>NC_140580.1:989853850-999853850 GCF_964204655.1 Triturus cristatus
CAGCAGCGCTGGGGACACCTACAGCCCTGGCCCGGTTTTAGTCTCAGTGTCTGCTTAACATCCTGTGATTCTGGGCAAATCCCTTAGGGGCCAGATGTACAAAGGTGTTATTTTGTTTGCAAATGGTTTGCGAACGAAAAAAGGCATTTTTCAATGTACAAAGGTCTGATTTGCTATTCTGTATCCTATTAGCAAATCGCAAATTGAGTTTGTGATTCGGTATTAGGAAGGGGTGTGTTGAGGACGTCCCTTTCGAATACCGAATCGCAGTCGTATGTGTGAATGTTTTGCGATCGAAATGCGGTTGCAAAACATTCACATTTTACCACATATTTCCAGTAGGTGGTAACCCATTCGCAAATAGGAAGGGACCCCCTTCCCCTTTGTGAATGTTTATACAAATATTTAAGGGAAGACAGTGGTCCCACAGACCACTGTCTACTCTTAAAAATGATAAGAAAACATTTCATTTTTCTTTTTGAAACACATCCCGTTTTCCTTCAAGGAAAAATGGCTGTATTTAAACAAATACTAAAAACATTTCTTTATTAAAAAGCAATCACAGACATGGTGGCCTGCTGACCCCAGCAGGCCACTATCCCTGTGATTTTTGCAATTCCCAATGGGTTGCAAACTGAGATCTACCGCGTGCATACTAGTGAGGCAGATCTATTTGCGACCCACTGGGAATCGCAAAATGTGGCAAAAGACACATTTGTACATTAGTGTTTGCGAATATCAAATAGCGAATCGCAAAAATTCGCTGTATAGAAATGGCAAACAATTACCAACGTACATCTGGCCCTTAATCTCTAAATGCCTAGTCGAATATAAACAAAAAAGCCCACAGGGAAACTGTCCCTGTGTAACGGTAAGTGGTGCCCATGTAAAGTACTGCAATACTTTCGGCTCGAGTTTGCACTACATAAAAGCGCCGAAAAAAATGTCTTTGATAAAAATGAAAGGCCCTAAATGGAGATACAAAGGCCATGAGGGAGGAGGGTGGGGGACACGAGGGAGGAGAGTGGTGGACACGAGGGAGGTGGCTGAAGCAGGGCTCATTCAAAACAGCAGAGGGTGTGGTGGGTTTAGAGGCCGGGGAGGAGAGAAGACAACCACAGATGCACTCTTATGGAGTGTCCCTGTGAAATCTAAGTGGTGCTCATGTAAAGCACTCCAATATCTTCGACTCAAGTTTGCACTACATAAATGTGTAAAAATAAAAAATAAAAAAACGGACAGTTAGAAAGTTAAAAGGCAATGTGGTGCAGGAAGAACACATGCACTCGTATGGAGTGAGTGGACGCAAGTAAAAAAATAATAGAAAAAGTACAGCAGAAGCGCACGGCCAGTGGAATGATACTGGCTGCCAGAAGGAAACTGTAATTGGTCCAAGCTCCAGGGAACAGCCGAGGAAGTGAAGTCTGATGACGTGACTCTAATGCTGCTGACCAGTGAGAAGCTTGAAAATAAGTGTGACTGTGAAGCCTACAAATGGTAAGTAATGGGTTGGCTGCAAGCCCCTTTTAAGTTATTTATTTATTTTAATTACAAAAGATTTCGCAAGCACAGTGAAAGCGCTCTGCACGTGAAACCTAAAAAGGAGTCTCGCCTCACTTTGATCATATGTCAATAGCCATTCACATCCTCAGAAAACAATAATTACTTCAGATCAATGACTGCTGGGAGGTCAAAAGGTCAGATGGCCTTAATAAGAATGCAGCATGTAGGACATGATTAAGAGTTTAGCATATTAACAGGTTTCCCATGGGGCAGCAGAGCTTTCTCAGTCAAAGTGGCTCAATCGATCATCGGATGAACCAATTGGTGCAGATCATCAATGATGGCAGAAGTTCCATCAGCAAATGTGCAAGTAATCAGCGCTCGCATATCTAATCTCTTGAACAGGATAGAGTGTGCATCCCGGCATGCCAAGGACACAATACTTACCTAAAGTCCATAAGCCACTTTATGGTGGCCCATTGTGGTGGTAACTCTGCCTGCCACAGATAGCGGGGGATCAACCACTCAAGGTCGCCTTTTCTGTCAAGGTTACAGCTAGATCCTGGTGACATGTATGGCGGAGAAGGTGGAGATTCCAACAGTGGGATATTTGTCAAACTCAAAATAGGTGGTGGTCTCATTGGAAAGGGTGTAACCTAAATCTGCCATTCCTTCCAAATTAGCATCCTCATGCAAATCGGTTCATAAAGCTTGCAGAATGTTGGCTTTCATGGGGAGCGGTGTATGGACTCACGAATGGGGCTGAGAATGTGTCAGCCATCCAAACCTGCCTTAGGCTCTCTGCTACCCATGCCCCTCTGGCCTGGCACAGAAGACAGTCTCCAGACAAGCCTTGACCCCACATGCTCACCCTGGACATGAACTGGATCCATCCGCAGGCAGCGTTGTCAATGGTGTCCAGCTGCTGCAGCAGGGTGCTGGCGTTGGGCATGGAGAAGTTACTGTTCATGATGCTGCGAAGGATATCGCTGTCCAAGGCATTCAAGACCTCCAGATGCTTCTGTAAATCTTCGACAAACTACACAATCCCACAAAAAAAAAAAAATTACAAGCGAGTAGCAACCAAATGAACCACAGCTTCTGAATTCAATTCAACTACTAACAAAGGTCACTACAGAATTACACAGCTCTGTCTGGATATGTCTACTTCTCAGCCTTAGAAACAGCATGCAATCTACGTCCAACACACTCTGTTCAATAGTTTTCTGGGCACTCACAATACATACAGAGAAAGGGAGGAGATAAGGATTAATGTAGGTAAAGCATAAATTAATAAGAAAAAGCCTAACCACTATCAAGGTAGGTCAATGGGTGGACTTTAGTTTAAAGTAAGCAAACACTATTGGTATTTTATATTCCAATATGGGCATTGTAAGAGAAGGTCAGGGGCTACCAGGGACATATTAAGACCATGCTATTAGCCTGCATGCAATATATCCAATATTTAATGTGGGAACGTGGGTGGGGAATTAGATGTTGGAGAATTTTACAAAAAAGAGAGGGTGTGAAAAGTGAGATGGGAAGTCTGAAAATAACACAGAGCAGCAAAGGAACCTAGATGACACCACAGTGAAGTTACAAATAACAGGGCCATGCGCTCATCCACTATGGTCAGAGCCTCTGAAATTATGCGCCAATGGATGGCTACATTATGCGGCAGCGTTGACTAAATTATATGGGAGGAAAGGACAAATTGTGCCGCACACTCTGTGAACATACTATTTTGTAATTTTGTTATTTAGGCACACATGAATATTGTCTGTGCAAATGTTTCACCTCATTTGTACAAGTTTAACACCTGAATACAGAATCAGCAGCTGAAAGGCGACTAATGAAACTGTAAAAGGCACCACCACCGCGGGGCTCAAGGTGGGGCATTTATTTATAGCTGCATATATAGCAGCAGATGGTGGATTAAGTGGCAAGTGTGATTAATCCGTCACCAAGTAAAAAAACGCTGAGGCTACAGAATCACATAATTCAAGCAGCCTGGACTGTGGTATCATTGTTGGAGGGGTCCTTATTTGTGCATTATTTCTTGGTTGTAAGCGGCTGTCTGGATCATTGATTGATAAGATGTGCGGATCTTCTCACTTAGTATTAACAGAACAGGTGCCACACACACACACACATTTCACTCAGAAGAAAAATGGTAAATTTGCAGGTGGTAAAGCACATGGAATGTGGGAAAACATGCCGAGATCAGTGTGGAAACATTCATTCTTATGTAAAATCCCTATTTCAGCACCCACAACCCATGGATCTTCATCTGAGGTTGAGCTTGAAGTGAGGCTGGTGGCTCAGCAGCTACGGGAGGGTCTTCACATGTTTCGACTGCTTGGGGGACCTTCACCTAAGACCACAATAGGAGGATGACGCGGAGGAGCCTTGAAATGAGCTGTGTGATAATGGTGATCTCAACCTTTAGCAAGACCTTAAGCAGAAGGTCCTAGGCTCCCATCTCCCAAGCCCCTCGGCGCACCAAAGTACCTCCTGCAGCCGCTGAATGCGCCTCTGCAGCTTGCCTTGCTCCAGCGAGGTCCGGATCTCAGACGAGATGTTCAGCCACACCTGTGCATAGTGCGTCACATTCCCCACCAGCGCAAAGGTTTCATTGGCCTGAAGGACAGAAAAAAGGAATGTGGTTACCGGGCACTATACCTGAACAAGGGGAGAGAGAAAGGGCATAGGAGTCATTACATTTCTGAGGGGACAGACTGCCACGGTAAGACCCAAGCCAAGGGTCTGGCATGGCTCCAAAAGCTAAAAGCACAAGCTGAGCCATGAAAAGATGTTAAACAGACAACAAATGACATGAGAAAACGTTAAAATGGAAAACATGTCAACATGTCTTACAATACAATGTTAACACATAAATGGGTGACCTTTATTAGAAACATTTTTAAACATGAAACATTTAGGAATGCCAGATGTACTAACGACTATCCAACATGTGTCGGTCATGTTTTCTACTGATTTAGTCTATAGTGTAAGTAAATGTGAAGTAAGATTATTTTACATTAACTATATGTGTGAGGTTTTTGTAAAACACAGATCCTGTACTGAATTACTGTTAAACTGGATGGTTAAGGAAACTTATGCATAGTGAAGTAAAGCGATAGGCTGTGGCTCACACAATTTGGTCAAGTAGGCAAGCCGGGATTTCAGTTCAAGATTCTATATTATGAAGCTCAGAGAAGGTAGGGTTATATATGTTATATCCACCTCTCTTCCATTTAACACCGAAGGTCAGTGCTTTGTGTTCAGTTATTCAATAAATGTTGATATCCGTAGTTCAATAAATGGACTTACCACACCTTAAATCAAAATGACAATATATATACAAATACATCAGGGCATTGCCATGAGATGTAAAAGTGTACTTTTTTTGTTCGAAATGTTTCTTCAGACACTGATGATCAAACACAGTGACAGATCTAATATATAGAAAAAAATGGGCTTAGAGGGATGAATCTCTTATTTATTTATACACAAGAAACAATACATTTTCTCGGCAATTAATATTTTCTTATATCCAAATTTTCAAAGGTTATTTTTCAGAAGCGAATCTCTCGATAGACATCAATGTACTAAACACAAAATATATACATTTGGCAAACAAAAGACAAATTCGTCACAAAGCAACCTCTATATACAACTTCATCCAACATATATACATATCTTTTATACACAACACATTATCACATATAAATTCCCCTGACTGTTGCTCCAAACAATGTACACTTCTTGTTTACAGTAATACATTCAGAGGTAGTCCTCTTGGCGTCAGAGGTATGACTAAAATTATGCGGCACTTTGCAAGAGTCTCCTTGAAGAGGTGTACCCTCTGGAGCAAACTGTGCGGCTCCGATATCTTTGTTTTTCGCCAATTATTTGATTGCAGTCACGGAGGTGTTCAGCCTTTCCTAAAATCGTTCTTTTTCACAATTTGGCCACGCCAGCAGTAACATTAACATAAAATATCATTTCTTGCTTCCCTTGCTCTGCCTGCTCACCGCAATGAATTAATGAACAAAACAAAGGCCACACATCCCCAGAGAGTTTGCTCCTCAAGCTTCAGAGAGAGGAGCTCTGTTGGCCCATAGGCGCTAGAAGTGAGGCACGGGGTGGGGGGTATGCAGCACCCCAAAATACAACTATGCTGGAGTTCAGAAAGATGAATGATGTGCCTTTAAATGTTGTGTTTATCATGTCACATTTGCTGTGAATTCAAGGTCAGAGGTCAAATGTCAGGCCGGGTCTTCTGACAAATTGCTCTTTTATTTGGAAACTGTGGTTTACTGTTATTTCTCTGACTGCAAAGTAAGAGGGTTGTGCTAAAGTGACCTCGGTGGCAATCTTGCTTTGGTACAGGAAGTTAAAGGAAAGGCTGTAGGCACTCAGTATTTCTGTAACATACACAACATAAATACTGGTAAATGAAGTATAAATACATATTTCAAAATATATTTACAATTTGGAAAGAACAGCTGAAGTACATTTTTTCTGTAATTCTGAAGTGTGATGGAAACAAAGATTTTAATACAATCAGAACAAAATAAACACACTTGACTTGGAATCCGCAAATGATAAATATTTGTTGGAACAGGATTTCCACACATTATCATTTGTGCGCTATAGAGTTACCAATAAACCCGCATGTCTAAGCAGATCTAATGACCATTTCAACGGAAAACGTGCTGTCTGTAAATGACCGTGTGTTTCCATACTAGTGCCCCGAAATGCAACACCGCTATAAACAAAACCCCTACCACTCTCCTGCTGACTGGGCGCGACACGTTTGCTACACTAGATTTTTGTAGGACGCTTGGATTTTTCACAATCCCTCCGACTTCAATGATATAACATTGATGGCAGCACTGCCAGACTGTACAAGAAAAGGTACAGAGTTCCTCTAGAGAAGACAAGAAAAAGTACTGTCACGTGTAAGGGGTACCAAGTGGGCCTTGCTGTAAGATAAGCAGGTCGGAAGAAGGGGAGAATCCCTTGTTGGAACTAGGGCTCTCGCACACCCAGCAAGCTAGGTGTCATGCTTCATCATTTGAGCCTGCCCCTCGTCTGGTCAGCGCTGCAATACCTGACAGGCACCCAAAATTGGGGCTTTTTAGCGGGGGATCTACTGTTCCTGCTGATGGGTGCAGTGGGGGTAGGGGCCCTAGTGTGTGTAGATGTGAGTGTAGGTGAAGTGAATATAAAATAGGTCAGTTCGTCCACAAATACACTTTATTATGGTGGTAAACAGCCTAATTAAAATAAAAGTGGTTGAGGTGGGTATTGAAGCTAGAAATAATGAGTCTAGTTATGTATACCCTACTCTCAATGCGATCTACATGTTTCGTGTCATAGTAGCCATGGCGGTCAGGGCACTTCCTCAGGATCAGTGGTGGAACTATCTACACTACGTGGACATGCGAAAAGTCTACATACCACACAGGCTTGATAAGGTAACCTGAAATGAGAAATGTGAAGTAGACATGAGCAATACGTGTAGGTGCACTCACACTTGGTACAGAACTCATCTTCATTAAAAAGGGAGAAGTTGTGCCCATAGGACAGGTAGAACTATGAAAACAGAGAAGATAAAAAAAGCCATCATAAACTCCTGAATATCAGTGAGTATATTAATACTAAAGTTATCTGTTAATGATATAAAAAAGGAGGGGGTTGTGGTTTGGACAATGCCGGGAGTTAAAGGAAGGGGACTCACCTAAACTGCTAGCAAGGAGGTCTTGCAACAGTTGCCGGCGAGTAAAACGGACTCCAATTAGGGTCCTGAAAGCGTAAAACGGTTATATGGAAAGACAAGTTAAAAAGAGGGGCAGCAAGATATGAAGGGATGCATGGCTGCCAAAGGACCTATTGATCCTTGTCTAAGCAACAACTCACTGCATACTCGCGATTTCCCATCTTGGCTGGTTCACAAACTCTGTAACAACTATGGTATTCCCTCATATATTTTTTAAGGACCCCCCTTTTTTATTTTTGGTCCTCATTGTTGGTGGTTGATATCCTCTACAACACCTTAGATGGTCTCCTAGTCATCACTCACTTTTTCTCCTTCTGTGATCTTACAACGGTGCCCTTGATTCATTGGGTAACTATTATTTTGTTCTACCGAGGTGCTTAGCATCATTCCCTCGACAGATCACCATGTGTCATGTGTATATCTATTTCATCACCACTATGGACTATATACACGATTAGGATTGGTACCTCATTATCTCTGACACACACCCCACGTGGTCAGCACTACCCCACACGCTTCACGCGTTACCTTTCATTCAGCATCATACATTCCTCGCGTAGCATATTACCGTGCTTGGCCACTTGGCTGTTTTCACCTTTTGATGTACACGCCATACCGGCACAACCCTAGTGATGCCTTGTTTTTACCTTGGCTTAGTGTTCCCGGCGCTCCCCCTCCGTTACAAGATGGCAGCCACCTTTACTGGCTACCCGCACCATCGCTGTGACGTAGCCATCACCACCTCGCCGGTCTCATGAGCGCGCCCACGTCATGCCCTTTCCACACATTTATACACCAGCCGCCGACAGCCAGTTACCATCCCGGTTCCGGCGGCTGGGTAGGTCTACGAGCTGTAGCGTTTCTACACCCTGGTGAGTACCTTGCTGTTTACATTCCCCAGACGCGGTTTTCTCTGGATCTCTTCCGAGGTGAGTGTAATTTTGAAATCGACCGGACTTTCTGGTTCGAACAGGCTTGACTTGGTGTTACATTCTATGATCACTTTTGATTCCCAGAGCGGCCGGCTTGTGTACCTGGCGCTACGGAGGGGGTCTGGTTATTCTTCCGATACCTCCGCTGCGCCTTGCAGCTGGCCGTCAGTTTCTGTGCTCTTAATGGTCGTGGCTGCATAATGTAGCCCTTGTCGGTTAGTCAACCACGCCTGTGACTTTTCTTCTTTGCTCCCTAGATCGGTCCTTTGGCAGCCATGCATCCCTTCATATCTTGCTGCCCCTCCCAATTTAAACCCCCCTTTTTAACTTGTCTTTCCATATAACCGTTTTACGCTTCCAGGACCCTAATTGGAGTCCGTTTTACCCGTCGGCAACTGTTGCAAGACCTCCTTGCTAGCAGTTTAGGTGAGTCCCCTTCCTTTAACTTCCGGCATTGTCCAAACCGCAACCCCCTCCTTTTTTATATCATTAACAGATAACTTTCAGGTTACCTTATCAAGCCTGTGTGGTATGTAGACTTTTCGCATGTCCACGTAGTGTAGATAGTTCCACCACTGATCCTGAGGAAGTCCCCTGACCGCTAAAGCTACTATGGCACGAAACATGTAGATCGCATTGAGAGTAGGGTATACATAACTAGACTCATTATTTCTAGCTTCAATACCCACCTCAACCACTTTTATTTTAATTAGGCTGTTTACCACCATAATAAAGTGTATTTGTGGACGAACTGACCTATTTTATATTTCACTTCACCTACACTCACATCGACACACACTAGGGCCCCTACCCCCACTGCACCCATCGGCAGGAATAAAAGATCCCCAATTTTGGGTGCCCGTCAGGTATTGCAGCGTCGACCTGACGAGAGGCAGGCTCAAATGATTAAGCATGACACCTAGCTTGCTGGGTGTGTGAGAGCTCTAGTTCCAACAAGGGATTCCCCCCTTTCTTCCGACCTGCTTATCTTACAGCAAGGCCCACTTGGTACCCCTTACACGGGACAGTACTTTTTCTTGTCTTCTCTAGAGGAACTCTGTACCTTTTCTTGTACACAACCTTGATGGGGTATGTACATTGGACCTCATTAAACTTACCCCTCTGTCCCCACAGTTGATAAGCACTGCCGGACTGTCAGTACCTGGCCCCGGTTGATTCCCCAGAAGGATGGAAGGGTGGGGGCCGGTTTTGTTACTAGGCGCTGATTTTGCAGCAGTGTTGTAAGAGTGACCCCCCAGTAATAAAATCAGCAGGCCAAATTACTCAGTCACCTTCCAACCTCCCAGGGTATGACGTGATGTCAGGGCTGTATTAAGCAGGAGGATACCAAGCCAAAGAAACTAAATTTAGCTTCATAGTTTATCTTTTAGTTCCATGACGTCATTAGTCGTGAAAATAAAAGGCAAACAACTGCGCCATCTGTTTTTTGTTCCCATTTCAGGCATGCAGGGGATTGCTTTGGCACTCCTTTATACTTTATTCAATTCCAAAAACTAACATGTGCAGGGGCCTCTCTGTTCATATGGGCAATGTGCAGGTTCTGTAATCACATCATGTTACGTTAGAATTCTTTCTTAAGATTTTGCAAAGGCCTGCTTAGGACTCGTTCAGCAGCTTGTTTCTGTGAACTTTATGAGCAGTGTAGGTTTTTGCTTATGGACGAATTTAAAAGTGCATCTTTATTCTTCTTGTTTTGCTTCATGTGTGCAGGTCTGCTTTGCAACACCCCTGATAGTTCATTTTTAGGTTGAGCCTAGGCAGCACTTGTACTGTCTATTGAGACGTGTTGTATACACTTTGTGGGCTTGCAGACCACCCATCACTTTTTATTTGCGACTTTGATTGTCCTTCAAAAAGGCTTGCTACTGGTTAATCTTTCCTCTCTGTCCCTTCTTTTTGTCATTGGTTTTCTCCCACAAAGCAGCGCCTAACTACTGGTATCTTTACACTTTGGTGCTTATCTGTTTGTGACTGCTCATTATTTTTTTCTTTCTTTCCTGCTCGTCTTTGTCGAAGCTGGCCTTTTTTTGTGTTCCTCATGCTTTTTTTGAAAGGCAGTGCGTTTATCTTTCGTTTGGTTTGTCAAGGCGAGGTTTTGTGGCACCCTAAAGGCATCGTGAATCATTTATATATGTATTTATTTATTTATTTTTACATCGTAAAGTGAGCATGTGTTTCTGAAGCGTCTTAGAAAGGCAGTGTGTTTATCTTTCATTTTGTTTGTCGAGGTTATGTGGCACCCTAAAGACAGCGTGCATGTTGGCAAAGCGTAACTAAACTATTTGTCATTGTCAAGAGAGCGTGTGTGCGCTTTGGAAAGGAAATTGCTTGAAAAGTACAAGCGGAATGCCTTTTAAGTAAATAAACATATGTTTCAAAGCGCACAGACGCTTTTTTTGTCCACTTAGAGTATGGGCACTTTGGAAAAGAGTTTATTTTCTTTCTTTGTAAGGGATGAGTACAATGTCAACAGCACTCCATGAAATTGTTAGTGTTAACCAGCAGCCTCCTCTGTATGCTTCTCTCCATTCACCCATTCAATGACCTCAGAAGCATGCAAAAAAGTTTTCAGGGACTTGCCGGAGGTCAATGCAGCAGATCTCCATTAAAACTTGTTCCACTCATATCTTCCTCAGATGTTTCTTGAAAACAACACCGGCCCTCGATAAAGTGAGTACCATAGAGTGGTGCAACAGTAGATGTCTGTTATTTCACCTCCAAGAAGCCCGGGGGGGAGGGGGGGCGCACAAATACAGGTGTTGTGTTAGTCCAACACCATGAAAAAAGAGCTCTCTTTAATAATTCATTGAGAAGGGAGTGTAACAACTTTATTATTGGGCCTTTCATAATCCATGAATAGGGAATTGGGCATAGAGCAACTGAGGCACATGCATGGTGCTTCAGATTGCTATAAGGCACTCTTGAGCCTTGCAACTTTGAGTGAATCTTAATGGACCCACCTTGGGCAGGTGAATGGCCCTTTTCGTTTTATTTTAGTGGTGAGTAGCAGTGCATAGCCCGCTGGTTTATAGGCGTAGTTGGATCCAGCCTCAGAGGCTGTATGCGTCAACTCATCCTCAGAACACAACCCCGCTATGTTAGCAGCAACAGTCAGCTGTCAGCCCGTACTGGACTTCTCTTATGCTGCTGTAAGAGGGCATGTGATGCTTTCAAGAAACATCTGAGTAAGATATGAGTGAAAAAACCTTTAATGGGCGTCTGCTGCATGGACTTCAGGCAAGTCCCTAGAAAGGAGTTTTTCATGCATACTTTTTTGGACTATCCCCTTTGCATCCATCTGAGGTCATTGATTGAATCCTGTTGAATAGTGCTACTCTTGCCCTGATAAGGGTTATTGTATTGTGATTCCACCCTCAGCTGATTTAAAGGTGGGAGGGAGAGGGCTGGTATGATTTATGTATCTGGTTGGAATTCTCATCTGCCTCATGAGGGTGTCTATGATACATCAACTAAAGGATTGTCATGTGAACGGTCATAAATAGCCTAACGTTATTTTTTCCTGTGGAAAATGAGGTTGTCTTGTGTTATGATAAAAAATACAAGACACTAGATGTCAATACTTTTTCCTTCCGTCCGGAAGCCACATTTGGAACTCCCCGAGATGTAGCTGGATGGCACATGCTCTTGTCTTTCACTGCCAGACTAGCAGTACCGGGCATTGCGTGTCTTCCTAGGAGGCTGATGGGTGGAGGCGGTTTTGATACGGGGGTGTCCTCCAGTAACAAAACCAGCAAGGCACCACTCACAGAGTCACTTTCCAACTCAGTTGTCGGTCTTATTTCCACAAGCACGGATGTGGTGGAATTAAAAGACGGATAGTGGTGCACGCAGTCACAGATGGTTCTGCATGGCGGCAGAGAAAAGAATCACTGCACAGGCAGGTCTAACACAGACCCCACGCAAGCACGCCAGCGGCAGCCACGGTAAGTGTACGCAGAGCTGCCAACTGAAAGTGTAGAAATGTTACTCTAAAGTGGACTTGGCATTGCCAAGTTGTGTAAGAGGCGGGGCTTGATGCCGGCGTGAGGAGCAGCGGACCTTGGAGCTCCTCCGTGGCCTCCTCCCATAGCCAGATATCCTGAATAGCGGAGGGGGCCCCTGAAGTCGCGGCTGGCGGCGGAGGTCCTGGTGCCCACCTGGGGGCAATTTCGGAGTGCTGGGGAGTCGAGGCTCACGGGAATCAGCACTTTTGTTCCCGGTTCGCGCTCGGACGGAGCAGCGGACAAAATGGCGGCCGCACCTCGCCACTGAAGTCGGAGCGCCTGTAGCTGCCCCGCCGAGCTGAGGGTGCCTATTGCAGGGCGGAGTGCGGCCTGCTTTCCTTGAGGACACCGGGTGGTGACAAGTAACAACAGCAGAGCGGTGCGGTTTGCACAGCGGGCAGCGGTAGCCGCCTAACCTCAAAATGGCGGCACACGCTGCACCAGGCGGGCCGAGAGGCTGAATTCGGCCACCGAGGGAGAGCAGCATTTGGGGTCTCCTACACAGGCAATCACCCTCTGCCCCTGGCCTTGGATGGGACTCTTGGTGTTGGGGGGGCGGACCAGACGAGGAGCCTGCATATTGGAGAGAGCATGCGACAGTGACGAATGCTCTGGAGACAGTACTTGTGGTGGTCAGGGATCATTGTGGAGGACGGAAGCCTGCGCTCCGCATGGTGGCTGAGACTCGCATCGGCACATCTATAGTGCCCACTGCATGCCCTAACCGGGAGTTGGAGCTGTACTGTTGCCTTAAGAGCTGCGGAGGCTCCGGGGACCTACTGGTTGGTCTCGTGTGAAGGGGGCGACGGCCTGCATGAGACGGTGACGGTCGGGAGGAGCGAGACCGGAGAACCGGAGGATCGTGAGAGTGCGCACCTTACAAACTGGGGGGGAAACCACACCTGGTTCCCCTTCTAGGCTGGCGAACCTGACTGGAACACACTGCTGTGTAATCCCACGGAACTGGTCGGGGGCACTGGGGTAGGTCTACCATCTTTGCCAGTGGACACTGTCTTTACTGACTTCTACTGACCCCCCCCTGTGATCCCCCACCAGAGGCCCGGTGTGCCCCACCGCAGCTAGTTCGAATGGGCCGTACATCACACCGGAGGGGCTTCACGGCCTTGCATGTGGAACGCACGGAGCGACAAACGGATGAAGAGGAGGACATGGCGGAACAGTGGAGACACGATGCAGTGGAGGTTCCCATGTTGGTGGACATCATGCAGGCCATCACCTCCTTGCGGGAAGCTTTGGAGACCAAGATGGACGCCATAAGAGTAGACCTTAATCTCCTGAAGGATGACCACCGCAAGCTCAAGTAGCGGGTGAAAATTACGGAGACGACCCTGGCGGGGGTCCCAGAAGAAATTTCTACTCTACAGCGCTCTCTGAAAGTGGTGGAAGAGAGGGTCCGGATCTTGGAGGTACGAGCGGAGGACAGCGAAGGGCGCTCGCGCAGGAACAATCTGCGCATAGTGGGGATCCCGGAGCGAGAGGAAGGGGACGACGCTGTTCGATACCTGGAGAACTGGCTTCGGACCGAGGTTGCCCCGGAGGGACTCTCCCCCCTTCTTCGCCCTAGAACGCGCACACAGGGTCCCAGCCAGACCTCCAAAGCCGGGCACACCCCCGCGTCCGTTTGTCGTGCGTTTACATTACCGCGAAAGAGACCACATCTTGCAGCAGGCGCGAGGAAAGCAGAACCTCCAAATTGCGAATGCTAGGGTGATGATTTTCCCAGATTTCACCAGGGAAGTACAGAGACAGCGCGCTTCCTTTCTTGCCCTGAAGCGGAAGCTTCGACAGTTGCGATTACCATACGCCATGCTGTTCCCCGCACGCCTCAGAGTAGTGGATGGGGCGACTACTCACTTCTTCACCACACCACAAGATGCATGGCAGTGGTTGGAGGCGCGAAAACCGGGATCGAAGGGGGCTCCTCCGGAGGGTACAGAGGAACGCAGATCACCTGAGCCTTCGCGGTCACAGATCCATGACCCCGCGAGGACTCCAATTGGAAAGAGATAGGGCGGTGAGGGCGGTTGCGGAGATCAGCCGCGGTGCAACTAGCCCTTGCTCTACTGTTGCTAGCCGTGATGTAAGTGGGCTTGGGACTTCTCCTGCCGGCAGCACAAGCGGGGACTCTGACCCTGAACTTCCTGTGGTTACACCCCAGACGGCAGACCTCTTCATGTGAAATGGATCAATGATGTTGGGGGTGAGCGGACCAAGCTCCACTAGGGAGCAGCTACTGGTCGGATTGGCATTGCCAAGTTGTCAGCTCACATACGAGTGACATTTGTATACTCTGTGTTCCTACGTGTGACATTCCATGTCTTATACGTCATGCCTGGAGCAGAGTGTTCATAATGGAGAAATGCAATCCACATGCATCTCTACATTCTCAGTCATGTGCCTGGTAGTGAAGCCAGTTGTGCCTGGGCTCTCGTTCCTTTGGCTGTGAGGGGGAATTGCTTCAAAGCCACAATAGTGCGGCAGCCAGTGTCCCTCGTCCACAGTATCTGAGTAACAGACGGGTCACAATGGCCTGCCTTAAATGCTGCTTTGTGGACCACGCTGCCTGTGATAAGGGTCCCCTTCCTGTGATCCTGTTTGTGATGTTTCTACCTTATGATAATGTCCCTGAAACTCCCACGTCCACCACATTCTCAATGCTAATTTTCATCATGGCTTCTGCATCTAACAACTTTAATAGCAGAAATGCTTCTTTGCCTCTTGAATGATGTGAAGCACTATTGCTTTAGGTGATTGAGGTCATTTCACCACCACATGATCGACACAAAGTTGACAATAGAGAGAGAAAAAAAACTATTGTAAACGGGGTCTTCTCCTTTACGAGCTCAAATACTTAAAGTAGGCTTTAAAAAAAAAATAAGTATACACTGAAGAGAACCCCAACTTAAAAAGTCTTGTCCGGGAGACCTGTCAGTTCAGGTTTGTGCAGCACCTAAATTGCAGCTCCGTGCGGTACCAAATGTTTTAAAAATAAGAAGCATTAACAAACTCTGCTTTATTTAATCTACTAGAGTGAGTTTGGTGGGTATCCTGGTGCACTGGAAGGTCATCATTACTGTGCCTTAAAGGTTAATGTCTTAGAATATATAATAAATATTGTGTTGCGGAATACACCATTTAAAAAATAAAATTCTTGGGGAGGAACCCTCCAAATTCCCCCCTGCAGTGGTCTGGATAACTCGCTACTCTCCGTATGGTGACTGTTCTGTCTTTTTTGGGGTTCTCTGTAAGAATGTCTGTGGGTATGACTGGGCGTCTTCGTTCCCAGTATCCAGTGATCGAATGTAAGGTCATCATTTACTATGCTCTAAAAGTGAAAACATGTCAACATATAATGAAAAATGTGTTGTAGCATGCACCATGTTTTGCTATTTATTTCATTACCCCCTCAAACTTTGCTTGGAGTGGTCAGGCTTGCTTGCAGGCACAGCATATGGCGGCTGGTCTCACCCGATTTGCCACGGCTGCGTTGGGTTCCCAGTCCGGCCCTGGATGGGAGCACCCCCAGTCTGAAACTTGTTCCAGCTCCACAGTGTTTGCCGTGGTTTCATCTGCAGTTTCCACTTTAAAAACGTGGGGAACAGGAACACACTGGTGCAATGGGTCCACCCCCAATCCAAAATCTGGGGGTGGTGGGAGTGATGGTAAATCCTCCCTGTCCCCTACTGTTGCTACATACATGGTGAGGGGGGTCACAGCACGTTCATGGTAATAAAGGCACATAGGGCCGGCTTTAGGGCAGTGGAACCAGTGCGGCTGCACTGGGTGCTGACATGGAGGGGGCGCTGTGTTTAGCAATAACTTACGATTTAAAAGCAGCTGATGCAGAGTTCATTGTGCGTCCAGATTTCAGGCAGCAATAAAAATGCCAAGATAACTCTTGTAATACATGTTCCTGCTAGACCGAGAGATCGGAGTTTTGCCTAGTGACAGTTTTGACTCATCATACAGTAGCACAGAGGGTTAAGATGGCTGCTGCAAACACAGATCTGTTTTTAAAGTAGAACTCTGAGTGGATTAGTAATGCCAGTCTTTACCAGCGCTTTAAGGCGAATGAAACATGCGAGAGAGGGGCTATTGGGAGATGAGCGACTCTTTAGCCAGGTGATAGTGAGGGAATCTAAGGAGGAGGTCATGGGGGTCGCTAAAAAACGACTGTTGCACCGGGCGCCACAGCCGGTCCTGTATCACTTAGGCGAGCAGGGGGTCTCAGATGAACACTAGGTGGCAGCACGTGCCCACACACAGCTGAAAGTGATCATATTTTATCATAAATTAACACCGTGCTAGAATACATTGTTTAAAACTAGTTTTTGAGACAGTTAAAATCCCTTTTAACCGGGTATCCAACAGAGAGCTCGTAAAAACGTAAAATCTCACAACTGCCCCTCTAAAGCTCAACAAACTTAACATGGGCATAGAACCAACAGACATCGCAGATGCGCCTCGAAAACGTTTTGAAACATGATGCAGCCACTGCTTCGCCCGAATTTACGGTTCATCGGGCGAGAGGAGATCGACGATCATGTTCAGTATTACGGGGGGTGACCCGACACGTGCAGCGCTCCGCGATATTGCGCATCATTGTTAATGATGTGCATCACGGCACTGTGAGCACTGCGCCGTCGGCACTATTTTAATTGTGCATGATACACTACACCTACTTTGTGAATACATTCTGCAATTTGAGAGAGGGTGCTATATTAATTGATAACAAAAGGAGTCCCACGGAACCGCCCATTTCGTTTCTTGCTTATTACCTGGTTCCGGATTCGGGCTTTAGGGTTAGGTCCTGTATATTTTAGGCTATGCTCCGCGAAGCCGTCACAACATTGTTGGCCAAGATCCGCTATATAAAAGTTACATATATATGGAGGAGATGCTTATTCCTGAAAAGGCGCTCTAGGCCATGCAAGGGGCACGGAAGCGCTATACAGAGCCCAAACCAACTCCGGGCAATGTATATTTGGAAAAACGAATGTGCAGTTCGCAGAGTAGAGGTATTTGTGCCACACTGAATGGGCATTACGGCCAACAAACGCACATTTGGATGAGTGAAGGTTTATTAGGACGGCAAATGTGTGTAAGAAAGAAACATTACGCATGCACACCGTAAATAAATGAAAAAACACTGAATAGGTAGGACAAGGCTGCACTGTGTGCTACACAATGTACTTGTTTGGTCACTAATGAATATTGGCATCAATCCCCAGAATGCGCACAGAAATGGAATCTCGCATTAATTACTACAGTGGCCAAGGATTTTGGTGTTCGTGACTAGGCCTGGGCGGCAAATTCCGTTCCGCTCGCGGAATTTGCATTATTTGCGTAATTTCGTGTTCTGCGGAGATTGCGAAATTGCTCAAAAGTCTGCTTTCCGCGATTTCGCGAAATTTTTGCTTGTTCGCGTTCTCAAAATGCATGTTCGCGAGATATTTCTCCTCGAGCACGTAAACAGCAATTGCGAACAGGAAAAAAGCATCGCGAACAAGCAATTCCGCGTGTTCGCGGAATTTCTGCGTGTTCGCGGAGATTTTTTACCGTTTCGCGGAGATTTGCGTAACGCAATTACGCAAATTCCGCCCACCCCTATTCGTGACCCGCTAAACAAACTGTGGGGACAGAATTTGTGCACTGCGACAATTCTGATTAGGCTCTCGTATTTTGCCTTACCAACTGGAACTTTGTATACATTTGTTCTTTTATGACTGTATGCCTACTGGTCACGGGGAACAAATAGAGTCAAATTTTGGGTGGGGAGTGGGAGTAAGGGGGTTGGAGTGGCTAATCCTTCCAGCAATGGGGCAGGGCAAGCATTTCCAGAAGTGGGGTCGGCGCTAGCCTCATAGCCAACATGAGAAAAACAAGTGACAAACTGTACAATTTAAACATATTGGACAAACGTGATATTATAACAAGCATGTTTTTTGGAGTTAGGAGACTGTTCCTAGGCTACTCACAGAGATCTTTGAGTGCACGGACAACTAAAAAGCAGCTTCTATCAATCTGAATCCAAAGCACATAAGACGTGTTTTCACAAAGTTTTTTTCAAGATAACACCCTTTTTGCCAGTTCTCAGATTCCTTCTGTGCAGGACAATTTGCTTATGAAATAAATATGATTGCAAGTCCGGAAATATGCTCTTGTCCCATTAATGATTGAAGGTACTATTTAGTTTACCCAACTGGATGTTGCAAAATATTCATGGGTGAGGCGGCCCTTACGTACAGGTCTCAAAATACAAGGCTTAGTGGCAGTGCCTAATTTAAGCCGGTGGTTGCAGCTCGGCCAACCTGCACGCATTTTTGGGGTTCTGCACTAGTTTTTCCTCATCTGACTTTTTTTTACAGAACAAAGGAGAAGAAAACAACAAGGGGAAAGGATAAAGAGAAAGATGAAAAATTATGACGGAGAAAACAAAAACAAAAAAAGAACCTGCAAGAGTGTGATAAGGGGGAATGGGATGCCTGGTGGTGGATGAAAGTGGCACACGGTAGAATCACGTCTCGGCAGTATTGGTATTCAGCTCTCCTGACATTTGAAATTGCTGGGCACAGGCTCCCGAGCAAAACTTTGGGCCCGGCCTTCATTATTTTACGAATTAAGGACTGCTTTGTGGGTTACCAGACGTTAAATTGGGGTAGGTAATGGTAAATCACAGGCACCATTCCTTCTTCTGCAGTTAATTGTGTACCAGTAAGCTACACTAAAAAAAATCCAATGGTGATTGTTAGCATGCCACTGAAATTGCAGTATATGTGAGCATATTGAGCCACATACAGACAGGAATGCACCAGGCTGTTATTTACCACCTGGCAAAAAAAGTTGACTTGTAGGGAGCATAATGGGCAGAGGTGCCAGTCTCAATGGCAGAGGTCTGGCTTGCTACAAAGTCATTTTTCAGAAGATTTGTCCAATTCCAATCCCCTGTAGAGATGGACAGAATCAAAGGCAAGGGAGAGGTCAAGCCTTGGCCTGCTTTCTCCTCCTTTACCAAATAAACACTCGGTCTGAGGATTGAGAGGGTAAGCTAGGGAGCGAGTGTTTAATTGGTAAAGGAGGAGAAAGCACGCAAAGGCTGCAGAAGGGGGAAGCAGGCGCAACAGGATAAGGATAAAGAAATAAGGCAGAGGCTGTGAGCTAGAGAGGGAATAGCACATGGGCTGACCAGAATTGTGGGTGGTAGAAGTAGCACTGGTATGTTTGTGAGTGCAGGGCGAGCTACATGAGTGCAAGGTGAGAGAAGGGCCCATGTGATTGCCGGATGAGAGGAGTGCATACACAGTGAGAGTGCAGGGTGGGTGGTGTGAGCGGTGTCCATGCAGGGTGAGTGGTGTGCCTGTTTGAGTGCTGAGTGGCTATGTGAGTTGAGGGAAAGAGAAAAGTGTGTGTGTGGGGTGTGTGTGGGGGGGGGGTGTGTTCTGCCAGACTACTGTGCCTGTGTGAAAGCAGCGTAAGCTGCATTTGTGATGGATGAATGGAGTGCCTATGTGTGCAGGGTGAGAAGGAAGAGCTGTGCCTGTTTGAGTGGTGTCAGTGCAGGGCGAGTGGCATGCATCTGTAAGTGAAGGGTGAGCTGTGAGAGTGACCTAAGTTACTATATAAATGCAGGATGAGTGATGTGCATGTGTGAGAAGAGAAAGAAGTGCAGGATGAGTCATGTGACAATTTGAGTTTAGGTGCAGGTGAAACTGAAGAGGGGGAAGAATAAATGTATGGTGACTGATAGACTTGTTTGAGACTGAGTGCAGGGTGAGTGGTGAGAATGCAGGGTGAGCAGTAAGAGTGACTGAGTGCAGGCTGAGTAGTGTGCTCCTATGGGTGCAGGGTAAGAGGAGTGTTACTGGTTGCCTTATGGCCAAGCTTACACTCCGTCCACTTCGCTGGAGTTAGTTATGGTGATAAGCCAATGATAACAGTTATAGGCCTGATTAATGCACAGGGAAAAGCTATGCAAGAGGCCATAGGTCGTCTGTCATGAAAGGTTATGACAAAGGCAGGATGCTTGTTTTAGTCACAAGCATGGGCTAAAGTCAATAGGTCTCCAAAACTGAAATGTCATCATAGTACGGTACAAGCTGTACGCAGATACTTTGTTACATGCAGCCTCAGAGATTACCATAGTAGGAAAGGGTTTCAGTGCTGGCCTCCCTCTGCCAACCCTGGGAGAATTTTCAGTGTGATAAATTTTTTTAGGCTCTATTGAGAGGGGTTGTATGCTGTTTTACCAATTGTAAATCTCTACACATTTGAATTATATAGCCGAATGCATGATTGCCAGTTTATATGCACTTAAACACGCCTATGCTGAATATAGTGTGAAGCCAATAAAAAATACTACAGGCTTTATTTATTTATTTATTTATTTATTTATGCGATTTTTAAAGCGCTGCAATTACCCATAGGTGTCTCGGCGCTGGGAGCTATATCAGATACCAGTGAAGTAGATCTCTGAGGCAGTTTCAGAGTGATTTATGGATAATCATATCGTTGAGAAAACAGCCATGTCTTTAGCTGCTTTCTGAAGATAATCAGCGTTGGACTGGATTTTATATTAAGAGGAAGGGAGTTCCATAGTTTTGCAGCTGCGATGGTAAAACATCTGTCTCCCCAGTTAACTTTCCTTGTTCTGGGTATATGAAGCAGATGAGCAGTATTGGAACGAAGCGTTCTGGAGGTTGATAAAGGCTTAAGTGAACTCCTGAGAAATTTAGGTCCCATGTTATTTATTGCCTTGTAGACAATACAAAGGGCCTTGAATTTCGTGCGACTTCTAACCGGAAGCCAATGCAGTTGGTCCAAATGTCTAGAGATCGAGCTAAATTTTGGAATGCCCAATAAAACTCTAGCTGAGGCATTTTGTATCATTTGAAGTTTAGAGATGACCTTTTTTTGTGCATTGAGGAAGAGGGCATTGCAGTAGTCAGTGCGTGAAAAAAACCAATGTTGAAATTAGTGTTTTTTCCGTAGTTGTAGGAAGATATGGGAGAAGTTTCTTTATTTTCCTTAAGATGTTGAATGATGATGATACTACAGCGTTCACATGATGATGGAAAAGAAGTTTATCATCAAACATTACTCCCAGGTTTCTGACTTTACTGACTGGTTGAGGTGGAGTCCCCATTTCCTCCGGCCACCATAATGGAGACCACAGAGGCTGAATCTTACCAAAAAGCATGACTTCCGTCTTTGATGAGTTAAGTTTTAGACAGTTGGAAGCCATCCAACTGCGGATAGCCCTCATGCCATCTTTGAAGTTTACTGCTATCTTGGAACCGTTTTTATGTATGGATAATACCAACTGGGTATCGTCGGCATATGTTGTTAGGTTGATGTTATAAGCTTTTATTACCCTCGCTAAGTCCGAAACATAGATATTGAAAAGGGTCGGACTTAGCGAGGAACCCTGTGGAACTCCACAAGGATGGCTGAAAGTAGGGGAGGTGAAAGTACCTAACTTAACTGCCTGCTTGCGGTCAGCCAGGAAAGATGTGATAAGATCTCTGGCTTTGTGTTTAATACCGATGGCCTCGACACGGCCGATCAGAGTAGAGTGATCGACCGTGTCGAAAGCTGAACTGTTTATCAGTTCACCAAGAAAAGTTACACCAGAATCCTTAGGTGTAATCTGTTTATAATCAAACATTATGTCAAAGCAAGTAAGCATGACTTAGGCTTTCAAGGATGGATTGTTATTACACTGTGCTAAAACCTGTAGGCTGGTATTTTGTTTAATAAAATCTCACAGATTAGTAGGCAAGGGTTCTGGTGTTGGTGACCTACCCAAACCATGGAGGTAGAAGATTTGCAATATGATCATTGCTAGCATGCGCTAGGATTTGGGGTTTATATTGCTTTGACAACTGTACTTTTGAACATATATTTGTGATATTAACATGGGTGGTCTGCCTACGTGGGCACTGTGGTTCTGCCCCATTTTGTTTCCCCCCCTGGCTGAGGCTTCATTAATTTAAGTAGTGTTCCTATAAAAAATAAAAATGCACACAAATTCTCGCTGGCTGGGCGCTTTCACTCTGACGCAGGTTGCTCGGGTGCAGAATGTAACTAGACATCTGACTGCAAGAACGTTTGCCAGGCCAACGATCTCACAGCCCTGAGGCCTGCAAGTCATCAGTCTGGCAAAGCCTTCGCCTTGTAGACTAATCCCGACCCCCTGGTGACGTGGAAACAAAGGTTAGCCCCGGGAACTTCAGGCTCAAGCCCTGTAACGTCAGGGGATTCATGTAAATCAGGGGCTGGAGAGTATTCTCACCCCACCCTTTCCTAACTTGTCACAGAGTGAGGCGGGATCAGTGATCGTCGCTGACCCCACCCTGTGACGAGTTTGGAAAGGGTGGGGTAGGCTGCAGGCTTGAAGAAGAGTAATCGAGTCTGCACAGGAGTAGACAAATTTTGAGACACTGCGCAGACTCGAGATCTCCACTTCCAGAGCTGCTTTTAGTGAGAAAGGTAGCGCACTACGGCGGTGTAGAAAGTGAGCAGTCTAGTAGTTGGGTGGGCGGAGCTACGGGGCCAAGGGGAAGAGGAGGAGACACAGCAGGAAGGGGGCAGTTACAGTAGGGACGGGGACCGAGCAAGAAGCACTAAATAAAGCTCGTGATAAAACTATATAGTGTCTGTCATTATTGGGTCAAGACACTACAACTGGCGACGAGAATGGGATGGTGTAGCCCACCACCCACCGAACCTCAGGAAGAAGCGTCCCGTCCCCTGTAGCGTGAAGGAAGAAAATGCTGTCGAGACACACGTGTCTGAAGTAAGCCCACCGCCCAGATCAAGAGGCCAGTGGTGATTGCACCTGCTCCGCGAGTTGCTAGTCGCGTAGAGCCCCGAGGAGAAGTGTCAGCAAACGCTGAGGGCGTTTGAAGCAGAACGCCGGTTCGCGCCAAACTGCGACTCACCCCTGATGCGTGCAAGTCGGCACGCGAGTGACGAGGAGTAATCGGGAGCCCACCCCGATCCTGCCTGCTGCTCCGGTGATCGGGAGGTGTCCGAGGCACTGCTGAAGCCTCGTGAAAGTGCCCGGAAGAAAGAGCGCCGTCGCGCGCCAAGAGCGGAAAAGCTCACCGCCCAATGCGTGAGGAACGGCACGCGCACGAAGGAAGAAGTCAGGAGCTTACCCCGAGCCTGCCTGGATAGGCGAAGTGACCAAAAGGTGTGCGAGACACTGCTGAAGCCCTGGTGCCTGTGGAAGTGGCTGCCGGTGAGTGCCGAATGAAGCTCGGTGAGCCTGAAGAATGAATGCAGCCAAATCTCATGGGGATGAGAGTTTGTTTGGCGGCCATCTTAGAGTCAGGCATCCTTGAAGGACACCCCTATGAAGTTCATGAGCGGCCATTTTGAAGTCAGGCAATGCCAAGCAAACAAGCATTGATCGAGAAAAAGGCCTGAAAAGTAAACAAGCACAATCCAAAGCAAGCGTGAATTAACAAACAAGCACAAGTCAATGTAAATGAGAAATAACAAATAAGCACAAGCCAAAGCAAGCGTGAATTAACAAACAAGCACAAGTTAATGCAAATAAGAAACCACAAACAAGCACGTGCATAGACAAGAAAGAAACAAAAGCGTACTGCCAAGATGTCGAACCACAACTCTCCACAAAGAAATGAAGTCAAACCACTCCTGACGGGGGTGTCACATCTGCGCCCCCCAGAACCTTTAACGCTGACGACTGGAGGGAGCATGGGCCCCAGATGGCAGGAATGGCTCGAGGACTTTGAAGATTATATCAAGGGATCAAAAGTGACAGAGGATGAAGACAAAGTGATTGCACTGCGCAATCTAGTGGGTAAAGAAATCAGCAAGTTAATCAAAGAACTGCCGACGGCAGACACAGGAACCTATGATAAGGTGCGAGACGCTCTGAACAAGAAGTTCCCACATAAGAGAAACGTGGATTACGAGAGACATACCTTTCACCAAGCCCGTCAAGGGAAGGAGGAAGTGATGAGCACATTCATAACAAGACTACGTCGACTGTCCAGGTATTGCGAATTTGACGCGTTTTCAACGGATGATGCAATCAGATCGCAAATAATCAATGGTTGTCAATCCGAGACGCTTAGGAGGAGATT
The DNA here is from genome assembly GCF_964204655.1 of Triturus cristatus. Classification (NCBI taxonomy): domain Eukaryota; kingdom Metazoa; phylum Chordata; class Amphibia; order Caudata; family Salamandridae; genus Triturus; species Triturus cristatus. The sequence goes on from NC_140580.1 coordinate 989,878,236, forward strand.
ATTAAGAAAGAGTCCCAATCTGGATGAGATTGAGGAAATGACCCGGGTTAACGATCAAGCGGAGGAACACTCCAAGAGTATGGAGACTGTGCGCACTGAAAGGAGAGAGCAGGCATGCCGAGTGCAGGCCAGCAGTAGTCGCAGACGCTCGAGAGAGCGACAGCACAGATCCAGACCGTCCTCTCGCCATATATACACAGAGCGTAGGTGTCACGAGTCAGGCCGGAGAGACAAGAAACAAGATCGCTCAAGAAAATGTTATCGGTGCGGGTATGACTTTCCGCACATAGATGCCTGTCCGGCCATGGGTCAGAAATGTCGGAAATGTGGACGGACGAATCATTTTGAAGCGATGTGTGGAGACTATCGCAGGGAAAGAAGGAATGAAAGGACAAGGCCATCTCGCCCTGACACCAGACGGCACCATGTGAAAGCCGTACAAGATCGACCGAAGTCGTCCTCTGGCTCTTCACACTCCAGCAGAGAATCAAGGAGGTCCCAATGGTCGAGAAGGTCGCCGTCCAGGGATTCCCGATCAGGGTCACGTGAATCAGAATACACTATTGAATACGCTAGTATGGTAACAGATCCTGACCAACTCAAGAAATACCCGAGGCTAAATATAAGCGTGGGGAATCACGCAACAAAATTTGTTCTGGACAGTGGAGCATCACTAAATTATATCCCTGTGACGGAATACAAGAAAATGAAGCCACAGCCGCCTTTGAGTCCAGCGTATGTCAGGGTATTTACCTGGATGTCAAAGAAGCCCCTTCCCTGTCTAGGAAAATTCCCAACGACACTCAGGCACCAGACCACGTCTGTGCCGGCATTCATACACGTAATTGAGGGTCCGGAGGCTGATTGTCTTCTCAGCTTACCCACTGCGGAGCGCCTTCGTCTAGTTGAGATTCTATACAGGGTTAGTGATGACCCGGACATTATACACAAATTCCCCAAGCTATTCACCGGGCTGGGAAAGATGAACAGATGCCAAATTCGACTTCACATTAATGAACAGAAAAGGCCTGTAGCACAACATCCCAGGCGAGTGCCTTTCCACCTTCAGCAAGCAGTGGAGGATGAACTTCAAGAACTATTAGCAACCGACATCATTGAACGGACCGACGGTCCCACACCATGGGTGTCGCCTGTAGTCATCGTGCCGAAGAAAGGCACCCCCGGAAACGTGCGTCTATGTGTTGACATGCGGCTCCCTAACACTGCCATCGAAAGGGAACGTCACCCCGGGTCCCATCTGAGTGACATGATCTCTGCATTAAACGGTGCCTGGGTATTTTAGAAACTTGACTTGAACAAGGGATACCACCAGCTGGAGTTGCATGAAAAATCGAGATACATAACAACAGTCGCAACTCACTTGGGGCTGTTTCGGTACAAACGGTTACGTTTTGGTATTTCCTCGGCTGCGGAGATCTTTCAAGAGGCCATCCGCCAGACTATACACCATATACCCAACACGTTGAACTACAGTGATGATATTCTCGTGTATGGGTCAAACGTTCAGGAACATGATAAGGCTCTGGATCGGGTATGTCATGCCCTCTTGGAAGCCAATCTGACTCTAAACAAAGACAAGTGTGAATTCCATCAATCCACTCTCAAATTTTTTGGACATGTGTTCTCTGGAGCCGGGATGAAGCCTGACCCTGAAAAAGTGATGGCGCTCAATGACACTAAGAGTCCCCAAGATGTCAGTGACATTCGATCGTTTATGGTCATGGCCAGCTATTGCGCCAGATACATAAAGCACTATGCCACGATTAGTCACACTCTCAGAACACTCACGAAGCAGGGAAAACCTTTTGTCTGGACCCCTCAGTGCGAGCGGGCGTTCCAAGACATCAAACTTGCGGTTGAGTCTGCCGAAAACTTAGCTTATTTCAGCCCCAAAAGGAAGACGGAGATAACTGTAGATGCTAGCCCAGTGGGCCTGGGTGCAATTTTGGCTCAGTATGACAATGACATCGATCAGCGGCACATTGTGGCTTACGTCAGTCGCAGTTTGTCGGACACGGAGAAGGCGTATTCTCAACCAGAAAAAGAAAGTCTGGCAGTTGTATGGGCCTGCGAGCATTTCCATGTCTTTACCTATGGCAAACATTTTACCATGGTGACCGATCATCAGGCGCTTGCCACCATCTTTGGAAACCCCAGGTCAAAGATGCCACCTCGGATTGAGCGGTGGGGTTTGCGTCTACAGGAATATACATACACGATACTGCACAAGCCGGGAAAATCAGCAAATCCGGCTGACTACATGTCACAACACCCTCAATCATCACCGGCATCACCATCATCGATGGCCGAGGAATACATCCACTTCGTGGTGGACCAAGCTCAACCACCAGCAGTTCCCCTGGAAGCCATTCAAGAGGCCACTGCGCAAGACGCCATCCTGCAGAAAATATTACGCCGACTGCAGACTAATCGGTGGAGACATGACAGTGAAGAGGAAGGGAGTGATCCCACAATCCGACAAGAAATGCAAGCATTCCGACATGTGAGTGATGAACTCTCGGCTACCTCGGAAGGTCTCTTGCTGAGGGACCAACGGATTGTCATTCCAACGCAATTACGTCAGGGCATCATCAACCTCGCCCACGAAGGCCACCGGGGAGTGGTCGCGACAAAAAGAGCCCTCAGGGAGCGGGTGTGGTTTCCGCTTTTAGATCAAATGGTGGAACTCACCCTCAAAGACTGCCCCCAATGTCAACTAGTCAGTCAAGGAGATCCTCCAGCTCCTCTGCAAATGACAAAACTGCCCAGTGGAGTGTGGCAAGAACTTGCCATGGACTTTTATGGACCTCTTCAATCGGGAAAATATGTCCTGGCAATAATGGATGAATATTCAAGATTTCCACTAGCCCAATTCGTATCATCCACCAGTGCATCAAGCACCATTGCGGTGTTAGACAAAGTGTTTGCGGCATGGGGTGTTCCCAAGGAACTCAAGACAGATAATGGCCCTCCTTTTAATGGACACGAATTTAGTGAATTCGCAAAGCATTTGAATTTCAAGCACCGCAAAGTCACGCCTTTGTGGCCGCAGGCCAACAGGACTATTGAAAGGTTCATGGCCACTTTAAAGAAGACTTTTCAACAGGCTACAGTCGGGAAAAGGGATCTTCAAGTGGCTCTCAATGAAGTCCTAAGGGCATATAGAACAACACCGCATGCCATGACAGGAAAGTGCCCTGCCACACTAATGCTTGGGCGACCAATCAGGACCCGGATACCTACCTGGGAAGGTGCCCTGAGAGCGGTGTCACCCGCCCGTGTTCATCAGGAAGTAATGACAGCTGACCGTATTGGAAAAGACAAAATGAAGTCATATGCGGACGCTAGAAGGAGAGCAAAATCACCATCCATACATGAAGGGGACTGTGTCATAGTCAAACAGGAACAGCAAAGGAAAACGGACTGTAAATTCAGAGCTGAGCCTTTGACGATTACTCAGCAAAAGGGTACCATGATGACTGCAGAGTCTGACAGCAGACAAATCACCAGGAATGTGTTGCACTTTCAAAAATGTACTCCAGTCATGAGAGAGTCACTCCAGAAGATGATGAGACGAACAGAGTGAGGGGAGAGAAAGGCCTGAACCGGCAGTTGCGGTCCAGCGACATGATACTCACGTAGAGCCTGAGTCTGAAGCCGGAAGCGTATCCCTCCGACCTCGACGAGACATTCAAAGGCCAAGACGACTAATTGAAGAACTATGAACAAGTCAGTTATCTTCTTTTGTTAACAAAGGGGGGATGTAGAAAGTGAGCAGTCTAGTAGTTGGGTGGGCGGAGCTACGGGGCCAAAGGGAAGAGGAGGAGACACAGCAGGAAGGGGGCAGTTAGAGTAGGGACGGGGACCGAGCAAGAAGCACTAAATAAAGCTTGTGATAAAAGTATATAGTGTCTGTCATTATTGGGTCAAGACACTACAGGCGGGTATTTCAACTAGTCAAAGCTGCCTGGCTGTAGGTTCTACTCAGACAGTGCACCCCCCGTGTGCCCTCACCCCCCCCCCCCGACTGATGGAGCTGCAAAGGAGTGGAGCAGCAGTTGACAAAAATAGTAATAAATTAAACTGAACCGATAAGAAAGTAAGCAATGCGAGCCAGATATCACTTCAGTCAACACGTCAGTACGTGGCGGATGCTGTTTTTTTCTGTATTCTTTCCAAATGAAAATGTGTCACCAGCAGCATTATGGAGTGTGTCATTCTCATCAAAGTTACAAAATGCTTTGCACTAGGTGCAATCCAATTGTATTCTATTACTAACATATATTTTGAAAGCACTTGTGTTTATCTCAAATGTTAAATCATTTTGCACATTTTACAGCAGCCTATTGTTGCAATATTTTTTTAAAATAACGACTTGAATATTCAGTGTTTTTAGTCTGGAACCTCACAGCATTCGAAATACAATGTGCTATTCTCCACAGTGCCAACCACTTCTAAAATACTCTGATTAGACTCTGGAATCTCCAGTGATCGCATTAACCAACTCAGTGTAAAAGAGTGTGTTTCCAACTGATTACTTTAACTTGCATTATTTTTTATTCAAGATGTGGCATTCTGATAGGTGGCGGTTCTCCGTTAAAGCGGAGGAGCATCGCCTCACTGCTCTCTCGCAGTGAAAATATAAAAAATAAAATTATAAAACGGGTTATCATTTTATTTTTCCCTGCTGAGCCGAGTCTACGGCGGGGTGGGGCTGGGCCATTCTGAAGGACAGCAGCTACAGCAGGAAGGACAAGTGGTGGGCACTGCTGCAAGTGTGCTCGTCTGTTTGGCCGGCTGTCTTAGGACAGCCAAACCGACATGCGCACTTAGATCTCTCCAACCGAGCTGTGCTGCACAGCCGGGTAGTGAACAGGCACAGGCTACCAGGCCCTGACTGAGCATCAAACCCACCCGCTCAGACCAATCCTGGAGCTTCTCTCATGCTGGCTATTACCAGCATGAGAGCAGTATCTGGATTGGGGTAGGGGAGTCTGGGAGCCTGTGCATGGAGTGCTGGGAGTCGAGAGGAGCAGAAGAGCACAGAGGCAGCAGACAGCAGACAAGTACTACTTTATTTTTTTCTTATTTTTCTCCCCTGTACTGCTCCACCACTTTTCTCTTCTAACAGCCGCCACTAGTTCTAATTTACATGCATTTTACCTTTAAGGTGAAAGGCTAACAAAATAGTGGCAGAATATTAAATAATAATAATACATTCCTGCCCCCTGCCCCTATTGCTGCATTCAGGATCACTGTCCTCATACGGTTTGTAATGCACTTCAACCGCTGCTGAACGCTTCACATTCCGGGACCTCTGTTAAGTCTCTCGCCTGTGGCACAGTCATTCATTTGAGACTTTTAGAGCTTTGGTTAAATGCCTGTTTGGTTAAATGCCCAACAGCCTTGGGTTTCTATAAGGTCAGAAATGTGGAGGGTGAGAGGGGGACATAATCAGCCACCAGCCTCATGACTCAGTCTTCTCCAAACTCACAGGCTTTTGACAGGACACTGACCTGTCAAATTTATTTCCAACAGGCAGAGTGCCCTTTATGGTTTATAATACTGACTTGTCTGCTCAGATATTATATCACTTAGAAGCTTGCACGATTCTGGACAAGGAGCTTTATGAAAACAGCTGGGTTTTTTCATGTAGGTTGTGGATGGCAGTGTTCACATCCTACTTGGCATTCCTACTGCATGTTATGGTACTTGCAATGCTGCATTCCATCAAATATCTAGGACATTGGAAATGTACAACAAAGAACAAGAATGTTTGAAATCCTAACGTAAGACAGGCAGTGGGTTCTTCGAGTATTTGTGCACCAGAAAGCAAGAGAAAACTTGCGAAAATGGATGCATTTTAGAGGTTTTGTGAGACCGGCCTCACGGCGTATGCCCTCCCGATCATCCAGACCACCTGCAACCACCCTCAAGACACGACATCTCCGACTCCGGCCGCCCCAGCCACACAGACCCGAGGGCCGGCCAGAGCCCCCGACAGACTCGACACCCTACCACGCATGTCCGCCCGAGGGAGCGGGAACCCCCGAGCCAGACCAAGAAGCGCCAGCCCAGTCACACCTCGGATCGCCTTCCCCCGGGAGGACTCGATCGGCCACCAGGCCCCTGGGGAGCAGGCGCCTCGCCTGCCGAGCGTCTGGGGTCCCTCCCAGACCCACCTGAAAAGACCAAAGACACGAACGGCAGGAAATCCCGCCGAACCCCCTCAGTCACCCAAGGCCCCCCTCTGCGAGGACTCCGGACTTCAAAGGGCAGGGGGAGTATAACAAGGGGTGCCGGAGGAAAGAATGGCAGAGAAGACCTGGAACCATCGAAGCCTGCTGACGCTGTCGCGGCTCCTGAAATACCGAACCGCCTGGGCCTGCTGAGTGACTCGCGGCCCCCAGCTATTGAACCATCTGAGCCCTGCTGACGAGATCGCGGCTCCCGACCTCCGAACCACCTGGCCTGCTGAGTGACTCGCGGCCCCTGACTCTCGAACCACCTGAGCCCTGCGGACAAGATCGCGGCTCCCGAACTCCGACTACCTGTGCCTGCTGAGTGACTCGCGGCGCTCCCCTCGAGGACGAATTGGCAAGAGATCGCCCAGAGAAACAACACCCTCCAGCTCGAGGATTGTGAGCTATCCGCAGGGTACTTTGCAGAGACACTACCTTCAAAGACTGTCCCGCTACCCCCATTCCCCTACCACTGATTTGCAGTCTCTTGTACCGCTGATGTACTCCTTACGCCTTGGATCATAAAGATCCCTTGAAACCTTCGATAAAATAACCTATCGTCCTACAAAGAATACGTGTGGTGTACCTCTGTTCGTAGTGTAAGCTCAGGGTGTGCGCGCCTGGTTCGGCCTACTTGGGAGAGGTGGGTCAAAGGGGTGGGCAAGACGTGTATCGAACCCCCCTCCGGCGAACGCCTTTCCAACAGGTTTCCTTTCACTTTGTACTTGTGCAGCTCTGCGTTATTACAAATTCCAAAGCCCAAGTGAAATTCTTTGGACTGAATCTTCGTTATGTATGTATGTCAGTCGGCTTGCTTGCTAAGCCAAACTCGCCCCCATCTTTTATACCCCACCACTTTAAAAAGACAACAGCTACCACTGGATATTAATACTGTTTACCTGATGGTGGCTTTGTGGGAAAGTTTAAGTTCAATGCACGAAGCTTAATTTGGTTATGGTGACAACCAAATGAAATAAAGCTATAGGCCAGATTGGTCCACTGGGAAAAGATACTTCAGAAACCATAGGTCTGAATTGTTTATTAAAAAAAGTTACAAGTTTTTAGGCCTGACATACTGATTCTGAAAAGCAGATGTGAAGGTCAATAGGCAATTAAGGGTGGATTGTTATTACTCTGTATTAAAACTGACAGGTTTTGTATTTTGTTACATGAAATCCCACAGATTACCACTGTAAGAACATTTTTGGTGTTGGTTACTCCTCATGAAAAATTTAGGGGTACAAGATTTGCATAGTAATGAATCTTGCTAGAACCTCTTCGGAAAGCCTGGCAGGCATAGGTATCTGCTAAGATATTGTAATAAAAAAACAATAATAATAATAATCCACATTTGTAAAGCGCGAACAATAACCCGTAAGGGTCTCTAGGCGCTGGGGGCCGTCAGGAAGATTAAGCAAGCTATTGCCCAGAGTCACATGGTGCTGGGCTAATCTGCCGCCGGGGATCGAACTGTGATCCCCGGATTCCAGAGTCAGTCACTCTGGCCGCGGCACCAAAGCTCTTCCTCTATAATAAACAAAATTGAAATAAAACATACATTCATGTACTTAAATATACATACAGATAGATACCTTTGGAGCAGCCCTCTGCTGACATCGATCTATCAGAGTATCATTAACACTAGGCGTCTGTAGGAAGGTGGAATCTGACTATATGGTTGCCCCCACTTTTTTCCTGGTGTTTGAATGGTTTTTGACTAGTCTGGCTGGGATCCTGCTATCCAGGACCCCAGCCTATCTGCTTACTCCCTTAAATGATTGGTGTGCATATTAGATGCACTAGTGATTGGATACTGTGTTACCTTATGAGCCCCTAATATATGGTACCTTAGGTACCTAGGGCATTGGTACTTCACAGGCCTACCAGGGGCTGCAGCATGTATTATGCCACCCCTGGGAAGCATTCACAATCTGACACCATAGGCCTGCTACTGCAGCCTGTGTGAGGTAGTGTTAGCACTCCTCACTGAGGTATAGGTTCCTATATCTCACCATACACACACATATATAAACCTATCAGTCACCCCTCTAGCAGGCCCTAACAATCCTGAGGGCAGGGTGCTTGGTTTACTATGTGAGGGGGTGCTTCTGCCTGAGCAGGACCCCTCTGCAGCTAGCAGAGTCTATTCTCTGCTGCTGTTTGTGGATGCGGTTAAACCATATACTCTTAAGTGCATTATAACCTCGCGGTAAATGCTAACTTTGGAATGACTGCATCAAAACATGTCGTGTTTGGTGTCAAACAACTTGGAATCCTACCCCCACACCAGTAACTGGTGTGGGAGTCGGATCCCACCCTTCTAGAGGGGACGACATGTACACACTGTACTACACGGTAGAAATCATATAGAGCCCTGGCATCACAAAATGGATGCCACCAGCACAGACACCGGGCTGCCCTCCTGCTGCTGACCGAAACTCGCAGTGGAGGGAGCCCAACAAAGAGTTTCCTGTCACAGGGAGGAGTCACCACCTCCCAGACAGGATTTAGTGTATTGGAGCTGGGTGGGTGCACTCTTAGAGTGCTTTGAAGTCCTGCACTGGGGGAGCAGTAGGCTCCTCTGTGCATATGCCAGCTCAAACCGGTAAAGGGGCTACCTGTCCCAGCTCTGGCGCGAAACTGGACAAAGGGAAGTGGGTGTAACCACCCACTACCCTGACCCTCCTTGAGGAGCGGTCATAGAGCTAGTCCCTCCCATCTTTTCACCATAAGATACCACACATTGCCAATGCAATTTAGATTACACCTGGACGACGCTCAACTAAGAAGAATCCTGGCCCTTCGACGTTCCACTATCTCTGGAAGACTGAAGAATCTCCCTTGGAGTCAAGGAGTGACTCCCCTGCTTGGCAGGCACCAAAACTCTACAACGCTCCCGGAGCCCGGAGTCCCTGCGTCCCCTGAAGCGGATTTCCTGACCTCTCGACGGCCATTTTGAGTCCCCAGCGAAGCTGTGGCATCTGGACCCCACGAGTGACGAGGAACAGCAATACCAGGGAACCGTGCACTGATTGAGTGCAAGCCCTAAACTACGTCCAACGAAGTTGTGCTTTGAACCACTTGTTGTCCGAGTCCCTAGCAGGTCTAGTACCGAATTTCAGTGGCCTACCCCGTCCCGAGTGACCGTGGGCTGTTAAACTTTTCCTGCAAAGGCGTCTTCGCGGTTGCTTGCCCGTTGGCTAGTAACTCACCTGAAGACCTCCACATCGATTTCAAGGGCTCGCCTGGTTGCTCTTGGCCTGCCCTCACTTACCCTCGCTGGGTAAGTCCATCAGACCTTGCTGCTCTGCACCATTGCCAATCTTCATTCTACACGAGACTTGCAGTTGCCAAGGCTTGTTGGCTCCAATCCGGGTGCCGACACCGTCATCAGCTTCAGACGTCATGGGACCTCCCGAATCCAGCTGCTGGTCATCGTCGAGCCTTCCTGGTCCTCGTGAGCAAAGAGACAAAACACCATCATCGACCTGAAGAGACGCGACAGCTGTGGTCATCCATCTTGCTGGCCACCGGTCACTGGCAAGTGACTCTGAACTCTGTCCCCTCAATTTCTAGGTCTTCTGCAACTCCAATCCATCATCGGATTCGAACGTACACCTCTCCAGTCGCCACAAGCAGCAAGTCTTCAAGGATCTCCATTGAAAACAGCATCGCGACCCGACACCAAAGGACACCTATGCACCCGGCTTCCCTGGGTGAGGTAACTCGTGCACTCCGGTGCCCAAGTGTGTGTTGGCTCTCGAAATACTTACCCTGTAAGTTTCTTGCTTGTTGACTTTTGCGAAGTGCCCTAGAACTGTAAAATACAAACCGCGACATTTGCCATTGAAACGCATTGAAAACCCGCGTGTGTGTTTAGACACTGCACGCGTCTCCTGTGGGCCGATTACTTACCTGCTAACACTGCAGAAGTGAAGCCCCAGCGATTCCCAAGGCCCTAGGCCTCTTACTTTTGCAAGTCGAGTTTGTTAAACCACTATTTTAGTATATGGTCTGGTACGCCCCTAGGGCTACAGCCATATTTGTGCTTAATTTATTGAGAACTGCTGATTTTTGAATGTTTACCTGGCTCTAATCTCAAAGAGATTAGTAGAGTATATTTAGAAATAAATGCATATAAATTTGATATATATACCTGTGTGGTGTCTTCATTTGGTAATTCAAGAGATTATAAGGTAAAACAAGCTGCTTTACATTCCTCAGAGACTTAGCCTGAAGGCTGCTCTCCACAGCTACCACTAGGATAGCTTTCTTTAAAGGTGGTCTTAAACCTATCTACCACAAGAGTCGAATTGGACTGGTGCAAGGTGGCCACTATAACTAGTGACCAGCATATGCCAGGCCAACTTCTCACAGCGTCCATCCATGACCGTGAATGAATGGTTAGTTGTTCGGTCCATATCAGTCACTGGTTCTCCTGACCCGAGAATGGCAGCATTTTCTGATGTTCTCCAGTATCAAAGCTGGTTGGCCAGCTCTATAGCTTTAAAGTTTCTCTTTTTATAGTTCCCTCTCACTTCTTAGCTTTTTTTAAGTTACATTTTTCTCAAGAGGACACTACAGCTTTTAGTGCAGGGCTAACAGATCACTGGTTAGCTGCTCATTTCATCTGCAGTATGCCACATCCCTTGTGTCTACTTCCTCTGAACCAGGCGACCATTTTGGAATGCTGTTGTTCATAGTGTACCATTGTTTTATCATTTCAGGCTAGTCAACACTATCATTTTACATATGGTTGCCATGCTGGGACTTTAAGATGGTACATGGAATTTGTACTGCATTTATTTTGCAGATAGACACTTTGCTGCCTACACTGCAGTCCATAAATAACTGTGTTGCAGTTGGAGGTGGCGAAATGCCCAGAGGCAGCGTGGAGACAGGAGCAAGGTCACATGGGGGCACCCCCTCCACCCACAATAAAAAAAAAAAGAGAATCAGGGCGTTTGGTGGTCCCGTTTGATAAGACGGATGTTGTCTGAGTTCAGTATTGGGGTTTTCAGTTACCAGAACTGGTTCATTTTTTAGGTTTCCTTCAGTCCTGCAAGGTCACCTAAATTTCCCTTCAACGGATTTCTTTTTTTTTTTTTTTTTTTTAACAGTACTTCCTTGACTTCATCATTCAATAAACCCCATTGTTAGACCTCGCCTTCTGACAGTGTTCATCTGGTCTGTTTTCAAAGAGCCATTGGGGGGGCACAATACCTACACTTCCAGTGGGTTTAGGGGGAGGGCATTGCCTGTCACAGAGTTTCTTGTCAATCTCCTTGCCTTGCTTCTTATTCAAGGGCTTTCCTTCCTTTTCTTGGGCTTGTCCTTCCCATGGAGCATAGCTATTTCACCGTCCTTTTGATTGGATGGATGACTTGTATCCTTCCACTGCTTTCATTCAGGAAACCACATTTTTCTTTGCATTGCATCACTCCATAGAAGTACATGCAATTCTCTTCTCTCTCGCTCAGGTGCCGATTCCCCCCTCAGGTGCCCGGCCCCTGGGATTTCTGTGTTGCATCCCTGTACCCCTTCCTTCCCCTGCCCAACTGGGCTTTATTTGTTTTTAAATTCCCCCCCAGCTTCTCCATTGCTCCCCCTCCACTCTAGCGTTGACTGCTCTCCATCTCCTGCTCCTCTGCAGCTTCCCCACCCATCACCATCGAGTTCTCTCTTTTTTTTTTAAAAAGCTTTTTCTTTTTGCCTTATTCTTGAACTTATTGCATTTAAAACCTGCAGCTAAGGCACTCCTTTCTGGCAAAAAAATAAATAAAAAAGGTGCTTTCGCACATTTATGTCTTTTTGAATTAAGCGCTCCAAGATTGTCATCCAGCATCCAGGAATAGTAAATTAAAACAAAGAGAGGACATGGCCTAACGGCTAGAGCAGTCGACCTCAAACCTGGGGAAATCGGGTTAGAGTCTCGGTAGGGATGCTTAACATCATGTGATTCTAGTCAAATCACCTAATCTCCCCGTACCCAACAAAATGAATGGGTCCGTCTGTAACGCAACTGGTGCTCATGTAAAGTCTTCCGATACCTTCGGGTCGAGTTTGCGGCATATAGAACTCCAAAAAGACAAACAATGGCCAGCTCATCAAAACACATGCACACTTGTGTGTGGTGCATATGCACGCTTGTTATGACACGGGTGTACATGTGTCACTGTGCTTTTTAATTTGTGCAGGTGTTGTTCAGCAATGTCACTATGGCAATAGCCATTTTTTGTGTCTGCTGTTGCTGCACAGCATCCAAGCAATTAGGTCTGCATTGGAAATAAGCGGTACGACCTATTTATTAGCTTTGCCAATGCTTGCTGCGATGCTGCGATACATGAAATCATAAAATCTGCCCACCTTTTTTCCGGTTCACAGAAACCTAGTGACCTTAAGGGGGATGGCCCTGGAAATGCAATGCAAAGGCAAACACCCAAAACTTTGTGGCTATCTGCAAACATCTGCTGCAGATATCCCATATTAATCTGCACTTCAAGACGTAACCCTGATGATCCAAGCGTGAGAAGTTCACAAAATGTACAAAGAGCGCATAAAATCGCATAAAAGAAAAAAAAATCTGTTGTGAAATAGCCCAATTTTCCCAGTTCTGTGCATGCAGAATTTATTCAGTGCTAATAATTTGCACGGGCAGAATTAAGGAATGCAGTTGTACACTACAGAAGCATGCAGGCCCTGAATTGCAGGGCCTAAACTGCTGGTTTCGTTTATTGTGTAGTAGGGCACACATCCCTACCATGTGTAGGTACACTCCTATGCATTCTTTGATTTGGATTGTTTATTTAAGAACAGGGCACAGTTTTTCTTTGTTTTTATTTTTTTACTTATTGGTATTCCAATACCAGGATATTTTAGCAGTTCACGGTTTGCAGCAGAGATTTAAAGGGAGACACCTCGTTTCTGGCTCTGCTGGCCATGCTTGGGTGGTCGTTACAATTCCTCTCCAGGCCTGGTGTACTGGCCGTTACCCCGGGTGACTCAGGCTGGAACAACTAGTTTCCCCAAAATTAATGAAAGACCATCTCCCGATGTACCTAGATTTGTAACAGCGGCAGAGCTGGTTAATTAATTGGAGGCGCTTCCGGAAACTTGGCAGCAACCACCGGCGCAGAGGCTGCAGAACCTAGCCGGCCTGTTGGAGCTTCCTGCGGCATACATCAATCTACTCGACGCCGCACACTTCCGAGCGGTGCATCAGCCCTCTCGTGCGCCCACCCTAGAGAGCACTGCGGAGGGATGAGGGGGCGGACAGGCGGCAATTCCCTGGCTGCCATCTCCCCGCCTGCAGAGCCCCCATTAATTACTGGCGTGTGCGCGCGCGTGCAGATAGCTGTGCGCATGCGTGCTAAGTTATGAAAAGAGAAGTGAGTAAAGAAAGACCATGGGCTAGACTCAGTGCACAACATTTGTGCACTACTGCCATAATGGAGAAAATTCGCTTTTGGACCATTTTGCTGCCTGCACAAAAGAAAACAGAGCATATTGATTTAGCTTTAGTCTTTTGCACAAACATTTTTACATCCAAGCCAAAAAAAACCCAAAAACAACAGGGCCTAGAAGAATGTGAATCAATTGCAAACAACGTACAAGGCATCCTTTGCTGAGAAATCATTCATTTATTTTTTAAAGTAAAAGAAGATACCACAAGATTTATAAGTAACATTCATAAAAGCATTGACTAAGCCAAAAGGTCATGTCTTAGGGAATTATTGCCTTTGCCAGTCGTTTTAACAATAGGTTTCTGTTTATACACTGCATAGTTGACATACGCAAAGACTGAATATGTTAACATTTGTAAACTACTTTTGCTTAAGTTCAACTTTGTACTATAATTGGAATTGATATTACTAAGTATTAGCAAAGCCAAGGTGTCTCGGCTCGACGAGGAAGAGCTAATGCGTTTTCCAATGCTTGTCTGGTACAGCTGAGCAGAGTCGCATCTAGGTGTCCACTTGAGTTCTGGGACGGTGTTCATATGGGTAAAAATTGAGAGCTCTGAAGCGGAGGTTGTGTGAGATAGTGGACCATAAGAATGTTCAGAACGCATGCTCATCCAATCCTTGGCCTCTTTCCAGTGCGCACATAGTGATGGTCACATATGTACCATTTGTAAATAACAAAGCTCATTATTTACATCAGATGATTGTTGCTTCTCATTCACATCAAACTGTCAACAAGCACTCACAGAGCCAACAAGTCTGGCTTGTATTAGGCATGTTTGCGGTGTGATGTGTATGGATCCAAATGCTGAAACGTCACAATGAAGCACCTAAAAGCTGGTCAGGCAGCTGTTGTATAATCACAGGAGTGCAGTTCACATGTTTTAAACTATGTTGGTAATTACTTGGGCCAAGCACCTTTTAGAGCCCCCACCGTTTTCATTCCACTTAAAGCACTGCAGCCCCCAATAGGCTTTTGCCCACAGACAGCTAAAAGCCATCTCTTAGGAGAGGACTAATAATTGGGATGTTGTAAAATGGCCGTGATGGACCTGGCTCTTTTTGCAGGGTCACTCCCAGATGAGTGCATTGTGATGCTGAACCCATTTTTTTTGGCATTAGGACTCTGTGCACTTTTCCCTGCTAATCAGTGGTAAATTGCTTGTGACCTCTCCCTAAAACATGGCATATACCAGATAAGTACATTTAATTTATTTGCAAGTCCCTTGTAAACGGAACTCCATGTACCCAGGACCTGGAAACTAAATGCTATTAGGGCCTGCAGCACTCGTCATGCCACCCAATAAAGTAGCCTTTTAAAACATCTCCGGCCTGCCACTGCAGCCTGTAGTGCAGTTTTAAAACTGTCATTTTGACCTGGCAAAACAAACATTACCCCAGTCCTAAATCTTCCTTTTTAATACTTACAAGTCACCCCTCAGGTAGGCCATAAAGGCTCATGGGGCAGGGGGCACTGTATTTAAAATGTAGAATGTGTACTTAAGTTTTACATCTTCTGGCAGTGACAGGAAGATCTCTCTCATTAACTAATACTACATTACCTTGTTACATTTAATAAGTGATAACGTTAGATTGGGAGCAAATAGAGATAGCGTGTGTGCACTCAAATGAATTGTAATTTAAAATCCTCTTTAATCAATCAGATTTAAAGTCACAATTTTGAGCATGCCACTTTTAGAAAGTTGGAAAATTTTTGTCCAACCCATTTGTGCCTTCAGTCGGTGTCCTGGGTCACATGACTGTGAAAGGCTCTACTGTTGGGATTTGGGTATTCCTTCCAGACAATGACACAATGGAGCTTAGGTGTGGACAAGATGGGCCACCCTGACAGGATGAATGAGGAGAGGCTAACCTGCTGCAACTGGACTGGTTGGCCTCTGCTGGAAGAGTTCCTGATTCCCAAGAAGAGCCTGCATTTCCTGGACCCTTGGGTGACATCAGTTTGTGCTTCTGCTAAGAGGAAAATGTGAAATCCTGAAGTTTGGGCTCTACGCAACCGTGAATGTGCGTGCCCGTGTGCGCCAAGACTCTGCCACCCACGACAATTGCCAACATAACGCTTCGGTGAAACATGATCTTCGTTCTACAGAGATGCCCGGAAACGCAAGAACTGCACTTGGCACTACAGCAATGACAGTCCCGGGTGACTGCCTAACCAGCTCCTTGCGCTATTGGAACGAAAATCCACAACACTCTACCTGCGCGCCATGGCCTCCTCTGCCATGAACGGAACTCTACGTGCCGGACTTAGACTATAACTTTTCAGCTGAACTAGCCTGGTCGCTGTATCCGACCCGCCCTCTAGTGTGGTAGGTCTAAACTTGTGACTTTCACCCGGTCTGGTACAACCAGATGACCCCGAGTGGAGTTTTCTGCTTTTAGGCACAATTTCCACTGAAAACTTTAAAACTGAATATCTCCTGTTCTACTGATTGTTTTTTTTTTTTAGGGTATCATTCTACTTATTAAAATTCACTCCATGTTTCGAATTTTTCTTGCATTGTGCTTTCACTTTGTTTTGATTTGTGTGCTTCATAAATACTTTACACATTGCCTCCAAGTTAAGCATGACTGCTCTAGAGCCAGGCTATCAGAGGGTTAAGCAGAGGTTGATTAAGTGACTTTTGTGATTCACAATGACAATACTCCCCCCCACCCTTCAACCACTGTGACCCCCCCAGCCCTGATTGTAGGTCCTAGTGCTCATGGTGTCACAGCACCCCTTTAGAAGTGAAACTCAAGTGTTTGTTCCCTGGTGCAGTTGATAGAAAAGTCCTAAAGATTATTAGCTTCCTAAAGAAACCGATCCAAATATCCTGACCTTCTCTGGGAGTTATCCCACAAAAAGGAGCGCCTGGAAATGAGCAAGGGATGGACAAAAGTGATGCGTCCATGCTCCAGGTGAGAGGCAAATGCAAAAAGAGGAAGAAAAACCCACACTAGCTTACAAATAAAAAAAACCAAATAAATATGACAATAAGACAAACGAAGGTAGGCAATGAGCAGGTAAAGCCACTGTAAGCTAACAATACACCTCGCAACAGACCGCGCAAGGCCTAAAAAGTAGGCAAATTAATTTTGCGCTATGTCATAGTAAGAATTAGTCAAAATGGACATGATCTTAAACTTTGCTTCATTGTTCACATTTTAAAAATGTGGAAAAAGCCTTTGTTCCATTCCTTATATTTGTTTACAAGTACAGTTTGCTCCTGTTTTTTTGATCTGGTATTAACATAGTCATGCAATATGAAGGGGAGCAAAATCTCCAAGCACCAGTCCCTATATCACGAACAGCTAAACGGTGCATAAAAGGCCTTTGCCCCATTTTTGCAGCAGTTCAAAATGTAGGTAAACAGCCCCCAGAAATCACAAGAAAGACCATAAGAAGACTATGTGCTTTTTTGTACCAGGGAAAACCCAATTTAAAACTTAGAGTAATTTGAAATGTATATACCAGAACAAAGAACAGTAGTCATTGTGATGTGCTCTAATCACACAGCAACCACGTTGCTTATCAAGGGGATATCAACCCACTGCAATAAAGGGACAATGCCAGACATGTGAATGCAGGTGATTTAATGAGAAATGCCCATCAACACACCAGGAATGGGAGTAAAAAAACAAGCCAAAGAAAAAATTATTTCATTAAAGCCCCATATTGCGCCAAGTGAACTCGGTGCCAGTGGATCATGAATAGAAGATGTTAACCGAAAATAATTTGTTTATATTTTGGGGCCAAATGATTAATTTTACAGGGCAAATTTTCAAACGTAGTTGTTACATGACCTTGACATTTTCAATTGTTAGAGTAATCAGGAGCATTATTACTTTACAGTAATTCATGTACATGCCTATAAGTAAACTGAGTGTTGGTCCTGTGGAAGAGGTGTGGCGCAGCGGCCAGGGTGCCAGAGTCCGGACCACAGGGTTCACGGTTCGATCCCCAGCCCCAGGTTAGCCCAGCACCACGTGGCTCTGGGTAATAGCTCGCTTAATCTTCCCGAGGGCCCCCAGCGCCGGGACACCTCTCCGGAGGTAGCGGTGCGCTTTACAAATGCTGGTATTTCATTTAATTTCCTGTAAGCTTCAGGATTGACCAGACCTGAAAGCAAGCTTCTGTCCCATAAATTACAGGGCTTCTCCAAGTGTCCAGTCCTGCCATGGCCACCACCGCTTTGTACTGCAATGCACAGCTTGGCGGTTCTGCGTTGTGAGGTGGTATAGGATCTTGCCTGCAGGGATTTAGTACATGAGAGAATAGGAAGAGCAGTTGGAGGAGCGCCGCATCCCGCGAGACTCATCAACAAGCGGCGTCCTTAGCAGCAGCATGGTGCCATCCAACAACAGCGACATTACAGCGACAAAAATAGCACTGGTCCCTGGTGACCTCGGCTGCAGGGTTTCTTCTTCTCTGTCCCTACAGCAGGAGACTGTTACAGCTAGTTTAAGGATAAAGTCAAAGGCCTAAAAAGGAAATTAAACCGATACATAGATTTTATTAAACGGAAAGTGATCATTCCTAGACGCGTGTCTACATTAAAGCCTCTGGAACTATGGGTACGGGGTGAGAGTGAGGGTCCCTTCCAAAGCAAGACACACTCACTCCCCAAGAAGATATGACCCAGAAGGAAGTGATATTGCTGGGCAGATTTTATGGAATGGAAAAAGGGCTTTCCTAGGTTGTGTCTACAGTAAAGCCTTTGGGGCTGTGGGTACAATGCAAGAGCGAGTCTTTTCCAAAGCATGATGCTCCCTGAGGAAATATGACCCAAGTAAAAGCAGCAAGACTGTTCAACCCATCGCACTAAAGCAATGGGGTGAAACAGAATCCCTCAACAAGCACTTACAGGCGGACTAAGAAATTATAAAAGACCAACTGGGTAAAAAAAAAAAATTGAATGCAAAACGTATGTACTGGGAAAAAGAAACTGCTGAGGCAAAACTTCAAAGACTAAAAAGATAAATGGTCCTGATCAGCCAATGATACATTGATAGCATCTATGAAGAGCAGTAAACATCATTTACAATGCATGCGATACAACGCATGCCATTACAACGTGGTCATTACAACGACCGCGTTGTTACATCGCAAACCATTAAAATGCAAGTCGTTACAACGACTTGCTGTAGGGGGCAGAAGGTGTTGGATTTTAAATCCAACACCTTCCCTACTGCTGCACAGACAGGAGTTGGAATAGTAAATTAAACTATTCCAAACTTCAGCGCCCCCCTACAGCAAGTTGTTGTATTGACTTGCGTTGTAATGGTATGTGTAGTAACAACGTTGTCATTGTAATGACCGTGTTGTATGGCATGCGTTGTAAACTAATGTGTTCTAACGTGTGCTCTTCATTAAGAGCAACAGCCATAAAGGGCAACAGCCGCCACACAGAGCAACCGCCACATTGAGTATAAGTCATTACCAAAGTTCAGAATCTTGGCAAGACAAACTTTCCTGACGTAAAACAGTTCTACTGCCATTCCCAATTCAGCAAATCCCTCGTGCCAAACGATCCTTTGGATGAAATTATTCTTTTTAAATATTGTTCCCGGCAGAGATCTCTGTAAATCTCCATCCTTTCTGGTACATCGTGCTCTTACATCTCCACCTCTTCTCCCCTTCGCTAGGCACATCCACAGCGTCATCTTTTAGTTCGCATTTGCAGTTGAGCCCCGACACACCCTTACATTCCCAACGTCTCCTGTACTCACATTTGAGCACCTCAAACCCTCATCCCTCACTCACTCCTAAGTCATGCAATGGTCGTTTTACTTTTCAAAACATTTTACTGAAAATAATTCTCCCTATATTTTTCCCACACCCTCCCTTTGTCTGAATCAACATACCCTTATTCTCTCCATTTTGTTTTCTCTACTCCATTGCCCACATCAATGCTTAATTTGTAAAATTGTAATAAAAAAAATAAAAATGTGCCAGGGCCTTCGTCAGGAGGCCATTGCAGCATACAACACCCATTGCCCCACCAGCGCTGCCACCAGTCGCGGCCCGTGCAGTTAAGCGAGGTGAGGTGGGGCGGGAGGGGGAAGTGGCAAACGACAGAATAAATAAAGCCACTTGCCTTGAGCTCGTTGCATAGTCAATGCGGCGAGCACAATGTAAGTGTTTATTTATTTATTTATTTTCCCCATTTCGTCGTTGGTCACTTCCACCCCACCGCACTTACCTGCACAGGCCGCCATTGGCTGCCGCTGTCATACCAACACAACTACTGACCATCACACTCAAAGTGTGACAATTCAGACTACTCTTTGCCCCCGAAGCTACAAGAATGGCTTGGGCAGCAGGTATTAGTCATTTTTAATGTATATTAAATTAATACACAACTGCTGTTTATCTCATCTCTAAAATAGACTGCGCCACCATGTGGCAGACTGTCATAAGTGCTGGTCCTTTGTTGATGTTGACTACCGGAAACTACAGGCAACAATTACACACTGGCACACCTAGTCGTTTCCTGAAGCTCAGGCCTGTTGCAATACAAAAAGACTCCTAATTTCTTGGTTTCGTTTTAAATTTAACTTAAACTTGCTCTTATTTTAGGATTTGTTTTGGGAGCTTTGCTTACTGGGCATTAGCTTGATCCCAAGATTTTAGAAGCAGTCCTGTTGTTATTGTCCACCCTTTTGCCTGCTATCTGTCAAGTTAATCATCAGCTTGACCTTTCGTTTGGCTGGTATTTTTGCTAAGCTGGAGAGCCAGGGGTTTGGTTCCGCCAAACTGCATTCCTCCATCTTGATTTTACATCCAATCCCTTGCTAACTGGTTAATGTTTTCTTATTGATTACATTAAACTGCAGCGTAAATGCTCGTTTGCATCGTGATTGGGTCTGCAAACGCAATGTCAACAGCTTCAGTTTCCTTTTCTGAACATCAGATTATACCATCTACTTCGCGTATGTGGGCAAGTGAAACATTCATAAAATAAACAAGAAAATATCACAGCCTGCACCACCTCCCTCAAAGAACTAGCAGTTCTCCTTACAATAGAATCTTATCACATTCATTTTGGTTTGGGAGCATAGTAAGGAACAAAGTCTTCCTCACTCACCTTCGTGATGACCTTGTCTACTTCCGTCCCTACTGGGGAGTAGAGGATCTTGGGGTTGGTGGTCATGAGATGGACCAGAAGGTAAAGGTTCCTTTGCTCCTTGTTCGTGAACCCCAATGAGCTCATATTCCCCTGCTTTAGGGCCTCGGGATCGATTGTCCTACAAGATAATGGATCACAGAAAGAGAAAATATTAGAACGAGTGGCGCTTTAGTGACCTGAAGGATGCAAACGCCTGGTACTGGAATCCATTTTCATTTTTTGCTTAACGGGATGTCTTGTGGTACACAGAGGGACAGTGCGTCTTACCATCCGGTCTGGAGGGCATAGATAACTGGCCAAGAGCACACTGAGTTTCCCCAACATAAACTTTACAAAGTAAAACCTGACGGAATTGTGCAGGGAAAGTACTGCAGTTTCTGAGTTTTTGTGGTGGAAGACAAACATGCTGTTTTACTGCATTAACGCCAAGTACAAGGCTTAGACTCTGCATAGGAAAGTGTGAGAAATTGGGTTTTTGGTTGAGGGGGTATGAGCCCTGCTCAAGCAGCAACTACAATCTTTATCAGGGTGAACCTAAATTAACCCATGCTGAAACCCTCTGGAGCTTAGCACAAAATTAGTTCGACTTCCCTTCGAGGCAATGAGTAAAGTATTTATGCAGCACACAAACAGCAATACAGTAAAAACATAACACAATAAAATTTCACAAACAATTTAGAAATATAGAGTGAAATAAATAAAATACCAAAATGATAAAAATGCAATAAGTAGAGCCAAAGTTAATAATTTTAAAAGTTTTTAGTAAAAAGTAGCACCTAAAAGATCAAAGTGTCAACCACAGACACCTAGTAGCATTAGACCGGGGCAAAGTCGAAAGATATGGCAATGAAGCACAGTTCAGATACAAGAGGTGGATTGGGCCCCGTCTCCGGTCCCCCTTTGGACTCAGAAGAAAGTTTGAAGAAAAATGTCTGAGAAGGTAAAGTTCACCGGGGCAGGGCATGCTAATCACAGTCATGTGACCCAGAATACAGGCACCAAATGGTTAGGACAAGAAAATGACAACTTTCTAGAAATGGCATTTTCAGAATTGTATATAAAAATGTTCAGCATATGAAATGTTGCTTTGTATGATGTTTTAATTGTATTGTATGTAATATTGTGTTTTTACTAAAAAAAAAAATTAAAAAAAGATTGCATCACACATAGTTTGTGAATTTTTAATGTTATTACAATTGTATACAATATGTTTTTAATAAAGTAGTTCTTTGTGATAAAACTGGGAGCTGAAAATCGGATATCCTGTTAGAAAAAAGTGGGGTGCTTTATAGGGGATACAATGATTGTATGACTGAATAAAATGATTGGATTATTGCATGTGTCCTAAGGGATAGTCGACCTCAAAACTATTTTCAGAATTGTGCCTGAAAAACTGACTTTACCATTAAACATTATTTTAAATTACACTTCTTTGACACCAAATATAATGTTTAAACCTGTTCCAAAACAAACGTTACAGCTTATTAAATACAATAAGGTAACCCACCGTTATCCTATGGAAGAGGTAGGCCTCGCATGAGTTTTTCACTACTAGAAAACATAAAACTTAAAAGTACATGGCTGACTTTTTAAATACACTGCACCTTGTGCTAAGGGCTGTTTAAGGCTTACCTTAAGGTTGAATTAAATGCATTAAAAATAGGGCTCCCGGTTTTATGGCATTTTTTTTTACATTTCGGTCTGTATTTATCCATATTTATTTTTGGACCATTCCATTAGTATTATCCATATTTATTTTATGTTGTGAGAATAAGTGGAGTAGTAAAATAGTATATTTCCACATTTATTGAACTGATAAACATGCACTCATACATCGATACAAGTCTCGTTTCAGCAAACAAAGTAGCCAAATATAACAAAACCCTACAACCACAGGTAAATATTAACATCATATACAAATATATGTTAATATATGCCTGTATTTAAGGGAATCTCAGCCTGTTTTTTTAACTTCCCATGCTGTCCATCTGCTCAGCTGTTTGCCTGAAATTCATGAAGGACACCATAGAGAGTCACTTAAAGTAAGCACAATTTTCTGTATTTTTCCGCTTCTGAAAATTAATACAGACAGGAAACAGATTGTTTTCTGTATGTATATATCCCATGAGGCACAGGGGCAAGACTGCTTTGCATATAGCCAGGTCTAAACTGTGGTGGCATGGTGAGCAAAGGAATGATGAATTTAACCCAGATCTCTTGATTGGGGGTGAATGTTTTGATTTGTTCTGCATTCCGTCCATCAATTGTGTGTCTTTTGCTTTCTCGCCTTAAGTGCGCAGGGAATGCCCAGACGTGGGTCCCAGGCTCACTGTTCTACTAGATTCAAGTTATCCTGGCTGATGAGGGATTAAACCCCGAAAAAGGTCCTAGGATGCTTGTTTCCGGTCCAGGGAGGACCTGGCTTGGCAGTTCGGGCTGGACTGTTCCATGAGGCACAGGGTCAAGACTGATTTGCATATGGCCAGGTCTAAACTGGGGTGGCATGGTGAGCAAAAGAATGATGGATTTAACCCAGATCTCTTGACTGGGGGGGGGGGGGGGGGGCGGGGTGAATGGTTTGATTTGTTCTACATCCCGTCCATCACTTGTGTGTCTTTTGATCCCAAATACCAGGGAACTTCAAGTGAGAACTTACAAGTTGTGAATAATAATATAAAAGGCAACAGGGCCTCTTGTTCTAAGGATAGCACTGGAGATTGCTAAGAGTAACAGTCTCATCTATTTCCATGTTACATTAGACCGGCTACTCTACATGTGTGGCACAAGTTTTTGGCTAAAGTTACTGTGCTTTGACCATCTACAGGGAGGACATCGAAAGGATTCCACCTTATTCTCCTTTATTTCTAGATGAATTCTGTAGAGATCCTTGAGACTTGATCCTCACAACGGCTTTAGGGATCTGCTGAAATATACATTGCCTTTCACTTCTAGGACAGACTTGCATGGGAAACTCATCAGAAGACACGCTTTTTAATTTCAAGGACTGGACGCCTCCCCTGATAGGCTAGCAAAGCATTGTTCACTATGGGTCAGGATACCTTACACGGTCAGCACAGAGCTCTTGACCAGGAGTGGTGAAGGCTCTTACCAGAGTGAAGGGCATTTCACCACTGGGGCTGCATAGGGCTCCATAATAGCATCTTAGCCTCTATCCTTACACAGACTGTTGTTTCAAGAAAGTGGTAGAGTCTAACACCTTTAAGACCGGTGACTCCTGATGTGAGCACAAATCTCAAAAGCTCCTTTAACTACATGAATGAAGGGGTTCAGCACATGGCAGCTGGGACTGACAATTGCCCAGATCTCCAGGGATGAACTTAGATCAAGGGCTGTTTCCATTCTATACTCCGGAGGAGTGCTGACAAACTGACTTTACTGAATGCGGTCTAATTTTGGAGAAAATACAGAATCCCCCTGTCCCCGGGTGGTGAAACTCCGTATTGCTTAATTATAAAAAAAAATTGGAAACGATTTGAGATAAGAGAGATCACATGAGATGAGGGGAATTCGGGAGTCCAAGAAAACATCACAAGGATATAGACAAAGAGAGCAGTGGGTAGGTACTGGCAGAGGTATTAGGATATAGGGGAGGCAGAGGTACTAAAAAGCAGGCAAGGGGAGAGGGAGTGGGCAATAGGTAGGGGCATCGGTACTAGTATATCGGTAGGCCTATAGGGACGAAGGTGTAGTCCGGGTTAGAGATACTAGGTTTAAACTGGTTTAAACTGGGGTAGAGGTATTAAGTTATAGGTAGGGCAGAGGACAGCAGAAAAGGAAAATAAAGTTGAGGGTGGAGGGGAAAGAAACTAACTTGAGTATAGGCAGAGAGATAAAAAGAGTAGGACAGAAAAAAAGGGAGGCGCATGGGCTGCAGCCCAAAAACAAGGCAAAGAGAAAGTAGAAACGGAAGTGGAAGAAAGGTTACAGGAGGTTATCCCATCAAAAGTGAACAGGAGATCCATGGGGTCCTGGAATAAAATAATTGTCAGCATGAAGGGCATTCACGAGGTTAGCTCGGATATCCTGACAATGCTATTTATTAGTAAACATTTGAAAACTTATTCATGAGGAAAGGATAGTCAAAACAAGTACATTATCTTCAAAAATGGCATGCATCCATCCTGGACAGGGTCAAATATTTTGATGCCTTTGCATCGCTGCAGTGTTCTGCAAAAGAGTGACCTGCCTAGACCATAATGGGCCTAAACATTCTCCACTTCGTGAAGCCCCGAAGATATGAAAACAAAAGATAATTGCCCCTCACCCACGGTAATTGACCTGTCAGTATTCCTACCTGTTGTTACCACACAGAATGGGCTGCAGTCCTGCCCAGAGCGGGACAAAGGCCAAGAACTGACTCCTGAGGTTTTCTGTAGTTTGCCTCGCATGCCCTTCGTCAGCGGTGGCATTGCTGGTGGTGAAGTTGCTGCTCCAGCTGGTGGCGTTGGACGACGGAGGAGGGGTTTTGCTGGCACAGGCTCCCTTCGGCAGTAGCTTTGCCAGAGCTGAGAGAATGTCAACATCTTTCAGTACCTTCTCCACCTCCATGAGGTCCTCCAGGAGAGCATGGAGGCGATGCTGGGCCGCAGTGCTGTTCACCTCATCCAGACGGAGCTGAAATCCCAAGAAGACGTCACGGGTTACAAACTAGTCACAAACACACCACTGCCTAAAAGGGGGCCAAGGAAAGCTCTTCGCATGCTGCAAAGGTCCAGCACTGGTACAACAGCTATCGTGTAACTGGCTTCCTCGACAGTCAAGGCCTTTTCAAATTTTCTGCACACGTGTGAAGTCACCAATGAGAAATAACTCCACAAGTTAATGAGAAACTCAAACTCAGCCTAGTTTTGTTTGATGAATAAATAAAACCTCATAAAAGTGCAGAGTGACTTAGACTGAGGTATTTTTCAGCACTTAAAAATCTGCATAAACATCCCTCTTTAATGATGGCTCAGAAAAAGACAGGAGATGATGCTCTGCGCTCCTCCAAAACTCCACCAACTGATATTTGGTGAAGATTGACTTCATCCTTTAATGAAAATGGAGGAGTTGTGGACAGCCCTAAATCATGGGGTGAGCTGCCTTTGTGATGGAGCCAAGCATGTACAGCCCTCCATCCTTTCAAAAAAGGAGGAAGAACTCTACACCAGACAAAACACCTTTTAACATACTGGGTTAAAATGCATCTCAAACCATGTATTCTTCAGCTACATTGACAAGAAATTCAAACGTCGAGTAATTCTACAACATAAAATATTGTGCATAATCTGGACATTTTTACATGATTTGGCAGAGTTCAGCCTGCCAAGTTAAATCAAAATCTACAGGCAGGCAAGGCGTCCCCAAAACTCTTATGATTATAAACTAACAAAATTAAATTTTACATTTCCTACCTTTGGCACTAGCTTCCAAATGCCATACTATGTAATATTTATTTTTCATGCTCTGAGGCATCTATTGTCGGACTCTTCATCGTGTACGTTTTTTGGGAAAAAGAAATCTTGCGATATTGGGAGATTGACACTGTGGATCCGGATCACACAATCGTCCGTAAATATTGTCCCATAGTAATTATTAATTTCCTTTATTCTTAAAATCATTATTTAATCATTTATTATTCAGGGGCAGTATTTGGGGTGGTTTATCCTAGTTTATCATAACTAATGCTGCCTATTTTAATTCTATTGAGAATTTACAGATGTACTTTAAACACTTAAACCATGGCACCTGCACAAAAAAAATGACACCCGCCAAAAAAAGATAAACTGACATGGTCTCAAGCAAATATTTTAAACTACTACCTTACCCAGGGGGGAAACTGAGTTCTGTATAAAGCAAGCACCCACCCCCTAGTCAAGAGATCTGGGTTAAATCCATCCTTCCTTTTCTCACTACTTTGCTCACTACGCCACCCCAGTTTGGACCCAGCCCTATGCAAATGAGACTTGACCCTGCTCCTCATGGGAACAACCCAGCCTGAACTGCTAAGCCAGATCCTCCTGGACCGGAAACAAGCATCCTGGGACTGGTTTCGGTGTGTCACCCCTCATCAGCCAGGCTACCTTGAATCCAGTGGCACAGACAGAAAGGAACCCACATCTGGGCACACCCATCCCACTTAGGGCAAAAAATGCAGCATCAACAAATGATGGACGAAATGCTGATTAAATCAAACATTCACCCCCCCAGTCAAGAGATCTGGGTTAAATTCATTGTTCTTATGCTCACTACGCCACCCCAGTTTGGACCCAGCCATATGCAAATCAGTCTTGACTCAGCTCCTCATGGGAACAGTCCAGCCTGAAATGCCAAGCCAGGTTGTCAAGGGACAGGAAATAAGCATCCTGGGACCGGCTTCAGGGTAACCAGTGACTCCAACTCACAAGGACTCCATTTTTTTCTGAACTTTCCTTTACAAATCACTGGTGAAGACTACAACTACCAGAATGCACTGGTTTTCTAAAAGAAGCCCAGAACTAACAATGTGCTGAGCGAGAGACATGGCGCAGTGTTGTCACCCTAGTCACCAAGTGAATTTCAAAGCTATCTATAGATGTTGAAAGGCTGCATCACATCGTGTAGAAAAAAGATTTAAGTTCCGAACAGCTTGGTTTTCACGTTCACTGCAAAACATTAAAGACATCTGTTAAATCAAAATACTGGCTTATATCCCTGCTCCGGATTGCTTCTACATGGACATGCAGTATTACTATTACGAAAAGTAATTCACTTAATGTCTCCCAGAGCAGAGCCAGCTCTCTGGCTAACTGATCATCCCTGACATAAGCCCCCCGCCCTCTCCCAAAGTCTGCAAGGCAAGGCCCCCGCATTCTTTAAATTAAATTTGTAGAAGGATTTTCGGACCGTGGTTAAACACCCAATTAGGAATTTCTTTCGAGCGACATGAACTTCCGTGTTCCACGGATCAGCGCTTTAAAGCCACAAATAGAGGCTGCTGTTTTACTTAATAACATCTAAACATTTGTAGGCGATGGTTGTTTCCAGCCACCTGAGTGTCTCAGAGGTCAGGATTAATAGTCCGTTTTAAATTCAAGACCTTTTCCTAAAATTGATTTTTCGGCAAATCCAGGTTTCTCAATTGTTGAGTGAGTTGAGTGATTGATGGGAGGCACGAGCCCATGTTGTAAGCAGGGGGGAGCACCCCACACAGCTCCCACTGGTGCGGATTGTGTCCATAAACCATGGCAGCTCTCCTTGCTCATGGTCATGAAGCACAGTTCATTTTACTCTTTCAAAACAGCTTTTTCTAATGCCCCGGGTCAGCGGCTAAGGATCAGTCCATTGTTAGGTTGTGCCTACCGGACAGCACAGCGATCTGCGAAAAGACTTATTTGTTGGCTTTACTGTCACACATTTGATTGCTTTTTATTAGATTATGTTGCCTTTCCTTCAACAAACACTGGTCGATTCTTGCCATGGGACCCGACTTTAAAGGCATTTTTTTTCCGAGAAACCTATTTTTGCATATAGCAGAGGTAAAAATGTCAAGGAACTGTTAACTCAACCCCCCAAAGACCCCACTTCTACCAATTGCAAAGGAACTGTAGCCTGTTATAATTGCAGCAACTTGCAATAATGTCAAAGGATCTTGGATGCACCATCCAAAGAAAGGCAAACAAACCAACCTGAAGGTAACCGTCAACTGCAACACGATTAACGTGGTTTACCTTTTGAAATGCCCATGTGGCTTAGTCTACGTGGGCAAAGCTGAAAGAAAAATCAAAACTAGAATCCATGAACATAAGAGCAGCATTCAGACTATGAATACAAAATCAGTGGTTGCCGCCCCCTTTCTTGAACATCACCATAACATATGTCAACTCCAGTTTAGTCTTGGAAGTAGTGGCCAAATCGGAAGGAAGGGATAACAACAACCACCTGCTGCAAAGAGAAAACCACTGGATTACATTTCTTGACTCTCTTAAGCCCAATGGTCTTAATGACCGAATGGAGTTTTCGTGGTATCCGTAACTCTTGTAACAGATTCTCTCTTTTTCAATCTCATTTTTCTGACTTTTCTCACTTTGTTTAGAGTGTGTTCTACCTTTTTCAACCACTAGTTTTCAACACAGCCTTTTTCCTCCTTTTTTCCATACCTGGGTGATACTATACATATATCTATCTACAGGATGCAGTGTCTATGCACCTCACTTCCCCTAGTAGTCTTTTGTTTCTCATCTTTTTATCCGCTACCAGCACAACTTGGGATTCTACCCTGCCTAGTACTTGGTGGAGGCGCGTGATCGTGAATTTCTCCACCTGTTATGACCTTTATCCAGCACCTTACATACATTCACTTGGTTTGCCAATCTTTAGTTTTTCAAACCTTAGCTTTACTCATACTTTGGTTTCTTTTCAGTTTGATACATTTTTGCAGTTATATGTTGCTGTTTTTATAATTTTCGATTATGTCATTGTGTGTATTCACATTTCAAGATGGCGCTAGCTTGATAATAGTTTGACTTTGTGACCGCATTTAGTCCTTTCACTTGCAGTCAGTTTTTTTAAAACACGGTTGGCTGTAGCCCGGGTACACTTTCTGAACCACAATATGCAACACACAGCGTCGTGCTACTTGCAAGTACGCAGGCTTTCAGTTGGCTTACTTTTGTCTGTGATACTATACATTTTCTAACCTTAGCGCACACGGAGGTGACTAAACGTGGAGCTTTGGGTCTATCTTGTTGCACAGTTTTATAGCGTTTGCGTATCTATTCACCTCGCTCACTCGGTTTTCGTTTCCACCTTGTGCAGCTCACTCAACCACTAACTTTTGTTACAATTAGTCACGCTACGAACGTTTTTCTCATTTTGGCACGCATCTTCCGGGATTTGTATATTTTTTCACCGCGTTTTCTTACTCTGTATCGGACCACGTTTAGACACATTAGTTACGCTAAGAGACATCAGGCTACGATTTTGTTGTCCCTGATAGAGAGCATTACACCCTTTCATTGCATTGTTATGTCTTCTGATATATGAGCTGTATATATTGTTTGGGCAGTTTCCTAATGCCATCATTGCTGTATAATTTTTTACAGATATTATCCCCTGACGAAGGGCTCTAACAGCCCGAAATGCATCGGGAGAAATAAGTAAAGGCAGTTGAAGAGTCACAGTTAAAGTGACACGTGATGTTTTGATATGAAGATCAGAATATCAAAAACAGATTAAATGTTTCTAACAATCCATCGTTTGATTGAAGACTCAATTCACTCAGTTAATTGATTTCTTTGCAACTTGAAACACGTTTTTGCGGAATCCACGCTGTGCTCAGGGGGACGTCCCTAATCACGAGACACTACTTTTTTAGGTCTCGCCTACGCAGTGCGCATGCGTTGCATAGGAAAAAGACCTTTAGCAATCGATTCTGTTTTTCTGCCAAAAAGGTGCACGCTTTGCATTGTTTACAATAGCAATGCGTGCGCGTTTGGTGATTCCCTTGCGGGAGCGAGCTTTGAAACCATCTGTAATTAATAGATGGTTCCAAAGCACGCTCCCGCAAGGGAAACAGGCGCAGGCCCCCTCCTCTCTCCCCTCCCCTTGCTGCCTCCTACTCTCCTCGTCAGCGCGAGGCGCGTGCGCGCGCTTGTTAATTAGTGCAGAGCGAACCACGCGTGGCGTGCACCACTTGTTAATTATTTGACTCGGGTCGTGAATCGGCACAGCATGCCCTTCTCGTACTCCAGCTCCATGTTTTGTCTCGGGTTGAAATCACCGCGTTTCATGTTTTTTCTCAGATTGCAATAAAAAAACAAAGCTGCTTGAGCGCTGGCCCCAGCAAGAAAACACACCTATTAATCTTTCTTTTCAGAAATGTTCCTATGCTGCTCCGCCCGTCACTGCCTGTTACTTTAACTACCTCGGCGCCCATCGTCAATATCCTGTGCCCTCCCGTCCCCTCTCTCCCCGCCTGAGGCTGCCTCTTATTTTAGTTGAACGATGTCTTCGGATCAAAGAGTTTATTCAGGTTAATGCAAACTATCTTGATTTATAATCAAACGTCCGTGGGCAGTATGCGGCACCAATTAAAAACATGAAACCTAATTCAAGAATTTCCTTGTGCTGCTTCCGCCTGTCGCTGCTTGTTATTTTAACTACTTAGGCATCGGTTTTCACTTACTATCCCCTGCCGTGCCTTTTCTTCTCTCTCCCGCATGAGGCTGCCTCCTATTTTCAGTTGAACAATGTCAGCGGATGAAAGAGTTTATTCATATTGATTCAAACTATCTTGATTTAAAATCTATAATCAGTGGGCATGATGCAACACCAGTTAAAAACACCGAACCTAATTTTTATACAAAATAACTTAATCTTTAAGCTACCTGACCGGGTGTCAATTACACAGCATTTCTGTAATGTTATTCCAGATTTATTAGGTTAGCAAGCTATTTTATTTAAGGGGCACGGGTCAACAAATAAAAACAAAGGCAGGTCGGGATTCAGTTACTTCCTCAAAACTGTAATGTGTGTTAAAACGTATTTTTTCTCGTAATTGTAAGAAGAGAAATACAGGTTGCAATTACATAGGCGCATATCTTTGTGGACGGTAGTGTTTGAATGTAAAAGGAAATACCGTTAAGTGCGTAAAGCAAACATGCTTCCGGGGAGGGGTGGAGCAATGGCTTCCCTTCATAGTGTCGATATCAAAATTGGCCGTGCGTGATGGGGAGGCAGCTTTTCAACCAGAGTGCATTTGGAGTGGCATCAGGAGGCGCGACAGCGAAGGTTGCGCTCATAGACGTGTGCTATATGTCTGCCCGTTCCACATGCTGGCTGCATTTCCAGTTGCTAAATTTACAGCACTCCACTGCCATCTTGGGCTGAGTTTGCACCCTACAAGTACTCCAATGCAATAACGTGAAAATACTCCCTGTCCCTCAAATTGGAAAATCAGTATATATTCAATCCAGGTAATGAAGTGCACCCTCTCCAGTCTTCAGCTTTTGACCAACAAACCATTGCTATCAGGTGTTTTTGTACAAGTAGCTCAGTGGTAGGTTGTCACATGACAGCCCAAGAGTGGAAACAATTCCTGCAATGAGATGGAGTGCCGTGGGCACCAACAGCAGCTGCTTCACAGAGTTAAATGAATCCGGAAATGTTCTCATGTTATAGCTAGTTGTGTATAAAAACTAGAAAATTGAGATTTGAAGAGGAGACTTAAAATCTCGGGTTTTGAATAATGTAATGAGATTCAAAAAAAGTTCTGCCAGGCTCCCGCCTCCATGCAAACATTTTGCACATTAACCTCTTCAGTGAATAGCTTGCGGTGACTGTTCCATTCTTCATAACTAAAAAGGATGATCTGCCTGGGAGCCGACTTGTGACATGCGTGACACCTTTTGAAAGTACTAGCTTTTCAGCAGGTTTTAAAAATACCAGTCCACTTTTAACTGTGTAGACCATATTTAGGGGTTAATATAGCGCGCTGACTTATGCACATCACTACTCTACCTGTACACGCAACAAACGTAAGCCGTCTTGAAAGTGTTTCAGGGCAGTAGTAATTCATTGTGCTGCATGCTACTTACGGATTACAAATATTTCCTGTGTTGCCGTTTTGTGGCAAATCTACTGCTGTTGTAGTAACTGTGCTGGAACATGTGTGCTTTAAGATGACCATCCCATGGTAATGTAGTTGTTGCTTTCTCCTGTGAAGTATTTATATTGTTTAATTAAAAGACTCCTGTGCACATGCTGGGCCCTAGGTGCACCAAAACAAAACCAGAATCACGTTCACCTTTTGCGTTGCGACACATGCTTGTGATCCGTAACACAGCATGGAAGGTGAGGTACAGGCACTCGAAACTCCTGTTACACTATTCAGAGCACTAATCTGCGTTAATTAGTACAGTCCGTGAACTACGACTGGTATTCTTGCTCTTATCCCACTTCAAAGTGTTAGAACACCATCATTCTAAGCTCCAAATTTAGCTTGTTATTGTAGCTTTTCAGCATGCTGCACAGCAGCCACTATGCTCCACAACATAGCTTAAACACATTGGCAAAGCCAATAGTTCAGGTAAACACTTTAAATGTCCCAAAGGCGAGACCTATTGGCTATGCCAATGCTTGTTCTGTGAGCACCCCACACAGCTCCCACTGGTGCGGATTGTGTCCATAAACAATGGCAGCTCTCCTTGCTCATTTTCATGAAGCACAGTTCATTTTACTCTTTCAAAATAGCTTTTTCTAATTCCCCGGGCCAGCTGCTAAGGATCAGTCCATTTTTAGGTTGCACCTACCGGACAGCACAGCGATCTGCGAAAAGACCTATTGGTTGGCTTTACTGTCACACATTTGATTGCTTTTTATTAGATTATGTTGCCTTTCCTTCAACAAACACTGGTCGATTCTTGCCATGGAACCTGACTTTAAAGGCCTTTTTTTCAGAGAAACCTATTTTTGCATATAGCAGAGGTAAAAATGTCAAGGAACTGTTAACTCAACCCCCCAAAGACCCCACGTCTACCAATTACAAAGGGACTGTACCCTGTTATAATTGCAGCAACTGCAATAATGTCAAAAGGGTCTTCTTCTGTTTGCCAACACCCAGGAGCACACCCTCATTACGTGTCCTTCCACTGCTTACTTTTCAGGCACTGTTTTTTTCTTTTTGGTTATCCACTCTATGAGAGTGTATGTGTTTTCCATCTGCTTCCCTTCTGCCTCCCTCATATACTTCTCTACCCCCTCCGCCGAGCTACTCTATTGCACCCGTCTGCTTCTCCCTGGTGCCCCTTTTGTGTTGTACTTAACCTCCTGTGCCGCTCACCCCGCATTGCGCTCTCTCTCTCTCGTGCTCTTCTCCCTTTGAGTGCTGCAGCCCCTTCCTTCCTGCTCACAATTGCTGCTTCCTCCCCTCACCCATGATCTTTTTTTAATTTATATAAATTGCTGCTGGTCCAACTGAGTGGAGTAGCAAGGTCAGGTGGTACCCGTGTGGAAAATTTGTCACCCTCGGCTTGACCAAATGGCAAAATAGATGTTTTGTCACCCCCCTCAGTGATGACACCCGGGGCGGCCTGCACCCACCGTACCCCCCTCCCTATGCCACTGGCCCAACTGCCTTAAAAACACTTTTGAGCTGTCTCCATTTCTTTTTTTTTTTATTAACCAATCAATATTTGGATCAGTAAGTATAAAAAAAATCTTTTTTTTTTTTTAAAGCACCGTGACAAGGATCCCCCACCCAATTTAGTCATGTTGCACAGCATGCCTACAACTATTGGTACAGCCAGTAAGTCCCAAAGACCAGATTTATTTATTAGCTTTGCCAATTCTGGTTGTCAAAGAAATAATTAGAAAGCACACACCACAGATTCCAAAAGCAATAGGCACTGTTTGCCAGACTTCTAGAGGTTTAGAGATAGCAACCTACCCAAAAAGAAAGATTTCGGATATTTTCTGAATTCTGGAAGGAAACGGAATTTGCAAGTCTAAAGGGGGAAGTGTCTTTATACATGTGCACCCCTGTGGAAGAATAATGTTCCCACTGCTACGTTAGCCTGGACAGGTAAATGTATAGATGGCAAGGCGAGTAAGACAGCATGTGAAAACCAACAGACATGGTTGGACTGGGACAGGCACTAAAATAAAAGGGGCCCCTCCCAAGCGAATCAGATAGCTAAAAACATGGCCGACACTTGCAAGTCAGGGCAGTTTTGAACTTGCTATAGAACAGTTCTTTAGGTGTTTTGCAAGGCGGGGGAGACTGCATGCAGCTGTGCTTGCTGCAGGCAATGTATGTGGAAAATCAGCAGCAACAACTACTGGCCAGACAATAAAACAACCTCGAAACGGATGTATGACGTTACAACGCATACTTTTACAACGCATGCACTTACAACGCAATTTTTACAACGAAACATCCACTACAACGCATTCCATTACATCGCATGACACTACAACGCATTTTTAAAAACTACCTTTACAACGCATTCCATTACATCGCATACTACCTTTACAACGCATACCATTACAACGCATAATGTTAAATTGCATTTAAGGTAAGTATTGGATAGTATATAGTTACTATTCTAACTCCAGGGGGTGCAACAGTAGGGTAAGTGTTGGATAGCGTAGGGGTTAAAAATTACTATTCTAACTCCAGGGGGTGCAACAGTATGGTAAGTGTTGGATAGTATAGGGGTAAAAATTACTATTCTAACTCCAGGGGGTGCAACAGTAGGGTAAGTGTTGGATAGTATAGGGGTAAAAATTACTATTCTAACTCCAGGGGGTGCAACAGTAGGGTAAGTGTTGGATAGTATAGGGGTAAAAATTACTATTCTAACTCCAGGGGGTGCAACAGTAAGGTAAGTGTTGGATAGTATAGGGGTAAAAATTACTATTCTAACTCCAGGGGGTGCAACAGTAGGGTAAGTGTTGGATAGTGTAGGGGTTAAAAATTACTATTCTAACTCCAATGGTATGCATTGTAATAGTATGCGTTGTAATGGTATGCGTTGTAATGCCTGCGTTGTAGTGACATGTGATGTAGTGTCTGCGTTGTAATGGTATGCGTTGTAGTGTCATGCGTTGTAAAGGATGTTGTGTTGTAATGCCTGCGTTGTAAGTGTAGTGCGATGTAATAGTTGCGTTGTAAAGGTTGTTTCCCCCTCAAAACCACCAAAAAGCCCACACACTGACCTAGCAGACTAGTCCCAGTACAGCCAGATTCATCTGTATTCCAGACCGAGCCTGCTGACCGACGTAGTGGCAGAGTTTTTGACACACAGATTTATGTAGAAGGTACACAATCCTAAATGTAACCCTTCAAGACACATAGGAGATAACAAAGTGATCCTAGTGGCTGAAAGGACTACATCAAATCAGTACTGCAACGGGAGATGTGCAGGTGACCAATGCAAGACGTTAGCATAAAATGAGAGGTGCCAACAGTTAGACATGTAATAATTGATCTTTGCTAATACTGTGGATACCACCGTTTCAGTCTTGGCTCTTAACTTAACCGGATAATAAAAATTGACCACGCTTTCTCCCACAAAAACGATGGAAGACAATACGGTACAGATTAAAAAGTTCAAAATGCGCAAAGCCGACGAAGAACCACATGTTGGTGAGGCAGAGTACAATACTGATGAAAGCCGGGCGGGTACCAGAGAGCTTCAAGTGCACGTAGAATATGAACATCTGTGTCTTGGTGAGGCCCAGTACAATACTGATGAACGGCGGGTACCAGAGAGCTTCAAGTGCATGTAGAATATGAACATCTGTGTCTTGGTGAGGCACAGTACAACACTGATGAACGGCGGGTACCAGAGAGCTTCAAGTGCATGTAGAATATGAACATCTGTGTCTTGGTGAGGCACAGTACAACACTGATGAATGCCGGGTACCAGAGAGCTTCAAGTGCACGTAGAATATGAACATCTATGTCTTGGTGAGGCCCAGTACAATACTGATGAACGGCGGGTACCAGAGAGCTTCAAGTGCATGTAGAATATGAACATCTATGTCTTGGTGAGGCCCAGTACAATACTGATGAACGGCGGGTACCAGAGAGCTTCAAGTGCATGTAGAATATGAACATTTATGTCTTGGTGAGTACAATACAGATGAAAGCCGGGCGGGTACCAGAGAGCTTCAAGTGCATGTAGAATATGAACATCTGTGTCTTGGTGAGGCACAGTACAACACTGATGAACGGCAGGTACCAGAGAGCTTCAAGTGCACGTAGAATATGAACATCTATGTCTTGGTGAGGTAGAGTACAATACTGATGAACGGCGGGTACCAGAGAGCTTCAAGTGCATGTAGAATATGAACATCTGTGTCTTGGTGAGGCACAGTACAACACTGATGAACGGCGGGTACCAGAGAGCTTCAAGTACATGTAGAATATGAACATCTATGTCTTGGTGAGGCCCAGTACAATACTGATGAACGGCGGGTACCAGAGAGCTTCAAGTGCACGTAGAATATGAACATCTATGTCTTGGTGAGGCCCAGTACAATACTGATGAACGGCGGGTACCAGAGAGCTTCAAGTGCACGTAGAATATGAACATCTATGTCTTGGTGAGGCCCAGTACAATACTGATGAACGGCGGGTACCAGAGAGCTTCAAGTGCATGTAGAATATGAACATCTATGTCTTGGTGAGGCCCAGTACAATACTGATGAACGGCGGGTACCAGAGAGCTTCAAGTGCATGTAGAATATGAACATCTATGTCTTGGTGAGGCACAGTACAACACTGATGAATGGCTGGTACCAGAGAGCTTCAAGTGCACGTAGAATATGAACATCTATGTCTTGGTGAGGCCCAGTACAATACAGATGAAAGCCGGCCGGGTACCAGTGAGCTTCAAGTGCACGTAGTTTGCGTAGAACCACATTATGGTGAGGCACAGTACAGTAGTGATGACCAGCGTGTACCAGAGAGCTTCAAGTGCACGTAGTCTATGAACATCTACATCTTGGTGAGGCACAGTACAATACTGATGAACGGCGGGTACGGAGCGCTCCAATATGGATGTAGTCTATGAACATCTACATCTTGGTGAGGCACAGTACAATACCGTGAATGGCGGGTACCAGACAGCTCTAAGTGCATGTAGTCTACGTAGAACCACATCTTGGAGAGGCACAGTGCAATACGGATTGTATGGTGTGCACCACACAGCTCCAAAAAGATGAAGTCTGCACTTAGTACAGCTCCAGTAACATCCTGATGAAAGATGTATATCAAAAAGCTGTAAGTTTGAGAGCCGTCACAAATGATATCTGCATTTAGAAAGCACTACACTATCAAAGTTATGTTACACTATGATAGAGGAGCCTACGCCCATTGACAGGTTGACAGTAAAAACTGGAGCACCTCTGAGGTCCTTATGCAGAACACACAAAGCTGGCCATACAGGTCACAGGACAGGTACGCACTCTACCAGCTGGGCACGCAAGCCCCAGCCATGCAACAAAATTGAGGAGTACAAATACCATTTACACTGCAGTGCTGCAGTGCTGTACTCCATGATACTGCAACAGTGCTGGACCTAGGACGGGAAACAAACTGGTGACATATAAAAAGAGTATAGGTCTTCTGCGCCCACTGGAGTCTCCCTAATTATCTGCTTCTGCTTATGATCTGAGACTAGCATCTGTTGGAAATGTCCATAAAATGATTTGTCATTCTGAAACTCTTACAAGGCTGAAGCATCACCACACACCCCTGTAAGGTGTTCACCAGCAGTCTTCAGATGATTTTTAGGGTTTTATTATGAATGAAGATTACAAGCGTATACGTATTGAGGGCTCAAGGGAACAGCACCAACTGACACTGCGGTGTTCCAATCCTTCACCCACACATTCCATCTACAATAGTACATGGAATACAAGCACAAGCCAAACCAGAAGATTCAATATATGTCCTGTAAAATAGGTGTTGTTTAGGTTTTGCAGTTTTATATTGATGCTCCTATCTCCCTCATTATCTGCTACTCCTTATGATCCGAGACTACTCTCTGCGAGAAATGTCCATAAAATGACATGTAAGAGTTTCAGAATGACAAGACTGAAGCATCACCACACCCCCCTTTCCCACCCCCTTATCGAGATCCACATGCAAAAGAGGTGTGGTTGTATTTGCAAGGCATGGGGGGTCTCTTCTTTTATCTTAGATGCCGAGTGGACCAACCATTCAATGTTCATCCCATCCATTTTGACTTTGGGCACATACGTTTGCCGAAGTTTCTTATTTTTGCTATGAATGTGTAGCTTAGTAAGGAAATGCTGATAGCCGTTGTTGCCACCCACCCACCACCTCCACTTGCAAAGAGTGATAGAAAGAGTTGCTGGAGAACCATAAAAAGATGGACTGGAAACCCAAATCAGTCCTGCCAAAATTGTTTCAGTGCGTAATTTGTTAAAAAAGTAAGTTCCAGGGCCCTTCTCAGAAGGCCACTGCAGCCTGCACCCCCCCCCCCCCTATTGCCTCAGTCTGCTCTCCCAAAGACAGTATCAACACAACTACTAACCATCACACTCCCGCTAGTGTTTTTTTTGTTTTTGTTTTTTTGTCCTCATCTAACCAATAAGCTACTGCAGATCTTGAAAAGACATCATTTTCTAACTGAGCGCCCTTGGGCTTTCTGCACTTGCTTAGGTCGACCCGACCAGCCTCTTTTTATGGGGGCTTGGTGTAGTCATAGGACAACAGAGTTAGTTACACAGATGTTATATTAGTCTCAATGCTCAGGCCCAAATCGTAAGGGGCTGCCAGATGTTCATGGAGCTATCCCTAGTCCCTTCAGTCCCTTCAAATTCGAGGCGGGCCATGGCTAGTGAGAATTTGCCATTTTTCTGTTTTTCAGGGGGTGGGGATCTTTCCATTTTATACATATTTCTCTCCAGGCAAGCAGGACCAGATATAACAACAACCCTCTGTGTGTCAGTGGTAAGTCTGAGGTGGAAAAACCATCATTTCCAAAGAACACTAATGATGTTTTGACCTCAATGTTAACTTTAAAAAATGTTACATATAGAATCAACCACCCCCCTCAAGAACATGCCTAAATCAGGACACTCATAAAAAAATGTGGATATCATTGGCAATGGGTGCCATGCATCTGGGGCATTTTGGCGTAGGGAGTGGGGCGAACTTAGCAATTCTGGCAGGTGTATAGTAGAGGCGGTTGGTTACGAAAATGTGGTTTTCTTTAGACTAGCTGGTTTGATGACTTAATAGAGTAATTTTAAAGATGGTTCCATGAGATCGCCTAAGGTGGATTCAAAGGGAGACTGATTCCAGATCGATGATTGTGATGGAATTTCCAAGTCATCAGCGTCCAAAAACTTCTTGTTCCAAATGGAGATTTCTTTCTTCATTGGCTGGACGGTTTGGAAAAGAGTCTCTGTATCCCAGTCTCCTCTTATGCCCCCTTTTTCTGCCTCAAACCAGGATGCAAGTTGTATATACTTAAACTTAGAGAAGCTAGGACCTATCTTGGCTCTTAACGGCTCCCACGGGTGAATTCCATTTGCATCCCCCAAGTCAGACCAAAAAGAAAAGCCTGCTCTCCTGAAGGGTTCGGCCAAACAATCTTGAGGACAGAGTGGTGTCCCTGGGGAGTCCCATATGGGGGCAAGATCGGAATAATAGCCAATTTCCCATCTCGTTCTTACTTTAAACCAAGTTTCCAAGGAAGTCTTGAGAACTTTCAGGAGTACTAGTTTAAAGAACCTTGGGGGCCCCAAACTTATTAAGGAATCCTTCTACGCCATCTCCGCCCTCAGTAGTTGCCATTTCGACTAGCAGCCTTCCCCGTGAAGTTTCAGCTGGTTTGGAAAGAAGCATCCGTGTAGCTTTAAATTGGAATGCGACTACATACCAGCTGATATTAGGGAGGGCTAACCCACCTTTAGTTAGTTTGCGCCTCAATTTCTTCCATGATAGCCTTACTCCCTTATCGCCCCAGATGAAACTCCCAATCTTGCTTTAGATCCTGGATATATTCTGTTGGGGGAAAGTTAGGGGAATTGCATTAAACAAATAAGTTAACTTTGGAAGAATGATCATCTTCACAAGGTTGACCTTCCCGTAGATTGTCAAGGGAAGATTCCTCCACCGTGCGAAGAGGCGGTCAATTTCCTTGATAGTTGTGTTCAAATTATGAAGGGGAATTTTCTCAAGATCTTTGACTATATTAATGCCCAGATATTTAAACTCACTACTAATAGGTCCCCCCCACTGATCGATGTTCCAACACATCACCTCTGTTTTGGAGGAGTTAGCTAAGTAGCCAGAGATCAAGCCGAATTCCTCCAAGAGGGTATCAACCCTCGGGATAGTCGCCTCTGGATTGCTGGTATATAGAATTATATCATCAGCATATAGAACTAATTTACATTGATGGTGCTGAGATGTAAAGGGATAAATTAAATCATCCAATCTGATAGCTTGTGCCAGTGGCTCTATGTATATGTTGAATAACAGAGGTGAAATAGGGCACCCCTGCCTAGTTCCCCTCTGGATATTAAAACTGGAAGTTAGCATACCATTTAGCAAAATTTTTGCTGACGCTCCCTGTTAGCATTTCCGCAGAGTTTGTACGAATATAGGGCCAAAGCCCATTGCCTCTAATACTTCCCAGAGATACTCCCAGCAGACCCTGTCGAAAGCCTTGGCAGCGTCCAAGGCAACTACTGCCAAGGGGTCTGTTCTAGTTATAGCCAGGTCGATGTTACCTATCAGCAGCTGAGTCTGCTCTTGGATGTCTCTCCCGGTTATGAAGCCTTTCTGATCAATGTTAACCGGCTCAGGGACCAGCTTGGCCAATCTCCCTGCCAGAATACCCATAAAGATCTTGTAAATCGGCATTTAGGAGGGAGATCCGGCGATATGAAACTAAGTGGGTCCTTACCAGGTTTCAATATCAGAACAATGGTTGCCTCCTTCCAGGAGCTAGGGATCCGGCCCTTTAGATTATATGTTGATTTAAACAGGGTTCCCAGTGCCCGAGTCAGTTCGTCTGACAGGAGTTTATAAACTTCATTTGGCAGTGCCTCCATTCCTGATGCTTTATTGTTCTTCGATATCTTTATTTGGGTTTTTATCTCTTCCAATGTAAGAGGGGCCTCCAGGAGGTCCCGGCTAGCTTCAGTTACCACAGGGAGAGATTTACTCCTTAACCATGTTTGTATTCGTTCTTTAGAGGGGACACTCCCGCTAGTGTGACAATTCAGACTATTTTAGGCCACCCAAAGCTATAATAATGGCGTCAGAGGCAGGTAATGTTCTTTTTTAATGTATTTTGACTAATTAAACACTGCTGTTGTGCTCATCTCAAAATTAGACCGAGACCGCCACCCTGTGGTGGACGGCCACTAGAGCTGGTGCTGACAACAAAGTGCTGGTGCTGAGAACCGGAAACCACTGCCTCAAATTACGCACTGGTTGAAGTCAAACCCATATTGCAGGAGACGATAATGGGGGCATCACTGGGCCGTGGCTGCTCACCCCGGTCTGAAAGCACCCCCCTAGCATGCAGCCCACCATAAAGAAGCCACGGTGACAGAATGGTCAGTCCGGCGCCATACACTGTAATATCAAGTGGCCCTAAAATGATGGGAGTTTAAGCATCTAACCAACCGTTGTGGGACCAGTTTAACAGAGGTACTGATACTTCAAAATCAGTGGTATAAATGGCAACAGTATGTTGTGCATAGAACAGGTTGTACATGTTATAACCAGTGCTGGACACAGGCCTGTATCATTTTCCAGCAATGGAAAAAGATGTAGGAGAGGGTCACACCTGGGAGGTGATACAGCTGCCTTTGCTTCGTCAATGAGATAACCCATGGAATTTGTGCGCTTGCTTTATCAATGAGATAATTAATTGAGTAAATGCATCACAAGACGATAACTACGCGAATTTGAATTGTTGTAAGTTAATTTGCCGGGGGTTCACTGGGTGTCACACCTCCACCGCCGGTAAGAGTACCTTTAATATGGATGAGAGCAACACCGGTTACTCATGTGTAGACACACTGTAACGTGTGCTAAAATAAGTGTTGTTAACTAATATCCTTAACTCAATTATGTGCTTTGTGAGTTTGACTAACCTCCACCAAGTACCTCATGTGGGAAGAGGATGTGGTCTGATGGCTAGACTGTCGACTTTGGAGCTGGGAACCAAGGTTCGAGCATCGGGGTCGCGTCCACATCCTGTGATTCTGAGCAAATAACTTAATCTCCCTGCGCCTACCAAAAAACATTAATGTGTTCTTGTGTAACGTAACCGGTGCTCATGTAAAGCGCTCCAACACCTTCGGGTCGAGTTCGCGCTGTAGAAATCTGCAATTAAAAAAAGTCATAGCTGAGGATCACACGGAGTCTAGTGATTGCCGCTGCCCGCGTCCCACGCAGAGGGACATCAGCTGGGCAGCCTTATAGTGGCCGCCCGTCGGAGCCTCCCCCCCCCCCTTGCTTCGCCTCGTAGCGAGGCCGCGCCTCGGGGAGGGGAGGCCCCCAATGGGTTTGCCTTAGGGAGGCGTGCCAATAGGGTGGGCGAGGCTAGACCCCCCTTTTAGGCGCCTCACCCCCTCAGTTCTGCCTCTGCTTCCTGCGCCGCTCCTCCTGGCCACGCGAATTTTGCCTCGCGGTGTGTCGTCGTCGGGTCCGGCTTTATTTGCGACGGCGTTGTGGACGATCTGGGGCCGCCGATGGTCGTAGGACAGCTGGTCTGAATCGTGAGCTTTGCAGAGTGGAGAGAGCAAGGCCTCGGGAGTAGAGCATCTCATGGTGATCTTTAGTTGCGGTGGGATTCCCCGCTCAGATGCTTTCGGTGGTGGTGCGTTGTAGCACATGGAGGTAAGGGTTGGGGGTCCTTGGTCTTTGTGGTGAGCAGGGGCGGGGGAGGTGTGTTTAAATACGTTAAGACAAAGGGGAGCTGTAACACGGTGACCCCTTGCGCGCGCCCCCCCCCCCCTGTTGCCCTGCGGCGGCTCGGTTCGGAGAGCGGAATGACCTACTTTAGACGTGGTACGCATTGGTAGTCTCTAGTTTCCCGGTAAT
The DNA here is from genome assembly GCF_964204655.1 of Triturus cristatus. Lineage (NCBI taxonomy): Eukaryota > Metazoa > Chordata > Amphibia > Caudata > Salamandridae > Triturus > Triturus cristatus. The sequence goes on from NC_140580.1 coordinate 989,921,680, forward strand.
CCTTTACCCTGTACATGATGAATAGCAGATCGTTGGGCGACAAGTGATCCTCATTTAAAGTTAACGAAGCGTACCGCGAAGGGGTAGTGATGGTTGTGGTACCGGCACTCCCTGGGTTTTTTGGGGATAGATTTATCTCGCCGAATGCCGAGAGTGCGTTGGGGTTTTAGGCGCTGGATCTTGCAGATGTGCCCCTGATCCGATTAACAGGGGACGGCTCCGTTCGAGGTCTCATCATTTTGATTGAAAAGCAGCACAGATTCGAACGTATTGGAAATATCAATTGCAGTGGAGTGCTTATGTGTTTCTAAACTGGCATAGCCAAGAACGTCTCTCCCTCCACGTGTCGGGGTCCCCGATAAATACCGGGCAACCGGTTTAGAGAATGTTGTTTACTTAATGTCGGACTTAAGGGCGATCGTTAAGCGCCTTATGTTTAGGATATATGTGATGAGTTGTACTCCTGGGCATTTGTAGGTCGGGATTTGTAAATGCCCTGGGGGACTCTGGTCAGTGACTGTTTGAAACGCTGCGGGTTCTTTGAATGTTGCTGGTTGGAGTCATTGGGTGCTTTTTGCCAGTCATGGGCTGGACTTGGACTGTTGATGTAATGTACGAGATGCTATTTGTCCCATTGCGGGTTGTGGGATGCTCTTTGCCATTTGGTAGCTGAAAGTGGCGGTGCGGGTCTACAAGGCGGGGCGGACCGCTCACCGCAGTGTATTAGGAGACAAGATAGCTCAGCAGACAGGGCGGGAGACACAGGGTATATAGGCACCGCTCATTAAGGAGTTGCTCCCAGTCCATGGAGGGGTGCCGTACACGTCGCGGGGTGCTGCCGGTTCGGCAGCCTAGGACGGTAGTTGTGGTGGCACCAACGTGCGCAAGGAGGGGAATGCGCAGTTGGCCACCACTGTATAGGGCGCTAGGGTCACTCGGGTCGGTTGATAGTTATCTATCGGTGATACCGGGTAATGCGAGGCAGGTAGGGCCATTGACCCCGACACGCAATTTAGGGGCAGTTGTTTTGGCCCTGGGGCGGGTCGCTTGGTCTCTCCGTGCCTGATGGTGTGGTAAATACGGTGCTCGTGTGAAGCGCTCCGCTGCCTTCGGGTCGTGTTTGCGCTATATTAATATGCAACAATTTTCAGCCGTTAAGCGCCTATACTACCTGCTTTCGCCACGTGTTGCTGTGGAGTTTTTGACTTCGTTGAAGTTCGTGCAGAGGGTTAATGTGCCTGCTGCAAGGAACGTGTGCCAAGTAGAATGCAGTGTGTGTGTGGTGTAGATAGGTCGACTGGTGCTGTTTTAGGGGGAGGCATCCTTTGTTGCTTGAATCTGTATCTTGGGGTCCTAGTGTTCAACGGCGAGCTACAAGCGTTCATCTGGAGCTGCTTACACGCCGCAAGGCATACATTGGGGAGCATAGATTAATGTTGCAACTGGGTGCGCTAATTTTAACAAGGTGACCCTACCCCCCCCACGCCAAGAGGCGACGCTGCCGCAAGATTGTCAAGGGCTCAGAGCGCTGGGGGGGGGGGGGGGGGGGGGAAGTGTGAGTGCAGGCGCATTGAGTGCGGGTGCTGCATCGGTGCAGTGTTCGAGAGGGTTTGTTGTAGGCCCCTTGCGTAGGTAGCAGTGGCACCATTGGGAATAGGGGAGAATGCATACCTCTTGTCAGCGCCGCGCTCGGAGGCTGTGTGGCTAGCACAGAGCTCTCCGGATGTGGCATTGTTGAAAACCGGGGCGAGTGCGTGTGAGCGATGGTATGTTTTCGTGCATCTGCCGGGTCCTCGGTCTTGGTAGGTTTTGACTTCGGTGTAGTTGGTGCAGAGGGTTAATATGCCCGCTGCAAAGAACGTGCGCCAAGTAGATTTCAGAGTGCGTATGATGTGAATAGGTCAGCAGGTTATTGAGTTCAAAAGAGGCATCGATTGTTATGTGCACTGTATATCTTATGCCCTAATAGTGGACAGTGAGCTACGAACGCTCATCCTAGAGCTGCATGCACACCGCCATGCATACATTATTAGAACATTGATTAATGTTGCAAAGAGGGTTAATTCGGCTAGAAATCGACTGCGCTTGTGCTTCTCCACACCAAGCAGCCTTAAACTATACTGCCTGCCAGTAGGGAAGACACGAGTCTCCTACACTTTGAGTCCTTTGGCTCAGGTAACATTTCCTATACACTGATTCACATGCATATGATCTATTGGCTCGGCGGTTTTTGTGTGAGATGCAAAGTTCTCGGTCACCCTACACTGGTAGGAGTGGCGCTATATAACTAACTCAATGCATCTGAGAGTGTGGTTATGGAAACTTGGTCAGCTGTTAAAGGGGGCTAGTGAGAGAATTTGTGGGGGAGGCGGCATTGGGGGGGCTCCAACAACATCCTGGCACAGTTAGTTAGGGCAGAGGGTTAATATGCCGGCTGCAAAGAACGTGTGCCAAGTAGATTTCAGAGTGCGTATGATGTGAATAGGTCAGCGGGTTACTGTGTTCAAAAGAGGCATCCTTTTGTTACTTGCAAGGTATATCTTAAAGCCCTAATAGTCAACAGTGAGCTACGAACGCTCATCCGAGGGCTGCACACACACCGCAAAACATTCATTATTAGAACATTGATTAATGTTGCAAAGAGGGTTATTTTGGCTAGAAATCGCCAGAGCTTGTGCATCTCCACACCAAGCAACCTTAAACTATACAGGGTGATCTATGATGAGTCTGTACTCATTACGGTTCATGGTGAGCGTTTTTTTTTTTGAGAAACATAGGGCTAGCTAGGGCTGCAGGCAGACAGCATTTCCCGTCCTAGAGCATTTCCAGTGTGCATCCCCTGTGCAATTCTTCCTTGTGGGCGGCCAGGAATGTTCGGGCAATGTGGTGGGGCTCTCGCATAATTATACAGTGAATGGCGGCCGCTTTCCAACGTCTGCTGTTGCAATTTAGGCATGACAAGCGTTGGGAAGCACAATGGGTTTAGTTTTACTGGCTTTAGCTTTGGCCAATGGTAGTTTTCGTTAGCCAGCTTCGGAATAGATGACATGGCAGGACACTAGAAGCGGATGTTGGTATGTCCAAGTTGGGGAAAGTTTTCTTGTGATACAGGCAAGCTTGCATTGTGGTGCACCTGGCAGCATCGTGCATAGGCACGCATTTAATAGGAATCAAAACCCACATTGCTTATGCCCTTATGCAGTGTCTTATGCAGACGCCTGCGTCGCTGGCAATACAGCAGCTTTTCCGTAGGTGCACATGTAGGGCTTCATCTTTGTGTTGTCAGTTAAAATAAATTTTGAGGGCCAGTCGTACCTGCGCTGCACGGTCACAAAAGTCGTGAGGCCGCTTCACTCAGCCATTTCTCTGGAACCATGCAATGCCGTGGCTCATTTTGTATATCCTTGGGCCGGCCACATATTCCTTCATCTCCAGCATGCTTTGTTGATTAATTGATTAAATGAGTAAAGTCGCATGTTCTAGCTCAAACAGAGCAACAGTTACTAATCGCAATGACATGGGTCCACATGCACCGGAGAGCCCCCCTTGCATTTATTCCATGGTATCTTTGTCCCAAAATCCAGCATTTATTAGGGTTATCAGGTACTAGGGGGGAATCTCTTTGGCAGTAGTTCCATGCCTGTAGGTACGAAGGGACGAAGTTATGTGTCCCAAGGGGTGCAACAGGATAAGGGAGGGTATATATATATATATAGATATGTTACCTTGTTCCACAGGGAGGCCAGGGAAAGCACAGAGTGACATGGTTTACCGAGACTTAGCCTGGCTTGCCGCTTCTGCGACCTTGTGATGTTTGTTTATGTATTGTAGGAAGGTGACGGAGGCTGTCACTGTTGTTTGATAGGCACCAGGGCCAGATGGCATTAAAGTGCATTGTGTGCTGGAAACTAAGGAGCGGGTCCATTTAGTAAGCACAAGGAGCACGGGGGCGTTTCTAGCTCTAAAAGGAAAGTTGAGAGAACCGAGCTAAGTTCCAGTGCAAGGCTACATTTGGTAGGGCAATTCCAGGCGTAAAGCATTAAGCCAGCCAGCCCTGGGAATTAGGTAGGCGTACGATTAGCTAAGATTGTGTTCAAACTGAGGGAGAGCATATCGAACATAATCAAGGGGGGAACCAGAAAAAGCTTTACAAAGCAATGCTGTAGATTTCCGGTAGAATGCTGTATGGATAGGCTTCAGGGATAAGGCCATGACCTTTCTGGAAGGGGCATCTTCTTCGACCTGTGTCGAACTGGGAAAGGAAGTAAGGCGGGCTCGATTCTACCTGCGTTGGCACGTCTTGTCAGGAGTGATTGTCAAAGGTTCTGCCTTCAGCCAGTCTAGGTTAACACCCATCCACTCCGAGCTAATTGTTCATGGTGATATTGGGCCGCATATACACAGCCCAGTATCAGGCCCCTGGGGTTGTCAGTGTCGTGAATTACTAAATTCTACTGCACTGGAGGTGTGACCGGGTTTTTACACTAGCAGAAGTTGGGGAGTGCAAGCCTCCACCTAGGGGGGGGGGCTGGCTGAATTTGATGAACTACTTCAAACGTTTCACAGCACTGCACGTGGGAGAGTGTCAATTACCTGTGCATTCTTCAACCAGACACCCCAGAATGGCAGGCCCTCATCTACATGGTAGTAATTGAGAGAGCAGAGAGTGACCATACCTCTTGAATTTTGCACTTAAACTTTCTAGTAATGGGAAGGGCTTAACACCTTCTGAAATGAGCTTGACCAGAGATGTGCTGCCTTCCACTGACATTTGACAGGTTAATGGGCAAGGCTAGCGGAAAAGCCAGATGTATTGTCATCATTTAAGGCAGACGTGACCCAGGTATTGGCAAGATAGAGACACTGCCAACTATGAAGATGTGAACGAAATCATAACTGGGGCTCACAACATATTATTTGATAAGATAAGAAGTTTCTTTTTCAAGCCACTATGTTGGTGCCACGAATTACCTAATGCGCAGCAACACCGGTATAACAAGGACTGTAGGCAAACCTATTAGCTCCTTTCAGCAGCAATAAAGTCTAAAAGCTAGCTTCTATTCAACAAGCAAAGAAATTGGATACGCTGTCCCAGTGGAGAGCAAGAAAAGATTGGGATGAACAGCGGGACGAGTATAAGACTCTATCGTCCAATTTAATGTAACTTAATTTGCAAGTAGAAAGGCTAAAACGAGCAGATGTTGTCAAGATATGGGTCAGTTTGTAGTAAACAATAGGATAATACAATGTGAAAGGAAGCAAACTTAGGGAGTCAATGGCCAAAAAGGTAAACATGGCAGAGTTAGCAGTTTCATCGATTGTTCATTTATTTGGACTGGCATGCTGTAGGAAGGTGGGATCGTCTCAGCGAATCACTTGCCAACAATGCTGTCACCAGCTAAGGTTTGTAGCAGTAACCATTCAGAGACAGTGACATGAAGCAGCCAGGGACAGTGAGCATATGTGTCCCGTGTGCTGGGTGAGAGCACATAGACAGAGGCTGTTGCCCCCATACTTGCTGATGCTCACAGCTTTAAGGGCCCTTCCCCTCATTAGATACCCGTGATGTCAGCTTGTGTTTATATACGTAGGGAAAGCGGTGAACTCACACGATACCTTCACCCTGCTTATTGTGCTATAGCTGTTGGGAACACAATTCTAAGCCAGGAAGGCCCCATATTTGGCCAATTGAAAATTCTTAACAGGATTGCAGGTCCATAAGCGCCTAGTTCACCAATGCCTTGTTACCGATGCCATATTTTCCAGCCTGAGAAACAGATTTAGGTGTTGCTCTTCTCGCTCAGCCTTTCCTGGAGCCAGGGAGTTGGGAAACGTTCACAAATTTGGGTCCTCGAGCTGAGAGATGTATTCTTCGGCAGCACAGTCAGTCATATTGGCTTTATCGGGAGTTATCAATACATCACCTTTGTAGACAAAGTGGAAATTAAACTTTCTTCGTGCTACGATATGAAGGGAAGCGATGGAATGAAGCATTTCAGCTACGGTTCAATTCTGGCTCCATATGTAGGTGCCAGATCTTCCCATAATTACGTTAGGAAGATCTGCAGTGGCATCGCTAAGAAAGCTAGGAACACCATTCACGTCTAAGCTGAACGGCAGTGGGGCCAAAAGACATCCTTTGTTAGTCTGCACTGGGCTTCTGAGTAATGTTGCAAATTAATGCCGTCATTTACGGGTTACAGAACAGGACCCATAATTTAGCCCACTAAAAGCTGGCTCGCAGGGGCAGGGCACCTATAACAGCGAAGGGAGAAAGGGGGGCTCTGGCAGCGACGGAAGCCTCCCCAGAGCTGTGGCGGAGTTACAGGGCGATCTGGAGGCAGAAGGGTACAGTAAGGGTACCTCTGCGACAGGCGGTACAGTAAGGGTACCCCTGTCAGGCACAGTAAGGGTGCCCGAGCCAAGGTCCGGGAGCCGAAGGAGGTTCTGGGAAGACCGCGACGGCGCCCCGTTAGTCCTTCGGGCGGTTGGGGGGCCTGACCAACCGGGGGTGTGCCACAACACGCTCCGCCCCTGTCAAAAGGGGCGGGAGTAGTAAACAGATCACGTGATCCAGTGGATGATCTGAAAATATGTGCCGCACTGCCGGGCATCGACCCACCGTGCGTGCTGGCTCGCCAGGCGGGCGGAGCAGCGAGGGGCTGCTTGCCCTGGATCGCCCGTAAGATAACCAACTTATCGTCATACTTATGTTGTATGAAATAAACCTGCAGCAGTTCTTCACCCACAATGAAAGTGTCAGTGTAATCCTTGGGTGACGTCTGTGCATGCGTGTTGAGTGGAGCGGATGACGGTGTGGTCACTATAAGCATTGTCCAGTGAGACCAATGTATGAATTTGTCAAACACAGGAAGCTACAGCACATGCATGAATTATGAAGGCCGCGCCTCTCGTGAAGGCTTCAAGCCGCACCTCTTCAGGGCACCACCATCTTTTTCATCCCACTTGCAGCACCGGCTGCGGGGCTGATCATGGAACCTGGGTCTAAAACATGGCGGCTGCGCGAGACTGGAAATCGCATGCTTCCGGTCAAATCCCTTGAAACTTGTGACATGCATGAAAAGTATTGCAATTGTGTGATTTAGAACAGCATCTCAGAGTACCGCCCTGCTCTCCCCTGTTATGTGCAATGCTATCTCGCTCCCTAGCTACGAGAGGGTCTATAAATAGCCATAGATACAGACCGTGCTTCCCTCCCGGACACCGTGGAGCGGAGACCTCTCCGGAGGAGACAACCTTCCAGGCGGAGGGCCTGCTCTCCACACGCGCGCGCGCCCCCGAATCCCTACGCTTACCTGGAGCGCTGATCTGGACTCCAGGCCCCACTTCTACCCCTTAAATGAATGCACGCACAGTAATTCACATTAACATGGAGAGCCCGAGCCAAGGGCCTGGCTCTGCTCCTGAGCCTGTGCCACGAGCAGATCCCTGAAAATATTTGATATGTAAACCATACCATAAGCACCGTGCAAAATTCGACAAAGTCTCTTCAACAATTAAAGAAGTGTATTTCTTTAACTCATGGAAGCCTTAACATTAATACTTCTAAGTATTTACCGCACTGAGAAGTACTTACTATCGGGCGCGCAACGCCTATTGGACTCAAAGGGCCGTGTGTGGCAGCCCGGGATGAGACAGCTTCCCGGGCACCAACACAGCCGCACCCGAGTACTTCACGGGTCTTTAAAAGACCATTGGCTTGTTAAGGAGGCTTTGATGGTTTTCACCCCCTGCTTAGAGCCCCTGCAGCCCCACTCTGCCTTTTGCTCGAATATTCAGCCCCCCCCCCCCCCCCGAAATTTGACTAGTTGCGCCTCTGCTTACTATGAACCATCAGTGAACTAAGAGGCGAGGCAGCTGTCATGTAGACCCTTTAAATGGACCAGATTATTATGCAGCAACATAGTCTATAAAATCAAACACAATAGGTTTTTGTACAACTGGTATTCTGAACTCACATATTCGAAGGTGTTTGCATACTCAATGAAGCAAAAGGAGTTTTGGTGAAATAAAACAGTTGCCGAAGATCACACAATATTAAGCTGAAAAGCCACGATTTATCCAGCTTTTCTGGTTTGCCTTTGTACAAATCACCCAGCAAATTAGTACCTTTTTGTCACTCCTTATGCCAAGTCTTTGTTTTTATTACTCTGTCCACTTTCTATAGCTTTTATAGAACAAACTCGATCCTAAGGAATTGGAGCACTTTACGTAAACACCAGTTCGATTACACAAGGCCACATTCAATGTTTAAAGGCGGGGCAGATTAAGTGATTTGCCCAGAATCACAGGATGTTGAGAGGACGCCGAGACTCGATCCGGATTCCCCAGTTCCATAGTCGGCAGCTCTGGCCGTAACACCACATCCTGGGTAGGAGGAGAGTGGCAGGCAGAAGCCATATGAAAGTTCGGCTCCAGGTTTCAACTGGAGCTCGAGCTGAGCCAGACCCAGGCTTCAGGCTCGAGCCTTCAGTTCTTCGAACTTTTCAGTAATTCTGCCCAAAACCTTAAGAAACTCAAACTTTAATAAAATATCTACACAGAACCTAACTCTCTCCGAAAATGACAAAAATACAGAGAATGGCAAACGTTCCCATAGAGTGTCATCCGGTAGTAAGTCCTATGCATCAGGACTTCTCGAAAATCAATGCTCCAGTCGTAGTCTCGCTGGGTGTCCACGTGTTTGACGGTAAATATTTCATTGTGTGTTTGGACTGCCCACACAATACAAACACAGCTGTTTCCTCCGGAGCCAGCACCCATTTCCGGTCGGCCAAGAGCGCGTGTTCATGGTGTTCCGGATAGATTTCAGAGAAACGAGAGGGGTCAGACCGGTCTCATCTGACTTTCCCCACCCTCCAGTACTTTTTACCAATTATTTTTTTGTATGTGTGTCATCAAACTTGACATTTATGACACGCAATGACCATGTCTACAAGTCTGGCTTTTAAATGAAATTGCGATGGATTTAGGCATTCAATAAGTCATCATAAATGCACTTTAATTTGCATCTTCTAACTCGTGCATCAATTCATCCCCCGACGGACACATGCACATCCACAATAATCTCACACACAAACTCAACAACATATAGTGTACATAATGTTTTAATAAACGATATTTAAAGATCTCTGCCTTCAAAGATGTCAAAGAAGGATGCCGCGTATATGCCTGCATCCACAGCAACCATATTCAAGTGGGGTTTGGTATTCTAATACAAAAAAATGTTGTAGGTGCCCACTGCACACGTGTGCTCACTCGCAGGCAGTCATCTTGAAATGATCAAAAGAACAAATTAAGATGGCTGAAGATGAGACCTCAAAAAAAGCAAATGAAAAATAATTTTTTAAAAATACAAACAAGGAGGCCGTGGAGTACAAGTGGTCGATGAGAGGGGGATAGAGAAAGCTGAAAGAGAAGGGTATGGGGGAATCCATTCTAGCCATTGCAAAGCAAACTCTGACGTCAGCAGTGGAAGTATACATCATTCAATCGGAGCACTGAAACGAAAATGTTTCTGAGCAGGAGAAACTAAAAAAAAATTCAGAAAAGTCTACAAATTAGAATGACGGAAGTATGATAGACAACAAAGAAATCCAATCACGAGCAAGGGATAGACCCAACGCCCACTGGATATGTAAGCACTGGAGATAATAGGTCTGGCCAACAGAGCGGTCCGCAGTGGAAACATGACTAGGGTGTGTCGTCATACTCTATGCATGAAAGGACACAGAAGGCATTCACAAGTACAGCCTGCCACAAGGAGGGCAGCCAATGTGCTTGTCCATCAGTGGAGACTAAACCTCTGACTGCAAAATCAACAAGGTGTAGAATTCATTCTAAGTATCTGGAAATTGATAATTTACTGAGATACACATGTCAAAACAGGCAAATCTAGGAAATCAGACGCAAGTCTAGAATGTAGAGATCAGTAACATGTTGGTGTATATCTAGGCCATAGTGAAGGCTTCGACAGTTCCAGTACATGCTTGCTGGCCAGCTCAGTCCGCGATACTGGCCCGGAGCCCATCTGAAGCCTTTCATGTAGACATGGAATCCTTCTGGCCGCTCTCAAGCGTGGAGGGTGGTCTTCAAGAGTCAATATTCAGATGGTCTCACATGACACCTGTTCAAAAGGCAACGCAGGCTCGTGAGAACCCCATGCAAAGTTTTATGAATAAAGCATGAGGGCTCGAGTTCAGTTCACTCAGCTGCACGGAAGGCATAGGTTTCAGGACAGGGTTTCACAAAAGCTGCCACTATGGGGCATTTATTTTGCTTCATCCAAATATGCCAAGAGCTGCCCAGCAAGTGTTCAATTACACCCTTAATTCACCCTAAATGCATGTCAATTTGGGCATTTGTCTGTTAAGGGTGAATTAAGGTGTCATTCCAGAGGGCTGTCCCACGCCCAGGCAGCCACTTGAGATTTCACAGAGCTATGCTATGCGATGGGATTTATAAAGCACATGGCGACCCGAAGGCACCCCAGCGCTGGCAGACACAGAGGACCACTACACCAAGAACAGAAGCGTTAGCTGAGAATCAGTTCCTAAAGAGCCAGGTCTTAATGTAGCTCAGCTCATTGATGGAACCAATGACCAAAAAGGAGAGCCTTCACAGCTTGGCCGTGTTAAAGCCAAAAGAGCTCCAAGGTAGGGCTTCAGCTCACATTTTGCATTTATGAGGAATTCACCCACATTCTCTCACACTGCATTCCTCCAACATAACCCACAAGAAAATACACACAAACCTGGGGGCGGTGTAGCAAGGGTGTCATAGGCCGAAATACATGCAATGAAAATGGGCCCCACGACACCCGGCTGCGTGACGAAAGACAAGTGGGGTGAAGTGGGCCTCTCCCATCCTAAGGCCCTGGTGTACCTGCACCAGTCGCACCCTTGACTGCTAGGCACCTGGACCCTAGATATTTAGATGCGAACTGGCATCACTTCGCCACAGAAACGCAGTGCTCTGCAGTAAACCCATCGAATGCTTATAATAAGCCACTTCCTGTTACCCATCATCCCAAAGGAAATGGTACCATTGGCAGAAGGATCTGCAGGCACCTTGAGCCAATGGATGCGTTTTAGTTTGTATAACGACCAATCAATAGAAAGGTGAGGGTCATTATGCAATTATTCAGTCCAGCAGGTTTTGTGATGGAAGAACACATCGGCATCGACTAGGACAGTAGTAACCTGGTGCATGCTTTGTACCTGCTGTGGAACTCAGAAAATATTATCTACTTTGGTGTTGTTTGGATGAATCTTTTTACTAATTTATTGAAATTTAAGACTTATTTATGTGGGCAACTTGAAAAACACTACCATGTGGCCATCTATGATTTCACAGAAGTGAACTTGATCATTTCACGGATTTCACTACGTCCTGCTACAATCTCGCATGGGGAGAAACAGACGCCATGTATGGAAAGCATGAATCAGCCATTGATAATGGCTGCAGGCCACATGCCAAAGAATCGTTCATTTATTTATTCTGCCACTACCGAACAGAACCAGGCATATGCAGATCAGCGTTGGTCCTAATCCAATAGACACAGTCCGCTCAAAATGCGACATCTTGTTGTATCTGTGCATCCTTCCCGTTCAGCACGGACGGCCTTTCTGGGGCAGGGCTAAGACTGATTCGCAGTGGATTGGTCTAATCTGTAGTTAAGGAGAACCTAAAAATCAGTGGATTGGAATGTAGCCCACAGTGACTACCTGTGGCTGAGATTCATTTCAGCATTCCATCCATCCATCACTTTTTGTGCTAAGTGAGTCTTACTAAGTAGGAGAGCATGCCCAGGGTGCATGAAAGGGCCCTAAGGGGCAGTGGAAAGGGAAAGGAATGCAGATTGGTAGAGTACCAAGTGAGAGAAAACACATTTTTGTTTTTTAAATAACCAGCATTTTTGAAAACGTTCAAAACAGAGGGAGAGCGTGTATGTTTTTTTGCCTGTGTGTGTAAAAATACCTGGGGAAATCGGAGACACCTCACCATAACGACTGAAAGCACCTGCACCCAAGTATTTATCAGACCCCACACCCCAGACCCCCCCCCTCCCCCCGAACTACGGCCCTATACAAGATCGCGGCCAGGTAAGTAGTGTGTGACAGAGGGATGTCACATTCTTTCGTCCACATTTTTCCACCACCTTTCCCGATTTCAATCCCACCCGATCGGTGGCCTCTTATGTATCAATGTCATTTATGGGACAACAGGGGTCCCACCGCCTGCCCCTATGAGACCGCTGGCACAGCATTTGCAACCCATGGCCTCAGAGGAGGCAAAATCAGTGCCAGGAACACAGGGGCCGCTCGTCCTTATGAGCATCGCTTGGAGCTATAATCTCTTTTTTGTCTTTTTGTTATTGTTACACTAATACTGAATAATCTTATATTAGTCACTAATAGTGTAATAACAAATGGAGTACAGTTTAGCTGAAACGTGGTCTTCCTTGGCAGGTGAGGAAAGTCAAAAAATTATTTTAAATGTATGTTGTGTGCATGTGAGAGTGGGATTATGTGAGTGTGTGTGAATGTGTAAGCATGTGAGTGTGTGAGTAGACTTAAAGGTCAAATGGCATGCTATCCCTGGCCTTTTTGTGAATGGAGTTCATGATGCTCGTAAGCGGCTCCAGTTTTAAAAACGTGTTAAGGTGTATTTATTTATTTATATAGGGCAACTAATATCCTAAGGCATCTAGGCGCTTGGCATCAAACCACATGATAGCACTGGGATTTCGCTAAAAGGCTTGAGATCTGGAATGCGAAAAGCTATAAGGTAAATAACCAAGTCTTTAGACCATCTCCTAAAAGAGAGCAGGTCGGGCGAGTTTTTAAGCTTAATAGGCAGAGGATTCCACAGTCTGGCCGCGATGTTTACAAAGCTTTTGAGAGTCGGGGTTTGGACACCTCAACAAGCTTGTGTGATGAGCACCGAAGATTTCTGGACAGAGTGTACCAGCAGAATCGGTTAATCAGATAGTCTGGGCCATGTTTATGCAGGGCCTTGCAGGCAATGCATAGGGCCTTGAAGTTGATCCGTTTTTCCACGGGTAGCCAATGTAGGGCATTAAGGGCCTGCCTGGCTGAGGAGTATGTAGGAATGCCAAAGAGCAGACAAGCCACTGAGTTTTGGAGAACCTGCAGTTTGACAAGGAGTCCCTTATTTATACCGACCAGAAGGGCGTCAGAATAGTTCAACCTGGACAAAACAAGTGCAGAGACCACAGTTTTTTGTAGGTATAAAAGGGAAAAAAATTCTCAAGATTTTCAATGTGGAAAATGTAGATGAAGTGAGCGCCTTCACGTAATGGGAAAAAGACAGGGTTGTGTCAAAGATGACCCCCAAGTTTTTTGCCTTAGTCGCTGGAGTGGGAAGGAGACCCAGTTCCGAAGACCACCAATCAGAGAACCAAAAGGACAGATCTCTGCCAAAAAGTAAAACTTCAGTTTTATTATAGTTTAACTTGAGGCAGTTCTCCGACATCCATCTGCTCACATGTTGCATGCAGGCTTGAAAGTTCTGGGCTGTTTCCTGGATATTGGTTGAAACTGAGACAATGATCTGAGTATCATCCACAGACTATACCAATGCAAAACCATAGCATTTAATCAATCTGGCTAGCGGGGTAACATACACATTAAAAAGGGTTGGGCTCAAGGAAGAGCCCTGTGGGACCCCGCATGGGAGCTTGAAGCTATGCGACCTAAAGCCGTCCACCTCCACTACTTGTTCTCGATCTGTCAGAAAAGATGTGAAAAGTGAGAGAGCTGCGCCTGTTATACCCATTTCTTGGAGGCAATTTATCAGGAGGCTGTGATGTACCGTATTGAACGCTGCCGAATGATCCAGTAGAAACAAGGCGGCCATGCCTCCATTAGCTACTGAACGTCTAACTTCTTCTGACGCAGTAATCAGTGCAAGCTCTGCACTGCGCTCACTAAGGAAGCCATACTGCGTTGGGTCCAGGATGTGGTTAGTGTTAATGAAAGTAATTAATTCTTGGTTCATATGCTTTTAAAGAAATGTTGCTGGCAAGGGCATGTGGGAGATTGGACGATAGTTACAAGGATCTATTTTATCTAAGCTGGATTGTTTTTAACAGTGGTAAAATAAAGGTCTTTTCCCAGATTTTTGAGAATATTACAGTTTTGGGGGCTAGATTGAATAGGTCTGGGTTGACAGTGCAAACAGTGGCAGAGACAGTTGCACATCTTAGGAGGACACAGAACCATTGGCGATCCGGTTTTAGTGGCCGAGAGAAGTTTACCGACCTGCTCATAAGATAAAGGTGGAAAGTCTGAAAATTGAGCTTAAACATCATGTGATAAAAACACAAAGCGTGTCCTGCACAGAAAGCTAAATGTGCACACATAGCAAGATTTTAAACCTGAAAACAAGGTACTATTTATAAAATGAAGTGTGATCGCACTCCCTCAAAACCATAAGCAAGGAATGCTTCTTTGCAACCTCTGAAAAGTAGAGTAGAGCAAGAAAAAGACAACTAAAATAATTTCTAAAGAGAGATCTAGCAATATAAACTTTTAATTTTGTTTGAACAAACATGAACGTAAACAATCCACAAACCGATTCTCAAACATGAACCATTTGCCACTGCTCCATAAATACAGTGGCAGCTCCTTCACTAAGGCAGAGGAGCGTAGCCCCACTGAACAAAAGGAAAAATAAAATGATAACTCATTTCAGTTTTCCTATTTCATCAGTGGCTCTCGAGTCGGGGCAGGGCTGGCCAGAGCAGGAGGAGGAGTGGTTTACACTCCCTAAGTGCGCATGACTGCTAAACAGTCCTGCACACTTTGCATCTTCCCCACCAGGCTGCATTACACAGCCTGGTGAGGAACGTGCAAAGCCTCCCATTCCCCGTCTGAGCACTGACCCAATCACAACTCTGTACTGCAGCGTTGTGATTGGCTCAGGGGAGCTTAGGAGCCCGGGTGCTTCATGCTGCTGGCCCGGACTGAAGGAAGAGATGGAAGATGACTGATGAGAGGAGGCGGCCGGCCGTTACACGTAAGTTTTTGTATTTTTTTCTCTTTGTCGTCTTCCTCCTGACCTCCCCCCACCTCCCGGGTCCGGTAGCAGCCGCTACTGTATAATGGCACCAGACATGCCAGGACTAAGGGTGACGGGTGTGCAAGGCAAGTAGTGCAAACAGTAACTGGCAGCGGAAACTATTTTCTCAGAAGCCTTTTTACACTCATCTCAGTGGAAAATAATTCACTTAAACAAGAGCACAAGCTTCTACTTATCTGCTGAGGATCACATAGTTGGGTCAATAGGAGAAGTCAAAATTCAAACAGGTCCTGATGTTAAAGGGTGCAATTAAGCCTCATACGTCTAAGCACAATATTACGAATATCAATTCCTTTCTCACTACAAACGTAATGTTTGAAAAGGTGTTTTTAAAAAAAAAATCATTGTTTTTTGTCAAATATGTCGGAATTCGCCACGTAAATGCCTTTCCCTGTGCACATAAATAAAAATAAAATTTAAAAGAGGTAATTTGACCCTTTAAAAGAAAAAAAAAAAATACGGATTCTAGCAGGAAGCCCATAGCACCCCTTGCGAAAGGCAGGCTCGAATGGTGCCTCCGCTTGCTGAGTGACACTGACTGAAGGTGTCTCTGATCTGCGGGATACAAATATGGTACACATAAGTAGATACCACAGTCCTACTTCTATTTCAAGAGAGTCTACTTGCCTAGGCCTTCCCTCTGGTCTCTACCACGAGGTAGCTCCATTGATGGACAGAATACCAAGTTCAAAGTAGAACCTGAAACCCAGAATGTGCGAGACATCTAGGAAATTAGGCGAGAGGGTAAATAGAAAACACAAAGGATTTAGGGGAGAGCGGGTTCTCCCACTGTAGGGGAGGTCAAAAGGAGATGGGGAGGGCTTAGAAGCAGGAAAATGGGTGGGGGCCGAGTAAGGAGGAGAAGATGGGGTTTTCCACAGGAAAAAATATTGAACAGGGAGGCAAAAATCTGAACAAACCGATGCAAACAAAAAACTAAGTTTCATTATCAATATAAAATAATATTATTTACAATCCTAGTTCACTATCTGAAATTAAGGCACCATGAATAAAGCATCCGACAAAGAACAAGAAAGACACACTGAATCCTTCTATGCAATAGCAGAGCTACCCCTGGTTTCCAGTCTATCCGGCCTACCACACAAGACAGGCCTTCGTCACATCACACTGATGGGAGCAACATCCTTCTTATTGGGCACGCAACCACCGTGGGCCTCCTTAAATGCTTCTGGCTATAGGAGGGTCAGGAGAAATTGGGCCAAAAATCTGCCCTAAACATACCATACAAAATCAACACCCCTCTTCAGACGTGTTCAGGATGAGCGAACCGTTCGTCTTCAGAGTCACCACCACTGCATGGTAGTGCGAGCACCTGCTGGACAAGCTGACCATCTTTTACGTAGGCAGAAAACATAAGAATCCAAGTAAAAGCCAAACTTGAAATCCAGCAACTGGGAATCGCCCTCAGTCATACCTTGCGAGTGGAACCAGGTAACACGCTATGCGGGAAATTCCTGAACTATTTATTGAATTCCATACAGGAGAGTGGTCATGGCCGAAGAGTAGTAGACCCTGCCTCTCTCCTTACCTGTTCGGATTCCAACTTTCCCCTCTAACTGTACATTTGCTACATTCTCTAGAGCTTTGAAGTAATAAAAAAAACACCCAGCCCATTATAAAACCTAAAGAGATGTCAGTCAAGAGACTCAAACAAGTCTTTATATTGGACTTACCCCGAGAGGGTGTGAAATGAACTTTAATGCATCGGATTGCAGAAGAGAGCTGAAAAACCATCCGCAAGACAATCAATTCTTTCCTATATTATGAGATTGTCACTAAAGGCCGATGTTTGAAGACACAGGATACAAAAACCGCGCACAACTTTATTACCATCTTTAATTTTGTAATGCGACCTATATACTAAAAGGTCTCCGTTCATAGGGGATCACAGAACGGCCAGCATAATGAATACCAATTGGGCAGGTTGCTATTTGCGACTCACTGTGATTGGATACAAACACAGGGATGGTGGCCTGCAAGGCACATCATCCCTGTGTTTGCATTCTCAAAGGGAAAACTTTTCTTCCCCCTCCAAAATCAGCCCATGGAACTGGTGCTGCTTTTTAAAAACACAGAAAAATAAAGTTTTCCAATCCAGGGAGCAGGCGGTTGTCGCTTGGACCCCTACTGCTTGCTGCTCCTGAGGTACCCGGACACAGTTATCAAATCGAACCAAGGAGACCCCCTTCCTCTGTGAATCAGCTACCGCGCCTCCTTTGGGATTTTGGTAACTGATCAATGGTTCATACCATACCCAATCTCATTAGGAAGAGCACCCCTTTTACGCTTCTTCCTGTGATTCAGTATGGGTCGCAAAATGTACATTGGGAATAGCCACTGTGCGCCCTCAAACTGTGATTTTGCAAATGGCAAGGGTTTGTGAGAACAAAATGTTTTCATGCATCTGGCCCTCGCTTCTAGAATTGGTCGGTAAAATTTAAAAGATAATGTATACGATTACATTTTTGATATTTTTGTCTCTGTGTGACGTGTCGCGGATATTACACAAGCCCCAGAACGCTCTACACTAAAACAGATTTATTTACGTATCACAGCAACCATGAAATGAACATTAAATATATATTTTTTAAATGTATTAATTGGATGTACTACATTAAATGCAGGGACTTCTGAAATCTTTTTTTCGTTTCTAGGCTTCAGGACGGTCGTAATTCCAAAATTCACAGGTATGAAACATACCCCTTTAATTACGGCCTTGCGGCCATTGCTTTTCATGATATTGTTTTTTTAGCATACAAACATACATTTAGACCTATCGCGATACGATAGTCTGATCAGATATTTTTGCGGCTTTATATTAAAGTACTCCCGAGTTTCAAACTCTATATCAGTTTATTGCTTAAAGTTCATTACAGAGATTAGAGAGCGGTTTATTATGAGCCTCGGGTACTACAGTGATTATCTGCTCTTGTCACTTACACAGTTTGTGGTTAGAATTAGACCCGGACGCGGGAGACGCGTCATTTAAATGTCATTAGGGGATGCGAGTCGTCTTATCTCGGCCAGAACATCTGAGAGCGAGACAGCCTCGGTCACTGGGGACAAAGGGGCCCAGGGTGCAAGCAGTCATAATTCACTCAACTCCCTCCGCCCACGCACGCCTCCTGCACGAGCGCTTCCATAGCCGCGAGTTAAAGGACTCGTGTAATGGGATTTACAACGTAAATATTTCAAAATATTGCATGGAATTGACATACAAATACTGTCCGTCAGCCCGTTCAGAGGGCCACCCTCAGTAAGGCCGATGCTCAAATTACAAACCGTGCTATTCACCCACACGTCTTCGGCAGGTGAAAACAGGTGAGAACCTGTCGAATTTTCCCTCGGCATCCTCCCTCGAAATCCTCCCCCAACGCGGCCCCACCGCTGTTACCTGCACGGACCACGGCTGCCTGTCGGCCCACAGCAGAAGATCCGTCATGTGCACCCCAGAACATGTTTCGGAACCGGAAGTTTGCACGCTGGAACGTATTCTGCAGCGCTGCATTTATAAAATAAATGAGTGGCAGGGCCCTCGCTACGAGGCCACTGCAGCCTGCACCACCCTGTTCCTTTGTCAGCGCCGCCAGCGACAAGATCAATGCAGCTACTCACTATCACACCCTTCAAGAGTGACAATTCAGACTATTGCAGGCCCCCCAAGGCTTGGGCAGCAGGTATTAGTCGTTTTCAATGTAGTTTATTAGTGTTAATCTTTAATTTAGACACACAGCAGACTGGCATAAGTGCCGGCATATATCACATCGAATGCAGACCGCAGGAATACAGCCATCTCATTATTAAGCCTGGGCAAAGCACTACGCTACGCTCGCGTAGTTTGCGAAGTTTGCGCTACTTCGCACTACGCAAATTGCACGTAGCACAGTGCAAACACGCGTAGCGTTGCGTAGTGCAGCGGTTATTTTTTGCTTGCTCGCGGTCCCCAATGTCAAGTTGGCGACCGCGAGCAAGCAAAATGACATCCCGGCGAGACATTTTTCTCGTTCGCGATCAGCAACATCAAGTTGGCGATCGCGAGCGTGGAAAATGAACCTCCCGGCGAGATTCTCAACGTGGGGAGGTCAGGTTTCTCATTGAGAGTGGTCGCGTATGCTTGCGACCGCTCGCGATGAGAAACTACCAGTCCGCGTTGAGAAAGCTGCCGCTCGAGTAAAAATCTACTCGAGCAGCGGCAAACTACAGCTCGCACTGTGCAAGATACCGTTTTCAATGATTGCACAGTGCCGGATGCTTGTCTGCACTGTGCAATCATTGAAAATGTCATCTTGCACAGTGCGAACAGGGTACTACGCAGTTCGCTAAGCGCTACGCGTAGCTCGCGTAGTGCACTTTGCGTAGCTTCGTGTAGCGCTACTTCGCGAACTACGCCCAGGGTTACTCATTATACTTGCTGTCGCTTCCTTGAATCTATATTAAGTGTAGACACCGCATCACTATTGGTGGGTTTCATATACACACTAGAACCTAAGCTTGGCGTTTTAGTGCTTGAAAATAATCCTTTCTAGCTTCTCTCCTGGTTTCTTCTCTTGCAGTCCTTTTTGTAGGGTCTGTACAGAAACAGTTTCTGGTGAGTTCCTGTGGTGTACTGAGTGGACTGGATAATTGCATAGGCGTGGATAATTGCATAGGCGAGAACAAGTGAACTGGAAGAACTAGATGTATTGAAATATATAAGACCTGAACATCCATACATTTAGAGCCGGGCTTGTGGTTGGTATATAGGCAATTCCAGGCCAACACCAGCCAGAGAAGAAGTGCTTCCCTGCCATACAGTGGCCGCCTAATTATCGCTCCAATCCAGAAAATTCCAAACTTTGGGACAATTCACGAATAGCTTTGGTCACTGATGCTCACAGGGATCTAGGCAAGTGCAGCGCAAAAGCATCTGTCTTCAAAACTCACATCCCACAGACACAATCTTCATGCGCGAACTTTACTTCCTGTATGAAAAACTATGATGCGCTGATTTGTTCTTATTTTTTACCAGCCAACTATTTTTACCGTACCATGGTCTCACCGTAGGTGTAGGAACCAGCCCACCTTGCCAACCAAAATGAATCCTGACCTACCTTGGTCTTCTGCATCACTTCCTGTTTGGTTACAATTCACCTGCAATCGCCATCTTCTCGTTCTGCGCAACAAAGTGTCATGATCTAACTTGGCCAATGAGGCCCCATCATATTCCTTATTGTTGTCCTGCACAGCCTCTCCTCTCCTACCACCCATCCTTCAAGCTCCACTGCTACTCTACAACCCATTATGAGCCAAGGCCTTCTCTTTGCTGTCATTTTCATGCAGGAAACCTCACTCGGTTGTACACCGAAGCAGCAGAGAGGTTTGGCCTGGACCACAGCACATTATAGCCAAGTGAATGCCAAAAGCTCACCTTACTGACAGTTTTTGGGATATCAAGCTGATCCTGGAGCTCTGCGGCCAGCTCCCTGAAGTGCTCTCTTCGGATGTCCAGGCTCCCATTGCAGATGGCAGAGTGGTACGCAGACAGCCTGGAATACTGGTTCTCTGGAATGACCAGGATCCGCCGCAGCTCATCCTGGCTTCCTTCACACGTCAGTGCTTCCAGAAGGGATGGTGTAAAGAGAATGCTCTGCAACAGACCAGATATCAACAGTTTATGGTGCAAATGTCTGAACAACAGAAAAAGACATTAGTCGAGGATGCTTTCTAGATGTACATTCAATGCACAGACTTATTTGTCCATATCAAAATATAACTAGTGAATTTATATTACTGAATTCCTTTGTCTCAGTGAAATCCACAGAATGGAGTGGGCATTGCTGCAGAGCTGATCATGGGTGGCTATATCAACTACGCCATTGGGAAGTGTCTTCCGAGGGGTGGTTTGGAAGCCGCCACCACCAGGACCTCCAGGGGCAGACAAACTCCAAGGTTACAATAGTATGAAAAAGGTCAACTTTGGGTATACATGTGTTCAATGGGCAAACGTGGGCAGGTAGTGAAGAAAACAAGACAAGGTACAGGATTAAACCAAAAGGTACACAAATGACAAAGTACGCCCAGGACATGGAGTGAGGAACACTCAGCCAGCTAAGCAGAGCATCCCAGATCTATCCGCCCTCCTCACCAGCGTCCTGGATAGACCTGGCACAAGACAGGCTTAGGTGGCGAATCAGTTTGGTGCCATCACAGGTAAATGCCTCATTAAGATGGAGCCACATCATGGCGAACCAAAGGTCACATGTACACCACTGAGAAACTCCTCACTTGGCTCACAAGTGTAGGCCAATGTCCTCGATGCCTGGCCCACACCACCACCAACGTATTCCACCTTTGACCAGACAGATGGCGGCAGGGCGATGGCCATAACAGTTCATTTGTGCATTCCAGGCCTAAATCAAATGTAAAGACCCGCTTAAAAACCACCAATAACTTCACGTCTGAAATGAAACTTGCGTGTGCAATTCAAACTTCTATTTTGCCTGGTCTGCTATTTGCATTGCACACAGCAGCACACACACATTTGCCTTCAGTCCACACTCACACTTCCTGCCCCTCCTTGCCAATTTAAGTCCTAAACTTTATTTATCTCCAACTCTCTCCCAAATATATCTGCCAATGCAATTCATAGTGGCACCCATTACCCATTACCCCTTCCTATTTCATTTTGGGTCCTGCACATGACTGTCCGGAGCTTTAGACGTTTTTAAATGTAGGCAGTGGCTGTGACCGTGCAATACACTGAGCAACAGCTGAGGCATGGCAGCATCAGGCTGGGAAACTACTCAACGCCTTTCAGTTTTCGAGCTGTCCAGGTGGATTATAAAGGCTCAGAGGAGAACAAAAATATAAGGGAAAAAAGGTCCCATAGCTCCCTTACATCCCAACAGATGCCATTCTATGCCTCTCACACCGCCCCCAAGTACCCCATGAATGATTGCTGCTGAACCTCACAGGTGATCTCAGGTAATTCCAGTGCCATACATCACCCCGCTGCACCTGTGCTGACGTAGCACCCTGCCACCCAGAGCGGCGATGACGCAAAGGCGGTCCCAGGTCTGCCACGCTGCAGAATCCTCCTCTCCAGATGGCGCAGGATTGCTGCATTTGACTATTTCTATTAAGTCCCATTTGGGACCCCAGCAGGTCCACGCCGCGGGTGTTCTGGAACAAGTCTTGCTGCCAAATGTGCAAATGCTGACAAAGCATATACCTGCAAATGATAGAGGATGCTTCTATGAATGGACAGGAGGCATTTTAGCCGTAAGCGAACAGAAAAAATAAGGCCTCCTGCAAAACCCCGTGAAATACCTCCCTTACCCTAATAAAAACCTTAAGTTGCGATAGGGCTGGGCAGAACTCTGTGTGTACGTCAAGTACGTGCTTAGAGTCGATTCACTCAGAGTTCATCGTTTGCAGCCGTCCGGTATTACTCTGGAGAAGTCTCGTCTACGAAGAACAGAGGGGCCAAGATCATTTGATGACGTAGCGCATCAGAGCCTGGCGAGTCCGTGGGCAGGCATGTTGGGACCACCACCCTTTCTGGCACATAGGATCACTGCATTGTGTCTGCTCTGACCCTGGCTGGGTGTTGCCGCCCATTCTGAGTTGGGCTTACAGGTAGCTTGGTATTAGCTCAGACAACATGGCAGCCCAGTTCTGGTCGTTTCCCTAGATAGGGGTGAGAGAGGGTTGGTTACCTTCACAGTAAACCCACAGGTGTAGCGACATCATTCAGCCAACGATCCAGAGAAGGATACCTGCTTTCATAAGGCGCAGAAATTCCAGATTTCTTGAGAGCAGAAACATGCCCGAGTAACTTTCACAAGCTCCTAAAGGCAATTCTCTTTGATCAATAACGCAGCTTGCAAGCTGGCATGGTTGCACACGCGCTTAGAGGATTTTTCTGGTTGGAACACAATATAAACCCAAACATTAACAAGCCTGTACAGCACGGCATGGGCTTGCTAGCCTAGCTTACTATGAACAACGGGTCAAAAAAGCAGTATCAATATGGCCTTAAAAACATAGGCGGAGAGGACAGAGGTGGGTCAAATTTCTGTATGGATCTATATGAATCCCATGATCCAGGGCAGGTAGACGAAGGGCTGGGTGGGCATCATCGCCCAAGAAGGACTTTACTTAGGTTTCATAATAGGAATTATATATACCCCATAAAGATAGATTGGCACACATGATGGCTGCATATACTGAATTGTGGCGGGGCAATGCGATCCTGGAGCGTCAAAATCCACTGATGGACATAGTTGAGGGCAACAGGGTAGCAAAAATGATGCTCCCCAATAAAATATATTGAGGGGGCTGTGAGTCTCCCATATCTCAGATACTTGATGGTCTTGGGCTTAGTGGGGGACCACCGAAGGGTTGGGCACCATGCAATGCAAGGACCTGTGTTACACCGCTGGATGTAGGAGAAGGGACACTGTACATAGCACACCACACGGTTCTCAAAAACACAAAGCAGCCTGTCCTGTTACCCATCCATTCACATCGTTACTTGTGAAGCGCAGCATGCACCCTGGAGGGTTTCTCAGCACTGTTGTAGACCAAAGCAGCACAGCTTCTCAAGTCACTAAAGATGCAAGACGGCGCGAAGACGGATTGTAAGCCTTTTCCTGCACCTGAGGAGTCTGGACATCAATGTCAGGTACAAGGAAACAGTGTTCCAGAACAAATCCCTTGAACGTCGAGGGTCCTGTCTCCACACCTAGAGAGTGGAGATCTTGGATTAGCAAACAGAGGCAGTGAGCTGTTGAGCAGAGGACGACTGCAGGCGTATACTTACAACATGGCTTCTTCTGCAGGAAGGGATCGGAATTGTAGAAAACATGATGCATAAAGCAGGCGGATTTGAACCTATTCTTTTTTGTACAAAAAGTCAATGAAGTTGGCGAAGCTTGGAGGAAATGTGGTCAAATTTATTTAAACAAGCACTGGTCTAACCGCTGCATTCTGGATGTGTAGCAGCCAGTAGATAGTTGTTTTTGGGAGGCCGAGGTAAACAGGAGTTGCCCAAGTTTAGCAGGACTGTAATATACGATGTTCACAACAATTTTTACGGGGAGGCAAACACCCTACACAGGACCCAAAGATGAAACCGGCGCAATGCTGCAATCTACAAAAGATGCGCCATGTCTGGCTTCCTCTTTGGGATCTGCCCTTCCTGGTGGGTCTAGCGGCACTTGGATGGGTATAAGGACATCAAGGGCTACAATAAAAACACAGATCCATCCTCGTCCGCAAGTCACAGATTTGAATCCCGGCAGGTGCAACTCCATCTTTCTTCATTCTAAAATTATTACATTAGGTACCATCACACTGGGATAATACCAGCAGCAATTATGTACAGCGCTGCAAACCAGAAAAACTTTAGTGGTATATGCGATTCGAAGGACATGTTACCAACTTTGTAGCTCTATTATTCACCACTATCACTACCATTCACCATAAACAAGAGCAGCAAATCATCCTAGGTCATTGGTAAGACATTCATTCTCAAGCTTTTAGCCAACAGCACTAAGCATGCTGGTACTCGAAGGCCTATACGAAACTACAAGCCCAAGAAGGCAAAGAGCACCTACCTAAAAAGTTAAGTAGATGGAGGTGTTACACAACTCAGAAGGGGTATGGAGGGTGCTAAATTGAGGAGACAAGCAGATCAATGGCTGACACATCTAAAACTCTGAAGAGTTACAATGCCATCATTAAAACAGGTAGGCTTGACAAGGTGTCCAAAATCACAGTCACTGGTTCATGCACTCACCGACCAAATCGCACTAAAGCATCAGTAGTGCCAGTATGTATATAATCTGAAAATTAATTCTAAAAGTGATACTGCAAAGTCTGAGTCCATGGCTATGGATTTAACTCGCTCATCTTCTAAAGCGTTCCCTTTCTGTTCTGAGATAATCCCCGGTCAGATTAAGCCACTCTTGGGGAGCTGGCTCCTTCCTTGATTTCAAGTGTGGGGCTGTATCACAGGACCGGTGCTGGATTCTCTCATCTCTGCAGCTGCCAGCAGCAATCTTAAGTGGGTCCCTGATTCTGTCTTGGAATCCTGGACTCTACAGCATGATCCAGGCTCCCACTAGGGGGCATGGGTCCCAGACAGAGGAGTAAATGTTCTAGGAAGGTGGTGGCAGCTGTGGAGAACCAGTGGTGCCTAGTAACTGATCCCTCCAAAAATGTCCAGCTGTGGCTGGCCTCACCCCACTTACATCATCCAAAGTTCTAGCCTTGAACCCATGGGGTGACTTCTCCGTTATGGTGGAAGAGCGTTGCCCCACTGCGAGAGCAGCAGGCACACACTTTAATAAAATGGTAATAAATACAATTTTATTATGTGCGGCAGGCACATGCTGTTACAGCGCAAGGGCAGCGGGTGGGCTGATTAGTGCTATTGCACTATCAATTCAACCCCTACCAGGGCGCATGTCAGATTGGCCGGCTGCCTGCAGCCAGCCAATCTGACCCGCACACTTCAGAGCCTGCAATCCCAGGGCCGAGAAACAGCCAAGGGATTGCAGCTGCAGGCCCCCAGCCTCCAAATGAGGGCTGGGTTAGCCTGCTCCAGCCAATCCGATTGGTTGGTTTCAGGTTGTAGAAGGGAGAAGTCCTTCCCTTTCCGCCCGAGTTAGCGCGGAGTAGAGAAGAGATAGATGGCAACCGGGCCCACCAGCAACATGCATATGGTGAGTTTTTTTAGCATTGCGCACCACCATATTTAAATGTTACTGGCCGCTACTGCTTGAACCATTAGGAT
The DNA here is from genome assembly GCF_964204655.1 of Triturus cristatus. Classification (NCBI taxonomy): domain Eukaryota; kingdom Metazoa; phylum Chordata; class Amphibia; order Caudata; family Salamandridae; genus Triturus; species Triturus cristatus. Next base: position 989,947,607 of record NC_140580.1, read on the forward strand.
GCTGTCTACAAGAGGCAGGAAAAAGTCCCTTTAGTAAGTTAGAGTATTAGGCCATACTTAAGACACCTACTACAAATACGTTATAGTCATATGGCATTTTAAGGGGGAGCTTAGGTTATTTGGATTTCGTTGTGGCACCTCCCTTAAGGAATCCAATAATTAAGCTATGGGGGTGATAATGTCTGGCCCAGAATCAACATCCATGCAGTCGGCCCAGTCTATGTTTTTGCAAATTTTGCTATAGCGCCACTGCACTGGAAGGTATTTGAGCACAGAATAGAGATCTGGAATAACATATGCATTTACAAAAAACATCTACTTTCGACAAACACGGGGGGGGGAAAGAATATTATCTATTGCCCAAACAAACACCCGTCTTTGGCCACCACAGATTACTTTGAGGATTAAATGGTGAGGTGAATTTGCCATCAGAGATGGGCTCAGGTGTCAAAATTCTCCATTTCTCTCACCCTCTCCCGTTAGCCCTCAAAGCCCAACCAGCTAAGCACAGGTCTCCTTAAAGATGCAATGAGAGGTACTGTCTAATTCTTGGGAAGTGGCTTCCCGCGACTAAAGATGGACCCAGTCCAAGAAAACTGAGCTCAAGACAATGGGGACTTTGAGCTGTGCACGCTGCCATAGGCTCGGTTTGCAACTCTAAGAATATCTTATAATGTTCATTGACCTTTACGAATGGCTTTCCTTTCAATACCCGTATGTTGTGGACAAACCAGAGACAGAGTCTTGCTGGGCTTCGGAAAACCGACGATTCGATATTAACCCGATACTACTGTAGCATAACATCAGCTTTTAATTGGAAGAAAATCTCTTCACTCACCAATACCCTGTGCAAATGTAAAAAAATCAGATGATTTTAGCCATTTTCTCAAATTAGGTGTGTGACATAATGGGAAAAATGGCTTAGTGTGAATTTCTTTTTCTTGGCCGGGGGACCCACATTGGATCCTACCAGGCCATGTCCACCACGATCCACCAGGATAAACCCAGAGGCCCAAGTCCCAGCTCTGCAGCCCTTTTCTAGCCAAGTTAGGCCTGGTTATTTATGGTGGGTTTTGGTGTGAGGGGAGTGTGGAGGTGAGACATTGTATATGTCCTGCCCAAAGCCAGGGCTGGAAATGAGTGCAATTGATCCCCCTCCACCAATCCCAAGAGGGACGAGGCGTGGGGATATGCCCATCAGTGTGCTTTGCACCTCTCCATCACATGCCAGGCTGGAGAAGGAAGGCAGAGTGCAAAGGCGAGCTGTGCTGTCCTCTCCTATTCAAATGTGCAGTCTGATGTGACAGACTGCTGTACAGACAGCTCAGGCAATTTTATGTCGGATGCTAAACTACCTTGAGACAGAAAAGCAATTTTTCAATGTTTTGTGACACCCAGAAATATCTTATTGTGACTATGTAGGATTTTAGTCAATCCTCCAGTCCAAAACACTTGTTTTTCAGCTTACACCACCCAGCCTGTAGGAACCCCTTGCTCGCAATACACTTCATGGTGGGACCCTCCGCTCCGATCGGCTTTCCTGTTGCCGACACACACATATCCCTTTTTTGGCCTTATCTGAGAAGAGTAGCATTCTATGTTTGTCCTGTATGGTGGAGTAAAATCTCACATTACCTTGCCACCCTTCAGCATCTAGTCCCCTCTGTTCGGGTGATTTAGCTTAGATTGTAATCTGAGCGCACTCTCGTTTAAAGGTCACAAACAGCTCTATATGCATAATCAGTTTTTCCTCCTAATATATGACCAAGGATGAGGAGTTGCAATTTACTTCTGTGCTTCTCCATTCAAATGGTTTGTTTGAACTGCTTCCACCTAAAATATTGTTGTGTTATTATCAAAGCTACATGAGGGTCATGTGCGGTCTCCTCTCTTTGATCCGATGTGCAGAGTTCTTCCCAGGTGTCCTGTTCCATCCCTCTCATGGTAAACTGTATCCAACAGGTGAGAACAATAACGCAGAAAAACCTCCCCTTTGCCGTATATTACTTTACAAAACAGATTGTATCTGGTATGGCTATATGCAAAATGACAATCACAACTACTACGTGATAAAATACACCATGAATTATTTATTTTTCTTTTTTCCTTTGACTTTTTGCTTATAGTCACTTTTGTTCCCCCCCCCTTATTCAATATATCATTTAAATCATCAAACAACAGTTTTTAATACATTTTTTTCTTTTTATACAAAATCATTATATATATATATATATATATTCACTGAAAAACCATAGGTTTCACACACGTTATAGTTACAAATTAGCATTTAAAAAACCTTGCAAATTCACTTAAAAAACCATAGGTTTCACACGTTAAAATTAGCTGGACATTTCACTCGTAAAAAACCTATGAAATTCCCCCGTTATAGTTACTGTAGGCAACTATAACTCACGCGACCGCAATCCTCTGCTGATGACGTCAGATATTACATCACTGTATTTAGACACTTATTTACCCATGTCTTCTTCCATTAATCTTTAGCTATACATATATTACAAATATTTATTTTTCATAAAGACACATATGTCATCAGTGATGTAATATCTGACGTCATCAGCAGAGCATTGCGGTCGCGTGAGTTATAGTTGCCTACAGTAACTATAACAGGGGAATTTCATAGGTTTTTTACGAGTGAAATGTCCAGCTAACTATAACATGTGTGAAACCTATGGTTTTTTAAGTGAATTTGCAAGGTTTTTTAAATGCTAATTCGTAACTATAACATGTGTGAAACCTATGGTTTTTTCAGTGAATTTGTACGGTTTTTTAAATGCTAAGTTATGTATTAATTTTTTTTTCTTCAGGTTTTTCACCGTGCGCGCACCGTGAAATGTTATTTTTTTTTTTTTAAATCGCGAGGTGCGCGCACCCTGCGCGCACCATGCGATTTAAAAAAATAAATGAATGTATTTTTCTCCCTTGGGGGTCCTTCTGTGACTCCCTGACCAAGGCTAGGGGGTCAGGAACTGTCCACTCTGCCACCTTTTCACGTTCTCCTCCTTTTTTTGTCACCCCCTCAGACTGCGAGAGACAAAATGGCGGCCGACACTTCCTGGTTTCGACCGATTCAAATGTTTACCGACCTCTAACAACCAATCAGAATTGCGCACGCGCACGGCAGGGTGCGCGCACAGTGCGCGCACGCTGCGCGCGTATAGATATTGATATGCTTTTAAATGCTATTTTCTCAGGAAATACTGAACAGATTTACACCAGACCTGCAAAAGGCACTTCCTTGACCTTATGGCTACCTCTCTGCCAAATTTCACGTAATTCTGTTCAGCCGTTCGGGCTGTAGCAGTGTCTAAAGGTCCTATGGAAAAATGCATGGGGAAAACGCGTTTTGGGACCCCCCCTTTTTCTCGGCCCCCGCTTGACGAATCACCCCGAGACTTTCAGGGTAGGAGCTGAGCGGAGTGCCCCATTAGTTTTGAAAATTTCGCGAGAATTCGTAAACCGGCGCCAAAGTTATTCAAAATAGAATTTTGAGATTTCCTATGGAAACTAGTTTGTAACTATAACTATCTACTGGCGACCGCCAGTAGATTATATGTAGAATATATATATATATATATATATATATATATATATATATATTTTTTTTTTCTCATTAGTACAAAAATGCTTACAGAGATACTGACCCCAACAGGTGAGACCAACAAGCTCACTTAATACCACCAAAAGTGGATAGAAGACCATGACATAGACGTCCTTTTCCTGACGGAAACGTGGCTCTCTTCCCACTCAGAATCAGATATGGTGCTAGCAACCCCACCGGGCTTCCTCATCCAGTCCCTACCTCGTCCCTTAGGTAGGGGTGGTGGTGTCGCCATTATTCATCGGGACCATTTCCTCTGCAATACTAATGACGCACATATTCCTGATTCTGAAAGCCTGCAGTTTACAATTAAGTTAGACCCGACTAACTCTCTCTCAGGGATTCTAGTGTACCGCCCCCCTGGTCATCCAGGTCCTTCTGCTAGTTCTCTCCTGGACTCAGTTACTACACAAGCCCACTCAATCACTAATTTTATGATAATAGGAGACCTGAATATTCATTTCGACGACCCCTCAGATCCAGGGGCTATCGACCTGATCACTGATCTGGCGGCCCTTGACATCCGCCTTCTAAACTCTGGAGCTACTCATAATAAGGGTCACTTGCTGGACCCTGTGTTCACAAGTACCCTCACTATGATAGCTAGTGAGTCCCTTCCTCTCCCTTGGACGGATCACTTTCTAGTCTCCTTCCAACTTCCGGGAACTTTTAGGAAACCTCATAAACCGCCCACTTATACCAGGGACAGGGCCTGGTCCAGGCTCCCCACCGAAGATTGGGCCAGGACCCTAAAGTCAACCACCCCTGCTTACGCAGAAGACCCGGATGTCGCCGACAGTAAATATAGAGAATGGATTACTACCTCCCTAGATCTCGTACTCCCATTTAGGACTCGTGAGGACAAAAATGGGAAACTAGGCTCCGCCCCGTGGTATACACCGGAACTTCGTCTATTACGCAAAAACTGTAAGAGAGCCGAACGACTTTGGAGGAAAGACTGGCAGCATGCCAGCAAGGAAGCCTACCAAAATTCAGTCAGATTATATAAAACTGCTATTAGGCGCTCTAAAGCTTCCCACTATGATACCCGGATAAAAGAATCCACTAATTCAGCCAGGGAATCTTTCCTAATTGTCAAAGAGCTTCTGAAAGTACCAACCACTCCGCCCTCCAATAGCCCCCCCGTGGACCGAAGCGACGAATTAGCCACCTATTTTAACGACAAAATTGCCCGTATCCTAGCCTCCCTTCCCCCCTCATGTCCCTCTAGCTACACGGACAATGGTCCACCCCCCAACCAGTCTGGAAACAGCTTACGCCCTCAACTTGCGACATTTAGACCAGTAACCTGTAACGAGGTAGAAGCAACCTTGACCAAAATGAAAAGCGGATCACCTTTGGACCCTGTACCCTTGAGATTCCTTAAAACGGTTACCCCCGCCATCATTCCCACGATCACGGAGCTTATTAATAGCTCACTTGCCCGGGGTTCGGTTCCCTCTAGCTGGAAGAGTGCAGTGGTGAAGGCACTCCTAAAAAAACCCCAGCTAGACCCAGCAGATATGGCCAACTACCGGCCAATCTCACTCCTCCCTGGTATCAGCAAGGTAGCCGAGAAACTGGTCAACGGACAATTGTCTCAGTTTCTCGAGGTAAATAACATCCTACGCCAATCCCAAACTGGGTTCCGCCCGGGCCACGGCACAGATACTGCCCTTCTCGCCGTCATCGAAGAGGCAAGGCGCTTACTAGATTCAGGAGGGTCAGTGGCAGTGATCCTCCTGGATCTTAGTGCAGCCTTCGACACAGTCAACCATCGTGTCCTCCTCAATCGGTTGACGGCTGCAGGGCTGACCGGGACGGCACTCAGATGGATAGAGTCCTTCCTTGCTAAGCGCACGTTCCAGGTTTGGGACGGCAACCATCGCTCGTCCACTCTTCCCCTCATGAGCGGGGTCCCTCAGGGATCTTCCCTGAGCCCAACGCTTTTTAATGCTTACATGGCCCCCCTTGAAGACGTGGTGATCCCATTCGGCATAAAAATAGTGAGCTACGCTGATGATACACAGCTGGTCGTCTCCCTATCCCAACTAGACGACCACCCAGACAAACTGGCAAACTGCCTTACGGAAATCCACGGATGGATGTGTGAGTCGTCACTAAAACTAAATGGGTCAAAGACCGAAGTGATGCTCATGGGAAAGCAATGGGTGACCATCCCCCCAGTGGTCTGGCCGAACGTGTTCGGAGAAATTCCTACCCCGAAACATGAAATTAAGACCCTAGGTGTATGGTTAGAACCAGAGCTCTCCATGAAAACGCAAGCGGCCAAAACTGCAGGAACCTGTTTTGGGCTTATGCGTACGACCCGCAGGATTCTCCCCCTACTCCCCCCCGCAGCCAGGAAACTACTGGTCCAAGGGCTCATACTATCACGTTTGGACTACAGTAACATGATCTACCTGGGAGCTCCTGAGGCCACCCTGGCGAAACTGCAGCGAACACAGAATGCAGCTGCCCGTCTACTCATGAACCTTCCCTCCAGAGTGTCAGCGAAACCTGCTATCAAGGCCCTGCACTGGCTCCCTGTACGCCAAAGAGTGGAATTCAAAGCCATGTGCACGGCATTTAAACTGATCAATGGAAGTGACCCTTCGATCCTCAGCGACCTGGTTACTCCATATAAAACCTCCAGATCCCTGAGGTCTGAGAGTGAGCACCTAGCCAACATCCCCAAATTTAAAAAGACTCGCACTGGAGGTCGACGCTTCTCAGTAAAAGCGTCCTTTGGATGGAACGCCCTCCCACGTACCCTTAGACTGGAATCCAATTATCTAATTTTTAGAAAAAAATTGAAAACACTCTTATTCCCTAAATAAGGCCATCCCCCCTCTTTCCTCCCTCCCGTCTGGACAGCTAAGTTTATAGCGCGGGGATGCCCTTGGGTCACCAGGCGCTTTACAAATCGCTAAATAAATAAATAAATAAATAAACCCTATTCTCCGACTCCTCGCGGATCCTTTATTCACCACTGACGTTCCCAACACCAAAATCAGGGCACCTAGCATCTTGAGATCTGCCATCCCCACAGAGAAAAATACTCCAGGGTGGCCTGTCTCATGTGGTGTTTCAAACAATTTCTAGTCTTCCACAACAATATTTTGTAGTAACGATTGACAGGTGTGGCACAGCTTTGTGCACAATGTGGCAGAACTAAGGGCTTTTGGAAGACCATTAAATCACGTTAGGCCTCTGACAACTGTGACATCCGAATGGGAGCCTTCATCTCACCTCCGGTGGACAAAACAATGGCATGACGTCATAAATATGGAAGCTAGGCCGACGAGTCTTAGAGTGATTGAAATAAGATCCCAAGTGGCAAATCATTCGATTTGTAGAAATCAGGTGAAATAATTCAGTAGCAGTTTCATTCGGTGTCTTAGCTTTGACACCTGACAAGTAGAATCTTTAAAATAAAAAAAATAAAAAATAAAAAAACAAGAGATCACAGTTAAGATGTCTCTCTGCTGGAGTTACAGAAAAAAGATGAATTGCACACCTGAATGATTAAGTCTTAGAACTGTACCATTGTTGTAACCAAGTTATCAATGTATATTAGAATGATGTCATTACGAGATGCTGTCATTCACGAGATATCAAAATCATAAAATCTCGATAACAAAGTCAGGAAATGACATCATTGTAGTAAAGTAACCACACACGAGCTCACTGGTGGGGCCCGTGGAATGGTGCCACAGTTATGACACTTTGGTAGGATGCTGGAACAATGAGACGGTTATGAGACGTTATGAGTAGACTCTCAGATCAAGTTCACGAGGAGAGTGCGGTACGGATATTAGGTTTGTAAGACAGCACTAGTGGATTTTTTAGATGCGTCCGGATTATGAGGTCTTACTAGTAGGTCCCTATGAAGACAGGACAGTTATGTTCCCTCAGTAGATCAACTTTCCCATGAAGCCACACTCCGGTCCTGTCTATTGTGTAGATTAGATGGGGCCACTATGATAAATCAGGGGTACGGCAATAGAAAAAGGTCTTTTTTTAAATTTTGATACAACAGAGTCCTTGAATGATGTCATGATTGTAACACCACAACGGCATAGCGATGAACCTGTCACACGAATTGCTGAGCCACAGAATGTGGTCATGTCATGTCAGCTCAATGCAACAAAGCAGTCAGTGATTGTGTCTCATATGAGTGGCAAGGTCCAGAGACGTCAGTGGTGGTACCAAGAGGCATAAGTGCAGCGATAGAACAATTGCAATCAAAAAATGACGTCAGAGTTGACCATGAGATGTCCCTCCCCTTAATGAGTGAAATTTCCTTTCCATTAGCTAAGCTACGCACTGTGGAACCAACTTACCATGGAAGGACAATGTGTGGAATGCTTAGTAGGGGACCACTTCTCGCAACCATCTTCCAGGACAAACATCGCCTACACAGACCTCGCCCTTTCTGGATTATAGGAGCTTACCATAGAAAAGTCAGTAGCTGCAGGTATTTGTGCAAATATGTGGAGTCAGATGGACTAAACCCTACAACGAAGTTGCCTTTCTCCTAGAATTTAACAAAGTAGGCATGATTGCTGATCTAGGTCTAAATGACGAACGTTTTTACTCTATATCACAGTTCAGTCAAAAATCAGTACGTTTCTATAGGGGTCGCTGTCCCAGGATTATGCAATTATGTAGAAAACGATATGAGAAAAACCTCAACGATGAAAAGCATATATATATATTGCAGTTAACAGAAATATTTTCAGGTTGTTAAAAGGGAAAAAAGTACCATTTTAAAGTATATTTTTGATAATTAGAAAGCAAACATGCCTTATGATATAGCAGTGAAAGTTTTAAAAGGATCTGCACAAGCTAGTGTAGACATGGGATTACAGTAAGAGTAGGCGGTGGAGTGAGGGTTAAAGTTAGTTTTAAGTTGCAGTTTAGACTTATCCTAAGGGTTAATGGTAAGTTTACGGTTAGAGGCAATTTCGTAATTTAGGATTATATCGTAGCAATTTTGTGTTTGAAGTCAATACAGCTTCAATTAAAACACTGCTGTAAAGAAGTATTTGAGGTGTTCCTGCATGCAGGCATACTTTATTCAGACATCGATCCATAGCTCTTACCTCAAATTCGGTTACCAAGGATGAAGGATCATACTGGTGAGACGACTCCGCAGGGCCCGCAAGACCCAAGGCCTGGGACAGTAGGTGCATCAAGGCCTGACGGTGAGCGAGGGTTTTGGGGTCATTCAGAGCATTATGGATCAAACCCTTCTCCAAATTCTTCCAGCTGCCGAGAAGGTGCTCCTATATTGAGAAATAGAAGACCATGACAAAAGTGTGGCCAGCAAAGTGGACAATGCATCACTGTGGGCCTAGGTTGGTTGTTACTATGTGAGGATGCAACCAGATGACACTTCTCCTTTATCTATTTCTGTGCGAGGACTCAGTTATAGATCATTAGTCCAGAAATGAGGTGGCTTCTGTTAAGAGCCCTCAAAAGGGACTCCTCCTGAACAGAATGAAGCAAGTACTCCATTAAACATGGCAGTCAAACCATGCCAACCTAAGCCAGAATGCACATTTTCTCCTTGGAAATGTCAAAACCTATAAACTGCAAAGTTATTAATCATTTACAGACAGGAAGGCAAGTAAGAAATGGACCCATATGCAGGAGGGCAGCCGACACGTGTGATCACAGCTTCACACACATGCAAAAGCAGCACCACATACTGAAGAATTCAGAATCTACATGCATGTTGGGTAACATCTTCCCACGGTATTCTGCAAATCAGCTCCACTGCGGTGAAGTCTGTCCAACCTCCCACCTACATGTGGGACCTTGCTTAGGTGCTACTGACAATGTATCTTAAAGAATAAAATGAGATGTATGGAATGCCTGCATTATTCTCAACCAGTGGTAATTACTCTGGGTCACAATCCCATCAATTTTATTTTTGTTTGCTCACTGGGTCCATACAGAGCGGTACCGACCATATGCAAATAGGTCTTAGCTCTACCCCAAAAAGTAAAAAAGACTACCTAAACTGCTAATCTATACAAATTCTGTACCAGAACACAGTCCATTTTAAACATTTTTCTGCCTTTCTGGGCATCATCAGTGAGGCGCAGCTCAATCCTATGACAGAGCATGAGACACACATCGCACCTATAGGCATAACACTAAAAATGAGGATATGTAATGCACTGACAGTAATTAGCACGGTTTCAAAATAATTCAAGGCTCTCCATCTATCCCTTTTTGTTTTCTTATGAACGGAGTAAACACAGCTTGTTAGACCGCAATGTCATCTGAGGACACCCTAATTGCTAATTCTTACATAACATGCCATTTAGGTCAAGGCACCATGAATGTTGGTAATTAGGAGTACAATTAAGTGAATTAGTGGCTAGAATGAATGCCTTCAGATCACTGCCATTTGCACTGCAGTATGGTAATATACACTGTAAAACCGATTGCTAATGGGAATTCATTTATAGAAATGTTATTAATTCTTTTGCACGCAGCGAGAAAAATATATCACTTGGTAAAGTTTAGTTAAGGTTGCACAGACCTGACCAGACAGCATTGCACGGGTGAGTGACTCTCTAGCACTTTCTGCTGATAAAGGTGAGCCCCATATATCAAACACAAGACCAGGTAATGCACAAACAGGGTGGCACACAGAAGGATGCATCTTGGCACACACACATGGGAAGTCAGCCTAGCGAATGCCAGACTAAGTCTTGCTAATGCTGCAATACAAGCTGGCGATCAGCCACAAATGCAAGGAATGTCAGCCTGGCACACACACTCGAAGTAAACACAAAATGTGATGGGTGGAATGCTTGAAAAAGTCTCCGCCATTGGTCATTGCTTAGGCCACCCACCAGTCTGTCGGTTTTCACTCACTATACCAGCTAACAATGAAACCAGCTATACCAAACAAGACTTGGCCCGGCTCCAAAAGGACCAGTAAAACCTGAACTTCCCAGCCAGGTCCCCCCTGGATGGCGGAGATATAATGGATACCAAAGGGGATGATGGACGGAGTGTTGAACATTGCAAACACTCACCCCCAGTCAACTGATCTGGGTTTAATCCATCATCATTCTTTAGCCCACTCTGCCACCCCAGTTCAGACATGGCCATATGCAAATCAGTATGACCCTGTGCCTCATGGGAACAGTCCAGCACGAACTGCCAAGCCATGTCTTCCCTGGACCGGAAACAAGCCTCCTGGGACCGGTTTCGGGTTCATAACCCTCATCAGCCAGGCTATGTTGAATCCAGTGGCAAAGTGAGCAAGGGACCCACGTCTGGGCATACCCTGCCAACTTAGGGCAAACAAAGCGATACCAAAGGGGATTGAGCATTTTTTCCAATACCGTGTTGTTGTGACACACCTTCTTTTGGTGATCTCATGCACATCCATGAAATTTACTGTATCTGCACTAGAGAGCTGTAATTGTAATCTGTAACCTTTCTTGATTCCCATTTCTAGTCCCAGTTTCTCGCATCCCTTCCACCGGGCAGGATTCTGCACTACCTCTCTCACAAATTCAGCTGATGCCTCATCATCCCCAGCACTCAAACTACTTGACATCTTAAGCATGCTTCACCTGAAGATGGAAAACCTCTCCGGCACCAAATCTGTCCCAGGGCTCCTTCGACAGGCCTTCGTCGGTGGAGGAGGGAGCCGAGCTGAGGAAGAGGCGGTACACCTAGTAGGTGAAAAACAGGCAGTCAGCTGAGAACAAGAAGCCAGCAGAGAGTAGAGTAAGACATAGCTGTGCCATTTACAAGTGACATATATTCTGTGTCTTAGGGCACCATACCTAAAAGAGTCCCCATACACAAGATTTCCCGGTAAACGAGGTGTATCCTGTGTCTTAAGGCTACAAAATATTGCATTATGACAGGAAGCGAAGGTGCAAAGAGTTACCCACAGACTGATTGCTCTAACAAATCTGACTCGCAAACATAAACTGAGCACGGTCTAGGTGCCTCATAGTTGCTACAATAAGCCGCATAAAGTGGCAATCACAGTAGGTTTGACAACCAATGAGAATCAAATGAAGAATCATCAACCCCCGATTAATAAGTATTTTAAAATGTATGGAAGCCCTTTGAGTGAGACTTCATGGCAATAAAATGTGACACTACACAAAACATCACAAATAAAATATGAAAGGCTGCCCTTTGATGGCGAGAGGGGCTGATATAGCCATAATGCTCATAATGTGCCAACCTCTTGGTTTTTGTCAAGAACCCCTCCACCTCCCAGGAAAGCTACACTGATGATGCATGTAACTAGAAACCGGTGGCTATGACCATCTCCATGGTCGAGTGAAAGAAAGTCATAGAAACGTCCTACAAGATTGAGGGCACTTTGGAACAGGGTGTTCTGTTGGGTCCTGGAGATTGTAAACAGAGAAGGCTGCAATATGGCGATCCTTTTTAACATACATAAAATACATATTTGCTTATTTTACAAACTTAACTTTACACATATTTCGCATTATATCAGTAGTGTGAGAATGATAAATGTGGCATATTATCTCATAATCCCGAGGTGTGATTAGTCAAGCGACATGTTTTTTACTCTGCACGTTTCACACAAGGATGATGCAACTTAGTTTTCTATATGTCCAATATCCATTTAAATGTGACAATTGAAAACCCAGCGCTGACTATACTTTGTGACTTAAGAGGTGAGCATAATGTATTTCCGTACAATTATATTTATACTGGAACTTATTGAGAATGTCACACAAAAGTAGAAATGTTCGGAAACCTAATGGTCTACTCATGGTCATTTGCTGCATTTATTATAAGTGTAGCTTAAATTCCATTTCTATAGCACAGCACTAAAGACATGGCATTTCCATTGTGCTACGTTGCCTTTTGGCTAGGTCTGCGCTATAGAAATAACATATACATAAATGCATACAATCCCCCTTATCTGATTATAGTTTTACCAGGTCGAGGTAAAAGTGCAACACAGCAAGCTAAAATGATGCCTCGTTACCACCAACAAAACAACGACCAAAATGCTCTTTCTAAATGCAATAAAAAACGCAAAACCACAAATTTATATAGCATGTGGAGCACAATCTTAAATTCGAAGGAAAAGTCTAGAGGAAAAGTTATTTCTGCTATTAGATTTTACCTACCTATTGAGCACAGGATACAAATGAGGATACAAATCAGATTTCTTGCGTTTCCGGTAAAGTTGCAATGCTGGTCGTGACAGGTTTTATTACTTTTAAACCTATGGCATTCATTTATCCTTTCTCTCTTTGTGATACTGTTAAGTCTGTCGAGCTGGCGAATTGACTCACTCAGACAATGCACCATTAATTGGCACTCAACTACTGGTTAAGAGTCAACCCTGGGTCCTTCAGTTTTGTTTAAATCACATATTTTTTTGGGGTTATAAGTAGAGCAACAGAAACATATTGTTCACCAAACTCAGTATTACTCTTACGTACTAGAAAAAATAAAAATGTAGCACTCAATGAGTGGAAATAAAAAGTAAAAAAACTATTTAATAAGTAATATCACACAACAAATATTAAGTGACCGTAAGTTCCCAATATTATTACAATCAATATCCTTTCACCCAATATTCATATACATAAATAAATACTAGAACATTTAGTATAGATCTGTGGTTCTAAACATTTCGACTTCGGTGGTTCCCCACTTAATTACTCGAGTCAAGGGGCCCCTACTGAATCATTATTGGAATTCGGGGACCCCAACTGAATCATTACTGGAAGCCGGAGATCCCGACCTAACCAGTTTCAATGATTTGAGCCGCAAAACAATGCACAAATTCACCCAAAAAAAATACATAAATAAAGAAAAGGTTTAGTTCAATCACAACAAAAAATTTAAAAAAAAAAAAAGTTATTTTAAAGGGAATGTTTGGAGTTTTCACGTTCAATGAAGGCCGCCCATCGTCTGCACTGTATTCTGTTTGATGCATTTGAAATGCTCCGGAGAATCAATCTGAGGATATCAGTTTTTTAGCCCCCAATTTTACATTTTGCTTTTTCATATATTTACACTTTATTAATCTATTAATAATATTTATTTTTCTAAGCAGTTGCGGACCCCATGCGATGGTCCTCAGGTTAAGAACCAATGGCATAGATAATACCATACCAAAAATTACATTAACTAGTTAATATGCATTTAGCAAAATAAATTTGCAGAATGGGAAGTTTTATTGGCTCGGTAGGTAGCAGGCTGTTCTGCTCACATTCATGTGGCAGGAATCTGCACCAGCTTTTCTACTCCTCTTGCATGTGCAGGTAACAAACCTGGCTGTGGAGCCTTTCAGGCAAACGGAGGAAGATGCTGATCAGTCTGGGGTCAGTACTCCAGAGCACCAACCATTGACCACTCTGCCTTAGACTAGGGTACCAGACATCATTGATTTGAGAAAGACGCAGAAGCGTAGCATCCCTTTACAATGGGGCAATGTAGCAACCCTAGTTACTGAGGAGGATTTGGTATAGGGCACATAACTGCTTGTTTAGCACTGGCCTCTGCAACAATATTTTGTAAGCTTAGATTAACCCTGCTAATCAAGAGGTTAAGTTAAGTAACACCATATAAAAGGGTTTCATTCCATTATAGAACTACATTGAGGGGCATTATTTGTCCCTGGTAAACGGTACTTCTCATGCCTGAATAGATCTGGCTCAAAAAGCTTATTGTGTTTTTTTATTTTTATTTATTTAACTATAAACGCAGTCTTCCTTTTGGCTATTATTTTCCCCGGCACTGTATTTGGCCACTGTTAGTACTTGTGCTACGGTTAAGTGGTTCAATGAAGAATGTACTGGTGGTAAATTACAGTGGTTTATTCAAAGCATATTTTGCCACATAGTGAAAATGCACTAAAAAATGCAGCGCTGGCCAACCACCTCTTCCTTAGACTCTTACCAGTAGGAATTGGAAAATTTTGTGCATTCGCACTTTGAGCAGCACTTGGATTATTCTAAACCCTCATCGCATTAGAGAAGCGATGCTGATGTCCGGCACCACCACTCTGAAAATTGTTCCTGCAGCAGTGATCCTCAGTCCACACTGCCTCCGCCTGCAGTGAGACTTCAGAAGAGGCCGGATACCAGAAGCCGGAGTCATCACACACGGATACGCTCAACCTTGATAAAATAATGGAGACCGGGGATTTGAAACAGGTGGAAGGTCCCACGCATCTTAAGGGGCATACCCTGGACGGGATTTATTCTAATAACCCCAATCTCTCTGGATATGAGGTTGTTCCCCTGGCTTGGTCGGATCACAGGGCTGTTATCTTGGAGTTGCTCGACTCAAACGTTTTTAAATCTAGTCCTGTGCCTACTAAGATACTGGAAAAAGGATCCTGGAAGGATCTAGATGTGGCCCTGTTTGAAGATGAACTTAAGAGCTCTTTCCTTCCATTCCCGTCGGATATTGATAAAGCCGTGCAGGGGTATTCAGACTGGCTAGACAAAGCCTGTAAAAAATTAGTCCCTATAAAAACGTTGACTCCTAGGCGAGCTAAACCTTCTGCCCCCTGGTATTCGGATAAACTTAAAACTCAGAAGCTGGCATGTAAAAAAACTTGATCGGGTTTGGAGGAAGGAATACAAAAACTCGGATAAAGAAATCTACAAACATAGTCTTAAATGTTATAAAGACTTAATGTTGGAATCGAAAAAGGATTTCTACGCTCGCGAAATCCTCCAAGCAAAATCGAATGCAAAATAACTATTTAAAACAGTCAAAAAATTAGCGGTACCCAATATGCCGAAGATTATTAGTAGTCCAGGTTTGTGTAATGAATTGGCAACCTGGTTTCAACAGAAGGTGGAGGGTATTTATTCCTCCTTTTCCTCAGGTCAGAATGGAATTGGGACCCCTTCCTACAGTAAGAGTCAGTCAGGTCTCAATACTGGGCCAACCTTCGATCAGTTTCTCCCTTTAGAAAGCGCAGAAACTTTAAAACTTTTGAATTCTATCAGCTCAGGCTCCACCACAGATCCTTGCCCGGTCCCGATTGTGAAAACTGTCCCGGAGATGATAGTGGCTGCTTTACATCCTTTGATCAATGACATCCTGATCTCTGGGCATTTTCCGAAGGTTTGGAAAATTGCTTCTATTCTCCCTCTATTGAAAAAGCCCACTTTGGATCCCACAGATCCCGGCAGTTACAGGCCTATCTCGCGGCTCCCAATGCCAGCGAAAATCATTGAGAAGGCTATGAACAGGCAGCTTAGTACCTATCTTCAAACTAATCAAATACTGGATTCAACTCAATTCGGTTTTAGAGCCGAACACAATACTGAACTGGCTCTAATTAAGTCCTTAGATGAACTTAGGGAGGCTTTGGACGGTGGTGGGAAGGCTGTGATGATCCTACTGGATCTGTCGGCAGCCTTCAACACGGTCCACCATTTGGTTTTGATGGACGGGGCGGCTAGGAAACTGCTACATTCTTTTCTCTCTGACAGATCCCAGACCGTTAATTTGGACAACCATAAATCTGACTCCTTCTGTCTTCCTTGTTGGGTCCCTCAGGGGTCCTCACTGAGCCCCACCCTTTTCAACATTTTATATGATTCCGCGGGCAGGCCTTATAAAATCTCATGGCTTTCAGCTACCTTCATATGCGGATGACACTCAAACAGTGTTATCATTTAAGGACGGTAGGGAAAAAGAAACGTGAGTGCGCTTTCATGTTTGCATGAAGGAGATAGCTGGAAGGATGGCCTCAAACTGCTTAAAACTAAACTTGTCCAAAACCGAGATTATTATCTTTGAAAATAATCCCAATGTCTGGACCCCTGACTGTTGGCCAGCAGAATTGAGCAGTTGCCCCCCCCCCTCGTTGAAAGCAAAAAACTTGGGCGTAACTGTAGACTGCAGATTGACTTTTTGTGATCATATAAGCACCGTGGTCTCCGCCTGCTTTATGTGGTTACGAATTCTAAGGAAAATTAAACCTTACCTTCCAAATTTCAGGACTGTGGTCACGGTGCTTGTTATGTCAAGATTGGACTACTGTAATGGCATTCTTTTGAATGCCCGTAAACATCTTGTCAACAGGTTGCAGGTGGCTCAAAATGCGGCTGCCATCTGGTATCCCGAAATTTGTTTCGTTAAAAAAAGAATTAACCAGGCTACACTGGCTTCCTGTGAAGCATAGGGTATGCTTCAAGGCCCTTTGTACAGTCTTTAACACCCTCAATGGGCTAGGTCCACAATACCTGCAGGACAAACTTAGATGGTACGTTCCTAGTAGGACCCTTCGGTCCTCTGGAGCGAAAAAAGTCCTGACGACCTTTGTTAAAAAGGCCAGCTGGGGCGGCAGGAGCTTTACGGCTTGTGCATCCTTGGCCTGGAATGATCTGCCTTTCTATTTGAGAAACGCTTCCAGTCTTCTCTTTTTTAGGAAGGGTTTGAAGATTTGGCTCTTTACCCAATGATTTCTTCCCTCTTCCGGCTAGGCGATTCATAGCGCCAGGACACCCTAGGGTAACCGTTGCGCTCTACAAATTTTATTAACATAACATATCACAGAAGACAACCTCACAGGTTATGAGCCAAGCATTCAACGGCAATTTTGAAAGTTCTGACTTTCCCCATTATGTCCAAGAGGTTCCCATAAGAACCGAGAAATAGGTTTTTGTCTAGCGATTAGGGACTACTGTCAAGATTTCCAAAGAAAAAGAGTGATCGATGTTCTAGTTGCAACTGCTTTAGTGCTAGTGCCAATGAGATGCAGACTTTAATACAAGATTTATATATATATATATATATATATATATATATATATATATATATATTCACTGAAAAAACCATAGGTTTCACACGTTATAGTTAGCGGAAATTTTACTGATAAAAAAACAATGAAATTCCCCCATTATAGTTAGTGCAGGCAACTATAACTCACGCGACCGCAATCTTCTGCTGATGCTAATACTGTATTTAGACACTTATTTGCCCATGTCTTCTTCCATAAATTTTTAGCTATACATATATTACAAATATTTTTTTTTCATAAAGACACATATGTCATCAGCAGAAGATTGCGGTCGCGTGAGTTATAGTTGCCTGCACTAACTATAACGGGGGAATTTCATTGGTTTTTTATCAGTAAAATTTCCGCTAACTATAACGTGTGAAACCTATGGTTTTTTCAGTGAATTTGCAAGGTTTTTTAAAT
This sequence comes from Triturus cristatus, assembly GCF_964204655.1. Lineage (NCBI taxonomy): Eukaryota > Metazoa > Chordata > Amphibia > Caudata > Salamandridae > Triturus > Triturus cristatus. The sequence continues at coordinate 989,965,438 of NC_140580.1, forward strand.
GCTAATTCCTAACTATAACGTGTGTGAAACCTATGGTTTTTTCAGTGAATTTGTACGGTTTTTTAAATGCTAAGTTACTTTACGCCATTCGTGGCGTGCGCGCCCACTTAACGCAGTTAGTTCCGTGCGCGCACAGTGAGCACGCGGTGCGCTTCGCGCACCGCGCGCCCACTTTACGCAGTTAGTGCCGTGCACGCACGGTGGGCACGCGGTGCGCTACACGCACCGCGTGCCCACGTTACGCTAGATGGGCCATGTACGCACGATGCGCTTCGCGCACCGTGCTCACATGGAGGACATATGATGCACTTCGTTTTGAAAGGTAATATTTTAATTTTTCGCACCTGTTATAAGCCATGCACAAATGGTGCCCTTCGGGTACCATTTGTACACGGGGTGGGGAGAGTGTGGATAATTTTTTTAAAAAAATATTTTTTTACCGTACGCGTACGGTAAGCGTAATCGGCGAAATTAGCTCAAAAATAAAAATTCCGTTTTTGGCCTTGGGGGATCTTTGGGGACTCCCTCAACATGGCTAGGTGTTTTGGAGCTGTCCAAACAGCCCCTTTACATGTTTTTGTGCTTTGTATTTTAATCCACACTCTCAGTGCGAGAGAGAAAATGGCGGCCGCCGCTTCCTGGTTTCGGCCGATTCGAATGTTTACTAAGATCTAAGAGCCAATCAGAATCGCGCTCGCGCACGCCACCGTACGCGTACGGTAAGCGTACCGTAAGCGCATCGTAAGCTGGCTCAGATATATATATTGATTTAAAGGCTATTTTCTCAGAATCTACTGAACAGATTTACACCAAACCTACAAAAGGCACTTCCTTGACCTGAGGACTACCTCTCTGCCAAATTTCTAGTACTTCTGTTCAGCCGTTCGGGCTGTAGCTGTGTCTAAAGGTCCTATGGAAAAATGCATGGGAAAAACGCGTTTTGGGACCCCCCCTTTTATCTCAGCCCCCGCTTGACGAATCCCCCCCGAGACTTTCAGGGTAGGAGCGGAGCGTAGCGCCCCACCTATTTTGAAAAATTTGCGAGAATTCGTCGACCGGCGCCAAAGTTATTCAAAATAGAATGTTGCGGATTTCCTATGGAAACGTGGTCCTAACTATAACTACCTACTGGCGACCGCCAGTAGGTAATATATATAAATATATATCATGTGATCAAGATCCCTAGAGGATCGAAACGCGTCAAGGGTCTCTTCGTCAAAAGCCTCTGATGAGGGTGGATGCCCAGAAACGCGTCAGGCAAATAAGTGTCGACATGAGGACTGAAAGGACAAAGTGGACAGTGAGCTTGTACCCAGAGTTGTTGTTGGGGAGTGCTGTCGTGCCGGAGGGCAAGTTGGAGCTTAAAATTTGTACGCGGTCGGCCCGCCCGCGACGACTTGCACCACCCCATATGAAAGGGAGCCACGGGGCTTGGAATTTTCTGGGTCTCGTATGGACCAGCAACAGGGATTTATGGCTCACCAACACTTTGGGGGCCCATCAAGGACCCTGGAGTCATAATTCGTGCAACCATCATGGGACTAATTAAACGCACCACACAATCCAGAATGCAATGCGTTTCACTCACCTGAGCGAGCCCATCCATGGGCGTGTAATTATAAATTATGTGGGTGTGTCAACAAAGCACGATCTCTTCGTCGAAAGCCTCTGATGAGGGCGGATGCCCAGAAACGCGTCAGGCAAATAAGTGTCGACATGAGGACTGAAAGGACAAAGTGGACAGTGAGCTTGTACCCAGAGTTGTTGGGGAGTGCTGTCGTGCTGGAGGGCAAGTTGGAGCTTAGAATATATATATATATATATATATATATATATATATATATATATATATATATTTTTTTTCTGCTCTGAGGCACTGGGTTCCAAATTGATCTTCTGCTGGGGGCCAGTCAGCCTGGTCCCAGTTCTAAACTTCCCCATCAACTACACTGTAGGTCCTTCAGTCTGGGCCTCTTGTTCCAGGGCATGGAAGCGGGGGCGGTGGGAGGGGCAGAGTCAGTGCCTGATCTTTTTTGCCTGGAAACCCAAGTCTCACTGGCCCAGAAAATGGCTTTCTATCCTGGCAACTTTGTCCAGCTAAAAGAAGACATAAGATTCAGGGTGTTAAACTCCATCTCCAGTTTCCAACATCAGAGTGTTTACCCGCCGTGATCCACATGTCAGCGAACACTATAGTTCTAATCTATGTAATTCTTGGTCCAAAAGAAATTGTTTCTGTATCCAAAGTAATCCACCTTTTTATTCTACTTTTCATGCCAGGTTACAGAGCAACACTCAATTCCATATGATAGGAGTTCTTCACTCCAAGCTTCTAATACACGGATTGACTTCTGAATTGGTAAATAAGTACTGTCTTGTGTAGTCTCTCCAGTGTCAGGGATATCTTACAACACTTAGACCTATGTGCGTCAAATCAGATACCTCGAAGGGAGATGCCACAAAGCAGGAGCAGTTCCTTGTCAGTTCAATTTCTATCGACGGAAGGCACCAGCACATGATCTACTCCAACTTTCGAGGTGATGGACACAGTGCCAGCTTCCCTGCTTATTCTTACCCAGCACAAGTGAATGTTGACTACAACCTTTGAAGCATTTGACCAAGTGACTGCTCGACTGGCTCGCATTACATTAGAAACTCATCTATTTGGTTAATAAAATGAAAGTACAAACATTTCTGCTACTTCTTGGCTAGAAGGGAAGAGAAGAAAATAGGACAGGAAATGGTTGTGTCCTTACCTCCTTCAGGTTGATGTTGGATTCGAGTAGCATGGATGCAGTCTCAGTGGGCAGGGAGAGATTCTGCGTAAGAAACTGGCGAAATCCATTCTTGTCCTTCACCACGGAGTCTAACGTAAATCCTAAAGCCAAATAAAACGAGAAACACAATATGAGGTTTACTTTCAAGCTGGAAAAATAAGATGCAAAAATCCTGAAACCAAAACAAAAAAATGAAGTCTGTAAACTAGCAAAAACATCCAACAAACAACCTATCCCAAAAGAAACTAGAATCACGGAAAAGTTAAGAAACCAAATATAGCAATACCAGCCAGAATCTAGAAGGACGAGGTTGTGATATGCTACCAGTGGTCCACACAATCGCCCAACACAAACCTGATGACTAAAGCCTGGAATGAACCCAAACACCAACCAGAGATATCAAGGTCAGGAGTTAGTTTTAGAACACAGTGCACGTTGTGCTGTCAGTTACGTGCTACTCGAAACGCTAAGCAAATACAAAAGCCAAGGCCCACTACCCAGCTGACTAGCTGCACGTGGCATATGCACATCTAACAAGCAGATAATGTATTATTGCAGATGCAAAAAAGACACATTTTACGTAAGCACCGAAAGATTATTTCAACTCATTCAAGATTTAATTAAAATCCCCCATAGCAAAATATAAAAATATGTGTTTCCATGGAGACTGACTTTTTCAAGGCTAGGACATTAAAACCGAAAAGAAAGGAAATTCAGAACTCAAAACTCAATTAGAAATAACTGCATCCAAACAGGACTCAAACGGGCAGGGTGAAAACTGCATGTCTTTCAGAAAAGAGTTCCTAGGTGCAAACTTCCTGGAAGTACAAACATTCCATTCAACATCATACAAAAAGGGATATGAGCAAAAGAAACGCGTGGCATAATTAACCATGAACACATATTGTAAACAGAGTCTGCACCTACAAAAATGCTTTGCAAAAACGTGTACTGGTAACCATGAAGTCAAAAAGTGTGATTCTTCACAGATAAATATTTTCAATGTTGTAATCAATGTGTCTAGCGGTATGGACATCAATTCAAAGGTGCATTCTGGGATATTAAAATAAGGTGAGCAACTGGACTGAAAAGTGTTGCTCTCAGGCTACAAATACTTCAAAAATGCTAATTAGCCCATCAGAGCAGCTCATGAAACTTTGCCAGACATCTCTATTGGAAGGGCAACTAGAAGTCCCTCAACTTTGTGGCTGAAACATGTCAGCCAGAGGCTGTCGCCTCAAAAACAACTGAATTTGTGTTTGGTTGGAAAAGGTACAGACATCTAGTTGGCAATAGTAATTTGTAAGCAGCTATTTCTTCAAGAGAGGGTCACAAATAAACAAGTAGTCACTTTTGGCAGACATGATATCGTTTACATAAATAAACTGATGTAGGAAAACTCTATACTTTGCTAACTTTCACTTGGGTGGAGCACTGAGCCCCCTGGACCTTCCACAGAGGTGGAAACCTCTTTGTGTGGATTGCCTTTGTACAATTTGATAGAATAATGCATTGGTTTATTGGTTTTGAATAGCACTGCGGATGACAAAAATGGTATCCTATAAAAAAGTAGTAGAATGAGCCCTAGAGAGAAATATGAAGATGTAGGCGCCTATTACTGAGCCATTTTGGAGTACGTAAATAAGTTTGGCAGTAGTACTCCTACATGGCTTTGTGAATTTGCCCAAACCCCTATAATGAGAAGGAAATTGGAATTTTCATATATAGTTAGTACAAACTGAAAGGTCTGTGCCCTCTTAACACTTTTACTAATGGGGAGTTCGACGTTTTGGGGCAGATTCCCAAAGCTATGTTTCAATAAGTAAAACAGTACTCCTGTAACACTATTTCCCGTACTCAAATGCTTTTGTTAATCGGCCCCATCATGTGCATACATAAGTGATCACACAAATTATGTGTCTGAGTTGACCATTTTAGAGAGGAAAAATAAGAAGTCTGTGACTTCCGTAAGAGTCCAGCCAAATGGGGCATAGAACAGTTCTGCCAATGTTACATGATGGTCCGATCGCACTATCCTGGCATCAAATTAAAATAACGATTAGGTGCTAGCAGATTGACAGTCAAAGTTGTTTGGTTAAGAATATCACAGAAATATGAACCTGGTGATTAAAACATGTGCTCATAGTTATAATCACACTTCCTTGATGAATAGAAGGTATCGCATGCCATAGATTTGGCTTTTACATGGATATCAGTGTGAGATCTTGTATTGGTTGCAAATCCAGAAATGCAAAAGTCGTATGTAATAGCAATTAGTTTATATACCTTCATTTATCCTTAATGTACCAAGAAATTAAGCAGGTTGAGCCATTAGCTTTGCAAATGCTTTTTGCCAAAGGCATGCAAATACGTGGGTCAAAAAGCTGGAGCATGCATGGCCGGCAATCTTGCAATGGGTTTTCTACAGAAGAAAACCTATTCAAAGATGGACGCCAATGTGCATGCATGAGTAGTGAAACATGCCTAGGGACACGTGTGCATACCTCTTGACTCATGGCAGCCATGTCTAAATTGATTTGGGAAAAAGGGGGTGGTGATGGACAGAGTTTCTGAATGATGCAGAATACTCTTACCAAGTCAAGAGATCATGGTTTTAATCCATCACCGTTTTTTAGCTCACTGCACCATCCCAGCTCAGAACCTGGCTACATGCAAATTAGTCTGTACCTGTCCCAGTGCATGATGGGAACAGGACAAACCAAACTACCAAGCCAATTCTTATAAAGGGAAGGAAACAAGCTTCCGGGGACCGGTTTCTGGCATCACAGCCTTCATCGGCACGGCTTGCCTGAATCCTGATGGTGCAATGAGCAAGGGACTCACGTCTGAGCAGACCCTCCCACACTGAGTGTGGATAAAAACGATTTGGGAAAAAGGGGGTGGTGATGGACAGAGTATCTGAATGATGCAGAATACTCTTACCAAGTCAAGAGATCATGGTTTTAATCCATCACCGTTTTTTAGCTCACTGCACCATCCCAGCTCAGAACCTGGCTACATGCACATTAGTCTGTACCTGTCCCAGTGCATGATGGGAACAGGACAAACCAAACTACCAAGCCAATTCTTATACTGGGAAGGAAACAAGCTTCCGGGGACCGGTTTCTGGCATCACAGCCTTCATCGGCACGGCTTGCCTGAATCCTGATGGTGCAATGAGCAAGGGACTCACGTCTGAGCAGACCCTCCCACACTGAGTGTGGATAAAAACGATTTGGGAAAAAGGGGGTGGTGATGGGCAGAGTTTCTGAATGATGCAGAATACTCTTACCAAGTCAAGAGATCATGGTTTTAATCCATCACCGTTTTTTAGCTCACTGCACCATCCCAGCTCAGAACCTGGCTACATGCAAATTAGTAAATGTCTAAATTACCACTCTAACATGACCATGTTAGAACGGCAAATTAAAATATCAAGAAAAGTGGAAAGCAAGTATGCTTGAGATACAAACAAGAGAATCAGCTGCCAGGGCCTCATAAAAATAAATATATGGATAAAGGAATAAATTCAAATTTTACACAGAGATCTGGATGAGTAGGGGAGTGAGAATGAGTGAAAAAAGTGCGTTGTGGAAGGACAGTGTAAAATGCAGAGATAGAGTGCAATAAAACACATGTACTGCCATGGAGTGCTCAATACAAAGTAAATAAATACAAAAAGTGGCCTCATGTATACAATGGAAGTATACAACTCATCCAGTCAGAACAGTGAGTGAAATGCTCCAGGGTGAGAAATACAAGAATAGGGAGGAAATTAGTTGAATCGAAAGCAGGCAACTAAGATAACAAAGCCATACAATCATTAGCAATGGTGCGGACCCAAAGTCGGTTCTAAAGCAATAGGCCTGCCAAAAGGCAGATAAAGCTGTTTGGAGCAGAGACCTAAACACAGCAGCCATTTTGAACGTATTGACAGGGACTACAACAGGACTTGAAGTTAGAACTAATTGAAATGACTAAAATACCACCTATTTCATGAAGAAGTGTAGGGTAAACAGTCTTGAAAGCCGTTCGCTGTTTTACGGGGAGCAGTGCAGTTTCCTCATCAGGGAGGGGATGAAAACTTGTCTGCAGGTTCATCTAGCTGTCTGATTTTGTACTAGTAGTAATCTCGGAGTAAGGTTTCGAAAAGACCTAGATAGAGTGAATTTGCATAGTCTACCCACAAGATGACCAAGGATGACCTGGATGAGAGCTTCGGGGGTCAAACATTTACAATGTTTTCAAATTTTCCAAAGCTGCACAAAGCAGGACGAAATTACTGCTCCTATTTGAGGCTTCATGAATACACTTTAAGACTTCAAGACTCTGCAAGAGTTCTTAGACTAGGGGGGGGGGGCGAGGGGGGATTTTCACCCATTGCAACTGGCCAAAGGATGGAGTTCCATAAGTCATACGTTCTGCTAGTTAAAGCAATCTCTGTAATTTAAGTTGATTACTATTCATCCAGTCATTCAATGCAGGTCAAGGAGGGCCAAATCCACACCACTTTTTGAGGATGATCTCGATTTGGGGAGTTCCATCTTGATTCACTGTATGTAAATTCATCTTATGTGGATTTCCTGAAAATTTGGCATGGATAGGGGAATGCTGCACATATGTTGGATACCACTGCTCTTTACTGAAACATGTACTACACTCATCTCCTCTACCACCAAGAGAGTGCCTATCTTCTCCTACTAAGACAGGTCCTACTCCATCAGTTAAGGCCGCAGCCATCACATCCCCTTTAGAGGGTCGCCCACACTATCGTTCCAGAAATTAAATTATTCTTCCCCATGTCTGCGCAGCTCCACACGCTGAAATCACACAGATCTCCTTCCTTCCCAAAGGTTCATCCATAATCATGCTGCGTAAGCTATATCCATCACCATCTACCAGAGGAGATCCAGCGATTTCACATCAAAGAACGATGTAATGGGCATACATTCAAGAAGCAATCACTCCTCCAAAATGGCAACTATGACGTCACTTTAACACCAGCCACCAGCAGCCTCATTCACAGTAAGTAACCTCAACCTGCAGCTCAGCCACAAATGAGAACTACATAAAAACAGATCACCACAATGTATTGTACTGTAGTTGCATTTATATATTGCTTACTATTTATTTATAAAGTTTTATATAGTGCGAACGTGACCCACGAGGGTATCAGAGCGCTTTACAGTATACAGTACAAGAACATAAATGGATGAGAAGGTATACATTCATTCAAATATGTCAATTTGTACAGCAGAGATATAAAATATATGGATGATAAACAGAGGACCAGGATTCTGCAGGAAGTTGTGCAATATACAGTTATTGAACATTAGGTGATTGTGCTAGCAAACAGAGATAAAAGCCAGTTAGTTAAGCTTTACATTACATACAGTCATTGAGCATTAAGGGATGTGGTATTAATCTTACATAAAATAGTCTCTTTCATTCCACCGGAGATAGGCCGGAGATAGGCAATGATAAGTGAGTCTTATACTCACTGAGGAGGCGCTGAAGTGCTTTATGAGTAGCATGATACTCCAGAACCCAAGGTAAATGATTAATTTAGTGTTTTTTTATGTCTCGCCTAGCGTTGCAGCGCGCATGCGCTGCCCGCTCTGCAAGAGTTATTGTTATCAGGAGATTTCAGAGGGGACTTTAAGCCCGCCCATCATTTTCATTGGGTCGCGTCAGCGTTTATGCGAAACGCTGGCTCCCCATTGAAAAGGATGCTTCTTAGTTACCACCCTGTCTCCCTTTTGGACGGCCCATCCGGACTGGGTCGTCCGCTTCACAACCATCCTGAAGGTATTTCTTATCTGAAGGAGGCGTGTTGTTACAGATCATGTTTCCGCATCGTTTGACTTGCATCGAGGTTCAGGCAGAGTTCACGAAGCTCAGCTCTATCAGCGCTGCGCCCGGTTTTGCTTTCCACCGGGCTTGGCCCCGATTCCAAACTCTGCTTTTTCGTGACGTCTCATTTGCCAGACCTGGGGTAGATTTCAACAAGTAATTTACTTTCCCAGATGCTGCTGGTTCTCCAGTCACTGATTGCTGCATGTAAACGGGGGAGCCAAACAATCACTATGTAACCGGATCTGCTCCAAGCCTGGCAGGGAGGCGGCTCTGTTTGTCCCTCAGTCGCAGCTGCACTTCCCAGCTTCGGGTGCTGTGTTCAGCGATCCCTTTTCCGCAACCCTGCGTCCCTGTCACTCCAACCATGCTCAGGTGAGCAGGCTCCACGGGGGCATGCCGGGGCTCAGAGTATGCAAGCGCGTGCGGGGGGGCGCTCTGCCACATTCCTCCTCACCCTCCTCCTCAACTTGCTGGGCATTGTCTGGCAGGGCGGGGAGCGCTCCCTGGCAGATTCTCCGAGACCCCAAGGTGAGTGTAAAGGGAGAGTATGGGGGAGGGGCCAGCTATTGTTCGCTATAAGCTATGGGGCACCCTGGATGAGAAGAGACCCCCCCACCTTCTAAAGCCACACCCCGTTTTGCCTTCAGGAGTAGTTCGCGCTATATAAAACCAGTTTCTCGCTTACCCGCTGCTGCTCATTCCCTTTATAAATATCATTAATGTGCTCCGTGCGCGAGCAGTACCCGTCCGTCTTACCTGTGCTCCAGCCCCCTCCCTTCCTCTCTCCCTTTCAGCATGCTCTGCGGTATGCCATTATTTGCACTTCGTCACGTGAGCCCCTCACCTTCACACTCAATGGCTCAGAGCTATTCCCCAAGAGTCCTGTCTGGGCCCCCAAACTTAAGCACAGCTGTGAACACACGGGGAAAGGAGATACCGTGACACGGCATCCTGGGGCGATGCTGCGGCTCATGATTACGCGGTCATCAAAAGCAAAGCCGGAAGCGCACTCAACTGTTACTGTTTGTTTCAGATTACCGTCCATGTTTTTCTGCTTCTCACCAGTAGGGTAAGGAGAGACCTTGGGCAGGAAGCTCAGTGAGTGAGTGCACCTACTGCTGAGAGCTGCGGCAGACTCAGCCAGCCGCTCATCAATCCGTGGTATAATAACACGGCAAGAGTGCCACGGAGCTGGGAAGCGCCTTGCGCAGAACACTATTTAATGCAGGCGTCTAAATCCGAAAGTATGGGAAATTCCGCAAGCAGGCTGCCGACTGACAAACCTACAAAATATGCTTAAGTGGAAACAGTAACTTGTGAGAGAAACAGCACGACCACCATCAGATGCATATCGCAGTCTGCCCTTAAGGCGAGGCTGAGCTCTCGGACAGTCCTTTCATTTTCTCGATCTCAGAGAAGTCAGAAAAATGTTAAAAGCGCCCTTTGGAAGGCACTCGTCTGTAATGCAACTGGTGCTCATGTAAAGCGCTCCGATACCTTCGTGTCGAGTTTTCACTATTTGAAACTGCAAAAAAAAAAAAGTGGAGATATTTCCAGTGATGAAGAGGTAGATGGAAAAAGTTCTATAACGTCGTATTCCTCTTAAAAAAATATATGCTACTGCTTCCTGTATATTTTTGTGCAGGTTGCTTCTTGTGCACATGTATATCCTTAATGGCAATCTATAATGTAAACTTATGCGAAGCATCATTGCCTTGGTCCCTTTTTGACAAGAAATGTTGCGTTTCCCATATTTCTTTGTTGACTACAACATAAAAGAAAAAATGTGCAGTGTTCTTTGAAAGACACTCGCCTGTAACACGCAATTTCTGCTTGTTGAAACATGCTGAAAGCCGGCTTGGCTAAGGGTGGCACTGTGCTGGTGGTAATGTTCCATCTGTCTTTACCGTTTGATAACGTGGACAACCCAATCCATACTACATCGATTGAGGAAGGTGACGAGAGCATACAAACAGACCGTCAATTGGTGGTTCTGGTTTCTAAAGGACAGGTTGACTCTTCATCGATACCAACCCGTGGGAAGCTACTTAGTTATCAATTGTCATCTGTTTGGTAGTTCGGGAAAATGTACATGGACACCTTATCGCAGGGGTGTCATGTGTACGACAGAAAGCCACACCTGCAAAACTTTCAGGTTACCCACTGAATACTTAAACTAGTTTTATTTAAATTAAATGTATATACCTTTGTCGTGTCTAAATCTAGAAAACCTGTTACAGGGAAGTCTTCCTGGTACTAAGTTAGCAACCCCTGCCTTATTGGGTCGATACTATGCAGAATGACTGTATAGCCGCCAAATAGCCTGCTCTGAATGGGTACACAGTGGATTATGGGCCCCAAAAAGAGTCTTGGCTAGCTTACCCTGCAATAGGTCTCGTATTTATGAGAGTGATCTATTGATATTGCAAATAACAATGCCTTTTATTTTGTTTTTGGTTTTAAAAACATAAATAAAAGGCATTGACAATGCCAATAGCTTAAACTTGGGTTAATGCGAGACCTATTGCATTGCAAATGCTTGTTGTTAGTGGGTTTAGTCTTCTGTTCTCAGCAAGATTATTATGACTGCAGCTTCTAACATGCTGACCCTAACAAGTGAAGAAGAATGTTTCCTGGTACCTAAATTGAATATACTCACACCCCTCAGGACAAAAGACTCAGCTGTGTTTATTTGGAAGCAGTTGAAGGACTACATATTCCACAATGCTTAGGGATGTGAGTGAGAAGAATGTTCACCCTTGACTTGCTAACTGAGAGCTTTTGTGCCCCAGTAAATGTCTTGTTGAAGGTTCCACTGTAGGAAATGGTTGACGATTCACCTACACAAGGACAGTACAGGATTTGTGTGACTGTAGAGCACTGATTGCTGTAGACGTGCGTGTGAAATTGCCTATGAACATTTATGAGAGTAGAGTATTTCATTGAATGGGCCCTTTAAACGGACGATTGCTTTCACCGTGGGGTAGAAGTCTGAGACGAAGGCTCGGTGGGTGAAGGCAGCAGAAGGGCAGAGCTTCCCGAATCCTCACAATGCTGAACATTTCGCTGGGAGACATTCCTCCATCTCCCATCACTCGTTGCTAAGCAACACACAGATCCCAGCTGGAGGAGATGAAGAGCAAACTCCGCTAACAAGGACTTCTCAAAATAAGTGAAGGGTGGGCTGAGCATCCTGCCGCATCCCTGTCAAGGGCTTGGGGATGAGGGCTCTAGACAAGGCTCCACCGAAGAACCACACTACTCACCGCGGCCACCTCAACTCTCGGCAAGTTGACATCTCGCCAGTGATGGTTCATAAGAGGTTAAAGTGCACGAGATAAGGGTCAGTTTCAACAGGTTGAACACCGACGGAATGAATGACCATAGCCCCCTCTTGATGGCCAATTGAAAACCTGCACAGAGCTAATAAATATTGCCTCGCTGCAAGTTCTGCAAACATGGATCTACAGAGCCCTCAAGAGCATCTAGTGCCCTGACCTGTGCTATTCCCATTGTGGGGCCCTCCCCTGGTGTGGAGCAGATTAATAACATGCTGGTGCAGGGATCACCACTTCACCACGGGTTCTTATCAAGTAAAGAGGAATAGACAGGAGAGCAAAGTCAAACCATGGATAGTTTATTCAATCATTCATGAATGGGTTTCCGTCCAACAAGTACCATCAAGATACCCAAGGATAGAACACACTGAACAATGGTTACATGGGTTTATATAGGGAAGTTCACAGACTAGGAACGCCCAGAGGTAAATAGAGCTTTGGGAAGAACACACAAATGACACCATCGATAAGAATCAACAACCTTGGTGCCTTGTGTAACTGTCGCGTCTTGAAGCTGCATAACAAGGATAGGCTTAACTGAACAAACTTGGTCTAAGGCTTTATCATTGGTTAAAATACACACAAAACCCACAGTGTAGACATCAGCTGTTCTTTTGTGCTGACTTTGCATGTTTACGCAGCCTACAATGTCTCAACTTCGATTTGTAACCTAATGTTTATGCAAGTGTGGTGTCAAGGATAGAGTCAGGCTGAAAACGGGTCAAAGGTGAGCATGAATGAAGCACAGCTAAATTAGAAAAACGAGAGATTCTGATTAAGGTTTCACACTGGGGCCCACTAATACCATTGCCTACCCAAGTGTAGACAAAGACCATTTTTGGAATTCACTCAGAATACTAGGTCGGTAACCTTTATCATATATTATATTTCGATTCCCTCCATATCACAGTCCATGTGCATGGACTGTGATATGGAGCGAATCGGCTTCTGAAACTCTGAAATTGGAGATACTACCATAAACCACATAAAGGTGAATCACAAATTGAAGAACAAAAGGAAACCAAAAAATTTATATAAATAAGGGTAACCGACCTAATACGGCATGTTAGAAGAAAACCTAAACTGCAGACACTATTAGAGACTACACATATGGTGAATAACTATTTGAAGAACCGAAAGAATTCAAAATATAATATATGATAAACGTTACCGACCTAGTACGGCACAGCAAAGGAAAACCTAGTCACATCTCTTGATGCTGGAGGGGAATAGTATGAAGCCCTTTTTATATCTCAGAACAACTTTGCCCTGAAGAAGAAGTCTTCTTGGACGAAACACGTCGGCTACGCTGTATGTGTCTTTGATATATGTGAAGAGGAGAAGAATTTAATAAAGAAAGAATTTTGAAATAACACCTGCTGTATGGACAGACATATTTTACGATCATTGAATAACTTTATGGAGTGCTGGATCACAGTGAATTGTTGACAAGTTATAGGGTCCTTTGATCCTAAGGGGGTTTAGGGGTATTTAACCTCATGATCCGGGGCACCCAAAGAATATTGATAATTGTGACTTGACGTAAGGATTTGGTGCAATCTGTTTCTGCCTTATACCCCGTTCTTTTGTATGCAATGGCAGTGATGCACCTGGTCAGCAGTACGAGTTACGGATGCAATTGATTCATTGGCCACGAATACTGCCATGGCTTGACTTAGCCAGTAGGGCACAGGACTGGTTCCAGTGCCACTGAACAGGTCGACAGTGATGTGTCCCATAATCAGAGCACGAGTAAAGAGACGCACAGGGCACTCAGTGAACCAGCGGCCAGCCCTGGGCCGCCACAATCTGACCGCATCATTGACACAGAGCACAAGGACTGACATTGGCGGTGAACCAGAGCGTCTAATAGGCAAAATAGGACAGTCAGACCACAGGGTAGAAACACTGCCACTGCCACATGCATTTGCCTCTTCACATCCTGTATGCTTACCCTGCTTCTTTATCACAGTACCACAGATACCTGCCCTCCACCTTCTAAACCTCCAGCCACTTTCTACCCCTCCAGGCCCCAGGTGAGGCCTAGTGCAACAGAAGCAAGAGGATGACACCCCCGCAGAGGCTAGAGGCATACATCCAGCGGTAGAAAGAGATTAACCGAGACCAACACCCACACAGGGAGATACCCACAGAGGCTAGAGGCATATATCCAGAGACAGAAAGAGTAACCGAGGCAAACACCCACACAGGGAGATACCCACAGAGGCTAGAGGCATACATCCAGAGACAGAAAGAATAACCGAGGTCAACACCCACACAGGGAGATACCCAGAGAGGCTACGGGCATATACCCACAGGTAGAAAGAATAACCGAGGCCAACACCCACACAGGGAGATACCCACAGAGGCTAGAGGCATACACCTACAGGTAGAAAGAGATAAACCGAGGCCAACACCCTCACAGGGAGATACCCACAGAGGCTAGAGGCATACATCCAGAGGTAGAAAGAGATTAACCGAGGCCAACGCCCACACAGGGAGATACCCACAGAGGCTAGAGGCATACATCCAAAGACAGAAAGAGAGCAACCGAAGCCAACACCCACACAGGGAGATGTCCACAGAGGCAAGAGACATTTGTCACAGACAATACTCCGATGCAAAAGGACAAAACTGCAGAGGCAGAGCACAGGACGATAACCAAAGAGCAACATCCACAGAAGCAAGAGGTTGACCCACAAGATGCAGATATCCACAGAGGCCAGTACCCACCAAGAAGCATACACCAGAGAGGGCTGCACCTAAGGAGGCAAGAGCCAAACGGCAAAAAAACAGACAAACACCCTCACTGCCCCCCTCCCATCCAAAAAAACAGCGGCGAGAAGCATACTTTCACATAAAGGTACACCCATAGAGGCAAGAGATCGAAGACCAATATTCACAGAGGGCAATTTCCACAGGAAAAAAAAAATCACAATGCCAACAGCAACACATGACCACATTACCATCGCAGGCAAGTGAAATACATGCACTGAGTGCAATAATCACTAACCACAGAGGTCCATGCACGCCAAATTTGACAGTCACATAGGAAAGAGGAAACAAGCTCAATAGCAGGAGGTCAACATTCATGGAATCAACAGAACAACAATCAGCAAAACCCATACCCAGAGAGTCACGAACATACCAGCCACAGACTGCGATGGGTCAATATACAAAGAAAATGACAGCTATCGAGGCAAAAGGCTACACTTACTGAAGCCACACTAACCGAAGCAAAATGCTGGCACCAGCAGAGGAAGTCAATTACCAAGGTCGTTATTCATAGAGGCAGATACTTTCCAACTCAGACAGACACCTGCCTGATCAAACACACCCATTGCGAGAAACACAAGAAGACAGACACCAAATGAGTCAGGCAAAAACACTAAGAGACCCCCCAAACGACTGACATGCACTGAGGAAAAGACCAGCCTACAGAGACTCATGGCCCAATAGTGACAGAGCAATGAGGAGGCACAGACGCTTCCCAAGCTTCCAAGGGACTGACAGACACAGAGCCGCAGCAACAGACACCAGGACACACAGAAAAAAACTAATGAGAGATCGGAAGGGAACTTGGTGAGGCAGAGAGACACCGAAGGAGAGCAGGATTGTGGAGAGAAAGGAAATAGCGAGCAAGAGCAAGTGAGGAGTTTAAAACAATAAAGTTCAACTGATGCAGGGACACAGAACTGGCAAAAAAAAAGATCCGTGGAGAATAACAAACACGAATAAGCAAGACGTGGAGAGTGGAACAACCGAAAGAAGAGGACTAGCAAAAGAGGGAAAGGGGAAGTGAAGATAGAGAAATGAAAGAGCAGAACAAGAGAGAAGAGCAAATGGAAAGAAGTGCAAAGATGGGGAGAAGAGCAATGAGGGAGAAAAGCAAAGAGAGAAAGGGAAGAGCAAATAAAAACAAGCATTGGCAAAGTCAATAGGTCAACGTCTTTGGGACATAACGGATTTGCCAATGGTTTTTGCCATGCTGTACAACCATGCAACACGCATGTGTGCACCTATCAAATGAATTGGTTAAAAAAAAATAGGGGGTGGGGGGGGTTGTAGCTTCAGCACGAGAGGCAAGCAATACACAGAGTAAGTGGAAACAGCATAGGGAGAAGTCCGAAGCAAAATAGCAAAATTGGGTAGACTGACGCACACAGGAGCACAGGTGGGGAAAGTAACAAGGGTGAGGGGGGGAAGCAAACGGAGAGAGAACCACATGGATCTGGGGGGAAAGAAAATGGGAGAACCACACAGGCAGAGAAGGAGCAATAAGAGTGCGGCAGAGGGAGACAAGTGGAAACACATACACTCTTGCAGAGTACCGAAGCAAAAAGAAAACGTAGCGCCTGAAAAAAAAAGCAGTAGAGGTACACAAATAATGCGTCCATGATGAGAGGAACAAACACAAGAGAAAGCAAAGCCCACAGAAGCTGACGAATAAGAAACAAGCGAATGAGTGACAAAGCCAACCAACGATAAGCAACAAGCGGCCTCTAAACCCACCTTACGCAGGAACATCTTAATGATTTTGGGGGCCCCGGGCCAAATATAATTTGGAACCCCTTGCTCGGAAATGTGAATTTATTATACATTTCGGTTCATTTAAGTCCTCAGCAACTATAGTCTGACCATGGACAACCCTCTTCACTGAACCCCAAACATTTAAGGGGACTCCAGTCCTTCAGAGGGCAAGTCCTTTGAATATATGAGCTATACCTGGGAGCTCCTTTTCATATTGTGTAAGGGGCCCCAACATGTTTGCGTTATACCCCTGTCTGGGACTGTCCTGAAACCTTAATGATGAGGCCCAAGAAAGGTGGGGGCCCGGGCCAGAGACCACTTTGCCCATGCCTTAAAAAGTCTCCGACTGTAAGCAGACACTACGTCTTACAACAGACCGCGCATGTGATGTCTAGTCATCGAAACCTAAAAAGGGAACAACCTAGAGATGGTGAAAAAATAAAAGAGAAGTCATCAATGAAGGGGACGAGTATGGAGGGAAGAAAGGTCATTAACAGGATGAAGGAGAGTGCGAGAAACTCTGTAAAGGATAATTGGATAAATTAGTTCAGGGGAGGGAAATGGGAAGAAAAAGAGAACTGGAGAACGGGAAATGGAGGGACATAATTTGCGTGGGAGGGGATGGAGTGCAATGGTGTGAGGGTAAATGAGGAGGAGACAAGAGCACCGTGTACTGTGCTCGGTTCTCAGTCAAGTCAAAGCAGCAGTTCCAGACGCAATGCAAGCTAGAATGCAAGCTAGATCATTAAAATGCAAATACTAGACAATTTATATTTATTGGGCTTCCTTGCATCGAGGTCTTACACCGACAGCAGATTCGGTCTTCTCTGGCTTCCAGCTTGATTTGTGTCTGGCGGCTTTTATTTCCAGGCCGCATTTGCAGGCTCCGCACTTGGCGAGCTTCTGCTTCGCTTTTCTGTCTTTGTGGGGGTTACTGCACGGAACGGGGCTCCTCTCTGTAGGGCTCCCTTCTAGGGTGAGGAAAACCGAGTGAAGGAAACCGAGAAATGGGGGACCAGAGGGCGAGAGCTTAAGGAGAACAAAACCAACCTGTCTTTGTAGCTGTGCGAAAAAAAATCTTTATAATGTGCACATTATAGGCTGGGCCTCTAGAAATAAGCAGCAGCGGTAAATCGAATTATGCGGCACTGTCAAATAAATTATGTGGCTAGAAAATGCAAACTATGCAGCCTAATGTGGTACATTTTGTGGCATTAATTCATTTGTTGTCGTTTTTACACGTTAACACTGCCTGGGCAAATGTTTCACCCCATTAGTATTAGATGAAAACCTAATACAGCAATATGCAACAGGAAAGTCGACCAGTTAACCTTTATAAAGGGCCAGCCACTGTGCGGCGGTGTCAATCATAACACCAACATGCATCCTTGACACATACAGATAAAACTAGCATGAACCTAACACAACCTTGCCACCATTGCATTCTAAGACACTGTTCTGGATTGTGATGTAGAGAGAATACAGTCTAGACCAGAAATGAAAAACGGATCCACCCAGAAGTGAAAAAAAATGCTAGAGTCCTTCGGCGCATTCACAAATACCTTCCTAACTCTCGCTAACTGATGGAAACCTAAGTACCAAATCAATCTCTACTCATCCCGTACAATAAAACACAAACATACACTTTTATTTAATATTTTCTCCCCAAAGGGCACTCACACATGAAGAAAGTGCCACAATGACAACAGCTAAAATACTATACAAATGGTAATATCCTAACACATGAACAGTGTTTACAACTTCTTGTACTGCTAAAAAGGTGCTTTGCCCTCTAGCCATGAAAGAGGACAGTTTTCTCTGGTAGCAAGTGGCAAGTCAAGACGATATGAGACAGATGGGCCAAAACACAGGATTCTGTTACTGTGCATTTGCTGTGATATAAGGGTGTAGTGTGAAATACAGAGGGGTGAACCCAAATATATCTGTTTATGGGGCATGGATAGGGAATCGTACTACTGTTCTGAGTGTACAGGGTACTGGGCCCAGATACAGAGGCATGCGGACAGACAGAGATACGTACACCACAACATATACAGGGTAATAGGATCAACACATAATGCTAGAACCCAATCCAGGGCACCTGGCCCACATACATGGGCAGGACAGGGAGGTTAGGCAGGCCAAGATGCAGGGGTGTTCGACCAAACACAGGAGAGAAAGACAAAACACTGGGCAGTTGTCAAACTTCACAACTTCCATGCAAGGACTGCCTTTAAAGAGCAAGGTCTCTTTGAAACATGTGACCTCTGTGGCCCAATAGCAGGGCTCTGCAAACTTCCCTTCTGTTCAGGCACCAGGTGAGGATGTGCTGTGATCAAACCTCATCTCCAATCTGCCCACGCGTGGGCCTCTCCCAGTGAGACCGCAAAAACAGACTACCACCCACTCAGCTGCCTTTACCAAACCACAAAATAAAACAGAACACAATATACTCAACAATGTAAGGCACCCTCAGATCGCTGGAGGTGGGGAATTAAGAAAAGGGAGACAGAAAAGCATCAAAAGATAAGAAGAACCTGCCCGGGGGTGCGCGTCATATGGGAGGAGGCCTCGGGGCATATGCAGACAGCCCTCCATAAGGAACTTGTTTTGACGCCGAAAATGGGCTTATTGAACATATGGGAGGAAACGGACCTAACAGAAGCGGAGAAACAATTCACGACGTTAGGATACACACTAGTTAAACGGGAGATTGCTAGGGGTTGGGGGGGGGGGGGGGGGTAATGCACCACGGCCCAGTGGTTGGACGACAGAGCTTGATAGATGCATGCTGGCGGAAACTGAGGTTTTCGTAACCAGGGGATGCCCAAAAAAATGGGATCGGAAGTGGGAAAGGTGGAACGAATACCGAGGGGCAACTGTAGTATCCCCCATGGGGGAAATGTAACTGCGTCAACAGACAGAAAGAGCAGTTTGCTTGTAACATATATTTTGTTAAGTGACTTGATATATACGAAAGTGGGGTCAGACAAGAAATTGTCGTCAGTCTATGATGTATACTGATGCTGTTAAACCAATAAACAAATTTAAACAAAAAGATAATAAGAATAGTCCAGCAGCAGGATGGGATTTACCTACGGTAATCTCTTCTCATAGGTGTTGATGAATGATCTTAAAGGTCTTGGAGTGAAAGTACTTTTTCAGGGATAAATACCATAGCACTGGTATAAGGTGGCTGACTGGGAGGGCAAGCATTAAAAGTCAGAGGGAAGAGCCATGTGATGTACATGGAGGAGGGGAATTGAAATACAGGCCTGAAAGAAAGGCGCGTTCCAAGCTCTCTGAATGTGATAAAATCATTTTCAAGTCTTAGATGAAGTGGTAAGGAGTCCCACAGTTATGAGCCTTGGCGTTTAATAGATCTTATACAAGATCCACTATATCTGCCTCGATGTGTGATGGGCATGTTCGGGTTTGCGGATCGAAGGTTTCTGGAGGCTGGTAGGGAAGGGATCTTGACAAGTGGCCATGTACGATCTTGTTGACAAAGTCTTGAAATGGGATCTTTGTTTTTTTGGAAGCCAATCGATGGATCTCAGCACTGGTGTGATATGGCCATGGCATCTCAGACCCAACAAGAGATAGATACCAATGGTCCAAGGCCGCCACATCCTCAGGATGAGAATACATTCAAAGCACAGGGATGCCCTGTATTCCTGAGGAATCTGGGTATGTACGTACAAGAAATACAACAGCGGCTACAGATTCATTTTCAATGAAGTGTGATAATTCATTGGCTAGCTAAGCAATAATGCCTAGTTTCGGCTTACACAGCACAATAATCAAATATATTATCCAGTGATAGAACAGGACACAGTCCAGAGTCGTCCACCTTCTGTGCATTCAACGCTTTATTTGCAAGATGAGATCCTGCTGCAAAAAACAGTACATGGCAAAGCGCTTCTTATACGCGCAACATGATGCAAGCAGGCGAGTGCAACAATAATGGGCACCACCAGAAAATACTAAACAGCTGCACAACTTGTTGTCAAAGTGACAGTTTGGAAATCACCAAAAGAACAGGCAAGCTCAAAGAGTACAATTGAGGAAATTAAACCCAACCGCAAATTCCTACTTCTTTGACTTGCTCCACCAGTAAGAAACGCCTGCTACCACCTCCTACCTTTCGGACTGTCTGTGTTCCCCAAGGAGTACGGATCGCTGCCCAGAGACTCAAGGTGCCTTCGGAGGGAATGCAGCTCATCATCAAGGCCAGGTCGGTCTGGATCAAACAGATTGCTCTCTTCCACAACCTCATTTATTCGTTCCAGCAGCTGGGTCACACTAGAGCAGGACAAAGGTGGGTCTGTTAATGTCAACTCCTGGTCAAGGCAAGGAAGAAATCACATAGCGCACCCAAACATTACGTCGAAAACAGAATATATTACCCACATTTTGGTTAAAATAGAAGTCTACTCTGTTTTAGAAGAAGGATCCGTAGGATTCAACTCAATGGACCAACTATTGCTCAACAATCAATTCAAGCAAAGAAAAAATGGCATACTCACTGGAACACTGGCAATAAGAATGGTTTTAATGCAGTCTATGATTACGGTTTAGACCAATTCGTATGCTTGGACGTTGAAAGATACGCTTCTTAATTTTCTGAATAAATGTGCTGCTTCTATCAGTTCGGGATTTTCTTACAATCCATCACGGCAGTTTACCCACTAGTTATGTTACTGACCAGTGTTCTGGTCAATCAAACTAGTAATCTGTCTCTTTTCCTCTTAGTATGTCTATTTGTGGCTCGGCCCACGAGAAAGGCAAAGCAAGTAATCTGCTTCATTGATGTCCGTGCTCTGGAAGCCTTGGCTTATTGATTTGCGCCCAAAGGCTAACCATCTAAAGCAGCGTACAAGCCGTCACAATTGCGACTGCTGCATCCAAGTGTAAACTAGGAGCCTCGCGGTCTTTGGTTTCCACTGTTCTTCTGCGGACTCTCCTTTGGCTACCAAAGATAGCTTTCTGGCTACAAATTATTTTAAAATATGGATGATTATCTGAGCAGGTTGCCATAAATGTGATGCATTCTACAATAACTTGATAGTTTTGTATTTGTAGTTTCTGAATTATTTCATTTTATTAGAAGCCACAATTTGTCACCACGTTCTGTGCTTCACAGTGCTTCTTTTGACCAACTCTAAATGTTATTTAACATTCAAATATGTCTAACATTGAATTCACCATCTCAACTAGAGGGTCAGAAAAATGTCATATACTAGCTATTATTGGTGGGAAAATGCCAGGGTGTATGCTGCATATCCACCCTGATGGAGGCGAAAAGAAGAGGCTCACAAGACAAAACGTCTACAAAAATGACAAAACCTACAGATTTCAAAATGCTACAAGATATATAAAGATTTCTGGACAATGCAATTAAAATGGTATATACGATTGTAATATGGTTCGTGAGCATTAAAAATCAGCGTTTACTGGGCAAGACTAACACCATGGAGCGCAAAATGTGTGCAGCTCAGTTGGTCAGTCACGACCTATAATGAAAATCAAACAACTAAAGGTTGGATTATCGCAGGATTCGGCCCGATTATCACAGCAGCCAATGGATCATGGGGCAGAGGGAGGGAGAAAGGTGTGCCAGGAAAAATAAGAATATTCGTAGTCTATTGTGAATTAAATCCTTTTATTGAATTCAGTGTTAGTTGTGAGAGGGACTCTAACTCGAGTCTTTCAAGACAAAGTAAAAACAGAAAACAAAAGGTTTGTGGCACAGCCAACACGTGTTTCGCCCCCTATAATTGGCCTTTCAGCCTGGGGCTTCTTCAGGTCATGAGGAATTCGTAAATTGGGGATCCTTAAATAGTTCCCCAAAAAAATGTCTCGAAATGATGGACCTTCTCGTATTTTAGTAACAAAGTGTTTCTGCATTCATTGTCCAGAGAAATCTTAAGTTGGCGCGGGCCCTCCCTCTAAGCAGGCCCGGCTTTAGGCCTGCACGGCGGTGGGTACTGACCTCTGGTAGCCCTGATTTTCAAATATATTTTGGATTTATAAGCACCTGCAGCAGAGTTCCTTGCCTTCAGCAATCTTCAGGCAACAAATGTCAAGATAACTCTGGAGATTAATGGGCCTGCTGGAGAGAGATTGGAGTTCTGTCTATTGGAAGTTTCGACTCGTCATAAAGTAGCACAAAGGGTTAATTGGCTTGATGCAAAGCCATGCAGATCACAAAAGTGCATATCATGTAGATAGTTCAGTGGGTTACAGCTTTTGTCAGAGTTGTTTTTATTACAGGCAGTTTATAAGTTACAATCCTAATATGGCACGGTTAGCTATTAACTGTCAAAGAGCTGCAAGCACACTGCAAGGGATAGATAGCGCTCGGCGGAGGAGCATCGCCCTACTGCTTCAACTGCAAGATGAATACAAAAAAATAAAATAACGTTCCTTTTATTTTTTTTTATTGAGCACGAGGTGAAGCCAGGTTAGATTAGGGTGGGGAGGGGCTGTGCTTCTGTGACCAAGAGGCAGGAGGAGTGGTGGCTGCAGTTTAAGTGTGCATGACGGTAAGGCAGGCTGCCGCGGACCAGCCAAACAGTCATGCGCACTTTGCATGTTCTCCACAGGCTGTATTGTATAGCCTGGGTGGAGAACATGCAGAGTCTCCCAGTCCCTCTCTTAGCGCCAAACCACAGCGTTCAGACAAATCACAACGCTGCTGTAAGACAGCATCGTGATAGGCTAGGGTATCCTGGGAGGCTGTGCTTTTTGCTGCCGAAGAAGAAGACGGTGGCGAGGCGGTATGCAGCCAAGTAATTATTTTATTTTTATTTTTTATTCACGCCCCTCCGCTTTACCTCTCCCACCTCACCACCCCCTATTTGGTAGCAGCCGCTACTGGCAGGGCCACTAGATTTATATAAAAGAGAAAGACCAAATTATACGTCAGAGTTGCGTAAATTATTTGGCAAGGAAAGGCAAATTATGCAGTGTAATGCAGCATACATTGGAATAGTATTATTTCATTAAATTTATAATTTTTACCACTCTGGGCATTGGTTGCACCAGCTGCAGCTCACCCGCAATAGCAGAGGAGCGTCGCCCCACTGGCACAGAGCCAGAAGCTGAAAAATAAAATATTTAATTTTTGTTATATTTTTCAGCTGATGGCTGAGTAAACATATGCAGGGAGAGGCGTGCCATGTTGGGGGGGGGGGGGGGGGGGGGAGTGGTAGGTGCACGGTTAAGTTCGCATGTCAGTTTGGCAAGCTGTCTTAGGCTGGTCAAACTGACATGCGCACTTAGGTTTCCCAATCCAGCTGTATTGCACAGCCAGGTTTGAGAAACAGCACAGACTCCCTGAGAAAGCGTTAATCCAACTTACTCAGACCAATCCACGCGCTGCTCTCATGCTCGAGAGCAGCGTGGGGATTGGATGGGGAATTCATGATGCTGTCCCAAGGACTGCTGGGACCAGGAACTGGAAGCAGAGGTGGCTTGAAGCACCAGGTTAGTCTTTTAATTGTTTTTATTATTAACCCCCAACCCGGCACTCCCCTCGCACCTTCTCCACCCGCCCCAGCACTCTTTATCTGTATTGGCCACCACTGAGTTCAACACCCAAATAGCAATAAGCAACAGAAAAGTGACCTATCGACTTTTGCAAAGGGCCTTTCACTGCGCAGCAACGGGAGTGGCTGCATTTTAATAACTTTTGAACCGTTTAAGTGGAAAACAAGTTTTTTGTTAAAATCTGCAGATTAAGCAGCAGATGATGAATTATGTGAAAAATGCACCAAATCTATAATAATGCAAAAAAAAGTGCAGCTGCATAATCGCATAATTCCAGCAGTCCTGGGTGTAGGTAAGAGCACTATGATTTTTTCCCATACCTTTCATTATCCTAATATTGCTAAAAACGTATCTTTAGGGCAATAATCAATTCTTATTAGTAAATCCTCCCCCCAACCGCAGTGATACGTTTTAAAACCCGACTGTGAGCTCCTCCAGACCAAGCACTCTTAATCTATACTGCCTCCCAATATGGAGGACCTATGACACCTGCACCTTGTAGTCTATGTCTTATGCAGCATTTCTTATGCACTGATTAACACATATGATGCATTAGCAATCTCTGTATAATGTGAGTGTGATGTAAAGGGCTCTGACACCCTACATTGGTTGAGTAGTGCTATAAAACTAAAGAAATGCATGCGAGAGAGAGTGATTATGGAGACTTTGGCGGCACTGTTGGAGGGCGGTCGTGAGGGAATTTGTGGAGGAGGGGGACGCCTGCAAACATTGCATCACTGGGCGCCACCAGCGCTAAAGCCGGTCCTGCCAGTAAGAACAAACTGAGATAAACTGAAAGCACGCGGAATGTTCTGCGCAGGCGCGGGCTTTGACTGCAGGCTTCTGTGCATAACTCGCACACCCACAGTTTGCAGGCATACTTGGAAAGGTTGCGCAACAAACAGATCAGTACATGATCAAGTTAGAGCCGGTGGTCTCCAGATGAACTTCCTCTCCACGGTTAAATGCTCGGAACTGGGTTCCAGGAGCGAGAAGCCGCCACCCGAGTTTGGACTTGGTGTCGTCACTCTGTGGTTGACTGGCGGGGAGTTTTTCCACCAGTGTGTGCAATCAGAATAAAAAGAGCACAGAGGGTAAAAGAGCTCAGACGTGTTATCAGTTTGCAAAACCAAATCGCAGTTAAGATGTGGGTAAGCAAAGTTGTCAAGGAATGGACTAGGAGGGGCGCCTGGGGGCGGCGGAGTTAAAACCACCAAGAGAAGGCATCAGTTACCTCCAGGCGAACCCCCCCCCCCCCCCCCCACCTTCCATGCCCCCAATTCATCTCTACCAGACAGGCTGGGTGTAGCAGAATCCAAAGATATCTAAGTAAGGGATATGCGAACTTCCGGTGTCTCGCGGTCATTTGCGCATACACTTTCTAAAAATCGACAGAGCTAAAATCCAGGCTAAGATCAATAGTAGTAGCGCATCTGTGCAACAGTGTCAATGTGCAAGTGTCCTTTCCACAGGCTGCGCCCAGTGCACGCAAAACTGCAACACAAAGGGTGTTGTTGATCGAGAATGACACAGAAAATAGATTGTTCCATGGCCAGAGGAGAGCGTGTGACAGAAAGCACTGCTTTGCTCACACCTTTCAGACAATGAGTCAAGAAATGTCCAATGACTATAGGGACTGGTGAAGCGGGTGATGGGGTCCCTGGCGAGTCGAGCTCATACTAAGTTTCACAGCTCCCCCTTCCATCAAATGCACTGTGGTGGCTTTTGAGACACCCGGGCGACGCTCAAGGGGCAGGCATAAGATGTTCCAAATGTGATAGGTTTGCAAAATAATTCACACAACTCCTTTTCCGTCGTTTGCTTTAGAGGTGTAGCGTTTTAAACGCTCTAATTTGCATGCTTGCGCGATCGCGCTGAATAAACACAGGAGCCTGTACTTTATGGTTTACACGCAGCTCCCGACTGCCGCGCCTAGGCCACGCCTCTTTATTAATACCTGCCAGCGTCTGACGTCACGAGTCAGCGCTAGCGCACCCCGGCAGCGCGGAAGGCTAGAACGCCTCGCGCGCGGAAGGCTAGAACGCCTCGCGCGCGGAAGGCTAGAACGCCTCGCGCGCGGAAGGCTAGAACGCCTCGCGCGCGCCGGACTTTACACTCCTTCCAACCTTTATAAAAACATCAACCAATAAACACAAAATGCAAATGAGCGATGAGTCTGTTACCAGTCTGCCAGTCTTTGCAGGTTACACCATCTAGTCCGCCAACTGGGATGATGGTGCAGGGTTCCTCTGCAGACTGTAGCGGGATTGGCCGCCTCTAGGTAGGGCCACCTCGGGGGATCTGCGCCTCGGGGTGTTATGCTCCTCCCGGGATGGGGAACAGCCGGGCAGGCTACCCCCGGGGGTGGCTGGTAGAGACTGGGAGTCACGATCTTCACCTGGACCCTTCCCCCCCCCCCCTCCTGGTCTCCGCTCATTTGGTCGGGGCCGGGTCCCTCTGGCTCGGTCCCGGGGCATGAAGGTGTCACAGGATGGACTTTCTTGAAGAAAGACACATCTCGGGTAACAGTCTCAGCTCCTCTTTGGGCGGTCACCATCGTACCTGTCCGGCGGGTGACGATCCACGGTCGTGGTTCGAAAGGAAGTCTGAATTTGCTTCCTGGGTAGCGGTCCTTCACATACACTTGATCCTGCCATTGGATCGTGGACTCCTTGGCTCCCCTCCGTCGGCTGGCTTGATCATTCGAGCGCATCCAGAGTCTTTTCATTACTGGCTTGTACCAGAACCCAAGTCGGGTGGTGGGGAATCGTGTCGCTCACTATTCTTCCCATGGTGGCTGTTCCCGGCGCTGCTTCTGTTGTGACATGGGGGGTCATCCGGTATTCCCTCAGGAAACTGTAAATTGCCCTTTCCAGTGGAGACCCGTCCGCCATGGCTATACGTATGGTTTTGTTGAGTGTCCTCATAAATCTCTCCACCTCTCCATTGGCTTGGGGCCAACGCGGTGTCACCTTGCGATGATGGATCCCCCAACTCTTGAGGTACTCTGCGAACTCCTGCCCCTGGAAGGGGGGTCCGTTGTCGGTCTTGACCACTTCAAATATGCCATGAGTGGCGATGGTTTTCTCGAATTTCGCTATCACCTCGGTGGCTGTCTGGCTCCCCACGATTTCGACCTCTGGATATTTGGTGAAGTCATCAATGATGACTAGTGCGTACCGTCCATCTGGGAGGTGTCCGAAGTCGGCACTCACACACTCCCACGGCCTCTGGGGGTTTTCTTCGGTTGCCACTGGGTGAGGGCGATCCGGCTGTCCTGCCGCTTGGCACCAGGTGCAGGTTCTTACCGTCTGCTCTACCATAGCATCCATGCCCGGGAACCACAGCTTGGCTCGGAGCCTGCCCTTAGTTTTCACCATTCCTTGATGCCCCCTGTGAGCTAGGTCTACTGCCTGCTGGGCAAGGCTGGCCGGCATGACCAGTCTAGGGCCTCGTAAAAGACATCCTTGGCCATCGACTGACAGTTCACCCTTTATTCTCAAGATGTATTCCAGTATCAGTTTGGCTTGGGGTGTCCTCCGACTTAGCGATTCTTGGATTACTCTCCAATCCCCCGACCTGATGGCCTCCGCCGCTGCTCTCAAGCACTCATCACCTCTCGACGCTTCTATGATTGCAGCTAGGCTCATCGGAAGGGGTCGTGACCGCTCTGTCACATACCGGACATATTCCTCTGTGTCCTCTGCCTCTTCCTTTTCTTCCGTGGTGGCTTTCCGCGGGTGCCTTGACAGATAGTCCGCCGGGTTCGTGGCCCCCGGTTTGTACTCCACCCGGTAGTTATACCCTTGTAATTGGAGTATCCACTTTTCAATCCGGGGTGGTGGTTTTGAGGCGGACCCTTGGAAGAGAGGTATGAGGGGCTTATGATCAGTTGCCACCGTGAAGTGGTGGCCATACACATATACATGAAAGTGTCTGCAGGCTCAGTGAATGGCCATGGCTTCTCGCTCGATTTGCGAGTAACGCTGCTCTGTCTCGGTCAGGGACCTGCTCGCGTAGGCGATGGGGGGCCCACTCTCCGTTGCTCTGGAGTTGAGCTAGCACTGCTCCCAGACCAAAAGGGCTTGCGTCCACCGCCACGTTGGTGGGCTTCGCAGGGTCGAAGTACGATAAGGTGGTGTCTGCCGAGAGGGCGGCCTTCGTTGGTTGGAACGCTTGCTCTTGTTCCGGGCCCCACTGCCATGTGGTCGACGACTTGGTCAACTCCTTGAGAGGTTTGGTGAGGTTGGAGAGGTCAGGGATGAAGCGGCCACAGCAATTGACCATGCCCAGGAAGCTCCTGGCTTCTGAGATGTTTGTTGGGGCTGGGGCTTCTTGGACGTCCTTCACCTTGTCCGGGTCTGGGGCCACTCCTTGATCCGAGAAGGTGTACCCGAAGAAACTAATCTTGTTCTGCAAGAATTGGCACTTCTCCCGGTGCAGGGTCAGGCCTGACTCCTGGATCCTTTTGAGGACCCCTCTCAACCGCTGGTGGTGTTCCTCTATGGTTGATGCATATATCAGCAGGTCGTCGCTCACATTGAGCACTCCGAGGAGCCCGCTGAGGACTTCTCTAATGGTATTTTGGAATACCTCGGCGGCACTCGAGATGCCGAAGTTGAGACACCGATACCGTCTGAGGCCCACGTGTGTGGAGAAAGTGGTTATGTACCTCGAGTCCGGATGGAGTGGCAGCTGGTGGTAGCCTGATCGTAGGTTCATTTTCGAAAACCACCTGGCCCCGTTCAGCTCTGCCAAGATGTCATCAATGGTAGGCGTCAGGTGCCGTTCACTTTTTACGGCGGCGTTGGGGAGGCGCATGTCCACACAGATGCAAACTTGTCCTGGCTGTTTCGGCTTCCTGGCGATGACGATCGGGGATACCCATGGGGTTGGCCCGCTGACCTTCTCTATGATGCCTTGTCTCTCCAGGGCCTCCAGCTCCTCCTTGACCTTTTGCCTCAGATGGAACGCGATGCACCTGTGCCTCAGCGCCACTGGTTGGACAGATGGATCTATATGTAAGGACACTTCCTTCCCTTTCAGGCACCCAATTCCTTTGAACACTTCTCCGAACTCTTCCATGATGGTATCCAGCTCTTCCTCTAGGACCGCCATGGCAAACGATATCAGTCTCAGTTCTTCGGCCGATTGCCCGCTCAGCAGCATCCCACTGCCCTCTTCTGTGACATAGATGGTGGTGCTAATTTTCCTCTCTCCATGTTGCAGTTCCGTCTTGAAACACCCGATGAGAGGGATGGGCGTCTTCTGGCCGTACGCAAATACTCGGATCTTAGCCTCTCGCAGCGGAGGTTTGGTGCGTAGTTGGTGATAGACGTTGGCGGCCATCAGCTCAATGGACGCTCCTGTATCAATGGTCGCTTTTACCTCCTGTTGTTGGACCAAGATACGACATTTTGGAAGTCTGCGCTTCTTCTTTTGTGGCTGGTTGATCGCGAACACATAGTGGACTGGGTACTCTTCGGTGTCATCGTCCATGTCTTCGCTATCCGCCCCCTCCTGCACCGCATGGGCCGCCTCTTTCTTGACTCTGGTGGACCTGCACACCGCCGCGAAGTGGTTCATCCACCCACATGCGCTGCACTTTTTCCCTCTGGCTGGACAGTCTTGCATGCGGTGGGGTTGGCCGCCACCGTATCCGCATTCTTTCTTCTTCGTCTCCGGTTGTCTTTTCCCTCCGGCCGGTCTCACTTTGGGTCGTACCACGTTCACCGCTTCCGCCACTTGCACTTGTTCAGTCTTCACGGGGCGATGCAAGGCTGCTTCCATGTGCGAGGCTCTCGCCTGCGAGAGTTCCTTCGACCGTCCGAGGGTGAGGATGTCCGCTAGGGGCTTTCCTTCTTCCTGGAGGACCGTGACCCGGAGCTTGGACGAGTAGCACCCTTGGATGATCTGCCCTCAGATCTCCTCTTGCTCATCTCGGAATCCACACGTGCTGGCTAACTCCTTCAGTCTGCCGTGGAACGCATCTAGGGACTCTTCTGCCTCCTGTTTAGCTTGACGAAAGATAAATCTTTCATAGTCTCTGTTCGCCATGGGTTCGAAATGGGCGTTGAGAGCCTTCAGCAGCGTGTGGTAAGTCTTTGGCGTTGCCTCCACGAGGGTTTTGTAGATGCGGTGGATGTCTGTCTCCTAGGTGGAGTAGCAATGCTCTGCGCCTTTTCCTCGAGATGCCTGCCCCCTCAAAATATATTTGTAGGCGGTCTGTCCAATCCCTCCAGCGCGGGGCAAGGGACGACGGGGCACCGTCAACGACAAACGGCTCAATGGCGGGTATCGACGCCATCTTGGCACGTGCGCAGCGTGCGGTGGAGGCCGGCTGCCTCTCCCCTTCGTTGAAAACGACTGGTGGGCACCCCCTTTTGGGCATCGAGCGTGGTCCCCCTCTGTGCCTCTACACCATCAAGTGGGCACACGTACCTCCAGGAGCCAGCATCAGGGTCTTCAGGGCACTCAGGGTCCTGGGCACTCCCTCTGGGCCTGGGCCTGCTATGGGGTATGGGGCGGCCGTCGACGGGCTCCACGTGGCACCAGGCCTACCACCATCCAGGTGGGACATACTCCTCACAGACTGCACTGATGGGGTTCCCAGGCTCTCCCAGTGTCTCCCACAGGAACTACCAGCATGCTCAGCCAGGTCAGCACGGGGTTGGGACACCACTCACAGGCCCAGGAGACATGGATGGCAGCTGCACCACACAGTGGGGGTACCTACAGCAGATGCAGGGCTCAATACACCCCTCGTCGCCAGTGTAGCGTTTTAAACGCTCTAATTTGCATGCTTGCGTGATCGCGCTGAATAAACACAGGAGCCGGTACTTTATGGTTTACATGCGGCTCCCGACTGCCGGGCCGAGGCCACGCCTCTTTATTAATACCTGCCAGCGTCTGACGTCACGCGTCAGCGCTAGCGCACCCCGGCAGCGCGGAAGGCTAGAACGCCTCGCGCGCGCCGGACATTACAAGAGGGACAGAGTAATAAGAAATGTAATATCTACAGAGAGCAAATAGCATGCCCACCCGGCCACACTAAGAGGTAATTCTAACCCAAGAGCAAGTGATCACCCTTAAGTGTGCCCAGAAGTGAGCACCTACGGATGCCCCTCTAGAGTACCCTGGCAACATACATTTGTGTCCCTCAAAGTCGGATTTGGAAAATCCAGAACTTTTGTTGCCGGATCCCCTCTGTTTAGGAGCCCACGCAACCCCAATAAGGGTACTGAGGTTACATTTGGGTCACTATGCATCTAAGAGGAGGGCATGCACTCCAATGAGGGCCCTGAGCCTTTGATATGGTCCCTATGCATCCAGGAGGGCAGGCACCTCAAGGAAGAGTCCCAAGGCTTCACTTGGGTTACTATGCATCGAGCAGGGAGCAACGCATTCCCAGAAGGGTCCAGAGGCTACATTGGAGTCCCTATGCACCAGGCAGGAGGATATATACTCCTGATAAGGGCCAGAGTCTTTGATTGGGTCCCTATGCATCAAGGAGGGCATGCTCTCCAAGAAGGTCTCCAAGAAGGGTCCCAAGACTTTACTTGCATTGCTATGCATCGAGCAGGGAGCAATGCATTCCCAGAAGGCTCCAGAGGCTACATTTGGATCCCTATGCACTAGGCAGGAAGATATATATATATACACACTTCTGATAAGGGCCCGAGCCTTTGATTGTGTCACTATTCATCAAGGAGGGCATGCTCTCCAAGAAGGGTCCCAAGACTTTACTTGGGTTGCTATGCATCGAGTAGGAGGGAATGCATTCCTAAGAAGGGTCCTGATGCTACGTTTGAGTCACTATGCACCAAGCAGGAGGGTATGCACTCCAGTGAGGGCCCGAGTCTTTGACTGGATGACTATTCATGAAGGAGGGCATTCTCTCCAAGAAGGGTATCAAGGCTTCACTTGGGTTGCTATGCGCTGAGCAAGAGTGCATGCATTCCCAAGAAGGGTCACGAGGCCTCGTTTGAGTCACTATGCACCAGGCAGGAGGGTATGCACACCCAGTAAGGGCTCCAAGGCTACACTTGCATCACTATGCGTTGATACTCCCAGTAAGTGCCCGGAGGCTACATTTGGGTCACTATGTATTGAGCATGAAGGCAGGCCATATCGATAGCATCCCCAAGGCTACACGTGGGTCCCTCCAAATTCAGCATTGTATCACCCTCCGCCCCCTGCTCCCCACCTCCTGCTTCTATGCTCGCATCTAGACTCCTAAGGGCACCCTTGCCTTCTGCTTCTGGGCCTCCACAGACCATGCTCACCCTCCATGTCTACCCCAGGGCTTCCCCTCACACACCATCCAGGGTAACTTCTCATGTCAGGCCACATTATAGTAATGAAATCCTTTCTCCTGACGTCAGTCTCCAGAGGGGGCCAGGGCAGGGACAAACTCGGGTGTGCTGTCGATTCTAAGGTCAGAGAGGGGTCAGCGAGGCAGGGCACTTCTGACACTGGAGGAAGGGGGGCCCGGTGATCTGCGAGTGCTTTATCTGACCACATTGCATCATATCTCCCAGTGCACAAGCCCGAAGAGCAAATTAAAGCAGTGGCATAACGAAACTTGAGGGGGACCCCTGAAAAGTACATGGAGCCCCGCCCCTCCCCCCCCCCTCCCCGCATTCCTCCAGCCCACCACCTACTAGTTTTGCGGAGAGCCCAGCACTTTCGGGGGCCTTTGTTATGAAAAAAGGGAGATTTATGCTGTTGGGTTCGGTGCCAGAAGGAGAACCCCACCATCTGCTCCTGGGGAGAATGTGATACCTACCGGGGTTCAGGGACACGAGCTTCCAATGCTTCTGGGAAGTGAGCCCCGCATCCAAGCGGGGTTTTAGAAGTGCTGAACCCGAATCACACATAGAGACCAAAGACAGGTAGACTTGCTGTGCCCAGGGGCTGGACTTCAGAAGTACTGTCCAAAGGAGCACTGCACAGAAAATGGACCCATTTGGAAAATGGCAGGACACCCGTTATAAAAAAACAAAAAAAAAATACACAGCCTCAACACGCCTCCGTGCTCATTCAGAGTTGTGCGAAAACAAAGACTATATGTGCGGTAACCTGATTAACCACACACTTGTGCGTCATTGCACGCATTATTGTAGTCGTAAAACTGCCCGTTAAACAGTTTTACTGCACATGTGGTGGAGTAAAACTGTACAATGGCCCGATAAATATGTGGACTTTTATCCCCAACGGTTAAGTAGTAACTCTCCCACAAATCTAGAATAACTGGATGACTATGTTGCTGCATGCTAAATCACTTTTTATTTTGCATAAAACTAAACATTTGGACACAACATCCACCAGCAACCTTTTGCTGCAGCAGGTATTTCCGATATGCGGGAATTGGAATTAACCCAATTTTCTTCTGCACCCCTACAGCAGAACAGAAAAAACTCGGCAACCAAAATACTTTATGGAATCAATAAACCAACACAGAGAAGGTATAAACTCACTTGTATGGGGAAAGCAAGTGTTAATCTGGAGTCATTGATCTATGTATATATTCACGAGGACTAAGGAAAAGAAAAACATAGCTTTGCAAAATAGTGAATTTTGCTGGCTCATATCTGAAAACGGAGAGAAAAATAATCGGCTCTATCTCAGATTTCTGAGGCACAGACACAAGGAGCGATCCTCTGCAATTTTGCAGTTAGGGAATCTGTAAAATGTCACCAAACCTTTCCCTCTCCTGCACTCTTTCTAATAATAGAGTTTTTTCATGTACTTCGCCACACCTCAGGTGCCCCTGCATAGATTTCATGAATGAGGACATTATGCCATGAAACACTGTTAGATTTCAATTTATCTTTAGATAAAAAGCGTGCACATTGGCTCACACCGCCTGGTCTAGGCCCAGATCTTCTCCTGGACACAACTCAATACCCGAGTCTGAAGGTTCGTCTTTCTGTGAAAGCAGCTTAGTTAGTCGGGGTAAATGAGAAGGATCCCCCACCAGCTTCTTTGGGGCCTGGAACTTTATTCAGTCAACTATGTGTCTGGATTTCAGCAGCTCAGGGCACGCGGAGTTCCTTAGGCCTGAAGTGTCCAACGTTGGCCCAGTAAGATCAGAGCTTTAGGACACCCAAATAAAATACATTTATCTACCAGGACTATAAATTGAAAATAAATCTGTAGTCACTAGTCGTGTGTCAGTGCTTAATTTGTAAAGGAATAGAGCCACCATGTGGCAGACTGTCATAAGTGCTGGTGTTCATAATGAAATGCCGGTGCCCAGCACCGGAAACCACCGGCTCAAATTAAGCAGTGCCCTGTTGAAAACACAGCATGGATCCGGCTTTTCAATGCCTTATCACTGCTACTGAGCATGTGTATGCAGTGCACTGACCGATCTGTAGTTTCACTCGAACACCACAAGAAGTCCCTTTCAGATAACTGCCGATACAAATATATATAGATTTTTTTTAGGGCCACAATATAATTCCTCCAATAGTTTTCTGAAAAATACAAGTGAATATCATCTTTAGGACACCCAATCACTAACAATTCTGAAAAGATGGAGAAGACATCTCAAAAGGAGACCTTTTAGGTTAACACCAATACCCAAAGAGCATTAAGGTTAAGAAAAGGTCCTGTGGTGTTCTCCCCTTCAGCTACCCCCAATAGTGGGTGGGCACTGACGAGTATTAGGCACATTTAGGGCCTCTGGAATTATGCGGTAGGGGGGGGGCACCAAATGATGGAGCAGGATTAACTAAAATGATGTGTCAAGAAAGGGCAAATTATGTGTAGTAATGCGGCACATCTTTTGTTAGTATTACTTCATTATTTTGTAATTTTCTTCACATGGTGATAAATTGGTACTAACGAGGTAAAATCTTTGCTCACACTTTAACAACCAAATACAGAAATAAGCATTGAAAGATGGCAGTTTACCTCTGCAAACGCCCTTCCACTACACACAAACATGTAGCCATATTTTAGAACTTTTGATCTGTTTAAAATAGTAATATTTTTTTCGTTACAATCTACAGATTATGCAGCAAATGATGGATTATGTGGCAAATCCATAATTATGCGAAAATTGCTGCAGCCGCAGAATCAAAAGTAAGAGCAGAAAGTCTAAAAATGAGAGAATCATTACAAATAAGTACTCATTCACAGTGCATATTAAAAAATGTTAACATGTGCACGCCTCTAGATTAGGACTGGTCAGCATGTTTCATTGCCATATGCTTTGGTAAATTGGTCAGGATACGAGGACCAAAAACACGAGCGAGATGTCTCGGACAGTGCCCCCGGACCCAATGCGATACAAGTACACCAGGGCAACCAATGTGTAAGTGCACGCTGTCATGGCCGCTCTGTTTCTGAGTCATCGGCAAAGAAGGCGCCTTGACACATGGGCTACTTGAGGCTAAAAAGGTAGGAAAGCGGCGAGTCTTAGGTTCAAGCACCATCACAAAGAAGGCAAAATTTACTAGACCTCTGGAGAGTAGCGCGGCTGTAATGAAGGCTCCTCCTTAGTGTAGTAGGTAGGGGCGCACTTGGCCGCAAAGATCACAGGCAAAAAAAGCAGCACCCAATGCATGGTCTGCTGGCGGAGGCCGCGGGAGAGCACACAAAAGTACACTTGCTCCAAATATTGGTGGACTGGAGTTAGAACAGTAAATATTCCTGCCTTCCAATATCTGGGCAGACTACAAACTCTCTCCTACGAGCTTCATGAGAGGCACTGAAACAGGGAGACTTCTAGGAGTGGGAACAGCCATTACATCGCATCTGTTACCACGCATGCCATTACAATGGAAGCGTTACAACGCATGACCAGCACAACGCAATTTTTTACAACGCATAGGCCTTACAATTTTTTTTGTAAAGGCATGAATGGTAAAGGGATATGCCTTTTAAATTAGTTAAGAATTAGGTAAGTATGGGTTTTGGGATGGCATGGGTAATTCTGTGGTTCAGGGTCAGTATGGGTTTTGGGGTGGCATAGGACATTTTAGGGTGGGTATGGGTCTTGGAGTGTCATGGGTAATTTTAGGCTTTAGGGTGGGTATGGGTTTTAGGGTGGCATGGGTAATTTTGGGGTGGGTATGGGTTTTGGGTTGGCATGGGCAATTTTAGGGTGGGCATGGGTTTTGGGGTGGCATGGGCAATTTTAGGGTGGGTATATGTTTTGGGGTGGCAAGGGTAATTTTAGGATTTAGGGTGGGTAGGGGTTTTGGGGTGGCATGGGCATTTTTAGGGTTTAGGGTGGCATGGGTAATTTTAGGGTGGGCATGGGTTTTGGAGTGGCAAGGGTAATTTTAGGCTTTAGGGTAAGGGTTTTGGGCTGGCAATGGTGGTTTTAGGGTGGGTAAGGGTTTTGGGGTGGCAAGGGTAATATTAGGGTTTATGGTGGGTATGGGTTTTGGGTGACGTGGGTAATTATATGGTTTAGGGTGGATATGGGTTTTGATGTGGCATTGTAATTTTAGGGTGGTATTGGGTGGCATGGGTAATTTTAAGGATTAGGGTGGGTAAGAGTTTTTGGGTGGCAAGGGTAATTTTAAGGTTTAGGGTGGGTAGGGGTTTTGGGGTGGCAAGGATAAATTTAGGGTTTAGGACGGGTAGGGGTTTTGAGGTGGCAAGGATAAGTTTAGGGTGGGTAAGGAGTTTATTTATTATTTTGTTTAATACGTTTTATGTAGCGCTGGCTAGAACTGAAGGTCTCAGAGCACTTTACATGAGGTTCCACAAAGTTACAAAATTACATCAGGTAACAGGTTACGTCAGTTACTAGTAAAACATTTAAAGAGTCTAGAAAATGAGAAAAATGGAGCGTAGAAGGGTAAGGGGGTAGGGTGAAGGGGTAGGAGGGCGATATGACGGCGAGACGAAGGAAAGTCTACCCCATGTCCGGCTGGGTAGGTGACGGCCTAGGGGGAGTCCACGGCCCATCTCCTCTTTAGCTATCAGGTAGCTCCACCGGGCATCGGCCAAATAGCAAGGTCTCGGCTGAAAAACATTTAAAGAGCATAGGAAGGCTAGATAACTGGAGCATAGAAGGGGGGAGGGGGGAGTGTAAAGGGATAGGGGAAGATAAGACGGAGAGACTAGGGAAAGTCTGCACGAAGTCCGGCTGGGTAGGTGACGGCCAATGGAGAAGTCCACAACCCATCTCCTCATTAGCTAACAGGTAGCTCCACCGGGCATCGGTCAGCAAGCTAGGTCTCAACGGTCGGGGGAAGATCGCATAGTTTATGTCATGATGGGAGAGCCGGGTGGGGGAGGATGGTGGGGGAGCACCCCTAGCCTCGCTGGTGTAAGCTTGATGAGCCAGTCCATGGAGTCCGGTGTGGTTGGAGGGCTTATCTATTTGCTTCAGACCGGTGGAGCGAGAAGGGGGTGGGTGGTGTAAGGGCTTCGAGAGTGAAAATAGTAGATAGGAGCCTAGTTGTTTAGTCTGTTTGTGTGGTGGCCATGATGAGGTCAGGCACCCGGGTATTATAAGATCCCTCATCCGCTGCCTCCTGATGACTGGGGCTCGCACGGCCACCATGTTGGAGTCAGGCATCCTCCTCCATGAGTGTATTCTCGTCTGACCCCCTTCACCCCCCCACTGTTTCTCTGAGGGGACAGGGGTGGGGTAATCCAGGTGTAGACAGCTGCCCTCTGTTGCCGTCCTGAATGCATCGCACAACTAAGACGAGGTGGGGGAGGAGGGGGGACCGCTCACCTCTGCTTTCAGTTACAAGGGTTTCTGGGCTCCCGAGACATGCCCGGTATCCCCGCTGCGGCCACAGCTTCTTTTTACATGCAGCGGCCGGGCCTCACAAGCGGTTGGAGGCTCCCGTACGTCTGGATCGTGCCTGGATGAATCCTCGACCATGCTCAAAGCTGAGCCTTCGGCGCCATAATAGAATCAGCCTACAATAACATCAAAATTCGCACTGGAGTTGTAACTTGGATACAAAATTGGTCATACTTGGTTTTTTCCACATAGGACTCAAGCGGTGACACAGTACAAGTGCACCCTCGTCAGAACTGCAGCACTCGAGATCACCAGGGGCAGGAATACTGGTTTTGGGGTGGCAAGGGTAATATTAGGGTTTATGGTGGGTATGGGTTTTGGGGTGACGTGGGTAATTTTAGGGTGGATATGGGGTTTGGGGTGGCATGGGTAATTTTAAGGTGAGTAGGGGTTTTGGGGTGGCCAGGGTAATTTTAGGGTGGGTAGGTTTTTTGGGATGGCAAGGGTAATTTTAGGGCTTAGGGTGGGTAGAGGTTTTGGGGTGACAAGGATACTTTTAGGGTGGGTAGGAGTTTTGGGGTGGTAAGGATAATTTTAGGGTGGGTAGGGGTTTTGGGGTGGCAAGGATAATTTTTGGGTGGGTAGGGGTTGGTGGATTTTTAGAAAGTGTATATAAATATATATATATTTAATATAGGTGTATATATATGTATACACATTTATATAAAATATATACATACATATATATATATATATATATATCACCAAACGACCACCTTCCTTCAAAGAAGTCCAGGGACACAGCGGGGATTCTGTTGAAGCATTTATTCACGGTTTATCAGCATGGCATAATGCATTTCGACTTTACGTCTTCTTCAGATGCTGCTGCTGAATTGTTATCACCTGTTCCTTCCTTTGAACGACTCATTGCGCTCCCATTGGTGGGAGGTCAGCTGGTCCTGCTGCCTTATATGGAATGCAGTTTGATGGACAACTACAATTCCCAGCATTCATTGTTCAGGTAAGTACTGCAGCCGGATAAGGTTGTAACTGCTGTGAGTGCTGATCAGTGCACCACAAAGGGGGGCCATGTAGTGGCAGGTAAAAACAAAATAATAGACGTGTTGCAGGCTTCCTCAGGTCCCCTACGTCCAACCCCAGTAATGAGAACACACCTGGCCCGAGGCAAACTGTAATCATGCTCGCCTCCCCATATAATAACAGGCTGCGTGGTCGCAGCGGCCACTGGTATGGTCCGTTCTCGAGGCGGTCCTGGCGAAATCAATACCTTGATTGCACAGTCCAAGTTGCCAGGAAAAGACCAGGACACTTGATGGACGGATCCCTGTATCGCGCTCCAGGCAGGCGCGAAAAATATCACCAAACGACCACCTTCCTTCAAAGAAGTCCAGGGACACAGCGGGGATTCTGTTGAAGCATTTATTCACGGTTTATCAGCATGGCATAATGCATTTCGACTTTACGTCTTCTTCAGATGCTGCTGCTGAATTGTTATCACCTGTTCCTTCCTTTGAACGACTCATTGCGCTCCCATTGGTGGGAGGTCAGCTGGTCCTGCTGCCTTATATGGAATGCAGTTTGATGGACAACTACAATTCCCAGCATTCATTGTTCAGGTAAGTACTGCAGCCGGATAAGGTTGTAACTGCTGTGAGTGCTGATCAGTGCACCACAAAGGGGGGCCATGTAGTGGCAGGTAAAAACAAAATAATAGACGTGTTGCAGGCTTCCTCAGGTCCCCTACGTCCAACCCCAGTAATGAGAACACACCTGGCCCGAGGCAAACTGTAATCATGCTCGCCTCCCCATATAATAACAGGCTGCGTGGTCGCAGCGGCCACTGGTATGGTCCGTTCTCGAGGCGGTCCTGGCGAAATCAATACCTTGATTGCACAGTCCAAGTTGCCAGGAAAAGACCAGGACACTTGATGGACGGATCCCTGTATCGCGCTCCAGGCAGGCGCGAAAAATATCACCAAACGACCACCTTCCTTCAAAGAAGTCCAGGGACACAGCGGGGATTCTGTTGAAGCATTTATTCACGGTTTATCAGCATGGCATAATGCATTTCGACTTTACGTCTTCTTCAGATGCTGCTGCTGAATTGTTATCACCTGTTCCTTCCTTTGAACGACTCATTGCGCTCCCATTGGTGGGAGGTCAGCTGGTCCTGCTGCCTTATATGGAATGCAGTTTGATGGACAACTACAATTCCCAGCATTCATTGTTCAGGTAAGTACTGCAGCCGGATAAGGTTGTAACTGCTGTGAGTGCTGATCAGTGCACCACAAAGGGGGGCCATGTAGTGGCAGGTAAAAACAAAATAATAGACGTGTTGCAGGCTTCCTCAGGTCCCCTACGTCCAACCCCAGTAATGAGAACACACCTGGCCCGAGGCAAACTGTAATCATGCTCGCCTCCCCATATAATAACAGGCTGCGTGGTCGCAGCGGCCACTGGTATGGTCCGTTCTCGAGGCGGTCCTGGCGAAATCAATACCTATATATATACACACACGCACACATGGTTTTATATATTTCAATACACATCTGTGTGTGGAATATATAGAAACATATATAAAAATAAGTACATTAGTTTACCTATACATATATTTTTATGCATTACAATGCATGCCATTACTATGAAATTAGTATTTTACAGGGAAATATAAAGCTATATTGTATACATATATAACGTTTATATTTACCTGTAAAATATATATATTTACAATCATAACTTTAACCATGCATATGCTTTTACAAAACATGCTTTTACAAAAAAATTTGTTGTAAAGGCGTGCATTGTAAAGGTATATGTGGGGTTAAAGTTTGTGTTGTAATGTTAACGCGCAGTAACAACGCTTGCATTGTTACAGCCG
The DNA here is from genome assembly GCF_964204655.1 of Triturus cristatus. Classification (NCBI taxonomy): domain Eukaryota; kingdom Metazoa; phylum Chordata; class Amphibia; order Caudata; family Salamandridae; genus Triturus; species Triturus cristatus. The sequence continues at coordinate 990,006,115 of NC_140580.1, forward strand.
CGTTGTAATGGCATGCGTTGTGGAGTCATACAACTTTCCAGGAGATCAGGCTTAAAAGGACAGGCTTCTGTAGAAGAGAAATATGCAATCTACAAATGTGGATGTCTGTTTATTCTCCATTTATCCAAACATGAGACAGAGGGCAGGTGGAGCAGGCAAATTTTACTTACATGCTACCATCTTGCCTGCCCATCTCACTTTGTTCTCTGATATAGCTAAGAACTAAGGCACAGAATCAAAATTACTGGCCCAATGTAGGTAGGCTTAGACACTTAATACCAATTGAAACCCTGCGTTTTATCTCAGTTAGGGCACTTGCTATATCTTATACATTATTTTAATTCAAATATTATTGATATGGATATTCCATTTTTATTTTAAATCGTACTTAATTTAGACTCACTCTTTGTACTTATCCCCAGACCTCTGAATACTTTGCCTTCCAGCTAACAATAGAAGCCAGCAGCAGTATTTAAAACCTAAAGAGAACTTTCACTCCCACAATATAGGGAAACCCAAATATAATTTTGGTGCTAGACTACGTGCTCTGGGTGATACAATCCACACTGGGTTCAGTTCCCTAGGCAGAAACCGAAAGCCTCACACCAGTGGCATTTCCAGGATCACCGGTAAATAGCATCCTCATTTCTAAACATTAGAATACAGTTGAACTTCTTTTTTTATTTTGATTATACACAAGTTGTGACTTTCTTCATCAGATACTGGATTTTTTTTTTTTTTTTAATTCCACCTCCCAGTGTTGGAGTGATGCAGTTGCTAGCCAAGAATCAGAAGACCAGATTTCAAGATGCTGCTCAGCCACTGCCGTACACCCTGCTTTACAAAATCAAGCGTAACTGGATGCGGATCACACTTATTCCTGGTCCCAAATTTGAAGACATACATGTTGGTTCAAGCATCTGTAGTGACTCTGGATGTCGGCTGGGTACCTTAGTAACCAGGACCAGCCCAGACTCTAATATTTGATTAAAGGATTATTGATCTTCACACACCCCTAAAGTCAACCTCTCTTGCTCATTCATCCAGGGGCCTCTAACTTTCTGACCACTCATGAACCAGGTGCAATAGGTCACTTGCTTTTCACTGCCACATAGTTCAGTTTTTCACCTCTGATTCACCTATAGCGGTAGAAAGTTTCTCATATCCATCACTTGGCACCCATCGTTCATATTTGAATTTACTGCTAAATTTATCACAGTGATCAGTGTCACTCTTAATTCAAGACCAGTGCTCTCTGAGCCCCTTTCCATATTGAAACATCCACTGTTCTTAAGGACGTACTGAATGTTTTTGTTTCGCAGGGTTGCTGCTTGTTGTTTCTGGTGCGTGCTCTTCCATATTGTTGCAACTAAATGGGCACCCAACTTGTTGCCCTTTGTCGTCTCTCACATCCATGTGGTATCTGACCTTGTGTGCTTTTGAAGATTTTCCATGAGTTCAATATTAAGGTATAGGCCATAAGCCATTTCAATAAAAGCTTCCAGCCTCCGACACCAAGTTAAATTTCGATTTCTCATTTGTAATCCATGTAGGGAAGCGAACACTGGGCTAAATACATCTTCTTCTTATGCAAGGGTAGAATACCAAGTAGAACCGGAAGTAGTGGGGGCAAAAGGTAAAGTCAACTGGCCAGAGCACAATTTAACACACCCACTTTCTGCTCCAGGCAATAGTTCTTGCAGGACAACTAGAAAATGCTTCAACCAGACCATGGGGATTAAGTAGAATGTAGAGAGATGGCGAAGAGTCAGATTATTGTCAAAGACTGTAGTCAGGCCAGGTCCATCACAACAGACAGGAGTCTGTGTCCTTGGATGGCAGTCTCCTCAGCTGTGACCGGACCATCTTGAGGAAGAGGTTACAGATGAACAAAGTTCTGCAGACCATGCAGGCGCCGAGAAGAAGCAGTTTCTTCCTTTGGATTCATTCCTATGACAGGCGAATTCTGAGATGACTATGTTAAGGAATGTAATAACTCCCTTTAATGAATTGAATTTACAAAGCAACTGCACTCTGAACCCAGGCAACACTGGGTGAGCATTGTGAGAGTCAAGCAATAGGTGCCCAATGGGAGACACGAATGCTTGTGGTTGGAGTAACCGTGCACCCAAGCATAGGGAGCCACACTAGCAAAGCAGGCGATGGGACGACCTAGTTTGTGGGTTTGAAGAGATCCCAGTTTAAGAATAGTGTCTTGAAATAGAGCAACTTTATCCCCCAGAAAGTACAACTATGGTCAGAAAACATAGTATAGAAAAGTATATGATCAAATAGCATAGTATACAGAAGGGTTATCAGCCTCATATCTTCAGAGTCATGGCGGCTACCAAAGTGTCTTCTGATGTAGACTCAGAGTACCACTGTGGTCCTTGGGACAGAGCTAAAAAGTCCAATCATGGGACGCATTTACTCGAAGACTAAACTATATGACGACTTGCAGCAGAATACATGGACTGGGAAATCTATACCACAATTGATTAACCACCAATACTGAAAGGCCAGAGGATCCGCCAAAGACACCATTTTTTTTCTGATAAAATGACCAGCTCCTGGACCCTTCTAAAGCATGTCCGCCATATAGTATCAGCATGTAAATTCAATCTAAAATATATTATACACACCCCATATATAGGGAAACAGAATTTTATCATTTCTGAGGACCACCCCTCAACCAACTCCTCCCATTTTGCAGCTTTCTCGTCATGGTCGTCTACTTCATCATTTGTTCCTCAAAACTACGTCTCCCTTGTGTCACTGACAGACCAACTTAAATGAATATTTTGTTTTACTGCACCCCTTCAGCTGGGAGGTTGTGCCATGCATTTCATCTATTTTGCCTAAAGGATTTTCTTATCATAATCCAGAACCTACCACATTACAATTCCCACAACGATCTCTAGCTAGGAAGTCACTGGTATTAAAAAAAATCTTCACTTTTGCGCTGTTTGGTGTATTATTTTGCCTTCCATGAAGTACTTGATTTCCAACGAGTGGGAGGGCTACTTTACATCTCAAACAAATAATCACACACTAAGTTATTTATCTCGTAGATACATTAAACAAAGGAAGTCATTGTTTTAATGTTTCACGGCAGGAGGAAAGTTGAATGGATTAGTCAGGACTCAAACATGCAAGCCAAACTTCCTGGCTCACCCTATGCATGCTTTAGGAATTTTACTGGCAAGTATAAAAAACTAACAGTAATTTCATTTTTTTCAGACAAAGACTAAGGGCCGAATTCACAAAAAGCCTCCACACTCATGGCGGAGGCCCTGCAGTCGTGGCCAGATCCCCGCACTGCAGTTTGATTGCGGAGATACCGCAACGAGCGCGGAGGCTCTTTGTGAATCGGGACTTAAGCGTTAAACTATATGTATCTATGTGTATATACATATATGTATGTGTGTATATATCAATCAGATGTCAAATTTAAATTTTCCGATTAGGTTTTAAAAAGTATGATAAAGGAAAATACATTTGAGAATATATGAAACTGAGCAGACCCGCTCCATCTAGAAGACACAACGAGGAGATCAGCAGCCTTCCCTCCCTGGAATGTTTTCACCAAGCCAGGTGAGCCAAGGAACACCAGTAAATGAGGCTTGGTGCTGCAGCGACATTAAAGGAATCCGCGGCCTCAAGCGCTGGCATACTTGTATAACACACAATTCTAGAGTGAACCGTCAAGCATCACTTTTTTTCCTTTTGAAGGTTATTACGAGGGGCGGAATAGTTTGGAACTACCGGATTCAGATGTTGGGGATGGAAGTGGTGGACGGGATAACAGCTTGGATAGTTCCCTCTACAGTACTCCGGAAACAGTGACGGCAAACTGGGGGGCAGCGCTGGGGAGAAAAAATAAGGAAAAGGAAATTTAACTTACCTGCTGGCCGCCACCTCAGCAGTCTTCCGCTCAGACCCCCCCTAGCCAATGCACAGGCTCTCAGACAGACACCCCATGGCCAATCCAGACGCTGCTCTCATGCTGGTAATGTTACCACCAGCATGAGAGCAGTGCCAGGATTGGTCTGAGCGGCAGACCAGAGACTGGGAGTCTGTGGATGTACTCCACCCGGCTGTATAACACCGCTCGGGTTCGAGAAAGGCTAAGTGCGCATGTCTGTTTGGCCGGGCTGAGACAGCGGGCCAAACCCACATGCACACTAAGTTCCCACCATTCCTCCTCCCTGTTGTTGACTTCCGTCAGGATGGCCCCGCCCCAAGACTCAGCAGCGACAGCGAAGAAAAATAAAATAATAATAAACTTGTTTTATTATCATTTTATTTTTCCAGTGTGCACTGCTGAAATAGCAGAGGGGCGACGCTTCTCTGCCTTAATGGAGAAGCCGCCGCAGTCCGAAAAACAGAAAGATCTAACAATCAGATTCTTTCAGGCCAGGAAAAATGACCCTTTACGGCCTATGACAGCAAGTGGAGGTGATAAACATATCCAAGGCACCAAACACACCCCTTGTGCCCGCTCCTCAAAACTGACTTCCCACCAGCCCACTCCCATTGACCCCTCAAGCAACAGCATCTGTCAGCCAGGCAAGTGCGCTCACAAACAGGCCTATCCAAAGGCCACTTAAGGCACTTAGCCCCGACTACAACAGGCCTGGAATGAGGTTGAGTATTTACCACACTCTGTAAGATATATAGTTGGTGAAGCATTCCCAAGAATGTACCCGTTGGATTGCTGGGCATTTTCCCTTCAATTCACCGGAAAAATGCAGAGCGTGTTACGTTTGCTATGGATGTATGATGGAACAACCCAATTTCGTTGTAAGGGCATGAATAGTAAAGGCATATACGTGGTAAAGGTTTTGATTTTAAATGTAAGAATTATAAACCCTTTATATATACATAAAAAGAGGTTATGCCTGTAAAATAATCTGAATACTTACATTTTTATGGTAAAGGCATGCATGGTAAACGTACGTGCTTAGCAAAATTTTTAAAGTTGGGTACAAACTATATTATATATACACATTTTCCCTTGCCACCCAAAAACCCATACCCACCCTAAAAAAACCTATCCCCATAAACATATATAAATATTTATATATATACACACACACACAAACACAGACACAGAAACACACACATACAAATCAAACACTCAATACCCACCTTAAATACATACATTTAGTTTTACCATGCAGCTGCCTTTACCAACCTTGCCTTTTCATATAATATAACATATAATTGAGTTCCCTGCACAAACAGAAATTTGCACAGGGATCGAATTAGACAGGTACAGTCCTAATCACAGGCAGTCGTTTATTCAGAAAGGTAACTTTTTGCCTGTGTAGATGAAACAAATCTAATCTTTAGTTCTAGGGTTCTAAGTTGATTACTCAGGAAAACAATTCAACACATTTATGATAGACAGAATATGTAAATATTGGTTTCTCAGGGTATTAATCAAATCTAAAACATCAATTAACTAGCCCTTAATTTTTCATGACCTAAATAAACACAATATGTTGAGGAGGCACACATGATCAAATGTTGCTGTCATGCATAAACAATATGTACAATGACTTCAAAATCTTATGAGTCAATCAGCAAAATTCCTATTTGCCCCCAATAAGAGAGTGCAAAAGCGATCATCACAAATTGATAAACTGTTCATAAAAGCAATAGCCAACACTACCCAAACCAAACACTGTGAGAAAAAAACCTTTCAGCCGGTGGACCGCTAACACACATAGGCACATTCAATATTACTCACGTGGATTTGGAATACTGCAGGAAGCCAAACTCATCCCTTTGGCCATCAGGGCACAGCGACTGCATGACCGGCAGGATCCCAGCCGAGGTAAGTGGTGCTGCAGTGAAGAAGGCTGGAGAGATACAGACGGGACAGCAGCACAAGAGCAGAAGGCACAGGAGTGGAAGGGGAAAAGACACACAAGTTCAGAGGAAGGCTGAAGGATAGCTAAGGTTAGAACCCCGCTATTACACCCCACCACGGATTCCAGCTCAGGATGTAAAGGCTAGAAGTCAGCTAAACCCAAAAAGTGCTGGCTTTTGCCATTCCCTCTTTCTGCAATAATCTTCCTGGTCTACACCCATTGGTTGTCAACGGCTATACCAATTTTCACTACTGGTGTCAGAGGGTAGGATTACAATAGAATTTCATGCAAAGCAATAGGCTAGTGGAAAGGTTTGCAAGCAGCAGGCAGTGTTAAAGGCGTCCTCACACGCTTTACTCAGAGCTCAGGGCTGATCAAAAGACGGTGGGTCACTTTTGTAATCAAGATGGAGGCCACTACACCGAAAAACATTCTGTTCTCAAGCAGCATTCTTGAGCACAACTGAGGCATTACACATGGTCACTTACTTTCCTTCCCTGGTCTTGTGCATTGTATACTAATGACTGTGCAAGGTTCATGTTGGTGGCTTATAGTCTACATGGTGATCATCTGACAGCCCCTTGGCACAATCATCCCAGCAGGACAGGGCTAGAGGTGGGCTGCTGATCCAGGCAAAGGGGTTGTGAAGTGATTCTTAAATGACCCGGAGGGAGTATATGAGATCCCACCTGGAAACACTGCCAATGTCAGGGAGGTAGAAAAGTGTTCAAAGGCACAACGACTGCAAGAGGTAGTAGGTTTTATAGGACCAAGCAGCAGATGTTGGGGGATTTGCTCCTTCTGGTTTGGAAGGGTAGCCTTAGGTGGTAATGGTTTTTCAAACCAGCCAATTTTACATGCAGAATGATATGATGGCTATAGCTTCCCAAAAGGAATTAGTCTACAACAGATTTACTTTACTAGTTTTGCAGTGAAAGTTGCTATAATATATAGAACCATTTAACGTTTCCTCTGTCCATAGACTTCATAGGCTCCTGTGGCTTTCATTCAAGTTGTCATATTAGGATGGAAGATGACACCAGATGATTCACAGGTTGGAAAACCAGGACACTCTGAGTGGTGGCACAACCTTCTATGTGTCAGACGGTCAGCTTCAGTGGGACGGACTGCTAAACTGGCTCTAGGGCTTGAGGTCTCTATGCATTTTTTAATCTCCATCTCTGTTGTGTATTTTTAAACTTGGACCAGGAAGGGAATTCTGAACTCTGGCCTCTCCCTTACATCTCCAATGATTAGTACTCAAACTTCTGAATTAGGCTTTTACCTCAAAACCCGTTTGCTTTGTTATGAGGACTCTGAGGGAGTAACACAAGGTTATGAATGGGTTAAAAAAAGCCACACCCCCTTCACCCTTGACAAGCCAGCCACCCAGCATCCAGGCGTTACAATAAGGGGCCCGCAACAACCTGTTGGATTAATAAAAGGGATTGGGAGATTAAGACAAAACTGAGGGATTAGTAGTATCCAATCAGAAGATTGAGACATAATTCCACCAAAGGATCAGCAAACAGAAGAACGGCTTCGCAGCTACTTTCTCCACCCAAAAAATCTACTACCGTCCCCATATAGTGAAAGACTCGAATCTGTCGGACAGCACATCAGTCCTTGTACAGCGGTAGATCTGCAAGTTTGACTCTGTAGTATCCGTGCCCATCCTGCTTTGCATACTACATGCTTATGACAGTGCAGCACTTGAAATGGCACCATAATTTGTAAATTCAGTGGACAAGAGCCCTTTGACATGCGTGGCACAAATGTATATGCACCCTAAGCCTTAGATAGTGACCACTTAGGATATACTATCTGGCTTAATGCTCTAAGAATATAGTCACCAATGTCTCCAACTACTCCAATGTTCTCTTTTTTATTCGAAGTTTCTAGTTTGAGCATCCATGGTGGAACTATGCCTGGGGTTGATTTGTACATTACTGGACAAAGATAGGCGCCTGGTGAAGATAATATTCCAAACACGGAGAAAGAAGTTTAGGACAAAGCGAGTAGTTAACGCTTCATAACTTCGTGAATACAAGGAAAATGACTGAATGCGTATGGCTCAGCTCACCAATATAGGAGCCACATACTCTTTAACACACTTCTTTCAACCAGCACCCTTTTTTCCCTAAACTTCCCCCTCAGTCGCTTTGGATATATATAAAATATATATATATATAAATAATCAGTGTGAGCTCAAGGTTCTTGGAGGTCTAAGCACTCCCATGTCTGGCAGGCTACAACTGACTTGTTTGCACAATGTAGCAGGCAATGGGATATGTGTTGCTGATATACCAGGCCATGGATCTCCACTTAGTTGGGCATAGCAGCTGTTCTACAACACTCAAGCGAGTCAATATCCTTTTTGTGTTCAGAAAAACCGTTAAGTAAAAACACTTGGATGACCAACATGAATGGGCTTGGACTAAATATGCAACAGGATTGATGGACTAGATAGGCCTATAGGCACAGAGTCTTTCCACTGGTTATATCTCTTTCCTGTACAGCCAAACATTTTCCTGCTCTAATCGCATCCTTGTTACGTTACTAACCCTCTTTGGGATTTTTAGGGATACTAATCCCGGACCGTTCTTGTGTTAGGGAATCCAGGTCGCTCAACTACGAGACTTTGCAGCGAGCTGTATTACACCTCAATTGACATCCTTGAAAACTTGTTTAACATATCGCTAACCCCTTTGGTTATCAATCCATATGGACCAATGTGTATATCATTGAAAACAGTCAAATTTTAACCTCCATACCATCTGCATTACTGATGAAGAGCTGTGGCCCGCATTCCAAGTAGGACCAGTGCACCTGGAGAAGCACTATGCCACACTCCTCTCCTGCAACGGGGCAATAGTTGATGCTCCATGGGAACATCTGGCATTCCCTAACTTTCACAGTTCTAGACAGGTCCCTAGCAATATCTTGCTGAACTACTGGACCTCTACCCAAAACCGTTCACCCGCCGCATTCTTAAAAATGATATCCCTCTTAGATTTTCTAAAACACCGCTCTTCCACTCCTGCACGAGGTTTGACTTCAACACATGCTAACCATACATGAAATTAGAACACTGCCCAAATCAGACTCATGAACACCTAACATGTAGCAACAACTGCTACGAATGGTAACACAGGCACACACTCACTCAAAGGCCACACAATATCTTCACCAGCTGCCCCGGAAGGAAACCCTTAGTGTTTTAAGGCACACTGCGAAGATAGCCCAGCAAAGATGGCTGCCCCCTTCCAGGAAACTTTGTCAAATGAAGAAAATAAAAACCCAAACCCGACAACTTACAGACTGGAGCATGCAGTGCAGCATTTCAAGCAGGTAGAGACAGATGAATAATAAAAACAAAAGAAATTGGTGGATTTTGTTTCAAGAGGAAAAAGAAAAGAAAAAAACAACATTACACATTCACATAATGAGACATTTAATGCAAGTAAAAACAAAATATGTGCATACAATGGGATGTTGGCGAGATGGTTTATAAATACAGGAGAATACAGCATAATACATGCTTGTCTAAATTAAAATGGCCAGCACACAACATCCAAGCATTACTGCAGGCTTCAAATTAAATAAAGAAAGAAAGAAAGAAATTCAACCACGTAATAAAGTCCTTAATATTTTCAGACCCTCCAATCTCCACATGAAGGTAACAGCTGTAGGGCGTGTTCAGTGCAGGTGTCTGACAGGTGTACTTTAATACGAGAATATATCTTTTTTACTTTCGACCATTCTTTGCACTTTATGAATCTCCAAACAAAACTCGTGGGAATAACCAGGCCTTTAGCTTCTCTGCAGTCATAGTAGGTATCCTGGCTTGCCTAGTATTTACGATGCTTCAGACTAGATCTGGCAGGTAGGAAGCTCCAGCCACCTGGTTCTAGCCAATCATTTGAAATCCTAGTCTCAGCCGTATAATCCAGAACCTACCACATTAGGGTAGCGGTCTGCATGGCCTAGTGTTACCAGTTCTTCAAAAATAGAGTTCAGGGTTTGGTTCTGTCCACAGGAGTATCTTTGTCTCACCTCATGCTTTGTCTTGTTTGGTATTAATTTGCCTCCCATGAAGTACTTGATTTGCAATGAGTGGGAGGGCTACTTTACAACTCAAAAGAACACTGAATAATCAAAAACGTGCAGCACTTGACCTCAATTAACACCTCAGCCGCGAGCCAAACTACTGTACCCAACTCCAAGAAAACCCATAAATGCACCATCTTACCATCAACAAAAGTCCTGCACAAAGATAACTTGCTGTACCCAACTCTGTGAAACTGATGGCACAACCTTAGCTACAGCATCTAACCCCTAAAAAACTCAAACAAGCCAACCTGCTCTACCCGACCATATGAAACCCGGTTTCAACCTAACCTCGATTCTAACCTCAAATATAACCTCTGCGACAAGCTACCATGCTGTGCAGTCACTAGCTTACCCACAGACCCTAACCTCAAATAAAACAAGAACAAGCAGCTAATGCGCTACACTTAACCCTAAGAAACCCAAGTCAAGTTTTGCTACAGCACCTAACCCTCCAATAAAAACACAAACAACAACTTAATCTGCTATACTTAATCCAGGAAACCCTGCACAAGCTTACCTACAGCACCTCACTACTAATAAAATACCCCAAACAAGCTGATCCGGTCTCCCGTTATCTTATGAAGCGCCACTCAGACAGGCTTACTAGGCAGCTCCTAACCTACAACACTCAAGCAAACAGCAAACCACCCGTAAATACCCTCTACAAAAGTGCCACCCACAACCTAACCCGCTGTACTTAATCTCCAATCAAACCCCATAGGCAAAGCTGCTGTTCTCAACCATAAACATCCTCAATCACTACTAAACCTGCTGTTCCTAGCATCTGATGATCTAAATGATCTAAACTGGTCACAAGCTACCCTACTATACTTTACCACTGAGAAGGTTTCAGGCATATTCTTACTTACTGTACGGAATCCTATGAATCGCTAATCATAAACTACTCTGCTACCGTGACCCTAAGAATACCCATTCATAAGCACCCCTTCTGCACCCAATCTTGAGTGCTACCCAAAAACAAACTAACCAACAGTGCCCACCATCCCACCGATTCCCAGGCACACAATAACCTGCCAATCTACCAATCAATTATCAATGTCATTTCAATGAAATACTAGGGCTTGGGAACACTCCCTGAGTCACAGCATGAAAAAGCTTCAGATGCGGACGCTAGTTTTGGGGCAAACCACGTTCGACAGCTGAGAGTTTCAGGGGTTGCAAATGTCACAACATTGCTCATCAGGAACATGGATGAGTTGTAACTGCCTTCAATTATTTCCTTGCTCTCAATAGGATTCCAAAACAATATAATGTTTTAACACAAAGATGTTCACAAGGCCCTGCATACAGTATTCGGGGTGGCCGAGTGCAGAGTAATCATTTCCGATTAGATGAACCAAAATCCCTAGAGTAGTCAATATGTGAGAGTCCTTCCAGATGCCAGGCTGCCTTTCCGTGTATGCTGTTTTTCTGTAGCTAGTTGGAGTCAGTTGCTTGGCAAAGATGCAATCAGCAATTGGTTCACTAGTTGTCCCTGGATGCATGTGTGGCAACCCCTTGACTTGTACAAAAGCCAAACAAAGAGCAACCATTGTGCCACCGGTCTGCAAACTCTGGGACTGGACTGACAACCTCTATCCTGAGTCCACCAGGGCAGATGGTTAGAAGCTAAGTGGATGAAACTGCTCTAAAAGAGGGTAATGAGTACCCTGATCTGTACAATTCTGCCACTTTTTCAATCGATTGGGACGAACGGCTATCGAAGGGTGGGAGAACGATTTACGATGAATCTCAGTCACTCCGGCACTGTCCTAGAGCCACTAAGGAAGGCTGGACTGCCATGTGGTGTTGCTAGGTTGTCCTGATGCCAGCCACGGGTTAGCAAACCTGCAGAAGTAGAATCTGAGGTAGACTCTGACCTCATATTGAATTCTCTATAGGGTTAGCCGTCTCATCTCACTCCTTTCGGTACCAAAGCCAAGCTCGGGCCTGAAACTGGCAACACTGGAAAGGTGTGGCTGGGGTGCTTGGCGACACTCCAGCTTCAGAGAGTGGCCCCCAAAGCATCATCCACTGAGACCACAGGGATTACCAACAGCACCCGATCCATGAACGGATTTAAATGTTTCCAAGAGGAGCGGACTCTTATCTCCAGAACTCTCTAAATATAGGATTGAAGAATTAATTTCGAAAGGCACTTTTACAAAACATATTGGATAAAATGCAGCATTTTATAGAAACAGGTCTGCAGTGGATTCATGATATAATCTAATACACAAGCTGCTGCTGTAGAACCAACAGCATTATAATGCTGTAAAAAGTCATAAATCTACATGCCCATCAGAAAATTTGTTCCAGAAGAGCCTAAAGATCCACAGCAGCAAAAATGTTGGTGTCACTGGAGTGCCTGTTTAATGCAGGAATTCTTTGCTGGTTTCGATAGAAGCTGGGGGTAGAGAAGAGCGTCAGTATCTCTGCTCCAGCTAGGACTAGAGATTCAGGTGATGGCCCTTTTGTCGACTGCAAGTGTGTGGTGTTTCAAAGGCAGACGTGTCACTTGTGAAATCATACAGGTTACAATTGCAACCACTAATGCCCCATAAATGAATGCACTATATTTAATGAAAACACTAATGCATAGCAGATTGCACTGTGCGGCTGCTGTTGAATCCTGTGGCACAAGTGAACATGCTCTAGGTAAACTCTGATGAATCCCCAATCACCACTTAACATACTCTACCTAACCTCTAACGAATTCCCAGTTACTAGTGAACCTGTTATACCCGAGCCCACTGTGACCATGATCTGCCTAACCAATCCACAATCCAAAAAGTACCCACTCTACCTAATCTGTACTGCCCCAATCGCAAGTGAAGCGGCTATAATCACCTTCTGACTATGGCCCAGCAACAAGGGAATCTGTTATACCTCACCTCTAATGAACCCAGAGTTACAAGTGAGCCTTCTCTGCCTACCAAATCGCCAGTCACAACAGAGTATACTCCTACTAATCACTAATGAAGCCACCGCCACATGTGAACCTGCTCTAGCAAATGTCTAATGAACACACCAGCCAAAAGTAAACCTGCACTAACCTCTAATGAATCCCACCACCAAAGGAGAACCAGCTTTAAAAGAATCAAATCCCCAGCCACATGTGACCCTGCTCTACCTAACCTCTAATTAATACTCAATCAATAGTGAACCGGATCTACCATCCTTTAATGATTCCCTAGTCAAAAGGGAATCTGCTCTACCTAACATTTAATGAAGTGAATGAGTCACAAGCGAGTATGCTCTAGTGAGCCTCTAATGAATCCCGACCAAATGTGAACCTGCTCTTCCTAAACTATAGCCAATCCAGCCCTGGCCGCTGTTGAACAGGCTTTACCTGATCTCTAATGAATTCCCCACTCTAACGTGAATCAGTTCTAGAGAATCTCTAATGAATCCCAGCCAGATGGGCATCTGCTCCACCCAATGGCTAATGAATCCTCTGCTAGAAGTGAACCTGCTCTACCCAACCCTGAAGCCAACCTTCAAGTAAACCCGCTCTGCTTAACCCTCCAATAAATCCAGAGTCAGAAGAGAACACACTCACCTTAACCTCTAACCAATACCAGCCACAACTGCTCAACCGAACCGCTAATGAATCCCTTCTCATACGTGTACCTGCCCTACCCTTCTAACCAATCCCCAGCCACAACTGTTCCAGCTAATCTCTAATGAATACCCAGCCAGAAGATAGCCTGCTCAACCTAATCTCTAATAGGTGATAAATCAACCTACTTAATGTCACGTCACATAAATTAATCCCAACTCACATGTGAGCCTGCTCTGCTTAAATTCTATTGAATCCCTGTCCACAATGAACCTGGTCAACGTAACCCTCAACGACTCCTGTGTCACCAGTGAACCTGCTCTACTTCACCTCTAGCAAATTCACAGACACAAGTGAACCTGCTCTGCATAACCCGTAATTAATCCAGTTACAAGTGCACCCACTCTGCATAACCTCTAATGAACCCAGCTACAAGTGAATCTGCTGTGCCTCACCTAAAGAAAGCTGCTATATCAACCCTCAAATGAACCCCCGATCACAAGTGAAGCTTTCCCCCAACCCTCCAACGAATCCCTGGTCACAACTGAACCTATTCTTCCAACCCTCCAATTAATCCCCGGTCCCAAGTAAACCTGTTCTACCAACCCTCCAATCCCCAATCACAAGTGTAGATGCTCTACCTCCTAAAAAAAAAATACCCGGTCAGAAGTTAATCTACTAACTTCTAGTGAGTCCTGAGCACAAAGTAAACCTGCTAATACCGGGCTTCAAGACCAGGGTCTTCTATTCCATGGGTATATTCCACACCCTATATTTGGAAAAAGTTTGAAGGTTTCTGCCATATGAGACACCAAAAGCAGGCTTTTGGAGACTGCGGAATCTGAAAATTAGTTATATTTACATAATTTGATAAAAAAATAAAATAACTATTTCCCAGAGTGGCAGTCACCTTAACAGAGAAGAAAGAAAGAACTTTTGCTTTCAGCTTGACTATTTGTTATTTTTACTCAATATGGGTATCTGTCAGGTTTTTGCTTCCGAAAAGGGAAAATGCGATGCTGACAAGGTGGTAAGAACAATCAGGCACATGCATCAAGCAAAATACCGGTCGCAAACGGGCAGATTCTCAGAATCTGACCCTTTGCTCCCGGTATTTTTGCATTTGGGATGCATCATCCCAAATGCAAAAATCGCTATTTAAGGAATCTCAAAATTGGGATTCCTTGAATAGCGATTGCATTTAAGGAATCCCTAATTGAGATTCCTTAAATGCAATGCATTACAGTTTAAAAAATAGCGATTTCGCTATTAGCGTGAGCAAATTACCATGAGGCTGGACCTCATGGTAATTTGCGAAAACTTAGAAAAATACACTTATTTGCATTTTTCTAAGTTTCATGTTGCCCACACACATGCCCTTAGAGCATGTGTGTATGCAACATTTGTGCAGAGTGAACATACATGGGTGCAATAGGGTGTCATTTTGACACCCTTGCACCATCGAAATTGCGGGAGCAATTTGCGAGTACCTACTGGTACTCGCAAATTGCTCCCGCAATCTCTAATTCATTCCTATGGGCCTGGAGGCCCATAGGAATGAATGGGAAGACATTCCTTAATTGCGACTCGCAATTTGCTAGTCGCAATTAAGGAATTTGTGGGAATCGCTATTTCTTTAGCGATTCCTACATGCATAGGGTTTTGCTATTCCTTAATTGCGATTCCTTAATAATCGCTATTAAGGAATCGCAAAACCCTATGATGATGCATGTGCCTGAATATGTTTATTCCAAATTACTTCGAAAATAGCCAAGGCCGTGATTCCTTTTAGGAGCTCAAAACAAGAACTGACACACTGGAGTTTTTAATGAGAATCGAACACATGATCGGGTAACAGTGGTCAGAGAATGTGTAAGGCTGTATATGTGGTTGTGCAACAAAAAACCAATACACTGTTTAAAAAAAAAAAAAAAACAGTGGTCAGAGAATGTGTAACTTTGAAAGAGAAGCACTGCAAGTTATTACACGTGATGTTAAATATATTGCTTTAAGAGCTGGCTTTGTAAATGTTTGGATAACGGATTACATAATAAAAGAATATTGCCTGCAAAATCCGGAGAATCGCTGCAGCGGGATGAGATTGTACTGGAATGACTGGATATGGAATGTGCTTTAATGGGTCGCGTGACTCAATGTGATGGAACGAGATCTTCTATAACACAATGTGTTGGAATGACACAAAGGAACAATGCAGGCTGCA
The DNA here is from genome assembly GCF_964204655.1 of Triturus cristatus. Taxonomy (NCBI): domain Eukaryota; kingdom Metazoa; phylum Chordata; class Amphibia; order Caudata; family Salamandridae; genus Triturus; species Triturus cristatus. The sequence goes on from NC_140580.1 coordinate 990,021,890, forward strand.
GCGGAGCTTCATGGAATGTGACCCAAGGTAGGGAATGCGACGAACCAGAATCCCACAATTCCCTCAAACCCAAGGGAACAGTTCAACAGGAGAGCACCCTGAATCCGACAGGATCAGATCATGGACGAGGGAACCCGCTTCATGAGAACACAATTCAACAGCACATACTGGGACGGACTAGAATCTACTCAAGTGACGTGCAACAGAATTGATGGGCAAGGAGATATTTAGGTTTATTTTTTACAGGTTCTAGAGAGCGAACTCGGCTGAAGGTTTTTTTAATTTCATTTTTTTATGCACAGGGCGAATAAGAGATTTACCTAGAATCACAAGATGTGAAGCTGGCATCAGCACTCAAACCTGGTGCAGCAGTTCCAAAGTTGGCGTGACTGGCGGTAACACCACATCTCCTTTTTGATTATATTCATATAAATTATCCAGGGCTACCAGCCCTCATCACCTGCAGTGTTTCCCAATGAGAGGCCCTGCCTGCGCACAGCGAGATCAGGACATCAGACGTGGAGATCAGGTGATCTATAGCACACTTCAGAGACCGTTTTATACATGTCACTATCCATTACCAGTTTTAGTTGCGTATTGTGTCCTTTTTACCCTATCCCTACACTCTGAACCCCTCTCCTCGCACTATGGACGTGAAGGGAAAAGGGCCATCCCGTCCTTCACACGACATAAAAAGTATCTGGTGTCACCTGAAACCTTGCTTCACTTCCCTTCCTCAGCTCACCTACCTCACCGTACTATTTGCTGATAGAAGTTCCCCAATAACAGAGATGGGGAAGCCGTGCCTGGCAGAGAATTGGCTGATGCAGCATCTACAATTGAAGCTGGAGCCACGCGACCTGATCTGGCCAAGCAGCCACCGTCCTGAGATCATACTCTGCCTTTGTGACATCACAGCCGTGGACAACAATATCTATGGCGGCATCTGCCAGGGCAAGAACTAGTGAGGCCATGCACTATGGACATGCATTAAAAGGTTCAACCACCCCACCCAGGCTTCATTCCGAACACTTTACTAAGGGGAAATCAATCAAGGAGTCTCATCTACATTTCCAAAATGACGCCCCCCTGGCAGCCACAAAAGTGTGGTTCATAAAGGAGGCATTACCCAAGCTGTGTCCTGCTTATGTAAGGTACAAAGGAGGTGCGACCAGTAGATCCTTTCAAGACCAGAGTCCTTGGACAAGGGAACCAAGAACCTGCTTCAAGCACCAGGACTCTTTCTGGCACCGTATTGCCAAGAGAACCAGAAGAGAACTCATAAAAAACCTGGTGAAAGACTATTACCAACATATAGGTAATCACTGTAAAAAAAATATTTGCCTCAGTATTTTTTCAATCTCGATTAGGAAGGAAGTGGGAAACTGACAGTGTACGAATGAGGGAGAAGGTACCTTTAAACAATGAACATGGGTGAAAAAGAACAATAGGGAGGAGCATTGAAATGGAAATTGCTTGCATAGAGGGGAGTATATAGCAGAGTGGGGGTGGAGTAGAAAAGGGATCCGAAAAGGGAATGGTGCACCATCAAGGAAATGGAAGAATGGCAAGGAAACGGGCGAGAAGGCTGAAAACGATGTCCTTTCTCGGGCTGAACCAGAATACCCAAGAGGATTGGGGGTGGAACAGGAAAGCTTCATGTGTTGGGGGAACTGCAAGAAAGGAGTTAGCTGAAAAGATACAATTGCACCAGACGCCTCCTCGAGGAAAGGCCTGACTGATCAGCTGAACAAATGAGGTCCTGAGGAGCGGGGGCCCATACGAAATCTGATACAACTTTCCCCTAAGAACCAACAAGGCCTGTAGTCTTTACAATTTGCTTAAGATAACCAACACAGGCCTACTGAAGAGCTCATAAGGCGGCAACCAAGACCTCTTTGAGACAGGTTCATAGTCCAACATCTGCATGGAGAGCCACCTGCACCTCTTCAAGCATGACTTCTAAGAGGCAAAACATGACCTGGAGACCACCATCGATTATAAATGGATCCTAATCTGTGGTATGAGCAATTCTTGGACAACAAACTGACCCTTGGATGGCATTAAATAACAAGATGATGACAAGATTGCCTTAACACCGGGTTCTCCAGAGTCAGTACTAGAGGGCCGGATCCATACCAGATTTCTAGCATATCCCCATTTAGATAAATATAGTTATCTTAAAAATCGGGCATGGATCCACCCCCCAGGACCAACTTTGGAGAACCCTGCCTTAAAATACGAGGTTCCAACACAATGGGACCCTGAAACCTCCTTCAAGCATATTTCAGGCACAATTGGTCTCTTAGACACCAGGACCTCACACAACCACAGAGCCCCTTTCAGGCACTTATCATTAGGCCCCTTTAAAGCACTAGGAGACCAATTATACATTTTCAGGCACAAAAAGACAATGGATAGACCTCCAAAATGAGGTATTGGTCTCTCACTAAAAGCGGAGGATGTCCATGGGACCTCCTTCCAGAATGCTAAGACCTTGGTACCTCCTTCAAACATTACAAGACTCTCGGACCTTCAGGCTTGAAGAGATTGTGGGACCTCTTTTTGTTAAAGTGAGACTCCGACACCCTTCAAGCACAATGAGAATGTGGGGCATGATGAAAGCACAGCAGACGTGAGAAGCATTCCTAAATCAAGGAAATCAATGTGAGAAACCAATCTAACCTCGATTGAGGAAGGGAGACCAACGGTATTCTGACAGCGCCCTGGATACCCTTGCGGGTGATTAGCTGTGCTCTATAAATCCTGTTTGATTGATTGACAGAAAGGATGTTAAATGTTATATGCTTTATTGACAACACATGTGAAAAACTTTGGGAAGTAACTTAATATCACAGATCTTTGTGACAATGATCCACATATTCAATTCACTTTAGAACAAATTTTGAAAATCTTTTAATTGAAAAATTGTGTTCCTATTTTTACACTTTGTCAATTACGTTTCCTTTTTCATCTCCCTCATTAACCTCGTAACAATCTCACCTCTCTCAGTCACTCTTTTTCAACACAAAAAGTACAAGCAAGCCAGATTTCTGTACAAAGCTTGCTGAAGAGGAGCGGTGGAGACCATTGGATGGAAGTGTGTGTAGTCGGACCGGCCATGGAGTGTAGTGCAATTTGTTGCCAAATAGAAGTAGGATTTATAAAAAGGTATGTGCCTTATGCTATGGCTTTATGCTTAAGGTGTTTGGATGTGGCATGTGTGGTGTGTTAATAAACAAACTAACCAGATAATTAGCAAACTAGTCAATGTAATGTGCTGGCAAAACAAAGGTTTGTGTACTCACCTTCCTTCACAGGGATGGTGGGCTTCTTCTGCCTCAGCCCCAGGAGGATGAAAAAGAGAACTAAAGGGATGAAAATCTCGAAGGCCAGGACCCACTGAAAGAGAAACGGAGGCATATTCAAACCATGCGCAATCATTATTTTGTTACAATCTCAGATATTCAACACCATGTGATATCTACTCATTTGCAATATAGAACACTTATTGAGCTCTTCAAATTAAACCAAGGCCAAGACCAAACCATAACATCAAAATAACCAATAGCAGGCTGTAGGTTGGCCACAAGACCCATTCTTCTGCCATGAAGAAACACGAAGCTGGGACATTGTATTTGAAACCACTCATGTGATGGTGAACGAAATACAGGAGTGGCCTAAACAATTTCTATGATTTTAACATCAAAACAATACACAAAAATACAGAAAGAAGTATGCATAAAAAAAGTACACAGGTTATGAAATATTTTATTTGATTCACAAACAAAAACACTTTTTTTTTTTAACGAACTTTTAACGGGGAGGTTGATGGTATTCAAAATGTGGATATATTTCTAAAAGAAAGCAATATGCTAAACTCAATAATATCGCTTTATCTTTTTGCTCCCAATGCATGCTCTTTTTGTCGTCATGTACCAGGGCTCCAAATGAGCCCAGCAGTCATCCATACTGGATTCCGTTGCTGCCCGTGTGCTGCTCTTGTATAGTTAGACCAAAGAATCAAACTGAACCGGGCAAGGACCATCCGGCCTCAATCCTACTACTGCGTTTGGTCTAATTCAGTGTAGACATGTTGTGAACTATAAACTACGAGATACAAATTACAAAATTAACAACAATAGGATACATTTGTTAATAAATGGAAAGTTCTTTACCACTCCAATATGGCCAACCTTTTTGTTTGGTCATGTCCATCTCATGGATCATCTCAAAACACACTTCACACTAGCTTTTTTTAAAGCTTGCAGTGTTTGCAACCTACAGTGATTGAATTTATGAAGATTATACATGAATATATAGACAATATTGTCCTAATAAAATATTATGTTCAGAATAGCCACAACTAAAATATTATGAAGGTAAGTATATTCAGCAAGCATGGATTCACTCTTCCTAGCTCCATTGCTGTGTACCACGACTACATACATATTCTGAACGCTATATTTTTAATACGATATTTAAAACTCAATATTCTAGTAGTATAGCTCCTCGGACCCCAGACGAGGGTGCAAATCACTCATTTGCATTGGGTTCCTGGCACCCTTTCCAGATGGCTCAAATGCCACCCATCTACCACCACTCAAACCGTATCCAGCTTCATAACATGCACTCGGCAACAACATCCTTAATCCAACTTCCTTTTCCAGGTCAACACCAGTTGCTTTTTACAGGGACAGGAGCCTCAGAAATTAAATATTACCTGCGGTTACTCACATCATACTAGAAGCGACGAAGCAAGGGCATTCGCCTTGTATCAGGGCGCAAACGGGCGAGGAGTGGGAAGGAGAGTTTCCACAGTCCACTTGCTTGCTACCTGTGGGCAGCAGCAAGGAACAGAAGGGTCTCGCCCTGAGGCAGGACGGTGTAGGCTCGCAACAATCACGCACAAGGATTCTCTTTACTTGCGTAAGCTTGACGAGATCAAGACAATGTTTTCAGAATTGTGAAGTGGGAAACAGCACAAATGGTTAAATAAAACAAGATGTAAAAACCCCACCATGGTCTGCACACTGTGCAGGGACTAGCTAATCAGAAAAAAATATGCTGAGGGTGACAGAAAGACCCCCCCCCCCCTCCACCCCATTATCCTACACACATAAGACTCACTCCTTGAGTCCTTTAAGTATTACCTCATAATGAGAGCACACGCAATTTGAGAAGTCACTGATAAAATATGGTTCAAAAACCTAGAGCAGGTGGTACTGCCACTTTAAAAATGTAAATAGAAGACAGCTAAGGAAGAAAGACAGATCTTCGGCCACTGCAAGCAGTAGATGCCCCAATAACAGCAAGAACAGCTCAGGTCACTCACTGCTACAAGTGTAAAACAATGTTAAGTTGTAAACCCTTTCCTAAGTGATCTCCCTCTGTGAGGAAGTAGGTGGTATGTTGGCAGAGTCTTTCTTAGGCCACTGTATGGTAGGAGGGTAAGGTGCTTTCAGCCGCCCCCACCCTTACCAGAGCAGCCCAAATCAGAGAGCGAGTTAGTCAACCATATCAAGGAACATTCCATTAGGAACGCTATTTCCAGGGATAGCCATGACGGTGAAGGTGCCTGCGGAGGTAGATATGGTGGCAATGTAAGGGTGCTAGTGAGATAGACAATGTAGGCATGGTGAAGGAGTAGTGGAGCTGGGACATATTGGCTGCAGAGGATTATAGGATATGGCAGAGCCATGGTGCAGCGGAAGTGGACTAGGATAGTGAGGTACGAAGCAATGGAGCTGGAATATGGTAGCGGCAGAGGATTAGAGGATATGGCGACAGCAGTGCTTACCATGAGACGGTGGTTTCCGGTGCTCAGTACCGGCATTTAATCATCAATACCAGCACTTTTCATGTGTTTAAGGACACCTTCACATTAATCTATGTTAGGAACGGGGAAATTAAGTGATTTGCCCAGAATCACAGGATGTTGAGCAGAAGTCGAGACTCAAACCGGATTGCCCAGCTCTGAAGTCGGCAGCTCTGGCCATTAAGCCACATCCTCCCCCCACTTTAATGGTTAATGGTTCTGTTTTAAGCGGCTAGTACAAGCTGCCGCCTGACGAGAGCCCCGGCACTTACATTGTTTTACAAATTAACCACTGAGCAAAAGTGTAACGAGGTAGACTATGGCATGTATGGAGTAGTGGAGATGGTACATGGTAGCGAATATATGTCGTTACTACGCATTCCGTTGCAACGCATGCCTTTACCACGCATGCGTTACAATGGAATGTTTTTTCTACGCATTGCCCTTTACCTCGATTTTTCCTTTACCCCGCTTTTTCTTTTTTGGGGGGGGGGGGGGGGGGAAGCCCCTTTTCTTCTTTTTTTTGCCTTTTTCTTAGCTCTTCACCGACACTAAAAAGGGACCGACGCATATTTTTGGTTGATGAAGACGTTGTTTCGTGAGGACGTTGTTTGCGTGGTAAAGAGGTCGTTGAAGCAATACGCGTTGCGACGACGTTTACGAGGTAAGTGTACCGTTGTAAACGTAACACGTAGAAAACGCTTCGTGGTAAAGGCTGTTTCCCCATGGTAGCAGGGTAAGGATGATGGGGAGGTGGGATATGAAAGGTGGCGGAACAGAGCACTGAGATACGCTATAGTAGCAGAGGAGGTAAGACGTAAAAGCAGGGAAATAATGAAGAGAGCGAAGGTACGTTATTAAAGTAAAGGAAGGGTGTACAGAAACATGGTACGGTGTCAAGGGAAGGGTCCGGGGAAGTAGGATATAAAAGCAGGGAAAGGTTAAAGGGGAAGTAGGCTATGGAGGCAGGAGAAGTGTGCCAGGGAGGTAAGAAAGTGGAGAAGTTTGCACGAGGTAGAATATGAAAGCAGAGGAGGTAGAAATGGTAACAAGCTAAGAGATAGGGCGGTGAAATATGAAGGCAGGGGAAGGTGCACAGGAGGTAGGTTCTAAAATCAGAGAGAGGGTCTGTGTAAGGTGGTATATTGAAGCAGGGGAAGGAAGCATGGGCTGTGGTGTAGTAGTGTAAGACGGCCAGGCAGCTAGAGAGAACAGGAAGTGAGATGGCAGCGAACGGGAGTACCAGTCGCTACAGCAACCCATTCTGTTTTAAGCCATATTGGCACTAGGTTACAAATGATGCCCGTTTTTTGTACAGTACTGCACAGCAAGTACACACCCAATGCTGTGACAAGCACTGACAATGCCAATAGGTTTGGCTTATAAATTAAAATGCCTCTCGAGTCACTGATGGGCTTAGGCACTCAATAAGTGCAGTCCGTCACTTATCGCACTCATGCATCCTTGCATTCAGCCACTGACTGATTCTTGAATCCACCCACAACCACAATAAAACATTCACACAATCTTAATTTAAACTAGAAAAATAGGAAAAAAAACATTGCCATCTAAACATGGCAGACATATGCTTGCAATAACAAATAAAATTAAACACAGCATTGGGTGGCCTTCTTGTTCCATGTAGTACACTGCAGATGAAATGAGTGTCTAGCAAGCAGCCGCTCAGCACTGTCTGGGGAGCTGTTGTATTCTCTATAAAATAAAAATAAAAAGAGTAGATTTAAAGAAATGAAAAGGGACCTATAAAAAGGAGAAAATGGAAAACTAAAGACTGGCCTTCCAGCCCTGGCACTGATGCACACTCCGGAAGACGGCCACATGCTATCAGACAAACGCCTTTACTCTCAAAAGATGAGAGCCAATGGCTTAAGTGGAGTGACCCATTACCCCATGCTGTAAGCTGCATGGACTGCAGCAGAGTGCAAATAACACGCGTACAGATCAAGAGAAGTAGAGGGCTGACCCAAAAGCACTATGTATGTCTATATTTTTTCACATCCATAAAAATATTTCTTGATTACAAGATGTTGGCAGGCAACCAAGTCAGTCAGTCCTTCCAAAGAAATTCTAGAAAGAACTCCAGCGCCAACTGTCTACCCCTAGGGTTTGTCAAAGAGGGGAATTAACACCAAAACCCTGGCTACAATGATAATCCGGGAGAATACATTTCTCCTCGAAGCGCCAGACAAGCAAAACATTTCACGCATATACAAATCACTGGTTATTAAGAACCCTGACTACTTTAAGCATCTGCTGGAAGCTTGGGAATGAGACCTCGGTTCATTAATGGATGAGGATGATTGGCAACAGGCATTGGAATCCCCGCATGAACCCACCCCTCAATGCGACCAGATTTCACGCAATTCAGCTGAAATACCTACATCAGTTTATTTTACCAGAGATAGACCGTGGAGGATGGGCGATGTCGCCTCACTATCTTGCCTGCAATGTTCTTCTCAGCGAGGGGATTTCTATTGCACCATCTGGCAGTGTAGTGGTCTCAGTGGGTTCTGGGCAGGGATTCTCGAATGCTTGGCTGCTGTTCTGAGCTGAGATCTCCCTAGAGATCCTAGGCTTGTACTGCTCCACATTGCAGTCGATATGGATGGCGATGGATACAAGAGAGTCCTGAAGAGGCTTGGATTCTTAAACAATAAGCATGAATTTGCACAAGGATTGAAAGATACAAAAGGCAACCTTTGAAGAGGTGGAAGATGGGTATGGATTATTCCATGAGCTTAGAATGACCCATGTACAATGCTAGGGACTTTCCACACAAACACAAACATTTGGAGAGACTGGGGCCAGTATTGAGGAATCCAGGTAGATCCCCGTCTGGGAAGATTTGGGTTAATGGTCAATGGAATGTTTGCTGGCAGAGTACATATGGCCCGGGCCGGAGGCAGAATCTGTGGGGAGATTTTAGAATGGACTGGGAAAGATCAATGGGGCAGATGCAGAAGAATGTACTAAGGTGGAACGACAAAGATGTCTATTGTTCATTTTGACCACATTCATTTGTCTGTAAACGATTGTATTGTTGTTACTAAACTAAAAATGCAAATAAAAGAAAAAAACATATTGCCTTTAGCACACACTTACACAATAAGTCAGGCCTTCTGACTTTGTCTTAACTTTTCAAAATAAACAGATCAAACCTATGAAATCTGACATCACTTTTCCTATTAAACAAATAAGGCCATAGCCTTTACAATCTGCTCATCAACACAGGCCTACTAAAGACAGCATAAGTTGGCAACCATCATGCACATTAATTAAGAAAAAATGCCTATGTTCAAAATTACAGGCTGCAAAAAATACACAACCGCTCTCAAAAGGGCTTAATAAAGATCATCACACTGAAAATCATCTACCACCAGGGTATGTCAGTGGGGTATTAAACACCAAAACCTTTACCTATTAAATGAATCTGCAAGATTACATGTAACAAAACATCATTCTGCAGAGTAATAACAATCCACTGTTGAAGCCCAATATACCTTTATCATGAGTTTGTCACCATAATTAATACCGACAAAACGGAGGTGATAGAATTTGGCCCTGGCCGGCCCCAGTGGAATGATTCCTGGTGGCCGACTGAGGCTGGGGAATGCCCATGCCCTGTCCCCAAAGTCAGAAACCTCTGGGTCATTTTTGATGACCAATTGAATTTTTCCGCCCAGGTAAATAGTCTCACTTCCTCTTGCTTCTTTTTACTAAAAACCTTGAGAAAAATATTTCTGTTCATCTCATAGGAGTTGCAAAAGACGGTGGTGGTGGCACTCTTCTTGTCCAAACTGGACTACTGCAATGCCCTCTTTATGGGCATTGACAAGTTCCAGATGAGAAAACTGCAATCTTAACAGAATGCCGCAACAAGACCACTTCTAAGCTTACCCAAAGGACAATCAACTTCAGCGGGAATTAAGTCACTACACTGGCTCCCTGTCCAGCAGATGGTGGAATTTAAGGCTTTATGCCTCGTGCACAAAGCACTTTATGGTGGCGGTGCTGAGGATAGCCAAAGAATGTTCCCACCATATACCCCCACATGCCCTTAGATCTGCCATGTTGGGCCTCATCAAGATTACTAAGATCAGACAGGCAAGATGGGAGGGGGGGGCAGGGGGGAGTGGGGCAGGACTCTATCATATTGCGCAGCAAAGTTATGGAACAAAATGCCCATGGCCATGAAATTTCAATCCAATCGGCAGCTCTTTAGGAAGGCCTTGAAAACATGGCTGTTCAGCTCCACATAAGTCCGGTAATACAGGGCGTACTTTCCTTCCACATTCTTTAGCGCCAAGATGCCACGGTTATCGAGCGCTCTATAAACATAGAAACATAAACATAACCAAGTCAGGCCTACTGTATTGCTCACAAGCTTTCCCACAACGCAACCATCAGGGACAGTCATAAAATTGTAAATAGATCCAAAATTGCAATTGGCAAAGCAAAATACTATCTCTCCCAATACGGGCTTAAAATGATTATTGCAGTGAAAATCTTCTATTCCCACAGTTTGTCACAGGTGGTAACAGCGGTGGCTCTTTTGCTAAGGCGGCCGAGCGCCGCCCCACTAACCTTTGAGCAGTGCAAACAGAGATAAAACAAATGATAATAAGACTTTATCATCATTTTATTTTTATGTATGGACTCAAAGCCAGGTAGGGGAAGGGCTGGGCTCGCAGCAGTCATCGGGAGGAGATGTGGTTTTTACTCTCCAAGTGCGCATGGCGGTTTGCCTGGCCCTCATGGGCCAGCCAAACCGTTTTGCACACTGAGCATGTTCTCCACCTGGCTGTGTTGCACAGCCGGGTGGAGAACATGCCCAGGCTCCCAGGCACTGCCTGAGCGGTCAAACAGACCGCTCAGACCAATCACAAAGCTCCTGTCATGCAGCATCATGATTGGCCGGGAGAGTCTGGGAGCTCCTGTTCCTGCTGCCTGTGCCGAGACTGAGGACGGAGGAGAGGCGGCGGCATTCATAGGTAAGTTTATTTTTTATTTCATCCCCCCCCCTCGCCCCACCACCCCTGTTCTGAGGTAGCCACCACTGGGTGGTAACCAGCACTGAAACCCTTGCCTTCAAGGGTAATATTTGAGATTCCATGCAACAAAATACCTATCTGCAGAATTTCATACTGTGTACGAACAATGCACCCTTAAACGCCTACTGACTTTAACATATGCTTTTCACAATATGCCAGTCCTACTGCCTTTATCATAACAGGTCATAACAAAGATCAAGCATGTAGCCTTCATCATTGACTTGCCACTATTACCAACCAGTCATGCTGTATTGAGCGTACGCTTTCCCACAAGGCAAAAAGTGCAAAACAAGCACAGTCTGACAACGGAAGCACACAGCTTATGACCAAACAAATGCTGTACGTAGGGACCCCAAAATGTGGCCAGAGCTAAGCCTCTTTCAGTAGTACTTCTAAAAGGTGTGTTCCTGTTGATCACAAGGTCTACTGTGCTGTCAAGCCAAACCTAAAAATAATCACCCCTGCTCAGCTCTCTACAGGGATTATCCTGAAGCAGGCTCCATCTGCTCTCCTGCCAGATGTGTGCTTACAGAGCAGTACCTGTCATGCCTTGAGACAGACACAGCTCTGAGGAGGGAAAGGTTCATAGTCCACCTGGGACCTTGGAAAGTGGCTTCAATAGTTGGTGCAAAATAGGCTGAAGGGGACACTGGGGGTGACACTGCACAGTGCAATGGAGAGGAGACAAAGCAAGAAGCTGTACTTGCAAAGAACGCTAGACTTCCCCCGCCCCCCATGGGTTAGTCCCAATCGGAGCACGACACCCAGCGGGACTAATACTGGGAGTATACCAACATGGAGTGAAACACCCAGGGCAGAGGAGCTTTGCACACACTGAAGTGAACGTGTTGCCATTGGGAAATACACTCCTCCACTAGTCACCCCTACCCCGTGGCGTCCTAAAAAAGGATTTCACAGCCCAAAGAGGCTGACAAATGCGGATACATTGTCATAGCAGTACACAAGGCCACTCTCTCAGTGTTGCAGTTTTTTGGCTACCTCAGCTCTGATGAAAAGACGGATTCAGAGGAAACTATGCAATGTGATGAAAACATGCTGGTCTTGCCTGCGCTGTCAAATCAAGATCAGGACCCGTCAGCCCTGGGATGAGCAGATTACAGCCCAACTACTAAATTTCAGGAACAGAAAATTGTTGGCTACAGTATCTTATCCACTGCGTTTCACAAAGTGCAATGAAAAACAGTGGACAGGCTTAGGACGATGTGCGGAGTTATTGTTGGACTCATTATGTTGTGTTGTCATAATACCATTGTTTGTACAATGCTCTTCATGGCATTTGTGTGGTCAGGTACTAGTCTCTGTGTTCTAGACATTCTTTTCTTGGGGACTGGGATTGCTGGCTGATCAGAGTCATGGAGTTCTGGGTGATTGCGTTTGGTACGTGATGCCCGGTTTAACGTAGCAGTCACCAGTGGTTGCTGTTGGTTCAAAAGTTAGTGGTCACCTGCAGTTGCTATTAGTTTAATGCTAGTAACCATTGATGGTTACTATTGGTTCAATGCTAGTGGTCACTGATGGTTGTGATTAGTTCAGTGCTAGCAGTCACTGATGGTTGCCATTGGTTCAATGCTAGTGGCCGCCGATGGTTGCGATTAGTTCAATGCTAGTGGTCGCCGATGGTTGCTATTGGTTTAATGGAGATTCCTAAAAAGTGTCAGAGCTTGCAAGGCATTCGAGCTCTGAGGAGGGGACGGGTGGAGATGGTTCAAAGGGGAGTTATGACTAAGTTGCGAATAGGGATGGTTTTTTGTGATAATTGAAGAGAGGGAGACCGGTCACTTAAAATATGAGTGTGGATTTTTTTTTTATGGTGGGATCTTTCAATGGGCTGAAATTAGCAGAAAATCTATGGGGTGAGGGGGTGTGTAGAACCCATCATACAACCCCCCCCCCCCATCCCTCCCCGCCGCTGAAAATTCAGCCTGGGCAGCAGTGCATGGGGAACAGGGTTTAGTTGTGGTTTTCGATGAAAGTGGTGATCGCAGGTCAAGCCAAGAATGGAGTTTCCTATAATGATGAAAGGAAAAATTGAAATATGTCCTGCTTCACCTCCCACCTCTCCTCATCACACAACAATCTGTTCCGAATGTACTGTGCCACAGTTAGCCGTCAGCCACATTTCAGCTCGACTGAAACAAATAAATGCTCGCCTGAGGGCACAGTGTTTCTGGGGGCGATAATGTGACTGGTCTGCTCTGTTCCACCCACTGCATCCTCCTTACTGGACGGCTGGCCTTCCTTTCCAGTCAGATTTACATCATAACCTCGGGTTCAGAAGTTTCCCATCAAACCCTGCTCAACGGCGCACTTCTCGCCCCCTCAGGCACATGTAAACCTCGTTCAGTAACAGCAGTCGACCTGCCCGCCCCGTGCAGGCACATGAAGACAGGGGCGGATCCGTCGCCCCACTGCTCTTTCAGCAGGAAAAATAAAATTATAACTATCATTTTATTTTTCGCAGGTTGAGGGCTGGGTTAGGATGGGGCGGGCCGGAGGCACAGGGGGAGGAGTGGTTTGCACACTCCAAGTGCACGTCCTGGCCCGCCCAAACAGTCAATGCCACTTTGCATGTTCCCCACCAGGCTGCATTACACAACCTGGTAGGGAACATGCCCAGGCCCCCAGTTACCATCTGAGCGTCGATCCACAGAGCTAAGACCAATCACAACATTGAATTGCAGCGGTGTGATTGGCTATGGGGAGCCTGGGGGCTTCCTGGCTCCGCAGCACTGCCGGAGAAGCGGAAGAGAGCTGCACCCGGTGAAAGAGGTAAGTGTTGGTTTTTTTTGTCCCCCCTCCCCTCCACCCTCATTCCCTGCCAGCTGCTATTGCTTGAAAAGCTTTCAGTAGCGGACCCCTCCTCCTGCTTTGGCACATGAAATCCCAGTTCAGCAGCAGCAAATGACCATCCCCACCCCCTTGCAGGCACATGAAGACCTTGCCCAGCAGCAGACTCCATCAAGCAAATAAACTCCCTGTTCAACAGTAGCGGTCCCACCCCTCCCCAGGCACATTAAAATGCAATTCAGAATCAGAACCCCGCCCTACCCAACTTCCCGCCCTCAGGCACATGAAAACCTTGCTCACAACCCCCCCACCCCCCTTCCCTTGTCAGACACAAGAAATCACTGCTTAGCAGCATACCTTCCCAGTCACCCCACAGGCACATGAAAACCCTATTTAACAGCATTCTTCCACCCCACCCTCTCTGGCACATAAAAACCTCGATCAGGAGCAGGCCCCTCTCCTACCTCAGGCACATGAAATCCCTGTTCAGCAGCAGGCCTCCCACCCCTTCTCAGGCACATGACATCCCTCCGACGCAGTCACAGACTATTTCTCTGTCACCCCCTCTCAGCAGCAGGCCTCCCTCCCACGATCATGAAGTCATCTTTCAACAGCAGTCCTCATACCCAGACGTGTGAAGTCCATGTTCAGCCTCAGACCTGGATTGCACAATATTGTATCCCTGTCCTGCTGCAGCCTTACTCACAGACTCAAGAAATCCCCATTCAGCAGCAGGTCTACCTGCCAGGCTCATGAAAACCCCTCTCCACAGCAGATCTCCCTTTCTCGGCTCATGAAACCCCACCCAGGCTCATGAAAGAACCACTCAATATCAGTCCCCTCCCCCCCAGGCTCACGAAATCCCCACTCACAGCAGGCCTCCCTCCTAGGCTCATAAAATCTCCACCTAACAGGAGATCTCCCTTCCTCAGCTCATGAAATCCTGTCCAGGCTCATGAAAGCACCAGTCAATAGCAGGCCTCCCTCCTAGGCTCACGAAAGCCCTTCCATGCTCATGAAATCCACGCTCAACTCTAGCTCTTCACCTGTGATGCAGAAAAGCGTCTCAGCAGCAGGTCCGTCTTTCAGGCACATGAAATGCATCGTTTAGCAGCAACTTCCCACCCAGGTACAAAGAAATCACAGAGCATCAGTGCTCACTCCCAGGGCCGGAACATGTGCATCACCTGCGCCCTTCCTCGACAAACTCACAAACGTTCTCACTGTATTTACCACTGGGATCTGCTGCAGGGATGAGTCTGCAGAGCCAGTGCTCAAAGGTGGATGGGTGGTGTGGTGGGGGGGGGGGGGGGGGGTGGTACGGGGGGTGGGGGGAGTCTAAGGTGCACAATGTGCCCCTACATTTTTTAATTTGAGAAAAAACTGTTCTACTTCTTGTGAAAAAAAAACGAGGGAGGGGCATACAGCTAAACAAGCCTTCCTGCCAGGGTGCCTTCTTGCCGGAAAGAAATGTAAATGTGCACAACTGGTTAATCTGCAAATGTGAAGGTTGCCTGGAGCCGTATTGGCTTTAATTGAAGGAATCACTTGAAGCTGCCCGTTGACACAGATTTATTCTTTATGAGAGGTATTGTAAGGCAGCTACCAGCTAAGATGTGAAGTGTGTGCTTTTAAAAGACAGCTATAAAATACATGTTTTACACTACCTACAGTCTGGGTATTACTAAAATCTATATTTTGGAAGCCTACTGTAGCACCCTCTCCTATACTGTGTGTAATGCGAGTTTAAAATAATGACTTGCATGGTCACAGTGCTTTCTGTCACAGACTGGGACCTCTTAGCACTAAACATGCACAAGTCAGTATTCTCAACTACACCAACAATGATTCAGTTCTGTGGCTCTCTGATGCAGTGCATGAACTAATAGAAGCTTCATAATGTGTGATAGTCTATTTCCCACTGATTATCATAACCTGTATTTAATTTTCATTTAAGCTCTGTGTTATTTTACATGTAGTTACATGAAGGCGAAAGACCGAAAAAAGTTACAGAATATTATGTTTTTTTAAGCCATTTCTTTGACCTCACTCCCACGTTCACAAACGCCCTCCCAAAGCACACAGCATCACAGTTCCCATACTTTATTTTTTTTTTTTAAAGCACTTCGAACACTGTTGCAGACCAAGGCCAGAATGAACAATGAAGAACTGTAACCCTCAAACATTTTCAAATGGACTCTTTATAGTCTGGTTTGATAGCGGAGCTGTCGCCAGACAATTACTTGAGAACACCAGGAGATGAGCTTTGGCTCCAACCACATGTTGGCAGGCAAGAGCACATGTTTTGATTGGGCAGAAGTTGTGTGCTTCCACAAAAAAAGTGCTTGCTATCCACACATCTGTGATCATTCTGTATATTTCTCCAGCTGCATTGCCAATGTTTTATTTCCTAAGACTGGGGTCTGAAAACAGAATAGGCGAAGGTCTTTGACCTTCGCATCCAGAGACAGCCTTCTGGAAGTATGAGATGGAGTGCAAGGAACCACTAGCGTTGAAAAGATGGGGAGACCAACATGATGTGACTTGGGGCTGGCCAGAGAAGATGGGCTAGCACTGGGGGTGCAGTTCAGCGGAATAAAAGTAGCAGAGCTTAATGTTACCTCATTTTAATGGCGCAGAGTAAATTTTTATGAACGATGCCCTCATGTGTCACAATGGTTGTCCTAAAAGGGTATTCCTTTAAACTAAAGTTTGCAAAATGAATATTTACATTGGGCACGGATCAAATCAAGTGATCACACAAAGTGAAATGTTGTGGTGCAAGTGCCCTCCCACCCAGACAAATGACTTGTGCGACAGGAGACACACGCTTTGCAGTTAATCAGTATAAATTCATACATTTTCTTGTATTGTGCACACTGTACGCTAAACACCAATTAAGCACCTCAAGAATGCTTGTAAACAAGGAAACTGAGCAATGGGCGCATAAAAGCGTTTCATAGAGGATCACACAATTTGTTGAGTCTGAGATTGAAAGCAGCCCTCTTGGTTTTCAAGTATGTGACCTTCTCACTAAACCTCAACACCTCACAACTTACCCCAAGTAATTATCCCATACAATAACTAATACCAACCCAAAGCGGTTAATATTAAATATACTGCATGGAATTCAAGAAATGCACAAAATGATATCTATGAATGGCGAATCTGACATTGTTAATTTTTAAGTGCTCACTTTTAATATTCAAATTCTGCAAAGAGAATTTTTCATAGCAAATTTCAAAACTTAAGGAGTTTCACTATATTTAAGCAACAAGGTTCCAACCCAAGACTGGCTTTTCAAATTTAATTTGCGTGTGTTCTTGATAGTTGAACAAGATCTATTAGCTTGGAGGGGGGGGGGGGTGGGCGCACACTGCCTCACACTCCAGCTCTCAGTTTTCCCCGAAGCATCATAATAAATGCAGTGCATTATAACACTTTCTTCGGTGTCAGGCTTTAGTATTTCACCCTTGTTGATGCAGCCAGTGCTGTGTATCTCTAGACACGTGTTTCAGGATAATTGTCCTTCAGTAGAGAGCACCACTTTTTTGGGGGGTGCTGGAGATGCTGCCCAAAGTCTTCGGAGGTCTCAGTACCACTCGCTGGGCGCAGGTGCATCAACCAGAGCTCTAAGTAATTTAAGTGGCGGATAGGTTAGTCAGTTATTTGGATTCAGAAGGATAGCAGAGGCATAGAAAAGGGAAAAAGGTTTGCATTTATATAGCGCTTGTTACCCCTGATGGGGTGCTGAAGCGCTTTTACTGGAATTCAACATACACTTCACACACAAATGTCAGTCGCGAGCGCTTAACTCATCATGCTGGATGCATGGATGTGATTATTAAGGACGAGAGTAGTGTGCAGGGCTGGACTGCTCGCAGCGGGCACCGGGCATTTCCCCGGTGGGCCGCCAGGGTTGGGGGCCGATTTTATTACAGAGCCGTTTTTGCAGCATAGCTGCAATATCGGCCACTGTAACAAAATCGGACAAAACCGGCCTTGGCAAACAGCTCGGCCGCACCCCCAACCCCCCAGGGGGCCTGCCGAGCACTTTGCCAGGGCAGGTTTTGGTTCCCAATCCGGCCCTGGTAGTGTAGAGTAATAGTGCACTTATGAGTGTAATTAATATGAACTACTGTAGTGCGCATATTAGTGATGCAGACCTTATTACTGTAAAAGCTATGGTAGTGCCAGGCTGAGGGGCATCTCCCCTGGAGAGATAAACATCCTGCGAGTGTTTATACGAAAAAAACAAATGGAATAACTGAATCCAGAGAGCGGTTGAGGAGGAGGTGTGCACTACTGTCCATTGACCCCGTGTCCTGAGTGTGCCACGCTGCCAGCCCTATTTTTTTCAGCCACCAAATCTAAGCATGCTGGGAATTGTGCACTCCAACTTGTAGTTTCATCTTTGCCACTGCAAGTATGGGGCATACAATTCCCAGCATGCTCAGCGCGGTTGGCGGGAAACCAGGGTGGGCCAAAAGTCACCATGGCGGCCCAAAAGTCGCCATGGCGGCAGAGGTTCATTGACAGGTGGATGCCAGGGCCGGAGCCTGGAGGTTATAGTCCAAGCTCTATTAGGGGTTAAGATTCACCCGATTTCCAGCGGAATAACTCTGCCTGTGATTGCTTGTTGTTCAATGGAAAGATTGCAAATGAGTCGTGTGTTCGTCGTTAACACCAATTTTTTTTCTTTCCCAGTACAAGTAAACAGCAGGAAAGTGACAAGAAGCCTTTAGAACAAGCATTGAAAATGCAATAGGCCTCGCCTTTTATTAAGTTAAAGCCATTTGCTTTGCTAATGGTATTATATAGCAAAGCAAATGGCTTTAACTTAATAAAAGGCGAGGCCTATTGCATTTTCAATGCTTGTTTATATTATGCAACTAGCAACCATTGACAAAGCCAATAGTCCTGACTTGTAGGTATGATGTGACTTGTTGTATCATGTATCTGGACGCAGTGACAGGAACAGCAAAATACAATTAGGGCGACACACTGTGCTAAAGACAGATTTTTAGCTTACGTGTTTTTAAGCCACGCCCTTAAATACATTGACCACGCCCCTTTAAGAGACCCTCCAGTTTTTTCATCCCCACTTAAAGCCCGGTCTTCACAGTTCCCTGAGGGAGCTCACCCTACTTTGAGGAGGGACCACACTGCTAGGAGGGACGATGTCCTCAAGCTGGCCTAATTCTGATGTGAGGTATTCTGTCAGGCCTGGCTTTGTACCTCACACCACTCTGCGCTCTCCCAGTTACAGATTTGCATTTCCAGTTACAAATGTAGGCGACAAGTGCCGGGATGCAAAGCCATATAATGAAACCCCCAGGGCTGTCTGGGCCGTTCACAGCCAGGTGGGAGATCCCTGGAGCTGTGACCGTCTTGTGTTTCACGAGGACCTGCCACGCTCGTGAGTCAGCGCCTGTTCGCCTCTCCAGTATCTACCCTGGCGCTCGCTGCAACAACAAAGAAAAATACAACTGTGGAACATGGCAACACGTTTCTTGGCACTTGGAAGGGGAGCTGGGTCTTCTTCGAGAACATAAAAATGAGTTGTGTGAGAGTCAATCAAAGCTACGCTTGCACTCCGCCCCGACCCCCGACCCCCACCCCCCTCCAGCCCTTCCCCCCCCCTTTAAATGCCCTTTTGTTTTCCGTGCATTTGGCTGCACGGTGTGGCTTAGGCCGGAAGTCCACGAGGTGAAACGGCTGACAGAAATATTCACTGATTAGCCCTGATTTTGGCATACTATTGAATTTTCCAGGTCTTCAGGGCACTACGTTTAATACATCTTGGATTTATTTTAAGAGCCTATTAGGGTGCTTGAGGCGCCTACTGCAGACAGCCGAGTGCCCAAACTCAACAGGTTTCAATTCTAGTCAGATAGCTCAAGAGGTTCACGTCAGCTGCTAAGTTTATCTTAACATGCCACAGGCGCCAGTACTGTAGGGAGGTAAGTCACTCGGTTAAGGCGCATGCTGCGTAGCTGTGCGAGTTACCTGCACATAAAATGACCCGGTTGGGATCGGGTCCCCCGCTTCAAACCACACCACTCAGCTTCCACAGGGGGTTGATAACAAAGAGGCATTGAGTGCTGAATTCGAAGCAGGCTCGCGGTACCCGGCTGCAGAGAATATGTCATGTTCTAGCGCCTATCCTGGCAGGATACTGTGCTTGTGTAAAATTATTTCAGCACTCACGCTTATTGCGTGGGTCTTCCTGGTAAGTGAATATCACCCGAAAAGAGCCTGTTACCACTCCGGGTTTAAGGGACAAAACGGTGTTCTCGCAAATGGTATAAAAGACCATCTTTTCAAGAGTGTTTGTGGTCATGCTGTTAAAAAAAAGCAAAGGTGTGGGCTCCAGCGCAGACTCCGTGTCCGCCATGTCAGCTGCGGCAACAAGACCGGAGGTAAGCCGGGGAAAGCGAAGGCCGGGGAAAGCGAAGGCCGAGACGCCGTCGGAACCCGGCGGGAGAGCCTCTTCTGCTGCCCTGCGTTCAACTGCTGCAGCGCCTGACCGAGAGGAGTGAGCCCGGGTCCCCGACACTGCAGGCGCGCGCTGCAACGCCAACAACAACTCTCTCTCTCTTAGAGCGTCCCAGTTGGACTGCCTCGCATGACTGGTTTCTTATCTTTATGGGGCCATGTGTTTGGCCCCATAAAGATTAAAAAACCTTTTATGCCAGCAGTAAGTCAGGGCAGCCAGTCCAACTGGGACAGCTCTAAAAGAGAAAAGTGTATGTCACGAGACGCTCCTTTCCAATGGCTGGCCACCGTTTAGCATAAACGGTGACGCCAGCCAATGGAAAGGAGGGGTGGGGCTTAAAGCCCACTAGAGAAATCTGACCAAAACGTTAAATCTCGCCAGCAAGACTGCGCATGTCTGCGCAGTCTTATGCCAGGCGAGACCTAAAAAGAGATGAAGGACTATAGGGCACGCACTGGAGCTAGGGTGGTCAGTCATGGTGCTGTTAGTTTGGGGGAGTCGCTCATTTTAAGAGCAGATCTAAAGAGCAGCCTCTGTTTTGGATTACAAACAGAAGAGTAGTTCTCTCTCAGAGTTCCTACAAATGCATTCATGGGGATGAGTTCGGCATCTGCTGTTCAGTCAAACCACCCCCGTGCATGTTTACTTGTTCGCAGTGAGCAGCACCCCACAAAAGCCTGCTTTATGGAGGTCACACATTGTGCCCACAGTCCGTTGGGCAGTCCGTGGCAGGCGGTGAGCGAGGCTTAAGGAGGGACCTTTCCACCTCGTCTATGGCAGACGACGAAGGTGGTGGTGGCAAGCGAGGTTTTAAGGTGGGGACCTTTGCGACGGGCGCCGAAAGGGGCAGGGGATGGGTTGCGGCAGGTCAGAGGTCAAACTCAGGTGCAGTGGTAAGGAGGTTAGTTAACTGCACTCCCATGTAGCGGAAGTTCTCTGCTCACTTCACATCTACCTTCCCATTGACGATTACAGACAGAGCTAGTCTCCTCTAGAGTAGAAGACAGAAGACTCCCCCGGAGCCGCCTTTAGCAATACCCTAGACTGCCCAGTGGGTGGCATTGCTTCCCTTTCAAAGCAAGCTGGGGACGCTGCAGATGCACTGCAGCTGACCAGACCCTCTGCATGAGCTCTACCACTATGGGCAAGTGCTGCTGGTGCTAAAAAGTCCAATAGGTGCTAGCTATAGCCATCTCAGTGATCTAAGTGCTAGCTGCTGATATCTGGCTAGGACTTGCAGGTTAAAATTCAAATGGTGGCAAGCAGGTGCGCAACGCCCTTATGGCTAAAAGGGCTTCAAACTGCCCCCCCCCTGCCGGCCCCCCCTCAGCGTTTGGCTCAGCCCAGGCTGCTGCAGCTCGAGCAGCTGTGAGCTCGGCTGGGCGTTGTCTGGAGTCCCATCTCCGGCACGCCCACGTTTTTCACAGGTCTTTAAAGACCTTTTGCATATTTACATACCTTTGTAAACTGGGTACCGAGGATTTGTTTTTTTTCTGGTTCCAATACCCCCTGAGCCCCCAGTCTGCCTATTCCTTACATTTGCATTTTACTGCTTTCTATTTATTTTTGCTGTTTGAAGTATGCACAGATAAGTGCTGAAAATACGGCTTTAGGTGACTGTTTTTTTTTTTGTACCGTCTGGGACATCAAACTAATGAGCTGGCAACCCTAATCATAAGACTGGAAGTTTGTTGCAGGATCAGCACATTATTTATTTCCTCCACCCTCGATCCTTGATGAATGCCATAATAGTAATAGCTTAACTTGTATCTGAAACCCTACGTCACCGTCAATACAATGCTGAGTTACTTCAAGTGTCTAGGAATGCACCCTGCATTCAGACAACTCTCTCCTCATTCTCGCCCTTAACTTTCATGCTCACCATATACTCACAGCAATTACAATGCACTCACACTGATCACCGTGCACTCACACCATGCACCTGCTCACTCTGCACTCACGATGCACTTGTACTGTTCCTCCTGAACCTCACCCTGCAGTCACACGAGCACACCACTCACCCTGCACTCCTGTGACACTTCTCACCTGTCCCCCTCACTGCTCCATCAACAATCTCACTCAAACAAGCCCATCACTAACCATACATTCATTCGTCCCACTCTGCACTTACATCTGTACCCAAATTCATATGGTCACCTCACTCACCCTGCAGTATTCCTCTTACCCTACTCGCACACTGTCTCATCGCTCACCGTGCACTCACATGGGCACTCTGCCACCCACACAGCACAGAGGGTTAATGTGCCTGCTACAAAGAACGTGTACCATGCAGATCACAGAACTGAGTGTGAGTAAACTATGAGTAGCGCCATAAAAAATGAAATGTTCGTCAGAAAGGTGCTGTAGAGAAATGAGGTGCATTGTTGGTGAGTGGTAGTGAGGGAATTCATGGAGAAGGAGGAAATGGGGTGCCCAACAAGACTGTTGCACTGTGTGCGACCCGTGCTAGGGTCAGCCCTGGCTGGGAGTTTTAGCATCCCCCCCACACCCCCGCTCCCGAAGTTTGGGTCTAGTTGCGCCCCTGGTGGCAAGGCATAGTCATCCAGTCATGCTTTGGGGGATTCTACGTCGAGTATCAATACAATGGGCAACAGTCACTCATGCCGTTTACCTTGTTCCAAAACAGCAACGCCTGGGGTAGAAAGTACTGTGCAAAACAGGTTATTATTCCTATGAAGGTTTGAAATGACCTGGGAGGCGGAGGCAAAAGAGTTAAGATTATGCCCGTACAACACAATCATTGCCAAGACTTCTCTTTGCACAGGTATCTGCCTTCATAGAACCAACCATGTCTTGCACAAGGATGCAGGAAGAGGTGACATTTCCAAGTCATGCAGAAGATTTCCAAAGCATAATCTGGAGAGCACAGAGAGGCGGTGTCAATCAGTGGAATATGGAATGCTCCCGCTCTTTCAAGGATAGACAATAAGGTTATGCCTGAAGCTTAATCTAACTAAAACAGGATTTCTTATCAGTCAAAACACAAACTCAAATCCAAGAATGTCTCTCCAATACAAAGCTAAACTGCTTTCCCTCACAATTTTACACAGTAGCCAAAACCCATTACTATCCGTAACTCCTCGGACAGACCCAGTCAACATCCAGGTAGACTTCAAAGCCACACTCCAAACTCTGGTTCGATCAGAGGGTCTACGCCCCATTAGAACGGTTCAAAGCCCCACCCTAAGTACTGGTCAGGGGCTACATTCTGCTAGAGGATTTCAAAGCCCCAATCCAAGCTCAGCCACCGACGGGCTCGAGAGGCCCAGAATACCAAAGACCTTCTCATCAGTCTCTCAGATTCAAATCCGGCCGCACTTAATTATGCTTATATTTATGAATGTATATGGTATTTCTTTAGCATGAACCTAGCCAGCAGGTAGAGGAGGGCCACATATGAGGAGTGCCACATATTGCAGCCAGGCTAGAAGACTGAAGACATGGATCCCCATCACCCCAAACCCGATCAGGCAGACCTTCACAACACGTTCTAAGGTAGTAAGGAACAGCACACCGCCCTAGCAATCAGCGAATCTCACTTCTTGAAGGCCAATGTGATCCATGCATCCCTAACAATGCTGCTAACACCGAGAGGCTAAAAAATGAGAAATACAACTGGAAATAAAACAGGAGATAAACTTTCTAAATTTCTGCGCCCAAAATATGGAAAAACAGCCCCCTTTGCATAGAAGCATCACAAGATCTCACCTGTTCAGAAAGTAGCTGAAGGCTCATCTCTTCAAGAATCCCTTCAAATTAAACATTGGTCAGAAGCCTTCCATTACCAGTGCTCACGGCCCATGAATCAATCTTATTCCCTCCCTCCATACACGATACGGACTGCCGTGGCCCTGGATTCAGTCCCTTACCTTCCTCCATACACGATCTTGACCCCACGACCCAAGATTGAATCTGTCTTCCTGCTACCTTCAAACACTAGCTTCAACCCTTGCCTACGCCAAATCCCTGTACAACACTGTTCCATACTAGTAAATTTTATGCTCTATAAATACCACATACATATATACATATAGCAAAAGGGTTGTCAAACTCCAAATCCTAAGGACTTGGAAAAGCTTAAATGAAGTAAGAACAAAAGAATAACTCCCAAAAGGGGCAGCAGGGAAAGTAACTCCCGAAAAGATACAATCTCTTAATAAATAGGACAAGTAGAAAAAATAAAATCACATAAGTAACAAGTGGGAGGAAATTAACAAAAGGTGTCACAGAAGAACATGAAGAAGGCACTCCCAGATTAAATAATTTCAAATCCGTATCCGAGTGACCTCAAAGGATGGTTTATTGCAATATTAAGTCTCGAAGTGGTTGAAAATTATGCTCATAAATGCTTTTGTCGAGGCACCACATCGCCAAGATACTTCTAGAAAAAATATAGTACAGTGTGAGGATGGCAAAAATAGAGATTTCTTTTCCTTGTGTAATACGCACAATTTTCATGAAAATAATGCATTTTGCATGAAACACATTTTACCAGTTGCCTGAGTGGAAATTGTATGCAAGACCATATCTTACAGAAGTTATGTGAGATAGCGGTGGGAGAAAGGTTGAAGCAGAAAATGTCTCTTAGCCACTGCACGCATCCATTTCACCGTTCCTTAAAAACAATGTGACAGATGTAACCTGAACTGGAGACTGAATAAAGATAGCTTAAGAATACCTCCTGGCTCCAGGTGTCTTTCTACAGAGATCACAACACAATGTATGCTTGTACTAACTTCTGAGGGGTAAACAAATGCCCTAAAAAGTATATTCAGGGGGCAGAAAAAGAATGTGAAATACACTTAGCCCAAGAAATGGGAATTGCTGGAGATTTTGCTCACATAACTATAATTTCTCAAAGGTGTAGTCATGTGACTCTTGATTTCAAGGCATCAGACCTGGTCTCTTTAGAAACTGGGGTTGTTGGGATGAGTGAAGGTGTAATGTGTGTGGGGTATTGGGTGCAGGAGTTGTAGGACATAATTCAGGATGCACATTTGTTAGTGCTTTTTTTTGTGCAATCTCTGGGTCCATAAAGCGCTATCTGACGAATTGGAATCTACAACCAAGGTTAATCAACAAATCGGTATATTTAAATAATGTGAAGCCTTTTAGGTTCCACAAGGAAGGCAGAGAGGGATCTCGTTTTCAAACCATAAGATTATTAAAGGTTAAAAGGTGTATAGATTCAAAATAATCAAATTAGTGTCAATCAATCTATATATGAATTTAGTTATTATGGAGTTCAAATCAATCAAGGTCATGTAAGCGAGAAAACAAATTAATGTAAGCTGTCTCATAAGGAAAAGGATAGGTAAATCACTTCTCCCATGCAGACAGCCCTCTACTCTGCTTTAAGCTGTGGCAGGAGGGGACTAAAGAATCTTCTGCAGTGCTGGAAAGCACCCAACACTGCACTAGCTCAAATCACACAATTGTAATATTTGCTACACCTACGCATGGTTCCCATAAAACGCTCAAATCGGGTTTAAGCTAGTAGATACACAGTCTCATTCGTTTCTCAAGCTCCTACACAATGCAACTTCTCTAAACATCCTTCAAACTTAGTTATCTGCACATTGGGCCATCTAGTACTCTGCCCGTGCACTGTAGCCACAAATTAAGACATTCTGCAGTTATCACTTTAAGGAAAACATTTCACATGAGAAATAAACAGATCACTTTGTTAATTGAGAGTTTAGCTTCTCCTGGAAATAAAGATACACATGGGATATGAAACAAGATGGCATCGAGACATGATCCATTTCAAATACAGGCCTACATTAGAGATGGCCAATCTAAACATGAATAACTCGGAGTAAACACACTTGTAAACTCATAACCCTATGGTACTACATAGGAAATATCCGGTGTTTCCCTTAACGACCTCGAGGAGGAGGACACGTGCAGAATTGCATGTTTGTTGAAATACAAGTGTAAAGAGAAAGTTTGCCAAAGAAATAATTACATTTAAAGAGTTTCACAACACTCAAGCACGTCGAAACTCACACAGAACAGCACAATAAAATACAGAAGCACAGTGAAGTAAGTTAAATATTAAAACAGCAAATATAAAGAATGGCAACAAGCTGTGGTAGTTCTCAATATCAGAGTTAAGAAAAAAGAAACAAGAACATAAAGCTGAACAAGCAGAGCCCCCCAGAATCGAGTCACCAGATACAGAGCCAAGAAGCTCGTAGTATTTTCGTTCCTTTGTGCTGGTTTCACATGAAGGGAAAAGACATAACAAAACTGTAAATCCCTAATAACTACAAGACCAGAAACAAAAGCACAGCACGGCAGGAGCAGCGACAACCAATAGTTTACAGCAAAAGTGCCTGGTCCCTGGCACAGACAACAAGCTGCAACGGAGACTGAAGGATTAATGTAATAATTATGATGGATGAATGGGCGCCCACCTGGAGAGCCTATTTGTAAACGGAATCAATCATCTGTGAATAAAAAAAGGCTGCGAAGAAAACACAAAGACTGAATAAGATGTTATTAGGTGAATTCGAAAAGAAGTCAAACTTAGAAGAAGTGGGGTATCAGTTCGGTCTAAAGAGGAAATGGTTTAAGTTTCAAAGAGGAAGTTAATCCTTCATTGGGCCTTACAAAAAGTGGGCATATGTATTCTCGAGTGCGATTTCACTCTGACCTCCACTGAGGACACAACACCCAGAAAGCATCCCAGTTCCTCTTTATGGACAGATTACACCATACTGTCCTTGTGAAAGGTAAAACAGAACAGTTACAGATTTTTAATTTCACCTCTTAGAATAAGATTTTTAACCCCAGGTCCTCTGAGCAGTGTCAGCAGCGAATGTTATTGAGTTCTGCAGCCTCTAGACACCTGAATAGATACTGTTTAGATTACCGCCTCTGCCAATGTATAGCTTTTACCCACAAAACTCTAATAATTTGCGTGAATAAAAGGGAGGCTATAAGGCAAAAGTAGACATTTTAAAATGGATTAACTCAAATGTATTATTGGATTCGGACGAACCATTAGCTATCCTCCCAATTTAGAAATTCATACTCTAGAGTCAGCTTGTGACAATCTTCACAGTATCTCTTGTGAACATTCAGTAGCTCAATATTTATAGCACTTTAAAATCTTAGCACTTTAGTAATAACCCTTGGGTTTACTTGCATGTTAATCACGTAGACGTATCAGCTGTAAGGCCATGCCACCAACCTTTACTTCCGAAGATCTACATTTTTGTAAATTGTTGCCTAAATATAAATGTAAACAAACTAGATTATTTTAGGATATACAAATCCAATGTGTCTGTCAATTACTGCCTTGTACATATGCAGTAAGGCCTAAAGCTTGTCCTTTGCATTTGTCGTAACCTTACTATTAAAAGTCGATGGCACTAGCTTGTTGCATTTTAAACACAGTATATTACGAGTTCATCTGTTTTATGATCTATTTGCACACATTTTAATTTTTGAAAACTATTTATGCTTTCACAACGCTTTGTGTCTTGTACTTGGTACTTTAACGGACTTGATTGTCTAATAAAGTATTTTAAAAGTCAAAGTCAAGACCTCATCGAATATTAAGGTGATGGTAAACTGACAAATATGCAAATATAATGCTGAGCATCAAGGGTGAAGTAGACAGACTGGAAATATCTACAAGGAAGGTGAAAGTGGTTAACAACCAAAACCATGCGGTGGTTGGAGGAAGGGCCCAATAGCACTCATCTTTAGGTCAGGCACTTATTTTCATCAGAATCTGTCCCAGAGCACAAAAGAGAGAAAAACAGAGAAGGGGAAGAAAATATTGCAAAAGATTGACAAAGAAAGAAAACATGGAGGAAAAAGCTTGAAAGAATGAGATAAAGGAGCAGTTAGAGTCTTATGGTGGCGAGAAGTTGTATGAGGTGGAATCACAACTAAGCAGCCTTGGTATTCAGCACCCGAAAATTGCTTAGTGCCGGCCATGGGCTTCTGAGCAAGGGGTTGGCACGACACCTATCCTTTTAAAAATTAAACACTGAACAAAAGTATCAGTCAGGAGACAAAATGATACAGGCTAATGCCGACAGAAGAGAAAGCAAAGCGGCTTCTAATCGAGCTGTAGCTTCACAACACTACATTATTCACTAAAGGCCCAACCACATGGCGGTAAAACCGATGGGTAATGGAGACCTCCAATAGCCAGTGTCAAGACTAGACTCAGAGAATAGAAAGCCGGGTAGGATCCTAAAACATACTCTTGGGTTCCAACCTTTACACAATTATTAAGCATAGACAAGGCCAAGAGCCACAGTCATCATCAAACTAAGTTAAGATTCTTTGCGGTGGAAGATATGACAGACATATTCCCCCAAAAAAAAAAAAAAAAAAAAAAGAAAGTAGCAGCAAAACAATTCAGCAAAGTGGCCAGAACAGAAAATGAAAAATAACTAGTTGTTTAACTATCCTCTAAAAATATTAAGAATTCTTATAAACTTTCCATGCTGTAAAGAAGAAGGAGTTGGCCTATTAGCACAGGTCCAATACGAGGCAACGTAGGGTGTGCTATTGGGCTATCTGTGCCTTAGAATTTAAATATAAATGCTTAACACAATTACTGCTTCCACCCAACTGTCCACACCATCCTAGTATCTGTAATGTGGTCTTAACTAGACCCCAAGCCTCATACTGTTATCGATGTATCACTCCATGATTACAAAAAACTTCTGCTACAATAAAAATGTTATGTGTAAAATCTAGGGGTGTATGGGTGGACTTAAAAAAATAAAATAAAAAATTAATTTGAAAATAAGCACAAACACCATGTCGCTGCGCAGAGAGCCCTTCAGTGACGCCCAGAACAGACAGAGCTGCACAGACAGCGACACAGTGAAACCAGGTACAGACATCACAACACCACAGTGACAGCTAGCAGAAACCACACTCCACTGGAAGTTTCTTAGTACTCCTCGCTCAAGCAGCACTGCAAAAAAAATTATATATCACCTTCCAATGCCAACCCCCCCCATCCACCAGTGACCACAGAACCACCAATGAAACCCCAGAAAAGCAAATGTGAAATCTTTGCTAAAACTAAGAAACCCTATAACCTCTTGCAGAATCAGTGGCGGCCGACAGAGATGAAGACCGGCATAGCGAATATAATTTTTTAAAAGCAAGACTTAAATGCAGTCTCGTGCTCCTCTGTTCCTGGTCCCAGAAGTACCTTGGACAGCATTAGACTCCATCCATTCCCTACTCTGCTCTCAAACAGGAGAGCATGGTGGGTATTGGCCTGAGTGGGATGGATTAATGCTCGCTCTGGCACAGGTAGTCTGTGCTGTTTCTCCAAACCCGATGTACAATACAGCCGGGTTGGAGAAACCTAAGTGTGCATGTCAGTTTGGCCGGCCTCCAACAGTCGGCCAAACTGGCATGTGCACTTTAAGGTGCACACTTACCACTCCTCCTTGCCCCTCCCTGCACACGCTGGCTCAGAGCCAGCAGATGAACAATAGTAAAATATCGTTTTATTTTTCAGCTGCTGGCTCGGAGCAGAATAAAGGTATATCCTGGTGAATTGTACTAAACGCTGATGTTAATATTACAGGGAGGTGTGCCAATGTCAGAGAAATAATGGCACAGAAACTTAGCCTCACCCATACAGTGATTACAGGTACACACCTTCATGCAACAGGGTGTCCCCATTTCAAGTGATGCTATTTCCCATGCGTTTAGCCTTCAGGACTTGCCACGGTAATCTCATCATGCACTGCCTATGACCTCACATATTACATCTCTCTTGCTTTGTTCTATGACCTCATTAATAACATCACTGATGACATCTGAAATGACATCATTGACATTTACCACTTAGTTATTTCAAGTAATGCCATGCAAGGTGTTGTCAGTGTTTGTAGTTCAAAATTACTTTTATTTCACACAAAAAAAAAACAATGGTTAAAGGGACATCATAGTTAGGTGAAAATGGCAGTTAAAACATACCATTTTAAACAAGCAAAACCCCTCAAATTTACCAGTCATTGTTAGCTCAAGTCAATCAATCATTCATTTGGAGAGCGCACTAATCAACCGTGAGGGTCTCAAGGCGCTGAGTGGTGGTGCTGCTACTTTTCGAACAACCAGGTCTTGAGAAGTCTACTGAAGGTCAGCAGGTCCTTGGTCTGTCGCAGGTGGATGGGGAGGGTGTTCCATGTCTTGGCGGCGAGGTGGGAGAAAGATCTGCCTCCGGTGGTCGCTCAGTGGATGAGTGGAACAGTGGCGAGGGCGAAGTCAGCGGAACAAAGCTGGCGATTCGGGGTGTACAAGGTGAGTCGTTTGTTGAGGTATGTTGGTCCGGTGTTGTGGAGTGCTTTGTGAGCATGGGTGAGGAGCTTGAAGGTGATCCTCTTGTTGACGGGGAGCCAGTGCAGGTCTCTCAGGTGGGCAGTGATGTGGCTGTGGTGGGGGATGTCGAGGATAGGGCGTGCGGAGGCGTTCTGTATGCGTTGGAGTCTTCTCTGGAGTTTGGCCGTGGTTCCTGCGTAGAGGGCGTTGCCGTAGTCTAGCCTGCTGCTGACCAGGGCTTGGGTGACAGTCCTTCTGGTGATGGTGGGGATCCATCTGTAGATATTGAGAAGCATGCAGAGGGTGTTGCAGCAGTAGGAGGAGATGGCGTTGACTTGCTGGGTCATTGTTAGTGTTGAGTCCAGGATGAACCCCAGGTTGCGTGCATGGTTGGTGGGTGTCGGTGCAGCTCCCAGCATGTCCGGCCACCAGGAGTCGTCCCAGGCAGAGGGGGTGGAGCCGAGGATGAGGACCTCCGTCTTGTCAGAGTTCAGTTTCAGGCGACTGTTCTTCATCCATTCTGCGACGGCCTTCATTCCTTCGTGGAGGTTGGTTTTGGCAGTGGCGGGGTCCTTGGTGAGGGAAAGGATCAGCTGGGTGTCGTCGGCGCATGAGATGATGTTGTGGTCGTGCGATCAGACGATGCTGGCGAGCAGTGCCATGTAGATGTTAAAAAGGGTCAGGCTGAGGGATGATCCTTGCGGTACACCGCAGGTGATCTTGGTGGCTTCCGATCGGAATGGGGGAGGCAGACTCTCTGGGTTCTGCCGGTGAGAAAGGAGGTGGTTCAGTCCAGGATTTTGTCGCGGATCACAGCGTCATGGAGGCGTGTGCGTAGGGTGTGGTGGCAGACTGTGTAGAAGGCGGCCGAGAGGTCCAGGAGGATGAGGGCCGCGGTTTCGCCGTTGTCCAGCAGGGTCCTGATGTCATCGGTGGCGACGATGATGGCGGTTTTGGTGCTGTGGTTGCTGCGGAATCTGGATTGGGACACATCCAGGATGTTGTTCTCCTCGAGAAAGCGGGTCAGTTGCATGTTGGCCGTCTTCTCGATTACTTTCACTGGGAACAGGAGCAGGTAGATGGGCCGAAAGTTCTTGAGGTCCTTTGAGTCCCCCTTGGGTTTCTTGAGTAGGGCATTAATCCGGGGGTGTTTCCAGCTCTCCAGGAAGGTGGCGGTCTTGAAGGAGCGGTTGATGATCTTCCGGAGTTGGGGTGCGATGATGGAGCTTGCTTTGTTGAAGATGTGGTGAGGGCAGGGGCCTGATGGTGAGCCGGAGTGGATGGTGCTCATGATTTTGATGGTGTCATAGTCGTTGATGTGGTTCCAGGAGTAGGAGGCCGATGTGGTTGGGGGAGGGGGGTGGAGGGTCTGAAGTGTCGGCGGCTGTCTAGGGGATCTAGGTGTTGAAGCGGTCATGGATGTCTGTGATCTTGCGGTGGAAGAAGGTGGATAGGGAGTCGCAGAGGTCTTGCGATGGCGGGATGTCGCTAGAGCTAGAGCTGGGGTTGGCAAGTTCTTTCACGATGTTATAGAGCTCTTTGCTGTTGTGCGTGTTGTTGAGGAGTTCCTTGAAGGAGGTCCTTTTGGCGGTTCGAAGGAGTTGGTGGTGCTTGCGGCTGGCGTTCTTGAGGGCAGCGTGGTTGTACGGTGTGTTCGTGGCGCCACTTCTTCTCGAGTCTTCAGCAAGTCTTCTTGGATGCTTGGAGGTCCCACTTGTGGGACACCCCCGCGCCGCACGGCCACCAGCTGCTGTGTGTGCCCCCTCGCCTTGCCCTCTGCCTCGCTGCCTGCCTCGCTGCCGGCTGACGCCGCTGGCGTCTGTTTTTGCTTGTTTTGTCTAGCATTTGTGCTTGTTTGAACTGCATTTTCCTCCCGTGTTAGCAGCTGTTGTCTGACTTTTGTGCCTGTATTTTTTCTAGTCAGTTTCTGCATTTTCCTCCCGTGTTAGCAGCTTTTGTCTGACTTTTGTGCTTGTTTTGTCTAGCATTTGTGCTTGTTTGAACTGCATTTTCCTCCCGTGTTAGCAGCTTTTGTCTGACTTTTGTGCCTGTATTTTTTTCTAGTCAGTTTCAGCCCTTTGCGTTCTCCTGCCTGTCTGCCCGCCTACCTCGCCGCCCTCCGCCTTCCCTCCCCGCTTCCTGCCACCACCGCTGACCACGCCCCTTTTTCCTTTCTGTTCCCTCCCCGCTCCCGCCTCCCAGCTGCCCCGCCCACCCGCGCACTTGGCCTTATATGGCGACCGTGCGACGCAGGTGAGTGTGACCCACTTGTGGGACACCCCCGCGCCGCACGGCCACCAGCTGCTGTGTGTGCCCCCTCGCCTTGCCCTCTGCCTCGCTGCCTGCCTCGCTGCCGGCTGACGCCGCTGGCGTCTGTTTTTGCTTGTTTTGTCTAGCATTTGTGCTTGTTTGAACTGCATTTTCCTCCCGTGTTAGCAGCTTTTGTCTGACTTTTGTGCCTGTATTTTTTCTAGTCAGTTTCTGCATTTTCCTCCCGTGTTAGCAGCTTTTGTCTGACTTTTGTGCTTGTTTTGTCTAGCATTTGTGCTTGTTTGAACTGCATTTTCCTCCCGTGTTAGCAGCTTTTGTCTGACTTTTGTGCCTGTATTTTTTTCTAGTCAGTTTCAGCCCTTTGCGTTCTCCTGCCTGTCTGCCCGCCTACCTCGCCGCCCTCCGCCTTCCCTCCCCGCTTCCCGCCACCACCGCTGACCACGCCCCTTTTTCCTTTCTGTTCCCTCCCCGCTCCCGCCTCCCAGCTGCCCCGCCCACCCGCGCACTTCGCCTTATATGGCGACCGTGCGAACGCGCAGCGGTCACGCGCAGCGGGCGCGCCGATTGTGCGCCGAAGGCGCGCCAAAGGTAAGCCCGTCTGCGCCCGTCCGCGACCGGACCGCGCCCAGCGCCAGGACCCCTGGCCAACGAAGATCCCGACCGACCCGCCTGACGTACTCCGCCGCCACCCTCACCGCACTCAACACCGGCCGACTCCCAGAATGCCATCAAGCCACTCCACGACGTACCCACGGACCTTTCAGCTGCCACGCCTGCAAGTTCACCTGCATCCGGACCAGCCTCGCACCAGCACCCACCAAGTCGAACACCAGCAGCACCCACCTCAAGTGCATCCTGCTCAACACCCGCTCCGTCCACAGACACGCCATCGAACTCTGGAACCTTCTAGACGCCACAGCCCCTGATGTCGCCTTCCTCACGGAGACCTGGATGAACGCCTCTTCAGCTCCCGACATCGCCATCGCTATCCCAGAGGGCTACAAGGTCGTCCGGAGGGACCGTAACGCCAACCAGATGGGAGGAGGCATCGCCATCATCCACAGGAACACCATCCGTCTCACGACCAGCACCGACAACACCCTGACCAGCGCCGAACACCTGCATTTCCAGATCCACACCAACCCGAACACCACCCTCAGAGGCACCCTGATCTACCGACCCCCTGGACCACGCACACAATTCAGCGAGGACATCGCCGACTTCGTCAGCCCGCATGCCCTCCCCTCCGCCGACTACATCCTCCTGGGAGACCTCAACTTCCATCTGGAGAACAACAACGACCGCAACACCAGCACCCTGCTCGACAACCTCGCCAACCTGGGACTCAAGCAACTGGTGTCCACCCCCACCCACCTCGCCGGATACACACTCGACGCAGTCTTCTCATCCAGCACAGACATAGACTTCAGCCACGCCACAGAGCTTCAATGGACGGACCACAGCTGCGTCCACTTCACCTTCAAGAGAACGACGACCCACCAACACCAGCAACAGGCAGCCCGCAGAAGCTGGAACAAGATCACAGCAGACCAGCTCGCCACCTCCCTGAACCAGCACCCTCCTGCCAGCTCAGCGAACCCCAGCCAAGCCGCCGACAACCTCACGAAGTGGATCAGCAACTGCGCGGACGAACTCGCCCCACTGAGGACCCCGCCTAGCAGACCCGGCAGCAAGAAGGCCCCATGGTTCACCGACGAACTCAAGAGCTCCAAGAAGAACTGCCGAGCCCTCGAGAAAGTCTGGAGAAGGGAACCGACACCAGACAACAGGACCTCCTTCAAACTTGCCACCCGGAAACACCACCAGCTGATCCGCGCCGCCAAGAAAACAGCATTCAAAGACCGGTTGGACAACAACGCACACAACTGCAAGGAACTCTTCAACATCGGGAAAGAGCTTTCCAACCCCAGCGCAGGAAACAACAACATCACCCCATCGCAAGACCTCTGCAACTCCCTTGCTTCATACTTCCACAACAAGATCGCGGACATACATAACAGCTTCAACAACCAACCAACGCACACCATGACCGAACAACCACCCCCCACCACCACCCTCCACGCCTGGACCCCGATCAGCACCGAAGACACCATCCGCACGATGAACTCCATCCACTCCGGATCACCGACCGACCCCTGCCCTCACCACGTCTTCAACAAGGCCGACGCTGTCATCGCACCCCACCTGCGAGACATCATCAACACTTCCTTCGACACCACCATCTTCCCTGAGAGCTGGAAGCACGCCGAACTCAGCGCCCTACTAAAGAAACCTACAGCGGACCCCACCGACCTCAAGAATTATCGCCCCATCTCGCTCCTCCCGTTTCCAGCCAAAGTCATCGAGAAGACCGTCAACAAGCAGATGGCCGCCTTCCTCGAGACAAACGGATCCCTCGACCCCTCACAGTCCGGCTTCCGAGCCAATCACAGCACCGAGACTGCCCTCATCGCCGCCACCGATGACATCCGAGCCCTGATGGACAATGGAGAAACAGCGGCCCTCATCCTCCTAGACCTCTCTGCGGCATTCGACACGGTCTGCCACCGCACCCTAGTACGGAGCCTCAGCAACATCGGAATCCAGGACAAGGCGCGGGACTGGATCATCTCCTTCCTCGACGGAAGAACACAGAGAGTCCGCCTACCACCGTACAAGTCAGAGGCCTCCGAAGTCACCTGCGGCGTCCCTCAAGGATCATCTCTGAGCCCCACCCTCTTCAACGTCTACATGAGCCCCCTCGCGGCCATCGTACGCAAACACAACCTCAGCATAATCTCCTACGCCGACGACACCCAACTGATCCTCTCCCTGACCAACGACCCCGCCGACGCCAGATCCAACCTGCACGAAGGGATGAAAGAGGTAGCCGAGTGGATGACGACCAGCCGCCTGAAACTGAACTCGGACAAGACGGAGGTCCTCATCCTGGGCTCCTCACCCTCCGCCTGGGACGACTCCTGGTGGCCTCCCGCCCTGGGCACCGCACCCAAACCGACAGACCATGCACGCAACCTGGGCTTCCTCCTGGACTCCTCCCTCTCCATGACCAGGCAAGTCAACAACGTCTCCTCGGCGTGCTTCAACATCCTACGCATGCTACGGAAGATCTTCTGGTGGATCCCCACCGAGTCCAGGAAGACCGTCACCCAGGCCCTCGTCACCAGCCGACTGGACTACGGCAACGCCCTCTACGCCGGTACCACCGCCAAGCTCCAGAAGAGACTCCAGCGGATCCAGAACGCCTCAGCCAGACTCATCCTCGACATCCCACGAACCAGCCACATCTCCGGACATCTGAGAGACCTTCACTGGCTCCCCGTCAACAAAAGAATCACCTTCCGCCTCCTCACCCACGCACACAAAGCCCTTCACGACCAAGGCCCGAGCTACCTCAACAGCCGAGTCAACTTCCACGCTCCCAAACGCCACCTCCGATCAGCCAACCACGCCCTCGCCACCGTCCCCCGCATCCGAAGAGCGACTACAGGAGGAAGGTCCTTCTCCTACCTGGCCGCCAAGACCTGGAACTCCCTCCCGACCGACCTGCGCCTGACCCAAGACCACCTCTCCTTCAGGAAGAAGCTGAAGACCTGGCTGTTCGAGCAGTAGCGGCACCCCCCCCTCCCCCCCCCCCCCCCCAGCGCCTTGAGACCCTACGGGTATGTAGCGCGCTTTACAAGTGTCACTGATTGAGGTCGGTGGTGAACCAGATGGCCCTTCTGTCGGTGCATCTGTTTGAGGGTTGCTTGATTGGGGCAAGAGTGTTGGCGCAGTCGTCGATCCATTGCCTGAAGTTGCGGGCGGTTGTGTCGGTGGGTCTCGGGCGAGGGTGGTGATTAGCTAGTCTTCGGTGACCGTCAGGAAGGCGACGCCCGGGGAGGATGAGTCGAGTAGGTCCCAGAGTTCGATGGCGTGCCTCTGGACGGAGCGGTTGTTTAGCATGCAACTGAGATGGTTGTGGCCTGCCCTGGCAGGAGGGGCGGGCCGTGCCGGTGTTTGGTGGCTGGTGAAGCAGCAGCTACGGCAGGAGAAGGGTCTGTGGATGAGCATCGGGGTGGCCTGGATACAGGTGGGTGATCGGCCAGTGTTGAGTTTGTGGAGGATGTTGGTGGTGTAGCGGCGTCTGGTGTCGTGGCGCTCGCGGGGGTCTGACGCTGGGCGCGGTCCAGGCACAGACAGGCTTGCCTTAGACGTGCCTTTGGCGCGCTAGTGGCGCGCCAAATGCGCGCGTCCGCTGCGCAGCCGCCATCAAAAAGGGGAGGTGGGAGGGAGGAGCAGCTGAGAAGCGGGGACGAATGGGCGAGCGAGGGGGCGGGGCCGCAGGGGCAGGAGGGCAAAATGAAAGAAAGAGAGAGTTATAGAAAAAGGGGAGAGGAAGGCAGAAGCCAAGCAAAAGTATGGAAACAGCAGAAACGGCAGGAAAAAAGTAGAGAACAGCAGCCAAGCAGGCGATTAGGAAGGGACAGAGCGAGTGGACACAGCGTGCAGATGGCTCAAACTCGCAGCAGCAGCGAGGGCGGGAACACGGGCACAGACAGGTGGAGTTGCGCGGTAACAGGGTCAAGAGTCTCCCCCCCCCCCCCGTCCCCCCCGGATAACAGAGTGCATTTGTAAAGAGCACATCCACCCAAGGTTAGCTTGGCCCTGCATAACAGATGTATATCGTTACCCAACTCCATAGTATTCATTTTATTGCCCTCAGAAGAATGAAAGGCTGAGTGGAGCCACAGGGATTTGAACCTGTGACCAGGAGGTCGAACACAAGCTACTACAGTGGACGCATTAGGCCACTAAGCCACCAGACCCGGACCAAGTAACTATAACTCATGCCCTAAAGTAACTACAAAAAAAAGCCAGACCCTGTGCCCAACCCTCTGTCCTACAGCTTTAGGCCGGGCACGCACAGGGTTGGCCGCAGGGCCTGTACTCATCCTCCTCTGCGTAGGTCATGTAACAATATAAAGGGTGTCATTTTAAGTAAAGCAGACTTACTGGCTTTGTCAAAGGGTCAAAATACAATAAGCAGTGAGTCTATTGGTTTTAAAGAGGGGTCAGCAAATCAATATATATACACACATGTAAAAAGAAATTAAAGCTGCAATGAAAAGCCATAGAACTAACCACAATGAGGCGCTGCACTGCAGCTGAAGACCATACAGCCCCAGCTCAGAGTTGCAGTTTTTGCAGTGTCTCACAATTTACTGTTTTTATTTTATTTGTTGAAAATATTCATATATTGTAAAATAACCAGAGCATAGTTTGCGTGGTCTGGTAGAGAACCTTCTAATAAAATGTATCTGACTATGAAGATATCTGTTTCCCCATAGAAAAACTCCCATGTCTAATTGCTCATACAAAGCGGAAGGTAAAGTGCATGGTGTATGACTAACACTCTACGTGCCAAACAGATCGTTTGAGAGATTAATTGAGTGAATTGCAAAGGGATATTCTAGTCCAGACGAAATCCACTGACCAGCCCCCCCCCTGCCCCCCCCCAAAGGGCGTAAGATTATTGGCTAAAACATGTTGACTATAATATGATTGATGATTGGGTGAAAAATAGGCTTTAGACCATTGGAGTTAACCTAAAAATAATCTCCCAAAAATGACCAGTTTTAACATCCGAGACCTTCATGTTGATGGCAACACTGGGAGTGTAGACGCAGCCCGGTGATGACTAAAAGTGGCTGAGGGCATTTCTTTCCAAATAGGAGGAATTCCTTATAAGGTAGTTTTGACCTCCTTTTATCAACCTCTTTGTGTATAGTACTGTTAGTGGGAAAGTGGTTGATTAATATTACCTCTCCCCCTCCTTCTGGTGCAAGTTGCTCGGTGCCCACCTGGGGCACCCACACCTTTAATAATGTTGGAGGCTGTGGGTGGTGCCCCAGGACACCTGCAAACCGGGCCGGCTCCCAAGCCACCACTGTGGCAGGAGCCAGCCACCTTGTCATATTTTAGGGAGTGCCCACCCGGGCTACCCACAATCCAGACTTTGTTGGGGGTTGCGGGGTGAGCCTCCTCCCCCCCCCCCCCCCCAAGACCCCCAGGGCTCCAGCTAGCATGCACAGCAGTCCTGGCAAGAGCCAGCACACTAACTGTGCTCTCACCCAGGCAGGAGCAGCATTTTGCACTGCTCCTGACGGGCAGGAGCAAAGTTCTGTCTTCTACCTGGGAGAGTTTGGGCAAGGTTTTGCCTACACACGCCAATGCAAAAAAACAGCCATGTTGCGGGAGATGGGGTCCCTGGGATCCTGCAGCCATATCAGCGACCCATGGGATGGGGTCAACAGGGCCGGTCTACAGCTCAGGGAGCGATGCCCGGCTCCACCCCCATAGGAGTGAAAAAAAGAAAAAAAGAAAAAAAAAAAAAAAAAAAACACACGCACCCCTGGGGATGGAGTCCCAGGGGCCCTACTGTGGCACGAGAGGGTGGCAGCTCAAATTCAAAACGGTCCCATGAGATGGGCTCCCGGGACCCTGATAGAGGCGATTGAGGCGGGCACATGCCTTTCTCCCCTTAGTTTAAATTATCGGCGTTGGGGCCTAGACACATGCCCTTCCCCCAAAAATATTTATGCCCTGCCCTTCAGGTCCTAGCCCACTCCAGGGGGTTAATTAAAAAACAGGCAGAAGATTTAATTTTTTTAGTTTAACAAAAAAATTGTATAACAGATCCTCTGCGGATGCCCAGCACAGATATAAATGAAAAAAAAAAAAAAAAAAAAAAAAAATATGGGCCCCTAGCCGTGCTTTTTTCGAAACCCCCAACCAGAACCAAGCCTAGGGAGGCGGGTATCCCTACCCTGCCCCCGTATATGATTTAAAAAAAAAACTTTGTTCTAGGACAGGGGACTGTTTGTTGTGGCAGTGGCCAATCAGATCTTAAGATCGGTCGGCTCCACGAATCTTCTGCAGCGTGAAATATCTATATTTTAACCTCAATTTCTAGAAAACTATGCATATGTGGTCATAATGAATGGAACTATTAGATGAAAACATAACTACGTACAGAGTCTTATAACTAAAGCACGCAGGACTGTTCTAAAAGCCTATGCTCAAGCAAACAACATGTTTCCTAAAGGGGTTTCAAATATTTATGAACCAGATTATTTTTTTGTTTAAGAGTTTTTCTGAAAACTGGGAAGCATTTCTGGAGGATTGGGTCAAATCACACCTATGAAGCAGTAGAGAAAGACCTCATAAGGTTGCTCCTTTTCTTGAAGTGGCATTTGGAGGCTGAGACTGTACTTGCATGTGAAGTGAAAGTACAGACTTTGAGTTTGTGGGCGAGCTGTTCAAGTCTCAAAGCCAGGTTGGTGAGGCAGGCGGTTCTGAAAGAAATGTGGGCGACAACAGGAAACATTTTGAGAGGTAGGAGTGATGAGATAATGATTCTTTGATTTTGTCAGAAAACAATCTGCAGAGTCCAGCATGACTTTTAAAGAGGCAGATCAAGTTTTTGGAAGGCCTGTTAATAGTGCCCTGACGTAGTACAGCCAAGATATTACTAGAGGTTCAGCTGCCACAGTGACATACTGTTCGGTTTTTAAGTTTCTGCAGTAAAATCTGATCGATATGGACCTTGAATGCATTTTAAAGCAATTTATGGTCGTCCCAGTGTCTGTAGGGTGAAAACTACCCAAACAAGGAATATTTAGGGGGCAGGCAAATAATGTAAAATACACGTAGCCCAACAAATAGGATTTATTGAGGACTTTGCTTGTGTTACAAAAATTTCGCCTATGGCTAGGGCCGGCCTTGGTTAAGGGTGGGCTGGCCCCAGGCCCAGGGAGCCTAGGTTTAGAGGGGCATCCAATGAGCAGAAATAAGTAACTGATTTTTTTTTTTATTTGAGGCCGCTCATTCCTGCTCATTTTCTATATAAATTGTCATTCTCTTCACAAAAGTCCCTACGTCCCCCTCCCCTCTTGTTATCACCCACACCCTCTTTCGCTTCCAGTTTACCATACGAATAGGTGATTCAGGTGAAAGAGGAGAGGTAAATTGGTGTTCAAAGGCCAGTCACTGCCGAGGGGGGACCAGCCAGGACCTTCCCTGTAAACCCAAAAGGGCCTGCGCCCCAAACCACCTCACTAAGGTCAGCATTAAGGAGGAAGATTAGGGGAAAAGAAGGCCAGTAGCACGCTCACCAGTTATTAACTAGCAACAGAGCCTCTACTCTTCCCCCAGACTCACTCCGCGACATCCTAGGCCAGGGATCTGCAGATAAAGTTACTGGTCCCAGCTAGAGCAGCAGCAACGAGTTTTATATTGAAGAATAATAGTTATAAAGTATACAATTACCCTCAGGAAGGTGTCCCCGTGCTAGACAAATAATGTGTACGCCAAACAACCGTGTCAGAAATCACAGCACAAAAGCAGCACCGTGAAGCCAGAAGCGGTTGGTCGGGAACGGGGGTGTGTGGATGGGGGGATAAAAAAAATAAGTACCTTTTCCGACTGCCGCGTCTCTCCTCCGCTTCTCTGCTATGGAAGAAGCTGCAGGAACCACCCAGCACACAGGCTCCCCATAGCCAATCACAACGCTGGATTGGTCTGAGCGCCGTGAATCAGCGCTCAGATCGTGACAGGGAGCCTGTGCATATTACCCACCAGGCTGTCCATTACAGCCCGATGGGGGAACATGCATACTGCGCATGGCTACTTGGCCCGGACAAAACGTTCGGCCAAGCAGTCATGCGAACTTGGTGTGCACGCTCCTCTCCTCCTCCCACCCTGAGCCCCCAGCCCCGCCCAGCCCGCAGCAACCAAAAATAAAACGATAATAACCTTGTCATCATTTAATTTCTTCCCTTTGACGATGCTCCTCCGCCTTGGAGGAGCCGCCACTGCGTGCAGCTGTGCTTTAGTGATGGATACTACTACATACTGTACTTCGAAAAGGCAGAAGGGTACAGGTGGTGGTGGGGAATTAAGGGAGGGTGTATTAGAGGGGCACCACATTTGATTTGCCCCGCAGCTGTTTAAGCAGAGACCGGCCCTGCCTGTGGCTCTCGATTTTAGGGTCGCTAGACCTGGACTCTTTGGAATCCAGGGTTTGGGGGTAGGTGAAGTGTAATGTGTGTGGGCATGGGGTGCAAGAGTCGTAGGACATCATTAGGGAAGGGTTGCTACATACGACACAGCTGGCGTTTCCCTTTAAGGCCTGGACGAGGCAAACACCTGCATCACACATCTGTTAAAAACAAGTGTAAAGAGAAAGGTCACCAAAGAAAGAGAATGACATTTACAATGAATTTCATAACAACAAGGCACATCGAAACTTATATTGAAAAGCACAATAAAATA
This sequence comes from Triturus cristatus, assembly GCF_964204655.1. Taxonomy (NCBI): domain Eukaryota; kingdom Metazoa; phylum Chordata; class Amphibia; order Caudata; family Salamandridae; genus Triturus; species Triturus cristatus. The sequence continues at coordinate 990,064,029 of NC_140580.1, forward strand.
CAGAGGAACAGCAAAGTTAGTCAAGTATTTAACAGCAAATATCATTAAGAATGAGGACGAGTTCTGGTAGGTAACACCAGAGTAAAAAAAAAAAAAGATTTTTTTTTTTTTTAAAAGACGATAAAGCAGGACAAGCAAATCCCCAGCCAAGAGCCGCGAAGGAAGGGCAGGGCCTAGTGCCCCAGCCACGAGCCACGCAGGGACACAGTACAGGACGTAGCTATTGTCACAGTCACGAGCCACGCAGGGACACAGGATGGGGCATAGTGCACGAGCCATGCAGGGACACAGTATAGGGCCTAGTGCCACAGACGCAAGAAACTGGACCTCAGCGAGAAAGCAACTCAAATGAATGAACATATTACGAGAAGGGGAAAGACCTAACAAAACAGCAAATCCCTAATAGCCACATGGAGAGAAACAGAACCACAGCACGAAGCAGCCAAAATTAATAGTTTACAGCAACAAGTGCCTGGTCCAGTGGCGGCTGCCTTCGAACGGTGGGGTGAGAGGTGGCGGGTCGGAATGAAATAAATAAAACGTACCTGCTTTCCCGCCACACGCGTCTCCTAGTCTTTTCTTCTTCCCTGCTGCTTCCTGCAGCCTGCACCGGAAGCACCCATGCATCCCACTCTGGCAGCCATTAACGACACTGCACGATTGGTCTGAGCAGCCTGTTTGGCCACTCAGGCAGTGCCTGGGGAGGCTGGGCATGTTCTCCATGGGGCAGTGCAACTCTGGGAGTGCTCCAAACTTGGATGCAAACATGCCCACATCAGCTCATTCATCTACTCATGGATTCAGTGGTTTCTTTACATCCTCAGATAAAGACGGGTCTAGGCCACAACCAGGAATTCAGACACCAATGAATCACTTGGAGCCCACCCAAGTTCACCAGGACAATACAAAACCAGACCTGGTCATCCAAAGTAAAACAAAGAAAGAGTGAAGACTGGTTGTGTAGGCTTGCAACAAGTATGCCGAAGATAAGTCTGCGATGTCTGGTCCACTACTCTGCAGTGTGTTGAATTAGACATTCTAGAGCTGCACACACCCTCCTCTAGATGGAAGGCCATGTAAATATTGCAGATTCGCCTACAGACCTATCCTAAAGGGGCCTTGGCATTCACCCTCTTGCTGAAGAGCCAAAGCTTTATAGTTTCTGGCTAAGTAGAAGCTCAGCTATCAAGAAGACAAGGAGGAAGCTACGAGAAGAAAAACTACTTGGGCCATAGAAAAGCATTAAATAGGAAATATGGGACACAACATTCAGACTGACTCATGACCAAATTTAAAGGGTTAGCAGCTCTGAGGAGCCATCTCCGGGGATCCTGCAGATTCTAGAAACCAGAAGAACAATCACCCTCATACAATAAGGGCCTAATTTGGGATGTTGTCGGAGCTGCCTTTGACAGATATCCCTGCGGTTTTGGAACCGACCCACCTCGGGTTGGCGGTCCGAAACCGTAATTACGATGCGATCGCATATGGTGCTGTCGCAGACCCCCATTTCCCTAGGTCGGAAATCGGATGCAGCACGAGCTCCCACAAAGAAATGGGAATCACTGTAAATCCCTGCACCATGTGGAAGGCACCTCACAGTGCCTACCACACGGTTTACGGATTTACAGCAGGCACAATAAATACCCCTAGGCCCCAACCAGAGGCTGCGAAAGGGGTCATGTGTCATGGAAATTCGTTTTCCATGACGCATTTCAAAATTGCCGTCCGTATTGGATTATGTGGCGTTCCAACTGGCCGACGGGCTCATTGCGCCCATTGGAAGCCAGTTGGATTGACACGCTGGTTTCAAATCCGACCATCGTCATTGTAATACGGCGGTCGGATTTCAAACCTTGGATGTTGATCGAAGCTTTCCGACCAACATCCAAATTAGGGCCTAAATGTATGGAATGTCCCCTCCAATAAGAAGCTGAAGAAAACGTCTAGATTCCACCTCCTCTGTGCCCAAATGTACGGTATAGTCTCTGGTTAAAGAGCAAATGGTTCGAGGTCCAAAGAGGAAGTTAATCCTTCTTTGGGCCTTACAAAAAGCAGACATGCGTGTTCTTGAGTGCTATTTTACTCTGAACGGAGGACAAAACACGCAGAAAGCATCAGTTTGTGGAAAAATTAAAATGTACTGTCCATGTAAAAGGTAAAACAGAACAGTTCTAGATTGTAAATATCTCGTCTCTACGAATATTAAGGTGAGGATAGGAAAAAGGAAAAAGAAAGCAGCAAAGAAGAGAAATAAATGTCAAAAGGATACAGCCCAATCCAGACAGCAGAGATAGAAAAGTGTCCACTAATTAATCTGTCGGTTCACAACCCCACAAGAATCACGAGACACCCGACCCACATAGAGGTAAAACTAGTGATTATTGGAAGACCTTCAATAGCCAGTGGCAAGACTAGATTCAGGGAACAGAAAGCCGGGTTGGACTTAAAACATACTCTTATGTTTCAACCATTACAAAATAGTCTGAGTAGAGAAGGCCAGGAGCTACCTTCATCATCAAACTAAGATGGGGTTCTTCATGGTCTAAGACAGCAGTTGTTACCTTTTTTACTTCTGTGGACCCACACTCAATCATTACTGGAAACGGGGGCCACCCAATGCGTCAATATTGGATGCCGGGGACCCCCGAAGTAATAGCTATAATTTGGACCTAAAAACAATACACAAAAATACAAAAACAAGCATACACCACATAAATGCTCAAATATTGCGTAATTCACAATCAAATAAAGAAAAAGTTATTTGTGTATACTTTCCAAACTTTGATTAACTTTAATATTATTTGATTTTGTAAAACAATTGTGTATTCCCTGAGGAGGCCCCTTGAGCCCCAGGGGTACTGGAACCACAGATTAAGAACCACTGGGCTTAGATATGAAAGACATACTCCAAAAAGAAGTACCAGCAACACAGTTTGGCAAACTAGACAAAACTAGGAAAAAAAAAAAAAAGAAGAACAGAAAGGTCAAATATCCGGTAATAATGTATAACATTTCGACAAAATTACCTGGCTGCAGAAATGCAGGAGTTTACATTTTTGCCTGGATCCCACACCGAGCAAACATTGTGCGCTCCTAGGCAGCTCTGTGCTTTGAAGTGCAAATATAATTTTTTTTTTAAATCGCGGTTTCTATCCCGCTGTCCATCACATCCTAATTACTGAAATGTGGTCTCAACTGGACGTAGAAGGGTGAGCTATAGAACAATATAAGTACAAACACCATGTCACTGCACAGGGAGCTGTTCGGCTACGCCCAGAACATACTGCTATCACTGTGGTAGTGTCTGTGCCTGGTTTCACTGCGTCGCGCTTGGTGCATCTCTAACAGAAACCCCAATGCAGTGGCAGTTTCTCAGTGCTCCTAGCTCAAATAGCACTGAAAAAATAAAAAATAATATTATATATATATATATATATATATATATATATATATATATATATATATATATACACACACACACACACACACACACACACACACACACACACACACACACACACACTTTTGGAACTGGATTCCAAACATCCGGGGGGTCTAAACACGACGGAGGAACGGTTTACATGTCTTTAAAAAAGAGAATTGATTTTTATCAACTGCAGTGATAAAACCATGCCATAAAAAGACAAAATAAGAGGGACTATCAATTAAAGGTCAGATTTGTAACTTAATCTGTGAGGAAATCACTTGATGTTGTTAGAACATTTAGCAACTATATAAAAGATGTATTTAGACATTTATTATACACAGAGTTAAAAATAACATATGCTGATAGACCTTCCATTTTTTATACACATAAGACTAATTTTATTAGTACCAGAGCACTTTAGACTGAGATAAGCGGGTGAGGTATGCACACAAAACACTTTCATAACATAGCACTTTGCACGAAAAGCACTTTAAACAGTCAACTCAACAATATGTTGGTATGAAATTTGATTAATAACAGACGTGATTAATTGTGCCCGGAATGAATCTGAAGTAATTTGCACTTTATTGCAAGGGCATTTTAATCATGCATTAATAACCTGTACTGTATTCTTGTTACTTAAAGTTTTATTCAACTTGCATTTAAGCATTTTATGGAAACAATAAGTAATTTAATAACTGTTAAAACCAACTCTGTCGCAGCAGTATCGTGAATACGAGGCAAACTGCATAGTCTGTTGTCGATATTTATGACTGTTTGAATGAGCACCTAGCACTTTAAATAGGGTAAAATAGTATTTCAGCGTTTGTCATGTGATCAAGGCCCGCAAGGGCCAAAACGCGTAATGGCGGACTGAAAATAAAAGATTTGCACATTAAAAAAATGGCTGACAAATTAAAAAATAGATTTGTACATATGCTGAGGTCCGTGCCTGTTGGTCTGTTCCAGGGAATGGTGGGCAAGTAGCAGAACACACGCAGAACACACGCAGAACACACACACACCTAATATATATTTATATATGCTCCAAGTTACCCACAGGTTCGGGAAGCGCTCAGGCCACAGTGTACATCCGCATACCAGCAATCACATCTCGGGCAGCCGACGCGTTTCGGAATAATTCCTTCTTCAAAGGCTTAATTTCACAAAATATACAGTGTTTATTTAGACCACACCTTTTATTCAATCAATTGCCTCCTGATAGGCTGCTCAGATGAGCCCTCCCTTGTAGGTATTCTGGGATATGTAGTCCACCATGAAAAAACGGGTTGTGGAATTATTTTAAAAGACCCTCCAATGGGCCCCGAGGCGTGCGTGGTCAATTAAAGGTGCTGTGGCTCCATTCAGAACTGGACGTGATTTCCAGCTCCCTGGCCCGCTGCCATCCATGCGGTGGTGCTATCCCCTTACGGCTGGGTCGCCGAGTGTCAATGAAAGCTCCAAGTTACCCACAGGTTCGGGAAGCACTTGGAGCATATATATATATATATATATATATATATATATATATATATATATATATATATATATATATATATATATATATATATATATATATATATATATATATATATATATATATATATATATATATATATATATATATATATATATATATATATATATATATATATATATATATATATATATATATATATATATATATATATATAAATAAAATTTTCAAAACAAATGGGGCGCTCCGTTCAGCTCCTATCCTGAAAGTCTCAGGGTGATTCGTCAAGCGGGGGCTGAGAAAAAGGGGGGGTCCCAAAACGCGTTTTCCCCATGCATTTTTCCATAGGACCTTTAGTCGCAGCTACAGCCCGAACGGCTGAACAGAATTACGTGAAATTTGGCAGAGAGGTAGCCATAAGGTCAAGGAAGTGCCTTTTGCAGGTCTGGTGTAAATCTGTTCAGTATTTCCTGAGAAAATAGCATTTAAAAGCATATCAATATCTATACGCGCGCACCGTGCGCGCACTGTGTGCGCACCCTGCCGCGCGCAATTCTGATTGGTTGTTAGATGTCGGTAAACATTCGAATCGGTCGAAACCAGGAACTGTCGGCCGCCATTTTGTCTCTCGCAGTCTGAGGGGGTGAAAAACAAAGGTGGAGAACGTGAAAAGGGGGCAGAGGGGACAGTTCCTGACCCCCTAGCCTTGGTCAGGGGGTCACAGAAGGACCCCCAAGGGAGAAAAAAACATTTTTTTTTTTTTTTTTAAATCGCGAGGGGCGCGCACGGCACGCACTGCGAACCGTGGGCGCACGGTGAAAAACAAACAAACAAACAAATACATAACTTAGCATTTAAAAAACCGTACAAAAATTCACGTAAAAAACCATAGGTTTCACACACGTTATAGTTACGAATTAGCATTTAAAAAACCTTGCAAATTCACTTAAAAAACCATAGGTTTCACACATGTTATAGTTAGCTGGACATTTCACTCGTAATAAACCAATGAAATTCCCCCGTTATAGTTAGTGCAGGCAACTATAACTCACGCGACCGCAATCCTCTGCTGAGGACGTCAGATATTACATCACTGATGACATGTGTCTTTCTGAAAAATAAATATTTGTAATATATGTATAGCTAAAGATTAATGGAAGAAGACATGGGTAAATAAGTGTTTAAATACAGTGATGTAATATCTGACGTCATCAGCAGAGGATTGCGGTCGCGTGAGTTATAGTTGCCTGCACTAACTATAACGGGTGAATTTCATTGGTTTTTTACGAGTGAAATGTCCAGCTAACTATAACAACATGTGTGAAACCTATGGTTTTTTCAGTGATTATATATATTATATATATATATATATATATATATATATATATATATATATATATATATATATATATATATATATATATATATATATAGAGAGAGATAGAGATATAGAGAGATATTAGTAATTTTTCAGTGCTGTTTGAGCTAGAAGTACTGAGAAAAAGATAGATAGATAGATAGATATCACCTTCCTTACGCCTCCCTCCAACCCCCACTTATCCACAGAAAAACCAATGGAACCCTAGAAAGACAGACATGGAGTCTTTGTACAAATCACCAAGATATACCTTTATTCTGCAAGAGGTTACGGGTTTCTTAGTTTTAACAAATCATTTTTTGGAGGGGCAGTGGAAGGAATGCTGGCACCCTAGGCATAGTGGCACTTTACCACCCATCCCAGGTTACTGGGATCATATTTGGTGGTTAAGAGGGCAACCCTGTTCCCTTTTGGTGGTGGCACCTATGAATCAGAGTAGCAATGTCTCATTGTACCACATAACTACATAAAGATTACTGTGCCACAGCCGAGCTTTAAGTGCCTGGAACAGGAGTTAAGAACGTTAAGAAACTTCAACTGTTGCCGGTTTGGTAAGTGAAATAGCTCCGAGCTCATTGCTGTGCATCTGACTTTAGTACCAGTTCCTCCTGTTCAGCACTGCTCTATGCATCCCATTTCTAGCATAAACAGCTGCTTGATGGAAGAAATGACCTCGCAAATACAAATAGTGGTCGCTGGTTACGCAGATGGTGCATTTGACAGTGTCGCGATTCCCAAACAAAGTTGTGGAGAGGAGTCAAGGGTGAGACCTGCTGTAGGGATGAATGTCCAGGCGTTCTGCAGATACCTGTGCCAGCCTTCTCATTTAACCGGGTGATATCTGTGCATCTACTGGAGCCGCTCCATGTCTTCAATGTGGTTCACCAACAGGGCTCTGACAGTGCTCCCAAAGTGAGCTCCCACCTGAAGCAAATGTACATCCATTCATGTAACAAATAGCACATCTATGTGGATGGTGTCCTCATCGACAACAGAATGTCTGTTGGCCTTCATGTTGCCTTTGTGGATGCCACTTAAATCCTGGAGCTTGCCACTGCCAGCCCTGTAGCCCGCAGAAGAGAGTTTTGTGTATAGATATGAAGGTCCTACCTCGCAGAGCTCTGCGGAGAACCAAAGAATTCACCAAAAGTGGGTTGACCTCTTTAGCAGCTGTGCTTCCAGATCTGTCCACAGATATTTTAACCTGTTCGAAACTCCGAAATATACAGCCTTGATGCCATCTGTGACCTCCTGTGCTGGGCTAGAAACTGCATGGATCCCACTCAGGATGTCTGGCATTTCTTGTCATACATATTTCTTTGACCAGTTTGTCCCTTCCCTCAGTGCTGAGAGTGGTCTGTAAATATTAGAGACCCCACTTCGGGTGTCTGAAGGGTCTTATGTAACATACATTCCGTTGGCCCTTTATTATCTTTTGGGTAACAGGTCTCCCCCACCTCCATCACTCTGTAGATTAGACCGCAACAATTTACTTACTCGGAACTGAACAAACAGTTATGGATTTTGAAGAGTTTTAGCCTTAGTTTCCCACTAGTGTCCACCAAAACTGAAGACCCACCACCCCTGCACGACCAGGTCCTCGTATTCATATGGTCTTCTGGAGATGCACTGCAGCATCACCCATGAGGGATATCCGATCAGGAAGATCACTTTGGAAGTTGACAATTTCTCCCTGAAGGCTGTGTCCACTCAAAATGTACTGCTGTTGTACCCTGCAGGGAAGACAGGAGTGTACCACCCTGGAGAGGAGGGGTGCTGCCTGACCCCAGAGGAAGAGAGCAAGGACCAGCTTCTGGATCTGGGTGGCAGGAAACCCAAGGAAATGGGCCTTCTCTGGAGCCAATACCCAATTTGCAGTCAGCTTGCTGTGACTTAAATTGGTTTCCTCTGCTTCACCAGAGGGTAAGGTATGCGAACACCAATAATGAACTCTGCCAGTGGAGCAGCTGGAACTTCTACCCTCTTCTGGCTTTGTGGGAGCGTACCCGTTTCCAGGGAACATGCGAGACACAGCACGTTTCCCTTCCACTCTTACAAGAGGGCCCCTTGCTTAGGCAAGATATCCCTACCGTTCCGAATATAATGAGGCTTAAAGTTGATGTAGGATCCAGAGTACAAATTAAAATGTTTGAGTTGTTAGTGGGATTCAGAGCGATAGAATTGCATTAAATATAGTGTATGGTTACACTATATCAAGATGGTAAACAAATTAATAGGCTTTTATGCAAAATCAACATAAGGCTCAGCATAGTTATGGATTTTGATAATTGATCAAATGTTACACATGCGCTGCTGCAATAGCCCATGAAGGACTGTGCCCAATGTGGGGTGCTGTACGTGTTGTGGTGGTCTTGGGAAACAGGTCTGTATTCTACTGGATTCCCTAATAACTCCCAGCACATGAGCCCAGAAGGAGCATGAAACTGAACAGCAAACATAGGGAATATCACACAAGAGGAGTATCACGGAGGAACGCATGCAAATGGGCTAACCACTGGCAGTCACTCAGGGTAGCATTCCAACCCTTTGTTTTTCATTTACTATGCCACACTAGACAAAAAACTGCCTTGTCCAAATCAGAAAGGACCCTACTCCTTATGGGAACAGTCCATCCCGAACTGATAGGTGAGGTGTCCTCCAGAAGGGAACACAAGCAACCCCAGACTGGTTTTGGTCTCGTTAGACCTAGTCAGTGAGGTATAGCTTGGATCCTACGACACAGAGCGCAAGGGACTTGGTCCTGCTCCAATAGGAACAGTCCAAGACTGATTTGCATATGACTGGTTAATCGGAGGTGGCATAGTGGGCAAAAAAAGATGAACTGGGATGGGGCCAGAGTAATTACTGACGGCTGAAATTAATTCAAGCATTCCATCCATCACTTTTTTGTTTACTTCACGGTAAGGAATATGTCAATAGGAGGCAGCCAACTGCATCCTTCCTACCCTGCACCCTAGCAACAAAAGGACTTCCTGGTGCCCCTACATATCCCCTTCAGCTGGATGGCTTCTTGAGCCTTTTATGAAAAAGTGACCAAAACATGGAACAATTAGGAGTTAAAAGACATACACATTCCATTTTTACTATGAATCACCTGGACAAACTGAGTATTGCAACCAGAAGCTAGTGTCATTATATGGAGGTGTGCCAATGTCCAATACAGAATGGCATAGAAACTTATCCTACCCATAAAAGTGATTATAGGTACACCCAGCTATGAAATAGAGGTGTTCCCATTTCAAGTGGCAACATTTCCCACACGTGAAGCCTTCAGGACTTGCAGACAGTAATCTGAAACATGCAATTATTGTGCATCATTATGTTAAACACTGCAAGGAAACCCTGCTCACTGCCATTACACTCACTTTTCCTCAAAAAATGTAGGAAAGAATGAATGTCGTAATAAAATACGTCACTGCTAAAAAGCTTCACGTATATACAAAGAAATCACTGTTGAAGTACATTGTTATTATTAATAGAATTTTAGAGGGAACCAATCCAAGGGAAAAAAAATCTTCAAATAATGAACATGGGTCGTTGGTATCCTTATTTAGCATCAAGCTAGGGGAGAAATTAATTTCCGTCCCTGCTCCAGCCTGAGGCGTGGCAATTTTATGAATTTATTTACCATGTTTTATAGAGCGCATAAATGACCCAAGAGACTGTCAGAGTGCTTCACAGTACATATGAACATGTAATAGTGAAAAATCATAAAATATGAGCAATCGCTCGTATTTTATGATTTTCACTATAATATATATATATATATATATATATAAATATAAATAAATCACTGAAAAATACAGTTTCCAGGGACGTTATAGTTAGGCTCAGATTTCACTTGTACAAAACCATATAAATTCAGCAGTTCTAGTTACAGGAGCGAACTAGAACTTACGCCCCTGCAATGCACTGCTTATCACCTCACATATTATATCACTCATGACATGGTCAGTGAAATCACGGATGACATCACTGATGACCTCATCCAGTGAGTATGTCGGTTTACTAAAAGTTTGTGAGTGTTAAACATATATACACACACACCAAAGTACTACATAAATAAAATAGTATACTTACTATACTACTAATGGGTGATACTATTTCTAACATATTATGTGAGTGGCTGTGTAACACTGTATCTGTGTGTGAGTGGCTGCATGACTCTGCATCTGTGTGCGAGTGGGTGTGTGCATGCTGGTATGGGTGTGTGAGTGGGTGTGCAAGTGGCTGTATGGGTGTATTAGAGGGTGTGTGTGTGCGTGTGTGTGTCTATGGGCGAGTTAGTGGCTGCGTGAGTGGCTGCATAAGTGTGGGAGCGGTGTATAGGGGAGTGAGTAGCTGAGAGTATGTATAGCTGAGTGGGTATGAGTGGCAGTATTGAGAGAGAGTGGCTGTAAGGGTGATTGAGTGGGCGTGTGAGTGGGTAAGTGGTTCTGTCTGTATGTGAGTGGTTGTATGGGTAAGTGAGTGGGCGTGTGAATAGCTTTATTGGTGAGTGGCAGTGTGAGTGGCTGTATGGGTGGCTGTGCGAGTACCTGTATGGGTGATTGGGTGGGTGTGTAAGTGGCTGTAAGAGTGTATGAGTAGGTTTTGTAAGTGACTGTATGTCTGTATGACTGGATGTGTGAGTGACTGTACTGGTGAGTGGGTGATGAGTGGCTGTATGGGTTAGTTAGTAGGTGTGTGAGTGGCTGTATGAATAAATGGATGTGTGAGTTGCTCTATAGATGATGATTGGTTGTGTGAGTACTGGTATGGGTCTGCAAATGGCTATGGGACTGGTTTTGCAGCAGTGGGAACGGGTGTATGAGAGGTTCTATGGGGTGTGAGTGTCTGAATGGGTGTCTGAGTGGTTCTGTTGATGTAATTAGTAATGTCATCAGTGATGTAATTTGATATGTCAAAAGACACACAGAAGATGGCTGGAATGCAGAGCAAATCAAACATCCACCTCCAGTCAAGAGATCTGGGTTAAATCCATTGCTCTTTTGCTCACCATGCCACCCCAGTTTAGACCCAGCCATATGCAAATCAGTCTTGACCCTGGTCCTCATGGGAACAGTCCAGCCCGAACTGCCAAGCCAGGTCCACCCTGGACCAGAAACCAGCATCCTGGGACTGGTTTCGGCACATCACCCCTCATCAGCTAGGCTAGCTTGAATCCAGTGGCACAGTGAACCCAGGACCCACGTCTGGGCATACTCGGCGCACTTAGGGCGAGAAAGCAAAAGACATACAGATGATGGACGGAATACAGATGTAATTTGAGATGTCATCCGCGAGGTCACTGACCATGTCATGAGTGATGTAATATGCGAGGTCATAAGCAGTGCATTGCGGTGGATTAAGTTATAGTTAGCTCGGGTTATCATAACTGCTTAATTTCACTGGTTTTGTACGAGTGAAATCTGAGCCTAACTAAAATGTTCCTGTAACCTTTGTTTTTTTTAAGTGAAAATATATACATTCTGTTCTAGAAATCTACGCTCGAACACACATTTCCTAAATGAGCTTGAAGCATTTTTTAATTAAAATGTTTTTATTAAAAAGGAGGTTTTCAGAAAACTGGGAGAGGGGGAAGGATTTCCGATTTGGTGGGTGGGTAAATCATATCTCTGTAGCAAAGTAAGATAAGGACCTCATAAGATTGCTCCGTTTCTTAAACTGTGGTATTTGGAGGGTGAGATTGTATTTGCCTCTGAAGTGATTAGAGAAATTTTGTGAGTGAGGTGTTCAAGTCTCAATGCTTTAATGGCAAGGAAGACTGTCATGAAAGAAATGTGGGCGACAACAGATGGGTGAGAGGTCAGAGGTATGTTGTAATAATTCATTGCTTTTGTCAGATACTGCAACACTATTTGAAAGAGGCAGATCAAGTTTTGGAAGGCCTGTTATTAGTGCCCTGTCATATTATAGCCAAGGTATTACTAGTGGTTTAGCTGCCATATTGAAATGCTGTTTAGACAGATATTTGAGGTTTTTAAGTTTCTGAAGAAAAATCTAATCGAAATGGCTCTGGCATGCATGTGGTCATTACGTGGCAGTTTGCTTCGAGAATGAAGTCAAGGGATTTAGTTGAGGGGAGCTTTGGGATGTAGCACCTACATCTAATTTTTTTTTTTTTCTTAAGCAAGAGTGGTCTCATGATTATTCGAGTTAGTGGTAAGTAGTAGGAGTTTATTTTGGAGGGTGTTAAAGTTCAGGTTTCTTTGTGTAATTCTCTTATAGGGTGCTAGACATGCTTGCCTTTAGGGCGTTAGTAGACTCTGGTGAACCTCTAAATTTTGATGGGATCAAACCATCAGCTCCATGAGTACTGCTCAAAGGGGTTTAACCGTAAGAATTCACCAACATAGCCAGAAGTGAGTCTTCAGGTATCCAGAAGGGTAATGCAATCAGGAACTGATAATAACCTGCCACTTATTACTAGTTTAATGCGATCATAAAGGTGTGCTATGAACCATTTCTAAATTGTACCACATATGCCCGTTCAGATACAGCGGGTGGGGTGCACAATCCATTCCAAAACAATAAGATGACCGTAGTAGCTGTCATCAAAGCTGTGTGAAAGGTCATTGACCAACAAAAGGGCGGAGGATTCCGTACATTTTCTGGACTGAAATCAGACTGTTGTACACCATGGAGATCATTGTTGAGTATGTAGTTTATAAAGGTAATTGCTACACACCTCTCCATGATTTTGGCCAAAAGAGTTTTCTGTATATTAATCATTGCTGGTGGGTTAGGTCTGCTGCATAACTGGACGGCTTGGTGACAAACACAGTGGAGATTAGCAAATCTTCGTTGGTGGGATTGATGGGGGTCATCGTTTTATCTGAGTACGCTTCGAGCAGGAGGAAAAAGTCAAATTCACCTTTTACCTAGTTTATCTCTTGAAAAAATGTGGCATACTCATTACACCTGGTGTTAGTGGGACGAAGGTGGTAGGGTTTGTTTATTTCACCACGGATTACACTAAACAGCTATGTTTATCTGCATGTTTAGGAAGACTATTTTTGGAGCTAATACTAGGTTTGTGTGTGTTTTTATATGGTTTTGAAAGAGTGCATGCAGGGTATTTTCTCCAATGTCTTTCTGTGTCCTGGAAGTTCCGGGTCTAAAGACTCCGGTCAGACAAACCTTTTTGATCTTTTTCCAATCCACAGTCCCTCAGAAGTGTGTTGAAAGGCTCTTTATGACTTTGGAGAGTAAGATATTGCAGTCACTAAGCAGAAGAGGAGGATCATAGGTGTTAGAGAATTGGGCATGTGCGTAGAGGTCTGAGAAACCACTTTAGTTTAATGGGAAATCTTGTAATCCCTTCCCTGAATGTACTCTCTTTGGTTATCATTTTGCGGTATGGGTGATGCTATATAATGGGATTATGGTGTGACTGGGCCAGTTAATTCGAACTGGGTCCTGGAGTTGCATTGCATTGGGATTGGAGATAATCCGGTACAAAATGAAGCTTTCAGCAAGCGTAGATATTTTGCGGTGATGGGACGCAATAAGGGTTTCCAAGGTTGCAAGTTTAAAGACGAGAGTTCTGGGCTCTTTGTTCTGCCTGATCTTGAAATCTCTGAATTATAGTGCCAGTGGAAACCAGACGTTTTGTTGAGAGAAGTTCAACACATTCTTTAACCAAAGTTCTATTTTCCCAAAGGATGGTTAATTATAATTAAGGCTCCCTGTTTTCCGTTTTTACTGATCTTTACAGACAAATTCAGACAGAAAACATTTATTTTCTTGTCTCTAATTCTAAATACTGTCTGTCATAACTGCCAGGCCAATTCATGAGTGAATTGATAGATAAGGGGGTTAAAAAAAAAAAAGAAATTTTAGTAAAGAGGCTTTAACAGCAGTAGATATGCACAAGGTTGATACTGAAATTTGCATTTTTTCATATAAGTGCACCGATTTATCTTCAGCGGGTGTTCGCAGCACTGAAACATGGCAGACATTCAAGCATGAGTGCATATTTATTGGTTAAATAAAATGTGGAAATATACTAATTTCAGCTTAAACCACAAAACCCGAAATAAATATGGATTAATACAGACCGAAATGGCAAAAAAATAAATACCATAAAACCGGGAGCCGTAATTATAATCAATGTTATTTGTAGTTGGTGTGAGGGGGACTTCTACTTTAAAAAGTAGAAATTAAGATAAGGAAAGAGAGGGGATAAAGGTCTAAGGAATGTTGGCTATTTGAACAAGAAGGTCTCAACTTTGTCTTTTGTATTACTCTTGTCTGACCAGATCATAGTGTTGAGGGAGAAGGATGTCCAGTAAAGATTGGGTAGTTTGGTTGAACCAGGTTTCCGCTATGATGGAGGTCATGGTCAAGGTATTTTATAGTTCTCAACATCACTGCACAACTTAAAACTGCAGATCTACAGTTCACTAGAGCACATGGTTTGATCTAGGATCACTTTGGTCGTGGTTGAATGTGGTGTGAACTGCGTTCACCAACATGAGTTTTGGCAGAAACAGCTTTTGTAGAGGATTGAGAGAGTCTAGTCCGTTGGATGGTTGTTATTGAAAGGGCTTGGAAGTATGATATGGGGGAAGAGTACTGTAGGCCTTTTAGCATACATGCAAACCGACTCGATTCAGGCGGGAGATTGCCAATTTAAGGCAAAAATGACTTCATTCTAGGTACCTGCTGTCTGAAATTGCCTTTTTATGTAGATCAATGGGAAAAATTAAGCCCTCAGATTTTTTTCCAAGATCCCTCTTTCTAGTTTCAAAATGTTGGGATGTATGTTTTAGGTGTCTGAGTAGGAGAGTGCTGTAATGAGGGGAATCTTGTGCTGGGAGTGTACTGGTTAGTGTGTGGAAGGGAGAGTAGGTGTAAATAAGACAGAAAGTCAGAATATGTTTGTTGCGGTGCTTAGCAGTGAAGCAGGGTTCGAGTTGTGTGGGATGCGTTTGATGGGTGCGTAGGGGTGATGATTATCTTTATGAAAAGTTGACAGGTTTATGTAGGTGAGGGAGACAATGTGAGATGTAAGTGGGTGGCATTAACAGTAGTGTAGTTGTATTCTTGGGATGTGGATTTGTAGTTAGGTTAGCATTGGTGTCAACATTTAAGCTCATGGAGGGCCTAAGGTTAAACTGGTCATAGTGATGTGTTTTGAGTTGAAAAGGGGTGTAGTTGATTGCTCTGTTCTGCGAAGCGAGTAGTTTTCTGGATTTGGTTGGGGGAAGAGTTTATTTTGTGTGTCTGTTCCAGGTTCACTTTTTTGTGGATAGGGTGCTGAGAGTTTGGTGGGAGAAGAGGAGTTCTTTTTATGTACTGCTATTGTAGTGGATGTCTAATGAGTGGCGATTTGTTCAAGGGAGCGATCAGTGTTTTTAAAGGTTGTCTTGTGTCCAGATCCATTTGGTTTTTACTGGCGCCTGAACAAGATGATTGGATTTCATCAGAGTCCACGGGTCGCCTGTTTTGCCGGACTCTTGTATGAGTGACTGGCGATTTATAGTTCTCATTGTGTGGATTTCTTTTTCTTTATGAATGGGTGGGAATTGTGGGTGGACTTACTATTTGAGGATTTAAAGAAAATGATGGTAAAATATAGTAAATTTGTGTCTGAGGATTGCATGTCACCATTATTGCTCTTGTAAATTTCATATTTACGGTTCCAATACTCATACATATAGTGTAGCTTTGTGGCGTATGTGATGTTATGGTTGTTCGAGGAGAGGACGAAGGAACCTTGAGTGGGTGCAGATGTGTTCTTGGCGAGTAAAAGATGAATCCGTATTAATTTCGACACTGGTGGTGCAGTAATATTTACTAGATAAAAGTATTCCTCGGTTTTAGGAGAACGCAAGGGCCCTGAGAGTTTGTGACATTTCTAGAGATGTCAGGCTGCAGATAATCTCAGAAGTACGTACCCTGAGCCTTTGATTTTTATTCGCGAGAAGCATTTTTTGTTAAGACAGGTGGCATGGAGGAGCGCAGTGATCTTGTGTTCCTCATCAGGCGTGTATTGGCACCTGAAAATACCCATTTCAATGGTTCGGGTTCATTGATGGATCAGGAAGTGAGGTGTGGATTAAAACTAATAAATACCTGCTGAGAAGTAATAACACAACAATTTTAGAGGTATTGCAAACTCTGGTCAGCAGAAAAATACAAAAATTACTGTAATAGCTATCCTCACTTTGTCCTACAGGACGAGATCCAGACCCCAAAAAGACTGGAGGCATGGTGGGCAGGGCAGGGTGCATGGGAACCACACGTGGCAAGAGAGAGCCTGGAGTCTGAGGTGTACCATGGCTGGCAGCTGAGGATGCGAGAACTGGGGGCGGAAGAAGTGATACAAGGCGGAGGGTGAGCTTTAGTAAATAACAGGTTCTAGAAGCGGTAAAATGCATGGCAGCTGAGATGTGGCGCGTGGCGGACTCAGACAGCGATACAGAACATGGCAGACTACAGAAGCGAGAAAAGACATGGCAGACGAACAAGGCATGCATGCCCGGGGCACGAAGCGGTACAGGCAGGGGGAGGGAGAGACGTAGCACCTGAAAAACAGATTAGTTACTAACATACATGACAGAGGAATCAGTGCAAGGCAGGCAGAGGATGTGGTTCGTACACGTCAGGCTGGGGAACATGGCAAGTGAAGGAAGGGATAAAACGGCAGGAGAAAGAAGTGGCAACATGCACGGCGACAGAAGTAGTAACATGGCAGCCCGACTAATCATATGGTAAGAGAAGGAAGCATGAAGACGGAAGATGTGTTTACAGATCAGGCAGAAATAGGAGTTGCATAGGGGCCGGAAGGAGTGATACCATAGAATGCGGAGAAGAGATAATATGGCAGGTAGACGAAGTGATAACACAGAAGGCAATAGAGGCAGTAGTAGGACAGACAGAACAAGTGATACCATGGAAGGAGCAGGAAGCAATAACATGGAATGAAGAGGAATAACATGGAAGAAAGAGAAGTTATAACATGGAAGCTGAAAGATGTGCAGAAGGAGGGATTACATAGCAACTGGAAGTAGCGATACCATGGGCGGAGGAGGAAGTGATAAAATAGCAAGTTGAGTAAAGGATAACACATCAAGCAAGGGAAGCAATAACTGGGTAGGAGGAGGAAGAGATGGCAGGAGTAAGAACTGAAAACATTGAAAGGAAAGAAGAAACCACAGGAAGCAGAAGCAGCAACATGGCAAGTGGATGATTTAAAAATATAGAAGGATAAAGAGCATGGCAAGCAATGGAAGCATTGGCAATCGAAGGAAGAGGTAAGATGGCAGGCAGAGAAAGTGATAAAATGGCTAGTGGAAGAAGCGGTCGAGGCGTAGGAAAAGGTAACATTTGAGGTGGAGGCAGTAATAAGATGGGTGGAGAAGTAAACCATTAAATGGCAAATAGATAAAGTGATAAGATGGCCTGTGGTAGAAGCAATAACATGGGAAGCAGGAGAAGAAATTAAATGGTATGCGAAGGCAGCCATACCAAGTATGGCGGAATAAGACATTGCAAGGCTAGAGAAGGACGCATAACATGGCAAACAGAGGAAACAATAACAAGGCTGAGGAGGAATCCATAATATTCAAGATGGGATAAGCGAATACGAGGCCGGAGGCAGCAGCAATGACGTGACAGGGGAGGAAGCCTTAATACAATCAGAAAAACAGCGGAATTAAAAGAGAATTATTATGCATGTCCAGAGATAGTTATTAGTGATAGCACGGATTAGAGATGCAACATTTGGATCCAGAAACTCTGCAGAAAATATCACGGCTATGACAATTAAAGGCTGAACTGTGGCAGTGGAACAAAAATTAACAAAATTATCCTCTATAAAAATCAAAATATTGATCAAATAAATTCAATAGGAAAGACAAACCTAGCAGGCGGTCTAAATAAACAAAGAAAGCACACGCGAGTGCCACACTCATAAAATGGAGGTATTGGGCCCAAAAACGTTTCCCTGCTTGTCAGATTTACACATAGAAAAAGTAGACAATTCTGCGTGCTAAATCCTGTTGATTTACAACAGACTTAGTGCATTTTTACAAGTACAGATAAGATTTTTCACCAGTCTTTAGAGACACAACCTGCGTGTTTCTAAAGCGCAGTTCCGGATTACCAAATAGGCACTGGCCTATGGGCCCCACTTCTTTAAGGGGCCCGCGACAATGGATCAAAATAATATTGATTTGATCTTGAAAGAAAATGACAATCAAGCTTTCTTAAATTGTTTCCAAATAATTTTTAACAATATTAATAGTTAATGTTTAATTTTGTGTAATAAAATTGGTTTATTAAAATGGTTGGTGGGTAAAATAACAACGTATTAGGAGATAATTTGTGAGGGGAGGTCCCGAAACTTCGATGGCCTAGTGGCCTTCACAGTGTTTAATCCGGCACTGCCAAAGTGGGTGTCAGGTGGTGATCTATGCAAATGAGAACAACATCCACAGAGTGGCCGGTTTTCACCAGTAAACTTCTAAGCATAAATCAAAATGATCCAGGTGTAAGTGTTGCAGAAGTGTGATAAAGTGCATGGCCATTTTTACAGGTGGTGCGTGGCAGTAAAGACTTCAAAAAGGAAAAATGTTTTTCATGTAAAGAAAAATGAAAAAAAAAAAAAAAAAGGCTTAATAATCAACACATTTTCACAAATTGCTGAATTCTCTGCTTGTTTATTTTACTGAG
This sequence comes from Triturus cristatus, assembly GCF_964204655.1. NCBI lineage: Eukaryota > Metazoa > Chordata > Amphibia > Caudata > Salamandridae > Triturus > Triturus cristatus. The sequence goes on from NC_140580.1 coordinate 990,083,019, forward strand.
CGGTACAAAAGGGGGTGGTGATGGACGGAGCATCAGAACCAATCAAACACTCACACCCAGTCAACAGATCTGGGTTTGATCCATCACAGTTCTTTAGCCCACTCTGCCACCCCAGTTCAGACATGGCCATATGCAAATCAGTCTGACCCTGTGCCTCATGGGAACAGTCCAGCCAGAACTGCCAAGCCATGCCTTCCCTGGACCGGAAACAAGCTTCCTAGGACCGGTTTCTGGCATTTCAGCCGTCTTCAGCCAGGCTTGCTTGAATCCAGTGGCAAAGTGAGCAAGGGACTCACGTCTGAGCATACCCTGCCAACTTATGGCAAACAAAGCGGTACAAAAGGGGGTGGTGATGGACGGAGCATCAGAACCAATCAAACACTCACACCCAGTCAACAGATCTGGGTTTGATCCATCACCGTTCTTTAGCCCACTCTGCCACCCCAGTTCAGACATGGCCATATGCAAATCAGTCTGACCCTGTGCCTCATGGGAACAGTCCAGCCCGAACTGCCAAGCCATGCCTTCCCTGGACCGGAAACAAGCTTCCTAGGACCGGTTTCTGGCATTTCAGACCGCTTTGTTCGCCATAAGTTGGCAGGTTATGCTCAGACGTGAGTCCCTTGCTCACTTTGCCACTGGATTCAAGCAAGCCTGGCTGAAGACGGCTGAAATGCCAGAAACCGGTCCTAGAAAGCTTGTTTCCGGTCCAGGGAAGACATGGCTTGGCAGTTCGGGCTGGACTGTTCCCATGAGGCACAGGGTCAGACTGATTTGCATATGGCCATGTCTGAACTGGGGTGGCAGAGTGGGCTAAAGAACGGTGATGGATCAAACCCAAATCTGTTGACTGGGTGTGAGTGTTTGATTGGTTCTGATGCTCCGTCCATCACCACCCCTTTTGTACCCGTTTATTTTACTGCACACTGCGAGTATGTTGGGCATTCACGGGAAGTGTGAAGAGAAGTATACACTTTGTCCACCTTCTGAATCAAGTTATAAGTCATACATCTCCCCGTCTAATCCTAGACTGGTAAAAAAAAAAAAAAAAAACACACTAGATATTTTTTGAAATCCGTCCAATTGGTCTACAATCGCTAGTCTCTACTCGGCTGAAGGGAAAACAGCAACCTGTTAATGCCCAGTTACTTTTGTGGTGGTTACCTGGCATCAATGGATTAAAATTACTTTATTAAATTAAAATAAAGTTTTAAGCAGCCTTTATCCTAAAAACTCAAAATGTTTGAGCTCAACGATAATAGTAAATTCAGGTTGAAATATTACTAAACTGGCCAAAAGGGGCAGCCTTATAGTGAAGCTTAGAAAATATAATTTTGGGAATGATTAAAGAGCCTGAACCAATTTTTTAAACTTATGTCTGTGTAGAGAAGAAACACCATGGGAATACCTACGGCCTCATTTATAAAGTTGTGTGCAATGGTACAGGGCCCTAGGCCCTCATGCACGCTTAATGACTGGACACAGACAATTAGTTAGATGGTAAAACTGTCCAAGGGCTCGTGCGCCTGGCCCCTTTTATTGGCAGGGTCACATGTCCAGTGACGCCTGTGGTGGGTGGGGTGTAAGCCAGCCCTCAGGGAGTGGCTGGTGCATTACAACAACTAGACCAGTGATCAGCAGATCACTACATTACGGTTAAGTCGGAGATAAACGCAGCAAGATGGCAATAATATTTCTGCACTGTGATGAAGCTTTCCCCACGTCCGTGGCTAATAAATATGGGAAAACCTGTAGTGATTCAGTTTATGTGCATTTAATTACTAGCAGCCTTCTGCTTGTGATAACTAGTCATAGTACTTCTGTGACCAGCCACGGCCCGTGCAGGTAAGAGCGATGCAGCCGGGTGGGGGGGAATTTCGACAGACTAGGGAAAATGATTTAATTTTCCCGTGTGGTTGTCTGTCGAAAGTATCAATATGTTGGGGGCTGTGAATAGTGAGAGGATGCAGCAAAAAATGGAACTAAGGGTGGAGAGCATGTGGGAAAAATACCCCAGAGAATATGTCCTGGTAGCATCCTTTACCAGTTTCTCATTTAGAAAATGCATTTAATTCTCCCATTTTCGTGGTCTTCTTGCACATATGGCTGAAACAGCAGTCCATAGTGGCAATATCACCACACTCATTACCGCCATATTTACTGGTCATGTTTGAAATTAACATAACGTGTATTTGTAAAGCGCACGTTCAATCTCAGGCATCTTGGCGCTGAATAACAGATGTTTATTGGTACCCAACTCAATGGTACGCATTCTATCAACCTCATATGTTATGTTATTTAAACTTATAGCGTGCACAGCTACTCCAAGGAGTGTCCCATATGGATGAAGGGCTGAGTGGACCCGCCGGGATTTGAACCTGTGACCATGAGGTCAGACACAGTCCCCTGCAGTAGACGCATTAGTCCACTGAGCCACCAGACTCTGAATGTAGAGCCAGAAATGAGGCTCATTAATTAAACCAGCAGATTTTTTTTAATGTTGCCCTTTACAGTATCATCATTATATGGGACCGCGGAACAAATTAACACATTTCAAGTAGACTATTTGGTGAACTGTCCCCGATGCTAAGAAATAAGATATTTGTCACACTGACTTACCCTATAAGAATGCTTAAAATATGTGTGGAGGAATTCATGAACCTCTGCAGGATTAAAGGGGGGTGAGGGCACACCAGCAACATCTTTAATCCTATTTGGGAATATGTGAAAAACTAGATGGTGAGAAGAGGTTAACCGCTTAAAAGGATATAATAAACATTAGATTCACAAATAATTAAACAAAATTAAAATAAGAAATAAAAAAAAAATCTCTGTAAGAGGTATTTGAAATAATGGGAAAACATGTGGCATTAGAGAAGGCTACAGTAGGTATAAGGGCGAATCTCAAAATGTCATTTAATGCGAAGTGAAAGGAGAGATCCATGGAATGGACAACGCGGAATCACCAGTGCTAACAAGTTTGACTGCATCCGAGAATGCTTTCTCTTAGTTCCGGTTGATGTGTAGGTCTCATTTCAAGCAGTGGGAGATGTATTATCATTTCCACTAAACAAGCATTTGCAATCCAATAGGTCTCGCATTTACACAGGTTTGAACTATTGGCATTGTAAATGACAATGCCTTTTATTTAGGTTTTGGTTTTTAAAACATAAATAAAAGGCATTGTCATTTACAATGCCACTAGCTTAAACTTGCGTAAATGCGAGACCTATTGCATTGCATACTATAGTAGTACTATAGTAGTACTTAAGTGGACAAACAAGGGTAGCGATGGCTTTTGCATCCTCCATCGTGGTCTACAACTTATGGCCGTTTTGAGGTGCCTGGATGGGTCATGCTGCCTTCATCAGGACCAAGAAACCCCTAAATGATAGGAGGTGGAATTTACTAAAATCTCCCCTTATTTTTGTGATTCTTGTGCAAACGTGTCAAAGAGCAATGCACACACACTCACGCAAACTCACATTTGCGGGAGGACACACTGGTTACCTGTTGCAGCAGGGTAGAGAAATAAAATACTTAGAGCTTATTGTTTTCTGTGAATGATATCTGTGAAGCACTGCAAACATGTGGGCACTGCACTCTTCAGTGAATGGGATAGTGGAAAAAACAAATACACACTCAGTTGTACAGACAAAGGTAAACAGATGAGACAGTATAGCAACTCAATGTGGTAGGTTGGTATATTCGGTCAAAAAAACTTACCCACAACTCAGGTTATTTACTGGCCCCCATAGGATGCGAGGTGGGACCAGCACTGTAGTTACATGCTGTGTAAAACAAAGGAATGAATAAAAGTAATAAATGTAAACAAAAGAGACGGCATGTAGTGGTATTTTTTTTGTAATAGATCAGACGTCCAAAAGGCAGTATTATGGCAAGTTCTCAGCACAGCCAGACACCAAAAGACTGGAGGCTAAGAAGTGTAAAAAAAAAAAAAAAAAAAAAAAAAATTTTAAAAAACACACTCAAGGGAGTGGGCCTTTTCAGTCTATGTACCTAGGATCTGGAGCAACATTCCTGTATCCATCAGGACTGCCCCAATGCTGCGGGAATTCAGGAAAGAGTTGAAAAAGCAACTGTCTAAAGGGTACTGCATCACACAGCAGTAACAGTCCACAAAACACCTGCATCTCAATATCGCTCGTTGCAGCTTTCTAAAGAATGCGGCATCACAATGCATTAACAGTGCACAAACCAGCTGCCTCTCATCACTTGACCTATGCTTTTCTTTGACAGTGCTCCGATAGATAGATAGATAGATAGATAGATAGATAGATAGATAGATAGATAGATAGATAGCCAATACAAGACCAGGCGTATCCTTTTGTTAAAATGGCAGATATTTCTCACACACACCCTCGCCCGCTAACTCCCAAGCCCTCCCTGCTCCCATATACCCTGTCCCTCCAGATCTCCTGCAGCATGTGCAATTATATTTCATACTTCATATTGACACAAGGGACAGCAAATCACCTACGTCACGCGCCTGTCACAATCCCCCTGCCTCTGCCCTTGCATTGTACAGAGTGAATGCATAACAAGGCCATCCCTCAAGATCAATCTCACAGCAGCGCAGTAAAACTACCTGGAAATTGTGCTGCGCGCCCGGCTTCTGTTTGCCAAAGACCAGTGATTTAAGCAGCATATCTCTTATCTAGCAGTTTAATGATTTACAGCTTAATGGGTTCATCGCTACATGTGATCAGCTGGTGAGAGGTGAAACAAGCAAAGGGCTTGTAATAGATCTCTTTATAAGGCGAAAGCTAAGAGCGAACAGCTGGTTGACGAATTCACATCCGGTTACAGGAGAAAAGTTGAACCTATTCTGAAGCAAGTATGTGCCTTCCATCCTCCCCGCCAACAATTTACAAGGTAGGGTTCACACGCAGAAGGCACGCACAGTGACGACGAGGCACAGAGCACATTGGCTGTATGCCACCAACCACCACCACAAAGATGATCCATGAAAAACCATACACAAACGAAGGCACACAAACGCAGAAGGGCCGCAAACAGAACCCCCATAAGAGAAGCAAGCTGGAAAGTAACACACTAGCGCACATCCAGGATCAAACACAAACCACCTTTGAGAATATCACGAAACACAAAAGAACCATGGTACACGTCGGAAAATGTAAATGTACTCTGCAGGCTTCCTCAGCCAGACTCGCCTTTCTTAAAACACACACGCTGGTTTCCAATCACACATTTGTCAAGTTGTCAACGACACAGACAAATCCACCAACACTGATACAAAGACACCCAGGCTCCAGAAATGACATCTAAATATTCCTTCATTCCTAACCCTACCCACCCGCTCCACTAATCACACACTTCCAACATGCCACTGCTAACACCTACCAACCAGACAGCACCCAGCACCCCCAACCATCTCCCTCACGCCCGCCCCGGATAACCGAGGCTGCACCAGCCGTCACTCCTCTATTGCTCCCTGGTACGGGTCACTGGCCCCGGCAGGGCACGCACTGTGCCTCCCCACGGAAATGGCACCGGCCCAGGAGAGGGGAGAGCAGCAGACTCCGCATGGAGCAAACCACTCTGGGCCCAGGTACAGCAGCCTGCCAAAGCTCCCACGCGCACAGAGGCCACGCGGCTGTTCCTAGGGCCTCGAGGACGGGCGCAAACATCTCATGGGAACCGCTCCCCAGTGCTCAAGCACGAAGCGGAAACACTTCCTTCATAGGGTTAAAAACAAAGGCAATGCCACGCACCCTGTACGGTGTTGCTTACTACGCACTAAGGCAAGCGCTTCAGCGGTCCACATAGGGGTGCTATATAAGCGCTATGTACATTTTGCAATACACTGCCTTACCTTTAGCCGTATTTCAAGATCGCTGGGGAAAAACAGAGGAATTTGCCTATGTTCAGTGCATTGAGTAGGGGAGGGTAAGGCGGGGTTAGTGCCAGTCAGATTTGGTGGGTCGCATCAAAGTCGTGGGGTCACAAGCTAATCCGAGGCGAACATTTCACCAGTATTAATCAACATAATCAAACCATTTGTGGGAGGCCGGAAACCGTCTATTTCGGTATGGAGCAGTGCCCTCGAGGTGGCCAATGCTGGACACATGGCAGACTTTCAGGATATCCAGGTCAGATAAACATTCAATCAGGGCTAGTGCTCTCTGAAGACGAGGTAAGGCAGCAGCCTTTAAGGCGGCACCACTACATAGCAGCAAACAAGAACATTCTTACAAATGTTTTTTTTCTTTGTGAATGGGGAACGCTCCAGCGAAAAATGCTATCCTGAATGAGGTGCCCAAAACCGTTCGACCGCCCTTTCATTTAAGGGTCATAAATATGAACTATTTAAAAACAGTTACTTATCCTAGAAATGTAGCCTGGCGACAACCTTCTTGACCAGACCTTGGCAACGCCTCTGTTTTCAGAAGTGCACCCACCTGTATAGATGCACGCATGAAAGATAGCTCCTTTTCATGTCGGTAATGAACTCTGGGAGCTTTTCCTGTGGTCCCAGCCATTCCTAGCATTCACAGGAGAAGGGGCCAGTGACGAAATAGAAAACAGGATTTCGGCGAGAAGAGGGACTAGAAACGAGTGGGGCATCTGGGCTGAACACATCAGCCTACTGGGTAGACCTCAAAGACGTCTGCTGCCCCAATGAAGTGACCAGCACCCACATACCATGCGCCGCCCACCATGCACAGCAGTGCTGGGCCACCGGCTGCCTGCTAAGGGAACAAATGCAAGCACCACCAACACACGACCCTCCTCCCATCACCTGTTGACAGCCTCAAAAAAAGGATCCCAACTAGAGACAGCTGGGAGCCATACTTGCCACGGAATAGGCATCAGTGGCCGCAAGCCACGTCCATGGACCACGGAAACCAACAGTATACTCCAGTGTTCCTTCAAGTAGTCACAAAGACGGACTGAAAGGCCACAGCCAGTAAGGTGCCTTCACAGCATTAGGATCTACAGCACAAAATAGTGAATAGGGCTTAACGTAGCCATTACCAAGGTCCTTTGGTCCACAGGCACATGCCCATGCCCCAGAACCACCCAACCCAGGATCTTCCATTTATGCTGGAAAAAGCACAACAGTTAGCAGGGTTGCAAATCTTGGTGTTTTACTGGACTTGACCTGGCAACAGACATCTTTGACCATCTTTGAAAACTAATACAGGATAGCGGAGTTAAAGTTCTTGGAGCATGCCCTATGGCATGGAATTAAAAAGGCATGATAGATCGGTCACGGAGGTCTGACTCCATTCCTGCAAAGCCTTTTGCGCTAGTATTCAGCACAGGTGCCTTCTGAGCAATGGAATGTGGTAGTCAGATTGGCTACTAGCCAAGCCTAACAGGATCACATTTGTGATCTTGTCTAATTTCAAGATTTTTTTATTGGGTGCGCAAGACAAAAAAAATAAATAAATAAATAAATAAATCTGACTGCACATTCTCTTGATATTATCAACAGATCAGTCAGTCCAGGACATCAGCCCTATAGACTCTCCTGTATGGGGAAGCGATCGCTCTCGGGACAGATCCCTACATGCATAAATTCACTTCCTCAACCCATATACCGCGTTCTTTAGACGTCACCCATAGCTTCCTAAACCCTTCACCTTCTAATAGGCTTAAGGCTCTTGATTGTAAGTGAACAGCACCCAGAGATGATCGGCTCCATAGAGTCGAAATAAATCCATCCATCCCTTCCTCCTTCGGGAAAATTGGGGTGGGCGGAACTCGGAGTTTTACACGTGAAAATCCGTGAAAACTGAGAGATTCCTCAGTTTCGCCAATAGGTGGAAAGCATGCACGTGTGCTGCAACTTAGCAGCAGTGGCTCGAGCAGCGCTGAAAAGTCAGCGCGAATGGCACCATGCGGTGCACAAGAGTGGGCGGCCATTCAAGTTGATTTGCTGCTGCTCGAGGAGGAAATCTACTCGAGCTGCAGCAAATATACTCGCGAAGCAGCCCTCTGATTGCGACCAGCCATGACAGCCCGCATTAGAAAATGGCACTACGGGATGTCAAATCTCGCTACCATTTCTTGCAACTCGCTAGAAAAAAATTCTTCCACACGGCGATTGGCGCAATTTGCCTGGGATTCGACGTTACAAGAGGAATGCAGAGTCACCAAATTTCGCCAATTCTGTGAGTGGAATAAACATTACGCCCACCCCTGCAGCTAACTAAAGGACAAGACCCATTCCACAAAGAGGAGACATGATCATATTCTAATGCTCCACACATCAGTGAGAAAAAGAGTTTCAAGACATGAGAAGGGAGTCCAGGCTAGGTACTGACTGGAGTTTGAATTTCATGCATCAGGCACATACTGTCATCACAGCTCAAGCTTCCTTGCAAGATATTGGCAATGCATGGGGCCCTCAAAATGCCTCTGAAGGATTACCCTCAACTGCGAACACTTCAGAAGGGGCCGTAGATGCTCCAAAGCTGGGGTAACGCCTTAAATACAGATCTTCAGTGACAGTCTATCTGCGGGCGGGCGGGGGGTGGATACTGTCATAACACAACAGGGGTCAAAGTTAAAATCTAGATTTATTGGTCCAGAACTCTGTGTTTACAGAAGAGGGGTCCAGATAAACTGGAGGCCCTCAAGGGTAAGAAAAATCATGGTTTGCTTGAACAGTAATGTAGGCCAGCAGCCCATCTCAAAAGCTGCTGGAGGAAGAAAGGCTAAAAATTATTCTTAAGGGGTGTTATATATCATGCCTCAACTATGCCAGGCCATACGGGCACCGAGCCAAGCTGCATCCAGACACAAGAAATGTCACGTGTTCCGTGGCGCCATCTTTAAAAAGCAGGGCATAGGGAGGGCGAATCCCCAGCCAATGGCGATCTTCATTCTCATGTTATCACATAGGAACTGGTGCTGGTCTGGATTCTGCTGGTCTTTGTAAGCCATCATCTTGTTAGAGGTAGAATGTAAGCCTCCATTCTAGGAATCCGCCTGATTCTTGGAAGAACCAATCATGAATGGAATTTTCGTAGTACTTTCCAATAAATAGCTCACTCTAATGTGCTCTTCCGTCCATCTCTTGCTCCCCCCCCCACGGAGGTACAGCAGTTACCTGGTATGTACACGGCTCTTTCTAAACCACTGAAAAGGTGAGGCGTCGCCTGATCCAGTTACCATGGTTACTTTATCTGAGTTGCCATGGAGACCAGCATCCATATCTTATCCTTGATAAAGCACACCATGATAAAGACGGCCCTTGCTGTGCCAGCCTGCTCGGTTGCTCATGGAAGCCAGGAAGGAGAATGACGACCCATCTCAGAGACACTACAGAGCGATCTGCTCACATCTCTCAGGGGCATCAGGTGGCCCGGGCTCCTCCAGAGATCTAGGATCTATTCTCTCTCAGTCAAAAATTCACAGGAGGAGATAGTGAGCTGAGGCTGGACAGGAAAGTGGTTTTTGTCTCTTAAAATCAGCCATTGAACAGCTCAAATCCAAAAGGTGGAACACCTTGAGTACATTCTATGTAATATGTGATGAGTTTTGGGACTTCTACGACGCACCTTAATACCAGGGGCGTAACACAGGCCCACGCGGTACGGGGGCAGGGGGCCCCACGCTCAGGGGGCCCCCTCAGCACAGTACTTCGGCCAGAGAGCTCCTGATCGAGCTCGGAGAGGGCCCCTCCACGTAGCTTGCAGGGGAGCCCCCTCAAGTTTCGTTACGCCACTGCTTAATACATACATAGTTCTATGTACAATGTTATCGAAAGAGTCTCCCCTCCATTTTCTTTCGTTCATTCTAGGTTTTCAACTTGGACAGTGAATAGCTTTTAAGATGGTCAACTGTAAAATAAGCAGGGTCACAGGGATAATGCAGCAGGGGGAGACCAGATCAGGCAGCAGGCGTGACAATTATGCAGCAAGAAAGGGCACATTATGTAGGGTGATGTGGCACATTTTGTGGGCAATATTACGGCTCTATTTTGTCATTTGTTTTGTACATGTCAACACTGTCTGGACAAAGGCTTCACTTCCGTAGTCTCAGTTTAACAAGTAAATGGAGCAATCAGCTACTGAAAAGTGACCCCCCTTGCCCCATTGCAACAAACAATCTGACATTGCACAGCAACACCTGTGGCAGAGTTTTTAGGGACTATTGGTATGTTCATTTTTTTGGCTAAAATCTTTAATTTGTGCAGAAAATTGATTATGTGGCAATTGCAGCAAATCTACAATTTTGTGGACACGATAAGTTTTTAACTTAAACCATTACTATAAAATAAAATCCGCCCATGGCAACTGCACATCCCTGATCGAACTCTCCTAACTCCGTTCCGTTAGTCTCTCATATCCTGGGAGCTTTACACATCGGACTCTTATCCTGTAGTGTCCAGCACAGCTTCTTTGCAGGCAGCCAAACCTACACTTATTCCTCTGTGCTCAATATTGGATGATCTTCACTTTGGACATTACCAGTAAAAGTATATATAAAAAATTATTTTGAAAGCATCCTGGCCTGATGAAGTTACGTTGAAAGGAACGAAACACGTTGGCTGTTGTCCTGTGCGTTCCTATGTTTTATATAAAGAAGAATAAAGGACTATTTTGAATAAGCTCACATTTACGTATTCTTCACTTGTGGCTTATATTTCGTCCACACCCCCTGACCACCTGGGTCTTACACTCATAAAAACTTGGTTTACCTTTTATTTTTCAATGGCTGCATTTTTCTAAACAGACAGGGGCGCCTTCTTCTCACTTGTGGGTTGATTGCTTGGAATAGGACAGTTTTAATACTTTAAGCCTAAACTTCAACTCATTCCACCAACCTTATCATTCGTTCACCTTCACTTCTCCTCTGGCTGGGTCAATCATGTTATTGGATTTCATCTTTAGATTCTCCACTCTTAGACTATCTGCTCTGAGCGGTTCTTCACACAATATTTTACATTTAATAAAAGGCTACCTTTTCTAACTTCTCTTCTCGTTACCACAAGTCACAAAATGCTCTTGCATCAAGTGCATTGCTTACGCGGGGTATAAGGTTTGTACTACACCCAGCGGCATCACCTCTGGAAATACACTCGGCTCATCAGGTGACAAGGATTTTCAGACGGATCTGCACCCCCTGGTTACCATATACTACTTGAACGTGTACTAGACAGAAGCACAAGATATTAGTAGTGTCCGAGGCATTTCAGGTCATTGTCACCCAGCTATAATTAATAGTTTCCTTCCGAGAAGTAGGATGCTAAACCCATACCTGGTGCGGTGTTCCAGGTGTACATCTGGGAATGTTTGACTTGGAAAAGAAAAAGGGAAAAGTACGCTTAGTTGGAAGTGTAAATTTCTGCATATATTTCAGATTTTTTTTTAATAGGGCCCTTTGTGGTTCTTGCTTTTCCATTTGAAACCTACTGAAAGGAGCAAAAACAAGCATTAGCAAAGCCAAAAGATCTCACCCATGTGAGCACTCGGCTTTGGGAACGTTTGGCAGCCATACTGTACAGCAGCATAGATGCATCGCAGTGTGGCTAAAACTAATTTAAGATAGTGCTATAGAGCAGCCAAGGCTAATGTATTTTTTTTTTAAGTGCATTAGCGCTGGATGCATCAGTCTTTTTTTTATTATTATTTTTAGCTATGGTGCACACAAGCCACTTTAATATACAGTACGGCTATAAATCATTGCTAAAGTGTGCATGAACAAAAGGCAATGGCAGAGCTAATAGTCGCAAAGGCAAGACTTATTGGCTTTTCTAATGCTAGTTATATCTTGGCATAACACCGCTGAGATTCTGAGCAAATCATTTATGTGTGAAAAAGTAAAAAAAAAAAAAGACAGTTGGCAAAAACTCCTTTCACATATAGAAAAATTGCACCCATGACCATGTCTTAGAGGAAATACATTTGGAAACACATAACATCTGTTATCACAATAAAAGCAGATATCAGTTGTCACAATAAACATCAATTTCATAGGAGATAAGGGCTTCCTTGTGTTCCTGTGGCATAGTAAAGCATAGTTACAAAAGGCAAAAGGTTCAACAACAGGGAAGAAGAAAAAATAACAGCAGTGCCTCAGTCGCGCAATTGGTGGAAGGACACCAATTGAGCTGAAGCAATCAGTACTTGGTCCATGCTCCAGTTGAACAAGAGGAAATGAACCCAACATGCTCTGGCCAATTCAAATGCAGCAAATAAGAGAGACAATGAAGCCAACAATTGTTAAGCATGGGTGGGATGAAAGCCCCTTGTTGCATACAATAGCTCTCACAAGCGAAAGCGTATGCAGCACTTGTGCTGTCGCAGGTAAGATCTAAAAACAACAAGACCCCATCACACACCTTTCCCACTAAAGCACTGAATGACAAGCTAATGGACCAATAACTATTCATTTGTCTTGCAGTACCCCACAGAGCTGGGTCTAGTGAATCAATGGACCAGAATGCAGAGATCAATTTGACACCATGGACGCATGTTCAAATCCAGTGGGTCAACTCTGCCTTTCATCCTTTGGAGGTTGATGAAATGAGTACCATTGAACTGAGTAAGAATAAACATGTTATTTGCGCCAAGGGAGCTCTTATGGAGAACGAACACTTTAAAAACACACATTTATGTTACAAACACACACGGTAAATATGGATTTTCAGTGTTCAGATCCCTCGGGGACTCAGCAGAATTTTGCACAGGCCCCGGTCCCCCCCCCCCCCCCCCCCCCCCCCAGCAGTGACGCGGGTCTTGTGGCAGGAAATTGACTAATCTGAGGGCAGTTCTCATTACCTGGCTTATTATCAAGCGTGGTGCGCCCGTTAATCAAGCACAAACCCCTCTGGGCTCTCACTGAAAAGATTCATGGGGTGCAGGCGATAGGAAGTCATAAATGCCTGCTTAGCAAGAACAAACGAACGCTCATTCATTATGTTATTACATCAAGAAGTTATACATCTCATCACCACCTTTTCCCATTCCTCGTTTATCTCACTGCTTCGGGAGGAGAGCAGCGGCTGCGCGGCTGCTCTGCCCTGGGGAGCCCTGAGATAGATGCGGTTCTACACAGTCCACTGGCATCTGCGTTAGGGACCCTTCGTGAATGCGTTGGGCCGTCGGCGAAAACACGTCCGTTTGTAGGACGCCCAACCAGCATCGAAGAGAATAGATTTGCTCTGCATGAAATGGCAGTGTTTTTATCCTAGACATAGGCAAATGTTTTTATCCTCCACGTAAATTTCTTTCTGAAAAAAGAAAAAGACAGAGTGAAAGGCAGGGGCGGCTCCTCCGTTAAGGCGGAGGAGTGTGCCCTCCCCCCCAATTAACTAAATTGCCCCAGAGATGGAAAAATAAAATGGCAATACAGTTCATTTATTACCATTTTATTAGTCAAAACCTTGTCCCGAGCCGAGCGTCAGCACGGGGTGGGGTTACATTCTGATTTCTGCCAGTCAGGCAGCAGCAGGAAGCAGTGATGGGCAGGACACTAAGTTTAAAGTGCGCAGGTCTCCTTCGTCAGCCGTTTTGCGATGGTCAGCCAGACATGCGCATTTTACACCTCTCTAACCCAGCTGACTAAGACAGCTGGGTTAGAGACAGCATAGGGCTCCAGTGCACTCGGGAGCGCCAAAGGAGACTGCTCTCTCCAATCCTGGCGCTTCTTTCATGCTGCATGAGACAGCGCCAGGATTGGTTACTGCAGTTTCCTGGATCCAGCGTTGGAGCCTGCATGCCTGGAGAAGACCAGAGTGAGGAGGACGTAGTGCCAGGAAGGTAAGTGTGGTTAGGTTTTTAATTTATTTTTTTACTTTTATTTTTGTCCCACCCGCCCCACCACCCTGCACACATGCCAGCGGCCACCGATGAAACCTTGGCTCCTCTGGTGTTCCCATCCTCAACAAACCGCATTCCATGTTCCTCCAACACGTAGGTCCCTTGTAGGGCCCTTGATGGTCCATTGAACAGCGGAAGGCTGGCACCAACTGATTGAATGTTGGTTTCCAATACTGAAAATGTAACTAGGGTCACTAACATGACCAGAGGATGTCGGACCGACCTGAAGTACTGCACAGATATGTAGAAATGAGATTTACCGAAAATGGGCTACTAAGAAAGGACCACAGCATTCCAAGATGGACGCCAGGAACAGTGTAAAGGGAGGAGTGCTTGGGGGCTCCGTGGTGACGGGTAGTTTAAATGATCTTCACTTCCTTACAGTATATGAGAGAGTAGCCGGCCTGGACTAGAACAATTCGAGACCAAAAAAAAGTTACGATTAAACTGGATAGAGGCCGCAATAAAAAAATTAGTTAAAAAAAAAAAAGTTTGCTCAGAGGAGCCAAAAAGGGATAAAATCGGAGGTTTTGCTCAATATGTTTTTTATAGCAGGTTACGGTCTTACTTTTACACATAAAGTAATATAAGTGCCTTTCTTGAACTGGAAGGAAGGAAAGTGTTACATTTCAGCTGTTTACGTTGGAAAAAAGCAACAGAAGGTAAACTGGAAAGATATGGACGTAGAGGGAGATTGTGGTATATTGAATTGTGGACCATTCAATGTCCCAACAAAGTATAGGGTAGAACCTTCTCCTGTCATGACATTCAGTGCATACAATGGTCAAGAATCATTGGAGAAGAGACCACCTCTAAAGGAAGAAAGTTACCTTTTTGAAGCAGCACAGCACATCTACCCGACACACAGAAAGAACTGTAAAGGAGGAAGCAAAAGGGAACTGGAATTTTCCAGGGGATGAAAAAGGACCTATGCCATGTACCATTATTTTATCAGTGGTAAAGACACCTAATAAGAAAATCTTCATAATCCAGATAAGATGCATAGGCATAAGGTATAAAGAGATACTCGGTTTCCTCCAGTGCCGTTAATGTCGAGCATCCACAAAAGGCAGGTCAGTAGGCCTTCAAAAGCAGTGAAAATTACAAAACCTAAACAGGAGAAAGCACTGACTGAGCCTTTGTTGGAAAACCATTTTTCTGAGATCCAACCAAGAAGAAGAGAACTTGGAGGACAGAATTTAAAGGACATTTGAGAGGGACACGAAGAACAAAAAAGGGTGGTTGAGCTAACAAGTCCCACCAGTATGAACACAGACGACGAATGGTCTCATTCATGCTGTGCCTTTTTTTGGCCAACCATATTCACACCCCCCCCCACCAGCCATGGGGACGGGATTTTTTTTATTGGAAATGCTTCCGCTAGTGAAGAAGAAGTACTTTTGTGGAAAATACTCATTCTTGCTTGGCCTGTAAATGCTACCTGCCCCAGGTTGGCATTTTTCTAGTTCTTTTAGACACAACCCCCAAAAGTTTGAGTTTGAATCTGAAAAATAAAACATTAATGTTCCCAATGCGATGGGAGATTTATTCCCAGCGTGTAGGAGAGTTTTTCTGCCTGGCACCACTATGCCATAGCAAGCATGTATAATCAGTATTGAAGCCTCCTCCTCCCCTCACCCATAGGGTGGACCTTCCAGGGTGGTTCTCCAGCGACTGGCATGCCAGCAAAGTATTCCCAAAAGCAAACCGGTCTAAGGATCCACTGTTGGAAACTAAGGGCCTAATTACGAGTTTGGTGGGCCATCCGGCCGCCAAACTTGCAGTGGAGGTGTGGTGGTGGTGGTCAGGGACCGCCGCACCGGCAGCCTGACCGCCGTATTACAACTACGGCAGTCGGACTGCCATAAAACTGCTGCGATCCCTGGCTGTGCGTGGTGATCAGAGACTCCAATATGCTTGGCGGTGCTGCTGCAGCACCATCAAGCACCGCCATGAAAACCGTGTGGTGAGGAAACAAAGGGGGCCCTACAGGGCTCCCTGTTGCCTCAGGACCATGGGATCCATACAGGGCGGGGCACATGGTGTGCCCCACTGTCCGAATGCACCCCGTTCCTGCACGGCATGGACTGCACAGTCCATGCCATGCAGGAATGGGCTTTGGCGCTCCCATTGAAGTGCCTTTTTAATAGGCACTGCAATGGGAACGCCAAAGGACCGCCACCCCAGACCACAAGGTAACTCTTAATCTGGCAGGCAGCCGGCGGTGTGGGAGCGGGGTGGTGGCGTGGTGACCCGCTCCCCGACCACCAAACTCCTAATCAGGCCCCAAGTGTCTTCCCCTCCATTAAAACTAGATGAGTAGGACGGTTGCCACATTTTGCCAGGTTTAGTTAGTGCTCACCTCAAATGAGGCTCTAATACCAACAGTGTCCTCAGACAGGTGTCCATCTTTAAGTTACAGAGAGCAGGAAAGCAGTCTCCTAAATGTACCAAATGATTATTCACCAGGTTCATCCAGTGTCTATCACTCACCTGTTCCAAAGATCCTGACAAGTTGCCCAGCACTCATTCTTTCTGACATTTACCTTGCACAATTTTTACATTTGATCACACTTCTGTTTTGATCATTTCTGCAGAGTAACCAGACGCCACAAATAACTTGAATTTTAAAAAGGATGCACGAGCTGGGATGAAAATTGTTGACTTGGTGACACAAATGCAAGGAATCTCGCTCATTTCTTTGGCATTTTGGAAATTATCTGATGGGCACAATAATTTCCTAGCTTGGGGATCTTCAAACAGTCTGCATGAAGAATACTTAAGGGATCAATGGTTGCAAGGTGAGGTGCTCCACAGGTCACCCCAGTGTGGTTGGGAAGGCCTTTAGGGTAATGCTGGACTGAAGTTACTATCCATTTCATTGAAGAATGTCAAAGTCTTTACAACTGAATCAGATGTCAAATGTCAAAAGTTCTTGTTAAGCGCACATATCACCGGGGAAGGTCTCATGGCGCTAGTAGAGCTTCAGCAAGATGGGTAGTATGACAAACAAATTACTGGATGAAGAGCCACGTTTTTCCATTCTCTTCGAAAGCGTTTGTGATCAACTATGGAGGAAAGATGAGATGGCAGCTTGTGCCAAAGCTTGGGGGCCTGATAAGAAAATGATCGACCCCCGTTTCGAGCCGTTCGGATGTGCGGTAGGACAAGATTGAATTTAGTGCTGGATCTTAGAGGTCTACCAGGCTTGTACCATTGGAGTTTCTTGGCTAGGTATCTAGGGCCGGTATCATACAGAATCTTATGTGTGAGGCACAGGATTTTGAAATGGCATCTCAGTCGCACCGGAAGCCAATGGAGAGTTTTAAGGCTGAGGACTGAAGGCGATCTAGGTGGAAGATTTAGAATAAGTCTGGCAGCCGTGTTCTGAAGAATCTGGAGTTTGGAGTTCACTTAATGCAACCAGCAGTGCATTTCCATAATCCAGTCTGCTGATAATACCTTGCACCAGAGGTTTCCTGGCTTCTATAGGTAACCCTTTGAAGATTCTACGGAGATTCTGCATGATCCCATAGCAAGTGCCGAGTACCGTGTTAACGTGGGTTTTCATGGACAGAGTGTTATCACTAGTTACAGCAAGGTTGCGCACTGCTTGCTTGGGAGATGGACAAAGACCCAATTCCGAGGGCCACCAATCGTTTGACCAGTGTTCCTCCGCTCTACCAAACAAAATAATCTCGGTCTTGCTGCCGTTAAGTTGTAATTGGTGCCTGCCCATCCAATCATTAACATGTACCAAACAGTTTTTGAAACAGGATTTTGTGTCCGCATAATCTGGAGCAAAGGTGATCAGTAGCAGAGTGTCATCAGCATATGACACGGTTTCAAAACCATATGACCTGATGATACCGGCCAGCAGTGTTAGGTCGAGATTAAAAAGCATAGGGCTGAGGATGGAACCCTGTGGGACACCAACTAATCAGCTGCACGAGGCAATAGAGTCAATGAGGACGGTTGTTGTACAGTCCATTGGATAGTTCTCAAACAATTCAAGGGCCTTCCCCCCCCCCCCCCCGATTCCCACCTCCCAGAGTCGATGTTTCAAGATGCTATGGGAGATGGTATCAAAGGCCGCGGATAGGTCCAGAAGGACCAACATTGCTGATTCTCTCTTATCCAGTGCAAGCCTGATGTTATCAGTAACCTCTGCAACTGCAGTTTCCGTGCTAGGAGACGCACGGAAACCGGATTGAGAAGGGTCCAAGAGACCATGGTTCTCAAGGTGGGCAGTGAGTTGTTTTATGGACCAGATATTCTAATACTTTCCCAAAATATGTTAACAATGAGAGGGAACGGTAGTTAGCTGGAAGACTGGGATCTGACGTGGGTTTTTTTAAGAATAGGCTTAACTTGGGCTGTTTTCCATCTAGTGGGGACCCTGGCTTGTTCCAATGACATATTAAAAATCTTGGTGCGTGTAGTTGCAATCTGGGGCATGATTTTCATGCAAGGACGGGATGGGAGAGGGTCCACGGGAGAGCCGAATTTATTCTTGGTAAGGCCGCCTAACACTTCAAACAGTTAGGGGTACGAATTCCAACAGCAGAGGCACCCCATTTAATTCCAGCTGTGAGGGTGGCATAAATAGGCTTTTATTCTGCTGATGGAGGTCTGTATCACCTTGGGAAAAAGATGAGTAAATGGTTCTAACTTTATCGTAAAAAAGGAAGATACAGAATCAACCCATTCTTGCGTTGGAGTGATAGAAGACTGCTCTACGTAGGGAAAGGTAAACTTTCAATATTTTGTAGAGCTCTTTATTAGAGTGGGCTGCATTATTTATCCGATATGTTAGATACACAAAGAATATCAAACTGGCAAAAAAGCTGTAAGTAAGGTGAGACTGTTTATATTTTATTCGATCTGCGTCGGTTTTAGTTTTCCTCCATTGACGTTCGGCTTTTCTACAGGATTGTTTGTCAGTTTTTAATGTTGCCGTAAACCATGGCGAGGCTATTCCTTTAATTTTAACCCTAGCCAGAGGGACAACTGCATCCAATGTGGATAAAAAATGGTATCTTCAAAAGGTAGTTGCCGCCTGTTCCACAGTATCAGTGTGGCATACCTGCTGCGGATTGGAATGGGCTGAAAAAGCAACAAGGGTTAATTTGCGCCAAGGCCGTAATAAGGTGGATTTATTTTTCCCACGATTTCTAGAAAGTTTCATGGGCACACAAAATTTTATTAAGTGATGGTCAGTCCAAAGTAGTGGTAAAGGCGGTTCGACGATCAGCTTGGTCATGTTAGTGAACAGTAGGTCTAAAGTGTGGCCAACTTGATGGGTAGGGCCTATTACCTTCTGGGCTATTCCCAAGGTCTCCATCGTTCCGACCAATTGGTTGGTGTCTAGGTCAGACAATAGCTTAGCGTGGTAGTTAAAATCTCCAATTAAGATGAAGTTATCTGCGGCTAATACATGTGGTGCAATTATTTCCAATAATTGATTTACAAAGTTCGCTTTTGGACCTGGGGGTCTATAGACTAAGGTTCCTCTCCATGTTGACAGATCAGGAGTGCAAATCTTAAAAATTAAAATTTCCATCATCTTGGTGGTGTGGGATTCTAAAGCAATAATCTCGAGGGTGGCCTTGATAGCAACTGCGATGCCTCCACCTCTACCCACTTCTCGGTCTAGTCGGACTAGATGATATTGGGGCGGAAAAGCAATAGTCACATCAGGAGAGGCGTGGCTGTGGAGCCAGGTTTCAGTAATGAAACAAATGTCAGAACTTTGGAGCCTTTTGGATGCCGAAGATCCGAACGTGTGTTTCGGGATGGACTGTGCATTGAGATATAGTCACCATAGCGGTTTGAGAGCTGTGTTTTTGTCTGCAGTACTCTTGTCTATAATACTAGTAGTCAATGTGGGGTGGTTATTAATGTTTTGGGCGCCAGACTGATGAGAGGCAGAGGATACTGCAGTACAAAATGGCCATATGGAATTTTGTGGGGTGAGAGGATTCAATGACCGCAACTCGGCACTGGAGTAATTCAGCATGATGTCAAATTGGGCCTTACCCGATGCAATGTGAAAGCTGCAGGGGTCCTGGCGGCTTGCGGCCGTCGGGCGCGTACGGGCTTGCCTTAGGTGAACCACTGCGTGCGTCCGTGCCCCAGGCTGGTTTAAATAGGCAGGGGGAGGCCGCGATAACACTAGACCGCCTACCTAACCAGAACCAATCCCTCCAATACAATGCCAAGCGGAAGAAAGCCTGTATTCCCTCCGCTCAATCGGCACAAGCTGTGACGGAACAGGGACAAGGCAACCCTAATGGCAAAGATAGACAAGCAAAATGCTGACCAGGACGAAGCAAGTGTGCACGAAGGTATGCGCAGATACTGAGAAATGTGAGCAAAACAAAATAATTAAACAACTCAATTATAAGTACATAAGGCTGCAAATGAGACCAGAAAGATCAATTTAAAAAACGAGCACAGTTAAACAAGAACTTTCGTGGGAATTTCTGACCCAAGAGCTAAAAGTCTGGTATCTTGGATGGACCCATCTGGGACTCCAGTGCCGCTTATGCTATAGATTTACATATATGTCAGCAAAGAAAAAAAACCCAGAAGTAGTGGTCTTATTCATATCTTTCCTTTATACCAGCTCCCATGTTATATGAGAGATAGCATGCACAATATCTGTTGATTTGAGGTTTAAATTCGGTATCTTGCTGACACTATTAATGAGTAGCCTGTTAAAGGTTCACTTACAATACCAAGATAAATATTGTTCTAAGTTGTTTAACTCAATGTAAGCAAAGACAAGCCATCTACAGCTATTACCTGTGGCACCCACCAACTCACATGCACAATATTTCATTGAGTATATGCAGGGCCCCTGGAATTATGCAGCAAGAGAGCCGAATTATGCAGCAAGAGAGCCAAATTATGTAGCGAGGTTGGGTAAATTATGTGACAAGAAAAGGCAAATTATGCAGCATATTTTGTAATAGTATTACTTAATTTTTTCGTCATTTTTAAACTTGGTAAAACTATCGGGGAATTAGTTGAACCCCATTAGTACCATTTTAATACCCAAATATTGTGGTAAGCATTAAAAAGGTGACCAGCCCAGTTTTGTTAAGGGCCTTTCAGTGCACAGCACTACATGCTGCTGCATTTTTAGTAACTTTTGACCCATTTGAAATACAAAAAAATAAAAATAAATTGTTGGAAAAATCTGCGGATTATGCAGCAGATGATGGATTATGTAGCAATGCGGCAAATCTATAATTTTGCGAAAATTGCCACGGCCACACAGTTGCATAATTCCATTGACCCAGAGTATACGGAAACAGACATAACTATCACAACCCTTTTTCTTTCTTTGCATGTTTACCAACAATGAGGTTGCGACTTACACATGTACTTAACTGATAAATGTACAGACTTTGTATGTCCGTAGGATTACTCACTAAGGGCCTCATAACGATGTTGGTCGGAAAGCATTCTGACCGACTCCTTGTCGGAATAGTTTCCGACCGACTCTGGTTCGGGGAGTCCAACCGACCGATTATGATGTGTCCGAACACCGTTCGGTTGGACTCCCATTGACTTCAATAGGAGCCTGTGTTCCGACTGACAACACAACCTCCCAATGAAAAAAGAGGGATGGTTACGGAAAACCTTGCGCCCTGTGGCGGGCACCCCATGGTGCCTGCCACACTGTGCATGGATGTAAAGAGGGGTCCCATGGGTAACCCCACGGGCCCCAACTTGAGGCCTCCAGGTGATGGGGGGGGGGGGGGGGGCCTGCTACGGGCCTCCAAAGTCGATTTCCGACAGCCTTTTCGTGTCAGACAGGCCGATTCGGAAAGGCTGTCCGAATCTGCCATAATCGGTCAGAAACGTGGTCCATAGATCTGTACGATTCGGCTCCGACTGACTCGGAGTCTCTGAATGCCAGTCGGAAAGACCGAATGGTTAGCTTCCATCGTAATCGGTCGGTCATATTTCCAAGTCGGTCGGAAATATGGTTTCCGACACGGGTTAGGAAAATCCGAATGCCGTTCGGAGCCTTTCTGACAGACATCATAATCGGGCCCTTAGTAATAATATACCATAAAACAATACCTACACCTGAAAAGAGGAGCATTATCGTACGAGCAAATCTGCACACCTTTAAATATTTAGGCTTCATTAGGAAATACAGTTCCTTTCTAAGGAGTATAGGTTGACAAAGCACTCCAGTTATGGATTTTCCACGTGTCACATGCCACATAATCCACCATGTGCTTCGTAGCATGCAGATTAGAAGGGGAAAAAATCTGTACTCATATGGAAAACTGCTTGTTGGTCTTCGCCACAGTTCACTGGTTACTTATTCCTGGTTGATTTATCCATTTTGGAGAAAGCACATAATATTATTATTTACTGAGATCCCTAATAAATAGCATCTTCAGGTGGTTTGGGAAGACTGACTGTCTACACCAGAAAACAAGTTCTCAATATTTAAAATAATATTTCAGTCATGGGGAAAAGAAAGTTTGTTTTTTTGGGCATAAAAACGTGTTTAACTGTTGCTGAATTAATGTTTTAAAATGCATGGCTTTTACCCGCAGTAATTTCCAGACGGTTCTCATCATTTTGAAAGTTCCACAATATGTTGCATCTCAATTTAAGATCTTTCGTCTTGATCCTCAAAATGTACCTTAAGACTTTTGAAAAATAAATATGCAATGTACAATTCTGTGGTACGGGCTGTTTTTGGAAAGCGACATTTTCAGAAGACCCGGGTTGTAAACAAAATACGACAATTAACCACAGGGAACTGATCTTAAAACATAGTTGAGATGAGCAGACTTATCACAAGAAGTGTCTAAATTTAGGCTTGCGTTCAGCTAAATACAGCAGCATGGTTTATACTATATTACTCTGGGTAAAAAAATTAATAAAACATGCGTTTCTGTGCAAATCATTAACTGATGGTGAAAAACATTTTTATAATAATAATAATAATAATAATAATAATAATAAAATAATTTTCTTTCTTGCGAAACTTCAGTATTTTCTAAAGCATTTGGATTCACTAAGCAAAACTATCCATGTGGGAGGAGGAGCCAAGATGGCGACCGGGACGGCAGCGTAGGCTCCCGGCTCCGTGAACCTCCGCATCCCGCACAGATATCCTGCATGAGATCCTTAGCCTGCGCGCTATGCCCGTGTTGGTGAATGAGAGCGGCAGCCGATCGTGTGACTCCGAAGTTTCTGGCGGCGGTATCGCCGGAGAAATGTCCATTTGAAGTTTGCGGCCTATGCAACCCTGGAACCGGGACCTCGAGTGGATCACATGGCCGGGCGGCAGTTCAACAACAGCGGCCTTCGGTAACTGGGTGGAGTCGGACTAACCGGAGCGGTGCGAATATCGGCCTACATTTCGCCGTGGTCGTTCCTACCACTAAGCGTAGCGGAACGAGTGCATGCCCGAGGTGGCTAATCCAAGATTCCCCGGTGATTGCCTCAGCCTTCGCCGGTGAGCTGCCCGGCCGCCGCCCGTAACTCGCCCTGATTCTTGCGGCCTGCTCCCGGATTTTCGCGGGCGCAGGTCCATGGTGGGGATGACTGTTGCCCGTGACCACACATCGGCTATATTTTTTGCCTGCCCCCGAAACCCTGATTCCAGTGACATGGAACCGGAGGCGCTTGTCCCTGAGTCCTGGTCCCAATCTGGGTTGGACCTACCCGGCGGCCATCTTGACGGGACGAGGTCTACCATCCCGTACACTGGGTCGCAGCACGATTGGAAGTGTGCGACTATGAGGAGCGTAGCGGAGCGAGCGCCGAGAGCTGTGCTGGGGTATGGTGATCTTCTCGAGGCTCTCGGTGCCCTTCATTCCACCTTGGTTCACGGCGCCTGGGTATTGGGGAGTAAGCTTGATGGGGTGGCATCAGCGTCGGAACAGTTGCTGCCTGCCTGTCCCCAGGTACACGGGGACTTCCTACACTGCACACAGGAGGACAGTGTCGTGGCCGCCCCTGTGGATAGTGACCAGCTGGAAACTCCGGACAGTATACTAACGTGTGACCGGCTGGCTGTGGGTCTGGTCTGTTCCGGAGGTCTTGGACCTGAGTGGGGGGTGGTGGCCTTGTCCCGTGCGCGGCCTCCGGCGACCCAGACAACATTCAAGCAACGGTCGCCTGCTCTGGCTGATTTCGCCTTCTTGGACCTTGTGTGCAGTGCAGATCCTGGGGCAGCACTGGGAAAGACGACTCTCCATACTGCTGACTGTGTTGGTATTCAGAGACTTCCACCCTACCTGTGTGTGTCGCTTCCTGTTCTTTTTTGGACGCTCCTCTTCTTTGTAACATTGGACATGGCACTGGGTCGTTGGGTATGCATGTGTAGATTCGCAAAGAGTGGCCAAGGATAAGGCTGATCCTTCAGAGGTGGTCATCTAATAGGCGGGCGGGCTCAGGGGTTGCGGCTCTCACGGCATAACTATCAGTGTAATAGGCGCATAATGCTCCCCATTCTTCTTTGACATGGTCGATTCTGTGTGGCTTATTGTTTGCTTTGGGGGAAAACATATTGTGCGGGAGGGAGAAGCCGGGGGCATGTTTTGAAGGCCCTCCTCCAGTTTATTAATATTCTCTCTACCCCCTCGTCTGGTGGGGTTTCTTTTCTTACTCCTCTTTCTCTGTTTCTTCTATATTTCGGGTCTGGTTCCGGGGCGACAGGCACACTGCTGGGGGGGGGGGGGGGCCGTACTCATCTGCAGAGGTGCAGGGTGGGGGGTTGGGGGAGGGGATCCTTTAGTCTTTAACCCTTTTTTTCCATGGCCTCCTTTTTCTTCTCTTATTCTTCTTTGTCTTTCTTTTCTGGGATCAGCATGGTAGAACTCCTTCGTTGTTAATCGCTGCATTTTCATGTGTGCCACAATTTCCGTGGTGTTTTCTGGGTTCTAGGGCAGGGGACTGCAGGCGCAAATGGCCGTGATATTCCTCCACATCCTGAACTTCCTGTTTCAGCGCCATTGACTAGATAAATTGCTGTTTATTGTTGACGTTTATTATTCTGCCTGCCATTTCTTGCTGCTGGGAAACTGTTTGGCACCTGATCCTTCCATCCTCCCTTATTATAAAATGAAAACCTCTTGTATCCTGGTCTCCTCCTTGGGCTGTTCAGTGGCCGAGAGTATACTAGCATGGAGATTCTGCTCCCCGAGGTGCTGCCTGTGATAAATATTGATCTCTGTTACTCTGACTGCTTAGCGGCCGGCCCCGGGGGTTGTAGGCCCATACTTGTTATTGGTTGAAATGTCAATAAAGGTTTTTCAAAAAAAATAAATAAATAATAATCCATGTGGCAAAATATTGTACGATCTACATTATATTACAGGTGCCCAACCATAATTGCACATAATTTGTCTCTTCCTGGATACATAATTTAGTCAATCTTACAGCATAAAATGGCCGGTATTGGCAATTAAAGTGCCTCCGGCTGCAGTCTACAGGTAAATATTTTATTGAAAGAATGGGGAAGGGACAGGTGATCGGGGGTAGGTGGGGGTGGCAGTGTGACTGTGCCTAAGAAATACAATGCCACCACCCCATTCACATAATCAGGAAAAATGCACCATCGAGTGGCGTCCGTCTACATAGGAAATCTGCCTGAAGTCTGTACACCACCAGGTCACTATGCTGCGAGTATCAATACTATGAACATGTGCTTTGGGGGAAATATTCTAAATCACAGCGCCAGGGGCAGCTCCTCTGCAACGGTGGAAGAGCATCGCCCCACTGGCACACAGCCAGCAGCTGAAAAATAAAACAATATTTTAGCCAGCGTGTGCAGGGTGGGGCTGGCCCAAGGGAGGTGAGGAGGAGTGGTAGATGTGCACTTAAGTGTGCATGTCAGTTGGGCCAGCTGTCGAAGGCCAGCCAAACTGACATGCGCACTTAGCTTTCTCCAACTCAGCTGTATTGTACCGCTGGGTTGGAGAAAAAGCGCACACTCCCTGTGCCTGAGCGAGTGGCGATCCAGCTTGCTCAGGCCAATCCCCATGCTGCTCTCATGCTTGAGAGCAGCAAAGGGATTGGATGGGGAGACCGTGATGCTGGCTCAGGGACTGCTGGGACCAGGAAGTGAAAGCAGAGAAGCATGAGGCGGCTGGCAGCACTAGGTACGTTTTTCTTTAATAACCCCTGCGCTCCCAGCACGTGCCACCCCGCATGCTCCTCCTCCCCCCACAGCTCCCCTGACCACCTCCACCCGCCCGAACACTAAATTAGTGTTGGCCGCCACTGCACAACACAGTGGAAAACTACAGATGTTGGTGCTTGTATGTGGGGCAATATGGCAGTGCCAACCCTTTTGGAGGCAGGGGCAATGTGGATGGGGAAAGAGATTAACTAAAGCGCATCTAATTAACAAACATACTGCTTCAGTGTTGCCCAAGGGCTTTTCAAGATAGAGGGGTAGCCTTCTAGCGAGAAGAAGTTTGTGACAGCACTTTATGAAGAACAATTTCTTCACTCACGTTTGTTTGATGGCGTGGCTTGTTTGGTGAAATTTGCTAAGGGCAGGGGTCTGGAAAATACGTACATTTTAATGTGATCTTGAAGGTTCTTTTGAAGGGGGATTTCCAAAATGCTTGGTCTTTGCGGACAAACAGATTTGAAGGGTAGCCACTTGAAATAGACAAGCTAATGTAGTATTTACCTTGTAATGTATTGCCCCACAGTCTTTTTTGGAATAGAAAATAACACTTCCAGATTGGTTTTGAAATATTTGTTGTTTGCTGGTCAATTATTCAGAAATTCTATATGCAGTGATTTGCAGTAATAGGGATTTGATCCGCGATTGTGCATGTGTTTTCTGTAGAGTGCGGTTGGAGCGAGCTTTTTGTCTTGCTGTAACAAATGCATAGGGATTTTTGAGCAATAAAAAATATATTTTGTCACAGAAGATGCTGTTAATTTGTGATAATGAAAGCCGCTAATTAATCTCATAAGCAGCTGCATCCGCCTTCCTTATTTCTGACTCATCCCGATATTATAACTAGCCGGCTAGAAAGAAACACCAGAACTCAACAGGGATTACTTAACTGCAAACAAGTACTTAACCAGATGTCTAACTACAAATGTTCAACTGCGGCCCAACTACTGGAGGAAAAGGAAGAGTCCTGCTGCCCACATCTGGATCGAGATTGCACAGATTCCTCCTTTCAAGAAATGCTTCTAATCTGCAGTCAGTGTCTAGCCTATCATTGTAACAAATTGTCCCAAAAAACAATCAGTGAGAAAACAAACAGTGAGAAGGAAGATGCATTTGAAATATGATAAACAGGAAGGGTTACAAGGGTAAGAGGCAGGTGAGAGTTAGGTTTAGGGTGAAAGGTAGATAGAAGGTTATAGTAAAGATGAATGTGAGAGAATATGGTTAGGACTAAGGAGAGGGTTTTGTTAGAGGAAGAGAGTGGATGATTGCTAGGTTTAGGGAAAGATGAAAGTTAAGACTAGGGTGATGCATGCAGTTTGGGCAAAGTATAAGGTTATGGTAGCAGAATGACTTAACTAGAGTGAGAGTTAGGAGTGGGTATAACATTAGGGTCAGTGTTAGGCATATGGTAAGAGAAACCGATGGAATGCAATTAACCTGATGTAAATTCTGAATAAATTATTCAACCCGATGTCTATTTTAAAGGAAATGTGCTACTCTGAACCATTTGAAAAAAAGCATTTTGATTATGAACCAAATGCTTTCTCCCTAAATTCTCTCAATCCCTTTGCATGGAATCCTTCTATTCTCCTCAAACACTTCTCTAAATGGATGAGCTCCCACCAAACCCTAGGAAGCCATTGATGCTCTACTTCGTCAACCGATGAGACTGTCTCCAAGAGGGGCACACTCACTGCCCCTTCTCCAATAGCGACTTCAAGAGCTCCAGCTCCCTCGACCTCTCCATGGATGGGTTCCTACTTCTTTCCTCCAGGCCCATCACAAATCATGTCGATGTATGTCCACTACTTGCGTCTTTGAAACCAGTTTGGCTTTTGCCAATGCACAAATAATTTTATCATCAACGGATTCGGTCCCGGTCGAACTATCTTCTTGTAAGAGTGGACCAACAGTGCTTTTGACCCCATCTATGGTATTGATGAGACAATTGTGGGTCATTAATCGGTCAGCTGTTGGAATTCGTGTAACCCCCTCATTTCTGCTGGTGTCTATTGTTTGACCCTTTGAGTAGAAGTGTTTGTTTTCTTGTGTGCTCCAGAGTGTTGAATTATCACTTTGATGCTCATTACTAAGAGACATCTCGATCTATAGATTGTTGATCAAATCTAATTCTAGTTCATGGGTTTAGGTTTTGAATTTTTAAATAAAGAGTTTTATAAAGTGCAGACGTGACCCATCCGGGTATAAGAGCGCTGAACAAATCGTAGACAGGTTATACGAACAGAGTAAATGGCAAAAACAGTTACAAGAGAGAACAGCAAGAACTGCAGAACATAGAGCTTGCAAGTTGAATCGCGATAGTATTGTCAACATTAGAGTCATCCTGTTAATAGAGACGACTATACCCAAATGGGTTAGGTTGTCACATGCAATCCCAACCCGGGAAACAATGTCTGACAGCCTACTAGGGGTTTGCCACATATTTATTATTTGCTGCGGCACAAAACACATTATCTCATCATAGCTTTCATTGTATGATGCACACAATGACATGTTATTTAAAC
The DNA here is from genome assembly GCF_964204655.1 of Triturus cristatus. Lineage (NCBI taxonomy): Eukaryota > Metazoa > Chordata > Amphibia > Caudata > Salamandridae > Triturus > Triturus cristatus. The sequence goes on from NC_140580.1 coordinate 990,111,548, forward strand.
ACACACCAAAGAGGGAGAGCAGAGGTTGTGCTCTGTTCCATGGAGTGCTGCACTGAAGGCTATTGAGTAAAGTAACATACTCTGTCAGCAAGAAAACTTCAAAATACACAATCAGGAGTCCAGCATGATCAGGTATGCATCCTCCAGCAACAAGATGAACTTTCGGAATCCACAGCCAGCTCAACACCCTCAACATTCCCAACACCGCCTCATTTGCCCTACAAACATAGCACTCCCTGGACATGTATATACTCAATAAACTCACAGGAAAAAACAGATCGTCAGACTCACAGGCCAGGACAGCTCATCACGTTCACAGGTCAGAACAGCCCATGACAGAGTGTGACTAACACCAACACATTCATCATCATAAAACAGCGCATGCAGTACACATACACTGACCACGGAGGACCGCTCATCACACTGAAAGCCATGACGGCTCATCACACTCAACATCCCATCACATTCACCATGATAACATAACACACGATTATAATGGGATAATGTGTTATGTTACCCTGCCACTCTTCAACATGGCATGTATGTATGTATGTATGTATGTATGTTTGCACTGTGGCATTAGCTGCGAGGTCTCTGAGATCCGACAGTGGCAGTTGCTGCTTGGAGGTCTTAGTGGTAGGTGAAATTCCACTCCACTCACAGAGTACGCAAAGTTTTTTCCACCCCGAGCAGCACGTGAAGTTCCAAAAAAACTCCATGTCTTATTGCATGTAAATCACACAAACCCAGCAAGATCAAGAAACTCCGGTATTGTCTTATGGAAAGGTGAGGGCAGTTGTTTTGTGCTGCATAAGCAGTTACCCCCACGTCTCCAGTCTTGTCAGTTAAGGGAGCACAATGAAGTCAGGCCAAGCACACAAGCCCCCTTTTGTAGTATGGTCAAGGGTGCTTTCCATTCCAACAAGCGTGCCAGTACACACTAGCTACTTACACCACCGCAGGCTCGCATTGTGTCTAATCGTGTTACTGTGGCCATACCGGTCTCAGTTCTCAGCGCACAATGAAACCGTACAGCATATTAGGAGAGGCGATCCTTGGTGTTGGCTCGCAGCGTCAGTGTCAAGGACCATCCCCCACAACATTAACATATGGGGCGCAGATCAGCCCTATAAGCGGATGTATGTCGTTACAACGCACACTTTTACAACGCATGCACTTACAACGCATTTTTTACAACGCAACATCCACTACAACGCATTCCATTACATAGCATGACACTACAACGCATGTTTAAAAACTACCTTTACAACGCATTCCATTACATCGCATACTACCTTTACAACGCATACCATTACAACACATAGTATAGGGGTAAAAATTACTATTCTAACTCCAGGGGGTGCAACAGTAGGGTAAGTGTTGGATTGCGTTGTACTCGTATGCGTTGTAAAGGTAGTTTTTAAACATGCGTTGTAGTGTCATGCTATGTAATGGAATGCGTTGTAGTGGATGTTGCGTTGTAAAAATTTTGTTGTAAGTGTAGTGCGTTTTAATAGTTTCGTTGTAAAGGTTGTTCACCCCTATAAGCACTGAATATTATAATAATATATATATATGGGGGGCAGATCAGCCCTATAAGCACTGAATATTATAATGATATATATATATATATATATATCTCTATCTATCTATCTATCTATCTATCTATCTATCTATCTATCACCTACTGGCGGTCGCCAGTAGGTAGTTATAGTTAGGACCCTGTTTCCATAGGAAAACCGCAACATTCTATTTGGAATAACTTTGGCGCCGGTCGACGAATCCTCGCGAAATTTTCAAAACTAATGGGGCGCTACGCTCCGCTCCTACCCTGAAAGTCTCGGGGGGATTCGTCAAGCAGGGGCTGAGAAAAAAGGGGGGTCCCAAAACGCGTTTTTCCCATGCATTTTTCCATAGGCCCTTTAGACACAGCTACAGCCCGAACGGCTGAACAGAGTTACTTGAAATTTGGCAGAGAGGTAGTCTACAGGTCAAGGAAGTGCCTTTTGTAGGTCTGGTGTAAATCTGTTCAGTAGTTCCTGAGAAAATAGCATTTAAATCAATATATATATCTGTGGCAGCTTACGGTGCGCTTACCGTGCGCTTACGGTAAGCTTACCGTACGCATACGGTGCCGTGCGCGAGCGCGATTCTGATTGGCTGTTAGATCTAAGTAAACATTTGAATCGGTCGAAACCAGGAAGCGGCGGCCGCCATTTTCTCTCTCGCACTCTGAGGGGGGGGGGAGGAAAAACAAAGGTTGAAAACATGTAAAGCGGCATGTTAAACAGCTCCTAACCACTCAGCCTTGATTAAGGTGTCACTTAAGAACCCCCAAGGCAAAAAATTCAATTTTAATATTTTTAGAAAAAACGCCGATTACGCTTACCGTACGCGTACGGTAAAAATTGAATATAAAAAAAAATAGTATCCACACTTTCCCACCCCCGTGTGCAAAAGGTGTCCGCAGGGCACCTTGTGAGCATGGCATATGATTTTAAGGAACAATTAATAGATTACCTTTCACAACGAAGCGCATAATATGTCCTCCGTGTGCGGACGGTGCGCGAAGCGCATCGTGCGTACATGGCCCATCCAGCGTAACGTGGGCACGCGGTGCGCATAGCGCACCGCGTGCCCACCGCGTGCCCACCGTGCGTGCACGGCACTAACTGCGTAAAGTGGGCGCGCGGTGCGCGAAGCGCACCGCGTGCTCACTGTGCGCGAAGCGCACCGCGCGCGCACGGAACGAACTGCGTTAAGTGGGCGCGCACGCCACGAACGGCGTAAAGTAACTTAGCATTTAAAAAAACGTACAAATTCACTGAAAAAACCATAGGTTTCACACACGTTATAGTTAGGAATTAGCATTTAAAAAACCTTGGAAAATTCACTGAAAAAACCATAGGTTTCACACATGCTATAGTTAGCTGGAAATTTTACTTGTAAAAAACCATTGAAATTCCCCCGTTATAGTTAGTGCAGGCAACTATAACTCACGCGACCGCAATCCTCTGCTGATGACATATGTGTCTTTATGAAAAAAAAATATTTGCAATATATGTATAGCTAAAATTTAATGGAAGAAGACATGGGCAAATAAGTGTCTAAATACAGTATTAGCATCAGCAGAGGATTGCGGTCGCGTGAGTTATAGTTGCCTGCACTAACTATAACGGGGGAATTTCAATGGTTTTTTACGAGTAAAATTTCCAGCTAACTATAGCATGTGTGAAACCTATGGTTTTTTCAGTGAATATATATATCATTTGACCATGGGGCAAATATGAATACAGGTGTTTTAGACATGCAAGCTGTTATACCTACACCATATTTCATGGCTCAAACTGGTCCACCACGCACAGAATTGAAAGAGCGGATCAACATTGTTAAAAACTATTTGGAGGCTCTGGATGGTTTAAATTGTTGACCTAGGAGGAACAGGGCTGCTCTAATGAGTGCCTTGGGGGGAAAAAAAAGGTAAACATGTTTTTAAGTTCTTGTCAGTTGCTATAGGGCACGATAATGCTGCCACTGGAGAGTATTTTGGTGGAGCTTTTCTCCAAGTGGGTGAAGGTTAAATCTGAAAAATGTATCGCAACTGAAACGCTTGCGGGAGCTCTACATGAGGTTTTCCAGACGGACGGGTGTCCAGAATTTGTAGTCATGGAGAACGGTACACAGCCTCCTTCTCAGGCTATGCAAGAGTTCTTTGCGGAATGCAAGGCCATCGTTATTCCATCTACAGGGAAAAGGTACTGTTGAACAGATGAACCACGTAATCCAAGGGACCGTTCAAGTGGCACCAAGCGGTAGGAAGAATGTCAAGGAACCTATGGAGAAGATGGTGTGTGCACATCTCAACACACAAAAATCGAATACTGTAAAAACACACTTTCAATTGATAAGGGGGAAGAGAACCAAGGACAGAAATTGCTACAATGCTGACCAGAAATGGAATAAGAGGAACGTTGCTTTGTACTGTTGGGAAGGTGAGAGGCTTTGGAAGGACAGGTGTGGGAAGGAAATAGCAGAAATGAGAGGACAATGTAATGCTTCTAGGTTGATGGACGACAATGATCGGTTGAGAGGTGCAACTTGGGTAGGCCGGTGAACATGTCGCAGTGGGAGCTGGAGAGGGTGATGGAGGTGGGATGGTACCAAGAACAGGAGTTTCCACACCCAGTATATGCGAAGGGGGGGGGGGGGGGGGGCGGGGGGGGGGGGTCAGGTATGGGTATTCTATGATCTGTGCCCGACCTTTCTGCACAGAAAGTTCTCTTTACTTGAACTCATAGCCTAGCAACCCTCTTTAAATGCCCATGTGCGTTTCTCCCTGTACCAGTCGGCATCTATTTTTAGGTCTTGCCTTGGCGAGACCGATTGTCGGTTTGGTGGGCGAAAGGGGGACAGGACATGTGCACGCGCACGGCTGGCAGCGTTAGCACAAGGGACAGCAGATGTGCGCGAGCTCGGCTCCCTCAACGCGCGCAGGACAGGAGATGTGCACGCATACGGCTCAGCTCCCTGAACGTGCGCATGGCGTGCCTTTGTTTCCCCTGGACACAGACATGGCCTCCGAGAATGAGCGGCTGTTTTGAACCTACTCATCTGCTGCTCATCTGTATGTGTGTGTGTGTGTGGGCGGGAGAGGGGGTGAAAACCTGCTCTTATCTGTAATACCTTGGGACAGTGCGCGTCTTCAGAGCTTTGAGGGGACCTGCAAGTCACATGAGTACCGTCAAACTCTCGCCATCTTCACTTACCTGCGGGACTGTGAGGCGGCGACTGCGAGTTAGGTAACGTGCATCCCTGCCCATGCTGCGAGACAGAGTACGCTGCATGTGCGTCTATAGTGAGAATGACACCGAGTGATTGGGCTTTGGGAGGGTGACTGTGTGCTCTCGGATAGTCAGTGAGATAGCGCGTGACTGAATCGAGTGATTTCACTTCCTGCCTTCTCTATCGCAGCTGCTCAAAAAAACACTATTATAGTCTCTTTTCTCTCAATTCTCACCTGCGGACAGTCCCTCTCTTCCACTTCCACACACGCCCTCTCCCTCATGCTGACACATCTGGCCCTTTTGCGGTGAATGCAGGTGATTGAGCAGCCTCTGCGAGGCCAGCCTCCCTCACACGCCCCTCTGCCCTGGCTAGTTGCTTGGCCAAGATACTTCCCCCTTCCCCGAAGGCAGTGAATACCATGCGGTCACTAAGCGATTCTTTGGTTCTTAACAACCGTGAATACAGCAGTTGCAAGGCCCCACAATTCACACTGTGGAGGCACAGTGCGACTAGACACCACATTCGCACAGCCCAGGGGCAAGGGCAAAGTCAGAAACAGCACTAGACTTATTCCCACATCAATACTACCGGGGCACATCCCCACATACATACTGTATAGGTCCAAAGGCACCCTCTTCACCTCGAGTGCAAGGCAGCTCAGTCCTATACAGATGTTTGCCACTTTGTAACTGCAGTGTACAAAAAGTGATGGATCAAATGTTAGAATTAATCCCAGCCACTGGTAATTACTCTGGGTCCCATCCCGATCCATCGTTATTTTGCACAGCATGCCTCCTCAGTTTGGACCCAGCTTTATGCAAATCACTCTTCACCCTGCTCCAGTCAGAACAGCCCATCCCGAACTACCAGGCCTGGTCCTGTCTGATTCAGACCACAAGCGACCCAGGACTGGTTTCATCGTAATTGGGGGTCTTCAGTCAGGTGCATCTTGGTTCCTGTGGCACAGCCAGCATGAAACCTACGCCTGGACGTGTCCGCCGCACCAAGGGCGGCGCACTGAAGTATACCAAACAAGAATTTGCAATGCAATAGGTCTTGCATTTGCAAGAGTTTGAGCTATTGGCATTGTAAATGACTATGGCTTTTATTTATGTGTTTTGAAAACGCACTTTGTACAGATAGTCCTTGCTTACAAGAAGCAAGGTTGGCAGTAAAATTGGTGCAGTTATTGCCAGCCTTGCTTCTCGTAAGCAAAGGCTACAAGTACAGAGTGCAGGTTTACGCCCCTCTTGCAAGTTTTCAAAACACATAAATAAAAGGCATGGTCATTTACAATGCGAATAGCTCCAACTCTCGCAAAAGCGAGACCTATTGCATTGCAAATGCTTGCTTCCCGTTGCTCCAGTGTCTGTGTGGTCCTGTCTCTGCCAGTGGTCAAAGTGGGCGGGAACGAAGGAGCACGACATGCCCATACTTTTTTTTTTTTTAATTTAAGGAAAACAGTTCCCCTTTTTTCTGTGAAAAGCTAACCATCCCAGGACGGTTAATTCTGAGAGCCGAAATGCTTCAGCTGCAGTGTAAGGCTGAGAGATTTCTGTGCTGTGAAACCGAAGGCGGACAGACAGAAGCGATCTCGCCAGGGTGCCTGCTGCCTGAAAGAAATTTAAAATGTGCCCAACGGGTCAATCTACAAACGTAAAGGGAGCTCAGGTGCCAGTATAGGCTTTAGTTATTGGAATCACTTGACACCTCCCAATGACAGATTCATTCTTTTTGAGTGGTATTGTAAAGGAGTTACCAGCTGAGCTGTGAAGTGTGCGCTTTAAGGACCGCAACACAGGACACTGGCCCCTGCGCAGCAGGGGGCGGTGTTACGCTTCCAACTATTCTCCACTGCTCCAACCAGGATTCAATTCTGTGGCTCTCTGGTTACACACTCAGGCCTCGAATAGAAGTTTCATTAACTACGATAGTGCATTTCCCAATGGTGAACTTAACCTGCATTTATTTTACTTGCAAGCTGAGTGTTATTTTATATATACACACACCGGATGGTGAAAGACCGAAAAAAGTTACACAATATTTTGTATTTTTAGCCACCCCCTTTAACCTCGCCCCATGCTTACACGTCCTGCCCCATTGTGCCCAGAATCACAGTTCCCTTACTTTTTTAGGTCTCGCCTGACCCAGCGCATGCGCTGGTCTGGCGAGACTTATTGAGAGGGCTCCAAAAAGTGCTACCAGGCCAGCCTAGAGCTACAGTGCATGTGCGCGGGCGCCGCACTTTACAGAGATTACTTTTACTTTCGCGGCCTCACAGCCGCTTGGCATAGCCAATAGGTCTCGCTTTTGGGACCTTATAAGTATTTAGTTATGCAACTGTTGCATGGCTAAACACTTATAAGGTCCCAAAGGCGAGACCTATTGGCTATGTCAATGCTTGTTTTTAATGCACTTCGACCGCTGGTGTCTGCCACAGCCTTCATGTCCATAACTCTCTATCACGTCTCTATGACGAGTGTCTCCTTCCCAGCTTATCAAATTCTCCAAACAAGGCATGTAGTAAACCTGTGGAAAACGAGCGCGTGTAACCTGGAAAAGAGAAATGCATGTGCATATGAGCGGAATCGGCCCTGCCCCGCCCCCCCCACGCCACCACCTCTGTCCCCCCCCACCACCACCCCCCAACCCGTGCCAAGAAGTGAGCACTCTGTGCCAGAGTATCTGAAATACAGGAGATGAGAAAATATGAAAAACATGGAAGGGCTTACTATTTGCAAGCACACAACACAAACCGAATTGTCTCTATGTGCTTTAATAACATGATTTATTATTATTATCCTATTCAATGCAACCCATCTTATCCATCTTGGAAGGATGAAAGGCTTCGGATTTCCCACCAGGATACCAATCGGTGGCCTGCAGCTCTCTCGACAGCTGCCCAGCCACAGCTTAATCTATGGGCTTCAAACGTCCAAAAACTCAACCCAGTAATAGCAGAGCAGATGGTTGTATTTAATTTTGCATTTTTATATAGATGCAAGATGACCTAATGGGTATGTGAGCGCTTAACATAAATTACAGAAAAACAGTCACAGCAGCATGCTGTTGCAAGCAGTTTACATAAGAACCGTTTCAAAGTTAAAATACAAAAGCATCGCAAGGCTAACATTTATCTATTTACATGACAAGGTGACGATAAACGTTGGCTACAAAATGCACCAATACAATTGTTCTGAGAGAAATGGAAGGAATTGGTGACAATCCTTTACTTTTTTTAAATCATTTTTAAAAATGAATTTATTTAAAATCACCAATAGCAGACGTTCTAGTAGTCAGCCATATTTCCTTCCAACATGGTCACTGCCATTCTCACTGACACGATCACAGGTGCAGAGTAGCTGTGCTGCTCTTTATCGGATCACAACCCTCTCTGTTGGAGTCTTTCCGCTGGGGCTGCTGAACAACCCCCCCCCCCTCCCCCCTTCCATACCGACCCGCAATCTGCGGGCCCGGCTCCTACAGGACCTCATGTTGAGTGATCCACTAGGGGAAACTATCCACACTTACTTCGCATTAAATGAACAGGTTTGCAGTGCGCCAAGTGGGAAGCCTTCAAAGTGGTGAAGAGGGGGCCACTGTACTGTGCAGGCAGTGGGTGTAAGGAAAACGCTCAAAGCGGAGATCACCACTCTAGAGGACAGATCTAGGAGTTGGAGGAAAGGACCCAAACGCGGGAACCTGTGGGAGAGGCCCTCCGGACGACGAGGCTCGAGAATAGGGACACAAAGGAGTGCCTGTCCAATTACTCTTACCTAGAATACATGGCACTTTCCCACACTGTAGGTGGAAGAGGGGGCTAGCTACTGGCCAATCTCATATGGGAGACGCATACCTCCCACCCAATCACTAGCATTAAAGCCTCAACAGGCGACACAGTACACACCCAACTGGAGTTCCAAGTGGAGTTAGTCCGTTACTACACAGATTTATATGCCTCTCTTGCACGAGCCCCGGACAGGGATGTCACCCCCTTCTTACATAGATCAGCCTTACCCCCAGCGGCAAGAAACTCATCGGGGAGTTAGGTGGCCCCACAAGTGAAAACAAAATAAAAACAGCACTGAAGATGCTAGCGACTAATGAAACCCCAGGCACAGGTGGGCTGCCGTCCGAATTCTACCAGACATACACACCCCCTACTGGTGCCACACCTGGTCAACATGTTCCAGGAGGTGTTGGCAAACTGTGTTCTACCAGCACCCGCTTGAGAGCCGCCGACCCAAGCCAGAAAGACAGACATTTGACATATTCTACAGACCTCGATCCACACTGAACCCGATTACAAAATTCTTAGTAAGGGCTTAGCTGACCGTCTTAGTCCACTCTTGTCGGTGCTAGTTCACCCGGCTCAAAACAGGTTTATACCTCACGAAATACTGAGTTATCAGCGAGATGGAGAGGCAGAGTCACTCAGATTCCCTGGTCTCATCGTAAACCTACAAAAATAATTTGCTACGCTACACTGGGAGGATCTAAAGGTGGTAATGTGACGAATGGCCCTGGAAGAGCGGTGGAAGAGCGGTGGAAGATGTGGGTATTGCTGCTTTATGTGGACATGCAAGTAAGGGTACACACAGGTGGCTGAATCTCAGAACCATTCTGGGTCAACAGGGGAACGAGACAGGATGGCCCCTATCCGCCATGTTGTTTGCGCTCTCACTAATCGTTTGCCAGCATAGTACGAACGGAGGGCCATGGTTTCTGGAATCCAATTGCAGGATAGAGAGCATTAACAGTTTTGGGGCTGGTCTTCTGCTCTTTCAGGGCCGTTAATTCTAATGAGACGGAACGTGATGTTCCTATAACTGTGCATTGCAGGACATGCCTGCCCCAACTACTCTCTCTAGGGTGGTGAACTATCCCAGTTTAGCAGATTTGTCCCACATTTGGGTGGTCTGTGCTCTTGCCCACATGCCAAGCTTTTTGTTGCTCACTGCTAGCTGCCCCATGGGTCACTCGGAGTGTCCTGGTAAGTGTCCATATCTCACTATTTCACCCCTAAATGAGCTGTGAAAGAGGTATCCGTTTGTGGCTGGGAGGGAGGAGCAGCGCCACAGGAGGGGTCCGGCACCATGCAACTACAGGGGCCTGCTCACCTTTAGCGACGCCAACAGGAAGTTTAGAGATTTGCAACCAAGCCTGAATGTGTGAATGAAAACGATGCTGGGACTATGCTCCGGGTATTTATTTCACCTATGAAGCATCCTTCTAGGTGCACACAAGTTGTCAGATCAGGGTACAGAGACACAGACAGATTACGACTGGTCCAAAACGAAACCATTGGTAATGCTGGGGCCCGGGGATTATAATGCAGTACTGCTTAATCTGAAGGAGATTACTTTACCACTATATTACATTCTGGTGACAAACCACCGGTCCACCCACCATCCACTGAGACACTTCCAGTTCAGTTGTTTTTACTATAAAATTACTAACCACCTTTAGAATGAGGCCCCTGACCAGATGTATAATTCAATGTTTATTTCCAGCATATTTAGGTGAAGCGTTGATACCAAGATTAGATTTTAACTCGAAGGGTGGTGTCTGCTCACCTTGTTTGGTGTCCTGTCAAGGTCTTTAACAGCACTTATTACCCATATTGTACCCAATTCAAAATACCCCCATCCCAAGATTTGTACTTCATGGCCTAAAAGCGGTGGTGGTGGACACTGTTTACCATTGGTGTTTAGGGTCCTAAGACGGTTTCATTATATTTTCATGATTGAGTTATTCCTTTTGTACACCCACCTCTCCAAAGGTGCCAATAATGAGCAGACAAGACTTACTTACTCCAGGAAGTGGTAAAGGTGTTGGAACTCAAATGCAATATGACACAGTAACCAGACTGGATAACTTCAATCTCCAGCTGTGTGATATATTTAAAGGGAACCAGATTTACAGCAGGGCCTTATGGAATTACATCCCAGAAATTGCGTTGTGACTGAAGTAAGCCCTCCCTTGCCCCCGCCCCCCACAAATGTCTTTTAATGTGTCCACACTTTCAAAAGTGTCCTGCAAAGTAACAATGGAAAGCAGGCCACCCTATCTCCCTCCCAGGTACCGTGTAGCCAGTAACTAACCTTCACTGGCACCTCTGCACAGTTCATGTTCACGGTTTGAAGAGCTGGGAGACGGTCATAGTGTCGGGCTGCTTCAAGCTTCCAGCTGACTTTATGAAACTGAAATTTTATTAACAATGTCTAGAGATGTAATGTCATTTTCCCAGGTTCAGACTGGCTTTTCTTTTCTTAGGACTCAGTAGCGCACTGTTCTCGGAGAGTGATTTGTTGAAGGCCTTATCTATTGCGACAACAGTGTGATTCTCATGAGAACTGGTTTCTTGTTGAACATGTAACAATATTTGTTCCAACCACTGAGGTGCCGGAGGAGCTCCAGGGATGTGAAATGCATTCTATGAAATTGTAGGATAGTGCTGAAACATGTGATTTTAGAGAATGTAGCGCTATTTCTTTAATCTGAGAGTTCTAAATCATGGGACCCTTATACAACTATATTCATATGTGGGTTTTCTTATAATTTTGCTTTATAAAAGAAGCTTCTTCTTGAAGGTCGTGGTTTTCCCTCACCCTTGACTTTTAGGCCGTAACTCCAGGTCTTTAAAAGCCTTTAAATTTTCCAATAAACATTCATGGATTAATTTTAAATTATGGTCAGTCTTCATTATAAAGCCTAATGTGCTTTACAATAATTTCTGAATAGTCATTGGATATAGAATCTAATTGTTGGACAGGTCCAGTTGAGAAACACCAAAATCCTTAGGGGAATAACTGTCAGAAGCGCTTTATAATTATTCATTAGAAAAAGCGCTAGCACTGCCACGACTTCTCTTCGTGAAATCACAGCACCGTTTTAAGCAGGATAATTGTTGCTGTTTCCTAGGGGCAATATAAATGCTTCTTTTGACCAGAGCCTGGCATCCCCTCGGACATCATGTGAGGGGGAGGTTTAACTCGCAGTTTAAAGACCTCTGGGGTAAGGTATGTTGGAGTAGGACTTCACGCGTTGAGCATAAAACATACCTGGCAACTCACCCACATTTGAAGGGTGTCATTCTCTTTTCACTTCTATTCACCCACCAGACAAACAAAATACCTCCATAGACTATTGGGGTCTCCCGCTGTTCAAAGCTATATCACACTTTAAAAAATGTTTTTTCTCCTTTCACAGATCTTCCAACACATAGTGCCTTCGTGTGTCACACGATATCTCCTCACTACACAGTCTCCATGTGAAGAACCAATATCGCATGCCACACAGGGAGCTGGAAATCGCTGCAGAGGGCAGGTTTCCAGCTCATAGTGTGGAGGCTTTGCATACCTAACTTCAGTCAGGGGATGTTACAAATTTCACGGGACATCAGGCAGACTTGGAAGCATCTGTAATTTGTTTATTTGGGATGTGGAGCTTCCTCGACAATGCTGGCCTTTAAGCACCGGCTCTCTCCTGCTCTCAGTTATTGGCCTGTTGTGTGGGCTCAAAGCTCACCTCCTCACCCAGACCTCACCCTTTCAAGGCCACGCCTGTAGGGTCCTGTTGGACACGTTCTAGTGTTTGGCATTATACTAGTTTGCCAACCATTTCCCGATAGTTGGCTTGTCATACTCACTCCACAGGACAGGTGACCCTGCCAATAAACTGGGCCGGGGCAGGTGCCCTGGCCCAGTTACTAGTACCCCAACTATGTATCTGTGTCATCTGTATGGCCACATACAATGGCGACACGTATTGTCAAATTGTAAAATCATAATCATTACTATGTGCATCACCAGAACCACCCAAGGAGTATAGCACCACCGGAATGAAGCCTTATGCCTGCCAAACAACCAGAGACCAACAAGGCATTCCTGGCGCTGTGGAAGCCGGATGACACAGAGACCATCTGTTAGACTCCAGGCACACCTCGGTCCTGCCGAAGAGAGCACACCTACCCTTGTGGTTGCACGAGCGACTTGGATGGGACCCTAATGGGAATTCCGCAGCGACTCCTTCGCACACCCCAAGTAAGGGCCCCACACAACCCACGCAGTCCAGGGCAACCCAGTGAAAGGGGCTTCAAGGGAATTCTGGTGTGAGGGAATCCGGACACGATAGAAGAGTCTGAAGCTGCTCAAACAACAACGGGCACCAAGGCCTCCGAGGAAGACGTCCAAACATCGCATATTCTTCCTAGTCTTTGCGGGTTTGCCATTCACTGAGCCTCCAAAGAAATCTGTGCAGCGGACTCCACCACTGCTCCTGATGAACTCCCTAGTTTGAACAACTCCAACACCAAGAGACCAGGCAAGACAAAACAACACTGCATAAACGGACTGCAACCCCGTGGACATGTGATCAACGGAACCAGATTCCATTCACATCGCATTTGTGTCCAGAGTCATCTGATGAAACTATGGATGCATGCTATGATGCTGCGTGCGCCATGCTGCACCTGTTCGCCGATCCTTGGGCCAATTACTAGTACCCCAACTATGTGCCCGTGCTAGCTTTATGGCCACATGCGAGCCTAGGGACCAAGACCCTACAACATCCACCTCCTCACATGCGAAAAGTAATTTTAAAGTGATCAGCTCTGCTTTCACCTTAATGGGGTCGCCCTCTTAAATGTGTGTGACGTTTGAGCTGGAATTCCCATAAAGCATGACTCGAGGTGAACCTGCATGTAGATGAACAATAAAACACACACATTGGCTTATATAGCTATCAATACAGGTAGCGCACAAGGCAGCTAGGGGCGTTCATATGAAATTAAGGCAGCGCTGAAATAATTAATCGACTCTTCACTGACGTCCCTGTAGGCTACAGACCAATCCTTGATGAGACTGACTGCTGAACATAGCACCCTCTGCTGGTCATGAGTGGCTATCATTTAGCAGAAGAGCAGCTTTCAGAGCATTGTAGGGTGAAGCGGGGCCTACAGAAGACCGGTTGTACAAATTGAAAAGATTATAGCAGGAAACCGTGCACGAGCCGCACACGTCGCTTGACAGGGACCTCACGCTTGGATAGAGATCTGCCTGCTCGGGTTTAAAACGCCAACAAGCTCCTAATTACTTAGTATTCCACTGACCCGAAACTGTTGTAATTAGTGACTGAATGGCACATCCCTCCTCGTCTCCTCAGAGATTAATTTGAGAAGGGAACTGTGCCATCATGGCGGGCGCAAGAGCGCTCCTCGGAGCGCATGGGCACGACCGGCTGTTCATGAGAATGATGTATTATTTCCACGACCAAGCACACAGATGTGGACCCAGGATAGGGGGAGCTTAAAATACCGTGGGCGCAATGAGGGCACGGAGATCACAGGCCTGTAGTGCCAGCAAGGCACCGCCCACCCCTCCTTCTCCTAAGTGTGGGGACCCCTCAGGGAAGAGTCCCCCTACCCTGGCAGCCATTTCCGGGGCATGAGGAACAGGGGGGGGGGGGGTAAATATAGGCTTCCCCCACCCACTGGCCTTCCTCTTGGGCGCCCTGGACATGCCGCAGTTACTCAGCCCAGCAGGAGCGTTACAGCTGGGTGGAGCCAGTCCCATTTAGTGGTACGCCCGGGTGTTAATGGTGGGCTCCTTAAGGTTCCCATGACCTAGGCAGTGTGTGGCATCTCCCACATCAAGTGTTAGGCACTGGATTTTAGACAGTGTGCCCTGTATCGAATCAGACAGATTCTCTGAGCGGGTATGCCTAGGGGGCCTCACCAGAGGGAGCGGAGTGTTCTAAATTCCCATAAGGAATAAGTGAGACAGGACAAGTGCTGGAGGGCAGCCATGCTCATTGTCTCATACGCCTGTTATGGACAGTCCTGTGCGCATGGATTTAGCAAGTAAAGGGACTGTGCCAGGGTTAAGCATAATCCTCCATCGCCCATATAGACCAAGCTGGCAAGCGGGGGTAGGAACAGTCTTCTAACATGTGAGCTGCTGTCCCAGAGATGGGAGACACCTGTTTCCAGCTACACACTGTGCTAGATGGGCGGCTGCCAGTGTGATCAGCAAATAGGTGGAGAATCGTGTGCCAGGGTGTCTGAAACTGTCCCCCGCAGAGCGGGACGGGGCTGAGTCATGTGACACAGTGGAACTTTGCGGCGTGAGGTGAAAAGCGCTTGGCACAACTTCACAGGCATAAAGGGCATGTTTGTTTCATCAGACACTAGCTGATCCAAGCTAACGTCTAGGGCTATTGGGATATAGATGGGGCATCCATAAGCAGTAGGGATGTTCTTTCGTCTAGATTTGCAGGAGGCTCTAGACAGGAGAGTTAGTGGGCAAGACTATAGCTATTTTGGTGGGGGGCTCCGACGGCGACGGTGGCCGCCTCCAGAGCTGTGGCGGAGTTACAGGGCGATCTGGAAGCAAATGGGTACCGAAGGGTACCTCTGCGCGGCACCATAGGGGGTGCCAGAGCCCAGGAGCCTCATGGGAGGGTCCTGGAAAACCGCATCGGTGCCCCGTTAGTCCTTTGGGGGGTTGTGGGCCTGAACAACTGGGGGCTTGCCTTGCTACACTCCGCCCTGAAAGGGGCGTGAGTAATAACGGACCGTGATCCAGGAAGAGGCTCACCGAAAGGGCAGCACTGATGGGGTTCGCCCCAGTGCTGCTTGGCTCATCAGGCGGGCAGGCAGCCCAGATGGTTGTCTGCCCTTGGATCGCCCGTAAGATAACCCACCATATTACATAATGGTGTATGTAATAAACCTGCAGCAGTTTTTCCCCTAACAAAAATTGTGTGGTGTGTTTTATTTATGTGTAAAACATGCATGCTATTGTGGTGGGGTGGAGAGTGTTGCCTACTGCTGGTGCTAAGAATAGGAGCAAAAACACAGAGGCACTGTAACTCCCACCTTGAATGGTTAGCTCCAGAGTGCACCTAGTCACCACAAAAATGACAATCAGCTGCCACGAGCTAAGGCTAGTGCAGAAGGGGCCAAGTGGACTCCTCAAGACTGCATGTGAGGGCAACTCAGGGCACACCGACGGTTTCTCTACGAAGCATCTGCGGCAAAGGAACGGCGTAGCAGTAACCTTCGCTAGAAGCTTAGAGAAACCCGCCCTTCTCTAATACCTGTCATCAAGTGGCCACCGACCAATGAGGTCATGGGTGGGAGTGAAGAGACTAAACATAGAAAGAGGATTGGGGTGAGTGAAGCTCTACACGCTATTCAAAAACATGGCGCCATCTTAGAATCATTGAAGGTTACTGCTACGCCGTTCCTTTGCCGTCCCTGCGATATCGACTTATGTGGGATCTGGACCTTGCATGAGGCAGTAAGTATTCTGTGTGAGTTCTGTATTTAGCAGACGTTAATTTGTTAACATCCACTTACGCAAACGTAGCCTCTATCCTTCTTGCCCGTCTCCGCACTCTTTATTAACGAGTAGTTGCTCCACGGCAGCTTTTAATGAGTACGCTTGCCTACCTAAGCTGATTAGTGCTAATATAACTCCCGTTGTGCCCGCTTACGGTCTCTATCAGCGGCGGACTGTTTAAATACGGCGCCCTATACGTGGCAGTCCCGACCGGAATTTGTAATTATTTTGTGTCCGTGTAATCTCCATACCGGTCTTAGAACTGCATGTAAAGGTATTGGATTGTGCTAGGCTGTCCCTAGTTAGCCCCATGAGCTGCACCTAATTTATCCTTGCTTGTTCTTCTTTCTTTATAGAAACTGTGTATGCTTGCCAGCAACCTTCCTGATACCAGATAGCTGGTTACCCTTTTGCCAGTGCTAAATCTTGTATTTCTATGCGCCTAATCCCACAAGATCTCTATTGAAGCATTCTTGTCTCGCGCCTAGAGGGAACCATCATTGATCCAAGTAGGTTGTTTATTAAGTATATATAGATCACTTTTGTCGTTTTTTTGCCATACTTAGTTAGGTCCTTACAGAATATTATGTCCAAGGTGATACCGGCAGATTGTTAACCACATATAATATTAAGGATACTTATTGCCTTTCCTAGATTTCGGGTGCTCATGACTTGAGCATATACCTCACGTCCACCTTCCTACTATAAGAAAGGAATTTCCCTTATTGTTGAGCTTGACTGGACGCTCCCATGGAACACCGAACTGCGTTGTCATATAGGTTCGGCGGTTGAATATCCACGGCCTTCCAAGGACTTAGCTTTTAGTATGTATTACCATTGGTTGTTGCTTTTTTCATCTGACGGGCGTAATATCCTTTCTATGCACTTGAGAACCTACAATATTGGGTTCGGTGTTTTCTTTTTTAACCACCTTTGTTGTAACATGAATTTTGATAACACATCAGTCTTTCCTTTTCCTTTCTGCCTAACTCTATTCCTTCGACCTTGGTGGTTGGATTCACCGTTTCTTATCATGCTACACTTACACACTAGGGGTGATTTGCTCTTTATAGCTACTGCTGGACCCGTTGGGCCATATTTATCGAGTTTTTGATTCATAAGCTATCTGTGAATAACTGGAATCGTTTTGGACTTAAAGATATTAATTTTGTCTTTGAATATGAAATTATGTCAACATACTATATTGTTTGCTTAATTTACTTTATTGTATTGTTTTATATATGTCTATTTGATTTTCTAGATCTTGTTCTTGCCCTGTATTATCCCTGGTCTACGCCCTGATGAAGGTGGGGCCCCCGTGTGGGTCCTATACCGAAACGCGCGTTGGCGCTTGATTTGATGACCTTCTCCCTTTCCGAGTACCATCTGGCCTCTTCTGGATGAGATACTACCAATTCATCCATTTGAATACCCAAGGATAATTTGCGCTCACCCCCAATTTGATTTGATGCAATGAATGTGGTTTCGATTGAGTGTATGTTTGGATGATTTTGAGTTTTATGTGGGGCATTAACCATGTTTTTGATTAATATATATTTATTGATGGGTTTTGATGGTTTGTATAAAATTTACATATGTACATTCTTGATATAAAAAACATTTGTATAAAATTGAAAAAGAGTTCAACAAAAAAGTAAAATAAATACAAAAGGTCTATCTTTATACCTATAATCTTTTTTGAGTGTTTTTCATTTTTATTTGTCCATTCCTTTCCAGTTCAGCCTTGTATTCTATCAGGTACCTATTTATTAGGCCCTAATACATACCTATTGAACCGGTCTTGGTTTCTGTTCTGAATATTTTTGCAATTTATTGGGCTTGCCATCACAATAACATGCCTCAGCAATTTTGTCTGTAGATAGTGGTTTAATTAAAATACGGTATTTGGAGTCCTGAGCTCAGGCAGCTGTGCTGATCAAAGGTAAGGGATGCAGCCTAAAAGAGGATAACTTTCCCTATAGTGGATTGTGCTAGTACATTCAATTTGTTTCTGGAGAGATTATATCCATCTATGCTCCATGGACTCATTCCACAGAGTAATTTCATATAGAATGCCTTGGGGAACAATTAAGAGTGGCAAAGGCATACTTTTGCCATATAAACCTCACACAGCTAAATCAGAGTACGCCATCAATCAGCACAGTTGCTTTCAGGGGAACCTTAGATACGCTACTGTGTAGGGAACTTGATGCAATGGGATCAGACGTGTGCAGTACCTGCTCCCATCACTAGGTACCCAGGTTTGGTGTCAGCATGCATTTAAAACCCTAGGGAGACATGAGGTATAGGGCTTTGATCAAACATAGTCACTGCTTAAGCCTCCGCTACTGCCATTCTGTGCCGCCAGAGCTGGGCTAATGAATACTGTAGCAATGCCGGATATCTCCCTTAAAGTCCCTGCAGCGCTGAGAAAGCACGATGGCAAATGGATAAAAAGTTTTGAAATGCACCTGGTCGCGATCGATGGCACAGAATTTAGAGCCAAACGGACACAAGAGCTATTGTTTGGGAGATGAAGGCAGGCACCTGTTTGACAACATAACACCAATGGAGAAACCACAAGGACAAAAGTGACCAACACCAACATTGAGGCAAAGAGGAGCACACAGCACACCCTGACAGAACAAAGGGAGAATACAGGGCACTACCTGGTGGTACAAAGGGCACACCCTGGTGGTACAAAGGGCACACCCTGGTGGTACATAGGACACTCCTTGACATAACAGAACACACCCTGATAGTACACAGGGCACACCCTGATGGAACATGGGATGCACCCCGATGCAACGCAGCGCACACACTCATACAACACAAGATTCACCCAGATAAAAATAATGGCCTGGATAGTTCCTCTGTTTGAGCCACTTTGTCCTTGGACGAAAGCTCTAGCATAGCGAAGTGCAGGATCTTTAACCTGGTGGGGTGGATGTCAATTACAGCTGGGGATTCCTGAAATTGATCTCGATGAATTAAGGTAAAGGTGCATTTGAGACCCAAATTCCAAAAATGCATTTAAGCTTCCTATGTGCACCCACCACATGCAACACATGTTCTGTTTATTTCTAAGTGAAAGGATCTAACAGGTAGGAGAGGTTATACAAATTACTATATAAACATGATCATTCCAAGAGGAGGAATGCATAGCCGGGACCTACATAAACATCCGACAGTACCTCAGGAAACTGGGACGTTGAGAGCACATTAGCACATTTCACTATGAATCAAAACGTAGCATTAGCATCTGTCCCCACCAGCTGTTACCATTTCGTGGGCCATCAAATAGGAAGCTTAAAATTAGAAACACAAAGTCTTGTTTTTAAAAATAATAAGCATTGACAATGCCGATAGGACCCGATTTAAAGGAATGTTGTATGGAAATATGAACTATTAAAGTCAATAGCATGGGAATAGATATGCATTTGTGAGGATGCAAAGAACTGTAGGATAATATTGGTGTAGGTTAAAGGTCAGGGGACATTAACACTCTCAAGCCAGACCTAAAAATCCATGTAGGTGAATGACCGCCCTCCTCCAATCTGTCCTGCTGACAGAAAAAAACCATAAATTATCTAGTTATCAAAGACACTTAACATTGAAATATTGTGTGTGCTTCTGAAAGATCAAGCTCAGGCAGTTGAATAAATAAACTAAATGATCACAGTTGTATGGAGGGCAAACACTTATTTTACGAAAGCACACAACTTCTGCTCAAACAAAACAAGTATTCCTGGATCTCAAGGTGTGGGCGGAGTCAAAGCCCCGCTCGTGATGATGACAACTGTCTGATGACAGCTGTGCTGTCAAGAGAGACCATAAAATGGAACAAAAGTCTGGGACAGAATTTAATGCTGTTGCCCGATACATGAAATGCTCATAATGTAATGAAAATAATCAAAATCTAGTTTTCGCCGTTTAATACCATATAAATGCTGCTATATATGCCCCGATAGCAAACACCCAGTACCTAATTAAATATACATGAACAACTACACCTAGAACACAATCACATACGAATATTATGTACAGAGATACCCAGACATAATCCTGCTTTCCAGCAATGAGAGAGACATTACACAATTCTACAATGCACAGTACTGGATGGCCCACTCATGTCTGGCAGTCCGCTTCCTCTGAAGAGCTTTAATGCAAGTGAAACAAGTCAGGCCAGTGTAGATGCTGTGTGTCATCCAAATCTTTAATTCTTCACCTAGAAGGATGTACGCGCAAGAAATTTTAAGTATCAACATGGTTGGTACTTTACTGACCCAAACACTTGATGACTTTGGCAAACTACAGGCACATCCATGAGCAGAACTGGTTGTTGTAGGTGGATTGACACATTTTACTTGGGATGTGTTTTGGCTAGACTGGAAGCCCTCTAGATCTCGCGGTGCCTTTACCTTAGGGAAAGCAGTTACTATGACAGAGGTTATCATTTCTATTTAAATAGGGAGATCCAATTTAGGCTTAGAATGGGCGGATCAGTACCAGATTTCCGATCACCACTCCACTGTGTAAATGCTTTCGATTAATTTTATGTAATTATCTCACGCAATATATAGACATTTTAATGAACCCCTCTACCAGATGGTCCTGTCAGTGGCTTTCAAAAAGATTAATATTTGAAATTTTGTCCCACCCATACTGGAGTTATTTAATTAGACTTTGGAATTCAGATGACCTCCAAAATGGCCGAAGTAAACCAGGATGCAATACTACTTTATAATATGCATTACTGACAGATTCACGTAAATGATTTGGAGATGGTCATTCAATTTACTAGCAGAGGTTGAGACGATTGTTAAGGCTGTGCCATGTATATAAGAAGTTAAAACAACTAAATTTACCTCCGCGAATTGTTTGAAAACCCACAGTCAATTCTTTAATCCCACTACATAACGGACGGTAATTAATCTTTCATACATGTGTTGCAGTAAATATGTAGAATTAATATCCTCAATTCCATTCACTGCTGTGATTAATACGGTTACTTTAGCAATAAGAGACATCATGCATTGGGAGTAAAATACGGGAGGTGGAAAACAGTGCCCATGTTCGCAGATGATATTGCACTACAAGGTGCAGATTTAAACAAGGCCCACTAAATTACTGCTATCCTCGGTCAGGTATCAGGAATCCTTATTAACTTAAGTCTTAAATATTTCTTGTGGCAGTAAGTACCAAGCTTCCCATGGAGTCCTAGGCTCCAGCTAGACACTGAATCTTGTAACTAGTCAGGCATTCAGATTAGCAGAAACTCTTGTGTAGTTTAATACGGAAATATAGCAATGCATTGCTGCAGATCACTGCTAGAATTTACGTGATCCAAAAATGTACCCGCATGACAGAGATTAAACCGAATAAATAAGGCCAAAAGTAAAACACTCGATACAGAATGTGATGAAGAAATAAGGCCCGAAAATAACCAATTTAGAAAAATATTCCGAAGCCTCACAGGTGCTTTTTCAATGCAAGACAACAGTACCTCAACTCGACTTAGAAAGACATCAATTCCATCTTTCTAATAGATGGAGGAGACTACAAATGTAATTTTTGACCACAGATAAGGAAGAACACACCTCGAAAAGCTACGAAAACATTGGAAGAACAAACTAGGAATCATGATTTTGCAGAGATTGGGGACATTTCTTGGATGAAAAACACATTTATACAAACTTATGTGCTGGCTGCATCGGGAGCAGTCTGGCACAATGGGCCCAGCTGTGCTCAAGTGGTACATTATAGCTGGGTCCAAACTGAGGTTACATGGTGATAAAAATAATGATGGATTGGGATGAGGCCCAAGTAATTACCAGTGGTGGGGATTAATTAAAGCATTCCACCCATCACTTGTTTTTATAGTGTATCGCCATAAGTGGTACGTCCAGATGTGGGTCCCGTGCACACTGTACCTGGAACCAAGCTGCACCTGGTTGAGGAGCCCATAACGAGGGCGAAACCAGTCCTGCTTGCTTGTGTTCTGGTTCAGGGAAGACCTGGCTTGGCAGTTCAGGCTGCAATGTTACGATGGCGGATTTGGATATAGCTGGGTCGAAACTGAGATGACGGTGTTCAAAATAAATGATGGATTGGGATGCGACCCGAGCAATTACAAGTGGCTGAGATCAATTTATACATTCCATCCATCACTATTTAGTAAACTTGTAGTAAATTAGTCACATTGCTATCACATGTGGAGAGTTTCCAAATGGAAAGGAACAAACTTTAACAGAGCATGTAGACTATGTAGAGGTGACAAAACCAACCACCAGAGATGGTACACTCATCTGTAAGGTTTCTACATATCACTCTCATCCTCCAACTTTGATTCCACCAACTTCTATCTGTAATCTGGCGTCTTCTTTAACACAGTTCTACCATACAAAGATCAAATCCCAATAACTATTCGTACCCGCAACACAATAACATACGTCAATAGGCAAATTGTTCACATTTCACCTTCTCATGCCACAGATTGTTGTAACAAGCCCTAGTTCTTTCTCATCTCAATCACTGCTCCTGTTTGTATTTAGGACTTTATTCTCACACGATTCAATCTTTTCAATCAATATTCCACTCATCCCTTCACATTTTACTTGACCGTTCTAAACTTCAGATTCTCCTACCTTGCTAGTCTATGACGGCTTCCTATTTGCCACCAGTTTTAGTTTCATGTCTGTTGTCTTGTTTTAAAAATAGTGGCCCGCAAGTTAGCAGGTCAAAGCAGGTTGCACAGCCGTATGCACATTGGTATCTCAAAGTAATACACATCCACCTGAGTAATCTATTTTTATCCATTTTATTTTCTTCATTTTTCATCATTGTTTCTCCACTTATTTATCCATCACGTCAAAAGCACCAATGATTGTAGAGGTGGGCGGGTGATATTCATTTAAATTAAGGATGACTAGCATGGCCGTCACTAAGATACAACGAGCGCTTAAGAGCTGCGAACTTCACATCAGGTATTCATGTGGGGTTCGTTAAAGTGACAAACTTAACACAAGGTAATAATGTAGTAGTTTTGTAGGATTGTTTAAGTTGAGAATTGGCAGCTTACAGGTTAAAGGGGTTTGATGTTAGGATACTATTAGGGCGCACAGATTAAATATTAGGATGAATGTTTACGTTCGGGGTTTAATTTGTGGGTCACATGGAATGTTTTTTAGGTGGCGAGTGAGGTGGGAGTTATGTTACGGTGGCATGGAATTGGGATATGGGTACCTTTGTAAAAATTGGTCTGTATCAAAGAGGTATGGGAAATTTTGGAGATAACTATTTTTTATTTTGTGGGACAGAAATGTAATGTGACTGACATATATACTTTTACAATTTGTAGATACTCCTGAAGAAGGTTTTCCAACCGAAATGCATTGAGTAGGATGTGAATTGAATGTTATGGAAGAAATTCGGTACACGTTCATGCATAGGCCTGGATGGGCAATACATAGAACAAGTTCCGTGCTTAAAGTTTTTCAACGAATTTCACAGCTTTTGACGTGATGGATAAATAAGTGGAGAAACGATGAAAAATGAAGAAAATAAAAATGGATAAAAATAGATTACTCAGGTGGATGTGTATTACTTTGAGATACCAATGTGCATACGGCTGTGCAACCTGCTTTGACCTGCTCACTTGCGGGCCACTGTTTTTGGATGAATTACGCTCAAGTGCGAAAGGAACGGCGCACTTACACGGGTGCTGCACGCCAAATGATAAAAAAGGAAGATAACATGAAACATAAGCAAGAATAATACGGGTGTGCTTCGGGACATTTTCTGTTTTGTTGTCTTGTTTTAACATATTATTCGCCCATGTCCTTTTTCAAAATATCCCCATGGTGCTCCCTGGGGCCAGCTTCTCCTTCCATCCTTAAGACTCTGTGAGCTTCAAGTGATCACTTCCATTTCATTAACTTGCAGGATTATCTTCTTTTCGGAGCACTCTTCCTTTGGCATACGAACCACGAGTACCCATACTGTTGAAATCACAACTCCGAGATTATCTTTTCACTTAAGCATTTTCTTTAATAGGAGTTGCATTTTTTTTTTTTATCTCTGTTGATGTGCTATAATTTATTATTCTCTTTACAGAGCACTGGATACATTATATATGAATTTGATTAATAAAATACTAATTTCTATACAATTTTGTTCTAACTTTACAAAGCTCTGTAAATCGGAATCATCATTACCCAGCTATTATGAAACACCAATGATACTTAAATAAGTTATGCTCACCCTAACCTCATCACAGCACTGACGGTGGGTTGAAAGACTAGAGAGAGGAAGGAAGGACAAGCAAAAAGGAATGAGGGAACAAGATGGAGAGAAGAGCCTTTGGTTAGAAGGACCTTCCCCTAAACTTTAGTATCTCACTGGGTGGAGCTATCCTACATTGAGAGTGGCTGGTCTTGGGTATCAAGTGGAGGAGAGGTAATAGAGTAGGCAGAGGAGGGTTAAGAGCAAAAGTCAGGGTGATAAGAGGTGACATTGAGAAGATTCAAGTCATGACAGATGAAAATCATGGAAATAAGGAATGCCAGAGAGAATGATAGGCAGGAAACTTCTGCCTCCGTCACTTCTGCAGTCTGGCCTCTTGCAGGTTCTCCCTAAATGTTGCATTTACTTGTATGCCCAAACGGAGGGGAGAAAGGGAGGGAAAGTAGATAAGGTGAGGAGGCACTTGTTTTCAAAGGAGTTTGTGCTCTGGGGAAGCATGAGGGTAAAGAGGACGAGACCTCCTCTGGACCTACATTGCCAATTTCAGGACATCAGGTTTTTTGCCAACCATATCACTCCAGACATGCGCAAGCAATGTACAAAGTCGACTTATCATGCTCTAATAGCGGAGGTCCAGCTTGTGCAGCCAAGTCATGGATCTCCTCTAGAAGGGAACACAAGCAATCTCAGACCAGTGTGACCTCATTGGGCCTCATCAGAGTGCTGCAGTGTGAGTTCTGTGGCATAACAAGCACAGAACCCAGGCCGGAGCATAAACAACACATAGTGGGTCTTCGGTACTCACTCAACTGCATCGGAATTATTAATCAGACCGACATGTCTGATTCGTCCAACTTTGGCTCCATAGAAGCGGGGTAAAGTCGAGCAAGTGAGGGCATCATGCAAGAATAGACATTGCACCATGGATAATGGAACAGACACTGATCCAAAAGTGGCAGCCAAAAAACATAATTAGCAAGAGTTCAAGAAAGATGGGAAGGTGCATACAAGTTACCTCAATGACAAATATCAGCGCTTTAGAATATCTCCACTAAGGCTCGCAGGTGAGTGCCACCTGGATCCACATCAGCGTCAAAATGGGGGAATCACGACTGTTGCTTCAGGGCACTGTACTTAGAAGTGGAGACTGCGGTCTTCGAGCATGCAGTACACCAGTGGTCGCCGGTAGTGTGTGTGTGTGGGGGAGTGTTTAGGGGAAAAAAAAAAAAAAAAAAAAAGAAATGTTCCTGCTGGTCGCCAGGCATACAGACTCCCCTAGCCAATCACGACGCTGCCTTGTGATTGGTCGGAGTGCCGTGGTTCAGAACTCACAGAGGGAGTGGGAGCCTGTGCATGTTCTCCACCCAGGCTGTTCATTACAGCCAGTAGACATGCAAAGTGCGCATGACTGTTTGGCCGGCTCAAGAAGGCCGGCCAAACGGTCATACGCACTTTAGAGTGTGCTTACCACTCCTCAACCTGGCCCCTGCTCTGGCCAGCCCAGTCCCTCCCCGCGCCAGGAACAGAAATATAAAATGATATTATTTTATTTTTCCTCTTCACTGCTCTTAAAGCAGTAGGGCGACGCTCCACCACCTCAGCGGAGGAACCGCAGCTGCAAAATACACACTTAAAGAGGGCATTACGGTTAGCAGGAGTATATGCAGAGCATACCTCTTGGTGCTACTGACAAATCATAAATGTTGGTCGCCCATCTCAACGGTACTGGTTTTATCGACCTGGGAAGTGAAAGGCCGCGTGGACCCACCAGGATTTACACCTCCGACCATACGTCAAACACACATGCCTGCAGAGCATGAACTAGCCCAATGAGACCAGCAGACCCAGCGTCTATTACAAAACAACCTACAGATTGCTTATTTCTAACACCAATGAAATCCTTTTCCAGAGATAGCTCACTTTCTGAGTTAGGTTGACGAAAAACGGGAGCTGAAAGAGTCTGACAACGGACCATCCACATGGTCTGACCGAGGAGGGCAGGAGGGGGAAGCAGCGGCAGGCCTTTTGGCTCTCCGTAAAGTTTGGCACCGTTTATATGCAGCTTTCTGCTGGGAACAGCCGTGTAAAAAAAGATGCAGGCATCCCAGATGAGGAAACGGATTTACACAATTACAACAGGAAAAACCCCAGCCATCAATCATCAGCTCCACAGCAACTTCAGTCCCACCCCCTATACTCCCCCCCCCCCCCCCGCCACTCAGACTGAACAAAAACACTCTTGAGTCCAGGTTCGATTGATGGGTTTTAGGATGCCACAACACACTTTAGTGTTTTTTCACCTTAATTATTCCAAGTAAAACGTCGGAATAGTGTAATTACGTGAACCCGGCGACATATGAAAACAGGACGTTCGTGTTGCAAAGAGGGATGTCTCAAAGATGTTTAACAATCACAAACCTGTTTAATATCAGGGTGAAAATCATTGTGAAAGTTCTACAGGTCTGCTCTGTGAGTGGTCATGGTGAACACATTGCATTGCAATACTTAGACAGAGCTTACTACCCCTATGTGGGACGCTGAAGTGCTTGCATACATGGGTAGCACGCTACAGCATATAGGGTGTATGCGGCTGCAGTGTGTTGTCTTTGTTTTGAACCTTTGTGGGAAGTGTTTCCATGTCGTGCGCGAGGACCACCGAGGTGCGTTATCCTGTTTATGGGACGCAGCACTTAGCAGTTTGAAGGGTGAAGACGATGTGAGGGTGTTTTGGGAGGGAGCGGGGCAAGCCAAACCGAGACCCATTTTGTGTGTGAAAAAGGTCGCTTTATTGAAACAGGTGCATATTACAAAATAACCAACTGGCAACTGCCTTACAAAGCTAAAGCATCGCTATATATCGAATAGCTGACCTCTGATTCCCCCCCGGCCCTACAATCCCCTCACAAGTTACCCCATCCTGGCATTAACATAACAACAACATTACACAGTATTGCAGTTAAAGCTTTTCCCCCCCCCCAATGACACCCCGTTCCCTACCTGCCTTCCTGCAACTGTAACTAACAAACGTCTATCCTGAAACTTAGACTACCTGCCTACCCTTTTCCTGCCCCTGCTCACAAACTTCCAATACTTAACCAAAAACCTGTGCCAACCCTGGCCAACTTTTCAAAACCCGGCACCCAGGAAAAAGGGGGAGACTGCCACTACTGCCTATCCCCCTTTTTTCTGCCCTCCTGTCCTATAGGCCTCTTACTTTCTAGGGTGGCTCTGAACATTTAACGTTCTGGCTAACACCTGCCTAATTTCCAAAAAATAAAGGTCCATCCCCAGCCTTGACAAGTGGACCCGGTCTCCTCCAAAAAATTCCACTGAATCAAAACTAATGTCCCTGTGCACAATTCTACCAAAACTCAATTCCCTGCAAAAATGAGAAATCTCTGTATTAAGCTTCCTCCTGGCTCTGACCCTTGCTCCTGGGCTAACTGCCCACCGCCAGACCTGGCGGGGTACAAACTCAGACCATGCCACAAAAACATCCTGACCACTGTTTAATAAGTGCGAAGTCCCTCTTCATGCTTCTCCTCAAGACTATGCCCTTCTTTTAACACTAATCATTTCCACCCAAATGTACGACCCAAAAGTCTGGACACCGATACCCAACTAGCAGACCGTTAAGGCACGGAATCAGCTCCTTCCACAACATGACCCCATTTTCCTTTCCATAACACTTTAAAACAGTTTATCATTAAAACCAAAATTCTGTCCGAAATAGCATTCTCATGCTTGTACATGCGCCCACTTCACAATAGGAGTGTCCCACAACCTAGATTGACATTTCCAACGAAACAAGGCCAGCCACCAAACCTGAAACGAGAAACATTGCGTGAACTTATGCATGGTTAACAACCGCGCTAAATTCCTTATCCCTGCTGCGCAAGTATCGCTTATAACAATCTGAGAACCACCTCCCCAAGCGCATGATATCACCCTGTCCCACCCTCTATTGCTTGCCTCAGATGCTGCCCCAATACGGAAAGTGTGTCCCCCAAAATCTGCACCGTGTATGCCCAATTCCTTTACTGCCTTCCTCAGCACTGCTAGCAGTTGGAAGGCTGTAACTCTTTTCCCATTCGCATGCACAAAAACGGACTCCGATATCCTTGGATGCTGCTCGCCAGTGAAGCCCCCCCCCCCCCCCATCTATAAGGGCAAGTAAGCTTAGGCAATGGAGCCTGCAAACAACAACCATTTTCCCTTGCCCTGCTGATCCGTTTTGGACTTTAACCATATAGGTAGACCCGCATTGCGCAAGACCACATCTTCCCCACCCAATCCCCCACCCCTTCTGTCCCCTAACAACTCAGACACTCTAAATGCACCAAAAAACATCCACCATCAATGTGGAAAACAGGCATGACTCGAAGGCGTCCGTGCAAGTCCTAGGCAAATTCTGTATTACGCTGCTCAGCAACTGCCACAACAAGGGTCTCCTGACCAGACTCAGCTGGCCACGCTCCCTGGCCCACCCTTCTAGCATCCCTGCGCCCAAGCCAACCGCTGAAGGTGTGTAACCCTAGAGCAATTTACCCATGAATGCAATTCCAGCTGATTTCCTTGCAATCGACACCCTGGATAAGCCTTTTCCAATCATATCCAGGGTAAACTGAATCACATCGTCCCTTCGCTGTAACTCATTCGAGCGCCGCTGGGTGCCTGACAGCAAACACTCCTTCCATGCTAGATTATAGGCTATCCTAGTAGACTTAGCCAGTGATCCTACCACCAGATGTAGCATCTTGTGTTGCCTACGTACCACAACTGCTGCAGCATGGGCGTCGGGATCCTGTTGGCGTCCTTGGCCAACCCACGGAATCTTCCCCACTGCGAACGAGACAAAGCATTCGCGGTGTCATTGGCGACACCTGGGACGTGCAGTGTTCCAAACGCTAGATCATGACACAAACAACCTAGGACAAAAAAAATCCTCAGCAACTGTAACACTTGTTCATCCCTGGCTGACTGACTGTTCACATTCTCTACAACCGCCATATTAGCAACTCTAAAAGTCACCTTCCTATGCGCAAGCTGACTACCCCATAGTGTCACTGCCACAACTAAGGTGAAGAACTCCAGAAATTCAATGGCCCTATCCCCTTCCTTCCATTCTGTCTGCCACTGGTCGGCACACCACTTCCCCTGCCAGTAGAGGCCAAAACCTTTGCTGCCTGCTTCATCTGAAAATATCTGCACATCCCAGATATGATCCCCCTCCCGTGCCAGTAGAATGCCATTGAAAGTTTGCATAAAAACGCGCCATATTCTCAAATTTTTTTTCACGCCTGCAGAGAGATACCTATGATGACGAGGCGATCTGTTCCCCGCTAATGCCCTCACTATCTTCCTGCAGAAGGTTCTCCCTACTCTCACTAACCTACATGCAAAATTGAGATGCCCTAGCAAGGCCTGTATCTCTTTGACCATTTTTCCTTTGCCAGCATGGCATTAGCAATTTCAGCATTTTATCCCTTTTATCATTCAGCAACCGAGCTGGCATTTTTCTGGAGTCAATCTGAATTCCAAGAAAAGACAGTGCCGTGCTGGGCCCCATCGTCTTTTCGGGTCCCAATGGCACTCCCAACCCCTTTGTCAGCTCTTTGAAGTTTTCCAGGGCCTCCTGGCACTCCATGGAGCCAGAGGTTCCAACAAAGAAAAAATTATCCAAATAATGGGTCACTAACAGGTGCCCCGTCCTTTTTGAAAACAACCACTGCAGAAAGGTGCTAAAACACTCAAACAACGCGCATGACACACAACAGCCCATCGTTAATGCCTTGTCCACGTACCATTTACCATTGAAATGGATGCACAGAAGATCCCAATCATCTGGATGGACTGGAAGCAAACGGAAAGCCGATTTTATGTCGCATTGTGCCATTCCGCCGTTGTGCCCGCTGTCACCGCCAGTGACATGGCCACGTCAACTGACGTCCTTTTGAAAACAACCACTGCAGAAAGGTGCTAAAACACTCAAACAACGCGCATCACATACAGAATAGCCTATCGGTAATGCCTTGTCCACGTACCATTTACCATTGAAATAGATACACAGAAGATCCCAATCATCTGGATGGACTGGAGGCAAACGGAAAGCCCATTTTATGTCACATTTTGCCATCTACGCCGTTGCGCCCGCCGTCACTACCAGTGACATGTCCTTTTGATCGATAAAAATCATTCACCGAGCACCATTTTGGCCATGATAAATGCTGAATAAGCCTGAATTGTCCAGGTTTCTTCTTGGGCACCACCCCAATTGGTGACACAAACCAGTTATCCAGAGGCCCATCTGGGAAAGGGGGCCACCGTTCTCCCTTCCCTCACCTCTTTGTCTAATTTCTCTTGTACAACCTGTGACTGTTCTTTTTCTTATGTCCCCCCTGCGTTGCCCCCCCCCTGCTGCCACTGCAGCCCCCTTGCTGTAACCCCCCCGCCCCAGAACAGTTGACCAAGGCATGTTTCCCCTCGCATTTGAGCACTCCTGGCAAAATCTGCAAAAGTGTGCGCTTGCACAGTCCTTTATTGAAATCCCAGCAGGACCCCCCCTGCCCCGGTCTGTCACCTTCCGGTATTACCCACCCCTCCCCAGGTGGGCTTCCCCTGAAAAGGCCGGTAGATCAGGAGTCCAACTGGCTGTAAAATTAGTCTTACCCGCACTGGAAGCCCCCATCGTGCTCTGCCATAAATCTGTGTCACGTTTCCCCCCCCCCCATTTTGCCTCGGTATCCCAGGCCATACGGGCCCGGAATTTCTCGTCGTATTGTGCCCATGTATAATCGCCCCCCTGTGATCTGTGCTTTGCGAATGACATCCATATACTTGAATAGTGCTACTCATCGTTCCGGGAAGTTCACTGTAAACAATAGCATAAATGCAAAAAAAGCTGCTGTCCAGTTTTCTATGGTCAGAGGAACCCTTGGCCTCTTAGCCAGCTCGTATTCCTCTTCTTTAGACCCTTCTTTTGCATGCACTTCCCTGTGCAATAATTACATTTCAAGATATTCACCTTTCCATACGCGCCCTTTAGTCGCCAGCATCAAATATGCCCCCAATGACTTAGTCACTCCCTTATAAAGGAGTCTCTTAATCTTCAACTCTTTACTTTCAAGAGTATCTTAATTATCTCCGCTGGTTTCTTCCCTTATCTTATATTCCTCTGTGCCTGCCTAGAGTCTTCCTCTGTACCCACCCGTATGTCCAAAACATACTTGCCCTTGCGCAACCTACCCTCTTCGCCCCCTCCAAAACCCCCTCTCCTCCCGTCCCCATGGAGACCATTACTGGCCCCTCCCTGTATCCATATGTTTTACCTGGCTCTAAGGAGGGTACCCGTGTTGCTGCAGTCCGCCTTCCCAGTGGCCCCATGGTCGATCCCACTTTGGTTGGCCTTGCCGAAGATTCTGACTCCCTTCTGGAAACCTGAAAAACACTCAGAGACATTAGTCTTACCCCTTTCCCCCCCCCCCCCCCCCCCTTCTAACTCATCTCCAGCTCGCCTTCCTCAAGGCTCTCTACATTGAATCTAACTTCGCGCCTTCGCACGACCCCGTATGATGGCCCATAACTCCAAGCCTCAGGGGGCGCAGACTGCACCCTACAGTACACCACTGAGTCCTTTAACTGCGTTTTCCTGCTGGTTTTCTGTCCTGCAGACCGCTGAGGTACCTCAGGTGTTGGGGCCAGCGAGACCGCTCGGGGACTACATGTGCTGGCCACGCCGGGATCCCCCGATGGTAACGGGTACGCCGCGCGAGGCTCCACCCTCCCTTCTCCTCGGTGCCAGTAAGCCGCACCCAGCTCTGCTGAGTCCGCACCCATACGCAAGTCCTCACCCTGCAATATTAATGATTGGGCTGGTGTACCGGGCCTCTGACACTCATCCCCCGACTCCCTTCTCCTTTCCTATTTAAGTCCAAAGTCTTTTCCAACACCACACCTTAAACAAATCACTTACTTGCTTGTCGCTCAACCCCCCTCCTCACCCTCACTCCATTGCAGCCCAGCCACATCTAACCCTGGCCGGGCCTGGTCAAAACCGGTCCCCCAAGCCCCCCTACCAAGCTTTCTGCTGCCCCCCTTGCCCCCTCTTTTCAAATTTAACCCCTTGCCCTCCAAACCAGCTGACCCTTCCTGTTCACAATAAGCATCCACTTGACCCAATCAACTAAGGCCCCTCCCCTCCCGATTCCATGAGGTGACAATATCTATCCCTTCCCAGGTATTGCTACCCCACCCGCCGTCTCCAAATCCCCCAACATCCATTTGAGCCCTGGCCTTGCTCAAACTCCCTCTACCTTCCGCCCCTCTCCTCTCCCCAAACCCAAGTTCCCCTTCTAAATCCCTCAGGCCCTCACCCTGCCTAACCCAACCAGGTATACCTCCTCCCCCTCACAGACCCCAAAACCGCCCTGGTCTGCCACCTCCTAGTGTCCCAGAGAGTCTCTTGGTTCTTGTTTTTTTAGGCAGCCCCCCCAAAACAATTGCTGGGAGTACAAGTTATGTTGAAATTTGAATAGGAGACAATGAATATTGAATTTTAAGAGGACAGTTGAAGTCACTATGGAACAGAAAGGGTACATCCTGTGATGGACAGTAGGGCAGGCAGAAAGAAAACATTATTGGTGGAAATGGCATCTTTGTGCGCCCTTTGTGCCTACCAGAAAATGAACTTAATTAACCCTTCACCTGAGCATGGTTAGCACGGTTTACATCCACTCGCCATGGCTGTTCCCTTGGGCCTCATTAGTGGAAGAAAATACACCCATTCCCTGTGTACACTGCAAACACTCTGCATGAGTCTGCCCGAGCAGCACTGTGCAGACACTTGGACAGCATTACAATTAAGCAACAAGAGGCACTTTGTCTGCTGTCAAGAAGAGATAAGTACTCAAAAGACAGGTAACATGTCTAACACAACTTGCACTACACACAAGGGACATGACACATCTGGTGAGAACCTGAAGGATGCACACTGCAAAGTAACACTGCACTGGAGATGCCTTGGGCACACCAGCAACACATAAACAGACCAATACAATTGTCCCAGGGGCTACCACAAAGAAGACCAGGCTCCTGAAGTGGTCCGTGGGTGGGCATTTCAGCACAACGTTTCTCCACTGAACCCTTGGAGGCCATGTTTGACAAGGGCAAAGTCTATCAAGGCGAGGCCAGCCATGTGCCCACTAGTGACATAATTAAGGAACTTCCCGGGTATGCAGCATGAATGTGGTTGTAAAGAGAAACATTTGCTCAGGCTGTGCCTATTTGGGCCTGTTCACACCAGGAATGGTCTCGTCCTGGGAGGGAGAGAGAGAGAGAGCGAGAGCGCGCTCACTTTACCACTCCAGCATGGTTAGAACAAGCTTCTGCTCATGAACGGTATATGCCATAACCAACGGCCAACAGGATTGCGCAATATGCCCACAACATCCACACATTCATAGCAATGTTGGCCTTCTGTCTATTGCACAGATCTGGTTCACCCATATGCTCACCTCTGCCTTTGAACACTGAGCTCTCCACTACTTCACCCACACCAGTAGACACATGACCGGTGAAGGGGTAGTAGCCACAGCACACAAATCAGCCTAAGAGCTTCCAATATGTCACTCCAAGCCAACATGTCACATAAAAGATCAGGGGGGATTCATTCTGGCACCACGATACTACCAAAGTACTTACACGCAACTACCACCTGGGCACAGCAGGAAAACCTCATTACCAGATCTCTTTCTTAAATCCAATCACCTCATGATAACAGGAGACTTCAATATCCACTCAAAAGAAACTTCAATCCCATCTTACACACAATTGCTAGATTTAAACAAAAGCCGTGTAGGCATGAAACAAATCTTCCTTTACACATTATGGCCTATTTGTCAGCAATGGATACATGTGATGCTCAAGAAAAACTGTTCTGGAGAAATGGTCTCTTACAATAGCTTTCCTTGAATCGTTCCAATCGAATGCCATTCCAAGGCTGTCTGATCAATCGTCTTGAACATCATGTGAGTCAGGAAAAAAAACAAAATCTATGCGGTCTTTAATTCCCAGAATTACAAATATGCCTTGTTTACATTTTCTAGAGAACCCACCACCCCCACCCAACTTTGTCCTTTCCACACCACCATCTTCTTCTCATTACCTCGCTTTCTAAAAGCCAGCCGTTCCCTCCCATTCCTAATCAACCATATTTTTCATAACCCCTACGACTAATCGGGCTCCACCTATTCCACTTGAAACCCACCTATACCCTAGCATCTCTGCCCCTGCCTACAACTTACCACCTATACCCTAGCACTTCTTCCAATATCATAACTGTTTCAACCCTACTTAGATGCTTAGGCTAGTTATCTATAGAGATACAACGATATGTGTGTATACACACACACACACACACACACACACACACACACACACACACACACACACACACACACACACACACACACACACACACACACACACACACACACACACACACACACACACACACACACACACACACACACACACACACACACACACACACACACACACACACACACACACACACACACACACACACACACACACACACACACACACACACACACACACACACACACACACACACACACACACACACACACACACACACACACACACACACACACACACACACACACACACACACACACACACACACACACACACACACTAAAGTACCTCTAATGGAGCTATATTCTGTTTATTTCTTATTATGCCCTAGTAGTAACTCTACCCTGCTTATACCCTAGAACCTCTAGGAGTCCCTCTGTGCAAGCAACTGTATGCCCTAGTGGCTGTACCCCATCATACAAAATAGTTCCGTTAGCATAAACCAAGATCTCTGTGCCTCTACACCCAACCATTAAAGTGGTATCTCCATCCCTGTATCTGCCTTGGTACTTCTACCTTTACCCTAGTACCTCTTCCCACTCCAAACCTCCAGCACTAATATCTTGTTCCGACCTATCAGTTTCTTATTTCATATGCCTTCAAGTGTGCTGGTTGATTGGTGTTTCTTGATACCTTTTGACGAAATGTTTCTCTTTATTTTGGAAATCTGACTAAATAACACAAACAAGGAAACTTAAAGAAGCTTCATCTTCTTCTGGTTCAAGAAAACATAGTGCCTGAACCCTATCAATGCAAGGCAGTCAAGAAATGTTTCCACTGTCACCCTGAATACTGCAACCCTTCTGAAGTTACTGTCCATAGCCATTACCAAAACAGTAGTAATTTGATCCTCATTTCTGAGGGGCAAGAATGCCAAAGACATATGGTCTTCCGATGTCTTTGCCAAACTCAAGAAAGAACTGACCCTCAAACACATGTAAATGACCAACTACAAAGCTATCTTTTGGTGTAAAAAAAAAAAATAAGAATTTTATACATTTCTTTTTTTTTCTTATCAGAAATATACTCAAAGAACCCTTAGGTAGTCCAGGAGAACTTTAAGGTGGTCCAAAGACAATTCCCCACCAATGAATCATAGAAATAGTACTTCAAACCAGGGATTTTTTTTTTTTTTTTTTAACTCTGTAGGCCCTTTCTTCATAAAAGTATCATAATCAGAATAGACCAGCTCCACTCCTCTCACTTCTACACCCAGTAGCTTCACTGGCTTCACTACCACCTTTTGCTTTCACACCCGGCAGCTTTGCTTTCACACCCGGCAGCTTCACTTCCATACCCCGGCAACTTCACTCCTCCTCCTATTACTTCCTCATCTAGCAGCTCCACTACTTTTCCTCTACCAGCTGCCTGTTGGAATAGGAATGTCCACTGCAAGAAATACTGAACTGCGTATGAATTTCATATCCAGACTTATTGTTACACTAACCTAGTGTATGCAACAGCCTAGGCATCTCTGTGACATGAAAGTTCCAAGACTTGTCCTGTGACATACAGGGATGTAGCAAATGTGCCCTCATAGCGGACAGTGGGCTGCTGTCCATGGCATGGATGCAGCACAAAGTGGTGGTGGCAGTGTACAGGGTTTTGGGACGTACAGTAGACCAGACCTTTCTATTGGAGAAAGTGTGGCCTTCTGGTCCCCTCTCCCCCGCTGTGCAGCAATGCTATGTGAAACCCAGAACCTTGTGCCAACATCCCTTGTATATGTTGGGATCACGGACAGAATATCAGAAATAAAAATAGCATGTGGACAGACTATCGTGTCAAAAAGATTGAGGACCAAAATAGAAAGGTAAGTGGAAATAGGTAAGTAAAGTTGTACTATTCCTAACTTCACATCAATGTACCTTGAAGAAATGTATATACCATCAAGGTACATATATGTGGAGTTATATATAGTAACACTTTGCTTATCCATCGAAAATGTACCATCACAATATTTTTGCCCTTGATATTCTTGATACGATATTTTGTCCCACGATATTTCTGTTTCCGATATTCTCCCTAAACACAGTATGTTATGCACTTGAGCAGTGAGTTTGTGATACATGCATTGAAGTAGGACTCTGCTTGTGCGTTTGTGAATCTGAGTACTGACGCCAGTATGATTAATTCTGGAAGGCCATGGTTTAGTATGTGCCAAGAGGAGGATGTGGGCAGCTTCCCCAGACTGTGCAAGTTTACGGTCTAGATTCCTATGGCTGGAGGGTAGAGATCCAGACAGTTAATTCAGGAGGATGGTGACAAGTCTACCTTTAGTAATTACATGGAGCCTTTGCAAGCAAAAGGCTGTTGATTAATTCTTCCTGTGCACAGATATTTGGAAGACCGTAAGGGTGAAGTGAGGACTGCAGTTTCTGCTGTCTGAGAGGACGAAGTTTGTAGGCCAGGCCAGCCCTTTTGTCTGTCTTCAATTACTGCTTCAAAAAGGCAGATCACAGAAAGGTGCAGAAATCTCACTTCATGGTGCGCATGAAATGGGTGCTCCTGCTTGGAGACCGCCCCATTGCTACCTGCTATGAGGAGCATCACTTTACACAAAGGTCGAGTCTTAAGAGCAGCCTGAGAATGACACTTTAAAGGTTATCCAACCCAAACAGTAGTTTAAGACAGCAGATCCACATCCCCCTCAATGGAAAGTGTGTCTAAAAGTGTGATCCAAGCAACCCCACTATGTTCAAGTCACAAGTTCTTCTTGACCAAGGAAGGGAGTGCTCTGCAGGGTACTGGAAGAGTTGCTGTGCAACCAAGGCTGGTGTCTGCCCGACAGTGCTTACATTGTAAAACTAAATTATTAAGTGCCAGCGACCTCATCAGGAGGCCGTCGCAGCTCATAGCACCTGCCAGCAACATTATGAACATAACTACTCACCATCACATGGTTACAAGTCTGACGATTCAGACTATTCCATGCCACCCACAGCTGTAAGAATGGCTTGGGTGGCAGGTCTTAGTAATTTTTTTATCGATATTTAATTAATAAACAACTGTTGTGCTCATCTAAATTAGATAGATATGTGGCAGACTGTTATGAGTGTAAGTGTAAAGAATTAAGTGCTGGTGCAAAGCACTGGAAACCACAGTTTGAAATTAACTACTGCTTGAAAGCCAGTGTCCCAGAGGTGAGGTGACATCACCTGGAGTCTGTTCTTTCTGCTTGAGGAGCTGGGGGTCTGCTTAGTACCTAGAAGATTGCGTGCCGAGAGAAGGCAGGAGTGTGCCCGACCATGCAGGAGTGACTATCCAGAAGAGGAAGCCCAGGGTATCCCCTGTGTGAGAAACACCAGAGAAAGCGGACTGTATTGAACGTTGAAGCCAGGAGAACCTGTAATGAGAGTGGGACTCCCGGTCTCCCTGTGCGGTTTATGTTCAGAACTACCACTAAGACTTCACCATATTCAGTATGGTCAGGTTTGGGGATGGCTTCTGCGGGTCACATACTAGTGCTACAAGTCCCAGCGCCAGATGGACGACATGTAACCACTGAGAGAAGTTTGTCAGTCTGGTAGCCCGCACCTGCGACAGAAGCAATGCCATGACCCCTGAATCTATTGCGATGTAAACTTGCAACAACTTTGACACAACGCTGCTGATTGGAGCTGGACTCCATGTGAATTGCAAGAACTGCTAACCGTGGTCCGCCTCACCATAATCATCCCATGGGGCTGTCGAGAGTGTGAGAGGTGGGTGCCACAAATATCACACCACCTGACCTGCAGGATCACCATGGAGGCACCGCATGGCTCCAACCATGACCGGAGCAAAGGACTGAACAAAGTCGAGCCCAAGGACTTTAGACGTTCAACTTAAACCTGCAGTAATAACTACTGACTGAGATGCGCATCCAAGGCAGTGAACACCAGGGCCGCACTAGCTACTGGGCGTTTCAGTACATTGGCAGGATGTGGGCTGGCTTTGTTGCTGGGAGACCTACTGGTCATATTCCTACTTGCAGAGCATCTAAATAAACAATTCAAAAACAAAATGGTATTAACGCCTGCCTAAAGCGTACTTAATAAACATTTGTTTTTACATGGTTTATTTCGTAGCACTGCATTTTGGAACGTGGCCAGTGTAATGTTCGACATGCGCGAGGCGTTCTAGCCTTCCGCGCTGCCGAGGTGCGCTAGCGCTGACGCGTGACGTCAGACGCTAGCTAGTTATAATAAAGAGGCGTGGCCTCGGCTGGTTAGTCGGAGCCGCGTGTGCAATCTAATGAGACCGGCTCCCGTTTGTTTATTTAGCGCGATCGCGCTGCCATGCTAAGTAGGCATTTAGAAGTATTACAGCCAGCAGGTCCCCAGCAGCAACCCACGGTGGCCAGTCCGGCCTTGAACAGCAGGCTCATCTGCACCACGGCCCAATTCATGCTCCTGCCACAGAACGGGAGGTCCAGTCCCTGCTAGGATCACCCAGCTGGGTGGACCATATTGGCGCGGAATGAGAACGTAACCACGGATACAACCCTAACCTAACTGCATCAGCAGTGTTACATTTTCATGTGATGTTAAAGTACTTGCTTGTACACAAATAAATACATAAATGAGGCAAGCACGGATTAGTTGGTCGATTGAGTTCCTTAGCCTGCCCTCAGCACTGCTGCCCCCACCGCTCCCAACCCGGCCGGCCCCTACCTTTCAGGCCTCCCAGGGAAACGCACGATGCCCGGCTACGGACAGGCCGGCCCTGCTCTCACCCCCCAGACTACCTCCTTGAGAATCCTTGGAGAGTTTTTCCTAGTCAGGTGCAGAGGAGCCGAACTCGGACCAGTTTGCAGAACAATTTTATGATGGGCTCGAAGATAGAAGAGACAAATGAGGTCCACCACCGATCGGTCCCAGCATTCCCATTTGTACCCTAGGGCCCCCTCGAACAGGGTCAGACACTGCCATGCCCAAAAGATTCACTCCTCCTCCCACCCATATTCCCCACACACAGCAGGCCCATTCCTCCTCCCTGTCATACCCACCAACCCCAGGACTCCTCTTGCTTCCACATGCGAGGCCTTAAACTGTTTCTCCTACTTCAAAATTAACCTAGAAAAAGCCCTCTGTGTTCTAAAGGGACATGTTTACCCATCTGGACTACAGCAATGCCCTTTACACCGACCTACTTTCTACCAAAGCAATAGCTTAAACCAACATCACCAAACCCTGCAGTTTGCCTCATCTTTAACCTGCCAAAGCACCAACCACAACACACATTTCCAGTGGCACCTCAAAATCCGTGATCATCCTTTTAACACTTTGCCTCGCTTACGAGTGGCCACTATGCTCAGATCCTATGTACCATTCAGCACAAAATGAAATCCAATGAGCCCACCAACTATGCTCTGTGTGACACCCAAACCTGCGTACAACCAAAATCTCGGTGATCCCCAAAACAAAGTATAAATGCAGAGGGGAAACATGTTATTCAGTCCATGGTCCATGCGTCAGGGATGGCATCTTGCTACCACCCTTAACGTCACAAACCTCATGACCCTCAGGGCACAATTAAAACTCTTTTCTCCCCAAAAATTGCAGGCAGCAATGCACTGTCTAATTCAATTTACTCACTCTACTAGATAGCCAGAGATAATGGTCCAAGAACACTTGGAAAGCGCAGATCCACCAGAAAACTACCAGCATGCACGAAGTAACTACATTCCAGATCAAATCAATGTAACTGCTCGCTGTGGTAACCTCACCACAAGACAAACAAGCAGACCACAGACTGTACAACGCAAGTGTCTTGCAGAAACACCTGTATGTAATCACGTCAAGCAGAACACGATATACAAAAACAAATATATGCAGACCATCAATCTTATTTTTGCAGTCATTATGAGGACATATTAGGAGTTCATTGGCTAACTCAACAGAATACTTCAGCAGACTCAAGAAGTAAGACGGATGTTTCTTTGGTGTAACTTGTCATCAAGGTTTTGGAGGTCAGGAAGAGGGCATCCAGTGAGAGCCATGAATACACAGTACCACCTCTTGTATAAGTTTGAGTTGCCATTCCTAGTTCCGAAAGCAGCCATATAAAGGTCTTGGGTGGTAAATACCAGCCCCATTTCATGTGCAGGAGGCTTTAGGATGGTCCAAAAATCTAGGTGATCAGGGCTCCATTTCCATTTAGATGTAGGCATATAGTTCGAAAATATTATATATCCATAGTGTCTCCAACCTCAAGCCGCAGTTAAGAATCTTCACTGACTAGAGACTTAATTAAAAGAGTTTTGTCAAATCTTAGAATGGTGAAGACACTGGCTCACCACGTCTAGAAACAAGCATTTGCAATGCCAATAGGTCTAGTTTCTGAATGAAGGCATCTTTTGTTTAATGAGGAGTTTACCCACTCAATATCATCCTACATGCACTCTGTCACTCCTCTTTGCAATCACGCATCCACCCACTCACTTATTCTTGCATTCACTCTCTGACATAACCACAATAAAATACAAACGCAACAACATCTGCCAAATAAATTCAATAAAAATGATATATGTAGAAGAAAGAAGACATGGTGGTGCCTAAACGTGGTGGGCATATGCTTGCAATAACGATTATAAACACAGCAGAGGATATCAGTTATTCGGTGGTTTTGTACATAGTCTTTAGGGGTTTTTAAAGTTCCAGCCTGGCCGCAAAGTTTAAAATAAAAAAAATAAAAAATAAAAATCAACGTTTTGGCCATCTTTGAATGGTAAAATAATGCTACACTATGGACAACAGCATTCCATATTGGTCGCCTAGTTTAGAGGAAGTGACCATGCAGGATGCAATGCACTGCAAATGAAAGGAGCCACAAGCAAGTGGCCCTTTAGCACTGCCTAGGGGGCTGTAGAATCCTCTTAATAAAAATTAAATAAAAAGAAGAGAAGCAAAGAAAAAGAAGTGAAATGGGAAGCATAAAAAGGAAAAAAATTGAAAACTAAAAAAGACTGGCCAACCAGCCTCGACACTGAAGCACACTTATTTTCACATGGGTGTGCACATGGGATAAAAAAAAAAAAGCCATCATTCACGGGGCAAATAGGCCGATGACTGATGTGGACTGAACCATTACCTAATGCAGTATTTAGCCATAGATGGAAGTAGAATGCCAGTGACACTCCAACAGATGAATGGTACAAGAGGGATGGCTCAATTACCCTGATATAGTTAGAGATGTATATATTTTATTTTTTTATTACAGATTCCTGGCAAACAGCTAAGCCAGTCGTATAGTTCCAAAAATATTCTAGCAAGAATTATTACAGTACAAATCTTCTACCCGTAGGGCTGGTCAAGGGGTGTAACCAATGCCAATATCCTTCCCTACAAATGTAATCTGTTTGATTTCATCTAACAAAATACCGGACAAGGCATTAACATGGTGTAAAAACAATCTACCCTTAAAGATCAATGGCTTTAACATCTGTGTTACAAAGTTAATAAATCAGGCCTACTGCCTTGGTCATAACTATGCATAATAAATAGATCAAACCTATTGCCTCTGAAATACCTTCTTCTAGCGAACCAGTCAGGCCTATAACTTATCATTGGTGTGTCACCATAGCTAACTCATGCAAACTGTATTGAGCCTAAGCTTTACCATAAGGCAAACCTCAGATGTCCAATCATAAAGTATACAAAATGAAAGCTGGTAATTACTATA
Organism: Triturus cristatus; assembly: GCF_964204655.1. Classification (NCBI taxonomy): domain Eukaryota; kingdom Metazoa; phylum Chordata; class Amphibia; order Caudata; family Salamandridae; genus Triturus; species Triturus cristatus. The sequence goes on from NC_140580.1 coordinate 990,154,024, forward strand.
TCTCCTAAGAGGGTCCAACAAAGCACTGTCACAATGCAAATATTCTACCTCAATGATTTGTCAGAAGGAAAAACCCACACCAAACCAAAACCCTTGCCCACTAAAATAATCTAAGTGGGCCTGCCATATTGAATCTCACAGTTTATCACAATGTTTCAGAATAAACAATGTGGCCTATATATAACCTCTATCATTGGCTTACCACCCTAACCCACTGAGACCTATTGTGCTGGGCATACGCTTCCCCCACCCCCAAGGCAACGATCAGATATATAGTACAAAAATTACAAATATCTGAAAAATCACAGTAATCAAAAAACTATAAACTACCACCCAATAAACTGAGTAAGGATTACCATAGTGCAAATATCTATTGCCATGCTTTGATCAGAAGGTTACCAACACCAAAACCCTTGTTTACTACATTAGTCTGTGAAATTTCATGTAACAAAATACCTGCCTACAGGCTTTAACACAGTATAATAATAATAATAAACCTTCAAAAGCCTATTAGCCTTTAACACATGCTTTTCCCGATTAAGTAAGTCAGGCCTCTTGCTTTTGTCCTAACTTTTCATTATAAACAGATCACACCTAAGGAATTTGACAACGTTTCCACTGAACTGATATGGCCGCTAGCTTTTATCATTGGTCTGACACTATGCACACGTCAGTAGGCCACCACTGGTAACAGAATACAGTTCTGAAATCACAGACATACTATACAGTTTGCAAAGCAATATACAACCACTCTCAAAAGGTCCTTACAACAACAGTTATCACAGTGAACTACCCCAGGGTTTATCAGAGTCAGTTTCCAATACCATAACCATTGCAATCTATGGTAATATGTGAGATTATTTGTAACAAAATCCTTCGCTGCGGCCTTTCATACAGAATAATAATAATAAACACCCTTAAATAGACATATATATATATATATATATATATAATTCACTGAAAAAACCATAGGTTTCACACACGTTATAGTTAGGAATTAGCATTTAAAAAACCTTGCAAATTCACTGAAAAAACCATAGGTTTCACACATGTTATAGTTAGTGGAAATTTTACTGATAAAAAACCAATGAAATTGCCCCGTTATAGTTAGCGCAGGCAACTATAACTCACGCGACCGCAATCCTCTGCTGATGCTAATACAGTATTTAGACACTTATTTGCCCATGTCTTCTTCCATACATTTTTAGCTATACATATATTACAAATATTTTTTTTTCATAAAGACACATATGTCATCAGCAGAGGATTGCGGTCGCGTGAGTTATAGTTGCCTGCGCTAACTATAACGGGGCAATTTCATTGGTTTTTTATCAGTAAAATTTCCACTAACTATAACATGTGTGAAACCTATGGTTTTTTCAGTGAATTTGCAAGGTTTTTTAAATGCTAATTCCTAACTATAACGTGTGTGAAACCTATGGTTTTTTCAGTGAATTAGTACGGTTTTTTAAATGCTAAGTTTTTTTCCCTTATAATAAGCCCTGTACATTTGGTGGCCTACGGCCACCAAAAGCACAGGGGGTGGGGTAAGTGTGGATAGTGTTTTTTTCCATTGTAATAAGCCCAGCACATTTGGTGGCCTTCGGCCACCAAAAGCACAGGGGGTGGGGTAAGTGTGGATAGTGTTTTTTTTATTTTTATTTTTTTACCGTACGCTTACCGTAAGCGTACGGTAAGCGTACCCCGCGAAATTGCCGAAAAAAAAATAAAACCGTTTTTGCACTTGGGGGATGTTTGGGGACTCCCTCAACATGACTATGTGGGAGGGAGTTGTCAAAACAGCCCCTTTACATGTTTTTGGGCTTCCGATTTTAAAAATCTCTCTCAGTGCAAGAGACAAAATGGCGGCCGCCGCTTCCTGGTTTCGGCCGATTCGAATGTTTACTAAGATCTAAGAGCCAATCAGAATCGCGCTCGCGCACGCCACCGTACGCTTACCGTAAGCGTACGGTAAGCGTACCGTAAGCTGGCTCAGATATATATATTGATTTAAAGGCTATTTTCTCAGAATCTACTGAACAGATTTACACCAAACCTACAAAAGGCACTTCCTTGACCTAGGGACTACCTCTCTGCCAAATTTTGAGTAATTCTGTTCAGCCATTCGGGCTGTAGCTCGTTCTAAAGGTCCTATGGAAAAATGCATGGGAAAAACGCGTTTTGGGACCCCCCTTTTATCTCAGCCCCCGCTTGACGAATCCCCCCGAGACTTTCAGGGTAGGAGCGGAGCGTAGCGCCCCACCTATTTTGAGAAATTCGCGAGGATTCGTCGACCGGCGCCAAAGTTATTCAAAATAGAATGTTGAGGTTTTCCTATGGAAACGTGGTCCTAACTATAACTACCTACTGGCTATCGCCAGTAGGTAATATATATAAAAAAAATTCAAAATAAACACACCAAGCCTATTGCCTCTAGCTGAACCTTCATAATAGAATGAACAGGCCTACAACCATGATTATTGGCATGCCACCAAAACAAACGCAGGCTGGCTGTAGAGTATAAGCTTCTCCCCAACCAAAAAGTGCAATTTAAGCACTCTGTTCAGTGGAAGATTACTACTTCGGTCCAATTAAATCCTGTACTCAAGAAAACCAATATGGGGGAAGAGTCTAAGCCCCACTCTAAGTAGTACTCTGAAATTGTTTTTTTGTTTGTTCTTCAAATAAGGTCGAACGCCAGATGTGTGGTCAAGTCAGATCTAAAAACATGCTACCCACTAGTTTTGGCACAAGAGTTGGTATACGGGCCCTTTCACTGCGCTGAACCTTACACGATTGATGTTCGCCCTGTTTGGGAGCCAAAAGTCTTTTAAAACCGGTTTCTGATCTCAAGAAACTGAACCCAGATGACACCCCTACAGCTGGAAATACCTTAAAGAAATCCTAACCGACAACAAACCCTTTATGCACACCACTTCATTCATTTAAAGCATTTCACAGAGCTCAACCCTAACACCATGGGGCTGTAGATAGCTTTACTAAGAACAAGTTTCAGAGCAGGAGGTGTTGTGCCTAGAACTGTAGGGTGAAACAGGCATGGGCCTCCACGCACAAGTTTGACACTTCATCTATGCGCAGCCAAGCACCGGAAAGAATGCACATTCATTTTGGTCTCTGCATTCTCTTGGATTTCTATATTGCCAAGTCTCTTCAGGATATCCAGGGCATACAAGTACCCTAAAGCAGACAGGCTCGACAAAGCCTAGCTTGCCAGTCACAGCGGCAAATTGGTAAACCTGGTAGACAGGGTTCAGTCCTAAAGGGACTCTGGTACAGTAGAACAGGCTCCTTTTCTCTGAAATCAAGACGAATCATCAAAAGGACGTTCACTTGTACAGCAATATGACATCAGAAAAACCTAGCTGGATTTCCCTATAGGCCACTGAGCTCTCATGCATGGATTCCTGTTAAATCCAGGCTGGAGGACGTTTAAAAAGAGCGTCTTTGTTTTAATAAACCCAGAATTTCAATAAGACGCGATTGCGTAAAGAAAAGCAAAGTAAGGCCCGGTTTGTGTGAAGTGAGCAAGGCAGGTCTAGTTAGAGAGGGACAAAAGAGTCCTCACATCACTAACTTGTGTGAAGTGGTCTTCAAGGCGCTCTTCCAAGGAGGAAGTAGTTATAAGGTCATAAGCATGTGTAAAATCTCAATTGACCCTTTTATTAAAGGTCAAGGCAGGCTCAGATACCCATTTGTGTCTCTATGGAAGCCTGAGGGATTATTATCCAAAATTGTATGGATTCTTATTAAATAAAGATTTAGCCATATATTGGAAAATACAGGAAGAAACGTGTTAATGTAAAAATACATATACCTTGTAATTTCCATAATGACCGCTAACCCATCAAAAGTGTTACTGAAGATACACTTCTGGGGATGCAGAAAGGCTGCTCCATTTCAGTTATCTAGCAATTCTCCCTGGTGCACCTTTTTCAAAGTAGACCTGTACAAAAGCAGGAAATCCTCATGTAGCATTCATGTTAGATGTGCGGACTTCATAGAACAAGCGGGGACACGAGTATGAATATGAACCAGGAAAATAAGTCACAAGATAGACAATGGGCGGGCTCAAAGCCCCTGGAAATTTTCATAAGCCCTAAATATGTCTCGCTACAGACAGCGTATGCTCGGCCTTGTAGACTCGACCTGAAAACAAGATCTTTATGTACAGAGCATTAAACCTGCCCTGGGTAAATGTCATACACTGAAAGAAGTGTTAACCCTTTTAACAGAAGCATAGATTAGGCCGGGCAATAAATTCCGCTCGCAGTTTCCCACTCCATGAAGCGTTCCGAAACACTCCGAGTGAAAATACGAGAGAGGGTAACAACAAAACACTAAAAAATCTGTTGCTAGCAAGAAAAGCTCACAGGAAAAATTTATGGGACCACAAAAGGCAATTGCAGGACTCCCAATGGTCTCATATTTTCAGCCTGCTGACGTCCAATAGACAGGCTGAATTTTGGGCATATATCAACAGGCTGTCTGGCCAAGGCCACGACCGGCGCAATGGGGTCACCACCCATACATGGGTCTCCCACGTGACCACACTGTACTGTAGTGCTCCAGACCATGGACCAGTATACCATCAAATAGTTTTCACTAATTCCAGCAAGACCAATGCTCTTATAAAAGTGGCACGGAAGAACCATTTGAAACTTCTGAAGTAGGAAAACGGGTAACGCCAATAATAAAAAACATCAGAAAGGATGGGGCCCCTGGACCCAATGGCCTGCCCGGAAGCCTTTTCAAAGAGGACAGCGACTTCTGGGGAACCCTATTTACTCCACTTTATCAGTTCTGTCTGGATAACTCAACGGTGCCTGAAGCCTGGAAAGGTTCCTTGCTCCAACCAATTCATAAAAAGGGCGACACTGGAGATCCATCTAATTACAGGCTGATATCCTTTTGCCTCAATATCCAAAAGGGCTATGCAAATCTCCTTTGGCAAAAATCTGCAAAATTGGGCCAATGAAAACAAAATTCTTCCAGTATATCAGTCCTGCTTTAGGCCAGGAGTTGCGACACTAGATAACATCTTAGCCCTTGCCTACCTGGTAGCACAGTCTACCAAGGAAAAACAGCCCCCACTGTTCGCATGCTTTGTGGATTATTCTACAGCATTCGATGGCGTCAATAGGAATTTGCTGTGGAGGAAATTACAAGACTGGGGGATTCCGACTACACTGTTGAAAGCAATCACTGCTCTCTACACCGGAACCTGGGTACGAGTGAAAGTAACGATTAACTCAGCGACCAAAAAGATTTACACAGATCATGGTCTAAAACAAGGGTGTGTATTGGCACCCCTGCTTTTTAATCTCTACACTGCAGACCTTGGTAAAACAATCTCCAAAGCGAATTTGTTACACCCGAAAATTTGGCCTAAAAGACTGTTTTTACTGCAGTATGCGGCCGACATGGTTCTTATGGACCATACCAAAACGGGTATGCAACGATTACTGGATGCATTAAACTTCTAGAATAATGAAAATGATCCAAGACTAAATGTGGGGAAAACAAAAGTAGTAATTTTCGGGAAGTATGCGAACAAACAAAAAAACCAATGGCAAATGGGTAACCTGAAAGTAGCTACAACAACTAAATACAATTACTTGGGGGGTTTGGATTATGAGCAGTGGGAAGTCTGCAGCACACACTGCATCTATTGAATCAAAAGCTAAGGCAGTGACGTACGCCCTGTGCAAACTAAACTCCAAATTAAGAAGTCCGACAACAGGTCCAATTAGAAAGGTTATAAGAGCCAAGCTACTCCTGACAATTACATACGGCAAACTAGCATTTCCCGCTGCATCAATTAACATCACAAACGTGCCAATTGCCGGGCATTTAAACAGATCTTTCACATCCCCGCCCATGTTCGGAACACCTTGGTACGTCTTGAATTTGGGCTAAATAAACAGCGTTATGAACATTGGGCATCGTTTGTTCGTTATTATCGAGGGGTCTGTGCTGCCCCCCCCAAACACAATGAAGGCAACCTTAAAAGAAATTTTCATGAAAAATGACAACCCATGGGCAAATGGCCTTTTAACTGCTTGCACTGAATTGCACCTGGACATGTCCAATTGGCGGGATTTTATTTAGTGAACCTGGAATTTTAAAAAACATTTTAAAGAAACAAGATAGATTGCTATCAAAGGAAGAGGACTTGAAGGAACTAGAGTCCTCCAGTAGTAACATTAGGATATTAGCCAGTTCCTTCCACGATAAAATGAGCCAGCCATACCTTGACTCCGCCTTGAACAAGTCAATCTTAAAGCAAATCCTGTCTGTGAGACTGATGGTACTACCGATAAAAGACATCAACAGCCGTTGGAAAACATTAGAGGTAGTCACTACTTGCAGATTGTGCCATCAGAACGAGGAGTCCATTGCCCACATAGTCTGCATAGGTCACCGTTTGAATCATGCACGTCGCATTTTATTGAAACCCTTGTTTTTAAAATATGGGATACGCACCTGCACAGACGCCATGAAACTTCTCTTCAAGCTAGAGATCCCAATGGAACTTGCAAGATTAGCGAAATTCGCCCACAAGGTGAAAGTTCTGCTATATAACGACTCCGTTAAAGACTAGAGACAAACTGTAGTCTTGATCTTGCGGTCCCATCTTTTCTTAAAGTAGCAACATCAGAATGTTTTAAAGAAATGATTATGTCTAATATATGATTAACAGTTTTTTCAAATGAAATGATTATGTTATATATAAACTCAAAAAAGTGTCTGGACGGAGCGCGCTCCAACCAGCCTTTTTACTTTTGTTAACAATTTTAGTTAATTGAAACAATAAACAACATTGAAACACTCGAGTGACCTGGAACGCAGTTTCCTCTCTCGCGGCTCGGTTGGCGAGTGCAAGCAAGGAAAAGCCAAACGCTAGACTACCTCCTGGCGAGATTTCGCAACACGGGTGGTCGTGGCAGGTCACTACTGGTCGCATTGAGAAACTGGTCACTTGCGTTGAGGAAGCGGTTGCTCAATTAGAACTATTTAAGAGGCAGAAAGAAGCTGCACCCTCATGCATCGCGCATGGTGCCGTTTGCACTGATTTTACAGTGCGGGACAAACGCCTGGCGCCAAAAAGCAGCATCACTTACTGTTGTATCTTATATTGTGTTTATTTATATATTAACATTACTGTAGTAGTGGCATGTGCGTTGTTTGCTTTCATGCTGTGTTCCAAGTTCTAGGGTAGAACGGTTTATGTAACCTTCCAGTAAGAGACTCACTTGGTCTTGGAGTCTTGAGCTGGAAGGATGTCTGCCGTGCTGTACAATTAAAAGTATTCAAGCCTACAAGTCATCCTTTTTGAGTTTTAATATTAGCGACAAGTTATAGTCTCTCCAGTCAGAAGAGGCACGGGAACGGAGAGTAGAAGAATCCACGGAGGAAAAGCAACATAAGGAAGAAGAAGTTAGCGGATTACGAGGTGTAAAGACATTCGTTTGGAAGGAGGAGTATTTAAATGGAAGACAAAAGATATTTTTGGGAAGCTCTTCGATGAAGGAAGCGAAATTAGACGAGTGAAGGAGTTTCAATTTAAAAAATAATATTTCCAATGTTACCTTACGGAGAAAGAACGTTCTGGTGGAACGATCGGCGTATTCATGCACTGCAGTTGGAACACGGAAGAGAAAGGTACGTGAAGGAGCTGGTTTGAGGAGCATCAGTACGCAGAACGCACAGTGATGTGTGGAGCGTATTGAACAGCTGAGCGTTGCCGAGTGAAGGAAATAGTGAGGTAATTGTTACGCGTGTAAATTGAAGATCAACGCGCATGGGAAGAACATCGTGTTGCCTTAGCGACCAGTCATCGGAGCAGGAAGAGGAGTAGACTGTGCGCGGAAGAAGGCGGTGTGTATTTTAAGAAAGGAAGAAAGAAACAATACACAAGGTGGGAATCCATCTACATCTTGATTTGAATTTTGGGCCCTACATTAAAAACTTATTGGTGAGAAAGACAAGGGCAATATTTTGAAGCTTAATTTCCATCAGACATTGCCTGAAGTATACAAGATGATGTACTTTTCATTTAAAAAAAAAAAAAAAAAAGGGGAAGTACATTTCAACGCTTAAAGGAGGAAAGCTGATAATTATTTCGTTTTAATCTTTCACATGTTAAGGCCGTTTCGCTTATTGTGCATTACACAACATATTCAAGTGTAAAAAAGAAAATATATTATATATATATATAAATAAATAAAATAAATAATGCAGTTTGACCCTCCTGCAAAGTTTTTACAAAGTAAGGGAGATCCACCCCTACCATGGTCAAGGTGGAAAGAAAAGTTTTTGACATATATGAAGGCAATTGATGGAGAACGTATGGGGGCAGAGGAAAAAAAAGCATCTTACTACACTGCTTCGGATCAGAAGGTCAAGACTTTTAGAGCGCTTCCACAAGTTACGGCACAAGTGGGAGAAGAGAATTTGAATGTTTAAAATGAGGCATTACAGAGACTAGAAAAACGTTTCAAACCAACAACAAGCGTTGCTCTAAACAGATTTAAGTTCTTAACGAGGGCGCAGAAGGAGGATGAATCCTTTGATGACTTTAACGGCACTAAGATCCTTATGTGTCCATTGCAAATTTGGAATAATGGCGGATGAAATGATTAGGGATCAGATAATTGTGCATGTGAGAAACAAGAAGGTGCAAGAAAATTTGTGGGTGATGGGTGATCCTAGTTTGTCAGAAGCAATAGCTAATGCGAAAGCAGTGGAACAATCAGAAAGTTGGATGCAAACCATTAGGCAAAGTACAAAGAAGGGTGAATGTGTGGAAGAAGTGTGTGGTCTAAAAAACAATACAGGAAGCAGTACGCAGTTTAAAAAAGACAATCTGGATGTTGTTCAAAAGAAATTCATAAACAACAGATACAACAGTGGAAATTCACTTAGAAGTAATGTGAACGTGGGAGGGCAAAATATGTGTTTTAGATGTGGAAGTAGGACGCATTTTGCATCTTTTACAGGTTGTCCGGCTATTAATAGACAGTGCAGGAAGTGTGGAAGGATAGGCCATTTTAGTACCGTTTGCAGAGATAATAGGAAAAACAATCCATCAACATCTGCGTCTAGCTCTGTCTCGACCATTAGTGGTACAGAAATGGTTCAGAGTGAGGTGGGGGAAGGAAGAGAATGGTGTCAATACAGAGTATGAGAGAGGATTTGTTGTTTCCATTGTTAATGGAGGGTTAGGTGAAGGTAAGGAAAATCTTCTGGAGTCTCACAAATGTAAAGTCGAAGTATTGGGTGTAGAACTTCACCTCATGGCTGATTCTGGATCGCCATGGACCATAATTTTTAGAGATTATTTTATGGATAAGTTGCAAAATGTATGTTTTGGAAAGGAACTACATGCAAACGATGTTATTGCTGAAAGCTTTGACGGTACAAGAATTGATATGGAAGGATATTTTAATGTCACTTTACAGTTCAAAGGCAGAGTTGCAGAGATTAAGTTATACATCGCTGTGAAAGGTGTAAATGTGCTAGGATGGCGTGATCAATGGAAGTTAGGTATTATTTTAAATCCACGAGCTGTAGATCCTGTCACTTTAGGTGATAATTGTGAAATAGGGAACATTGCTGTGTTAGACACTAATGTCAGAGTGAAAAATGTAGTAAACAAATATAAGAATGTTTTCTGTAATAAATTGGGAAGACTTAAGGACTTTGAACACAAAATCATCCTAAAATCTAATGCACGTCCGGTAGTACAAAAATTAAGAGGTGTACCCATTAATGTGAGAGAAGAGCTCAGAGAAATGTTGAAACAACTTACGGATGAGGGCATTATTGAGGAAATAGAGTCTTAAGAATGGGTTTCACCCATTGTTTTAGTACGCAAGGCTGATAAGAATTTGAGGGTATGTGCTGACCTCAGATCTCTTAATTCAAACATAGTGATTGATTGCCATCCTCTTCCAAACATAAACGAAGTGGTATCTATGTTGGAAGGAGCAAATGCATTTTCAACATTAGATCTAAGGTCTGCATATCATCAGATCTGTCTGTCTGAAGAGTCAAAAAACCTAACGGCATTTATTACCCCACAAGGACTGTTTCGCTACACCAGGATGCCGTTTGGTTTAGCTTCAGCAGCATCCGTTGTCCAAAGGGTGATGTTTAGAGTTTTAAGAGATATTGATCATTTTGTTAAATGTTTTCAAGATGACATTTTAATATTCTCAAAAAATGAAGAACACGATTGTCATCTTAAAGAGGTCTCACGCTCAAGGAAAGTAAATATAAATTGTACAAGAAATCAGTAGAGTACTTAGGGCATACTCTATCAGGTGATGGGGTCGTCCCTAAGAAATCCAATGTGGATGCTACCATCAATGCTCCGGCTCCTACAAACAAGGAACAGTTATTGAGTTTTGCGGGGATGTGCGAGTACTATAGTAAATTTGTGAGTAATTTTGCAAGCAAAATGGAACCGTTGAGAGAGTTACTTAAAAAGAATGCAGATTACATTTGGAGAAGTAACCAACAAAGAGCGTTTAAAAACATTGAGCAGGAAATAGTTAGGGCACCCACTTTGAGGCCATTCTGCGTTAAGAAAGAATGAATTATCACTGTTGATGCAAGCTTGTATGGCATCGGGGGTGTCCTTTTGCAGAGGCACGGTAGGGAAGAATGGAATGTGGCCTTTGCTTCAAGAACACTCAATGAGTCAGAAAGGAAGTATGCTGTTATTGAAAGAGAATTGCTTGCGTGTGTGTGGGGCATCGAACATTTCAAACTGTATGTGTGGGGTAGTAAATTCACGCCTTTAGTCAACAATCTTTCACCTGGTGGAGGGTGGAATTCCACCGCTAGAATTGCTAGGCTTTCTTCTAGGCTTCAAGAATATAACTTCAAGACTGAATACATGCCAGGGAAGAAGAATGTTACAGCTGATTTTCTTTCAAGGTTACCATGTGGTCATAGAGGTGTTAATGTGGTAAAAGAGACTGACTTTGTCCTTAACATTAATGACATTATCCCTGCACAATTTCAGGACATCAGTGAGAAGTTTTGGAAAGAGTGTGTGGATAAGGACAAGGATTTGTTGGACATCAAAAAATATGTGATGGAAGGGTGGCCTAACAAGCGTCAGATCAGATCTGAGTTATTGCCTTTATTCAAGGTTGCAGATGAAGATGAAGGAGATTTTATTTTCAAGAATTGTAAGTGTATTCCTCCTAAAGGAATGCGTGATGTTATTCTTAAAATTGCACACAAGACACATCCTGGGATTTCTTCTATGAAACGTCTCATAAGAATTTTTTTTGGGTGGCCAGGCATTGACAGATTCATTGATTGCATAGTCAGAGAATGTGAGCTATGTGTTTCTAGTGAAAGGATGTTGAGCGTTAAAACCCCACCTTTAAGAATGGTGGAATGGCCAAAGGTACCTTGGCAAAAGTTAGCTTTCGACATTTCAGGTCCCTTTAATATGCGTCCTGTAAAATGTAAATTTGCTTTAGTGTTAGTTGACGACCATTCTAAATGGCCGGAGGTAAAATTTGTGAACAAAATAACAGAAATTGTGTTACATTTTTTAAAAGAAACGTTTGCACGTGAAGGTTGCCCATCTTACCTTGTCACCGACAACGGTGTGCAGTTTACGTCTTCAGAGAGGAGGAATTTTGTTGATGAGTGTGGTATAAAACATATTTTCATGTCTCTTTATGGACCCCATGAAAATGGTCAGGTTGAAAGGTTCAACAGAGTTTTGAAGGATTTTATTGTTGTATCTAAAAAGTCTGGTGAGGACTCGTTAAACAGAGTTAAATTATGGCTATACAGAATCACTCCTCATACTACAACTGAAGTTAGTCCGTTCAAATTGTTGAAAGGAAGAGAGCCAGCTTCAAAGATTGGTCCGTGGTGGTTTAGAGAGAAGTGTACGAAACTAGACTCAAACACTGTATGTATTGATGATATTTCTTTGAAAGTGAAGAACAAACAACAAAACACTTGTTCTTGGTTTGACAAAAAGTGGAAAACACAAACACCTTCATTTAAAGTTGGTGATTGGGTTAGGATCCTTAAGCCTGGTATCCTCTGCAAGGGTGCTAGCAAATTTGGAAAAGCCATTCAAATTAAAAGGGTATTTGAGAATTTGGTTGCTACTCAAGATGGGAAGGTCTGGAATGTCAGAAGGGTTGCAAAGTGTCCACTCAGTTTCAGTGGAAATTTATCTAATCAGGTTTCGGGCGATACAAACCGTGTCAATGAAAGTAATGCTGGTACTTCTTGTGAACCTGGCAATGTGAGAAAAGAGAATTCCTTTTGTTTTAAGGCCAGAACCTCCAGCCGTGTAAAATATTTCCCTAAGAAGTTGAATGACTATATTTAGTTTGTTTTTACATTGTGTTTCTTTTCTTTTCACCGTGTTTCATTGGTTTCCTTTCTTGCATTTTTTATTTTCATTCAAAGGAGGGGGATGTGTTGTATCTTATATTGTGTTTATTTATATATTAACATTACTGTAGTAGTGGCATGTGCGTGGTTTGCTTTCATGCTGTGTTCCAAGTTCTAGGGTAGAACAGTTTATGTAACCTTCCAGTAATAGACTCACTTGGTCTTGGAGTCTTGAGCTGGAAGGATGTCTGCCGTGCTGTACAATTAAAAGTATTCAAGCCTACAAGTCAATCTTTTTGAGTTTTAATACTTACCTCACTCCGCCACATGTTTTTTTTTGTCACTTTGCAGAGTTCAGACTCCCACGACCTCCGTCTAGGCCTAGCATAGATGTGAAAAGGCAGCTACACAAGGCCTCCGAAAGGAGCAAAGTCTCAGAGAGGGAATAAAAGTGAATGGGTTTAGAGGGGAATCACAACAAGGCGAATTGACTCCTTGAACATAGTAACAGTCTTGGCTATTATTCTAGATCAATGAGTTGAGCTCTTGGTCCCGACATCTGTGAATGGCAGGCAAAAACGTGAGTCTTTGCAGGACCAACAGCGGCTCTCATCTTTCCAGGGATGAATGGAGAACCATTAAACTAGGTAATCGCACCACTGTCATAGAGAAAATGTGTAAGAGGAAGTACAAAAAACAAACAAAGAGGAAAACTAATGTCGTCATCCATGCACAGAGCATCACTCACATAATCACGGCTCTTTACAGGCTCGATACTGGGACAGACCTCTTGCTCTTCCTGGTTGCTAAAGAGCTTGTGATACAACGAATGGCTGCACAGCAGGTTTGAGGAGCGACCAATTCTTTCAGGAAAACAAGAGCCGTCTTATGATGTCATACATTAGCAGCATGCAATCCCAGAACAAAAAAACACTCCCTTGTGAGGAGTACAAGGTGCAGAACAACAAAGTGCAGAGTACTTTGCTTTGAACCATAATCACCAGGGACAGTTAGGGAGATTTATAAACCAGGGGCCCTGCGCGGGAAAAGCCACTGAAATGTGGATAATGCTAAAGCGCAACCTAGTAAGATAAAATCTATACCTCTCATTTTGAATAAAGGACATACAACTCCAGGCCTGCTGAGGATTTGATGGATTCATAATTTGGGGCCATTTGTAAATTATAAAAATCTCTCAGGCGGCACTCTTGTCGCCGTTAATAAGAATAAAAAGTTGTCTAAGCATTCCTTTGGTGCCACTATCAATACTCAGGGTTGGAAAAAAAAAAAAACACGAGATACCCAGAGAGCAAAAGGCGGATTTAACGTAACATAATCCAAGGAGAGGCAGTCGGAGTCAGACTGTCATTTAGAGTTGAGAAACGGCACAACAGAAGTATTAAGCGTCGTTAAAAAAACACAGCAGGTTATTGGGGGAGAGACCAGGATTTCAGCGCCCTCTGTGCAGGGCCTCACCTGCATCTTGTAGTATAGCCCCGAAACAAACCACGAACTTAATCACCCTACATGAAATGACACCGGTGCGTGGCGGTTCTGTCCTGCACATCAGTTTAGCGAGGAGGATGGGGTAAAGAGCAAACTCTTAAGACTAGTTCTGTGGGCAAGGATGCCCGAGTGTAAAGGAAGCCAGTTTACACACAGACTCCTGGAGCACGTGACCACTGGGCACACAAGCAGTGCCCATTACACAAGGGACTAGAAGATCTTGGCGGGCAAATGAAAAATGGAAACAAAGAAAAAAATGGATGGGGGGGGGGCTGCACCCCCCACCCCCGTTCCCAACAAGCGCAGATATCCTCGCCCCTTCAGCATACTATGGCATTTTGTCCACTACTGCTAACTCCTTGTACAAGAGGAGGTCATATTTTATAGGACTCCACAGTTCATGCCTTCTGGTGCTGACGTGCAAATGCCCCTTTGACCTAGATCTGCCAAGCCTGCCACCTGTCCTCGGCTTAGACTTCCTGTGCAGCATGGTTAAGGTTGGGCTGGTTTATGGGTCGCCTCCAGGTCCAATAACTGCAAAATCTGCCTCTGGTGCCAGCTCTCTTATCTGATGTTTCCAGCCCTCAGCTGACCTTTACAGCACAGGCCTTCAGTGACATTAGTTCAATATTAACATCACTGCTCCATGTACCAAAAAAACAAGCATGGCAACCCCAACAGGACTGGCTTTTATTTGGAGTGAAAAAAAGGGGGAACAAGGAAGGAGAGGCATAGAGGGGGTAGATCGAGAAAGAGGGAGAGAGCGAGAAAGATAGAGGGGTACAAAAGGGGGTGGTGATGGACGGAGCATCAGAACCAATCAAACACTCACACCCAGTCAACAGATCTGGGTTTGATCCATCACCGTTCTTTAGCCCACTCTGCCACCCCAGTTCAGACATGGCCATATGCAAATCAGTCTGACCCTGTGCCTCATGGGAACAGTCCAGCCCGAACTGCCAAGCCATGCCTTCCCTGGACCGGAAACAAGCTTCCTAGGACCGGTTTCTGGCATTTCAGCCGTCTTCAGCCAGGCTTGCTTGAATCCAGTGGCAAAGTGAGCAAGGGACTCACGTCTGAGCATACCCTGCCAACTTATGGCGAACAAAGCGGTACAAAAGGGGGTGGTGATGGACGGAGCATCAGAACCAATCAAACACTCACACCCAGTCAACAGATCTGGGTTTGATCCATCACCGTTCTTTAGCCCACTCTGCCACCCCAGTTCAGACATGGCCATATGCAAATCAGTCTGACCCTGTGCCTCATGGGAACAGTCCAGCCCGAACTGCCAAGCCATGCCTTCCCTGGACCGGAAACAAGCTTCCTAGGACCGGTTTCTGGCATTTCAGCCGTCTTCAGCCAGGCTTGCTTGAATCCAGTGGCAAAGTGAGCAAGGGACTCACGTCTGAGCATACCCTGCCAACTTATGGCGAACAAAGCGGTACAAAAGGGGGTGGTGATGGACGGAGCATCAGAACCAATCAAACACTCACACCCAGTCAACAGATCTGGGTTTGATCCATCACCGTTCTTTAGCCCACTCTGCCACCCCAGTTCAGACATGGCCATATGCAAATCAGTCTGACCCTGTGCCTCATGGGAACAGTCCAGCCCGAACTGCCAAGCCATGCCTTCCCTGGACCGGAAACAAGCTTCCTAGGACCGGTTTCTGGCATTTCAGCCGTCTTCAGCCAGGCTTGCTTGAATCCAGTGGCAAAGTGAGCAAGGGACTCACGTCTGAGCATACCCTGCCAACTTATGGCGAACAAAGCGGTACAAAAGGGGGTGGTGATGGACGGAGCATCAGAACCAATCAAACACTCACACCCAGTCAACAGATCTGGGTTTGATCCATCACCGTTCTTTAGCCCACTCTGCCACCCCAGTTCAGACATGGCCATATGCAAATCAGTCTGACCCTGTGCCTCATGGGAACAGTCCAGCCCGAACTGCCAAGCCATGCCTTCCCTGGACCGGAAACAAGCTTCCTAGGACCGGTTTCTGGCATTTCAGCCGTCTTCAGCCAGGCTTGCTTGAATCCAGTGGCAAAGTGAGCAAGGGACTCACGTCTGAGCATACCCTGCCAACTTATGGCGAACAAAGCGGTACAAAAGGGGGTGGTGATGGACGGAGCATCAGAACCAATCAAACAAGGCATGGCTTGGCAGTTCGGGCTGGACTGTTCCCATGAGGTACAAGGTCAGACTGATTTGCATATGGCCATGTCTGAACTGGGGTGGCAGAGTGGGCTAAAGAACGGTGATGGATCAAACCCAGATCTGTTGACTGGGTGTGAGTGTTTGATTGGTTCTGATGCTCCGTCCATCATCACCCCCTTTTGTACCGCTTTGTTCGCCATAAGTTGGCAGGGTATGCTCAGACGTGAGTCCCTTGCTCACTTTGCCACTGGATTCAAGCAAGCCTGGCTGAAGACGGCTGAAATGCCAGAAACCGGTCCTAGGAAGTTTGTTTCCGGTCCAGGGAAGGCATGGCTTGGCAGTTCGGGCTGGACTGTTCCCATGAGGTACAGGGTCAGACCGATTTGCATATGGCCATGTCTGAACTGGGGTGGCAGAGTGGGCTAAAGAACGGTGATGGATCAAACCCAGATCTGTTGACTGGGTGTGAGTGTTTGATTGGTTCTGATGCTCCGTCCATCATCCCCCCCTTTTGTACCGCTTTGTTCGCCATAAGTTGGCAGGGTATGCTCAGACGTGAGTCCCTTGCTCACTTTGCCACTGGATTCAAGCAAGCCTGGCTGAAGACGGCTGAAATGCCAGAAACCGGTCCTAGGAAGTTTGTTTCCGGTCCAGGGAAGGCATGGCTTGGCAGTTCGGGCTGGACTGTTCCCATGAGGTACAGGGTCAGACTGATTTGCATATGGCCATGTCTGAACTGGGGTGGCAGAGTGGGCTAAAGAACGGTGATGGATCAAACCCAGATCTGTTGACTGGGTGTGAGTGTTTGATTGGTTCTGATGCTCCGTCCATCATCACCCCCTTTTGTACCGCTTTGTTCGCCATAAGTTGGCAGGGTATGCTCAGACGTGAGTCCCTTGCTCACTTTGCCACTGGATTCAAGCAAGCCTGGCTGAAGACGGCTGAAATGCCAGAAACCGGTCCTAGGAAGTTTGTTTCCGGTCCAGGGAAGGCATGGCTTGGCAGTTCGGGCTGGACTGTTCCCATGAGGTACAGGGTCAGACTGATTTGCATATGGCCATGTCTGAACTGGGGTGGCAGAGTGGGCTAAAGAACGGTGATGGATCAAACCCAGATCTGTTGACTGGGTGTGAGTGTTTGATTGGTTCTGATGCTCCGTCCATCATCCCCCCCTTTTGTACCGCTTTGTTCGCCATAAGTTGGCAGGGTATGCTCAGACGTGAGTCCCTTGCTCACTTTGCCACTGGATTCAAGCAAGCCTGGCTGAAGACGGCTGAAATGCCAGAAACCGGTCCTAGGAAGTTTGTTTCCGGTCCAGGGAAGGCATGGCTTGGCAGTTCGGGCTGGACTGTTCCCATGAGGTACAGGGTCAGACTGATTTGCATATGGCCATGTCTGAACTGGGGTGGCAGAGTGGGCTAAAGAACGGTGATGGATCAAACCCAGATCTGTTGACTGGGTGTGAGTGTTTGATTGGTTCTGATGCTCCGTCCATCATCACCCCCTTTTGTACCGAGAAAGATAGAGGGGCAGAGAGAGACAGAGGGGCAGAGAGAGACAGAGGGGCAGAGAGAGACAGAGGGGCAGAGAGAGACAGAGGGGCAGAGAGAGACAGAAGCAAACGGAGAGAGAGATGGGGCAGAGGGAGAAAGAGGGGCAGATGGAGACACACACACACACACACACGGGACAGAAAGGGAGAGAGAGAAAGACGGGCAGAGGGAGAAAGAGAGGGGCCAACAGCACTTCCTATTTAGGCTGTTATAATTTAATGTCACACCACCAACACATCTCAGCAGGGATGCCAGACTTGGGATAGAAGCTGCATTTTTCAACAGGGATACTGTAAAACACAATGTCACAGAAGCAACGTGTTTTAAGCTGGGTATACCATGCTTTTTAGGTCTAGGTTTTGACAGCTTTCCTTTTAGGTGACCTATTGCTAACAATACATTTTACCATTTTTGATTCGATCATCCTCTTTATGGCATTGGTTTGAGACTGTCAATCACGCCTTGGCTAAACCCAGGTAATTATTCATCTCGAGCCTAATGCGATTGGCTGTTTGGGTGCTCCTTCCACTCCAGTGCTTGCCTTCAACTGCATGTGGGACTACTTTACAACTATAACTGCATCTCATAGCTCCTGCTGGTTCCCACTCGTGTCTCGCTTCAAAGTATTAATCCTGAATGGTGAGCACATTAAAACCTGACTTATTGACTTTGCCAATGCTAGTTTATAAAAGAGACTGTAGAAGCACATCTTAGGTTGAATGCTATACTTTTAGTGACATAGCATCAGCACATTGTGACAGTCTCAGAGAAAGGGTGGACTGGAACAGAAAAGGGCCAAGCACCAAAAGAAGAACAAGCATTTACAATGCCCATCGGCCTCGTCTTTGGGACCTTATAAGTATTTAGTTATGCAGCACATTGTGGGTACAGCAACATTTACTGCTCTACTGTGCACGAAGCAGAGAAAGGGTGCAGTACCATAGACTGTCACCAGGTGTCCCTTGGGATCGCTTTTGGCCACATAAGGTACTGCACCCTGCAACATGGATAGGGAAAGGATATGAGGTGAGAGCTGCTGACTGGGGAATCGGTGCTAGAGTCTGGTGCCAGCTCAACATCCTGCGGTTATGGGCGGATCCTTTCATTCCCCCCTCCCTCCGAGCGCCTGGATAGCTGCGCTATATAAATGAAAGCTACTAATTTAAAATAACAATAATAAAATCAATGCAGTGACCTTGGAGGTGAGGGCGGGCAAGCAGTGTTGTGCGAAGGGGGTGGGGCCAGACAGCAAAGGGAGATTAAATTGAGGCATTGCACTGCAAATCATGCGTAAATTAACCAAACAAAAAAACAAGCAAAACAAACAGTGGCCTCAGAAGGGTGGTAGGGGCCTGCGAGCAGTGTCGTGGGAGGAGTGAGGGGGAGGCACGGGGAGATTAAGGGACGACAAGCAAATAAAGAGAACTAAAGTTTCATTGCACAAGTAAACAAGCAAAGATGCAGGCCAACCAAAAAAAAAGTGTGCTCTCAAAGTATAAATAGCCTGATGAATAAAAACCCATGTAACAGGGGCAGTCCTCATGGGAGGATACAAAATTCCAAAAGGAGAGACTACTAAGTGTATTCACTATTGAAAAGCCGGCATTTCTAAAGGACAGCAAGGGGAACAAATGAAAAAGATGGGCGTTTTTTGGAAGACCATATCATAGATATAGCATGTCTCCAAAAGGCCGCGCATGCGCAGCCTAAGCAAGACCTAAAAATTGTTAACATTCAAAAATAACTATGCTTAACTTACAATGACAATTTGAATACCATAATGACCCTGATGCACTTTATATATAGCACCCAGCCACTGGTTCAGTAACTGCGAAACAGGTTAGGAACTTTTGCAAATGTTAGCAGGAGTATGCACAAAGGGAATTTTGGAGCAAATCAATGATAAATAATGTATTTTACAACACTCAAACAAGTTCAGTCGGCCTAAGTGGTGGGTCAGGTCCAGTAATGTGTGTGGGTCTCTTTCCTACACACCGGCTTCCAGGGCACTACAGGCCCGGGTACTGCCCTGCTTGTCTGCTTCATCTAGCTCACTAAGGAAAACACAAGACATTAAGAAACCAGACCAGCTTGGGCATAAAATGAGCCCAGGTCATACGGGCAAGCAGATCAGTCAACATGGACCTTTTGTGCAAGCCCTTTTGGCACAGTGGTATTGCCAGGAAAGCCAGTCCAAGCAGTTCTCAGAGATGCCAAGGAATGAATAACACATTCTCTCTGTGTGCAGATATGATGAGTAGTGGTTGGAAATCAGGGATCTGTCATTCTCGCTACCGCTTCAGTGCCTGACCTGGTCACAGACATGCTGTCCTGTCAGGAAGTCACCCAGTTTCCAAATAGGATTCTCTTTTATGGGCTGGAGCGGAGCCTGTAATAAGTCAAGAAGGGCTTATATTCGACAGACACTGACCCAACCAATTTCTGAACCATTAGGACACCCCAACCAGACCATCTAGCGCCTCCATGTGTGCCACCTACTTCTTGGGTCCTCACCAGTCACACAGGTGGATGAACAATTGAGATCAGAAGGTGGAACTTTGGAAGAAACGTAACAGAGGGCCACGCAGCCCCCGTGGTGTGGGGGGGGGGCAGCATCCCAAGTCTGGCAGGGGCACTCACATCTGCTGCGATATAAAGGCAGTGAAGAACAGTAAGCAAAACAATTGGTACCTCAGGGAGGTTGCTGTGTTTCCCCGAGCATAAAATGACAAACCTGCAACCTTTCTTTTAATCAATATGGCTGTTGGAAAGGGCCCGACGAGGGAGCCGTCTGGACACTTCCTGCCTCCGAGCAATGGAGGGGAGTTAGAATGAAAAGGGACAAACCGTACGGGTGAGACAGCAAAGGATAGAGACTCCATGAAGGTGCGGGCAGAAAGGGAACTAAATAGGAAGGCACGACAGGGATTCAAGTAGGAAAGAGGGAAGAGAAGGGAGGCGAGATAATGGAGCGACAGCAGGGTGTAACACAGGCTCATGTGATGGGGGGGGGGGGGGCAACCCTTCAGGGGGCCCCCATTCAGCTCAAGGCCAATGAATATCTGCAAGATATGGGAGACTCAGGGCCTACTCCTCACATTCCGCAGGTGGCCCCATTATTTTCATTTATGCCACTGATCTTCTGTAGTTGATCAGAGGGTGGATCTTTGCTAGCAGATCAGAAGGTGGATCTTTGATAATAGATCCTTCATGCTGAAATGTGATGCATAGAGAGGCCTGGGAAAGAGCAATACAAGCGAAGCAGATGACCAAAGCCTGCAACCATATGTGATGGAGCCTGGTGAAAGGAGGTAGGGAACTGGAAAGCACATGCACTCTTAAGAAGTGCTTAATCAAAACTAAAAATAAAACCTTGTTTAAAAGTGATCAATCGAAAAATAGAAAAGCCAGCCAATCAGAGAGAGGTGGGAAAGAGGTTATGCTCCAGGGGAGGAACAAGATGGGCAAGGAAAGCCATCCAATAAGAAGCATGCAAATGTGAGACAATAAGGCCAACCTATGGTAAGCAATGGATGAACTTACCTTCCCAAAAAATTGTGAAAACTCTTTGGTAACTGGACATGGCGGTCTGGTTGGTTCGACCTAAAAATGGTTCAAAGCTCTTTCCAGCACTTATGACTGCTCCGTTACAGAGACATTTATTACAAGGACTAGAACAAAGGTACAGCTCGTCACTGGCAGGAATATTTATGGGAAGACCATAGTTTATATTACAATTAAAACTTGTGTGCCAGTTGTGGCGTAAGTAACACCCTATTTAGGCTTTTAAGCGGGGGCTTGCACTGGGCCCCTTTTTATTTATGTGATTTATATAACGCCTGGCTACCCAGAGGCTTCCCCTTGAGCTAGAGAACTTGGTTCCCACTACAGTAAAGTAGTTGTTTATGGGACTCTGTCTGCAGATCGAGTGTCCCTAAATAAAATTCTTAGTCAATCGCATAACAGAGGGATGTGGGCTGACAGGCGCAGCTCAGGCAACAGAGAAAGAGAAATGATGAAAATAGGGGAAAACTCAGAGCGGGACAAATAGAAAAGTGAGCAGGAGAGAGAGAGAGAGAGAGAGAGAGAGAAATGTAAGAAGGGACAAGTAAGAATTAGAGACGTAAGAAGAGCAGGTAGAAAGAGAACAGTGGGAGAAGGGGTATTTTAATTTTCTGGCTACTCCGCTGCATACCAGCCACTGTCCCCACATCACTACATGATTAATGGGTTCATGGATTTTCAAGCATTGCTTGGTTTACCCACACTGCACTATTAGGTTCAGCTTTTGGAAAACTGGGCCTTCTTCAGTCAGACAAAAACAAGCATTGGCATAGCTAATAGGTCTCGCCTATGTAGGGGCTATTTATTGGCTTTGCCAACATGTTTTAGCCATGTTGTACAGAAGGATGGCTGCTGTTCAGCACGGCTCTAAATAAGTGGCATGGAGGAAAGTGGATTAGAATGAAGAGGCGTGGAGTAGAGTGGTGAAGAGTCGAATGGAGTGAGTGGAGTTGCGTAAATTTGAGTGGAACGGAGTAGTGGTGTGGCATTGTGTGGATTGGAGAGGCATAGTGTGCAGTGGAGTGGAATTGTGTGGAGTGGAGTAGAGTGGCGTAGCGTGGAGTACAGGACCATGGAGGGAATGGTGTAGAGTAGAATGGGAGAGAGCAGCATAGTGGCATTGGGAGGAGTGGAGTGGTAAGGCATAGAGTGCCATCAAGTGACACTGTGTGGAGTGGCTTAGAGTAGAGTGGAATAGGGTGGCAGAGTAGAGTGGTATGGAATAGTACAGTTGTGGTCGCAAGTAACTTCAACAAGGAACCAAACTTATAACCAATGCAAAGGTACGAGGCATTAAGGGTTATGGAGAAAGCAGCATGGGAACGCGTAGGTGTACAGTTATAAGCAACATATATTCTAAAAGAAGGAAGGATGTATATAAAAGTGTAGCAGTGGTGGCGCACTCAGTGGACGAACGCTAGTGAAGAGGAAGCAAGCTGTGCTTGGGCTAGGCTCCACAGAAAGAAAAGGAAGCAACGCTCTTCACTCGCTGGCCAAGGCAGCAAAAAGAAGAATGACAATGATGCCAGCCAATGGTAAGCAATAGGCAGGCTCCAAGCCATTTATTGTAAACAATACTCCTCATAAGCGAGCGGGAGGGCACTGCCGCAGGCGAGGCCTCATTACAGTCATAGTGAACATTCAAGGCATCAGTAAGGAAGCTGTGTGACTCGTGTCTGTAATACCACACCCAGAAGACCCTGGTGATGGATGACCAGAACATTAGGAAGGGGAATTATTTCAGTACTATATGCTTAAACCGCAGATTCTGGCATGATCGTTCCCACAGGTTTTCATTCCCTCATGAACGTCACCAGATTATTCCTGGTTAAACCAAGTGGTATTCGCATAATATCGATTCATACTGTACCGGCCAAATGGAGGTTACCTCTCAAGCGATGGCCTAAGTAGGAGCAGGACAAAACGGTGCTTGAAAGTAGGTAGCATCCCACTGCAACCATGTCAGCACATTACCCTAGTGGGTCCTGGCCCCAAAACAATAGCTGTTTCAGTAAACCATTCCAGACAAATTAATTGCCCAGCTTCTGGCAACCCACGTTAGCATACGGTCTGGAGTATGTACCCAAAAAATACGAGGTAGGGGTGGTGGGGGGAGGGGGGGGGGGGGGAGGTAATACCTTTGGCACACGCCGGTTTCCATGCTCACCCGTGACTTGGAAACTGTGACTTGGAAACTGCGGGATAGGCAAGTAACTATAGTTCCACTTTGATCTGAATTTTACAGTAGTTATGGATCGATCTATTGGAAAACGATTGGGGTTTTGTATAAAAGACTAGTGCTACCCAAGGTCTCCCCCTACCTGACATCTCACTGACTCACCCCCAGGCATCTCACTGACTGGGGCAGTGGCAAGTTAATCAGTACCCTGACTGACCTCCAAATCTAATGCCGACAGCGCCAATTAATAATAAAAACCAGTGTTGGGTGAGGCAAAGACGACTTATCATGCACTCCTGGGCCTAGTGCAGGGTCACGTCGCGGAAGGACATTGCCTTAAAAGTAGTGCGGTCAGTAGAAGGGGGAAAAAAATGGAAGGATGAGAAACTTCCGACCTATCCGCCGGGTGCCTCTTGCCCACGTGCTCTTGTTTCAGTCAGAGGTTCACAACAACAACAAACAGGAGCAGACAGCGGCAGGCTCGGTTTCACTCTGCGTTATTAATAGAGCTAATCTGTCTGCACGCTGCTATTGGTGGCCTCCGGCGAGAGCAAGACACAGCGTCTATCGCTCCCCTAGACGTGCATTATATGCATTACCACAGTAGTGGTCCCTTCCTCCGTCATACGCTTATTGTGTACGAAAAAACAGCAGAACACAACCGGATTCTGGCTGCTAATCAAAACTCACTTATGGCATGTGTGGCTGTGGAAAACAAGGCAGTCGTCTGGCAAAATACATCCTCTCCGAGATAAAACATGTCCAAAGCAAACTGCGTCCCTTGTCCGGGGCGTAACTTGGTCAATAAGACTGGAAGGGTGCGAGCTTCAGATTTCCCCAACAATCACGATGGGATATCTTCAATATATGGAAAGCAGGACATGACGGGGCAGTGGAGAGAGAGAAGAGGGGCTATTGTTAGGAGCACTTAAAACACATTTTTCAAACACATTTTTCAAACTAATCAACATTTTAAAGGCTTTCAAAACATCATACCCGACTGAAAAAACACACGTACTCAACTATTTACAACAGAATACATTTCTTAAGGGGGTAAGGGGTGTCACATCCCATGACCGCCCACTACACCCCCTCCTACCCGAAGCTACACACCTGCCCTCAAGTAAAGGGGGGCAGTGTTATTTATTAGAGGAGTGAGTGTGAAAAAAAGCATTCTGCAAATTCTTGGATGTTAAAATCCTTAAATGCATCAGAAAGAAACGGCAGGGAAACTGGACCTTGGAGTCTGGGCCATCCCTGCCCTGTTGCCACAATTACTCTGTAAGCCAGTTACCTGGTCACGTTTACACTTACTAGTTAATTTCAAACTTTGTTAGGTTAATTGAAACAACTGCAAAAAATAAAGAAAAGCACAATATTAATAATAAATACTTCATCCATCTAAAAGCGCTCAATGCCCTGAGCTTTAGCAGCATCCGTAGAACAAACACTAGAATAAAGTGTTCATCGCACGTTCAGGGAGTGCGAAACATGCTTTATTCGAACAATTCTGGCTAAACAGATCAAAAAGTAATCCACAAATGTTACAGAACAGCCAGATAACTGGGGATCACCACCTTTCAGACACTGAAAACATCCGCAATGCCAATCATGACAAAGCTAGCGTGTGTGCTGCCATTTAACATTCTACAAGCAAGTTAACCAGGAGTTATGGGTGGCGGTCAAAACCCACTCGCTTAAGCCATGTCCGACATTACAAAAGTTTGCCATAGGGTACAATGAAACCGAAGATGTAAAGACACTGAAGGTGTAATGGTGCTGATGTGGTCGTAAAATACTTGTAAAGTATTAATAGGCAGGGAAACCCAGGTGAGGGAGTGCAGTGATCTGGCACTAATATTGACATAAAGCAACGGAGGCTCCTCCGCTAATGCGGAGGAGCGTCGCCCCACTGCTCTTTGAGCAGGGAAAGAGGGAAAAATAAAAATGATAATAACTGAAGGTTATCCTCATTTTATTTTTGGTTGCTGCGAGGCTGGGTTAGGGTGCGGCTGGTGGCTCAGGGAGGAGGAGTGGACTATGCGCACTTTGCATATTCCCCACGAGGCAGTAATGGACATATGTTTCATAGACTACTCGGACGCCTTTGACGGGGTTAATCGAAGCAAGCGATAAATTGGCCTGCTGGAAGATCCCCGGTAAACTTCTGAAGGCAATGATATCATTGTACACCAATACGTGGGTGAGAATCAAACTTGCAGGGGACACGGTCACCCACAAGATGTCAACTGACCATAGCCTAAAGCAGGGCTGCGTTTTAGCACCCACACTCTTCAACCTTTATACGGCAGACCTGGGGAAAGATATACAGGGAGCAAGTTTGGCAATCCCAACAAGCGGCCGTGTGGCCGTGAAAGTGAAAGTAATCGCGATCAAACATCAAAGCGGCAAAGTGAAAGTAATTGCGGTAAAAGCGTGCGCGCGCCCGCGCACATGCACTGTAGCTCTAGGCTGGCCTGGTAGCATTTTTTGGAGCCCTCTCAATAAGTCTCGACAGACCAGCGCATGCGCTGGGTCAGGCGAGACCTAAAAATCGGACAGCAACGACTGAACGTACTTCAGTATGCTGACGATCTGGTGATCCTGGACCACACCAGAGTAGGTTCGCAAAGCGGGTTGAATGCAATAAACAGCTACAACCAGGAAAACAAACTTGTGGCCAACCCCAGTAAAACAAAAGCTGTGGCGTTTGGTAAACATCTGAAGAAAACAGGCTTAAAGTGGAGACAGGGCAACAACAGCATAGCCACAGAAAAAGCATATCACTATCTAGGAGCGTGGCTGAACGACAAAGGCAAGCCAACTTTGTGCCAGGCCAAGACGCAAGCCAAAATACAAGCCACTATCTACGCCCTGTGCAAACTTCAAGGCAAACTACACAGCCCTACCACGAAACCCACCACGAGAGTCACAAAATCTAAACTCCTTGTGGTTGCTGGTTATGCATCACAGGCATTCCCAGGTAAGATGGAAAAGGCCCAGTGTCAGTGTTACAAAAGGCTTTTTAGGCTCCCAAAGTACACACAAAATGCCCTGATTCGGCTTGAGTTCTGCCTAGTATAAAAAAAAAAAATAAAAAAAAAAAAATACGAATGCAGGAGCACACTGGTTAAATTTTGGTTTAAGACAAAAAGCTCAGAAAGGATCCCTCAAAGAGGTACTGATAACTATACTTGAGGGGGCATCGAATCCATGGCAGAAATACTGCCTGGAGACAGTGGCAGAGTTGGATTTATCCACAGCATCCTGGTCCCAAGAAGAACTAAATTACCTTGCAATAAGAGGGCGCTAAATAATCACACCGCCCAGCCATCAAGGAGCGAAGACATAGCAAGACTGTAGGTAAACTGAAGGCTGGCCGGCTTAATTACAGCATACGAGTCGCATAAAATCAAACCATATATGAACAATCCTCTGGGAAGGAAGTGTTTGATAGAAATTCAAGGGGCACGCCTAGTCCCCCTGCCCAAAAAAATAATTTAACCCGGGCTGGAAATCATTGAAAACTATAGTCAGTTGTAGGCTGTGTAATTATAGTGCAGAATCATTGGTACACCTACTATGCTTCTGCCCCAATTACTACAACATCGATGTATACTGTTAAAACTACTGTTTCTAAGGCACGGGACAAGAACATGCACGGACGCTGTGGCATTGCTTCAGTCCAGCACGAAGCCTTCAGACCTGGCCAAATTTGGCAAACTTATGAATAGGACACGAAGAGTCCTAATCGAAAACAGCACAGAGGAAAAGTGTGCGGTTGCAACTGTTGAGTCTCCGGTAGCAACAGAAGAGAACGGTGAAGAGCCCCTTCCAGGAAAGAACTGTACGGCACTGATAAGCCTCGCAATGAACTACGTGTCAATTTCCCATAACAATATAGGGAACACGAACCTGTCTAATACGCAATTTTAAAATCAATGAATTTTAGAACAAGACCACATTTTAGAAATGGTCTGGCATTACTGACAAAATGTAATTCCTAGTCTTTTATACACGCTCAAATATATGCATTATAATGGTGCGAGGTACGTATTTAGTGCAATTTTTGATAATGTACTGCAATTTTGCAATGATTTTAAGTACTTATGCAAAAAATAAAAAATGCATGCATTCATTCACAAGCTGCCTGTCCTAATGTGAGCGCCGATCCGCAGCGCTCAGATCAATCACAAAGCTCCATTGCAAGCCTTGCGATTGGCTCAGGGGAGCCTGTGTGCCAGGATGGTTCCTGCATCTTCTTCCAGACTGGAGTCGGGAAGAGCAAAGAAGAGGAGGAGTGATGCAGCCGGCGGAAAAGGTAGGTGCTTTTTAAAAAAATATATATTTTCAACCCCCACCCTGTCATACTCTGCCCCCCCACCCCGCCACCCCCATTCCCTACCAGCCGCCACGAACATAAAGGACCTTTTCGTAGTGGAATAGAGCGATGTAACATTCATATACTGGGTGAGGTGCCGGTTCACCCCGCTGGCCATCAAGTGAGTTTACCATATATAGAGGAGCTCTATCACAGGCATTGATCCCCAACTGATTTCTTGGAAACCCTTGAGCAAAGAGTAACATCTTATACAGGCAAGAACCCCGTTCATGGCCAAAACGTATTGGAGATATCGTTAGGTGAGGATGCAACCATTGATATTATATACAGGAGTGCCATGCAAGGTACGCACCATGAACGTTTACGAGTCTACCTGGGCCCCGTCAATGGATACGAGGGTCACCGTTAGCGTCTCTGCCGTCTCCCACTCGTGGTTTCCAGGTGCCAACCTTGGACATCTGAAATAACCAACCTCTTACCATTTTTTAATGTGATGATGGTACAAGGGTCCTTGATCTTTTTCCGTCTACCTTGTATTACATACCGAGTATCCTCACTGTTGGATTATTCTAAGATTAAGTTCGTACTTTAATTTTCTTCAATTGGATTCCAGTTAAAATGACTTTAAAGCTATACTTCGATATTCTGCTATAAAGTGTAGGTGGCAATGTTGAGGATGTAGGCACTATAAAATGTGGGAACATATTCAGGAGAGTGATATGGGACCTCATGCTCAAAACTCCTCTCCACAGGTTGTGTTGGCATCACAAATATTCCTCCAAGTCACCACAAGGAGACATAAGGAAGGGGGAACAGGTCCACCGGTGCCACAAACGCTACTCTGCAGCAGCCCAGACACACAAGAAAGGTACTGGGTTCCTTACAGAATCCATTAAGGGTGCAGTAGAAATACCACTGGGTCTACTCTGACAGAGTGGACGCCTCGTTATAGGTCAATGACAGTGGACTCCAAAATCCAGCACAGACTCAAAGGACCCTAAAGGATCGGAGATCCATCTAAAAACCTAAACAGGTACAAGACTGACTAACTGGCATGTTCAATTTCCTGGGTAACTCTGAACAGCTGTCTCCCATCAAAGGGCGAAGAAGGTATCCTTTGAAAGCGGATGCTTTGCTCTTCTGCAAGGACCCTCATTCTCCAAAACCTTCGGAGGATCAGGGGAGATCCATCACCTAAAAAACAACCTGTAGACAGGTGAGGTTACATTCTAAAGATGAGCAGGGCTCGATCGTGGCGTTACAGGATAGTCCATACCACACACTGGACTTGGTGAGGGCACTGGCCATTTTCCAAACTGTTCCAAGGAATTGCAGAAGAGTCCTGAACACCAGGAAAAACCATTAGACTCTAGGGACTACTTTAAATATGGCTGAGACGAGTATGAGGCTGCTGACCAGTCACATGTCCAAACCACCCTAATCATTTCCCCCCACAGACAGTTGAGGTACCTTGGTAATTACAGGACCGTAACACAATACAGTTCCATTTTTCCATAAAATTACAAGAGGGATGTTTAGGGTTTGCTCAAACACCCAAAAGTAGTCTTTTTTAAAGCAGTTAACTGAATGTTTGACACACAATGGGTATCCAAACAACGAAATATTGTATCTCAGGCTCGCTCAAGAAGTTTGGCTTTTGAATGGATCTATTTTGTCTAGGAATGCACACATCCAGCACACGGCCAAGTTAGCCAGGACTGCCCTTCGCTCCTTAAAAAGGGCTCAAACTCCTTCTTAAACTAGATCCCAAACCATAATTCAAGCTATAGGAATATACAAAATGGACTATGAAAACACTCATCAGTGCATCTAAATACAGCCCTTTCTACACTCAGTGGCCAGACATCATCTCATTCCTGAAAAAGACGGTTATTCCGATTCCATCTTAGCGCTAACTTTCCATCTCCTTACCTACCACTACGTTAAGGATTTCATTCATGTTCTGTAACTCCTCAGAAGTACTCCAACCATCGCATTCCATAGTGTTGTACCCTACCAACCTGGCTTCGTTGACACGGATATTCCAAGTGCTTTTGTTCGCATCCTTGCATTGTTCCAAGTAACTATGTCAGAGTACTCGGTGGGGTTATCTGTAAAGCACACTGACAACCCCTGGATAAAAACAGAACTACAGAAATTATGAAAAAATAATAATCCGTTAAGGATGGTAGAATTCGTGAAGATTTAAAGCCCCCATTTTAGCTGTTTTTAGGTCTCGGCTCGAAGGCTGCGCTTGCGCAGTCTCGCTCCGAGATTTAATGTTTAGGAGTGGGGTTTTAACCCACCCCTTTTTTTTACCTCTTCTCCATTGGCTGGCCTCTTAAATGCTGGTCAGCCATTGGAGAAGAGGTTTGTCTCTCCAAACAAGCCCCGTCCTTTTCGGATTCGGGGGCGTGTTTTTTCGATTCTTTCTCTCCTCTGGAATGTAAACATTCCAGCCAATGGCAAGAGGAGAGAAAGAAAGACACGCCCCCGAATCCGAAAACGCCGCTGCGTTTCTCCGAGGCATTTCTGCTTGACCTCGGAGAAAGGCAGTGGTGTTCAGGGCGATTCCCTCTGAGAGCCCCAGGGAAGGGGTCACTGGGCCAGGACCAGCACCTGTGGACGGCTCGCCCACCCCAGGAAATCCTCGTCTACTCACGGGTCCCTGGGGTCCATAAATACTGCCCTAATTACGGTGGCATGGGGTGTCCTCAAGGAGGGGGGGATACAGGCATGGGCAGTGGGCGCTTTAACCTCTTCTGTAGCGCCATTATCCAGCATGGCCCCCACTAGCTGCACAGCTCGAGACGAAGCAGAGGCCGCAAGTAAGAGTATTATGCTTTTCATATAACGCGCAGCTTGAACTCCGGCGCCTTAAGGCACTTGCTCTAATGTCTATGGAATATGATGAAATAAGGGTGGCAGCGGTCAGCGCCCTGCGTGAATGTGCAAACTCCTCCCACTGTCCAAGGCCCCCTAAGGTCTCTGTTTGTGCATGTGCGCTATGGTTCGCGCCCAGTCTGTGCCCAGGCCGTTCAAACTCTGCCCGTGTGCTCTCAGGCACGGCTCGCTATCCACGCAGCCCAAATATTTCACTTGTTTTCCTAGCGCCTCTCTTGCTCTCCACGAGGTTTCTCCAAGCTCCTCCCACTGTTCATGCACCTAAGCCCCTCATGTTGTCTGTTCTCGTGGGCCAGGCTTCTCGCAGTGTCCTTGTTAATTTGTGCTGCGCTGTTGTGTTCAGTGTTCAAACTGGGCCCACCTGCCGGCACACCCGCTCACCGCTACCAACCTGTGTGACCCTGTTTATTTACGTCCGGTATCTGCTCAATCTGAGAGTGCTCAGAAGCCGCGTATATGCCTTATTCAGATGTGCTTGTAAGTTGTAATCCATTTGCTATGTTGCTCTCACTGCATAACGGAATTGCTGTAGCCAGGGCTTTAAGTGGGATGGAAAAACGGGGGGGTGGGGGGGTCGCTCAAAGGGGCGGGGCAAATATAATTAAGGGCGTGGCTTAAACACGTAAATTAAAAATCTGTGCTTAGCATAGTCTGCCGCCCGGCTTGTATTTTGCTGTTTGTCATTTTATCCAGATATATGATACAAGTAGCATCAGACCTACAACAAGTAAGGACTATTGGCTTTGTCAGTGGTTTAGTTGCACAAGATAAATAAGCAGCAACTATGGCTTATTATATGAAATATTGAAAAAGCTTCCACTTTAAGCCCTGGCGACAACACGACGATGTTGCTGCTCCTGAGTTTCAAGAGAAGGGAAATCTTTAAAGGATACAACGCTAAAGCTAATTTCTCCACTAGAGAGAACTGAGCACGCACGTCAATGTGCCTGCTGTGACACAAAGAGGACCGCTGATGCCAGGGCAAAAAACAGAGTCCGATAAGAGACCCGTTTCGAGGCCCCATTTAAAAAACTGCCGATGCTCTTCACTGGTGAGACCCGGCCCTCTTAAAGCCCTGGCTGTAGCATATATGTGTGTGGGAGGCTCTGTGTGTGTGGGAGGCTCTGTGTGTGTGTGGGAGGCTCTGTGTGTGTGTGGGAGAGAGAGGCTCTGTGTGGGGGTAACTGTGTGTAGAATGCTCTATGTGAGTGGTGGGGGTAACTCTGTATGTAGGTTGCTCTATGTGAGTGGCTCTGTGTGTGTAGGTGGCTCTGTGTGTGTGGGTGCAAATGCAATAGGTCTCGCATTGGAGAGTGATTAAGCTATTGACATTGTAAATAACAATGCCGTTTCTTTAAAAACAAAAACATACAAGAATGTCATGAGCAATGCCAACAGCTCTAACTTTAACAATGCCAAGACCATTGCATTGTAAATGCTTGAGCTTTAAAGCCCTGGTTAGGCAGCAGAGATGTCACACGACATGCGTACTGACACTGGGTCATGCTGTGCAAAGTAACAGGTGGGGCATGAGACGATGTCTCATGCAGGTGTCAGGACCTGGTTTTCCTATATAAACTAGGACACATACTGCCTGGGGGTTGTTAAGTAGCAGAGGTTTGGGGGAGGAGGGTGAGAGGGGATGGTGCAAGAGGGAAGAAAGATATCCGTCAATATTTGTTAAAAATATCTAATATTTTGAGAAGGCTGCCAGCACGTATTTAGGCCTTGCATTATTTACAGAATGTACGCGACCACCAGCTCACATACCACGTATCGGACTGAACATACCATTTACATCTGCAAATACATGTTTACATGAATATATAGACAGTGTAGTAGCTACGGCTGCCACGTGTCCGTTTCCTTTTTTAGGTCTCGCTGAGCCCAGCGCATGCGCAGGCTCGAAGAGACATTTTGTAAGGGACTTTTCAAAGTGCTACCGCTACCATAGAGCTACAGTGCACGAGGCGTGCACGCGCGCAAAGCAGCCATATGGCTTTACATCGCTCTCCCTCATAGCCTCCTCTCCGCCCCCCTTCCCTGCTGCTATTTCACACCAGTTATTCCCCACCCACCCACCCACCCACCCACCCACCCACAGATCGCTTCTCGCGGACCCTCGCGCGGCCAATGCTTGTTTTTTCTTGTTCTGTCAGGCCACTTACTCACGCAAACACTGCGCTTGCTTCTACCACAGAGACTGCGCAGCAATAAGGCGAAGCCCATTAACAACGCAGCACTGAAGTGAGAACGAGACTGGGTGAAGCCTTTCACGTTTGAAATTAGTCAATTGATTAAAGGAGCGTGCTGGCCTGTTAGAAAGCTGCTCTTAAACCAACCCAGACTATGCTCGAAAAGATAATCAAATGAATGTGTTTTGGAAGAAAATGGATCGATTATTAATTTTGATACATCATTATCATTTTATATAGACAGGGGCAGGTAAGTCATTTCAAAACAATGCTGATTCCATTAGGCAGTGACTCATCGTAAAAAAAATAAAAAATAAATGTTTTAAAAAAGAAACGCCTTCTGCTGGGGTGAATACCTGCTCTTGCAGTGGTTTCGCGCCAACTCCCCCCAGGAATGCGCAGCTCTGGAAATTATGACACTTAGAAATGTGGCAATGCCCCCTGTCGAGCCATGTCCTGATCCCATAGAAGAGGGCACACGAACGCTCATAAATATCATGCGACACACACCAATGCCTTCGCACGCTGGCCTCTCAAAGGAAGCGTGCTCTTTAATAATCCTGAAGTTTGACCAGGAGGCAAGAGTGGCTTCCGTTTTCACTTGCTCATTACAGGACCCTAAACATGTGAGCCAGGCTGATTTTTCATCATCAACGTCTGTTGATCTGGTCAAGACAGTAAATGTTTCTGCCTTTTGGGTTGCGCCAAGACGCCTCCGGGCAATTGTTAGAGCTTTATAAAAATTCAATTAAATCAAATCTAATCAAATGTTTATATGAAGTAGCGAGTAATGTATGTATTGAGTAGTTAACACATTTAAATTGCTGAAGTATTTGCTAAAATGATTTTAGAAGATTCGATATACTGTATGACAAAAGTCATATTGGATTCATGTTTATTCCGATAACAGAATGATGGCTCCGTGGTGGAAACTCTTAAGGTTACTCCTCATTCTTCATGCGTTTACCGGAATACTCCGTGACACTGTGAACTAATAGGCTTCTCCTGACACTAGGCATGCCTTGCATATGTAGCCAGTGCTTAAAAGCCCACCTCCAAGGGGAGGCTGATGGGGGTACAGAATGACCCCCGCTTCAACATTCTAGCTCCTATAGCTCAGTGGCACAGTTAAACAACTTTGTAAGCAAGTCTGTGTTTGACTTACAATGATATAAATTGCGTTACGTTTTCTAATCTTTCTTAACAGCACAAATATGTGCTAGTAGTTCTAAGGGATTCTCCCTAGGTTTCTGTTTCCGAATCGAATTTTGTCAAAGCTGAGAATTGTTTAAACTAAGCAGCCGGTAGTCTCACGATCTTTACATAAATCTCTTAAGCTACTCCATGCACATATTTAAAATAATGAATCATATGTACACACAACTTTTCAGTTTAGTTTCCACTTCATTAAGCGGAGCAAACTCACTAGGGCAGTATGCAACGCCAGCAAGTCTGACTTTGTGTTGATGCATGCAAACGAGTGCAAGCACATATGTGCACAGACTATTTGTGCTGTCTTGTGCAGCCTGTCTCCTTTGTCTATGCCCTATTTTGCATACCCGAAGTTTGGAGTTCCAAATGGCAATAAAACTTCAAACTTGGAGAGTAAAAAAACAATTGCACTGCAGGCTTGAGGAATAAAAAACAGAGTGTGTTGTTAGGTCTGAAAGGTGTGTCTCAGTAGGATTCCACATCTGGTTAACGAACCTTGGCGGAACATGAGCATAGAGCACATTTAGCAGCACACATGACATTGATGCACAAAATCACATCTAGGTGCAAAGTTATCCCAGGTAAAACATCATCAGGAGTCTGAAGACACCATTCGGTTCAAAAACACACCTAAGAGAAAGTTTCGTTACACCACTGCACACTGATGGTGCAATAATAAGCCATTAAAAGGATGTGGGCAATCTGGTGGGATTGCTGCCTTTCTGGGCTGAGTAAGGGCTAAAATCAAATCAACTCATTTATGTGCAAAACCACCCTTTCGTGCAAGCAGCATTGGTGTAGTATAAACATTTAGTTGCAAAAGAAAAACAAGCCAAATACCCACTAGAAAAAGCCCAAAGAAGGCAAAAATAAGAAGCTCAAAAATAAGTGCAACGCTCCATGAATAGGAACTCAAAACAAGCACAAGTAATACTAAAGAAAGCAGATGTGCTCTCTGGCAACATCTAAATGATGCCAATGCTTGATTGGAGTACATTTCCAGCCATTTCCAGGATGGAAAGGGTCAGATTTCAGATTGTGAACGCCCACAAACATACATGTTTGTGTGTGTGTGTACACAAACTCACAAGGCAAGTTACAGCTTGTAGTACAATCCCCCTTCTGTGTGGATTACCGCTGCAGATTTCTCTGCACTCATAGTGGTAAATTCCTGGCACGTATAACTGAACCATAAACTTATGGCTATAGAACTGCATTAAAGTGTATTATTTCAGAGGACCTGCTGAACAAACTGGTCTAGCTAATAGAAATGCCAACCTTTGACTGTAGTATAGAACTGTAAGCAGAAAATACAGTGTAGCTAAACTTACGTTCAAAGCTATTGAAACAAGCATTGGCATAGCCAATATGTCTCGCCTTTGGGACCTTATATGTGTTTAGCAATGCAACAGTTGATGTTGTTGCACCAAGGATATTGTGCTGCACAACTAAATACTTATAAGGTCCCAAAAGCGAGACCTATTGGCTCTGCCAATGCTTGTTCATTTTTACTGACACGAGCAATATTTTCACGTCAAGCGCGACAAAAACGTAGGACGAACAGTGAAAGCCGATATCAAACCCCCCCCCTCCCCCTTGTCAATACACATTTAAATCAACGAATCCAAGAAGAAATCACTGAGCTGTCTAAATGATTCCTGAATGATTATTGAAGTAAACAATGACGGATACAAAATTAGTTTACATAAAATCTCTATTAAGAACCATCTTTGCAGAATCTTAAACATAAAGAAATGACTTGTCATTTTCCCTGAGAAAGGAGGCAATCCTGGTGGTGGACTAGCTCACTGGGCGTGTCGGCGGCCATTTCCAGGGCTAGGAAGGAGAGCATGTTGCGTCTACGGTAACATTATTATGGGGCTAAATGCGCATTCTGTGTGGTTTCTTACCCGGATCACAGAGCAACAGACAGTTAATTGGGTCAATACGACACCGACCGTCGTGTCCCATGTGTGGCAGGGTTGGGGTCCCGAGAGAACCCTTCACATGCGGCAGCGATACCCACAGGCGTTATTCAGGAATAATTTCAGGGACGCCAGGAGTGTGGTAAAACAAAAAAAAAAAAAACATACCATACTTGGTGTAAACTGGAAGCACGTAGTTGTGGCTTTGGAAAACGGAACGTTAAGCTACAGGAAAACAATTACAAACAATAGGTTCGAGGAATGTGTAACCAGAGAAATCAATAACTGCAAAGCTTCGTGTCTACTATTATTGGCAAAAAAACAAAACACACACACCAAAAACTGTTTACCGTCTAACAGTGGCAGCAAAGTACTAAACAAAATGAATTTTAAAATAAAGATTGTCCCTGTACGACCTAAGAAGCATTGTTCAAGTCAACAGGTCTAGTGTTAATAATAACACAAACAAAAAAAAAGTAAATATAAATAATACAAATTAAAAAGCACAGGCATAAGAGACACAGAAAGACACTGCACAGAGACTTGGCACAAACAGGTTTGCGCAAAGGCACGTAGACTAAGTGTGAAAGCATCAGCACATTACAACCAGACCGGTGGGCATTGCCAATGCTTGCTATCAGCGTGCCTTGGGCCTCCTAGAATTTTACCATTTCTGTTTTAGCACGGGAAGGGTGTGTTAAGGGCAGAATTATGAAAGCAATGCAGGTGTGCTCCGACCAATCCAACATGACAGCATAAAAGATGTGCATGTGGTGTTTCTTTATGAAAATCAGGTCCTGGGCAGAGCAATAATTGTGGCAAGAGAAGGTACAATGCTGTAGTAGGTTGTTGTCTAATAGGAAGGGTGTGTGTGTGTGTGTGTGTGTGTGTCTCTCTATTTTCCAGTGGAAAGTGAGATCATTCAGGAAAATCTGATCAGACTTGGAGGTGAGGTGAGCTAATCAGTGCTACCATCAAGGAAGGCATGAACAAAGCTCTTGTTTGTGAGTAGACAAAGGTGTTAGGGCTCAGTGGTTTAGGTGTCATGGTTTTAATTTACAAAGTAAAGCATTGGAATGAGGAAGAGTTCTTCTAGTCCGTTTGCGTTTAAGAGACTCCTGGTGTAGAAAGGGAACCTCATTTTCTTCCTGTTTGGCTACAGTGGAGGAGGTTGTATCCTAACAATAGGTTAGTGATATGATGTATGAGCAGATCCAGGATCTGGTCAGTACAATTGCTTCAAGGTCAAAGGCTTGAACAAGGGAAGATATGGAACATGAAGCAGACGCAGTTCAGGAAGTCAGATGTCACATGATGTGTAGGAATGGGGCACTTGGCTGTGAGGAAGGGATTCTTCGGAGTTTTTTTTTTTCAGTAAGTTGGTCTTCGTGTTTAGAGGTCTAGCTTTGGAGATTGTGTGTGATGACAAGTTTGTGGAGTGCGTTTGAGAGGATGCTCCAAAGCATTGGTTTGGATACACGTTGGGCTCCCGAGGAGTAGGTGTCTCAAAGGAGATGTAACAGAGGGGGGGGGGGGGGGGAGATTAAGGCAAAAGGCCCTGGGAGAATACGGTCTGTGGGATAGAGATGGAGGCTGGGTTGTAGCTATGTATTATTTACTGCTGATGATCCAACGTCAGTGTGATGTCATGTAGTTCATTTTGGGGCGTGGATGATAGGTTATTTATATTACAGACACCGCACAGAAAAATAGTCATTCAGGCCCTTATCTCTAGATTGGACTATGCCAACGTCCTCTATCTAGGCCTCCCGGAGTCCTTACTCAACAGATTGCAGGTGGTGCAGAACGCGGCAGCCAGGGCTGTCCTGAGTCTCGGGCTTAGAGAGTGGATTTCGCACCATTTTAATAATCTGCATTGGTTACCTGTCCGCAGTAGAATTCGCTTCAAAGCTCTGGTTTTGGCCTTTAAGGCCCTGCATGGTGTGTTCCCAGCAGATCTCTCAGATCTGCTCATTTACATCTTATGGTCACCTCCAAGCACCTTAGAGCTCGCAAAGACGGTCGGTCTTTTCAAGTGCTAGTGTCTGGACTTTGGAATAAGCTACCTCTTCCCACTTAGGCAAGCTACCAACTTGCTTGCTTTCAGGAAACAACTGAAAACCTGGCTGTTCCCAAAAACATTTTAAATAATCTTTTCCTTCTTTCTCCTTTCTTTTTAGGTCGAGCCTAGAACAGCGCATGCGCTGTTACTCGAATTTTTTGTAAGGGGATTTTCAAAGTGCTGCAGCCGCTGGCCTAAAGCCTGCGTGCATGTGCGCGTGAACGCGCGCAGCCGCCATATGTCTCCGTCACGGGAACTTCATGAAGGTGGGCGCAAGCTCCTCATAAACAAGCCCCTAGCTCAATGCACCTTTTAGTGCAAGTAGTGCTGCAATTTTTGTAGATTCAAAAGCTGACGTTTGCCGAGTGCCAAACTATTTTGTGCAATATAAGACCGTCCATGCTAATTCAAGCAAGCCGTATTTCCGGGGAACTTCACTGGGTATGGCACAAAGCCAGATGCATTATATAATAGCCACACTTGGCTTTGCTTCGAAACCTCATGCCAAGTGAAATCGGGCTTAAGTCAAACGCCTTTGATACTGTTATGTGTGTGCTTTAGAGAAAAGCACATGTCGAACTTGGCTTCGCTTCTTTCTGCCTCTGTTTTCACACAAGAAATTGTACTGGACGTGTGCTT
The DNA here is from genome assembly GCF_964204655.1 of Triturus cristatus. Taxonomy (NCBI): domain Eukaryota; kingdom Metazoa; phylum Chordata; class Amphibia; order Caudata; family Salamandridae; genus Triturus; species Triturus cristatus. The sequence goes on from NC_140580.1 coordinate 990,192,669, forward strand.
TGGGTACAAATCCCTTGTGCAAAACATCAGCACACCTTTGCGCTATGGCACATTGCCGTACGTCACGCTAAACAGCCTTTACTGTGCTAGCGCTGCTAATTACATCATCAGCAGGGGAACTTTCTCTAACTCTAGCATTTTCCAGCAGTCGGACAATGTAGCGCTGCTGTTTTTCCGGCGGCGCTCTTTTAAGTGAAGTTTAGTAAATGTGGGTCCTGGCACGGGGCTGGTGCAGTCATACAGAGCTTTCTGCATAAATTGTTCATTAACAAAAGGTTCCTCCTCTAAAGATCCAATCTATATTTTCTTTTTTTTTTTTTTAAATAGCTTGAGGCATTTTGAATGTTTATGCAGTGTGCTCGTTCCACTTTCACTATTTAGAAAGGTGATTTTCCCAATTTATTACAAAACACAATCTCACTTTCTCCCGCCAAATCTACTTCTTGGGTATTCTAAACGGGTGGCATGCAAAACATACTTTGACTGGTGAGAATATCGCAGTTTGAACATGGCGCACCATGAAATAGCAACCAGAGGCCTTGCTGCCTTTGTTGAGAAGAGTGCGTCTTTATCTTTGAATTGCTTCAGCTCTAATGGAAGTGACAAGTTCTTGACTCTGTCCACACTCTTGGCGCCATGTTGCTTTGGTCTGAAGGGATTGATGACGTGGCTTTGATGGGCTCCAGCCTGCTTCTTCACACTTGGCAGTGTGATTGGCATTAGCTCTGTATGTTGTGAATAGCAGCCGCTGTCTTCAGCACTGCGAGCGAGACAGCAGCTTCCACTTCAAAGGAAGGTGACATAAAATGCACCTCCCTTTAAAAGGGGTATTTGAGGGGAAGTTAGAAGACACAGGGGACTCGCCTCTTTGACACACCAGGCTTAGACTGACCCCCACTGTGCCGTCTGCTTGCATCAAATAAACAGAAAAAACATGCTCCCAAAACTACACATTGACTTCAGGCTGGTTAGAATTTTCTTTTAGGACCGAATGCATACGTATTTTTGTTTTCTCAAACTAAAGAATAATAAGCTATATAATATTTCTAAATGCACCTAGTAGCTGCAGAATTACCCAAAATTATATAATGTTTCTCAGAAAGAAATGTCAGGTCACCCAGTAAAATTCCGAACCCTTTTTCTCATCTGAGCATCAGCAGTCGTTTAGGTCGAGCCTAAAACAGCGCTGCTCGAATTTTTGTAAGGGGATTTTCAAAGTGCTGCAGCCGCTGGCCTAAAGCCTGCGTGCATGTGAACGCGCACAGCCGCCATATGTCCCCGTCACGGGTACTTCATGAAGGCGCTTTTGCTATAATCGGGCACCGGTGCTTTACTTTTAATGTTAAAAATAAAGCGCCGGAGCCGCGATTATAGCAAAAGTAAAGAAATAGAAACAAGCATCTATTTCTTTACAAAGAACAAGCATTGGCATAGCCAATATGTCTCGCTTTTGGGACCTTATAAGTATTTATTTATGCAGCACAATTTCTTTGGTGCAACAACAACTGTTGCATGGCTAAACACTTACAAGGTCCCAAAGGCGAGACCTATTGGCTATGCCAATGCTTGTTTCCCTTCCTCTTGGTTCCTCTTGTTTGCTTTTCTGTCTTAGCGCCGGGACAGTCTTCTGAGTAGCCGTGAGCTCTATAAATGTACTTTAACATAACATAACAGGTTTGTGCTATGGCGGAGATGTGGAATTCCTATAGCCCGACGCCCGGGACATATTGTTTGGGGTCAAGGGCAACAATTTTTCGTGTGTATTTTGTCCTTGGGACAAATAGGCCCAACCCACTACAGCTCAAACCCTTTGGCTGACACTTTACAGTACCACATTATGGATCAGAGATAAGGCATTTCCTGCAGTTAAGGTAATATTTGCGTCTATGTGTTAATGCTTTTCAAACTTGTATTTATGGTTTATTAATGCAAAGGCTTTATTATTAGGGTGAGCACTCAAAGTAAATGTTGTAAGCCCAGACTGCACTACTGACAGTGGTTAGAGTATAAAAATGTGCACACACGTTTTCAATGTTTAGCAATATGAGGCAATGTGTACTGCTCCCAGAATGCTCTCTGATTAGATGCAAATATTTAGAGAAGCTTGGAAACAAGATTGATGTTTCTTTGCTTTCAAAACAGAAAGTTCACAAATAAAATGCAAAACTATTTCGTTAAACTACTGAAAAAAAAATTAGGTGCCATTTATTTGCAGCATCATTTAGTAAAATTGTTGATGTACACTAGTATTTCCAAAAAATATTCATAATTTAAAATGAGTAACTAATAAGATTATGGTAAACAAAAATAAACAAGCATTGGTAAAGCCAGTAGGTCTGAAATTGTTGGGTCAGCCTTTTGGTTTTGTCAATGCGTGAATGGTTGTTGTAAAACCTTATTGTTGTGGAAGCTGCGGGCTCTCACGATTCTAACAATCAGAGGCAAAAGCAAAAAATTGTTTTGGTCTCAAAAAGCACACATTGCACATTAGTTCCTGGCACTGAACGAACAAAAAAAAACAAAAACAAAAAAACTGTCGCTATACTCCTTGTGAAAGAACAAAATGCGGTCACTCACAGTGAAGCTAGCCGATAGAGAGAGAACACCAGACCTAATTAGGGGTCCAATAATTACACATAGTGCACCCATGTCCTTGGATTAAGTGGGGATATATGACTTTCGTGAATTCACACGACTTTACAGAAGTAGGCCAAGAAACAGTACTCCTAGAAGATATTTGTGTACTGCATTTTAGCATGAGCAAATATGCAGGTGTAGATTTGCTCATATGAAAATCTGAGTGCTTGCAAGTTTACTTTACCTCCAACCACTTTTTTGCTAAACCTGGAAGAAGTTTTATGTCTGCCATTGTCAGGAGTAAATATCCAGACTTTCTCAGTATGGGAAAAGATTATAGGAGAGTTGGTGAAAACCCTTAAAACATGCAAGTTAGTAGGTTTGCACAGATTCAAAAGGGAACTCCAACCCTGGAACTGTTGCTTACCATTACCCTCAGCCCCAGTATGTAGATCTGTGGGAATGTGGCAACATAAGGGAATTGCTGGTATTCAAACCCTACTATGGTAGGAGCCCTGGCATAATCAGAGATGCTATTTCAGAACTCTTATATAATGAGATTACTGCCATAATTTGTCGCCGCATCACATCGCACAAAAGGGACAAGTGGATTTTGTTACAGGACAAGTAGATTTATGAAGCATCCTGCCCCATGGACAGGGAAATATTTTATTAAATTCCACACCCCTGTATGGTCAGTAGTGAATGAATGCAATTAAGAATTGGGTGAGTGATCAACTCTTATACTGTCTGGTTTTCTGAGGAGTGAGTTAGTGACCATTTTGTGAACAAGTATGATTTATTGCTGTCACTCAGTAGAGGTGGTAGGCACAGTAAAAGTGGGAACATTCCAAGCCATGGGAGACGCTTTAAGGACCATCACGGTATCAAACAATGTGGTGAAGACAGGGAGGTTAAGGTCATAGGACTTGATCATGATGGTCTCATTTTCATAAAAGGTGATAAGTTGTGCCCATATCTGGTTAGGGTCACCTGAGACAGTAAGTGGTTTTCCTTTTAAGAGTATTTCTGTGTTCTTTGAGAAGAAAATGGCTAGTATATTGGACCAGGAGTATGTGGCCATGGTATTCCATGACTCAATGTTTGTGGTATTGAGGGTAGGTAACTGGAGAGTAGCTTTTTTAGATGTTGTATGAATCTGGAGTCTGATCCAATATGAAGCACACTTTGCTTTAGGTTTGGTGGCCATAATTACAGCATATGAAAAAACGTGTAGTCTACTAATCCTGGGATGCAGGGACAGAGACGATATGCAGTTGTGAGGTATTATTCAGTGTAAACAGCAATAGTAAGATGTCACATTAGGTGTATAAGCGGTGCATTTTGTTAAAAGCAAATTCAAGTGCAACTTCATCAAGAGAGGTGGAAACCTTGCAGCAGCACAAATCAGATTTAAAAGGCAAGAAATGCGACTCTTGCATTTAAATCCATGTGCAAGATAAGTAGGATTGCATTTAAAAAAAAAAATTCTTTTAAACAAATTCAGGGGCAAACATCTTAGTTGGTGCAGCATTATCAGGTGTGGAAACGTCGCATTGGAGTTAAAAACACTTATGATGTAATAAACACTTTTTGGTGGAAAAAGCACATGAAGGTACACAAGCACACATGTGCTTCATTATCCTTGGAGAAAAAAACAAATTGGAGACATCCATATGAAGTTAAATATGACCAAACAGATAAAGAACACTCAATAAGTATATGGTGGAAGAAATAGACCGTTGGGTTTCTTTAAAAGAGTGATCTTCGTTTCAGGAATGCTGGTGTGAAAAATGATTGAAGGCAGCCTTATTGATTAGTAGGGCAAAGAGAAAGGTGTAAATTGTAATTTTTAGGTATAAATATGTGTATATATGTATTATTTCTATAAAATGAACGTGAGGTGAAATGTATAATAAATATAAAAAAAACTTTTGATACACACTAGTCGGTATACTTTTGTTGCCGGATTACCTTTGATTCTGGATTGAAATAAAAAAGATAGATTTGTCAACGAAAATAAGTTATTTAGGAAGAGATAATTAAACTACCTCTTCATTTAATTGTATCTGGATTTATCCCAAGGCATTATTTACTTTATATTTTTGGTTTATTTACCCAGATGCCAGAGGGTTAAACGGGTAAACCCCTTTTCTTACTGAAGCGAGGCCTAGGCGCTATACAAATCACCTGTCACTTTAAAATCAACATTTTTAAGAGTGCGTTTCTATTTATTTGGTGTATCCCAACCTTGGTTTGTAAGTGCCAACTGAGCGATTCGTAGAAAACATTTGTATTATGGCAGTAGCAACTAGGGCACAAGGTGTTTTATGCATAGAGCATTAGGATGTGTACGTCCGTATAGGGAAAGTGACATCAGGCTGAAGGCTAACTAAAAGCAAGCAAAATATGCCGGGGAGTAGATTCGACAGAAATGTATAGGTTTTTTTCTTTATGCCTTACATCGCAAATATTTACCATCTGGAGGTGGGAGATAAAGTGTCATACCCAGAATTCGCTCAATCCTGGGTAAACTACAAAAGGCAGGATTAGTTTACAGGATGTCGGGTGGGCACCACAGCCCTCAAGTTTCCTGGATCTGTGCGAGTTCTTCTTCCAGGCCAGGATTTTTCTACGATTTATGGGACTTGTCCTGGTTATCTAGTTTACATAACTGGTGCTACACGTACCAGAATGCTAATACAAAGCACTGACTGAGTTAAGTTACTCAAACGTGAAACTCGAGCGCGTGGGACCACAGCTGGACACTGCAGCCAAGAGAGACATTTTAATGCAACATAGCATTCGTGCTGCCACCTTCAGGGGTGAATACATTCAGTTTGCGCTGGCACGTCACCGAGATAAGCACGCCCCAGTGGCGGTATATCAGAGCAGCGGGTGGAGATCCGTTGCTGCTACCATGTACCACCAGACTGGGGCAGTGCACACGAAGGCACAGCTGGGATTTTACAAGTAGCGGGAGGGGGGTGTGAAGCATGTACCATGCAGGCATGCCTCGGGGAGGCGGCTCCAGTGACTGGCAAGCGCGTGGTGGAGGCAGGTGCCTTACCAGCCCTACCACAGGCGGCATGCCAGCCAGAGTGCAACAGCGCACCGACTCCCATCACAAATATACATGCGACGCAGGGACTAATGCCGCCCCTACACCAGGTACCCGCAATCGGCCATGTCCGGAAGAAGTCCCGCTCTCCGACTACGACCACAGACTGGCCGGACACCTCTCCAAGAGAAAGAACGTGCCGACAGCCTGTGGTGCGCTTCATAACACACCGGCATGGCTCTGAAGCGGAGCGATGCCAGGCACCGTGTGCGTGCAAAAAGCTATTCATTCTAAAGCGGTTCTGGGCGCTCATGTCTAGGGTGAACTCTGGCTGTTCTTCAGAGAATGGGGTTTTGGAGAGCCGCAACCGACCAGAGGGAGGTCTTGCACCCCCCCCCCCCCCCTCCCGTCTTTGGGGAAGAAGTGCTGGGTTTGGGCTACTTTTGGGCTATGATATAGCCCAACATATATAGGGGCTCCATTTTGGTTGCCAGTCACCATTTTAGCGTGGTAGCAGGAAGTGGTGGGTTTGGGCTATAATGTAGCCCAACATATGTAGAGGCTCCATTTTGGTTGCCAGACACCATTTTAACGTGAAAAAACGGTGGCTGGCACCTATTAGCAGCTTTTGTCCCCCTCCCACCAGGCCCTTCCATTAGAGTTATAAATGAACAAAGTTGAGGGGGTTTTACTGTTTCCCTAGTTTTAAGTCGTTTCCATTGGTACAGGAGCACAAAGGGGGCTACGTGTTCAGTTGTCGCTTGATTCAGGTGCACTAATGGTTGGCTGAGAGGTTGCAATAATTTACAGAAGTTTATTGTTTGTAAGCGGCAGTTCAGGCGTGACCTTCTTACCTGTTACTCTTCAGCCTGGACGACATAGAAAGTTAAAAAGGTTAGGTAGGAAGTCCAATGAGGTTCAAAGGATAGTTGAGATAGGAAATGGGAACCATTTTTAGAGGTCCCACTCTCAGTTGAGCAGCTATGATGCAAGTATGTTATTCAAGTTTTAAAGATGTTATCGGGGGAGGGGGAAGGTTAATTCAGGGGTGTGGGTGGTTTATTGCAAGTGAGTAAAGATGTATAGTGATCAGTGGCGGCTCCTCCGCTAAGGCGGAGGAGCGTCATCCCAGTGCTTTTTAGCAGTGAAATAAAATGATAATAACTTGCGTTATTATCATTTTATTTTGTTGCAGCTTTGCGTGAGGGGGCAGGAGAGGAGTGGTAGCACCCTCCTAAGTGCACAATGACTGCTTGGCCGGCCCTCTTGGGCCGGCAAACAGTCTGGCGCACTTCGCATGTTCTCCATTCAGGCTGCATTAGAGCCTGCATGGAGAACATGCCCAGGCTCTCAGACCAATCACAATGCTTCTAAGGCAGCATTGTGATTGGTTGAATGGGATCCTGGACGTGCTCCCTGTTCAGGCCAGCGAGGGAGGACTATGGAGGAGACGCAGAGAGGAAGCAGCGAAAGGTAAGTTTATTTTATTTTTTACTACCCGCTTATACCCTCCCGCCCCACTACCTCTGATCTGTGGTGGCCGCTGCCGATAGTGTGGCAAGAGTTTTTAAGGGAAAGGCCAAGGTTATATAGTAATGTGCACCTGTTTCAATAAAGAACAACCCAGGTGTCAGTTGTCTATGCTGCCCTCTCTTCCCCAATCTTCTGTTAGTTCGGGAGCTTTTTCAAGCTTTTGCTTTTTCACTGCTTTGACCATTTCATGGAAAAACTTTGGCAGTTCGACCTCAGTAGCACGTAGTGAGCATCACTCCATATTGCCTCCGAATAGACAAGGCCAGGGTCACTGACATTATGTGACAGGGAGAACCAATTTATGTGGCAGAGTTGACTAAATTATGCAAGAAGAAAAGCCAAATATAGTGTGGCGTAATGCATCAGATTGAGGATATTACTTCATTATTTTGTCTTTTTTTTTTTTTTTTAAATATATATATTTTTTTTTTTTTACTTGTGGCAACACTGTCTGGGCAAAGATTTCACCTCATTAGTAGCAGCCTAACACCCAAAAGCAGCAATAGGCAACTGAAAGATGACCAGTCAACTTTTGCCAAGGGCCTTTCCACTGCCTGGGAGCGCATGTCGCCACGTTTAGTAACTTTTGATGCTTTTGAGCTAGAATCAGTTTTTTGGTTAAAATCTGTAGATTGTGCAGTAAATTGATTATGTGGCAAATCCATAACTATGGGGAAAGTGAAGCAACTGCAGTATTGCATACATCCAGCAGCCCTGGACAAGGGGCAGCATGAGAGTTAAATACTCAAAGACTGAAATGTAGGATGGTGTCTGCTCCCCGTGGCCAGGACCTCCTGGTCTTGGGGAGCAAAGATGCAGGCATCCATTGCCCCTGGGGTGTACAGGTGGGCGGCAGGGACCCCTACTCAGCGAATCAAAAGTTGAGGGCCCTCATCCACTGCATCACCGAGTACCAAAGGGACCTTCGTCCAGTTCTGTATCCTACGTGGTCCAGAGAGGCCCAGATCACATCCTCGTGGAAGATGGTCCCCCAACTCACCTTTCACTGCAAGCGGTTGGGCAGACTTCATCCCAGTTTCCACCACACATATTCCAGAGGAGCCACCACCACATCTTCCATCAGAGGTGGTCCAGTAGAACTCCTAGCCACTTCTTCATCAAAGGATGTTCCTCATTTCACCTCCTCATCACATCTACATCACGGGTGGTTGGAACACAAATTACCTCCTCACGGAATAGGGGCCCTTCCTACCTCTTCATCACAGATGTCCATCGGAACCCAGACAAGTCACCTCTTCACAGGTGGACCAGCAGAACCCTCACTCACCTCTCCATGACAGATTGTTGGGCAGACTTCACGGCTAATCCAGATGACAGGAGTTCCGGGGTGGGGGGGGGGGGGGGGGGGGGAGGCATGGAGGGGTAGTCCACCTCTTCCCAACAGGTGGTCCAAGGGGACACAGATCATGTCCTCGTGGAAGGGCGACCCTCACATCTCTAAATCACAAAAGCGCTGCCAGGATCTAGACCGTCATCTCTTCAGAGGTGGGCCAGTAGCCCCCCTCCCTTAATCACAGGTGGTCCAAAGGGACACAGAGCACCTCCTCATGGAAGCAGGAACCCCAGCCATGTCTTCATCATGGACAGTCCATCAAGACGCAGACTGGTCATCTCTTCACAGGTGGGCCAGGAGAGCCCTCACCCACTTCTTCATCAGAGATGTTTGAGCGGGAACTCACTTTACCTCCCCGTGACAGGAGTCCAGATGGATCTCCTCCCACACAGGTAGAGAATTAGGACTCCTTGCCACCTCTTCATCACAGGTTATTAAAAAGAACCTCAACCCACCTCCCTGTCACAAGAGTCCAGACGGACCCTTTCTCACCGCTCAATCACAGGTGGACCAGCAGATTTCCCACCCATCTCTTCATCACAAGTGGACCAGTGATCCCCACCCACCTCGTCATCACCGGATATTGGGTGCACCTCATCCCATTGCTCACAGAAAGACCCTTGTGACCTCCTTATCACAGGGGACCCAAACTAGAGTTGCCACCCAACTCTGTTATCACAGACACGGTTTCCAGTCCTGAAATTTTGTGTCATTCACAATGATGTAGTCTTGCTTAGTTTCCATTCAAATAGTTCAACCCGATGACGTGGAGTGAGGTAACTACCCAGAACCCAGCCTAGCCCCTTACTACAGGCGTCCCTGCAGTAACCAACTCATCGTCATAGATGTCCCAGAGTGGTCGCTCCACATCATCACTGGTGACCAAACGTGGATTAGTAGCATTGCAACCTACCCCTATCACAGTGGGGCCTGCAGGACCCGAAAAAACTCCCTCGTCATAGGGAATCCACCACAGTTGAAGCATAGGCCGTCTTCTTCTGCAAAGTCTAGCGCCAAGAAGTCGTTAGGTGTGAAGGGTGCGCTCTGTAAAGGATCGCGCTCAGCAATCAACACGTTCAGCCTAGACCCAATAAATTGATTAGACATTTGCCAACCCTGTGGACTTACCGGGCTTCGCCGCTTCAGGGTGACGTTCTTCCACAGCAGGAGGTGTAGCTGGTGCAGGAACCCCATGTTCCCCAGGTACCGGTAAAGAAAAGCTCGGAACCCAGCCCGGGCTCCCCACGGTGGTAGCAAAGTCTGGCTCACCCCAGAGGGGGCAAAGCCCGTGTTATCCTCTGAGGGACCGCAGCTAGGGTCAATATGGGACAACTGCCTCCATTGTTTACAGTTTCTGAGGCTGCTGGGGGTCAGTACTAGTGGTAGTAGAGAAGGAGAGGGTCAGCCCACCTTAGGCTCGGCCGATCCGGTACCCCCATCCACCCAGCGGAGGCATGTCTCAGGATGGCCCGGCGGGGTCTCTCGCCGCAGGCTGAGGAGGTGGAATAAACAGCAGCCTGTCTCAGGAGCAGACGGACAGAACTGCCCGGACACGAGGATCAGGACGCCAAGGCCCCGGGGTGTCTTGCAAAGGTAGCGTGGAACCCCATCTAATCTAATGTCACCCGCGAGTCTCCGGCTTCGTTCCTCACCACCGCTCTGATCAGCTGCACCGCCGATGTTCTCGCCTCGTCTCCGGCTGGAAACCTCTCCTCCTCCTTGCCTGCTGCTGCATTGAATTACATCCCTCCCCGGCGCTCTGTCACTGCTGGTGGTTCGGACCCGCCCCCTCTTAAAGCGCCCGCACTGGACCACCTGTCTCATCTCACTGCATAGAACCCGCCCCTAGCCCTAACCCTGGCTGTCAGAGATCCGGCCTCAGGCAAGGTGGGAGCCTGTCACAGAGCATCCGGCACCCAGTCTGACTAGCATTCTGACGCTTTCTCTAAACCCTTTACAGCTCCATGCAACGCATATCAGGATCCATCTAACATGCGAGGACTTGAATTCTCGCAAGTAGCACCCAGTGCATGACGGTTGCCGTGGACTGATGGTCTTCCCGCCACTGTTTATCAATGTAGGGATCGCGTTATCCCACGTTAGGAGCAGCTCACCTGCTTAGGTCCTTCATTTGCATTCTGGTACTTGTAGTTCTGCTCTGCTCGGTATAAAGCTAGCCTTCCAGGTGCGAACGAAAACAGGTGAGAGGGCGAGATACTTATGGCTGGCCTAGCGCCAGGGCACAAGTCCTAAAATAAGACGTGGGGGGACTAACCAAGTTAGGTAGTATGCAAGTGAAAGCATGACGCATGCCATCACAGCGCATGATGTCATAAGGCGTGTCATTGCACGTGACATCACAGGAAGTGACATAACAAGAAGTGACATTAGATATGAAAACCTCACACATATGTTTATCAGGTATATCATGAGTACATTTAGGCGTATTATAACATTTAACAAATTAGATTTTGCGTTAGGGTTGTGCCAAAAAAATGGTGCAATCCTGACTTAAAATCTGTGCCTCAACTAATAAATTTTTTTTTATAAACCCTGCTACAAAGATATTGGCAGCAAGAAGAAGCATGTTAGCAGATCTGTTATGCTTAATTGGTTGTGAAGTCTGCATTTTAAAATATTAGATTCAGGGCTGGACTGGGAACCAAAATAGGCCCTGGCAAAGTGCTCGGCCGGCCCCCGGGGGATTGGTGTTGAGCCGAGCTGTTTGCCAGGGCCGGATTCGGACGATTTTGTTACAGAGGCCGATATTGCAACTATGCTGCAAAAGCGGCCCTGTGACAAAACGGCCCCCAGGGGCCCAAAACCGGCCCTTACCCTGGCAGCCCACCGGGAAAATGCCCGGTGCCTCCTACGGCCAGTACGGCCCTGAATAGGCATCTGCTGTATAGGTGCCCAGTACATTTCAGAGAATAGTAGTTGTGGTGAGATAACTCTGGAGGTTAATACATTTGTGAGAGAGATCTGTGTTTTGTGAAGTCCCAGATTTGAATCAAAGTAGTATAGAAGGTTAATGTGTCTCCTGCTGAGCACATCATGTGAAATGCAGATGACAGGTATCTATTTTATGTAGATAGGTAAGTGGATTACTGCTTTTAACACAGAGAAACTTTTTCTACCTGCAGTTCATAAATTGTAATTCTTCCAATATAGCACAATGATATATGGACATGTGACTCCTACACCTTGTAAACCTGTCTCATGTCACTCATCTTATACATTGATTTACACGCCTACATGATTTATTGTCAATGTATAATGTGCATGTTTTTAAAGAGCTCTGACACCCTGCATTGGAATGCGTAGCGCTATAAAAGAAATAAAACAGTGCTATTGAAATTGTTGTTTGTGTAAATACTGGGATAGACCAACACATCTGACTGTTCCCATGAGGCACAGGGTCAAGACTGATTTGCATATGACCATGTCTGAACTGGGGTGGCGTAGTGGGCAAAAGAACGATGGATTTAACCCAGATCTCTTGACTGGGGGAGAATGTCTGCATTGTCAGCATTCCGTCCATCATTTGTTTGTTGTAACGCTTTTCGCCCTAAGTGGGATGGGTATTCCCAGATGTGGGACCCGTGCTCACTACGCCACTGGAGTCAAGCTATCCTGGCTGATGACGGCTGATAGCCAGAAACCGGTCCTAGGATGCTTGATTCCGGTCCAGGGAAGACATGGCTTGGCAGTTTGGGCTGGACTGTTCCCATGAGGCACAGGGTCAAGACTGATTTGCATATGGCCATGTCTGAACTGGGGTGGCGTAGTGGGCAAAAGAACGATGGATTTAACCCAGATCTCTTGACTGGGGGAGAATGTCTGCATTGTCAGCATTCCGTCCATCATTTGTTTGTTGTAACGCATTCTTACAGTGTATGCACTTATATACAGGGACTGAACAAAGTCAAAAGCATGCCTTTCTTAAGTACCTATGAAGAAATAACAAGCTGTGTGCCTTTGTTTCCCCTCTGTTGCATTTACTTTTAAGTGTGAGGTTCCAGGCCGGCTCCAGTCAGCATATTCAAACAAAAGGAAGCCTGATGGCCCCTTAACTTCGGCCCAGCTGGAGGTGAAAAAAAGCTCTCTCACTGCCTGTACGTTGCTGCTGGTAATGGAAAGCAAACTACAGACAGGCGCAACTGAACGTGTCCCGGTGTCTGAAAATTACACCGGGAGAAGTTCAACATACTTCTGTGGGGCTCAGCTTCTTTGCAGGGTGGACGGTGTCCACCCCCCGAAAATAGCGGGTGGGCGCCGTGTACATGCGTGTACTCCCGACTTGTGCCCTGGCTAGCACTGCTTGAGACCACGGTTGTTACCGCGGCTTGTCAATTCAATTCTGTCTTTATTCGATCTCAGCACAAAGATCATAAAAGGTACACACATTACAAGTGATCTCATAGTTTAAAAAAGAAGAAACGTATAATAAGACACATACAAAGACACATACAGTAATAAAAACATTAAAAGCATATCATAACATTATACCTTATTTAAAATTCAGCACCATTAGGAATTACAATATTTTGTTTGGAAGCAGGAACAGGGAAAAATAGTAAATAACGGGACATATAGCACTAATAAAAATCACTAAATCAATTAGAATGGCATACTCTTTCGCAATACTGAAGTGCATTTCAAGGAAAACAACCAGGTAAATTATATATGTCATAATTGTTTTTTAACCAGCATGATAGCTTGTTAAAACATCATACTCTTTCTCAGTGCTAGAATGCATTGAAAAAAAGCAGCCAACCTGATAACATGTGTCATAATCGTTTAGTTGCTGGAGAAAGAGCAGGGCAGCTTTGCATTTAAAAAATGTATACCTGCATAACAGGGGGCAATCACATTTTTCTGGTACAGGTTGGTTAATAACTGGAAAAAGAAACCGAAATGCAATAAGGACTGAGGCGATTTCTTGTAGCATGGGCAAATACATATATCAGAGGAGGAGTATTGCCCTAGCGGGAAACATAAGAACGAATGAATCATACCCAGTCTAGATCTAGCCAGCATTGTTTGTTCATAAGCATTCTGTACAAAAAGTGAATATGGCGCTGTCCCTTCTTTCATCTGAATTTCACAGTAATCTCTCACAGCTGGCTTTACCACTTCAACTGCCTCTCTGTATGCCTGTCTGTGCTTTAGAAAACAATCGGGAATCGAGATTTTGTCTTTTTTTACTTTTTCATCTGGATTCTCAAACATATGTACACAGCCCAGGGACAAAAAAGTCTCCCTAATGTACTTTAATCACTGAACTTTCATTCCATGTTCGCAGGATAGGCAGTCTCTTATAATTGCCTGTTTAAGCTCAGCTTCACTATTCAACCATTTTGAGCACCAGAGAGTCGGGGGGGGGGGGGGGCTAGATTAATATGGTTTTATACAAAATCCAATCCCAATTCCTGGTGCAATAGAAGTGTGGGTTTTGATAGCAGCAGGCCCCCCAGCAGGCGAAAACAAAATCTGTTATCATTGACGTGGAGCGCACCAACCTCTCTGTAGCCCCAAATCCCCATGCCATATGTCACAGTTGGTATACACTTCCTTTTGTAAACTTCCAGAATTGGAGCATCCGTTTTTCTGCCAATACATGCAGCAAGGGAACAAGTAATACCAACTGCACAGGAAAAACGAACTATCCTGCTTTTAAGGCAGCAGGGACCACAAGCAGGCCTCGTCAAAAACCAGGCCAAGGTATGGAAAGGAGCGCACCCTACTCAGTTTCCTTTCTTCAATACTCAAGGTGTAGGTTTTAGTGTTTCTGGGACCACGCGTCATTGTGAAAGTCCTCGTAAAAGTTTTCTTTAAGTCAAGCCCCTTCATAAAGGTCACAAAGCTTGAAATTAGAATCTTTAGGCCCTTGGTCTTCCTGGCAAGAAGTACCATGTCATCCACATATAATAACGTTGGCGCGGTCTTTTCCCCAACCTGGGGTACGTCTGCCCCAGCTCTAACAGTACTCTTTACAGGTCATTGATATAAAGCAAGAAGAGAATGGGGAAAGAGCACATCCTTGGCGTACTCCTCGTTTAACTTTAAATGGTGGTGTACGCTCGCCGGCATTTCCATACCAAACTGAGGCCGAAAGATCCTGGTGAAGAAGTTTTAGAAAGGAGACCAAGTCCTCCTCTAGGCCTAAGGATATCAGGGTAGCCCACATTTTGGACCTGTTGACACAGTCCAATGTGCTGGACAGGTCCATAAATGCACGGTGGATCGGGGCCCCCTCTACTGCTTTATATTTAGCTACGATGAGATGTTAATTGAGACACTGTTCAATCGTCCCAAGGCCCTTCTTGAAACTATATTGAAGTTGGGAAAGAACCGTATGCTCATTTACCCAGGTAAGGAGTCGCTCCAGAATTACTCTGCAAATTATCTTAGTTGTGGAGTCGAGCAGGGACATTGATTGGTAACACCTAGGATCACTGGCATTACCCTTTTTGAAGATAGGAACAATGATAGACTTGCACCAAGATGACGGCACCCCCACCCGACAAACTGAATTAAATACATTGATAAGCACGTGGGCCCAGAACCCTGGATCTTCTTTAAACAAGTCGAGAGGGACTCCATCCGAGTCCAGAAACCTCTTGCAGGGAATGTTCTGAATGGCTTTACCTTGTCAACACAGAAACTCTATAAACAGGAGGCAATTTTTTGGGCAGGAGCACTGGACCCACTCTTCAGAGAAATTAGAACGCTGAACATCTTGCCCAGATCATGGAGAGGCTCAATCATCTCCCCAATCTACAAATCTGGTGATAAGTCGGAACCACAAAATTACCGATTAGTGGCTCTATTAGATAATGAAGCAAAATGCTCCGCAGGCTTGTTATTGGAGGATCTCCAGGCATGGGTGAAAGAAAAATCCGCAATTCCCCTACAACAGACCGGCTTCGCAAAATCAGTCGGGACAATAACTAACATATTAAGCATGGCTATGCTTATGGACAAGGCCGAGGCTACACGGACGTCTCTATACCTATGCTTTAACGATTACAAAGTTGCTTTTGATCATGTCAATCGAACCAGACTTTGGTCCAAATGACATCGCTGGGGGCTTCCAAAGCCCCTACTCAACTTGATAATAAATCTGCATACGGACACATGGCTACAGGTGAAGCTGGGTAATGGAACTCTCCTGTTAAAACACATTCCCACGGAAAAAGTGTTGAAACAGGGCTGTGTTTTAGCACCCACTCTTTTTAATCTGTTCATAGCCGATTTAGTCCCGCTGCTAATCAGTTGCAATTCACATGCCCCGAAATTAGGAGACAGGGCACTACCCTTCCTCCTTTATGCAGATGACATAGTCCTGATCAGCAAAACAAAAGTAGGGCTACAACATCTCCTAAACACAACGCGGGACTTCTCCCAAGCAAATGATTTAATGATCAACTTGGACAAAACGAGAACTATGACAATCGGGAATAAAAGGCGACAAACTGCAGCCTGGTTTTGGGGAGAGACCAGAATAGAAGACACAACAGAATATAAATACCTTGGTGTGAAACTGGATACTGGCGGCTATTTCTTGGCACAGAAGAACAGCATAAGGCATAAAGGTATAATACTAGTAATCTCTCTAAAAACATCAAACTCTTTTGGCCCATTGATCCTGCCGCTCGCTGAGTTGGTTTGTGCAAAACTCTTACCAACAATCACCTATGGTAGCGAGGCACAGAAAGGCAGGGACGCGAAAATACTCGATGCCACAGTAACAACTGCATACAGGGTAATTTTTGGGCTGCCGAAATACACTTCACCTGCGCAAATTAGACTTGAGTTTGGCGTCTTGAAACAATCATTTGCCAGACAAGGGGTCTTTATCACTGCATGGGATAAAGTGTGAAAAACTCCTCGGGGACCGCTAAACGAACAGCTCTGGAAGGAGTTACAATCGCACACTACATCACCAGCTGCAAAATACCTTCACAGCAGTCTACACAAATTGGGGCTAAACCAACTTTGGGAAACATCGACAACCACCCTAACCTTTAAAAAATTAGTGTGGAAGACGGTGAAACTACTCTCATGGCTGGAGGACAAGGCCGCACTATCAAAGGGAGCCCATGGATGGATGACTCTGAATACATACACGAAGCCGGGCGTCCAAGCTTATTTTAACCTGGCATATGACAAAAATATAAAAATTGCCTTTATGAAATATAGATTTGGACTGCTCCCCTATGCACAGCATCTTCCACCCTGGCTACGCAAGAAAGCAGGCTCTGTGTGCCGATTATGCGGAACGGCTCGGGAAGACCTGCTGCATTTACTTTGCTCCTGTAAAGAACTCCTCAAAGAACGAAAGAAATTGCTGAAACGACTTTTCAATCAATGAGGGATTCGAACCAGGAGGCAAGCTCTGTTGGCATGCTCTGCACCTAGTGACCCACAATTGAACTGCAGAGCAGTAAAGTTTTTGAGACTGTGTGGAAGCAAAATGCCAGAAATGGAGACATTAAGAACCTAGCCAGATAAAACACATGCAAATGTGCAAGGCGGTTTTGAGGATACTTTTAACATACAACTTAAGCAGACAAGTCACTATGCTGCTATATTTGCTCAAATCTAGCAAGCTTTCTTAGCATGGTTTTTAGATTAAAGTAAACACGAAGGAATAAGTAAGTTTTATGTATGTATATGACAGATTTTTAATTGAATACATTTTTTGTACTGCAACGGTTTTAATTAACTATGCAAATAAATTACTTGACTTGACAAATGTGCTGGACAGGTCAATAAATGCACGGTGGATCGAGGCCCCCTTTACTGCTTTATATTTAGCTACGATGAGCTGTTAATTGAGACACTGTTCAATCGTCCCAAGGCCCTTCTTGAAACCATATTGCAGTTGGGAAAGAACAGAATGCTCATTTACGCAGGTAAGGAGTCGCTCCAGAATTACTCTGCCAATTATCTTAGTTGTGGAGTCGAGCCCGCATATTGGTTGGTAACACCTAGGATCACTGGCATTACCCTTTTTGAAGATAGGAACAATGATAGACTTGCACCAAGATGAGGGCACCTCCACCCGACAAACTGAATTTAATACATTGATAAGCACGTGGGCCCAGAACCATGGATCTTCTTTAAACAAGTCGAGAGGGACTCCATCCGGGTCCAGAGACGTCTTGCAGGGAATGTTCTGAATGGCTTTACCTTGTCAACACAAAAACGGAAGTTACCACTGAATGTATAATCAAACTGTCCACCTTTGGGTAACACATCGTCATCAATAGAATAAACAACAGAAAAATGATCTGTTCACGCTTCAGCAGTATTATGGACAGTTACTTTATCTTGGTATGACACAGAGGATAAGCCAGCTCGCACCGACTTCCAAAAAGCCTGGGGATCTTTTTCCTGGCAAGCAACAACAATAGCCTCCCATTTCTCATCCTTAATAGCTGCCTTCCTCTTTTTGAGTGCCAAAGCGCAAACTTTTCAACAAGCTGAAATTGTTCTTGGATCTCTTGGTACCGGCTTTAAAGCACTACGCAGTCTATTAGCTACCCTACAATCTTTGTCAGATCAGGATTTATCTTGGGGGAAGACCCTACCCACTGGTCTAGTCAAAATACCTTTAATATATGTTAAGAGTTTGACAATAGGAGAAGAGTGTATCGGTCAAGGTTGAACACGTGAAAAAGTGTCAGGAAAGGTGAATCACTTTGTTTTAAAAGAACCCTCATTCACCAACCTAGTTGGTGACATGCTTCATCATTGAGTTCCCACCGGAGAGACCGAATGTCTCCCCGGTGTGCTACGACGCCTGATTTACAGCGGAGCTGGTTTTTTGTGTGGAGACAGTGCAATCTGTGAAAGTGCTGGTTTAAAAAGATGTCACAATTTCAACCAATAGATAACTTTAATGGTGGTAAACTGGACACGGTTAAAAAGAGTGAGGTGGACGTGTGAATTCTGGTGGCAATTAGACCAGCTACGTCCTAATCAAGGTGCAAAGTGGTCAACATGTTTCTGCTTCTAACGATATTACATGAAGCATTCTTCAGGACCTAATTGTAGACAACCACGGCGGTATACGCTCGCTAAGGCGCACCCTAACCAGTGGTGTCTAGAACCGCTACCACTTACGGTTATGGTAAAAAAGCCCTTCAGGATTTCTGAAAGCTTTCGATTCTGTTGAAGCAAAAAAGAGGTGAAGAGACAAAACAAAACAAACAGTGATTCACAACATACATGTATATTAACAGAAAACAAAGCATGGAGAAAATTCCAGTTTGTGAACGAACTTCATGTGCACAAATGGTGAGTTTCATTGTACCTGGACAGATGGGAATAAACACTCGTATCAGCCCATGCCGGTATAGTGAATTATCGTGGCGCAACTGTAGTGATGCTAATAAACACTAACAGTGAAATAACTGTGCAAAGAGAGCTACACCCTAGTTGGCAGTGATTACGGCAGAGGTGAAATTTTCACGTGGCGTGCACTCTATGCAGATAGAAATGGCCATCAAACTATGAATCAGCAACATACTCTGGCTGACTGTAGGAGGCAAAAAGAAACGCTTGGATATAGCAATGGAGGAGAAAGGCATATCACACTGATTCGTAAACACCAAAACGGAACAGTGAGTTTGGTAATTGGTGCTTACGTGATGTTAGATTCAACGTCACAGCATGAGTCCGGGTGGGGGGGTGGGACTTATAGTCACACTCTAAACAGAGAAGGGGGGGTAGTAAAGTTAGACATGACTTACGAGGTGATGGTGAAACAGCAGGGTTAAGCAAACCGGAGCCTCTACTTACTACGTCAAAGCCTCCATCCCACAGGAAACCTACTTAACCCTCCTTCGGACTCGAATGTTGTCGTTCGGCCCGTGAGCGATACAGATATAAGCGGTGCTTTGCTTCGGAGACACGTAGCATCATCACGCTTGTCACGTGGTGCGTTTAACGTGAAAACAAAGACTAGACCGCTTAGGTGGCCATTGAGGGCGGTCTCAGGATCGGGGCTTTGCTACCATAACTGATGGAGCAATTAGACAGGAGACGAAAGGAGTTCTAATCAGAATGGGGAAACACCAAGAGGTCTATGAGTGTAATCTTTTTATATAAGCTTAACAACATCGCGTTAGTAATGTGGTATATCTAACGGAAAATGACTATTGGTGGTAGTCTGATAGTCTGGGTATACGCTGTCACGATTAATAAAGTTTTGACAGTAAAAGGTGAAAAAAAGGGGGGGTGTATTTTCCTTACAAAAATGAAATACCAACAAGGTCTGCAGCTATTACAAGCTTATTGAGAGGGCAATTGTAAAAGGAAAAGTTTACACACATGATCGTAAAAGGAAACGAAGGTCTGGGATGCTTCACAAAAGGTCAATAAAGTATCATGGTGATTTGATCCCTTTATATAGATAAAAAGGTGAATCAAGCTTGAAAAAGGTCAATCAAGCTTGAAAAAGGTCATTCTTGCCAAAAGGCAATGGTATCATTAACGTGGGTCAGATCAGCCCATTGAGTTGTTGCTCACATTATAAAACCAAGTGTGTTAAATGATTTATCAAACTGGAAATGGGACTGAAAAGATAGAATTCTTGCACGCTGGTACCTATACATTTCAGGGTAGTGTGATGTCTAGCGTTTTAGCACCGTGCCCCAAGGGATATTGTCATTAAATCCCATTGTGTGAGTAGAAAGGCGGTAAATCCATCTTTGATCTTTCTCAAATAAGATGTTCGCTGACCTATTGTCTGGTTTGATTTGTTCAATTATTGTCCAATTTAGGTCGTCGGGGGTATGTTTGACATGTGCATAGTGTTCAGTCAGTTTGGTGATATTTTTCCCACATCGGATGTTGCTCCTATGTTCGACAATACGCTATTTTATTTTGCGTGTAGTCATACCAACGTATCTAATACCGCACAGGCATGTTAACAAGTAAACTACGTTGGATGAGTTGCAATTTGTGTGTGCACGTTGAGTCCAAACTTTGTCTTGTTCAAGGTCTAGGGTTTTGCTGGCTTTCGTGAGGTGACAATCACTGCACAGACCACATGGAAAATGGCCTGTCACTTTTGGGAGCCCCCAGGCCTGAAGTACAGAGGGAGCATTGTCATTTGGTGCTGGCCTTGGTCTAGTGTGTACCAGGGCATCCTTGATGCTTCTTGCTTTCTTGAACGAGAAAAGGGGTTTCTCCCATTTCAAGTTGTTGCTTACAAGGATGCCCCAATGTTTACGGATGGATTTTGTCACAGCATTAGATGCAGTGCTATAAGTAGTCACACAAGTTAGGGGGACTTCCTCCGCTGGTCTTACTGATTCCTCAAGGAGGGCTTGTCCGTGTTGGTTCTTTACCCTCTTGCAGCTCCGTTTGAGGATTTTATCAGGGTAACCTCTCTTCTTCAGTTTCTTAGATAGACTGTTTGATTGAGAGCGATAGTCTTCCATACGACTGCAGTTGCGTCTGATGCGCAGAAATTGCCCAAATGGGAGATTTTCTCTCAGGGATCGCGAGTGGAAGCTGGAAAAAGCTAAGAGATTATTTTTCGAAGTTGGTTTATAATGAGTTTTTGTCAGCAATTTTCCTTCCCATTTGGTAATGACCAGATCCAGAAATATTATTTCATGCTGATCATAGGAATTGGTGAATTTTAGGCTGGGATCGCATGTATTGATCCAATCGAAAAAATTCACAAGTTGGTTCTCGGGTCCTTGCCAGATCACAAGAATATCGTCTATATATCTTTTCCAGAAAGATATATAGGACGAAAAAGGGTTGTTGGCAGTCAGAATATACTTTCGTTCAAAACCGTAGACGTAAAGACCTGCCACACTAGGGGCAAAGGTACTCCCCATAGATGTACCGGTGGATTGAAGGAAGAGGGTCCCTTTGTATTCAAAGAAGTTCTTTTCCAGAGCAAGGGTGGCACAGTCTATAATGAATTGTTTCGATGTCTGGAACTCCCAGGGGGTAGCTTCCAAAGTATCATGAATGACTCTGATGGTGTCTTCCTGGGGTATGCTGGTATACAGACTTTCAATATCTAGAGAGACCCGAAAGGTTGGGTCGTCTGCTAGAGTTACGTCTTGTAGGAGTACCAACAGACTTTTAGTATGTGCGCCAGGGAGAGGTACAGAGACCTGAGAGGATCGTGGCAGCTTTCTCAGCAAACCCCAGAAGAATTTCGTTTTATCTCTACTGAAGAAGGATGAAATCCAGAAACACATGTGTCTAGAGATTAACAGCACTAACCTGCACCAACATTGGTGAGACACTCTGCAAAATTTCAAGTAAGCATTTAAATTGAACTGCATGTACCAGGATGCAAAGGGGCGAACTGTTCTGGGAGGTAGCAGTGTGCTCCCATCCCCCTTCTGTTTCAAAAAGGCTCCCTTGAGCCACTGGGCTGACGAGCTCATGGGTGGCACCCGTGCGCCAGGGAGAGGTACAGAGACCTGAGAGGATTGTGGCAGCTTTCTCAGCAAACCCCAGAAGAATTTAGTTTTATCTCTACTGAAGAAGGATGAAATCCAGAAACACATGTGTCTAGAGATGAACAGCACTAACCTGCACCAACTTTGGTGAGACACTCTGCAAATTTTCAAGTAAGCATTTAAATTGAACTGCATGTACCAGAATGCAAAGGGGCGAACTGTGCTGGGAGGTAGCAGTGTGCTCCCATCCCCCTTCTGTTTCAAAAAGGCTCCCTTGAGCCACTGGGCTGACGAGCTCATGGGAGGCACCTGTGCGCCAGGGAGAGGTACAGAGACCTGAGAGGATTGTGGCAGCTTTCTCAGCAAACCCCAGAAGAATTTCGTTTTATCTCTACTGAAGAAGGATGAAATCCAGAAACACATGTGTCTAGAGATTAACAGCACTAACCTGCACCAACTTTGGTGAGACACTCTGCAAAATTTCAAGTAAGCATTTAAATTGAACTGCATGTACCAGGATGCAAAGGGGCGAACTGTGCTGGGAGGTAGCAGTGTGCTCCCATCCCACTTCTGTATCCTTCAGGTAGGTTGGTGTGGCCTGGATCAGAGGTTTGAGAAAAAAAATCACAGTAGATGGATAAAGGCTCCAAAAGAGATCCGATACCTGAGACTATCGGTCGGCCAGGAGGTGGAATCTTGTTTTTATGAGTTTTTGGCAGCGTGTAGAAATAAGGAACAAAACCTTTGCTCTTAGTGAGAAAATCAGCCTCATGTCTACTTATGTACCCGTTAGACTCAGCATCTTCCACTAGATTGAGGATCATCGCTTTTAATTCAAGTGATGGATCAGTGGTTAACGGGGTGTAGCTGATTCTGTCATTGAGAAGGCGTCTACATTCTTTGTCGTAGGCAGACGCGTCTTGAATAACAAGGCCGCCACCTTTATCTGCTGGTTTTATAACAACCGAGGAGTTTGACTGGAGTGTTTGTAGAGCCTGGAATTCTGCTGTGACGTTGAATCTAACATCACGTAAGCACCAATTACCAAACTCACTCTTCCGTTTGCACAGTTATTTCTCTGTTAGTGTTTATTAGCATCATCTACTGTTATTTTTTTCTCAAACCTCTGATCCAGGACACACCGACCTACCTGAAGGATACTAAAAGTCTGTTGGTACTCCTACAAGACGTAACTCTAGCAGACGACCCAACCTTTCTGGTCTCTCTAGATATTGAAAGTCTGTATACCAGCATACCCCAGGAAGACACCATCAGGGTCATTCATGATACTTTGGAAGCTACCCCCTGGGAGTTCCAGACATCGAAACAATTCATTATAGACTGTGCCACCCTTGCTCTGGAAAAGAACTTCTTTGAATACAAAGGGACCCTCTTCCTTCAATCCACCAGTACATCTACGGGGAGTACCTTTGCCCCTAGTGTGGCAGGTCTTTACGTCTACGATTTCGAACGAAAGTATATTCTGACTGCCAACGACCCTTTTTCGTCCTATATGTCTTTCTGGAAAAGATATATAGACGATATTCTTGTGATCTGGCAAGGACCCGAGAACCAACTTGTGAATTTTTTCGATTTGATCAATACATGCGATCCCAGCCTAAAATTCACCAATTCCTATGATCAGAATGAAATAATATTTCTGGATCTGGTCATTACCAAATGGGAAGGAAAATTGCTGACAAAAACTCATTATAAACCAACTTCGAAAAATAATCTCTTAGCTTTTTCCAGCTTCCACCCGCGACCCCTGAGAGAAAATCTCCCATTTGGGCAATATCTGCACATCAGACGCAACTGCAGTCGTATGGAAGACTATCGCTCTCAATCAAACAGTCTATCTAAGAAACTGAAGAAGAGAGGTTACCCTGATAAAATCCTCAAACGGAGCTGCAAGAGGGCAAAGAACCAACACAGACAAGCCCTCCTTGAGGAATCAGTAAGACCAGCGGAGGAAGTCCCCCTAACTTGTGTGACTACTTATAGCACTGCATCTAATGCTGTGACAAAATCCATCCGTAAACATTGGGGCATCCTTGTAAGCAACAACTTGAAATGGGAGAAACCCCTTTTCTCGTTCAAGAAAGCAAGAAGCATCAAGGATGCCCTGGTACACACTAGACCAAGGCCAGCACCAAATGACAATACTCCCTCTGTACTTCAGGCCTGGGGGCTCCCAAAAGTGACAGGCCATTTTCCATGCGGTCTATGCAGTGTTTGTCACCTCACGAAAGCCAGCAAAACCCTAGACCTTGAACAAGTAAAAGTTTGGACTCAACGTGCACACACAAATTGCAATTCATCCAACGTAGTTTACTTGTTAACATGCCCGTGCGGTATTAGATACAGCCAATATTGACCTTAAACCAGGCCGCCAAACCCACTTGGTGCGACCCGCTGGAGAGAGTAAGACTGGGAGGCTGAAACACATATATCCGTCAAAAACAGTCTCTTTTACATCCCAGGTCTCCTGCATAAATATGTCATGTTTTTTAATAATCGATTGCCATCCCTCATTATGTATTTTCAAGGCCAAGCCAGCTACATTCCCACTAAGAAATCTAACCGGGGGGCCACTCTCATCCACCAACTTTACTTGCACACTCACCCTTGGGATTGCATAAGATAATAATGGAATTAAAGGTGTTCCCGGGGAATGCTCCAAATGCTCCCTGCGATTGTGACAACGAGCTAGTGGTAGTGGGACTTATCACCCAGGAGTCTCCGGGAACCCTTGCTACAGCCGCACTACCACTCTCCTGAGCATGATGTCATTGTTGTCTTCCAGCCCTGTCAGGGCTGCAAATCTATTTTGGAGTAGGAGTGGCCTAAACTGGTGCAGACTGCTATTAGATTGAGGGAGGGCCCAATGCCCATGAGACATAGATAAAACCGAGGCCAAATGCCTATAAAAGAAACCCAAGGGCGGAATCCTAATCGAGCTGGATTTAACCAAGCCAGCTCTAGCTTGTGCCAGGACTTCACCTGTGACAAAAGGGTTACGTACATTAATGATTATTAAATCACCAATAAACTGCTTTCTCAAACATCCATCTCCCACCCACCAGCCGTGGCAAGAGAATCTCATTGCAAAAATGCCGCTGTCCATACACATTGGAATTCAACCAGTGTATTGCCTTGTTCATAAGAGCCCTTGTGTGTTCAAGTTGGTCAGGAGGTAGACTAGGAACATTAGCTAGAACGACAACATATGGACATGAGGCAGGAGGTAGATCTATCACCGGGAGGGATCCTTGCCTTGTACGGCTGCTATCAACCTGATCAGTGGGAGGGACTAACGAGGTCTCTACAGCAACCCTCTGTGGCAATGAGGGTAGAGCAAGTTCCACGTCATTGGCCTGAGGTTCGATGTTGTCATTCGTACCACTGCCCCATCTGTTGAAAACTAAACGCTGTGCAGATGATATTGCAGGACCAGACGAGGGATTGGTTTCTATATCCAAAGTAGGCTATCATTTCTGAAAAGGCCCCTCCCAAATGTTACCCAATTTGGCCTCAAATGTGTCCAGCAGGTTGAAAAGCGGGCAAAGTTTCACATCCAGCAATTTGCTGAACCGCGCACTCATACACTTCCAAGGATCAGCAATCGTGACAGGCTCTTTCGCATGTTTGCGTGACCATGATACAGCAGATTTTGCATTGCGACCTGGCAGCTTGGGTTTTACAGCCTTTTTCCTGCATTTTACTGAAAGGCCTGTGTTTTGATCTGAGCCTGGGACTTAAATTGGAGTTTTATCCATGGGGCAGTGGTTTAACGCAGTCCCATTCCCTACACCTGGCCCCTCATACTCAGCAAGCTGGCCAGTCCTAGCAACCCCCCTGGCCCCAGAAAATGCCAGGGATATCCCTGACAGATAAGCTTCATGACATAAGCCGAATGCGCCAGGGCGGAAGAGGGATCACCGCTGTGTAGGGTAATGGTACCCACTAGTGGGGGTAGTGACTGCAAGTCTAAGTCATCAGCTGTCGGCGAAACACGGTGCTCAGCAAGTTTATTCTCATTGGACGCCAAGTCCACTGCCCCGACAAAAAACTATCAATTGTGGTGCGCGGTCACAGTGATGGCTGTTGTAGAGTTGCAGTATTTGTAAAGAGACAAGGGAACCCTGTGAGTCAAGAGGGACCAAGGCTATGCAATGGATTATAAGAAACAACAGTCCCTCCAAAGAACTTTAGTACCAATGTTACACAGAACTGCATTGAGACATGTGTCAAAATCCTCCAAATGGAGAGACAATGTATTTATTAAACGCACAAATAAGAAACAAAAAGCTAAAACATATACAAAAATTCAGCGAGTAAAAGGTTGGAAGTCAGCAGATTTCCAACCCTCAGGCATTTACACATAGAGACTTTGTCAATAGATGCATGTTAGGACCAGTCACAATACAAAAAACATCTTGTGCTCCACATAAATCCAAATGAAACAGTTTGGAGTCGAGATGTGCAAGTCAACGACGTTTCGATCCTAGTTAAGACTGGGGGATCATCATCAGGATGCACGAATATATGCCTCAGACGTAGTCTATGCAAGGCAAAAATTAGAGGGGGGGAGAAAAAAAGGAGGGTGGGGGTTGGGGGGAAAGGAAAAGTGTCCATTTTAAAAAACGACGAGTGGTATGTTGCGGAGCACCCAGGATTTACCTTTTTCTTGCCATATTAAGAACAAGCTTTTTCTTGTCCTTATTCACCACAAACCAAGCTCAGCACACATAAATGGCCCCCGCGTTAAGTAAGTCAATCTCACAGTACCTTTGCGGATGTAAGGGACAGGAAAACGATAAGCCAAGAAATTGGGCCCAGTCCAATCTCTGCCAGTCTATGGCGGCTAAAGACGGGCCCATTTTGGGCCCGTCTTGGCACAGGTGTACGTCCAGGTGTGACATGCTGCGGGAGGCCATAGGTGCTTTTCAGGGCGCAGCTAGCCCTTCCTTCCTCAGGGAATGCTGGCCAGCCCCTCCTTCCTCAGGGAATGCTGGTGGACATAGTCCCACCCCAGCAGGCTACAGGAAGCGCTTTGGGCAGAACAACACAACAATCCCGATCCAATACACACCCTGCGCTGCGGGAGATTATAGGCGCATTTCAGCACGTGGCAGCCCCTCCTTCCTTGGGGTATTCTGGGGGACATAGGCCCACCCCAACAGGCTTAGGGAGGCGTTGAGAGCAGAATAACACAACAAGCCCGGACCAATTCACATCCCGCACTGTAGGAGGTTGTAGGCATTTTTTAGCGCCTGGCCAGCCCTTCCTTCCTTGGGGAATGCTGGGGGATGTAGTCCCACCCCAGCAGGTTGCAGGAAGCGTTGTGGGCAGAACAACACAACAAGCCTGATCCATTTCACATCCCTGCTGCGTGTCATTCAGAAACAATAATCATCACACCCTCTTCATGTAACCGCGGGGCAAGCAGAAGGTACTGGGCATTAACTATGAGGGTTGTGGTTATTTCCCTTTGATGTCCCAGGGTCTGTCCTGCTATGGATCTGCAAACTGGACATCACAACCCGCTTCAGCACTTGACTGTCTGTGGCAGCCATGGGAAGCAATCACAGGTTTCTCAGTGCAACAGCGTGGGGGTGCTCAAGACCAGCACTCAACATATACACATCCGTATGATAAATGATTGTCGAACCCGGTACTTGATTTCCAAAAACAAACTTTATTACACTCTAGCAACAAAACATTATGTACATATATAGTCAGGATTCAAGATAGTGTCCTGGCCCAGAAATCCATACGTGCCTTTCCCTGCTATGGCAGCGAGTGCCTCCTTTGTGACTTAGGTGGATTCCACAGTCCAAACTTTCCAGGCACCACTTAGTAAGAATGAGCACATATGCAACTTTACTCCTAATACTCTTAATAGTGCACAGTCTCTCAGTCTTTGCACAGCTCCACACCCAAAGCAGTTGGGAGGCTGTTGATTGTGAGGATTCTTGGCAGCTACTCTGCTTTCTGTGGCCTTCGCTGCCTACCCGTTTCTGGGGCAGAGTGTGAGCCAGTTCACCTAGTCCGGCTTTCCTCGCAGTTATGTCTGCGACTGTTCAGTTGGTCAAGCACTTCTACAGAGGGCACTAGGGCTCCGCGGTCATCATGCATGTTCACACCGCATTCCCCACTTTATCTGTACAGGTCTATAAGGTTCCAGCCACGGGTCGGCTGGGTCCTTGGGAAGAGGTGATGTGACAGGTGAAGCTCACCAGGTGTCCACAAATCAGGTCATGGTACTTCTTGGCACAGCAGCATTGGTTATGCCATACCTGATCTCTTGGCACTGAGGCTCAGGTCACGCCACACTCAGTCTCTTGGCACAGTAGCTCAGGCAACACCACACTTGATTACTCGGCAAAATGGCTCAATCATGAGTCAGTCGATCACCTGGCACAGCAGCTCAGGTCACACTGCTGCAGAGAATGTCAGGCACAGCAGCTCAGCCAGGCCACGTTTTTAGGATTCTGACCAGGAAACACAAGAAAGTCTACAGTCCGTCAGCACCTGGGCTCACTCTCCATAGCCTTCCGCTCCAACAGACACATTACAACAGGCTCACACAGTACCTTACTCTTCCTAGACAGTCACTCCTCCTGTAGGGTTGGCAGGCTCTTTCCCTCTCTGAGCAGACAGGTTGATTTCTTGTCAAACAGGACAAGTGAACACTCTTAAAGCAAGGGGTGGACTTCAAGTGATGGCCCCACACCTCAGCAAAGCTGGCTGTCAGCAGGACGAGCTCCAATTGCACCGCACTCCTCTGAGTGCTCTGTGGAACATTCCCTTCCATGGTAAAAGAGAACTTGGAACCGGAACAAGTGGGCCCTTAGAGTAGGTCTCCCTTTCATACAGTCAAAGTAAACAAAAGATGTGGATCCCCGATGCGCACTTTTAGAACCAGTTTAGGGTGGTGCTCCTTTCAAGCGCACTCTGCAGCTTGCTCTCCAGCCACAACCTCTTTTTCTATACCAGCTTGGACAACAACAGAGGAAAAAAGTGGTGTGAAGTTTTTGCCATTAGCCACACGGATGAGTGATCAGGGGAAAGACAAAAGGGTGACCTCAAAAGTGGGGTACCTTTTTACTTTGAACAGAAACCGCACCCCCACCTTTCACCCACACCAAATAATTAAGGGCAGTGCTACTTGAAGACTAATCAGCAGCTCTTCTCTGCAAAATCCCTAATTTAATTTATCAAGGAGCCGTGTTTTATGATTTCCCCTTTAGGGTCTAAGTCTCCATCCTCCACCTGGAGTAATGTCAGCAATACATGTCCACCATCTGGAAAACAACATAATCTCTATCTTGTGCAAAGGACCAGTCCACTCTAGGGACATCAAAAATGGATCTCACAAGCCTCCATTACTCTGATTCACTCACATATAGAATACAAGTACAATGCAGGCCACACGCACAAACATGCACAATATACATCTGTGATGTCAGTGCGAATATCTGGGTAAGCTCACAGAAGTGAGCCATTACTTGTGTGGGCCAGTAGGCCTCCACTCAAGTGACATAGATAAAAAGGTCGGGGCACAACTATGGATCCTCAAAAGACAGTACACTGCAACCACTGGTCTAGGGACCAAACCCATTACATGAGCAGTTGAGTGTTTGTATAATGAGGACGCACTTTGTGCGGTCCTCCAGATCACAGGAAGGGGCCAGGACCTCACTTTTGTCAATGGGCTGGCCTATGCCTCTGTGCACATACTAGATAAGTGTGAGGTAAGGGCTAGAAATCAAAAAGCAGGAGATCACATACAAGCAGTCGAGCACTCAGAGCAGGTAACAAGACTGCACACCATGCAGAGGACATTCCCATCCCAAAAGATGCCCCTCCCAGATCAGACGTCCCATAACCTTACTCAATCTTTGGAGAGTCTGGTTATTAGATTGACAAAACCGATGGGAAAGTTCACATGCACTCCAATGATTCATTCTGGTCTTGTGCTGCACTATAAAATCTAGACCTTGCACTGAGATAGACAATCTCAGCAACTTGGGATTCCGACCCTTCATTCCCATCAACCACTTGAGTGGTTTGTGACCTGTCTGAATCACAAACTTAGTATCAAATAGCCTGTTGACACAGCAATGTTTCCAGCATGGTGTACTGTTGTGTTCCCCTCCCTGAGTTCCCAACTGTGAGCATCTGGTTTCCTGGTTTCGATTTTGGCCACAGCCTCACACAAATCCAATGTGTGCATGAAGGACTAGGCCTGTCCCTTCACTTTGGTCCTGGACTTGAAGGGCCAGTAGGCATGCCCTCATTTGTCTCAATGTAGTCTATTGCCCCTCTCATGTGTTTTGAATGTAGAGTAGTATTGGCTGTGTACCTTGTTTTATGAATCAGTAGCTGTGACTAGTCCTTTTTAGTGTTGCACCGGAGCGTACACCTAGAGACCCACTCATGTAAAGTTCCACATTCATGCACTAAACCATATCATAGCACTAACATCCCAAGAACTTGTTATGAGTGTGCATGTATGTGTGATGTAATGTTTGTATGAGTGAAGTAGAGTAATGGAGGACTGTGAATTACATTTTGGAAGCCTGTTATTGTGAACAAGATGGAGTTGAGGTTTTCACAGGCAGCAAGAGGTGTAATTGCTGACATTTTCGAAACTGGAGGGAGGAGACCTAAACACTGATGTGAGGCAAGTGGAGAAAAGGCTCATTTCGAAGTCCAATAGGGTCCATTTGCTGAGAGGGGTTGCTTAGTCTTCCTAGGCATGTATAAACTGTGTCAAGTAGTCTGTGCCATGTCATTTACAAATTAGGCCCAAGCAACAACGAACTGTGCCAGAACGGACTGTGCTGCTGCAACAAAGTACTATGCCTAAGCTGATGGGGATGCTGCAAAGACAAAATGAGCTCATGCAGACCATGCAGAACAACAACAAACTCTGTCTGAGCAGACAGTGCTGCTGCATCAATAAATGGTTCCCTGTCTACTGCCCTAAAAAGCCTGCAGGTAGATGACCATGGGACCCGTAACCCTGCTTCCCAAGGCTCCATCCCACCCAAAGCCAAGAAGTGGGCTTATCTCCCGGAGACCTGCACATGACCCCATAACCATACACGTCTGCTCAGACTACAGTTGGCGGCCTTGATTCCTGCCTGCTTTCGTTGCAGCCTAAGCACAGAAACACCTTCAGCCTGTTCCTCTCCTCCTATTAGAGAGAGTAAGGGCCTGATTACGAGTTTGGCAGTCCAACGGACTTCTGAACCCATGGTGAAGGTGCAGTGGTGGTCGGGGACCGCCGCTCCAGCGATCTGACCGCCGTATTACGAGTACAGTGATCGCAGGCCTTTGGGACTGCCGCAACCACTAGGGATCCTTGATCCCTGGCGGTGGCATAGCAGTCAGGGAAAGCAATATGCATGGCAGTGCCGCTGCTGCATCACCATGCATATTACAAGTTTCCCCACCACCAGCCTTTTCATGACAGTGAGCCCGCCTTGAAAAGTCTGGCGGTGGGGAAGCAAAGGGGGCCCTACAGGGCTCCCTGTTGCCGCAGTGCATTGGAATGCATGCAGAGGGGCATATTTTGTGCCCCCTTGCCTGCCTGCTTCCCCTTTCCTGCATGGCATGGACTGCACAGTTCATGCCATGCAGGAACAGCCTTAGGCACTACGATTGCGGTGCCTTTTCAATAGGCACCACAATGGGACCGCCGCGCCTCCAGCCAGAAAATGAGGAAACTCGTAATCTGGCGGGAGGGCGGCGGTCGACTTTGGCAGTCTGGTAGAAGGGCGCTGGCATGGCGGCCCACTCACAGACTGCCAAAGTCATAATCAGGCCCTTAGTCAGGCATGTATACCAGGTCCCCACTGGCCGCGCAATAGAAATTGACGGACACCGATTTGGTGAGAAAATAAAACATGAGAACTGCTAAGTAAACTGAGCGCACAACTTTGTAAAAAGGGATAATCTGCACCTGTGCTTGACACCTACCCTGTCAGAATTCTAACCCAGGAGACTGCAGGAGAGACAGCTTCAGAGGGAAAAGAGAGAAACACCTACCCCAAACTCAGATGCAGTATGCATTGGTATCTGGTGGCTGCCTTATGAAGTATTGACATTCCTGTGTGTATTAACATACTTTTTTGTAAAAAAGTAAAAACCCCAAGTTTGACAAGTGGTGTGGAGCGATTTTTGGAGTTTTAAGCTATAAGCACTCCCACTCTATCTACTTGAAAGCCTGTGGCACCTCACCATCGCTACCACTGAGAGGCAGGCGCTGAAGGGGTTGTACTTGGCCCAGTTTGGAAAGCTATAGTAGGATAGGTCCCAGGACATCAGGCACAAATGGCCACAGTCCCCACGGCGAAGGCTCCGTAGCTCATGCTTGCCCCATGCCCTTCCAAACAGTTTCTGACAGATACAGCCCGAACCTTTTCAAAGCCCCAATTATAGTGGCAAAGCATTCCTTCTCAATGACCGTCCAGTTCTGTTCTCTGGGCAATAACCTATGACTAATGTAGCCCACCACAAGATTTCTGCCTTTGTCATCGAGTGAGCCAGAACCACCCCAGTTCTTTTGTTTGAGGCATCCGTCAGCACAATGAAGGGGTGACTGTAGTCAAAGGCCTGCAGCACAGTTGCATTGCACAGTACTCTCTTAAGGTCCTCAAAAGCTTTTTGACACTCCTCAGTGCAAATGACGTTCTTGGGCTGCTTCCTGGATGCCAAAACTGTCAAAGGGGCAACTTCGGTTCCATTGTCAGCTACAAAGTTCTGTAGGAAACAGTAATCCAAGAAAGGCTTTCACTTTTGTTTGGGTAGTGGAGCCTTATTACTCTAGCACAGACTGAATCTTGGCATCCAATTAATGTGTTTTATGGTTAACACCTGATGCCCATGGTAGACTACAGTGGACTGCCCTGCCTGGTGCTTGGTGGTCTTTATGGTCAGTTTTGCCCTCATATCCTGACCAGCACCTGTTCTAGGGGCTTCAGGTAGTCTTCCTATGACTTGCTAAACACTGCAATGTCATCCAAGTAGGTCTCACAGAACTCTTCTATCCATAATAGAACATAGTTCACCAGGGTGTGAAAAGTGGCAGGAGTATTTTTCAACCCAAAGGACTTTTCCCTAAAGGCAGAAAATCCCTCAGGCATAGAACATGCAGTATTCTCCTTAGCATTAGGTGTTAAAACAATCTTCCTGTAGCCATTGATCAATTCAAAGGTGCTCAACACCCAGCAGTGTCACAAGCTCATCAGCTCTGGGTGTTGGAAGGGCATCTGTCTTAGTGCCTTCATTGAGGGCCTGGTCATCCACATAAACTACACGTCTTTGGAAACTTGCTTGGGTACCAGCACCACTCGATTGGCCCATTGACTATGAGATCACTCAATCAGTCTAGCATCTTAGCCACTTCCAAAGTATTGCATTCTTGAACATAGTCAGACATGTGATAAGTCTTGCTTTTAACATGCAGACCATCTCTGGTGTAAATCTCACTAACAGAGACAGGTGTCAACTTTGGAGGCAGTGAGAAAAGATGAGAAATTAGACCCAGCACCTCTCTAGATTCTTTGTGCTGATCAAGCATCAACTCAGGGGCAAGTTGTAACCTTTCCCCAGAGCCATCCTTCATGTCACTATGCAGACAGTTAAAAAGAGTCTCACGGTGTTCATCAACTTCTGCCATAAATTTCCTCTGCCATAGCCATGATGTTCACTGGGTAATCTCTTTACATAGGTTTGGCTTACATCAGTTCATACGGAACACCCCTCTTGGGTTCCTCTATTGCCAATGTGCCCACCAAGTATTTCATATCAGAAACATTTTGTACTACCTTGGATGAACCATAACACTTATCTTTTAAACTCTAGGAAAAATGGGAGTTCGCAACAATTGATTGTATTGGGACTGATTCATCTAGCCTTACTGGTCATTCCATCCTTTCATCCCCTCCTGGCTAAATTGAGCCATGAATTATGCCATCAAATTCCTGTGCCCAGTCACATAGTCCATCACATCCTTCTGAAGTGACCCTGAAGTTTCTTCTCACCATTCTCTGATCAGGGTGAGTGGACCATGCAAAGGTACCAAAACAGAAGTTCAAAGGGACTGAAGCTAAAACCCTTCTGTGTAATTTCCCTGCAAACGAGTAAAAGACATTGCAGGTGAAAATGCTATTTTCTCCTGAGGTTCTCTGGCAGAGTTCCCATCAAGCTCCTAAGGCTCTTGCTAAATCTCGGCACTAACCCATTGGGTTGTGAACGCTATGACGTGGAGCAGTGGTAGGTCACCCCAGCTTGCTCTCACATTTCTCTCATGTATGAGGAAATAAAGTTGATTTCCTGGTCTGAGGCAGAGGTTTTTGGCATTCCAACCCTAGAAAAGATACATTGAGGATGCCCAGGGTAGCACATTTGCAGTTATGCTATTCAGAGGTACTGCCTCTGTATACCTGGTTTCATGATCCACCACAACCAAGATGTATTTGTTTCCTGATGCTGAGGGGGCGGGGGGAGGGGGTTGCAGTGGGCATATGAACTACAATGTCTGGTCCAAAATATGTGACGTTACAACGCATGCGATACATCGCATGCCATTACAACGCGGTTGTTACAACGGCCGCGTTGTTACATTGCATACCATTACAAACAACTTGCTGTAGGGGCGCTGGATGTTGGAATAGTATAATTTACCATTCCAGCTCCAGTCTGTGCAACAGTAGGGAAGGTGTTGGATTTTAAATCCAACACCTTCTGCCCCCTACAGCAAGTCGTTGTAACGACCCCTACAGCAAGTTGTAATGGTTTGTGATGTAACAACGCGGTCATTGTACAGCCGCGTTGTGATGGAATGCATTGTATCGCATTCATTGTAAACAATGTCTTCCTCTTGTCCCAGCTTCTCAAACGGGGCATCTACAATGGGCAGAGACACCAACAGTGCCTTGATCTTACCTCCAAACTTACCACTAAAATGGCAAGTGAAACAGGCTGTACAGAACCTCCACAGAATCTCACTATGCCTCTGCCCATCCCTGGCCAGTAGAACAGAGGGCCAAACCTATCCCGGAGCATCTCAAGCACATTTGCCCTACTAAGCTTACTTCCTGGGTAAGTGCCAGTTGGAAGTTTCTGTTCACAAACCACTCCAAAACATTTTGTCTCGCCATATAAATGTGCACAGATTCTTTTGAACCTTCTCAAGTACTACAGTGGAGATGGAATTAGAATTGCTTTTCCCAGATGAAGCTCCCTCTGATGTTTTCCCCTCTCTCTCCAATTCTCTCCTTTTCTTTCTTTTTCTTTCCCTTTCCCAAGCCTCACCCTAACTTTTTCTCTCCTCACAGGCCCATTCTTCCATTCTCTTCCTCCTCTTTTCCTCTTATGCCTAGAAAACTAATCTCAGCTTCGTCCTCTTAAACTCCCTAACTCTCTCAGATTTCTGGAGAGCCAACCTCAAGTTCAGGGTCTCGGCTAAACGTAACCACCCAAGGAAATAACTCCTGTAGTCTGTGTCAATGGTACTGTTTACGCCCAAATTGAAAAGCAAATTTGGGTAATACACATGGGGTGTGGCGTGAGAATGAAGTAGCAAGAATTAACACAGGTGCAGTTTTACCCCAACACTCTAAACAGCATGATCAATCAATCAATCAATCACGTGTTTGTTAAGCGCGACTACTCACTCGTAAGGGCCTCAAGGCGCTGGGGAAGAAGGGAGGTGCAGGTTCCAGTACATCAAGGAGGGGGTCTGTCGAAGAGCCAAGTTTTGAGGTTTCTCGTGAAGCTGGGGAGTGAAGTTTTCTGTCTGAAGTGGAGTAGTAGGGCGTTCCAGGCTCTGGCCACGAGGCAGGAGAAAGAGCAGCCTCCCGATCTGGTCTTTCTGGTGCTGGGAACCACGGCGTAGGAGAGCTGGGCTGATCATAGGGTTCTTTGGGGTGCGTGGAAATTGAGTCGGCTGTTCAGGTATGCTGGTCCGGTGTTGTGGAGAGCTTTCTGTGCGTGGGTGAGGATCTTGAAGGTGATTCTAGTCTCGATGGGGAGCCAGTGGAGTGTGCGCATGTGCTGGGAGATGTGGCAGTGTCTTGGCAGGTTGAGGACCAGTCTTGCAGCGGCGTTCTGGATGTTTTGTAGCTTCCTGGTTTATTCCGGTGTAGAGTGCGTTGCCGTAGTCGAGTCTGCTAGTGATGAGGGCGTGAGTGACGGTTTTTCTGTGCTCGAGGTGGATCCATTTGAAGGTCTTACGTAGGAGGCGGAGGGTGTGGAAGCAGGAGGACGCAACGGAGTTGATCTGGTGCATTTTGAGCTCGGAGTCCAGGATGATACCAAGGGTGGGCTTCCGAGAGCGGGGGGCCATCAGGTGTCGTTCCAGGCATCGGGGTGTGGGCCCATGATGAGTACTTCTGTTTTGTCGCTGTTGAGTTGTAGGCAGCTGCTTTTCATCCATTTGGCGACAATTTCTATGCCTTCTTGAAAGTTGTGTTTGGCTGCGTTGGGTTCGTTGGATAGGGAGAGAATGAGTTGGGTGTCGTCTGCGTATGAAACAATGTTGAGTCTGTAGGTTCTGACGATGGGGGTGTGCGGAGCCATGTAGACGTTGAAGAGCGTTGGGCTGAGGGAGGACCCCTGGGGGACTCCGCAGGTGATTGGTGTAGGGTCCGAGAGGAAAGGAGGGAGTCTGACCTGTTGCGTTCCGCCGGAGAGGAAAGAGTAGATCTAGTTGAGAGCTTTGTCCCGGATCGCTGCGTCGTGAAGTCTGCATGTTAGGGTGCGGTGGGAGACTGTGTTAAAGGCCGCTGAGCGGTCGAGGAGGATGAGGACTACTGTTTCTCCTTTGTCCAGTAAGGAGCGGATGTCGTCTGTTGCGGCGAGGAGGGTGGTTTCTGTGCTGTGGTTTTTCCTGAAGCTGGATTGGGACGAGTCGAGGATGTTGTGCTCTTCGATGAAGATGACGAGTTGGCGGGTGATGGCTTTCTCGATGACTTTTGCTGGGAATGGGAGCAGGGAGATAGGTCTGTAGTTTTTTAGGCCGGTGGGGTCTGCTGAGGGCTTCTTCAGAAGGGGGTTGATCTCGGCGTGCTTCCAGTCATCAGGGAAGGAGGTCGTTCGCCAAGGAGTGGTTGATGATTTGGCGGAGCATGGTTGCGATGGTGTCGGCAGCTCTGTTGAAGATGTGGTGGGGGCAGGGGTCCGTGGGGGCCCCGGAGTGGATTGACTTCATCGTCTTCAGTGTGTCTTCGGTGGTGAGGGCTGTCCAGCTATCAATCGTTGGTTTCAGTGAGTCGGGGGTGGATGGTGATGGTTGAGTGTGTTGTCTTCCTTGAAGTTGTCGTAGATGTTCTTGATTTTGTGGTGGAAGAAGGTGCTGAGTTTGTTGCAGAGGTCTTGTGAGGGAGGAATGTCAGTAGACTTGCTGCTGGGTTGGGCGAACTCCTTGATGATGTTGAAGAGTTCTTTATTGTTGTGTGCGTGTGTGGAGATTCTGTTTTCAATCGCTGTATTCCTCGTGTTTCTGATGAGTTGGTGGTGGGTGTTGGTGGCGGCTTTGAAGTTGTTGTGGGCTTCTGTGGATTTGGAGTTCCTCCAGGCCTTCTCGAAGAGGCAGCAGGTGCGCCTGGACTCCCGAAGTTCGGTGGTAAACCATCTAGCTTTCTTGGCTTGTGTGTTGTTGTTCCTCTTGATTGGGGCTCTGGTGTTGGCTCTGTCGGTGATCCATCTGTGCAGAGTTCGGGCTGCGGTGTTGGGGGTCATCGTTTTCTGCGGTGGTTAGGGTAGAGTTGCCGAGTGAGGAGGTGAGCTGGTCATTGGTGATTTTGGTCCAGTTTCTCCGTGGGAGCAGGTGATGGTGTTTGTGGATGGTGGGTGTTCTGAAGGTGAAGTGGATGCATCAATGGTCTGTCCACGGGAGTTGGGTGGTATGGCTGAAAGTGATGGAGTTTCCTGAGGTGAAGAGGGGGTCGAGGGTGTGTCCTGCTGAGTGCGTGGGTTCCGTCACGATCTGGCGGAGTCCAATGTTGTGGAGGTTGTTCAGGAGGGATGTGGTGTTGGGGTCTAGTTGGTTGTTGAGGTGGAAGTTGAGGTCTCCCAGCAGGGTGTAGGTGGTGGATGCGATAGCTTGCGGGGCGATGATGTCCGTGATGGAGTTGGTGAATGGTCTGCGGGGTCCAGGGGGTCAGTAGATGAGGGTGCCTTGGAGGGAGGTGGTAGGGCTGGCCTGTGTCTTGAAGTGAAGGTGTTCTATCAGGTCTGTGGGTTGTTCGGGGAGTGTGCTCAGGTGGAGGGTGGATTTGTGGACGATGGCGATGCCTCCTTCCGGGCGGGCGGTCCTTCCGGAAGATCTTGTATCCTTGTGGAATGACGATGGCAATGTCCGGTCCGAGGTGGTGTTGGTCCAGTTTTTCCATGAAGAATGCTACGTCTGGGGTGATGCTGTCGAGGAGGTCCCAGATTTTGGTGGCGTGTTTGTGGAGGGATCGGACGTTGAGGAGGATGCATTGCAGGGTCTTCGGTTTGGTTGTGTTCTTGCGGGCGGGTTGTGCTGGGTCCGTGTTCCTGGCGGTGCTGTACGTGTGCCGGCATAGGTAATAGCTGAATGGTCTGTGGGTGTCGGCTGGTGATGCTGGCTTGCAGTTGTTGTTGCGACCTGGGTTCCGTACATGGCGTGCCGCTGAGTGATAGCGTTGGCAGTCTGGAGGTCCAGGGTTCCTGGCGCTGATCACGAACAGGCGCAGACGGGCTTGCCTTTGGCGCGCCTTCGGCGCGGCCACCATTAAGTAGGGGTCAGGGAGGGCTGGACAGCTGGGAGGCGGGAGCGGGGAGGGGAACTGGCTTAGGCCGGTCGCGCTGGTCGTGCTGGGGGGAGGGGCCGTGGGGGCAGCAGCGGCAGGGAAAATGGGCGCCAAAAGTGGGAAAAAGAAAAAAGTGAAGGAAAGAGATAGAGTATGAAAGGGGGAAATGAAAAAGAGGGTGAAAAAACATGAGTTATAACAGAACAGAAAAGGAGAGGTAAAGCGGAGCTAGAGAAGGAGTAAGGGGTCCACTGGGCTACCAGGGATGATGCGCAGATATAACCTGCGGGTGGAGGAGGGCCTCGAACACCAACACTCGAGAGTACAAGGGCTCTAGAGGGCCTCACTTGATGGTGGAGGTGCGAGGGTGGGAGAGCAATTTCACTGACAATGAGTCACGCATTCTCTTAGTCTTTGTACAGTACAGCACTAGCCATTCATTTCACTTGCATCTGCTCAGGTGTTATGGCCTAAGTTGTATACATGCAACCCACCCAGCTTGAAGGCCCGGAAGGTTGTAGCCATGAGTTAGCCGGTGTCCTTGGCATCAGGTGAGGCAACGTGGGGCCTCACTGAGTGGGTGAGTGGCCCACGGCTTAGGTCACACTTCAGTGAGGTTCTTCATGGCACATGGTTGCTGGTCTCAGCCTTTGATCTCGTGGCACAGTGACTCAGGGCATGCCACACTTGATTAATAAGTGCTGTGGGTCAGGCCGTACTGCAGTTGATTATTGGTCACAGCGGCTCAAGCCTAACCACTGTTGACAACTTCAGTCATACTAGCTGGGTATACCTGAAGCTGGAATCACATGAGAGTCTGCAACCAACCTACACTGGGGCACACAGATTGCTATCATATTCCTACGTTCAGGCAGATCCACGGATCTGGGGTCAAGCTGCTCTTCGCTCCCACAGGACACTCCTCCAAGGTTGCCAGGTTTTTTCCCTCTATTTTAAAAAAAAAAAAATTTATTGAGTAAATGAGAAAGTACCACATTTTACAAGCATCATCAGGAAGAGAAATAACATGTTAAAAAGAGAAATATTAAGAGTAAAATACAACCTTATGTGGGGAATAAAAAGAAGAAAATCTAGGTACCTATTAATTATTAGTTATTTATATATTTTTTGAGATATAAGAAAGAAAGAAAGAAAGAAAGAAAGAAAGAAAGAGAAAGAAAGAAAGAAAGAAAGAAAGAAGGAAAGAGAAAGAAGGAAAAGAAATGGGAGGGAAGGGGGTTAGAGGAAATGAAGAAAAGGGAAAGAAGAAAGATAATTAGGTATTAGTGTAAGGATGAGTGTGTAGATAGGAAAGTGGTAAAGGGTAACCAATGTAAGTCCGACTTGATTTTTGAGGTAGTGAAGAAGATGAAACAGTAGAAATTCTATGTTCGTCACAAATAAAGTTCCACCAAGTTAGCATGCATATTTTAGACTTATCTTTCCAGCAAGTGAGAATAACTTGAAATGCAAGAGCTATGAAGAGGTCAAGTAATTTCAACTTCAGCATAGTATCATGAAGATCAGCAGATATGAATCCAAGAAAAACATTTTGAACAGATAATGGAATAAAAAAATGAAATATCTTAGAATATTTGGACCATACGGATTTCCAAAATTTAAAAACATTAGGACAATTATACACTAAATGGTGTTTTGTGCCAGTAGAAGAAAGACATGACCAGCATAGAGGAGAGGAGGGAGTGTTAATTTTATGTATAAATACAGGTGTCTGAGGTACTCTACTATATAAGAAATATAGTGATTGTGTGATATTAGCAGCTTTAGAGGTGGTAAAAACTTTGTGCCGTAGTTTGTCCCATCCTTGAATTGAAGGGTC
The DNA here is from genome assembly GCF_964204655.1 of Triturus cristatus. NCBI lineage: Eukaryota > Metazoa > Chordata > Amphibia > Caudata > Salamandridae > Triturus > Triturus cristatus. The sequence goes on from NC_140580.1 coordinate 990,233,275, forward strand.
AGCGAAAGATCTAATTCCCAAACTAATTCAATTGATGTATTTGGTATTTCAGAATTAGGAGTAGATAGGAGTTTATATATAAGGGAGGCTTTCAAGTTAAAATCAGGAGAAATATTATATAAAGGAGTCAAGGGGGAAAATGGAATGACATTGGGTGGAAATTTTTTGTTTGAGAAAAACACATGGAGTTCCTGTGACAGTTGGGAATATTGGGATAAACAAGAGGAAGGTAAATCGTAACGTTCTTGTAAAATGTTAAAGGGTATAACAGAATTATGAGAAACAAGTTGATGGACATACATAATATTCTTCTCTTTCCAATGTTTGAAGTAGAAAGATTTATGATGAAACTTAATACATTTATTATACCAGATAGAAGAGGCAAGAAAAGCTTGATGAAAGGTAGAGCCGTTTGTAAACAGTGCGTGTATCAGATGTTGTGAGTATTTTAAAATAGGATGCTTAGATATAAAGGTGCAATTGGTCATAAAACAGGTGTCGTAAAAAGAGAATTCATGTAGTACAGAGCGTTCAAAATTGATCCCGTAGGGTATTGATTCATCGTGATACTGTTTGTTCAATACATAAACTTGTCTGATAAAAAAAGCGGTGTGATATAATTTAAATCGAAGGAATCGTACACCCCCTTCATTTTTTGGTTTGATTAATTTAGATAATGCGATACGGGCAGGTTTGTTGTTCCAGAGAAATTTAGAACAAAGGGAGTTAATTTGCTTAAAGTAATAATTGGGGATCTTAAAGGGTAATATAGATAGTAAGATTAGAATGAGTGGTAGAATCATCATTCTTATGGTGTCCAATCTAACCCAGCAGGATAAATGTGGTAGACCAGGAAGAAAATGAGTTTTGGATCTTGGTTTTTAATGTATTGAAATTGTGGACAAGAGTTTAGGGGATAGTAGGAGAAAACCAAACACATAGGTATTTAATTTTAGAGGGACACCATTTGAAGTTAGTGTCGGAAAACATGAATTGATAACATGAGGAGTTTAAAGGTAAAATCTCAGTTTTTGCAAAATTTAATTTATATCCCGATACTTTAGAATATAAATCAATTCCCTATTAGAAGGAAAGCAAAGAGGTTAGTGGTTTCAAAAGATAGATTAAAATGTTATCTGCGTAGGCTGATAATTACATTTCATTGAATTTATGTTGGAAACCCGATATCAAAGAATTATGGCGAATGTGTTCAAGAAAGGGTTTGAGGCATAAAAAAAATAAGAGAGGAGAGAGGGGGCAACCTTGTCTGGTGCCCCTGTGTAAGTTAAAATAAGGGGATACAAAGCTGTTGACAGAGACACACGCATGAGGTGCTGAGTATAATAATTTGATGAATGAAACAAATTTGGGGCCGAAACCAAACCAGTGAAGAGTATAGAACATAAATTGCCAATTTAAACGGTCAAAACTTTTTCAGCATCGAAGGATAGAGCGACTAGGGGATAAGGATATCGCTTTGCCATGGCGAGAATATTAGAAAACATCCTAGCATTATCTGAAGTGAGTCTGCCCTTGATAAATCCAGATTGGTCAGATTTTATAAGTAATTGTATAACATCTTCTAGTCTAGAGGCAAGGATTTTAGCAAACATTTTGCAGTCATAGTTAATTAATTATATTGGGCGATAGTTTTGACAAAGGGAGTGGTCTTTATCAGGTTTGCGGATAATTACAATGAGGGCATCAAGAAAGCAGCCTTCAGGTTTGGAATGTAATAGAAAAGAGGTGAAGAGATTGTGTAAGTGAGGGGCAAAAATATGTGAGAACGAGGAGATAAGTTCAATAGAGAAACCATCAGGACCAGGGGCTTTAGCTCTTTTTAGAGATTTAATTGCATCTAAAATGTCCTGATGTGATATATCTTTTTCCAAGAGAGCCATAGCATTTGGTATAGAACAGGGGGGAGACCATAAAAAAATGACTGAGTGTCATTAACAGGAGGATTAGTATCCTCTATATATAATGAGTGATAGTATGACTGAAATGCGTTGAGAATGTCTGAGTCAGAATATAGTAAAGTATTATTGAGGGTATTACGAATAGGTCCAACGGTTTTCCTTTCCGATTTAACTTTTAAATAGTTGGCCAAATTTTACCTGCCTTGTTCTGGCCCCCGTGGTATTTGGATTTTATTTTGAGTAAGATATTACAGACATTGATTGTAGCTAGTTTGTTTAACTCGTATTTAGCCTTGATGAGGTCTTGTAGGTGAGCAGGAGATTTAGAAGTATAGTAAGTGTGTTCAAGGGTCTTGATCAGTTTGAGGGTAGAGAGATATTGGGATGATTTTTTTCTTTTTGGCAGTATAGGAGATAGTGAATGCTCTAAAAGAAGCTTTAAACACCTCCCAGTTGTTATGTACGGAAGTATCACTTTATTTATTAAGTTGGAAAAATGTATTTATAAAGCAAGTAGCCTCGGAGATGTAGGTTTGATCAGATAGCAAAGAGGTATTGAATCTCCATCTAGCATGTTTAGGCATAACGAGGGATAAATCAAAATTGACTGAAACAGGGGCATGATCAAAGATAAAATTTGAGCCAATTTCAGAAGATTGGAGTGAGGGGAATAAGGATTTTGAAGTCAGAATGTAGTCAATACAAGACATGGTATGATGTGCATTTGAAAAAAGTGAACTCTTGGTTGTCAGGATTACAAGTTTTCCAGACATCAAAGAGTAGACGAGAGGCAGTAGCAGTTTGAAATGCTTTATGAGATTTGTCTGGTTTGAATTTACAATCTGATTTCCTATCGGAAAAGGGATTCAGCCAATTGTTGAAATCTCCAGCAACAACAATATTGGGATTAGTGATTGAGGATAGTTTAAATTTAATAGCATGCCAAAAGTCTGGGTCAAACTTGACTGGTCCATAAATATTAAAAAAGGTGATCTGTTTATTATGGACCATGGCATTACGTATTACCCATCATCCACTCGTATCATTTTCAGTAGATAACATTTGTATTTTCATAGACTTATGACAGAGAATGGCAACATCGCCCTTACGATTAACAGCTGGAGAAAAAGCAACCTGACCTACCCATTGACGTTTGAGTTTAAGTGATTCAACATCATTACAGTGGGTTACTTGCAAACAGGCAATCTGAAAGTTAAGTTTCGATGGGTGAGAAAATTCCTCTGGACGCTTGACGGGGTGACCCAGACCACGAACGTTCCACAAAACAACATTAAACATGTTGATGTTTGGGAAATAGGGATACAGGCCCAATGATGATGAACTGCAGGGGTAACAATGGAAACAAAAAGACAACGATCGTCAAAAATCAGGTAACATGACAGATATAATAAACATATAAGGAAGTAAAACAAATATACACTCATGTTGGTATGAGGGTAGGAAACAAGAGGTAGGAAAGAAAAGGGGGAGTAGGAGGGAGAATACAGCAATAGAGAAAATAGAAAAAGAATAAAAAAGATAAAGAGATAAAGAGACAGACAAGGACATAACACCAGATCTGAAGCATGAGAAAAAGAGAATATGAGTTGGGCATGACCGCACTCAAAAGCAAGAACAGCAACAAAGAAAAAAGAAATTAGGAGAGGTAGAAAGTAAAGATATTTAGGCCATGTGATTCAGAGTTGGAAAGTAGAGAGAGGATAATGCGAGAACAAGTAATTATCTGACAATTTAATGACATTGAGTATTTGTGTTCATAGGTGACTTTGTAATGGATTGCAGAATAGCCTAAGTTTAGATGGATCTTCGAATGAGCGAGAGACACCTTCGTAGGTAATTTTGCAAAGACAAGGATGTAGAATGCCATAGCGGATGTTCATGGATCTCAGTTGTGGACGAAGAGCTAGAAATTCTTTACGTCTACCATTGGTAGCGTTGGAGAGGTCTTGTGAGATGAAGATATTGTGTCCAGACCAGACAAGACTGCGATTTTCTCTAGCAACTTTTAATACGTCCATTAGGTCAGTACATTCTAGAAATAGCATTATAATACCACAAGGTTTGCTAGAGTGAGGCTGAAGACGTCCAAGATGGTGAGCTTGTTGGATATTGAGAGGAGTGGAAGATTGAAGATTAAGAAGGTCGGACAAAAATGTATTTAAAAAAGAAAGAAGATCAGGACCTTCAATGTTTTGAGGTAAGCCATATAAGCGAAGAATATTCCTTCGGTTGCGATTTTCGAGATCTTCGGTATGTAATTTCAGTTTATGAATTTCTTGTTACAGCAATGGTACTTTGGTGGCCACATCCTATCGATTACTTATAGGTTGTTCCATCTCTAACATTTTACCTTCTATGTTGATCCAACGATCTTCAATCAACTGTAGTTTTTCGTTAGTGGAATTCATGAATGGTTTTAATGCACGTAATTCGTCTAAAATTGAGTCCAAGACTGGATTACAGGATGACTGAACTGGAGATGGAGGGTCATTTTTGACTCGTTTCGGTTTGGTGCCAGATAAAGATGTTTTCGTAATATTAAGAGGACCGCTGTCCATCTTGAAAATATAAACCTGTCGATGAGGAAGTCATTTAATAGGAGAAAACCTGCCCATACACTAAGTGACCAATGTTAGAGAGTTGTAAACAGGTTCAGACACTGTAGTTGGTAGATACCATGGTCAAATTCCAGGTAGTATGATTATAAAAGCATAGCAGGCATATAGAGTAATAAAGGTACCCACAGATTAGCAAATATGTAAGAGAAGTGGGATGTGAGATATCTTTTTAAGTAAAGTCTCACAGCATGTGTATATTTTAACAGATCCCCTCATACATAAAATTCAATTAGACTAGTGAGACCAGATGTTAATGCCGTTATGACATATAAACAAAGAATTTATACATATTTTAGTATAAATGATAAGGTCATTAGGCAGCATTGGAGACGATGACTCATTTAAAAAAGGCCAAGTATTAAATGGCATACAAGATATTAGGAGAAAGATATTGTGAGAAGCGCCCTAACAAAATGGCGCAATTATCCGCAAATACTCAATATATCTCAGTCAACGATGTATGGAAATCAGGAAAATAAATGAAGAATGGGGACAGCAGCACACCTTGTTTTCCTCATAAAATTTTTGTTCCATCTGGCAAAGAGGTATTCAATAACATTATTGAAATGCGCTCATAATGCTCCTGACGATAGTATGGATTGAAGTAATGCTTGGAGCAGTCAACTTGCCAGTAATGAGTGAGAATATCCAAATCTGTATGCACTATTCCTCTGAAGCTTCTCATGTGTTACATTCAATAAAATGAGAAGAGAGGAGAGCTCCCCCAAGCGAAGAATGCTGCCTCAGCAATCATAGGAAATGCGTTTGTGAATGCCACGCAGACAAAATGGCGGCCGTTCGTACCTGTGGATCGGTGTCGGCTCGGCGATAATTAGAAATAAGACGAGTTGAGGCTCACCGTTGGTTCACCAACAAAAAAAAATAGAAAGGGTGGAAAGACTAATGCAGAAAGAACAGAAAGGTAAAAAGTTGCATATAAATCTCACTGGGTGGGGATTATCTTGGGACACACAGGAAGGAAAACAGGAAGATGCCTGACCCAGGACCCACGCAAAGGAGATACCTTATGATTTACCTATGCCAGTTCCAAAAAGGAGCTGGAGGTGATAGCAATGCACCACCTAGGCCAAGAGGGGATAAGAGCCACATGCCATGTCCCGCCATGACCCACAGCAGTGGCTTCTCAGGTGTGCACCGAGTGACTGAGGGGACCGAAGACCCGAACCCATCCGACCTCCTGGAACCCTGGCTGGGCTCGGGAAAACAAATGAGTCCCCATCGGGACTTCCAGGGTGGCTCGGCCATCTGGCTGCACCAGTGGAAAGCGTGGCATGCGACCAAATGACCAGGCTCAGGGTGCTCAGAGCCCTAGCTGGGCCTCAGGCATCAGGCTACAAGGATGGCTCTGACCAAGCTTTGACCCGGGGCCCGCAGGCATCTTATCACGCAGGCAAAGTGGGGAAGACCTCCCTGTGCCTGGTGGAACCCCGTCCTGATCCCTTGGATGTGTGGCAGGCTGGAAAATGGAGCCCGGTGCGGAAGGGTCTGCTCCAGGGCCTGGCGGGGCCCTTGGATCCGGTCAGAGCTCCAGGACCGGGCCATGTAGGTGAAGGCTCACTAGGCCTGGTAAAATAATAATAACACTTGTTCTACCATTTTTGTTCCCTTAGATTTTGGACCCTAGCTCAGCCGGCACCCAGGGCGACCTAGGGCTATCCAGGGTGGGCTGACTTGCGTGGCTCTCCCCCCGTTTTATTACCCAGAATCCCTTGCAAACTTCCAACTTTAACTTGAAAAAACACATTTTTCTCACATTTCTGTGATGGAAAGTTCTGGAATCTGCAGGGAGCCACAAACGTACTTCCACCCGGTATTCCTCCAGGTGTCCCGATACAACTGGCAGGGGAAGCTCTGCCCCTGCTCCTGAGGCTTAAAAATAAAAAAAATGCAATCCCAATGCTGTAAACAGCAGAGCGATTTCCTGGACATGTGCAGAGAACGTAACGGTTACGTCCTCCGCACACGGCCACCATGGCAGAGAATGTAACCGTTATGTCCTTGGCACAGAAAGGGTTAAAGAGGTGCATTGTCAACTTTTTCCTTAATTAGAGCAGCTTCGGGGAGGTTCTGATGTATATGGGGATGTTATTACAGATCATGGGTGCATTAGTGGATGTGGTCTGTGGTTATTTATATTCATCTAGAAAAAAGCCTGTATAAATTGAAACAAAGGCCAAAACATGGCACATTGTTTATAGTTTCATGGGGAAGGGCGGCCACATTATGCATATGTTTTGTCAATGTGGATTCCTTCTGAGTTTTTTAAATACAAGAAGAGCGTACAGTTGCAAACAATGATAATAGGTGTTCATTTTGTTTCTCCATGCTCTTTAATGGACTGTTGAAGAAAACTTCAGTACTTTGAAATTCGGTTGAGTCCTCACACTGTATTTATTAAAACACAATCAATACTTAAAATTCTGACTTGAGGTCCCCTTGACATCTGCCACAGAGTGAAGCTACCCAAGGACAGCACACACATTTATATCTACATTTCAGAAGCCTCTATAAGTATTGAAATCAGTTAAGTTTCACTTTTCTACAAGCAGTAGGAGGGATGCACGCATGGGAAAGAGCAAAACTGAAAGCAAATGGCCTATACAAGAATCTGGACCAGAACAAGGCTCAAACTAACTAAGCAGTTTTAAACAAGCATTTGCAATGCAATAGGTCTCACATTATTAAAGTTTGCGGTATTGGTGTTGCAAATAATAATGCAACATCAATAGCTCATACTTTCAGTAATGCAAGACCCAGTGCATTGTAAATGCTTGGGTAGTGAGTCAGGAAACAGAATTGTATGTCTCAGTGCAGTACCACAAGCTGCCCCTAGAGGTCGCTAGTGAGCAAGGCACCAGCACTGCAAGCTGCTCCTAGAGGTTGCTAGTGAGCAAGGCCCCAGCACTGCATGTCTCAGTGTGTGCAGTACCGCAAGCTGTTCCTAGAGGTCCCTAGTAAGCAAGGCACCAGCACTGCATGTCTCGGTGCAGTACCACAAGCTGCTCCTAGATGTCCCTGCATGTCTACAAAGTTGTAGTTATTGACATTATAAATGCCAATGTTTTTTTACCTAGCCATGTTGCATGGTACAGTACCGTATGTGTCCAAATGAGGACCTCTTTTGGTCACATGTGGTACTGCACCCTGCAGAAGATATGGAAAATCCACCCTACCCATTGATATCTTAGTAGGCCAGACTTGGATGTGTTCGGTCTTCTGAAAAGAATTTATTGTGGGCAGTGAGACGAAGGGATATGCAAACAGTAGGGCCACAATGCAGAAACAATCTGCCCTTCTTGGTAATGAAGTCCTTGGATCTGAAAGTCTTAAAAATACTGAAAATTAACCTATACCCTGCCCTATCACTGTCGGAGTTCCAGATGCAGCAAGGGAGGCAAACAATTTTGGATTATTGCAGTGTAGTTCTTGGGAGCCTGAGGGTAAGTAGTGATGTCAGTTGAAGAAATCTTTAGATCTAGATCTGAAATTTATGACCCAGAATATCCATCTTGCTTCTTGACGTTGCCCAGTTATGTGCCTTTGGCCTGCGCTTGCATCACTAGTCCCTCCCCATACCAGGCAGCCCTCAGAGTAAAGCTTTTACGATTCCCAGCTATGAAGTTATCCCGCGTCTGCAAATACAACTGTAAAACCTGGAAAACAATTTATATAGCTAACTATTTCTCATCTTCTAAGAGAAAGATTTGGGTAATTTCTCAATAACTATATAGATGATCCATACATTGTCTAACTTTTAACATACTGCACATTTTCAGTGCTGAAACCAATGACTCAAGATGTGCCTGCTCCTACAACGTCCAGCTATCAGAACAAAATAAACTAGCTCATATATGTGCAGCATTTTTAATCTGCATAGTTTATTCGTTTGCAGTGTTTCAATCTGAATAGATCATACATGTGAAATGTTCCAGTCCCGGTTATCTCATACCTACTCTCACAAGCTCGTACACGTGCAGTGTTCTAGTCTGATTAAACTCATGCATGTGTGCACTGCACCATACCAGTTTAGATCATACGTATTCAGTGCTTCTGTCGTGTCGCTTCGTGACAGACTCACAGGAGACAGGTAAGGATGAGTGAATACTTTATTGGAGTCTATGTTGTTGTCGCCGTGCCCACGCACGTCTGCCCACCTCGCTCCCTTACTCTGCAATGCCCTCCCACATCCCCTGACCGGATGTGGTGTCCGGTTCCCTTCGTGTCCACCTAGTGTCTTGCAGGGTCCTAGTGCCCTGCCCTCAGGTCACTACATCTCCCCCTTTTGTCACAAAGAAGTGACGAGAAAAATGAAACATAGAGATGTGTAGATAGAGATAGATGCAAAGTCTGCCCGGGCACTTGTCGGTGTGCCTCCCATCATCACATTTCTTCTATTAGTCTTTTTGGACGTCTGCATGCTCTTTTCTGGCTTGCTTCCGTCTGTTGCTCTTCTGCTGGCCCCTCACCATTGTTATGCTCTTGCTCTTCTTGTTCTACTGTGTCCTTATCCTGGTCCTCTCTTTTTTCCTCTTTTAGTTCTTTGAAATGTGAACTGTTTCGTGTTATCCGCTGATGTGCTGATTCTGCCGTGATCATCGGTCCCTTTACTTTCGTTACTGTTAGCGGGTCTTTGGAGAACGTGCTGTCTGATTTCCTTTGTTGCCGCTGACGTACTATCACCGTGTCTCCTTCCTTTAGGTCTGACACTCTGGCATGTCGCTTGGCATCTGCATATCTTTTCATTTTGTTCTTCTCCTCTTTGTCTCTTTCTGCAATGCTGCTGTGATCCGGTGTCATTGTTGCCTCAATTTGCGGTAACCTTGTTCTGCTTGTTCGCCCCAGTACTAGCTCTGCTGGGCATCTTCCTGTGGAGTTATGCGGTGTGTTTCTGTAATCACGCAGAACCTGGCATAGAGCTTGGCCAAGTGAAATTTGCGCCAGTTTTGCTCTTTGAACTGCCTTTTTGATGTTTCCCATGAACCTCTCCACCATTCCATTCGCTTGAGGCCACAGAGGAGTTATCTTCCTGTGGTTTATCCCTAGGTAGGCCATGAATCTGCGGAAGTCTTCCCCTGAGAATGGAGGACCATTGTCTGTTTTTAGTGTTTCTGGTGAACCCCATGCTGCAAAGATGTCATCCAGTATCGGTAGTGTTGCTGTTGCTGATGTCGACGGGACCTGTCGTACTATTGGGAACCGTGAATATTCATCTATGACCACAAGCAGGTAGTTGCCTGTTTCTAGGGGCCCAAAGAAATCAGCCGCTAGTGTTGTCCACACCGCTCTCGGAAGTTCCGACATTTGTAGTGGTTCATTCCTAGCTGGTGATCCTGTTGCTTGACATAGGTGGCAGGTCGTTATGGTGTCTTCTACCATGTTGTCTAGGCCAGGGAACCATACTTTCTCTCTTATCAACTTCTTCGTGGCTACTATGCCTCGGTGTGACTCATGAGCCAGGTTTACCAGTTGCCTCCTGAGTGATCTTGGTATCACTATTCTTGTTCCTCTCATCATTATCCCTGTGGCTGTCTCTGACAGTTCCTCATTAATCTTCTTGAGAGCTAGCACTTCTTCCTTGCATACTCCTGTTTCCCAGGCACAATTATTGTTGACATGCCTCCATCGCTGCTTTCTTGTTACTTCTAAAGCCATTTGCATCGTGGCGTCTTTCTTCGTCTCAATTGCCAGTTCTGTTAGTGTTATTGGTGCCGGGGTGTTTTGTTTCAGTATAAAATTGAGGTACTCCTCTGCCATCGATGTCGTCTCATGGGCTTTCGGTAGTGGGTGCCTCGACATGTAATCTGCTGGGTTGTGCTCTTTCCCTGGCTTGTGCACAATTGTGAAGTCATAATCCATCAACCTTATGCCCCAGCGTTCAATCCTGGGCGGCATTTTGGCTGACGGGCTGCCATAGATCGTCACTAGCGCCTGGTGGTCAGTTATGATGGTGAATGACTTCCCGTAGATAAACATGTGGTAATGTTCACACGCCCAGACCACTGCTAGGCTCTCTTTTTCTGGTTGCGAATATGCTCTTTCAATGTCCGTTAAACTCTTACTCGCATACGCAACAATTTTCCTTTGTGAATCTCTCCCTGGCAGATGCTGCGCTAGTATCGCTCCTAGTCCTACTGGGCTGGCATCAACAGTCAGTTCAGTGCACAGTAGTGGGTCAAAGTAGGCCAGGTGTTCCACAGTCACCACCGCTTCTCTTATTTCTTCAAATGCCCTGTCGCATTCCTGAGACCAGATGAACTTCTGTCCTTGTTTTGTCAGTTCTCTTAGTGGTGTGCTCACCGTGGCGAAGTCCTGTATGTACCGCGCACAATAGCTGGCGAGACCTAGAAACGACCGTACTTCTGCAACATCTGTCGGGTGGTTTGCATTTTTCAGTGTTTCAACTTTGCTTGGGTCTGGCCTCAGGCAGCTGATCATGTCATTTAGGTGTGGCCCCGGGTGACGTTCTCTTGCGATTGCGGTGTTCGGGATCCTCATGTCCACACAGATGCGGATCTTTGAGGTGTTCTTCTTTGGGACTGCCACAATCGGGGACACCCAGGGCGTCGGTCCTTCAGCAGGTTCAATTATATCCTGTGCCAGTAGACTTGTTATTTCCTCCTCAACTTGTGGTTGTAGGTGAATTGGTACTCGTCTGTGATGCTGGGCCACTGGCTTGATCGCTTCATTTATGTGTAATGTTATCTGTTTTCCTTTTAGTTTGCCAAGACCCTTCAATATGGCTGGGTATTCTAGTAAGATGTTTTCCGTTTCTGACATGTGGTACGTCATTGCCAGTAGCCCCATCACCTGGGCCGTCACGTTGCTGAGCAGGCATGGTGCTGGGATGTCACCCTTAAGCACATGTATTTCATCTTGGTATGATTTGCCTTTGTATGTCAGAGTCTCTGTAAATTTTCCCATGTTTTCTACCGGCCGTTTGGAACCCCACGTGAACACGTCCACAGTTGATGGTGATAGCCGTGGTTTCACTATCATTTTTTGATATTCTGACATGCACATGATGTTGCAGGTTGCTCCACTGTCAAGCACAAACTTTGCTTTGTGGTTTCCTACGCCGATGTCCACAGTGGCCGTTTTCTTTATTTGTTCTTTTTCTACGAGATGCACATGTTCTGTCTCTCTGTCCTCTCTTGGGGCGTCTGACATCAGATATAGTCTCGCTTCCCTCACAGATGCTGCCGTCTCTTCTGACTCGTCGGAGGAGCTGCGATTTGCCGTGTCCATGTGTCGTGCGTATCTGTTGCTTGTCATCCGTGGCCTCATCGTTCTGCCTCTTTCACTTCTGAATTGTCTGGTCATGCACGTGCTTCTGCAGGGTCCTAGTGCCCTGCCCTCAGGTCACTACAGCTTCATTCTCGGCTTGCACGCGAGCAGAGTTCTGGCCCTGTTAAATTATGCATGTGAAATGTTCCGGTCTCGTCTCCCTCCTCTGACCCTCCTCTTCTTCCTCCACCCCCCCACCCACCTGTGATCCTCTGCATACCTGTGTGCAGGATACAGAGCCCGCAGCCTGGCGTGGCTCCATGTCCCTCGAGGGTGTTTGTGTAGAGGATCAGCGCCGAGCATATAAATACAGCTCCTCCCGAGGGAGCCAGAGAGCAGCGCTGGGATTGGTGGCTGACGGCTGGGTCTCCTTCGAGCTACAGGGAGCCTGACCGTCTATACCCTGTGGGTGTCTTTGCATTACAGCTGACGACTCGAGCTCCGGGGCTATCTGACACCTGGGACTGAAGTCGTGCTCCCAGGGTGTCTGACCCCCCTACCGCTGAAGAGCCAGGCCCTTTGGGTGTCTGTCTCTATACCCTGTGGGTGTCTTAGAACTACAGAGGGCGGCTCAAGCTCCGGGGCTGTCTGACACCTAAGACGGAAGTCTGGGTTCCCATGGTGTCTGAACCTCTACCACTGAAGCGTCAGGGTCTTTTGGAGTCTGTCTGTATACCCCTTGAGTGTCTTAGCACTATAGCGGGCAGCTCGGGAGGCCGGGGTGTCAGACACCTAGGGCTGAGGTATGGGCTCCCTGGATGTCTGACTCTCTACCGCTGACGGCTCAGATTCTGTCTATATACCCCTTGGGTGTCTTAGCACTAAAGTGGGCAGCTCAAGCTGAGGTCTGGGCTCCCTGGGACTCTGACCCCTCTATCGCTGAAGTGTTAGACTCTTTAGGTGTCTGTCTCCTATTCCCTTGGGTACTTTAGTACTACAGCTGATGGCCCGCGCACCCTGCGTGTCTGACTCCTAGGCTCTCGCTCGTTCTTCATCTAACCACCGCCAGATGTCTCTTGTTCCCTCAGCATCTGGTCCCTACAGCTGTGGTCTCAACTCCTGGGTGTCTGCACGTTAAGGTTAAGGTCTCTGAGTTATTCGGCGTCTGACCCATGCAGCAGAGGTCGATAGCGCCTTGGGTGTCTGTCTGCTTTAGGTGAGGTCTCAGGGCTATTCAGCGTCTCACCCCTGCAGCACAAGTCTCGAGTGCCTTGGGTGTCTGACCCCTACGGATGTGGCCACGCCCCCTCGGATGTCTATATCTCTGCTGATTAGAACGCGCACAGAAGAGCCCCTGGTGTGTACGAAGATCTGAGCAGAGCCCTCCCCGAGGAGATGTCTGACCCGCCGCCCCGCAGGAGTCTCAGGTGAGGGGCTCCACTTTGATATGCTACCTGTCCTCTGAAACTGCGCCACCTTCGTCACTCGTTCTGTGAAGCGACTAGAGCCCAAGGTACACACACGTCACCTGCCCGTAGCTAATTCATCCATAAGTACATCTAAATATATAGACTAAAATATATGTGTATGTCGATGAATGCTCATAGATGAAATGCTGTCCGTGATAAAAGGTGGATCCCCTCCCATGCTCTGCAACCGATACATTATTTGTGAGAAAGGACGGCATTACTGTAGTGCGCACTGCACACAAGTGTCACTCCCGGGATGTAATTAAACCACCTTTTAGTGCAGTGGAAACAACTGTTCAGTGCTACAGCTTGCTTGGGACCAACTCACTTTACTGTACACCAGGTCGGTTTTGCAGACACAGGCTTTTCTGCGCATGTATTGCCATAACCGCTTTAATAGGAGGAGCTGGGGATCTGGGGGTCTGTGGTTACGTGTTCCCAAAGGAGAGCAAAAAAGCCCCCCACCCCAACACTACAAACCAGGACGCCCCACCACACCCAATCTCACAGAGTCTGGGTAGAAAGGGTCACTCGTTAAAAGGGGACAGCACTTTAGCCCCCCTTAGAATGCTGCCCATACATGAAAGGCATAGAGAACCGGTAAGCCGGTAGGCAAAGCCAAAGGTCAATCTAGATACAGAGCATGGCTTGCTAATTAGAAAAGATGTGCCACCGTGAGTAATAAGCGTACTATCCATTATGGGTGGTCTATGTAGCACGGAAGGCGTGCTGCAGCGCATGTAAAAGTGCTTGCAAACGAAGTAGTTTCCCGTATGAAAGGCACGCCTCCTGATATGGCAAGTGTTTACCTCTATAGTTACAAGCAGGTCTCATACGGCATAATAACCCGCAGTAATGTGACACGAACACTCGCGCCATCGGATCGATTTTAAATACACGCGAGTAAGCGTGATAATGTCACGGCCATGCGGCTGGAGAAGAACATAGAGAGCAGACTGGTAAGTTATGTGATGAAGGTTAAGAGACCGCCATCTTTAAATATGTTTGAGGCCCAGTGGCGCAATTCGTGAGTGGCAAGCATTCTATCCATGAGGAGTGGTCCATGTAGTACGCAATATGTAAAGAACAGTAAAGGCGCGCTGCAGTGCAAGAAATGTTGTGTGCAAACAAAATGTTAGCACCTACTGATATGTCAAAAACTAGACGGGTCTCGTACGGCATAATAACCAACAACAATGTAACGTGAACAGCCGCATCATTGAATAAGATAAAAAAATTTTAACGAGTAGGCGTGATGATTTCATGCCCATACGGCCCAGGAAAAGCATAGAAAACGAACCAATAGGTCACTAATATGTTGAGGAGAGACTCACGCAGCCCCATCAATGGAGAGCTACAGCTGGCCACAAAAAAAAAAGCGATCACGAAACTGAAAGCGATCGCTTTTGAAAACAAAGCCGCGAGTGGTGCGCGCGCACCATATGGTTTCAATTATCGCGCCCGTGTCTGGGCATGATAATTGAAACCATATGGCAGGAATGCGCGTAATAGACACCAATAGGCCATGGGCGGAGCAATGCGCCCGCCTTTGGCCTATTGTGTGCTATTTTAAAAATGAACACGCAGGCAAAGGCCAATAGCAGGCCACAGAACTAAAAACACACGCACGAGCGTGTACATTTCCAGGGTCCGTTTCAGAACCCTGGACAAAAGGACTCTCGCCTGCGTGAGCACTGCTGCGCAGTGCAACGCAGGGCGCGAGCCCTACAAATCATGCTCTCAATTGCCAAATATTTAATACAATCAGTAATGTTTAGAAATTATGTCAGATAGGAGTCACATTACTGAGTGGCGTAGGTAACTTGGTCAATAATGTTAGAGGAGTGTGAGCAAGAGGAGGAGAGGAGAAGCATTTGTGTATCTTACTATGACGGCAGTGGACAGAATCAGTGGTTTTAGTTTTCAGTTATTTGGAAAAGCGGCGATAATTTTAACGCCGTGCTTGATAATATGCCCCTTAGAAAGTACAAACAGACTTATTCTGAGGTCTGCAAGGAAGTAATGAATCAGTTCTTTGTCTGTAGAGATAGATATCAAGTGGTTTCCTAGACACAACAATAATAGCTGATTTGGGTATCTCATTTATTTATTTCGAGAACAACAAGTGTCCTAATGAAGTGACTCTGATGTCGTGAAACATGTGTTGGCCCCTTTTTTGATCATGCAAAAAATAAAATTGGGATACTTCAAGCAAGAAGGACCCTTCTGTAATTAATAATTGAGATACCCTAATCAGCTATTAATCTTGTGTCTAGGAAATCATTTGATATCTCATCATACAAAGTACTGGTTCACTACTTCGTTGCAGACATCAGAATAACTGTTTACTGATTTGAATAGTGGCATTGTCTTCAGTGCAGTGGAGAAGCAGGAATATTTCTAAGTTTATGTTTTAACACTATTACTTTTAATAAATGCCTCTCGATGCAGTGATATAATCTGAATTATTAAGGTGACCGCATCAGCATATAAAAGAAATACACTTTTTCTTAAGCAACTTCATCATATTTTAACATGATCTTTTGCATGATTTACATGGCAACTATGCTAATTTCTCATCTTGCAAAGGGCTTTTAAAGCCAGAGCCTAACCCGTGCCTCAGTTCAGGCTCGACTTTCCCTGTTAATATGTTGGATCGCTCACCTCTGCTCATTCTGCTGCAACAGTGACTTGATGCCACTGCCGCAGCAGTCAGCAGATCCGACTGGCACTGCTAAAACAGATTAAATAATTATTAGGGGGTACACCACCTCATACACTTTTCCTGAAGTTATGTCCCTGCATGTGGTAACAGAGAAAGTAAGTAACAAAGGGGCACATGCATGAAAGTTTCATTTTGCGATTACCATATAGAGTATTTTTTAGAAATTGCTATTTGGTAATCGCAAAATGCAGTGCAACAAAACAGAGAGCAAATAGCGATTCTCTAATTGCGATTCCTTAAGAATCTCAAACGCAATTAGGGAATCCCTATTTGCTATTGCGACTCCATTCTTTCCTATGGGCCTCAAGGCCCTTAGGTGGGAATGGTCTTGCATTGCCTAAATTGCAATTACCTAATTGGTAATCACAAATTAGGTGATGCAAGGCAAGTGTGTCCGGAGGCCTAAGGCCCCCCTTAGGTACCCTAACAAAAAAGGGGCACATGTAAGGCACACACATGCCCTATGAGCATTTGTGTGTGCGCCACATGGCACTTTGTAAAATGCCGTGTTTTATGCATTTCCTAAATGCACAGTTCGCATTTAGGAAATGCTTCTTGCATGTGCATTAGGATATTGCAAAATGCGATTCCCTATTTGCATTCACAATTTAGGGAATCACAATTCCCTAAATTGTGAATTAAAAAACTTTCATGCATTAGAAAAGGCCATTTTGTGATCGCAAACGGCTTATTTTGCGAATCGCATTGTTTGCGATTGCAAAATAGCTTGATGCATGTGCCCCAAAATTTGTAAGAAGAAGCATGAATGTGTTGTACTGAACACTTTTTGTGCTGCTGCACAGAAGGGATTTCAGTGCAGGAATTTTGGAGCATATAGTTACCATAGACACCTATTTTAGAGGGCCTACAAGTTTCACCCAGGAGTGGCAGAGGCAGACTCCATGGAATACCATTGACACCACAGTAATGAAGCTGTGGAGTCCTCCTGGTAGTGGTGGAGGTGAAACTCTAAAAAAACCACAGGTACAGCAATGATGGGTCTTTGTGGTCCTTTCAGAAACAGCAGAGTCGTGACCCTCAATAGTCGATGTTTTTGGCAACCCAGCGTAAAGGCATTAGTTGTGTAAATAAAAAATAGTGTGTTGACAGAGAAAAGGTAGTGTTAAAGAAGAATATGTGCAGGTAGGAAATGGGTGTAATCTGACACAGATTCTAGCTCTAGGAACCAACAGGTTGCAACACAGAAGACGCCATAGGAAGACCACCTTACCCTCTCTGCCCTTTGTGTGCCTGGGTTGGATACCCTCCGAAGAGTGGTTTACTAGTGTGTGTTGAACACACTTTCCACAATGGTCACTTGATACTTGACAGGAAGTGGTGAGGGAGACAAACCATCGAAGGAATGCAGACAGGGCCAAGGGTAGAGGCTGAAGTCACAATAGAGTCAGCATTTGGGACAAGTTTCGGTTAGAAGCAAGATATGGTTCCATGCCTACAACCAAAATTAATATACAGCTGTAACCTCCCCAGCTGAGCAGAAATAGGCCCAGTAAATACGATCAAGGACAAAAAGCCGTGCATAATCAGTTGCGACAGACAGATTTTCAGAGAGGGGTAGCATCCATTGTTGAGGCCTCACTGCAACATCTCAACATCACAGACCCCTGGCCCGCACCAGACAGAGCCATGATGGGATGGAGCGCGATGATGTTCAAACATTGTAGGGGTGCATCATAATCATGGATAGTCCGCATCCCCATATATTCTTGTGTTGTATTCATTTTGATCATTACAATTGTATTGTAATAACAAAATGTGCAAGTGAAGTAATAGAAACTTATTTTGTGTCACGCAGAAAAGAAATGAAATTATGTTTTTATTTGAAATTGTAACCTTAGTATGTTGCAGCTGCCTAACGGAAAGTTTATGTGTAGTAATATACATTTTAAACGAGCACCATGTTGAAAACTGCACAAAGAAATAATGAGTTATGCTTAACATTTAATAATTGTAGATGTTTGCAACAAGAAGCATTATTAATATGTGTGTAAATTCTGATGTGTAAAGGCCTAAATGGATGTTCACGTTGTGCTATGAAAGGCCTATGCATTTGTTCTTATGTTAGCCGAATTGTGTAGGCCTTGAAATTTAATTTTCCTGGTAGGCTCTCACATTTAGAAGTAGTCAGCGAATTTCATGTGCACGCAGGGATGTTCTGTTCTCACGTTTCAGTTGCAGGTGGAAGAAGCTGCCTTTGTTAGTTAGAACTAACGCCTTTTGTTTTAGGAGTTAGGCATGGAGGAGAAGTGAAACAAAGTAAATAGAAGGTCGAAAATTGGGATCTGGTGTTCTTTCTTGTTGAGGAGGCCTGGGAACCAAGGTCACCAGACAACGTTTGGAGAAGACGGTGGAAAACTACCTAGGAGAGGTGTACGTTAGCATGAGGTGATCTGTGGGCGTGTTTTACATCTTTGTATTTTGTATTAGGGAAAGTGCCCCGAGGGAGGAGAGGCAGAAGGAGACAGGATGAGTTAGGACAGGGGTACTCATAGTACGGCCAGCGGCCCGGCAAGCCTTTCTTGGCGCCCGCGGACCTTGCAGACATCGTACCGGTGTTTTTTGTTTTTTTTAACAGTGTCAGCAAACAGACAGAGATAGAGACTAACAGAGAGAGGGACAGACAGAGACAGATAGGCAGAGACAGGGACAGACAGATAGAGGCAGAGACAGACAGAGAGGCAAAGAGACAGACGGAGAGGGAGACGGAGAGGGAGGGCGACAGAGAGAGAGGGAGACGGAGAGAGAGAGGGAGGGAGACGGGGAGAGAGAGGGAGACGGGGAGAGGGAGACGGGGAGGGAGGGAGACGGGGAGAGGGAGGGAGACGGGGAGAGGGAGGGAGACGGAGAGGGAGGGAGACTGAGAGGGAGGGAGACTGAGAGGGGGGGAGACTGAGAGGGAGGGAGACGGGGAGAGGGAGGGAGAGGGAGGGAGAGAGGGGAAGAGGGGGGGAGGGAGAGGGAGGGAGAGAGGGGAAGAGGGGGAGAGGGGGAGGGAGGGAGGGAGACGGAGAGGGAGAGAGACTGAGAGGGAGGGAGACTGAGAGGGGGGGAGACTGAGAGGGAGGGAGACGGGGAGAGGGAGGGAGAGGGAGGGAGAGAGGGGAAGAGGGGGAGAGGGGGAGGGAGGGAGGGAGACGGAGAGGGAGAGAGAGAGAGGGATAGAGAGGGAGAGAGAGAGGGAGGGAGAGAGGGAGGGAGACAGGGAGGGAGGGAGACAGAGGGGGAGACAGAGACGGGGAGACAGAGGGAGACGGAGAGGGAGGGAGACGGAGAGGGAGGGAGAGAGACAGAGAGGGAGGGAGAGAGACAGAGAGGGGGGAGAGAGATAGAGAGGGAGGGAGAGAGAGAGAGGGAGGGAGACGGAGGAGGGAGGGAGACGGAGGAGGGAGAGAGAGGGAGAGAGAGAGGGGGAGAGAGAGGGAGGGAGACAGGAAGGGAGGGAGACAGAGGAGGGAGACAGAGAGAGGGAGACAGAGGGAGACGGAGAGAGAGGGAGACGGAGAGAGAGGGTTGAGAGACTTAGAGGGAGGGAGAGAGACAGAGAGGGAGGGAGAGAGACAGAGAGGGAGGGAGAGAGAGAGAGGGAGGGAGACAGAGGAGGGAGGGAGACGGAGGAGGGAAGGAGATGGAGGAGGGAGGGAGATGGAGGGAGAGGGAGGGAGACGGAGGGAGAGGGAGGGAGACGGAGGGAGAGGGAGGGAGACGGAGGAGGGAGGGAGACGGAGGACGGAGGGAGCCGGAGGAGGGAGGGAGACGGAGGAGGGAGGGAGACGGAGGAGGGAGGGAGGGAGATAGAGAGAGGGAGAGAGAGAGATATGTGTTTGCCGGGTCCCGTGGCTCAGTGGACGAAGGCGTCCACTGCTGGAACCTGTGTTCCACCTCATGGTCACAGTTTTTTTTTGTTGCTCTAGCCCCGCTTCCTCCCCCAATGACCCCGCCCCCAGCCACAAACCACACTGTAAATTTGGCCCCCAAGAGAAAGTTTGTGAGCACCCCTGAGTTAGGAGAAGGGGTTAGAAGATTGATCTGGGAAGAGTATCTTAGAACGAGCTCTGTAGCTTTGGCTATCTGACTTATATTGTGAATGTGCTTCTTAGGAAGTCTTCACATGCTGACACCTTTAACTGACTTAGAATGGGAAATGCTAAGTAGGAATGTCACCTCAGAGATAGAGGAGGGATAGTCTAATGTTTTTCACTTTTCTGCCACAGATGAAGTCTGACTTAAATGTTGGAGCAGTCCTTGCTTATGTCATATTTTTGGAGCTTTTCATCCTCTTCATGATTCATCGGAGCAGACTCATTCGGAGATTTGGTTTTGTATTAGTTCCCATGTATTTTTACAAGCTCGTATTGAGGTGCCTGTATATCCAGTTGTTTTTGGCTTTGTACTAAACTCCCTAAACTGAAGTTTGGAGTCTGTGATCTTTTGAGCCATAATTACTACTGAAAGTTGAATTGCTTAAATTGAGTTGCTTCTTCCCTTTACACTTCTCAGCAGGTAAAAAGAGACATCGACCTAGGGTTCCCTATTAAAATTTCGGTAGTGGAACTCAGCCTTATCAATGCATTGGGTTGGAAGCGGTGACGGAGACAATCTGCCCAATGGAAAGCAAGCAGAGCCAAGGGCAGAGGCTGCACACACAATAATGCCGGGGTTGGCGGCAAACTCCTGCTGGAGGCAAGACACAGATTGATGTCCATGACCAATTTTAACAAAAGACTGTAATCCCCCTCCAGATCAGCAACAGTTTCTGTAAATAAGACGCAGTACAAACAAGCAGTCAAAGCCAATAGGTCTGGAGTGCATTTTGAGTCCTGAATAAAACATCTAAAGAAGCCTGCTGCACTGGGAAAATGAATAAAAAAAGATTGCTTTCTGTGTAGAATGCATCTATGAAACAAATAATTTAATCAGTGGTGATTTGGTGCACTTTTGAGACGTAAAACAGTCCCACATGTATTATAGTCCAAGCACTCTTTAGCAGAGGGGAATGATACACCAAACAGCCAATAACATGAAGTGAGGGTGGACCCAAAGCCCATTCTGTATATTTTACAGTTGCCACCAATAGGTCTTGTGACCGCTACACTGTAAAAAGCAGTAAAACCTTGTTACGGACAGTAAGTAGATTTTCAGATCGGGGCTTGCTTTTCAGTGAGGAAATACCTCTGTGGTTCACTTACCAATTGCAGCGGGATCCTTAATTGTGGCTTCAATCAGTTCCTCACTATGAGGTTAGATAAGGTAGCCCATTTTGACACCAGTCAATACTCTGAAATGGGTGGTACACTGCAGCAAAATATGGGTTATTCCTTTGAACAAGAGATGCTGGGAAAATACAATAGCAGAGATAAATAACTTTTTATACAAGCTGTTATTCAGATGTCTTCCCGCAAAGGGTACATTGTCTCATCTTCACATTAAATTATTTTTTTCAGCATTGATGCAAACAAATTAATACTGCTTCCAAGCCTCTGCACTGTCCCCCACCCCATCAAGTCTGAGATTAGGGCTCAGGCCTTCAGCCTCACCTCTGCTGGGATACCTATTCCTGTCTTGTATTTATCCCCAAGAGGGAGGAAGAAAGAGGTCAGACCACTCATGGCTGGCTTTGCTGACAGCTTGCCTGAGAAATATGCAATATGTATGAACGATTAATATTTAATACATATAGGTGGATCAAAAGGAACAACAGACGGACGAGCGAATATAATTTTGGAGAACTGAAATATGAACAACCATCTGCTGTAAACCACACTTAATACTAAATCTAGGATTTAAAAAATACAACGATGATCTAGTGTTTAATAATGCTATGGAAGAGATCAGGAAAGGGTGCGGGGGAGGTGGGGGGGGGGGGGGTGGGGCACAACAGAGCCAAGAGGCAGGTGAGTTAAGGTGAAAACTGACCATTGAAATGCAGGATGGAGTTTCCTCACAGCTCCTTTGATTAGAGAGTTCACATTTCAACAGGGATGCTCCCAGCTGGAGCCATGGGCAGAAACACAGGCCATGGCTGGCAGCACAAAGCAACATCCGATGCATGGCAAATGCCATGACTCCTTCAGAGTGTGAAAACGTAAATCCTGCCTGCATCGTGTTCATACACTCTTGTGTAGCACAGTGTTACTCACCGTGTGCATAAGCAAGAAAGTATTAATATTTTATAATTAAATATGCATGCTGTTTTATAGTAGTTTGAGGCTTCTCACTCTGCTGTCTGTCTTGTTCTGCATTCTGTCCATCAACTGTTGTTTTTGCATTTGTCACCCCGTTTGGGACGGGTATGCCCAGACGTGGGTCCCGTGCTCTCCATGCCACTGGAATCGAGCTATCCTGGCTTAAGAGGGGTGAAACCCCGAAACCGGTCCTAGGATGCTTGGTTCCAGTCCAGGGAGGACCTGGCTTGGCAGTTCGGGCTGGACTGTTCCCATGAGGCACAGGGTCAAGACTGATTTGCATATGGCTGGGTCCAAACTGGAACGGCATGGTGAGCAAAAAAACGATGGATTTAGGCCCAGATCTCTGTACTGGGGTGAATGTATGACATTGTTCTGCATGCTGTCCATCAACTGTTGTTTTTGCATTTGTCACCCCGAGTGGGAAGGGTATGCCCAGACGTGGGTCCCTTGCTCTCCATGCCTCTGGAATCAAGCTATCCTGGCTGAAGAGGGGTGAAACCCTGAAACCGGTCCTAGGATGCTTGGTTCCAGTCCAGGGAGGACCTGGCTTGGCAGTTCAGGCTGGACTGTTCCCATGAGGCACAGGGTCAAGACTGATTTGCATATGGCTGGGTCCAAACTGGAACGGCATGGTGAGCAAAAAAACGATGGATTTAGGCCCAGATCTCTGTACTGGGGTGAATGTATGACATTGTTCTGCATTCTGTCCATCAACTGTTGTTTTTGCATTTTCTTTTTTTCGCACTCCTTAGTCTGCAGTCTAATGGTGTGCTGGGGGTGGGTGTGTGAGTGACCAGAGAGGGTGAGCTTGTCTGCAAGATAAACAGGGGTGCTGGTCGGGATTGCTTTGTACTGTAAAAATCTATTCATAAAATAGAGAAAGAAATGACTACACTATGCAGTGGAGCTGCACGTCGAGGGTCCCCCAGTGTAGGTTTGTCCCCCAGAGCAAACTCTGTTGCTTCTCAGTGATATCTGTCTTTTGCTCGTCAATTTAATTGCCTCCTTTGGGGCGCTGGCCTCTCTTGAAATAGTTTTTCGGGACACTCAAGGGAAGTCAGTGATATTAGCATAAAAATAAAGTGCCTTCGCCTCCTTACGCGTACATTTGGGCAATGAATAACAGCCTGGTGCATTTTTATCAAGTCAGTGTGCAGGATTTCCTTATTTCTTCAAAATATTCATTTTATATTGTGATTTTGACACCTTTGGCTGCCAAATCATGCAAATGTTTTCTAGGAATGCCTGTATGAAAGCGCGAGAATGAGTCAAAATGTGATATGTCTATTTTGAACATCAGAGGTATTGAAACCAGTGAACTAATCAAGCGCCTGAAGACAATTAAAGGTGGACACGTGGAACATCGTTCATTGGTGCTGAACTGGGGCAAGAAGGAGACACCCATCCAGCGGCTCAGCTGTGGGATGTGTCACCAGAGAACCTGGGCTAAAGTCCCAACTTTCCCAAATTGTGTGATCCTGGGCAACTCAATGCAATTCATTGTACAGCATTTTGCTTGACCGAGAGCGCCTTAAAATATTTCCGTTCAGGCTGTACGCTATACAAAAAAATCATATTTGTTTCACTGGACTATACTGTTGCTCCATAGATGGCAACGTGACAAAGTTGTTAGCTCACAGGAACTTCTTCAGACATTGAGTGGGGGTGATTCTTGAATGTCTCTAATCTTTAGAAAAGTTTAAATGCCACTTAGTGCATATCCAAAGTCTAATGTACTAATTGAAACACTTTCAAATGACAAAGAAACATTGATTTTAATTTTAAAGAGCATTATATAATATCTTACATAATATTTTAGATAATATTTTTGTTTTATTTAGATGACAAACCTTTCCATGTGTTAGCTTGTGCTTTGGCTGGCAGATCTAATTTCCGGCCTAGCTTTGAATTTGCCAACTTGCCAAACTCTAAGGTTCTGTATCTAGTTAGTGTTTTTGGCTAGACGCTGCCTCCTCAGATATCTCTCTTGACGGTTAAGAGCGTAGACTATATATGCCGTGGGTCGATACTCGCTAGCCTCCGGACAAGATTACCTTACGTTCATTCGTCTCTCTGACTCCTGGCTGATGACTACAGGCCCCAGCTAGGCCCGCAAGACACAAGGGTTCGCTCTCCTGTAACGGAATCTATAAGGAAGTTGGCACGGAAACTGCAAAGTACAAAACAACGTTTATTAACCCTTAAGGGTGGTCCTACAATCCACACAACACTCTTCAGTATTGCATGGAGTAGCACAAAGAACATTCGTACACAGTCCCCTTTTATACACAACAGAGGGGCTCATAAGTGGGTGGATACAACATGAGGCCGAAGAACATTACCATTTATGGTCATTCTCGATACTGAATCAATACATGGGCGGAGCCAACACACTCCTTGAGCCCGCGAAAGGACATGGTCAAGCAAAGCTAATTATAACAGATGTGGTCAAGTCTGGGCATGCGCCAGACGGACAAGAGAGAGCTATTTATAAACTGTTGCTAGGCAGATTACAAGAGCAACTAACACAGAGGTCGGACTCTCCTCGTGGTGAACACATGGCAGCATGCCAATACAAAATGGAGTCCGGACTTCGGTCAACATAACGAAGAAAACATGATCAAAAGGGGAAGCATTAATGTTTTCAGTAAATGCTTAATCACATTCTGCCTTAATTTACAACAGACGACCCTTTCAGCATTTACTGAAGACATCCGGTTTCCAAGAATAATCATCATATATATCAATTATCATCATTCCCTTAACCTCTTTAGCTAGACCCTTCTGTCGAGCAACATCGGCAATAGCTTTCTTATCTGGAATGCAGAATGAAATGCATACGGAACAGCACAATGGTCCACATTGAATACACATACAGAAAAGGAACAGAACTGCTATAATAATGCAGAGACCAGTTAAGACCTTCCATCCCCAGGCAGTAACCAACGCCCAAAACCATCCAGAAAAGGACCAAGTGCCGTTTTCTGTGTGGATTTCAGCTGCTATTTTATGCAGCTTGTTAATGGCGTTATAAACGGATGGCGTATGATCAGGGATGAACACACAGCAGCTACTTCCAATAATTTTACAGGCTCCACCTCGATCAGCTAACATTACATCTAGTACCATACGATTCTGCAATGCAACAATCCTAGTTATTTGTAATTCTTCCGTAAGATTCCCAAGAGCGGCAGCAGTCTGATTTGTCACAGCTTCTACCACTCTTGTCAATCTTCGGATCTTCCTACTGTTCAAAGCAGCTCCAACAAAGAAGAACAGTCCTAACTTAAAATCAATATACTGTTGCAAGCTGGTATCGGTCTGATCCACATCATCAATTGATAGAGTACGTTTATATCTATTTACAGTCACATTATTCAACAGTTTCAAATCCTTATGATATGACGCAGGTGCTAAGAATACAGGAGGTAATAGGAATGATACATAGCATACCCCGGACCACCCTGCCGGCAAACGGTAATAACCTTTATTTCCACATACAAAATAGGTATTATGGGACGCTAGGAAGGTACTGTTGTTCAGCCCGTCGATGTTCAGTACAGTTATACAATCACTGACACCAACAGGGATAAAACCCACACTCTGGACACACAAATCCGCTTGAGCTTGTGCTACTTGGATTACGAATTTGTCCTTCCCCACAGTGTCTCTTGTGTTCGTGAAGATATAGGGGATGGATTCATTGTCCGGTCGGTACTCTTCCCATTCCCAAATTGTCCCATTCGCTTGTGGATACCCATTCTTGTCTTGATGGCATTCTCTGTTAAGTCTAAAAAGCAATCGTCCCACTGTCGGTTTCCGAGTGGCAAACAGCAAAGTGTACCATGCTCTACAAGAGCCATTATGAGAGAAAGGAAGTGGTATGAATGGCGTTCCTCCTTTCTTCTGATGGGCTGGCATCATCCCACATATCCAACAGTTCGTAGCGTTCGTAGCAACGTGGGTGTGATGCAGCATCTGAATGAAAGTGTTATTCAAATAGGACTGTCGATGCTTCAACTCTTGATATGGTAATGTATAAAAGTAGTGCTCCGCAGGCACTGGAGTCGTCAACACAAGTGTCTTTCGAGCAGGAGTTGCCTCCTCCACAAACCATGTGGTTATCCCAACAATAGCTACTGTTAGCATGCACCCCAACGCACAAAGGATTTTCTTCTTCTCCATGTCAAAAGAAACAATACCCTGATATCTTCCTGAAACTAAAAAGTCTGTCAGAACTCTTCCCCTTGGGCAGCGGTTGATTTCTTCACCAGCGGGCCAAGACGGGTGTCACTACACTAATGCAGGGCTGATCCCCCCCCCTTGCCTCATCGGCTCTCCGTTTCACTAACCCAAGGGCCGTTCTGACAGTATGTCCCGGCACTGGAAACCTTACTTCCTTGGTCGAAGATGATATCGCCTTCCTCCAGACGTCGTGTGGTCCGGAAAGAGCTCCTCAGTGTCATTCGGCTTCGCAGCACGGCCTGTCTCTGCTGCTAGGATTTCTCGTTGATCGGTCAGCACGGCAGACTCCACCAATCCGGGCGGTACCTTTCGGCAGTGCAAGGAATGGATCCAATTCTTCCTGTTCGAGACTCGCACTGCCGTCCTCGTTGCAAGGAGGACTTGTTCAGGTCCTACCCATCTCGGCTCCAAACTGTTCGTTCTGTCGAAAACCTTCACCATAACATGATCTCCAGGCCGGAGACCATGTCCTTCACCGGTAGACCGATCAGGGAGCGCCTCTCGGACCTGTTGATGAATAGAAACCAAATTATCCGTTAACTGTGCCAGATAATCGCTCATCATTACACAAGGTACATCATACACAGCCTTAGGCCTTGGTGGACCCCAAATATTCATTGGGCGTCCAAATACGATTTCATATGGCGTAAGGCCAGTTCGAGAGTGTGGCACCGACCTAATTGACAATAACGCCAGTGGCAGGGCGTCTGGCCAAGTCAAAGATGTTGAAGCTTGGATTTTGGCGATCTTAAGCTTCAGTGTACCATTATACTTCTCGACTAGTCCTGCAGACTGAGGGTGGAACACGGCATGAAACTTCTGAGTGATGCCTAGACCCTTCAAGACATACTTTATAACATCCGCTACAAAGTGAGGGCCATTATCACTCCACAGAAGTCTACAGACGCCGTATCGAGGGAAAAACTCTTTTAGCAGCAGCTTCGCCGTGGTCATTGCAGTATTGTCTTTCGTAGGGTACGCCTCAACCCATTTGCTGAAGGCGCAAACCACTACTAGAACATACTTCAAATTGTTACAGCGCTCAAGCTGGATGTAGTCCATCTGCAGAACCTCAAAGGGTGCAGTGGGCGTCGCAAATCCTCCTGCTGGAGTTCGAGTGCCTTTCCCTGGGTTATACTTCAGACAAATCATACAGGTCTGCACCACCCTCTTTGCTGTGCTAGCAATCTCTGGATGCTCCCAGACTTGGGTAAGCAATTTCACAATTGCGGAAGCTCCAACATGTGCTAGCCCATGTGCCATTTGAACCATAGGTTGTACGAAAGCCGTGGGTAACTTCCATCTATCCATCTGCTTATTTCTCCAACAGCCCTCATCATCCAACTCTCCCTCGCTAGCCCATTGCTCCCGCTCTTTATCAGAAGCGGTCCTTTGCATTTCTCGCACTTCCTCCTTCGCATCACGCCATCTTTCCACCTGTGACTTTACTACATACATGGCAGTAGCGCCGGGCTGCATCGCAGTCTCCCGTGCTACTCGGTCTGCTAACGCATTCCCTTCTCCAACTTTATCAACTACTTTCCTATGGGCACTACACTTAACAATGGCAATTTTCTTCGGGTATGTCAATGCGGTTAAGAGATTGTGGACTAACTCCCCATGCATTATCTGTACCCCATGTGACGTTAAGAACCCTCTCTCCTTCCAGAGTAGGCCGAAATCGTGCGCTACTCCGAAGGCATAGCGGCTATCTGTGTAAACATTCACACACAATCCTGTACTGAGCTCACATGCTCGTGTTAAGGCTATCAGTTCCGCTGCTTGAGCTGATTTCTGTGGTATGCGTGCTGTCTCCACTATCGTGTGTAATGTGGTAATTGCATACGCTGCTGAAGTCGTACCATCTGGTAGCTTCAGGCATGATCCGTCTACCCACAACTCTCCATCTACCTCTGAAAAGGGCGTATCCTGGAGATCAATACGACCCTTTGTTTGTTCCTCAGTCACAAGAATACAATCATGCGCTTTCTGCGCCTCAGGCTGGGTCTCGGGGTATGGCAACAATGTGGCCGGGTTTAATGTCACGCACCTCTTTAACGTAATATGAGGAGCCAAAAGCGTCAGCTCATATCCCGTTAAACGGGCACTGGTCAAATGCTGCGTCTTTGTTTGATTAAGCAGGGCATCCACAGCATGGGGAACTAACACCAACAATTTATGGGACAACACAATTCCTTCACTTTGGCGTATTGACACAGCTGTCGCCGCTACCGAGCGAAAACACCCTGGTAATGCTCGGGCGACAGGATCAAGCACAGCCGAAAAGTATGCACAAGGGCGCTGCTTGTCGCCGTGCATCTGTACTAAGACTGACAATGCACATCCATCTTTCTCATGCACATACAACGAAAAGGGTTTTGCATAATCAGGGGTCCCTAACACTGGTGCTGAACAAAGGGCCTGTCTCAATTGCTGAAACGCAGCATCACACTCATCTGACCAGGGGATCGGAATGGGCGTGTCTTTTGTCAAAAGAGCTAGTAATGGCTTAGCTATGTGTGAAAACCCCAATATCCACTGTCTACAAAAAGAAACAAGACCCAAAAATGCACGCACATCCTTCTGCGTGGATGGTCTCGGTGTGTCCAAAATTACTTGGATACGATCTGGTGTGAGTGCACGCCCCTCCTTAGACAAAAGGTGACCTAAATAAGTCACCTTTGGTCTACAGAATTGCAATTTCTTCCTAGATACTTTATGATTGTGGGAGGCTAAAAAGGAAAGGAGGGATAACGTGCTCTTTTCACACAACTCCAGGGTGTTAGCCGCCAACAAGATGTCGTCGACATATTGAATGAGGGCGACCCCCTCGAGTAGAACAAAGGAATCCAACTGTCGTTTCAAAGCCTGACTGTAAATACTAGGGCTTTCTGTATAGCCTTGGGGAATTCTACAAAAACGATAAGATCTATTGTTTAATGTGAACCCAAAAAGAAATCGGCTATCAGGGTGAATGGGAATAGAAAAGAAGGCATTTTTCAAATCAATCACTGAGAACATGGTCGCCGTAGGCGGGACCAAGGTAAGCAACGTCGTGATATCGGAAACCACCGGGTACTGAGGTATCACGATCTTGTTTACCTCCCTCAAATCAATTATGAACCGATAGACCTTTGCATCCGTGTCCTTTTTCAAAATTGGGAGAATCGGACTGTTACAGATATTATAGGGAACTTCTTCCACCACCCCTACTGCTATCAAGTCTTGCACAATCTGTATGAGAGCCTCCTCGCCCTCCTGGGAAATACGATACTGCGGGAGGCGTGGTAGCACCGCCCCCTCCTGGACACTAATGTGGACCGGAGGAATCACCATTTGTCCCACATCTGTGTCCGAAGTCGCCCATAAAGCTCGGGGGAGGGTAGCCAACAATGCATCCTCTGATATCGTACACATCCTCCCAGACCGGGGGTAGTTGTCATTCAAGATCACCCTCACACCCTCAGGGGAGCAGCGGATTGTAGCCCTAAAGTACTTTAACATATCAAGGCCCATAATGTTATCCGGTGTATATGGAGCAAGCAGAAACGGACAGGGCGCAGAAAAACAATCAACTTTAAATGCAAGGGGCTGTGAAAGAGGGCTTCGGGAGAGTGTACCGTCAAACCCTACCGATGTAACTATTGAGCCGGATGGGGGAGCCCCCGGAACCAAGTACCTAGACAATGCACTACGTGTCGCTCCTGTATCCACTAGGAACTGATCAGTAGAACCTAAAACCTCAGCCGATACATAAGGACCCGTCTGATCGACCGGCACCTCAACTGATTCGGACCCCCATCCAACGCATTCCTATGCATGCTGAGAATCATGATATCCCGATTGATCGATGTCCGATACATGATACTGGTGCTGGCGATCAAAAACATTTGAGCCATCTCGGTGCCGCCCGGCAGTATCGAAACGGACATTATCGTTAGAATTCCCTCTAAAGTTCGAGAAGCCCCCTCTACCTCTCGGGCCACCCGGAGTATGCCCCTGACGCGAAGCACGCAACGCTGGGCAATCCCTGGCCCAATGGCCCAACTGCTTGCAGTACGCACACTGGTTCCTATTCAAATCAGATCGGCCCGAAGGGGGACCATAAGATCCGCCCCTTCCTCTATTATTATTACCCCGTCGGGGCGGGCCATATACTTGTGCTAACATCACCTTGGTTTTGAGATCTTTCGATTTCTTCTCCTCCTGGCCCTGCGCCTCGTGCTCCTGACGCTCATAATACTGAGCGATAGTCAGAAGGGCCGTCGGCGTCGCGGAGGACCAGGAACTCTCGCTCGCTTTTAACCGGGCCGCAACTGCCGGTAGCAGATTAGCCACATATTTGTCCGCGAAAAGGTGGCGGCCCGTGTCGTCAGTAAGCGACTGGCCACTAAAATCATGAAACGTCTCCTCAAAGCGCGTAAAGAAGTCCGCAACTGACTCGTCAACTTTCTGCTTACATGCAGTTAACATATTCCAGTCAATCTTTTTAGGGGGGATAATCGTCTTCAACTTAGCCACAATAGCCGCAGGGAGATCTAAAATATTCTGGGGTGGTTTCTGTGCAGGCTTCCGTTCCCTATCCTCATCCTCAAGGTCGGACCACCGGGCCTTGAAGGCAACCGCATCATCTACCTTTCGGACAGAGCGCCACGTATCCGGCGGTAGGATAAGGCCAAAGAACAGGTCTATATCCGCTAAGGTCATAATGCAAGAATTCAAGGCCCCCTCGACTTCTTCATAGAAGGCCGCTGGATTCTTGCGGGGGTCAGGCAACGCATTCTTTAGTGCCATAACATCGGCCCTATGCCATGGAGTGTAAACCCAGTTATATACAAAATATCCCCTTGCATCGGCGGAGTTAATATCCGAGCTAGTCCCTGCTCCCTTAGGAGGAACATACAAAGGCGCCGCCTCTCGCATTGGTTTAGCATGCACTATGTCATCCTTATCTGACTGGGAGGCGGATGGGTGGCCCCCTGCTGCAGACGAATCCAACTGCTTCCCCTCCTCCGTTTGTTGGCGTGCTTTCTCTCTAAGGGCCAGCACCTCGTCCCGTAAAGCGAACAGCCGCCGAGCCGCCTCAGGAGCCTTAGGGGGAGAAAAAACACCATTACGTAATGCTCCGGCATCCGAAGACACTTCGTCAGGCTCAAGGACACTAGAATATTTTCGGAAAGCAGCAATTACTTCATCCGCGAAATGAGACAGAAAATACACCCTCTCTCTATCTTGCCACGACCCCCAAGTATGGAACAACTCCTCCTTAGACATCTTGCCCTTAAGTGCACGGAGGGAAAGTTTCCGAAGCTCAGCCATATGCTCGGCCGATAACATGGACCGTGTGTCGACCTTACCCGGAGCCGGGCCAGAATCTTGCGGCCGCGGAGCAGATGCGCCAACATAAGGGGGCGGAGAGCGATCTAGTAAATAAAAATCATCATCAGGATTATTAAGGACAGGATAAAGCGGCTGGCGAACAACATATTGACCCGAGACCTGTAGCCTATGCTCTTTCTCTTGTCTGTCCGTATGCTCTTTGTCCTCCCGACGCTTCGCTTCCTGCGCTCGCACATGGTCATTCTTCCGTTGCTCTTTATCAAACAGCGCTTTCTCACGTTTCTCTCGCTCACGCACTTCCTTCACCCATAATCGCACACACTCAAACATATCCTGACGAGCACGTCGCTTACACATACACTGTTCCACATACTCAATCTTACGTATATCAAACGATCCATACAAAGGCCATCGCAACTCAGGATCCTTCCTCGTGTATTTCCTCCATAGCGTGCTGTACATTATGGAAGAAAGACCATGCTTCACATACATATCCCTATTAGGAGTCCCCTCTGGGGGAGCTGGAGCAGATTCCTCGAGGTTCAACCGGTTACCAAAACAGCAGCACCACTTACGGAGTGCGCTGAAAGCAGGCATGCTCAGAAATAGTGCAAAATATGCAATATTATAAGGAAAAATGGCACTTAATCGTTGCGCCGTTCAAAGTTTACACAGCTCCTGGAGAAATTTCTCCACATTACCTGCCTATATGTGTTGCAACGCATATATTTTCACAAAGACAAATTCAAAATATGACTAGTCATCATCAATCAAAACTCAAATAGCCAACCCAGGCTTCAAAACTCGGAGCAAGTACCGTACAACGGTTCTTACCAATCAAGAGTCCAGGTTCCAACTGCCAAGCTCCACAATCGCCCAAACGGCTCTCACGGCAGGACCGACAGAAGAGGTCTCAGTCGATGACCGGCGCCACCCAGACGGTCAGCTCGGAAGGGAAGGAAGAAAAACCTCGGGATGCCAGGGCTAAGACGCCGCTGGCAGTGATCACGTCCCCGGCCAAACTCCTCACCTTCGTCGCGACCAGTCCTTCGAGCATCCGAGTCGCCGATGAGCCCCACGTTGGGCGCCAATTGATGACTACAGGCCCCAGCTAGGCCCGCAAGACACAAGGGTTCGCTCTCCTGTAACGGAATCTATAAGGAAGTTGGCACGGAAACTGCAAAGTACAAAACAACGTTTATTAACCCTTAAGGGTGGTCCTACAATCCACACAACACTCTTCAGTATTGCATGGAGTAGCACAAAGAACATTCGTACACAGTCCCCTTTTATACACAACAGAGGGGCTCATAAGTGGGTGGATACAACATGAGGCCGAAGAACATTACCATTTATGGTCATTCTCGATACTGAATCAATACATGGGCGGAGCCAACACACTCCTTGAGCCCGCGAAAGGACATGGTCAAGCAAAGCTAATTATAACAGATGTGGTCAAGTCTGGGCATGCGCCAGACGGACAAGAGAGAGCTATTTATAAACTGTTGCTAGGCAGATTACAAGAGCAACTAACACAGAGGTCGGACTCTCCTCGTGGTGAACACATGGCAGCATGCCAATACAAAATGGAGTCCGGACTTCGGTCAACATAACGAAGAAAACATGATCAAAAGGGGAAGCATTAATGTTTTCAGTAAATGCTTAATCACATTCTGCCTTAATTTACAACATGGCGTGGATTCTTAGGTAGAGATATCGTGTTGTAATTTGCTTGTCCTGGTTCACAAAAAGTGTCACTTGCTGGTTCCTTTGAAGGATCTTGGTGAGAGAACCTGTGCTTGAGGACATTGACACTTAAGTATAGAACTAACAACTGTGACAAGTTCACTCTATGATCCATTTTTCGTCTCATAAATTTAGAGCTACAGGTGAAAATATGGGGGTTCTCAGTGCGGGGACAGAAGGAGGCCTTCGGGAATGTGGTGAAGCCCCAGAAAGTCCTAACTGTAAGGGCTTTCACAGATATCACAGTTTATACATTCAATTTGTGCACTTAATCTTAGTACTAAAAAGGCCGTGATGATGGTCACACTGGATATGAAGAATTTGGTCACCTTTTTTGCAGGTATAGGTGAAGGTGTTCCTCCACATAGTCATCTAACATAGTGCCAATATCGGCCATACGCACCAGCCCTCCCGCAGCAACATACATGTAACATAAATAAGCAGAAAAGACAACTTTTTGGTGGGAAAAATTGCTGCAGGTTTATTAGCATACAAAATATGCCAACATTGTGGGTTATCTTACAGGCGATCCAAAGGCAAGCCGCCCCTCGCGGCCTACCACCTGATGGGCCAATTTGCATCGTGGCCTTAGCCAATCGGTGTTTAGCGGTTGTGGTGAGAGGATAGCCCCTCCCACTTTCGGTGAACCATCGGTCAACCCTCTTACTCTCGCCCCCCCCCACGAGGGGCGGAGCGTTCAAGCGACCCCCGGTTGTACAGGTTTCCAACCGCCCGTAGGACAGACGGGGCGCCGTCGCACCCCAGGGTCCACCGCACAGACTTTCTGGGGATATTAGGCCTCAGCACCCTTTGTACTCCTGAAGAGGGTACCCCTGAGTACCTTTCCGCTTCTGGATCGCCCTGTAACTCCGCCTGCAACACAAATAAAGAGGATTAGAAGAACCTTCCCCCCCACCCTGCTACGCCGGGTAAGCGGTAGTTAGGCAAACGGCGTCAGGGTGAGGGACAAAGAGGCCGCCAGGTGGGCCGGGGAGGCATATATACCTCTCCCCTTCCCCCACCTCGCCCGGAAGTGACACACGGTACCCCGAAGGGGTCACCGGACACTAAGAATTTGGTCGTCTTTTTTGCAGGTATAGGTGATGGTGTTCCTCCACATGGTGATCTAACATTTGTTAGGAGAAAAATGAAGTTGCATTTGCGCATTTCAGCAATACTCCTATGAACTGCCTGGAAACAACCTATTCTCTGGGCGGATAGGCCAACATATCCCATGGGCATTTCCCTGGGGGATGAAGCAATTAGAGTTCCTTTTCTGAAGGTCAACAGCCGGTGCTTATGGTAACATGCACATCCGAAGTAGTGTGGGGTAAGAGAGAAGGAAGAACAAAAGAGAGAGAGCGGGGTGGGTGAGAGAGAGGGCACATATTTTTGCCCAGGCTACCATTGGTTTCCGGTCCAGCCTGGCTGTTCCCTACCTACTTTGCCACACTTGTACACTAAAGAGGAGGCAGAGCTGATCTTCATTGTTCATCTGATAACTAGAAATCCTTCATCAGAGATTTAGTTAATTTACCTTTCTTGCAGACTCTTAAACGAATAACTGTCGTTTGAACAGACCTACTCTGCCTTCCTGTTTTTTACCTGATCAGAAATGTCATCTTCTTGAGACGTCATTTCCGCCTGGCCTTAGCGAGGAGGAGCACGTGAAGCTGCTTTCAACAGTGGGAATCTGGCTGCATCCATCAAAGGGACAGGAGGGAAGTCTGCGGAGGTCTGTGGGGAAATGAAAGGGTTATTTTTAGAGACAGTAAGTCAGACGGAAGAATACTATATCAGAATGCAAAAGAAATCAGTCGAAGGGTAAACTTTTTTTTGAAAAAATGGAGTTGTGAAAGAAAATCGCTGAAGAGGATCTTCAATAAAAAGCGAAAAGTACCAGACTGACGCTCAAAGCAGAAAGCAGACTGTGTTTTTTATTTTAGTTTCAATGGTTTATTGCTGTCTGCAAGGCATAACCAGACAGACAGCAACATACAGACCCACCCACCCACAATGAACAGATAAAACCCCAGTAACATTTCATTTCATCCCAAGGAGAACCAGCGGATCTCAGAGGGGGTCTGCATTCCAAACACCAGCCTCACTCCCTCTCTCCTGGTTCATGCAGGAAGGCCCTTGGTGTCTCTACTCGGGAGAAGAGGACGTGTTTCTTTCCATGATGGTTCACTCTCAGCTGCACTGTAAATC
Organism: Triturus cristatus; assembly: GCF_964204655.1. NCBI lineage: Eukaryota > Metazoa > Chordata > Amphibia > Caudata > Salamandridae > Triturus > Triturus cristatus. The sequence continues at coordinate 990,269,020 of NC_140580.1, forward strand.
CGACTGAGGCTTCTCATCCTTCACTGTCATGGCACCGATGGCAGCGCTCTGAACTCCTTTGCAGACTTTAGTGGAATCGAGAACAACCATGACTATGCCACCAGCCTAGTTCCTTCGCCTCCATATTGGCGGTCTGTACACTTTGCGAATGGAGTGGCGAACAACCTCTTCCTGGGCCCTCAAGCAGCCTCCCGGCACTCGTATCATTGCCTCAAGGAGTGATTCCACTTCAATGGCGGCCGGAAGCACTTCTGGGTTGGGGCCTTCTCTACGGATTATCTAGCACCTCGAATCCCAGCACCCCCCTCGCCAGGCTTCCGAGTGCATACGATTTCTGTTGCGAGACACATTGTTTTCTTACAGTGGGCTCAGAGTCCATCCATTGCTTACCATAAGTTGGTTTCATTGTCACTCTCATTTGCTTGCTTCTCATTCATCAGCTGTGTGGCCTTCCATCCTCTTCTTGTGTACCCCTGGAGCATGGACACAGTACTATATGCTCGTTTTTTTCAAGCAGGACGTTTTTCTTTTTGTTTAAGCAATCTATGAGAGTTTGTGTATTTTTTTGCTGTCTCCCTCGTGTGCTTCTCTTCCCCCTCCTCCGCACTCAGTGTTCCTCTCTCTACCTAGTGTGCATCTCCCCCAGGAATCCTGCATTTCCTTCTTGCTTGTGTGCGTTCTCCCTGCCTGCTCCACATTTCTTTTTTTTGCCAGTTTGGTCAATCCAACCTATGTGTTTGTGTTGCTTCCCCATCCGAGCACCCATGTTGCCTCAGCCCTTCATCCTCTAGATGCTTCCTCCCCTCATACTCCGCTCTGTCGTTTCCCCCATTCGTGAGTCTATATGGGTATGTATTGTGTGTTGTTTGGATGCGAATTGTGATGTTATGTGTGTAATACAAATTAAAAAATAAACTTCCCTGTTCTGCCACCAATGCTGCCGGCCGGCCGCCTCGGTGCTCCTCTTCTCTCCTGATGGTATCCCAGAAGTCCCTGGGACACCAGCATAGGCTCCCCACCCAATCCCGGTGCTGCTCTCAGCATGAGAGCAGCGCCAGGATTGGTCTGAGCTGCTCGGTTTGCTTCTCAGACAGTGCCTGAGAGACTGTGCTGTTTCTCCAACCCGTCTGTGCAACACAGCTGGGTTGAAGAAACCTAAGTGCATATGAAGGTTTGGCTGGCATAAGACAACTGGCCAAAATGTCATGCGCACTTACAGTGCTGCACTACTCCTCCCCTGCTCTCATCACAGCTCAACCCGCCCAGACTTGGCTGGCTACAGCGGGGAAAGAAAAATAAAATGATAATAAATTGGTTTTATTATCAATATATTTTTCCCATCTTTTCAGCAGGGTTAGGCGACTCTCCTCTGCCATAGCCACTGCTGCATTGGAGTAAATCAAGTAAAAGGTTTGATGCAGTTTCTACGTTGCCCTCTCTGAGAAAACATTAATACTGTGCTTGGGAATGAGTATCCTAAAGGCATTGATTGATTGATTGATTGATTGATTGATTTATATATTTCCGTGATCACCGAAAAGTCTAGAAGAGGTCTCCCTGGCGTTCGCCAAGGAGCAGAGCTCCAGAAGTGGAGAATAGTACACCACTGTATACCCAGTTTGAGAGGTTTCTAGAGTGCTGTCACACAAGTTTAGGTTTCGATTTCTTAACGAGTAGGTTCAAGTGTTATATGATGGGAAACCTGAAGCAAGTGGCTTTCAAAAGCAGCTACACCGGGACATGGCTCCTTTGAACACAGCAGGTGTCTAAATGCATGCTTCAGGTGCCAAGTTTTAAATCTCGTCTTTGTTCAGAAGTTCAAACCTCCACTTGACAGTCCAACAAATATGGCTAATGCAAATAATACACTAAATCCAGATTAGGGAATTGAATAATATGGGTGAATCTCTGTAAAAGAGTGTAATATGTAAGCCTAATGTTGTTCCCCCATCTGAGAAATCCCTGACTGCTACTATATTCTAAAACATAAGTCTCGAATTATGCTCCACAATGGTGCATACAATGTGCACTGTACACTGTTTACTGTAGAAAGTGCCTTAATATGCTAATAATACTACTACTACTTACTACTACTAGTAATAATAATAATAATACAAATAATAATAAGGATATCAACTAACAACTTTTTTGCTTATCACTTTCTGTTGTGTTAGTCATCTTACAACACTCTACACAAATGTATGTTTTGTGTGGGCCTGCTTATGTCAGAGAAAGTGTGTGTATGTGTGAGCATGTAATGAGTGAGACTAGTGAGTGAGAGTAAGAGTGACTGCAAGTGAGTGAGTGAGAAGTGAGTAAGTGTTTGAAAGTGTGAGTGAGAAAGAGTGTGAGTGATAAAGTCTTTCAGAATATATGATATTGTGAGTGAAACTGAGTGCAAGTCAGTATGAATGAGAAAGTATGAGTGAAAGTGAGTGTGGATGAGCAGCAATGAGTAAGATTAGGAGTCTTGTCTCTTAGACGCACACATAGCAAAATACTGCCACTAGCATACTGGAGGCAATTCTTAGCATGAGAGGCACCTGTGACAATATACTGCCATACTCAAGGTATTTTGTTGATTAATGGGCGCACATGGCTAACTATTAGCATACTACAGGCAATTGTTGTTGTGTGGGGTACTTTGGAAAAACCTGGCATGGCATGCTTGAGGAAATTCTTGGCAAAGTGGCCCCAATGGCACAATGCTGGTGCTAGCACATTGCATGTAATTCTTGGCATAAGAGAGGACAACCATGGGATATGAAAGGGAAGCAACCATGGCAAAATGCTGGTCCTGATATACTGGGTCATTTTTGACATCACTGTCACCAATGGTTTATGAACGGCATAAGTGGCACATTTTTATCCTGGCATATTGTATGTTGTACATCATTTTTGGCATACGGGGACATCCATGGAATATGAGGGCACCCATGAAAAAATATTGGCCCTGGCACACTGTAGGAAATATTTTAAATATGAGGGCACTCACAGCACATTTTGAAAAAACTGGGTCATCTCCTGGATAGCGCTAGGTTTCTTTGGCTTGGCACATCATAAAAAGACAAAAACATTTATTGGGTGGCCTTCAAGAGTCTATCCATTTTTAGCAAATATGTGTGAACATTATGCCTTATAATGCACTATTTGATCTAATTTTTGTCAAACGTTTATCAGGGAGAGAACTCCCGAGCCATTTCGAGAATAAGCCTGGCTCACTCGTGTCACTCACTTGCCACAAGTCAGGGCAAGTATTACACTCAAATAAGTTAAAAGAGAATGTAAATATGGTAATATAAGTGGTTGCTAAAATGCACATTTTCTCTGCAGTGGTGGTAATCAAGTTGTTATTATAGAACTTCAGGGGTGTCAAACCTAGTAATGACATCAGGATTAAGGTAATTTGATATGACATCCAGGGAAGATTTAAGGTCAAAGGTTATATGACATTACTTACTGTGATTCCACTAAGGTCAAAGAGTGTGCAATGGCAATATAGCTACCCCCTGGTATTTTGGTGAATTAAAGTCCATGCCTAGGTTTGTGGCATATTTGGGTATGGGGTGAGATCTAACAGTTTCAATTGTAGATTTTCGGCTTCTAGAGATGTGAGTAAGATTTCCCCATTCGATATATCCTTCAATTATGAGCAACCACAGTTTTTCAGTTGTGTATTGCAAGTGCTTATTAAGCACCACCGGATAGCACCAGGTGCTAAGTGAAGATATCAACCATTCATTGAGATTCATTTCTAATGAGTCTAATTGAATCATTGTTGGACTTATTATACAGCTTATATTATTATTATACAGCTTATAGAGAACCTGGTTATTCCAACGGAGTGTCCCCGTGCTAGGACACCAATAGTACCCTGACAACTGGCCAAGAACCCCCCACCTTCCCTACAACCTAGGACCCCCAAGGGACAGCTATGGAAGCCTACTTCCGGCCACCGATGGGTGCTGGAGGACCCCCATCTTAAGTTTTTTCCGGATCAGAGTCTCGGAGGGGCACGTTCTTAACTCAACAGGGAGGTCATTCCAGGCCTTAGCCGCAAGGAAGCCAAAAGAGCTCCCACCAGCCCGTACCTTCTGAACCGCAGGCACAATCAACTTTGCCGTGCCCAGAGACCTTAGGTAGCGTGCAGGTCTATAGGCGGTGAGAAGGGGTGCAAAAAGCTAGGACCTTTCTTGTTAAAGATCCTGTGGCTAAAACACAAGGCCTTAAAGGTAACTCTGGCCTGAATGGGGAGCCAGTGTAATTTCCTCAAGTCCTCCTCCTCCGAGACACGCCTAGGAATATTCATAATTATCGAGCTGCAGCGTTCTGAACCTTCTGCAGGATGTTCAGATTTTACTGGGTCACCCCAAGGTACAGGATGTTGCAATAATCCAGACGTGACGTAATAAGGGCCTGTACAATGGGACATCTGGCATCTAGTGGTAGTAGATCCAGGATTTTCCGCAACATTTTCAGGATGCCAAAGCAGGCACCAGCCACCGCTGATATCTGCTCTGAATAAGAGAGGGTGTCATTGAACCATACTCTCAGATTCTTGACCTTAGTCTTAGGGATCGGAGTCGGTCCCAACTCTTACGGCCAACATAAATGTGACCAAAGAGAGGGCTGCTTACCAACTACCATCACCTCTGTCTTACCCGCATTCAGCTGCAAACAGCTGAGCTTCATCCAACTGGCAAGCTCCCCCAGGCATACCTTGAAATCAGAGGCCGTTCCTGCCTTCTCTTGCTCCAGGGTAATGATCAACTGTGTGTCATCGGCAAATGACACCAATTTTACCCCATGTCTCAGCACAATATCTGCCAGGGGGCGCATGTAGATAATAAATCGGATAGGGCTGAGAGCCGAACCCTGCGGCACCCCTTGAGAAAGAGGGCAGACTATGGATTTAAAAGGATGTTGTAGAACCTGAAATGATCTATTCTCCAGAAAATGTTTAATCCACTCCCAAGTTCCTCCACCGACCCCGGCCTCCCCCAACCGTTCCATAAGAAGGCCGTGGGAGACCGTGTCAAAAGCAGCACTCAGGTCTAGCAGGATCAGTGCAGTAGTTCTTCCCTCATCGGCTGCAGTTCTCAGGGCCTCTGAGGCAAGAAGAAGGGCCGACTCGGTACTGTGTCTTGGCCTAAACCCCGATTGGGTTTCATGGAGAACCTGTCTCTCTTCCAGAAACATGGACAGTTGACTGTTTAAATGTTTCTCTGGGATTTTAGCAGCATAAGTAGAGATATAGGTCTCAGGTTTTCAGGGAGTGCAGGGTCTAAAGAAGGGTTCTTTAGCAAGGGTACCACCATGGTGTGCTTCCAATTGCTGGGTACCTGACCCGAACTAAAAGACAGGTTCAAAAGCTTGGTGAGAACTGGAGCAATTACTTCTTTCCCTAATTCTTTCACTAGCAGTACGTATTTAGGAGGGATCGGATCCAAGGGCGACCCAGATTTAACTGCTTCCATGAGTTTAAGAACATCGCTTACTCCAGGCGGATGAAAAACAAAGCTGTCCTCCCTTCTCAAATCATCTGTGGCAGAAGCCGAGATATAATTCCTACTGCTTTCAGGAAAGGTGGCGTCAATTTTATCAATCTTGGCCAAGAAAAAATCTGCAAATCTTATCACAATAGTCAGTAGAGGCAGGTATAGTGGCTGTCACACGATCTAAGGAGGAAAGTTGTTTCACTACGTTAAAAATATTCTTAGTGGAATTTTTTGCTGCTTCAATGTGCTCAGTATAAAACTCCCTCCGTACTCTCCTAATTTGTTGGTGATACAACTTGAGAGCAGCTAAGTATGCCGCCCTACTTTCATTTAGATAGTTCCCCCTCCATTGTCGTTTAAGGCGCTTACAATCAGTTTTTAGGAGAGCCAGTTCCTCAGAGAACCATTTCGCGGAAGGAGTAATACGAGTACTTTTAATGGGTTTGAGGGGTATTAAGGAGTCCGCTGCCTCCTTGATCCAAAGAGAAACTTGCCCCTCTACAGTCTGGGCTTCAGTCCCTAAAGCTGGGATACTTGAAGCCAGTATAACAACAAAGCCATCAGTGCTTAGCGCATCCCATTTCTGAACCAATAAGGGCATGTAACGCTTTCCGGGATTGCAGGGAGCCTTACTGGTGTTCGTGAACCTAAAAGGGAGGATAAAATGGTCAGAACAAACTATAGGCACAGGCAGCAGGGCTTCTACCTGAACCGTGTTGGTAAAAATATTGTCCAACATGTGACCTTTATTGTGTGCAGGGGTGTTGACCAAGTGTGTAAGACCCATCGCCTGTAGCCCTTGAATCAGCTCCTTGGTATCTTGTTGTAATTTGCATGTTCCTCAATGTCTTGTAATGGAATCTTGTTGTTGTCCTAGTGACAGAATGTGCATCTCATGATTCTGAATGAGATGGACATTCTGGCAGAGGAGACGTTGGTGAGAAGACCTGTTAAGAGACCTGTCGGTGGTAAAAGTCATTAAAGCTTCATGAGAATCATCACTTCGTCTGGATTTATTACTGGCGACGCTGTGGAAGGAGTAGAGAATACATCCTCGTGGGTGAAGGAGATCAGGAAAGACAAAGAGGATATTGATCAAACCCACAGTGATAATGTGAAAAGACCCCAAGGAAGTGTGCACTCTATGTCAGAGTATGATGATGAGAATGTTTTTTCTGATGGCATTGCCAAAGTGTCGTCAGGATCAAAGAATAAGAGTACTCTCAAGAACACTCATGCACATACTGCTGGCAATAGAGAGAAGGATACTCAAGTGCGGAGTGAGCGTGATCCTCGCCAACAGGGTACTTTTGATAGGGAGGTGAAGAATAGCATTGATGTTAAGAGGGTACGCTGTTACAGATGTGGGAGTTTCTCGCATTCCTCAAATTTTCCTAATTGTTATGCCAGAGACTCAGTATGTTTGAATTGTGGGGTTAAGGGACATTATGCCAGGGTTTGTAAGTCTGCAAGGAAAAGTCACAATGCGGAAAGTTCTTCTGACAAGATTCGTACTTTGGTTATATCAAATATTTCAGTGGTAGAAGACAAAGTAGATTCCGGGAAGGTGATTATGCCTTTTTGTGACATTTTGGTGGATAATAACAATTTCACTGTCATGGCTGACTCTGGCTCTCCATTCACACTAATTGGTAACAAAATCTGGGATGAGGTAGTTGGGTTGGAAAGTGTAGTGTTGCAACCTCCAGATATTGCTCCTTTTAGTTATGGGGGTTCTCGAGTGGACATTGTGGGTTATACTACTGCTAGGATCATTTTTAAACAGAAAGAGTTAACAGGAAAAGTGTACATTGCGGTGAGGGGGGATAATTTACTTGGATGGAGGCATCATCGTGATTTGGGAATAATTTTGAATCCCAATGCTTCCAATCCGAAAAACCAAGTCATGTTATTGGATGAAATGTGCTCATGTGGGAAGATTGCGTCAATTGGTGCTGGGGATGTCAATGAGGAGTTGGTCAAGGACTTTCCGGATGTGTTTACTGATGCCTTAGGATGTTTGATTGGTTTTGAGCACAGAATTATTTTGAAAAATAAGGCCAGACCTTGTGTACATAAAGTGCGCAGGGTACCGAACCTGATGATGGAGCCGTTAAAGTTAGAGTTGAAGAGGTTACTGGGTTTGGGGGTGATTGAAGAGATCGAGGCATCAGAGTGGTTGTCTCCGATAGTTTTAGCACCCAAGGATGGTGGGTCTGCTGTGAGGATGTGTGTGGACTTGCGTGGGTTAAATGAATGGATTTGGGTGGATCGACAGCCTTTGCCAAACATATCTGAGTGTATTAGTTTGTTGAAGGGGGCAAAGATTTTTAGTGTGTTGGACTTGTCGTCTGCGTACCATCAAATTAAGCTTCATGAAAGCTCGAGACATCTAACATCTTTTGTTACTCCTTTAGGAGCTTACCGATTTTTGCGAATGCCTTTTGGGCTAGCTTCGGCAGCAGCATGTTTTCAGAGGATTATGAAGATGGTGCTAGGAGATCTTCCCAATGTCTTGTTTTTTCAGGACGATATTTTGGTCTACGGGAAATGTAGAAGTGAGCATGAAAAAATGTTGAGGTTGGTATTGAGTAAGCTGAGGGATAGAGGTCTCACCCTCAAGAAGGAAAAGTGTAGAGTTGGATTGAATTCGGTAACATATCTAGGTCATGTCATTTCTGGTGATGGCATACAACCAAAGTTTAAGTTGGCAGAGAGTATAATGAAGGCTCCTGCTCCAGAGAACAAGGAGCAGGTCAGGTCTTTTCTTGGTATGGCGGAGTTTTACTCCAAATTTGTGAAAGGGTTTGCCAGTGTAGTGGAACCGATTAGGGTTTTGTTAAAGAAGGGAGCGCATTTTGATTGGTCACCGGAGTGTGAGAAGTCTTTTGAGCTGGTCAAGTCAGAGATTGGAGCCATGCCAACTTTGGGGCATTTTGATGCAAGGTTAAAGACCACTCTTACGACTGATGCCAGTCTTAAGGGTTTGGGGGCGGTGCTTTCGCAGGTGGAGAATGGGGAGGAGAAAGTTGTGGCATTTGCTTCCAGAGCCCTTAGGGATGCAGAGGTTAATTATTTGTGTATTGAAAGAGAGGCGTTGAGTGTATATTGGGCGATACACCATTTTAAGTTTTACTTGTGGGGGATTCCGTTTGAGGTGAAGTGTGATCATCGTCCTCTTGTTCAAATATACTCTAGTCACCACAGTGATCATTTGACTCCCAGACTTAAGAGGTGGAGTGAAGGACTACAAGAATTCAATTTTCGTGTTCATTACATACCTGGTTTGAACAACAAGTCAGCTGATTGTCTGTCTAGACTACCGGTAGGTGGGAATGAGGTCTGGGAGGAGCCACCATGTGTGAATTGGGTGATGGAGGAGGCGATTTCTGAGGATGAGTGGTCGTCTGGTGCTGCTCAAGATGAAGTTTTTCTGCTTTTGAGGGGGATTGTAGCTAGAGGTTGGCCTAATTTTCAAGATCTTGATCCAGTTTTAAAGCCATTTTGGTGTGTTAGGGATGATTTGACTTTTTGTGAGGACAAGTTATTGAGGGGTGATAGGTTGGTTCCGCCTGTTACTCTCAGAGATAAAGTAATCAACTTGGCTCATGAGGGGCATCTTGGTAGGAGTCTCACGAAAGGGAGAGTCAGGGAAAGGTATTGGTGGCCAGGGATGGATAGCATGGTGGAGTCTGTGGTGAAAGATTGTCATTTGTGTGCTAACAATGACAAGTCTCATGTGACCAACCAAGTTCCCTTGTCACCAGTGGAAGTTCCAGATGCGGTTTGGACTAAATTGGGGTTGGATATCATGGGTCCTTTGGAGTTGATGCCATACCAGGAGAGGTTTGTTGTATTGTTGGTGGACTATACCTCTAAATGGGTGGTCACTAAGTGCATGGGCACTGTGAATTCCAAGACGGTGATTGAGTTTCTGAAGGATGTTTTTGTTTCAGAAGGTGTGCCTAAGTACCTGGTGACAGATAATGGGGTACAATTTGTCTCGCAGGAGATGCAAGATTTTCTTGTGGGTTTAGGTATTGTGCATCAAAAGACTGCGTTATATTCCCCACAAGCGAATGGTCTCACGGAAAGGATGAATAGGGTGGTCAAAAGTTGTGTCCAGAGGGCTTTGGATACCAAGGTTCCTTTGGGAGAGGTGTTGAGAGAAACTTGGTGGGCGCATCGTACAGCTCCCAATGTGATTTCTCAAAAGTCTCCTTTTGAGGCGTTGAGAGGAAGATTGGCGAGTTCTAAGTTAAATCCTGTTTGGCTTCCAAGGTGGGTGAGCAAGGGTGTGAGTGCGGAAGAGAAAAAAACTAAGCTTCTTGAGTATCAAAGAAGATACAAATTACGTTATGATGACAAAAGATCTGTGAAGGTGAAGGTGTGGAATGTGGGTGATAAAGTTTGGGTGAAGAAGGTGAAACATTGCCTTAAAGGGTTGACAAATTTTTCTGGTCCTTTTGTCATCACGGGGATTAAGAAAAATGTTGTTACTTTGAATAATGGTTGTACTTGGAGTATGTCAAGGTTGGTTAAGTTCGATGGTATGAATCAGGGTACAGCCAGTGTTCCTAGTTGTGTTCCAGAGGGTAAGGATGGTTGTGTTGCTAGATCATGTAGACAGAAATTCATACCTTCAAAATATGAGGATTATGTTTTATATTAACATCTATTACCTCAAATGTCTTAAGTCCTGGGATTGTGTGGGACTGTGGGTATGTTGTTTCTTCTGCAAAAAGTTGTATAATTTATTTTGTTTTAGTTTTGTTTTGTTGTAAGGGGGATGTGTTGTAATTTGCATGTTCCTCAATGTCTTGTAATGGAATCTTGTTGTTGTCCTAGTGACAGAATGTGCATCTCATGATTCTGAATGAGATGGACATTCTGGCAGAGGAGACGTTGGTGAGAAGACCTGTTAAGAGACCTGTCGGTGGTAAAAGTCATTAAAGCTTCATGAGAATCATCACTTCGTCTGGATTTATTATATCTCTATTTTCTTTATCTTCCAAATGAAGATTCAGATCCCCCACCAAAATAAAGTTGTGGCAGCTGATAGTATAGGCGGCACTGTCTCTGCTAGGTCATCCAGGAAGGCTCTCGTCGGGCCAGAGGGTCTATACAAAAAAAGTCCTGTAATAGAGCTTACGAGCCCGTTTAATCATATGACTAAATAGTGTGTGTGCTGGGAGCACTAGACCACTCTCACAGCACCACACACTCAAAGGCGGAAGTGGAAAGGCCGGAAGTGAGGCCCGAACCCCGAGGGTTACTCGCAGTGCCCTCCGCACAATCGACACCAGCCGTGGCGGACCGGGGCGAGAGTACCCTCGGTGAGAACAGAAGACAAAGCACCCACTCCCAGTAACTAGCCCCCCACACTAAAACTGTCTAAAAACCAAGAATAAATGCATAAAATTAAAAGGGTTTCAGAGCAAAACAGCAAGCAGCGTAACGCTTACGTCCAATGTAGCAGCATCAAGGACTTACTGGTGTCTGCTGTGTGCCCGTTGATCGTCTGGCTAAATAGTGTGTGTGCTGGGAGCACTAGACTGCTCTCACAGCACCACACACTCAAAGGCGGAAGTGGAAAGGCCAGAAGTGAGGCCCGAACACCGAGGGTTACTCACAGCGCCCTCTGCACAATCGGCACCAGCCGTGGTGGACCGGGGCGAGAGTACCCTCGGTGAGAACAGAAGACAAAGCACCCACTCCCAGTAAGTAGCCCCCCACACTAAAACTGTTTAAAAACCAAGAATAAATGCATAAAATTAAAAGAGTTTCAGAGCAAAACAGCGAGCAGCGTAACACTAACGTCCAATGTAGCAGCGTCAAGGACTTACTGGTGTCCGCTGTGCACCCGTTGATCGTCTGGCTAAATAGTGTGTGTGCTGGGAGCACTAGACCGCTCTCACAGCACCACACACTCAAAGATGAAAGTGGAAAGGTCGGAAGTGAGGCCCGAACACCGAGGGTTCCTCGCAGCGCCCTCCGCACAATCGGCACCAGCCGTGGCGTACCGGGGCGAGAGTACCCTCGGTGAGAACAGAAGACAAAGCACCCACTCCCAGTAAGTAGCCCTCCACACTAAAACTGTTTAAAAACCAAGAATAAATGCATAAAATTAAAAGGGTTTCAGAGCAAAACAGCGAGCAGCGTAACGCTTACGTTCAATGTAGCAGCGTCAAAGGACTTACTGGTGTCTACAACAGTTTCAACATTTTGCTTTTTTTTTATTTAAACAGTTTTTATTAAGAACAAACTGCAGCATTAAAGACATTATATAGACATCTTTGGCAAAGTTATACAAGATTTCAGCATTGTCTCACAACCTTCAGACCATCAGGATCACATAGGACTACACTTTTTAGCGGCCTTACACTTAATATGAGGGTTACAACTGTGCACTCGGGTCAAGACAGCAAGAAAACCCACAACTGGATCACCACCATAACGTCTTATTCTTGGTTGCCCTGCACTTGGGTCCTCGACGTCTCATCCCCCCCCCCCAACAATGATAGTCTCTCCCTCCTCAGTTCCACCGTAGGAGATATGCAGATCTCACCCCTGTATTTATTCCAGCGTCCCCACTTATGATCCCATTTTCGTGGGCACCCTCTCCCTTTATACACTTATTTTTCTGCAATCATGCCATAGTCCATGTCTTTTGCCCAGTCCCGTAAGTGTGGTGTAGTGCCCACCCCCCACTTCTGGGCGATATTTTGTTTTGCTATACTCCACCCCACAGTGGCCCACGACTGCTCCGCTTGTGTGAGGTCGGTTGCGTCCCAGATATTAAGGAGACATAGTGTGGGAGATGATTGTATAGGTTTGTCACAAGTCCTGATCAGTTGTTGGGTGACGTCTTTCCAGTATTGTTGTATGCGGGGCAGTCCCAAAGAATGTGTATGAATGTGCCAATCTGATTACAGTGTCGGAGGCAGAGTGAATCAGGCCTCCTACCTAACCTGAATAACAAAGTGGTGTCAAAATATACCGGTGGAGTATCTTGAGCTGGACTAGCCGAAGTCGCATCAGAATAATAATCTGGCATTTGTAAAGCGCGCAGCTACCTACCAACAGAGGTGTCCTGGCGCTGTACTTATACCGCAGAGGAACCCATCCTGGCTTTCCCTGTGAAGTGTCCACTCCTGGGCACCCCCAAGGTGCAGCCAGGCCTGCGCTGTTGGGGCCGTTGTGGAGATTAAGCAAGCTATTGCCCAGAGTTGCAGAGTGGGACCCATGATTAGAATAGGCACCAAGGCGAGAAATATCAGGTCCGAGGAAATTAAGCCCAAGACGCGCCGAAGCAGGAATTGAACCCTGGTCTCAGGCCGGACCTCTGCATCAGGGTCTGCCACTCTAACCATTGAGCCACACTTCTCCACAATGACCACCTCTCGGGGAGAGGCCAATGCCTCTCACCAATCTTCTAACATTTTGCTTTTTAATAAGTTTGACATGACTTACTTTAAAAAGATTTGAATGCAGCTCCTTCAGCCACTGTTTTCTTTTGCCTGCAACCTCGAGGCATTAGCTTGAGACATTGTCAATCACACCTTGGATCATCCCACAGGAGTATTTTAGTCTTACCATTGTCTGTTTGTGTGAGTCCTTCAACCCCCAGAATACACGAGGGACTAGCTTGCATTTGAAATCATTCAAGTGACCTGCGCTGACAAAAGCAACTGAAAAAAATTGATTCTACAGACCAAAGGGTCTGATTTACTTTCAGTAGGTTCCATTTTTCAGATGCTTTTATCTATGCTTGCTCCCCGGTGTAACCTGACTAACAAGCATTGGCAAAACCACTAGGTATAGGGCATGTGCAAGCCATCCACACTGAAGGTTCTATATTCTATCTCCATCCCTTTCAGATCTCCTCGAATTTGATCCTTCTGGATTTGTGATATATATTAAGAACCTCTCCCTGTTTCCCGACTTGGTATGAATCCAGTTTATGTCTCCTGTCCCCTATCTATGAACTTTTCTTTCAAATATTCTCCTAGAGACAAGTATACGAATCTCTCAATGTTCCTCCATATGTACCCCTGGGCCTATGAAATTCTTTCTCATTTTCACTGCCTGCCTTGGTCTGTATGATTCATTGCACATCTAGCCCAGCCGAACCCCACTCCTGGGGTTTGAGAAATATATTAAAATGATAAATTATTTCTCTTTTTAGCCTTGAGCGGCTTCGTGTTTAATATTTATACGTGGTAAGTGTATTGTTATCATTTGTTAACTTTTATGCATGCTGTTTTATCCATTTCCTTTACAACCGCATTTTAGAGTTAAAAATCAACATTATGAAAAACATTGGAACAGATATACAGGGATTGTAACTTTTGACATAATTTATTAGCTAATCAAACCAATTCTGTTTGGAATAAAAAAAAGCAGGGAAATCAAAAGGTGGTCTAGCACCTACTGCTAAGCTTTTGGCAGGACTGTGTGTCAGAATACCATTGGCAAAAATAGCATTTGTGTTCAATATTGTCTCCTAAATATCATCTACAAAAATCTTATCCCATTAGATGTAGATTTTGTTTAATTAACTCAAATAGGGTTATATATCTGTACAAGACATTAGGCAGTGGGGGCTCCTCCACTAAGGCGGAGGAGCGTTACCCCACTGCTTAAGGAGCAATGTAAACTAGAAAATAAAATGATAATAACTGAAGTTATTATCATTTTATTTTTCGTATTGTCGGGATAGGGTGGGACGGGGCTTGGCTCTCCTGACGTCAGGAAGGAAGAGTGGTTGTGTACTCTGTAAAGTGCACATGAATGTTTGACCGGGCCTCACAGCCATGCGCACTTCGCATTTTCTCCATGCATGATAGCCTGCATCGAGAACATGCCCAGACCCCCATTCATTGGCTGAGCGCCGAACCACAGCGCTCAGACTGATCACAACGCTGCATTGCAGTGTTGTGATCGGGTGTGCGGAGCATGGGTGCTTCCCGGTCCCCGGAAGAGACTCCCTCGACATGGGAGAGACATGGCAATGGAGAGATGTGGCGAGATCAGGTAAGTGATTTCTTTTTCATTCATCCCCCAACCTCTCCACCCCTGTGCTTTACCGGCCACCACTGCATTTAGGACACAACGGGGCATATTCTCAAGGATCTATCAGCACTTTATAGCAGCCAAAGTTGTGATAAATTCATCCCCCCATTCACAAGCTGGTGCTAACAGCCCATATCACCAGTTTACCTGCAATAGCAGTCGCAAAAAACATCGCCACAGATGATCCCGGCAACTAACGCTAATGATATGCAGAGTAGGAGTTCCCGTGCAAAAAGCCGCGACAACACCACTCCGCAACAATCACAACGACCAGCCAGATCGGCGATAAGATCACAAAACATGCGATAAGGCACGTTAGCTGCAGGATTTTTTAACACCTGCTCATACCTGGTGTAAAGTCGGACGACAACCGGCACCAGACAAGGGAGCTCAGCCCAGAGCCACACATGAAGAACAACAGATGCCCTGGAGTAACTAAAACCCGGAGCCCCACTAGGGCGACAACACCCACCGCAAGCACCCTCGGGACTCCCCCGGGTCCTACCCTCTTTGGACAAACATATTGCACATCAACTCTACGAAATCACGAACCAAACAATTCGCCTGAAGTCGCTCAATCACAACACCTAACATACATGTGTGGTCAGAAAAAGGAGAATCATACATTCATCTTAGACTATCCAAATAGTTAGTTTATTACAGAATAAACCCAAAACAACAATTCTGAAGAGTCATGGCGGGTCTTCTCAGGACATTCTATAAGTTACAGCCTGCAAGACAAAAACCTAGATAAGAAGGTGTGTCATGCGCTCATCAAAGAACAGAGAGAGAAAGCGAAAGAGAGAGAGAGAGAGGGGAGAGAAAGAGAGGGAAAGAGAGAGGGAGAGAGAAAAAGAGAGAGAGGGAGAGAGAAAGAGAGGGAGAGAGAGAGAGAGAGAGAGAAAGAGAAAAAGAGAGAGAGAAAGAGAGAGAGAGAGAGAGAGAGAGAGAGAGAGAGAGAAAGATAGGGAGAGAGAGAGAGTGAAAGAGAGAAAGAGATAGAGGGAGAGAGAAAGAGAGGGAGAGAGAGTGCCGACACTGCGGACCCAGGCCTCACTGCTCACCTTCCGCCACCGGCGTGTCTCCAAGAGGACCCACCACTTGCCGGTGGGAGCTCCAAGCCCGGGGCCCGCTACCATAGCATCCTCCACATCATGCAGCCCAGCACCGCGGGCCACCAGGTCACACACTTGATTCTGGGTCTTGATTTCGCAATGGCAGAGATCATTTCAGTGCACACGGCATCATCGCTGGCTGCACACCCGCTCAGCTCTTGAGGTGCCACTAACTCTGTGAACCCCGAGGCGACGCCACGTGGTGGTAGGCCCGCACTGCCCACTGGCTCAGGCCTGCACTGCGGTCCAGCAGGGCTCACACTAATCTAACCAGTCCGGACCGCCAGGACGGCGCATCATCGCAGGCTGCACACCCGCTCACCACCTTAGGTGCCTCTACCTCAGTGCACAGAAAGACACCATCCCGTGGTGGTGTCCTGTGCCTGCCGCAGTGTATCCGGTGCCACCAAGTCTGTGCACCGCAAGCTATGGACCCTTTATGATTGAGTCTCGTGGTGCGGACGCCATAATGTCACCTGGGCAATGTGAGGTGGCAGGGCCCTAGGCCCTCATGCATAAAGGATAACCACACAGAGACACCCAGTTAGAGTGTGGAAATGGCGTCTAGCACGTGCGCCAGGCCCTTTTTATTGGCAGGGTCACATTTCCTGTGACGGCTGTGCTGGATGGGTGTGGTGTGGGTGTAAACCAGCCGTGAGGGAGTGGCTGTGGCATGCTGACAACTAGACCTGTGAGCAGCAGATCCCTACAGGGAAGACCTGGGACATGTAGCGTTGTCGCCCCCCCTGTGAGCGTAAGTGAAGTGGGCTGGCCTGGCTTACGCCAGTCCAGCGTAAGGGTGTGAACAATGACCCCGGGGCTCTGGCCGTGGTTCCGTCCTGGGCTGGACAAGGAAGTAACTAATGCGTGGGTCTCCATTGTAGTGTTGGTGCCACCCAGACCGCAATCGGCAATGTGTCACCTTGTGACCCAAGTCCCACAACATGAGCAACATGGGCGTTAGGGGGAATCACTGACCCTACATACATCCATACTTCCACACTTGAAAGATCATAGACATGACACATCTGTGTGAATCTGAATGGTTTTTTTTTTTTTTTTTGCAGTGCATTGCTGTTTATTACACTATCGGACATTTACAGATGAAATCTGAACACTGCACTGTCTTTTTCCAACACAATGACAAGTGTTTACAATAATGGAAATCTGTGTACAAAGTCCTGCTTTTTACTCACATTGTAAGGGGCATTTACTATGAGCCTTTTATAAACTGCAACTCGTATTACTGACACTGTGAGGGGTTTTAATTAAATAGGGGAATCTATGCACTTTGCTCTGCATTTACTCACACTGTAATGTCAGATACTGATTCATTCTGATATCTAGTCTTCCTGTTACACAGACCTACATCTCGCTATTACCAAACTGCTAGTTTCTGGAGATTGACTTTGTATATTTCCCTTCCATAAACACAAGGCTGGTTCACTATATTCCCACCAAAGGTTTCCAGAATCACCGATGCTGAATGCATCACCCTGTGTGACTCAGAACCTCATTTATCTTGTGAACGTCTGAGGGGAAGAGTAAGTTGCATTAGTACCTACATTAGGGTCAGTCCCTGTATACGTGGCCTGCTTCAGAAAGCAACCCCTGGTAGCTTCCCTACGGAACACCTTGTTGTTTACTTGATGTCTGGCATATGGCGTGGAATACGCATTCTGCCTCCTGTAGGCTGTTCCATCCCATTTGCGTCAGAGCAGGAAGCGTGGCAGAGGTTGGTTGGAGGCCGTTGAAAGGCAAATTCAAGAAAGGTCCTCTGGTTTAGCTTATTGTAGATTCCTGCCTGTTGTACTGGGGTGACAGTGGAAGAAGGTGTGACAAACATAATTTCACAGAAGTGCTCAGATCGGAAATTCCAGTGCTTGGTATCCAAAGAACTCATTTAGGCCCTGAGCAGTGGCATCCTTTTTGACCTGTTTTTGATATATCTGCCCAATGAACTAGTGCCTTGTCTCCCCTTATACCCGTCACAATTGAGTCCGTAAGATCTACAGTCTATTGGAGCACAAAACTTGTTGGCTTAAACTATGGAAAGATACGAAGACTTAGTTTGAATCTGTTTGTCAAAACCTAGGCACACATCCAGGTATGTATGTTCACTACAAAAGTTCAACATAATCAAAACAATGATCCGTAAACATATAGGTGCGATGTTGCTTTGTCTTTAATTCAGTTTTCATTAAGCCAAACAGAACCAGCCGGCACGTGTTTCGTCGCATGTGGAAATATGGCACTCACAAACACGTTTCATTTTTTGGCATTGATGTGACCCAACCCACCATAAGGGGTGGGAACAGAGAACTCAAACTTAGAAGCACAGAAGCCCTTTGGATCATGCGCCTTCGTACAGTAGAACATGGTCTCAACTGCGATCATGAAATGCAATATTTCCTAGGTGAGGACGAATGAACGGATATACATATTTCCACACTGAATCAACGAGTCTGTCTCTGACATACCTAATCATGTGCAGTGTTGCTAGTACGGTGTAAAGGTGGCGTTATTAACAATGATCAATACTGATCTCTATGTCCAGTCTTTTTTTTTTTAAACTCTTTTTATTAGATTTTCCAACCAGAACATCAACAGCAATCGTGGCATAGAGTACTTAGGTAGCATTCGCAGGATAGATATGTATACAGCATTTACAGTTATACATCCCAGCATCACAGTGGACTTGGCTTTCGTCCTATCTCCAAGGCAAATGACCGGGGACGGCAGAGGCTCATCTACACGTGTGATCTCCCCCCCCACCCCCACTCCCCCTGGCATGTTCATAGCCCACCAGATGATAGGTCTACCGTGGACCTTCACCCAAAGCTAACGTTCTGCAATCTCCCACTCAGTCAGCCTTCAGTTATTGACAACTTATATGACTCGTGCAGCCTATCCCCCTGTCTTTCCCCCCCACCCCATCCTCAGTATACATGTCTGCCTGCTACGAAGCCGTGCCCTCCGGTGGGTGTTCGAGTAAATAGCATGTTAGCGGCGCCCATATGTTGCGAGGCCTAGAGGCTCTAGGCAAGAGCTCCGAATATAGCATAGCTTGCTCCTGGCAAAACACCAAGTCCGTAATCCAATCCTTAAACTTTGGGGCCCGCCCCCTTCCCCTTCCCCTTCCCCACCGACAGGCCACCCTCCTCTTTGCCATCAAGAGCGCCACTGCGACATACCTCCGATGTGTGGCTTGGATCGGTTTAACCCACCCCAACAGTGCCATCAGGGGCGCCGGTTCCACAGATGTATGTGTCATATGGGACACCGCTTCAAACACCTGCCTCCAATACTGCTGTACTCCCGGGCACTCGCAGGCCAGATGCAGAAAATCCGCCGCCGGCACCCTACACCTGTCGCAACAATCTGTATCTCGCAAGTGAAAACGGTGCAACCTGGCCGGTGTGTAGTATAATCTGTGTAAGTATTTATAGTGTATCATGCGGAGTCTACTGCTGGCTACGACCCTCTCAGTTTGCTGGCAGCAAAATTCCCACTGCTCATCTGGGATTGCCATCCCCAACTCTTGTTCCCATCTCGCTCTGGAGCCCAGGTCCCCATACTCCCTTTGTGTGTGGACCGTTCTGTAAATCAGCGAGACAAGTCGTGTGGTCGAGGTGCATTTAAGCATCACCTGCAGCGGGGCTAACGTACGCGGCTCCTCCGGGAACCCCGGTGTAAGTGTACGGATACCTTCTCTCAGCCTGATATAAAGAAATCTATCCAGTGGGGTCTGCGGTATACCTTGCATCATCTGCTCGGCTGACCGGAATTTCCCCCCCACATAGAGATCCCCCCACGTCCCAATGCGTGCTCGGTCTCGGAACCGATGGAACAGCGTCTCCTGCAGCAGAGGCATAGTCGGATGATACGTAAGTGGCAGAGTGGGCGCATAGAGCATGGTAGCGCCCATAAGAAGCCCAATCCGGCGCCAGGCTTCCGTCGTACAAGTGACTGTTGTAGGGCTCTTTTCTCTGGGCGTCATGGGTGTAAAGATCGCACCATCCAATGGTATCGGGTGGGCCAACCAGTGCTCCGCCGCCACCTGCGGCATGTATTTGGGTTGCGTCACCCAGCACCAAGCATAGTGAGCCTGCGCACTGAGATAATACAGCTCAAAATCCGGTATCCCAAACCCGCCATGCGCATATGGTCTCGTCAGGACGTGCCATTGCAATCGTGGTTGCCGGCCCCCCCAAACCAAGCGCGTCAGTTCTGACCTACGTGTAGTAAAAAAATGTTTCCCCGGGTAGAAGGGGATGTTAAGAAAAAGGTATATCAGTTTGGGTAGAATCACCATTTTAATCAGCGACACCCTACCCGCCATTGACAGTGGCAGGGTGATTCATCGTGTTACACTGTCCGCTATCCGCCCCATCGCGGTGCCGTAATTCAGCCGCAGTAGTTCATCCCTATCTCTAGTCACTCGCACCCCGAGATAGCGCAATTCCTCGTCACACCACTCCAGGGGGTAGTCAAGCGCGAATTTATGGGTCGCCGCCGTCAGTGGGAACACGCACGACTTGCCCCAATTGATTCCGATGCCAGACAACTTCCTGAACACGATAAATTCTCTCAGAAACGGATTCAGGTTCTCCCGTGGGTTCCGAATATACAACGTGATATCGTCAGCATATAGCGAGATCAGAATCTGCCGTAGATTACATCTCAACGCCCGGTCTCGGTGATGTTGCCTCAACTTCGCCGCCAGCGGCTCCGTAACTATTGCGAAAAGCAGCGGAGAAAGCGGACACCCCTGTCTGGTACCTCTCGTGATCGATATGGGGGGCGAAGTACGTCCATTAATCATTATTTTGGCTACTGGCCGAGTATATAATAACCGGATCCAGGAGAGGAACAGGGGTGGCAACCCCATGCGCCCCATCACTCCGAAGACGTAGTCCCATTCTACCGAGTCGAACGCCTTTGTGGTGTCAAGGAAGACCGCCGCAAGCGGCAAGTCAGGTGAGACATTATTAAGGTTTGCAAATAACGTTCGTAGGTTATGGGACGTAGCCCTGCCTGGCACAAAGCCCGACTGGTCCGGGAGGATCAATTTATCGAGCAGCAAACTCAAGCGATTGGCGATCAACTTAGTCAGTATTTTGGCATCACAATTCAGCAGAGAGAGCGGCCTGTAAGAGTCGCACGAGCGCGGCGGCTTTCCCGGCTTCAGTAGAAAGACCATTAGCGCCTCCCTCATGGATGCCGGTAGTGAGCCCACCTCAAGCGACTCCTCATACACCTCACGCAGTACCGGGGCCATTATGTCGATATATGTTTTATAAAACTCAATGGGAATGCCGTCCGTACCCGCAGCTTTACCCGACTGCATACCCATAATTGCTTCGCGCACTTCGTCCAGTTCAAAGGGCACGCACAAGAATTCCTGCTGTCTATCGCTGAGCCAGCCCAACGTGACTTCTCCCAGGAAACCCTCCAAATCCAACTCGTCGCGTCTGTGGGAGGAGTATAACTGTTTATAATGCTTTGTAAATACCTTAAGTATAGAAGCCGTGTCTCTGGAGGGTCCCCCCCCCTCATCCTCTACCTCCAGGATTCAATTGGAGCCTCTGGGCGTCCTGATCAGGCTTGCCAATACCCTCCCAGGCCTCTCTCCCTCCCCATAGCTGCAGGCCTTCCAGGACTTCCCTCGAAAGTGCGCTTCCCTCTCTGCCGTGGACATATACTCCGTAAGCTTATCCCGGAATCTCACCTGCGCCTCACTAGACTCAGCTTGAATCTGAATGTTTATTGCACATTCAGTGGAGTGTTGAAGCTGGAGCAGTACAGGGCCATGCAAACCCCACTTTACATTGTTGGCCCGTAGAGGGCCAGCCAGTGTCCTTCAGGGAATGACAAGTACATCAGAAGAGGAGGAGTTCAGTCCGCAGTCTGATAGCTGTGTCATTGGTGACCAAACAGAATATGGCAGTTCATGTCGAGGTCCAAGGTGAGTGTCGCAGAGTGCATCGGGGGACAGTGGAAGGTGATGATGCAGAAGGCAGAACCAAGCAGAAACAGGCCATATGGTGTAGATGAATGCTACTGCGTCCTTCTGACCACAGAGGCAGATTCATCCGCATCTTCGTCCTCTGCTGTTGCATTGGCCTCACATGTTGGTGGTGGTGTTCTGTCTCCAGCACTGTGTGGCAATGACACCTCAGGGCCTGGAGGTGGAATGTTTGCCGCACTGTGTGGCACTGGCACATCAGGGGCTGGAGATATGGATGGAGTGGTAGCAGCAGCATGCATCAGCTCCAGGCCTTGTGGCAGCAATGCCATGAGGAGGGTCTTTAGGGCATTGAGGGACCCAGCTACCTCTCGCTGGTGTGCAGCCATGGCAGCCGCTCTTTCCGCATGCGTCCGCTCCACGTTCTCCATGATCCTACACATGTGTCCCAACTCCCGGGCGAGATCGCTGGAGCCACTCTGACTAGACCGTCGTTCTTGTCTCAGAGTCAGTACTCTAGTGATGTCAGCCATGGTTCATTGAAGAGCATGGAGCAGACTGTGGGTGTCCGTTAGGGACTGTGAGTGGTCCCTGATGGGACTTAGACACCCACGTATGGCGTCTAGTTTGGCTGCCATGCGGTCGAAGCCCACCTGCACCTGTTCAGCCAGCTTCTCCTGGCACCCCAAGACACGGCATCGGAAGGCCATATGTTTGTTGTGGGGGTCCTGGGAGGCAGCCGTGGTGGTGGGTGCTGCCTGCTGTGTGTTCTGTGCAGGGGTGGGTTCTCCTCGTAGCAGCTGGGCTGCCCTGCTCCTGGAAGTGGGCTGCAGAGGCTCTCCACGAGCTGTTGGAGGGCGTCGCAGTCGAAGGTGGGGTGGTCCTCTTCGTCATCAGAGAAGAGAGGTTCGGCCTGCTCTGCAGGAGGTGTTGGATTGCCCCCTGCAATGTCAATGGGAGATGCAGTTTAACATTGTGTTCACATGTATGTTGACACATTGTACATGTTTACATTCAGACTTCATGACAGTGTACATTGTGACTGTTTGGGGGGAGCTGCCTATTTGCTGCGGGACAGTGGACATTCCGACAACGGGAAACATCCTTTACCACGCAACCATTACAACGCGGTATGGTTACATCGTGGTTTTTACAACGAAAGTCGTTACACCGACTTGCACTGGAGGGCGCTCTAGACTAAGGAATAGTGTGAATTACTATTCCAACACCTTCCCTACTGTTCTAGAATGGAGTTGGAATAGTAATTCACACTATTCCTAAATCCAGCGCCCTCCAACGCAAGTCGATGTAACGATTGTCAAAACCGCGATGTAACATGCCGCGTTGTGATGGTACGCGTTGTACCATCATACATCCTACGACAACATCACGGATGTGTGTTTGTACTTGTACATTGTCAACTCACATTTCCCTGCAATGCCAAATGTGATTGGCCAGTTTCTACACACAAGCGGCACCAGTTGTGTCCTCTGTTCTGTTGTGGACGTGTTGCGGTTTGTACCACATCGTTGTCAATGTTGATGTGCTCTGCATGTGATGTGTGTGTGCTGCATTTTGGGGGAGTCGCCTCTGATTTAACTGCCCCTTATCCCTTACATGCGGTGTGCCTCAAACTTCTGTGCTTATACAGTGCTGAGATGTTGCATACTTGGGTGCATTGGTTTCTTGGTGGGAGTTGGGGGTCTGGGGCATGGTTTGTCCACAGATGTGCTATGCCTAATTGTGCATGTGTGACATTCTGCCCATCTCCCCCCGTCCCCCGTGTCCCTGGTCGTTACTCACCCTGTTGCTGTTGTGTCTGGTCATGTTGAGCAGTGTCCAGGCCCCGAACTCCTGCAAACGTCTCCCCACTGATGACTGTGGACACCATTTCCTCCATCTCGTCCAGCTTCTCCTGTTGCGCTGGGCTCCCACCTCCAGTCTGCATTGCTGCTTTCCGGCTGTTTGCGAGTTCCTGCGCTTCACATCATTCCAGCGCCTCTTGACCTCTTCCATTGTCCTCTTCAGCACTCCGACTGCATTCACCTTGTCCATGATGGTCTGCCATATTCAATTTTTAGTTGCCAGTGACACAGTGGAGTTGACGAACAGTAGTTGATGGTGTTCTATCACCTCCGTTATCAAGATCCCGTTTTCCTGCGGACTGAACTGTTCCTACTCTTCTTGTCCTTGCCCTTCCCTGACCCCGAGGTCCCAGGCTGGTCCTCCGGGGGGCTTGTGGGGTTCTGGTTGTCCTCTGTACTTGCTTTGGCTACCTCCATTGTGCTTCGCTGTTGTTTGGCTTTTGTTTGTATGTTGTTTTCTACTTTTATAGTGCATTTTCCCGCTTGACGCATGGGAATTGCAGGCCTGTGGCTGGTTTTCGGAGATTTTTGTATCGCGATTGGCATCATCGCTACTATTTTCGCGTTCGTGTTTCGCGTTTTTGCGGAGTGGCGTTGATTTTAACACGTTCATTTGACGCGTTATTGTGAGACTATTGCATGGTACCGCCGTGTTGGGAATACCACGTTAACACTGCGTTATTTTCCCGTGATAGACTGCGATGTGAAGAGTTGCGTTAAGCAAATTTTGAGGTAGTTATCACTCGTTCTTGAGAATATGCCCCAAAGTTTTTGTGAGTCGATTTTTACTTAACAATATTCTGGTACCACCCCTTATATGCTCCAAGAGCCAGAGCAGCAAGCTGCCATTTTGGGGTAAGGGAAACAAAGGAAGAACTGGTCACAACCAATCCCTGATGATCTTGAGGTCATGTACTTACCCCATAGGCCTCTGTGCTCTGTTCGCCTTCACGCTAAAACAAACTTTTCTGATGAGCCCCACTTCATCCCTGGGAAAGGTTGAGAGTGGGGCATCAGGACTGTAAGACAAAGCCACCGCTGGAATCCCGATTTTTCCCTGCTCCCACCATATGTCAGTGAGGAAGCATGAAAACAAATTGTTGGACATATAAATTTGGTTTGTAAAAACAAACTAATTGAAAAATGAAGTGCGGTTATGTACATTTCTGTTCTCATCGCTGTTTGTGACAAAACTGTTTCTGCATTGTATTATTGTTGTTCTTCTGTGAATATTAACATAATTTATTCAGTATACAAGCATTCACCTTTTTCTGTAGTTGCCAACAGACCCCACGTCATGCGTGACATCTTCAGTCAGACCATTGCAGTTCATCCGGCAGTGCTTTGCAGACTGCATGTTTTCGGGGCCCAGGCTTATCATATTAAACAAGATGGCGGCAGATGACGATGAGTGGGGGGCGAGTATTAGAGACAGATGACGATGAGGGAGAATAAAAACAAGCATTTGCAATCCAATAGATCTCAAATTTACTAAACTCTTATAAATACGAGACCTATTGCATTGCAAATGCTTGTTTGTAAAAGCACCCATGCAGTGCTTTCACTTTAATGTCGGCCGTGCCCCTTTCCTTAGACGAGCCGTGCCTAAAGAAAGGGGCGCGGCTGCCATTAAAGTAAAAGCGCGGTATGAGGTGCTTTTACAAAAAAAACATTTGTTTGTCAACTTGACAAACAAATGGTTTTTTTGCTTTTCCTTATTCTAAGGAAAGGGGGGCGGCTGCCATTAAAGTGAAGGTGCGGCATGGGGCAGTTTTAAAAATAAAAGTTAATAAGCAGTACAAAAAAAAGCAGGTGGCCGC
This sequence comes from Triturus cristatus, assembly GCF_964204655.1. NCBI lineage: Eukaryota > Metazoa > Chordata > Amphibia > Caudata > Salamandridae > Triturus > Triturus cristatus. The sequence goes on from NC_140580.1 coordinate 990,294,361, forward strand.
GTTCTGCGCCACAAATAAACCAAAAGCACGTCCATCACTGTATGAGCGTGGCGTGCCGTGCTATGAACAGCAACGTAGCAACAGCAGGCAGGAGAAAACCATTTTAGCAAATAGCGCTCAGAGGCTGTAATTAAAGCCTACTACAGAGAAACAAAACATGTAACGGGGGTGTCCTCATGGGAGGTTAAAAAATGAGACAAGGGAGTACTAAAGAGGCACTACTAAGCCTATTGACCACTGAAAAGCCACAGTTTCCAAACAATGACACAAGCCAATGAAAAACATAGGCGGAGATTGGGCGGAGCTTCCAATCCATACCTGAATACAGCATGCCTCGCAGAGCAAAGCATGTGCTGCCCAGGCTTGACCTAAAAAAAGAAAACTTACCTTGCACTTGCCACCGCCCACAAAAAAGGGATGCCCAGGGCAGACCCCTACAGCCCCCCTATCTACCCCACTGCACAAAAACTACAGTCAAACAAACAGAGACGCATGAAAAGTCATTGAAAACCTATTAAAAAATACCAGTAACGCAATCACTGTGGTCCCATTAATACAACATCGAGCCATCGTGTACATTTTCCTCTGAGGCATCTGCAGCTGCGGGGCTACAGTGACTTCACTGGGACTTAATCAGTAGTACTGCACATCGCTTTATAGAACCACCGTCTGTCAGTACTTACAGATGTCTATATAGTATTGCCATGTATTTTATTTTCATAACAGTATTATTCATTTTCTTGTTAAAGGCCCTGAACACGAGTAATAGCCATAGGTCTCAGGCAAAGGTCTATAATGAGGGGGAGGGCCATTAACAACTGGTATAGCCTGAGGTAGATGGGCTTTAAGGTTCGGATTTTGAATACTGTGTGCAGAATATCTTAAATCATAGCCAACCTTTTTTAAGACAAATGTATTGACACATAACTTTATATAGATTTTTGATACCTAACTGCACATATATGTATCTTGATGATATATATATATCTTCAAGTTACATAGATGTGGAGTTAAGTATAGTCAATGTATACTTCCATACATGCTCTTACCTTTTGATATTTTTTCATTAATATTTTGACTACGATACAAGATGTTCCCTACTCGATATTCCAGACTTTTGCCAAAGCTGCATTCCATCAGGAAAACAAAGAAGAAAATAAAGGCACCATTATGTGACTGCCGTTCCTGGCCCATCATCCTCTAAACGTGCTCGTGCATTACCAGGCATGCAAACACCTCTGGAATGATGCGGGTACCAATTTCCTTTTCTATATCTACCGATCCAAGACGGCAGGTACCACTTGGGTCGGTAAATAAAAAAACATTTTTTTTATTGATAAGTAATAAAGGACTGTGGAGGCGTGAGGAGCAGAAGAGAAGTGGGTGTTGGCAACGGTTAGGTTGAGAAGAGGAAAAACAGCATATGATGGAGAGAGCAACATGGGGTTGGGGATAGAAGAACATGATGGAGAGAACAATATGAAGTGCAGGAGGCTGTGAGTAGAAGCACACAAGAGAGAGAGCTGTAACACACATGCACTCTCATGAAGCACTTAACCAAGAAGAAAAGAGATGTTCCCTAAAAGTAAGCAGTTGGAAGGATACAAGCCAGCCAATCAATAGAATGGTAGACAGGCTATGCCCTGGGTCAGGGGAGGCAAACACAAGGCAAGAAGAGGAAGGCAAGCCATCAAATAAGAAGCAAGGCAATGAGAATGACAATATAGCTAACCAATGGTCGTCCTGTCAGCCTACTGTAAGTTCTCAATAGGTCTTTATCAACCAGATTGTTTTTGCTATCTCTTAGGTGAGACCTGAACAAGAAAAGGTGACTCTAGGGCATAGCCCTGTAAAAGAAAAAGACAAAGATAATTTAAAAATTAAAACTATATTGGGGTGAGGTTTATCCCCTCCAAAAAAAAGGGGGGAGGGATTTATCCCATTCCAAAAAAGTAACACAAACACACACACACATATATACATAAATGTATATATATCTATCTATATATATATCTATATCTATATATATATATATATATTACCGCTCCACTTCTCCTCTACATCCTTCATCCTTCAGGAAAAAAGGCACTCCCGGGGATGTAAAGGAGAAGTGGAGCGGTAATTGATTTGCGGGAGCACCCCCGCATTGAAAGCACCCGCCTGCGAGTGCTTCGCTCTGGTGTTTCTGGAGCTGAGATAGATATATATTCACTGAAAAAACCATAGGTTTCAGGGGCGTTATAGTTAGCTGGACAAACACTCGTACAAAACCATTGAAATTCCCCCGTTATAGTTAGTTCAGCTAACTATAACTCGCGCGCCCGCAATGCATTGCTGATGACGTCACATATTACATCACTCATGACATGGTCAGAGACATCACTCATGATATCACTGATGACATCTCAAATGACATCACTGATGACATCACTGATGACATCATCCTTGTGATAGAGTGGCAGACCTCCTCTCCCCCTAATATAACCTTTGATACACACATTCAAAAATAGAAACTAAAATTTTCAAAACAATGGACATACCAATACCAGTTACAACAACCAATTCAGTAATTCTAAGATCCACATACACATCCACTCATTCACCAACAGTCCTATACAGTCACTCATACATGTACTCACTCATCATATGTACTCATACACCTATACATCCTGTTACACAATGCCACTCATCCATAGAGTTACTCACACACATAGTCACTCATGCTAATAAAGAATCAAACATCCATTTACTTGCATATACAGTTATACACACACCACCACACTTACTTCTACAGAAACTTACACATGCTTAGTCTTTTAAACAATCACTTATAGAAACACATACTTATTCATACAGGAACTCTTCCAATCTCTCACTCTCACATATACTCATTTATATACACCAATAGTCACATATACTAGTTTAAAACATATGTAGTTACTCATAAATACACTATTGAGACAGTCATTCACTCACTAACACACCCATGCACACACTCATCCACCCATACAGTCCTGCACACATGCTGTCTTCAACACATACAAACAGTGAGTCACTCATTCATGCACCTATGCACTACGTAATACCCCCCACCGAACCATACAGACACTCAGACACTCATACTGATACTCAAAAAACCAACTAATAACCTATATAGACACTCATCTAGCTACTCACCCACCCATGCAGCCACTTATACACAAAGTGAGAGACTGATACAGATATTTACATATTTAAACATTACTCACTAAGCCATGTATTCACTAAGATACATTCAATCAGTCAGTTATACAATCAATTTTTCAAAAACAAATCATCCATTTAGACACTTATATACCCATTTATTCTTCCATCGACCTTGAGATATACATATATAAAACATATGTAATTTTCAGAAAAACACACATTCACTGGATGATGTCATCAGTGATATCATCAGTGATGTCATTTGAGATGTCATCAGTGATGTCATGAGTGATGTCACTGACCATGTCATGAGTGATGTAATATGTGCCGTCATCAGCAGCGCATTGCGGGCGCGCGAGTTATAGTTAGCTGAACTAACTATAACGGGGGAATTTCAATGGTTTTGTATGAGTGAAAAGTCCAACTAACTATAACGCCCCTGAAACCTGTGATGTGATCATTTCAACCTTGTGGATCATTCACTATCAGGTTTGAAGATTTTCCCCGTGGAACATGTTTCAAAGGAAGAACTACTGGACTCCGGGGAAAACTTCTGGATGTACCGTTTAAAATCACTGCATCCAGATGGACTGAACATTACTGACAACACAACTTGATTACTGCATATCTCAAGAGCTCTTAGGACTGCATTGATTCCACATTCCAAATGGAATCTTCACTCATGATGCTTTTTGAAAATTCAGCTGTGTCATCTGTGCAGCCACAGAGCAAACCATCTTGTACTACCTGAGGAAGGTGGAAGCTGAAGCGTTGTAGTGGAAATATATTTTTGTTCTTTAGTGAGTCTCTCTGTTTGAGTCACTTCTTGCTTGGATATATATATATATATATTCACTGAAAAAACCAAAGGTTTCAGGGGCGTTATAGTTAGGAATTGCCATTTAAAAAACCTTAGAAATTCACTGAAAAAAACATAGGTTTCAGGGGTGTTATAGTTAGCTGGACATTTCCCTCGTACAAAACCCTAGAAATTCCCCTGTTATAGTTAGTTCAGCTAACTATAACTCGCGCCCCCGCAATGCACTGCTGATGACGTCACATATTACATCACTCATGACATGGTTAGTGACATCACTGATGACATCACTGATGACATCTCAAATGACATCACTGATGACATCGCTGATGACGTCATCCATGTGATAAATTACTGCATCTTCTGACACCCTAATTTAACCGTTGATACACCAACTCAAAATTTCAGACGGTAATTCTCAAAACCATAGATACTCCAATACCAATAACTACATGCCCACTTATTAACTCTTAGGTCTACATACACCCCTACTCATTCACCTGTACAGTCACTCATACTTACAGTCACTCCGTACAAGACTATAATATGCATTTATACACCTACATAGACACTTACACACCACCAATCATCCATAGAGGTACTCTCACACCTAGTCAGTCATGCAAATAATTAATCACACTCCCATTTACTCACCTATGCAGTTATACACACTCAAGTTCACTTACTCATAAAAATAGTACCACATTCTTACGCTCTTATACAATCATTGATACAAGCACACACTCATCCATACAGCCACTCTCACAATCACACACTCTCACATATACCCACTTATATACTCTTACACACATATATACTGCCTTTCACATATGTAGTTAGTCACAAATGTACCACTGAGATATACATTCAATCCCTAACACAACCATACATACACTCACTCAACCATACAGTTCATCACAGATGCACTCTTAAAACCATGCACCCATAGAATCACCCACTCACACATCTATGCACAGAGTCACACACAGCCTACGCACACAAACACTCAGGCACCCATACAGATACTCAGACAACCAATCAATAACCCATATAGACACTCATATAGCTATTCACAAAACCATGCAGCCACTTATACACCAACATACAGACACATACAGACATTCACACAGTTTAGTCACTAGTCTGCAGTAAGATACATTTAATGACTCACTTATAGAGTCAGTTACACACCTACAAAATCATTCATTCACACACTTGTACACCCACTCATTCTTCAGCAGGCCTGTCACTATAAATATATAAAACATATTTAAACTTTACAGAAACACACAGTCACTGGGTGACGTCATCAGTGATGTCATCAGTGATGTCATTTGAGATGTCATCAGTGATGTCATCAGTGATGTCACTGACCATGTCATGAGTGATGTAATATGTGACGTCATCAGCAGTGCATTGTGGGGGCGCGAGTTATAGTTAGCTGAACTAACTATAACAGGGGAATTTCTAGGGTTTTGTACGAGGGAAATGTCCAGCTAACTATAACACCCCTGAAACCTATGGTTTTTTCAGTGAATATATATATATATTCACTGAAAAAACCATAGGTTTCACACATGTTATAGTTAGCTGGACATTTCACTCGTAAAAAACCATTGAAATTCCCTTGTTATAGTTGGTTCAGCTAACTATAACTCGCGCGACCGCAATCCACTGCTGATGACGTCACACATTACATCACTGTATTCACTAAGATACTGTTAATAAGTCAGTTATACAATTAATTTTACAAAAAAAACCATCCATTTAGACACTTATTTACCCATTTATTCTTCCATTAACCTTTAGATATACATATATAAAAAATATTTATTTTTCAGAAAGACACGTATTCACTGGATGATGTCATCAATGATGTCATCAGTGATGTCATTTGAGATGTCATCAGTGATGTCATGAGTGATGTCACTGACCATGTCATGAGTGATGTAATATGTGACGTCATCAGCAGTGGATTGCAGTCGCGCGAGTTATAGTTAGCTAAACTGACTATAACGGGGGAATTTCAATGGTTTTTTACGAGTGAAATGTCCAGCTAACTATAACATGTGTGAAACCTATGGTTTTTTTCAGTGAATTTGCAAGGTTTTTTAAATGCTAATTCCTAACTATAACGTGTGTGAAACCTATGGTTTTTTAAGTGTATGTGCAAGGTTTTTTAAATGCTAATTTCTAACTATAACGTGAGTGAAACCTATGTTTTTTTTTAGTGAATTTGTAAGGTTTTTTAAATGCTAATTTATGTATGTATTATTATATTTTTTATATATTTATTTTACAATAAACTACCTATGTATATAGTTATAGATTGACTGTATCCTGTAATATGGAATGGCTCAGCTCTTTTTTTTTGAATTTGGATAAAGTTGAACAGCATAGTTAATATCTTCTATAAACTTAGAAACAGTTTAAAATGTTTTTTTTTTTCTTTAAGAGTTTTTCACCGTGCGCGCACCCCGCGATTTAAAAAAAAAAAAATGTTTTTTTCACCCTTCGGGGTCCTTCAGGGACCCCCTGACAAAGGCTAGGGGGTCAGGAACTCTCTACCCTGCCCCCTTTTCACGTTCTCCACCTTTCTTTTTCACTGCGACACAGAAAATGGCGTCCGACACTTCCTGATTCCGACCGATTCGAATGTTGACTGACATCTAACCACCAATCAGAATTACGCTCGCGCACACTTGGTGCGCGCACGGTGCGCGCATATAGATATTTATGTACTTTTAACTGCAATTTTCTCAGGAACTACTGAACAGATTGACACCATATATGCAAAAGGCACATGCCTGACCTGAGGACTACCTCTTTGCCAAATTTCAAGTAATTCTGTTCAGCCGTTCAGGCTGTACCTTCGACTAAAGGTCCTATGGGAAAATGCATGGGAAAAACACGTTTTGGGACCCCCCTGTTTTCTCAGCCCCCGCTTGACGAATCACCCCGAGACTTTCAGGGTGGGAGCTGAGCGGAGCGCCCCATTAGTTTTGAACATTTCGTGAGGATTCATCAACCGGCGCCAAAGTTATTCAAAATAGAATTTTCAGATTTCCTATGGGAACTCGGTCCTAACTATAACTATCTACTGGCGACCGCCAGTAGATAATACATATATATATATTTTCACTGAAAACACCACAGGTTTCAGGAACATTATAGTTAGAAATTAACATTTAAAAAACCTTTGAAATTCACTGAAAAAACCATAGGTTTCAGGGATGTTATAGTTAGGAATTAGTATTTAAAAAACCTTCGAAATTCTCAGAAAAAAACACAGGTTTCAGGGACTTTATACTTAGTTGGACATTAAACTCGTACAATACCAGAGAAATTCAGCTGTTATAGTTAGTTGAGCTAACTATAACTCGCGCCCCCGCAATGCACTGCTGATGAGTCACATATTACATCATTCATGACATGGTCAGTGACATCACTGAAGACATCACTGTTGACATCTCCAAACTTAGACCAAAAGTCTAACTTTACTACTACTAAAGTTGGATTTGTAGTCTAAGTTTAGACCAAAAGTCCAGCTTAGAACAAAAGTCTAACTTTAGGTCTAAACTTAGACTTTTGGTCTAAGTTTACTTTTGTTAAAACCATGTTTGCAGATCAGGGAGGGTAGCTAAACCTCATACTTTAGATATCTCCTTATAACTGTGCTGATTACTCTTCATCCATGTTCATTCTATGTCAGGACCAGAGGCGAGGATTATGCTTTTCTTTCTTCACTTTATTCACAGCAGCCATTTTGAAGCAATTAACAAACTACCATTCCCATGAACCATAGGGAATGAGACAACGTTTTAACAATAGAGTCCAGGTACAGAGTGTCCGTGTGAACCACCAATCACGGGCTTCAGTCAGACTATAGTCCTCTGTCCACCTCAGTTCCCCCTCTTTCTTCGCTGCTTGCAGCCAGATAAGTGCTTCCTTATTTCCCTCTATAGTTCTAGAATGTTCTCGAATATTATGACTGGTAGTTCACATTGTTAATCAGGTTTTTGTTATTACTGCCTCATGAGATATTCATGCATTGTGCCTGGTTCAGATGTATTCAGGATGCATTAATGTATTGGGCCTTAGTGGGCCACGCTTCCCTCCTGTTCTGTCCCGCGTTTGCGCTTAGCGGGGGGTGTTTTTCCCACTGTGCGCTGTTATTGGCTTCTCGCGGCGTTGTTTATTTACTTTCCTAAGTGTCTGCATCGAGTCGCCCGCTACTCGGGTAGACCCGATCCCGGCCGTGGGAGCACCGCAACTCCCTAACTGCCGGTACTTGTGGTGCCAGGCTCGCGGTCCGCTCCTCCGGCCGCTAGAGGGCGTCTGTACGCTTCTCGTCCCGCGGCGCACGCTCTCGACATTCCGCGCATTTCGCGCATTCCTCAGCCGAGCAGCAGCGCCGCGGGGAGCCTTGTCCTGCCTCTACGCCCGTTTGGGTCTTTGTTTGCCCTGTCATTAGGCAGGCGGATTCTAGTGATTTACGCCCCCCTTCATGCCCGAATCTGAGCGTGTCGGTATTCTGCCATTAGGCAGCTGTGTTTCCTCGCACTGGGGGTCAGTATTAGGCCTTTAGTATTGACGCTCCTTGTGGAGTCAGTGTTGTTGGGCCCTTGTTTTCGGCAGGTTTCTTGCCCTATTATACCTACTGCACCAGGGCTGTTGGGCCAGGGCTTCACTGCCTGTCAAATTTGAGCACTGCTCACCCTCATTGTAGGCTGACACCCAGCCCCCCTTACTGTGACACTACTGTCGCCCCTATTTTCACTTACCTGTGTTGGTTTGCTCCTCTTGTTGGTGCTATGGACGCCTACGAGGAGACCTATCAGGATGATCAATGGGAGGAGGATCCCCTGTCCGCCCTGCCGTGGGATGATACCTTCTATGATGCGGTGGACAATTCCATACATACGGCTGTTGCGCAAGCTATGGTGCCTTTGGAAGATCGCTTGTCCCGCAAGATAGAACAAGCCTGTGATCGTCTGGCTAAGGCCGCGAAAGCTGTGCAGTCTTCTACCCCACCCAGGGACACTCTAGCTGATGCCCAGCCCCCACCTCCTAAACACCCCCAAGACACGGGGGTTGATGCTGATGCGTTTGCCCGCCTTAAACAGGCGTTCCTGGCCAGTACCAATCAGCCGGCACCCGCTCTCCCGGGGACTGATGATCAGGCTAGGGCGGATGACGACCAGGGTGCACCGGACAATGAGGCCGGTCCCTCTCGCCCTTGGCTCCCCTCACGCCCTACTCAGGTTCCCAGCAACACTCAGGTTTCCAGTGATCAAGACCTCTATGCAGATATGCTCAACCCAAACGACATTCTCCACCCTAGGTCATCAGACTGGGCCCCCTCAGACAAGGTGGCCCAATACGTAGCGAGTCGCATTCGCCAACCCCTGGAACCGGGCATGCATAATTGCCTTCGGGCGGAGTGCCCCCGCCCTTCCTTAGCGGGTAAGGTGGCTGCCACCCCTGATATAGACCTGCGCATGTCCACGTTTCTCCAGAAATTTGTCAAGGACCCCAAGAAGGGCATTGACAGATCGTGGCGGGCTTGCCAAGACAAGCTCTTGGATAACTTGGGGCCCCTGACCAAGATACTAGATATGGCAGAGGAAGCCAAATCCTCCGGGTCCCTTATCTCCCCAGAACATCTTTCCTCCTGGGCACAACGGGCGGAGGTTTTCCTAGGAAACGCCAACTGCGCCCTTTCTACTGAACGGCATCGGTCCCTTCTTATTAAGGTAGACCCAAAGTTGGGGGACCTCTCCGATTCGGAAGTAGGCCCGGTCGCCCAAGGTGGCCTCTTTGAAGAGCCATTTATTAGGGAACTTGGGCATTTTGTGAATACCTCTACGTCCCTGGACAGGGCCCAAACATCCATTAGAAAGGTTTTTCGCCCCCGGGTTTTCCGTGGGGCCGGACGAGGAAGGGGCCGCTCGTCCGGCCGTCCCTACAACAACAGGGGACAAGGCTCCAACCAAAGGTAGTATCAAGATTCCGCACGGTTCGGGAACTTCTACCCCACCAGAGGTCGCCGTGGCAAGAATAGAGGCAGCAGAGGCAGTGGTGCCTCCAACTCTTCAGGTCAGTGTTCTCCCTTCTTCCCTTCTAAGACTGGGGGGCCGTCTGGCGCATTTTTTCCAGGCTTGGACTTAGCTCACGTGGAACGCCTGGGTGTTACAGACGGTTCAGGGGTTTCACCAAGAGTTCCAATGGGACCCCTGCCAGCCCGTCCGGCCACGCCCTCTTTGTTTTTCACAGGCAGATGCCGCCTTGGTAGACCAGGAGGTGCGGTCCCTCTTAAAAAAAGGGGCAATCGAGGAATCTTCCATGCATCCAAGAGGTTTCATCAGCAACCTCTTTTTGTTGGACAAGATCGATGGCGGTCAACGGCCGGTGATCAACCTTCAGGAGTTCAACGAATGGCTTGTGTACCACCACTTCAAGATGGAGGGAATTCACCTACTTCGAGACTTTCTTCGCTCTCACGACTGGTTAGCGCACCTCCACCTCAAGGACGCCTACCTCATGATCCCGATCTTCCCTCCGCACCGGAGGTTTCTTCAATTTCTCAGGAGGGGCACAACATTCGAGTTCACCACTCTTCCGTTCGGCCTCTCCTCGGCTCTGTGGTGTTTCACCATGGTCCTCCGGCCGGTTGTAGAGCGTCTCAGGGTGTCAGGAGTCCGTCTCATCGTGTAACTCAATGATATCTTGCTGATGGCGCAGTGTCCCAAGACTCTCGCTTCCCAGCTCCAGATGGCGGTAAACCTTCTGTAGAGCCTGGCATTTGTTGTCAATGAGTCCAAATCCACTCTGGTGCCTGCCCAGAATGTCGTTTTTCTCGGTTTCTTGATAGACTCGGTCGAAGCTTCCCTCAGTCTTCCATCGCGCAAAATGACGAAGATTCGTCACGAAATCCGCCGTATGCTGGCACAGTCCCGGATATCCCTCAGGCAGATAGCTCGCATCGTGGGCCTTCTGTCAGCCTCTATCCGGGCCATTTTTCCAGGCCCCTTACATTACTGAGCCCTCCAACGCCTCAAGGCGATGCACCTTCGGCGGGGCCTCTCCTATTCACAGAAAGTGCCTTTATTGGTGGACGCCATGGAGTAACTCCAGTGGTGGCTCTCCAACATGGAGGCTTGAAACGGGAGAGCGGTCTTCGGGTCCAAACCCGACATCATTGTCGAATCCGACGCCAGCAGATCCGGTTGGGGCGCGAGGTGTGGCAAATTCACCACGGGTGGAATGTGGTCGCACATGAACAGCTACTTCATATCAATTGTCTTGAACTCTTAGCTGGTTCGTTCGCGATCCAGTGCTGGACCAAGGACTCGATCCGGTCTTGTGTCCTTCTCAAGATGGACAACATTTCGGCGGTCCGATACATCAATCACCTCGGCGGTACGAGGTCAAAAGCCGTCTCGGACCTAGCGGCGAATTTTTGGCGATATTGCCTGGACCGTCAAATCTCTGTCATGGCGGAGTATCTTCTCGGGCAGGACAATCAGGTGGCAGATATCCAGTCGTGGCACCTCCACGACGTGAGTCTGTGGCAGCTGCACTCTGGAGTGTTTACGGACCTTCAAAGCATGTGGGGCCTGTTTTCGGTCGACCTCTTTGCGTCCCGGCTAGACCACCACCTTCCCTGTTTCTTCAGCTGGAGGCCGGACCCCTCGCAGAGAAGACGGATGCGTTCCTCCAGAACTGGCAGGATGAGGCGGGTTACGCCTTTCCCCCGTTTGCAATGATAATGAGGGTCTCAGACCAAGTTCGGCGTCAAGGGGCGAATGTAGTGGTGGTAACCCCGATTTGGAGGACTCAAGTTTGGTTTCCAGTTCTTCTGGAACTTTCCTGGGATTCTCCAATCCCACTCCCCCGCTTTCCAGCCCTTCTGCTCAATCCGGACGGAGCTCCTCATCCGCTCCTCGTGCAGGGCACCTTGGCCCTGATGGCATGGCGGATTACCGGGGACGATGGCCGGTCTCGGGCCTTTCGGGAGCGGCTGAGAAATTCATCTCCAAGGCCCGGGCCGACAGCACCGTTAAGCGCTACCGATCTACCTGGGGAAGGTGGTCCCATTGGTGTGTGCGACGGGGTTTTGATCCTGTGGCTTCGGATGTAACTGCCGTATTGAACTTCCTGGCGGGTCTGGCGGAGGACGGTTTAGCATACTGCACGATTAACACCTTCCGTTCCGCTATCTCAGTAGGTCATGTCTTGGTGGATGGCTCCCCTGTGGAAGAACACCCTCTCGTCTGCCGACTTCTGCATGGCATTCGCCTTTCCTTGCCCCCGGAACCGAGGTATTCAGTGCTTTGGGACGTTAATCAGGTCTTGAACCTGTTCCTGTCCTGGCATTCAAACAGATTCCTCTCGCGAAAAGAGCTTTCAGCAAAGTTAGCCATGCTGCTCTGTCTTGTCTCCTGCAGACGTGTGTCAGATGTCCGAGCCCTCGATATCCCGGGACTAATTTTCTCCCTTTCTGGGGTTACATTTACTATCAGTAGACGGACTAAAACAAATACGAAGACTATTTCCTATCCGGTGGTCCCGGAGTCGCCAAAGTTGTGTGTGGTGGCCTGTCTCAAGGCCTACGAGGAAATGTCGGAGGAGTTTCATCCTCCGGGTGAGCGTCAGCTACTCATCGCTCTTAAAAAGCCTCATAAGGCTGTTTCTTCACCAACGATTGCCCGTTGGGTTCGTTGGGGCCCATTCTACTAGAGGTGCAATGGCCTCTAAAGCGTTTACCCTGGGAGCTCGTCTGGAAGACATTCTGAATGCAGCAGATTGGTCATCAGACTCTACTTTAAGCGGTTTTACTTTAAACCGGTGCTTGATATTGCTCATGTGGTGGTGAGTAAGCTTTAAACGAGCATAATCCTCGCCTCCGGTCCTGACATAGAATGAAAAATGTCCTAGCTAGAGTGAGTTTCAATTGTATTAAGGACTCGGAGGCGAGGATTATCCCACCCAGGGTACAACTTTGTGTAACTTCCCACCCTCGTACCAGGGTAATTAATCAATTTAGCTTATATCGCTTCTGTTGCTTTAATTGTGGTGTTGTTTGCAATAGTTTTTCCTTGGTTCTTCCCCTACAGGGCTAATCCTTAGCCATGGCTATAGCCTAATTATCTCTTTTGCTCCTTTCAGGAGACTCCAACAAGCAGGATTCCTGAACTGTACAAGCTGGCTGGCTACGAGCGACGAAAGAGGGGGAACCGAGGTGGACATAGGACTATAATCTGCCTGAAGCCCGTGATTGGTGGTTCACATGGACACTCTGTACCTGGACTCTATTGTTAAAACTTTGTCTCATTCCCTATGGTTCATGGGAATGGTAGTTTGTTAATTGCTTCAAAATAACTGCTGTGAATAAAGTGAAGAAAGAAAAGCATAATCCTCGCCTCCGAGTCCTTAATAGAATTGAAACTTTCTTTGTTACGCTAGCTAGGAAATTTTTCATTCTTACTGGAAACATATTGCCTACCTGCAAGAGGAAACGGGATTCTAACCTCTGCAGTGTAGCTAGTCTGTTGCCACCCCTTGGATGTTTGAGTGCAGTGTCTAAGCCAAAGAATTTTGCTAAATTCCAGTCACTTGCATGTTGTTTATTAAAATGTTTCGCTATGCTGTATGTTGTTATCACCCGCCAGTGTTCAAGAATGCTCTTTTTTACCGGAAAAATGGTAGATCCAATGTACCACTTTCCGCACGCGCAGAAAATGGCATGCACTAAAAATCTGTGTTGCCAGTGATGAAATAGGTTATTTTTCAGGATTTGTGTATCCCAGTTAAGATCACTTGCTCCACATTATTGCTGACTTTGCAAGCCTTACACTGACTGCAGATTTAAAAACTCATCGGTTATGAAAGCCGCGTGCCTTTCGTAGGTTGTAGAAAACTATGTGCTAACATAGCTTTTAATGAGGTGTTCCTTAGGTCTGTGATCACTTGATGAAAACTGCTGTTTTGGTAGGTGCCTGGCTCCCGGCCTCACAGTGTGGGGGCCATCTTGCTTCGGGTTGAAATCCCATTTTTACTTAGTTTATGTTTTTAAACATTCTTTTTATTTAGTTTAATTCTTATTTGCCAGTAGGTTCCTGGTCTCCAGATAAACCTGGGTCAGAATCCGGGGGTTGCTGGATCACAGTTTGTGTTTCATTGTTTTCCCACTCATTTTAATCACTTGGGCTTGCTGTGCCGAAGCACGAGTAAGCCATGCCTCTGACCCCACCCCCTAACTCCGGAGGTCTATTTGCACAGGAGCATAGCGTTTTGGCACAGCAGACGCAACCAGTGGGCGTGCCTATGGGAAACCCGTCTGTGCCTGTCCGTGCACAGTGCCAGCCCCCCTGCCAGTTTTGGGTCAGAGATAGCCTCACTCCTTAGCAACTCACACGAGGTATTGTTGGCCCTTAGGCGCAAAGGTGAGTCCTCTGCATGTACTAAAATCACTACTTTGTCTTTGCCTTTGGTCTCTAGTGTTTGCTGTCCCGTTGTGGGAAGTTGCTAGGCAGGCCTGTGTCTGAATTCCTAACTCATCCTGATATGCCTGCTACCATCACTGGTAGTCATCAAAATCGTCCATATGTGTCTTGTTTACTTATTAATTTATTTTATTTATTTTTATTTTAAAAGTTTTATATAGCGCTAGCTTGACCCGTAGGTGTCAGAGCACTTTACATACATACTGTAAAGAAAAAAACAGACGGAAATTGCATTTCATAGTAGGCAGGCAGTAAGGAAGCAAACCAGGGATAAAACCAATACAGCATGGAAGATAAGGTGGTTTACACAGTCCGGTCACCAACTATCCTTGAATGTCTAGAGAGATGAGTAAACTCAGATATTGAAATCTAGGTTAGTTGACGTTGGTCAGGAAAGTATTTGTTAAGGAGATGGATTTTCAGGTCCCTTTTGAAACAGGAGAAGGAGGGGTTGCATCTGAGGACTCTAGGAAGAGCGTTCCACATCCTGGGAGCGTTGCCAGAGAACGATCGGTATTGTGTGGTTTTCTTTTTCAGTTTCGGAGGAATAAGAAGGAGTGAGTTGGAGATTCTCAGCGTTCTGGATTGACCTGCTCTTACCAGTTTGTTGTTCAGGTAGTTAGGGGCCGGAGAGTGAAGGGTTTTGTGTGTGATGCAGGCTAGTTTGTAAATACACCTCCCTTCCGAGGGAAGCCAGTTGAGGGAGTTGAGAGCTGGAGTGATGTGTTCAAATCTTTTTACTCCAGATACGAGTCGAGCGGCCATGTTCAACACTGCCCTAAAAGGGGCTAGGTGAGCTTTTGGAGTCCCTGTTAGGATGGCGTTCCCGTAGTCGATTTTAGAGAGAACTAGGTATTGGACTACTGTCTTGAGGTCATCATGGGGAAGAAAAGGTTTCAATTTCTTGAGGTGTTTTAGAGAAAAAAGAGCACTTTTTGCAGAGTTTTTGATGTGGGCCTTCCATAGATAAGTTCTTGTCAAGGGTGATGCCTAGAGACTTAACTGAGTCGGATAGGACGATGGGGCAGTTTAGGGGGACCGGATTCTTGAGCCACTCTTGGATTGGACGATTGTTGCTTTTTGGAGAGAATAGGATTAGTTCTGTTTTATCTGGTTTGAGCTTTAAGTGGTTAGAGTTGAACCAAGTTTGGATCTCGGTTAGAGTGGCATTGAGGTGTTTCATGTCGCTGAGAGACTTGATTTTGAAATAGATTTGGGTGTCATCAGCATAAAGGTGGTAATTCACTCCAGCTTTTTTCAAAATGATTGTGAGGGGCTCCATGAAAAGATTGAAGAGGGCCGGTGAGAGGATCGAGCCTTGCGGGACCCCAAGTGTGACTTTTGTTGGCTTCGAGGGACAGGAGTTGATTTTAATTTGTTGCGAGCGGTGTTGAAGGAAGGAGGTGAACCATTTTAGTACTGTGCCATTGATGCCAGAGCGCTTCGACAAGGTATCCAGAAGCACAGGATGATTTACTGTGTCAAATTAATGCTATGTCCCTTATTAAACACGGGGTTGATTTTTCTTTATTTTTTGACACTTATACCCCTGCACTTATTTTCATTACGGAGACTTGGGCGGATTCCGCCTCCAATTCTGACTTTCTTGACCTCACTCCCCCTGGTTACATTTTTTTCAGTCTGTACCGGGTGGGTAAACTGCGAGGTGGTCGGTGAGTTGTATCCCCTTTGTGTCCTCGGTTTGCAAAGCTGCTTCATTTAGTACCTGCATTTTGGCTAATCAGTTCTCTAAGGACATTTTATTATATCGAAAACCTTGCCCTCAGGCCATTTTTGTACAGGACTTCAGTTGCCTCCTCGAGGAAGAAATTGCACGGAAGGATTTCCTGGTCTTTGGTAATTTTCAATTTTCATCTTGATGCCCACGGTGATCCTGATACTGCTGCTTTACTACAAACAATGTCCTTGTTTGGCTTGTCTCAGCGGGTGAACAGTCCAACGCATCAGGTGGGGCACACCCTCAATGGTATTTTTTCCAACAATTCTTGTTTGGGTAATGTAATATGTTTCTCCTTCTATGGTCCGATCACAGTGCCGTCTTTTTAAATATCTTTTACAGACAGTCCGGTCAGGTATACCCGGCCAGTCTATCTTGGATCCTCACTCGTGCTTGGCACAGGATTCAAGCAATTGATTTTTCTCATTTGCTTAATGAAACTGTCCCCGGTTCATCTGGCAATGCCGATTTGGCAGTCGAGAATTATACACATTGGCTTGCGGCCACCTCCATCACCTTAGCTCCTGCAAAAAAGTTTACGTTTAAGAGGCATCGTACACCTGCCCCCTGGTTCTCAGAGGAGTTATGGACCTTGAAACAGGCCTGCAGGAGGCAAGAACGATGCTGGTGTAAAGTACTGCAACAATGAAAAGGACAAATATAAGATCTGCCTGTCTAGGTATAAAGCCGCGATTCACAAGACAAGATCTGTATATTTTACCAAAAAGATAGAGCTTGCAGCTAATTCATCTATGAAACTGTCTTCTACTGTTATAAAACTTACTTCTGCTATTGCATCTCTACCTAAAGAGTACAGCCAATCTTTTTGAAATTCAGTGGCCAACACCTTCTGTCGTCAGGTAGAGGATGTTCCCTCACTTTCCTGTCTCCCTGGTACAGACAAGTCTCTTCCCATGTCAGCTAATTCAAGCACTTCATTCAGCTTCTTTTCCCCACCTGCCACCAATGAAGGTATAAAGCTGCTTAAGGCCTCTAGATCAGTTTTACCAGATGTAATTACTGGGTCCAAGTTGGCTGACATCTTTCAACTTTTGTGCCTCTTGGGTTCTTTTCCTTCTGCTTGGAAGAAATCCGTGGTGCTGCCCCTCATTGAAAATCCTTTTCTTGACCCAAACAACCCTAACAGTTACCAACCCATTTCCTGCCTCCCATTGTCGCCCAAAATGTTGGAAAAGGAATTGAGGGATTATATCAACACCAACAACCTACTGCCCCTATTAAGGCTATGAAGGAGATTAGGTCGACTCTTGATCAGGGCGGCCGGCCCCGCTGGTCCTGGTTGAGCTATCAGCAGGCTCTCAATAAGTTGCAAACCTTATAGAAAGCTGCCGCGCGGGTGGTGTGCAAAATTCCCAAATATCAAAATGTATCTCCAAGCTTTATTGGTTCCCTGTCAGACAAAGGGTCATATTTAAAGCTTTGTGTATCATGTTCAAGGCACTTCACGGGAAAGGCCCTGACTTCCTGAGGAGCAGTTTTACTTGGTACTCTCCAAGTCTGTTTTGGCACTCTGCCTCGGCCAAACTGCTGATAATTCCCAGATTCAGAAATGCGAATTGGGGAGGCAACAGTTTTGTGCTTGGAGCTTCTAAAGCATGGAATTCCCTTCCTTTGTATATTATAGCCTTGCCCAAACTCTTCACATTTAGGAAGGCATTAAAAATTTGCCTTTTTTCTGATTGTTAATTACCCTCCTTGATCTAGTCCTGCATCTTATCACTCGGCTAGTGCCAAGACACCCTTTCGGGCATGTGAGCACTTTACAAGACCATTTAACATTAACAACATTAACATTAACATCGGTTTGTCAAGATCTTTTTCACTCTCTGAGACCCTTGTGAATATTTTCTGATGAAGCAGATGGGGTTATGATTATCATCAACAGGTTTGGGGGGTCCATACAGAGTCATTTCTCTACTGGTATTGTCTGCTCATTTGCTAGCCAAGTTCAAATGTTTGTCTGAATAACCTCTAGCTTTGAATCTCCTCATTTGTTTGCAGGTTTCAACATAATCGCCCTCTAAGCTGCATTTACTCTTTGCTCAGAGGAATTCCCCATAAGGGCTCCTCCACCTGAAATTGGGAGCATGATTACTGCGGGCATGAAGAATTGAGTTGCCTACAGTGTCTTTACTAAACAATTTAGAATGTAGAGAATTCCCTGTTACTGTCAACTGAAGATCCAAGAAATCTACCGGATCCCTTCTGTGGGTCATGGTGAAGTGTTGATTTACATTGTTGGAGTTCAAGGTCTTACTAGCCATTCTAGATGCAGAAAATGTCATCAATGTACCGGAGCCAGACAACTATCTGGCTGGCCCATCGCAACATGTTTGCTTCCCAGAGCACCAGCTCCTCCCACAAGCCCACCAACAAGTTGGCGTTGCTGGGGGCGAAACAGGTGTCAGTCACCGTCCCCTGTGCTTATCTATATAGAACCTTGTCAAATAGGAAGATGTTCTCTGTGAGACAAATCTTAATCATCTCCAGAAGCATGTGGGTGTGGTCCAAGAGAATAATCTCGAGGGGTCTTAGAAAATACTTACACACTGCAAGACCATCTTCATGACGGATGCCTGTGTAAAGACTCTCTACATCAAAACATGCCATGATGTAGGAGTCTTCCCAATTCAAATTCTCAATCTTAGTTAGAAAATCTTTTGTGTCCCTTATGTATGATGTAAAACTGTTTACAAAAGGAAAAAGAAAGTGCTCTACATAGATCGATGTATTTTCAAAACGATTATTCTTGGATTAGATGATTGTTCTTCCAGGAAGTCGTGCCTTAGTTTTTTCAATCTTGGGAAGTAAATATGATGCCGCAAATTTGATTCAGCAAGAAACCAACTGGCCAAGGATACAGTGCTGGACTCAATGTAGAAGAGAAAGGGAAACTCCACTGCAAGCTAAGCTCATATACATAGTGGCACTGAAAGCTGTCCTAATACTCTTATTCTTTTGAACTTCTCATTTTAAGGATCCATTCACAAATAATTAGCTGCAACATGACGTATATCCTGTGTTACCCTGCCCTCCGCAACCAACCAATTGTCTCCCCTCTGCTGTAAGCATGCAGCTGACCTCTTCCTGCGCAGCCTGAAAGAAAAACATGAATTACCTAATTTGTTTCAAACTTTGGAGCCACTTGTGGAAAGGAGAACATACTTTTCAATTGTTACAGGATGACATGATCTGTGTCCCAAAAACTGGGTCGTATTTAAAATTTAGAAAAGCGTTGGAACCTCAGGACAGTCCTCTTAAAAAACACAGTACTGTCGGGAGAAATCCTGGATGTCTGGTCTACCTATCATTGACTGTATCTGTCAGCTTTTATGTTGGAGCCTTTTTTCTCCCCTGCCAAAGCCCCTCAGTCCCACTCTATATAATGTATAAATGTCACCTTTGGCCTCCATTATTAAAGCCTTCGTATTCATGTTATCTCCTATGTGGATGACACTCATTTTTCGTTAGTGGATAGTCTGGCAATAGGGCAGGAAACTTTCAAGTGCTGGATATTGAAGGTGATGGAGTGGATGAACCAGAACAGTGTGTGTTGCAACTCTTCCAAAATGGATATACTCCTTTTTAGACATGAAGCTACCAGCTGGCCTAATTACTTATAAGCATTTGAACTAGCCCAGCCTCAACCTTATCATTGGTGGTAAAAAAATCTTGGGGTACAATTTGATGACAGGCTTTTCCTTTGTCTTCTCATCACTTCCCTATCACGGATACGCTTTGCTTTGATTCATGCTTTGAGGAAGACATTAGACTTTGTACCTGTCGATCAAATGGAAAACTATTGTTCATGCAGGTATTACCTCCAGACTGTACTACACAAATGCTTTATTTCTGGGTCTACCTGCCTATCTGATTACACATTTGCAGGTAGTTCAAATTACAGCCGCTAGGTTGATCCTGGAGACCCTAGACACCACTTGTTAGCTGGCCATCTCAAAGAATTACACTGGCTCGCAACTGAGAAGCAGATCATTTTAAAGGCACTGGTCCTTGCTCTATTCCTGGGGTGGCCCGAAGTATCTTTGTAGGAGGCACAGTCCCTGTGTACCTGCTCTCTCTCTTGGATCTGAGAAGGCATTGCTGCTGACAATACCCAGATTTCATCTTAAGTCTAGGGGTAGCCACTCTTTTATTTATCTGGCTACCAAGGCATGGAATGAGTTGCCCCCTTTCCTCGTAGAATCTCTACTAAAGCTCAGATAAGAAAATAGTTTAAGACCTGACTTTTTTGTCAGTAGGTGTTAGTGTGGTTGGCTTATGTTTCTTGCTTGTAGTGCCGGGACTCAAGAGTTTGGCAGCTGTATGCTTTATAAGAACTATTGTTTGTATGTAAGTATGGATCTGAGCTTTATGGGTCTCAATTTACCCAAGGGAGTAATCAGAGGTTATTGACTCGTCTTTCCTGTATAAACATGCAGGAGGACAGAAGGCAGAAGGTGAGGTGCAAGGAGCAATATCCTGACATTTCCCCCAACATCCTTTACCAGAAGTCTAGAGCTATAGGGTAATTCCACCACATGTGAGACATCGTGTCCCTCTCTCCACACACCTTCCAACATTCATCAGACAACCCAAGTATTGCCTTCAACAACACTGGGTTGAAATACCACCTCATTAAAATATCGTAAGAATGTTCTTCATATTGCAAACTAATTGAAGCCTTAGCTGCCCTGTCCCTTATGATACATTTCTCCTACAACATCAGCACCCAGTTCTTCCTCCCATTTGTCCATGTATTCATTGTTGGTTGAGTCTTCCTGTACAGCTATACATATTCTCCTTCCTCTGAAGATTCTAAAATCGCTGAAAAGAGATTTGATGGGGGTCTTTTCCCAGCGCCCTCATTCCGTGTGTCTCCCTGATCACACCCAATGTAAAAGGTGAAATCATCAACCTGGCTTACCTCCAAGGTTTGCATGCATGACTCAACACCAAGCAATACTTCATTGGCATATAGGTCTCCCAGCAGTGGTGCATAATGGTGCTTCCAGTTCCTGAAATGTGGGTTATCAAGGTCTAGGGGAAAATCAGGATTCGCGATTATAGGAATAATAGGGAAAGGGTAGGACATTATATTGCCTCTTTCGACCACCCCATCCCAATAGTCTCATAGTGTTGTCACTGAGTACAAAGCACGGTCATCAGTAAACCTATGCCAATGATTGAGCCATTGAATAAGGTACAACGGAATGCTGATGTATGCGGTCTACAGCACCAGCCATTATTTATAATATGGGTGTTTTGGACCATTCAAGAGCTGGTCTCAGCTGGGCCGCCATTATGTAATTCCCCACACTATGGGATGCTATGTACCCCTTCTGCTTTAGCTTTAATTGGTAGAACAACAATTGATGGACAGAATGCAGAACAATGTCATACATTCACCCCAGTACAGAGATCTGGGCCTAAATCCATCGTTTTTTTGCTCACCATGCCATTCCAGTTTGAACCCAGCCATATGCAAATCAGTCTTGACCCTGTGCCCCATGGGAACAGTCCAGCCCGAACTGCCAAGCCAGGTCCTCCCTGGACTGGAAACAAGCATCCTAGGACCGGTTTCGGGCTTTCAGCCCTCGTCAGCCAGGGCTGAAAGTGGCAGTTCGGGCTGGACTGTTCCCATGAGGCACAGGGTCAAGACTGATTTGCATATGGCCATGTCTAAACTGGGGTGGTGTAGTGGGCAAAAGAACGATGGATTTAACCCAGATCTCTTGACTGGGGGAGAATGTCTGCATTGTCAGCATTCCGTCCATCATTTGTTTGTTGTAACGCTTTTCGCCCTAAGTGGGATGGGTATTCCCAGACGTGGGACCCGTGCTCACTACGCCACTGGAGTCAAGCTATCCTGGCTGATGACGGCTGATAGCCAGAAACCGGTCCTAGGATGCTTGGTTCCGGTCCAGGGAAGACATGGCTTGGCAGTTCGGGCTGGACTGTTTCCATGAGGCACAGGGTCAAGACTGATTTGCATATGGCCATGTCTAAACTGGGGTGGTGTAGTGGGCAAAGGAACGATGGATTTAACCCAGATCTCTTGACTGGGGGAGAATGTCTGCATTGTCAGCATTCCGTCCATCATTTGTTTGTTGTAACGCTTTTCGCCCTAAGTGGGATGGGTATTCCCAGATGTGGGACCCGTGCTCACTACGCCACTGGAGTCAAGCTATCCTGGCTGATGACGGCTGATAGCCAGAAACCGGTCCTAGGATGCTTGGTTCCGGTCCAGGGAAGACATGGCTTGGCAGTTCGGGCTGGACTGTTCCCATGAGGCACAGGGTCAAGACTGATTTGCATATGGCCATGTCTAAACTGGGGTGGTGTAGTGGGCAAAAGAACGATGGATTTAACCCAGATCTCTTGACTGGGGGAGAATGTCTGCATTGTCAGCATTCCGTCCATCATTTGTTTGTTGTAACGCTTTTCGCCCTAAGTGGGATGGGTATTCCCAGACGTGGGACCCGTGCTCACTACGCCACTGGAGTCAAGCTATCCTGGCTGATGACGGCTGATAGCCAGAAACCGGTCCTAGGATGCTTGGTTCCGGTCCAGGGAAGACATGGCTTGGCAGTTCGGGCTGGACTGTTCCCATGAGGCACAGGGTCAAGACTGATTTGCATATGGCCATGTCTAAACTGGGGTGGTGTAGTGGGCAAAAGAACGATGGATTTAACCCAGATCTCTTGACTGGGGGAGAATGTCTGCATTGTCAGCATTCCGTCCATCATTTGTTTGTTGTAACGCTTTTCGCCCTAAGTGGGATGGGTATTCCCAGACGTGGGACCCGTGCTCACTACGCCACTGGAGTCAAGCTATCCTGGCTGATGACGGCTGATAGCCAGA
Organism: Triturus cristatus; assembly: GCF_964204655.1. Taxonomy (NCBI): domain Eukaryota; kingdom Metazoa; phylum Chordata; class Amphibia; order Caudata; family Salamandridae; genus Triturus; species Triturus cristatus. The sequence continues at coordinate 990,317,492 of NC_140580.1, forward strand.
AACCGGTCCTAGGATGCTTGGTTCCGGTCCAGGGAAGACATGGCTTGGCAGTTCAGGCTGGACTGTTCCCATGAGGCACAGGGTCAAGACTGATTTGCATATGGCCATGTCTAAACTGGGGTGGTGTAGTGGGCAAAAGAACGATGGATTTAACCCAGATCTCTTGACTGGGGGAGAATGTCTGCATTGTCAGCATTCCGTCCATCATTTGTTTGTTGTAACGCTTTTCGCCCTAAGTGGGATGGGTATTCCCAGACGTGGGACCCGTGCTCACTACGCCACTGGAGTCAAGCTATCCTGGCTGATGACGGCTGATAGCCAGAAACCGGTCCTAGGATGCTTGGTTCCGGTCCAGGGAAGACATGGCTTGGCAGTTCGGGCTGGACTGTTCCCATGAGGCACAGGGTCAAGACTGATTTGCATATGGCCATGTCTAAACTGGGGTGGTGTAGTGGGCAAAAGAACGATGGATTTAACCCAGATCTCTTGACTGGGGGAGAATGTCTGCATTGTCAGCATTCCGTCCATCATTTGTTTGTTGTAACGCTTTTAGCTTTAATTGGTGTCTCTTTCTCTATCTTTAGAGACTTATTCTGCCAACAAAATTCCATCAATTTCCATTGGCTGGAACAAAATACATGTATTGAGAACTTTAGAGGGTGAGTTTGTGCTAGGTATAATAGTCGAGGCATTAAAGTATATCAGGGAAGTTTATGCAGGTGGTATTGCCCTCTTAGTCTCCATTATGTGTGACTTAAAACAGTTGAGGCATGACATTCATTTTGAAGCACTCCAAACGCCCAAACTAGGATGTCTCCAACCGACCTCAACGGTAGAAGTGCTGGTTTAGTGTGTCTAGCACATGTCGTACATTTGGAATAATTATGTTTGTAGCCTGATATTTCAGAGAAATGTCTGATTTCTTCAGTTAGTCCAGGAAAGTTAAAAAACAACATAACCAAGGATATTATCTGAAAATAGAGCGACCTTATGATGGCCATTATGTGTTCGAAGTTCTTTAATAGCTTTATTATCGCGTCTATTTTGTATGACAGGCTCCATTGAAAGGAAGAATAGAAGTGGAGATAAGATGCACCCATGTCCTTCTAGTCAAGTGGATCTCTGCTGAATATTCACTGTTGGCCAAGATACATTTCTTCATTGTCGAGCATGGTTTGTCCTGTACAGCTTATTCATAGTCATACTTAGTCCTATTAAATGCTTTTTCAGCATCTAGGGCCTCATGTAGGTAAATAAATTTTACCGGTTCTTAAATACCGAGCCGTACCGAATCGGTAAATTAGAATCGGTAAGTTACATGTAGGTAAAAATTCGGTAACAGTTACCGATTCGGTAACAGTCGGTAAATACGAATCGGAATTCACCGATTCGGTAAATACCGAGGTGATAATTACCGAATCGGAAAATACCGAGGTGGTATCTACCGATTCGGAAAATACCGAGGTGGTATCTACCGAATCGGAAAATACCGAATCGGTACGTACGGATTCGGTAAATAACATCACATGACTTGACGAAACAGCTAATCCTGTGCAACGACAGCCCACCCAACCAGGAACTGCCCACACCCAGGCAGGTGTACACAATTAGCCGAAGTGGCCACACCCAGGCAGGTGTACATAATTAGCCGACCCTGGAGAGGCTCGGAGTGCAGAGGAGAGGCAGGGAGCAGTTGCATGTGCGAGCGGGAAACGAACAGCATGTCCAGCCAGAGCACACAGAAAGACGGAGGGGAAAGGAGGAGGAAGCTCAAATTCAGCCCCAAGGAACTCCAGGTGCTGGTGGAGGAGGTGGTGAAGCAGCACCAGAAGCTGTTTGGGAGGCAATCCCTGCAAGTGCCTGAGGCCGAAAAGCGCAACATATGGCTGGCCATCCAGGCGCAGGTCAATGCTGTGGGAGTGACCCACAGGGAAATTGAGGTCCTCAAAAAGCGCTGGTATGACCTGAGGATTGTGACCAAGAGGAAGATGGGCGACATCCAGAAGGAGGCCAGCCAGACCGGAGGTGGAACCAACAGGGCACCTGCCCTCACCGAACTGGAGGAGCTGGTGGCGGCCACACTCGAGCAAGAGAGCGTCGTGGGTCTTGGGGACGCCGACAGCTCTGCCAGAGCCGCAACACACCAAGGTAAGACGAAAGCACAGCAATGTAGCCGCCCCTACCCCTATCCCACATCCCCCATTGTGACACGAGAATCACACTGCAGTCCACACGTGTCAGTGCAGACAGGCAATGCATTCCGGGAGATGTAGTCAGGGCAACACTAACCATGATGTAAATGTCACAGGGCAACAAGGCATGTCACGCACTCGAGGCACAAGGAGACAGAGGACAGATTGGAAAGTGAAATGATTTATTGTGACGCTTGCAATGCAGCCCTTCGGGGACACTGAGCCAATGTTGTTTTTCTGTCCACAGATGTGACATCATGCAGTACAGGGCATGCTGCAGGGGAGACGGCACACCGGCCACAAAAATCACCTCTAGCCAGCACGAGTGCAGATCAGGGAGCAGGCCCACTTGCAGCCGCACCACCTACGCAGCCAGCCTCGCCGCACACAGAGCCAGCATCACCTCACCGAGAGCCAGCATCACCACCACCAGAGCCAGCATCGCCACTCATGTTCGATTCACCGGCCACATCTCCGCTTGCAGGTGTGAGAATGAGGAGGCGTCCAGCAGCCAGGCTACGAGCCTTAGACACCTCGTCAGACGACAGCATGGGCCCAGAAGACCGCACCGGGCCCCAGGAAGGGAGCCATCCCACTGTGCCCCAAACATCACAGGCAGCACAGACGGGAGCAAGAGGGCGCCGCAGGTCGCGTGTCCAGAGTCCACCAGCACCCACTGACGGCCATGGTGTCTTCTTGGGGCTCGAGGGACAAATGTTGAAGCAACAGCGCCTGCAATCAAAGGCAGTAATGTCAGTCCAGAGGCACATGCGGGTGATGAGGACAAGCTTAGTCAACATGGACACAAACATTGGCGGCATGGCTGCGGGCATTCGGGACATGTCCCAGTCAATCCAGCAGTTGTGCAGCAAATTAGATGCTGACATCGAAGCACGGCGCCGGGAACGCCAGAGAAGGGACACTACCAGCAGGGCACTCAACCGTCTGGCAACTGCGACTTCCCTACTTTGCCGGCGCTCTGTGACGATGCAGGAGGGCCTAACACAGTGCTGCAGCGACCTGTCACGGGGGATGGTGCAGGTGACAAGTGCACTAGGGGTGCTATTGACAAGTCAGGCGTCGACAACTGCTGCAGGGGATGCTGCGGAGAGCATCGACACCAGCAGCAGCATCACACCCCCCGTCCCCGAAGCACGCAGGAGCAGCAGGCGGCTTGGGGTTGGCTCTAGTGAGGATGCACAGGCCGTGCAATCCACCACTGCAGCGCGTATGCGCAAACATTGATGTGGCCCTGCTTATCCACTTGCCATTGGGTGACGTAACCCTGGACATACTCATTGTATAGATGGCATATTGCCAGATTGGCCTGTTCATGTGTTCATGGCGTGGTGCCACATTAAACTACGTCATGACTTCTCACGACTCGCTGTGTCCCCTCACTTACTCAGAAATAGTTGCATGTGATCTCTGCCCGTCTCTCTCTCCCATCGATTGCAGTTGGCACTCTAGCTGCGCTGCCCTCTGGCTGGCCTGACTCATCCTCGTTGTCCTCAAAATATGTTAGTTCCACATCTGTACCTTTTTTCGTGGCAAGGTTGTGCAGCATTGCACAAGTGGCAATTATCTTGCAGCAGGTGATGGGTTTGTACTGGCGTGCGCCTCCGCTCTTGTGGAGGCAGCGGAACCTGCTCTTCAGCAGTCCAAACGTGCGCTCCACCACATTGCGTGTAGATTTGTGGGCCACGTTGTATCGTCTCTCACTCTGGGTTGCTGGGTGTAGGTAGGGAGTGAGGATGAATGAACGGCATGCATATGCACTGTCGCCTGGATGAGTAAAAGGGAACCATCAGTTACATGCCTCTATACACTCTGATTTGCAGGTTTCAAGGGGCGTCACTGTTACTTACCCAGCAGGTAACCCTCTCCGAATTCTCCGGCTCTCAGTCGTGTGTAGATCCCACTATTCTGGAAGATGTAAGAGTCGTGGGTGCTCCCAGGAAACTTTGCAACAATATCTGTGATGATGTTCCCTGCATCACAGATCACCTGCACATTGATGGAGTGGGTGGACTTCCTGTTCCTGTAGATGTGCTCTGTGTCAGCTGGAGGACAGATTGGGATGTGTGTACCATCAATACAGCCGATGACATGGGGGAACTGTGCCATGTGATAAAAGTCTGTTTTTGTTTTCTGCAGTGCAGCCTGTGTGTTTGGGAAGCTGATGTAGTGGTGCATTCTCTGCATCATGGCATCCAGGAACTTCCTGAAGAAACGTGACAGGCAACTCTGGGATACCCCACCCACCGCAGCTATCACCACCTGATAACTGCCGGATGCCAACAGATGTAGGCTGCAGAGCACCTGCACATGTGGGGGTATGGCGTGCGCCCTTCTTATTGGCTGGTCCAGGAGTGGGTGAAGGTCCCTGATTAAGTCCATGATGGTTTCGGGGTGTAGCCTGTACCTCTCATGTATCTCTGCATCAGTCAGCTGGAATAGTGTGATGCGCTGTCTGTAGATTTGTTCCTCCCGTCGCCACACCCTCAGTCCTGCTGCCTGTAGACGTAGGCGCCTTGCAATGACGTACATGGCGGCCATGTTGTCCACGCTGTTGCATTTTGGGATTGCTTATATGCATTGTTGATGGTTACCACCTGCTTTCCATCCGTGTTAATTACCGACTCTTATTTACCGATTTTCCTGGATTTCTTAATTACCGACTGCTCCTACATGTCATTTTCAATTTTTACCACTTCATATTTACCACTTCATATTTACCGATTCGTTAATAATGTATTCGGTAAATATGAATCGGTATTTTAGAATTAGGTAAATATGAATCGGTATTTACCGCCTCATATTTACCGAAAAGTGGTTTTTGGACTCCTACATCTCACTTGTCTGAATACCGGTCGGTAACGGCATATTTACCGAAAATCGGCCGTTACCGACCGGTATTTGGCTACCTACATGAGGCCCCTAGTGTGAGAAGAGTTATTCGGGAGTTAGTCAATTCTGTGGTATTGATCACATTAGCTGCTCAGCAAATATTGTCCCAAATCTGTCTATTTTTTACAAAAGCAGATTTTTAAGGTGATATCAAAATGGACCATAGTGGGTTTACATGCATGACATTTATTCTCATGATTATCTTCATGTCCATGTTTAAAAGTGCTGTTGTGTTCTTCTCTCATTTAAGCAGCAAGGTCAAGGTATCCTCAGACATCCTGGGCCAGATGTACGACCCTTTCATTTAGCACCTCGCAATTTGCGACTCATTGCAATTTGTGAGGCGCTTAATGAAATGTACAACAGTGTTATTACACAGTTTTGCGATTCCCAATGGGGTCACAAAATGTGTGGCTCATTAATATTAATTGGGAATTGGGAATGCAAGCCCTCCCAGGGAACCCCTGCAAATTGCGACTGCATTACCACCCTCTTGAAAAGGGTGGTAATTTGCAAGTGTTTTGCTACCGCAATTGCGGTCACAAAACATTCAGCCATAGCATTGCGGACGCAATTAGGAAGGGACCGCCCCTTCCTAATTGCGACTCGCAATTCCTAAATAGCAAGTCGCAAATAAATTGCGACTCGCTATTTAGGAATTGTACATCGCCAACAGTGATTTTGCATGCGCAAACAGGTTCGCAATCCCGGTTGCGCATGGAAAATCACGTCGTACATCTGGCCCCCTGTCTGTTACTTCGCCAGTGAGGAGAAAGTGATTAAAAATCTTTGTTAAATGCCTCAACAAAAAGCTTTTAAAAGCTTTATAAAAAGTGGCAATTAAAGCATCTGGTCGAAGTGTCTTAGGCTTTCCTATATTTTATGAGAAGAAGTTTAAAAGGAAACCCCATCTATATAGTATTTTTGCATTTTGAAGGTAAAAAGGTAAACGTTTTTTCTCCCATGTCTCTGTGCTTGTTAAGTGCTGCTGACTACATCCTGAAACAAGGAGATTGTGTCACCGTCAAACTAAATTTCATGACGTTTTGTGGGCACTGTTCAGAATGTTCTTTTTGAGCTGAAAGAAAACGACCCTGGTCAAAACATCAGAGATTAGAGCCCTCTTGCTGGAAGACAGAAAACACTTGATTGATTGCAATCCAGAATTATTTTGCGGTCATCCTCCATCTATAGCATTTCGCGAAACAGATGAACATTTGCTTCAAGTTTGGAGTTTGCAGCTGATTTGTTGTTGCCTTGAATATAGATAATGTTTCTGTGGATTCTGTTTTCGATATCTTCAATCATTTGAAGAGTGGAAAGAGTGGATTTGTTTTGGTGCTCCGGTTTTTTTACCAGCTCTGCCAGGCCATCTTCAGAATGTGCATATTCAGCCAAATTGACTTCTACTTTCCGCATAGATGGTGTATGGGCCCTGGGGACTGGTCTATCTAGCTAATAAGCAACAGAACATTGCCACCAGTAGAAAATGCAATGGTCCTTGAGAAGTCTGCTGGGTCTGGACCACCGTCAATTCTTATAAATACTTGTTTGGCTCCACCCCAAACGTGGACATCCAGCACCTGAAGAGGTTCAAGCAAGCAGAGTGAAATGGTCAGTACCTCACCACCCCATGTAGGTTCTGTAAGGTCTCAAACACATATGCTGTCGGATGTAGCCACCTTCAGTCGGGCCGCCATGGTGACAATTGTCACCTCCGGTGCAGCACAAGCTATGCAAAAATGATTCACTTTATTTGTACTGGTGTACCGTGCAAATCTCTCTCGGGTTGCTGCAGTTGCCGCATTGAAGCGCCCAGTCCATCCGTTGGTCCTCAGGAGGTCAGTTATGTACATCTCTGGCTTACCACCATGGAAGAGCACTTTGTGGATATCACACGGATGTTGGCATCTTCTTGGCCTGCTGCCTTACCATCACACGTAGGGTGGGGGTCATGTTAATGAGTCTATATAAAAGGCAACTATAGGGGAGGGGATCCGGATCTCAGCTCCAAAAGTGACAGTTTATTCCAGTGTTTAAAAGAACCATCTTAAAGTCTGTTTTATACCCCTAGGAGCTCATACATAGACATCAGTAGAGACATGTTCTGTCAAATCTCCTCTCAGACCATTCCCGTGTCTGATGTAGGTTCTAATGATGCCATCAATATGGTAAACAGTGACTTTAAAACTTGAAAATTCCTACCTCTCTTTGGTCATAGAATGTTGGGAAATATGTGCTAGGTAAGCAGGAAGCCATCATTTGACTTGGATGGAAGAGCAGTGCAGTGGGAGCAGAGAGCAGCAGCGGTAAAAAGATTGAGACAGTGTGCTCAAGGTGTAAAGGGTTGAAGTGAGGTAGCCTTCCAAAGACCACTCCCAGGGCTGGTGTCCTTACAAACCCTTTGCAAATGTAACTCCTAATGCTTTTTGTACTTACATTGATTCAAGAACTTTAAAAGACTTTCTTTTCACTTTCTTCATTAGCTTCACACTAAGTTTTCCGTACCAAAGGCATATTTTCATGGTCTGGCTCGACAGCGCAGCTGTCACCAGACAATTATGTGAGAAACAACAGGGGCTTTGGCTCCGCCCACATGGTAGCCAGGAGTACATATTTTGATTGGGAGGAAATTGTGTGCTTCCACTAAAAAAGTGCTTGCCCTCCACACAGCTGTGATCATTTTATTTATCCAGCTGCCTGAGCTTGAACTTTCAAGGGCACACAGGAGAAGTGTAGCTCACTGGTTAGAGGAGGCATACCCTGAAGCAGAGGTCAGACCCGGGACCAGGGTTTGATTCCCGACGCGGCAGGGTCATGAGCCCAATTGTCCACGGACTCGATAATTCTCGCTTCGGTGCCCACTCTAAGCACGAGTTCACACTATGCAGCTCTGGGCAACAAGCTTGCTTAATCTCCACAACGGCCCCCCCGCGGCGGGATGCCTGGCTTTCACCTTGGGGATGCCCAGTACGGGTTATCTCACAAGGAAAAACCAGGACGGGTTCCCAATGCAAGCGCTGAGATGCCCAAGGGTAAGTCGAGCGCTATATAAGAGCATACATACACATGATATTATCATGCTATTGACATTTATATATTTTATTTTATTTATAAAGTTTTATATAGCGCGAACTTGACCCAAGAGGGTATCAGAGCGCTTTACATTTAGGATCGTTGCTTTAAAAGTTACATCAGTTACAAGAGCATAGTAAGGTACAGTACACAAAAACAATGCTGCAAGAATTCGTAGGAGGGAGGGGAGGAAAGAGTCATTGCGGGGAGACGAGGAGGAACTGTGCCCAATGTCTGGCTGGGTAGGTGACAGTCAAGGGGGAAACCAGGGCCAATCTCCTCAATAGCTGTCTAGCAGCTCCACCGGGCATCAGCCATGTTGCTCAGGTCTCAGCGTTCAGGAAAACCAGTTTTGAGTTTAATTGATTTGAGAAGTTTATATAGTGCTGGCTAGACCCGGAGGAATCAAAGCGCTTTACCAGAGGATCATTGCATTGCAAGGTACATCTAAAAAGTTTTATATAGCGCTGGCTAGACCCGGAGGTATCAAAGCGCTTTACCAGAGGAACATTGCGTTACAAGTTACATCAGTTACAATTGCGTAGTAAGGTAAAGTAAAAAAACAACGAGGTTGAGAGAATTCGTAGGAAAGGAGGGGAGGAAGGAGCCATAGCAGGGAGACGAGGAAGAATTGTGCCCAATGTCTGGCTGGGTAGGTGACGGTCAGGGGGGAACCAGGGCCAATCTCCTCATTAGCTGTCTAGCAGCTCCACCGGGCATCAGCCATGTTGCTCAGGTCTCAGAGTTCAGAAAAAAACGTTTTGAATAGATAAATGTCTTAGATAATTAAACATTTTATGATGTACTTTTCAGGCAGCAGCACATATGGGAGGAAGGCAGTCATTAACCCAAATATATTTTTAGGTCTGACCTTTAAACTATACCAGTATTATTCTATAGTTATATGCTTCCACTCAAATAGATATTCATTCCCATGCCATCTACTTGCAATACTTCACAGTACCATGAAACATTCTTTTAAAGCAAGACCTATTGGCATTGCTAATGGTTGTTTCATTCTTCTTCCGTAGAACATTTAAGCAGTTCTACCCATCTCTGTGTCATAGTAGAGTGCATGTTAGGGCAGGGTTTCCAAAACTGTGGGTCGGGGAAGTCTGAGCAATAAAAATGCCCTTAAATTCTGTGTTTATATTACTACATGTGCTGGTGGTTCAACATCAGAGGTCAAATGTCAGGCAATGTTTTCTGACAAATTGCTGCTTATTCTTTTAACATGGAGGCTGGTGTTTAATTCTCCTTATGTGACTGAAAAGTGAGAGGGGTTTTCAAAGTGAATTATGGGCAATCGCCCTGCCTCAAGCCCAATAAAGGTAGGTGGGTCGTGAAAGTTTGTTGTTCTAAAATTGAGCTGTGGCTCCAAGAAGTTTGGGAAGCACTGATAGGGTATTTCCTGAAGATGTCAATGGGCTGTTAACACTTACTCCACATAGGATCCCCTCACTCGTTACCTCATGGCATGCCAGTACTCTGAAAGGCACATAATGTAAAGGGACTCTGTGCTGTTATTAACGCCTAGTTTATTTATATTGCAGAGTCTGACTTGTGCATCGCTCGTCATTTCTCTCAGAGCCCTTTGGTCCAGGCTTCCAGCTCGGACCAGGCTACCATGTGAACTAGCTGTAGGAAGTAGCTTGGGAAAGGGCTACGAGAGGTGCAAAGATCTGCACTGCAGAAAGCTGCACTGGCGCTGACCGCTTGAGCTCTTGCAGTTTGCAGTTTAGGCTCACACATGAGCCTCGCACACTCTGAGAGATGGAGAGTGCGGCTTTAGAGTTGCTCATATTTCCTTTGTATCAGTGAGATTGGCACACGTTTCTTTGGAGTCAATTTTCTGTTTACTGCTAAATGTTCAGGTGTTGTATTATTCTAGATGACCGGTTTATTTTGTACTAGGACTTGTTTAAAGCTGTTTTAACGTGTTTATGTAGCGCGGACCCAGCCAGAGGTGCCAGACAGCAGTAAGCAAGGATCAGTTTTCACTGACTTTTTATGTATTAACTTTACATTGCTATGTAGTTGACATTCAGCAAATCTGGTTGTTTAGTCAAAGGAGCATTGCATTCTGTGACTTGTAGTCTCACAGTACTATTAGAATCCTAAGTAAGGGCTCAGAAAACCATAACGTTCACAGTATTGTTGATTAAAAGCTGAGAGTGACCGATGGTGTGACATAGGATGGGACCTTGTTGAAGCTATGCATTAACAGAGCAGCAAGTGTCGCTTTGAAAGAGGGCCATGCCTTCAATTACATAAAGCTATTGACAATTCAAAATCATCAACTACTCTGGGTTCCTGTGACCTAAGGTTAGCTACAAAAGGGTATGCCGGGGTTGGCACACATTTTTGGGGGAGAAACACTTTTTTTTATTAGACTTTGACCTAGAACATTTGTATTTGCAAACATTTTCCCAGGTGCCACAAAGTATGGTCTGTAGTGTGACTGAGGTCTGCACTGATGGTGGTAGCAGAAGATCCCAGGTGGGCCAGGGGATGCTTAAGGTGGTCATAGGCGAAGTGAAGCATGTACATCTAGTGGCTGAATTGCACAATGTGCAACCAGAAAACTTGGGAACAATCCCGGCTTCCCCCGCGACCAAATTGTGTGATCTAAGCATGTTTTTTACTCTGCCTCCTTTTTCTTCATTATTGCGTGTAAGATGATCTTGAAATACATGAGTTCAGAATGTGCACTGTACAAAACCTTTTACTGTATTTGATTTAATAAACTGAAAATGTTGCTCATGTATAATAGAAACCCAGGCCACCCAGAGGGTGCACATGACAACTGAATTGTCAGTTGATTCACTATTGGCATTGACGCCAGGGTGAGTGGAAGCATGACTGTTTCAAAATTCACGTTTATAAACTATCACTTAAAAAAAAACTGTCAATGCAGCGATCTTACTGACCTTGTCCGTAAATTGTTTCCCTTTCCATACAGCTCTCCCCTGACCCTCTTATGTCCTAAGTTCGAGGCCCTCCTCCACCCGCAGGCACCTGCCTGCGCCTCATCCCTGGTGGTCCAGTGGGGAGCATCTCTGCTCTGCTGCTGCTCTCTACCCTCTGTTTTTCTGCTTTCTGCCGTTCGTTATCCTCTGCTCTTTTTTCACCTTCCTTTGATCTATTACTGCTATTTCTCCTCTTCTTTGTGCCTTTTTCCCCATCCTGTGCCCTTGCCACTGCTCATCTCCCACGCCCCTCCTCCAGTGCCGTTTTCCCACTTCCTGATTCCCAGCTGTCCAGCCCTCACCAAACACTACTTAATGGTGGCCACTGCTCAGTGAAGGAGCAATATTACTGACCTTGTCAGTAAATTGCCTCCCTTGCTGCACAGCTCCGCCTAGCACCTGTTGCCCATGACACTTTCAGACCCTAAGTTCGAGGACCTCCTGCAGGCACCCGCCTGCGCCTCAACCCTGGTCGTACAGTGGGGTGCATCTCTGCTCTGCTGCTACTCTCTGCCCTCTGTTTTTCTGCTTTCTTCCTTTTTTTATCCTCTCCTCTTTCTTCACCTTCCTTTTATCTATGAATGCTTTTTAGGTCTCGGCTAGCGAAGGCTGCGCTTGCGCAGTCTCGCTCGCGAGATATAATGACTTGGAGAAGAGGGGCTTGAACCCGCCCCTCTTCTCCCCTCTTCTCCATTGGCTGGTCTCTTGAATGCTGGCCAGCCATTGGAGAAGAGGTCCGTCACTCCGAACAGGCCCCGTCCTTTTCGGATTCGGGGGCGTGTTTTTTGCAACTTTTCTAATTATCTCCTCCAGCCAATGGTAAGAGGAGAGAACAGAAAAACACGCCAACGAATCCAGAAACGCCGCTGCCTTTCTCCGAGGCATTTCTGCTTCGCCTCGGAGAAAGGCGGTGGTGTCCCGGCGTCCGGACGCATTTGTTAATTTTTTTAGATCTCTGTCCGCGACTTTCCCTTTCTCTGGGTGGGTGTCCGCTTGGCCCCTTACTTTCGCAGGGGTCGCGTGCGCGCCCTCCATGACCCCAGGGCTTGTCTGCCGTTGAGTGCTTCTCTGGTGCCTCTCTCCTATGGCGTCCACAGCCGGTGGTTAGAAAGATCCCCGCGCGTGCTTAGCTCGCCTTCAGCCCTAGGTTTTCAGAGGGAAGATGCATCGTTTTCGTTAACAGGCTCTCATCGGCTTCTCCTGGTCCCGCTTCTGTTCTGCCCGCTGTTGCTCGCCTCTACCGTTAGGGGACTTGAATCTTATACCCGAAAGGCGGTTTAGTAAAAAGTGTTCGTCTATCGGCTGATCTCTGCCAGGCACCGGGCACGGCACAGCGCGCCGGACATGCCCAGGACAAAGAGGAGGACGAGCGGCGGCAGCCGGGGAGCAGGAGCCAGCGGCGGTAGCGCAGGAGGTGAGCGTGTTACCCTTATCACCGAATCGAGTTGTGTAACGTGTACATAGCGCGCGAGCCGACCCGATCATGCCCCATAATGCATTGGCCCGGTAAATGGTGCTCTGTCTTCGTGACGGTGAAGGAGGTGGGACTCCATGTTGGTGACATGCGCTTGCGCGGTGATGTAGGTTTTGACATCATTGGGACGAAGGACGAAAGGTTGTCGGCCCCTTAAGTGACCATTATGTGGCCCTTCTATTTAAATACATTAACTCTGTTTACTATCGCCAGGTCGGCATACAGCGTCGGCTCGTTTTGAGTGATAATTTCAATCTCATAAAGGCACCGGTGACTAGCTGGGACTTCTTAAGGAGATGTTAGTTTGTATAGTAAGCATTTTGGACAGGCTTGTGATCCGCCCCTTTAAATCATTGGCTTTATTAGACCATCCTTTTTCTGCTCCTACTTGCTTCCTAAATCATTAAACCGAGACCTATTGCCTTTACCAATGATTGTTTTCAGTTCACTCACCATTCATTGAACCAATGCAAAACGTCTTAATAACTAAGCATTAGCGATTTGCTGCTGAAGTGGGTGTATAGAGCAGACTGCGTTTCCTTCCTTGGTACTTCTACTAAAAATGAATGAGGAATTTATAAAGCGCTGGAATCACCCCGGCAGGGGTATCTCCGCGCTAGCAGCAGATAGAAGCGAGGAAGTCGTGAGGGCGCTCAATCTTTAATAAGCTCTGTTTTTAATAGTTTTCTGATTTTAAGCAAGTTAGGCCACTTACGTAAGGCACAGGGGAGCGAGTCCCAGAGACGTGGGGCAACATAGAAAAAAAGATTCCCCCCCCCCTTTCGAAGTTTGTTGACCCCAGTCACTGCTAACAGCCTTCCCACCTGCCGTTGAGGGCTTCTCTGGCGTCTCTCTCCTATGGGAGCGGAGCACGTGACCTGTGGGCGTGCTCGGTGGCGCTTGGGTGTGGATGGCGTGTGTATGTGTGGCGGCGTCACCCGGGCCCCAGGGAGGATACGAGGGCGGCTGTGTCCCACTTGCGTTCCCACCTTTATTCCCGCGGACAGTGGCACTTTTGTAAAATATCCTAACCCCCGGAAAACTTACTTCGCCACTCGAGCATTTCATCCAGTCTCAGTTTTTTTCTTTTATATTCTGACACTTGCAAATCTCAACATAACATGTCTAATGGCTGACACCGCAGAAAAGCCAAGTGTGCCAGTAGACTATGGGGTGATCAGGTCATGCGTGGGGTGAACAGCGGTGGTGCAGGCCGAGCCGCGCGCTCCGCACTGACATAGAATGTCAAAATAGACCCTGATTTACAGCCACGGCCTACACGACGGCACTGGACTGCTGCTGCCTCTTTAGGTCTTACTTGAGAGTGATTGGTGCCTAATGTTACAATTTTTTTTAACATATGCATACTATACATACTCTGCTTACATCTCACTACCTCACAACATCCCTCTCCCTCACTACATCAATGTTTCACTACCTCACTCTCTCTCACTACATAACTCTCTCTACCTCACTACTCCACTCTATCTCACTACCTCACTATCTCACAACTTCTCTCTCTCAAAACATCACTACCTCACTCTCTAGCTCACAACCTCACAACTTCACTCTCTCTCACTCACTACCTCAATCACTCTCTATCTCACTACCTCACTCTTTCTATCTCACTAACTCACTTTCACTCTCTCTTTCATTACCTCTCTCTCTATCTCACTACATCACAACATCACTCTATGCTTATATATCACTACCTCACAACAACCCTCTCCCTCACTACCTCACTCTTTCACTACCTCACTCTCTCTATCTCACTACCTCACTCTCTATCTACCTCACTCTCTATCTCACTACCTCACTCTCTATCTACCTCACTCTCTATCTCACTACCTCACTCTCTATCTACCTCGCTCTCTCTCACTACCTCACTCTCTATTTCAATACCTCACTCTCTCTCTGTATCTCACTACCTCACTCTCTCTCTGCTAATGCAATAGGTATCACATATGCAAAAAAAAAAGCTAATGCCAATAGAAATGACAATGCCATTTATTTAGGGATACAAAAATAATAAAAAAATAATGAGCAATACCAATAGCTCTACCTATAATATTGCCGAGACCATTGCATTGTAAATGCTTGTTTACAATGTCTCTTATTTCTTCTCTTTCTTGTGCCTTTTTTCCTTTTCTGTGCCCTTGCTTGTCTCCTTCAGACCGCCCCCTCCAGCGCCATTTTACCGCCTCCCCGCATCTCAGCTATCCAGCACTCCCCAAACCCTACTTAATGCTGGCAGCTCGCAGTGGGAGTGCCGCTGGCACATTAGGGCGCACCAAAGGCAAGCCCGTCTGTGCCTGTCTGTGCCTGTCTGCGCCTGTCTCTGCCTGGACCGCGCCCATCATCACAGACCCTGGTCCTTGGACGACTCCAGCACCCTCCATGCACTCAAACCCGGACAGTCCACCGCCTGCCACCTCGCATCACCGAAGAACACCCAAGGCCCATTCACCTTCTACAACTGCACCTTCTACTCCCTTTGCACACCAGACCCACCGACCACGGGACCCTCAAGAACCTGACCCGACCCGCTCAGATGCATCCTACTCCACATCCGCTTGCTCAAAAGACATGCTGTGGAGATCTAGGACCTGCTCGACCCCATATGCCCCGACGTTGCCTTCTTTAGGGAAACTTGGATGAACCCCATCTCAGACCTAGATATCGCAATCGCCATCCCCAACAGCTACAAAATCATCCAAAAGGACCGTGTCAACCGACCGGTAGGAAGCATCACCATTGTACACAAAAAAAACTCCGCCTCACAACCAGCTCTGAAGACCACTCACCCGACATGGAGCACCTCCACACACATCCAGATCCAGACCAACATGAACGCCACCCTCCGCAGCAACCTCTTCTACAGACCTTACTGACCTCACCCCCCCCTTTAGCAAAACCATAGCCGACTGCATCGCTCACCACGCTCTCACCTCAATGGACTACATCATCCTCGGCGACCTCAATTTCCACCTGGACAACCTCGATGACCACAACACCTCATCCCTACTGGAGAACCTCACCACCATCAGACTTTGCAACTGGTTACATCTCCAAACCACTCAGCAAGGCACACACTTGACTTCTACGCAAGCATTAACACCTCTGTCAGCCACAACTCCGAGGCACAATGGACTGACCACCACAGGGTCCACTTCTCCTTCACCAACCCACTGCACGCCACCATACCCACCCCAATACTTGCAGAAGCTGGACCAAGGTCACCGAAGACCAGCTCACCACCTCCGTCAGCAAAACCCCATCACCGACATCCACGGACGCCAACACCTCAGCAGGCAACCTCCACTCCAAGAAAGCTAACTGGTTCTCCCCCACCCTCTAAGAGTCCAGGCGCACCTGCAGATGGCCTTAGAAAAGATGGAGGAGCAGCAAGAGCATGGCAGACCACGCAGCCTTCAAAACCGCCATCACGGCACACCACAACAACAAAGAAAGCAGCCATACAGGAAAGCATCACCACCAACACACACAAAAGCAAAGAACTCTTCACCGTGGTCAAAGAATTAGTCAAACCCAGCACAGAGACAGCAGACAATCCCCCGACTCAAGACCTCTGTGATAACCTCGCCACCTTCTTCCACCGCAAGATCAAGGAGACCTACGACAGCTTCGCAACCCAAGACCCACCCACCCCAACTGCAAACACCGTACCTCAGCAGACCTTGTCCAACTAGACCACCCTCACCCCTTCAACACCCTCAGGATCATGAAGAGCATCCACTCTGGAGCCCCCTGAGATCCCTGCCCTCACCACATCTTCAACAGACTATTGCACCCGAACTCTGCTGCACCATCAATTGTTCCATCGAGTCCGCCACCTTCCCTGAAGACTGGAAGCAAGCAGAGATCAACACCCTGCTGAAGAAACCCTCTGCCTACCCGACAGACCTCAAGAACTACAGACCCAACTCTCTGCTCCCCTTGCCAGCCAAACTAATTGAGAAAACCCCGGCATACCCTTTTGTAGCTGACCTTAGGTCACAGGAACCCAGAGTAGTTGATGATTTTGAATTGTCAATAGCTTTATGTAATTGAAGGCATGACCCTCATTCAAAGCGACACTTGCTTCTCTGTTAATGCATAGCTTCAACAAGGTCCCATCCTATGTCACACCATCGGTCACTCTCAGCTTTTAATCAACAATACTGTGAACGTTATGGTTTTCTGAGCCCTTACTTAGGATTCTAATAGAACTCTTTTAAGTTCATCAAAACGTACACATCCTGGACCTCTCCCAATCAAGCTTGAGAAGCAAACACAGCACCGAGACCGCTCTCCTCGCTGGTAGACAACATCCGCACCCTCCTAAACCGAGGCAAAACTGCTGCCCTCATCCTCCTGAACCTCTCAGCCATCGTTTACACTGTCTTCTACCACACCCTCTGCAAAAAATTCAACGATGACTACATCCACGACAAAGCCCTAAAATGGATACGCTCCTTCATCACAGGCCAAACACAGAGATTCAGACTTTCACCGTCCAACTCAGAACCCACAGAGATCAGCTGCGGAGTTCCTCAGGGATCCTCCCTGAGCCCCATCCTCTTCAAGATCTACATGGCCCCACTTGCAGCCATTGTCAGAAGCCGCAGAGTCAACGTCGGCTCCTACGCTGACGACACCCAGCTGATTATCTCCTTCAGAGACAAACCCACAGCCACCAAGACCAACTTCCACAATGGGATGAAGGCAGTTGCAACCTGGATGAAGGACAACTGCCTCAAGCTTAACTCAAATAAGACCGAAGTCCACATGCTGGGCTCTACCCCCTCCTTCTGGGATGACTCCTGGTGGCCGCCAGCACTCGGACCCCCCACACTCATGCACTATGCATGAAACCTCTGCATCATCCTCAATGAACCACCAAATCAACGCTGTTTTGTCCTCCTACTTCACATGCTCTGCCTGCTCCATAATATCTTCAAGTGAATTCCCACGAGTCCAGGAAAATGGTCACCCATGCACTTGTCACCAGCAGACTCGACTACGGCAATGCACACCGGCACCACCCAGAAACTCCTAAAGAAAGTGCAGAACATCCAGAATGCCTCTGCCTGACTCATCCTGAACATGCCACGCTGCAGCCACATCACCGACCACCAGAGAGACATTCACTGGCTACCTATCAACAAATAAATTACACTCAAGACTCTTCATGCATGCCTACAAAGCCCTCCACAATGCTGGACCTGCATACCTCAACATCCTACACTCCCACCAGACATCTCCGCTTCGTCCAACTGGCCCTGCCCACCATCCCACGGATTCACAAGACCACGGCTGGAGGAAGATACTTCTCCTACCTCGCTGCAAAGACCAGGAACTCCTTGCCTCTGCACCTCAGGCAATCACCATCACTGCCGCAATTCAGGAAGCACATCATGACCTGGCTCTTTGACTGAACCGCAGATTTACCCCCTCCCCACTCAGCACCTTGAGACCCTTATGGGTGAGTAGTTGTGCTTTATAAGAAACCTGATTGATTGATTGATTGATTGATATGATCCGATGTACTAAGGTGAAACGCTTCTGCATGTTAATGAAATACACTTTTTTGCATTTTGAAGAGACTTTTTTGTACACGTTTGTTGCAAGATGTCTTTAAAAATGAAGATGTTCTTGAAGTGGTCAGTTAACCTGTTAATGAATGCTTACCCATTTTTTAGGTTGTGCCTAAATCTTTTGTATTAAATATATATCTTAAAAGGGAATTACATCCCACCCCCTGGCTTTCATCGCTTTTCATTGGTTACTGTGCTCGCCACTTACATTTCCTCTGTTTCTATTGGCTGTAGCACACTGTTTCCCTGCATCGTGTTGTTCCTCTCTGTGCTTTTCTCATAGGTTTCTAGAAGTATATTTTAAAGGCTTTTACCTGCTCAGCACATATTTACAATGTTTATTTACAACGTCTACCTGCATGCATGCTTTTGAAGTTCTGAACGCAGACCCACTTTCAGACGTACTGCATGTGCCTTACCAGTTTGAATGCCAGATCTTATTATTATTATTACTGTTCGTCATTTGGATAGACTAACAATTGGAGCACACCCCTTCTCACATTCCATTCCTTGTTTTCAGTATTTTGTGGACTTTCTCCATCTAACGCTTAAAAATAAAATTTGTGCTGTTTGAAGCCGAGTCCGCGTAAATAATCTGTGCATGTTTACACGCATTTAAAGTGTGCTTATCTTTATCTTATTCACTACTTGACATTTCACAGTTTGTTTTAGCTCATCACATTTGTTACATCCTTTTAATGACTTTAAAAACGTTTTGAGCTAAGACAAAGGGGCTTATTACTATGTCGGGCGGACTTGCCTCGGACTGACTCCGTCTTGGACTCGGGACCTACCGATCTGAGATCGGCGGTTCCAACCACCTGATTACTATGCGACCGAACACTGTTCGGTTGAATTCTACTGTTCTCTATAGGAGCTTGTGTTATGGCTGTGAACTGGCCGTAATACAGGCTCCTATAGAGAAATGGGTGTGTGTGTAAAACCCTGCACCCTGCGGCATGCACCACATGGTGCCTGCCACACAGTGCTGGGTTTTACAGAGGGCACCCTAGGTACCCCCTCGGCCAACAACTGTAGGCCGTGGAGACAAAAGTCACTTTCCGACAGCCTTTCCATGTCGGAAAGGCCAGCACAGAAAGGCTGTCGGAAACCGACATTGTAATCCCAACGGTGGAAACGCTGTCCATAGAGGATTACGGTGTGGGTCCGACCGACAGGCATTACTCAGAGAGCCAGTCGGAACCGAGTCGGAATGACCGGCCAGTTTTACGTTCTGGTGCTGTGCCTGCCACTTGTTGCATGGAACTGCAGGGGTGTACCCCCCAGTGCACCCCCCCCACAGAGGGGCCCC
The DNA here is from genome assembly GCF_964204655.1 of Triturus cristatus. NCBI lineage: Eukaryota > Metazoa > Chordata > Amphibia > Caudata > Salamandridae > Triturus > Triturus cristatus. Next base: position 990,337,021 of record NC_140580.1, read on the forward strand.
GCAACGGGCCCCCAAAGCCAATCCCCGCCAGCGAAAGGCCTGTCCAATACCCTGATCCTAATATGGTGGAAGGTACCTGCTAGACACCGCCACCATATTAGTGGCCCTGCTCCGCCCCGGCAGGCAATTGTAAAGATTGCCACCGGCGGAAAAGCGGCAGACGGACTTTGCGTCCACCGCGATACCCACCGCCATCGTAATTTGGCAGTGGGTAAATCTCATTGTGATGGCGGGAGGATCGCCCCTCCCACCATCAAAATGAGCCCCTTAGTCTTCGCTTTCACCACACTCCTTTCAAGTAACGTTTGTTTGCTTTCTTTGAAACGATTCTTTCAAACAATTGTTCGCATGGATCCACTCATTAACACTGTGATTTTGTTTCAGCTACAATATCGTTGGACTATTCTTTTCATATTACCATGCATTGTGCATATTTTTGAGAGCTGTATTCTTTTAACGTCTTAGACCGCATTGAGTTCTTAAAATAATACAAGCATATTTGGCAAAATATCTTTTATTAAATATATTTTGGGGAGCATAAATGACTAGAAATCTATGTTACACATTCCTTTTTTTAAATTTATCTAACCTTGTCACATACATTACATGGAACATTACGTGCACTATGCAGATTTAACTGAATAAAATTAGTATTTTTGCCACTCATTTAAACACTTGATCAGCTTGTCTCTTTCCACCATGTGACAGACTACTTTGGCTCTTTGTCTTCCTGTACAGTGTGTGCACTTAGAAAGCCTACTTGCTTAACAGGCAGTCACAAGTGCAGTTATCTTGCAGGCAACAGGGTCATTATTTGAATGGTGGAACAGGTGCAATGACACCGGGCCCAAAAGTTGTCAGAACTCCTCTAAACACTTAATATTGCTATATTTTAGATCTAAACAGACACTCATAAGTGCAGTTATCTACCAAGCACTAGGGCCCCGGTTGGGGAACATCGACGACTACCTACTTAAGTCGCCCAACGCGCGCGCGCAGCGCGCGCGCGCAGCGGGCGCACCGATGGCGCGCCAGAGGCGCGCCAGAGGCAAGCCCGTCTGCACCCCGGACGCTCCCAGCGCCAGAAATGCTGCCCTTTTAAATGTCCATCTAGGGCGATTGACATATAGCAGAGAGCAACTACTGCAGCTAAACCTACCCTAGGGCCATAATCTATCGGGTGATAGTCTCACCTGCGGCCTAATAAATAGCCGTTCGCTTGTTAAGCACTCCTCTGAAGTCTTTAGCCTCCAGGAAGACATGGAGCTAGACGCACTCTTCATAACGGAAACATGGGCCACCGCTGAGTCCACTGTTGGCTTGAGCAGGGCCTGCCCTAGCGGATATAAAATCCTCCATAAACCTCGTAGCATGGGTAGAGGAGGAGGAGTGGGTATGATTTTTAAAGATACCTTAGACTTCAGACCTTGTCAGATTGACGAGGTAGGGGGGATAGAAATTATGGGTTTTTCACTACAGTCTCCTAGTGGGAACTTACTTACGGGGATGCTATGTTATAGGCCCCCGTGTGCGACCACACAATTCCACCTTCTTGCTGATACTATGATCAACTTAAAACTTGCCCACACCAACATGACTGTTCTAGGCGATTTTAACCTCAGTGAGGATGAAGGTCTCTGTAGCCAACTGAGGGACCTCCTGCACACCTGCTCTAACCTGAATCTTCATCAACTGGTGGCCAGTCCAACTCATCAGAAGGGGCATATCCTGGATTTGGTATTTGCTAATCCAGCTACAACAAGGATATTAAATATAACGCCCTTGAATTGGACGGACCACTCCCTTATACATCTGAGCATGGCGATGCCTTGCCGGAAGACTATGTCTAGCCAGCAGTGTTCCTACAGGAAGGATAGAGAATGGGCCAAACTGGCCAAAGTCGACCCCCTAATTACTTCTCTGGATGCCTGACATTTCTCTTCCGATATGTCCGTGGATGAAAACTACAGATCATTCACTGGACATATAATTAAGATCCTAGATCATATTATCCCTATAAAGTCACTAAAGAAGGTGAGGAAAAGATCAGCGCCCTGGTACAATGAGGAGCTGCATCAACTCAGACTCTCCCGCAGGCAAGCAGAGAGGAAATGGAGAAGAAACTATGCCGAGGATGACAAAAAAGATCTAAGACAAATCCAACTACAATATAAAGCTCTTATCTTGAGGTCCAAGGCAGATTTCTATGCCAGCTCCATTACCCAGGCTTCAAATGGAACTAAAGCCCTTTTTAAGATTGTCCGAGACCTTTCTACCCCGGACTGTATGAACAACAGAGTAGCCCCCTCGCAAGCCCTGTGCAATGAAATTGCCTCCTTCTTCCAGGAGAAAATTACTAACATTGTAAATACACTACAGGACAACACTCAGGATGGTTCTGAGGAAACAACCAGCTCGGCCGATGGAGATCTACAACTGACCGCGGCCCTAGACAGCTTTCAACCACTTTCCCAGGTGGTTTTTGACAGCCTGATAGAAAGCGTGTCTTCTGGTTCTCCCCTAGACACTCTCCCCCACAAAATATGGAAGCTATATGGGCGCAATACCTTTCCATGGTTGAGGATGATCTGCAACCAGTCCCTGATGGCTGGATCTGTACCGGACTGCTGGAAATTAGCAGTGGTAACCCCACTGATCAAGAAACCGCATCTGGACCCTTTGGTACCAGCTAATTTCAGGCCTATTTCGCTTTTGCCATATCCGGTGAAAATCCTTGAAAAGTCAGTAAGCAGGACTCTGTCCCACTTTCTGGAGGAGAACCTCCTGCTCGACAGGGATCAGGGATGACGACCTCCAGATGGTATCTCAGGCCAGCAAGACCGCCAATATCTGTTTCGCCCTGCTGCGGCTGCTCCGGAGTATTCTACCTTTACTTCCTAGGGAGTCCCGAGCCATGGTAGTACGCAGTACGGTATTAAGCAGGCTTGACTTCTGCAACTCCCTATATCTGGGGGCCCCGCAGTATATCTGCCAGGGACTGCAAAGAATCCAGTCAGCTGCAGCCAAATTAGTGCTCGATAGGCGACGTAGCTCTTCAGCCACCGGAGCACTGAAGGACCTACATTGGCTTCCTGTTAAGGAAAGGGTCTCTTTTAAGTCTCTGTGTTTGGCATTTAGAGCACTGCATGGACTAGGCCCAGTCCCTCTGCAGGATAAGTTCGTTCGCCACCTACCAATCAGGCAACTTCGATCCTCCACAGCCGGCCTACTGGTAGTCCCGAGATTTAAGCGCTCTAGGGTAGGCGGAAGGGCCTTCAGCATAGTAGCTTCCGGCATGTGGAACAAGCTCCCTCTGAACTTGAGACAGTGCAACTCCCTACTCGAATTCCGCAAGGGACTTAAAACCTGGCTATATCCCAAAGCTTAATCCAGGCAGCTTCCCTGTCCCTTCCTCTGTCCCCCTTGGTATGGATCATCAGTCTAAAGCGCCAGGATGCCCGTAGGGTGATAGCTGCGCTATACAAGTTCCACATCAATCAATCAATCAATCAATCATATCACTTTAACAGACTTTCTGTAACTTACATTGTACAACAACTCAGCAAGTGACAACTTACAACAAAAAACAGCTTATTATTAATCACATAGGCGAAACCTAATTCATTTACCAATGCTTGTTTAACATCTTTCTGAATGTTAGTGCTCAGTCAAGTAAACAGCAGCCCAGTACTGCTGTTGACCATGGTGCCTCATGTAAAGGTCATGGGGGTCTCAAGCGGCCTATCAGCCGTGCTTTGAGTATCACTCGCCTAGAACAACAGTCAGAAAGGCAGAAAAGGGAGAAGGAGAAAGCAAAAGATAGGAAAACATTGACAAAGGGAACAAGCATTGGCATAGCCAATAGGTCTCGCCTTTGGGACCTTATAAGTGTTTAGCCATGCAACAGTTGATGTTGTTGCACCAAGGCTATTGTGCTGCTTAACGAAATACTTATAAAGTCCCAAAGGCGAGACCTATTCGCTATTCTAATTGGCAGTATGAGATGTTCTGGTTGTTTTATGCTACATACTGTACCCATTGTTAACAAAACAATAAAGAGATAACAAAACAAAAAAAACTTTCAGCCATGCAGCACAGCAACCGGCTGCTGTACAACATAACTAAAATACATTGACAAAGCTAACAGCTCTTGCATAGGTGCAACATATTGGCTTGTCAATGCTTATTTCTTGTGCTCTCCGTGCTGCAAAAACCAAAAGCTCAAGGACCTTTTATCTTTGGATGCCCGATTTTGCATCAAGTATTGGGAAAAATAATCAGCGTGTGACGAAATGTGAAGCCCCTGTAAAATATGATTGTATGACATAATTTCGAAAGACAAAAATTCGACCTACAAAAATATCGCAACAAAAATATCGTGGTCAAGAATATCGACATCCTATCTACAATATGGTAAGTACAAAAATTTCGATAATTTAATATCGATGTCAAAAATATCGTAATTCAAAAATATCTGTTTTTTTTTAGTTTAAAAATATATGTAAAATAAACCAAATAATACTTATAAATCAAAGAAACATAATTAAATATATTGTATAATATGTAAAATGTATAATAAATATATATAATTAAATGAAACTTTAATGAAACATATATATATAATATATAATATATACACTTACTTAATAATTACTTTTAATAATAATTTCTGTAACATATAAAATATTAAATATTTATTTAAATTACCAATACATCTATACACATAAAACAATAACATTAATAAATATTAAATAATTACATATAGCAAATAATAATCAATAATTTTAATTTGAATAATTTTTATTATTAATTATATATTACAATAGCTAAAATATTACAAAACATATTTAATATCAGACACAATAAAACTACTAGTCCAACTTCAACAAAAACAACAGTAAGGAAAATGTTGGATAGCGTAGGGGTAAAAATAACTATTCCAACTCCCGAGAGTGCAACAGTAGGGAAAACATTGGATAGCGTAGGGGTAAAAATTACTATTCCAACTCCAAAGAGTGCAACAGTAGGGAAAGCGTTGGATAGCGTAGGGGTAAAAATTACTATTCCAACTCCAGAGAGTGCAATAGTAGGGAAAGTGTTGGATAGCGTAATAGTAAAAATTACTATTCCCACTCCAGAGAGTGCAATAGTAGGGAAAGTGTTGGATAGCGTAAGGGTAAAAATTACTATTCCCATTCCAGACAGAGCAACAGTAGGGAAAACGTTGGATAGCGTAGGGGTACAAATAACTATTCCAACTCCAAAGAGTGCAACAGTAGGGAAAACGTTGGATAGCGTAGGGGTAAAAATTACTATTCCAACTCCAGAGAGTGCAATAGTAGGGAAAGTGTTGGATAGCGTAAGGGTAAAATCTACTATTCCCACTCCAGAGAGTGCAATAGTAGGGAAAGTGTTGGATAGCGTAAGGGTAAAATTTACTATTCCCACTCCAGAGAGTGCAACAGTATAGAAAACGTTGGATAGCGTAGTGGTAAAAATAACTATTCCAACTCCAAAGAGTGCAACAGTAGGGAAAACGTTGGATAGCGTAGGGGTAAAAATTACTATTCCAACTCCAGAGAGTGCAATAGTAGGGAAAGTGTTGGATAGCGTAAGGGTAAAATTTACTATTCCCACTCCAGAGAATGCAATAGTAGGGAAAGTGTTGGATAGCGTAAGGGTAAAAATTACTATTCCAACTCCAGAGAGTGCAATAGTAGGGAAAGTGTTGGATAGCGTAAGGGTAAAATTCACTATTCCCACTCCAGACAGTGCAACAGTAGAGAAAAGGTTGGATAGCGTAGGGGTAAAAATTACTATTCCAACTCCAAAGAGTGCAACAGTAGGGAAAGCGCTGGATAGCGTAGGGGTAAAAATTACTATTCCAACTCCAGATAGTGCAACAGTAGGGAAAGCGCTGGATAGCGTAGGGGTAACAATTACTATTCCCACTCCAGATAGTAAAACAGTTGGGAAAGCACTAGATAGCATAGTGATTCTATGAACATTATAACCAATTCAATAATTTGTTATAAAAAAATTGCATGTTAACAATGTTTTAAAAAAATAATTATTATTAAATACCAATTATGTAAAATAAATATTTAAATAAATAAATTTAAATTACATCCCACACTATTCCCCCTTTAACACACAACACACTACACATACAAAATACACAATAGATTTAAATATCAATTTATCTCTTATTTACAATTAATAATACATTCTTTATAATTAATATAGTTATTAATTCACTAATTAATACATATTAACTACGAAATTACAAATATTCACCTATCAATTATTAATTAACAATACATTAATTAGCAATAACAACAAATAAAATACAATAATCAATTATTTATATTTACTATATTTAACTAACTAATAACAATTAATTAATAATAATTACAAATAAATAAAATATATCATTATTTATTTTATTTTAATTACATCCAACCCTATTCCCCTATAAACCCACAACCCACTACACATAAAAATTCACATAATTAATTTTAATTATCAATTAATCACTTAATAAAATTAAATCACCAATTAATTACTAATTAACAATTAATTAATTAACTATAACAATAAATAAATATTATTAATAAACTAATTATAATTTATATAATTAACCAAATAATAAATTATTTTTACAATTAATAATTAATTAAAAATTATTTAATCTATTCATCAAATTAATTACCAATTATTAATTGATTACCAATTAATTAATCATAAATACCAATTAAACAATACATATTAATTCATTAATTATAATTACATTACTTCCCACCCTATTCCCCTATAAACCCACAACCCACTACACATAAAAATTCACATATTTAATTTAATTATCAATTAATCACTTAATAAACTTAAATCACCAATTAATTACTAATTAACAATTAATTAATTAACAATAACAATAAATAAATATTAATAATAAAGTAATTATAATGTATATAATTAACCAATTAATAAAATAATTTTACAATTAATAATTAATTAACAATTAATTAATCAATTATTTACCAATTATTAATTAATTACCAATTAATTAATCATAAATACCAATTAAACAATACATATTAATTCATTAATTATAATTAAATTACTTCCCACCCTATTCCCCTATAAACCCACAACCCGCTCTGATACTAAAACGCTAAATTAAATGTAAAATAATTATAAATCTCTAAACATTTATTTTTAAATGTATTAAAATACATTACAATAATCTTTAACATACAAATAAAATACATATTAAATGACATTACACTAAATAAATATCGATATTATTGACATCGAAATTTTTACTTACGATATTACTTACATCGATATTAAGTACTTCGATATTATTAACTTCGATATTACTTACCTTGGGATCGATATTCTGTCCATCGATATTCTTGACTTCGATATTCTGTACCTACGATATTAAAAACACGATATTATTATAGGTCGAAATTTAAAACTCGATATTTTGGCTAAACACCGTAAAATATGTAATAAGATAAAAAGAAGCAATGCAGCAACACTCCATGTGTAAGCGCCTTCGCACTGCAAATCAAAATAAATCTACCTTAGGGAGAGAAGAATAAAAAGCAGATAACTTGTATGCATGGAGTTGGTGGTTTTCTGTCACGTAGTGCAAAACAATATCTGAATTTCTGTGAATTTTACACTATGGATCAGACATAGGGTTCAACAATTTCCGGTCCTAACAGAAACCTACACCCACTCTTCTTTGGGAGGTTCTGCATGGCATTCACCGAGGTCCCACATTCAACCACACAGGCCTGCCATTTTCCTTCTATTGTGTAGTGCGCGTCGACAACACAATTTATAGATCAAAATAAACGTATGCTGCCAGTATTTGCTTGTTAGGCAAGTTCCTGAGTATTTTTATGAATGATACCCCAAGGCCCAGGCAGACGCGACCTATCTTTTTGCCAGAATTCATCTTGAGAAGCGGCCAATCCAGAAACCCCTCCCTTGTTCGATAATGAGCTCACTCAGCTTCCTGCAGAAACGCGAGGGCTACCGTCTCATTCCTTCCGGCGGATGCATGCCACACATTCCTAAACTCTTGAAGAAGCGAAACCAGCCCTGCTGTTCCAACAAAGACTCGATAGGGAATAAGAAACGAAAACAATGTGCCCCAAACTCGGGTTAGATGGCCCTGCGCGGAGGCCAAATTTAACATGAGTTTGACAAAACGAAGCCCTTTGTACGTTTTAACCGTTTCTAATGATGGTCGCATCACACCAGAACAGAGTCGGTTTGAAGGACAGTAATGTTTTTAATGGGAGAGTACTGGCTCTTGTTGTCGCAGGGTAATTGTTTGCCGCTGATCAGTTGTCCGAACTTCTATACTGCCATTTCAAGCACAGCCCGTAACCAAGTCCCCAAAATGACTATCTAATCCACCGCGTCTTTCACCCAGGGGGAGCGGACTCAGGAGCAGGGAGACTGAACAAGGGGAGGGAGGGCCATAAATTGGAGAAAGGGGAGCGAGCGTGAGGGACCGTAAAATGGAGAAAGGGGAGCGAGCGCGAGGGACATACGCGGGTGAAAGAGGAAGGGATGAGAAACTATGGGGGAAGGAGGGGCAGCAGAAGAGGGCTCAGGTTTCAAATGGGGGCGGGACTCTCACAGTGTTTTCCTTGTGGGAGCGAACAAGGGAGCCATCTGTTTCGCAATTATTGCAAACAGATGGTACCCCTGCTCGCTCCCGCAGGGGAAACACCAAACGTGCACGTGTTGCAATAGAAAGCAAATTTTTGCCAAAATGCTGATCGATTCCAAAAGGTCCCCTCCTATTTTTGCCAAAATGCTGATCGATTCCAAAAGGTCCCCTCCTATGCAGCGCATGCACGCTGTGTAAGTGAGACCTAAAGAGCAGGGATGGCAGCGCCCCCTGAAAATTTCACAAGGGCTGCCATTAGCTGCACTCTCCGCGAACGGAAGTGGGAAAAGGAGAGTGGGGCACTTGGCTCTTCTGCCAATGCTTTGATGCCTTTGATGCTTCTGCCCGTTGGCTCTCTTGAGGAGTCACTTCCGGCTGGAATTACCATGTACCTGATAGGAAGGGTGGGGGGTTTAAAAACCCACTCCTGCTTCCGGTTGCCCTCCTTATCCTCTTTCCTCAGTGGGCAACTTTCACACAGGCCGTAAGACCAGCGACCCACCTAGACCTTTGTATTCTGCACTAGTATTCTAGGTAAAGTAGTAGTATTTATACTAAAAGAGGGAAATTTTATGACCTAGAGCACCTTAATTTGATGTATCTCAACCCTCTTCAGGAGGGTTTGGGCTGGGTACGGGGGCTGGTTGGAGGGAGGGGGCTGGTGGTCTTGACTCTTTAGACCTATTAAGGTATGATCTTTCATGGGGTGTGATTGCTGTCAGTCACTGGGTGCCCTGCACATGGATGGTGCAGGGTGTGGTTCCCTGTTTTGTTTACTGGGGTCTGCAAATATAAAACATGGTGTTTAGCTGGAGGTAATGAGCCTGTTTGACTATCACTCATGCACATATGTCTTGACTGCAGGACCTGCCCCAAAAGGGGGATGTATGATATGAACATGTGTGAACTGTTAAGTCAACATTATGTTATGTGCGTAGTCAAGATGTAAAAGGTGATTTCCAAGATACGTTATTTGGTGTTTGCATTTGCAAAAAAATTTTACAACCACCTGTAACGTGCAAGATACTGCTATGTTTTGAAGTAAATCTAGGCTACGTCCTACTTTTGAAAACCACAAACTTGTGAAGCATACTTTCTTAACCGTGTGTAGGGACCATGGTATTGAACGCACACGCATACTATGAAAAATAACCCACAAGAGGAAGTTACAGAGTCAGGAAGTGAAGGGTGGTGAAAGAACGAGGCATGTGGTGGAATAAAGACTAGGCCGCCTTGGCATTCAGCAAACCTGGCATTCAGTAGTGTCGGCAGCGGACTCTTTAGGACAATTTGGGGGCCCTGCACTAATTTGTTTACAAATTTAATACTGGGTCAGGCAAAGCACTTTATCATCTTATTAAAGTCATGTGGTTTATGGATTGTGTCGACAAATCTTCAAGGTATCACATTTGCCCCTCTGTTAAAGATTGAATGGAATCCAATCTACCAGTGTTTGTACAAGGACTTGTCTCCTGTAACGTGTATATATATTCTTCAGCACAGACTGGGATGGAGTTCACCATTCTGTGCTGGCAGGGGTTACTCTAATTGGGCATTCCCACACCCCATGAAGTTAACTAATACCACAGGCATTGAGGGCACTCCAGGCCTTATACACTGGTATTTGGATTATGGTTCACCTTGATAAGTGTGTCCTGTCCAGCGAATTTTGATATCTAGGGTGTTAAGCAGGGGTGCGCTCTTCCGCATCATTTTTTTTTCTAGCAGAGGCAGCTGATGATCTTTAAAAGTGGTGGGGCATAATACATGCCAGAGGTTCACCCCATTTTTTCTAAAATTGCCTTGAGAGTTGGCCATACATTAAAAATTATCTTCAGTGTGCCAATACCTGCATTTTGTTACGAGTACTCAATATGGCAATAATTAAATACAATATTCTAGTAACAGAATGTTGCTGGTACTGCACAAATAATGTGGATGTATTACCTCCACAGTCCCAGGGAAAGCATTTTGCCACGGTGCCAAGAATTTCCTCCAGTATGCAATGGCCTGCATTTTTCCACATGTGCCATGCCAAGAACTACTCTACGAATGTCACTGGCTGCATTTTGCCATGGCTGCCCTTTCTTATGGTGTGAATTATCTCTAATATGCCAGCAGCATTGCTACCTTGGGTGCTGCCATAAGCACATAATTATAGTGAGTATGCTATGGTCTCACAATCATAAACACACACACTCTTACTCGCTCACTCATACTAATTCAGTTACTCACACACAAACATACTCATACTCACTGGTTCACACCCTCACTCACAAGCACACTCACCCTTTCATACGAATGACTCAGGGCCCTGGTGAAACTGCCCGTGCTGTACCCTTGATAGCTACAATCCTAATACCCTTCCAAGCCCTCTCACACTCTCCGATCACTCACTGCTTAGAATGCACTCACATTCTTTCACCCACTCCTTCGCACTAACTTAGACTTATCCAAACACTCTCTCAAACTCAGGTTCCCACACCCTTTCACTCTCATTGACACACTCAAATACATTCACACTCACTCTAACTCAATCTCAGTCACTGTCAATCACTTACAAACACACTCACTCATACACACACATGCACAGAGGAACAACATTTTTCTTTACTTACCTTGCTTCCATGGATGGCACCTTGGAGTCTCCATGGAAGCAGCAGAGCAAAGATCTGGTGCTGGGCATTAGATCCAGCAAGCTATGTGTAGTATCCTCAGGTCATGTTAATATGTTCCCTTCATTCTGTACCTAGCTGTTCAGCCAGTGTGAGTGTTCCTCGTAGAATGTTAGTGTGGGTGGAATGCTTGGATGCCTGTGTGGGACTGAGACAGTTGGGAAGATGGGCTGAGCAGCTAGGATGCTGCTCCTGATGGGCCCTATTGTGGAGCCTGATCTGGGGCCTGTTCTGGGTTTACTACTTCTACACCTAAGATCTCACTAAACTTCATCTACTCCTACCTGGCCACGTCTACAGCGTCTACTTGTTCATCCTGCACACATGGGGCCAGCCCAGTACACTATGATTCCCAGACTGAGCAGCAAGGACAGGTTTAAGAGGAAGACCCACCTCAAGCCCTCTCCCAGCTTCTTGATAGGATGGGAAGCACAGCCCTATCAGTGCTTGATTTGTAAGATAATAGGTGTCGGTGCCCAAAGTGCTGCTCAGACATCTGCAGTTAGTGCTATAAAATGTCAGGGTGCCGAATACCAAGAATACGTAGTCCTGAATCCACATAAATCCTCTCTGATTTGCTTCCAGGCACTCCTTGCCCCGTTATCTTCTTCCTCTGTCTCACTGTTTTGTGTGATTTTCCCTCTCTTGTTCTTTGGAAATGTCTGATGAGGAGAAATAAGTGGCCATTCCCAAAACCAAGTGCTGGTGGTTCATATTAGAAGCTGGGACACTGCTTGGGACACTGCGTCATATTTTGGAAATGATCCCATGCTGCCTGAGGCGTGTGCAGTATGTCTGCTAAATAAAATGGATTGCACCTTTGTGAGGGGACCAAAGTTGAAGTATGCAATCTGGACACCCATCTTCAGAGTGTTGTATTGTGCCTCAGCTCCCTCAGCCCCTCCCCCCTCCTCCTGTCACCAGGAGCCTGGAGAGGAGGCCAAGAGGCTGACCTGTTGCTCTGACAGTGTCCATGAAAATGAGACTTCTGTTTTCATGAAAGTTGTTCAGTTAACTCTTTAGCAGCAGAGGCAAGGGGCAGAAAGTGGTGCTTCACTGGAGGCAGGGCAACGCCCCTTAGCCCCTGATAAGAGCGATTCTGCGTTCTAGTTATATGTAACCGACCGTCACATGAAGGCAATGCATCAATTATCGCAAGCTGAACTCCGTAGAGACTTTGAGCAGGCTTCAACATCTGGGGCTGGAGTTCCTCCTGCTACAGGACAGCAGATACCAGCTCAAGTTCTCAGCAGCAACAAGACATCATCCCAGAATACCAACGCAGGGTCATGTACTGTCAGCGCTGCAGTCTGATTCTGTTTGCTGGTGAGAAGAGCACGCAAGTGAGAGATAAAGTTGCGAAAGAACACAGATATGCTAAGAAGCCTTCATTTTTTTTAGTTTGTCTCTATTTTTATTTTTTCCCCTAACATTTACCCCAACAAAGCATTGTTAAAAATATAAAAAAATACAACAAAATGTTTAAAATAGAAACAGTTCGTCTCAGGGCCATCTTTTGTGGTTTAAGAAAGAGATAATATATGTTAAATGCTATTTAACAATAGAACTATGTGCTTGATGTAGCACAGACCACTCAGAGAAGCAGAAGATTCAATTTGATTTCCGACCAGAGCCCCAGTTTTAGATGCATACTGGCTCTCTGTAGTCCAGGTTGGCTTTGCCGGGCCTTCTAGAGAAGCTCTGTTGCACCATCACAAAGGGACATCTGACCAGGAACACGATGTTGCATATTGCTGCTTTCTGCAAGGCTGGAAGCAAGCCGTGAATTTTCGAGTATGCCCTGAAAGGAGAAAGTGCCCAGTGGATGGTGAGGAGTCCGCATTTGACCTGTGAGACAGGAAGCAAGACCCACCTGACTGAATCATGTGTGGACGTTGTCTCGAACAAGTAAACCACCCAAGAGGTCTACGAAGACCAACTGGCCGGAACCAAAGGGTAATCATCTCCTTTGCTAGTGGGTCATGAGCCTTCAGAAAATATTTAAGGAGAGCAAACTCTATTTCAAGTCTGAGAGGGACAAAGTTTTGGAACCAACGGCAGCAGTACATTTAATCTCAGCCTGTGTCCAGAAACAGCAGCCACCACTGTGACTTTACATTTGAAGGCCAGTTGAACTGTGGCGCCAGCCTCCTTGTCACCAGCCACCAAGACCCAAAATTCCTGTTAACTAAACACTATAGCTTTGACTGGTTCGTTGGCACTGTAAAAGGACAATTTTACCTGTGGGTGGGAATTTCAGTTCACTTCGGAATGGTGGAGTTTGTGGTCTTAAAAACAGCCTTTTGGTTTGTGACATTTCTGCCATTGTCCCGTTAGAGCTCAAACCTAGTGAGCTGTGCCATCTTGCACACAAAACTGCTTAGAAACGGAGATTACATATTCGATACATTGTATCATTCTGAGTAGCATCTCCAGCTCCATTGAATGGGACTATACACAAAGCTGCAGTAAGGGACTAGAGTCCCAAGGGTTTCCATAAGCATAATATTTCCCAGTACTTCCTCTGTGGGAAATCTTTGCTTCCAGGCCCCAATGTTCAACTGAGAACTGCTGCACTGTGTAAGTTCTTTCAAGCAGTTTGGGTTGTAATGTGACGCCAGGTAATGCTAGAACATTCTTGTTTGTTTTGTTGTTCATCGTTATCTCACAAGCATTTTCAGATTGCATGCTATCTCAAAAGCCTCCTCTATATCCCCAATACCCAACTCGAAAAACTCACCTCTTCCTCTCGATCCATTGGCCCTCTCCTTTTTCATCTTCTACATGCCTCCTCTTTCTGAGTACAGCCTACTCTAAGCAACATGCATGTTTGCCATAATCTTTGGTGTTGGAAATGGCCCATTATAGGATGCTTTTCCTCAACTTTTTGCTTTTGTCCTCCTGGTTTTTCGCTGAGCTACCTTAAGGCTAGCCTTACGACTTTGAGTCCTTTGACTCTGCCATTCAGTGCCAAAGCACTGTGACTGTCATATACATACTGGTGGCTGGTGTATACATGATTGGCTGATCCGAGTTAGCTGTAAGTCCCTTGTCCAGTGGTAAGACATATACCTAGGTCATGTAACTCAAATGCTACACCGTGGGCCTGCAGCACTGGTTGTGCCACCCACTGAGGTAGTTCTTCAAATGTACCATAGGTTTGCCATGGCGGGGCCTCTGTGTCCAGGTTACTGTTACTCATCTTGGCATTTAAAAGCTACTTGCCAAAGTTCTGCATGCCTCTCACTGCATCTGAGTACTCCCTGAGGGCAGGGTGCGGTATAGTGAAGAGGGATGGCATGAGTACATGTGTGCTACATGCCCTAGTAGTGAATAACATTGGATGGTATGTTCAGGCCTGTGAGGCCTGCTTCTCACATTGATTAACATGGGGGATCTGTGGAAAGGCTATTGAGCTGTATTACCTAATTACAGAAGTGTAGCAGTATGGTGTTTGGTATTGATGGATTAGTAATGGAAAATCCTCTCCGGAGAGTGGATTTGACATTACTAATGTAGAAATGGCATTTTGGGGGAAGTGGGCATTTCTATGCTCGTGGCTCTCTGTGTGCCTGTCAGCCTGTCTCCAATCCACGTCTGCATGCTGGGAGACAGCTCCATCTGTACATTCCTGATAGACGGCCATAAACTAGGGGCTCTCAAAGGAAATTGCAGACCTCTGACTCTGCGGGGCCTTCCTGGGACGGATAAGAGGGGGTGCACCAGCATTCCAAGGGCCAGGGTCCTGGCCCCACTGAAGATATTGATCAAGCCTTCCACTGTAGGATGGCAGACAGGACTAGATTTAGAGGGGGGCCTGTGCATTTCAAAGGTGGCCTTTTGAACTAATCTCATATTCAAAGGCCATTGTGGGTATACCTACTGGGGCTCTGTCCTCAGGAGTTTAGATACGCTTGTGGGATTGGAGCCTTACTATGCTGGTTTGACACTGGGACATCGACGGGAGGAACCATTGAAGCACGAGAGACTGCAACTGGATTATCTGCAGACTTGTGTTGGCCTGGAGCTCCAGGAAGGGGACTATCACTTGATGGATTTTGCCTGGATGTTGCTGGCCTGCAGCTAATTACCAACTGTCATGGCCCTAAGCACTCTCCGAGGGCCAGTTGTCTGTCCACGAGATCCCACAGACAGAAAGGATCTCCCCGTTTCCACAAGATCATCAGGACTACACAGGGTGCGGCGGAGATGGGTGGAAGTCATCGTCAGTTGGGACAAGGACCATCCCAATGTTTGCAGTAATCACACTGAGCAGCGGAATGTACTCTTAAAGATGAATGGCCCACCTGGGGTGCCGTAACGTGAGGAGTTTGAGAAGTGCTGGGGAAGTTTGCTGATTCCGAGGGACCCGAGCTTGCAACTGGAAACCTGTGCTAGCTCGCACTTTGTTGCGTGTGGTGTCTGAGGGGTTTTGGGGGATGCTTGCCGAGTCCGAGGGACCCGAGCCGGATGCTTGGCCTGTCTCCGACTTCCAGATCGGGAGGACGAGTGTCTGATATCGCGCCTTAGTCTGAGGTCACCTGCTTCCTGACCCCGGACCCACGCCACAAGGTACTCTGTTGTTGAAAGTACCGTGACTGGACACGAAGGGTCTCGTTGTGCCTTGAATGCACCCACACCCACAGCTGGCTGCCTGGAGCAACTGCGGCTCGCACCTCCGCCTCGGGGGAAACATTTCTTCAAATTGGAAGCGCACCAGTTTCCGGTGTCACAGTCTTTCACCTACGGGGGATAGTGATTGCGCACTTAAGAAGGTGCCACTGTGTGCCTTGACGGCCTAATCTGGATGGACGAAAACAAGTAACTGTTTCCTTCTGCTTTAGGTGGACCCGACAATCTAATCAAGGTGTTGCCTGAAGGTTCAACGTGTATCGTTGCCTGGTGTAGTTTGAGTGGCTGAGGGGCTGAGTCACGAGGTGCAGTCAAACCTGTGATAATTTGACAATTACAACTGTATGGTGTATCCGATATTTGAGATTGTCATGTTTTATGCTAATGTGATAGCAGGAAAGTGGAATACCTCTGAACAGCCTGCATATATGTTTCTGTCGTTGTTGGTGTGGGAGGGATCACTTGGATTGTGAATAGTTCGGGAAGTACACACATGGGTTTATGTTGCTTATGAGGCTGTGGGCACAACGGGGCAAGTGCAGACCTATGACTGGTACGCCTATGTTCATGCCGTTCTGCTGCTAATGGGAAAGTCGACAATTGCATATAACTGTAAAGCATATATAATATGAGTATGTCATTTTCTTTTCAATGTGTGTGTAAAACAAAGACCAGTGTTTTGTACATACGACGTAGAGTCTTTTTGTAGATGACTCAGTGTGTTACGAGGGTGGTGCTGTGCCAATACTTTACACTTTGATCCTGAGGATAAGCCTGACTGCTCTGTGCCAAGCTACCAAAGGGTCAGCACAGGTTATTGGACAAGTGTATCATGCTGATCCTATCTAGGATTGTGGATTCTGTCTGGCTTTGCTGCATCCCAGCCAACCAGAAACTCATGGGTCTAACAGTTATTATTGTATTTCTACCAATTGTCCTCATTTTATTCCAAATTTCATAAAATTGGAACCTCTCCTTCTTTGAAAGTCATACCTGCAACCTAACAATACCAAATACCCTCTATCTCATCAGTTAATTCCACCAACCACTTGCATGAATTCACATACCCCCCACACATACAGTAGTAATTGCACCTAACACCAGTTAATTTAAACAACCACAAAGAAACTGGAGCTTGGAATGGTGTTCTTGAGGGCACAAGATGGTAAACATTGTTTACCACGAATGCGAAACCATGCATGCCATTACAACACGGTTGTTACAACGACTGCGTTGTTAGAACGCATGCCATTACAATGCAAGTCGGAACAACGACTTGCTGTAGGGGGCGGAAGGTGTTGGATTTAAAATCCAACACCCTCCTTACTATTGCACAGACTGGAATAGTGAATTATAGTATTCCAAAATCCAGCGCCCCCTACAGCAAGTCATTGTTCAGACTTGCGTTGTAATGGTATGCGAGGGAACAACGCAGTCATTGTAACAAACGCTTTGTAATGGCATGAGTGGTAAACGCGGGCGACCTGACATGGACTAATCCCAATAACACTGGATTCACCACTAATATTGGGTTTTGGAGCATCCTGCTGCCCAGCGTAAAGTGCTTCCACGCCTCTCCAGGGACTGCAAGAGCTATATAAATGCAATTTCAATACAACTGCAACTTCATATGTCTCTAATATGTAATTAAAGAGCTATTGATTTACAATTTAAAGATCCGTCTGCGCATAATGTACTTGAGTTTCACACAATTCAGTTGTGGGTCAATCGTAACTGATGTCCTGGGACACAATTGGTACTGCTCGTGTGACACCAGCAAACACTGCGTCTCTTTCAGATTCCTATCGAGTGGGATGATGTCATTGGCATGGGCCAGGTTAGATCATTCCACACTGCACAGGTTTCAGTTCAGAGACCGTGTAAAACTGGGAGCCCCACGGGCTGAAAGGACCAAAGATGAGAGCTCAGATCTGCATCCTTCAGACGACATCTCATTCGCAAAACATGGCTTCTGAAGAAAATGACGAAGCACATCATTTCCTGTGTGTTCTACAGAGACCCCGTCTTAGCAGGGTCGGGTGGGCCAGGCCCCCCAACAATGACCTTTGGCCCTCCCAGTCACTGCAGAAAAGGCAATGGAGAGGACACCTGTTAAGTGCTTCCTCCATGTCTATGGTCATGGGCGAATGTTATGATGTTTTTTCAGTTTGTTTAGTTATCATTAAAAACCTTCTAAAGTACATTTTAAAGTGCAGGGTTTTTTATTAGTGTTTTAAGAATGTTCTGATCACGGGAAATAAATACTGCCTTTAGGTGATTTTCCCTATTTCCGTCCTAACTCAGACATTAAACTAATGATCGGTAAAAAAGAAGAGAAGGCCAAGTGGCAACCCTAGCTCCTGCCTGGTGCAAGTTGCTGTTGGGCGGTGTGTTTTCGGACCCTGGAGACAGGGGTGTGCCTGCCAATGATGCAGCAGATGCAGTGGCACCAGGGCCCAGGGCAGTGAGCTGTGTGGGGGTCTGAGAAGGTTTATATATTTTAGTCTGTGTATGATGCACACAGTAATATACTGTAGAATGGGGCATGAATTATACAATTCAGATAGTGGCAGTACATGCCTCATTGGATGAGTAGCCTTGAGGGAATCATAAATAATTGTTCATCACCCTAAGAATTAGGGCCGAATTTAGAGTTCAGTGGATGGATGTAATGCACTTGTAATACTGGGGATGGGATACCCGTCACGTTTGTAATGGAGTAACCCATTCACCGACTTCTAAATCAGGGCCTTCCTTAATGTGGAGTTCCAATGCCTATTAGAGTATGTTTGCCCGTCTGTTCTCTGTCAGATGCTTTTGTAAAGCAAATAACCATGTTATCGCAAGTAAGATATTGGGATGGACTGAATTTATTCTCACCAGTAGGGCAGGGTGACAAATGTAGGCATTTCATTTTCTGATATCCAGTTACAGTACAATGCACATTCCTATGTTTTAGTCAAGGCCACTAAAATTATGCAATTTTGGCCTGTGGTGTTTTCCGCATAAATTTGAACTTGCCGCATTTGTTCCTTAAGCAATTATCTGCTGCATAATTGCAGATTTATTTTAAAAAATCTGTTTCTAGGACAAACGTATCAAATGTTACTAAAAATGTTGTTACATGTGTTGCCGCGCAGTTGTAGATCTTCCACAAAGCTAGACTGGTTACCTTACTGTTGTATATTTCTATACTTCTGTGTTAAAATTGTACTAATGGGGTACAACCTATGCTAAGACTGTGTTATCAAGTGTAAAAAAAAGGCAAAATAATGAAGTAATGCTATCACAAATATGCCATATTATGCGGCATAATTGGCCTTTTCTTGCCACATAATTTAGTTAACCCTACCGCATAATTTGGTTCTGGAATTTCAGGGGCCCTGGTTATAGTGACCTTACTCTTTGTCTAATCATATCTACTCAGAGTGGGACTGTTCATAATTCAGTGTAATAAAGGGCTACCACGGGTTATGTAACCGGGCATTGTATACACACAGTGGTATTAATACTAGTTATCAAAACTTACCTCAGAACTAAATAATTCATTCCACAGGCATATTTTAAAATCAAAATCTCTAAAGTTTTGCCTCAAAATATTCTCAGATAAATGGATAGTCTCTGCATATGGCAGCATATCCTTCATACAGCCATATAAAAAGAAAATATGTTTTTAAGACAATTTTTCCTCTAGTCTATTTAGTCACATTTCCTAAATAGTGTGTGTTTACTTTTTGCATTTCCCTGCATAGGACTAGATTTGATAGGCTTCCTATTAAAGTGTGAGGTCACACAGCTGATGATCCATGCAGAGTATTTGATCCATCGACCATCAGGGCTCAAAGCTGCATCACCCACACATTCAGAAAACACTCGCTGTTTGCTCCCTTCAAATACGTTATTGTGTCATTTTATCAATATAATTTTGCAAATCCAACTGGTGTTGAATGAATACAAAACACACCACTATATGCGTATTAGCCATGTTTATACCCAAGCACTTTAGGCCAGGCTCAAACAAACGCTACACACCGAAACACCCCCACCAGAACGGCCATGCCACGCACATATGTGCAAAAACACCACAGGCGCATACACACACACAACACTCATTCAAACTGCACATGTGCATATGTAGATCCCACATACAAGAGATACACATGCACACATTTCACCATTCACAAACAGGGTCTCGAAAACTGCAAGCTTCACAAGCTATCAGTGCTTTACTTCCCTTGAATTCTTGAATCTACCAAGAATATGAATAATGGATGGAGGCCAACTGCCTGAAAATGATCAGCGACAAGACTGAAGTTGTGATCTTTGCGGAGAGCTCCTCTCCATGCAACTCTAACTGCTGGCCGACAGAGCTAGGACCTACTCCCACCGCCACCACCCACAACAAGAACCTCTGGATCCTCATTGACTGCAAACTTGACAGGGCATTCCAAGTCAACGCCATCACTGCCTCATTCTTCCACACCCTGATGATGCTGAGGAAGACTTTAAAATGGCTCCCAGTCAACGCACGGAAAACCATCACACATACGCTTGTCACCAGCAAACTAGGCTCCAAGAACGCTCTCTAAGCCGGGATCAACAAGCATCTCATCAGGAGGCAGCAGAACATCCAGAACTTGGCAGCCAGAATCACTCTCAACCTCAAAGAAATAAGTGTTCGGCAAATTACAAGGAATAAATAGCCAGCCTTACTAGTGTGAAGATGTCAAGACTTGGGTGGGGTGACAGGGACTTCCTTAAGCTTGAACTTCTATTACAATCTGCTTGGTATCCAGGTGCATGGGTAGAAGCCAGGCCTGCTGGAAATAATGAGGATTGAGGCTGGCAAGTATAGGTTGGTACCAGTGGTCTGTTACATGGGACACGGACGCCCGACCTTGATGCAAGTGTTACTACAGGAGGTGCCCGCCCCAAACAGACCGTGAGGCAATCTGCCTCTAAACATTAGGTTAATGTTTCTGAAGAATGTTTTTTAAATAAGAAAGGTATGTCCTTTCTTTACATGTCCTTGGGTATTTTGCACTTTTAATATATCGGTGGAGGTTTAACGGGACGTGGCCCTGATGAATGCCCGAGACCGTGTGGCTCATGTTAGATAGGGTAGAAACATGTTGGCAAGATAAGTCAGTGGTACATGATGGTCATTGGAACCATATACGTCCTCGGACAATACCTTTTGGGGTTTTCAACAACCCTAGGATACCACCTGAATAAAGGATACTTAGTGGTTTACCCAAAGTATTTTTTATTTTTTTATTTATTGAGCGGGATCTAAGTTTTTATCCAGAAAAAAAAAAGTAATTTCTGAGAACTCCCTTCGGTCAGCCCCACCCTGAGGTTGAGTCCGTCCTGGTAGTACTACCTTATGAGGGTGGGATGAGGAGGCAAATAATGAAGCATGTCACATTATGTGAGTGAGCCCACCTCATCCAATTCTTGGAATTTCCCCCGTTTTTTCCTGGAGGGAGAGTAGCAGTATATAATGAGATTGACGTTATGACAGGTGTGTTTAAAAAAACTATTTTAAAACACAAGCCAACTTAGGGGAGAGGAGTTGGCCTAAGGGCTAGGGCGCTCGACCTCGGACCTGGGGAACTGGGTTCAAGTGTTGGTAATGACGCTGAACATCCTGTGATTCTGGGCAAATCACTTAATCTCTCCCCGTGCCTAAGAATGAATGTGTGTTCTAATGTAACGTAACTGGTGCTATGTAAAGCGTTCTGATACCTGATTGGATTCCGGTCAAGGTCGCTCTATATAAAACTCTGCAAAAAAACAAAAAACTGTATCACTCCAATTTTTGTGTTGTGCTGGTTCATTAAAGGCAGGCGTGGATCCGGGAGTGCCTCTGTCTCCCGCTGTGTGTTATATGACCAGTATAGACATCAGTTCCTGCTCTCAAATAGCTCTCCACATGCTCTGTATGCCTGTTAGGAAGAAGATATGATGTAAATCTTGGACATGTGGGCTACCTCCAGTATTGGGGCCCGCCATTGGCCCACCTGAACTCCCCCTTGGCCCTTCCACATAAAAACTCCTAGAACCAGGCCTGGTTCCACAGTGAGCAGAAGATGCACAGTGGACATGTATCCATCATATAAGCATCTCTTCATTCTGTAGTCACACGCCTCTCACCTAAATGTATTTTCAAACAATCACCATTAGGACGGCGCCTCATGTACGTTCATACTCTACGGGGCATATTATCAAGCACTGCGTTAAAATTATCACCGCTTTAGCGGCAGAAAACTGCCGCTAAAGCGACGATAATGGGCTTGATAATATGCCCTTGAGAATTCCTAAAGAAGCCCATGTTGACACCAAAACATGGGCTTCTATGGGAATTCTTAAGGGCATATTATCAAGCCCATTATGGCCGCTTTAGCGGCAGTTTTCTGCCGCTAAAGCGGCGATAATTTTAACACCGTTTCTTGATAATATGCCCCTAAGTGCCTGTATCAATGCCCTTATCTACAAACGCTTACACTATTTGAACAGCGCTCTGTCAGGTTTGCGCTATATAAAACATGATAAATTGAATGAAAGTCTAGACAGAGCCCATGCTAGCACACCTTTGCTAGACCATCGCTTGCCAGTGATACACCTGAACCAAACACAAAATGGGTGTGTGTCCTAGCTCGGCCAGTCTCTGCCTGTGAACAGTGAGCTGACGCCAAGGTCACACCCCGACCCACAACCGCTGGGAGGCGACCAACATTTAAAATCCACAGTAAAGGATTTCAGTGTGGCCATGTGCCGCTCTGTTGTTAGTTAAACAAAACACACCTAGAGCAGAATGGAATGAGGGAGAGCGCAGACATTGCAAGGTTTGAAGGTGTAAAGCAAGCCCAGAAGGACAAACAAGCAGGACTCTTGTTGATATAAAAGTGAAAAGACAAGGCCTTGGCATTGCTGAGTGCAGCCGGAGCCAGGCAGTGCCAGGCGCTGGATCTGCAGGGAGGCCCATGAGCTTCGACATTGTTGTGGTGCACAGAGAGAGCTATTGTAACCGAGCCCTAAGAGCAGAGGGAACCAGTGTGCAGCCCAGAGGTCGTGACCTCTTCTCCCCCTCCTTCTGATGTCGTGACTGCCTACGGGTGCGTGATAACAAGTGCCACTACACTGCCCACATCACACAGCTCTCAAGTGACCCCATGCCATGCGTGCCAATCAGAGACAACCCTGGGTTTACAGCAGAGAGCGCGCTGTCAGCTGCGACTTATACAGAGATCAAAACTACTTGTCCCAGAATGCAAAGTGGCGTTGCCTGAAAAGTAGGGGCTGGAGTATAGGGTCAAAAATGACCCCATCGACCCAAATCATCCAACATACCTGCAGAGACCCTCTCTTCCAGGAATTAAAATGAAGGCCTGTACCTTCCCTCTGCCCACCTTCCCTCCGCCTTCCACCCATCCACCACAGTGCATGTTCCTGTATTGCAGTCCCTGAAATGTCCACCATCACATGTCGATTACCACAAAGACTGACCGTACCTGGAGCCTGTTCACCCTATAGCTGAGCACCTACCCTACCTGGGCCCCCATCATCTCTTCCATGGCATCAGCAGGCGCACGTGGTTTACACACATCATATGTATAACATCAGATTACATAAAAAGTGCAGTTTCCCGGTCCATTGTTTATTTACAATTTTAGGAGTCTTACCACTTCTCCACCTAGTGGTGACATGGACAGTTCGGTGCCCTTTATTTCCAGCATAGTAGTTAAGGTGACTGCAGAAGTTCCCAGCCCTATTACCTTATAAGCACAGTGTACATGGTGCCGGGCAAATATGCCTCTGTGTCTTTCAGGCTTCACTTGAAAAAGCATATTGGGTATGTAAACAAGTACAACTAAGGTAGCAGGGTCTTGTGAAAGGTGTATTTCACCTCTATTTTTGAACTGCGCTTACATAAATGTATGAATGTCATACATGTAGGCTTTTTCTTGGCTTTTCGTATCTAAACCCACTGAAGTCATGCTTGCTGTAGTCCTTTCTAGTCACTCGGGGTCTTTCAAGTCCTTGCAACTGTGGTTTTTCAAGACTCTTGCACCGGTGGTGTTTCAAGTATCTAACACCAGTGGTGTTTCAAGTCTTTTGCACCAGGGGTGTTTCAAGTATCTAACAACAGTGGTGATTCAAGTCTTTTGCCCCGGTGTGTTTCAAGTATCTAACACCAGTGGGGATTCAAGTCTTTTGCCCCGGTGTGTTTCAAGTATCTAACACCAGTGGTGTTTCAAGTCTTTTGCACCAGGGGTGTTTCAAGTCTCTTGCACTGGTAGTGTTTCAAATCTCTTGCACAGGTGGTGTTTCAAGTCTCTTGCACCAGTGGTGTTTCAAATCTCTTGCACAGGTGCTGATTTGAGTCTTTTGATCCGGTGTGTTTCAAGCATCTAACACCAGTGGTGTTTCAAGTCTCTTGCACCAGTGGTGTTTCAAGTCTCTTGCACCAGGGGTGTTTCAAGTCTCTTGCACTGGTAGTGTTTCAAATCTCTTCCACAGGTGGTGTTTCAAGTCTCTTGCACCAGTGGTGTTTCAAGTCTCTTGCACTGGTAGTGTTTCAAGTCCTTTCACTGGTGGTGTTTCAAGTCTCACACATTGGTGATGGTTCAAGACTCTTTCACCAGTGGCGTTTCAAGTCTCTTGCACTGATGGTGTTTCAAGTCTCTTGCACTGGTGGTGTTTCAGGTCTCTTGCACAGGTGGCGTTTCAAGTCTCGCACTGGTGGCGTTTCAAGTTTCTTGCACTGGTGGCGTTGCAAGTCTCTTGTACTGGTGGCGTTTCAAGTCTCTTGCACTGGTGGTGTTTCAAGTCTCTTGCACAGGTGGTGTTTTCGAGTCTCTTGCACTGGTGGTGTTCACTGGTGGTGTTTCAAGTCTCTTGCACAGATGGTGTTTCAAGTCTCTTGCACAGGTGGTGTTTCAAGTCTCTTGCACTGGTGATGTTTCAAGTCTCTTGCACTGGTGGCGTTTCAAGTCTATTGCACCGGTGATGTTTCAAGTCTCTTGCACTGGTGATGTTTCACGTCTCTTGCACTGGTGGTGTTTCAAGTCTCTCCATTGGTGGTATTTCAAGACTCTTGCACAGTTGATATGTCAAGTCTCTTGCACTGGTGGTGTTTCAAGTCTCTTGCATCAGTAGTGTTTCAAGTCTCTTGCATTGGTGGTATTTCAAGTCTCTTGCACAGTTGGTATTTCAAGTCTCTTGCACTGGTGCTGATTTGAGTCTTTTGATCCGGTGTGTTTCAAGCATCTAACACCAGTGGTGTTTCAAGTCTCTTGCACCAGTGGTGTTTCAAGTCTCTTGCACCAGGGGTGTTTCAAGTCTCTTGCACTGGTAGTGTTTCAAATCTCTTCCACAGGTGGTGTTTCAAGTCTCTTGCACCAGTGGTGTTTCAAGTCTCTTGCACTGGTAGTGTTTCAAGTCCTTTCACTGGTGGTGTTTCAAGTCTCACACATTGGTGATGGTTCAAGACTCTTTCACCAGTGGCGTTTCAAGTCTCTTGCACTGATGGTGTTTCAAGTCTCTTGCACTGGTGGTGTTTCAGGTCTCTTGCACAGGTGGCGTTTCAAGTCTCGCACTGGTGGCGTTTCAAGTTTCTTGCACTGGTGGCGTTGCAAGTCTCTTGTACTGGTGGCGTTTCAAGTCTCTTGCACTGGTGGTGTTTCAAGTCTCTTGCACAGGTGGTGTTTTCGAGTCTCTTGCACTGGTGGTGTTCACTGGTGGTGTTTCAAGTCTCTTGCACAGATGGTGTTTCAAGTCTCTTGCACAGGTGGTGTTTCAAGTCTCTTGCACTGGTGATGTTTCAAGTCTCTTGCACTGGTGGCGTTTCAAGTCTATTGCACCGGTGATGTTTCAAGTCTCTTGCACTGGTGATGTTTCACGTCTCTTGCACTGGTGGTGTTTCAAGTCTCTCCATTGGTGGTATTTCAAGACTCTTGCACAGTTGATATGTCAAGTCTCTTGCACTGGTGGTGTTTCAAGTCTCTTGCATCAGTAGTGTTTGAAGTCTCTTGCATTGGTGGTATTTCAAGTCTCTTGCACAGTTGGTATTTCAAGTCTCTTGCACTGGTGTCGTTTCAAGTCTCTTGCAATGCTGGTGTTCACTGGTGGTGTTTCAAGTCTCTTGCACAGATGGTGTTTCAAGTCTCTTGCACAGGTGGTGTTTCAAGTCTCTTGCACTGGTGATGTTTCAAGTCTCTTGCACTGGTGGTGTTTCAAGTCTCTTGCACCGGTGATGTTTCAAGTCTCTTGCACTGGTGATGTTTCACGTCTCTTGCACTGGTGGTGTTTCAAGTCTCTGCATTGGTGGTATTTCAAGACTCTTGCACAGTTGCTATGTCAAGTCTCTTGCACTGGTGGTGTTTCAAGTCTCTTGCATCAGTGGTGTTTCAAGTCTCTTGCATTGGTGGTATTTCAAGTCTCTTGCACAGTTGGTATTTCAAGTCTCTTGCATTGGTGTCATTTCAAGTCTCTTGCACTGGTGGCATTTCAAGTCTCTTGCACTGGTGGTGTTTCAAGTCTCTTGCATTGGTGGTATTTCAAGTCTCTTGCACAGTTGGTATTTCAAGTCTCTTGCTCTGGTGGTATTTCAAGTCTCTTGCATTGGTGGTATTTCAAGTCTCTTGCACAGTTGGTATTTCAAGTCTCTTGCCCTGGTGGTATTTCAAGTCTCTTGCATCAGTGGTGTTTTAAGTCTCTTGCATTGGTGGTATTTCAAGCCTCTTGAACAGTTGGTATTTCAAGTCTCTTGCCCTGGTGGTGTTTCAAGTCTCTTCCACCAGTGGTGTGCCAAGTCCTTGCACCAGTGTTGTTTCAGGCCTGGTGCATCAGAGATATTTCAAGTCTCTTGCACCGATGGTGTTTCAAGTCTCTTGCCCTGGTGATGTTTCACACTGGTTGTATTTCAAGTCTCTTGCACAGTTGGTATTTCAAGTCTCTTGCATTGGTGGTATTTCAAGTCGCTTGCACAGTTGGTATTTCAAGTTGCTTGCATTGGTGGTATTTCAAGTCTCTTGCACAGTTGGTATTTCAAGTCGCTTGCACAGTTGGCATTTTAAGTCTCTTGCATTGGTGGTATTTCAAGTCTCTTGCACAGTTGGTATTTCAAATCTCTTGCATTGGTGGTATTTCAAGTCTCTTGCACAGTTGGTATTTCAAGTCTCTTGCCCTGGTGGTGTTTCAAGTCTCTTCCACCAGTGGTGTGCCAAGTCCTTGCAACGGTGGTGCTTCAAGTCTGTTGCACTGGTGCTGTTTCAAGTCTTTTGCACCGGTGGTGTTCCAAGTCTCTTCCACCAGTGGTGTGCCAAGTTCGTGCACCGGTGGTGTTTCCAGTCTGTTGCATCAGTGATATTTCAAGTCTTTTGTACCGGTGGTGTTTCACGTCTCTTGCACTGGTGGTGTTTCAAGTCTCTGCATTGGTGGTATTTCAAGACTCTTGCACAGTTGCTATGTCAAGTCTCTTGCACTGGTGGTGTTTCAAGTCTCTTGCATCAGTGGTGTTTCAAGTCTCTTGCATTGGTGGTATTTCAAGTCTCTTGCACAGTTGGTATTTCAAGTCTCTTGCGTTGGTGTCATTTCAAGTCTCTTGCACTGGTGGCATTTCAAGTCTCTTGCACTGGTGGTGTTTCAAGTCTCTTGCATTGGTGGTATTTCAAGCCTCTTGAACAGTTGGTATTTCAAGTCTCTTGCCCTGGTGGTGTTTCAAGTCTCTTCCACCAGTGGTGTGCCAAGTCCTTGCACCAGTGTTGTTTCAGGCCTGGTGCATCAGAGATATTTCAAGTCTCTTGCAGCGGTGGTGTTTCAAGTCTCTTGCCCTGGTGATGTTTCACGTCTCTTGCACCAGTGGTGTTTTAAGTCCTTTCACTGGTTGTATTTCAAGTCTCTTGCACAGTTGGTATTTCAAGTCTCTTGCATTGGTGGTATTTCAAGTCGCTTGCACAGTTGGTATTTCAAGTCGCTTGCATTGGTGGTATTTCAAGTCTCTTGCACAGTTGGTATTTCAAGTCGCTTGCACAGTTGGCATTTTAAGTCTCTTGCATTGGTGGTATTTCAAGTCTCTTGCACAGTTGGTATTTCAAATCTCTTGCATTGGTGGTATTTCAAGTCTCTTGCACAGTTGGTATTTCAAGTCTCTTGCCCTGGTGGTGTTTCAAGTCTCTTCCACCAGTGGTGTGCCAAGTCCTTGCAACGGTGGTGCTTCAAGTCTGTTGCACTGGTGCTGTTTCAAGTCTTTTGCACCGGTGGTGTTCCAAGTCTCTTCCACCAGTGGTGTGCCAAGTTCGTGCACCGGTGGTGTTTCCAGTCTGTTGCATCAGTGATATTTCAAGTCTTTTGTACCGGTGGTGTTTCAACTCTCTTGCCCTGGTGGTGTTTTAAATCTGTTCCACCAGTGGTGTGCCAAGTCCTTGCACCGGTGGTGTTTCAAATCTCTTGCCCTGGTGGTGTTTTAAATCTCTTCCACCAGTGGTGTGCCAAGTCCTTGCACCGGTGGTGTTTCAAGTCTGTTGCACTGGCCCTGTTTCAAGTCTCTTGCACTGGTGATGTTTCACGTCTCTTGCACTGGTGGTGTTTCAAGTCTCTTGCAACGGTGATGTTTCAAGTCTCTTGCACTGGTGATGTTTCACATCTCTTGCACTGGTGGTGTTTCAAGTCTCTCCATTGGTGGTATTTCAAGACTCTTGCACAGTTGATATGTCAAGTCTCTTGCACTGGTGGTGTTTCAAGTCTCTTGCATCAGTGGTGTTTCAAGTCTCTTGCATTGGTGGTATTTCAAGTCTCTTGCACAGTTGGTATTTCAAGTCTCTTGCACTGGTGTCGTTTCAAGTCTCTTGCACTGGTGGTGTTCACTGGTGGTGTTTCAAGTCTCTTGCACAGATGGTGTTTCAAGTCTCTTGCACAGGTGGTGTTTCAAGTCTCTTGCACTGGTGATGTTTCAAGTCTCTTGCACTGGTGGCGTTTCAAGTCTCTTGCACCGGTGATGTTTCAAGTCTCTTGCACTGGTGATGTTTCACGTCTCTTGCACTGGTGGTGTTTCAAGTCTCTGCATTGGTGGTATTTCAAGACTATTGCACAGTTGATATGTCAAGTCTCTTGCACTGGTGGTGTTTCAAGTCTCTTGCATCAGTGGTGTCTCAAGTCTCTTGCATTGGTGGTATTTCAAGTCTCTTGCACAGTTGGTATTTCAAGTCTCTTGCACTGGTGTCATTTCAAGTCTCTTGCACTGGTGGCATTTCAAGTCTCTTGCACTGGTGGTGTTTCAAGTCTCTTGCATTGGTGGTATTTCAAGTCTCTTGCACAGTTGGTATTTCAAGTCTCTTGCCCTGGTGGTATTTCAAGTCTCTTGCATCAGTGGTGTTTTAAGTCTCTTGCATTGGTGGTATTTCAAGCCTCTTGAACAGTTGGTATTTCACGTCTCTTGCCCTGGTGGTGTTTCAAGTCTCTTCCACCAGTGGTGTGCCAAGTCCTTGCACCAGTGGTGTTTCAGGCCTGGTGCATCAGAGATATTTCAAGTCTCTTGCACCGGTGGTGTTTCAAGTCTCTTGCCCTGGTGATGTTTCACGTCTCTTGCACCGGTGGTGTTTTAAGTCCTTTCACTGGTTGTATTTCAAGTCTCTTGCACAGTTGGTATTTCAAGTCTCTTGCATTGGTGGTATTTCAAGTCTCTTGCACAGTTGGTATTTCATGTCGCTTGCATTGGTGGTATTTCAAGTCTCTTGCACAGTTGGTATTTCAAGTCGCTTGCACAGTTGGCATTTTAAGTCTCTTGCATTGGTGGTATTTCAAGTCTCTTGCACAGTTGGTATTTCAAGTCTCTTGCATTGGTGGTATTTCAAGTCTCTTGCACAGTTGGTATTTCAAATCTCTTGCATTGGTGGTATTTCAAGTCTCTTGCACAGTTGGTATTTCAAGTCTCTTGCCCTGGTGGTGTTTCAAGTCTCTTCCACCAGTGGTGTGCCAAGTCCTTGCAACGGTGGTGCTTCAAGTCTGTTGCTGTTTCAAGTCTCTTGCACCGGTGGTGTTCCAAGTCTCTTCCACCAGTGGTGTGCCAAGTTCGTGCACCGGTGGTGTTTCCAGTCTGTTGCATCAGTGATATTTCAAGTCTTTTGTACCGGTGGTGTTTCAACTCTCTTGCCCTGGTGGTGTTTTAAATCTCTTCCACCAGTGGTGTGCCAAGTCCTTGCACCAGTGGTGTTTCAAGTCTGTTGCACTGGTCCTGTTTCAAGTCTCTTGCACTGGTGATGTTTCAAGTCTCTTGCACTGGTGGTGTTTCAAGTCTCTTGCATCAGTGGTGTTTCAAGTCTCTTGCATTGGTGGTATTTCAAGTCTCTTGCACAGTTGGTATTTCAAGTCTCTTGCACTGGTGTCGTTTCAAGTCTCTTGCACTGGTGGCGTTTCAAGTCTCTTGCACTGGTGGTGTTTCAAGTCTCTTGCATTGGTGGTATTTCAAGTCTCTTGCACAGTTGGTATTTTAAGTCTCTTGCCCTGGTGGTATTTCAAGTCTCTTGCATCAGTGGTGTTTTAAGTCTCTTGCATTGGTAGTATTTCAAGCCTCTTGAACAGTTGGTATTTCAAGTCTCTTGTCCTGGTGGTGTTTCAAGTCTCTTCCACCAGTGGTGTGCCAAGTCCTTGCACCAGTGGTGTTTCAGGCCTGGTGCATCAGAGATATTTCAAGTCTCTTGCACCGGTGGTGTTTTAAGTCTCTTGCTCTGGTGATGTTTCACGTCTCTTGCACCGGTGGTGTTTTAAGTCCTTTCACTGGTTGTATTTCAAGTCTCTTGCACAGTTGGTATTTCAAGTCTCTTGCATTGGTGGTATTTCAAGTCTCTTGCACAGTTGGTATTTCAAGTCGCTTGCATTGGTGGTATTTCAAGTCTCTTGGACAGTTGGTATTTCAAGTCACTTGCACAGTTGGCATTTTAAGTGTCTGGCATTGGTGGTATTTCAAGTCTCTTGGACAGTTGGTATTTCAAGTCTCTTGCATTGGTGGTATTACAAGTCTCTTGCACAGTTGGTATTTCAAATCTCTTGCATTGGTGGTATTTCAAGTCTCTTGCACAGTTGGTATTTCAAGTCTCTTGCCCTGGTGGTGTTTCAAGTCTCTTCCACCAGTGGTGTGCCAAGTCCTTGCAACGGTGGTGCTTCAAGTCTGTTGCACTGGTGCTGTTTCAAGTCTCTTGCACCGGTGGTGTTTCAAGTCTCTTCCACCAGTGGTGTGCCAAGTTCGTGCACCGGTGGTGTTTCCAGTCTGTTGCATCAGTGATATTTCAAGTCTTTTGTACCGGTGGTGTTTCAACTCTCTTGCCCTGGTGGTGTTTTAAATCTCTTCAACCAGTGGTGTGCCAAGTCCTTGCACCGGTGGTGTTTCAAGTCTGTTGCACTGGTCATGTTTCAAGTCTCTTGCACCAGTGGCGTTTCAATTTCTTGCACTGTTGGTGTTTCAAGTCTCTCGCATTGGTGATGGTTCAAATATTTTTCACTGTTGCTCTTTCAAGTCTCTCGCATTGGTGGTGTTTCAAGTCTCTTACACAGGTAGTGTTTCAAGTCCTTTCACTGGTTGTGTTTCAAGTCTCTTGGACTGGTGGCGTTTCAAGTCTCTTGCACTTGTGGCGTTTCAAGTCTCTTGTATTGGTGGTGTTTTATGTCCTTTCACTGGTGGTGTTTCAAGAATCTCACATTGGTGGTGGTTCAAGTGTCTTTCACTGTTGGTGTTTCAAGTCTCTTCCACCAGTGGCGTTTTAAGTCTCTTGTACTGGTGGTGTTTCAAGTCTCTTGCACTGGTGGTCTTTTAAGTCTCTTGCACTGGTGGTGTTTCAAGTCTCTTGCACCAGTGGTGTGCCAAGTCCTTGCAACGGCGGTGCTTCACGTCTGTTGCACTGGTGCTGTTTCAAGTCTCTTGCCCTGTGGTGTTTCAAATCTCTTCCACCAGTGGTGTGCCACGTCCTTGCACCAGTGGTGTTTCAGGCCTGGTGCATCAGAGATATTTCAAGTCTCTTGCACCGGTGGTGTTTCAAGTCTCTTGCCCAGTTGGTATTTCAAGTCTCTTGCCCTGGTGGTGTTTCAAGTCTCTTCCACCAGTGGTGTGCCAAGTCCTTGCAACGGTGGTGCTTCAAGTCTGTTGCACTGGTGCTGTTTCAAGTCTCTTGCACCGGTGGTAAATGCTTTATTGTATAGTTAATAAAAACCATTACAAAATATAAATACGACAATATACTAAGACACAAAGAATTTACATTACTGTAAACATGATAAAAGGTAAAAAATGAAGATAAGAACGGATGACTTGCAACCGTAAGAAGTAACATATTCCAAGTTCAACAGTTTGCTAATAATTTTTGCTTTTTCTCAAAAAGTTCAATGAATTTGATTGTCCTGCAAATGAGTTGTGGGTCTACTGTGCATAAGGTTTGTATGACAGCAGACCGACATGTACGTGTTCCATACTCCTTGAACTTGGTTTTCAACCAATTCCGACGTTCATGTATAAGAGCCGGGCATATACAAATCAGGTGGATAAAATCTTGTCTTGCTGCACCACATAACCCGCACCCTTCACTTTCTTGGGACTTCCACTTTGGCTGATCGGCATTAGTTGGCAGGTTGCCCAACCTTATATTAAAGAATTTGCGTTTAATAAAAGGCGAAAATGCGAGGTCCAAGAATAGCGCCGGCACAAGTTTTTTGTAAGAATGGAGTGTCATCCAAGCATGTGACCGGCGGCTAAAAGCTATTTTGTCGTCCAACAATGAGTGTCTAATGGCTGCCTTCCTGACCAACTGTTTGAATGAAGGTACTGGGAGCTTAGATTCCCAGAGGCCAGCCAGATTTGTTGATTCTATTGACATTTTAAGATACTTAGCATGATTTGAATTTGGATTTTTGGTGATAGTTTCCCACATAACTCGATAGAGCATGATCTCTTGGTTCATCCAGACGTCGTACCAGAATTTTATGGTCTCATATTTCCTCAACAGCACTTGGGATTTCAGGCCGAGTTCCAGTCTTATTTGGGCCGGTGATGCGTTACTTGGTAGCGCGAGGACATGTTTATAGATTTTCATTTGCACTTTGTCCAAAAGTTGTGCACTCTTGCCATGATGCAGTACGCTCCCGTAAGCTATAGTTGGAATTAGTTTAGCTTTCATTAGTGTTAGCAGAGGCGAAACCAGAGGACCTTTGAGTTCAGTTGCTAAACTCATGAAAGCGTGCATTAGGGCCATGCCCTTCTTTTCCATGCTGGTGAATTGTGCCTGGAAATTAAGGCGCTTGTCCAACAGTATCCCAAGGTACTTGTAACTTCCAACCGCTTCCAGTTTGACATTATCTATTAGGAAGGTTGGTGATGGTTTGTTGCGTCGGGTTATGACCATTGTTTTTGTTTTTGCGCTATTTATTTCTAGCATGTTCAGTTTTGTGTAGCGGGTCAGCTCCTGTAGAAGGTGTTGCAGGCCAATTCTTGTCTGGCTTAGCAGGACCACATCGTCGGCGTAAGATAGATGTGTTATACGAAGCGTGCCCAGCCGGGGGGGATGTGCATTGATCAGGTCAAGGCTTACTGTTAGGTCGGCCATAAACAAGTTGAAAAGATGGGGAGCCAACACACAGCCTTGTTTTAATCTGTCAAAGGTGTGGATCTTCCTTGTTAGCCTTTGCCCATTGTTGATTTTTACCTGCATCCAGGTGTTACTATACAGATCGATGATCGGCATTAGGATTGACTCCGGTAGACCCTGCTGCTTTAATTTGGCCCATAGTAAGTTCCTATTAACACGATCGAAGGCTGCCTTAAAATCGACGAAACAGGTATATAGTTCCCGATGGTTGTGTAGACTGTTTTCGCCAAGCAAGCACAGTGCCATTGCATTAGCCATTGTTCCAGTTCCGCGACGGAACCCTGTCTGATTTAACGGGATCTTGTTGTTCGTATCCGACCATTGTGCTAAATCAGCTAGAACCAAGGAAGCATAGTATTTTGCCTCTGCATCGATCAGGGCAATTAAGCGGTAGTTTGATGGATTTTTACGGTCTCCGCCTTTATAGATGGGGTTAATGATAGCACCCCTCCAACTTTCCGGGACCCGACCTGAGTTGCTGATTGTCCGGAACAGAAGGTTGAATTTGCATGCCCAGAACTTGGGGTCTTCTTTATAGATCGCCTGCGGGATGCCATTTGGCCCTGGTGCGCTCTCTTGCTTACCTTTCTTAATTATTGATGATATTCGTCGATCGTCAGCTGACCACATTGATTGATCCAGGCAGTCGGGCATGCCATTGAGGCTGATAACAAGCTTGCTTTCCTGTGCCATGTTTCTAGGAGATTCGGATACCGTTGTAGCCATCGTGACCTGATGCTCCACTGGCTTTACCGAGAATGTGTCGACTATATGCTGGGCCCAAACATTTTCAGGGATGCATGTCATACTTATGGGTTGTGCTGGTCTATTGATGGAATTGACTAGCGCCCAGAACGCCTTGGAGTCTGCTTTTTTTGTATTATACACCAATTTAGCCCAGAAGTCATTGATCTTATTCCTTTTTTCCATCCATACTAGCTTTTTATATTGTTTCCTTATCAACCGAACTTCTTGCCAAATGCTTTGATTTGTCCTTGAACCTTGTATCCGTCTTGTGAGCTTTTGAAGATGTTTCTTCATAGCTAGTGTGGTAATCGAGAGTTTGGTTTTGGTCGTAGGACTGCTCTGCCTCTTAGCCTTGCTGCTGGATCTTGGTAGTATTTCCAGGAAATTTGCCCAAGTTTTTTAACATAGACCCTTCTCTGCCGTGACTGTTTGTAATAGTTTCTTAGCGTCCAGCGCTATTTGAGGTAATGTGATGCTTGTCCACTTTAACCGCTTCAAATTGATTGTTGAGAGTTGGCCTGGTATGGCTGGAGCATTTGCATACCTAGGGGAACTTAGTTTCATCTCAATGTGTTGCATTGAGTGATCGCTGTCCAGAGAGCTAATTATTTGAAATTTATTGACTAAACTCAGCAGGGGCAGGGTTACTAATGTGTAATCCAGGACTGAGTTTGTATTGTGACCTATGTATGTGGAAGTTGGGGGGTTTATCATGCGTGCATCTTCCATTTATTACCCGTAAACCGAGTCGTTCCAGGTCCCACACCAATTGCTTGCCCAGTTTGTCTCTCTTCGAGGGCGGAATGACCTCCTGGGATTCGACGTTCCACAATTCGTTTGCCACTGAGATGTTATCCTCTTCCTCCGATTGATGTAGAAGATTGGAGTTAACCCGTAGCCATAATCTCCCAACTTGGGTGGTCAAGGCGGATGGAAGTTATCACGTTAACGAAACGTTTGAATAGTTCTTTTTTTTGCATTTTTTTCGAGTGGGCGTATATGTTGATTAAGACCATTGTTCTTGCCACACGTTTTATTGTACTCTCCACCTTAATAATTTGCATGTCCATTGTTGATGTAGGCATATGCGAGGCGTTTATCTTTAATGCAGTAGATACATAAATAGATAAACCCCCCCCTTGCGCGACCGTAGCACTGGGTGCGCGTCGCGCTTTCATGGAAGCATAATCTTCCTGGTACATCAATTGGCTCCATTGACCACGTTTCCTGCAGCGCTATGATGTCATATTGGTCCCAGGCAGCTGTCTTTCTACTGTGGTTTAAGATGTGTTTTGCTCCTGCGATGTTCCAAGAGAGCAATTTTATTACGTTTTCTTCTGTTTTACCCGCCTCGCAATAGGTTCAATTTCCATTAATGCCCAAAAACTGTCTCTGATGATCATTGATTGTGGTTTCGGCCCCCCTGGCACCATGTAATATTGAGCGAGTAGTCGAGGCTGTGTGGTCTTCTTTTTTCCTACATTTTCTTAGCAGGGGAGTCGGGTAACCCTTTTTTGTTTGTTCTTTCAGGGAAATTCCCCACTCTTCAAATTTGTTCACTTCTGTGAGAATGCTTTTTGCCACTTCTAAGTTCCTCCAGGTGGCAAGTGTGCCTTCTCTGGGCCCATTGTCTCCTAATGTGATGAATTCAATTGATAGTAGATCCGCGGATGTTAAGTGGTTTAGGCTTGGGATGGTCGATGTGAGGTGGAGAATGTTCCCTCGATTTAAGTAATCTTGAGTACCTTGAGTTTCGTAGTTGGGGATGAAAAGAATCTTCCCTGCTGTAGCTATTTGCATCTCAGAGGGTGTGTTGCTACTGATCTGGGCCTTTTCATTGTTAGCAATTTTCTGGTCATCATGAACCTTTGCCTTAAGGTGGAGATATTGCGCTATTTGATTATATGCATTTTTTGATGTTGGTGCTGGTTGCGTGTTTGTTTGGAAATATTGCGTGGTTTGATTGTACGCCTCGTTCAGAGTTGGTGCTGGTGGGGTGTTTGTCGTGGCTTTTACCTCAAGGCCTATTCTGTTGGGACCTGCCTGTTCGCAGTGGAACCCACTAGTGGTAATCGCTGGTCCTGGAGAAGGTCCTATCCTTTCCACATTTGCATTCTCTTTTGATGCTTGCATGCCATTG
This sequence comes from Triturus cristatus, assembly GCF_964204655.1. NCBI lineage: Eukaryota > Metazoa > Chordata > Amphibia > Caudata > Salamandridae > Triturus > Triturus cristatus. Next base: position 990,373,546 of record NC_140580.1, read on the forward strand.
ATGCCAGTGTGTATCGTAAATTGCAGTTGATCATCCATATGTCTATCTGCCTTTGTTTTTATTTGCTTATGAATATTTTGGTTGCTTTTTCCCGAGGTTTGAAGGTCAGACGATATGGTGACACTTTTCCCTGTGGTTGCATTGGTGATTGGTAGTGTGACACGAATGGCTGGGACCTTTTTTTGATTTTGGTTCGTGTCTTTGAATACAACCTGATGGGACCTCTGATTGCTTGGTTCATATCTGTTTATTTGGTCGGACCTCTTTATGCAGTGGCTTTTATTTTCAAAACTAGTGCGCCATATATGATTTAGGGCCGACTCAGTTTTTTGGGGTTCATCCAGCAGATTATCTAAGGTTTTGTTTGGTTGAATAATGACGCTGAGCCCTTGGTCCGTGCTACAGACAGGAATGTTTGCGGTGGTTGTTGAACTCAATGGTTCAATATTATTAGAGTTCCCTGCTTCTAAGTTTTTTGCGGGGGCAACCTCCGCTGTTTGTGACGACTTTTTTGATGTTTTCACTTGTGGTATAGCCCTGGGGCATATCCATAGTTGTGTTTGACTGTCTTCTCGATCATTCCCGTTTTTGTGTTCCGTTTCTATCTTAAATGGTGGGTTATGTTTCCCCTCTGTGACGTTAGGTTCAGGTTTTGATTTCGTTTTTACCTGACTGAAAATAGGATAAGCGGCCAGCGTCTGTTTATTGGCGAGTGGGCAGTTTAACAGTTGATTTCTGTTTTTCCTTGCCCGTTTTTTTTGCCTCTTTGTTAGGCGTTTCTCGTCATTTTGACGACTAGATGATTCTAGTCCTAATAGTTTATGAGCGTTGTTTTGTGCAATGAGGGATGTTGTGCCAATTGTTTTTAGTTCCTCTATTATATCGTCCGGTTTAGTTGACAGCTTGTGCTGTGAAATTTTTCCCACTGTGATTTGACTTACTGATCCATTTGGTTGGTCTGTGTGTATGTTTTGTGTGCTCTTGCAATTCTCAAAGGAGATGAGGTCACATTCAGTTGGTGTGTTATTGTCACTGTGATTAGCGTATTTACATTCCTGCAATATGTCTTTAAGTATTGATGGCAAATTCTTTAGTTTATCTAATATTGGATGGCAGGTGCAAGACTGGGAAGGAGCCCACGGTTGGGTCTGATCCTTGATGATGTCAAAAATGCTAGCCATGTCGTCCAGTTTTTTGTTTATATTAGCAATGTATTCCGCCATTGTGCTCATAAGGTGTATCTGAATGTCGAGTTTATCCGACTGCATGTTAAGGGTTTTGATGGAAGTTTCCAATATGCACCCTAGTGCACTGTGCAATGTGATTATGGATTCCAAATTATCGCTGATGTTATTTCCTCTTTTTTGTCGGTATCGGTCTTCTGCGCTGCAGCCAGGTTGGAGTCCATGTGGAACTTGCTTTATGGGTGTTGAATCATCACGCTGCACTTTGGTTTTTTGTCTTGTTTCGCGACATGTTTCGAGCCTTTTTGTTGTTACCATTTCTGGGGCAGCTGAATCACTAGAGATCTCTATAATCGAGGGTTCTGTTTGAGCTCCGATGGAAGTCACGTGTGGTGAGTCTGTTAGTAAAATGATGTCCACCTCTTGGTTCATTACACTCGATGTATCTAATATATTTTTGCTTAGCGACTCATGTGATGGAGAGGTTTTTGTACCCCAACCGGTTGCCGTTGCTCCTTGATTCATCCTTTCGATATCGGTTGCTTTGTTAGGGTTTTTTTGTCCCTGTGAGGTATTTTCAGCTATTTCCTGGGCCTCATTTTCGGAGGTGATTGATTTGATACGGGTTTTCAGTCCCTCCTGAGTGCTTTCTATTGTGTGGTTGTCCGCGCAGGCTTCTTGGATCGTAGTTCTTCCTTTATTATGGCTAGGTACTTGAGGCACCCAAAAGAGGTTTAAGCCCTTTGTCTTTATCCTCTCTGTAGATTTATTCAATACTGGGTTCATGCGTTGGTCCAGTCTAGGGGTTGAGTGGCTGTATGGAGGCACCTTGTGTGCCGGTTCATACATGCTTGTGTTCGAAGTGTAGGAGGCTTCGTTGCTGGGTTGAGCCGAATAGCTTCCCGTTATTGTTTGCTCCTGATATGTGGCTTTGATTGATACTGCTGGTGTTGTTATAATTTTATCGCCTTTATTCTCTTTATTGCTGGGAGAATGACTTGTTTTGTGTCCTTCATGCTGGCAGTCCGTGGTCTTAATTAATCCTGTGAGGGTTGTTAATAATTTCTCCTGTCCTTGCCCTTGCGTAATGTCGTTCTTTTTATCATCATTTTTATTACCCTTGTGCACCTGGGCTTGAATTTGAAAAATGTTTTTCACAAGAGTGGCATTCGTACGCTTATGTGTCTCCTCTGTTCCACTTGCCCTATCGACGTTCGTGTTTTGGGCATTCCGAGGTGTCCTTAGTGTAGTTCGTCCTGCTGGCCTTACTTCAATTTTTTTAGGTGACATTGGTTTTTGTAATCCTGTTGGCGTATTTGCCATTGCGTATACTGCCGTTGCTGGATCTTTCAAAAAGGCAAATCTGCCAGTGTGATTCATGTTATTGAAAATTGGATATACCGGCAAGGTTAGTAGAGCAGGTGGGCTTCCTTTAGCTGGGCTAGCGGGGGATTTGGTCTTAGCTTTAGCTTTTTTCCTTGCATTCTTAGGTGGGTTTGTTCGTGTTCTCCCCGACCTCATTCCCTTTTTTTTTTTTATTATTATTATTTTTTATTATCCCTTACTGTCTCTGCTCAACTTCTCGCTCCACCTCCCAAGCCTGTCTGTATCAGTCGGAACAGTTGCCGTCAGGGAGGTTGCAAGATAGCAGGATGCTATTGCGGTATGTGGCCGGAGATCTAGTCTCACTCTGGGGACAGGGAAATGGGTAGGCACTTATTGGGGGTCCTTATAGGGAGTTGCTTTTGTTTTTTCCAGTTATTGCCACTTGCGCCTATGTCGCCAAAAGAGACACGGATAACGCCTAGTAGCGCCAAGTTGGGCCGTTGGTGCTAGCACCTCCCACCTTTGTGTCCTGCGGGCGCTGATGCTGCCGCTGGATGGTACTGGTGTAAACCACCTTGAATCACCGTCTGTTATGTCCCTTTCTTATGTCCGGGAGTGCCTTGGCGCAAATAACTCTGCCGGGGTTAGCTTCGCTGCGGGGTTACGGAGTGGGCATTGTTACCTGATTGTTGTGACGTTGTGGTGACTCAAGGGTGCTTCCCCTCTATCCAGCTCGCACCACGCCTATAGTTCGAGCGGTTCCTGCCGCCTTCTGAGTTGCATAAAGGTACGGTGCTGGTACCGGTGCCAGTGATCTGCCGGCTAGTGCAGCAGCAGAGCAGCGGGGAACGGTGCGGCGTCCTTGCCTCCTTGCCTCCTCACGCCTCGTGCTCAGCTGCGTGCCTCAACCGACGGTTGTCCCTCTCACCACATACCCGCACCCGCATCCACCGCTTCTCACCGTTTGCACCTGCTGCTGTGATGCCTCCTCAGCTGCTCGCCACCGCTCAGTCACAATCACAGTCTTTTTTGCTGGGCTGGGCTGCAGGCCACTCTCCCGAGACCCGCCAAGTCCCACAACCAGGACCTGGGAGCCGCGGGAACCGCCTTAAGCTGCAGCGCTGCGTGCCGATTTCTTCGTGGCAGGGAGAGGGAAAGAGAGCTGGCGGGCGAACAGACAATCGGGCAACGGGCAAAACGGGAGAAACGGGCAAAACGGGAGCGAGCGAGCCTAATCCTATTCGGGCTCAAGCTCAAGCTCCGTACTCCGTACTCCACTAAGCTCCGAGTTTTTTCGCGGGCTCCGCTTTCGGAAACAGACTCCTCCTCCTCCCAGCGGCACTGAGCGGCACCACACCGGTGGTGTTCCAAGTCTCTTCCACCAGTGGTGTGCCAAGTTCGTGCACCGGTGGTGTTTCCAGTCTGTTGCATCAGTGATATTTCAAGTCTTTTGTACCGGTGGTGTTTCAACTCTCTTGCCCTGGTGGTGTTTTAAATCTCTTCAACCAGTGGTGTGCCAAGTCCTTGCACCGGTGGTGTTTCAAGTCTGTTGCACTGGTCCTGTTTCAAGTCTCTTGCACCAGTGGCATTTCAATTTCTTGCACTGTTGGTGTTTCAAGTCTCTCGCATTGGTGATGGTTCAAATATTTTTCACTGTTGCTCTTTCAAGTCTCTCGCATTGGTGGTGTTTCAAGTCTCTTGCACAGGTAGTGTTTCAAGTCCTTTCACTGGTTGTGTTTCAAGTCTCTTGCACTGGTGGCGTTTCAAGTCTCTTGCACTGGTGGCGTTTTAAGTCTCTTGTATTGGTGGTGTTTTATGTCCTTTCACTGGTGGTGTTTCAAGAATCTCACATTGGTGGTGGTTCAAGTGTCTTTCACTGTTGGTGTTTCAAGTCTCTTCCACCAGTGGCGTTTTAAGTCTCTTGTACTGGTGGTGTTTCAAGTCTCTTGCACTGGTGGTCTTTTAAGTCTCTTGCACTGGTAGTGTTTCAAGTCTCTTGCACCAGTGGTGTGCCAAGTCCTTGCAACGGTGGTGCTTCACGTCTGTTGCACTGGTGCTGTTTCAAGTCTCTTGCCCTGGTGGTGTTTCAAGTCTCTTCCACCAGTGGTGTGCCACGTCCTTGCACCAGTGGTGTTTCAGGCCTGGTGCATCAGAGATATTTCAAGTCTCTTGCACCGGTGGTGTTTCAAGTCTCTTGCCCTGGTGATGTTTCACATCTCTTGCACCGGTGGTGTTTTAAGTCCTTTCACTGGTTGTATTTCAAGTCTCTTGCACAGTTGGTATTTCAAGTCTCTTGCATTGGTGGTATTTCAAGTCTCTTGCACAGTTGGTATTTCAAGTCGCTTGCATTGGTGGTATTTCAAGTCTCTTGCACAGTTGGTATTTCAAGTCGCTTGCACAGTTGGCATTTTAAGTCTCTTGCATTGGTGGTATTTCAAGTCTCTTGCACAGCTGGTGTTTCAAGTCTCTTGCATTGGTGGTATTTCAAGTCTCTTGCACAGTTGGTATTTCAAATCTCTTGCATTGGTGGTATTTCAAGTCTCTTGCACAGTTGGTATTTGAAGTCTCTTGCCCTGGTTGTGTTTCAAGTCTCTTCCACCAGTGGTGTGCCAAGTCCTTGCAACGGTGGTGCTTCAAGTCTGTTGCACTGGTGCTGTTTCAAGTCTCTTGCACCGGTGGTGTTCCAAGTCTCTTCCACCAGTGGTGTGCCAAGTTTGTGCACCGGTGGTGTTTCCAGTCTGTTGCATCAGTGATATTTCAAGTCTTTTGTACCGGTGGTGTTTCAACTCTCTTGCCCTGGTGGTGTTTTAAATCTCTTCTCCCAGTGGTGTGCCAAGTCCTTGCACCGGTGGTGTTTCAAGTCTGTTGCACTGGTCCTGTTTCAAGTCTCTTGCACTGGTGATGTTTCACGTCTCTTGCATCAGTGGTGTTTCAAGTCTCTTGCATTGGTGGTATTTCAAGTCTCTTGCACAGTTGGTATTTCAAGTCTCTTGCACTGGTGTCGTTTCAAGTCTCTTGCACTGGTGGCGTTTCAAGTCTCTTGCACAGTTGGTATTTTAAGTCTCTTGCCCTGGTGGTATTTCAAGTCTCTTGCATCAGTTGTGTTTTAAGTCTCTTGCATTGGTAGTATTTCAAGCCTCTCGAACAGTTGGTATTTCAAGTCTCTTGCCCTGGTGGTGTTTCAAGTCTCTTCCACCAGTGGTGTGCCAAGTCCTTGCACCAGTGGTGTTTCAGGCCTGGTGCATCAGAGATATTTCAAGTCTCTTGCACCGGTGGTGTTTTAAGTCTCTTGCCCTGGTGATGTTTCACGTCTCTTGCACCGGTGGTGTTTTAAGTCCTTTCACTGGTTGTATTTCAAGTCTCTTGCACAGTTGGTATTTCAAGTCTCTTGCATTGGTGGTATTTCAAGTCTCCTGCACAGTTGGTATTTTAAGTCGCTTGCATTGGTGGTATTTCAAGTCTCTTGGACAGTTGGTATTTCAAGTCGCTTGCACAGTTGGCATTTTAAGTCTCTTGCATTAGTGGTATTTCAAGTCGCTTGCACAGTTGGTATTTCAAGTCTCTTGCATTGGTGGTATTTCAAGTCTCTTGCATAGTTGGTATTTCAAGTCTCTTGCCCTGGTGGTGTTTCAAGTCTCTTCCACCAGTGGTGTGCCAAGTCCTTGCAACGGTGGTGCTTCAAGTCTGTTGCATTCTTGCACCGGTGGTGTTCCAAGTCTCTTCCACCAGTGGTGTGCCAAGTTTGTGCACCGGTGGTGTTTCCAGTCTGTTGCATCAGTGATATTTCAAGTCTTTTGTACCGGTGGTGTTTCAACTCTCTTGCCCTGGTAGTGTTTTAAATCTCTTCAACCAGTGGTGGGCCAATTCCTTGCACCGGTGGTGTTTCAAGTCTGTTGCACTGGTCCTGTTTCAAGTCTCTTGCACCAGTGGCGTTTCAATTTCTTGCACTGTTGGTGTTTCAAGTCTCTCGCATTGGTGATGGTTCAAATATTTTTCACTGTTGGTCTTTCAAGTCTCTCGCATTGGTGGTGTTTCAAGTCTCTTGCACAGGTAGTGTTTCAAGTCCTTTCACTGGTTGTGTTTCAAGTCTCTTGCACTGGTGGCGTTTCAAGTCTCTTGCACTGGTGGCGTTTCAAGTATCTTGTATTGGTGGTGTTTTATGTCCTTTCACTGGTGGTGTTTCAAGAATCTCACATTGGTGGTGGTTCAAGTGTCTTTCATTGTTGGTGTTTCAAGTCTCTTCCACCAGTGGCGTTTTAAGTCTCTTGTACTGGTGGTGTTTCAAGTCTCTTGCACTGGTGGTCTTTTAAGTCTCTTCCACTGGTGGTGTTTCAAGTCTCTTGCACCAGTGGTGTGCCAAGTCCTTGCAACGGTGGTGCTTCAAGTCTGTTGCACTGGTGCTGTTTCAAGTCTCTTGCCCTGGTGGTGTTTCAAGTCTCTTCCACCAGTGGTGTGCCACGTCCTTGCACCAGTGGTGTTTCAGGCCTGGTGCATCAGAGATATTTCAAGTCTCTTGCACCGGTGGTGTTTCAAGTCTCTTGCCCTGGTGATGTTTCACGTCTCTTGCACCGGTGGTGTTTTAAGTCCTTTCACTGGTTGTATTTCAAGTCTCTTGCACAGTTGGCATTTTAAGTCTCTTGCATTGGTGGTATTTCAAGTCTCTTGCACAGTTGGTATTTCAAGTCTCTTGTATTGGTGGTATTTCAAGTCTCTTGCACAGTTGGTATTTCAAATCTCTTGCATTGGTGGTATTTCAAGTCTCTTGCACAGTTGCTATTTCAAGTCTCTTGCCCTGGTGGTGTTTCAAGTCTCTTCCACCAGTGGTGTGCCAAGTCCTTGCAACGGTGGTGCTTCAAGTCTGTTGCACTGGTGTTGTTTCAAGTCTCTTGCACCGGTGGTGTTCTAAGTCTCTTCCACCAGTGGTGTGCCAAGTTCGTGCACCGGTGGTGTTTCCAGTCTGTTGCATCAGTGATATTTCAAGTCTCTTGCACTGGTTGCATTTCAAGTCTCTTGCATTGGTGATGTATCAAGTCTCTTGCACTGGTGGTGTTTCAAGTCTCTGCATTGGTGGTATTTCAAGACTGTCGCACAGTTGATATTTCAAGTCTCTTGCACTGGTGGTGTTTCAAGTCTCTTGCATCAGTGGTGTTTCAAGTCTCTTGCATATTTGGTATTTCAAGTCTCTTGCACAGTTGGTATTTCAAGTCTCTTGCATTGGTGGTATTTCAAATTTCTTACACAGTTGGTATTTCAAGTCTCTTGCTTTGGTGGTATTTCAAGTCTCTTGCTCAGTTGGTATTTTAAGTCTCTTGCTTTGGTGGTATTTCAAGACTCTTGCACAGTTGGCATTTCAAGTCTTTTGCATTGGTAGTATTTCAAGTCTCTTGCACAGTTGGTATTTCAAGTGTCTTGCATTGGTGGTATTTCAAGTATCTTGCACAGTTGGTATTTGAAGTCTCTTGCCCTGGTGGTGTTTCAAGTCTCTTCCACCAGTGGTGTGCCAAGTCCTTGCACCGGTGGTGCTTCAAGTCTGTTGCACTGGTGCTGTTTCAAGTCTCTTGCACCAGTGGTGTTTCAATTTCTTGCGCTGTTGGTGTTTCAAGTCTCTCACATTGGTGATGGTTCAAGTATCTTTCGCTGTTGGTGTTTCAAGTCTCTCGCATTGGTGATGGTTCAAGTCTCAGTCTTTTGCACCGGTAGTGTTTTAAGTCTCTTGCACTAGTGGTGTTTCAAATCCTTGCACCAGTAGTGTTTTAAGTCTCTTGTACTGGTGATGTTTCAAGTTTCTTATTCTAATTCTTGGGGGCCACATGTATGAACCAGTTTTGTGTTCGCAAACAAGCTGACTCACAGATTTGGCATGTTTGCGAATGTAAAAAAGGCTTTTCCTATGTATCAAACCCTATTTGGGATTCGGTAACCTGTTACCGAATCCCAAAATGGGTTAGGGATTCGGTATTTGGAGGGGGCGTGTTCAGGGCGTCCATTCCAAATACCGATTCGCAGCAGTATGTATGAATGTTTTGTGACCGTGAATGCTGTCACAAAACATTTGCAGTTTACCACCAACTTCAAGTTGGTTGTAACCTTTTCTCAAATGGGAATGGTGACAAGAATACTGCATGCTCCTAAAAAATGAAAAAAACTGTTCATTTGTTTTTTTTTTAAACGCATCCCATTTTCCTTAACGGGCTGCATTTAAAAAAAATGATTGCTTTATTGAAAATTAATCACGGACATGGCCACCATCCCCGTGATTTTCACAATTCCTAGGGGGCTGCAAATTGTGGCCTACCTCTTTAATATTAATGAGGTAGGTCGATTTGGAGTTTCATACATTACGAATAGCAATTACCTAATTGCGATTCGCAGAAAATCGCAATTAGGTTATCGCTATTCCTAATGGTGATGCATGTGGCCCTATGATCTGTGCTTATTGCTCATGATTCTGACCTCACAGTTATTCATTCCCACGCAAAATTTACTACATGGGCATGAATTATTGTAAATAAAGTGTTGTGTATTTCACTTTGTGCATCATTCATAGTAAGTAGTGTGTTTTGGGAAAACGACCTTTACAACGCAGTCAAAACACCGCAATACATATACATCGCTGTTTTTACAACGCAAGTCGTTACAACGACTTGCGCTGGATGGCGCCCTAGACTAAGGGATAGTGTGATTTGCTATTCCAACACCTTCCCTACTGTTACGTAGGCTGGAGATGGAATAGTAAATCATACTATTCCTAAGTCCAGCACCCTCCAGCGCAAGTCGTTGTAACAACTTGCGTTGTAAAAACAGCAATGTAATGTACTGCGATCTAAATGATCACGCTGTATCGTCATACATCCGTGTTTTGTAGTAAAAGTCTTTGCTCCATACCCACATCTTTGTAATGGTGGGTTGTCGGTTCATTACTTAGGGATAGGCTTTCACCAAATATTGTCTCTCAAGGCAGTAAATTTTAAAGGCTACCTTTGGTAATTCAAGGTTTAAATCTGCTGCGGGGATTAAATGGCAATTTTTCTCAATGCATTTTTTAGCTTGTCCACCAACATACTTTGTACTAGCATCTATGTTCATTTTGTTGTGTTGTTCTTCTCTCTTTTGACACTGAGAAGGTTGATATTGAAATATCAGTCGCCTATTTCAAAATTATTCAAGGATGCCCTCTCACTGTGGATTTTCAGTTAGTTAATTTCTTATCCTTCATAATCAGACTTAATCAGAGGAATTGCCCAATAGGAATTGGCGCTTTTGTCTGTAGGATCACAACTTTGATAACGAGCTAAGATGTCCCTGCCCATAGGTTTGACCTGACTATATGTGTAAAGTTTCCTATCCTCAGAATGAATCCATTAATCTAGAAAGTTGATGCAATTTCGCTTCTCCCCAGTACTAAATTTTAGAAGTTGATTTTGCCTTTGAGCTCTAGGGAACTGATCTTGCCCCGCCTTCTGATGGTGACTGAGCTATGGCTTGGATGCCCCAGTGAGTTGTTAGCACTTTAGAAAAAATTCGGCAGCTGATGACAAAAAGCATACTTCTACAGTACTTCCCCATATGTGAGGACACACACAGCTTTCAATAAAACAGTAACAATATATTTGGACTTTGGGAGCATGTGGGATCTGAGAACATTTCTTCTCCTGGTAATGGATGGGCGAAGTTGAAAAGTATATATCTTTCATAGCACGCAAAATTCTTGTGCAAACTATTGTTTTTTTTGCATGTCATGCTAGATGGCTGCCAGTGAAATTAGGGACTTTTACTCTATTTTTCATCGTGAGATCCTATGGGGCATATTATCAAGCCAGGCGATAAAATTATCGCCGCTTTAGCGGCAGAAAACTGCCGCTAAAACGGCGATAATGGGCTTGATAATCTGCTCTATGGAATTCCAATTGAAGCCCATGTTAGATGTCCTTCACATATAACATGGGCTTCAATTGGAATTCCATAGAGCATATTATCAAGCCCATTATCGCCGTTTTAGCGGCAGTTTTCTGCCGCTAAAGTGGCAATAATTTTATCGCCTGTCTTGATAATAAGCCCCTATGTTCTCAAACTTTTAATCATTACTGCAGGACATTTCTGCGCAAATCAATAATCCCACAAGAGAAAGATATCTGATTGGAATAAGGGTAAGGATAAAACAATGGGGCATATCAACAACAACCGGCGATAATTATCGCTGAGCGCACTTAGCGCTCGGATAATTATCGCCGGCTAGCGCCGATTTTTATCGCTGAGATAGCGTGCTATTAGCAACGCTTATCTCATCAGCGATAAAAATCCTAGTGCTAACTGGCTAACGTGAGATTATCGCTGGAAACCCAGCGATAATCTCACGTTAGCTTGTTGATAGGGCCTCACAAACTTAGCCATGATATCCTCCTTCCATAGGATATCATGGCTAAGTCAGTCCCGAAGCAGGTGTTAGGGAAGTAGCGATAACAGGTGTTATCGCTACTTTTCCTGACGTTATGCTTCATAGCGTTAGGCTTGCTGATATGCCAGGTCAGGAACGCCCACTTTGCATCTCATTAGAGATGCAAAGCTGGGCGTTAGGAATCCTGACGCTAAAGCAAGGTTTCACGCGTTAGCGTGGCCTTGCTGATTAGGCGATAAAATTATCGCCGCTTTTCGGACGAAAACGGTCGCAAAAGCGGTGATAATTTTTTATCGCCTGCTTGATATGCCCCAATATTATGTGAGCTCCGGGTAGTTCACTAATCTGTATCTACAAGGAGTTACATTTGCATATATGACAATTATTGTGGTGTTCTGTACGAGGAATGTTAATATCTGGTGGACTGTCCCATTCTAAGCAATGCTGCAGGTTACACAAGCTGTCAAGAGGCACCATGACTGGAACACTAAAGCTGTTGACGGAAGAGCTAAATGATGACTCATCAGTCAGAATGTAATGGAACTCAGACTAGTAGCAAATATAAATTTAGTTTAGACCTTTAACTACTAACTAGCCAGCATAGAAGACACACTATAAATACAAATCAGACTTAACGTCATTGACTCTTATCTCTGTTGCACATGTAAGAAAGTAACAGTGAATTTTGCATATTTAATGTGTGTCAAAAGGTGCAAACCTCTAGATGAAAATACAAAAGAGGATTCATTTAATTGCGATATTACATGGAAGTAAAAACATTTTATTTCATTCCATAAATGATGTAAATGTTCACACATCGGACGCTGCAAGACTTCCTGGCAAGCAGATCAATGTTGTCAAGACATTGAAAAACCTTGCTGCAATCTAAAATAACACTCTAGGGGGCAGATTTACAAGCCCCTTGCGCCACTTTTGCGTCACTTTCCCCATGTTAAAAATGACGCAAAAGTGGCGCAAGGGGCTTGTAAATCTGCCCCTAAGTAGGGGATATGCCTACACTTGCGTCACTGGCGATGGCGACATTTCTAAACAGGTAGCAAAGCAAAGACTTTTGCTTGATAAGATTTGGAAGGAATAATTTGGACGAAATAATTCCCTATTCACATGTGCGCTAATCTTCTCTCTCATTTTCTAATTTTCAAGTCTTTTCTTTAGCCCTGCGTTTAAAGCATACATCATTACCATATACAATTGCACGTTGTATTTACGTAGCTACAGTTTAAAGAAAGTAAGGTGGATATGTTGCCTCTTGTTTTGTTTCTCTTACTTGGCAGCATAATGTTATTTGAATTATTTATAATAAAATTAATTGCCAATAAAGTATACATGAATTTTAAAAAAGTGATGCTGTCCAATTGGCAGCATTATTTGAATGACATGCTAGCCACCTGGCCACCATAAAATACAAGACACTGTTTAAATATGGTTCCACATATAAATATCGCCAAATCATATCTAATGCATCCCAGTGACGTGGGCTCATCATTTTCTATGGCTTTTCTCCTGTAGTCTTTTAGCAGCGCAACCCTGTCAGAGTGGGACTCAACACTGGTGACATACCCCAATGGTTGCCTTGTTTAGCCTACTTTGATTTAATAGAACAGAGATTTAAGAAGCGTGTGCACAACTGATAGGTTCAGCGAGACAAAATGCGGCACTATTATGAAAGAGACATACATTGAAGGAATATTTTGTTGAGGGATTTACGAACCTCGTCGCCAATGATGGCATGCTTCACCATAGCATCCCTGCTTATTTAAGATAGGTAATATGCCTGAATGGACTAAGAATGTATGGAGGTATTGTAGAAAACTTTACAAGATGAATCACGGCATCCAATACAATGCTTAAAATCACATAGGGGTTTACCAGAAAAAAATGTATAAGGGTGCCACTGATAATATTTAAAAGCCAAAGGGAGATGCTAGGAGCTCCTACGAGTTCTGCCTCTATTGGTCCACATGTTTCAGCCAAAAAAGAACCCCAGAGGTTGTCAGTGCCTTTCTTCATGACTAGGGATCCCTTGCACTCTCCCTGCCCTACAGAGTATATGTGTAAAGATATAAGGAGTGATGTCAAATCACAAATTATAATGCTGCTATACCTGCAATAATTGCTGGCACACATCTAGTGATGGATAATGAATATAAGAGCAGACAATACAGTGCTGCCATAACGTAAACAATTTTTATGAAATAAATCATGGTAGAAATGAAAGGTCCCAATCAACAAGCATACTGCAGCCACACCCAAGTGAGTCACTGCAAAGTTCAGACATCATGAAAATCACCTCTATACGTAAAAACAGAACATAAGGTCATATCTTACACTGAATATGAGGATCAGTGTCCGATAGAGGGGGGAAGAAAGTGCTGTCCTATAGTTAATCACTAATAAAGTGAATTTAAAACGCATTAACATCAGTTTATGAATTGCAGTCAATCTCTTGATTAATCACATAAATAGACTCACTGGTAAAGTATGTTGGTCTTGCTTGAAGCCTCAGGTGCTGGTGCACGTGTCGGTAGCTTTGCTCCTGAATATTTCCGCCCATTCTGAAGTGAAAGTGATTATGTATGGACAGAAAAGGCACCAAAATGGTGTGTGAGACATGCTGTGTCCGCTTTCAGACAGAATAATGTGTCTGACTTTATATGTCCGCTGCGTGTGACATTGCATGCACAGGGCATATGACAACTGTTGTTCATGGGTGCGCTATTGATAAAAGGAGTCTGCCTCCTTTGATGTTGAAAACGTCCTTCATGGCACGCGCTTGCAGGTGGGGTTGAGAAAATTGCCCCAAGTGTTTTTTTAACGTTATCCAGTTCAATTTCAGAATGAACTCGGAATTTGAACGGATTAATTAATGTAAGGACTAGAACCTAGTAAAAAAACAAAAGTTGCCTTGTGATATTTAAAACTGGGTAAGGACGGATGATAGCACACAATAGTGATGAAAAATGAATTAACAATATAGGGAAAAAGTGTTATTAAAGAAGCGTCTTTTTCATAGAAATATGCATGATCATACTCATTTATGGTTGTATGACAGAAGCACACATTGCTAAACCACGTGTACCTCTACTACGCAGCCCCAACAACGAATGCATCTTAACCAGGCATTTCTTACCATGCTTGTCTTTACCACACATGCCTTTACCTCACGATTTCATTGTAAAGGCGTGAGTGGTAAAGGGATATTCATGGTAAAGATCACACACCAACCCCCCCGCCCAGAGCCCTAAAACTCGGCTCCACGTACTAAATAGTACCCCGACCATTAGACCAGTCCTTGAGCTCTAAAACGGCCCACTGTCCTGAAAACTGTTCCTCCCCCGTCCTGAGCCCTAAAACCTGCCCCCAAAACCTTAAAAACAACCCTGCCCCCCCGAGCCCTAAAAGCAACACGACCCCCCTTAGCCCTAAAAACAACCCGAGCCCTAAAATAAACCCGCCCCCCGAGCCCTAAAAACAACCTGACCCCCTGAGCCCTAAAAAAACCCATCCTCCCAAACCCTTAAAACAGCCCGACCCCACCAAGCCCTAAAACATCCCAGATAACCAAGCCCTAAAAACACCAAGCCCTTCCGAGCCCACATAAAAAAACAACGACCACCTGAGCCCTAAACACTACCCCGCCCCTAAAACTACCCTCCACCCTCCCAAAACCTGGCCCCAGCCCCACTTATGAGACCACGTCCCGGAGCTCCCTCTCCCGATCCCTCCTCTTCCTGTGCTCCCCCATCCGTGCATCTAGACCATGCACTGCCTTAACCACGCTTATGCGTGGTTACGGCATATGTGTGGTTAAGGCAAGTGTGGTTCTGCTTTCAGGGAAACGGCATGCGTGGCTCTGCCCGCGTTGTAAAGGCTGTTTCTAGTCATTTACTTGACCCCATCAAGTTATTGGCAAAGTCAAATTAGCATTTGTCATACAGCCTATATATTATTAACCTGTGACAAGGCTATCTCATTGTGTAGGCCAGTTATAAGGGTCTGAAGTCTGTACATGCACAGCTGCTCTTTTTCGATTAGCTGGTTGCTAGGTAGATTTGTTGGTTGTCTGATTGAAGCTTTTCTAAAATGACCCATCCCATGTTCATTGTGGCCCATCTCTAGATAATGATTGATCGTATGAGTTGAACTCCACTTGCATCTGTTATTACTGCGGTGCTCCCTGATACTAATCCAAACCTTCTGGGTTGACATGCCCACATATTGGAGACCATAGGGACAGGTGATTATGTAAATCACATTATGTGAATTACAATTAGTGTGTCTCACAAGCCACCATGGTGTGCTAGTCCAAGGTAAAGACATTTAGTCACTGTAATTAGTGGACAGACACTATATTTGCCACAAGGAAAATTATTATTTTATTATTTGTATTTATAGGGCGCATACGAATCATCCCCGAAGGGATCTCTCGGCGAGTCAATAACAGACAGAGCAGAACTGAGATTGTTGGTTAATGACAGAACAACCAGGTTTTGAGAAGTTTCTTAAACTGCCTGAGATTGGGACATGCACGAATGTTGTCTGGCAGTCTGTTCCAGTGAAAGGGGGTGAGATACGAGAAAGAGCGGCCGCCCATTCTGACTCTGTTAATTCTCAGGGGGCAAAGCAGCTGTCGATCGCTCGATCTCAATTGGAATATATGGCTTTAGCTTCTTCCTTAGGTAAGCTGGTCCCTTCCCCTGAAGTGTTTTGAATACCAGACACAAAAGCTTGAATTCTGCTCTTTTCCGGCAGCCAGTGGAGCTGTCGTAGAAGGGATTCCGAGGAGGTTTGAACAGGCTGATTGAGGGCTCGCCACGCAGCTGTGTTCTGTACTTCCTGCAACCTGGATAGTAGATCTTCCCTGATCCCTACCAGTAGGGAATTTCCATAATCTAGTCTACTCACTAGAAGTGCCTGCATAAGGGTCTTTCTAGCTGAGAGAGGGATCCAGGGAAAGATCTTCCTAAGCATTCGCATCAAGCCGAAGCATGTGCCCGAGATGGTTTACACATGTTCTTCCATGGAGAGTCTATCATCAATTATAACACCCAGATTTTTCACCCAATTTTTGGCGTAGGGGGTTCACCAAGCTCAGACTGCCACCAATCTGAGGCTCAGAGCTCCCCTGCTTTTCCGAACAGCAGAATCTCCGTTTTATTGTTGTTAAGCTGTAGAAAACTCACAGTCATCCATGCAGCTATTTTTAACATGTAATTTTTCACTTTTTTCTCTGGTCGACGTGGGATCCGTATCAATAGTGACTATCAATTGGGTACCATCCGCGTACGAGATGGTATCAAACCAACAAGATCTAATAATTGTGGCCAGAGAGGACACATAGATGTAGAATAAAGTGGGGCTTACGATGGAACCCTGAGGGACCCCCTTGTCTACAGCCATGGTCTGCGATGTAAACTTATCTAGTTGGACATGTTGTGTTCTATCAGCCAGGAAGCTTTCGAGCCATTTTAAAGCCATTCCTCTGACACCAATCTCTCGTAGCCTATACAATAGGATTCAATGAGAGATGGTGTCAAAAGCTACTGACAAATCAAGGAGAATCAGCATCGTAGGTGTCCCTTTGTCCAAAGCCAACCTAATCGTATCTGTTACTTCAGTCAGCGCGGATTCGGTACTATACAGCGTGCGGAAGCCTGACTGAGAAGGATCAAGGAAGTTGCTCTGTTTGAGGTAACCCGTTAGTTGTTTGTTGATCAAAGCTTCCATGACTTTAGAAAAAAATGGAAGAAGAGAGATAGGTGTATAATTTTGTATGTCCAAAGGGTCGGCCAGGGCTTTTTTTAGTAAAGGTTTTATTTGCGCCATTTTCCATTTTCTGCGGGAAAGTGGCAGTGGCTAATGATAAATTGCAGACTTCGGTAATCGGGTCTGCAAGAGCCGGGGCGAGAGCTGAGATTATAAAAGGAGGAGCCTGGTCTAGAGGGGAGCCTGATTTTGTATACGCTAGTAAGGACTGTACTTGCTCAGAAGTGATGGCTGTTAAGGTCTCCAAAAGCGGGAGATGGGATCGTCAGTATCGTATGATCCCACACTAAAATCCCCTCCGTGCCAAAAGAGATATGGATTTTATCGATCTTTAGCTTAAAGTGATTATCAAGATCAACGCATAACTTTTGAGTCGACGGGAGGGAAGGATTATTTACTCTTGGGTTGGTGAACTCCTTAAGTATATTAAATAGCTCTTTGGAAGAGCTTTTAGATTAGCTGATTCTGGTACCTAGATGCAATCTTCTGGCTATGTTACAGTTATTTAAATATGCTCTGTGAAATATTCTGTAGGCTAGTTTGTACCCCCTCCTGTTTTGATTTTCTCAATTTTCTCTCCCTTTTTCTAAATGCAGCTTTTTCTTTCTTGAGGCTCTCGGTATATCATGGGGCTGGGGATAAATTTTCCCAGATCTTGCCTACTTTGGACGGTGCGATGATGTCAAGAGCTTGAGTCACCGAGGCTTCCAGCGTTTTCAATGCCGCATCACTGTCCACACAGTTCCGAAATGTTGGGGCAGTGAACGCGGAGGTGAATGAGGTTAGTGCCACCTTTCTCCAAGGTCTACGAAGGCCCCTGCGATACTGCGGCTGGTTAATAGGCTTAGGGATTTCCAACGGGAATTTAAAAGCAAGGTGGTCTGTCCAGTTTAAGGCTATAGGGGTTCTACTACTAGATTCTGAATATTTGAAAAGATGGTATCCAGCGTATGTGCGTGGGGCTGAATGCTTTGGAAGAAAGACCAAGAGATTCCATAGCTGCTATCAAGCATACGGAATCTAAATTGGAGATAATGTCTAGATGATGGTTAAAGTCTCCTACTAGTAGGAAGTTGTCTGACTGCAAGGTGTAGGGAGCAAGGGTTTCCAATAGTGAAGTGCCAAAAGATTTTTTGTTTTCACCTGGAGGATGGTACACCACAGCTCCCGACCACCTTGGGCATGCTTAGCAGTGGTAAACCCCATGGATTCTGAACTAGTTGTCTTGGGGTGGATGTTTATCAGCTTATCACTCTGTTTGCCCCTTTTGAAAGAGAACAGAGTCTTGTCTAGAGACATGTTATGTGCAAGTTCTTATTTATGATTCTCTTCATGGAGTTGAATATCGTAGCGAAGTGGTAACACAACACAGCTCTTCTTTTCACGTGGGTAGGTTTAGAGTAAGGTCACCCGGTTTTTATTATGAGTGCGAATATTATCTCTATGAATAATCCTCTGGAGATAATATGACCAGTCTGGTCATGAATGCTTAAAGAAAAATTTCACGTGGTACTTTCCTAGCAGAACTCTTCGCTCCAGCATGGTGAGAAATTTGTTGGTTCCCTCCCACAAGCGTGCTTCCTGGGGAGTGGTAGTTTTATCAGATGCGCAGCCCTACACTGGAGCACTCTTCCCTTGAGCATCAAATCTGCACTGACGCATATGACATCCAGCAAAATCTTAAAGACTTGGCTTTTTGGAAATGAATCAGGGCCCTTCAGTGATAAAAAAGGGTAACGCCAAGATGCCTCAGGGCATATGATCGCTTTACAAAACTGCAAATCAAATCAACTCAAATCAAATAATTAAAAAAACGAATACAAATGAATTATCATTTCAGACCTTAGAGATTAAAAAAATAAAGAAATGAACAATAACCTAAATAAATTAATACATTTTAAAATGAATAACAAACATGCTACTACAAAAAATAAATAATAAAAAATAATTTACATTAAATTAACTTTTAAAATTAATGCAAAATAATATACTTAAGCAAAGTTACAAAAATTAGACATGGAGGGTTCAATTTCACTACTTGCACACCGACCTGACTAAAAGTAGCAAAGGTGTTGGTAAGTTATTCATATCATTTTTTGAATATAGTTGTACATAATATAATATTATAATTAGATTTTAGTTTTTTTTTTATTTTATGTCTACTTGATTTAACAGTTTGTTGGGTCTGTAAGGGAATATGGCAGGAAGTTTAAAAATAGTTTAAAAAATGTTTTATTCTAACTTTTTTACAAGCTGTAATTTGTTAAGTAGATAACTAATTATGCACTTTTTGTAGTTATTTAATAGACACTTTTATAACATATGATACATGTTTGTTAATTATATGATTGTGGGAAATAATGAATCATTTTTTAATCATTTGGATATTAACACATTTTATCATGGTTAATGTTTTTAAAACTAATTTTAGAGGGTTTTGTTTTCAAATGTATGCACATTTTCAATATGTCTGTTATTATTTTAGTTTGGTTTTGTGGTTGCTGGACATTTAGGATAATAGGATAAGTATTTCAAATCTATTTTTAATTGATACAATTTGTCAATATAATTTTATGTGTAATTTTATATGTTCATTTTGTGTTTTTGATCTTTAATAATTTATATAAATTATATAAAGTTAAACATATATTTTTGAGTTTGTTTATGGAAATATATCTTATGTTTTTTATTCTATCAATCAATCAAGATTTATAAAGCGCAGCTAATCACCTCATTGGGTATCCAGATGCTTGCAGGCCCAGGAGGCTTATTTGAATAGCAATTCCTGAGGGCCATTTGGAATTCTGGAAATGAGGTTATGGTGTGAAGTTGCATGGGGAGGCTGTTCCAGGTCTTTGCATGTAGTTCTACGCTTTCCCTATTCTTGATTATGTTGAAGAGGGAACAGTAAATGTAACTCCCACAAAGTCCAACACTTTCCCTACTCATGGACCGATTCCGATCTAGGTCGGAAGGGCACTGAAGCGATCCGGGCGGAAAAACTACGAGCTGTACGCGTGTTTTCCGACCGACTCGTACAGCTGTACGAGCGAGCAAGTACGATGCGAGCTACGTGAAATTCACCGACCGAGTCATTTCCGGGTCCGAACCGCTCCGTACGTCATGGTCGTAAGCTAACTGTGGTGTGCAATGGATGCGATTTACGACCAAGCCAGTACGATGCACGCGTCGGACAGCCTGTACGAGCCGGAGTATCCGGCTCGCAAAACGTCCGGGTGGTTGCCCACCCGCAGCCCTACGACTCGGACACAGGGGGAGACCCAAGGGTCCCCCCAACACAGGCATGTACAATGCGGATGGCACCGACGCGTACCCACTGTAGGGGGCGCCCTTGTGCGAGACGTACCCATTCAGTCAATGGGAGCCCATGTACGTGTCGTACGACCGGCTCCCATTGACTTCTATGGGAGTCCGACCGAACCAAGTCCGGCAGCATACGGCCGCATCGTACTCGCTCGGTCGGACTGCAGGACTCCGGCTCGGTCGGAAAACACTCCGGATCTGGCTCGGTCGGAATGCTTTCCGACCCGGATTGGAATCGGCACCAAAGTATATAAAGTGGATATTTATGTCCTCAATATTGTTTTGATAACATTTTTGTCTCTGATATTTCATCGAATCACTGACAGAATACCGCAGATCAGAATATCGACTTACAAAAATATCGCAGCGAGAATATCGAGGTCAAGAATATTGACATCCTATCTACATTATAAGTGCAAAAAAATCGAGAAAAAAAATATCGATGTCAAAAATATTGTTGTTAAAATTATTGTTTTTTATTTAAGTTAAAAAAAGAATGTAAAATAAAGTACATAATACATATAATTGAAATAAACATAGTTAAAATTATTACAAAATGTGTAAAAATTATAAGTAATATATATATATATATATAATGTAAAAACCAATTAAACATATACATGTAATATAAGGGGGCAGATTCCGATTCCGGACGCAAAATGAACCGACCGACCCGGACCCGGACTGGATACCGACCGACACGGACCAGCGCCATACGACCCATACAGTACGATGCAACGCGAGTGAATTACAACTGACACGTACAGAATACAAGCCGTTCGACCGAGCCGTAGGGAAAATAGTGATCCGGCTTGAAAACCGACGCGATTTTCACTGACCGACATGAACCCGGAATGAACCCGACCGACCCGTACCCACGATGTCCGATCCGTGCAGTATGATGCAATGCGTGTAAAACCAGACCGACTCGCACGGAGACCAAGCCGCATGACCGGCACGACCAGACAACCGGGCCCACAAGCAATAGAGACCTTCGCAACCGACGCATATGAAACACAGAAGATAGGCACCGTGAATGAGGCAGAGAAGCCAGCACGAGACAACAGCAGCGTCCGTTTCCGTCACATGAACGTCTCCTTCATGCCTACAAAACCCAAAGGAAAAAAGACAAAACAAAGGACCAAACAAGCAATGACAAAGCCACGACTACAATCACTACCATCATCCCTTGCAAACAGGAGACACAGCCAGCAGCAAACACCATTACACAGCAACCACAGACACACTCAGAACTCACCCATCACACAACCCACACACCATCAGCACCTCATCCAAAAGCACACACACATACAGCCAGCAAAACCAACACCAACCCACCCTCACTTGCACCCTCACACACACATCCCTCACCACCACCACCCATCACCATGCCCCCAAAGAAGAATCCAAAGTTCACAGATAGTGAGTTAGAAGTGCCGGTAGATGAGATCATCAGAGTAGAGCCACATTTGTTTAGTACATTGGTGCAAAGGACCCCCATGTCACAGAAAACAAAGATGTGGGCGAGGATTGTGGACAAGGTGAGCGCTCACGCACCAGCAAGGCGCACAAAGGACGATATCCAGAACAGGTGGTATGACGTGCGCAGGAGGGTCAAGAAACTCATTGAAAAAGATCACGCCCTGAGTCAGTGCACCGGCGGTGGCCCTCCTGCCAAGCCAGTCTACTTCAGGACCTAGGAGGAGAAGGTGCAGGACATCCTACCACCAGAGAGCGTCCATGGGCTAACAGACATACCAGAGCCTGGTGAGTACACAAACAACATACCCAAGATTGTGTGGCAAGGGGACAGTGAAACCATGCACCGCAAGCAAAGCTACAGTAACCAATAGATAATCATCCCAAGATGTGTATGCCAGTCAGACAAACACAATACCTGCCATCTCATAGTGACTTGGAACTGTGTCATGACATGCACCAACCTACAAACAAATAGAGCAAGCCAGTGGCACAAAGCTAATTCGACACTGCCAGACAGTTTGCCACCACAAACACACTACCTCACAGTGCAGCTGACTGACAGGAAGGAATAGTGGGGATGCAGGTGAAGTGAGTGTATCCAAAAGCATGATGGGGCCTGTAGTCACAGATAATGCTCCCCCTCCTGATTGGCCCATCAAGACCTCTCTGAAACATGCCCACATCACAGGGAGTGGAAAATGACTGACACTGGGCTCTGCTGTGGGGAGCACAAGGCCCTGGTAGGGGTTGTGTGCAAATCAGAAGCAGGACACCACTGACTGACATCCTGAAAGACAACTTGCACTCCCTACAATGGAAGCACGTTTCATGATGGGAAGGAGGACTGACAGCCCTGGCCATACTTTCCAGCATGTGGAGACACACCTCCCCTCAGCACAAACTCCACACAACTCACCGGGTAGAATGCATTGACCCACACCTCAGTGAAATATCAGCAAAAGATACCCCGTACTGGGTGCTGCTGTGTGAAGCACAGGGGCTCTCTTTGGACTTGTAGCCAAACAAACACCAGGATTTCACAGTCAGCCATTTTGCCATTGCTGTCACACCCCCTCACAGGGAAGCACAGTCAAGAGGAAGGAAGTATGGGCATGCTGGGAAGGGGGGTGTAGCCAAGAGTATGATGGGAGTCGCAGTCACAGACAATCTACACCCATCCACATGGCCTAGTAAGCATACACTGAACCATGCTCGCCTCACAAGGAGTGGGAAAGGACTGACAAGATGTCTGACACTGGGCTCTGTTGTGGGGAGCACAAGGCCCTGCTGGGAAATGGGCTACAACAAACACTAGGACTTCACAGTCAGCCATCTTGCCATTGCTGTCACCCCCCCTCACAGGGAAGCAGAGTCAAGAGGGAGGAAGTATGGGCATGCTGGGAAGGGGGGTGTAGCCAAGTGTATGATGGGAGTCACAGTCACAGACAATCTACACCCACCCACATGGCCCAGCAAGCATACACTGAACCATGCTCACCTCACAGGGAGTGGGAATGGACTGACAGGATGTCTGACACTGGGCTCTGTTGTGGGGAGCACAAGGCCATGCTGGGAACTGGGCAACAACAATATCAAACTCTGTCCGTGACAAGCTGGGAAAAAGCAGTGTACAGGCAGGCATCTGTTCGTAAAGTAGAAAATGTCATGTTTGTGAACCATCGATGCATGTAGAAACATAACTCACATCGTGTGTCTCTTCCAAACACAGCTGGTGCTGGGCACCCAGCACCAAATGAAGAGGATTCCCCGGCCCAGACTCTGGCGGACACTGAGCTCTCTGGTTTGACTCTGTCTCTGTCCTCTTCGGATGACGACGACCAACCTGGCCCCTCCATGTGAATCATCATGCAGCACCAGCAACATCAACATCTGCACCCCCTGTACCCACGCCTCCAACATCTGGAAACTGACAGGGCACCCCCATCAAAACGGACAGACCGAGGCCACTGAACACCCACAGCACAGGGACACAGGACCCCCCGGAAGCTACAGCAAACACCACCAGCAACACCACCCAAGGGGTCCCAGTGTCACCTGTGCGTCCCGCCGCTGGTCCTGCCCGTGTGGATAGGGGTGCTGGGAGGGGTGGGAGGCAGAGGGCGCGCCTTGCAGAGGGGTCTGGACTGCATGATGACTCCCACCTGGCACGCATCATAGATGCGTACCAGGATAGCACTGGAGGATTTGGCCAGGTAGTGGGGATCCTCAAGGACATGCAACAGTAGCAGGCAGCCCACCATGCCCGCATGGAGGCCAAGTGGGATGCCCTTACAGCGGTGCATCGGGACATACTCCAATGCCTCCGCCAGATCAACACAAACCTGTCCACACCTCACTGTGTGGCCACAACATCTGTTGCAACACCATCTGCCAGCGCCACAGGGAGGGAGGAGGACTCTGGCGGAGAGTCCCCTGCACCGCTGAAGCCTGCACCTGAGGATCCCTCCCCAGGAAGAAAAGGGGTCATTCGAAGAAGGACATGTGAGAGGCAGATGTCCCAGCACATCCCCCAAGGCCTCTAAACCTGTTCTGGACAATGTCCTTTGTGCGCAAGCCGTTCACGGTGTCCAATCGCACACAACTCGCCCACATGACATGGAGGGTTCATGTTGGGCCAATGTAGCAGATGACTGTGGACTTTACTCTGGACATTTCATCTACCAGCACATCCAACTCTAATGTGAACTTTGGATTCCAAAACCAATGTACAGCACCCACCATCCTGTGCACTTTCCTCACACATGTTTGAAAATAAACTCACCAGTACACCATACTTGCCTCTGTTGTGATTCCACCTTGTCATGTGTCATGGAGATGTCGATCTGCTACACAACACAGTGCATGCCAAATACTGCAACAATGTGACCAACGTAAGGTGAGTCATGGTGATGTGACACATGTGAGGGAGACACACCACTATGGCACCACAACACATACTCAACATGGCCATGTTACTCATCCCACACAATGATGTTGACCTGAAACACATTGGCATGCACAGACACAACACCAACCCCAGTCAGTGGTAACAAGTCCACAGGTGAGGTAAGCAGATGCCAGTCAGATGTGGAAAGACAGACAATGCACATAACAAAGCGTAGCACAGGTTCATTACACATCAGCAACATGTTTATTTCACAATAGTTGCAAGGTAATTCTACGTAACAGTGGACACACGCTCACAAAGTGTTGGAGAATTGAAGTCCAGGGATGTTTGGTACATCAGTTGATGGGAATTGACAACTTCCACACTGGTGTTGGATTCTGGGTGTTGGAGTCAGTGTTGACCAAACAACAGGCAAAGTACCCTGGGAAGGACAGACACAAGACACAGTCAAAAGCACAGCAGAACAGGAGAGAAATGCAATACACATGCACAAAACATGTTGTAAGATACCTAAACAAAAACAAGTTACCCTATTGTGGAGTACACGCCACCTGAATGGACTCATCACTGCACGCATCCAGTCAAGTGGCACACAGACACACTCAGACAGCAACAGAGCAGTCACAACACATTCCAGGCTACCTCCATACATTGACATAACAACTTTGGAAACTCACATTCAGGTGAAGAAGTTGTTTATGAGCTGGGAGCGGACGTCACCCTCATCCTCATCATCACTGGCATCTTGGCCCAGGCCGGGATCCTCCATAGGTGCCGGAGGTTGGTCATCGTCATCCTGGATGAGAGGCACCTACTTCCGCACTGCAATGTTGTGTAGCATGCAGCATACAAGGATTATTTTGCACACCTTTGCAGGCTCATATGGGAGGGCCCCTCTGGTCTTGTTCAGGCAGCGAAAGCGGCTTTTCAGGAGGCCGAATGTCCGCTCAATCACCCTCCTGCTCCGACCATGTGCTTCATTGTAGCGCATCTCGGCTGGTGTCACAGGGTTCCGGAGGGGCGTCAGCAACCACGGCATGTTGGGGTATCCGGAGTCACCTACACACACAAAAATGAACAAGTAGCTGAGTTTTGTAGGAGTGCGGAATACAACATTGACAAACACACACAATGACAAACAATCAGTACACACCGACAAGCCATGCATGCTGTGCTGGCATCTGTGACATCAGCGTTACAATGCGACTACTCCTCAATATGTAGGCATCTTGCGCCGAACCAGGGAACCGTGCACACACATGTGTGATAGACATGTCAGCAAGACATACCACCAGAGCATTGATGGAGTGGTAGTGCTTCTTGTTCGGGTATGCTTGCTCATGTGCCTGTGGTGGTATCAGGCCACATGTGTCCCATCAATAGATCCGATGACGTTCGGCATCCTCCCCAGTGTATAAAAGGCATCCTTCATTTCCGGGAGTTCAGCTGGGCTAGGGAACTTGATGTACAGGTCTAGGGAATGCAACATCCCTCCAAGACATCGCGTAGCACCCGACTAAACATTGTTTGCGACATACCACCAGCAGTAGCCACAGTGTACTGGAAGGTACCAGTAGCAAAGAAGTGCAGGGTTGCCATCACCTTCACTTCTGGGGTCAGTGCTGTAGGGTATGTCCGGCCAGGTAGCAGATGTGGTGCCAACTGCTCCGCCAACTCCTCAATCAGTGGCCTGGTGAAGCGGCACCGTCTGATGCAGTTGCGTTCCTGCATGGTCGCAAGGTCTGGGAATGGTCTATGGACAGCTGGTGCCCTACAGTACAGAGATGCACAAAAGAAGATTGTCAGTTCATCCACCCATGTGGCCATGACCAGGCTCAATATCACATGATAGATCATGACATTACACAATGTACTGAGGTGTGTGCTGTTGGCATGGACAAATATGTCACCTACATTACCATCACCTCACATCTCAATTCCACATGTCCACATGAGTCCCATGTAGTGCAATGGCCAATCATCTGGCTGTGTCACCAAACCTATGTACTGCTGCGACGTTCCAAACACACACCACTGTGACAAGTGATGCCTGATGTCTCCCAGGCATCACAGATCTTTGCGATGCAGAAACCCAGGGTCCCTGTATTGCCACATCGACACTGGCATGGACATAGTGTATCACGTACACACCACAAGGCAAGCGTAAGTCCCACAGGTAGTGGCCACTGTTGTTCCTGCAGGCCCTACATGTACGTCTCTTAGACACACACACCATCAAGGTTGATGCATATACCACATGGATGTGGAGACTGTCACCCATTGGGCACATTTGATCAGACACATCTGAGACACAACATGCACACAGAATGTGGTTGCACATCAGTAATGTGACTACAGGTCTCACTGTGACGTACATGCCATCACCCCCTGGACTCAGGGTGTATGTGACATGCCCCAAACATATCCAACATGAAACTGTGTCCGTGACTCATGCCCATTACTGTACAATTACACATCACAGTGGTAATTCTGCCCCCATGTACACATGCACAGCCTGGGAGTGGCTGCACAAAAGTGCCACCCAACAAACCAGATGTGCCCCCCCCAAACACCCAGGGAAAGCAGCCTTACATGCCATGGGACACTGTGTGGCCAATGCTGTAGTGTGGTAGGTGTGCACAGGTATCCCTGGCTAGTAATTGTGTGTTGAATCCATAGAATAGTCACACCAATGAAGTCCGACGTGGGTGACAATGCGTATGCATTGGACGGTTCATGACCGAGCCGTGCGTACGCTTTGGAATTGAATGCAATGAGGTCCGACGCGGGTGACTATCATGCATACGCGTTGGGCAGGCATGGTTCGAGACAGGTGTACGCCTTGGCCATTGAATCGTATGGGGACGGGTGCATGTGTATTTTCAAAATACGCGTTGTACAGTCAGTTGACCGAGCCGGGCACACCCATAGGCTCTGGACTGTCATGGAGACCGATGCGGATTCAAAACTTGTATGAGTTGTGCACTTGAAATACAGTTGGATGCCTACAACAATGTTGCAATTTCAAGTGTTTCATGAAGATGAAGATTTGAACGATGCGCAAGGCGTGTACGAGTCGTACATTTAAATGGATTGGCCAGATTCATAGAATGCAGCCGTGCTGGACCTATCACTTTGGACACATGGCACAGATTCTGCCTCTGCAGCACAGATATAAGGCTGGATGGCCCCCAGGGATCTCACTTGCCTGCACTACATGCTACTGGACCACATCCCTGCTACCACTGCTGCTGTCTCTGCATCCTCTGGTTCCTGCTATGGCACGCACTCTGGAGAGGGCCCCAGCCTTCACTGAGCAGGAGAACCAGGCCCTGCTGAACGGGCTCCTTCCACAGTACAGCAAGCTGTATGGGAAACCAGGGGAGCAGGTGAGTGTGCAGTTTACTGCCTTCCTAATTATGCATGTTGTCTGACTAGCAGTACTAGCAGTGTGTACACCAGTGGCAAGCATTCTCACTGACTACTTTCATCCCCCAAAGTGTGTAGGTACATATAATGAACAGGTGTCCTCCTGCTGTTAAAGTGCATTAGTGCAAGCTTAAACTATCCAGGCATTGTTAACATGTCAGACATGCAGGTGATTTGTCCTTCCGCATGTTTGCACTACCTGTGTAACTCATTTCCCTTGGTGATGATGACATGTATATCCAAATGTGTGCAGCACAAATCTGGGGCATGTGTGTTAATGTTCTTTTAACTTTGTTATCCTCACAGGTTGATGGCCACCAGAAGCAGGAGATATGGCTGACCATCGCCCGGGCTGTTCGTTCGGTGGGGGTCTACAAGCCTCGGGTCTGCAACTGCCAGAAGAGGTGGCAGGACCTTCGGGGCTGGACCCGGAGGATAGCTAGAGTCCAGCTGAAGCTATCACCTCCACGCAGGAGGGGCGGACACCGGACCCTGACCCCTCACATGCTCCGGATACCGGCGGTGGTCTTCCCGGACCTGGATAGGCAGCTGAAGGCCAGACAGTAGCAGGAAGGGGATAAGTCCATGCCTAATCTGTGTACTATGTCTGACATGCTAATTGCAGTCTTTTGGCCTGGTCACACTTCCACATTACGTAGGTCTTGTAGTCCAATACTCAGGTCCCTCAATTGTGTGATGCACCCTCCTCATCTGTTCCACAGGTGTGGCCCCTACAGTCTGTTGCTTGTGTCACTAGGGCACAGTGTCCCTGCAGTCAGCTATGCTTCACCTGCCGGACAGCATTTGTTCCCGTGACTCTGTTGTATGTTTCATGGGTGGGTCAATTGTTTGCCCAATGCCTGAGATCTGACATGTGATCTGTGTATGCCCTTGAGATGTGTTCCAATTGCTGGTCTGACTCGCCATATGTGGCTGGGGTATTCCAAACAAACCCATGCAGTAGGGGACTCCAATTTTGGGGCCTCAGGAGTATGTATATCAAGTATGTCACACTTGCTTAGCCACCTGACTAGTGTCCAGGGCCAAACACTGTTTCATGTAGACCTGGCCAGTCATGCCTCCTCAAGGGCATTTAGAAACGCTCTGTAATCCCACTCCTGGGTATGAAATTATAGGTTGTGCTTAGTGACATGTGCTCTCAGGTGTCTGCCTCTGTGTCATTAGGGTGTGGCTTGTTGTTATGTACAACTGGGGTGTCCATGATTCAGAGGGTCAGCAGGACATCTGAGATGTGACTGTGAGAGACAAGACCTGTGTGACATATAGGTGTGTGATCATCTGACAGCGCACAATGGTGTATGCAACTGTGTCCTTCATCAGCTGGGTTACATGCATGGCAGACTGTGATGATGTGTTAATGTACATGGAGTTGTGTTTGCAGAGACTCATACGTCTGATTTGCATGATGTGGGGTCTTCTGGGTCCTGTATATGTTGTTTGCAGGGGATGGGCAAGTGCGCCGGTCATCTGCAGAGTTAGCTTTACCCCTGAGTTAGGATTGTGAGTGCATATTGTTGTTGTCTGGATGCCCTGCCCCTGTGACAGGAGACAGTGTTGACTGACTTTCCAGGTATGCCAGTGCCATGGCATTTAACTTGCTATGAGTGATCCTGCATTGTGTTCAAGTGTGCACCATGCACCCCATTGTGGCATTGACTATCAGGACATGAGAACATAATAGTGTGTGTTGCTGGCATGCATCACAAGCATGTGAAATGAGTCTCTGCCCATCCCTTCATCCGGACACCTGTACTGAGTCAGTGGCAAGAGATGGGCTGTGTGTATAGTGACATACTCCTACATGTTCACTTGCATGTCCAAATGAGGTGTGGGTGGTGCATGTCGACACATTGGGGTATTAGCATCCAACATGCAACAGACATATGTGTGCAAGTCAAGGAGGGATATGTGTGCCATGGTTGATGTTGAGAATGACAATTGACTTATTCTAAACAGTGTTGGCACTTTGAGCTGTGTTCAGCTGATGATGCCAGGGCTTGCCCTGTGATGTGATGTACACACTGTGGTGTGTGCAGTCGGTGCAGGTGACTGATGTTGTTCTCTTACTTCCTATTCCTATCCAGATACATCCACGGCCACAGGAGGGGACAGCTCCATGGACCAGGAGGAGCCACAGAGCCTGACAGGGACAGAAGGAGAGGTGTCGGGGGGACCCAGTGGCACGGAGGGCGAGTGGAGCCACACAGAGGAGTCGTCAGCACCATCCCCCCCAGCTGAGGGCCACAGCAGCTCTGAGGATGACTCCCTTGTGGAGGAGGGTGTCAGCAGCCACCAAACCCCAGCTAGTGAGGCTGTCCCCGCCACCACCACCACCACCACCCTCCCATCGGCTCTCATCCCAGAGGTCCCTGTAGGCTCCGGTGTTCGTGAGCATGTCTCCTTTATGCCAGGCACTACACCCCCTGCCCCTGTGTCCCCTGCTGCCCTGAGTGAGGAATCTGTGGACTTACTTAGACAGATCCATGTAGGGCAGACGTCGATGCTGAAGGTTCTCCATGCACACACAAGTCTGTTGACACAACTGGTGTCGTTCATGGAGGGCATTTCATCGGGCATGTCTGCCCTACAAAGGACCAATCAGTCCATGGCCTCCTCCCTGACGGCAGCAGTGTCCCTCCTCCAACAGTCCTGCACCCCTCCTACCCCTGCACCACCCACGATTCCTAGCAGCCTATCTGTCCCAAGCACACAAACACCCAAACCAAGGTCTAGATGTGCACACAAGCCAGCGCAGGGGACTGATACCACACTCACAGGGGCTGGTTTGCAGACACACACACACAGTCATCCACAACCACTCCGCAGTCCTCCGAAACCTCTCCCTCCCAGCCCCCTTCCCTTGCCTCACCTGCAACCCCATCTCCCCATAAGCTCTTCCTCTGTGACCTTGGCATCTTCCTCACCGACCCAGCAGATCCTGATTACAAGGGGAAGAGGAAGTCCCCACACACAGAGGGGAGTGCCCCTCACACACAGACACCCTCCCCCAGGCGCAGTTAGACTGAGACCCCCACCCGCAAGTCCCCCCCCCCCGAAGCCGGAAGAGCAAGACCCCCCGCCACCACACAGCTCCAAGGCAAAGTCTCCGTCCTCCATCCGCCAGGCCACCACTCCAGAGGTTCCCCCGCCACTCCCTGCCCCGGGTTCCCCCACCCACAGATACACCATCCCCAAAATGCTAAGGCCCTCCCCCCTACCACTTGCTCCTCCACACCTGGTCAGACGGTTAGTGTCACTGATGTGGCGACTGTGTCTCCCCCGTGTCCTGCTGACCTCACCTGCCCCCCATTCCACTCCCATGGATGTGGAGTCCACGACCACCCCGTCTGACCCAATCCACTCTATCTGACCTGCCCACTGGAGTTGTGCCTGCACCCACCCCATCTGACTTGTGCCCCACAGTTGTGACTGCACCCACCACTTCAGTCAGCTCCACTGCAGTTGCAAGTGTCTCGCCTGCATCCACCACCTCTTCACTGCCTCCTTCTGCTGCGCCCTGATCCTTTCCCTGCGGTGCCAGGCCTGCCCCCATGTATGCCCCTCCAAGGGGATGACCCCGGTCCTTAGCAGTGCAGTCAAGCAAGGTGTGACAGTTGTCACTCTAATTCACTCCTTGGCATTTGGACATGGACTGGCCATTGGCCTTTTGTGTGAACGGAAGTTTAACTTTTAATATGCTGAATAAAGCTTTTTTCTTTATCCCTGTGAACTTGATTTAGCTGTACATTATGTTGATGATGTTTAACATGCCCTTGCACCTGTAATGCTTGGTTTCCAATGTAGAATACTGATGTGTTGATGTGAGGTACTCCATGTGGTCCATGAAATATGTATCCTATTCTGGTGGGTATCCATGTCATCCTTTGCAGCTACCTGGGTGTGTCATGAGCAACTATTTGTGGACATCTCTGTGAACATTTCATTTGCATGGTCACATCTCTAGCTTGCACCCATGCACATATGATGTGCTTCCCATTGTCCAATTTGTCTATTTCCCTGACTTTGTGCGCATCACCACTGGACCTACAGGTGTGGGCATCATTGGTATAGGAGCAACTGGGTCCTCTGTGTAACTTGCTGTACATATGTATTGAGTATGTGCAGATGACTTAGGGGAGACTCGCGTACCCAGGCTGTTGTGACCAGAGCCTTCATTGTGTGGTAACTGATGGCTGACTGACCAAGTGTTCTGCTGACATGAGTGAGACGTGCTGTGAATATGTTTGGCACAGCTGGGCTTCCACAGGAGTTGGGTCCCTTCAAGTAAGTGTGTTGTCCCGTGACATAGCTTGGGCCCATGCTGTGTGTTGTATGAGCATGTGCGTGTGTCCACATCCCTTTTCATACACAGGCAGTGTTCTCTTGATATGTTCCTGTTGTTGATGCTTGCTGAGTTCATCCCACTACTTTGCCACGGGCTACCAAATGTGTGGGTGCATGACACACTACTGTTAATTAGTGTATCATCATTGGGATTTGTCAGTTCTGAGTGGTGTTGATGTTGTCAGACACAGATGGGACACAGTCAGGGTTCCCCAAGGTACTTGTTTATTTGCATGTCATGTAGTTGTCCCTAGGTGGTACCTTTCAGTGATTGAGACATGTGTGTGTGTGTGACTGCTCCCACTTGTCGGGTTCAGGGCTGCAATGTCGGCAGGTGTCAGCATGTGTGCCTTGTGGTTCTCCTTGGCTTCTGCATTGTCCTGGGACTGTGGCAGGTATTCTGAAGGTTACGTTAGCTTTGACGTCATGGCCATGTACCGCATACTGTGCAGTATGTCTATTATTCCCCAGGGTTGTAAACTGTCCTTGTGTGATGAGTTTGTGCACCTTAGTTCCTCCCAACATTCCTGTGTTTGTCATGGGTGCATGTGCAATGACACCTGTTCATGTGGGCTTCACAGATGCACATGCACATTGTTGCAGTCCAAGGTGTGTGGTGTTGAGGGTGGACTGATGTAAATGTTTGCATGGATGGCCCCCTAGCTCCCGTTTGTCCATGGATCAGGGGCCATGCTGAGTGATTTGTGTTTGTGTATGTGTGATGTACGTTTGTGGAACAGGACACATGTATGGGTTTCCCAGTTTGTACGACATCTGCCTTTGTCATCACAGTGGAAGTGTCATGCTTGCTTGTGTCACCCCAATGTCCGGTCACTGGCGGTAGTGCTGTTGTGTGTCACTCTCTTGCTGTGTTAGTTGGCGTTCATTCCAGCTTGTGTCACATGCTTCTGTTGTGCTCCCTCTCATCTCACAATGCCTGATTGCCCACTAAGGGTGTCCCAATGATGGTTTACTTTTGATGGCACTGTGTCCGCAGCTGTGTCACTGTGGTTCAACCCCTCTCATGTGTTGTGTAGTTGCCTGGGGATACTGAGACACACACACACACACACAAGTTGTGTCAGATGTGCAGTGTGAGGTTGCCTGTTTGTGATTGTGCATCTGCATCAGTGCATTGGTATTGCTGTCGTGGGCCATTGTCTGGATGCTGTTTCTGTGATTTTCCCTGCTGTCCCTGTGAGTCATATCACATCATTGTGCACATTCTTCCTGGTTGTTAGGTGCCATTTCTGGCATGGAATGGGAGTTAGTGATCTGACACCTACAGTCTACACAGGTTGTTTTGATTAGTGTGTCTATTTTCGAGATGTGTGTATGCTTTGTGATGGTCAATTCTGCTCTTGTGTCATTGTACACTGTATGCATTGTCAGCCCCCATGTGTGGTGCCTGTCTGCACATGGCCGAGAGTGTTGTTTTCACAGCACTGTGAGCCTCACCATATCTCTGTGGGAATGGGACACAACCACTACTTCACCCCAGAAGTGTTTAATGTGTTGGGAGCAGGGATCATACATGCTGTTTGTTATTTGCAGCTTTGACCATGATGACACTTACCTTTTGGTCACTGTGATGAGGGGGGGTTTAGACCCCATCACCACAATGCTCAACATCTGCTGCAGTTTGGAAGCCCACACTTAACTTTTGTTCTACACAGTGAGGAGGTGTTCTTTTTACATTGCCACAGTGCTATGGTAATGCTTG
Organism: Triturus cristatus; assembly: GCF_964204655.1. Lineage (NCBI taxonomy): Eukaryota > Metazoa > Chordata > Amphibia > Caudata > Salamandridae > Triturus > Triturus cristatus. Next base: position 990,407,469 of record NC_140580.1, read on the forward strand.
ACTTGTGTAGGGCACACTCATTTGTTGGTCATACATGTGCTGTTTGTTACATTGTATGTTCGAAGTCATAATGACTTTTGTGGGCATTTGTCACAGACTACACACTGTTGTCATGATGTTCGGGGGGTGTATTTTGCTGACATACCTAATATTGGAGTATGATGGATGTGTGGCGCATCACCCATCCTATGAGTGGGGGTGGCAGGGGTGATGGGCCCCAGGTCCCCTATGAGTGGGGGTGGCAGTAGTGATGGGCAACAGGTCCCCTATGGGTGGGGGTGGCAGTAGTGATGGGCCCCAGGTCCCCTATGAGTGGGGGTGGCAGTAGTGATGGGCAACAGGTCCCCTATGGCTGGGGTGGCAGTAGTGATGGTCACCAGGTCCCCTATGAGTGGGGGTGGCAGTAGTGATGGGCAACAGGTCCCCTATGTGGGGGGGCAGTAGTGATGGGCACCAGGTCCACTATGAGTGGGGGTGGCAGTACTGATGGGCAACAGGTCCCCTATGGGTAGGGGTGGCAGAGGTGATGGGCAACATAAGCCCTATGAGTGGGGGTGGTAGTAGTGATGGGCAACAGGTCCCCTATGGCTGGGGGTGGCAGTAGTGATGGGCACCAGGTCCCCTATGAGTGGTGGTGGCAGTAGTGATGGGCACCAGGTCCACTATGAGTGGGGGTGGCAGTAGTAATGGGCACCAGGTCCCCTATGGGTGGGGGTGGCAGGGGTGATGGGCAACATAAGCCCTATGAGTGGGGGTGGCAGTAGTGATGGGCAACAGGTCCTCTTTGGCTGGGGGTGGCAGTAGTGATGGGCACCAGGTCCACTATGAGTGGGGGTGGCAGTAGTGATGGGCAGCAGGTCTCCTATGGCTGGGGGTGGCAATAGTGATGGGCACCAGGTCCCCTTTGAGTAGGGGTAGCAGTAGTGATGGGCAACAGGTCCCCTATGGGTGGGGGTGGCAGTAGTGATGGGCAACAGGTCCCCTATGAGTGGGGGTGGCAGTAGCGATGGAAACAGGTCCCCTATGGCTGGGGGTGGCAGTAGTGATGGGCACCAGGTCCACTATGAGTGGGGGTGGCAGTAGTGATGGGCAACAGGTCCCCTATGGGTGGGGGCGGCAGGGGTGATGGGCTACATAAGCCCTATGAGTGGGGGTGGCAGTAGTGATGGGCAACAGGTCCCCTATGGCTGGGGGTGGCAGTAATGATGGGCACCCGGTCCCCTATGAGTGGGGGTGGCAGTAGTGATGGCTAACAGGTCTCCTATGGCTGGGGGTGGCAGTAGTGATGGGCACCAGGTCCACTATGAGTGGGGGTGGCATTAGTGATGGGCACCAGGTCCCCTATGAGTGGGGGTGGCAGTAGTGATGGGCAACAGGTCCCCTATGGCTGGGGGTGGCAGTAGTGATGGGCACCAGGTCCCCTATGAGTGGGGGTGGCAGTAGTGATGGGCAACAGGTCCCCTATGGGTGGGGGTGGCAGGGGTGATGGACAACATAAGCCCTATGAGTGGGGGTGGCAGTAGTGATGGGCAACAGGTCCCCTATGGCTGGGGGTGGCAGCAGTGATGGTCACCAGGTCCCCTATGAGTGGGGGTGGCAATAGTGATGGGCAACAGGTCCCCTATGGCTGGGGGTGGCAGTAGTGATGGGCAACAGGTCCCCTATGGGTGAGGGTGGCAGGGGTGATGGGCAACAGGTCCCCTGTGGGTGGGGGTGGCAGTAGTGCTGGAGAACATAATCCCTGTGGGTGGGGGTGGTAGTGGTGCTGGCCATACATCCCCTATGGTGGGCTGTTGTTAGTGGCCAGGATGTGGATCTCCTGTGTGTGTGTTTCATTTTGCGGGTACGTGTCATTTGTTGTGTGGTAGGTGTCTGACTTACCGCCTGCGCCGTCGGTTCCTGATCTGGTCATAGATGTAGAGTACTGGTATGACCTGCGCGATGGGATTCATGATGTGTTTGTGTCGTACACGCTGCTTGTTGCTCCGTCTCGTACCCACTGCAAGCTGGTCCGTCTCGTAGCCGTGTATTGAGTTGTGGCGCGAATCGTAGCTGATATGCTTGTTTTACGGATGCTGTGACGTCCCGTACGTGGCGACCAGTCCGGCGCGTAGGAAGTACGCATCGTACTTATCAGGCCGGAAACTGCTATGGATACTGCTTCCGGGCGACTCGGTTCAGCGTTAGGACTTACGGCTCGGACGGAGAATGGAGCTTGAATCACAGCCTACGTGTCGGTCGTGTTTTTGGCAGTTATGTGCATTGTACTTCCTGTACAGGACGGACCGGCTACGGGTACGTGTCGGTCGCACGGTAAGGCTACGGACAGCTCTCGGAGAGTTGTCCGACCCGGGATCGGAATCGACCCCATAATATCTTACTTATTAATGTTTTAATAATTATTTTAATAAATTATAAATTGTTTAAAAAAAATATAAATTATAAATACATCTATCCACATAAAACAATAATATAAATAAGAATGTAATAAATATATGTAACAAATAAAAACAAAATATATGTTTAATTGTTTTTAATTATTTATATACTACATTAGCTAAAATAATACAAAAAATATTAGATAGCGGAGGGATTAAATTACTATTCCAACTCCAAACAGTGCAACAGTAGGGAAAATGTTGGATAGCGTAGGGGTAAAAATTACTATTCCCACCCCACTGAGTGCAACAGTAGATAAAGTGTTGGATAGCGTAGACTTTAAAATTACTATTCCCACTCCACGGAGTGCAACAGTTGGGAAAGTGTTGGACAGCGTAGGTGTAAAAATTTCTATTCACACTCCAGTGAGTGCAACAGTAGGGAAAGTGTTGGATAGCGTAGGGGTAAAAATTACTATTCCCACTCCAGTGAGTGCAAATGAAGGGAAAGTGTTGGATAGCGTAGGGTTAAAATTACTATTCCCACTCCAGTGAGTGCAACAGTAGGGAAAGTGTTGGATAGCGTAGCAGTTAAAATTGCAATTCCCACTCCAGTGAGCGCAACAGTAGGGAAAGTGTTGGATAGCGTAGGGGTAAAAATTACTATTCCCTCTCCAGTGAGTGCATCAGTAGGGAAAGTGTTGGATAGCGTACCAGTTAAAATTACTATTGCCACTCCAGTGAGTGCAACAGTTGGGAAAGTGTTGGATAGCATAGGGGTAAAAATTACTATTCCCACTCCAGTGAGTGCAACAGTAGGGAAAGTGTTGGATAGCGTAGGGGTAAAAATTACTATTCCCACTCCAGTGAGTGCAACAGTAGGGAAACCGTTGGATAGCGTAGGGATTAACATTACTATTCCCACTCCAGGGAGTGCAACAGTAGGGAAAGTGTTGGATAGCGTAGCAGTTAAAATTACTATTCCCACTCCAGTTAGTGCAACAGTAGGGAAAGTGTTGGATAGCGTAGGGTTTAAAAATTACTATTCCCACTCCAGTGAGTGCATCAGTAGGGAAAGTGTTGGATAACGTACCAGTTAACATTACTATTCCCGCTCCAGTGAGTGCAATAGTAGGGAAAGTGTTGGATACCATAGGGGTAAAAATTACCATTCCCACTCCAGTGAGTGCAACAGTAGGGAAAGTGTTGGATAGTGGAGGGGTACAAATTACTATTCCCACTCCAGTGAGTGCAACAGTAGGGAAAGTGTTGAATAGCGTAGGGGTAACAATTACTATTCCCACTCCAGTGAGTGCAACAGTAGGGAAAGTGTTGAATAGCGTAGGGGTAACAATTACTATTCCCACTCCAGTGAGTGCAACAGTAGGGAATGTGTTGGATAGCGTAGGGATTAACATTACTATTCCCACTCCAGGGAGTGCAACAGTAGGGAAAGTGTTGGATAGCGTAGCAGTTAAAATTACTATTCCCACTCCAGTTAGTGCAACAGTAGGGAAAGTGTTGGATAGCGTAGGGTTTAAAAATTACTATTCCCACTCCAGAGAGTGCAACAGTAGGGAAAGTGTTGGATAGCGTACCAGTTAAAATTACTATTCCCACTCCAGTGAGTGCAACAGTAGGGAAAGTGTTGGATAGTGGAGGGGTACAAATTACTATTCCCATTCCAGTGAGTGCAACAGTAGGGAAAGTGTTGAATAGCGTAGGGGTAACAATTACTATTCCCACTCCAGTGAGTGCAACAGTAGGGAAAGTGTTGAATAGCGTAGGGGTAACAATTACTATTCCCACTCCAGTGAGTGCAACAGTAGGGAATGTGTTGGATAGCGTAGGGATTAACATTACTATTCCCACTCCAGGGAGTGCAACAGTAGGGAAAGTGTTGGATAGCGTAGCAGTTAAAATTACTATTCCCACTCCAGTTAGTGCAACAGTAGGGAAAGTGTTGGATAGCGTAGGGTTTAAAAATTACTATTCCCACTCCAGAGAGTGCAACAGTAGGGAAAGTGTTGGATAGCGTAGCAGTTAAAATTTCTATTCCCACTCCAGTGAGTGCAACAGTAGGGAAAGTGTTGGATAGCATAGGGATAAAAATTACTATTCCCACTTCAGTGAGTGCAACAGTAGGGAGAGTGTTGGATAGCGTAGGGTTAAAATTACTATTCCCACTCCAGTGAGTGCAACAGTAGGGAAAGTTTTGGATAGCATAGGGGTTAAATTAACATACTTATTGATTTAATACTTTTTGCAAAATAAATAACAAATTGATGATAAATTAACAAAAATAATAAATACCAATAAAATTTAATTAATATTTACTTAATTATAATAAATTACTTCCCACCCTATTCCCCTATAAACCCACAACCCGCTCTGATACTAAAATGCAAAATTTACTTTAAAAAAATGACTAATTTCTAAACATTTAAAACATATATTTAAAAATAATGAAAATACATTTAAAAAAATGTTAAACATACATATAAAATACATACTAAAATACATAACACTAACATAAATATCGATATTATTAACAACGATATTTTTGCTAACGATATTACTTCAATATTACTCACTTCGATATTACTTACCTTAAGGTCGATATTCTGGTCAAGGATGTTCTTGACATCGATACTCTGTCCCTACGATATTAAAAACTTGTTATTATTGTAGGTCGATATATAAAATTCAATATTTTGACTGCGCATCATTTCATCAGACAGTCAATTGGGGTAAAGTTGGCCCATCAAATCTCTGGGTCATAGTGACAATGCACCTGCTGCACCAATGACAGCTACACATCATGCGTCTGTATCCTACCTTTTCTGCTAACATGACAAAGGTAGGCTTCGTCTAGGAGGCAAAACAACCTGAGTCTCACTGCACAGATCAATTATGGGGGCAAAGTTTAATTCTTCAAGATGTGAGAACTCTGTCAAGCATCACATTGACTCCCAGCCTGTATAGTTGCCAAGTGGCAACCCATGTCTTGTGTGACCATCTACGGATATTTCCTTGCTTTTTAAGCTACAATATTTGCGTACCGCAACTTGTAGTTGTTCTTTCGTCAGTCCATGTATGGGCTCAGCTATCCCGGCATGCAAGGTGCTGTTGGATTAATAGCCAAGACTGGCTAAAGGTGTCACGCATGACTTGCGGCCACTTGGCAGGTATGCGAGTCAGTTTATCAACAGGATGCTTTAGAAATTCTCTGTCTCACCCTTGAATGGGACCATGCCATGGCTTCTCATCTCGCATGAAAGAGTTGTGACATGCTCCTGCTCTGCTGAGGCCATTCTCACAAGGGTACGGCCTACTGTAGGAGACACAGGTCGAAGTGTTTGGTATCTGTGGGAAACGAGGTGCGCATACTTTTTGATTTAATAAAAACAGTTCCCTTATCTTTTGTTAGAGATAACTTGCCCGAGACGTTTAATACCACCAGTGAGATCCTCGGCTGAAACAGAAGGGAGGGAGTCTCCTGTGCTGTGAAGTCGACAGAAGGAAAAGCCACCGAACAAGAAACAGATCTTCTTGCCAGGGTGCCCGCTGCCTGAGAAAAAATAAATATGTTAATTTTGTTAATCTTCAAATGTGAAGGCTGCTTGGAAGCCTGTATTGTCTTTAATTGATGGAGCCACTTGAAGCTTCCTGATGACAAAGATTTAGGGGCTCATTTACAATATTGTGGTGCACAGCACTGCAGCACGCCTTCCTGCTGCACTGATGTGTGTCAAAGAAAAGGGCAGGAATGCACCGTATATACAAGATGCAACATATTCCTGTCCTGTTCCCCTGTGCTGGTGCACAATGGGCTGCCATGCGCCAACACAGGCACCCTTGTGCCATGGTGCTAGGGTGTTTGCAATGTAGGTGTGATTGTGTTTGCATAAGAAGGGGCACCATCCTGCACAAAAACAATCGCAAGGGGTGTTTTTTCTCTCTCTATGTGTGCTGCAGAATGCGCCTCCCTCATGCCTCCACTGGGGAGGCGTAGGAATCTGACGCATTCCCAGGTCTGCAAAACCTTGTAAATCTGGGAATGCACCTGGTTCCATGGATGTTGTGTGTGAGCACCCACAGCGACACCCTTGGAATGCCCTTTCCTGCAGAGTAATGTGTGAAAGGGGGCCATTTTTACAAGGCCAAGAAAAGCCAATCAGGGTGTAAATATGGCCGGGCACACTGCTCTGCTGGTGCATCAAAAAAAGTGATGCACCGGCAATGGGCTTGTAAATAAGTCCCTTAGGGCCTGATTATGAGTTTTGGCGGTGCAGGAGCAGGGATATCCCACCACCGTGCCCCCGTGCCACCAAAACTCACTGCCAACTGCCTGCCAGATTAAAAGTTGTTTCTAGTCTGTTGGTTGGGCGGCGTGGTGTTCCCAGAGTGGTGCCTCTTTCAAAGGCCATGGTGCCTTTGAAAAAGGCACCGCAATGGTAACGCTTCACCAGGTTCCTGCATGGCATGGACTGTAAAGTCCATGCCATGCAGGAACTGTTGTGCATGCACACAGGGAGGGGGGGCACATGTTATGCCCCCTTGTGTGCATCCTCAAGCAGAGGAGGCACAGGGAGCCCTGTAGGGCCCCCTTTGTTTAATTTCCACCAGGGTTGACATGGGGTAGAAACCTCCATGTCACTGCCGGCAGAGAGGAAACTCGTAATATGCTTGGTGGGACCTCTGCATATTGCAGCCTCTGGCTGCTGTGCCACCTCCAGGGGGTCAGCGGTTCCTTGGTGGCGGCCCCAGGGTGGGCCGACCGCCCAACTCATAATGGGGCAGTCACAACGCTGCTGCAGCGGTAACTGCACAGCCAACGTGGCAGAGACGTCAGTCTGTCGGTCCTCGGACAACCAAACTCGCAATCAGGACCTAAGTGTGTAACCAGCTCAGCTCTGGAGTACCTGCTGTAAATGGACACTTCTACAAATGTTTGCACTAGGCACATTTTGATTGTGTGTTACTAAAATCAGTATTGCTTGCTCTAAATCTAAGGGCCTTATTATGACTTTGGCGGTGCGGGAGCGGGCCGCCACGCTAGCGACACGCTCCTGCACTGCCAAATCCATAACTGAACTGCCTGCTGGATTCCGACTGTAATCCAGGTCAGGAGGTCCTGCGGTGGCCGGCCCACGGTGGTGCTTGTTTAAAGGCTCATAGGAGAGCCGTAACAGGCACCGCAGTGGGAACGCCATTTCAGGTTCCTGCAGCGCATGGACTGTGAAGTCCGTGCCCCGCAGGAACTGGTGGTGCATGGAGACAGGGGGCACACCATGTGCCCCCCTGAGTTTATCCCTTGGCGCAGAGGCAACGGGGGCCCCTGTATGGCACCCTTTCTTTCCTCTCTGCCACTCTTTTCATGGCGGGTTCAGCACCATGAAATCTGTGGCGAATAGGAAACACGTAATAGGCTTGGCGGGGCTGCAATGGGGCCACCGAGCATACTGTGGCCTCAAGACTGCCACAACACTGCCAGGGTTCTCTGATCCCTGGTGGATGAGGTTGTGCCAATGCGGTCCGACCACCCAAGTTGTTTTGGGGCAGTTGGGCTGCCGGTGTGCTGGTGCCTACACCGCCACCGTGGCGGACCGCCGTGTTCATAATAAGGCCCTCAATCTTTTTGCACATTGTGCAGTAGCCTATCTTATACTGTGTGTAATGCAAGTTTAAAATAATGACTTATTACCTTGCAGCATGAAAAATACACAAATCTCTATTCCCCACTGCACCAACCAGGATTCAATTTTGTTATTCTCTGGTTACACACACGACATCTGGATTGATCTCATTAACCAATAGAGCAATGGTCCCCAAACTTTTCAGAACCATGACTTACTTTTTAGAATGCCAAACGTTTGTGACCTACCTATCTTTATTGGACATGAGGAGTGGTGATTTTTTAATGTAACTAAAGCATAGTATAGTAGGGCATTGTAATTTACAGACAGCACATTTTCCATTGAAATTGCCACTAGCTTTGCACATACATTACAGGGCCGGTTACACCATCCTGCGGGCCGCACATACAGAAGGACCCATAACCCTGGGTAATCAAACATTCATGCTCTTCCTTGACTACACTCCCTTAGTACAAAAATAGCAGTCCTCTTTCCTGAGCACCTAAAAGAAGCTCTGTGAGCTCAGAATGCAATACTCCCTGCTGTTCCCGGTCCGCCTCAAGGTTCTTTTGAGAGGGTAAGTCCCTTTTCTTCACTGACCCTACTGATGTTTGGGACTGGATAGATCAACAACAGGCTGGTACATTGTTGGCCTGTGGGGAGCACCTCCCAGGCAATCTAGGACGGGCAGCAAAATCGACACCGCGAAAGAAGAGGGAAACACTTCCCCCCTGGGACTGCATGCACCCCCCTTTAGAACAACTCACCGAAGACTGACAGTGGGCGATCCAAGCTGTGGCATCACTAAGAGGTAGTGCTGACTCATCAGAAGATGATCATGTCCCTCCCATATTTTCAACTAGGTTCTCAGACTCCGCAAAAGGACGCGCCTCAGATGTCTGACACTATAGTCTGAACCAGTCGCATTCTTCGAGATTCCCACACACTCCCCATCTCCTGTTACCACCCCCTGACCTCCCTCCGATGTCTGGCCCCGGCCACCACCTTCTTGCTAAATTGGGTGGCCACTCAACACTTTCACTTTGTCTCCTCTCCCCCTGCCAAGCTGCAGCCCCGCCTTCGGATATGTTATTCAGTTTTCAACTGTTGCACCTTACCTTTGACCATTCTCCTACCTGTAGTGGTTTGACCAGGGGAGTAAAGATCCTTGCCTTTGCAACAAACCGAGCACTGATCGGGCTGTCTCCAACGACAGATGGGTCCAACCAGGAACCTCCTACGCATGTCTTGATCGGATATTCCTATTGGCCACACTCACAGACACTGGAGGGACTTTTGGGGCAGCATATTATCTGATCATGATGCACACACCTCTCTTGGAACGCCCCTCCGGCCCTGGTGCCTACTTGGTGCCCACCGAGGGAGACACTGGAGGATCCTTTCTTCCAAGCCTCACACGCTCAGCACATAACTCAATATTTTTCCGCCAGCAGTGGCTCGGCGTCCTCACGCACTGTTCAGTGAGATGCCTTCAAGTTGGTCATGCGTGGGCATTGCATCCAAGAAATTTCCAGGGTCTGGAAAATGATAGACCGGGAAATAACCAAGGCCGAATGCCTGATTTCCAACTTGGACAAGGAGCGGTACTTGATGCTTCCAAGCATGCAGCACCAAAACCAATATGCTGCAGTTCTGGACCAGATGCGCTGCTTCAAATTCAGGGCATATGTGGCTAAGACACACCAAAAAGGAGACAAATCAGGCATACTCCTGGCTTGACTAGACTGCTAGGTTTCCCGTTCCGGGCCCATCCTTAAGATTACCTCACCTACTAGGGTTGCCCTTCACACGCACAGACTATCCTAGAAGCCCTTTACTTACTATTCCGCAGTTTACGTGAAGAATGTGGTGGCTAGGGTGCACTTTGCAAGTCTAGCATTACTCCCCGCTAAGCGAGCTATCATCCTTTATTGGCGATCCTCCCAGCCTCTCGGATTGGCATCATGCCATATGGCTATGCAGCAGTGGGGGAGGGCTGGAGGCAAAACACTAAGCTTTGAGGAGGTCCTGTGCATCTGTAGGAGGCCCATCTCCCTGGCATGGGATACCCTCTTTGAACACTCCCTTACTCTCACTAGAGATCACACCTACCTCCATGAACCATGTGACATATTACTCCAGTAATTTACCTTCCTCCACCATAACCGAGCACTGGCTACATGCATGCTCCCTCTTCCTGTAGGTCTTCTCTTTGCCTCTAATCCCACCTCTGTTTACGTGGTGCAGCCCTATTAGAATCACATTATCTGACTCTATCATTATCCTACCGCCAGCAACGCCCTGTTCCTCGACCACATTCCCGTTCCCCACTTGCCTTTTTCATCTCGTTTTGGTGTGATGGAGCAAGGACTCATATAAAAGAGACTTGCTTGGATGCAATCCCCTCAAAATAACTTGTAAAACCATAATAATTATGTTTGTAAATACTAACATGCATTACAGTTCATACATTTAAGATTAGGGGAAGCTTGCTTATGTGTTGTACTAACAAGTAACCCGAGTGTGACTTAAAATGGCTGCTAACGCAAAATTCTATACTGTGCATGCGTCAACTACATCTACGTAGTATTGATGAGTTCTTGCTTGGAGGGAAATCTTTGCAGCTGCGCAATCGCTTCTAAGATGGCCGCTTGAAACTCACATGTTAAAGCGCATGCTTTTACTGAAACTAAACCATGCAACTTTATTAAAATGCTAATGTGAAATATTTTTATAAGTAAATGGGATTAGAGTAGAGATAGGTGGTATACAGTGAAATAATTTTATTTTGATTTCAAACATGTTTCTTTGACTCTTTCTATTTAGTTCGTATTTGGGCCTCAGAACAATACTAAAGTCTATACACACTGTGATACCCTATGCACGCGCACTCGTAACCCGCCAGGAACCATGAGGATGTTCTTGAACCCCAGCCAAGGCCATGATCACAACATGTCCTGAGAAAGCAGTGGACATCCTGAATGATGAATGAGAAAATTATAAAATGTTTTCTTTTTATTGATAAAGATGTGAAATGCGGGTGGGAAATAAAGCTTGGGAAAATAAAAGTAAGGGACGGGAACGCTGAACAATAGACTAAAGAAAAATTATTAATGCTTATTATGGTGTGATGATCATCCCCCCTTTCCTGCCCAATCAGAATTAGGAGTTTCATAAATTTGAAACATTTGGGTGGTACATGCCATTTGAAAAGTATAATTGAGGTAGCTTAGTTAGTTCAAAAGAAGAGAAGCTAATGGTGTTGCTGATGCTGGAGAGCTCATATTGCTGAGATGCAGAGAGACCGGGATGCTGTTAGAGAACTGAGCAAATATTGAAGAAGACTCGAATTGCAGACTTAGAGCCTAAACCCTAATTGGTTAGAAGAACATCGCGGAAGAATCGAGGAGGGAAAGGTAAAAATCTAGAAGAAGATCGCGGAAGAATCGAGGAGGAATATAGTGTCAGAGAGGGGTACGACGCAGGCGTCGGATATAGAAGAGGCCATCTATCCTATCCTTGAATCCTGTCCTGAACCTTTGTCACCTGATCTGTCCCAGGGGACCCTTTCCAGCTCCGTGGCCAAGGGGTTGCTGTCCACACCATCCTAGGTAACTATAATTCTGTGTAGTATGTCATTGTAATACTCTCTATTTCTCCCTATTTAGGTACTGTCATCGTAATAACATTATTTAACGATTTTTCGGACTTAAATTTCATTTCCTTCCTTGGAGAAAACGGTGAACGAATTGTATTTAGGTTCTTGGCTCACATGAATTTAACAAATGTTAAAGATGGCTATGCAAGGCTGGCAGTGCTGATTTAGGGATTAATTTGTTTAAAAGTGAGAGTGATGGATAGCAAAGAGTTCACTGGTAAATCTTTGGCTTTATATCACCTAGAAAGGGTAATACCGAAGGAGTAGCAGGTTCGTCGGCACTTGAGTGAAGAGTAAGCGGAAAAGTTTTACTCGTAATGTGTGAAGAGTAAGCGGAAGGGTTTTACTCGCAGTAAATGTAATCGACTTTCTGATTTTAGTGGAGCAAACAGAGTAGTGAATGTTTCTATGTTGTCATTTAATGAATTTTGTATGTAATTTGTAAGAAACATAAGTTATTCGTATTACCTTGGAGGGGTCAGTTGCGGGTGCTGCACTGACATCACAGAGGGCCACGCTGGGATTGGTTGGAACAGCGGGCACGTGACTGACGCAAAATTGTAAAGGAGGGGTCAGTAGTAAGGAGTAATACTGATGTCACAGAAAAGCACCGCTAGTATTGGCTAACCACATAGCGTGAAACAGAATTTGATTGGTCGAAAGAATAGAAGCGTGTGATGATATTGCTCAATTATTAGAGTAAAAGCGAACATTTAATTGGTTAGTAAAATAGAAGCTACAATAATAATTGACAGTGGGATTTGCATGTGGAGATATGATCCAACATTAATAGGGAATCTCCCAGACAGAAGGTATTTAGGATTTGCCAGAGAACAATATATAAAAGGATCGACCCCCAAAATGTACAGAGAAAAAAGAAAGATGACATTTATGCAGAAAACTAAAAATTATTTTAAAAAGGATAAATCCATTAAGACTAGAAAGTGAATTCTTATCCCTCCCCACGAAAACGCCCGCATCATACATGATGATGGAAAGAGGCTATCATACCTGTGTATGGTTGGAAAATTTGATAGAGTAAACAAAAAGTGATGGAGTGCTAGCTTTCCCAGAACATGGTACGTTTAATGGGAGAATTATACATAATCTGAGAATAAGAATGAATGAATTAGAGCCCCAACCAAGATTAACACAATATGAAGCTTTAGAAGAATGGGAGACTGAAGCATTTGAGCTCGATAGATCCAGAAGTAGCAGAAGCTTTAGAGGGTTTTATCCTAGACTACCGTGCGAATCATGAGATAATCAGATGAAACAATGGAGACAAGCAATGGTGACTGAAGGATTATATCCTGCACTAATGGCTGAGGAACAGTCAGGAGGTAAGTGTACAGAGAAGACCAAACATTTGGGTGCCGATTACGATCCTGTAAAAACCGGGTACGAACCGTCGGACGGAGCATATTCTCCGTCCGACGCGTACCCGGTCGTAACAATATACGAACATGGAATTACGAGTCGCACGGAAACTCAATATCCGTACGAATCGTACAAAACCCCGACCGACGAAAATAAACATACAAATGTGATCCGGGAAAGCGCCGACGTGACGTCGGGACGCACGCAGCCTGCCTTTCACGAACCAGGAATTACGATTCGCACCGACGTCATCCCGCACGGACAATATTTTCCGGCTGCTAAAAACTGCCGGGAAATCAGTACGACGCAAACAAGGAGTACCTGTACGCGACGGACAGACATGGACCCGAACCTACGTGTCATCCCGGCCCTCATAGCAGTCAGAACAACAAAGTGAGGGGGGAAAGGGGGGGGGCAGGACCAGGGGCAGGCCACAAAACCCCCACCAAACTCACACAGCACACATGCCCTGGACATACCTGACCCCCAGGCCCTGGTCACTACGAGGGGGTGGGGGCGTGTCCAGCAAAGCCAGAGTCCGCCACAACGGAAGTGCCTGACGACGCGAACCGGCAACACAACAATACAGGTACGTCCCGTACCCACGCCTTAAGAGCGTGGGTACGAATCGTACCACGCCCACACCTATGTCACCCCAACAATGGCGGGATGGCTGTACCCACGTGGCAAAGGCCTGGGTACGGCCCGCACAAGCATTCCACAGCGTGGGTACGGATATGTACGGACCGTACCCCCACCCGCGTATGCATGGAGCGTACCCCCCACCCCAACCGTGTATGTACAGACCGTACCCCCACCCCAACAGTGTAAGTACGACCCGTACCCTCACCCGCGTATGTATGGAGCGTACCCCCACCCCAACCGTGTATGTACGGACCGTACCCCCACCCCAACCGTGTATGTACGACCCGTACCCTCACCAGCGTATGCATGGAGCGTACCCCCACCCCAACCGTGTATGTACAACACGTACCCCCACCCCAACCGTGTATGTACGACCCGTACCCTCACCTGCAGACGTATGGAGCGTACCCCCACCCCAACTGTGTAAGTATGACCCGTACCCTCACCCGCGTACGTATGGAGCGTACCCCCCACCCCAACAGTGTAAGTACGACCCGTACCCCCACCCGCGTATGCATGGAGCGTACCCCCACCCCAACCGTGTATGTACGACACGTACCCCCACCTCGTATGCATGGAGCGTACCCCAACCCCAACAGTGTAAGTACGACCCGTACCCCACCCGCGTACGTATGGAGCGTACTCCCACCCCAACAGTGTAAGTACGACCCGTACCCCACCCACGTACGTATGGAGCGTACTCCCACCCCAACAGTGTAAGTACGACCCGTACCCCACCCGCGTACGAATGGAGCGTACTGCCACCCCAACAGTGTAAGTACGACCCGTACCCCCATGGAGCGAACCCACACACGTGTATGTTCTAAGCGTACATATTGTTAAATAGGAGGGGTGTGTGCAGAGTCCTCCCAGCAGTGCCCAGACACAGGAGGGGTGTGTGCCTAACACTCACAGCAGTGCCCAGACACAGGAGGGGTGTGTGCAGAGTCCTCCCAGCAGTGCCCAGACACAGGAGGGGTGGGTGCAGAGTCCTCCCAGCAGTGCCCAGACACAGGAGGGGTGGGTGCCTAACACTCACAGCAGTGCCCAGACGCAGGAGGGGTGTGTGCAGAGTCCTCCCAGCAGTGCCCAGACACAGGAGGGGTGTGTGCCTAATACTCACAGCAGTGCTCAGACGCAGGAGGGGTGTGTGCAGAGTCCTCCCAGCAGTGCCCAGACACAGGAGGGGTGTGTGCAGAGTCCTCCCAGCAGTGCCCAGACACAGGAGGGGTGTGTGCCTAACACTCACAGCAGTGCCCAGACACAGGAGGGGTGTGTGCAGAGTCCTCCCAGCAGTGCCCAGACACAGGAGGGGTGTGTGCAGAGTCCTCCCAGCAGTGCCCAGACACAGGAGGGGTGTGTGCAGAGTCCTCCCAGCAGTGCCCAGATGCAGGAGGGGTGGGTGCAGAGTCCTCCCAGCAGTGCCCAGAGACAGGAGGGGTGTGTGCCTAACACTCCCAGCAGTGCCCAGAGACAGGAGGGGTGTGTGCAGAGTCCTCCCAGCAGTGCCCAGAGACAGGAGGGGTGGGTGCAGAGTCCTCCCAGCAGTGCCCAGACATAGGAGGGGTGGGTGCAGAGTCCTCCCAGCAGTTCCCAGACATAGGAGCGGTGGGTGCAGAGTCCTCCCAGCAGTGCCCAGATGCAGGAGGGGTGGGTGCAGAGTCCTCCCAGCAGTGCCCAGAGACAGGAGGGGTGTGTGCCTATCACTCCCAGCAGTGCCCAGAGACAGGGGGGTGTGTGCAGAGTCCTCCCAGCAGTGCCCAGACACAGGAGGTGTGGGTGCCTATCACTCCCAGCAGTGCCCAGACATAGGAGGGGTGGGTGCCTATCACTCCCAGCAGTGCCCAGACATAGGAGGGGTGTGTGCAGAGTCCTCCCAGCAGTGCCCAGACATAGGAGCGGTGGGTGCAGAGTCCTCCCAGCAGTGCCCAGACACAAGAGGGGTGGGTGCAGAGTCCTCCCAGCAGTGCCCAGAGACAGGAGGGGTGGGTGCCTAACACTCCCAGCAGTGCCCAGAGACAGGAGGGGTGTGTGCCTAACACTCACAGCAGTGCCCATGGAACGCAAAGGGTGGAGTAGCCACAGATACCGTGCCCACAAATTTCAGTCAGGTGCACAAAGACCCTGCAGTACATGTACCACATGTGTGCGAGGCTGGGAGTATACGCATGCATAGCGCAGAAAAGAAAACATGTCCACATGAAGTCATGTCAATAGTCCACATACACAAGTACAATGACTACCAAGGATGCCACGAATGATGCAGGTGGAGACATTGCTCAGCATGCATGTGCAAAGTTGAAGGAGTCCGTCACACACCCAGCTAATGTACACACAGCTCAGCGCTAAATATTGGGAACACCCTGCAGGGAAGATGTCAGGGTACACAGAGGAAGGAATACACCTTTGGACAATTTCACCATGCAGCAACTGCTTACATGAACAGGGAAACCTAGCTAACACCGTGTGATGGCACACAGATCCCAGGGTCCCCCCTATGACCAGCACACTACAAAATTTCCCACACACCCAACACATGAACACCACCCAAAACCATGTAGCAGCCCCACCAACAGCAATACCAGCAAAGCAGTAGTGTTCCAAGGGGAAAAAAATAAATTGCTTTATTCAGCATGAACCAAAAAATCTTGTTTGTAGGAAGTTCAATATTTACAAAGCCCATAGGGCAGTCCAGAAGTCACAGCTGGATGGGGGACACAGTGGGATGCGTGTCCCCTAGCTTGCCTGCACAGTTAGATTCCGTCGTCTTCCACAGGGGTGAGGGCATCATGTGGGGGGGAAGAACCAGGCACCGCAGGGACAGGAGGGCGAAGGGTAGGCGTCGTGGGTGCAGGGATGGAGGACTCCACCACAGGGGGTGGGGCAGGGCCAAAGGCGGAGGCCAGGATCTCGCTGCACACCTTAGCAAGGTCCTCCAGGGAATCCCCTGCACCCGAAGGAACCACAGGCCCCAAGGAGGGGGGGGGTCAGAGGGATGGGTCGCAGCGCCACTGGGGGAGGGTGTAGACAGAGGGGGGAATCAACCACCCTGACCTGGGACTCCCTTGACCGCTTGCGGGGTGGTGTCACTGTGGGGCTCAGGGACAGAGCGGCCATGAAGGAGTCTTTGTGTGATATGTGGCCAGGAGAGCTGAGGGGAGGGGATTTGGAGGGAGTGGATTTGGTGGAATGCGGACTCCCACTCTGGCTGCGTGTCTTACGTTTGCCCCCCGACCCAGTGGGTGTGCCTACTTCACCCTGTGTGTGCGTGCCAGGAGGTGTGCGGGTGACCTTCCCTGCTGGTGTGGTGCCTGTGTCCGTCGTGGTGGGTGCATGCTGACATCTGGGTGTACGTGGGACAGGCATGGGAGTGGGAGGTGTGGATGGGACAGGGGTAGGGGGTTGGACGTAGCGCTGCAGGAGACCCACTGCTGCAGTCAGTGTCGAGTCTATCGACCTCAGCAAGCTGCGTTGGTCAGCCTGCGATGAGTGAATGCCCTCCAAGTATGCCTCCATGTTGTTGAGGACCTGGCTGTGGCCCTGGAGGACATTAAGGATCGCAGCCTGACCAATCTGCAACTGCCGCTGGATGTCCACAGACTCGGCATTGGCGGCAGCAGTGGAGACAGGGGCAGGGGATGCGGTGCCTGGCAGGAAGGAGACATGTGGTGACCGGGCACATTGGGAAGGGACACGAGCAAGTGGGAGGCGGCTGATGGCAATGGAGGGGGCGGGGTGCGATGTTGTGCCGCTGTCAGCTGGTGGTGCAGCCTCCGCCCACTCGGAGAGATCATCCTCGGACCCGTCTGCTTCATATTCGGTGGTGCCAGTGGACAGGTCCTCGGCCTCACTCTCCTCCGCCTCTGTACCACTCAATGTGCCAGCCACGATGTCAACGCTGGCACTGGTGCTCGGTCCCTCCGCTCCGTCTGTGCTCATGTCTCCCTCCGTGTCCCCCGACGATGCTGTGGGCAAGTTAAGAGACCGCAATTAATCACACACCTGTATACATATGTCACATGAGTCCAAACTACCTAGCTTACAGTGCATAGCCTGCAAAGAAAGATCAGTAACATCTACAAAACAAGGTACAGAAGTAGGGCATGCAACACACAGTTGGTTGACCCACCATGCCAATGAAAATCCATGGAGAGCATGACACAATAGCAAATGACATGAAATGGAGTTTGACATAGGAGCCAGGCCCTGGGGACAATCCAGCACTGCATCTGCACCACACAGCGTTGCCGACAATAGGGATGAGGAGGGACCAAATCCATGAGCCTGAGGCACATGCTGCATAGGTAATACTGAAAACATGCCCAACATGACTGGCTCACTGCACCTTGAGTGTATGTCCAGACAAACATCACACACTGGCCAGAACTATCAAGGAGATTTCAGGTTTTGACATGTAGGCTTGCCCCGCACCAACCACCCCCTACATGAGACAATTTGTTGAGACACAGGTGGCACTTACATCTCTTAGTCTGGGTGAAATACACAGGGGATGCATAAATGCAAGATTGGACGCCAAATACCCGAGGTGCGCCTGTCCAAATAATCATATACAAATGGCCAGCATCAGACACACAGGCATTGGCCACTGTGACTATGAACAAGGAAAATCAGGTCAGGCTGTACAGTGGACACTTGTACTACATTTCACGTCAATATACATGGTGCCAGGGGACAATGGCACAGAGCACAACCTATGCTGTAGACACTGAGAGTGTCCACGTTTTGTGATGACACACATGACACATAGGAAAATATGACCCAGGGGACAGTAGTGGCAACACCGCTCTATGGTCCTGAATGGGAATGACTGCAACACACGCCACCATCCCTGCACTATGCGTATCGCACACTCATGCACATCATGTCACAGGCCACAACATAGGACATGCGCACTGTAAGGCATGACACTTGTGAGACTAACTCCCATGTCTGGACTCTGCATCAGTGCCAACTGACATGGAACCCACATGTACTGAACTGGACAGGGCACAGGCAAGGTCCCAAAACCTGTTACACACCACCCCCACACATGATGCTACAGGCATAGTTCAGGTGGAGAAAGTGCCAGCCTAGATAACCTTGTGAAGGAGTGACTACACACAGACCAGGGAACACATTGCAAGGAGGGGAAGGGAGGCAGAAGAGCACAGCTATACAGTGGGTAACTGGATCTGCACAGCACCTTTAAACCCTGGCAGTGTATCCATGCAACTGTGCACTTACAAATGCTGGTGAAACACAACAAGCACACATGTACCTACCCCCTTCCTGCTGCTGCATCTCCTGTAAGCGCCTCTCCAAGTCTGGAAAGACCACCGGCAGCACACGCTTGTGGATGTGGCTCAGTCGGCGGCGCCCGCGGTTCTTATGGCTCTCAGGTGAGTCCCCCAGCAGGACCCGTGCGATCCTCCGCGTCCAGCACCGGATATCCTGCCAGCGTTTCCTCACCTGGGACAGGCGCCGCTTCCGACCATCGGCACTCCTCACGGCGCTGACGGCGGTCAGCCATATCTGCTCCTTGGCAGAGGCGCCTACCTGTGACAGAGACACATATTAGAACACATTTGCTGATTACAACAAGGCATAGTATGCATCCAACGCATTGCACCTTTGTCAAAGGGACATGATCCTCTGGGGCAGGGCAAAAGCAGTACATGCCATTGAAAGGACACAGGTGGAATGAGGGCAACTACACAATCAATGATCCAGGCTCACACTGTGCATCACAAGCTACACCAGGATAATGTGCAGCACCTCTAAGCAGTCGCATGCCACAGGTCACTGACGCTACCGCAGCAGAGTACACAGACACACACAGGCACAGGACATTCACCTGCCATTGCCAAATGCAGCGACAAACCTCACTCTGCACATGTGCCACTAGACTGGGGGGGGCTCACAGGTGTGGGGCTGGCTCTGCACGTCAGACACACAGCACTGCTCCCTGCTCACATCACATGGCCAGGGTATATCCATCCCTCATGCAGCTGGGGTGCTACACTCCACATATGCACCCACCCACATGACAGGGGACTTACACACACACCGATGTCCAGGGTACGAACACATCATGTGGACACTCTCAGCACAGGTACACAGAACTAACACACATCTGTGGGTACAGTCACCTGTCACACTGGGCTGACCACATAATCACATGAGGACTGTAGAGGCAACATTCCCAGGAGGATAAGACAGGCAGAATGTGGCATGCACCATGCAGTGATTGTCACAGTAAACACAATGCAAGTGAGGATGGCAGACATGCACCACTGCATGCTCTGGCTGGGAGACATCAGGCATTCCCCCCGCTGGGACCCCCGCTACAGTACATAGCATGTGTGAGACACCTGGACACAATGCCAGAAGTCACAGTCCCAAAAAAGGGACACAGTCTGTGCTAGTGGACTCTGCACTCACCTGATACCCTGATCGCCCATACAGCATGGGGTACTGTGGGAGGATCACATCCAGCAAAGCCATGTTCTCCTCCAGGGGGAAAGGCTGTGACCTCTCCACAGACCTTGACATGGTTTCAGGGAATCAGTAGCAGCAGCTGGGTCGTGGAATCCAGAGATGTGCAGGCAAGTGCTCCCTCATGGGACCTGGCTGCCTTATATCTGCCTTGCTGGCCTGTTTCATGCACAGGAGTACAGAGTGATTGGTCACTCACATTTGCATCCTATGTTTCCTCCAATCCCTTCAAACCTAGCACAGTCAGTGGGTTCTTATTGTGTTTTTTTCTTCAGCATGATGTCAACCCCACAAACACATTGCAACAAAGTAGATTCATTCCAACTGACTTCTGCTGTGCACCTTCCAGAACAAAATCAAACTTTAAACTTGGTCTCCATGACAACCAGCATGCATGTAGGCCTTAATACTTGTCCCTCATGTGTCCCCTATGTAATTTTGAGCTTCACACACAGGTACGGTGCGTTCCGGGGCCCTAGGGCACCCCAAATGCATAGCAACGGCCCGTACAGGCGTGTGTACGGGCCGTACCACTATGAGTACGCATACGCGAGGACACCCATAGTGATAGTGAACGTACAGGCGTGTGTACGAGCCGTACCACTACGAGTACGCATACACGAGGACACCCATAGTGATAGTGAACGTACAGGCGTGTGTACAGGCCGTACCACTACGAGTACGCATACGCGAGGACACCCATAGTGATAGTGAACGTACAGGCGTGTGTACGGGCCGTACCACTACGAGTACGCATACGCGAGGACACCCATAGTGATAGTGAACGTACAGGCGTGTGTACGGGCCGTACCACTACGAGTACGCATACGCGAGGACACCCATAGTGATAGTGAACGTACAGGCATGTGTACGGGCCGTACCACTATGAGTACGCATACGCGAGAACAACCATAGTGATAGTGAACGTACGCACGCGTGTACGGTCCGTACCACTATGGGTGTTCTTGCGTATGCGTACTCATAGTGGTACGGACCGTACACACGCCTGTACACTCACCATCACTATGGGTACACATACGGCAGCACTCCCATAGTGATACGGGAACGTACACAGGCCCTCTTTGCGAAAGTACGGTGGTTTTAACACATCACAGTGGTGACAGGCAGCACACAGGAAGGAATAGGGCTGACATACTTGTCCATGGATGGACATCAAGGTATTGTCTGGGCAGTACTACATGTGTGGGGCACAGGTGTGAAAGGCTGTGATGTGGCACATTACTCCAGAGTCGAGAAGGCACCAGATGTATGATGAGATGTGTACACATGTAATGTGTGACGGTGCAATGTGTGCCAGGCATGCCCTTGACTCCTTTGACATGTGTGCATGTCGTACTGCACCCTTGGGATGAGCGTCACTGGCATGGCACGGACAACAACACACGGAAGTGTCCCCTGAGGCCCGGTACAGGGGTTACCACACCTGACATGTCACTACCCACGGTGCACGATGTGACTATGTCATGTATGTGTGGTGGATTTCCATTAGCTTGATGTTGGAGCTCCCTCAAAAGCTGCAGCTGTTGCAGCAACCAACATGTGGCTGTGTGTAGATGGACATGGCACACTGTTCCGCACACCATGCCACATGTGGTATCGGATGTGAGGTGCGTATGTATGCATGGGACACGGAGTAGCGTAACAAGGACAGGTCTGCATCCTCTCTATGAATGTGTGGTGAGTCATCACATGTACACCTTCATGGCAAGGTGTGTGGGCTGTCCTAGTGTAATGTCATGTGACCTGTGGCTCTAGTGTACCGCTCGCAGTCTCTGCAATCGACATCCTACTTCTGCTGATATGTGGATGTATGTCACTCCTGTCTTGCGTCTGGCTGTTCACTTACACTGGGACACAGCTAATCCCATGCCAAGGCATGTGGAGGTTCACAATCTCCGTGTGTAGCTGGGTCTTGGTAGGAGTGTCACCTGGCAGCCATACGTATCCAGGGCATGTGGCACATACCTGACTCCGTATGTAGCATATGTGTATTGACAGTTTAACATGTGCTCAGTACAAATAAATTGTTGTTGTGGTGCACTCACTCTTCCTTGTCACTTCCAAATTACTGCAGAGCGCCGCCTCTTCCACGACCAATTCCGGACTTGGCTGCCATGCGGGAGAATGACTGTATCCGGTGCTACCGCTTCCCCCAACGGTTGATTTTGGAGTTGACGGCGAGACTGGCACCACACCTGCAACCGCTGCACAGGTATCCTACGGCACTGACACCCAAGCTGAAGGTAATGGCAGCCCTACATTTTCTTGCCAAGGGTACCTTTCAAAATACCATAGCTCATGTTGGTGGCATGTCCCAGAGCATGTTCTGCCGTGTGCTGCATGATTTCTTAGAGGCCATGTTGATTCACCTGGATGACTTCATCCATTTCCCAACCCCTGAAATGTTGACTGGGGTCAAGCGTGGATTCTATGCCCTGGGAGGGATGCCCCATGTCATTGGGTCCATAGATGGGACACATGTGGCTTTGGTACCACCACAGGCACAGGAGGTAGCGTACAGGAATCGCAAGCACTACCACTCCATCAATGCCCTTGTGGTGTGTCTGTCCAACATGGTGATTTCACATGTCTGTGCTCGTTTTCCAGGATCAGCACACGATGCCTACATCATGAGGCGTAGCAGGATGCCTGAAATGATGACGCAGCTGCGCAACGAACGAGCATGTGTTGTTGGTGGGTACAGTCTGTCTGTCCTGTATTTTGCGTAGACTTCCAGCACGACCGCTTCTCCTGTCCTACTGATGTCCATGTGCTTTCCATGTAGGGGACGCTGGCTATCCCAACATGCCATGGCTGATCAAACCTCTCCGGAACCCCATCACGCCGGCCCAGCTCCGCTACAACACCGCCCATGGCCGGACAAGGCGAGTGATAGAGAGGACGTTTGGCCTCCTGAAGAGCTGATTCCGATGCCTCCACAAGACCGGCGGCGCGCTCCCATATGCCCCGGCGAAGGTCTGCAAAATCTTCATGGTCTGCTGCATGCTGCACAACATGGCAGTTGAGAAAGCTGTGCCACTCATCCTGGATCAAGATGATCAGGACCATCCACCCGTGGAGGACGAAGGTCTTGGCAATGGGGCTAGTGATGTGGAGGATGTGAAGCCGCAAGAGGACATCCGGAGTTGGCTCATACGCGATTTCTTTGCTTAGTGGTGAGTACCAGTGTCTGTGTGTGCACGCATTGGTCCCCGTGTGGCATGTGTTGCCATGTGTGTGTCCATCTGCATGTATGCCACGTGAGTCAGAGGTGTGTGTGGATGTGTCACTGGAGTGATGGTGGCAGTGATGTGTATTTCCCCAGTCATAATTGTGACCTGGCATGTTGTCATCCTTACATGTTTCGAGTACATGCACATGCAAGTGGCTGTGCTTTTTGTGGCTGACTTCTTGTGTGTCTCTCATCCCCAGGTACTTGCGCATGCCGTCTGCTGGTTGCATTGTTGTGGCACTGCTATTCCTCATGGACACGTCATCGTGTGCTGACTCAGCGTTACACGCAAGGACAAGTTTAGAAGTCTCCTTAGGGTAAGGGATGCATCAGGGGTGTATTGGGTGTGGCAGTTGTTCACGATGTATGCACACTGCCCCTGTCGATGTTTGGTTCCTCTGCAGACATGTCGCATCACCATGGTACACATTACATGCAGCTGGGTACACCTGAATAGATGGTCTGACTTGTTGACAGTCATCAGTGATGGGATTGTGGAATGTGATGATGGCATCATTGCGTGTTACACTGCCCTTGGACACATACGGTTTGCCTTGGCTTGACATGCTGTGGGACTTCCACATCAGCGGATCAATGGTGTATGGCAGTCTCTCCGTGAGCAGCAGGGGGTGTTTAGCTGTTAGCCGACACTTGTGTGCCAGTTCCATGGCTATCACGCATTTGTGCTGCAGAAGGGGGGTTCCAGTGCTGGACCCACATGTTACTCCACATGACCCGTTCATGTGTACTCCTAGTTGCCTCTGCAATCCCGAATACATGACTAATAAAGGTGTCCCTATGCCTCCAAGGTGCCTCTTCTCAGTCAATGCTGGTGTGTTGCCACGGTGCCTCCGGCATGTCTGGCATGGTTTTCCGTGATAGTGGCTATGTGTCTATGTGTCGAGTAGCAAGATGCAAGCTGTTTGTGTGGGATTAGACTGTGTATTGTGCATGATGTCCATGACTGTGTGGGTATTGTGACATGTGCCATCCCCATGCATCCAACGTTGGCCAGGCCACCATTCTCTGCATCCACCTGACTCAAGCTTGCAGGACATGGTTCTGCCACCTGTCTGCACATACCTGGGTGCCCCCCAGGACACTCGACATGATCCCTGACCTCTGCGCATGACTGTTGCTGTACTCAATATGTCTGTCGGCACGGTTGTGCGGCCACCCCCTCAGCTGGTTGGGCCCATCACGGGTGTGTATGGTGCTCCATGTCTGTCTTGCCTAATACACTGTGACCCGTGTGTCCTGTGCCAGACTCAGGCCCCAGGGTGTGGATGGTTGAAGTCAAATGAGAACTCAGGCATGTTTAGACTTTAGAAGACACATGTAAGGTAATAATGCAACCAGCAGGCATCTTCTCTTCATGGTGTGACTTTTTATTTCAGTGGGGGGGGGGGGGGGGTTTGACATGAGGGGGTTTCCGGGTGTGTGGAATCCAAAGTTCACTAGGGGAGTTGGTGTCCTTGCCATTAGAAATCCTCAGAGTCCATGCCACAGTCTTTGTCAACATTGGTCAGACAGTGACCAGCAAGGCCATGTGGCAGAGAATGTCTTTTGATGCTGTGCTGCTGTTGCTCCAGTGGGCCAGGTGCCAGGCCAGGTGTCCTGGGAGATGGTGCTGTAGCGCCGACCCTCACGGTCTTTTACGTGGACGACCCGCCCTCCTGCGGGAACCCTCAGAAGCAGGCCCTGACGATGTTTGGGATGCTCCATCGGATGTTTCCTCCTCCTCCTCCTGATCCCTCCCTGTGGGTGGTGATGTTCTACGCCTTCTGGCACAGGGAGGGTTGCCCATGTTGTCGGCCATTCGACGGAGTGTACTGTGAATTCCCGTGAACACCGTCACGAGCTCAGCCTGTCTGTCCTCCATCCTCCGTTGGTGTTGCAGTAGACAGGCATGTTGCTCCGCATGTTGCTGGGCCTGCTGGGTCTTGATCCCCTCGAGGATGGACACAACCTGGGCCATGCCCGTGGTGTCCTGCCGGTATGTGTCCAGGATGTTTCGGACATGGGAATATACCGGTTCCCCAGCCAACTGGTCAGGCTGGTGCCTCCGCCGTCCTCCACTCCCACCACCCCTGCCCACTTGCACCTGGCCTGCCCTTGTGGGCACATCGGGTCTCCGGGACCCCTGAGGGGTGGCATTGGCGTTGTCGCCTGCCTCCTCCTGGGTGCCCGGGACACCGTGTCCCTCCTGGCCAGCCTGGCTGCTTTGTGGTGGTGGGGCAGGGATCCTGGGTGTCTCCTGGGATGTGGCAGGAGTGGGGGGGGTGGTTGGCCCAGTTGTACCTGACGCAGGTGCTGCAGGTCGTTGGACACCAGAGGGGCCAGGTTGGTCGGGGTCGGGTTGGTCCACAGAGTGGTGAGAGTCGTCGCTGCCGGTGGCTCCTTCATCCCGCCGAGCCGGGTCCTGTGAGTCTTCCCCCCCAGTGTTGGGGGGTGATCCACGACGTTGACCTGTGTGTGAGAGAGACAATGTTAATTTTGTTCCATGCAACATCCATGTTTCATTAGTTTCAAAGTTGGAACATTACCTCTGGGAATTTGGATATGTCTTGCATTCCACTCACAGTGCTCTTGTGCATGGGTATGTCCCTTGGGCACAGCTTTGGCGACTTTACCTATGTGTGGCACAGTCTTACTTGCTGCGTCAAGTGTGACTGCAGTCAGCAGTGGAGTGGGCAGGTGTGGCGAGCCGTGCATTGGCGCCTTCCGTGTAGCACTGTACGTGGGCACATGAAGTTGTTCCACACACTTATATGATGCAGGTAGCTGTTGTTGTGCTTGTGGCACTGGCCACCCTTGTCTACATGCACGCAGTCCACCTGCTGACGAGCAGACATTCCCACACACCACAAGGCTGATTTGGTCTCCCTGTGTCTCCCTCCCTCTCTGTCCCCCTCTCCCTCACTCTGTGTGTCGGCCTCCTCCCTCTGTCCATCTCCCTGTGTCTCCCTCCCTCTCTGTCCCCCTCTCCCTCCCTCTGTGTGTCGGCCTCCTCCCTCTGTCCGTCTTCCTGTGTCTCCCTCCCTCTCTGTCCCCCTCTCCCTCCCTCTGTGTGTCAGCCTCCTCCCTCTGTCCGTCTTCCTGTGTCTCCCTCCCTCTCTGTCCCCCTCTCCCTCCCTCTGTGTGTCGGCCTCCTCCCTCTGTCCGTCTCCCTGTATCTCCCTCCCTCTCTGTCCCCCTCTCCCTCCCTCTGTGTGTCACCCTCTGTCACCTCAGCCCAGCTTACTGTGCACACACTGTTAGCAGATCTTTGAATGGGCCTTGGATTGTTGATGTGAGTTTGTTTCTGATCTCCAGGCACCCATTGGGTGTAGTGTCTGTGTCTGCACTGCTGCTGTGGTGGTGTGTGCTGCCACTCTTTCACAGTGTTGGCTGTTCATTAGCTGCTGTCATGTGCAAGAACGTGCCGTCACCCCCATGTGTTGATGCAAGGCGTCCGCCATTTGCTGGCAAGTCATTCCTGTGTTGGGACACACTGTTTGTCTGGCTGTGACCTAGGCCAAATGGGCAGGGGGCATTGTTGTCTGCTTCTGAGTTGCACTATGTGATTTTTGGGGCCCACCCTCCCGCCATCCGGCTTACCGTGTCATGTGTTGGTGTCTTCTGTGGCCTGTGACTTGACATTGTCCAGCTGGGTGCATGGGGCATGGTGGCGCCAGTGGCATGTGCGTGTTCATGGAGTGTGGTTGAGTCATGTGATAGCTTGGGGTGGTTGCGTGCCTGTTTGTGAGTTTGGTTGTGGATGACGTTCCCCCCATGTGAGGTGCGTTGTTTGTGTACTCACCCGGGTCTCGGAGTCCTCCTAATCCGTCCACTGCCTCCACCGGCAGTATGGCCATCACCCTCTCCTCCCAGGGATGGTAGTGTACGGGTCTGCGGGACGGCCCTCCTCCAGTGACGTTGGCCTGGTTGTGTTCATCCGTCATCTTGGCTCGGACCCTCCTCCGCAGATCGTACCACCTGGCTTGGCATTCATGCCTGGTCCTTCTGGTGGACGCAACAGCATTCACAGCATCGACGATCGTCTGCCACATGGATGTTTTTTCTGAAATGGTGGTCTGTCTGACCAATGTTCCAAAGAGGTGTGGCTCGACTCTGAGGATTTCATCGACAAGGACCTCCAACTCTCGGCTGGTGAACTTTGGATTCTTGTTAGTGGGCATGGTGAGGGGTGTGGGTGTGGACGGTGGGGGTGTGTGTGTGGATGGTTGTGGGTGTGTGGGTGTGGTTGTGCAGGTGTGTGTGTGAATGTGATGAGGGGGTGTTTGTGAAGGTGTGTGTGTGAAGGTGTGCAA
This sequence comes from Triturus cristatus, assembly GCF_964204655.1. Lineage (NCBI taxonomy): Eukaryota > Metazoa > Chordata > Amphibia > Caudata > Salamandridae > Triturus > Triturus cristatus. The sequence goes on from NC_140580.1 coordinate 990,435,230, forward strand.
GTGTAAGGTGTGGTAAAGCTTCTAGTATGGTGCTGTAGGTTGTCTGTGGGGTCTGGCAGCAGTGAGTCTGTTGCAAAGGCTCATGGTTTGTGTGTGTGGGCCCTTTTTATTGGTCCATTGGTGGGTGTGGCTGTGTTTGAACTTTGGGTGGGTGTGTTATAAGGAGTGGTTGTGTTTTGTGGCTTCGTGCCATTCGAATGGTGTATTCTTGTGTCGTTTTGGTTTGTCCTGGTTGTGTACGTGCGTTTTTTGCGTGTGTACGGTGTGTACATGGGCCATTTTGTTGTACAGTGCTGTCCTTGTGTGTGGCTTGGTACGACTCGTACATGCGGTTGTGATGTTGGGGCCTGGGGTGCGCTCCGTACTTAGAATGTTGTGGTGGGGGTACACTCCATGCATAGGCGGGTGGGGGTACGACTCTAACGTACACGGGTGTAGATACACGGGGGTACGACACGAACGTAGAGGGGGCGTAGGACACGTACACGGGTGTACATACAGGGGGGGTACGACACGTAAACGGGTGTACATACACGGGGGGGTACGACACGTACACGTGTGTACATACACGGGGGGTACGACACGTACACGGCTGTCTATACCCGGGGGGACGACACGAACGTACACGGGTGTAAATACGGGGGAGGTACGACGCGAACGTACACGGGGGGGGTACGACACGTACACGGGTGTACATACACGGGTGGGGGTGTACATACACGGGGGTACAACTCGAACGTACGGGGTCTGGGGGGGTGTTGGGCACGTATGCGGGCACATGTCTCCATGGTTGCTATGGGAGTTCGGTGCGGACGGTGTTTTTTCCATACGGTTGTAACATCGGACGCACGGGATGGATCGTGATTCCGCGGTCGGACTTCACTTTTCACATTTGTACGGTAAATCGTCCGAGGACGTGTCGGACACATTTTCCGACCCGAGGACGTGTGGGGAATTATTCCGAATGCGATTCGTATGGTCTTTTTCCCATGCGAATCGTAATTGGCAGTTTGTACGGCACTTGTACGATTCGTACGGTAAAAAGACCGGATACGAGTCGTACGGGGAAAATGTTTACCGGATCGTAATCGGCACCTTAATGATGACAGGTAGTGGTGAATCAGAAGATGATTTTATGGAGGACATTTTAATGAAAAAGCCTCCGCCATACCAAGAAGGACTCAGTAGAACTGCTCCTAGTGCCCCGGTTTTGGGAACACCATTGGTTCCACAAGTTATACATGACCCAACGAATGAAAGGGTTCTTCAGTAAAAAGAAAGAGAGGCAATAAATAGGAACACAGAAGAATTAAAAACAGAAAGTAACCCAATTGAGTACCCACCCTGAAGCACTGACTATACCAGTGACTATAGGTCCTGTGGTTCCATTATATGGAGATAAAGCAATCTATCACAAACCACCAGTCATGTCCACACCTACAATTGAACCCAGAAAAGAGAATATAATAATTGATGATCAAGGCAGTGAATGTGATTCGGTAATATCATTAATGGATTTACCGATAAGAGGACAGATAAATGAAACCCCGAGAAGAGTTACACCTAGTTGTTCAAAGGAAGTACAAATAGAGACTTCAACAGAAGTCAAGAGGGCCGCAATAGAATCACCAGAAGAAATAGAAAGATAGGCACAGGGAATAGACAAGCCAAAACAGCCACTAAAAAAAATAGATATTTATAAATTGAGAGTAGAATTAGAAGAAATGATAGCTGGAAATGTGGGGTTAATTAGATTAAATACCTACACTGAAGAAGAATTGCTATTCATTTGTAGAAGTATCACTAGACATGCAAAGATATTCCATGAGAAATTGACAGACCTAGCCTCTGAAATGGGAGTTGAAATAGAGAAATCCAAGGTATTACAGATACCATACAGAGCAGAATTCAGTGATAAGGACTTGGGTGATATGAATGTGTCCGGAAGAAAATTACAGGTTAAATAATTGATGACCATTTTACAAAGAAGGGGTGATCTAGACAAATGGAAAGCTAGATGGATGAGAAAAAGGGAAGAAGCACATGCTAATCGAACAACTTCTGAATTTTTGTTGAAAGAAACAAGAAAGGTATAAAGATTATGTCCAATGAGAGAGGTACCGGGAGGAGAATATGTACATGTTACATGGACCAGACAGGATATTTTGTCGTTTACAAATGATTTCCCGAAGTTAAGAGAAAAGCCAGTTGAATGGTATCGGCAAGTTGAAAGATTTGTGAAGGTTTCTAAAGTATTGTTAAAAGATTTGGATGGCTTATTTGACATAGTGGTACGTACTGATTTATGGACAGAATGTAAAATTACTGTTGATTGGCCTAGTGATGAAAACCCTAGAGATGAGAAAACAGGAGCCCCTTCACCAGGTGATCACTTTCTTGAAAGGGAAAATTCCTCCTAAAGAAACAGATTGGGTAAAGATAGATGGAACGACCCAGGATATAAATGAGTCTGTACATGCTTATTATGAACGCCTTCCGCAGGTATTTAAACAGTATAGTGGATTTGAGAACATTGGAGATAAAGATATGGGACATTTTATGTATCGATTTGTGACAGGATTAAAACCATAAATTGGTAACATGATTCGTCAACACATGTTGTGTTGGCAAGCGAGACCATAAGATGACATTCTTAAATACGCAAAGTATTGCAGAGATGAAATTGACAATAGACAAAAGAAGTTAGAAGAAAAGGTGATGTGGGCCCAAGTAAAATTAGCAGAACAGCAGGAACTCCAACTAAACAGCCAGACAGGAAATCAAGGGAAGGGGCAAGGCCAAAGTGAAAATAATGGGGGAAAACAAAAAGGACGAATGAGTAGAGAGGAGGCAAAGAAAATGTTTCCCTGTCACATGTACGGAAAATTTGGGCATTGGAAAAACGAGTGTGAAAATATCCAGAATAATAGTGGCCCAAATCAAATTTTTATATCCACAAATGCAGAATGAGGTGATAACGAGTCAACCGCAACAGGTTGTAAATCTACACAGTCAGTTAAGACCTGCCCCTATGCCAAATTTTGTGAAGAAGGCCAAGTACAGTGCGGACACCAGATTTCAAGGAGGAAGTGGTAAGTAAAATTCTGTAACATCACAATTTCTTTTACAAGACAATTATTTTGATGACAGCGACCAATGACGGTGCCTGAGGGGGGAGGAAAAGGAGTGCGTACTTGGCGCATCCTTACCGCTAGATCAGTCAGGTCCATATATTGATGGTAAAGTAGAAGGAAAAGATATTACCTTTTTGTTGGACACTCGTGCTACCCGTTCTACTGTGAGAACAGCAGACATCCCAAACCTACCCCTCTCGGGAGAAGCGATCCAAATGATGGGCGTTTCAAATAAATAGATTAGACCCCTATTACAGAACCAATGGAGGTACGTATTGGAAATTTCAGGGAAATGCACAAATGTGGTGTTTGACTCCAGTCCCGTAAACTTATTAGGAAGAGAAATGAACTGCACAATATTTTGCACGCCGGACGGTGTTGCAATTCAAACTCCAGATGAAGACGGAGTCTATAAAATTATGTTCGCTAAACAAGGCACAGAAGCAGATGACATGTATTCCTTGATGACAAAAGACGATTTACCAGATGAGGTCAAAACTACAGTGAACCCTGATGTGTGGTATTTTACAGGAAAAGAAGTAGGGTTGATGGTAAATGTGGACCCAGTGAAGGTAACTGTGAAGGAAGGTGTAGTCTATACAAACACTCGACAATAAAAAATGAGCCCCAAAGTTAAAACTGATGTTGCAGCAGAAATTGATCGAATGATTGAACAAGGCATTCTAAAAGAAATAATGAGCAGTCCCTGTAATTCATCTATAATTGGCATTAAGAAACCTAGCGGGAAATATAGAATAGTTAAAGGTTTAAGAAAGATTAACAAGATTGTTGTACCTTGTTGCCCTGTAGTGCCCAACCCAGCAGTAATTCTGTACCAGATACCATGGAAGGCAGGATGGTTTACTGGAATTGATCTATGCCATGCCTTTTTCTCCATTCCATTACACCCAGGTAGCCAGTATCTCTTTTCATTTAAGTTTGACGACCGTATTTTAGTCTGGAATCACGTTCCTCAAGGGTATACTGAAAGTCCTTCGATTCTTTATCAAATATTGAAAAAGTGCTTAGAAACCTTAGTGCCACCCAGGAGATCAGTACTGGTACAATATATTGACAACTTGTTAGTCGCGTCTAAGACAAGAGATGCCTGTGTTACTGATTCAATTGCCTTGTTAAATCATTTGGCTGATGGTGGACATAAAGCGTCCCCAGAAAAATTGCAGTTTTACAAACCCGGAGTCAAATATCTAGGACACCAAATAGAATCTGGAGTAAGGAAAGTGACCCCTGAAAGAATAAGAATAATAAGACAAATGAAATTGCCGCAAACCCAGAGAGAAATGAGAATGTTTCTTGGGGTTGTGGGATACTATAGGCAATGGATTGTGGGGTTTTCTCTGCTAGCCAAACCTCTAATACAAATGACCAAGAAACGAGCAAAGGCTCCTATAGAATGGGATGCTGAAAGTATGGAAGCATTTGTGAAATTACGGAAATGTTTGTGTGAAGCCCCTGCCTTAGGTATGCCAGATTACTTGAAAGAATTTGCACTGTTTGGTTGTGAAAGAGAGAGTTGTGCACTCTCAGTTTTGACACAGAGACATGGTTTGATGCGACGTCCAGTGGCATACTTCTCTGCTACTTTTTACCCTGTAGCCTCAGTTTACCTGGTTGTTTAAAAGCAGTAGCTGCAACCTGTATGAGTCTGGAACAAAGCGAATCAATTATGATGGGACATCGTGTAAAGGTCACATTCAGTTGAGATTCTTTTAACAAAAACTCAAACTCAGTATCTTACTCGTAGTCAGATGACTAAGTTTGAAAGACTCATATTGGGTGCTGAAAACATGACAATAGTCAGGTGTACTGTACTTAATCCTGCCACCTTATTACTAGATGTATATGGAGAAGAGGTGAAAGATTAAGTCGAGCACGACTGTATGGATGTGACTGAGCTCTGTACCAAACCCCGTCCAAACATACAGGAAGAACCTTTGAAGAATGCTGAACATGAGCTATTTGTAGATGGCTCGTGTATGCACCATGAGGAGGACTAAGCGCTGCTTACGCTGTGTGTACATTGGCTGGAATAGTCGGAAGAAATCCTATTTACCAGTGTGGAAATCACAGATAATCTCTGTTAGCATGAGCTGACGCCATTTTGGTTGTGGCATCCATTTGTTTTAGCCATGTGATTCTCCCGCCTTCACTGTTCCTTGCCTTTCTATTCTGCTTGAGTCATCAACTGTAGTTAACTCCTTCAGTACTGAGCCAGAGCACTGTGTAAGCTCAGAAAGGCCTGTAGCTGCTAGAATGCACCTGTCTTAGAGTGTAACTGTCAGGCTATTTCGACCGATGTAAGCAGTTCTGCCTCCCCTCCCACTTTGCGGACTAAGTAATATTTGCCTGCCCATGTTAGTCAATAGCTATCCCTGTGCATGCCTGTACCTCCCATTTGAGTCTCCATGCTTACTCAGCTGTAAACTGGGTATATAAGCACCATGGTTTCTGTATACTATGGACTACCTCCTACAGTGCCCGAGGGTGCTGTATTGATGTAGTCCCACTTATGAGAGATTATTAAACTTGTCATTTGATATTCCAGCTTCCGTGCCAATCTCTACTTTGTTGGTTTAAGGTGGACAGATAAGGGTAAACCCCTGCACCGGCGGGCCCCTAAAAAGGTTCATTTCCACAAAATTGGCACCCAACTCGTGGAGCTCATCGGAGACGCGGCTGTCCAAAGGAGTGGTCTTGACGGAGGACAGGAATCTACTGAGGAGGTACCCTGCGCGAGGAGACCCTTTGTCTTTGCAGACCGATGTGTTTTTCCGGTTTTCCTGATCTGACCCTCCAGGTGTTGGCCGGTCCCGACTGAGATCTCCTTTGGCGTAAGTGACCATTAGGTCGACACACAGCTTGGCAGGTGGAGGTTGGAGACTTTGGTTTGGTAAGGTCGCTGAAGCAACACTCTTGTTTTGGAATTGCTTGGCCAAGATTTTGGTTTTGTTTGTTTGTTTATTGCAATAAACAAAGGCAGGTAATGAGGAGATGTTTTGTCTCTACTTTTGATATACTTGAGATAAATAATTTTTGATTATAATGTTATATTTTGTTATAATATTTTTGGCATGCCTGCTCCTAGCACACTTCGTAGAGTGTGTTGCTGTCTTGGAGGTACTAATATGGATCTAGAAAGTAGTCAGGCGGCACCCCTAGAGAGGGCACCTAATAGATTTATGTATATTAAATATGGTATTTCTTCCATAATGTATAGTACACTGTGGAACAAATATACAAAAAAGGATCCTGATCTACGATGGCCAGTAAATGGGTCATTTGATTTTAAGAAGATTTAGGTGCCGATCAAGATCCTGTAAAAACCGGGTACGAACCGTCGGACGGAGCATATTCTCCATCCGACGCGTACCCGGTCGTAACAATATACAAACATGGAAGTACGATTCGCACGGAAATACCATTTCCGTACGAATCGTACAAAACCCCGACCGACGAAAATAAACATACAAATGTGATCCGGGAAAACGTCGACGTGACGTCGGGACGCACGCAGCCTGCCATTCACGAACCAGGAAGTAAGATTCGCACCAACGTCATCCCACACGGACAATATTTTCCGGCAGCCAAAAACTGCCGGGAAATCAGGGCGACACGAACAAGGAGTACCTGCACGCGACGGACAGACATGGACCCGAACCTACGTGTCATCCCGGCCCTCATAGCAGTCGACCTCCTCTACAGGTTACGACGCAGATGCCGCAGAAGGTCAGAACAACAAAGGGAGGGGGGTAAGAGGGGGGGCAGGAGCAGGGGCAGGCCACAAAACCCCCACCAAAGTCACACAGCACACATGCCCTGGACATACCTGACCCCCAGGCCCTGGTCACTACGAGGGGGTGGGGGCGTGTCTAGCAAAGCCAGCGTCCGCCACAACGGAAGTGCTTGACGACGCGAACCGGCAACACAACAATACAGGTACGTCCCGTACCCACGCCTTAAGAGCGTGGGTACGAGTCGTACCACGCCCATACCTACGTCACCCCAACAATGGCGGGACGGCTGTACCCACGTGGCAAAGGCCTGGGTACGGCCCGCACAAGCATTCCATAGCGTGGGTACGGATATGTACGGACCGTACCCCCACCCCCGTATGCATGGAGCGTACCCCCCACCCCAACAGTGTAAGTATGACCCGTACCCTCACCCGCGTACGTATGGAGCGTACCCCCCACCCCAACAGTGTAAGTACGACCCGTACCCTCACCCGCGTACGTATGGAGCGTACCCCCCACCCCAACAGTGTAAGTACGACCCGTACCCTCACCCGCGTATGCATGGAGCGTACCTCCACCCCAACCGTGTATGTACGACCCATACCCTCACCCGTGTACGTATGGAGCGTACCCCCACCCCAACAGTGTAAGTACGACCCGTACCCTCACCCGCGTATGCATGGAGCGTACCCCCACCCCAACCGTGTATGTACGACCCGTACCCTCACCCGCGTACGTATGGAGCGTACCCCCCACCCCAACAGTGTAAGTACGACCCGTACCCTCACCCGCATACGTATGGAGCGTACCCCCCACCCCAACAGTGTAAGTACGACCCATACCCTCACCCGCATACGTATGGAGCGTACCCCCCACCCCAACAGTGTAAGTACGACCCGTACCCTCACCCGCGTATGCATGGAGCGTACCCCCACCCCAACCGTGTATGTACGACCCGTACCCTCACCCGCGTACGTATGGAGCGTACCCCCCACCCCAACAGTGTAAGTACGACCCGTACCCTCACCCGCGTACGTATGGAGCGTACCCCCCACCCCAACAGTGTAAGTACGACCCGTACCCTCACTCGCGTACGTATGGAGCGTACCCCCCACCCCAACAGTGTAAGTACGACCCGTACCCTTACCCGTGTATGCATGGAGCGTACCCCCCACCCCAACAGTGTAAGTACGACCCGTACCCTCACCCACGTATGTATGGAGCATACCCCCCACCCCAACAGTGTAAGTACGACCCGTACCCTCACCCGCGTACGTATGGAGCGTACCCCCCACCCCAACAGTGTAAGTACAACCCATACCCTCACCCGCGTATGCATGGAGCGTACCCCCACCCCAACCGTGTATGTACGATCCATACCCTCACCCGCGTACATATGGAGCGTACCCCCCACCCCAACAGTGTAAGTACGACCCGTACCCTCACCCGCGTACGTATGGAGCGTACCCCCCACCCCAACAGTGTAAGTACGACCCGTACCCTCACCCGCGTACATATGGAGTGTACCCCCCACCCCAACAGTGTAAGTACGACCCGTACCCTCACCCGCGTATGCATGGAGCATACCTCCACCCCAACCGTGTATGTACGACCCGTACCATCACCAGCGTACGTATGGAGCGTACCCCCCACCCCAACAGTGTAAGTACGACCCGTACCCTCACCCGCGTATGCATGGAGCGTACCTCCACCCCAACCGTGTATGTACGACCCGTACCCTCACCCGCGTACGTATGGAGCATACCCCCCACCCCAACAGTGTAAGTACAACCCGTACCCTCACCCGCGTATGCATGGAGCGTACCCCCACCCCAACCGTGTATGTACGACCCGTACCCCCACCTCGTATGCATGGAGCGAACCCACACCCGTGTATGTTCTAAGCGTACATATCCTGAAATAGGAGGGTTGGGTGCAGAGTCCTACAAGCAGTGCCCAGTCACAGGAGGGGTGTGTGCAGAGTCCTCCCAGCAGTGCCCAGTCACAGGAGGGGTGTGTGCAGAGTCCTCCCAGCAGTGCCCAGACACAGGAGGGGTGGGTGCAGAGTCCTCCCAGCAGTGCCCAGTCATAAGAGGGGTGTGTGCAGAGGCCTCCCAGCAGTGCCCAGACACAGGAGGGGTGGGTGCCTAACACTCCCAGCAGTGCCCAGACACAGGAGGGGTGGGTGCCTAACACTCACAGCAGTGCCCCTGCAAAGAAAAGGGTGGAGTACCCACAGATCCAATGCCCACAAATGTCAGTCAGGTGCACAAAGATCCTGCAGTACATGTACCACATGTGTGCGAGGCTGGGAGTATACACATGCATAGCGCCAAAAAGAAAACATGTACACATGAAGTCATGGCAACAGTCTACATACACAAGTACAGTGACCACCAAGGACGCCACGAATGATGCAGGTGGAGACATCGCTCAGCATGCAAGTCTAACGAGTCCGTCACACACCCAGCCAATGTAGACACAGCTCAGCACCACATATTGGAAAGACCCTGCTGGGAAGATGTCAGGTTACACAGAGGAAGGAACACACCTTGGGACGATGTCACCATGCAGTAACTGCTTACATGAACAAAGTTATGTAGCCAACAGCTTGTGATGGCACACAGATACCAGGATCCACCCTATGACCAGCACAAGACTACAATTCCCACACACCCAACACATGATCACCACCCAAAATAATGGGGCAGGTCGACCAACAGCAATACCAGACAGACAGTAGTGTACTAACGAAAAATAAATTGCTTTATTCAGCATCCAAAAATCTGTTTGTCCCTTGAAAGTTCAAAATGTACAATGCCCATAGGGCAATCCAAAGTTCAAATCCAGGTGGGGGACACAGTGGGACGCGTGTCCCCTAGCTTGCCTGCGCAGTCAGACTCCTTCGTCTTCCAGAGCGGGGAGGGCATCATGTGGGGGGGAAGGACCAGGCACCGCAGGGACATGAGGGCGAAGGGTAGGCGTTGTGGGTGCAGGGATGGAGGACTCCACCACAGGGGGTGGGGCAGGGCCAAAGGCGGAGGCCAGGATGGCGCTGCACACCTTAGCAAGGTCCTCCAGCGACTCCCCTGCACCCGAAGGAACCACAGGCCCTAAGGAGGGGGGGCGGAGGGATGGGTCGCAGCGCCACTGGAGGAGGGTGTGGACAGGGGGGGGACTCAACCACCCTGACCGGGGACTCCCTTGACTGCTTGCGGGGTGGTGTCACTGTGGGGCTCAGGGACAGAGCGGCCATGAAGGAGTCTTTGCCGGATATGTGGCCAGGAGAGCTGAGGGGAGGGGATTTGGAGGAAGTGGATTTGGTGGAATGCGGACTCCCACTCTGGCTGCATGGCTTACGTTTGCCACCCGACCCAGTGGGTGTGTCTACTTCACCCTGTGTGTGCGTGCCAGGAGGTGTGCGTTTGACCTTCCCTGCTGGTGTGGTGCCTGTGTCTGTTGTGGTGGGTGCATGCTGACGTCTGGGTGTACGTGGGACAGGCATGGGAGTGGGAAGTGTGGATGGGTCAGGGGTAGGGGGTTGGACGTAGCGCTGTCGTGCCAGTGGACAGGTCCTCGGCCTCACTCTCCTCCGCCTCAGTTCCACTCGATGTGCCAGGCACGATGTCACCGCTGGCACTGGTGCTCGGTCCCTCCGCTCCGTCTGTGCTCATGTCTCCCTCCGTGTCCCCCGACGATGCTGTGGGCAAGGTGAAGAGACAGCAATTGATCATACACCTGTATACATATGTCACATGAGTCCAATCTACATAGGTTACAGTGCATAGCCTGAAAAGAAAGATCAGTAACATCTACAAAACAAGGTACAGATGTAGGGCATGCAACACACAGTTGGTTGACCCACCATGCCACTGAAAAACTATGGAGAGCATGACACAATAGCAAATGACATGAAATGGAGTTTGACAGAGGAGCGAGGCCCTGGGGACAATCCAGCACTGCATCTGCACCACACAGCGTTGCCGAAAATAGGGATGAGCAGGAACCATATCCATGAACTTGAGGCACATGCTGCATAGGTAACACTGAAAACATGCCCACCATGACTGGCTCACTGCACCTTGAGTGTATGTGCAGACAAACATCACACACTGGCCAGACCTAGCAAGGAGATATCAGGTTTTGACATGTAGGCTTTGCCCGCACCAACCTCCCCCTACATGAGACAATTTGTTGACACACAGGAAGCACTTACATCTCTTAGTCTGGGTAAAATACACATGGGCTGGATAAATGCAAGATTGGACACAAAATACCCAAGGTGCGCCTGTCCAAATAATCATGTACAAATGGTCATCATCAGATGATTGTAACAAGACACACAGGCACTGGCCACCGTGAGTATGAACAAGGAAAATCAGGTCAGGCTGTACAGTGGACACTTGTACTACATTTTACGTCAATATACATGGTGCCAGGGGACAATGGCACAGAGCACAACCTATGCTGTAGACACTGAGAGTGTCCACATTTTGTGATGACACACATGACACCTAGGAAAATATGCCCCTGGGGACAGTAGTGGCCACACAACTCCATGGTCCTGAATGGGAATGACTGCAACACACGACACCATCCCTGCACTATGCGTATCGCACACTCATGCACATCATGTCACAGGCCACAACATAGGATATGCGTGCTGTAAGGCATGACACTTGAGAGACTAACTCCCATGTCTGGTCTCAGCATCAGTGCCAACTGACATGGAACCCACAAGTACTGAACTGGACAGGGCACAGGCAAGGTCCCAAAACCTGTTACACACCACCCCCACACATGATGCTACAGGCATAGTTCACGTGGAGAAAGTGCCATCCTACATAACCTTGTGAAGGAGCGACTACACACAGACCAGGGAACACATTGCAAGGAGGGTAAGGGAGGCAGGAGAGCACCGCTATACTGTGGGTAACAGGATCTGCACAGCACCTTTAAACCCTGGCAGTGTATCCATGCAACTGTGCAAATGCTGGTGACACACAACAAACACACATGTACCTACCCCCTTCCTGCTGCTGCTTCTCCTGTAAGCGCCTGTCCAAGTCTGGAAATACCACCGCCAGCACACGCTTGTGGATGTGGGTCAGACGGCGGCGCCTGCAGTTCTTATGGGTCTCAGGTGAGTCCCCCAGCAGGACCCGTGCGATCCTCTGCGTCCAGCACCGGATATCCTGCCAGCGTTTCCTCACCTGGGCCAGGCGCCGCTTGCGACTGTCCGTCCTCCTCACGGCACTGACGGCGTTCATGCAGATCTGCTTCTTGGCAGAGGCGCCTACCTGTGAGGATGAACAAGTGACACTACATCAATACACCTGGCACATGTCACAGAGACACATATTAGAACAAATTTGCTGTTTACAACAAGGCATAGTATGCATCCAACGCATTGCACCTTTGTCATAGGGACATGATCCTCTGGGGAAGGGCAAAAGCAGTACCTGCCATTGAAAGTACACAGGTGGAATGAGGGCAACGACACAATCAATGATCCAGGCTCACACTGTGCATCACAAGCTACACCAGGATAATGTGCAGCAACTCTAAGCAGTCACATGCCACAGGCCACTGACGCTACCTCAGCAGAGTACACAGACACACACAGGCACAGGACATTCACCTGCCATTGCCAAATGCAGCGACAAACCTCACTCTGCACATGTGCCACTAGACGGGGGGGTTCACAGGTGTGGGGCTGGCTATGCACGTCAGACACACAGCACTGCTCCCTGCTCACATCACATGGGCAGGGTATATCCATCCCTCATGCAGCCCGGGTGCCACACTCCACATATGCACCCACCCACATGACAGGGGACTTACACACACACCGATGTCCAGGGTACGAACACATCATGTGGACACTCTCAGCACAGGTACACAGAACTAACACACATCTGTGGGTACAGTCACCTGTCACACTGGGCTGCCCACATAATAAAATGAGGACTGTAGAGGTTACATTCCCAGGAGGACAAGACAGGCAGAATGTGGCATGCACCATGCAGTGATTGTCACAGTAAACACAACGCAAGTGAGGACGGCAGACATGCACCACAGCATGCTCTGGCTGGGAGACATCAGGCATTCCCCCCCCCTGGGACCCCTCCTACAGTACATAGCATGTGTGTCACACCTGGACACAATGCCAGAAGTCACAGTCACAAACAAGGGACACAGTCTGTGCTAGTAGACTCTGCACTCACCTGATACCCTGGTCGCGCATACAGCAGGGGGTACTGTGGGAGGATCACATCCAGCAATGCCAGGTTCTCCTCCAGGGTGAAAGGCTGTGCCCTCTCCACAGACCTTGACATGGTTCCAGGGAATCAGTAGCAGCAGCTGGGTTGTAGAATCCAAAGATGTGCAGGCAAGTGCTCCCTCATGGGACCTGGCTGCCTTATATCTGCCTTGCTGGCCTGTTTCATGCACAGGAGTACAGAGTGATTGGTCACTCACATTTGCATCCTATGTTTCCTCCAATCCCTTCAAACCTAGCACTGTCAGTGGGTTCTTATTGTGTTTTTTTCTTGAGCATGATGTCAACTCCAGAACCACATTGCAACAAAGTAGATTCATTCAAACTGACTACTGCTGTGCACCTGCTGAAAAAAATTCAAACTTTAAACTTGGTCTCCATGACAACCAGCATGCATGTAGGCCTTTATACTTGTCCCTCATGTGTCCCCTATGTAATTTGGAGTTTCACACACAGGTACGGTGCATACCGGGGCCCTAGGTCACCCCAAATGCATAGCAACGGCCTGTACAGGCGTGTGTACGGTCCGTATCACTATGGGTGTGCTCGCGTATGCGTACCCATAGTGATAGTGAGTGTACAGGCGTGTGTACGGTCCGTATCACTATGGGTGTGCTCGCGTATGCGTACCCATAGTGATAGTGAGCGTACAGGCGTGTGTACGGTCCGTATCACTATGGGTGTGCTCGCGTATACGTACCCATAGTGATAATGAGCGTACAGGCGTGTGTACGGTCCGTATCACTATGGGTGTGCTCGCGTATGCGTACCTATAGTGATAGTGAGCGTACAGGCGTGTGTACGGTCCGTATCACTATGGGTGTGCTTGCGTATGCGTACCCATAGTGATAGTGAGCGTACAGGCGTGTGCACGCTCACTATCACTATGGGTACGCATACGCGAGCACACCCATAGTGATACGGACCGTACACACGCCTGTACGCTCACTATCACTATGGGTACGCATACGCGAGCACACCCATAGTGATAGGGAACGTACACGGGCCCTCTGAGCGAATGTACGGTGCCTTTCACACATCACAGTGGTGACAGGCAGCACACAGGAAGGAATAGAGCTGACATACTTGTCCATGGATGGACATCAAGGCATTGCCTGGGCATTACTACATGTGTGGGGCACAGGTGTGAAAGTCTGTGATGTGGCACATTACTCCTGAGTCGAGAAGGCAACAGATGTATGATGAGATGTGTACAGATGTTATGTGTGACGGTGCAATGTGTGCCAGGAATGCCCTTAACTCCTTTGACATGTGTGCATGTCGTACTGCACACTTGGGATGAGCGTCACTGGCATGGCACAGTCAACAACACACGCAAGTGTCCCCTGATGCCCGCTACAGGGGTTACCACACCAGACATGTGACTACCCACGGTGCACGATGTGTCTATGTCATGTATGTGTGGGGTGTTCCCATTAGCTTGATGTTGGTGCTCCCTCAAAAGCATCAGCTGTTGCAGCAACCAACATGTGTCTGTGTGTAGATGGACATGGCACACTGTTACGCACACCAGGCCACATGTGGTATCGGATGTGAGGTGCGTATGTATGCATGAGACACGGAGTAGCGTAACAAGGACATGTCTGCATCCTCTCAATGAATGTGTGGTGAGTCATTACATGTACACCTTATTGGCAAGGTGTGTGGGCTGTCCTAGTGTAATGTCATGTGACCTGTGGCTCTAGTGTTCCGCTACCAGTCTCTGAAATCGACATCCTACTTCTGCTGATGTGTTGATGTATGTCACTCCTGTGTTGCATCTGGCTGTTCACTTACACTGGAACACAGCTAATACCATGCCATGGCATGTGGAGGTTCACAATCTCCGTGTGTAGCTGGGTCTTGGTAGGAGTGTCACCTGGCAGCCATACGTGTCCAGGGCATGTGGCACATACCTGACTCCGTATGTCGCATATGTGTATTGTCAGATTAACATGTGCTCAGTACAAATAAATTGTTGTAGTGCACTCACTCTTCCTTGTCACTTCCAAATTACTGCAGAGCGCCGCCTCCTCCCCGACCAATTCCGGACTTGGCTGACATGCGGGAGAATGACTGTATCCGGTGCTACCGCTTCCCCCAACCGTTGATTGAGGAGTTGACGGCGAGGCTGGCACCACACCTGCAACCGCTGCACAGGTATCCTACGGCACTGACACCCAAGCTGAAGGTAATGGCAGCCCTACATTTTCTTGCCACAGGTACCTTTCAATATACCATAGCTCATGTTGGTGGCATGTCCCAGAGCATGTTCAGCCGTGTGCTGCATGATTTCTTAGAGGCCATGTTGCTTCACCTGGATGAGTTCATCCATTTCCCAACTCCTAAACTGTTGACTGGGGTCAAGCGTGGATTCTATGCTCTGGGAGGGATGCCCCATGTCATTGGGTCCATAGATGGGACACATGTGGCTTTGGTACCACCACAGGCACAGGAGGTAGCGTACAGGAATCGCAAGCACTACCACTCCATCAATGCCCTTGTGGTGTGTCTGTCCAACATGGTGATTTCACATGTCTGTGCTCGTTTTCCAGGATCAGCACACGATGCCTACATCATGAGGCGTGGCAGGGTGCCTGAAATGATGACGCAGCTGCGCAACGAACGAGCATGTGTTGTTGGTGGGTACACTCTGTCTGTCCTGTATTTTGCGTAGACTTCCAGCACGACCGCTTCTCCTGTCCTACTTATGTCCATGTGGTTTCCATGTAGGGGACGCTGGCTATCCCAACATGCCATGGCTGATCACACCTCTCCGCAACCCCATCACGCCGGCCCAGCTCCGCTACAACACCGCCCATGGCCGGACAAGGCGAGTGATAGAGAGGACATTTGGCCTCCTGAAGAGCCGATTCAGATGCCTCCACAAGACCGGCGGCGCCCTCCCATATGCCCCGGCGAAGGTCTGCAAAATCTTCATGGTCTGCTGCATGCTGCACAACATGGCAGTTGAGAAAGCTGTGCCACTCATCCTGGATCAAGATGATCAGGACCATCCACCCATGGAGGACGAAGGTCTTGGCAATGGGGCTAGTGATGTGGAGGATGTGGTTCCGCAAGAGGACATCCGGAGTCGGCTCATACGCGACTTCTTTGCTTAGTGGTGAGTACCAGTGTCTGTGTGTGCACGCATTGGTCCCCGTGTGGCATGTGTTGCGATGTGTGTGTCCATCTGCATGTATGCCACGTGAGTCAGAGGTGTGTGTGGATGTGTCACTGGAGTGATGGTGCCAGTGATGAGTGTATTTCCCCAGTCAGAATTGTGACCTAGCATGTTGTCATCCTTACATGTGTCGAGTACATGCACATGCAAGTGGCTGTGCTTTTTGTGGCTGACTTCTTGTGTGTCTCTCATCCCCAGTTACTTGCGCATGCCGTCTGCTGGTTGCATTGTTGTGGCACTGCTATTCCTCATGGACACGTCATTGTGTGCTGACTCAGCGTTACACGCACGGACAAGTTTGGAAGTCTCCTTAGGGTAAGGGATGCATCAGGGGTGTATTGGGTGTGGCAGTTGTTTACGATGTGTGCACACTGCCCCTGTCGATGTTTGGTTCCTCTGCAGAAATGTCGCATCACCATGGGACACATGACATGCAGCTGGGTACACCTGAATAGATGGTCTGACTTGTTGACAGTCATCTGTGATGGGATAGTGGATTGTGATGATGGCATCAATGTGTGTAACACTGCCCTCGGACACATACGGTTTGCATTGGCTTGACATGGTGTGGGACTTCCACATCAGAGGATCAATGGTGTATGGCAGCCTCTCCGTGAGCAGCAGGGGGTGTTTAGCTGTTAGCCGACACTTGTGTGCCAGTTCCATGGCTATCACGCATTTGTGCTGCAGAAGGGGGGTTCCAGTGTTGGACCCACATGTTACTCCACATGACCTGTTTATGTGTACTCCGAGTTGCCTCTGCATTCCCGAATACATGAATAATAAAGGTGTCCCTATGCCTCCAAGGTGCCTATTCTCAGTCAATGCTGGTGTGTTGCCACGGTGCATCCGGCATGTCTGGCATGGTTTTCCGTGATAGTGGCTATGTGTCTATGTGTAGAGTAGCAAGATGCAAGCTGTTTGTGTTGGATTAGACTGTGTATTGTGCATGATGTCCATGACTGTGTGGGTATTGTGACATGTGCCATCCCCATGCATCCAACGTTGGCCAGGCCACCATTCTCTGCATCCACCTGACTCAAGCTTGCAGGACATGGTTCTGCCACCTGTCCACACATACCTGGGTGCCCCACAGGACACTCCACATGATCCCTGACCTCTGCGCATGGCTGTCGCTGTACTCAATATGTCTGTCGGCACGGTTTTGCGGCCACCCCCTCAGCTGGTTGGGCCCATCACGGGTGTGTATGGTGCTCCATGTCTGTCTTGCCTAATACAATGTGACCCATGTGTGTCCTGTGCCAGACTCAGGCCCCAGGGTGTGGATGGTTGAAGTCAATTGAGAACTCAGGCATGGTTAGACTTTACAAGACACATGTAAGGTAATAATGCAAAATGTAGGCATCATCTCTTTATCGTGTAACTTTTTATTTGGTTGGGGTACGTGGGGGGGGGGGGGGTATGACATGAGGGGCTTTCCGGGTGTGTGGAATCCAAAGTTCACTAGGGGAGTTAGTGTCCTTGCCATTGGAAATCCTCAGAGTCCATGCCACAGTCTTTGTCAACATTTGTCAGACAGTGACCAGCAAGTCCATGTGGCAGAGAATGTCTTTTGCTGCTGTGCTGCTGTTGGTCCAGTGGGCCAGGTGCCAGGCCAGGTGTCCTGGGAGATGGTGCTGTTGCGCTGACCCTCACGGTCTTTTCCGTGGACGACCCGCCCTCCTGCGGGGACCCTCAGAAGCAGGCCGTGACGATGTTTGGGATGCTCCGTCGGATGTCTCCTCCTCCTCCTCATCCCTCCCTGTGGGTGGTGATGTTCTACGCCTGGTGGCACAGGGAGGGTTGCCCATGTTGTCGGCTATCCGACGGAGTGAACGGTTAATTCCCGTGAGCACCGTCACGAGGTCAGCCTGGCTGTCCTCCATCCGCCCTTGGTGTCGCAGTAGACAGGCATGTTGCTCCGCATGTTGCTGGGCCTGCTGGGTCTTGATCTCCTCGAGGATGGACACAACCTGGGCCATGCCCGTGGTGTCCTGCCGGTATGTGTCCAGGATGTTTCTGACATGGGAATATACCGGTTCCGCAGCCAACTGGTCAGGCTCGCGCCTCCGCCGTCCTCCACTCCCACCACCCCTGCCCACTTGCACCTGGCCTGCCCTTGTGGGCACATCGGGTCTCCGGGACCCCTGAGGGGTGGCATTGGCGTTGTCGCCTGCCTCCTCCTGGGTGCCCGGTACACCGTGTCCCTCCTGGCCAGCCTGGCTGCATTGTGGTGGTGGGGCAGGGATCCTGGGTGTCTCCTGGGATGTGGCAGGAGTGGGGCTGGTGGTTGGCCCAGTTGTACCTGACGCAGGTGCTTGGACACCAGAGGGGCCAGGTTGGTCGGGGTCGGGTTCGTCCACAGAGTGGTGAGAGTCGTCGCTGCCGGTGGGTCCGTCATCCCGCCGAGCCGGGTCCTGTGAGTCTTCCCCCCCAGTGTTGGGGGGTGATCCACGACGTTGACCTGTGTGTGAGAGAGACAATCTTAATTTTGTTCCATGCAACATCCATGTTTCATTCGTTTCTAAGTTGGCACATTTCCTCTGGGAAGTTGGATATGTCTTGCATTCCACTCACAGTGCACTTGTGCATGGGTATGTCCCTTGGCCACAGCTTTTGCGACTTTACCTATGTGTGGCACAGTCTTACTTGCTGCGTCAATTGTGACTGCAGTCAGCAGTGGAGTGAGCAGGTGTGGCGAGCCATGCATTGGCGCCTTCCGTGTTGCACTGTACGTGGGCACATGGAGTTGTTCCACACACTTAGATAATGCAGGTATCTGGCGTTGTGCTCGTGCACAGGTTGAGACATGGCCCTGTGTTTTGCCATGGAGAAGAGGGGGGGTTCAGGCACTGGCCACCCTTGTCTACATGCACGCAGTCCACCTGCTGACGAGCAGACATTCCCACACCCCCCAAGGCTGAATTGGTCTCCCTGTGTGTCCCTTTCTCACTCCCTCTCTGTCCCCCTCTCCCTCCCTCTGTGTGTCAGCCTCCTCCCTCTGTCCGTCTCCCTGTGTCTCCCTCCCTCTCTCTCCCCCTCTCCCTCCCTCTGTGTGTCACCCTCTGTCACCTCAGCCCAGCTTCCTAGGCACACACTTTTTGCAGATCTTTGAATGGCCCTTGGCTTGTTGATGTGAGTTTGTTTCTGATCTCCAGGCACCCATTGGGTGTAGTGTCTGTGTCTGCGCTGCTGCTGTGGTGGTGTGTGCTGCCACTCTTTCACAGTGTTGGCTGTTCATTAGCTGCTGTCATGTGCAAAAACGTGCCGTCACCCCCATGTGTTAATGCAAGGCGTCCGCCATTTGCTGGCAAGTCTTTCCTGTGTGGGGACACACTGTTAGTCTGGCTGTGACCTAGGCCATATGGGCAGAGGGCATTGTTGTCTGCTTCTGAGTTGCACTATGTGATTTTTGGGACCCACACTCCCGCCATCCGGCTTACCGTGTCTTGTGTTGGTGTTTTCTGTGGCCTGTGACTTTGCATTGTCCAGCTGGGTGCATGGGGCATGGTGGCGCCAGTGGCATGTGCGTGTTCATGGAGTGTGGTTGAGTCATGCGATAGCTTGGGGTGGTTGCGTGCCTGATTGTGAGTTTGGTTGTGGATGACGTTCCCCCCATGTGAGGTGAGTTGTTTGTGTACTCACCCGGGTCTCGGAGTCCTTCTAATCCGTCCACTGACACCACCGGCAGTATGGCCATCACCCTCTCCTCCCAGGGGTGGTAGTGTACGGGTCTGCGGGGCAGCCCTCCTCCAGTGACGTTGGCCTGGTTGTGGTCGTCGGTCATTTTGGCTCGGACCCTCCTCCGCAGATCGTACCACCTGGCTTGGCATTCATGCCTGGTCCTTCTGGTGGCCGCAACAGCATTCACAGCATCGACAATCCTCTGCCACATGGCTGTTTTTTCGGACATGCAGGTCTGTCTGACCAATGTTCCAAAGAGGTGTGGCTCGACTCTGAGGATTTCGTCGACAAGGACCTCCAACTCTCGGCTAGTGAACTTTGGATTCTTGTTAGTGGGCATGGTGAGGGGTGTGGGTGTGGATGGTTGGGGGGGTGTGTGTGGATGGTTGTGGGTGTGTGGGTGTGGTTGTGCAGGTGTGTGTGTGAATGTGATGAGGGGGTGTTTGTGAAGGTGTGTGTGTGAAGGTGTGCAAGTGTAAGGTGTAGTAAAGGTTCAAGTATGGTGCTGTAGGTTGTCTGTGGGGTCTGGCAGCAGTGAGTCTGTTGCAAAGGCTCATGGTTTGTGTCTGTGGGCCCTTTTTATTGGTCCATTGGTGGGTGTGGCTGTGTTTGAAGTTTGGGTGGGTGTGTTATAAGGAGTGGTTGTGTTTTGGGCCTCTGTTTGGGATTTTGGCAGTTGCAGGTCAGTGAATGTGTTGTTTTTGTGCTTGTTGGACATGTTTTGTGGCTTTGTGCCATTCGAATGGTGTATTCTTGTGTTGTTTTGCTTCGTTCTGGTTGTGTACGTGCGTTTTTAGCGTGTGTACGGTGTGTACTTCGGGAATTTTGTTGTACAGTGCTGTCCTTGTGTCTGGCTTGGTACGACTCGTACATGCGCGATGTTGTGTGAAGGTGCTGGTGTTGGGGCCTGGGGTGCGCTCCGTACTTAGAATGTTGGGTTGGGGGTGCGCTCCATACGTACGTGGGTGAGGGTACGTGTCGTACATACACGGTTGGGGTGGGGGTACGGTCCGTACATACACGGTGGGGGTGCGCTCCATACGTACGCGGGTGGGGATACGGGTCGTACATACACGGTTGGGGTGGGGGTACGCTCCATACGTACGCGGGTGAGGGTACGGGTCATACATACACGGTTGGGGTGGGGGTACGGTCCATACATACACTGTTGGGGTGGGGGTATGCTCCATGCATACGCGGGTGAGGGTACGGGTCGTACATACATGGTTGGGGTGGGGGTATGCTCCATGCATACGCGGGTGAGGGTACGGGTCGTACATACACAGTTGGGGTGGGGGTACGGTCCGTACATACACGGTTGGGGTGGGGGTACGCTACATACGTACGCGGGTGAGGGTACGGGTCGTACATACACGGTTGGGGTGAGGGTACGCTCCATGCATACGCGGGTGAGGGTACAGGTCATACATACACGGTTGGGGTGGGGGTACGGTCCGTACATACACGGTTGGGGTGGGGGTACGCTCCATACGTACGTGGGTGAGGGTACGGGTCGTACATACACGGTTGGGGTGGGGGTACGGTCCGTACATACACGGTTGGGGTGGGGGTACGCTCCATATGTACGCGGGTGAGGGTACGGGTCGTACATACACGGTTGGGGTGGGGGTACGGTCCGTACATACACGGTTGGGGTGGGGGTACGCTCCATACGTACGCGGGTGAGGGTACGGGTCGTACATACACTGTTGGGGTGGGGGTACGCTCCATACGTACGCGGGTGAGGGTACGGGTCATACATACACTGTTGGGGTGGGGGTACGCTCCATACGTACGCGGGTGAGGGTACGGGTCATACATACACGGTTGGGGTGGGGGTACGGACCGTACATACACGGTTGGGGTGGGGGTACGCTCCATGCATATGCGGGTGAGGGTACGTGTCGTACATACACGGTTGGGGTGGGGGTACGGTCCGTACATACACGGTTGGGGTGGGGGTGCGCTCCATATGTACGCGGGTGAGGGTACAGGTCGTACATACACGGTTGGGGTGGGGGTACGCTCCATGCATACGCGGGTGAGGGTACGTGTCATACATACACGGTTGGGGTGGGGGTACGGTCCGTACATACATGGTTGGGGTGGGGGTACGCTCCATACGTACGCGGGTGAGGGTACGGGTCGTACATACACGGTTGGGGTGGGGGTACGGGTCGTACATACACTGTTGGGGTGGGGGTACGCTCCATACATTCACGGGTGGGAGTACGTCTCGTACATACACGGGTGTACATACACTGGTGGGGATTCGACTCGTACATAGGACGGCTGGGGGGAGTGTTGGGCGCGTATGCGGGCACATGTCTCCATGGTTGCTATGGGAGTTCGGTGCGGACGGTGTTTTTCCATACGGTTGTAACATCGGACGCACGGGATGGATCTTACTTGCGCGGTCGGACTTCACTTTTCACATTTGTACGGTAAATCGTCCAGGGACGTGTCGGACACATTTTCTGACCCGAGGACGTGTGGGGAATTATTCCTAATGCGATTTGTATGGACTTTTTCCCATGCGAATCGTAGTTGGCAGTTTGTACGGCACTTGTACGATTCGTACGGTAAAAAGACCGGATACGAGTCGTACGGGGAATTTTTTTACAGGATCGTAATCGGCACCTTAGTATGTTGAGCAGTGTCTGTCTCAGAGAAAGAGTCGACAAGATATGTTTGATTGTGTACGAATGTGGGGAATTTTTTTTTCGCCCTAAATAGGTTTGAATTAGTACTAATACTTGGAAGAACATGCCTTCACTTAGTATAATTCGTAAGTGGTGATACGGAGCGTTTTTGAGTGTTCCGCCATGCCAATTGGTATTTCGGTCTCTTCTTGCAAAGGCCTGAGGGTTTTACCCTGTCTTGGGTGGGTCTGCGGACCCCTGTAATAGGCATGCCTTCTGGAATAAGTATGATTTAGTAAAGATACAGAGTGTTTGCGAACACTCTGCCAGACCAACTGGTAATTCGGCGTATTTTTTAAAAGGTCTGGGGCTAGAGTCTGTCTTCTTGAACATGGAACAGTCTCTGGGCTGTATTACTTGTCTTGGTGCAGTCTCTGGACTGCTTTTGAGAGCTCTTTTGTTTGTAAATATGATTTCCAATTGGTTTGGTTTGGGTACAGTCTGTGGGCTGCCTCTTGTTTTTGTCCTGGTGTTGATTGTGTGTTTGAGTGTCTATGAGGTTTGTGGACTGACACCGGTGGTAATGTTTGTGAAATACTTGTTTGAGGGAGTAGCGACTGTGCTCTTTATGTAAGGATGGCTTGCCTCAGCAAGCTGTGTTGTGTGTTATGAGTGTGTGGCCCCTTCTTGAAAATGTTTGGAATGAGCTCAATTTGGATTGTTGTCGTCATTGTGTTCTGCAGATGCCATTGGAAGAATTACACTTTAAATTTGAAAGAATGAATTATATAAAATATGTTAAGTAGCTGCATGCTTCTATGGACAGTAAAGCAGTAACAAAGTATAGATGTGTGAACATTCAATTATTAAATTGCCACAATGGTGGAAAAAAAAATAGAATTAAAACTCGAGGCAGAATTGCCTACCATTCCATATAAGAAGAGAATGGACATTGCATACATTGTCCTGTGTTTCATAAAAGAAAGTTTGTGTTTGTTTCTGTACATAATTGATGTATTAGAGATTGTTTATTTTTTATGTACCACTTGTAAATGTTATCTCACAACAAATAAAGCGCTCTGAGACCTTTGGGTATAGCTAGAGCTATATAATGTTAAAACTAACTTTACCTAGAAAAAGGCACTCAATAGGAAAAAGTAGGCCTCACAGAGAAAAACGAATTTATGTGTTTTACACAACTAGGTCTTAACAAAATTAAAAATAGATGCCCAACATTTTGTTAGTACTGCCTATCAGCTGTGCAAAATGTTACAGCACTATCCTTAGATACGTCATATTAAATATTAAAAGGCATTCACATTATATGAGTAATTGGTTGCTGCTAAAATAAAAGTGTCCTCCTTTTGCCACACTGCAAACGATAAATTTTGACTAGCTTGGAATGCCTAGTTTTTAATAGAATGAACTGAGCCTCATTCCCAGAATCAGAAAGAGAGCTTTTAACAGCTGCTCAAGCTATCTGTCCAAAGGAAGCTGTCTGTCAGAGCAGAAGGAGGTAATGAGTAGTTTATCAACTTTTTGGGGTTTCTGTGAGGATATTTGGGGATTCTGTGAGGATATTGGAATACAGCACATTGCTGTCATAGTGGAAACAGATAGCATCATAAGGGCCCTGTGCCATTAATTGTAAGACAGGATTTATCAGCCCTAGAACACAATGCCTTCTCTCCTGAAAAAACATTTAGAAGCTAACACCAGCTGGTCATAAAACACAGCTAAATAAATAAGACAGGCCTTACCCAGGCACAAGTTACAAATAAACACTGTGGCAACTAGGTTTTAAGTTAGTATAGTCTTTATAATGTTTAATAACACTACTGTGAAAATTCAATAATATTTAGTAATGTAGAAAATTACCCTGTGCAAAGTGTGCATTAAGATTTCAATGTCTAAATGGTTAAATATATTGCGCATCAAAATTAAAAAGGTGAATATTAGTTTCTCTAACAATGACAATATTATTATATCTTAGTGACAAACTTGAAATATGATTTCTAGTATGGCCTAATAGCTGCAGTCTCAAATACAATAAAAAATGATACAAAAGGAGTAGCTCTAGAGACCTGTGAATTACATCGCATGCCTTAATGCACAATAGTTCTGGGCGCATTATGGCCAGTTTTTAGAGAGCATCTCTGCCATGCATATAGAATAATAATTTACAATTTAAGGTTGCTGTGCTAGGGCCAGATGAGGAGGCAATGAAATAAAGTTTCCATTAATGCGCCATCATGTTAAACTGCACAATAAGCTAAAGGAATTGGTAGTTGGTTATTGGATTAGTGTCTAAGCTGTCTAGGAATGGCCATGAGACAATTGGTTGGGCTCGCTTTAGTCATTTATTTCACAGGATGCTGTGAATATGCTCTTGAATAAATAGAGACAAAGCACCTCACCAGTGCACATCTAATTGACTATTAAGTAATACTTTTTGAAAAAATTGTTAGAATTAACAAAATGAATAAATAAATACACCATGTTACTGCCCCTCATGTCTGTAAATGATGTTCCCTTATTTGATCTTTAAGGGGAACTATCTGTTGGTGGTTTTTGTTCCAAATTCCCAGGTGGCAACACCATTATTGTTTATGTTATTACAGCACTACAAAAGTCGCAGAGGCATCACAAGTCCCTCATTAGTTAGTCTATGTAATTAAGCTGACAGCCCTTGCTAGAGCTGGTGAATAGGTTTCTCCCCTGAATATGCTGTTACATGGCCCGGATCGTGAAAAGTATGATGCATATGGATCACAATGCTAGGAAAGATGCCCATATGCCCTTAGCACACATTTTTAAGAACAAAATGTTCTTTTGCTTGTTTTCTTGTCTGCCACAAACAAGTTCTGCTGGAAAATTCATGTACCTATAAGGTTATGTTTAATTTATCAGTTATTCATGTAATATGGATCTCTGTTACATTCACAGTTTTAGAGTTTTTCGCTACACCTATAATATGAGAGCATGGTCATAAGAGCAAAACATGGTTGTTCTTATGCAAGGATAATAATTTTAGAGGTATCTGCAGTTTTGCACAATAGTGAAGGTTATTGATTATTTGTATGTTTTGTCTAAAGATTTCTGTTATGTTCACTAACAGATATCTGCTGCCCTACAACCATTGCCAGAGGGGCCCGGACATCAGATCCAGCCTGGGGATTCAGCACAAGTCTAATTTGGAGCCGAGGTGAAGGGACTCACCCTAGGGGTTGCTGACCACTATAACAGCGGTGAAGGTGAACGGTCGGAAGAAACGTGTACCCCTGCCACTGTCGGATAATTCTTGGGTGAAAGACTGGGTCACAAATCAGGATGGAGAGCTGATTCCTTGCTTTGTTCCTTTTTTTCTGATGCCTAGCTGAGAGAGGCACAGACCAACAAGGATGGCAAGGAGGCTTTGCTTGAGGTGACCCCCTCTGAAACAAGGGTTGCTTCAGATACTCCAGTTTCTGTGCATCAGACCTCAGAGTCCCGGTCCCCAAGTGAATGCAAGTCTGCACCTTTGTTGTTGATAAAGAGGTGCCTG
This sequence comes from Triturus cristatus, assembly GCF_964204655.1. Lineage (NCBI taxonomy): Eukaryota > Metazoa > Chordata > Amphibia > Caudata > Salamandridae > Triturus > Triturus cristatus. The sequence goes on from NC_140580.1 coordinate 990,461,453, forward strand.
GGCACACTAGATACAATCTGCGGCCTCGACAAAAGGACAGTGCGCCAAAAGGGCAATACAGGAGTTAGGGAAGGACTTGAGTTCAGGGTACAGGTGCTGTGTCTCTGGTGCCTGTTAGATTAGAGTGAAGAATACTGATGCACTGCCTGAGACACTGGACAGGATCGTTGAGGGTATTTGCCCGGGAGGGTGATTGCCCTATCCTGAAAGAAAGACTTTTTCCTTAGCCTGGGCCGTGATTGTTTTTCTGGTTTGCAAGTTGTGCAGTTCCACCGTGGGAGATGTGAACACTTGATGAACGATAAGAGCCTGCCTGTGAGGCTCAGACGGACACAGGGAGAAGACTCCCTTCTGGCTGGTTGTACAGTGGCTTCAATTCCTCAAGTACCTTTTTTGTCAGCAATGTACCCCTTTGGTCATCCCATTATTGAGGAGGAGCAGCCCTTTGCGGCTCCTCGTCCTAATTCCTGTGGCCCCGTTTGGTCCTCCTGGTCCCCCAAAACAAAGATTGTTTTTGTGACAATTATTGTGCTTGCTTTAATATTCGTATTTGGAATACTGTTTTTTCTGCAAGAAAAACATCTTGTGTACACTTTGATAAGTACTACTCCGCCCTCCCCCTTAAAATATCATTGGTACTCTAGCCCTCATAAAGAAGAACACTGGAAGGTCTATCAAGATATTGGGCCCGATTCACAGAACTAACTTAAGACAAAATCCTAAACTTACTACCATTTTGGTATTCACAGAAGGCACTTACTCATTTTGGTATTCACAGAAGGCACTTACTCATTTCGGTATTCACAGAAGTTAGGAGTCCTAACTTTAGGACTCCTAAATGCCTTCTGTGAATACCGAAAGTCTTAAAATTAGGATTTTTCTCAGTTTAGTAGTAGTATAGTTAGGACTCCTAACTTTAGGACTCCTAAATGCCTTCTGTGAATACAGAAAGTCTTAAAATTAGGATTTTTCTCAATTTAGTAGTCCTAAGTTTAGGACTCCTAACTTTAGGACTCCTAAATGCCTTCTGTGAATACCGAAAGTCTTAAAATTAGGATTTTTCTCAATTTAGTAGTCCTAAATTTAGACTTAGGACTACTAAATTGAGAAAAATCCTAATTTTAAGACTTTCGGTATTCACAGAAGGCATTTAGGAGTCCTAAAGTTAGGAGTCCTAACTATACTACTACTAAACTGAGAAAAATCCTAATTTTAAGACTTTCGGTATTCACAGAAGGCATTTAGGAGTCCTAAAGTTAGGACTCCTAACTTCTGTGAATACCAAAATGAGTAAGTGCCTTCTGTGAATACCAAAATGGTAGTAAGTTTAGGATTTTGTCTTAAGTTAGTTCTGTGAATCGGGCCCAATGTTTTTAACTTGGAATTGGACTGGGTGGTTTTGGGATTTGCTTTCTGCTTGGGGTTTGGAAATATTGACAGTTCTGTTTGTGATAATAGCCATTATTTTCTCCTGCTATCTGTGTGTTCATTATGGCCCAATGCTCTGTTCCCTTTGTATTTCTACTTGTACCTCATGTATACTAGCTAAACAAAATGTCAAGAATATAACTGCCCACCTAGCAATGGATCAGTAAATGAATGAATTTATGAGAATAGATGTGCAGGATAACTTCCATACTCCTTCCAAATCATAGAAATGTCTTCAGCTAATGCTAAAAGGGCTGTCTGTGGAAATCGCAGATAATCTCTGTTAGCATGAGCTGAAGCCATTTTAGTTGTGGCATCCATTTTTGTTAGCCATGTGATTCTCTCGCCTTCACTGTTGCTTGCCTTTCTATTCTGCTTGAGTCATCAACTGAAGTTAACTCCTTCAGTAATGAGCCAGAGCACTGTGTAAGCTCAGAAAGGCCTGTAGCTTCTAGAATGCACCTGTCTTAAAGTGTAACTTTCAGGCTATTTCGACTGATGTAAGCACTTCTGTCTCCCCTCCCACTTTCCTGACTAAGTAATATTTGCCTGCCCGTGTTACTCAATAGCTATTCCTGTGTATGCCTTTACCTCCCATTTGAGTCTCCATGCTTACTCAGCTGTAAACTGGGTATATAAGCACCATGGTTTCTGTATTCTATGGACTACCTCCTACAGTTCCCGAGGGTGCTGTATTGATGTAGTTCCACTCATGAGAGATTAATAAACTTGTTATTTGATATTCCCGCTTCCGTGCCAATCTCTACTTTGTTGGTTTAAAGAACCAGTGGACAGATAAGAGTGAACCCCTGCTCCGGCGGGCCCCTAAAAAGGCTCATTTCCACACCAGGAGCCAAATCTGCACAAGTAGCCGAATTGATAGATTTGATTAAAGCTTTCAAAATTGGGAAACATTGGAAAGTAACCATTTTTACTGATACCCAGTATGGTTACGGGGTTGTGAATGATTTTGGCCAGCTTTGGATGCAGAGAGATTTCTTTTTTTTTTTTTTTTTTTTTTGAAACCGTTTATTGCAATCTCAAATAGTTACAGGTATGGGCCTACAACCGTCTGGCCGGCCGCTAGAGTGGCAGAAGCATATGGCATATATACAGAAAAATCTCTTGGCGGTGCAAAAAGGTAAATCAGGGGATATCAGTAGTGCAGGCCACATAACTCCAAACCCACAATACGGTTTCCTTTTGTCGAAACACAACAACACAAAAAACCACACCCGCAAGGCAACCCGCAATCCCAAGTGACAGCACGCGCTCCTTAAGTGGGGGACCCCAACCAATTGCCAGACTCTGAAGAGGGGGAATGAGAACAGATCAGGGACTGGGGAACCACATGCCCGTGGCTAGGGGAGGGGGTCGGCTAGGGGGACGGGGCTGGTGAGGCAGCCGGCAGCAGTGGCGGCTCGCAAATACCCCCGCGATAGGCGTTCCAGGGGCCCCAGATTTTCACCCACGCCCCAGGCTTACCCCTCGCAACATACACCACCTTTTCACGAAACATACACCAATCCATGTGTTCTTTCCAGGCCGACACCGCCGGGGGCCTCTGGGATCCCCACAATTGAGCAATGTCACGCTTAGCTATCATGTATCCCAGAGTCACCCACCGCGTCTGCGGAACCGAGTAGTCAGTTGGCTCCCACACATTCAGCAAGCATCTCCTCGCTTCAGGCAACAGCGCGACACGCGTAACCACTCGCAGGACCTCGTGTACACCACGCCAGAATCGCTCCACCTTTGGGCATTCCCACAGAATATGCAAGAAAGTTGCCAAAGCACCACAGCCACGCTTACAAAGTCCATCCTCAGCAAAGCCCATACGTAGAAGCCTCGGCCCCGTCACGTAAACCCGGTGGAGGATCTTAAGCTGGACGAAGCGAAGGCGAGCCGGGATGGCCACCTCCTTCGGAGAGGCCACCGCGGAAATCCAGTCCTCGTCGTCCAATTCCAGCCCATCGGCAACCCAGGCCTCACGGAGGCCAGTCAGCAGGCCCGATCGGTCGTTGATCAGTTTTTTATATATAAGGGAGATCGTGCTGTCTGGGACATGGCCATCCAGCACTCTGTCCTCCAGGGGGGAAGACTCCGGAATGGACGCGACATCCGGGAAGACGGAGCCCAGCGCGTGGCGGACTTGTAAGTACCGAAAGTACTCACTGCCTTGCAACTGAAACTCCGTCTGCAGCGTCTCGAAAGTTTTGAATCCCCCCCTCGTCCAGAGATCTCCCACTGTGCTGATACCGATCGTATCCCACTTCTCTCAGCCCTTCGAGGTCCACAGGGAGCCCAACCTCGCAGACGCATATAGCGGTGACGCCCGGGTCAAACGGTCCTTCCACCCCATAGCTGCGTTAGCCGCGTGCCATACACGCACCATGACACGCGTCGGTCCCGTCAGGCGAGGGTCCGGCGCGCCAGAGTAGAGCGCTCGATTGTAGTCGCCACCGGGCAGGAGCATCTTGTCCTTTTCAAATGCCGGGTTCAGGGCGGGCCCGTAAAGGCCATGATTAAGCGCAGCTAGCTGGGAGGCCCAGTAATACCGTTTGATATCCGGGAGGGCAACCCCCCCATCGTACCACGGGAGCGTCAATTTAGCCAAGGCAATACGTGGCCTCCCGTCCCAGAACAGGCGACGCTGCAAACTCTCCACCTCACGGAAGTAGCGCGCCGGGACCAAGTCCATAGTGTTCTGGAGAGCGTACAGAAAGCGCGGCAACGACATCATCTTAAACAAGGCCGCTCGGCCGAGCGGCGAAAGCGGCAGACGCCGCCAACGCACCACATCCTCCTTCAAGCGCTGGAGGGGGGGCAGCAAATTCCGCTCGTAGCGGGCCTCCGGGTCCAGAGTAATATATATACCCAGGTACCGAAACCCCTGGGAGGCAATCTGGATCGGACAGTCCCGTGGTAGGACCGGAGCCTCCCCGGCAAGCACATATACACAGGATTTCGCCCAGTTGATGACGAGGCCTGAGTTGCGACCGAATGAGCGCAAAACATCAACTAGGACGATCAGTGATTTACGCGGGGAGGCGAGATATAGAAGGATATCATCAGCGTAGAGGGACACACGGTCCTCATGCTCGGGGGTCCAGCGGAGACCACGGATGGAAGGGTGCCACCGCAGCCACTCCGCCAGGGGCTCCAGGGCCAGTGCAAACAGGAGAGGCGACAGGGGGCAACCCTGTCGCGTGCCCCGTCCCAATGCGAATGGGGCCGAAGCTCGTCCATTCACCACCACCTGCGCCAATGGGCCGGAATACAACAACTTGACCCAGCCGATGAAGCCCGGTCCGAAGCCAAACTTCGCCAGCATCGCCCAAATGTATGGCCATTCGAGCGTATCAAACGCCATGGTGCCAAGGCGCCAAGATGGCCGGTTCCCGCACGAACGGGACACGCGCGAGCACCCCGTGCAAGCGTCGCAGATTAAGGGCCGTGTTGCGATGGGGTATGAAGCCGGACTGGTCTTGGTGGACCAAATCGCCCACCACGCCGACCAGCCGGTTGGCCAGCACCTTGGCGAGGATTTTGGGCTCCGCGTTCAAGAGCGAGATAGGCCTATAGGATGTGACCCGCTCACGGGGTCTCCCCTCCTTGTGGATCACCACGATCGTGGCCAGACGCTGGTCCGGCGGAAGGGAACCCCGCGAGCGGGCCGCCAGGAACATCGCGCGCAGGTGGGGCGCCAGTACATCTGGTCGCAGCTTATACAGCTCGATAGGGATGCCATTGGGGCCCATGGCCTTGCCAGATGCGACCAAGCGGATAGCAAGGGCAATTTCGTCCGAGGTGGGAGGAGCGTCCAGCAGATCCCTGTCCTCCCCCGAAAGGGAGGGCAGCGCGATGTCCCGAAGCAGGGCATGGGAATCCTCCTCCGAGCAGGGAGAAACCGGGGAATACACCTCGCGGAAATAATCCGCGAAGCAGGAGACAATGGCGTCCGGCTCGGTGACACACACACCATCCATCCTCTCGATCAACGGAACCACACGACTCGCTCTCTCCTTTTTGTCCAACCACGCAATCAATTTACCAGCCTTATCACCCACATCATACAGTCGCCCCTGTTGCTCTCTACTGAGGCCCCTGGCCGCCTCCGTGACGAGGGCCCTATAAGCCGCCTGCTTGAGGTGTAGAACATGCAATGTGGCATCCGTCACCCCACTCCCCAGGTCACCCTCTAGTTCAGTAATTTCGGCCTCCACCCGGGTCACCTCCTCCCGCTCGCGCCTCCGGGCATGGGAGATAAGGGAGAGGGCCTCCCCTCTGAGAACTACCTTAAAAGCCTCCCACAGGGAGATAGCCGAAGGGACAGACCCCACATTCTCCTCAAAGTACCGCTGCAAGGATTTGATCAATTCGGCTCGAATAGTGGGGTCGCGCAGGGCAGAGAGATTTCTTGACTTCTTCAGGATCCCCAATTAAAAAAGGAAAATTTGTGAAAGAACTGCTTGAAGCAATACAGTTGCCAAAAGAAGTGGCAGTGGTCAAATGTGCCGCACATCAGTCAGGAGATGACTATATGACAGCCGGTAATAGGTATGCTGACCAGGTTGCCCAATACTGTGCCAGAAATAAATTGGCGGTAAACAAGAAAATCGAAACAAGTGGAATTAGCTGCCAACTTATGCTACTCTCAGGATTGGATACATGGGAAGAAGTAAGACAACTACAAGATGAGGTAGAAGTGAGAGAAAGAGAAGAATGGGTAAATATAGGGTGCCAAAAGAGGTCAGAAGATGATGTGTAGGTTTACCTAGATAACAGGCCAGTAATGCCAGACTGTATGCTTTCACCATTGGCTAGGATGCATCACGGAGACACCCATATAGGCAGGGATGCTATGATCAGACTCTTTAGGCAGGATTGTTTTAATCCAAAATTCAGTAATGTCGCAGAGAGTCTATGCCAGAGATGCTTAATCTGTCAACAAATGAATCCAGGCAGAAAAACAGTGGTCTGTATGGGAAGAATCACCACCTTGCAGAGGTTTGAAGTACATGCTTGTCATAGTTTGTTTATTCTCACGTGGTTGGAGGCATACCCTACTAGAAGAAATTACAGTAGAACAGTTGCCAAACTATTGTTGAGAGAACTGATTCCACGGTTCGGTTTTCCAGTGACTTCGGAATCAGATAGAGGGTCTCATTTTAATAATGAAATAATTCGACTAATCTGTGAAGCAATTAAAATTGAACAAAAACTGCACTGTGCATATCGCCCTGAGGCTTCTGGAGTGGTAGAACAAATGAATGACACTATAAAAACAAGACTGGCAAAGGTGTGTGCATCCATCCCACTGGAGTGGCCTGATGCTTTACCTCTTGTTCTAATGGGACTCAGAAGCATTTCTGACAAGAATACAGGATTGAGTCCCCATTAAATACTCATGGGAAGAGCAATGAGGCAAGCATGTATACCAGGACACAAACTGTTGAATATATCTGATGATTTGGTATTGGACTATTGCAAAGAACTGGCTGACATGCAACGTTGTATCTCTGACCAGTTGCCAGGCAGCCGGATCAAGCACATGATCTGAATCCCGGTGACTGGATGTTGGTGAAGAATCACACTGGAGAGTCTGCTTAGGACCCAGGTGGGAAAAACCACATCAGGTTATGTTGGTTACAACAACAACAGTGAAATGTGCAGGCTTGCCTAATTGGATTGATGCAAGCCATACTAAAAGAGTACCAGTAACTGATGAGGAAGGACCCCAACTGACTCAAGCAGTTGAGGCTGCAGAAGGTTGTGCAGCTGAAGGATCTAGAGTATCAGATCCTGAAGTAGCTGACCAAGAACAACCGAGCATAAGTCAGGATGACTGGATACCAGTGGTTGACATACCTGAAGTAATTGTAGGAGCAAGAAGCAAAACCAGGTTAGAGAGATAGGAGAATAGAGAGGAACAGATAGATCTAGAAGAACACTTTTAGGCTGCAGGAAACCAAAGTGCAGTAAGACCTGAACAGGACCAGTTAGAAGAAGAAGAACAAGTTCAGGTAGAAAAAGAAGAGAAAATGGAAATAAAACCTGAACAGGGTCAGGCCAGAGAAGAAGAACGCGTCCAGGCAGAAAATGATGTTACAGAAATAAGCCCTGGACAAGGACAGACAGAGAGGGATTCGGAGAAGGAAAATAAACAGATTGTGCCACAACTTAATGAAAATAAAAGAACACTCGAAGACAGTGACAGTGCAGTGCAAGCCAAAAAGGTCAGAAGGGGTGATAACTGGCCAGGTGGTGTTAAAAGGTTAAAGTATCATTTCAAAACAATAAATGAAGAACCTGAACAGGTCAACGAAATTACTAGTCAGTCTGGGACATCTACTGATAAGCCCAAACGAAGAAGTCAAAGATTAAAAGTATCGAACAGTAAGTTCAAGGGTCCTGAATGGACATATGTAATTCTTGAAGAATTCGAGAATCTAGATTTAAATGAAAAAAGTGACGAAGAAATAAATGCAGAACAGATTGTCGAAGAAATGAGACCAACCTGAAAAAATTCCCCAAGAATGTATAGTTCATAAATAATTTGAATATAAAGAAGAGAAATCTTCTTAGACCAAAATGGCTGATGATAGGGCTGCTGGAAAACCAAAACGAAATTGTGTAAAAAGAATATGCATAAGTAGTATATTTTTGGTAGTTATAATTTGGTTAGTACTAACAGTAGCCATCCCTTATTTGATGGTTACAAAAGAAAGGAATAACACAAACACACATGAAAGGGTAGCTAAAATGTTTTTTTTTTTTATTGAATTTTTCAATAAACATACATTATGGTCGTCTCATTCAGGACAGTTTCCACAGAAACAGCACATTGTGAGGATCTAAACATCATGTCACCCAAGATTACACAGTGGGGTGGTCATCCGCACATCGATAGTACATCTACAATGCAATGGTCAATTCAGCAGGTCTCTTGGAGCAAGTTAGGATTATCACGCAGGTAAGCCGTAAAGGGCTCCCAAATATCTGATGGCTTCGACTTATTCGGCAGTTCTTCAGCATATAATATAAAATTGTCTCTACAGTATGTGGCATCTTGCAACCAATTCGCCAACGTGGGGGCTAGTTTACTGTCCCAGCACATAGACACCCTACGTTTTGCCAAGAGTAACAATATAGCAGTCAACTTCTTCTTCTTTGAGTTCATTGGTATATTCAGCCCCAACAAACACAACCGCGGTGTACATTCCAATGTGCAGGTGGATAACACACCCAAATGATGAGTTACAAGCTCCCAATATTCCCTTATCCTTTCACAATACCATGCTAGGTGTACGAAGTCCGCACGGTCTGCCCCATATCTCCTACACCGCGCATCATCCCGCAACCCATATTTATGTAATTTGGTCGGCGTGTAGTAGGCTTGATAGATATATTTGTAGTGGATAATACGGAGATTACCGTTGGATGTAAGGAGCGTGATTAGCGCACAACATGTTTCCCAATCTGCATCTGTCAGCGGTGAGTCTAATAATGTGTTCCATTTATCCCGGGCCTTATGTGTCTGCGTTCCAATTTCGCCTTGAACTAGCTTGAATAGTCTTGATATTATGTTTGTATGCGTGGGTGTGTCTATTAACATTTGCAGTGACTTCAGTATGGGGGGGTTCTGCTGGGAATGTAGGATACAGCTCTTTTATAGCTGCCCTATGTCTGTGATAGATAAACCTGAATAGTAATGTTTGATTGCTAATATACGATAAGTCCTCTAAAGAGATAAAACAGCCATCTTGATATAAATCACCCATCCGTGTAATCCCTATTTCTTCAAGGATCCTCATACTATTCTTTTCATTCATTACTGACAGTGTAGGGTGGTGTGCTAGAGGCAGGCCCGGGGCATACATCGGGGCCCTGCCCGCTTTTTGACTTATGCTACGCCACGCTTCCGATGTCGTCCTCACTGTGTTTATTTCCTGCGGTGATAGGTGTTGCAGGGTGTGTGTGACTATGCTAGTCAGTGGTATTGGGTCTGCGTCACCCTCCTCCACCGCTAAGTGTGGCAAATATCTCACTGGGTGGTACCAATAATGTGCGTATTGTGCTTGGGCGCATAAATAGTATAAATAAATATCCGGGACTTCAAAGCCGCCTGATTTATATGGTAGGGACATGGTACTGAGACCAATGCGGGCCCTTTTCCCGGCCCATATCAGTCTGCTGAAATTAGATCGTATCCGTCGAAATGTGGGGGGAGGTGGCCTTATCGGTATATTAATGAAGAGATATAGTAGCTTGGGCAGCAGTATCATCTTTATTAGTGATATTCTGTCCGCTAGGGACAAAGGTAGTGCGATCCATCTCGTTATTTGTGTTTCTACGCGGTCTATTGTGACTCCGTAATTGTGCCTCAGCACCACCTCCTCATCCCGATGTATCCAGATCCCTAGATATTTGATAGGGTCATCATGCCAAACAAGGGGAAACTCCAATTGTGGTGCTTTAGTGTTTACCGTTAGTGGCATTACCGCTGACTTGCTCCAGTTAATTAGTAAACCTGAAATACAACCATATTTTATATATTCCCTCAGTATTGGCGATAGGGTTTCTTCCGGGACACGCAGGTATAGCACCATGTCATTTGCATATAGTGATATGATAATGGGTCTCAGACTGAATCGCAAAGCTGCATGTGCATATTTCTGACGTATTTTACATGCTAAAGGCTCCAATGCGATGGCAAAAAGTATGGGAGACAGCAGGCAGCCCTGTCTAGTACCACGCTGTATGTCTAGTGGATCTGATATATGCATATTTACTTTGACCCGGGCCGTCGGCTTGCTATAGAGCAGAGCGATCCCGTCTATGAGTTTGGGTGGTAACCCTATTGCTCTTAATATTGCAAAAAGATACATCCATTCAACTGAGTCAAAGGCCTTAGCTGCGTCGAGGAGCACCGCCACCACCTGCATCTTCGGATTTAGCTGATGCACATAGTGCAAATATAGTGCGGAGGTTATGAGCAGTGGAACGCGCTGGTATAAAGCCGGATTGGTCAGGCAGAATTATCCTAGGCATGGGTGGTTGCAGTCTCATGGCGATAATTGTGGCTAGTATTATTGCGTCTGTATTTATCAGTGACAGGGGTCGGTATGATTCCGCCTTTTCCGGGTTTTTGTCTGGTTTTAGTAGGGCCACAATTAGCGCTTCGCGCAGCGTAGGAGGGAGGAGCTTATTTTGATAGGCTTCACCATACATTTCTAGCAGCGGTGGAATCAATAAGTCTGGGAATGCTTTGCAAAATTCCGCGGTGTACCCATCAGGCCCCGGCGATTTACCGTTGGGTAGCGATTTGATTGCTGATATGGGCTTAGCAAGGTATTCACGATGTGTATCAGATAACCATACCAAGGCAATGTTTTCTATATATTCTAAAATATCATCCGCTTGTGCCGTGGTCTGAGATTTATAGAAATCCTGGTATGTGTCTACAAACGAGTGAAGTATACCCTGAGAGTCGTAATGCAAATGCCCACTGTTGTCCTCTATCTGGATTACCGTGTGGTTCCTGCGTTCCGCACGCACCTTATGGGCTAGCGTCCGTCCCGGTCTGCCTCCTTCGCCCAACCTGCATGCAGCCTGGCGTCGGGAGATGTATTTTATCACTTCCTCCGCCAATGCATTATATCTACTTACTTCCTCCCGTATATCGCTAAGGGTGCTAGTGCTGTGGGACGCATCATACTCTGTTTCTAAGCCCCTTATGCGATCCTCACTTATCTTCAGCTGTGTTCTTTTATCCTTCAGGATACCGGCATTTGTGCTTATGCAAATACCTCTCAGTGTGGCCTTAAAGGCCTCCCACAGGGCACGGGCACTGTCCACTGATCTTGCATTTTCAGCAAAGTAGTCTTTAATCGTTTTTTGTATTGTGTCTGTATATAGGGGATCAAGGAGCGCCTTCGCATTAAATCGCCATATAAATGGAGGGGGTACGTAAGTCGGAATTTGTAATGTTAGTAGGACGGGCTTGTGGTCAGAGAGTGTTTTTGGGAGATGCGTTATATCTACAGCCCACGTGGATGCATTCCTCGTGATCAGCCAGTAGTCCAATCTCGACCAGCTATTGTTTGCAGTGGAGGAGTGGGTACTATCTTGAGTCAGCGGATTCCGGGCACGCCAGATATCCAGCATCCCGAATTCCTCCATGCCCCTCTGAATGACGGAAGTGGCCCTTATGTGTCGCTCCGTAGTATTCTGGGATCTGTCCAATTTAGCGTCCAACGCAACATTTATATCCCCACCCCACATTAAGTCCATTTCTGGCAATGCACGTATGTGTGCCCAAAGTTGCGCATAAAAGACAGGGTCATCAGTGTTCGGCCCATATACATTGATGATTCCAATTTTGGATCCTCTCAGAACTCCTGTGACTATGACATATCTAACATTTGGGTCAATTATTGATTGATGTAACTGAAAATGTGTCCCTTTACGTATGATTGTAGTAACTCCCCTAGCATAGGACGAATAGGTTGCAGATACCACTACGTCCGCCCATTTTTTCCCTAGGGTATCAGCTCTACTTTTAATTAGATGCGTTTCTTGGAGCAACGCAATGTCAATGCGGTGTCTATCGAGGTAAGCAAACACTTGCCTACTTTTCTTCGGGTTATTTAGGCCCCTGACGTTCCAAGTTAGGATCTGCAGAGGCGTTGCTTTAGCCTTCGTGCTCGTGCTAGACATTGTCATGTGTCCTCATTGAGTTGCCAGCATGTGCTCTATTCTGCAGCAATTTGTACCTGTGTGTATTCTCCAGGGTGACTATGCACATTTGTGCATGTATCCGTGGTGTCCCGTTACGTTTACGACCGACAGTAAAACAACTTCCCTCCCGGATCCCCCCCCACCCACTTCACCACCCCAATCATGGCAAAGACATATTCCCCCAACTTCTTCCATCAAACCCACCCTATAGTTCGTTTCCCAATATAAACACATTCAAAAAGTAAAAATGTGTTATACACAGGGGGGACGGACGCCACCAGCAAACTACCCCATCCGGTGAATGGATGGGGGATCACGCCACTACCCCCTAATCAGTTAGACATCCTAGTATTCCTAGGTACCACCGAGCTCTGAAATTTAAGTAAACCTTTCTAATAAGGTACAACCAGGATTATACTGCATCTAGCCCTACAGGAAGAGTCCCAGCGTTTCCCTTACATATCCTTCAGGAGACAAGTGGGCCTTATTTTGACTAGCGAGAGTCTTGGGCATTCTGCCCATCCTACCGAGTTCCATCTAAAGATGGAGTTTCAAGTTCAGGTGGCCCCTCCCGTCATTCTACATCTGACGTTGGATCTTGTTCTGTGTGAGCCACCTTCTGGGACTTACGACACTTGGCCTGAGGGTGTTTGAGCTGTAAATATCTGAGTGCTTCCTTAGGGTCATTGCATATTACACTCTTGCCGTCTTCCGTGATTTTCAGACGCGCTGGGTACAGCATGGCATATGAACGTTCTTGTCTCTTAACTGTTTCTTGACCTCCAGGAATTTCTTGTGAGCCTCTTGTACTTGCGAAGTAAAGTCCGGGTATATTGAGATATTCATTCCCTCATAGTTTAGTGTGCCTATCTCTCGTGCTTTACGAAGGGCTGCGTCTCTGTCTCTATAATTGAGTACCTTTGCTATTATAGGACGGGGTCTTGCTCCAGGTATCGGCGGAGGTGCCAGAGATCTGTGGGCTCTTTCTATAATGAATACCTCCGAGAAGATCTCTCTGCCCAGTAGAGTGGTTAGAAGCGTCTCAATGTACCTCTCGATATTCCCTGTTCGTGTCGATTCCGCCACACCCATTATCCGCAGGTTACTTCGACGCGAGCGAGCTTCCAAGTCCTCTGCCTTTATCAGGAGCGACTGTATGACCTTGTCGGCTTTAGCCTGTTTCTGCTCGACCTGGTTGTGCGAATCTTCTACCTCTGATATGCGGCGTTCCGCCACGTCTAGTCGCTCTGTATGTTTGTCCAGCCTTTCTGACATCCTGTCAACCCGATATGTCAGGGAGTCTATATTCCCGTCGATGTTGGTCAGGGTTGTTTGTATGGTGGTAAACATTGCTTGAAAATCCACCATGGAGTCAGAGCCCGTCGTGGTACTGCCAGCAGGGTTCGAGTCGTGGGACTCAGTGCTCGTATCCCCAGGCTTTCGACGCTGGTCAAATTGCAACTTGGGTTGATTTCTATCCTGTTTCCCCATCACAGCTCCCCAGTCAACACAGCACAGGCAGTGGATGGCAAAGTTTCTGTGATATGGGCCCAGAATATCAGTAGATCCTAATGTTCAGGTCGCCGTGAGCATCTCAGGGGCCTCTCTCCCCCGTCACGATCCAGGGGTTGCGCGTCCCCCTCTCAGCAGGCTGCACCACTTTGAGTCCGCGCCGTCTGTATTAGGTGGGTATAGAGGCCAGTTCTGGGCACACAAATTGGAGAACCGTTTCGCACACAGCTGCGCCAGCCAGGATATCACTGCTATCGCCAGGACAGGCCACTACTAGTTGTGCAGGGGGGCCCCCCGAATGCGGCACTGAGCAGGGCCTCGCGCCGATTGCACGCAGCGGCTCTCGCCGCATATCCCGCAGGTTCCCGCACAGCACCAATCCCGCGTCTCGGTCTCAAAGCGGATTCTTTATGTTGCCTCTTCGCGCCCTCTCAGTTTGTGACACAGGCAGCCAGCCCCACTCCCTTCTCGATATGTCGTAGCCAAGCACATCTGTAGCACGCGGTATGACAGCAGTGATATTGCTAACTTTCACCCTCCATGTGCAGTGCCGATACCATCATACCTCCCGCGTCAGCTTCTCCCTCAGGAAAAATGTCACCAGGTCATCGCTGCCTTACTCATGTCCCCAGGCCGCCACTTACTTTACATGCGTGTCTGGTGCACGTTAATTGCACAGTCCGGGCGTTTCAAGGCAGAGGGCCCGCCGCATTTCTCACGCACCGCAGCCAGTATTAGATGATGGCCTCCGCTTTCACCGCGCGTCCCAGGCAGGGCAGCTCAGCGCCAGGGGACGCGCCACAGATCAGCGCCGCCGCAAAGGATCCCTCACCGTGCCATGCCCCCGAGTCACAGCCAGGGTCCGCCGATCCAAGATGCCGCATCAGGCCCGTAGTCCGCCACCCCGGCTCGGCACACGTTCTCCCACCGACGTCGCAGGCTCCGCACGGCAGGATGATTGGGCTCTCCGCCGTCGTCCGCGCGCCCCCTGTCGTCCTCCACCTCGAGTCCGCCACAAGGCCCAACCCAGGCCGCAGCTCCACGGGCTCGCGTAGTGAGCGCACCCCGCCGGAAGCAGCGACCGGATCAGCGCCGCCGTCCCGCCGAGTCTTCAGCCCTCTCCTCTCCGGCTCAGCCTTTATTTAATGCAATTTACTCGCCCACAGCTCAGCACAGATAAGTCAGTGGCATTATTCCTTCCTTGGTTGTAAGGTTGCTCATCGTGGTATGCAGGATAGGTGCAGGATTGTAGCGTGATCGGGAGAGCCTGCTTAGTGCGCGGCCATTTCCTAGCGCGGCAAGTGCCGCCCCCAAAGGGTAGCTAACATTAAAGGAGATAGAGTAGCATTAGGAGCACCAGATGAGTCTAAGATTAAAAGAGACAGAATAGATTTAGGAACACCAGGAGGCATATCAACAACAACCGGCGATAATTATCGCTAAGCGCACTTAGCGCTAGGATAATTATCGCCGGCTAGCGTTGATTTTTATCGCTGAGATAGCGTGCTATTAGCAACGCTTATCTCAATAGCGATAAAAATCCTCACGCTAAGTGGCTAACGTGAGATTATCGCTGGAAACCCAGCGATAATCTCACGTTAGCTTGTTGATAGGGACAGACAAACTTAGCCATGATATCCTCCTTCCCTAGGATATCATGGCTAAGTCAGAAAAATACCAGACGTAAAAAAGCAGCGTTAACCGCGGTTAGCGCTGCTTTTTTTGTCTCTAACAGGGTTAGCGATATTCTTGATGATAGGAGAAATGTCGCTTAGCGACATTTCTCCTATTATTTTACTCTGGAACGCCCCCTTTGCATCTCATTAGAGATGCAAGGGGAAGCGTAGAGTAAAAGGGTGCTAACATGCAAATTTGTATGTTAGCACCCTGTTGTTGATAGGGTGCTAGTTTTATCTCTGCTTTTTTGGCTTTTAAAGCCAAAAAAGCAGAGATAAAGCCCTTGTTAATATGCCCCTTGATGAGTTAAATTTACACCACACTGTGACAAATAATGACACTACTTTAAATGCATTTACAAAGTTTTTAGTGCAATATATGGACACAATGGAAGTTAGGGATTGTTATGTGCGTATGAAATTACCTGCATCAGTAGCAGAAGGTGTAACATATCACCATATTCCATTAACCTATGGTATTTCTTGTAGTATTTTAGCAAGTTTGTTTTATAGAACAGGAAAGTTACAATATTACTATTCTAATGTAGATGTAATATTTTTCTGAGGTTCCTATGCAAAAGTGCATGAACCCAGTTCTTAGTACTAAGGATGCACGGTTTATGGGAGAATATTTTCTAACTATGAAAACAATAGATATAACTGAAGTACAAAAGTACAATTTAACATGTAAATTACACGAAGAAGAAAATATATTTTTGAATTTAGTTGAGCAAAGGAGACAGGACTTCCAAAGAAGGGCTTCTGAACCGAAACCTCAAATACCTCAATGGGCTGAGAGAGAAGAAATTTATACAACTGGCAAGACTCATGCTGCAATGTCCTTGGACTTTGAATAGAAAGGGAAGATCTGCCTCCGTAGATTAAAGACTGAATATAACAATGCATTTATTGGTTCCAGTGAATGTGAACATAATTTCTTAGCTATTGGGGGATAGGGACTAAAAGGTGGAACAGATCCAGTATTTCCTGGAGTTTATTACGTGTGTGGCAATAAAGCCTAGTTCAGACTGCCTGCTCATTGGTAAGGAAGTTGCTATTTTGGAATGGTATTCCCAAAGGTGTACCATGTGAAAAGAATCACTGGAAGCAATGAAAACGCAAAGGAACTAAAACGTACAAAGAGAGCTAGTCTTTTTAGAAATAGTAGGTGATATATTTAGTGCATTGATACCTTCAGTGGGAGTAATTCTGAATTCACGAAAAATGTATCAGCTGTCTACAGTAGTTGATCGATTATCAACTGACACTGCTGGAGGATTTTTGATGATCAACACAAAAATGGTTGCAATTAGATCTATGGTTTTGCAAAATCGATTTGCTCTTGATATATTATTGGCAAAAGAGGGCGGAGTCTGTAAAATGCTGAAAGCGCATCATTGTTGCACTTACATTCCAGACAAAAGTGTTGAAATTGGAGGATATATTAAAAATATTACGAAATTGGAAGAAGATTTGAAACCACTGGAAGTTGACAGTGTATGGGAAAATTTACAAATAGTATCACTACCGTAGGGAGTTGGTTTTCTAACATAGGTTAGCATTCGTGGAGAAGTGTGGCTCAATGGTTAGAGCGGCAGACCCTGATGCAGAAGTCTGGCCCCGGACCAGGGTTCAATTCCTGCCTCGGCGGGTCTTGGGCTCAATTTCCTCAGACCTGATCATTCTTGCCTCGGTGCCTATCCTAATCATGGGTCCAACTCTGGGCAATATCTTGCGTAATCTCCACAACAGCCCCAACAACACTAGGATGCCTGGCCTCACCTTGGGGGTGCCCAGGAGTGGACACTTCACAGGGAAAGGCCAGGAAGGGTTCCTCAGTGGTATTTGTACAAGTGCCGAGATGCCTCCGGGTAGTCGTGCGCTATACAAGTACATCTACATTTACATTATAGGCTCAAAAATATTGCCAATATTTGAATAACACTGTTAGTCTTTGCAATGATGATATGGTTCAAATGTTGTAAGAAAAGAAAGAGATATGAAGTGAACGAAAAGTGGAAGAAAAGAAAGTACGATGAGATACAATTAGAAGAAATGAAAGGAGATCTATATAAAAAGATGAGGTGTTTACAGTATAGTAACGAAAAAGAAGGAAATGAAAAGGTTTAAGAAGGAATTGAGATGTGTTAAAGTTGGCATCTTAGTTGGTGGTGGGAAATTGGTGATGGCATAAAATGCCACCAGAGAGGGGATTGATGGAGCAAGGACTCATATAAAAGAGACTTGCTCGGATGCAGTGCTCTCAAAATAACTTAATAGTTATGTTTGTAAATACTGACATGCATTACAGTTCATACATTTAAGCTTAGGGGAAGCTTGCATATGTGTCGTACTAACAAGTAACCAGAGTGTGACTTAAAATGGCTGCTAACGCAAAATTCTGTACTGCGCATGCGTCAACTACATCTACGTAGTAATGACGAGTTCTTGCTTGGAGGGAAATCTTTGCAGCTGCGCAATCGCTTCTAAGATGGCTGTTTGAAACTCACATGTTAAAGCGCATGTTAAAGCGCATGCTTTTACTGAAGCGAAACCATGCAACTTTATTAAAATGCTAATGCGAAAGATTTTTATAAGTAAATGGGATTACAGTAGAGATAGGTGGTATACAGTGAAATCATTTTATTTTGATTTCTAACATGTTTCTTTGACTCTTTCTATTTAGTTCGTATTTGGGCCTCAGAGCAATAATAAAGTCTATACACCATGTGATACCCTACGCATGCGCACTCGTAACCCGCCAGGAACCATGAGGATGTTCTTGAACCTCAGCCAAGGCCACAATCGCAACATGTCTTGAGAAAGCAGTGGACATCCTGAATGATGAATGAGAAAATTATTAAATGTTATCTTTTTATTGATAAAAATGTGAAATGCGGGTGGGAAATAAAGCTTGGGAAAATAAAATTAAGGGGCGGGAACGCTGAACAATAGACTAAAGAAAAATTATTAAAACTTAGTATGGTGTGATGATCATCCCCCCTTTCCTGCCCAATCAGAATTAGGAGTTTCATAAATTTGAAAGATTTAGGGGGTGGTACATGCCTTTAGAAAAGTATAATTGAGGTAGTTTAGTTAGTTAAAAAGAAGAGATGCTGATGTTGTAGCTGATGCTGGAGAGCGGGATGCTGTCCGAGAACTGAGCAAATATTGAAGAAGACTTGAACTGCAGTCTTAGAGCCTAAACTCTAATTGATTAGAAGAACATCGCGGAAGAATCAAGGAGGGAAAGGTAAAGATCTAGAAGAAGATTGCGGAAGAATCGAGGAGGAAGATAGTGTCAGAGAGGGTTGCGACGCAGGCGTCGGATCTAGATGAGGCCATCTATCCTATCCCTAATCCCGCACCGGTCCTGCAAGCATATTACTAGTTTCTTCTCTGCCATGATTTTCATGGCGGTTCCTCCTCCATGAAAACCGTGGTGAAGAGAAAAGAAATGGGGACCTATTGCCTCAGGGCCATGGGGTGCATGCTGTGTATGTAACCTTTGACATTCCCATTATGGTGCCTATTTCATCGGCACTGCCGTGGGAATGCCAGAGAACGGCCCGCCAGTGACTCAAAAAGTCATCATCGGGTTTTGCGGTGCGGGAGCGGGGCTCCAGCATGGTGGTCCCACTCCTGCACCGCCAAACTTATAATCAATCCCTTAATTTTTGCTTTCCTAACTTGTGAAGGCACACAGTTAATTTGGAGTTATTTACATTTTGTTGTGTTGCAAAAAAACAGACATTTTAAGATTGTCACATGACACTCTGACTACGAGCGCAGCGTTTTGCTAGCTTTAGCTCCTGAGGCACAGCCGGGAGCAGGGACAAACAGCTATTTTTACTTACTTCGAATAACTACTGTGAATTGTTTTTAAAATCGCCGATTCTGTTGATCCCTCGCCACTCAGCTGATTGCTTGCTGACGTGGACAAGGTCTTACCAGCTGCCGCGACGTGATTGGCCTGTTGCCAGGACACGCCCACTAGCGAAGCCACGCCCCCTTTCACACAAAACGCGCGCTGACTACGAGCGCAGCGTTTTGCTAGCTTTAGCTCCTGAGGCACAGCCGGGAGCAGGGACAAACAGCTATTTTTACTTACTTCGAATAACTACTGTGAATTGTTTTTAAAATCGCCGATTCTGTTGATCCCTCGCCACTCAGCTGATTGCTTGCTGAAGTGGACTAGGTCTTACCAGCTGCCGCGACGTGATTGGCCTGTTGCCAGGACACGCCCACTAGCGAAGCCACGCCCCCTTTCACACAAAACGCGCGCTGACTACGAGCGCAGCGTTTTGCTAGCTTTAGCTCCTGAGGCACAGCCGGGAGCAGGGACAAACAGCTATTTTTACTTACTTCGAATAACTACTGTGAATTGTTTTTAAAATCGCCGATTCTGTTGATCCCTCGCCACTCAGCTGATTGCTTGCTGACGTGGACAAGGTCTTACCAGCTGCCGCGACGTGATTGGCCTGTTGCCAGGACACGCCCACTAGCGAAGCCACGCCCCCTTTAACCCCTCCCCTCCTCCGCCACATAGCATGAGCCCCCACCGGAAGCGCAGCGGACGAGCGCAGCGGGCGCGACGAGTGCGCGCCGAAGGCGCGCCTAAGGCAAGCCCGTCTGCGCCCGTCCGCGCACGACCGGGCCTAGGGCCAGACTATATGCCTGTCCCAGCCGCCTCTAAGGTAAGCTATTCCCGCAGAGAGCTCCTCAGCCTTAGACCCACTAAAAACAGCTCATGTCTGGCACTACACGACCCCACTGTTCCTTTTCGCCGCTGTGACAAATGCAAACCAGGCAACCTCTCTCTTCCAAAACCCCCCGCCCCTCCCCCTGTCCTTAAAATCTCGACCCTTAACTGCAGATCACTTCCCAAACATGCCCTGCTTATCAACCATCTTATTGTCGACCTTAAACTGGACATACTTTTCCTCACAGAAACCTGGATTACGGAGCATTCCAACGCTGACGTCGTCCTAGCTCTCCCCCCGGGCTTCCTCATCATGTCTCAACCCCGTCCCCTAGGTAGAGGAGGTGGATTAGCCATTATCCACAGGGACCACTTTATCTGTCGATCCAAAGACTGCGCGATCCAAGACTCAGAGAGCTGCCTCTTCACGATTCAGCTGTCTTCGACGAACTCCCTGTCAGGCCTTCTAGTGTATCGGCCGCCCGGCCACTTTGGCCCCTTCACAGCCGCCCTCCTGGAAACCGTTTCCTCCGCGGCACACCTGACACCTAACTTCCTTATAACAGGCGACCTTAACATCCATCTCGAGGATCCCCTTGACACTGGGGCAACCGACTTTATTGACGACCTAGCGGCCTTGGGTCTGCTTCTCGCCAACTCTGAACCAACTCACACGAAAGGGCACCTTCTCGACCCGGTGTTTTCCAACATCCCTTCCCTCCTTTTCATCAACTCCCAACCCCTCCCGTGGACGGACCACTTTCTAGTCACGACCCATCTCCCTGGAGCTTTCAAAAAGCCTCAAAAACCCCCCACCTTCACCAGAGACAGAGCGTGGGCCAGACTCTCGGTGGAGGATTGGTCCACAGCCCTGGACGCTTCGACTCCCAGTCTTTCTGAGGACCCCTCCACCGCCGACTCCCAAGTCAGAGACTGGATATCCTCCACTCTCGATAATCTTATCCCCATAAAAAATCGGGAGATTAAAAACAGGATAAAAGGCCAGGCCCCCTGGTATACTCCTGACCTCAGGGATCTACGCAAAGAGTGCAAAAAGGCCGAGAGGCAGTGGAGAAAGGACTGGCTCCACAGTAACAAAGACCTCTACAATAGTGCAGTTAGACGCTACAAATCAGCTCTCAAACTCGCTAAGGTAGGATTCTATGACAACAGAATACAAAACGCCACCAATTCCACAAAAGAAGCGTACCTGATTGTCAAAGAACTCCTCAACATTCCATCAGCACCCACCGTTTCCCATGCCCCCCAAGACAGAAGTAATGACTTTGCCTCCTTCTTCGACTCTAAAATCTCGCGAATATTGGACTCTCTCCCCAGTATCACCCCCCACATCTCCACTGATACTGAGGTCTGTATCAACAGCCCGCGGCTGTCCTCCTTTAGAGCAACCTCCCTCATTGAGGTCTCCGCCACGTTAGCCAAAATGAAAAGCGGCTCCCCTCTTGACCCAGCCCCGGCCAGACTATTAAAAGCTGCCGTCCCCAGCATAGCTTCCACCATCAGGGATCTCATTAACATCTCCTTGCGCCAAGGCACAGTGCCGCCCAATTGGAAAAATGCGGTTGTCAAAGCCCTGCTAAAGAAACCCCATCTGAATCCTGACGATATGTCTAACTATAGACCCATATCACTCCTTCCCTGCATCAGCAAGATGGCGGAGAAACTAGTTAATTCCCAACTCTCCCAATTCCTTGAGACCAACAAAATCCTGCGCCCATCTCAAACTGGCTTCAGGCCCGGCCAGGGCACGGACACAGCCCTCCTCTCCGTCATTGAGGAATCAAGGCGCATTCTGGATTCAGGAGGATCAGTGGCAGTGATCCTCCTGGACCTCAGTGCCGCCTTTGACACGGTGGATCACCGTGTCCTTCTACATCGCCTGGCCAGGGCAGGAATTGTGGGCTCAGCACACGCCTGGATTAACTCCTTCCTATCAGGCCGTTCATTTCAGGTGTGGGACGGCAACTCTCGCTCAGACCCCCTTCCACTCACATGTGGAGTCCCGCAGGGGTCCTCGCTTAGTCCCACCCTGTTTAATGTCTACATGGCCCCTCTGGAAGACGTCGTGACCCCCTATGGGATCAAAATTGTCAACTACGCTGACGACACCCAACTTGTCGTCTCCCAATCCCAGCTGGACAAACACCCAGACAGCCTGCGGAACTGCCTCCAAGACATCTACTCCTGGATGTGCGAATCTTCCCTAAAATTGAACGGTTCTAAAACCGAAATTATGCTCCTGGGCAACAAATGGTCATCAATCCCCGCCTCGGTGTGGCCGGACACCTTTGGTGAGATACCCACTCCAAAGTCAGAAGTCAAAACGCTAGGCGTTTGGCTGGAACCAAGCCTCACCATGAAGACCCAGGCAACCAAGACCGCTGGATCATGCTTTGGTCTTCTGCGGTCAACCCGAAAAATTCTCCCTCTCCTTCCTCCTATATCCAGGAAACTGCTGGTTCAAGGGCTCATCCTAGCCAGACTCGACTACAGCAACGCCGTCTACCTCGGTGCACCGGAGTTTACCTTAGCCAAACTCCAACGGGCACAAAACGCTGCGGCACGGGTTATAATGGACCTCCCCCCCAGAGCCTCTGCCAAATCAGCCCTCAAGGCCCTGCACTGGCTCCCTGTCCGCCAACGAGTTGAGTTTAAGGCAATGTGCACCAGTCACAAACTCATTAATGGTGCCGGCCCTGCCGCCCTGAAAGACCTTGTCGCCCCCTACAAAGCCCCTAGGGCACTGCGCTCGGACGACGAGCATTTGGCCATCGTCCCTAAATTTAAGAAGGCTCGGACCGGTGGCCGTCGCTTCTCGGTCAAAGCCTCCTCAGGCTGGAACGCACTGCCTCGCCACTTGCGTCTGGAACCCTGCCACGCTCTCTTCCGGAAAAAACTAAAAACTTTCCTATTCCCCAAATAATCATCCGGTCCCCCCTCCTCTTGGGTTATCATAGCTATATAGCGCGGGGATGCCTCCGGGTCACCAGGCGCTTTATAAATTTATAAATAATAAATTTATAAATAATAATAATAATAATTCACCCTAAAAACTCCTCTCACTTTACAGTCAGAGAAAGAAAAGTAAACCCATGTTAAAACAATAAGCAGCAACTCATCGGAAGCCAAAGCCTGACATTTGACCCCTGTCGCTTAAGCACCACAAACGTGACAAGATAAACACATAATTTAAAGGCGTCTTTATTTATTGCTGTTCTTTCCCGACCTACTAAACATCAGCTCAAACACTGCAATAAAGGTTCATAAGTAGGAATAATGCATTTTACCACTGATCAGTTTAAGGTGCATGCATTTTTCATTTAAGGGCTGAGGTTATTTTGCACACAGTTACCTGAAAGTAAAAGACAAACAAAATAAAAATGGAAAATGTCTTCTTTTTAGCCAGGAGTTTTACCCTGCCCCCACACTCACTGTCCCCTCTCCATTTTACTCACAGAGTTTCCATACTTTTTTTAGTGCACTTCGACCACTGGTTTGCTCCCTCTTTCAGCTCCAAGTTCTGTCATGTTTGATGACTTAAGCACTGATATTTCTATGCTCAGCATAGCGGCCTTAACAATATGGACAACATCTGAATTTGGAATGAAAGAGCAACGTCTACTGGACAAATGGTGTAATAAGCAGGGAGAAAATCTAAATCACAAAACTGTCAACCAAAAGCTCCTGTTGTTTATACGGTCAATATTAAAACAAGAGTGTGTGGGTGGGGTGACAAATAATGTCCCACGGGCACAACCTTCTTTTGGTGAATGTACACCCTTCATATGTGGCCCATGTATTTCTTAACCCCTTGGCTGCGGCAGGAATTCCGCCGCAGCGCTGGGGGGGGTTTGGGGGCAGCGCGGTGGCGCTGTGCTCATGACGGAGCCACTCCGTCATGAGCCACGGTTGAGCTGTGCTCATGACGGAGTGGTTCCGTCATGACTCCGCCCACTGGGCTAATTGTTATTAAAATTTATAGAGCGCACGATTACCATTACGGTGTCCTGGCGCTAAGCATAAGCTACCCAACAGAAAACATAACTAAAACTGAGAAAAGAACCAAGTCTTGAGACCCTTCTTGAACGTACTAATGTCAGGGGAGTTTCTTAGTGAAAATGGAAGTTCATTCCAGATTCTGGATGCACTGGTAACAAAGCTTCTGCCTCCCCAATTGACTTTTTTGAATCTGGGGGTTTTCACTAGTTTTGCACCCAATGATCTGAGAGATCTAGTTGGGGTATACCAGGAAAACTTGTTTCTTAAGAACTGAGGCCCTGTCCCGACCAAAGCTCTGAACACAATACAAAGTGCCCTAAATCTAGATCTCAGATGAGTAGGGAGCCAGTGTAACTTTTTGAGTTCTCCTTTAACTGAGACCGACCTAGGGGTATCTGTCAGCAACCTGGCTGCTGCATTCTGAATCGTTTGGAGCCTATTTTGATGTTGTACTTGAATGTTGACATAAAGACTATTACAATAGTCAAGACGAGATAATATCAATGCAGTCACCACAGTTCTGAGGTTCCCCTCAGAAAGAAAGAACTTGATTTTCCTGATCATTCTCAGTATCAGCGAGCATCCGGATATCACCTTGCTGACCTGGTCACCCATATTGAGTTTTTCGTCTACCACCACACCCAGATTTCTAGCTTTCCTACAGGGTGTGGGACAGAGACCAAGATCCGCAGGCCACCAGTCTGGTGTCCACATCAGAGGGTTATTGCCAAACCTAAGAACCTCAGTTTTAGCTGAGTTCAGTTTAAGGTAATTGGTCGACATCCATCTGGAGATCGCGCCCATACAGTCAGAGAAACGTGCTCCTGTTTCTATTTCAGCTCCCTCCTTCACTGACAGTACAATTTGAGTGTCATCCGCGTAGGAGGTAAGCTGAAAACCAAAAGCTCTAATAATGTCAGCCAAGGGTGCCACGTAAATATTAAAGAGAGTGGGACTAAGGGATGAACCCTGCGGCACCCCACACGGCAGTGAAAAGGGTTCAGAGGTGTTACCGTTGAGTTCAACGGTTTGTACCCTATCATTGAGAAAGGAATTGAGGAGATTCCATGCTTGCCCTCTGATTCCGATCGCCGATAGGCGATTGCCGATAGCCGATTGAGTAGTACCGTGTGGTGCACGGTATCAAAGGCCGCAGATAAATCGAGGAGAATCAGCATCGCGTTGCCTCCATTATCCATTACCTCTCTGATCTCCTCTGTAGACTTCAAGAGCGCCAACTCAGTGCTGTGAAGCGGTCTGAAGCCATATTGTGAGGAGTCCAACAGGTTATTGTGTTGGAGGAAGTCACTGAGTTGCCTGTTTATGGCCTTTTCCAAAATTTTGGCTGGCAATGGGAGTCTAGAGATAGGGCGATAATTAGACGGGTCCTTAGGATCAAGGGACTGCTTTTTCAGTAATGGAAGCACTGAAGCTTTTTTCCAGGAATTTGGAAAAAGACCAGATTGAATTATGCCATTAAGTAAGGGTGTCAGGACCCTGCAGGTAATGACGGCTATTTGTTTGATGATCCAAGTGGGGCAGGGATCACTCGGGGCACCAGATTTAATGCTGTTCATAAGTTTCACAGTGTCATCAATTTGCAAAGGAGAGAAGCAGTCCAAGGTGGTGGCAGGGAGATGGGAGACTTCCGTTTTAACATCATTTAAATCAAGCGAATTTGACAGAGAGATAAAAATTGACTCAACTTTAGATTGGAAAAAAGCCCCAATGGTGTTGCAAAAATCCGGATCAACGGAGTCAATTAGCATCCTAGGATTTGAAAGTTTGATAACAGTTTCAAACAGCTCTTTGGTGTCAGATTTAGCGTTAGTGATTTGGGTACAAAAGTATTCTTTCTTGGCAGCCATCAGAGCTTGTTTGTAATTGGAGATGGTTCATTTGTACTCTGATTTATCCGGCATAGCATTGTTCTTCCGCCAAATCCTTTCAGCCTGTTTACATAACAGTTTTTTCTCCCTGAGTTCTCCTGTGTACCAAGGGGCAGTGGGGGAGGCCCTTTTCGGAATCCATTTTTTAGGGGGTGCCGTTTTAAAACAGGCATCCGTAAGCCAGTTGTTGTAGGTACGCGTGGCCTCTTCAATATCGTGTGGAGCAGTGTACATGGTATCAATGAGAGAGGATTCAAGAGTTGTAATATCTAATTTGCCCCAAGCTCTCGTAGTAATTTCCTTTTTTGATTTAGAGCCAGTGGGATATCTCGTGGTACATTTTATCTCAAAGTTCACTATAAAATGATCTGACCAAGTAATAGGGAGAGTGGAAATATAAACCAGATCACTATTGTTGGAGAAAATCCCATCTAAGGTATGACCTTTATTATGAGTCGGGGATGAGACCAATTGATCAAGACCTCCTATGGCCATGATATTGTTAAGCCTGACCGTATCTGGATCTTCAGATTTTTCTAAATGAAAATTGAAATCACCAAGCAATACGAATGATTTAAAGCTCAGACTTTCTTCTAGAATCACATTAAGGGAATCCATAAATCCCTTCCTCTCTCCTGGTGGACGAGAGATAAGGATACCAGAGAAGGGTTTGTAATGAGCAGAGAAGATTTTAAAAGAGAGTGCTTCGCAACCCTGAATGCAGACAGATGAGAAATGTGGGGTGAGAGATTCATGGTAGATTACCGCGAGCCCTCCACCTCTTTTCTGGGTGTGATCCAGGGAATGACAAAGAAAGCCAAATGGGGTGGCTTTTACCAAGTCCGGCCCTGAAGTGGTATCGAGCCAAGTTTCTGTGACAAACGCCAGCTTGATGTCGTTGTCCTCCAGAAACAGGGCACATTCAAATGAGTGCTTCACCAGTGACCTAGCATTCAGTAGAACGCAATTCAAGTTGATATGTCTTCCAAAATCCCCTATCCAGAATGTGCTTGGAAGAAACAGATTTAACGGGTAAGTTCAATAGTTTAGGGAGGGGGGTGAGACATTCTCTGCACACGGGGCTCCCTTTAGCTATAGCAGCAATATTCTTGTTATAGAGGAGACAGGGGGACAGTTTGTAACAATGAAAAACTTTGTCCACCTTGTTTAACCTGTGCAGTTCCTCACCTGAGTAATATCTTCTGTCCAACGGCAAAGGACCAGGGGAACAGGCCCTACGCCCGGCCTGAGCGCGGACGGGCGCAGACGGGCTTGCCTTAGGCGCGCCGCTGCACCCGCCCGCTGCGCGGGCGCATCAGCATGACGTTTAAATATCCCCACGTAGCCACTAGACCGCTAACCGGCGGAAGTGGAAACAATGAGGCCGGAAGAGGGATTCCTGACAAAAGTGCGCTGTACAACAATGAAGGATTACATTAGCAGCAAATAGGTGAATAAAACTTTTAAAAAACGTTCACAAAGTGCGGTTTAAAATGTGCAGATAGCAGAATTAAAATGAGGTTTTCGCCAGAATGAGTCGTAATGGGTAGCTTCACCTGCGAGCCTTCAACACAGCTTCGCACGGTGACTAATGCTGCGCGGGCGCGTCATCATGACGTTTAAATATCCCCACGTAGCCACTAGACCGCTAACCGGCGGAAGTGGAAACAATGAGGTCGGAAGAGGGATTCCTGACAAAGGTGCGCTGTACAACAATGAAGGATTACATTAGCAGCAAATAGGTGAATAAAACTTTTAAAAAACGTTCGCAAAGTGCGGTTTAAAATGTGCAAATAGTGGTTCCGTCATGAGCGCTGAAGGGGTTAAAGCATTCAGCACACTTGCTCCTGAGTAATGCAGCAGTCAGGCTTTGTGACAGCAAGAAGGTGGGCCTTATGTTGTTTCTCTATTGTGACAAAGGTAGGCTTCTTCTGGGAGGCTGACGACCATAGGCAGTTCTGGGGTCAGGCGTCATTCTGAAAGTCATGACTACAGACAATAACTTCTATGTGACTATGAAATCTCATTTGGTCACTGCATTTGGTGGTAGGAGGCTGCCCACGCTGACCGGCCAGACATGTTATAATGGCTCTTGTTGTTTTGTTGTTATGCTCTCGGGCTGTCATTATGAGTAGCCCAGAGTCTTTTTCTTGGTGGGACACTGCCCTGGTAATTCTCAACTGGCCTGTGGTCCTTTTGCCCAGGATTACCAGAATTGAAAAGACTGCTCCCTGTGACCACGCCATGGCGCTGCCAACGTTGGTAGAATTGGTTCTTATTTAATGGACCGCCTGAGTAGTTCGCTCCTGCAGTCTCCGAGACCCCTACTTACTTCCTAATCAGAGCCATCCATGGTGGTAAGAACTATCCTCAGCTGAGTGAGTAACCTCTATGTATTGGCTGTAGGTTGTTCAAGCTTGACATTTTCAAAGGATCTATTTCTTATTGTGTTAGCCTCTCTGTAAATTTATTTTTGAATAATGTCCATTGAAGAAGCAGCAGCACTTAACATCTCTGAGAACTACAGACATGCGGTTACTCAGAAGCTATTTGTTGGAAGAGGCAGTGTCTGGTTGGCTGAAGGGATGCCCCCGGCCAGGCAGTCAAGGGCAGGTGATTACACTCACTGCACAACACGTGCTCACCCATGGGTAGCGTGGCACTGATCTTTCAGGCTTATATCAGAGGCAATGTATAAAGCAAAGGCACAGCAGTCACTTGTGATAAATACAATGAGCGGTACAAAAGAGACTTCACACAGGATGTAGGTAAAAACGTAAATGTTCAACACACATATTCAATTATTATAACATGAACATCATATACTTTTGGGCATAAAACACATTTGGAAATATTACTAGAAATACTATGCCCACTCATATTATGATATCAATAGTATGCACACTGTGGGTAATTCCTAATCGAACCCCCTCCAACCCAATTGAGAGAGAGCACCCTTATGTGGTGCATGGTATCAAAAATATGTACATACATGAAATTAAACACTTTTTAGCAGCATCGCGGACTGGAGCCACGTAGGTAAACTCAATGTAAAATGTATTGTGCTTTTGGCATACAATCTGTTAGAAGGTGGTTCTGACACTATGGGCCGCCCGGATTTTTCGCTTTTTGAGCACCTAATTGTTGAGCTTTTACTGTGGGGGAGCCTCATAAGTTGGGACTCACCCACTGTGAACTCAGTATGTAAGAGACTGCATGGGGATTTTACTGGTGTTCCCCTGGTCTTGACCAGGCCACTGGGCAGCAGCTAGAGTAAGGGACACCAGGCTGGTTACATGCAGACACATGTGTACATGCGTGTGCACACGTGTACGGGCTGCGCAGGGGAGATTCCTAGCGCGCGCAGTCCAGGAGCAGCTACAAAGTGAATGGTGTGGCAGGACTTATGCAGTATTGGGTGGCGACATGGAATAGGCTTTATACACTGGAAAGAAACATGCCAGGGAAAGTCAGTGTGTCTTACTGTTTTTTTGCTTCCTTATTCCCCTATGGGAATGTGGAGCCATGGGCTAGATTAACTACCATTAGGCCTACAGATTCCAGACACGCGCTCAAGTCCACGGTAGAGGATGTGAAAATAAATATTCTGCAGAGTCCAAAGTCCTATTTGTACTGCTTTTGGGTCATCCAGAACTGCCATATTTCTCTGAGCCAGCCATGACCAGACCCAGGCTGAGGGCTGACCTCAGCTGGATGGATTGATAACCTTTCTTCCACAAGCAAAGGCCTCCTCTCCATGGAGAGAAGATGGGTGGGGCTACAGGCTCATCCATTAGCAGCTGTCACTGGGTGCCAGGCACCAGGCTGCACCAAGGAGAGAAGGCAGCGTGGGGGATGAGGCTTCAGAGACATGTGGCCAGAGACACTGGACAACGCCATTTTGATCAAACCCAGAGGCTGGACAAGAAGGAGGGAGCAGGGGCAGGAAAGTGATGTGCCACTGTTTGATAGGACCAACAGGGACTTCCTGCCAGCCCCCTACTCAACTTTTAAAAAGTGCTTGCACAGGAAGAGAAGCTCTCTGGGGTGTGGTCTGCTGAGGCTGAATGTGCAGGAGCAGTGGCCTCTGCGCAGGGAGAAGAGAGGTCAAGAAGGAGAGCCAGTGAAGACAGCTCCCTGCTGAATCCACCCTCTCAGAAAAGAGACCGCCTGACTGCCCCCAGGACCCTAACAGCACCAGAAGAAGAGCCCAGAACCGGTGCGCAGGAGCAGTGGCCTCTGCGCAGGGAGAAGAGAGCCCA
This sequence comes from Triturus cristatus, assembly GCF_964204655.1. Classification (NCBI taxonomy): domain Eukaryota; kingdom Metazoa; phylum Chordata; class Amphibia; order Caudata; family Salamandridae; genus Triturus; species Triturus cristatus. Next base: position 990,491,685 of record NC_140580.1, read on the forward strand.
AGGAGGAGAGCCAGGCGAAAGGCTGGCACAGGGAGCCAGTGAAGACAGTACCCTGCTGAATCTACCCTCTCAGAGACCCCGAGGGCGGAGGAGAGTGTTCCCAGTGGCTGGGGCTGGTAAAGAGAAGCCTGAAGCGCCCCATAATGCCTCGCCAGGCATTTGGAAATCTGCTGTTTTGGTGCTTTGTGGCCCCCAGAGGAGGGGGGTCACCCTCACTTGTGAAAAGGTGCTGGGGGGAGCTGCTGGAGAAGCGCAGTCTTCCCCCCCCAGCCCAAAGAAGTCTGCCGTTTTGGTGCTTTGTGGGCCCCAGAGGAGGGGGTTCACCCTCACTTGTGAAAAGGTGCTGGGGGAGCTGCTGGAGAAGCACAGTCTTCCCCCCCCCAGCACGAAGAAAAGTCTCACCCTCAGTGTCATGGGGACCTAAAGGAAACTACCCCTCAAGGGCTCAGCTAGCATTTAAACACATTCTAGGCTGGAACTTTTGTTCTACAGCTGAGGGTGTGTGGAGAAGTGCATCATGAAGTGAAGGGCTGAGTTGGGGATGTGTGAAGAAGTGCATCCCCTGGAGGTGAAGTGGTGTAATTGTACCGAAATGCATTTACTAGTGGTTATTTCTTTTTAGGTGGACTGAAAGTCACATGTGTAAAGTGAAGTACCTGTGTAAGGTGATGTTAAACTAAATGGAGTTATGTTGCTGGACCTTCCTGCTAGGGGTCTGGCTGTATTTACGTAATCCCATGCTTTTACCTGTGATTCCTTTTAAAGTGAAGAGGCGCACTGCAGGAGAAGTATAGTTGCCAGGAGTACTTCTTTTGAAGGGACTGTAAGTAATAATAATAATCCACATTTGTAAAGCGCGAACAATCACCCGTAAGGGTCTCTAGACACTGGGGGCTGTCGGGAAGATTAAGCAAGCTATTGCCCAGAGTCACATGGTTCTGGGCTAATCTGCCACCGGCACCGGGGATCGAACCGTGATCCCCAGATTCCAGATTCAGTCGCCCTGGCTGCGGCACCACACCTCTTCCCTAAGTCACATGTGTAAGGAGATGTCATAAGCCAAGTGGGGTTATGTTGCCAGACAGTCCTGCTAGGGTGTCTGGCTGTATATGCGTAATCCTGTGATTTCATCTGTGATGCCTTTAGGGGCTGTAATTGCGATGCATTCAAATGATCAACCAAGGTGATGAGTACTGTCATTGTAAAGTGTGCGTAAACATGGATTGTTGCTGCTGCGCTTAGGTGAAGACCCCAGACTGCTAGCCCTTAAGATATAGAGGTGCATACGTTATGGTCAGTAGGAGATGCTCAGTCAGGATCATGTGTCACCAAGGCAGGTTTACCCCTTTTTAATGCTTGTTGAGGTAATGGGGTGGGTCGCCACTGGGATGGTGCCAGTGTGCAGGGCCCTCGCTCCAGGTTATGTTCAACTAACTGCATTGGGGGCAAGTTGATGGGCATACATGGGAGTGGTGGTACTAGACCCCACCACCCCTGCGGGAGGATGGAGATGTTCTGCAATGTCACAAAGTAATTCCAACAGCTTAAGTATATTTGTAAATTGGTGCATAGTATTGAGTAGTGTGTGTGGTTTTTTTTTAATAACAATTTTATTGAAAACAAAATCCACAACATTGCAGCAGTAATGACACGTAATTAGCACCTTCACAGGCAAAGTATACATTTGGGCTTTGGAGACAACAAGCGATACATTCAGGGTGGTAAGCATTGAATCAAATTAATTAATGAAGCATTACAGAGCTGGTTACATATACATGATAGGATCGGGGGGCTCCCCGTATACAGTATATGAATGGTGGCCTTAAGCTTTCAGGTCACTGCGCTTGCCCCCATTTTATCCAGGACAGCCCGTCTCTCCCTTCTAAGTTTCACCGTAGGAGAAATACAGATGTCCCCCCGATATTTGTTTCACCGTCCCCACTTGCGATCCCACTTCCGCAGGCAGCCTCGACTTTTGTATACCGTTTTCTCCACCACCATGGCCTAATCCATATCAGTGGCCCAAACGCGCAACTGCGGCATGGTGTCTACCCCCCATTTCTGGGCAATATTCCTTTTAGCAAGGGCCCAACCCACGGCCGACCACTCCTGCTCCGCCTGGGTGAGGTCCGTATCTTCCCACACATTAAGGAGACAGAGCTGGGGAGAGGGGGTGATGGGCTTACCTATGGACCTCGCCATCTGTCGGGTGACTTCTATCCAGTATTGCTGAATATGGGGGCAAGCCCATAGAATGTGTAGAAATGTACCTATCTGGAGACAGTGCCGTAGACAGAGCGTATCTGGACGTCTTCCCAATTTATACAACAGTTTAGCATCAAAATACACACGATGCAGAATTTTGAGCTGAACGAGGCGGAGTCGCATCGGCATTGCCACCTCACGAGGGGAAGCTAGCGCTTCGGTCCAGTCTTCGTCAGCCATTTCTCCCAAGTCTGTCTCCCACCTGGCCCGTAATTTCCGCATTGGGTCGGTACGATTATTAAGTAACTTCTTATACGTCAAGGAGATAGCCCTGCGGTCCATTGGGTCCAACAACAGCCTGTCCTCCAAAGGAGAGGAGTCTGGAAGGGGGGCACCGGCGGGAAGGGCGCCGTCGATAGCATGGCTGATTTAAAGATATCGAAAATACTCTGAGGGTGCGAGCTGGTATTTAAGCTGAAGCTCCGCGAATGACGCCTTCTTGCCTTTAATCCATACATCCCCCACCGTAGAGATACCAATAAGGTCCCATTTATCGAAACCTGCGCAGGTGCTCAGACGCCCCAGACAATCAGGCTCCCAGAGTGGGGTAGCCTTAGTTAGCCCCCCATACCAACCCATGCGCCGCTGGAGCCTGTGCCAGGTTTCCACCGTCCAGGCCGTAGGGCCAGTCAAGCCTAGATTTTTATGGTTTGAGTATAGTGCTCTGTTATACCCTCCCGTCCCCAAAAGCCAGCGGTCACTACGGAAAAGAGGATCATCGTGAGATCCGAACACCCACTGGTTGACTGCGATCAATTGTGCTGCCTGGTAATAAAGGCGTATGTCCGGCAAGCCTATCCCACCATCGTACCAGCCCATAGTGAGTTTTTGCATTGCGATTCAAGACGGCCCAGTATCCCATAAAAGACCTCGCAGTGCTGCCTCAATCTTCAAAAAATAGGATTCGGGAATCGGGATGGGCGTATTCTGTAGGGCATAGAGAAAACGGGGGAGGGCTAGCATCTTAAAAAGGGCTGCTCGACCCAGGAGTGTGAGGGGCAATGTCTTCCAATGGACCACATCTGCCCTGAACCGCTGCAATGGGCCCGCTAGGTTTCGCTCATGAAATAGGGATGGGTCCAGTGTTATAAAGATGCCGAGGTATTGGAAACCCTGTAATACCACCGGAATGTTATACCCCCTGGGACTATGTGGTGGGTCACCCCAGAGGGGGTACATCTGGGATTTGGACCAGTTGATCTGGTACCCGGAGTGGGCCCCAAAAATATGAAAAATATGAAGTACCCGACGGACCGAGCGCGCCGGGGAAGCTAGGTACAACAAAATATCGTCCGCATATAAAGAAATACGGTCTTCATGATCTGCTGTCCATTTAAGGCCTCTGATTTCAGGATCACTCCGGATCCAAACCGCGATCGGCTCAAGTGCCAAGGCAAAAAGAAGCGGCGACAGTGGACAGCCCTGTCTCGTGCCACGGCATAGGGAGAAGGAGCTCGAACGGTGGTTGTTAACTGATACGTGGGCAAGTTATATAGCAGTCTGATCCATCCGATCAGCCGGGGACCCAACCCCACACGAGCCAGGACAGCGAAGAGATATTCCCACGCCACCGTATCAAACACCATTTTGGCATCAAGCGCGAGCAAAAGTGCTTCTTCTTGGAGTGTTGCAGCACGGCCCAGTGCCCCGTGAACCCGGCGCAAATTACGTGCAGTATTACGGCCTGGCATGAATCCCGACTGGTCCGGGTGGATCCATGCAGTGAGATATGGAAGCAGACGATTTGCTAGCAGTTTGGCCAAAATTTTGGCCTCAACTGTGATCAGGGAAATGGGTCGGTACGATGCACACTCGTCCTCTGGTTTACCGGGTTTACGGATAACCACTATGGTGGCGGTGCGGATATCGGCTGGGAGAACGCCAGTCTCATAACACTCATTATACAAGTTCAGCAAGTGGGGCTCAAGTTTCAGAGCCATAGGTTTCAGGAGTTCTATCGGGATTCTGTTGGGGCCCATGGCCTTGCCGGACCGGATATCTTGAATGGCTTTTTGAATTTCCTCAACCGAAATATCCGCCTTCAGGGCCTCATTATCTTGCTGGGAAACACAGCGCATTTCAATAGTGGCAAGGAGATCTGCCGCCCATCGTGCCTGTGAGTTCTGCGGCGGAGTATATATTTGCTCATAATACTTTGTAAACGTTTCGGCAATGTTTTGAGGGTCAGTGATCAGTACACCATCCGGCCCTTTGATCGCGCCCACCCACCGCGCAGCCAATTCCTTACGTTCCAGCCATGCCAACAGTTTACCGGTGCGTTCACCCAGCTCATATATTCTGTGCCGGGTAGCAAGGGTGCGTCGGTTGGCATCTCCAAAGAGCAATTGCCTATAATCCTGTCTCTTAACAATAAGCATGTGTTGGGTCTCGTGGGCAGGGGTATGCAAAACCTCGCGCTCGAGGTGTAGTATCTCCGCCTCGAGTAGTGTGTGTGTTTAATAAATGTACTCTTACTTTTATAAAGCAAAGTACAGACTGGTCAATCAATTATTGAGTGTTATTTTTGCGCACCTGCAAATGGCGATTACAAGCCCACACCACCTCCCTTGAGTAAGCCTCAGACTGCTCTGCAACGCTACCCTCTGAGAGTCAGGCGCTACAATTGGGTGTTTGGTTCCCAGTGAAGGACAAATGTAGTCATGTTATTTGTGCAGGCCTCACAGATGCTGCCTCGTTTTCCAACAATGGTGTCTAGTGCCGGGAAACATAGTATCCCATTCTGGTGGGCATTTATAGCATTTGATAAGTCCAGTTTTGTCACACATTACCTATGGAGTAATGAGCAAATGGAAGAGCGCAAGGCTCTGAGAAATGTTCAAAGTTTTGGTTATGTGAACTAAAGGTATGGGAAAGGAAAGCCCCGAGCCCATATGTGTCATGTGAAGTTATTATGGTTTAAATGTAAGCTGTATTGATATGACCACGCTATGTTGATTATAATGTGCTAGCGGGATGGTGCTTTCCAGGAAATGATTGCATACAAATGTTCTAAGCCATATTGTACACCTTTGAACCCTAACACTACATACACTACATCTGCATGAGGAGGGTGTCTCCTCAAGAGATAGGGACAACAACTGATACCTACATCACAGGTGGGGGTGTAGGGGTGGATTGACCTTCAAGGGGGACAGGAGAAGTAGGGGTCTCTTTTTAAGGGCAGGGAGGGTTTCCACAGAAGGGGCCCTAGATATCCTTCCCACACTGTAAGTTTCTTGCTAATGGTGCAGGCCAAAACCACTGGAAGGGTGGGGCAGGAGGTTTCTTTACCCCGGGTAATAGCGCCCCAGGGGTTCTCATGGGGGGGGACCCCAAGAAACTTTTCCCACGGTGCGAGGAGGGTGTGGTAGAGTTCAGTGTCCGGCAGGTCCCACAGGTTAACTGGTGGGGAGGTGAGCAACACAGGGGTGGCCCCTGGTAGTGGGTGGCCCCCAAGGAGGGTAGTTCTTGAGTGATGCGGGACGTGCGCCGGCAGCGCCGGGCTAAGCCCGGGTAAAGGGCGGGCCGTCTGTGACCGTCAGGGGCCGGAGGAGGCTGGGCTTGGCCACCACTCTTGGACCTCCCTTGAATCCGTAGTGTTAAACGAGGCATAAATTAGTTGAAACTATAGTATTGTACGCTTGTAAGTGTTGATAGAAAATATGGGTAAAAACACTCCCATGAATACCCGTTCATCTTCGAGACAGAAAAAGGATGTTACCACACCACTCCCCAGCCTGACTGCAATTGATAGAATGTTGCAGAAGACTATAGGCGTAGTTGCTACTGCAATTGAGAACATTGAGAGACGTCTCTCACTCCCTCCAACTATGTGTTTCCCAACTCAACAGATAAATACATCTACAACAACGGCATATTCTTGTGATTCCATCCTCATGGATTCCCATGCAGACTTTCCAGGGAAAGATGGTAACTGTGTTGCCCAGTTAGAACAAAATTTATCTAATGATTTTTCATGTCGTGCTAGTAGACTTTCTATTACACTGATGATGCGGTCACCTCAGCCAAGCCAGGAATCACTTCTCCTCATTAACGAACCAGAAATTGTAGAGGAGAATGATGCCTGTTCAATTGTTGATTCTAATCTAATAGATACGGCAAACAATGAGAGCCACCCACAAATATCTAGAGGGCGAAAACATAAAGGTAAAGGAAAAAAATTAACTAGCAGTAAAGAACAGCCTGTAAATAAATCTAGGGGGAAAGCTAAAGGTGATTGTAAGAAAATAGTACACAACCCATCGGCAGGAAATGGGGATAAAAGTGAAGCCCAGCTAGCCATTGTTGAAGGACAGATTAATGAAGAGAGATGTAGTGTTCAACCAGATTCTCTACCACCAAACCCAGTGGGTTTTATGATTTATCTAGAGCAGCTAATTAAATCTTTAACTTTACCGCTGCTGGGAAGAATAAAGGACCTAGCAGAGAAAATAGAGAACCTAGAAAAGCTGGTTATAACAAACGCGGATCTATTGAAACAACTTGAAACCTATGATAGACCCGCTATTAAACCCAGTTCCGGTTCAGCTGTAAGTACAGCTAGGGATGCTCAAAAACAACCTCCTAATCTAGGTATACTAGAGGCAAGGAGTGATAATTGTCAGGCTCAACATATTTTATCTGTAGGGACTAATGCACAGGTTCATAAAAGTCCTGGGCGTAAGGGGGTTGAAAGGGAGACGGTAAAAGAGACGATAGGGAAGGAACGGACCAGGGATCGGAGTAAAAGAAACTCAGAATAGAATGGCTGTGATTTTGAGCGGGCCAACTTTCCCTGTATTGATCTTCCTCCACAGTCTACCCCTTATACTGTGGTGTTGACGGGGGTGCCAGCGTTAAAAAAAGATAGAGGGGAATCTTACTCGGAATTAAAGAACAAAGTCTTATTCTGGTTAAATACCAACAGACCCTTACCAGGGCATGTGCAAGTTGAAATTGTACATGTCCGTAGAGTAAGTTGGATAGGAACTACAAAAAAAGATCTCACTGGGGACTGTATAATTGTCAATTTTAGAGACAGTCATGTAGTAAGATTCATATGTGGCTGGAACAATCATTGCAGGAATAGTGGGATTCAAACTTTGAACTTGTCTACATTTTATCCTCCCAAGAATTCTATGATGACTAAATTTAACTCATGGCATCAAGGGGAGTTCAGGGCTAGAAAGAGAGATAATTATGATTTACCAACATCAAATCGATATCACATTTTGCAGGGTTTAGAGGATATTGACTGACTCAATACAGATACCCGGTCCACTAATTTTATAAAGCCGATGACATTTTGTGGACATCGGACAGTCACTGAAGAACGAGGTGTGGACATGACTAATGTAACGGATGACATAGGTACGGTGGGTAAGATGAGCAAAGAGCAGATGTTCATGAGTGATAATACCCCACTTGATAAGTTATACTTAGGGGTTATACCGGAGCTAGCTTACTGGCAATACGGACGCTCTGGTTAGACAAACAAGTAATGGTACATGGTCTTTTATGAGCTGGAATATTGAAGGGTTAAGGTCAAAACTGGATAATGAAAACTGGGTAAACTTGTTGAATAAACGATGTTGTCAGTCTTCAAGAAACCTGGACATTGGATCCAGATCATGTGAATGGTTTTAGGACGTATTTTTCCCCTGCAATCAGTTCGGCCCATGGTAGGGCCAAAGGAGGTTTATGCACCTATGTTTCTAACATGTTGTTATGTACTAAAGTGGAAATGGTATTTAGCAATATGTTTTATCATGTTATCAGGATCACAATTAACAATACTTTTTTTTAGTTTTGGTAAATTTTTACAATAATGTCCCAGGACAGGACGTGGATAAAGTTTTTAAATTATTAGGGGGTAATATTAAATCCATGTTGGAAGGAAGATTAAGAGAGGTCTGTGTTATATGGTTGGGAGATTTCAACTGCCCTATATGTATGAAAGGAGAGAGAGGAACATGTGGGGTAATGTTGGATAAAGATAACAGTTTTAGCCATTTTGAACATACTAAATCTGGGGATTACCTAAATGAAATTATATTTGGCTGTGATATGAATTTTGTTAACCGAATGACCAGCCCTGAGATTCCATTCCTCCCCACTTTTAATGGAAGGGGAGCGAATACAACAATTGATTTTGTGATTATGACTTCTAGACACGGGGGAATGATTCAGGAATTTACCATTCTTGATAACTCATTGAGCGACCATTTTCCCCTTAGTTTAGTTTTACAAAGTAGACAAAAGGTGATAAGTAGAAAGGATATACCCAATACATTAGCAGATAACATCTTTATGGTCAGGAAAAACGGTTATTCTTTAAAGTGGACAAAACTTGTCCCGGAAGACTTTTTGCAAAAATTAGTAAAAAGTACTGTGCTTCAATTCCATGCTTGCACAGATGCGAATACTGATGATCCTAACATCATTAAGAACTTTCTAACGATTGTTGCAGAAGTCAAAAAATTACTATGGGTCGAAACAAAAGGTGGTAATAAGGCCAAAAAGGGATGGTTTGATACGGCCTGTACTAAGGCATATTCAAAACTAAAACATGCTCTAAACGCCCCAGTGAGAGATACTATCTTAATTAGAGAGTGTAGAAACATCTATAAGCAGACCATAAAAAGGAGGAAGGTGACTTTAAAGAAAGAAGCTTGGGATGCCCTGTGTGCAGCGTCATTAAGTAAAGATACTGCATCATTTTGGAAAGTTGTTAATTCCCCTTTCCTGAATTATAATAACATTGCTACAATAGAAGTTGCAATACCGGAGAAAGAGTGGGTGAAACACTTTTCAGAATTGTATTCTGCTAAGACCCAAGAAGAGGACTGTCCAATAGAGAAAGACCCAGTGCGCAACTGTTCCTATTTAAAGAATAATTTAGTCCCTGACATTACTGTAGCAGAAGTAAATGCATGTATCGATGCAAGTCTGGGGGGCAAGGCACCGGGCCCTGATGGGGTTCCGGTGGACCTATATAAAAATAATAGAGAACTCTGGGCCACGATTCTCACACGACTTTTTAATGTTACATTTCAAAACGGCCTTCTTCCTTCTTGGTGTGAATCATTGATAGTTCCTATATTCAAAAAGGGTGATAGAGCGAGCTGTCAATGTTATCGCCCAATATCCCTTTTGGATTCAACCATTAAGGTTTTTGGTCGGGTAATTTTAAATAGACTTCAAACCTGGGCAGAGGAGAATATGAAACTTAGTGACTTGCAGTATGGTTTCAGAAAAGGGCTTGGCACGATTGACCAATGTTTGAATTTGCACCTTCTAATAGAGAAATACGCAAAAGCAAAGGAGGGTCGAATGTTTTTAACTTTTATAGATTTAACTTCTGCATTCGACTGTGTTTCACATAGTAAACTTTGGCTGGCTATGGACAAAATGGGAGTAGATCCTACAATTATTAACTTCCTTTGGGAACTCTATTTGGGTGCATCAGCTAGAGTCAGATATGGGAGAAATGGCGAATGTACAGAATCTTTTAAAATTGCAAGGGGAGTACGTCAAGGCTGTGTCCTTGCCCCGTTTCTTTTCACACTATATATTAATGATGTAGAGAACATCTTATTGAACGAGTGCAGGGATATGCCAATGGTGGGGGAAAGACCGATCCCAATCTTGCTGTACGCCGATGATGCTGTCCTGATGGCCAGAACCCCCCAGGCTATGCAAAGGGTAGTGACCTCCTTTGCAAATTTTATGGCAGGGCTAGATCTAAGTATTAATTGTTCAAAAACTTTCACTATGAATTGGGGTTTGGGTGTACATAAAAAGGGAAAGATGGTTTTGATTGGTTCATCCTCAGTTGATTTTACTTCAACCTTTTCCTATTTAGGGGTTTTATTCGATCGTACAGGTCTATGGAATACCACAATTATCACTAGGAAATTACTGTATTGTAAATCAATTATGGAATTAAAAAATGTTAGCCATAAAGTAGGCAGGAAACCAATCGGGGACATGTTAACTGTGTATAAAGCTACTTGTGTAGCAATTGTAACATATGGTGCGGGTTTGTGGGGCAATGCGAATGTGTCATCTCTGCAGGTGGAGAAAACCTCTTTATGAAATATCTTCTAGCCGTCCCAAAAAGTGTATCCACATATGTCTGCCATGTAGAGCTTGGGGAACCATATCTGGAAGATATTATAAAGATTGCTCCAGTACTACTATGGCACAGAGTCTGGACGACTGATGAATGTGGGTTAAATCGCTTGATTATGAATAATGTGATTGGGCTAGAAAAGAGTGGTAAAATAAGATGGTTGTGTTACGTGAGGAAATTCCTCACGGACCTGGGTATGGGGAATTATTTTTCTGAACCATCTTCTCTCTGTAACATTTCAAGAAAGTTTTTGAAGGAAAAGTGTATGACTTACCTACATGTTCGCAGAACATCAATCGAAATGAAGAAAACGGCGGTGGTGGCCCATGAACAAATAGTGATTTCTAGAAAAATGCAGCCATATGTTAAATTACAAATGAGTGATCATGAGAAGTTCTTATTAACCCGATTTAGATTTAATTTATTGTATAGGTTATTCAGTTTTCCTGTTATGAATGATTGGTCTAAATGTTTGATTAAGTGTCCCTGTGACGATATGTCAGATCAATCAGATATACATATACTATTTTTCTGTAAATTTTACACAATGCCGAGACGACGGTGGGTTGTTCCCTTACTGAAGTCCATGGAATTCAATCGCTGTCGCCCTGCCTTTTTGGCTGTACAAAAATTGGATAATATTTTAACTATTGTATATATTTCTTCATTTTTAAAAAGTGTTTTTAAATCACACAAATCAATTGTATCCTGAACTATGATGATTTAATTTTGGTATACTAGATGAAATTAATTGTGATATTTATATGTACTTTTATGGTTACTCTGTTTTAATAACCGAATAAAGAAAGAATTGATTGAGTGATGGTGTGTAGTGGTAGCCCCTAGGTACCCTAGGTGGGCTAGGTAACTGACCCAGTAGAGATCTGAGTGGGGCGAGGCGCTCCCTAGTTTCCAGGGGACGGGTTAGTGGTGGACCCTGGGGTGTCGGGGTCGGGTGGCCGGTGACCATTCCGGTAGGTCCGGTGGGACTTGAACCCCAGGACCAGGAGCTGGTGAAATAACCTGAAGTGGTGGCTGGGGGGAGGCCTAGCCGGTAACCAGTCAGGTAGGTCCTGTGGGACTTGGACCCAAGGACCAGGAGCATGGGGGTGTTTGCCTAGCTCGAGGCAGGAGGTGGACTTCTGCCAGGTAGTACCACCCTGAACACAGGTGGGGCCTATCTTAAGTGAATGACCCTGTGTTTCATGAAGGGGTGGTGCAGGCCTAGCCGGGATCTTTAGGGTCCCTGGCTGAGAGTGGTAGTACTACCCTGAAGACAGGTGGGGCCTATCTTAAGTGAAGGGACCCTGCTCTTCTTAAGGGGTGGTGCAGGCCATCCAGGGACCATGTACGTCCCTGGGCGGTCTCCCAAGGTGCTGCAGGGAGACCGGGGAGAGCCCTGAGAGGTGGACCTGGGTCTAGCTAACTCGGGACCCACAGGCTCTCTAAGGGTACTCCGGGAGGAGAGCGCGCCTCTCGGAGGGAAGGGTACATAGGCCCTGTTCTCGCAGCGGAGAACAAGGAAGGGGTCTAGGTTCCCGGGGTAGTTTCCGTGTGGAGCTACTGACGGGGGGAATGAGCTGTAGGATGTCTGATGAGGCACCCTCAGTGTTCCTCCCTGGCACTGCCAGTGTGGTGGTGAGGCCGGTCTGAGCTCCTATCAGGGAGCCAAGCCAGTGGCCAAAGGGTGCTTTTCTGTGTAGGAAATGCATGAGTGGCTGTGCTTTCTTCAGGGAAGACAGTCATCCCGAAAGGGTGGTGGCAGCAGAATGACCTCAGCGGCAGGCTGAAGGTGAGGGTCCAGAGAGGTTGCATCTTTGGGGTGCAAGGACCAAACGGAGAGAGAGTACTGGTTGGAACAAACTCTGGAAGGGAGACCAGCTAGTGACCCACGGGATGGGATTTAGACCTATCCCAGAAGACTGCATCGGTGCTGAGGCACGGGACCCTTGTCCAGAGAAGTGGTAGGAATAGTGTTGCATGCCCAAGGGCAAAGGTGAGCCTAGTTAGGCTGAGCCCATGTAGACCATGAGTGACCTAGAGGTATCTAACCTAGAGCCCGGAGGGTTCTTAGGGTAGTCTGGGATCCCTGTCATGGGTGGAGATTTCATGGATGGGAGGAGTAGGTGGTCTGAGCGGATATCTGGTCAGTAAGGGGGGTCTGGTCAGAACTCCGTATAACTAGTTATCGCTGACTACGGGAAGTGTACCAGTGAACTCAGGATGTAAGAGACTGCATGGGGATTTTACTGGTGTCCCCCTGGCTTGACCAGGCCACTGTGCAGCAGCTGGAGTAAGGGACACCGCGCTGGTTACATGCAGACACATGTGTACATGCGTGTGCACATGTGTACGGGCTGTGCAGGGGAGATTCCTAGTGTGCGCAGTCCAAGAGCAGCTACAAAGTGAATGGTGTGGCAGGACTTATGCAGTATTGGGTGGTGACATGAATAGGCTTTATACACTGGAAAGAAACAGGCCAGGGAAAGTCAGTGTGTCTTACTGTTTTTTTACTTCATTATTCCCCTAAGGGAATGTGGAGCCATGGGCTAGATTAACTTCCATTAGGCCTACAGATTCCAGACACGCGCTCAAGTCCACGGTAGAGGATGTGAAAATAAGTATTCTGCAGAGTCCAAAGTCCTATTTGTACTGCTTTCTGGTCATCCAGAACTGCCAAATGTCTCTGAGCCAGCCATGACCAGACCCAGGCTGAGGTCTGACCTCAGCTGGATGGATTGATAACCTTTCTTCCACAAGCGAGGGCCTCCTCTCCATGGAGAGAAGATGGGTGGGGCTACAGGCTCATCCATTAGCAGCTGTCACTGGGTGCCAGGCACCAGGCTGCACCAAGGAGGGAAGGCAGCGTGGGGGATGAGGCTTCAGAGACATGTGGCCAGAGACACTGGATGACGCCATTTTGATCAAACCCAGAGGCTGGACAAGAAGGAGGGAGCAGGGGCAGGAAAGTGATGTGTCGCTGTTTGATAGGACCAACAGGGACTTCCTGCCAGCCCCCTACTCAACTTTTAAAAAGTGCTTGCACAGGAAGAGAAGCTCTTTGGGGTGTGGTCTGCTGAGGCTGAATGTGCAGGAGCAGTGGCCTCTGCACAGGGAGAAGAGAGGCCAAGGAGGAGAGCCAGGCGAAAGGCTGGCGCAGGGAGCCAGTGAAGACAGCTCCCTGCTGAATCCACCCTCTCAGAAAAGAGACACCCTAACTGCCCCCAGGACCCTAACAGCACCAGAAGAAGAGCCCAGGACCGGTGCGCAGGAGCAGTGGCCTCTGCGCAGGGAGAAGAGAGGCCAAGGAGGAGAGCTAGGCGAAAGGCTGGCGCAGGGAGCCAGTGAAGACAGCACCCTGCTGAATCTACCCTCTCAGAGAACCCGAGGGCGGAGGAGAGTGTTCCCAGTGGCTGGGGCTGGTAAAGAGGAGCATGAAGCGCCCCATAATGCCTTGCCAGGCATTTGGAAACCTGCCGTTTTGGTGCTTTGTGGCCCCCAGAGGAGGGGGGTCACCCTCACTTGTGAAAAGGTGCTGGGGGGAGCTGCTGGAGAAGCACAGTCTCCCCCCCCCCCAGCACAAAGAAGTCTGCCGTTTTGGTGCTTTGTGGCCCCCAGAGGAGGGGGTTCACCCTCACTTGTGAAAAGGTGCTGGGGAGCTGCTGGAGAAGCACAGTCTTCCCCCCAGCACGAAGAAAAGTCCCACCCTCAGTGTCATGGGGACCTAAAGGAAACTACCCCTCAAGGGCGCAACTAGCATTTAAACACATTCTAGGCTGGATCTTTTGTTCTATAGCTGAGGGTGTGTGGAGAAGTGCATCATGAAGTGAAGGGCTGAGTTGGGGATGTGTGAAGAAGTGCATCCCCTGGAGGTGAAGTGGTGTAATTGTACCGAAATGCTTTTAGTAGTGGTTATTTCTTTTTAGGTGGACTGAAAGTCACATGTGTAAAGTGAAGTACCTGTGTAAGATGATGTTAAGCTAAATGGAGTTATGTTGCTGGACCTTCCTGCTAGGGGGTCTGGCTGTATTTACATAATCCCATGCTTTTACCTGTGATTCCTTTTAAAGTGAAGAGGCGCACTGCAGGAGAAGTGTAGTTGCTAGGAGTACTTCTTTTGAAGGGACTGTAAGTCACATGTGTAAGGAGATGTCATACGCCAAGTGGGGTTATGTTGCCAGACAGTCCTGCAAGGGTGTCTGACTGTATATGCGTAATCCTGTGATTTCATCTGTGATGCCTTTAGGGGCTGTAATTGTGATGCATTCAAATGATCAACCAAGGTGATGAGTACTGTTATTGTAAAGTGTGCGTAAACATGGATTGTTGCTGCTTCGCTTAGGTGAAGACCCCAGACTGCTAGCCCTTAAGATATAGAGGTGCATACTTTATGGTCAGTAGGAGATGCTCAGTCAGGGTCATGTGTCACCAAGGCAGGTTTACCCCTTTTTAATGCTTGTTGAGGTAATGGGGTGGGTCGCCATTGGGATGGTGCCAGTGTGCAGGGCCCTCGCTCCAGGTTATGTTCAACTAACTGCATTGGGGGCAAGTTGATGGGCATACATGGGAGTGGTGGTACTAGACCCCACCACCCCTGCGGGAGGATGGAGATGTTCTGCAATGTCACAAAGTAATTCCAACAGCTTATGTATATTTGTAAATTGGTGCATAGTATTGAGTAGTGTGTGTGGTTTTTTTTTAATAACAATTTTATTGAAAACAAAATCCACAACATTGCAGCAGTAATGACACGTAATTAGCACCTTCACAGGCAAAGTATACATTTGGGCTTTGGAGACAACAAGCGATACATTCAGGGTGGTAAGCAGTGGAAACACAGCGCATTTCAACAGTGGCAAGGAGATCTGCCGCCCATCGTGCCTGTGAGTTCTGCGGCGGAGTATATATTTGCTCATAATACTTTGTAAACGTTTCGGCAATGTTTTGAGGGTCAGTGATCAGTACACCATCCGGCCCTTTGATCGCGCCCACCCACCGCGCAGCCAATTCCTTACGTTCCAGCCATGCCAACAGTTTACCGGTGCGTTCACCCAGCTCATATATTCTGTGCCGGGTAGCAAGGGTGCGTCGGTTGGCATCTCCAAAGAGCAATTGCCTATAATCCTGTCTCTTAACATTAAGCATGTGTTGGGTCTCGTGGGCAGGGGTATGCGAAACCTCTCGCTCGAGGTGTAGTATCTCCGCCTCGAGTAGTGTGTGTGTTTAATAAATGTACTCTTACTTTTATAAAGCAAAGTACAGACTGGTCAATCAATTATTGAGTGTTATTTTTGCGCACCTGCAAATGGCGATTACAAGCCCACACCACCTCCCTTGAGTAAGCCTCAGACTGCTCTGCAACGCTACCCTCTGAGAGTCAGGCACTACAATTGGGTGTTTGGTTCCCAGTGAAGGACAAATGTAGTCATGTTATTTGTGCAGGCCTCACAGATGCTGCCTCGTTCTCCAACACAATCAACATATCAAGCAGCACCGCTGGTCAGTGTTGTGAATCACAGGTGGTCCTCGCACAATCACTCCCACTGACACACACTCACTCCACACCACTACACGGTGTGACAGGTATCAGCCAGTCCGTATGGCACAATCTTACAAATATAAGCACTCAGCACCCTAATGCAATACCACTGGTACCCAGCATGTCAATGGATCACACCCTGCAGACTCCGTGGCCCCAGCCTGTCTCCTTCCTCTAGTTCACCCTGATTGTCCTATACTCCCAGATGGAAGATAACCAGCCCTGCCTCCCAGGCACTGGGCCACATGCTGCCGAAGTTACACAGTCTGGGTCCGAATATATCTCTTTACAACGAATGCAGTACAACGCATTCCATTACAACGCGAACCATTACATCGCAAGTCGTTACAATGACTTGTTGTAGGGGGTGCGCTGCACTTAGGAATAGTATAATTTACTATTCCTACTCCAGTTTGTGCAACAGCAGGGAAGATGTTGGATTGTAAATCAAACTCCAGCGCGCCCCCTACAGCAAGTCGTTGTGACAACTTGCAATGCAACGGTTCGCGTTGTAACAATGCAGCCGTTGTGACTACCGCTTTGTAATGGAATGCGTTGTAGCGCATTCGATGCAAACAATGTCTCCCCTGGGCCCTCCAGATGCAGGTTGGAATATGCAGCAGTTTTAATTAGGAGGTAGACTTAAACAAGGGGAGTTTAGCAGCCAATGGGAAGTTCACTCACAGATCTTAAAACACAAGCAGAGTCTTGACCTGCTTCCGAACTATCCCGGAAATGTTTCTTCAACCCAGTCACAATCTCTATCACTACTACCTGGCACCAAGATGTCTTCGGGAGTGCCAAGTGTGCTGAGGGCAGTTGGTCCGCCGCAATGAGGGCTACAAAAGTAACAACCAATGAATGGGGATTAACACAGGGCAGCCTCTCAATAGAATGAGGTGCCCCGATCAGTACACCATGATCAGGGTTGTGCCCAGGCTGTCTGGGCACAGCGTCTGGTGCACATTGGTATGAGTCCCACCAGGCACTTCAGATTTCAAACACAATGAGTTGCAAATTCCACGCCTCCCTGGTAATGAGGCACAATGACGGGTGCACGCTGAGATGGGTTGTACCAGGGAATTCCTATTACACACAGCGAAGAGTTGCAATTCCAGACTTCCATGGAAATGAGGCACAACATCCGTTGCACGATGATACAAGTTGCACCACACCCATCCGGTCACACACACACAGATGCAAGTTCGGCAGAACTACATGAGGTAGAAAGAGGCACTACCACAGGTACACCCCTGCTTCCAAGGGTCGCAACCTGTGAGTCATACACTGCATGCAGTCAGCGTGTCACACGAGAGAGATGCAGCACGATTGACGAAGCGGGCCACGTGGGGTCCCACAATCGGTGAATCTGCTCACCACCCCTAGACGCTTAGGAGCATCAGGGTCCCTGCAGTACAGGAACCACACGCCTTAGATGTAGGCAAGATTTCTGGACTCCGAACTAGAAAGTCCGGTCTCCAGACACAAATCTTAGTTCTACGCTCACACAGCACTACCAGTTGTGATTCAGTAGCTGATTTGGGCACTTGAGAGGGCACCGTTCTCCAGAAGCCACAGGTAGATGGTGTAGGTCCCTCATAGGAGATCTTCAATGTTCCTGAGATCTCCAGGAGAACAGGAGGCAAACGTTTTGGCTCTTGGAGAGAACACTTAAGGGCAGCAGGTCCTCTGCCCGGGCCAGCCACTGTTCGGACAGTTATCCTCTGTGTGCTCAACAGAGTCTTCTGGCAATTTGCACCACGCAATCTGGGTTCTCTTGTCCCACATCCTCACAAGCATATCTCACCATTTGCTGAAGGATGGCACAGTAGTTATATTGTTGTGTGTCTTTGAAGTTATGGGTGGTTTAGGGGGTTTCCATTTGAACCACAGATGTCTCGCCTAAATTGCAGGCCAGTCTGTCATGGGCTGTGGAATGCAGATGTCAACCTTTCGTGGGACCATGACACGGCCCCTAGAGACTAAGTGTCAGAACTTCTATCTCCAATATATCCCATGCGTCCCTCAAATGGGAGGAGTCATTGACCTACTACCGGTTCAAGCCAGAAAAACTATAACACATGCAGTCGTCACCTCTCAGATTGACTACGGCAGTGTTCAATACCTAGGTGTAGCTAAAAAACAGGCTGATGAAGCTGCAATAAGTCCAAAACGCCGCTGCCCGGCTAGTGCTGAATCTACCTAGAAGAGCGTCCAACACAAAGGCCCTGGCCAAATTGCATTGGTTGCCTGTGGGCAAGAGGATCCTGTTCAAGGCAATGTGCTTCTGCCATCATGTCCTAGCAAATAAAGGCCCAAGTTATCTACAAGACATGATTACACCTTACACCCCCAATAGAAGCCTAAGATCTGAAGGAAAATCATTGGTAATAGTACCCAGATTTAGGAAGGCCAGGCTAGGAGGCTGCTCTTTCAAATACCTGGCAGCAAAACATTGGAATTCACTACTGATGGATTTGAGGAAAGAGCCATGTGAAGCTGCCTTTAGGAAAAGGCTAAAAACTTGGCTTTTTCCCATCTATAAACCAGAATAGACCTTGAAATATGAAAGCTAGGGCTCACCTACCTATTTCGTGTCAATTGTGAGATTCTGCTCAGCGCGGGGACACACCGTTGGTGTTACCAGGCGCTCTACAAATGCTGATGATGATGATGATTGTGGGATGCCCATGGTTTATGGCTGTCGCTTAGGGAACACACAGATGTGCTCCCCCGCTCCCTGGTGTCCACTGGAGCCAGACACCATGGCACATGAGACTTTTGTAGGATAGAAATGCCCATTTTTTATAAGTATACCTCAGGACAAACATCTCGTGACCCATCTGTCGCACTGCATTGTGGGTAAAAGTTCCCCTTGCGTTAAACCAATTTAAACATTCTTTATCCATTTTTTCGTTGGAAACCAATGGTTATACAATTTCTTTTTTTTCATTCATCCAAACTTATGAAATTACTGTGGAGACAGCGCCATTCCACCTTCAATCTTTATTTACTTCAAATGACTACTGCGTGCCAATCAGGCTTTTCAGAACAACCCGTACAATCAGAAAGTTAAATGTACAACAGAGTCGGCTTGTCTTTTGATGCCCAATGCATGGGTCACGAGATGTGTGTCCTGAGGTATACTTTCAGTATGAGCTGTGAACTGGGGCGGATCACAGCATCTGATCACCCGCACTACTGGATGACAGAATTATGGAATCATGAACTTGTAACTTAAGAGAAGGAGTGCATTCTCAACAAATTTTTTCTGCATATTCTATAAGTGGCATTTCTAAGCGAATTATGCCAAAAAACCCTTTACCAATGGAAAGGGTTTGGCATGGGGAATCCATTGATAGGAAACATCATGAAGTTGCTCCACTGCAATCCACTATTGCAGCCCGCAGTAACGTCAACCACTTCCCCATATTAACTTATGGGAAGAGCATGCCTCATAGAAAGTGAAAACACACACAGGTATTCCTCACTACCTGGGCGCACGTGTACTATTGTGCACACAGACCTGCTTTGGCAGGTTGGACACATAGGGCCATATGTAGGTTAATTACATTTACCGATTCTTAAATACCGAATTTTACCGATTCTGTATGTATGAATCGGTAAATGTAATGTAGCTAAAAAAATACCGATTCGGTAAGTGTCGGTATTTTAGAATCGGTATTTACCGATTCGGTAATGGTAACCTGTATCTAATTGATTCCTATGGGCCAGGAGGCCCATAGGAATCAATGGGAAGCCAGTTACCATTACCGAATCGGTAAATACCGAATCGGTAATGGGGGGAGCTCAATCAAGGGTGGCAGGGTGTCACATTGACACCCTGTTGCACCCCTGATACCTGCATGTGTGCACATGTGGCACACATACATGCCCTGAGAGCATGTGTGTCTGCCACATTGCACACATCTAAGGGCCAAATAATGCCTTAACTGAGACATTCGTCATTTACCACCAACTTTCAGTTGGTGGTAAATAACGAATCCCCACACCCACCACACACTCCCCCTACATCTCATTTCTGTATTCGGTATTTACCGAATCGGTAAAATTACCGATTCGGTAATTTTACCGATTCGGTAATTTACCGAATACAGAAATGATCCCCCTACATATCAAGAGCCTAAATACCGGTCGGTAACGGTATATTTACCGAAAATCGGCCGTTACCGACCGGTATTGGGCTACCTACATGAGGCCCATAGTCTTGTCTTCAGCACCAGAAGTGCAGGTATGCGCTCACTAGCCCATTATTTATTTATTTATTTTAAAGCTTTTGTATAGCGGTGGCTAGACCCAGAGGTATCAGAGCGCTTTACAGAAGCAAGAGCAAGGCAAATATCAATGGAACCATGGATACACACAAAATACAATAAAGGATGTCAGAAATCAGCACCGAATCAGGAGCAAGGCAAAAATCTTAGGATCAAAGGTTACATACAGTTAAAAAATAAGGGGGGTGGGACAGAAGAACACACAATTAAATATACAAAGAAACATTTGCAGGGGTATGAGGGATGGAGTTACTGAAATGAGGTCAAAACAACAAAATTAGGGGACATAAAGTGCTGGCTAGGCTACAGTCAGCGTTAACAGAACACTGAATCATGGTCACTACGGCAGACCAGGCATCTATCTAAAATGTCATAGGTGCTAGGGCGCATCCTTTAACCTGTAGTGGGAGCCAGGACAGGTATTCAAAGCAGCATAAGGGCCGGTGCGCACATTTTGGTCTGCGTTAGCAGGCCAGCCCATGTTTTAAAACATTGTGTCAGCGCATCTTCCTAATCTGAGTGGGAAGGCGCACGCACTTCCACACTGCCTTGACAGTGAGGACATGCTCAGGGCCCTGAGGGCAAACAAGAGAATCGGCAACACCCCTGGAGTATCCCACGGGCAGAGCTGAACTCCAAGCCATTTGAGGAGTTCCTCACTACCTTGTCAGGGAACATCCATTTGTACCCACCCGGCCTTCAGCCCTCCACCTGCCCCTGGTGTGGGATGACTCACTCAGAGTTGGCTGAGGCGTAAGTGCTGTCAACCTAGGGAGGGGCACAATGGCATCCCAAGGCTTGCCCTGGCAGACCCGATACAGAGTTGATCAGCTATCTGGTGGGTGGCACACTCAGTGCTACGTGCCACTACTAGCCAGTGATGTACCAACCCTGGGTATGTGGTATGTGGTATGTGGTATAACTGTTTACAGGGCGTAACAAGATACGGCACCTAAACCCATTGCATACTCACCCCCTGCCCAATGCGGGTGAGGCAGGTGCATGCACCTTCCCTCTGAAGTACAGTGGGAAGGTGCCCAGATTCCTAAGGTCCTGCCAAGAGAGTTGGCAAAGACTAGGAGGAAAAAGCGAAATGTTTTGAGGGTCACAAAGCATATAGGACAGAGGTGTTCTGTTCCTGTGTTAAATTCCCAGTTGCACACTTAACCACATGGTTATTTCACACTTACAAACAGCATGACGTATTAGACAATTATATACCATACAAAGAGATAGAAATAGCTCTAACTTACCAAGAACACATAAATTGGTTTAAGGGCACCCTCCCACACACAACAGCAAACGTTAAGCTTGGCCCCCTCAGCAATGAAGGTGCAACATGGCCTATACATTGCATCCTAATGTTGATCATTTATCAGTAGAGGTGGGAAAACTATACAAAGATTTAGTAATGAAATACAGATGTCTTATACAGTTTAATATGAGAACATTAACACTTAAACCTGTGCTGACTGCTCAAGCTGCACAGCCTCAATTGGCTATCCCGGGTATTAGCTGCCCACAAACGCTAAATGCAGTCATGGGTAAAGTCCCCGTCAGACGGGAGGAGATTCCGTTCTATATTGCACAAAAAAACAAGTCAGCTTGAGGCGATGTTTCCTCATACGGGCCTGCAGGAAAAACACAGAATTTTAACAATCCGCTTGCTGATTGGGATAGCTCCCCCTGTGAAAGACTGCACAACTTGAGGTACATTCTTTGCTGCAGTATATACCAGAACTCATGGTACCCCTTCATTGGCTGTTTTACCATAAGTACTAAAACAGATCTAGAATCAGCACGGGGCAGCACCTGCCCTGAACTTGGGGATGAAGCTGATGGGCAAATTTGCCGCAGTGTCACCCATTATGTTGAGCAACATTGCCTATACACCGGAAAATACAGGATTTGACTCCTGCACGGCAGGTGCGCAAATTACCTAAAAGTATTGAAGAAACCTATGCTACTCTGGGTAGAGATAATATGGGAGCTAGACCTGGTAAACCACAATTGAAGAGTAATTCTGAAAAGGATATCTCTAAGCAAGCACCCAAGTCTTTTACAAAGAAGAAGTGGAAGAATGAGAAAAAAAAGACAAAACTAAGTCACGGGCTGGGTCTCCTCAAAAGGAAGCCACTGAAAAATGCTATAACCTGTGAAACCGTGACAATATTAGACCGCCAGACAGGTATCAGGATACTGATAGACGTTCATCTCGCTCCTTTCAGGAGTCATCCGATAAGCATTTGGAGAGAGGTAGGCGGTCAGAGCGCAGATTGGAAGAGCATTGTGAAATCAAATAAGGACTCACAACGCTCATCTGGCTAGTTAATTAAACAGGAAGAAAAACCAAAGCCTTAAATCAAAAAGAAAAGGATAGCCGGACCTAAGGTCCTGCTTGCCCTGGATATTGAAGACTTTGCTTTTGAGCGTGAAATGGGCAGTGACTATGCTGGACAGCGTGGCAGAAGTTACAATAGTTCGCCAGAACCTGATGGATTTTCTGGTGGGATTAGGGCTGAGTGAGTATATCACGGTGAAAACTCCTGCTACCAGGGTAAGTGCCCCACATCGTCTATTTGAATAAAACTCCAATTCGAGGGGGGAATACCCAGATACATCAATGTTCTCTAGTGGGAGGACCTAACCTATGACATTTTTTGGCTGAAAGGGATTGGCCACCTGAATTCATAATGGGGTTCCCAAACAGGGAAACAGTGATTTTACCTGCTTTTTCTGACCTCTTTCCAGAATCAATTAACCTTCAGACGTCAAGGAGTGCACCGTAGTGCTAGCTTCTGCCTTATACAGAAACCATGTGGGATGTGATGACGGTTTTCCTTATCATGAAATATCACTGAGGACAACCCCACAATCACTGACAATGAGACAATACTGAATTCAGCATTAAGCATGAAGCTAAAAAACAAGTTGGGGAAATCCTCCAACAATTTGAATACCAAGGTGTAATAGAAAGCTGCACCTCATCAATGAATAATCCCTTGTTTCCCATAATAAAACCCGATCAGTTATACCATCTAGTATTAGACTACAGACACTTAAACACAGCTACTTGCACATTTGCAGTACAAAATGCACACAAAGCTGCACTAATGAACAACATAGCATGGAAAAAATACAAAACAACAAATGATATCTCGAATGGATTTTTCTGCCAAAATATAGTATCTGGAAACAGATATCTGACCGTATTCATCGCGCTCGGCTCTCAGAGGCAATTCTGTTGATTGTTCCAGGGATTTAAGAATAGCCCCAGGCTATTCTCAGCCAGAGTAACAGAGCTACTACAAAATTTTGATGACCAGGCATTGTCCTATGTTGATGACATCTACTTGACGGATGATGGTCTTTCGGAACACTTGACAAGAGTCGATCACACAGTTCTGGGGTTTACTCACATGGGCTACAAATTTAACTAAAAAATATCAAAATTGCCCATCTCAACATCCATTTTCTTGGGTTATGAGCTGTCATGTTAAGGCAAAATTCTTGCAACACACTTCTTAGAGAAGTGTGCGCTACTTCATCCTCCAACTACGTTGAAGAGATTACAATTCATATTGGGTTTTCTAAAGTTTGGCAGAACCTACATTCCAGATTACGCAGAATGGGTGAAACCATTCTATGACCTAATACGTCCAGACTTTTCCAGTACACATCGGACTCAGGAACACACAAATATCTTACATTTCGTGAAAGCTGACATGATGGCTTCAAAACACTTACATAAACGTGTAAACACCAGGAATCCTAGGGATCCGCGTCATCGCAGGAAGATACGGGTGCACGTAAGTCACATTCCATGAAGGTGACACTGTACCAATTGAATATAAATTGCATCTATACACAAATGCTTAAATGAGTTTTGCACCTACAGAAAAATGCTGACAGCAAGTACAAACTGCTGTGGTGGGAGAGCGAGCCCTAGCTCAAGCAAAACGCACCATTGTCGTCACCACAGTGCTGACCTTAGAGGCCGTCACCAGAGCAAGCATTCCCAATGCTAAAGCATTACATCCACGATGGATACCTCGCTAACTGCAACAGATGTAGACATAAGTTTGATTCTACACTACAAACACAAGCCTTTTTGCTGTATGAACAAGAATATCGTCTGCCTAATGAAATAATTGAGTCATCAATGTGCTGGCGTACATGTTGCAGGGAATTCCATGGCTGATGATGACGCAAAAGCAACAATTTGCACTGCTGTGGTTGCTGCAATAACTTGTTAAAAAAAAAGAATATCAAGAGACATCATGGTGGCTGTCAATGCTGGTCGCAGCAACACCCACTTGCCAAAAGGCTTTCCACTCAAGTACTCTTACAATTTAGGTGACCCTGTGTTTCTCCTTTCCATACCATCCTGAGGGAAATTTAGTTGTGGAGAGGACAAACCATGCCTCAAAGCAGTATTTAACAACTAGAATACTAGGCTCAGGCTGCAGTTGGGTCCATCATCTTTATGGGGTCCAGAGGGCACTCAACAGCCTGCCTAGAAAATCCCTGGGTGGTTGGACTCCCTATGAAATCATGTTCGGGGTAAAGACGTGGGTCCCAGAACTTGACAATCGGAGCACAGTAGCGGTGGAAACAATGTTTGATATCACTGAACGTTTGTCTGAACTGCATGACTTCCGGAATGGACAAAGCAATTTCCAAGTAAAATGCACCACCACTGGGGAAGTGAAGGAGGTACCTGCAAGGCCTGACTGAATGCCAAAGGTTGGGGATCTGGGTAGGGAAAAGATTGTGGACAAGAAAGAATTCTGGCCTGTCACTGTCCTGGCTGTTGAAGGTACCAGAACTGTACTTCTTCTGCCTCTTGTCAGCTGCTAAGACAAAAGATATGTCACCACTGATCTGATCAAACCACACTATGCGGCCGATTTTTGACAGTAAGCCATGTGGGCTCCTAGGTAGCTACCTGCCTCCTCTCGCTACTGTGCAGGAAATTCAGATGGAAGCTTTAATAACATATGAAGTGTCCACTCTCCGAGAGACAACAATAAACAACAACTAAATTTGTCTTCTACCTGTTGCTACGACAACATCAACTGTACAGTCAACTAGAACAGAAACACAGATTTCTATTCGTAATCCTGACAAGAATACGGTCTACGTCAATGTACCACAGATCGAGTCATCTCCCATTTTAAAAAACCTCTGTAACTGCCAAAAATAGATCAAATAGCCTCCAGCTACTTCATCAACTTTGATGATTACTCTTCAGGTGCATCGGATCCACCACCACCGCCGCCTCTCCCATTCAGGTTGAAAGTGCGTGTTTTCTATCTTTGGCCATAAAGGACATACTCTGTTTCTCCATGTTTACATCTCTGGATTACAATTGCGTTACTTTTCCTGGTCCTCTGGATAGGTTTCATGACAGTCTTTTTCTTTCTTCTAAATGGACACTATCTCCCAGAATGCTCTGCAGTACAACTGGTGAACTTAGTTCTCAAACTGCATTTGCCACCACACCGAGAACAAAGACACCTTTCCCTGGTGAACATTTCAGCTGTTCTAGTTCTTAATGAGATTGTCTGGGATAGGTTATTGGATGATGTCCATGGCCCCATTGAACTTTTGCTAATTCCTTATTTGTTTAAACTATCGTTGAATGATTTCATTACCACGAATACTGTTTCTGACGATTGGGATATGGATTCAATGCATGAACTGCTCGAAGGCCTAGAGCATTCCACCGTGTTTTCGTATGATGAATTGCATGATGGTACATGTAATTATAATGAAATGTTTTGTTTTCAACATTACGGTCATAATTTTCTGCAAACAGTAAGTATTCCATATGCTGTTTTCAATTACACACAATGGGAACATTTCCCTACACCACCATGGGGTAGTTCAAAAACATTTGCATAGAAGTTTGCTTATTTTTCTGGTTACGACAAATCTGACCTAGTATCTTAATATTACAGGCTTTCACCATCACCTGCAAAGAAAAATATTATAACAGACACCCAACTGATATACTCTGCTTCTTTTCTTTCCCAGCTGTCAGAACAGGGTTTCGACTGTTTGAGGGACACTAGATTATAGTTCCAAACAACGGCGGACACAGTGACCGCACTTTCCTGTGGCGTTCCCTTGTTATGTATAGCAAACAGCCAATCTGATATGAGTGTGCACAAGACTGCTCCAGCACTTGCCGTTGTTGAGTGCCACCTGCGGTGCAGACAAACGAAGAAGTCAAACTTTTGAAGCGGTGCACCACTCGGTATTGAGACCAGTAGTAGTCAAGTAATCAATGAGTCTTGTGATGTTAAAGTCTTGAATAATCCTTTATTTACAAAAATTGCCAGCCAAAGCGTTTCGTTCATGGGAATGAACTTCTTCAGGGCATAGGTCCACATTCCCTGGTGAGGAAACGGAGGTGTGGGGTTGGTAGTCCGGGCTGCGAGTAGGCAGTATGGAGAGCTGTCCGCTTCTTATCATAGAAGCGGACAGCTCTCCATGCCGCCTACACGACAGATACAGCGCACACCGGCCCTTACCAAGGAGGCCAGTGCAGCCCGGTCTACCAACCCCACACCTCCGTTTCCTCACCAGGGAACGTTGACCTATGCCCTGAAGAAGTTCATTCCCATAAACAAAACGCATTGGTTGAAAATTTTTGTAAATAAAGTATTATTCAAGACTTTAACATCACAAGACTCATTGATTACTTGACTACTACTGGTCTCAATACCGAGTGGTGCACCGCTCCAAAAGTTTGACTTCTTTGTTTGAGGGACACTATATATGTAAAATCAATTGGGGGGACAAAGGACTCGCAGGTTCAGGGAACTGAGACTTTGTTTAGAGCATGCCTGATACCACAGCAAATGATTTTCCTGAACAAAACTGTGCAACAAACGTTATGTCTTGGATTAGCTAAGACAAAAGATTGAACACACCACGCATTCCCTCTTTTTAAAAATAGCCGACCGTTTGCGAATTACAAGGAGGAAACATTAGATACCATGCTACGCAATGGCACGGATAATTCGTCAGACCCCAATTAGAAGGGATGCTTGGTTCACTTTGCTCTCCTGAGGCACAGCCGGGAGTAGCGCGCTTCGCTGCATTTAAATTTTAAAAACTGTATTCTGTGTGCTCCATACCTGCGTGCTGGAACTCCCCCCTGGCATTTCTCTTCCTGCTGGCTCAGACACCCCCGCACAGCGCTGCTTTCGCTGCCTCGGGTGAGGTGTTTGAAACCACTCTTGCCGCCATTCTACCGCGAGCCTTAGGCCACGCCCACTCGCGCAGGCCACGCCCCCTCCGCCAGGATTGCTTTTAAGCGCTGACTACTAGCGCCACCCCCAGATTCACTTTGCTCTCCTGAGGCACAGCCGGGAGTAGCGCGCTTCGCTGCATTTAAATTTTAAAAACTGTATTCTGTGTGCTCCATACCTGCGTGCTGGAACTCCCCCCTGGCATTTCTCTTCCTGCTGGCTCAGACACCCCCGCACAGCGCTGCTTTCGCTGCCTCGGGTGAGGTGTTTGAAACCACTCTTGCCGCCATTCTACCGCGAGCCTTAGGCCACGCCCACTCGCGCAGGCCACGCCCCCTCCGCCAGGATTGCTTTTAAGCGCTGACTACTAGCGCCACCCCCAGATTCACTTTGCTCTCCTGAGGCACAGCCGGGAGTAGCGCGCTTCGCTGCATTTAAATTTTAAAAACTGTATTCTGTGTGCTCCATACCTGCGTGCTGGAACTCCCCCCTGGCATTTCTCTTCCTGCTGGCTCAGACACCCCCGCACAGCGCTGCTTTCGCTGCCTCGGGTGAGGTGTTTGAAACCACTCTTGCCGCCATTCTACCGCGAGCCTTAGGCCACGCCCACTCGCGCAGGCCACGCCCCCTCCGCCAGGATTGCTTTTAAGCGCTGACTACTAGCGCCACCCCCAGATTCACTTTGCTCTCCTGAGGCACAGCCGGGAGTAGCGCGCTTCGCTGCATTTAAATTTTAAAAACTGTATTCTGTGTGCTCCATACCTGCGTGCTGGAACTCCCCCCTGGCATTTCTCTTCCTGCTGGCTCAGACACCCCCGCACAGCGCTGCTTTCGCTGCCTCGGGTGAGGTGTTTGAAACCACTCTTGCCGCCATTCTACCGCGAGCCTTAGGCCACGCCCACTCGCGCAGGCCACGCCCCCTCCGCCAGGATTGCTTTTAAGCGCTGACTACTAGCGCCACCCCCAGATTCACTTTGCTCTCCTGAGGCACAGCCGGGAGTAGCGCGCTTCGCTGCATTTAAATTTTAAAAACTGTATTCTGTGTGCTCCATACCTGCGTGCTGGAACTCCCCCCTGGCATTTCTCTTCCTGCTGGCTCAGACACCCCCGCACAGCGCTGCTTTCGCTGCCTCGGGTGAGGTGTTTGAAACCACTCTTGCCGCCATTCTACCGCGAGCCTTAGGCCACGCCCACTCGCGCAGGCCACGCCCCCTCCCAAACCCCTCCCTTCACTGGTATATAAATGTGTCACTCCCGGCAGCGCAGCGGACGAGCGCAGCGGGCGCGACGAATGCGCGCCGAAGGCGCGCATAAGGCAAGCCCGTCTGCGCCCGTCCGCGGCTGGCAGGGGCCCGGGGCCTGTCACTCTGCCCCAACTACCTCCTATGCCCCTAGGGACTTGATTGCACTACACTCACATTTCCCGCTAGACCTCTCCTGCCATTCAAAACTCCTCCAACTCGGGATTCTTAACGCTCGTCGCGTTTTCCCTGAGCTCAGGGCCCTCCCATCCTCCATCACTCAGCCTGCCCAGTCACCTGCTAACATGGAGCTAGCAGTTCTATATCTCAACACCCGGTCTCTTGTCAGCCACCAACACGATATATACCACCTTTTGGACTCAGACCGCCCCGACATCCTGTTCCTAACCGAGACCTGGTTGAAAGAGGACTCCTCTCCTGACATTCTGGCAGCTATTCCTCCTGGCTATTACATTCTTCAAGCCAACCGTCCGGCTGGTAAATCCGGAGGTGGCGTAGCCGCTATTATTAAATTTCCTCTCAGATTCTCTTCCCTCTCTCTACTCACTATCCCCCAGGCCGACTGCCTGGTTACCAGACTCGAATCCTCGGTGTCCCCGCTCACCTGCATTCTGGTATACCGTCCCCCTCAACCCATGCCCAATTTCCTCTCCCTTTTTGGTGACCTTCTATCCCAGCTCACACTCAACAACTCCAAACTCCTGGTTTTAGGAGACTTCAATTACTGGCCGTCTGACCCACTTGAAAGCCCCCACTCCCTGGCTTTCACTGACCTACTTAGTAGCCTCAATGGCTGTCAGCACATCCACACGGCGACCCACTCTAAAGGCCACACCCTAGATCAGGTCTGGACCTACAACCTCGACATTACAGCACTCACAATCCTCCCTTGCCCCTGGTCGGACCATTCCTTAATTTCTTTCCTTCTTTTGGTCCCCCCACCGCCCTCCCGTAGCCGTGGCGCTAGCCTCCTGGCTCGCAATTGGAATAAAGCCAACCTTGACCTTTTCCTTTCCTCCCTAACATCCTCCGTCCCACCTGGCTTAGGCCCTCCAGATTCCCAGGAAGCTGCTCTCGTCGATTGGTTGGAATCTGCCAGTAATATAGTCGCCCCTCTTAAGTCTATCCGTACCAAGCGTCCTCACGACGCTCACCGCTGGTTCTCCGATAGCCTCAAATCCCTCAAACTAGGACTTCGCCAAGCTGAGCGCCGCTGGCGTCGAAACTACGACCCCTTAGATAAAGCCCATTTCCTCAAACTATCTGGAGAATACAAACACGCAATCTCATCCGCAAAATCCATTTACTTTTCCACAAAAATTCTCAACTCTGTGAATAAATCCAAAGACATTTTTGCGATTGTGGAGGAACTCTCACACCCGGACAGAGTAACCATCAAACCCCTCCCTTCTCAGGCACTCTGTGACTCCCTTAACCAATTTTTCATCGACAAAATCAGTAAAATCAAAAACAGTATTTCCTCCAGCCCTCCAGTAATGTCTCTCTCAGAGGCTGCTCCCTCTTTCAACTCTCACTCCTTGCCACAGCTGCCTCCTATATCTGAAGAAGTCTTCTTCTCCCTGCTTCATAAAGTCTCATCCGGCTCCCCCACTGATTGCTGCCCCCCAGCAATTCTCCGGACTGCTTTTTTGTCCTGCCCTGGCCCCCCACTGGCCCTCTTGAATAACTCCCTGCTGCTCGGCGTGGTTCCCAGCCAATTCAAGAACGCCGAAGTTATCCCGATATTAAAAAAACCCAATGCCGACCCCACGGTCTTGGGCAACTTCCGCCCTATTTCTCTCCTGCCTTACCTAAGCAAGGTACTCGAGACGCACGTGACCACCGTCCTCAGTTCCTTCATCGAGGACTCCAACTTCTTAGACTCTCAGCAAGCTGGGTTTAGACCTGCCTACTCGACAGAGTCTGTTATCCTCTCTGTTATGGAGGAACTCCGTAGAGGCGCCGACTCCAACACCAGTCAAGCCCTGGTGCTTCTAGACCTGTCAGCAGCCTTCGACACGGTCGATCATTCCATCTTAGTCGACCGTGTCGAAGAGGCAGGCATCAGCGGGACGGCCCTTAATTGGGTTCGCTCCTTCCTTGCAGACCGCCATCAATCGGTCCGTCTCTCTCAGTTCACGGCAAACCAGACGAGAGTCACCTGCGGTGTCCCGCAGGGTTCTTCCCTGTCACCCCTTCTCTTCAACCTCTACCTCACCCCCCTGATCCGCTCCCTCCGCGGCAGGAATGTCACAGCATTTAATTATGCAGATGACATTCAGCTCGTCTTCAATCTCGACTCCTCGGACGAAGCGGCTCTAGATTTCCAGTCCACCCTCTGTCACATCAGTAATTGGATGGGCACACACCATCTCAAACTCAACCCCGACAAGACGGAGCTCGTTCTTGTCGGAGGCCCTTCCAATCCCTGGAATTCCACCTTCTGGCCCTCCTCCCTCGGCCCTTCCCCCCACCCTGCTGACAAAGTGAAAAGCCTTGGGGTTTTCATCTCCCAAGACCTCTCAATGCAGCATCAGGTCAGTGCCACCGTGTCCTCTTGCTTCTTCCAGCTCCGGAAGATTCGTAAAATAGCCCATCTTCTAACCACTGAAGCCCTCACCTTGGTACTACTGGCATTAGTCATCTCCCGAATCGACTACGCCAACGCCCTATACGTTGGCATCCCTCAATATCAAATCAACAGACTACAACTCATTCAGAACCAAGCAGCTCGCCTTATTTACCAACAACCGAAACACCACCACGTCCGTCCCCTCCTCAAGGCCCTCCATTGGCTTCCCATTTCGGAGCGCTGCAAGTTTAAACTTGGTTGCCTAATCCACAAATCTCTGGCAGGCACCGGCCCTTCCTTCATTTCCTCCCTTTTGCACCCCTATACCCCCTCTAGGAATCTCCGCTCCTCTCATCTTGCGCTCCTTCAGACTCCCCGCTTCAAGCGCAAAAAACACGGCGGTCTTAGGTTCTCCTTTCTGGCACCCTCCTTCTGGAACTCTTTACCGCTGGAATTGAGACTCTCCTCCTCTTATCTTCACTTCAGGTCCCTCCTAAAAACCCACCTGTTTCTCGGTATCTATTTATAAATCTCTTTCTCCTTGCTTTTGCTTCTGCCTCTCGTTGATTTAAGTGAATAGCGCCAAGAAACCGTCCGGTGAATGTCGCGCTTTATAAATAATTTTTACATTACATTACATTACATTACATTGGTTTGGCCATCAGGCAGTAACGAATATTACGCATGATTCCTAGGTAACACCAAGGGTTTTAAGATCAGAAGGCCTGACCTGCTTTATGTGCAGTCTAAACATTCGAGTGGTGACAACTTACAGTGTTGGGAAGTTATGCTTTGATTGGCTAAAACCCTCAACAGTGTCTCAGGTGAAGTAACACTTGTCCCTTCTATCTGATGACCTGGAACTCGAAGCATTAAACCCGACAATAGGAGGACAATTAGGCAAATGCAAAATTGTTTTCCAAACAGCTAGATAGGCAGCAATTTGAAATACCCTTTTCCTAGTTGGCTGGATATTGTGCAAGGAACAGCAATACCCCTTCAACTGCTCCCTGTACCTCACCCATCCCATTCTTCTCAGATGCCCCCTCGGTTGCCACGTCAAGGTCTAGCAGGTGATCAGCAGCCCAGCACAACTTACAGCACTCAGTAACCCTGTGCCCTTAATATTTATTGATGAGTTTTAAGTCATTAAAATTAGTTTCATTGTGATAGGATGTAGTAGCCAAGGCAAAAGGTGAACTTTGATTATTGAGGGATTAGGTTTAGTGTTGAAGAATAGGGTGTATTGGAGTTGTGGATATAGGTGAGGATTAGTGTTACTAAACAGAAGGATTTGTTGGTGTTATTGAGGGCTTGGGATGCAGTAGCTAGGGCACCAGTTGTGTTGGTGATAAGAGTAGTGGTTGGATTGCGCTGCTTGGGCATTGGGTCTGTGCAGTTTAGGAGTGGGTAGGTTGTATCAGCCATGAAACAGAGTGCTTAGAATGGTGCTCTCAGATGGTCAGTTACCACTTTTGTTTGTATTTGCTTTTATTTACTTTTTAAATTACATTTCCATGTCTGTATTTATTGGTTTTGTGACATTCTGGGCTCATTAGGTCTTGCCTGCAACAGTGCACGAACTGCATGCACTCTTGCTTGCAAGAGATATTATATACAACAAGGGGCTTGCGGCCCGCCGATTGCTTAACATTAGTTTTCTTCATTTCCACTCTTATTTGCTGTCTTTTAATTGGTCAGCGCATGCTGGCTTCACTTTTTCTTCTTTCAGATGGAGAATGTACTAAGTATTGATTGCTTCAGCTCGATTGTTGTACATCTGCTGATTTGCTATGATTGAGGTACTTCTTTTCTTTTTTCTTCTTCCCTATCGTCCTTGTTGAACCTCTTGCCATTGGTAGCTATGTTTTACTGTGCCACACACATTTAAAAGAAGCCCTTTCCTCCTTTAAGATGGATGTTTATTGTGACAACAGATGTTATCTGCTTTTATTGTGACAACAAATGTTACCTGCTTCCAAATGTATGTTCACTAAGGCAAAGACATGGGCACAATTGCTTTATTTATGTGATTGATTTTTTTGCCAAATGTCATATTATTTCTTTTTCACAAATGGGGGGATTAATGGATTTGCTCAGAATCACAGGGGGTGTATTACCAAGACCTAACAATCATTGCCAAAGCCAATAGGTCTCGCCTTTAAGACTGTTGGCTCATCATAACCTTTTGCTCATGCTGTACAGCACGGGCATTGCTGACTTTGGCAATGATTTGTAGCCATATTGTATAGCAGCATGACTGCTGTGCAGTATGGCTAAAAATAATACTAAAATACAAAAGATGTATCCAGAGCGAATGAACTTTAAAACAAATGCAATAGTCCTGGCTGCATCATAGTGCTATCTTAAATTAGCTTTCGTGACACTGCTAAGCATCTGCGCTGCTATACATCATGGCTACAAAACATCGCCAAAGCCTATATCTCTCATAGGCGAGACCTATTAGCTTTGCCAATGCTTATTTTTGTTTCACGCATGTTTTTGGTTGGAGGAGAAATTTGGGGTAAGTTTTTCTGGTTTTGGTTTTGTCCAGATTTCTGTCATTTCATGAATTTACTGGCTACAAATTCACACTGGCAGCTTTTTCAGTGGGAGAACCCTGCTTCTTCTTACCTATCATGTGCAAAAATCGCATTCTTCAGTCACTTCATGTGCAAAGTTCAGCAACTCACTTTCCATACTTCTGATGTATATAGACTGATTTAATGGGAAGTTTTTTCCCATTACCATGCATTAGAAAAATTCAATCAAGATCAGCGTGAGGCTGTAAATAGAAAAGAATACCAGATATTGGCCAGATGAAAGCATCCAGGGTAAGACATGGGTGACATAGAAAAGGGACTACTTCATGGAAAGGGACTACTTCATGTTGAGGAATGTCAAGAGGAAATGTAGGGCAGGGATCTATATAGCCTTCATTTGATGCCTGAGAGGAGAGCATACCATTTATCAAGAACCCCTGTCAACATGATGTCAGAGAGAGGGGGTGTTTTATAAATATTTGTGCTGAACGTTCGTGGAGGCGAGGCAGATGCTTCTAGTCCTCCAATGTTTACATCACAATAAATGCATGGCTAAATAGGCAATGCGTCAGTCAATCAATAACCAATCAATGCGTTGCTGAAGGAGGCTGCGGCACGTGCCGTCCCCTGCGTCCCTGCCCTATTCATTGGGGCTGATGGACCTGCAGACCGGTGGGGGGAGGCGGAGGACGAATGAAAGACGGGTGAGAGTGAGGAGAACCGGAGGGAGAGAGGGCGGTGGAAAAGAGACAGAGGTAGGACTGAGAGAAGTGGAAGGTATTGAGAGGAATAGTGGTGACTACACCTATGCTCTATTGTCATAGTGCAACCTGCTTCTTGGAAATATTAAAAAATAAAACCAGTCAGCTTTGGGACTGCTGTTCTAAAGCAAGGACTTGATAGCAGTGTGAATATTTGCCAGAACAGTTGAGACCAGTGAACCACAGCATCTAAATATCGTCTGACAGAAACCTTTTGACCGAAATGTCACTCATCAAAATGTCACCCCGTTGGGGCAAAAACTGAAAATCTGTACTCAATTAACCAATAGTTTTGAAAGCAAAATTTAAGTCGGAAAATAATTTTGCTAACAATATTCTGACTGACACCAAAGGCAAAGCGGCTCCAACTTCAAGCGGTCTACATCACTGTGAGGACTAAGCTTCATGGAGTGACCTGTGACACTGGTGTGCACGGGGACCGGGAAGGACACCCCATCAGCCTGAAGCTTTCCCCAGAGACAGAGAGCTGACACCCAATGCAGAGACGCTCTCCGTAAATCCAGGCAGGTGGAAGGCTCCCCAGAGCACACACTGACCTCCCTTCATGTAGCAATATATACACTTTGGAAATCTCCCGGCTTGCGCTGCTCCAGGGCCAATCCTCGCCCACTTCCAGCCGTGTGTGCCCAGCCACCATTACAGAACCATTCAATGCTTCCTCCGGGCCAGCTCTGGACCTCCGTGTGAGGCCTGCCCGGGGTACCTGTGCATTATATGAGTAATGAAGAAAGGCTTCATAAACTTCACTGTGTAGGCTGTAGAGCCACCGCTAGCAAAATGTCCACACTGACCCAGCCTCTAGCTTGAGATCGGCTGTGGGGACCCACTCTCCGAGTGCTAAAAGCTTCTTCTAGCAACCAGTGCTTAATGTGAGCCGGTGGTTGCAGGTGGAGCCCACTCGCACTCATTTTTGGGACCTGGCACTTAATTTTCCTCATCAAACTAATCCAGGCTCACAGAGAGAGAAACACAAAAGAAAGACAGAAGGAGGAAGAGAAGGTTGGAAAAGCTGTGACAAAGGGAGAAAGCAGGATGAAAAAAGAGCCTGCAGAAGTGAGACAGAAGGGCAGGGAGTGCCTGGTGGTGGAATAGAGAGTCATGAGGTAGCATCAAGAGTACGCAGCCTTGGTATTCAGTGCCCTGACCTTCGATAGTGATGGCAGCGGGCTTCTGAACAATACTTTGGGTCTGGCACTTATTCTTTTACAAATGAAGCACTGCTAACAACTCTCTCCTATACATATCACCAAGATAGCATACTGTGTTAATATTGACATTCACAGTAGTATGAAGGTGAATGCAGCATTATTGTTTTTAGTAAGGCTGGCTCAGCCTTTTATCCTTCTGAGATTGGTTAAGAGTACCAATATATTTGGTAAAGTATGATAAAATCCTAGTAAAATTGATGCATGTGACTGGTTAACACTTTTCTCAGAACATTGGAGATGGGGCCGTTTTGCAGAAACTGCACTTGAGCAGTGCAAATTCATTTTTAACATTATTGCTGCTTGTATAATATGAAATTGAGCAAAGGGCATTTGGATCTAAGAAAACGCAGTACACATTTTTCAGTGCCTTTTGATCACTTTTCACATTCGATAGATGGGAAAATATTGAATCAAAATAATCCAAATGGATACTGGATATAATCCTGAGATACAGCTCTCATCCCAGATAGAACAGCTCTTGCTTCCCCAAAATAGAAGATAATCCACAAGTCACAAGGATAGTTCCAGAGCAGAAGTGAAAGGTAAAACAAAACCTATAAAGCACTGAATGATGCGACAATATCCCCAAGGTGTCTGGCCAAAGGTAAAGTGGAAAGACCTCCAATGTTACTAAGAAACCAAAACAAATCTGCTAATTGATTCATTAGCATACCAAGGCAAGTTATATACAATGTACTAGAGCGGGCACGTGACAACGTCTACCTCGCCCCTTAATCAGTGTGTTCTCAAACCTGAGAATATCCAGAGAACACCACTCGGTCCTGAGTAGCGTGGTTCAAGAGGAGGCTGACTTCCGCACTCCTCGTCGAGCAATCACGTCCCTCCGGACTGCTCGAATCTTTGTAGTCCACGCGCACAGACAGCCGTCTGCCGCGAGAGTAGCCCCAAAGCGCCAGGGAGCAAAACACCGCAAGGTGAATTCCGGCAGAATTAAAGACTCCTTCCAGCAGGAATCTCAACAGGAACACGGATCTCACCAAAACGAGACTCGTGCAGCCGCACAGTCTCAGTTCGTCTTCTGACCAAGAATTTCGCACACTGCCCGGCCTGCGTCATTAGATTTAAATATGCCCTACCACTACTCCTCAATGTGGGCATTCTGGGGCTTGTAGTTCCACCTTTAAATGTGTGGCCGGGTAGGCACAATCAGACCCGACCCCTGACAACATGTGGATTTGCGTTTTATATGTCCTGCCCTGGTAGTAAAAAAGTCCCAAAGTTGTTTTTCACTACTAAAGCCTATCTCTTTTACTGGCTATCATTGGGTTACCTTATTACGTTTAATAAGCGCTAACTTTGTGTTGGGAGTAGGTAAATACGGCATGTTTAGACTCAAATCAATTGTATTTTAAAATCTTGTTTAATAGCAAAGTTGGATTTTAAGTAAATGCCACTTTTAGAAAGTTCAGCAGAAATACCTTGGATAAATACAGACAAACAGTAAAGAGGAGGCAAGGGGATCATTCATTGTCTTACTTATGGAATTATTTAAAAAACATAATAAGTATTACTTCTCTTAGGGAAATATCTGTTAAATACAAAATAAACTGAGAAGTACAGGAAAAATTGTTTGAGAACTGCGTGTATAAACACAGAAATGTATTTTAATAACAAACCAAGCAACATTACAAGTGGTATGTAGAGTCACATATAGAATGAGGAGGTTATACAAGTTCTAGCATCCAACAGCAGAGCGCACCTTAGTAGTCCTAAATATCACAGTCAATAAGCAGGGTCACAGCAGTGTCGATCCACTCTTGCAGTGAGGTAAACAGACCTATGATAAATAAACTATTACATGGAATGTTGACTGAAAATGATTACGAATATCGTATGGTTAATCATTCAAAAGCTCAATGCGGTTCCATGGTGCAACTTGAGGAATCCGACACTAACTGAACTGCTCAGTCATCGTTCCAAGTAATAGCTGCAAAACATCAGGGAACTTGTTTCTAAGCATTGTCCGGAGGAAGTTCTCACATATTAATTATAATAGATCAATCAATCAATCATGTGCTTTTCAAGCGTGACCACTCACCTGTAAGGGTCTTAAGGTGCTGGGGAGGAGGGGAGGTGCAGGTTCCAGACCATCAAGGAGGAGGTCTATCGAAGAGCCATGTTTTCTCGTGAAGATGGGGAGTGATGTTGTCTGTCTGAGGTGGAGCGGTAGGGCATTCCATGCTCTGGCTGCGAGGAAGGAGAAGGAGCAGCCCCCGATCAGGTTTTCCTGGCGCGTGGGACCACGGCGTAGGAAAGCTGGGCTGATCGTAGGGTCCTTTGGGGTGGGTGGAATTCAAGTCAGCTGTTTAGGTATGCTGGTCCGGTGTTGTGGAGGGCTTTGTGTTTGTGGGTGAGAATCTTGAAGGTGATTCTAGACTCGATGGGGAGCCAGTGGAGTGTGTGCAGGTGGTAGGAGATGTGGCATTCTGGATGTTTTGTAGCTTGCGGTGAGGTTTTTGTTTATTCCAGCGTAGAGTGCGTTGCCATAGTCAAGTCTGCTGGAGACGAGGGCGTGAGTGACGGTCTTTCTGTGCTCGAGAGGGATCCATTTGAAGGTCTACGTAGGAGGCAGAAGGTGTGGAAGCAGGAGGATGCGACGGAGTTCATCTGGCGGTCCATTTTGAGTTTGGATTCCAGGATGATTCAGAGGTTGTGTGCGTGGTCCGTGGGGGTGGGCGGGCTTCCATGGGCGGGGGGCCACCAGGTGATGTTCCAGGCGTCGGGGTGTGGGCCTATGATGAGTACTTCTGTTTTGTCAGTGTTGAGTTGTAGGCAACTGCTTTTCATCCATTTGGTGACTGCTTCCATGCATTCTTAAAAGTGGTGTTTGGCTACGTTGGGTTCGTGGATTAGGGAGAGGATGAGTTAGGTGTCATCTGCGTATGAAACAATATTGAGTCCGTGGGTTCTGACGATGGGGGCAAGCAGAGCCATGTAGACATTGAATAACGTGGGGCTGAGGGAGGATCCCTAGGGGACTCCGCAGGTGGTTGGTGTAGGGTCCAAGGGGGAAGGAGGGCATCTGACCCGCTGTGTTCTGCCTGAGAGGAAAGAGTGGATCCAGTCGAAGTCCTTGCCCCTGATCCCTGCGTCGTGAAGTCTGCGTGTTAGGGTGCGGTGAGAGACTGTGTCGAAGGCAGCTGAGAGATCAAGGAGGATGAGGACTACTGTTTCTCCTCTGTCCAGGAGGGAGCGGATGTTGCCTGTTGCGGCTAGGAGGGCGGTTTTTGTACTGTGTTTTTTTCTGAAGCCGGATTGGGGGGAATCGAGGATGTTGTGCTCTTCGATGAAGGTGGCAAGTTGGCTGTTGATGGCTTTCTCAATGACTTTCGCTGGGAACGGGAGCAGGGAGATGGGTCTGTAGTTTTTGAGGTCGATGGGGTCTGCCAAGGGCTTCCTTAAGAGGGGGTTGATCTCGGCGTGCTCCCAGTCATCGGGGAAGGAGGTGTTCGCTAGGGAGCGGTTGATGGTGTGGCGAACCATGGGTGCGATGGTGTTGGCG
Organism: Triturus cristatus; assembly: GCF_964204655.1. Classification (NCBI taxonomy): domain Eukaryota; kingdom Metazoa; phylum Chordata; class Amphibia; order Caudata; family Salamandridae; genus Triturus; species Triturus cristatus. The sequence continues at coordinate 990,531,070 of NC_140580.1, forward strand.
GCTCTGTTGAAGATGTGGTGGGGGTCGTGGTCCGTGGGGGCCTCGGAGTGGATTGACTTCATCGTCTCCAGTGTGTCTTCGGTGGTGAGGGCTGTCCAACTGTCAATCATTGGCTTTAGGGTGTCGGGGTGGCTGGTGAGGGTTCAGTGTGTTGGCTGTCTTCATCGAAGTTGTCGTAGTTGTTCTTGGTTTTGTGGTGGAAGATGGTGCTGAGTTTGTTGCAGAGGTCTTGTGAGGGAGGGATGTCAGAAGAATCGCTGGTGGGTTGGGCGAACTCCTTGATGATGCTGAAGAGCTCTTTGCTGTTGTGCGCGTGCGTGGACATTCTGTCTTTGATTGCTGTTTTTCTCGTATTTCTGATGAGTCGGTGGTGGGCGTTGGTGGAGGCTCTGAAGTTGTTGGTGGCTTCTGCAGATTTAGAGTTCTTCCAGGCCTTTTCGAGGCGGCGGCATGTGCGTCTGCACTCTCGAAGTTCGGTGGTAAACCATCTGGCTTTCTTGGCGTGTGTGTTGTTGTTCTTCTTGAGGGGGGCTATGGTGTTGGCGCTGTTAGAGAACCATCTGTGTAGAGTTCGGGCTGCAGTGTTGGGGTTGTTGTCTTCCGCGACGGTTGGGGTGGAGTTGCTGAGTGAGGAGTTGAGCTGGTCGTCAGTGATTTTGGTCCAGTTTCTTTGTGGGAGCAGGTGCTGGGTTCTGTGGATGGTGGGTGTTCTGAAGGTGAAGTGGATGCATCTATGGTCTGTCCACAGGAGTTCGGTGGTGTGGCTGAAAGTGATGGAGTTTCCTGTTGTGAAAAGGGGGTCGAGACCGAAACTTGACATCAGTCCGCTACTTACTTCTTCAACAACAAGACTGTACCTGTCAACATCTAAGTGACTTTATCCCCAATGGATTTATCATAGGACTGTGGCACAAAAGGAATGATGTGTGGCAGGATGGGCCATCCTGCCTGGATAGCTAGGGGCATAGCTGTTCCTTGCCCCACTTATACTTCAAAGAGCTTTCCTCCAGCACACTTAAAGGAACCTGACATCAGCTCTTTATCACCCCAGACTTCTTGGAGCCTTGACAAGGGAATACAAGAACGTTTCAGAACCAGATGTGGAGGTAGACCAGCGTATCCTGCCACACACAAAGCCTGGCACCAGGTATACATATTGGAACCTCAGAACAACTTTTCAGTGCTCTACTGGGCCTGTGCAAGACTTCAGAAGGACTGCCTTGCCCACTACAGGACTACTCTGCTGCTACCATAGGACTGCCCTGTTGCTTTAAGGATTGCCTTGTTGCTTGAAGGAGAACTGGGCCATCTCCTTAAACCCAGGGCTACCAGCAGTGACTCAAAGGGCTAGTTGGCTGGCCTCCTTTGTTAGGTACCGGGAGATAACAAGCTCCTGAAGCCTTGAATACAGCAACTGACCTTTGCTGGATTGAGTCCTAACCCCCAAGTGTTACCCTCCTAGGTCCTGGACCCTTGGTATTGTTGGAGATGGATCTTCTCCAATAGCTAAAACTAAGAAACTTTTTCCACAAAAACGTCCTGGAGAACCAACGGAAGACAGGGACATGCCTACCATCCGATCTGCCCATTGTACATTGCCGGTCGGCCTGACTTCTGAATACCTCTCGCTTCATCCTTCTCCGCAGCAGCAAATCCTGTTCAGCAGGCTCTCTCAGTGATGGTATGCAGCCTTGTCGAGCTCTCTGCTGCTGCAATCTGCAGCTTCAACCCGCATGAGATTTTCAACTTCAAAAACGTCTAAGTACGAAGGTAGAAATCTTCACAGCAACTTCATCCAGCAGCTCTCCGGCGACAATGACCCCTCCTCGGACACAGCTTGCTGTCTTCTCCTGGACTTTACTTCAAGAAATTTTCAAAGTCCTAAGGTAAACTTACACCAGCCCCTATCTACTCCATGTTTCCAACATGCACTCCACCCCAGTAGCCCCTAACTTTTGAGTGCTCCGGACTTGTGCGACCAGATATCCATGGTTCGTGCCTTGTGTTTTTGTAGGTGCTAGATTTCACAAACAGATTTAAAAATGTATAATTCCAGTTCTACTGATTGGATTTAATTCATTTTGGTGGCATTTTGTTTATTAGAATTTACTTGTTTTGTCTAAATTGTTTGGGATGTTTTTTGTGTGGTGTTTTTACTTTATTACTATTCGTGTGCTGTTTAAATACTTTACACTTTGCCTCTAACTTAAACTTGACTGCTTTTGTACCACACTACTAAAGGGCTACGCAGAGGTTAATTTAGTGACTTTTGGGGTTCACCCTGACAAGGATTTCCGTTGTTGCCTGAGTGGGGTTTCCATGCTCCTCTACCAATAACCCAATTTCTTACAGTGACCAACCAGGCTTTTTCTTACAACTCTTTCTATTTGCACAAGAGCCATTCCTCACCATACGCATTTGGTGCCAGGCCTACCAGACTGTCCCACATGAACATGGTAACCGTTTTGTTTCCTGGATGTCCAGGTTATAGGGCAATATATTTTTGGGATTAATAGCGAATACTTGGTCCTGCACTGGCTCACCTTCAAATTCAGCCCCTACCTTCTTCCTTTTTCCTTTCTTCACCTGCATTAAAGCAAATGCCCTGTATTTAATAAATATGAGATTGAATTCCGCAGTTTACCGACTATAAAGAGCCTTTCTGAAGAAGGTAGTGATTAGAAACTCCTTGACTGGCCTTTCATTTTTCCAAGGTTTCTGGAAGGCAGCTGTCGCTAGTGTGGCAGATGCAGTGGCAGTGGTGTGAGGGCCACTATAACTCAGTTAAAATTAGATAGAGGACCTTTGTCCCAGCTTTCATTAAGGACAGTGGCTCCCTTTTTATGTCACTGAAGGGTGGCATTATATATCCTATACACCTGCATATAGATTTTTGTAATACTACACTGCTGTAGAATTAGGTATCCCTTAAACTGAATGCATACCTGCATGAACATTCCCTAACCCATGTACATGTTAGGTAATCCCTTAGCCTGCATGCATACCTGACACATGTGGGAGTTGGCATTCCCACATGCATGCATACTGACATGAACATTCCCTAACCCAGATACATGTACGGGTAGGGATTCCTTATGCTGCATGCATACCTGACACATGTAGGAATAGACAATCTTTATACTGCATAAATACCTGCATGAACATTCCCTAACCATGACACATGTAGGTCTAGGCATTCTTTATCCTGCATGCATACCTTCATGGACAATCCCTAACCCAGACACATGTAGGAATAGGCATTCCTTCTACTGCATGCATACTTGACACATGTAGGATCAGGCATTCCTTATATGCATGCTTACCTGCATAAACATTCCCTAACCCAGACACATGTAGGATAAGGCATTCCTTATGCTTTATACATATCTGCATGACCATTCCCTAACCCAGACACATGTAAGACTAGGTATTCCTTATACTGCATGCATACCTGCATGAACATTCACTAACACATTTCCTAACGCAGCCACATGTAGTATTAGGGAGTCCCTTGCCCTGCATGCATACCTGACACATGTAGGAAGGATTAAGCTTTCCTTATTCTGCATTCATACCTGCATGCACAACCCCTAACCCAGACAAGTAGGACTAGGCAGTCCTTATAGTGCATGCATACCTGGCACATGTAGGATTAGGAATTCCTTATAGGAATGCATACCTGACACACCACAGAGAAGACTCCATTATCATGGCAATCTGCCATTATATTTTCATTGCACAGGGGTAGTCAACGCAACCCTGCAAACTACAGACCTACCTCCCTACTGCACAGGGCATCCGAAATGTGTGGTTTAAGGATATAAAGTCCTGGGTAGAAGTGGGGAAAGTGCTCACTGATGTCGAGGCTGGTTTTAGGAACCATATGAGTACTTTTGACCAGGCTCTGCAAATGTATGTGATAGGTACGAATTATGCACTCATAAAGAAGATACCACTTTATTTAACTTTTATATATCTTATGTCTGCATTTGACCTGGTCAATAGAAATACATTATGGGCAACGCTACAGGACATGGGGGCTTAGAGTATATGTCAGGAACCAAGGGTGAGAGTGCCTATGATCAGGGCGGTTTTTAAAATACACATCGGGTACAATATAACTGGATATATTTAGCTTGTTGATAAAGGCACAACAGAGCAGCAACTGCCCAGGAAAGAGTGCCACATGAATGTAAACACTCATTAACTCGGAACGCACGTGGTATCATTGAGGGGAGTTTCATTGGCCCCTGTGACAATCAAAACCATGCTTATTTGCGTTCCCGCAGCACTCTTGTGATCCTCTGCACCACAACTACTGGAAACATGTGCTATAGGAGATGTATACCCTATCCTCGTGTCCCAGACTCTTTACAGATTCTTGTATAATGTCCGTTTCTCCCGCATTTTTTACAATCCCTTTCATTGGCAGGACAATGCTTAAAAGAAGCAATCTGTGAAAGGCTGCCACATTTATGGCACATATTCCTTTTTCTGGAATCTTAAACTTTGAATCTTCCCTGGAGTTTTTATTTGAAACTCTGCAGGCTTCTGAGTTTCTCCTTTCTAGCCTGACTTCTTTAACGGACTTGGCCTTGACGGATTTGACCCAGAACTCTGATTGTACAATTGCGTCCCCTGTTTGTTATGATGGGTCACTTAACATCCCTAACTGTTCTTGAATTTTCTTGCTTTTCACATTGACAATAATTTAATCCACTATCATTTCATTTGCCATTGGTCCAAAATTACAAGAAATAGAAAGAGACCTCAGACTTGTTAACAATTCATGGAAAGAATCCCTGTACTTTTTGGATCAGGCATAAAATACGTACCTTTCCGAGGAAATGCTTGTGTTGGATTTGAATCTAGTTTCCATATGTAGGAAAGCTTAGTCAAAGTCGTTCATCTCCCCTGGTAATGTTCTGAAAACTTCCTGGCCTTCAGGGCTCAAACAATGCAGTCAAATATTATCCGTCTGCCTAGATGCATTTTATCACCTTCGTAGTGGTGGGGACCACTCAGCATGCAGGACTCACATGAGGCCCTCTGGATCATGCAAAACAGAAGCAACCGTGCACTATTGAGCACATGACATGCACTAGCCCGAGCGGCTATTGCACCTTTATTTAAGCCCTAAGACCGCGACCGGCCCTCCAGGTGCAAGTTAATACAATGTAGGGTAATGGCTGGGTGGCTAACTACATCCCTTGCAACCTTTAAAAGAAAAAGAATAAAAACAAAAGAAGGAGAGAAGAAAGAGAGAAATACCAGCTTAAACAGGTGTTCAACACACAAAGTCTCTCAGCCTCTGACTGGGCCGGGGGTTGGCCCTCAGGTGGTAATGATGGCCCTGGTTTGAGGCTTCTCTGCTAGTGGTCACAGGAACTTCTCCAGCCGGCAGTAGCCCAGGTCTTTCTCTTGCTTCACTCCTGTCATGATCACCAGGCTCTCTTTCTCTGGAGCCTCCTTGACTGTCCTCGAGAACCGCCTCACCCGGCTCATATATAAGATACTTTCTTAAACCACATCACATTTCTCGACACTTCCGTCCCTCCTCTTTTTGCTGTGATCATGGTCCCTCACACTCTGACAACTTCCCATTTTTCTTTCTCAAAGGGAGTCCAGAATTTACACACAGAGTGGCAGGCCTTGTTAACAGCCAAGTCACCCACTTGAAGATCAGGCTCTACCATTCTCCTCTTCCGGCTGGCTCTTTCATTGTTGGCTTTCCTCTTGTCCTGAGCAGCCAATGTGTTAAGGAGAGCAGGCTCCCACTGCGGGCAGGTCGGCACGAGATCTCTGGTAGGCCTCCTTTTTATGAGGTCGCTCGGGGCACATCCAGTGGTGTAGTGTGGGGTTTGACGATATGCTCTCAAAAAATGATGTAGACAAAATTCAAGTTCCTCCCCTTGCTCTACTCCAATTCGCAGTGCCTTGTTGAGCGTTCTCATAAATCTTTCCACCCCTCCCCCATTTTGTCTATGGCAATTTGGGAGAGATCCATTGATGTCGAATGTTGAGGTGATTTAGATGCTCCCTAAACTCCTGGCCCTGGAAAGGTGGCCAATTGTCCATTTTTATTTCATCAGGCAGCCCCAACCATGCACAGATATTTTCCAATGTGGGCTTTATGCACTCGAAGGCAGTAGACCCGTCCAGCTCAACAGCCGTGAACTTGGTATGACAGTCCATGACCACCACTGTGGTTCTGTTATCTGGAAGACATCCAAAATCCATGCTTACCAATGTCCATGGCTTCTTACTCGGACTTTCAATGATGATAGGAGATGCCAGATGATCGCTACTCGTGATGATGCATGAATGACAACTCTTCTCTTTTCCTTCGACCAGCAGGTCCATCCCAGGGAACCACACCTTACTTCGGAGACATGCTTTCATTTTCACCATGCCCTGATGTCCCTGGTGTGCCAACTCCCCAGTATGGGTCCAACGATTCTGAGGAATAAAGATCTGGTGACCCCGCAGTAGGATCCCTTCTTCACTGTCACTCAACTTATCACGGCATCTTCACAGTTGTGTTCTCACTTCATGCTCTTCTTCGGTTAGACCACAGAAACCCTCCAGGAAATTCCACCAGTGATGTTCTCGGAGCACTGCGTTGACCCTCATTAGGCTTGTATCTGCTCTGGTGGCTTCTACTATTTCCTCCAAGGACAATGCACAAGGGCATGCCAGTACTGTGACCAACCTGACAAAACCCTTGGCTCCCGGGTCATCTTCCTGCTGTGTTTGGGGATCCACTGCCAAAGGATGGCGTGCCAGATCCACCTTTCAATCCTTGGAGCTCCATTCTGCGCTGTGCACCCTAAAAGGGATAAAGAGGGCTAATGTTCAGAGATAACTTGAAAATGTTGGCTGCAGAGATACAGGTGAAAATGTTTACAGGCCCATCTGATTGCTAGCGCCCCTCTTTTAATTTGAGCATAGCGAGTTTACACTGTAGTGAGAGCGCCTCTTGCATATGCACTAGATACCCATTCCTCATTATCTCTCAGTTGTAGTAGCACAGCTCCGAGCCTGACAGGCCTGCCGTCTACAATCAGTTTAGTTTTCCTCATTGGGCTGAAGTATGCCATGGTTACGTCATGAAGGAGAACTTTCTTAATGTCCTTGAAGACTTGTGCAGCTTTGGTGTTCCATTCCCACGGATCATCCTTCTTCATCAGTGCCCTTAGAGGGTCTGAAAGGTAGCCAAATTGGGAATGAAACCTCCACAGTAATTGGCCATCGCGAAAAAGCTGCATACCTCTGATAGATTCTGGGGAACTGCCACCATTATGATTTCTTCGACCTTCTGGGTATCCATTTGCAAGCCCTCTTTGGAAAAACAGTATCCAAAAAATGTGCCCGCATTGGAGTAGGATGAACACTTTTGGAAGTGGAGGGTTAGCCCACACTCCACCAGTTGCTGCAACATGGCCCTCAGCTGGATGTGGTGTTCCTCAAGATTACTGAAGAAAATCTAAATATCATCACTCACATTGATCAATCCCAAAATAACAGACAGGGCCTCACGGATAGCGTCCTGGGAAACATCCGCTGCAGACCGACACTCAAAAATGTAGATGCTTGAACCTTCGTGATCCTACATGGCTAGAAAGTCGCTATGTATCTGCTGGACTCTTCCAGCGTCAGTTGGTGAAATCCAGAATTGAAGTCGATTTTAGAGAACCATTTGGAACATTCAGTGCAGCTACAATTTCATCTATTGTCCGGGTGATGTGCCTCTCTCTGCTAATAGCCTTATTAAGCAATCTCATAACCACACACAACCTTAACAGCACTGGGCTGTTGTGGCTTCAGGGCGCTGACCAGTGGCAATACCCAGGGAGTGGGACCAGTCAATTTTTCTATGACTCCTGCCTGCTCCAGAGGTTCAAGTTCTTTTTCTACCAGCAGGCTACTATGAAAAGGTACCCGTCGGTGGCGTAGCGCCACCGGCGTTAAGGAATGTCAATGTGAAGTTTGACCTGAATGTCTTTCAAATCCCTCAAATGGTTCCAGAAAGTCAACCAGAATTTTGTCGGCAGGAGATTGATGAATATGCTTGGCAAAGAATAGCAGGCCCAAGTCCTCAGCAGTGTGACAACCTAGCAGTGTTCCAGTGTTGTCTTTTTGTCTTTGGTCACATGAAACATGGCACATGTCTTGGTATTTCCATTTGCCCCTTCCACTTCTTTGACACTTTGTAGCGGAATAGGGTCTATTCTCCCATACATGTAGATTTTGGCTTTTGTCGGGCTGATGTCGGGCTTGGGGACCAGTTTGAGGAAGTGCTCTGAATCAAAGACGTTTACAGATGCCCTGGTGTCGATGAGCACTGCCTAATACTATGTTATATATTCCTCTTCCATTTCCTCCATGCACAAGGATCGCCTTTGCACTGCAAAAACCTTAGAAGGTGTCTCAAATTGCATGACTGGGCAAATAGAAACGCAAAAATAGCAGTAGGAACAATAGTTTTAAGTCAAGTAAGAACTGTGTATCAAATGTAGACACCATAACGTTTGTAATGGCAGACAGTACTAATCTCTAAGAGTAAAAGACATATTGGTTAATGTATGCACTTCACAGCGTTACATCAAAATAATGTTTGAATTTACTGTATGCTTCCTATTTTTAATCACTTTTTGAATAGGCAACATGTGTGTGCATCACAGATTAAAATGGTGTGAGCTCCTACTGATTCTTCCGGGCTATGCTTTGTTTACTGTGTGCTCAGAACAGAAGTTTTGTTGACAAAGTTTCGAAAGAACTATTTACGTGCGCAGTTTAAATTAATGGATAAGAAGTAAAATCTTGGCGGCCACAGGTATCTGCAAACCGTGTGAGCAGAAGAACGAGAAACAGATAGTTAATTTAACTGTGTACGCACATCACAATTTAACTAAATAGATCTGCAATATCTTGATGTACCAGCAGGTGTCTCTCTTCCACAGTAAACAAACGAAAGGCCTATCGCTCTTTAGTGGATCTGAAAATTCACTCGTTTGTCCTCTCATTTAGAACAAGTATTGGCAAAGGCAAAAGACGTCGCCTTAGGGACAAATTTGCTTTGCTAATGGTTTTAGTCATGGTGCTAATAAACAAGAAAAAAGCCCTACGCTGCCAACTGCATCTATTTGAAGGCGTATGCCCCAAGTGCGGGCACGCCTACAAAAATACCACAAGCCATTTCTCTCAATCAATCAATCAATCAGGACATTTGTAAAGCGCTGGGGGGAGGGGGAGGGGGGAGAGGGGGATGCTGATACTGCTCGAAAAGCCAGGTCTTGAGGAGTCTTCTGAAGGTTAGCCGGTCCTGGGTCTGCCGTAGGAGGATGGGGAGGGTGTTCCAGGTCTTGGCGGCGAGGTGAGGAGAACGATTTGACGCCGGAGGTCACTCTTCGGATGCGGGGGACTGTGGCGAGGGCGAGGTCAGCGAAGCGGAGCTAGCGGTTGGGGGTGTAGAAGTTGAGTCGTCTGTTGAGGTATGCTGGTCCGGTGTCGTGTAGTGCCTTGTGTGCGTGGGTGAGGAGCTTGAAGGTGATCCTCTTGTTGACGGGGAGCCAGTGCAGGTCTCTCAGGTGAGGTGTGATGTGGCTGCGGCGAGGGATGTCGATAGTCAGGTGAGCTGAGGCGTTTTGAATGCGCTGGAGTCATTTCAGGAGTTTTGCCGAGGCTCCTGCGTAGAGGGCGTTTCCGTAGTCCAACCTGCTTCTGACGAGGGTCTGGGTGACCGTTCTTCTAGTTTCGGTGGTGATCCACCTGTAGATCTTGCGGAGCATGCGGAGAGTGTTGAAGCAGGAGGACGAGACGGTGTTGACCTGCTCAGTCATGGAGAGAGTAGCAAGTCGAGGATGAACCCTAGGTTGCCTGCGTGGTTGGTGGGTGTTGGAGCTGTTCCCAGTGCGGTCGGCCACCAGGAGTCGTCCCAGGCCGAGGGGGTGGAGCCGAGGATGAGGACTTCTGTCTTGTCCGAGTTTAGCTTCAGTCGGCTGTTCTTCATCCACTCTGTGACGGCTTTCATTCCTTCATGGAGGTTGGTTTTGGCGGTGAGGTGGTCCTTGGTGAGGGAGAGGATCAGCTGGGTGTCGTCAGCGTAGGAGATGATGTTGAGGTCATGCAGTCGGGCGACGTGGGCGAGCGGTGCCATGTAGATGTTGAACAATATCGGGCTGAGGGATGAGCCCTGGGGTACGCCGCAGATGATCTTGGTGGCTTCGCAGCGGAAAGGGGGGAGGCGGACGCTCTGGGTTCTGCCGGAGAGGAAGGAGGTTGTCCAGTCCAGAGCCTTGTCTTGGATCCCAGCGTCGTAGAGGCGTGTGCATAGGGTGCGGTGGCATACGGTGTCGAAGGCGGCTGACAGGTCCAGGAGGATGAGGGCCGCAGTTTCTCAGTTGTCCAGCAGGGCCCTGATGTCATCGGTGGCAGCGATGAGGGCAGTTTCGGTGCTGTGGTTGCTGAGGAACCCAGACTGGGATGTCTGTTGACTGTCTTCTCGATGACCTTTGCCGGAAACGGGAGCAGGGAGATAGGTTGGAAGTTCTTGAGGTCCTTGGGGTCAGACTTGGGGTTCTTGAGTAAGGCGTTGATCTTGGCGTGCTTTCAGCTCTCCAGGAAGGTAGCTGTCTCAAAGGAGACGTTGATGGCTTTCCGGAGATGGGATGCGATCGTGGCGCTGGCTTTGTTGAAGATGTGGTATGGGCACGGGTCAGAAGGAGATCCGGAGGGGATGGTGTTCATTATTTTGATGGTGTCGTCGTCGTCAATGTTGGTCCAGGCGAGCAGGGGGTCGGTGCGGATGGTGGTCGTGGGGATGGAGGTCTCGGTGGTTGTCTGGGTGGTTGTGACATTGAAGTTGTCGTGGATGTCAGCGATCTTGCGATGGAAGAAGGTGGCAAGGGAGTTGCACAGGTCTTGCGAAGGTGGGATGTTGTTGGTGTTGGAGCTGGGGTTGGAGAGTTCCTTCACGATGTTGAAGAGCTCTTTGCTGTTGTGTGTGTTGTTGTCTAAGCGGTCTTTGAAGAAGGCCCTTTTGGCGGATCTGATGAGGTGGTGGTGCCTGCGGGTGGCGTGCTTGTGGGCTGCGTAGTTGTCTGGTGTCTGTTCACGGTGCCATTTCTTCTGTAGCTTTCAGCAGGTTTTTCTTGGAGGCCTGGAGGTCTTTGGTGAACCAGTTGGCTTTCTTGCTTGTGTGTCTGTTGGAGGGTTTCTTGAACGGGGCGAGGGTGTTGGTGCAGTCGTCGATCCATTGTCTGAGGTTGCAGGCGGCAGTGTTGGGGTCGGTGGGGTCGGCGGGTCGGCTCTGGGCGAGGGTGGTGGTTAGCTGGTCTTCTGTGACTTTGCTCCAGCAGCGGCGGTGGATCTTTTGGGTGCGGTGGTGCATGGTGGGTTTCTGGAAGGTGAAGTGAATGCAGTGATGGTCGGTCCAGTAGAGTTCGGTGGTGTGGTTGAAGGAGACGTGGGAGCTTGCGGAGAAGATGGGGTCAAGCGTGTGACCGGCGGTTTGGGTGGGCGTTGTGACGAGTTGTCTGAGTCCGAGGTTGGCGAGGTTGTCGATCAGGGTGGTGGAGTTGCGGTCATTGTTGTTTTGAGGTGGAAGTTCAGGTCCCCGAGAAGGATGTAGTCTGTGGAGGCGAGGGCGTGTGTACTGACGATGCCGGCGATGGAGTCGCTGAACTGTGGTTGGGGTCCGGGGGGTCTGTAGACGAGGGTCCTCTGAGGGTGGTGTTGGGATCGGTGTAGATCTGGAAGTGTAGGTGTTGTCGGTGTTGGTCGAGACTCTGAGAGTGTTCCTGTGGATGATGGTGATTTCTCCTCCTACTCCGTTGTTGCGGTCCCTGCGGGTGATCTTGTAGCCGTCTGGGATGGCTATGGCGATGTCGGGTGCCGAGGAGGCGTTCAGCCAGGTCTCCGTCAGGAAGGCGACGTCTGGGGAGGTTAAGTCGAGTAGGTCCCAGAGTTCAACGGCGTGTTTGCGGGCGGAGCGGGTGTTGAGAAGAATGCATCGGAGGTGGTTAGGATCTTTACCGGTGGGTGGATTTGCGGATCGGATGCTGGTGGAGCTGCAGTTCCGGCAGGTGAAGGGTCCTGTCCTTGCGTGCGTTTTGGGGCGGCCAAGAAGCAGGTGTGTGATCGTCCGATGTTGAGTGCGTGGAGGGTGCTGGCATCGTAGCGGCGTCTGGTGTCATGACGTTCACGGGGGCCAGGGGTTCTGGCGCTGGGCGCGGTCCAGGCGCGGACAGGTGTAGACGGGCTTCCCTTAGGCGCACCTTTGGCGCGCAGCGGCTGTCATATAAGGGGAAGTGGGAGGGAGGAGCAGCTGGGAGGTGGGAGCGGTGGCAAATGGGCGAGCGGGGTGCAGGGCCGCAGGGAAGCAGCGGCGGGAAAAAACGGGGATACAGAAGTAATGGGGAATGGAAAAAAACGGTGCCAACAACAGAATTGGGAAAGGCACAATGCTCTTTTTGTTTAACAATCCGAGTTGTATCAGTAATAAACAAATAAATAAGTCCGTGGGTGGAAACAACAGGAGAGTGGAATCACGGAGGTAGGGGAAGGAACACGGAGGGCGGGCAGAAAACACACAAGGGTCAGAGTCGTTTTGAGGCGTGGACATAATGGGCTGTGGCCCAGGGTCCCAACCTCTCAGGGTGCCCCCTGATAGAGCCAGCTCAGTTTTGCAGAGTCTTTCCCTAATGGCCTTGAATAATTCTTAAGCATAATGTTTTAAACACCATTTTCCTTTCATTTGTTTTAATGTGGGTGATGTGTGAGAGTCTATTACAGACATTTTGCACAGAAATATTTGTATATGATTCATGTAACATTCATAAAAAAGTTATTTTAGATCAAAACAGGACTTCACATATGAGAAATGGGAGGGTGTCACAGAGATTATTTATAGTAATGGTAGTGATCTGTTGCTGTGTTACAATATTGAAAACACACCTAACTATCTCTGAATAGTAGATGTAAACACATTTAGAATTTAGAGGAATGCGCCTGGCCAAAGACGGCATGAAACAGCTGAAACTGGTTCATAAATTAAAAACTTTTCCGAACAGGGGCCCCAAAATACGTTTGTCCCAGGGCCCCCCAAATTCTTAAGATATCCCTGACAAGGGTGCATGGGCAGGAGGAATACAGAGGGTGCAGCAGGTGGGGGAGGCAGGATGGAGTGAGAGCGAACAAACAATAAACGGTGCGCCATGGAGTTAAAGCGCACAGGCCAGCGACTCGAAGAGCAAAGCTGTATAGAAATACCTAAGGGCAACTTGAAGGACAAAGTTGTGCAAAATTATATTTAAATAGTTTTATTGAAAGAATTGTAGAGAGAAGGCGGGCCTTCCAACCTTCCGCAGCGGATTAAAGGAGCCCCTTTTCATTTGGTCATAGAGACATTTGAATAGCTCCCAGGGATTGAAAGCAAGCTCTGAGCAGCGCGCTATTAACTCAACGTACACTGTCAGCTGCACATTGGAAAAGCTGTGGAAATTTTAGTGGCAATTTCAAGGAAAAACGTGCGTCTGTAAATGACAGTGCCCTACCATACCAGTGCTTCAAAGAGCCCCACAGTCTACATACCACAACCTTACCACTCTCCTGCTAAATTGGCATGGCTCATCTGCTACACTTGTTTTTTTTTATTTTTTTGTTTGATGCTCGGATTTGTCATAATCCTTTCGACTTCGGTGATGTAACATTAATGACAGCACCCCACTCCGAAAATTGTTCCAGTGCCACTGGAAGCAGCAGGGCTAGGTCTTTGAGCTGGGACAGGACCGCTCAGAGCAGTGTGTATGTGCTGCAGAAATATGTGAAATCTGAAAGGCAAAAGCATCAACCCAGCCTTTCATCCTTCTGAGAGCGATAAAAGGAAGTGCTATTTAAGTTGCTAATATCATACATTTGAATTGCTACCAAGCCCTAGGACTGGCTGCGAGGTCTGCTCAAAAGGCTATTAACGTAGTCTAGGCACCAAAAAAGTTGTCTACCTGCCACCACTAGTAAACATGATTCGTACATACACATTAAGCCAGCCTGCGGTGCCTGCACCCTACCTTAGGCTTCTCCCCCCCCCCAAAAAAAGCAAAAGGGGGGTGATGTAGAGGAATAGATACCGCACAACTTTCAGTAGGGAAAACACAAATGAGTTCCTACCTACAGGTACTTAGTCCCTAATATTATTTGTGCTTATTTCTATGGTCACATACCGATTCTCCAGATCAACTATGAAATGATTCTTTACACCTCTTTAATTCTTAATCATTTAAAATCATTTTTAGATACATAAAAACACAAAATCACAAAGGGGAATTTGGATCATTTACACAAACATCAAAAGACAAATAGGTCTGTACAATTTCAATTCCAATTCCTTTCCTACCCATTCAGGCTCCTTCTCCAGCAGCACGTTCCACGCACAGCTCACACGCTCTTTCCTAACAGGGCACAAGTTCCAACCTGGCCTCTCATCCTTTCCAGGTCGATAAAATGTAGCTCCTTTCGATTCGGTAAAAGCAATTTTTTGAAGTGTTACCAAACCCTAAAACTAACAACAAGCTCTGCACAAAAACATTTTGCAGGGTTTCTTTTAGGATATAAATATTCCTTTAAAAGATAAGATTCAGCTTGAAATGCCTCAGCTCACCAAGAATATATTTATGCATGTTCTGTGGTTTAGTGCCCATCTGCTCTTGGAATATACTGGTAGCCCAGAAAATCAGCAGCCCAGTTTGGAGCTAGGATACGGACATTAGGCCAGTGTGCATCTGTTGATGAAATGTTTAGAATCTAAAGGCACATGCAGCGAGCTGGACTCTCATCCTTCACAAGTAGATAAAAAGGAGCTCCATTTAGGTTGCCAATAGCAGACATTTGAAGTGCTTCCAAGCCCTAATATTGGTAAAAATGCGCTGTGGAAGAGGCTATAAACATATCCTCAGACAACAGTCAGCGAGACACTAGAAAACGGTCTGCCTGCCACCACTAGATAGCATGATTCGTACACGCACATCAGGCAAGCCCTGTGGTGCCGGCACCCTGCCTTGGGCTCCTTCTGCACCATTATGTTCCGCGCATGGCTCATGCACACTGTTACAACCGGTCGCAAGCACCGACCCAGCGTCTCATCTTTCAGAAGCCAATAAAAAAGTACTCCATTTAGGTTGCTAATAGCAGTCATTTGAGGTGCTACCAAACCCTAGAACTGATGAGGATGTCGCAAAATTTGTGTACACATATCGAAAAAAACCCGCGGTGGCTGCCCCTTCTCTCTGACTCCAGCAGTACATTCCATGCATGGCTCACAAGCTCTTTCCCAACTGGTCAGAAGGACCAATCCGCCATCTCCTCCTTCTTGGGCCGATCCAACAGGAGTTTCAATTAGGTGGCTAACAAGACGTGTCTGAAACTCTTCTAAGCCCTTGGGCTTGGCAGTGAGGTCTGCGCAGAAGGAATATCTTGTGGTTTATTTTAGAGTTTAAAAATTGCTTCAAAAGGTCGAACCTTGCGTCAAATCGCTCAGCTCTCATTTAATATGTCTGTAATTTCAGTTGTTCTGTGGCCATTGGCTTTTGGATTTACCTGTCAATCCAGGAAAGAAGCAACAGGGTTTGCATCTAGGATAGGGCCCAGGAAAGCAGTGGGCAACGTGTGAAATGTAAATGGGCATACAACCGACCCGGAGTCTTATCCTTCCAAGGCCGATAATAAGGAGCTTCCTTTAGGATGCTATTCAGAATAGTGCAAGAAATGAGAGTGGGGTGGGTAGGACAGTCCCAGCTGCAGCAGCATAGAATGGGCAAGCAGGAACAAACACGTGGGCAAGCTACAGTAACAGTGGGGGCACCCCGGAACCACAACAGTGCCAAGTGGCAACAAAGAAGGAGGCAACGGCAAAAAAACACTGGTGCAAGCGACAATTACAACAAACTTGGAGGCTATTGCAAGGGTAAAAAGTATATTTTAGTTACAATATACACATTAAGCAACTAAAATAAACACAGTAAGAGCGAGCAGAAAAGCAATGCTGTCTCTCATCAGCAATCATGCAAACAAAAAACACAACATGCTTTTCATGGCCAACTGGGGTATAGGGTAAATAAAACAATGCAGGTGCGGGGGAGTAGGGATGGAGTATCAGACATGGCAGTGGGAGGGGTAGGGTGGTGATGGGTGAGTGCAGAAGGAAGGAGAGGATGTGCTGTTACAGCCAGAGCTGCAGATTTTGGAACTGGGGAACCGGGTTCGAGTCTCAGCGCCGGCTCAACATCCTGTGATTCTGGGCAAATCACTTAATCTCTCTGTGCCTACAGAAAATTAATGTGTCCTTATGTTATGTAATTGGTGCTTGTGTAAAGTGCTCCAAGACCTCCGGGGCAAGCATGCGCTATATACAAAAGAGTACTTCATAAAAAGTACCTTAATCATATCGGGAGCAGGGGACGGGCACTCAATCTGTGCTTGGTCCCCGCTCCAGAAAATGTGACAAGATATCAGATTTCTGGGCTGCTCAAGGAATTGATCAAAACAAATCGCAAGCACTCACTGACTTTACAACCTGGAACACCAGAACAAAAAGTGGCAAACATGAGCAGGAAACAAAGAAAACAAATTGTCCCTCAAAACAAACACATAAACACAGAAGCATAAAGATACCAGTAATTGGGCGGTGCTCCATGGGAGGCAACAAAACACAAAAAGGAGTGACAAGGAGGAAGGATTCACCCCTAGCAAACGACAACCGAAGGGACGAATAAAACAGCAATGGATACAGCATGTCTCAAAGAGATAGCACATGCACTGCCTAGGCTCGACCTAAAAATAGAACAGTATGCAGCCATGCCAAGTGCCACAATTCGGGGTTACTCTAAAACATTTTAGTGGTGGTGTCCACATTACTGAACTAAAATGCTATAAAACACATATTGTTTGAAGCGTTCCATGACTACCAAGAGGCGATGTAGCCACATGGTGCTGGTACAGCTCTTTGCTTTGCTGAGTGGAGAGTGTACTGCGGGTCCAGGTCGAACAGAGGCATTTGCAATAGCTTCAGCTCTCAGACTCAGCCTGGCCTAGGCTGGTTATTTATAATGTCTGAGACTGGTGCCCTGCACTTTGTTACAAAGGAACAGACTTGTGGGGCAGGCTGCTTCGGGGCCCTCTTCTTAATCTCTCACGAGTCAGGTAGCAGCCATCCATAGTTGACGTGACTGCAGCCTAAATCAGAGTGCATTGTCAATGCTAGATGATGAGCTCTATTCTGGAACATATGGGGTGCTGCAGGACAAGAATGGGAATATTGTTTTGAGCTCCCTGTGGTTTCCTGTTATGGAATTGGAGGGGTGATTGCTGTAGATATTACTGATAAGTGCTGAGAGAGCTATTTGGGAGCATTAGAAGTTGAGGATTAAGGCAGTTAAAGTTTCTCACAGTGCCTTTTGGTTGCTCATAATTGTATTATGACCTCATGCTCATGCAATTATTGGCCTGTCTACCTTCCCTAAAGGTAATCCATTTCAATGATGCAGTGCCTGTTTATATTTCACATTTTTCTTCTTATTACCTAAGAGCATATGCTTTTCTCAAATGCTGTGTTTCTGTAGTTTATTTTCATGCAACATGTGACTCTTGTATAAACTATCCTTTTTACTGAGCCACCTGTAGGTGTCTAGGTGAGTTCACGTTGTTTGTGGGTGTTGTGGCTGGGACACAATTGAGAACTCTGGTGCTGAGGCTAAAGGCAGTGTGAGCTTCTAACAGTGCCTGTTAGTGGATCGTAAAGTAGTTCTGATTAGATGCTCTTCGAGTCGTCAGCCTCTCTGCACTGCACCCTGACCAATCCTCACACATATGGTGATTGTAATTCCTATTTTATGTGAGGGATTTAGTGCTTAATTTGTAAAACAATAAGTGACAGGGCCCAAGGTATTTCACAGACTTTCACTGCGGTTGGCACCACCCACATCTGTCACTGTTGCTGACGACCAGTACCAGCATTACTTACTACCGATCAAACTCAAACAAGGGTGGAATTTGGGACAACCCCAGGTCACCCCAAACTGTAGGGATGGGCTGGATGTCCCTGCTTTGTCTTTTAAAAAAAAGCATATTAAGCAGTTAAACTCGCCACTCATGTGCTCTTCTAAAACTATAGACACATAGCTCGACTATCTGGTGGACTATGAAAAATATTTAGAAATAAATGTCGGTTTCAAGCACCGAAAAACACCAGCAAAAATTAAACACTGCACGGAGTGTGATGCAGGTACACGGTGGGAAAATACGGACAGCACCAAACTAATGAAAAAATGTAGGGGCATATTATCAAGCACGGCGTTAAAATTATCGCCGCTTTCGCGGCAGAAAACTGCTGCTACAGCAGCGATAATGGGCTTGATAATATGCCGCCGAGAATTCCAATAGCAGCCCAGATTGACACCAGAACAAGGGCTTCTATGGGAATTCTCAAGGGCATATTATCTAGCCCATTAACGCCGCTTTAGCAGCAGTTTTCTGCCGCTAAAGCGGCGATAATTTTAACGCGGTTTCTTGATAATATGGTCCGTAGAATTTAAAGGTGAGGATAGCGTGAGTGTGTTTATGTGTGAGACGGAGAGAGATTACGTGCAACACAAGGAAGTCTAGGCAGACAGATAGTGAAAAGAGTGGTGAAGAAGATGATGTGTGACATAATTCAGATAGAGAAATTTATAAAAGTTTGATAGAAAAATTGCACAAGTGGAAATAGAGCTAAAAAACTGCAGAGGACTCAGAGTCCGAGCTGAGTGACTGAAACTGAAGTCGTGCCATTCTCGCGGCCTGGGGAGGGACGTGATGTGGGATGGATGGGAGGGCGGGGGGAGGGGGGGTGGCTATCACAGGAGGGGTGTGTAGGGATACTGATTTTTGTGGCTTGTCTGGAAAGGACACTATGCTAATAGTGGTACTGCGTTGGAATATTATGTAATGATGAAAGGTGCATTTTTGTTTTTGTATGTGTTAATAAAGTGTTTAAAAAAAAAAAAACTGCAGAGGAAAGTGGTGTGAAGGGAGAATAGGGGTGACTGAGACACTCTGAAGCACACTACCCCTTCCACAGACCTGGAATTGTACATCTCAGTTTGCCACGTTCATTATTTAAATATTTTCAACTCTAATTATTCACAACTGAACCTTTGCTATTGCTCATGAATCTGATTCTGCTAACAAACGTTGGCAACACCAATTATTCTGGCTTGTTTTAGGAGTATGTCATTGCTCTGCGATGTGTCTAGACACAAAGCAGAACACTTACAGAGAGACACTCAAATACTGGTCATTGTGTTGATTTACTCTCGATGTGTTACTCTCGAAGTGTGGCTCATAGGCAGACTGAAACCATAGAAATATCACACACAGTCGGAAACATGGGCAGCCTTGAGTATGTATACTATATCAGGAACAATTTAACTTTTGATAAAGGTGCAACATGGCAGTCACTGCCCATAAAGCAACGTCACATAAGTGTAAAAACTCGGCACAGAGAGCACGAGGGAAACTTAAGAATTGAATAACCCAGGGAAGGAATTGAAATATAATTAATTACAGCAAACAAAATATAAGAGCGGTACATACACAAAGTTTCCAAATCTTACCAGGAGTTGGGCAGGGATGCATAGTATCACCGTTATTGTTTAGTTTGTATGTGAATGATGTACTTCCTCACTTGGAGGTACTAGAGGCCGATGTGTGAAACTGTAATTCAAGATACCCCCTCGGGGCTGTTTGCAGACCATGCTGTCGCCCTGCACTAATGGCAAATTCTATGCATACTTTGATTGATGGTTTTGTGCCGAGATGAAACTCCAATACAATGCTTAATTTATAAAAGAATAAGTGCCAGTCTGCTGACCAGGGGGCAACTGCAGCTTGCACCACCCATTGCCCCTGGCATAGTTGCCAATGACGGTACCACAGCAACTATTTACCATCTGTCTCGCCTGCAAGGGCGACAGTTAAGATTATTCCAGGCCCCCAAGGCTAAAGAAATGGCTGGGGAGGCAGGTATTAGTACTTTTTTATTATGTATATTGTATTCATAAACAACAGTTGTTCTGCTCCTCTCTAAATTAGATGAGCAGCGCCGCCATGTGGCAGACTGTCATAAGTGTGGTGTTGACAAGTGCCAGTGCTGAGCACTGGAACCCAATTAAGGGGCCGATTCCGATCCTGGAAAAACCGGGTACGATTCGTCGGACGGAGCGTTTTCTCCATCCGACTCGTACCCGGGAAAAAAACCTTACAAACATGCAAGTACGATTCGTACGGAAACACCATTTCCGCACGAATCGCAAAAACCACCGACCTACAAAACACACACCCACAAGTCCGATCCGGGACACCGCGGACGTGACGTCCGGACGGAGTCAGGCAGCGTTTCACGAACCAGCAAGTACGATCCATGCCCACGTCACTCCGCACGGATTATATTTTACGGCTGCCAAAAACTGCCGGGAAATCAGGACGACGCACAGAAGTAGCACCTGTACGCGACGGACAGCCATGGACCCCAACCTATGTGTCATCCCGGCCCTCATAGCAGTCCACCTGGTGTACAGGAACCAACGCAGACGCCGCAGAAGGTCAGAACAACACCCAGGGGCAAAGGGGGGGGCAGGGACAGGAAACATAACCCCCACCCAAGTAAAAAATAATACATGCCCTGTACATACCTGACCCCCAGGGCATGGTCACTTCGGGGGGCGTGGGCGTCTCCACCAAGGCCTGCGTCTGCCACAATGGAAGTCGACATGGACGCGAACCGGCAACACAACAATTGTGGTACGCACCGTACCCACGCCTTAAGAGCGTGGATACGAGTCGTACCACGCCCACCCCTACGTCACCCCAACAATGGCGGTACGGCCCGTACCCATGTCTTTGGGACGTGGGTACGGGCTGTACTGCCATTGTTGGGGTGACGTAGGGGTGGGCGTGGTACGACCCGTACCCACGCTCTTAAGGCGTGGGTACGGGCCGTACCCCTACGGTGCCCCAACAATGGCGGTACGGCCTGTACCCACGTCCCAAAGGCATGGGTACGGGTCGTACCACGCCCACCCCTACGTCACCCCAACAATGGCGGTACGGCCCGTACCCATGCCTTTGGGACGTGGGTACGGGCCATACCGCCATTGTTGGGGTGACGTAGGGGTGGGTGTGGTACGACCCGTACCCACGCTCTTAAGGCGTGGGTACGGGCCGTACCCCTACGGCACCCCAACAATGGCGGTACGGCCCATACCCACGTCCCAAAGGCATGGGTACGGGTCGTACCACGTCCACCCCTACGTCACCCCAACAATGGCGGTACGGCCCGTACCCATGCCTTTGGGACGTGGGTACGGGCCGTACCGCCATTGTTGGGGTGACGTAGGGGTGGGCGTGATACGACCCATACCCATGACTTTGGGACGTGGGTTTGGGCCGTACCGCCATTGTTGGGGTGACGTAGGGGTACGGCCCATACCCATCCCTTAAGGACGTGGGTACGGGTCGTACCACGCCAGTGGACAGACACATAGGGGTGTGTGGCCATCAGCCCCAGCAGTGCCCAGACACAGGAGGGGTGGGTGCAGAGTCCTTCCAGCAGTGCCCAGACATAGGAGGGGTGGGTGCAGAGTCCTCCCAGCAGTGCCGAGACATAGGAGGGGTGGGTGCCTATCACTCCCAGCAGTGGCCAGACATAGGAGGGGTGGGTGCCTATCACTCCCAGCAGTGCCCAGACACAGGAGGGGTGGGTGCAGAGTCCTCCCAGCAGTACCCAGACATAGGAGGGGTGGGTGCAGAGTCCTCCCAGCAGTGCCCAGACATAGGAGGGGTGGGTGCCTATCACTCCCAGCAGTGTCTAGACATAGGAGGGGTGGGTGCCTATCACTCCCAGCAGTGCCCAGACACGGGAGGGGTGGGTGCCTATCACTCCCAGCAGTGCCCAGACACAGGAGGGGTGGGTGCCTATCACTCCCAGCAGTGCCCAGACATAGGAGGGGTGGGTGCCTATCACTCCCAGCAGTTCCCAGACACAGGAGGGGTGGGTGCAGAGTCCTCCCAGCAGTGCCCAGACATAGGAGGGGTGGGTGCAGAGTCCTCCCAGCAGTGCCCAGACACAGGAGGGGTGGGTGCCTATCACTCCCAGCAGTGCCCAGACATAGGAGGGGTGGGTGCCTATCACTCCCAGCAGTGCCCAGACACAGGAGGGTGGGTGCAGAGTCCTCCCAGCAGTGCCCAGACATAGGAGGGGTGGGTGCAGAGTCCTCCCAGCAGTGCCCAGACATAGGAGGGGTGGGTGCCTATCACTCCCAGCAGTGCCCAGACATAGGAGGGGTGTGTGCCTATCACTCCCAGCAGTGCCCAGACACAGGAGGGGTGGGGGCCTATCACTCCCAGCAGTGCCCAGACACAGGAGGGGTGGGTGCAGAGTCCTCCCAGCAGTGCCCAGACACAGGAGGGGTGGGTGCAGAGTCCTCCCAGCAGTGCCCAGACATAGGAGGGGTGGGTGCAGAGTCCTCCCAGCAGTGCCCAGACACAGGAGGGGTGGGTGCCTATCACTCCCAGCAGTGCCCAGACATAGGAGGGGTGGGTGCCTATCACTCCCAGCAGTGCCCAGACACAGGAGGGGTGGGTGCAGAGTCCTCCCAGCAGTGCCCAGACATAGGAGGGGTGGGTGCAGAGTCCTCCCAGCAGTGCCCAGACATAGGAGGGGTGGGTGCCTATCACTCCCAGCAGTGGCCAGACGTAGGAGGGGTGGGTGCCTATCACTCCCAGCAGTGCCCAGACACAGGAGGGGTGGGTGCAGAGTCCTCCCAGCAGTGCCCAGACATAGGAGGGGTGGGTGCAAAGTCCTCCCAGCAGTGCCCAGACATAGGAGGGGTGGGTGCCTATCACTCCCAGCAGTGCCCAGACACAGGAGGGGTGGGTGCAGAGTCCTCCCAGCAGTGCCCAGACACAGGAGGGGTGGGTGCCTATCACTCCCAGCAGTGCGCAGACACAGGAGGGGTGGGTGCCTATCACTCCCAGCAGTGCCCAGACATAGGAGGGGTGGGTCCCTATCACTCCCAGCAGTGCCCAGACACAGGATGAGTGGGTGCAGAGTCCTCCCAGCAGTGCCCAGACATAGGAGGGGTGGGTGCAGAGTCCTCCCAGAAGTGCCCAGACATAGGAGGGGTGGGTGCAGAGTCCTCCCAGCAGTGCCCAGACATAGGAGGGGTGGGTGCCTATCACTCCCAGCAGTGCCCAGACACAGGAGGGGTGGGTGCCTATCACTCCCAGCAGTGCCCAGACACAGGAGGGGTGGGTGCAGAGTCCTCCCAGCAGTGCCCAGACACAGGAGGGGTGGGTGCCTATCACTCCCAGCAGTGCCCAGACACAGGAGGGGTGGGTGCAGAGTCCTCCCAGCAGTACCCAGACATAGGAGGGGTGGGTGCAGAGTCCTCCCAGCAGTGCCCAGACATAGGAGGGGTGGGTGCCTATCACTCCCAGCAGTGTCTAGACATAGGAGGGGTGGGTGCCTATCACTCCCAGCAGTGCCCAGACACGGGAGGGGTGGGTGCCTATCACTCCCAGCAGTGCCCAGACACAGCAGGGGTGGGTGCCTATCACTCCCAGCAGTGCCCAGACATAGGAGGGGTGGGTGCCTATCACTCCCAGCAGTTCCCAGACACAGGAGGGGTGGGTGCAGAGTCCTCCCAGCAGTGCCCAGACATAGGAGGGGTGGGTGCAGAGTCCTCCCAGCAGTGCCCAGACACAGGAGGGGTGGGTGCCTATCACTCCCAGCAGTGCCCAGACATAGGAGGGGTGGGTGCCTATCACTCCCAGCAGTGCCCAGACACAGGAGGGTGGGTGCAGAGTCCTCCCAGCAGTGCCCAGACATAGGAGGGGTGGGTGCAGAGTCCTCCCAGCAGTGCCCAGACATAGGAGGGGTGGGTGCCTATCACTCCCAGCAGTGCCCAGACATAGGAGGGGTGTGTGCCTATCACTCCCAGCAGTGCCCAGACACAGGAGGGTTGGGTGCCTATCACTCCCAGCAGTGCCCAGACACAGGAGGGGTGGGTGCAGAGTCCTCCCAGCAGTGCCCAGACACAGGAGGGGTGGGTGCAGAGTCCTCCCAGCAGTGCCCAGACATAGGAGGGGTGGGTGCCTATCACTCCCAGCAGTGGCCAGACGTAGGAGGGGTGGGTGCCTATCACTCCCAGCAGTGACCAGACACAGGAGGGGTGGGTGCAGAGTCCTCCCAGCAGTGCCCAGACATAGGAGGGGTGGGTGCAAAGTCCTCCCAGCAGTGCCCAGACATAGGAGGGGTGGGTGCCTATCACTCCCAGCAGTGCCCAGACACAGGAGGGGTGGGTGCAGAGTCCTCCCAGCAGTGCCCAGACACAGGAGGGGTGGGTGCCTATCACTCCCAGCAGTGCGCAGACACAGGAGGGGTGGGTGCTTATCACTCCCAGCAGTGCCCAGACATAGGAGGGGTGGGTCCCTATCACTCCCAGCAGTGCCCAGACACAGGATGAGTGGGTGCAGAGTCCTCCCAGCAGTGCCCAGACATAGGAGGGGTGGGTGCAGAGTCCTCCCAGCAGTGCCCAGACATAGGAGGGGTGGGTGCCTATCACTCCCAGCAGTGCCCAGACACAGGAGGGGTGGGTGCCTATCACTCCCAGCAGTGCCCAGACACAGGAGGGGTGGGTGCAGAGTCCTCCCAGCAGTGCCCAGACACAGGAGGGGTGGGTGCCTATCACTCCCAGCAGTGCCCAGACATAGGAGGGGTGGGGGCAGAGTCCTCCCAGCAGTGGACAGAGACATGGTGGTGTGTACACCATCCTACAATTAGCAAAACTCCATGGGTGCATGACGGTATACACAAAGTGCGACTATATTGAGAGTGGCATGCCAACACATCACTGACAGCAGTGTCCTACTCCCATGAGGGTGGATGTCCATCCCCCACTGCATGACACACCACATGTGGGTGTGATGAAAAATGACACATGCTTACCCAGCCCTGGCGCTGGCAGCACAATACACACACTGAGAGCATGCAACAAGACTATATTCATGTGCCACCCTACTAAACTAAGAGACCCAAAGGGAAAACACACTGCCACGCACATTCCAGGACTGATAGGAATGTACAGGTGCTGGGGCAGCCAACAAGTTGTTGCCTCCCATGGAAGGAAAAGGGTGGAGTACCCACAGATACAATGCCCACAATTGTCAGACAGGTGCCCAAAGACCCTGCAGAACACGTAACACATGTGTGCGAGGCTGGGAGTACACACATGCATAGTGCGTAAAAGGGAACATGTCCACATGAAGTCATGTCAATATACTCCATACACAAGTACAGTGACCACCAAGGATGCCACAAATGATGCAGGTGGAGACATTGCTGAGCATGCATAGCCAAAGTTGAAAGGATCCGTCACACACCCAGGAAATGTAGACAGAGCTCAGCACAACAATTGGGAAACACCCTGCAGGGAAGATGTCAGGGTCCACAGAGGAAGGAACACACCTTGGGACAATGTCACCATACAGTAAGAGCTTACATTACCAAAGATTATTTGCAGATACCTTGTGATGGCACACAGATACCAGGGTCCACCCCATGAGCAGCACACTACAACATTTCCCAGACACCTAACACATTATCATCACCCCAAATCATGGAGCAGCACCACCAACAGCAAGACCAGAAAAGCATTTGTGTGCAAATGAAAACCAAAATGCTTTATTCAGCATAAAAAATTATAGCAAATGAAATGTCCACTATATACAGGGCCCATAGGCCAGGCCATGTGCGAAGTCCTGGTGGGGGACACTTTGGGACGCATGTCCCCTAGCTTGCCTGCACAGTTCACTCTTCCATATCATCCACAGAAGGGGGGGCATCATGTGGGGGGGAAGGACCAGGCACCGCAGGGACAGGAGGGGCAAGGGTAGGTGTTGTGGGTGCAGGGACAGACGACTCCACCACAGGGGGTGGGGCAGCGCCAAAGGTGGTGGTTAGCAGGGCGCTGCACACGGTTGCAACCTCTTCCAGCGTCTCCCCTGCACCCGAATGAACCACAGGCCCCAAGGAGGGGGGGGGGTCGGAGGGATGGGTTGCAGCGCTACTGGGGGAGGGTGTGGACAGGGGGGGGACTCAACTACCCTGGCCAGGCACTGCCTCCACCGCTTGCGGGGTGGTGCCACACTGGGGCTGAGGGACACACTGGCAGTGAATGACTCTTTGTCCGACTGTTGGGCAGGAGAGCTAAGGGGAGTGGTTTTGGAGGAAGTGGGTCGTGAGGACTGCGGACTCCCACTGTGGCTGCGTGGCTGCCGTTTGCCCCCCGACCCAGTGGGTGTGCCTACTTCCCCCTGTGTGTGCGTGACAGGAGGTGTGCGCTTGCCCTTCCCTGGTGGTGTGCTGCCTGTGTCTGGTGGGGTGCGTGCATGGGGACATCTGGGTGTGCTTGGGACAGGCATGGGAGTGGGAAGTGTGGATGGTGCAGGGGTAGGGGGGGATGGAGCGCTGCAGGAGACCCACTGCTCCAGTCAGTGACGAGTCTATGGACCTCAGCAACCTCCGTTGGTCAGACATCGCTGCTGACATGCCCTCCATGTACGACACCATCTGTGTCAGCAGTCTGGTGTGGCCATGGAGGACATTAAGCTGCGATGTCTGACCAACCTGCAACTGCCGCAGAATGTCCACAGACTCGGCATTGATGGCAGCAGGGGAGACAGGGGCAGGGGGTGCGGTGCCTGGCAGGAAGGAGACATGTTGGCGCCTAGCACGAACGGAAGGGACCCGAGCAAGTGGGAGGCTGGTGATGGGAATGGAAGGGGCGGTGAGAGATGGAGTGCTGCTTTCAGCTCTGGGAGCAGCCTCCGCCCACTCTGGGAGCTCAGCCTCGGACCCGTCAGCGTCATAGTCGGTGGTGGGACTGGACAGGTCCTCCTCCTCACTCCCCTCGGCCTCCGTGCCACTCGCTGCGCCAGACTCGCTAGCACTGGTGGCACCGGTGTTGGATCCCTCCTCAAGGTCTGTGCCAGTGTCTCCCTCGGTTTCCCCCGACGATGCTGTGGGCAAGGTGAAGAGACAGGAAAAATCAGACACCTGTATACATATGACACATGATTCAAAACTACATAGGTCACAGTGCATAGCATGAAAAACAACATGAGTAACATCTACAATACTACGCACATATGTAGGCCCTGCACCACACAGTTGGTTGACCCACCATGCCACTGGGAAACAATGGAGAGCATGACACAACAGCAAATAACTTGATATCAAATTAGACAGAGGAGCCAGTCTCTGGGGACAGTCGAGCACAGCATCTGGACCACACACCGTTGCCAAAAAAGGGATGAGCAGGAACCATGTCTCCTAACTTTTGGCACATGCTGCTTAGCAAATACATTAAACCATGCCCAACATGACTGGGTCACTGCATGTTGAGTGTATGTTCAGACAATCATCACACACAGGCCAGACCGGGCAAGGAGACATAAGGTTTGGACATGTAGGCCTTTCCTGCACAAACCCCCCCCCACCTGAGACAATGTGATTGAGACAGAGGAAGTACTTACACCTCCTACTCGGGGATTACAAACATGCCCTTCAATAAAGCCTGAGTGTACACAAAGTACCCCTCGTGCGCCTGTCCACACATATAATTGAAAAACAACCATCATCAGATAGTTGTACCAAGACACACAGGCACTGGCCACTGTGAGTATTCACAAGCCAAATTGGGTCACCCTGAACAGTGGACACATGTAGCACACTTTACGTGAGTACAAATTAGGCCAGGGTACAATGCCACAGAGCCCAACCTATCCACATTGTTGGATGACACACATGATACCTAGGAAAAGGTGCCCCAGGGGACTGTAGTGGCCACACTCCTCCATGGTCCTGTATGGATATGACAGCAACAGAAGCGACCATCCCTGTACTATGCACATCTCCCACTCATGCACATCATGTCTGAGGGCACAACATTGGTCATGCATGCTGTAAGCCAGTACACTTGTAAGACACACTCCTATGTCGGGACTCAGCATCAGTGGCATCAGTGGCAACTAACATGGACCCCACAATGACTGAACTGGCCAGGGCACAGGCAAGGTCCCAACACATGTCACACACCACCCCCACACATGATGCTGCAAGCATTGGGCACTTGGATTAACTGGCAGCCTAGATAACCTTGTGCAAGAGTGACTACACACAGACCAGGGTACACATGTCAAGGAGGGGAAGGGAGGAAGAACAGCACGGGTTGACTTGGGGGAACAGGATATGCACTGCACATATAAACCCTGGCAGTGTATCCATGCGACTGGGCACTTCCAAAAGCTGGTGACACACAACAAACACACATGTACCTACCCCCTTCCTGCTGCTGCTTCTCCCGTTAGCGCCTATCCATCTCTGGGAAGACCACCGCCAGGACACGCCTCATTATGTGGGTGAGGCGGCGGCGCCCACGGTTCTTATGACCTTCTGGTGAGTCCCCCAGCAGGACCCGGGCGATCCTCCTGGTCCAGCACCGGATATCCTTCCAGCGTTTCCTCACCTGGGCCGGGCGCCGCTTTCGTCCCTCCACCGACCTCAAGGCCCTGACGGCCTCCTTCCAGATCTCCCACTTGGCATAGGCGCCTACCTGTGAGGATGACAAAGTGAGACAACATCCATACACCTGCTACATGTCACAGAGACACACATTTGAACAATTTGGCTGGTATGAACAGGGCATAGTATGCAGCCAACTCATTGCACCTTTGTCATAGGGACATTATACTCTGGGGAAGGCCAAATGCACTACGTGGCATTGAAAGTACACAGGTGGAATGAGGGGTGCCACACAATCAATGATCCTGTCTCACAATGTGCATCACAAGCCACACCAGGATTATGTGCAGCACCTCAAAGCAGTCACATGCCCCAGGCCACTGACGCAACCTCAGCAGAGTACACAGACACACGCAGGCACAGGACAATCACCTGCCATTGGCAACTGCGGGTACAAACCTCACTCTGCACATGTGCCACTTGACTGGGGGGTTTCACAGGTGTTGGGCTAGCCCAGCACATCAGACACACAGCACTGCTCCCTGCTCACATCAGATGGGTAGGGTATATGCATCCCTCATGCATCTGGGCTGCAACATTCCACATAGACACTCACCCACATGACAGGGGACTTACACACACACCAATGTCCAGGGGACGAACACATCATTTGGACACTCTCACCACAGGTACACTCAACTCACACACATCTGTGGGTACAGTCACCTGTCACACTGGGGGAACACAGAATCACATCAGGACTGTAGAAACAACATTCCCAAGAGGATTAGCCAGGCTGAATGTGGCATGCACCATGCAGTGATTGTCACAGTAAGCACTATGCAAGTGAGGAGTGCAGACATGCACTACAGCATGCTCTGCGTGGGAGACATGAGCCATTCCCCCCCCTGGGACCCACTCTAAAGAACATTGCATGTCTGTCACACCTGGACACAATGCCAGAAGTGACAGTCACAAAAAAGGGGCACAGTCTCAGCTAAAGGAGTCAGCACTCACCTGCTCCCCTGGTCTCCCATACAGGCTGGGGTACTGTGGGAGGATGGCATCCAGCAATGCCACATTCTCCTCCAGGGTGAATAGCTGGGCCCTCTCCACAGACCTGGACATGGTGCCAGAGGAATCACAAGCAGCAGCAGTGGTGTGGATGAAAGGTTGTGCAGGCAAGTGCTCTCTCATGGGACCTGGCTGCCTTATATTTGCCTTGCTGGCCTGTTTCATTCACAGGAGTACAGAGTGATTGGTCAGTCTCATTTGCATCCTACGTTTCCTCCAATCCCTTTAAACCTTCCCCAGTGAGGGCCTTTGCATGATTCAAAATTTGAGCATGATGTCAAGTCAACAACCACTTGGCAACATTGTATATTGTCTCCAACCGACTTTTGCTGGCGACCTGATGAATAATTTGAACTGGAAACTCGGTCTCCATGACAACCAGCATGCATTTAGGCCCTTATACTTGTCCCTCATGTGTCCCCTATGTAATTTCACTAGCCACACACAGATACGGTGCGTTCCACACGTACCCCTAGGGCACCACTACTCCAGTGATACGGTCCGTACACGCGTGTGTAGGGTCCGTATCACTATGGTAGTGTTGCCGTAGGCGTACGCCATAGGGATACGGGCCGTACACGCGTGTATAGGGTCCGTATCACTATGGTAGTGTTGCCGTAGGCATACGCCATAGGGATACGGTCCGTACACGCATGTGTACGGCCCGTATCACTATGGTCGGGTTGCCGTACGCGTACGCCATAGGGATCCGGTCCGTACATTGTACGGACCGTATCACTATGGCGTACGCGTACGGCTACTCTACCATAGTGATACGGACCCTACACACGCGTGTACGGACCGTATCACCATGGCGTACGCGTACGGCTACACTACCATAGTGATACGGACCCTACACACGCGTGTACGGACCGTATCACCATGGCGTACGCGTACGGCTACACTACCATAGTGATAAGGACCCTACACACGCGTGTACGGACCGTATCACCATGGCGTACGCATACGGCTACACTACCATAGTGATACGGACCCTACACTCGCGTGTACGGACCATATCACTATGGCGTACGCGTACGGCTACACTACCATAGTGATACGGACCCTACACATGTGTGTACGGACCGTATCACCATGGCGTACGCGTACGACTACACTACCATAGTGATACGGACCCTACACACGCCCTCAGAGCGTGTGTACGGTGTGTTTCACAGCTTTCACTGGTGACAGGCGACACACAGAAAGGAATTGAGCTGTCATACTTGGCCAAGGCTGGACATCAAGTCATTGTCAGTGCAGTCCCACATGTCTCGGGACTAGGTGTGTCAGGCTGTGATGTGGCACATATCGCCTCATGTTTGAACCCGATAGATGTGTGATGAGCTGTGTACACATGTCATGTGTGATGGTGCACTATGTGCCACACATCCCCTACACACCTTTGACATGTGTGCATGTAGTACAGACTTGTTGAGCAATGCATCACTGGCATGGCACAGTCACCAACACCCGCAACTGTCCCCTGATGCCAGGAACACGGATAATTACACCTGACATGTAACTACCGGCGTGGCACGATGTGACTATGTCATGTGTGTGTCATGTGTTCCCATAAGCTTGCTGTTGGTGTTCCGTCAAATGCATCTGCAGTTGCTGCAAGATGTGTCTGTGTGTAAATGGGCATGGCACACCATTATGCACACCAGCACACATGTCGAATCAGACGTAACGTGTGTATGTATGCATCGAACATGGACTTGCGAGACAAGGACATATCTGCGTAGTCTCAATGTATGTGTGATCTGTCTTGACATGTACCCCTTCAGGGCAAGGTGTGTGGTCTGTCCTTTTTTCAAGGACATGTGACCTGTGCCTCTAGTGTTCCGCAACCTGTCTGTATGATAAACATCCTTATTCTGCACATATGCGGATGTCTGTCACTCCTGTAATGCGTCTGCCTGTTCACTTACACTGGCCCACAGCTAGTTTCATGCCATGTCATGTTGACCTTGAGAATCCACGTTTGTAGCTGGCTCTTGGTAGGAGTGTCACCTGCCTGGCATACGTGTCCAGGATATATTACACAGACCTGACTCTGTATGTAGCATGTGTGTATTGGCTGTTGAACATGTGCTCAGTACATTGACATTGTTGTTGTACTGTACTCACTCTTCGTTATCCCTTCCAAATTACTGCAGGGCTCCGCCTCTACCCCGACCAATGCCAGACTTGGCTGCCCTGAGGGAACGTGACTGTATACGCCGCTACTGCTTCTCCCAATGGTTGATTGAGGACTTGACCGCAAGGCTGGCACCACACCTCCAACCGCTACACAGGTATCCTACTGCACTGACACCCAAGATGAAGGTGATGGCAGCCCTACATTTCTTTGCCACGGGTACGTTTCAATATACCATAGCTCATGTTGGTGGCATGTCCCAGACCATGTTCAGCCGTATCCTGCATGATTTTTTAGAGGCCATGTTGGTTCACCTGGATGAGTTTTTTCATTTCCCAACTCCTGAGCAGTTGACAGGTGTCAAGGGTGACTTCTATGCCCTGGGAGGGATGCCCCATGTCATTGGGTCTATTGATGGGACACATGTGGCTTTGGTACCACCACAGGCACAGGAGGTAGCCTTTCGCAACCGTAAACATTACCACTCCATTAATGCCCTTGTGGTGTGTCTTGCTAACATGGTGATTTCCCATGTCTGTGCTCGTTTTCCAGGATCAGCACACGATGCCTACATCATGAGGCGTAGCAGGGTGCCTGAAATGATGCTGCAGCTGCGCAACAAACGAGCATGTCTTGTTGGTAGGTATACTCTGTTACTCCTGTATTTAGCGTCATCTTTCTGTCTTACTGCTTCTCCTGACCCACTTCTGTCCATGATGTTTCCATGTAGGGGACTCTGGCTATCCCAACATGCCATGGCTGATCACGCCTCTCCGCAACCCCAGAACGGCTGGCGATCACCGGTACAACAACGCCCATGGGCAGACCAGGCGAGTGATAGAGAGGACCTTTGGCCTCCTGAAGAGCCGATTCCGGTGCCTCCACAAGACCGGCGGCGCACTCCCATATGCACCGGTGAAGGTCTGCAAAATCTTCCTCGTGTGCTGCATGCTGCACAACATGGCAGTGGAGAAAGCTGTGCCACTCATCCTGGATGCGGATGAGCAGGAACATCCACCCGTGGAGGATGAGGGGCTTGGTGACGAGGCAAGTGATGTTGAGGAGGAGGAGGAAGAGGACATCCGGAGTCGGCTCATACGCAACTTCTTTGCTTAATGGTGAGTTGCAGTGTCTGAGTGTGCACGCATTGAGCCTTGTGTGGCATGTGTTGCAATGTGTGGGTCCATCTGCATGTATGGCAAGTGAGTCAGAGGTGTGTTTGGATGTGTCACTCGAGTGATGGTGTAATAAAAGAATGTCTTTCCTGAGACACTATTTTCACCTAGCATGTTGACGACCTTATACGTGTCGAGTACATGCCCATGCATGCGGATGTGCTTCTTTTGGCTCACTTTTTGTGTGTCTCTCATCCCCAGGTATTTGCGCATGCTGTCTGCTGGTGGCATTGTTGTGCTCCTGCTATTCCTCATGAATACAGCAACGTGTGCTGAATCAGCGTAACATGCACGGACATGTCGAAAATTTTCCTTAGGGTAAGGGATGCAGCATGGCTTTTTGGGTTTGCTATTTGTTTGGAATGTGTGTGCACTGCTCCTGTTCATGTTTGGTTACTTTGCATACATGTAGAATCACCATGGGGCACATGACATGGAGCTGGATGCACCTGAATTGATAGTCACACTTGGTGACAGTCATCTGTAATGTGATTGTGGATTGGGATGAAGGCATCAATGTGTGTAACACTGCCCTCGGAAACATACGGGATGCACCGGGTTGACATAGTGTGGGACATCCCCATTAGAGGCTCAATGGTGAATAGCAGCCTCTCCGTGAGCAGCACGGGGTGTTTGCCTCAAACCCGTCACTTGTGTGCCAGTTCTATGGATTTCCTGCATCTGTGGTGCAAAGGGGGGGTGCCAGTGTAGGTCCCACATGTTCATCCACATGACCTGTGCATCTGTTAATATAGATGCATTTGCCTTCCGGCAAACATGACTAATAAAGGTGTCCCTCAGCCTCCAAGGTGCCTCATCTCTGTCAATGCAGGTCTCTTGCCACTGTGAATGCGGCATGTCTGGCATAGTTATCACAGATTGTGCATATGAGTCTATGTGTAGAGTAGCAAGATGCAAGCTTTTTGTCAGGGATTATGATATGTATTGTGCATGATGTACATGGCTGTGTAGGTATTTTGGCATCTCAGTCCCCACAACGGCCACTTTGCTGTATGTGCATCCATTGTCTGTGTGTGTGCCATGTTGAACCAGACACTCCTTCCTTATCATACACCTTTTGCAGTAGTCCTTTCTGACATGCTTATGTTTGTGTGCAACTTGTGGCATGGTTTTCAGGACATGGCGCCTGCTGCTGCAGGCCCTGCAGCAAGGGCACACAGAGTTTCTATATTTGCCCTCACACACACGCCTCTAAAACGCACCCCCCTTCCTCCCTCCACCCATTCATTTTGGTGTAATCTGCTTGTGTGTGACACAGTTGCGGTGGCAAAGGCTGGACCGTCTGCACATGCTACGTGCACATTGCACGTGCCTCATGTCCTTGCATGTGCCACATCACGCTACACCATGATGTTGAGGCCACCCACCAAGCAATGTCCATCCAATACATCTGTTGCATGCACTCAGGCATGCACTCATCGCCCACACAACACCTTTGCATAATGAGTGTGCAACTCCAACTGCCTACACAGCGCTGGCACGCCTTCCAGGCCCTGTCACACCAACCAGGTCATGTCCCTCCTACTCCCCACCGGCTCTGTACCCCAACAAGGCCATGGGAGTGGTACTCCAGGCCTCTGCATGTAGTATGGTGTCGTTGTGGGACACATGGCACAGGTATCATGTCTCAGCGTGTCAGTCTACAATGTGTCCAGGATCCCCCTCTACACCATGACATGTGCACTGCATCTCATCATCATCTGGTGTCCCATTGCCAGCCAGGTGCTCCTCACCCTCCCCAAAGACGCAGTCCTTGCCAGTTCTCATATTGAATAATGCATGGTATCCATTGGCAGATGGCTGAACATCGGCCACCTGATGCTGGACTTGTACACGACTGAGGTGTTCATCTGCGGATTGTCCCCTTACAGCTGTGTCAACTGCTTGTGTCCCACCCGCAAGGGCCCTGCACAGGCACACAGTGTCCACGCACACGAGCTGGATCATGGATTGCTTGCTCACATGTGCTATGCTGATCACCAGCATCTGTACCTCAGGCTTCAGCACACTCTGCATTATGCACAAGATCCACAGTTCGATCCACCTCAAGGCAAGACAGACCAACCCCCAGGTCAACTACAACATCCGTGTCTAATCCTACCCTGCACTCTACGGAGAAGTACGTTACAACTCCCATGATACTTGTCCACATCCAGGGTGCATCTGCACAGCTCTGCTTCAACATCCGGCGACCCAGCCACATCACCGTCCAACAGAGATAGCTGCAATGGATCACTGTCAGCTCCAGGATGACCTTCACAATCCACGCCCACACTCAGGATGCAGCCCACAACCACGACCCCAACACAACCTTGTGGCACTGTCATCCAAGACCCCATTGTGCCATCTCCATGCATCCAACCTTGGCCTGGCCACCATTCTCCACATCCATCTGACTCCAGCATGCAGGACATAGTTCTCCCACCTGGCTACACATACCTGGGACTCCCACCCCAGGACACTCCACATGATCCCTGACCTCTGCGCATGACTGTTGCTCTTCGAAATAGGTCGGTCCGCACAGTTGTGCAGGCACCCCCTCAGCTGGTTGGGCCCATCACGGGTGAGTATGGTGCTCCATGTCTGTATTGGATAATACATTGTGACCCATGTGTGTCCTGTGCCAGACTCAGACCCCAGGGTATGCATGGTTGGAGTTACTTCAAAACTCAGGCATGGTTTGACTTTCCAACACACACATGTTATGGAATAATGCAAAATGACGGCATCATCTCGTGATTTTTATGATTTTTATGATTTTTATTAGTGGTGGGGTACGTGTTTGGGGGGATGTAAAGAGGTGCTCGCCGGGTGTCTGTAATCCAAAGTTCACAGGGGGAGTTGGGATCCTTGCCATTGGAAGTCATCAGAGTCCATGCCACAGTCTTTGTCAACATTGGTCAGACAGTGACCAGCAAGTCCATGTGGCAGAGAATGTCATTGGATGAGGTGCTGCTGTTGCGCCAGAGGGCCAGGTGCCAGGCCAGGTGACCTGGGAGATGGTGATGGTCCGCTGACTCTCACGGTCTTTTGTGTGGACGACCCACCTTCCTCCGGGGACCCTCAGAAGCAGGCCGTGACGATGTCTGTGATGCTCCGTCGGACGAATCCTCCTCCTCCTGATCCCTCCCTGTGGCTGGTGGTGATCTTCGCCTGGTGGCACAGGGAGGGTTGCCCATGTTTTCGGCAATCCGATGGAGTGCACGGGTCATGTCCGTTTGCACCGCCACGAGCTCAGCCAGTCTTGCCTCCATCCATCCTTGGTGTTGCTGTTGACTGGCATATTGCTCGGCCTGCAGGTTCTTAATCTCATTGAGGGTCTCCACTACCTGGCTGATGCCCCTGGTGTCACGCCGGTATGTGTCCAGGATGTTGCGGACGTGTGACATAACGGGTTCCTCAGCTATCTGGTCAGGTTCGCGCCTCCGCCGTCCTCCACTCCCACCACCCCTGCCCACTTGAGCCTGGCCTGCCGTTGTGGGCACATCGGGTCTCCGGGACCCCTGAGGGATGGCATTTGCGGGGTCGCCTGCCTCCTCCTGGGTGCCCGGAGTACCTTGTCCCTCCTGGTCAGACTGGCTGCGTTGTTGTGTGCGAGCAGGGCTCGTTTGTGTATCCTTGGATGTGGCAGGAATGGGGGTGGTGGTTGGCACAGTTGTACCTGACGCAGGTGCTGCAGGTGCTTGGGCACCAGAGGGGCCAGGTTGCTCGGGGTCATCCACGGAGTGGTGAGAGTCGTCGGTGCCGGTGGGATCATCGTCACGCCGAGCCTGGTCCTGTGACTCTTCCCCCCCAGTGTTGGGGGGAGATCGACGACGTTGCCCTGTGTGTGAGAGAGAGACAATGTTAATGGTGTTTCATGCATCCATGTTTCATACATATTCAAGTTGGCACAGTTCCTCTGGGTAGTTGGATATGTCTAGCATTCCTCTCACAGTGCACTTGTGGATGGGTATGTTGCGGGGGACAGATTGATATGTACTCCTGGTTATTTGGCCTGTCTAATGAGTGTTGGGATGCTTATTTGGCTATGGATTGGTCTTGTTGTGTCACATATCCATTGTGGGAGTGCCAATTTGCGTTGCCTGCCCCGGGGGTGTGTGCTTGTGTAAGGGGGGGTGTGTGTGTGACCGGGCATGCTGTTGGGTGTGGTGTGATTTGTCATTGGGTCTACCAGGTGATGTGTCTATCCCCTCATGGTGCATGCTGGCATGACAGTGAATGTGAGTTCCTGTGGTAGGTAGGTGGCATGTGGAGTTGGTGTTTGAGTGTACAGTGGTCACAGGACTGCCTTGTGCTGTCTACAGCAGGGCCAAGTGTCATCTACCTTGTCTGTACTTGGCAAGTCCCTGTGCATTGTGCATGGTGCATGGGTATGTCCCTTGGCCACAGCTTTCAACACTTTTCCTATGTGTGACACACTCTTTGGTGTTGCATCATTTTTGAACGCAGTGAGCAGTGTAGCGAGTGTGCGTAGCGAGCGATGCAGAACCGGCTTACGTGTTGCACTGTACGTGGCCAAATGGTGCTTTTTCATATCTATTGGAGAATGCAGGTAGGTAACTTATGCATTTGTGACTGGGTTCTAACAAACACAGTGAGTGGGTATACAGGGTGTAAGGTTAGGTTTGTGCCTGCAGCAAGGATCTACTCGTGCACAGTTTGACACATGGCCCAGTGATTTCCAAATGTAAAAGGGGTGTTTCATGCACTGCCAGACCATGTCAACATGCACACAGTCCACCTGCTGACGAGCGGACATGCCCACACCACCTAAGGGTGATTTTGTCTCCCTCTGTCTCCCTCTCTCCCTCCCTCTGTCACCCTCCTCCCTCTGTCTGTCTCCCTCTGTCGCCCTCTGTCGCCCTCTGTCTCCCTCCCTCTCTCTCCCTCTCCCTCCGTCTGTCTGTTACCCTCTGTCACCTCAGCCCAGCTTCCTGGGCACTCACACTTTGCAGGTCTTTCAAAGGCCATTGGCTTGTTCATGTGGCTTTGTTTAGAATCTCCCGGCCCCCATTGGGCAGAGTGTCTCTGAGTCTGCGCTGCTGCGGCGGTGTGTGCTGACACTCTTTCACAGTGATGCCTCTTCATTAGCTGCTGTTATATGAAAATTGGGCCTTCATACCCATGTCATCCTGCGACGCGGCCACCATTTGCAGGCGACACAGTACAGTGTTGGGACACACTGTTTGTATAGCTCTGCCCTAGGCCATATGGGCTGAGGGCATTGGTGTCTGCTTCTGAGTTGCACAATGTTTTTTTGGAGGCCCACCCTCCCGGCATCACGGACATCCTGTCTTGTGTTGGTGTTTTGTGTGGCCTGTGACTTGGCATGGCCTTGCTTGGTGCATGGGGCATGGAGCCGCTAGTGGCATGTGCATGTTTTTGGAGTGTGGTTGTGTCCGGTGATGGCTTTGGGGTAGTTGCGTGCATTATTGGGAGTTGGGTTGTTGATGCGGTTCCCCCCATGTGAGTTGAGTTGTTTGTGTACTCACCAGGCTCGGGGACTCCTTCTACTACGAGTACTCCCACCGGCGGCAGCGTGCGCATCACCTTCTCCTCCTAGGGATGGTAGTGTACCGGTCTGCGGGGCGGGCCACCTCCAGTGATGTTCCCCTGGTTATATTCGTCAGTCATTTTGCGGCGGACCGTCCTCCGCAGATCGTACCACCTGGCTTGGCATTCATGCCTGGTCCTGCTGATGGGCGCAACAGCATTCACCCTCTCGACGATCCTCTGCCACATGGCTGATTTTGCTGCTACGCTGGTCTGTCTGACCAATGTTCCAAAGAGCTGTGGCTCGACTCTGATGATTTCGTTGACAAGGATCTCCAGCTCCGCTGTTGTGAACTTTGGATTCTTGTCTGTGGGCATGGTGTGGGGTGTGGGTGTGGATGGTTGTGGGGTTGTGTGTGTGGTTGTGAAGGTGTGTGTGTGAATGTGATGAGGGGGTGTTTGTGAAGGTGGTTGTGTGAAGGTGTGCAAGTGTAAGGTGTAGTCAAGGTTCAAGTATGGTGCTGTGGGTTGTCTGTGGGGTCTGGCAGCGGTGGGTCTGTTGCAAAGGCTCATGGTTTGTGTGTGTGGGCCCTTTTTATTGGTCCATTTGTGTGTGTGGCTGTGTTTGAACTTTGGGTGGGTGTGTTATAAGGAGAGGTTGTGTTTTGGGCCTCTGTTTACCTGTTTGGCTGTTGCAGGTCAGTGTATTGGATGTATTTGGGCTTGTTGGACGTGTTTTGTGGTGTTGTGCGATTCAAATTGACTCTCCTTGTGGTGTTTTGCAGTGTCCTGGTTCAGTAAGTGTGTTTTTCGCGTCTGTAAGGTGTGTACATCGGCCATGTTGTTGTACAGTGCTCACATTTGCTATGGCTTGGTACGACTCGTACATGCGCAATGCTGGGTGAGGGTGCTGGTGTAGGGGCCTGGGGTAGGGTGCGTACAGGCACGGGCAGGGTGTAGGGGCCTGAGGGTACATGCCGTACATACGGGAACCGAGGGTATGGCGCGTACATACGGGGGGCTGGGGGTACGGTGTGTACATACGGGGTGCTGGGGGTACGGTGTGTACCCCACCCCCGTATGGACGGTGCGTACCCCCACCTCTGTATGGACGGTGCGTACCCCCAGCCCCCGTATGTATGCACCGTCCCCCAGCACATACCCCCAGCCCCCGTATGTACGCGCAGTACCCCCAGCCCCCGTATGTACGCGCCGTACACCCAGCCCCCCGTATGTACGCGCCGTACCCCCAGCCCCCCGTATGGACGGTGCGTAAACATCCCCCCATGGACGGTGCCTACCCCCACCCCATAGGTATGTAGCGTACCCCCACCCCCGTAGGTACGGTGCAGACCCCCAGCACTACGCGCTGGGGGTCCGCACCGTACCTACGGGGGTTGGGGTATGCTCCGTACCTACGGGGGGGTGGGTACACTCTGTACCTACGGGGTGGGGTGGGGGTACACTCTGTACCTATGGGGGTGGGGGTACGCTCCGTACCTACACGGGGTGGGGGTACGCTCCGTACCTACGGGGTGGGGTTACGCTCCGTGCCTACAGGGGTGGGGTGGGGGTACGGCGCGTACATGGGAGGGCTGGGGGTATGGCACGTACTTGGGGGGGTGGGCTGGGGGGGGTGTTCGGCGCGTATGCGGGCACATGTTTGGACATCTCCATGGTTGCTATGGGAGTTCGCTCCGTACGGTGTTTTTTCCATACGGTTGTGCATTCGGACGGATGGGACGGATCGTACTTGCGCGCTCGGACTTCAGTTTACCGATTCGTACGTAAAACTGTCCGGGGACGTGTCGGACACTTTTTCCGACCCGAGGACGTGTCGGGGAATTTTCCCAATGCGATTCGTTTGGAGTTTTTAACATACGAATCCTACTTGCCAGTTTGTACGGGACTTGTACGATTCGTACGGAAAAAAATCCGGATACGATTCGTACGGGGAATATTTTTAACGGATCGGAATCGGCACCTAAGTGTCGGTGCTTAGCACCGGTAACCGCTGGCTCAAATTAAGCACTGCTTTAATAATAAACATTGGGTAAACAAAAGTAATGATTATGAAAAATGCTAATCGCCCTAAAAAATTTTTTGTTATTAACAAAGTACCTTTTTGAACGCATCAGCCACTTTGGCTACCTGAGGGTACGCTTTCAATGAGAATTGGAATGGATTGCACATATTAATAATGCAGCTAGTACCTTAAGTCACACTGTAAATGCAGCACTGCAATGTAAACTCAAACTAGTTAATCAATGAATATCAACTGTATTAGAGGCTTCCAGACAAAAATCTGTAGCTGCTACAATTTATGGGGCTGCACAAATACAAAAAAGATCCAAGTGGCTCAAAATCATTTCCCAAGATCTTTGCTAAGGTTCGGAGCAGGAACAGCAGCACTAATACTAAGGTGCCGATTCCGATCCAGGTCGGAAAGGCACCGAACGCGATCCGTCCAGAAAAACTACGAGCCGTACTTGTGTTTTCCGGCCGACTCGTACAGCTGTACGAGCGAGCAAGTACGATGCGAGCTACATGAAATTCACCGACCGAGTCGTTTCCGGGTCCGAACCACTCTGTACGTCTCGGTCGTAAGCTAACCGTGGCGTGCAATGGATGCGATTTGCGACTGAGCCAGTACGATGCATGCGTTGGACAGCCTGTGCGAGCCGGAGTGTCCGGCTCGCAAAACGTCCGGGTTGTTGCCTTTGGGGTCCACGTCGGACCCCCTGTCACCCGCAGCCCTACGACTCGGACACAGGGGGAGACCCAAAGGTCCCCCCAAAACAGGCATGTACGGTGCAGATGGCACCAACGCGTACCCACTGTAGGGGGCGCCCTTGTGCGAGACGTACCCATTCAGTCAATGGGAGCCCATGTACGCGTCGTACGACCGGCTCCCATTGACTTCTATGGGAGTCCGACCGAACCGAGTCCGGCAGCATACGGCCGCATCGTACTCGCTCGGTCGGACTACAGGACTCCGGCTCGGTCGGAAAACACTCCAGATCC
This sequence comes from Triturus cristatus, assembly GCF_964204655.1. Taxonomy (NCBI): domain Eukaryota; kingdom Metazoa; phylum Chordata; class Amphibia; order Caudata; family Salamandridae; genus Triturus; species Triturus cristatus. The sequence goes on from NC_140580.1 coordinate 990,572,618, forward strand.
GGCTCGGTCGGAGTGCTTTCCAACACAGATCGGAATCGGCCCCGTAATGCGGGTTTGAGTATAAAACCTATTTTGGGCATTATAATTTTGCTCCCGATTCTGTTTAAGGTGAATAGTTTCAGTATGCGAGCACTTACATATAACCAGTGACATAAGAGGTAGCTTAAAATAGCTCCTCCCAGATAATTTGATTTTGCATGAGAGGGAAACTTGATAAACTGAGCAGATGCGACTTCCGTTTATTCCATCGCTTCCCGGATGTGACGCATCAGCATCGCTGAAGAAGAATTATTGGTCTATTAAAACTACATAAATTATCAACACAGCACATACTAGTCCATTACTGATAGCCTATTTAATCCACAGAGATTACAATGGACTGAGATCTATTTGGACTGAATTTACTCTGAGAGACGATGCTCCATTTATTTTAAATTACGACTGGTATTCTCAGGACTAACACATATTGAGTAAAATGGAACAAAGCTTTGCACGATACTGGTGGATAAGATGGTGGTTTTGGGGCCGGCGTATGGACACAGTTATGCATTTTCTGCTGCTTTGCTCAAAATCTGAGGACCCCGGGGAAAATGGTTGAGCGCTTTTTTTGACATTATTAAATAATTAAAAGTGCCACCCTCTGTTATAAAAGAACTTACCTCTATTTTTGTAATGCAACAGCGTCATATCTGTGGCCAGCATGGTGCATTAGACAGAAGGATTTCCAGACTTTGACTTCAGTACAGTGTAATCTGTAGATTGCATAGTTGGGGAAGGGAGCTCTCTTTTTACTCGAGTCTAGTATTTAAAATGCAAATTATTATTTTGTCCGATATTACTATAGTTTATATAAAAGTAATGTATATAGTCTGTTATATGGATATTAATAATACATTTAGGTTGTTATAGCATAAACTGAGAACTCAAAAATAATTACTCGCTTTAGTGCTGCTGAAAGCGAATCTCAGTTTTGGGAAAGTAAGACTATCTCAGATTGCCCACTGCATTAAAAAAACACAGACAAATATTACTCTGATGATGAATTCTGGGTATTTATGCATCTGCAGTGTCTGTATCCTGCCAAACTATACTCGTCCATCATCTTTGTCCAATACAGACAGCGCCGGCAGCCCCGCAGGGAGGGCCTGGCTCACTGCATACATGGGGGCGATATTCAGTGCGGCACCCAGAGTGCTGCAAAGTGCACAATCATTTTGTATGGGCGTTCTCTCAGTTAATCATTTTATCCTTCATCAGCAGCACCGCCATTAAACACATTCTTCTGTGTTCCCCGAGGTAATCAGTGTCATGTTCAGTGAAAGGCACTGGCCGCACCGTCTCACACACTCTGGCATTCATCAGTGCCTGGTAAACCCTTCATCTGCTCATCTACAGTAATGTCCACACCAGAAAGGCCCCACCAGCAAAATAGAAACTCTTTCTGCTGCGCTGCATTAAAAGAAAATGGCGGGAATGCGCTGTATCTCTAAGGTGTGGCGCATTCCGGCCCGTTCTCCCTGTACTGGCGCTCAGAGGTCTGCCTTGCGCCAACACAAGCGCCTTGCACCATGGTGTAAGGGTGTCTGCGTTGTAGGGATCATTGTTTTTGTGCAGGGAGGATGACCTTCCTGCAGAAAAACAATCATGGAGGCAATTTCCTCTTTCTATGTGTGTGATGCTGAATGAAGCACACAGAGAAAGAGGAAAAAACAAGGAGAAATAAAGTTATTGCTCCTCGTTGCGCCTCCCCTACTCCTCCCTTATGGAGGCGTAGGCTTTTGACGCATTCCCAGGTTTACAAAACGTTATTAATCTGGGAATGTGTCAAATGCCAAGGGTGTTAGGTGGGAACACTCACCGTAACACCCATGACATTCCTCCTCATCGGAGTTTGAGGCAGCGCAGTGACTCGCGCTGCATTGCCTCACTCCATATCTACATGGCCATGAAAAGGCACGCAGGATGGCTTTACATGGCCTAGTAGATATGGCTAGGTCCTGTGCGCCACTGGAACATCACAAAAAGTGACGTTACGGTGGCGCACAGGGCCTGTAAATGACCCCCTAACAGAATAAGGGCATATTGACAGAGAATTGGCTTAGGGCAGCACCACAAGTCATTTTGCTGTGCTGCCCCACGCCAATTTCAAAGGACAGATACATTCCCGTATCTTTTCAGCCTCTACCTGTGCAAATATTTCACACTTGCACCAACGCAGGCACCCTAGCAAGGGTGTCTGTGTTGTTGGTATGATTGCTTTTGTGTAGGAAGGGTCACCTTCCTGCACAGGAACAATCACAACAGGTGTTTTCCTCATTCTATGTGCTGCACAATTCAGTACAGATGGAAAGAGGAAAAAACAAGAAGAAATGTAAATTTTTTTTGTTATGCCTGCTCTGGTGATGTGTACCTTTTTGGCTATGTTGTAAATCTGGGGCAGTGTCAAAATCCATGTGTGTTGTATGGGGGAACACCCCAGCAACATCCATGGCACGCTTCCTTGCCGCACTGTAAGGCAACACAGTGACTTGCGCTGCGTGGCCTTACACCTTATCTACAAAACCAGGAAAAGTTACACAGGGTGGCTTTCCGTGGCCTTGTAGATATGGGCCTGCACTGTGCACCACCGGAGCGTCAAAAGAGTGATGCTCCAGTGGCGCAAGGGGCTTGTAAATAAGACCCTAAATGTATATGTCTGTGCTTCGGTCAGCACACAGCACCCAGAAGATTAACATATTTCCTTAGGCTGGTTTCACAAAGCAAAAGCTATTTTTTGTAACAAAAAATAAGCAAGTTGTGTATATGGCTCACTGCACAGCCAACTGGGAAGTGTTGATCGAGAGTGGGTTGGATCCATGTTGGTGATCACCAATGGATGAGAATAAGAGATGGAAGTGGGCAGGAACTAGAATTATAAATCTTTTTTTTTGGGGTGGAGTTTTATATAGTGTGAACTAGACCCAAAGGTATCAGAGTGCTTTACATGAGCACCATGTGCTACAGATAAACACATTAATTTTTTGTTGTGGTTAGGCACGGGGAGATTAAGGGGGATATTCACAAGGAGCTATCACAGAGTTAACGACACTTTATCGCAGCCAAAGTTGCGATAAATCGATCGCCCCATTCACAAGCTGATATTAACAGCCCACAGAACCAGTTTACCCGCGATAGCAGCCGCAAAAAACATCGCTGCGGATGACCCCCCACAACTATCGCTAATGAGATGCAGAGTAGGCGTTCCCATGCCAAAAGCCGTGACAAAACCACCCCACAACATTCAGAACGAACAGCCAGAACTGTGATAAGAACACAAAACAGGCGAAAAGGCGCGTTAGGAGCAGGAACATAACACCTGCACTGACCTTGTGCAAAGTCGGACCACAGCCTGCACCACAAAAGGGAGACCAGCCTAGAGCCACACCTGAAGAACAACAGATGCACCCGGGCAACTGAACATGCAGCCCGGAGGGCCGAAAGGGAAACAACACCCGCCGCAACCACCCCCAGGACCCCCCCTCCCCGGCACCCCCCCGACCAAAGACATGCCACATCAGCTACACCCAAACACGTACAAAATTATCCACATGATGTCGCAGAATCACAACTGGTGACATGCATGTGTTGTCACAAAAATGAGCATCACACATTCTTTTCGGAAGCAACAAATCAAACTTTATTAAAATGAACACTGAAATGAAATGAAGACACATTGCGGCTCCTCTCGGGCCAATCCGTAGGTCACAGCCTGCAAGACAAAAATCATGATGAGAAGGTGTGTCCTGCGCACATCAAAGGACAGAGAGAGAGTGAGGGAGAGAGAGAGGAAGAGAGGGAGAGAGAGAGAGAGAGAGAGAGAGAAGAAGAAAGGGGGAGAGAGAGAGCGAGAGAGAGAAGAAGAGAGGGGGAGAGAGAGAGAGAGAGAAGAAGAGAGGGGGAGAGAGAGAGAGAGAGCGCCACCCCTGAGCACCCAGGCCACACTGCTCACCTGCTGCCACTGGTGTGTCTCCAACCACTTGCCGGCATGTTGTGCAGTTCATTAGGTCACACATCTGAGACAGACCCGTCATCTGTAACAGAGTCCAGATACATGATTGGCACAGTACACACAATTGCACAAGACAACATTGCCTGCCCGCCCATGCACACCCAGTCAGAGGCACCCCAGCCCCTCCTGCGGCCCATCGGAGCATGCCCGCCCCTGCACACCCAGGCCGCACTGCTCACCTTCCGCCACCGGCATGCAGACAGGAGGTCCCACCACGTGCCGCTGCAAGCCACAAGCCCGAGGCCCGTGGACATGGCACACTCCATACCATGCTGCCCTGCTCCGCAGGCCATCAGGTCCCACGTTTGGTGCTGGGTCTTGATTACTCCATGGCAGAGGACATTCCAGTGCACCCGGCCTCATCGCAGGCTGCACACCCGCGCAGCCCAATAGGTGCCACCAACTCTGTGATCCCGGAAGCGATGCTACGTGGTGGTAGGCCCGCGCTGCCCGTGCTCTGGCCTACACTGCGGTCAAGCAGGGCACACAAAACCTGAGCTGTCCGGACTGCCGGGACGGGGCATCACCGCAGGCTGCACACCCGCTCAGCAGATCAAGGTGCCCCTAACTCAGTGCACCCAAAGTCACCGTCCCATGGCGGGGTGACTGTGCCGGCCGCAACGCTCCAGGTGCCACTAACCCTGTGCAACCCCAGTCAGCGCCACGTGGTGGTAGGCCCGTGACGGCCGCAAGGCCTCGGGTGCCACTAACCTTGTGCAACCAAAGTCAGCGCCACGCGGTGGTAGGCCCGTGACGGTCCGCAAGGCCTTGGGTGCCAGCACTAACCCTGTTCACAACAACTCATGGGCCCTTTATGATTGAGAACCGTGGAGCGTCCGTCATCCAGTCACCACCGGCAGAGGGGAATGTGACGTCGTCGGCCCCTTATGTTGGCGGAGTCACATGGTCTTTGACGCCTGTGCCGGATGGGTGTGGTGTGCGTGCAAACCTGCCCTCAGGGAGTGGCTGTGACATGCTGACAACTAGACCAGTGACCTGCACACCACCAGCGAGTACCCTGCAACGTGTAGCAATGAGGGCCTACCCTCGGAGCGTAAGAGGAGTGGTCTGGCCTGCCGTACACCAGACCAGCGCAGGGCTTGCAACAATGACTCGTGGGATCTGGGCGTGGTTCAGTCCATGTCCGGACATGGAAGGGACTGATGCATGTGTCCCTGTTGTAGTGTTCACGGGACCCGATACACAATATGCAATGGGGCGATGTGCGGCACCAAGCAAGAACAGGCCAGGTGGCGGAAATGAAAGCTAGTGCCTCCTGATCACAAACCCATACATGTCCTCGTTCCCGGATGTGTGCTCTGCCCCACCTATGGGCGTTGCAGTACCGGCTGGGGCACCGTGTGCCACTGACACATCAGAGGCCGAAGGAGGGTTGTCGGCCACACTGTGTGGCAGTGAAAAATCAGGTGCTAGAGTGAATCCGCCTGCCGCACTGTGGGGCACTGACACACCAGGGGGCGGAGATGTGGATGGTGTGGGGTCAGCAGCATTCATCTGCGCCATGCCTTGTGGCAGCAATGCCATGATGATGATCTGCAGGGCATGGTAGATCCCAGCTACATTTTGCTGATGTACAGCGGTGGCTGCCATCCTTTCCACCTCCATATGCACCATGTCCTCCATGAGCCTCGCATGTGTGCCAGCTCACGGCTGCTATCGCTGGAGCCCCTCTGAGCGGACAGGTGTTCTTCTCTCCGCATCAGGACTCCAGCAATGTCAGTCAGGGCTCGTTGGATGCTATGGAACGGGACTAGACACCCATGGATGGCGTCCAGTTTTGTGGCCATGAGGTCGAACCCCACCCGCACCTGCTCAGCCGTCTCCCTCTGGGCCTCCAGCACACAGCGTTGGAAAGCCATGTGTTGTTCCTGGGGGTCTTGGGAGACTGACGGGCCGTGGGTGCCTCCTGCTGGATGGTTTGGGTGGTGGGTGGGGTCTCCTCGATGCAGCTGGTCAGCCCTGATCCTGGAGGTGAGTCGCGGATGATGTCAATGATGTCTAGGAGGGCTTGGGTGTCGATGCTTGGGTTGTCCTCCTCATCATCAGTGAAGAGTGGCTGGGACTGCTCTGCAGGGGGTGTTGACAGCGGCCCTGCAATGTGAACGGGAGACGGTGTATTGCAATGTGTCCACATGTATGTAGCCGCATGGGACATATTGACATTCAGACAGCATGGCATTGTACATTGTGACAGTCTATGGATCTGGGCGATGACCCAGAGTCGTTGAGGGTGTGCACTGTGCTCTGCTTGATTGTGCATGTGTGCCATCATGGCCATCTCCACCCGTCCCCCAGTACCTGACGGTCACTCACCCTGTTGCGGTTGTGTTGTGTCCCGTCAAGCAGTGTCCGGTCCCCTGACTCCAGCCACAGTATCCACACTGATGACTGTTGACACCAGCTCCTCCATGTCATCCAGCTCTAGATGTGGCGCTGGGCCTCCACCTCCAGTCTGCATTGCTGCCTTCTGGTTGGCTGCGAGTTTCTCCTTGGTCTTCCGCTTGATGTCATTCCATCGCCTCTTGACCTCGTCCATTGTCCTCTTGTGCTCTCCGACGGCATTCACCTTGTCCACGATGTCCCGCCATATTCCACTTTTGGTGCCCAATGACACGTTGGAGGTGATGAACAGTTGTTGATGGTGTTCCATCACCTCCATGACTATGATCCTGTTCGCCTGCGGACTGAACTTCATCTTCCTCTTCTTCTTGTCCTTGCCCTTCCCTGTCCCCGAGATCCCGGGCTGGTCGTCCGGGGTGCTTGTGGGGTTGCGCTCGTCCTCTGCGCCTGCTCCGGCTGCCTCCATGGTGCTTGGGTGTTGGTCAGTTTGTGTTTGGGTGTTTTTTCTACTTTATGGTGATTTTTGCCGCTGGCCAGATGTGTGTTGCAGGCCTGGCGCTGCTTATCACTGATTTCCTCATCGCGCTTTGGCCCATCGCAGGTTTTTTGGTGTTATGGTTTGTGTTTTCATCTCCATCGAGATGGTTGTATCGCGGACATTGTCCGCGGCCTGGCAGACTATCGCATGGTACCGCCTTGTTGTGAATTCCACATTGACACAGGGTTATTTTCCCGCGATAGGCTGCGATGTGTAAAGTTTCGTTAACATTTTTTGGTGATGTTTAGCACATGTTCTTGTGAATATACCCCTAAGTGATTTGGCCAGAATCACAGGATGTTGAGCATCCCTGCTGAGGCTTGAACCGGTTCCCCTCTGAGGTCGGCTGATCTAGCCCTTAGGCCACATCCCCTCCCCTATACATCTGGGCATTATCAGAAGAGATGTGCTGGTGAAAAGGGAAGGTGGAAGATCTCTAGTTTCCTCTGTGCTGAAGGTGGAAGATCTCCAGTTTCCTCTCTGCTGAATTTGGAATATCTTCAGTTTTCTCTGTGCTGCAGGAGGAATGATCTTCAGTGTCTTTCTTGGACAGGTTGGGATCCGCAGTTCTCCTTTCACCACACCTTCATTCCTTTGTGGTGGCAGTCTCTCACCAATTTGGGTTCTGGCTTTAGACAGAAGATATATGAGAGTATGCGGTAGCCCTCTAGTCACAATACTGTAGGGCACTGGGGCATGGGAGGATAGTTAAGTGCGGTGGCTGTGATCATTTGTGTGCAACGGTCCTGAAGAAAGATCTCCATGGGAATGTTTGCAATGTGTATATTATTCTGGTTGGCTGTTGGGGTAAGTGGTTGAATTGAATGTAGGAGGTGTGTACAACTGAATAGAGACAATCAATTTTTGAACAGTCCATCTTGGATTAATGCATCTATCCAATCATTAAAATGAGAATGCTCGATCTCCTTCTTATATTGAGGAACCCATCACTACCAATAAACATGCTCTGAATACTCTCACATCCACACTCACAAATGTGAAAGTCTTCTATTCACTAGAACTAATCTCCTCACTAAGAACCTACCCTCGTTGTATCACACATACACACCATCAATATTCTCCTGTTTGCAACTTGCTCACCCATCAGCCCTCTGCTTTCTCTTGCACATCTCTTATACTCATTTCTCCAACCCATCATTTACACCCAACAGTCCCCGAATAGCCACAGACAAGGCTTTATCCTTTAGTACCCCATCTTGTCTCACAGCTGATGTGCTTAAAACTGGCACCTCTCTAGCTTATGGCTACTTAAAAGCCCCACTGCAGACATTTCAGTCCTGCTAACTACGTTCCCATCTCTCTATTCCTTCTTTTCTTTAATACTCTTGTACAACTGGTGTTTAATCACCTGCCTACCTTCCTCACAACTCACAGCCTTCTTCTTGTCCTTGAATCTCTTTTCTATGTTCTGTATTCCACAGAAAATACCCTTTTCCATGTGTTGCACATCAGCCACTCTATAAACCTGCACACAGTCATATCCAACACAGCTGCATAAACCAGATTTCATAAACATTCCTAAAATCTGTTCACACATTGGATCCACACCACAAATAAATGGGTATCATCTCTTGTCTTAAGCGATCCCAACTACTGTAATAGTCTTCTGGTGGTCTCCTTGTTTACTGTTCTGCCCCATTGGACAAGCTTCTAAACTTTACCTCCAGGGTCCCCTACAATCGTCCCAAATATACTCTTCTACCTCTGACTGTCAGATAAAAGCAGAGCCCACTGTAAATTATTGCTCTTGTTTTTTGAAGCCATTGTTGGCTCCATTCAATAGCACCTCTCTTACATCCAGACATACATTCCAATGTATATTTTGACCTCACTCAACCTCAATCTACACCCATGAATTTGTTGCTATTATAAATTGCACATTATAAAATGGCGCCGATATCGGCTATTATGTGTGTAGTCCCTTGTTTACAACGATGTACTTTTGTAAGAGTTTAAAGATGGCGACTTCCGGCTGTGCCGGTAACACCGAAGAAGGCAGTTCGCTGAAACGCGTTTGTTTGGTCTGAATAAAAGATCCTGAGGAACGTCACCCGTGAGTGCTTACTTTCCTTATAATACGGGAATGAGAGCTGTTATATTTTGTGGAGTGCACCGCCACTGGATAGCACCCGTCTGCGAGTGATTTCAATTGGGTGTAAACGGAGCGTCAATATATATATATATATATTCACTGAAAAAACCATAGGTTTCACACATGTTATAGTTAGCGGAAATTTTACTGATAAAAAAACAATGAAATTGCCCCGTTATAGTTAGTGCAGGCAACTATAACTCACGCGACCGCAATCCTCTGCTGATGCTAATACTGTATTTAGACACTTATTTGCCCATGTCTTCTTCCATACATTTTTAGCTATACATATATTACAAATATTTTTTTTTCATAAAGACACATATGTCATCAGCAGAAGATTGCGGTCGCGTGAGTTATAGTTGCCTGCACTAACTATAACGGGGCAATTTCATCGTTTTTTTATCAGTAAAATTTCCGCTAACTATAACATGTGTGAAACCTATGGTTTTTTCAGTGAATTTGCAAGGTTTTTTAAATGCTAATTCCTAACTATAACGTGTGTGAAACCTATGGTTTTTTCAGTGAATTTGTACGGTTTTTTAAATGCTAAGTTACTTTACGCCATTCGAGGCGTGCGCGCCCACTTAACGCAGTGCGTTCCGTGCACGGTTTTTATCAACTTTAATAAGCACGGTTTTATCAACTTTAATAAGCCCTGTACATTTGGTGGCCTTCGGCCACCAAAAGCACAGGGGGTGGGGTCAATGTGGATAGTGTTTTTTTTATTTCGATTTTATAATTTCATGTTGCCAAAATATAGTTTTTTTACTGATGTAATAAGCCCTGTACATTTGGTGGCATACGGCCACCAAAAGCACAGGGGGTGGGGTAAGTGTGGATAGTGTTTTTTTTATTTCTATTTTTTACCGTACGCTTACGGTAAGCGTACGGTAAGCGTACTCGGCGAAATTGCCGAAAAAAAAATAAAACCGTTTTTGCTCTTGGGGGATGTTTGGGGACTCCCTCAACATGACTATGTGGGAGGGAGTTGTCAAAACAGCCCCGTAACATGTTTTTGGGCATCTTTTTTGATAAATAACACTCAGTGCGAGAGACAAAATGGCGGACGCCGCTTCCTGGTTTCGGCCGATTCGAATGTTTACTAAGATCTAAGAGCCAATCAGAATCGCGCTCGCGCACGCCACCGTACGCGTACGGTAAGCGTACGGTAAGCGTACCGTAAGCGGGCTCAGATATATATATTGATTTAAAGGCTATTTTCTCAGAATCTACTGAACAGATTTACACCAAACCTACAAAAGGCACTTCCTTGACCTACGGACTACCTCTCTGCCAAATTTCTAGTAATTCTGTTCAGCCGTTCGGGCTGTAGCTCGTTCTAAAGGTCCTATGGAAAAATGCATGGGAAAAACGCGTTTTGGGACCCCCCCTTTTATCTCAGCCCCCGCTTGACGAATCCCCCCGAGACTTTCAGGGTAGGAGCGGAGCGTAGCGCCCCACCTATTTTGAGAAATTCGCGAGGATTCATCGACCGGCGCCAAAGTTATTCAAAATAGAATGTTGCGGATTTCCTATGGAAAAGGGGTCCTAACTATAACTACCTACTGGCGACCGCCAGTAGGTAATATATATATATATATATATATATATACACACATATATATATATATATATATTTATATATATATATATATATATATATATATATATATATATATATATATATATATATATATTCATTGAAAAAACCATAGGTTTCAGGCACGTTATAGTTAGCAATTAGCATTTAAAAAATCTTAGAAATTCACTGAAAGAACCGTAGGTTTCAGGGACGTTATAGTTAGCTGGACTTTTCACTCGTACAAAACCATTGAAATTCCCCCGTTATAGTTAGTTCAGCTAACTATAACTCGCGCGCCCGCAATGCACTGCTGATGACGTCACATATTACATCACTCATGACATGGTCAGTGACATCACTCATGACATCACTGATGACATCTCATCACAGAGCTGCGTTGCAGAGAGATGTAAAAAGGGGTACGGCCTAGACCACCTCTGCAACACAGCGCAGTGGCGCTTACTGGAAGCAACTGGTGGGCTAGTTGGCCCCCAGGGTCCCTCAGGATTGAAGGGGAATTATTTCCCCAACTTAAAACGCGCCACAGGGCTTGTTTGCACACGTTAACTCAGGCCCCGTCCCCTCCCTTCACACTGTGTAAACACGCCCTGTGGCCGTTTTTAGTTGGGAGATTAAGTTCATTTGAATCCTGAGGGTCCCTAGGGTCCAACTAGCCCACTAGGTACCTCCAGTATTCGCCACAAAGCTGCGTTGCAGAGAGGTGTAAAAAGTGGCACGGCCTGGACCACCCATCTGCAACGCAGCTCAGTGGCGCTTACTGGAAGCACCTGGTGGGCTAGTTAGCCCCCAGGGGCCCTCAGGATTGAAGGGGAATTATTTCCCCAACTTAAAACGCGCCATAGGGCGTGTTTGCACACGTCACCTCAGGCCCCGTCCCCTCCCTTCCTCACTGTGTAAACACGCCCTGTGGCCGTTTTTTAAGTTAGGAGATTAAGTCTCCTTGAATCCTGAGGATCCCTAGGGGCAAAATAGCCCACTAGGTACGTCCAGTAAGCGCCATTGCAGAGAGGTGTAAAAAGGGGCACGGCCTGCACCACCTCTCTGCAACGCAGAGCAGTGGCGCTTACTGGAAGCATCTGGTGGGCTAGTTGGCCCCCAGGGTCCCTCAGGATTGAAAGAGAATTATTTCCCCAACTTAAAACGCGCCACAGGGCGTGTTTGCACACGTCACCTCAGGCCCCGTCCCCTCCCTTCACCACTGTGTAAACGCGCCCTGTGGCCGTTCTAAGTTGAGAGATTAAGTTCCCTTGAATCCTAATGGTCCCTAGGGTCAAACTAGCCCACTAGGTACCTCCAGTAAGCGCCACAGAGCTGCGTTGCATAGAGGTGTAAAAAGGGGCGTTACCTCAGAACACCTGTCTGCAACGCAGCTCCCTGGCGCATACTGGAGATACCTGTTGGGCTAGTTCGCCCTCAGGGACCCTCAGTATTAATTCCCCAACTTAGAACTGGCCAGGGGGCGCGTTTGCAGAGTGCTGCAAGGAGGGGGCGTGGCCTCAGCGCGATGCCGGTCTTTTATTTATTTAATTTTTTTAAGAAGGAGGGCTGTGTGGCCCCCCTTCTTTTTCTAATTTACTGGCCCTGGGGACCCCATCCCCCAGGGCCTGCACCCTAATTTTTTTTGTTGAAAAAAAAAAATTTGGCCCTCCCAAGGCCTTAATCGGCCCTGGGGACCCCAACCCCCGGGTCATGGCCTTTTTTTTTTTTATTTAAAAAAAATATATATTTATAGAAACACCTAGGACATGCTGGACAAACCGTATGTACCTATCACCATGACGATTTGCGTGATATTCATTAAAAGGCGACTATGCATAGAATGAATCCACATGGAATGTATTTACACTGCTAGTGAAGCTCTGACGTGTCTGACGCCCTACCGTGCCTAATCCCGGCGCCCCCTCCGGTGGGTACTCTCCAAGTAGACACCCTTGTCGTTTATTTATACAAACATGGGTAGCTATTGGCGGGCACATTTAATATACACGCACACCAAGCCATTCAAAGGGGATTCGACAAAAATTCAACCAAACTATGCAAGAAACCCCCCTCACGGTTAATAAAACAGACATCCACCGCCGGATGTGTAATACTTTTTATTTAACTCTCTGGAAAGGAGACAAACCTCACTTGAGAGTCATAGCGTGCTCCTGGCTGAGCCCAATGCTATGTTACACCCACCAGTGCCCGCCGAGTGCCTCACACCTCTGTGTTGTATTCCACCAGCTAGTGCGTATGCTATGACGCTCTCTAGCCCATGTGCACTGTAACACCACCCCGTGAATATGTCATGCCACACTTGCCTTCGCACGGGTTATATTGCTCCATCTAAAGTGCCTTCCTCGATGCCTATGTTATAACACACAGCGCTATGCCATACATATTACAATCTGGGATCCATATCTTTGTCACAGTGCATATGCAACGTTACACTCCCCAGCACATATTTTATATTACAACTTTAGAGACTAGTTAGGTTACACAACACTGCCATGTGCATATTACACTCCAAGGCGCATATCGCATAGCACGCGCTAGTGCCTGTGCTATCTCGCGCTCTCCAATGAATCTGTCATTGCGCACAATGTATTGCATATTATATTTCACGCCCCGGTTCATCTTATATCACACTTTTTGGTGCATAGTTTATACCATATACTATATCTAGTTTTCATTTTCAATCGTGCTCTCAGGACTATGTTCTATATAACACTGCGTCCACCTACCCTTTTCACGGGCATTACATTTTGCGATGGGGGGTGGAGGGTCAGGGGGTGTTTCTGCCAAGTGAGCCCGGAGTCACAGTCACAAACGTCCTCTTCTTCCTGAATAAAAGTGAGATTATGCTGCATACTTGTTTATATTTTAAGTAGTTCGCACAGACACACATTTTAAAAACAATAAAGTTCCTAATACCCACCTTCTCTGAACAGTTAGCTTGCTGCCCCATTCACCTCCTCCCTATCCTCTGTTGTCTGAAATCTAAATCCATGGACTGGCCTTCTCTCTCCTGCCATGCATGGCCTGATGTGCTGCCACTGCCCTCCATTTAGCATGATGTACCAGTCTACTCCTCCTGCCCTCCATTGCCCAATTCTATGGCCCATCATTGACCTCCTGCTTAGCTTCTGTGCTTAGCTTGCTGCCCCTATTCTCCTTCCCCCTGCCCTCCGATGTCTTTGTGCATGCCCCTGCTCCATCCTTTTTGCCCACCATGTTCCATGGACCTGCCACTCCTATCTACTCTGAGTGTTCTGTTGAGCTGCCACTCCCCTCCCACCTGCCTAGCATTGTCAGATGACTGTAACCTGTCCCTGCCACCTCCACCCTGCCTGTCCACATGCCATGCCCCTATCCCCTTCCTCCTGTCTTCCACGGTCCATTTTACTGCCACACCCTTCTGCCCTCCCTGGTCTGTTGTGCTGCAACTGCTCCTCCTGCCTGCCCCACGCGGTCTGTTGTGAGGCCCCTTCCCCTGAACTCTCTTGTCTGTGCCCAGGTCCTGACCCTCCCTTCTATCCTCCATGGTCCTTTGTGCTTGCCCCTGCACCCTCCTTCTTGCCCATCATAGCCATTGTGCTGTCACTAACCCTCCCGCTTGCCATGCATGGTCGTCTGTGCTGCCATGGCCCCTCCCACCTTCCCTGTGTGGTCAGCTAGCTGCCCCTGACCCCCTCCCACCTTCCCTCCATGGTCTGTGTGTATGCCATCATAGTCTCATTGTTGCTCTCCATGGTGTGTCTTGTTTCTAGTGCCCATCCTGCCTGACTTCCATGGTCATCTTGCTGCTCCTGCCCTGCCCCCTTGCCCCCAGCCCTCTGTTTCCATGTGCAGACCCCTATTCCCTCCCTCCTGGCTTGTCTGTTCCATTGTAATGCCCCTGATCCGTCCCTCCTGCCCTTTATGGTCTGTTATACTGCAGCTTTCTCTCCTGTCTGTCCATTATGGTCAGCTAGCTACCATTGCCTCTTTCCCCTCTGTTCTCTGTTGTCCATGTGCATGCTCCTGTCCCCTCCCTATTGCTTTCTATGGATTGTTGTGCTGCACTCCCGTCCCGCATGCGCTGTGTGGTGTATTGTGCTGCTGCAAACCCTGATGCCTGCCCTGTAGGGTCAGTTTGGTGCACCTCTCCATGTCCCTCCTGTCCTTTGTAATCCGAGTCCATGTCCCTACCCCAATTCCTCCTGCCTACCATGATCCAATGTACCATACTTGAGAACCTTTTGAACTTGGTAAGAGGGAGATTTTGAAAAATAACTGGGGTATTGATTTTCCCCTTTGAGTTACATTGAAAAAGAGGAGATTGTAGACAGGAGACAGATCAAATAAAGCCCATTTGAGCTTAAAAACATTGGACGTTTCCTGGCTGAAACGGGTCTGTTGGCATGTATGGTTGTACTACCACTGCCTCTTCCTTCTGCCCACAATGGTCTATTATATTGCCAGGGCCTCTCTTGCCAGTTCTGTATTGTTGGTTTGTTGCCCCTGCCCCCCTTTCCACTGCCCTCCATAGTCTGTTGTGGTGCCACTGCCCTTCCTGCCTGCCCAGTGTGGTCAAATTGTTGCCTCTGCACTCTCCTACCAGCCTTCAATTTTCAGAGTCCGTGCCCCTGGCCTCTGCCTCTCAACAGTATCCCAATGAACAACTAGATTGCTAACATTCTATATTTATTACAAAAGTGTGGAACGCCTGACGTCATCTTGATGTAATCAAAACTGTAATACCTAGAGTATTTGCTTTAGAAATTACATATATGAGAGGGTCTTATTTACATCAAAATTATGGTTAGTGCTCTAAAAAACTAAAATGAGGACATATTTTCTGAGTTTTCAAATAGCGACAAAGAACTTTTAAATTATTTGTAATCTTTATGTTTTTTTATCCAGTTGACCACTTGATTAAATGTTGCACCTAGGGGAGAGGATGTGGTGTTACTTCCAGAGCTGCAGACTTTGCAACTGGGGAACCGGGTTGGAGTTTCTGCTTCAGCTCAACATTCTGTGATTCTGGTCAAGTCACTTAATCTCCCCATGTCTACAACCAAAATGAATTTGATCTTGTGTGATGTAACCAATGCTCATGTAAAGCACTCCAATAGGTGACAAGTCTGCACTATATAAAACTGCAAATACACAAAAAATAAGTGTTTTGCACACTTCTGTCATTGGGCTACATGTGGGCTACATCTGGGTGATATTTGTGCTGCATTTGGGCTCTTTTGTCTCTAGTGGCCATCTTGGGAGATTTATTTGTTATGAAGTTTCCTAATTTCCTCATTTACAGCAGTCTCCTCAGTAGGAAATGCTTTCAGTTTTTTACTTTGATTCCATCAAGAAGGTATTCAGATATGTCACACATTTGCCATAAATTCTGAATGTTAGCACTCTAGTTGCTCTTTAGATCACCGTAGTAAAGCTACTGCTCACCACGGAAGTCTGCTGCTGGTATTAAAAGGGCATGTTTCAGTCTGCATATCAGAATTTTTTAATGAAATAGAAGAGGATTTGAGAAGTCACTCAAAATGTGCCCTAATTTTTCTTTCTTCAGCACTAATCTTAATTTCTATGGCAAAATGAACCCCCTAATTGTGTTCCTTTTTAAATTAAATGTTTTAAGTGTTACCAGTTTATTCCAATCAAGATGGCTACAGGTGTGCCATACTTTTGTCATAAGTAAGACAGTACGCGCTCTAGTTGTTCTTAAGAACACTCTGGGACATTCTGTCATTGGGTTATACTTGGGCTACATCTGGGTGATATTTGGGCTACATTTGGGCTCTTTTGTCTCTGGTGGCCATCTTGGGAGATTTATTTGTTATGAAGTTTCCTAATTTCCTCATTTACTGCAGTCTCCTCAGTGGGAATACTTCAGTTTTTTATTTTGGTTCCATCAAGAAGGCATTCAGATGTGTCACACATTTGCCATAAATTCAGAATGTTAGCACTCTAGTTGCTCATTAGATCACTGTAGTAAAACCACTGCTCACCACGGAAGTCTGCTGCTGGTATTCAAAGTGTATGTTTCAGTCTGCATGTCAGAATTTGTTTATGAAATAGAAGAGGACTTGAGAAGTCAAAATGTGCCCTAATTTTTCTTTCTGCAGAACTAATCATAATTTCTATGGCAAAATGAACCCCCTCATTGTGTTCCTTTGTAAATTAAATGTTTTAAGTGTTACTACTTTATTCCAATCAAGATGGCTTCAGGTGTGCCATACTTTTGTCATAAGTAAGACTGTTAGCGCTCTAGCTGTTCGTTAGAACACTCTGGGACATTCTGTCATTGGGCTATACTTGGGCTACATCTGGGTGATATTTGGGCTACATTTGGGCTCTTTTGTCTCTGGTGGCCATCTTGGGAGATTTATTTGTTATGAAGTTTCCTAATTTCCTCATTTACTGCAGTCTCCTCAGTAGGAAATACTTTCAGTATTTTTACTTTGGTTCCATCAAGAAGGCCATCAGATGTGTCACACATGTGCCATAAATTCTGAATGTTAGCACTCTAGTTGCTCATTAGATCACTGTAGTAAAGCTACTGCTCACCAGGGAAGTCTGCTGCTGGTATTCAAAGTGCATGTTTCAGTCTGCAGGTCAGAATTTTTTTATGAAATAGAAGAGGATTTAGAAGTCAAAATGTGCCCTAATTTTTCTTTCTGCAGCACTAATCATAATTTCTATGGCAAAATGAACCCCCTCATTTTGTTCCTTTTTAAATTAAATGTTTTAGGAGTTACCACTTTAATCCAGGCAAGATGGCTTCAGGTGTGCCATACGTTTATCATAAGTAGGACTGTTAGCGCTCTAGTTGTTCTTTGGAACACTCTGGGAAGCTGCAGTAGAACACAAAGGAATCAACTGACAGTCTCTGCCCTTGTTGGATGTACATGTTTTACTGAGAATGTCAGACTTCATTCTCACATGACTGAGAAAGATAATGTGAATTTACAGAAAATATGCTCTCAGTTTAGCTTATAAATCACCTTCCAAACCTCTGTGGGAAAAGCATGAGAAAATAGTTTTCTCTCAAACATGATTCATGATATCACAGCAGAAGGCTTTTCACATGGTAAAATCACCTTAGAACACACCACAATTCCTAAAATGAGTATGGTACCATCAACAAATGATTTATAATGTAACTTAAGTCTTAAAACCTTCTATTAACTGCAATGCTTTTTAATGAGGTGCTATCATGTATATTGGTCCCAAGATGGCTGCCAACACTTCTTGGATGAAGTGCTGACAGCCAATCAGATCTCACGATGAGATGTGTGGTTAGGCTCCGCCCAGATATATATGTGATTTTACTTTTGATTTTCTCAGGAACTACTGAACGGATTTACACCATTTAAGCAAAAGGCACGAGTCTGAAGTGAGGACTACCTCTTTGCCAAATTTGGTGTAATTCCGTTCAGCACTTCGGGCTGTAGCTGCGTCAACAGGTCCTATGGGAAAATGCATGGGGAAAACGCGTTTTGGGACGCCCCTTTTTTCTCGGCCCCCGCTTGACGAATCACCGTGAAATTTTCAGAATAGGAGCGGACTGGAGCTGGCCAAAAGTTTGGAAAATTTTGCAAAGATTCATCAATCGACGCCAACGTTATTCCAAATAGAATGTTGCGGATTTCCTATGGAAAATAGGTCCTAACTATAACTACCTACTGGCAACTGCCAGTAGGCAATATATATATATATATATATATATATATATATATATATATATATATATATATATATATATATATATATATATATATATATATATATATATATATATATTCATATATATATATTACCTACTGGCGGTCGCCAGTAGGTAGTTATAGTTAGGACCCTGTTTCCATAGGAAAACCGCAACATTCTATTTGGAATAACTTTGGCGCCGGTCGACGAATCCTCGCAAAATTTTCAAAACTAATGGGGCGCTACGCTCCGCTCCTACCCTGAAAGTCTCGGGGGGATTCGTCAAGCGGGGGCTGAGATAAAAGGGGGGTACCAAAACGCGTTTTTCCCATGCATTTTTCCATAGGACATTTAGACACAGCTACAGCCCGAACGGCTGAACAGAGTTCCTTGAAATTTGGCAGAGAGGTAGTCTACAGGTCAAGGAAGTTCCTTTTTTAGGTTTGGTGTAAATCTGTTCAGTAGATTCTGAGAAAATAGCCTTTAAATCAATATATATATCTGAGCCAGCTTACCGTGCGCTTACGGTGCGCTTACCGTACGCGTACGGTGACGTGCGCGAGCGCGAATCTGATTGGCTGTTAGATCTTAGTAAACATTCGAATCGGTCGAAACCAGGAAGTGGCGGCCGCCATTTTCTCTCTCGCACTCTGAGAGGGGGTTAAAAAACAAAGGGCAAAAACATGTAAAGGGGCTGTTTAGACAGCTCCTAAGCACCTAGCCATGTTGAAGGAGTTCCCAAAGTTCCCCTAAAGCCAAAAACGGAATTTTCATTTTTTCGATAATTTCGTCGATTACGCTTACCGTACGCGTACGGTAAAAATTATAAAAAAAAAAAAATATCCAAACTCTCCCCACCCCATGTGCTAATGGTTCCCGAAGGGCACCATTTGTGCGCGGCTTATAATTGAACTGAAAAATTAAAATATTACCTTTCACAACGAAGCGCATCATATGTCCTCCATGTGCGCACGGTGCGCGAAGCGCATCGTGCGTACATGGCCCATCTAGCGTAACGTGGGCACGCGGTGCGCGTAGCGCACCGCGTGCCCACCGTGCGTGCACGGCACTAACTGCGTAAAGTGGGCGCGCGCGCCACGAATGGCGTAAAGTAACTTAGCATTTAAAAAAACGTACAAATTCACTGAAAAAACCATAGGTTTCACACACGTTATAGATAGGAATTAGCATTTAAAAAACCTTGCAAATTCACTGAAAAAACCATAGGTTTCACACATGTTATAGTTAGCGGAAATTTTACTGATAAAAAACCAATGAAATTCCCCCGTTATAGTTAGTGCAGGCAACTATAACTCACGTGACCGCAATCCTCTGCTGATGACATATGTGTCTTTATGAAAAAAAATATTTGCAATATATGTATAGCTAAAATTTAATGGAAGAAGACATGGGCAAATAAGTGTCTAAATACAGTATTAGCATCAACAGAGGATTGCGGTCACGTGAGTTATAGTTGCCTGCACTAACTATAACGGGGGAATTTCATTGGTTTTTTATCAGTAAAATTTCCGCTAACTATAACATGTGTGAAACCTATGGTTTTTTTCAGTGAATATATATATATATATATATATATATATATATATATATATATATATGCGACCAGCCCTGTCATATGCAGAAATGACAGGCGTAGACTCCGTGAGTATGAAGCAGGAAAGGGTTTATTTACAAAAGAAGGCCCACAACGCGTTTCGACGGCAAGCCGCCTTTGTCACAACGATGGGCATCACAATAGGCAGCCATTATATGCTGAGTTAGTCAAGAGGTTGTCATGACAATGTTGTAAGCATAGACATAGAAGTGTAAACCTAAGTGACCTTACATTTCTAAAGTATAAAACACAGCAAAATACTTTGTTTATACAATGTGGACACAGATACATAAAATTAATGTAAAAAAAGGAGGAAAAAAATGGGGAAAACAAAATAACAACCATAATCAAACAAATATGTATGTGCCCATATGTCAGATCAGAAAAATAGACTCTTTCTTTTCTTAGTGACAATATATACACCCTAGTTCTACTTCTCAAAATAATATCAATACATTTGACAGCAAGCAGTGTTCATACACCCAAGTGGATTTGAAATGATAGTCAATTATTTACCCGCTAAAGATAAAAAAAATACAGTGATTATGAAGGATAATATTGAAGAATAGTTTTCTATAAACAGCGCTAACTAATAAATATGCATCAATTATGCAACAACATGATTCGTCAATGAGTATATCCATAAATTGGAGTTGTATCTAAAGTTGCGCCTTAACAGTTAGTGCCCCAGTGGGCAATAGTTACATGCTCTTTCTATACAATATACTATCAAAATATCAAAGAAGCGGGTAATTTAAATTTATCTAAAGGGCATAATAAGAACTAAACTTACTGAAATAGTAAAAGACAACGAGAAGTAAAACGAAAAAAGAAAATTAGGAAGAAAAGAAAAGAAGAAGATTTGGGTATTACATTTAGTCACAAGTAACTCGAAAATAAACAAAAGAAAGAAATGACAAGTGAGCCTGAAGTAAAACGGAGAGCCGGAAAGGGAGCAGGACAAGCAGAAAGGACTATAAGTGTACGGAAAGAGCTTCATCAGCATTCATACCATGAGGAATTTTTGTATTGAATAGAATGATATATTTAGATTCTAGTCTTCGAAGTGCTAGTTGTCGATTCCCTCCTCTGGGATTTTTGGGTACAGTGTCAATCACAAAATAGGAGAGATCACTCGCATTCCCTCCATGGTGTTGGTTGATATGTCTCGCTACTGGGCAATTGCGGTCATCATTGCTGATGGCCCTCAGATGTTGTAAGATACGGACATGTACAGGGTGGATAGCACTCCGTATCTAGCGTTTATTGCATGTACATTGCAACATGTACACGGCAAATTCACTCTTACATGTGAAAGTTCCCCTTATAATACAAGGAGTGTGTCTTAATGGAGTGATCATTTCTTTAGTATTAGTGCCATGCCGACAGGCTTTGCATTTAGCACATTTGGTAAAGCCCTTATTTATTTTCAGCCAATCTGTGCCTTTGCCGATACTGGCGGCATTGCACACTAGCTCTTGGTGCATCGATTTGGCTCGCCTGAAGGAAATAGGTGGTGTTCTAGGTGCTTTTTGTTCAAGAATAGGGTCGCTGCGCACAGTTTGCCAGTTTTTTATAGCATTTTGCGCAAAGTACCATGGTAGGTGCTGTACCCTGTTATCAGTCTTGGAGTCCCTGTCTCATAGGTTTTTTTTTTCTTCCTCTTCTTTTTCTACACTTTTAGTATTAGGGAACAATAGTTCTATCCTTGTGATGTATTTTGCTTTGGTGTTAGCTTTGCCTAAGGAACTGGCACTGTATCCTCTAGATTTAAGCCTATTAAAAAGTGTATTGGTGGCATTAGTTAAGCTACTCTCTGTGCTGCAGTTGCGCTTCATACGAAGGCACTCTGCGTAGGGGATACTTTCCTTTAGTTTGGTAGGATGGAAGCTACTGAAGTGTAAAATTGAGTTCCCTGATGTGGGCTTTCTGTATGTTCTAGTTTGAATTTTACTGTCTTCGATATAGACCTCTAGATCTAGGAATTAAATACAGGACGTGCTGGTATGACAGGTAAAGGTAAGGTTCAAAGAATTTTCATTGATCTCTTTGGCAAAGGTAAGAGCAGATTCTTCTGTACCCTGCCAAAGAATGAATAAGTCATCTATGTATCTAGCATTGATAACCACATTTTCTGTCATGACTTTTCTGTACATTTTCATGAGTACCTGCTCCTCCCACCAGCCCATATGCAAATTTGCATAGCTGGGGGCGAAGCAGGTACCCATGGCTGTGCCGCGAAGTTGTTTATAGAACAGTTTAACGAAAACAAAAATATTATTTTTTAAACACCATTCAGACATTTCGAATAACATAGCAGTGTGTTTGTATAGATCGATGGGTCTTTTGCCCAAGTAATACTTCAAGGCATTGAGTCCATCTTTGTGCCTGATGCTTGTATAAAGCATGTTGATATCAAATGTCATCAGCACGTAGTTGTCTTTCTATTGTATATCATAGATCTTGGTCAAGAAATCCCCAGTATCTTTGATAAAAGATGGGAGTTCACGGACATATTGTTGAAAGAAGAAATCAATAAACTTCCATGTGGATTTGTCACATTTTTATGAATTTTGGGTATAAGATATAACGGAGGTGTCACTGGATAATCGGTTTTGAGAAATTCAAATTCTTGCTTAGAAATAAGGTTCGAGCACCTCCATTCATAAAGGGCCCTATGGAATTTCTCTTTGACACTGCAGATGGAGGTGGGACTTATCCTGCAGTAGCACTCTGTATCTTGTAGTTGTTTCAGTGCTTCAGTATTGTATTGTTCAAGGGGCCAGAGCACCACGTTCCCGCCTTTGTCAGACCATCTCACGACGACATCCTGGCAGTTTTTGATTTTTTGCATAAGGTTTTCATAGTTTATTCTTTGATTGTGATTAGAGCGTGTGACCTCAGTGCTGGATTTGATTGATAGTTCGTTAAGGTCTTTAATCATATTTTCTGCAAATATATCGATGTTATCTCTGGGCATATTAGGAAGGAACACTGATTTAGGAGTGTATGGTGTTCGATTACTGCCATAAGTGTCTAGACCAACAGCATCTGCTAGCATATTAGGGGGTTGCCTTGGATGTTATCTCCAAATTCAAGTATTGCCATATCTTGTAAAAGAGACATATCTTCCACATTGAGATTCCCAGTTTGTTCATTGGTGTTGGTAATTGACATAGGATTCGATGTTGGCTTAGGGATCGTCATAAAATATTTTTGCAGTTCCAGTTTTCTTATAAAATGAAATAAATCAACACGTGTTTGGACATAGTCAAGGTTCGTTGGTGCACACCAAGAAAGGCCTAAAGCCAAAGTCTCTTTTTCTTCAACAGTGAGAGTCATGTTCGTTAGGTTTATTACTGTGTTATCCATTGTGGTACTTAGAACTGTCTCCTTTTCGTACGTCTGTTGGTTTGTTTTGTAGATGAACTTGCTTCTTCCACCCCAACGTCTGTTCTTACGCCTCCTGTTCATTGGCCTCGCCCCCTGTTTGATTGTTCTTGCCGAGGGGGACGGGGTCTTAGATACATTGTGCGCTCCAATCGAAAAAATCAAGTTCCTGAATTACAGACGGTGCAGTACCCGATGTTAACTCCTCGACATCTGATTCAACTTCCGAGCTAAGCTCAGACCCACTGGGTTCTGCTAGTCTTTTTTGAGTTTTAGCGACAGAAGATAATTGTTGTCTTCGGATGCTTTCGAATTTTTTAGAGAACTTGTAGATTCTGCCACTTAGATAATCCCGTTTATCTCTTTGAAATTTTATCGCTTTGCGTTTTTTTATTGATTGTGCATGCTTAAGTAATCTTTTCTGCATTTCAGTTTGTGCCTTCGCTAGCTCCTCTTTATCAGTGAACTTTTCTAGTTCTTTATATAGGGCATCGATTTTCAGCAAGGCTTTTTCACGATCTGTAATGGCATATTTAATGACGATTTGCAACATATGCCTAGATGATTTGGCGCTGTTATCTACCCATTCTTTTAACATATTTGGGTTTGGGTTCTCATAGGTGGGGGCCATAAGGATTCGCAGTCCTTTGGTAATACGTCCCACATCGAGATACCTTTGAAGTGATTTGCACTCCCACCACCACTTCGATACTTCCAATTTCCGCAGTTTCTCCAGTTCGTACATGACCTGTTTAATATCATTAGTTTTAGTTGTAACCCCAGTGCTTGCTGAGGTTGAAGCTGGAATGTTTTCTGTCTCGTAACTAAATATGTCCAGAGCTGCCTCTTCGAACTCCCGAACCCACTCCTCAGCCATCTTTGTAAATAGGTCTCAGTCCTCACTCCTCACTGCCTTTGTAAAATTCCCGGGACTACCTCTCCCATCAGCCACTTGGATGTCTCGCACACATTCAGGCGCACACATATATATATATACATACAGTCACTGAAAAAACCAAAGGTTACAGGGACATTATAGTTAGGAAATACAATTAGAAATTCAGTGAAAAACCAAAGGTTACATTGATGTTATAGTTAGGCTCACATTTCACTCGTACAAAACTATTGAAATTCAGCAGTTACCTGAGCTAACTATAACTTACGCCCCGCAATACACTGCTTATGACTTCACATATTACATCACTTAGGACATGGCCAGTGACATCACTGATGACATCTCAAATGACATCACTGATGACATCATCAGGTGAGTGTACATGTTTTTTAGAGTTTATGGATGTTAAACATATAAACAAACCTTCTATAAAAGTAAGATTAAAATACTAGTTGTACTACTAATGAGTGATACTATCTCTAACATATGTGCTCCGAATGGGTGTGTGACTGTATCAGTGTGTGAGTGGGTGTGAGTGGCTTTATGGGTGTGTGAGTGCATACATGAGTGACTGTTTGGGTGAGTGAATTTCTGACTAGGGCTGTAGGTGTGTGAGTGTTTGTGTGAGTGGCTGTATGGGTATGTGAGTCATGTCATGAGTGATGTTATGAGTGATGTCAGTGACCATGTCATGAGTGATGTAATATGTGAGGTCATAAGCAGAGCATTGCGGGGGTGTAAGTTATAGTTAGCTCAGGTAAATATAACTGCTGAATTTCAATGGTTTTATATGAGTGAAAAGTGAGCCTAGCTATAACGTCCCTGTAGAATCACTGACAGAATATCGAAGGTCAGAATATCGACCTACGGAAATATCGACGCAAGAATATCGAAGTCAAGAATATCGACATCCTATCCACATTATGGTAAGTACAAAAACAGCGAGAAAAAAAATATCGATGTCAAAAATATTGTTGTTAAAAATATTGTTTTTTATTTAAGTTAAAAAAATAATGTAAAATAAAGTAAATAATACATATAATTAAAATAAACATAGTTACAAATGTTTTAAAATGTTTAAAAATTATAAGTAGTATGTATAATGTAAAAATAAATTAAACATATACATATAGGTGCCGATTCCGATCCTGTAAAACCCGGGTACGAACCGTCGTACGGAGCGTTTTCTCCGTCTGACTCGTACCCGGGAAAACCACCTTACAAACCCGCAAGTACGATTCGTACAGAAATACCATTTCCGTACGATTCGTACAAAACACCGACCGGCTAAAATATACCCACAATTCCGATCTGGGACACCGCGTACGTGACGTCCGGACGGAGTCAGGCAGCGTTTTACGAACCAGCAAGTACGATTCGTGCCTACGTCACTCCGCACGTAGCATTTTTTACGGGAGCAAAAAACTGCCGGGAAATTGAGGACTACGCGAGGAAGGAGCACCTGTATGCGACGGACAGCCATGGACCGCATCCTACGTGTTATCCCGGCCCTCATAGCCTACGACCTGGTGCACAAGAACCGACTCCGCAGAAGGTCAGAACAACACCCAGGGGCAAAGGTGGGGGGCAGGAAACATAACCCCCACCCAAGGCAAAATGTACACATGCCCTGTACATACCGTACCTCCAGGGACCGGTCACTGGGGGCGAACGTGTCCACCAAGGCCTGCGTCCCGCCATAACGGAAGTGGACGTGGACGCGTCCCGTCACCACAACAATTGTGGTACGCACCGTACCCACGCCTTAAGAGCGTGGGTACGGGTCGTACCACGCCTACCCCTACGTCACCCCAACAATGGTGGTACGGCCCATACCCAGGTTCTGTAGGCCTGGGTACGGTCCGTACCCCTACGGCACCCCAACAATGGTGGTACGGCCCGTACCCACGCTCTTCAGGCCTGGGTAGGGGCCGTACCACCATTGTTGGTGTGACGTAGGGATACGTGTGGTGCGACCCGTACCCACGCTCTTCAGGCCTGGGTACGGGCCGTACCCCTAGGGAACCCCAGCAATGGTGGTACGGCCCATACCCAGGCCTGAAGACCGTGGGTACGGGTCGCACCACGCCTACCCCTACGTCACCCCAACAATGGTGGTACGGCCCGTACCCAGGCCTGAAGAGCGTGGGTACGGGTCGCACCACGCGTACCCCTACGTCACACCAACAATGGTGGGACGGCCCGTACCCAGGCCTGAAGAGTGTGGGTACGGGTTGCACCACACGTACCCCTACGTCACACCAACAATGGTGGTACGGCCCGTACCCAGGCCTGAAGAGCGTGGGTACGGGTCGCACCATGCGTACCCCTACATCACACCAACAATGGTGGTACGGCCTGTACCCACGCTCTTCAGGCCTGGGTACGGGCCGTACCACCATTGTTGGGGTGACATAGGGGTATGGCCCGTACCCAGGCCTGAAGAGCGTGGGTACGGGTCACACCACACGTACCCCTACCTCACACCAACAATGGTGGTACGGCCCATACCCAGGCCTGAAGAGCATGGGTACGGGTCACACCACGCGTACCCCTACGTCACCCCAACAATAGTGGTTCGGCCCGTACCCACGCTCTTCAGGCCTGGGTACGGGCCGTACCACCATTGTTGGTGTGACGTAGGGGTACGCGAGGTGCGACCCGTACCCACGCTCTTCAGGCCTGGGTACGGGCCGTACCCCTACGTCACCCCAACAATGGTGGTACGGCCCGTACCCAGGGCTTCAGAGCGTGTGGGCGGGTGGGTGGGTGTCATGCTACGATCCACATCAGTGGACAGAGACATAGGGGTGTGTGCCCATCACTCCCAGCAGTGCCCAGACATATGAGGGGTGGGTGCCTATCACTCCCAGCAGTGCCCAGACATATGAGGGGTGGGTGCAGAGGACCCCCAGCAGTGCCCAGACATATGAGGGGTGGGTGCCTATCACTCCCAGCAGTGCCCAGACATATGAGGGGTGGGTGCCTATCACTCCCAGCAGTGTCCAGACATATGAGGGGTGGGTGCAGAGGACCCCTAGCAGTGCCCAGACATATGAGGGGTGTGTGCCTATCACTCCCAGCAGTGCCCAGACATATGAGGGGTGTGTGCCCATCACTCCCAGCAGTGCCCAGACATATGAGGGGTGGGTGCAGAGGACCCCCAGCAGTGCCCAGACATATGAGGGGTGGGTGCCTATCACTCCCAGCAGTGCCCAGACATATGAGGGGTGGGTGCCTATCACTCCCAGCAGTGCCCAGACAAATGAGGGAAGGGCGCAGAGGCCTCCCAGCAGTGGACAGAGACATGGGGGTGTGTACATCATCCTCCCATTAGCAAAACTCCATGGGTGCATGAACGCATCCACAATGTGCGACTATGTTGATAGTGCCATGACAACACATCACTGACAGCAGTGTCCCACTCCCATGAGGATGGATGTCCTTCCCCCACTGCATGACACACCACATGTGGGTGTGATGACAAATTACACATGCATACCCACCCCTGGCGGTGGCAGCACAATACACACACTGAGATCATGCAACAAGACTGTATCCTCATGTGAAACCCCACTAAACTAAGAGAGCCTAAGGGAACACACACTGTCACCCACATTCCAGGACTGATAGGAATGTACAGGTGCTGGGGCAGCCAACAAATTGTTGCCTCCCATGGAAGGAAAAGGGTGGAGTACCCACAGATACAATGCCCACAATTGTCAGTCAGGTGCCCAAATACCCTGCAGAACAAGTAACACATGTGTGCTAGGCTGGGAGTACACACATGCATAGTGCGAAAAAGGGACCATGTCCACATTAAGCCATGGCAACATACTCCATACACAAGTAGTGACTACGAAGGATGGCACAGACGATGCAGGCGTAGACATTGCTGAGCAGGCATGGGCAAAGTTGAAGGGATCCCTCACACAGCAAGGAACTGTAGACACAGGTCAGCACAACAATTGGGAAACACCCTGCAGGGAAGACGTCAGGTGCCACAGAGGAAGGAACACTCCTTGGGACAATGTCACCATACAGTAAGAGCTTACATGACCAAAGATTATTTGCAGAGACCTTGTGATGGCACGCAGATACCCGGGTCCTCCCCATGAGCAGCACACTACAACATTTCCCAGACACCTAACACCTTATCACCACCCCAACTCAGGGAGCAGCAGCACCAACAGCAATACCAGAAAAGCATTTGTGTGCAAATGAAAAACAAAATGCTTTATTCAGCATAAAAAAAATTGGATTTGAAATGTACACTATATACAAGGCCCATAGGCCAGTCCATATGCGAATTCCGGGGGGGGGAAACATTGGGACGCGTCTCCCCTAGCTTGCCTGCACAGTTCACAGTTCCTTTCCATCCACAGGGGGGGAGGGCATCATTTGGGGGGGAAGGACCAGGCACCGCAGCGACAGGAGGGGCAAGGGTAGGTGTTGTGGGTGCAGGGACGGATGACTCCACCACAGGGGGTGGGGCAGCGCCAAAGGTGGTGGTTAGGATGGCGCTGCACACAGTTGCAAGGTCTGCCAGCGTCTCCCCTGCACCCGAAGGAACCACAGGCCCCAAGGAGGGGGGGGTCGGAGGGATGGGTTGCAGCGCTAGTGGGGGAGGGTGTGGACAGGGGGGGGGGACACAACTCCCCTGCCTGGGGACTTCCTCGACCGTTTGCGGGGTGGTGTCACACTGGGGCTGAGGGACAGACTGGCCATGAAGGACTCTTTGTCCGACTGTTGGGCAGGGGAGCTAAGGGGAGTGGTTTTGGAGGAAGTGGGTCGTGAGGACTGCGGACTCCAACTGTGGCTGCGTGGCTGCCGTTTGCCCCCCGACCCAGTGGGTGTGCCTACTTCCCCCTGTGTGTGCGTGACTGGAGGAGTGCGCTTGGCCTTCCCTGTTGGTGTGCTGCCTGTGTCTGGTAGGGTGCATGCATGGGGATGTCTGGGTGTGCTTGGGACAGGCATGGGAGTGGGAAGTGTGGATGGGGCAGGGGTAGGGGGGGACGGAGCGCTGCAGGAGACACACTGCTGCCATCAGTGACGAGTCCATGGACCTCAGCAACATCCGTTGGTCAGACATCGCTGATGACATGCCCTCCATGTACGACACCATCTGTGTCAGCAGTCTGGTGTGGCCATGGAGGACATTAAGCAGCGATGTCTGACCAACCTGCAACTGCCGCAGGATGTCCACAGACTCGGCATTGACGGCAGCAGGGGCGACAGGGGCAGGGGGTGCGGTGCCTGGCACGAAAAAGACATGTTGTCGCCTAGCACGGACATAAGGGACCCGAGCAAGTGGGAGGGCGGTGATGGGAATGGAGGGGGCGGCGAGAGATGTACTGCTGCTTTCAGCTGTGGGAGCAGCCTCCGCCCCCTCTGGGAGCTCAGCCTCGGACCCGTCAGCGTCATAGTCGGTGTTGGGACTGGACAGGTCCTCCGCCTGCCTCCCCTCGCCCTCCGTGCCACTTGCTGCGCCAGACTCCCCAGCACTGATGGCACCGGTGCTGGATCCCTCCTCCACGTCCGTGCCGGTGTCTCCCTCGGTGTCCCCCGACGATGCTGTAGGCAAGGTGAAGAGACAGGAAATAATCAGACACCTGTATACATATGACACATGAGTCCAAACTACATAGGTCACAGTGCATAGCATGAAAAGCATCATGAGTAACATCTACAATACTACGCACATATGTAGGCCATGCACTACACAGTTGGTTGAGCCACCATGCCACTTTGAAACAATGGAGAGCATGACACAACAGCAAAGAACTTGATATCGAATTATACAGAGAAGCTAGTGTCTGGGGACAGTCGAGCACAGCATCTGGACCACACACCGTTGCCAAAAATAGATGAGCAGGAACCATGTCTTTTAACTTTTGACACATGCTGCAAAGCACAAACATTAAACCCTGCACAACATGACTGGGTCAATACTTGTTGAGTGTCTGTTCCGACTATCATCACACACAGGCCAGACCTGGCAAGGAGACATATGCTTTGGACATGTAGGCCTTGCCAGCACATACCCCCCCCCACCTGAGACAATGTGATTGAGACAGAGGAAGGACTTACACCTCTTAATCAGGGATCAAATTAATGGGCTCCATTAAAGCCTAATTGCACTCTAACTACCCCTCGTGGGGCTGACCACACATATTATTGACAAACAACCATCATCAGATAGTTGTACACAGACACACAGGCACTGGCCAGTGTGAGGATGCACAAGCCACATTGGGTCACCCTGTACAGTGTACACATGTAGCACACTTTACGTAAATACAAATGAGGCCAGGGTACAATGCCACAGAGGCCAACCTATGCTGAAGACACAGAGAATGTCCACAGTGTTGGATGACACACATGATTCCTAGGAAAAGGTGTCTCAGGGGACTGTAGTGGCCACACTGCTCCATGGTCCTGGATAGATCTGACTGCAACAGGAGCAACTGTCCCCGCACTATGCATTTCTCCCCCTCATGCACATCTTGTCTGAGGCCACAACATCGGTCATGCATGCTGCAAGGCAGTTCATTTTAAGCCTCACACTCCTATGTTGAGACTCTGCATCAGTGCCAACAATCATGGACCCCCAAATGACTGAACTGGACAGGGCACAGGCAAGGTCCCAACACATGTCACAGACCACCCCCACACATGTTGCTGCAAGCATTGGGCACTTGGATTAATTGCCAGCCTAGATTACCTTGTGCAAGAGTGACTACACACAGACCAGGGCACACATGTCAAGGAGGGGAAGGGAGGAAGAACAGGACCGGTTGACTTTGGGGAACAGGATATGCACTGCACATATAAACCATGGCAGTGTATCCAGGCGACTGAGCAGTTCCAAAAGCTGGTGACACACAACAAACACACATGTACCTACCCCCTTCCTGCTGCTGCTTCTCCTGTAGCTGCCTATCCATGTCAGGGAAGACCACGCTTCATTTGGCGGGTCCGGCACCGGCACCCGCGGTTCTTGCCCTCTGGTGAGTCCCCCAGCAGGACCCGGGCGATCCTCCTGGTCCAGCACCGGATATCCTGCCAGCGTTTCCTCACCTGGGCCAGGCGCCGACTGCGACCCTCCACCCTCCACCGACCTCACGGCCCTGACGGCCCGCTTCCAAATCTCCCCCTTGGCGTAGGTGGCTACCTGTGAGGATGACAAAGTGAGACAACATCAATACACCTGCTCCATGTCACAGAGACACACATTACAACAATTGGGCTTGTTTGAACAGGGCATAGTATGCAGCAAACTCATTGCACCTTTGTCATAGGGATATTATCTTCTGGGGAAGGCCAAATGCACTACGTGGCATTTAAAGTACACAGGTGGCATGAGGGGTGCGACAGAATCAATGATCATGGCTCACACTGTGCATCACAAGCAACACCAGGATAATGGACAGCACCTCAAAGCAGTCACATGCCCCAGGCCACTGATGCAACCTCAGCGGAGTACACAGACACACACAGGCACAGGACAATCACCTGCCATTGGCAACTGCGGGTACAAACATCACTCTGCACATGTGCCACTTGACTGGGGGAGTCACAGGTGTGGGCCTAGCTCAGCACGTCAGACACACAGCACGGCTTCCTGCTCACATCAGATGGGTAGGGCATATGCATCCTCCATGCAGCTGGGGATGCAACACTCCACATAGACACTCACCCACATGACAGGGGACTTACACACACACCAATGTCCAGGGGGCGTACACATCATTTGGACACTATCACCACAGGTACACTCAACTCACGCACATCTGTGGGTACAGTCACCTGTCACACTGGGGGGACCACAGAATCACATCAGGACTATGGAAACAACATTCCCAAGGGGATTAGCCAGGCTGAATGTGGCATGCACCATGCAGTGATTGTCACAGTAAGCACAATGCAAGTGAGGAGTGCAGATATGAACCACATCAGGCTCTGCATGGGAGACATAAGGCATTCCCCCCCCTGGGACCCACCATGAACAACATTGCATGCCTGTCACACCTGGACACAATGCCAGAAGTGACAGACACAAAAAAGGGGCACAGACACAGCTAGTGGAGTCAGCACTCACCTGCTCCCCGGGTCTCCCATATAGGCAGGGGTACTGTGGGAGGATGACATCCAGCAACGCCTCATTCTCCTCTTGGGTGAATGGCTGGGCCCTCTCCACAGACCTGGACATGGTGCCAGAGGAATCACGAGCAGCAGCAGTGGTGTGGAATGAAAGGTTGTGCAGGCAAGTGCTCTCTCATGGGTCCTGGCTGCCTCATATCTCCCTTGCTGGGCTGTTTCATTTACAGGAGTACAGAGTGATTGGTCAATCTCATTTGCATCCTACATTTCCTCCAATCCCTTTAAACCTACCCCCTGAGGGACTTTCCATGGTTCAAAATTTGAGCATGATGTCAAGTCAACAACCACTTTGCAACATAGTATATTGTCTCCAACCGACTTTTGCTGGCCACCTGATGCAAAATTTTGAACTGGAAACTCGGTCTCCATGACAACCAGCATGCATTTAGGCCCTTATACTTGTCCCTCATGTGTCCCCTATGTAATTTCACTAGCCACACACAGATACGGTGCGTTCCACACGTACCCCTAGGGCACCACTACTCCAGTGATACGGTCCGTACCCGCGTGTGTAGGGCCCGTATCACTTCGGTAGTGTTGCCGTAGGCGTACGCCATAGAGATAGGGCTCGTACCTGTGTATATACGGCCCGTATCTCTATGACGTACGCCTACGCCAACATTACCCTAGTGCTACGGGCCGTACCCACGTGTGTAGGGCCCGTAGCACTATGGTAGTGTTGCCGTAGGCGTACGCCATAGAGATAGGGCTCGTACCCGTGTATGTACGGCCCGTATCTCTATGGCGTACGCCTACGCCAACACTACCCTAGTGCTACGGGCTGTACCCGTGTGTGTAGGACCCGTAGCACTATGGTAGTGTTGCCGTAGGCGTACGCCATAGAGACACGGGCCGTACCCGCGTATGTATGGCCCGTATCACTATGGCATACACCTACGGCAACACTACCCTAGTGCTACGGGCTGTACCCGCGTGTGTAGGGCCCGTAGCACTAGGGTAGTGTTGCCGTAGGCGTACGCCATAGTGCTACGGGCCGTACATACGCGGGTATGAGCCGTATCTCCATGGCGTACGCCTACGCCAACACTACCATGGGGTTAGGACCAGTGTGTACACGTACGTGTGTACAGTCCTTGCATACACGCGCACTCCTACCCAAACCCCATATTGTGATACGACCGTACACACGCCCTCAGAGCGTGTGTACGGTGCGTTTCACAGCTTACACTTGTGATAGGAGGCGCACAGGAAAGGAATGGAGGTGTATGACTCGCACAAGGATGGACATCAAGTCATTGTCAGTGCAGTGCATCATGTGTAGGGCCTAGGTGTGTCAGGCAGTGAGCTGGCACATGTCTCCTCATGTTTTAACCCAATAGTTGTGTGATGACCTGTGTACACATGTCATGTGTGATGGGGCACCATGTGGCGCACTTCCCCTTCACACCTTTTACATGTGTGCATGTATATCAAACTTGTCAAGCACTGCATCACTTGGATGGCACAGTCCCCAACACCCGCAAATGTCCCCTGATGCCAGGTACACGGATGATGACACCTGACATCTCACTACCAGCATGCCACGATGTGACTATGTCATGTGTGTGTCATGTGTTCCCATGATCTTGCTGTTGGTGTTCCGTCAACGGCATCTGCTGTAGCTGCATCCAACATGTGTCTGTGTGTAGATGCCCATGTCACACTATTACGCACACCAGGACACATGTGGAATAACACGTGACGTGTGTCTGTATGCATCTAACAGGGACTTGCGAGCTTAGGACATATCTGCGTAGTCTCAATGTCTGTGTGATCATATTTGACATGTACCCCTTCATGGCAAGGTGTGTGGTCTGTCCTTTTTCCATTACATGTGACCTGTGCGTCTAGCTTGCCGGCAGCTGTCTGTATGAGATGACATCCTTCAAATGCACATATGTGGATGTATGTCACTCCTGTAATGTGTCTGGCTGTTCACTCACACTGGCCCACAGCTACTTTCATGACATGTCATGTAGACCTTGACAATCCATGTTTGTAGCTGGCTCTTGGTAGGAGTAGCACCTGGCTGGCATACGTGTGCAGGATGTATTGCACAGACCAGACTCTGTATGTGGCATATGTGTATTAGCTGTTGAACATGTGCTCAGTTCATTGACATTGGTGTAGTAATGTACTCAATCTTCGTTATTCCTTCCAATTTTCTGCAGGACACCGCCTCTCCCCCGACCAATGCCAGACTTGGCTGCCATGAGGGAACGTGACTGCATACGCCGCTACCGATTCCCCCAACGGTGAATTGTGGACCTGACAAACAGGCTGGCACCACACCTCCAACCGCGACACAGTTATCCGACTGCGCTGACCCCCAAGATGAAGGTGATGGCAGCCCTACATTTCTTTGCCACCGGTACGTTTCAATTGACCATTGCTGATGTGGGTGGCATGTCTCAGACCATGTTCAGCCGTGTCCTGCATGATGTTTTGGAAGCCATGTTGGAGCACCTGGATGAATTCATCCATTTTCCAACTCGTGAGCAGTTGACAGGTATCAAGGGTGAGTTCTATGACCTGGGAGGGATGCCCCATGTAATTGGGTCCATTGATGGGACACATGTGGCTTTGGTACCACCACAGGCACAGGAGGTAGCCTTCCGTAACCGTAAACATTACCACTCCATTAATGCCCTTGTGGTGTGTCTTGCTAACATGGTGATTTCCCGTGTCTGTGCACGTTTTCTAGGGTCAACACACGATGCCTACATCATGAGGCGTAGCAGGGTGCCAGAAATGATGCTGCAGCTGCACAACGAACGAGCATGTCTTGTTGGTGAGTAGACTCTGTTTGTCCAGTATTCAGCGTTATCTTAGTATGTGACGGCATCTCCTGATCCACTTCTTTACATGATGTTTCCATGTAGGGGACTCTGGCTATCCCAACATGCCATGGCTGGTGACGCCTCTCCGCAACCCGAGAACAGCTGCAGATCACCGTTTCAACAACGTCCATGGGCAGACCAGGCGAGTGATTGAGAGGACGTTTGGCCTCCTGAAGAGCCGATTCCGGTGCCTCCACAAGACCGGCGGGTCCCTCCCATATGCACCGGTGATGGTCTGCAAAATCTTGCTCGTGTGCTGCATGCTGCACAACATGGCAGTGGAGAAAGCTGTGCCACTCATCCTGGATCCCAATGAGCAGGAACATCCACCCGTGGAGGATGACGGCCTTGGTCACGAGGCAAGTGAGGAGGAGGAGGAGGAGGAGGAGGACATCCAGAGTCAGCTCATACGCAACTTCTTCTCATAATGGTGAGTCCCTGGGTCTGAGTGTGCACGCTTTGAGCCTTGTGTGGCATGTGTTGCAATGTGTGTGTCCAGCTGACTGCATGCTAAGTGACTTTGAGGTGTGTGCTGATGTGTCACTCGAGTGCTGATGTCATTCCACACATTTTAGCTGACACACTCAATTGACAACTGGCTTGGTGTCAACCTTATTCATGTAGAGTACATGACCATGCATGCGGATGACTATGTTTTTCCTGACTTCTTGTGTGTCTCTCATCCCCAGGTATTTGCGCATGCTGTCTGCTCGTGGCATCGTTGTTCTCCTACTATTCCTCATGAGTAATGCAACGTGTGCTGAATCAGCGTTACATGCACGGACATGGTGAAAATTCTCCTTTGGGTAAGGATTGCAGCAAGGCTTTTTGGGTGTGGTAGTTGTTTGTAATGTGTGGGCACTGCTCCTGTGCAGGTTATGTTACTATGCATACATGTCGACTCACCATGGGGCACATGACATGTGGCATGACTCACATGAATTGATAGTCACACTTCATGACAGTCATCTGTTATGGGATTGTGGTTTGTGATGAAGGCATCAATGTGTGTACAACTTCCCTCTGAAACATACGGGAGGCTGCGGGTGGACATATTGCGGGACATTCCCATATGATGCTCAATGGGGAAATGCAGCCTCTCCGTGTGCAGCAGGGGCTGTTTTGCTCAACCCCTTCACTTGCGTGTCAGTACAATGGATTTTCAGCATCTGTGGTGCAAAGGGGATGTTCGGTGTAGGTCCCACATGTTAATCCAATAGACCTGTGAGTCTGTTAATGTTGATGCTTTTGCATAGGTGTGAGCCTGAGTAATAAAGGTGTTCCTTAGCCTCCAAGGTGCCTCATCTCTGTCAATACAGGTCTCTTACCACTGTGCATGCAGCATCTCTGGCATGGTTGTCAAGGATTGTGCATATGAGTCTATGTGTAGATTAGCAACCTGCATGCTGTTCTTCATGTATTTGATTCTCTATTGTGCATGATGTCCATGGCAGTGTATGTGTTTTGGCATGTTAGTCCCCCCCACGGGCCGTCAACACCTACTGGGGTGTGTTTCCTGTACGCAGCTCGGCCTTCAGTTTCATGATCCGGTGTCAGTCATCTTTGGTGATTGTGCATCCTTTGTTTCTGGGTGTGCCATTGCAAACCGGTTACTCCTTCCTTGGCATACACCTGTTGCAGTAGTCCTTTCTGACATCCTAGTCTTTGTGTGGATATTGTGGCATAACTCCCAGGACATGCCGCCTGCTGTTGCAGCCACTGCAGCAAGGGCACACGTAGTTTCCAGATTTGGCAACACACACACATCAAAGGTGCTCCTCCCTTCCTCCCTCAACACATTAATTTGCTGTCTACGGCTTGTCTGTGCCACAGTTGCGGCCACGCGGTACCAAAGGCTGGACCGTCTGCACATGCAACGTGCACATTGCACGACCCTCATGTCCTTGCATGACCCACATCACACTACAGTGTGATGTTGCAGTCACCCTCCAAGCAAGGTCCATCCACACATCTCCCACCTGCTCTCAGGCATGCACTGAGCGCACACACAACACCTTTGCATGATGAGTGTGCAACTCCGACTGCCTACACAGCGCTGCCACGCCTTCCAGGACCTGTTGCACCCACCAGGTCATGTTCCTCCTACTCCCCACCAGATCTGTACCCCTGCAAGGCCATGGGAGTGGGACTCAAGGCTTCTGCATGTAGTATGCTTTCGTCGTGAGGCACATGGCACAGGTATCATCTTTCAGCGTGTCAATCTACAATGTGTCCAGGACCCCCCTATCCACCATCACATGCGCACACGCCCTCATCATCAACTCGTATGCCATTGACAGCCAGGCGCTCCTCACCCTCACCAAGGACGCAGACATTTCCAGTTCCAATATTCAAGACTGCATGAGATTCATAGATGAATGGCAGAACAGCAGCCACCTGAGGCTGGACTTGTACAGGACTGAGGTCAACATCTGAGGATTGTCCCCTTACAGCTGGCTCAACTGCTTGTGTCCCACCCACAGAGGCCCCGCACAGGCACCCAGTGTCCACGCACACAAGATGTTGTGCATCATGGATTGCTTGCTCTAATTTGCCATGGTACCTCACACTGCAACACCCTCAGCATTATGCACATGATCCCCAGATAGATCCACTCCAAGGTAAGATGGACCATCCCCCAGGTCCACGACAACATCCGTGTCAAATACTGCCCTGCCCTCTACGGAGCAGCCACATCCAAAATCCAGGGACACTTGTCCACATCCAGGCTGCATCTGCACACCTTAGTGTCAACATCCCGCGCCCCAGCCACATCACCGTCCAGCAGAGATAGCTGCAATGGATCACTCTGTGCTGCAGGATGACCTTCAGACTCCCCACCCACACTCAGGAGGCAGGCCACAACCCTGACCCAAAACCAACCTTGTACCACTGTCATCCGAGACCCCGTAGTGCCATCTCCGTGCATCCAACCTTGACCTGGCCACCATTCTTCTGATCCACCGTACTCCTGCATGCAGGACATAGTTCTCCCACCTGGGTACACATACCTGGGACTCCCTCCCCGGGAACCTCCAAATGAGGCATGACCTCCACGCCTTAATGTTACTCTTCCAAATAGGTGTGTCCTCACAGTTTCCCTAGCACCCCCTCAGCAGCTTGAGGCCATCACAGGTGAGTATTGTGCTCCATGTCTGCATTGAATGATACATTGTAACCCATGTGTGTCCTGTACCAGACTCCGTTCCCAGGGTATGGATGTGTGGAGTTAGTTCAACACTCAGGCATAGTATGACATTTACACATACATATGTTGGTGAATAATGCCAAATGACAGCAACATCTCATGACAAACTTAAGTATTTATTTTTGGTGGGGTAAGTCTTTTGGTGGATGAAGTAAGGTGCTCTACCGGCTGCATAGAATCCAAAGTTCACAGGGGGAGATGGCATCCTTGTCAGTTGGAGTCATCAGAGTCCAGACCACAGTGTTGGTCATCATTGGTCAGACTGTGACCAGCAAGTCCATGTGGCAGAGAATGTCATTGGGTGAGGTGGTGCTGTTGCGCCAGAGGGCCAGGTGCCAGGCCAGGTGACCTGGGAGATGTGGATGGTCCGCTGACTCTCACGGTCTTTTCCGTGGACGACCCACCTTCCTCCTGGGACCCTCAGATGCAGGCCTTGACGATGTCTGTGATGCTCCGTCGGAGGAATCCTCCTCTTCCTCCTCCCTCCCTGTGGCTGGTGCTGGTCTTCGCCTGGTGTCACAGGGAGGGCTGCCCATGTTGTCGGCAATCCGACGGAGTGAACGGCTCATGCCCGTTTGCACCGCCAGGAGCTCAGCCAGTCTTGCCTCCATCCGTCCTTGGTGTTGTTGTTGACTGGCATGTTGCTCGGCCTGCAGGTTCTTGATCTCGTTGAGGGTCGCCACTACCTGGCTGATGCCCCTGGTGTCACGCCGGAATGTGTCCAGGATGTGGCGCATGTGTGCTATACCGGTTCCCTCAGCTGGCTGGGCAGGTTCTCGCCTCCGCCTGCCTCCACTCCCACCACCCCTGCCCACACGAGCCGGGCCTGCCATTGTGGGCACATCGGGTCTACGGGACCCCTGAGTGATGGCATTAGCGTGGTCGTCTGCCTCCTCCTGGGTGCCCGGAGAACCTTGTCCCTCCTGGTCAGACTGGCTGTGTTTGGTGCGAGCAGGGCTCCTGGGTGTCTCCTGGGATGTGGCAGGAATGGGGGTGGTGGTTGGCACAGATGTACCTGACGCAGGTGCTGCAGGGGCTTGGGCACCAGAGGGGCCAGCTTGGTCGGGGTCATCCACGGAGTGGTGAGAGTCGTCGCTGCCGGTGGGGTCATCTTCACGCTGAGCCTGGGACTGTGATTGTTCCCCCCCATTGTTGGGGGGAGGTCGATGACGTTGCCCTGTGTGTGTGAGAGAGACAATGTTAATGCTGTTTCATGCCACATCCATGTTTCATACATATTCAAGTAGTCACAGTTCCTCCAGGTGGTTGGATGTGCCTAGCATTCCTCTCAATGTCCACTTGGGGATGGGTATGTTGCGGGGGACAGATTGGTATGTGCTCCTGATTGTTTGCCAGTAGTTTTTCTGCTGGGATGCTTATTTGGCTATGGATTGGTCTTGTTGTGTCAATTGTGAGAGTGGGTAAATCCGTTGCCTGCCCCCGGGGTGTGTGCTTGTGTGAGGGGGGTGTGTGACCAGGCCTGTTGTTGTGTGTAGTGTGATTTGTCATTGGGTCTCCCAGGTGATGTGTCTGTCCCCTCATGGTGCATGCTGGCATGACAGTGTGTGTGAGTTCCTGTGCTGGGTATGTGAGCTAGTGGAGTTGTTGTTTGAGTGTACAGTGGTCACAGGAGGGCCTTGTGCTGCCTACAGCAGGGCCAAGTGTCAGCTACCTTGTCATTACTTTGCCAGTCCCTGTGCATTGGGCATGGTGCATGGGTATGTACCTAGGCCATATGAGCTGTGGACATTGGTGTCTGGTTCTGAGTTGCACAATGTGTTGTGTGAGCCCCACCCTCCCAGTATCCCGGACATCCAGTCTTGGGTTTGTGGTTGGTGTGGCCTGGGACCTGGCATTGCCTTTATTTGTGAATGGGGCATGGAGACGTTAGTGGCATAAGCGTGGTTTTTAGGGTGTGGTTGTGTGCGGTGAAGGCTTGTGGTAGGTGCGTGCATTTGTTGTAGTTGGGGTGTGGATGCCATTCCCCCCATGTTACGTGAGTTGTTTGTGTACTCACCAGGCTCTGCGACTCCTTCGACTCCGTGTACTCCCACCGGCGGAAGCATGGCCATCACCTTCTCCTCCCAGGGATGGTAATGTACGGGTCTGCGGGGCAGCCCGCCTCCAGTGATGTTACTCTGGGCGTATTCCTCATTCATCTTCCTCTTGACTGCCCTGCGCAGATCGTACCACCTGGCTTGGCATTCATGCCTGGTCCTTCGGATGGGCGCAACAGCATTCACCTTATCGACGATCCTCTGCCACAGGCTGGTTTTTTGGGCTATGCTGGTCTGTCTGACCAATGTTCCAAACAACTGTGGCTCGACTCTGATGACTTCGTTGACAAGGAGCTCCAGCTCCGCCGTAGTGAACTTTGGATTCTTGTCAGTGGGCATGGTGTGGGCTGTGGGTGTGGATGGTTGTGGGTGTGTGGGTGTGAAGGTGAGGGTGTGTGTGTGAAGGTGAAGAGGGGAAGGTTTTTGAAAAAAAAAAAAAAAAGAAGAGGGGGTGTTTGAGAAGGAGGTTGTGTGAAGGTGTGTAACTGAAGGTGTAGTTTAGGTGTGAGTAAGGTGCAGTTGTTTGTCTGTGGTGTCTGTGAGCAGTGGGTCTGTTGCAATGGCTCATGGGTTGTGTGTGTGGGCCCTTTTTATTGGTCCAATTTTTGGGTGTGGCTGTGTTTGAATTTGTGGTGGGTGTGTTATGAGAGGTGGTTGTGATTTGGTCCTCTGTTTGGCAGTTTGGATGTGGCAGGTCAGTCATAGAGATGTATTTTGTCATGTTGACGTGTTTTGTGGTGTTGTGCGAGTCGAATTGACCCTCCTTGTGCTGTTTTACTGTGTCCTGGTTCTGTACGAGCCTTTTTCGCGTAGGTACGGTCTGTACATACGCGATGCTGGGTGAGGGTGCTGGGGTACGGTGTTGGGGTGCGGCGCAAACAGGTGTGGGGCTGTGCTACGGTGTTGGGGTGCGGCACGTACAGGTGCGGGCTATGCTACGGTGTTGGGGTACGGTGCGTACAGGTGCGGGCTATGCTATGGTGTTGGGGTACGGTGCGTACAGGTGCGGGCTGTGCTACGGTGTTGGGGTGCGGTGCGTACAGGTGCGGGGCTGTGCTACGGTGTTGGGGAGCGGCACGTACAGGTGCGGGCTGGGCTACGGTGTTGGGGTACGGTGCGGAGGGGGGGTACGGTGCTGACATACGGGGGTAAGGTGCTGACATATGCGGGGTGAGGGGGGCTGTACGACTCGTATTCGGGCAGAAGTTTACCCGTGTACATGTAGGCTACAGCGTTCGCTCCGTACGGGGCCTTTTACATGCGGTTGTGTATTCGGACGGGCGGTACGGATCGTACTAGCGCGCTCGGACTTAACGTAAAAATGTCATACTTCGCAGTTTGTACGGTACTTGTACGATTCGTACGTAAAAATATACGAATACGAGTCGGACGGTAAATATTTTTAACGGATCGGAATCGGCACCATAATAAAAAATATATATACTTACTAATCATTTTTTAAATAATTATTTTAATAACTTATAAATTAGAAAAATCATTTAAAATATAAATACATCGATACACATAAAAAATAATATAAATACAAATTAAATAAATATATATAACAAATTTAAAAAAGTAAAATTATTTTGAATATTTTTAATAATTATTATATACTACATTAACTAAAATATTACAAAAAATATTAGATAGCGGAGGTAATAACATTACTATTCCAAC
The DNA here is from genome assembly GCF_964204655.1 of Triturus cristatus. Taxonomy (NCBI): domain Eukaryota; kingdom Metazoa; phylum Chordata; class Amphibia; order Caudata; family Salamandridae; genus Triturus; species Triturus cristatus. The sequence continues at coordinate 990,614,818 of NC_140580.1, forward strand.
TCCAAACAGTGCAACAGTAGGGAAAATGTTGGAAAGCATAGGGGTAAAAATTACTATTCCCACCCCAGTGAGTGCAACAGTAGGGAAAGTGTTGGATAGCGTAGGGGTAAAAATTACTATTCCCACTCCAGTGAGTGCAACAGTAGGGAAAGTGTTGGATAGCGTAGGGGTTAAAATTATTATGCCCACTCCAGGGAATGCAACAGTAGGGAAAGTGTTGGATAGCGTAGGGGTAAAAATACTATTCCCACTCCAGTGAGTGCAACAGTAGGGAAAGTGTTGGATAGCGTAGGGGTTAAAATTAATATGCCCACTCCAGGGAATGCAACAGTGGGGAAAGTGTTGGATAGCATAGGGGTAAAAATTACTATTCCCACTCCAGTGAATGCAACAGTAGGGAAAGTGTTGGATAGCGTAGGGGTTAAAATTAATATCCCCACTCCAGTGAGTGCAACAGTAGGGAAAATGTTGGATAGCGTAAGGGTTAAAATTAATATTCCCACTCCAGTGAGTGCAACAGTAGGGAAAATGTTGGATAGCGTAGGGGTTAAAATTACTATTCCCACTCCAGGGAGTGCAACAGTAGGGAAAGTGCTGGGTAGCGTAGGGGTTAAAATTACTATTCCCACTCCAGTGAGTGGAAGAGTAGGGAAAGTGTTGGATAGCGTAGGGGTTAAAATATTCCCACTCCAGGGAGTGCAACAGTAGGGAAAGTGTTGGATAGCATAGGGGTAAAAATTACTTTTCCCACTCCAGTGAGTGCAACAGTAGGGAAAGTGTTGGATAGCGTAGGGGTTAACATTACTATTCCAACTCCAGTGAATGTAACAGTGTGGAAAATGTAGGATAGCGTAGGGGTTACATAAACATACTTATTGATTAAATACATTTTGTTAAAAAAAGAACATATTAGAAATTGATTAACAAAAAAATTAATAATAAATACCAATAACATTAAATTAATATTTACTTAAATAACATTAAATTACTTCCTACCCTATTCCCCCATAAACACACAGCCCACTACACATAAAAAAGAACACAAATATTGTAATTGTCAATTAATCAAATAATAAAAAATAATTACCAATTAATAATAAAGTAACAATAACTTAAGTAACAACAAAAACAAATAAAACATAATAATAAATAAATTATAATTAATATAATTATAAATTATGAATCAGTTAATAAAAATTCATTACTAATTAATAATTAAATAATAGTTAATTAATTACCAATAACAATAAATAAATATTAATTAATTAATTCATTATAATTAAATTACTTCCCACCCTATTCTCCTGTAAACCCACAGCCCGCTACACATAAAATGTAACATAATTAATGTAATTATCAATTGATCAATTAAGAAAAATTCATTACCAATTAATAATTAATTAACAATAAATTAATTAATAACAATAAAGACTTTTTTTTATAAATTAAATATAATAATATAATGATAACATAATCAATTAATAAAAATGTATTACCAATTAATAATTAATTAACAATAAATTAATAATCAATAACAATAAATAAAAACATATTAATTAATTAAATTACTTCCCACCCTATTCCCCTATAAACCCACAAACCACTCTGATACTAAAATGCAAAATTTACTTTAAAAAAATTACTAATTTCTAAACATTTAGGGGCCGATTCCGATCCTGTATTTTTTTTTCCCGCCCGACTCGTGTCGGTAAATTTTTCCATACAAATTGTACAAGTCCCGTCCGACCCGTGAAGTACGATTCGTATGGGAAAAATACAACGTTTCCCGATCCGATTTGTACGGATCGGCCCGATCCTTACAAATCGGATCGGGAAAAGTTGTACCAGACGGACCCGGACACTTTTCCATACAAATTGTAAAAATGCAGTCCAACCGTACTAGTACGATCCTGACCGGCTTTCCGATTTACGATTTGTACGGAAAACGTCCCGTGCACGGGGAATGCCATTACCCGCTATGAAGCAAACTTTGTACGACTCGTATCCCGGGAAAAGTTGTTCCCGGGGTGTGAGTCGTACAGGGGTACGAGTCGTACAGGCATACACCCCCGTGCGTTGTGTATGTACGGTGCGTACCCCAACCTCGCGTATGTACTGTGTGTACCCCCAACATTGCGTACCCCAACATCGCATACCCCAACATCGCGTATGTACTGTGCGTACCCCCAACATCGCATACCCCAACATCGCGTATGTACGGTGCGTACATACGCGAGGTTGGGGTATGCGATGTTGGGGTATGCGATGTTGGGGTACGCGATGTTGGGGGTATGCACAGTACATATGCAATGTAGGGGTACGCACCGTACATACACAACGCACGGGGGTGTATGCCTGTATGACTCGTACCCCTGGGGACTCTGCTTTTACAGCTGTTTTTGGCTCCTGTAAGAAAAGAGCCGTACGGAGTGCGGTAGGGACGAATCGTACTTGCTGGGCTGGTAACCGCTGCTTAAATACATACAGACGTCGCGTGCAAGCTGTTCCGGATCAGAATCGTTGGTTTATTTTAGCTGTATGGTCTTTTGTAAGATTTGTATGGAAAGAGGCTTTCTGTACGAATCGTACTTTCTAGGTTGTAAGAAAAGTTTACCGGGTACGAGTTGTACGGGAAAAACGCTCCATACAACGATTTGTCCAGCCTTTTTCCAGGTTTGGAATCGGCCCCTTAATAGATATATTTAAAAATAATAAAAATACATTACAAAAAATGTTAAACATACATATAAAAGACATACTAAAATACATAACACCAATATAAATATCGATATTATTTACAACAATATTTTTGCTAACGATATTACTTACTTCGATATTACTAACTTCGATATTACTTACTTTGATATAAAAAAACGATATTACTTACCTTAAGGTCGATATTCTGGTCACCGACATTCTTGACATCGATATTCTGTCCCTACGATATTAAAAACTCGATATTACAGTGGGTCGATATACAAAAATTTATATTTTGACTGCTCTCCGTCCCTATAACCTTTGGTTTTTTCACTGAATTTCTCTATTTAAAAAAAAAAACTATTTCCTAACTATAACGTCCCTGTAACCTTTGTTTATTTAAGTGAATTTCTATCGTTTTTTTTAATAACAGTATGTTTGCAGAGTGGTGGAGATAGGGGACAGGGCCTCCGACCAGCTCTCAGCAATCCCGCTGTGTGGGACTTACTGCTGGTAATAGGAGGGCTCCTTGGCCCCCAAAGACTATCAGCATCCCCAGGGATTTCATTCCCCAACAAGTAGGGTGCCAGGAGGCTCATATGCAGAGTGGTGGAGAAAGGATGAGGGCCTCTGATGATCTCTAAGCAATCTTGCAGTGTGGGACTAACTGGAGGTAACAGGAGGGGTTCTTGGCATCCTCCAAGGACCCTCAGGATCCAAGGGGACTTCATCCCCCAATGAGTACTGAATCATGAGCGGCGTTTGCAGAGTGGTTGAGAAAGGGGCGTGGCCTTGGATGAGCTCTTAGGAATACTGCTGTGTGAGACTTGCTGGAGGGAGCAGGTGGGGTTGTTGTCCCCCAAGGCCCCTCAGCAGTCAAGGAGACTTCATACCCCAATGAGTGGTGCACCAGGAGGTGCGTTTGCAGAGTGGTGGAGAAAGGGGACGGGGCCTCCCATGAGTCCTCAGCATTTCCACTGTGTGGGACTTACTGGGGGTAACAGGAGGGGTTATTAGCACCCAAGGACCCTCGGCAGCCAAGGGGACTTCATCCCCAACCAGTAGGCGCGTTTGCAGAGTGGTGGGGAAAGGGAGCGGTGCCGCCCACAAACTCTCAGCAATCCCACTGTGTGGGACTTACTGGAGGTAACAAGAGGAGTTGTTGGCCCTAAAAGACCCACAGCAGCCAAGGGGACTACATCCCCCAACCAGTAGTCCATCAGGTGGCACATGTGCAGAGTGCTGGAGACAGGGGGCAGGGCCTCCAATGACTTCTCAGCAATCCCACTGTGTGGGACTTACTGGTAGGTAACAGGAGGGGTTCTTGGCCCCCAAGGACCCTCAGCATACAAGTGGACGGCATCCCCCAACCAGTAGTGCAGCAGAAGGCATGTTTGCAGAGTGGTGGAGAAAGAAGGCAGGCCTCCGATGACCTCTCAGCAATCCTGCTGTGAGGGACTTACTGAAGATAAGAGAAACGTTTGTTGACCCCCAAGGACCCTCACCAGCCAAGGGGACTTCCTCCCCCAACAAGTTGTGCGCCAAGAGGCCCCATTGCAGTGTGGTTGAGAAAAGGGGCACGGCCTCCAGCGACTTCCCCTGGGGCCAGCCTTAAAAATGATTAGTGGAGGGGGGCTGCGCCTCCCCCTTCCTGGGTCGATTTCGGCCCGGGGACCCAATCCGCCAGGGACTGACCATTTTGCAATGCGGGAGAGGGGCCACATGGCCCCTAACCTGGGTTAATTGCAGCCCCCGGGACCTCATCCCCTTAAGCCTGGCCATTTATCCTGGGTGCCCCAGGGCACCCAGTCTCTATTGGGATCATGGGGGGAGCCTGAAGGCCCCCATTGTCCCTGCTGTCTCCCGCCTCCTGCGGGAGCCGGCATTGCTTTCAGAAACAGGGAGCTGCTAAACATGCAGCACCCTGTGTGTGAAAGCAATTTGTCTGTTTCCCTGCTCGCTTGACAGCGGGCAGGGAAACAGACGAATGCTCCGCTTCCAGCAAGCGAGAGAATTTCTCCGCTCTCGCTTGCTGGAAGTGCAATGGTTGCTGTGGCTTGGTGGGAGAGGTTAAAACTCCAGCGCATGGCACAGAAAAGTGCTATGTCTCAGGGTGGGCATCCAGGGACATACCTTTGGGGTGAAGGTCCCCAGGGCCTTATATGGCTCCAAGAGGTCGGCTGCGCAGCCCCCCTCCTTTGTTGTAGTAGGCCCGCCCTGGGGAGGTGACGGTCTTCGGTGCTGAGAATAGCCTGGGAGGGGGTGCCATCCTCCCATTTAAAAAAACAAATTTCGTCATGGGGAGGTGGTGGGTCCCCAGGGGGGTCCCTGAGGCTCCCCATTACAAATTAAATAGGTCTGGGGAGCACGGGGTCCGAGAGGTCCCCCGATTAAATTTTTCAATTGGCTCTGGGGAAGTGGAGGTCCCTGGGGCCGGGGGGTCCGAGAGACCCCCCCTTTAAAAACCTTTAATTCCTGGGGAGCTGGTAGTCCCTGGGGCATTTATAAGCCCCCCTTTAAGTGCCTCATGCCCCCGGGACCTGGCCCACCTGGGGACCTATTAGTAAAGTTGGTGCGGGGGCCAGAGCTCGAGCGCGGCTCCCGCAAAAAATTAAATAGTTTTGGGTCCCCTCCATGAGGCTAAGGGATCAGGGTATGGGGGTACGCTCCGTACATACGGGGGGCTGGGGGTACGCTCCGTACATACGGGGGGCTGGGGGTACGCTCTGTACATACGGGGGGCTGGGGGTACGCTCCGTACATACGGGGGTGGGGGTACGCTCCGTACATACGGGGGGCTGGGGGTACGCTCCGTACATACGGGGGGCTGGGGGTATGCTCCGTACATACGGGGGTGGGGGTACGCTCCGTACATACGGGGGCTGGGGGTACGCGCCGTACATACGGGGTGCTGGGGGTACGCTCCGTACATACGGGGGGCTGGGGGGTACGGCGCGTCCATCCGCGGGGGGGCTGGGGGTACGGCACGAACATACGGGGGCAGGGGGGGTACGGCGCGTACCGGGCACCCTAATCAGCTCGCATCGCCGCGTACTTAGCTTTTCCGGCACTTTTTGGGTGCCGTAAAAATATTCCCATCCGGACTGCAGTCGGTACGTATCGTACTTGCTGGTACGTAAAAACATGCCTAACTCCGTCCGGACGTCACGTCCGCGGTGTCCCGGATCACATTCGGATGTATTTTACTGTCGGTCGGTGTTTTTTCCGACTCGTACGGAAATGGTGTTTCCGTACGAATCGTTCTTGCAAGTTTGTAGGGTTTTTTTCCCGGGTACGAGTCGGACGGAGAAAACGCTCCGACCGCCAGTTTGTAACCGTTTTTTCCAGGATCGGAATCGGCCCCTTAGTATGACTATTCTCCTATTTCATTGTAAATAACATGCATTGTCAATCTGCGAGTGTGGGTTAAGTTAAAATGGGCATTTGAACAATGTATAATAATTTTTTCTTCACCTGGAATCATTTTCCATGAGAAGAACTGCCTTAACTACAGCATCCTTTTAAAATATGATGCTGTAGAGACACTTACCACACTACAGCAGTACAGGCACCTACATTATTTAGTAGTAAGTATAGAAGTGAAGAAGGCTTAAAATGGCAGGCAAATGTTTGGGTATAATCATCAATTTATGACTTGGCCACTTTTACTTTGTCCACTCCCATTACACAACCTATTTCCCCACCTCTTAGTTGCACTTACAACCTCCGATAAATAAGCACATCATCTTTAGCACTTGAAATGTCCTCAGGTCCTTATTTTGCAATTGAGGCCGTGATTAATGAGTGGAGATTCAAGTTTCGGCCCACATAATTTACAGTTAATCTAGTATTATCTATGTGAATCTTGCACATGGACCGGGTACTATGTGATGAACATGAGAGCATAGACTGTTTCCAGTTTTTACATGCCATAATAATGCAAATTAAGTGCATGCCTTCCTGATTAGTGCTTTTTAGCGAGTCAATCAATCAATCAATCAATCAATCAATCAATCAATCAGGTTTCTTGTTAAGCGCGACTACTTACCCATTAGGGTCTCAAGTCCCTGGGATGGGGGGAGATCTGAGGTTTAGTCCAAGAGCCAGGTCTAGAGGTTCTTCCTGAATTGAGGCAGTGAGGAGGTAGGAGAAGGATCTTCCTCCAGCCGAGATCTTGCGGATCCGTTGGATGGTGGTCAGGGCCAGTTGGGCAGAGCGGCGATGTCTAGTGGGTGTGTAGAAGGAGAGACGGTGGTTGAGGTATGCAAGTCTGGCATTGTGAAGGGCTTTGTAGGCATGCGTGAGGAGCTTGAAGGTAATTCTTTTGTTGATCGGGGGCCAGTGGAGGTCTCTCAGGTGACCGATGATGGGGCGGCGGCATGGGATGCTCAGGATGAGTCTCGCGAAAGCTTTCTGAATGTTTTGCAGTTTCCTTAGGAGTTTCTAGGTGGTGCTGGCGATGAGTGCGTTGCCGTAGTCGAGTCGACTGCTGATGAGCACATGCATTTTTCTGTACCTGTTGAAGTCTGAAATAGAAGGAGGTGTGGGCATTTAATTTGCCAGAAATAAAATGAGCTGATTCATTGATGTGAATACTCAATGCCTTGTTTATGGCCTTCTGGGAATTTCGAAGTGGGAGCCATCACACATCCAAGTTGTGCTGTCATTTGCTGAGTTACAGCCTTCATGTTCCAGATTACTGCATAGGACAATGAGTTAAGATGTAAAATGCCCAGGCACAGCTGCAGATAGCAATTTACTGCTTCAAATGTCAGGCACAACAGCCTATACTGAACCAAAACAGGCAATGGACACCTCCAACTTCAACACACAGGTTAGGGAGCTCTACACAGCACAGCGTTTTAGTTGGATGACAGCTATCTCCCCCCAGAGTATGTTTTCAGCGCGGGGACACACCGGTGGTGTAACCAGGCGCTCTATAAATGAATAAATAAATAAATAAATAAATTACAAAAGTGTTTACTGAGCTAACATAAGGCATAGAATATTGGTCAGATACTGATGTGAATCTGTATTCATTTTATTAGCAACGCTCTATTTCTCGGATTGATTTAATATACAAATCGAAGGTTAGCCACAGAATACTTACATTCTGATATGCTTATCCGGTAGTAAATGTATTTATCTATGGGAAACAGATCAAAGTGCATAGTTAGCGCATTAACCTTCCTGATTGAGTAAAATTAGTTCGCTTCAGTGTTCTCTCTAGTTACTGCCGATGGAGCTTAATACAGTTTATTTAGTCCCAATATAGACTGCCCTCATCGCTTGTGTTACCCGAGTGATACATTTGAGGTTTAACGCTGGCTGCATTTTGCCCATTTTCACATTTGAGTCTGATTAGTTAGGCTTAAAATTATCGAGTGCTTGTAATGTTACCGGTTTTCCTGTATATAGGGAACGGTAAATTCTTGAAAGGTTAACACGTTGCTAGAACCTGCTAAGAAGATGTGCTAGCAGTAACAAGCACTGGTAAAGCAAATAGGTCTGGTTTTCCTATAGTGAAATATGCGGTGATGATAGTGGTGATGGTATTGGTTGTGTTGATAACAGTGGCAATAGTAATGGGGTGGTGATGGTAAAGGTGGCAGTGTGAATGGTTTGCACGCCAGTCCTGACAAACGCAATTTTAAAAGCCTACTGTAGTAAAACAAAAAAAGCAAAGAAAATACTACAAACAAGCACTGGAGATGCCAATAGGTCCCGCCCATGACAATAAGCTGCAGAACTACTGGTTTTGTGCATTTGTGTGTTTTTCCAAGATGGCTACCGTGCATAAACACTCATGTGCAGCACCATCTTCGAATGATATACTTAAATAAAAAGAAAACACTTTCCAGGAAGGCTGCGGTGCTAATGTACGTATGTTTGGTGGACATATTAGAACAATTTCTTTGAAAGCAAAAGAAAGCTAATTTCCAGATGACCAATGCACATGCTTGTGCATGCATAGCAGCCATCTTGGGATCAGTTTTTCAAAGCATTAGATAGCTATACAACATGCAAGCTCACATATGAATTCACACACATGGGCAGCCACCTTGGAATGGTTTAAAAACCATTTAAGGTTGGCTTCCTGCTGATATAGTTATGGGCAGCACTGGGAACATGAGGCATCTGGGGGTCCAAGAGGGAGCTGGAGGTCTAACTTTAGGTTTTACCTACAGACAGCTTTTAACTGTCTGTTGTTTGAAAACCTATTGTGGACAATAGAGCAGTGGGCCAGCCCATGGTTACTATTAGTTGACTTTTTTTTATCAATCTCGTATCCTTGCTTTTTATTTGATGACGTTCCATCCTCTTCTTGTGTTTGACATTTTATTAAAAAGGTTTTTACAACTTTTTGTTGGCTCTGTCGTTGCAATTTGCTGCTCTTCTTTGCAAATTACAGGTTGAATTTTTCAGTTTTTTTATTTACCACTCCAAGACTAGCATCCGCCACTTTGGAACAGCAAAAAAAACAAATGGCTTCTTTGTTATGTCGTATACACACACATCCATGGTGATGCTTTTAGCACATACGTATCATTCCATTTATTTTCTCCTTTTGTTGCAGCAATTGCACAGCATCGGCAAACATTATATCTCTTTGTCAATGCTTTAAAGCACTCAGCAAGAGCATTGGCAAAACCAATAGGTCTACATGCCGGCTAAAAGGTGCAACCTGTTGGCTTCGCCAGTGCTTGTTTAATAAAGAGAGCTAGGGTGGAAAAGAAGAGAGGAGTAGGAAGAATCATAGAGAGGGAGAGAAAATAGTCACTCATGTACTTCAATGCAGTGTCGGAAGGATACCACTAATTTTACCGAAACACAGTGAGACAGAAATGCTCTGTGGGTGGGACAAACGGAAGAATAGGGTGGGAAGCCATCAAATCAGAAGCAGGGAACTCAGATAGACTAGAAAGCCATCCAATCTTGATCATGGGGTGCACACAAAGCCCATTCTAAGACTCAATTGGATCGAGCTAATGCTGTCTGTAGGTGGAACAAAAATGATTGCTTTTTGTATACAAATGCAAGTAAGGAGTTAAGATGATAATGTGTGATGACTGAGGGCCCGATTATGACTTTGGCGGGGAAGCGCTGGATTCACCCCACCGCCGCACTGCCAAAGCAGTGGTCAGACTGCCCGCCAGATTCCGAGTTTCCTCCTGTCTGGGAGGCTTTGTTTTTGATGTTCCCACGGCAGTGCCCTGATAGTGGGCACTGCAATGGGAATGTCAAAAACAGTTACTGCACGGCACGGGCTGTAAAGTCCATGCCGTGCAAGAACTGGTGTGCATGTACACGGGGGGCTCATGTTGTGCCCCCTGTGAGCATCCACAGGGCATGATGCACCAGGGGGCCCGGTAGGGAACCCTTTGTTTCCTCTCAACCACGGTTTTCATGGCGGTGAAACTGCCATGAAAACCGTGGCGTAGAGGACACTTTTAATATGCTTGGCAGGACCGCAGGTGTCCCAGCAAGCATATTACTGCCGCCTGACCACCGCAACATCGCCAGGGAATGGCGGTTTCCTGGTGGCTGCGGCGGGGAAATGGCGGTCCGAATGCCCTTGTTGCAATAGGGCAGTCGGTAGACCGCCATCACCGCACCCCCGTGAGTCTAGCGGTCAGTGGACCACCAGACTCGTAATCAAGGCCTGAGTGTGTTTTTCAGATGAAAAATAGTCCATCCTGCAATGCAATGAAAGGATTCCATATGAGGGGGAATGATACACCAAAGAGCCAATAGCACGAAGTGAGAGAGAAATACTCCTCTGAATGGAGGCAAAGCCCACTGTGTGTGTATCTAAAATAATTACTAATAATAGCTGGTCATGCCTACAACTGTGCTGTCAATCCAATCCTAAAACCAGGTTGGGTGTGATGAAGAGGAAAAACCTGGAGACTCCTTGTCTTTAATTGAATCTTGTTTTTTCAGTCCTTACCATAAAGGACATTCTAGCTTTATTACAAGGCTGAAGCTCCTCGTATCTGCAGGTTTAAAGTTTTGCTGACAATGCTCTACCAGTGTGAAGTGAAAGGAATTGAAGGTTAAATACCTCAACCTATTTACTTATTTAGGTAAGTCCTTTAAGCGATCCGCTGGGCACATGGCATTTAAAGACATGACCCTTCTTACAGCATGAGATCCTAACTCGCCTAAGCCAATCACCAATTCAGACATATTGGAGTGCTCCCACAGGTCAGCCTAGCCTTGAAAAGAGGGCAAACATAGACTCAAAAGTTAACGTGCGCTTGGTTGTCTCCCAGATTTTGATAACCCTCATATGACTGCCAGCAGCAAACCACATAAAGATTGCGGAAGTCCAAAAAAGCCAGGAAGCAAATTGAAGATGATTTTTTCTTAATGGGACGTTCCGAGGGAACGATCTTCCAAAGAGAGTAAGCAGGGGCGTAGCTTAGTCAGCTAGATTTTGGAGGGGTGTGGAACAGAGATTTCCCAACCATCACTGACATTAAAATGTCAACATGGATGAAAACAGTATTACATTTAAAAGCCTTCTCTGCATCACTTAAGAGCCATGCAGTCCTTTGTTTATTCTTGCCATGTTTTGTGTGAGAGGGAAGAGAAGGGATGGGTGTATACAAGCTCTGCAAAGTTTCATAGAGACACATGTCTGTGCTATGAGTGAAGTTAATCCGAGTGGAAACCTGACCACAGACACTGCTAGCTCATTTAGAGGCCCGTGGACCCATCTACACACACCAGAATCCATGTATTAGGCAGTGGCATAACCAGTGGTGGCTGGCATAAATCGGGGGAAGGAGAGCGGGGGAGGGGGGAAGAAAAAAAACATACACTTACCTTTTTCCTGCGTCCCTTCTCAGTCGTCTCTCGGTGTCTCTTCCGGCCGGGACCAAGGAGGAAGCACACAGGCTCCCGTAAGCGAATCACAACACTGCAATGCAGCGTTGTGATTGGTCTGAGTACCTTGGTTCGGCGCTGAGACAGGCAGTGGGTGCCTGGGCATGGTCTCCAACCAGGCTGTAATACAGTCTGGTGGGGAACAAGCAAAGTGCGCGCGACTGTTTGGCTGGCTCAAGATGGCCGATCTAAAAGCCATGCAAACTTACAGAGTGCTCACCACTCCTCCCTCTGCTCTGTGAGCAGACCAGCCCAGCACCACCCTGCAAAACTGCTTTAGCAGGAAAAAATAAAATGATAATAACACCCTCGGCCATTATCATTTTATTTTTCCTTTTTTACACTGCTGAAAAGCAAGGGGGCAACACTCCTGCGCCTTTGTGGAGGAGCCACCACTGGGCATAACAAAAGCCCCTGAAGCCCCCATGGCGTGCGGTGTCCCCAAGGTCCATGAACTCCCTCTGGCACTGTCAGGTCATTGGCCTGAGAGCTATACTGGGTCCGGAGTGTAGGGGGCCTCCTTCATGTACTTTGCAGGCCCCCCCTCCCAGTTTCATTAGCCTACTGTTATTAGGGGGGTATCACACCCCAAACACCCCCCTTGGAGATATGCCGCTGACAACAGCGCATTGTTAACCTCCCAAAGGCAATAGTACTTCAGTTGAGGGGACTTCCGGGGCAGAATGACTGTTTAATTTGTACTGGTGTTTTCTGGTGATCTGCAATCATTTCTATCCAGCCAAGCCATTCTTATGACTTTGTGTGAGCTCGAATAGTCTAGATTGCCACATTTGTAGGAGTATGAGGGTCAATAGGTTTGTACCAGTATTTGGCAGCATTGGCAGGGACAGTCAGTGGTAGAAGCTGCAGTGCCCCTACCCCTGCAATACTTAGGGTTTTTGGTACTTATTTCTTTTCTTTTGCACTGGGGAAAACACCAAGAGACAGCAGACAAGGAAGTTCGTGAAAATTGCCTGGTTGTCAACAAGGCAGTGGCCACATGAATCAGTGGATCAGAGGCTTATCAAACGATAAGTCATACTCTTGTGGAAAAAGTTGTCAGGAATTTGACTAGATTCCAACAGACCTGGTGCATGAGGCCTGGGTGATGTCTCATGCACCAAAAACCCACATTCACCAAGATGAGTACTGTTTTGGGGTGCCAGGAGCTCAGCACAACACATGAGAAGTTGGCTCCAAAAGGTCTCTAATACACCAGGGATCGCATTATGGAAAGGGTCCTCTGTCCCTGTTTGTGCTGCAGGGCACCTTTTTACGACGTGTGCCAGGGGCAAACATGGGGAGTGTGCTCTATTACAAACAGTGTACTGCCCACAGGGCAGGCACAAACCTGCACTGCCCTGAAGGGAGTACATTAGAGAAAGGTGGACCGACTGTTTGTTTATGTAATATGGTCCCAAGCACACCTGAAATCTGTCAGGCCACCAGGTGGAGATGCTACATCATGAAAGAATCAGGAAAACAAAGAAGAGAAATGACTGGAGGAATCTTGGGGCAGATTTACAAGCCCTGTGCGACACTTTTGCGCTGCCTTTGCATCACTTTTGTGAGATGCATCATGTTGTAAAGCCCTGCAACGCATTATACCTGCATCAGGCATAATGTATGCAGGGTGGGCATTCCCACACAGGAAAGCCTTGTAAAAGTGATGCAGAGTAATCTACAAGATTTCACTGCACCACTTCTAGGACGCCACTGCGTCAAAACCATATGCCTGCTTGAAGTAGGTGTAAGGAGTGACACATTACAATAAGTATAGCCCTCAACATGCATTACTGGAGTTGCGTCGTGCTTGTGACATGACTCCAGCAGCACATGACTTTTGGGTCAACAGATGAGTCAGAATTCTCGAAGCATCTGTCAATCCTTGAGCCATGGAGGCGCATCCAAGATGGCGCAAGGGTATCGGAGGGTGGCGCATGGAAACTTACGCATCTCTACAGATGCTTCCGTTTCTTGTAAATCTGCCCCCTAATGTTCTAGGACCACAGATGGATGCAACCAATGTCTTTCACACATCCACTTCCATCACTTTATTCACCGCCCACCGATCACCCTGGCTTTCTACATCAGCCAATAAAAGACTACCAAACTGTTGGCCACCACACTGGCAAAAGAGAACATGAAACATGCACTGCTCACTCCCACTTTTAAGGAATTGAGTTAATAGATAACCAAGGCTCGTACCCAGGTCTCCCCAGCAAAAAACAAAAACAAAACAAACCCACAAAGCAAGAGGATCTAACACTTAGCTCTATAGACTCAAAGTAACCATTAGAACCTTTGAAAATGACAAGCAAACTAAATCCGACCTGACATGTTAGTATGCACAAGATAGCTATGTCACTATAGAATCGATATATGAATTTTAGAAAAGGCACTGTCCCAAAAACAACTCTTCAAGCTTCTGGATGACCTAAAACCCTCCTCGCCTGAACCAACATCATCACAAGCCCTCCTTTGCTCCCTGTTGGAGGCTTCACCTTCAAAATCAACGACATCCACAGTTGCATCTTACCCAAGCTAATATCAGCATATGAAGTCAGCTCAACAGCAACCAATCCCACTGACAGAGGCTAACTCCTTCTCACAGTCCTGCTACAAAGAACTCTGGGGCATATCAGCAAGGCGGCGCTATGAAATTATCGCCGCTTTTGCGTCCGCTTTCGGGCGAAAAGCAGCGATAATTTCATCGCCTTATCAGCAAAGACACGCTATCGCGTGTTTTGCTGATTTAGCGCCCCTTACAACAATGCCCAGCTATGCATCTCTAATGAGATGCAAAGTGGGTATTCCATGCCAAAATAACTGGAGAAATGTCGCTAACCGACATTTCTCCAATTATCAAGCTGCACGCAAACAAACAGAGCGATAAGAAAAGTAGCGCTAACTACAGTTATCGCTACTTTCCTTACACCTGCTTGTAATCTGACTTAGCCATGTAATCAAATGGGAGGTGGATTACATGGCTACGACCAGCCTGCCCTATCAGCAAGGTATCGCTGGTCGCAGTGCTATTATCGCTGGATTTCCAGCGATAATCACACTCTTTTCCAGCTAACGCATGGATTCCTATCGCTTGGGAGATAAGCGTTGCTGATAGCACGCTATCTCCGCGATAGAATCCAGCGTTAGCCTGCGATAATTATCCTCACGCTAAAAGTGCTGAGCGATAATTATCGCAGGCCCTTGCTGATATGCCCCTCTCACACCACAGCTGTCTTTCAACTACACACTGGAAAACAGGATGAACATGCTCCAACTTAAAATAGCGAAACATAAACCTCTTACTTGAAAAAACTTGACTCAAACCAACAGACCCAAAGAACTCCAGACCTATCAAAAACATACGATAAATAGTCACACTGCTTGAGTGAGATGTTGTTGGGCAACTAAAGAGTTTGTTAAATCACAACGTCTAGATGTCCTTTCGCAGAACAATTTTAGAGACTGCCACGATCATTAGAGTAACTCAAAAGCCAAACGAACATTGACTGTGACACTGCAGTCATTCTTCTCCATCCATCCCTGAACCACTCCTTAATTCATTGTTTAAATCACTTGTAAATGAAAAACCTGTACATAAAGTGAATCTAATCATCTCTTCTCTTACAGAAATAAAAACAATTCTCTAACTTCATTTTGCTCTGTATCTAACTTGTTCATCTATGAACTACTGTATGAATTCTCTCTTGCTCATTTGCCTTATCGGATCATGTGTTTTCACATGTTGTATCTACACTGATAGGACTCAGTTTATCCTTACCACATACATACCAATAGATAATTCCACTCACCACAGGTACCTGCTGGTAGTTAAGAGACAGAAGTCACAGAGTCACCTGGAACTCAACAGACAAGACACTAATTCTCTGATGTGGTAAAATATCACCAAACAAGCCACATATACCATATACTACGGTTCCTAAATAATGAAGTTTCCCTATTGTGAGGAAATCTGCTTGGTAAACTGTTATATTTTTACATTCTTTAGGTGATGTCATTACACTGTAGTTCTGAATTTCTTTGATGTCTGCTGTAATGCTTGTGTCTGTCCGGCCACTACTTGACCAACTGGAGCATTACTGAATTCCCCATTCTGTATTGTTTAAGCAGCTTGATGTTCAATACAGAGGCTGTTTATATTCTGTGCTGAACATGCTGCACTTAGACAATAAGGTCCAGAATTACAATACTTTCATGCAGCACAGCGTACCAAGGGAACTTGCTGCACTGTGCTGTGTGAAAGAGAGAGGGCAAAATATATAATAGTTACCTAGATATGGTGCACTTGTGGTCTTTCCTTGTGCTGGCTCACTTGTGGCAGCCCAACGCCAACGCAGGCACCACTTGTGCCATGATTCCATGATGCACAGATGTCTGTGTTGTGGTGAGGATAGTTTTTGTGCAGGAAGTCATACCTTCCTGTGCAAAACTATTTTTAGAGGCGTATTCCTCTTTTCATGTGTTGCAGAAAGCAGCACACATGCAAAGAGGATGTAGCGAGGTAAAATAAAGATATTTTATGCACATTATGCCAGCCTCAGGTAGGCACACCATTTTGATGCAAACCCAAGTTTATAGACTTTAGTAAATCTGAATTTATGTCAAAATACTTTAGTTAATGCATGGGACTGCCCATGCTCCATCCAAGTAATGCCTCCCCGATGCAGCGTAATGTAAGGCAATGCAGGTAATCTAACTGAGTCTATAGTGGCCATGCTACAAACATGTCTGCATTCATAAGAAGCAGAGGTTGAAGATGGGGACAATGGAATGTAGAAGAAGATACAACAGAATAAACTTGACTAGCTCTATGGAAAGTGGCATCCACTTAGACTCCCAGACTCTCCACATCGGTGGCAGGATAAGGGCATGGATCAAATTCAGGAGGCAAATAGTTGGATTGCCAGAAGTTATGTTTCCCCCACTGATCGAGATTTCGGTCTTGCCTGAGTTGAGTTTCAACCAGTGGATACTCTCCCAATTATGGACCAAAGAAAGTCAGTTATGTAAACCAAGGGTGGTAGAAAGAGCTACTGACCCTGAGCAAAAGCTGAGTATCCTCTTCATAAATATATATTTTGATTCCAAAAGAGTGAACAAGGGATGCAAAAGGCCACATGTAAATATCAAACAAATATGGGGATCGTCCTCATCCCTGCGGGATGCTACGGGTGCATGTGGTAGTGGTGGAACATAATTGTGCAAGTGTTGTCTGTTGAGCTCTACCTGCTAAAATGTAGTGTATACCAATAGCTTGAAGATGCTTGATCAGATTATCAGTTTCTGCTGATAGATCTAATACAATTAGAGCAATAGTACAGCCGCCATCTGCTTCCTAATACAAGTAATCAGGTACAGACAGCTAAATCCTAGATACCATTACCAACTCAACACATTGGTGAGCGTTCAGGTGAGACTATGAACCAGTGCAGGGATGTTCAGTGTTTTAGGATTGGTACATTGTAGTACAATCTAGGATATTTTATCTAACTGCTGAAATCTACACCAACTTGTGGTATAACTTTAAGATCTCAATAACTAGTTACAAATTGCAGTTTGTGTTTTGGAACAGAACACAGAGCCACCCATGCCCTTCTGCACATTGTGCACATTATAAAGATTAGTGCGTGTGCCTGGTACACTTAGGTTTCTTTCCAATGTGTCTTTGAAAGAAAGTTTGGAGTCAAAGGTGAAAATAAGTGATTTGAATTCGGTGTCAGCTGGGAGATGAACCCGTCCAAGGCAATTTCAGAGAGACAAGTTTGAATTGCTTGTTAGTGCTGGCAAACAGGAAGAATTCTATCCTGGTAGCGTTTAGCTTTAGGTTATTGCTGGACATCCAAATCTGAATGAAATGAAAGAAGTTTGAGTCTATAAATGTTATTAGGGGTGGAAAATTTCAGGAAGAGCTGTGACTTGCTGCACTATTGATGGATCTTAATGCAGCTGTCAGTAAGTAATGCTCCAAGTGGTTCCATGTAAAGGTTTGGAATGATGGTGGAGAGGATGAGGCCCTTGGGCATTCTGCAAGAAACAGGTAGTTTCTGAGATCTTGTTGTTCTCAGCTGGATACATTGGTGACGGCTGGCTGTAAGGGTGAACTGCTGTAGAACTGAACATTCATGCTTGCATTGTGTTGATAAGTGGTTGTGATTCCACTGTGTCAAACTGTTGAGAGGTCAAGTAGGATCTACAGACAGGGGAGCTTCATGAATGGAGTCAATGTCTGTGTTCCAGTGAGATCTATAGGCAGCATGGTAGTCCTGTTAAAGGATATTCTTGCTGATCTGATCTTGGAAATGAATGGAGCCTGCATTCTCAATGATTCTATCAATGGAAGGTAGATGGATGGTGAAGCTGTAGTTGCCTAGGTAATATGGGTCCATGGTAGACCTTTTGATTTGGCAGATTCTATTTCTATTGTGCTTTGAGGATCACATAGTTTTTTGTGGTATCGTTGCATAAGCTGTAAAGCCTGTTGACATCTGATATAGGCGGGAGATTCTGACAAGTTCATCTTGAAGACAAACCACCGGGACATCCTTGTTTTCCACTTTTCAGTTTACCTTGGCATGCTGGTGTGGCATGATGGATGAAGAATGGGATGAAGAGATGATCTATCCCTTTGAGAAGAATCAGGGACTCACACACTCCCATCATGGGTCTGGGTTTTAGAATTGGTTGTGGTGTATGGTTTGTGATGAACATGAATTGAGTAGCTCACCTCCAGGCAGTACTTTGCAATGCAAATCATGTTGCTAATTTATTTAATCTCTTCCTTAGGGGAGAGGGGGCTCCAAAGATTGTAGTGGGTTTATTCTTTGATGATTCATGTGGCTGCATTCTACTATTTCTGTAACTATATCCCAAGTACTGTGAAAGGGCAAGGAAGGAAGGTTCTATGGAAGAGGAACCCTTCTGAATGGTGAACTCAAAATATCCTGTGTCTGAAATTATGGACGATCCTTTGCCTTCACCAAACCTGAAAGTGTGACTTTTAATCTTTGGTTTGAATAAAGGCAGCTAGTTAACTAGATGACTCTTCTAATCAATGAATGAAAACATTTGTAAAGCACAGTTGTGGCACTGAAATGCACTACAATACACTTTGTCTCATAGCTACTGAGGTTTATCTTGTTAGCAATCTGAAAAGGGCCAACATTTTGAGGTTGCAACTGTGTTGAATATCAGAAATGCAAAGTCTTACAATATGTCTAGTGCCATCAGCAGGAACTGGCTTTCTTTTCACACCTGCATATTTCTTGTATGGCTCTTTCATTGAACTAAGGGCATCATCATGAAAAACACAGTTAAAAAAAACTGACTGGTACAAAAAATACAGAAGAAATGGATAAAATATACATATTCCGCTACTTCAAATGTATACGAATAATATGGGTGAAATTTGAGACAAAACCATTTTGTTCTAATTATCCAATTTTTAATTACACAAGGATAACAATAGTGCAATTTGCTTCATTATTTTTGGATGAATATTAATGAATTAGCATATATATGACACGTAAAAATACTTAAAAGCAACGTATTGAAAATGGTTTCACAACTCATTCTATTAATTTGTGCCTTTACGCAGAAAATATTCTGTGACGTATACTGGACTACAATCTGTTTGTCCCATTCCTTTTTATTACTCTAGTAGTAACAATGCTGCAAAACGCTTGGTTACCTATATTGTGATGGATTTGCTGAACGTTCATCAAAACATTGTAATAGGGCTATGTAATGAGGACACACTGTCGGAGGTGGGTTTCTGCAGGCAAAAGAAATGTGAAACCATTAGCTAAGAGTATGGTGCATTATCTAAACAAACTGTCAGAAAGCAGGGCTGGAGATACTGATTACTGCTCAATGTGGCTCGAGAGTGGGTGTGTGGTACTCCAAACTTCCTTCCACTAAGTTTCTTTTAGTGAAGGAATGGCTGGAGGTCTTCGCGGTGTCCTAGTATTGTATGGACTGAGAGTGTACAACTTCAAAGATTGTGCTATGCTGCAGCTTGCTATAATGAACTACAACTCCCAAAAGGCCACAAACTCTTACATAATCTAGGGAAAAGGTGGCCATCTTGGATTATCGTGTATAGCTTTCCTCATAATAATTTGTTGCTGCAGTGAGGACCTTGGTGCACAGCTCTCAGATTTCCATTGCCAATACATGTTGCTTCCTTTAATATTTGCATTGATTGACATGGGGAATAAAGATAACAAAAATGAATGTTGCACTATTTCTTGAACGTTTACCTGAACTCTTCTAAAACTTGGGATTGATACAAGTGTTGCCAAACAGAAAGCACTCAGGAACAGGAGGAATTCTTCTGTAACACAGAAGGAATGATTCATTAACTGGATTATGTTGCACATGTATATGTGAATGTTATGCCTAAAGTATTGGAGTTTTAGAATGCACACATGAATTGCTAAGAATAGGGAATAACATATATTAACATTGTGAGTTGTTTTACAGTTCAACAGAAGTCAAAATGAAAGTGTAACTCATCTTGCTTAAGAGAGTGCATAGTGACAAAACATGAGGTGGGCATTCAAAACATAGGGTGAAGTGCTAGTGTAGATATATATTTGAGATACTCATTATCTGTTTGTTTTAGTTTCAAGGAAATACCAGTTTCATATCAAACTAAAGAGTTGGTTATATATGGATATTGGTAAGGTATATCCATGCACTCTTACAGTTAAGCATAGAATCCTTAATGAGAAGCTACTTAAGATATTTCTTTGTCTTGTAGATAGCGACTAAATCCTTGAAACATCCTTGACAAGCCGAGGTGGCAGGTTACAGTGGTGGAGTGCTGTGTCTCTGCTTTCTCTCTTGTGCCATTCCCCATTCCTGGTTTTACCACTTACACTCATATTCCTTTGTCTGTAGTCATAGGTGCATGCGGAGGTGGTGAGGGATGAGAAAGTCTATCACACACATTGGATTCCAAGAAAATGAGCGTATCCTGACACAAACTCAATCAATAGTATTGTTGATAAATTGTTTGCTGTTCTCTGCTAAAACACTATAAACATGATGCTAATGTTTTATTATATCTCTAAATATGACCAACAGATTGAGGATGGGTATAAGTGCGCTCAATAAATGTTTTTAAATTCAAATTAAATTCAAATGGAGTATGGTAAAACCTGAAAGTGCATTTTCATAAACAGAGTTACGTTTTTCAAAGGTTGGAAAAAACATGGTGCTCCCTGAACACTCCACTAACCAAGAGTGGAAGAAGATCATGCAAATATAAATCATTTTCAAAAGTAGTTTATGGTAATCCAGTTTAAGCAATAAAAGTGAAACAATTCCAAAACGATATTCACCGCCACAGTAATACAGTTTTGTGTTGTGACACAAGATAATCTGTGATGAAGTAAAGAGAGAATGTATAGAGAGCCTTCTTATGCTCCATAAGATTAAGGGTTGGGATCAGAAAACTATTTACTTTTTCATTAGAGAATGTTGAGAAAGGTTGAAAGAGTACAAACTTTTCATGATTTAACATATTGTTCAATCTCCATACTCATTAAAGGACACCCAACCACAATGAAATAATCATCTGTTGTTTGTTACTCTCGAGGAGCACCACTGATACTGTTGAGACCCAATCTAAAGGCTCCGCCTGCATTGATTTTCTTTAACTATATGGTAATGTCTACCTGTTTCTACCTGGTGTCAATACTTTTATGTGTGAAAATCTGATAATCTATTGGTGTATTTTTTTTAAGAATACATTTTTAAAAAGAGAAGCTGTTGCCTATAAAAACAAAATCCACTTTTGTAAATGGAAAAAGCGTGTTTTTCCCAGGAAGGCTGAAACAATTGCACTGCTCAAATTTCCCTCGACGTTTGCAAACCAGCAGCAAGAAAGAGGAGCGCTGGGCTGGGAGCGGCAGCTGTTTTTTCCTGTCTGTGCCTGACTTCCAGGTCCTTTCATCTGCCCACTGCAACTCCTCTTGACTTTCTGTGCTGTCCAACTTTACACCCTTCCTCCACGATGGTTTGAGTGAAGGCATGCATTACCTGCTATGTATGAATGTCCCATCATGAAAGTATAGGTGAAGATAATAAGCGAACTGAGCAAGACATTGCAGCGCGGTAGTAAATATAGCCCGGTGTACCTGATTGGGCTTTCACCACAGACCATCAGTTATTTTCTTAGGCAAAGCCACAGTTGATCCCCAAATACCTTGATAGCCAGAATTCATTAACACATTTTCCTCCCTTCTCTTCCCACACAGGCCCAGTGCTGAACTAAAGAGTAAAACGGATTTTCGTCTGAAAGAGTTGTTACTTAAGCAGGTTATATTATTTCTTGTTATCAATATTTTTATAGCACGCTAATTACCCATGAGAGTACCAAGGAGCTCTGTTGATGGTGTTGAGACCAGGCAAGAAGGGCTTACTCGGAAAGCGAGGTCTTCAGCTTCTTGCGAAAGTCAGGGAGAGTCAAGAAGAGAGGAGGTGGCTCCGATGTGTTGTGGGGAGTCGTTAGCAGGTTTTAGGAGCCAGTATGAGAAGGTGCAGCCCCCTGCTCTGCTTTTGTGTATGCTTAGGGTGTGTGCTATTGAAAGACCGGCAGAGCGGAGGTGTCTGGATGGTTGGTGGAAGTGAATGCGGCTGTTCAAGTAGGTAGGGCATGTGTTGTGGAGTGCTTTGCAGGTGTGGGTGAGGAGTCTGAAGCGTGCGGCTTGTGTATCAGAGTCAGCGGAGTTCCCTAAGGTGTGGTGTGATGTGGGCTCGGCCTGAGAGGTTGAGGACTGGTCTGGCTGCTGCATTTCAGATAGTCTGCAGTCTTAATGTGAGCTGGTTGGTTATCCCTGTGTACAGAGTGCACCCATAGCATGGTCTGCTGGTGATGAAGGCTTGGGTGATCATTTTCCAGGTGTTGTCTGGCAGCCCCTTAAAGATTTTCTTCAGCAACCTTAGGGTGTTGAAGAAAGACTAGACCACTGCATTGACATGGGTCGTCATGTCCAAATTGCTGTCTATGATAATTCCAAGGCTTCTTGCTTGTGAGCAAGGCGTGGGAACATGTCCAAAGTCTGTGCGCCACCAGTTCCCTTCAGACTTGTCCGAGCTCATTTTGAGGTAGTTGGATTTCATCCAGGTTACCACTTCCGTAATGCATGCGTGAACCTGTTCCTGGTGTTGTGTGTTCTGTATGTCAGTTGTGTGTCATTGGTGTAAATGAAGATGTTTATGTTGTGATTTGAGCCAGAGGAGTAATGTAGATGTTGAAGCATTACAAATGGGGACTCAGAGGCAAAGAAGCTCTCAGGAGGTTGCACTGTCAGTTCGCTCCCTGAGAGCAGCCCTCTGTTGGGGGGGGGGGGAAAGGGATCCTATGGACTCCCCTGACATTCTGTTGGAGGCGGGTGCAGTCACTGACTGCACTAACCTGCAATGGGATCTCTAATCCCCTATAAAAGTGTAGGTGGGTGCCGCCTGCACTGTAAAAACATGCCGCGGCTTGAAAGCAGCTGCTCCGTTTTCACATGAATACACTGCCCCCCCCTGGGCAGAGCGAATTTGCGGCTGCCATGACAGCAGTGCATTCATCCTAATACGGTGCATTTTCCTTCATTGAGCTGGGCGCACCTTTTGAAAGGTGCTCCCACCACAATGAAGGAAAATGCGCAGCATGTATAATGCGGCCCCTGATGGCTTGATCCATATGAAATATAACTGTGTCAGTTTTGTACTCATGCAGAGACTGTGCAGCGTTCACCTGTGGGTATTTCAAGACATGTGCCAGAGAAGTGGTGAGGGACATCCTGTTCAGATGTGATGAACACCATGTCAGTCAGAACTTAGTGGTGAATTACAAGTATGCGTAAATGCATTGCCCTCATTTAGCTCTAAATTATGCAGATGTAGGTGCTCTAGAAAGTGTAAAAAGTGCAACAACATATTAGCAGAAAAAGATTATGCAGTGACTGTCTGTGCCTTAACCTTGCATTATGCATGTTTGTGATTAAACAGCCATAGAAGATTATTGACACACCTACATTATGGACGTTGGAATCTTTTTTGTAGTCAGTCAAAGGGTTGTGAATCGGTAAAATGCACAGACATAACTTACGCATGTTGTAATTTTAAATTTTTGTGTGGTGAATATGGACCATTGCCCTAGGTTCACCCTTACTTTCTCTTGGTTTAAGGGTGACTCTTTTGTGTTTGGTCTTTATGTGTGTTTGTTTCTTAGCTCTGCTATGTTTTTAACATTATTAATCTCTGACACTTGCTTCTGTTTTTTCTTCCAATTCTAAGAATTTTCGAAAACACGGAATCCCTTTAATGGCCACCTTTTTATTACTCGTTTCCTATTCCTGGTTCATTCCATATCATAACATTCGTTGTCAGATATTCACACAAACGAGTACAGAGGCACACGTAAGTAGTCCATACAGTGATGCTGACTCGTAACAAAAAAATACAAATACAGTCTGGACTGGAGTGTCTTTTCTTCTCTAAAGTGTGGTGTTTATTATCCAGTCTTGTAACACAAATCTAGCAAGAGGGCAGCCGACACGCGTTTCGTCCTACGGACTTTTTCAAGGCAAGCAGCAACAGCTAGATGGTGCTGAAAATGTACACTGTTGTAGGTCAGAGTAACTGTGCCCAGCAAAGTCTGACCTAACGTAAACATACTTGCATGCAAAAAAATACATGTTCTGCACGCCAGCCACCCGACTGGGGGGGTTTGGTACCTTGATAGCGCCACAACTACTATTTGTTGCTGATAAATATATCCGGAACCTTTCTCATTAAATGTGCATTTGTATTTGGAAGAGCCACCTTTGTTCTATTTGTTGTTTGATAATTCTCCTTTATCTTTCTTCCTTACTTTTACTGTTCTATTGCTTTCCTTTTCGCACTTATTCCTCCTCACAAAACATTTTCTTGAATTCTGTTCACCCACTTCTAACTTAACTCATGCTTTTTTGCCTGAAAACTGCTGCAGGTGTTTTCTTTTTTAAAACACTGCTATTACTAAACTGCCCCCTCCCCCCCACCCCGAGGTCAGTGCCAGGTGCGGCTGCACCGGTCGCACTGCCCTAGAGTCGACCCTGAATATAAAATGAGCAGATAAAGATTAAAAGCTGTTTTGCTAAACTGTTATGTAGCAGTTGTTAAGGGCAACTTACATGACAGTATTTAAAACAAGTAACAATGGAGAAATCGTGCAAAGTCATTAAGGCCAATATAAGGGTTACACGTATAAAAAAAAAGATGGGTGAGATTCTGAAAGAAAATCACAGAAGTGTGCTTCTCTGCCCTTGTTCTGGAGCAGAGTTATGACTTAAAATGAATTCACAAGAATTTACAAAGGTAGACCTGGAAGCCCTACACCTAGCAAAGGTTTGTGAATCACATTACAAATGAGCAAATATTTATACGTATAATTTGCTCATGTGAAACTCTGTAGAAAAGCAGCAAATTTACTTCTTAAAACATTTCTTTTTCCTCTAGGGTCAATATTATTCCCAAAGAAGAAACTCCTTTCCTCACACCCCAACTTTTTTGGATTGGATGGGAGTCCCTTCGTCCTCTAAAAATGGGAGTATATTTCTTTCATCTTCCAGGGTTGGGGGGGGTTGAAGAGAAGTAGATGAATACCCTTAAACATGCACGTTTGTGGGTGTGTGCACAAACTCATTGTGCATTCTGGCACTTGAACTATTACTTTCTGTCCTGAGAATAGATGAACTTACACAAAAATGTTTGTGTCAACAATCCTTTTATGAGTGCAAAAACAACTTTTGCAAGTGTAAGTCAAACCTACATGTGTGTACACCTTTGGGAATAGGGCCTATAACATTTTGACTCTGACAAGACCTTGTAGAGTTCATCAAGTAGTGAAATGTAAACCCTTCTTTAGATATGATCCTTGGCATATGCTCACAATTATGACAAATAAGGGAATATAGGTAAGGTTAGAATTAAACATAGTGGTCACGTGCAGTAGAGCAAGCTGTGAGCGGCCTTCTTGATCCTCAGTTAAATACCTGGCCACTGGTTTGCAAATGCAGTTCACAAGGCAGACACTCGGAAACTAAAAGGAGAAAAAGAGCAGTGGTGCAAGGGGAACAATCAGATATCCTGATCTTCGTCATAACCAGACAGCTGACATGATGAAAGTGCCAGCATGTTCAGAGCTCCATTTGGATTAAGAGCAGCCCTGAACAGAGCCCATTCATGAACCGAATAGGAGTCCTGGTTTAATCAGTGATGGCATTATCATGGCACTGATATATTGAGAACAGTGTCGCCAATTTGCCATCCCACTGCATGGCACCAAATGGGGCAGGTAGAATTTTATGCAGCACAAGTGGATTTCTGACACATCCCTTATTTATTTATATTTATTTATTTTATTTATTTTTGTGTTTTATAGAGCGCGAACTTGACCCGTTAGGGTATCAGAGCGCTTTACAGAGTCATAGAGTTGTACAAAAGGCATGAAATAATAAAGTATACCATCAATAGGGAGGGGGCAGGGTGCCGGGTACATAGGGATGGAGGGATAACAATGTACAGTTTATATTACAGTTACTCAAGACAAGGTCCCAGGTTACATGGTGGGGTGGGCAGGTCATCAGAGGGAGGCAAAGCCGTGAGTTGATCAGGGTCTCTGTGGCGGTTGACAAGTAGTTATTTTACAGGGTTAAGGGTGTATGATAGCAGAGCCAGGTAAGGCTCTAACGTACGTGTTAGACCCGGCCCTCGTAACATAGCCAGACCTGACCCCTGCACCTCACACCAGCCCCCCGAGCCCACGGCCTAGCCGATCCTTCCCACCAGAACACACACACCCGACCCGGGCTTCCCCCGTCCGTGGCCTTCCTCCTTTCGGCCACCCCGGGCCCGCGTGCCCACTTCATGCACCAAGATGGCCGCCCGGCCCCAGCGCGACCCTGGCCTAGAGGCGCCACTCCGGCTGGAGGACATCGCGCTCCCCTTGGGATGAGAAAAGGAGGAGCAGTTTCCATCACACCTCTGCGCTTCCCTGGGAAGGTGGGTTTCGATCGACCCGCCGGCCTCCCCGAGGGCTGGCTCCACGCCTGCTGGGTGTCTGGGACTCCTCCCGACCCGGCCCTGTAAGGATCAAAGGACAATGGCAGGAAACCCCAACAAGCGACCCCCAGGTGACAAGACCCCTGCCTGCACAGACTCCGGACATCAAAGAGGAGTCGCCCTATAACAAGGGGTGCTCTGGGACTGTCCGGCAGATTCGCCTTGGAAACACCTGAGCCCTGCTGAGTGACTCGTGGCTCCCTGAAGAAAGTAAGACCTCCGAACTTGTGCTTGAGCCCTGCTGAGTGACTCGCGGCTCCCTGAAGATCGTAAGACCTCCGAACTTGTGCTTGAGCCCTGCTGAGTGACTCGCGGCTCCCTGAAGATCGTAAGACCTCCGAACTTGTACCTGAGCCCTGCTGAGTGACTCGCGGCTCCCACAGACTCTCTTGGTCCCGCCGGACCCCACGACGACCAGCGTATCCCCCAGCTCGAGGATTGTGAGCTGTGCGCCGGGTACGCTCCTGCAGCTGATCCTTATCCCCAAAGACTGTCCCGCTACCTCCTAACCCCCCTCCAAGACTTTGTGAGCCCGCGCTCCACTTGTATATATTTGCCTTGCGGATCATAAAGATCCTACAACTCCGATCTGATAAAGATCTATTCTTAAGAACTCTCGGTGTGGTGTCTCTTTGTCGTGTGGTGCAGAGTGTACGATCCTAGATACGAGATTTCTCCCCTGAGGAGTCTCTCGCCAGCGCCCGGCTACAATACCTCGAGGGTGGGTCTCAGGACCGTCAGGGCCCCCTCCGGGCCCCTCTGAGGTCGCCTTCTAACAGTACGTTTCCCTAGTCCTGCCAAACCCTCCTTCACCAGACTACCACTGCCATGTGGTATCACAGAGGAAGGGCTGCATAATGTTTATATGTTTCAATCCCATGTAGTTCGGCTCATCTGCGAATTGGATTCAGCCCTAAAACGTTACGGCTTTAACATAGACGGTGTAAAATGATGAACATAAACTTGAAAACAATTATATTGTGACGTTTCTCATTTCATGACTCAGTTTGATACAAGCCACTGCTCACGGTGTATAAGGCAGTTATCCCTCACTTTCCTTCGAATTATTAGTTTGTTCCCCATATGCTTTTTTTTTTTTTTTTTTTTTACAATTGGTTGGCGTTTTTATGAAGTTGGGATGTGTTTTGCACCAGAGTGTATTGTTCGACCCCCCGATCTGATAAAGATCTATTCTTAAGAACTCTCGGTGTGGTGTCTCTTTGTCGTGTGGTGCCGAGTGTACGATCCTAGATACGAGATTTCTCCCCTGAGGAGTCTCTCGCCAGCGCCCGGCTACGATACCTCGAGGGTGGGTCTCAGGACCGTCAGGGCCCCCTCCGGGCCCCTCTGAGGTCGCCTTCTAACATTGGTGGCAAGCGACGGGATTCGGGCCCATAATCTAGAGATCGTACCGTGAACGGCTGACGCACTACCGACAAAGATGGCAGAAGGAAACACCGTGGCTCTCACAGAAAACGACACCAGTACCGTGTTCCAGGTGGAAAGCTGGAAGATTACACACACAAAGAACTGAAGCAATTCTGTAAGGAACTCAGAATCGCTACCACGGGTCTCAACACCAAAGAAGATATGCAAAAGGCACTGAAAGCTTGGGTGGATTCTGGAGCCCCCCGCACAGAAGGAGCAGGGGAGCCCCACGACGAAGCTGGACCCTCCCAAGGAGAACGCAGCAGCAACCAGGTGCGAGGCTTCGTACCAGACGGGGGCCTATCCCCGGAGGAACTCGCGGACAGAGAAAGAAGTCGCCATCACAAACTCGAATTAGCCAAACTCAAAATTGAGGGCGAGTTGAAATTAGCCGAGAAGAAGCTAGCGGTGGAACAGCTGCGAGTGCAGGGAGAACTAGAAGAGAAGAAACTCCAACGGGAACACGAAGGAAGGAGACTTCAACTGGAACATGAACGCAGCTTGAAGGAAATGGAGCTGAAAGCAAAAAGCTAAGAAGCGCGGCCCCCGGGGAACCGAGAGGCGGCCTCCCCGGCGGAGCAGAAGGTCCACATCCCCAAGGATGTGGTCAAAGAGTATTACAAAAACGATGACATTCAACAGTGGTTCCGAGTCTACGAGGTCGCCATGACCTCCCATCGAGTCCCGCAGAAGGATTGGGGGGCTGGGTTGTGGGGACGATTCCTGAGCGAAGGGAGAGACACCCTGCTCGACCTACCAACCTCCATGCAGACCTCCTATGACCACATGAAAGCGGCCCTCCTCACGAGGTACGGCCTCACCCCGGAGATGTACCGCCAGCGGTTCCGGGACTGCAGGAAGATCCCAGGTACCACCTGGGTAGAGTATGTGAATTTCTTCAGCCGCGCCTTCGATGGGTGGATCAAGGGCAGCAAGGTAACCACCCTGGAAGAACTAACAGACCTTATGTTGTGGGAACACCTGGCTGTGAACTGCTTTGTGGAACTGCGCCAGCATCTGCTCGACAGCAAGCTCACGGATCCGAGAAAGCTGGCCGTCGAGGCGGATCGCTGGACCAACACCCGGGTCTCCCGGGGCCCTGTAGGAGAGTACCCCCGAGCCAGTCAGGGACCACCCCGCCAGAGAGGGGGGGGAAACCAGGGAGGGCAGAGAGAGTCCCAGTCTAGTCCCCCGAAGTCCCAACCTCCGCCTTTCCCGGCACCCCCACCAGCTGTATCCGGCCCCCCCCTGAGACGGGGGCACCGGGTGACCATCACTTGTTTTCGTTGCCAGAAGCCCGGGCATTACGCCAACGACCCTGAATGCCCCATGGCCCCACACACCACCCAGGCAGCACCCCCCGCTAGACAGATAGCCAATGTAGCACTGGGGGAGGAGGTTGAGGAGACCGAAGAGTGGGAACCCGCAGCCATGGCCCTAGTATCCTTAGGGGATAGAGAAATGGTCTCTGGAAGCCTCCTGCCCTCCAACACAAAGAAATATGGGCAGCTCGTAACGATCAATGGCCACCAAGTAGAAGCCCTCCGTGACACCGGGGCCAGCATCACCGGTGTCCTCAGTCATTTAGTCCACGAAGACCAGGTCCTCTCCAACGTCTTTTGCCCGGTCATTTCCGCCGACAACACGGAAAGCCTATGTAAGGTAGCCCTGGTGCCTTTTGAGTGGGGAGGGGTGGTCGGTAAACTGAAAGTCGCAGTGAGAACCTCTCAGCCAGTCGACTGTCTCCTGGGGAACGACCTGGAAAGTTCCCCCTGGAAACAAGTCGAGCGCAAGACCCACCTAGGGATGATGGGCCTCCCTGAGTGGGTGTGCGCCACCACTCGATCCATGGCGGCCCGACTGACCCCCCTGAGGGAAGTCGACGACGCCCCGACCACTGAAGATAGGATGGTCCCTGCTGAGGGTCCCCACATCCCCCCACCAGAAGGGTCAGTCGCCAGTGACGAACCACCGCCTTCCGACACCGCCCAGGTCACCGAGTTAGGCGATCTGCCTGAATTGGCCCAGTGGCACCACGAGGGGGGCCCCTCCCGGGAGGAGTTCTGCCGAGAGCAGGCTACCTGTCCTTCCCTGGTCAGACCCCGGCAACAGGCAGAGGCCCAGGCCGCAGGCGACCAGACTGGGACGCACCGGGTGTATTGGGAGAATGACCTTTTGTACAGCGAGCAGAAGTCGGTGGAGCTAGGGTCCGGCCGGGTGCTGGTGGTACCCCTACGCTTCCGAAACCTCCTCCTGGGCTTGGCCCACGACGTTCCCCTCGCAGGCCACTTGGGCCAGGACAAAACCTACAGTCGCCTCGTGACTCACTTCTACTGGCCCAGGATGAAAGCAGATGTAGAAGCCCACTGCAAGTCCTGTCCCACGTGCCAGGCCAGTGGGAAGAGCGGGGGAAAGCGCAAGGCTCCCCTCCAACCCTTCCCTGTCGTC
Source organism: Triturus cristatus (assembly GCF_964204655.1). Taxonomy (NCBI): domain Eukaryota; kingdom Metazoa; phylum Chordata; class Amphibia; order Caudata; family Salamandridae; genus Triturus; species Triturus cristatus. The sequence goes on from NC_140580.1 coordinate 990,645,412, forward strand.
AGTACCCCTTTTGAGCGGGTCGGGATCGACATCGTGGGGCCGCTGGACCCCCCAACCTCCCAAGGGCACCGTTTTATCCTCGTCCTGGTGGATCATGCCACCCTATACCCTGAAGCCATCCCCCTGCGCACCGTCACAGCCCCCGTGGTGGGCCGGGCGTTGATGGGAATCTTCTCCCGCATGGGTTTTCCCCGCGAGGTCGTGAGCGATCGCGGTACCAACCTTATCTCCCGATACATGAAGTCCTTATGGCAACAATGCGGGGTGTCTTATAAATTCACCACCCCGTACCACCCCCAAGGAAACGGCCTGGTAGAGCGGTTTAACCGGACTCTGAAGGGGATGATCTCGGGCTTGGAAGAGCCCCTCCGGCGTAAGTGGGACGTCCTGCTCCCCTGCCTCCTATTCGCCTACCGAGAAGTTCCCCAGAAATCCTTGTGGTTCAGCCCCTTTGAGTTACTCTACGGACACCCCGTCAGGGGGCCCCTCAGCCTGGTCAAGGAAGGGTGGGAGGCGGCGCCCCGAGGCCCCCCCCGAGATGTGTTCCGTTACGTCCTGACCCTCCGAAACCAGACTAGGAGGTTCCGAGAGATGGCCGAGGCCAACCTGGAGGCAAGCCAGGAGGAGATGAAGCGCTGGTACGACCAGAACGCCACTCTGGTCGAGTTTCAGCCGGGCCAGCAGGTATGGGTCATGGCCCCCGTGAAACCCTGCGCCCTCCAGGATAAATGGACCGGGCCCTTCAAAGTGGTTGAGCGGAAGAGCCAGGTCACGTACTTGGTGGACGTCCAGTCACCCCGGGACCCCCTCCAAGTCCTCCACCTGAACCGCCTCAAGCCCCACTTTGTGCGGACGGAGCTGAGCCTCCTACTGGCCACTGATGACGGGTCCGAGGAGGAGTCGGATCCTCTCCCTGATCTCCTGTGCACCAAAGAGAAGGACGGCTCCGTAGAGGGAGTGAACCTCTCTCCATCCCTCACTCCCCAGCAACGGGAGGATTGCCGCAAGCTCCTAGGGCAGTTTTCTGACCTCTTCTCCCTGGTCCCCAAGGTCACCGACTGGTGTGTCCACGACGTGGATACCGGGGACAGCCCACCGGTGAGACACCGAGCCTACCGAGTCCCTGATCGGGTCCGGTCCTGTATTCAAGCCGAGGTCTCGAAAATGTTGACCCTAGGAGTGATCGAACCCTCAGACAGCCCCTGGGCCAGCCCCGTGGTCCTGGTCCCAAAAGCAGCTGCCCCCGGTGTCGCCCCAGAACTCCGCTTCTGCGTGGACTACCGGGGACTCAATGAAGTCACCCGAGCCGATGCCCACCCCATTCCCCGAGCCGACGAGTTCATTGACCGGCTCGGGGCTGCTCGGTTCCTCAGCACCTTCGATCTCACCTGCGGCTACTGGCAAATTGCGCTCACAGAAGGAGCCAAGGAGCGGTCCGCCTTCTCCACCCCGGATGGGCACTATCACTTTCGCGTGATGCCCTTCGGGATGAAAAATGCCCCGGCCACCTTCCAGCGACTGGTAAATAGAGTCCTGGCCGGGCTGGAAAAATTCAGTGCTGCATATCTCGACGATATCGCAGTTTTTAGCTCTGAGTGGAGTGAGCACCTCCAGCACCTCCGGAGGGTGCTGACCGCCCTGCACCAGGCAGGCCTCACCGTGAAGGCCAGCAAGTGCCAGATTGGGCAAGGTTCGGTAACCTACCTGGGGCACCAGGTCGGAAGCGGGCAGGTCGCCCCTCTACAGCCCAAAATCGACGCCATCCTAGCCTGGGAACCCTCCACTACCCAAACGGAGGTCCGAGCCTTTCTGGGCCTCACGGGCTACTACCGGAGATTCATCCGGAATTACGGCAGCCTGGTCGGTCCCCTCACGGGACTCATGTCCAAGAAACAGCCCAAGAAAGTGCAGTGGTCCCCTGCCTGCCAAGAGGCGTTCAATGCCCTGAAAGCGGCCATGTGCACTGCCCCCGTCCTCCAGGCCCCCGACTACTCCAAGGAGTTTGTGGTACAAACTGATGCCTCCGAGCATGGCATCGGGGCAGTCCTCTCCCAGGTGAATGACCAAGGCCTAGACCAGCCCGTAGCCTTCCTCAGCCGAAGGCTGTTGCCCAGGGAACAGAGATGGAGCACCATTGAGCGCGAGGCGTTCACCGTAGTCTAGGCCCTCAAGAAGTTACGCCCCTACCTGTTCGGCACCCATTTCAAGGTCCAAACCGACCATCGCCCCTTGCGATGGCTCATGCAGATGCGAGGAGAAAACCCCAAGCTACTGCGGTGGTCAATCTCCCTCCAGGGGATGGATTTCACCGTGGAACATCGCCCTGGTACGGACCACGCCAACGCCGATGGCCTCTCCCGGTTCTTCCGCCTCAGCGAAGAGAACCCCCAAGAGGATGGGTAGTTCTCTCCGGCTTTCAGCTGGGGGGGACGCGTGTTAGACCCGGCCCTCGTAACATAGCCAGACCTGACCCCTGCACCTCACACCAGCCCCCGAGCCCACGGCCTAGCCGATCCTTCCCACCAGAACACACACACCCGACCCGGGCTTCCCCCGTCCATGGCCTTCCTCCTTTCGGCCACTCCGGGCCCGCGTGCCCACTTCATGCACCAAGATGGCCGCCCGGCCCCAGCGCGACCCTGGCCTAGAGGCGCCACTCCGGCTGGAGGACATCGCGCTCCCCTTGGGTGAGAAAAGGAGGAGCAGTTTCCATCACACCTCTGCGCTTCCCTGGGAAGGTGGGTTTCGATCGACCCGCCGGCCTCCCCGAGGGCTGGCTCCACGCCTGCTGGGTGTCTGGGACTCCTCCCGACCCGGCCCTGTAAGGATCAAAGGACAATGGCAGGAAAGCCCAACAAGCGACCCCCAGGTGACAAGACCCCTGCCTGCACAGACTCCGGACATCAAAGAGGAGTCGCCCTATAACAAGGGGTGCTCTGGGACTGTCCTGCAGATTCGCCTTGGAAACACCTGAGCCCTGCTGAGTGACTCGCGGCTCCCTGAAGATCGTAAGACCTCCGAACTTGTGCTTGAGCCCTGCTGAGTGACTCGCGGCTCCCTGAAGATCGTAAGACCTCCGAACTTGTGCTTGAGCGCTGCTGAGTGACTCGCGGCTCCCTGAAGATCGTAAGACCTCCGAACTTGTACCTGAGCCCTGCTGAGTGACTCGCGGCTCCCACAGACTCTCTTGGTCCCGCCGGACCCCTCGACGACCAGCATATCCCCCAACTCGAGGATTGTGAGCTGTGCGCCGGGTACGCTCCTGCAGCTGATCCTTATCCCCAAAGACTGTCCCGCTACCTCCTAACCCCCCTCCAAGACTTTGTGAGCCCGCGCTCCACTTGTATATATTTGCCTTGCGGATCATAAAGATCCTACAACTCCGATCTGATAAAGATCTATTCTTAAGAACTCTCGGTGTGGTGTCTCTTTGTCGTGTGGTGCAGAGTGTACGATCCTAGATACGAGATTTCTCCCCTGAGGAGTCTCTCGCCAGCGCCCGGCTACAATACCTCGAGGGTGGGTCTCAGGACCGTCAGGGCCCCCTCCGGGCCCCTCTGAGGTCGCCTTCTAACAGTACGTTTCCCTAGTCCTGCCAAACCCTCCTTCACCAGACTACCACTGCCATGTGGTATCACAGAGGAAGGGCTGCATAATGTTTATATGTTTCAATCCCATGTAGTTCGGCTCATCTGCGAATTGGATTCAGCCCTAAAACGTTACGGCTTTAACATAGACGGTGTAAAATGATGAACATAAACTTGAAAACAATTATATTGTGACGTTTCTCATTTCATGACTCAGTTTGATACAAGCCACTGCTCACGGTGTATAAGGCAGTTATCCCTCACTTTCCTTCGAATTATTAGTTTGTTCCCCATATGCTTTTTTTTTTTTTTTTTACAATTGGTTGGCGTTTTTATGAAGTTGGGATGTGTTTTGCACCAGAGTGTATTGTTCGACCCCCTTCACGGCGTGGCATTGCCCCGTCAGCACCAGTTCCTTCTGCAAAGAGCCTCTTCACACCCTCGGGTCGCCAGCCCGCAGGTCTGAAGGTGGCGGCACCTGCTGCGGTCGGGCGACGGGTACCGAGATCTGCAGAGGCATGCTCCAACGTACAGATATCCCTCATAAACCACATGACGTGAGGTGCTGTCGCGCACTCCGTGCCCACACGCAAACCTCTGACTAATTACCTGAGGGGAGGGGCACGAACCACAAAACACAACAGGAAACAGGACATGAGACGGGCACGGGGCTGATGAGCCAAACAGAGAGCTGTGGCATCACTGAGCAGGTGAGAGGAGGGTGATGGGTGTTGGTTCATGAAGATAAGAGCTTCCCCATACACACACCCCACCCAACCCCACAACTCACCAGGGGAATAAGGGTGGTTAGTTATAAATGCTGCCAGGGAGCTACAATCATGGGCAATCCAGAACAGCCAAAACCCACAGAGTGGCATTGGTGTGGGAGAGGGTAGCAGGCATCTTGTCAGGCAGGCCTGGTCATTAAGCATGCTGAGGAAAAGAGGTAGAGTCAGACATACCAAGGTTGGATTTCACAAAATCAGTTGCAAATTTCGCATCAGGTTTTTGCAAATCCGATCTGATTTTGCAAACTGACCTATATACTAATGCATGAATATTAATTAGGCAGGTCACAATTTGCAGCCCGCTACCTTTAGCTGCAAAGACAGGCATGGTGGTTACCATGATTGTCTTTGAATGTGAAAGCATTTTTTTAAAGGAGTCCAATTTCTTTAAAGGAAAAGGAGTTGCTTTAAAAAAAAAGCCAGTTTAACTTTTGACATTTTTGAAACACTTCATTGAGACTGGGCTGTGGTGCCGTGAACCACTGCTACTCCGCCTAAAGCAGCCGCCCCATTCGCAAAGGTAATTGAGTTCAAAGTCAACCCCTTCCCTTTTGCGAAAAAGTTACCACCCCAACTTGGTAGTCTTTAACGTATAAATGGTTTGAGAACAAAGTTATGGTTGAAAACCATTAAAACATAGAGTACCGAATTGCAACTTGGAAGGCTTTGCGAATTGAGATTTCGTATCCAGTACTAAACTCATTTAGCAATTCTTAAAACTTTTCTGAATTGGCAAATGGGTTTAATACATAGGGAAAGGCTGTTAGCATTCAAAAAGTGTTTGATTGACTATCCGCACATAGAGTAGGAGCGGAAGTAAAGCATAATCAAAATTGCATCCCTAGCTGGCAGAATACAGCCCTTTAGAGTGAGCGGGTGGATTTATCACAAGAATCGATGAAAGAGATGCAGGTGACACAGGATAGTAAGGAGGTTGGGGCTGAGTATAAGAATTTGGGTTACTGGTGGAGGGAGGTGAAACCCTTCTCAAGCCGCAACCACAATCCTTCTCAGGGTGAAGTCACAAGCAAACTCTAAATTAACCTGTGCTCTATCCTTGGGTTGCTTTGCACAGAGACGTCGTCAGGCTTAACTTAGAGGCAATGTGTGAAGTATTTGTGCAGCACTTCAAACGGAAACAAAGTGAAAGCACATCTGAAAAGGATCCTACAACAGATTGAGAAAAATGGAGTCAATAAATAAAACAAGACCAAAATATAGCCATCATTTGGGAGTAGTCAGGGGTCGCAGCTGTGACTTCTAACTGGCTCCCAGCTACTCCTGGCACTTCCTGTGCAACCCCTGGGTGCAGAGGGGGGACCTTTGCCTCCTCTGAGGCCTGGGGTCGCAAATGTAGCAGCAGTTTCTGCCTAAGGGCACAGGGGCATTGCCTCAGTAATATCCTGCCCCCCTATTCAATTTACGTGTATAATAAAACACTGACTCAATTATGACTATTGTACTATTTTTTTATTTGCGGGCCGCAAACCCTTCAGCAGTCAGCGGCTCTGAAGGGGTTGTCCGGTGGGACTTCAGTCACAGACATGTGACATCATAATAGGGGTCGTGGTGCGTACCAGCGAGCACACAGCACAAGTGTGCATGTCCGGTTGGACAGAGAATTTCTCCGGCCAACCAGACATACGCAGTAGAAGCTTGCTCTTGCTGCACATTAGGAGAGCGGGGGTTGATCCGTGCTGTAGCCCCCAGTCTCCTACTGAGCAGCGAGTTCCCCTGCTCAAGCCAATCCTGGCTCTGCAAGGGAGCAGCGTCTGGATTGGCTGAATATTGGACAAGGGGCCTGGTGAGGGGTGCAGCTAGAGCAATTGCTGAGATCAGACTTTATGGGGCTAGTTAAATGTCCAAATCATATCGCACTGTTTAGGAAGAAACACTGAAGTGGTGTGAGTAAAGAAATCACTTGCAGGGACGGAAGAATAACAACAAAGGCTCCTTCTGTTCTACTCACCCTCATAATGTCATTTATCCCTGAACCTACATATCTCCTTTGTGTCTGTTTTAGTCCAGGCTGTACTCTGACTGTAATGTGCATGCTGCAGCCTTTTTAAATCCTATTTCTTAATGGCCAATTTCCATAGGTTCTCCCATATGTCGCTCTGATATACAGTCAACAATACAGCGTCAACAAACAAAACTCGACATTTCTGGCAGGCCTGGAAGCAGACCTGCTTTAGAGGCAACAATGAGAAATGTTAATATATCGACCAAAAAGAAGAAGCAGTATACTGGAGAGGACTTATATTGTCAGCCTGAGAAGGAGAAGTGGCTGGATGAGCCCTGCAGGATTGGAACATTTTTTGAGAAGGCACATTACATGCTCTGCACTTCCCCATCACCCTGGCTGCAAGAAGTGCCAACACTAACTGCTGTTGTGTGTGCTTCTAAATTCAACACTGTGGCTGGAAGGACTGGCTGCAGAAGACTAAAGGTCCAATTAGTTGACTGGTGCGCCTGTGGTATAACAGGAGGAGAGGGTCTGCGCAGTAACTCTTGGTATAAGCAGCTGTAAAGGACTGTTATCCCGGTATTTCAATCTTCTTCACTGTCTGGCAGAAGTGTCCAAATGTTATGTGAAATATTCTAGTTCAGCTGTTGCACCCTAAGCATGTGATTGTTGCATGCTGTTAAAGTAGCCCTTGGGCTCAGGGAGGCCATGTCTGGGTCACTACATAAAAGGCATGTCCAACTTTTACACCCCACCACTTTCAAATGCCACCAGACACCACTGTGCAAAGAAAGGGCCAGGGAGCAAGCTAGAGGTCACAGCTGCGACCCCTGACTACTCTCAAAGGACATCCATGGACCAAAACAAATACAATCAAATTGTTTGAACTGGAGATATGCAGGTTTTAAGATTTCAGTAAAAATAGTGCCAAAAAGCACAAAGTGGCGATTGTAGATATCTGGTCGTGCCGGACTGCGACAAAGTCACAAGTTCAGGCTGACCCCAATGGATCACTGGCTGGCTACAGGGGCCCAGTTAGGCCCGCTAAACAAAGTACCTTAAATCCTGGTTCCCGGAGAGTTGTGGGGGTCCATGTTGAAGAAGAATTGCACAGCCAAAGTGATGTGTCAGTTCTGAGGTGCGGACAGGCTGCGACACGAGGTCCTGCATCGTCATCAAGTATCCCATCGACGAGAACTTGCAATGCGAAGTCCAGCCTTGAGGATGCAGCATGCAGCCGGTTCCGAGGAGCTGTGAGGCTGCGATGCAGAATCTGACGTCAAGTCGAGGCAGCTGCGGACGAGGGATACAAGAGCCTGCTCTGAGGATCCATCATGCAGCAGCGGTTCCGATGAAGCAACCGGCTATGATGTGATGTGGGTCTTGACGAAGGAACCCGGCAACACAGCAGCAGAGGCGATGCATTGGTTTTGCTCTGGGAAGTGCTGCGCAGCAGAGGAGATACGTTGGTCTGCTGGATCCACAGATGCTGGCAGAGCATCTTAGGCCCACTTCCAAGGGTCCTGAACTGGGGTGGCACCACTTGGCAGGGTAGACTCATAGATGACAGAGTCCAGGTGCTGGGTTCAAGGTTGTTGGAGCCTTCTGTCCTTGAGACTTTAGTCAGGAGACCAGCCAACTAGACCTTGGAGTCACTTTGTCGTCCTGGGTTCAACAGATGCAGGTACAGTCCTTCTTACCCAGGCAAGAGGGCAGCAGGCATCAAGTCAGCACCAGCAGGGCAGCAGTCCTCAGAGCATCAGTCCAGCAAAGTTGCAGTCCTTTCAGCAGCACAGCAGTCCTTCTTCCTGGCAGAGTATCCACAGTTCCAGAAGTGTACTGAAGAGTTAGTGTCTGAGGTCCAATACCTGGTGCCCTTCTTCTGGAAGGTGGAATAAGCTTCTAGAAATTCCCTTTGAATTCCATAGGCATTTTGCCTTCCCTGGCTCCAGACTAACTACAGGGGATATGCAGTCCTTTGAGTGGAGGCAGGACACAACCTATTCAAATGCAAATAGAGCTGAGCCCATCCAGCCCTCCCATTCTGCCAGTGATGGCCCATCCAGGCACACTTAAGTCCTCTATTGTGTGTGGCTGTCAAAGAGGAATACACAAAGCTCAACTGTCAGCTACACCTAGTCTTGTGGCCCAGAGAGAAGATACAGGCATTAAATGGCTAAGGCAGGAAAATGCCAACTTTCTAAAAGTGAGAAGACTAAAGAACAGACGTTTTGCACTCCTATGTACTCAACTCAACACTATATTCAATAGAAACAAAAACCTGTTGAATTTAAAGTGTGCACCTGCTGAGGTGGTTCTACCTCACCACCTGATTCAAAACTGAAGAAAAGTACTAGGACAATAAGTCTTAGAAAGTAAGTGCATTACTACGGTGCACTCCGAGAGTGCCTGCTACCTCATTAATTCAATCTCATGAATACATACACTTAAAACATGAATTTTTAACAAAAATGTAAATAACACATCAATCAATCACAATAATCCATAAAATTTGCTTGACACCATCACTCCGTTGCTTCATCTATGTGTTTTATTGATCCAATTGTATAATTCTACAAAGCAGTTCTTTGGCTCTCGAATATCAATCAAAAAGTACCATGCGTGGATAATATAAATCCCAATGCATTTCAGGTGAAAAACCACCCTTCTTCAGGGCACTCTACAAACAAATTGTGACAACGATAAGTGTACATCATCATTAATTACATAAAATATCTAATGTTAACAATTGGCCTATTTTTAGAGGTAAGAAAATGTTAAAGGCATGGTCTTTTTGACTCAGATCCAACTAAATCAAATACAGAAATACAGTGAGAAGAAAACAGTAATTCAAAAGAAAACAGTGATGTGCAAATGAGTAGAAACAAGAAAAACGTTTGTGCTCGATATGTGACTGACACCTCACCATTATACAACCTACTCAATAAACCCTAGGTCCATGAGCTGTACCCCTGCTGTTTGATACTGCGTGGATATCAGTGTGCAGAAACATCTATCTTGGGTGTGCTAACAATAAGTCCTTAGAGCCAGCATGCAACCCCATGCTCCAAGGTATATCAGACAACTATTCCATAAATACCTCCACGCTAGTTTCTCCTGACTGGAGTCCAGAAGTGTCACACTGAGGAAACACAGTGCTACACTGTGCTACCTTTCCTCAAGCATCAAAGGAATAGTAATGCCGCTTATGTTGTTGTTGGTTATTACAAATCGGTTTTCCAAGGGGTCAACGAGATCACCCAACCTGCGAGGTCAATCACGCTTTAATATGAGCAGTAACACAATGATCAACACAGTGTCTCATAGACTGGAAATACACATACTACTTCCAAACTGCCAGAACCAAATCTATAAGTAGCAAACATTCCGTCTATACTGGTGCTTACCTAACGCTGTGTCTCAATGTGTAATGTCTTCCAAATTCCAGTCACCTACTCCTTATATACTAGGCAGCATTATCCTGCTGTAGATTAAAACTGCATTACACTCCTGATTTTCGCACTCAGAGTTCCGAAAAACTCCACTCCGCAGAACTCCGCAAACTTCGCCCTGTAAATGTTATTTTTAACAGGTGGATTGTCTCTAGTGTGGATGTCATGGGTGCACAATTGTGTGAGCCCAGGGATGATGGAGAACAGAGAAGAAAACTGCCCCGTTAACCGTCAGCAGTCACTCTGCTAGTCTGGGGTCAGAGTAGGGTAGAGGTTGACACCCACTACTGACCCATCATGCTCTTGGGCAGACAGTGAGTCAGGGAGAGGCTTGCTCTCCTCTTCTATCCCCTCATCTATCACCATGAGCATGTTAACTTCAGACCTCTCAAAGTGCAGTTTGAAGCTATTTATGTGGAGCACCCTTAAGGTGTTTCTGGAGGCCTCGAGATCCACCAAGTAGGTGAATTCCCCCTTCCACTCCTTCACCTCATATGGACCTGTTCAGTGATCCCGAGAGCTCAGATCTCCACGGGATCCAAAATCCACACATTCTGGCCAGGTTGAAACTCTACCAGAGTGGCATTCTGGTCATACCAACATTTCATAACTCCTTGATTGGCCTCACAATTGCTTTTCGCCTTCTTCCAGAAACAATGCATCTGGTTGTGGAGGACCAGAATGTAGCTGACCACATCCTGAGGGTGTTTCCTGGGAGCTTTCTACTGCCCCTCTCTGACAAGGCTGAGAGATCCCCTTACAGGGTGGCCATAGAGTAGTTTGAAGGGGCTGAACCCAACCTCTATCTGTGGCACCTCCCTGTAGGCAAAAAAAGGCATGGCGGGAGGATATCTCACTTATGCCTCAAGGGCTCAGGTAGGACAGTTATCATGCCTTATAAGTTACTCCACACTCATCCCACTGGGACTTCATGTATGCTGACAAGAAGTTAGTGCCCTTGTCAGGCACTACCTCTTTGGGGAAACCCTCATGGGTAAAAATTCCCATCAGGGTCCTGGCCCTGGCAGGTGCAGTCACCAACCTCTGCACTGGCCTCTGGGTAGTTAGTGGCATTGTCCACCAAGACCAGGATAAACATGCTGCCTAAAGTAGTCTTCGGGTCCAAGGGTCCAACAATGTCAATGCCCACCCTCTCAAATGGAGTGCCAATGGCAGGTAGTTAGTGGAGTTAGGGGAACATTGAGCTTTTCCCCAGACTTCCTAGTGGCCAATTGGAACATGATCTACAGAATGTATCTGAGGCTGTCTTCACCTGGGGCAATAGAAGCAGGTAACACACCTGGGAAAGTTCTTGTCCATTCCCCAATGTCCTGCCAGGGGAATATCATGAGCCAATCCCAAGAAGAAGGTCCTGTAACACTGGGGTATCACCAGCATACAGGTTGCCCCAGGTCCGGAAACCTTAGGCTTACTGTATATAAGGTCATTCTCCCAATAGATAAGGTGATCTCCAGATGTATCACCTACTACCAGGCCCTCAAGAGTGGGGCACTCTCTCTGCGCTTTGCAGAATTTCTCCCTGGTGGGCCCACCCTCAACTTGTCATCCAGCAGTCTCAGGCAGGTCACATAGGGAGGGAATGTCCACCTGGTTGGCTCAGGAGCATCCCCCTCAGGTGCCTTGTCAACCTGGACCATGGGAACTACAAGGGCTGATTTCCCATGACCCTGGCCCAGGCTTCTGCTTGGCCCATGCGGGCCATTGTTCCAAGCTCTAGGTGCCCTTGAATCCCTTACCGGGCAGCCATGGCCCTTGTGGTCATACAGACCCATTCAGGCAGTCCCTACATTTCCAGGTGTGACCTGAGCTCTATCCCCTCCAGATAGTGTGCTCCAGGTCGTTGCCTAACAGATAATCTACAGGCATGGCAGAGCTCACAGCTACTTTTAGGCAACATGAGACCCCACCCCCACTAAAAGGGACCCGGAGCTATCGGTAGATGACTCTCACGGTTCTCTGCAACTATAGCTTGGTGGAATGTGTTAGAGAGGACCTGCGCTGACACCTTACTGTAGTCATGCTAGCTCCTCTGTCCCTCAGAGCCTCCACCCATTGCTGGTAACCTACTGCCTGTACTTAGAGGTATTGGCAGGCGTATTGCTTTTGAGTCCATCTCCTTATACCCCAGGGGCTAAATGGTCACCTCTGTCTCGCTAATCCTGGTGTCTGCCCATCGGTGGGGGCTGTGCCCACTTGGAACATTTGGTGTCTCCCTTGGAGTGGCCATACTCATAACTAGGGGTAGAAGTTACACAAAAACGCTGCAAGAATCCTGGGAGTTCCGCCCACCCCTACATGGAGGTACACTCCTTAAAAAGCAACATCTGTGGGTCATATTAATGAGTTGCGAGCGGGAACATATACAATCATTTACCAAGACACACAGATGTGCGCAATGAGCAAAAAAGGTGAATCTATAATAGTATGAAATTCGAGAACTGGCAGAACAAAATTATCAATTATATTGCAGGCCATTAAAGCAATGAACACAAACTTGCAAATATTTTTTTGACGACAATAATCTATGCTGAAACACAAAACAAATGTACCTCATTTCTTTCAAAGCTATTTTTTAGTCTTCCCACTGGCTCTGGTGATTACTGCGGAACGCTGGGTTCTAACCCCATTTCCCAATTAAATCTTCAATCAATACCTGTTTATAGCAAAATAATAATAATAATAATACAACAAAAACCTCAGACGAGATGCGGTGAAACACACACAGCATTAGCAAGTATTTGCAAAACCTTTCAACATGTTTTTTTTCAGTAACTGCATTGTAAACTCACATGCATATTAGGAAAATATGAGAAAGACATGCATTGCTAGAATTTGGGTCAGCTTGAAATTAAAAGGCAAATGAGTACATATTTAGGCACCAAGGGGCATATCAGCAAGGGCTGGCGATAATTATCGTTCAGCGCGCTTAGCGCAAGGATAATTATCGCCGGCTAACGCTGTATTTTATCACTGAGATAGGGTGCTATCAGCAACGCTTATCTCAACAGCGATAAAATACCAGGCAGAAGCTGCCAAATGTGCGTTTATCGCTGGAAATCCAGCGATAATCGCACAACGTTTGGCGATAGCTTGCTGATAGGGCAGGGCAGACTCAGCCATGATATCCACCTTCCAGTGGATATCATGGCTAAGTCAGACTGAGAGCAGGCATAAGGAAAGTAGCGATAACCGCGATTAGCGCTACTTTTCCTATCGCTCTGCATGTTAACGTGCAGCTTGATAATTGGAGAAATGTCGGTTAGCGACATTTCTCCAGTTATTTTGGGGAGGAATGCCCACTTTGCAACTCATAAGAGATGCAAAGCTGGGTGTTAAGGGAAAGGGCGTTGAGGCATGTAATCACGCGTTAGCGTGTCCACGCTAATAGGGCGATAAAATTATCGCCGCTTTTCGTCCGAAGACGGACGCAAAAACAGCTATAATTTTATCGCCGGCCCTTGCTTATATGCCCCCAAGTTACAAAAGAACTTTCCCTATCTCTTTACATACCATAAAAGCCACATAGAAAACAACATTGCTGTAAGAGACATGAGGATACAAATAAAAAAGCCAGGCAATGACAAAAATTTAGGTACAGTAGTAATATTTTACAAAAGCTTTAGGCACATCTCAGTGAAAAAAAGCTCACATTTTAGAAGATACATGAGATTCGGTTAACTGATACTTCTCTATAATCTATTAAACTATGTAACTGATGGCACTCTGTGCCTTCACCCCTCTCCCCCCGCCCCCAGACCCCCATTGTACAAAAACTGACAAGTAAATTGTTTCCAAATAAGGAGGTCTACACTGAAGCAAACGTTTAACCTCTTCAGTGCCCATGACGAGCTGGACTCGTCATGGGCCGCGGTGGCGCTGTGCCCATGACGAGTCCAGCTCGTCATAAACCCCGCCCGCTAATGCAACGGCCGGCACAGGGCGGGGAAAGGGGCGGGCACTGAAGGGGTTAAAATACAAGTTTAACTTTGGAGTCCATGGTCAGGGTGACCTGACTGTCAGTTTGCAGGGCGAATCCAGCGTTTTCTGAATAGTAGACATGTTGCACAGAGGAAGCCGAAACCATCTACAGACACTCAAAACCAAACTGTTTTGTCAGTGGGGCTTCACTCTTGCATACCACCTGATCTCATCTGATCTCAGAAGTTAAGCAGGGTCAGGCCTGTTTAGTACCTGAATGGGAGACCACCTGGGAATACCAGGTGCTGTAGAAACTTCTGCTTGACATTTTAAACGGGCCACTCTCAGAGCTTTATTTGTAAATAGAATAAGTTACAGGGCTCTAATTAGGAGGCCACTGTATCTTGCCCCACACATTGCCCCAAACATGCTGCCAGTAATAGTATCAACACAACTACTAACCATCCCACTCACAAGTGTGACATTTCAGACTTTTACAGAGCCCCAAAGCTATAAGAATGAATTGGGCAGCAGGTAATAGTCATTTTCAATCTACATTGACTTAATAATTAACAATTGTTGTGGTCATCTCTAAATTAGCTACATAGCGCCACCTTGTGGCAGACTGTCACAAGCGCCGGTGTTGACAAGTAAGTGCCGGTGCCAAGCACTGGAATCCACTGGCTATAACTAAGCACTGGCCGCTTTTTATCATATTTCCATATTTATTTATTTATTTATTCATTTATACAGGCTGGGAATATTGGTTCCATTTTGGGAGTAAGACTGACACATGTAGGTAGCACTTTTATATATTAGATGTCAATGGAACTGTGATAAGGAACAAAGTATTATCGTCAAGACAATAGGATTGAGGTTTTTATATGGTTAAGGGGCTGGGGAATACGTGCTGCTTTAGATGCTGAGTTTGCTTAGTAAACCTTAGAAAAAAAGTCACACTTCTTGTAGGAAGATGTTTTTTTGGGGGGGTGGAATAAAGAAGGAAAAAAAGGGAACTTTCAGCAGACACGCTATTGTGATTTGATAAAGTTATAAAGTTGCATAGAGATTGTTTGTGGGAATTGTTTGTCGCAACATAGAAACATCAACTGGCTTAGTAGAGATTATAGTGATTCTTGTGACAGTCCATATCTTTTATCACCTTAGACTTGGTGTGTACTTTTGATTTCTTTTATATGTGAGTACTACTGTATCTTGCACACAGTCTCCAAAAGCGTTGTGTGTTGTTTTTTTTATTGACTGCTCACACAATGGGCATCATTATGATGTTGGTGGGATCGACACCGACGTGCCGACATCTATGTCCACAGTCAGACCTCAGCATTACGAATTGGTCGGTCATACTGCATTGATCAAGGGACTGACTGACAGCTTCCTGTCGGGCAGGCGGGCGATCGGTCAGATTGCATCCCCCACAATGGAGGAGGATTATGATCCACCTTTCTGCCAGCCATTTCATGTCGGTTCTTCCGACGTGGAAAGTCTGGTGGAAAGGTTTTTTTGGGGCCCCTAGCAGGGCCCCTGTCCCCTATGGTCTTCCGCTGTTGGCCCTGGGGGTAAACATCCCTGGGTTCAGGGATGTTTAAAAATATGCCTTTTGACATTGGGGCTTGTGCTACGGCCCTTTTCGGGGCCGCAGCACAAGCCTCAATGAAAAGAGGCATGTATCTGACTGCCTCAACATCGGTTGGATCCTAATTTGGCCGTCTGGACCGTCGACTACCTGCTGGCTGGTCCCTTTACTGCAACAATGCCGGTCCGGTGATCGTCCGACCAGCATCGTAATTGGGCTCTGTGTTTTTATTTCAACTGTGGTTTTTATATTGTGATGGTTTTTAATAACCTGAAACAATTAAAATCTTACTTACTTATGCTCACATGTGATAGTAAACCAGCGTGCAGGGTTATACCCTCACATACATCAAAAATATATACAGCACCGGATGATTTATCCCATTTTCCACCCCACTAGGTAAGTGGGCATACTCCATCTCTCCCTGTATTCCTTAACCGTGCAACGCACCAGTTATATATTTCTCCCTTGAATATAGGCCCACCACATCGTAACTATCAAACAAGTACCTTTACCCATTTTCCTAGCAGCACCTTAGTATATACTCCCCCCACTTTAGAAACTCCCTCTATTATACACTTCCCTCCCCCACAACCAAAAATAAACTTAGATCTTCCATCATAACTGCCCTGCTGCCCCTGGGTTTACACACACACACACATACACCAATCCACAATGTTGTACATCAGCTGTTCTTTCCGCATAAACTTACTTGTCTTGAGGCGCTAACCGGGGGATATTCAGCTTAAAGGACTTTTTAAGAGCTCAAGTTTGCTTAAATATGTGCACTTGGAAACAGTTGTTGTGTCGCCCCTTTTGTTAGTCACCACACTTTCATGCAAAACTCTACCTCTACTCTCTAGATCGATCCCAATCTTACCTGCTCAACGGCTGGCACCTCTTGCACCTCGTCCCTAGAGAGAATGTGCTTCTTGTGGGCTGATTGCTTGGCCTCCAGGGGCTGGGGGTCACTGTCGGATATTGAACAAGCTCTCTTCTTCCTGGTGGCTGGGGAGTGCATAGAGCGGGTGGGTCAGTGCCAGGTGGAATGCAGGGCAAGGGAGGCTCAAGACTCAGCGGGGTGCTGAGTGCCACTGGCTGCTTGTCTCTCAACTTGTGGCTCCTGCCTCCTTAGGACCTGAAGAAAGGCGGAGTGCTGAACTTTTGTCTGGGTGAAATAATTAGTTATCCGAAGGTGGGTCATGGTGGGTCACAATGGAAGGGACACACTGTGCTCAGAAAGAGAACCCTATGAGAGCGGTAAACAATGGACCAGGTCACAATAGAGAATGGAAGAAACCATAGACACAGCATTCTACAGAATGGCCATTTCTCTAAGTAAAGTTTTGCGGGAATTGGAGGTCACGTGACCAGGAAGCCTTTCAATAGGTTGGGGCAGGAGGCAGGGCTATTTCTTGGCTACGGCATCTGCACCTGTTATGGTTCTGTCTTCCCATCATGCTTTTTTATGGGTGTGTGCCAGTAAACTCTGCCATACGGCGATTGGTGGAGTTTGTGCCGAACTCCACACTCCAAGCGGAGCGTGGTGTGGCAAAACTCTGCGACTCAAGCATGCGGGCGTATTTTCCCACCCAGGCTTACTTGTAACAGTCTGTACATTAGAGGACAAACCTCCCTGTCTCTTTATCAAATAGTTCTTTCTTCTTTGGTTCGGATTGAGACTGGTTACCAGTGATCCCTTGGGAATTATTTTGGGGGCCTTTTGAGAACTTCTTACTTTACTTTGTCTCCCCCTCATTCTTCTTGTGGACCCCTGACCACCCTTTTGGGTGTCCTTCCCTGATGCCTTTGTGGACACCCTGGTGTTGATCTTGAGGCCCGACTCCTCAGCAACCTTGCTGCCTACTAAGTGCTGGTGCAGCTTTGTATAACAAATATTGAGCATGTGCTCCCTAAGAATCAAGTTGTACAGCCCATTGTAATCATTCACTTTTCTGCCCCTCAGTCAGCCATTCAGTGCCTTGTTAGAGTAGTCCAAGAAATCCACCCAAGACTGAGTGAGGAGTTTTCAGACCTCAGCTCAAATTTAGCTAGATGGATGGCTTTTATGGGGGTTTTCCTGACTTGGCCCTTTACTATTAGTAAGTCAGAAGAGTGTCCTGCCCCACTGGAGGCATATGCTTCTACAGACCCCCAATGCTCCTCTGGGAATTTGTGTACTCTCAGGTTCACCTCATAAGATTAAAACCATTTTCATGTAATCTCCCACCTCATAACTGGGTGCCAGGTCTTTTAGGATACAGACCTTCCTGTCTACTTCAGACACTGATTATATGCTGCCACCAATGCTGCTGAAATCTGCTTGCTTTGACTTCAGCACCAGCTCTTTAAGGCTCTTTTCATGAGCCAAACGCTCCAAAGCAAGTCTCTATTCTATACTCGATTTATTTTCCTCAAGTGCCAGTTCTATCTGCATTTTAAATGTGTTCATCTACAGCTGAAACTCCCTCTCTGCCTTCCTGTCCACCAGCTCCTCTGGGGACAGACCATGCGAGGATACTCTGCTCCCTGCTCTGCTAGAGAATTCCAATTCAGGAGATGGATCATCCTCCTCTACTGAAGGCTGCATTCAGGACTAGTTCCCAGGTCCTGATCCTGCTTATTCAGGTCATCCTCATCATACTGCTCCTCTGTAGCTTTTGTCAACTGGTGGACCTCTGTAAAGGCCCTCAGAGCTTTCTGCAGCTCCAACTTTGTGGTGCCCTTCTTCGTTTGTAGTCCACGTTCGTTGCAGAACTGTTTAAGCCCAGCCACAGTGAAGCTTTTCAAGTTGGCCAGCTTAAACTCCGTTACTGTAGATATGGTTTCTGACTTCCCAGTAGTGGGAATGAGGGTAGATTTGGAAAAACAAAAAGAAGTTAATCAAGGATAATTTAGAAACTCGAAATGGTTACAAATTATTTATATGGGATATTAGTGTAACACAAGAATGACTATGTGGCACTACACAAACGTGAGTCCAAATCCTCACCACTGAACACCAGCGTAAGAAATTGGGTTACTGGTTGGGGGGGGAGTTGAATCCCTTCTCAAGCAGCAACCACAATCAAACCCACAACCCACAGCCACAACCAAACCCTACATTAACCTGTGTTCAACCTTGGGTCCTTGGGTAGTTCGGCACAGAGCAGTCAGGCTTAACTCAGAGACAATATGTAAAGTATTTGTGCAACACTTCAAACAATCTTTCAAATAATGGTACCAAATACAATGAAAATCTTTCTTATGGTGTTCCGCAAAGGACAGAGCTACTGGTTATTGCTTGTCATAATTTATGATAGCTCTAAGATGTTTGAGAACTCTTTTTTCCTGGATGAATAGTGCTGCCCACATACCATCTCTCACATGAACATATGAGGACACACACAATAAAATCAGAATTGTGTGTTGGATGTTTCAAGATTTCCCTCCCCCTTTTTGTTACTATACTTGCAAGCCTTACATCATCCACATCCTTTACTTCTTTCACAAATGCCATTTTTGCTTCATTTATACTTTAAGGAGTGCCTTTTCCTGAAAGTAACTATACTTTTTTTCTAATGACAACATTTCTCAATACTTGTTAAGGATCTTAAGAAAGATCAGAAGCTACTGAGGTATTTTGCGATTGACAGGGTTCAATACAATGTTTGTGGCAGTGACAGAGAATCAACACTTAGGAGGTTATAATCTTGTTACATTATAGATTTGGATACCAAAATCCCTAAGGGTTTGACTATTGATAAATTATGTTTTAACTGTTAATTGCCTTGGTCACTGTATGAAGTTGTAGTCATGATTGATTTTACTTCTCAACGGACAGTGTATCAATTGTCAAGGTTATTTGTGAGCCATTTTAATTATTGCTTGTATTACACAGGACTCCGAGACATATGCAGCAGAGTAAGATAAGAATTACAATTGCGCTAGTTGGGACGATGTTATACATGGTTCTAATATATTATGTGAACAAATGAATATTAAGGAGAACGCTCATGTATAAGGACATGTTAAAAGTAGTTATACTTATTATGCATGCACAGCTAAATTGATTATGCCGAGTAGGGCTTAATGTGCATTGATTTTAGTACAAGTGAGGTCATGATCATGCAATTTTATCTTCATTTTAATGAATTGTCATATACATAGTTTATTTTGAAATTTGGGCATTATGTTATTCTGTTATATATACAGCTCAGCTAATCTGTATGACATTTTTATCACGGCTGAGGTTAAGATCATGGGATTTCATTTGAATCTTAAATAATTACCATCTATATATCTCATTCTTCTACAATATACTGAATTACTATATGTTTATTTTTTTCTTAGTTAGTATATTTCTCCCATGGTTAAAACTGCATTTAGTGACTGATGTTATGACATTTAAATATTTGCACTAAATACAATTGTAATGATGCTTGATGGTTCTTTTTATGTAACACTGATTGGAATGGATGGTCCAATACTGAATCTTTATTATTTTCATTGTCTAATTAGGTACTATGCTTGGAATAATATTTTCATGCTTTCTTTATACGACATTGCATACGTAAAGACAGCCACCATGTGTTTGGTACAATAATCAGTAAGTACTACGTATGATTTTATTGTATGTTACTCATATAGAAAGTATGTTTCCTAAAGCAATCCTGTAACCCATGAGTAAGGCCAATGCCAAGACACGTCAATTTTCGTTGATGCTGATTCGAAAATCAAGGTCACAGCATTCACTGTCCAGGTAGAGCACTGTGCATTCCTGTGTGAAGTGAAGTGGAGATATATGCATATATATATGCATATATATTACTGCTGGAAAAACCAAAGGTTAAAGTGATGTTATAGTTAGGAATTATAATAATATTCTACTTTACATTAACAAAAACTTAGAAATTCATTGAAACAAAAAGATTAAATAGATGTTATAGTTAGGTGAACATTTCAGTTAAAACATTAACCAGTTATAGTTATCTCAAGTAACTGTAAATCATGCCCTAAAGTAACTATGACTCGTGACTTACGGCAGCACCCCGGGCCATGGCCCACCCTTTTTTTTTTTTGTTTTTAAAAAGGCCCTCTTTTACCAGGTATCTGCAGATCCTTCACAAATTCACGGTAAAATTATAAAGGTTCATGGCTCAACTCCCCACCAGGTCAAGAGGGGCAGGGTAGGGATACCCCACCCCTTCTATAAGGTTTTTTATACTTTTTTGTAGGACAGAGGACTGAGTCCCTGAGTCCTAAAAGTGCTGCCTCCACATATTTGTTGATGTGGTGGCAGACAATCAGATCTTATCTTGAGATCTGTCAGCTCCTTGGATGATCAACGGCATGAAATGTCAATAAATTCTGAACCTTAATTTCTCAAACACTACTGAGTGGATTTACACCAAATCACAAAAAACACATTTTCTCAATCAAGATCTAGCTTTCTGCCAAATTTGGTGTAATTCCGTTCAGAGATTTTTGCGGCATCGGTGTTCAATTTAATATGGAAAAATGAATTGGGAAAACACTTTTCAGGACCCTGACTTTTCCTCGGCCCCCATTTCACGGATGACCCCAAAACTTTCGAGGAACTTTCGAGAAAGGAGCTGAGGTGTATGAAACTTATTTGAAAACATTTTGTGGGAAGATTTGTCAAACTGCGCCCAAGTTATTAGCAAACCAAAACATGTTTCTCCTATGGAAATGTGGTGCTAACTATAACTAGCAAATGGCGACTGCCACTGGGAAATATATATATATATATATAAGCCCCACAGGCACTCCAAGTTGTTCCATCTGTTTGTTTTGAACTTTTTTCTTCTTCAAGAATTTGTGATGCACTTCATGTAAAAGAATATAGGGTGACACCAACTGGCTTTTGAACTCTTTTATGACTATTAAAAAAGCACTGTCCCAAGTTTGGTAAATGTCTCCCTTTGATTGCTCTACTATATGTGTGAAACAAGAGCCCTCTCCACACAATTGTACTTTGTAAATTTTATTCTTATATTCGTACAATGAATTATTCATTAACTCTGTATGTGAAATCTTTTATGAATGCACAACTTAATTGTTCAATAATATCCTTCATTCTTTATTCCATTTAAGACTGCTTATTTTAGTCACATCTCATCATTCCTCCCTTTTCCTGAATGCAGTTTGGGCATATTGCATCCCCTTCTCCAGGGGGCAAAGTCTATAGTCTCTTTTTGATATTTGGGCAGCTGCTTAAAAAACTAGATATGAAACTGGATCTGTTTCCTTGTTTTTTCCGAGTTGTGTTTAAAGAAGGGTTGATCTGGTATGTGCTGCGGCTCTCTTTTTGCAGTCGTTAATTTGTCGATCGGCTATTCTCTTTCTGTAAATCTTTTGCACATAGTTTTATCCTTAATTTTGAATGTGTCAGAATTTGATACTATTCTCCTAGTTATTGAGAATAAGGCAAGAACTTCTTTAAGGAGAATTTATCAAAGCTTTTATAATGGGGTAAATTGTTTTTTGTCAGTGGTCTTGCTGTAAATGTCAATGTTTATTTGACCTTTATTGACTTCTATTAAAACAATATGTTATATTATAATGTTGTATATCTAGTGGCAGCTGGTAATCTTTGAAAGTGGTGAGGCATAATACCTGCCAAAAAGTCATGCAATTTTTTTCAAAATCAGAATTGAGAGTTCATGTTATATTAACAATTACTTTCATTGTGCCAATGCCAGTATTGTATTATGGGCACTCCCCATGAAAAGAATCACATACAATATAAACCAGAATTGTGCCATTGATAATGTCCATATACCATGTTAAAAATTATCTTGAGTATTTCAGAGCCAACATTTTATCATGGTTTGCTTCACCCAACCCGCCCACTCAGCCCCAATATGCCATGGCTGCCCTCTCTGAGGCAATAATTACCTGCAGTATGCCAACACCAGCATTTTGCCACAGGTATCTCTGTATTTCAAGTTATACTTTCAGTATTTCAGGGTCTGCATTTTGCTTTAGGTGCCCTCCCTTATTCCAAGAATTATCTGCAATGTCCTAGCATTTTGCCATGAGTGCCCCCCTGTCCACAATTTCCTCCAGCACGCGCATGCTAGACGTTTCCTACAGGGGCCCCTTTGCCAAGAAATACTTATAGTATATCAGGGCATGCATTTTACCATGGGCGCCCTTTCTTATGCCAAGAAATATTTCCCAATATGCTAGTAACAGCATGTTACCTTGGGTTTCTGCAATAAGTTCAAAGTTATATTGAATATGCCATGATCAGTAGTAGGCACACATTCATCAAACCCAAAAACAAACAGACTATTACACACTCATACTTTTTCATTCATACTCACTCCCTCTCACATTCACTCTCTACCTCCTCACTCACTCTAAATCAGCCTCACTCATCTCACTTATCCTACTCCCAATCACTGTTATTCATGCACAAACGTACTCCTACTCACTGGTTCTCACTCTCACTTACAAACATACTTATACACATTCATCTTTTCACACTCACTGACTCTGGGGCCTGGTGCAACTGCATCCGCTGCACCACTGACAGCCACACCCCTGTCATGACTCACTTCCACTCCCTCTAATAGTCTCCAGTCACTCACTCCTTTTAAAACACCCACTTTGCTTGACTCACTCTCTCACACTCACTTTCACTTATTCATACACACTCTCAAACTCCGATTCTCAATCACTTTGACTGTCACTAACACTCTCCAACACACTCAAACAAACTTTTACTCAATCCAATTTACTCTCAATCAATCACAGAGGCACACACGCATGCACAGAGATACCACATTATTGTACATGCCTTGCTTCTTTTGCTGGCACCTTGGAGGCTCCATGGCTGCAGCAGAGCAGGAATCTGGTGCTGGGCATTGAAACCAGCAAGCCATGATTTCCAACAAGAAGCCATACATAGCAGCAAGGCCATGTTTGACAAGGGAGGGAAAGACCCACCTCAAACCCTCTCCCAGCTTCTTGATAGGACTGGAAGCACAGACCCATAAGACCCTGGGACAGTGCTAGGATCCTGCCCCTGTTGCTCTGATTGACTTGTCATTGGCCTCCGGGTTGTACTGATGTGTGCCCTCACACCCACATTTTAGCAGATATAGTGTGCTGCTTGAGGCATTGCAGTATGTCTGCTAAATAAAATGGATTGTGCCTGTGTGTGGGGGTGTACTTGAAGTATGTCCCTCACAATCACAATCCAGACGTCCACCGACAGAGTGCCACTTTTTGAGCAACACTTTTGAAGATGAATCGTAGCTATGCCCCTTACCCCCCTCCTCCTCTTGTCATCAGGAGCCTGGAGACGAGGCGGGGAGGGCTGACCTCAGCACTGACATTAAATAAAGAACAATGTTGGGAAACGCAAGGGGCAGAATGCTGAAGCCCCTGATAAGGAACCACCACTATGTATGCCATTTGTAGAATGAATTATTTTGTTTATTGTGTTCTGTTTCTCATGTCCGGTTCCAATGTTTATCTCCTTGCCACATGATGATGATGATGTTGTCAATAAATCTGAAAAACGCTATGAGCTCATTGGACTAATCTGGATTACTGAGAATGCGATCTTCCTTAAATGTAGTCATAAAAAGTTTTACATAGCTTGGAGCTGTGCAGCTGCCCATTGAATCTCCTTTGAGGTGAACATAAAATGTGCCTTTCCACTCAAAGTAGATGGAGTATAGTCTGAAATGTAGTAATTCTATAATAAGTACCTCCCTTGTTCCATGTCTCTCATTTCTTATGAGTGCCCATTCCACAGCTTCCAAGCCCAGGTTAAGTTGCATTGAAGTGTAAAGAAAGATAATATTAACCATACAAAGCTACATTTCCTCCTCATTTTGGATGTTTAGTTGTACTCATTTCTTAAGGAAATCAGTTGTGTCCTTGATGTAAGAGCAGTCTTCTTGTACCAAAGGTTGTAAATGGTTGGGGTTTGAGTTTTGAGTCAGTTCTTGGTACTATGAGTCTAATTCATCCTGCCCTTATTCCTCATAGGTAACATATATATTGTTGGGTATTTGCGGTATGGGTCAGCAACATCAGCAAGGTGTGCATAAATTATGGTTAGAGTAGGAGAGGATTTGTCACTGGGGCCAATCAAAGTAAATGGATATAGGCACTAGATTAGGGTGACCAGGCGTCCCGGATTTGCACGGACGGTCACGGTTTTTCACCAGCTGTCCCGGCAGATTTCAGGGAATGTAGCTCCTGTCCCGGTTTTTAGAGACGGTCGACTGAAAACGGCAGGAGGTGCTTTTTTATGTTTACAAAACAGGGAAAGTTATCAGTTGTTTCAAGAAAACAATTTAATTATAAGGCAAGTTCCTGGGTTTAAAAAACTTGCTCTTTATGTATGCTCTAACAGCCTAATCTGTAATTCTCTGCTGAGGAGCGCTGTCATTCTTAAAGTAAAATTGTAGTCCTTCTTCTATTTCCTTGAAATGTCCCGGTTTTCGGCTTTAAAATTCTGGTCACCCTACACTAGATACTTTTATGACTTTTTGCATTTAGTCATTCAGAACACTGTGATCATGAATACTGATTTAACACATTTAATATTGAATGCAGATTTAACTAATGTTCTATACTTCTAAGATGAAGCAGAAATGGTGAGTGTCTGGTGTACATTTTCCAAACCAAGATGATGCCCACATAGTGAAGACCTCATTCCAAATGAGAACAAATGTGAATTAGAATCTGGCGGCCATGTTTAAACTCTTATGTAGGAACCTAGATTCCCAACTGGTGTCATTTTGCTTGCGTGTGTCTCGCTCAGTTTGAAGACTGAATTATGCCATCATCCTCCCTGGAAATGCTCCTTGTTGTAGTCCTTCAGTGGAAGTAATTATTGTTGGAGTGCCACCATCAGTGCTTGTATAGACTTGGACATTTCTTCAAAGGCGGCATTGTTTTATTACTGATGCTATTTACCTAAAGTTAGACCAACATTTCATATGCTGTATTGCAGGTCACACACTTGTATTCAACAGCACATGTAGTGCAGAGTGTTTCCTAGCTCTTAAAGCCATATCATACACCATAATTAGTTCAGCCCACGAGATTAAATATTAATGTTGTTTTTTTATTCGTTACAAGACTCAAGCGCATTAGACAAATCTATGGGAGGACCAATAGAGGGTGCTACGCAGTGATGTGGGTTTTTCCTAATTAGCTTTTCCCCCATATGTTCTCGGGAGTGGCTCTTTAGCTTCATTACAGTACACGGTTGGCGAGAGGGAGGAGCATCAAAGTCCAGACATCCCCCCCGTAGAACTGCGAGCCTCTATTTAGACCAGGTTAGTGAGAGGTTTTGAGGCACTAATGGAGCAATATGGTACTCGTGCAATTCAGAAGTGTTAAGGTCAGTCTGCATTCTGTGGGGGTAAAGGGGACTGGAACATTAGGGGAGATTAAATGAGCTATTGCCCAGAGTCACATGATGCTGAGCTGAGCATCTGGCGGCGATTGAACCGTGAGCTCCGCTCCCCAGAATCAGCCGCTCTGGCCGCTGCACCACACCTCTCCCACTATATTAAACCAAATACTTATTTAAATCTGCCCAGCATCCCAGAGTATGAAGTTTTTGCAATTGTGATGATGATGCACTTGAGATGATGCCCGTTACTTTCCACTGGGTGAAGACTTTAGTGAAAAAACACTAGCAATGCCTGTTTTGGGAAACAGTGAGGAACTCGTTGGGTAACAAATAGCAAGAATGCTACACATTGTGTCGTAATAGTTTGTCTTACGCAGAGTGTTCTGTACAGGATACTGCTGGTGGGAAACTAATCCTGAATTTAAAACCTTTTGCAATCATAGCAGGCTGTGTTCTAACAATAATCGCGCGACAACAAGTGTTTCGTTTTATGCATATAATATGATTTATCATTTTGACTGGAATGATGTTGTTTCATCTCAGTACATTTCTATGAAACATCTTCTTTGAAAATCATTTCAATTAAGGATTTTGCTCTAATTTCCATTGAAATGCCCAAGACTGACTTCTCCCCCATCCAGTCCACCATGGTATCCAATTTCGGAATTATCTTTGAAAGTTCTCCCACTCTTAAAGGTCACATCAGTAAACTCGTATCTACTTTGTCTCACTGCCTCTTGTTCTGCTCTTGTCTAGCCGTCAGAAATCTGGGATCTTGGCATTGATATCCTCCCGTATGGTCGACTACAAATCTCTGCTTTTGGGTCACATCTCTGATTTCACATCTTCAAATAATACAGAACTTAGCAGGATGTCCCACCTTGGGCGTCGCACACACGGATCTTGTCGCTCTGCATCTGAACAGACTTCACTGGCTGCCGGTTGTCAAAAGAACCCTTTCAAGAGTCTCTATCTGCTACCCTACCATCCTCAGCACTACTCCTGGGCTTCATGAAACACACTGGAGGAGATACACAGACCTGCCCACTCACACGATGCCACCGTGTGACACACAGTATCGGCTGCCTTCACACAGTCGCCTGGGGAACTGCTAATATCACATGGTGGCTCCAAAGATGAGCTGGAAGCCTCTTCTCAAAGTGGATTTCCAGCTCGTGTTTCGAGGTCTTGCACATCCGATGTCATTACAGGATTTGAAACTCTCCAGGACATCAGTAGCAGGCTTAGAAGCTATTGTTTTTGTTTATTTTTTCAAAGTGGAGGGGTAGGTCACGGCGGGTGGATGTGCATCAGGCTGTGGTCGGCACTAAGCCTCACCACCTCCAAGGCACTGCCCCTCCTGGCACACAATGACATTTTTTAGAAGTTGACAGGTCTGGATTTGTTTCACCTCACCAGTGTCTGCATCAGGACATCTCTCAGACCTGCCACCTGTGACACACAGAGTAAGAGGGGGTCAGCTCTCCACTGGAAGACCGTGTCAAAAGAGCCAATCTCACTAGAAATGTCAATTGCGCTGTAGTAATCAGAGTAATTTTTGTTATTTCGCATTACTCTATTGATGCAAAATTACCAGAAATTAGTGATTTCCTTATTCACGTAAATATGAGCAATTTGGCACTAAATTCTACTGCAGCAGCGCAGGATCAACCAACGTAGCGAGCGTGAACAGTAGTCAACTGATGCTGATCGTGGTCTGTTACATTTTGTGCTTAGAAAAATGCTCTCAATGGTGATTGCGCTCCTTGTGTAATTCTGTGTAATCTTATATAGTTTTGCTATCATTTCGCTCAATTACTCTACAGCAAATTACGCGACTTGCGCCAACCCCTAAATCTCACATGACACACTTTAGCACCATGTCTGCCTTCTGAAGAAATATTCACTGTGTGTGCTTCAGCGACCAGACTTTCTCCTAACTCACCCCCACAATTTGGAATACTTCTTCTTTCCCTCAGCAGTGACCCTATCCTTTACATTGCTAAGACTTGGCTTCAATTTCCTGTGCAGTTTTTTCAGTTCTTGGTCTGTTCAGCAGTCAGTGACAGGATATCTCTGAGGGGTTGTTGGTTGTGCTTTTTAAATTTGTATTCAATTCAAAGAAATCCAAGGAAAACTATTTTATTAAAAACTTTTTAATTGAATACGGTATTGATGGAGCAGGGTTTTCGCAAAATAAAACCTGCTCGAATTGAACCCTCAGTAACCTATACTAACAGTGTGCTGTGAAAACGAATGCGGAAAAGAGCCTAACATGAGGGAAAAGGCTACTGCGCAAGCGCGTACTAAAAGCACTGAAGGAGGCCGCAAATGCTTCTCGACACATGAAAATAAAAGACTAATGCTGCTTTTGTGCACTTTAATAACTTTTGCTAGGAAAATAATATTAACTCTTGTTGTGCATGAAGAAATGCAGCATTGAGAGGGTGCATAATGTAAAGCATTATAAGTGATTAATAATGCCTGTGTTTGTTTTCCGTAGAAGCATGGTTTTCTGCTCTCTGCAGGAACCCTATGGAGTAATGAAATGAAAAATAAATTCTGAAAATAATATTGAATGAAATGGGGAAAGTTGAAGACGAGTGTCCTTCATGGGTCCTGTGTGCCTGCCAAGAGTCAGCTGGAAAAAACTGTTTCTTCATCGAGTAAAAGAACATTTCCTCTGAATGTGGCACGGATGGACAAATGAGACACAGAATTTGCAACATGACCGGGCATGAAGGAAATGAATACTATGATAGTAGCATGAAATTTGTATTTCTTGGGGTGGAAGTAGATCAATTGAATAAATAAACAATTTATTTATTTATTTATTTATTTAGCTTGTATAGCGCACAGATACCCCAACGGGGTGTCCCGGCGCTTGTGTGAGAACGTGTACAATGCTAGCTGTAAAGTGAAAAATTAGCAGAATAGAAAAGTTTTCAGGGTTCTCCGAAAGGGAGGTTCGTCTCGAATGCTCCTAATGTACAAGGGTAGGTTGTTCCAGTGGGAGGCAGTGCAAACTTGGAACGTTTTCCCCCCAGATCGAGCCCAGATCGAGATAAGACATTGAGTGAGATGGACATGACAAGTGTGGTGTGACAGTACACCCCCTTTCTTAACCAATCATGTGTAGAGAAGCCTTCTGTTTTGACACGGATGTGGGTAAGACATCTGAGTTTTAGGGTATAATTGAGGTTCTTGGTGGGAGGGGTTAGGTTAGATGGTGATTTGCTTTTCTACCTGCGTGAGGATAGGCCTTGTTTGCTGTCTCCTATTCTTGAGCTGGCTGTTCCTGTCTGCTGATTCCTGACTTGGTCTTTGCCTCTTCAACTCTTCTTGAGGGGCCTTACTGCTCTCATGGCCATGGAGTAGTTTTCCTTTCCAATTGGGTTAGTATAGACTGAAACTGAATTTGCATAATCATTTGCAAATGCATTTGTCTCTGAACCTCTTGTCTCTTCACCTTTCCACTCCTATATGCACCATCTGATGAGATGGGTTTTTATCATTATTTCACTGATATTGTTACTTTGTGATGATCAATGATTTTGTACTGTATGTTGGTATTCAAAGAGCATTTATTCACATTATTTTAGATAAACATTATAAATATACAAATGCAACGCTAGGTGCCTGCCACCATGTCCATGACAATGCAGGGGGGTACCATAGGTACCCCCCCTGTGCACCCCACACCCCCAATACCATAGGTGCTCGCAACGGGCCCCCAGAAGAGAATTCCGCATGCCTTTCCGTGGCGATGTTGAAAGGCATGTTTCTGCACCCATGCTAATATGGATGGCGGTATCTAGCAGACACCGCCACCATATTAAACCCTTTTCCGCCCGGTCGACTTGTGGACCGGGCGGAAAAGCGGCGGACAGTCTTCCCGTCTGCCGCGGTACCCCCGTCATTCTAATGTGGCAGGGGGTAAATGGGTGGCGGGCGGGGAAGGATGTAGTGCGGATCGTCTCCGCCATGCGGGCGGAGGCGATCCGCCCTACATCCTAATGGGCCTCCTGGTTTTTGAGAGTGGTGCAGTGAAAAGGAAGAGGCTGTACGAAGAGGCATATGGTTCAGCATCTTGCAGTGTATTTTAGGGTGCATGTGTGTGCCAGAGCCGGGCTCCTATGATGCAGAGATGTCTGAAGCAGAAATCCGATTGGCCGCACTCTGCTAGTCCTACCAGCGTGTTACCCCAAAGAATTGTGGTCCATGAAGTAGCGTCGGCGGGTACGCCTATGCCAAAAGTTTAAAATGAAAATAAGTGTCGCGTTAGCCATCCCTGGACACGTGTTTCGAGGTAGTTGCCTCTCGTCAGCAGGGAGTAGGTATGTGTGTAGGGTTGCTGCGTAGGCTGCCAAAAAATATTCTCAGGTAAAGTACCACTCAAGGCGCGCAGGTGCGTAGCCATGGGCTCGTCAGCCCCACCGGCTCAAGGGAGCCTGAATGTAAACAAAAATCCGATTGGCCGCACTCTGCTAGTCCTACCAGCGTGTTACCCCAAAGAATTGTGGTCCATGAAGTAGCGTCGGCGGGTACGCCTATGCCAAAAGTTTAAAATGAAAATAAGTGTCGCGTTAGCCATCCCTGGACACGTGTTTCGAGGTAGTTGCCTCTCGTCAGCAGGGAGTAGGTATGTGTGTAGGGTTGCTGCGTAGGCTGCCAAAAAATATTCTCAGGTAAAGTACCACTCAAGGCGCGCAGGTGCGTAGCCATGGGCTCGTCAGCCCCACCGGCTCAAGGGAGCCTGAATGTAAACAAAAATCCGATTGGCCGCACTCTGCTAGTCCTACCAGCGTGTTACCCCAAAGAATTGTGGTCCATGAAGTAGCGTCGGCGGGTACGCCTATGCCAAAAGTTTAAAATGAAAATAAGTGTCGCGTTAGCCATCCCTGGACACGTGTTTCGAGGTAGTTGCCTCTCGTCAGCAGGGAGTAGGTATGTGTGTAGGGTTGCTGCGTAGGCTGCCAAAAAATATTCTCAGGTAAAGTACCACTCAAGGCGCGCAGGTGCGTAGCCATGGGCTCGTCAGCCCCACCGGCTCAAGGGAGCCTGAATGTAAACAAAAATCCGATTGGCCGCACTCTGCTAGTCCTACCAGCGTTTTACCCCAAAGAATTGTGGTCCATGAAGTAGCGTCGGCGGGTACGCCTATGCCAAAAGTTTAAAATGAAAATAAGTGTCGCGTTAGCCATCCCTGGACACGTGTTTCGAGGTAGTTGCCTCTCGTCAGCAGGGAGTAGGTATGTGTGTAGGGTTGCTGCGTAGGCTGCCAAAAAATATTCTCAGGTAAAGTACCACTCAAGGCGCGCAGGTGCGTAGCCATGGGCTCGTCAGCCCCACCGGCTCAAGGGAGCCTGAATGTAAACAAAAATCCGATTGGCCGCACTCTGCTAGTCCTACCAGCGTGTTACCCCAAAGAATTGTGGTCCATGAAGTAGCGTCGGCGGGTACGCCTATGCCAAAAGTTTAAAATGAAAATAAGTGTCGCGTTAGCCATCCCTGGACACGTGTTTCGAGGTAGTTGCCTCTCGTCAGCAGGGAGTAGGTATGTGTGTAGGGTTGCTGCGTAGGCTGCCAAAAAATATTCTCAGGTAAAGTACCACTCAAGGCGCGCAGGTGCGTAGCCATGGGCTCGTCAGCCCCACCGGCTCAAGGGAGCCTGAATGTAAACAAAAATCCGATTGGCCGCACTCTGCTAGTCCTACCAGCGTGTTACCCCAAAGAATTGTGGTCCATGAAGTAGCGTCGGCGGGTACGCCTATGCCAAAAGTTTAAAATGAAAATAAGTGTCGCGTTAGCCATCCCTGGACACGTGTTTCGAGGTAGTTGCCTCTCGTCAGCAGGGAGTAGGTATGTGTGTAGGGTTGCTGCGTAGGCTGCCAAAAAATATTCTCAGGTAAAGTACCACTCAAGGCGCGCAGGTGCGTAGCCATGGGCTCGTCAGCCCCACCGGCTCAAGGGAGCCTGAATGTAAACAAAAATCCGATTGGCCGCACTCTGCTAGTCCTACCAGCGTTTTACCCCAAAGAATTGTGGTCCATGAAGTAGCGTCGGCGGGTACGCCTATGCCAAAAGTTTAAAATGAAAATAAGTGTCGCGTTAGCCATCCCTGGACACGTGTTTCGAGGTAGTTGCCTCTCGTCAGCAGGGAGTAGGTATGTGTGTAGGGTTGCTGTGTAGGCTGCCAAAAAATTTTCTCAGGTAAAGTACCACTCAAGGCGCGCACGTGCGTAGCCATGGGCTCGTCAGCCCCACCGGCTCAAGGGAGCCTGAATGTAAACAAAAATCCGATTGGCCGCACTCTGCTAGTCCTACCAGCGTGTTACCCCAAAGAATTGTGGTCCATGAAGTAGCGTCGGCGGGTACGCCTATGCTAAAAGTTTAAAATGAAAATAAGTGTTGCGTTAGCCATCCCTGGACACGTGTTTCGAGGTAGTTGCCTCTCGTCAGTAGGGAGTAGGTATGTGTGTAGGGTTGCTGCGTAGGCTGCCAAAAAATATTCTCAGATAAAGTACCACTCAAGGCGCGCAGGTGCGTAGCCATGGGCTCGTCAGCCCCACCGGCTCAAGGGAGCCTGAATGTAAACAAAAATCCGATTGGCCGCACTCTGCTAGTCCTACCAGCGTATTACCCCAAAGAATTGTGGTCCATGAAGTAGCGTCGGCGGGTACGCCTATGCCAAAAAAGCAGTTTGTTGGGAGGTCCAGCGAAGGTGGACTGCGTGAATGTCGCCTTGATGAGCTACAGGAGGTGTTTTGTGATGTACCTGTACAATTTACTACAGATATAGGAACTTCTGGTGCATAGAAGCAGGGCTTGAAGTGGGCCGGGTCTCACCCGGTCTGAGCACCGGCAGTTTTTTAAAGGGGACCTCGAAACAGGTCTTTGTCGGGCTCTGTTTTGTACCCTGGCACTGGCGGTCCTTATTTTTTCCGGACTGCAGTGACAGCAGGCACATCGATGTGGAAATCCTTTGAAGAGAGTCATTTTCTCTCTGGATTTCTTTCCCTTCTCTTTTTGAAACTCAGGAGTAGCAACATGGTCATGGGGTCGTGAGGGCTTTAAGTGGAAGTTTTTTCAATAATATTGAAGCCATAGTTGCTGCTTGTTTATCTTATGCAACTAACAACCATTGACAAAGCAAATAGTCCTGACTTGATGTCGGTATGATGTTACTTGTTGTATCATATATCTGGATGCAATGACAGAAACAGCAAAATACAAGCCATGCGGCACACTATGCTAAACACAGATGTTTAGCTTACGTGTTATTATGCCACACCCTTAATTACATTGCCCACGCCCCTTTGAGAGACCCCCCGGTTTGTTCACCCCACTTAAAGCCCTGTGCGCGTTCCTCAAGGATTGATAGAGATTATGTGGTTCCCTGAAAATTAGTGAACCTCTCAATATGTCATTTCATGGTTTCTCATCTGATTGTTTTGTAGTTTGGGGCAGGATTTTTCCAGGGAGCCTGGATTCAGATACACTGGTGAATTTTCCTTTAGAATCACTAAGGGCCCACATGACTGCGGATGTGGAAGATCATAAGATTGTGAGCGAGAGACTGATTACAGGAGTTATAGTCTAGGTGCCTCTGGTAGTGCGCCCCCAAGTAGAGGTTGTGAGCGAGAGACTGATTACACTTCTAGGCACCTCTGCAACGTCGTTTGTCACTAGGTGCTGGTTATCAAGGTTCTGAGAAGTGTCTGTTAACAAATTGAAAGAGCCCCAAGGCTGCATCAGTCTATGTAGTGGTGAGAGGACCAAGCATTCACCTTGCTGAAGGAAATAAAGGGACAGGCTCCTTTCATATGTAACGGGAGTTTGCTTCAGGCATTGACCTCTCAGAGACAAGAGCTTCATGCAGAGTTTGGCAGAGCTTCCATCAAAGTAGCAGTTCCCCTGACTCATTCAGAGTTGAGGGGGTCATTGGGTGACTGCAGAAGCTCAGCTGGCTCTGCCATTGGAAACCATTGATTCAGGGGCCCATCTGCCACAGGGCCATCAGATCACAGATTCTTGTACCTCCTTGTACCGGCTTTCTGCTTGTTTACTCCTTCACATAAGCGTCAGTCAGCTGGGCCTTCTTCCTGGTTAATGAGCGAGGTGCGCATGCGCAGTAAATTCAGCATGCTCATTGGACATGCTAAAAAATGATCTGCCACTCAGAAAGAGCTTCAGCCGGGGATGAGTGCGCCTGCTAAGTCTCAATTAACTTAGCATGCACAAAGTGAATTCTGCAGTGGCCTGTCCGGAGATTAAAGATGCCAAAGCGGAGGGAGAGGGTTTTAGTGCCAGACGTTTAAAGATTTACCTTCGACAAGGCCCAGAAAGTTGGGTTAACTATATCACAAGTCAGCTATTTGACAGGAGAGAAGGAAAAGGATGGGTCGATAAGAGCTGTGGTGTCTCTGAGTCATTTCAGGCACATTTTAACACAGCACCTTGGTTGCTGCTGAAAGAGGGCAGATCGAAAGATAAATAACCCCACGCAGAGGACAGCTGAGCTCCTCACAAGCCGGAAAGATGAATGATGAAACCGTACAAAAAGCAGAAGAGCTAGAAAACAAGGCCCCTTAAGCATGAGATGGCAGTGAGGGGCAGCAGCAGCCGGGGGGACACTTCCTGGGGAGTAGCAGAGACTTCTGCCTCACTGACACCTGCAGATCAGAGAGTCCCCCGGCATCTGACCACAGCAACCGCAGCCACCAGGGGATCGAAACTGTCCCTCTGGCTGAAACCCACAGACCTTACAGACCGTGCAAGGACTCTTGATGAGAGAGACCGCCACGCTGTCACCTGCTGATAGAGACTGCTCCACTCTCACCTGCTGAGAGAGACTGCTCCAGTCTCACCCTCAGGGAGAGACCCACTGTCACCTGCTGAGAGAGACTGCTCCACTGTCACCTGCTGAGAGAGACTGCTCCACTGTCACCCTCAGGAAGAGACCCACTGTCACCTGCTGAGAGAGACTGCTCCACTGTCATCCTCACGGAGAGACTGCTCCACTCTCACCTGTAGAGGAAGACTGCTCCACTCTCACCCTCAGGGAGAGACTGCTCCACTCTCACCCTCAGGGAGAGACTGCTCCACTCTCACCTGCTGATCGAGGCGGCTTCACTCTCAACCTCAGAGAGAGACTGTTCCACTGTCACCTGCTAAGAGTGACTGCTTCACTCTCACCCTCAGAGAGAGACTGCTCCACTGTCACCTGCTGAGAGAGACGGCTCCACTGCCACCTGCTGAGAGAGACTGCTCCACTGTCACCCTCAGGGAGAGACTGCTCCACTGTCACCTGCTGGTCGAGACGGCTTCACTCTCACCCTCAGAGAGAGACTGCTCCACTGTCACCTGCTAAGAGAGACTGCTCCACTGTCACCTGAAGAGGAAGACTGCTCAACTGTCTCCCAGAGGAGGAGATCGCTCCACTGTCACTTGCTGAGAGAGACTGCTCCACTGTCACCTGCTGAGAGAGACTGCTCCACTGTTACCTGCAGATCAGAGAGTGCCCTGGTATCTGACCACAGCAACCGCAGCCGCCAGGAGATTGAAACTGTCCCTCTGGCTGAAACCCACAGATCTTACAGACCGTGCAAAGACTCTTGATGAGAGGGACCGCTCCCCTGTCACCTGCTGAGAGAGACTGCTCCACTGTCACCTGCTGAGAGAGACTGCTCCACTGTCACTTGCTGAGAGAGACTGCTCCACACTCACCCTCAGGGAGAGACTGCTCCACTGTCACCCTCAGGGAGAGACTGCTTAACTGTCACCTGCTGGGGCAGACTGCTCCACTGTCACCTACAGAGGAAGACTGCTGACTGTCTCCCAGAGGAGGAAACCGCTCCACTGTCATCTGCAGAAGGAGACCACTCCACTGTTACCTGCAGAGGGAGACTGCTCCACTGTCACCCGCAGAGGGAGACTGCTCCACTGTCACCCGCAGAGAGAGCCTGCTCCACGGTCACCCACTGAGGAAGACTGCCCCACTGTAACCCACAGAGGGAGACTGCTCCACTAAAAGAGGTACACACAGGAACGCATACAAGTCATTGGTTTCGGTGAGTTGGGTATCAGTGTTCATGTCGTAGTGTTTATCTTTAAATGATCGCCTTTGCTCCATTCTGTAGAGACTCTCCCTACTATATTCCGACAGGCACACTACACTCACTCACTCACTCACTCATACAACCACTCAGTCGCTCACCCATTAATTCCCCTTAAATTATTCCATGTTCCCACCCAGAGGCGCAACTAGAGCCAAATCTCGGGGGGGGGGGGGGTCTGGGCAAAGAAATCATTTCGGAGGGGGGGCAGAATCTTTAAGCAATAGGCAGAGTGGAGCTGCAGGGGCTCTTAGAAGAGGTGAAACAACAGCAAGGCCTCATTAACATGCAAATGGTCTTTTAAAGACCTGTGAAGTGCTCGGGTGCGGCTGTGTGTGTGCCAGGAAGCTGTCTCATCCCGGGCTGCCACACATGACAGGGGGGGGGCTGAAGCCCTTTGAGTCCAATGGGTGTTGCGCGCCTGTTCCCACCTACACTGCACCCTGTTATATTCTTCCCCTACACTCACACACTACACTGCACGCCCTCACAATCCCCTGATAATGCACTAAACAGAAATCCTAGCGTGACATGGGAAGGCATCCGGTCCCTACATTTTTTCCATACATTGTAGAGAGGCCCAGATGTGACCTGATACTAAGTGAGTTCAAGGACATGGCCCTCAGCATTCTGGGGAGCAGGCCTTGAACCCTGAGACCTCCGCCCTCCCAGAAATCAATGCATCTTGGGAAATGAATGCCGCTGTTCATACTATCCCCAGCACTCCTGACATCCACCTCCGACTTACCAGACTATTAAACGATTTGATCATGGACCCTTCAGCTGGCTGCAGTCTGAGTCAGGGCCGGACTGGGAACCCGAAGCAGCCCTGGCAAATTTTCCTAGACTAGCCCCCTTATGGGCATAACGAGCGAGCGAAGTGGTCAAGCCTGACCACTAAATTAGGTTGTGGGTGTATCTCCCCTTATGAAAAATGGGGAAAAATAGCAAACATGGCGCATTCTACAACACGTTTTTCATTGTATCTTCAATTGTATTTGTTTTCAAAGTATAGTAAATGATTTCCTTAACGGGCACCAGGATACGGCAATCTTTAATGGGGCTCTACAATGATTCCCTCACTCTCACCCTCCAACAGTGCCTCTCCTCTCTCCATAGCTCCTCTCTCACATGTATGTCATTTGTTTTAAAGCACCTCTCATACCAGTGTAAGGTGTCAGAGCATTTTACATCACACACACTCATACAGAGACAATCATGCATGTGTAAATCAGTGTATAGAAAATGATACATAAGACAAAGGGAACTACAAGGTGTAGGATTCACACGCCATTCACACTGGTAGGCATTTTTTAGGAGTGCTTGGTCTGGGGAAGCACAAAATTCAGGATTTAGAACCTAGCACAGTGGTTAGGAATTACTTTATTATTAAGAAATTATTTCTACCTAAACAAACCCTTTTCAGTCAAATTAGGTTAATGAAAGCCCGGGAAAAAAACATAACTTTCTAACCTAGATTACGATTGTAACTTATGAACCACATAGTAACAAAGGGACCTCTTTGACAAAAGCAGTGACACACTGAGCTATGCACATAAAATACTGTTCTGCCATCTGCATACTACACGCTCTTTGCAGCAGTCATATTCACCCTATGCGCTACCTTAGATGAGTCAAAACTGCCACTAGAAAAAATGTCGATCTCTCTCCAGCAGGTTCACTAATTACCAACGTTGTTTTGGCACTTTTATTGTTGCCTGAAAACTATTGTATATATAAGGAACTCTGCAGTGCTTTTAAAACTTCTGCCCTGCTCCAAAACCAACCCTCAGCTGATGAATACAAGCCCCAGCTAGGCCCGCAAGAGACAAGGGTTCGCTCTTCTGTAACGAAATCTATAAGGAAGTTGGCACGGAAACTGCAAAGTACAAAAACAACGTTTATTAACCCTTAAGGGTGGTCCTACAATCCACACAACACTCTTCAGTATTGCAAGGAGTAGCACACAGAACTTGCGTACATTGTCCCCTTTTATACACAACAGAGGGGCTCATGAGTGGGTGGATACCACATGAAGTCGAAGAACATTACCATTTAGGGTCATTCTCGATACCAAATCAATACATGGGCGGAGCTAACATACTCCTTGGGCCCGCGAAAACACATGGTCAAGCAAAGCTAATTATAACAGATGTGGTCAAGTCTGGGCATGCGCCAGATGGACAAGAGAGAGCTATTTATAACTGTTGCTAGGCAGATTACAAGAGCAACTAACACAGAGGTCGGACTCTCCTCGTGGTGAGCACGTGGCAGCATGTCAATACAAAATGGAGTCCGGACTTCGGCCAACATAATGAGGAAAACACGATAAAAGGGAAACACTAATGTTTTCAGTGAATGCTTAATCACATTCTGCCTTAATTTACAACAGACGACCCTTTCAGCATTTACTGAAGACATCCGGTTTCCAAGAATAATCATCGTATATGTCAATTATCATCATTCCTTTAACCTCTTTAGCTAGACCCTTCTGGCGGGCAACATCGGCAATAGCTTTCTTATCTGGAATGCAAAATGAAATGCATACGGAACAGCACAATGGTCCACATTGAATACACATACAGAGAAAGAACAGAATTGCTATAATAATGCAGAGACCAGTTAAGACCTTCCATCCCCAGGCAGTAACCAACGCCCAAAACCATCCAGAAAAGGACCAAGTGCCGTTTTCCGTGTGGATTTCAGCTGCTATTTTATGCAGCTTATTAATGGCGTTATAAACGGATGGCGTATGATCAGGGATGAACACACAGCAGCTACTTCCAATAATTTTACAGGCTCCTCCTCGATCAGCTAGCATCACATCCAATACCATACGATTCTGTAATGCAACAATCCTGGTAATCTGTAATTCTTCCGTAAGATTCCCAAGAGCAGCAGCAGTCTGATTAGTCACAGCTTCTACCACTCTTGTTAATCTTCGGATCTTCCTACTATTCAGAGCGGCTCCAACAAAGAAAAACAGTCCTAAATTAAAATCAATATACTGTTGCAAGCTGGTATCTGTTTGATCCACCTCATTAATAGATAGAGTACGTTTATATCTATTTACAGTCACATTATTCAGCAATTTCAAATCCTTATGATATGACGCAGGTGCTAAGAATACAGGAGGTAATAGGAATGATACATAGCATACCCCAGACCACCCAGCCGGCAAACGGTAATAACCTTTATTTCCACATACAAAATAGGTATTATGGGATGCTAGGAAGGTGCTGTTATTTAACCCATCAATGTTTAACACAGTTATACAATCACTGACACCGACAGGGATAAAACCCACACTCTGGACGCACAGGTCCGCTTGGGCTTGTGCTACTTGGATTACAAATTTATCCTTCCCCACAGTGTCTCTGGTGTTCGTGAAGATATAGGGGATGGATTCATTGTCCGGTCGGTACTCTTCCCATTCCCAAATTGTCCCATTCGCTTGTGGATATCCATTCTTGTCCTGATGGCATTCTTTATTAAGTCTGAAAAGCAATCGTCCCACTGTCGGTTTTCGAGTGGCAAACAACAGAGTGTACCATGCTCTACAAGAGCCATTGTGAGAGAAAGGAAGGGGTATGAATGGCGTACCTCCTTTCTTCTGATGGGCTGGCATCATCCCACATATCCAACAGTTCGTAGCATTTGTAGCAACGTGGGTGTGATGCAGCATCTGAATGAAAGTGTTATTCAAATAGGATTGTCGATGCTTCAACTCTTGGTATGGCAATGTGTAAAAGTAGTGCTCCGCAGGCACTGGAGTCGTCAACACAAGTGTCTCTCGGGCAGGAGTTGCCTCCTCCACAAACCATGTGGTTATACCAATGATAGCTACTGTTAGCATGAACCCCAGTGCACAAAGAATTTTCTTCTTCTCCATGTCAAAGGAAACAATACCCTGGTATCTTCCTGAAACTAAAAAGTCTGTCAGAACTCTTCCCCTTGGGCAGCGGTTGATTTCTTCACCAGCGGGCCAAGACGGGTGTCGCTACACTAATGCAGGGCTGATCCCCCCCCCTTGCCTCATTGGCTCTCCGTTTCACTAACCCAAGGGCCGTTCTGACAGTATGTCCCGGTACTGGAAACCTCACTTCCTTGATCGCAGATGATATCGCCTTCCTCCAGAAGTCGTGTGGTCCGAAAAGAGCTCCTCAGTGTCGTTTGGCTCTGCAGCACGGCCTGTCTCTGCTGCTAGGATGTCTCGTTGATCGGTCAGCACGGCAGACTCCACCAATCCGGGCGGTACCTTTCGACAGTGCAAGGAATGGATCCAATTCTTCCTGTTCGAGACTCGCACAGCCGTCCTCGTTGCAAGAAGGACTTGCTCAGGTCCGACCCATCTCGGCTCCAAACTGTTCGATCTGTCGAAAACCTTTATCATCACATGATCTCCAGGCCGGAGACCATGTCCTTCGCCAGTAGACCGATCAGGGAGCGCCTCTCGGACCTGTTGATGAATAGAAACCAAGTTATCCGTTAACTGTGCCAGATAATCACTCATCATCACACAAGGTACATCATACACAGCCTTAGGCCTTGGTGGACCCCAAATGTTCATTGGGCGTCCAAATACAATCTCATAGGGTGTAAGGCCGGTTCGGGAGTGTGGCACCGACCTAATTGACAATAACGCCAGTGGCAAAGCGTCTGGCCAAGTCAAAGACGTTGAAGCTTGAATTTTGGCGATCTTAAGCTTCAGTGTACCATTATATTTCTCGACTAGTCCTGCAGACTGAGGGTGGAACACGGCGTGGAACTTCTGGGTGATGCCTAGGCCCTTCAAGACATACTTTATAACATCTGCTACAAAGTGAGGGCCATTATCACTCCACAGAAGTCTACAGACACCGTATCGGGGGAAAAACTCTTTCAGCAATAGCTTCGCTGTAGTCATTGCAGTATTGTCTTTCGCAGGGTACGCCTCGACCCATTTACTAAAGGCGCAAACCACTACTAGAACATACTTCAAATTGTTACAGCGCTCAAGCTGGATGTAATCCATCTGCAGAACCTCAAAGGGTGCAGTGGGTGTCGCAAATCCTCCTGCTGGAGTTCGCGTGCCTTTCCCTGGGTTATACTTCAGACAGATCATACAGGTCTGCACCACCCTCTTTGCCGTGCTAGCAATCTCTGGATGCTCCCAGACTTGGGTAAGCAATTTCACAATTGCGGAAGCTCCAACATGTGCTAGCCCATGTGCCATCTGGACCATAGGTTGTACAAAAGCCGTGGGTAATTTCCATCTATCCATCTGCTTATTTCTCCAGCAACCCTCGTCATCCAGTTCTCCTTCGCTAGCCCATTGTTCCCGCTCTTTGTCAGAAGCGGTCTTTTGTATTTCTCGCACTTCCTCCTTCGCATCATGCCATCTCTCCACCTGTGACTTCACTACATACATGGCAGTAGTACCGGGCTGCATCGCAGTCTCCCGTGCTACTCGATCCGCTAACGCATTCCCTTCTCCAACCTTATCAACTACTTTCCTATGGGCACTACACTTAACAATGGCAATTTTCTTTGGGTATGTCAATGCAGTTAAAAGATTGTGGACTAACTCCCCATGCATTATCTGCACCCCATGTGACGTTAGAAACCCTCTCTCCTTCCAGAGTAGGCCGAAATCGTGCGCTACTCCGAAGGCATAGCGGCTGTCTGTGTAAACATTCACACACAATCCTGTACTAAGCTCACACGCTCGTGTTAACGCTATCAGTTCCGCTGCTTGGGCTGATTTCTGTGGTATGCGTGCTGTCTCCACTATCGTCTGTAACGTGGTAATTGCATATGCTGCTGAAGTCGTACCATCTGGTAGCTTCAGGCATGATCCATCTACCCACAACTCTCCATCTACATCTGAAAAGGGTGTATCCTGGAGATCAATACGACCCTTTGTTTGTTCCTCAGTCACAAGAATACAATCATGCGCTTTCTGTGCCTCAGGCTGTGTCTCGGGGTATGGCAACAATGTGGCCGGGTTTAATGTCACGCACCTTTTTAACGTAATGTGAGGAGCTAAAAGCGTCAACTCATATCCCGTTAAACGGGCACTGGTCAAATGCTGCGTCTTTGTTTGATTAAGCAGGGCATCAACAGCGTGGGGAACTAACACCAACAGTTTATGGGACAATACAATTCCTTCACTCTGCCGTATTGACACAGCTGTCGCCGCAACCGA
Organism: Triturus cristatus; assembly: GCF_964204655.1. NCBI lineage: Eukaryota > Metazoa > Chordata > Amphibia > Caudata > Salamandridae > Triturus > Triturus cristatus. The sequence goes on from NC_140580.1 coordinate 990,687,433, forward strand.
GCGAAAACACCCCGGCAATGCTCGGGCGACAGGATCAAGTACAGCCGAAAAGTATGCACAAGGGCGCTGCTTATCACCATGCATCTGTACTAAAACTGATAATGCACATCCATCTTTCTCATGCACATACAACGAAAAGGGTTTTGCATAATCAGGGGTCCCTAACACTGGTGCTGAACAAAGGGCCTGTCGCAATTGCTGAAAAGCAGCATCACACTCATCTGACCAAGGGATTGGGATAGGCGTATCTTTTGTCAAGAGGGCTAGTAATGGCTTAGCCGTGTGTGAAAACCCCAGTATCCACTGTCTACAAAAAGAAACGAGGCCCAAAAATGCACGCACATCCTTCTGCGTGGATGGCCTCGGTGTGTCCAAGATTACTTGGATACGATCTGGTGTGAGTGCACGCCCCTCCTTAGACAAAAGGTGACCCAAATAAGTCACCTTTGGTCTACAGAATTGCAATTTCTTCCTAGAGACCTTGTGATTGTGGGAGGCTAAAAAGGAAAGTAGGGATAGCGTGCTTTTCTCGCACAACTCCAGGGTGTCAGCCGCCAACAAGATGTCATCGACATATTGAATGAGGGCGACCCCCTCGAGTAAAACAAAGGAATCCAACTGTCGCTTCAAAGCCTGACTATAGATACTAGGGCTTTCTGTGTAGCCCTGGGGAATTCTACAAAAACGATAAGATCTGTTGTTTAGTGTGAACCCAAAAAGAAATCGGCTATCAGGGTGAATGGGAATAGAAAAGAAGGCATTTTTCAAATCAATCACTGAGAACACGGTCGCCGTAGGCGGGACCAAGGTAAGCAACGTCGTGATATCGGAAACCACCGGGTACTGAGGTATCACGATCTTGTTTACCTCCCTCAAATCAATTATGAACCGATAGACCTTTGCATCCGTGTCCTTTTTCAGAATAGGGAGAATCGGACTGTTACAGATATTATAGGGAACTTCTTCCACTACTCCTACTGCGATCAAATCCTGCACAATCTGTATGAGAGCTTCCTCGCCCTCCTGGGAAATACGATACTGTGGGAGGCGTGGTAGCACCGCCCCCTCCTGGACACTAATGTGGACCGGAGGAATCACCATTTGTCCGACATCTGTGTCCGAAGTCGCCCATAAAGCTTGGGGGAGGGTAGCCAACAACGCATCCTCTGAGATCGTACACATCCGCCCAGATCGGGGGTAGTTGTCATTTAAAATCACCCTCACACCCTCAGGGGAACAACGAATTGTAGCCCTAAAGTACTTTAACATATCAAGGCCCATAATGTTATCCGGTGTGTACGGAGCAAGCAGAAACGGACAAGGCGCAGAAAAACAATCAACTTTAAACGCAAGGGGCTGTGAAAGAGGGCTTCGGGAGAGTGTACCGTCAAACCCTACCGATGTAACTATTGAGCCGGATGGGGGAGCCCCCGGAACCAAGTACCTAGACAATGCACTACGTGTCGCTCCTGTATCCACTAGGAACTGATCAGTAGAACCTAAAACCTCAGCCGATACATAAGGACCCGTCTGATCGACCGGCACCTCAACTGATTCGGACCCCCATCCTACGCATTCCTATGCATGCTGAGAATCATGATATCCCGAGTGATCGATGTCCGATACATGATACTGATGCTGGCGATCGAAAACGTTTGAGCTATCTCGGTGCTGCCCAGCAGTGTCGAAACGGACATTATCGTTAGAATTCCCTCTAAAGTTCGAGAAGCCCCCTCTACCTCTCTGGCCACCCGGAGTGTGCCCCTGCCGCGAAGCACGCAATGCTGGGCACTCCCTGGCCCAATGGCCCAACTGCTTACAGTACGCACATTGGTTCTTATTCAAATCAGATCGGCCCGAAGGGGGACCATAAGATCCGCCCCTTCCCCTATTATTATTACCCCGGCGGGGCGGGCCATATACTTGTGCTAACATCACTTTGGTTTTGAGATCTTTCGATTTCTTCTCCTCCTGGCCCTTCGCCTCGTGCTCCTGACGCTCATAATACTGAGCGATGGTCAGAAGGGCCGTCGGTGTCGCGGAGGACCAAGAACTCTCACTCGCTTTTAACCGGGCCGCAACTGCCGGCAGCAGATTGGCCACATATTTGTCCGCGAAAAGGTGGCGGCCTGTGTCGTCGGTAAGCGACTGGCCACTAAAGTCATGGAACGTTTCTTCGAAGCGCGTGAAGAAATCTGCAACTGACTCATCAACTTTCTGCTTACATGCCGCTAACATATTCCAGTCAATCTTTTTAGGGGGGATTATTGTTTTCAATTTAGCCACAATAGCAGCAGGGAGATCTAGAATATTCTGGGGTGGTTTCTGTGCGGGCTTCCGTTCCCTATCCTCATCCTCAAGCTCAGACCACCGGGCCTTAAAAGCAACTGCATCATCCACCTTTCGGACAGACCGCCACGTGTCCGGTGGTAGAATAAGGCCAAAGAACAGATCTATATCCGCTAAGGTCATAATGCAAGAATTCAAGGCCCCCTCGACTTCTTCATAGAAGGCCGCTGGATTCTTGCGGGGGTCAGGCAATGCATTCTTTAACGCCATAACATCGGCCCTATGCCAAGGAGTATAAACCCAATTATACACAAAATATCCCCTAGCATCGGCGGAGTTAATGTCCGAGCTAGTCCCTGCTCCTTTCGGAGGGACATACAAAGGTGCCGCCTCTCGCATCGGTTTAGCATGCACTACATTATCCTTATCTGACTGGGAGGTGGATGGGTGGCCCCCTGCCGCAACTGAATCCGACCGCTTCTCCTCCTCCGCTCGTTGGCGTGCTTTCTCTCGAAGGGCCAGCACCTCGTCCCGCAAGGCGAACAGCCGCCGAGCCGCCTCAGGAGCCTTAGAGGGAGAAAAAGCACCGTTACGTATTGCTCTGGCATCCGAAGACACTTCGTCAGGCTCAAAAACATGAGAATATTTTCGGAAAGCATTAATCACTTCATCCGCGAAATGACCCAGAAAATACACTTTATCTCTCTCCTGCCATGGCCCCCAAATTTGAAATAATTCCTCCATGGATACCTTGCCTTTAAGCGCACGGAAGGAAATTTGCCGAAGCTCAGCCATTTGCTCGGCCGGCAGCATGGACCGTGTGTCTACCTTACCCGAAGCCGGGTCAGAATCTTGCGGCCGCGGAGCGGATGCGCCAACATAAGGGGGCGGAGAGCGATCTAGCAAATAAAAATCATCATCAGGATTATTAAGGACAGGATAAAGCGGCTGGCGAACAACATATTGACCCGAAACTTGTAGCCTACGCTCTTTCTCTTGTCTGTCCGTTTGCTCTTTGTCCTCCCGATGCTTCGCTTCCTGCGCTCGCATATGATCATTCTTTCGTTGCTCCTTATCAAACAGCGCTTTCTCACGTTTCTCTCGCTCACGCACTTCCTTCACCCATAATCGCACACACTCAAACATATCCTGACGAGCACGTCGCTTACACATACACTGTTCCACATACTCAATCTTACGTATATCAAACGATCCATACAAAGGCCATCGCAACTCAGGATCCTTCCTAGTATATTTCCTCCATAACGTGCTGTACATTATGGAAGAAAGACCATGCTTCACGTACATATCCCTATTAGGAGTCCCCTCTGGGGGAGCTGGAGCAGATTCCTCGAGGTTCAACCGGTTATCCAAACAGCAGCACCACTTACGGAGTGCGCTAAAAGCAGGCATGCTAGGAATAATGGAAAATATGCAGTATTATCAAGAAAAATGGCACTTAATCGTTGCGCCGTTCCAAGTTTACACAGCTCCGGAGAAATTTCTCCACATTACCTGCCTATATGTGTTGCAACGCATATATTTTTACAAAGACAAATTCAAAATATGACTAGTCACCATCAATCAAACTCAAATAGCCAGACCAGGCTTCAAAACTCGGAGCAAGTACCGTACAACGGTTCTTACCAATCAAGAGTCCAGGTTCCAACTGCCAAGCTCCACAATCGCCCAAACGGCTCTCACGGCAGGACCGACAGAAGAGGTCTCAGTCGATGACCGGCGCCACCCAGATGGTCAGCTCGGAAGGGAAGGAAGAAAAACCTCGGGATGCCAGGGCTAAGACGCCGCTGGCAGTGATCACGTCCCCGGCCAAACTCCTCACCTTCGTCGCGACCAGTCCTTCGAGCATCCGAGTCGCCGATGAGCCCCACGTGACGGGCGCCAATTGATGAATACAAGCCCCAGCTAGGCCCGCAAGAGACAAGGGTTCGCTCTTCTGTAACGAAATCTATAAGGAAGTTGGCACGGAAACTGCAAAGTACAAAAACAACGTTTATTAACCCTTAAGGGTGGTCCTACAATCCACACAACACTCTTCAGTATTGCAAGGAGTAGCACACAGAACTTGCGTACATTGTCCCCTTTTATACACAACAGAGGGGCTCATGAGTGGGTGGATACCACATGAAGTCGAAGAACATTACCATTTAGGGTCATTCTCGATACCAAATCAATACATGGGCGGAGCTAACATACTCCTTGGGCCCGCGAAAACACATGGTCAAGCAAAGCTAATTATAACAGATGTGGTCAAGTCTGGGCATGCGCCAGATGGACAAGAGAGAGCTATTTATAACTGTTGCTAGGCAGATTACAAGAGCAACTAACACAGAGGTCGGACTCTCCTCGTGGTGAGCACGTGGCAGCATGTCAATACAAAATGGAGTCCGGACTTCGGCCAACATAATGAGGAAAACACGATAAAAGGGAAACACTAATGTTTTCAGTGAATGCTTAATCACATTCTGCCTTAATTTACAACACAGCGGCCCCACACTCTTCCAGCCTCCCGGGGAAACGCCTCGTGCCAGGGACGGCCAGTCCGGCTCTCAGAGACCAGGGCTGCTCTCCTTGATTCCTCTCTTCTTCCACACAAGATCTGCTGCTGGGCCCAGGCTACTAAAAGGCCAGGTTTTACTGGCCACCCTAAGCCTGAACTGTTGGTCTTAGATATGGGCTGAGGCTAGCCTGTTCTCTTTTGCCTTTCTGCCCTCCATTGCTGTGAGGAGGAGATGGACTAGAGTGGGTTATCAAGTGCAGACTACCTCACTGAGGTCCTACGCTGACTGATTTACTTTTCCAAATATATGAAAACTAGTACCTATAAACCTGTCCATTACCATCCTCCACTGGCCCCCGCCCGCCCTAGGCTTTTTAGTTAGGTACACCTCATTGCTTGTTGGGAAATGTCACACTCACACCCCTAACATTATTCACTAAGATATCACCCTGACTTTCAGCACTTTCAAGTAATCAAAATGGCGGAGGTGTAATGGATGGTACCCTTGTAGAACTGCCGCCCTTGCATATTTGTGTTATTGTGTCCAGAGGTGAGGCCACACCCTTCACAGATCAGAGATTCAGCTCGTGCTGCTGCGATATGAGCTTCAACCTATAGAACTGCCGCAACAAAGACAGCGGCACTGCTTCTGTGGCTGACACATCGCGGCTCGGGGGCCACACTGACGGCTATCTGTAGTCACAGCTGCTAAAGGAAGTAGTTCAGACCAGTTATGTGTTGTGGAAAGAGAAGGAGGGGCAAAGCCGGGATCTGAAGCTGTTGACCTAAGCTTTTCATACAGAAGCGGTGCTCTATGGCACCATCACAAGGTGGGATATACAGAGCTTTCAACTATTCAGCGAATATTGGCAATATGTTACCCCAATAAGCACATTTTACTAATAAGGTAGTTTAGTAATATACACTTAAAAGTTATAATGACTTCCGATTTGTATGACCTCATGAAGTACATCCATTCATTGCCACAGATGGATATACATTAATGGTACATACAAGGTTCATCTATGGCCCAGTAGAAATTTGCATACACAGGTTGAGCTTAACATTTGGTTCAGTTGCTCTGTCTATATTACTCGTACATGCCCACTGACAATAATATGCATAAATGGCCATCGAGTAGTTGATGTCAATGTGCCCATGAGGTAACACGCATGACCTTAAACAGTACGTGCATCAAAGGCCCACATAATAAAATCGATTGATTCCAGCTAGCAGTATTTTGCTTCCATGGTCCCTGAAAGGATACGCATCAATGGCCCCTGGCAGTAATATGCATAAATTGCCTCAAAGAGTGATATATATCAGTGGCCTTCTATATCAACATGCGTCAGTGTGATCTGACATTATGCGTCAATGCTTCCTGACAGTAATGTGCATCAACACCCTCTGACATTCTTAGGAATCAATAGCCACCTGCAGTAATGTGTGGGTTCAGACAGTGACGTGCCTCATTGGTCCAATTCAGTACTGTGCATCAGTGCCCTCCTGAAAGAATTATTTGCCAAGAAACCCTGTGGATGACATCCTTCATCCACAGCCCCTGGGAGCAGCACACATTACTGCACTCTGATAGCAATCTGCATTAATATTACCAAACAGTTTTGCACAGGTGGGGCCCCAGGCAATTATGCACATCAATGATCCAAGAGAGCATCTTCCATCAATACCACCCGACAGAAATTTGTATCAATGGCTACAGGCTGTATGTGCATCGATGACCAGAGGCAGTACTGTGCACCATGGGCCCTTAACGGTGATAATCATCAGTGCTACCTACCTGTAATATATCTCAGTGCCCTCTGATAGCAATATGCATTAATGGCCTAAACCAGTAATATGCATTCGTTTTGGATGTTGGTGTTAATCACCAGTGGCCTCAGACAAAATATTAATCAGTGCATCTCGACTGTTATATGCCAGACAACAATAGGTATCAGTGACCTCTCACACCATTCTACATGAAAGGCTCCGGACAGTGCTACACATTAGTGCTCCAGGACAAGAAATTATATGGACAGTGGCAGATACTGATATGCATCAAAGGCCCAATGCAATAATATACATCAAGAGACCATAATGCATCAATGTCCCCTAACAGTCATATTCATCAGTGGCCCAGTCAGTGATATGTATTAGAACATTGGAATGTTGGGAGCTCCAATGAAACAATGGAGTGCTCCGGGCTTATAATGGCTGGTATAAGCCTGGAGCTCCAACATTCCAATGTGTCTTTGTTCACAGCTCTGGCTGTGAACAAAGACTTCAGGGAGCCTGAGGGGATTTGAATCCCCTCCCTGAAGGCTTTGTTTTGTTAGAACATTCTGCCCTCTAGTGGCAGAATGTTCTAATAGCCTTATAGCCCTTCGTAGCAGGGCTATACCGGCTTTTAAAGTCCCTCTGCTTTGTTAAAGTCCCTCACCTTCGGCTCGGGCCTTTAACGCTGCAGCGGGCCTTTAACAGCCGGTATAGCCCGCTACGGCGGGCTATAAGGCTATGTTAATGACCCAAGTTAGTAAAGTAATATATATCCCATTGCCTCCTTACAGTAAACATTAACGGCACTTGTGATATGGCTAAAACCTGTTGACAGATTTGAGAAGTCAGAGTTAATAGTGGCCCAGAACATCTACTCCATGTTTTAGTATTGTAGGAGAGTGGAATCTGACTAATGGTTGCCCCCAACTTTTTGCCTGGTATTTGAGTGGTTTTTGACTAGTCTGACTGGGATCCTGCTATCCAGGACCCCAGCCTATCTGCTTTCTCCCTAAAACTGATGTGAGTACTCTAGGTACAAACCTAATTGGATGCTGGGCATGCCCTACCAGTCCCTTGTAGATGGTACCCTAGGTACCCAGGGCATGGGTCCCCCAGTAGGCCTACCAGGGCTGCAGCACTGATTGTGCCACCCTGGGACAGCCACACAAACTGACACCACCAGACCACTACTGTAGTCTGGGTAAGGTGGTGCTAGCACCCCTTACAGGGATGTAGGTACCCTATATCCCATACCATTACAACACATATACTCTCATAGGTCACCCCTATGGCAGGCCCTGGTAATCCTACAGGGCTGGGTGCTGAGGTATGTGTGAGGGGGGACCCCTACATGAGTAGGACCTCTCTGCAACCTTCGTAAAACCGTTACTGGGTTGTTTGTAGTGTAGCCATACCATATACTCTTAACCGCATTATAAGTGAATCGCGTCATCGCGATAACTTGAGAATGGCTACACAGAACCATATCGTGTTTGGTGTCAAACATGAAGGAATCATACCCCCAGTCCAGCCATGGGCATGAGGGTACGATTCCCCCTTGCTAGGAGGGTGATATGGGAAAAGCGGTAGAATTTAGACACCAATTTAAAAGTGCACATGTACCACAAAATGGCTACTGTCCGCCACCTACACGACTCTGGCTGGCTGTTGCTGGGGAAAACCCCAGCCTCGCCATCTGGACAATAGGGCTCCTGTGGCAGGGAGGTGCCAGCACCTCCCCAGACAGGATATGTGGATTGGAACAGGGTGGGTGCACCAAATGTCCTTTCAGAGTTGCACGTAGGCAGCTGCAGAGCCCCAATTCTGCATACACCGCCTGGAACCGGTTCAGGGGCATCCTGCCCCTCGCCCAGGCGGGAAACACACAAAGGGGAGTGGGTGTAGCCACCCTTTCCCGCCTCTACTCTGATTGGCAGGCTCTATTTTGGACCATCCCCTAATCTTGGGGATATATGGGAATAACTTTGCCCTAGAGCCTTAGATTCGGCCAGAACTTAACAGAACTGACCTTCGACGAGCCGCTGCCCAGCTGACTGAAGAAATCTCCCTTGGGATAAAGGAGTTATCCCCCTGCTTGGCAGGCACCTAAAAGACCGCAAGATACCCGGTTGGAACTTCGCTGCTCTCACGAACTTCGACGCCTTCCATCAACCTTGAGGTGAGTCTCCAGTGCATCCCAGAGTCCTGTGAGCGTGCCCAGCAAGTCTGAGCACCGTGGACCACGTGGGTGCCGAGATCCCTGCATACCCCGAGATCCCGGCCACCTCTTGCATAGCACACGACCCCGACCAGTGGGGAAGTTGTGCTTTGGCCCATTTCTGAGCCAACCTTCAAGCAGCATCCGTGCCAAAGCTCAGCTCCCTAGTCCGCTCCGGTGGCCCGTGGGAGCCCTTTTACGCACTCCATTTTGCTGCCTTCCGCGGTCCTTTCTCCCTCTACTTGTGGGCCCTGACAGAGGACAATCTACCTTTCCAAGAGTTTCCCTGGTTGCTCCAGGCCTGCTCTGCGCTCCCTGCAAAGGAGAGCACCCTCAGACCTCGTGGGTCTGCACCAGCAGCTGCTTTGTACATCTTGCGTGGGTTGCGGTTGCCAATGCTTAGTGGATCCAATCGGGACACTAACACCGCAGCGACCCTCATCCAACGTGGGACAGTCGCCCTCCAGAAGCTGGCCTTCCTTGAGGCCTCCCGGAGCCCGTGACTGCAGAGCCCAGCTGTACCTTCCACACCTGAAGCACCCGACATCCACGAGCTCCTTTCTGTGAGCTCCCTGGTCACTTTGCTGTGACCCAGACTCTGTCCCCTCTGCTTTCAGGTTCATCTTTATCTTCTCTTCATCTTCAATCTTCACGACTTCAACGACGCTTGCAGCTAGCAGCAGTTTGGACTACTTTTCCATAGAAAATCAGCCCGCGACCCGACACCAGAATCGACCTATGCACCCGGCTTCCCTGGGGCAGGTAACAGTGGTACTTCGGTACTCCCGTGGTGGTGGGCTCTCCAAAGCCTTAAGTCTCAAGCCTTAACTTTGTACTGTTGCTAGAAGTGTCCTTAAACTTTAAATATTCAACCGCGACATTCTCCATAGGCTAACATTGCGATCCCGATAGCAGCTCTTTGCACTGCACGCGTCTCCCGTGGGTTCCCTTCCTCTTAACTGTGGGTGGATTCTGAAGGGGCAAGCGATCCTAAATGCCCTAGGCATTGCCTGTAGAATTGTCGTGGTTCTTATACCACTATTTTAGTATATGGTTTGGTCCCCCCCTGGGGCCCATTGATTTCTGTGCTATTTATTGTGTTTATAAATGCTTGTTTGAAGTGTAACTTTGCCACTAGCCACATAAAGTGACTGTGGGATTCTGTCTAGAATAAATACATATATTTTATATATATACCTGTGTGGGCTACTCTTTCATTTGGTTATTCAAGAGGTTATTATGGTAAAACAATAAGCTTAACACTCCTTCAAGACTTAGCCTGAAGGCTGCTCTCCACAGCTACCACTAGGATAGCTTTCTTTAAAGGTTGTCTTAAACCTATCATCAATAAGAGTCGAATTGGACTGGTGCAAGGTGTCCCTATAACTAGGAACAGCATATGCCAGGCCAACTTCTCACAAGTATTATTTCTGGTTTTCACAATAAACATTTCTGGGAATCCTTTCACAAGATAGTTTTACTACAAAATGTCCCTGCACCACTAAGGACAGCTATGGGAACACAATTATCAATTGTTAACAACCCTTGCTGCTGCACTATCCATTTATTTTTCACAGAGATCTATTCTAAGATCCATTATCAAGATCGAAAATATCTGTCTCCTTTTCTGTAGAGGATGCTGCATCAATGTAGGTGCTCCACCATTGCTAGCAGGGACTAATATCTGGAAATCTCTGACCAAATGAAAAAAACAAAAAAAAAACATTTTTGTATGGACCTTGATGGCGGAATATTTACGCTGCAAAGACGCCCTCCTCAACTTATAGTCAACAGTGACCCTCGTATTTTCTTGACTACTTAACATTTAGAAGAGAATGGCCCCTCATTCCATTGAGGTGCATGAGGGACTAGTTAATTCTGTTAATCAACACAGTAAAAAGGCTATCTGAAACAAAGTTGATCAAAATTCAAACCAGTGAGAATTTATTAAAATCTCAAATCCAAATTGGTATCGACAAAAAAAGATTTAATGGGATTATCAAAAAAGTCACAGAGTTTTAGGAGTTTCTCACGCAGTCCAAGGTCAACGAACTACAGAAAGATTTGAAAAAGTATGGCCATGACTCTACTTATCGTAACATTAAAGAAGACTATTTTTCTAGCGAATCAGAAAATTAATCTTCCAAACAAAAACGGGCTTTAGATTCTAGCACTGATGGCAGTGACAATGAAATCAGACCAAGAGGGCACGGCAGATACCCAAGGCAGTTTTCTCCTATGGGTTTTTCCGTTCCCATGTACCACCAATATATGGCTGGCCCAATCAGTGTTTCCTCCACAAAATCTCCTTTACAATTACAATCTATATCCAGGCAGGAGGGCAAAACAAAAAAAGAGAGGAAACCACCCAATGGGACAATAGTAACTAAAGGATAACAAGGAGCATGATGGGAGACCCCCTCTCAGGGACAAGCAAGTCAGCCAAGTCAGCCACCTACTGGGTAATCTCTGTGCTAGGGATCTAACTGGTCTACAAGTTGCTATTCCGAAGAGAGGACTTGGATTTGTAATTGAATAAATAAAAAATGACTTGCCTTGCTCCCTGACCACCACCTCGCCTCTGTCGTCCTCTTCTGTTCCTGCTTGAAGCAGGAAGCAGAAATAAGCTCCCCCAGCCATGCAGCATTGATTTGTGTGAGCACTGTAGTTTGGCGCTCAGACAGGCAGTGGGAGCCTGGGCATGTTCCTCACCAGCCTGTGTATTGCAGCCTGGAGAGGAACATGCAAAGTGTGCATGACTGTTTGGCTGGCCCAAGACGGCTGGCCAAGCAGTCATGAGCACTTAAGTGCCCACCACTTCTCCACTAGCTGGCTGTGACACAGCCAAGTTCCCCCCCCCCCCACGTAAACCACATAATTAATATGATAATAACATGTTATTATAATTTTATTTGTATTTTATCCACTGCTCAAATGGCAGTGAGACGATGCTGGATGTGTAACAGGTGAGTGTAGGAGTGGTGAGTGACTAGAAAGGATCAGGTAAATCTCAGGGCTAAAGACAATTTATTTGGTGAGTGCACCTGTCCTGATGTGTGCCATCATTAGAGGTAATGATCTCAGGTGGCCAACAAATCAAGGGGTCAACATGTTAGGGGGGCAACATTTTATTTACATAATGCTTGGAACCATTCATTTGCAGCATGTGATCCAGGCAGCTGGGTGTTATACAAAATGCATCATAGAAAAGCCTGATTAGGCTGGCCTTTCCTTTTTGAACCGAACAAGGTGGACCCAATTATGGTTACGTGTGTGCCTCCTCAAGAGCATCTAGGGAGGCATGCTGTATTTCAGCTTAGCGTCCTGGCAAACTTCTCGCGGTGACCTACCCTGCCTCCACTGTTGGATCAGGACAGGATAGGTGCACTCAAAGAATAAATCGTCTTAAGTCCTGAGATTTACCTGATCCTTTTTAGTCACTCACCACTCCTACATGCACCTGTTACACATCTACACTCAGGGCCCTACACAGGCTCTTCACATACGGCTCTTTTGGAAAAAAGATCTCCGCTAAAGAGCCCCCTAGAGGGTGCCCATCGAGCACTGCGGCGCCGGCTTGACGAGGAGCAAAAGCCCTATGATGAAGTATGACACTCTTTTGAGTGTGTGAGGAATCCTATTCCAAAAAGGGAAGTACCCCTTGGGTTCCACTTTCACTGACCTATTAGAACTCTGAGCACCCCCTGTTACCTTCCACTATAGGAACTGCATACCCGTCCATATTCCAGTGCCTTTTGGAGCACGTATGCTGGACCCTTATGCGCTCTTGGTCCCCCTTTTGTTGTGAAGGGTTACTAGTGGCCCAGAACATCGGCTTCATATTTTAATCCAATCTGTGGATTCCAGAATAAACGTTTCTTGGGATCCATCCACGGGATACTTTTAACTACACTATTTCTCATCACCACTAAAAAACAGCAAGGGCTCCCAGTTTACTGGTCGACCCCACACTGTCGATACACCACTAATGTCCCCCCGGTGATGAAAAATGCCACAATAGTGGGTGAGGGCTTTTCTTTCAAAAGTAAGGATTTTCCTTCACATCGTTTTGTTCTTCATGATAATACCATAAAATAATATTTTTTCCACAAGGTCCAGGAGCATTTCTTGGGGAATATTCATTGGGAGTGGCCAAGATGCCACAGGATGTCTGAGTCTGTTAACCTGCTAGTGTGGGAGATTTGTATTTGCGACATACTCACCAGACCAGACTCCCAGCCGACTATAGTGACTCTATAACATGAACTTAAACATGAGTAATACTAGAGGCAATGCCCTAAGTGACAACAAGATGGGCATCTTCATTTTGAAGGGTTATTGTATCTAGGGGTGCGTGAAATTTGAGTAATTACCATTTGCATAATTATGCAAAGTTTCACGAAAATTTCGCAAAATTACACACAATTATACAAATGCTAACCCAACATTTAACACCATTGTTTTTTTTAGCATAGAACATCTTTTCACATCCATTCTGGACTCAAGAATGCATTTTGCGCTAAAAATAAAGCACATGACACGAACACCACTCAATTTCATTCTGTTCATTCACATTATTCCCCTGCTAGTTTTTTTTCCATAGCGGATGGAAAGAGATGTGGAATTATGGTGTAGTTTTGTATCTTTTGTTTAAAAAGCAAAACAAGAAATGCTGAACATCACTAGGGCCTAATTGCAATAGACAACAAGCATTTGCAATGCGTTAGGTCTCGCATTTACGCGAGTTTGAGCTATTGACATTGCAAATAACAATGCCTATTGGCATTGTCATTTACAATGCCAATAGCTTTAACTCGTGTAACTGCGAGACCTATTGCATTGCAAATGCTTGTTGATGTAAGAGGCAGCCCTTAGAAAGCTTAGCTAGCTAGGGAAGCGCAGCTTGCCTTCTGCGATGAAAGAAAGGTAAACAAGGGCCTCACGCTGGCAGCCTGTGATTTATTTCAGAAGGGCCTGGTATGAAAAAGAAAGTTTAAAAAAAAGTGTTAATGGACAGGAATCAACAGGCCTGTTAATAACAAGGCTGCTTTCCATTATGGGATGCCTGATTTCATTCATCGATCCAGGCAGGTAAGACGCAGTATAATAATTAGTGCGTGTTTTCAACCAAATGGAGAAAACGGGAGAGGATGTGGTCTCACGGCTAGACTGCCGACTTTGGAGATGGGAAACCAAGGTTCGAGATTGGGGTTGACTCCACATCCGGTGATTCTGGGCAAATTTAGATTTTTCACAGCCTGCTGGGCAGAAAATCTGGATTTTATTAAGGACACGGAGGCTAAGATTATGCAAATCTCCTTTATTGCGTAGCTCACAGCAGCAACAATGAAGAGATCTAGAACTTCAAAAACATTCCAACAGGATATATAGTCCATGACAACGAAGACATCTCCCTTCTTTGTGCGGCGAACAAGATAGCTTTGAACCAGAAAAAACTTTATAATCTCCTTGAAGTAACTTTAATGAAGACAACCGGAAGTTCTCTTGAACATTCTAATCTGAAAAGACAGAAGAAAAAACTAAATTATATTCCCAGGGAGGGAACAGTAGAGGAGGGATAATCTTAGCCTCCGTGTCCTTAATAAAATCCAGATGTTCTGCCCAGCAGGCTGTGAAAAATCTAAATTTTATGGCATGACACGGAGGCCAATATTATGCAAGTTTAAAGTGTGTTCAAGGCATTATCAATAACATTTGAAACAGGTTTAAAATAACATCTTTTGAAAATGGACTCATTTGACCAATCTGCAGCTTTAAGAATATCTTGAAGGCTACCACCCAGCACAAAGGCTTTTGAAGCTGAAGCTCCTCTAAGAGAATGGGCCCCAAAAATGGAAATGTCAATCCCAGCTTCTTTCATGACATCCTTAACCCATCTAGCTAAAGTGGGGGAGGAGACTGCTTTATGAGGAAGCCTGTGGGATATTAATAATTGATCGATAATGCCTCTTAAGCTTGATGTTCTTTTTTCATATTCTAACAAACACTTAACCACACACAAGGTTTCATTCTCAGGAAAAAAGGGATAGAATACAGAAGAAGACATAGTCTTAGTTCGTCTTTTAAGGAAAAAACAAACTCCCTCAGGTTGGTAAGCCCTTGAAGAGATATCTAATGCTTTGACATCAGAGGTACGTCTGAACGAAACAAGGCACAGTAAGACAGTCAGTTTATAGGATAGTTTCTTAAGTGAGAGAGTTGAGTTTTCACCCCAATCAATGATTAATCTAAGGACAACCCTTACGTCCCATAAACTAGAATATTTGGGCAAAGGTGGGTTTAAAACCCGCATACTTCTCATAATTTTTTTAGTTAACAAGTTTTGACCTACTGAGATCCCATCTATTAAGCAATGGCCAGCAGCGATTGCCGATCTATAGACGTTAACGGTTCGATAGGCCAGACCTGAAGCGAATAATTCAGCCAAGAAGTTGAGAACTTGGACTACATAAGTTGAAATGGGATCGTAATTCCGTCGAAGGCACCAACAAACCCATTTACGCCAAGCCAATCTATAGACCTTCCTTGTTCCAGGTGCCCATGATTCAGACATGAGACTGAAAGCGCTCTCCGAAAGTCCCGGGAGCTGCCATTGTCTCCTGAAATCTTCCATGCCATCAGTGACATGAGGCCTTGAAGAACAA
This sequence comes from Triturus cristatus, assembly GCF_964204655.1. Taxonomy (NCBI): domain Eukaryota; kingdom Metazoa; phylum Chordata; class Amphibia; order Caudata; family Salamandridae; genus Triturus; species Triturus cristatus. The sequence continues at coordinate 990,702,902 of NC_140580.1, forward strand.
GGGGGTGAGATTCTCCCTGAGGGCCTGTGATTATTTCTTCGAAGGAAGGAATGAGAATTGAAAAATCCACATTAATTTCCAACATGATGGGGAACCAGGCCTGGGATCTCCATAGAGGGGTTATAACTACAACTATTTCCTTGTTTCTCTGAATCTGAAGGAGAAGACGTGGGAGCATGGCAAAGGGCGGGAAAGCATAGGGTCTCAAACCCAGCCAGTTCTGGAGAAAGGCGTCTATCCTCAAGGCCATGGGATCTGGTCTCCAGCTGAAAAACTTGCGGAGTTGAGAGTTGACTCGGTCCGCAAACAGGTCTATTCCAAAAGGACCCCACAACAATTGGATCCTCAGAAAGGTTTCCCTGTTGAGTCTCCAGTTGCTGGAATCCCTGAAATTCCTTGAGAACCAGTCTGCTACCCCATTGTTCAATCCCGGAATATGTTCTGCAATGACTGAAATTCCTTTCTTGAGGCAGTACGCCCAAAAACTCTTGGCTAAATCGGATAGACCTTTTGAATGAGGACCTCCCATTTTGTTCACGTATCTCACAGCCGAAACGTTGTCCATGCGAAGCATGACTGAACACTTCATCATATTCTTGGTGAAGCTCTGGATTGCAAAGGATCCTGCCAAAAGTTCTAGGCAGTTGATGTGAAGATCCTTCTCGCGGGGTGTCCAAAGTCCCCCCGTTGAAGAGTTGCCACATGTGGCACCCCAACCCTCTAGGCTGGCGTCCGACTCTATTACTAGGTCCGGATCCTGCCCGAAAATTGCTCTCCCGTTCCATGCTTCGGCATTTCTCAACCACCAGAGTATTTCTTTCCTGGAATCTTGATCCAGGGAAACTAATTGGGAATAAGACGGATTCGTCCTGAGGGCTTTGGCTTTGAGTCTCTGAAGGGCCCGATAGTGAAGAGGACCCGGATAGATAGCTTGGATAGTCGAAGACAATAAGCCCAGAATCCTCGCTAGGCTCCTTAGAGGGAAGTGGTGAATCTTTAGAATTTTCCTTAACTCTTTCCTGAGTTTCCTTACCTTGTCTCCTGGGAGTTTTAACTCTGCAAGGACTGTGTTTACCGAGAAACCCAGGAACTGTGTCTCTTGGGTTGGAGTTGTTAGCGATTTTTTTACATTTATAACAAATCCCAGATGTTCCAAAATGTTTATGGCAAAACTTGTGTGTTGACAAGCAACTTCTTTGGACTGAGCCATTATTAAAATATCGTCCAGGTAGAGAATTAGTCTTACTCCTTTGCTTCTGAGCCAGCCAGCTATTGGGCGAAGGACCTTGGTGAAGCACCAAGGGGCTGAAGAAAGTCCGAAAGGGAGACTGGAGAATTGCCATAGTTTCCCTTTCCAAAGGAATTGGAGGAACTTTTGATGAGGGGGCCAAATGGGGATGGTTAGGTACGCATCCTTGAGATCTAGGCGAGTAAGCCAATCCCCTTTCCTCAAGATATCTCTGAGAAGGTGAATCCCTTCCATCTTGAAATGGCGGTAGACCACCCATTGGTTTAATTCTTTTAGATTTATGACAGGTCTCATCTTTTTGTCTTTCTTTTCTACTAGAAAGATATTGCTGACAAAGCCAGTCTCCAACCCCTCCCGGATCGCACCTTTGGCGAATAGGTCCCTTACTTCTTGGTTCACGAGGGCGGAATCTTTTTCTGAGAACTGGATTTCCCGAGGTAGGGTTTCCTGAAAGGGTAGGTGAGTGAAATCTATCTTGAAGCCCTTGACGGTGTCCAGTACCCAAGGGTCTTGAGTCACCATATTCCAGTTCCCAGAGAAAAGGGCTAGTCTCCCTCCCACCTTTATAGGGGTATCTGAAAGCTCTTTGGTTGCACTTACCTGAAGAGAAGGATCTCTGTCTTTTTTCCCCTCTGAAACCTCTTCCGCGGAATCTTTGTCTTTGGGGAAAGAACGATGACTGGGATGAAAATCCGGATTGTGGGAATCTTGTTCCCCGTCCCATGTAGGGTCTTGTTGAGAAATTTCCACGGCCAGGGAATCGACCCCGCATCCTCCCGGCCCGGGTAAAAACTCTATTATTAAAAACTCTCTTTATATCCTTTTGTGATTTTTGGATTGAGTTAAAAACTCCTACGTATTTGGCCATTTCCTTGATAAATTCGTCTCCGAAGAGAAGGCCCTGAGAGGAAGCTCCCCCTTCTTTATTAGCTAGTTCGACCAGCTTTGGGTCAATTTTGAGTAGAACACTCTTTCGCCTTTCGTTAGAAAGCGCAGTGTTCGTATTGCCCAACAGGCAAATCGCTCTTTGCGCCCATTGACACAGCTCTTTAGGGTCTATGGGGGTGTTATTAAGATACCCTCCTTCGGCTAGTTCAAAGATTTTTGTGAGAGGACCAGAAATGTCTAAAAGTCTGTCTTGACATGATTTAAGTCCTTTGTCAAGACCTTTTCTGGGGTCTCTTCCAGTTTTGGCAATGAATGCCACTACTTTATTATCCAAATCGGGGGTTGCAGTTATTTTATCCGGTAGAGAGGGGCGAGGACATTCAGATCTAAGTCGGGATCTGACCTCTTTAGGAATTTCTTTGCGTAGCCAGAAAGACAGGTACTCTCCAATGTGATGAGATGGGACCCATTCTGGGGAGAGGGGATGCTTAATAAGCAGAGGGTCAAACATATATTCCCCGAAGGGGTCAAGAATTCCCGTTTTAGACCCTGAGGCCCCTGACGCCTCACCTGAGTTCTCTGTAATTTCACCTTCCTCTTCAGAATTGAAGTCTGAGGAGTAGGAAAGGTCAATTTCATCCTCTAGTCCATCGTCGCTATCGATGGAGATAGGAAGAGTAGGGCCTTTGAGTCGCCCATCTGTTGTGCCCGAGGCACTGTCAATGTCACCGCCAAAGCGTGAAGTCAAGAGAGTAGGGTTGGAGCTCCTCTGTTTTTTTGTACCTTTAACAGGGTTACTTTTAAGTTGTCTTTTTCTTTGAGCCGGTATATTCTTTGCGGTCTCCTCCTGACTGCTCGTGGATGGCCATCCTTTTTTGGATAGATTTTCAAACTTTTTGTTAATGGTGTCATCCAGTGACCCCATAACTTTATCGATGGCTTTATCAATAAGACCTTGAAGTTTATCCTCCATAGTGTTAACTGAGGGATCTGTAGACATGGCTGAGTGAGAGAAATCAACTGTCAAACAGTAAAGATAAAATGGATGTGGGTTGTTATGGAGACAATTGTATGTATGCTAAGGGACTTTCCTTTAATTAGACGTAATGGAAGTCCTTTTTCTATATAGAGGGGCAAGGTTATAGTCCTACTTTTCTTTTTACCAACTTGTATTAGGACCGGGTGTTTGTCCTACCTTTCTGTCTCTTTTTTTTTTTTTTTTTTTATTGATTGGGAGAGAGTGAGGAGTTGAGGCGATCCGGTAGAAAGAACCGGTAAGAATTGTCTTCTTAAGGCCTTCCAAACCCTCCAATTACTAATTATTGAGGAAAGAGAGAGTCTCCGTTAGATTTCCTGTGTTTCGTCTCTATGGAAACTTAGCGCGGCCTCCCCAGTCTCGGGTGAGGCCGCAGGGTTGCCACGGAGACGGCAGTAGCGGCGCGAGCCGGCGTTGAGAAGCCCGGTCCGCGTGAGTAAAACATCCTGTCAGGCACAACACGGGACCGGCGTTTGAAAGATGCCGGTCCCGTGTCCTTTTTCGCGCTGTAAAAGCGGAGTGCGGGTCTCAGCACGGGATCGGCGTTTGAAAGACGCCGGTCCCGTGTGAGAGGGGGGGGGGAGGGGGGGCGCGAGGAGTGAAACTTCTCGGGGGAAAGGAGGAGATAAGCAGATCCTCGCAAAATAAGGGCAAAAGCGAGTTAACGCGCAAGCGATAATGGTTAAGAAGAGGTGCAAGGAAAATCAGACAAGCGATAATGGTTATGAGGAGGCGCAAGGCAAATCAGAAGCCCAAACCAGTAAAGAAAAGGCATTAATAGGAAATAAGGAAGTGAAAGTGTGGAGAGGGTGGGAGAGGGGTAAAGGGGGAACATTTAGCCACTCGTCAGCCACCCTTAGGAGTCACCACACATATCCAAAACTATTACAGATCAAGAGCATAAAAAATATGTACTTATCTTGTGAGCAGCAGCAACAAAGAAGGGAGATGTCTTCGTTGTCATGGACTATATATCCTGTTGGAATTTTTTTGAAGTTCTAGATCTCTTCATTGTTGCTGCTGTGAGCTACGCAATAAAGGAGATTTGCATAATATTGGCCTCCGTGTCATGCCATAAAATCACTTAATCTCCCATGCCTACTAAATAATGAATGTGTCCTTGTGTAACAATAACTGGTGCTCCTATAAAGTGCTCCAATACCTTCAGGCCGAGTTCACGCTATATAAATTTGCAAAAATAATAATAATAATTTCAACCGAATCAAACATGCGCGTGTGTGACTCAGTTTTAAAGTTGAAGTGGAGCAGACAATTCGGGGCAGCAAACGACAGCTGCAAAAGATTACAGGTGACAGACCGACCTAATGCGACCCACAGCTAGGGCCCAGGGTGCGTAAAGGAAACAAGGCACTAACTAGGGTAGGACCTCTGTGATTCCTGTAGATGAATCAAGCATGGATCCGGCTGAAAAGGAGAGGGAACTTTGATTTATAGGAGAAACCGTAGGGGCGACCTGGCTGGTCTAGTTATACTTTCTATACTCTGTCAGCTGCCTCACAACGAGCCCCAGGAGGAGGGGGAGGCTGTGCAATCCCCCTCCTTTCTTTTTTAAATTTTCAGCGCGAACCGTGGATCCAGCAGCACTTCAGCTGAATTTTTTTTGGGGGCCCTGCGGGTTCCTGTGGGACCCCCCACACCCTCAGGAGGCCTAGGGGATCAGGGTGTTTCTACCCTGCCCCCTTTTCTTTTTTTGCAAATCTTTTATGTGACTCGATTCAAGCTGAGCCACAAGATGGCTTCCAACACTTCCTGGTTTGAACTGTTGGCAGCCAATTAGATCTCAGCACAAGATCGGGCGGTATCGCATATACCCTGCGTCCCTATACATACAATTGGAATTTTTTAAAATAACTCCACAACTACTGAACGGATTTACACCAAATTCAGTGGCGGACGGCACCGTTCGGGGGTGGCGGGGCAGGTGTGAGGTATAAAAAAATAAAAATAACTTACCTAATCACCGCCATGTCTCTCCTCCATGTCAGGACTCCACCGAACAGGAAGCACCCAGGCTCCCCTGACTAATCACAACTTACAGCATTGTGATTGGTAAGCACATAGGCTCCCCTGACGAACCGCGCCGCTGCAATGCAGCGTTGTGATTGGTCTGAGTGCCGTGGTTCGGCACTCAGATGGAGACTGTGGGCCTGGGCATTTTCTCCATGCAGGCTGTAATGCAGCCTGTATGGAGAACATTCATAGTGCGCATGACTGTTTGGGCCGCCCCATAGGGCCAGCCAAACAGTCATTGCACACTAGGAGCGGGCAAACCACTCCTTCCTTACCCTGCTCTGAGAGCAGATCAGCCATCCACGCAAAGCAGCACAGAAACTGTGTTATTATCATTTCATGTTTCCTTTATTTACACTGCTTAAAAGCAGTGGGTGATGCTCCTCCGCCTTAGCAGAGGAGCTGCCTCTGACAATATCACAAACAGGCACTTCCCTGATCCGACATCTACCTTTCTGCCAAATTTGGTGTCATTCTGTTCAGCCGTTTGGTCTGTAGCCGTGTATCAATAATATGGAAAGTAACACAGGGAAAATGCATTTTGGGGGCTCTCCTCCCTTTTCTCAGCCTCCTGCTTGAAGGAGCACCACAAAACTTTCAAGACAGCAGCTGAAGTGAGTGTCAAACTAGCTTTAAAAATTTCTGGAAAATTAATCAAACGATGCCAAAGTTATTGGCAAATGAAAAAAACGCTCTTCCTATCGAAACTACATCCTAATTCTAACTACCTACTGGCTTAGGTAATATTGGTGTAGGTAAGAATGTCATATGACATTGGTACTGCCAAGTCACACCTAAACTCCATGTAGGATAATGACAGTCCTCCTGCCATCTCTGCTGCTGCCAAAGAAAAACTAAATTAATTTTCCATTTGTCTAAGACACTTTAATAGCATTCCAATGTCATGTGTATGTCCATCAAAGTTCAAGATGAGGCAGCAGGATAAATAAACAATATAATCCCAGCTGTATGGAGGGTAAGTATTTTTTTTTGCGGAAACACAAATCTTGTGCCCTGTCAAAACATGTACTCCTGGCTTCCAATGTGTGGACGGAGCCATAGCCCCTCTCTAGTGATGGCTACATAATTGTGTGAAAGCTGCACAGTCAATCTACACCATATAAAGAATGTGTCCCTGTGTAATGAAACTGGTGCTCATGTCAAGCGTCCAATAAGGTTTGCTGGGGGGGGGGGGGTGAGACTTGTTCCACTTAAGTTAAAGCAGGGCAACAGGGCAAAGTAAGGGGACGTTGTGAATTTGCTGGGTGGGTAATTAATAGAAGGCAATGGAATGTAACTATATTTCGAGTATGGTAAAGTTCCGGCTGGAGAACGCTAAATTATACCACCATAGGTACTGGGCCTGTTGGAACGGCGAAGCAGCCACACACAGGTATGATGGGGGTGAATGAGCAGGTGTGACAAAAATCGGTCCATATGGACTGTTAACTAGCATACATCACAGTTTAAAGACTAATGCCTTGCAGTCCTCGTTTCAAAGACATTTAAATGAGTGCTTAATAAACAAACGTCTTGACGTGCCTTCTTTGGAGCACAAAAACATCCGAGGCTTGAAACTTTGTAAAAAGGTGGGGCGGTGCATGTTTGGGGGGAGGGGGCTGGCTGCAAAACAGATGACATGCTTGCTGCCCGGGAGGTCGGACGCTCACCTGGCAGGCCTGTGGGCGCAGAGGCCGCGGAGCGTCGTGCGCGCAGGTGCGAGGTTCCTGCCCTCATGTGCAGCCCCTGAGCCCTGATTAAGGGCCGTGAGAGGGGGCGGCCACAGAGCACAGACCCAGCCCACAGTATCCAACCGCCGCCATGCAGCGGGGAATGAAGAAGTAGTTCGGGCAGAAGTCCCTCAACGAGGTGACCATGGACGACTTCCTCGGCTCTCTGGGGCTGTACCGCAAGCTGACCACCAAGGACGCCTCGTGCCTCTTCCGGGCCGTCTCAGAACAGGTGAGTGCCCGCCCGCGCGCCTTGGCCCTGCAGCGCTGGGAGGGGGGGCGCATGCATGCAGGGCGCGCGCTGCAACGCCAGCGCATTAAATAACACGGCCTTCCTTCGTTAGGTCTCGTCTGATCCAGCGCTTGCGCTGATCTGGCCGAGACATTTTGTATACAGGCTTTTCAAAGTGCTGCCGTGGCCTAAAGCTTCAGTACACGTGAACGTGCACGCGCGCAGCGCCATGTGTCTTTCCCCCGTAGCACGCGAGTAATCACTTTCACTTTCGCGTTGCCAAAGCTTGTTAGGAATTGTGCCCTGCACGTAGCAAATTTGTTGACCCATGTGTGTTTTCTACTCTGCTGCTCTTTACCTTCCCCCCACGTCAACCTCCACACTGGCAGCATGTTTGTTGCTCCAAGCTCCGCTCTGGGCGCTTCTTAACTGACTTAGTAACACGGAGGCACGCTTCCCCACCCGGTATCTAGGTGCCCTCGCGCCCACTCCTCTTTGCGGCAGCCACAGCAACATCCCGGCACGGCAGCAACACCGACTGGGGGCTGCCATGACAGTCCGTACAGTCAGTGTCACCGCCATGAAAAGTGAAGAAAGACAAACTAAACCTTGCGACTAGTGGTTAGAACACCTGTCTTACTAAAAAGGCACGATCATTTACACATTTTGGAAATCGGATCCTGGACTCTTGTATTTTTCAAACTCCAATGTACGGAACACACAAGTTAAAACATTACGAGAATATTGTCTGTATGCCACTTTTATTCTTTATGATTTAATAAAATCTAACAGCGAAGTACTGATGCTGGGCATAACGAAAGGGAAACAATTTTGCAAATTATAGACGTGTTTCGTTTCTTCACCCGACAATTATCAGTAAGAATCTGATGACGCCGTGTCTTTAAGATGGCCACATTAGTAGTTTCAACCTTGAGGGATAGTTTTGTGTATGAAGTCCCTCTTCTATGTTTTCAGCAGTACCAAAGTAACGTAGGAAGGAGTTAACATTGAGGCGGGGGGAGTTGAGGGGTGTCTTTCTTTCGATTTCCCTTTCTGACGTCTTTCGCGAATTCTGCTTACAGTGCAGTGCACTTGTCCTAAAATAAGCAGACTCGAATGTTTGTGTTTTGACACGCAGCCTTGTGGTATACACTTAATCTCACCCTCGTTTACCGGGTACTTTGAATAGTTTTTGACTCTGCTATACACCAAAATGCAATTTCTAGATTTGCCATGATCAGCAAACAGCATTATAAAGATTTCGTAGCTGTTAACTTTTTGCTAATAGGAAATACACCTTTTGAGTGTGCGTTGAGCCATCACATCAAGTCACTGCCACACCTAGTAAGAAGGTCTACTCGAAAACCTAACATTTAACGTTACTTTATCCAGATTTTGATTGCACCTCGTTTATAGGATTAAGGAAATGTAATGCCCCGGTTACTTACGGTAATTTTCAGTACGCGTAGCCGTGCTCGTCAATCATTACATTTGAGGGGATACTACCTCCCAAACAGGAAACAAGCATTTGCAATGCAATAGGTCTTGCATTTATGCAGTTTGAGCCATTGGCATTGTAAATGACAATAGCCTTTATTTATGTTTTGGTTTTCAAAACATAAATAAAAGGCAGTCATTTACAATGCCAATGGCTTAAACCTTATAAATGCGAGACCTAAGTAAGAAGTCTGCCGGTAAAAAAATTTGCATCAAGAAATAGCTGTTTTTAATGGAAAATATAATACACATTTTAAAAACAATACTTTGTTTTTGAATTTAAGAAGAAACATTGAATGGTGCTACATCACATTCTCAACTACGACGTCCAGCATTCAATTGGCCGACAAAATAGACACTATCACTTAGGCCTGAAAATCAAACTAACACAGCATTTCCCAACATTCGGACACGCCAGAGGACACCAAAGAATTATCCGGGGAGTAGAAAATCTTTGCAGTAAGTTCCATCTCATGTTTAATAAGAAGCTACAAAGTCAATTTATTAAAATAATGAGTCAGCTGCGTATAAGCAAGGACACAGAATAATGTAGAAGGTTAGGCAGACGAAGTATAATATCCAATGTATCAAGTTATGACATGGATAAAAATCACACTAGGTGTCCAAGTGATTTGTTACTAATTTACGAACTGAACACAAGACAGAGCACTTCAAGAGCAGTTAGCTTCAGAAGTACAAAATAAAAACGTGCAGACAAAGCAAAAAGTCAGAGAAATTAGACAGAATTAACAAATGCATCCGACACAGGAGTGAAGCCTGATTTAAAAGGTTTTTCAAAACGTGAGTTAGATTACATATGGCAGTTTCTAATGAAAATATTCTCCATTATTTCTACAGACACAAAGGAGAAGTCATACAATAAGAATATACAAGCATTTGCAATGCAATAGGTCTCGCATTTACTAGAGTTTGAGCTATTGGCGTTGTAAATGACAATGCCTTTTATTTACTTGTTGATTTTTAAAACATAAATAAAATGCATTGTTATTTACATTGCCAATATCTTAAACTCTCACAAATGCGAGACCTATTGCATTGCAAATGCTTGTTTTTTTTTTTGTATAGAGGAGTGCTGAGGTTTCGGGGAGAGAGCCAAGTTTAAATCTATAGATATTGGTTTTAGTTTGTTCCTGATATACTTATTTGGGGGAGCGGGGCGGAGGCGCAAATTCCTAATATTACTGCGAATTCTCCGCGAGGCCTTTTTACAGTAAAATGAAAGTGAAACTGAAAAGTTAAAATAAAGTTTTGCGTAGCCAATGCTTGCAGCGGAAAAGTAATTTTGTTTTTCAACTCTTTATCACTTATACATTATTATACGGACGTCGCGCTGGTAGTGTTCACACCTCTCAGTATTTTCGGAAAAGGGGGGTCGGCAGCGGCGGGGTGTGTGTGCGCGCGTGTGTCTGTGTGTGCGTGTGCGTCTGCGCAAGCGCGTCCACAGACCCCGACCCCTATCGCTGCGCGTGCCCCGGTCTGTCTCCCTTGAGAGGCATCTCGGCGACAATAGGTCTCGAGAGCGAGACCTAAAAATGAAATACTGAATTGTTAACAGGTCCATCTTGGAGCTCCTATGAAAGTGCTAAAAGTGCTGATGGGGACTAGAATGGCGAGGTAATTAGATGCGACTTTAGCCAAGACCTTTTGATTTTACTAAAATTATATCTGTAATACACTTAGGTGTTGGGACTTTTTGCCAGCACACTTCATCCACTGGTCTGTTGTGTCGTGTACGTTTTAATTCCACCCACTACAACATGGGGCAATTTGACCGTCATTTCAACCATTGGCTAACTTAACTGTGAGTGGCGGGATTATGCTCTTTCACTAGAGTCACATCGCACACCAAACAGTTCTCTTCAGTGTTGGGACTACTATGGCAATATGTGCTTTTTGACGCCACAATATGTTTGCTTTTTAGCCACACATTGTTTATGCTGTTGAGGGCCCGCAGCAGCCCCAACAAAACAAGCATTGACAAACCCCCCAAAAATGGCCGTCAACGCCAGAGTGATTGGATTTGCCAATTCTTTAATACACGCTTTTGTGTCATTCAAAGACAGATATCTGCACTTTGAAGCAATATGCCACCCCAAAACTGTGAAACAAGATTTTGTTCTTATCCTGCTATTGCCTAAAAACCATTCTGAATGGCGTAAAGTATGCTCAGAACAGCCGAAGGCAGGTTGTGGCAGGTGGTTAAATTCCAACAAATGCGATGAAATATACTTGAGATAAATTACCACACTTGGGACATTTGTTCGAGTTGATGTGAACCAAGATGCTATCAACCCATACCTTTCAGAACCTATTGTAGATTGTTACAAGTAACTGAGACATCGCGATACTTCGAAAAAATCATGAAATCTCCAAAGGAACTCTATGAAAGCTAGAGATCTTGGTTTTACAAGAAGAATTTGTCTATGCCTCCGGGAATGACGATGCTGTTAACCACTTCCTGCACAGAGTACTTTCTGAAGAGCTAAAAGTGGTGAGGCGCGGCATAGAAATTCCAAAGACAGCATTAAAATGTTGTGCAATAGGAAGCCACATCTTAGAATAGAGTTTTAAAGCAAAAAATGTAAAGAAAGATTAAAGTTAGTAACTATTTCTTCCCCTAAACCAATTCTAAGGTGGTAAAAGCACCAGGAACGGAGAAGAACAATAAGGTAACTACACTCAGAGGGGCAGATTTACAATAACTGGTGCATCCCTGCAGATCAGCAGGGATGCCCCAGTTATTTTTGCGTGACGTTAGGAACCCCTTGCGCCACCATGGATGCGCCACATTTACAATGCGGCGCACCATTGCGCAAGGAGAGACGGATGAGTGACGCATCTGTCAGCATGTAGGTGACGCAGTGCTGGAGTCGTGTCGCAAGCGTGACGCAAGTCCAGCACTGCTCAGGGGCATCCTATACTTGCAATGCTGCGTCACTCCTTACGCCTGCTACAAGCAGGCGTAAGGTTTTGACGCAGCATGGATGTAAAAGTGACTCAGTGCAATCTTGTTGATTTCACTGCATCACTTTTACGGGGCTTCCTTAAGATGGTATGCCCACCCTGCATACATTATACCTGATGCAGGTATAATGTAGCGTAGGGCTTTACAACGTGACGCATGTCACTAGATGCGTCACGTTGTAAATCTGTCGCATAGTGGCACATGGTTTACGACGCCGCTGCATCACTGAAGTGACGCAAAGGTGTCGTAAAGATGACGCAAGGGGCTTGTAAATCTGCACCTATGCATTTATATATGGTCAGGGCCTTTGCAATTATGCGGCAGCAAAGGACCCTATTACGCAACAGGGTTTACTAACTAATGCAGCATGAACATGCAAATTAAGAAACTAAAACCAGCAGGTTATGCAGCATATTATGTGATGAAAAGCAAACCATGCCCCACATTTCATGGCATTGCTGTCCAGCTATTTTAACATTCTAACACAATGATACGGCATGGGAGCCTGTGCTATATAAGTACATATGTATCTTGAGAAAGACAGTTCTACACATTCAACGGGTACTTTTGAAGATGGTGTTCAACTGTAATGAATAAGTAAAGGAAGGAACACCTTCTTGCACAAAAACAATCACAAATGGTGTTTTGCTTCTTCTACGTGTACTGCAGAATGCAGCAAACATGGGAAGAGCATAAAAACAGGAGCAATACAATTATTTCTCCTTATCGTGCCGCCCTTATGCCTCCCCTGGAGAGTTGTACGTTTTTGCCGCTGCCTCAGGTTTACGATTCCTTGTAAATCTGGGATGGTGTCAAAAAGCCATGGGTGTTGCTGGGAACTCCCACAGCAAAACCCATTGCATGCCCCTTTAATGCAGAAAACGGCGTCAAAGGGAACTATATTTACAAGTAATGGATGGAGAGACACCCATTGACAAATGGAGAGATGCATAGACAGGCAGAAAGAAACACAGTCAGAGGCTAAGCACAGTTCTAAAGAGGCCAAAGGCGTTCAATGAGAGACAAAATCCTAGACTGAGAAACACATAGTGAAAGAGATGCAAAAAACAACCAATCTCAACCAACTGACTCAAGAGAAACATAGAAGGTAGAGAAGGAAATGATGGGGACATATAGGAAACATATATAGAAACATCCAAAAATAGTTTTATAGAAAGAACTCTAAGGCAGACAGATGGAGATACTCAGGCATCTCCAAAGGAATAGAGCTACAGGCAGACGTGCTGAGGCATTGATAGACAGCGGGAAGAGAGAGAACGAGAGAGAGAGATGGATAGGCAGAGAGGGGGACGTTGAATACAGCCCGATGACGACAGCTTATAAATGCTTGGAAGAAATATTTATTCAAGAAGCCATCAAAAAAGGGAGTGATGCAAGGCTCACCACATCTCCACCATAGAGAAGTTAGCTTCTTCACTGTCCTCCCTGTCTTCCCTCGCATGCTAGCACTCCATTACATCAGGTGCTCGATTCTAACATCACCTCCTCAGTCCTACGTCATTCCAGACCTTACTTTAATAGGGACCCTTCCTCCCCCAAGCACAATGTGGTCTTCTTTAAAAACAAAGAAATCACTTTCTCACTCTCAAAGTACCTCCTTCTCTGTAGGCTCCACTCTCTCTTAGGAGCCCAAAAGAGGAGGACACCTCCAAAAGTCCTGTTTCTTTTCATCTTGCTTCTGACGGTACCACAAGGACCTGGCTAGAACTGGTCTCATTTTTCTAGTGATTAACCTTTGGAGCCAGTATTGGCTAGGAGCCGGGCTCTGTGACATAATTCGCACCTTTTCATGAATGACCTGGCCCTAACTAATATTAGGGGATTGGAACTTTCTCTCTTGGCCAGCTCTTGCTGGAAGTTTAGATGCTGCATGTGCATGCTCAATGCTTTATTAGCAGTACTCAGCACGTGGCTCCAGGTAGGTAGAGTGAAGCCAGGCTCTCTTAAAGAGGTCCTGATTAAAGCTGAGATTTTTTTACCTGCTATCAGGCTGACAGTGTGCGTCATCAGAACATGTTGCCTTGCCTGACTGGTGTCTGTCTATTTGCCTGATCCTGGGCGGGGCCAAGTTCAGTGTAACGTAGAGAGGCAGTGATGCGCCTTCAAGACATTTCCCATCAGCTCCAGATCAAAGGATTCTGGTCGAGTGTTTGGCTTATTTATTCATGTCCTGTTTATTGGGCGCTGAGCTATCCATCTTTTCTCATTATATAAAAGGAAGATGGAATTCATATAACTGGTTTGGCAGCTTGAGGGCTTGCTGTAAAGCTCTCTTGTATGCTAATTGTGACTGTTGATGATAAGGAAGTGTTTTGCACTTTTGTCATCAGGCCTACGTGAGGTGAAGGTCTTTTCCTCCTGTGAGACAGTGCAGAAGGTGGACATAATACCTGTTTCATACCATATCTCTCATTTCACCAGGTTAATAGACACCTATGGTCCTTGGCGCATGTTGTAGTATGAAAATCCAGATGCAGACAAGTTGTAGGTTCCAAGTAGTTCTTTTATTAAGTTTCAGTTATAAATGTAGAAAGATGGTAGTAGGATGGTAAATAAGATGGAAGTAAGATAGTAGAGTAGCCCCACCAGGAGCAGTCTCCCTCTGCTCAGCCTCTCATCCTCAACTGACTCTCTCCACAAGCCCTCACACCAACATTCCATAACATCACCCAACATTCTTCCAGTCAATAAGGCTGAACAGATGGGAGAATATTTAGGCAAAGAAAGAAGAGAGGAATTAACCTTACAACAGCGCACTTGTATTTCAGATCCTTTTTAGGTTGAGCTTAGGCAGCGTGCACTTTTGTTACGGTTGATGACAAAGTACCACCATTCTCGGGGGCTGCCTGCTGTTGTTGGCTTTGCCCATGCTTGTGCCTCAAATGTGCAGGCATTGTCAAAGCCAATATCCACAAGTGGCAGGAAGTGAGGGGACAGTGGGAAGTGGGGAGACAAAAGCGGGGATGGAAGCTGTGGGCGGTAAGAGGAGAGTTGAGAGATCACTGGACAAGCAGCAGAGGGTGAAGTGTGGAGAGAGAGTGAAGGGGGAGAGCAGTGGATGGTTGAGAGCACTGGTTTGCAGCCTTGCGCAGTGATACAAAAGAGAGGGATGACAAGCAAAGAGAGAGGTAGGGACGTAAATGAGTCCCTCATATACTGCAGTACGAATGCTGAATAGGAAAAAAAAAGGACACAGAAAAACAGAAAGTATCATTTAATGAGACTTCCAGTAACACGTGAGTAGATCTAAACTGCGATTAACAACGTCTCCAGTGAACGCGCACGCTGCAGAACCGCCAGAGCTCCTTTCTGCTCCAATGAAATATCAAATGCACAAAACTATTATAAAACCCTTTTTAAAGTGCTCCAAGGCCTATCTATCCCCAGCAACATTATCCCTCCTAGCTCACTCTCACAGGATCAATGTGTGGAGCTGGCAGATTTCTTTGTCGGCAAAGTGACAAACATCTGCCTCACTGTGGTCACAGGAGCAAAGGGCTCCACTCTACCTGGAAATGCTTGTTGTAACCTTACCCCATCCTTTCTCCGCGCAAAGAAGTAATGTCATTGGACATTACTTTGTCATCGGCCCAGCTACAATCTTTTCTTCCCCTGGATTCTGCCTGTTTCCTGGACTTATCGGTGTCTATTAAATCAGGCTCCACATTTGATACTCTTTCTCCATCCAAGCTCAGCACTTTGAGCCCACATCTCTCATCTTTATAAGTGAATCTTTTGAATTCCTCACTAAGTGAAGGTCATTTACCTAAAGCTTGGAAACACATTATGGTGCTCCTTTGCTGAAAAAAACTCGTTTGGACTCTTTTTATGGGGCCAACTAAAGAACCTTCTCTTTACTGCCCATTCTTTCTAAGATTTTATTTTTTTTAAAGTTAACATCCAACTAACCTCGTATGTGGAAGCCCACAATGCCCTTCACCCTTCCCAGGCAGGATACAGAGCTGAGCACAGCACAGAAGCGCCCTTCTAGGAGTCACAGAACATCTTTGTTGACTCCCAGATTGGGGCGGCATGGCCGTGCTGATCCTATTAGATCTCAGAGCAGCCTTTGATACTGTGTCTCATGACATTATTGTCGATAGATTGGCTCAAACTAGGCCTTCCAAACACGGTACTTGCCTGGTTAAAATCCTTCTTGTCGGACCGCACCTTTCAGGTCTTTTTCACCAACACAGCATCAAGATCACACTCGCTTACCAGGGATCTGCCCTTAACCCCATGCTTTTTAATATTTACGTCCGTCCTTTGGCGGACCTAGTAGAATGATCCAGTTTGACCCTATTTTCTTACACCGATGAAACCCAGATTATTTTCCGTCTGTCATCGGAACAGGAAGCTAGCTCAGAAGATCTTAACTCCTGCCTCAGCCATGTTGCATCTGGATGAATGCCAACTCCCTAATATTTAATGGGGACAAGACAGAGGTGATGATACTGGGTAAAAACCCACAGCTTTGGGTTTCCCAAAACTGGCCTTCCACTCTGGGCAGTCTCCCCGAACCTGCCAACATGGTATAGAGCCTGGGCTTCTGGCTAGATTCCACCTTGACTACGAAGTCGTAAGCAGCCAAGGTTACATCTTTCTGTTTTGCCACAATGAAATGGCTCAAAAAGTTCCTATGGATGCTCTCCTTCTCCGCTCAGAGAACCGTCATTCAGGCCATTATACTATCTAGGCTGCATTATAGTATCATCTTTTATCTGGGTGCTGATAAGGCAGTGATTAGACGTCTTCAGATGGTCCAAAACACTGCAGCTAGGCTATTTCAACTCCCCAAATACTCTTCTGTGTCTGGTCTCCCTTATGATCTCCACTGGCTCACAGGGCCCAAGTGCATCAACTTCCAGGCTCTCTGCTTCATGTACAAAATCAAGCTGTACTCAAGCCCACAATTTCTACAAAGGCTGGCCGTGCCGTATCATCCTTCCCGCACATTTCATTCCAGTAACCAGTCCCTCTTTTCAGTGCCCAAAGTCAGATGTTCTCGAATGGATGGTCGTTCATTGTCTTTTCTGGACCCCAAGATGTGGAACACTCTTCCTGAGTCTATTAGAGGCTGCAACTCTCTAATCTCCTTCCGTGAGACATTAGAAACGTAGCTATTTTAGGTCACGTTCTTAGGCTACTGACTTCTGTCCTCAAGCGCTGGACAACCTTACAGGTAGCTATGCGCTATATATGAACTTCAATAATAATAATAATATTAAGTCAAATGACACAGCACAAATAATCCAATGATTTAAGTCGGGAACCAAAGACCATCATACATATGTTGGTAACATTTAGGTTTTTAGAAAACTATGGCTAAAGCTGGCTGTAGGCAAGACCTAAAAATGGACATTAAACCAGGAGAAGGCTGCTATTTCTGTTCATTGCCAACTAAAAAAACAGGTAGCTGCCTGCCTGCCATGTGCTGGACCTGCAACATCAAAGTACTGGAAGTCTTTTTTGTGACACAGGAATAAGGCAAGAGAGTGGATAATTATGTTTGCCACCGATATCCTAGGACCTAAGATACTATTGAATACCAAATGAATAATCAAGTGTTATGTTTGTACACTTGACTCTCTGAGAGTAGCTACAACAACTTTACAATGTCAAGTGGTTTATTATTTTAACCCCGGATAATAGTGCTATATAAACTTTTAAATACCTTGTTTCCCGCCCATTTCAATTATTCTTTGTCTAGTAAGTCTTTATTTATGAATGTATCTAGAAGTGGATTCTACCTCATGTGTATTAGGCCACTTCCTTAGTTAAATAGGGCATATCTCTTCTGTAGGCTTATTAGATATGCTTCTTAGTGCCCAAAAGTGCCGCAAGCACTTTTCATCCCACTTAAAGCACTGGAGATCGCTGATCAGACTGAAAAAGACACAAAGGCTCTGGAAGTTTACAATGTTAATTTGTAGTTGTTTAGTAAGTGATTCTTCTATGACTGCTGTTCTACTGGCCCATGTTTACATGCTGGAAACAATCAGTATATGTAGCAGCTAAAATGGGTAACATCCATTCTCTCCAAACAGAAATATCCCAGCTAGTTGATTGCATAGTGTTGCTTCCCAACAGAAGTAAGGAGGTAATACTCTAACGCCCTCATTACAAGTCATGGAATTCCACCTGAGCAGAAACCCCACGTGGTATTTTGCCACTCGCAGGGGCATATTTGCAAGCTCCATGCGCCGCTTGTGTGTCACTTTTTTTGACACACTGGCTATGCAGTGTGGTGCTCCATATTTACAAGGCCATATAAAGCTTCCCTGCGTGGCTTTTTGTGGCCCCTTTTCATGCAGCACTTTGTGTGAAAGGGGCATTCCATGAATGTCGCTGTGGGTGTTCCCACGCAACATCCATGGATTCTTCGGCAATCCCAGATTTACAACATTTCGTAAACCTGGGAATGCGTCAGATTCCTACACCTCCCCAGGGGAGGCGTAAGGAGGTGCAACGAGGAGAAAGACTTATATTTCTCCTCGTTTTTTCCTCTTTCTATGCGTGCTGCATTCTGCAGCACACATGCTTCAATATAAGTCAATGAGGAAACTACATACTCTGGCTGAACTATTTTTTTTAAATCTCTCACATGCGTGCCCTAAAATGTTGGCATGTATGCAGAAAGCACTTTTCAATTCTTTTTTTAAAGATATCTGCAGACCTTTTAGTGTGTTTGTTATAAAAAACATAATTCATTTTGGCATTTGCATTTTAATCACAAAATTTGCCACCCCTTACATTAAGTCAGAATTTGATAATATTGAGTCATGTAGTTGGAGTTTGCCATAAAGTACTGATATTTTATTCAATAAAACATATTCTACCCAGCTTTGCCTTAATGTACTGCTTGCTTGGTGTTTGCCCATTTTAGCTACCAATGCATGTATTTCTTCTGTCTCATATTAGTTGTAGTGAAAGGAGAAACAAGCATAAATGTGTAAAGTCAGCAGCTCTGCTACATTTTCCAGGCCCATGCATGATGTGCTGCTCCAGTCCATGTTTTTTCTTTGAATTTTGGAATGTGCAGTATTGTTAATTATAAAACAGGACTGTAAGTCTCAAAATCCAAAGAAAAACCCTGGAATAGAGCGCATGGACCTAGGAAAACTGGCACTTCACTTTAAATGGACCGGTACTGTCAGGTAGCGAGTACATGCACTTCTGGTTTCTTTTTTAGAGGAAGAGCACTTCTCTGCAGAGGTGCGGTGCTTTTAATTGGAGAGTACCAGCACTTCTCAAAAGCACTTCTATATTTCCCTTTCAAGCCCTGTATAAAGTTGAAGTCAGTCCTCCATTAAAGTGTCAATGTGTACGTTTGGTGTAATTTCCTCTGTACACTCATGACGGTCATGCAATGCCAATAGCCAATTCTACCGTCTAAAAGTGACAAATATTAACTGGCCAAACCTTTATCCCTTTAAAACTGAGGTCATTATACTTCATCATTATCTCAGAATTATGGCTTTCTTTTCAATGGGAATCTGTCCAAACTATTAATTCAATATAAAACAAGTAGTTTGCTTGTATTTTTGATCCCTAGTTATTACAAGCTCCTCAGGTTGCTGAGGTGTTAAATTGTGTTTTTGTCTCTGGAACACCTTCTGGAATTTGACTACAGTGATGTCTGGCCTTGTTTTGTGCAAACTTTATTATTTACATTATTTTTTCTGTAGTTTTTGTATAGCGCTCCAGCAGTCTCTGCACTCTTTCAGTAGGATTCGAGCAGGTGCAACAAGTACTGAGAAGGTATCACTTAAGTATGGGTTCGTTTGTAGAAAGTGTGTTTTCAGACATTCAACTTACTTTCCAAAGTCCAACTTGTGGTGGAGAATTCAGGGCAGTGACATTTCCACGGGTATAAGCCTTGCGAGTGGCATAACTTCTTATGCAAACATGCCTATCATCATTGAGAAGTGATAACCTGTCTTGGGGCCAGTTGAAACCTTCATTTATGCCTACCAGCATCTCCTCTGAGGCCGCAAATCCAGAATGCTGCAGCCCAGTTTTCACTGACACTTCAATCCCTTCTTTGGCTCCTATTGCGAAGGATTGCATTTTAAGGCGCTAACATTGTGCATTAAACCAATTATCAGTGAACTCCTCTCCCCTCCCCTATCCTCTTCCTGGACTGTGAATTACTAAATGGATAGAGCCAAGAGATCCAATCTTCAAATGACTTGTTGTTTTATGTGCCTGTTTAAATAAAGCTGCGGGCAATCCAAACTCTTTTTATATTAACCAAAATGAATATCATTTTAGATTCGGTAAAGCTTTGAAAACTGTTCTTTCAATTTTACAGCCATACTGCTATTTACAATTACTGCTTGCCTTTGTTGTTTTCTGATAGACTTTGATGCCAAGACGCTACATCCGCTGAACACATGCACTAGGTGTTCTAACATAAGAAAAACACCATCCCAGCAGCAAACACTCAGTTACCTGCACAGACATGGGTCTGAACAAGCATGGATACTTGCCTCCAAACCCCTTTACCCTGTGTTTAAAAGGTTTCACAAACTATAAATCCACCACTACTGTTTAATAGTGTCCTTGTCTCGATCTAACCCTTTGAAGGTTTAACGGTGGGCCTGACTCCAAAGGATTTTGCTCAGGGGGCGTAGAGGGAGGTTGCGTAACAAAGTTTGAAGACCACTGCACTGGCTGATTGTCCACTGCCAATATTTTCTCTGCTGCTAAATGCTTGGTTTTCCTGAAAGCATCTGCAAGAAGCAATGCCATGGTGTAAAGCCTGTGTTAGTTTCATCATATGATCTGTGTGGTATGTAACCCTCTTTATGTTCTTCGTTGCAGGGACAGTGGCCTTGAGTTGGGTAAACTGAGATCCCTCAAGATCCAACTACGTAGTTCAAAAGAGACAGACCAGCTGTGTCGAGCCTCCACTCGATTCACTCAACGAAGGCTGGCAGAGGATGCAATGTCTTCCCCGACGTTACCGCTGCAGGACCCTGGGAGGAATGTTAATGCTTGCCACTGCTCTTTGGAACTTAAAATACTTACTCTACTCCTTAATCATTGACGGGATGCAGCAGTCACCACCACTTACCATTTTGATCTGGTCTTGGCCCTTCCATGCACCCCAGAACATCAGCATGGACA
Organism: Triturus cristatus; assembly: GCF_964204655.1. Taxonomy (NCBI): domain Eukaryota; kingdom Metazoa; phylum Chordata; class Amphibia; order Caudata; family Salamandridae; genus Triturus; species Triturus cristatus. The sequence continues at coordinate 990,723,704 of NC_140580.1, forward strand.
TCTGCTCAAACCTTTACAGCATGCCAAACTGCTGGCTAACAGATAACCATAGTGACATCAGTCATGCTGATGTAGTAGTGTTCCACCACAAGGAACTAGTGTCTAGGGGCATGGCCTTGCCTGTAGAGAAACGGCCAACAGGGCAACTATGGGTGTGGGCAACACTGGAGTCCCCTTCAAACACCCGAAACATTGATGCACTGAACAGCACTTTATTCAACTGGACAATGACCTACCGACAGGATTCTGATATTTCTGTGCCCTACGGGTGGCTGGTGCCACAAACATCTCACTCGTTGACCATCCCAAACAAGACAGGTTTGGTCTCTTGGGTAATCAGTAACTACAAGAAAAAGCAGGAGAGAGCTGCCTACTACAAGAATTTGTCAGCACACATCAATGTAGATGTATATGGCAGAGCAGTCAAGAAACCTCTTTGTTCCGAGTGCCTCCTTCCGACAGTCTCTAAATATAAGTTCTACTTGGCCTTTGAGAACTCCATCCACCAGGACTACATCACTGAGAAGATGTGGACGAATGCCTTTGCTGCCGGTGCTGTACCTGTGGTCTTGGGCCCACCAAGGGCAAATTATGAGCTCTTTGTCCCTGAAGATGCCTTTATCCACATTGATGACTTTGCATCCCCAGAGGAGCTTGCCAGGTTCTTGAAAACCATGAACGCAAGCAGATACCAGCAGTACTTTCGCTGGCGGAACAATCACACCGTGAAGACATTTGTTGACTGGAGTGAACGGTTATGTTCCATCTGTGTCAAGTACAACAGCCTACCACGAGGGAAAGTGTACCGAGATTTAAGTGGGTGGTTTAGGGGTAAGGATAAGTTCTAATAGATTATTGATTTCATGATATAAATTTAGACTAACAACTGTTGATGGAGTTTGAAGAATAACTCAGAAGCTATCTATAGCACAGCAGACGCAGTAGTACCCCGAAGGATTGTGAGGGACTCACTCCATGGTGATTATAGTTGCACTTTTGCTATCCAAACATGGGGCACTGGGGCCATTTTCATTTCTTGCATTGGGGCAAATGGCAACCTTGTCACACCATTGTCTATACTCAATTATTACTCATCAAAGATCTGTGATCTGTAACTGACTCTACCTATGAGATAGAACTATTGATCTAAAATGGATGCCTCCACTGCCAAGTAACCAGTGCAATAGTCAATACAATCTACCTGTTCTGAGGGGAGGTAAGACACAGTAATATATATCTTTAAATTTATCCCATCAATAAGCCAACAGCAAATAACTAAACAGTTCCTTTAATTCATTTTTCTGAAATAACAAATCCACAGGAGAAAAGTTTTAATCATGTTTCAATTGCAAAAATAAGGCCCTGGAATGTTGTTTACAGTTTCTCTTTATATGTCCTCATTGAGCACTTGCCTTATCTAAATGATTTTTATATCGTTCATCCTTTCTCTCCTCTTCGGGAGGGGCAGGATATCTTCCAATGTTCCCAATGGCACTTGAGTCCTTCTCCCTCTTGTCAATAATGCCTGGGTGATTCCTCTTCTCCTCAGTGCCTAGGTCTGTCTCACCTTCCCCATTAGTGTCTCACTCTCTCCTCTTTCCTCAATGTCGCCTTTCTATTGGTATCCAGCCCCCTCACTTCCCAGGCCCCTCTCACACTTTTCATTAGTGCCTGAGTTCTTCTCTATACATTAGGTCTCACGTCTCAGGCTACATTAGTCTCTGGTTCTCTCCCTACAGCCATCTTAGCTGAGGTGGACACAAGCCATCAGCTAGTATCTTGCCCTTGATTAACTGTGAGGCCAGTGGAGGTGCTTCATGTTTTGGGAAGGCGTTCAACAGCATACTCCAGGGTGCACACAGGGTGTAGTCCCATGCTATAGTCAAGGGTGACACTACCCCCACTTACCGGACTATGATATGATAAGCAGTTGAGGGAGATGACGTATTTACCACAGGAAGGCAAAGAAACAAGCAGCCCTTTCCCTGAAAACCCTTACAGATGTTTTACAGAGTGGATGCTATGTTCATATAAAAGAAATAGTGAATACATGAACAAAATGGTGGTTCCTCCCCTGATTCTCTAATCCTTCCCCACTGGACGTGACAGCCTGCACATACCTCGCCCCAAGACCCATGCACCCCAATCTTCACAGGTGTCTTATGGAACAGGGGAAACTATATTTGCTGTCCACCAATCAGTTCCTGACTGCCACCTTACCAGAGGTACTGGTCTGGTTCCCTCTGGCTCTAGCTAGTTTCTCCACGTTCCTTTCCGGAATACCCTGGGCAGAAATGCCCCTGACTGAAAGGATCAGTGTTTGCAATTGAAACCCCAGTTTCCTCGTGGCAGCTGGTAGGCGTGTTATTTCAGAGTGTGCCGCTAGTCTCCTTGTGCCCTTGTCAAAGGAAAACTGTGCCCTCGTATGACCAAGTGTAGGATTAGGACAGGATTATTGTTAAGATACGGGGATCAGAAGACACAAGGTTTAGTTAGGGTCAGGCTTAGATGTAGGCTCAGTTGTAGTGATCAAATAAGAGTAGGAGAGGGGAGCTGAAATACATTTTCGTTGTAAAGAAAATCATTGTAGTTTAGCTCTAGGAATGCAAGCATTCATTTAAGTATTCGTTGTTGAAGTTTCCCAGGAAATGTATTTTTCTACAGTGGCTTTTATTTGTTGTGGTTTGTCTGCTAAGGTAGTCTTTCTCACAATATAAATCAGTTCGACTTCATTCGGGACCCACTGGGGCATCCTCTCACTATATGACTTTGGTACACTGAGGTTCTTGTTATGGTGCACTTAGGATGAAGAAGGCTACTTATGCAGTGCCTGGATTGAAACAAAACTTTGTTCTAGGCTATATGGTATTGGTTTAGTTATTGATAAATAAACCTAACCCTGCGTCAGCATAACAAGCTGTACCGAATGCATGATAAATTGGCATGGGAGAGTGATTGCGAAGTGAATGATAGCTGTGATAATGAGCATGGTCAACTGTATACATGTTGAAATCTGTAATGCCGTAAGTATGCCATGGAGGCGCGTACTACCCATCCATAAAACTCTTCAGTACCTCATCAAGGGTAGTAAGTGCAATATCAACACCATAGCATATCATACCACGCCATACCATAGCATGCGGTATGTACCATGCCCTGCACCCAACCTCAGGGAAGGAGAGAATTTCCTATTCTACACCATTGGCAATGACACATTTGGTACTTCATCGTGGACAGAAACGACGAGTTGCACCATGGTTCTTCTTCGGCTATGTGAATCATCAGATACACGCTGCGCTTGTCTGTGTGGTATAGGAAGTGAGAAACAGCAGAGCAAGGACCTCTACAAAGAAAGCACCATCTTTTACTTATGTATTGCAGCCAGCTCAAAAGATGAAGCACCTGAGACCAGGTGCTTCATATGACACAGAACTGCTCAGTGATTGACTGTTCAACTGATGATTCAGTGTTATTTCCCTCCTAGGATCTGCCTGTGGTCTGCTGCCACCCTGCCTGGTGTGGCAGGAAGGTGCTGGTGTGAAGGCTCAGTGGAGAGAGGAAGTGTGAGACCACAACCTAAAAATGGAACAAAATGAGCATGTGTTGTTCCCGTTTCACAAAAAGAAGAATAGCTGAGGTGCAGTGGAGTGCAGTGGCTATAAACCAACAAGTATTCTAGGCGTGAACGAGTGCGCGCAGTATTTACCGTTTGTTCTATCCCTAATGAAGGAAGCTTCAATGAAATGCTCTTTTTATAGGATGAGAGCCTTCATCACCCAAAGATAATGTGCTTCATCATAGGGTTCCTCCTCACATTGGCCAGGGTGGGTACCAAAGTAAGCTGCTACCCTAATCAATGGGAGGCTAGTAATGTTCCTACGTGTGTACATTGTGGGGGAGTCCTATCGTGGAAATAGAAGGGAGAAAATTTTAACTAAAATTACCTACTGGTAGACTACAATCTTTGGGGCATATCAGCAACAAGAAGCGATTAAAATCACTAAGCGAGCTTAGCGCGTTTCAACTTAACGCCGGCTATTGCTGGATTCTATCGCAGAGATAGCAACGCCTATCTCCAATGCGATAGGAAATCCAGCGATAGCGGCGAAAGTGTGCAGTTATCGCTGGAAACCAAGCGACAACATGACGGCGATAATCAGAACCTTGTTGAAAGTGCAGGGTGGACTCATCCCTACAATCCACCTCCCATTGGATGTAATGGGTAAGTCAGTTCTGAAGCAGGCGTAAACAAAGCTGCGATAAGTGTGGTTAGCAATATTATTATCCGCGCTACGCGGGTTTGCGCCCTGCTTGCTGATAGGAGTAGCTCGTGTTAGCAACATTTCTCAGGTTATTTTACTGCGGAACGCCTACCATGCATCTCATTAGCGGTGAGATGCTGGGCGTTAAGGAAACAGGCTCTGAGGCATGGATTCATGCAATAGCGTGACCTTGCTGATCAAGCGATAAAATTATCACCGCTTTTCGCCCGACAACGGACGCTAAAGCGGCGATAATTTAATTGCGGCGCCTTGATGATATGTCTCTACATTCCTGACGCAAGTGAGTAGAGTTAAAACATGCATGGGGAAAATTCGACCCCATGACTCATTGCTTGTACCTGTTTACAATCACTTTTAACAAGCGTTCATCGACCTTGTGTTTTCAAGAAAAAATCTTCAAAAATGATGTTTCATCGGCCAATGTAATGGGTCAAAGATGGTGTGGTGTCACTTCCCTTGATACCATGGTGGTCATCAGGGTCAAGACGTATTTTCTGCCACTACTATGATTTCAGTGATGTGATAAAAATCAGCTCTAGGCACGTTGATGTCAGTCGAAACAATCACGCAGAGCACAGTTCTGGTGAAGTTCAAGGTACTTATAAGCACCCAGGACAAAGACTACTAGTGCCGCCAGCCTGGTTTTGACATTGCCTTTAAGAAGGTTTTTAAATTATTTTGTAAAACAAAGTGAATGTGTGTTCTGGAAAATGCTTTATTAAACCCTTAAAGTAGTGCATTTAATATTATAGTAATATCTGTTGTTAACAACGAATAGAGAAGACAATTGTGTTGTAGAAAGCGCCTTATAATACAGCACGTTAATGTTAAATGTATCCTTATGCCGAAAAAATATCCATAAATGAATATTCATAACCAAACATGCTGAGTTAGGGTAAAACTACAAACAAAACCATGTATGCAACACAGAATAAATTAAAATGTATACGCTGCAGGCATTGGCTAATGTGCTCCCAATAGAACAAGTAAAGACATTAAATGTAAGAACACATTCACTGACCATAATCAGCTGAAAAATATGAAAAACAACCACTTTATCACTTATAATCCCCATTTATAGTTAGCGAAACATAAATGTAAGTGCATGCGCTTTAAGAACGATGAGGAAAGCAGTCAAGTATAATATATGTGTGAAGCATAGCACTACAATGATGCTGGAGAAGCACCACTTAAATTATTAAAGTGAAAACAGCAAGCAACAATAAAAATAAGCTGATTAGCAGTTTTCCACAGTATGGTATGTAAATACCTGGTTTAACAAGGCAATGTAACACAAGAAACAAACTACAGGACCCAAAGTGCATTAACAGCTGTCAGCATTGCAGTAAAACACACAAAATAATACTATCAAAACAGAATATAATAATTGTGCAGCGCTATATTATAGGACTCTCATGTACAATGACACTAATAATATGAAGGAGGAGGGGGAAGAGAAGAGGGAAGGAGAAACATATATCCATACAGCAAAGGAAACTCAAAATGTAAAACTTTTATATGCAACTGTGGTGAAAAGGACCATGGTCATAGTTCTGTGCTCACAGTAATCACAGTGCCAGTAGTACCAAGGACAATAGTCTTTATTTTAGCATCAACTCATTTGAACACACCCACTGCTAGGGGATGGCAGAGTCCCTGTTGGGAGTGGTTATGCAGAACTTAGTGCTTGGGAGTCTTGCAGATCGCAGAAATGTGGAAGTGAACCCAAGATGCCTACCATTTGTGTCTATACCAACCAAGACATTGCATTTGGGCTGTAAAATGATGGACTTAGCTAAACTAAATCACGGCAGCAACATCCTCCATCAGCAGAACCTCTAAAGGACAACAGGCAACACAACTGAAGAAACCATCTATAGCATCAGAAACTCCATGGTCCAGGCAGTTCATATGAGCGAGATTTGAGGGTTTGGACCAAATGTTAATCTTTAAAGAGCAAAACAATGATGATTCCTAACTGTGAGATCCATAAAAGTAAACTAGTCCCACGGTCCGCAAGTTGATGATTGCTCAAATGACCAGCCACTTTCTCCATTTCCTTGAGTCTTGGGGCTTGGTGACTGGCATGTTGGATCTGAGGTGGCAACTGTTTCACTTTTGAATTCTGTTTCCCAGCATGTCCTGTCACAGTCAATTCCAGGAAGAGAGGGAATAACTAACCAGGTAATCAAGAGGCTCCAGAATACAGCAATATACCGTCTTGCTGACATCTTCGACGCATGTATTCGGCACCAGTACTTCCGGGAAGCCTGTAAAGAAGAAAGTGTCATCATATTTCCTAAGCCTGGTAAATCACTAAGAGATCCTGCAGACTACTGCCGTATACGTTTGCTATCTTGCCTAGCAAAGCTGTTTGAAAAAGTCCTTTTTGTCCATCCCAGTGACTGCATCTAGCAAAACAATTCTGTCCTGAGAAGAATTTGGGTTCCAGAAAGAACATTCAGCAAATCATCTACTTTTCAGAGTAGTGGATATAATAAGACATGGATTTAACCTCAACAAATCAACTGGAATAGTCTTTCTAGATGTAGCCAAAGCATTAGACTAAGTATGGCACACGGGACTGTTCCACAAGCTCATTAAATTCAAGTTTCCAAGCTACCTGGTAAACCTGCTGACTAGCTACCAGGCAGAACTCACCTGTCATGTTATGGTATGAGAGTAATGTTCAACAGTATGCCCAATTCTTGCTGGAGTGCCTCAGAGATCAATTCTTGTTCCATTTATCTTCAATCTATTTACAAATGATTCTCCCACAGACTTACAGAAAACAGACCTTGTTCTTTAAGCTGATAATGTCACTGTCATCTCTCATAGAAAAGGAAATAGCTAAGAACATTGAAATATCCCTCAGCAGAATCTCTGACTGGTATTGAGACTGGCAAGCTAATCTCACACAAGTAAGACCACAGCAACATAATTCACCATAAAGAGGATCAAAGATCATCCCCAGATCGGCCTCAATGGAGAGCAGCTAAAATGGGAAAACAGCAGTTCCTACCTAGGAGTGACACTCGACTCCGGACTCAGCTGTAGAAACTACATTTGGAAAACTTACTGGAAATCATCAACCAAGCGGGCTGCATTGTACCCGATTCTGAGAACTAGGTCAATGCCTATGAGGAGCAAAGTGCATGTAATCAACGTAATTATTCAATCCCACAATGAAATATGCTTCACCGGTTTGGAGATGGTGGCAGGAGAAACATTCGAAATCTCTGCAAAAATTGCAAACCAAGGCCCTTCTGATAGCAGCAGGTGTTCTTTTCTTCATATGAACAGCAGACCTCCACAGAGATGTAGGTGTTGAGATGTTGGATGACCATCTCTGCAAACCCGATGAGAAATTCTACAAAGAACTTGATCAAAAGGAAAACCCACTGATCAAAAATCGGTTTGAGGTTTCTGCACACCCTTTTAACCACTACCCGCGCTGCACATCACAGCGCTGACCGTGGGAACCAGTTCACCTATGGCAATGTGTCACGGATCAACAAGAAAACAAAACTGCAATGTAAAAAACGAAAAGTGATTATGGAGAAATGAGGCTCAAGCTTTGGTCTTCAAAAACACCACTGTCAAATTGAATCTGACAGCCATAGAAGAATAGAGCTGGTGAACCTCACTTTCTGTCCAGAGCAGTAGCGAAAGCAGGAGCTCCGTGTTTAGGTTCCTGAGACCAGTGACCATGCGTCACTGTTTACACTTGATTACAGCTTACCCGTTTTCTACCCTCAGACATTGTTTGTCCCTGAAATATTGGGGCCCCCATATATGGCAGGGGCTGTAGGGACCTGTGGTATACCCTTGCTCCAGCCCACTTTATCCTGCTCCTCTGTTGTTAGCTTTCGTGTTACCCTCATGGGGCTAATCTAGGGAAGTGGGGGTCAGGAGGATCTGGCTACGTGTCACTGCTTCAGGAGGAAGCTCACAGGTTAGTCCTCTCATATCTGACAGAATTGTACTGTGAGGGATGACTTGTTGTCTGATCACATGTAAAGAGCTGACTGAAAAGGAGGGCACTTGTTCATTATATTCTATGCCCACACCCATTAGGCTGTGTCATTTTTTTATTTGTGTAATTTGAAACTTTTGCTTTCTATTGTGTATGATTTAAAAAAAAAAAAACACTTTCAAAGGCAAGAGCTATTGGTTTGCCAGTGCTCGTTTTGGAATTGTTACTATGTTGTGTCATATGGGAGGTCATTTAATATAGCATGTGGCTACGGACAGTTGTCTGTTGAGTGCTAATGCATTAATAAAGGGCTACTGAACCACTGTATATATTTCAGACTGCTAAACCTTTGCAAATAACTTCCCATCATGTTGTTGGCAAATAGGCTGAAGGATGTAGATCATTAAATCCATGGAATAATGATGCTATGCTGTGACTATTTTTGTATATTACAGGCATAGATGCAAGCAAACTTTGTTGGCTTTGCCAATGCTTGTTTTCAATGCCTCTGTTTCCCTGCTTCGCATCTGACCCCACCAATCTCTTGTGGACTGTGTTTTCACCCTTTTAACATCTCCCCCCGTTACACTAGCAGTTCCTGTTGTATTTCAGATTGAAGAGCCGATTTATGCTTCCACTACATGTACCGGCCACGGCTGTCTTATCAGCTGTCCTTCAGGCTGTCTCCATGCCTACCTTGTGGCAAGCTTCTGTGTTAGGATCTTGGCTGGTGACTGTAGCATATTGATGTTATGAGTACTAGGATCCTCATGGTTCTGGGCAGACTCTGAAGAGGAAATCTATAATATGCAGTGAGATGTTAGGGTGTGGCTAATGAGGAGTATGATGTAATGCGCAGTGTGTGAGTGTATGCTGGACAATAAACTGGTGCTTGATCGCAGCTCCATTGTGGCATAATTCATCTGCATGCTCCTTGATTGGGGAAGATGCTACAACTGGTGACGAGTATGGTATACATGCCATTGACGACAAGACTGCTCTCCCTGAGAGTTTACAATCATAGGGCAAACTGCTCAAGCATGCCATGTGTGCCTAAAATCGGTGCAGAGTGTCTGTGACTGGCACATGTGGAGTCAAAGCCCTGCTCCAGCCCATACACGGCCACAGAAGAAATAAAAGACCCTGCAGAAAAGTATATTAAAAAAGTCCGCAAATCTGCCGACAAGGTGGTCGACAGAGATGCTGCGTTGTGCCCTAAATACAGAGCAAATAATGAGACGAAGCCAGAGATAATGATCACATCAGCAAGGTATGAGGAACAGAGAACTTACTGACTATCCCAGGCGATTGAGGCATACTGCGACGCATGCTTCGAAGGCAACTTCTGCTTGCTGGAGTTGCCGGAGCCAGCCTGCATCGCGGTCACCTGAACGGCACGTGCCCACAAATTGGCAGCAGAAGGGAGCATGAAACACAATGCAGTCATGTTTTTGAAGCCACCATCTCCTTTCGACACCTCCAAGAAACAAAACATTGGTGCCAGGTGGGCTGCGTGGATTGAAGCCTTTGATTACTTCATAGATGCACTACAGGAAGAAAATGACAAGAAGATCATCAAATGTTTGAAAAACCTTGTAGATGATGGAGTGAAAGAAGTGCTAAAGAAAATCATAGACTTATGTAAAATTGTGCCAAAAGTAAGTGTGGGTGGTGAACTCCGCTCCAGCAGCAGAATCAGCAAAGTGTTGCCAACTACGTGCTCCGCTGGGAACACAAATTTCGTGTGGTGGAGTTTGCCCCTGCCGCTCACCCCTACTGTGAACATAGTGCCTTGCTGGCAGTGTCTGGAGTCTGCCTAGTGCCCTTACCCTGTCTATGGGCCTCCCAGGGTGCTTATGTTATTTGTGCATTTTTACCTTAGGGCGAGAAGATCAGCCACGGTGCAGTTATTCAAACGTCAATCTCTGCCTGACCTAAAAATGGAAGCGGCTAACGAGCCAGTCTAGCACTGCCATTTTAAGGTCAGGCAGAGGCAGAGCACCCCCGGAAGACAGCGTGGAGGACCTATGGTTATTCGGCAGGAGGAGGTGGGAGAGCACAGAGTGTCTTCTTATGCCCAGACTCCGGACAAGACTAGGGACCGTTTGGCTACTCCATTCAAAATTTAGCTCTGCTGCGGGGGAGAACTCGGAGCACACCCTGATCCGGGGAGTGAGTGCACCACCACAGGGCTAGTACCCATGCCTCGTGGAGTTGCCTGACCCCCACCCTGGGATTGGGAATGGAATCCCTTCTGGAGGCTCTATGTAGGTAAACTCCCCCCGAACTGGCGACAGAGCGCAGGGAGATGTCCAGAGGAAGCGGGGCAATCTCCAGCAGGTCAAGCATGACTACCTGCCCACGCTGGGGGTGCATGGGGCGGCAAGAAGGGAAGTCAGTGCACCCTGTAAACAAGTAAAACTTAGCTGCTCTTCAGGAGATGGTCCGTTGGGTGGGAGGTCAGTGCATGGTTTGGGGGCAGGGGGTCCGTGCATGGGGTGGGGGGACACAAAGCCGATGCAAGGAGTGGGAGGGAAACATGTCAGGTACGCTGTAGGGAACTGTGTGGAGTTTGCTCTTTAAATGGAGTGAACTATATCACAAAGTTATCGGGTCGTCGCAAGCAGCAATTATTCATTCTGGTGGCATGCTAACATAATATTCAATAATCACGCATTTATATAGCACCTACATGCCACCAAAATAGCCTAAACTAGGCATGCTTCAAAAGCACAATGTATTACTGTAGGGTGGAGCAGAACTCTGTGGAATTCCACTGAGTTTGTATGCAACTCCGTAGAATTCTGCGTAGTGCAACTCCAAAAATTCTGCCCACCCTTAGCCAAAAGGTAAAAGAAGCATTGGAGGTCGAGTTCAATCCAATGCCAAATGTTGACTACGAAAGGTATATCTTCAACCAAGCATGAAAACAGGTTGGTGAAATAATGGATGAGTTTGATGAAAGACTCGATGCAGTCATTAAACGTTTCAAGTTCTGTGACTTCACCAACAAAGGAGCCATGCACCTTGGAGTCATTGATGGCTGGCTTTTAGATTCATTTAGAAGGCACATGCTGAGAAAAACACATAGTCTACAGAAAATGTTGATGGCTGTGGCAGCAGAAAAACAAGCAGACTGACAAGCTGCTGACATGGAAGCAGGAACAGCACACAATGAGTCAGCATTGACCATGGCAATCAAGCACAAACTTAAGATACATGCAAGTTGACATCTTCAAGGAAAAAAAAGTTATGCTTCCAATGTGGATTTATGTTTCCCCATAAAGGTAAATGTCCGGCTATAGAAGAAGTCTGCAAAGGTTGTGGGAAAAAGAACCATTTCATAACTGTGCGCTAAGCTAAAGAAAAATCAAGATGGACGCAAGAACGTTCCAGAAGCATTCTCGCCCGCTCCTAAAACCAAAAAGCAACATCAGCCATGACCAGTAGAAGCTAGGCAAGATCAATCATTGTCAAGCTCATCGTACAAAGATTCTTCAACGTCACTATCGAATACTAGTGAAGACGATAGTAAAGGATGGCGTGCACATGTGGGGTTAGCTGTTTGTAAATAAAGTCACAGTTCAAAGAACGCTTACCAAACAAAGCAACACATTTTATTTGGACACTATCCCAAAATCACATTGAAAGTAAATAATCACCCAATAACTTTCATCATAGACTGTAGTGTGTCAATTAATATCATGCCAGTGGAAAAGTTTAACAGCCTAGCCCCATGCCTTGCCTCACTCCATCAAGTTTAAAGGTGAATACCTGGGCCACTTCTGAACCATTGCAAATCCAAGGGTCATTCACAGCAACAATGCGACACAAAGACATCCTTGCGAGCCACCATTCATGTTCTACAAGGGACTTCATTGAGTGCCTGCTTGCTCAGTTTTGCCACTGCTGCTGACAAGGGGTTGATATCCCTCAACTACAACCTCTGTGTTCATTCTGAGACCATGAGCTGATTCCCATTGTTGTTCCATGGCCTGGGAAAACTCAAGAAAATGAAAATACATCTTAATATCAATAAATACAATCACGATGTTGCAAAGCGGCACTGTAGAATTGCTTTTCGTATACAAAAAGCTGTAGGGAAAGAGTTGGAAGCACTCTTAAAACATGACATCATTGAATGCCCATAGTTGTAGTACCAAAAAAGGACAGTAGTGGAGCGGTGTGCATGTGCGTTGATATGAGTCAGACAAACAAAGCCATTGAGAGGGAGAGACACCCTGGTCCACGCATAGCCGACATCATAATACAATTAAATGGAACCATAGTGTTTTCACGTCTTGAATTGAATAAAGGATACCATCAACTCAAGCTGAAGGAGAATTGGAGGTACATTACTATCTTTTTGACTCATGTAGGGTTGTTCAGATGTAAGAGACTGAATTTTGGAGTGTCTTCGGTTGCAGATGTATTTCAGAATATTATTCACCAAGTAATCCAACTTGTTACACATATTTTTAATTACAGTGACGACATAATGTTTTTGGGGAGAACACAAGGAGAACAAGATTAAGTCCTTACACAAGTGTGCCAGTGACTCGCTGATGCAGGCCTCACGCAAGACGCAAAGTGTAAGTCTCACAAAACCAAACTCAAGTTTTTTGGGCACATATTCGCTGATGGGGGAATGACTCCAGACACAGACAAGGACTGTCATCCACTTGTCCCCCAATGCCCCCAAGATGTTACCATGCTGAGTTCCTTTCTAAGCATGGCCAGTTATTGCTCAAAGTACATTTGTAACCTTACTACAGTGAGTGCCCATAAAGAAACTTGACATTAAACATGCGATTGAGAGTGCAACTGAAATGGCCTACTTTGACTGCAAGTTATATACCAAAATAATATGATGCAAGCCCAGTCGTGCTAGGGGAGATCCTTCCTCAGCATAATGGTCACCCGAATGCTCAAATCCACATTGTTTCCTATTCCAGTCGAATCCTGCTTGAAACAGAACAAGCCTAATCTCAAGCGAAGGAGAGTCTGGCTGTGTTGTTTGCCTGCAAACATTTTTATGTATTTCTCTACGGAAAATGATTCACCGTCATTACAGAACACTAGGTGTTGCTTACAATTTTTGGAAACCAAAGGCTAAGCTACCCCCTCACATCGAGAGGTGGTAGTTAGGACTACAAAAGTAAGACTATACATTGTGTATAAACCGGTGAAGGATCAAACCTGGAAGACTACTTTTCACGTGGGCCGCTATCTCGTCTCAGTTTGACCTCAAGGACAGCTGAATCATATCTCAACTTTATTGTGAGGTCCAGCACACCAGCAGCTCTGTCTGTGGAACAAAGCATTGCTGCCACAAATGCAGATAAATGCAGAACTATAATCAAAGAACTTATTAACGTGCAATCATGGAGGAGAGGTACCCGGCCCTTTGCCACAGATGTTTTTCATAGAGCCTCTTTTCATCACTGTCATTGACTGGCCTGAAATAACCATTCGTTTTTCGAGTGGCCTGTGTGGGAGTGTTTTTGGTATTGTGATGACCATAGTTGTACTCTGATCGTGTTGTATGTTGACGTGTCTCTACATGTGATGGAACGCAGGAGTGAGCGAACTTGTTGCTAATTAACACTTGTGATTACATTGGAAGGGTGTGGGAATGCAGTGTGTTCTGTGGGTCTGAGGCATATTGTAGTTCCATAACTGTGCTTAGAAGTGGGGTGGAATGTAAGAGAGATGGAGTTAGGTGTGCACGCCTTCCACCCTTGAGGGAGATTTGGTTCCAGTTCTTAAATAGGTACTATGCCGAGTTCTGTGGTATCTTTGCCTCCTTGTGAAGGGAAAAGCAATATAATGCTAAACAAGCTCAAGATCATTTTGTAGCTATTTTAAGAAGAACATTGTTTTCAAATCCACTGTTTAACCAGACACTTATTCACAAAACATGACCACAAGTCATCAACTTAAGCTATCAACTTTAATATAAATAAATGATGAATAGCAAATACAAAAGATGTCCATGCCACACAAATACATAAATTAATCAAAATACATTTCTCACATCCAATTTATATTACATTTTGTAGAGTGCATGGGTTTGAGTTGATTAACTTCTTGGCTCAGTAAGGAAGAAGTTGCATTGAGCTCTTCTTCCCATGGCAGGTGGCCCGTCACTCGTCTTTTGGGCATGAAGCATGTTGACCCTACTGAACAAAACCAAGGACTCATTATCATGCCTGTTTAGTTCAGTCTTGTTTTTAATCTTGGAACGTACACTCGCTAGGAATAAACACTGATAAGGGAGCGCATTAGCCAAATTTAACCACTCAGTTACCCAATCTACCACCTACTCTCAGAATCACCGAAGTAGAGTAGTAACCTGAGTTCGGGCGAATACCGAGCCAGGGGGAAAACAATCTCTGACAAAGAGCCCCAGTTCCTGGGAGCCCACTGGGTATTGCAACGTCCAACCAGTGAGGAGCTAGCCCAATGATGAAGCATTCCACTAAGGTCGGTGAGGGCTATTGCAACCTCAAAATAGGGATTACCCTAGATCTGGGGACATCAGTGTACCAGAAGTCAAGTTAACCTACTGATTGAACAGTAGAACGGCACACCAATTCATTGTATAGTCCAGGGAGGTTGTGTGCTGGACCGTGTGAGAACCTTTCTCTATGTTTTCCTCTATTATGGTTTATATCAACATTATAGGACCAGATACTGGCAGAAGAACCATATCCCACTGTCATATGTCTGTGGAACCTAGACGGTGGCAGTAGGGCGAGCCACACTGTCATTAACATTATGGGCTCAGGCAGTGGCTTCAGAGCAGAACTCCAATATTATAAGTTCTGGGACCCAAACTATAGTATCAGAGCTAAGAGCTTCAGGCACTGGGGGCAGTCTGAACCCCATTATTTGGAGGAAACCCCTCAAATGCAGAAGGTCAGAACTAAGCTCTCATTAAAGGTACCCCGACACCGGCAGTTCATCAAAATCCACTGAGGACAGTTTTTAGGAAAGTGATGGGGTGTGGTGTGTTTACAGTTGAGCAGTGGCAACAGAGATGCTTTTGGAAGAGCTGAACGTGCAGGGACGTAATTTGGTCAATAAGATTGGGCGGTGCGAGTTTCAGGTTTTTCCAATAGTCATGCTGGCATTTAATATTAAAAAACATTATACGACTAGTAGGGCACTTGAGAGGGGCTTAAGGAGCAGTGGAAAGGGGGAGGAATGTGGATTGGTAGGGGGACTAAGTGAGGGAAAACACAGTATCTTGTAAACTGACTTAACTTTTGGGGGGAGAGAGAGAGAGAGAGAGAGAGAGAGAGAGAGAGAGAGAGAGAGAGGGCGAGAGACTTCACCATACCCCACCAAAAGCACCAGTACTCAACTATTCACCAGGAAAAACATTTATTAGGGGGGCATAACACCCCAAACAGCCCCCACCTCCCCCCAAGCTATGTTTCTGTGTCTGTGTCAGCAACTGCTTTCTAGGGACAATCTTCAAACTCACCAAACAAGAGGATGCTCAGAAAAGTTCTGTTTTAGCTCTAGAGAGGACCCATAAACAGGTTGCCCATTTCCTCAGGTGGGTTTCCAACACCATGGAAATGGCAAGCCTGTGCTTTATAAGTGACATATATCAGAAGAATAAACAACCATTCCACCTTCCATGGGCTCCCTCTGAATAGGATTGAGAACATAGCCTTGCCCTTTCAACACACCGGCTGCAATACAGACTTACCAGGAAGGGGTTGGTGAACAGACTGTAAGAGTGGCATGGAGCAATCACAGGGAGGCAGTCACAACAAGACACCTACGAAGGCTCTTACAACAGTGTTTACCTTTCACAACATTTCCTGGCATTGTACAGCTTCTGACCCAACAAGTCATTTGCAGTTTATGTTGCATCCTGTCCCAGAACTGAAGCTACTGCGGGCAACAACGCAAAGTATTCTTCGATGGCCCATGTCCTAATGTTTCCTTTGGATGTATTTAATACATGTATTAAAGTGTTGTCCTGCTTGTTTGAAAAAGTACCAGCACTCTGCCATGAGACAGCAGCAGAGTGTTTAGATGCATACAAGCATACTCCAAAGAAGATATGAATGCAGATTCACCCTGTGATCTATGGATACCCAGCTGAACTGTTTCCTTGAAGGAACACTTGCTCCCAAAGGTTCTTACACCCACTATATATGTGTAATTTACACACGCGTAAAAGGCACCAGATTTACGCAAGGAAATAGGAGAGTTTGCTATGTGTGTGAATTGTTCACACAATCTTACACCTAAATTAAGACCCTAACATTCAGAGTGACCATAAACATGTGTACGGTGTTCATCCCTTAAGAAGGACTTCTTGCCTGTTGGCAAAGGGAGTGCCAGGTCCCCCTAGCAGGGCAAATATCACTGCCATGGTCCTCTTTTCTCTACCCATTCAACACGAAGAGGATACAACTTACTGTCAAAGTAACTACCCGCCTTTCATATCCTCAGCCCCAAGGCCATATTCAGCAGCACCTTTCTCCCTTACAGGAGAAGCCAGACCTCTCAGAATGTTCAGGGAAGGAAAAACTCAGCAGCCCACAAGGACAGGCTCGTGTGTAGGCTACTAAACCAATCTGGTCACTGACTCAAGCCTAGCTTGGGGCAGTGGTCAGCCACAGGTGGTCCTTCTGTTTTATAGAGCCTCCATTGGTCCCATGGGTCCCATGAGGTAGCCGCTCCGTAGGGTTAACATGACATCTATTGGTTGGAGCGTTTATTCTCTCATTGAGCTTAGCTTTCAAGAGGGGGCAGGGCTATATGCTGACATGGATTTAACTTTGGCTCCAAGCACCCTACTGGCACAATGCAGAAAGTTGTCTGAGGAGGGACAGGCCATTCTCATCCCGCAGTTGGACACCTGCCACTGTGCATCCCTTTAGCTGGAAGGCCACTGACTGGTATGCCACCCATAATGCTTGCCTCTATAATGCCTGCTGACTCATGGATTACCAGCCTGCCCCCTGCAGCTGCCCAGATAAACTGCAAACGTGTTCAGCCCTTTTGACTTTGAGTTGGGAGACTCAATGGGCCAAGGAGCTGCAGCGGGTAAAGACTCCTATGATGGGAATGAATCATCCTTTCTTCGGAATCATCACAGAACTCTCCTATGATCTCCCTTCATTCTTCTTAGAACACTCGGCGACAGGTGGTAATCAGCACTGATTCCATATCTTGTCATTCTTGAACAACACAGCATCCTAACACAGTTTATTAATGCACGGTGCTTTTTAAATATTAGCCAACCCTTTCACTGTTAAATATATGTGTCAATATCTATTACAGATTGATGCTGCTATCTTCCTAGCACATCCCAGAACAAGCATTAGCAATGCAATAGGTCTCGCATTTACGTGAGTTTGAGGTATTAGCATTGTAAATGACAATGCCTTTTATTTATGTTTCGGTTTTTAAAACATAACTAGAAGGCATTGTCATTTACAATGCCAATAGCTTAAACTCTCACAAATGCGAGACCTATTGCATTGCAAATCCTGTTTATTTCCTTTGGTCGTGTGGCCGTAACGGGACCTGTAATAGCCCACACACTGGCCCGTTCAAGCTGGGCCATTTGACAGTACCAGAGTGCCTGACAGACCAGTCCAACACTGCTTCTCAGTCCAAGCAAGCACACTGTGGAGCTACAGCCACATCCACGAGAGGAAACTAGAAACCCACCTGGCCGTTTGGAAGGCAGTTAAAAACGAGTCTTATTGGAATTTTTGGAAACGAAGTAATATCTGAGCATCCACCAAGAAACCACCAGACAACCCCAAAACTAGTGAACGACAACACAAAAGATGATAATAGATCTTCCTGGAGAGAGCTCAGCAACATCAGGTAAAATACATTGCATGGCACATGTATCGTGTGTCAAACATGCCTTTTAACCATGAGCCACAAACCAGCAGGGCACTTCCACTGCAACACAGTCAGATCACTTCAGGATGCCTGGATTCTCACCCAGTCGTTTCCCACATACTCCATCTCAAAATCACACACTTCTGCAACCAAACAGGTAGTTCCATCTGCCATTGCAGGAGACAGAGTGCCACATGAGTGTCAGCTGGTACAATGCAAGCACCAGAAAACCTGACGTAACTTCACACATCTGTCTGTATCTTCTAGCCATGTGTACTTCTTAGAACGTACCTTATAAAAAAAAAAATCAAAAAAGAGGTATAACACACTCGGCATCTAATAACTGTGATTCAGCACGCATGACTCCTTCACAAAGTCTCCTTTAACCACATTTTATAGCCATCAGACTATTCACGCCCAAGATGCATTTGTTGAGACAATGAGTGGTACGTTTTTGCACAGGCTACAGAAAGGCCAGAATTGCTGGTTTTCCACTGCTAATCACATCATTTTAATATTACTAAAGAGTTAAAAAACCGATAGTTCAAAAATTGCTTCTCTTACTCAAACTATTTCACTCAAGTAACAGCTTGTGTTGCAGAACCATAGTACCAGGCAACATTGTATGTGCAATCCCACATTTACAGCGGAGAACTACTTTACAGCTATCAAAATCAAAAGTGAAAACCAGACTGGAGTAAACTACTCACAGTTGATATGTGACTCCATTAAATTTGATTACCTTTAAATATTGCAGGTTGTAAGAGACAATCTTGTAAGCTACGTAACGCAGGACAAAAAAACATAAATGAAACACCACCAAGTCTTGTCTGACCTGCCCAAAATCTATTTTGAACAAGCCGTACCACTATTAGACTGTGACATGTAATGTAATGTAATAGAGACTTATAAAGCGCACTGTCACCCCACGAGTATCCTGGTGCTGAGGTTACATTAGCTCTCCTATTTGCACATCAAATGTTAGGTAGGTGTCAGGGGCATAGCTATCAATGGTGCAGCAGGTACAGTGGCACCAGGGCCCTTTATGCTGAGGGGCCCGTTACAGCCCTGGTATTGCCGTCCTCAATAGCATTAAGGCTTGCTATGCCACTGGCAGGTAACGGGCATGAGGGCTTGCATGACGCATTTCTTAACATTCAGTATCCTATCTCTCACTCCTTTTAGCCTCAAACTCATGCATAGGTGTCTCGAGCCTGATAACAACACAAGAGCAGAACTTTTGTCCACGTGGACCACATCGACACTACCCTTATGGGCCATTTGACAGACATAGTTTACCATCCAGAAAATGCTTCAGCGCCTCGCCAGGTCTTAGAGACATTATATAAATGCAGTTACAATATAATACAGTCCATTTGTCTGTGTCAACCAAACATGGGCAGCTTCAATAAATTTGGTTCTGTCACACCTTCTTTACCTCAATAAGAAGCTCCAAATCTTTCAGCAGAAGACAGGTAAAATTGATCAGGAAGTCGAGTTTGGTAGTTGGTCCTGTGTTTAACCTCCGTCACTGGTGTAACGATAATTGAGGGCCCCACCCTGCAAGGTATGTGGAGGGGCCCCCTCCGGACTCTATCAGGAGCTTCCCGGCCGAAGTGCAGTGCTCAGGGGGCCCCCTGGAGCTTGCCCCTGCCCATGACCTCCGTCTCTCCTCCAGCCACTGAAACACCACTGTTCCCGCCAGCAGGTACCACAGGTAGCTGGTAGACAGGAGGACGCTCTTTCGCACCCTGGCAGTGCACATGGTGTGGGGGGTCCTACGCTTTATAATGTCCTATGTGAAGAACCTCGGCGGACCACATCCCTCCTGGGTGAATGCCTCGGCTAATAACGAAAGGCAGGAAAGAGAGAGGACACTTTTGGAAAGACGTGCGTGGGAACACAAGTGCTGCTCCGGACTTTGGGGCACCTCAGCGACATGTTGCAAGACGCGCGCTTCCGACGGCGGCTGTCCCTAGGAGACTGGGTTGGGTGAAAGTGAAAAGTTCTAAGCAGGGAGGGACGTGGACAGGCCAGCACTGCCTCTGACTGCTTCTTTGCTCAAACCGGTTCCGCTTTGAAGTACTGTCCTTACAGAAACATGGCGTAATGTTTAGCATGATCAGCAAGCATTGCAATACGAGCATTTACAATCTAATATGTCTCGCAATCGCGAGCCTTTGAGCCATTGGCACTGTAAATGGCACTGCCTTTTATGAAAAATAAAGGCATTGTCATTTACAATACCAACAGTCCAAAGTCCCGCAAAAGCAATACCCATTGCATTGCAGAGAGCGGTGTATTAAAGTTTGAAAAAATTAAAATAAACAAACGCAATGTCCCTGAAGCGGGAGCTGCGCTCAACATTAAAGTTTTAATAAATAAAATTTTAACTGAGCGGCGTCCCTAAAGCAGGTGCCACCCTCAGCATGCAAATACAAAAAAATGCAGACGCCATTGTCCCCATCAGAGTCAATAAACAAAATAGTGCACACCCACTAGATAAAGCAGACCATGTAATGGGCCAAATAAAAGGTCCAGTCGTTATGGGTGGTAACAAATGCAGACAAGGCGGTACCAAGTTGGGACGAACAAGCCTATTTACGAATCAGAAGCCAGCATTTAGGAAGGACAATGACACAAGCCAATGACAAATATGGGCGGGGCGGAGAGTGAGTGGGGCTTCCACTGCATACTCTATTACAGCATGCCTCTCAGAGCGAGCAGCGCATGTGCGCTGCCACTAGGCTCGACCCAAAAAAACTACCAACACACCAATGCTTATTAATTGTCCTTCTTGCCAATGCGAATAATAATCCATCCTAGCAAAGGGTTCTAGGCACTGTCCATGGGGTTACATTTGGACGAGGACTATTTGGTAGCTAATTTAAAACACATGCACACTCAGAATCCTACAATGATTTCACCGGGTTAAAGGCAGAAGCAGCATAACCAGATGTGGGTCCCATGCTCACTGTGACACTGGATTCAAGCCAGCCTGGCTAATGAGGGGTGACATACCCCGAAACCATTCCCAGGATTCTTGTTTCTGGTCCAGGGAGGACCTGGCTTGGCTGTTCGGGCTGGACTGCTCCCAGGAGGGACAGGGTCAAGACTGATTTGCATATAGTTGGGTCCAAACTGGGGTGGCGTAGTGGGCAAAGGAATGATGGATTTAACCCAGATCTCTTGACTGGGGGAGAATGTTTGAATCATTCAGCATTCTGTCAATCATTTGTTGCAGTTACACTTTTCGCCCTAAGTGGGATAGGTATGCCCAGACGTGAGTACCATGCTCACTGTGCCACTGGAATCAAGCTAGCCTGGCATATGAGGGGTGACATACCCCGAAACCGGTCCCAGACCTTGTTTCTGATCCAGGGAGGACCTGGCTCGGCAGTTTGGGCTGGACTGGTCCCATGAGGGACAGGGTCAAGACTGATTTGCATATAGTTGGGTCCAAACTGGGGTGGCGTAGTGGGCAAAAGAACAATGGATTTAACCCAGATCTCTTGACTGGGGGAGAATGTTTGAATCATGCAGCATTCCATCCATCATTTGTTGCAGAGGCAGCATACATCACACAACCCCTAACAAACCCTTTCTTCACCCTCTCAACTCTGGACCACCATAGACCCAACACCTGCATTCTAATGTGTCTATACATGGCCCCAGTGCTTTGTACACGTATACATTCATCTGTGTCACTATATTAGATTCATACAAAAAGATCTGGACCGCCTAAAGTTCTGCCACATTTACAGGAAGGTCTCACAAAGTACAAAACTGAATAATGGACAAATTTGGTGCATGGGCAAGGAACGTGCCTGATCTGCTGCAGAGAGCAGTGCTGACGGTGGTATCAGGGAGGCCAAAAAAAGTTGGCACTCCATGCTCTCAGTTATTTGCTTTTATGCTGTTACCTGTTCAAATGGCCCTTACATATGGTGGAGAGAACTGTCACCTTCCCAAAGATGATGGTCATAAAATGTGCAGGCAGCAGCGGCTTCTCTGCAATGGCGGCGGAGTGTTGCCCCACAGGTTCAGAGCCAGCAGTTGAAAAATAAAACAATATTGTAATATCGTTTTATTTTTCAGCTACTAGCTCTGAGCCAGCGCGTGCAGGGAGGGACGTGCTGTGGTCACAGGGAGGAGTGGTTGTGCACTTTGAAGTGCATGTGTCTGTTTGGCAGGCCGTCTAAGGCCGGCCAAACAGACATGCGCAGTTAGGTTTCTCCATCCGGCTGTAGAATACAGCCGGGTGGAGAAATGGCACAGACTACCCGTGCCTGAGCGGAGCGTTTTAGCAGCCCGCTCAGGCCAATCCCGGCTCTGCTGTGCTCTCATGGTATGAGAGCAGCATCTGGATTGGTTGAGAAGTCTGTCCCAGGGACTGTCGGGACTTGGAGCAGCAGGTGAAGCACGTGTGAGCACAGGAGAAGCGCGAGGAGGGTGCAGGATCAGGTATGTTTTTTTTATTCACCTCCGACCCCTCCCCCCACCACTGCTGCTGCTCGATGATGCGGCGAGCGCAAGGTAAGCAGTCTTTTTTTAAATGTATTTATCCTCGTCCTCGTATGTCGATTCTTCCACTCCCCCCACCCCAACGCTCCTACCTGTCCAACACTAGGAAAACACAGTGGTGCACCGTATTGCTGTAAATACAGCGCATCCCTGAATTTTGGAAATGTTGGAGCGCGGCACTGCCAAATTTGGGGGAGCTCCGTGCTGCGACATTTCCTTGTACATATGCCCCTCAGAGTTCAATGTGTAAGCAATACTAAATAATATGAAATAGTTGAAGCTGTATAATTAAAGCTAAGGCTTCTTACCAGCATCTGGGGCGTTAAGAACTATGATGAGATCAGACATCTACCAGGATACCAGCGCTGATCCACACCGCCAGAGCTCTTCAGTCACAGCAAAGAAAAACAACGGAGACACACAACAGCAGCAAACAAACAAGCAGAAGAGGGAAAAAAGGGAAACTGGGCAAGGAGACACAAGTAAGCAGAGAAGGAGGAATATAATAAAAGTGAGGGAACGCAGACCAAGTGGTCAATCAGAGACATATTTCAAATACGGCTTGTCGTCATGGAGTAAATTATACTTTAACAGTAATGCCCCGAAAGTGAACATCTATTCTTGGTGGCTGCAAATCACGCCGTAGTTAGCAGTGCAGTCCTTCCCAAACTCCACACACCAGCCTTCACGTTTCTCCATTTCTTTCTGTCTAAGCTCTGTGATTTGTAGATTATGGGTAGGTCCTGAAAATCACAACCATGGGCTTATATTTGCGATTTCATGGAGCTTTTTGGCCTAAATATTTTTTTTTTTAAATCACATATCTGACCATTTTTCTGTCAATTTGCTTTACCCTTTGCTAAATTGCATTGTTTCTAGACTGATTTTAATGTTGTTTTGACAATTCTTAGGCCTAACACACAATTCTCTATGGAATGTGCTGTAGCTAGTAGGAGCTGAACGAGCATTTCTCCTTGAACTGTATTTTGGTTTAGCAAGATACTGTACTGGTAAGTTGGTTGTATCCCTCCTCCCAAAGTCATAATCTAAAATCTCAGACAGTCCCAGTGTCGACACATGCCCGGAAACCCCTGCGGAGCCATGAGTGGCCAGGCGAGCCATCAGTGGCGTTACTTGCCACCACAGTCCACAACACCCAAGAGAAGGACCATGAAAAGTGGGATGATTGCACCCTGACAGTGTTTCCCTGTCTGGGGCCTTACACAACTATCTCTGTGGATGGAGAAGACAGAATTGAGTGATCTCCTTGTTGCCGCGAACACCCAACGCCAGCATCTATGAACGCTCTTCAGATCCATATCCTCAATGGTATAGCAGGAGGTCTCCCCCATCTAGTGTTACAGACACAAGGGCAACCGAATCCCAGGTATATGATAGGCATGGTTTAAGGAGCGATGTATTGAGTCTCGGCAAATGGACACACTGTTTTTGCAGTCACGTCACTGCACAGTGAGTGTGCAAAGTAGTGCACTGTCAGTCACTCTGTCTCTGAGAGCAGAAGCAACCAGCCCATGGTTGCGTTCCCGCAGCTTGCTCAAATGAGTGGCAATTACCTTAGTATAGCTTGGAGCTCGGGAGGCGCTATAATGCGTGACTTTGCATTTTAGTGCGGTGATGCAGACCACCACACTAAAATGTGTTAGTCTAACGCCTGAGGCGTGGTACTTGGCAGGGCTTGAAGAAAGGTTGTGTATTCAACAGAGCAAGTGTGACTGAACTGTTGTCGTGTTGATCTCCTTTATAACATAATATAAGCCAATATAATGTATAAAAGCTGATGTGCTTTTAGAAAGAGATGCTTAGTTACTAACTAAACTTGATTGATTATTTCATACGCAGGAGGAGGAACCCTGTGCCTATCGGTATGTTTTATTTGCTCGTTCAGACTGTTTCTTCAGGCTGGTATGAGTGATGTGTATGACTGATGCTTAGTCTTGAATGGTCTACATCAGTCTCAGAGAGGGTAGCACTTTGTGGGACACAGATGGATGGCAACTGAGCAGATTACAGCATGAATAATACCTCATGTGTGTGTCATGAGCATTAATGTGTGAGCCACTCTTTTTCTTGACCATGACTGCACAGATATTGTTTCAGATTACAATTTGTATGCTCTGTTTGACCATCTGCCTGCTGGGCCCAGGCCAAAGGCAAATAAATGTCCATACTTAATGGAGTGTACAATGTTTGTTAGAAAATAAAAGACGCAAAAAGCTGTAATATGATGTGGGTCACGAAAGGTGAGCCAGCCGAGTAACCACTGTGTTTGCTAAAGATGACATATCTTCATGAGCATCATTGTCAACGAAGATACAGGTATAACCATGTGTGTCTGCGAATTCAAAACTAAGGTGAGGGTGACAATGTAGGTTGCATATTAAGCTTTTTTCCTCGGTCGATCGAACAATTCTATGGAGCCCTAACAAATGATGTGACAAACAAAGAGCACCATTTATTTCATCATGTGTATGGTATACTAACTAGGTCTCCCATCTAATGATTGCTCTTCCAGAGCATGCTACTGTGCAGATTTAGCCAACCCTTCCCCCAACCCTATTCTTTCAGGAACAAGAATAACTCCACTTTCCTAGTTTCTGAAGTAATTCACATCTTAGCTAAAAATATATAATAGAAAAATGTAACCACTTACCTTAACAGTGGCATCCAAAAGAAAGATTGGTTCCTTGTGAATTTTAAAACAAGCACCACAATGAAGTAAACTGAATTATTATTGTCAATATTACCACAAACTATATATGACTTGAATTACACAAGTCATACCAAATTCGAATCAGATTCAAGCTGTGCTTAAATTGAAATAAAAGCAGGGGCCCTACATTGGCACTGCCAACTGGCATGGACAGCACATACCAATGTTGCCTAATCTTGTCTCCGATTCATGGCTCTTTCTTCCACCACCCTACACTTTCTGTTTCTCTAGGCCACTCCTGCAGTTCCTTATTCATCCCTGCTTTCTCTGTTTGACACTGTTTCCTAACTTTCGTCCTTTTTTAGAGTTTCTCTTTGTTGTTTGTATCAAGGTCTACAGATGGAAAATGTATTCTGGTCCCCAAAATGAGTGCCAATCACCACCTCTGTCTAAGATTAGATGCTGTGAGAGTCGCTCTAGTTCCCTTCTGCTTGCTGGAAGATGATAAACCTTCCCGGTAGCCACAGTGCCCCCCTACACAGTATATATTTGTGAATAGAGTCACTGTCTCCTTAAAAAGGTCCTGGTTAATTGGGGAACGCCATAAAGGGCAGAAAACGGTTTTGCCCAAAATTGGTAATAGTTGATTGAAGATGATGATGCTACAGGAGCTGATGAGCAAGGCACCATTAGCTCCACGAATCACTGTTGAGAAATAGCACAGCACAGTGGTACCAAAAATATGGAAATCCAAAAGGAATCTAGCTGCAGAAAAAATATATCAAAAGTCAGGAAAAAATATCTGCTGAGTGGGTGATGAACACAACAACAAAAAATTAGGGAACAAACCTGTTGTGATCTGTCACTCTGAAATAAATCCCTCTTTAAATATTGTCTAAACAGGAAATGGCATCAAACAAGAAACAGGTTAGCAGCATCTTGGTTTGGGAACCTCACAGACAACAATCACTGGAAAGCGGCCATCATGGATAAGCTTATCTCTGAGACTTGCCACGCCCACATCGTTGGAGATGTGGCATCTTCCAGGTACGAGCAGAAGATCCCATGATATTCTCCATGCTTTAGACGCAGCTTACCAGGTCACTGCCCCTTTCAAGCTGCAGGGTTCCAAGCATCGACACTGATCCAGTATTGTAGGAGAGGATCCCTTCAGGCGAGCCAATCACAAAGATGGGAACCCCACTGCCTTAAATCGTGCTGAGCACAGAGACCAAAGCCACACTGCATTCTCAGAGGGCACAAGGTCAAGCTTACGTGTTGCGCTCGCCTGTCAATTCCCAGCTCAGCTACAACACCCGCCTGCAACCACTGGCACAAACTAAACAACTTTATACCTATGTGTTTTTTTACTTATCTCAAAGAGCAAATATCATCAAAAGGCACCCACTGCTTTACAGACATCATATAAAAACCTTTGGAAACACAAATAAACAGACCAGAAATACATCTTCAATTGCCATTTAAACATCTGCTAAAATAACACTATCAATCTCAAGAAAATGTTGAACAATAGGACGGAAAGCACAAGCTTTGCATTCCTTTCTAAATTCCGAAAGATTTCAGCTATTGCGTAGAACATGTGGCACTTTATTTTATACATTTGGGGCCATTCTTTCAAATAACTGATTTTTGTGTTTGTTTTTGTTTTCTCTAAGAGCTGTACCCCATGAATCACAGACTTCTGCATGCAGTACCCCCTTCCAAGGTTCCATCCCATTATTTATGCAGTCCAGCAATTACCTCACTTGTGTTCCCTTAGCATGACACAGACTGCACCACTGGCCTAAAGTCACTTAGGTCTCTTTACAACGCGGGCTGAGCCACATGTGCCCTTTCCCTGCAAGCGAAACCACGCTTGCCTTAACCCGCCATATGCGTGGTTAAGGCATTGCGTAGTCTAGATTCATGGATGGGCAGGAAGAGGAAGGATCGGGAGAGGACGTGGTCTGGTAATTTGGGATGGGGCCAGGTTTTGTAGGGGGAGGAGGGGAGTTTTTAAGGGTCGTGGTAGATTTTAGGGCTCTGGGTTGCGGGTAGTTTTTAGGGATCGGGAGATCAGGCTTATTTTCGGAGCTCAGTGGGGTCATCGCAGTTTTTAGGTCTCAGGGGGGATTGGGGTAGTGATTAGGGCTCAGGGAGGGTCGTGTCGTTTTTAGAGCTCGGGGGGGGTCAGGTAGTGTTTACAGCTCAGGGGGGGTCAGGGTAGTTTTTAGGGCTGTGGGGGTCAGGGTAGTTTTTAGGGCTCAGGGCAGGGGGGCTGGTGCGTGATCTTTACCACACATATCCCTTTACTAGTCATGCCTTTACCACAACATTGCGTGGCAAAAGCATGAGTGGTAAAGGAATGCGCTAGTCAGATGCATTCGTTGTCCGGGCAGCGTTGTAGAGGCACCCGCGGTTTATCCATGCGTGCCTTTCATACAACCGTCACTTATGATAAGACTAGCAATGGAAAACCATTCAGTGGTGGATCTCTGTCAGATCATTCACCATTTCTGCACATTGCACTCTGAGCCTCTCACTGTCTTTAACACATCTCTACCAAGGTTCATCATTTCAATTGGGAAAGCCTTGATTGGAGCCAGGTCTAATTGATCCACATGAGGCAAAATAACCATTGCACCTCATGTCCCCCTTCTTTATGCAATGTTGAAATAGACTGCTGCAATGCACAGTCCCAACTGAAATAAGGTTGCAAAAAGTGAAGAGAGACAGGTTTTCAACTCAAAATCCAAAATGATCATAAAGGCCACATACTCATTTTATATATGGCTGGTAAAGGCGATCGTGAGCCAAATCTAAACCAAGTCCACATCAAGGAGTCGGGTAAAATTGTATGTAAAACGCAGTATTGATATATTATAATCTATCTAGAGAGAACAAGCACCATTAGTTTATGAAATACATCATTAAATTACTCAAAACGTAGAATAATTATACTTTATGAGCCGGGTTGGAGGGTATAGTAGCATACTTTCCATTTGTTGCTGGTCTGCACCATAAACATGGTCCTGTTTCATACTTATTATGGACTTTAATGTCTATGCACAATTTCATTGGAAAAACTAAGGGGGATATTCACAAGGAAGTGGTGGAGAGAAGCGTTAGCCTTCTTGGCTTTACGCCTCTCTCCGCCACTTCGGAAACGCAAGGCTGCACCATATTCACAAGGACATGGTGCAGCCTTGCTTTTTCCCCTGCGATGGCGCTAAGTTTCACAACTTAGGCACCCTTGCACCAGAGTGCAAGGGTGTCTGCAAGCAAGGAGGTTTGCTTATGTCCCTTCCTGCACATAAACAAACCTAAAATGCCAGTTTGTAACTTACATGTAAGTTACAAAATGACATTTTAAAAAAAGGTTTGTTTTTGTACAGGAAGGGACACCTTCCTATACATAAACAAACCATAGCATTTTGCATTCTCCATGTGTGCTGCACAAGGCAGCACACATGGAAAATGCAAAACGAGGAGAAATAAAGGATTTCTCCTTGTATCGCCAACTTAAGACCAGGGTTTTCCTGGTCTTAAGTTTGGCGTTAGATCCTATTTACTCTGCCTTTGTGACTAGGGGGAAATGTAAATATGAATGGGTGTTGCGGTGGAACGCCCACCACAACACCCACTGCTTGCCGCTTTCACGCTAAACACAGCGTGAAAGGGGCCTATTCACAAGGCAGCGTTAAGCCACATTAAGTGGCTTAACGCTGCCTTGTGAATAAAGCGAAGCTCCATCACCACCACGTCACCGAAAGTGATGTTGTGGTGGCGATAGGGGCTCGTGAATATGCCCCAAAAATTGTCTAATAACTTTGGTGAAAAATCTGATACGGGGTGTAATGAAATTGTTCAGAGGTCCTTTATGGAAGAACAACTATCCACTATTACAAGTATTAGTGTAAATACTTTTGAATAAATTGAAGATGTTTTCCTGAAGAATAGTTCATGCATCTAGTGATTACCAATGTGAATTTCCTCAAAACGGGTAAAGATAATAATAACATGGAAACAATTCAACTAAATAGAACGGTGAAGAATACAACCAGAAAGGGAGAGAACACTGAGATTACAAGATACACATTTTGGGAAAAATTCATGAACTCCGCATTTATTACTTATTTCTATTTCTATTAAAATGCTGCCTTTTTCAGTGAAATTGTGTACTGATGTTGAAGTAAATGAAAAAGCAAATATAGAATAAGAATTGTGTGTGTCTTTTGTGAGTTTCAAAGACTCGTAAATATGCACTCAGAAAAGATTTGAAGTTGATCAAGCAACAACAGAGAAATGCTAAAATCAAGAAAAGTTAATATATAAATGTGAATCTCCCCAAAGGGGCAAAATGACTGCAGGTTATGCCTATTAT
The DNA here is from genome assembly GCF_964204655.1 of Triturus cristatus. NCBI lineage: Eukaryota > Metazoa > Chordata > Amphibia > Caudata > Salamandridae > Triturus > Triturus cristatus. Next base: position 990,753,430 of record NC_140580.1, read on the forward strand.
TAACACTAACTGTCCTGAGAAAGAGCCTGCAAAACCAGAAGCAAGATTTGAAACAATACAATAAAGCTCCATATAGTTTAATTGAATTGTCGTATTAACATTTACATATAGCAACTTGTGTACATTGGTATGCTTCACTGTGACACCAAATAGTTTGCTCCTTACTGTTACACTATTGCATTAGCCACCTTGTGAATATTTCTTTTAATCTATTGCCACTGATATAATATTTTCTATCAATGAGTTAATGGAGCTAGTTGTTTTGATACCAAAAGGAGAACATAAAAATTATTTACTTTCACACCATATGAAAATTTGCGTTAGTTAACTAATTGCAATGGGAATATTGTTCAATTTTCATTGTATGTAAAATGGCACTAAAAACTGTTGGCTGATGAGGTCCCAGGATGCTTGTTTCTGGTCCCGGGAAGACATGGCTTGGCAGTTCGGGCTGGACTGTTCCCATGAGGCACAGGGTCAAGACTGATTTGCATGTAGCTGTGCCTGAACTGGGGTGGCAAAGTGAGCTACAGCATGATGGTGGATTCAACCCAGATCTTTGACTGGGGGTGAGTGTTTGAAAAGTTTCAACACTCCATCCATCATCTCCTTGTGTGACCCATCATCTCCTTGTGTGAAGTGGGTCCCTTGCTCACTTTGCAACTGGATTCAAGCTAGCCTGGCTGATTAGGGCTGTTAGCCTGAAACCGGTCACAGGATGCTTGTTTCCGGTCCAGGGAAGACATGGCTTGGCAGTTCGGGCTGGACTGTTCCCATGAGGCACAGGGTCAAGACTGATTTGCATATAGCTGTGTCTGAACTGGGTGGCAAAGTGAGCTAAAGAATGATGATGGATTCAACCCAGATCTGGGACTGGGGGTGAGTGTTTGAAAAGTTTCAACACTCCGTCCATCATCTCCTTGTGTTTACTAAAAAAACAGTCATAGTTGATATCCTTTGAATTGTGTTCAGAAGTGTAGATACACATACATTTATAATCTGATGAATCAGTGCTGTCCATCTTCTGTTCCCTAATATATTGCTTCATTATTTGGCTAGGTATGCACTCCTGTGTTTTCCAATATACGTTATAACTTTTCCTAAATACCTATAAATAATTCAGTGTTCAATGTGTGCTATAGAATGCAAGCAAAGCTTCCTGATTGAGAGACAGTCTTGGTTATTGGTTTGAAAAACGACTGAGTGGGTTAGGTCTTTTTTTCAATTTTTAATTAAAAATGTAAACTTATTAAATCAAACATTTTGTAGAAAGGTGAACTTTACAAATATATTAGAGTTTTTGACACACCCATGTATAAAATAATGCTAGAACAGGAAGTAGAGAGAAGGGGCGGTCATGAGAACAACTTGAAGGTCTTCACAGACATCCCAAATAATGAAGAAACTTGATGCTGGATGTGCAGACAAAGGAAAACAGTCACAGAGAATGGTCTGGAATGTGCTTCAGTTCTTCCTTCTCAGCATCCTACCGCCCAGCAAAATACAATATCAGCAAAGTGGGGGCAAATAAATAGCATTCCGTCATCAAGGGCACAGGAGGGCATTTAAAAGCAAGAATACAAAATAATTAAAACTTACTTAAGAAATGAAAAAGACAAAATTGTACAAATGAAAAATTTCATCAGAAAGCTTTGACATTTTTTTACAACAATCTCATAATACTTTGCTCACACAGCTTTATCATTTCAGGAGCTGTAAAGTGAAACAATCAGTATTTAAGGCATGATACAAATAAGAAGTCAGAGGTGTCTGCAAATAAGTTATGATGGCACATCCATGACAAAGCTATGACTGGTGCCTATATCCTACTGGTACCATTCTGTAAAGCGAGCTTCGAAAATGCATCCAACTTGTGTAGCAAGCCTCTAAATGTGTATACAAAGTTCAAAACAAGTTTAAAGGCAACATTGGCACTTTTATGAAGCTATCTCATTCATGCTAAATGCACATCTGAAATATTAATTGGTCTCATTCTCCCAGGGTATTTTATGCAGCAAGGCACTTGTTACTTACAACACTGAAAATAATACCCTCCATAATATAGTTACAACATACGTGGGCTCTACTCTAGAGGGAAGTGGGTGGGACAATATTTTCTAATAGTATGCATTGTTTTTCGCAAGTTTAGATCTAGGAAAGGCACGTTTCTTTGCATTATTGCAGGGCAATAAAATAACTATTCTGATCTAAAGGAGGTTTCGGAAAAGGGAAGTGAGTCAAGGCCATGCAATCAATTTGCCGATACAATCTCAATCTATGTACGCAGGCAAAGAGACAGGAACCCGCTGAAATGCAGAACCAGGGCCATGGTCTTCTGCATGTATTCCTGGTCGCACCTTCAGATTCAGAAAAGGAGCTAAGCTCCGATTTACTGGTGTTGCATGTTCATTGCATAAAACTGCACCCGGAAATTGGGCGCATAAGCAGCACAGAAATGGAAAAAAAAACAAATTTTAAAAAACGACTCACAGTGAAATAACTAACTTGTATAAAGAGTTAGAAAGAAGTCTTTCACCAACAAATGTCTATCAGCTGGTCACCTGAATGTATCCCTGAGAACATGAAAGGGTGGATATTGCTTACTCCAGTGCAAGCAAGAGAGGATAAAGAGTCCTTTATCACAAAAAAGAAATAAAAAATTATGGAAACCCCCAACATCCTCTGCATTCAGGACCACATTCATAATAGCATCCTTTTTCAATAGAAAAGAGACACAAAGATTCTCAAAGACGTGAGAGTTCTTCTTGCCACGGTTGCTGACATATGCAGATATCCGCCATTACTGAAGTCACAGTCTGCGCTGAACACAATCAATAGCACAAAATTCTTGGAGAGGAGCACTGCAGCCTCTGAAAAATTGAGTTGCAAACCATATGGAAAAATGTAGAATTGGCATTATTCCACCCCAAAGGTAAATTTGTATTGATCCATTCTAGAGAGGAGGATTGAAGTGTGGCAGGTCTCTTGCTCCCTCCCAGAGGGTTCTGTCACTTAATTACTGTTTCCCATGGGGCTCCCTGGATGCAATGCTTGTGGAAAGGCTGGCATGTACATGGGCGCAGAGGTCATTGAGGTCACAGCGTACCCCTGTGAGGTAAGCATGGTTGGCAAGGCGTATGGAGACCCAGCAGGCGGTGTCATGGTCTGCATGGCTTCATACATCCCACCTTCCATCTCTTCCATGTGGGGCGGCAGCAGCAGTCTCTTGCCCTTCTGTCGACGATTGCAGAACCAAACACGGACTACCTGCCAGACAAATGAAACCCATATGTTAGAATAAAAACACAAGGACACTTACAAAACTATGAGTATAGTTAGAGGGTGGGGTGTCTATTGCTGCAGAACAATACTTGCAAACCTCAAAAAGTAACACAGTGGACTGATAAATACAATAATAGCAGTTTAATGCTAGAAGGGTAGAAACACACAAAATGAAGAAGCAAAGATAGGATAAGCGGTATGTACAAGATGGTTTACTATTGCACGAGAGGGCACTAGTCAATTGTCACTGGTGCAATGCGTATGGGAAGCTCAGAAATGGGACTTCCTATGATGAGAGAAAAACAGCTTTCATTACTTTCCGAGCGACAGAAACACCCTTGGTTTTTCAGGATAAGCGTATCATTTCCAATAAGTGGCTTGTAGTATACTCCTTAAGTGGGAGTGGTGCGCAGGTGGTGTATCGAGGATCTGTGATCTTGGACTTTGAAGCTGTTGTGTAGTTGGTACCTTCCAATAATCCCTTAAAACCATGGATGGAGAGAGCAACGGGGCATGGGTATGTACTCATACCTTTGAGAACTGGTGATTATTACAGGTAAGGGAAGAGATATCTGTGAGAACCTTTCAAATGAACCAATAGGAAGCAAGCTTCATGCCAGAAATTGTTGCCTTAGCAGGGAAAGCTCAAGAATCTTTGATGTCATTACTTTGTGGCGGAAATGGTCAGGTTTATATCCACGATTTCTAAACTCCCATCCATTCAAATAGGAGCAGACAATGTGATATGATCTGTTGGTGTAGAATAATTGACAACTTCTACCAGAGTTCATGTGACTATACGGAAATCAATTAGACTTCCTGATAGGTCAGACTGCCTCTCGTCTTTCTACATAGTTTAAAACTCTCTGAAAACTGTTGTTTGTTCTATTCAACTTTCTATAGATTTCCTTTAACTTCATGAAACATCAGACACTATTTTAGCTCCACAAACCTACACCACCACCAGCTCTCTGCCCCACCTGCAGAATTCTTCCCGTATATGTAACGTTTAAGGTATCATTCAGTGACTCACATCTTTCTCCAGACTGAGGTCTTCAGCAATCTGATAGATCTCTTGAGGTCCTGGCTTGGAACACTTTTGGAAGAAATTTTCTAGAGTGCCTTTCACATTGTTCTCAATGCTGGTCCGGCGCTTCCTCTTCCGAGCCTGGGCCAGCATTTGCTCCATATTGCACAGCTGAAACAAGAAGGAAACAAAAATCCTAAACTTGAGATTCCAGATGACAGTAACTTGTGCCAACAGATGAAAGTCAGAGCTTTGAGCAGCCATGGACTTCAGATTACCATTTAGTGGCACTTACTGATCTCTTCAGGATCCTCTTCAGACATCTCTCTCCCCCTGCCAACAAGGCATTCTTACCGAAAAGTCAATGTGCGAAGCAAGGTACTGACAAGGTACTCATGCAAAGCTGATGAAAAGCAAACCTCAGCTAATGAAAGAGATTGTGATGTCCATCACAAAGCACTGTCATCTTAGTGGACTTTTCTACCAAATAACTCGAGCCTCAACCGGAAGCCTGGAGATGTACACTTTGTGCACTTCTTTCTCATGTGATGTGGTTTTCTATGGGAAAACCTTGAGATCATGAACCACACATTGACTATTGTGAAAACAATAAAGTAACTGAGATTCAGGAAGAAGAAGAATATGAACGGCCATACACATGGGTCCAGGGTATGGAAAACGAAACGAAGCAAAAACAAAGAACCTGATCATCAGTGGAGTACTGAATAATAAGCTGGTCATGGAATACATATAACTATTAACTGGAATCATGACGTGCAGCAACAGAGACCAGGGGTTACCAACCTTGTGCCCTGATTCAATGGCATTGCCCTAAGGCTTTGGCATTCAGCTTACCTAGCCTACTCATCACAGGACCAGAACCACTACGCAATTTACTCAACTAATATTTCTTAAGCAGGCTCTCTTAAATCCAGGGCCACTAGAATTATGTGACAGAAGAGGGCTAAATTATGCGACAGGGTTGAGTAAATTATGTGGCAAGAAGAGGCAAATTATGTTGAATAATGCAGCCCGTTTTGTAATCATATTAAAGGATGGTGTCCGATAACCGGGTGATCATGGATCATTAGAAAGATGAATTGCATATTTCGTATTAGTATTGGTTATTACTTGAATCCTTTTTACATTGATGAGTTTTTTGCAATCGATATGAACAGCTTGTTTTATCCTTACTGACCTCTTTTAAATGTATTTTTAGGTACGGATTTTATAGAAAGTATATATTTTTGTATTCACATGTAAATGGTATTAGTATGTATATATATCATGTTTTATTATGTATTTATTGCATTTGATGATCATGTGTAAAATTTTGTTCCTATGTCTTTTTATGATATTGATTTATCGAAATAAAGTATTATGACTGACTGACTGTAATCATATTACTTCATTATTTCATCATTTTTAAACTTGCTAACACTTTATGGGCTTTGGTTGCATCTCATTAGTACCAGTTTAACACCCAATTATAGCTTCAAGCACCAAAAAAGTCACCAGTCCAACTTTGCAAAGGTGCCTCCCACCACGTGGCAACAAGTGTTGGTGCAACTTTATTAACTTTTGAACCGTTTGAGCTAGAAACAGAGGTGCAGATTTATGTTAGACTTGCGCCACTTTTACGCCGCCGTTGCATCACTTTAGTGACACAGCGGCGGCGTAAACCCTGCGCCACGTTGCGCCCTATTTACATCGTGACGCATCTATGGAGATGCGTCACGGTGTAAAGCCCTGCGCCACATTAAACCTGCGTCAGGTTTAATGTATGCAGGGTGGGCGTGCCAGCGGAAAAAGCCTCGGAAAAGTGATGCAGTGAAATCTACAAGATTACACTCAGTCACTTTTCTGACGCTGCTGCGTCAAAACCTTGCGCCTGCTTGAAGCAGGCGTAAGGCATGACGCAGCATGTAAGGTATGGGCAGCCCCTAAACATTGCTGGAGTTGCGTCGTGCTTGCGACACGACTCCAGCAATGCGGCGCCCTTATGCCGTCAGATTGCGTCACGCATCTGTTTATCCTTGCGCCACGATGCGCTGCATTGTAAATGCGGCGCATCTGTGGTGGCGCAAGGGTAAACGTGCGTGGCGCATCTTCCCTGGCGTATCCCTGCTGATTTGCAGGGATGCGCCAGGAAACATAAATCTGCCCCAAAATGTTTTGTTAAAATCTGCGGATTATGAGGCAGATGATAGATTATGTGGCAAAGGCAGCAAATCTATAATAATGCGAAAATCCCAGTATAATCGCATAATTCCTGTGGCCCCACTTCTACCCATCACAGTTCCTTCTGCTACACCCAGGACAAGTGAGCATGCCAAAAAAGAGCCCTCTAGTTGCCACAAGGTAACATGTTTAAGCGATATTGAATCCTTAAGATATTTAATAACCAAATAAGTGTCTTGTAGCTGAATCCCATTTGGCATTAGGAACATCTGTTGTCTTTTGCAGTCAATCGCTCTCTCCATGTTCTACCGGAGGAGTCAACATGTTTGATTATCGTGTAAGTCAGTCTGCGTCTGGGTACCACCTACCCAACGCAGACCTAAAAGATCTGCTGATGGCCCACCCCACTGTCCTCCTCGCGTACCTGTTCCATATTCTGTGTGTTGTCAGCCTCGTTGAGCCATCGTTGTAGAAGAGGCTTCAGTTTGCACATGTTCTTGAAGCTTAGCTGTAGGGCTTCAAAGCGGCAGATGGTCGTCTGGCTGAACATTCTCCCTAAAGAAGCAGAAAAATACAAAATTCATCTGATGAAGAGGCAAGCGTGGGCTGGAGGGAAACCCGAGAGTGGTCCTTTCTTATTAATCCTAGCCTGAGAGGTGAAATGGTTCTATTTCTCAACGTTGCCAAAAGAGATGCATGGCACAAGGCAATAAAGAATCAGATGTGAAGTGCTCAGGAGCTATGACGTGGATAGAGACCAAATGTAACAATATAATCTAGCAGGCCCACTGTAATTATGCGGCAGGGATGGTCAAATTATGTGGGATTGTTAATTAATTTAAGTGACAAGAAAAGCCAAATTATGCTGCATTATGAACCACATTTTGTGATGATATTGCTTCATTATTTTATCATTTTTAAGCTTTTAAACACTATCTGGCATTAGTTGTACCTCATTAGTAACAGTTTGACACCAAATATAGCAATAAGTTACAGTAAGGTGACCAGTCAACCATTGCAAAGGACCTTCCAATGGGCGGCAACACGTTTCGCTGCATTTTTACTAACCTTTGAACAGTTTGAGCTACAAACAAATGTTTTTTTGTTACAACCTGCAGATTTTGCAGCAGATGATGGATTGTATGGCAAATGCAGCAAATCTACAACTATGCAGAAATCGCCGCGCAATCCCAGTAGTCCTGATTTTAATGTTTTAATAAATGTGCCCACTTTTTACAGGTGGCAGCATATAAAGGGAGCTGGGGGAGGGCTCTGTTGCACCAATTACAACCAAGTGCTCTAGACAAGTGCATTCTCGATTCTTGCTAATTTCCAACTTCTGAGTCGTTTCCTACAGTGCTATTGTGACATCTGGGTATTTGCCGCACAAAATAACAACAACACACCCCAAAATCCCGGTCCACCCAGAACGAGGGCCCCATGTATTGATATAGAGCCTACCTAAGCAGTATCCAGGTGATCGCCATAAACCAAGAGAGACAACAAGATAAAATAGGAACCTTTTTTCAGCTGTTTCTAAAACAATGGAGCAGAATGATACTCTAGAGTGGTTGGCACACAAAAAGGGATTTATGTTATCTGTCACAACAAATGTATTTTTGATAACATGTTTTCTTACAATGGCTAAATATTGATGACAATGTATTTTTCATTATTGTTTGGCTGTGGGACGTCTCTGGCCTGGATTGATCCCTTTGTTCTTGTCCCGGCTCTTGTGGTCATGCTCTAGGCTGGATTTGGGAAAAGCTGAATTCAAGAAGTATTGGCCTATTTATTAGGTATTCCCTCATGCAGTTGAACGGAGTATGTGCAATTCACTTTAGGACGTTTCTCATTAATGTTTTGCAGTGGCATATGACTGAAAAAACAAAAATTAGCAAAGCCAGTAGGTCTGCCCCCGAAGGCATGTGCGATGGTTATTTTTTTATTTTCATTGCAAAGATATGCCCCAAGAGTAAAAAAAGAGAAAAAGAGAAAGAAAGATAGAAAATATGCTGCATATTAAGAGTGGACACCAAGTGCTTGCTATAAAAATTTCACATTTCAATACTTTCCCCAGTGATGCCTTTTTACTAAGGAAGTTTTTTAAAATATCAAGACTTAAATGAGATTGACAATGCCATCTAAATAGGAACCAGAATTGGAGGTAAAATAAATAACCAATATTTAAGGTTAACATAAAAAATAAATAAAACAAAAAAGCACACTTTGAACCAGCGTTGTCACTGAGGCGGATGTGAACAATATCCACAAGCTTTGTGCAGTTACTTAAAGTGAAGGGGGCCGAAGGGTAGAGTGGACTAACCCATTGACCTATACTATATGCTGTGGTGGGCGGACGCAAAATGTGAATGACAATTTAGCAGATCAAGGGATGATGCCCACTGACCTGAAGCCCCTCTATGCCTATGTATGCATGGTATGAGGCGAGACCTAAATGAAACATTTCCATGGTATTGAGTATTCCTAGAGGAATATCATATCTTGCTGGAATGTGAGGGGGGCAAGGGCCTAAGGATAAAGAACATTTTGTCTCATTAAAGTAATTATTGGAAAAAAATACACTGGCCAGTATCCATTTTCTTGTAGATAGCAACCTACATAGGGTAACTTTAGTAGTTGAGTTTTAGGTCTCGCCTAAGACAGTTCATGTGCAGTTCTAAGACATATTATTAGCCTACAATGGGTTTAGAAACTATCGATTGCATACTATTGGTTGACTTCATTGTCAACGTCATTTACTTGCTTCTTATTTGTTAACTATGTGGCTTTCCTTCTTCTTGTGTTTGTCTCCCCCCTGTATCATGAACACATTACTATGTCCTTCCACTGGTCGCTTTTTCAGGTGCAAACTTATATTTTTGTTTAAGCACTCAACAAGAGTGCATGTGTTTTTCTGCTGCCTACCTCATGTATGTCTCACTCCCCTCTCTGCTGTACTCTTATGTTCCTCTCACTCACCCGTGTATGTCTCTCCCACACCCAACACGTTACCTTCTCGCCTGCTGTTTTTCACCCAGTTCATCCCTCACCCATACCCCATTTTGTTTATGACCTACCCGTGCACTCATTTTGCTTCCCTCCTTTTCCCCATGTTACCTTCACCACCCAACAGTGCCCACCGTGTTGCTTCCGTGCTGGATTGCCTTTGTCACACATGCCCGTGTTACCATTACCCATCGTTCCCCGTGTTTGTTACACAACCCTGCATCATCCCTTTGTGTTGTTTCTGCCCCCACATGTTGCTCCCACCACCCACTTTCAAATAAAGTAAGCTTTTCTCCTTTTCTTTTTTTAGGTCGAGCCTAGCGCAGCGCGCATGCACTGCCCTAGAAGAGGGCCTCTTGGAATCACTCCTGACTTTCTGAAAACTCGTGCGTGTGGCTTTAGATTTTCCACAAATTATATTGGCCTTTGCGTGTTTTAGTTACGGATCCAACTAGGATTGGTAAATAAAAAAAGAAAGGCAGCCACGTTATTTTGTAGGCACCCACCTACAAAACGATGGGGTTGGCCACCCAAAAAGCTTTTTTAAAGAAAAAGTCTTTAGCCATCGTGGATGCTGTGCTGCAAGCTAAATCCATTGGCAAAGTCAACAGGTCTGAAGGTAAGAACTATTGTCCTTGCCAGTGCTTGTTAAAAATTGGAAAGACGACTTTGTAATATTGGCTGATTAGCCTATTTGATGCTGTATGTTATGCAAGAACTTAGTGCACCTATTGGTTTTATTTTAAACAATTTGGGTACGATTCACAAAAGCATTTATGAGTACAGGAAATGGAATTACAAGTCAAATATTATTACATTCCTCTGTGAATCAGCCCTGAAAGGCCCAAATCCATACTGATAAAAAGGCAAGGAATGCAATCCCTTATACTAATAGTATATACATATTCAGATAGTCCCATTTAACAATTTTGGGGCCAATTCACCAACTCACGTTAGAGTATGTGGAAGAGTGCTAGAAGAACACTACTTTACATATTTCACAAGGGTGTTTGTGAATCTGCCCCTTAAGACATTAATATGATCATTTATGTGAGTGTATGGATTCTGGTGTTCACTACCGCTTCCAGTGCCTAACTGTACCACAAGTCCCCTTTCTCTTACCTCTTATTCATTGACCTCAGCGGGTACACAATTCACCTGTCCTTGTAACGGAGCAGCAGGAGGGACAGCAAAAAACACTTTCAGACTTGGGGCCATATTTATGAAAAATGTGGTGCTGGGCAGTGCAGCAAGTCATGTTAGTGTGCTGCCCTGTGGCACAGGGAAGAGGCAGGAATGCACTGTATTTATCCAATACGGCGCATTCCTGTCCTTTCCCCCTGCACTGGTGCCATTTTGGCAGGTTAGCACCAATGCAGGCACCCTTGCACCATGGTGCAAGGGTGCCTGTGTTGCAGGCGGGATTATTTTTGTGCAGGAAGAGCCACCTTCCTGCACAAAAACATACCTCTGAGTTTTTTTGTCCTCTTTCTATGTGCAGAATGCAGCACACGTAAAAAGAGAACAAAACAAGGAGAAATAAAGATATTATTCCTCATTATGCCTCACCTGGGGAGGTGTAACATTTTGGCGCATTCCAAGGTTTAAAAGTCCATGTAAATTTGGGAATGCATCAAAAAACATGGGAGTTGCCTGAGTACACCCACCGCAATGCCTAGGGAACGCCTCCCTTGCGCAGAGTAAAGCAACCCAGCGATTTGCAATGCGTTGCCTTACTCCAGAGTTATGAAGCCATTCGAAGCCATGAAAAGTGGCTTTGTGTGTCTTAATTAATCTGACTCAGAGGCTTGGTGCAAACGTTATGGAAGCGTCTCATAAATATGCCCTTTGGTTCCACAGATTGTCGCATCCTCAGCATTTATGGCGAATACTTTTCTGTCAAATTGTATGACATGTCTTTTTCATCAGCCTTTTTTGTTAAGTATTTGTCATCAAGTTATTTTTGTTAGGTTTACTTGATACACTTGAGAATGCACAATCTCATCTCAAATCAAATGCATTGTTTCCAGCAGTGTAAAAAAAGGTAAAATAAAACTTGTTGCAGCAGCTTTGCGGGGTGGGACTGCTCTGCTCATAGAGCAGGGGGAGGAGTGGTGGCACTCTGTAAGTGCACATGAATGTTTGGCCAGCCAAACAGTTATGTGCACTTTACATGTTCTCCACCCAGGCTGCATTACAGCCTGGGTGGAGAACATGCTCAGGCTCCCAGTCCCCACGGTGCTCAGCCCAATCTTAGGATTGGCTTAGGGAAGCAAGGGTGCTTCCTGTTTCCGGCCCACACGGGAGAGATGGCGGTGAAGAGATCCCCTCCCCACCCAACTACTCCCGATCCGTAGCCAGCCGCCACTGGATGCAGTTTTCTTAAAGGTGTGAACAAGCCATTAATAGCAGTGAAGGGTAAAGACCATTGAAATTCACAAACATCAGACAGATATAATAATCTAAACGCAAATCACCAGACTCTTACCATATAAACTTCCCAGCGCCAGGCCCACGTCTGCCTGGGTGAAACCAAGAGTGATGCGCTTGTGCTTCAGTTCCTTGGCAAACTGCTCCAGTTCCTCATTGGTCGGTGTGTCCTGTTGAAGGGATGAGAAAGCATCCGGTCACACACGAGAAGGAGGCGGAGATTAAACTGATCAATTGACCGAGAGGTCAATCCCCAGACATAGATATCTGCATTTGTAGATTCCTAGTGGTTAAACAGAACATGCACTCAAAAAGTACCCTGTGTACAAGACAAATGGAGAGCAGGCCTGATCATCAGACGAGCATTTGCCTCAAAAGAACCAACAGTGGCTACACACTCAACTGGCAAAGACTGTTATAGCAATCAATCGAAACAAACAAAGGACGTAATCCTGCAAATAAGAGGTAATTCTTAATTCAAGTAACAATTCCTGAAGTTTCCAACCGGGTCACTTACTACCCTGGGGGAAGACGCAACACAGTGGATCATTTTTTGTGCCATGCTCAGGTAGGGGGTCATTTCTGCAATGCTACCTGTTCTTAAGCCTTGTTTGCAGTTCCTCGAGTGTCTACTATGAAGCAGTCAAAGTTTTTGAAGTTTGTGAACTGTGCAGATGTTTGCAGACTGAAGCATTGCTGAAATATCTGGAATGGATGGTGCATAAGAGGTTCACCTTCTACCATCCCCTTTGATTCACACCCTTGTTTTTGAGCGAAAGGAAATTGGAAGTGACATCAGGAACAACGATACTACAGGAATGAAGCCCAACACATGCCATTTGTTAAGCCATGAGAGAGCATACTGGGTGTTTTACGCAGTTGGAAAAAAAAATTCAACCAACATGAAAAACTCCTGACCTCTGCTTCGAGAAGATGAAGTCGTAAATTCACCAAGAAAAGCAGTTTCAAAATAAATGGAATGGGCGACTCGTTTATCATGTGATGTTGGTGGCATCTTTGTATGAGAAGCATGCATAGCTGCTTCCTGGGCTGCACTGTTGTTTATACTGACTTGTTTATGATACTGACCATGTTGTATCTGCTCCATGTGTGAGGGAAGCATGAACTGCCACTGTGCCGGGGTAGACTTGCACCACACCTTTCTCTGCTGCATCCATCCTACAAGAAAATGAAGCTTGCTACTGCCCTGCTGTACCTGTTAAGTGGGTGAGGGATGAAGCTGATCTGTCTAAGGAAAGCTTGCACTGCTGCAGTGTATGCTGTATCTCGTGGGTGTGATGGAAGCTTAAGGGGTGCACAATGTACCTCTGGTGGTGTGTGCTCAGCAGGACCAAGATCCCAAAACAGCCTTGGAAAAAACGTAAACCCGCCCCATGTCCTTTTTCACCAATCTCTCACTTCCCAATTATCCATCCATCTATTTTTTGTCCAGTGGTGACTGCCACAGGTAAGAGTGGTGTGGGCAGGCAGGGGTCGGGGAACTCGACATACGACGGGGTAAGTTAACTTAAAATAAAAAAGAAATAAAACCCCTAGGTAAGTGGTTTTATTTCTTTTTCATTTTAAGTTAACTTATCCTGTCGAGCTCCCCGACCACCAATCCTGCCCGCACCTTATCAGCGCTCTTACCTGTGGCAGCCGCCACTGTTTCTGTCTCTCTCCTCTCCCTCACTTTCCACCGTCACTCTTTTTCCTTCTGCGCTCCTTCATTCCCCTCTCCCACCCTACACAATGCCACCCACTGTTTCTTGCTGCCACAAGGTGACAGAGGTGCCAGCAGCAGCCCTGAGACTTAGAAAAATGCCCCACCAGCAGCTTTAGCCCACCGGGGAAGTGCCAGGTGACATAAATACTCAATCTGGTCCTGCGTGTGCTTGAATGTGGGGAGCAAGCACTAGTGCCAAATGGACTTTTTCTGTACCTCCTGAGAGGATCTTGTAGTTTACTCGATGCCTGTATTTTATTGTGTGTGACTAGAACTTGCGCTGCTGTCTGTGCTATACCTGTTTGTGCATACGTGGGCTGCACATTTGATACTCACAGTCCAGTAAAGGAAGTATGCTTGAGGGAAGCTTGCACTGCTGCTAGGTGTACTGCACATTGTGTGTGTGTGTAAGTGTGCCTTGTATTCAGGGCCGGATTGGGAACCCAAAGCAGCCCTGGTAATTTTCTCGGAACAGCCCCTGGGGTAGCACTGTCTGGCCCCCAGAGGCTGGAAATGCCGGCTTGCTGCTTCTGTTTTTGGGGGCTGAGACTGCACCACCCCCAGGAACAAACAAGATGCAAGCTGTGCACACGTTTAGTTAAGTGTATAATGCGTACTAGCATAATAAATCAACAAACATTCAATGAACAGAGTAATTGAAGAAAGCGAGGGTCCACAGGAAACAAGATTGAATTCAGTCTTTCTGTTTATGTGGAGTTAGGATAATCCAGCCAGCCAACACGTGTTTCGTCATGGGGCACAAAACCCCAGACTTCTTCAGGGCTTCTATAAGTGTAGCGGGTGTATCAGACCTCAAACCTGGTGATAATTCCAACCCAGTAGGTCTTAACAAATTATGCGGACCGTCAGCGTCCTCAGAAAAAGTAAACGGCCATCCAAGTACTGCCGAACAAAGCGCTTCGAATCTAAGACGAGTACATCCAGGACTCTCAGACTCAATCCCCTCGCGTGTGGTGTGGAACAAAATCGGCCCCCACACTTCGAGAACCCCGGGGAAACGTCTGATGCCCTGCAAGGCCTTGCTCTGCTGCACGCCATTCAGCACTTTATGAATCTGGAAAAAAAACTTTCCACACTACAAACAAGCATTAAAAATGAAATAGGTCTCACCTTTAATTAAGTTAAAGCTATTTGCTTTGCTATACAATACCGTTAGCAAAGCAAATGGCTTTAACTTAATAAAAGGCGAGACCTATTGCATTTTCAACGCTTGTTGATTAGTGTTAAGCCAGCAGTGAATAATAAATTTTCACTGCTACCCGTTGGGAAAACAAGAAATCTAGCATCTTCCCAGATGTGGGAAGTTATTGGGAGCGCTTGCAGCCTTGTCCAGCAAACGGAACGAAAGGAAAGGGAAAAAAGCAGTTCGGTGACTTCAAAAGAGTGGGGGTGGGGGGAGGGGGACGCACGTCTCATCATAAACAGAAACTATGGAGGATAGAAAGAGAGCCACAGATCCAATAGATCGCTTCTTTCAATTACGTTGCCCAGCCTTCTGGCTTGGGCATTGCTCTTGACAAAAACAACAAAAATATTTAGTTTATCGAACTGTTTTACAACATACGGCACAATACACATGACCTTGCCTTCAAAAACAGTTTACACTCCCAAAAGATGCTTGATGTGCGTGAGAATCTTGTGGTGTACAACAGCCCCCCACACTCGATATTATCATTTTGCATTGTACTTTCTAGGAATCCATCTTTCACTCCTCCCCTTATCCAAACAAATATGCAAATAGGACGGATATTAAGAGGTGATGAGAATAGCAATGGGCTGGAAACAAGAGGCAGTAGATCTGTACTGTGGCAAGCGAGTACGTGCTCGATAAAGAGAACATAAGGGTGCTGGAAATGTAAGAATGCAGCAGTTCTGCAATATCAAAATGTGTGCAAGCGCTAGGTGTATGCGGTCGTAAAGCATGGGAGGCAGTAGCCACGCAGTCATGATGCATGGAGGTAGTACCTTCTGCACAGCAGACCCACCGTAGGGGTGGCAGAAGGGGCACGATGTAGGGTAAACAGGGAAGTGTACATTCTTACAGTGTCGGGGGTGCAGTAGGGGTTCTACTGTCACAGCGGATTAGCACTGACAACTAAATAGTAACATAGTAACTAAATAATTTCTGCTGCAATACAGGGGGCTCTTTGGGTACTCGAAGTAGCGCAGGCAAAATGAGCAGTATACTACTGTCAACACAATAAAGAAACAGTAGGTGTGTACTGTTACAACTCAGAAAAGCCACCATTGGTGCACACCCTCGAAGCATGGCGGATCCGTAGTTGTACAGCAATGACACTCCGCCCCTCTCAGTGGGCTCTGTCCTGACATTAGTGATTGACTGTAGAGCTCTTTAACTAGGATCGATGGCCGGTGCTTTCACTACCGAACGGCCACCCACTGGACCGCGATGGGCCCACCTCTCAAACTGTTGAGCGAGCAGGGGAACAGAGGAGAGGAGCTGTCAGGGGGTCTGTTATCCCCCGGGGTGGGAGAGCCTGCAAGGTGGTGGATCAACCAAACTGCAGCAACAGTACGGCCCCTTATACTCGCGGCACATAATCACTCTGATCCCTAGGCCTTTGGGTCTTCTCGGCCCCCATTGACCATGTTAGACACAACAAGGCCCTATGAGGGGAGCTCCACGCGCCTTAAGGTAGAGGGAGCTCTTGTGACAATGCCACACTCACTCAGAATATCAGGTTCAGGAAGACAAGCACTGTCTTGGAGGAGGTGATCCCGCCGCCCCCCATCGCCGCTGCCCGTCAGTGAACGTCTACGCCACTCCAGGGAGACCACTAGCTCCAATGAGGGCAAGGGTACGTGTGACATGGCACTTCACATGATTACAACACACTACTCCGTGCACATGCCCCTGGCATCTTTCAGCTGCGGGGATACTGCTGTTAGTGCGTAAAGAGCCTCTTGTGGTACAAGTTTGAGCCACACTGCTTGGCATCCTTAATTTGACACATGGGCTGTCGGAAAAGTGGACGAGAGTTTGCAAGTCCATTTAAAGTAAACAAAGATGGCGTTGGGCTGTCCAGGCGAGCACGTGTGCACATCTTTCTGTCCTTGCACGTGCATTTTTTTTGTCTCTCTGTATGCATGCACATCTAGCTTTCGATCAATTACAAAAGGCCCTCGCATGGCGAATGCAGTACTGCGCACTGCTAACGCCAGGCGAGACCTTAAAACCCAAGAGGAATTATTTTGCCAATTAAATTCCTACAGTTCTATTCCCTATTGTGGCCTGTAGGTGGCAGCAGGCAGACTCTGTTTCTGTAACAGCCATATTAGAACTTTCTTTTACACCAGCAACAGACCGGCTGCCGCAACAAACTGAGCCATGTCAACACGACTCCTTTACAGCCCATCATTGAGAGCCTGAAGATCATAGTATACTTAGGGCCAGATTCAGAAATGTTTCGTGTGGGGTTTGCGTTACTTTTTCATGCCGACCTGATGCAAAATCTTTTTTTGTCATTTACAAATTAAACGCAAATTGATATTTGGGCTGGTTTGTGAGACTAAAGTAAGCAAATCAGCGCAAAGTGCTGCTTTGCATTACCCAGCATCAAGGGGGCTTTCCGTGGATGGTATATGAGCGTTCCCATGCTACCACCAATGTCTTTTGATGCAAAAAACCTATCTACTAACAATAGTAGACATGGTTTTGCGCACACATGCCAACAGACCCGATTCAGACGGGAGACTCCCATTTGTCTAGCCCAAAAATTGCTTCATTTCGATCGTCTCCTGTCTGAAACTGCCTCTGCTTCAATTGAAGTCAATAGAGGAAAATACATTCTACTGATTATTTTTTTTAAATCTCCCACTTTCCACTTCTAAAATGCTGGCAGGTATGGTTTTGCGGCAAAAATTAGCACCACTTGAAAGCAGGCTTTAAAAGAACTATTTTCATCTGTCTTTTCTTTTCCGGCTTTGCGTGTGTGCTGCACTGTACAACACGCATACAAAGTAGGAACAGTTTTAAGTTTAGACTAAGCATGATATTTTACTGAAAGGATACACTTCCTGTACAAAATGTAATGCTAGACTCATGCAACACCTACGCACCATAGTGCAACGGTGTGTGCATGGCACTCGGCAGCAAATGTCTGTGCTGGCACTAGGCAGAGGGGAGTAGAGAGCCATATCTCTGTAAATGTGGCATTTTCCTCCTCTCTGCTTGTCACACAACGCAGCGCAGCAATTTAGGGTGCTGCGTTGTTTGACAGGTGCTTAAATCTGAGGATAGGTTGCAAGGACAACAGCAGGTTGCTAGGTGAATTTATGTCGCCGGGACACTAATTTACATTGAAACATTTGGTTTTAGCGGGTGCAGGCTCAAGAGATACCGTAATTTTCCATTTAATTGGAAAGGAGTAAATGTGTTGCGCAAAATTTTAAAAAGCAGGAATAAGAGGGTGAAACTTAGCAATGGGTATGTTCATTTGGAAATAAAAATTGGAAGTGCACTCTTTTTATTGAGAGCAGAACAAAGACATTTGCCGATCTAAAATCAAAGGTAACTCAACTAGTTCTGTCACACATTCTGTTAAGATATGTTGTGATGCTGCACAAGAAAACGTGGTCCAGTGGTTTAATTTAGATGTGTCGTTTGTCCGGCATTAGGCAGTTGAAATAAACGTGTTAATATAATATGGATAAATAACATCATGGGTCTGTGAGGCACTTCATGGCTATTTTTCATGATCACTTTTATTATACATTTTTTTTTACCAAGCCAAATTTTCAAGACTGAAAATGAATGATATTAGTGTATAAAAAGGATGCACTATCAGGGTGTGTCTGGGCTGGTGCCAGGGCCCTGCTGCATGAAGTGAATTGCACTTTGCTGAAGTTTTCCTCTGGCAATGGATACCACCCATTTCAAACTGTACGTGAAAGATTCTGCACCTTCTTCTAAGTGTGTGTCTAGTGTCACTCAGTCGTAGAACATGTGCAGGGTGTAATTCTCACCAATCAACATCGGATGTGGTACTACCTCCTCACACCCATTTTTAGAGATAGGAATGGGGCATAACGTGGTAATTACCGTGTAGCCTGTAATGCAGGTCTATATGTTGTAATCTAGTAAAGCTGGGGTCCATTTCATTAATTGTTACTTTGTATTTGTTAGATCACTGACTGTATGGCGATAGAATATATTTTGACGTGGCGAGGCCTGGTGCAGCCACTAAAGAGGTTGGACACTGGGTATGGGTATGCTGATAGTGTGGACACAGAAGAGAAGGGCATCCCCAGACCTGGTGCAGATATACAAAGTGTGGGCACTGAAATGCATTATACAGTTACAGAACACTTGGGTATGGCCAGGCCTGGCGCAGATGCTGAAGTAATGGGCATGGTCAGGCGAGGTGTGTTTGGCGCGATCATATGTCCAGCCAGCCTTATCTCAAGTTTAACAGCACAGGAGATTAAATGTTAAGTTACACATTCAGGCTCGGAGGAGGATAAAACACAAAGGTGGATGGATGCGAGAAGCTTGCGACTGAATAGCTCAGACTAAAAGGATCATGTTGGGAAAGAAACAGGACAGGGTTAACCTCCCTTGCACAAACTCTTCCTGCAATGCACTGAAATCACTTCATAAAGTAAAGAACTTGGAGTTCCTCTTTGAAGAGTCAGTGCCCCGGTCGATGGGTAGTAACTAGTAAGCAGCTGCTGTCATCAACAATTCCCAATGAGCGTCTTACCTCATCCCTCCCAAGGGAGCTGAGAGCCCTGGTGGCTGCTACTGCCCCAACCCCGGCTTGGACTCCTACAATCCCCACCATGAAACGGTGGCGGCGAGGTGGGATCCTGCTCTTAGCGCAAGGATCTGTTGCCCTGCAGGGTTCACTAACAGCCACTGAGCTCAGGATACGAATTTTTACATTTAGAATGTATATATTTTTAGACATTTTGAATTGTTTCACTTTAGCACAAAGTTTAGACCATAACATTCTGAGGGGTGGTATCTGGAAAACCAGAAGCTTCATTTATTCCAAGGAACGAGAGACCCACTTCAAGGGACATCATCTTGGAGAAGTGTGAACATAAAAATAGTGAGCCAATAAGTCAGGATAATGGCACATGGCAAAGATTTTCTCTGTGTCAGTGACAGGACAATTCCCAATATCTGCCCAGATAACATCCATTGGACAGGGCCAAAACAGGAGATAAAATCCTGAAGTGATCCCCAACCTCTCTTGGTTGTCATAGGAACAGCAGAGGATAGTTCCAATACTCTCTGTGACCTGGCTTTAATTCCTTGTGCATGTGGTGATGGTCACCCACAGTAAGATGCCGCAAGCGGTTTATAAGAAGGAAGCAGAATGATATAGCCAGGTACAGCGGCATGTACATGAAATATCATCCAATCGCCTGCCACAAAGCCATGACACTATGGGGGCTGTGGGGGTCTCAAGGAGGCTAAAAGGAGCCCAGTAAAGTGTTTTAATAAAAGACACATACTTTATAGCATAGACAGTGACTGAGCATAATCCACTGACGTAGGAGTTTGCGAGTTTTTTTTCAAACCCCCCTAAAGATTTTATTTTAAATGACCTAAACAATTCATTTTACATAACAATATTGAAAATATGTTTCGTGAACAACTGTGGATTAGCCCGGCAGCCCTGAAGAGATAATGATGTGCTTTTTAAAACAGTTTATGGTCTGGTGAAATGCCCAGGAACATTGTTTTATCTGCAGCAGTAAATCAGATGTGTGCTTTTAAAACATTGTATGCGGCACACTCCAGGTGGCCTTTGGACAAGGATAGGCTGGGGTCCCTTATTCCCATTCATCCATGGATGCCCCCCACCATCTTTTATCCTACTGGAGGCTTGTCTTATGCTCTCCACTGCTTAATTTGTCATTATAATGAGTGCCAGGGCCTTTGTCAGGAGGACACTCCAGCTTCCACCATCCGTTGCCCCTGCCAGAGCTGCCAATGACAGCACTTCCACAACTACTACCCATCACACTGCTACAAGTGTGACAATTCATACTATTCCAGGCCCCCAAAGCTATAAGAATGGCTTGGGAGGCAGGTATTCATCACTGTAAATGTAGATTGAATTAATAAACAGCAGTTGTTTTGCTCATACCTAAATTAGGCAGACAGCACCACCATGTGGCAGACTGTCATAAGCGGCAGTGCTGGCAATTCAATGCTGGTGCCAAGCCCTGGAAACCACTGGCTCAAATTAAGCATTGATGCTCCCTTTTGTCTGTTCATCTGAACTATAGACAGGGCCACTGGAATTATGCAATTGTGCTGCCGCTGAGATTTTCGCATAATTATGAATTTGACGTATTTGCCACATAATCCATCATCTGCTGCATAATCTGCAGACTTCAACAACAAAAAATTGTTTCGAACCCCAAAGCTTCAAAAGTTACTAAAAATGCTGCAACACATTTTACAGCACAGTGGATGGCACTTTGCAAACATTGACTGGTCACCTTTCTGTAGCCTATTGCTACATGTGGGTGTTACACTAATACTACAGAGGCACAACTAATGCCCAGGCAATGTTAACAAAATGTGCCACATAATGTGGCCTTTTCTTGCTGCATAATTAACTCAACCGTGACGCATAATTCCAGTAACTCTGACTATAGGTATGGTGGCTGCTTATAGAAAGTGCAAACTCCAGACTGTTCCGCACCTCAGGACGTTTCTACTGGTCCTCTTGCTGATACTGCCTGACCCTGCTCACAATATTACAGCTCTGTGACTGGTCACCTATGTGGCCTAGATGATGATACCAAAGCTCACTGGGAGAGGCTGAATTACGAATGTCGCTCTGCTGACAATTTTTATTTTCTCTTTTATTCTGTCACCTACACGACCTTCTCCAGTGGTGCTGGTTTACTGTGTTATACTCAGGGCCCCTGGAATTATGGGATTCTGCGGCCGCTACATTTTTCACATAACTATGGCTTTGTTGCATTTGCCACATGATCCAACATCTGCTGCATAATCTGCAGATTTTAACAAAAAAATGTTTTCAGCTCAAACAGATCAAAAGTTACTAAAAAAACACAGCATGCGTTCGATCGCAGTGAAAGGCTCTTTGCAATTGTTAACTGGTCATCTTTCATTTGCTTATTTGAATATTTAGTTGTCAAAATGATACTAATGAGGTGAAATCCTTACCGACAGTATTACCATTTGTAAAAACAAAATAACAAAATAATGAAAACTATCAAAATGTGCTGCATTATGCTGCACGATTTGCCTTTTCTTGCCACATAATTAAGTCAACACTGCTGCTAATTTGGTGTTCCCCTACCACATAATCCCAGTGGGCCTGGTTTTACTGCAGAAACGGTACTGCAGACTCCAGCTGTAAGGGCAACATTAGCATCTGTTCTCAAGGCCCCAGTTCTGCCTGTCACACGGTATCACCCAGCACAATGGGGGTCCAATTCACAAAGGTAAACTTGGACCTGAAGTCTAAGTTTAGACCGGAAGTCACAGGGACAATTCACAAAGGTGAATTTAGAGTTCAGGTCCAAACTTAGATTTCAGGTCTAAGTTTACCTTTGTGAATCGGGCCCCTAGTGATATGGCATCATTTGTTTGACAAGCCCCTCTCTCCTCTATGATAAATCTTGAACTACAAATACCAGAATGCAAATGGAAAAGAGCATCGACAATCTACTCACACAAGGCAGAGAACAACTCAGGGTCAACTCTTCTCTGCTCACAGGTGGAATGCTGCTTCTGTGGCGCAAATGTCCACTCGCAGTGTCTGTATCAGTGTTTCGATTCTGCTGTGCACGCCTAGCTCCGATCACTCTTTCATTTATTAATTAGTGGAGGTATTTCTGTAGGGTGGACCTGGGCATATGGGTAATGGGTGCTCTACAGAGGAGGAGTGCAGAGGTAAAAGAAAGAAAACACATTATTCTACAAGGTGGAGCATGAGGAGGCGAGTCTCTTGGTCTTTTCGCTACTTGAAAAGAAGCTTGTAAGAGGGGTGACGCAATAAGGGACGAAATGATAGGGTCACGAACTGCAGTGGGAAGCGACAGCAGCAGGCGCAGCATGAGGTGCAAGGCACGCACTCTAACGCATCTGCACCAATAGGGGGCACTGTTGTCAAGGACTAAAGGTCGTCTTTTCTTTAAACAATTTATATCACTTTTTTAGGCTGTACAGAATAACAGAACACACACCAAGTCTGTCCAGTCATAAAAGGCACACGAGTAGAAAACTGTTTAGACATTCTGTATAACCTCAAGCACAACCAGCAACAGCCAAAGTCTGCCTGAAGTCTCGAAGGGACAGCAGCAGGTGCTACTCCCAATACGGCCTGCCCAGCGGGGTGCAATACATACCCCAGCAGATACCACATCAATACACACGAGGGGGCGCTCACCCAGTCCAAGAAATCTGTACAGTCCGCCAAAGTTGGTCAACAATTCCGGGCAATCCTGACCGGCATAGACCACCCTCTCCGAAAACATACACCAGGAATACCGGAATAGAGGCGTTTGCAAAATCAGGGTTTGTTCCCTTAATCCAACATCACAGACGAATTTCACGAAATAAAAGCCATCTTCATGCATCCTTTACCTTCTGCGTAAGGATAAAGGGGGAATAACCCTTCCAACCAGAGCTGCCCTGGGCACAACATCTAAACGACACATATAGGTACTGATTGAAACTGCCTGACACCCACACCTCCACAAAAGAACCACTGAACCAGGGGCTGTTGATTGAAAACAACATCAAATGCTGTGCAGGACATATGATCATCACCTCCACGCAGCACGTAGCCTGGAAACCCTCACCGACGTAATAGGTTACAGCAGCAGCTATAGATGTTCCATACATTAAAGTGTGTTTAAAATATCAGTCCCAGCTGCTGAACATGCAAGTACCCTGAGATTGTCTGGTTTCAATGTTGTTCCCTTTAGCGCCTCCTTCCTCCCCCTGCTGCCAGAGGTTGACCGTCAGAGCTTTCCATTAAATTCTTTTGGCTATGAGTCTTATGACACCTCAGTAAGAAATACAAGTCGGACATACCCTCTACCAAACAGTAGGTGAAGTATGATGTACCTCACTTTAAATACCAGTTGCCTTGGGCTGTGCCTTCCCAGGATTGTGTTCTTTATTTATTTTTTTATATTTTTTTAGAGGCCCTCTCCTAGGAGTCAGAAACTCAAGCTGCTTGGCCTGCCGCAGGGTGTTCCAGTCAAACCCACCCCTGGAGGAAAATCACAAAGTGAAAGTGCCCCAGGACAACCCTTCAGTGTGTGGCAACAGTAACTTGTAGGAGAATTTGTCAGGAATAATTTAAGAAAGAGTTCAGAATCCACAAGTTACATATGGCCTAGAAGGGCCAACGAAAAGCTACCCAACAGATTAATGTGTTACCCAAATAAGCACCTCCTACAATCAAAATCAATGTCTCTAGGAAATATGGATTCGGGGGTAGATTTACCAAATTGTCACACAGCGCACCGCAGCCCCCTGCGAGGCTGCGCTGCATTGCACACCTGGGTGAGAGCAGGAGAGCGCCATATCTTCAGAGACCTCGCTCGCTCCTCCCCTTTCCTCGCACCGGCGCTGATTTCAGCCGCCTCGCGCCATGCACACAACTCAGGGCCACCATGCTATAGTGTGTGCATTAGTCTAGCATAGGTTGTGTACAGGAAGGGTACCCGTCTTGTACAAAATACTATGCCTAGACACCATGAAAAGCTTTTCCCACTTTGTATGCGCGCTGCACATTGAGTGCAGTTTGAGTATGGTGAAGGCTTCGGCCAGTGCTTAATTTGTAAAAGGATGAGTGCCGGTGCCCAAAGCTCTGCTCAGAAGTCCGCAGCACTATTAAATGTTGCTGTA
The DNA here is from genome assembly GCF_964204655.1 of Triturus cristatus. NCBI lineage: Eukaryota > Metazoa > Chordata > Amphibia > Caudata > Salamandridae > Triturus > Triturus cristatus. The sequence goes on from NC_140580.1 coordinate 990,777,982, forward strand.
CCCAAAACAAAGACTGCGAAACCTTGAATCCACCTCAGTCCTCCTAAAGCACCACATAAAAACAAACCTTCCTAAGAGCAAAGACATTTAACAGAGTAAAGGAGGGACAACAAGATTAGAAATGGGTTTCATAAAATAATCAACCGCATGACTCCATGTGTATATGGCCCTGGGCATAAGTGTGTAAGTGCACACACATTCCACAGACCAAAATTCCACAGAAGAAATCTAAAGTCTGAAAATAAATTAGGAAGTGGTTTCCTCGCTTCGACTGAAGCTGGGGTTTTTTAGGAGTCCCAAAGAGGGAGCCTGGAAATGACTTAGGAAACGAGGGTTCAAAGAATTTATAGGGCTCATCTTCGGAAGCTGGCCCGCAATGTTTTCAAACCGCTTTATTATTTTTTAATTAAGCTTTCAAAGCTCGAGAAGGTCAGACAGCAATGAAACTGGAAACGGCATGACGAATAAATAAACATTACTGCTTGTTCTGAAGCCGAGATCAGATTGTAAGCTCGTCAAAACCAGACTAGTGCAGGTTTCCGGTGATTTAAAACGGACTAAAATAGATAAGTAAATCAAATATAGTGCTAAAGGAAAAGGAGAAAGTGGTAAAGGAGGGAGAGACGAGAGAGCAGAGAAAGATAGACAGAGGGGAGAAGGAGAAGACGATACACAAATAAAGCGATCACAAAAGGGGGAGGATACATACAAGCCGGAAGTGAAGGTGGGAGAAAATGAGAGAAATAGAGAGGGAGAGAAAGTATAAAGACTGTGTGGGTCCTTTGTCAGAGTCTCCCAGTGTCCATGTCCCCCAGGGTCTGTGTTACTCTGTGTCTCACTCCTCCCCCCACCTCCATCTTCCATGTGTACCTCTGACTCAGTGTCTCCCAATATCCATGTCTCCCAGAGTCAGTGGGAGCCCCTACCTGCCAGTCCATGTGTACCTCAGTGTCTCCCAATATCCATTTGTCCCAGGGTCATTGCTCCCTCCCTCCCCACCCCCAAGTCCATGTGCACCTCAGTGTCTCCCTATATCCATGTCTCCCAGAGTCTATGGCTCTCAGTGTCTTACCCCCCTCCAATTCCATGTTCAGCTCTGACTCCCTATATGTTGTGGGTCAGTGTACCCTAGAGTCAGTGGCGCTCAGTGGCACCCCCCTCCCATGTGTACCTCTGACTCTATATGTCCTGGGTCAGTGTCGCCCAGTGTCTGTGGCGCTCAGTGGCTCCCCCCATGTGTACCTCTGACTCCCTATATGTCCTGGGTCAGTGTCACCCGGAGTTTGTGGCGCCCCACCCCTCCCATGATTACCTCTGACTCTCTATATGTCCTGGGTCAGTGTTGCCCAGAGTCTGTGGCGCTCAGTGTCTCCCCCCCCACCCCTCCCATGTGTACCTCTGACTCTATATGCCCTGGGTCAGTGTCCCCTAGAGTCTGTGGCGCTCAGTGGCTCTCCCCCATGTGTACCTCTGACTCTATATGTCCTGGGTCAGTGTCCCCTAGAGTCTGTGGCGCTCAGTGGCTCCCCCCCATGTGTACCTCTGACTCTCTATATGTCCTGGGTCAGTGTCCCCTAGAGTCTGTGGCGCTCAGTGGCTCTCCCCCATGTGTACCTCTGACTCTCTATATGTCTTTGGTCAGTGTCTCCCAGTCTGTGGCGCTGTGTCTCACCTCCCACGTGTGCCTCTGACTCTCTATATGTCCTGGGTCAGTGTCTCCCAATGTCTCCCTGGGTCGGTGGCGCTCAGTGTCCCCCCCCCCCCCCACCCCATGTGTACCTCTGGCTCCCTATATGTTCTGGGTCAGTGTCTCCCAATGGTCAAGTCTCCCAGGGTCTGTAACACTCAGTGTCTCACCCCCCCCCCCCCCCCACGTGTGCCTCCGACTCTATATGTCATGGGTCAGTGTCGCCCGGAGTCTGTGGCGCTCAATGTCTCCCCCCACCCCTCCCATGATTACCTCTGACTCTCTATATGTCCTGGGTTAGTGTCACCCAGAGTCTGTGGCGCTCAGTGGCTCCCCCCCATGTGTACCTCTGACTCTATATGTCCTGGGTCAGTGTCGCCCAGAGGCTCCCCCCATGTGTACCTGACTCCCTATATGTTCTGGGTCCGTGTCGCTCTCTGTCCAGATCCCCGTCTCGGGTAGCGTCTGTGTCTTTAATTACGCATAGCTCTGAATCTATGTTAGTCGCACCTCAGTCCCTCCTTATGCCCACCTAACCCAGGGTATGTGTCTTCATGACAATAGACAGAAGGGTGGTGGTAGGAAGATGCAAGACAAAAGAGAGCAGCAGGGGAAGATGGGGGGCATTTCACAAGGCAGCAGGTAAAGGGAGATTATAAAACATAAGAAGTAAATTATAAGGCAGCAGGTGAAGGGAAGATACAAGGCAGCAAGGGAAGGGAGAATATCCGTGTTTAATTTGAGCCGGTGTTAGACGGGACGATAAAAGGCAGCAGAAGTTGAAGGTTTTACATACAACAGTAGAAGGGTGAAAGGATGATATAAGGTACCATGGGGGTAACGAGAGATGATATAAGGCAGCATGTTAATGGATGGTGTAAAGCAGCAGAGGTTCAATTGATGATATACAGGCGCAGGAAGGTAAAAGACAGATACAAATTGATGGCATAGGACAGTAACAGAGAAAATATAATCCAAGGCAGCATATGGAGGGCTGACAAGGTAGATAGTATAAGGCTGAAGTCTGATGCAGAGCAGTAGGAGGGGAAGGGATGATGTAAGGCAGCATAGGGTTAATTAAGCCGTGATGATAAAAACTAAAAGCCTTACGATGATTGACCATGGGAGGCAATACAAGAGTAAACGAGAGCATATATAGCAATAGAAACGAGAAGGTGAGATAAAAAGCAGCAGGTGATGAAGGAGAGGTGGTTAGAAGAAGGTTACATGGCATGGGATGACGTCAGTGTAAGAGCAGATAAACGAATGGTGCCAGGTAGCAGATGATTTAGGGCGATAGGTGAAGGGGTGAGATAAGTGGGCAGGTAGAAGGGTGATATGCGGCGGTGGGTGAAGGGGATGATACAAGGCTGGAGGGAATGAATTATAAAGCCTTACGAGTTTTGTGCAAGATGGCAGGTGAAGGGCCGATAGAAGGCAGGGGGCTGAAGGGATGCTGCTAGGTGTGGGGGGGGGGGGGGGGGGGGAGTATTTTTTATAACAAGGCAGGTGAAGGAAGGGTTACTGCAAGGCGGGGATGAAGGAACGATACAAGACGGCAGGTGAAGGAATGATATAAAGCGGAAAATAAAGGGATGAAGTAAGGCGGCAGGCGAAAGGATGATAAAAGAGGGCAGGTGAAAGGATGACAAAGGAAGCAGGTGAAGGAATGATTAAGAGCTTCAAATGAAGGGATGAAGTAAGACGGCGGGTGAAAGGATAATAAAAGAGGGCAGGTGAAGGAATGATAAAGAGCGGTAAATGAAGGGATGAAGTAAGACGGAAGGATGATAAAAAGAGGGCAGGCGAAAGGATGATATAAGATGGCAGAAGAGGGGATGATATAAGATGGCAAAGAGCGAAGGAGTCAAGTTATGTGGCAAACGGTTGATATTTTGTATTCGTGAGGACCACACATGGCAGCTGCAGCAGGGGGAGCTCTGGGATGATACAGGGCCGGGGTGACGATATAAACTGAATGAGAACGGGTGACCCAAGGCAGAACGGGCAGTGACGGTAAACGCTGGGAGGGGGAGGGGAATAAAAGAAGAACAGGTTGGAAGATGATATACATCAGCACGTTAATGTAAGCCCGTAGACGGTCAATGATGAGGTACGGCAATTGAACGGGTGGGAAGGCGGATGCTCAAAGACTGATGAGATAAGGATGCGCAGCTGAAGGGATGATATAAGGTGAAGTGATGATATAAGGCAGGGGAAATTGGGGGCAGGGAAGGTGGCAGACGCGGATAATAAAACAGTAGCAGGCGCAGACCGCAGACTCACCTCGTCTCCGCTGTCACTGGACAGGCCGCCCTCGGAGGTTGCCTCGCTGGAGCTACTACCGAGGCTGGACACCCCACTGGAGCTCTGGTTTTGGGGGCTGACGTAGAGGCCATGGGGTGCGGAGTAGGCCTGGCCCGGGCTGCCGCTGGGCGCGGATGCACCCAGGCCCGGCCAGTAGGAGAGGTTCCAAGCCTGCGGGTAGTAGGGGGGCGCCGGCCCCGGGGGGCTGTACTTGCTCTCTGGGGACCCCCGTGGTACCTCGTCTTCCGAAAGCGGCTCCTCCTTAAACTCCCTGCGGAGCTCAGTTTCTCCGTCCCCCGGATGCCCCCCAGAGGTTCCCGGCTGGCAAAGAGGCTCCGGGGCCTGGAAGGCGTGCCAGGGCCTGGCCTGCCCGGGGTCACCCCCTCCTCCAGGGCGCTCACAAGTCCGAAAGGGAGCCTTCACCCCGGGGAAGGGTAGAAAGTGGTGTCCAGATGGCTGAGGGTGGCTAAGGGGGCGCGGAGGAAGCTGCCCCATTGGCCTTTGGGAGGCCTCTCCTATGGGCCGTGGAGGGGCCTGCCCCATGCCCAGGTAGATACTCTGGCAGTTGCCTTCGTGAATGCCGGAGCCCATGGGGAAAGGGGCCCGGTTGTCCTGAGAATACATAGTGGCCGTCTGTCCTGCAGAGGGCGAGAGCAATGTGCCACTAGCCCCTTCCAGACCTCACTCTTCCTGGAAGTTCAGTCCTGGCTGGTGATGGGGTTGAATGGCTGCGGGGCCCTCCGGGAGCTCTGTCGAAAATCCAGCAGGGCCTTTTGGGCGGGCACCCCCTGCCCCAGATGTCCCTCGGTGACGGTCGAGCCTTCTTGCCAGGCCCTCTCTGTCCCTCAGCTGCAGGCCTCGAAGAAAAAGCCCTGGGGGTTACACTCTCAGCACTGTCCGAGGTCTAAGCCTGTAACCACAAAACAGAGCGGCCACATTCTCCGCCCATGAGCCGAGCCTTTCACACGGGCCACTCCCCACCCAGCGGGGCATCAGAAGGGGCCCTCCCACCGAACCCAGAGACACCCCCGCTCCACGGACAGCACCGCCAGGGAACCTCCCACATCGGTGAGAGCCACAAAGAGGGACTCCCCGCTCCAGTGACAGCCCCAGAGTGGAACTCTCCCAAGGTACCCAAAGATACCCCTCTCCGGGGACAGCCCCCCAGAGGGAGACTGCCACACCAGTGGGAGCCACTGAAAGGCGTAGGGAGGGACAATTCCAACCAGCAAGAGCTACAGAGAGACACTTGCACCACTGAAGCGCTTAGAGAAATCACTGTTACACCCGGACAAAGCCCCAAGAGAGAGACTCCTGCACGAGCATCAGAGAGGGACCCTCCTGACCAGCAGTCGTGCCAGAGACAGCGTCTCACAAATAACACCTGCACAGAGTGGTGGTTACTGCCCTTCCATCCAACACTCACAGAGGTGGACAATTTACGTGTGCTTCCCGAACTGTTCCTAATTCCACCCAAAGCCGGCTGCTTCCACTGAGCTCTCTGCGCTCAGTGCCACGTGCCGGGAGGGCCGGGCCCGCGTGCGACCCGGCCTATCCGGCCGCCTGCTCTGAGGGGGCGGTGGGGGGGGCATAAACAGTGCAGCAGAGTTTTAATCTAACGTTTTCCACCAGGTGGCTGCATAGAACAGATGTAAAGAGGTTCGTCCGACCCCAGTCTCAGCACCGACACTCCCATGGGATTACCCACACAGTTCCAGCACAAAAAGAGGCACGCCTCGTCAAAGTGCACAGCTAGTGACCCCCCCCAGCACAGACACTGCGGGTTCGCCCACCAAAATGCTCACAGTGCTTCACCCGACCACCTAGGGTGACCACCCGAGTCCAGATCACAATGACACTATTTCCGGCCCTGAACGCTTCGCCTACAGATCATTGATTCAGCCCAATTGGACCAGTGTAATCACAAGAAGACGCCAACTCTCCGATTGCATGAGACCGCTGGAAAGAGTGTCTGCAGTGACCCAGAGGGAAGTGTTCGCCCTGCCCTCAGTCAATGCTTCTACAGGGTTGCACCGACACCTAAGAAGTGTCGCCTACTTACATCACCCACAGGGCTTCAACTAACCAGGGAAGACACCCACGGTTGGTTCACTAAAGCACAGAATTCCGTCCGCACTCAGGGGTATTTACCCACACACACCTGGTCGAGACGTTGGTACAAAAAAAAAAAACAATGCGACTCATTTCAAGCAGGGAGGGGCGCCCTAGTGTGAGTTTCGACCCCTCGCCGAGCCGGCCCTTAATCCTCAATCCCCACGCAGGAGGGACTGTTCTATGTGCCCCGAAGCGTGCCCGAGTGGCAGCGGTTTAGTACCAGAGTGTCAATTGGCGTTTCCGCGGTTTTTGACTCTTTTCAAGCAATTGACGCTGCCACGCAAAATAAACCGTAGCCTTTCACACAGGGCAGAGATTGTGGGGCCCTCCCTGTCTGTCCACGTGCAGTGTACCCCGGCACCACTGGCTGGCACTGCGCACGACTCCCCAGCCACATGTAAACCGTGGCATATTAGCGAAAGGCGGGGCGGGAGGGTATCGAGAGATTCCGGGCCAATCAATGGTTAATCTATCGCTAAACTGCAGCCTGTGCACACAAACACGCCTGTGGTGTCAGAGCTGACACCAGCTCGAAGACTTTGGAGGAAGGGGCGCCCATTCGAAGCCCGTCCCGTTACAAGACCTTTAGCAGGGCTGTTTGGAGCCCCCTGGCAGGGTTTTGGCGGCTTTGTTGACAGGGTGCTCTTGGGTCACAAGGCAGCTTACCACCTGCCCCAAGGGGCATTCGACCTCCCTCCTCTGCTGCCGACCCCGGGTCAGCGTGTGGATGGCCCATTGGCAGTGTGCCATGCCCCGCCCCCTCCCACTAGCCCCATGGATATTTTCAAGGCTCACTAGAAGGTGTTCTGGGTCCCTGATGGCGATCTGCTGTCTGGCTAAGGTTTCTAGGTCATTCTAAGACCCCTTGGCCGCAGTCCCCCTACCACCACCAAGGACATCTCGGTGAATGGAATATTAGCAGGATGCCCTGTGCCTTGCCGCCCGCCTGCCCTGCCCCACCCTGCTCTATGGCCCGTTGGAAGAATACCCACCTACACCCCTGTAGGCACCATGGCATGAACCAATGGCAGAGTGCCCTCTGCCGCCCTGGGCAGCCTCTTGTGTGTTGCAAGCAGATGTTACTCGACGGCCATTGGGGAGGGCGGAGGGACCTCTTTACACAAACTAAATTAACAGTGTGGAAAGGCTGTCCCAGTCCGCAGAGGCCTCATCTGGTCTGCAGCATCAGTTGTAGGAAGCATGCCTTCCAGCTTCTTAATGTGAGATCCGTCCCGTGTGCTGTTCAATTTGGGGTTCCAGGCCACGTAATACACATTTTTGGGAGTTGACTCTCCCCCAATCAGCTCAATCCAGACCCTTAGAAAAGAGGCTTGTGCTGCCTCTGCGAGGCTGGAAGGTAAGGTGCAAGACTGTTGTGCGAAAAATAAAATATCGAAAGTTAGCATTTTAAAACAGGATTAGAATGGCTATGACTATAATCACATAAAAGTATACAAACACGTGATGGGTGGAGTGGCTGAATTAATCTCGGCCACTGGTACTTACCCTGGCTGCACCCCAGTCCATCGTTACTCTGCACACTATACCACCTTAGTTTGCACTCAGCCATAAGGAAATTAGTCTTCTCCCTTCCAGTAGGAACAGTTCAGCTTGAACTGCCAGGTCACACCCTCCCAAAGACCGATTTCGCCATGATTGGGGCTCATCAGTCTGGTGTAGCTTGGTTTTAGAAGCGCAGTAAGCATGGGACCCACATCTGGGCATACCCATGCCATATAGGGCAGTACACCATACCCACGAAAGGTGATGAGAAGAATGCTTGCAATTTGACTAAAGTGCCTGTGGTAGCATTCAAGTCCATTGTTCTTTAGTCCACCATGCCGTCTTAGTTTGGACCCAGCCATATGCAGTCTGGACCCTGCTTCAATAGAAAAGGTCCAGCCCGAACTGCCAGGCAAGGTCCTTTCTGAACCAGAAGACAAGCAACCCAAGCCCAGTATAGTCTTGATTGGGGCTCTTACAACGGGTGTAGCTTGGGTCCAGTGACACACTCAGCATGGGACTCACATCTGGGGATAACCGTGGCCACGTAGGGCGCTACATAAAACACTCAAACTGGCCTTGGGTTGCTGGTCTTCCAGCTCTGAGAGAACCTGACTTGGCAGTTGTGACTGGACTGTTCTTATTGAGGCATGACCAAGACTGGTTTGCATATAGCTGGGTCTAAACTGAGGTGGCATGGTGGGCAAAAGAACAATGGGTTGGAATGCAACCTGAGCGGTAGCCAGTGATTAGGCTTATTGCAAACGTACCTCCTGTCGCATCAGGGCCGGCTTTAGGGCGGTGCGACCGATGGCACCGCACCGGGTGCTGGCTTCCTGGGAGCGCCGTGTTTGAAAGTTTATTATGCTTTTGAAGCACCCGCTGCAGCGTTTCTTTCCGCTGGCAATTACCAGGCCTCACATAAATGTCAAGATAAGTCGTGTGATTATCTTCCTGGAGAGAGATCAGCATTTTGCATAGTTGAGGTTTTGACTTCGGTGAAGTTAGTGCAGAGGGTTTATATGCCTGCTGCAAAGAACGTGTACCAAGTAGATTACAGAGTGCGTATGATGTAAACAGATCAGCAGGTTACTGCTTTCACAAGAGGCATCCTTTTGTTACTTGCAATTTATAACTTAAAGTCCTAATATACAATAGTGAGCTATTAACTTTCATCCTAGAACTGCATACACACTGCAAAGTATACATTATTAGAACATTGATTAATGTTGCAAAAAGGGTTAATTTGGCTAGAAATCGATTCTTATTTTTAAAGAAAACTCTCAACTATGCTGTTTCTTTTTCGACTCTGAGTTTGTGCTTCTCCACACCAAGCACTCTTAAACTATACTGCCTACCAGTATGGATGACCCGTGACTCCTACACTTTTAGTCCTTTGGCTTATGTAACATTTCCTATACACTGATTTACACACGTATGATTGATTGTCTCTGTGTAATGTGTGTGTGATGCAAAGTGCTCGGACACCCTACACTGGTATGAGTGGTGCTGTATAACTAATTCAATGCATCTGAGAGGGTGTGGTTATGGAGACTTGGTCACTGTTAAAGGGTGCTAGTGAGAGAATCCGTGGTGGAGGTGGTCATTGGGGGGGGGGTGCCAACAAACATTGTCGCACAGGGTGCCACCAGCACTAAAGCCGGCCCAGTGTCACATTTTGAGTGTTTGTATCAGTTGAACAAGCAAATGGATCCCTAGGTCTTTTATGTTGTTGTGTAATCCTTTATGAAACCATTTTTCAGCATTACATTACATGAAAGAAAGAAAAACAAAGATAAAGGTAAACTAAAGTGACAGACAACGAAACAGTGAAACATTTGTATGCACATACTTGTTTACATGTACAAACATCATGATTGTATTTATAACCATACTGGGGACCAGGAGAGAGCGATAGCTGGATGAATACAGAAGAAAAGCAAGATTGCTTCAAGAAAGGGGACAAGGGGACAGCAGGTGGAGAATCAAACATTAGTACCTCAGCTGGTGGGGCCTGAGGACAAGCCGGTTGTTGGTGCCAGTGGGGTAGACTCTGGTGAGCTGGAGTCCAAAGCGAGGAGACAAGAGCGGAGAGGCTTCCAGATCTTTCGGTCAGACAGATGGTGGTTGTAATGTCATAAACCTCGCTGGTTAGATAGCAATGACAGATTTTTAATGACCAGATTTAGACTGGACCTTTTACACCACATTTTAGCTGTTCCCGAGGGATTCACAAAAGATATTGGTTCAAAGGGTCCCTGTGGCTGCGATCTGGGATCTCCACAGGATACCCTTCACTTTGTATTCTTTTGTCCCTTATATGAATTCCCGCGGGATGTCTTTTTAAAACCCATCCTAAAAGCGAATAAATTCACCCACGTCAGGGTAGCTCTTTTATATTTAAAACTTTCTGCGGAACCTCTTACACTGTTTTGCACTGTGAACTTTTTAAGCCTTGCTGCAAAATTAAGGAAATCGAGACGTGAGACATAAGTTATTCCGTTGTCAGTGTATAGGAGGTGGTGTCTCGCTTCATGTTATTTGACCCGCACTATGCATAAAATAGTAGTAATACCCAAAGAAGTATGTAAATGACGTATTGGATGATTTAGTGCATCGGGGAGGTTATATGGTATTTTTAATGATAAAATTCTCTTATAACATGTGTTTTAAGCATCTATGATCGTATATTTTATTCTGATCGATGTTTTTTTGCACTATATAGTTGCTTGCACCCTGCACCTTAATAAGTAATAATTGATGAACTTATAGCCTGCCAGTCGTTTTGTATAATTTAGTCATTGAGGCTATGGACAGGACATTCAGAATCGACCTATTTTGTTTTACTCCCACTGTGTTAATGAGTTTTAATATGTGAAGCTGTTTGTAATATTATTCTGTAACATGTGTAATTATTTTGTTCTTTTCTTGGATGTTTTTATATCCGAAATAAAGATATATTTTTTGATGATGAGTGTTTGTATCAGTTGAACAAGCAAATGGATCCCTAGGTCTTTTATGTTGTTGTGTAATCCTTTATGAAACCATTTTTCAGCATTACATTACATGAAAGAAAGAAAAACAAAGATAAAGGTAAACTAAAGTGACAGACAACGAAACAGTGAAACATTTGTATGCACATACTTGTTTACATGTACAAACATCATGATTGTATTTATAACCATACTGGGGACCAGGAGAGAGCGATAGCTGGATGAATACAGAAGAAAAGCGAGATTGCTTCAAGAAAGGGGACAAGGGGACAGCAGGTGGAGAATCAAACATTAGTACCTCAGCTGGTGGGGCCTGAGGACAAGCCGGTTGTTGGTGCCAGTGGGGTAGACTCTGGTGAGCTGGAGTCCAAAGCGAGGAGACAGGAGCGGAGAGGCTTCCAGATCTTTCGGTCAGACAGATGGTGGTTGTAATGTCATAAACCTCGCTGGTTAGATAGCAGTAGGTCATGCTTCGCAGCTAGGCCTGGTTTGTGGCACGTATGGATCTGCCTCAGCGAAGTGCAATCTCTTGCTTTGGCATGAAGAGAGCAATGTCGGTAAAGCGGTGAAATGATATAGGAATGGGCGCAACATTGCCCAGCAAAGCCTTGAGAGGGGACGGGGTCAGTGCTAAGGAGATCATTTGGGATAGTGCCTCAAATAATTCCATCTGGTACATCGCAATAACTTGGCAGGTCCATGTCAGATGAGGAAAGTCTGCACCAGAGGATCGACACTAAAGAGAGGTGAACGACCCAGAGGAGTCAATCCTCACTAGCCCTTCTGGGATGGTATAGGATCTATGTAGGAATTGGAAATTGAGCATTTTATGGCGGTGATTAGGGGACACCAATTTGGTCTGTGCAATACTGAAAGCCCAGTCTTTATCAGAGATAGAGCCACCAAGGTAGTCCTCCCAGTGTTTTCACGTTCCACTGTGTGTTTTAAAGTCAAACATACACAGCACATTCTGGAGATTAAGTGTGATCCATCCGGGTCCTTAATCAGGAGAGTGAGAGGGGGAAAGTCCTCTGGGGCGAGGGGGTAGGAAGGAATACGAGCTCGTGGTATGCTAGGTAATCGATTAAAAATGAACTTGACTTTAAATTTGATGGGTATATGAGATGTATCTATGACATGCCCATCGGGGAAAAGATCCCCAAATTTGTGGAGACAGTGACAGGTTAAGGTGCACTGAATGCACACGTGAAGGAAGTGACCCAACTAGGGCCACCAGGGTCACTCGCGACCACCTCTAAGCCTTCCATACAAATGAAGAGTAGGTCAGACAGTAGAGAATACAAACCAAGTATATTTTATTCAGGTACACTCGAGTTTAGTCCGGTCTGACCAGCCTCCTGGGATTGCTGTGGAGGGACTGACTTCAGCAAGCATGGTAATACAATAAGTACAGTTCAGAACCAATAAAGACCCGCCCTGACTGGAGAGTTCCAGTTGGTAGCTGGAGTACAAAGGAGATACAGAAGGATGGGTTTCGATCATGAGACCGGACACATGCTATCTCAGTGTCAAGGTTACTCTGCCTGCGCCCACCACTCTAAGGATGGGAGCAGGCCTATCTAGTGGGAAAGGTATGTACAGACAAAAACAGTGTATTCATTTGCGGAGCAAAGCTCAACTTGGAAAAACTAAAACTATCACAGCTGCTGTCAGCCTGGGCAGAGAGTGAGAGAGACAGAAGTTAATTTCAATTATGGCTCAAAATGGCTGCTGAACATAAAATGGTGCTGAAAATGCTAACTTAAAACCTACAATGCACGGATAACTTTAGCTAAAACATTTTTCTTGCAACAGACCCTCATTTTAGCAGTCATTAAATCATTACTTACCTAAAAACAGAGAACATACTGCAGAGGACGATAGCTACCACTACAAGCCGATTCAATGTATGCAAAGGCAACATGTAAAGATAATACCAGCAACTGCAACTAAAAATATAAGAATCTTCCAACCCCAGGACGTGAACATACCCCAGAAACACCCAGAGAGAGTCCAAGTACCATTTTCTTTGTGTATGTCACTGAAAGTCTATGTAGCATCTGTATGGCAGCATACACATTGGGTGTGTGGTCAGGAATGTATACACAGCAGCTACTACCTATAACGCGACGGGCCCCTCCCCGATTGGCAAGGATGACATCTAATACCACCCTGTTTTGTAACGTGACAATCCTCATAGCCTGGAGCTCAGCAGTGATGTTGGTCAGTATCCCTGCTGTTGTATTAATAACCCCCTCCACAACACTTGTGAGCTGACAAAGCTGAAGGCTGTTAGCCATGGGGCACCAGAAAGGTACAATACCCTTCATAGCATACTCAAACTACTGTAAGGTGGTGTTTGGTGGTATTTGTCTGGTCTATATCTGTTGTGTCAATAACTCTTATGAATCAGGACAAGTGTATACTCCTACGCTGTAGCTGATGGTCTTTATTGTAAGTAGACGGAGCTATATACTCAGAGGGGAAGGAGAAAAGAGAGATAACACTTGCCCGACCATCCCTTTGGGAGCCAAACATAAGCTTGGTTTCCACAGACAAAATAGACATTAAGGGGGTGGTATTAAAGATGGACTGTCAGACGTTCTCAACTCATATGTGGAATTGCATCTGCTCTCCACTGCCTTTATCCTCCCGGCCCAATGGACACAAAAACTAGCTGTTGTGTTGACCACTAACACAGGCATTGGCTTGTCATCAGTAACATTACGAGACTGGAAATAACGGAAGTACTCAGACGTGTTGAACCCCTGGAAGTCAGCTATTTCCATTTATGACCACGTCCGTTCTTTACACTTTTGTATGCATTCATGCGGGTCCTCAAAAACAACTTATCAAATGCCTCTTGGCCCATCGGACCACCGGTGGGAACCCTATGGTGGAAATGTACATTGTGTTCCACAGTGCGAGAATCAGCAAGTGTCCTATCCAGAGTATCTAATTGGGGAGGGGGATGCACCATAGTAAGCAGCACAGACCAACCAGTGCAACTACTGATGTACAACAGTGGCATGGACAACAGGTTATCACTTTTATGAGTCACTGATGGAAGTAATCCACTAACCCAACATTTTGTTGTATTAGACACCTCATGAGCCTGATGCAACATTTGTACAAAGACATTATCCTTATAGGACTTTCAATGCTCTCTTTTGTGAGGGGCCAAAGTGACAAAAATGTGTTCAGGCGGAACCGGTGTTGTACCAACCAAAGAATGTAGGGGATACTTCTGATCCAGAAACCAGGATATTAGTGCAATCGCAACTATTGACACAAAGACTATTTTTCTTTTTTTTGGACCAACCCCACACTGGACGCATAGGTGCAAATGGCTGTTCTTCTTCAGTAACAGGCCTACCAAATGGATACATTATGAACAAGGGAAAGGGAATGCAATAAACTGATGGCAAGGGGCAAGTGTTCCCAGTGTCTGAGCTTCACTGGTAGACTCCTTTTGTTCATCAACGTTGGCGCTCCTGAGCACCGGCGGTGGAGTTGCTGAGTCCTAGCTTGCGATGAATCCCACATTGTCCAGGATAATGTATCCCCCCCCCCCCCCCCAGGAGAGCGCATTCAATTTGTCCTGTTCAGTGTCAGAACAATGCACCAATCTCACCTCACCCTAGACTAACACCGCTGGTACCACTGATAAATACACCCTCACTTGTGCAGCCCATCCTTGGCTAATCTGATTTCTCCTTTGGCGCACTGCTCCTCCGTCGGGGGCTCAAATTGTACATAGTGACTCCAGGCACAGAAGGGTGGGTGAAAAGGGGGTCAAGCACAGAGAGGGCTCAATGGCCGTGGAAAGGGGCTCCTTAATCGCTTTCATCTCAGGGGGAACTGCCGCATTTAGTACTTCTGTTGGAAGGCGTTCCCCGGGGAGGCTGCGGAATGCGTTCCTGACCCCCCGGAGACCCACCTTTTCCAGAGTTAGGCCGAGCAAGAGCGGGGAGGCCCTTCCTGGAAGGGTCTCGTACCTAGGATCGCACACGCTGCGCTTACTCTCTTCGTATAGAGGGACACCACACAGTAGTTCTTGTAAGACAATAGACTTTATCGTTAGTTGTCAGGGATCTTTATGATCCGGAAGGCAGGTGCAGAATTAGTGCCACAAGCGGCGGCGATCTCGTGATGAGGGGTAAAGGGGTAGCAGGACAGTCTTTGAATCAGTGTCTCTGCGGAGTATCCGGCGCACAGCTCTCAATCCTCGAGCTGAGGGGATGTTGCTTCTCTCGGCAATCTCTGCCGATTCTCTTGGAAGAGCGGGCCGCGAGTCACTCAGCAGGCACCGGAGGTTCGTAGTTCGGGGAGCCGCGACGGCGTCAGCAGGGCACAGATGGTTCAGAGTTCGGGGAGCCGCGACAGCGTCAGCAGGGCTCAGATGGTTCAGAGTTCGGGGAGCCGTGACCTCGTCAGCAGGGCTCAGGTGGTTCAGAGTTCGGGGAGCCGCGACAGCGTCAGCAGGGCTCAGATGGTTCAGAGTTCGGGAGCCGCGACGGCGTCAGCAGGGCTCAGATGGTTCAGAGTTCTTCGGTTCGGGGAGCGATCGAGCCGCGACCAGGTCAGCAGGCTCTCGTCAGTCCAGGTCTTCTCTGCCTCCCGTCCCTTCCGCACCCCCTGTTATACTTCCCCTCCTCTTTGAAGTCCGGAGTCCTCGCCGAGAGGGGTCTGGGTGCATGGGGCGGTGTGTCGGGGCTTCCTGTCGCTCGGCCCTTTGATCTGTTGAGGTGGGTCCAGGAGGGACTCCAGAGGCCCAGCAGGCGAGGCGGCCGCTCACCGGGGGCCTGGGGGTCGATCGAAACCTCCCTCGGGGAAGAGACCAGAGGTGTGACAGGGTCGGCGCCTCTCGGTCTGGTTTGGGGGGTTTCGCTCTCCCTCGGCCGGGCATGCGTGTTGGGGATCTGGCCGGCCATCGGGATGTTGGGCCATGGGGGCCGGAAGTCTGTGACATCGAGGATCGGTGCGGTTGCAGGGTAGCTTGCTGGTCGGGAAGGCCCACGCCACGAGGCCGGTCTCACACGTGCCCCCCCCAGCTGAAAGGCGGGGAGAACTACCCATCCACTTGGGGGTTCTCCTCGCTGAAGCGGAAGAATCGGGACAGGCCGTCCGCGTTGGCGTGGTCCGTCCCGGGGCGATGTTCCACAGTGAAATCCATCCCCTGGAGGGAGATGGACCAGCGTAGCAGCTTGGGGTTTTCCCCTCGCATCTGCATCAACCACCGCAAGGGTCAGTGATCTGTTTGCACTCGGAAGTGTGTTCCGAACAGGTAGGGCCGTAGCTTTTTGAGGGCCCAGACTACTGCGAAGGTCTCTCTTTCAATTGTGCTCCACCGCTGTTCTCGGGGCAGCAACCTTCGGCTGATGAAGGCTATGGGCTGATCTATGCCTTTGTCGTTGAACTGTGAGAGGACTGCCCCGATGCCGTGTTCCGAGCGTCCGTCTGGACCACAAACTCCTGGGCGTAGTCGGGGGCTTTAAGCACCGGAGCAGTACACATTGCGGCGTTTAGGGCGTCGAACGCTTTCTGGCATGGGGGAGTCCATTGTACTTTCTTGGGGTGTTTTTTGGAGGTTAGCTCTGTGAGGGGGCCTGCGATGCTGCCATAGTTCTTAATAAACCTCCAGTAGTAACCGGTGAGGCCCAGGAAGGCCCGGACTTCCGTTTGGGTCGTGGGGGGTTCCCAGGACAAGATGGCGTCGATCTTTGGCTGGAGGGGGGCGACCTGTCCGCTTCCCAGCTGGTGCCCCAGATAGGTTACGGAGCCGTGCCCAATTTGACATTTGCTGGCTTTGATGGTGAGGCCGGCCCGGCGCAGAGCCAGCAGGACTTGTCGGAGGTGCTCGGTCCATTGGGAGCTGAATACCGCTATATCGTCGAGGTATGCTGCGCTGAACCCCTCTAGTCCGGACAGGACCCTGTTCACCAGCCGCTGGAAGGTGGCTGGGGCATTCTTCATTCCAAACGGCATCACCCTAAAGCGGTAGTGCCCATCCGGGGTGGAGAAGGCGGAGCGCTCCTTGGCTCCCACGTGAGGGCAATCTGCCAGTATCCACAAGTTAGGTCGAAGGTGCTGAGGTAGCGAGCGGCCCCGAGGCGGTCAATGAGCTCGTCTGCATGGGGGATAGGGTGAGCGTCCGCTCGGGTGACCGCATTGAGTCCTCGGTAGTCCACGCAAAACCTCAGCTCGGGGGCGACACCAGGGGTAGCCGCTTTCGGAACCAGGACTACCGGGCTGGCCCAGGGGTTGTCGGAGGGTTCAATCACCCCGAGGGCCAGCATCTTCGCTACCTCGGTCTGGATGCAGGTTCGGACCCGATCAGGGACCCGGTAGGCCCGGTGTCTCACTGGCGGGCTGTCGCCGGTGTTCACATCGTGGACACACCAGTCGGTGACCCCAGGGGTTAGGGAGAAGAGGTCCGCGAACTGCCTTAGTAGCTGGCGGCAGTCGTCGGACTGTTGGGCGGTGAGGGCGGTTGACAGTCTCACCCCCTCCACGGAACCATCGGTCTCTTTCGCCCCCAGGGGGTCTGGAAGGGGCTCGGTGTCTTCTTCGGCCCCATCATCGGTGGCCAAGAGTAAACTCAACTCCGTCCTCACAAAGTGGGGTTTGAGGCGGTTCACGTGGAGATCCCGGAGGGGGTTCCGCGGGGACTGCACATCGACGAGATAGGTGACTTGGCTCTTCCGCTCGACCACCTTGAAGGGTCCAGTCCATTTATCTTGGAGGGCGCAGGGTTTCACCGGGGCCATGACCCAGACTTGTTGGCCCGGCTGAAACTCGACCAGCGTAGCATTCTGGTCATACCAGCGCTTCATCTCTTCCTGGCTAGCCTCGAGGTTCGCCTCTGCGAGTTCTCGGAATTTCCGGGTCTGGTTGCGGAGCGCCAAGATGTATCGGAACACATCTGGAGGGGTCCCCCGGAGAGCCGTTTCCCAACCTTCCTTGACCAGGCTCAGGGGCCCCCGGACGGGGTGTCCGTAGAGCAGTTCGAATGGGCTGAACCCCAGGGATTTTTGTGGAACCTCCCGGTAGGCGAACAGGAGGCATGGGAGGAGGACGTCCCATCTCCGGTGTAGAGGTTCTTCGAGGCCCATGATCATTCCTTTCAGTGTCCTGTTAAAGCGCTCGACTAGGCCATTCCCTTGGGGGTGGTACGGGGTGGTGAACTTGTACGATACTCCGCACTGCTGCCATAGGGACCTCATGTATTTGGAGATAAAGTTCGTACCCCGATCACTCACGACTTTGCGGGGGAACCCCACGCGGGAGAAGATCCCCATCAAGGCCCGGCCTACCACGGGGGCCGTCACGGTGCGGAGGGGGATGGCTTCGGGGTAGCAGGAGGCATGGTCCACCAGGACGAGGATGAACCGGTGGCCCTGGGCGGTCTTGGGGTCCAGCGGTCCCATGATGTCTATTCCTACCCGCTCAAAAGGGGTACTGACGACGGGGAAGGGTTGTAGCGGAGCCTTGCGCTTCCCCCCACTCTTTCCGCTGGCCTGGCACGTGAGGCAGGACTTGCAGTGGGCATCCACATTCGCTCACATCTTGGGCCAATAGAAGTGGGTGACGAGTCGCTGGTAGGTCTTATCTTGGCCTAAGTGTCCGGCCAGGGGTACATCATGGGCCAGGCCCAGGAGGAGACATCGGAAGCGCAGGGGTACCACCAGTACTCGGGCCGATCCCAACTCGGCCGACTTCTGTTCGCTGTACAGGAGGCCGTTTTCCCAGTATACCCAGTGGGTGCCGGTCCGGTCGCCTGCTGCTTGGGCCTCGGCCTGATGTCGGGGTCCAATGAGAGAAGGGCAGGTGGATTGTTCTTGGCAGAATTCATCTCGGGAGGGGCCTCCTTCACAGTGCCACTGGGCCATTTCCAGCAGGTCCCCGAGCTCGGTCAGGGGTTCGGGGTCGGGAGGCACGGACCCCTCGTCGGGAACGGTCGCTCCGTCCGGAAGGCGGTCGTTGGGCTCAGGTGGCGCATCCTGGACCTCGGGGATGGTGGCGGTGCTCAGCGGCATGGCCTCCCCTCCCTCGGAGGAAGGCACTCTGAGAGTCATCGATCGCGTGGTGGCGCATACCCATTCGGGTAGGCCCATCATCTCGAGGTGGGCTCTTCGTTCCACTTGTCCCCACGGGGAATTCTCAAGGTCGTTGCCCAGGAGGCAGTCCATGGGCTGGGAGGTTCGGACTGCCACCTTCAACTTGCCGGTGACGCCCCCCCATTCGAAGGGAACTAGGGCCATCCGGCAGAGGCTCTCGGAATTGTCTGATGATATGACGGGACAAAAGGCGCCGGGCAGGATCTGATCTTCGGAGACCAGGTGACAATGAACCGCCGTGACACTCGCCCCCGTTTCCCGGAGGCCCTCGACGCGGTGACCGTTGACCGTCACCTGCTGTCGGTACTTCTTCGTGTTGGCGGGCAGGGACGTTCCGGGGACCATCTCCCGGTCCCCTAGGGAGACCAAGGCCATGGCGGCTGGTTCCCATTCCTCGGAGTCTTCCATCTCTTCCCCCAGGGCTGCGGAGGCCATTTGTCGAGCCGGCGGGGTTGTTGTGGCGGGTCGTTGGTACATGGGACATTGAGGGTCGCTGGCATAGTGTCCGGTCTGTTGGCAGCGGAAACAGGTGATCCTCACTCGGGGCCCCGGCCTCCACGGTGGCCTCGTGCTGGCCGGAGGTGGAGCTGGAAAGGGCGGAGGTTGTCCTCTGGGGGGGCTGAGCGGGGATCCCCCCGGGAGTTCCCTTGGCCGGCCTTGATTCCCTCCGCCCCTCTGGCGGGGGCGTCCCTGACTGTGGCGACCGTAGTCTCCCATGGGACCCCGGGAGGCCCGGGTGTTTACCCACCGGTCAGCCTCGACGGCCAGTTTTCGAGGGTCTGTGAGTTTGCTGTCCAGGAGGTGCTGGCGCAGCTCTACAAAGCAATTAGCGGACAAGTATTCCCATGCGATTAGGTCGAACAGCTCCTCAAAGGTGGAGACCTTGCTGCCCTTGATCCACCCGTCCAAGGCCCGGCTGTAAAAGTTCACGTACTCCACCCAGGTGGTACCGGGTATCTTCTTGCAGTCTCTAAATCGTTGCCGGTACATTTCAGGGGTGAGCCCATATCTGGCTACTAGGGCCTCTTTCATGTGACTGTAGGAGTTCATCACCGTGGAGGGTAGGTCCAGCAGGGTATCTCTCCCCTCGCTCAGGAACCGGCCCCACAGCCCAGCCCCCCAGTCTTTCTGCGGGACTCAGTGGGAGGTCATGGCGACTTCGTAGGCCTTGAACCATTGCTGGATGTCGTCGTTCTTATAGTATTCCTTCACCACATCTTTGGGGATGTGGACCTTTGGTTCCACGGTGGAGGAGAGGGGTTGGGTTTCCGAGGGTCTGGCCTCCGCATTCTTAGCCTTGAGCTCGATCTCTTTCAGGCTACGTTCGTGCTCCAGTTGGAGTTTTCTTTCTTCGTGTTCTCTTTGTCGTTTCTTTTCCTCGAGTTCTCCTTGTAGGCGTAACTGTTCTACCGCCAGCTTCTTTTCGGCCAGTTTTAGCTCTCCTTCGATTTTTAATTTTGCTAGTTCTAGTTCGTGGTTGCGACCTCTTTCTCGGTCCGCTAGTTCCTCTGGGGATAGGCCCCCCTCGGCGGCGCCGTTCCTCCCCGGGGTGCTTCGTGGTTCTTTAGGAGGCTCTCCTTCTGTTTGTGTCCGGGAAGTTCCCGCCTCGACCCAGGTTTTTAATGCTCCCTGGAAGTTCTCTTTCGTGCTTAGTCCGGTGGTAGCGATTCCAAGGTCTTTGCAAAATTGTTTCAGGTGCGTATAAGATTCCAACTGGTCCTCTCGGAATGTCGTGCTCGTGTTGGTGCCTGCTGCACCTAGGGAGGTTTCTCCTTCCATTTCTTCTTGGTAGTCCGTCAGCCGTTTACTGCACGATCTCTAGGTGTTGGCTCGGATCCCGTCGCCTGCCACCAAATGTTGGAAGGCGTTCACCGGGGAGGCTGCGGAATGCGTTCCTGACCCCCCGGAGACCCACCTTTCCCAGAGTTAGGCCGAGCAAGAGCGGGGAGGCCCTTCCTGGAAGGGTCTCGTACCTAGGATCGCACACGCTGCGCTTACTCTCTTCGGATAGAGGGACACCACACAGTAGTTCTTGTAAGACAATAGACTTTATCGTTAGTTGTCAGGGATCTTTATGATCCGGAAGGCAGGTGCAGAATTAGTGCCACAAGCGGCGGCGATCTCGTGATGAGGGGTAAAGGGGTAGCGGGACAGTCTTTGAATCAGTGTCTCTGCGGAGTATCCGGCGCACAGCTCTCAATCCTCGAGCTGAGGGGATGTTGCTTCTCTCGGCAATCTCTGCCGATTCTCTTGGAGGAGCGGGCCGCGAGTCACTCAGCAGGCACCGGAGGTTCGTAGTTCGGGGAGCCGCGACGGCGTCAGCAGGGCTCAGATGGTTCAGAGTTCGGGGAGCCGCGACAGCGTCAGCAGGGCTCAGATGGTTCAGAGTTCGGGGAGCCGCGACCTCGTCAGCAGGGCTCAGGTGGTTCAGAGTTCGGGGAGCCGCGACAGCGTCAGCAGGGCTCAGATGGTTCAGAGTTCGGGAGCCGCGACGGCGTCAGCAGGGCTCAGATGGTTCAGAGTTCTTCGGTTCGGGGAGCGATCGAGCCGCGACCAGGTCAGCAGGCTCTCGTCAGTCCAGGTCTTCTCTGCCTCCCGTCCCTTCCGCACCCCCTGTTATACTTCCCCTCCTCTTTGAAGTCCGGAGTCCTCGCCGAGAGGGGTCTGGGTGCCTGGGGCGGTGTGTCGGGGCTTCCTGTCGCTCGGCCCTTTGATCTGTTCAGGTGGGTCCGGGAGGGACTCCAGACGCCCAGCAGGCGAGGCGGCCGCTCACCGGGGGCCTGGGGGTCGATCGAAACCTCCCTCGGGGAAGAGACCAGAGGTGTGACAGGGTTGGCGCCTCTCGATCTGGTTTGGGGGGTTTCGCTCTCCCTCGGCCGGGCATGCGTGTTGGGGATCTGGCCGACCATCGGGATGTTGGGCCATGGGGGCCGGAAGTCTGTGACATCGAGGATCGGTGCGGTTGCAGGGTAGCTTGCTGGTCGGGAAGGCCCACGCCACGAGGCCGGTCTCACAACTTCATTATTCTTGGCCTCCGTTTGGGACCACGTGAGCTTGGCATCAGAAAAAGGGATAAATCGCAGAACTTTCTCACACTCCAAACCCCTTATTTCATCCTTCACCCATTGGTCATAGGGCAAAGGCAGGGGTACTCTGCGGTAGTGATGCATATGAATCCAGTTCTTTCAGCCAGCGACTTTTACGGCTGTGCGGGTGACAAGGAGGACCTGGACGGGTCCCTTCCAGCGGGGCTCCAAACTCTTCCACCGCTGGAAATTCTTCAGCAAAACTAAGTCGCGAGCCGAATATCATGCCCTGGCCCCTAGGGTACAGGTGGCAGGGAGTCATGGATCTGTTGGTGAATAGAACGCAGACTTTTAGTTAACTCACACAGGTAATCTATCAGAAAAAGATACTCTATTTCTGAAAACGTATTAGGCCGCGGAACACCCCAGACATTTGCCGGGCGCCAAAACACACGACCTCATAAGGTGACAACCCTGTCCTGGAGTGTGCTGTTGCTCTACTGGAAAAAAGGGCTAATGGTAAAGCGTTTGGCCACTGCAACCCCATGGCCTCCTGAATCTTTGCCAATTTCAGTTTGAGAGTACCATTGTACTTCTCAACCAAACCTGCTGACTGGGGGTGATTCGCAACATGAAACTTCTGTCTAATATGCAGTCCCTCACAAACTAGCTGGATGACCTTGGCAATAAAATGACTTCCGTTGTCACTCTCGATCAAACAGGGCAAGCCAAAGCGAGGAAAGAACTCCTTCAGGAGTATCTTTGCAGTCGCAATGGCTGTATTCCCTTTAGTGGGGTAAGCCTCAACCCATTTACTGAATGCACAGACAACCACTAGTACATACTTTAAATTATTGACCCTGTTCATCTTGATGAAGTCCATTTGAAGGACATCAAAAGGGAAAGTGGGAGGTGCGAAATTACCGGGTGATATAGGGGTACCTCTGCAAGGATTGTGCATCATGCACACCATGCAGTACTTCAGTAGATGGGTGGCTGTCTTGGAGATGTTGTTATTCTGCCAA
Organism: Triturus cristatus; assembly: GCF_964204655.1. NCBI lineage: Eukaryota > Metazoa > Chordata > Amphibia > Caudata > Salamandridae > Triturus > Triturus cristatus. The sequence continues at coordinate 990,800,758 of NC_140580.1, forward strand.
ACGGGGTCTAACAACTTGCAAATACCCTTAGCACTGAAATTGTCACTACAGGAAAAACATATGCATCTGGCAACATCCATCTCTGCTTCCCTGACTTGTCAATCCAACATCCTTCATCATTCAAATTTGCTGTACTATCTTTCCACACCGCTAATTCCTCTGCCATGGCCTCACTCTGGATCTCCTTCACGTTTTTTAGTGTATCATTAAACATGGAGAACTCAGGCACCCACCTAGCTGGACCTGCTACAAACATTCTCTTCATTTTTGTGCGGGCTGTTTCCTTAGCTATCTGATCTGCAAAAGCATTCCCCTCACCCACCTTGTCAGTAACCTTTTTATGAGCGCTGCACTTCACAATCGCCAACTTCTTAGGGAGTGTCAAAGCAGACAAGAACTTATGTATAAGGGGGCAATGCTGGATGCGTGTACTGTGGGAAGTAAGAAACCCACTCTCTGCCCAGAGCCACCCAAAATTATGCGCAACACCAAAGGCGTACTCAGTATAAATATTAACAACCAGTCCCTCACTCAACTCACAGGCTCAAATAAGAGCGACTAGCTCTGCAGCTTGGACTGATAGGGATCTCGTGATTTTTCAACTACAATGTGCAGAGTAGTAATTGCATATGCTGCAGTGGTGGTGCCATCTGGCAATTCGAAACAAGAGCCATCAACATATAGTTGCCATTGGGAGTCAGATAAGGGAACATCAGTCAGGTCGACCTGTCCCTTCGTCTCTTCCCCCGTCCGAAAAATGCAATCATGTATATCAATCTCCTCGTTTTCAGAAGGGAGGGGTAGTAACGTTGCTGGATTCAGAGTGACACAGCTTTTGATCGTGATATGCTTTTAGAAGAGCGTTAGCTCTTAACCGGTCAGACATGCACTGGTGACGTGCTGCGTCCTTGTCTTATTCAAAAGTGTATCCAGAGCATGGGGTACCATGACTGTGAGGTCGGTATCAAGTACGATTCCTGCCGATTGTCATATTGAGACAACCACAGCCATGACCGCTCTTAGACAGCTCGGAAGGGTCAAGTATAGCAGAGAAATAAGCACACAGCCATTACTTATCTCCAAATTTTTGAGTTTGAACAGAAAGTGCACAACCAGCCGTCTCGTGACCATACAGCACGAACGGCTTGGTATAGTGAGGAGTACCGAGCACCGGAGCCGAGCAAAGCGCAACCTTTAATTGCTCAAAAGACTGCTGGCATTCAGGCATCCAAGGCAGACGTTCATGCACATCTTTAGTGATTAGTGTAAGCAGAGGCTTTGTTAGTAGGGAATAGTTTGGGATCCATTGATGACAATAAGAAGTAATGCAAATAAAAGCGTGCACATCTTTCTGGGTTCACGGGACAGGCATTTTCACAATGGTACTGATGCGCTCAGGGGTCAACCTCCTACCCTCCTTCGACAGTAGGTGACATAGATAGGTTAACTCCTGTCGACAATACTGGAATTTGGAAAGGGATACCTTATGACCATGGTCAGTTAGATGGAGCAACAATTGAATGGTGCTATCTCTACAACCTTGTTTTGTGTCTGAGGCGATAAGCAGATCGTCAACATATTGGAGTGGTAGATTACCTGAGGGGAGCGACAAGGAATCCAGCTGACGTTTCAATGCTTGACTATAGATACTCAGACTCTCTGCATAGCCTTGAGGAGTGTGACAGAATCTAAAACTTCTACCAGCTAGGGTGAACCTGAACAGATACCTGCTGTCAGGATGAATGGGGATGCTGAAGAAGGCATTTTTCAAGTCAATGACAGAGAAGAATTTAGCAGAAGAAGGAATCATCGTCAAGAGAGTCGTAATGTTAGGGACCACTGGAAACTTGGGAATTACTATTTTGTTAACTTCAGGCAAATCAATCACAAAGCGATAAACGTCTTCGTGATACTTAGAGGGACCCAAGAGTGTCCTTTTAAGAATGGAAAGAATAGGGCTATTACAGACATTAGCAGTCGTCTCAACCACTCCCTACTTAATCAAATCTTGCACTATTTTTATCAGAGCTCGCTCACCTGCTTGCTGTATCTTATACTGAGGAATCCAGGGTAAAATATCACCTTCCTTGACACAACTTGAAACCGGGGATATCTGCAACAAACCCACATCTGTGTCGCCTGTCACCCACAGCGTCGGTGGCACATTTTAAAACCCAGCAGGGAGAGGCGCATTCTTAGACAGACATTGCGTAGCGCACACAACATTCGGACCCATCGTCATGTAGACACCCTCCGGGGAGCAATATATTGTGGCATCCTATTTCATTAATAGATCCAGACCCGTCAAATTCTGTCCACAATTAGATGTCAACAGGAATGGCGAATCCACAGTAAAAGGACCAATAGTCAACGCAAGAGGTTTGGAATCGGGGGTCACAACCGGAACACCGGAAAATCCTACTGAAACATTATTATGGCCAAACAGATCCGCCGTAGGGACCAAGGAACAAGAAATAGAGCTGTTCATCGCACCTGTAATATTCACCAAAAATTCCTTCAATGAACCATGCACGTCCGCAGTAATGTACGGACCTCTTTGGCCTACAGGTATCAAAACTGTTCCCTCACCCTGTCCCCGGCTGTCCTAGCTGTAAGACACCCCAGTCAACTCATCTGTATCATAATCATCATGGAAGTACTGTTTGCAACGAGGGTCGTCAAAGTAGTTCTGGTCAGTACGACCCTGCTATGTCTCAGCTGTCTGTGCCCTGTCCTGGCCACAATCTCCACGACCCCGCACATGAGAACCTCATCCTCTTGGGACCGCCACCTTTTACAAAAGCACCAGACACTCGCTGCGCCAGTGTCCCTCCTCCTTACAATATGCACGCTGATTCGGCCCTACCTGCGTAGTAGTCCTGCTAGTATGAGGAAGCTGCTGGGCTGGACCAACACGTCCTCTACCATTCCCTCAAGCAGCCTGCTGCAACAACACCTTCATCTTCAAATCCTTATGCTTTTTCTCCGTCTTTTCCTTCTCCTCATTTTACCTGTGCTCGTAGTACTGCGCCATGTTCAAGATAACAGAAGGAGAAGAGGTGGACCAGGTGCTCTTGGAAGTCTGTAAACGAGTCACAATCTCGGGGAGTACATTAAAAACAAATCTACAAACAAACAAACGCATACCACCTTCAATCGACAAGTCCTGCCCACTATAATCCAGAAACACGCTTTCAAACCGAGTGAAAAAATCAGACTTGCTCTCATCTTTCTTCTGACGACAGGCCAATCGCTTGTCCCATTCAATCTTTTGGGGTGGGATAAGGGAATGCAGATAAGTGATAATACGGCCAAGCAGAACAAGTATCTCTGCCTTAGGCTTCTCACTAGGCTTCATTTCCTGGTCCCATACCTTAATTTGATCCCAGGTACCACCCAATTCGGCAACGTGATCCTGTTTATGGACCTGCCTCCAAATATCAACGGGCACTAACAAACCAAAGAACATTTCAATATCCGCAAGAGTCATCAGTGTTGATGGAACCGCCTCAGTCAATTCTTTATAATATACAGTAGGAATTTTCCTAGGGTCAGGTAGCTGGGTTTTAAAGGACAAAACTTCACTCCTTTTCCATGGAGTATTAACCCACTGTTCCTGGAAACGGGCCACTACCCCTGGTCTAATAAGAACATCATGCTAATCCCGTAGCTCTGGTATTTCAGGATGATATGTGGGATGCACTTCCCTCATCGGGTACTGGGACACTGTGGTGGGATCTTCTCCAGTAACCTTCCCCGATAAGCAATCAATGTTGCAACATTACCAAAGACATGAGCAGGTTCCATATCAGTAACATACATATGATCCCCAATATCGTATATATAATCTGCGGTGTGGCACCCTTGAAATGCGTAGCCGACATGTGCTTAAGGGCATGTTGCTGTACGAAAGGCTCATAGTCTTTCATCACACTCCACACATCTCCCACACTGTAAATGGCATTACGAGCCCACTGAGCTGCCTGATTAGCCACCAATTGTTTCTCTGCATCTCCCAAATCAGATCGGACCAATGTCCGCCCCATGCGCTCTTTAAATGTCGTCAACTCTATCGCCAGGGCCGCGCATTGGTGTCTCACTACTCAGTAATGTCAGAGAATGGAGGAACACAGTGGGGGTAACAACAGAGGGAGCAGGCACTAATGTCATTGTCGGCTGCGTCGTGGGTATAAGAGCTGGAGAGAGAGACGCCGAAGCAATATGTGTTGCAGGCGTACTAACAGTCACAGTTGCCACAGATGGTGAAGACAAAGAAGAGTAAGGCAGGGGTCGGCATCTGACACGCAGAATGTATGACGGTCGTGCCGGCCCGATGATGCCACAGGGCGGAGGGTTGGGCCGCGCACTGGTGTGACGTGGCACCCTCACCTCCCTTCCTAAATGGCTAGTTGGCACACAGCGCGGAAGTGATAGGATTCACTTCCGGGGCGTGCGTTGGCAAAACGCCGGCGAGCTGGTTAGAACCGACTCCTGGCACTAAAATTGAATAAAAGGCTGGCGAGCGGCGAGGACGTCCTCTTTTCTCCCCGCCCCCACAGTTGACTATAATCAGAGCTCCTCAGGCCTCGCTAGGAGGCTCCATGAATTTCTTGTTTTTGTCTTACAGAAGCATCATCGGCGTGTCGCGCGGTCGCAGTTCTTCATCGCCGGCGGTCGGCAGGAAGATTCTAGGGACGCTCCGGGCATCAACTGCAATTTCTCTTTTGGTTGCTGCAGGAGCAGGAAGCAGTGGGGGGGTACCACATCTCGAGCAGCGGCAGCAGCAGCTTCTCAGCGCCGGCAGGCAGCTGAGGTTTGGGACGGACACTCCAGTCCCCAACGTGTTCCTTTTTTCATTTGTGTCTCCTGCTGTAGGATCGCAGCGCTTGTGGGAATTGAGGCTGAAGAGGGTCACGGCAGCTGCAGGAACCAGCAGCTGGGGTGTCGGCAGCAGGTACTTCTTTCTGGATTCCAGTGCTCGTGTGTTGAGGGCACACTGACACGCCTGCATTCCAGCACTTCTGAGAGCCACGTGGGTTAGAGAATACTCACCTGACCCACTGGATTAGCTGGTGGGCGTGGCTCTGGTTGCCTGGGTGCTGGTGGCCAGTCGTGGGATCCTTACTACTGTGAGGTAAGGGTCTGGGCAGTGTCCCAGGCCAAGCAGCACTGTGGGAGTGTGACGTGGGCTGTATCAGGGCTGTTCGCAATCCTTGCCTAGTATTGTGGGGTGAGAAAACAAAAGACACACAATTGATGGACGGACTGCAGAACAAATCAAAACATTCACCCCCAGTCAAGAGATCTGGGTTAAATCCATCATTCTTTTGCTCACCATGCCACCCCAATTTAGACCTGGCCATATGCAAATAAGTCTTGACCCTGTGCCTCATGGGAACAGTCCAGCTCGAACTGCCAAGCCAGGTCCTCCCTGGACCGGAAACAAGCATCCTAGGACCGGTTTCGGGGTTTCACCCCTCTTCAGCCAGGATAGCTTGATTCCAGTGGCACAGTGAGCCCAGGACCCACGTCTGGGCATACCTGGCGCACTTAGGGCGAGAAAGCAAAAGACACACAATTGATGGACGTAATGCAGAACCAGGGCCAGCTTTAGCCCTGGAGGCGCCCAGTGCGACAATGTTTTTTGATGCCCCCAACGACCACCTCAGTCACGGATACCCTCACTACCACCCTTTAACAGTCTCCATAACCTCTATCTCAGATGCATTTAATTAATTTTCTAACGTCACCCATGAAAATGAAGGGTGTCAAAGCATTTTAGATAACACACGCATTACACAGAGACAATCAATCGTAGGTCTGTAAATCAGTGTATAGCAAATGTTGTGAAGAGTACTTGGTCTGGAGAAGCACAAACTCTGAATTTAAAATGTAACACAATGGATTGGGGCTCTCTTTAATAGCAAGAACTGATTTGTACCCAAAATGAACCCGTTTTGCAACATTACAGTAATGAAAGTCTGGGGGGAAAATCCATAGCTCTAATTTATACCTTGAAGTATGCAGGCAGTTCTTTGATGACAGTTAATAGCTCACTGTAAACTGAAACTAACAAAAGGAAGTCTCTGACAAAAGCAGTAACCCACTGACCTGTTTACATTATATTCACTTTGTTATCTGCATGGTACATGTTATTTGCAGCAGGCATTTTAGCCCTCTGCACTACCTTCAAAACTTTAGTCAAAACTTTTACTAAGACAAAACTCAGATCTTGCCTGGAAGAACATTAATGTTTCTTGACATTTTAATTGTTGACTGAAAATTGCTTGAGGCCAGGAACGCAGCAGCAGGTGCTATTAAGCAAACAGGCGACCCCATGGGAAGGCAGCACCCGGTGCGGTGGCACCGGCCGCACCGCCCTAAAGCCGGCCCTGTGCAGAACAAATCAAAACATTCACCCCCAGTCAAGAGATCTGGGTTGAATCCATCATTCTTTTGCTCACCATGCAACCCAGTTTAGACCGGGCCATATGCAAATCAGTCTTGACCCTGTGCCTCATGGGAACAGTCCAGCCTGAACTGCCAAGTCAGGTCCTCCCTGGACCTGAAACAAGCATACTAGGACCGGTTTCGGGGTTTCACCCCTCTTCAGCCAGGATAGCTTGATTCCAGTGGCACAGTGGGGTGGCACTGTAAGACTGCTGTATAGAGTGCTATGGCCCCTAAGGCAAAGCGGAGCGATCAGCGCCCGCGCATGGAGAAATTCATGGAAGCCATGATGAGTAAGATGGGGATATGGATTCTGCAATGAAAAGAGTTGACGAAATGGGCGAAGCCATTGCAGAGTTAAGAGATCAGATTGATGGTCAGGAGGGAACAGAAAACAGGCCCAGGAGAATGAGGGTGGCCCCCAGGACAGCTTTTCCACTAGTGCCCAAAAAGAGTAGATGTAAGAAAGTTGGGGCAAAAGCACCAAGAGAGGAGGAAAGAACGAAAGATAATCAGCCAGGCACAGGGCGGCAACCTGGACCATCAGGAATCAGCCCACAGGCGCCACACATCCCTACAACGGGGGCCCCTTCTGGAATTACCCCAGTGCAGCCGGATTTGGTGGCTAACCTAGCAGCGGTGCTTCCCTGGCCAGCGAAGGTGGGAAACTGGTGCCCGGCAGCTGGAATGTCTGACAGTGGGGAGAACACACTGGATAAGGCCAGGAAGACAGTGGCTCAGTTAGATGGGGCGTTGGGAGGCAAACCAGGGGTAGGACAGGGAGCTTTGCCAAGTAACGAGACAATGAGTGGGGCAGCTCCCCCTGGGGCCAGTAAAGAATTGCCGGCAGTAAGCACACTCGTGGACGCAGCAAAAGAGAAGTCAGCGGAGCCAGCAGAGGCAGCTGCAACAGGTACGTGGCAGACATTGCCAGTGTTAGGCGTGGGAGAAGGGCGCACGCCCAGGGAAAAACTGGCTAGACATATGACACAGGAAATGAAAGAGAAAATTTAGAAAGGAAGTTATGTCAATATGTTTTCCCTGCTGCTTGATGAATCTGAAAGGGAGGAGGTCAAGAAGAAGAAAGATTGGATGCTCCCAAGGGAATGGGCAAGCAAATTGCAGAAATATAGGATAGAGGAGTCCTTGATTAATTGGGTCAGGGGTTTCTCAGTCTATATGGCAGTCATGGCTGAACGGTTTCCAAGCTTAGCGGCAGAAATGGCATGCTATCAGAGTAGGATCACTGGCGCACACGATAAATATGATGGGGTGGGGTGGAAGGAATATGATAAAGACTTTAGGAGAGCAAAGGCTTCTGATCCTGCCCTCACATGGGACCAAATTAACATGATTTCGTGGTTAGACCACTTGGGGCATGGGACTCAAGACAGTTCCAAGGGCCAGTCCTTTCGGACATTTCCCCCAGCTAGCTCTAGCGGTGGGGGGGTGAGGGGGAAAGGGGCATGCTGAGATTTCAACAGGCGTACATGCACCAGGCCAGCAGGCACGTGTACATTCAAGCACTCATGCTCTTTTTGTGGCAAAACCTCCCACCCAGAGTCCAAGTGTTTTAAGAAATCTAGAAGGTTTCAGAGATGGCTTCAGAATCCCTACACCTGATTACGTAGGGGCACCTGAATGCAAGAATCAGATATCTGTGAGGGCTAACCCAGGGGTGGCAGCAGCAAAAATTGAGAACTAATTGTACCTGGGCAGGGTAGCAGGCCCATGTGACTGCATTCTACTAGAAAACGTCTGTTCTCCACTGGGAGTGGTCCCCAAAACAGAGCCAGGGGAGTTCAGGTTGATTCATAACCTCTCAGCTCCCAGGGGTCAGTTTTTAAATGACACCATTGATGATGAACTGTGCATGGTCAGGTACTCATCCTTTGATCAGGCTGTTGAGATGCTCAGGGCCTGGGCCCTGGCGCGCTTCTTGCGAAGTCAGACATCGAGTCAGCTTTCCGCTTGTTGCCAGTACACCCTTTAGATTTCCACCTTCTGGGTTTTCAATTCCAGGGGAGGTTCTACATGGATAAATGCATGCCTATGGGGTGCTCTGGTTCTTGTGGTTACTTTGAGAAATTCAGTTCCTTTTTGGAATGGGTTTTTTAGGCAGGTGACAGGGCATCAGTATGTTTTGCATTACTAGATGACTTCCTCTTCCTTGGAGCACCAGGCTCTCAAGATTGCGGGTGGGCACTGCAGGAATTTTGCGCACTCATGAAGGTTTTTGGGGTGCCTCTGGCACAAGGTAAGACTGTTGGGCCGCCAACAGCGATTTAATTTTTCGGGATAGAATTGGACTCGCCGCAGGGTTGCTCACGGCTACCCAAAGACAAGATCACCAAATTCAGGTCAGCGTTACAGCAATGCTTGGCAAAAGAGAAGGTTACACTACATCAGCTGCAACAGACTGCGGGTCAGTTAAACCTTGCATTGAGGGTCATCCCAATGGCATGACCATTTTCACGATCCATAGCCCAAGCCATGTCAGGCCTCAAAGAAAAACACCATCACACCAGGTTACCCAGCGAGGTTAAGTAGGACATGCGGATTTGGATGGCATTCCTGCATGACTTCAGTGCACGGTACTGTGGCCCGGCCCGCTTACACCCTGTGCGGAAATAGGTTTAATGACTGACTCCGCAGGTAGTGAAGGGTTTGGCGCTATACCAGGTACCGAATGGGTGGCAGAATGCTGGCCGGCATGGGGTCGGGAACAGATTAACAGGTAACATTGTTTTTTAGATTTGTTTCCCATCTTTGTGGCATTGTCTGTGTGGCCGGAACGACTGAGGAACCAATCAGTGGTTTTCTGGTCAGACAACATGTCGGTGGTAGAGTGCATCAATCATCAAACAGCAAGGTGTAAGATGACCCTACGTCTGTTGAAAGAAATAATATTGTTGTGCATGAAACTAAATATGCAATTTAGGGCTAAGCATGTCCAGGGTTGTTGAATCATGCGGCTGATGCACTCTCTCACTTTAAGATGCAGGTATTCAGGTCGCATCTCCCAGGCGCGGCGGAGCACCCAACACCTTTCCCAGAACAGCTCTGGCAACTTGGTGCCCCCAACTACCTGACCTCATGGCAGCTAGCCTAGCACCCAGAACCAGGAAGGCATACGAAGTGGTGTTTCAGGCATTCTGTAACTTCTTAGGGGAGGAATGGGAGGAGAAGTGGCAAGATACAGGGGCTCTTTTCTCTTACCTGAGGGCACTAAAAGGCGAGGGGCGTTCAGTGGCAGCAGCTAGGCGACACGTAGCGGCTATCTCCTTCTTTGCACAAGCGAAGGGCGGGAGGGACCCCACTAATACGTTTACAGTGAGGAAAGCCTTAAAGGGGTGGCAGCCTCTGCAAGGTTCACAACCAGACCCTAGGCGGCCAATAGGTCTTAACACCCTGGCCACAATACTTGGAGTTCTTGGCCAGGTTTGCAACACTGAGGCAGAAGCTTTCTTGTTCAGGTCTGCCTTTTCACTGACATTTTACGGTGCTTTTAGGATTGGGGAACTGGTGGCAAAGAACAAGAGAGATGGGCAGGAGGGACTACAGTTTAGCCATGTAGGAATCCAGGGGAACTCATTGGTCATATCAATCCAGAGATCTAAGACCGATCAGGAGGTCCGAGGGGAGGGGGTGGTGCTACGACGGGCACAGGAGAGCCCTTGCTGCCCCGTCATCAACTTAGAGGCCTTCTTGGCGCGCAGGCCTAAGAGTGTGGGGGGGGGGCACTGTTAATTCATGCAGATGGTAGCCCACTTACGAGATTTCAGTTTAAAAGGGTCATGGATATGGCCATGCAGAAGGCGGGTTTAGATCCCAGCAGTTTTGGAACACACTCTTTCGGGATAGGGGCTGCCACCGAAGCAGCGGCAAGGGGTTTCACTAAGAGTGAGGTGCAGAGGATTGGCAGGTGGTCCTCAAATTGCTACAAGCACTATGTGCGGCTGCATATGCTATAATATCGCACAGACGGTTTCACTGACAGTACGTTCTTTCTGTTCATATTGCAGTTCCTCAACCCTGTCACGCAGGAGGGAAACTGCGGCTCATCAACAGTCGGGATCTACCCGGGATCAGGTTCACGCCTGGGACCGGGGCGAACAGAGCGTTTGGGTCATCCTTCATTCGTATGTGAAGAGGTTACACAATTGTTTTCTTTCAGGCAATTACGAGTGGAGAGCAAGGCAGGCTGGTTTTAGGGTCTCTTTCCATGGGTGGGGTGGCCTGCGCTTTGACAATTTCCGGGATCTGGTGGTAGACCTGTTTGACAGGAAAGGGAATCCCCCTAGAGTTTTTATTCTGCACTTGGGAGGGAATGATGTGGTACATCTGGGTAGACGAGGTCTGGTTGAAACACTGATCACTGAAGTGGGTTGGTTGGCGAGGCGATGCCCTGGGTATTTCTTGGCATGGTCACATATGATCCCAAGATTTTAGTGGCGGGAGGGGAAGTCTGTGAGGGCCTTGAACCACTCTGTGAAAAGGATCACTAACAAAATGGATAGACTATTCCGATCTCCACATTTACAGACGATTGCGCATGGGTGCATCAGGGGGGAGCTGTTCTTTCTACAAGACGGCGTCCACTTGTCCAAGTTGGGCAATGAGCTCTTCATGGAGAAGATTCTTGCTTGGTTAGTTCGGTCACAGGACAGGGCATGACCTATGGTGGGACAGCAGGGGGAGGCCTGATAGTCGGGCAACTATGCAGGCCTGTGGCAGTAAGGTCATGATTGGTGAGCTTAAATTTAAGGTTCTTATCGGGCGGCGCCATTGTTTAATGGGGACGCCCGAGGGGGAGGGACAAGTGGTCTCTCATAGAACTCCAGGGGCAGTTACAGCCGGTTGGCTGGAAGGGTGCGGGGAAGGGGAGTTACGCTTTCCGGTAGGCTGGCTGGCCACCCCGCACGCACACAAGGGCGCAAGTAAACTGCACATAACTGCATGGGCCCCTTATGGAGATAATCTGCTGGGCGTAGGGGGTGCTCGCGGTGGAAGTACCCTCCCGGTGAACAAGTCCCCTTGCGCATTGGCACTCCGGTTGGTGTGCAGGCATAGTTTGATCAGGATCTGGGGTCAATCATTGACCTTGCCGTAGGCTCAAACAGGGATACGCAGAAAGATAATGTTATTTGTTGTTGAATGCTTAGCTTAGGATAGGAATGTTTATTTATTAGAAATATGTTAAGGATAGCAAACAAGACATATGTACCTATCAATGTAACGGACTGGACTTTCTGGATATTGTGTATATAATGTAAATATAATGTTTTTGAATATTACATTTTAATAAATACGGCCGGGGTTAACGACCCCTAATCCGAACCCCTTGTGACAATGGAGTTGTTGCCTTGGGGGAAGATGGGAGGTGAGCAACTTGGGCACCGGGAAGGGGGCCATCATCTAAGGGTGGAAGTCAAAGGAAGAGGGGGTCTAGGCCGTACCTGGCCATAAGGACATGAGGAGCCATGGCCAAGGCAGTCTGATCAACAGTAACAGAAGCACGAACAGCAGAGACGGAAGAACCGGGTGGCTGGACCTGTTGGGGAAAGGCAGGATATTTACTTTGCGGAGCATACGGAGGTGGGGGTCAGGCATCTAGCAGTTCCTCCACAAAAGTGTAATTTTCCTCTTGGGCTACATATGATTTATCGGTATTCAGTCAAAATCTCCTATCTGCATGTTCAATTCCTACCTCCTGCATCTCTCTATCATGTGCTACAGCTTTCTGAGTCAATGTTTGTGTCCTCCCTTTCCAGGTCTCTTTCTCTGCTTTCATTCACCTCTGTTTAACATCGACTGCCTACTTCTTTTCGCAAACAGCTTCTCTTGTAAAAAACTAATTTTTTGTTCATCAAAGGTGCCTGTCAAAGGCCACTGTAACTCAGCATTGTCCCTTGTATATTTGTGCCATAACGTACTAAACATAATAGGGCCAATGCCATGTTTGACATACATTTCAAAATTCGGAGTGCCTTCTGGAGGCGCCGGCTGACTTTCTTCCAGTCGAGCATCAGCAGAACAACAACAACAGCAGGAAACCCAAAATGTACTAAACCCAGGCATTAAAAAAAAAATATACCAAATTAATTATGTTGCCCGGCAAAGTGTTCACAGACACTTTTTGTCAAAAGCGGTCCTCATTCCGCACCAAATCTAAAGGCGGTCGTCAAACTGCACCAAATCCAAAGGCGGTCCTCAAACCGCACCAAATCTAAACCAAAATGGCACCTTATTCACAAAGAACCAAAAACACACTCACCTGGTACACACAGGTCAAACAAATGTATTCTCCACTGCCGACTCTTCGGACCAAAGGGTCAGATTCAAGGGTTTTGCAGTTTAGGACCCCAGCCAGGATGACCACTGGGCGAGGCACCGACCGGTAAGACAGACAGGGCAGCTGCGAGTTCAGCACTCTCTCATGCAGGTATACTGGTCCACCCGTCCGACCCGCTGTGACCCCGACCTCCTCACCCATCCACGGGCGAGGATGGGTCACCTGATGGAGTCTCTGTTTGGGCGCCAACTGAAGGAAGTGACCAGATTAGGGCTACCCTTTCACTTGCGACCACCTCTCAGCCTTCAATACAAATGAAGAGTCGGTCAGACAGTAGAAAATACAAACCAAGTATATTTGATTCAGGTACACCCGAGTGGAATCCGGTCTGACCAGCCTCCTGGGATTGCTGCAGAGGGACTGACTTCAGCAAGCATGGTAATACAATAAGTACAGTTCAGAACCAATAAAGACCCACCCCGACTGGAGATTTCCAGTTGGTAGCTGGTGAACAAAGGAGGTACAGAAGGATGGGTTTCGATCCTGAGACCGGACACATGCTATCTCAGTGTCAAGGTCACTCTGTCTGCGCCCACTGCTCTAAGTGTGGGAGCAGGCCTATCTAGTGGGAAAAGTATGCACAGAGAAAAATACAGTGTATTCATTAGTACAGCGAAGCTCAACCTTGGAGAAACTAAAGCTATCGCAGCTGCGTTCAGCCTGGGCATAGAGTGAGAGAGACAGAAGTTATTTTCAATTATGGCTCAAAATGGCGGCTGAACATAAAATGGTGCCGCGAATGCTAACTTAAAACATACAATGCATGGATATCTTCAGCTAAAGCATTTTTATTCCAACACACGCCTGTCAGATGTTAATGGTAGCCAGGGATTTGGTATAATGGAGAGTTGAGGGGAGTACAGAGAGGCGAAGACCAGTGCCCCACTGAGTTTTTACCATACCCAACCGGTAGTGGATAGTGTTTGGATGTCTGTGAGGTCTAGTTTAAAGCCCTTCTGCAGCAAGGCATTCAAGGGTGAAGGGACCGCAAGGTCTCGCCTTGGTCTATCATAAGAAAGTCCTGCATCTGGATGAAACCAATGATATGTGAAATGGGCTTGGGCGACTTAGAAATAGATACGAAAATCAAGGACAGTAAAGCTGCCACGATCATCCAGGAAGGTAAGGGTATCCCATGCTATCTGGGTCCTGCAGCCCACCCAGACCAGCTTTAAAAGGAGGTTGCGCAGATCCAGAAAAAAAGTTTTTGTCAGAGAAATGAGAATAATGGTATATAAATACAAAAAACAAGGAAGGACTGTCATGTTGATAATAGCAATGCGGCCTGCCATAGATAGTGGAAGTTGTATTCATCAATTAACCTGTGTCGAGAGCTAAGACGCGGCGGGGCAGCAACTTAAAAGGGTGACCTCTTCCCTTTCCCTGCGCAGGACACTGCCCAGATATTTTGTGGTATCCGCAGATCATCTAAAGGGTTATTTGCATGTGGGGGTTGGTACTGTCGATAAGGGGGAACAGTTCCAACTTCGGCAAGTTAATGCTGAGGCCTAATAAGGCTCCAAACTGGATGATCTCTTGCACCACAGGGGTCATGTTTTCTGAAAGATGCCGAATGAACAATAGTATGTCGTCGGTGTACATTGAGAGGAGAGGGCCGGGTTGAAATTGAAGACCTTGATGCATGTGGTGCTCCTAAAGGTGGCGTATCAGTGGGCCCATTGCTATGATAAGGAGTAAAGGAGTGAGTGGACAACCCTGCCTCGTGCTTTGAGATACAGCGAAGGGTTGTGAAATGGATCCCTTAATACGAACCCGTGCTGTGGGTTTGGAATACAGCAGGGAGATTAGAGACGCAAATCTGCCGTGGATGCAGAGCCTACATAAAGTCGCATGAAGAAAAGGCCATTCCAGGGAATCAAATGCCTTTTCCGTCTCCAAAAGGGTGACCACTGTTGGGATATCTGGGGATACCCTGTTCAGAACAGAGAAGACCGTGCGGAGTTTGAGCGAGGTGGATCTGTGTGGTATGAAACCTGATTGCACCAGAGCCAGCGACAGTCTATTTGCATTTGCTTTGGCAAGGAAGGATTTTATTATCAGAATTGAGCAGCAAGAGCTGCCTGTAGGATGAACAACTTGTTGGGTCTTTTCCAGGTTTAAGCAGCAAGGAGGTTGCCGCCTTTCGTATCATGGAGGTTGGATCCCCCTTCCCAGGACTCCATGTAGACCTTCAACAGGTGTTGGATCAAAATGAGTTTGGAAGCTTTTTAAAAGGAGCCGGTGAGGCCATCAAGGCCAGGGTCTTTAGTACCATCTAGTGAGTCGATCGCTTGGGCTATCTCCTCCGCAGTAAATGGTTCATTCAGGAATTGGGATTGGCCAGTATTGAGTCAACCCATGGCTATCTCTTACAGGTAGGACTGGTGTTCTGTGGACTCAGATGACTGACAGGAAGTGTAGAGAGATTTGTAGTAAGAGACCATTTCCTGTATTATACCCTAATTTTGTGTGATACGGGTGCTGTCATTCAGGACAAGTTCTGTATTGTGTCCGTGTTTTGAGAGGGACGCAGGAGGCAGGCTAGTGTTCTCCCAGGGCATTTGCCCTCTCCATAACGTCATGCCACTGGGTATTTACTGAGGAATGACACCTCCCTCTCAGCCAAGTCATGAAACTCTTCCAAAAAAACTCCATTCTCATGAATAGTCACTGGTGAGGGGTGCAGGGTACACTCACTATCAATAGCCGTAAACGCAGCTTTCACACACGCCAGGCTATTACGAATATCTCAAAGCACACCAGCGTGCTTCCAAATGCAAATACCGCAGATATATGCAGTGGCATAGTGAGCTACCGATCCTGTATTGGTCTCAAAATATTCAGTTATGGCAGATTGAAGTTCGGAGCAGAAGACTGCGTCTAACAACACTGATGAGGGCAAAGAGCAGTGACGCTGCCAGCCCCCATCACATGCAAGAGTGAACTGTATCCTAACTCATCGTGTGGTCTGAAAGTGTATGTGGCAGTATCTTTACACCTTGGACCCAGGGAATGTCAGAGGACGAGAAGAACCAGTAGTCTGACCACACTGCATGTGGAGTGGAATAGAAAGTATAGCCTGGAATAGTGGGACAGTGATGTCACCAAACATCCCTGAGAGCATGAGAGTGGACGATGTCCTGAAGAGCGCTTAATGAATATGGTTTTCTGTCGGGACTGGTTCTTGAGGAATCCAAGGTGGGTTCTAAAAGTATATTCAGATCGCCACCCATAACAATGCCATCGGCCTCATATTTGTCTAAGTTGACAAATACGTTCTTCTAGAAAAGGGAGTCATCAATATTTGGGGTATATATGTGTAAGAAAAGGAGCCTCCGTCCAAACATTGTCCCTGTCACCAGAAGACAGCGGCCTTGGCCATATACAATAGTAGTGTAATGTTTGAAAGGGAGTATGCAGAGGCCCGTTGAGTAAGACCTATAACTAGCAAATGATCGCTGTGGTCCCTAGGATAAAGCGAAAGCAGGCAATGACTGTGGAGGCAGGTGTGTCTCCTGTAAGAATGCAATTTTAACTCCATGTTGTGCAAGACATGATAGCACCATTGTCCCCTTTTGTGGGTTATTCAAACTGTGCCTGTCATTTGTAGTCCAATACAAGGTGCAGTACTGGGTCCTGTCTCCTCAGAAATAAAGGAGAATAGAGGAGGAAGGATGGGGTCAAATCAAAAATAACACTGAAGATACAGCATTTAGCCTCCCCGCCCCCCCCCACCCACACCAGGTGCAAATAACCGAGTGAATCCCAATAGAACCCATCCCAAACAGAAAGTCCCTGACAGATCCAGACTTGGAATCATCCTTGGGGACCGGGCAATGCTGTGGAACTTGGTGCCCAAAACTGAAAAAACAACTTTGTACAATACGGTGAAGAGCAGCAGATAACAGCTTGCGGGGAGGAATACAGCAGAAAAACGATGCAAAAGTTAGAGCGGTCCTCAGAACCTCAACAGCAAAGTGTAATTTCCAGCTCAGGGATGTCATCATCAAATTTACTTTATTCGGTTTATGAACAAACCATAAAAGCATACTAAAAAGGACATATAAGTCAATAAAAATTTAAGACCTTGATTAACATATAAAAACATTAAAAGCGTAACAAAAGCCACGGCACTAAAATCAATTAATTATGTTTTTCCTAAAACGTTTAGGCAATTCAGGTTTTGTTAATTTTCCTTAAAATTTTAACAGCCGCAGAGAGAAAACTAGAGATATTAAAAATTTCCCATGTATTTGACAATAACTGTAGGTACAGGAGTGCTGGCTTGGCTTGCACAAAGCCCTTATTGACTAAGATTGGCAAGATAAAACGCTTCCTGATGCCTGTAAGGTGTTTGCAGAAGAAAATAAAATGCATGGTGTCCTGACCTGAATAATCATCACACGTGCAGGCACCTAGATCTTCAACTCTCTTCCAGCCTGGCGATTTTCCACAAAAAAAGTGGAATTGATTTAGTCTAAATCTAACCAGTAGGAATCGGTGGTTTGGATTCGTAACCAAGTCTAGGTATGGTTCCATGGTCACGGTGGTCTTCAGCAATTGGTGTGCCCTTACGGTTGGTTTTACCAGCTCTCTCTCTTCTCTGGCCATAGTGGCTATCCGCAAATATGTTTCCTTGACCCACTTAACGTCTTCCTTCACCAATTTTTCTGGGGAGTTGTATAAGTCAGGTCTGCCCAATCTCAAGGACATATTATAGACATATTTGAGCCAAGGAATACGGGACCCATAATCAAGTGCCAGGCAATCTTTCAGGATTGCACGATTTAGCCCTAGATCAGGGTTTAGCCAGGTTACAATCCATTTTAATAGGGGGGCCATAGCAATTAGATCTTCGACAAAACCTACCCCACATTCTTGATGGACAATGTAACTGGCTGTCGATTGCAGAACGGATAACATGTTCCTAGGAACTTATCTTCGACCACCTGGATTGCTTTCGCATTCCTGATGCCCCACAGGTCAGCCCCGTACATTGCAAGGGAGATACATTTTGCTCTGTAGATTTTTAGGAGGGCCTTCATGGGTCTAGCACCTAGTTTGCATGCAAAGCCTAAGACCGCCTATGTGGCTATAGTTAAAACATTCCTTTTAGCAAAAATTTGAGTTCCCCACGTGCCCTGGTCATCAAATAACACTCCTAAATACGGGAACGTGGAGACCCTAGTTATAATGTTCCCTTCGCAGTAAAAGGTTTTTACCCTCGAGGTCTTACAGCCAGTTACCATAACATGAGATTTTGAAAAATGTACAGTAAGGTCCAAAGATCTCATGAAGACTGCAAACGAGTTTAAGAGTGACTGAAGGCCGACAGTGGTTCTGGCTAACAGTGCAGCGTCATCCGCATAAAGAAGCGCTGGAATCAAACAATTCCCAGCGCGAGGGATATCTTTACAGCCTGCAATTAAGGCGGAATCAAGGTTGTTGATATATAGCGTGAAAAGCAGAGGGGCCAAAATGCACCCCTGCCTAACGCCATTAGTAATGTTGATGCCTTTAGTACAATTACCCATCTGGTCGTACCTCACAGTGGCTGATAAGTCCCTGTGTAGATCTGCAAGGAAGTATAAAATATTTTTATCAACTCCTAGATCTAAGAGCATGGTCCAGAGTTTGGACCTATTCACTCGGTCGAAGGCCGATGATAGGTCCATGAATGCTAAATAAAGTGCACCCTTCTTGGCAATAGTATGTTTTCCAATCAGAAGATGTAAATTTAAACATTGATCTATCGTACCCATTCCCTTTCTAAAGCCATACTGTAGGGCTGAGAGGGTTTCTGTTTCCTCAAGCCATCCCGTGAGTTGTCCTAACACGACCCTACCAAGCACCTTAACTGCGGAGTCAATGAGGGATATTGGACGATAGCAACTAGGATCCCCTCTATTACCCTTTTTAAAGACGGGTATTATTACAGACTCCGACCACGTACTTGGCAGACCTAACTGAAAGGCATTAACAAAAACGTTATATAATATTTTTGACCAGGTCTTTATGTCAGCTTTGAATAGGTCTGCCGGGACGCCATACGGTCCGGGGGCCTTGTTGCTCGTCATCTGAGTTATTGCTACAGCCACCTCTGACTCAGTAAAAGACAGGGCGTATTTCTCAACATTAAAATCAGGGTTAAAGCTAGTAACTACCCCTTCGTAAACTGTTTTAAAGTGATTTAGCCATGCCTGTTCCTGGATACCACAATCAAGTTCGCTGTTACTGGGTTCCTGGAAAAAGGACTTGTTCACCACTGCCCAAACTTTTGCGCTATTATTAATTACGTCAACAGAGAGGAGCTCGTCCCAGGCATCCTCCCTGATCTCCTTTTTTCGGTTCTTCAACGCCAATTTATATATTTTCCTTAATCCAGCTATAGCTATTTTATCTGATGGAGTGGATTTCAAAGCGGCCAACAGGTTCCGATGTGCTACAGAGCAGTTATGATCGAACCACCTTTCCCCTGCCCTGTGTTGACCCTGACCTTGGCATGGTCGTTTGAGATCCCTGTCGACTTGGGCACAAATTCTGGAGAATGCCCCCATGACTTTCTCGTCCACATTTCCCTCTCCCAGACAAATGGTCAGTTCATCTCCAACCTCGGCCCATAGGTTGGCGTGAAACTCTCTTGGTACTACCCGACACCATTTCAGGCGACGAGCTTGGTTCGTGTGGCGTATCTCTATGTTGCCCACTGTTCTATTGGATTTATCCATTTTCTTAAAATCATCTACCAAGGTAAGTATAATGGGATTATGATCACTAAAGATGGACCAGGAAACACAATACCCACTTACCCTGTTAGCCAATACAGTACTAATTAAGATGAAATCAATGGTAGATCCAGATCCCTTGCCTTTAAAAGTAGGGACTGACAATTCTCCCGCAGGGTAAGTCAAATCATGAACTACCACCAATTCCTCAAGATATAAACCCTGGGGGGAATGCTCAAAGTGTGTGTTCTCTTGACTCGTTGGTCCCAGGCTATCCCAAATATAACAATTCTCTTTACAACAATGGATGTTGAAGTCACCTAGCACAAGGACAGAATAACTATTTCGATTTTCTCTGCTATATGACACCAACAAATCATGCAGGCTAACTAAGTGTTCATTTGTGGAAGATTTATCAAAAGAGTTGTAAAAATTAACAATAAGCCAAACACCTACATCCCTAGTTGAGATTTGAACAGCCAGACAATATGGTGTACCAGTCTCCACTTTAGTGTGGGTGCCCTCGATTTTTAAAGAAATCAGGGTTAGTAACCCACCCTTAGCCCGCCCTATAGGGGAGGGAATTGCTGGAGACCAATAGGCTGTATAGCCGTCTAGATGGAACATATTTTTGGTGTCCCAGGTTTCCTGCAGCCCGATAATGTCACACTCCCTTAGGGAGTCCTTCCACCTAACATCATCTAACTTGTTGTTTAAACCCGCTATATTCCAACTGAGTATCCTTGTCCCCATGTGATTCTTCCTTGTCTGAGTGCTTGTTACTAAGAGCTTGTTGTTAATAGGTAACCCGTTTACCAAGTTTACCTTAGTAGATATGGTGGAACCCAGTCAGTCTATTTCCCCAAGGTTGCTCAATGTCTCAAATCGGTCATTTGTAGGGACAATGAACTCATTTGGGCCCTGGATTGAGGTTCTGCCATGCAACTGTTTCCTTTGTCTTTCTATTGGGGCAGTATTTCGATAAAAGAACCCTAGAGGTAGGATGTTAATACCTACACCCCTTAGATTCCTTGCCCCTGCTCTTTCAAGGATGAGATTGACAAGATATGGTGAGGCAAAATTTAATACCACACAGTCCCCAGTGCTCTGTTTCTCAGAATCACCAATCCACGGTATTCTCCGTGTCATTTTAAAATCTCTAAACAGACAACTACCAAGCCCAGTGAGATTGTCTAGATAATGAAGGGCTTTGTTTCTAAGGGACGTCCAGTGTTCCTCCGTACCTTTTGACAGAGGGGGCACATTTGATAAGATAACAGTATAAGGGGTGGCCTCGGGGGGTAAATTAAACTGGTTCAGTCTATGTGGTCGATGGTTAGTTAGATAGTCCCGGCCTCGCACAGGCTCCATGCTTGACTCAGGCCCGCTACACAGATTAGGACAAGTTACTTCCACAGTACGTCTCTCTACACGAGGGGCTAAAGTCTTGGTGATTTGCCTTCCAAGGAACCCCTCAGATGGAATATTTTGTGCCATGACTGCTTCCCTGGGCCGGTCAGTGGATCCTTCTATCCCTCCTCCCACTGGGACGCGTTGGTACAGAGATAATTGATTCTCCATTTTACTCAGTCTGCAATCTATGTCCCCAAGTTTGGAAAGAATGGGATTAAGCATGGATAATAATTTTTCTTCTATTTTAGAGATGATACGGTCCTCCGTTTCCTGCTCAGTCTGTTTGGGGAAACAATGTGGGATTGCATTTAAAAGCCCTTGTTTATTAGGGGTGACAGCCTCTATTGCACGGCCCTTCCTTCCCTGGGAGCCTTTAGTTTTTGGCACCTTGCTAGCCTGATGGGAAGTGGTTGGGATGTTACCTGCCTTCCTTTTCTTGGCTGTGACGCTAATGGAACCAACAGCCCCTCCTTTCCCTGACGTCGCTAATTTTTGCTGACGGGTAAGAATATTGGAAGGGGTGGGTTGGTTAACAATAGGATTCTCAGTCTCAATGAGTGAAGCGTCCGCAGCTGATGCCGGTGATATGGGGGCTGATTGATGTCTCTGGGCCTTGTGGGCGATCGACACCGCCCTGGTTTCTGCTAGATCTATCGGTAATACAAGATCAGGCTGAGGTATGCCCACAGGGGGTCGGTTAAAGTCTAGAGACAACCGTTTTAGCGTCTTCTCTATCTCCTGAAGTAGGTCAGATTCGGCCCTGATGAAAAAGGCATCAAGAGTCCCCACAATACCTAAGCCCCCCCCCCCCCTTTCATATTGCTCTTGCTCATTGTTGACAAAATGCCCCGGGCAAATATAACACAAAGTAGTCGTGGCAACAAACCCCAACTAGATGCCACACGAAGTTCGAGTTCACTGACCAGAGTTCCTTTGGGCGCAGTCCAGAAGGTGAAAGGGGGGCGGCCCAGCCCAGCCTCTCCCGGTCGCGGACGGGCGCGGACGGGCCCGCCCTTGGCCCGGGCTTCGCCCGGGCGCGCCCGCGCGCGTCCCACGCGAGGAGAGTGCTCAGCTGTTTTTAAGCACCTCCCGTCGCGGCTAGATGTGGTGGCAGCCCGCGACCAAAGGGCTGCTGGGGGATGTAGTTATGCCAGGACAGGCGACAGCAAAGAGCCCAAGCGACAGTCCCCCTGTCAATCAGCACCTCGTCTCACAGGGGAAATGGCGAAATCCCCAGGAAAGCGGCAAATTAGCAGGGCGTCCCGCGCGAGGAGAGTGCTCAGCTGTTTTTAAGCACCTCCCGTCGCGGCTAGGTGTGGTGGCGGCCCGCGACCAAAGGGCTGCTGGGGGATGTAGTTATGCCAGGTCAGGCGACAGCAAAGAGCCCAAGCGACAGTCCCCCTGTCAATCAGCACCTCGTCTCACAGGGGAAATGGCGAAATCCACAGGAAAGCGGCAAATTAGCAGGGCGTCCCCAGGGATGTCAAAATTGGTCAGTCGGAATTGAAAAGGCTGGCGCTGGCCGGGAGGTTATCATTCAGGAAAGAGAGTTCTGGGGCCACATGAGTCCGTGTGAAACTGTTGCGTCCCAGTTGCTTGCAGAAAGCGATGACATCAGCTGGGAAATCAAAGAAGCGTGGTTTACCCTCCTTCGTCACCTGGAGTCTGGCTGGATGCAACATACCATACTTCAGGTCATGCTTCCTAAGCAGCGTTTTTGCATCTGAGAATATCCGTCTTGCCTCCTGCACCGCAAGAGTGAAGTTGGGATACATTGGAATAACAGCCCCCGGTACTGCAAGGGAGACCTTTTTCAGGCCATTCTAAGTGCAGTGTCTCAGTCCCTATAATTTAAAAGACGGCCACAATGGGGCGGGGGCCCTCCTGGTGGTGGGCATGGGCCTAGGGATCTGTGGGATCTCTCCACAATAAAGGTGGATGAGAAGTGTTCAATGTCAAAGAGTTAATTGAGCAGTGACCCAACAAAATGCTCAGGGGGTCCTGTATCAGTCAATTCTTCCAGGCCAACGATGCAGAAATTGTTCCTATGTGAACAGGCCTCTAGGTCTTCATTTTTAATGGCCACCACTTTCAGTAGGCGCTCCCTTTTCTCTAGTCAGTGTGTTATTGAGGCTGAAGTGTCCTCTAGTGTAGAAATCCGTTCTTCTGTGGCATCTATACGAGTGCCAAGATGGTCCAGGAGCTCCCCCATTCGGGTCAAGTCATGACGTGAGAGTGTCGAAACGTGCATCTTTAGAGCAAAAGCCAGCCCCAAGATGGCAGGCAGAGTCTCTGCCATTCCCAATGTCTGAGGTGGGCCAAGGTCGGTCTTCTAGTTTGGCCGATCGAATGTGAGTCTGTGCTGTTTAGTGTCTCCTCGCACCATGACTAGGGAGCACCCGGGAGAGATTGGGGTGTGTGAATGCAGAGCGCCTGACAGCAAACAGCAAATTGGCAAAAGTGAGGCAGGGCCCTAGTGGTGTCATGAGGGGCATCCCCAGTGTAGGTATTGACAGGCGAGAGGGGGTCCAGGCAGGAGATGGCCCACAGGATAAAGTCCAGAGAAGGGCACGCAAAGGTGGAAGTGCCATTGGTGAAGTGGGCAAAGGTGGCAGCTGGTGGCAGCAGTGTTATGGGGTTGGCAGTGCCTCTCATCGTTGAGCACTGTGGAATAGGCAGCCAGTCCTGTGCTCAATAGAAGCAGGAGGAAAGGTGGTAAATGCGCCGTACTCACTTTTGAAGGATCAGGCTGTATTCCAGCCATAGGCACCTGATGCCTCCACGCTAAATGCACCTCAGGGTTAGGCCATCCCGTAAGCAGGGAGTCGGCAGGGCCTGTATGCCAGGATGCACAATGTGGATGGTGGCAGGCAGCAGAAATCCAAGGAGGCAGGCGTGTCCAGCCCGAGGGGCTGGTCACATCGAGACCATGAACCGCAAGGCCCCCGTTGGTCCCGGTGGGGAGGAGGTCCTATGGTGCAAGGTCTCCCAGAAAGGCAGCCCCGTCATGCAGTTTGCAAAAGGGCCTGTCGGGTTATGCCTGGCCCCGCCCCAGGTCCTTCCACAGCCAGCACTGCAGCAGAGTCTCTAAGGCAGCGTGTAACTGTCCTTCTCCCCAACGTGTCACTGCAGCTCACTCCACTGGTCCTGGAATGTCTAGGTGCAGCAGAGAGGGGCCTCAGGCTTACCCACTGCTCCTGCCTCAGCGGTGTCTCTGAGGCGGGCTGGGCCTCGCTCTTGCCGCAGGAGCTGTAGGAGGCCGGGAAGGTTAACGGTGGACCAGGAGCAGGTCACTGCATCCCCCAGGTTTTGGGGGTAAATAATTACCCTGATGCAGGCAAATGGAGCCACTGCCCCTAGGATGCGGGCAGTCAGTTCTGGAGCTTCATCGCTGTGTGGCCATTGCAGTCGATGGCTCGGCCACTCCCCACATGGATCCTGAGGTCTGACCCAAAATTCTTCTATGTATGAATATATATTAAGTCATTTTTAGATCTCGCCTACGCAGCACGCAAGCGCTGCATAGGAGGGGACCTCTTGCAATCGATCACCACTTTTGCCTAAACACGTGCACGTTTTGCATTGCTTTGTATTGCAACTCGTGCACGTTTGGTGTTTCCCTTGTGGGAGCGAGCAGAGGCGCCATCTGTTAGCAATTATCGCCCTGCCGCTGCTTGCTCCCGTAAAGTAAATGCCAAACGTACACGAGTGGCAAAACAACCCAATGCAAAACATGCATGCGTTTAAGCAAAAGTAAACGCTGTGCGTGTCTGGTCCCTGTTACCATGCAGAGACTGCTTGTTTCTTTTCTTTGTGAGACACTCTCACTGCAGGCACAACGTGTTTTTTTTTTATTAACGGAGCATATCGCTTTAACGCGCTTTATTTATTTTTTATTAACGGAGCATTGCGCTTTAATGCGCTTAAAATTTTAAATGCATTAGAAATACACGAGGAATGGCGGTCGCTGCGGTGGCTGAGTGAGCTGGCTCCTAACTACCTCCCTGCTAAACCTCTCTCTCCTTGATTCTGGGCGCTCGTAATGGCAGAGAGCTACTAAAAAAAAAGAAAAAAGGAACTTACCATTCTTTATCTCCTTGGATGATTTGGCACTCTTGGTCCTGGCTTCTGGGGGTCCCGCTGCCTTGCAGATTGGTTGCGTGGAAAACCTCCAGTGTGTCCTCTCCGCTCGCTGTATCCATCCAGCTTTCAAAATGCCATAAATTTTAAATGCAGTACTGGGCTGTACAGAGCCCTCATTGTTGTGCGTGCCCTACATGAACGGATATTTGTTTGTTGTGTAGTGTGCAGTACTGGCCTGTACAGAGCCCTCATTGCTGTATGTGCGCTACATGAACAAATATAATAGGCTCCTGCTCTACAAGGTCTGTTGACTGTTTGTTTAGCAAATTCATACAGCACAAACTGAACTCAAGAGTAGTAGAGACCGTTACAAGACACCCATTTACATTAAATGAGCCACTCTCACTGCAGGCACGACGTGTTTTTTCTTATTAACGGAGCATTGCACTTTAATGTGCTTTAAATTTTAAATTAAATGCAGTACTGGGCTGTACAGAGCGATCATCATGTGTGATTACTCAATTAATCTCACTATGGTCCCCCTGTTTACTAAAAATGGGGTGCTAAGGAACATTTACATGCGCTATAAGAAGGGACCACCCCGTTAAATCTGTTTTGTGTTCTATCTACTCACCGTTTTTCTAATATTTGGCCTCTTTCTGCTCTCCCATGTGCCCCCTTCAAGATCCTCCTCTCCTTCCGCATTCTGCCAGCACCCTCTTACCCAATAGTCATCCACCACCACCACCACGTCCACCACCACCACGTCCCCCACCACCAACACGTCCACCACTACCACCACCACATCCACCATAACCATGTCCACCACCACCACCACTTCCACAACCACCACCACGTCCACCACCATGTCCACCACATCCACCACCACGTCCACCACCACCACCACATCCCCCACCACCATGTCCACCACCACCACGTCCACCACCACCACATCCACCACCACTGTGTCCACCACCACCACCACCACCACATCCACAACCATGACCATCACCATCACCATGTCCACCACCACCTCATCCACCACCACCACATCCACCACCACCACCACTACGTCCACCATCACAACATCCACCACCCCCACCACATCCACCACCACCACGTCCACCACCACCATGTCCACCACCACCACCACGTCCACCACCACCATGTCCACTACCACCACCACTACGTCCACCACCACACCATCCACCACCCCCACCACATCCACCACCAACACGTCCACCACCACCATGTCCACCACCACCACGTCCACCACGACCATGTCTACTACCACCACCACGTCCACCACCACACCCACCACCTTGACCATCACCACCACCACATCCACCACCACCACATCCACCACCACCACCACATCCACCACCACCACATCTACCACCACCACGTCCACCACCACAACATCCACCACCACAACATCCACCACAACATCCACCACCACCACCACCACATCCACCACCACCATGTCCACCACCACCACGTCCACCACCACCATGTCCACCACCACCATGTCCACCACCACCATGTCCACCACCACCACCACGTCCACCACCACCATGTCCACCACCACCATGTCCACCACCACCACCACATCCACCATGTCCACCACCACCATGTCCACCACCACCACCACATCCACCAACAGGTCCACCACCACCAACACGTCCACCACCATCAGATCTACCACCACCACATCCACCACCACCCCGTCCGCCACCACCACCACGTCCACCACCACCACGATGTCCACCACATCCACCACCATGTCCACCACCACCACCACGTCCCCAACCACCACGTCCACCACCACCACATCCACCACGTCCACCACCACCATGCCCACCACCACCACCACGTCCACCACCATGACCATCACCACCACCACGTCCACCACCACCTCATCCACCACCACCACATCCACCACCACCACTACGTCCACCACCACAAAATCCACCACCCCCACCACATCCACCACCACCACTTCCACCATGTCCACCACCACCACCACGTCCACCACCACCACGTCCACCACCACCACCACGTCCACTACCACCACGTCCACCACCACCACGCCCACCACCATGACCATCATCACCACCACCACGTCCAACACCACCACATCCACCACCACCACGTCTACCACCACCACGTCCACCACCACCATGTCCACCGCCACAACATCCACCACCACCACCACTACGTCCACCACCACAACATCCACCACCACCACCACGTCCACCACCACCATGTCCACCACCACCACGTCCACCACCACCATGTTCACCACCACCATGTCCACCACCAACACCACATCCAACACATCCACCACCACCATGTCCACCACCACCACCACGTCCACCAACAGGTCCACTACTCACCGTTTTTCTAATATTCGGCCTCTTTCTGCTCTCCCATGTGCCCCCTTCGAGATCCTCCTCTCCTTCCACATTCTGCCAGCACCCTCTTACCCAATAGTCATCCACCACCACGTCCACCACCACCACGTCCCACACCACCAACACGTCCACCACTACCACCACCACATCCACCATAACCACGTCCACCACCACCACCACGTCCACCACCATGTCCACCACATCCACCACCATGTCCACCACCACCATGACATCCCCCACCACCACATCCACCACCACGTCCACCACCACCACGTCCACCACCACTGTGTCCACCACCACCACGTCCACCACCACCACATCCACAACCATGACCATCACCATCACCACGTCCACCACCACCTCATCCACCACCACCACATCCACCACCACCACCACTATGTCCACCATCACAACATCCACCACCCCCACCACATCCACCACCACCACGTCCACCACCACCATGTCCACCACCACCACCACCACGTCCACCACCACCACGTCCACCACCGCCATGTCCACCACCACCACCACATCCACCATGTCCACCACCACCATGTCCACCACCACCACCACATCCACCAACAGGTCTACCACCACCAACACGTCCACCACCATCAGATCCACCACCACCACATCCACCACCACCACGTCCACCACCACCACCACGTCCACCACCACCACCATGTCAACCACATCCACCACCATGTCCACCACCACCACCACGTCCCCAACCACCACGTCCACCACCACCACATCCACCATGTCCACCACCACCATGCCCACCACCACCACCACGTCCACCACCATGACCATCACCACCACCACATCCACCACCACCACTACGTCCACCACCACAAAATCCACCACCCCACCACATCCACCACCACCACTTCCACCATGTCCACCACCACCACCACGTCCACCACCACCATGTCCACTACCACCACCACGTCCACTACCACCACGTCCACCACCACCATGCCCACCCATGACCATCATCACCACCACCACGTCCAACACCACCACATCCACCACCACCACATCCACCACCACCATGTCTACCACCACCACGTCCACCACCACCACCACCATGTCCACCGCCACAACATCCACCACCACCACTACGTCCACCACCACAACATCCACCACCACCACCATGTCCACCACCACCATGTCCACCACCACCATGTCCACCACCACCATGTCCACCACCACCATGTCCACCACCACCACCACGTCCACCACCACCACGTCCACCACCACCATGTCCACCACCATGTCCACCACCAACACCACATCCAACACATCCACCACCACCATGTCCACCACCACCACCACGTCCACCAACAGGTCCACCAACATGTCCACCACCATCAGATCCACCACCACTACATCCACCACCACGTCCACCACCACCACCATGTCCACCCCCACCACCATGTCCACCACATCCACCACCATGTCCACCACCACGTACCCCACCACCATGTCCACCACCACCATGTCCACCACATCCACCACCACCATGTCCACCACCACCACCACCAAGTCCACCACCATCACGTCCACCACCATGACCATCACCACCACCACATCCACCACCACCACTACGTCCACACCACAACATCCACCACCCCCACCACATCCACCACAACCACATTACACCATGTCCACCACCACCACCACGTCCACCACCACCATGTCCACTACCAGCACCACGTCCACCACCACCACGCCCACCACCATGACCATCACCACCACCACATCCACCACCACCACGTCCACCACCACCATGTCCAGCATTTCCACCATTTCCACCACCACATCCACCACATCCACCACATCCACCACCACCACCACGTCCACCAACAGGTCCACTACCACCAACACGTCCACCACCATCAGATCCACCACCACCACATCCAACACCACATCCACCACCACCATGTCCACCACCACCACATCCACCACCATGTCCACCACCACATCCACCACCACCACATCCACCAACACATCCACCACCACCATCACGTCCACAACAGTGGTCGAAGCGGGGAAAAAAAAATAGGGGAACTGTGGGCGGAGAATCAGAGGGCGGGAATAACCCGAGGATGGGGTAAGTGGGTGGAGTTAGAGGTGTTGCCAGGATTGGCAAAACATCCCAATCTTTAGTATTTGTTTGGCATGTCACTGACCAGTTACAGCTTATTATGTTATGTAATCAACCAATGGATACACAAGATTATTTAACAATTAATATGAGTTATTGACATTAAAATAAATTCACAAAGAGGGATATGTTTCTGATCACAGAATGTCCCAAATATGCTTAAAAATGGAAGCACAAGCCATTTGTTTCCGAGCCATGGAGTTTCTGTCATCAGCAATATACACAGAGACAATCAATTTTACGTGTGTAAATCACTGTATAGGAAATGTTACATAAGACAAAGGACTACAAGATGTAGGAGTCACATGACAACCATATCTGGAGAAACACAAACTCAGAATTTAAAACTTAATACCATGATTGGGGGCTCTCTTAAATAATCATAATTGATTTCTATCCAAATGAACACTTTTTGCAATATTAGGATAATCAAAGGCTTAGGGAAAAAAACATAAAGCTCTAGTTTATACCTTGCAGTTTGCTTGCAGCTCTTAGATGAAAGTTAATAGCTCACTGTTCTTTGTTAGGATTTTAACTTATAAACTGCAAGTAACAAAAGGATCTTACTGACAAAAGCTGTAAAACACTGACCTATTTACAATATGTGCACTTTGTGATGTGCATGGTACATTTACTTTGCAGCAGGTACATTAACCCTCTGCGCTAACTTTCCATGAGTCAAAACTTCCACTAGACAAAACTCCGATCTCTAGGAAGAAGTTTATTCACCGGAGTTATCATGACATTTTTAATATTGCCGAAAATTGTTGTAGGTCAAGAAGGAAGCAGCAAGTGCTTTTAAAACCATAATTTACAACGCCCCCACTCAAAGTCAGCACCGTTGCAGTCACACCGGTCACACCGCCCTGGAGCCAGCTCTTCTCAGGGGTCCTTTGACCTCAGTGACAGTCACTGTTGCTCTAGGGTCTGCTACTATGTAGGCCTGCCCACAAGACTGGAGGTGAACTTCAGTATGGATTATGGTGGGCAAGCCTTCAAGGTGAACCCACACTTGCCACTGCTAGGGTCCACCTACTGGTGCTAAAACACCAGGGCTTTTCCGGTTTTGCAGGGCCTTCTAAGGTCTAGCATGGGAATGTGCTCCCTCAGGAGAGTGGTCTGGTGGACTGGTCATAAAAGCTGAACCTGGTTCCCTAGTTCTAAATTCGGCAGCTCTGCCCCAGTGCTACATCCGCTCCCTCACTGAACACCATACTGCCCCACTGAGAGAAATTCACACTGCCTTCAACTACAATCCAATTTGACCTGCTATAAACAACTGGATGCGACTCAATTCAAATTACGCACTAGGCAAAAGCAATATGCTGTCTAAAAGAAAAAGAAACAACATCCTGGAAAAAGCAAACACTCATAGGGAATGAAAGATTAAATAAAGCATGTGAAATGTAAGCAGAAACAACATGGTGAACTTAACGCTTTTACACTCACTATTCAGAAATCAGTGAGTGCTTCTGCCTGAAAACTACAGGACCCAGAACGGACCCATTTCAATGTCCACTGCTTATATGCTTACAAAACGTAAGCAGTATGGTTTAAAAAGACCACATTCGTGAACACAAAGCCGCCGTACACATTTTGTTTTCCAATCCACCCATCAACCAGGTATTGCAGTACCTCCAGGTTTGGCGCACTTCCCCACCAGGGGAAAACAGCGCTTCACTGGCAAACTCGGTAAAGTGACGCTAATGTTTTTGGGGTTTGAATAAAAACAATCTGGCCACTTTAAGAACACTCCGTCTTGTTTTTTTTATAGATTTTTTCGTATTATGAACCTTTTATTTCCGAGGCTGAACTTTGGAATAGAAAAATGTAAAAATGGCAGTTCCAGCAAAAGTTTTCTTTTTTGCATCCATTTCACAGGCAAACAAATGAACGATAGGAAGAAAGAGAGGGTGAGAACCATTTCTTGAGTCATGGTTTTCGGTAAGTGAGGAGGAGTTAGACAGACAGAGAGGGAATAGGAGTAAGAAAGAGGGTGGGTGACGGGCCAGCTGCCAGCGGCAGAGCAAAAGCAGACACCTTCCTTGTCTCGTCTGGGCAGGAAGCAAGAGAAGGAGATCTTTTCCTTCCCTGCTCCCCGACCCCCCCCCGAACAGCCACTAATGCCGAGCCTTCTCTAACGCCATGGATATTTCTTACGTCCCGAGACGCACGTTCAAAATAAAAAAGTTGGGGAACGGAAGCTATAGAATTAAAGAAGTAGGGGCACGCCATGCCCTTCCGTTCCCGTCCACTTCGACCACTGGTCCACAACCACCACCACCACATCCACTACCACCACCAAATCCACCACCACCATGTCCACCACCACCACGTCCACCACCACCACGTCCACCACCACCACCACCACGTCCACCACCATGACCATCACCACACCACGTCCACCACCACCACATCCACCACCACCACATCTACCACCACCACGTCCACGCCCACCACCACCACATCCATCACCACAACATCCACCACCACTACCACGTCCACCACCACCACGTCCACCACCACCATGTCCACCACCACCACCATGTCCACCACCACAACGGCCATCACCACCATGTCCACCACCACCACCATGTCCACCACCAACAGGTCCTCCACCACCAACACATCCACCACCATCATGTCCACCACCACCACATTCACCACCACCACCACATCCACCACCATGTCCACCACCACATCCACCACCCCCACATCCACCACATCCACCACCACCACGCACACAATCACCACCACCCCCACATCCACCACCACCACCACATCCACCACCACCATGTCCACCACCACCACGTCCAACACCACCACATCCACCACCACCACATCCACCACCACATCCACCACCACATCCACCACCACCACCACGTCCACCACCACCACCACGTCCACCACCACTACCATGCCCACCACCACATCCACCACCACCAGCATCACCACCACCACCCATAACAGGTAAAGTGTCACTGGAGGGCAGAGGTAATAGGAGTGTCAACCCAGGCTGTACATGGGAGCTTTAAGGATGCATTGGGTGCGAGAAGACGGGAATAGGGGCTAGAAGTATTACACCAGACCCAAGAAACATTTTGAAGAGGCACAATGTCACAGGGGCTCCTGTAAAAGCACTCCCAGCATCTCTACCTCACAATGGCATACCTGCACGAGCCACTCACTCAAAACAAGCATTGGCATAGCCAATCGGTCTCGCCTTTGGGACCTTATAAGAGTTTAGCCATGCAACACTTGATGTTGTTGCACCAAGGATATTGTGATGGATAACTAAACACTTATAAGGTCCCAAAGGTGAGACCTATTGGCTATGCCAATGCTTGTTATTAGTTCTGGCCAAGAGACAGTTTCAGCATTCTTGCAAGCCGTTTGTAATAAAGCTATGTATATAAATACATTCATAGAGGGGCTTTGCATCAGCCATCTTCATTGAATTGTCTGTTTAAATGCCATTCACATTTTGCCTCCTGCCACCATAGCACAGAGCATAAGGCGATAGGTCTGCCAACTTCAGGCCCTTGCACTCTTGCACTTTGAGTGATGGTATTTCACCTGATTAATGAACATCTGCCTAAAAATAAGTGCACTTCAATGCGAGGGCTGATGGGTCAATACTTTACTTTGTCAATGTTTTTTTCTTTTCATTCTTTATCCACTTACATCTTTTAAGTTAATCTTCCATGTTTAAGCTTATATTTTTATGTTACAAGTAGTAGTCCTGGATACAGGAAGTGAAGATCTCCGCAAGATGATCCACCTCTGCATTTGGGAGAATCATGATGGCTTAGTTGGTCCTTTCCTGGAGCCTTGCCGTTTAAAAGACCTGTGGCCACACCCCTCGCCACCCCACACCTTTGGAAAACTACCTCCCTCCCGAATTGGAGGTGAACAGGGGACCTGCAAGGGAATGGGCCAAGCCTCGTACTCGTTACTATCTGTTTCCCTCTCTCGTTTTCAGCGAGACTTATGTAGAGGCTTCCGAAAATGCTCCCAAAGGCTTCCCAGGCGGATCGGGTGGCGGTTACGCACACAACCACGTGCATTCCATTTGCCACCAGCTACTTCCTGCGCGTGCGCCGCCTCACGCATTCAGAGAGATTTAGTAAGGGGCACAAGACCTTAGGAATGCGGTTTATGGCCAGTGCATGTGAGGCATTCAAGCGCGAAGATGGCATCTGGCATCGGACTTAAAAGCAGCAGACTGCTTTCGCCAGCACGCGCTCGGCCTCACTTCCTGCATCCCCTCTTACAACAATTAACTTTCATTATAACTCACACCCCATATGCTCGTTCCCTCCCAACCTTCCTTTGATGTCTGCTTTTCTTGTTGTTTACAAACCACGCCACACACTGCTGCATGCCACACACTGCTGCATGCCACACACTGCTGCACGCCGCACACTGCCGCACGCCGCACACTACCACACGCCATACACTGCTGCGCACACTGCTGCATTACACACTGCTGCATTACACACTGCTGCATGCCACACACTGCTGAACGCCACACACTGCTGCACGCCGCACAATGCTGCACCCCTCACACTGCTGCACGCCACAATGCTGCACGCCACACACTGCTGCACGTCACACACTGCTGCACGCCACACACTGCTGCACGCCTCAC
Organism: Triturus cristatus; assembly: GCF_964204655.1. NCBI lineage: Eukaryota > Metazoa > Chordata > Amphibia > Caudata > Salamandridae > Triturus > Triturus cristatus. Next base: position 990,835,019 of record NC_140580.1, read on the forward strand.
ACTGCTGCACGCCTCATACTGCCGCACGCCGCACACTGCTGCATGCCGCTGTATGCCACACACTGCTGCACACCATACACTGTTGCACGCTGCACACTGCTGCACGCCGCACACTGCTGCACGCCGCACACTACCGCACACCACACACTGCTGCACACACTGCTGCATTACACACTGCTGCATTACACACTGCTGCATGCCACACACTGCTGCATGCCACACACAGCTGCATGCCGCACAATGCTGCATGCCTCACACTGCTGCATGCCACACTGCTGCATGCCACACTGCTGCACGCCACACACTGCTGCACGCCACACACTGCTGCACACCACACACTGCTCCACGCCTCACACTGCTACATGCCTCACACTGCTGCACGCCGCACACTGCTGCACGCCGCACACTGCTGCATGCAACAAACTGCTGCATGCCGCTGCACGCCACACACTGCTTGTGGGGCCCGGCCTCGTGGCGTGGGCCTCCATGACCATTAGCCCCCAAACCCAACCCATACACCACCCCTGGTCCCTGGTTATAGCTGCTGTCCTCCCCACCCCGTAGACACCGAAGACCCCTGGCCACCATGTCCCGATGGCCGGCCGGGGCCCCAGCGAAACCTAGACCCTAAACGCGCCATGCCCGGCCAAGGGAGAGAGAACCCCCCCAAGCAAGACAGGGAGGAGTAGTTTCTGTCACACCTCTGACCTCCTCTCAACAGAGGGTTTCGATCGCCCTCCGGACCCCCAGAGAGCTGGCTCCCCGCATGCTGGGTGTCTGGAGTCCCTCCCAGGCCAACCTGAAAGGATCAAAGAGCCGAGCGGCAGGAAATCCCAACACCGCCCCCAGAAGCCAAGACCCCTCTCTGTGTGGACGCCGGACTTCAAAGGGAATGAGGCGTATAACAGGGGATGCTGAGGGGACTGGGGCAGAGAAGACCTGGAACTAAGAGAGCCCTGCGTACCTGGTCGTGGCTCGACGAAACTGCAAAGAAGGACGCTACCTGATCCTTGGAAACCATCTGAGCCCTGCTGACGTCGTCACGGCTCCCGAGAACACTACGAAGCCCGGGGCCTGCTGAGAGACTCGTGGCTCCCCCCGATCCTAAGACCATCGGAGCCTGCTGAGAGACTCGCGGCTCCACCCAACTCTAAGACCCGTTGAGCCTGCAGAGTGAATCGCGGCTCCCCGAAGATCTCCCGATTGACAGTTCCCTCCTCCCGGAGCCCTGCGGACGTGGTCGCGGCTCGAGAATACACTGGTCCGGCTGGACCCAAGACTGTACCGTGTCCCCCGGCTCGAGGATTGAGAGCTGTGCGAAGGATACTCGGCATTGACTCTGAACTTAGAACTGTCCCGCTACCCCAACCCCCTTGGTCAAGGAATTACCAAGCTTGTTGTATTGACCAAAGACTACCTTGCGGATCATAAAGATCCAAAGAATCTTAGATAAAGATCTCAGTTTATTGAAACCTACTGTGTGGTGTCCCTTTGTCAAGTAGTGCCAGCTCAGCGAGTGCGATCCTGAAGTACGAGACCCCTTCCTGGAAGGGCCTCCCCGACGGTGCTCGGCCTGGTTCTGGGAGGGGTGGGTCACGGGGTGGTCAGGAACGTGTTCTGTAACCTCCCTGAGATCGCCCCTTCCAACATTTGGTGGCAGGCGACGGGATCCGAGCCGACACCTGGAGATCGTACAGTAAACGGCTGACGCACTACCAAACAAAGATGGAAGAAGGAACCGCCATGAGTACCGCAGGAACCAACGTGAGTTCTACGTTCCGAGAGGACCGGTTGGAAGAGTATACGCACCGAGAATTAAAACAGTTTTGCAAAGACCTTGGAATCGCTACCACCGGATTAAGCACCAAAGAAGATTTCCAGAGAGCATTGAAGGCCGGAGTAGAGTCCGGAGATTCCCTTCCCCAAACTGAAGGAGGCGGTCGACGGATGGAGCCGCCGAACGAGCTCCGAAGCACCCCGGTAAGGAGCAACGCCCCAGAGGGTGGCCTATCCCCAGAAGAACTAGCAGACCGGGAAAGGAGCCGCAGCCACAAACTAGAACTGGCCAAGCTAAAGATAGAGGGAGAGCTAAAATTGGCCGAGAAAAAGTTAGCTGTAGAACAATTACGCCTACAAGGGGAACTTGAAGAGAAGAAACGCCAGCGAGAGCACGAAGAAAAAAAACTTCAACTGGAACATAAGCACAGCCTAAAAGAGATCGAGCTCAAGGCCAGGAATGAGGAATCCAGACCCCCGGGGAATCAAGGGACCTCTGCCCCGGTGGAAACAAAGGACCACATCCCAAAGGATGTGGAGAAAGAATATTACAAGAACGACGATATCCAGCAATGGTTCAAGGCCTAAGAGGTCACCATGACCTCCCACCGAGTCCCACAGAAGGATTGGGGGGCTGGCTTGTGGGGCCGGTTCCTGAGCGAGGGGAGAGACACCCTGCTGGACCTGCCCTCCACTGTGCTAAATTCTTACAGCCACATGAAAGAGGCCCTGTTAGCGAGATATGGACTCACCCCCGAGATGTACCGGCAAAGGTTCCGAGACTGCAAAAAGATACCCGGTACTACGTGGGTGGAGTACGTGAACTTTTACAGCCGGGCCTTAGACGGGTGGATCAAGGGCAGCAAGGTCTCCACCTTTGAGGAGCTGTTCGACCTGATCGCATGGGAACACTTGTCCGCAAATTGCTTTGTAGAGTTACGCCAGCACCTCCTCGACAGCAAGCTCACAGATCCGCGGAAACTGGCTGTTGAAGCTGACCGCTGGGTGAACACCCGGGCCCCGTGGGAGACTACGGCCGCCACAGTCGGAGACCTCCCCGCCAGAGGGGTGGGGGGAACCAGGGAAGGCAGAGGGAATTCCAGGCAGGCCCCCAGCATAGTCCCCCCAGAAACCAACCCCCGCACTTTCCAGCACCACCTCCAGCCAGCACGGGGCCCCCGGGGAGGCAGGGACCCCGAGACAAGATCACATGTTACCGATGCCAACAGACTGGTCACTACGCCAGTGACCCCCAATGTCCCAGGTACCAACGGGCCGCAGCGTCCGCTCCCCCAGCCCGACAGATGGCCACCGTGGCCCTAGGGAGGAGATAGAGGACGCCGAGGAGTGGGAGCCTGTAGCCATGGCCCTGGTCTCCCTAGGAGACCGAGAAATGGTTCCCGGAACTGCCTTACCCGCCAACACCAAGAAATACCGACAGCAGGTGACGGTCAACGGGCACCGAGTCGAGGCCCTCCGCGACACCGGGGCGAGTGTCACAGCGGTCCACTGCCACCTGGTAACCAAAGACCAGATACTTCCCGACATCTTCTGTCCGGTTATATCCTCGGACAATTCCGAGAGCCTCTGCAGGATGGCCCTGGTACCCTTCGAATGGGGGGAGTAACCGGTAAATTGAGAGTGGCCGTCCGAACCTCCCAGCCCGTAAACTGCCTCCTGGGCAACGACCTCGAGAGCTCCCTGTGGGGACAGGTGGAACGAAGGGCCCACCTAGGAATGATGGGCCTACCCAAATGGGTGTGCGCCACCACGCGCTCCATGTCAGCTCGATCGCCTCCCCTCGAGGGAGGTGAGGCGCAAACCCTGAACCCAGTCCCCATCCCCGAGGGACGGGACAGGCTACCCGAGCCCGATGACCTCCCCCCGGAAGGGGAACCCATCCCCGACAACAGACCATTATATCAGAACCCCGAGCAAATGACGGAGCTAGGTGACCTGCCCCAGTTGGTGCAATGGCGCTCCATGGGGGGCCCCTCCCGGGAAGAGTTCTGCAGAGAACAAGCCGCCTGCCCTTCCCTCATCGGACTCTGGCAGCAGGCCGAAGCCCAGGCAGCGGGCGACAGGTCCGGAACCCATTGGGTGTATTGGGAAAACGACCTCCTGTACAGTGAGCTGAAGTCTGCCGAGCTAGGATCGGCCCGGGTACTGGTGGTACCACTGGGCTTCCGAGACTTCCTCCTGAGCCTAGCTCACGATGTACCCCTGGCGGGACACTTGGGCCAAGACAAAACCTATCATCGCTTAGTCACCCACTTCTATTGGCCCAAGATGCGAGCTAATGTCGAAGCCCACTGTAAGTCATGTCCCACGTGCCAGGCCAGCGGAAAAAGTGGCGGAAAGCGCAAGGCGCCACTACAACCCTTCCCCGTCGTTAGTACCCCCTTCGAGCGGGTGGGGATAGACATCGTGGGACCTCTGGACCCAAGGACCGCCCAAGGCCACCGGTTCATCCTCGTACTGGTGGACCATGCCACCCGCTACCCCGAGGCCATTCCCCTCTGAACCGTGACGGCCCCCGTGGTGGGACGGGCCTTGATGGGGATATTCTCCCGCGTGGGGTTCCCTCTCGAGGTCGTGAGTGATCGCGACACTAACTTTATCTCGAAGTATATGAAGTCCTTATGGCAGCAATGCGGGGTATCGTACAAATTCACCACCCCGTACCATCCCCAAGGCAATGGTCTAGTGGAACGGTTTAACCGGACCCTGAAGGGGATGATCATGGGCCTCGAAGAGCCCCTCCGTCGCAGGTGGGACGTTCTCCTCCCCTGCCTCCTGTTCGCATACCGGGAAGTTCCCCAAAAAACCCTGGGGTTCAGCCCATTCGAATTGCTCTACGGGCACCCCGTCCGGGGACCCCTGAGCCTGGTCAAGGAGGGCTGGGAGACCGCCCCCGAGGGCTCCCCCAAGATGTATTCCGATACATCTTGGCGCTCCGCAACCAGACTCGGAAATTCCGAGAGCTCGCCGAAGCAAACCTCGAGACTAGCCAGGAGGAGATGAAGCGCTGGTATGACCAGAATGCCACTCTGGTCGAGTTCCAGCCGGGCCAACAGGTCTGGGTGATGGCCCCGGTGAAACCATGCACGCTCCAAGACAAATGGACTGGACCCTTCAAGGTCGTAGAGCGAAAGAGTCAAGTCACTTATTTAGTTGACGTCCAGTCCCCTCGGAACCCCCTCTGGGTTCTCCACGTGAACCGCCTCAAACCTCACTTCGTGAGGACAGAGTTGAGTTTGCTCCTGGCCACCGACGATGGGGCCGAGGAGGACACCGAGCCCCTCCCGGATCTCTTGTGCGCGAAAGAAAAGGATGGCTCTATAGAAGGAGTGAGACTTTCCTCCTCCCTCACCCCCCAACAATACGACGATTGCCGCCAGCTATTGGGGCAATTCGCAGACCTCTTCTCCCTCACCCCCAGGGTCACCGACTGGTGTGTCCACAACGTGGATACTGGAGACAGCCCGCCAGTATGGCACAGAGCCTACCGCGTCCCTGACAGGGTCCGCACCTGCATCCAAGCCGAGGTAGCCAAGATGCTAGCCCTAGGGGTGGTCGAACCCTCCGACAGTCCATGGGCTAGCCCCGTGGTATTGGTTCCGAAAGCAGCGGCCCAGGTGGTCGCCCCCGAACTAAGGTTCTGTGTGGACTACCGGGGGCTCAACGCAGTCACCCGAGCAGACGCTCACCCTATCCCCCGCGCAGACGAGCTCATTGACCGCCTGGGGCCTGCTCACTACCTCAGCACCTTCGACTTGACCTGCGGATACTGGCAAATTGTGCTCACCGAGGGAGCCAAGGAGCGGTCCGTCTTCTCCACCCCAGATGGGCACTATCGCTTCCGAGTCATGCCCTTTGGAATGAAAAATGCCCCGGCCACCTTCCAGAGGCTGGTCAACAGGGTCCTGGCCGGGCTGGAAGAGGTCAGCGCCGCGTACCTAGACGACATTGCGGTGTTCAGCTCCCAATGGGAGAACACCTCCAGCACCTCCGACAGGTGCTGATGGCCCTGCGCCAAGCGGGCCTAACCGTCAAAGCCAGCAAATGTCAAATTGGACAAGGTTCCGTGGTTTACCTGGGACACCAGGTCGGGAGCGGGCAGGTCGCCCCCCTCCAGCCCAAGATCGACGCCATCTTGGCCTGGGAACCCCCTGCGACACAGACCGATGTCCGGGCTTTTTTAGGCCTCACCGGCTACTACCGAAGATTCATTCAAAACTATGGCAGCATAGTAGGCCCCCTCACAGAACTAACCTCCAAGACACAGCCGAAGAAAGTACAATGGATCCCCCCTTGCCAAGAGGCGTTCGATGCCCTAAAAACCGCGATGTGTACGGCCCCCGTGCACCAAGCCCCCGATTACTCCAAGGAGTTTGTAGTCCAGACGGACGCTTCGTACCACGGTATCGGGGCTGTGTGAGACCGGCCTCGTGGCGTGGGCCCTCCCGACCAGCAAGCCACCCTGCAAACGCACCTGATCCCCGTTGTCACAGACTTCCGGCCGCCATGGCCCAACAACCCGATGGCCGGCCGAGGCCCCAGCAACACCCAAGACCCTACCACGCATGCCCGGCCGAAAGGGAGAGAAGCCCCCGAGCTAGACCAGGAGACGCCATCCCTGTCACACCTCTGGTCTCCTCCCCAAGGAGAGTTTCGATCGGCCACCAGGCCCCCGGTGAGCGGGCGCCTCGCCTGCTGGGCGTCTGGAGTCCCTCCCAGACCCACCTGAACAGATCAATGGGCCGAGCGACAGGAAATCCCAACACGCCCCCAGAAGCCAAGACCCCTCTGTGTGGACGCCGGACTTCAAAGAGAATGAGGCGTATAACAGGGGGTGCTGAGGGGACTGGGGCGGAGAAGACCTGGACCTACGAGAGCCCTGCTGACCTGGTCGCGGCTCGATCGATCCCTGAACCGAAGAAACGCTCCCCGAACTCTGAACCATCTGAGCCCTGCCGACGCTGTCGCGGCTCCCCGTACTCCGAACCATCTGAGCCCTGCTGACACTGTCGTGGCTCCCCGAACTCTGAACCATCTGAGCCCTGCTGACGCTGTCGCGGCTCCCCGAACTCTGAACCATCTGAGCCCTGCTGACGCTGTCGCGGCTCCCCGAACTCTGAACCATCTGAGTCCTGCTGACGCTGTCGCGGCTCCCCGAACTCTGAACCATCTGAGCCCTGCTGACGCTGTCGCCGCTCCCCGACTCCGAAACCACCTGTGCCTGTTGAGTGGCTCGCGGCACTCCCCTCCAGGAGAAGCGGCAGAGATTGCGGAGAGAAACGACATCCCCCAGCTCGAGGATTGAGAGCTGTGCGAAGGATACTCCGCAGAGACACTGACCTCAAAGACTGTCCCGCTACCCCCATACCCCCATAACTAGATCGCCGCCGCTTGTGGCACTGATTCAATACCTGCCTTTCGGATCATAAAGATCCCTTGAAACTATCGATAAAGTTTTCTGTCTTACGAAGAACTACTGTGTGGTGTCCCTCTGTCAGATAGTACAAGCTCAGCGTGTGTGATCCTAGGTACGAGACCCTTCCAGGAAGGGCCTCCCCGCCCTTGCTCGGCCTAACTCTGGGAGAGGTGAGTCACCGGGTGGTTAGGAACGTATTCCGGAACCCCCCGGAGAACGCCTTTCCACCAGCCGTCCTCTCACAATTCAACGAGAAGGGCCTAGACCAGCCTGTAGCCTTCATCAGCCGAAGGCTACTACCCCGGGAACGACGGTGGAGCACCATTGAAAGAGAGGCCTTCGCAGTAGTCTGGGCACTAAAGAAACTAGGGCCTTACTTGTTCGGAACCCACTTCCGAGTCTAAACAGATCACCGACCCTTACGGTGGCTGATGCAAATGAGAGGAGAAAACCCCAAACTGCTGCGATGGTCGATCTCCCTCCAGGGGATGGACTTCACCGTAGAGCATCGCCCAGGTACTGACCACGCCAACGCTGATGCCTGTCCCGATTCTTCCGCCTCAGCGAGGAGAACCCCCAAGAGGATGGGTAGTTCTCCCCGACTTTCAGCTGGGGGGGACGCGTGTGGGGCCCGGCCTCGTGGCGTGGGCCTCCATGACCATTAGCCCCCAAACCCAACCCACACACCACCCCTGGTCCCTGGTTATAGCCGCCGTCCTCCCCACCCCGTAGACACCGAAGACCCCTGGCCACCATATCCCGATGGCCGGCCCGGGGCCCCAGCGAAACCTAGACCCTAAACGCGCCATGCCCGGCCAGGGGAGAGGGAACCCCCCCCCAAGCAAGACAGGGAGGAGTAGTCTCTGTCACACCTCTGACCTCCTCTCAACAGAGGGTTTTGATCGCCCTCCGGACCCCCAGAGAGCTGGCTCCCCGCATGCTGGGTGTCTGGAGTCCCTCCCAGGCCAAACTCAAAGGATCAAAGAGCCGAGCGGCAGGAAATCCCAACACCGCCCCCAGAAGCCAAGACCTCTCTCTGTGTGGACGCCGGACTTCAAAGGGAATGAGGCGTATAACAGGGGGTGCTGAGGGGACTGGGGCAGAGAAGACCTGGAACTAAGAGAGCCCTGCGTACCTGGTCGCGGCTCGACGAAACTGCAAAGAAGGATGCTACCTGATCCTTGGAAACCATCTGAGCCCTGCTGACGTCGTCGCGGCTCCCGAGAACACTACGAAGCCCGGGGCCTGCTGAGAGACTCACGGCTCCCCCCGATCCTAAGACCATCGGAGCCTGCTGAGAGACTCGCGGCTCCACCCAACTCTAAGACCCGTTGAGCCTGCAGAGTGAATCGCGGCTCCCCGAAGATCTCCCGATTGACAGTTCCCTCCTCCCGGAGCCCTGCGGACGTGGTCGCGGCTCGAGAATACACTGGTCCGGCTGGACCCAAGACTGTACCGTGTCCCCCGGCTCGAGGATTGAGAGCTGTGCGAAGGATACTCGGCATTGACTCTGAACTTAGAACTGTCCCGCTACCCCAACCCCCTTGGTCAAGGAATTACCAAGCTTGTTGTATTGACCAAAGACTACCTTGCGGATCATTAATATCCAAAGAATCTTAGATAAAGATCTCCATTTATTGAAAACTACTCTGGGGTGTCCCTTTGTCAAGTAATGCCAGCTCAGCGAGTGCGATCCTGAAGTACGAGACCCCTTCCTGGAAGGGCCTCCCCGCCGGTGCTCGGCCTGGTTCTGGGAGGGGTGGGTCACGGGGTGGTCAGGAACGTGTTCTGTAACCCCCCTGAGATCGCCCCTTCCAACACTGCTGCACGCCACACACTGTTGCACGGTGCACACTGTTGCACGCCGCACACTGCTGCACGCCGCACACTGCTGCACGCCGCACACTGCTACACGAAACACTGCTGCATGCCACACATTGCTGCACGCCACACACGGTTGCATGCCACACACTGCTGCATGCCACACACTGCTGCACATCACACACTGCTGGACAATGCTACACGAAACACTGCTGCACGCCACACACTGCTGCACACCACACACTACTGCACGCCGCACACTGCTGCACACCACACACTGCTGCATTACTCACTGCTGCATGCTGCACGACACTGCTGCACGCCGCACACTGATGCACACCGCTGCACACCACAGTGCTGCATGCCTCACACTGCTACACGAAACACTGCTGCACGCCACACACTGCCGCACACTGCTGCACGCCGCACACTGCTGCACGCCTCACACTGCTACACGAAACATTGCTGCACGCCTCACACTGCTGCACGCCACACACTGCTGCACGCCACACACTGCTGCATGCCTCACACTGCTGCACGCCTCACACTGCTGCACGCCACACATTGGTGCATGCCGCACACTGCTGCATGCCTCACACTGCTACACGCCACACACTGCTGCACACCACACACTGCTGCACACCACACACTGCTGCACACCACACACTGCTGCACACCACACACTGCTGCACGCCGCACACTGATCCACGCCGCACACTGCTGCATGCCGCACAATGCTGCACAATGCTACACAAAACACTGATGCACGCCACACACTGATGCACGACACACACTGCTGCACGCCGCACACTGCTGCACGCCACACACTGCTGCATTACTCACTGATACATGCTGCACGACACTGCTGCACGCCGCACACTGCTGCACGCCACACACTGCTGCACGTCGCACACTGCTGCACGCAGCTGCATGCCACACAGTGCTGCATGCTTCACACTGCTACACGAAACACTGCTGCACGCCACACACTGCTGCCCGTGGCACACTGCTGCACGCCGCACACTGCTGCACGCCTCACTCTGCTACACGAAACACTGCTGCATGCCTCACACTGCTGCACGTCACACACTGCTGCACGCCTCACACTGCTGCATGCCTCACACTGCTGCACGCCGCACACTGCTGCACGCCTCACACTGCTGCATGCCGCACACTGCTGCATGCCTCACACTGCTACACGCCACACACTGCTGCACGCCACACACTGCTGCATGCCGCTGCACGCCACACACTGCTGCACGCCACACACTGCTGCACGCCGCACACTGCTGCAAGCCGCACACTGCTAGACAAAACACTGCTGCATGCCACACACTGCTGCACGCCACACATTGCTGCACGCCACACACTGCTGCACACGACACAATGCTACATGAAACACTGCTGCACGCCTCACACTGCTGCACGCCTCACACTGCTGCACGCCACACACTGCTGCACGCCTCACACTCCTGCACGCCTCACACTGCTGCACACTGCACACTGCTGCACACTGCACACTGCTGCACGCCGCACACTGCTACACGAAACACTGCTGCATGCCACACACTGCTGCACGCCGCACACTGCTGCACGCCACACACTGCTGCCCGCCGCACACTGCTGCACGCCACACACTGCTGCCCGCCGCACACTGCTACACGAAACACTGCTGCATGCCTCACACTGCTGCACGCCGCACACTGCTGCACGCCTCACACTGCTGCACGCCCCACACTGCTGCATGCCTCACACTGCTACATGCCACACACTGCTGCACGCCACACACTGCTGCATGCCGCTGCATGCCACACACTGCTGCACGCCACACACTGCTGCACGCCGCACACTGCTGCAAGCGCACACTGCTAGATAAAACACTGCTGCACGCCACACACTGCTGCACGCCACACACTGCTGCACGCCACACACTGCTGCACACCACACAATGCTACACGAAACACTGCTGCACGTCTCACACTGCTGCACGCCTCACACTGCTGCACGCCACACACTGCTGCACACCTCACACTCCTGCATGCCTCACACTGCTGCACGCTGCACACTGCTGCACACTGCTGCACACCGCACACTGCTGCACACCGCACACTGCTACACGAAACACTGCTGCACGCCACACACTGCTGCACGCCACACACTGCTGCATGCCGCACACTGCTGCACGCCGCACACTGCTGCACGCCACACACTGCAGCACACCACACACTGCTACACGAAACACTGCTGCACGTCACACACTGCTGCACGCCACACACTGCTGCACGCCACACACTGCTGCACGCCACACACTGCTGCACATTGCTGCATTACTCACTGCTGCATGCTGCACGACACTGCTGCACGCAGCACACTGCTGCACGCCGCACACTGCTGCACGCCACACACTGCTGCACGCCGCAGCACGCCACACAGTGCTGCATGCCTCACACTGCTACACAAAACACTGCTGCACGCCACACACCGCACACTGCTGCACGCCGCACACTGCTGCACGCCTCACACTGCTACACGCCTCACACTGCTGCATGCCGCACACTGCTGCACGCCGAACACTGCTGCACGCCGCACACTGCTGCACACCCCACACTGCTGCACGCAACACACTGCTGCATGCCACACACTGCTGCATGCCTCTGCATGCCACTGCACGCCACACACTGCTGCACGCCACACACTGCTGCACGCCGCACACTGCTGCACGCCGCACACTGCTGCACGAAACACTGCTACACGCCACTCACTGCTGCATGCCACACACTGCTGCACGCCACACACTGCTGCATGCCACACCTTGCTACACGACACACACTGCTACACGACACACTGCTGCACGCCTGACACTGCTGCACGCCACACACTGCTGCATGCCGCACACTGCTGCACGCTGCACACTGCTGCACTCTGCACACTGCTACACGAAACACTGCTGCACGCCACACACTGCTGCACACCGCACAATGCTGCACGCCGCACAATGCTACAAGAAACACTGCTGCATGCCACACACTGCTGCACGCCTCTCACTGCTGAACGCCTCACTGCTGCACGCCACACACTGCTGCACGCCTCACACTGCTGCACACCTCACACTGCTGCACGCCGCACACTGCTGCATGCTACACACTGCTGCACGCCTCACACTGCTGCACACCTCACACTGCTGCACGCCGCACACTGCTGCATGCCACACACTGCTGCACGCCACACACTGCTGCATGCCGCTGCACGCCACACTGCTGCATGCCACACACTGCTGCACGCCGCACACTGCTGCACGCCGCACACTACTACATGAAACACTGCTGCACGCCACACACTGCTGCACGCCACACACTTCTGCACACCACACACTTCTGCACACCGCACAATGCTACACGAAACACTGCTGCATGCCTCACACTGCTGCACGCCACACACTGCTGCACGCCGCACACTGCTGCATGCCGCACACTGCTGCATGCCACACACTGCTGCACGCCACACACTGCTGCATGCCGCTGCACGCCACACCTTGCTGCACGCCACACACTGCTGCACGCCACACACTGCTGCATGCCGCACACTGCTGCACGCCGCACACTGCTGCACGCCGCACACTGCTACACGAAACACTGCTGCATGCCATACACTGCTGCATGCCACACACTGCTGCACCCCGCACAATGCTACACGAAACACTGCTGCATGCCACACACTGCTGCATGCCACACACTGCTGCACGCCGCACACTGCTGCACGCCACACACTGCTGCACACTGCTGCATTACTCACTGCTGCATGCTGCATGACACTGCGGCACGCAGCACACTGCTGCACGCAGCACACTGCTGCATGCCACACACTGCTGCACGCCGCACACTGCTGCACGCCACACACTGCTGCACACTGCTGCATTACTCACTGCTGCATGCTGCATGACACTGCGGCACGCAGCACACTGCTGCGCGCAGCACACTGCTGCACGCCGCTGCACGCCACACAGTGCTGCATGCCTCACACTGCTACACGAAACACTGCTGCACGCCACACACTGCTGCACGCCGCACACTGCTGCACGCCTCACACTGCTGCACACCTCACACTGCTGCACGACACACACTGCTGCACGCCGCACACTGCTGCACGCCGCACGCTGCTGCACTCCACACACTGCTTTTATGCGAGTTTATGCTACTGACTTTGTAAATGACAATGCCTTTTATTTGTTTTAAAACAAAAACAAACATAAAAGGCATTGTAATTTTACAATGCCAATAGCTCAAACTCTTATAAATGCGAGACCTATTGCATTGCAAATGCTTGTTTATTTCACTCTCACTTTCCTGTCCTTTTCTGCCTTCCTTTTCCTTTCTCTCTGCCTCCCCCCCCCTCCCCCCCGTCGTCCTTCCCCTGCCCCTTAGATTGTTCTTGTCTCCTACTATCTGCCGCTTTTACAGATATCCCACTGCTTTTCGTTACCTCACCCAGCGTCTTTTGCCATCCTCGAGTATTCTCATTTCCTTACCCCCTGTTTTTTTTAATGTGTAATTTTATGCAATTTATTTTACCGCTGTTGTTACTCTTGTAAAGCGCTCTGATACCTCCGAGTCTAGCCAGCGCTATATAAAACTCAAGTAAATAAATAAAAATAAATAACAGGCCAAGTCTCCAGAAAAGGTGGCTTCCCCAAGCCAGGTGGCCATTATCTTGAAGGGCACCCGGTCCCGCCATTGCCCCCCCATAGATGTAAGCTCTTCCCATAGATAGATAGATAGATAGATAGATAGATAGATAGATAGATAGATAGATAGATAGATAGATAGATAGATAGATAGATAGATAGATAGATAGATAGATAGATAGATAGATAGATAGATAGATAGATAGATAGATAGATAGATAGATAGATAGATTCAGCAACAGCACACATCTGTATGGTAGCAGGAGTATCTCGAAAATGTTGCACTGTACAGGGTAAGCTACCAGATATCAAAAAAACAGGAGTTTATAGGGGACCCAGGGTGTAAAGTTCATAGTTTTGGCCAGCAGTGTACAGGTCTTGACACATTTAAATCATTAAACGTGTAGCATGCACAAAATGTCCATACCCAAAAGAAGTCGATAAATGTATTTAAAACATGCCCCAGTGTAACCTCGCAGGATGAGTGAATGGCGCCAGTGTGCCCAAGCCTGCACTCCTCCTCCCAGGGAGTGCTGCGAGGCTGGAATCGGCGCCCCAGGAACTTGCCTACGTCAGCAGGAGCTCCTCTCGCCCCTGGTATATAAATACTCCTTAGATCGGTGACATGATACTGGCAGGTCTGATTGTGCCCTCTGACAGCCCCTGGTGAGACCAATCTGCCGCTTTTCAGAAGCCTCCCAAATCTTGTTAGAGGCAGAGAGAGCAGCAAACAAGCCGAGGGGCCGGCCCGGCCGCACAAAGCCTCCCTGGGCCTCCGGCCTTTGTCCCCCCTCGACGGGGGCGGCTCCCCTTGAAGTTGGGGAATTTCTTTCCAGTGGGAGATAAGGTTAGAAAGTCAAGATAAATGAGTAACTGGTTGGAGCAGATGAGGTGGTCCGGGACCCCTGGGGCGGCAGTGCTACCCGGCACTCCCATCTGCCCAGGGCTTTGTGTGAAGGGCAGAAGCTGTTTCAGGGGGACAGGTCAGTGAACGCACCGCATCAGTGATGGACAGCAGCATGTCGAGGCCTCGAGTCTGGTAAGGGAAACACGGAACTGAGGGGTCACAAGCGACCTCTGCAGAGCTTTAAATGGAAATATAGGAGTCTTTGCAATCGGTGTCGCTTGTACCTGTTCGCAACGAAGAAGTGCTGGTACTCTGCCATGAAATGCACTATAACAGTACTTAGAAGTGCGGGTACTCTCCCATGAAATGCATTATAACAGTACTTAGAAGTGCTGGTTCTCTCCCATGAAATGCATTAGAACAGTACTTAGAAGTGCTGATACTCTGCCATGAAATGCATTATAACAGTACTTAGAAGTGCGGGTACTCTCCCATGAAATGCATTAGAACAGTACTTAGAAGTGCTGGTACTCTCCCATGAAATGCATTATAACAGTACTTAGAAGTGCGGGTACTCTCCCATGAAATGCATTATAACAGTACTTAGAAGTGCTGGTACTCTCCTGTCAAATGCATTAAAACCAGTGCTATAAATTTAAATTTTAAAGTGCAGGCACTCATTATTAAGAGTACCTGTTTACTCCTGAGTAGTGCCGGTAGTCTCCCATTAAATATATTGCAGCAGTGCTGAGAAGTGCTAGTTCTCTCCCATTAAATATATTGCAGCAGTGCTGAGAGGTGCCTGTGCTCTCCCATTAAATATATTGCATCAGTGCTGAGAAGTGCCCTTATTCTTACATTAAATATATTGTAGCCGTGCTGAGAAGTGCCGGTACTCTCCCCTTAAATATATTGCAGCAGTGCTGAGAAGTGCCAATACTCTCCCATTAAATATATTGTAGCAGTGCTGAGAAGTGCCGGTACTCTCCCCTTGAATATATTGCAGCAGTGCTGAGAAGTGCCGGTACTCTCCCATTAAATATATTGCAGCAGTGCTGAGAAGTGCCGGTACTCTCCCATTAAATATATTGCACCAGTGCTGAGAAGTGCGGGTGCCCTCCATTTCAAATTAAATATGTGCTGATACTCACGACCAGACAGTACCTGCCCATTTAAAGCACTCATTAAAACAGTGCTTAGAAGTCAAATTTCAGAAGCGCAGGTACTCTACCTGACAGAACTGGTCCATCTAGAGCACGTCATCACATGCATTGGAAGACCGTCTAATAATGAACACAAAAGAGAAGACCGTAATAGCAAAAGTTGTTTACACCATTGGTTGTTCACTTCTTGTGCTAAGTACATTTGCACAAGGCATCCCCATCACGTGTAGGAATCTGCAGTGCTGTGGAATCTTGGTGCACTTTGTAGTTTCTGGTTGAGTCCATGTGGTCTGGCGATAAAGGGCCTGTTCGTGTTTGCTAGTGTTTGGTGATGTCAACCTGGACGGTGGTCCGCAAGGTCAGGGCGGGCTGATATATTGTTTAGTTATGGGTTATACTGGAAACAGAAAGAATAGGTAGAAAAAAGTGCCAGCAGTGTGCACGCACAGTGCAAACATCCCACACAAACACAAGATTCAGGTCACTGGCAAGTTAATGTCTCCCACGCGCACACAGAAAAGGAGCAACAAAAGGTGCAAAACCAGTGCAAGCATCACTAACATACACAGAGGTTTAAGGTCACGGACAGCAGCAGTGCAAGCATCACTCACATACACAGAAGTTTAAGGTGACGGACAGCAGCAGTGCAAGCATCACTCACATACAGAGAAGATTAATGTCACAGAAAGCAACAGTGCAAGCATCACTCACATGCAGATAAGATTAAGGTCATGGAAAGCAACAGTGCAGGCATCACTCACATAAACAGAAGATTAAGGTCACGGACAGCAGCAGTGCAAGCATCAAACACAGAAGATTAAGGCTATTGGCAGGACAATGACTCCCACGCCGCACACAGAAAAGGAGCAACAAAAGGTACAAACGTGCAGCAGCAGTGCAAGCATCACTCACATACACAGAAGACTAATATCACGGACAGCCGCAGTGCAAGCATCACTCGCATACAGAGAAGACTATGGTCAAGGAAAGCAGCAGTGCAAGCATCACTCACATACACAGAAGATTATGGTCACGGACAGCAGCAGTGCAAGTATCACTCGCATACACAGAAGACTAAGGTCATGGACAGCAGCAGTGCAAGCATCACTCGCATACAGAGAAGACTATGGTCACGGAAAGCAGCAGTGCAAGCATCACTCACATACACAGAAGATTAAGTTCACGGACAGCAGCAGTGCAAGCATCACTAACATACAGAGAAGATTATGTTCACGGAAAGCAACAGTGCAAGCATCACTCACATAAACAGAAGATTATGGTCACGGACAGCAGCAGTGCAAGCATCAAACACAGAAGATTAAGGCTATTGGCAGGACAATGACTCCCATGCCGCACACAGAAAAGGAGCAACAAAAGGTACAAAAGTGCAGCAGCAGTGCAAGCATCACTCACATACACAGAAGATTATGGCCACGGATAGCAGCAGTGCAAGTATCACTCACATACACAGAAGACTACGGTCACAGACAGCAGCAGTGCAAGCATCACTCGCATACAGAGAAGACTATGGTCAAGGAAAGCAGCAGTGCAAGCATCACTCACATACAGAGAAGATTAGGGTCACGTACTGCAGCAGTGCAAATAATGATATCCCTCACCAACAGGTGATGAAAACAGACCAGCAGAGCATGATTACACACACGCAACAGGTTCAAAATGTGCAGCAGCAGTGTAAGCATTAGCTGTGCGCATTTACACACACGTGGAGAATGTGTACAGCAACGGAAGCAGCAGATTAAGGCTCCCTTATATGGCAAGAGTGCCATGGATTATTTGTCATGGCGGGCGGTGAGGGAGAGTGAAAACTGGCTATTCGAATGCCCACTCTAAGGGGCAGATTTACAAGCCCCTTGAGCTTCCTTGCGCCGCCATTGCGTCCCTTTTTTTGACGCAACGGCGGCGCAAAAAATGCAGCCAATTTACAAAGTGACACATCTAGGGAGATGCGTCGCGTTGTAAAGCCCTGCGTCACATTATACCTGCGTCAGGTATAATGTATGCAGAGTGGGTGTTCCCATGCAAAAAGGCATGTAGAACGGGCGCAGTTAAATTTACATTTCACTGCGTCACTCTACACCTTTACTGCGTCAAGATCCCTAAACCTGCTCAGACCAGGCGTAAAGAATGACGCAAGGCTTTTTGTATGGGATTCACCTATATAATGTGGCGCATTGCTGGAGATGCGTCACTTTCATGAGCAACTCCAGCAATGCGTCACTTGTGGGTCAACAGATGCGTCAGAATTTCTGATGCATCTGTCAATCCTTGCACCATGGTGCACAGTATCGTAAATACGGCGCATCCATGGAAGCGCAAGGATTACTCAGGGTGGTGCAGGGAAAGCGACGCATCTCTACAGATGAGTCACTTTTTTGTAAATCTGCCCCCCAATTGTTTGGGTGGTCAAAAGGCCAAAACTCCGACAGCCTGTCCTCAGGAGTATGTCAGCCACGAGCCGGAGTAAACTCTGTCACTGACATACTTCCTGTAAATCCGGCGGGCAGTCCGAGGGTTTGGCGGGGAGGGTCCTTCATTGGAGTTGCAATGGAGTACTCTCTCTGTCATACTCTAAATCAGGCCATTAGTTATTTGTGGGGGAGGGGAGGCTTCTCACCAGGTGAGGATTATGTTCACACAAGTTCTGCTTTAGCCATGGGTGGGTCTCACACAGGCACCAGCATGTGACCGAGGTTGTGGAAAGGCCCATATGTCTCCAAAAAGGGTTGCCCCTTCCACTGCACTCCTCTTATATTAACCTCTGACTTGTCCCTAACAGTCCAACCACCTGAAGGAGGCAGCCATTGTGGGACAGGCATAGGAGGCAGCCATTGTGGGACAGGCATAGGAGACAGCCATTGTGGGACAAGCATAGGAGGTCCAATTCTAATGAAGCGATTAGCTTCTGCAGAGCACTTTCCCCTGACGTACACCGACAGCGAGTGTTTCTTTCTTCCATTTAAAACACTGAAGGAAAGAACCGACTTCCCCGTTTCTGCGGCACTTATTCCCGGCATGCCTCCTCGGTCCTGGTGCCAGTTTCACCGGGCGCAGCTCTTGCATCTGGCCTATATTGCCATTTTAATCACCGACTGCGTCCCTCGTTGAAACACTACTCTGGGGATCAGCAGTGTTGAACGCGAAGAGTAGTTCAAAGCCACGTCTCCCCCTGGGGCTGTGAGCCTGTGTCTGTAGAACTGGTCGGGGTGTGCGCGAGCTGGTTCAGAGCAGCTCGAGGCCCGGAGCGCGCCCCGTGGGCGGGACACACACGAGCCAGCAGGGGGTGCTGAGACTAAAAGACAATAAATCAAAGGGCCGGGCTATTGGCCAGTGTGCGGCCGTGACAGAGCTGTCCCCTACTCAGCGGGAGTCTGTGATGAGCACAGTAAAATCGGACACAATCCACCCCCCTGGGGGCCGCTTCCTGCTAGGATCTCCTCCCACCTGCTAAAGCTGATCAGGGAGAGGGCACGGCCGGGTTACAGGGCTACACACAATGCGGATCTCCTGGGAACATCGCTGTGTGATGTGGGAGTGTGGCTTGGAATGGGCCAGGCCGCACTGTGCCCACAGATCGCATATAACCTGCTGTGCATGTACTCAGAGAATGTGCCAGCACGCAATGTGCCCAAACATGGCATCTGAGCTGCTGTGCGTGTACTGGGAGACTGTGGCTGAAATGAGCCAGCCACCACTGTGCCCAAACATTGCATATAACCTGCTATGTATGTACTGGGAGAGTGCAGCTAAAATGAGCCAGCCCGCACTGTGCCCAAACATGGCACTCCTCTCTCTTGACATTCAAGGATAGTTGTCTACCTGACTGTGTTAACCACCTTATCTTCCATGCTGTATTTTTTTTTATCCGTGGTTTTGCTTCCTTACTGCCTACTATGTAATCCAATTTCCGTCTGTTTTTCTTTACAGTATGTATGTAAAGCGCTCTGATACCTACGGGTCAAGCTAGCGCTATATAAAACTTTTAAAATAAATAAATAAATAAAATGGCACATAACCTGCTGTGCATGTACTGGGAGATTGTGACTGAAATGTACCAGCCCGCACTGTACCCATACATGGCATCTGAGCTGGTGTGTGTGTACTTGGAGATTGCGGCTGAAATTAGGCTGCCTAACATGGTACACAACCTGCTGTGCATGTGCTGGGAGACTGTGGCTGAAATGTGCCAGTCAACACTGTGCCCAAATATGGTACATAACCTGCTGTGCCTGTACAGGGAGACTGCGGCTAAAATGAGCCAGTCTGCACTGTGCCCAAACATGGCATCTGAGCTGCTGTGTGTGTACTTGGAAATTGCGGCTGAAATTAGGCTGCCAAACATGGTACACAACCTGCTGTGCATGTGCTGGGAGACTGTGGCTGAAATGTGCCAGTCAACACTGTGCCCAAATATGGCACATAACCTGCCGTGCATGTACTGGGAGACGGTGGCTGAAATGTGCCAGTCAACACTGTGCCCAAATATGGCACATTACCTGCTGTGCATGTACAGGAAGACTGCGGCTGAAATGAGCCAATCTGCACGGTGCCCAAAGAAGGCGTGCAAGCATGTTCTGGACTATGGGTTTGAAATAAGTCAGCTTGTTCTGCACCCAAATAGAGCTTCTGGACGTGTGCTGAGACAGTGTAGCCTCCACTGAGCCAGCACACACCGTGCCCAGAAGGAAGTCATTGATTTATGTGTTGTATATTTGCAGCTTCAAGGGAGTGAGCCCACATTGTGCCCAATAAGGGCATCTCCATGTGTGGTCTCTGATTGTGGCTTGAAATGAGCCTCCCCACTCTGTGCCCAAGGAGAGTGTCTAATATTTGTGCTTGGAAATTGTGACTTCCAATGATCAAGTCTACACTGTGCCCACAGAGAGGGCATTTCTGTATCTGTTTTATGAGTGCAACTTCTCCACAGCTCGCCCACAGTGTGCCCAGAGGGAACAATTCAATGTGTAGGGGTACTGTGGTTTGAAATGAGCCCCTGCGCTGTCCTCCGGTAGAGCATCTGTATTTCGACTCGGAAAACAAGGCTTTCAACGACCCAGACCACCCTGTGCCCATTGGAGGGCATCCGTATATATATTGGGAGATGGTGGCACCCAAAGAGAAGGCATCTGTATTTTATGTATTTTATGATTGCAGATTCCAGAGAGCAAGCCCAGATAAGTCATTTTGCACTTATGCTGAAAGACGGTGACGTCCAGTGAGCCACCTCACAGTGTACACAGAGGGAAACTGCACTGGGCAAATGTAAGTGAGAGAGTGGCAACAGAGAGGCAAAGCAAGAGAGAGAGGGGCGAGGTAGGGAGGGAAAGAGAGAGCAAGCTACAATGAACAGGCAGCTATGCAGCTTTAAATCTCCCCACAGCTGGGACCCCAACACTGGACTCAGCCACACCTGCATTGCCATCACACCTGGCTATGTTTTATTGGGTTCAGCGACTACTGCTGTACTTTAAAAACAATGAGTAAAGAGGTGTGCAAAGTCCAAAGTTTTTTTTTCTACCTTTGCAGAGGACTTTAGAAAAAAAATCACAACTTGTTAACTTTACAAAGATTTTCTTTTAGTCACGTCCATTTGAAAATCGTGACTTTTACAACAATTTACCTTCGGTCCTTAATTAACACTAACAAAATAGCACTGCACGAGATACCATATTGTAGAAAACAGTGTTCTTCTCATACACAATGCTATTGGGCTCAGACAAGGTCTGCAAGTTTTCACTAGCAGAGAAAAGATTGGCATACATTTGCCTGCCGAGCTGGCCTCGATTAAAGTGAATCTCGCAATCTAGGGGAAAAGATCTTAGAATATGAAAGGAATCTTTGCACAGGAAAACTTGGAAACTTACTAAACACGACAAAGGGGGTGATAACGCCGGATTCTTATCTTATCTTATCTTACCACGCCTAAGAATCCTCCGCCGACCGGACTTTTTTACCTGCTGTGAAGTGTAAAGGGGAGAACACCAATTTATTCGAAGCTAATCAATGGACAATCAATTCTGACTCGAAAGGATCACTAACTCCGAACTAAATTGTAAGGGATTTATTACAAAGCCAAAAATAACTGAACATGATGAGGTTAAAGAAATACATAGGCACTAATACAAAGTTCATCCTACGCACCAGTCTAATCCATGAAGCATAAAAAGAATAAGAAACTCCAGAAATATTAAACAAGCGATAACTGCTCCAACATCTAAATCAGTCTTCATTAGTACCTGTGAAGAAATCCATTAATCTGTCCCTACTCTAGCACTAAGATGACATCCCTACTTAGCATATCTCAAGCAAGATCAAGAAAAGGTGTCAGCTTGTGAAGACTTCCTAAGAAGTACACTCACGTTGTAAGGGTCAGTAGCCAAAGCTACAGATTTGTTCTAAGTCTCCTTCCTCCGTATTGATCCCTTCCTTCTTCTCTCTAATGGTTCTCTGCTCGCATCTGCTCTCTCCTCCCTAATACAAAATGTACAACACAAAGGACATGCCTTTGAAACACCTCTTCTGGCTAGGCACCTCTCGTAGGTAATTTTCCACCAAACTTGTATGTCCTTGGTTCTCAGGCTTTTTCCAACTATCGGCATTCCAGAATACACTGTTGCGAGCCGCCTCCATACCTAACTCCTAAAACAAAGAACTTCAGTCTAACTAACAAAGACGGTGTCCTTGCACCTGCAACAGAAAAATTAGAACAGAATATCATTGCAAGCACATGAATGTCGCTGACTACCTCCAATTGAGAGCTCGACCAGGGAAAGTGCACTTCAGGCCTACATAATTCAGCTAACATAAGAAATACGAATAGGCCTTTCATAGCAAAACGTGAACATTCATTTAGGCCTTTACACATCAAGAATTACACACATTAATTATTGTTGCATCAGTAAATACTATTTTTCATCACGTTTAAGGCACGATTAATCATTTCTATATATGCAGACTTTAATATGGTGCACGTTTAAATCTAAAGCATTACATTACACACAAACTAATTCATTCAGCATTTACAATGATGACAAAGTTACATAAGAACATTTAAATGCCACTTTACTTCCTCGAATGGCACGAATTAATATTCTATTGTAGCGCGTACACAATTGTTATTACTTACACAACTCTAATTGTCACTTTTTAATACAACACGAGAATATATGCGGGTGTGGACTATACATGATTATGATGCACCCATACAATTTTCAAAAACATCATGACGCTCTCTCAGTTCCCCCATTTGATGACTAGTGTCATCACAAAATCACAATTCCCTGGAGAAAGAACCGACCTAAACAGAGCTCGTAGCCATTCTTCCCTGTTGGAACTTCTCTAGATTCTTGATATTCTGGTAGTGACTGTCCTGCAGTCTAGCCATCCATATCTCCTGCTCCCTAAGGGATCTTTCAACTTGGTTCGCCTTGTACCACTGGTAAGCTCTGGCAAATCCCCACAAGCAATCCACACAGACCACAATGATATTGATAGGCTTCAGAATATAACCAAGAATGCCCTTCCCCAAATTCGCAAACCAATTTCCCACTCTGCCAAAATCTTTACCAACGTTTTACCAAACACCCTCCTCAGTCAGATCCTGGATCTCATGATGGATCACAGTGATGTTACTTATATATTTCTCCAGATCTTTGCTGTTGATGGTGTATAAGTACAGCACTCTTGAACCTTCAACATTTTACAGACTCCACCCTCTTTTGCCAATAAGACATCCAAAGCAAGACGGGTATGCATCACCATCGTTCTTATCGACAACATCTCTCCATCAACAAGTATCAATGACTTAGCTGTATTAGTCGACAACTTGTCAACAACAGTCGCCAACTTTCTAATCTTCACATCATTCAGAATGACTCCAAAACTTGGTATTACCTCGCCAAAGATATCTCCAATCACTGCTCCTGCACTCACATCTCTCCTTGCTCTAGAATGCTTTTCACCTTCCAAAAGTTCTAATTACTCTGCATGATAGATCTTGGGGAAGATAATTTCCAGATAACAAGTGCCATACCAATTCGCAGGCAGTCTCACATAAGCATTCTTGCCACAAGCATAATATACTGTTGGCACCACTTGTATGGGACCTTGCAAAAAGTTATTTGCAGACTCTTCCATGGTGAAAACATTATCACATGTACTCTGTCCCATATAGACCTTATCATAATAGGTCTGTACACGTTTCACACATAGCTTCCCCCTCTGCACTAGGTCCAATGCTATAGGGCCATAGCTCCCCTTGGCTCTGTGAGCCCTCTCCTCCTCTGTCCAATCTACTGGACTTTCTCTGGTGTTACGTGTTTGTGTTAGCTGTCTATATCTATCTTCTACTTTATCTACAAAGTTCTTCTCTACACTGGTTAGTGAACAGGTTAGATTATGTCTATGGGCATAGGCTGTATCTAACGTTGTAATCGGTATGAAATACTTCCCAATCCTATCTTCCTGCTTATAATAATCATACCTATTCAGGTGCTTGTAAGCTGGTACCTCTGAAAGTACTGCATCGTAATTCGAAAAGAAGTACTCATAATGGACTCTCCCATAGAACATACTAAGCAACAAACTACACGAAATTCCGTACGTCAGTGGAAGATGGTGATATTTAATACCCTCGTCCACTGAGGCAGGCAACTGCATACACACATAACAATCCTTCGCATCCATCGCCTCCACATATTCATATAGCAGCTTGGCATACGCATTAATCTTAAAATCCCCTCTAGACAAATCTACATGCAACCTACACTTATTCTGATCTAGCATAGCCTTTTCAGCTCCTATGATACCCTCTTCCTTGGTTGAAGTGCTGGGTGTAGGTGTTCCCTTCACCTCTACGACTTCTACCTCATGTGGAATAGCAACTGACACTATAATAACTATGACTATTGAAACTATCACTACACCTATGAGTGTACCTATCATACATTTGGACATGCGGTTCGGATTTCCAGCCTCTATTTTCGTTGTTGGCTTGGTTTTCAGCAATCGAACACTTAGAGTCTTTTTCTCCACCACAAGTTGCTGTTTAACCAGTCCACTCCGGAAGTGCTGGAAATTCCCTTTACAGTAATTTAGTTCTTTATTTCCACAGTCCAAAAAGACTTTCTTAACCCCTGTCTTCTTCTACGGGAAGTCTCTAAATTTCTTCTTCTTCCTCTCGGGCCTAGGTTATCTTCTTTAAGCACTTATTTACAAAACACAGTTCATTCACAATCTACGCTAAGTTCAAATCCAATTACAGCCAAAACATGATGCAAAATTTGAAGACGAACATCTACCATTTGGTGAGGGGGTGGTTCAGATCCAAACGTCGGCAAAACCAATCTGTGCAAGATCAGGATTCGTATCTTACTCAAAACTGGAGGTTTCGGGACCGTGATTGTCAACATTCCTTCGATTTTGAGGCCTAGAACTAGCAGTTCCACATGATTTTCAGTCGAGGACTCCTGCTGATCACTTCAACTGACCTCAGCCTCTCGGAACTCACTACTCCCGGCATCAGTTACTGCGTAAGTCCACTCCGGGGCAGCGTATCTCTGGCAAGACACTCTTGTCCTTCTTGATCTTCTCAGGCTTTGAGTTTGCTCTTCTTCACTCTCGTCCGATTCAGAAGTCTCAGACACAGGGGCAAGATCTCTCTCGGGAGCCAGTCTTAGATTCAGCCTTCTCTGTCTCCCAGGCCACGCTCCTTCTGCATGTCTAGCCCTTCTGCTTTCCTCTCGATCCCTCTGCGCACCACTTCCTTCCACTGAGTCTGACTCTATACCACTCCCAACGTCACTTTCTTCATCAGAGTTAATATCTGGGTTGGGTATAGCTTAATCTTCGATGGATTTAGGCCCAGATCTCTGTTCTGGGGTTAATGTATGACATTGTTCTGCATTCTGTCAATCAACTGTTGTTTTTGCATATAGCGTAATCTTCTTCAGCCTGGCCTGGTGAGCAACCAGCTTTGTCCGCAACCCTCACAGCTTGCCTTGCCCTCTCTTGTGGCCCTACCGCCACAGCTGGATTTTCATTCGCGAGAGGAGCTGTTTCTTCCAAGGGTGCTGAAACTCTGTGGGTGTGGGAAGCATGTACCCAGTTTGGCAATCCTCCGCACTTCATTGCTGTGTTTGTTACCAGTATCACCTGATAAGGGCCTCGCCACCGAGCATCCAGGCAGCTCTTCCTCACGTGCTTGCAGACAAGTACCCAATCTCCAGTACACAGGTCGTGGCATAGATCACTTGAAGAAGGAACAGCGGCAGCTTGCACCTGTTGATACACAGAACGGACATCAGCTAGTCCTTTGCAGTAATCAAGGATTAAGTCATCAGTGATGTTTATCAAAGCTGTGGATGGAACTGCAGGCAATCGCATCGCCCTCCCCATGAGGATTTTATGCGGGGAAAGACCGGTTCTTCTATTTGGGACACTGCGAACACTCATCAACACCAACGGCAATGCATCAGGCCACTTCAGAGATGTAGACAAACACACCTTTGCCATCCGTGCCTTTAAAGTTCCATTAATCTGCTCCACTATCCCAGACGCCTCTGGTCGATAGCTACAATGGAGTCTCTGATCAACATTTAAAGCAGCACAAAGCAACTTCATGATCTCGCTGTGGAAGTGTTTTCCTCTATCCGACTCCAACTAGGTTGGAAAACTGAACCTGGGAATCAACTCCTTCAATAGCAGCTTCGTCACTGTGAGGGTGTCACACCTTCGTGTTGAATACGCTTCTACTCACCGTGAGAAAACACACACCACCACTAAAATGTACCTCAATCCATTGCACTTAGGTATTTCGATAAAATCCAACTGCATTCTATTAAAAGGCCCCCCCGACCTCCCAATGTGACTCAAAGTAACCACAGTCTTCTTCCCAGCATTCATTTGTCGACCATCACCTGAAATCCAAATGTCAATATCCCCTTTCTCACACCCTGACTTGTTCCATACTTCCTTTTCCTGCTCTGAAACCTCTTCTTGCAGGCGCTTGAGCTCATCCCAATTATCTGCCATGCCTAACATCATGTTGAGCTCGGTTCTTTCTTGGCTCTCTCCTGTGTAATCTCCAGTAAAAACACACCCTTGTTCAGCGCAAAAACGTGCAACTTCATCCACGTACTTGTTACCAAGAGAAACAAAATCAGTCCCCCTCCCATGCGCTGCAAATTTCACTACAGCAATTCCTTTAGGACATTGCAACGCTTCCAATAATTGTCTGACATATTCTCCATTTCTAATAGGAGATCCAGATGATTTCGTGTAACCCCTCTGAGACCATAGCTGTCCAAAATAATGAACCACACGAAACCCATACTGGCTGTTGGTGTAGATGGTGATTCGGATCTGATCAGCTGCCAAAAAGGCGCGAGTCAAGGCGATAATTTCGGCCACTTGTGCGGAGTATACTCCTTCTAGACAAGCAGCTTCAACCACTCCCGTAATAGTACACACAGCAAACACTGCTCTCAACTGACCAACATTGTCTCTTAAGCATGAACCATCGACAAAGAAAATTTCGTCAGGGTCAGGCAAAGGTTCATCAACAATGTCAGGTCTCGGTTTGGTGCAAAGTTCAGTCACATCGAGACAGTCAAGGTCTTCACAAATTTCATGATCTGCATTTGGCAGAGGCATTAGTGTAGCAGGATATAAAACAGAACACCTTCACAGAGTCATATTCTCTGCGGCAAGTATGACTTGCTCGTAGCGTGTGAGTCTATTGTTTGTCAGGTGCTGTGTTTTAGTCCTTGTCATCAACAGTTCAACAGAATGCGGAAAGTAAACTATCAAAGGGTGACCCATGACAATGCTTTCACACCTCTCAATGCTGACACCGGCTGCAGCAACGGATTTGCGACATCCGGGCAACGCCGAAGCTACTGGATCTAAAGTAGCTGAGAAATAGGCAACTGGTCTACGAACACCTCCATGACTCGGAGTCAGGACTGACAATGCACAACCTTCTCGCTCACAACAGAACAATGAAAAGGGCTTGTTATAGTCTGGCTTTCCAAAGGCCGGAGCACGACACATGCCCTCTCTCAACACCAAGAATGACACTAGACAGTCGTTGTGTCCCATGGTACCGGATCACTTACATCCTTGTGCGTCAGCCTTTACAAAGGCTTCGCCTTCAGGGAGAAATTGGGAATCCATTGGCGACGATAGCCAACTATCCCCAAGAACATTCTGACTTCCCTCTGAGTGGTAGGTACAGCCATATTCATGATCGCCTCAATACGATTTGGTGACACCTTTCTCTTGCCTTTCTTTTGCCTTTCTCAATTCGATAACCCAAGTACTGTACCTCACTCAAACAGTACTGCAACTTGTTTTGGGACACCTTGTGTCCATTCTCTGCCAAATGATTCAGTAGGGCAATCGTGTCAACCCTACAAGCATTCTCAGTTTCTGATGCAATAAGGAGATCGTCGATGTACTGCATGAGAACGGAGTTCTGCGGCAATACAAGACTCTCAAGATTCTTTTTCAAGATCTGGTTAAAGATCAATGGATTCTTAGTATACCCTTGAGGGATACGACACCACGTTAACACACGATCTTCCAGCCAGAAAGGAAACAAAAATTGGCTTTCCTCGTGGAGAGGTATTTAAAAGAATGCTAGACACAAGTCAATTAGAGTAAACCACTCGGCTTCACAAGGAATCTGGAATAGTATCACTGATGGATTTGGTACCACTGGACAACATGGAACAACAATTGTGTTGACCTTTCGCAGGTCCTGCACGATTCTGAATGTCCCGCTTTGCTTCTGTAATCCCATAATGGGTGAGTTGCATGGACTGCCCATTATCGCCTTCAAAAGTCCCTGCTTGATCATGGAATCGATTACAGGTTTAATCCCTGTGATCGTTTCAGGTGACAGATTATACTGGGGTGTTCTGGGAAACTCAACATTCTGCTTAACCTGGATCTTAACTGGCTCAACACCCTTGATTAATTCAATCTCTTCTCCCGTGAAATCCCACACTTCCAATGAAACTGAGTCTCTTAAGTTCTGAGGAAGCTCTTCCACTGTCAACACAGGATACATCTTTATGCACAAGTGCTGATTTGCAACCTTAAAGGTGGCATCATCATCCCTTGTCTGTACTTCCACTCCCTTGGGCGTGCAGTAAATGGTACAATTCAATTTGCACAAAAGGTCTCATCCTAGCAAGCAGACTGGACTGGAGTTGCACACCACAAATTGGTGTAGATGTCAGAAAATTCCTATTTTCACAGAAATCGGCTCGGTCAATGGGTTAGTCATCTTCTTCTTTGCCACTCTACAACTTGGATTGATTGTCCCGAGAGGGCTAAGTTGGGAACTACTGCAGATCTTACAGTAGAACGGGTAGCACCAGTGTCAACCAAAAAGGTGGTGGGGTGACCGTCAACATCCGCCTCTACAAATGGTCCCCTCTGGTCTACCTCTAAGACTGCACCAAGAGTGCAGTCTTCCTCCCCTCTCAGGCACCATCAGTTCAACGGGTCTGAGCTGTACTCATCAAAATTTTCGAAAAGGGTACGTTCGATTTCCCTGTGGAATTCTCGGTGGTTGCGAGACTTGCACCTGTGGGACCATCGCCCCCCCCTTGCATAGATATAGGTATTGTTACTGTTTTGCCAACCTCAGGTACCTGCACCATCTCCGCCTCTTGTTGCACCTGGTTTGCTGGATTCAATCTACACTCGCACTTCCAATGCCCGATCTTGTGACAAAGGTGACACGCAGTGGTCTTTTTCAATGTTGCCACATCCATCCCTGTCTTAGGGTCTACAGGTTTCCCTTTCCCCTGACCCTGCGCATTCTGAGTCCCTCCTTGACTGTTTCCCAGTCTTCTCCCTAGCGTCCCTCCATTTGGCTGCGTCTGGAGTTCCCTGTTAGCGGTTTGCATTTGGACTAGCATCCGCTTGTCCTTCAGCTTCCCGTGTTTTGAGTCCACCTCATCACTGCAGTACTTGGCGTTCCGCAGTATTTCATCCACGGACTTGTTCTGCCAGCAGATCAAATGTTGCTGAATCATGAAGCTAACTTCTGGTCTCAGACCCAAAACGAACTTGGAAACAAACTGACTCATATCTTTGGAGTCTAATGTGTCTAGCCCACTATACTGCTTAAAGGCTTGTAGGAGCCTCTCATAGTATTCATGGATGGACTCCTTCGGTTCCTGGACCGTTCGATCTATCTTAACCCAATCAACATCTTGTGGCGAGATTTTGGATTTCAGCCATGTAAATGCAACTTTACAAGCTGCCCACAAATCACTTGGTACTACAATGTCAAACAATGTATTCAGATCAACTCACAACACCTTCGAGATTTTAACAAAACGATCGACCTGCTTGTACCATTCGACAGGCTTCTCCCTCAGCTGAGGAAAGTCATTTGTAAATGCTGCAAATCACCTCTACCAAAAGGCACATGCACATACCCTCTGTTCTGCACTTCCCATAAAGGGTAATTCTCCACTCCTATCATTCCCCCTCCTGGAGGTGGTGTCTCTCCTACACTCTTGTTGATGCTCTTCTTCTTGGACCATCTTTCCTCCCACTTATCAAGCATGCTCCATGCATGTATCCCTATAGTCCCTATAGTCAGTTCTCGAATGTGAGCTTTCAATCCTATTACTCTCTTCTCTTCCAATTCCTGATCACTGTAATGCAATCTATGACTTCCCTGTAACATTTTTGTTTTGGACAGATCTACCTCATACCTTTTTGCCAGTTCAGTCAATTTCTCATGCGCTGACCTTGCCTTGCGAGTTACATCCATCGCTACAAACAGTAACTCGTCTGGTTCATAAGGTTCCACTCTTTCCAAAGGCAGGTTCCCACTAATTATCTCATCTACTTCGGCTTTCAATCTCACCACATCTAACACCTTTGCTCTTATAGCAACTGTCAGGGTCCCCCGACTAGATGCTCCACTCGATTCTTCATTTTCTCTGCTCTGATCTCCACATCGGCCCTTTTCTGCTACATTCCTTGGGACTGGTCGACTTTTCTGAGTCTCCGCGATTCCAATCTCCTGTCATCCTGTCACTCTGGTTTCTTACTGGTGGTTCCCACATTCTTAGGTCTGATCTTGAATCGGCCAAAGACTTTGGTCTTGCCGTTCTCACATCACCCTGTCCTCTAGGGGAGTCTGCAGTGGCTGGTAATGGCGCACTCAATTCTATGGGCCTCGGGAGGTGAACTATCCTACTCACTGTGCCATTCCCTCCAGAGCTAGACCCTTCTCCTCCTGCTGACTGCGTCAGACTCCCATTTCTCGCCTGATCTAGGTCATATACTGACACTATGGTGCCAATGGTAAACGGCACTGTAAGAGCATCCGGTAACCTCGTAACGCCTCAATACTTGCTGGTGTCTGTGTTCTCATCCCTTCTGTTCCTGTTGAGATTTTCCCCACTACTCTCGCATTAGGTTGAACCTGCGACTCTCCAATCCCCTCTGTCGGTTATGACTTTCCCTCTTCTGAGTCTGGGTTATATGGAGGTGATCTTTCTGACTGGCTGTCATCTGTGTCACTATCGTCTTCCTCAACACTCTTCTTCTGCGTGTCTCCCACCTTCACCATCAACGGGAATAATCTATCCCCCTCAATAGTGTCCACACTCCATCTTTTCTCCAATGCGTCCCACCGCGCATCTTGAAATGCCCTGATCGACTTCCTCAACCTTTCCTGACTTCGATCTCTTTTCCTGTCATGTGCTGCTCTAATCCATGCATATAGTGCCTCAAACTGTGTTGGTCTGGGCAGAGGTCGCAATGAAGACATCACTGTTTTCAACTGGTACAATGCTTCCAACCTGAAAGCACCGTAACACGGAAAAGCAAATCCTCCCTCTTTCTCAGTCATTTTATGCCAATTTTCAAGCCAAATTATAGTATGCAATCCTACATTCGTAGCCATGTAATGGGCTGGGGTATCCTCAGGCGGGGCTTCTTCTCCTCCCCGAGTATTTACCCTTCTATCTACTCTACACATATGTTGTAAAACTTTAAAACATTTCATGATGAAATCAACTTTCCTTTACACATGGTGTTCATTCTACTTCCTGATGTCAATATACCAATACCAGCGCGGCTTCACACCAACCGACCTATCGCAGCACGGCACTCTCTGACATCACTCTTCCTCTGCATGCAGCAGTTCCCCTCCTTTACGATTCATCTCTCGCACACTCACGCGTCTCTTTCATACAATGAAATAACTGTTTGTCCACAAAACGACCAGTCACTTCTCTGACTGCCTGTCCACCAAACAACCGGACAGTCTCACACAATTGGCGACCTCAACTCTGGCAATCGTCTGTCCACGAAACGACCGGACAACTGCCTCAGACTATCTGCCCACGAATGGCCGGACAGTCGTGTACTTACTCGATAGGATCCACTCGCTCAATGATCCACATACAGTAGCCCACGGCATGCATCGGTTACTCACGCACTCACACACGCGTTTCCCTATCACCGGTGGGTCAGTCAACGACGTCTCATGACTCCCACAATCACTGGTCAGACAATTTCAATTCTGGGTGTCTTCTACACCACAATCTCTTATCTCTGAATATCAAAATCAAATCTCACTCACAATCCGAAACCACAATCACTCGACTCTCACTCTAACTCCGCAAGACATCACACAATCAAAACAACACCGCAATCTAACAGACACACATCCCTGTTAATACTCACTCTCTGACGAACTGCTGCTTCCGCCGCACCGTTACTCTTCACCTACTCTGCTACCAACTGATAACGCCGGATTCTTATCTTATCTTATCTTACCACTCCTAAGAATCCTCGACCCTTTTACCTGCTGTGAAGTGTAAAGGGGAGAAGACCAATTCATTCGAAGGTAATCAATAGACAATCAAAAGGATCACTAACTCTGAACTAAATTTTAAGGGATTTATTACAAAGCCAAAAATAACAGAACATACAAGCACCTCATGATGAGGGTAAAGAAATACATAGGCACTAATACAAAGTTCATCCTATGCACCAGTCTAATCCGGTGAAGCATAAAAAGAATAAGAAACCCCAGAAATATTAAACAAGCGATAACTGCTCCAACATCTAAATCAGTCTTCATTAGTACCTGTGAAGAAATCCATTAATCTGTCCCTACTCTAGCACTAAGATGACATCCCTACTTAGCATATCTCAAGCAAGATCAAGAAAAGGTGTCAGCTTGTGAAGACTTCCTAAGAAGTACACTCACGTTGTAAGGGTCAGAAGCCAAAGCTACAGATTCATTCTAAGTCTCCTTCCTCAGTATCTATCCCTTCCTTCTACTCTCTAACGGTTCTCAGCTCGCATCTGCTCTCTCCTCCCTCGGGGCACTGTCCCTAATACAAAATGTACAATACAAAGGACATGCCTCTGAAACACCTCCTCTGGCTAGGCACCTCTCGTAGGTAATTTTCCACCAAACTTGTACTTCGTCCAGCAACGGTTGGTATGTCCTTGGGTCTCAGGCTTCTTCAAATTATCGGCATTCCAGGATACACTGTTGCGAGCCGCCTCCATACCTAACTCCTAAAACAAAGAACATCAGTCTAACTAAAGAAGATGGTGTCCTTTCACCTGCAACAGAAGCATGATAAGAGAATATCCTTGCAAGTACATGAATTTCACTGACTACCTCCAACTGAGAGCTCGAACAGGGAAAGTACACTTCGGGCCTACATAATTCAGCTAACATAAGAAATACGAATAGGTCTTTCATAGCAAAACGTGAACGTTCATTTAGGCCTTTACACATCAGAATTACACTAATTAATAATTGTTGCATCAGTAAATACTATTCCTCATCACGTTTAAGGCACGATTAATCATTTCTACATATGCAGACTTTAATATGGTGCACGTTTAAATCTAAAGCATTACATTACACACAAACTAATTCATTAGGCGTTTGCAATGACGACGAAGTTACATAAGCGCATTGAAATGCACTTTACTTCCTCGAATGGCACGAATTAATATTCTATTGTAGCACGTACACAATTGTTATTACTTACACAACTCTAATGGTCACTTTTTAATACAACACGAGAATAAATGCGGGTGCGGACTATCCATGATTATGATGTACCCCTACAATTTTCATAACATCATAGCGCTCTATCAGGGGGAAATGTGGAACTTTGAACATCTCAACAGTGCAAAGCTTAACTGACTCGGAAAAAAATGCGTTGCTCTGCAGTGACGTCTCTAAACAGAGGGTGGAATTTAAATGTCTCTTCTTTCTCCACTGTATCGCGCATAGCATCGTTGCGGAGTACCTTTTAGAACTGCATCTCTCACACTACCTTCTCAGGAGCCTTAGATTATTCCCCTTTCCCCCAACTCGCCCCCTCCCCCCGGTACCCTTCCCGCAACTCCCCGTCTCTACTTCCAGATACTAATGTGTAGGGGTAAGTTGTCTCTGCACACTCAAAACTACTTCCTTTGGATTGCATTAGCCTTCCCTCTTTCCCTCCCAGGCAGAAATCAGAAAGACCCTCCTTTTATTGTAAACATTTAAGTGTAAAAATGTGTTAGAAAATGTATACCCCCACTTGAACTCATGAGAGCAGGGAAGGGGGCATGGCTCCCATGGAGGTCCCGGGTCCTAATGCCACGCACCCATATGGGGCACGCTCAGTCCATATCCTGTCTAAGGCTTTCTTTTTACCATGTGTTCAGTGTGTAATAGCTTCACTGGCTGACAATGTAAAAACTGTCGCTATTGTTTGACAAATGGTGGTACTGTGTGAGCTGGTAGGTCTAATACTTGTACCTAACAAAAGCCACAAATAACTTTACTTCTGTATTTTGTTGTTGGATGGGAGGGGAACTCTGACAGTCCATGTTTAGGGCACTGAACAAGAACGTTATCATGGGTTCCTGCCACTTCTGATCTGGTCTTGTAGCATTTATTGAATATTATGAATCCAACACATGCATTACTGGCTCCCTACTGCCTGTGTGAGAGGTCAATCTTTTTGTTGCCTTCCCCCTTTAAAAACCTGTGCCCCCCAACACCGGTGGTGGGATGAGATGGCATCTTCGAATGGGGCAATATGTTTGGGCCAGGAAACAAGTGACTCCTTTCTGATGGACTTAGACAATTGGAAATTTGTTGTGCTGTTTAAGTATGTGTAAAGTGTCAATATTGTCCTTTATCTGGCTATAGGATTGCTAAAAAGGAGGTAACCTCCTCCCTTACAATTAAGGGTCACCCTACCTTCCATGGAGGGTACCCGAGAAGTCTGATGAGGGTCAGACCCTAGAGGTCTTCACCCCCAGTGACAGCCTTACTAGCTAAAGGGATGACACGGCTCCCACTTCTGTAGATGTTTCCAGTGCCAAATTGAAGGCCGACTCATTCAATAAGAAGAAATCAATTCTAGAGTGAGTTTTGTGTACATTTGAGTAAAATGTATAACTATTTTTTGTACGTTTTGTTTTCTCCATACATCAAAAGGTCTAAGATTGTCTATACCTCTCCTATACCTCGAGGGTTTGTGTTGATGCCTGACTAGGTGCAGATCTATCTAAGTTTTCGCTTAGCCCTTCTATTGCCAAGTGCCTTCAGGAAAAGGCAGCAATTTTAAGGGATGGAGTAATTTAGAAGTAAGTTGTGTAGCCATTGGGGCCAATGACATTGATAATGGAGAGTTACGGTCAGTGATTTTGCCTCTGATGCGCACTAGCTTTCCCTTCTAATTAAACAGAGTCCTTTTCTCAACTATATGACAACCTCTCTCATTTAAGCATTGCATGAAAGTGGCATTGGGTTGGGAAATCAATAGGAATGGACCATCTGTTCGTCTTTTTGTAGCAAATGGAATTACTGCAGTAGGGCTATGCTTATTTCTTTATCATGGAGCCATCGAAGTACTGCTTGTCTTTTAACTGGAGAGTTTATGCCGCGGACATTCAATGAAAGTCTTTATTAGCTAGTCATATTGTGTTTTTTAACAGTTTGCTTTAGATGACTGCTCTAAAACATCTAAACAACCTCTAACAACCATTAATATAACTTGTAGCAGATGATTGTACACATTGAGTCCTCTTGGAACACATCAGTTGAAGGGGCACAATCAGGTACACCACACTTGATCCTGTATACCTAGGCCGCTTAGCCATCTTGAAGTAAAGATCTTCTTGACATAAAAATTTGCTTCAAAGCTGAATAGTAAAAGAGTGTCTCGTTGGTTGGAAGGCAAAGTTACAATTTAGTGGCAGAAACAGTTGGCTATGAAGTGAACTGTCAGGGCTAACAGTATCATGATCTTGTGGTAAAGGCAGTGTGGCTTCCAAGTTAGTCTTCTCCTGTGGACACCGGATGTAGTTCCGCATCCATAGTCTGTCTTTGTGTGCAGGCCGCCCTTTGGTCTCTGCAAGATCTTTGTCTCTTTCAGCTTCCAGATTGACCCTTAGTGTTTCTCTTTGTTGTCTTCCTTCTCCGTCTTCATGTTTAAGGTTTTATGTGCCTCTTCTAGTTTGCAGACTATGAGCTCTGCCCTCATGTGCAACAAGATAACATCTTTATTGAATTGCTTTTGTCACATCGTGGATATCTGTGCACCACAGTAGGGTGGCCTGGAGATTTCTCGATGTAGTAGGATTTTGTGGCCACAAACATGTATTGCATCCATTGATCTTACTTTTGCCATCACTTTCTTCAAGCTTGAAAAATTGTACTCTTGTGAGTGTATGAGGCATGAGTTTTCGTTGGATCCGATAGGTTGTGCACACAAAGTCTTTATTTTCGGACAGCATGTGGCAAAAAAATGTGCTTTTTAAAAATATAACTAAGTCTGAGTTGTTGATATTAAGGTTAATGCCACAAACTCTGATATTATTTCTGCAGGAATTTATTTTGCCATTGTCCAGCCGTTTCATGATGTTTGTGCACTGGGTTTCAAGGTTGGCACCCTCTTGGATAACACATCATCTTCCTTGGCTTGGTTAGCCACAGAGGTTTGCACTTGATCAAGTCTAGTTTCTGCCTTCTGAAGATTGAGATCAAGTCTGAAAGGTTCTTTGCCAGATCATGTCACAAAGACAATAGTTATCTCTTGAACTCATGTAACATCATCCAGACGTTCCTTCTTGTTGCTTGGACAACCTCTAGACTCAGTGCAGCTTCATAGTCTTGGTTTTATTGGGGGCTCAGAGTGTCCAAAATTTCTTTTAGTAATTTTTTTGTGCACCTATAAAGGGAGTTTTGAGTTATTTATTTCTGACCGGAATTCCACGTAGCGCGGCAGAGATTTTTGGTCTCTCCGTGGAGTTCCAAACTCCACCCAGGCCTACTAAGGATCCTGTTAGCGTCTTTGGAACCAATTGTCTTGTTAAAGAGGGGAAACACTACTCCAAGAAGTCAGCAGCACCCCAAAATTAGTATATGTTAAGAGGAATACTTGTCTAATTTGCCTCACCCGGATCACCAGGAGAACTCAAGAAAAGCAGGTGTATATGACAGTCACAGCCCCACCCTGCGTTGTATCTCCTCTGGATGTGCACTCTGGTCAGCTCAGCTCTTCCTAGAGAAGGTGAGGTGGAAGTAGAGATGCTGCTGGGTCCCGTTTCCCCTTCCCACACTCCAGGGTTCCATGTAATTGGGTCTGTGATTTATGGGCCTCTGTTTGTGGTGTGCATCAATTATTTCAACGCTTCAACCGGAGGAAGTGAGCCGTGTGGAAGCGTGTGAATTTCATGACAGCTTCTCCATGGATGGGACAGGGTTTCACCTATGTTAGACCTAGATCACCCCTCAATCCTGGGTCCAATCCTCTGGCACCACCCATCACCTGCACACACTGATGCAAAATCCTGAAATCCTATGACCCTACATCTGGTGTATAGAATTTCTTCAGCTGCTATATGGCACGTGCAAAGTATACTTTGCTTTCTTTCCCAGAAAACAAAACAAATAAATTGCTATACTCCTGGTCAGAGTTACTGCTCTCCCCCGCACTCCACCATTAAGGAACTGTCCTTAGCGCCAGCTTGACCCTTTCAGGTAGGTGTTCGCAGCCCTCCTCCACCCGCAGGCTCCTGCTTGTGCCTAATCCCTGGTGGTCTAGTGAAAGAGCACCCTGCTCTTCTACTATTCCACTCAGTTCTGTGATTTTTGTCTCTTTGCCTTTCTTTCTTCTTTTTTGTCTCTTTGCCTTTATATTCTTTTTTCTCTTTGCCTCTTTTTATTTATTTCATTTACTTCTATTCTGCCTCTTTCTAATTTTTCATTATCTGCCTATTTTTGCATCTTTGTGGCTCTTTCCTCCCCTCCCCGCTCCCTCTTCCTGCACTCTCCGGCGCTGCTGTCACCAAGGCCACTCCTCCCCAGCACGTCGCTCTCGCTTCCCAGCTGACCGCCCTCTCCCCAACCCCTACTTAATGGTGGCCGTTGTGCGCCAAGGAGAGCAAGACCTCTGACCTCCTGGACAGATTCACTGTTCTCCCCCGCGCAGCTTCACCGTTAAGGCTCTGCCTTTAGCACCAGCTTGTGCTCTTCAGGTAGGTGTTTGAGGCCCTCCTCCACCCGCAGGCTCCTGCCTGCGCCTCATCCCTGGTGGTCTAGTGGAAGAGCACCCTGTACTTTTACTATTCCACTCTGTTCTGTTTGTCACTTTGCCTTTCTTTCTTCTTTTACGTCTCTTTGCCTTTTTAATTTTTTTTTTCTCTTTGCCTCTTTTCATTTATTTCTATTCTGCCTCTTTGTCAATTTTCACTATCTGCCTTTTTTAAATCTCTGCCGCTATTCCCTCCCCACTCCCTCTTCCCGCGCTCCCTGCCGCTGCTACCCCCGTGGCCGCTCCCCCTAGCGTGTCGCTCCAGCCTCCCAGCTGACTGCCCTCCCCGACCCCTACTTAATGGCGGCCACTGAGTGCCAAGGAAAACAAGACCTTTGACCTCCTGGTCAGAGTCACTGCTCTCCCCCCACAAAGCTCCACGTTAAGGCTCTGCCCTTAGCGCCAGCTTTTGCTCTTCAGGTTGGTGTACAAGGCCCTCCTCCACCTGCCGGCTTCTGCCTGCGCCTCATCACTGATGGTCTAGTGTAAGAGCACCCTGCTCTTCTGCTATTCCACTCTGTTCTGTGTTTTTTGACTCTTTGCCTTTTTTTCTTCTTTTTCGTCTCACTGCCTTTTTAGGTCGAGGACCGCCGGTCTGCCGAAGGCAGAACCGGAAGTCGGAGATTAAATGACTTGGAGAAGAGGGGCTTGAACCCGCCCCTCTTCTCCCCTGTTCTCCATTGGCTGGCCTCTTGAATGCTGGCCAGCCATTGGAGAAGAGGTCCGTCACTCCGAACAGGCCCCGTCCTTTTCGGATTCGGGGGCGTGTTTTTTTCAAGAAATCTAATTATCTCCTCCAGCCAATGGCAGGAGGAGAACACGCCCCCGAATCCGAAAGCTCCGCTGCCTTTCTCCGAGGCATTTCTGCTTCGCCTCGGAGAAAGGCAGTTGTGTCTCTCTCTCTGTGATTTTAAACTTTTGTACAGGCACTCCAAAGGTATCAGAGCGCTGGCTTGAACCCGGTTCCCCCGCATCAAAGTCACCCACCCCTGCCATTGCCTCAGATACTCTTCATTGCCCTGTTCTGCCACATCCCTCCTTCCGCGCTAATCATACGATCATGTACTGACGACACGTGGTACAAGTGTATGAAGCCACACACTGTCCATAATCATGTATGTACCATCAACATGATCACACAATCAGACAGTGTTCACTGGTATGCAGACAACATTTGCCGAAGGTTTACAATTGTGAAAGTGCAGTCTTTTGAGTCACGCCCCTCTCTGTAACGCAGGCGTTGTTGTTTCCAATCAGTTACAATAGTAAACCATAGACTCGTGTTGAGCCCGCGCGTCGTACACTATTAGTTCAGTCATTATGGAGCACTCAACAAAATGTTGACGCCACTGCAGAGCTGCTGGATACTGCTTCCAACACGGGGATGTTTACATCCTCCTCCAGCAAGAGGCACGTGGGGTGTGTAGAAAGAGGGGCGTGTCATATTCGCGCTATATAAATGCAATTACAAATTCCCACACCCTACTATCCAGCAGGCGTTGGCATTGAAATCCACTTTCAGGTGCTCTGTGCAACGGAAAGATGTTGTCGGCTGTAGCAGACAAAGAGCACATTGTGATCGGTACACATGCATTAAAACCCCTCTGCGTTTATGTCCCGGTAAGGGGGCTTATCCACGCCAGTTGTGTCTCTCTCTCTGTGATTTTAAACTTTTGTACAGGCACTCCAAAGGTATCAGAGCGCTGGCTTGAACCCGGTTCCCCCGCATCAAAGTCACCCACCCCTGCCATTGCCTCAGATACTCTTCATTGCCCTGTTCTGCCACATCCCTCCTTCCGCGCTAATCATACGATCATGTACTGACGACACGTGGTACAAGTGTATGAAGCCACACACTGTCCATAATCATGTATGTACCATCAACATGATCACACAATCAGACAGTGTTCACTCGTATGCAGACAACATTTGCCGAAGGTTTACAATTGTGAAAGCGCTGTCTTTTGAGTCACGCCCCTCTCTGTAACGCAGGCGTTGTTGTTTCCAATCAGTTACAATAGTAAACCATAGACTCGTGTTGAGCCCGCACGTTGTACACTATTAGTTCAGTCATTATGGAGCACTCAAAAAAATGTTGACGCCACTGCAGAGCTGCTGGATACTGCTTCCAACACGGGGATGTTTACATCCTCCTCCAGCAAGAGGCACGTGGGGTGTGTAGAAAGAGGGGCGTGTCATATTCGCGCTATATAAATGCAATTACAAATTCCCACACCCTACTATCCAGCAGGCGTTGGCATTGAAATCCACTTTCAGGTGCTCTGTGCAACGGAAAGATGTTGTCGGCTGTAGCAGACAAAGAGCACATTGTGATCGGTACACATGCATTAAAACCCCTCTGCGTTTGTGTCCCGGTAAGGGGGCTTATCCACGCCTGGTGGATCGAGTGCTGCTGTTTTCTTACACCAAAGTTCACACGACGGTTCGAATCTTGCCCTGCGACCAAAGGTGAACTGCGGGTTTCTCTAATCGCCAGGTTTCCTTGCCACTGACAGATCAAATAGTCGTTCATAGACGTGCAGCACAACTGCCGATCAACAAACTATAAACATTTCACAACGTTGACCTTTTTCACAATCGCGTTGTAGACATTTACAGCGATTGTGCGTGCACTAGACAAAGAAAGCACCTGTGGACATTTACAAGACACAAAAACAAATCTGAGGTGTGTATTGCAACACGATGCCTTGTATAGACTTCTGTCCCTAATTTTGCAAGCGTGCGTCCGCCGTCCAGCCTCCTCTGGCACTCAGTATGTAGAGCGACAGGGAGATCTTGACTCACTGCAGTCTCCCACGTCGGGCACTCTCAGTATGGACTGTGCATACACTCAGTGCAAGCGGAACTTCACTAGTGAGTCGAAAAGAGATTACATTGAAAAATGACCAGTATTTTCCTGTTACAATGAATGTAACGTACTCTCTTCCCTTTGCCACCCTATCTCGTGTTCTTCGTTTTCTTAGTATCCCCGTTTTCTTTGTGCCCATGCTATTCAACACTCGCCTCTCTTAGTGTGACGTCAGTGATACTAGCAGCCAATGACGCTGCGGCGGTCGACCGCGAAGCGCAGAAGTTGTTGAATACAGAGGAGGCTGCTGAAGTGAGTGAAGCAAAGGTGAGAGACAAGAGGAGGAAGATGAGAACAAGCATTTACAATGCAATGGTCTCGGCATTGGTAAAGTTAGAGCTATTGGCATTGCTCAAGACGTTATTTTTGTTTATGTTTTTGTTTTTAAAACATTTAAAGAAACGGCATTGTCATGAGCAATGCCAATAGCTCTAACTTTAACAATGCCGAGACCGTTGCATTGTAAATGCTTGTTTATTCTTTTTTAGATCTCGCCTACGCAGAGGACCTTTAGCCGACGCTCTGCTCTTTTTGGAAGCATATACTCGTGCTTGTGACGGCATCCACCTTGCAGGAGCGAGCAGGGGCGCACCCACATGCACAAGTATGTGCTTCCAAAAAGAGCCGACTGCGCGCGCAGGCACGCACCACACCCGGGCCAGCAAACACACGATTGCAGTGCCAGCAGTGTGTTTTGCTTTTACTGTGACAAGCATGCGTGTGCTTTAAAATAGCAGCATTAGTTATTCACTGTGCACGGCTATCATTTACTTTGTGTTTTGCTTTGACTGTGACAGTTTTCTCATCACTTCTTCCCTCGTGCTCTATCTTGCTTTCTTATTTTTATCATTCACTCTGTGTTTTGCTTTTACCTTTTCTCACTATTTGTCACCACGTCCACCACCACCATGTCCACCACCACTACCACATCCACCACCACCACCATGTCCACCACCACCACCACTTCCACCACCACCACGTCCACAACCACCACCATCACCATGTCCACCACCACCATGTCCACCACCACCACATCCACCACCACATCCACCACCACCACCACGTCCACCCCCATATCCACCACCACGTCCACCATCACCACCACCACCACCATGTCCACCACCACCACCATGTCCACCACCACCACATCCACCACCACCACGACCTCCACCACCACCACGTCCACCACCACCACCACATCCACCACCACGTCCACCACCACCAACACCATGTCCACCACCACCATGTATACCACCACATCCACCCCGACATCGACCACCACCACCACATCCACCATCACCACCACCATGTCCACCTCCACCACCACATCCACCACCACCACATCCACCACCACCATGACCTCCACCACCACCACGTCCACCACCACCACCACATCCACCACCACCACCACGTCCACCACCACCACATCCACCACCACCACCACCACCACATCCACCACCACCACGTCCACCACCATGTCCACCACCACATCCACCACCACCACATCCACCACCACCAAGTCCACCACTATGTCCCCCACCACATCCACCACCATATCCACCACCACCACCATGTCCACCACCACAACCACGTTCTCCACCACCGCGTCCTCCACCACTGCGTCCACTATCACCCCGTCCACCACCACCGTGT
Organism: Triturus cristatus; assembly: GCF_964204655.1. Taxonomy (NCBI): domain Eukaryota; kingdom Metazoa; phylum Chordata; class Amphibia; order Caudata; family Salamandridae; genus Triturus; species Triturus cristatus. Next base: position 990,877,888 of record NC_140580.1, read on the forward strand.
CCACCACCACCATGTCTACCACCACCAGCACGTCCATCACCACCTCCACAATGTCCACCACATCCACCACCACCACATCCACCACCACCACGTCCACCACCACCACCACCACCACATCCACCACCATCACCACCACCAAGTCCACCACCATGTCCCCCACCACATCCACCACCATGTCCACCTCCACCACCATGTCCACCACCACCACCACGTCCTCTACCATCGCGTCCTCCACCACTGCGTCCACCACCACCACCACGTCCACCACCACCATGTCCACCACCACCATGTCCACCAGCATGTCCACCACCACCTCCACAATGTCCACCACATCCACCACCACCACGTCCACCACCACCACGTCCACCACCACTCCCAACACCACCACCACATCCACCACCACATCCACCACCATGTCCCCCACAACCATGTCCTCCACCACCACCGTGTCCTCCACCACGTCCAACACCACCATGTCCACCACCACCACGTCCACCATGACCATGTCCACCACCACCATGTCCATCACCACATCCACCATGTCCACCACCATGCCCACCCCCACGTCCACCACCACCAAGTCCACCACTATGTCCCCCACCACATCCACCACCATATCCACCACCACCACCATGTCTACCACCACCACCACGTTCTCCACCACCACGTTCTCCACCACCGCGTCCTCCATCACTGCGTCCACCATCACCACGTCCACCACCACCATGTCCACCACCACCATGTCTACCACCACCAGCACGTCCACCACCACCTCCACAATATCCACCACATCCACCACCACCACATCCACCACCACCACGTCCACCACCACCACCACATCCACCACCATCACCACCACGTCAACCACCACCAAGTCCACCACCATGTCCCCCACCATGTCCACCACCACCATGTCCACCACCACCACCACGTCCTCTACCATCGCGTCCTCCACCACTGCATCCACCACCACCACGTCCACCACCACCATGTCCACCACCACCATGTCCACCACCACCAGCATGTCCACCACCACCTCCACAACGTCCACCACATCCACCACCACCACATCCACCACCACCACGTCCACCACCACTCCCAACACCACCACCACATCCACCCCCACATCCACTACCACGTCCCCCACAACCATGTCCTCCACCACCACCGTGTCCTCCACCACGTCCAACACCACCATGTCCACCACCACCACATCCACCATGACCATGTCCACCACCACCACCATGTCCATCACCATGTCCACCACCATGTCCACTACCACCATGTCCACCACCATGTCCACCACAATGTCCACCACCATGTCCACCACCACATCCACCACTACACTGTCCACCACCACTTCCACCACCACACCAACCGCCATGTCCACCACCACCACGTCCACCACCACCACATCCACCTCCATGTCCACCACCACATCCACCACCATGTCCACCACCACGTCCACCACCACCATATCCACCACCACCACGCCCACCATGTCCACCACCACATCCACCACCATGCACCACCACCATGTCTACCACCACCACCACATCCACTACGTCCACCAACAAGTCCACCACGACCACATCCACCACCACATCCACCTCCAACACCATGTCCACCACATCCACCACCACCATGTCCACCACCACGTCCACCACCACCACATCCACCATGTCCACCACCACCACATCCACCACCACCACCATGGCCACCACCACCACATACTCCACTGCCACCATGTCCTCCACCACGTCCACCACCACCACATCCACCACCACCATGTCCATGTCCACCACATCCACCACCACCATGTCCACCACCACCATGTCCACCACCACGCCCACCACTACCATGTCCACCACCTCATCCACCACCACCACATCCATCACCATGTCCACCACCACCACATCCACCACCACCACCATGTCCACCACCACCACATCCACCACCACCATGTGCACCACCACCACGGCCACCACCACCACATACTCCACCACCACCATGTCCTCCACCACGTCCACCACCACCACATCCACCACCATCATGTCCACGTCCACCACATCCACCACCACCATGTCCACTACCGTGTCCACCACCACCACGTCCACCACCACCACCACGTCCATCATCACCATGTCCACCACCATGTCCACCACCACACTGTCCACCACCACACCCACCACAACGTCCACCACCAGCACATCCACCACCACATCTGCCACCATGTCCACCACCAAGTCCACCACCACCACCATGTCCACCACCATGTTACCACCACCACGTCCTCCACCACCACGTCTACCACCACCACGTCCACCACCCCCACCATGTCCACGTCCACCACATTCACCACCATGTCCACTAACACCATATTTAACACCATGTCCAACACCAACACCACGTCCAACACCACCTCCACCACGTCCATCATCACGTTCACCACCACCACATCCACCACTACCACCAACACCACATCCACCACCATGTCCACCACCAGGTCCACCACTACCATGTCCACCACCACCATGTCCACCACCATGTCCACCACCACCACATCCACCACCACCACCATCAGGTCCACCACCAGGTCCACCACTACCATGTCCACCACTACCACATCCACCACCACATCCACCACAACCACCACCACGTCCACCACCACCACATCTACCACCACCATGTCCACTACCACATCCACCACCACGTCCACCACATCCACCACTACCACTTCCACAACCACCATGTCCACCACCTCCATGTCCACCACCACCACGTCCACCACCACATCCAACACCACATCCACCACTACATCCACCACCACATCCACCGCCACCACGTCCTCCACCCCACCACATCCTCCACAACCACCATGTCCACCACCAGCACGTCCTCCACATCCACCACCACCACGTCCACCACATCCATCACCACCACATCCATCACCAGCACCACCATGTCCACCATGTCCACCACCACGTCCACCACCACCATGTCCACCACCATGTCCACCACCATGTCCACCAACAACACCACCTCCACCATGTCCACCACCATGTCCACCAACATCACATCCACCACTACCACCACCACTGCGTCTACCACCACCACATCCACCACCACCACGTCCACCACCACCATGTCCACCACCACCATGTCCACCACCACCACATCCTCCACCACCACCAAGTCCACCACTATGTACCCCACCACATCCACCACCATATCCACCACCACCACCATGTCCACCACCACAACCACGTTCTCCACCACCGCGTCCTCCACCACTGCGTCCACCATCACCCCGTCCACCACCACCATGTCCACCACCACCATGTCTACCACCACCAGCACGTCCATCACCACCTCCACAATGTCCACCACATCCACCACCACCACATCCACCACCACCACGTCCACCACCACCACCACATCCACCACCATCACCACCACCAAGTCCACCACCATGTCCCCCACCACATCCACCACCATGTCCACCTCCACCACCATGTCCAGCACCACCACCACGTCCTCTACCATTGTGTCCTCCACCACTGCGTCCACCACCACCACGTCCACCACCACCATGACCACCATGACCACCACCACCATGTCCACCACCACCAGCATGTCCACCACCACCTCCACAATGTCCACCACATCCACCACCACCACGTCCACCACCACCATGTCCACCACCACTCCCAACACCACCACCACATCCACCACCACATCCACCACCATGTCCCCCACAACCATGTCCTCCACCACCACCGTGTCCTCCACCACGTCCAACACCACCATGTCCACCACCACCACGTCCACCATGACCATGTCCACCACCACCATGTCCATCACCACATCCACCATGTCCACCACCATGCCCACCACCATGTCCACCACCACCAAGTCCACCACTATGTCCCCCACCACATCCACCACCATATCCACCACCACCACCATGTCTACCACCACCACCACGTTCTCCACCACCGCGTCCTCCATCACTGCGTCCACCATCACCACGTCCACCACCACCATGTCCACCACCACCATGTCTACCACCACCAGCACGTCCACCACCATCTCCACAATGTCCACCACATCCACCACCACCACATCCACCACCACCACGTCCACCACCACCACCACATCCACCACCATCACCACCACGTCAACCACCACCAAGTCCATCACCATGTCCCCCACCACATCCACCACCATGTCCACCTCCACCACCATGTCCACCACCACCACCACGTCCTCTACCATTGCGTCCTCCACCACTGCGTCCACCACCACCACGTCCACCACCACCATGTCCACCACCACCATGTCCACCACCACCAGCATGTCCACCACCACCTCTACAATGTCCACCACATCCACCACCACCACGTCCACCACCACCACGTCCACCACCACTCCCAACACCACCACCACATCCATCCCCACATCCACCACCACGTCCCCCACAACCATGTCCTCCACCACCACCGTGTCCTCCACCACGTCCAACACCACCATGTCCACCACCACCACATCCACCATGACCATGTCCACCACCACCACCATGTCCATCACCATGTCCACCACCATGTCCACCACCACCATGTCCACCACCATGTCCACCACAATGTCCACCACCATGTCCACCACCACATCCACCACTACACTGTCCACCACCACTTCCACCACCACACCAACCACCATGTCCACCACCACCACGTCCACCACCACCACATCCACCTCCATGTCCACCACCACATCCACCACCATGTCCACCACCACGTCCACCACCACCATATCCACCACCACCACCACCATGTCCACAACCACAATGTACACCACATCCACCACCACCACGCCCACCATGTCCACCACCACATCCACCACCATGCACCACCACCATGTCCACCACCACCACCACATCCACTACGTCCACCACCAAGTCCACCACGACCACATCCACCACCACATCCACCTCCAACACCATGTCCACCACATCCACCACCACCATGTCCACCACCACGTCCACCACCACCACATCCACCATGTCCACCACCACCACATCCACCACCACCACTATGGCCACCACCACCACATACTCCACTGCCACCATGTCCTCCACCACGTCCACCACCACCACATCCACCACCACCATGTCCATGTCCACCACATCCACCACCACCATGTCCACCACCACCATGTCCACCACCACGTCCACCACTACCATGTCCACCACCTCATCCACCACCACCACATCCATCACCATGTCCACCACCACCACATCCACCACCACCACCATGTCCACCACCACCACATCCACCACCACCATGTGCACCACCACCACAGCCACCACCACCACATACTCCACCACCACCATGTCCTCCACCACGTCCACCACCACCACATCCACCACCACCATGTCCACGTCCACCACATCCACCACCATGTCCACTACTGCGTCCACCACCACCACGTCCACCACCACCACCACGTCCACCACCACGTCCATCACCACCATGTCCACCACCATGTCCACCACCACACTGTCCACCACCACACCCACCACCACGTCTACCACCAGCACATCCACCACCACATCTGCCACCATGTCCACCACCAAGTCCACCATCACCACCATGTCCACCACCATGTTACCACCACCACGTCCTCCACCACCACGTCTACCATCACCACATCCACCACCCCCACCATGTCCACGTCCACCACATTCACCACCATGTCCACTAACAACATGTTCAACACCATGTCCAACACCAACACCACGTCCACCACCAACACCACCTCCACCACGTCCATCATCACGTTCACCACTACCACATCCACCACTACCACCAACACCACATCCACCACCATGTCCACCACCAGGTCCACCACTACCATGTCCACCACCACCATGTCCACCACCATGTCCACCACCACCACATCCACCACCACCACCATCAGGTCCACCACCAGGTCCACCACTACCATGTCCACCACTACCACATCCACCACCACATCCACCACCACCACAACCACCACCACTTCCACCACCACCACATCCACCACCACCATGTCCACCACCACGTCCACCACCATGTCCACCACATCCACCACCACCACTTCCACAACCACCATGTCCACCACCACCATGTCCACCACCACCACGTCCACCACCACATCCAACACCACATCCACCACTACATCCACCACCACATCCACCACCACCACGTCCTCCACCCCACCACATCCTCCACAACCACCATGTCCACCACCAGCACGTCCTCCACATCCACCACCACCACGTCCACCACATCCACCACCACCACATCCATCACCAGCACCACCATGTCCACCATGTCCACCACCACGTCCACCACCACCATGTCCACCACCATGTCCACCAACATGTCCACCACCAACACCACCTCCACCATGTCCACCACCATGTCCACCAACATCACATCCACCACTACCACCACCACTGCGTCCACCACCACCACATCCACCACCACCACGTCCATCACCACCATGTCCACCACCACCATGTCCACCACCACCACATCCTCCACCACCACCAAGTCCACCACTATGTACCCCACCACATCCACCACCATATCCACCACCACCACCATGTCCACCACCACAACCACGTTCTCCACCACCGCGTCCTCTACCACTGCGTCCACCATCACCCCGTCCACCACCACCATGTCCACCACCACCATGTCTACCACCACCAGCACGTCCATCACCACCTCCACAATGTCCACCACATCCACCACCACCACATCCACCACCACCACGTCCACCACCACCACCACCACCACATCCACCACCACCACCACCACCAAGTCCACCACCATGTCCCCCACCACATCCACCACCATGTCCACCTCCACCACCATGTCCACCACCACCACCACGTCCTCTACCATCGCGTCCTCCACCACTGCGTCCACCACCACCACCACGTCCACCACCACCATGTCCACCACCACCATGTCTACCACCACCAGCATGTCCACCACCACCTCCACAATGTCCACCACATCCACCACCACCACGTCCACCACCACCACGTCCACCACCACTCCCAACACCACCACCACATCCACCATGTCCCCCACAACCATGTCCTCCACCACGTCCAACACCACCATGTCCACCACCACCACGTCCACCGTGACCATGTCCACCACCACCACCACCATGTCCATCACCACATCCACCATGTCCACCACCATGCCCACCACCACGTCCACCACCACCAAGTCCACCACTATGTCCCCCACCACATCCACCACCATATCCACCACCACCACCATGTCTACCACCACCACCACGTTCTCCACCACCGCGTCCTCCATCACTGCGTCCACCATCTCCACGTCCACCACCACCATGTCCACCACCACCATGTCTACCACCACCAGCACGTCCACCACCACCTCCACAATGTCCACCACATCCACCACCACCACATCCACCACCACCACGTCCACCACCACCACCACATCCACCACCATCATCGCCACGTCAACCACCACCAAGTCCACCACCATGTCCCCCACCACATCCACCACCATGTCCACCTCCACCACCATGTCCACCACCACCACCACGTCCTCTACCATCGCGTCCTCCACCACTGCGTCCACCACCACCACGTCCACCACCACCATGTCCACCACCACCATGTCCACCACCACCAGCATGTCCACCACCACCTCCACAACGTCCACCACATCCACCACCACCACGTCCACCACCACCACATCCACCACCACTCCCAACACCACCACCACATCCACCCCCACATCCACCACCACGTCCCCCACAACCATGTCCTCCACCACCACCGTGTCCTCCACCACGTCCAACACCACCATGTCCACCACCACCACATCCACCATGACCATGTCCACCACCACCACCATGTCCATCACCATGTCCACCACCATGTCCACCACCACCATGTCCACCACCATGTCCACCACAATGTCCACCACCATGTCCACCACCACATCCACCACTACACTGTCCACCACCACTTCCACCACCACACCAACCACCATGTCCACCACCACCATGTCCACCACCACCACATCCACCTCCATGTCCACCACCACATCCACCACCATGTCCACCACCACGTCCACCACCACCATATCCACCACCACCATGTCCACAACCACAATGTACACCACATCCACCACCACCACGCCCACCATGTCCACCACCACATCCACCACCATGCACCACCACCATGTCCACCACCACCACCACATCCACTACGTCCACCACCAAGTCCTCCACGACCACATCCACCACCACATCCACCTCCAACACCATGTCCACCACATCCACCACCACCATGTCCACCACCACGTCCACCACCACCACATCCACCATGTCCACCACCACCACATCCACCACCACCACCATGGCCACCACCACCACATACTCCACTGCCACCATGTCCTCCACCACGTCCACCACCACCACATCCACCATCACCATGTCCATGTCCACCACATCCACCACCACCATGTCCACCACCACCATGTCCACCACCATGTCCACCACTACCATGTCCACCACCTCATCCACCACCACCACATCCATCACCATGTCCACCACCACCACATCCACCACCACCACCATGTCCACCACCACCACATCCACCACCACCATGTGCACCACCACCACGGCCACTACCACCACATACTCCACCACCACCATGTCCTCCACCACGTCCACCACCACCACATCCACCACCACCATGTCCACGTCCACCACATCCACCACCACCATGTCCACTACCGCGTCCACCACCACCACCACGTCCACCACCACCACCACGTCCACCACCATGTCCATCACCACCATGTCCACCACCATGTCCACCACCACACTGTCCACCACCACACCCACCACCACGTCCACCACCAGCACATCCACCACCACATCTGCCACCATGTCCACCACCAAGTCCACCACCACCACCATGTCCACCACCATGTTACCACCACCACGTCCTCCACCACCACGTCTACCACCACCACGTCCACCACCATCACCATGTCCACGTCCACCATATTCACCACCATGTCCACTAACACCATGTCCAACACCAACACCACGTCCACCACCAACACCACCTCCACCACGTCCATCATCAAGTTCACCACCACCACATCCACCACTACCACCAACACCACATCCACCACCATGTCCACCACCAGGTCCACCACTACCATGTCCACCACCACCATGTCCACCACCATGTCCACCACCACCACATCCACCACCATCAGGTCCACCACCAGGTCCACCACTACCATGTCCACCACTACCACATCCACCACCACATCCACCACAACCACCACCACGTCCACCACCACCACATCCACCACCACCATGTCCACCACCACGTCCACCACCACGTACACCACATCCACCACCACCACTTCCACAACCACCATGTCCACCACCACCATGTCCACCACCACCACGTCCACCACCACATCCAACACCACATCCACCACTACATCCACCACCACATCCACCACCACCACGTCCTCCACCCCACCACATCCTCCACAACCACCATGTCCACCACCAGCACGTCCTCCACATCCACCACCACCACGTCCACCACATCCACCACCACCACATCCATCACCAGCACCACCATGTCCACCATGTCCACCACCACGTCCACCACCACCATGTCCACCACCATATCCACCACCATGTCCACCACCAACACCACCTCCACCATGTCCACCACCATGTCCACCAACATCACATCCACCACTACCACCACCACTGCGTCCACCACCACCACGTCCACCACCACCACGTCCACCACCACCATGTCCACCACCACCATGTCCACCACCACCACATCCTCCACCACCACCACATCCACCACCACCATGACATCCACCACCACCCCGTCCACCACATCCACCACCACCACGTCCACCACCATGTCCACCACCACCACATCCATCATCACCACCATGCCCACCATGTCCACCACCATGTCCACCACCAACACCACCTCCACCCCGTCCACCAACATCACATCCACCACCACCACTACCACCACCACTACGTCCATCACCACCACGTCTACCACCACCACGTCCACCACCACCATGTCCACCACCACCACGTCCACCACTGTGTCCACCCCCACCACATCTACCACCATCAGGTCCACCACCAGGTCCACCACGTACACCACTACCACATCCACCATCACCATGTCCACCACCACCACCACATCCACCACCACCATGTCCACCACCACGTCCACCACATCCACCACCACCACATCCACCACCACCACGTCCACCACCACATCCACCACCACATCCACCACTACATCCACCACCACATCCACCACCACCATGTCCTCCACCACTACCACATCCACCACCACCACGTCCTCCACCACCACCATATCTACCACCACCACATCCACCACCACCACATCCACCACCACCACGTCCACCACCATGTCCACCACATCCACCACCACCACGTCCATCACCACCACCACATCCACCACCACCACGTCCACCACCACCACCATGTCCACCACCACATCCACCACCACCATGTCCACCACACCACAACGTGCGCCACCATACCCACCACCACCATGCCCATCACCACCATGTCCACCACCACGTCCACCATCACCATGTCCACCACCACCATGTCCACCACCACCATGTCCACCACCACCACATCCACCACCACCCCATCCACCACGACATCCACCACCACCACATCCACCACCAACAAGGCCACCACCACCACCATATCCACCACCACCATGTCCACCACCACCACACCCACCACCACGTCCACCACCACGTCCACCACCACCATGTCCACCACCACCATGTCCACCACCACCACGTCCACCACTGTGTCCACCCCCACCACATCCACCACCATCAGGTCCACCACCAGGTCCACCATGTACACCACTACCACATCCACCACCACCATGTCCACCACCACCACCACATCCACCACCACCACCACGTCCACCACCACCACCATGTCCACCACCACGTCCACCACCACGTTCACCACCACCATGTCCACCACCACGTACACCATATCCACCACCACCACATCCACCACCACCATGTCCACCACCACCACGTCCACCACCACATCCACCACCACATCCACCACTACATCCACCACCACATCCACCACATCCACCACCACCATGTCCTCTACCACTACCACATCCACCACCACCACGTCCTCCACCACCACCACATCCACCACCACATCCACCACCACCACGTCCACCACCACCACGTCCATCACCACCACCACATCCACCACCACCACGTCCACCACCAGCACCATGTCCACCACCACCACCACCACATCCACCACCACCATGTCCACCACCACCACCACGTGCGCCACCATGCCCACCACCACCATGCCCATCACCACCATGTCCACCACCACGTCCACCATCACCATGTCCACCACCACCACCACCATGTCCACCACCACCACATCCACCACCACGTCCACCACCACCACGTCCACCACCAACAAGGTGACCACCACCACCATATCCACCACCACCATGTCCACCACCACCACACCCACCACCACGTCCACCACCACCATGTCCACCACCACGTCCACCACCACATCCACCACCACATCCACCACCACGCCCATGTCCACCACCACCACATCCACCACCACCACCACATCCTTGTCCACCACCATGTCCACCACCACCACCATGTCAACCACCACCATGTCCACCACCACATCCACCACCTCGACCACGTCCACCACCAACATGTCCACCACCACCACATCCACCACCACCACCTCCACCACCACCACCACATCCACTACCATGTCCACGGATACAAGATCCTGAGGAAGGACCACCCAATCGTCCAGGAGGAGACCTCGCCATCGTCCACAAAAGCTCCCTCTGACTCACAACCACCAACTTAGAAGAAGCCTCGTCTCCCCCATGGAACACATCCACTTCCAGATCCAGCCCAACCCCAGAACTACACTATACGGAACACTTGCCTACAGACCTCCCGGACCCCACTCCCCCATACCCAACATCATTGTGTACCACATTGCACCCCACGCCCTCGCCTCAATGGACTACATACTTCTCAGAGACCTGAACTTCAACCTGGACAACCACAGCGTTCCCAACACCACCGCCCTCCTGGAGAACCTCACCAATATGGGACTTAAGCAACTTATCTCCACCCCCACTCACACCGCAGGACACACACTCAATGCTATCTTCGCCAGAGGAAACAACATCCACTTAAGCCACACCACGGAACTGCTCTGGACAGACCACCACTGCATCCATTTCTCCTTCACGAAACCCACCGCACACAAGCACACGCTCCGACCCCACGCAGAAGCTGGAACAACGTTTATGAAGAACACCTCCGTCCTTGCCGACACAGCGGCAAGCAACCTCCACCAATAGATCGCCAACGACGCCAAGACTCTTGCCCCCCTCCAGAACACCACGAGACAACACTCCAAGAAGGCCAACTCGTTAACCATGGATCTCCGAGAATCCAAGTGCTCCCGCCGATGACTGGAGATATAGATATAGAAAAACCCCAGAAGCACACTCTGCCTACAAAGTAGCCATCATGGCACACCACTAACTCATCAAATCAACAAAGAAAAACTTAATCCAGGACAGAATCCTCTTCAATGCCCACAACTCCAAGGAACTGTTCATCATCATACAGGAATTCCCCAGACCCAACAGTGAAACAACCGACGTCCCTCCCTCCCAAAACCTCTTCAACAAACTCAGCTCCTTCTATCACCTCAAGATCAAGACGCTCTACGACACCTTCGACGACCAAGACCACGACACCCCCTCAACTCCTACCTACAGCGATGCCATCCATCAGACCATCCTCACCTGGACCCCTCTCACCACAGAAGACACCTTAATGACAATGAAGAGCATCCACTCCAGAGCATCTACTGACCCCTGCCTGCCTCACATCTTCCACAGGGCTGCCACTGCCATCTCACCGGAGCTACGCCGAACTATCAACTGCTCCCTTGAGACCGCCACATTCAACGAAGAACTGGAAATATGCTGAAGTCAACCCCCTCCTAAAGAAGCCCTCCGCAGACCGGACAGATCTCAAGAACTTCAGGTCCATCTCACTGCTCCCTTTTGCCGCCAAAGTAATTGACAAGGCCGTCAACACCTAGTTAGCACACTTCATGGAAACCAATAGCATCCTAGACACCTCTCAATCCAGAATCCACAGCAACCACAGCAACAAGCCCACCCTCATTGCTGCCACCAATGACATCCACGCCCTCCTCGACTAAGGCCACACGGCAGCCCTCATCCTCCTGGACCTATCGCAGCTTTTGACACCATCTCCCACCGCACTCTAGCCACCAGGCTCCACGATGCCGGCATCCAAGGATTAGCCTTAGACTGGATACGATCTTTCCTCTCAAACCGAACACAGAGAATAAGACCCCTGCCCTTCCTGTCAGAACCGACAGAGATCACATGCGGAGTACCCCAAGGATACTCCCATAGCCCCACACTCTTCAAAATCTACATTGTCCCCCTTGCAACCATCGTCAGAAACCACGGACTCAACATCATCTCCTATGCCGATGACACCCAGCTCATCCTCTCCCTCACCAAGGAACCCAATATTACAAGGCGCAATTTCCAAGAAGGGATGAAAGCCATAGCGACCTGGATGAGCAACAGCTGCCTTAAGCTCAACTCGAAGAAAACAGAAGTCCTCATCATCAGCTCCACCCCCTCTGCATGGGACAACACCTGGTGGCCCCCCGCACTCTGAAACCCACCCACCCCAATGGACCAAGCACGCAACCTCAGCATCATACTCGACTCTTCACTCACTATGAATTGCCAGATCAACGCCTTATCCTCCATATGCTTCAACACGCTCCACATACTTCACAAGACTTTCAAGTGGATCCACCCCCGACTCCAGGAAAACCGTCACCCACGCACTCATCACCAACAGACTGGACTACAAAAACGCTCTGTACACCGGAATCAACAAAAAACTCCTCCATAAACTCCAGACCGTCCAGAACGCCGCAGCCAGACTTATCCTCGACATCCCACAACATGACCACATCACCCAAAACCTCTGCGACCGCCATTGGCTCCCCATCGAAAGAAGAATAACCTTCAAACTGCTCACACACGCCTACAAATCCCTCCACAAGAGAGGACCCCAATACCTCAATGACTGAATCTCCTTACACGCCCCCAAAAGAAATCTCTGCTCAGCTGACCTCTCCCCATTCCCCGGCCCTCCCTTCAACAGGACAAGAGGAGATGAAAGATCCTTCTCCTACCTCACGGCCAAGACTTGGACAAATTCCCCCTTCACCTTCAACGAAGCCAAAAGCTGCACCAATTCAGGAGGGTCCTCAAGACCTGGCTCTTCGAATGACCTCAACAGAGCTGCTCTTACCCCTCCCTCAGCGCCTTGAGACCTTCACGGGTAAGTAGTGTGCTCCACAAAACCATGATTGATTGATTGATTCTTTAAAACTTTGTAAGTTACAAGGTTTCTCTATTAAGCTGTTCTGTTACCACATTTCCTCTCTACTGATCCCTCTTTTCCATCTAGCTTGACCTCCCCAGCCCTTTGAGACTACTTTATAATGGTGTAAGAAGTCACTCATTCAAGCACCAAAACGTACCCTCTCGAAACTGGCCAAGTCAAGGGCGTAACACAGGCCCCCGCATCCCCCTTGACATTTTGAAATAGGGGTGTATGAAGCGAGCAAAGGTGGACCTCACCATCCTCGTGAAGGGGTCTTTAAATAAAAAGTGAATATATGTGGCAAAAAGTTTTTCTTACAGTATACCTTTTGTGTAAAAAAGACCTGTAAGAACAATCTCTGACAAAGTGTTTTTAGTCAGATATGTTGTCAGCATTTGGAATTTTGTTAGGTGAAATATATATTTTTTTGATGTTGCAAAGGCTTTTTGCCGCTGCAAAACTTGTCCAGCAGCAGAATTTTGCAAAAACCCTAGGTAAAAAAAAAATCCCAAAGTTGGTGGAGACCAATTTCATAAACTCTAGCTCAAAAGCAAACACAATGCCACCGGCCACATTTGGGCATGCACACAACACACATTTCTGTCATACATGCTCTTACGCATGGCACACTTATGCCACACACACTCTTATACACAACACATTTACGTCATGCACACTCTTATACACAAGACATTCGTGTCAGACATTCTCTTACACATGGCACATTCAAGCTTTACACACACAAAACATTCCCCTCACCCACACCTTTGCTCACAATAAACTCACACCACTCACATTCTTACACTTAACACAGACACTCAACAGTCAAATCGCATGCATTCTTACACATAACATAGTCACGTTTGCAGACTTTCACAATACATTCACACCACATCTGCTCTTCACATACAGACACAATCACACATTCAGTGCCTGCAAACCCACCATGCAATAGTCCTCAACGGCCTGTGCGATCTCTCAACTCAGCATTCTCCGCTTGCTCAGAGCAGCCAGCAGACATGCCAACCCTCCCGATTCAGGCGGCAGACTAACGATTTCAAGGCTAGTCTCCCGCCTCCCGATTCCTGCAAGCAAAAACCCGATTCCTCGGGGTTTCAGCAGACAGGGCTTGGTATTGTGTAACGTGCTAATTCTTCCAGCAATATTCAGAGTGGCGATGCAGGGGCTCTAGAAGGGGAGAAAAAGCAACAAAGCCCCATTAACAAGCGATTGGTCTTTTAAAGACCTGTGAAGTACTGGGGGGGGGGGGGCGGCTGTGAGTGTGCCTGGGCTGCCTGCCACACAGGTGTGGGGGGGAGGGGGTGGGGGTGGTATATGCACTCCCAGCAACCTGCCAGGCCAGTGAGTCCAGAACACTTGCATCACCCTCTCTCTGCCCGCCATTACGCTCCATGCTTCTGAAAGGTAAGACAAAAACGTGCATTTGCGTTTCAAATGTCCGATCCTGTAGCAGCACACTTCCGAAGCCCATACGTGACAGTAACCCGATTCAAGGCCCCATTCGCCCGATTTTTTTAAAGAATCTCCCACTTTGCTCTTCTGATATGTTGGCATGTATGAGCCAGACCTCTCCGATAGCCCAGGAGAGCTCACAACATACTCCCAAGAGAACCCGCAGTGCTAAGAGGCCAATTCAGGGGTGCTAGGTGCTACACAAATAACAATACAGGAAACCCGCAACTGCAGAGTCTGTGGACAGTATATGGCCTCTGTCCCCAACCCCGCCATCATTTTAGATGAGGTAAGTGGCTGTAAACTTGTGTTCTAGTCCGAGGGAAAGATTAGGAAAAGAGGTTGTTGTCAAAACTCCTTCCGGCATGCCCACCCCCCCTTGGAACCCTGGGTCCAAAGCAGAGCCTCGGGGCCCGGGGAGTTTCCTAATCCTACCTGTAGCCGGTAGAAACCAGAATCTTGCCCTAGAGCCTGGACTTGAGAAACTTCCAGTTGAAGGGGGGCGGGGAGCGGTACAGTGAGGTAACACTGCAATATTGCCAAGGATCGAAAACCAAAGTCGGAGGTGGACATGGGGAGCATAAAACCGCAATTGTCCTTTGTAAAAGGCACCCGAGGGCCAGTTTGTTATAGACGGGGTCACCCTGTCATCTGTGCTTTAGCTGGTCGCTGTGTTAAAGACTCTTGAAAAGTACATTCAGCGGCTTATTGATCAGAAAAAGGGGAGGGGGGTGGTGTTAAGCTTCAGATTCCCAACATTCTCTCTGGCATATCTTGTTAAAAATATGTTATGAGAAGCAGGGCACGAGGGGTGTTTAAGAGGTAGTGGAAAGAGAGAGGAGTGGGGATTGTTAGGGGCACTTAAAAGACAATCGTAACCAAGTTTTAGGCCAGAGAGGAGAGAGCGCTGAAGTGTGTGTTTGTGTGTTTTTGTCAGTGTAGGTATGTAAAAATTCAGAGTAAAATCCGACATACACCTCACTAAACCGACTGAAAGGACCTGTCTCAACTATTTGCTACAAAATAATTTTTTTAGGGGGTGGGGGGAGGGGGTGCAATACCCCAAACGCCCCCCCCCCCCCAAGCTACGCTCCTGAGTAAATTTCAAATATGGCTAATTGAAGCTTGCATTGCTAGGCCTGTATCTTGACTGCAGGTGTGGTGTAGAAGCTTACATTGCTTGTGCTGTACATGAACCACGTGTGGTGGAAGCGTGCACTGTGTCCATAATACGTGGTCTACTGCAGATAAGTAATGCTTGCACTGTATGTGCTATACCTGGCCTGTGTGCGATTAAAGCTTGCACTGTGTGCGTGATCTACTGCGGATAAGTAATGCTTGCACTGTATGTGCTGTACCTGGCCTGTGTGCGATGGAAGCGTGCACTGTGTGCATGATATGTGGTCTACTGCGGATAAGTAATGCTTGCACTGTATGTGCTATACCTGGCCTGTGTGCGATGGAAGCTTGCACTGTGTGCGTGATACTTGGTCTACTGCGGATAAGTAATGCTTGCACTGTATGTGCTATACCTGGCCTGTGTGTGATGGAAGCTTGCACTGTGTGCGTGATACGTGGTCTACTGCGGATAAGTAATGCCTGCACTGTATGTGCTATACCTGGCCTGTGTGCGATGAAAGCGTGCACTGTGTGCGTGATCTACTGCGGATAAGCAATGCTTGCACTGTATGTGCTATATCTGGCCTGTGTGCGATGAAAGCATGCACTGTATGCGTGATATGTGGTCTACTGTGGATAAGTAATGCTTGCACTGTATGTGCTATTCCTGGCCTGTGTGCGACGGAAGCATGCACTGTGTGCATGATATGTGGTCTACTGGGGATATGTAATACTTGCACTGTATGTGCTGTACCTGGCCTGTGTGTGGCGGAAGCATGCACTGTGTGCATGATCCGTGGTCTACTGCGGATAAGTAATGCTTGCACTGTATGTGCTATACCTGGCCTGTGTGCGACGGAAGCGTGCACTGTGTGCGTGATACGTGGTCTACTGCTGATAAGTAATGCTTGCACTGTATGTGCTGTACCTGGCCTGTGTGCGATGGAAGCGTGCACTGTGTACGTGATACGTGGTCTACTGCGGATATGTAATTCTTGCACTGTATGTGCTACACCTGGCCTGTGTGTGATGAAAGCATGCACTGTGTGCGTGATACATGGTCTACTGCGGATAAGTAATGCTTGCACTGTATGTGCTATACCTGGCCAGTGTGCGATGAAAGTATGCACTGTGTGCGTGATACATGGTCTACTGCGTATAAGTAATGCTTGCACTGTATGTGCTATACCTGGCCTGTGTGCGATGGAAGCTTGCACTGTGTGCGTGATCTACTGCGGATAAGTAATGCTCGCACTGTATGTGCTATACCTGGCCTGTGTGCGATGGAAGCATGCACTGTATGCGTGATACGTGGTCTACTGCGGAAAAGTAATGCTTGCACTGTATGTGCTATACCTGGCCTGTGTGCGATGGAAGCTTGCACTGTATGCGTGATATGTGGTCTACTGCGGATAAGTAATGCTCGCACTGTATGTGCTATACCTGGCCTGTGTGCGACGGAAGCATGCACTGTGTGCATGATATGTGGTCTAATGCGGATAAGTAAATGCTTGCACTGTATGTGCTATACCTGGCCTGTGTGCGATGGAAGCGTGCACTGTGTGCATGATATGTGGTCTACTGCGGATAAGTAATGCTTGCACTGTATGTGCTATACCTGGCCTGTGTGCGATGGAAGCTTGCACTGTGTGCGTGATATGTGGTCTACTGCGGATAAGTAATGCTTGCACTGTATGTGCTATACCTGGCCTGTGTGTGATGGAAGCTTGCACTGTGTGCGTGATACGTGGTCTACTGCGGATAAGTAATGCCTGCACTGTATGTGCTATACCTGGCCTGTGTGCGATGAAAGCGTGCACTGTGTGCGTGATCTACTGCGGACAAGTAATGCTTGCACTGTATGTGCTATACCTGGCCTGTGTGCGATGGAAGCATGCACTGTATGTGTGATATGTGGTCTACTGCGGATAAGTAATGCTTGCACTGTATGTGCCATGCCTGGCCTGTGTGCGACGGAAGCATGCACTGTGTGCATGATACGTGGTCTACTGCAGATAAGTAATACTTGCACTGTATGTGCTGTACCTTGCCTGTGTGCGACGGAAGCGTGCACTGTGTGCATGATACGTGGTCTACTGCGGATAAGTAATGCTTGCACTGTATGTGCTATACCTGGCCTGTGTGCGACGGAAGCGTGCACTGTGTGCGTGATACGTGGTCTACTGCAGATAAGTAATGCCTGCACTGTATGTGCTGTAACTGGCCTGTGTGCGATGGAAGCGTGCACTGTGTGTGTGATACGTGGTCAACTGCGGATAAGTAATTCTTGCACTGTATGTGCTACACCTGGCCTGTGTGTGATGAAAGCATGCACTGTGTGCGTGATACATGGTCTACTGCGGATAAGTAATGCTTGCACTGTATGTGCTATACCTGGCCTGTGTGCGATGGAAGCATGCACTGTGTGTGTGATACATGGTCTACTGTGGATAAGTAATGCATGCACTGTATGTGCTATAACTGGCCTGTGTGCGATGGAAGCTTGCACTAGGTGCGTGATCTACTGCGGATAAGTAATGCTCGCACTGTATGTGCTATACCTGGCCTGTGTGCGATGGAAGCATGCACTGTATGCATGATACGTGGTCTACTGCGGATAAGTAATGCCTGCACTGTATGTGCTATACCTGGCCTGTGTGCGATGGAAGCTTGCACTGTATGCGTGATACGTGGTCTACTGCGGATAAGTAATGCTTGCACTGTATGTGCTATATATGGCCTGTGTGTGATGGAAGCTTGCACTGTGTGCGTGATATGTGGCCTACTGCGGATAAGTAATGCTTGCACTGTATGTGCTATACCTGGCCTGTGTGCGATGGAAGCTTGCACTGTGTGCGTGATACGTGGTCTACTGCGGATAAGTAATGCTTGCACTGTATGTGCTATACCTGGCATGTGTGCGATGGAAGCTTGCACTGTGTGCGTGATACGTGGTCTTCTGCGGATAAGTAATGCTTGCACTGTATGTGCTATACCTGGCCTGTGTGCGATGGAAGCTTGCACTGTATGCGTGATAGGTGTTCTACTGCGGATAATTAATGCTTGCACTGTATGTGCTGTACCTGGCCTGTGTGCGATGGAAGCATGCACTGTATGCGTGATACGTGGTCTACTGCGGAAAAGTAATGCTTGCACTGTATGTGCCATATCTGTCCTGTGTGCGATGGAAGCATGCACTGTATGTGTGATACGTGGTCTACTGCGGATAAGTAATGCTTGCACTGTATGTGCTATACCTGGTCTATGTGTGATGGAAGCTTGCACTGTATGCGTGATACGTGGCCTACTGCGGAGAGGTGGTGTTTTCACTGCATGTGCTGTACCTGATCTGTGTGTGATGGAAGCTTGCGCTGTATGCGTGATACGTGGAATATTGCGGATAAATTAAGCTTGCATTGTATGTATGGTAAGTGATCTATAAATGATGCTGGCACTATATGTGTTGTGCCTTGTCTTTGTGTCATGAAACTTGAACTGTATGTCCTTTACCTGGTCTATACGTGATGGAATCTTATGTTGTATGTGCTATTCCTGGTCTATTTATGATAAATTCATACACTGCATGTACAGTACCTGTGGATGATAGATGATCTTTCCGCATATGTGGCATACCTGGTCTGTGTATGATGACATCTCACACTTCATGTGCTCTATCTGTTCTGTGTGTTAGCGAATCTTGCCCTCTATGTACGGTGCATGGTCTGTGTGTGATAGAACCTTATGTTACATAGGCTGCACCTGTACTGTGTGAAAGTTTGTATTGCATGTGTTGCACTGCGTCTGTGTGTCGTGAAACTTGGACTGTCTTGTGCCTCGTCTGTGTGTGATGAATCTTGCCCTTCACATGCTGTATGTGGGATGCGTTTGATGTACTGCTCCAGGTCTTTGTGTGATAAAAGCTTGCACTGTATGGACTGTACCTGAACTGTGAATGATAGAAATTGCATTGTATGGGTGGACCTGCTGAAGGAAGCTTGCAGTGTATGTCCTATAGTTGATCTGAGCTTGTATGAAGCTTGCAGTCTGTGTATTGTACTGGACCTATTATGAAATCTTGCACAGCATGTGCTGTACCTGAACTGTGTGCGATGGGAGCTTGCACTGTACGTACTGTACCTAAACTTTGTATGATGAATACACTGCAAGTGTTGGATCTGGCTTGTTTAGCTTGGAAGCTTGCGCTGCAGGTTACATATCTGTTGTGTGTATGATGAAGACTTTCATTGAATGTGCTGCACCAGATATGTGATAAAAGGTCTAACCGATGTAACAATTACACTTGGCTAACAGTGGAATTCTGGGGCCACAATATTGTTGCACTCCAACTGAATGAGCCAGTACACCAAATTACCACTTGCTTTTTTCAGGGTTGCCGGACTCAGCGGTCAAGATTTATTGCACAAGGAGGTGTGCGAAAAGACAGTAGGGGGTTCCACCATTTACCTATTCAGGTACACACAGGGCTTCAAGAGGGAAGAAAAAACTGTGGGTCTCTCAATGGGGCATGGCCAATATAATTAAGGGCATGGTTAAAAAACGTAATCTGAAAATTTGTGCTTAGCATAGTGTGCCACCGACTGGTATTTTGCTGCTTCTGTTGTTGCATCCACATATATAATGTAACAAATAACATTACACCAACAACAAGTCAGAACTATTGGGTTTTGTCAATGGTCAGTTGTATAAGATAAATAAGCAAAACTATGGCTTCGTTGTACATAGGATTGAAAATGCCTCAGTTCTTGCGGGAGAGATTGTGCCATAACAGCTAGAGCTGCCGACTTTGGAGCTTGTGCCTCAGCGTCGGCTCATGTAAAGTGCTCCAATACCTTTGGGTCGAGTTTGTGCTATATAAAACTGCAAAAAAATGTTCTTAAATGGTGAGACTGAAATAACTATAATGAGTCTCTTTGAAGTCACATCAAAATCAGTGAAGGGTGTTACTGCTACAGAGTTAAGATTTTTTTTTCACCCTGAGGGTGAGGGCAATGACGAAGAGCCCGATAGAAAACCGTCTCAGTGCCTCCTTTTTCGAGCTGCCGGTGCTGATCACCAGCAAGACCCCGCCCACTTAAAGCCCTGGGAACGCAAATGAAACATCCCACCACCGATAAACATGACTCTTGGAGTCCAATGGACTTGACCAACAAGTTTAGCGCTGGAAAGTAAATTGTAAAAAAAAGATTTTGTGCTGATTTGCGTCCGTTTTGTGATGCAAACACGCATAAAATCTTAGTAAATTTCCCATTTGGAGTCAAATGGACTCCGCCCTTTACTTGTCCAGGTTCACATAGGAGTCACCTCACCACATACATGCAATACTTGGAGTTCAATGGCCTTCACATTTATCTTGTACAGATAAACATATGAAATGCCCACCACACACACACGTTCTGCAAACCTCATGCATGTCCCAGACAGGATATACATATCACCTTTACATACTTTATTTATAAAGTAGTCAGAAATATTGCCAAGAAAAATATAGAAGGCCACAATATCATGTACTTGAATTTTAACTATTATACACTAAATTAACTTCAAAACATACATAAACTTGAAAAAAAGTTACATTCAAAAATATACTTATAAAAATATTTTTAAAAATGATAACTTAGAAACAAAATAAAAATATCTACTTTAAAATAATTGCAAAAAACCTAACAAATATACTATTTAAACAAAAAATTATTATATTAACATAAATTATAAAAAACGTAATGCATTAAAATTACAAACAATAGATTTTGTAAAAATTATACTACAACATTAAAATAAAATAATACAAAGTATTACTATAAAAATAATGCAAAAAATATATTTTAAAGTGATTTTTTAAATAAAACAAATAAACATATCATTAAACAATTTAGAAAATCAGCTAAAAAAATTACACTTGCAGGTGTCAAATTTGCTACTCCCACTCCAACCTGACAGAGAGTAGGGAATGTTTTGGACTTTGGAGCTTTTCTATCAAAGTCTTTAAGCATAGGATTAGCACAGTGCCATCAACGCTCTCCGCAGACCTCTAATTAGAGCGAAACACGTGTCAGGGGTTGCTTTCGTTCATGTCAGGTTGGTTTGGATGGTATTTTATCAATCCAAAGCTGTAATACTGTGCCTGGAGTGGTAAAAGCCTTTGGCCAATTTACAGCTTGGCGTGGATAGCACTGTGCTAATCCTATGCTTAAAGACTTTGGTATAGAAATGGTGTCATTTGAGATGTCATCAGTGATGTCACTGACCATGTCATGAATGATGTAATATGTGACGTCATCAGTAGTGCATTGCGGGGGCGCGAGTTATAGTTAGCTGAACTAACTATAACGGGGAAATTTCTATGTTTTTGTATGAGTGAAATGTCCAAGTAACTATAACGTCCCTGAAACCTATTGTTTTTTCAGTGAATTTCTAAGGTTTTTTACATGCTAATTTTGAACTATAAGAACAATCTTGGGTTTTGACTCAACAAAAGCAGCAAGGCCAAGTCCTATATAATCAACAAAACAGATGTAGTGCCAGTGCTGCACTAAATTCAGAAAACAATTTTAACCATGAACTGAAAGAAACAGTTTCACTCTCAACCACTTTTTCCGTTGGTTTTAATCAAAATTAATTTCAGTACTAGATTAACTCATTAGTTTGCACGGTTTCATTAAGACAATTGTGACATTTCAAAAAGTAGAAAAAAACAGTACACCATTGATATTTACATTACATAAACATATAAAAACGACACAACTACTACCATACTCAAGTCAATCACACAACAAAACAGACATACTTCTCAATCATACCTGATGGACATTTTTTTGTGACAATCAATAACAGTTTAGAAAGAAGGCCATCTAGAACAATTGGAATAAATGGAAAATATTGCTTTCAAATGTTTAGAGAAGGATTAGCCCAAAGCGAAGAGGGGTCTACGCGTTTCGAATCCCTCAGGTTGTGGGGATTCTCATCAGGACCATACGCTCTCTAAAAAAACAGACAAAAAACTAAATTAGACCAAATGACCCTGTCACACTACAACTACCTAACCGCACACCTTATTCTGAAATCTTACCTGTAACTGAATGAGCACAGGGAAGACTTGAAAGTATGGAGAATCAATCTGTAAAAAACCTTCAAAAAAGCTGAGGGGGAAGAAGGTCAGTGAAACAATGTCGCCTAGAACACAAAGTCACAGAATACGACAAGGCAGAAAATAAGGGAAGTCTTACTTGTCAGCCTAATGTTGTGTCTCTGTTGTGTATCTATCAACTGGCGAGAGGGTTGCGTTTCCGATGACAGTCTGAAAGACTTTGAATGGATGAATTTTCAAGTTTAAGCTTTCTCTGAAAAAGACCAACCGGGATTGGCATGAGGTCTTGGCGCTAGTTGAATATATAAGTAGCTCACAGGAATTTTTGTAGTGCTGTGAGACAAAGTGTCGCTTACCTTCCATCAATCTTTGTGAAGCTTACGGGGAACCCTCGATCCGTGCGTGTTACGCCATAGAAGAAAAATTCGTCTGGGAACCGGAAATCACATCTCTTTTGACTACCCGTTGTTCCGCCAAAAGGGGGAGTATGGGAGTTGTAGTTTCGGCCGAACGCCGTATGTAGACAAAATTGCGTATAAATTATTTTCAACAACAAGGCTGGTTGGAGCCTAGTGTCAGACGGTATTTTAGTGAAAAAATTCGCGGGGGCCACTGGGCCAATTGCGAGAAAAAGAAATGTTGGAGGCTCATGGGAAGTGAAGTTCACTGAGAATATAGACAAAACTTTATTTAAATTGGTGGTCAATAGAGGGGCTCATAAGGGTTGAGATTTGGCAAAAGCTCCTAAGAGTTGTGATGGGCAAGGAGGGTGTACAGTATAATGTAGAGTTTTTTTATGGCTCGTGGAAGACAAGAGTTCACAGATTGAAGATCTCAGAGATTTCATTCAAACCGTCAACTGACGTGTTGAATTTGATGATGAGCATCGCTTCCCTTTTTAATAGTTTAGCATCCAGATCTCCTCCTCGACTATCTTGTGTAACTTTTGAAATGACAGTCCACTTAACATCTTTCTCTGTGTGGTTGTTGAGATGCCAATGGTTAACCAAAGGGGCGTTTTGTACTTTCTTGCGTATTCTGGACTTGTGTTGTTGAATTCTGAACCTTATCTCCTGATTTGTTTTCCAATATATAATTTGTCGCATGGGCATAGTATTCCATAGACAACAAATTTCGTTTTGCAATTTGAGAAAGAGTCATGTTTCCAATGAATGTCCTGGTGGGTGAAATGGTTGCCTTCCAAGGTGGACTCACAACATACACATGTTCCACATTGATGGTGGCCTTGAATTGGAGGGAGATTTAGAAAACTTCTCATATTCGAGCTTTTTGCTTTAGGAAGAGCAGCTCGCACAATCTGGTTGGCTATGCTTCTGTCTTTCTTGAAGGCGAATAGTGGGGGTTCCTTGAGTGAAGTGTCAAGGTTTTTTACTAGGTGCCAATTTTGAAAAATGGTCTTTTTGAACCAATTGGACGTAGGGTTGAAGGTGGACACACAAACAATTCTGTCCATTTTGGATTTGTCTCTCCTTTCAAAAAGTACCTCGCGCTGGGTCCACCAAGCACGTTTAATGGCTCTCTTCAGTAGTTTTTTGGGGTACCCTCTGGCTAGGAGGTTGGTTTTTAATTTGTCGGCATGAAGAAAGAATTCATCCTTGAATGTACAATTCCGACGAATTCGCAAAAATTGGCCGTAGGGCAAGTTGTCCCTTAGGCTGCGTGGATGGTTGCTTGAATAGAGCAAAGCTTTATTTCTATCGGTTTTTTTCTTGTACAATGTGGTGACAAGGTGACCATCGCTTGGGTAGATTTCGACGTCCAAAAATGGCATTTTGATTTTGGAAAAATTGACACTGAACTTTATGTCTGGTGTTCTATTGTTTAGCCAATTAACGAAGCTTTGCAGTTGGTCTTCTTCTCCAGTCCAGGTTAGAAAAACATTGTCGATGTATCTTACCCAATGTCCGATGTAGGTTGAAAAAGGGTTATTGTTATGAACAAATCGTTCTTCATATTTTGACATATTTTGACATATAAAGGACAGCCAGCTCCGGGGCGAAAGGACACCCCATTGCGACGCCTTTAATTTGGAGGAAAAATTCATCCTTAAAACAAAAATAATTGTTTTTCAAAGCGAAGGTGGCTAGTTCCAAAATGAAACATGTCGGTACTTTTTCGGGCTTGGGTCTGCTGTTTAGAAATGACTCCAATACTGCCAGCCCTTCGTCTTGAGGTATCTCCGTGTACAAAGAAGTCACATCTAAGGTGACAAGAAAATGCGTGTTTTCTTCAAACTCCATTGTACTCAGTTTAATCAAGAAATCCGTGGTATCTTGAATAAACGATTTCACCTCTTGCATGAAGGGTTTGAGGAAGAAGTCCACGAATTTCGAAATAGATTCAGTTAGTGACTCGCAGCCCGACACTATAGGGCGACCCGGAGGACAATTTTGGTCCTTGTGTACTTTTGGGAGTACATAGAAGATGGGTATGCGGGGATTTTTATTTTTTAAAAATTCGTATTCTTTTTTGCCTAAAAACCCTTCGTCGAATCCTTTTTGAAGAATATTGAATAGTTTGCCTTGCAGTTCGACCGTTGGATCTTTGTTTAACTTCCTGTAACATAATTCATTTGAAAGTTGCCTCATCACTTCTGTTGTATAGCGTTCAGTGGCCCAGATGACGACTGACCCACCTTTGTCCGCTTGTTTAATTATTGTAGATGGGTCATTCTTGAGGTCAATCAATGCTTCTTTTTGCGCTTTTGTCATATTGAATTTAACAGATCTCTTTTTATGTCTTTCAGCTTCCGTGATGGCAGATAATACTACTTTTTCAAATAGAATCACTTCTTTCGGAGTTTTTGCTGTTGGTGGGCAAAAACAGGATTTTTTTCTTTAGGCCTGTCGTTTCTGTGTTGTCTTTCAGTGGATTATCCAGAAAGAAAGTGATCAGGCGTATCTTTCGGCAAAATTCAATAAATTCGGTCTTGAGTTTGACAAAGTTGGTTGCTTTGGATGGTACAAAAGACAAACCCATTTCTAATACGCTGCACTCGTCTTGTGTCAGAATTTTGTCTGAAAGGTTAAAGATGGACGTAGTGTTAAGTTCTTGTAAGTTTTGCAGATTGGCAACCACTGGAGTCCTTAATTTTTGTAGTTTTGGCGTCTTGTGGACATTTCCCATGGTTGGTTGGTAAATCTGGACCTGCCGCGTAGACCCCTCTTCGCTTTGGGCTAATCATTCTCTAAACATTTGAAAGCAATATTTTCCATTTATTCCAATTGTTCTAGAGGGCCTTCTTTCTAAACTGTTATTGATTGTCACAAAAAAATGTCCGTCAGGTATGATTGAGAAGTATGTCTGTTTTGTTGTGTGATTGACTTGAGTATGGTAGTAGTTGTGTCGTTTTTATATGTTTATGTAATGTAAATATCAATGGTGTACTGTTTTTTTCTACTTTTTGAAATGTCACAATTGTCTTAATGAAACCGTGCAAACTAATGAGTTAATCTAGTACTGAAATTAATTTTGATTAAAACCAACGGAAAAAGTGGTTGAGAGTGAAACTGTTTCTTTCAGTTCATGGTTAAAATTGTTTTCTGAATTTAATTTTGAACTATAGCGTGCCTGAAACCTATTTTTTTTTCAGTGAATTTCAATGGTTTTTTAAATGCTAATTTCTAACTATAACTTGCCTGAAACCTATGGTTTTTTCAGAGATTTTCAATGGTTTTTAAATGCTAATTTCTAACTATGCCTACAAAGTTAGGACATGTGAAGAAAGAGGAAGAAAAGTGCAGAAAGAAGCAATACAAATGCAGAAAGAGGCAACAGAAGTCCAGAAAGACGAAGAAAAGTGCAGGAAGAAGCAAGAGATGTGCAGAAAGAACCAACAGAGGAGCAGAAAGTCCTCCTGTGCCCCCAACTTTTTTTAGTGATGGGAACTGGTGGTAACTGACTCTGACTAACCAGGACCGGAGCCAGTGCTATGCTAAAAGACACTTAGAATACAGTGAAAACACCTACATACACTAGGGAACACTGTGTTGAGGTACCCCTGTAATTAGCATGACCTCCTCTGTATTTGCCATGAGTTAGTGCCTGGGTCAGTGCATGAGTACATGGGTAGTGACTGGAAGATTAGAGTGCTGGAAGGACAGCACATGGTGATTTTATAACTACTTGGGTTTTGGCGGAGTGATTGGATAAGTACATGATGCTGGATGGCTGATTTGAGGAGTGCATGGGTAGTGACAGAGGGATTTCTGGAGTGCATGAGTACAACCTGGGTAATTGGAGGTGTGAATCAGTATTGTGTAGTTGGTTAGAGATCTGCATGGGTAGTGCACAGGGGATAGTAGCAGTGCATTTGTTAGTGCCTGGGTCATTCCATGAGTACATGGGTACTGACTGGAAGATTAGAGTACTGCAAGGAGAGTGAATGGTGAATTTATAAATGCTTGGGTTTTGGTGGAGTGATTGGATAAGTACTAACCCTGGGTGTAGTGGGGCTACGTGGAGCATCGCGTAGTGTGGCCAAATCTACGCACACTTGCGTGCTCCGCGTAGCCCCACTACACGCCACCCGCCTCCCGCCTTCCGCCCGCACTCATTTTAAAATAAGTTAAAGTATTTTAAAAGTAAGTAAAATGCCTTACCTGCGGTGCGGCGTCCCGGGGCTCCCTCTTCCTGGTTGACGGCAACTTCTTCTCATAAATGCGCATGCGCGGACGCCCACGCATGCGCATTTCTCGCGGATTTTGTAAGCGAGAGCAGGAAACCTGCTCTCGCTTACAAAATCCAAAACAGTGTTTGCTATGACAGGGCGGGAGCGGCGGTCCCCGGGAGCACTGCTCCTGCCATGCCATAGCAAACACTGCTCCACTTCATGGAAGCAAAAGAATTAAACATGCTCTTGCTTCTATGAGGAGGAGCAGAATTGCTTTTGGACAGAGGGAGCTGCATGTTTGCTACTCCCTTTGTCCAAAAGCAATGCTGGCTCCCACAGGAGGCAGGGAGCCAGCAGGGACTGAGGGGGCCTTGAGGGTCCCCCCCCACAGTTCCCAATAAGATGGCCATGCCCCGGTGATGGGGTCCCCAGGGCAATATCGGCCCAATAAATAAGGCCTGCCCCGGGGGATGGGGGACCCAGGTCCAAAATAGGCCTGAGGAGGGGGCTGCGCTGCCCTCCTCCCATGTAAAAAAAAGAAATCAAGGCCTGGCCCCAGCCCGTTTTTTAAATAATTTTTTTTAAAGGATCAGGCCCCGGAGCTCAAAATGGTCCAGGGAAGAGGTGCCACGTGGCCCCTCCTTCCTAAATAATATATTTTTGTTTAAGTCGCAACTTGTTGGTGGCCCGTCCTCCTTTCTCTACTACTCTGCAAATGTGCCTCCTGGTGCGCTCCTGGTTGGGGAATGAAGTCCCAAGGGCTGCTGAGGAACCTTAGGGGCCAAGAAGACCTCCTGTTACTTCCAGTAAGTCCTACACAGCGGGATTGTTGAGAGGTGGTCAGAGGCATTGCCCTTTCTCCACCACTCTGTAAATGTGGCTCCTGGCACTCTACTGATTGGGGGATGAAGCCCCGTTGGCTTCAGCGGGACCTTGGGGGCCAAGAAGCCCTCTGGTACCTCCTGTAAGTACTACACAGCAGAATTCCTATGAGGAGGTTGGAGGTCCCGCCCCTTTCTCCACTACTCTGCAAACTTGACTACTACATTAAAAAACATAGAAATTCACTGAAAAAGCCAAAGGTTATAGGGAAATTAAAGTTAGGAATTCTCATTTAAAAAAACCTTAAAAATGTAATGAAAAAACAAAGGTTACAGGTACTTTATAGTTAGGCTGACATTTCACTTGTCCAGAACCAGAGAAATTTAGCAGTTATAGTTAGCTAACTATAACTCGTGCCCCCGCAATGCACTGCTTATGATCTCACATATTACATCACTCATGACATGGTCAGTGACATCACTGATGACATCACTGATGACATCATCCACATAATCTCTGATGCACTCACTCACACCCCCATATAAACTTTCATACACCCATTCCAACTTTCAAACTACCATTCTAAAAACCATTGACACAACCATACCAGTACATATACACCCACTCACTGATTCACAGGTCTACACACACAACTACTAAGTCACCCATACAGCCACTCATACACCAACTAACTCACTAATACAGCCCCTGATATATCCACTCATATATCCATACAGCCACTTAAACACTGTCAGTCACCCATAGAGCTACTCACCCATTGTGAATCACACAGCACTTTCTCATCTATACAGTTATACAAACACACTAACTAACTTATTCATACAGATACTAACACATATTCACTCACCTATACAGTCACTGATACAAGCACACACTCACCCATACAGCCACTCCCACAATCACTTACACATGCAGTCACTTATATACTCCAACACTCACATATACTGCCTTTCACATATGCAGTTACTTACCCACACACCACTGACACACCCATTCACTTATCAACACAGCCATACACACACTCACCTACCCATACAGCCCCTCACAGACGTATTCACAAACCCATACAGCCACTGACTCACCCACTCACTCATCCTTGTAGACAGTCCCACACACCCTCACCCACCCACACAGACATTCTTATACCTATTCAGGTACTCAGACAAGCTATCAATAACCCATACAGCCACTCATGTACCTACTCACCAATCCATACAGCCACTTACACACCAACTGACAGACGGATACAGACATTCACACAACCTATCCACTCACCCATACATTCACTGAGACAAGTATATTCACTCACGTATACAGTCATGCACCCACTAAATCATCCACACAGGCAATCATACACCCACTGATTCATCAATACACTTTGGTGTATATTTATTTAACACCCATAAACTTTTCAGAAACACTCACAATCACTGGATAATATCATCAGTGATGCCATTTGAGATGTCATCAGTGATGTCACTGAACATGTCCTCAGTGATGTAATATGTGAGGTCATAAGCAGTGCATTGCAGGGCGTGAGTTATAGTTAGCTCACCTAACTATAACTGCTGAATTTCTCTGGATTTATACAAGTGAAATGTCATCCTAACTATAATGTCCCTGTAACCTTTGGTTTTTTCAGTGAAAAAACACAAAGGTTACAGGGACATTATAGTTAGGCTCAAATTTCATGTGTACAAAACCAGTGAAAATCAGCAGTTACAGTGATCTGAGCACTCTATAACTTACACCCCCGCAATTCATATTACATCACTCATGACATGGTCAGTGACACTGATGACATCTCAAATGACATGGAATAAAGCCAAGCTTCGTCCACTGTTATTTTGGATAAGAATCAGAACCACACCTGAACTGCTGTCATATGCCCATGCCCTGGTGGACATTCGCTGCTTGGATACATTTAATAAGATTAGTTGATTAGGTAATGTAAGGAGGTTTTCATTTGATATTGGGCTTCAGGGAACCCGGGAAAACAATGATCCTTCTGTGTCCCCCTGAAAAAGTCAAGTAAAAATACGATACTGGAATTGGGTAGCACAAGCTGACTTAAGCAGCATGTCTTGGCGGAAGTTAAGTTCAGAATTTATAACCCATAAACTGGATAGTTCTTTGGAGCACTACTTTGATATTATACAAATATCAAAGGACAGGAAATTATACATCCAGTTTAGGTTTTGTACCCCCCCCCCCGAATGATTTTAGCGGTAGATGGCACAGCAATTCACTTATACCCCAGCGTTGCTTTAGTTGTAAAGCCCCTACCAAATCTGTCACCCATGTAATGTTCGCCTGCCTGGCATATCCACTACCTAAAGCAAACTGGCTAGGACCCATTTGTAAACAGCTGGGAGATCGCAACCACTCAAGAGCACTGCAAATTTTAAGATCTGACGCTAGACCATTGTTTACCTGCGCGGTTGCCAAAATCTTTGGTCACATGTGGGGCATTAGGAAAAGAGCCCACAGGGCAGGAGAAAGCTAACTTTACTACATGTTTTTAATCACAATTTCTCACATGCATAGACGACTCTGTGTCCATTGAGCACTTGAACAAGCTAGTAATATATGTGCCCTATGCCCTGGGGTCTTATGTTGGTACTTTGGTTATAGTGACGTTTGCAAATAAAGGGACCAGGTGGGGGAAATCAAGTGGCAAGTGTAAAGCTGAGAACTTCTCAAACTTTTACATACTTCTACTAATTGTATCTGTATGCACTTTAATCTTTTAAGATGGTCAGCCCTTCTTCTAATTCTCGGATCATGTTTTAAAATGGATTCTTTCAGAATTGTAATTATTTGACATTATTCTTAATTGTGGACTTTAAATTATGATATAGGTTATTGTATTTAAACGACTAACTGTTTTATTGTATGGATATTGATGATGTGGAAACTTTAATGGAATGTGTACTGAAATAAAGTATTTATGGAATCATAATACACAAAATGGCATACACAAATCATTTTCTATCTAAAATACAATGTCTCTTGAGTTACGTGGAATGTCACAACAAGATCTATAGAATTAATCATTGAAATGTTAAATGTCCTCTAAAAATAGGTCTTGTTATATCAAGTACTAAATGGATGATAACCACACGTACCCCAACAATTAGTAAATCACTGCATCTTAAAATGCCATTGTCCGAGCTGGAACTCATTTATAGGGACAATCTTCTATTGTCACAGACAGTTTCCATGAAGAGATATATCAAAGAAAAAAGTTCAAAATGTAGAACAATATTAATCTGTTATAAAAGATTTTTAACAATTATGTAGTCTGATCTAATTTTAGCAAGCACCCGGTTCAGTGGAGCTGAGTTATTTATTCTTTTCTATTTGCACAAAACATTAATATTTACATATATATACAACGGCGTGTAATGTTTTAATGATAGGTGTTTTTTCTGAAAATAAGTGATAAGTAACCCCGGGTGAAGTGACCATAACCAATGTTTCAAACATGACAGTGAAGTGATGAATACAGCAAATGTAAAAGGTTATTGGTATCTTAAAGGACACCTGATGTTCATTAAGACAGTAAAGACGAAGCAACCAGTGCGTTTTTTTGGAGCCTTCGCCTATAGACTGTCCTTCCTTTGATGTTGAATGCGCTTCAACCCTATGGTTAGTGGTGAGTCTATTATGTTAACTGCTGCATGTACTGACAAGGGGGGAATGGGTTTCTAAGGTGGTGAGTGCCGCATGGATGAGCACTGTGGTATTGCCTGGAACTGTGGTGGATTGTGTTGCAGGTTGCACCGTTCGACCAGCGGACTCCTGCCTATAGAAATCTGATGCGTGCTAGAACTGCCCTGCATAGCCTGCATGGGGCAATCATTGCAGCACCTAGAGCATTCCATCACGTCAAGGTCCATTTCGGGGTCAGTATCCGAGGACGATTCCACAGTTCCACCTTCATCCCCAGTGTCTGCTGGACCAATTTCAATAAGTGAACCAGCTCAAGGTCCCTTCTCTTTAATTCCCCCTCAAACCATGGCCCATGGCCCATGGCATCTCAGAAGGCATGACAAGCGTTTGCAATAAACAAAAGAAAATCGATTATGCAGGAAAACAGATTATGCAGGTTATGCACCAATACCAACTTTGACACATCTTTTACTCACCATTGGAAGTGCTGATCCATTTTCTTGGCCATGGGCACCTGCCCAGAGTGATGGCGAACAATTATCTCCCTGACACAAAGCTTAAAGAAGGAACTGCCACCCAGGGTTAGGAAGGGATGAGGCTAGGGCAGGATTGTGGACAGAGAAATGTATCGGTCTAGAGCAATAGTACTCAAAATACAGCCCGCGTGCTGGCTGCACCCCACCAGCCCTTTCTATGTGGCCCCTGAAGAAAACAGCAGCAGTCACAGAGTCAGCCATTATTCTGCCTGTTTGTTGATGTAAAGGCATGCGTGGTAAAGGCATGTGTAGCAAAGATGCATACGTTCTCATGATGACCTTGTAAAGGCATGCGTGGTTCCGTCATACAACCGTAGGTGAAGGGCCGTAAATCCTACCCAGAGATGATTCTTCCTGAAGCTTCTTTGCCACTACACTAGGGTGGATGCGAACTGACAACTGGTTATTGCAATGTGAAACTGGACTTCACTTTGAAAGGCATCAAAGGAGCATCTACTCTACATTAGTGTCCTGTCTGTTCATCTGCACCACCGCCCCCTCATCTTACTCAGTGACATCACTTGCTTGTGGAGCAGCAGAGGAAGACGCTTTTAAGAAGGTCACACAGGCATACATTTCAACCCTGCTGATTCAGGCGGGAGACTACCGATTTCAAGGCCAGTGTCCCACCTCCCGTCTTTTTTTGCATGCAGAAACCCAATTCAGAGTTTTGTAAAACTGACAAAATTAAAAGGTTGATGCCTGTCATGCATGCTACAACCTCCCCACTCCAAGAATTGCCTCTGACATCAAAGGTTAGCGTTTTGTCCTTAATTCTTGGAGGAGGATATTAGAGCATGTGACAGGCTTGAACATGTAATTTTTGGCTGTTTACACAGTGCAAACAAAAACAGTTAGAACCCTGTTTTTGTTTGTGCTATGTTATTAAACTGACAAAAATGAAATTATGATTTTCTGTCACCATAAATACCAATAGACCCGACTCAGGCAGATTACCTCTGTTTCAATATAAGTCAATGGGGAAAATACATTCTCCTGACCATTTTTCTTTGAATCACCCACATGCTTGATCTTAAAATGTTGGCAAGTATGCACAGGTTGCTGGCTTTCCTTTCCAGCCCAGCCATCATGTCTTACCTGTCCTCAGCCATACCTAGCCACCTGCGTTTAGCTCCAAAGTCTGCATCATTGCCAGCCAGACCTTGCCTTGCCACCAGAATCAGCCAGAATTGAGGCTGACATCTCCTCAGTACGGGGGACGCAAACAGTGTTGCCTCACCTCATCATAATCGACCCCTGAGCTCCTTAGAAGCCAAGCTGCTTGCAGAAGACCACTTAAATGAAAAACGACAGCTCACGCACCTCATTGAGGATTGGCAGCCGGAGTGTACATTTTTAAAAGTAATTCACCTTGCCAGGAGGTGGGAGCCGCCCAGAGAAAAGTGAAGAGGGGGCAGGAAGGGTTTGATGAAGTGAAAGTAGAAATTCCAATGGTGCAGAGACAGTGGTTTTAAAGAGCCATGTGCATGATTTATAATATGATTAAGATAGAAATCCGAAATTTGTAGCTTTAGTAAAAGATAAACTTTATTACTTAGCCCGTTTTAAATCTTGAGATTTTGTATCCACCCAACATCGTTTTTTTTGGGGGGGGGGGTTGGACTTTTTGTAAACAAAGTTCAGATTCTCTTACGAACAGGGTTCTTCCTCAACATACACCTGCTTTCTGTCCGACCCTGCTCTGTAGAAGCATAGTGGTTTTCCTTGGAAGCTTCTCCTGATTTTCACAAGCTATGATGGACATAAAGAAGGTACATATCGATTGAGGCTGTTTTAAAAAAACAAATAAAAGATACAAAAATAGTTCAGAAAATACTGTCAAGCAAATTTAAAAAAACCTGCTTGCTGTTGGGGGAAAGGAGTACTGTGCCTTGTTTTAATGATGGTTATATAATTAAGTTGTATTTTACTCCCTCCTTTTCAGCTGGCAAATTAATTAACCTAGCACCATCGATTTTCTTTGTAGGACAGGCTTTCATCAGTATGCAGTTGAGCTTGTTGTAAAAGCTAGGCTGTTCTTAATCATACAAGATGCAGAACTGACTTTAGAAACAAAGCCCATCGAAAAATGAGATGTTTAAATTAGGCACTACTGAAAACATGAAATTTTCATTTTGCAGAAAACATCTTTCAAACTTCCATTGTTAGCTTGAAAATGTCATAGTATTTGTCTTATCCCCTGATAGTTTATGTAAAAATGAGGAGAGGGAGAGAAGAGGGAAACAAAGGTTGTAACTCACCCTCCTCGTATACATGTCAAAATCAAGCAAGAGTCAACCTAGAGTCATCGAGGGTGGGCCCACTGGATATAGGGGATAGACATTTTGTCAGGAGTCCTGCCACAGCTCACCTCCCTTGACTATCACCCTATACCGACATCACTCATATCATTCCTCCCAACACTTATGAATGAACAAATGTCTTGTACCCTGACTTTTGACCATATTACATGCTGTTGGTAACAGCTAGCTGCCGCTGGGGTTCCCTGGTTTGTTTGAAAAGGCCTAATAGCTTTTATCATGCATACATCGCTTTGAGACCCCTCCGGGTGATATGTGCGCTCAATAAAACCTTATGACAATGCAAGGGCAGGTTTCAGGCACCACGAAAACATCCAGAAATTCCACCAGGATAAGCATCAATCGACTGGAATAGATGAATTCAAAGTGAACCTTCCGGAAGACAACCTCATCAAATTAATCCCCTTCACCTGTTCCTTCTATAAGCATTTAGAATTCAACCTTTGTAAACATTCTAAAACACTTTCTAGAAGACAGCCTCATTAATTAATCATCTGCACCTGTTCCTTGCTATAAGCAATTAGAACATGACATTTGTGAACATTCTAAAACGCCTTCTACAAGACAGCCTCATCAAATGAATCATCTGCATCTGTTCCTTTCTATAAGCAATTGGAACACGACCTTTGTGAACATTCTTAAGTAACTTTCAAGTTAATTATCTGCACCTGTTCCTTGTTACAAACTATTAGAATTTGACCTTTATGATCGTTCTAAAGCAGCCTTATTTAAAGACCATCCACACTCTTCCCCTTCATTTAGCCTGTTCGCCTGTCACTTACGTGTTTCCCGGCTGCCAGGACTCTGTCTTGCCAGCTCCCTTGATCCTCCTGCTTCGACCTCACCGTAAAGAACGTCCTGCATTAGTCTCGTACCTGGATGGAAAAAAGAGCAAGAAGAAAAGGAGAAACGCATTAACAGACTGAGATTTTACTACACGCTGAACTCAGTCGCAACATCATGCTGCAAACAAAGGTAACCAGTGTTTTTGTTCAACTTGTACATACTGTTAGCAGGGTTCTGTCAAGGAGGATTCGGGTGAAGCTAATCCCATCCAAAATTGCTTGTGAGTTTGATGCTGAAATTATACTCACTACAGTTTCGATAAAGGATCCCCTATGGACAATCTAAATGAAAACAAAACAACAACAAAACTAATGGATGATTGAGATTTGAAAAACCCTCATGACATGATACCTTTAGAGATAGAGACTAGACTAAAGCCTTATTATTTGTTTGTTTATAGGTACTATATCTGCCGGTACAATTCATCAGACTGGTGAGAATGCCTGCTGCAGTGTTATTGTTGTGTAGACGAGCCACAGCCTCTTTGACTCTACATGCTCTCTCCATCCCAACCCCTTTCCCACTGGGATTTGCTACCGGAGCAGTGTCTTCTTCTGTAAACTGAGGGCATGTCTTAGGAGGCTTCGGGATCTAGCGTTGCTGCCCCATTGGTATAATCTGGGAACCAGACAGGTGGCTTATGACACCTTTATCTTAAAGGAACTCTCACTCACTGAATGTTATCCAGTGATCAAGTTCTTCCCGACTCGCCGAGGGTTGGGGCATGCTGCCACCTCTTTCATTACAAGGGAGCACTTTTTAAGGAAAAAGGTTGTGGGATTTATATGAGGTCATCTTTAAAATTGCCTAGGCAATGCTCAAATCAGTATTTATTCAGGGGTCCACCTGATATGGTTAAAAACTGGCAAAAATGAGCTAGTAGTGTGCCTGAGGATTTTTGGAAAAATATATCCTCGGGTCATCCAGGATGGAAAGGTCAAACCCCAATATATGTGGACTCTTGGTTGGGAAAGTTTATGGCAGGGATGCTTGCTGAGGCCCTTCTCAATTCTCACACAAGTAAACTGTGACTCCTCTTGGACAGGTTTGTTGATGCCAAAAACTAGTAGGTTCATGGTCTAAACATTGGGATAGATTTAGTAAACTTTGATGCAACACAGAAAGGGAAGTTCCTGCATTGTGTCAGAGGGAGAGAAGAGAAATATACCATGTCTGCTAAAACATGTCACACTTCTGGCTGCCTAGCGCCTATGCAGACATCTTGTGTCACAAGGCAAGGGTGTCTGCATTGCGGTCAGAATCGTTTTTGTTCCGGAAAACATACCTTCCTGCCTAAAAACTATTCTTGAAGGCATATTCATCTTTATATATGTGCTGCAGAATGAAGCACACATGCAGAGAGGCAGTACCAAGGAAAAATAAAGGTATATCTCCTTGTTATAGCAATCTCGGGTAGGTCGACAATTCTGACACAAACCTATGTTTACTGACTAAAGTATATATGAGTTTGCATCAAAATACATAGTTGGATGCACAGAAACACCCAAGCTTCATCCATTTCATACCTACCCAATGCAAGGTAAGGCAAGGCAGCGCTGTGCACTGCCTGGTGTTACTTTAGAGGTTAAATCCTATGCAAAGCCACAAAGATCTTGATTTGTATGACCTTTTAAATTTAAAAATTGGCCTTCTGTATACTGTTAACTTTCTGTGTTCTTTTAGTCTTAGTAGTGGAGAAGTTGTGCAATGGAGAGAAGTGTAGTCTATGCTCTTGCATGCAGATGTGACTTACTCATAGGAGAGGGAATGTCGCTTGCATCATGAGCCAGTCCAAGTTGTCTATTTCAGCCTAACTTAGGTTTTTAGTAATGTCTGAGAAGGTGGGGGTGAGTTCTTATATTACTATGCATTAAATGGCAGTCCTAGGTAATATGCGGCCTGCCTGGCCTCTAGACTTCAGGTCACTAATGCAAGTGGCAGGTTATTTTTCTGAGGCCCTATTTCACCCGTCTGGTGGACGGGAAAAGGGATTTGAGAGAGTGGTTGCACTGTACAAATGTGAACTTATTTCATTAAGAAAAGGTAGTCTCATGTTCTTTCTTATTTCATGGCACTAATACTCTTAGAGAGGGATGGCTGTACATTAGAAGTTTGATACCAATTATATTAAAAGATTAAATGAATGAAAACATATAAAAACTGTTTTAAAAAAGTTCCCACACTGTTACTCTAAAATTCCAACAACCACAAAAATTAATTACATTAAGAGAAAAAAAAATAACAATTCACATTTTAAAACAATAACACTGTAAAATGAATTATTATACAAAAAACATAAGCATATAATATCCAAATCATTTATAAAAAAAAATAATTAACAATCAATATTTCAATTATCAAAGAAACCATATAACCATATTTTTTTTTAATGTTCTATTATATAACACAATTAATTTACATAATTATCTAATTAACTAATTAAAACTTGTAAACCTTTTTAAAAGTTTGAAATACTAAAAAGTACTTTTATGAAACTAATAAAAAATTACAATCAATAAAAATTCCCCCACTACCGTCCAAAACCAACCCACCAAAAAAAATGACATAAAATTTAAAAAACGTAATCTATTTTACCAAGAAATTTTTTAAACTAATAAAACTCAACTGTGCTGCCTCATCCTCGCTTAGCGGTACCTTGTTGCAGCCTGCAGAGGAGCAGCGTTGTGTTTGGGGGTTTCAACGCAGAGGCAGAGTCAGTTTTGTTGTCATGCTAGTGTAGGATTGGTTAGCAGCAGTCATGAAATCAGAAATGCTAGTTACAAAGATGATGATATGTGTTAAATTTGTATTTCATTTTACCTGTGTTATTACCACAAAATTAAAAAGCTTAAAACCTTACCGCCTCCTTGGCATCCACATTCTATGTTAATGAGTGCTTTCAATTAGGTCATATTTTGCCATGTGGTTGCTGATCAATTATAGTCCTACTTCCATTATTATGGCAAAATGTGGCTTACCTAAATACGCTAGATATTTTAATAGAAGCCCAAGGCCGCAAATGTGCTTTGTTGACATGTAACCATCTCCTAGCCCTTATTCAGGACGGACTCTGGTCACTCCCAAACCCATCCTGCAAACGTCCAGCTCTCTCTTCCTACACCTACAAGCCTTAGTCTGTTGTGAGTCCGATGCGGAAAGAATAGCAGGATATTGTGAGATGCACTATCACATCACTTCCATAATTTCCACACAGCAATTGGTCAGGAACGTAGGACAACCTATTCATTACCCATACACACATGCTGAACAACAACATTTTAAGGGAGACATGCAAAATGTATTTATTTTGGTATTTGGAAAGTGCAACACATGGCATTTTAATTGAATTATATTGTTTTGCTAGGAAGGGTAGCGAAGAAATGACCAGTGGATACAGTAATGTCCTGGTATTCTTGTGCGGTGCTCCTACGGCCAATGGAAATTATGGCTTGCACTCCGATTCCTTTGGCACTTCCCTGTTGCATAGATTTTGAGGGTGGAGCGTTGTGGTGGGCAAGAAGGGACGAAGACCACTGAATTCTCCCACATACCATGTGATAGCGAAGCTGTGGGGACCAGTTTCAAGAATCTTACTAGAGAGCACATTGGGGACAGCAGAATGAGACTGTCTAGGGGGCTCAGACTGCTGCTTCCTGGTTGTCTGCTAGGCGAAGAGGTGTGTCCTCAGACGTCATCAAAAGCCTTAGCAATGATTGGAGGGTGTTCCAAAGGATACAGTACTACGCATACAGTATTCTAACACAGTATTATTTATGCAGTCTCTACCTTGTGGTCTCATGATGGCCAGTAGAGTTGAAAGGCGTTGGCCAGACACCCTGGAATGTGCCTTTCTGAATTACTGGCTAGACCAATGGAGTCATTCACATTCATGTGCAAATAATAAAAAATGAGTTCACCCGGTTACCCACACTATTTTCTGTTTTTGTAAATGTTTTGTTTTGCATAGGTCTGTCGCCAAAATTAGAGGTCTATGGGAGTCATGTCCCCAATTAATGAGAAAAAAACCCATAAATCAGTGGCGTTGGGGTGAGTTGTCCCCTGAACCCTCTCTGGAATAATGGTATTACATGCTGTGGTTTTTAAACACGTTGTACATGTTGGTATTGTTCAGCTATTACTCAAAGGAATACTTGAGAAAGTCCTGACAAAAGGAACATTGTAAAGAACATTCTGCCAACGCATTGTACATAACATGATGAGCTGTATTACCCATAAGGAACTTTTGGGAACATTTAGTGGCAACAAATGTTCTCATTGGGACAGGCATCCCAAACTGTCAGGCAAGGCACCCTCCAGAAGGGAACAACAGCACATTGTTTACTGTATAGAATAGATATAAAAGATAACGAATGGAATGTGACAGACAGGGTGATGATTGAGTGACTTTTCAGGTGTAAAATAGTCACTCATTCCAAAAGGAGCACTTTCCATAAAGTGGAATGATAACCAAACAGCGAGTTGCTTGAGGTGCAGGAGTGATAGTCCCCTGGATGGAGATAAAACTCACGGTCGGTATGTTTTAAAAAGATTCTAGCAGTAGGTCAGGCCTAAACAATGTGGTCAAACATCCCACCCTGCAAAGTGCAGTGGGATGGAACGATAGGGTGGGTTGTAGGTGACACACGTGCTATAGGGCCATTCATCAGTCATCCCCCAGGAGTGTCAGCGTCCATATAAATACCTGGACTCTATTGAAATTCACCCATGGGAAGGGGAAGGGGAAAGCGTCAAACAACAGAGGGACATGAGCACCCTGGTATCCGATCCCGGCTCAGCCAGCGAGCCTCTCTGATCCCTGTAAGCCTCTGCAGATCAGAAACTACAAGGGATCACGGAGCCCCCGTGGAAGCTGCTGCCCTCAGCAGGGCATTCGCATGCAAAGCCAAAGAGACAGAGGTCCAGCGATGGGGGGCCTGGTGAAGAAAGACTGGGGGGCGGGGACTGAGAGGGCAGGGTGCAAGTGGGGGGTAAAGGGGAAAAAGCAAACAGTTTTGGAATAATGAAATTCCGGCAGATGGCCCCCGAATCTTCTGATCTCCCTGGCTGGGCAATTAGCAGCTCAATTGCAGTCAGATAGAGTGCAGGTCAGGCCCTGCACACCCGAGGTGGCAGCACCCGCGGGAGGGGGATTAGGGAGATGCAGAGGGTGAAAGTGTGTCCAATGGAAGCAGGCTGAATTTTATAATTACATTTACATTAGAGAGGACCTATCTGTCGGGTCAGCAGGTAGCAGCCAGGCCTTTGCCCCCCCCCTCCTGGCGCAGAAGCTGGGAGGAGCAAAGCTCTCAGCTCCCGGGCTGTTGGGGAGAGAGTTTGGTTTGCATT
The DNA here is from genome assembly GCF_964204655.1 of Triturus cristatus. Lineage (NCBI taxonomy): Eukaryota > Metazoa > Chordata > Amphibia > Caudata > Salamandridae > Triturus > Triturus cristatus. The sequence continues at coordinate 990,920,430 of NC_140580.1, forward strand.
ATGCGATTTAAGGTATTTAAGTGCCACTGTATCCCTTGGGCAAGCAAGCACCTGAAATCCCCTGGGGTTCTGGGTGATACCAAACGGCTCCTTGTCACAAAGACTCGGCATTCCCGTTCCTGGTGGTTCTTCTGTTTGGGATACCACTGCTTTCTGGGATATGTAGTTTTAGCGCGGTTGTAATAGACTTTCCATTCGATTCGATGACAATAAAATGACATCCCGAGACTAGACAAGTGGGGACGCTTTGACATGGAGTCATTTTGCAACACTACACGTTTGTCAGTGTTAAATTGAAGAAGAACAAGCATTGAAAATGCAATAGGTCTCGCCTTTGATTAAGTCAAAACCATTTGCTTTGCTAATGGTATTGTATTCTAGCTTTGCATTATTTAGTGTATGTTTGTGATATGTTGTAGTTGTCTGTAGTTAGAATTGTTTTGTTAGCTGTGTCGTAGTTTAAAGCATAGCGTTAGTAGGAAAAGAGCAGTGTTTCAGATTTGGGAGGTGAATGAATAGAAGAATAGTATGTGTTCATTTCGTATAGTGAGGATTACAATAGCATGAGGCAGACGGAAGGGGCGAGGGGAGAGCAAATATATACAAATATATGCACATATCACAAATATACACTAAATAATGCAAAGCTAGAATATAAGACCATTAGCAAAGCCAATGGCTTTAACTTAATCAAAGGCGAGACCTATTGCATTTTCAATGCTTGTTTGAGTATACAGACACTATCACTGCAATGCAGCTGCCATCTCCAGCTTTAAAATGTTTAAGGCTGTTGTGTTCCCTTCTCAATAATTTGCCTGTGTGTTTGAGCCTAGGTCTTCAGCAGAGTGAAACATCTATCTGTGGTTGGTCCTCCACTGCTGTTTTCCAGGAGATTGGATTTGTGTACAGCGACTCTGGGCCATGAGCAGCTGTAAAGAAAAATGTCACAATGGCACCCAGCTCCCCTCACATAGCGCGTGTACTCGTTCCCGGAGTAGATTTCTTGATCCGCTTTCAGCTAGGTTCATTTGATGCAGCACCTAATCGGCATTGTGTCTTCCTCAGCGACTTTGAATGTAGCAGTGTTTAATTTGAGCCGGTGGTTCCAGTACTTAATTGTCAAGACAGTCTTACACATGGTGGCTTTGACTGTCTAATTTAGAGATGCGCATGCGCACAACAGTCATTTTTAATGTCTATGGAATAAACAACTAATCCCTGCTGCGCGAGCCATTCTTCTAGCTTCGGGGGCTAGGAATAGTCTGTAGGAGGGTTATGGTCAGGGGTGGTGCTGGTATGACATTGGAAGCAAGGGCTATGGGTGGCGCACGCAGCAGTGGCCTGCTGACGAGGTCCCTGGTACTTATTCTTTACATATTTAACACCGAGTGCAGGGTTCCAGCGTGCATGTCACCGCCTTTCACATCCAATGAAAACATGTATATGCAGATGAAAGGAGGACTGTTCTGCACTAGGCTGGGTTATTTAAAAAAAAAATCCAGTTATTTTGATTTGAATCCGAAAATATGTGTCCCCAACCCATCTCAAAAATCAAATAATCACCCGATAAATGCACAAAATCTCTAATACTTCCTAGGACAATTTCCTCATCAGGGTTTCCTTTTAGCCTTAATTCTCCGCGCATGCAGTTTATTCTGTGATATTTTTTTAAATTAAACAACAGTGCTGAGTCTTAGGTAAAAACGATCGTCTTGTAATTAAAGGTCATCCATTAATCCCCTTTAGCAGCATAGCGCCAGTTCCATGACTATGACTGTATGGCGTCGGAGAACCGTTCAGCCAGCCTTGGTACTTGGTAATTTCAAACGCCATCCTTTCAGCTGTTCTGTTCATGAACCTCGCAGGGCATACATTTGTGTGGAGAAATTGCAAAGTATGATTTTTTATTAGTTTCTTTGGATTATCACTTTTGAATCATTATTTTCAATTTGACAAGTTATGTGTGTTCAACTATAAATACAGACGATACACCTGTGTGTTTATAAACTCACAGACCCTTCCTAGCTGCATGTGGAAGAGTGAAATGTGTGTCTTCGCAGGACTGCAGCTGTATATAGTGTAGCAGGTGCAGTGGTAAAAAATAGTTTTTTTTTTTACTTTTGAGTTGGAGGATAAGGACCCATTTTCCTTGTTTGCATTAAAACTCATGCTGTTTTTCGCACGCCACTGTATGCACACACATAGTAAGTTCTGCATGAGAACAGTTGTTGAGGGAATTTCTCTGAACCTTTTGTTTCTTGTTTACTGTTGTTCGTCCTCTGTTGAACTAGTGTCTTACTTGGACTTGCCTGGGGTTGGAGAGCTAGGCTCCTGACTTCCTACCACATAGGTGTATAGGGTTGACAACTCCATCTAAAAGCAGTACACCCTTTTATCAGTGGGTTCGTGGGCAGATGTCAAGCACTTTCATTTTGACTTTATGAAATTCTAGGGGCATAAAGCAATTTTTTCTTGAGGAATTTTATAGCTTTGCTGAGCTTTTCATTGGACTTTCATGTTGGTCTTAAAAAGTTGCATTTGTTTTCGTGTAGATGTTTTCCCAGTGTACCCTAAATTGACTCTGGTTGGTTTTTACTCTAGGTTGTTTTCTGAAAAGAAATATATATATGTATGTATATGTATATGTGTATGTATATATGTATGTATATATGTGTGTGTATGTATATATATATATGTATGAGTGTATATATATGTATGAGTGTATATATATGTATGTGTGTGTATATATATATATATTCACTGAAAAAACCATAGGTTTCACACATGTTATAGTTAGCGGAAATTTTACTGATAAAAAACCAGTGAAATTGCCCCGTTATAGTTAGTGCTGGCAAATATAACTCACGCGACCGCAATCCTCTGCTGATGCTAATACTGTATTTAGACACTTATTTGCCCATGTCTTCTTCCATACATTTTTAGCTATACATATATTACAAATATTTTTTTTTCATAAAGACACATATGTCATCAGCAGAAGATTGCGGTCGCGTGAGTTATAGTTGCCAGCACTAACTATAACGGGGCAATTTCACTGGTTTTTTATCAGTAAAATTTCCGCTAACTATAACATGTGTGAAACCTATGGTTTTTTCAGTGAATTTGCAAGGTTTTTTAAATGCTAATTCCTAACTATAACGTGTGTGAAACCTATGGTTTTTTTAGTGAATTTGTACGTTTTTTTAAATGCTAAGTTACTTTACGCCATTCGAGGCGTGCGCGCCCACTTAACGCAGTTCGTTCCGTGCACGGTTTTTATCAACTTTAATAAGCCCTGTACATTTGGTGGCCTTCGGCCACCAAAAGCACAGGGGGTGGGGTCAATGTGGATAGTGTTTTTTTTATTTCGATTTTATAATTTCATGTTGCCAAAATTTAGTTTTTTTTACCTATTAATAAGCCCTGTACATTTGGTGGACTACGGCCACCAAAAGCACAGGGGGTGGGGTAAGTGTGGATAGTGTTTTTTTTTTTTTACCGTACGCTTACGGTAAGCGTACGGTAAGCGTACTCGGCGAAATTGCCGAAATAAAAATAAAACCGTTTTTGCTCTTGGGGGATGTTTGGGGACTCCCTCAACATGACTATGTGGGAGGGAGTTGTCAAAACAGCCCCGTAACATGTTTTTGGCCATCATGTTTGATAAACAACACTCAGTGCGAGAGACAAAATGGCGGACGCCGCTTCCTGGTTTCGGCCGATTCGAATGTTTACTAAGATCTAAGAGCCAATCAGAATCGCGCTCGCGCACGCCACCGTACGCTTACGGTAAGCGTACGGTAAGCGTACCGTAAGCGGGCTCAGATATATATATTGATTTAAAGGCTATTTTCTCAGAATCTACTGAACAGATTTACACCAAACCTACAAAAGGCACTTCCTTGACGCCAAAGTTATTCAAAATAGAATGTTGAGGTTTTCCTATGGAAAAGGGGTCCTAACTATAACTACCTACTGGCGACCTCAACATTCTATTTTGAATAACTTTGGCGCCGGTCGATGAATCCTCGCGAATTTCTCAAAATAGGTGGGGCGCTACGCTCCGCTCCTACCCTGAAAGTCTCGGGGGGATTCGTCAAGCGGGGGCTGAGATAAAAGGGGGGTCCCAAAACGCATTTTTCCCATGCATTTTTCCATAGGACCTTTAGAACGAGCTACAGCCCGAACGGCTGAACAGAATTACTAGAAATTTGGCAGAGAGGTAGTCCCTAGGTCAAGGAAGTGCCTTTTGTAGGTTTGGTGTAAATCTGTTCAGTAGATTCTGAGAAAATAGCCTTTAAATCAATATATATATCTGAGCCCGCTTACGGTACGCTTACCGTACGCTTACCGTAAGCGTACGGTGGCGTGCGCGAGCGCGATTCTGATTGGCTCTTAGATCTTAGTAAACATTCGAATCGGCCGAAACCAGGAAGCGGCGTCCGCCATTTTGTCTCTCGCACTGAGTGTTGTTTATCAAACATGATGGCCAAAAACATGTTACGGGGCTGTTTTGACAACTCCCTCCCACACAGTCATGTTGAGGGAGTCCCCAAACATCCCCCAAGAGCAAAAACGGTTTTATTTTTTTTTCGGCAATTTCGCCGAGTACGCTTACCGTACGCTTACCGTAAGCGTACGGTAAAAAAAAAAAAAAAAAAAAACACTATCCACACTTACCCCACCCCCTGTGCTTTTGGTGGCCGTAGTCCACCAAATGTACAGGGCTTATTAATAGGTAAAAAAAACTAAATTTTGGCAACATGAAATTATAAAATCGAAATAAAAAAAACACTATCCACATTGACCCCACCCCCTGTGCTTTTGGTGGCCGAAGGCCACCAAATGTACAGGGCTTATTAAAGTTGATAAAAACCGTGCACAGAACGAACTGCGTTAAGTGGGCGCGCACGCCTCGAATGGCGTAAAGTAATTTAGCATTTAAAAAACCGTACAAATTCACTGAAAAAACCATAGGTTTCACACACGTTATAGTTAGGAATTAGCATTTAAAAAACCTTGCAAATTCACTGAAAAAACCATAGGTTTCACACATGTTATAGTTAGCGGAAATTTTACTGATAAAAAACCAGTGAAATTGCCCCGTTATAGTTAGTGCTGGCAACTATAACTCACGCGACCGCAATCTTCTGCTGATGACATATGTGTCTTTATGAAAAAAAAATATTTGTAATATATGTATAGCTAAAAATGTATGGAAGAAGACATGGGCAAATAAGTGTCTAAATACAGTATTAGCATCAGCAGAGGATTGCGGTCGCGTGAGTTATAGTTGCCAGCACTAACTATAACGGGGCAATTTCACTGGTTTTTTATCAGTAAAATTTCCGCTAACTATAACATGTGTGAAACCTATGGTTTTTTCAGTGAATATATATATATATATATATATATTATCTACTGGCGGTCGCCAGTAGATAGTTATAGTTAGGACCCTGTTTCCATAGGAAATCCGCAACATTCTATTTTGAATAACTTTGGCGCCGGTCGACGAATCCTCGCGAATTTTTCAAAATAGGTGGGGCGCTACGCTCCGCTCCTACCCTGAAAGTCTCGGGGGATTCGTCAAGCGGGGGCTGAGATAAAAGGGGGGTCCCAAAACGCGTTTTTCCCATGCATTTTTCCATAGGACCCTTAGACAGAGCTACAGCCCGAACGGCTGAACAGAATTTAATGAAATTTGGCAGAGAGGTAGTCCTCAGGTCAAGGAAGTGCCTTTTGTAGGTTTGGTGTACATCTGTTCAGTAGATTCTGAGAAAATAGCCTTTAAATCAATATATATATATATATCTGAGCCAGCTTACGGTGCGCTTACGGTGCGCTTACCGTAAGCGTACGGTGACGTGCGCGAGCGCGATTCTGATTGGCCGTTAGATCTTAGTAAACATTCGAATCAGTCGAAACCAGGAAGCGGCGGCCGCCATTTTCTCTCCCGCACTCTGACAGGGGGTTGAAAAACAAAGTGCAAAACCATGTAAAGGGGCTGTTTAGACAGCTCCCAAGCACCTAGCCATGTCGAGGGAGTCCCCAACGATCCCCCAAGTGAAAAAAGGGAATTTTAATTTTTTCAAAAATTTCGCCGATTCCGCGTACGGTAATAAAAAAAAATAAAAAAAAAAAAATCCACATTCTCACCACCCCGTGTGCAAATGGTGCCCGAAGGGCACCATTTGTGCCTGGCTTATTACAGATGAACAAAACATATATTTTACCTGTCACAACGATGCTCATCATATGTCCTCCATGTGCGCACGGTGCGCGAAGCGCATCGTGCATTCATGGCCCATCTAGCGTAACGTGGGCACCGAACGAACTGCGTTAAGTGGGCGCGCACGCCACAAATGGCGTAAAGTAACTTAGCATTTAAAAAACCGTACAAATTCACTGAAAAAACCATAGGTTTCACACACGTTATAGTTAGGAATTAGCATTTAAAAAACCTTGCAAATTCACTGAAAAAGCCATAGGTTTCACACATGTTATAGTTAGCTGGACATTTTACTGATAAAAAACCAATGAAATTCCCCCGTTATAGTTACTGTAGGCAACTATAACTCACGCGACCGTAATCCTCTGCTGATGACATATGTGTCTTTATGAAAAAAAAATATTTGTAATATATGTATAGCTAAAATTTAATGGAAGACAACATGGGTAAATAAGTGTCTAAATACAGTGATGTAATATCTGACGTCCGAAATTAATTAAAATGCGGAGGAGGCTGTGTGGTCCCATCCCAAAGCCATTAATTGCCCCAGGGACCCAACCCCCAGAGACAGCCCACATGCTATGTTCTGGGGAGCCCCCGGACATAACGGTATTCCCGCCCGCACCGGCGTGGGCAGGGAAACCAGTGTTTGCTCCCGCTTGGTGGGAGCATTTTTTAAACTCCCTCCTAGCAAGAGCATACACAAAGTCTGCTCCCAGAGGGTGGGAGGCTTAAAAAGGCTCCAGCCTGCTGGGGGCAGATGTTTGATCTGTTTCCCTTCGCACAAAATATTACTCCCCCCCGGAGGGAGCAGTTAGTAGCTGCTTCCTGCAGGTGGGAGCAAAGCCAGCTCCTGCTACACGAGGAGAGCTGGCTGGTGATGCAGAGGCCTTGCGGCTCCTCCTGCGGCCCCCGTGAGTATAAGGTGGTTGCCCTAGGTGGGTGGGGGGTCACATGGCACCCCTTCCCCTTTAATTTTTGTGGTGGTCCTGGGGGATGGGATCCCCAGGGCCTAAGATGTCTCAGGGAAAGGGGGCCACATGGCCCCATACCCCTTTAATTAAAAAAAACGACCCTGTGGATGGGTTACCCATGGCCTAAGAAGGCTCAGGGAAGGGGACAATGCAGCTGCCCTCCCCTTTACTTATAGTAGTGGTTCTGCAGGATAGGGTCTCCAGGGCATAACAGGGATCGGGGAAGGGGGCCATGTGGCCCCCCTCTCCTTTATTTTAAGTTGGTGCCCTAGGAAATAGGGTCCCCAGGGCCTAATAAGGCTCAAGGATTAGGCCAGGCGGCCCCACATTCCACTGTATAAATAAAAGGCACTGGGGCATGGGGTCATGAGGGCCTAATAAGGCTTGGAGAGGGGGCCAAGTGTCATTAAAAAAAGCGTCCCATAACGCTTTGCAGAGCCTTTGGTTGGGATTGTATTTTTTTGCCCATAACTGTGCTTGGGGTGGTCCTAGGAGGATTGGACCACCACCAAATCGTTCAGCATGATGTGCTCTTTGTGTTCAAGGCATCTGCTTGGTTCTCTCCCTAGGTTAGGGAGGACCCCAAAATCATCACGTCTCTCAGTGCGTGCTATATTTTCATTTTCACTTTTGTGAGATGAATATATGCATTTTAGCATGTAAAGATAGAATTAATTATTGTTTAACTAAATGTACTGTTTGTTATGTTTTCACTTTCACTTTTGTGAGATGACTTTATGTTTTTTAGCAAGTAAAGATGGTTATTTGAAGTTTTACTAAAGGTATGTGAGATTTCTGTTTTATTAATCCGCATTACATTGAAAACACAAGATTTCTGTTTTATTAATATGCATAACACGGAATTCATGCATACAACCTGGAGCACCCACAACCCTTTGATAAAACAACTTTACCTGTACATGCTAAAAGGCATATAACCAATTCACAAAAGTGAGCTTTGAAAAATATCAGGCAATGAGAGAGATGATGATTTTGGGGTCCCCCCTAACCTAGGAGGAGGACCAAGCAGATGCCTTGAACACAAAGAGCATATCATGCTCAACGATGGTGGTTGTCCCATCCTCCTAGGACCACCCCAAGCAAAGTTATGGGAAAAATACAATGCCAACTAAAGGCCCAGCAAAGCATTATGGGGCGAGATTCTAGAGTGCAGTGAATATTATAGTATTAGCACTCAGCTGAGCCCGAGAGTCTGCCCCTTGAGGAATGTTTTGATATTGGATACTATAATATTCACTGCACTCTAGAATCTCGTCCCATAATGCTTTGCAGGGCCTTTGGTTGGGATTGTATTTTCTCCCATAACTGTGCTTGGGGTGGTCCTAGGAGGATGGGACCACCACCGAATCATTCAGCATGATGTGCTCTTTGTGTTCAAATCTGTACAGAATATGCGCACTCGATTTGATCAAGGGTGTTACAGTTTAAAGTAGGTCGTAGGTGCAGACGGGTAGATCCCCCTGAGTCGGGATATGAATATCAAAGTTTGGCACGTTCCTGTGTAGGAGAGTGTCACTCGTGCTGCGCTCAAAACTGAAATTAATTCATCAATTCAATGAAGTAAACAATAGTTCTGTTCCAAGGTGAATTGAATTTATTGAGCCTTTCAATTTAGAAATGTATTGAACTCATGTACATTCTGAGATTCGTTTAATTTAACATTCACCTGAATGCCCAATGCATTTCGGACTATCAAAGCCCTTCATCAGGGGCGGCACTCTAAAAAGAAGAAACTAGGAATCAGCCTAAATTCTGGTGGTGAAACATCAGTGCAATATATTGGGTGTGCGTGAGAACTTATAAAACGGTAAAAAATGGTGAAACGTGATAAACTGGTGAAAAGTAAAGAGTGGAAGTGGTAATCCAAACGTGCCAAAAGTTATAGTCTAATAAAAAGTATGATGGTGCATCAATATTGTAAGCATTCGTGAACTACGCCAGTGATTAAAAGTCAGTGTCTTAGAAAAAGAATCGGTGTATCTTTAAAACGGAAACAAAAACGAAGAAGTGAAAACACTGCCGTAGTGAGACTGGAGTGTTAAAATAGGCGGACAAGACCGTGTCAACAAGGACAGTATAAAGAGACTCCGTGACTCGACCTAGTAAAGCGGTAAAGTGACTGATAAAGTAACATAATCCCACAAAACAGCTTAAAAAACGTGACGTACACAAGGTGTTTAACTGTAGACTTACGGTTCAGAGTCTGAGTTTGGTGTCTTCAAATGCGTAAGCCGATCACGACGTGACCGGAAGAGTGTGCACTGCCAAGCGTGTGACGACTTATACCCGTCAGACGCACGGACATTCAAAAAAACGAAGAAGAATGTAAACTACAAAGAAGACAGACTCGTAGTTTCCTGCTACAGATATTTGTACCATAGTGAGAATAAGAGTGAATTATGTCAAAAGATGGAGACATATATCGTCTGTAAAAATTAATAACGGAACAAAGAATAAGGAAAATTGTAGTGTATTAGAAAGCTCTCTGTGGTGGATTGTAAATAATGTGTTCAGTGAGAAACGGAACCGAAAAGAAAAAACGATGTAGATGGAGTCTAAAGTGTAAAGTGTGAAACAATGTACATGCATCATGAATGTGACAAACACAGAAATATGATTCGGAACAAAGGTAAGGGAACTAAAATAAAACACTAAAACATGTAATCAAAAATCACAGTAACAGGTATCAAAAAAACAATTGTGTTCCAAGCAGGATCAAAATACACAGTATGGTGCCGATTCCGATCCTGGAAAAAATTTCCCCGTATGACTCGTATCCGGTCTTTTTACCGTACGAATCGTACAAGTGCCGTACAAACTGCCAAGTACGATTCGCATGGGAAAAAGTCCATACGAATCGCATTGGGAATAATTCCCCACACATCCTCGGGTCGGAAAATGTGTCCGACACGTCCCCGGACGATTTACCATACAAATGTAAAAAGTGAAGTCCGACCGCGCAAGTACGATCCATCCCGTGCGTCCGATGTTACAACCGTATGGAAAAAACACCGTCCGCACCGAACTCCCATAGCAACCATGGAGACATGTGCCCACATACGCGCCGAACACCCCCCCCAGCCCCCGTATGTACGCGCCGAACCACCCCCCCAGCCCTCGTATGTACGCGCCGAAACCCCACCTGTGCATGTACACCCCCGTACGTACGGACCGTACACCCACCCGTGTATATACACCCATGTACGTACGGCCCGTACCCCCACCCGTGTATGTATGGAGCGTACCCCCACCCCAACATTGTATGTACGGACCGTACCCTCCCCCGCGTATGTATGGAGCGTACCCCCACCCCAACAGTGTATGTACGGACCATACCCCCACCCGCGTATGTATGGAGCATACCCCCACCCCAACAGTGTATGTACGGACCGTACCCCCACCCGTGTATGTACACCAGTGTATGTACGAACCGTACCCCCACCCGTGTATGTATGGAGCATACCCCCACCCCAACAGGTTATGTACGGACCGTACCCACACCCGCGTATGTATGGAGCGTACCCCCACCCCAACAGCGTATGTACGGACCGTACCCTCACCCGCGTATGTATGGAGCGTACCCCCACCCCAACAGTGTATGTACGGACCGTACCCCCACCCGCATATGTATGGAGCGTACCCCCACCCCAACAGTGTATGTACGGACCCTACCCCCACCCGCGTATGTATGGAGCGTACCCCCACCCCAACAGTGTATGTACGGACCGTACCCCCACCCGCGTATGTATGGAGTGTACCCCCACCCCAACAGTGTATGTACGGACCGTACCCCCACCCACGTATGTATGGAGCGTACCCCCACCCCAACATTGTATGTACGGACCGTACCCACACCCGCGTATGTATGGAGCGTACCCCCACCCCAACAGTGTATGTACGGACCGTACCCCCACCCATGTATGTACGGAGCGAACACACACCCCACCAGTCTAAGTACGGAGCGCACCCCAGGCCCCAACACCAGCACCCTCACCCAACATCGCACATGTACGAGTCGTACCAAGCCAGAGACAAGGACAGCACTGTACAACAAAATGGCCGATGTACGCACCGTACAGACGCTAAAAACACACGTACACAACCAGGACAAAGCAAAACAACACAAGAAGACTCCATTCGAATCGCACAAAGCCACAAAACATGTCCAACAAGCACAAATACAACCTATTCACTGACCTGCAACTGCCAAACTCCCAAACAGAGGCCCAAAACACAACCACTCCTTATAACACACCCACCCAAAGTTCAAACACAGCCACACCCACCAATGGACCAATAAAAAGGCCCAACACACACAAACCATGATCCTTTGCAACAGGCCCACTGCTGCCAGACCACACAGAGAAACAACTGCACCATACTACAACCTCCACTACACCTTACACCTGCACACCTTCACACAACCACCTTCACAAACACCCCCTCATCACATTCACACACACACCTGCACAACCACACCCACACACCCACAACCATCCACACCCACCCCCCCCAACCATCCACACCCACACCCCTCACCATGCCCACTAACAAGAATCCAAAGTTCACTAGCCGAGAGTTGGAGGTCCTTGTTGACGAAATCATCAGAGTCGAGCCACACCTCTTTGGAACATTGGTCAGACAGACCAGCATTTCCAAAAAAATCAGCCATGTGGCAGACGATTGTCGATGCTGTGAATGCTGTTGGGTCCACCAGAAGGACCAGGCATGAATGCCAAGCCAGGTGGTACGATCTGCGGAGGACGGTCCACCGCAAAATGACCGACGACCACAACCAGGCCAACACCACTGGAGGAGGGCCGCCCCGCAGACGCGCACAATACCATCCCTGGGAGGAGAAGGTGATGGCCATGCTGCCGGTGGTGGGAGTGGAGGGAGTAGAAGGACTCCGAGAGCCTGGTGAGTACACAAACAACTCACCTCACATGGGGGGAACGTCATCCACAACCAAACTCACAATCATGCACACAACCACCCCAAAGCTATCGCATGACTCAACCACACTCCATAAACACGCACATGCCACTAGCGCCACCATGCCCCATGCACCCAGCTAGACAATGCCAAATCACAGGCCACAGAAAACACCAACACAAGACACGGTAACCCGGATGGCGGGAGTGTGGGCCTCAAAAATCACATAGTGCAACTCAGAAGCAGACAACAATGCCCTCAGCCCATATGGCCTAGGTCACAGCCAGACAAACAGTGTGTCCCCACACAGGAAAGACTTGCCTGCAAATGGCGGATGCCTTGCATGAAGACATGGGGGTGAAGGCACTTTTTGCACATGACAGCAGCTAATGAACAGCCAACACTGTGAAAGAGTGGCAGCACACACCACCACAGCAGCAGCGCAGACACAGACACTACACCCAATGGGTGCCTGGAGATCAGAAACAAACTCACATGAACAAGCCAAGGGCCATTCAAAGATTTGCAAACAGTGTGTGCCTAGGAAGCTGGGCTGAGGTGACAGAGGGTGACACACAGAGGGAGGGAGAGGGGGAGAGAGAGGGAGGGAGACACAGGGAGACTGACAGAGGGAGGAGGCTGACACAGGGAGGGAGGGAGAGGAGGACAGGGAGGGAGGGAGAGGGGGACAGAGAGGGAGTGAGAAAGGGAGACCAATTCATCCTTGGGTGGTGTGGGAATGTCTGCTCGTCAGCAGGTGGACTGTGTGCATGTAGACAAGGGTGGCCAGTGCCTGAATCCCCCTCTCTTCTCCATGGCAAAACACTGGGCCATGTGTCAACCTGTGCACGAGCACAACGCCAGCTACCTGCATTATATAAGTGTGTGGAACAACTCCATTTGCCCACGTACAGTGCAACACGGAAGGCACCAATGCATGGCTCGCCACACCTGCTCACTCCACTGCTGACTGCAGTCACAATTGACGCAGCAAGTAAGACTGTGTCACACATAGGTAAAGTCTCAAAAGCTGTGGCCAAGGGACATACCCATGCACAAGTGCACTGTGAATGGAATGCAAGACATATCCAAATACCCAGAGGAAATGTGCCAACTTTGAAACGAATGGCCTGAGTCTGGATATTGCATGGAACAAAAATAACATTGTCTCTCTCACACACAGGTCAACGTCGTGGATCACCCCCCAACACTGGGGGGGAAGACTCACAGGACCTGTCTCTGCGGGATGACGAACCCACCGGCAGCGACGACTCTCACCACTCTGTGGACGACCCCGACCAACCTGGCCCCTCTGGTGTCCAACCACCTGCAGCACCTGCGTCAGGTACAACTGGGCCAACCACCACGCCCACTCCTGCCACATCCCAGGAGACACCCAGGATCCCTGCCCCACCACCACAACGCAGCCAGGCTGACCAGGAGGGACACGGTGTACCGGGCACCCAGGAGGAGGCAGGCGACAACGCAAATGCCACCCCTCAGGGGTCCCGGAGACCCGATGTGCCCACAAGGGCAGGCCAGGCGCAAGTGGGCAGGGGTGGTGGGAGTGGAGGATGGTGGAGGCGCGAGCCTGACCAGTTGGCTGCGGAACCGGTATATTCCCATGTAAGAAACATCCTGAACACATACCGGCAGGACACCACGGGCATGAGCCAGGTTGTGTCCACCCTCAACGAGATGAAGGGGACCCTAGAGGAGATCAAGACCCAGCAGGCCCAGCAACATGCGGAGCAACATGCCTGTCAACAGCGACACCAAGGATGGATGGAGGACAGACAGGCTGAGCTCGTGACGGTGCTCACGGGAATTAACCGTTCACTCCGTCGGATAGCCGACAACATGGGCAACCCTCCCTGTGCCACCAGGTGAAGAACATCACCACCCACAGGGAGGGATCAGGAGGAGGAGGATACATCCGACGGAGCATCCCAAGCATCGTCACGGCCTGCTTCTGAGGGTTCCCGCAGGAGGGCGGGTCGTCCACGGAAAAGACCGTGAGGGTTGGCGCAACAGCACCATCTCCCAGGACACCTGGCCTGGCACCTGGCCCACTGGCCCAACAGCAGCACATCAGCAAATGACATTCTCTGCCACATGGACTTGCTGGTGACTGTCTGACCAATGTTGACGAACTCTGTGGCATGGACTCTGATGATTTCCAATGGCAAGGATACCAACTCTCCCAGTGAACTTTGGATTCCACACACCCGGAAAGCCCCTCTTGTCATACCCCCCCCCCCCCCAACACGTACCCCAACACAAATAAAAACTTACACGATCAAGAGATGATGCCTACATTTTGCATTATTACATTACATGTGTCTTGTAAAGTCTAACCATGCCTGAGTTCTCATATGACTTCAACCATCCATACCCTGGGGCCTGAGTCTGGCACAGGACACACATGGGTCACAATGTATTAGGCAAGACAGACATGGAGCACCATACACACCCGTGATGGTCCCAACCAGCTGAGGGGGTGGCCGCACAACCGTGCCGACAGACATATTGAGTACAGCAACAGTCATGCGCAGAGGTCAGGGATCATGCGGAGTGTCCTGGGGGGCACCCAGGTATGTGTAGACAGGTGGCAGAACCATGTCCTGCAAGCTTGAGTCAGGTGGATGCTGCGAATGGTGGCCTGGCCAACGTTGGATGCATGGGGATGGCACATGTCACAATACCCACACAGTCATGGACATCATGCACAATACAGAGTCTAATCCCAGACAAACAGCTTGCATCTTGTTACTCTACACATAGACACATAGCCACTATCACTGAGAACCATGCCAGACATGCCGTATGCACCGTGGCAACACACCAGCATTGACTGAGAAGAGGCACCTTGGAGGCATCGGGACACCTTTATTAGTCATGTATTCCGGAATGCAGAGGCAACTCGGAGTATACATACACAGGTCATGTGGAGTAACATGTGGGTCCAACACTGGCACCCCCCTTCTGCACCACAAATGCTTGATATCCATGGAACTGGCACACAAGTGTCGGGTAACAGCTAAACACCCCCTGCTGCTCACGGAGAGGCTGCCATACACCATTGATCCTCTGATGTGGAAGTCCCACACCATGTCAAGCCAATGCAAACCGAATGTGTCCGAGGGCAGTGTTACACACATTGATGCCTTCATCACAATCCACTATCCCATTACAGATGACTGTCAACAAGTCTGACCATCTATTCAGGTGAATCCAGCTACATGTCATGTGTCCCATGGTGATGCGACATGTCTGCAGAGGAACCAAACATCGACAGGGGCAGTGTGCACACATCGTAAACAACTGCCACACCCAATACACCCCTGATGCATCCCTTACCCTAAGGAGACTTCCAAACTTGTCCGCGCATGTAACGCTGAGTCAGCACACGATGACGTGTCCATGAGGAATAGCAGTGCCACAACAATGCAACCAGCAGACGGCATGCGCAAGTACCTGGGGATGAGAGACACACAAGAAGTCAGCCACAAAAAGCTCATCCACTTGCATGTGCATGTACTCGACACATATAAGGATGACAACATGCTAGGTCACAATTATGACTGTGGAAATACACTCATCACTGGCACCATCACTCGAGTGACACATCCACACACACCTCTGACTCACGTGGCATACATGCAGATGGACACACACATTGCAACACATGCCACACAAGGACCAATGCGTGCACACTCAGACACTGGTACTCACCACTAAGCAAAGAAGTCGCGTATGAGCCGACTCCGGATGTCCTCTTGCGGCTCCACATCCTCCACATCACTAGCCCCATTGCCAAGCCCTTCGTCCTCCACGGGTGGATGGTCCTGATCATCTTGATCCAGGATGAGTGGCACAGCTTTCTCAACTGCCATGTTGTGCAGCATGCAGCAGACCATGAAGATTTTGCAGACCTTCACCGGGGCATATGGGAGGGCGCCGCCGGTCTTGTGTAGGCACCTGAATCGGCTCTTCAGGAGGCCAAATGTCCTCTCTATCACTCGCCTTGTCCGGCCATGGGCGGTGTTGTAGCGGAGCTGGGCCGGCGTGCTGGGGTTGCGGAGAGGTGTGATCAGCCATGGCATGTTGGGATAGCCAGCGTCCCCTACATGGAAACCACATGGACAAAAGTAGGACAGGAGAAGCAGTCGGGCAGGAAGTCTACGCAAAATACAGGACAGACAGAGTGTACCCACCAACAACACATGCTTGTTCGTTGCGCAGCTGCGTCATCATTTCAGGCACCCTGCTACGCCTCATGATGTATGCATCGTGTGCTGATCCTGGAAAACGAGCACAGACATGTGAAATCACCATGTTGGACAGACACACCACAAGGGCATTGATGGAGTGGTAGTGCTTGCGATTCCTGTACGCTACCTCCTGTGCCTGTGGTGGTACCAAAGCCACATGTGTCCCATCTATGGACCCAATGACATGGGGCATCCCTCCCAGGGCATAGAATCCACGCTTGACACCTGTCAACTGTTCAGGAGTTGGGAAATGGATAAACTCATCCAGGTGAAGCAACATGGCCTCTAAAAAATCATGCAGCACACGGCTGAACATGGTCTGGGACATGCCACCAACATGAGCTATGGTATATTGAAAGGTACCCGTGGCAAAAAAATGTAGGGCTGCCATTACCTTCAGCTTGGGTGTCAGTGCCGTAGGATACCTGTGCAGCGGTTGCAGGTGTGGTGCCAGCCTTGCCGTCAACTCCTCAATCAACGGTTGGGGGAAGTGGTAGCAGCGTATACAGTCATTCTCCCGCATGTCAGCCAAGTCCGGAATTGGTCGGGGAAGAGGCGGCGCTCTGCAGTAATTTGGAAGTGACAAGGAAGAGTGAGTGCACCACAACAACAATTTATATGTACTGAGCACATGTTAACCTGTCAATACACATATGCTACATACGGAGTCAGGTATGTGCTACATGCCCTGGACACGTATGGCTGCCAGGTGACACTCCTACCAAGACCCAGCTACACACGGGGATTGTGAACCTCCACATCCCATGGCATGGGACTAGCTGTGTCCCAGTGTAAGTGAACAGCCAGACGCAATACAGGAGTGACATACATCAACATATCAGCAGATGTAGGATGTTGATTGCAGAGACAGGTAGCGGAACACTAGAGCCACAGGTCACATGACATAACACTAGGACAGCCCACACACCTTGCCATGAAGGTGTACATGTCATGACTGATCACACATACATTGAGAGAATGCAGACAGGTCCTTGTTACGCTACTCCGTGTCCCATGCATACATACACACCTTACATCCGATACCACATGTGGCCTGGTGTGCGTAACAGTGTGCCATGGCCATCTACACACAGACACATGTTGGTTGCAGCAACTGCAGACGCATTTGAGGGAACACCAACATCAAGCTAATGGGAACACACCACACATACATGACATAGTCACATCGTGCAACGTGGGTAGTCACATGTCAGGTGTGGTAACCCCTGTAGCGGGCATCAGGGGACACTTGCGTGTGTTGTTGACTGTGCCATGCCAGTGACGCTTATCTCAAGTGTTCTGTACGACATGCACACATGTCAAAGGAGTGAAGGGCATGTCTGGCACATACTGCACCATCACACATAACATCTGTACACATCTCATCATACATCTATTGCCTTCACAACTCAGGAGTAATGTGCCACATCACAGCCTTTCACACCTGTGCCCCACACATGTAGTACTGCACAGACAATGCCTTGATGTCCATCCATGTACAAGTATGTCAGCTCTATTCCTTTCTGTGTGCTGCCTGTCACCACTGTTATGTGTGAAAGGCACCGTACATTCGCTCTGAGGGCGTGTGTACGTTCCCTATCACTATGGGAGTGCTGCCGTAGGCCTACCCATAGTGATAGTGAGCGTACACGCGTGTGTACGGTCTGTATCACTATGGGTACGCATACGCGAGCACACCCATAGTGATAGTGAGCGTACACGCGTGTGTACGGTCCGTATCACTATGGGTACACATACGCGAGCACACCCATAGTGATAGTGAGCGTACACGCGTGTGTACGGTCCGTATCACTATGGGTTTGCTCGCGTATGCGTACCCATAGTGATACGGACCGTACACACGCCTGTACGGCCCGTTGCTATGCATTTGGGGTGCCCTAGGGCCCCGGAACGCACCATACCTGTGTGTGAATCTCCAAATTACATAGGGGACACATGAGGGACAAGTATGTAGCCAGAGATGCATGCTGGTTGCCATGGAGACCGAGTTTAAACTTTGAATTTGTTGAATGAGGTGGCCTGCAAAAGTCGGTTTGAAATAATCTACTTTGTTGCAAAGTTGTTGTTGAAATGACATCATGCTGAATTCTAAAAAAATCTAACCCCCTCACAGGAGTAGGTTTAAATGGATTGGAGGAAACATAGGATGCAAATGTGAGTGACCAATCACTCTGTACTCCTGTGCATGAAACAGGCCAGTAAGGCAGATATAAGGCAGCCAGGTCCCATGAGAGAGCACTTGCCTGCACATCTTTTGATTCAACAACACTGCTGCTGCTCGTGATTCCCTGGCACCATGTCAAGGTCTGTGGAGAGTACCCCATGCTGTATGGCCGACCAGGGTTTCAGGTGAGTGCTGAGTCCACTAGCACAGACTGTGTCCCTTTTTTGTGACTGGGACTTCTGGCATTGTGTCCAGGTGTGACACACATGCATTGTACTGTAGAGTGGGTCCCAGGGGGGGGGAATGCCTGATGTCTCCCAGCCAGAGCATGCTGTGGTGCATGTCTGACGTCCTCACTTGCATAGTGTTTACTGTGACAATCACTGCATGGTGCATGCCACATTCTGCCTGTCTAATCCTCCTGGGAATGTTGCTTCTACAGTCCTCATGTGATTCTGTGGTCACCCCAGTGTGACAGGTGACTGTACCCACAGATGTGTGTTTGTTCAGTGTACCTGTGCTGAGAGTGTCCACATGATGTGTTCGTACCCTGGACATCGGTGTGTGTGTAAGTCCCCTGTCATGTGGGTGGCTGCATATGTGGAGTGTAGCACCCCAGCTGCATGAGGGATGGATATACCCTGCCCATCTGATGTGAGCAGGGAGCAGTGCTGTGTGTCTGACAAGCAGAGCCAGCCCCACACCTGTGAGCCCCCCCAGTCTAGTGGCACACGTGCAGAGTGAGGTTTGTAGCTGCATTTGGCAATGGCAGGTGAATGTCCTGTGCCTGTGTGTGTCTGTGTACTCTGCTGAGGTAGCGTCAGTGGCCTGTGGCATGTGACTGCTTTGAGGTGCTGCACATAATCCTGGTGTACCTTCTGATGCACAGTGTGAGTCTGGATCATTTATTGTGTTGTACCCCTCATGCCACCTGTGTACTTTCAATGGCACGTGGTGCATTTGCCCTTACACAGAGAAAAATGTCCCTATGACAAAGGTGCAATGCTTTGGCTGCATACTATGCCTTGTTGTAACCAGCAAAATTGTTCTAATGTGTGTCTCTGTGACATGTGGCAGGTGTATTGATGTAGTCTCACTTTTTCAACCCCACAGGTAGGCGCCTCTGCCAAGGAGCAGATCTGGAGGGACGCCGTCAGTGCCGTGAGGAGGACGGATGGTCGCAAGCGGCGCCTGGCCCAGGTGAGAAAACGCTAGCAGGATATCCGGTGCTGGACGCGGAGGATCGCACGGGTCCTGCTGGGGGACTCACCTGTGGGCCCTAAGAACCATGGGCGTCGCCGTCTGACCCACATCCACAAGCGTGTGCTGGCGGTGGTCTTTCCTGACATGGACAGGTGCTTACGGGAGAAGCAGCAGCAGGAAGGGGGTAGGTACATGTGTGTTTGTTGTGTGTCACCAGCATTTGTAAGTGCGCAGTTGCATGGATACACTGCCAGTGTTTAAATGTGCGGTGCAGGTCCTGTCACCCACAGTATAGCGGTGCTGTCCTTCCTCCCTTCCCCTCCTTGCCATGTGTTCCCTGGTCTGTGTGTAGTCACTCTTTCACAAGGTCATCTGGGCTGGCAGTTTATCCACGTGACCAATGCTTGCAGCATCATGTGTGGGGGTGGTGTGTAACAGGTTTTGGGACCTTGCCTGTGCCCTGTCCAGTTCAGTACTTGTGGGGTCCATGTCAATTGGCACTGATGCTGGGTCCAGACATAGGAGAATGTCTCTGAAGTGTAATGCCTTACAGCAAGCATGTCCTATGTTGTGGCCTGTGACATGTTGTGCATGAGTGTGCGATACGCAGAGTGCAGGGATGGTGGCCTGTGTTGCAGTCATTACCATTCAGGACCATGGAATATTGTGGCCACTACTGTCCCCTGGGGCATATTTTGCTAGGTATCATGTGTGTCATCACAATATGTGTACACTCTCAGTGTCTACAGCATAGGATGTGCTCTGTGCCATTGTCCCCTGGCACCATGTATATTTACGTAACGTGTTCTACAAGTGTCCACTGTACAGCCTGACCTAATTTTCCTCGTTCATACTCACGGTGGCCAGTGCCTGTGTGTCTTGTTACAATTATCTGATGATGGCCATTTGTAAATGAGATCGTTGTACAGGCGCACATGGGGTATTTTAGGTCAAATATGGGTTTCTGGCAGCCCATGTGTATTTCTCCCAGACTAAGAGATGCAAGTGCTTCCTGTGTCTCATCAAATTGTCTCATGTAGGGGGTGGTTGGTGCGGGCAAGGCCTACAAGTCGACACCTGAAATCTCATTGCTCGGTCTGGCCAGTGTGTGATGTTTGTCTGGACATACACTCAAGGTGCAGTGACCCATTCATGTTGGGCATGCCTTTAAGTATTACCTTTGCAGCATGTGCCTCAAGTTCATGGAGATGGTCCCTGCTCATCCCTAGTTACGGCAACGCTGTGTGGTGCAGATGCAGTGCTGGATTGTCCCCAGAGCCTGGCTCCTCTGTCCAAATCCATATCATGTCATTTGCAAATGTGTCATGCTCTCCATAGTTTCTCAGTGGCATGGTGGGTGAACCAACTGTGTGTTGCAGGGCCTATATATGTACCTTGTATTGTAGATGTTACTCATCTTTCTTTTCAGGCTATGCACTGTAACCTATGTAGATTTGACTCATGTGACATATGTATACAGGTGTCTGATTAATTCCTGTTTATTCACCTTGCCCACAGCATCGTCGGGGGACACGGATGGAGACACCGGCATGGACCGTGCGGAGGGACCGGGCACCAGTGCCAGCAGTGACATCTTAGCTGGCACATCGAGTGGAACTGAGGCCGAGGGGATTGAGTTGGAGGACCTGTCCACTGCCACCACAAAATATGAAGCTGACGGGTCCGAGGCTGAGCTCTCCGAGGGGGTGGAGGCTGCTCCAACAGCTGACAGCAGCACAACATCTCTCCCCGCCCCCTCCATTGCCATCACCGGCCTCCCACTTGCTTGTGTCCCTTCCTGGCGTGCTAGGTCACCACATGTCTTCTTCCTGCCAGGCATGGCACCCCCTGCCCCTGTCTCCACTGCTGCCGCCCATGCCGAGTCTGTGGACATCCTGCGGCAGTTGCAGGTTGGTCAGGCTGCAATGCTTAATGTCCTCCATGGCCACAGCCGAGTGCTCAACAACATGGAGGCATACTTGGAGGGCATTTCAGCTTCGCAGGCTGACCAACGCAACTTGCTGCGGTCTATTGACTCGACACTGACTGCAGCAGTGGGTCTCCTGCAGCACTTCGTCCCACCCCCTACCCATACCCCATCCACACTTCCCACTCCCATGCCTGTCCCACGTACACCCAGACGTCAGCATGCACACACCCCACCAGACACAGGCACCACACCAGCAGGGAAGGACAAGCGCACACCTCCTGGCACGCACACACAGGGTGAAGTAGGCACACCCACTGGGTCGGGGGGCAAACATAAGACACGCAGCCAGAGTGGGAGTCCGCATTCTGCAAAATCCACTCCCTCCAAATCCACTCCCCTCAGCTCTCCTGGCCACAAATCCAGCAAGGACTCCTTCATGGCCGCTCTGTCCCTGAGCCCCACAGTGACACCACCCTGCAAGCGGTCAAAGGAGTCCCCGGTCAGGGTGGTTGAGTCCCCCCCCTGTCCACACCCTCCCCGGGTAGCGCTGCGACCCATCCCTGTGACCCCCCCCCCGTCCTTGGGGCCTGTGGTTCCTTCGGGTGCAGGGGAGACGCTGGGCGACCTGGCAGTAGTGTGCAGCGCCGTGCTCCAATCCACCTTTGGCGCTGCCCCACCCCCTGTGTTGGAGTCGTCCGTCCCTGCACCCACAACACCTGCCCTTGCCCCTCCTGTCCCTGCGGTGCCTGGTCCTTCCCCCCAACATGATGCCCCCCCCCTGTGGAAGACAAAGGAGTCTGACTGTGCAGGCAAGCTAGGGGACACACGTACCACTGTGTCCCCCATCCGGATTTGAGTCATGGACTGCCCTATGGGCCTTGTATATATTGACATTTATGATGATTATTACTTACATCCTGCTGAATAAAGCAATTTGTTTTTTCCATGGAACACTACTGTTTATCTGGTATTGCTGTTGGTGGACCTGCTCCATGATTTTGGGTGGTGATAATGTGTTGGGTGTGTGGGAAATGTAGTCTTGTGCTGGTCATAGGGTGGACCCTGGTATCTGTGTGCCATCACAAGCTGTTGGCTAAATTACTTTGTTCATGTAAGCAGTTACAGCATGGTGACATCGTCCCAAGGTGTGTTCCTTCCTCTGTGTAACCTGACATCTTCTCTGCAGGGTGCTTCCAATATGTGGTGCTGAGCTGTGTCTACATCAGCTGGGTGTGTGACGGACTCCTTCAACTTTGCACATGCATGCTGAGCGATGTCTCCACCTGCATCATTCGTGGCATCCTTGGTGGTCACTGTACTTGTGTATGTAGACTGTTGACATGACTTCATGTGGACATGTTCTCTTTTAGGCGCTATGCATGTGTGTACTCCCAGCCTCGCACACATGTGGTACATGTACTGCAGGGTCTTTGTGCACCTGACTGACATTTGTGGGCATTGTATCTGTGGCTACTCCGCCCTTTGCGTTCCATGGGCACTGCTGGGAGGACTCTACACCCACCCCTCCTGTGTCTGGGCACTGCTGGGAGGACTCTGCACACACCCCTCCTGTGTCTGGGCACTGCTGGGAGGACTCTGCACACACCCCTCCTGTGTCTGGGCACTGCTGGGAGGACTCTGCACCCACCCCTCCTGTGTCTGGGCACTGCTGGGAGTGATAGGCACCCACCCCTCCTGCATCTGGCCACTGCTGGGAGGACTCTGCACACACCCCTCCTGTGTCTGGGCACTGCTGGGAGGACTCTGCACCCACCCCTCCTGTGTCTGGGCACTGCTGGGAGGACTCTGCACCCACCCCTCCTGTGTCTGGGCACTGCTGGGACTGATAGGCACCCACCCCTCCTGTGTCTGGGCACTGCTGGGAGGACTCTACACCCACCCCTCCTGCATCTGGGCACTGCTGGGAGGACTCTGCACACACCCCTCCTGTGTCTGGGCACTGCTGGGAGTGATAGGCACCCACCCCTCCTGCGTCTGGGCACTGCTGGGAGGACTCTGCACCCACCCCTCCTGTGTCTGGGCACTGCTGGGAGTGATAGGCACCCACCCCTCCTGTGTCTGGGCACTGCTGGGAGTGATAGGCACCCACCCCTCCTGCGTCTGGGCACTGCTGGGAGGACTCTGCACCCACCCCTCCTGTGTCTGGGCACTGCTGGGAGTGATAGGCACCCACCCCTCCTGTGTCTGGGCACTGCTGGGAGGACTCTACACCCACCCCTCCTGCGTCTGGGCACTGCTGGGAGGACTCTGCACACACCCCTCCTGTGTCTGGGCACTGCTGGGAGTGATAGGCACCCACCCCTCCTGTGTCTGGGCACTGCTGGGAGTGATAGGCACCCACCCCTCCTGCGTCTGGGCACTGCTGGGAGGACTCTGCACCCACCCCTCCTGCGTCTGGGCACTGCTGGGAGGACTCTGCACACACCCCTCCTGCGTCTGGGCACTGCTGGGAGGACTCTGCACACACCCCTCCTGTGTCTGGGCACTGCTGGGAGTGATAGGCACTCACCCCTCCTGTGTCTGGGCACTGCTGGGAGTGATAGGCACCCACCCCTCCTGCGTCTGGGCGCTGCTGGGAGGACTCTGCACCCACCCCTCCTGTGTCTGGGCACTGCTGGGAGGACTCGGCACACACCCCTCCTGTGTCTGGGCACTGCTGGGAGGACTCTGCACACACCCCTCCTGTGTCTGGGCACTGCTGGGAGTGATAGGCACCCACCCCTCCTGTGTCCGGGCACTGCTGGGAGTGATAGGCACCCACCCCTCCGGCGTCTGGGCACTGCTGGGAGGACTCTGCACCCACCCCTCCTGTGTCTGGGCACTGCTGGGAGGACTCTGCACACACCCCTCCTGCGTCTGGGCACTGCTGGGAGGACTCTGCACACACCCCTCCTGTGTCTGGGCACTGCTGGGAGTGATAGGCACCCACATCTCCTGCGTCTGGGCACTGCTGGGAGTGATAGGCACCCACCCCTCCTGTGTCTGGGCACTGCTGGGAGGACTCTACACCCACCCCTCCTGCGTCTGGGCACTGCTGGGAGGACTCTGCACACACCCCTCCTGTGTCTGGGCACTACTGGGAGGACTCTGCACACACCCCTCCTGTGTCTGGGCACTGCTGGGAGTGATAGGCACCCACCCCTCCTGTGTCTGGGCACTGCTGGGAGTGATAGGCACCCACCCCTCCTGCGTCTGGGCGCTGCTGGGAGGACTCTGCACCCACCCCTCCTGTGTCTGGGCACTGCTGGGAGGACTCGGCACACACCCCTCCTGCATCTGGGCACTGCTGGGAGGACTCTGCACACACCCCTCCTGTGTCTGGGCACTGCTGGGAGTGATAGGCACCCACCCCTCCTGTGTCCGGGCACTGCTGGGAGTGATAGGCACCCACCCCTCCGGCGTCTGGGCACTGCTGGGAGGACTCTGCACCCACCCCTCCTGTGTCTGGGCACTGCTGGGAGGACTCTGCACACCCCTCCTGCGTCTGGGCACTGCTGGGAGGACTCTGCACACACCCCTCCTGTGTCTGGGCACTGCTGGGAGTGATAGGCACCCACCCCTCCTGCGTCTGGGCACTGCTGGGAGTGATAGGCACCCACCCCTCCTGTGTCTGGGCACTGCTGGGAGGACTCTACACCCACCCCTCCTGCGTCTGGGCACTGCTGGGAGGACTCTGCACACACCCCTCCTGTGTCTGGGCACTGCTGGGAGGACTCTGCACACACCCCTCCTGCGTCTGGCCATGTACGCTCCATACATACACGGGTGGGGGTATGGTCCGTACATACACTGTTGGGGTGGGGGTACGGTCCGTACATACACTGTTGGGGTGGGGGTACGCTCCATACATACACGGGTGGGGGTACGGTCCGTACTTACACTGTTGGGGTACGCTCCATACATAGGCGGGTGGGGGTACGGTCCGTACATACACTGTTGGGGTGGGGGTACGCTCCATACATACGCGGGTGGGGGTACGGTTCGTACATACACTGTTGGGGTGGGGGTACGCTCCATACATACGCAGGTGGGGGTACGGTCCGTACATACACTGTTGGGGTGGGGGTACGCTCCATACATACGCGGGTGGGGGTACGGTCCGTACATACACTGGTGGGGTGGGGGTATGCTCCATACATACGCGGATGAGGGTACGGTCCGTACATACACTGTTGGGGTGGGGGTACGCTCCATACATACCCTGGTGGGGGTACGGTCCGTACATACACTGTTGGGGTGGGGGTACGCTCCATACATACACGGGTGGGGGTACAGTCTGTACATACACTGTTGGGGTGAGGGTACGGTCCGTACATACACTGTTGGGGTGGGGGTACGCTCCATACATACGCGGGTGGGGGTACGGTCCGTACATACACTGTTGGGGTGGGGGTACGCTCCATACATACGCGGGTGGGGGTAAGGTCCATACATACACTGTTGGGGTGGGGGTACGCTCCATACATACGCGGGTGGGAGTACGGTCCGTACATACACTGTTGGGGTGGAGGTACGCTCCATACATACGCGGGTGAGGGTACGGTCCGTACATACACTGTTGGGGTGGGGGTACACTCCATACATACCCTGGTGGGGGTACGGTCTGTACATACACTGTTGGGGTGGGGGTACGCTCCAGACATACGCGGGTGGGGGTACGGTCCGTACATACACTGTTGGGGTGGGGGTACGCTCCATACATACGCGGGTGGGGGTACGGTCCATACATACACTGTTGGGGTGGGGGTGCGCTCCATACATACGCGGGTGAGGGTACGGTCCGTACATACACTGTTGGGGTGGGGGTACACTCCATACATACACGGGTGGGGGTACGGTCCGTACATACACTGTTGGGGTGGGGGTACGCTCCATACATACGCGGGTGGGGGTACGGTCCGTACATACACTGTTGGGGTGGGGGTGCGCTCCATACATACGCGGGTGAGGGTACGGTCCGTACATACACTGTTGGGGTGGGGGTACGCTCCATACATATGCGGGTGGGGGTACAGTCCGTACATACACTGTTGGGGTGGGGGTACGCTCCATACATACGCGGGTGGGGGTACAGTCTGTACATACACTGTTGGGGTGGGGGTATGCTCCATACATATGCAGGTGGGGTACGGTCCGTACATACACTGTTGGGGTGGGGGTACGCTCCATACATACGCGGGTGAGGGTATGGTCCGTACATACACTGTTGGGGTGGGGGTACGCTCCATACATACGCGGGTGAGGGTACGGTCCGTACGTACCCGTGCCCACGCTGTGGAATGCTTGTGCAGCCCGTACCCAGGCCTTTGGCACATGGGTACGGGCCGTACCGCCATTGTTGGGGTGACGTGGGTGTTGGCGTGGTACGACTCGTACACACGCTCTTAAGGCGTGGGTACGGTACGTAGCTGTATTGTTGTGTTGCCGGTTCACATCATCGCCCACTTCCGTTGTGGCGGACGCTGGCGTTGCTGGACACGCACCCACCCCCTCGAAGTGACCAGGGCCTGGAGGTCAGGTATGTCCAGGGCATGTGTGCTGTGTGACTTGGGTGGGGGTTTTGTGTCCTGCTCCTGCCCCCCCCCCTTTGCCCCTGGGTGTTGTTCTGACCTTCTGCGGCGTCTGCGTCGGTACCTGTAGAGGAGGTCGACTGCTATGAGGGCAGGGATGACACGTAGGTTCGGGTCCATGTCTGTCCGTCGCATACAGGTGCTCCTTGTGCGTCGTCCTGATTTGGCTGCCGGAAAATATTCTCCGTGCAGGATGACGTCAGTGCGAATCGTACTTCCTGGTTCGTGGAACGCAGGCTGCATGCGTCCCGACGTCACGTCGGCGCTTTTCCGGATGTCATTTGTATGTTTATTTTCCTCGGTTGGTGTTTTGTACGAATCGTACGGAAATAGTGAATCGTACTTGCATGTTTGTAAAGTTTTACAACCGGGTACGAGTCGGACGGAGAAAACCCTCCGTCCGACGGTTCGTACCCGGTTTCTCCAGGATCGGAATCGACGCCTCAGTGTCATGAATTACAGTTCAGATGACTAGTACAAGAAACAGCCAAGGTCATAACGTTCATTGAGACCTTTTGGGTGAATAGAATCTAATCTATTTATCCAGAATATTTCCCTTTGCAATAAGAATTTAGTATTGTTCCGTCCCTTGATAATAGGTATCTGTTCTAAAATTAGAAAGCGTAGTTGACAAATGTTGTGTTGGGAACGGTGAAAATGGAAGAAGTTTCTCCTTTTTAGAGTGCCACCCCTGATGAGGGGCTTCGATAGCCCGAAATGCATTGGGCATTCAGGCGAATGTTAAATGAAACCAATCTCAGAATTTACATGAGTTCAATACATTTCTAAATTAAAAGGCTCAATAAATTTAATTTACCTTGGAACAGAACTCTTGTTTACTTCATTGAATTGATGAATTAATTTCAGTTTTGAGTGCAGCACGAGTGACACTCTCTTTCTGTTCAAGGCATCTGCTTGGTTATCTTCCTAGGTTAGGGAGGACACCAAAATCATCACCTCTCTCACTGATTGCTGTATTTTCATTTTCACTTTTGTGAGATGACTACATGCATTTTTGCATGTAAAGATAGAGTTACTTGTTGTTTTATCAAGGGTATGTGAGGATTCTGTTTTATTAATGGGGATGAGACGCAACGGAGTTGCTGAGTGGCGTTGCGGAGGGGAGTTCACAGTTTTCGTTAAATTCCGCAGAATTCCGTGTAGTGGTACTCCGCCAATTACGCCCTCCCTTACTCCAGAGCCTAAGAAGGCTCGGGTAGAATGGCACGTGGTCCCCTCCCCTTTAAAAAAAAAAATAAGGTTCTGTGGCCAAACCCCCTGCCACACACGGCCAAAAGCCATTACTTTACATGAAAAAAATTCACTTTAAAAAACCAAAGTTAAAGTAATGTTACAGTACAGTGTGATAAAAAGATCTGTTTTTTTTAAAAAAAAAGACCAAAGGTGAAAGCAACGTTATAGTTAGGTGAATTTATCAGTGATAACATTAATGTTTTGAACTGAAAAAAACACAGAAATTCACCATTTATAGTAAGCAGAGCTAATTATAACTTGGCATGCACTGCTTATGGTCTCACACATTGCATCACTCATGACATATTTTAGGACATCATTTATGACACTGATTACATCATCATCCAAGCTTCTTTTGTACCCATTGCTTTATAAATGTGTATAGCATTAGATATATTAAAGGAAGTACAAAATACCTCAGAATAATGTGAAGCATCATTTTCCGCTATCATACATACAGCCCCCATAGGTAAAGCAAGCTTGTGTTATTTGAAACATTGTCCATATACCATAAACTTCATGGCTAGCCGAGTTCATGTTGACTATGAACCACAGATGAAGGAGTAGCTAATCCAGCACACTGTGTTCAATCTGTATACAACTGCTCAGGGAAAACCAAGTCCCTCCAGATACTATTGCACCTAAATCACATAGTGCACATCTGCTCTCCTCTGTTTCACCAGGCGCCCGTTTCACAGTATTTGCCTTTATCTGTAGGACACCATAGCGGTATTTAAGGTATAAAGATTTAGCTAACTGTGGCTGCATCTCGTTCAGAAAGGACTCGAACTTCCAAACTGTCAATGATCCCACAGTAGAAGAATGGGACAAAAACATGTATAAAAGACCAATAGGTCATCTTTAAAAGCTTTTTTGAGGTCGTGGTCAAGCCAGAGGGCTCTTCCCAAAAATGCTAAAGTCCCCATTTTAAAAATACAGTTGTGTATATGCTTTAGCCATGTAACCTGTACCTTTATTAAGTTCTAGAATTTCCTCAAGCCCCTCTCTATAATGAATAAGCTCCTCCGTGCACCACAGGCGAACCCAAAATATCAATGGTCTTAGGTTAGCCTGGTCGTCCACACAGTGAAAATTTAAATCCATCCAAACAGGGGTCAGTGGTGTGCATGTCGGAAGACTTAGGACTTTCCTGAGAAACTTGTTTTCACCCACCTTGAATGTATCATTCGTCAGGGGGCCCCACAGCTCAGCCCCATACAATGAAGCCGATTTCGCCTTGTATTTGTATACTTCGAGAGCGGGTGAGACTGCTTTGGATAAACTACTTTCTATTTTGCTTATTAATGGGAAAGTGTTTTGGAGTAGTATAGTTTTGCTTTTTTCTAGCTGGGATCTCCAAGAGATTTTTGAATCCAAAGTAATACCTAGGTAGTTAAAATCATGCACATACTCGATCTTCTGGTTGTTCACGGTTAAATTTTTCCTAAAGGTTTTATGTGGGTTAACTGCCATATATTTAGTTTTGCTAGAGTTTATTTCTAGCCCCTTAGCTTTGCAGTATACCCCAAATAAATGTATTACATTTTGCAAACCTTTCGGAGTTTGGGAAATTAAAATCGTATCGTCAGCAGAGAGGAGTGCCGGATTGGGAGAATCATGATCGCAACCCAGAAGGTATTCAGGGATGTCATTGACATATAGTGAAAAGAAAATGGAAGCTAAAACGCACCCTTGTCTTACACCCCTGTTAACCCTAATCGGTTCAGTTAGTTCACCTAGTGGACCCCATCTGACCCTTGCCCAATTGTCTTCATATAGTCTTATTATCTGTAGAAGAATTTCCCCCGGAACCCCCTGATTTTTTAAAGACTTCCAAAGGAGGTTTCTGTGGATAAGGTCGAACGCTGCCTTTAAGTCCACAAAGGCGATGTACAAATGGCCCTTCCTAAATATTGTATATTTCCAGGCTATGCAAAGAAATCTAAAAACCTGGTCAGTCGTGCTAGTCTTTGATCTAAAACCTGCCTGATATTGTGATAAAATATTATATTCCTCAATCCAATTCGGCAGTTTATTTAAAATTTGCCTAGCATATATCGTCTGTAAAACGTCAATGAGACTAATTGGTCGATAGTGTGAGGGGTTGTGGCGATCGCCCTTCTTGAAAATAGTTGTAATCTCTGCCCCTTTCCAAGTTTCTGGTAGGGGTGCGCCCGAGGCAACAGAGTTGCACATCAGATTAATGTAAGGGCCTCAAACACATTTATCATGCTTCCATAAGTCTCCAGGTATTTTGTCAGGGCCAGGAGCCTTTTCTGGTTTTACTGTGTCTATAGCTGCCATTGTTTCCTTCAAACTAAAAAATAATGGGGCTACAATTGGGGAAATTTCATAATTTTACGGGCAATAGTCAATGTCATTTGAGGGAGAGGAATAAAGACTGGAGAAGTGTTTTACCCAAGTATTTGCATGTAGGAAGAGGTCTTTACTACTTCTTCCTTTCTTATTGCCCTTTGATACCAAACGCCAAAAACCAGTTTGGTTTTTTGCTTTGGCTGCTACAAGTAATTCTACCCAAATGTTAGCCTCCCATTCTTTTCTGGTAGAGGCTAGTAGTTGCTTATATTCAGTCCTTTTTTCCCTTAAGGCCACTATATTTTTAGTTTTTGAAGCCGAAATAATCTCGTTCTCGTTTTTTACAGTATGGCATTCTTTGTTGTACCACAGGCTTTTCAATTCCGCAGCAGCTGTAATCCCATTTTTGGATTTCTTCGGGATTTTACTCAATATGGGTATCAAGTCTTTGACTAGTTTGCAATGGATTTCCACAATGAGAATTTCTAAAGCAGGTCAGTCTACATACGGGGAGACCCTGTGTGCAAAAATATCATAGATCTGCTTGATTGCCGCTACATTTCCCCCTATCGAGGGCCATTTTAAAGCTCTCCTATTATTACTTAATAGTGGGGCTATGTTGTCGCTATCAAGTTCTCTGGGCCTTGAGGTAACCAGCTGAAAAAGATGTACCGCCAATGTCAAGCGTAATGGGTAATGGTCACTCTCAATTCTGTCATTGACTACTAAGTCGAGGGCCATCGACCACAGCTCAATCGAAACTAATATATAATCTATGTGGCTCTTTAGATTATTTCTAGTAAATGTGGGGGCTTTTGGACTATCAGAGGGCAAACGGCCATTAGAGGCTCGTAAGCAGTACCCCGAGACGAGTCTTAATAACTGTGCAACTGCTATTGTACAGGGCACTACCGGGGTGCTTTCCAAGGGCGGGATATTATTAGCCAGATCTTCTTCCTCAAAGATATTTTCTAGTCCAACTGTAGGTTCGTATTTACGGTTGAAATCGACCCCCAAGATTATCAGGGCCCTTGAGTCAATCGAGCTTAGGAGATTGTCTAACTGCTCAATGACCTTCGATTGCTTGCTTGTTGGATATGGCCTAGAGTATATATTTAGTATGAAAACTTCCCTTTTGTCCGGTGAGAATAATTTTACTCCCAAGATATCATGCGAGCAAGTTTCAACTAGTTTGACATCAATGCCTAGAGTCAACTTTACCCAGATAGAGAGGTCTCCTGAGGGCCTCCCTCTAACTGAGGGGATAGCATCTTTACTAAAGGTTTTGTAGCCTACTTTATAAGGAGGTTCTAACGCCCAAGTTCCTTGAAACAAAATAATGTCACTCTGCCCAATATATTCCTGCCACACAACATCTTCTATGTTGCTTTTAAGCCCTGCAATATTCCAGGAGATCAGTTTTATCTCTCCTTGACAGCCCACCTCACTTTGTTCCTTACGCCCATCTTCTGTACCAAAATTATAATTAGTGTGGTGATTTCCGATGTCCCCTCTATTCCTCTTAGGTGGATTAGCTGGCTCTTTATTCAACTTAGTGGCCTTGGCCAGAACAAACCCCTTCTCGTCCGCCATATGTGGCCTCTGCTGGTCATTGTTACGTTGTACTCTAGCTCTCTCTACATCAACTTGAGCCCTACTCGTTGGTAGCTTATTTTCATTTTCAGAAATCTTAAAAATGGGAGCTTGTATTCCAACTACCAATGATCCTAGTACTTGGGGTGTAGATAATTGTCAGTCTTGGGCATCCAAATCTAAAAGTGCGTGGTATCTATTTATCAATGGTACAGGGAATACCTAATGTTTGAATGCCATGGCTGCGGTCTATAGAAAAAACCCCAACGGGATTGTACAAATGTAAGTATTCGTCAAGTGAGTTGTCTCAATTTTATTCAAAATATGGCGGACCAGCTGAGGCCTATGAAAATTAACCACTATGCAATCTCCATTTATATTTTTAATGGAGTGTCCTATCCAGCCTACCCTACAGACCACTAATATCTCCTTAGTATCTGCTAATTGGAAACTTTTGTGTTTAGCTAGCCAATCTATGGTTTTGTTCCGTAGGTCTTCCCAGCTTTCTCTCTCGTTTACTCTAAGTGCAAGGACACCAGATAGAATTAATGTATATGGTCATGAAGCAGGGGTCAGGTTTAGGATATCCAAATTGGGCTTTAGTTGATCATTAGTTGAAGTTTTGCTGGGATTCAGGGTAGGGGTAGGGGTCAGGATATCTAGCCCTCTGCCTGCGTTGTGGCGTACTGTACAATTGCTCTGTGTGCCTAAAGGTTTAGGGCCAATTAATACCTCCTGGGGCCTCTGTCCCGTGCTAACGTGCGTGGGTTTAGTGAAGATACCATCTGGAACTTCCCTATCGTTGTGTATAATTCTATCCGCCCTCTCATAAATTCCCCTACTTAGCTCATCTATTATTCTGCCTTCCTTATTATGGCCTAAGTTTATTATTGCTTTTTCTAAAAGATTCAATATATCCCAAAGCTGTGTAAAGCCCTTATTGAAAAGGTCTTGAACATCATTAACCATTACACCAGTGATTACACCGTTAGTGGCAGTGTCAGTTCCTGTGGCAACTTCCTTGGTGTTGCTGCAGCTAGAATCAAGGAACGCATGGACCATATCTGTTTGTGTGCCAACGGAAATGCTTTTAGATTGACGTGTAGTTATGTCTTGTTCTATATTTGAAAAACAACGAAGGAACCTACATAGGTTCCACCAAGCTGCACAGCCACATCACTGCCTGAATCCAATGAATCAAATTCGTAAGTTTAAATCTGCTTTTGCCATTTTTTCACCATTAATTTTCATCCTTCTTTCTTGCGTTCAATTCATTTTATTCAATCCATGTTAAATGTTAATGTTCAAGAAGGCTCAGAAGCATAGGGTGGGTTCCATGTCATGATTTATTATGTTTTAACAAACCCAATACATTTCGGCAATGAATTCCCTTCGTCAGGGGCATCAGGACATCCTGATAAATCTTAGAACCTCCATAAACAATTCCAAAATACATTTGTCCTGTTTAAAATCCATGACCTCTCATTTCTCTTCCCCAGCGAGCAGAGGCGCGTGTGTCTTTTTTTAATACAAAGTTTTGCACGCCTATAATGTTTGAAAGGAGTAATGGTTTACACATGATTAACTTTTGGATTACGAGGAGTGCATCTCATCCCCACTCAGCTCATTGTTCTATATTTGAGCCATCCGTTGCTTGGAGGCCCATCGTAAGTTTAGATTTCTTTGTAGGTGCCCCCCGTTTTCTTTTTGCAGGCAAATCTTCGGTTTTTTGTACTGTCACATTTTTCAATACTCTAGTCCTGGTGACTCTGCCCGCAGCCACTTTTGGCGTGGTTTCTAGGGTTGAAACAATGAGAGCAGCACAGGACGGGAATGAAGTATTAGTGGGGAATTAGTAGTCAGGCCTTCGTCCACACTGACTCCTATGCCAACTACCTGAATGTCCACTAGATGGTTGTCTCGTTGGGTTGATGGATCCAGAGAGAGACATCGCTCAGTTAATTCAATCTCGTGGATCAGTAATGATTCTGCCCTTACCAAGAAAGCGTCTAGTGTCCCCGCCACACCCTTGCGTTTCTCCATTTTATAATAAGTCTCAGTAGGTCTTAGTTGATAATACGAACAGCAGGAAACAAAACAGGAAAAAGAGCAACAATGTGTAAGGGATCCACAATGAACAGTACCTTCATTAGGCAGCAATTTTCCAATCTGTGGCTCTCAAAGGCAAGATGTTAGGAGTTTGCCCAGCCCAGCCTCGTCCGGGCCATGACGGGCGGGAGCTGGAGGCCGGCATTATGCGCCGGCTGGCGCGATTCTGACGCGGCTCTGGCCGCGGTTCCCCCTGGGCCGTGGAGTCCTGAGGTGTAGCAAGCAGCAGCAGGCAGGCAGGGTCCAGAAAATAAGTTAAACGCACCCGCGCAGCAGGAGCTGGAGGCAGGATTTATGCGCCGGCTGGCGTGATTCTGACGCGGCTCCAGCCGCGGTTCCCCATGGGCCGTGGAGTCCTGAGGTGCAGCACGTTTTATTCACATAGTCATTCTTAATATATATTTTAAAACACAAAATGTAAAAATTAAGGTAAGGTAACTTACGTAGTCTTTCTATAAATCCAATGCATCAAGTCTTTCTATTTGTGGATCAGTTGATCTGCCACAAATCCTCGGACAAATAAGTAGACCTGGGTGGGGAACCTTGCTCCGTTGGAGGAGTTTGCAGTGTTTTACGCACTCCGCACTCCTCAGAACAAGCGGTGTGCCAATAAACAAGTTTTTTCCTCGCTTGCGTTCGCCAACGTCAAGTTGGTGAGCGCGAGCCAGGAAAATCCACCACCCGGTCAGATTTCTCAATACGGGCGGTCAGATTTCTCAGCACAGGCCTCTTGTGCTGTGTTTGGTGCAGTTTGCACTGATTTTACAGCGCGGGACAAACACCCGGTGCTAAAAATCAACATGAACAGCATGCCCATATGCGTAGTGGGGCAGAGTTTTTTGGTCACTTTGCAGAGTTTCGTATAGCGGGACTCCGCCCAGGCCTATGAATATGGGGTCTGCCTGTTATGTTGCACACATTCAATACTAAAATAACAACACATTAACTACAAATATATTCCATTGCAATTTCTTTACATTTATCCCTGCCTGTGTGTTGGTGCCTGAGTGAATGCGTGGATGTATGAGTGGCAATATTGGTATGTTAGTGGGTGTGTGAGTGGCTTTGTGGGTGTGCAAGTATGTATGGGAGTGGCAGTGTGGGTCTGTAAGTGGTTTTGTGGGTGAGTGAGTGGGTGTGTGAGTGGCTGTATAGATGTGTGAGCGGGTGTGTGAGTGGTTGTGTGGATGTGTAAGTGGGCTTGCGAGTGAGTATGTGAGTAGGTGTCTGGGTCTGTGAGTGGCTTTGTGGGTGAGTGAGTGGGTTTGTGAGTGGCTGTATGGGTGTGTGAGTGGTTATGATGATGTGTAAGTGGGCATGCAAGTGAGTTTGTGAGTAGGTATGTGGATCTGTAAGTGAAAGTATCTATTTTTTTATTGGGTCTGGATCCACAAATCCACCCAAATCTGTGAAGAATTTTTTTTTTAAGACAAATTCTTGCTCACGAGGTGTCCCTCCCAGACCCCCTCCATCAGTCCCATGGGGTCAGGGTACCTTAACACTGACGCCTTCTATTACTTTTACATTTTATTTTCCCCCTGATAACCGTGCACTGATGGCCAAAATGGCAGCCGCCACTTTCCTCTCAGGTTGCGGCCAGCCAATCACAGCATTTCTGTTTGCACGTGGATACATGAATTCACCAGATGCGCGGAGGATCCACGGTAGATCAGCGTCTCTAGATATACATAAATATTTTATTTTAATAACTCCAAAACTACTGAAACGATTTACAATAAATTACAAAAAAACACTCTTTCTGGACTAAGATCATGCTTTCTGCCAAACATGGTGTAAATCCATTCAGCGATTCGAGCTGTACTTGTATCAAAAATCCATATGGAAAATTGCATGGGGAAAACGTGTTTGGGAGCCTCCTTCTTCCCAGCAACAATTTGATGGATCACCTCGAAATTTTCCAGACAGCAGCCGAAGTGACTGGCAAACCAGTTTGGAAAATTTCATGAAGTCAAACAACACCAAAGTTATTAGCAACACAAAAAACGCTCTTCCTATGGAAACTAGGTCCTAGCTATAACAACCTATTGGCGATCACCAGTAGGTAATAGGTAATAGATAAATGCATACATAAATAGATAGAGATAGATATATATTACCTACTGGCGCCATTTGATGAATCCCCAAAAAGTTTTCAAAACTAGCTTGCCACTTGCTTCAGTTGCTGTCTTGAAAGTTTGGGGGTGATCCGAAAAGTGGGGGCCGAGAAAAAGGGGTACCCCAAAACAAATTTTTCCCATGCAATTTCTTCGAGGGATTTTAGACACAACTATATCCCGAACTGCTGAATAGAATTACAACAAATTTGGCAGAAGGTAGCTGTTGATCCAGAAAGAGACCTTTTTATAAATTGGTATAAATCAGTTCAGCAGTTTTGGAAATATTAAGGGAAATCCAAATCTGAATATATGGGGACACGGATCCTCCAAGGACAAGACAGTCCCCGTGCTCAAATCTGATTGGCTATCAACACTTCAACGAGGAAGTGTTGCCAGCCATCTTGGGACCCAGCTTCAGCCGAGTTCCACAAATAACATTTAAAAATAAGAAAAGGGGGCAGGGTGGGAATACCCTGACCCTTTAACTGTGGTCCTGGGGTCCCCCTGTTACCGTGACAGGGCAAAAAAGCACTTTAAAAAAATGTTTACTGTGGGAACGTGACAAAGCCACGAATTGGCAGCAGTTAAAAAAAATTAAAAAAACAAGTGTGGTTTCCCGTGCTTGTTTACATTATAGCCCCCTGGTGGGCCAAGTCCCGGGAGCATATGGGCTTTTCTTTTTTTTTTAAAGGAGGGGCCCCCCCTCCTTCTGCTTAATTATGCTCCAGGTACCACCACCTCCCCAGGGCTATAAATAAACTGACTAGGGGTGGACCACGCAATCCTCCCTAAACCCCAGGGACCACCACCTCCCCGGGGCTAAATACAAAGAAATGGGGGGGACTCGTGCACCCCGCCAAGCTCCGGGAACCACCACCTCCCCAGGTCTATAAATGAATTGATATGGTGGGCAGCGTGGACCAAACATGGCCTTGGGGAACGCCACCTCCCAGGAGCGGCTCCTACTATGTCCCTTGGTGTCCACCCTGGCATATAGCTGTTTGGTTTGGGCTTGGCTGGAGCTTTGAGAGCTCCCGCAAAAACAAAATCTCAGTTACAGTGGGCGGGAGCTGTCAAAGTAGTCCCCCCGCTAGAAGCTGAGGTTTCGTCTCTTTCCCTGCCCATAGACATGTGGGCAGGGAAAGAGATTAAATGACTGCTCCTGCACACAGGGAGCTGCCTGTGCAGCAGCTCTCTCCGTGCAGGAGCAATGCTGGCTCCGGCAGGGAGCCGGCTGGGACCGGGAGGCACCTTGAGGCTCCCCC
The DNA here is from genome assembly GCF_964204655.1 of Triturus cristatus. NCBI lineage: Eukaryota > Metazoa > Chordata > Amphibia > Caudata > Salamandridae > Triturus > Triturus cristatus. The sequence continues at coordinate 990,958,426 of NC_140580.1, forward strand.
GGCGGTCCTGTGGAAAAGAGCAGAAAGAGGCAAAATAAAGGTCAGAAACGAGCCGGAAGAAGCAGAATAAAGGCCTGAAATGAGCAGAAAAAGGCAGAATACATGTCAACAATGAGCACAAATAGGCAAAATTAAGGTCAACAATGAGCAAATAAATAGCAAAATAAAGTTGAGAAATGAGCAGAAAAAGGCAAAATGATAATCAGCAACAAGCAGAAAAAGGCAAAATAAAGGTGAGAAATGAGCAAAAGGGGCAGAATATATGTAAAAAGAGAGCAGAAAGAGGCAAAATACAGGTGAAAAATTAGCAGAAAGAGGCAAAATAATGGTCAGCAATGAGAAGAAAGAGGCAAAATAAAGGTGAGAAACAAGCAGAAAGAGGCAAACTGAAGACCAGAAACTAGCAAAAGGAGGCAGAATAAAGGTCAGAAATGTGTGAAAAAAGGCAAAATAATGGTCAGCAATGAGCAGGAAGAGGCAAATTAAAGGAGAGAAATGAGCAGAAAGAGGCAGACTGAAGATCAGAAACTAACAGAAAGATGAAGAATGAAGGTCAGAAATTAGTTAAAAAAGGCAAAATGAAGGTCAGAAATGACCAGAGGCGGAATAGAGGTCAGAAACAGGCTGAATAAAGGTCAGAGGGGAGCAGAAAGAAGCAGAATAAAGGTCAGAAGGGAGCAAAGAGAGGCAGAATAAAGGTCAGAAACTAACAGAAAGAGACAAAAAAAGGGCAGAATGAGTAAAAAGAGGCAAAATAGAGATCAGGGGCAATTAGAGAGGAGGCAGAAAAACTAACAGAACATGAGCAGAGGCAAGCTGGACTGGAGGACCATCACCGGGGGAGCTGGCATGAGGACCTGCTACTGTGTGGCCTCTTACTTTTTGTACTGTGCTCCCATTGTCAGACCCACACATACACCCACTCACAGACCCATTCACACACACACACACACACACATACTTAGAGGCTCATGCACACACTGACAGACACACTCAGACACTCATGCACCCACTCACAGACACAGTCAGAGACACATGCACTGACTCACAGACCCACTCAGACTCTCATGCACCCAGTCACAGACCTACTCAAACACACATCATCACAGACCCACTAAGCAACTCATGCATGCACTCACAGACCCACACAGAAACTCATGCTCTCACAGACCCTCTCTGACTCATGTACTCCTTCACAGACCAACTCACCCTCCCACTCACAGACCCACTTAGACACTCACAGAGCTACTCAGACATTCACAGACCCACTCACAGACCCACACAGACACTGTAACACCCACTCACAGACTTACTGAGACACTCATGCACTCACTCACACACTCACTGTCAAAGGTTAGTGGTTACATTTAGGAAATAAAATTTAAAAAATCCTCAGTCAATCAATCAAGTTTCTTGTAAAGAGCGACTACTCACTAGTTAGGGTCTCAAGGCATTGAAGGGGGGAATCTGCAATTCAGTCAAAGAGCCAGGTCTTGAGGTCCTTTCTGAATTGAGGCAGCGATGGTGATTGCCTGAGATGTAGAGGCAGGGAGTTTCAGGTCTTTGCAGCAAGCTAGGAGAAGGATCTTCCTCCAGACGTGGTCTTGTAGATTAGTGGGATGGCAGCCAGGGCTAGTTGGGCGGAGCAGAGATGTCTGGTGGGTGTGTAGAAGGAGAGGCAGTGGTTGAAGTATGCAGGCCTGGAGTTGTGGAGGGCTTTGGAGGAGTGCGTGAGGAGCTTGAAGGTAATTCTTTTGTTGATTGGGAGCCAGTGGAGGTATCTTAGGTGACTGGTGAAGTGGCTGCGGCGGGGGATGTTCAGGATGAGTCTGGCGGACGCGTTCTAGATGTTCTTGAATACTCCTCCGCTGTCCTTCGTTCAACGGCAATCCCCAAGGATGGACACAAACCCAAAACTGTGTGCAAAATTATTCCGTCTTTATTCCAGATGTCGCCATAACGCGTTTCGGCTCGCCTGAGCCTTGATCACATGACAATGGCATCGAGATATTGCACGCCTTTTAAAGTGACAGTATATCAGTAATCATGATCACGTGACAAGCATTGCGCGCACCTTTTCAATGAACATAAAGAAAAGCTTAACCACAGTCTAATCTAATACAAGAAATTGGACTTGGTTTCAATATTAACGATAATAAAATAACTGTTTGTTTTTCTTTTTTCTTTTCAATTATAAACATTGTTTAAAAAAAGATCTCTGTAAAATACCGTCAATTTGTTCATGGTTTAAGTCATATGCCCATACTTGTAAGGGTATGTCTATAGAATATGCATATACTATCCTTTGCTTGTGTTTTAATACGTGATTCATAGTACTTGGTTAAAAGCAGAAGTAATAAAATATATAAATATTATTTCTGTAAAAGTGCAATGTGCAAATACACCCAATGTGATTAAAAAAAAAGTTTTAAAATCTATAAATTCGAACAGTTAATTGTTGTTGTGAGAGATTAGATTCATTAGGTAAATTGGACCTCGTAATGATGCACATTTGTATGTATCTTTGGCCTGTGTATAATGATTTGGCAAGCAGATGTATTCTGTAAATAGGGGGTAGGATACTGTCACTGTTGCAGATTTGTTGATCTTGCATAAATCATTGGATTATGTAGGTAAAATACCAAGGTTTATGTTACCCTCATATAACAATCTTGTAGCAATTATTTCTCTATGTGGGTAAATGTGATATCTCATTGAGACAATCAATTTGTTATATGTATATTACAATCTTCTGTGCATGAACGAATAATTAGATCGGACATGCAGATGAACTGACTGCACCAATAAAGTGCGTGAGTGCCAGTGCAAAAGAGTGTGCAAAATATTCGCCAATAAATAGTTAAAAAGGAAAATAAGACCTTTTGAATTATATCTATTGACCTATCTATGTTATATTACATTCTGATATATGCCACTGAAGATGACTATATTCTGATAGCTTGCATACCATGAAGATAAAATCATCAAACATGGGTAAAAGCATATAAAAAAATGGATAAATATTAAAATATCATTTTTAAATATATATACATATAGAATTTGAATAAAACCTGATATAACCAATGATTAAAATTCAACGATTAACAGTTTATACGGTATGTTAAAACATTTTTGACAAGATCTACCCAGTGTATGTATTTTGTTGTAATACTCTCTCTATTAAATCATCAGATTTTGCTAAATCACCTTATACTAGGCATGTGTATAGATCTTCTGTGGCATTAAGCCCAGCAGGGTACTTAGTGTCCATTTGCAAAATATACCGTGTTTCTAGTTTTCTTAGTTTGTTCTCACGGTCACCACCTCTCCTGTTGGGTGCTATTGAGTCAATGACAAAATATTGGAGGAGGTGGTTGTCAGATTTGTGTTTTTCTCTGAAGTGTCTTGCAACGGGGTATGTGTTGTCCTGATTGGTGATAGCCCTTAGATGTTGTAAGATACGTTTGAACACAGGTAATTTCGTGCTGCCAATATATTGCAGATTGCACGGACATGTAAGGACATATACAGCATATTCTGTTTTACAGGTTAAAAATTTAGTGATCTTGTGGTTGTAATCACTAAAAGGGGTTCTGTATGTACTGGTGTTTACTCCCTGGTTACATGCCTTACATGTTTTGCATCTAAAGAACCCTTTGATTGTTTGCTGTTACTAATCACTTCAGGACTGGTGTGCACTAATGTGTCTCTCATTGAGGGTGATTTGCTATAAGTAATGGACACCCTCTGCGGTAGCAGGGGTCCTATTACTGGATCACTAAGAGCCAATGGCCAGTTTCTTTGTAAGATTTTGTTGAGACTCTTGTGTTGTTGACTGTATTGCATTATTAGTCTAAATTCCTCTTTGGCATGTGTGTTAGCCATAGTGTCCTGAGATACATAGGTGGAGTTAACTTCTCTAGTGTTGTTAATCTGTGTCTTATCCACTTTTTTATCCTTGATAGCTTCCTCCCTAGTGCAGGCCATGGACTTTTTTATGGCATTGTCTATGATACACATTTTGTAGCCCCGTTGCAAGAAACGATTTTTACTCTCCTTCTGTGCTGCTTCTAAGTCAAGATCATTGCTACAGATGCGCCTTATGCGCAGCATCTCCCCGTAGGGAATACTATTAATAAGGTGCTTTGGGTGTGCGCTTGTGGCATGCAAGGTAGAATTGCCCGCTGTCTTCTTTCTGAATAGTCGTGTTTCTATTTTATTGTTGCAGATATACACTTGGGTGTCAAGGAATTCAATTTGGGATGGGCTAATGGTGGCTGTAAAGTGTAAATTCAGATTATTTATATTAATATTCTGTATGAATTCATTGGCCTGCTGTACTGATCCACGCCATACTACAAATAGGTCATCTATGAATCTAAGCCAGATGACCACATTATTCCTGATATATTCCCCATATTGATCTCTGAGGACCAGCTCCTCCCATTGGCCCATATGCAAACATGCATAGCTCGGTGAGAAGCTGGCCCCCATCGCTACTCCCCTAGTTTGCTGATACAACTGACTGTTGAACATGAAAGTATTGTTATGTAAACAGAATTCAATCATTTCTATTAACATTTTATTATGTTCAAGGTGTTGTGTCGACCTTTGATCTAGGTAGTGTTGTACAGCCAATAGTCCGTCTCCATGATTAATGCTAGTGTATAGCGAGGTTACATCCAATGCTATTAGTAAGTAGTCATTGTGCCATTCCACATTCTTGATCTTTCTCAAAAAGTCACTAGTGTCTTTAACATAGGACGGTAGATTTTGAACATACTCTTGTAGATAATAGTCAATATATCTTGTTGTGTTTTCTGTGAGACTGTCTTTAGCGCTGATGATCGGTCTTCCTGGAGGTTCATAGCAGTTCTTATGGATTTTTGGGATGAAGTAGATGGTTGGTACTGTAGGGTTATCATTCTTCAGAAATTTGAGTTCATCATTACTGATAAGTTTTGCAATGTTCCATCTAATTAATTTATGATGAAAGTCTTTTTGCGCAATTTTCATATTGCCCACAGTAATCCTTGTGTAGCAGGTGCGATCGTTTAGTTGTTTGTACGCTTCCTTGTTGTACATAGTGATTGGCCAAATTACAATGTTGCCTCCCTTGTCGCTGTTGCGAATGACAATATCCTTATTCTTCTGTAATTTTGATGTTAGTAACCGATACTGCTGATTGATTTTACTTTCATGTCTGGTTTTAGATTGTATTTTTCTATGCAGTTCTTTAATCTGTGTGGTTACTGTTTCGTGGAATATGTCGATTGAATCACGTACCATTATTGGGTTGAACGAAGATTTGGGCTTGAATGGACTTGCTCCTAATGTTTGCTTCGTGGGATTACTTTCGTTATTTAGATCTTGAAGCACTTGAAAAATTGGTACATCGGATTGGGTCAAAGCCGGTGCAACCTGTCGGATTTCCTCTTGGGGAGTTTGCTTGTGAGTTGTTTGATTAGCTGTGTTGTTAATGAAGTACTTTTTCAATTTCAATTTCCGTATTCCTTTATACACATCCAGTCTTGTCATAGCATAGTCAAAATTCCTTAGTGGAGCATAAGAGAGGCCAAGTTTCAATATATTTGTTTCTTGTTCCGTTAGTACAACATTAGATAGATTGATGATAGTGTTTTCAGTATGTTCATCTATTGTTGTTTGTTCCTCCAATATCCTCGCCCTCTCCTTCTTATTGGTCTTTGCTCGTTTATTGCAGGCTTTGCGCCTTTGCCGCCGCTTGTAGTTGGCGTTGCTTGGCTTGTTTGAGGTCTTGGGCGCAGAGTTTGTCTGCGTTCCTGACATAAAAAATTGAGCTCTTCCCCCGGGGAAGTTTTGGGGTTAGATCCCCCTGATATGGGGTTACGCATCTCAGATTCTGATTCGCTGCTTCCTACTGAGCTGATATCAGATTGAGGGATATTGGTTCTTGGATTTTCCTGACCCTCCTTTTGTTTGGCCAATATTGGTGTTGCATCTATATTACGGAACTTCGACTTTCTCAGGGCGTCATAACGTTTGGCGAAAGTGAAGATTTGGCCCATCTCATAATCTGTTCTGTCTCTTTGAAATTTGAATGCTTTCCTTGTTTTAATTTTTTCCTCTTCTTTCTGTAACCGTGTCATCATTTCGTTCCTGAGCTTGTTCTGTTCGTCTTTGTTTTCTTGTTTATCTAACTCCTCGTTAATTTCTTCTATTTCACTTAGGAGCTTAGCTCTGTCGATGTCAGCATATTTTATTAGTATAAGGGTCATCTTTCTCGAGGATTCAAGGTTGCATTCTGCCCATTCTTTCATTAATTCAGGGTTTGGGTCATCGTAACTTGGTGCCATTAAAATACGTAAACCCCTGGGTATCCTGTTTACTTCAATATATCCCTGTAATGATTTGGATTCCCACCACTTGCTCATCTCGGATTTCATTTTTTTCTCCAATTTCCTAAATAAGTCTCTCACTGAACTGTTTGTGTCTATTGTTGCCGGTATAGATCCGGTTGTGTTGTTGGCACTCGGGAGGGTGTCAGAGAACATTCCTGTTGCTGCCGCTTCCCGTGCTCTAGCCATGTCAGCCGACATCATGGAATTTAATATAGTGTTAAACCTTCAGTTACTGCAAGTTTCAAATTCACTGCGTTTCCTGAAGTGTTGCACTCCTTCTAACCCCACAATACCCGTTAATGCGCCTACCTGCTATCCTCCGTAGCCCCGGGTCCTCCGACTCGGTACTCACTGGATTCGTGCAGATTTCCGGCTGTTTCAGGGTTGTGGGGGGTCCGACGGTCGGTATCCTTTGCGGGATGCAGAAAGGCTTCCAGGTTGCCCCGGAAGTGAAGTCTCACTGTTACGCCGACCTTGCAAGAAGGGGGTTTGTGAATGGTCGTGTAAGACAAGAAAACGACCAATAATATCTTGAATACTCCTCCGCTGTCCTTCGTTCAACGGCAATCCCCAAGGATGGACACAAACCCAAAACTGTGTGCAAAATTATTCCGTCTTTATTCCAGATGTCGCCATAACGCGTTTCGGCTCGCCTGAGCCTTGATCACATGACAATGGCATCGAGATATTGCACGCCTTTTAAAGTGACAGTATATCAGTAATCATGATCACGTGACAAGCATTGCGCGCACCTTTTCAATGAACATAAAGAAAAGCTTAACCACAGTCTAATCTAATACAAGAAATTGGACTTGGTTTCAATATTAACGATAATAAAATAACTGTTTGTTTTTCTTTTTTCTTTTCAATTATAAACATTGTTTAAAAAAAGATCTGTTTAGATGTTCTGCAGTTTCTTAACAAGTTTTTGGGTGGTGCAGGCATAGAGTGCATTGCCCTAGTCTAGTCTCCTACTACGAGTGCATGGGTGACTGTTTTCCTGGACTCAGTGGGGATCCACTTGATAAACTTCTGAAGCAGGCGGAGTGTGTGGAAGCAGGAGGACGAAACTGCATTGATTTGCCAGTTCATTGAGAGCAAAGAGTCCAGGATGATGCCAAGGTGTTGTGCGTGGTCTGTAGGTATGGGGGGTCAGAGCGCTGCGGGCAACCAGGAGTTGTTCCAGGTGGAGGGAGTGGAGCCCAGGATGAGGACTTCAGTCTTGCCTGAGTTGAGCTTGAGGCAGGCAGCTGTCCTTCATCCAGGTGGCGACTGCCTTCATCCCGTTGTGGAAGTTGCTCTTGGCATCTGTGGGTTCGTCTATGAGGGAGAGAATGAGCTGGGTGTCATTGGTGAAGGAGATGATGTTGAGTCCGTGGCTTCCGATGATGGCTGCATGGCCATATAGATGTTCAAGAGGGTGAGGCTCAGTGAGGATCCATGAGGCACTCTGCAGCTGATCTCTGTGGGTTCTGAGCAGAACTGTGGAAGTCTGACTCACTGTGTTCAGCAGGTGAGGAAAGAGTGGATACATTCTAGGGCTTTGTCATGGATGCTGGTGTCGTGGAGTCTTGTGCAGAGGGTGTGGTGGGAGATGGTGTTGAAGGCAGCCGAGAGGTTCAGGAGGATGAGGGCTGCCATTTTTGCCTTGGTCGAGTATGGTGCGGAAGTCATCTGTGGCAGTGAGGAGAGCAGTCTCGGTGCTGTAGTTGCTTCTGAAGCCCGATTAGGAGCGGTCCAGGATGTGCTTCATTTCAATAAACTCAGAGAGTTCAGCAATGATGGCCTTCTCAATGACTTTGGCTAGGAAGGGGCCCAAAGAGATGGGTCTGTAGTTATTGTGCTCCGTCAGGTCGGCAGAGGGTTTCTTCAGCAGGGGGATGATCTCTGCATGATTCCAGTCTTCAGGGAAGGAGGCAGACTTGATGGTGCAGTTGATAGTGCGTCAGAGTTCGAGGCAATGGAGGTGCCAGCTCTATTGAATATGTGGTGAGGGCAGGGATCCGAGGGGGCTCCGGAGTGGATGCTCTTCATAATCCTGAGGGTGTTGTCAGAGGTGAGGATGGTCCAGTTTGGCAGGGTCTGCTGGAGTCTGGAGCCATTGGGTGCGGTGGTTGCGGATTGGGTGGGTAGGTCTTGGGTTGTGAAGCTGCCATAGATTTCTTTGATCTTGCAGTGGAATAAAGTGGTGAGGTGGTCGCAGAGGTCTTGAGAGGGGGGTATGTCTGCTGTCTCTGTGCTGGGTTTGGCTAATTCTTTGACCACGGTGAAGAGTTCTTTGCTGTTGTGTGCATTGTGTTGATGCATTCCTGCATGGCTGTTTTCTTTGTTATTCTGATGAGGTGGTGGTGTGCGGGGATGGCGGTTTTGAAGGCAGCATGGAACGCCAAGATCTTGCTGCGCCCCCATCTTTTCTCTTTACGTCTACAGGTGCGCCTGGACTCTTGGAGGGTGGGGGAGAACCAGCAGGCTTTCTTGGAGGGCTGCTACCTGAGGGATTTCTGAGGGGAGCCAGTGTGTTGTCGCAGTTAGAGATCCAAAGGTGGAAGTTGCATGCTGAGGCGTTGACATTCGTGGATATTGGTGGTGGGGTTTTCCTGAGGGAGGTGGTGAGCTGGTCTTCGTGATCTTTTTCCAACTTCTGCGAGGACAGCAGTGGGCGTGGTGGTGTACAGTGGGTTTGGTGAATGAGAAGTGGATACAATGGTGGCATGTCTCCTGCTGAGTGGTTTAGAGAGGTGACCAGTTGTTTGAGTCTGATGGTAGCAGGTTCTCCAGTGGGGATGCTGTGACCTTAGAAAATACTTTAGAAATTCACTTAAAAAACCAAAGGTTACAAGGATGTTATAGTTAGGAAACAACATTAATGAAACTTTAGAAATTCAGTGAAAAAACATAGGTTACTGTGAGATTATAATTAGGAAATAGAATTTAAAAAACCATTAAAATTTACTGAGAAAAACAAAGGTTACAGGGACGTTATAGTTAGGCTTAGATTTCACTCGCACGAAACCATTGAAATTCAGCAATTATGGTAACCTGAACTAACTATTACTTACACCCCACAATGCACTGCTATGACCTCACATATCACACATGACATGGTCAGTGACATCACTGATTACATCCCTGATGACATCTGAAATGACATCACTGATTACATCATCCACAGAACCTCTCACGCACCTATTCATACCCCTATACAACCTCTCATACACCCTCTCAAACACCCACACAACCACTCACATACTAATTCCCAGAACCATACAAGTACTCACAGTCACTCCTCCATAGAGCCACTTACACGCTCACTCACTGGAACAGCCACTCACAAAACCATACTCACCCATAAAGCTACTCATACAACCAGTCACTAATCCATACAGCCACTCACACAGCCACACACTCCCCCACACAGCTACTCACACACAGACATTCACCTATACAGCTACTCGCACACCCACTCACTCACCTATACAGCCACTCACCCAACCATACAAGCACTCACACACAACCACTTACATAACCATTCACACATCCATACAACCACCCCCATATCCACTCACTCACCCATACAGCCATTCAGACAGACATTCACTCTCCAATACAGCCACTCACACACCAACTCATTAAACCAAACACCTACTCAAAGAGCCACTCACACACTCATACAGTCACTCACTCATCCATTTACTCATCCACACAGCTACTCACACACCCACTTATATACCTATACAGCCACTCACACACCCACAGAGGTAGTCAGAAACCCACTTACTCAGCCATACATCCACTCCTGTATGCATGCACACATCCATACAGCCACTCAACACAGCCACTCACTTAGTCATACAAGCACTCACTTACCCACAAAACCACTTACATACCCATTCACACATTCATACAAGCACTCCCATATCCGCTCACTCAGCCATTCACACAGACATTAACCCACTTATAAACCCATACAGCCACTCAGACACCCACTGATACAGACAGTCTCACAGCCACTCAGATAACATATATTAGAAATAGTATTACTCATTAGTAGTACAACTATTACACTAATCTGACTTTTGTAGTAGTTTACTATATATGTTTAAAATCAAACTCTTAGAAGACCGACCCATTTGATGATGTCATGAGTGATGTCATTTGAGTTGTAATTAGTGATATCACTGACAAAGTTATGAGTGATGTAACATATGAGGCCATAAACAGTGCATTGCGAGATGTAACTTATGGTTAGTTCAGGTAACAATAACTGCTGAATTTCCCTGGTTTTTTATGAGTGACATCTGTGCCTAGCTATAGCGTCCCAGTAACCTTTGTTTTTTGTTCCGGGGGGAAAAAAATATATATTAAAAAAAAATACATATATATATATATAAATATACATATATTTTCACCAAAAGAAGAAATGCTCGCACTCCAGGATGTAAGTATCAAGACTTTTGTACTCCAATTTACAAACAGCTCTACACCTTCGTATTTCCTTAAACAAACCAACGCTTTTCGACCACTCTGGTCTTGCTCACGGTTAGCTGTGATCTACAAGTGATGTCTTTATATATACAACTGCCCATACAGCCCTTATGATGCATCATGGGAAATGTAGTACACATGGTGAAAAAGTGAATTTTCCATATATATATATATATACAGTGCATACAGTGTTATTATTTACAGTTTTGAATGGTGAACCCATTTGTTCTTTTATATATACATTTGATGTATGTTTTTAGTTTGCGTAATAGTAATGACTTAGTGCCCTGGTTGTATGATATTATGCCTCATACAACTTCATTTTAGGCATTATAACCAATCAGTACTATAAGCTGGTTATTTACAAGTGTACATGGAGGTCTTCATCACCGTTCAATCCTCTCGGCTGTTTCGTTTGAAATCTGATTATCATTTTTGACTCCAATTGTCTTAGTTTTTTGGTTCTATCTCCTCCTCTTCCATTCATGGGGATTGTTGCAAGTCCCCAGTAATTCATTTGTTGCCATCCATATTCTTGATGAGGTTTTATATGTTTTGCCATTGCATACGTTTGGTCGTTGTTTTGAATTGCACGAATATGTTCCAATATTCTCTTTTTCAGTTGACATATTGTGCTTCCAATGTATCTGCTTCCGCAGTTGCATTCCAACATATATATGGCATATGTACTTTCACAGTTGATTTTTTCTCTGATTATATATTTGTTTCCTTTTGGACCCATGATTTCTTTTTTATTCATGCCAATTTTACAAGCCTTGCATTTTTCGCATTTTTTGAAGCCTTTTTGATGTTCCGAGAGCCAAGTTTTCTTTTTTATTTCTGTAAAATGGCTATGCACGATTTTGTCTTGAATTGATGGTGCTTCTTTATAAGCAATACTTGGTTTGTCATTGAGAATTTTTCTCATATCTGGATCTCTCAGTAGTATATGCCAGTGTTTATTCATTATTTCTGAAATGGCATAATTTTCTTTGCTGTAAGACAAGATCATTCTTATGTCTGATGCTTCATTTTTTTGTTGTTCCTTCGCTTGTAGGATGGATTCTCTTGGAATTTGTTCTGTCGTGGTTCTTCCCAATCTTATATCTACCGGTTTGTAGCCTCTTTCTAGGAATTTTTTGGTTGTTTCATCCATTTTTAGTTTTAATTCATTTTTATCTGAGCAGTTGTGTTTCATACGCAAGAATTCCCCAAATGGTATGCTTTTGATCAGGGGTTTTGGGTGGAAACTCGTGCCATGTAGGAGACTGTTTGTAGCTGTGGGTTTTCGATATGTTGTAGTTTTTAGTTGGCCATTTTCCTGGTACACTTCAATATCCACAAGTTGGATTTTTGTTTTGTCAGATTTATGTGTAAACTGTAGGCCATCCTTGTTGGTGTTAAGTGCACTTACATATGTATCAAATTCTTTTGATGTTCCATTCCAAATAATAAACAGATCATCTATGAATCTCAGCCACAGCACAATTTATTTCGTGAACATCTCCAGGTCATAATTCCATGCAGTTGTTTTTTCCCACCATCCCATGGTGAGATTTGCGTAGCTCGGCGAAAATGAAACGCCCATGGCGGTACCACACATTTGGCAATATATTTGTTGATCAAATATGAATATGTTATTCCGTAAACACATTTCCACCATCTCTAGAATCATTTTGGAATGCTCAAGGTATTTTATGTCTCTTTGTCGTAGAAAGTATTTTAAGGCTTTAAGTCCTGTATCATGATTGATTGATGTGTAGAGTGACACTACATCTATTATTGCTAGCACATAATCTTCTTGCCAGTGAATTTCATTCAGAATTCTTAAAAAGTCACCTGTATCTTTAATATAAGAACTTAGTGTTGTCACCATGGGTGCCAAGAAAGAATCAACGTATTTTGAGAGGGGTTCATAAAGACTATCACAGCTGGATATTATAGGTCTTCCCTTTGGGTCGATTAGAGTTTTATGGATTTTCGGTAGAAAATATATTGTTGGTATTGTGGGGTTGTCTTTCGTCAGGAATTTCACTTCATCAGCAGATAATAGGCCATTTTCTGACCATCTTTTCAATTTGAGTTGTAATTCAATTGTCAGATGGTTTATAGGATTTATTTTCAATTTTTTTTGTTTTTAGTCTCATTCAATTGTCTAAGGGCCTCCTTTTTGTATTGTGTTTTTTCCATCACAACAATATTGCCCCCTTTATCAGCAGGTTTTATTTCAAGATTTTCATTTTCCATAAGTTCTTTTAATGCTTCCCTCTCTATTTTTGTTAAATTTTCACTTTTCTTTCTTTGTTTGTTTGGTAGAATTTCCAGGTCTGATATTACGAGATCGTAATAAAGATCAATCTTGTTTCCTTGTGTAAGAATGGGACAACATTTAGATTTTGGTTTGAAGAATGATTTTCTCTTCCAGATGTTTCAAAACCTAATTTTTCTATAATCTCTGATTCCTGCAATTCTTCATCCCCTAAATTGTGTGTTAGGTCATATACTGTTTTTATTTCAGGTATTTGATCTATTGCAATGTTGGGTACTGGGTTGGTTCTGTTGCTTGTTTCTGTTGATGATATCCCAACCTTTGGAAATTTCGCAAAATATTTCGCTAATTTTAACTTTCGAATAAATTTGTATGTTTCAATTTTAGTCTCCACTATGTCATGGTGAGTTTCTGGACAAAAGGTCAGTCCTTTATTGAGTAATTGACATTGATTTTCCGTAAGTATGGTGTTTGACAAATTTACAATCAGGTTATTTCCTGTTTCTAAATTGTATTTATTATTTACTTCTTTGATTTGCTGCGCAATCGGTATTGATTTGTATTTCCTGAGGCTTCTCCTTGTTTTTCTGTGTTTAATAGTTCTGTTGGTTTGCCTCTCCCATGTCCGCGTCCTCGATTTTGTATCTGGCTCCTTCCTCTTCCTCGGTTTTTTCCCGGCCTCTGATCTATGTACATCAGTCTCATTTTGTCTAAAAAAGATGTTTTCTCTGGAAGAGATTGGTTTTCTCCTTCGCTTATTTCTGCATCTGATTCACTTACAGTAGTGTCTGAATCCTTTCGTTTAGTGGGATTTGTTTTTAATTGTTTTCTTATTTGTACAAATCGTTTAGCAAAAGTGAAGATTGTTCCCATTTGGTAATCTCTTTCATCTCTCCGAAACTTTCTTTGTTTCCTTTCCTCAATTTCCTTTTCATATTTTTCCAGTATTGATTCCATTTCCACTCTATACCGTCCGCTTTCCTCTTGTTTTTTAAAAGATTTTATTTCTTTTTCCAAGGTTTCAATTGTTTTATGTAGTTCCTCCAGATCTTTTTTTATCATATTTGATGATTATCTCCATCATATTGCGGGAACATAGCATATTGTTTCTCCCCCATTCCTCCAGCATTTCCGGTCTTGTTTCAGGATGGTTTGGTAAAGTGAAAATCCTCAAGTCCCTAGGTACTCTATCTACTTCCAAGTATTTTTCCATCGTTATTATTTCCCATCCTTTTGTTATTTCTTTTTTTTAAACTTTTTCCAACTGAAAAAATGTATTTTTTATGGTTTTTCCACTTTCTCATTTCCACTTGGTTCTCCTAATTCATCGGTGTTTTGTGTCGTTTTATCACATGAAAAGAGAGTTACTGCTTTAATCTGCCGTTTATTTATTCTTTCTGCAATGTTCGCCATTTCTTATGCTTATGTTTTGGATTTTCAATGTTGATGTTATGTTTCTTTGTTTTCTTCACAGTATGGGCTTTCATCTATTATTGCTGTTGAAAAAAAGGCTGTTGCAATGCACCTTGATGCTATGCTTTTTAGATGTGGTTTCAAATAGGACGGATGTTTGTTATAACTCCAATTGTTCACATTGTTTTCCAAATACTGCTTATTTATAATTTGCTTGTTTGCAATCACTTGCTATTGTTTTTTTACTTGCTCGTAACGTTTACATGTACATGTACTTGAATATCGGTTTTAAATGACTTGGTTCACTTTCATTCCGTTATTTCACGAAAAGGAATTTCGAGGTGGTGTAGATGTCATTTGGCTGCCGCTCGCAGTATCACACTACTGCTGCGTTTTTTTGAAAGTGTCTTGTGATTCCCGGCACGGCGTGTGACTAATCACTTTTGTGATTCTATCTCACTCAGTGCTACCTCGCTCAGCAGTCTGTAAATGTCAGCATATCCTCCGACGATGAAGCTCAGCGCATTCGCACCGCGTTTCTTACCTTGCGGTTCCTCCGAAGAGAGTGGTAGTCCTCCGACTCCTCTCCTTTCGGTTTCTTCCGTTTCGGCCGTCAGCTGGCTTCCATGCGCGAGTTCTTCTTACTTCACGATAGTCGAATGGACGTATTCATCGGGTTCGAATTTCTCTGCTGACAGCACGGTTTTCACACAGTGTTGATTGCATGGGTTTTCTTCATTCCAGGCAAACCAGACTGAAGAACGGGCGCTGCTGCTCGCAAATTGTTTACTATCAAGAAATCTCTTGTTTTTTTCAGCATGCTCACGGTCGGTGCGAGAGATGCAGACAAGGGATTGAGATCTGCATTTGTATTTTCACCAAAAGAAGAAATGCTCGCACTCCAGGATGTAAGTATCAAGACTTTTTTACTCCAATTTACAAACAGCTCTACACCTTCGTATTTCCTTAAACAAACCAACGCGTTTCGACCACTCTGGTCTTGCTCACGGTTAGCTGTGATCTACAAGTGATGTCTTTATATATACAACTGCCCATACAGCCCTTATGATGCATCATGGGAAATGTAGTACACATGGTGAATATATATATATATATATATATATCCATATGAAGCAGCCCTAAGATTGAGGCACCTGTGTATATGTATGCATATATATATATATATATATTCACTTAAAAAACCATAGGTTTCACACACGTTATAGTTAGGAATTAGCATTTAAAAAACCTTGCAAATTCACTTAAAAAACCATAGGTTTCACACATGTTATAGTTAGGTGGACATTTCACTCGTAAAAAAACCAATGAAATTCCCCCGTTATAGTTAGTTGAGATAACTATAACTCGCGCGCCCGCAATCCTCTGCTCATGACGTCACATATTACATCACTCATGACATGGTCAGTGGCATCACTCATGACATCACTGATGACATCATCCTTGTGATAGAGTGGCGGTCGCACGAGTTATAGTTATCTCAACTAACTATAACGGGGGAATTTCATTGGTTTTTTACGAGTGAAATGTCCACCTAACTATAACATGTGTGAAACCTATGGTTTTTTAAGTGAATTTGCAAGGTTTTTTAAATGCTAATTCCTAACTATAACGTGTGTGAAACCTATGGTTTTTTAAGTGAATTTGTACGTTTTTTTTAAATGCTAAGTTATGTATGTATTATTATATATTTTTTTTAAAGGTTTTTCACCGTGTGCGCACAGTGAAAAAACGTGTGTACCTTTAGTTCCTCACTGCCTACTTACAGTGAGCCAGAGGCAGAGTACGGGCACAACTGGGTAGCATGGGCCTGCTCCCCATGGCGGCAAGTGATACATGCCTGTGCCAGTCCCACACATTTTCATAGAAAGCTTCTTGGGGATTTGGCAACTCTTGACAATCAAAGTTTGTGATTTTATAATCAAACATGTGATTTCAGCTCTTTCATCCTTGATCCCTTACATTCAGAACTATGGCTGCATGAATATTCTCCCATTCGCCAAGTGTTCCATCTAGTATTGTAATTTTGTACGTCTTGGATTCTCTGCACAGTTTCGTCGCTCTGGACCCCCAGTGTTCCATCATCTCACATCCATATGCTCATAGATGAAGGCAACTCAGAAGGGATAATTGACCAGTTTGCATCGCATAATGTGTTGTACACCTTTGGGTCAATATAGTTGGACGTTGCCTATCAAACAATGTCATGTGATGTCACCTATTTTAATGCAGGGAAACATGCAGATTTAAAAATGGTTAACTTTATTGACAAAATAAGAGAAAATGTTGAAGGAGTAGATGTATCTTAAGGGAGTCATTTAGGGTTCGGCGACAGCAGGACTTCCAACACCAGCCAATGGATACCCCGTGTCTTCAAATCTCTTGTTCCACTCCTTAATTTTGAGGTGGTTGAACCACGGAGTGCCCCTCCCGAGTGGAACCGTTTGCCGGAAGCACATCTGCCACAGGGTTGCTGGCATCTGAACGTTGGCTGGACCACCCTAGCTGGGTTGACTTGCTGATGTTCATTTTTCTTGCCCAGATCTCCTTTGAGAGGTATGGTGGCTCTCAGCAAAATAAAGCAGAAAGGGTATCAAAACCTCAAGTTGTCACAGAAATAAACTCCCAATTTGGGAGCTATTTCTGTGTAAAAAGAATAATACAGAGTTGTCTGCCACGACATGGCGGCCACCTTGGCATTACATTTCCATCCAAAATGCTCCTGTCGCCTTGACACATTTCTTTTCATCATGTAGCATCTTTCATAAATGGAAGATTTTAGTACATTGGGCAAGGAAACAAACAATGCATTTTCGTATTCCTAAACAATCTACTTTTTAGAAAGTATCATTTTCATACATATTTTATTTTTCAAATGCACTGGGTAACAGGTGCAACATGTGGGTGTTGTTACGGAGCATCCATTAGTGGGTTTATTTTGGTAGCATTCTTTGAATAGACTGTGATAGGACAGACCAGGAGCCAGGTTATACACTTCCCAGCCCAGGTACATGTTATGTGTTGTTTGCCCTTTTCTAATTTGCACCAAAGTGTTACTTAGCGTCATATTATATATTTGTAAGTGCTAGCGTGCTCTTTTTCCTTTCATGGTGGTCACTGTTAATGTATGTATGTCAGTAGCACCCACTGCTGCAAAAATTACAATCAAAATGAATACACGACTCGCATACATTTGATATGATGCTAAACACCACTATGGCGTAAATTACCATAAAGTTAAAAAGAGCATTCAATGGCACTTTATGTGATACGGCCACCGGTTTAGCCTGGTAATTTATTTTTATTTGAGACAATTATAAAGCGCCGGCTTTCGACAGATTGGCACTTTGTAGTGCTGTACATGTATTTACGACCACGCGTGTCCTGGGCGTCCCTTGGACATCTGTAGTTACTTTGGGACTGCGTCCTGCAGGCCCAGACATGTATTCCTGGTTCTGGGTGGCAAGGGGCCACTTCACGCTGCTGCAGGGGCACGCGGCCGGGCGGTGGCCGGGGTGGGAGAGGGGAGGCTCCACGTCTAACTGTTGCGCGCACATTCTAATGCAGATGCACCACTCTGAAGGACAGTAATCACTTTATGGGAGCGCCGGGGACAAAGAGCGTCGCATGTCACTGTCCAAGAAGGGGGTCGACGTGTGTGTGGCGGCAGCTGTCTTCCAACACGTGCCTCTGCTGCACACAAGCTGTCCTTCCACAGCGGAGGGGCGTCGGGCCCCTAGGAGGTCTGTGGTGCACCAGCCAGCCAAAGTCCACTGGCCGTAGAGTTCCAACAACTCCATGACAGATGGGTAGTTTAGGACACCGCAAAACCCGCCAAGAAGTCATGCCAGGAAGTATTTTTATGCAAGGCGCCGAGGGGAGGTATCCGGTACAAAGGCAGGGCTTAACACATGCCCCTGCATTCCCGGTGGTGCAGGGCCCCCCAAACCATCAGGGGCCACCAAAACCTTTCTGAGGGGCTTCTATCCGCCCATGTCAATATTCATATGTGAGGCATGAGACATTCTGGGGAGTGTAGACATTTCACGTTACACCAGTGTACACAAGAAAGGGCTCAAGGGAAACCCAAAAGTGCTTATTATGAATTTTTTTTAAGTGCAGGGTCTAAAGTTTTTTTTGGGGGTTTTTTTTTAGGAGCCCGCTAGCAGCGCTGTCAAATAGTGGAGTTAACAAATGCCAATGCTACCTCATCTTGATTCCTTTTCATGTCCTTTTCTTCCACCACTCTACATTCTCTGTGTCTTCATCTCACTTTTGCAAGTCCCTTTTCATCTCCACTTTCTCCCTTTGTCACTGTTATGTTTTTTCTCTTACTACTGCTTTCTCTCTTTCCTGATTTTCTCTCTCTTTTTCTTGGTCAATCTCTGGTGTTGAAAAATATGCCCCAGCCCTAAAAAAATGAGTGCCACTGCCCCCCTCTGCCACCTGTGCAAATTCAGCACTTTACAAGGCCATTCCCGAAGTCAAGGTTTCAGGAGCCAGCCCCCCTCTGAATTCCAAGTGATTTGGAGACTGGCGACTGGATAGAGGCAAGCTGGTGGTGGTACAAACTGTAGTTGCAAGGACGGGTTAGCTGTTCTAAGAGAGCTTATTCTGGCATCAATGATTCCTTGCATTTGACCAACATAAATCATACAAAAATATGATATAAATATAAAAAGTAGATGACCTGAGCGCCCTTTACACAAATGACTGTTTCAAGGCATGGAAACTGTTAACAAATCAGGAACTGTGCTTTTTTTAAATTTGAAGTTGGATCGCATGTGATCTTTCCGTATCAGGAGTACCTACAATATGTATTTACTAACTTGCTAGATACATTGATTATTGATTCACAAACTGCTAGAAGATCTATTTCAGGTACAATGATTTATTAGCAGCCTCTTAGCCTTCGATCTTCCAGTTACTACCAGAAGCAAATCTCTTATTTGCTTGAAACATTTGGATATTATCTGTGCATTAGATCACAAATCTTATTGTGCCCAAATCAGAATCTATTGCCACCCAAACTGGTCACAGAGCACTCATTTTTAGGTCTTGTCTGAAACAATTGCTTGTGAGACATTCTTTCAGCTTACAGTGGGCTTAGAGCTCAACCATTGCTTACCACTGCTTGGCTTTATCTTTACTTGCTTTTCTTTGGTCAGCGTGTGCCGACTTCACTTCCTCTGCATTTGTTTGCCCCTCCTGTGGAGCTTGGCCCAAGTTCTTGTGTCTTTCCACTGCTTGTCTTGTGGGAGTTACTTTTTGTTGAAAAAAACACTCCCTTAGAGTGCATGTGTTTGCACTATTTCTACTTCACGTACCCACCCCTCAATTTCACTCTCTTCACCCATATACTTTAGTTCCCTAGATGCACTCTTTTTTCCCTCTCTTGACGTGAGCTTGTGCCATTCCACTGCTTGCAAACCGTCCACCCTTCCGTTCTGCTCTGTGTTGCTGCTTGCACACACCCTCCTGTCCTGCTCTGCTCAGTTTTGTTGCTTGCTCTCATCCTCCTTTCCTGCTCCCCTCCAGGTAGTTGATTGCTCAACCCTCCCGTCCCGCTCTGTGTTGTTGCTTGTCCCCATGCTTAGTGTAGTTATCTGCCTCCCCCTCCCACTTGTACTGCTCCCTGTGCTGCTTGTCTTTACCTTCCTCAGAGTTGTTGCTTACCTCCACCCACCCACCCCTCCCATTCAGTGTTGTTGCATGCTCCCACCTTCCTGTCCCGCTCTGCTCCGTTTCATGTTGTTGCTTGCTCTCACTCTCCCATCCCGCTCTGGGTTGTTTGCCCCCAGCCACCCTCCTGTCCCGCTCTATGTTGTTTGCCCCCATCCACCCTCCTGTCCCGCTCTGTGTTGTGTGTCCTCACCTACCATCCCATCCTGTTCCCTGTTGTTGTTTGCATCCACATACCCTCCCGCTCCATGTTACTGGCCCTCACCCACTATCGTGTACCACCAATATTTAACATCATGATGCCATCATTTATTAAATGCATCAAAACATGCCTGGATGCAACAAATGTCTGCCCAGTTTCTAAGCGCAAAACAATATCCCCCTGAAGACCTTGACTTGCCTTTTTAAAACAAACTGCCTAAGGGGGGCTGATTTCCAACTCAACCTTATCAGCAAACCTGCTATCAATATACGTACAAAAATCAATTACCACCCTCCTAATAAGGAAACTTCTAAATCGCATTGATAGCCGAGAAGGGTTGTTTATGTTACAAATCAAATGGCACCTCAACAATGGTCTTCCTAACTAACACTCACACAAGCTTAAAACGCACATACACGCATTCTAATTTATAATAGCAACTACACAGATCACACATATTAAAGGTGAGACCTATTGGCGTTGCCAATGCTTGTTGTTTCTAGTTCAGTGCTTGTGTGAAACTGGCTCGCTGAACTGTGCTGTGCACCTCTTGTCTGGAAAATGTATCACACTTTTCCCCCTGTTTGAATCACCCCTATAGCCCTTTGGGGGAGCAGTGCCCTCAAGTCTTATCCATCTTTTGCCCCCAATTATTGTTTGATTTTTCTCATCACTGCCTCACATCGGCATTTGGGTAAGTCTACAAAGGCCTAATAGGACCCCACCCATATCCCACAGCCTCAGCGGAAACCTTTTCAATTAGGTGGTTCATCAATACTCTATGTGAAGAATATCCTGGCTTCTTACCCAAGGCCACTGGTCTTCAAACGTTTAATGCAGAACTCCCTCGTGGTAAAAAAATAAAACAAATAGAAATCATTGCAGTGCCCCAGAGCAGCGAACGTATTTTTTTCATATTATACCACAAACCTGGTAGTTATAAACATATTTAACAATTCAAACCTTTCAGTTATGTTCAGTTAGCCCGTCTAAAAAATGCAAATACATGGTTGCCCACATGCTATGAGAAGTGTGGTCTCCCTAAAGTGTAGGGAGTCCAGGCGTTCCGAATTTGCTGGGGCAGTCCTGGTTTTTCACCACCTGTCTGGGCTGATTTCAACAAATGTGGCTCCTGTCCTGGTTTTCTGAGAGGGTGACTGAAGACAGTGGGTTGTAAAGTAGGATAGGTTAGGAGCTCTTATCACAAAGCAATTTAGTTAACAGATATGATGTTGGGCTTAAAAATTGCATTTTAATTTACTACTGCCTGGCTCTCTGTGTTTCTCTGTTAATGAACTCAGTCAGTCTGTGCCCCTCGGATGATGTAATACTGTAGTCTTTCCTCTATTTTCATGAAATGTCCCTTTTATTGTTTTCAAAATCTGGTCACCTTATTAAATCTTTTAAAAGCATCCACAGTGTGATCCTTTATTAGAAATAGGAGAGGGTCTTTGCCAAGGAACCGGGACTCGGGCACGCCGCGCTTATGGAGGTTGTGCCGGTCCCCCTTAGTGACAAAGGGGGCGGGACGCGCACAAGGGGGGACGCGGCCGGCACCCTCCCCGCCTCGCGCTCTGATTGGTGATGGGGTTTGACCCAAAAGCAATTAAGTGCTTTTGGGTGGCGCATGGGAGGCAAGTGCAGCCGGAAGTCAGATGCAGCCGGTTTTGCCTCGGGGAGGGACTTAAAAGGCGTTGTGGAGCGGCAGGATGGTCTTTCCCTTCGCCGCTCCACAGCAACAGCTTCCGCAAGGCTCTCCATTGTGGGAAGAGCCGTTTCTCTCTTTTTTTCCCCACCCACCATCCCCTGAGGCAGCAGATTTTTGATGTGTGCAATGTTTTTGCTTGTGTTTTTCTTTGCAGATTGTCCGAGTTGTTCGCTCCAAATGTGTTTCATAGGTATTGTGTAGATAATTTTTTCTTACAGGGCGGGGTCATTGTCATATTTTATGTAAAGTATCCTTGGTCTCCAGTAAGGTCATGATTGGTGGGAATTTTTAACGGTCCTTAGTAGGCATAACCATTGTCAACGGGGATGCCTGGGGGGGGCCAGTGGTCTCTCATCGAACCCCAGGGGGCGGTTACAGCCGGTAGGTTGGAAGGTGTGGTGGGAAGGGAAGTTCCCCCGCACATGGGTGCAAAAGTTGGCATAACAACGCAGGCCCTGGGAGTCAATGTTGAGGGCATAGGGGGTGCCCAGTGGATAAAAACCTTCTGGGGAATTGGGCCTCCTGCGCAAAGTCACTCCCGTAGGAGGGTGGGACCTAGCACGTTGGTAGACCAGTCATGACCTTTGCCCGCAGGCTCATTTTGGGATACGCAGAAAAAGCAATACATGTATATCATTTTAGTTTGTCATGAATGGCTATGTATTAGATAACATGTTAAGGCTAGCCAGCTGAAATGATGTACATATTCATGTATCCGAATTTTTGGTGTATCGATGTAGTGGATTGAAGGACGGTTCTTTTCTGCGTATTGTTAATAGTGTACATATGAAATTTTAAATATGTTTTTGTTATGTTT
This sequence comes from Triturus cristatus, assembly GCF_964204655.1. Lineage (NCBI taxonomy): Eukaryota > Metazoa > Chordata > Amphibia > Caudata > Salamandridae > Triturus > Triturus cristatus. The sequence continues at coordinate 990,981,400 of NC_140580.1, forward strand.
GAATAAAATATGGCCGGGGTTTTTACGACCCCTAACCCAAGGCATGGTGTTGATGTGAATTTATGCCTCGGGGGAGAATGGAGGGGTTGGGACCCCAGGTGGGGGGGGGGGGGGGAGTAAGGTGTATTTATGAAGAGGGGACTCGGCAATACCTGGCCATACAAGGGTCACTTTGAACCCCTCCGATTAGAGAGTGGCTCACTGACACTCTGTTTTGTTCACTAAAAAAGCCCTATTTGTATGCATGATGCTCCTTTTGTCTAGGGGGAGTAACCTCCCCCTGCAGACCTCCCCCACCCTGTGGATAGTCCTTTGGCAAAGGGTGCAAAGTGACTCTGGCCCCTAGAGTCAGATCCTATTTTCTTGGTGGGAATAAAGATCTGCATTCCACGTGCCAAGGGGTTATCAATACCCAATTCTTGTTCCAATGGCTATTCTGTATGTAGTTCCTCTGTTAATTTCTCCTGTCCTCTCTGCACTTAATAAACTTGTGCATAAGGGCAGCCTGAAGTGCTTATGAAAAATGTGGGTTATTCCAGTGGTACTAACATACCAAAGCAATAGATGACATAAGTGAGTCTAAGTCTGTTGAGCAGGATGCTGGCAAGGAAGGTGAGAACAATGTGCCTACACCCTGCACCAAGGCTGAACCAATGTTATGTGCTCCCAAGAGTTTGTGTTGACATGTGTCGTCTGAGATTACAAATAAAGTCAACACAGTAGATGAGCAAAGATAGTATGGATACTGTAGCTAGGAGTAAAACCATAGGGTTGAGTGAAAATTGATTAAATGTTATCAATATTCAAGTATTTGCTGTGAGGGAGTATGACTGAAAGACCATACCTCTGGAGCTCTTTTGTTGTTTTGAATTATTCTTTACCTGTGAACATTACAATTTATAGATATTAGGGAGTATTATTGCATTTTTCTCTTCCAGGTATTACGAAGAGTGGTTTCCAAGGGGCACAGTGCCCTTGTCAAGGATTCTCTGACAATGAACTGCACTGAATATGGTGTAGTGATTTGAGCTTTGACAAGGACATCATGGTTTTCAGGGCTGCTCAGCAGCAGTCCCCAAATGGCTGCTTATCGAAGTTGAACACTTTTGAACAAGTGTTGACGCAAATTATCTTCCCAAATTGCGGTACATCCTGGTTAGCTTTGTATGCAGACTGTGTTCTGTGCAGTAAGATCTTGGGTATCATTTTTAGAGGGCACAGTTGGATTGGGTGTTGGTTGAAGAACAACCTCGGCATGAGGTTTGGAGATGAGCTGTAACCATGGTGAGGTAGTGTTGATGCATTTAGACATGAATGAAGACTGGGCAATTTGTGCATGTGGATACCTTCCCATTTGTAGAGGTAATTACAAAATAGTAGTTAGAAATGTCAGAGTGAAGAGTTAAGTGTTCTCCAGTTATCACGATGGTTGAAAACTGCTCTTATTCTTGTCAGTAGAGAGCTTCATTCTTAGCTCTTTGAACTAAGAAGTAATTTCCCTGGTTCACAATTTGTTGAAAAAGCAAACAGAGAAGAGTGGAGTCTGCCTGGTTTGAAGTGGTCTGATGAAGATAGGTACAGACCTTTTATTGTAGGAAGTGGGGTCTTCAGCCATCGATGGCATGATGACCTAGGCACATAACTTTGAAGGTGATACATCTTTCTGCAGGCAGCCGGTGTTAAAAAAAATTTAAAAAAAGGGGGTGATGTGGGACCTCAAATTCAAGCTAAGGAGTAGTTTTGCAGTTTCAGTGTGGATTTTCTAAAACTCCTTAATCACTTGGTTAGATGCTCTCAGGTAGATATAGTTGTTATATTTCTGATGGGGGAGTACTAGATTGACTTCTACATTTTGGTTGAACTCTATGTAGTGGAAGATTTGATAGTGGTACCTCATCATGCTGAAATATCCTTTCATAACATGGTTCACTTGAGAGATCACAGGAAGCTTGTTCACCCCTAAATTTCCCCACTTCAAGCGATGACTAAGGAAGAGGGCCAAACTTGTTTGGCCAAATGGAGCACAGTTGGTAAGTGGTCGCTTTCCCGTAGAATATTATTAGCTTTTTTGATGCATTTAGTTTGAGGTAATTTGTTCCCGTTAAATTATCTACATGTATGAGACATATGTCGATAGTATAGGAATCTAAGCTACCTGGGCTTCGAAGTTCTGAAATTATTTGTGTATCATCTGTATAGCTGTACAAACTGAGATTGGTCAAAGAGATCGAATCCTACAGCAGTGTGAGATCTATACATTAAAGATGAAGGAAGATGGTGAATGCCTGTGGGAATTATGCTTTTTGATGGAAATGGTTGACAGCAGAACAGAGGGCGAAACAATATGAAGGATCCTTTAGCCAGGAAGAAGTCAATCCAGTGGAGGACAGTGCACTGAATGACTGTCAATTCCAGTCTCCAGAAAATATGATGTAATGTGATCGTGGATGTGATGTGATTGTGGATTTAATGTGAATTGATTGTGGATCTGATTTAGGATATGATTGTGGATGTGATGTGATTGCGGATGTGGTGTGATGTAACTGTGGATGTGGATGTAATATTGGATGTGATGTGATTGTGGATGTGGATGTGATGAGATGAGATTGTGGATGTGACTGTGGATGTGATTGGCGATGTGATTGACGATGTGATTGCGGATGTGCTGTGATTGGTGATGTTATTAGTGATGTGATTGGTTATGTTATTAGTGATGTGATGTGATGTGATTGGTGATGTGGTTAGGGATATAATGTGATTGGTGGTTTGATGTGATTAGTGATGTGATGCAGATTTGTCGAACGCACTACCACCCTAGTGCTGAGCAGGTGAGATTCTATGCACAATCAGGGCCTAGAGGGTCAATTTGTAAAGTCAGGCACTTATGTATAGTAACAGGCTGTTGCACACATTAGAAGCAATGTAGGAGAAGGCTAGCTCACAGGATCTAGTTTTAAATATGCATGGAATTTGTGCAAGTAGGAGTCAGGACAAGTGGAGGCGTCTGGAAGGTTTGTGACGTTGGTAGACCAGTCATGACCTTTGCCCGCAGGCTCATTTTGGGATACGCAGAAAAAGCAATACATGTATATCATTTTAGTTTGTCATGAATGGCTATGTATTAGATAACATGTTAAGGCTAGCCAGCTGAAATGATGTACATATTCATGTATCCGAATTTTTGGTGTATCGATGTAGTGGATTGAAGGACGGTTCTTTTCTGCGTATTGTTAATAGTGTACATATGAAATTTTAAATATGTTTTTGTTATGTTTGAATAAAATATGGCCGGGGTTTTTACGACCCCTAACCCAAGGCATGGTGTTGATGTGAATTTATGCCTCGGGGGAGAATGGAGGGGTTGGGACCCCAGGTGGGGGGGGAGTAAGGTGTATTTATGAAGAGGGGACTCGGCAATACCTGGCCATACAAGGGTCACTTTGAACCCCTCCGATTAGAGAGTGGCTCACTGACACTCTGTTTTGTTCACTAAAAAAGCCCTATTTGTATGCATGATGCTCCTTTTGTCTAGGGGGAGTAACCTCCCCCTGCAGACCTCCCCCACCCTGTGGATAGTCCTTTGGCAAAGGGTGCAAAGTGACTCTGGCCCCTAGAGTCAGATCCTATTTTCTTGGTGGGAATAAAGATCTGCATTCCACGTGCCAAGGGGTTATCAATACCCAATTCTTGTTCCAATGGCTATTCTGTATGTAGTTCCTCTGTTAATTTCTCCTGTCCTCTCTGCACTTAATAAACTTGTGCATAAGGGCAGCCTGAAGTGCTTATGAAAAATGTGGGTTATTCCAGTGGTACTAACATACCAAAGCAATAGATGACATAAGTGAGTCTAAGTCTGTTGAGCAGGATGCTGGCAAGGAAGGTGAGAACAATGTGCCTACACCCTGCACCAAGGCTGAACCAATGTTATGTGCTCCCAAGAGTTTGTGTTGACATGTGTCGTCTGAGATTACAAATAAAGTCAACACAGTAGATGAGCAAAGATAGTATGGATACTGTAGCTAGGAGTAAAACCATAGGGTTGAGTGAAAATTGATTAAATGTTATCAATATTCAAGTATTTGCTGTGAGGGAGTATGACTGAAAGACCATACCTCTGGAGCTCTTTTGTTGTTTTGAATTATTCTTTACCTGTGAACATTACAATTTATAGATATTAGGGAGTATTATTGCATTTTTCTCTTCCAGGTATTACGAAGAGTGGTTTCCAAGGGGCACAGTGCCCTTGTCAAGGATTCTCTGACAATGAACTGCACTGAATATGGTGTAGTGATTTGAGCTTTGACAAGGACATCATGGTTTTCAGGGCTGCTCAGCAGCAGTCCCCAAATGGCTGCTTATCGAAGTTGAACACTTTTGAACAAGTGTTGACGCAAATTATCTTCCCAAATTGCGGTACATCCTGGTTAGCTTTGTATGCAGACTGTGTTCTGTGCAGTAAGATCTTGGGTATCATTTTTAGAGGGCACAGTTGGATTGGGTGTTGGTTGAAGAACAACCTCGGCATGAGGTTTGGAGATGAGCTGTAACCATGGTGAGGTAGTGTTGATGCATTTAGACATGAATGAAGACTGGGCAATTTGTGCATGTGGATACCTTCCCATTTGTAGAGGTAATTACAAAATAGTAGTTAGAAATGTCAGAGTGAAGAGTTAAGTGTTCTCCAGTTATCACGATGGTTGAAAACTGCTCTTATTCTTGTCAGTAGAGAGCTTCATTCTTAGCTCTTTGAACTAAGAAGTAATTTCCCTGGTTCACAATTTGTTGAAAAAGCAAACAGAGAAGAGTGGAGTCTGCCTGGTTTGAAGTGGTCTGATGAAGATAGGTACAGACCTTTTATTGTAGGAAGTGGGGTCTTCAGCCATCGATGGCATGATGACCTAGGCACATAACTTTGAAGGTGATACATCTTTCTGCAGGCAGCCGGTGTTAAAAAAAATTTAAAAAAAGGGGGTGATGTGGGACCTCAAATTCAAGCTAAGGAGTAGTTTTGCAGTTTCAGTGTGGATTTTCTAAAACTCCTTAATCACTTGGTTGGATGCTCTCAGGTAGATATAGTTGTTATATTTCTGATGGGGGAGTACTAGATTGACTTCTACATTTTGGTTGAACTCTATGTAGTGGAAGATTTGATAGTGGTACCTCATCATGCTGAAATATCCTTTCATAACATGGTTCACTTGAGAGATCACAGGAAGCTTGTTCACCCCTAAATTTCCCCACTTCAAGCGATGACTAAGGAAGAGGGCCAAACTTGTTTGGCCAAATGGAGCACAGTTGGTAAGTGGTCGCTTTCCCGTAGAATATTATTAGCTTTTTTGATGCATTTAGTTTGAGGTAATTTGTTCCCGTTAAATTATCTACATGTATGAGACATATGTCGATAGTATAGGAATCTAAGCTACCTGGGCTTCGAAGTTCTGAAATTATTTGTGTATCATCTGTATAGCTGTACAAACTGAGATTGGTCAAAGAGATCGAATCCTACAGCAGTGTGAGATCTATACATTAAAGATGAAGGAAGATGGTGAATGCCTGTGGGAATTATGCTTTTTGATGGAAATGGTTGACAGCAGAACAGAGGGCGAAACAATATGAAGGATCCTTTAGCCAGGAAGAAGTCAATCCAGTGGAGGACAGTGCACTGAATGACTGTCAATTCCAGTCTCCAGAAAATATGATGTAATGTGATCGTGGATGTGATGTGATTGTGGATTTAATGTGAATTGATTGTGGATCTGATTTAGGATATGATTGTGGATGTGATGTGATTGCGGATGTGGTGTGATGTAACTGTGGATGTGGATGTAATATTGGATGTGATGTGATTGTGGATGTGGATGTGATGAGATGAGATTGTGGATGTGACTGTGGATGTGATTGGCGATGTGATTGACGATGTGATTGCGGATGTGCTGTGATTGGTGATGTTATTAGTGATGTGATTGGTTATGTTATTAGTGATGTGATGTGATGTGATTGGTGATGTGGTTAGGGATATAATGTGATTGGTGGTTTGATGTGATTAGTGATGTGATGCAGATTTGTCGAACGCACTACCACCCTAGTGCTGAGCAGGTGAGATTCTATGCACAATCAGGGCCTAGAGGGTCAATTTGTAAAGTCAGGCACTTATGTATAGTAACAGGCTGTTGCACACATTAGAAGCAATGTAGGAGAAGGCTAGCTCACAGGATCTAGTTTTAAATATGCATGGAATTTGTGCAAGTAGGAGTCAGGACAAGTGGAGGCGTCTGGAAGGTTTGTGAAAGCAGATGCAATTGTTGAAGTATGCTGGGCTAGTGTTATGTAGTGTCTTGAAAGTGTGGATGAGGATTTTGAATTGTGCTAGTCTGTGAATAGGAGCCAGTGGTGCTCCTTCAGTTGAGGTGTGGTGTGAGTGCAGTGTGGGACAATGAGTGTGATTCTAAGCACCATGTTCTACAGCCTTGTTGTGAGTTTGTTTTTGTTGATCCTGTGAGAAGTTGGCCTGATATGTAGTGCTCACTATTCTAGTGATCACTGTGTATCATTCCAAACGACCCTTATTGATGATTGGTTGTAAGTCAACCTTTTAGACCTGCTATCCTAGTAGCGTGGATACGAGCAGTCTTAGGCTAAACTCTAGAGGGCGTGTTAAGCCAGCTGTTTACCATCACATATACCCCTTGAACACCAAGTGAAAGGACACCACACAAGTTGTTATGAAAATAAAAGGATATTTATTTATGACAAGACTACCCTGGCTCTTTATGAGTCAGGGAGCTAAGCACACTACAAAACTCTTAGGAAAATACTTCAGTTGCACAATTTACACAAATGCCCGAGGGGCACGAGAAACCATCTACACTAACAGTGAAATGCGAATGGTTAGAGTCTGGAGATACTGATTCCGGAGTGATCCGATCAGTGGGACTAAACGAAAAAGGAACTGGACACTTGTAGAGCGAACCTGCGATGGAGCACCGAGATGCTCGAGTTACCTAGCCCGGAGGCTGCGGCTGCGTGAAGTTCGTCAAGATGTCGGGAGTCCTCGTGTAGTCTCAGGAGCCTGAAAGAAGAAGTTGCTGGCAGGCGACCAGTGACGATGTTCAGAGCGATCCAAGCCTGGATCGGTGGTGAAGGAAAACCTGAAAGCAGAGGGGACTCAGTTCTCAACCGCTAGCCAGCGATCGTGTGGGTACCTGGAGGGTACCGGCTGAAGTCACCTCGACCAGGTGAGTGGGTGACGTCGGACTCGGCTGTTCCTCGGACCAGGAGGCGCGGCGGCGACCAGGATGGAGGGCGAGCTGTCCCACGAAGGTGTCTGCTGTCGATGATGCTGGGCCCAGGAAGGGGCAGCGGATCTTGGCAGTGGCCACCCAGGCGGGGGAGTCAAGATGGCGTCGGGAGTGGACCAGGAGGGTCCGTGGTGCTCCTCTGTTGAAGGGGAGCAAGAGCCAGTCTGGAGCAACCAGACTCGTGATGAAACAATCGTGGTGCGTCGTGAAGAGGGCCACAAGCCGGTCGGCAAGTGGTCGAACAACGCGGTGAACAGCAAGGAGCGGAAGGGCCCCCACGCAGATCTCGTGGATGCTGGGGAGACAGACTTCGATGCTGGAGCTGCTCAGGGTTAGGGCTTCTCAACCCTAGGTGCACTCACTCGAGGGTCCCTCGGTGGGCGTGCTAGATAAGCGTCGTGCAGGTTCTGAAGATAGCCGGTCCCGCAGGTCTCGTCACACCTACGACTCTCAGCTGGGCTGATGAGGCAGGTAAAAGGTCAGAGATGGCAGGGACTCGGGTCTCGTCGAGCTGGGCAGTCTTGATCCGTAGGAGAGACTTACAGCAAACCGCAAGCGCTTAGGTGGTGCCTGCTGGTGCAGGGTGGCTACTCCTTAGCCACAAGGGAGAGTCTTCAGAAATAGTCAAGAGTTCCTTTCGTGGAAAGTAGTTCGTGATTCGGAGTTATCCGATTATCTGATTATCCAATTTGGGAAGGGGACTCGCTCCTACCTTTATTCTAAGAGAAAGGGGCTGGCCCGTGACTAGGTTCTACCTATGGGTGGAGCCAGGAGGGGGGTGGTTACACCCCTATCCTTTGTCCGGCTTCGCGCCAGCTCAGGGGCTGGTGTGCCCCCGAAACTGGTTTGAGCCGGGCTATGCACAGTGAGCACCGGGGTGCCACTTGCAGTCACCTTCCTTTCAGCCCTGCCTACCTGGGATACACAAACCCTGTCTGGGACGGTGCTAACACCGCCCTCGACAGGAAACCCTTTGTCCAAGCTCCCCTTGCTGGAAGGTCCCCCAGCAGCAGGAGGTCAGACTTGTGTCTGGTGGCAGCATCCATTTTGTGATGCTGAGGCTTGAGTCAACTTTAACCGGGGTTCAAGGTTACTTCCATGTCGTGTCCCTCTAAAAGGGGGGAATGCTAACCCCGTCACCAGGACTGGCGAGGGGTTCGTATTCCCATTCGTATGACACCTTACTCGACATGTATAGGTGATGCGATGCCAAAGCTAGCAGATAACCGCAAGGATTATAATGCCTTAAAAGTAGTTGGCCCGCGTCACCATGGAACGGCTATTAGGGCTTGGTTCCGCAAGCCGTCGACGGGCTCAGCTCGCGCCAGAGCACCGTCCCACATGATCCCCTGCACTCTGCCTTCAGGATTGATAAGGCCTGCTATAGGAGTGACTGATAGGAATCCATGTGTCCATTTTTAGGGTTTAGGTGTAGGAATACTACACCTACAGCAACGGGTGATTACACCACGTGGCCCCAGCTGTCGTGCAGCCAGTTGTGTCAGATTTGGGCGGCCATTCCAGGGGTGGCATAATACATGCTTCAGCCCCTGGTAGGCCCTGGGTACACCGATGCCCTGGATACCTGTGGTATGCTGAGACAGGGACTGACAAGGTGGCCCAGTTCCAATTAGTGGATGCACCTAACGTACATGTGTGTTAATTTCGAGAGAGAACAGCTAGGCTGTGGGTCTGATTGGCAGGCCCACAGCCGGAGAAAGTCGTAAACCAATGAAGCAAAAGCAAAAAAATCTGGGTGATCATAGGATTGCAGACCCTACTCTCCTACATGACCCCCCCCCCAAACTTTGGGACAATAAGCTAACCTTGACCAGGTGAGTCTTCTTGCTCTAAGTGGAAATACCTGGAGAGCCCATCTGCATTGCCATGATCAGTGCCAGGTCTATGCTCCACTGTGAAGTCCATCCCCTGTAGGGAAATGGACCACCTAAGTAGTTTGGGGTTTTCACCCTTCATTTGATTTAGCCACAAGAGGGGCTTATGGTCGGTCTGAATCTTGAAGTGAGTGCCAAACAAGTATGGCCTCAACTTCTTCAGGGCCCAAACCACAGCAAAGGCCTCCCTCTCAATAGCTGACCAATTCTTCTCTCTGGGGGTCAGCCTCCTGCTAATAAAAGCTATGGGCTGGTCATGACCATCAAAATTCAGTTGCGATAGAACAGCTCCCACACCCAGCTCCGAAGCGTCTGTTTGGACAATGAATGGTTTGGAGTAGTCTGGACTCTTTAGGATAGGTGCTGTGCACATGGCCCGCTTTAGGTCATCGTACGCCTTCTGACAGCTTGCTGTCCACTGAACTTTTTTTGGCATCTTTTTACTTGTCAGGTCGTTTAGCGGGGTCACAATGGATCCATAATTTCTGACAAATTTCCGGTAATAACCAGTCAGGCCCAAGAAAGCTCGAACCTGAGTCTGGGTGGTTGGAGGAGCCCAGTCCTGGATGGCCTGTATTTTGCTCTCCAATGGTTGAACCTGGCCTCCACCTACAAGGTGGCCCAGGTATACAACCTGTGTCTGCCCTATCTGGCACTTGGTGGCCTTGATAGTGAGGCCTGCCTTCTGCAGGGCCTCTAACACTTTCCTCAGGTGGACCAGGTGATCCTCCCAGGTGGAGCTAAAGACAGCGATATCGTCCAGATACGCCGCACAGAAGTCGTCCAACCCAGTGAGAACTCGATTCACCAGCCTTTGGAAGGTGGCAGGTGCATTTTTCAAACCAAAGGGCATTACCACGAACTGATAATGCCCACCCGGGGTAGAAAATGCTGTTTTGGGCTTGGCCTCCTCAGCTAACCTGATTTGCCAATACCCAGCTGTCAGGTCAAACGTACTTAAGTAGTTGGCCGAGGCCAACCGGTCGATAAGTTCGTCTGCTCTTGGTATCGGGTGGGCGTCGGTCTTAGTGACCGCATTGAGACCTCTGTAGTCCACGCAAAACCTCATCTCTTTCTTACCGCCCTGGGTGTGAGGTTTCGGCACGAGCACTACGGGACTAGCCCAGGGGCTGTCCGAGGGTTCAATGACTCCCAGCTCCAACATTTTCTGCACCTCTGTCTTGATGCAGTCTCTGACATGATCAGGTTGCCGATAGATTTTACTCTTTACGGGCAGACTGTCCCCAGTGTCGACCTCGTGGGTACACCACTTGGTCTGACTGGGTGTCAGAGAGAACATATGTCGAAAGGACTGAAGAACCTGTTTACAATCCTCTTGTTGATGTCCAGAGAGGCTGCCACAAAAGACAACACCATCTACTGATCCATCGTCAGGGTTCTGAGAGAGCAGGTCCGGGAGAGGGTCACTCTCCTCCTCCTGTCCCTCATCTGTGGCCATGAGCAAGCCCATGCCCTCCCTGTCGACATATGCCTTGAGCCTGTTTACGTGGAGCACCCTGTGGGGGCTCCGGGGAGTTCCCAGGTCTACCAGGTAGGTGACCTCTCCCTTTTGCTCAATGATCGTGTGGGGCCCAGACCATTTGTCTTTGAGTGCTGCTGGGGCCACTGGCTCCAGCACCCACACCTTCTGTCCAGGCTGATACACAGTCAGGACAGCCTTTTGGTCGTGCCAAGCTTTCTGTAATTCTTGGCTCGCCTCAAGGTTTTTAGACGCCTTTTCCATGTACTCCGCCATCCGCGAGCGGAGACCGAGCACATAGTCCACAATGTTTGATGCCGGCTTTCTGAGAGGTCTCTCCCATCCTTCCTTTACCAAACAAAGGGGTCCCCTTACAGGATGTCCGAACAGAAGCTCAAAAGGGCTGTAGCCAACCCCCTTCTGCGGGACCTCTCTGTAGGCGAACAAGAGGCAGGGTATTAGGACATCCCATCTCCGCCGAAGCTTTTCAGGTAGTCCGGGAATCATCCCTTTTAGGGTCCGGTTGAATCTCTCAACCAGCCCATTGCATTGTGGGTGATAGGGTGTGGTGAACTTGTAGTTGACACCACATTCCTTCCACATAGCAGTCAGATATCCCGACATGAAGTTTGCACCTCTGTCTGAGACGACCTCCTTAGGGAAGCCCACTCTGGAGAACACTCCAAGTAGGGCCCGTGCCACCACAGGTGCCGTAGTGGTCCTAAGGGGAATAGCTTCAGGATACCTGGTGGCGTGGTCCACCACCACCAGTATAAACTTGTGCCCTGATGCTGTCTGGGGTTCCATTGGTCCGACAATGTCGATCCCCACTCGTTCAAAGGGTACCCCCACCACTGGTAGTGGTATGAGGGGGGCCTTTGTCGTGCCACCTGACTTACCACTGGCTTGGCAAGTGACACAGGAGCGGCAAAACTCCTTCGTATCTTCGGACATGTGGGGCCAGTGAAAGTGTGGAACAATTCTGTCCCAAGTCTTATTCTGGCCTAAGTGACCTGCAAGGGGAATCTCGTGGGCCAAGGTGAGAAGGAAACCTCTCAGAGACAAGGGGATGACCAGCCTCCTGGTCGCACCAGGTTTGGGGTCTCTTGCCTCAGAGTACAGGAGTCCATCGTCCCAGTACACTTTGTGGGTACCCGTGGCGTTCCCTGCAGCCTCAGCAGCGGCCTGCTGTCTGAGGGGTTCAAGTGAGGGGCAGTCTAACTGTGCCTTCCCCAGGTCTTCCCTGGAGGGTCCCCCTGAGCCCAGAAACTCAACCTGACCAGGTTCAAGCTCTTGCGGCTCAGTTTCCCTCAGTTCTTTAAGGTCAGCCTCCTCGGAGACTTGATCCACGACCTGGGGCAAGGGGGAAGGCGAAGCCTTACCCTTACGGCTCCTTTTCTTGGAAGGTGTCTGGTCCGTTCTTCCAGGATCCAGCACCTGTTCAGTGGGGCATCTTTTGGCCTGTGACCTGGTCACAGCAAGGACATGTGCTGGCAAGCCTAACATCTCCATGTGAGTCCTCTGCTCCACTTCTGACCATTGTGACGTTTCCAAATCATTGCCCAACAGACATTCTACGGGGAGGTCTGAACTAACCACAACCTTTTTCGGGCCACTTACCCCTCCCCAGGAGAAATCAACAACTGCCATACTGTGATTGGTAGTGACGTTGCTGGCATTGGTCACTAGGTAACTGGTACCTAGCATGATCTGTCCAGGGTCCACGAAGTTAGGCGTCACCATGGTGACACTGGCACACGTGTCCCTGTAGGCCTGGGCCACTCTTCCATTTATCAAAGGTGTCTGTCTGTATTTGCCCAAAGTATTGGGACTGGCATCAGGGGACATATCCATATCCCCTGTACAGACAAGGACGGCCTGAGTGAGCGTGCCGACTAAGTCGTCACTCCCCTCGGTTCCCAAGGTTAACCCAACTAATGCCTTGGGAGGCGCACTACCACTGCTGACTGTACTAGGGGGCGCAGGTGCCTTAGGGGCTGCAGTGGTAGGAGTTTGCCCTCCTTTCTTGGTGCACTCACTAAACCAGTGAGTCTTACTTTTACAGTATTGGCACCACCTTTTGGACTGGCCTTCTTGAGTCTTCTTCTTCTGTGAAGCCTGACCCCCACCCTCTTTGGTTTGTTGGGGACCTGTCGAAGACTTCTGGTCATTTTGTTCGTTCTTGTTACCCTTTTGGTCTGCTTTCTTCTGACCACCCTGGTTCTGATTCTGGTTCTGCTTGACCCTTGTTCTGACCCATCTGTCTGCCTTCTTTCCCAATTCTTGGGGAGAGGTCAGATCCGAGTCGACAAGGTGCTGATGCAACAATTGGTTCTGACAGTTGTTTAAAATCTGTTCTCGCATGATAAGATTGTACAATCCTGTGTAATCAGTAACCTTGCTACCCAGCAACCAGCCTTCCAAAGCCTTAGTGGCACAATCGACAAAGTCAGCCCAATCCTGAGACTGAATTTTCTGGGTGTCTCGGAACAGCACCCGGTACTGTTCCGTGGTTAAGCCGAACCCATCAATCAGTGTGTTCTTCAGGACTTGGTAGTTGTTAGCATCCTCAGCTCTTGTAGTGAGGAGCTTGTCCCTTCCTTTACCTTCAAAGGAAAGCCACAGTATAGCTGCCCACTGACTTGGGGGGACACACTGGACAGTGCAGGCCCTCTCCAAGGCAGTTATCCACTTGTGGATGTCGTCCCCTTGTTTAAAGGGGGGCACTATTTTACTCAGGTGTCTAGTGTCTATACCCCTGTCTTTCTCTCTATTGAGAACGCTGCCACCAGTGGGATCTAACCCACTTAATTTCTGCTCTCGGGCTAAGGCAAGTCTTTCTTTGGCGAGGGCAAGTTCTTCCCGCTCGATCCTCAGATTGACCTCCCGCATCTTCGCTTCATGCTCCCTCCTCTGAGGGGAAGTCATTCCTCTCTGAGAAGGTGCCTGAGAGACATGTGTATGAACCGATCTGCCAGAGCCTCTGGAGAGAGACCTAGCTCGTCCGTTCCCAAGGTTAAGCCTGCTTGAGCGTGGGCCCGGGGCTCCCCCAGTTCCATTCTCATGCCTGCTTAAGTTGGTCCTTGTAAGCCTGCCGACTACCACTGGACCTTTGTCTGCCTCGTCTCCCGATAACTCGTCCTCGTCCTCCTCCTCTGTGTGGAGGTCGAGGTCTGGGTCACCGAGGGTTCCCTCTAAGGGAGGCATGTTCCCATCTGCACTGGGGGGACCTGGGTTAGAGGACCTCCTAGCATCGTACGCCTCTAAGAGACCTATCAGTATTGCGATGGTAGGGTTAGAACCCTGGTTTAGCTTCCTGGAGGCACACAGTTGTCTCATCTCCTTGAAGCTAAGAGTTGCATACCGTGACACGACCTGTGGAGGGTCACTGACCACTAGGGGAGTCCCTGCAGACTCTCCGTGGACCGACATGCTTTTCTAGTGAGGTGTAAGTGTTGCACCTACCTACACTATGGGTTTACCTACTGATCCCTTGCTAAGAGTTGTAGTCAGGGTGTGCTAAGCCCTGTTACACTACAACAGCCGGTTCAGTAGAACTCGGAGTATTCTAAGTTAAGTTATATGTACCTGGGTACTTATGTGATCTTTCACTGCGATATTCTTAGGATACGTGTGTGGTAAAACAACAGCAAGCTCAAATCCCAACCGCTGCCACCAATGTGAGAAGTTGGCCTGATATGTAGTGCTCACTATTCTAGTGATCACTGTGTATCATTCCAAACGACCCTTATTGATGATTGGTTGTAAGTCAACCTTTTAGACCTGCTATCCTAGTAGCGTGGATACGAGCAGTCTTAGGCTAAACTCTAGAGGGCGTGTTAAGCCAGCTGTTTACCATCACATATACCCCTTGAACACCAAGTGAAAGGACACCACACAAGTTGTTATGAAAATAAAAGGATATTTATTTATGACAAGACTACCCTGGCTCTTTATGAGTCAGGGAGCTAAGCACACTACAAAACTCTTAGGAAAATACTTCAGTTGCACAATTTACACAAATGCCCGAGGGGCACGAGAAACCATCTACACTAACAGTGAAATGCGAATGGTTAGAGTCTGGAGATACTGATTCCGGAGTGATCCGATCAGTGGGACTAAACGAAAAAGGAACTGGACACTTGTAGAGCGAACCTGCGATGGAGCACCGAGATGCTCGAGTTACCTAGCCCGGAGGCTGCGGCTGCGTGAAGTTCGTCAAGATGTCGGGAGTCCTCGTGTAGTCTCAGGAGCCTGAAAGAAGAAGTTGCTGGCAGGCGACCAGTGACGATGTTCAGAGCGATCCAAGCCTGGATCGGTGGTGAAGGAAAACCTGAAAGCAGAGGGGACTCAGTTCTCAACCGCTAGCCAGCGATCGTGTGGGTACCTGGAGGGTACCGGCTGAAGTCACCTCGACCAGGTGAGTGGGTGACGTCGGACTCGGCTGTTCCTCGGACCAGGAGGCGCGGCGGCGACCAGGATGGAGGGCGAGCTGTCCCACGAAGGTGTCTGCTGTCGATGATGCTGGGCCCAGGAAGGGGCAGCGGATCTTGGCAGTGGCCACCCAGGCGGGGGAGTCAAGATGGCGTCGGGAGTGGACCAGGAGGGTCCGTGGTGCTCCTCTGTTGAAGGGGAGCAAGAGCCAGTCTGGAGCAACCAGACTCGTGATGAAACAATCGTGGTGCGTCGTGAAGAGGGCCACAAGCCGGTCGGCAAGTGGTCGAACAACGCGGTGAACAGCAAGGAGCGGAAGGGCCCCCACGCAGATCTCGTGGATGCTGGGGAGACAGACTTCGATGCTGGAGCTGCTCAGGGTTAGGGCTTCTCAACCCTAGGTGCACTCACTCGAGGGTCCCTCGGTGGGCGTGCTAGATAAGCGTCGTGCAGGTTCTGAAGATAGCCGGTCCCGCAGGTCTCGTCACACCTACGACTCTCAGCTGGGCTGATGAGGCAGGTAAAAGGTCAGAGATGGCAGGGACTCGGGTCTCGTCGAGCTGGGCAGTCTTGATCCGTAGGAGAGACTTACAGCAAACCGCAAGCGCTTAGGTGGTGCCTGCTGGTGCAGGATGGCTACTCCTTAGCCACAAGGGAGAGTCTTCAGAAATAGTCAAGAGTTCCTTTCGTGGAAAGTAGTTCGTGATTCGGAGTTATCCGATTATCTGATTATCCAATTTGGGAAGGGGACTCGCTCCTACCTTTATTCTAAGAGAAAGGGGCTGGCCCGTGACTAGGTTCTACCTATGGGTGGAGCCAGGAGGGGGGTGGTTACACCCCTATCCTTTGTCCGGCTTCGCGCCAGCTCAGGGGCTGGTGTGCCCCCGAAACTGGTTTGAGCCGGGCTATGCACAGTGAGCACCGGGGTGCCACTTGCAGTCACCTTCCTTTCAGCCCTGCCTACCTGGGATACACAAACCCTGTCTGGGACGGTGCTAACACCGCCCTCGACAGGAAACCCTTTGTCCAAGCTCCCCTTGCTGGAAGGTCCCCCAGCAGCAGGAGGTCAGACTTGTGTCTGGTGGCAGCATCCATTTTGTGATGCTGAGGCTTGAGTCAACTTTAACCGGGGTTCAAGGTTACTTCCATGTCGTGTCCCTCTAAAAGGGGGGAATGCTAACCCCGTCACCAGGACTGGCGAGGGGTTCGTATTCCCATTCGTATGACACCTTACTCGACATGTATAGGTGATGCGATGCCAAAGCTAGCAGATAACCGCAAGGATTATAATGCCTTAAAAGTAGTTGGCCCGCGTCACCATGGAACGGCTATTAGGGCTTGGTTCCGCAAGCCGTCGACGGGCTCAGCTCGCGCCAGAGCACCGTCCCACATGATCCCCTGCACTCTGCCTTCAGGATTGATAAGGCCTGCTATAGGAGTGACTGATAGGAATCCATGTGTCCATTTTTAGGGTTTAGGTGTAGGAATACTACACCTACAGCAACGGGTGATTACACCACGTGGCCCCAGCTGTCGTGCAGCCAGTTGTGTCAGATTTGGGCGGCCATTCCAGGGGTGGCATAATACATGCTTCAGCCCCTGGTAGGCCCTGGGTACACCGATGCCCTGGATACCTGTGGTATGGTGAGACAGGGACTGACAAGGTGGCCCAGTTCCAATTAGTGGATGCACCTAACGTACATGTGTGTTAATTTCGAGAGAGAACAGCTAGGCTGTGGGTCTGATTGGCAGGCCCACAGCCGGAGAAAGTCGTAAACCAATGAAGCAAAAGGAAAAAAATCTGGGTGATCATAGGATTGCAGACCCTACTCTCCTACAGATCCCACCACAATGGGTGTTCCCGTAATCCAGCTTGCTTGTGACCAGGGCTAGCCTGACTATTTTCCAGGTGCTAACCGAGAGCTATTCCAAAATCTTCCTCAGCATCTTCAGGGTACGGAAGCATGAGGCTGTGATGGCATTTACTTGGCTGGTCATGTCGTGTATGCTGTCAATGACAATGAAGAGGTTCTTGGCATGGGTGGTGAGGGTAGGGTTCGGTCCTAGCTCTGCTGGCCACCAGGTGGAGTCCCACTGTGATGTGCTCTTCCCAAAGATCATGATTTCAGTCTTGTTGGTGTTCAACTTTAGACAGTTGGTCTTCATCTAGTGAGCGATTTCAGTCATGCAGGCATTGAACTTCATCCGGATACTGGGCGTCATGTTCATGAGGGAGAAAATGAGTTTTGTGTCATTGAAGAGCAGATGATGCTGGCTAGAGGGATGATGTATGCATTGAAGAGGGTCGTGCTCAGGAAGGATCCTTGCAGAACTTCCCAGTTGAGATTGTGGGTGTCCGAAGTTTATAGTGCCAGGCTGACTGACTGGGTCCTTGGATTCCGATGTTGTGTAAGTGTTGTATTGGATGGCGTGGAGTCTATGTCAAATGCTGTGAAGAGGTCCAAAAGGATGAGGGCCAACATGTCTCCTCTGTCCAAAGTCATGCAGATGACATCTGTGGCAGCATTGAGAGCAGTTTACATCCTGTTGTTTTGTCTTAAACTAGACTGAGTGGTGCAGAGGAGTTGCTGGTGATTGAGGTGTCTCTTGATGATTTTCTGTTAGACCTTGGCTGGGAATGGTAGCAGGGAGATCGGTCTGTAGTTGGGAAACATTGAAGGGTCAACAGAGGGTTTCTTTAGGAATGGGAGGAAAGCTGCACATTTCTAAGCATTTCGGAAGGTCGCAGAAGAGGTGGAGTCATTCTGATGGGTGCGAGCATGGCGCTGATGGGTTGCAGTCCTCTGTAGTACGCATGGTGAAGGATGGGGCCCCTGACTGGATGGACTTCATGGTGGTGGTGGTTTGTTCTAGGGTGATGACAGGCAATGTGGTTAGCATTGGTTCTTTGGATTAGATTGGGAGGTGTTTGGCGAGGTCTGTGGGGTCCGGCTGAGGGCTGAATTTGCTTTAAATTTGGTGATTTTACTGGTGAAGAATTGAGAGATATTGTTGCAGATGTCCTGCGAGGGAGTGATTGAGGTGAAGGTGGCCAATGGTGAGGTGAAACCTTTCACATTGGTGAAGATTTCTTTGCTTTTGTTGGTGCTGGCATCGATGTGGTCTGTCAAAGGCAACAGAAATACTGAAAGACTGGTGTATCGCTAAACTACTTGAGTCCACAATAGTCTTGATGTTATCCCCTGTTGCAATTAGTGCAGATCTGTGCTCTCTCTGGTTAGAAGTTTGTTTAGATGTCAGTGAACAGCACATTCAGCCATATATAGGTGATAATTGAACATAGGCATGTCTTTCAATCCACTTGCCTACATGGGGGTATTTCATATTGGGTGAGAGATGGCTGAGACTCTTTTTCTGATGTTTGCAGTTTTCAGTTCTTTTGGTAATATGCCAGACTGCAGGAAGTGGTTGATGATATCTTAGGCCATGATGGCACATCAACTGTTAATGAGGATGTCTCTGAATATATGGGCTGGGCAGGGGGCTGCTGGTGATCCCAAAACGCCCCAATCTTTTTGAGACTGGTAAAGTCATCAGCGGATAGAGATATATGAAGGTTAGTAGATTGTATGGTAGAGGTTGAGGTGATGTGTGGGTTGGGCAGAGTTCTTTTTAGTTCATCTCCATGGGATCTTTTCTGATCTTTGTTTTTGGAAATGGAGTAAACCAAAATGAAATCACCGAATTCTGAGCAGTGCGCCACAGACAGATAGCTGCAGCTTTAAAGCTAGTTGGACTTGGGTAGTTAATTTAATTTATCAGGACACCTCTTTTTCCCATTGTAATGATCGTTTAATTTTGACCTTTGAGGAAATGGTCCCTCTCAGTGAAAAGAAAGTGACAAACAATTGTCAGTTTTCTTCCATTTTAAAGGCTGAAAAGTTGATGCTTCAGCAGTTAGAAAAAATAACATTACAGTGTTCCTGTAAGGAAGATGCCCTAGAGGCATAAATCTCAGTAACAAGGGTACAAAGTGGCTCTGAGACAAAGTAAAATAGTCTACTTCAACTCATAAATTTAAAAGCAACTTATTTGTCCTGAACCCTATTCAAGGTGGTAAGAGAACTTCAGTGTTTAGTTAGCTCCTTTGCGTCGTCTTAGGCGTTCTGTGATAGATCGTCAGATAACTTTATTAATAAAGTTCAAACAATCTATGATAGCATACATTTGCTTTTAACTGCTAATGGAGATATCACTATTTCCTTAATTGAGAACCCCAATACTCCTCACATTGATGAACTTTGTGTCATAAATGAAAATCCCACCCACCAACTACTTCTGTCTATTAAATCCGGATTCCCCCAATGGATGCACATCTCAATTATAATATTTTACATGTTAGTGAGGCAGGTAAGCCCAGTGTTAACATATGTGTTAAATGCTTTTTTCCATTCTGGAAAGGCTCCAATGGCCTGTAAATAAAGAGTAGTAATAGCATACATACAAAGGCAATTTCTGGATACTTTTATTCCTGTGAACTACAGACCTACCTCCATTTTTCACCTGTTGGCAAAGCTCAATGACAACTATTTAACTCAATGGCTATCCAGCCATCTAGAATGCCACAGTTTGCTCAATAATTCACAAATGGGATTTATACCAAGCACAGGTACATAAACGGCATTGGTCTCTACACTAAAGGACCTGAAAGTAAGTATCGACAGGGGATATCTGTTACGTTGCACGCTTTTATTCCTTATTATTTTCTTTGTTCCTTCTCCTTTAAACCTTTTGTATATGTTTGATTCTGGCACCTGGCATGTTGGTATAGATTCCATTCAGAACTAGAATCTTGTCATTGCTGTTTCTGCCTGCAGTCAGGATAGTACTGTGACTGTTACATTAACCAGCTTTTCTACTTTACTTGGATTTTGCCTAATTTTTACTGGATTTTACACTGGCGACGAGTTATACTGTTAGTACTTCCCACATCTATTGGCACAGGAGCGGTACCACTACTTTGGGATGATATTTTAAATTTGCTTCAACTGGATTGCCTACATATTGGATTCTTCCTGGATTTTTTTTTAATGTGGATTCTTCTATTTACGTGATCCACCACCGTTGTTTTCCTGATTTTCTACCTTCATCTGAAGCGAAAATACAGAAATTATATACTTTCAGTGGATTAGACTCACTGCTTTTTTCGAAATTATTAACAGCTACACACACGACTTCTATCTTCTTTCCAAACGCCTTGGCAACTCCATGTGGCAACAAGAGGAGTTCTAAGCCTGAAGACGCGTGAACTTAGATACAAAGAAGAATTATCTCTGGTCGGAAGATGTCGTATGCCCAACGCTGGATTTTTTAGTCATCACGTAACGTAACATGCGGCCATCTTGATTTATTTTGCCTGACCTCGGACATTTCACGTTCACCATCATCATATTATATGCCCAGCAGGCATTTTGAGTTTGCTTTGCATGTTGATGCGCACGACTGCGCACAACAAATTTTAGTGTTTGTGTTTCTAGTAGCTGGTATACACATCACACGACTGTGTATCAGATAAGGGATACCTTTGCATATAGCACCAATGTGCACGGCTAAAAACAATATTAAGGACATGTGAGTCATAAATATATATACATTTACATTTAAAAGAATGCCGTTGATATTTACTTTGACATATTTTTGGTATTTGCACATTTTCAATGCTGATGTGCACAGCTAAAATTCTTGTTATTTGACTTATTTTTAATTCCCATAACATTTCCTTGTACAAGTGATTTTTTTGGGAATGTTGTTTTTTTAGTACAGTAGTTGGTACATTTTGTACAGTAGTCAGTACTTTAGAAGGGGTGAATATGCAGTTTGAACCTCCTGCAAAGTTTTTACAAGCGAAGGGTGATCCAACCATTCCCCGATCTAGATGGAAGGAGGAATTTTTAACTTGTATGAAAGCCGTAGATGGAGACAGAATAGGTCATAAGGGAAAAAATATACTTCTTCATTGTTTAGGGTCAGAAGGTCAAGCAGTGTTTAGGACTTTACCTATTGTCCAAGGTGATTTAAGTACTTTGAGGAAGCGTTAGCTCGTATGGAATGTAGATTTAAACCCAGGACTAGTTTTGCACTCAATAGATATAAGTTCAATACACGTTCACAAAAGGAATCTGAATCCTTTGATGATTTCTTAACTGCCCTTAGATCTCTTGTCGTTTCTTGTAACTTTGGAATTATATCTGATGAAATGATCAGAGATCAAATAATAGTTAATATCAAGAGCAAAAAAAAGAAGGAACAACTTTGGGTTTTGGGTAATCCTAATTTGCATGATACTATTGCTACTGCAAAAGCTTTCGAACAGTCTGAAAGATGGATGAAAACTGTTGAAGAAGTTGGTTCCAAAAATTACAAAACTGTAGATGAGGTTTGCATCGTAAATACTTCTCGGAAATTCCCCCAACCAGGGAAGAAGAGTGATAAAAATGTAGTTTGTTATAGATGTGGGAATTTTAAACACATAGCGTCTGTTCAGTATTGTCCTGCCATTGGTAAAGAATGCATTAAGTGTGGGAGGGTTGGTCACTTTGTCAGGATGTGTAAAGATGATAAAAAGAGATTGATTAACAAAGGTAAAATGTTTACCATGAGAGGTAATAAAGTCTCGCGTGTAAGATGTGCGTGTGATATAGACAATGATTCCATGAAGGAAATTGGGATGGTTGTATCTGTTGACGATGTTTGTGCTGTTGAAGGTGAAGGCTTGAAGTCTCCTAAGTGTGCTGTCCAATTTTTAAATGAGGATTTAGAATTTATGGCTGACTCAGGATCACCATGGTCAATTATTACTAAAAAATATTTCAATGAAAAATTTGGTAAGTCTTTGACTCATAATGATTTATGTACTTCGGATGTCATTGCCCAAAGTTTTGATGGTTCTATCATCGATCTTATGGGATTTGTTGCCTCTGAGGTTTCATTCAAAGGGAGGACAGCTTTCATGAAATTGTATGTGGCAAAGAAGGGTGTTAATGTTTTAGGTAGGAGAGACCAGTGGAGATTAGGTATAATGATGAATCCTCGTAGCAAAGAACCTGTTCTGATTGTTGAAGATAATACTTATGGAAAGGTAATTGAAGATAAATATCCTAAAGTTTTTTCTGAGAAATTGGAAAAACTTAAAGGTTTTACCCATTTCATTAAACTTAACCAAGGAGAATGCCCTGTTAAGCAAAAACTTAGGAATGTTCCCATCAATGTGAGGGAAGAGTTGGGAGATGTCCTAAAAGAAATGTTAGAAGGGGGTGTTATTGGGGAAGTAGAATCATCAGAATGGGTTTCTCCAATTGTTTTAGCACGTAAACCTGACAAATCGTTGAGACTATGCATTGACCTCAGAGCCTTGAATGCTAATATTTTGGTGGACTGTCATCCTTTGCCAAATATTAATGAAGTTGGGAGCATGCTTGGAGGTGCTGCCATTTTTTCTACTCTTGATCTTCGTTCCGCATACCACCAAATAGAACTTGCTGAAGAGTCATGTCACCTGACTGCTTTTATCACTCCTAAGGGCTTATTACAATTCAAGAGGATGCCTTTCGGACTGGCTTCTGCAGCCTCTGTCTTCAAAAGATCGATGTGTCATCTTTTCAAAGGGATGGAATCATTTGTAAAATGCTTCCAGGATGATAGTCTTATATTTTCTTGTGATAAAGTTGTACATTCTGATCATTTTAGAAATGTGTGTAATGTTCTGAAAAAACATGGTCTAACTCTCAAAAGGAATATGTACAAATTGTATCAAGACTCAGTAGAATATTTGGGACACACGTTATCTAAAGAAGTAGTAGTACCCCAAAAATCTCTTATTGAGGCTGTCCTAAAAGCCCCTGCTCCAGATTCTAAAGATAAACTCCTTTCTTTCTCAGGTCTCTGTGAATATTACAACAAATTTATTAAGAGGTTTGCGTCCAAAATGGAACCTTTGAGAGAGCTTACTAGAAAAAATGTTGAATTTGTGTGGGAGGAAAGACAGCAAAAAGCTTTTGAAAGCATCAAGGCTGAGATGGTAACTGCACCTACTTTAAAACCGTATTGTAGGAATAAGATGTGCATACTTACTGCAGATGCAAGTTTATATGGTTTGGGGAGGGGGGTTTGTCTCAGCGAGATGGAAAAGAAGAGTGGAATGTAGCTTTTGCTTCTCGTACCCTTATTGTCACAGAGAGGAGCTATGCAGTTATGGAAAGAGAATTGTTACTTTGCGTGTGGGTGGTGGAAAATGTTCGCAACTATGTTTGGAGAGCATGATTTATTTTAAGAACAGATCATAAGCCTCTTGTAACAATTTTGACTCCTGGGGGTGGTCTTAATACCACTGCCTGCATTGCTAGGTTAATGTCTCGCTTAAAAGAGCACAATTATATGGTGTAATATGTTCCTGGAAAAATCAACGTAACAGCTGATTGTCTTTCAAGATTGCTGTGTGGTTTAAATGAAATGAGTGATGATGAAGAGATTGTAGCCAATATTTGTGAAGTTGTTTCAGGGAAATGTGGTACTATTTCTGAAGATATGTGGAGAAGAGCCATCGAGGGAGATGATTTACTTCTTAAGGTTACTGAATATATGAGTAAAGGTTGGCCTCCTATAAGTGAAGTTTATGCAAATTTGATCCCTTTCTGGAAAATCTCAGGTGAACTAGAGATAGAAGGGGATCTTGTGTTCAGGCAAGGGAAATGTATTCCACCTTCATCTCTTCACGATCACATATTATCTGTGGCTCACGAAAGTCATCTTGGAATGTCTTCCATGAAGAGATTGATCAGAACAGTGTTTTGGTGGCCTGGTTTGGCCAGAATTGTGGACAGAGTTGGAGAATGCTCTGATTGTGTTAGCAGTGAAAAAATGTTGAAATGTGATCCTGCTCCTCTTATATCTGTGGAATGGCCTGAGTTTCCGAGGCAAAAAATTGGTTTTGACATTGCAGGTCCATTTAATTTCTTACCTCATGATTGTAGATTTGCTTTAGTGATGGTTGACTATCACTCTAAATGGCCTGAGATCAAGCTTGTACCACATGCTAATACTAGTAACGTGATAGAATTTTTCAAAGATGTTTTTGCCGAGAAGGTTATCCAGAGGTTGTTATTACAGACAATGGAGTACAGATGAAATCTCATGAAATGGATGGTTTTCTTAAGTTTTTTTTATATTCGTCAGATCACCACAGCTTTATACGAACCACAAGGTAATTGTCAAGTGGAGAGATATAATAGGGTCTTGAAACAAGATATTCTGTGGGCACCAATTTTGGTTCCGAATGGAAAGATAAGTTAGGAGAGAAGTTATGGTTGTACCGCATAACACCTCATTCTACTACTGATGTTTCGCCTTTCAAATTGTTAAAAGGGAGGGAGCATATCTCTAAGTTGTGCCCCTGGTGGTTTAAGAAGAAGAATGTTGGAAATTCTGTGATAAACAGCGAGGATGTGGCCCTTAGAGTGAAAGAAAAACAACTGAGGTGTAAACACTATTATGATGCTCTGATGAATGTGAAACAACCTCACTTTGTTGTTGGAGATAGGGTCAGAATATGTAAACAAGGCATTTTGCTTAAAGGAGAGACGAAATTTGGAAGACCCATAGAAGTTGTTAAAATCAATTGCAACAGTGTTGATACTCAGGATGGTAAGGTATGGAATGTAAGAAGAGTGGCCAAATGTGTCAATGTTTGTTCTTAATTTTATCAAAGGAGGAAAATGTGTTACATTGCATGCTTTTATTCCTTATTATTTTCTTTGTTTCTTCTCCTTTAAGCTTGATTCTGGCACCTGTCATGTTGGTATAGATTCCATTCAGAACTAGAATCTTGTCATTTCTGTTTCTGCCTGCAGTAAGGATAGTACTGTGCCTGTTACATTAAACCATCTTTCCTACTTTGCATGGATTTTGCCTAATTTTTACTGGATTTTACAATTTCTTGTTGGATATCTAGGGGATAACTCAGCCACATGCAACAAAATCGATCATTCAATCGCAATCGATCATTTGAGGGATGTTTGTCTGAGAGATGTTATGTTTGTGCTTGAGCTAGCGCTCGAGTCATTGCAGTGTCATTGTAGATTGTTTACCCTCGAGTTTCTGCCAAGATTCCATGCTGGTGGTTGGCCAGAGGAGAGCTGATTGCTGGCGGCTGCGTCCGCACCTTTCTGCTGTTTGAAGGGGTTTGAGTTGGAATAAAGCACTTCAGCTTAATATTGCATCACGTATCTGACTTCGCAACAATGGCGACGAGATACTCAAACCCCACGAACCCACGCTACTGAATTTTTGGTGTTCATCGTTATTTTCCTTCTCTTCTGAAAAATAAGGAAACTAAAGATCACCAAATTGCTACAACAGAAGAATTGGAAGAGCAGTCACAGCCCTACCACACCGAAGGTTTGGTTTCTACTTTATTTACCTTGGTGTTGAGCTCTGCTTAGTGGCTGCTAGCGGTAAATTGCCTTCCTGCTGCTTCCTCCATTCTGCAGCAGAAGTAACTAAGGAATACCAATCTTAACAGAAGAAAGAACCTGAAGAGCAGTTACAGTATCTCCACACCCATGGTATTGTTTTTTTCACTTTATTTACCTTGGTAGTGGGCTGAGTGGCCGTTAGTGGTAGCTGCTTACCGGCCGCATCTTTCGAGCAGCAGCAGCGTTCCAGACGGCATCTTCGGGACAGCCTCATTCTCCTGTTTACTCTCCTGCTGACAGACTACGCATGTCCTGGACGTTGAATTCTACGAGGTCACGAAAAGGTGACTATGCGTGCGGCCATTTTCACGCTACCCGATTGTCTCAAAATTTAAAAGAGTCGTTGGAAGTTGACTCGTCTGTGGAATCAGACTGATTTTCATGTATTTTAAGAAGTAAACACTAATTACTGCTCATTTTTCTTCAGCGCTCTACGAATTAGTCTCAACAGTGAAACGCACACTGCGTGTCAACAACAAAGGTACTGTCTTATTTTAGTTTTATTTTATAATCCTCCATTATTTAGTTAGAATTCCATTTATATCAATACCAATTAACAATGGCAGTAGCTAACAAGAGTTTACCTGCCCCACAACAATTCATCGTGAAAGATTGTGAAGTTTCTAGTCAGAAATGGGAAGAATGGAGAGATTATTTAATTAATTACTTGGACAGCTTTGACAATAAAGAACTAAAACCAGAAAGGAAGAAAAGTATTCTATTACATTGTTTAGGTCCGGACGAGCTAAGAGTTTACAATAGAATTGAAAAAAAATACATTAACTGGTAGTGAAGTCAACGTGTTCACACAGGCCATTGCGGATCTTAATGCCTATTTTGCGCCTACTGTATGTAAAGCTGTACATAGATACAATTTTTATCATAGGAAGCAGGAACCCTCTGAGAAGGTGGAGGATTATATTGCTTCTCTAAGAAGATTAGCTTTGTCCTGCAAGTTTGGAGTTATTGAAGAAGAATTAATACACGATCAATTAATTATGCACTACAACAATCAGAACCTGCAAGATAAATTTTGGATTAATGGGAATGCTAGTTTGAGGGAAATTTCAGCTATCATCAGCAAAGCCGAGCTAACTTCAAGATGTGGTAAACTGTCTTCGCAAAATCTAAAGGAGATAATAGTGACAAGATTGTGAAAATTATAAAAACTATCTACATCCATCCTGAACTAGTCAAAAAGTCAAAAAAAAAATGACAAACTACCAGTTAAAGAGAAAGGAGGGAACAAAGAACATACAGAAAAAAACAGTGGACACCAAAGGAAGGTGTTACCGCTGTGGTAGCTCTTCACACTTTGCTAATGATGAAAGATGCCCAGCCATAGGTCAAAGATGTGCATATTGTAAAATGTCTGGCCATTTCGCACGAGCTTGTTGTAAATCCCAAAGTGTGAAATGTATGGTTGATGAGTATGAACATGTGGATGATAGTGATGACTCTGAATGTGAAGAGAATAAGGTATGTTGCATTCGTGACAACAAGGATCAGACTTCTGGTAAACAAAGGAAAAAACCTGTTTGTGAAATCGTTGCTGGTGGAGTGCAGGTGACCTTGATGGAAGACTCTAGGTCACCTTACACCATTGTGAACCAAAAACAAATGAGATCAGTTATTTAGTACTGTTATTGGTCCTAACCTAGAATATCCAGATGTACATCCGGTAAGTTATACGGGAGAACCCATTGAACTCCTTGGTTTTCGGAAGCTCACCTTTGAATTCAAGGGTAGAGTAGCGATGTGTAAGTTGTATGTGTCCAGAGCAGGACCCTGTGTTTTAGGTTGGTGGGACCAAGGTGAGTTGGGTATACGCCTGGATCCCAATAGTCAAGAACCTGTTCTGGTTGTGAGTCCTGCTATAGAAGACCTGCGCGAAGAATTTGCTACCAAAGGTTTTCTCTGGAAAAATCGGTGAGCTCACAGGATTCGCACATAAAATAATCCTTAAGAATGACGCTAAGCCTTGCATTCATAGAGTTAGGAACATCCCTTTAGGTGTTAAGGATGAAGTTGTTGGGGAGATCAAAAAACTAGTAGAAAAGGGGATAATTGAGAGCATAGAATCTTCTGATTGGGTCGCCCCCCTCGTCGTCGCATGCAAATCCAATGGTAAAACTCGCTTGTGTGTGGACTTGAGGGAATTAAATAAAAATATTTTTATTGATGTATTTCCCCTTCCCAAAATGTAAGTTACTTTCAGCTACCAAGGGCATGGTATGGTTTTCTACAGTTATCTAACTTCTGCCTACCATCAGGTTCCCCTCCATGTGGACAGTAAACACCTCACAGCTTTTGTCACCCCGATTGTTATCTTCCTATTTAACCGCGTTCCCTTTCGGGTTGGCATCAGCTGAGGTGATATTTCAGCGTACCATGTATCTCATTTTCAAAGACATGAAGAACGTACTGTTCTTCCAAGACGATATTCTTATTATGGGGAAGGACAGAGAAGAACACAATATCGTTTTAAACAAAGTTTTACAAGAATTAGAGGGGAAAGGTTTGACCGCTGAGAAGTCAAAATGTAAGTTTGCCACAAAAAGTGTAACTTATCTTGGACATGAGATAAGCGCTTCTGGCAGCCGCCTCAAGTCGGAGCTTGTTGAAGCCATAAAAAAAGCTCCCACTCCACAAAGTAGTCAGGTCTTTCCTTGGCCTGGCGGAGTTTTATTCTAAGTTCGTTTGCAATTTCGCAGGAAAGATGTAGTGTATCAGACATCTTCTCAAAAAGGGTAGTACCTTCAATTGGTCTTATGAGTGTCAAGTGTGTTTGGATAGCATTAAAAGAGTCATTTGCTCAGCTCCTGCACTCCAAGGCTACGACCCTAAACTAAAAAGTATTATTACAACCAACGCTAGTGGTTGAGGCCTTGGTACAGTTTTATCCCAACTACAGAGAGATGGAATGGACTGTGTGGTGGCATTTGCATCCAGGGCACTCACACCGACAGAAGAAAAGTATTCCGTAATTGAAAGAGAAGCCCTTGGTTGCTTATGGGGACTTAAGCATTTTAGACAATTTGTGTGGGGAACTTGTGTCGCGCTGCGAACTGGTCATAAACCACTCACAAAAGTCCTCACTTCACAAGGTTTAAATAATGTCTCACCCAGAATTTCACGTTTCTCTGTTCAACTTTTAGATTTTGTGCATGAAGTAGTGTCCCTGGAATTCGCAATAGAATTGCTGGTTTTTTAAGCAGGTGTCCCCTACCTTTGTGTGAAGACACTAGTAATGACTGGGACCACTGGTTTGTGAAAAGCATTTTTAGCAGTGAAATTTCAAGTATTCCTCATGAAGAATGGGTGAAGAACATTTCCCTTGAAGATGTACAGCAAGTAAGTGAATATATTCACAAAGGTTGGCTGGAAAAGTCTAGCTTCCTCAAAGTAATAGTTCTATTTTGGGAAGTAAGAAACAAACTTTCTTTTGAAACTGAATTGTTACTCAGAGGGGGTAAATTTGTTCCTCCTAAAACTTTTCGTGAGAAGGTAGTTAGTTAAACTGGACTCCTGGGGATTGTCAAAACTAAATGCAGAATCAAACAATCCTACTGGTGGCCTGGAATTGACAAGGATATCAGGAGAGTTGTCGGTGATTGTTTCGAGTGCGCTAATTCTGATAAGAGTTTGACCACCTGCCAACCTATTTTCCACCTCATCGTTGTACCCAATATGCCATGGGAAAGGATTGGAGTTGATATTTTTGGTCCTGTAAGATCTGAAGACGGTATGCAGAAATACATTTTTGTCATTGTAGACCATTTTTCAAAGTGGCCTGAATACAAAATTGTAGTTAAGTCTGATTCAGAAAATGTATAACATTTCCTGAGTGATGTGTTTGCAAGGGAAGGTCTCCCTAAGGACTTAGTTACCGACAATGGTGGATAATTTGGGAGAGTTTTGAAAACTTTGTTAAGATCACTGCCAGTGTACGTCTTGGGTGGCTGACTGGTATCTCTCCTGTAAGGATTATCCTCCATCACCTCCTATGTAGTTAAAAACCTAAGATTTAAGCTGGATAAGGTGCTCTCCCTAGAAGCGCAAACTGATGTACTAGTGTCTGCCTGTTCTTTTTAGCTGAAACTTTTAAAAAAAAGGGTTTGAGAGTTACTTCTCCCATATATAGGCCAGTTGTGGTGGCTACTGCTAATTTACCAAGAATTGACTAAGCCAACTCCCACTATCTCAGCTTATCCGGCAAATTTCTTGCCAGCCTACCGTTAATCCAAAATACCGCCATTTGTGTGATTTATGGATTACAATTACATACACTTGACCACATTTCAGAAGAGAGGCATAGGCTTAATTGGTTGATGGTCACCCAAAGCATACAGTTCAACACTATGTGATTGGTTCATAAGGTCCATTATGGTGTAGTGGCTGCTGCTTTATGAACTTCATTCGGAAGTCTGAACTTGCTCTCCCTCTGTAATCTTCCTTCAGCGTCCTCACGGCTATGCCATGGTTCAGAATGGCTAATTTTATTTTTAAATCGTTTGTTCCATTGGGAGTAAACGTTTGAAATCAACTGTCCACTTCCATGCAATCTATTGAAATACAGTATTTTCCACAGGAACGTAATTAAAAAATAAATATTATAAAGTGGTGTGTGTTTTTGCTTCTCTGCCAGTTTTTCTCCATTCTTGTCCTCTTTTATTTTTTTTATTTTTATTTTTATTTCTGTTTCTTTTTCTTTGTCTTTTCTATCTTTTAGTTTGCCTCTCAGGGCCAAGATACTGTTTCTGGTGGATGTTGTCCTGTATAAATGTTTACTTTACATTCATTCATTCAGCTATGAGACCCACCTTTAAAGAGTCGATGGGGCAACAGACAACTTGCTATGTTCAAGTCCATAGAATAGAATGTTTGCTCTATCAGAGGTGGTGACGTGACAGTGAGGAGCACACTAGGGAGGCCATACATGTTGCTGGAGAGAGAGCAGGAAGTTCTTGAACTGATGAGGTAAGTTGAAAGTTGGTTGGAAGCTGTAGATAGGGAGTCTGCAGGCAAATAGGCCAACACTTTTAGTGCAGATATATGAACCTCAGGTGCCACAGCAGAAGTGGAAAACGTAGAATACGTTGACATTGAAGGAGCAAGCCGAGTAGCAGTTTGAGTTGATTACACATAAGCGAACAGAGGTGCTCCATAAGCAACAGCAGTGATAATAGGCTATTGCATAGGATAGCAATGATATTGGACCAGTTGAAGGACCAACAGCTGGATTAGCTCCCCATTAATTCACAGCAGAGTGTTAAGCACAATAATATGATAACAAGCACATCACTGAAACTTTGGTCTTGCTGCTAGTGGCAAGAGCTTGTGAAATCTTAAAGTCCAGTGTTCATGGAGTCTAGAAAGGGAATCTGCCACCAGTGGAAAGTTGTAACATATAGCAGTCATACTTCATGAATGAGAACATCTGCAAGGATGAGAATAGATAGATGAGAATAGATACCACACTCCAGAACCTATGTTCATAAAGCATTGGCAACACCAGTGGTGTTGGAGGCATTAAACACAGCACCTAAAAGGTAGGCAAAGAGAATGAGGTAAAAATTTGTGGAAAATCTCTTCCTCGGAATGTGATGTCTAGCAGTCAAAAATATTACATTGTAATGAAAAATAAATTGAAGTTGAAGAAACTCCCTTTGCCGTGATAGCATTGAAACTAATGTATCCAATGTATCAAGGTGCAATGGGGTGAGAGGGGAGTTTGGTTAAGAGGGAACATCACAACCCCAAATTGGCAGAGGAGAAAAAGTTTTAAACACTAAGTAGATTAATGTAACCCTTGCACAACCCACACCATGATAAATGTGTTCTGTTAACCTAGCATCTGTTCTTCACGAGAGTATGGTGCAGTGAAATGAGAAAGTTGAGAGCTCCAATAATTGGCAAGCTAAGCCAGGCTTGGAAAAGTCACAAACACTATGGTGCCGATTACGATCCGGTAAAAACCGGGTACGAACCGTCGGTCGGAGCGTTTCCTCCATCCGACTCGTACCCGGTTGTAAAACTTTACAAACATGGAATTACGATTCGCACGGAAACGCCATTTCCGTACGAATCGTAAAAAACACCGACCGACGAAAATATACATACGAATGTGATCCGGGAATGCTGCGACGTGACGTCGGGACGCTTTCAGGCAGCGTTTCACGACCCAGGAACCACGATTCGAACCGACAGCAGTCCGGACGGCAATATTTTCACGGCACCCAAAAAGTGCCGGAAAAGCGAAGTACGTCGCAAAACGACCAGAGTAGGTGGCCCGGTACGCGCCGTACCCCCCCTGCCCCTGTACGTACGCGCTGACCCCCCCCCAGCCCCCGTATGTACGCGCCGACCCCCCCCAGCCCCGTACGTTCGAGTCGTACCCCCACCTGTGTATGTACACCCTTGTACGTGTCGAACCCCCCGTGTATGTACACCCGTGTACGTTCGAGTCGTACCCCCACCCGTGTATGTACCTACACGGGTGGGGGTACGACTCGAACGTACACGGGTGTACATACACGGGGGGTTCGACACGTACAAGGGTGTACATACACGGGGGGTTCGACACGGGTGTACATACGCGGGGGGTTCGACACGTACAAGGGTGTACATACACGGGGGTTCGACACGTACACGGGTGTACATACACGGGGGGGTTCGACACGTACAGGGGTGTACATACATGGGTGGGGGTACGACTCGAACGTACACGGGTGTACATACACGGGGGTTCGACACGTACAAGGGTGTACATACACGGGGGTTCGACACGTACACGGGTGTACATACACGGGGTGTTCGACACGTACAAGGGTGTACATACACGGGGGGGTTCGACACGTACACGGGTGTACATACACGGGTGGGGGTACGACTCGAACGTACGGGGGCTGGGGGGGTACGACTCGGACGTACGGGGGCTGGGGGGGTACGACTCGGACGTACGGGGGCTGGGGGGGACGACTCGGACGTACAGGGGCGGGGGGGTACAACTCGGACGTACGGGGGCTGGGGGGGTCGGCGCGTACGTACGGGGGCTGGGGGGGTCAGCGCGTACGTACGGGGGCTGGGGGGGTCGGCGCGTACATACGGGGGCTGGGGGGGTCGGCGCGTATGCAGGCACATGTCTCCATGGTTGCTATGGGAGTTCGGTGCGGACTGTGTTTTTTCCATACGGTTGTAACATCGGACGCACGGGATGGATCGTAATTCCACGGTCGGACTTCACTTTTCACATTTGTATGGTAAATCGTCCGTGGACGTGTCGGACACATTTTCCGACCCGAGGACGTGTGGGGAATAATTCCCAATGCGATTCGTATGGACTTTTTACCATGCGAATCGTAATTGGCAGTTTGTACGGCACTTGTACGATTCGTACGGAAAAAGACCGGATACGAGTCGTACGGGGAATTTTTTTACCGGATCGTAATCGGCACCTAAGTATTTTAATCAGGTTGATATGAGCCTATTGACAATGCCTATCTTTTACACCAACGAGATCCTCCCTTTCAATTTTATTGCTTACACAATGAGACCCCAAACCTTATTCGCGCATCTTCGTCCACCAATCCTTTTGGGCATTGTTTATTATGCAGGTATAAGTGATCTTACACGAAGAATAGTTTTTGTTCATTTAAGGGCTGTTGACGTACATGAATTAGCATTTTATGTGGCTCACAGTATTTCATTAATTTTGTGTTGAGTTTAACATAAATTTTTATTTCTTTCCAGAAATGAAAACATAGCGCAACTCCCCGGAGGTAAGACAAAACGGGCTCGAAATGCATCCGGGACAATGATTTTATGATGAGGCACATTGAGAATGACTGATAATTCTGATTGAGCCTTAGTAATCAAACACTGGTGAAGTGATGTATTACTGGATAAATAAAAGAAACACTTTTGGCACCTTCAACGTATGAATGGTTGAAAGTGATCTTTAACAGAGAACAAGCGTAGAAACTACATTTAATGCAGTGCCAGGCTTAATGAAACCTTGTACCAGTTGTTTTCTGGTCCAGATGCAATCGCCAACAGGTTGTAAATCAGTGAGAGCAGGATGCAGTACAGTAGTCTTGAAACCACTGATGCTGAAACTGTAAACAGCTATTAAAGAGCCGAGGACTGAGTAATGGACATGAATGTAGAAAGGACTATTTTGGAAAATAAACCATGATCTTTACCACCTTTTCACCCTTACTATTCCTTCGTCAGCACTCGTACACTCATTCAAACTTTACTTGAAAAAAATGAATTGTCTTTGCCAACAGTAGAAGGAAATGTCACTTAACTGACTGATAAGCGATCCTGCAGAAAAAAAAAAAATCACTGATGGAAGACAATAAAACATTTTAAGAAAATATTCAGTTGCATTTTTTTTGCATGCATGTGAACTGATATTTCCAAATGTAAATTAAAAAAATCTGTTTGCATAAAGAAAAGGAAACAAGGGTGGTACGGCATGGGTTAGGGTTCTTTAGGACATTGTAAAAATGACTTCTGAAAATCAAGAGCGAAGTTGCTGCATAGTACTCTGAATATTCTCAAAGCATGAGTGGGGATTTATCAGTGGAATTCTTATTTCACTTACAACCTCTTCTACGGCACATGGGCTTATTCCTGAAGCATTTCAGGGTGTAGGAGTTTCTGAGGCACACACCGCAGAGGGGAACCCCAACCTGGCTTCATCGTCAAGGGCTGGTAAAAGATGTCAGACAAGACTTCTCAAATAAAGATCTCCAGTGCCAAGGCTTAGTCACACCACATTAAAGGAGTGATTACCAGGATCATGGAGGCCAAGAGGGTCCATTTAGCCCAGTGCCTCGGGAGACCAGTGCCAAGCAAGCACGGCATGGCTTGATGGGAAGGGAGTATCTGGCCAGTGATCACTGACTCCTAACTCATCAGTTACCAGCTGGACCCATTTCACCAGGAACACCTTTGTCCATACCTGTCTAGTTAGCTAACATAATTTTTCATGCAGAACTTGCAGGCCTCTACTGGTACAGAGAAAGCAAGACTACAGGATCCAGCATGTTGTTGGGTTAGCTAAAAATCCAGGATGGACAGTGTTGCTCCTGCCTATGTCAGGCAAGTTGGCATTTAACAAGACAACTGAGAGTAACAAGTTATCACTGAGTAGTGAGGCAGAAGCAGCATCTATTAAAAATGACTCTGGTGTCCTTTGGTGCACTCAATCCAAAGAGAAGGTCCTCAGAAGAAAAGACACTCGCATTAGAAAGTTGAGTTGCAATATACATAGAAATTTATTATTTTTAAAACCATGGGTGCACCCCGAGAAAAGCCAACTAAAAATGTATTTGATTATCTAACCAACAGATTAAAAAGAAAAGAAAAAGGCGACTAACAAATTAACTTTGAGTTTGGGATGAACTTCTTTACCATAACATACTGAAGGACTTTATGAACCACATTAATCCGTCTGGTGATTGCACATACAGACAGGGTGCTGGAGACATCAGAAATAACTGGACCATTTTCCAGGAGGGCATATGAGGTGCGCACGCCCCTGAGGCTACTATTACCTTCATTGTGAGTTCTCCAGGAAGAATTGTATTGTTATTATACTTAAAAGCCGAAGACTGAAAAATCTGTAGAAAAAACTGGAGCAGTAACACTGTGAGATGAGAGAGACAAGGTCAGATTCACTGTAGTGAAAGAGCAGATATGGGAGGAACATGGTGCATGAGATGCAGTAGAAAGAAAGTGGGTGGGGTAATGAGACTTGGGCAATAACAAGGGGTGAATGGAGAATACGATATGGAAAGCAAGATGATGGAGAGAGGGGAATGAAGCTTGAACAGTGATATTATGGTGAGTAAAGAACAGAACTCGGCAAGTAACACAACATTCATGGAAAATGAGACTTGGTCAATAATATGATGGAGAGTAAAAAGCAAGGTTGTGGAAGTAATAATTAAATGAATAAAAAATTATGTAGGAACACGAAGACAGGGTAATGAGGTGGCAACTGCATCGAGAGCAGGAAAAGTTACTTGAGTAGAAATAAGATGGAAAGTGCTGGGAGAGGAAAGTGAGGTCTAAATTAGTACACAATGCAGAGAAAAGTAAAGTGGGAAGAACAAGATAGAAAGAAGATCAATAACACAATGCAGAAAGAAGAGTGACATGCGGTGAGTAGCATTATAACATAAGGCAAGATCAGAGTATTGAGCACTTACATGATGAAGAGAAGAAAGGGAAAAGAGCAACATTACTGGGAGAGAGAATATATGTGCTGGCATTAGAAAAAGGAGTGAAGTGAAGATCTTGGGAGTGAGATAGAGGAAAGGCAGACAAGGTTGAGCAATGGGAGCCCGAGAAGTCACACAGTGAGGATAGAGAACACAACTGTTGCTGTAACAATAGGCAGATAGTGAGGAACTCATACAGACTCTTCAACGAGGTGATAATCTGTAAAACAATGAAGGAGTTGTGTTAAAGAATGAAAATGGTACATGAGGGAGGGGGAGCACGCTTATGATAAAATGAAACCAAGAAAGTTACATGTGTAGAGAGACATACATAGAATGGTGAGTAGATGATAGTGGGACTATGAGACTAATCCATGATAGAACATTGGAATGTTTGGAAACAACAGAGTGCTCCGGGCTTCTAATGGCCGGTAGAAGCCCGGAGCTCCAACATTCCAATGTTGTCATTCACAGCTGTTGCTGTGAACAAAGGCCTCATGGAGCCAGAGGGGATTTCAGTCCCATTGGGCTGTGTGAGGCCTTTGTTTTATTTGTTAGAACATTCTGCTCTCTAGTGGAGGAATGCTCTAATAGCCTTATTCTCCTCCATAGTTAGGCTATACCAGCATTAAAGTTGCGCTCCCTTGTTAAAGGCCAGAGCCGAAAGGCTGGAGCTGGACTTTAATGGCCGGTTTAGGCGCAAAGGCGGGCTCTAAGGCTATATTAGAACACTGAAATGTTGGAAGCTCCACTGAAGACAATTATGTGGCCCAGGGCTAATTATGGCTGGCATAAGCCACCTTATCCAACATTCCAATGTTTGTCTTTCTGTTTCTCTATTTTTAATTAAAAACATTCTACCCTCAGCGGGTGGAAAGTTCTCCTTCTGCTTCATGCTATACTGGTTGTTAATGTGTCCCTCTCCCTCGTTATAGGTCTTTGTCTGCGACTTAGACCTATAGCTTGTGTTCAAAGCGTTTAACAACCAGTATAGCGGATGGCAGTGGCTATAAGGCTATATTAAAGAATGGGGAACTTAAATAATTAGTTATATGGTGATATTGGGGAAGGAGGTGTTGTCTAACATAAAACACAAGGGAGCTCCTACATCAAGAGAGCTCTACGTTTAAAAGAGTAATATTCTCAAAATGTCTTTTTTAAGAAATGTTTTTAGCCTTATTTGAAGACCCTGGCATCATTAGTGACATGTATCACAGTCTCCATCTTGAGTACTAAGCACAATAGCTAGAAGGTTATACTACCAAGTGATGGGATTTCCCCCTATTGATGCCACCTAGATAGAGACACAGACATGATGAATGTTCCTAATCAACTCAAGGGCTATCCTCGCCATTGGGTAACCCCTGAATAAAGAATCAATGGATTTGTGGAGGGAAGCACAAGAGTGGTTCACATGCAATCCAATTACTTCTTTGGAGGGGTCCAGTTTAGGTCCGTGTGGTAGGATCCATGCCAGAATTTCAGGATATCCACAGAAGATACATTTACATACAATGACTCTAAGTGGAACTCATTCACATAGTCAGTGGTTACATACAATGACTCTAAACACAACTCATTTACATACAGTGCATCTATCCGAAAACTATGACATGGTTCCAAGACATTGAGACCACATTTTGATTCCCTCTGCTGCTTTAAAGAGTGAATCCTTCTTAAAAGCAACAATAATCTGGGGCAAGTTTCAGCCTTTGGGTTGCTAATTCAAAATAACTGTGTCTGAGGGAGGTTGTGTTTGAAATTCACTGGGAACCAAAATTAGCCAACTTCGGGTCTCCAACCTCAGCCGCTGGCTTAAGTGGGGCAAATGAACGTTCAGAATCAGACACATAAAAGTGGGATGAGCTTTTTGCAAATGCAATGGTGGACGTGGGGATGCAAATGCCGGACATGGGGATGCAAATGCCACAGGCTTAGTGCATATCGCAAAGCTACCAACCAAAGGAAACCACCATGCATGAGACTGCAATAAATTAACTTTAACAGTTGACAATGTCCCATTCCTACACAGTGGACCACAGAGACCTTCGCAGGTCTGGTATGTTTATAAAAACACAACTGGGACTAAATTGAAGAGTCACATGTAAGTGATATGTTACATGAATGGACTTGTAATTTGGGTGCAGCAGCATTTTCCAATAGAAGAACATCAAACATGACAAAGCACATCCAACTCGCTGGAGCCATGCACTCCTTTCTTAGAATTTAGGAAAATAAGGGGCCCACTTTCCAAAAATAGCCCTCATTCTAGAGAACCCACTGTCATGGAGCTTAGCAGACCTCCGGGAGTTCCTTTAAGGCAGTCAAAAAAGGATGAAGACTGCAGCTGGAGACCCCAGGACAAAGACTGAGTGTGGGGTGAAATTCTCAGACCGCAAATCTATAAGGTAGGATACCTGTGGACCCCCTGGAATAGTAAGAACCTCTTTTGCTGGAAGGTTCTACCAAGCTTAGGGTTCTATTTCTGCTTTGCTTCAGAAATTCTAGGTTTTCTAACAGTCTTGAAGAGGATTTCAGAAATCCATGCACCAATTGCTCCTTCCCTGAAGCCGTTTTCACCTCTGCGTCCTCTCCTTGCCCCTCTCTCTCATTCCGTGTACAGTTCCGTAAGAGGCGGAGAGCTGAAGAGGATGCTACTGTGCCTTGGAGTTTGCGTGATGCAGGGTTGAGTCATCGAAGAGCGGATTCTTCACTTCCATTTCACCAGTCTGGAAGAGAGGTAGAAGCAGATGGTTGTTACCTCTCATAGAGTCTAGTCTAACATTTAATTGCGTTATCTAAATTGTCCAAACCCCACTGGGGTGGGCTCCTAAGGCTTAAATTCAGAGTTGATTTGGGGCTCCAAATTATTTGTCAAGCTCTCATTATTGTTACGTTCTTCGTGTATCCTTGAGCTGCCATCCCAGAGCTCTTCGATAACCTCTGTATGATGACACAAAGGAACTCTGGGGTGGTGGCGACAGGATACACTATGAGCTTAACAATAATTGGAGTTTGTCATGTTCCTAGGACTCCGGAGCCATTTTGACTTTATACGTAGAACTATTACCTACAGATACCACCATGTGAATCCTGGTAACAGGTTGTCTGTCCCTTTCTTTGCTCGTGCTATAACACTTTCACTACAGCTGATAGCATAGAGCAAGGAAGAGGTCACCAGGTCCAAAA
This sequence comes from Triturus cristatus, assembly GCF_964204655.1. Taxonomy (NCBI): domain Eukaryota; kingdom Metazoa; phylum Chordata; class Amphibia; order Caudata; family Salamandridae; genus Triturus; species Triturus cristatus. The sequence goes on from NC_140580.1 coordinate 991,020,421, forward strand.
GAATGTACAGACACAGTTCAGCACTTCATTCTGGGCAGAAACATGTCGACCTAGCATTGGATGAGGGTTTTTTTTAAATTACTACAACCCCATCCACCTTTAGTTTTGAACCTTGTACTAGTGAACTTAAGTAATAAAATGTCACTCCATTCACCACCTGATACAATTTTAACTGTCCAGAGACTCAGTTAGGACGAATCCAACCCTACGACAAGCTGCAGCCCTTGATAGTAATCTCAATTCAAGAAAGGGAGATCTGTGCTTTTCTATGGTTTCCCTCTCGTTCCCCTGTTACATCTTTGTATGGAGCATTTTACAAAAAAAGCAAAACAAAGAACTAGTCCCATGTTTGCACACTTCATCCTTTTGATAGGTAGCTCTGCTACATTATTAAAAAGCTCAGAAATGTGTTTCAATGATAACAGAATTTACCTGACAAAAATTCACAAAAATTGTCATCCTAGAAATCAAAAATGTCAGAGTGCAAGATCAAAAGACAAGTCTTCTCAGGGTTTCACCTCGGATATGCAGCACTATCCCTCCACACATCAGGTGCCCCTCTTAAGTTGGAGTCCCAAGTTGGGTTTTGTAATATAAAGGCATGCCAAGAATAAACCGTATACCCGGGCCATAACATGTTTTGAAAATGAATAATGTTCAGCATTAATCTCTTCAATGTGCTGCATGGTACTGTTAATGTTAATTAGCTCATCATTACTTGCCTTCTGCCAAAGACAGCACTCCTCTAGAGTTCACATGTTGCCATCTTTAAGGCAGACTATGTAATTTGTTCTGCAAGTTTTTCTTATTGAATCCAATTACATTTATGAAGAATGGGACTATTTCTGTTGCTCCGCTTTATAAAGGACCTCAAAACACATATTTTTCCAAAGAGCATAGCCACTGACAAGGATCCTCCAAGTTACTCCATCCTCAGAGCCCCATAACATTACACTGTTCCCAATGCCACCTTCATCCCCATCAATTCATACTATGTACAACCGCCTGCTGCTCCCCTCACCATCACCACAAGGAAAACAAAATGCACCCCTAATTTCACGCCTATGGTTGGTCAGATCAGCTGCTGTGCATTTTTGTTTTTTAGGGAAAGGCCTCACACTTGCAGTGCATTGTGACTTTCACGCTTTCATGGTTTGAAAAACTGATGAGCAGAACTTGGCCAGCATGGTCTTCCTTTTCATGCCCAAGGCACAACTACCAGGAGATGTGCCTTCCTCTAGACCAACCCAAGCAATGAGCATGCAACCTCAGTTACAATGATCCTCATCTTCACAAACTTCCTGCATCCAATGACTGGTTGCACGTAAAACAAATTCACACGGTCCTAACTGAGTAAGAGAATGTCTCTTCTTCGGTGCTCCCTCTCTTGATGCCTCAGTGCTCCGAGTGTATCTTCTGCCCTCTCTCTCTTTTACACTTTTCTCTCCTTGGTGATCAGTCCTCCTTTCTTATAAGTGCACTAACGTCATTATTCTTCGTGCTTTCTAGTATCTGTGATTTTACTATTTCCCAGCTGTTACCTTTTAGTTTCTTGCCACGGCTCCTTCCCCTTTGCCCCTAATGTGGTCTTATTAAGTTATCACTTTTGTATATTTGGTGATGCTAATTATTAAAGCTCTCTCACTTGTCTTCAGGACAAACTTCACAATTTCCTCAATTCCCATGTTTCCCTTATTGTAGTAAGTTTTTTCTTGAGTACTCCCTCTTCTTTTCTTCTTTTTTTCAAAATGCTCGCTCTTTTACTTTTTTTTTTTAAACAAACTTTATTGCCTTTTACATATCTATTAGGCACTTCTTCGACATCGTTACAGGTAAATACTTTACAGTCTCAGTCTCAGTGTATCTCATTGCCTGCATCGCATATACATGGTAGTATTGTTCCTGAGTCTACCCTGCCCACTCATTTTATGCTTGCTCTTGTTCACTGTGTCTTATCTATTATTATTTTCAGTAAAGTCTCACAGTTTCTTGTCTGTGCTCCTCACCCTCTGTTCTCTTGGTGCTCTCTCTCTCTTCTATTCAATACTGTTGGTCTGTTTTTCACTCTGAATCTCAACGGTATTGTCATTCTTCACCTTTCTCAGCAGAGACCTGTAGATCTTCTCTTTTCTCTTCTTCTCCTGCCCTTCATCCTCCACACTATGTTTTTTAACTGTCATTTGTGTATTGCTTCAGATGGAATGACTTTGCTGACTTCCTTGCTGATAAAGTATTTTGCATTGTATGGCGTTGTACTACAAAGCTAGTCTCTCCATCCATTGAGCATGCCGCCCGCTAGACCCAGGCCCTACACATATTCAGTAACTAACAGTAACCAATAACACTGAACTAACCATTAAGCCTGGGTTCTGGAGCAGCATGCTGCCTGACGTAATGCGCTTTGACGCCTCATCAGCGGTTGTAAGCGCTACATAAGTGCACACATAATTACAGGCATGTACGTGTACCTGGAAGTGCCCCAGAAATACTGCTGTGAAACGGGGAGGGCTCTGGGCCATGTGCACTTCAGGTGTCGTTAACAGGTTCCAAATGCAAGTGCCAGTTATGACCAGGCTAACAGTAGAAGGGCCTTACTGAAGCCACCAACTACCCATGGTGAAGTCGTGAGCGTTGAAAGCCAATCCAGGCCACAGCAGGTTAGAAAAAGGCTTGGCCAAGCCTTTGGGAACCTGTGGAGGGCCTGTGCTCTAACCCTGATGTCTCTTTTCTTCCAGGAGCCTGAGCACCTACAAACAGGAAGAACGTCTGTGCACTGCCTACCTACCACCCCATTTCGGGTCTGGGCATACAGGTAAATGTAACAATTAGGGACACCCTACCCAAACAACAGAAAACACTTGACAGAACAGTTTACATGTATCCACTGAGTAGACAACTCGGACAGCACCAACAGCTCCAACTGCATCACTAAACCAAGTCCACAACATAGGCCACATTGCATGCCCACATATCTAACACTAAAACCACTTTTCATAGAACACCACATGTGCGTCAAATAAAGCACAACACGCCACAGGATTAGCAATATCACGTTTAGACCATACGCATTAGCGAGACAATGTGCACATTACCAACATAAGATATGTGCAAGAAACAATCACAGCCTTCCAAGCGCAACTCTGGGACACCAAAATCATACACACACAGTTAATTGAATGAAACATACCCACCCAACCTATAAGGAGTTAAGATCATAAAATTTAAACATGGGAAGAGTGCTTCCCATTTAGGGGGGCAGAAAAGTTGGTTGGGTGGCCATGGTGGCTCTTGCTTCTGTGACCAGCCGTTGAGGAGCAGGCGGGTGGTGGATGGAGAGAGGACGAGGAATGTCCCTCCATCCTGGGTCAAGGTTGGCTTTGTTTCAGCCGGCCCTGCCTGTAGGTAAGTTCCATCCATTTCCAGCAAGTGGACCAGCAGAACTCAGCAATGAGACAACCGGACCCAAGGCCACCATCATCACTGGAACTCCGTTTTTCCTAAACCCCATTGTAAATTGTGTAAGAAGGCTATGTGTCGGGAAGTGTATGAACAAGCAGTGTATTTTTTGCATGTGATTTGAACTATAGACAGGGCTTTAAGTGGGCCGGGTCTCACCGGGTCTGAGCACCAGCAGTGTTTTTCAAAGGGGCCTCGAAACGAGTCTCTATCGGACTCTGTTGTGTGCCCGGGCACAGACGGTCCATGTTTTTCCAGACTGCAGTGACAGCAGGCACATCGATGTGCGCGTGCTCACACTGCTCACTAGTGGAGAAGTTACGACATGACGTCATGCCAGGTGAGCGTTGTAGGGGAAGGGAAATCCTTTAAAGAGAGTCATTTTCTCTCTGGATTTCCCTTCTCTTTTTGAAACTCAGGAGCAGCAACATTTTCGTGGTGTCACCAGGGCTTTAAGCGACAGCTTTTTTAATATTATATACCAGCCATAGTTGCTGCTTATTTATCTTATGCAACAAACAACCATTGTCAAAGCCAAAAGTCCTGACATTGTAGGTATGATGTTACTTGTTGTATCATATATCTGGATGCAATGACAGAAACAGCAACATACAAGTTGGGCGGCACACTATGATGAGCAGAGATTTTTAGTTTATGTGTTTTTAAGCCACACCCTTAATTACATTGACCACGGCCCTTTGAGAGACCCCCCCCCCCCCCGTTTTTTCATCCCACTTAAAGCCCTGACTATAGAGCTGTCTGCTGGTGGTGTTTATGGGTGGCAGAAAATAATCTCTGCCATGAACATCTGCAGACACATGTTCCAGATAATCCCAGCTGAGTTCCATCTAGGTATTCACTTGGGCAGTTTTAGCCTGTGTCCTGTCCACAGGGGTGGGCTAAACGATATCAAACTGTGGGAACAACAAGGGGCCTTTGACCCCTCTAGTAGGCGCTCCGGTACCAGGCGGCGGGAGGCAGAGTGAGCTTTGCGCCTGGGCGGGCCGTTGTCCATGGCCGGCCTCCAATGAACAGATGGTTTCACCGGATGTGAACTGATGAAACCGAATGCAACGAATAACCCTTAAAGTCTTGAATGCTAACTATGACCATACGTTTTATAATTAGCTTTGATACTGTAAATATAAGCATAATTGTATGTTAAATTTGAAGAATGTCAAATATATGCGACCTTTGCTAATCCAACAACCGGGGTGGTGTGCCGTCTTTGTCTCGGTTGTGGTGAGGGGAAACATTACTGGTCACATCCAGGGCGTAAGCGTCAGGGCCCATCTCATGCTCCTGTGCGAAAGCTGCGTAATGTGTGGACGGAAGCCCGCAGGATCCAAAACACTACGAGGCCAGACTGTGTGCTATATATAACAACAACGCTCAGAAGGGGTCAGGCATCCGGACCATTCAATCTCAGGCCCCTTATCTGAAACTGCAAACAAGGAATTCTGTTCACACATACTCGGACATTGCATGTGCGTGGAAATGAATGAGAGAAAGTACACCTTACAACATAAGATTTGAAAAATACACATATAGAACTCGCTACCGCAGTTATCGGTTTCACAGCACCATAATTAACAAGTGTTTGAATCGCACATCTCAATGGAATTCGATATATCATGCTCTGGACGACTAAGGGCTCAGCCAGACCTGTGGAAAACGGAGCAGGTGGTTGTGCAATACAAGCAAATCTAGGGAGCAAGCCCGTAGCTCACTGAGGTATCTTATTGCCTTCTTTAGAAAGACGCAAAAAGAACAATTGATGGACAGAATGCAGAGACGGGTGATGCAGGTGGGAATGGAGAGGATCAGGGCTCGAGTCGGGGTACCACGCGGGTGGACGGCGTCCCCCCACTTATTTTACCAGGTTTTTCCGGGTGGACGCCGTCCCCCCTGCCCAAAAGCTGGACAGCATTGTTTGAGCAGAGAGCCCGGGTGGGAGGGAAGTTTCCCGTAAATTACCAAAGATATGCTAATATTTGTAATTGGAGACTTTAAGAGGCACCGGTGGTGTGTGCAGGCTGGAGTGATTGGGAGGCGGAGCGAGCAGGCGTTGGCGGTTAACGCTTGGAATGTGTGTCCTTCTGTATCTTGTGCACTTTTGAGCACTTCGTTGTGCAACTGGGGTACCCCCTCGGGGGAGGGGGGGTTGCAAAGGACATCGAGGAACAGACCAGGGGTAGCAGTGCTGTGAAATGCCCCGTCATCTAAAGGCATATGAATACTCATGAGATTCCTGTTGTGACGTCACTTCCGGTGACAGCGTCCCCCCACTTCTTTTCATGAGATTCCTGTTGTGACGTCACTTCCGGTGACAGCGTCCCCCCACTTCTTTTTTTAGGACTTGTGCCCTGGAGAGGATTGTTTATATGGGGGATTAATACATCACTTTTTACAGATCTGACTCAGTTCAACAGTTACGGGAAGTAAAGTACAGGTGGATAAGTGAATCTGCCCAGAATCACGTTCTGTAAGTGAGGACGCCGGGATTACAGCCCAGATCTTCCCATTTCACAGACCGAGCGTCTGTCCATTGGGCCTCGCTTCGTCCCCTGGCCCTGCAGCAGCATGTGCCCAACCTGACCTGTGCAGACTGCCCGGCAGCACGACCGCTTCGCTATTGTCCCAGACATGAATGTATATATTTGTCATGCCATAAAGCTCTGTGCTTTCAATCGGCTGGTAATGACGCAATTACGTGGCAGTGATTGCTGCTTTTGTTGCCTGGGCCTTTCTGCCCCTTTATGGCATTTCCTGGTGCTCTCTGTGCTGAGGCCCGTCTCGAGGGGGAGAAAGGGGGCCAGCGGGGAGGCTGGGCAGCGCTGGTGGGGCAGCAGCGCTCCCAGCAGGGGAGGCAAGGAAGGGAAATGGGTCTGATAGCCCCAGCGCTCATGTACACCTCCCGCCTGTCACCTTTCAGGCAGGGGGCAAACAGAAGGCGCAGAGCGGTCCGCTCCCCCAGACTGCCTGCGTCCAACAAGCATTTAATGGGCCGTGAACAGCTCTTAGGGTCCATCATCTCTCCCCGATGGCTCATCAGCAGCGCCATTACCACGTGAAAGCCTGTCCGGGCCCCCCGGGACGCCCCCGTGCTTTTCATGCTTTAGCTTGTGACAAGGGCCATGAAAGGCGGGAGGAGTGGATGAAGAGACCCCGACAAAGGGACAAGTTAATATGTCAGGGGCCAGCCTCCGAGCCCGAGCCCACCCTCCTGGGGCCTCAGAGGCCGGCCTCGCTCATAGGGGGCCCGGGAGCCCTCACTCGATGGCCTCTCCGCAATGGTGGTCAATTCACTGTCAAACACACACGCACTACACTCTGCCCTAGAAACAGCAACCGCAGGAAAGTGCACACATCCCTCACAAACACACACTAGCACGATAGGGCACCCTCCGCCCCCACATCTGCTGCACATCAGTCCCCAAACCTGTAATGCACCCCACCCCATCCACTGTACACACAATTACCGCTCCACTAACCACACTGCACACATCATAAAACAAACTCCACATGCACACCTGGTACATGCATCTCATCAACAAAAGCAACCACTGGGCCCATGGAAACATACTGACCACAAACCCTGAGAGACAGCGTCCACTCCCTCCCCTACCGGGCATCACACAAATCCTCAGCACCTGTAACATGCCCTCACCCGGCACATGTAAATCACATCCACACAGAGCCAGCAGCATGCACATAGACAAAACACACCGCTCTCAGCACACGAGACGCGCATATGTCTCTACCACAACCTCACACTCACTTTCACTACAGCATCCATGGAAAGGCGAGACATCTTCAGTTCCGACATATACAGCGCATCATACACATGTCCATACTCGCTGTATACTTCACATAATGCTACCCCCACACATTTACCACATCCAACAAAAACACAAAATATAACCAAAATCTGAACAAGTCTAGCTTGAGACCCCATGCGACAAGCTGTCTATTGGTTGTTTTGCTTCACAGATCACCCCTCACCATCAGCACCCATGGAGAAGTGCTTCCCTGCCACAGCCTCTTATCATGCCAGGTATCACCTCCGCCCTCATGGGGTATTTCTGCCCCAGACGTCGACGGGCTCACGCCAAATTTATTTATTTTATTGATTTTGGGAGTTTTATATAAATAAGAAATGTCTAACCTCACGCACTGCCCAGATTACGCACATCCTACCAGGAGGTTCCTGGGACCTTGCGTTCAGTCACTAGGTTTGTGAAGGTTCTGCTCTCCGAGCTTGAAAGTATTCAAGATAAGCCCGCTTAACAGCTATAACCCGCAGATCACTAGGGTTAACATGTCAACTGGGCGTGGCCTGTTTAACATTTACCCGGCCGGACAGCGAGCTACCTGGAGTTTTTAATGTCTCAAATTGTTTTATTTTCCTACTTCTTATGGTCACAAGTTTTTACTAAGTTGTTCCATTAAATGGTGATCGGTAACAGTGAAAGAACGCGCAGCGCCTCTCATGGTAATTCCTACTTTTATGATCTGTCAAGCGCCAACTTTTGACCACCTTGTAGCGCTTTGCCACGAGGACCTTCCAAATTAGATTTGTTCTCACGGACTTTTAAGTATTTGGGCAGGACAACTAGTTTCATACCACAAGGCTCGTCACGGATTAGTAGTATTTCAAGAACCATAGCGGGCGTGTCCCTCTTGAGGCCGTGTACTCACAGGAGCCAGTCCGGGGCACTCGTACACCGTGAAGTCCCCGTCCTCGTTCTCCTCGTCTGACGTCGTGTTGGAGTCCGGCAGCTTTGGTTCGTCTTTAGTTCTTTATTAAAAAACAAAAAAAACATTCGCTTACATACGAGCCTGACATTTCTTCCCACTCACCTTCTAACCTGCCTTTTAGGTGCCGTCACACAAACAAACTTAAGTATTTTCGATGGGTAAATCGAAGCATCGCCTTCGGCAGCCAGGGAGCCTGGCTCTGGAGAGAGGCGATAAACACACACACAGGCCCTGGTCGTGCAGGGAGCAGTCATTACACACCGACCTACATGCATTTGGCGGGAGATCTGCCATCAACGGCAAAGCACACAACTCCACATCTTCATAAACATTCGATCTTGGCACAATTGCACCTGTGTGTGAAATGTGACACAAACATGTTCTTGATGGAGATTATTTCACAAAAACACTGCTTGCAGGGGAATTTTCCCTGAAAAGTAGATTCTGTGGGCTATCTGTCATAAAACGTATTTTTGACAGATTTTTCCCCCACAATGTGTTTTTTCAAAGTTCAACAATCTAGATAAAGTTAGGTAGTTGGCAAAGTTATTTTAAGAAAAAAAATCAGATGTTGGCGGTAAAAAAGTTCACTGTCTTGGTACATCTGTGCTCAGAATGCAAGAGCTAGCAGTTAATTGTACCCATACAGCTGTGGAGCAGGGCCACAGGGGCAATCCATACTTACTTCTCCATGGATAACATCTGCTGCTTCTGATGCTGGTAGTGGTACATCTGGGCGCTCTGAGCAAGCTTCTTGTCCACTGGCTGAAAGCAAAGGAGTGGCATTACAACTCTGGAAACATGAAGCTGGCGCTAATCCCACTCTCCCTTCTTTTTAAATCTTCATTTCTTAGAGTCCAGTAAATTATATTAATTCCTAAATACAAAAGCCTCTCTGGGTCAGGTCTTCAACTCCTGCTTTTGATAAACCTCTTTGTACTGTATCTTATTGCATTTGTATAGCGCTAACTACCTGGAGAGACGCTGAAGCGCTTTTCGGTGAGTAGCACGCTTCTCCAGAACCCAAAGGATTAGAGGTGGATTAGTATAGGGAAATATACATTGGTAATTTGAGCGGTGGACACAAAAGTGTGTTAGTTTGATTGCAAGGGATAAAGGCGGGATAGAGGAAGGGAGTTCAGATTTGTCTGTGTTAGTTTGATTGCAAGGGATAAAGGCGGGATAGAGGAAGGGAGTTCAGATTTGTCAGATGAGGTCAGGGATGAGTCAAAGGAGGGATGGAGGAGGGAAGAGTCTAGGAAGAGTTATATTTGCCATACAACATACTGTCCTGCTTCTCACCCCCATATGGAAAGTTTACAATTATCATAGGAGGAAAGTTTTGTTTGTTACCAAACTGAAAGTTCTGTTTGTCACCAAAAGTATATACTCATGAGTCGACATTCACTGAGCACTTGTGTATTGCCCAATGGAACTCGTGTGTTATCTAACGTAAAGCCATCAGTGGCCTCTTATGGTAAATCCGATGCACAGCTCGACTAAATGTTGTAAGCTGGTTTCATCCACAGTAAAGTTGCATATGTTAGTCATTGAATGGCTTGTGTTACTTCCACAAGCTGAGGCAAAATGAGCAGCCGCTGTTCACCATCACTACATGATGCCAAATTAGAAGCAAAGATCTGGACATTTGAGTTTTTTTCGTGGACTAAGAGTGCAGCAGTGGCATAGCAATATTTTATCTTAAGTGCTGAACACCTTTACATCATTGCTGGTGCCACCAAAGAGAAGTCTTGTTGCCGTCTTGTGGACCACTTTGGGTATCATCCAGTATGACGTCATGTGTCATGAAACGGAAATGCATGCCCTTTCAAATTGAAACTCATGTCCATCATCAAGTGGAAAATCATGGGGATCACCCACTGAAACCTTGTATGTGTTATCGATGAATGTGCCAACCAATAGGAAGCCATGTGTGTTATCCTATATAAGATCAGCTTTCACAAAATGATTCTATGATATTAAACGGAGACAACATTGTACACGTACCGAGGATCTGTCATATGGTGGTGGCCCGGATGCTTTGTTAGATGAGTAGTCTGTTTTTGCAGCCAGCTTCATCTCCTTCCGCAGTCTACATTAAGACAGAGTTAAATCACACATCAACAGTGCATCTACACTACTACATACATTTTCTTCCGTAGGATAACCTTTTTAAGATATCTGTTTAAAATTCTCTCTATGGTGTTCTGCCACATGTATATGCAACATGGTCCATCACAGTTTCAATATTCAGTGCCACCAAACACCCTCTATTCTTAGAACCCTTTGTAATGTCCCCTGCTCACTTCCCTGACCAAGAGGCACTGAAACCCCCTGTCCCTGGCAGAAAAGACACCCTCCAGAACCCAACATCCTCCCCTCTACTCAGCATATAACATTATCCTTTCCAACCAAGCATTCTATTGCCTTTCAGCTTCTGCACGGCATCTTATCTGCCTACATCCCATCAATCGATGTCGTGCACACCACAATGTCTTCCCATCCTCTGCCTCTTAAAGCCCCTGTCCAAAGCACTGCCCAAGTGGCAGTGTCCCGTGACACAAGGAACCAGTGCGGTTCCCGGTGCCAAAAGATGCAATGCCAGAATTTGCACTGAAAGCTGTAGCTGCTGGTGATCAATCTGAACATTACTAGTTAGCACTGCAATTCAAAGTGACTAGCCAAGTAAGTTTAGTAATAACCACCAACACAACCAGCTCTCCTCCCAGTACACCACGCTCAATCATCAACTGATCAGAGAAATCATGGCCAGCATTTTGACACATCCTAGAGGCACTTGCTGTCACATGCCATACGGCTCAACAGGACTCCAGAGCCATGGTGCTGACCCAGATTCAATGTAGGACTCAATGTAGGCTTCGATGTCTCAAAGGCTGTGTGTTCAATAGGGATGCAATGATCTGTTACCACTTAAAGGCTTGCAGAGGACATAGTAATAATAAAGCTGCCAAGATGAACCCTACTGGTCATTTGCTGCCTCCTCCGGATGCAGGGCCTGTATGTCTGTGGTTCATCAGTGCTATTGTAATAATGTGTCTGCCCTAACTTTTATTCAAAGTGCTTACTACATTTGCCCCTACCGGTTCTGTGGAGAGGATTTCCTGTTTTGAAATGTTGCTCATGAGGCCTCCTTCTGTCTCACTCCTCAGTCAGGCATTGCAATCGCTAGTTCCAAGAATATCTTTAATTTGAGAAATGCTTCTCTTTTGTAGCGTGTTAATTATTATTGTGCAATGTCAATATGTCCACCAGATTCCCCCACACTCCCTGTGTCCCCTCGGACATATGCATTTGAGCCTCAACTTACAGGACTTGAATTGAACACCATTAACTCTTTTGGGGGCTCTTCTGGACTGAAGGCAATCTGTATTCATTCTTCTGCATCTAAGGTCTTCAGAACATGACTCACGAGGCCTCAGAGTGATGTCCTCAGTGGTAACAAAACCTCCCTTTTTCTACTGCTACGTGAATAAGGCTCCCTTGTGCATCCTGACTTTAACTGTGGCCTCTCCATCTCTTGTGACACTCTGCAGCCACTTTGGGGTAATTTTTTATGACACAGGGTTGGTTCCTTTTGATACTTCGACCTATACCATGTACTGTTACTCAGGAAAGATGTAACTTGCTGCGTAGACCAAAAACAGCTCCTCAACCAATCACAGCGCTTTTCTAAATCTTGCCCAATTTTCTTCTGACTCTCTAGTATCAACGTTTTTGCAACTTTTCAACTTACCGACACCAACATATAGCAGCCACAATCAGCGCAGTAACCCCAGCCACTGTGCATGTCACCACAAGACCTAAAGGGAAAAAAAGGCATGGTTAAGTAGATTAGAATGCTCTGCTCATAAAATATTTTTCAGAAGTAAACTATGACCGTATTAATATAGAATAAAAAGTTGGAGTTGGGTTATTAACACATATTAGTTCTTTAATATAAACTAAAACTTCACAAAAGAGAATTAAAATATTTCAATTTCTAGAAAATAAAAATGTGAAATGTAGCTGAATTTATGATTGCACAGTGAGAAACACTAAAGCATTTATGCAACTTCACTGAAAGTGTATAAGGGTGGGAATATTGCGAGAGTGGGACCCACATATGAGGGAATAAGATATGGCTTGAGGGTGCCCATTGATCCCTACATCTCCACCACTCTGGTGTAGTCCCTTTCTGAATCATACATGTTCATTTAGTTGTGTGTATGTTTCATATAACAAACTCATAAGTATTAATGACATTATTCATTGCAATGCGATAATTCAGCTTGCTTGAATAGTTCTGCACAGTTTGAATGCCTTTGCAGTAATTATTTTGAAATAATAAGCAATGAGGCACAGTATGTAAGAAGGTAAAAGGTTAGAGGGTCTTTACTATTTGTTTATTTTGAAAATGTTCATCAGTGTTCAGACAGAGTATATAAACTGGAATAAAGTGTTATTAAATAGAGAGATATTTCACTCCTGGGCTATGAGATTGAAGATCATGCTGTATCCATAAACACCGTTTCATTGCTGAATGCTACAGAGAGGACACTTTGTCGACTCGAGGACATAGCTGGGGAGGCAAGAAAAGAAGTTCCATTTCTTTGCTGAACGTTGCTTCAAGTTTTCATAGAAGGTATGCAAGCATTAACCATCTATGAAACTCTTTAAACAACATGGAGCCAGAACATGCAGACAAGCACTAATGTTGTGCTTTAACCCTGCCTGGGTTCAGCTAAATTGTAGGTTAATTAAATTTCTTGATATTACCGCAAAGAGACTAAAAGAAATCCGGATCGAATTGCCGAAAGACCAAGCTTAGATGAAATCCTGACCAAATCAACTTCAGCTATAGTTGCTATAACTACAGCTAACTTTCGCAAAATTGTGTTAATTATTTTATTGATTGTGATAAAAATGTTTTTATTGTACATAGTGATTTTAGTACGAAATGAGTGGAATTTTACCTCTGTATATGCAAAGGTTTTAATTAATCATGCATAATAAATAAACTAAACTAAACATCTATGAAACTCGAAGAAGGCTTCTGTTGGTGCTAAGTTCAGCTCAGTTTGCTGAGATAAAGAAGGGGTAGGGATATTTATGTAAAGAAACCATATACTACCATGGTAGTATTTTCTATTGTTCTGCCTCATGACAATTGCCACTGTTGTGTCTATTTTCATAATAGTTACTATTCATATTGTGTGCACTAAGATAGGATTTTGATTTTAATAAATCTTGAAAATACATTTCTAATTTCCTAGAGCTCTTGAATGTACCTATTCATGATGAAAGAGGGGTTGGGTTTCACTAACTATCCTTGAGAAAGCTCAATGGACTGATTGCAACCCAAAATGCACCTCACTCATGTAATGCTCAGTGGGTTGCAGGATAGCTGCAGTCCACTGGGTTCTTTGTCTTCAGTTGGCACATTGACTAAATCCTTAGTGTCAGAGGGTCTGGAAAATCCATTTCCCGGCCTAGTTCTCGAGAGAAATTCAGAAAAGCTATCGCTGTAGGCAGCTGACTGCCCATCTCTCTGCAAGTGAGACATTTCTGAATCCACTGGAGCCAGTATGCAGGAAGCCTGATTCTTAGAGCAGTGACGTGACAACTGGACTGGTACTGCATTACCTAGCCCCCTTTTAAGGGCAAGTTCTCTTGATCTCTGTTTTCTTTCTTGTTAACTTTAGCCTGGACCTGACAAACCTTCACAAATTCCCACCCTCCCAGCTCCATTCGTATGAGACAAGGTCGGTGGCTGTTGAACCAAACCGTATCATCAGTTAGTCACAAAATAGTTTTCTCTGTAACCAACCTGGGATAGCACTGAGGTTGGCACACTACATTTTCCCTTTGTGTAAATTTCCCCACAGTGGAGGGGCTGAACTTTTGAATGTTCATGTAGCTCACATGTGGGTCACAGGACTTTAACACCTGGTGGCGCTGTTAGGGTCATGAACTTATATTCTGGAGGTTGGGGTGTGTGGAGTCTTGACAAGTGACTTTTTAGGCAGAGGTCTTTGATCACCTCCCCCCCCCCCCGCCCCCCAAGTTGCAGGTAGTTCAGTTTGTGTTTATGGATGAAATTATCATTAAACCTGGGTGCTACGAAAAGGATATAATGTAAATGTTATGCCTCGCTTAGGAATGTAGAATTATATACGATGACATAGGCATGGAATTTAAAAATGCATTAATGATATGCTGTATTGCCAATTGGTGTTTTTATATTGTGTTTTGACTAAATATGGCTCATGTGAAAAACTCTCATATTAGTTAACTGACTTGGTTGAGCTGGAGGGGGGTGGGATCCAAACTTTGCACCTCCCCTTGCCTACACTGCTCACAGCATCTTATTGCCAGGTTCTCTCTTGTGTTCAGCTTCTGAAATGGAGGCATCAGATAGTAACAACTAGAGGGGAGAACCAGCAAGACAGATGCTCAGTGCAAAATGTCATGCTGCGGACTGTTTTTGTGGTGGCCGTGTCTTATCCTACACTAAAACGAAACGAAATGAGCACATATCCCCAATCCTTAAATCTCTTAAATGGTTGCCCTATGAAGCTCGAATTCAGTCAAAGATTGCTGTTCTGATGCACAAAGCCCTAGATTTCAAAACTCACTGGTACTTAGTGCAAAAGCTTGAATTATCTTGTGGGGGGAGAGCCTCAAGAAGCGCGATCACTCTCCTCCTGAAACTACCCATCCTTAGGAAAAAGAGAACCGGTCTCCGAGCCTTCTCTGGCGCTGCCCCAAGGATATGGAACTCTCTCCCACCGCAAGTACGCAGAATCTCTTCAACGACTGCTTTCAAACTGGAAGCCAAAATATTCCTAATGAACACATTTTTACCGTCATTTGGGCTAGGATCACCTTCTCGAAGTAATTGATCCTACGTTCATTGTACCTTCATGTGATGCTGCTCTTCTGTACCGCATTGTGTGCCCCCCTCGTAGCCTGCTATTTTCCTGCTTTTTGTATCTCTCTCCTTGATTCATTTGTCTGGGAATCAAGCGATTATTCATGTTGTGTATTCCTACCTGATGTCGATATTGGATCTATGCTCTTCTTTTCCGCATGGTTTGCCCCGCTTCGGAGCCTGCCATATACCTGTTTATTGTACTACTCTACTTGATTCATTTGTCTGGGAATTATGCGATTATTCCTGCTTTGTATTCTTACTTGATGTTCGATATTGGATTTATGTCCTTCCTTCCATTCTTTGTAAAGCGCTCTTATATCCTTCGGGTTCTTGTTCGCGCTATATAAAACTTTATAAATGAATAAATAAATAGAAGGGGCATGGAAGGCCAGGCTAGAGACATTGTTTTATGGCTGTACAAAGGTCTAGTTGCCCACAATTGCTGTTCCGTTCTGGGAACCATGTCTGAAACATCTAATAGGAATTTGGAAGATGGAACAAGACTTAAATCCAAATAAAATGATCCATTACCATTGGTTTTTAGTTTTTCCTGGGTGAGGAATTATCACACTGTTACGGAATCCACAAGTCGGAATGGGTCTAATGCAGTGAAACATTTCCCTGCTGAAAAACTAGATATATAGTGGTGCTTTCCAACCAAATTGCACCAGCTTTCCTTGCACACATTTCACAAGGTTACCCGATGAACTGTGTAAAGAATGCTTTTGGATTTGTGCGGTATTTTCACACAAGCAATCGTATTTGTGCTTGAACTGGGATTACCGGCCTGAACATACTAAAGTCGTAAGTGTTCCAGTAACACCCAGCTTCTTTTCAGAATCCTGCATCTATATAGTAACAGGCAAAGAGGCGTCCAGCAACCCCTGGAGACCCACTATCCCATTCGACAGTTAGAACTGTCGTGCTATCACTCACGGACTATGTCATACATACTATCTCTCAACGCTTCACTCATACACACCAACCATCACTCACCACGTCACTCATGCACACCAGCCATCATTAACCATCTCCCTCATGCACACCAGCCATTATTAACCGTCTTACTCGGGCACACTAGCCATCATTAACCGTCCCACTCAGGCTCACTAGCCATCATTAACCGTCCCACTCAGGGTCACTAGCCATCATTCACCATCTCATTCATTAACACTAGCCATCATTAACCGTCTCCTTCATGCACACCAGCCATCATTAACCGTCTCACTCGGGCTCACTAGCCATCATTAACCTTCTCACTCATGCACACTAGCCATCATTAACCGTCCCACTCAGGCTCACTAGCCATCATTAACCTTCTCACTCAGGCACACTAGCCATCATTAACCGTCTCCCTCATGCACACTAGCCATCATTAGCCATCTCACTCGGGCACACTAGCCATCATTAACCGTCCCACTCAGGCTCGCTAGCCATCATTAACCTTCTCACTCAGGCACACTAGCCATCATTAACCGTCTTCCTCATGCACACCAGCCATCATTAACCGGCTCACTCGGGCATAATAGCCATCATTAACCGTCCCACTCAGGCTCACTAGCCATCATTAACCTTTTCACTCAGGAACACTAGCCATCATTCACCGTCTCCCTCGTGAACACTAGCCATCATAACCGTCTCCCTCATGCACACTAGCCATCATTAACTGTCTCACTCAGGCTCACTAGCCATCATTAACCTTCTCACTCAGGCACACTAGCCATCATTCACCATCTCATTCATGCACACTAGCCATCATTCACCATCTCACTCATGCACACTAGCCATCATTCACCATCTCCTTCATGCACACTAGCCATCATTCACCATCTCCTTCATGCACACTAGCCATCATTCACCATCTCACTCATGCACACTAGCCATCATTCATCATCTCCTTCATGCACACTAGCCATCATTCACTGTCTCACTCATGCGCACTAGCCATCATTCACCATCTCATTCATGCACACTAGCCATCATTCACCGTCTCACTCATGCGCACTAGCCATCATTCACCATCTCATTCATGCACACTAGCCATCATTCACTGTCTCGCTCATGCACACTAGCCATCATTCACCATCTCATTCATGCACACTATCCATCATTCACTGTCTCGCTCATGCACACTAGCCATCATTCACCATCTCATTCATGCACACTAACCATCATTCACAGTCTCACTCATGCACACTAGCCATCATTCACCATCTCATTCATGCACACTAGCCATCATTAACCGCCCCTACCAAGCTCACTAGCCATCATTAACCGTCCCACTCAGGCTCACTAGCAATCATTAACTGTCTCACTCAGGCTCACTAGCCATTATTCACCAGCTCATTCATGCACACTAGCCATCCTTAAGTGTCTCCTTCATGCACACCAGCCATCATTAAAAGTCTCAGTCGGGCACACTAGCCATCATTAACCGTCTCTCTAATGCACACTAGCCATCATTAACCGTCTCACTCAGGCACACTTGTCATCATTAAC
This sequence comes from Triturus cristatus, assembly GCF_964204655.1. NCBI lineage: Eukaryota > Metazoa > Chordata > Amphibia > Caudata > Salamandridae > Triturus > Triturus cristatus. The sequence continues at coordinate 991,038,071 of NC_140580.1, forward strand.
CGTCTCACTCAGGCTCACTAGTCATCATTAACCTTCTCACTCAGACACACTAGCCATCATTCACCATCTCCTTCATGCACACAAGCCATCATTCACTGCCTTATTCATGCACACTAGCCATCATTCACTGTCTCGCTCATGCACACTAGCCATCATTCACCATCTCATTCATGCACACTAGCCATCATTCACAGTCTCACTCATGCGCACTAGCCATCATTCACCATATCATTCATGCACACTAGCCATCATTAACCGCCCCTACCAAGCTCACTAGCCATCATTAACCGTCCCACTCAGGCTCACTAGCAATCATTAACTGTCTTACTCAGGCTCACTAGCCATCATTCACCATCTCATTCATGCACACTAGCCATCCTTAAGTGTCTCCCTCATGCACACCAGCCATCATTAAACGTCTCACTCGGGCACACTAGCCATCATTAACTCTCCCACTAAGGCTCACTAGCCTTCATTAACCTTCTCCCTCATGTACACTAGCCATCATTAACCGTCTCTCTCATGCACACTAGCCATCATTAACCTTCTCACTCAGACACACTAGCCATCATTCACCATCTCCTTCATGCACACAAGCCATCATTCACTGTCTCATTCATGCACACTAGCCATCATTCACCATCTCCTTCATGCACACTAGCCATCATTCACTGTCTCTCTCATGCCTACTAGCCATCATTCACCATCTCATTCATGCACACTAGCCATCATTCACTATCTCATTAATGCACACTAGCCATCATTCACCGTCTCGCTCATGCACACTAGCCATCATTAACCGTCTCCCTCATGCACACTAGCCATCATTAGCCGTCTCACTCAGGCACACTAGCCATCATTAACCGTCCCACTCAGGCTCACTAGCCATCATTAACCTTCTCACTCAGGCACACTAGCCATCATTCACCGTCTCCCTCGTGAACACTAGCCATCATAACCGTCTCCCTCATGCACACTAGCCATCATTAACCGTCTCACTCGGTCACACTGGCCATCATTAACTGTCTCACTCAGGCTCACTAGCCATCATTAACCTTCTCACTCAGGCACACTAGCCATCATTCACCAACTCATTCATGCACACTAGCCATCAATCACCATCTCACTCATGCACACTAGCCATCATTCACCATCTCCTTCATGCACACTAGCCATCATTCACCATCTCACTCATGCACACTAGCCATCATTCATCATCTCCTTCATGCACACTAGCCATCATTCACTGTCTCGCTCATGCGCACTAGCCATCATTCACCATCTCATTCATGCACACTAGCCATCATTCACAGTCTCACTCATGTGCACTAGCCATCGTTCACCATCTCATTCATGCACACTAGCCATCATTAACCGCCCCTACCAAGCTCACTAGCCATCATTAACAGTCCCACTCAGGCTCACTAGCAATCATTAACTGTCTCACTCAGGCTCACTAGCCATCATTCACCATCTCATTCATGCACACTAGCCATCCTTAAGTGTCTCCCTCATGCACACCGGCCATCATTAAACGTCTCACTCGGGCACACTAGCCATCATTAACTGTCCCACTAAGGCTCACTAGCCTTCATTAACCTTCTCCCTCATGTACACTAGCCATCATTAACCGTCTCCCTCATGCACACTAGCCATCATTAACCGTCTCACTCATGCGCACTAGCCATCATTCACCGTCTCACTCATGCACACTAGCCATCATTCACCATCTCATTAATGCACACTAGCCATCATTCACCATCTCGCTCATGCACACTAGCCATCATTCACCGTCTCACTCATGCAAACTAGCCATCATTCACCATCTCATTAATGCACACTAGCCATCATTCACCGTCTCGCTCATGCACACTAGCCATCATTCACCGTCTTGCTTATGCACACTAGCCATCATTCACAGTCTCATGCAGGCACACTAACCAGTCCAGTCCAGTCCAAAAAGCTTTATTCGACACTTTGTCATAAAAACATTTTACATATGTATACTAACCATCACTGTCTCATGCATGTACACTAACCATCATTCACTGCTTCACTCAGACACTATCTGCTACCATCCCACTCGCACACACCATAGCTCACTGCCTCAAACACTAAAAATCAATTAATGCCTCACTCATACTCTTGCCACCATTCACTGTCTCCAATGCACTAACCATCATTCCCTGCCACACTCATACACACTATCAGTCAGCAACTCATTCTAACACACTAACCATCACTTACTTACTTTCACCACACACTAACAATCACTCCCTGCGTTGCTGAAACATAATAACGATCTTCCGCTGCCTCACTCATACATACTAACCATCACTCATCACCCCACTCATACCTTACCACCTCACTTATACAAGACCTTCACTGACAACCTCCCGCATACATATGAACCATCAGTCACTGCCTCACTCATACACACTAACCATCACTCACTGATTCACTTACACTCATTAAGCATCACTAGTAGACTCACTTATTCACGTAAACCATCACTCACCACCTCACTTTTACCTACTAACCATTATATGCTTACTCATTCATACACACTAACCATTCTTCATGCATCACTCATCACCTGATTTATACACTCTCGGTATCACACATTCATACATACTATTACTCACAGACTCACTCAAACACTGATAATCATGTACTAATTCCCTCATACCTGCGAACCATCACTCACTGACTCACGCATACATAACCATCACTCCGCTCCTCGCTCATACACATTGATCATCACTCACTGCCTCATACGCACTAACCATCACTCACTGCCTCACTCATACAGACTAATCATTACTAGTGGCCTCAATTATTCACAAAAAGCATCACTCACCAGCTCACTATTACATACTAACCAATATATTCTGCCTCACTCATGCACACTAATCATCCCTTAAGCATCACTCCTCATCTCACTGATACACACTTAGCATCAATAAGCCACTCATTCATACATACTCTCGCTCACTGACTCATTAATACACACTGACAATCACTCACTGCCTCACTCACCCGTACTCACCATTGCTTAACTAATCAATATCCCTCGTCCCTCACTCATCCACACTCTTCCACAGTCACCACAGTTCAAGTATGCACTTCAAATACTAAGCTCTTACACATTCACACTCACCACAGTTCAGGTCACTTTCACCTGCAGTCACTCTACTTCACTCCCCACAGCGCATCTAGACTCACCAGCACTCACAGCCTTACTCATATGCACTCATGGCCTCACTCATAGGTACTCACTGTCTCACTCATACAATTGCACTGACTGATTGATTGATGAACTCCTCTATTCTCTCCTTAGTTGAACTGGTCTTCACTCATCCACATTCACCATTGATCACCCAAAGTGACTAATTGCAAGCCAGTTACTCATTAACAGCCTTAGCGGATCCATACTCAGCCCCTCCTTCTTACACTCACTGTGCCCCATCTTTACTCCTTTATCTGTTTAATTGTGAGTCACATCCACACATCGCCTTGTGGCCACTTCACTGCGCTATGGTCAGCAGAGAGTACAACACAAGGTTGCAGAGCAGCGATACGAGGACTAGATTCAGATGACCCACTAAAACCACAGACACGAGCCCCCCAAACCAGGTGAAACACTCCCCATGAGTCCTCAAAGCAGACAGAGTTACAATCTACCTGTAGGGAGCGTCTAAAATACTCACAAAACAAGTGACCCGCCTAATCTGATCAATATCTTCAAACTGGGCCTTAAGCCTCTAGAAAGATCCCAGGAGGACATTCGGCCCCCAGTATCGAGTGGGGGGTAACTCTGGTCCCCTTTCTGACTTTATAGGGCTCTCTCCACCCCACCCCCCAGAGGCGCCAACCCAGGTGCTACCTCTTCCACACACCCCTTCTCCATTCATTGCACAACAGGATGAGGGAAAAATGTAACATACATAAAGAGTGCAAATAGGCTTGAAAGGAATTCTGGGTACAAACACCATCATGTATTCAGGGCTTGAAGTGGGGAGGGTTCTGCCGGGTCTCAGATTCTAAAGAACAACCGGCAGCAATCAAAAACTAACTATCAAAGGGGTCCATATCCAGCTATTCATTTTTCTGGCAAAACACAGATACATTTCTAAAAAAAGACAGTAAAAACACTAAAGCTGTTGCTATCAACGATGCATTTCCTGTTTACATTTCACATTTTACTTTATCTTGCATTCCCTTAAGACTCTTTGCTTTATCAAGAAGAGGTGTTTTTTTTTCTTTTATTTTGTATTAAACATATAACTCCTGCATAGTGCATTCTTTGAACGGAGTCACCTTCAGGTGTCTTTCGTGAGTTCAGGTTGTGGGTGGGAGCTTATGACGGGGCATGAGTGACAGCTCTGGAGTTGAGGCAGAAGGCAGTTCTCACAGTGCCTGTCGGTAGGTCAGAGGTGTGCAGACTACATGCACATCCAATCATTGGGCTCTAAGCAACGCGCACAGAGCTATGGTCGCATATGTGTCAATTGCTTTTATGCAGACCAAAACCATTGTTGCGCTTCATTTATCTGATAGAGCTAACAAGCCTCGACAAAACCAATAGGTATGGCTTGCTTTAGGTACATGCGCTGATTGTTGCGAGACATGTCTGGATGCAATAACAGAAATCTCACAGAGAGGCACTCACATGTTGGTCAGGTGACACACTGTGTGAAACACAGGATTTCAGTTTACCTGTTTTGATCCACGCCATGAATTAAATAGCAAAATCAAACATCCCCCAACCCCCCCAGTCCAGAGATCTGTGTTAAATCCATCGTTCTTTTGCTCACTATGCCGCCCCAGTTTGGACCCAGCCACAGGGCCGGACTGGCCGTAGGGGGCACCGGGCGTTTCCCTGGTGGGCCGTCAGGGCGGGGGCCGGTTTTAGACCCCTGGGGGGCCGGCAATATCGGCCCACTGGAACAAATTCGGCCTAAACCAGCCCTTATAAACAGCTCGGCAGCGCACCCAAACCCCCCTCAGGTGGGGCATGCCAAGCAGTTTGCCAGGGCCGGTTTTGGTTCCCAGTCCGATCCTGCCCAGCCATATGCAAATTTGTCTTGACCCTGCTCATCATGGGAGAAGTCCAGCCTGAACTGCCAAGCCAGGTCCTCCCTGTACTGGAAACAAGCATCCTGGGACCGATTAGGGATTTCACCTTTATCCGCCAGGCCAGCTTGAATCCAGTGGCACGGCGAGCATGGGGCCCATGTCTGGACATACCTGGCGCATTTAGGGCAAGAAAGGATCCTAGCTACACTTCTTAGGCCATGCTGCTTTAAGAGAGCCCCTCACCTTTTCCATTTCTCTTAAAGCACTGCAAGTAGACCAGGTTGGAAAAACAGCAGTAACACAGAGACTCGTGGTGTTACCACATGCATGGCTTTTGCGTGAAATTGATAAAACGTGAAATGTGTGTTCCTGCACTTAAAGGTTTGATGCTGATACCAGTTTTTCTGTTGTTAATACCTGCATAGTTGTTTTATGTCATTCAGAGTTAGAGCACCACAGTTCCACATGCAGCCACACCACATTACTTTAAAGAGGTAAATGGTGTAATCCGTGTAGCAATCTTATTACCGCATATTTCACATAACTTTTTTGCGCTGGAATTTGGCTCAGCCACTGCGAGTGCACGAGGTGCATTACTGCATCTGCACGCGCCCCCTCCTGGCCCCACTGTGAAGGAGAAGATGGCCTTCTCAGGTTTACAGCAACAGGAGATACATATACACACCTAAGAGCAAAGCGTCGCCCATTTTGTCTCTGGAGATTGGAGAGCTCTTCACTTCTTCTTTGGTGGGGGGCGGAGGGTCCGTGGTGACGCTGCCGACCCGGTTCTTGCCGAGGGACTCGTCTGCGTTGGCATTGCCTGCTGGGTCATTTTGCTCAGGGTGTGTGGCACCTGGACAATTAAAAAAGAAGGCAGGCGCTCTAAAACAAGCAGTAACAGGAAAAAGCAGAAGTGAAAAGAAACACTGGCAAAAAGTATTTTGAGACATGGAACTGTGAACAAAATACACTCTTCACTTAACACTACAGAATTTGAATAATCGATTAATTAAAATGTTCATTTATGTATTTATTTTCTCCTTTTTTCAAATTAAATTTACTGGGCACCCATGAGGAATAGAAATGCCTCAGTGCACCAGGACATTTCAGCAGTTAATCGTCGTAGCAGAAAATGTATGACAGGCTGTGAGGATAATGTCAAGGAAACAGGTCTTTTTGCAAGAGAGAGATGCATCTTTTAATGCTTGGGAAACACTTTCCAAATCTAAGGAGCTCATACAGAGAAGCTCTGTCGACCTCCGCTCTTGCATCTAAATTTGAGCACCTGAAACATAGGCTGGTTAGTGGACAGCAGGTAAAACTTTGAATAAAGGATTATTTCCTCTAAGAAATCCTGCAGATGAGCCGGCCCTATACTTTAGCCACATGCCCCCACCTCTCCCAGTCAATCGTGTTCTTTGGCTTTCCTTTCCTTTCCTCCAGTGGATCCCTCTTTTATTTTCTATTCACACAGAATCCTCTAAGCCCCAGTAGATCCTATTATCACCCCTTATCCAGACACCATACACTTCTCTTCAGTGGATCCTGTTCTTACACTCCATCGTGCTCCCACACACACCTCTTCAGTAGGTTTGTTTTTTTTCTTACGTTTGCCATTAATGCCGTTTGCATCTCTGAAGTTCAATCTGCTCTTCTCTGCGTGCCAACATATTCCTTTGAGTGGATTCATTTTTTACCATTAAACCCTACATCTTAATCTAATCATCTATTGACCCTGCTCCTAAAAACCTACTTTCTTTTCAATACTGAGTCCTGCTCACATCTGCTACTTTTATGTATGTACAAGAAGGTGGAAGGGTCTGAGATACCATTCAGAACAATGGGGAATTCTATGATAGATGACAGAAGAGGCAGTCCCCTCCTGGGCACACTGTCCAAAGGAGTGAGACGTGATGGATGGAGAGGCTACCAATCGTAAGCAGCAGCCACTTTTCACCAGCAGAAGCCATCCTAGACTTGAAGATGTCCATCTAGGAATGTGGCCAAACCCAGCAATGGGGAGCCTAAAAAAAAAGCTGAGCTTCATAGCAGCTTGAAGCCAGGCCAACGGGTCACAAGGCGGGCCCTACTCTTTCAATCTTGTTGCTCGTCTCTATTTTGTAGTCCTCCCAAAGGATGCAGAACTCTTTAACGGAATGAACACAAGGTACCCTCTGAAGGTTACTGCAAAATGATTGCTGCTGCCATTCCAGCCACAGTGGGTTTACAGAGGAATCTCTTGAAGCAAACTATGAGACAGGGGGAAATGAGAGACCATGCCTGTATCACTTACCTCCCGTCTCCACTTGAAGATTCTGCTTGTTCAGCATAGAGGCTAAGAATTCAATGTCTTGGTCTATAAGGGCGTCTGAAGGCTTCCCTGAGGAAACAAAGAGTAACAAGAAAGTGTTTACCTAAGAGGTCCTGAACAGCATCCTAGAGAATAGGGCAGCAAGTTAAGAACTGCCACCAAGATTACTGCAACCAAAAGCAAGTAAACCGCAACGCTGATAAAGTTGGGGATCACAAAGGAAGGCCTTTATAAAGGTGTAAATGTAACCAACAATGTTTGTGAAGTGCTTAATGCTGACAGTAAGTTATTTTGCCAAGTACCAATGCTTTTATTAATAATAACAGGTTTTTATAGAGATCTTCTGAATCCATCTGGCTGCATTTACACACAACAAATAACAAGTGTTAATATAGGCAAATGTGAGGGTGTGATGTTTAAAGGCCTTTGAAGTCTAGAAGGCTAAACTGGCCTTTTCAGCATTCGAACTCAAGACCTGCAGGTCAGACGCGATGTCAGCAGTGATTTTATGTCAGAATATTGAGTACAAAAACATTGGAGAGAGACTTTCAAATGCCACAATATTGTGCTAGATTTACTATTCTTAATATCTAAGTACACTGCATAGTTAAGAATTGTCTATCTACATATATGTGGAGTTCAGAATACCCAACTACTTCGACTTAAGTTCACAATATTGTGGTAGTAGGTATTCTGGCTACATTATTTTTTAACACGATATTCTGGTGGAATACCATGCAAACGAAGCATTTAACTCACGGAGCCGACATGCCGGCAAAGGAAAGCTATCTTTAGCACTCTGGTCTCCTAGATTAAGGAGTAGCCAAAAACACATTTTGAAAAGAATCTAAAAAAAGATGAAAGCAAACAGAAGCTGATATACCATATCTTTTTCTGGGGGACTCCATCATTACCCTCTTGGGCTTCCTCTACTGAACTTACGTGGCTTTCCAGTCTCAGAGGAGTATGCCATTCACCTCAATTATGATATGGAGCCGTGCTTCAGCCATGGTCACTGACAGTCTTACCCCATACTTCGTAAGGCAGAACAGGCAGGATGGGGGGACGATAGCTACAGACACATCACAGTTAAAGGTCTGTTTACAGAGGACAATGCTGTGAAACACGTGGCCTTCAAATAAGAACTCTTTCTATGTTCATGGATAACATTCCATCAGTTACAGTGTCTACTGACACATGGGCAGGGACATCTTAAGGATTTTGGGGGCCCCTGGGCCAAACCTATTTTGGGTGCCCTGTTCGGAACAGCTTTGAATTTATGATCCAATTTCAGCTCTTTCATGCCCTCTTTGGGTAGGTCCCTGACAGTGCACAGGCTCACTCCTCCAAATTCTAAATGTTTTTACATCTAATATTCAGGGATAGTTATGTGTGTTTTCAATATCGTAACACAGCAGCAGCTCACCAATATTACTGCAAATAATCCATGTGACACCCTCGCATTTCTCATATGTGAGGTCCTGTTTTTATCTAAAAGAAACTTTTTTTATGGATGTTGCATGAAACATAAACACATTTCTCTGTAAAATGTCTGTACTGGGCACTCGCACATCATGTAGATTAAAAGTAAATTAATGGAAAACAGTATTTAAAACAATCTGTTTAAGAAATATGCAAGGTCATTAGGGCAAGACTCTTCAGTACAGACCCAACTCTGTTAGGGGCCCCATGAAAAGGCTGGGGCCCTGGGCCAGAGCCCACATTGCTCATGCATTAAAACGTCTCTGCATATGGGGGCAAGAAGACCACTCACAACTGGAATTCATGAACAGAGGAGGCACGCCATAAGATATTATAAGTCAACTTTATATATTATTCATTCATTACACATATTTATAGCCCATGTGCATGAAGCTGCATCATCTACTGGTCGTATGATCTATACACACAAACACGCTAAAGTATTGATTTCTTACGACCTTTCCACGCACAATATTAAAGGACTTCAACTGGACAAAGAGTGCTTGTGGCACAGATTGTCACATGCCAGAGCCACCCTTGGGCCACTGACAATGGTCCCAGACTTTGGAATTTTGAGAAGAGAGTTACACGTGACCGCACCCATGCAAAGTGTAATTCTAGATTCCGCTGGTATATGCAATATGCAAGCTTCGCTCTCGTACCGGATTTGAGTCATTTGTGCCCCAATCGGATTGTTCATCACAGAGGTGGATCCCAGAGTCCATGTCTAACACACTATTGTATGTAATTGTAGTAGAGGACTCTTCCAAAACACCATTAACTGTCTCAAAAGCCCATGTCCCCTTGGAAAGACACCCTTGTTTCCAATTGAACAAATTGCTTCAAAGAAATTCTGCCTTTAAAGGTAAGGAATGGACACAAATTACCATTTTCGCTTAGATTGAAAGTGGCAGAATCTTCAGAGGCGGCCATCTTGCATTTGCCAAGCATGAAATGGTACTTCCGGTGCTACTCCCGTTTGTGCTTGCATGAAAATGACCATAAAAAAAAACAAAAATACGGTGTTTATTTCTGCAATGGAAGCTGCTGAGGACGGTTTCCTTCTCCACGTTTCGATTAAATAACTCTCTACCCACGCCAATGCGCTGCATTAATGACCGGAAGCAAGATGTACGGATGAAAGGGAAGCAAGATGTAAGGATGAAAGAGAGTGGGGGTTTTCAAGTAGAAGTTCTATCAAGAAAGCACCTGTCTTGGAATGAACTACCGGGGCCATCAAAAAGTAATGATGTCTCGTTTTCCCGAACAATTGGGTGGTAATGTTTGCCCCATGCATACCAGACTGCCAGGCCTGTATCCCAGGGAGACAGAGCACTGGTTGAGAGAGGCCCCCGCTCAGCCGAGCCCACCTTCCTCTTCTAAGAACAAACAATGCCTTTTAGAAACACAAAGCCCCGCCCTTCTCCCCTCTTTGATTGGGAGGCATTGTTGTGAGGTTTCAGTCCCTGCCGTACACATGTTAATAGGCTGAAGGAGTGTCACAGAACAGAGAGCCCAACAGGGCTTACGGGACAGATGGGGAAACACTGTCTGCGGTTGAAGTCATCTGTGCCTCGCTGGTTTGGCCCTCCCCCTCATGCTGGTCGGAATGGCAGGCCTCTGTCATCAAGAGGGTCCGGAAGAACAGACACCTGTCAGGCAGAAGGCCAGAGAATACACTGAGCAATCTGGCTGAAACTACAGAGGGCTGCCACGTGACACGTGCTCAGGGGCGCAACTAGACCCGAACTTCTTGTGGGGGGAGTTAACACTAGCACTGATCGCACACGGTGCAACAGTCTTGTTTGGCGCCACCCTCCCATTTCCTCCTTCTCCATGAATTCCCTCACTACCACTCACCAACAATGCACCTCATCTCTCTATAGCACCTTTCTGACAAATATTTCATTTTTTTATAGCGCAACTCCTAGTTTACTCACACTCAGTTCTGTGATCTGCATGGTACACGTTCTTTGTAGCAGGCACATTAACCCTTTGTACTGTGTGGGTGGCAGGAGTGCCCATGTGAGTGCACGGTGAGGGATGCAACAGTGTGAGAGTAGGGTAAGAGGAGTGACTGCGGGGTGAGTCAGGTGACCATATGAATTTGGGTGTGGCTGTAAGTGCAGAGTGGGACAAATGAATACATGGTTAGTGATGGACTTGTTTGAGTGAGATTGCAGATTAGGCAGTGAGGGGGACAGGTGAGTGAAGTGTCACATGAGGGCAGGGTGAGTAGTGTGCTTGTGTGACTGCTGGTTGAGGCACAGGGTGAACAGCGCAAGTGCATTGTGAGTGCAGATTGATCACTGTGAGTGCAGGGTGAGAAGGTAAATGGAATGAGTGCATGGTGATCAGTGTGAGTGCATAGTGATCAGTGTGAGGTCACTCTGATAGCTGTGAGTGCAGGGTGAGCGTGATAGTGAAGGGCGAGAAGAGGAGTGAGTTGTCTGAATGCAGGGTGCATTCCCAGACACTTGAAGTAACTCAGCATGTTATTGACGATGGTGTAGGGTTTCAGATAGAAGTTAAACTATTATGGCATTATTGAGGGTGGAGGAAATAAATAATGTGCTGATCCTGCAACAAGCTTCTAGTCTCATGATTAGGGTTGCCAGCTCATTATTTTGATATCCCTGACGGTACAAAAATAAGGAGTCACCTAAAGCTATATTTTCAGCACTTATCTGTGCATACTTCGAACAGCAAATATAAATAAAAAGCGCTTTTAATTGTGTTCTAGGGCTGCCTGATTTGATCCATGTCCGATAATTAAAGGAAACAAAGACAGAAAAGTCACATTACAATTGAATACATACTTTTTTTATTTATAACCCTATTTCATGTCAAGACAAGGTCTTTGCAGGCTCTTCAAACAGCACATGGCTGGCAACACTACTTTATATTCATTTTCGTGCAATGCATTCTCACACTACAGCAGTAAATGTAAAATACAATTGTAAGGAATAGGCAAGTGGGAGCCCAGTGGGGTACTGGAACCAGAAAAAAACGAAGCCTCAGTAACCAGTTTACAAAGGTATGGAAATATGCAACTGGTCTTTAAAGACCTGTGAAAAACTCAGGTGTGACGGATATAAGACTCCAGACACTGCCCAGCCGAGCCCAAATTAGCTCGAGCTGCATCATCCTGGGGGGGTGGGGTCGGGGATTGGGAGGGGCTGAAGCCATTTTAGCCCTATGTGGCTTCAGGAGCGGTGGCAGACGGTACCATTGATTGATGCGAGTGGGAGGAGACGATGGGTTGAAGCAGTCATAAACAACAATGAACACGCCATGATTGCAAGAATTAACAGACTCGTCATGCATGTGTCTATTAATAATAACAAGATAATGAGGATATTATTATTATTAACTTTGATTCTAATTTTATTTATTGATATAAACCTGAATCCAAATGAAATAACATTACGAATAATGTAAAAAGAACACAATATTTATATGCAGTTTTATTGTGTTATGTACATTATGACAAAATACATAAAAAGACCTCCTAGTACATTTAAATATCCTTCATATTGCTTGTGCACAATAAAAGGATCCCACTTCTACTGGTACATCTAAAAATTACATACGACCCTGCAAAGCCAAAAGTAACTCAGGTCAAACTCATTTTGGCCACTGAGCCCTTTATAAGAGTCTTCAGTGCGGACTTGGGTATAAAAGAATCAATATTCAAGTTGAGACTCAATGTTTTATTAGCCTGATCTAAAGACTTAAAGAACACCAACAGTTCTTTCTGCAGGGGGGAAATTTCAGCCCTCAAAGCTGCTCCTAACATTCCCTCCTCTCCACCTAGGAAAGCGATTCCCCACATCAATACAGCTGCCGAGTTGGCAGGGTATGCCCAGACGTGAGTCCCTTGCTCACTTTGCCACAGGATTCAAGCTAGCCTGGCTGATGAGGGCTGTTAGCCCAAAACCGGTCCCAGGATGCTTGTTTCCGGTCCAAGAAAGACATGGCTTGGCAGTTCGGGCTGGATTGTTCCCATGAGGCACAGGGTCAAGACTGATTTGCATATAGCTGTGTCTGAACTGGGGTGTCAGAGTAAGCTTAAGAACGATGATCGATTCAACTCAGATCTGTGACTGGGGGTGAGTGTTTGAAAAGTTTCAGCACTCCATCATCTCCTTGTGTATGCTTTGTTCACCCTAAGTTGGCAGGGTATGCCCAGACGTGGGTCCCTTGCTCACTTTGCCACTGGATTCAAGCTAGCCTGGCTGATGAGGGCTGTTAACCTGAAACCGGTCCCAGGATGCTTGTTTCCGGTCCAGGAAAGATATGGCTTGGCAGTTCGGGCTGGACTGTTCCCATGAGGCACAGGGTCAAGACTGATTTGCATATAGCTATGTCTGAGCTGGAGTGGCAAAGTGAGCTAAAGAACTATGATGGATTCAACCCAGATCTGTGACTGGGGGAGAGTGTTTGAAAAGTTTCAGTCCATCATCTCCTTGTATATACACCTTTGGTCCTTTCAAAAGAGTGCCATTAATTCATGCATAACACAAGGGGGGAATTTTAACCCTGTAGACAGACAAGACGTGACCAAGGCCACAAGCAGGGCATTATTCAGAGTTTCCACGAAGACTCATCTTTGGCACTGGCTGGGGCTACCAGGGGGCACCCGTACAGACGAAACCTGTGAGTGCCCCCCCTCAGAAGCGCTGGACCCTATCAGAATGAATGTCTGCTAGCGTCTAAGCTTGGTGAAGATCTCGTTGAGGACCGACGTTACAGCCTGTGCTCTTCTGTGCGGCAGCGTAGATGACTATCCATGAGCACAGTGAGGTAGCTGTGGTGGGGAGGAGACGGACATCCAGACAGATGCCTGGTCTGGTCCATTTGTGGTGAGGATGGGTGGGGTTAGACTCCAAGGCCTGGTGGTTTAGCATGGGCACACGCCAAAACAAGGTTAATTAGAGCTGCTACCACAGCAAGCATGGCATGGTACCCTGTGGCTCAAGTGTGTGCCTGAAGATCTTTTGCGGCACGTCCGCTTTATGCCTTGGGCATGGTGTGATGCACTAGGAAGTTAATGTGGTCATCGGTGTGCACAGTGAGGCAACCTAGCACTGATGGTATGTCAGGCTAGGTTGTCTGGGAACAAGTGGAGGGCACCTCTGCGGAACGGTGACGTAGCTGCAGCATCCACATTCAATAAGGGGCGGCAGCCTGCATGAGAAACTACCTAGATGAATGTTCATGGGCAATGGCTGTGATGAACAGCTGGGAGCGGACAACCTCTGCTCCTTGTGCATGAAGGCTCGACAGGCGTGGGTGACTCTAGACAGGTAACCATCCATGGTTGTTTGGGAGGACACTGTACTCAGACCTACATGGTGGGCATCGTCAAGGAGCTCAAGGGTGGCTGTGGGAACCAAGTAGGCCTCTGCTGGGTGCTCCATGAATTGGTCCTCATTGTGACTTACACTAGGCCACCTTGTGGGCTGCATGGAGATGCAGCGGGAGCGTCTGTAAAGTCGAGCAGGGCCTGTGTGAAAGTAGCCTGCTTGGAATTAACCTTTGAACTGCTACTCTGTTAGGGGATGTACTGCCTAGCAGACACTACTGCCATGATTTTGTGTGTCATCTACATGAGAACATTGATAGACGTTCATAGCATATTGAACTCAAGGTCAATACAAGGCGCTGGCAATGTATCTACTGCTCTAAAACATATAGGTAATGCCAGTGTTCCCACATGCGCATCAACCTGATATTGGGTAGAAAGTTTAAGTAGTGTAGTAGGGTAAAGAAGCTACTAAACAGTATATGTTCAGGAAAGAAGGTATTTTATTGAATTGCCTTGATATTTACATAGCACCTTTTTACTGTTTGAGAGGCCCATAGCGCTTTATGGGTGGTCGGATTGTTATTTTTATAGCGCTTCAAACCCTGGATAGACGGTAAGGAAGATTGTCAAATGATATAATAATTGAATAAAGATCACAACTTATGAGATACAGATAGCATTGTGTCACTGTGGGTACAGATGGCATGCTGTCGCCATGGGTACAGACGGTTCTTTGTTACTATGGTTACGGATGACACTGATATTTATAAACGGCAGACCCAGCTTTGAAAAAGCAATGGAGGGCTCTTTACAGATCAGGAAGGGTTTACAACAACACTTGATGTAGGTTAGCGTAAGGGGACGACTCAGGTTTGTCTACACAAGAAGTGGCAAGATGGAGGTCTAAGCTCAATTGAGTCGGAAGCACATCATTGGGGAAGGTGTAGGCTAAGTCCAGGGGCACCAAGTTCCGGGATGTGCAGTAGTGGATGCTACTTGACCAGGTGAGTTTTATGTCCTCTCCTTAAGGTTTGGAGGGGGAAGTACACCTGTTACCAAGGGACATGCTGGTCATAAGGTTGACACAGCTTCAGTGCAAGGAGTCCCACAGTAGAGGTGGGCAGGCCAACAGATTAACTGGGAGAGTCGAGCCAAGGGTCTGGCTCGGATTTTAGAGCCCATGCACGAACCAAGCCTTGAAAATCTTTGCTATTCATATAACAAACATCAAGTAAAATATGTTAAAGCGTCATCAAAATTCAAAAAAGTGTATTTCTTGAACATGTGGACACTTTAACATTAATAAGGCACATTAAAGCACTGTACTGAGAAGTACTTATTAAAAGTGATAGTTTTGTACAACTGATAGTCTGAACTCACATATTTGAAAGTGCTTTCATATGCAATAATGAAGAAAAGAAGAGTTTTGGTGAAATAAAGTATTTGCTTAAGGTCACACAATTTATACAGGAAGCTGCAATTTATACAGGTTTTCTAGTTTCACTTTGTACAAATTAGCTAGGGAATGGGTCACTGATAGAAATGGGTTCTCTAGTTGGCAGTGGCTTGCACCCTGTCCAAGTAGGTCAAAGTCAGGGTAAGTAAGTTACACCCTCAGAATAACCCGTGCTCACCCCCATGGTAGCTTGGCAAGAGCAGTCAGGCATATCCCCAGAGGCAATGTGTAAAGTACTCACACACACACATACAGTAACAGGGTAAAGACAACACAAAAGAACTCCACACCAGTTTAGGAAAACAGCCAACATTTATCTGATTAAAACAAGACCAAAACAACAAAAATCCAACATACACAACTCTAGATATGAATTTTCACGGTTAAATAAAGTTATAGTTCTTAGAAATCAATGGTTGAGCTTGACCAGGACAAAGTACCTTATATGCGTCAAAAATTAAAAGATGATGCATGGCACAAAAATACAGTTACAAAATACTTGTCAGGTGGCACGCTATGGGAAGTAAAGTATTTAAGTTTACCTTTCGTATGCCACGCCATATAGTCTATGTAAGCCGACTGTTAGTCAGTGTCTAATTTGTAAAAAAATAAAATAGGTGCCAGGTCCCTTGTTAGGAGGCTGCTGTAGCTTGCCCCACCCATAGCCAATGCCAGCGTTGCCAATGCCAGTACCAACACAACTACAAACCATCACACTCCCTCTGGTGACAATTTAGAATATTCAAAGCCTCCAAAGCAATAGAAATATCTTGGGACGCAGGTATTAGTCATTTTGAATGTATATTGTATTAATAACAACTGTTGTTGTGCCGATTTGTAAATTAGGCAAATGGTGCGAAAATGTGGCAGGCTGCCCGTAAGTGCAGATGTTGACAATTAATTGCCTGTGCTGAGCACCAGAAACCACCAGCTCAAATTAAGCACTGCTGTTAGTTTGTCTGCGTCTATATGCCTGATGGCCTACTCTGTCTCCAATTGTAAAGTAGTTCAATGGATTCACATGATTGTTGATAAATGTGTGCAGGGCACAGTTCGAATGCCAGCAGACAACACTCACTCTTTTTATTCTTAATGAGAGGGCTGCCTTTTCTTAAGTGGAGT
Source organism: Triturus cristatus (assembly GCF_964204655.1). Classification (NCBI taxonomy): domain Eukaryota; kingdom Metazoa; phylum Chordata; class Amphibia; order Caudata; family Salamandridae; genus Triturus; species Triturus cristatus. The sequence continues at coordinate 991,054,832 of NC_140580.1, forward strand.
AATAGCAACATCTGTTCTAGGGTCCAATGTCTGGGGTCCAATTACTATATCTAAAAGATGTATGTTATGTTGCCAAATCTCAGGTCAGTGTGAGTATATGTGTTAATGCACGGGTGTGAATATATTTGCATGTTCATGTGTGTGTTTGGTCACAAGTGATGGAGGTCACCTCTGGCCTTTTAATGAAATATTGTAGAAATCTGTGGCACATGCAAGATAACTCTAACTTAATAATGACATATTAATTACATATTATGGGAATTCCTAGGTGCATGCTGGTGAACCAGACATAATAGTTGCCCACTAGTAACAAACTGTGGGCATCCCAGGGGACATGCTGGATAACCCTACCCTAACAAAACGACAACATGTTAATAACGCATTGTTGGCATTCTTGAGGACATGCTGACTAACTCTAATATCACAACAGGTCCTTAGTGAAACCACAATATTTGCATAAAAAGAAAACAGGATACAGAGCTTTCTTGGGTGCCGCACCATGATATGGAACTCTCTGCCACCGGATGTTCGCCTAGTCTCATCTACCTCTTCCTTCAACAAAGAAGCAACGTCTTTTTTGATGAACACATTTTACCCCAAGCTTTCACTTCTGTGTTTTATTAATTGTAACCATGTCAGTGACTCTTGCTATAATGCCAAACTTCTCTTCGCTAACTACCTCTGATAACAAGCGTAGTTACTTGTGTATTCTCAAGGCCCTTCTTTTCATTCATAGATGTGATCATGTAAGTTATTTCAATGATACCCTACCCTCCCTGCTTGTAAAGCGCTTTGATACCCACTAGGGTCATGTTCACGCTATACAAAACTTTAAAAATAAATAAATTAGTGAAATATTGCAGGAATTCTTTAGGAGATTCTGGCTAATTGTCAGTTAATGCCCCATCATTCCTGGCTGCATTTGGACTATCCCTAAACACACAGCAGCCCATTCTTGCCACATTGTGACTATTCCTGACAAAAATCAGGCTATCCCTGCAATAGAAGTGGCCCATCCGTTGCTTATTAAGTCAATTCTTGAGATAATTCTGACTCTGCGTTCTATAATGATGGCATAAATCTTGGCCCTATGAAGGACCGCCTTGTATTTATTGATGATGAATTGGCATGAAAGGCAGAATCTGTCCCTGTATGACACCAGTTTGTGTTAATTTGTGTTGAAAATTAAAAGAAGATGTGTGACGACCAAACATGTTTGCTAAAAATGAAAAATGTGATGGTGAGACTTGTATAAACTTTGAGCTGTTCACCCTGACCCTGTAAAGTCTGAACCACAGCATATGACCGGCAGTATTCTTGGAAGAGGATGGATAGCGAAATGAAGTGAATGAAAATACTATACGCATTTTGAAAATTGGTAACATTTTGCAAATTTGATAGGCCCTGTGCTGATGCAAAACCAGAATTATTTTTACTGGCTGTAATGTATTAGCACTATACCCATATCTTAGGGGACATTACATTCCAAAATCTGCTGCCACTCTTTGAATGTGAACTATGGGAAGGCGAGATCCACCATGCCTCTTGAAGATAAAGTTTGCATCACATGCCAGAAAAGTGCTTTTTCTGAGTCTCAGGATTTTTAAATGTATGTGAACAAGGTGCTGTAAAACACACCATGTTGCCCTGTTTTTTTGTTGTTGTTTTGTTTTTAATTTCTCAGCTGAAGAACCACTCCGCCCCTTCAAACTTTTCACAAGGACTTTTGCCCTCTGACTAGGCCCTGCTCGCAACCTCCTGCGGGCAGCCAAACTCCTGCCAGGTGCAACAGCAGCAGGTTATCCGAAAGGCCCTGTGTGCCCAACCCCTGCAAACACCTATCCTCCTGCAGACACCTAACCGATATTTAATTTTTTGAAACAATTTTTCAGGTATCAGCTGTTCTCCTGCAGCACCCACCGCTGAAGCTTCGCCCCCATGGTGCCTTGGTACTGTGCAAGCATCTTGAGGAATGCGGCAATACCTCATGGGAGGGCCGCACTAGGTCCAGTAAGAGTACCACTGTACCAGCAGAGAAAGACATTTTTTTTTTTAGAAAGTCCTGGTGGGCCTCTCTTGGTCCCCCACCAAACAAGTACTGGGGGCCAGGGTGTACCTACCCCTGCCCTCTTATACATTATTTATTAAACATTTTCAGGACACGGGTACCCAGTCCTGTAAAGGCAGGTGCAACTTTTTCTTATCAGTTGCGGCCAGCCAATCAGATTGCTCAATATCACAGGATTGGGCCCACGGTACCAAAATGGCCAATGGAAGAAAAAGCACCCTCAGCCAATCAGTGGGCCCTAATTTTGTTTTCAATATTTTTGGTCCTACAGGACTCCTGCGGGAACAACTGTCCAGATCTACTTAACATTTCAACCCCTTTCCCAACCAAAGCACCTCTATAGCTGCCAATTTCTTGAAAACGGCTTAACGGATTTACACTGAATCTCAAAAAATACGCTTTCTGGGCAAAGCTCTAACTTTTTACTGAATTTGGTCTAATTCCAGTCAGCCATTTGTTCTGCATTAGAGATCAAATTTTCCTATGGCACTTAACATAGTAAATCTATGTTTTGGTACCCACTCTTTTTTCTTGGCCCTGTTTTACAGCTCGAAGCAAAACTTTCCAGGAAAACGATAAGGTGAATGAACTTTTGGGGAAAGTTTTGTACATTTTTGTCAAACAGCACAATTAGCAGAACAAAAAACTGTATTTCTATGTAAACTCTGACCGGATTATAACTACACAAAGGCAACTGCAACTGTGTAATGCATTAGTATGCAGATTTGCATGCTGTAATGTGCTATTTATTACTATTATGTGGTGTAAAGATGGGCCATGACTGGCCAGAAGAGAAGCCTTGAGCATGGCTTTCATGCTGCTCCTCCACCCTCCCTCAGCTGTGGTAATAAACAGCAGACTGAGCTCTGTACATATTCATCAATGATGTAGATATCATCATATGTTTTAAACACAACCAGAGCACAATGTTATTGCACAGTCCATGGTGAATAAGTGAAGATCAGGAGGATGGGGATTCAGGGGCACTCCCCTATACTGTGCGAAGAGCATGGGATTGGGTCTCTGAGCTTTTGAAATGAGTATCCGACTCTATGTTCACTACAATTACTCCAAATGACATTAGAAAATGAACAAACAACATTTGAATAGAGATTAAGGACTACACAGCCAATGACAAACACTGAACAGAACTTGGACATAGAAACGGAGACCTCCTGTGGGCGCCCGGGGCTTTCTGCTGTCTAATATGCCTGTGTTACTGTGTCTTCACTATGAAGAAGAGTTTTTCTGCAAAACCTTGTAGAATGGTTAAAGAGGCATGGGACCCTCAGAGTGACCACTTTATAGCTGCCTGTGACCGGTGAATGCAGCAGCACTTACGTCTTCCAGTAGTTTTCTCTCTCAGGGTTAGATCTCATAAACTGGGAATAACTCCTGCTTTGAATATACATAAGACTGGAGCCTCGCTGGCTAGCCACAGACTTCTAGGGGGCTGCAGGCATACAAAACAGCACGACACAGAGCTTACTCAGCCTAGTTCAATAATTCCTGGGCACAACCAATCAATCAAACATTTGTAGAGCGCACTACTCACCCTTGAGGGTCCAAGGCGCTAAGGGGGGGGGGGAGGGAGGGGGAAGGCAGCTACTGCTCGAACAGCCAGGTCTTGAGAAGTCTCCTGAAGGTCAGCAGGTCCTGGGTCTGACGCAGCAGTGTGGGGAGGGTGTTCCAAGTCTTGGCAGTGAGGTAGGAGAAGGCTCTGCCACCGGTGGAGGTCCTGTGGATGCGTGGGACGGTGGCGAGGGCGAGGTCGGCGGAGCAAAGCTGGTGGTTCGGGGTGGATAAGGTGAGACGTTTGTTGAGGTATGCTGGTCCGGCATTGTGGAGAGCTTTGTGGGCGTGGGTGAGGAGCTTGAAGGTGATCCTCTTGTTGACTGGGAGCCAGTGAAGGTCTTTCAGGTGGGCAGAGATGTGGGTGTGGCGGGGAATGTCGAGGATGAGGCATGCGGAGGCGTTCTGTATGCGTTGTAGTCTCTTTTGTACTTTGGCCGTGGTTCCTGCGTAGAGGGCGTTGCCGTAGTCCAGTCTGCTGCTGACGAGGGCCTGTGTTGCCGTCCTTCTGGTTCTGGTGGGGATCCATCTGTAGATCTTGAGGAGCATGCGGAGGGTGTTGAAGCAGGAGGAGGAGACTGCGTTGACTTGCTGGGTCATTGAGAGCGATAAGACCAGGATGACCTCCAGGTTGCGTGCGTGGTCAGTGGGTGTGGGTGCGGCTCCCAAGGCGGCAGGCCACCAGGAGTTGTCCTAGGTGGATGGGGTGGATCCGAGGATGAGGGCTTCTGTCTTGTCCGAGTTAAGTTTCAGGAGGCTGGTCTGCATCCAGCTGGCGATGGCCTTCATTCCTTCGTGGAGGTTGGTTTTGGCAGTGGTGGGGTTTTTGGTGAGTGAGAGGATCAGTTGAGTGTCGTCGGCATAGGAGACGATGTTGAGGTTGCGCGAGCCAACTATGTTGGCGAGCAGTGCCATGTAGACGTTGAAAAGGGTGAGGCTGAGTGATGAACCTTGGGGCACGCCACAGATGCTCTTGGTGGCCTCCAAGCGGAATGGGGGGAGGCGGACCCTCTGGGTTCTGTCGGTGAGGAAGGAGGTGGTCCAGTTCAGTGCTTTGTCGTGTATTCCTGCATCATGAAGGCGTGTGCATAGGGTGTGGTGGCAGACGGTGTTGAATGCGGCCGAGAGGTCCAGGAGGATGAGGGCCGCAGTTTCGCTGTTGTACAGCAGGGTCCTCATGTCGTCTGTGGCAGCGATGAGGGGGGTTTCGGTGCTGTGATTGCTGCGGAATCCAGATTGGGATGGGTCCAGGATGTTGTTCTCCTTGAGGAAGTGGGTCAGTTGCCTGTTGACGATCTTTTCGATGACTTTCTCTGGGAACAGGAGCAGGGAGATGGGCCGGAAGTTCTTGAGGTCCTCTGGGTCCACTGTGGGTTTTTTGAATAGGGCGTTGATCTCCGCGTGTTTCCAGCTTTCCGGGATGGTGGAGGTCTCGAAGGAGCTGTTGATGATCTTCCGGAGTTGGGGTGCGATGATGCGGTTTGCTTTGTTGAAGATGTGGTGAGGGCAGGGGTCGGCTGGTGAGGCGGAGTGGATGGTGTTCATGATCTCGATGGTGTCGTTGTTGTTGACGTGGGTCCAGGAGAGCAGGCGGTTGGTGAGGCAGGGTGGTGGTGAGCCTGCAGTGTCGGCGGTAGTAGGCAGGGTCTGGGTGTTAAAGCTGTCGTGGATGTCTGCGATCTTGCGGTGAAAGAAGGTGGCTAGGGAGTCACATAGGTCTTGCGACGGCAAGATGTCGTTGGAGCTGGAGCTGGGGTTGAAGAGTTCTTTCACGATGTTGAAAAGCTCTTTGCTGTTGTGTGCGTTATTGTTGATGCGGTCCTTGAAGGAGGTCTTTTTGGTGGCTCGAATGAGTTGGTGGTGCTTGCGGCTAGCATTCTTTAGGGCTGCGTAGCTGTCCAGTTTCTGTTCGTGGCGCCACTTTTTCTCGAGTGTTCAGCAGGTCCACTTGGATTCCTGGAGGTCGGTGGTGAACCAGCAGCAGACCATGCCCTGGATGCACACCCGGGACCCGGGAATCATTACCTGGGACTGTAAATAATTATATAGAAGCGGCCAGTACAAGATTGATGCTAATCCCTCCCATCTGACTCGTTATCTGCTGAGTCCTTAGCTCCTCCTACCTAGGCAGACCAGTGTGACCCCTACGGGTACTTAAGAATGCTGCTGTTGCTTTTTGTCCTGAAGAAGCCGTAAGAAATAGTCCGGCTGAAACGCGACCGCGTCGACAGTTGTTCTATAGAAGGAGTAAAAATTGAATCAATTATTTGTGGATGTTACAATCTCACATTGCTTCCCATGAATAATTTGGAAAAAGTTGATCCTAATGCAATGTTTGAACCTTCTAGGTAGTCCATACTATTTAAAGGTGGCTCCACAATAAGAAAAAATTCCCTGGTGGACAGTAGCTTTAGTTTGTTGTGTGTATATATATTTTTTCAGTTGCAGAGGTGTTAAGTGTAAATATATGTTTTTTGTATATGCTCAATGATAAAATGTTGAAATAACTAAAATGCGAATATATACGCAGATGACAGGATAATTAAAGGTATCCGTGTCCAAAAATATTTGTGTATCTTTTCCTCCTTACCAATTGCTTATATATTGTGTTTCAGATACCCAGGTAAAAGGGGAGGGTGATCGTTGGGTATACCCCTAACCATTAGAACTGGATGCACACCCAGCACTGCTCAACCGTGACTGCTGCCCTGTGCATCACCATCATGGACCTAGGCGGAAGTGTCGTCATGTACACTCCTGCCAAGTGACACGCATGTCGCGTTGTGGGAACGTAATTTAAGTTAAGTTCCCTCATTACCGCATGAGCGGTAATTTGTCACGCAAACAAGATAGAGAGTGAGTGAGCTAATACCCTGCCTTGTTGTGGATGGCTCTACTCTTTTTAATTAGCTTTCAGACAGTGACACCTAGTGACAGCCAGCTCCATTGGTCAAAACATTGGTAAGAGCTCTGCTGTCGGGGCAAGCTTACATAAGCACCTGAGAAGAGGCGCTCTTACCAGACCAGGCCTGAGAGTGTTCCAGAACTCTGTTGCAGCTGCTGGTAAGAGTATTGAGGCCAAGTAGATGGGGCTGCTTAACACCTGCTGACTGTAGTGAGTGAGTAGCAAAATAAATCTAATACATTGATGTTTGCAGGTCCAATTTAATTAAATGAAAGAAATGTACATATCTGAAATTCCTCTGCCTGCAGGTGGGAAATGCCATTGAATGAGAAACACTATTTATATTTTTGCAGGGTTTGTGTTTTGCAGGCGAGGCAGTGGTTGCCAAGTGGTACCTTCTTTTATGTGATTAACACTTTATGCCCTTTTGAACTATGAAGTCCGATTGGTTACCTATTAACTGTTTCAGTTGACTACATTAAATGCTGGTTTAGTACCCCATCACTGCATGAGATCGCATGCCTTATTAGTGTTAATGAACATAAACAACTTTTAAAACAGCCGTACGCCTTGCATTAATGTGCAGGAACTGGTATATCCCACTCGACAGTCAATACATGTTGGCCTATCATAGGCATATCAACACAACTTAACTGAGCTGCACTTATGTTCATTGTGTGTACAGGGTGGTGATAGGGACATAGGGTGACCAGATTTTGAGAACCAAAAACCGGGACATACCAGAAATAAAAATAGGACTAAAGCCTTTAGTCTAATTTCTATATCTGGCCTGTGTGCGTGGCTGCGTGCGTGGATGCGCGTACATATGCACACTCGTGCACATACATGTGCATACATTTAGAAGGCTACATTTCCTTAAAATTATCGATGGCAGGAACTCTACTCTATGCCCCATACCCTTCTCCCCACCTCTGGTCTCCCCTTTATTGGGAGCATGCAGCCCAACTGCTCTTGCGCTGCCTGACGGAAACAGAATAAATTACTTATTTGTTTCATTCTTCTGAAGCGCCTGTGTAAGGAGAGCATACCTTACAATTCTCCTTTCAATTTCAATTACTTGACTATTGTCCCAAAAACCGGGACATTTCTTCAAAATAAAGAAATGTGTCTGAACAAAGGGACAGTCCACCGAAAACCAGGACTGGGTGGGGAAAAGCGGGACATCTGGTCACTCTATAGGGACATGTTTTTTTATATATATTTTTTATTTTTAGAGCTTTATTTGGCGCAAACAAGACCAGAAGATATCAGAGCGCTCTATATGAGCACCAGTTTCGTTACACAAGGACACATTCATTTAGGCACTGGGAGATTAAGTGATTTGCCCAGAATCACAGGATGTTCAGCGCTGTTGCAGAGACTCAAACCTGGTTCCCCAGCTTCGAGGTCGGCCGCTCTAGCCGGAAGGGTACATCATCTCCCCAATGTACTCATTAAATGGACAAAACTACTTCACAACACTCACCATAAAATATCACTCAAAGTGTCAAACGCATGGCAATCAATTGTCACACTAACAATGAAAACACAGAAATGCCACACATGCGGAACCATAAAACTTGGCAGCTATGCGTGTATCCTTCAATGTCCAATGAAATCATGAGCCTGGCCATCCCACTGCAACTGAAAAGACTCCTAGAAGCAACTGAGGGTCAACAAACGTTAAATACAGGCGCGTGTGTGCAAGAGTATGCGAGGGTCACGCTGTTTCACTTTCCAACATTCCCATCATAAAATGAAACGCAACATTCGACTAATCTGAGGAGGAAACAGTGGAAGTCCCCTAAAAACAAAGCTGGGACAATCCTGCCATCCAGTGGCTACAAACGCAACTTGCAGCTTCATGTGCCGGTTTTTCACAACAAACGGTGCTTTAAATGGGCAGGTACTGAGTATCAGCACTTCTTTAATTTACAATTAAGAGTACCAGCACGTCTCAGCACGTGTGCAATAGTTTTAATGAGAGAGGACGGGACTGACCAATAGCAAGCTTGTATTCTAGGTTACGGTGTACTGGCAATTCTATTGTTTTATTTAAAACACTGACCAAAAGACATATGTTTATTTGGCTTTTCCTCCCTGGCATACCAATCCCGATATATCTTCAAATGACTAATTATTAAGCTTTTGCTCACAATCTGGCTTGACACGGTGAAGGGTCATTCATCAGTGTGCGTCAGACCCCAAACTTGCAATCTATATCACACACTCCCTTGTACAACATCGGCTCTGGTGTACGGATTTTTAACAAGAGCATACCGCCCAAACGATAGACTCACGACTTACCTTACCAATCAGTACATTATGCACAGGTTTTTTCAATCAAGTATCCACGTTCCATATGCATGCTTTCATCAGACATCTCATAAACCGCACAGCGTTGACCTAATCTCATTCACCATAACATGCATTTGTAAACCGCACATTCGCCCCTTTCGGAATCTTGGTTCCGAACAAAAGATGTCTATTGTTACCCAGCTCAATGGTACTCAGGTTATCAACCTCAGAAGGATGAAAGGCAGTGAGGACACACTGAGATTCAAACCTGTGACCATGAAGTAAAACACTGAATGTTCCCTGCAAAGGATGCATTGTTCGCTGAACTAACAGATTCAGCTTGCCAGAGGGTATAGTCAACTAGCATATACTAGACAGAATCCCCTCAATGTCACGTGCACAACACAACACCAATGCACATAGTTTAAAATGTGCAGCTAAACCACTTATCCACTACAAACACACAGAGAGAAATAGCACAAATATAACACATCTACAAGCGCACACCACTGTACTTTAAGATGCAAAGCTGGGTAGTGATGAGTAGAAATATCAAAGCCACTTCACTATGGAAGAGGGAGGGGCAGTTTAATCTACTCAATCAAGAAAAAAACAGAAGGCTTCCTGCATCCTCACCCGAACGCATTGAACAGCAGAAAGTTCATATTAGGTCCAGCTGATTTTACTTTCAAACTCACACAAACCCTTCCGAAAGAACTCCTTTCAAATTTCGACTAAATGTACACAGCTATACACAAACAAAACAACATATGTGACCACACAATGGTTCCCAGAGAGAGAATGCTCTGTCATGACATATTAATGGTGGTTGGTGCTACACAAAGGTGATAATAGAACATTATACACATCAGGCTGTTCCTATACAGCATCGTAGATGCTTCATATGGACAACCGATGTGTCTTGTAAGCTACTGACATCACTGCACAATACAGGGACACGCAGTTGCAGCCGACATGGCTCGTGGGGGGTGGGTGTAGGGGGATTGAGGGGTGTCACGATCGCAAGAGGGAACACAATAAAAAATAAAAAAACGTACCTTGCCGCTGCCGGGTCCCGAGCCCCTGCTCCTGCTCTCCTGCCTTTGACTTCAGGAACAGGAAGCAGGCAGCCAGGCTCCCTCCCCTAAGCCAATCATAACGCTGCAATGCAGCATTGTGATTGGTCTGAGCGCCGTGACATGGCGCTCAGCCAGGGGCTGGAGGGGTGGGTATGTTCTCAGTGCAGGCTGTAATGCAGCTTGCATGGAGAAGTGGGAAAGTGCGCATGACTGGTTTGGGTGGCCCAAAAGAGGGCCGACCAAACAGTCATTGTGCACTTAAGACTAGGCAAACCACTCCTCCCCTGCCCTGCTCCGTTAGCAGAGCAGCACCAGCAAAGCAAACATAAAATGATAATAGCTGAAAGATATCATTGTATGTTTTTGCCTCTAGCACTGCTTGAAAGCAGTGAGACGAAGATCCTCCTTCATAGCGAAGGAGCCACCACTGGGGACAAGCTCCAGTCGTTCATTGTCTGCCTGGAACTTAGGGAGATTTCTGATGGCGCTAGGTACCAAAGAAAACCTTCAGAGATACGAACAATAGGGCGCTGGAAGAACTGAGGCCGGACAGGAAGGCGCTGGAAGAACTAAAGCCCGGACATGAGGGCGCTGGAAGAGCTGAGGCCGGAAAGGAAGGCGCGGGAAGAACTGAGGCCCGGACAGGAGGGTGCTGGAAGAGCTGAGGCCTAGACAGGATGGCTCTGGAAGAACTGAGGCGTGGACAAAGGGCAGCTGGAAGAACTGAGGCGTGGACAAAGGGCAGCTGGAAGAACTGAGGCGTGGACAAAGGGCAGCTAGAAGAACTGAGGCGTGGACAAAGGGCAGCTAGAAGAACTGAGGCGTGGACAAAGGGCAGCTGGAAGAACTGAGGCCCGGACATGAGGGCGCTGGAAGAACTGAGGTCCGGACATGAGGGCGCTGGAAGAACTGAGGCCCTGACAGGAAGGCGCTGAAAGAACATAGGCTCGGTCAGGAGGGCGCTGGAAGAGCTGAGGCCTAGACAGGAGGGCTCTGGAAGAACTGAGGTGTGGACAAAGGGCAGCTGGAAGAACTGTGAACTGAACAGGAAGGCCCTGGAAGAACTCTGAACCGAACAGGAAGGCGTTGGAAGAACTGAGGCCTGGACAGAAGCAGGCTGGAAAAATTGAGGCCTAGACAGGAAAGCTCTGGAAGAACTGAGGCCTAGACAGGAGGGCGCTGGAAGAACTGTGAACCGAACAGGAAGGTGCTGGAAGAACTCTGAACAGGAAGGTGTTGGAAGAACTGAGGCTTGGACAGAACCAAGCTGGAAGAACTGAGGCCTAGACAGGAAGGCACTGGAAGAACTGAGGCCTGGACAGGAAGGCACTGGAAGAACTGAGGCCTAGACAGGAAGGCACTGGAAGAACTGAGGCCTGGACAGGAAGGCACTGGAAGAACTGAGGCCTGGACAGGAAGGGGCTGGAAGAACTTAGGCCTGGACAGGAGGGTGCTGGAAGAACTGTGAACCAAATAGGAAGGCGCTGGAAGAACTCTGAACAGGAAGGCGTTGGAAGAACTGAGGGCTGGACAGAAGCAAGTAGGAAGGCGGGACCGGCATCAGTCACGCTGCATGTATGGCGGTCGTGCCAGCCCCGATGACCACACAGAGGCAGGCCTGTCGCGCGCAATGGTGACGCAACAGGCGCGCCCCACCAATGGTTGGTCTCCGGGCTGTGGGTGCGTGCCCCGGAAGTGATTGTAATCACTTCCGGGGCACGCGTCGCATCAATGCTAGGCCGGTTAGAACCGGCATGGCCTGATTAGGGTTAGAATAAAAGGCTTGGGAGCGGCGGAGTCTACTTCTTTGCTCGCCGCTCCCACAGCCTGCCCTTAAAGACAAGAGCCTCGCTAGGAGGCTGTATTTTAATTTCCCCATCCACCGTCCCCTAAAAGCAGGGTTTACAGGGTGTATTGTTTGGAAGTTATTTTTCAGGTTGACATGGTTACGTTTATCATATGTGTGATGATTTTCTTTCCCATTGTTTTAGGAGATTGTTTCCTTGAACAGGTTATGTTTATTGTTGTATTTTTAGTGCTATTCCTTGGTCAGGCGGTAAGGTCCCGATTGGTGAGCAGTAAATTTAAGGTCCTTAGAGGGCGGCGCCATTCTTGAATAGGGTCGCCCAAGGGGGAGGGACAAGTGGTCTCTCATAGAACTCCAGGGGCAGTTACAGCCGGTTGGCTGGATGGGTGCGGGGGAGGGGGAGTCACGCTTTCCAGTAGGCTGCTTAGCCACCCCGCACGTGCACATAACTGCAAGGGCCCCTTATGGAGATAATTTACAGGGCGTACGGGGGTGACCTGGGGAGGGGGGGGGGGGAGTACCCTCACGGGGAACAGCCCTCTGCGCATGCGCACTCCGGTTGGAGGGCGGGCATAAGGGTGTACGGGGACGACCTGGGGGGGGAAGTACCCTCACGCTAAACGGGCCCCCTGCGCATGTGCACTCCATTGGAGTGCGGGCATAGTCTGATCAGGATCTGGCGCCAGTTAATGACCTTGCCGTAGGCTCATAATAGGGATACGCAGAAAATGAAATGTTATTGTTATGATTATTGATTATGGAATGTTTAGATTCAGATAGGAATATATTTGTATTAGAGATATGTTAAGGTTAGCAAAATTACATCTGTACCTATCCAAGTAATCAATGTAATGTTTTTTTTGCGTATTGTTTAAATATTATAATTAAAATTGTTGATTGAATTTTATGTTAATAAATACGTCCGGGGGTCTAACGTTTTCCTAATCCAAAAATGTCCTTGTGCTAAGCGTGTTCCTGTCTTAGTATTGATAAGGGAGGAGGGGGTCTAGGCAGTACCTGGCCATAGTGGAAGAACTGAGGCCTAGACAGGAGGGCGTTGGGAGAACTGAGAACAGAACAGGAAGGCAATGGAAGAACTGAGACCCAGACAGAGGGGCGCTGGAAGAACTGAGACCCAGACAGAGGGGCGCTGGAAGAACTGAGACCCAGACAGAGGGGCGCTGGAAGAACTGAGACCCAGACAGAGGGGCGCTGGAAGAACTGAGACCCAGACAGAGGGGTGCTGGAAGAACTGAGACCCAGACAGAGGGGTGCTGGAAGAACTGAGACCCAGACAGAGGGGCGCTGGAAGAACTGAGACCCAGACAGAGGGGCGCTGGAAGAACTGAGACCCAGACAGAGGGGTGCTGGAAGAACTGAGACCCAGACAGAGGGGCGCTGGAAGAACTGAGACCCAGACAGAGGGGCGCTGGAAGAACTGAGACCCAGACAGAGGGGTGCTGGAAGAACTGAGACCCAGACAGAGGGGCGCTGGAAGAACTGAGACCCAGACAGAGGGGCGCTGGAAGAACTGAGGTCCGGACAGAAGGGTGCTGGAAGAACTGCGACAAAGACAGAGGGGCGCTGGAAGAACTGAGACCCAGACAGAGGGGTGCTGGAAGAACTGAGACCCAGACAGAGGGGCGCTGGAAGAACTGAGACCCAGACAGAGGGGTGCTGGAAGAACTGAGACCCAGACAGAGGGGCGCTGGAAGAACTGTGGCCAGGAAAGAGGGCGCTGGAAGAACTGAGACCCAGACAGAGGGGCGCTGGAAGAACTGAGACCCAGACAGAGGGGTGCTGGAAGAACTGAGACCCAGACAGAGGGGCGCTGGAAGAACTGAGACCCAGACAGAGGGGTGCTGGAAGAACTGAGACCCAGACAGAGGGGCGCTGGAAGAACTGAGACCCAGACAGAGGGGCGCTGGAAGAACTGAGGTCCGGACAGAAGGGTGCTGGAAGAACTGAGGCCGGGACAGGAGGGCGTTCGAAGGCACAGATCCATAGGCAAAAATTCCATGAACAGGCCATAACTTATTCATTGTCCCAGTGCCTTCATGGTTATTCAGAGCTGGCATTTCAGTTACTGCTTGAAAACGAAACCATGTGGATTGTTTACTATTCAGGCAGAGGGTCTGGTGCCATCGCCGGACCCCTCTCCTGTCACCCTCTACCCATCACCTCGGGAGAGAGGCTAGCTTCCTGTGTATCCACGAGTTAAAGATGAGAGGCCAGGCTGGGGAGCAGGTGGTACCCAGTGGTAAAGTTGTGGGCCCCCACACTCACTTTGGGCTCCAGGAATAATTTTATCCAGAAGAGGAGAAAGCAAGCATTGCCAAAGGCAACAGATCTGGCCTTGTCAAGCATTTTTTTGTGCTAAATATGCAATATTCAAAACATTAGACAAACATGGGATATATATGAACAAAAGCCCTGGCATGTATGTATTGGTATGTATTTTTCTTAATACTATTTTGGAACAGTAGAGCCTGGCGAGATAGCTAGTGCTGTCGCTATGTCAGACCTGAAAAGGCATAAAAGAGACGAAATCGGAGGCAGAGAAAGACAGGAAGACAGAGAAAGAGGGTTGAAAAAGAGCCCGTAAGAGTTAGATGATGAGACAGGCAGCGTAGATTGGTGGAAGATGGAGGCATGAGGTGGAAACAGGGTTGGGCAGCCCCGCTATTCACAAACTCATCCTTTGGCACCACCACTGGCACCAGGCTCCTGACACAAGCTATGGCCATGCACTAATTGTTTTTTTTTTTACAGACTGAGCACTGATTTGCATAACTCGTACATGCACCAACAGCAGCTTTCAAGGCCAACTCTTAAGGAGATCCGCTCTGTCCTCGCCAACGGCGGTCACTGAACGAGCAAACACGAATCCTATTTAAGAATCTTACAAAGCATTCAATATCAATTCTATGCTCTAGTCATCACGTGTTACCAACTGCACCTTTAGTAAGCAGGGCGTCCTTGCACACAGCTCCTCTGAAATGCCAGCACATCACAGGAGGGTCTTGCCTTGGAAAAAGAGACATCTGGGAGCATTATAAAACCTTCCAAATATGTTTCCTCTATCCTAAGAGACACAGTACACAAGTACATCGTGTGAACAAAAGTCAAAGTTCGGACGCAGCACACAGGCAACTAGCACAAGCATCAGACATACAGGCAAAGAACTTGGGCACAGCACACAGGCAAGCAGCACAAGCATCGGACATACAGGCAAAGAACCTGGGCCCAGCACACAGGCAAGCAGCACAAGCATCGGACATACAGGCAAAGAACCTGGGCCCAGCACACAGGCAAGCAGCACAAGCATCAGACATACAGGAAAAGAACCTGGGCACAGCACACAGGCAAGCAGCACAAGCATCGGATATACAGGCAAAGAACCTGGGCACAGCACACAGGCAAGCAGCACAAGCATCAGACATACAGGCAAAAAACCTGGGCCCAGCACACAGGCAACTAGCACAAGCATCAGACATACAGGCAAAGAACTTGGGCACAGCACACAGGCAAGCAGCACAAGCATCGGATATACAGGCAAAGAACCTGGGCCCAGCACACAGGCAAGCAGCACAAGCATCATACATACAGGCAAAGAACCTGGGCCCAGCACACAGGCAAGCAGCACAAGCATCAGACATACAGGCAAAGAACCTGGGCCCAGCACACAGGCAAGCAGCACAAGCATCAGACATACAGGCAAAGAACCTGGGCACAGCACACAGGAAAGCAGCACAAGCAGCAGACATACAGGCAAAGAACCTGGGCCCAGCACACAGGCAAGCAGCACAAGCATCAGACATACAGGCAAAGAACCTGGGCCCAGCACACAGGCAAGCAGCACAAGCATCAGACATACAGGCAAAGAACCTGGGCCCAGCACACAGGCAAGCAGCACAAGCATCAGACATACAGGCAAAGAACCTGGGCACAGCACACAGGCAAGCAGCACAAGCATCAGACATACAGGCAAAGAACCTGGGCCCAGCACACAGGCAAGCAGCACAAGCATCGGACATACAGGAAAATAACCTGGGCACAGCACACAGGCAAGCAGCACAAGCATCAGACATACAGGCAAATAACCTGGGCACAGCACACAGGCAAGCAGCACAAGCATCAGACATACAGGCAAAGAACCTGGGCACAGCACACAGGCAAGCAGCACAAGCATCAGACATACAGGCAAAAAACCTGGGCCCAGCACACAGGCAAGCAGCACAAGCATCAGACATACAGGCAAAGAACCTGGGCCCAGCACACAGGCAAGCAGCACAAGCATCAGACATACAGGCAAAGAACCTGGGCACAGCACACAGGCAAGCAGCACAAGCAGCAGACATACAGGCAAAGAACCTGGGCCCAGCACACAGGCAAGCAGCACAAGCATCAGACATACAGGCAAAGAACCTGGGCACACCACACAGGCAAGCAGCACAAGCATCGGACATACAGGCAAAGAACCTGGGCACAGCACACAGGCAAGTAGCACAAGCATCAGACATACAGGGAAATAACCTGGGCACACCACACAGGCTAAGAGTCCAGACACATCACACAGGCTAAGAGTCCAGACACAGCACACAACCAAGCAGCCTATTCACAGCACATTTGCTGAAAAGCTAGTCTACAAATGAGGGCGCAGGATAGAGGCAGACGGTTCACGCACAGTGCACAGGACTGACACGTAACACAGTAAACATGTTAACAGCCCATGCTCAGTACATGTGCAAAGAACCAGGACTCACTCATCACACAGCAAATGTCCAGACCCAGAGCACAGACTGTATTGCAGGCCACTGGTAAGCCACAAACACACTAAGGGAGAATACAGCAACCAGGCAATAGAACTGGCACAAACGAGGCAGAGATCATGAGCCCACCACAAAGGCAAAGAGCTTGGCTGCAAAACACAGGGATATACACGTGCACCTCAGTTTAAAGAAGTCAGAATGACCGCATTTATGGACACTGCCTGCTCCAAATGACACCGTTGAAAAGGATCAACAGGATCCTCTACGTCTGATTTCACAACCACCGTCCAGGCTCTGTCCAGACTGGAGGGTGGTAATGAACCACCAACTAGTTCACCTTCCTCTTCCCCGGCATCTCTTCACACGGTAGTACACAGTGAGGCCCATTGAATCACAGGTTCTCCTATATTGCACCATCACATACCTACCATCGTGATTTAATACTGGCCAACCCCTCACTATTGAGCCAACCCCAAGTTATGCTACACATCCATCAAGACACTATTCATGGTCATTCAGCTTGCCCAACCCCAGCAGGAGCAAGGATATTCTGCTACTGGAGAGGTCTAGTTCTCATGAACCGGTTTTTCTAATCAGATTTTTTTGGTCCCACCTTACTTCTATAGAATGCTTCACCTACTAAACAAAGGTTCTCTTACCTGTAATATTACTGGTCACCGTCTTCTCTCTCTTGTCCTATTATGCACCTGTTTATATTTAAGTGACATTTCATGAACTTAGCTATCTTTTCTTTTACCCTTTCTTTCCAGTTATTTTATTCCTTTTTTTAAATTTTTTATTGTGTGAATGAAAAAAAGGTTAAATGAAATGCAATGCCACCTTATCTCAGTATATAATAATGTATTTTATTAGCATATGCCAGTTTCTTAGAGTGTGGACAAAAAGTGGTTACACGTGAACTTTTCCATATTTTGTTTACCTTTGGGTGTCAATGGCTCCTCCAAAGGGAAATGCCATCCCTTTTCATGGATTGACATAATAATTTTTTGGAACAGCCTCTGTGATGATAGTTTATTGCCGAATTAGATTACTTGATGATCCAGACACTTGATAGGCTCTTTTGTGTATACTCCTACTGACAGCACTCTGTTCAGTAAGTCCTTTTCCACTGTCGACATAGGTTTTATAATTTTTTTTACAGATTCCCATCTAATTTCACGAGTACCTCTCTCTCCTTTACCAACATGTGTTGCACTGTTTCCACATTACCCTCTGTCCTGATGATGTCTGTCAGTTTCTAAAGAAGGTTGAAACACCGTCGACAAACATGGGCAAATTGTTTTTGTCTATGATAATTCATACAATAGCTGGAACTGTAGAAGTCAGCAGACCTCTGATAGTTGTAGCCTGTGTTTCATAGCCCGGTACATGGAATATACACACTATGCACTCAGTTCCAGTAATTTCACTGTGTTCACTTTTTCAGGCCTCCAATATTGCAGAGTTTGTGAATTTTCTTAATAAACATCCTAAGTTTATTAAGGAAGGTATTTTGACATTAGTATTGTTTGTACTTCTGAGTACGTTTTAAGTAAGTTCCTAGAGAACCATTGTATATACTGTTGTGGCATGTCATTAATATCAGTGCAATACCTTAGCAGAGGTTCCAAAATTACAGAAGTGAAATCCGTAACCATCTGCAGGCTTTTATCAACCTTTTCTAGCTCCTAAGCACCTTTTCCAAGTCTACCTTTCAAGCGCTATGTCCCTCAAGCATTATAGGACTCACAAGGGAAGTTGAGGTATAAAGCCTTATGCATTAGTCAAAACCACAAACAGGATTCATTCTATACATCCAGCTGTCTGATGTTTTCATTTGGTGTCCCATCTGTGACCAGCATGTTGACAAACGTTTAGGATTCCTTCCTGTATGGCCGCACCACCATCCTTCAATAAATGACAATTCCCATTAGAGACTCATAGCTATCTACAATTCAAGAGGTGCGTTCAAATGGAATGTCACTGAAGTCCTACAGAGTACACTAGCAGTTGTTTACAGCACATAAAGGAGGTCTCAGAGCACAAATAAACACGGACCGTCAACAGTGACCACCTGTTAAGAGCTCTGGACAGGGTCCACAAAATGATCTGTACTTAATCAATCAATCACATAATTTGTAAAGCGCACTACACACCCGGTAGGGTCTCAAGGCGCGGGGGGGGGGGGGGGGGGTTGCTGTTACTGGTCCAAGAGCCAGGTCTTGAGTTGTCTCCTGAAAGTCAGCAGGTCTTCGGTTTGTCGCAGGTCGAGGGGGAGGGTGTTCCAGGTCTTGGCGGCGCGATGGGAGAAGGATCTGCCTCCTTTTTATGCACTACTTAAGTGCATAAAAAGATTATTTGCAAAGATATAAACCCATTCTGGATTCACGAAATGTGGGATTTTATCAATGTTAATGTATTTCGACCTATAGGAAATTCTGCATACAATATGACATTTCCATCAACTAAATCCAATTTGCATTGTTTTGTGGGTTTGTGGACGTTTCTTTGTGGATCCACAAACTACAAGGTGAAAATAAAGCTTTTGGGTATTCACCGACAATTTATTTCACTTTCGGGCAAACATGTTCAGGAAAAATGGCACTTTAGCGTCATATTTTTGCATGAGAAAATATAAAAAGTTTATTTTTTTAATGTATGTTCCTTTCCTGAGAATCTGTAGCTATCGCATATTACCCAGATGACTTCGGGAGTTCTTTTTATAGTTCCTAAAAGAGCCATAAATCCAAACATAGAAGTAATCCAAATGAGATCAAATGCATTAATTAAAAAAAGGTTTGGGGATGAGGGCCAAGGGGGGGGGGGGGACATTTCTCCTGAGTGCATTGACACCACTGAATATAAGCAGCTCATGACACAGTCTGACATCATGGGGACGAAAACACTCAACGTTGACTTCATTGTATTTCCTCGCACATATTAAGGGTTCTCTCGACATAAAAAGCATGTAGGTCATGTAGGTCCTCTCATGGGAGTCCTCTCATGGGACTCATTGTAACTTCTGCGTCCTTCCCCCAGGGGCTGCACCACTTCAAAGCAATGCCCTCACCCAGAGGTGCAACTAAAGCTGAATGTGGGGGGGAGGTAATACTTCCACCAATAGGCAAAGTGGAGAGGCAGGGCCTCTAAAAAGGGGTGAAAATACAGCAAAGCCTCGTTAACAAGTAAATGGTCTTTTAAAGACCTGTGAAGTACTCGGGTGCGGCTGTGCGTGTGCCCGGGAAGCTGTCTGAACCCAGGCTGACACACACGACTGGGGGTGGGGGATGGTGGGGGGCTGAAGCCCTTTGAGCCCAATGGGCATTGCGCGCCTGCCCTCACCCCGCCTCTCCAGAAGTTGGGGTGGAGCACTCATAAAAGCAAACTATGGAAAAGGAACAACAGCTCCGAGGCCCCTCCCATAGACTCTGGGCACGCGTTGCTACTAGTGGGGTCCTCCAGCCCCCACTTAGAAGGCTATTACTTAAAATACACCACTGCACCCCCTGCTTCCTGGAGTGGGAAACGATGATTCTTTACACTATAGCTCCTCTGTCACAGCACTAAGTAGACACCACAGGCTCCAGTCATCGGTACCTAGCCTATGTCATCCAATCATACGGACAGTACCTTTTTCCCCACTGTCTGAAGAGTAGCAAACTCCTCCCCCAGTATTTTCGCTCTACCTGAACCTTCAATCCATTCCACAGGCAATTAGTAAGCCCCCCAAATGTTGCACTTATACAAGTCTTCCACCTGCATTCACGCACGGCACAGTCCCTAAACAGCTCTCCTCAAAGGTGTGGCTGGGATAACTCAAGGGAGCTCAAAGACATGCATGAGTAAAAAGGACCCACGGTTCAGCTATGTCTGACAGAAGCTCATACAACCCCCCATCCCTGGAAACCGAAAGCTGAATCCAGTTTCAATAGGTGTCACCAAATTCAGCCTTTGTACCTGCCATGCAGCACGGCTGGTAAAAATCTGGGTCTTCGACAACCAGTTTCACAAGACATAGACGCTGACAAAGGCTATGACATTTTCCATAGCACAGGCATGTCAAAACACGAACACACAGCATTTGTGTGCCATAAGTAGGTCCCCGTAGGTGTAATGCCACAATAGCCTACTTTGTCCCACTTATTCCCAATCATGGGCTTCTAATGAATGTCAACATTTGGGAAATGATTATATAGTTTCACTTACTTTACAATGTATCAAATGCTATGTTCACTCTTAAGGACGTGTTGGCGCTTTGGCAGAGGTTCAGCGCTCTGGGTGCTTAGACTGAAGCGAGGGCACCTTAAGTGACGCTGGTCCAGGCAGGAGAGCCATGCCTTTATGACTCTTTGATGGATCAAGTGGTAATCAATGGCCAGATGCGACGTCTGCTAATTCTGAAACTATCAGACAAAGGAGGTGGTGCTGGGATGAAGTAACTACCCACGTGGATGCATATTTGCTAAAAGTGTCAACGGCAAAATTAGATATGACACAGCGATTGGCTCCATGCACCAACCGTAGTACCTAAAAATCAATGCCCCATGCCAATGGAAGCCAGGTGGGAGGCTCTCTTTCAGGCTGAAGCATTGAAGTAAGCATCCTGCAGGTTTATCTCGTGCTGTATGAAATCTGCGTGTACCTTTGAAGTGTAACGGGTTTGCAGAAGGGTTCTTACCCCTCTTCAAAAGAAGTATCATCAACTCATGGTATGGTGGTTCCAGACAGGGGCATAACTACCAATGGTTCAGCAGGTGCAGTGGCACTGGCACCCAGAGACCAGAGGGACCCATTGAACCCGGAATATTGATGTACTTTACTACCTCAACAGTAGTCAATGGGGCAATTTTCCTTGCTCACACCAGGGCCTATGGCATCCTTGCTACGCTACTGGTTACAGAGGGGGTGACATTTAAATTCCGTAGATGGTGAGCTCCGGTCAGCATGACAGATGCACGTTGGCCAAATACTAATAGGGATCAGGAACTCTGAGGGTGGAGGAGGGGGTGGAGGGAGGGGCAGGATTGTGGGTTGAATCCTGCAACACAGGGGGTCAGCGGGCGGTTTGTCCCTCTTCAGCCCAAACGAGGAACCCACTGAACTAGCTTGATAAGGAGCATCCATCCCACATCACTCACCTCTTTGAATAGAGTTTAGGCCAAGATGTAAGACACTGACACCACCACAGCTAAATAAACCAGGGCGCAGGCTTAAAAATCTGCGTGCTCTGGTCTCTTTTTAAAAGTAAATGTCACATCACCCCGCCCCCTTGGCCTACTCTTGCACCATTTGCATTTCTTGTTACTTAAACGGAGATACTGCTCTTTGCTGCATTTCAGCTTGGAGCAGGAAGGCGGTTCTGGTCTGGCTCATTTCCAAACATGACTCTCCATCGCCCTTCTGCCTCTTCCCTACACTTCATTCAAGAAATAACTTGGTACGCAGATCACAACATCTGGGCAGTAATGAGCTCAAATGGGCACCACCAACACAATCTGTTTGATAGAATGAAATCCAAGGTGGCTGTGTACGGGGAGCTGGTGTTGCAGGCCCCTGAAGACATGGCTACTGCTGGCAGGGGCTGCAGCCAGCACTGCAAACATGGCTGGTGCCAGTGTAGGGGTTGGTGGCAGCAGGGCCTGCAGGCAGGGATGGTGTCTACTGGGGCTGCTTGTAGCAGGCCCTGAAGACACAGCTGGTGAATAACGAGCCCCAATCAGTTTGTAGTTTGGTGTTGGGTTGCTCATGTTCTAGTTTGGTGAGGACCTAGCCTGGCAGTTCTAGCTGGACTGTTCCTACTGGAGCAGGGTCAAGACTGGTTTGTATATAGCTGGGTCCAAGCTGATGTGGCATGATGTGCAAAATAACGATGGACTGGAATACAGACTCGAAAAATTACGAGTGTCTGAGATTAATTCAAGCATTTCACTTGCGGTTTGGGGCCCTGGGTGATTGGCAGGAAGATGCTGGTTTACAACTCTGACAGCAGCCCAACCTCAGTAACTCTACTGCACAATGTGGTTTGTTCTTTACTGCTCTCATATCCCTGTGTGTTTGATGGAAAAGAAGTAGAATCCAAGGTATGGAGTTATCCTGCACTGGGGACTAAAAACCATTGCAATGTTTGAAAAAAATGATTTTTTTTAGCAAAACCACACCGTCTATATCAATCCATCATTCTGAGGTGCAGCAGAGTCTATCAGAAACCTGTGTCTGATATATAGATATATATATAAATATATATATATATGCGAAGGACTTCGTCTGAAACCTCCCAATTCCTCCTGGAAAGACGAACACAGACCCAAAAGTTGAGTGCAAGGTTATTTATTATATCCAACAAAGCGCACCTCTGCAATGACGCGTTTCGGCCTTCAAGAGGCCTTGATCACATGCATATATATATTCACTGAAAAAACCATAGGTTTCACACATGTTATAGTTAGCTGGACATTTCACTCGTAAAAAACCAATAAAATCCCACCGTTATAGTCAGTGCAGGCAACTATAACTCACGCGACCGCAATCCTCTGCTGATGACGTCAGATATTACATCACTGTATTTAGACACCTATTTACCCATGTCTTCTTCTATTAATCTTTAGCTATACATATATTACAAATATTTATTTTTCATAAAGACACATATGTCATCAGTGATGTAATATCTGACATCATCAGCAGAGGATTGCGGTCGCGTGAGTTATAGTTGCCTGCACTAACTATAACGGGGGAATTTCATTGGTTTTTTACGAGTGAAATGTCCAGCTAACTATAACATGTGTGAAACCTATGGTTTTTTCAGTGAATTTGCAAGGTTTTTTAAATGCTAATTCCTAACTATAACGTGTGTGAAACCTATGGTTTTTTCAGTGAATTTGTACGGTTTTTTAAATGCAAATTTTTTTTGAGATTTTTGGTAAACCTATGCATAAAATAATATATGTACTATATCCTGCATTATGGAATGGTTAATTTTTTTTTTTATGCATTTTTTTCCGTGCGCGTACGGCAAGCGCTCCGTACGTCATAAGTACGGTGCGCTTATGTGATATGATGCGCGTACGGTAAGCTGACGCTACGCGCTCCGTACGTCATAAGTACAGCGTGCTTACGTGATACGTACGTGACGTACGCGTACACGCGGAAGCAACGTCGCGGTTACGCAGGGGCGTGTAATGCGCATGCGCGAGTGCGTCTTACGTACGCGCTCCGTAAGCGCTCCGTAAGCGTCACGTTCGCGCATGCGTACTTGTTTCCGAGCGCGTACCGTAAGCTTACGGAGAGCGCATGGTAGGTCATGTGATCCACAAAGAACACTTTTCATTGGTTGAAACTACTTTCAGTTCCAGAAACTTCCCACACCACACCCATTCCCCTCATTACTGCTTGAGATCCCCTAGGAGAAGGAGCTGAATTGACATTGAGATACAATGGCAGAACAGCAGACCTCTTCTGAGAGTGAGGCTAGCAGCACCACCATCATCCAGAGAAGGAGGAAACAAAAGAATTCTTTTGTATGGGAGTATTTTACTTTTCCAGAGGGGGAGAAAAAGGTCAATGCTCCATTGGTCACTTGCACACTTTGTGACCGTGTTTTATCTAGAGGACATCCAAGGAAGAAGTATTCCTTTGGAAATCACTCTATGATGAGACACCTTAGGGATAGACATCCCAGGACCTTTGCTCGACATACTGGAGAAAACTCTTCAGTAAGTCACCAGAGCCCAACCTCAGAAGCTCAGCCGAGTACATCATCGGCAGCTCAGCTGAGCCCTTCCTCTGAGGTGGGAGCATCACCTTCTTCTGCTCCTCTGGACGTTAACCCTCGATTTGGGAGGGTTGCAATGAGGTGTACAACGTGTTGTGGTCTTATTGTTTTTGGGGAGACCAGTGTTTCCCTTATTAACAATAAGATAGACCAGCACGTTTGTAGACGCTCATAATATTCCCATTCTTTCTTTCCTCCATCCCTGTATGAACCCAACGGCTCTTTAAGAGCCAACCTTACCTCACAATTTTTTTAATTTTTTTTTAAGCTTTCCTTTTTGAATTTTTTTTTTTGCCGTGCGCGCACGGTACGGGTAATTACGCGAAGTTTGCGGAATTTCTCCGTTTACGCCGTGCGCGTACGCTACGCGCATTCGGCGATTTTTCGAAAAAAAAATAAAATTAATTTTTGCCCTTGGGGGTCCTTCTGGGACCCCCTGACAAAGGCTAGGGGGTCAGGAACTGTCCAGCCTGCCCCCCTTTCACGTTATCCACCTTTGTTTTTCACCCCCTCAGACTGCGAGAGACAACATGGCGGCCGACACTTCCTGGTTTCGACCGATTCGAATGTTTACTGAGATCTAACAACCAATCAGAATCGCGCTCGCGCACGGCAGCGTGCGCATACGGTAGGCTTACAGTACGCGCTCGGAGCGCGCCCATAGATATATATATTGATTTAAATGCTATTTTCTCAGGAAATACTGAACAGATTTACACAAGACCTTCAAAAGGCACATCCCTGACCTGAGGGCTACCTCTCTGCCAAATTTCAACTAATTCTGTTCAGCCGTTCGGGCTGTAGCTCGGACTAAAGGTCCTATCGAAAACTGCATGGGGAAAACGCGTTTTGGGACCCCCCCTTTTTCTCAGCCCCCGCTTGACGAATCCCCCCGAGACTTTCAGGGTAGGAGCGGAGCGGAGCGCCCCACCTATTTTGAGAATTTCGCCAGGATTCGTCAATCGGCGCCAAAGTTATTCCAAATAGAATGTTGCAGATTTCCTATGGAAACACGGTCCTAACTATAACTATCTACTGGCGACCGCCAGTAGATAATATATATTACCTACCAGTTATAGTTAGCAGAACTAACTATAATGGAGGAATTTCAATGGTTTTGTACGAGTGAAATGTCCAGCTAACTATAACAGCCCTGAAACCTATGGTTTTTTTCAGTGAATTTCTAAGGTTTTTTACATGCTAATTCCTAACTATAACATGTCTGAAACCTATGGTTTTTTCAGTGAATTTCAAAGGTTTTTCAAATGATAATTTTTAAATGTAATAATAGTTATATGTATTTTTTATACTGATTTTCTACAGTTTTGTAACTGTTTATTCTTGCATATTTTATTTTTTAAATTACATTATATATTTTTAATATAAATGGAAATAAAAATGTTTTTTAAAATATTGAAACTGAAATATTGTTTTTTTTGTTGAATGTATAAGTGCAGAACTATAAGTGTGTTGGTTAGTTAGGGGACTGCATGCATAGTGGATAGGGGTTTGAAGCAGTCCATGTGCTAAGGCCTGGCTCAGTGCATGAGTACTTGGGTACTGACTTAATGATTAGAGTACTGCAAGGAGAGTGCCTGGGTAAATTTATAAGTGGTTGGGTTTTGGCACAGTGAATGGATTAGTACATGGTGCTGAATGGGTCACTCGAGGAGTGCAAGGGGAGAGACAAGGTGTTTGCTGGAAGTGTATGGATACTGACTGGGGAATTGAAGGTGTAAAAGACAAGTGTGTAGGTGGTTAGAGGACGGCATGCATAGTGGATAGGCGTTTGAGGCAGTCCATGTGCTAGTGCCTGGCTCGCTGCATGAATACTTGGATACTGACTGAATGATTAGAGTACTGCAAGGAGAGTGCCTGGGTGAATTTATAAGTGTTACAACTACTTTTCAGGATCAGTACTGGGCTCAAAGATGCAGCACTTAGGACTCTCCTGATAACACGTGAGTAAATCGGAATTCGTAGTTCAGCTTATTTTAGATGAATATTTTAAAGTTCCAAAACTCCACACACACAAGAATTTCCAAGTGAAACCAGTCAATGTTAGCCTATGGAAGAAAATTCAAGTTACTGGTAAGTATGTTTAGAATTACTTTTCAGGATCAGTACTGGGCTCAAAGATGCAGCACTGAGGTCTCTCCTGATAACAGGTGAGTAAATCAGAATTCGTAGTTCGGCTGATTTTACTTTGATCCAGTATATATAGAGCCACTTTCCTACATCATCCCCTCCCTTCACCACTGTGTAAATGCGCCCTGTGTCCGTTTTAATTTAGGAGATTAAGTCCCCTTGAATCCTGAGTGTCCCTAGGGTTCAAGAAGCCCACTAGGTACCTCCAGTAAGCGCCACAGAGCTGCGTTGCAGAGAGGTGTAAAAAGGGGTGTGGCCTCTGAACACCTCTCTGCACCGCAGCTCCCTGGCGCATACTGGAGGTACCTGGTGGGCTGGTTGGCCCCAGGGACCCTCAAGATTGAAGAACAATTAATTCCTCAACTTAAAACACACCACAGGGCGCGTTTGCACAATGGTGAAGGAAGGGGGCGGGGCCTGAGGTGACATGTCTGCAAACACGCCCTGTGGCATGTTTTAAGTTGGAAAATTAATTCCTCCTCAATCCTGAGGGTCCCTAGGGGCCAACTAGCCCACCAGGTACTTCCAGTATGCGCTAGAGAGCTCAGAGAGGTGTTCAGAGGCCACGCCCCTTTTTACACCTCTCTGCAACGCAGCTCCGTGGCGCTTACTGGAGGTACCTGGTGGGCTAGTTGGCCGCCAGGGGCTAGTTGAATTAATTCCTGAACTTAAAATGCGCCACAGGGCGTGTTTGCACACATATCACCTCAGGCCCTGCCCCCTGCCTTCACCACTGTGCAAACGCACCCCGTGGCGCGTTTTAAGTTGGGGGATTACCCCCCTCAAATCCTGAGGTACCCTGGGGTGCAACTAGCCCACCAGCTACCTCCATTAAGCGCCACAGAGCTGCGTTGCAGAGGGGTGTAAAAAGGGGCGTGGCCTCAGAACACCTCTCTGCAATGCAGCCCCCTGGCGCATACAGGAGGTTCCTGGTGGGCTAGTTGGCCCCCAGGGACCCCCAGTATTCAAGGGTGATTCGTTCCCCATCCGCAAATGCACCAGGGGGCGCGTTTTCAGAGTGCTGAATGGAGGGGGCATGGCCTCCGGCGTGATGCCGGTATTTCTTTTTTCTTTTTTTTTAGAAGGGGGGCTTCTTTTTCTCATTTTTGGGCCCTGGGGACCCCATTCCCCAGGGCCTGCCCCCTAATTTTTTTTTTTTTTAAATTAAAAATTGGGAAGGGGGCCGCGTGGGCCCCCTCCCGAGAACTTAACAGCCCCGGGGATCCCATCCCCCGGGGCCGGCCTTTCTAATTTATTAAAAAATTGTTTGTTATTTTTGGGGAGGGGGCCGCGTACCCCCCCCAGGCCACTAATTGCCCTGGGGACTCCATCCCCCGGGGCTGGCCCTCTCCGTTGGGGGCTGTGGGGGGCTCCCCAATCCCCCCACAGTCCCGCCGGCTCCCCGCCTCCTGCGGGAGCCGGCATTGCTTTTCCACATGGGAAAAGTGTGGAAAAGCAGGTTTCCTGCTCTCTCTTCCAAAATTCAAACCAAGGAAACGTAAGGAACGTAAGGAACAACAAGTAATCTCAACTGGTATCATTCAATCTAGACAAATAAATGCATGTATACAACATTATAGTTGAGATAAGGAAGACTCTGAATAAGAAAGTTTAGAAAAAATGATATTGTATTGGATGAATTAAATACAAAGGGACACACAACAACTTAATTAAGCAGAATAATGGAACAGTTGTAGCCATAGCAAACAGCAGTGTCCTGGGGGAGGGCACCCTGGGACACTGAGGAGCCGGCCCTGGGGGGTGGCGGTTCCCAGGGCCATCATTGGCTCCAGGGGGGGGCGCGCGGCTCCCTTCCCACCAATTTCCAAAGGCCCGGGGGTGGTGGTCCCCGGGGTTGGGGGGTCTGTCATGGACCCCCCAATTTACATATTTAGAGCCCCGGGGAGGTGGCGGTCCCCGTGGCGTGTGGGGGGGCTAGAGCCACCCCTCAAAGGGTATTTTTCCTTTAAAAAAAAGCCCAGAGGGTGGCGGTCCCCGGGGCTGCGGCGGGGGCAGAGTGCCCCCCCGCAATGTAAATTAAGTCGAGCCCCAGGGGGTGGCAGTCCCTGGGGCTCGGGGGGCCTTAGAGGCCCCCACAACATTAAATTATTAAGCCCCGGGGGGTGGCGGTCCCCGGGGCTGCGGGGGCCCCCGCAATTATTCATACTTTGCCCCAGGGGTGGTGGTCCCCGGGCAGTGTGGGGGGATTGGGCCCCCCACACTTTATTTTCAACATGCCCCTGGGATTTGGCCCCCCCGGGGGCTAATTAACATCGAAGCGTGGGAGGCCGCACTTCGTTTTCTTTTTTATCCGCAGGGTCCGCGCTCCCAGTGCAAATTTTGCCGATTTTTAGCAGGCCTAGGGGGTCAGCGTGTTTCTACCCTGCCCCCTTTTTGCGTTCTGCGCATTTGTCTTCTGTTTTCTTGTGCCTCGGTTCTACCGTGGCACAAGATGGCTGCCAACACTTCCTGGTTTGGAGTGTTGACAGCCAATTAGCATACAGCTCGTGCTCGCTAGGGTGCGCGGATCCACCGCGCCCATAGATATATCTATGATTTTACTTTTGATTTTCTCAGGATCTACTGAACGGATTTACACCATTTAACCAAAGCCACGAGTGTGAACCAAGGGCTACCTTTTTGCCAAATTTGGTGTAATTCCGTTCAGCAGTTCGGGATGCAGCTGCAATTAACGGTTCTTGTGGAAAATTGCATGGGGAAAACACATTTTGGGACCCCCCTTTTTCTCGGCCCCCGCTTTTACGAATCACCCCAAGACTTTCAGGATAGGAGCGGACCAGAGCGCCCCACCAGTTTAGAAAATTTTGCGAAGATTCGTCAACCGGCGGTAAAAGTTATTCCAAATAAAATGTTGCGGATTTATTATGGATAATAGGTCCTAACTATAACTACCTACGGGCGACCGCCAGTAGGTAATATTATATATATATATATTCACTTAAAAAACCATAGGTTTCACACATGTTATAGTTAGGTGGACATTTCACTCGTAAAAAACCAATGAAATTCCCCCGTTATAGTTAGTTCAGATAACTATAACTCGAGCGACCGCAATCCACTGCTGATGACGTCACATATTACATCACTCATGACATGGTCAGTGGCATCACTCATGACATCACTGATGACATCATCCTTTTGATAGAGTGGCGGTCGCGCGAGTTATAGTTATCTGAACTAACTATAACGGGGGAATTTCATTGTTTTTTTACGAGTGAAATGTCCACCTAACTATAACATGTGTGAAACCTATGGTTTTTTAAGTGAATTTGCAAGGTCTTTTAAATGTTAATTCCTAACTATAACGTGTGTGAAACCTATGGTTTTTTCAGTGAATTTGTACGGTTTTTTAAATGCTAAGTTATGTATTTATTATTATATTTTTTATATATTTATTTTACAATAAAACACCGTATTAAAAAAACATTTTGGGGGGGGTTTTCACCGTGCGCGCACCCCACGATTTTTTTTAAAAAACTTAAAATGTTTATTTCTGCCTTCGGGGTCCTTCAGGGACCCCCTGACAAAGGCTAGGGGGTCAGGAACTCTCTACCCTGCCCCCTTTTCACGTTCGCCACCTTCCTTTTTCACTCTCGCACTCAAAACAAACAAAATGGCGGTCGACACTTCCTGATTTCGACCGATTCGAACGTTGACTGACATGTAACCACCAATCAGAATTACGCTCGCGCACGTTAGGGTGCGCGCACGGTGCGCGCACGGTGCGCGGCTATAGATATTTATGTACTTTAACTGCAATTTTCTCAGGAACTACTGAACAGATTGACTCCATATATGCAAAAGGCACATCCCTGACCTGAGGGCTACCTCTTTGCCAAATTTCAAGTAATTCTGTTCAGCCGTTCGGGCTGTACCTTCGACTAAAGGTCCTATGGGAAAATGCATGGGGAAAACGCATTTTGGGACCCCCTTTTTTCTCGGCCCCCGCTTGACGAATGCCCCCGAGACTTTCAGGGTAGGAGCTGAGCGGAGCGCCCCATTAGTTTTGAAAATTTCGCGAGGATTCGTCAACCGGCCCCAAAGTTATTCAAAATAGAATTTTGAGATTTCCTTTGGAAACACGGTCCTAACTATAACTATCCACTGGCGACCGCCAGTAGAGAATATATATATAGATAGATAGATAGATAGATAGATAGATAGATAGATAGATAGATAGATAGATAGATAGATAGATAGATAGATAGATAGATAGATAGATAGATAGATAGATAGATAGATAGATAGATAGATAGATAGATAGATAGATAGATAGATAGATAGATAGATAGATAGATAGATAGATGTAGATATATATATTCTCTGAAAAACCACGAAGGTTAAAATGATGCTATAGTTAGGTGAATATGTCAGTGCCAACGTAATGTTTTGAACTAAAAAAAAACAGATATTTACCATAGCAGAGCTAACTATAACTTGCACCCCACCATGCACTGCTTATGACCTCACCTATTACATCATTCATGACATGTTCTATGACATAATTTATGACATCACTGATGACATATAAAATTAAATATTGATGCCATCACTGATGACATAATCCAAGCTTCTTTTCTACACATTACTCTATAAACGAGTATTCCCTTAGAGGTATGAAAGTAAGTACAAAATAGCTCATAATAATATGAAGCATCATTAATGGCATCACACATACAACCCCCTTAGGTAAAGCAAGCTTCTGTTGTGTGCAACACTGACCCTTTACCATACATTTCATGTTGAGCTGAGCTGATGTTCACAATCAGCCACACATAGATCGGTAACCTCTACTGCAGACGGTGTTCAATCTATGCACTACTGTTCAGAAAAAAACAACTTCCTCTAGACACATACGCCCAGTTATATAACTAATGCCCTACAAAGGATAGCATTTTGCCTGTACAAAACCCTTCAAAGTTAACAAATCTCTCGTAAGATACGAAGCTGACATGAGTAGAAAAGTGGGCAGTGAGAACACTGTATACGCTATGGAGAGACTTTACTCTGTACCACACAGCTGGCATACAGTGAAACTCTCATGGGAAATACACCACAGAGTATTATAAAGTATCTACTAAGAACCATGTTTACTCTATGCATAACCTCTCCAAAGAAACCCTATTCACTAAAAATACCGTACGTTTTAAGGTGCTAAAAGTCATACGACCTGCAGCCTTCAAACTGATAGCCCATCTCCTGAAGCTGATTGAGCATGTGTGCATAGGTTAGTACCTTGCGCATAGAGGCTTTTATCATTTGTAGAAATCGTCCTGCTCAGACGATTCTAACTAAATACTCATGGCTACTTACAATACTTACTATCTACTACATAGAATCTTAGCCCTGTTGGAAACTTATTCCGCAGAACCCAAAAACTTGTGTGGAATACACTGGCAGTAGCCATCAACTGTCACCTACAGGCAGAGTTACTCCTGAATACACAGATTTATAACATGTTCAATACCTCTACAAATCTATGATATATTAGAAGCACATGTGTTTTGTAAACACTTACACCCATCAGCTGGACACATGCTGTACCAAAGTAGGCATCAAAGTTATATGACAGTCACCCGCCACTATGTTAACGATCAAACAAACTAGCACACTCATTGAATGAGGTCATCAGTGATGTCTTCAGATATGTAATTTGAGAGGTTATCAGTGATGTCTTCAAATATGTCATTTGAGATGTTATCAGTGATGCCATAGAACCTGTCATGAGTGATGTAATATGTGAGGTTAAAAGCAGTGCATGGCTAGTGTGCAAGTGAAACATAGATCAGCTAACTATAACTGGTGATTTTCTGTGTTTTTTTTCGATCAGAGCATTATGTTGGCACTTGCATATTCACCTAACTATAATATAACTTTAGCCTTTGTTTTTTCAGTGAATTGCTAGTTTCTTTTTATGTAAAGTAATATTTTGTTACCATACGTAAAGCCATCCCCTTGCAGTGCATTGCTTTTGGTCATGCGCGGTGCGTGGTTGGCTGCAGGTCCTGGTTTGCTGCCAGGTCCTGTAGCCAATACCCCAGAACGCAGCTAACCCACGTGGCGCATGGCCTTCAGCGGCACGCAGCAGGTGGTTGCCTGCATAGTCTGGCCTGTGCACGCCCCTCTCCCTGAGCCAATAGAGGCCCTAGGTACCCCATTCTTTGGGGTCAAACCTCCCCAAGACAACAGTTGTTCTGGGACCACATTCCTGGGGCCAAAATGTATAAATTGAGGAGAGGGGTGCACACAGCTCCCCTCCATGAGCCTTACTAGGCCCCAAGGACCCCATTCTCCAGGGCCGAATTCAAAGTGAGGGGAGCATGCAGCTTCCCTCCCCAAGTCTTATTAGGCCCAGGAGACCCCATCCCTGGTGTCAAATGCCATAATTAAGGAGCGAGAGCCTTGTGGCGCCCCTCCCCGAGCCTTCTTGAGCCCCGAGGACTTCTCCCACAGGGAAAAATTCTAAGAAAAAGGGAATTGGGGCAGCGTGACCCCCCACTCGTTGCCAATTGTGGCCCCAGGGACCCTATCCCTGGTGCCTCTCTAAATTATAGGTGGGTGCCCGCCTGGGGCACCCACCAGGCAACATTTATGTTAAGGGTAGGAGACAAGTGCCTCCGCCCTCTCTGAGCCTCATTAGGCTATAGGGACCGCATACCCTGGGGTTAAATTCATTTTTAAATGGGCAGGGTACTGTGGCCTCGCCTCATGAGCCTTCATAGGCCCTGGGGACCCCATTCCCCAGGCTACATTTCATAAAAAAGGGGAGGGGGCCATGCAACCTCCCTCCCCAAGCCTTATTAGGTCCCGGAGACCCCATCAGCTGGGACCAAAATACATTATTAAGGGAAGGGGCGAGTGACCCACCTGGGACATCCACAAAGCTCAAGTTGGGGGACACCGGGGGGGGGGGAGCCACAGGGTTCCCATGGCCCCAACCAGCTCCCCTAAGTTACGGGAGCTAGCACTGCTAGCGCCCAGATGGATCAGCTAATTATCCATGCTCCCTCCAGACAGGAGCAACATCTGCTGTGTTTCCCTGCCCGCAGGAGTGCAGGTAAGGAAACAGAATAGAAGTCCGCTCTCCGTCAGTGGAAGCATGTTTAAACTTAATTGTGGCCCCGGGGATGGCCCAGGGAGCTTTTTTTCTCTTGAACCATCTTGGTCCCACAGGAGTCAGACTACCTCGGTAGTGAGCGCTCTGATTGGCTGCCAGCAAGAATAGAAAAATATTGCTATCAGCCATTATAGGACTAGGAGACTTAGTCCCCTGTACTGAAGTTTAAAAAACAAAAGTAATATACGGGGGCTGAGTAGGATACCCTGCCCCCTAGGTCCCATGGGGTGACCCAGAGGGACCCTCAGGCCAAAATTTAAACAAATGCGGCAAAATTCAGCCACCATTAAAAAAAAAAAATTAGAGGAGGGGGCCAATATTTTAACAAAAGGGGAAGGGGGGCACGCTGCTCCACCTCCCTGAGCCTAATTAGGCCCCAGGGACCCCACCCCGAGGCCCGAAATATGATAAAAGGACACTGAGCCTTATAAAGTCCCTGGGGAGCTCATCACTCGGGCCAGTAACTTAAATTAAAAGGGATGGTGTCATGTGGTCCCTCTCACTGAGCCTTTAATGGCCCGGGGACCCTGAGCCAACTCACTTACTGAGTTCCGGGAAGCCCCCTACAGGAACACAGTAGTTTCACTGTCCGCACAGGCAGTCAGTCACGGCTTGGAATATTCGCGGGTGGGGGGCGCACTAGGGTTCGCGCAGGGGTTACCGTGAGGGGGGGCATTAATTGATTGGTGCGGAGTCCCGGACAGAGACCAGCCGGGCACCTGTAGGGAGGCCATTTTCTCTATGTAGAGTGCGCATGACTGCTTTGGTCGGCCCCAGGGCTGACCAAACAGTCAGGCTACACAGAGTGGTGCAAGCCACTCCTCCCCGACCCGCTCACCCCCAACCAGGCATACCCTCTCCCCCAACCAGGCATACCCCTGTAATCTGCTTTCTCGCGACGCGAGAAGCAGAAACATAAAATGGTATTTTAAAATACCATTTTATGTTTGTGCTTCTATCACTTCGAAAAAGCAGTGGGGCGGCGCTCCTCCGCCCTAATGGAGGAGCTGCCGCTGCTAGCAGGGGCTGGGAAATATGTGTTTGCTCCCTTCTGACAGGATAAGTTTTAAATCTCCCGCCAAACGGGCGCAAACACTAAGTCTGCTCCCAGTCACTGGGAGATTTAAAAATGCTCCCACCAGGAGGCAGCATCATAAATAGCTGCTCCCTCCTGGTGGGAGCACTGCTGGCTCCCACACCAAGAGAGGGGCTGCGGGGTCCTGGAGCTCTGCACGCGGCCCCCAACACGGTGTTTGGTGGATGCCCTGAGTAGGCACCGGGGCACCCACATACTATTGATGGAATACCCGGGGGATGGGTTCTCCAGATCCATAATAGGCTCGGGAAGAGGGCCACATGGCCCTCTTCCCCTTTATAATGTAATGTGGGGATGGGGTTCCCGAGCCTAATACCTAAGCATTAAGTGATGTTCATAAATTACGTCATAGAACATGTAATGAGTGATGTAATTTGTGCGGTCCTAAGCAGTGCATTGTGAGGCGCAAGTTATAGTTAGCTATGGTAACCATAGCTGGTGAATTTCTGTGGTTTTTTAGTTCAAAAAGTTAATGTTGTTACCGACATATCCACCTAGCTATACCATCACTTTAACTTTTGTTTTTTTCCAGTGACTATATATGTATATGGGTAGATAGAGATATAAACAAGACATTTTTTGTTCTGCTTTCCAAAAAAAGAGCTATTTTTGCCTAGTTTGCACAACAACAGTTTTGGAGTGATCTGTCAAGCGGGGACAAAGAAAGAGGGTGGATGCCAAAATGCAAAATCATCATGCATTTTCAATAGACTTTTTTCGAAATCTATAGTGCGAAAACTGCTGGTCGGAATTACACCAAATTTGTCAAGAAGCTAGATCTTCATCCAAGCAGGGAGGGGTTTATGATTTGGTGTAAATCCATTGAATAATTATTTTAATATTAAGGATCAAAATATTTGTATGTTTGAACAGTTGGGAGCGAGGGACTCTGGCAAGAGTCCCTTGAGCCCAATTTTATAAAATACAGCGTTGATTGGCCCAGAGGGCTTTTTTTTCTTTGAGCCAATAAGCTCCAGAGGTAGCGAGCGGTTTGATTGGCTGCCTGCAACATGAAGAAAAATTTTGCAGGCAGCCATCACAGGACTCGAGAACTTGGCCTCCTGTCCTGAAGTTAACCATAAAAAATAATATAAGGAGGCAGGGTAGGAACACCCTGCCCATCTAGGCCCTATGGCCTCCCTGGGCCTAAACTATTTTTTTTTTAAATGCCGCGATCCTGCAGAAGTCCTGTGGAATCGCCACATACCAAAAGAATTGCCGCTATGAATTACAAAGAGGAACACGTGGCCTCATCGAGGTTCTGGGGACCTCATCCTTAGGGACCAAAGTATAAAGAAAAGGTAGGTGAGGTGTGTCTCCATAGGGCCATTAAGGCCCCGGATCCCATACCCTTCTTTATTTAAAAGGGGAATGGGGCACGCAGCCCCCCCTCCCTGAAGGGGGCTCATCCCCATGAGGCCATTACTTAAATATCGGGACGGGCTAATACTGCGTGGGACCAGTCATGCCTTACCTGCTTGCAGGAATGAGAACAGGAAAGGCGTGTCTTCTCCTACTCGGCAGAAGCTTTAAAAATGCTCCCAGCAGGTGGGAACACCCTTTTGTTTCCCTGCCCAAGCTCTTGCGGTAGGGAAAAACACATTGCTACAGCCTGGCAGGAACAAACAAAAACATCTTCTCCCACCGGGTGGGTGCACTGCTGGCTTCTACAGCACCCAGGATGGGTACATGTGTTGAGCCGACTTGGCCCACAGGGACCCTGGAGCTCCACCTTTGGCCTCCAATGTATTGGCACCCAACCACAAGTGACTGAGGCACAGAGGATGGAGTCCCCAAGGCCACTACAGGCTCGGCGGGGGGCTGTGCGCCCCCTCTCCAATATTAACTGTCAGCCCTGGGGCCCATGCAGGCTGCATCCCCTCCTTACAGGTCTTGGGGGATGGGGTCCCCTGGCTGTAATGGACTGTGGGGAAGGGAAACATCCCCTCTTTTGTTTATACTCTGGCCCCAGGAGATGGGGTTCCTAAGGCTACTATTGTCTCGGGATGGGTGGCTATGTGCCCTCTCCACTTAATTTTAAAAATAGGCCCCGGGGTTGGGGTCTCTGGCTTCCTTAGTGAATCAGGGAGGAAAGCTGTGCACTGCCTCCCCTTAATAAAAAAAAAAAATTTGCTTGCAGAGGATGGGGTGCCTGAGGCCCTTAGTGTCTTGGGGAGGAGGGCCGGGTGCCCCTTCCCCTTTATAAACAGAATAAAGGTCCGGGAATTGAGTCTTCGGGGTTCACAGTGGCTTGGGGAGGGGGACTGCACCAATGGGTTGGACGCGGAGCCTGGCCAAAAGCCAGGCCCTGCGGCCAACCCAAGTTGCCCGTTGCTGCCTGCGGAGAGTTGGCTTTACATATGGTAATAACATATTAATTTACATAAAATACCACCTAGAAATTCACTTTTAAAGCGGGGGCCGAGAAAAAAGGGGGGTCCCAAAATGCGTTTTCCCCATGCAATTTCCCATAGGATCTTTTGTCGCAGCTACAGCCCGAACCGCTGAACGGAATGACACCAAATTTGGCAAAGAGGTAGTCCTCAGTTCAGACTCGTGCCTTTTGCATAAATGGTGTGAATCTGTTCAGTAGTTTCTGAGAAAATTAAGGTAAAAAAGTTAGTGATATCTATGGCCGCGGAGGATCCGCGGATCCTCCACGCACCCTCCCCGAACCCTCCCAAGCACGAGCTGAATGCTAATTGGCTGCCAACACTCTGAATCAGGAAGTGTTGGCAGCCATCTTGTGCCTCGG
The DNA here is from genome assembly GCF_964204655.1 of Triturus cristatus. Lineage (NCBI taxonomy): Eukaryota > Metazoa > Chordata > Amphibia > Caudata > Salamandridae > Triturus > Triturus cristatus. Next base: position 991,092,241 of record NC_140580.1, read on the forward strand.
TAAAACCGAGGCACAAGAAAGCACAAAAACAAAGACGCAAAACGCAACAAGGGGGCAGGGTAGAAACACCCTGAACCCCTAGGCCTGCTCAGGGGGACCCACAAGGACCCCAAGGCCAAAAAAAATTATTCTTTTTTTAAAAATTGCGGGTTGCGCGTAGGGTCCGCGCATCCCGCTAACACAAAAAAAAAAAGAACCGCGGACTCCTCGCGCTTCCTTTAGATTTAGCCCCCGGGGGGCCAAGTCCCGGGGGCAATATGGTTTTATAATGGGGGGCCCAGAGGGGCCCCCCAGCCCCGGGGACCCCCACCCCCCGGGGCTTATTTTAATGTATGCGGGGGGCTCATGGCCCCCCGCAGCCCCAGGGACCGCCACCTCCCCGGGGCACTGATTATGTAAAATAGGGGGTCCGTTACGGACCCCCAAGCCCCGGGGACCACCACCCCCTGGGGCTTTAACTTATTTGGGGGGGGCCGCGTGGCCCCCCCCTGGATCCAATGATGGCCCTGGGGACCGCCACCCCCCAGGGCCAGCTCCTGCAGTGTCCCGGGGTGCCCACCTCGCGGCTCCCACCCTGCCATAGCAAACTGCTTTGGTATTTGGAAGAGAGAGCAGGAAACCTGCTCTCTCTTCCAAATACCAAAGACGATTGCTTTTCCACACGGGGAGCAGCATGTTAGCTGCTCCCCATGTGGAAAAGCAATGCCGGCTCCCGCAGGACGCGGGGAGCCGGCGGGGCTGTGGGGGGATTGGGGACCCCCCCACGGCCCCCAACGGAGGCCAGGCCCTGGGGGATGGGGTCCCCGGGGCCATAAGTGGCCCGGGAGGGGGGGCCACGCAGCCCCCCTCCATAAAAAATACTTTTTTTAAAAAGGGCCATGCCCTGAGGGATGGGGTCCCCAGGGCAAATTATGGCCTGGGGAGGGGGGCCACGCGGCCCCCTTCCCGTTTAAAAAAAAAAAAATCTAACCAAAATGTCATCAGTGATGTCATCAGTGATGTCATTTCAGATGTCATCAGTGATGTCATCAGTGATGTCACTGACCATGTCATGAGTGGTGTGATATGTGACGTCATCAGCAGTGCATTGCGGGGGCGCTAGTTATAGTTAGCTGAACTAACTATAACAGGGGAATTTCTAGGGTTTTGTATGAGGGAAATGTCCAGCTAACTATAACGCCCCTGGAAATGTCCAGCTAACTATAACACCCCTGAAACCTATGTTTTTTTCAGTGAATATATATATACACACACATATATACATATATATATACACACACATATATATATACACACCCACACATATATATACACACACACATATATATATACACATATATATATATATACACACCCACACATATATATACACACACACATATATATATACACACACATATATACACACATATACATATACACACATATACATATATATATACACACATATATATACACATACATATATACATACTTACACACACACACAAATATATATATATATATATATATATATATATATATATATATATATATATATATATATATATATATATATATATATGTATATACACATACACACACACACATACATACATACACACTTATAGGGATCATCAGGCCTAAACAAAACAACCAAGCTCTCTTGGCCGTTCCAAAACTCATCAGCAAAAAGGTCCCTAGATCGACCTCTCCTTTGATCAATCCCTGTTGGGCTGCGGGACCCACCGCGATATCACGCGTTGGAGGGCCCCTTTAACTGGTAGATAACTCTGAGGGTTGAGCGCTAGCTATGAAGGTAAAGTGCACCCTGCAGGGAACAGGTTAAAAGCTGAAGGGTCATTCCATCCGTTTAATCTTCTGTGAGCGACAATATACATTTAAATGAAATAGTTATATAACTATTTATTGCATATTGACCTATCGAGCACGTCGCAGCAAATGCTACAGTAATATGTATTACTATGTTGTAAACTGGATTGACGGCTGTCTAACAGGTAAAATGCAGAGTTTGGAGCTGAGCATCTCAGATACTCGAGTTGCTTCAATATTTTTAGAACTCGAAGCAGGCTCTACCAGCAAGGTCAGGCAGCTGTAAAAACGCACACTGCTCTCATCAGCTAAACACACGTGAAAGCTGGTCAGTCTCCACGTGAGCCTGAGACACGAACACAGCTCCCTCCTGCTGCACATAGCTCCTTACCTCTCCAGTGGCTGCCTCCAGGCTCTCTATAGTGCACGGAGAAACAGAGGCACGACGTCACACTCAGACAGAGGCACGTTTGTAGCAAAATCCGACTCACTGCCATTTCCAATCAGATTGTCCGGAGAAGCGTTCCAGGCAGCGAGATAAGCAGGCAGAAGGCACAGGCGGCACAGGCAGGAGGCACGAGGTCAGTAGGCGCCGGCAGGCACTTAGAAGCCACTTGGGTATCAGTCACTGGCTGCACAGGGAGAGTCCCTAGGTCAGCTGTCACAGGCAGCGGTGGTATGATGAACTGCCACAGGCAGCAGAATAAGCAGGCAAGGTGCAGGCAACAAGATCACCAGGCAGCACGGTTTTCAGGCACTGGCGGCTCTGAAAGCAGGCAAGTCAGGGCTGACGCGACAAGGTCAGCAGTCACAGCCAGAGCAGCAGGCACAGGCAGGACAGAGGCAGCACACACAGGCAATCGGGTTAGAAGATACAGGCAGGGCTCAGTTAGCACGGCCAACAGGCAGTACGGGGAGCAGGCACTGGTGGCAGAGTGAGCAGGCACGGGCAGGGTAGAAGCAGCAGGGTCTGCAGGCACTGGCAGCCGAGGTGAAGTTGAGGCATCGGCTCCCCCGCACTGCAGCTCGCCCGGTCCTCCCTGATGTCAGATGTGTGGGCAGACGGGAGTCCTCGCGCAGACCCACGCACCGAGAGCGGGAGGCGGCCAATCAGGGACAGACGCCGAGCAGGCACCGTGCGCACGAGGAAAGCAACAGCCTCGGGGAGAGGGGGTGTCTGTGAGATGGGGATGATGCAGAGAAGCCGGGGCTCCTACACACACAGCTCTCGCCCCTCTCCGCAGCATCACGTCCCATCTGTTCCTCACGAATCGCGACAACGCCGGGAGGAAGGAACACAGAAATCCAATTTATTACAAAGCTTCTACAGGCCATGGCTGCGCACTGACTGACTGAGCGTGACCTCCTGCTATCTCAAATCGACTTTAATCCTACCACTTCTTGCTGCCTGGGCTAAGTAGCCTATTCTAATAGCTATTGCAGTGTTGTGCCGTTTGGCCTATATGGACATCCCAGCATACTGTGATAAAGTAGTCTGCCACACATTTGCAGATGTAAACACAAACTCCTCCAGCCACCCCCAGTGACACGCTTTCGGCCCTCCAGAGACCTCCTGACGCTTTCAAATGGAAGCAGAGTGCGCTCTGGGCGCGGCGCAGGCCGACCCCTGCGTCACATCAGGGTGGACGAGGATTCATTGGAAACCCAGGCCTGCCTCGGCAAAGTGTTCATTAAACACCAGGAGAACGAATCCAGCTGTTTTGTGGCGCGCATTACTGGGCAGCCATAGAGTGGCACATGGCTCCATATCAGCACGACACCACGTTTACACCCCCAGGCTTTCCTTTGACATATTAGTGCATTCTGGCAGTTCTCGTTTTTCTTTTCTTTTATTTGAGCCAATCCACCTTAGACCATGCAGGTTCCGGGGCCACTGTACACAGCAGACCACCCATCTGCGCTTCCCTCAGAGCTTACCATTAAAAGCTTCCTTAGTTAGCACTGTTAGTACATCGCCCCAAGCATGGCACAGCTAGGTAAAAAATGTTGGTGCTCGGGTCATGTGACCCGAATTTTAATATAAATTGGAAAGCGTTGCAGATAAAATGAGAGTGTGGTGTCTACTTGTGAGGTTTAACCAATTTGATTAACTTTAAGATTGAACAATGCTGTTAATTTCATTGCCATATCTCCACTACTGCCCTCTTTGCACAAACATTTTCCCCTTGGCTCATAAACGATTTTTTCTATAAGAAAGTGTGGTTAAGAAGTGCATTTTACAGCAAGATTTCCACATAAAATGACTAAAAGGTCATAGAGTCCAAATGAGCGCTCATGGAAAAAGTCCCATGCTTTCAGCGTGCACCAAAGTTCACTCCACATGCCAGGTATTACCTGCAAAACACCAGGGCCAAAGCTGTGCCACGTGTCCTCCTCATATGTCAAGAATAATACCCAGTTAATCATGGCAGGATTTTGTCATGGGTGTGCCCCATATGTCAGGAATTACATACAATATGCCAGGATTTTGCAAGAGATGCCCCCATATTTCAATAACTGCCTGTGGCATGGAATACGTTATCACCAGCAATTTGCAATACACGCCTTCTTATAGAAAGCATTATCTCCAATATGCCAGGGCCACCACTTTGCTACAAGGAACCCCCCACCCGTGGGCGTCCTGGGTGTCTTCCACCATAAGTCAAGCAATACCTCCAGTATGGCAATGCCAGCAGCACACGCACTTACATAATCCCACACCCTCATTGCAGCAGTGTTGGGAATAGACCAGGACACATTATGAAACATGCAAATCTAGTGTCCAAGTGTTCTTATATCATGCATGACTCCTCAAGCAATCCTGGCTTTTAAGATACCAATGTTTTGCTTGATGGAATTTTCAGTCTCTATTTACAGCGTAAAAAAACCTCCCAAAAAACACATCAAGTCCCAGTTTGCTGCATCGAAGTTCCCGAGAAGCAAGGACTGGCTACAGGTGACACACAAGGGCTACATGGCAACAATGTAAAACTTAAAAAAAGATCATGCCTCAGTTTGTGATTTTCAGCCTTTAATCTTGGAAGGGAACAAGGGTTAATTAGTGAAGTGGGAAAAAGGCATTGATTGCATTTCGGGTACAGATTTTAGAATTCCAATGCTAATGAGCTAATATTCACAATCCTCTAAAAAAGCACACCATGTCTTTCTACTTTTAAAAAGGAGTTTAAAACACCCCCTGCTCTGGATACCTTTTGACGCTGACTCAGCATTGAATAGGTGACTAACTCATGTGCACGGACTTCAATCCACCTATGTGAAAATATAAAAAACAACTTGTGGAGTCTAGTGCCCCTAATGATCCACCACTTTGTGGTGAGACCAAGGAAAGGATATCTGAGCCTAGAAATCTAATTCCAGGTGTCGGGATTCGCCCAGGCATGGAATGAGCACCATCCGATCCTGTGAGACCTGATGGTAATATAAAAATGTTGTCCTGGAATGTGGCTGGGCTGAAAAATAAATTGCTGTTGCCCGAGTGGGGTTCCTTCATGGCTTTGCACAATATCTGTTTAATGCAGGAAACCTAGGCTTTGGAGGAGAGCGCTATGTCTGGTTTTGCCACCTTCGATATCCTGGCTACAACAGGGAGTAGGGGGAGACCATCGGGTGGGCTTACAATATCGGTGGCCACGTACCTGGGTGTCAGGGCTGTACAAATGCCTACCAACTCCCCAGACGTCCAATGTGTAGTTCTAACTCCAGAAAATAGGCCCCAGGTGGCTATACTGAATATTTATTCAAGACCAGTTAAGAGCGGGCGGGAGTCTGTTGCATTGGATGCACTAAAAAATTTTATACAGTCACTTGACCCAACAACGGTTTTGGTCATTGGAGGAGACTTCAATTGCCAGTTTGAGCCCCTGGCAAGTACAGAGCAGGGTGAACAGGATGATGAAGATCAGTTCTGGCATGTTCCTGATCCACAGATCCCCCCTGTTAAGGCATGGTCCCCATTGGTCCTACAATTACAATTGTCTCTCACAATGTCAATGCGGGCGTGCAATGGGCGAGTGGAGCCTGATAGACCCGGGACAGCTACGTTTAACAGGCTACGCCAAACTTCAATCATCGATTATATAATGATGGAAGTAAAATATTGGGATAGGCTTCTGGAGTTCAGGGTGGTACCAAGATATGATAGTGACCACAATGCCCTCGTACTAACATTGAAAGCTGGAAGTTTTGGGCTGACAAATTTGGTGCCCGAAGCAACTAGTGTAATCCCGCCCTACATTATGGCTAACAATAGACGTAGGGTAAAATGGCCATATCTACAGGAGTCCCCCACTAAACTGGCTAAAATATATAATATAGCCATACCATTGATTTCTTAAATGGGGGATGATGTCTCTAAGGGCAGAGCTGTGAAAATTCACAAGCAATTGGCAGACGAGCAAGTGGATGTGCTTTGCTCCGCGGTTGTGGTAAACCCACCGCGGGCTAAGACACACCCCTGGTACGATGCCGTCTGTAGAAAGGCAAACAAAGAGCTATTAGCTTCAATTAAAGCCCAAGATAAAGTAGGTATAAAGAATTCTCGACTTCTCTATAAAAAAAGCAATTATAGGGGGTAAGAAGGATTGGGAGGATAAGATGTGGGAGGAGCTCGGATCTGCACTTAAGCGCAGGGACAGCAAATCCTTTTGGGCCATTGTTGCTACAGGCACTAGCGGGGGCGACCGGGTATGCGCCCCTAATATAGCATCCACAGTGTGGGAGGTACACTGTGAAGCTCTATATACTAGCGTCGAATTAGAGATTATATCGGACCCAAGTAGTAAACTCCCTAAGGAATCAGGATTGATGGGGGTTGGCTGTTTTGGAACATGGGGTGGACGAGGTGACTCACCTGCCGGCCTCCCTGGGCTCCCGCCATGAGAATCAATTGGTGGGGGCCTTGGGCGGCAGGCGGAGGAGGGAACATAATGAGGTTGGGGAAGTGTGCCATCTTCAATGGCACGAGGTTATTACCTTGAAGGAGGTTGAGTTAGCAATAGGAAGGTTATCTCCCAATAAGGCCCCTGGTTTGGACAAACTGCCAGGACCTATTGCGTACCCAGCCCAAAATATGGGCCCCATATTTGGTTGTCTTGTTCAATGAGATTCTATCGGGGACTGATTTGCCGGGGACATGGCTCGGAGCTGAGATCGTTCCCATTTATAAGAAAGGTTGTCCGTTATCCCCATCCAACTATAGGCCCATTAGCCTTATAGATACAACTCAAAAACTAATGGGCAGGATTATTCTGGATCGGATTTTGGGTTGGATGGAGGAGAATGAAGTATTGACAATCCTCCAGGCTGGTTTTAGATCAGGCATTTCCACCCTGGACCAAATATTTCGTCTGCAGGTTTTATTTTGGAAAACGGCAAGTGTGGAGGGTGGCAGCCTCTACCTTGTCTTTGTTGACCTGCGGGCTGCTTTCGATCTTGTGCCCAGGGATAAGCTATGGAAGGTCCCGACAGATCTGGGTCTCCCACCCTACCTCTTGGCCGTACTAATTAGACTACATACTGGTAATTATGTCCAGGTTAGGTGTGGGAAGCATGGGACCTTTCAAAACGTTTCCCTGTTCTGAAGGGAGTACGCTAGGGTTGCGTTTTGGCCCCAACACTATTTAGTCTGTATATCAATGGTCTTGTAGATCATTTGTCTGGTATAATAGACAATGATGCTCCTAGACTAGCGACCGGGAGAGTGCCCGCTCTGATGTTTGCGGATGACACTCTGTTGTTATCCAAAACATCATCGGGCATTCAGCGTATTCTGGACGGCTTCACGGCGTTCTGTGCTTCGCGGGGATTGGAGATTAACTTGGATAAAACCAAGTTTATGATCTTCAATCCCCCGAGGCAAACACGCCCAAACCCTGTCCTCAATGGTATTTCCCTGGAGAGGGTCAAAACCTTTGTTTACCTTGGCATAACCATGACAGAGAATTTTGATGTGGGCTTTCAAATTTCTAAATCGGCCCTCAAGCTAACACAAATAATTGGGGGCATTAGCAAAGTTTGTAGAATATCTGATCTTAAACCGGTTGGCTCGGCCCTTGAAATCTATCGACTTCAAGCTAGAATGGCCTCAATCTACGGCGCTGAATTTTGGGGCCATAAAAATACATCTAATCTATTGAGGGTGGAGCAGAATTTTATGAGGAATTTGGTAGGATTACCTCTAAGCACACCACTCATTCCTCTGCGATTCGATCTGGGGCTGGAGTCGATAGAGGAGCTTGTAGCTGCAAGACCTATGCTCTATTGGAAGAGGCTGTGGTCTGTCCCTTAATTGGCTCCCTATAGAGCAGAGTTTTTGGAGATTTGGCCCTTGCTAAAAAGTAAAAACATCCCATGGTTGCTCCATATTAGGGCTCTTAGTAAGCGGGTAGGTATCCCACAACTTTGGGAGACACCTGAGCTGTCTTGTCCGGGGTTGCCGAAATTGGAATTACAAACCCTGTTGAGGAGGCAGAATCTGTTAGCCCTGCAGACATCGGTAGCCCTGGGCAGGCTGTCCGCTGAGTTCCTCCTAGTAAAAATGGAACTCCGATTCGAGAAATTCCTAGATGCAATACAACCTCCCCTAGCGAGGAAGTTGTATCTCCAACTAAGGTATGGTAGCCTGCCCATTAGGTCTTTTACCTCTAAATGGTCTAAATCACATGGGGAAGCTTGCCCTGTATGTAACCTGTAAGGAGCCGGAGGACGCGGAAAGGCGGAAGTGTGGCAGCCCGACAAATCGGAAGTGTGGCAGCCCGACAAACGATGGACTACACAGACCGGAAACGGCCCGCGGTCTAGTGGTGCGTGGGAGGCGTGGTGATGGCAGTCAGGAACCTGAAATAGGGGAGAGCGGAACCAGGAAGACGGGCAGCAGCAGCGTGGAGGAGGAGCCCGGCGGAGGAGAGAAGACGGCGAAAGTACAGGCGACCAGGAGGGAGGAGGACAGCGAGCGCGGAAGGAGAGACGGAGGCGGCGAGGACGAAACCAGGAGGAGAGAGAGGGCCGAGACGGCAGGCGACCACGGAGAGAGCTACGGAGGACGCGGCCCCAGCAAAGAGAGAGAGTGCACTGCATCCAAGCCCGGCGGCCTAGAAAGAGGAGAGGACGCCCCGGGTCCAACCGCCGTGGCCCGCTTCACGGGTCGTGGCCTCAGGCAAGTGCCACTGCGGGGGTCTTTTTGGTGGGGCTGCTGGGGAGCCAGAAGTTAAAATCACACGGAGACGGTAGCACAAAGCCCCACTCCCTCACCATCACTCCCCTTCCTACCCTCGGTTTCCCCTCCCATTTTCCCTCACGAACGACTGGTGAAGGTGGCACAAAACCCCCATATTGCGACCAGAGAGTCTAACCCAGACGTACCTCTCTTTTCTTTCTTTTTGGCTTCACCGGTTCTTGGACCCTCCCGAGAGAAAGAGCACCCCCTTTGCACACAGAGAGAGGAAGACCAAAAACCACTGCAAAGAAAAGGAAGGAGTTCTGGGGACGCTTATTCCCCTTCAAATCCCAGGCGGTGAACTGTTGCTTTCCGTGAAGACTACAATCCTTTTATTTTTGTTTCCTTTGACTACAACCCTTGTTAGATGATACCTCCCTACTTGTGTGAGACGTAATAAAAGGGTCTATGAGTAGCAACTTCCTGACCCCGCCTGGTTTCTGTGCCGCGCCATAGGCCACTAGAAGGGTGATCACTACAAAGTGGTGCCAGAAGTGGGATACCGGTGTACAGAACCATGTCACAGCCCGTGCCTATAGAGGATGTGCTTACTCAGTTGGCCGAGGGCCAGAGACACTTACAGTTGGTGTTCGAACAACAGTTACAAGCCGCTAGACTGGAGCAAGAAGCGCTGCAGGTCGCCCTTAAGGACCAGGCAACAGTAGCGACCACGAACCAACAGGTACAGGATACGGCCCTACTACGGCTTACTGACGCCATAGTTCATACACGAGTTAACCCCACGGTCCCAGGAACAGTCCTGCAAAAATATAAGGAAGGGGAGGACCCGGATTATTTCTTTTTGAACTTTGAGCGGGTGGCGTCCACAGCAGCTTGGCCGCAAGAGCGATGGGGCCAATACATCGCCCCGCTTCTTTCTGGGGAACTACAAGCCGCTTATCAGGCCGCCAACCCGGACGGGACGACAACATACGTGGAAGTTAAAAAAGCAATTCTGGAGAGACTGGGGTTCGACCAGGAGCATTACCGCGTCAAGTTCAGGAAAGAAAAGTGGACTGCTGGAGACAACCCTCGGGCTTTGTATTATAGAATACGGGACTTGGGAACAAGATGGTTAATGCCCCATGTATCTTCAATAGAAGAAGTAACTGAAAAAGTGTTTCTTGAACAGTATTTGGATGCCCTGCCGCCCAACACTAAGTCATGGGTGAAACAACACCCAAATCTCACTACTGCTTCTGCGGTTGAGATTGCTTGCGCCTATCACAGAGGACCCGAGTTTAGAGCAGGCACTGTACGAACCCAGGCTCCGGCTCCCCTTGCCCGAATCCCGTTGCAGTCCTCCTTTCGACCTACTCCCAAACCCGAACCACGACCTCTGCAGGCCCCCCGTCCCTTTCAAAAACCGGTCCCTACAGCTACTAGTGGACAGGGACCTCAGTGTTTCAGCTGCGCTGAGTGGGGACATATAGCCAGGCAGTGTCCCCACCGCGTAAGCCCCCCTGAGCCCATGGAGGTGGGGTACTCTCGTGGCAGGATAATGTTAACTAGGGAGGGTTCCCACAGATACAAAACGGAGGTTTATTTAAACGGGAAGAAGCCACAGGCGCTGTTGGATACTGGATGTCATGTTACGGTGGTTGATGGGTCCTTGGTTGGGAGTCACCAGTTACACACCACGGAGCTCGTAAACGTAACCTGCGTACACGGGGACACAAAATCATATCCCACGGCCGAAGTCCTATTAGACGTAGATAACGACCCGCATCTGAAGCGGGTGGGAGTGATCCCCTGTTTACCCGAACCCGTTATCATAGGGACCGACCACCCAAAATTTGAGTCCTATATTGAGGGAACACAAAGAGAGAAACCCACATGGTTAGACGAGGCTCCTTTTGTCTCTGCTGAGATTGAGCCCCAAAACACCAGAGACAAGAAGAGTAGACGAGAAAGAAGACTTGACAAGAAATCTTTTGTTTGTTCCCCTCTGTCACAAACTGCTTTTCCCCTTTCACTTGCAGAGACCGAGGAATCAGCCCCGTACAGTTTCCGGACTGCCCAACAGAACGACCAATCCCTCATACACGCCTGGGAACAGGTTCAGGACGAGTCACCAGACAAGGTAGGACCATATTTCCTAGTAAAGAAGGGATTGTTGTATAGAAGCGAAAAAAGAGACTCAGTAGTAAGAACCCAATTACTGGTTCCCCAACTTTACAGAAACCATATACTCCAGTTGGCCCACAATAAAATGGGAGGTGGCCACTATGGAAAAGAAAACACTCTGAAGTATCTCCTAGAGAAGTTTTACTGGCCGGGTGTATATAGGGACGTGGCCAAACACTGCACAACATGTAGGCAATGTCAATACACCAGTCCGGGGTCCGTCACTAAAGCCCCCCTCATGCCTCTGCCCATTATCGACATTCCCTTTAAACGCGTAGGGATGGATTTAGTGGGACCCTTGGTTCCTTCAGCCCGTGGACACCGTTACATATTAGTCATAGTCGACTATGCCAGTCGATATCCTGAGGCTTTTCCATTGTCCCGCATGACCACTCCGGCTGTGGCTCAGGCCATGATTACCCTGTTTTCTCGAGTCGGTTTCCCCTCTGAAATCCTGACCGATCAGGGTACCCCCTTTGTGTCACGGATGATGAGTCAGATCTGTACCCTGCTAGGAATAAAGAAGATAAGGACCTCAGTGTACCACCCACAAACAGACGGCCTGGTGGAGAGGTACAACAAAACCATCAAACACCTACTCCGCAAAGTCGTCTCTGACACAGGGAGGGATTGGGATCGTCAGTTACCCTTAGTCCTCTTCGCCCTACGGACACATGAGCAGAGGTCTACGGGATTTTCCCCGTTTGAGTTACTGTTCGGGAGAAAACCTCGCACTTTGTTAGACATGGCTAGCGAACAATGGGAGGAGGAGGAGGAAGAGGGAAAGACCCTGATGAAGTACACCACGGATCTGAAATCCTCCCTAACACATATATGGGGGTTAGTGCAAGAAAACATGCAGGAAGCTCAGGAGACACAAAAACGGTATTACGATCACAACAGTCGTCTTAGGGTGTTCCAGCCCGGGGACAAGGTCCTTTTGTTACTCCCCTCCTCAGACGACAAGTTGCTAACGAAGTGGCAGGGGCCATATGTAGTGGAAAAAAGGGTTACCCCCGTCACCTACAGTGTTCTACTACCCCACAGAGCGGGAGGCAAACAAATATATCACGTGAATCTCCTGAAGAAATGGGAGGAACCCGAGGGAAAACACACTCCGGCTTTACTGGCCTGTCACTCACCACAGCTACAAATACCTCTCCTGTCAGTCAATGACCGCACTGAACATCCCGTCCCCTTTGGGGAGGAGTTAACAGATGACCAACAAACCCAACTGGGTGTTGTAACCAAGACATTTCCCAACCTCTTTTCCACAAACCCTGGAAGAACCAACTTGGTCCAGCACGGAATAGTGACCTTACGTCCCCAAGTCATAAAACAGAAACCTTACCGCATACCAGAAGCACGTAGGGAGGCAGTAGAAAAGGAAGTGGTTGATATGCTCCGAGCAGGTATCATAGAACCCTCCCAGAGCAACTGGTGTTCTCCGGTCGTAATTGTGCCAAAGCCAGACGGTAGTCTGCGCTTTTGCATTGATTTCCGCCAAGTGAATAACATCACGAAGTTCGACACATATCCCATGCCACGGGTAGACGAGATGGTGGAGCAACTGGGCCAAGCACGCTATATGTCAACCCTAGACCTAACAAAGGGCTATTGGCAAATACCATTAGACCCAACTTCCAAAGAAAAAACCGCCTTTTCCACACCGTCTGGCCTTTACCATTTCAATGTGCTCCCATTCGGGTTGCATGGGGCCCCAGCAACATTTCAAAGACTAATGGACCAAATACTACGTCCGCACCAGGCATATGCCGCGGCTTATCTTGACGATATTGTGATTTTTAGCCCCACATGGGAGGACCACCTCGTACATCTCCGTGCCATCTTTACTGCTATACAGGACGCAGGTCTTACCATCAACCCCAAGAAGTCCCTCCTAGGAACCAACACCATACAATACCTAGGGTACACTATACAGGAAGGGCACATCAGACCCCAAGTAGACAAAGTCGAGGCCATCCGCATCATTCCCAGACCCCACACTAAGAGAGAGGTCCGTTCCTTCTTAGGCTTTATAGGCTATTACAGATGGTTCATTCCCCATTTTTCCTCCCTTGCCAGCCCCCTCACAGACCTCCTAGCCAAAACACATCCCTCACACATACGGACATGGACCACAGAACAAGAAGCCAGTTTTGAGACCCTCAAACGTGCTATCTGCACCGCCCCCGTGTTACGGTGTCCTGACTTCAGTCGCACATTCGTGCTTCAAACAGATGCTTCCGGTCACGGATTGGGGGCAGTCCTGTATCAACCAGACCCCCACGAGGAACTACGACCTCTGTTATATATCAGTAGAAAACTGTTTCCCCGGGAATCACACTACTCTACGATAGAGAAGGAGTGTTTGGCCATTAAGTGGGCTATCGAGTCCTTACAGTACTACCTCCTAGGCAGACAGTTCCTTGTCCTTACAGATCACGCTCCCCTAACGTGGCTAGCACGGAACAAAGACTCCAATTCCCGCATTCGCAGATGGTTTCTTGCCTTACAACCCTTCTCGTTTCAGACTATCCACATGCCGGGTACGAAGCAAGTATGTGCTGATTACTTATCCAGACATCCGGGCATTGAATGGCCCCAACGTCCATTCCTGAGGGGGGGCGAATGTAAGGAGCCGGAGGACGCGGAAAGGCGGAAGTGTGGCAGCCCGACAAACCGGAAGTGTGGCAGCCCGACAAACGATGGACTACACAGACCGGAAACGGCCCGCGGTCTAGTGGTGCGTGGGAGGCGTGGTGATGGCAGTCAGGAACCTGAAATAGGGGAGAGCGGAACCAGGAAGACGGGCAGCAGCAGCGTGGAGGAGGAGCCCGGCGGAGGAGAGAAGACGGCGAAAGTACAGGCGACCAGGAGGGAGGAGGACAGCCAGCGCGGAAGGAGAGACGGAGGCGGCGAGGACGAAACCAGGAGGAGAGAGAGGGCCGAGACGGCAGGCGACCACAGAGAGAGCTACGGAGGACGCGGCCCCAGCAAAGAGAGAGAGTGCACTGCATCCAAGCCCGGCGGCCTAGAAAGAGGAGAGGACGCCCCGGGTCCAACCGCCGCGGCCCGCTTCACGGGTCGTGGCCTCAGGCAAGTGCCACTGCGGGGGTCTTTTTGGTGGGGCTGCTGGGGAGCCAGAAGTTAAAATCACACGGAGACGGTAGCACAAAGCCCCACTCCCTCACCATCACTCCCCTTCCTACCCTCGGTTTCCCCTCCCATTTTCCCTCACGAACGACCGGTCAAGGTGGCACAAAACCCCCATATTGCGACCAGAGAGTCTAACCCAGACGTACCTCTCTTTTCTTTCTTTTTGGCTTCACCGGTTCTTGGACCCTCCCGAGAGAAAGAGCACCCCCTTTGCAGACAGAGAGAGGAAGACCAAAAACCACTGCAAAGAAAAGGAAGGAGTTCTGGGGACGCTTATTCCCCTTCAAATCCCAGGCGGTGAACTGTTGCTTTCCGTGGAGACTACAATCCTTTTATTTTTGTTTCCTTTGACTACAACCCTTGTTAGATGATACCTCCCTACTTGTGTGAGACGTAATAAAAGGGTCTATGAGTAGCAACTTCCTGACCCCGCCTGGTTTCTGTGCCGCGCCATAGGCCACTAGAAGGGTGATCACTACATAACCATAAACGTGAAGACGTTCCCCCCGTTATGTTTTTTTGTCCTGCATATGTTAAAATAAGGAAATGTTGGTTAATCCCACTATGTAGGAACTTTGGATTTCGCCATTGTGCGCAGGCCAGTCGGGTCTTGACTTTCGATACTCATCCCCTTGTTGTCTTTTCTGTATCCCGCTTCCTACATGGCATGTGGCGCAGAAGGCAAATCTTTTGTATAACATATGTGATTGAGTATGGTTGTTTCTATTTTTTCTTCTGATAACTTTTGAGTTTAATTTTTGTTCTTAACAATTGTTGTTTTGTATTGTTTTAATCTCTTGTGCTCTGTATGTATTTTATTTGCACTTTTATGGTCTTTGACCGAAATAAAGTTATCAAGAGAGAGAGAAAATATAAAATATATCACAATCACAGGTTTTGGCTGACTCTTGATCCATTAAAGGAGCCATCACATAAACAGAGAAATATTTATCTTTTCCCTAGTCCTGCATGTTAGAATTATTGTTTGTTTGCTGGGGTCAGCTGGGATTTTGAGATCTGATTCGGCATCATTCACCAAATTCCCCATTTGAAAAACAGGTCACATGCATACCCTTTCCTCCTTCTGGGGGGTATGATGTAATCTCTCACAATAACAAGATTTTGACCTAATTCGGCTTCATCAAACAAATGTAAGTGCTTAATTTCTGCAGGTGGCTGAAAGTGGTAGGCATTAGGACTGGGTGAAAATTCCGTTCCGCTCGCGGAAATTGCGATAATTTGACATTTTAGCGTTCTGCAGAGAGCGCAAAAATGTCAAAATTTCCGCAATCCGCATCTTTTCTAGCTCGCTCTATAAAAAAATACAATCTCGCGTGCGCGCGATTGCCTTACCTGAATCCCTGAGTTCACAGTCAAGTTTTCCCGATCCGGTCTCGTTCTCCACGAGATGTTGGATTGTTGGTAGCCATTTGCGCTGTCTCGCGACAGTTCACACCCACATTAACGTCATTTGTCGTGCGATCACGTAATTCATCGCACGATCACGTCTTTCTTCTCGCGATCATGCACCGCGAGAGTATGAGATGATTGAGATCTCGAACACGTCATTCTCCACCGCGAGCGAGAGCGTGAGGACGCGGGCACGTTATATCGGAAGCGAGCAGGCGGGACAAGTGAAAACAAGATGGCCGCGCCCGTGAGCAACCGTAAGGGTAAGTTGGCGATCACGCAGAAAATACCGCGAACGGGCGGGTTAAAAAACGTCCACGTCTTCGCGATATTTCCGCGTGTTTGCGGAGATTTTTGACATTTTTGTGATAGTTTGCGAAAGTGAATTTCGCAAATTCCGCCCACCCCTAGTAGGCACTGGCCCTTAATTTGGGGGATCAAGACTTATATTTCCATCACCAGGCTTGGACTCGGAGTAAGTGAGAGAGAGGCAGAAAAGGGAAGGAGAATGAAAAAATAGAAAGATAGTGAAGATAGTGTACAAATGACATTTTTTTGTGTGATGTACCCCCAAAGTTTTGCCTTGACTTATTTGCTGGCTGTGAAACTCTGTGCACTCTACCCCTGCTAATCAGTCGTAAAGTGCATCTGTTCCTCCTTTTAACATGATTAAAATGGTATCATACTTATTGTTCTTCTAAATTAGCATTTTCTCACCCATATCTGCCAGCCTATAAATTAATGTTTGTACAAGTGTGAAAAAGGTGTGAAATGCTTCCCAGGAGCAAACAATGGGCTGACTTGCAAGAGCATCAAAGCCAGCTGCACAGGTCTGCTGGGTTTACATATAACAGTTTGGGGCTCACTTGAAAGGCCAAGAACAGAATGCCAAGATCATTCTTCTGTATCCACTGCCTGGTTGCTGAAGGACCTGCTTTGAACCACCCGACTTCTGTCTCTGGGTTTTATATATAATAAGGGAAGCACATTTAAAAGATAGCGAAACAGGATGCCAAAACAATTCCTCTGTATCTACTGTCTGGTTGCTGGAAAACCCTACTTTTGTTCTAACAGACTTCTGTCTCTAGTTTTTTTGTGGGTACAGTGGCTGCCTCAAACTAAAGTTTAGTGTGAGATGTGGGAGAACACTGAGATTACCATAGTGCACATCCCACACAAACATGCAGTCTTAAGAGCCCAAGTTCAGTGGTGCCGAAGACTTTCTTTACATGGATAGAGATGTCCCCGGCAACTATTACCCCTTTGGTTAGGTTGTTCCCAGGAGTCGTTCCCCACCCACTAAATGTGGCATCTCTAGGCACCAATTTCAAAATAGACTTGGACCTGGGGAAGGACAGAAGGGGACTGAAACTGTTGTCTGTGGCCTTAGAGGAGCCATAAAAGACTGTCCTCGGTAGAAAAGGGAACAGATCCAGAGAAGGGGACTTCAAGGGGCAGTTGACCTCCTGTTCAAGATACAGTGATACAGAAATGTTACAAGAGGCCTTTCTTTGAACTACGCAGTGGACCATGGGCATTTGGACATGGATTGGACCCTGCTGTTGGCCTCTGCTTGACACCCTGTTAGTCTCTAAGTGCCTCCCCATAGGTCCTGAGGGCTTTGGAAGCAAACTCCTGGGGTGGGTTGGAACTTAAAAGACTACAGACAGAACATAAAATCTTTGACCAGGTTGAACCAGGTTGATGTATCTGATCTGCGCTACATTGCGGTCAGCGTCAAATTGCACCTAAGTCTCGGTCTACTACAACCATTGGCTATCATTGGCACTTTGTGCTTCTTGGCACAATTCCTACTTAAAACGTCAAACATTCACATGTCCAGTTCTTTTTATGGACTTGTGTCATTTGGTGTAATTTTGTTTAATAAATGTAACTATTTTTCAAATTTGGCTTGGGATGTTTATTGTTTTGCATTTCGACTTTATTACTGTTTTGGTACTGCAAACAATACTCTACATATTGCCTCTCAGCCTGTGCAATTGGGCCTTGTGTGAGATTTAGCGCAAGTTTATACAGTGACTTTAGTGGGTCTGCCTGAAAAGGATTATGATTATTACTTGAAGTGAGTAGTTACCGCCCCAAATACTAAACCAATCTGCACAGATAGGAAAAGAGTGACAAAGGGAGAAATCAGGGTTAAGAAAAGAACTTGCAAGAGAGTGATAAGGAGACATGAAGTAAAGGGCAGCGGAAGAAAGAAGAATCAGGTTGAATCAAAACTAAGCTGCATTTATACTCCGCAACTCTGGCATTTGGGAAAAACGTTGTCTTGCTGCAAATTATACACTGATTACATTTAATATTTAATTAGCATTTGATTTAAAAGAATATAACAAATGGGACAACCAAGATATTTTGGAATGTTTCACAGCTTGGCAAGACCATGACAGCAGACATAAGAATTTGCATACCACCAGTTTCACAAATACACCAGATGGAAGAAAGGGATCAACTACACATTTTGAAAAACACAGGATTTGAGGGAGCAGAAAATAGGTGACTGCAGATTGACAGATCAACTAAAAGCACAATAGTCATAGTCTATGTCCAAACTGTATTCCATAATTCTGGGTATTTAATCCCTATTTTAACAAAAGTTGGCTTGTAAGTTTCAGTCTGGCACTAACCAAGAACTTTTGATTTTACAAACAATATACTTTCTTAGTTGGGCTATCAGGCAGCCCGCTTCGATCTTTGGTCTGCAGATGTGCCATTCACACTTTGCTTCCGCCCACTACACCATACAACATGGGGCAGTAGGTCAGCTCGCATCAACTATTGGTTCATTTCTGCTTGAAGACCTCAAAACTTCCTACAATAGGACTTCTTCATTCTTGGAAATGCACTAACTCTGTGGGGCATTCCTTTTAAACAGAACGTCACAACATCCAGCCCACATGCCCTGGGCCTTGACACACCCAGGGCCGGCACTAGGGCGGTGCGACCAGTGCCACCGCACCGGGTGCTGACTTTGCTGGGGAGCGCCGGTTTGCTAGTTTATATTGTTTTTAGAAGCCCCAGCTGCAGCTTTCCTGGCCTCCAGCAATTTTCAGCCAATAATAAAAGTGTCAAGATAACTCCGGTGATTAATGTTCTTCCTGGAGAGAGACCAAAGTTTTGTCTAGTGGAAGTTGTGACTGGGGGATGTTGTGATTCATCATAGGGTAGTGCGGAGGGTTAATATTCCTGCTGCACAGAATGTGTACCATGCAAATCACAAAGTGAACATAACATAAATAGGTCAGGGGGTTTTTGCTTTAATCAGAGACTTCCTTTCGTTAGTTGCAGTTTATAAGTTAAAATCCTAATTAAACACAGTGAGCTATTAACTGTCATCAAAGAACATAAATGCAGACTTCAAGAATCGATTAGAGCGTATTGATTTTTTCCCCAGACTTTTAATATTCTAATGTTGTACAAGTGTTGATTTGGGTAGAAATCAATTCCGATTATCAAAGATAATCCCCAATCATGGTGTTACGTTTTAAATTCTAAGTTTGTGCTTCTCCAGACCAAGTACCCCTAAACTATACTGCCTACTAGTATGGGCGACATGTAAATCCTACCCCTCTGTCTCAGGTAACGGTAACGTTTCCTTTTCATTGATTTACACACATATGATTGATTGTCTCTGTAATGTGTGTGCAATGTAAAGTGCTCTGACACCCTTCACTTTTATCTGTGACACTATAAAACTAATTAAATGCATCTGAGTGAGAGTGGTTATGGAGACTGTTAAGGTGTGGTAGTGCGGGAGCCGTTGTGGAGGTGGTCATAGGGGTGGGGGGTGCCAAAAAATATTGTCGCACTGAGCGCCACCAGTGCTAAAGCCGGTCCTGGACACACTAGCAAGGGATCACATGTACATAATGTTATGATGATTGTGCGTGAGTTTCAATGTTAACTTTAATAGGTGCTTCAATGAGCTAGTCTGTATTCTGACTGTAATGCGTAACGTTTGAACATGCTGTGTATTTATAATGCTCAATAAAGACTTGCAAAGAAACAAAAAAAAGCATATGCAAGCTCCTTAGCAGGGAAGGAGCAGGTGCCCGCCTCTCCCGGAGCTTTGCTGGGCCACATCATCCTTGGGCTTCTTGTCCAAAGATTTCTGATAAACCAGGCATGGCCTTCTTTATCATTCAACCCTCCTGGCGTAGGAGGATGTAAAGATGGAGACAAACTAACTGTGTTTGACCAAGTACTCCACACAAGGCACTGAAGTGCATTGTCTAGCTTCTAGACCAACCAGGCTGGCATCAGCTACCCACACTATACCACTGGATCACAATGCCTTGCCATACTAATGGCGGATCGTGCCCTATATAGCTGCTAATTAATAATTACAATGACAGTGTCACATGTAGACAGCAGCAACACACTGTCACACAGGCATTCAGTGTCTGGAGTGTGGAGTACCGGGGGAGATCTTAGGTGCCTGCAACATCCGACTGCCTCATAGTGTTCATAGAGCAGAGATACACAAGGACCCACCAATCACATTAGCAACATCACACTGCAGGGCAACACAGACCTCAGGCACAACACCAGTGGTGGAAAGCTCTGCAGCAGTAACCTTATTTGTGGCTTCTCTCTGACTGCATAGAGCAAGCCCGCGTTCCATGTTATGCCTGTGAATGAAAGTAGATTTTATTTACGTTTAAAGCCCTAGAAGAGCGACTAGAATGAGGGATCACGTTTTACAATAAAAATAAAATTGAGCAAGCCAAAGTGCGTTCTGATTTCTATAGTAATACTTCAGTTCATTATTTCTGCTCTCTTACAGCCGAAGCTTCCTCCAGGGCCTCAATGTTCGTCAGCTTTCCAGCTGTAGACCGGTGCATAGGCACCAATACTAGAAGATAGATGTATGCCGCTGGTGTCCATAATTAATGGCTTAAACTGGGCAAGCGCCATTGATTGGTGGTAAAATCAATTTGTGGGGTAAAGGTAGGGTGTAATTTATTTAATAAGCTTGGTCATAAAACCATGGCTGCCTGCGCTTCTGGACTAACTCTGTCCACATACAGCAGTTTCCGCATTTCAACCCACTTGCGAGGTGTGACCACTCAAACCTCAAATACAACATCTAGTACAACAAACCTGACCAGCTCATAATAACACCATGACCAGCTTACACCCCACAGCAACAGCCCATCCCACACAAAATGTACAACCACAACAGGCCCAACTCAACATCAGCAGGACAGCACACTTTAAAAATATAACCCTTCAGAAACACCCCAGCACGCTCCAAGTATACAACCACTGCATAGCCCACTCACACTCCTCCGTACACACCACTCCAAATATGCAACCACGGCATGCACCACTCAAACACCTAAGGGCAGCCCACAATGAATATAAAACCACACCGTGGCCTGCTCAAATCCGCAGCAACAGCCGAACTCAATTTGAGTATAGAACCACTGCATAGCCCACTCATACCGCTCAGCACACACCACTCCAAATATGTACCCACGGCATGCACAACTCAGACACCTAAGGGCAGCCCACTATGAATTTAAAAAAACACGCCGTGGCCTGCTCAAACCCACAGCAACAGCCCAACTCACTCCGAGTATACAACCACAGAATGGGCCACTCAATCTCCTTAGCACAGACCACTCCAAAAATATATACGCATAGCATGGTCGACTCAAACTACTCCAACAGCGTATGCCAGGGGTGTCTTCCACAGGAGCTCTCTCCAAACTCGTTCCAAGTTGTTCCTGAGTTTTGCATCTTAGCTCCAGACGGATATAGACACTTACTCTGCCACCCAAATGCAGCAGGGAGTCGGTGTGTGTCTATGAGTGTTCTGTCAGGGGGCAGTCAGTGCTTAATTTGTAAAGTAAAAAAAAACAAAAGGCCAGGGGCCTCGTCAGGAGGCCACCACAGCTTCCACCACTAATTGCCTCTGTCAGCACTGTCAACGACAATACCTACACAACTGCTAACTGTCAAAGTGCTACAAGTGTGACATTTCAGACTGTTCGAGCTCCCAGTGCTATAAAAATGGCTGGGACGGCTGGTATTACTTGTTTTTAACCTCTTCTGTGCCCATGACGAGATAGTCTTGTCATGGAGCACGGTTGCGCTGTGCCCATGACGAGACTATCTCGTCATGAACCCCACCCACTAATGCAACGCCCGGCACAGGAGGGGGAAAGGGCGTGACACTGAAGGGGTTAATATATATTGAGTTGATAAACAACTGTTGTTCTGCTCATCTTTTAATTACACAAACAGCGCCACCATGTGGGAGCTATCATAATTGCTGGTGCCGAGCACTGGAAACCACCAGTTCAAATTAAGCACTGCAGGAGCAGGTAGCTAAACTAAGAAGGGGAACAAAAGGTATCCCTGCGCCTGCTTCTGTAATCTGACTTTGGTGATATTCTTGGGGTTAGGGGCTGGTATCCTGGGAGTAATCACTTCTAAGTGCAACAACAGGAAGTTTATTTCTCCTCCACCCACTGGTGCCCAGCTATGGGATGGAAACATCTCTGAGGACAGTTCGGTACATTTTCAAGCCCGCCTGCAGGTCACAAGGGAGATACGGACACCCTTACCTAAGCACTCATTTTTCCACAACCACCCACCAGCAGGAATCCAAAGATGGATTTCTGTGTCCATACATTGAAGCACACACTCCTGCTCACCCAACTTCGTACATGCAAAGCGACACACACACTCTCCCACACTGATGCAGCCTAGGACCTGGGTGAGTGAAACTATTAGGCAGCCGATCTCTTAACAAGAGATGCCAGCAGGCATCCCTACCCTAAAAAACGGAATGGTGTGCCCTTCTACTAGGATTGATGATGCCACCACTGCCAGTCTCTCGATGCCTGGTGAGATGGCAGCAGTCACTCTAAAAAGGAGGGGTGCACTTTGGATGACCCTTCCTGAGAGCAGACCTATGCTCTGTGGCCTCAATCCATTAGATAGGAGGCGCTCAGTGCACATATGTAATTGTGTTCATATGGGTGGGACCAAAAACCTACACAGACATACTACGACCATGCTAGCAGTCCAGCACAGAGCAGGGGTGCAGGCAGGGGACATTTTCTTCCCAACACCAGCATCAATAACAATGTGCCTTCACAGGTGTAAACAATCCGCGCATCCCACCCACAGGCATCCATATCATGAGCAAAACATTCACTGCAACAGCACTACCCACACGCCAGCTTCAATAACAATATCCATTTGCAGAGATCAACTGCACATCCCACGTACAGGCTGAAATAGCACATCCCACTCACAGGCATCATCAACAAGATTGGTCCCCAGGCATCCAGCACAGCCTACTCACATGCATGCACAACACGATGCACTCACAGGCATAAAAAGCACAACCATGCCCTAACCACCTGAGCTTTAAGTTCTAGCTCCAGGATGCTCCGTTCCACATCTAACAGTCTTCATCCCTAATTGTAAGCGCCCTATACATCCTAATTGCAGGGACTGTGGTCCTAACAGAAACCCGTCTATGCAGACCACCTCGGCACTTTCCTGTACCAAAGAGCTCATGAACATCTTGCAAAAAAATGCGATCAAGTCATATGTAAAATACATCAAGGCAAATGTCTATTAGGAATTATGTTTAGTAAATCTATACCTGCCTCTATATACTTCCCTTAACAATAGTATGGCAGTCATTATTCTGATCACTGTATATTTGTACAAACAGACTTGGTACTTGATAGACTGGTTGTATACCCCCTGGTACATATTTACTGTTACTATGGCAGGTGCAACGCCGACAACAGGGGATGCCCAGGGGCTGCTGGGCCTAACCCAGTATTGTTCTGGGCGGCACAATAAATAGATGATGAGTGGTTAATCCAGCGGATCTATCACCTGTCACACGCATTACAAACACAGGCGCGCCCACGCCTCCGTGCAAAACACTTCTTACTGTGCCCAGCAGACCGCCTGAAGCAGAGCAGGCGAACACAAGGCGGATAATCCCTCACAGGGTTGTGTTATCATTTACTTTATGGAACACCTACTGCGAAGCAGAAGCTCTATTTTATTCCCAAATCCCAACACCCACACATTGAGACCCACACCTACTCCTTGTCTAACTGTTAAAAAGGAACCTTCATGGTGTGGTCGGGATGGACAGACGCTGGTGCCGTCAATCTTTTTCACCCCCCTCCTCATTTCATCATTTTTAGATGGATGTTTTTAGATGTACATTTCTTTCACAGGTGAGCACAGGTCCCTATTCGTATGGCAGAGACACGACATGATTTTTTAGGTGAAGTTGCTTAGAAGTCGAGTACTCCATTCTGCTGGAGATGGCGTCCATCCAAAGTGGTACCCACCTACCATGGATGACTCCTGTCCCCATACCACGCCGTGGAGTGACTGATGGCTCTTGTAAGCTAATGCAAGAAGCTGAGAACGGTGACTTCTGGCGACAGGTGGGCGAGGGTTTTAACTATCCCCGTAATGCCGGACACTATTGGGAAATTGTGCTTTCGTCAAACAGGCAACCTTTCCTGGCTTCGTCCATGGAGCGGTTAGACCCACCTGGCCGATTTAACTTGCACTGGATTTCCTGGCACAGGGTTGTACCAGAAGTTACTGAGTACAGCAGTTGTAACCTCTCCTACAAATGGTAAGAAGTGCGCACAGGGGAATACAAACAGTGTGAGGAGGTTGGCAAGACCCACAGGCAGGGAACCACATGATGGTGATGGCAGCGGAAGTTAGAAGGAGTGGCTGAGGCTACAACACACAATCTAAAGTGTGGTGGGGGTATATTCAACTCTGCCCATGGATGTGCAATGTTAACAAAATGCAAAGCCCAAATCTGGGAGATGTTTTAACTTCACACACTGCAAATACTGGCCAATCCCTCCTAAATCTGTCAGTCACTATCTCTTCTCACTTATCTATAGTGTGAGAGGCACGTGTATAAATGTGATATATATTTGTGAGGGTTGCCGTGTACATGAATTGAGATCCTCTAAGCTGGTGGTCCCACAGTACATGTGTATTCAATGAGGGTATATTCAGATAGCCTGCCTGGTTGCTGATGGTATGACAAGGTAAGACCGTGTCCAGGGAAGTTTGTGCGAAGTTCTGTGCTGAAATTTAAGACGTTATTACGAAGGGCCTACAAATTTTGGGGTAGATCCACCCATAGACTATTACAGGAGCCCAGTTTGCTGAATACTAGTGAAATGATGTGTGTCTTGCTATAGAGAACGCGATGGGTGAGCTCATCTTTGATGTCATTGTGACGCAACAGCTGTATTGCGAATGAAAGATTCTATTTTGATGAATGGACTGAAGAGAACCACAAGTTTTCTGGTCAAAGAGGTGAAAGAAAGGTTCTCAGGGAGATGATGAACTGGGTCAGCGAGTAAGATAGGTGGTGATGTAGAGGGTAATTAGAAGACCTCAGTTGAACACATCCTTAAAGCCATTTATTGTAAAATAAAGAGTCTGTAAAACTGCGCATATGTTCTTAAGTTGAAGTTTTAATAAACCTGCCATGTGTGACCTCCTCTCGCCCGCCCCAACGCTCAAGTGACAACATCAGAATCTCAAGCATGACCTTCCTAAAGGTTCCACTTCATGGATACGACAGCACCCAGCATCCGAGAGCCATCAGACCACTGGAGAGCCACAACTCAAGGCGGGACAAACAAAGAAGATCTGAATGTTGTCAAAGAAATCAAATGAGATGACGATGTACTGAAGGCAGGTGATGCAAAGGAGAGGACAAGAACCAAGCTTTACGAGACACCAACTGGAAGAAGGGATGAGGTTGATGTTTTAGAGTCAGAAGTGACTGCGAAAGAACAGTCTGAAAGGTATAAAGCCAGTCATTTCTGTGCTAGTTCTATGGTTCCTCGAACCTTTACAGGGGATAGGAGAGTCTTGTGTGTCAAAAGCAGCAGAAGGTCCCAAATATGACACCCTAAGAAAGGTCATTGTGATGTTATTAGCAATGGTTATAAAGCTGCACAGTCGTGAAACTGCATGACAGAGAAGAAAGAAAATGTATATGCACACCAAGAATGCAAAGGATGCTCAGATACTTATAGTTTATTCTACACTCTCTGAGACTTCCAACTAAGGTACTCAGTCCACAGTTCGGACCTATACATTGCCCCAGAACATAGGAGAGCACCGCCTCTGGGGGCCAGCCAACTTAAAGGTGATCCACAGCGTATGGTTCCTTGGTTTGTGGTTGGCACATCACCCCCAGGCAGGCTGTGTTAATCTGTGAGGAGTCATGTTTCACAAGAAGGCTGCATCTCTCAGGTAGGGCTTAACAGACTGAGAAGCTGAAAGCATCTCCATGGAAACCAAAGGATAACTGGCCGCACGTCTACAACAGATAAAAAAACAGATGGGTGATCAGCGCAACATGTGGAACACAAGGTCACAACAAGACTGTGATACAAGAAGAAGGAGATGACAGGTACACATAAGAGACAGACGTCGATAGTCTGTAACAGAAACACACGGACTGACACATAATAATAATACACAAACAAGGACAGTCAGTTGTAATCTTTAGGGGAGGCTATACAGCAGTTGTTGATCAGAAACACCTGTGAACGGGTTTTTTGGGCCATTCATGATTTTCATAACAACCACTGACTATGTAAATAAGTTCCATTTAGATTAAATGCATATACCTTTATTTTATCTGGATATTCAGAAAATGGAATCTGGATCTGGGATTCCTGGACCTAAGATGGACACCCCTGATTGGTGACATAAATACTGGACAGCTGATCTTGTACAGTGGGTCAGGCAGTTTGTATCGGCTGGCGAACTACCTTCCTCAGTCTGAGATTGGCGGCTCTCACTGCTTTAATTTACAAATAAACTTCCAGTTCAACTTATCTTCTAGTAGTCATCTTTTATTTCTGCAATGGTAGGAGTAGCAGAGGACGGCTAGGAAAGTCACAAAGGTTTGCCGCACAAAGAGGCAGACTTTACAAAAAAGTAGTAGCAAGTGGTAACACCAGTCGCAAAGATACAGATATAAGTCTGTCATTCAACCACCAGGACAGGCAAGGACATATAACCAAACACAGGGGAAGACATTGACGAATAATTTCAGATAGACACACAGACACAGGGGCAGGCAAAGTCTACCACACAGGGAGAGGCACTCACACAAGCAGAAACAAAAAGAAATCACGTAAACAGTCAATCAAAGACGGCAACAACCATAGCGGCAAACGATCATGCAGGTATTGGGGCAGGTAAAAAAAATTCTCAAAGACAACTGGGAAGTCAGACGTAGAAACAGGGGCAGGCAAAGTCAGTCAAACAAACAGGGAGTGAGTGCGGTGATCCACAGCTTCACTGGGACTCACACATTTGGAGGTCAGGTTGATGTCTCACTCACAACAGACTCAGGGTCACACTCGCTAAGACGGCTGGAGCTTGAACACAAAATCAGCTGTCTTCACAGCTCAGTTATGTGCAGAGCAGCTCCTGAGAGCTGAAAGGCTCCAGGGGACGGTTCCACCCCCACGGGAAGCCTCTTACAGACCACTTCAGTTATTGGAAGAGGCCGGTTTGGACACCTCAGAGTGCCACGCCACACTACTTCTGAGAGCTAAACGTGTACTTCAACTTCGTTTAGCAATCGTTTTATTCACGGTAGGGTTATTTGTTATTGTATTTTATTGTTGATTTAATATGTTACCAGCATCTTATTGTGCTATCATGCATGCCAAAGTGTTTGTGACGTTACCTCTTGTGATGTCATCAAACATGTGAATTATTTCTCACGCCTTTGAATTCTCAAACCGTGCGCGCCCCGAGGGTGTGACTCTGTGACGATATCAACTGCGACTCAGAAGCACGGGCACGGCGTCTGACGAACATAAACAGGAAAGGAAAGTCACAAACTGGGATCCAAAGTGTAGCAAACACAGGGGTGTGCCACTGCTCAAACAGAGGCAACCAGCCACAAGTGACAAACCAGACGCACACAGGAACCGTCGACCAATCAAACATCGTGAGAAAAAAGCAGCTGCAGATAGCCTCATCCGATCTGCGACAGACAGTCACACAAAAACAGGGCTAGAGAGGAACAATCACACGAAAGCAGGTGACCGTACAACACAGAGACAGCCACACAGACACAAGAACAGGGAAATACAGACACAGAAAACACACGAACATTGAGTCCCACAAACATCAGGATAGGCCGCAGCTCAAACAGGGACAGACAAAACAGTCAACGCATACATACTCAATACCCGTCCGCAGGGCTTTAAGTGGGATGAAAAAACTGGGGGTCTCTCAAAGGGGCGTGGCCGATATAATTAACACGTGGCTTTAAAATATTTATACTAAAAATATGTGCTCAGCATAATGTGCCACAAAACTGATATTTTGCTACTTAGTACTTCTGTTATTTCTTCCACATATTTAATACAGCAAGTAACATTACACCTTCAACAAGCCAGGACTATTGGCTTTATCAAAGGCTGTTAGTTGTAAAAGATAAATGTACTACATGTATACATACAACTATGGCTTCGTTGTATATAATATTGAAAATGCTTTAGTTCTTGCCCGAGAGTTTGTGGCATAATGGCTCGAGCTGCCAACTTTGGAGCTGAGGAAGCAAACTTGAGTCTCAGCGTCGACTCAACATCCTGTATTTCTGGGCGAATCACTTAATCAATCGCCCGTGCCTACCAAAAAATAAATGAATATGTCCTTGTAGGTGCTCATGTAAAACACCTCCAGTTCTGCAATATAAAACTGTAAAAACATAAAAGTTACATCAAAAACAGTGAACTGTTGCAGAGTTAAGATTTGTTTCCAATCTGAGTGAGGACGAAAAGGGAGAGCCCGATAGGGACCTGTCTCGGCCCCTGCTTTTAAGAACTGCCGGTGCTCAGCATTGGCAAGACCCGGCCCCCTAAAACCCAGCAAAGTCAGCCAAACGCAGAAGAGTCCCAGGCATGCAGCCAGTGACAGAAGATCGCAGGAAGGCAAGACATTAAAATAGCTGTAAATGTCAAAAGAGCCAGTAGCAGAAACAAACCAAAATATATTTCAAAATAATATATATAGTTTATGCAGAATATATTTTTATGTATAAAAAATGTGGGCAACAAGGATGTCTTCTCCGTAGTTCTCAATTAAAGCGGGAGTAGTTAAAATCTAAAGGAAAACAAATCTCACTGTGGAAGAAGAACGGCCAACAGGAGAATCGTGAAATGACACGACAGGGCAGTATGCTTGTAGTGCCGGCCTGGCTGGGGCAGAGTCGGGAGGCACGTGCCACTCATTCCAAAGTCCTACTGTCTTCTAGAGGCACGCGCTTCTCAGTTCTTTCTCCTTCTGTAGGTCGGCCCTTGGGCAGTTAGAGAGCGTCATGCGTGGTATTGCAACAGATCCAGGACCATGGACAGCAAGGGAGATGCGCCAGCAGAAGGGCGGGGCTCTGAATCCATTTTACCTCCATCTTCGCGAGCAGTACACGGGGGGCTCCCTTTGGGTACACATTGTGCAATGTGTTGAGTCATCATGTGCCCATCTGCCCAAAGGCAGCAGCTTTCCCATGGCAAGGAAGCCAGGAGTGACTCAAGCCCACGTGGATAAGCAGCCTTCACAACAATGACGCTGGTTGTGTCTCAGCTGGGCAGTGATCTGAAGGGATTAGAAGCTATAGCTGAGATGAGAGGCTGCAACGGGTACCCAGGCAGGTAGCTCTGGGGCTGCATCCGCCGATGGAAGCCGTGGAAGGTTGTATGCACCAGTCTCGCGCCGGGGCATCTCTCTGGCAGCCCGACATGCCATCTCGAGAGCAGGGCAGGGAGCTGAACCCAACCTCTGGTAATGCTTTGATACTAGCAACAGTGAGTGTAGCAGCTGAGCCTGTCCTGGGAGAGGGCGATGAGGAGTTCACAGACTCACACAGGGTCCCACACCAAGAGCATCTGAAAACAAGCACCGGCAAAGCCAAGAGGCAGGCTTTTGTACTGTGTATGCAGGCACAACAATACTATCACAGGTTCTCCCGTGCCACGCAGACCAACATTGAGGTGGTAAATGACGCAAACTAAAGATGTCTATATACTGACGGATGCTCACAGCCGCTGAAGGGAGGGCGCAGGCCTGAAAAGGCAGCATGTCACGGGTGTCATCAATAGCCAGACATGGGTTTTTGGACAAATTATTCTGCACGATGGGATATTTGTGTCCACATTTATAATGAAAAAACAAAACAAAAACAATACTACAAATTCCAGGGGCGTAGCTTGGTCAGTAAGATTGGGGAGAGGGGGGGGGGGGTTCAGCGGGTTGTAGAACTTCAGATTTCCTGACAATCAGGCTGCAATATAATGTTTAAATACACTCTACGACACAGAGTACCTGAGAGCGGTCTAAGGGGCAGTGGAAAGGGAGAGTAATGCGAATTAGTAGGGGTACTGAGAGAAAACACAATATTTTGTAAAATAACCAATTTTTTGAGGACCTTAAAAACAGAGAGGAAAAGATTGTGTGTGTGTTTTTTCTGAGTATCGTAAAATTACTGGTGAAATCTGACAGGTGTCTCACAATACTCAACTGAAAGCACCTGTACCCATCTATTTATCAGAAAATGTGTTTTATTGGGGGGTTGTAACACCCTAAAAACCACCACTGAAGCTACGCCCATGACAAGTTCCAAAATACAAGGTCCTGTTGCCTAATGAAACAGAACAAACTGAAGGTGCTACAGATGATGCGGTGCATTGTTAGCTTCACCCGTGCACCAGTGCATACAACACTCGAGAGAGAACCCCAAAGCCAATGACTAAGATACAATTCATGTTAAGACCCCAAGAGCATATTGTGTCCAGCATCAAAACTCTTGTGAATGTTCGGTCGCTGTTCCAAACGTGCATATTCACAATGCAAGGCATGATCGCACTCTTACATACCTCTTCAAGATTACTCACTCGCACTCACCCTCCAACAGTCGGACTTCAGCAGTATACAAGACTCATCCAACTTATTCTTCTAGAGTGAAATGATTTGGTGGCAGTTCATTCCATGAACAGGGCACTTTGCTATGGAACAGCCTTCCAGTGCAGAGACACTTGCGAAAGACTTCCTGAAGTGTCAAAGAGGTCTCGCTCCACCCTCTTCACTCGATCTAACCCCTGTATAAGACTAACAGAGATTAGGCCACACTGGGTCCCCTTTGCACATCAGTTGGATGAGATACCTAACGGAAACCATCACTCAGTCACACCGTGGCTGGTACATGATCTTTTAGGTACCCACCAAGGGTTTCCATCATACCCACCCTCACCGCCTGGGGTACAGAGGAAACTTGGTTGCTACTCAAGACTCCTTCTAAACCACTGGACCATCCAAGGAGCCCTGAGGCGGCTTCTACATGCATGACACACTTAGCAAATACTACAAATAAATAACTAAACACAAATCTCCTACAATGGATCTGTTTAATACAACACAAGGGATACTCACCACTGTCAGTAAGTGCAGTGTACTGGCAAGATCTGAAGGAGGCTTGCCATGCCAGGGACACTAGAATGTTTTGGAATGTGATTAAGTGGAATAGAGGCGGATCCCCTGAAAATCCATCCAATCATGTTTCCCAAGAAGAGTGGATAGGGTATTTCAAACCCCAATATGCACGCAATTCCCTATACAAATGTCCGGGGCCAATATCACATGTCTTTTACTTGCATGGTCCTTTTAGCATCAAGGACGTTCTAGCTGCCTTGGCCTGTGTAGCTGCTGGGCGGGCATCGGGTTTGGATGGGGTCCCATCTGATCTCTTCCTTAATAACAAACCTCGCTGGAGCAAGTATATTGCCTTAGTGGCCAATGCGGTGGCCAAAGGCGCCCCAGTGCCCAAATATTGGGGGGGTGCTATTATAATCCCTATCTTTAAAAAGGGGGATAAAACCCTCCCAGGAAACTACAGGCCCATCAGCCTAATAGACACAATTCAAAAGGTTATTGGGAGGATGGTATTGAATGTGCTTTTGGCCTGGATTGAAGACAACAGGATACTTTCCAGTTTCCAGGCTGGTTTTCGTAAATTTACCAGCACTGTGGACCAGGTTTTCCGCTTTGTACAATTGCACTGGAAGGTAGTCACGTTAGCCAAAGGCAGCCTCTACGTCGCGTTTGCCGACTTAAGAGCTGCCTTTGACCTTGTTCCTCGTGAGCAACTCTGGAGGGTCCTTGAAAAGCTTGGGCTTTCCTTGGAACTCTTGACCTTAATCAGGCGGCTCCATGAGCCTAATTTCGCAAAAATTCAGTGGGGAGGCCCGGGGGATATAACCCCCGAGTTTCCGGTTGAGCGAGGTGTGAGACAAGGCTGTGCCATGGCACCCACGCTCCTCTCCCTGTACATCAATGGAGTAGTAGATTATATGCTCCGAGTCAACACCGACGCTCCTAAATTGGCCGGAGTGACTACTCCAATATTGATGTTTGCTGACGATACTCTTATAGTATCTAAAACTCCGAGCGGCATGCAAAGGGCCCTGACAGTTTTTGAAGATTTTTGCAATAATCATGGCCTAGAAGTGAATGTAACCAAGACCAAACTCATGGCCTTCAACCCGCACCCAAGTTATAGAGCAGGAAAACTCATAATGAATGGGCAAATACTTGAGGAGGTTAAAAATGTTGTCTATCTGGGCATGCACGTGACACAAGATAACAAGTGGAATAGACATTTGGAAATGTCTACACTGAAATTCACGCAGATAACAGGAACCTTGATTAGAGAGCACAAAAAATCCTACTCTAAGCCTGTCAAACCCGTGCTCCAAGTATATGAGGCAAAGGCCCTAAGCTCAGTGTTGTATGGGGCAGAGCTCTGGGGTTTCGACGCATTGTCATCTTTAACAGTCGCTGAAAATAAATTCTATCGCAATATAGTTGGTCTCCCGCAGAGTACGCCTATGGTACCACTGTGTTACGATCTAGGTAGGAAGGCCATCAAGGATTTAGCCAAACTCCGCCCGGTCCTTTATTGGAGGAGACTCTGGACCACCCCGGAGCTTCAGCCTTATGCAATGGGCCTCATGGATGTAATGCAGGCCGACACGTTTCACAAGATTGGGTGGCTTAGGAACCTTCGGGAAACTCTGAAAGACCTGGGTCTGGAGGGGCTATGGAGTGACCCAGTTGCTGCCGGGTTTCCCACAAAGAGGCTTTTGAAAATGCTTTACTGGGAGCGGGTAATCCATCGGGTTTGGAGTGATTCTATTTCCCCCACAATGACTAGCCGATTTTTAGAGGCAAAGGTAACTCCAGTTTTCGAACCATACTGGGATCTGATCACCCAACCCAGAGATAGGAAACTATATTTCCAATTTAGAGCAGGTTCTCTCCCACTCAGGGCCCTAACTAACGGGTGGTTTGGTGCAAGTGCAGGACCTTGTCCCGTTTGTGGTGCTCAAGAGGAATCAATTGCCCATTTCCTGTTTGTTTGTCCAACATATGCCAACCCCAGACGAACATGGCTGTCTCCATTGTGCAAAACACTGGCCACAAGGAGTTCCGCTGTTGCTTTGAGAATCCTAAGCACAAGTACTTTTCCAGCCCATTCAATTGCCCTAGCTAAATATCTGGGCTGGGCATGGGTCTTAAGGCACAAGGCTCTCAGGGAAACTGCGGGAGTTCTCCTGTAGGGCTTTTCCCTCCAGGGACATTGGTTAAAAAAAAAAAAGAATTTTTTTTTAATTCCAAACGTAGTCTTATTCTATCAGTATTTCATCAGTCTGCTGACTTGTCTAATTTCTTATTAAACTGACATTTTAGATATTTAATGGATGATTTTATATATTTTATAGTGAATGTGTCCAGTAATAATTATGTGTTTTTGTATATGGTTGTGTCTTGTATGAATTATTTTAAATTCAAATAAAGACTATATGATATGATATGATAAAATGCAGTGATACTCCTTCTGACTCTCACACAGGCTCTTACACCAAAAGGAGGATTAGTGTTGTTTCTGTTAAGATATAATTACTTTCTCATAGTGCCAGCATTGAAAACATTAGGGCACTTTGGTATTAGGTGTGGGACCGCAGATATTTGTGCAAACCTTTCCATAAAATGTACCATGCAGGATGGAATACTATATAAAATACATTATTAGTATCATCATCATCGACTAAAGTAAACCATGTTTGTTCTAGTCTGTTATGCAGCGGTTACTCGTCCCTGGTTTCGCCTCGTTTATTCTCTGGTATAGCATTCAATCAGTCCCACAGTGTGGCAGCAGGTTGGTAGTAATAATGCTGTGGGAAATCGGTCGTGCTACATACACATTTTTTAAGAAAACGGCACACTTGGAAAGGTGTGGGTAAAAAAATCATGAGAAGTTGGAAAAACAATCTAAAATATTGCGCAACTTGCTCGTTCTAAAAAACAATTAAATAAGTAATCAAAGACAGTCACCACTATATGAGATGTTAGAAGGAGTTTGTGGGTTCACCATACAGAGGGTGAGGACACTAAGAGACCAGCAGGGAACAACAGATGTAGGAATGCCAGCTCTTCGAAAGTAGAGTTTGATTGGTGAAGAAGACGTATTAACACAAGGGAAGAAAGCAGAGGGAACTGGAGAGGTTGTGTGAAGGGGATCACAGACAGAAGTGCGGCACTTGTCACCAAGCACCTGCTGCCACCCTGGCTTCCATCACCTTCTTCTCTTCCAATATCCTCATGCCATTAACATATCATTTTCTTAACCTCTTATTGGTGACTCTCATGCGCCTTAGGAGACTGGGGCATGGCTAGTCTGTATCCTTAAAAAGAAGTCCTCCCTGTTTCATTGTGAACTGATTACTGATGGGTGTCAATGCCTTATGGATGGGTGCCAACACATAGTGGCAAAGAACTATCGCCCGCTTTGCTTACAGTAAGTCACTCAGCAGCCTCCACCACCTCTTTGTCACATTAGACTGTGGCCCCACCTAAAGAGAAACACACAACTGCAATGTCTTAATTTGTGAGCGCTTTGGGAATGAGGCCTAGTGTCAGAATGCATGGTTTTCCATCGCTTTCACTCTCCGCTGGGCAATATTACCCAATTTTGTATTTGTTTAAATTGTCCATTATGATGTGGTCACACCTGCCAGATCATTCTTGGAAATGATGCTGCTGCATGTGTACTATTGAAAGGCCAAAAGGAGCCGGCGGCTTTAAAATAGATTGTTTAGAGGTTGGTCTATGTTAGCCTAAATGATTGCTGAGTACTTACAGGTTGAAATTCATACAGACCCAATGGACTGACAGTGCATCCATCTCCACTTGGAAACAGTACAGCTCCACCAGTGGTAGTGCCCTTACAGCTCTGAACATGAGAGATGTACACCCAGCCCTCCTGGTATGCAAACATCAGCAGAAGGACTATCTTTCCTTATGCATGTGGTGAACATGCCATAGTCAGTTCTTCGCCAGTTGGTCCCCCAATGGCTTGGCACCACAAATACATTTTGTGCAGCGCCCGCGGGTGGGGAAGTATGACTGAGAAGTAGGTAGCCTCTGACCCTCAATGAAAAGCTGGGAGTAACAATGTAGTTGTGTGGTGGGCTGTGAGACAGAAACAGCAAGTCTGCAGTATCTATGCAGACTGAGAAATACTGGCAGAAGAACCCAGAGGTAAACAAGTACAAAGACAGCAAGGTACTAGGAGAGAATAGATGGGAGCAATTTAGGCCTTCTAGTAATAGGGAGACCTCTGTGTCCATGAAAATACATGGAGTGCAGTGAAGAGCATTCAGCACAAGGATGTGCCCAGCAAGGGTGTGAAAAGTGTGAACTCCCAGCACTGAAGTACCCTAGAACGCCATATATATATCTCTCTATGTGCAGCAAGCCACTGGGCATGGGTATAAAATTAAACAAATAATATGCCGGAACTTGTCATTGAGAAATAAAAATGATCCTGTGTACCAGAAGAGTCCTTCAATCCCTAGCTGTTATAGCTGTTAGTGCCCCCCTTACTAAAGTTACCACTGGGTAGAGCTGTCCCTTGCCTGCTCCTCAGCGGATCGATGCACCAAGCCTGTTGACCCACTATACTGGCTACCACACACCACAGCTCCCCACAAGTTGAACACCCACAGGACAGCCAAGAATCACATGCAGGACCCTCAAGATTACGAAATACAGTGCGAGCGTCTGGACTGACTGATTGACCAACAGGTAGCCTGGTAGGGAAAGGCCAGCAGGCGGTCCGAAGGGTTATGCCAAGGCACAATTCGTGGGATTTTTACACTGGCAGGTGTATGAAGCAGAACATAACTTTTTGTTTTGCTTTTTAAATGGCTATTAATTCACGTAAAGACCAGAATGAATATATAATGGTAAGGGCCTCCTAAGAGAAAAGTGGGCCTCAGGAAATTAAAAGGATACTGAAGACGAGGCACCATCACCTCTAACAAGGATTCAACAATTGCAACACACACATATAGTCCAGGATGACCTCATGAGTTAGGGAGGGCCAGGGGGCACGGTTTCTTGTCTGAAAACTCAACGGCTTCTAAGTCTCATCCAGTTTATCAGGAGCCTCGATTCTTGTCTACAAAGACCACAAGTTGTGTAGCTTCATATCAGGTTTGTGTCATACTACATGCTTCCCCACATTAACCCTTGGACCACAGCAAATACCCGAGATCTGGCTTGCTGGACCTCAGGCTACCAGATTTTATACTTCCTCCTTATAATTAGAGTTCCTTGTTTTTATGGAGTTAATTTTTTAACATTTCTATCTGTATTAACTCACATTTTTCTCACCTTTTTGAATGCGTCCATATTTGTTTTTAGTAGGCGAAAACATGGATTTGAAGTAGTATATTGTCCTAATGTATCACATTTATTTAACTGATAAAGAAGTAATCACAGTTCGTTATATATTGGGTTTTAGTGCACTAATTAGCTGTATATAATAAGATAATACACTTGCCTGAAAAAAATGCATTGCAGTTCTGTCGTACAAATCTGCAGCTCTTTAAGCTTCATTGGGAAAGCCTATCTTTTTTTTTCACTTTCTACGCTGTTAACTCGCAAAGCTATTGTCATGACTGATAAAAGGGAGAGATGCTGAAAAGAAGATCTATATTCTGTATTTTCAGCTTATAAAATCATTCATAGAAACCATTTGTAAAAACCGTATGTTTTCATCTTAATTTATGTAAAAAGCAGTAAAGATGGAAAACTCAGTCTCATTTATAATTAATCACTAAAAAAAAAGAAAAAAATACTATATACATAGATATATGTATAACTTTACCAATATAGCTATATATTCGTAGATCAATACATCAACAACATACATGGAGATGGGTGTATGCTCAAGGGTTTATTTTCCTGTAATACCACATATCTATCAGAATGTGTAAATATGATTACAGCAATTGTAGCTATAAGTGCTTCACTATTGAAACATTCGGGGCAAATACAAATTAAAAACATATTTAAAAAACATAATAATAAATACAAAAAAGCCTTAATTTATTGCAAAAATGGAAAGCCTGAATTTGTAAATATCAATGCATGTACATATGGTAGTTTATAGAGTACAATTTTATATCTCCTGTTTTTTTTTCCTTATGCATTCATGTTAAGCGTCAGTCTGCGAGCACCCTTGGTAGAAGTAATATTGTGACTTTTTTAACAGACTTTAAAAGAAGCATTTGAAGGTAATGCTGCTATATAAAAAAAATCAAGTGAAAAAAACATTTTATTTCTCGCAGGATGCTCTGAACACATGTAATGAGCTGATAGATATCGAAATTAAACAGCAGCGGTGAATGTCGCACAAAGGACACATCATTTCAACTGTGCTTGGGGTGTCCTTCCATTCCCAGGAGGAACACTGCTCTGTGACAGACGCTCACAGCACTCGCTGATACAAGTGCAATACAAGTGTTAGTCACGTCTTGCTTTTGTCTGACTCTCGGTTAAAGCAGGAACTGAGAGCGCGTCCGAGATTCCCAGCAGAGCCGTTTGTGCAGTGGTGCAGACCGGAGCTTGCCTACTGTTGTCAGCTGTGCGTCACTTCCGGTATACTTCCCTGAGGAGGGGCGGCAGTTATGGTTTATTGTGAGCTCGGAATATTAGATTGCTGTTCCAGCTCGAATCCCACCGGGGCTTACCGAGGGTGGGAGCGATGACGCTGCTGCCTGAAGCCTCGCAGTTGCCTGTTCTTCAGGTTAAAGTGGCAAATTATACCCTGAATCTCGTGTTTGTTTCTATCAATGGTGTACGAAATCTGTGGTCATGTGACAAAACAACAAACACTATTCTTGGTTTCTTCATGACTATGGGTTGAACCTTTTGCGAAAATTAACCCCTACCCCGCTCATGACAGAACCGTTCCGTCATGAGCCACGGTTGCCGTGTGCTCATGACGGAACGGTTCCGTCATGACAATCCTGTTGGCGGCCGCTCCGCCTGCGCGGCGCTGTTTCCCCGCCTGTGCGAGGGGACAACGCAAATGGGCGGAGTCATGACGGAACCGTTCCGTCATGAGCACAGCTCAACTGTGGCTCATGACGGAGCGGCTCCGTCATGAGCACAGGCCCACCGCGCTGCCCCCCTGCCCCCCCCAGCGCTGCAGCGGAATGTCCGCAGCAGCGAAGGGGTTAATACTAATAATAACAATAGTAATAACAACAATAATAATACATAATAACAATATATTGTATTTTGAATAGAAATATTGTTGTGGACTGGCTCTCCAGTGGATGCGTGGCTTACTCACTGTCAACCTGGCTCCCTATACCTCCAAACCCTTCAGTCTGATCGCTGGAGTCCCCCAAAATCTCCCAAGACTCATCTCTCCGTCCCACACTCCTCGATATCTACATGACCCCACTCGCCAACATTGTCCACACTATTGGCCTCAACACCACCTCAGATTCTGACGAGACATAGCTCACCCTCTGTGATGACACTCCCAGCACCCAAGTGAAGTTTATTGACTGCGCGTCAGAAGACGCCCTCTGGATGAAGTCCAATACCTGAAGCACAACTCAGATGAGGCGGAGGTGGTACTCTTCGGAAAAGACACCTCACTCTGGTCCATGGGCTGGTGCAGCAGAGCTAGGACCCATGCCGTCAAACCATGATAAGAACCTAGGGATCGTGATTGACAGGCATATCTTAATGCCAAGCCAGGTTAAATCAATAGAATCCTCCTATTTCCACACCCTCTGGCTCCTCTGGAAAATCTTCAGATGGGTTCCTATGAAAACCTGTTGTTCAATCACCCAAGCTTTAATCAACTGGCAGCTAGACTATGGAAGTGCTCTTTACGTGGAAATCTCTGCTCAACTCACCATGAGGATCCGGGTCATCCATAACATAGTGGCCCGACTTAAACTCAATCTCCCACCCCACACATCCTCTCACCTCAAAGACCTCCATTGCCTCCCCATTCAAAAATGCATCCTTTTCAAACTGACCACACATACACCTAAAACACGGTACAACCAAGGACTCGCGTACTAGAACAGCTGCATCAGTTTACACATCCCGTCAGACACCTTCCCTCTGCCAATCATCTGCTCGCCTCTGTCCCTCGCATCTGAAGATCTAGAGCTGGCAGCCATTTTATGTCTGCTAAAACCTGGAATGGCCTCCTCCATCACATCAGAGCAGCCAGCACAGTGGAGGAGTCCGAAAGAAACTGGGAACCTGGCTCTTCCAATCGGCCCAATATAGGGCACCGTGTTTCCTACTCTAAACCCCAGGATACCCATCCAAGTGATTAGCATGCTCTATGAGTACACATAAGATAACAATAATAGTAATCACAATAATTTTTTTTATATAGCACTTCAGCTCTGTAAATAAGTGTGACCAGCACCCAATTTTATGGGACTCAAAAGAACAGAAGGACCAGTCCTCTCTATTTTCATCTCAAGGGTGAAACCAACTGTACAACAAAAATAGGCTACTTGTGCCTTTTCAGGGGCAACTGATAAATCTTTGTCTTGTGAGTTGATGAGCATTACCAGTTGTCAGTTTATGTTTTTAATACCCATCTTCCAGGGGCATAAGTATTTATGTATGGGGTGGGGCAGTGCATGATGATAGAGTGCTGGCAGACACCCTGGGAACAGACGTTCATAAATACATCCCTTCTTTTGGTTATAACCCATTGCAAATCTTGGAGGGTGTTTGTTAGAGGAGACGGTCTACACTGAAAAATAAAATGCTGTACAGTGTCGTCTGATGACCTAACATTTTCAAGTTATTTTTATATCTCGGTGTACATATACTATTCTTTGGGCTTGGTTTTGCTAATGACATCACAATTTCAAGAATCTTGTGTCACTGCACAAGCGATATAATTTCACAAAAAATCACACGGCTATGGAAAATAGCATTAAAAGCCCCCTGACCCCAGTGACACCACAGGAAGCGACAACATATGACCTTCATTCCCAATGAAGAGTCACTGTACTTATTTATACAATGTGTATGGAAAGCTTGGACTATGGCAGCGTAATTAACATCGAATAAACGCGAAAAATCAACTACTAAAACCAGAAAAACCTAAAAGGCAAACTAATTTTTCGAAGATTATTATTACAGTATCAAAATGGCAGCTGGAGTAAAGGAGACCATAGGAGATTCAAGCACCAACATACAGATAGCCCCTGATGCTCACAAACGACACTACACGTAACCGCCTGACAGTGGAGAGAGGGGAAAGGAGGCTTCCATTGTGATGTCATAAGCAAAACTAAGCTCACTTAAGGACTATCACACTCTAGATATGGAGAAAATCAAAACGAAGAAGGAAACTTCATTGTACGTTTCACAAAAAGTGGAGAATAAAGTGAAATCTTAGCAAAACTGATTACCATGCAGAACTGTGCGGCATGTTATTTTCTGTCTAGGTTGTCTTACTGGTGAAGATAAAATGGACGTCCTTGAACGCATTCACTGGACTGTCTTTTTACTCCACCTCTAGGTGTTTCCACAATAGCTATATTGGATGTCCCAGTATTTTCATTAGTGTGAGTGAGCCATCTTTCCACTTGGAGTCAGAGATGCTAGTTGGTGTGACCATAGAAATCTCAGGGCTCTGGGGAGGATGAGTTACACTGACTGGAATGGGACAAACACCCGGAACCAAGGTGGGAGGTCACATCTCTGCAGGATGCTTCAGGGGGACGTGGGGTGGCCAGCACAGCAGCTCACCATGTTACCGGGTTCCAGGAACTCCCACCTTATGCAGGGTTTACAAACATAGGCAATTGAGTCAAAATTCCTTTGCGGAAATTTGGCTAAACAGAAGAATCAAAACAGAGAACAACCTCCAGAGATTATCCCACTTGTGCGGTCTTCTAACAGCACTGGCTAGAGGTACTCGATTGTAGAGATAAGAACAGGGTAGACAATTTACAAGGGAGCGGCAAGAAAGACCACAGGGAGTTCAAGAGTCACATTTATAGACAGGAGGTATCATTGTAAATTTAAATGAAATGGTATAGGTGCTGCTTAGCAGAGTTGCGCTGTGTAAGGAGCAAGTTAGATCCCTGGCTAGATGTGCACAAAAGGAGGAAGGAGTACTCTGGGGAGCAGGAGGCGGTCTAAGGGAGAGTAGGCCTGCACTGTACAGCCTGCACAGTCATTGCCAATCTTTAACCTGAAATCCATATACACTTGTGTATTCATACACTCTTCACAAGCTCCATAGTCATACAGTTGCCACACTTGTTTCTTGCTGTGAATAAACAGTCACACTCCCTCTCACCAGTCATTGATTTCATATCATTTAGAGCTCTGTTTGTGCTCGATAAAAAATTATGAAATGCTCATATGGCACCGCCCAAGTGTCTCGGTATAACACCATGCACCATCAGGTGGGCCTGGTCTGCAAATGGAGAATATATTGATGGGATTTCCACTACAATAGGAATAGGTCTGAGATAGAAATTCCATATGTGGATACTTCAAGACATTGTACTCTATCTTCAAACTGGTAGACTTTCCATTACCCACCAATACGCTTGATTCGGCATTTAATCATCCCCAGGTCAGTGGTCTAACTACTATGACTCTCCCGCACACGTCCCATGGCTTTCTATGTCTTGTCATAGGTTTAGGCACTTCTAGTCAGAGGAGGTTAGTCTCAATGCATTTGACACCCATCCCGAGGAGTGCTTAACTTACTCTTAAGACTCCTGCTCCTCAAAGGTCTTACTTTGGTTTTTGTTTGATCTGTTTATTAAGGTTTTACATTGAGTAGTACAATTAACAACATATCCATTGCCGTATACAACCAGTAGGTAGTGCACAAAGTAGAGTGTCCAACATAACATTGCTGGGACATGATGACCCGGCTGACATCAGTTCAAACTCAGTCACAGGATATCACACCCCAGGTTGCATACACAGGTAAAACTTTTTCTACGCAACAACTTGTCCTGGTTACAAAGCAGCTTGAGCATATTGTACGTGCACGTATTGTTTGCATATACACCTTTTCGTATGGCTTCACTTCGCCATGTCAGTTCAATTAACCAAACAATCAAACGATCTTTTAAATAACAAACCCAAGAACAGAACCAGAAGAAGGGGTACGGAAGGCGAGCAGGATCCCCCCACAGGTGGGTGACAGGAAAGGACTTTATCAAATATCAGTGCAGAAAATGCAGTTCACACAAGCGCGCGTTTGCATAGCGTAAATACCTGAAATCAATAAATGGCAATTTGGGATATATGGGGCACTTCATAGTGTTCAGTTCACAAGTCAGGCCTTAAAGGTAATACTTTATGGCTCTTTAATTATAAGCCACATCTCAACAGCAGTGCGCCCACTTCACGTTCTCCACTCGCACAATACTGGAGGTGAGGGCACACAGTACTGGAGGTGAGGGCACCCAGTACTGGAGGTGAGGGCACACAGTACTGGAGGTTTACTGGAGGTGAGGGCACACAGTACTGGAGGTGAGGGCACAGTACTGGAGGTGAGGGCACAGTACTGGAGGTGAGAGCTCAATTACTGGAGGTGAGGGCACAGTACTGGAGGTGAGGGCACAGTACTGGAGGTGAGGGCACACAGTACTGGAGGTGAGGACACACAGTACTGGAGGTGAGGGCATACAGTACTGGAGGTGAGGGCACACAGTACTGGAGGTGAGGGCACAGTACTGGAGGTGAGGGCTCACAGTACTGGAGGGGAGGGCTCACAGTACTGGAGGGGAGGGCTCACAGTACTGGAGGTGAGGGCACACAGTACTGGAGGGGAGGGCTCACAGCACTGGAGGTGAGGGCACACAGTACTGGAGGGGAGGGCTCACAGTACTGGAGGGGAGGGCTCACAGTACTGGAGGTGAGGGCACACAGTACTGGAGGTGAGGGCACAGTACTGGAGGGGAGGGCTCACAGTACTGGAGGTGAGGGCTCACACTACTGGAGGGGAGGGCTCACAGTACTGGAGGGGAGGGCTCACAGGCCATCAAGACACAACAGTGGTACATTCTGTGTATGGTCATTCTGCTACTTTAACCTGTGCCTGCATAGCCCATCAGTTCTCTGTTGTTTCCTCAGTGACAACTAAAATACACCCTTTCCTGCTTTTGGAATTCACCACAACACCACTACTGATCATTGAAAACATCGAATTGGTTGTGAGGAAAATATCTACACTACAAACATATCTGACTGGCTGGCATGGGAAGCTGCTCACATGCACATATGTGCACCATTTGCAGAAAGGCATGTACAAAACCATAACATGTATGATGGGCCACAGTAAAACAGCAGAAGAAGCTGGGTGCAGCTTGTAGGGAAGCAATTAAAAGTGTGTATAAATCCTTGAAGAGGGCGAGAGTTCAAATTCAGATAGAAATCCTACTGCACATTTTTGGCCACTCTTTTTTTTTTTTATTATTTTTTTTTATTTCAGCTTGGAAACCAAAAACATAACACATAGCATTTTTTTTGCTTGACATTAACTTTGACA
This sequence comes from Triturus cristatus, assembly GCF_964204655.1. Taxonomy (NCBI): domain Eukaryota; kingdom Metazoa; phylum Chordata; class Amphibia; order Caudata; family Salamandridae; genus Triturus; species Triturus cristatus. The sequence continues at coordinate 991,135,989 of NC_140580.1, forward strand.
TCTGTTACATCTATTACAGCCATCACTTCCTATATGTCATCTAAGCACAAAAGACCATACAATTACTACAAATAATACAAATAATAACAATAGTAGACTTAGGAAATGGCTTACCACAGCCCAGTTGTTATAGGATTTAGCTTTCCATCCATTGTATAAATGGGGCCCATATTTGTGTGCCCTTTTCCCGTCTTCTCCTGCCCCCCCCTCATAAACACCCATTTTTGGCCTCTCAGTGCTAATGGATAACCATTAAATACTAACATCTGAGTACAATGGAATAAATATATCAGGTGATAAAAAATCTCGGTGCAGAAGTAGTGCTCCAGGCATGGTAAAATAGAGCCTGCTAGGGACACACACAACGAGCCTGCTAGGGACACACAACGAGCCTGCTAGGGACACACAACGAGCCTTCTAGGGACACACACAGAGCCTGCTAGGGACACACACAGAGCCTGCTAGGGACACACAACGAGCCTGCTAGGGACACACAACGAGCCTTCTAGGGACACACACAGAGCTTGCTAGGGACACACAACGAGCCTGCTAGGGACACACACAGAGCCTGCTAGGGACACACAACGAGCCTGCTAGGGACACACAACGAGCCTGCTAGGGACACACAACGAGCCTGCTAGGGACACACACAGAGCTTGCAAGGGACACACACAGAGCCTGATAGGGACACACACAGAGCCTGCTAGGGACACAGAGCCTGCTAGGGACACACACAGAGCCTGCTAGGGACACACAACGAGCCTGCTAGGGCCACACAACGAGCCTTCTAGGGACACACACAGAGCTTGCTAGGGACACACACAGAGCCTGCTAGGGACACACACAGAGCCTGCTAGGGACACAGAGCCTGCTAGGGACACACACAGAGCCTGCTAGGGACACACAACGAGCCTGCTAGGGACACACAACGAGCCTGCTAGGGACACACAACGAGCCTGCTAGGGACACACACAGAGCTTGCAAGGGACACACACAGAGCCTGCTAGGGACACACACAGAGCCTGCTAGGGACACACACAGAGCCTGCTAGGGACACAGAGCCTGCTAGGGACACAGAGCCTGCTAGGGACACACAACGAGCCTGCTAGGGACACACAACGAGCCTGCTAGGGACACACACAGAGCCTGCTAGGGACACACAACGAGCCTGCTAGGGACACACAACGAGCCTGCTAGGGACACACACAGAGCCTGCTAGGGACACACAACGAGCCTGCTAGGGCCACACAACGAGCCTTCTAGGGACACACACAGAGCTTGCAAGGGACACACACAGAGCCTGCTAGGGACACACACAGAGCCTGCTAGGGACACAGAGCCTGCTAGGGACACACACAGAGCCTGCTAGGGACACACAACGAGCCTGCTAGGGACACACAACGAGCCTGCTAGGGACACACAACGAGCCTGCTAGGGACACACAACGAGCCTGCTAGGGACACACACAGAGCCTGCTAGGGACACACAACGAGCCTGCTAGGGACACACAACGAGCCTGCTAGGGACACACACAGAGCCTGCTAGGGACACACAACGAGCCTGCTAGGGACACACACCGAGCCTGCTAGGGACACACACAGTGCCTCCCACTTTCACATAAACACAGGTTTGTGTGTGAAGATCCTTATCCTTTCTTGACATCTTCGATAGCATTCCTTGCAAATGACAAACGTGTGACGTTATAAGGCATTCCCTTATCAATGGTAACATGTAACCCCACATCCTTCTTAGCTCCTTACGGAAACAAGGAATTTCATGGACCACGGTACCCACAGGTCCCCTGGTCAGCAAATGAACAGAACAGCTAGACACCTCCAGACCAATCTAATGGCAAGTCACTTTTTGGGCTCTCATGGGCTGGTTTTTCAGAGAAATGCCCTATTTAAACCTGATAGATGAATCATTTTTGTCTCAAAGACTGTTGAGATTACTGCACACACGCTGATGCCACTGGGATGAAAAGTGTTGAATTCAAGTGGATTTGGAGCAGAAGAAGTAAGAAACACGATCTGGACACTCATTGTGGGAGTTTCTGAATGTCAAGAGGTAGAAACCCTTAATTATGTACAAGAAACCCTTTGATAAAGGGTGCAAATGTGGGAAAATCAAGAAGAAGCAATATTGACCAAAAGGATTCATTTAAATCAAGTACAAGCTGAAAATAAAGTTTATTGACCGCCTGAGAGCATTTTCTGCAGCAACTGACCATTGGTACTGTGGGCTTCACTCTGCTGTGCTCCTTCATCTCCATTGGCAGCAATATGGGATTGACACTCATGTCGTAACAGTGTACACATTGATGTGTTTGTCTCAGGTTATGGTAGATGACAGCAGTGAGTGTTTGTGTGGATCTGTCCCTGATGATGGAAGAGTAGAAACAACACTGTTATTTCTATGTGCTCGGCTGATAGTGGCATCCATCATGTTGCTCCATGAGGCATGCTGGCGACGGGAAATACCAAGATGGGATACCAGCAGAGCAATAGTTGATTCAACTTGGACAATTCAATTGGCTGGATCTCAGGAAATCCCTGCACGCAAAGCTCTGCTCATTCATTCCTCATCCATGCTGGTATTGGGGGAAGCCAGTCTGTGCTTCTTGTTAAAAACTCCAATTCTTCAAATTATTTGCTTACTGCTTCACCTCCACCCCTGCAGGCCAAGAATAAGTAAAGGAATTCAGCACACCTCTGGCTGGCATGTGGTAGCCTGCTCACACTGATCATAGAGAGCTCTGTTAAGCCTCGGCTTCCTTCAGTCCAGCGTTGGTCATGGTTGTAGTGCTCCTGTTTGACTGACCCTTTGTTTCCACAGTTCCAGAGCTTTTGCTAAGCCTTGCTCCAGATGATTTCTGAGTTACAGCTTCATATTTGTTCCTTGAACTAGCACGGTCCTGCAGTGCTTCCTAGTTTCCTTTGTTTCTGAGCAAACACTATTGTAGTGCACTCTTGTTTCTTGAGTCTTCACTCTTTCCGTAGGAAACCTTAATGTTAATGTTAACTGTACGTATAAAGTGCACATTCACTTAAGGGTTTCTTGGTGCTAAATAAAACATACGTGCAATAATGTGAAAGAGGACGAGACCAAGGTCTACCAGGCAAAGACTTTATTGAAGAGCCAAGTCGTTAAAGCCTTCCTGACGATAACTAGCGTTTGTAGGTCCAAAGAGAGGGAATTCCTTTCGATAGGTGCCAATACTGAAAAAATTCAGCCCCCAGATTTTACTTTACAAAACTGCTGAATGGCCAACAAGTTTGCTGAGTGAGAGCAAAGTTATCATGAGGGAAATATCTGGACACTCTTTGGGCTTCGAATTTCGGGGGTAGACCATGTAGTGCTTTAAAAACTAAACAGCAAGTATTTAATGGGTAGCCAATGACCAGAAGCATGTATTCCACAAGGGGCATCAAAAGCCAATCTGGCCGCTGCATTCTGAACCATTTGCAATCTAGCAGTATCACATTTGGGAAAGCCAAGGTATATGACGATAGCACAATCTAGCCTTGCTCCAATCACTGCTGCCAGAATTACATTTAAAGCCTCTGAGTAGAGTTATGACTGCAGTTTCCTTGTGGTCCTGAGAATTTAAAAATACCACTGAGATCACTGCATTGATTTGTGGTCTTGGGGAGAGATGGTAGTCAACTAGAACAGGCTTATAGCCCTTTGCTTAGATTCATGGAGCATTCCTATCTCTTTAGGCCGGTACTGATTTAGACCAGGAGGTTCAGTTTTCATTCATCACTACAATTTTGTTTTCCCTGCATGTAGGATTATTTCTCGTCCATCTACTGGTTAAACACATTATATCTTGGAATTATTCTTGGGAAGGGACTTGATCATGTAGTCATAATAGAATGCGGGAGACGACAACATAGTTAAAAATCCAGCAACCTAGATTAGTCAACTCTATTATTACAAATCAAATTTAGATGTTAAAAAGATGGGGTGATACGGTTGATCTTGTGGAATCCCAAATTCAACTCCGATTGCCCCGGCCCAAAAAGGAGACAGCTGCACTGCCAGTGTTTTAGTCTACGGAAATGAAGCAAACCCTTTATGTGCTGTCCCCAAGATACCCTCAACCGGAGGACGATTTTATGGTTTACTGTGTCAAAGGCTGCTGACAGGTCAAGCAGAATCAAGGCCTGCTTTTTGGCCAGCATCAAAATCCATTCTCAGTCTGTCAATGATGGATAGGATCACTGATTTGGTGTTATGTCTTGGATGAATCCGTCTGGATGAGGATCCAGGAAACTGGAGTTTTGAATATGGGTACTCATTTTGTGTGCTACGGGAGCCTTCAACTGCTTAGCACAGTACTTTACCCCGAATTCCTTGTTAATGTTGTTACACACATGTCTTTCTCATTCTGAGTGTTAGTTATTCTGAATGCTAAATAGCCGCTTGAGTGCCTGTTCTTTCTGACCTTTGACTTGTTACCTTGTGTACAGGTTTCCCATTGGATCCCTTTTCTCCGCTGACTCCCAATTTGACCTTGGGCAACTCAGTGCCCAATATTCTGTTTACTTTGTCTACCTTGCCACCAGTGAATGCCGGAGTCCTGCGGAACTGGTTGCAGTAGGGGGATTCATGGTCCTGTGTTATACAGATCAATTGGTACTGTGGGCTTCACGTTGTTGTGTTCCTTCATCTCCACTGGTAGCCACATGGGATTCACACTCATATGGTAAAGTATAGATTCATCCTGATGTGTTTGTTTGTCTCAGGTTATGGTTGATGATAGCAGCATTCGTTTGTGTGGTTCTTTCCCTGCTGAATGAAGAGTAGAACAAGTGCTGTATTTTCTATGTGCTCAGTTGATAGCGGCATCCATAATGTTGCTCCATGAGGTGTGCTGGTGACACTGTGCGATTGGTGCTGCTGTGTTGCATGAGGTTTCTGATGGTGGTGTGAGGTTTGTGCTGTGTTGCTGCAGTATTCAAATGGGCAGCGGGGGCCTGTGAGTGCCCACTGTTTACAGTGGATCGCAGCGGCAAACAAGATTCTCGTCTAGTCTGACGCAAGTGGTTTTCAGCTCTCCCGGCCAATCATCCTGTATATTATAGCCAGAGGGCCCTGAAGGACGTTTTCACTGGGAAATGAGATAAATAACCAACAACCGTTGAGTCAGAGAGACCGAGAAGTCTTCATTTCCTATGTTTTATAAGAACAGAACGAGAGAGCCCGCAGCTCAACTCTGTCCGCCCACATGGGCCATCACCGATGCACGGAGGACTAACGCCAGACGAGGGAGGCGCCATGTTTGCATGTATCCATCACTCGGTGCCATAACTAGGGCTTTGGCACAACCTGGAACTCCACACTGATGAAGAGCACATCACATTACAACACTGAAGCTGGTCTTGTTGCTCGGCTGTGGTAGTCTTTACTTAGGAGATGTGCATTGAAGCGCCTCTCTGAGTGGGACAGCTGGTAGAGAAGCCCCAGCATGCAGGCAGCAAAGTAGCTTGGAGGCCTCTTTCGTTATTGACTATAACAGAATTGTTGTCCTTTATTATGACATAGAACAAATTCCTTGTTTAATCTGGCATAAGATAAAAAAGCATGCCATCTAACAGCCAAGGCTAAAAAAAGATGGAGGGCCACGGGCTGCCTGAACTATCTCCTAATTTCTTTTACAGGGCCGAATTGGGAATTAAAAGTAGCCCTGGCAAAAGATTCAAACCTACCCCACTCCTTTCCTCCCCTCTCTCAAGCACTCTTTCTTTCCATCCAGCCAATATCTGTCTCTCCTTCACCCCACTCTTTCTCTTTTCTTCCTCTCTGATTACTCCCTCTCCTTTCACTCTCTTAGCTGCAATTTACATCAGGGAGCTGAAGCAAGGGACAGAGGCGCTAGCAGCGGCCTCCAAAGGCTCCATCGTGTCGGGACACTGGCCCCTGGATAAATGACCAGTCTGACCCTATTCTTTGCCAATGCCAAAGACTGTGCAGAGCAGAGGACATGCACATGTTACGAGGCAGGAATGGGGCGAGATGCATGCTGTACAACATCAATAGAAGAGTGGGAGAGCAGATGGAAGTAAAAAAGTAACTTGGGCAAGAAAAGGTTTTACTACTACCAAGCAATGCCACTAGGAGCAACAGGGTGATTTCGATACTGGGCAGGGAACAAACATGGACTGGTAAAAGGAAATGTGATCTGGTATGCTGGGGTATTGTGCAAAGTTAGAAGTACAGATAATTTATTGTGAGACAAAATGTAACTCAGCAGATGCTGCATTTGGAAAATGCCCTCCCAGGCTGATACCATTGCTCAAAGGTACTCTCCACGGTCCTCAGTCAGCTCTTAGGGAATGACGGAGGGAGTGCAAAAACTGTCTTCCAGAATATGATGGAGACGCTTAGTTGTTGAACACCCGGGGTAAAGGTGCATCTGCGGAGTCAGGGGTGTGCAATTTGTATCATCTGATGCCCAGGACACACTGTTTGGGCAGAAGGACAACAAGCTTTCAAACCGCCAGCCACACCCAACTTAAATTAAATATTAGCTACAATGGGAAATGCAAAGGTCTTTTCATCCTTAAATTTGTCAAATGGTTCCCACCAGGTTATATTGCACTCAGAGTCGAGGCATTTAACATCTTTCATCATGCCAGAGGGGGAGAACCAATTGATATGACTGCCCATTGGTTTGACATCTGCATCATCCATTTTCCAGCACATGATGCAGAAGTTGTTGGAGAATCTTTCCCTGGTAATATGCTTCCAGGAAGAGGTATTTGTATAGGGGATCCAGCAATGAAGAAAATGACTGTGTATTAAGGAGAATCTTGTAGATTTGGGCAGAAGCAGATCTCATAGTAGGGAAGCACTAGTGCAGATTTGCTGTAAAAGAGGTGGATAGTTTGGGGTACCTGGTGACAGGCGAGGATGTTAGCCCGAAGATTAAGTTAATTGAAGTTATCGATAAAGTACCAAACCAAAAGGTAAGGATCAGTTATCACTTATTTTTAGGTCTTGCAGAATACTGTACAATGCATGACTTTTCTTTAGGTCTTGCAGAATACTGTGCAATGCAAGGAAGGTCAGGAAAGGGTGGTGATGTGTTCGCTTCATAGACTCTTACACGAGTTGAAGTGAGTTACTCTATGTAGAGGAGGCATTAGCATGTTAGTGGGGAGTCCAGTATTTCGGAATATATGAATAGGGACATTATTTTGAATAAAAGACAGATTACAAACCACTAATGCACCTATTTACAGCAAGGTGTCCAAGTAATGTGACCTGTCGAACAGCAAATTGGCTGTACTGGTTCATGTATAGTCATTTGACATTAGGTATGTACTGGGAGTAGACAAAGTAAATGCTAACTGCCTGGTGGGATTACTTTTGGAAGTTTAAGTTGCTCAGAAGAAAGATGACTGGATGGTAGCAGACATGGGCCAGACATTTGAAGAATCAGTATCAGAGTGGAGAGCTTGTGTGAAGGCTGATGTGGAGTTGAGGAAAGTGGCAGAGCAGTTGGCCAATGGATTTTCTAAGGTGGTGAACAATGATGAAGGTTTGAGAAACTGTAGGCTGGTGTGGTCCGAACTGTCAATGGAATCTATTGGTTTGTTAAATAGATCGGCTGCTGGTACCACAAACGTTGCGGAACAGGTTAATTAAGTTGTTGAATGACGGATAAAAGAAGATAACTGTCATGGCAAGGAGGGGTCAAATAGAATTTTTGGTGGCTGAGAATGGGTAAAGAGATTTGTCTTGTGTGTATTATGAGCGATAAGACTTGTGGTCAAGTAAATGCATATTGTACCAGCAGAGTTTTCCAAATGAACCTGGGTAAAGTTGGCAATACACATCTGGGGTCGATTTTGGAGTCAAGGATTAGAAGGAAAATGTTCCTTTGTTTTAATGGATTATTTTTCCAAGTAGTCATAATGAATTATTATGAATGAGATTAAATTGATGAATGGTGGTCAGTTTCTGCAAGGATGTATTTAAGCGAGAAGGTTGTCCAGGAGAGGTGCCCCCCCCCCCCCCAATTTTTGTATATAGTGAGTCTGAAACATTTTTGAAACAGCAAGGTATTAGTCATCAAAGGACAGCAATTTATCACCTGCAGGAGAATAGGATGGTTGAACGTTTCAATGCATTGTTGAGATTGTAGGGTGGAGGTAACATTCAGTGACTGAGGAGTTTCAATTTGCTTTGCTCAAAGAGAGGTGTCCATGGGAAGGGATTACTCTTGTATGACGGAGGAAAACAAGGAAAATTAATTTAAAAACATTTTAAATGTAGTGGAGCTCAAACAACACAAATATGGACAATGTCACAATGAAATGTAGAAGAGCATAATAGTATTGAAAGTAGTGGAGATGGTGTGTGCGAGGAGGAAAGGGTTATCCAAACGTTCAGAGCTGAAGGGTGTGGCTGATGTACAAGGAAGTAACATGATCCTGAAACACAGTGGAATATGAGGGCAGTAATGCTGTGACATTCATTGAAGCATCAAAGGTGGAACAGTGATGGAAGGAGAGGCCAAAGAAACATGGGGTTGAATGAGCAGTGGATCAGGAGACTGCGTAAGTATGACAGCTGCGTCACGACAGTAGGTTAGTAAGCTAGCCATGCAGCATTCAAGCTGTGAAATGGTTGGAGTATTAAGATTAACATTTTCAGTTTTTTGCTAATTTACCTTTATGTTTTAGTTTAATTGCATCCTGTTCTGGGGAGGGGAGGTGCTATATTATGAATGCAATGGTCAGCGGTCTCCTGGCTCTTTTAAGGGAGTTATAGGACTGTAATGACCATGTTCTGGAATGTAATGGGCTAGTGGTGTGGAACGTAGTTGATAGGAGTCCCCACCTGGTTTCCATCTTGTTACTTCTTTGTTCCAATAAACCTTATCGAAAGAAACTGGAGCGTGCCGATTATTTCAAAGAAGTAATCTGGAACAGGGTAAGTATGGTTGACGCTGCAATTTTAGGGAAAGTGTTAAAGAGAAAGAATACTTCCACAAATAAATGTGAGAGCAGGGCCCACAACTGTTTAGAGCTACCCTCATAGATACAGCTAACAATGCTAATCCAACCCAGGACCTGGATTCTCTAAACCCTTGGTCATTTCTATAAGTGTGGTAGAGAAAAGTCCAAAATCTCTTGAAGAGCTGTCCACTGCCTAATACATACAGTGTTGTCAACCACAGGAATCAGTAACTCGCAATTTATGAAAAGTGCTGCATAGACTGAGCCAACAGGACAACAGAAAAAATGCATGTGGCAGAAAAGTCCTGTAGAAGAAGAACATATCTGAGGAAAAATACATCATATGGTACAGATTCCAATAATCTCTGAATAAAATATCGAAAATAACAGTGCAAGGTGGTGTAGGCAACACACAAGGGCTGTAGAGACGGTTGGGCAATTCTATTCCAGGGACCTGGCCTTGTTAAGAGTTGTATTCAGAGCTCTTAGCCCTCTCTAAGTGCAGCTCAAGGCTTTGCTGCATTGGAAAATTCTTGTTTTGCCCTGTCACAAGTCATTCATTGAAGGCAACAATATATGAGACCATTTTCAGGAAGGCGTTATGCCAGGCTTGGAATAAAGCTGGTTGCGAACTCCTTGCCGGCAGACCTCCCCAGGCTGGTGGACAATGGAGTGTCAGCTGCCTTCTGTGCCATTGACCACTGTCTATTTCTTTGCAGATCGAAGGAAATAGCCCTTGTAAACCCAGGCTCAAGTGGATGGAGAATTTTAAGACCAATCGGGTACCGACCACGGCTTTCCACCCTTTGGGTCTGATGACAGACAGCTGTGGTGTAACTCAGGATCTATGCTCTCCCCATCACTCCCTGCCATGACTCATTATCTACATGTTGACATTTGCAATTCTACAACACACTATAGAAGTGCAATAATATATATACACAGATGATGCTGATGTTCAGGTGCTCACTGTCCAGGTAACTACTTCTGCCTCCTCATCAGCTCCAGACACAGTGATGAACACACAAACTAAAGTGCGCAGGTGGATGCCCATTCTTTTTCTAAAACTTAATCAGGCAAAGATGAAGATCCTCATTACCAGACAAACCATGGATACCATGGCACCATAAATCAAGCCCTTCAATTTGGTCAGAGATAATAACATACATGACAACATTTGTAAAGCGGAAAGAGGGAGATTAAAAACATAGTTAGGGGGTATCTTCCCATTGAATAGGACTGAAGTGGGGCCAATAATAGTTGGGAGAAAGCTAAGTTAAAACCTTTATGGCTTTAAAAATTGTGAATAAGCTGCCTGAATTGGGTCTGTTAGTATGTAATCTATAGGCCTACACCCCTTACTCAACAGTTTTTAGGTCAAGTCTTTACATTGATGAACCTTTCTCTGGCGAGCCAGGCAGCAAAAGTAGCCAGTACCTGTTTCTGGCAAATTAAGATTCTTAGGGAACGTCCATCATATTTTAGCAACAAGCATAGCATTCCTGTAGTCAATGTTCAAGTACAGTCACAGCTTGACTACAGCAATTCCATCTAGCTTGGTCTGCCCAATAAGCTCTTAAGAAGGCTCCAGGTGGTGCCGAATGCTGCAGCTCGGCTTGTATTGGTGTCTGGGATTGTGCTCACACTACGCCCATCCTTGTGATCGCCACACTAGCTTCGTGACCGCTAAATCCCATCTACATGTCCCACAATGCACCCTGTGCTCCTCAGGCCAATTTTCCGTAAGGCCCCAAGTCCAAAACTGTTCGTTTTAAGACTAAGGCGTGTTGTGTTGTAGAAGCGAAAGAGTGGCACTCTTTCGTCTCTGCTTATGCAAAAATAAAAAGTTCTGCTTTTTAGACATTAAATTAATGTTTTAAGGGTGTCTTGTTTATATTCTAATTTTGTGTGGGACTTGAGATATTTTCTTCTCTAGAAACAAAAGGATTTTTCCCTCGTGTTCTTACATTTTTATCATAGACCGTTTCGCAATGTAGCACGACTGTCTCATTATAGTAAAAGGAAAGCTATTTATAGATCACAACTAAAAACACATTTACATATTAAAAAAAAAAATATTTCACAACAAACCCATTTTTGCATCCATGTGATGATTCTAATACACAACTCATTACATATTAATAGTGCACATCAATTCTCTAAAAAAATCTGCATTAGCATTAAGGCAGACAATATCGCGTGAACGATCTAACCAATCCAGTGTCAGTGCCTTAGACGACACTCGCCCTCCTTCCACTAAACCAGGTTCCTGCTTTGGGACTCTCATTTCATTTGTTTCAATTCATTTTATTGAAAGAATCTTTAGGCGATGGGCTTACAAGAGAATCCAAGCAGAATACTGTACACAGTGGGAAAGGCAGGAAGTACAAGATATGGATTACCTTTTTACAAGTGATCATGTTTGACTGCTTGGTCGATAGTTTACGAGCAAATAAAACCCTGACTACCTCCATCCCAAGCTGCCAATTTATTATCTCAGAGCAGGTCTCTGTATCCACTGAATGGCCGTGACCCGAGTTACTGCATGTGTTTAACTTCCTTCTGCTCACTTGTTCCTACAGTGACTCAGTAATCCAGGCAAACCAAGTTACTCAGTAGAGTACATCCATCAACATACCAGACCAGGGCATCGACTAGTCCTTAACGCGCCGGTCTGATGCAAAAGTGGCTTTGTAGCTGTAAGACTGCTATAAGTCTGGGAAGAGGTCAATGCTGGGGCAGTCCAAGTAGGAAGTGCTCCCATGCATTGCTTCTTGAAACCCTCTAAACACTGACCTTTGAAAAGGTAAGTAATAACACCTCTAGCGTTGGTTAGCTTTAGAAGCTGGCTCTTTGTGCTTCTTCTCAATCAGTTTCTAATAGATTGTTTCTGTGAGGTCACTTCCGCTTTTTGTGGTTTTAGGGGTGCTCTTGTTTTAAAGACCTATACAATGTGTACTAAAAACAAAGTGCGAGGCACTTAGTGTCAGAGAGTAAAGCCTGAGTAACATGCGCCTTTAGAGCAGAGGCTCTGACTGGGGGCGGTCTGATCACTTGTGCTGAAACCCGGACTGCTGCAGGCTAGATGGAGGCTTGAAGGCCATTCCATTCCACTTTTTGTAAACAACAACGCTGCACATGAACCGGTGTCGCTCTATACGACACTGGGTGTTAGCATGTCATTACCAAGGTTCAAATCCTAAGCTTGCCCAGAGACTGTTCCAAATACTATGTTAAATGTGTTTTGTGGTTTTAGGCCCAATTCCAGTGACTGTGATATACCTATTCAAGATCTCATACTGACAAAACCACCACAGCCAGAAAATATCGGTTTATGCCTCAGCAGAGTAGCTAATGAATACTGGGCTTTGACAAAGCTAACTGGACACCCCATAATTCTCTCACACGTGCACTCTTGCTTGCTCTCCCGTTCTGTCTCCCTCATAAGGGAGCCCCTTCCAAAGTAGGGGAGAACAGAACCACACATCCCTTCCAAAGAGAACTTTCTGAAACAAGCCACTCCTTTCTAGGGCAATGGAGAGAGTTACTTGGGACACACAAGCAAATGTGTGGGTGCAAATTCCAGCACCCCCATTTTTATTCACAGTAATTTACATAGCCCAGGTTGCTCTTAGAGTTGCCAAGGGTTTTGTAATGAATTCTTTTTGTTTTTTACAAAAGGTTATCTTACAGATAGAAAGACAATTTTAACATCCTGGGATCGCTGAGTTCGTTTGTACACCTCGGACAGTAAACATAACCAATGGTCTCTGATATTCCGAAACCTACAGAACACTACCGCGTGGTTATTGTCTACAGCCAGATACACCTTTAACTTTGGTCAATGTGCACGAATAATATTCCAGATTTTTGACAAAGACATGAGGATGATCCATAAAAAATATGACTCTCTCTTTTATTTCACTTCTTTCGTCCCAAACATTAAGCGATGTGTTTCCTTCATCAAGCTTGTTACTTAGGCACATTCCCTGTTCATTCTTCTTTGTCCAATAACCGGCCTTCCTTTCAGCATCCGTTTGTGTATAAACCAATCTTGTGAGGTTCAGAATAGATGATATTATGTGGTCACCACCGGACATGGGTTTCAATAATTATACATACCTTTGGGCTTCCAGAGCAGAAAATATTTGGACAGCCCGGAGAAGAGGTATGGTGCAGGCTCCGGATCAGCACTTCCGGAGAAGAGATTTAGATATGGTGCACTCTGCATCAGCACTTCCTGAGAAGAGATCTAGATATAGTGCACTCTGCATCAGCACTTCCTGAGAAGAGATCTAGATATTTTGCAGGCTCTGCATCAGCACTTCCGGAGAAGAGATCTAGATATGGTACAGGCTCTGCATCAGCACTTCCTGAGAAGAGATCTAGATATGGTGCACTCTGCATCAGCACTTCCTGAGAAGAGATCTAGATATTTTGCAGGCTCTGCATCAGCACTTCCGGAGAAGAGATCTAGATATGGTGCAGGCTCTGCATCAGAACTTCTAGAGAAGAGATCTAGATATGGTGCAGGCTCTGCATCAGCACTTCCGGAGAAGAGATCTAGATATGGTGCACTCTGCATCAGCACTTCCTGAGAAGAGATCTAGATATGGTGCAGGCTCTGCATCAGCACTTCCGTAGAAGAGATCTAGATACGGTGCAGGCTCTGCATCAGAACTTCTAGAGAAGAGATCTAGATATGGTGCAGGCTCCGGATCAGCACTTCCGGAGAAGAGATTTAGATATGGTGCACTCTGCATCAGCACTTCCTGAGAAGAGATCTAGATATAGTGCACTCTGCATCAGCACTTCCTGAGAAGAGATCTAGATATAGTGCACTCTGCATCAGCACTTCCTGAGAAGAGATCTAGAAATGGTGCAGGCTTTGCATCAGCACTTCCGTAGAAGAGATCTAGATATGGTACAGGCTCTGCATCAGCACTTCCTGAGAAGAGATCTAGATATGGTGCACTCTGCATCAGCACTTCCTGAGAAGAGATCTAGATATTTTGCAGGCTCTGCATCAGCACTTCCGGAGAAGAGATCTAGATATGGTGCAGGCTCTGCATCAGAACTTCTAGGGAAGAGATCTAGATATGGTGCAGGCTCTGCATCAGCACTTCCGGAGAAAAGATCTAGATATGGTGCACTCTGCATCAGCACTTCCTGAGAAGAGATCTAGATATGGTGCAGGCTCTGCATCAGAACTTCCGTAGAAGAGATCTAGATACGGTGCAGGCTCTGCATCACAACTTACGGAGAAGATATCTAGATATGGTGCAGGCTCTGCCTCAGATCTTCCAGGGAAGCGCTCTAGATAGGGGCAGGCTCTGGATCAGCACTTCTAGAGAAGAGATCTAGATATGGTAGAGGCTCTGGATCAGCACTTCAGGAGAAGAGCTCTGGATATGGTGTAGGCTCTGCATCAGCACTTCCAGAGAGGAGCTCTGGATATGGTGCAGGCTCCGCATCTAAATTTCCGGAGAAGAGATCTAGATATGGTGCAGGCTCTGCATCAGAACTTCCAGAGAAGAGATCTAGCTATAGTGCAGACTCTGCATCAACACTTCCGGAGAAGAGCTCTGGATATGGTGTAGGCTCAGCAACAGCACTTCCAGAGAAGAGATCTAGATATGGTGCAAGCTCTGCAATCGCACTTCTGGAGAAGAGCTCTAGATGTGGTGCAGGCTCTGCATCAGCACTTCCAGAGAAGAGCTCTGGATATGGTGTAGGCTCTGCATAAGCACTTCCAGAGAGGAGCTCTGGATATGGTGCAGGCTCCGCTCCTGAACTTCCAGAGAAGAGATCTAGATATGGTGCAGGCTCTGCATCAGAACTTCCAGAGAAGAGATCTAGCTATAGTGCAGACTCTGCATCAACACTTCCGGAGAAGAGCTCTGGATATGGTGTAGGCTCAGCAACAGCACTTCCGGAGAAGAGATCTAGATATGGTGCAAGCTCTGCAATCGCACTTTTGGAGAAGAGCTCTAGATCTGGTGCAGGCTCTGCATCAGCACTTCCAGAGAAGAGCTCTGGATATGGTTCAGGCTCTAGATCAGAACTTCCAAGGAAGAGATCTAGATATGGTGAAGGCTCTGGATCAGCACTTCAGGCGAAGAGATCCCGATATGGTGCAGGCTCTGCATCAGCACTTCGGGAGAAGAGATCTAGATATGGGGCAGGCTCTGGGTCAGCACTACCAGGGAAGAGATCTAGATATGGTGCAGGCTCTGCATCAGCACTTCCAGGGAAGAGATCTTGATATGGTGAAGGCTCCTGGAGATCTAGATATGGTGCTCTCTGCATCAGCACTTCCCATGAAGAGATCTAGATATGGTGCGGGCTCTGCATCCGCACTTGATGAAGAAGGTTGCAATGACGTATGCCTGCATAGTCTGGAAGAGATAGAGAAGTGTCAAATACAATACAGGATGGGAGTACATCAATGGAGAGGCGTGGTGCTACACCGATTGGTCATAAGATACGGCTTAGTGAAGGTGAGAGGGTCCAGTGTGACGTGTGTAATGGTTTAAAGAAACAAGTTGCAGGGGCCCTGAGATTTTCATAGCAGCCTGCCACCGGCACTGCCAAATACCAGGTCCCTGAAAGCCCATTTTGCCTAGTTTTAATTAAACCTCATGACTTTCGTCCACAACCCTGTGAGGAGGACGACGACGCAGCCAGGCGGAAGGTGGGCGAAACGGACTACGACGACCAGGAAGTGCCGGAAACAGCTCGCGGTCTAGTTGCGCTCGGAACGCGCATCGTCAGCACACTGCAGCCAATAGAATATAAGGAGGGCGGTACCCGCAAGGCGTTGTTCCAGGACAGCGTGGAGGAAGAGCGGAACCAGGGAGAGAGAACAACGGAGCCACGGACGACCAGCGGAGACGTCAACGACGGCACTCGGAGAAGAGTGGGACCTGTGAGGACCAGTGAAACAGACGGGGAAACCTCGGAAGCCGTACCCTCAAGGGAGGAAGCGTACACTGCGCACAAGCCCGGCGGCCCGAGAGAGGGAGAGGACGCCCCGGGTCCAGCTGCCACGGCCCGGTACCCGGGTCGTGGCCACAGGCAAGTGCCCCTTAAAGGGTCTTTTTGGTGGGGTACCTGGGGTGCTTGTACATAGTAAAAAGCAACACAGTCACACTCGGAGGAGAATCGGAATCCCTCACCCCTCTCACACTACCGTTCCCTCCTGACCCCTACTTTTCCTTTTCCCCTCTCACGACGTTTGGTGGCGGTGGCACAGGCAAATAGGAGAAGTGAGGAGAACCTAACCAGAGCGTTTCTTTCTTTCCCTTGGGGCTGCCCGGGTTTTGGAGTTTCCCCTACGAAGAGGGAGAGAAGAACCAGAGAAGGGGGCAAGAAGGTCACTGCAACCATCAGAGAAGAGAAGGAGCGATAGCAGAAATACGCTGGCTCAGCCCTGAACCTGTGGTGCTAACTTGTGGCTGCCCCTGTTTGGTCATTCAGTTCATTTGTAGTTAAAAGAAAGGAGGAAATCCTGTACCCTGTGGCTTGTTCCTATTAAATAAGGATTACAATACCTCATATGCTGCCTGGTCTCCATATATACCTAGTGTCAGGCCATCGGCATTCCTACAAACCCATCATTTCCTGTCTCTTTACCTTACTCTTGCTGGTCTGTATGTTCCCTTCATCACCTTTCTCTTATCTTTCCGTTCCTCCTTTCTTCTCACTTTCACACCGATCTTCTGAGCTGAGCAGCTGCAGCCACTAATGAAGCGCTAGGTGTGCCATATGGAAGTTCTTCTTAGAAGGGCTTGTAAATGTAGAAGACTGTAATATTAGTAACAATTTAAACAAGCATTTGCAATGCAATAGGTCACGCAACTTTGAGCTATTGACATTGCAAATACCAATGCTTTTTATTTTTGTTTTTGTTTTTAAAACATAAATAAAAGGCATTGTCATCCAATAGCTTAAACTCGCGTAAATGTGAGACCTTTTGCATTGCAAATGCTTGTTTTTTAAAAGCAAACTTCTGTTTCCTGAGTGGCAGCATGTAACATGGCGACTGCTATCTTCACAGTGGCTTCCAAGGAGCTGCCGTGGAAGCCGGTCCTCTGAAGGCTAAGAAATCTCCGATAGACATCTCTAAACTTGGTAGGATGTAATTCACCATGGCAGCACAGCATATGCCTCTGCTGCCTTGGCAGCACAGTATACAGCCCGCCAAACCTTACATGAGCCCCTAAGACCAGAGATGTAGCAAGAGGGCGTGAACCCTAATACAAGGAAGGGAAATACAGGCATTTTCTTCATCTTCTGTAGTTCTATAGTGAGGGGGCAGTCTTTATATTTCCTTGGTTGTAACGAGTGGGAAAGTGAATGCTGTCTATCAGTTAAAGAAACTAGTTTCATAATAGCACTGGTACACTTTATTGGCCATATTGATTATGCCCAGCCACTGAATGGAATCATCAGCAATGCAATGCAAATGCAGTGCACAATATGGAGATTTATGCAAATGTGTACCATGTTCCTATTGCCAGACATCTGGAAAATGTGTTAAGTGAATTTTCTATCTTCCAGCTGGAAACAGAGAAAAGATAACACTGAATAGTTCGCTGTCAGTTCAGTCAGATCTTACAGAAGTGCAACAGCTAATTCTCTATACTCTTATAAAGTCTGGATGCATAGCAATGGAAGTAGCCATTTCAAGATCTTCAACTTCAATCCGCTTTTTCTGGCCGTCATACAATCAAGAGCTTTATGTTCCATGGCAATGGGAACACACAGCAACAAAACATCTTTTCAGGCATGTCAAATCTAAGTCCTTCCGTGAAGTCTGGAAGATTAATTGTCAAATGAGGAATGGGATTGCTTTTTTAGCTCACTTGCTTGCAGCAAAATTGCCCAGTGCTTTGTAAACTATTTTCCTTTAA
The DNA here is from genome assembly GCF_964204655.1 of Triturus cristatus. Taxonomy (NCBI): domain Eukaryota; kingdom Metazoa; phylum Chordata; class Amphibia; order Caudata; family Salamandridae; genus Triturus; species Triturus cristatus. The sequence goes on from NC_140580.1 coordinate 991,153,876, forward strand.
GTGCTCCATACTGTGCTTATCAATTGTTTGGTTGAAGGTAAATCTAAGGTACATCTATTTTCCAGCAAGGTTTCATTTTTCTTTTTAAGAGGGCTAATTGAGTGGAGAATTTCTGAGCGTTCTATCCTTGCCCAAATGTCTGCAGAACACAAAATTCTAAATCTTTCCAAGGTTTCAGGGCATTCTGCAAAAGGGATTCATTTCGTGCAACACACATCACTGTTTTGCAAACATTCCTGTCTGTGCTATTGTGTGAAGAACAGGAACATACCACACTTTTGCCTCAGTTCCCCTCCTCCTGATATTCGTCTGCCAGGCGCAGAGCCCTCCGGGTTTAGCTCAAACTGACAGCGAGCGGCGTATATGAGAGAAGCAGGATGACAAAAGCCCTTGTAACACATAAGAACACCCACACTTTTTAAAAAATTGGAGCAAAATCAATAAAATGTCTCCATTCAGCCAACTTTGCTTGCTATAATTAACAAACTGTCTCCACGTGCACATCCCCTGTCCGCGCAGGCACAGCGATCAGGAGACAGGGAGGGACAGGAGATGTGCATGTGTGCGAGCGTCATTGAATGAAGCCAGAGAGGAGACGCTCCTTGCGCGCACATGGTTTGTCTCCCTTCCGAACGAAACCGACAACAATACAGGCTCGCCAAGGCGAAAGCAGTGCATGCGCTGCATTCGCCAGGCAAGACCTAAAAAGGGCTGGACAAGACACAGGAAAATATTACAAGAGTAAAGACAGAACAGGAGCTTGGACAGTATTACAGTAAGTGGAGGAAAAGACAGATCAGAGGGGCCCTTTATCAAGCGTTTATATTGTTTTATCTAGTGTGTATCCTTTCAAAAGGCTTTTTAATCCATGCCTGAATTTCAAAGTTAAATTTTACTACATTATTTGACCTGTGCACCTGCACTTCCTAACTATGTAATGAGACCAAAACACCCTCTCGCCATCATGCCCTCACAGTCGGCAGGCACCCAAACAAGGGACTGTGTCTCACTGTAAGGCAATACATACCTGGTCGCTTAAAAGGAACAACAATACAAGGAAATTATCTTCCCATACCAAGAATTCAAAGAACAAGAACCCCCCCCCCCCACCTTCCCCTCCTTCTTGTCCAGGGCTCATCTGTGACATCCCATGTGCTACACATATGCACAGTCCATTAACAATAAATGACAACATTTGTCATCATATAAGAGCAAGACCCCAAATGGATCTTGCCTATGACATATTATAGTCTAATCAAAATCCAAGACGGCAGACAAATATCAACAAGCACAATAGGTCTCACCTTTGGGACCTTATAAATGTTTAGCCATGCAGCAGTTGCATAACTAAATACTTATAAGGTCCCAAAAGCAAGACCTATTGGCTATGCCAAGCGGCCGCGAAAGTGAAAGTAATCATGATCAAGCGCAGCGCGCGTGCCCGCGCACATGCCCTGTAGCTCTAGGCTGGTCTGGTAGCACTTTTTGGAGCCCTCTCAATAAGTCTTGCCAGACCAGCGCATGCGCTGGGTCAGGCGAGACCTAAAAAGTAATTCCTTCTTCCGATTTGTGTCAAATTTGGCACAAAAGTTCATGTGTGCATGTCAATGAATATCATGTGCATGACCACGTTAGATCTAGACGGTGACATCACAAATATAAAACCAAAATAGCCACTAAAATCATGTAGAAAACTTTAAAATTCAAATCTGTTATAAATTTGATGTAAATATTTATACTTATTGACATGTATCAACGTTTATCACTATGCATTATATAATAAACCTTTTTTTTTCTCCAGCTTCAACGCATCTTCTGTAATGCCTGAAAATGAGTAGCATGTCAAAACAATACTTTACTGCAACACCCACAACCAGTGGTCAAGCTGTCCAGCATGACGATGATGTTGCAACTAATTGGTCCATGTGTGTTCTTTGTCAGGATACCACTTCAGAATGACTTATTAGTCCAGTAAATATTACAAGCAAACATTATGGCTATAGTGGTTTACACCATAACCTGAAGAAATTTAAAAAATTGGAATGCGTACCTATAAAAATTGAACTAGAGCGATGGTAATTCTGGCCACCCAATTTGGCTGTCACATAATGGGGGCTTAAACGTAAATGGGAAATGATTTATAGTGTTAACCTCATGCAGGATATAATTAAGGAAAACAGAGGTGTTTTTGCAGTTATAACATCCTGTGTAGAATCCCCCATTAGAGTAGTTGAAGCTTTTGGGGATATCGGTTCATCAATTTCTTCCATATTGGCAAGTATTCCGTTGTTTTTCACTATAGCTTGTCATAGAGAACTTGGTGTTATCTATTTGGAAGACAGAATTAAAATCAGCCCATTACTTCTATGGGTAAGAATTTGGTTGACCCCTGAAGCTATCCTTACAAGGGAGATCATCCTAGATTGCCTCCACTTGGATATTTTGTGGCTGAAATATGTCAAATCCATTTTTAGTAGTTTTGGGGCTTGAGGGTTATTATTAAAATCCAGACACTATTAGAGTGGCACCAAAATACTGGTGAAAGAGCTTCTTTACAAATGGAAAGAAGCAGGACACCAGAGAGCTTTTGATCAATCGCAGACAGCTCTAAACTATCTTCCCATTAAATCCTCATGGGGGTTGGAGTTTTATCTGTCACTTACTCATAATGTTGAGTATAGATTTTATCTTATCAAGTCTCGTTTTAACTTAATTCACTTCCTTGTAGCGTTCCCCTGTCAGGGTTCCTGGAATTCTAATCTCGCTCACTGTCCGTACCACCCAGTTGTTAAACAAAGCACTTTGCACTTTATGCTGTTTGCAGTTTGCACTCTTCTCATAGGAAGCGTATCCTTGTTCTAGTTCTCCATGCAGCAAATTGTAGATAGCATAGGACAGCTTTTAACATTTTGCAAAAACTGGATACCTGTGCCTTAGCTACAAGGAAGAGATATGGCCAATCACTAGATATATAATAATTACTGCTGAAATTAATTGTATTAAATGTGCTTTAGCTGTTATGAAGGGATAAGGCCTATCCTCAGACATATGTTGGTGATTTACTATAAAGATGTTCCTTTTGAATGTGTACACCAGTTTTATATTTCTTACTCTTGTATACTGTCTTTTTATGACTATTTTAAATATGTTTAATTTATTTTATGCACTGTGTTTTCATGACTGAAAGTTCAGTCGAATAAAGTTTATGATGTTGATGATGACTTACTGATGGTTCTGGTATTGAGCAGAAAGAAAAGCATATTTCTTTTGCAACGAATCAGATACATCTGTAATGCATAAAGTGAAAACAGATGATGTGGATGCTAATGTTCATCAGTGTGCTGAGTTAGTTCAAGATACAGCAGTTACTGCAAAATTAGCTATGGATGATATGCACGCACAGGATTCTGAATACCATCATAAATGTTTAGTTGGACTCTATAATAGAGCATGCAGTGTATGAAAGAATAAAAACGAATCTCTAGTGAAACCTCAGTAGAAGGAAAAGCTCTACTCGAGCTTGTATCTTATCGGAAAGATTCACGATTTGGAGATGTAAAAACTATTCTCAAACTCTGTGACTTACTAAACCTTTACACAAGCAGAGTAAAGCAGCTCGATTCCACCACAGGTAAGGTTAACTCGACAAGAGTATCAGAGAGAACTCACAGATATACAAGCAGTTTGAAAGCATACAATGGAGGAAGAAATGTCCTGTTAGCTTTTGAAGATGACGTCGGATCTACATTAGTACTTGCCTGTGACAAGTCAGATTCTGACGCCATAAATATTGCTAATGCATTAAACGTTATTAGAAGTGAAATGAAGCAGAAATCTGAAAACTTAAATGTAACGTTTGGAGATGATTGTAGAAAAAAATCAGTTCTGGAATCGCATCTTGCCCTTGTTAAAATGATACTTGATGGATCTGACAAAGGAGATCAGTATTCCGGTGAAACAGCCACTACCATTATAATGTTGTCTTTTTCTGAATTACTTCTGTTTACCAGTGAAAGGAATTCAAGAGCAGACTCTTCTTCAGTTCCTAGACATAACAGCAACAAAGAAACCTCTCTGTCCACTGCTTTTTCTATCCACAGTCAAACGAGAAATCGAGAATTTGTTCCATAAACTAGGTATTTGTATTTCATATGACCGGGTTTTGCAGAAGTCTGCTGACTTAGGAAATAGCATGTGCACCTGTATGAGAGCAAATAAGTTGTGTGTCCACCAAAATTGAAGTTGCAAGCACTCACCAGTGGAAATATTGATAGCATAGATCACAACCCAAGTTCCAAGACAGCTAAAGACTCTTTCCATGGACTCTTTCCATGGAACAGCAATATCCCTGACACAACACCCAGAACGAGAAATAGAAAGAATTGATCGTGATATTGTAGTGATTAATCCTAATACAGCAAAGACAAAACAGATTTCAAATCTTCCAGTCCTGTTTACAAATATCGAACCAGATTCAATCAACAGTTAAGATTATCACGTTCCATTATCATCTGTAGCAGTTGATTGCAAAGCGATCAAATTGATCCAATTGATGCTGCTAAAACCTATGAATATAAATGGCTTGAAAGAGTGCAGCGCAATGTTGAGAATGGAAATATTTGATGAAAACATATCTGGGGCAGCTTATCATGCATCACTGCTACCACCTATCAAAACACCACTGTCAACTACTGTGTTGTTGCTGCTGTTCACAGAAAGTACTCATTCTAAATATATAATCTTCCAATGAATGAAAGTAATTAAAGAGTCTGTTCAATATCTCAATCCAAGACAAATATCTATTATTTCAAACTTCTCACAATTACCCAGTGTTTCCCCAACCCTCTTGCTATAATGCCAAAGGCCACAGTCGTGGAGTGAGAATACTCCCTGCAGTGCCTAGCCTCCTCCAGCTCAGGCTTATCCACGAGCAACTCAAACATGTCAACGAATGCCCCCTTCCATATTTTTTTTACTTTACCTCCTGTACGACATGCTCGCCCAGCTGCTCCTGCTTAGACCTTACAACATTCAACCCAACTGCTAGTAATGAAGCATCCATACCTGCAGTTGTAGGTTCTTGAGCAGGGGAGGCCATTGTTGTCACTGTCGCCGCAGAGCCCCCAGATGTACTCCCCATCAACGCAGTGCTGGGGGATGAAAGTATCTGCCTCAATGGCTGGGGGGCACCACCAACCCCTGCCACAGAGTCTATCCCCGGTCCCACCTGACACCCTGGCGAGGCTGCAATATTACCCGGTGGCACCCCACTACCCCCAGCAAGGCCCCCCATGGGAGCAGCACCATCCTGTGTACCCTGCCAAGCAACTGACCATCAAGGAGTGCCACTAATCATCTGTCTCTTTCCAGGTCATCGCCATCTCCGGCGCCAGCAAGGCGCCTCCCCCCCCCACCAGAGGGTCGGACAACATCCCCACCTTGAAAAAGCTAAGGCAACACACTTGCTAAATTGGCGACCAAGTTTGGCTGGCCAGAGTCTACCGCAGGTGAAACCCCAATAGCCATACATCTGTTGCCATTCTGTTCAATACCTCCACTAGCTGCAGGTCCCGTCACTGCTGTGACACCACCCTGCGATGCTACTGGACCGAATTATGACGACCGGGGTCTAATCCACCAGTGAAGCTTTTGCTGAGATACAGCTGTGAAGCCACAATGTACCAGGGTTACCTTTAACCGCGCACCCCTCTTCCACATACCACGCTCCCAGGCCCTCTGCGGTACTGGAGGAAATGTCACCTTAAGAGACACTCCTCCCCTTATAAGCCTCTTGTCTGGCTCATCTGAGACGATGCTTTGACTCCTTGGACTGTGACCTCATCAAAGCCAAAGCCTCATCCATAGCATCCATTTGACGCATTAATGCATCCAACACAACCTCAGTCCGTGAACGCTTCACGCCTTTTCGTGCACCACCAGACATTTCTGCAACACCAGCCAGGGGATCCCCACAAACACGAGATAAAATGGAACGCACAATATTAAACCTGCAGCCCACACAATGCCAAACTACCCCTCCACCACAACACAAGGAACTGTGAAGGAACCCTGTTCGCCCACAAGGCTTGGGCACCCGTGTGTTTGAACTTAGAAATAAGACTTAGAAAAAATCTGGCCTTGCTACCACTGCTGGGACTTGCACCCTTGCCTTAGCAAGCTAGTGCTACTAAAAAACCACCGGAAACCCTTGCCCTACAGCTCCTGCCAAAAAATGCTCTAGAGCTCCTGCAAAACAAATATTAGCCCCCCCCCCCCCGAGTGCTCGGGTACCCAGGTCAGGTGACCCACACTAAAGTACATGCGGCCCCCAGGCAGGAGACAGCTGTGCTGCTGAAGGTTTTGTGATGCAGAGTGCGCTATTTCAAAGGAAGCCAGAACCTGCAAAATAAAGGAGCCAAGGTCCAGGAACAAAAGAAGGAAAAGAAAATCCCTCATCAGGCAAAACAGGGAGGTGTGGCGTCTTCGCAAGGCAGCGAGTGAGAAATAGAGACCCACTTGCACCTTGCAGCCCCTTATATGGGTGGGGCCTGGTGCACTTCGCAGACACGTGACTTGGAAGCACATTAAGTACTTCACATTCTGGTACCTCACCAGGATCTAATCACTAACCGCCTTACTGCGGGGTGGCGGCACATCGCGCCACCAACCTCCAGCTGAGGGCCTGGTGAAACCACCATACATGCGTCTCCCCCAAGTTGGGGAAGCCTTTGCCATGTTTGTAAGTGGCAGTTTGTAAGATATTCCAGTATTGCAGCCATCGTGCGCCTGATAGATTCACCACCGCCTAGGTCTGTTTGGCCATGCCACCGTAGACCGGTTATCTCCTCACCATTGCTTTGAGACGTCTTACCTTCCGTGTACTCCTTACGTGCATCACCACCACAGAACCATCATTCCCTCCCGGGTTTTAAATCAGACCTTCCATAGTGGACTTCTCACCAGCCCATAGCGTCTTGTGTCCCCGGACCAGCGCACCACGCTCGTCCACCCTTCACTTAGGACTAAATGTCCGCACAGACCACCATTGCTTTCTCCAATTGCCTTCATTTATGGCGCCATATACTTCAGGCTTGTATAAAATTGTCCTGATGATGATCCTAGTATTGTTTTAAAGGATTGAAATGTCATTGACTTGCTGGAACACAGTGCACACAAACTCAATTGATATTTTAGTGTAACGGTTATCGCTTTCATTTTGCATGTTTAACCATCTGCATTGCATACAAGCTTTTCTTGCCCTGCCTGAATGTTTTGTTCAATGTATATGTTTTGTGGATATGTAGGATGCAGGACTGTGTCCTACTTTATTGCTTCTTGTTAGATCTCCAACTCCGCTATTCATTAAAATTGACTGTCCGGCTGGACAGGAGTAATATAGTACTGATTCTAGTCTATATTGATTGTTTATTCACATTAGCTCCTTACCAAGGACTACTACTGTTCTCATAAAATGTTTGTAAGTGGCAACAAAACTATTGAAAACATACCACCTACACAAGAAACTCTTCTTCTACATGTCAAATGATCTGCGTACCAAGGGGGCCATGTTTGGGAGAAGACTTTAGTGCCCATGCAAGAATTGCCAAATTTAAATGGTTTGGGGCTGCAAGCAGATTGATGGAGTAATGGTACCACACTGGACAATGATTTTGGAGGCATCTAAGTCATGCATAGAAATTATTTGTTGTGGGTGCAAAAAGTTGTGCAGAAATCAATGCAAGTGCTCAAAGGCGAGCCTCCCGTGCAACGACCTTTGCTTTTGCAGTGGAAACTTATCAAGATTAAGTCAGTGTAAAAACTCCAATCATCATTATTTCATATCATAGAAATGTTATCAGTGTTTAATATAGTATTGTATTGGTTAATTACAATGGAAACACTATCCACATGTTCACAGTATGTGTTGTAAGGTTACAAGTGATGCAAATTCTAAGTAGGGCTCTGGGTTTTATGGTATTTATTTTTTCAACATGTACGTCTGTATTTATCCATATTTATTTTTTGCTCAGTTTTTCTGTATTTATCCGTTTTTATTTTGTGTTTTCTGTATAAATGAAGCTGCAGCTGTAGCTGAAGCTGTGTTTTTCCACATTTATTGAACTGATCAATGTATACTCGCATTTGAACGTCAAAATGGTTTTAGCAGTATACAGCGCAATAGTGTTATCTGAAAACACCTGCATTGCGGAATAACATAAATAACTGTAGATCTGCACTTAATTAGGATATCTATTACATTTTGTCATCTCTCCTACCTCTCAATCTGTATACCTACTGACCTGGTACTCATGACTTACAGTAGAAGAAAACATTCAAAGAAGGCCTATTTTCTGTATTTTTCTAAATTTAAAAATGAATACAGACAGGAAAATAAATAGTTTTCTGTCTGTATTTATCTGTAAAATCCATTAAAACAGAAAACTGGGGGCCCTACAGTTTGTGTTAGCTATTCCTGGCGTCATTATTGGTGGACATTTTGGTTTCATATTTATGATGTCAGACTAGATCCAATGTGAGCATGCCCTGACATCTATACATGAACTTTTGTGCCTTATTTGCCCCAACTCGCAAGATTTAAAATCATTTTTTTATATTTGTCGACCATCTAGGATTTTGGTTAGACTATATGACGTCATAGGCAAGATCAACTTGGGGTCTTGCTCTTATAAGATTACTATTAAAAAGACGAATGTCTGTACCAACTTTCAGCTTTCTATCACCAAGTGAATGATTTTTTAGTCTAACAGCTATACTACAAAGGCATAGGCAGGATAGGTAAACTGTAGGTCAACAGTAGTGCCTTTAGAGCTCTCGATCATTACACCAAGTAGCTCATCCTGACAACAGTGGGTTCTGGATCACAAACTACTGTTGTTTCGCTTCCTTGAGTCCGAGAGAGCGTGGGACTGTGTAATAGATAGATACATGTGATCAGAATGGAGTACTGAACCTTTATAAAGCATTGCCGATTATAACTCTGGGCCTCGCCTTATCTATATACTTGAATGTTAAAATTTTGGGCAATCTTTAATAGAGAATTCCATGCAATTACACTGAGAATAGCTGTGACTATTATGCTGGTAGGGAGGAAAAGATGACCAGTATGCCCCTGTGGCTGCAGGCAGTGACACAAAAGATACATGTACAGTTTTTGTACTTATAGCCTGACTCTATATTAGACATTTGGAACAATGCAAATATGATGAACTCTACGTATACTTTATTATTGAAATTATAAAGTTCTCTTAAAATCTCTTATTAATTTAGCATTTATTATGTAGTACGGCTTGCAGCCCTTGTAATGTACCAGAATGTTTCACTTAAAACACAGTTAGATGACCGGAGTCTCTTCTACAACCAAACTGAGGAAGTAGGGCTGTGGGGACAAGGTTAGACTAACTAGAAAGGTGCATAAGAGGATAGCAAAAAGATATCATCAAGCAGAGCGTCTGATAAACATTAGAGTCTTAGGCTTTTTTTAGCCCAGAGAAGGTCCCTTAGCACCTCATCTTCTGAGTTAAAGAGTTCCAGCTGAAAGGTAGAGCAACTGGGCTGACACTATTTCAGTCTTGAATTTAACCGTTTTCAATCAAGTATATCTTTTCTTCTGCAGTCTCTCTCACTTCCAGAGACACATAGGAAAGAAAAACACTTGTTGGGGTTCGCATAGAGCTTTGAACACTGAGCAGGCAGGATTTCATTTTATTCTGGCTTCCAGGGAAAGCCAATGCCGATATCTCAACACGGGAGAAAATTGGTCTTTTTTCTATCATCCAGGTGCCAGTGTCATGGCCACCAGTAGAATCGCTTTCATTGAACTCAGTATTAATGTTACGGGATACAGTCTTGCTTTAGGTAGTCCAATTAGTCTATTTGCATAGTCTATTTGAGAGATGATTGGTGTTTGAACCTCAAGCCACAGGTTGATGATTTGCTTAATAGCTTGTTTTATTTAGGGAGTCTGAAAGGTTTATTAGTACGTTTGAAGTGAGCATTTGGTGACACAAATGGGTCAAGCCAGATTTCCAACAATTTGACTTCCTGTGCAAGTGGGGGTCTGATGGTATTGGCTTTCATTTAGTCATGCCAGATTTAATTAACAGTTGTTTTTATGGGAAAGCTGGATGCATTAAGTTATAAAAGGATTGCACATTAGGAAGTTGGCTATCATCACTTTTGTACAATTGTTATGGACGTTTGTAAACTGTAGCTTTTCACATCAACCAAGAGGATTCATAACTCTGTGAAGTTTGGCCTGTAATTTTTCAGAAAATCTCAAATGTACCAGGTCTCATGCATAAGATGCTGCCTTCATTTATAATAGTGATATCTAGACTGGATTATGCAAATGGACGTCATCAGACTCACTACGCAATCTATTGTAAAGAATACGAACCCTACAGCCAGACAAGTCCTCAACCTAAACAGCCGGGATCATATTACTCCTGCCTTCAAATCACTTCACTGGCTAACAGAGGCAAGAAGAATATCCTTGAAAGCCCTCTGCATTGCACATCGTATTATCCAATGGATGTCACCTAGTATCTAACAGTCAAAGCCCATCCTAACCAAAAGCAAAACTCAGATCAAGAAAGGTCCTACTACCTATAATCCCTACTTTTCATATTTGGAGGTAGCTTCTTCTTGGTGCAGTTAAGCACATTTTTTAATAAACCTCTAAAGAAACTCAGATCAGTAAGCATTTTCAATTCACAAGAGACACAAAATCCTGAATTTTCCCAGAGCCAAGACTCAACATGAACTAGTCTGTATATGCTGCCTTATGACCAGTGCTCACACTACTTTGTTTTCCGACACATTAGTAAATGTACTCACATGCCACTGCATCAAGTGTAGAGCACACTCTCCAACCATCGTACCCCACACCAATTTTCAACACAAGTTATTGAATGTTACCAATGCTCTCCCAACCATGCATATCAGAATCAGAACCATTAACTGCTGGTCTGCAAAATACCTTGGTGCTTCAATGACTCTTGCTTTTCATTGGTTCCCTTGCTTGCCTCTTACTTTTCCTCCATTTCTATTGGCTGTAGCACACTATTTCATGTTGTTCCTCTGTGTGTTTCCCATATCAGTCTCCCATGGCCCAAGTACTGTTTTCATCCACTTTCTGGGACTTTTTATTAAAGCTTTTGTCTCCACAGCCCTTACCCTGTGCTTGTTTTTACTTTCTGCCGAGTGCATGGCTCTCTACAGTCTGCCTCCATCCCTCACGTTGCTCCCCCCTTTCCCCTCCTACCACGCATCACTTCAATGACAAACAGGGGTTCATGAGGCACTTCAAACAGCAGCCTAAAGCGTAGCACTTAATCTTTGCATTGATACTCTACCTGCAAAGTAATTTAGACCTCTGGGGGGCCTAGGAGATACACTGCCATGGTGACCCACCACAATGAAGTTTCAGTCCTATGTTGCAAAAACAAACTGTGCTCCATCTGTTAGCTCCGGCTGCCCTCTCAGAAACACACTTGTGGTTTTTGGATCATCTGGCACAGGTGGGGCTGCTAAACAGTGGACATTGGGGGTCGGCTGGTCGTTGGCTGGTGCATGTGGCTATCACTTTACGGTACAGGACATGTTGTTTTTCTCCGATGCTTTCACCTTTTCTTTTACCTCCTTCTTCCTTAAACTCCTCAACTGTTATATTTTATTTTCACAGTGAATATTTGAAAATGCAATGTTTATTTTCCAGCCCACTGGGGTGTGATAGCTGGAACGGTCTTTTACCATAGCTGAGATCTTTCTTAGCTGTGATGACTGTGATGATTTTAACAGTGCAAGGTCTTGCTCAAAATGTTTATTTATATTATTGTTAAGCATGGAGTGTTGCCATCTATCGTGATTTATGAAATTACATTGTAATACCCGAGTTTGTCACTTTTATGTTCTCTATGTTGTCATCTTATGTTGCCCTCCCCTTTTCTCTCCTCCCTCGCATCACTTCAATGACAATCATGGTTTTGTGAGGCATCTCAAAAAGCAGCCTGGCGTATAGCACTTAATCTCTGGATTGCCACTTTGCCTGTGAAGCAATTTAGCCTTCTGGTGTGCCTGGGAGACTCATTGCTATGGTCGGCTGGTCTTTGGCTGGTGCTTGTGGCCATCACCTTACGGTACTGGATGCTTTGTTTTTCTCTGATGATTTCACCTTTTCCTTGATCTCGTTCGTCCTTAAACTACTTAACTGTTTGTTATATGTGTTATATGTGAACATTTGAAAAGGGAACGTTTATTTCCCAGCCCAATGGGGCGTGATAGCTGGGTGCGATATATTTACTTTTTTACCCATTTACGTCATTACTAGGTTTTTGGTCTTTTACCTTAGCCGAGAGCTTCCTTAGACATGAGTATTGTGATTTTAATAGTGCATGGCTTTGATCACAATGTTTTTTTATTATCGTTAAGCATGGTGTGTTGTCATCTAGTGAGTTATGGAATAATACTGAAACACCAGAGTTGTCACTTTTATGTTCATTATGTTCTCTATGTTGTCACGCTCATGTGACTATAAACAGTATGAGCTAAATGGCACGTACTACATTGACAAAGGCAGTTTTCTGCTAAACGAGTCAGTACATTTTTGTGCTGCCCATTAAATATTTGGCTGTTGAGGCCAACGCACGGTCATGAATGATCAGATCAATGAGATCATCTTCTGAGCAGTTGCAGTGTCTGCCCTCTGTTACTGAGTACTGCAGTCACGCAGTCGGTCTCCAGGTGTGCTCTTCCATTTCTGGTGCTTTGCAGCGGTTTTAAGATCTTAGAGTTTCTCGTTGCTCAAATGAGTGTAATGTCTTATATTAATATCTTTCCCTCATCTTCTTGGCTTGATTTTGCCCGTGAGAAAGTGGCACTCATAGCTGTTGAAATGTCACTCATAATTACACTGAAATTATGAAAATGTCCAACACAGCAATCTGAAACCTTGGCAGCTATGACCATCTTGACACATCCTCGTTTGCCGTTCACACATTAGTCCCGTCTGAAGCTGTCTGTAAAGTCACGGCTCACACTGCCTGGAGTGCAAGCAGACTAGAATTAGAGGTCACCGTGCGCGTGCAGGGTGCTTACACAGCTTGTTTTATGCATTGGAGAGTGCTTTGTGGGAACCCAACGCTCTGATCACAACGCACACTCACCAGTACCCCTGGGGCCAAAGCAGGGCCCCTTTTTAGTGCTACCATTTGTTTGTACACCGAGCAGTACACTCACCTGTACCCCGGGGCCAGAGCATGGACCCATTCTATTTATTTAATCTTGCTGTTTTACAAGTAGCAGCGCGCAATGGACAGTGTCACTTTGGAATGCATAAATGCAATGCGTTTGAATGGGAGTCAAAAAACATGCCAGCATTCTGTACAGTACAGTCTCATAAGGTGTTTACAAATGGTGATATCATTTCTTTAAATGGTCGATCTTTTTTTTCCCCATTGAATATTTAATATTACATTACATTACTCGTTTGAAAAAATGGACTCAGTCCTTTTTCGACGCTAATAGGTATAGCGCCTCACGGGGAGTGGTGTGGGATAGCTTTAAGGCAGGAATAAGAGGAGAGACTATAAGTTATACCACCAACGTATGGAAAAAGGCTAAAAGTGAAAGGGAAGCATGGATGGGAAAATTGAGCGAGGCAGAGACACAACATAGACAAGATATAATTACAGGTGATCAATCTGTTGAGAGCCTACATAAAGTAAACTCCATAAAAGCTGAGATCCAGAAACAATTAGCAAGAAAGGCGGCAGCATACTATCAGGCACAGAGATCATGTCTTTATGAAACCGGTGAGCAAGCAGGTAGAGCTCTTGCCCTGCGAATCAGGCAGGTTGCAAGTAAAAACACTGTGTCACAAATCGAATATCAGGGCCAAATATACAACAAACCTGGTGAAATTTTGGAGGGGTTTAGGAAATTCTATCAAGAACTATATCAGGAGGAAGCGGTTGGAGGGCACACGAATATAAGCTGGTTAGACATGGGCAGTCAGCTAAATTTAGGCCAGATCACATCATTGGAACAAGATATTACATTGACGGAGATATCGGAAGCTCTGCAAGATCTCGCAAGTGGAAAAGCGGCGCGCCCGGACGCCATACCGTTGGAGGTATATAAAAGTCTAAGGGAGGAAATAACACCACTGCTCTTAGATCTATTCAATGGTGTTATGAATACCGGAATAATACCAGAGTCTTGGCAAGAAACCAATATAGTAATCTTTCACAAAAAAGGGAAATTAAAGACCAACCCGGGCTCCTACAGGCCAATATCACTGATTAACAGCGATAACAAGCTATATGCCAAAATTATGGCCGCTCGTATCGGGAGGGTTATTGCGTCCCTGGTCTCCCCCTGGCAGCATGGATTTATCCCAGGAAGAGGAACTACAAACCATATTAGGAGAGCTATTACATTATTCGACATTGGTGCTGCTAGGGGAGAGAGGGTCGCAATGATCCTCCTCGATGCAGAGAAGGCATTTGATCGCGTTAGATGGAGTTTTCTATGGAAGGTTATGGAAGCAAGGGGATTTGGCCCTAGAATTTGTCAAGCTATTCGTGCTATGTATTCATCACCCACGGCTAGAATTCAATCAATGGGGGAAAGATCAGATGTCATGCCCCGGGACTCGAACTCTGATCCACAGACGAACCAGTATTTAAGGAGGCTAGGCGCGTACGATCGCGCTTAGCGTTCTAGCTTAGTTGCCTGATTTGGTCCTAGTGTTGAATGCCTGGCTTCCGGAAAGATTGCTTCCTGTTTCCGGAGTAGCGTGAATCCTTGCGGGTTCTTTTCGAGCGGTTTTTGGCGTGTTTGCAAGATGCCAAAGTATTACCGTTGCGAGCTCTCCTGTTCCACCTTGGAGCTCACTTGTGTGTTGCCATTGTTTGTCGTCCATTCGTACGCCCTTTTCCGTATCCCATTGCTGCCTCTCAGACGCAGCACGAGCACCTTGGTGGCGGTAGGATAGTTGTATATAGTGTGCTTGTCTTTTCTTTAACGGTGTCCTTCCCCACTCTGTCCATCCGTCCTGTTTTTGATATTATTTGAGGGTTCAGCTATCCCTTGCACCGTTCATTCTCACTCAACCGTCTAGTTCCTTGTCTTCCCTTTTGTTGGGAATTTACTAGTTCACATTCCTTCGACATCTGGAAGATCCACAACGTCCCACAACAGTCACCCCCATATCTCACAACCCTGGTTCATTTCTCCTCCTTAAGAATGGTGGGATAGTTCTCCTCGGAGAATGAAGTTTCACTTATACAAGGGGGCTGCTAGCGTGAACCACGAAGTAAGAGCCGATGCACGACTGAAACACGGTAACAGCGCAATGCGCTCCATTTTCTTATGTGTTTACAGTTACCTTAAGTATGAGTGAATCTAATAGTTATTGCCTGCTGCTTTCCTGTTAGGTCGTAGCCCACATCCAAAGAAGTTCCATTGTACCTGTCATTTGTAAATACCAGGAAGGGGAGTTGGAGTGGTCTCCATGAGTGAGTGAAGGACCTATAGTAGCTCTGATGTGATTGATGTTACCATTACATAATTTCCTCTGACTTGTTGCTTATGTGATTTAGGAAAACTGGTCGTTCTATGCCTGTCCTCTCCTGTGTACCTGGTATTTCCAATATTGGTGATTCCCCGTCCTGCCAAGAGATCCAGACCCCAGTGGTAGGTGGGCGTGCTGATGTTCATGGGTTACTGTTTATGTGCCAGAGGGAAGAGTGATTAGGTTTTCTATTACAGTGTGCATCCAGAGAAGACCCACCTCCTTGGACCCTCCGCAACACTACCTCTGAAGTCATACCCTCCTTCCCTTGTTTTGTCACCCTGTTTTCCCTTGGCGTGTCATCTGGTTCTCTAGGGTTTGATAGAGACGGAAGGCCGCAGGGGAAGACAGAGATATATCTTCAGGTTCCTGACGCTCCTGCAGAAGATTCTGAGCACCCTTACAGAACGCTAAGCCTTAAACAGCGTGTTCTACCCGAGCGTCATGGATTTGGGTACAGTAACGTTGGCTGATGTGGCCAATATGATAGGCAATTTGCAAGGTGAGACCCAGGCCTTAGCAGCGAGAGTAGATGCCCTGCAGGGCCTACAAAGAGCAGGGCCCTCAGGAGAGAGAAGTACTGGCCAACAACCAGTCATCCACGTAACTACCCCCCAGTCCATTCCCCTAGCCCCGCCGGAGCGTTTCGCAGGAGACGCAGCCCGATGTGCCGCTTTCCTGAGTCAATGTCAACTACACTTTTCGTGCAAGGCGGCCTGTTTTCCCTCAGATCAATCTAGGGTGGCGTTCGCCATATCTTATTTAAGCGGGTCCGCTGCTGATTGGGCTATACCCTTAGTGGAAAGAGATGATCCTCTACTATATAATTATGGAGCCTTTAGGAGGGAGTTCCGTAAACTGTTCGATAGACATGTGTACACCCACGCGGCTGATACTGAGTTGTTAGCCTTGAAGCAGGGGAGCCATGATTTGGTCCAGTACATCACTTCCTTTAGGAGACTAGTGGTAGAGGCCAACTGGCCGGAAGAAAAACGCGGTGCACTCTTCTACAGGGGTTTGCGGGATGAATTAAAGGACGCTCTATCCCAAATAGTTGAGTTGCCTGAATCTTGTCCTGACCTAATAGACTTAGTGATTCAAATTGATCATAGGTTAAGAGAACGAAAAAACGAAAAGGGAAGAGGGGAACCGCGATATGGACTGTTTAAGGAGAAAAAGAGTGAGCTGCCAAAGGCCGTGGATGAGAGCGAGCCTATGCAAATAGGGATGGTGCGGGGCCCTTTGACGCAAGAAGAAAGGCAGAGAAGAAGGGCCGAGAAATTGTGCATGTACTGCGGTAAAGCCGGTCATTTTGTACGAGCTTGTCCTGCCAAACCCAGCCCTGTTAACCGACAGGGAAACTAGAAAGTCCGGGGTCCTTTGAGACCAGGCTCCCGGGCAGTTCAGGTTGTACGGTCTCCCCCACTGATCACGACTTGTCCGCCACGTCACATTTCTATATTTCCGCCTATATCGCATTGGAACAGCAAGGATTACATGTAAGAATAATGATAGATTCTGGAGCATCAGGGAATTATATGGATGAAGAGTGGGCCCGTAACAACCTAATACCCTGTGTAAAGAAAGAGGTCTCCAATAGGGTCTCAACTATTGATGGCAGGCCGCTTGTCTCGGGACCGGTAACCCATCAAACAGAGCAGTTGCACATGAGTATAGGACCTCAGCATCAGGAAGACCTGTCCTTTGATCTGATACATTCACCACACATTCCCGTTTTATTAGGAATCCCGTGGCTAAAACTCCACAACCCCATCATAGATTGGGAAAACTCCCTTCTAGAATTTCGCCCTTCCCGAAGTCAAACGGGAGTGATAGCTGGCACGCTAGCTGACACACCTCCTGTGGCAGAAGAACAGGCGTCTGAGCTGCCTACCTGTTACGCCGATTTGAAGGCCGTATTCGACCCCCGAGAAGCAGAATCTCTCCCTCCACATAGGGTGTACGACTGCCGAATAGACTTGGAAGCGGGGGCTAGAATACCTTGCAGTCGTGTATACTCGCTAACAGAAAAGGAAAACATGTATCTACGACAGTACCTCGATGACATGCTGGAAAAGGGGTTCATCAGATCTTCGCGCTCCCCGGCTTCTTCTGCATTATTTTTCATTCCCAAGCGGGAAGGGGGATTGAGATGTTGTATTGACTATCGACGGTTGAATCAAGTCACCATCAAGAACCGTTACCCGTTGCCCCTCATTGCCTCCCTCCTTGACAGGGTGAGAGGCGCACAGTACTTCACGAAATTAGATCTACGTGGTGCATACCATCTTGTGCGAGTCAAGGAGGGAGATGAGTGGAAGACAGCATTTTGCACCAAATACGGGCTATACGAGTATTTAGTCATGCCCTTTGGGCTTTGTAATGCTCCTGCAGCATTTCAATTTTTCATTACTGAAGTGCTCAGAGATATGCTAGAAGATTATGTCATAGCCTACATTGACGATCTATTGATTTATTCTGCCTCCCTGTCAGAACACATAATGCATGTACGGAAGGTATTAGAACGCCTACATGACAACAAATTGTATTGTAAACTAGAGAAGTGCTCTTTCCACACTCAAGAGGTGCCCTTTCTAGGTTTTGTGGTGTCTCCATGGGGTTTGGCAATGGATCCTGGTAAGGTGAAGGCTGTCTTGTCCTGGCCAGCGCCTAAAACAGTCAAAGAGTTGCAAAGCTTCTTGGGTTTTGCCAACTTTTATCGAAGGTTTATCAAGAATTTTTCTGATCTGGCATCGCCACTTACGGCCCTCTTGAAGAAGGGAGTCATATATACCTGGTCCAGAACAGCTGAGAATGCATTCCAACAGTTGCGTCTTTCTTTCACCCGAGCTCCCGTTCTTCACCACCCTGATCCTGCCCTGCCTTTTATTGTGGAGGTTGATGCTTCTCAAGTGGCCGTGGGGGGAGTACTCAGTCAAAGAGACCCTGTTAGTGGCCTTAATCACCCAGTGGCCTATTTTTCACACAAATTTACCCCGGCAGAATACAATTACGCGGTAGGAGAAAAGGAGCTTCTCGCTATAAAAAAGGCTTTTGAAGAATGGCGTCAGTATTTGTTGGGGGCTAGGCATCAAACAACAGTCCTGACAGATCACCGCAACCTCCAATATTTGACGTCCGCCAAAGCGTTGTCCATGCGACAAATACGGTGGTCACAGTTCTTTTGCGAGTATGACTTTTGTATCCACTACCGTCCAGGGCGGAAGAATGGGAAGGCGGACACCTTATCTCGCTTAGGGTTTGATCACCCCGAATTGCCTTTGGAAGCCCCGACTATTGTTCCTAAGGAAGCTATTTTAGGTGGGGTTCTCTCTGAAGAAATGTTTCTCACCCAGGTTAGGCAGAGCCAGTCATCAGCAGAAATGGGGGGTGTTGTGGGTTCTCAGCCCACTACCATTCAGAACGGATACGTATGTGTACAAGGGGGAATAGTTTTACCCACTAGGGAACTACAGCAACAGGTGTTGGATTGGTACCACTCCCATACATTGGCAGGCCACCCAGGAATTAAGAAGACTACTCAGGCAGTGCGAGAACGATTCTGGTGGCCGCGCATGCTGAAGGACATTATTACGTATGTTAAGACGTGTCATGTATGTGCCCAGTCCAAAGTCTCCCGCCAAAACCCAGTGGGCTTACTCCTGCCTCTCCCTGTTCCGCCGGGACCCTGGCATACTGTATCCCTTGATTTTGTGGTCGAGTTGCCGGTGACCCAAAACCAAAATACTACCCTGCTAGTGGTGGTGGATATGTTTACAAAAACAGCTCATTTTGTTCCCTTGAGGGGGTTGCCTACTGCCAGTGAACTAGCTTCAGTGTTCTTACGAGAGATCGTCCGTCTACATGGAATTCCCTCTGTGCTGGTGTCTGATAGGGGGGCCCAGTTTGTGTCCCGGTTTTGGAAATGTTTGTGCTCCTTGCTTGGTATAGATGTCAGGTTGTCCTCTAGTCATCACCCCCAATCCGACGGGCAGACTGAGAGGGTTAACCAATGCTTCGAACAGTACATGCGAACACAGGCACTGCAGAAACCTATAGAATGGGATGAATGGGTGTGGGTGGCAGAAATCGCATATAACAACAGCCCCCATTCCTCTACGGGCTACTCACCCTTCTATAGTTCTCACGGATTCCATCCCAAGTTGTTACCTACTGGAGTGTCCCAGGAAGGCCCTACCCCGGCGGCCAATGAGTTCCTCTCACGGCTGCGAGAAATCCATAGTTGCACCCGGGAGAATCTGGAAGCCGCAAAGATAGCGTATAAGGAGGGGGCTGATCTTCACAGACGGTTAGAACCTATCTATGAACCGGGGGATAAGGTGTGGCTTTCCACCAAACATCTGGCACTCCGTGGTCCACGCAAGTTCAACCCTGCCTACATAGGCCCATACAAGGTACACAGTGTGATTAATCCAGTGGCTGTGAAACTGGAATTACCTACCTCCTTCAAGATACATCCAGTGTTCCACGTTTCTCTGGTAAAGCCTGTGGAATCGGGAACCCGGCTCTCGCGTCGTCCACCTCCAGTCTCTCTTTCAGATCCCTTTGAGTATGAAGTGGAATCCATAGTGGATTCGCGGTTGGTGAAGAATACACTCCAGTACCTTATACATTGGAAGGGATATGGAGTGGAGGAACGTACGTGGGAGCCGGTCGCTAATGTCCACGCCCCTCGACTTGTACGCCTGTTTCACATGCAGCATCCTGATAAACCCAAGACGGGGGGGCCGTTGTGGGGGGAGTGTGCTGTCATGCCCCGGGACTCGAACTCTGATCCACAGACGAACCAGTATTTAAGGAGGCTAGGCGCGTACGATCGCGCTTAGCGTTCTAGCTTAGTTGCCTGATTTGGTCCTAGTGTTGAATGCCTGGCTTCCGGAAAGATTGCTTCCTGTTTCCGGAGTAGCGTGAATCCTTGCGGGTTCTTTTCGAGCGGTTTTTGGCGTGTTTGCAAGACACCAAAGTATTACCGTTGCGAGCTCTCCTGTTCCACCTTGGAGCTCGCTTGTGTGTTGCCATTGTTTGTCGTCCATTCGTATGCCCTTTTCCGTATCCCATTGCTGCCTCTCAGACGCAGCGTGAGCACCTTGGTGGCGGTAGGATAGTTGTATATAGTGTGCTTGTCTTTTCTTTAACGGTGTCCTTCCCCACTCTGTCCATCCGTCCTGTTTTTGATATTATTTGAGGGTTCAGCTATCCCTTGCACCGTTCATTCTCACTCAACCGTCTAGTTCCTTGTCTTCCCTTTTGTTGGGAATTTACTAGTTCACATTCCTTCGACATCTGGAAGATCCACAACGTCCCACAACAGTCACCCCCATATCTCACAACCCTGGTTCATTTCTCCTCCTTAAGAATGGTGGGATAGTTCTCCTCGGAGAATGAAGTTTCACTAATACAAGGGGGCTGCTAGCGTGAACCACGAAGTAAGAGCCGATGCACGACTGAAACACGGTAACAGCGCAATGCGCTCCATTTTCTTATGTGTTTACAGTTACCTTAAGTATGAGTGAATCTAATAGTTATTGCCTGCTGCTTTCCTGTTAGGTCGTAGCCCACATCCAAAGAAGTTCCATTGTACCTGTCATTTGTAAATACCAGGAAGGGGAGTTGGAGTGGTCTCCATGAGTGAGTGAAGGACCTATAGTAGCTCTGATGTGATTGATGTTACCATTACATAATTTCCTCTGACTTGTTGCTTATGTGATTTAGGAAAACTGGTCGTTCTATGCCTGTCCTCTCCTGTGTACCTGGTATTTCCAATATTGGTGATTCCCCGTCCTGCCAAGAGATCCAGACCCCAGTGGTAGGTGGGCGTGCTGATGTTCATGGGTTACTGTTTATGTGCCAGAGGGAAGAGTGATTAGGTTTTCTATTACAGTGTGCATCCAGAGAAGACCCACCTCCTTGGACCCTCCGCAACACTACCTCTGAAGTCATACCCTCCTTCCCTTGTTTTGTCACCCTGTTTTCCCTTGGCGTGTCATCCGGTTCTCTAGGGTTTGATAGAGACGGAAGGCCGCAGGGGAAGACAGAGATATATCTTCAGGTTCCTGACGCTCCTGCAGAAGATTCTGAGCACCCTTACATCAGATAGGATCAATATAACAAGGGGTACTAGACAGGGCTGCCCATGCTCTCCAATCTTGTTCGCGCTTTACATAGATCCCTTAATTACACAATTAATGAATAGTGCGATTATTAAACCAGTAACATCAAATGGGTTTCATACTAAAATTCTCGCTTATGCGGATGATTTAGCAGTCATCACAAAAGATCCAGAGCTAGCTATGAGGGAGGTAGTTAACATAACCGGTCAGTTTGGAGATGTGTCTGGCTACCGATTAAATGTTGACAAAACTCAGGTATTATGCTAAAAAAAAATAGCCAAGGTGGATGGAAGATATGTAGGATCTGTAGTTTACCTGGGTATAACAATAAATGCAGAACCAGGTAAAATAATTGACGACAATTACACCCCTCTTTTGAAATCTATGGAAACAGACCTAAAACGAATGGACTCATTACAGCTGTCACTGATAGGGAGGGCTAACGTTATAAAAATGACAATGTTTCCTAAGGTGCTCTACAAATTAAGATCAATCCCATTTAAAATTGATGAGAAAATTATTAGGAGGATTGAGGCCATTTTTTAAAAAAATTTTATGGCAATATGGTAAAATAAGGCGGTCAAATAGATATATGTCATTACCACAAGATAGAGGTGGTTTGGGACTGCCAGATATTAAGAGCTACCATCTTGCATGTCTCCTTACAGACATGGCTATTCTACTCCATCCGGGTGGCCCAACCCTCAGACAGTCGGCAATACCATCAATTTTTCAGCTATTGGTAGGAGGTGAAGCCGTAGGGCTTTTATTAAGGCAAACACAGAGGAGTTATTTCAAGGAAACTGGATATAAGACGCTTGAGGATGTATGGTATATTTGGAAAACTGTTAAAAAAGCTCTAGATATACCTACCATCCATTATCGCACACCACTTTGGAACTCAACACTTTTTCCAAATTTTAGTAGGGATGGAACGTGGCGTCATTGGGAGAGTCATGGTATAGTGGAGCTGGGGCAAATAATGATTGGTGATCAGTGTAGAACACTTGAAGAACTTACACAACACTATTCACTACGAGGCTATCAAGAATTCGAATACATGCAGATTGTAAATAGAATTAAATCAATTAGGCCATGTATCACTCTGCAAGGGAAATATGAACTAATTGAGTATTTGAAGTCAGGGGGCCATAGAATTAGAGATATATATAAAATATTCAATGATGCAATAATAGATGATATTGGCAAAATCGAAGCTGCATGGTCCAAAAAATTAGGAGATCCAGAAATAGACGTTGATAAGGCGTTAGCTATGGACAAGAGATTCTTACGCTCCTCGAATCTCAGAGCCCAACATTACAAAACCCTATTTAATTTATACTACACGCCCGAAAAACTATTTTCGTGGGGGAAAGCGACAGATAGTAATTGCCCCAGATGTGGAAAAGGTACGGCAGATCTTATACACATGTTCTATGGCTGTGAAAAACTGAAATTAATCAAAATTGAAATAACACGGTTTTTAGAGGGGCTACTTGATGTTAAAATTAACCTATCCCCGACCCTGATAATAATTGGCTGTGACGCGAAACTAAACATAAGTATCGAGGCTGAAGCTTTAGTCTTTATCTCTGCAGCAGTTCTTAGGATTCTAATTAGTGCAGCCTGGAAGGATACAGAAGCCCCAACTTTTCAAATGTGGTTGTGTAGAATGCTGGGTATACATAATATTGAGGAGGCACTATATGACTTAAAGGGAGCAAAGTTAAGGGATGTGGGCAAGCGACTTTGGGCCCCAGTGGCTACATGGAGGACAGCAAAATTGACCACAAACGAATGATATATTGGCTGTATCGATATTTAATATGCTAATTTAATTTGTATTGTATGTCACTGTGTATCACTCTGTCTGTTTTTGTATTGCATGAGGGTATAATGCTATGTTCTATTTTATGTATCTATGTACCCATTTAGTAATATGTATTTGCCGGTACGAACTCTCAAATAAAATTTAAAAAAAAAATAAAAAATGAATATTTAATATTCTCAAATGTAATATCAAAACATTTTTCTTTAAAGACCATTGACCGAAAACATTTAAAAACACTTAAAAACTCTGAATGAGCGCTATAACTTTGCTCAATTTTACATTAAATATAAATGTGAAAGTAAGCATCGTTACAAGTCTCAAATAACCACACTATTGAGCATCTGTATTGCTTTATCTAGCTAGCCATAATCACAGTTACAGTACAGGTTGTCGTATACAAATCCAAAAGTATTAAAGTACATACTTTTACAATGTGATGGAAATGTGAAAATAGTGCTTCTGGATAACTTGGAAACATACTAGCTATGCCATTTACAAACTCACCAGCTTAAACACAACTCCAGAACACACTACAGTGACAACACTGTACACCAAACCAACACACTACAATGCAGCAAAACACATCAACACAACAAAACTTCAACCTTTAACCTAACAAAACACGACAACAAATCAATAATACACCACTGACCAACAAACAAACACTGCATTATAACGTATCACACCATAGAAAGACAATGTGGCAACACGCAAGCACAACAACACAACAATAAACAGCACAGCAATTCAAGTGTTCTAGTTGTTGTGCGGTGCCATGGTTGGGTCATATTATGGTATGTTGATGGGTGGGGTGGGGATATCCAGACTTTCACATGGTGAGCAAACTTCTTGTAGCTTTGCATATCCACGCAAGGGCCTGCGCCACGCTGGAACTGTTGTTGTGTTCTATTTATACAGCTGCTCTTACTACCCTGACAAGGCACTGAAGCACTTTTAGAATGGGTTTCACTGCTGACCTTCAAGCGAAGCGTCACATGCTTTGAGCCTGTGGCTTCACAGGGTAAAAGCTTTGAGGTCAGCAGTAGCCCACCAGACCACTGGTGTACTGACCTTGGTTTTCCAGATCATTGTCTGCAGGCAGGCTTCAGGAGATAACTCCAGTCACCCATCCAGGGTCGGACTGGTCCACAGGACAATGAGGGATTGCACGATCGGGTGGTCTGAAAGATCAGTGTGTGGGTCCGTTTTTTAGCAGAACTGTTTTATAACCTTTACCTAATCTCTCCAAGGCGGCACCTATTTCAAGCATAATTATTTAATTCATCCTCCACCCTGTACCTAATATCCCCACTTTATAATACCCCCAGTAACAGCACAAAACATTGCCTTTCTAATCAAACAAGTCATAACACTTTAACGGAGTTTCATTAACTTATATTGCACAACTGCTCATCAAGCTACAACTTACAACAAAAAAAACAGCTCATTATTAATCACATTGGCGAAACCTATTGCGTTTACTAATGCTTGTTTTAAATTACTGTCAATACATTTTTAATGGTCATGACAATGCATAAATTCTCCCTAAGAAGGGATGCTATCCTGAATTATAATAGAAACAATAAACTCGTGTTTTGAAAACAAAATGTAAGAAATAAAATGAATACCTTAATCTCTACTGATTGAAAATTGAGGTGGGCCTATAGACGAATAAGTAATCGTCTGGCTCATAACAGCTGCAATCTGGTGGTAGTTTCTGTATTTCAGTGTCATTAGGTCTGACAGGACGTGGTCAGCTAGGTTCTGATGCACACCGTCAGCAAGGCTCCACACAGAAACAATCATACACTGTGCTTTCCAATTCCTACCTCTCCACCCTTCACACTTCCAATCATTTCTTCATGCTCACCTACACAAACCTTCCATTATTTAAAGAATCATTAAGATCTCCAAATCTCCCTCTAAATTAATGCTCCCTAAAAGGGTTAAAAAATTATGCTGTTAATTACATATTATAATTTCATGTCACAGTATACACAGACCTCTTCTGAACAACAGATAGGTCTTCTAGTTCATGGTTCACCTGTTTCCAGTCCTGGACAGCCCAGGACTAGACACATGGTGTTTGCTATACAAGCGTGATCAGGGAGCCCTCATTCTTACACAAAACTAACAAATCTTGCACAGCATGGAAAAGATGAAGTACCACAACCACTTTGTGCACGTAAAACCTCACTCCAAAGCAAGAACACACCACAACATCGCTGTATAGACATCGGAAAACAGACATATTTCTCAATCCTTCCACCTAAGAGCTGTATATTGATACAAGCAATTTTGTCTGGCAGTGGTGCTCAATGTCGGTTCACAAGGTGCGGATTATCCAAAGTTTTTAAGACAAGCACTATGCCAACGCTAACCCTTTCCACTGATTTAAATAAATTTAATTAATTTAGACACAGAAAATCTGTCCTAGATCATGCCTTCTTGACGATCACTCGCAACTCTATTGCGTGGCATCCACCCATGGCAGACATTGGAGCACAAATGAGCTGCATTCCCAGCTTTTCCCCTGTAGGTGAATAAGTGTTTAGGGGTTGTATGGGGATTCATAACCGCATCCAGTGTTTAAGTAGGTGAACTACAGTGGATTGGGTACACATTCAAGCCAGCTGTTTGCTGTGAGATCCCCGTAAGAGCTGGATATACTCCGCAAAGTGCCCGACATGAATACAATGCTACTCCACTCCAGCACTGGTGTTCCACCTCTGTGTTCCATGCAGCTTCCCAGGCTCAGGGCAATGAAGTGCACACTCAATCTCTCTGAACTTAACCAATGCAGGTCAAGGCAGGCAATTACTGAATGCCTGCTCCTTCACTTAACTTCTCAAGGTCTGAGATGGAAGCTAGGAGTACACAGCAATATGAACAACTCTCATGCAGATTCATCAAGGAGGCTCAGACCCAATGGAATGAACCAAGAGTGGAGATTAATGCAGATATCCTCCAGGGATCACCTTTAAACAGCTCCTGCTCTCCATCCAAGAGCCACTGTTACAGGGGACAATTATCTGAGTGCTTTGACAGATCTAATACAATAAGGGGAGCCAATGTTTCCATTTCACTAAAAAGGTGGACGTACACAGTTAGCGCCATGTGCCTGTGTACTAACAATGCCTTCCAGTCAATCTTCAGAGCCTCACCTTCTGTGTGAGCTGTACACAGATGGAAAGGCCTTCAGGGCCCAGAGCCACACCCCAGCACACTGAGGCTTTTCAGAGGCATCCGCCTGTCTAGAAATTTCCTCCATGAACCCAGTCTGCCTCTATGGTTTGGTCATGTAAAAGGGGGTCTGCCAATGTTCTTTTAAAACACAGTGAGCACTTTTCT
Source organism: Triturus cristatus (assembly GCF_964204655.1). Classification (NCBI taxonomy): domain Eukaryota; kingdom Metazoa; phylum Chordata; class Amphibia; order Caudata; family Salamandridae; genus Triturus; species Triturus cristatus. The sequence goes on from NC_140580.1 coordinate 991,180,784, forward strand.
TGAGCTAGATCTTTCTGAATTCAGGATTCACTCTTTTGTTGTTTGATTCATACAATCCAGGGGGATTAAGAGTGGTGGCTCCAGTAGCTTCCCTCCCTCTCTTGTTGTTGATTTATAATGCTCCACTGCTGTCATCAAATCTTGCTAACCGTTGACATGGTCATGTTCTGCCTAGACTACTGCAACAAATTAAACACCGGCATTCCCAGTGCTTCTCTCTCAAAACTCAAAATTTCAAAACCTTGCAGACTTCTTGTTTGGTTTGAAACAACATCACATTATCAAAGCTGGCCCTTGTATCCCCACAGGGGCACCCAGTCAAAGAAAGAACTACCTTCAATACTTGCTGCCTGGTACATACAGTGCTCTGTCACTGATCACTGTACATACGCACAAAACGAAGATCACTATCAAGTTAAGAACATCTTTTACGTCTCACCGAATGCATTTTGATAGTCCCATACTCGTAGCCCTGACTGAGTTTTTACATCAACATGTTTTCCTCGTAATTGTGATTCATGCTGCTAAACATGTTCCCACTCTCTTACTCATGTTGCACAAAAGATGATTTTGCACATTGATTTGATACCAAAATGTGATTGTGCATCTAAATATAATACCACTATGCTACTTACTTTGTACCCAGAGTGAATTTGCACATAAAAGTGTTTTTATAACTAAGCTAGAATTTGCACATAAATAGGATTTGCACATAAATAGGATTTTTTACCCTAAAGATTTTCCTACATTCATACCGATATTACAACAAGTGAGATTTTGCTTTTCCGTATGCTGTTCACCAAATATGTAGTTATGCCAATGGACACATTTTACATCTAATGTAACATTTTACTACTGCCTTTTCACTCTTTAGTATGTGATATCCCACTGATGTATATTATGTCTGTCCCAAACTTATTGTGCTTTTCAAGATGAATAGCGTACAAATCTTTCATATAACCACATCGAAGCTAGCTCTAACCACAGCAAAGTACTCTTCAGCATTGTCAAGGAGTTCTCCAACCCTCACAGCAACCGAGAACATCATCACCCCTTCCCAAGAACTCTGTGACACCCTGGGGGCTTCTTCCATAACAAGACCTCTACCATCTACAAACACTTTTAACTCTAACCTGTCACCTCTGACCTCCCCAGCCTCCTCACTCTCACAGACACAAACTCCAATTTCTGGATCACCGCTCGGGACCAGCTTAACACTCAGAGCACCACTGTCATCCTGCTCTCCATCCTCTCAGGAGCTCCCACGGACCCCTGTCACCACCACATATTCAACCTCGAAAATAATACTATCAGCAGCAACCTAACAGCCATCTTCATCCCCTCCACACCTCAGCCACCTTTGCAAAAGAAGTCAAACCCCTCCTCAAGAAACCACCCGCCGACCTCAATGAGCTCTGAACTACCGGCCCATCTCCCTGCTCCCCTTCCCCACCAAAGTCATCGAAAGGCCATCAACCCCCATTGCACAGAATACCTGGAGAACAACTATCGTCTGGACCCATCCCAATCTGGATTCTGCATGAACCATAGCGCCGAAACTGCCCTGATCGCAGCCACTGACAATAGCAAGGCCCTCCTAGACCAGGGAGAGGCGGCCGCTCTGATCCTCCTCGACCTGTCAGCAGCCTTCGACACTGTGTCCCACCACACTCTGATCAAGAGGCTTAATCAGATTGGAATCCAAGAGGATGACCTCGAATGGATCACATCCTTCCTCACAGAAAGAACACAGAGAATCCGCTTTCCACTTTTCACCTCGGCTCCCAAGAAGATCATCTGCGGCCTCTCTGAAGACTCATACCTCAGTCCTACACTGTTCACCGCAAACATTACCCACCTGGGCAACATAGCCCGAACCCACGGACTGAACATCATCTCCTACGCAGAAGACACCCAGCTCATCCTCTCCCTATCTGAAAACCCATCAACCAAGAGGGACAACATTCACTCATGCATGACCAGAGGTGCCGACTGGATGCAAAACAAAGGCCTCAAACTCACAGACAAAACAGAAGTACTGATCTTCAGGATCAACACCTCCCTGTGGAATGACTCCTGGTGGCCTGCTGACCTAGGACTCTAACCCACTCCAACAGACCATGTCCGGAAACCTGACATCATCCTGGACAGCAAACTCACCAGGAAAAAGCAGATCAACGCAGTCTCTTCCACCTGCTTCTTCACTCTTCACATGCTCCGTAAGATTTTCAAGTTGCTCCCAGTCACCACCAGACACACGGTCACTCAAGCCCTCGTCACCAGCCACTTAGACCATGGCAACACACTCTACGATGGAATCACCACTCACCTCCTGAGAATATTCCAGACCATACAGATCTCAGCAGCCATACTCATCCTTGACCTCCCTAGATGGACCCACATCACCCCACACCTAAAGAAACGTAATTGCCCCCCCTTCTCAAGAGATGCCAATTCAAGATGCTGACCAATGCCTACAAAGCCCTGTGCAATCAAGGACCGGCCTACATCAACTACCACCTGAGATTCCACCAACCCTCAAGACACCTGTGCTCTGTCTCCTTCTCGCTCACAGCATCAGCATCGCTGAAGCAACAGCGGAGCACGCTACTTCTCCTAACTCTCCACAAAGTTCTGGAACAGCATCCACCTCCGGACATCACCCTCTCTTCAGGAATTCAGAAGGGGACTTAAGACCTGGTTGTTCGACTGAGTCCACACGAGCAGCTTGGCTTTCAACACCTAAATACCCTTGCGAGTGAATAGCAGCTCTTTATAAATCCTGTTTGCTTTATTGGCCTCCAAATACCATAAACAACGAACCCTGACCAGGAAACCTTAACCTGTGACAAATACCACTGTTTTAGACTAGGCTGTGGATATAAACTTGCATAGCTTCAACACATTGTTTGATATGCTGGGTGCCCTACTGCGGCCATTACCATCTCACTCTCCTTCACTCCCAGGCCTACACTTTCTAATGATGGCATCACTACTCTAGTCACTCCAATGGCCCCATTATCCCTCACAAAACCCAAACCCAGACAGGATAATGCCAGCACTAATCAATGTAGGGGAGCCATAAGCTGGAACAATGCTATTGGTACACTGAGATAGATACAATTCTGTCAAGACTCAAAACAAGTCTTCCAGTAGCCTCTAGTAAGACACAATGCAGCCGTCCTCTGTCAATCAACCTCCCAGTCTTCTTGATCCAGCTTCCAGCTGCGCCAAACCAATGGCACACAAATTGGCTCATCACAAAAATACTATATGAGGCATACGAAAGGGGCTTTTACTCACATTATGCTTCCTTACAATTACTTGCTAGAACCAGAACAAACATCTCTTAAACACTTCCTAAAATGAACTGTTTCACCTTAAAATGAAGATGATCACATGCCTGAAACGATACAAAATGTGCAAACAACATTGTCTCTCTTTCCCACAAGCACACTTTTACCGGGTACTACTCTCCTAGATCCTCTCAGCCCCAATTATATCTCACTGAGCACACCTACTCCGGAGCCCCAATGCATGAGAGCATACTTCCATACGCCAAGTGTACCACCACAGCCTGACGCAAATACTATGTGATCACAGCTCCAAATACTATTTAGGACCGGGTGATATTTTTAATCCGTGACAACCTGAAAAATCTGCATTCGACAAGGCTTGGAAAATACAAGGCAAAGGAGACAGACATGAGAGGCACAGAAAGAGGCAGGATGCTCAAAGACATGACTGATATAGTCTATACAGTTGCACATTTCTGGATTTGCACATGTAAGCCCATTAAAGCCTGACCTACTGGCTCTGCCAATGCTTGTTATATGGCCAGTAGGTGAAAGAGTCCCTTCACAGCCTTTGTAATGCATGTTAGAGCAAGAGTATACAGCCACTGATGAGATTCCTTGCACAGTTAAAATAGTTGACAGCCATAAGTGAAGGTTTCTCATCCTCCATTTCGACCTACTGTTTCCTTGCACAGCACCCGGCGGAGAAAGTCTTTTTTCCCTTTCTGACATGTAAATGGAGGAGAGAGTTAGAGTGGCCGTGGGGCAGGCTCCATGCTGTGCATTCATCTGAACAAAAGCTTAGAAGGATTTCTTTAAGTGCAGGTTTAGGATAAAAGGGTCAGTTAAGTGGTTAGATGCTTTTCAAATAGCGTTGTCTTTTACTTTAAATAGTTTAGGTACAGTTGAAAAAATGCATACATGAGTTTTGTCAGCTAGATCTTTGTAACGTATTATTGAGTATTTTCACTAAAATAACCAAATAACTGCCTTCACACATGACTGCGAGGCATTGTGCATTAAGTATTTACTACAAGAGATAGCGGAGACAGGATTGCTTACAGCCATCGGTTATAGAGATGCGTTACAACAAACAAATGATGGACGGAATGCTGACAATGCAGACATTCTCCCCCAGTCAAGAGATCTGGGTTAAATCCATCGTTCTTTTGCCCACTACGCCAGCCCAGTTCAGACATGGCCATATGCAAATCAGTCTTGACCCTGTGCCTCATGGGAACAGTCCAGCCCGAACTGCCAAGCCATGTCTTCCCTGGACCGGAATCAAGCATCCTAGGACCGGTTTCTGGCTATCAGCCGTCATCAGCCAGGATAGCTTGACTCCAGTGGCGTAGTGAGCACGGGACCCACGTGTGGGCATACCCATCCCACTTAGGGCGAAAAGCGTTACAACAAACAAATGATGGACGGAATGCTGACAATGCAGACATTCTCCCCCAGTCAAGAGATCTGGGTTAAATCCATCGTTCTTTTGCCCACTACGCCACCCCACTTCAGACATGGCCAAATGCAAATCAGTCTTGACCCTGTGCCTCATGGGAACAGTCCAGCCCGAACTGCCAAGCCATGTCTTCCCTGGACCAGAATCAAGCATCCTAGGACCGGTTTCTGGCTCTCAGCCGTCATCAGCCAGGATAGCTTGACTCCAGTGGCGTAGTGAGCACGGGACCCACGTCTGGGCATACCCATCCCACTTAGGGCGAAAAGCGTTACAACAAACAAATGATGGACGGAATGCTGACAATGCAGACATTCTCCCCCAGTCAAGAGATCTGGGTAAAATCCATCGTTCTTTTGCCCACTACGCCACCCCAGTTCAGACATGGCCATATGCAAATCAGTCTTGACCCTGTGCCTCATGGGAACAGTCCAGCCCGAACTGCCAAGCCATGTCTTCCCTGGACCGGAATCAAGCATCCTAGGACCGGTTTCTGGCTATCAGCCGTCATCAGCCAGGATAGCTTGACTCCAGTGGCGTAGTGAGCACGGGACCCACGTCTGGGCATACCCATCCCACTTAGGGCGAAAAGCGTTACAACAAACAAATGATGGACGGAATGCTGACAATGCAGACATTCTCCCCCATTCAAGAGATCTGGGTTAAATCCATCGTTCTTTTGCCCACTACGCCACCCCAGTTCAGACATGGCCATATGCAAATCAGTCTTGACCCTGTGCCTCATGGGAACAGTCCAGCCCGAACTGCCAAGCCATGTCTTCCCTGGACCGGAATCAAGCATCCTAGGACCGGTTTCTGGCTATCAGCCGTCATCAGCCAGGATAGCTTGACTCCAGTGGCGTAGTGAGCACGGGACCCACGTGTGGGCATACCCATCCCACTTAGGGCGAAAAGCGTTACAACAAACAAATGATGGACGGAATGCTGACAATGCAGACATTCTCCCCCAGTCAAGAGATCTGGGTTAAATCCATCGTTCTTTTGCCCACTACGCCACCCCAGTTCAGACATGGCCATATGCAAATCAGTCTTGACCCTGTGCCTCATGGGAACAGTCCAGCCCGAACTGCCAAGCCATGTCTTCCCTGGACCGGAATCAAGCATCCTAGGACCGGTTTCTGGCTATCAGCCGTCATCAGCCAGGATAGCTTGACTCCAGTGGCGTAGTGAGCACGGGACCCACGTCTGGGCATACCCATCCCACTTAGGGCGAAAAGCGTTACAACAAACAAATGATGGACGGAATGCTGACAATGCAGACATTCTCCCCCAGTCAAGAGATCTGGGTTAAATCCATCGTTCTTTTGCCCACTACGCCACCCCAGTCCAGACATGGCCATATGCAAATCAGTCTTGACCCTGTGCCTCATGGGAACAGTCCAGCCCGAACTGCCAAGCCATGTCTTCCCTGGACCGGAATCAAGCATCCTAGGACCGGTTTCTGGCTATCAGCCGTCATCAGCCAGGATAGCTTGACTCCAGTGGCGTAGTGAGTACGGGACCCACGTCTGGGCATACCCATCCCACTTAGGGCGAAAAGCGTTACAACAAACAAATGATGGACGGAATGCTGACAATGCAGACATTCTCCCCCAGTCAAGAGATCTGGGTTAAATCCATCGTTCTTTTGCCCACTACGCCACCCCAGTTCAGACATGGCCATATGCAAATCAGTCTTGACCCTGTGCCTCATGGGAACAGTCCAGCCCGAACTGCCAAGCCATGTCTTCCCTGGACCGGAATCAAGCATCCTAGGACCGGTTTCTGGCTATCAGCCGTCATCAGCCAGGATAGCTTGACTCCAGTGGCGTAATGAGCACGGGACCCACGTATGGGCATACCCATCCCACTTAGGGCGAAAAGCGTTACAACAAACAAATGATGGACGGAATGCTGACAATGCAGACATTCTCCCCCAGTCAAGAGATCTGGGTTAAATCCATCGTTCTTTTGCCCACTACGCCACCCCAGTTCAGACATGGCCATATGCAAATCAGTCTTGACCCTGTGCCTCATGGGAACATTCCAGCCCCAACTGCCAAGCCATGTCTTCCCTGGACCGGAATCAAGCATCCTAGGACCGGTTTCTGGCTATCAGCCGTCATCAGCCAGGATAGCTTGACTTCAGTGGCGTAGTGAGCACGGGACCCACGTCTGGGCATACCCATCCCACTTAGGGCGAAAAGTGTTACAACAAACAAATGATGGATGGAATGCTGACAATGCAGACATTCTCCCCCAGTCAAGAGATCTGGGTTAAATCCATCGTTCTTTTGCCCACTACGCCACCCCAGTTCAGACATGGCCATATGCAAATCAGTCTTGACCCTGTGCCTCATGGGAACAATCCAGCCCGAACTGCCAAGCCATGTCTTCCCTGGACCGGAATCAAGCATCCTAGGACCGGTTTCTGGCTATCAGCCGTCATCAGCCAGGATAGCTTGACTCCAGTGGCGTAGTGAGCACGGGACCCACGTCTGGGCATACCCATCCCACTTAGGGCGAAAAGCGTTACAACAAACAAATGATGGACGGAATGCTGACAATGCAGACATTCTCCCCCAGTCAAGAGATCTGGGTTAAAACCATCGTTCTTTTGCCCACTACGCCACCCCAGTTCAGACATGGCCATATGCAAATCAGTCTTGACCCTGTGCCTCATGGGAACAGTCCAGCCCGAACTGCCAAGCCATGTCTTCCCTGGACCGGAATCAAGCATCCTAGGACCGGTTTCTGGCTATCAGCCGTCATCAGCCAGGATAGCTTGACTCCAGTGGCGTAGTGAGCACGGGACCGACGTCTGGGCATACCCATCCCACTTAGGGCGAAAAGCGTTACAACAAACAAATGATGGACGGAATGCTGACAATGCAGACATTCTCCCCCAGTCAAGAGATCTGGGTTAAATCCATCGTTCTTTTGCCCACTACGCCACCCCAGTTCAGACATGGCCATATGCAAATCAGTCTTGACCCTGTGCCTCATGGGAACAGTCCAGCCCGAACTGCCAAGCCATGTCTTCCCTGGACCGGAATCAAGCATCCTAGGACCGGTTTCTGGCTATCAGCCGTCATCAGCCAGGATAGCTTGACTCCAGTGGCGTAGTGAGCACGGGACCCACGTCTGGGCATACCCATCCCACTTAGGGCGAAAAGCGTTACAACAAGCAAATGATGGACGGAATGCTGACAATGCAGACATTCTCCCCCAGTCAAGAGATCTGGGCTAAATCCATCGTTCTTTTGCCCACTACGCCACCCCAGTTCAGACATGGCCATATGCAAATCAGTCTTGACCCTGTGCCTCATGGGAACAGTCCAGCCCGAACTGCCAAGCCATGTCTTCCCTGGACCGGAATCAAGCATCCTAGGACCGGTTTCTGGCTATCAGCCGTCATCAGCCAGGATAGCTTGACTCCAGTGGCGTAGTGAGCACGGGACCCACGTCTGGGCATACCCATCCCACTTAGGGCGAAAAGCGGTACAACAAACAAATGATGGACGGAATGCTGACAATGCAGACATTCTCCCCCAGTCAAGAGATCTGGGTTAAATCCATTGTTCTTTTGCCCACTACGCCACCCCAGTTCAGACATGGCCATATGCAAATCAGTCTTGACCCTGTGCCTCATGGGAACAGTCCAGCCCGAACTGCCAAGCCATGTCTTCCCTGGACCAGAATCAAGCATCCTAGGACCGGTTTCTGGCTATCAGCCGTCATCAGCCAGGATAGCTTGACTCCAGTGGCGTAGTGAGCACGGGACCCACGTCTGGGCATACCCATCCCACTTAGGGCGAAAAGCATTACACTGTACTGGGGTGAATGTATGACATTGTTCTGCATTCTGTCCATCAATTGTTATTTTTGCATTTGTCACCCCGAGTGGGAAGGGTATGCTCAGACGTGAGTCCCTTGCTCTCCATGCCACTGGAATCAAGCTATCCTGGCTGACGAGGGCTGAAAGCCCGAAACCGGTCCTAGGATGCTTGTTTCCAGTCCAGGGAGGACCTGGCTTGGCAGTTCGGGCTGGACTGTTCCCATGGGGCACAGGGTCAAGACTGATTTGCATATGGCTGGGTTCAAACTGGAATGGCATGGTGAGCAAAAAAACGATGGATTTAGGCCCAGATCTCTGTACTGGGGTGAATGTATGACATTGTTCTGCATTCTGTCCATCAATTGTTATTTTTGCATTTGTCACCCCGAGTGGGAAGGGTATGCTCAGACGTGAGTCCCTTGCTCTCCATGCCACTGGAATCAAGCTATCCTGGCTGACGAGGGCTGAAAGCCCGAAACCGGTCCTAAGATGCTTGTTTCCAGTCCAGGGAGGACCTGGCTTGGCAGTTCGGGCTGGACTGTTCCCATGGGGCACAGGGTCAAGACTGATTTGCATATGGCTGGGTTCAAACTGGAATGGCATGGTGAGCAAAAAAACGATGGATTTAGGCCCAGATCTCTGTACTGGGGTGAATGTATGACATTGTTCTGCATTCTGTCCATCAATTGGTATTTTTGCATTTGTCACCCCGAGTGGGAAGGGTATGCTCAGACGTGAGTCCCTTGCTCTCCATGCCACTGGAATCAAGCTATCCTGGCTGACGAGGGCTGAAAGCCCGAAACCGGTCCTAGGATGCTTGTTTCCAGTCCAGGGAGGACCTGGCTTGGCAGTTCGGGCTGGACTGTTCCCATGGGGCACAGGGTCAAGACTGATTTGCATATGGCTGGGTTCAAACTGGAATGGCATGGTGAGCAAAAAAACGATGGATTTAGGCCCAGATCTCTGTAGTGGGGTGAATGTATGACATTGTTCTGCATTCTGTCCATCAATTGTTATTTTTGCATCGGTTATAGAGATAGCAGAGACAGGATTGCTTACAGCCAAAGGTTATAGAAACAACAAAGAAAGGACTGCTTACAGCCATAGGTTATAGAGATACCAGAGTCATGACTGCTTACATCTAAAGGTTAAAGAGATAGCAGAGACAGGATTGCTTACAGCCATAGGTATAGAAATAACAGAGACACAGGATTGCTCACAGCCATGGGCTATAGAGATACCAAAGACAGGATTGCTTACAGCCATATTCTGTAGAGATAACATAGACAGGATTACTTACAACCATAGGCTATGTGCAGTAAATTTAGCAGAATTAGGAGCTATAGATTGAAGAAGTATAAGACGGTAGGCTTACACAGGGCGTGCTTACAACTTTCCAAATTCGGCTACGGTGCCATAAACGTCTTGGCTTATAACATATACATTATTTTGGGAACACTTTCATGCAGTTGGAGCAGATGGCAAGGTATGGGCATACAATCCTAGGAGCAGTTTAGTAAGGTGCAAGATTCACAGATTTTCATCAGGAGGACATTTCTGCACGTGCACTACTCTGCAAATGAGCATTATGTAGCTTTTCTCTCTGTGTGGATACTCTTTTTCCCATGGATAAACATCCTTTTTCTAAACCCTATTAAATAAAGGGTTGTTCCTTGCCCTTTCCTTTCTGGAAAGGAACATACTTCTACCTCCTCCACAAGGTTACACTTGTAAAATGCCTTTACATAGTAGGGAAAATACTTGAAAGTGTTCTGTGAATACCCATTAACTTTTCAGGCTGCAGGCGACGGCCTACTACTACAGGGAGTCCTACCAAGAAACAGCCACAAAGGAATTTAAGATAGTAAACAATTTTGTAAATTGGAACTCATATTGGAACTATCTGTACATAGGAGCACATCAGACCTGAACTCGGCTAACTAAATGGTGTATTTGCAAGCTTTCATGATCAACAGAACACTTGTTCATGCTTGGAATACTTCAATGGAAAGCATCAAGCACAAGGTAAACTGCATTATTTCCCATGTCTGCTTTTCTAGCCAGAGTTTGAAGCCAAGCCTTTGCTCCGCTTGCCCTACTCCTGCTGTATGATGATGGATGAGGAAGCTGCTCTGCGGCTTTTCTATAGCTTGCTACATCGCCATAGACTGGGAAGTCTAATGTAATAAAAGATTAGACATTATTTTTCTGGTTGATAGAACAACACAAAAATTGGTTTAGGGTGAGAGTGAAACTTCAGACCTCTTCAGCTACTAGTGACTAAGGCCCTACTTCATTTGAAGGAGTGCAGAAATACCAATGCATTGATACAACCAGAGTTACTGATACTGGCAGTATGAGCAATTCAGAGTGCAGGAGGCCCATGCTATTCAAACAGTATCCATAGGGTCCTTTGATAAACAGGGGATTACTGCAGGAATCAATATTACCCCACGATTCTCACTGCAGCTAAGACTATTTAAAGAGGCTGTCAGGAAATGTCTCTTTTTGCATGATCACCCCCAAAGTTTTGCATTGACACTGCATTGTTTTTCAACTCTTACAGTGCACTGAAGCCTGCTAACCAGACCTCAGCGCCTGTGTTCTAAACCCTTATAAAGTTTATGTTGAACTGGCAACCTCCAATTGGCATAAGCTGACTTATTTATAAATCTCTAGTATATGGTATCAAGGGTTCCTAGGGCATGTAATACCGTTTCCCTCCAGGGCTGCCTCACTGGTGGGGCCATCCTGTGTGGGACAAAGTACAAAATGGCTCCCAGCATGTCACTGCTACCTGGAAGAGCAGTTTTCAACTGCTAGTTCAACTTTGCCATTGAAAGCAATGGCAAAGTCCCCACTTCCCTTAACAAAATATATTTATCTCCCCTAAGGAGGGCCTATGGAGCCATGAGGCAGGGAGCTAAATATTATTAAGTATGACATATGCTTTTAATCTGTCCTGACAGCAACACATCCAAATTGTCGTTTTGCTGTGGAAAAGTTAGTAGCCCCATTGGCTAACCCAGAGTTACCGGCTGAACCCTCAGTCTGGCTAACTTCTGAATGGGGCTACTAAAATGGCTACGTCAAGGTAGAAAATTAATTGTGGCATCAAACCTGACTTGGTGCCCAAGTCAAATTTAATTTCACTTTTAAGGAAAGGCAGCTTCTAGAAAGTTGCCACTCTGCAGCTCAATATGTCCATTGTCCTCACATGGTCGCTGGCCACCAGACAGCTTTCTGCCCTCCTGGTGAGAGTACTGTCAATGACTCCCAGGCTTAGGAACAATGGTAGCCTGCTACATAGCGAAGTGTTACCGCCCCCTTGTTGGAAGCCACTCAGAGTGTTGGCCCAAAAGGCGAGCTTCAAAAGCGAAACTGCCTTTGCTATGCAAACGGCTATCACACTCCTGAGGGGTTGCCCGTTTGTTCAGGTACACAGGCTAGCAGCGGGAACAGAGAGGGAATACCAGTGCCGAAATCGGTTTGCCCGGGGAGGGGATCTGGCCCACAGGTAGTCATGCTTCTAGGGTGGGCTACCAATCTCCTAACATCCAAGAAAGGGTTCAGACATCTTGGGAGTGGGCAGAATAGTGCACCCTGGGATTACAAGATGCCACACATAGCTGGAAGTCATGAAAAGTCAGGAAGGTTTCTGGTACCCCATTTGCTAATGACAGCACCATCCTCCTAGGACACTTTCTGGGCATAAATATACCACCCCTGGCACCCTGAACCTCAGATCACTACAGAACCAGAGAGAGGACCGAAGAAGTACTGCCATGCTGAAGCCTTCACCTGGCAAAGAGAGGCTGCTCAGTCTTCTAGACTGCACCTGTTGCACCTTGGGGCAACAAAGAGAGGACTGTGCCTGTAGCTCCAGGCTTCAGGAAAATTCGCTGCCCAACCCCAGACCAAAGAAGTGACTACAAGGATCAGTAGGCTGACCCCTCCCTGTCCCCTCCCCCCCCCCCCCCAGAACTAGCATCAGGACCATCAAAGCTGAAGTAGCCCAACTTGGCAAGTCAGTAACCACTTCTGGAGAAACACTGCTAGGCCCCCCAAGAGACCGATCCTCAATTTCTGCAAATTGCACCCGAGCCTGTCGGACCCAGGAGTGTTGCCTGAGTCCAGTTTGGATGCGCAAGAGGGACACTAGCCTCCACCAAAGGATACCGCTGGACCGCTGTGAACGGAGACCTTTAGCCCAGCTGCAGCTGGCCTTTTACTGGCTCAAAGAGGACTTCAAGGGACATCTCCATTGACCACACAGCACCCAAAGCATCCATGAGCACCCTCAATCTCCTGCATTCCCAAAATCAGGACCACTCCATTAAAGTCTATGGCAGCTGTGGTGTAAAGTTCAGAACTGGACTGAAGCTTCAGTTCAGAAGCTTTTGTGATTAGGTAACTGTCTAAATACTCCTCGGTACCCCCCATATTCTCTCTGCCGGAGTTGGTCACCCGAATTGCATTGGAGGAGCCGAACATAACTCTTTCAAAGTTTTCGAAAGTTTCCAAACTTTTTGGTTACCAATGCTTGTTTATGGGTGTGACTAAAAGAAATGAGATTTACGTTTACTTTAAAAATATATGTATCTATGGAACCCTCCGGTGCATTTTGGTCATCTTGGTCTCTAAAAATTCATACAAATCTAATCTATTTTTATTAATTGGTGTTTTATTTCTTTCATGCAGTGTGTCTTTCTTATTTAGTTGTTTGTTGCTTCTAAATGCTTCACAATAGTTTCTTTGCTTAATCCCTTGCTGCTAGGAGCCACTGATACCCTGGGCTGAGCTAAAGGTTTTGTAAAGTAGCCTGTCTGGACCCAAGATAGTTTTTGTGAGTGTATTACACGGTAAGGTCGCACAACCATACTATAAAATACACCCAAATCTTCACAATAGCTTTCAGAATGTGAATTGTCAGTTAGGTGGGAGACCTTAAATGGTAGTGTGGTATTTTTTCCATGTCTATGAAGTGACATTTTTTTTTTTTAGATCTTCAGTACGTAGATAGGGAAGGCCTGACTTTTGTTTTCTTCTTTTGGCAGACCTGGTTTCAGCATGGCTATGTTTTTGTATCTTGTGCAATATTGGCTGCCTACAATTGGTAGTGTTTCTGCCAGGTGTGCTATAGTTTTTGAAGATGATGCAGGCCTGGAGGGGCAGCAAGCACATTATTTTTCATGTGGTTACACAGCCGCTGTTCCTGCTGGCACACATTGCAAAAGACATAGGTGACACAATGTATTGGCCTGCCATGATCTTGGCTCTGCTACTCACTATGGTAAACCATTCCAATTGCTACCTTCATCTTCTGTAGTAGGTCTCCTGCCACTTGATGACCTCTATAGGATGGTTTCTTTGGTATTGCATAACTGAGCCAAATGTTGAACATCACTACAGTTTAGGGGTACGCAGATTTGACCTTTAACACATAAGGTGGCCTCACTTTCTGATACTGAAATTGCACCAGAGTCCTCAGGATGGAGCTGCATTCAATGTTTAACCAGATTCATGAGTGTACAGGAGACGATGATAAACCAGCATGGATCTGACAAGAATGGGAAAACCTTCCAGAAAAGTAATTCACTTAATATCTGGTACAACTCTCCATGGACAATGCACGATACAACAAACTGAAACTGTTTTTTTTCCTTTAAAAAAGGCAATGGGCCATCAGGAAATACAGTTGTGGGCCAGAAGTGACTCTCCCTTCTATATATTAGAAATGTAATTAAAAAAACAAATAATGTTCATCAACAGTAACTAAAATGGTATACCATAATCAAAATCCGCACCAGACCAATTATGGTGACTGGCTAAGTAGACTAATGCTTGAAAAATCTGATAAAATCAGAATAAGGTATTTATGATGGACGCACAATCCAGAATGCAGGTAACACTGCCTATTATTATTCTTACAAGTATATATCAAAATTCTTTCTACGCAAAGTAGAAGTTGCAATCTGTCCAACTCATCCCCGCCCAATTGATAGCACATGGACCACTGAACAACACAGAGCATAGAGAGCAAAAGTTAATAAAATCAAAGTTTGAACCACCAAGCACACAAGGGAAAGGTCAATTTAATTTTAACAACAATTAAAAATAGAATGGCTTATTGTCACTACAACCAGGTTTTTACCAGGGAAGATGCATCAGCCCTTCTCACTCATCTCCAGTAAAGATTTCACAGTCTTAAACATGGACAGATGCCCATTTTTCATGGTAAGGCTCAAATATCAGTCCACCATGGCTGGAAAGAGAAGGATTGGACAGTATGTTGTACATACCTCTCTGTGCAGTATCTTTTGGAACACACCTCCCATCCACAGCCTCCGAATCCTTCACGTGCTTCTCGAGGCAGGGTCCACATTCGACAGAACCTTCGGGGCAGGTCTGCCGCCTCAGCAAGGTGCAGTGTATGCTCCCAGGGCAGTGACGGTCTGGGAATAGAGATGGTGAGAGATGAAAATCATGCAAGCTAGAGATCATCCTGGCACAAAGATCAACCTAACACAAAGATCCCCCTAACACAAACATCATCCTAACACAATCATCACCCTACCACAAGGACCATCCTAACACAACCATCATCCTAACACAATCATCATCCAAGCATAAACATTCTTCTAACACAAAGATCATTCTAATTTAAAGGCCAAAGTTCAATGAGCTGTTAGGAACCGTGAACAAAGACCAGAAACTACATACAAGGGCATACGCAGGCCATTGGCTGGCATCCTAGGACACTGTTGGTCACCGCAGAGGCTATTCAGAGATGTGCAGTGAGTAATACACACATAGACACAGATGAATATAGAGCAAAAAATATTCAACATGAGCATCACAAGAGGAAGTAGCTCCCGAAAAGAACAAGAGCAGATGTGTATCTGGTACCATGCCACACTAGAGTGTCAATCAGAAGTGTTGGATGTCACCATAATTTCGATGTCTACACCTACACAACTGCAGTTTTAACCTGTCACCAGCAATTTGATTCATCTGCATTGATTGCCACGCCATTGAGTGTCTAGAAGACCGGCTTTCTGTGTAGTCAAGCGTCAAGGGAGGGATGGAGTCGGGTTGGAGAATGGCCTAGACCGAGGGAAGGAGGTGGGCTGTAGGATAAAAGAAGAGATGAAGCTACAGAAAGGAGTGGAACGATGCAGCTGACAAGGGAAAGATGAGCCAGGAAGGTGCAGGGAGAGTTTAGATAGTCAAGAGGGAAGGCCTAGCTTAAGTGGCGCTAAAGGAGGGAGGGGGAGAGAGATGAGTTTGGGTGGAGCTAAAAGAGGGACGGAAGAGCTAGGGTGAAATTAGGATAGGAGAGCATGAACTGATGGTGTGTAGGGTAAGGAAATGTGGGGTAAAGAAAAGAAAGAGAGAGAGAGAGGACCTAAGGTGGAGGAGGGTGATCTATTCACAGAGAGGGAAAGAAGTACGAAGTTAAGATAGTGGCACTGGTGAGCAGAAAGGAGAGGGCAGCTGGGATGAAGGTTGGAAACAAAGACTGGAGTTCTGAGGCTGCTCAGGTGGGGCTGCAAGAGGGGAAACAAGACATAGGAGAATATAAGGGACATTTTTTAAGCAGGCCAGCCAATCCTGTAGGCACCTGTCTGAAGACCTCCCAGACCTCGGTGTGAGTAGCTCGCCCAGTCCCAGTGTTTGCATTGCATTTTGCGACTTGTAGTCCTACATTTTAAATGGAATAAACAGGACTACATGTTGCAGAATGAAAGCAAATAAACTGGACAGGATGAGCAATTTTTTAATATTTATTTTTATTGGCAATGCGGGTGGTGTCAGTTGGCTTCACATATCTGATAAGTACATCATTGTGTAACAATACATTATATCATGTATGGTGCAGACTGTTAAGTAGTACTAGTCTACGTTAAAGACCTTTTAGTTTTTGACGAGTATATTCCTGAATGTAATACATAGCAACCCCGCCACAGGATGAGCTACTTAAGAACAGGCCTGGGCAACTTGAGACCTTTGGCCACTGGATGGTGTGACGGGGAACTGATCTCAGATGCACTGGACTCTGAGATGCTGAGGGTGGGGTGCAGGAGTTATTGAAGGCATTCTCAGCAGCAGCCTTCAGGTTGCGATTTTGCAGTCTTTGTTGCACATGCCAATAATTTGAGCTACTAAACAGCAGGTGCAAAACCCTACCAACACGTATGAGAGCAAAGTCCTCCCAGAAGATCTCCCTCGTTGTAAATATAGAGCCACTTTTTGCTGGGAACACTGTCCTGGAGGTTTAATATGAGCACAATGGCCACTTTCCACACACCCTTCATACAGGTTGGAAGGGATTGAGTCATTCACAGGGAAACACTGAACAAGGGTGCACGCCTTCAGATCCAACAGGTTTCAAAACACTATTTGCCTTGCACATCCCCAAATATATCTTTGAGAGAAAATCACAATTCCCATCCACTATATCAAGTTCTGCCCGCTGTTACTGTCCCAATGATTGTAAAATGCACATTTTTCAAGATAATCTTTGGAACCTCATGTAAATGTGCACTTTTAAGCTCTAGTCCTCTGTGATTAATGTTACTAGCACTGTGTGCATTACATTTCTTTCCCACAACATTTAGAAAACCTTCCTTGAGAGAGGTGACCCAAAGTCCACTCTATAAAATAGCATCTTAGCCATATCCTGTACCTGAACAATGATCCTAAGAATGCATTATTTCCCAAAGTCCAGCATATCTCTGGGACACGCTGAGGGCGTTTGCTGCATGGCACAGCCATCACCCTCATACTGGTCTTGCAAAGTTGAAGGGTATGCCATAGCAGTTGGTGAAACACCAATCTAAGGGGCTGATTATGATAACGGACGGACTTCAGTCCATCCGCCATCGTATCGGGAAGTGGGCCGGAACTCCTACAAGGCGTGGTCCCAAAAGGGCAATTACAATGAGACTGCCACCACGGCGGTCGCAATACGTATATTTTACATTGCAGCGGGTGCTGCTGGCTGCAGCACCTGCCGAAATGTAAAAACGGGACATGTAACATATCCCTGCACTACGTTGCAGGCACCATGCCAGATGGTGCAGGGATATGTAGGGTGTACAGGTGGGAAAGGGGGGCCCGCTACAGGCCCCAAAGTCCATCTCCGCCTGCCTTGTCATGGCGGGTTACATCACAATCCCTACCGCCACCGTTGTAGGGATATGATTTCCCTCGGAATTTCTGACGGGCTCCTCGAGCCCGTCGGAACCGTGGCGGGTGGTCAAACCCGCTTATGATGGTGGTGAAACTGCTACCGACAGGCTGTCGGTGGCGGTTTCACCACCATCATAATCCATCGCTAAGTCTTTAACTGGCCCTGGCCCTACTACAGACAGAGCATGTACATGTGGAACAGGGATACTTTATAGTGGCACTGGTAATCACAAATCTCCAACATATTATTATCCACCCAAAGAAATAGATACACTTCCTGTAAGGAATTCCAACACTGTTGTATAGTCATTAACCCTTATAAGGATTTCAAACCCCAATAGCCAAATCTGCACATTTTGACTGCTAAACAAGCACCTTGAGTCTAAAAAGTTTCAACCAATAGCACAAAACAGTAGCTCAGTCTATAGACAGTCTTATTTGGAGTTTGATGGACGGGTACTCAGTCACAAAGAAGATAGATATCCCGACTGCCTCATTACAATTGCATTAGGATACAATTAGGGTACAATGCACTTTTAATGAAGGGGGCTGGATATCCATCACATTTGTGACAGAGTATCCCATCAACCAAATTCTAATTAAGGCCCAAAGTCTTAGCATGGCTTTTAGTAAAACACAGCTAGCCCTCAAAGTTGTTCAACAGCAGAGAGCCAAAGCACACTGATGCAAAATGCATACGTGGCTGTTAAACATAAAAGAAAACTAGAGAAGTACAAATAGGCGGTACCTTACACCTGCGCACTGAGTTGATAAAGTGTAATCCAATTGATATCAGACTATGAGTAGAGTAAGGGCTTGCCAAAGGCTTGGACTGTTTGTGTGGCTCCAACTAGAAACATTCGACAATTCAAAACTATATTATGGACTGTAAGTTAATTTGACAAAGGGCCTCATTTAGTATATGGTGAAAGGTCCGCAGTCCGTTAAGGTGGCGGTGGTCATTGGCTCAGCCACCCTGGCCAGATGACCGCCCACTATAGTTGGACTTCTGTGCTGGACCTGTGGAGAGCTCACTGTCTTCAGAGGAGCCGCCGCCCATGCCGGCTCCTCTGAAGCAACTAAAAGTTTGCAGTGTGGCCACCATTTTGCAGACAGCTGATCAGCAAACATTTTTGTTTTTGAAAAACAAACTCCAGAAGACGGGGCTTGTTTTTCAAACAAGATAATAATAAACCTGACACCCAGGGTCTTTTCTCACTGGGTGTGGGGGTAAGGTTTACTTTCTTTCTCGTTGGGACTACTCGGGTTCCCTTACGACACACTTTTATCTACTAAATAGAGCAGGTGGACCATCAGTTTGGTCGACAGGTTATTCTGCCACATCTGTGGCAGTGTAACTTGTCCACCAAACTGCAAATCAGACCCAAAGTCTTTAAATCAACCTTGGGCTCACATAGTTGTAGTTTGATGGAAAAATAGGAAGATTTCTCAGGGCTTTCTTGGCAAAGGAGTTTGCAGCCATAAATTAAATTTATACCCACATAATCTGCATTCAGTGTGCAAATACCAAATACTCATTTCAAAAAGCAAGACTGTGGATATTTCCGACCATAAAGCATATTTACTGTTAGAAAGTCACCACTGTCCTAGATTGCCTTCACAATATGTCAGGAGCTTTCAGTGAATATAGTCCTAATCCCCTGGGGGAGCAGCAGAGTGGACCTGGAGGCCATAGGAACATAGTGAACACCCAGAGAGCCATAACTTTAGGAGGAAAAACAATTGCTGTGGTTAATATAAATTACAAACGTCTGCTGAAGTAACTTTAGGGAAAAAAATGACAGGCGTAAGTCCACACATTGCGTGTCAAGCCCTCTCCCACCTACTGACATTAGCAGTCGATGTAGGAGAAATGATTTTTCTAACAGGACACATTTTCCAGATGGATGAAAAGAAGGGAATGAAACAAAGTGCTGTAGCACATTCCAACATCTTTACTCAGATTCTCAACAACGAGACAAATGTAAGTGTTGTCAGTGTGAGGTCCCATGAAAGAATCTACGACTGCCACAGATATCCATGAGCACTCCTGGGAAATTTTGTGACCCCTAAACTATATGACCCCATCTGCCAGGATTGAAGGAATGAGAGACAACATTGGGCAGGCCTCGTCTGCATCCAACAAAGTCACGGGCTAAGTTACCAAAGAACAGAAGGGACAGGTCTGTCAAGACCAAGATGGGTTTTCACCTAAAGAACATTTGTCCAGATTATTTGGGAATACCTAAATGTCCTGTATGCTTCCCTGCATGTATGGACACAGGATTCATACAAAAGTGTAAGGCAAGGCCTCAATAAAAATAATGATGACAGTATCACTAACCCAGCAGTGACAACAATTTCCCCCACTGCCCCACCCTAATCTGAGCAACAGTAGGGAAAGTGCTGGACTTTGGACGGGTCAAATTTACAATTCCCACTCCAACATAAGCAAAAAGCATGGAAGATATTGGACTTTGGAGAGGTTAGACTTACTAGATCCACTCCACCATAAGTGAAAGTTAGGAAAGTGGTAGACTTTGGAGGTGTCAGATTTACAATTACAAATCCTATTTTGTTAAAGGAAATAAAAAAAAACATTTACATATAGAACAAAACGTATTAATTAAATATAAATCAAATTACATATAAAAACAAATATATAAATAATTATAAGAAATGCACTTCCACCACTACTCCCCCAAAAAGCATACCAGCAAATGAAATTAATTTACAGAATTAGAAAAAAATAAACTTTATTAATAATAAAGTAATTATTAAATTACAATGTTTTATAATTAAACTGATCAACCAATTAATTATTTAACAAAAAATATTTTAAAAAACAACTAGTACATTTACATAATTATCATTTAATAAATTAAATGGCGCACAGAATTATTTCTTAAAATCTTTAAATTACATTTTACATAATTTTTCACACTAGTCCCCAACAAACTCAACAACCCCGCTACTAAATAAGAATTTCAACTTCAATTTAAAAATTGTTAAATTTCACATTAAAAATGACAAACTATACAAAGATGAATTAAATACAGAAATTATTAGAATGCAACAGCTTATAATATGTATCACATTATTTAAAACTATATTAAATACAACTATATTATATACAATATTTTTACATAATTATATAGTTATATGTTAGAATGAATACACAATGACTGAAATATTAATTTAAATAAAGCACAGGGCATGCTTCTTGTGCTGTCTGTTGTTGCTCAACTCAATGCATGGGAGTGCAACAGACCTTGAAGGGGTGTGAAGATTGTCAAAACTTCACACTGATGCTTCAGCTTAGGAAATTGTGAACTAAAATTTAAAAAGACTCCTCCTCTCTGCTTTAGTGGTTCCTCTGTACCTTAAAGAAGATGGTGTTGTGGGTGATGGCTTCAGGGATGTATGGCTGGCAGTAGAGTTTGGGGAAAATACAGAGATACCTGCCTGATGCACTCGTACTCCTTTCTTGCAGGTGAGTTCTGCACATTGCACCATTGCAATAGACAATGGCCCAGAGCTTGGGTGGGGGGTTTGGTTGGTCTCCTAAATAAGAATGTGTGATATGAGGGACGTATGAGAAAGGGGCAGCATTGTAGGGTGGTGCTGATAGATATAGAGCTCAGAGGAGAAGATTTACAAAAAAGGCACGCAACGCAGCGCAGGCCCTCGCGAGGCTGCGCTGCATTGTGTGACAGGGGGGAGCAGGAGAGTGCCATATTTTCAAATATACGGCTTTCTCCTCCCCTTTCCCTTGCGCCAGCGCTGAGTTCAGCTGCCGTGCACCATGCACACACCTTAGCGCCGTAGCGCTAGGGTGTGTGCATGAGTGTAGCATAGGTTTTGTACAGAAAGGGTACCCTTCCTGTACAAAATATTATGCTAGGAACAATGCAAAGCTTTTCCCACTTTGCATACGTGCTGCACAGTGCAGTACGCATGCAAAGTCGGAAAAGGAAGGAGAAATGAAAGCATTTCTCCTTCTTTGCACCTAGTTGAAAAGGGCACAGTTTTCTCATGTTAAACCCAATCGACTGTTTTCAGTAAATTGGGTTCAGCGTGAGAAACCTTGGGTGGTTGCATGGGATCGCCCATGCACCTCCCTTGGTACGCCCCCAATGGCGCACAGTAATGCGAAGCAGCGCTGCTTCACATTTCTTTTTAAGTTATTTTCAGTGTCAAACAAGTTTAGTTAATTAGGAAAAAAAGATTTTGCGCTGATTTGAGTCACTTTTGTGACCCAAATACGGCACAAAACCTTAGTAAATCTCCCCCAAAGTGTCTTGGGTAGCATAGCAATGCTGTTTACCTTCTTAAAGTCCAAAAGGGACTCCATGTTCTTCCCAATGCATGATGTCTTGCTATCCTAGGGACCTTTTGCATTTGTCACCTTAAGTGTGAAGGGTATGCCCAGACATGGGTCCCGTGCTCACTGAGCCACTGGATTCAAGCTAGCCTGGCTGGTGAGGGATGATGCCCTGAAACCCGTCCCAGGATGCTTGTTTCCGTCCAGGGAGGGCCTGGCTTGGCAGTTCGGACTGGACCTATGAGGAACAGGGTTCAGACTGATTTGCAAATGGCAGGATTCAAACTGAGGTGGCGTGGTGAGAAAAAGAACGATGGATTAACCCATATCTTTGTGACGGATGAATGTTTTCATTGTTCAGCATTCCGTCAATCAATTGTTCCTTTTGCATCCAAAATCAACTAAGCACGCAAAAAACCTGCAGCAATGCATGCATGTGAAAAGTCTGGGACTGGAGTGAAACTGCAGCCTTACATCAGGGGTGTCGTATACCCTGCTTATATCATGCTCTATGAAAAGTTGTCTGACATGTAGCTAACTTTGCCTCAACCCACCAGATATTTGAAGTCTCATCCTTAGTACCAATTATCCCACTGCCTTGAATAGCACTCGTTACAATGCATGAGTTTTCTACGCATGCAATTACAACACAAGTCGTTACAACGACGCGTTATAACATCGCATGAGTTGTAACGACTGGAGTTGTAATGTCATGAGATGTAACAACGGGTCGTTGTAAAAACTTGTGTTGTAATGGCATGCGATGTATCGCATGCGTTGTAAACGATGTTTCCCCTTTGTCTTACAGCCAATGCATCCAACATTAGTGCCCTTTGACCAACGTGGCTGTATTGTAGACCTGCAAGTGCAGATTGCGACATTGTGAACGACAACATGTATTTCTAAGTTTACAATTCCATGGCTGCCTAAAACGCCATTAAAGCACAATCTCTTCTCAGCACCTCAGAGGTTCACTGCTTGAACAGACTGCAGCCTTACATCAGGGGCGTCGTACACCCTGCTTATATCATGCTCTATGAAAAGTTGTCTGACATGTAGCTAACTTTGCCTCAACCCACCAGATATTTGAAGTCTCATCCTTAGTACCAATTATCCCACTGCCTTGAATAGCACTCGTTACAACGCATGAGTTTTCTACGCATGCTATTACAACACAAGTCGTTACAACGACGCGTTATAACATCGCATGCCATTACAACGCAAGTCGTTACGACGACTTGTTGTAGGGGGGGGCGCTGGAGTTTGTAGCAGTATAATTTACTATTCCAACACCAGTGTGTGCAACAGTAGAGATGGTGTTGGATTGAAAATCCAACAAATCCAATACCAAATGCCCCTACAGCAAGTCGTTGTAACGACTGGAGTTGTAATGTCATGACATGTAACAACGGGTTGTTGTAAAGACTTGTGTTGTAATGGCATGCGATGTATCGCATGCGTTGTAAACGATGTTTCCCCTTTGCCTTACAGCCAATGCATCCAACATTAGTGCCCTTTGACCAACGTGGCTGTATTGTAGACCTGCAAGTGCAGATTGTGACATTGTGAACGACAGCATGTATTTCTAAGTTTACAATTCCATGGCTGCCTAAAACGCCATTAAAGCACAATCTCTTCTCAGCACCTCAGAGTTTCACTGCTTGAACAGACTGAAAAATGATGTTCCTTCTTTACTTATCACATTTAATGATGAAAGATGAAAGCCTGAGAAAGGCCGGTTTTCAGAAGAGAGTATGGATCTACAAGGGACAAGATAAGCAGCCCTTCGGCTCTCTATGGAATGCTAGTAGAAGATCTCAACAGCTAATTCTGATGCAATTTACAGTGTACTGAGAAGACAACAAGCTTGGCTTGGTTTGAGTAAAGTCTCTGCACTAGGTCTGTGGCCAGAAAGCCTTTCCTTTGTGTCTTTAAAGTTAACCAGGTGTGTATATTTAGTGAGTAATCACTAGCATAGATATTAGTCTCGCTGCCAATGGAGATTGGGCACACTGCTTCTTGGAGTACTCGACAGGACAATAGTGGAATATAATACACCTGCAGGGGTTCCTCGGGAGAACACCACACATGCCT
This sequence comes from Triturus cristatus, assembly GCF_964204655.1. NCBI lineage: Eukaryota > Metazoa > Chordata > Amphibia > Caudata > Salamandridae > Triturus > Triturus cristatus. Next base: position 991,204,990 of record NC_140580.1, read on the forward strand.
ATGGGGCAATTTTTGAAGAGGCAGAATTACAACATGTCTACTGTTCTCTCATTGTCCTAGAGATAGAGACATTTAAACTTGAGGCCTAAGAGCCAGATTACACAAAAGTATGGAATAATGCTCCTCTTCATGGTCTAGTGGCACCGGGATAGTCTTTTCGAGTGATGGAGGTGGAAGTTCTGGGGATTAGCAGATAGGAATTTAAGGCCTCATTTATTTTGTGGGAAATGGCATGTTGTCTCACCAGGGAAACTGAGTAAATTACTCCATTGCCGTGGAGGAGGTACCGCCGCCAGATTTATAAATGACGACCATGTTGGTGGTCATTTATAAAGCATTGCCGGGAACCGCTGTAACAGTGGTTCCTGTCAATGCTGTTCACTGTTTGGTGCAGGGATCCGGCAACATCACGGAGATCTACACCAAACAGTGTTCTTATTTATTTAAAAAAAGAAAGCCTCAAAAGTGATTTTCTTATTGAAAATAAAATGTACCACTCGCCAACGGAGTCATCTCCCATGGCGAGGGAGGACATTATTTCTTTTATACAATCCCTTATTGCTAGTGTTTGCCTGGCGGTGATGGACAGGAAAACAATGGCTATATGTCGGCCCATCCTAATTGGGCAGATGGACATATGGCCAATTCTCCAACGGCCACGGAGTAATCACCATGGTTGCCAAATTTGAAGTCCACCCACATCTAAATTGGGAGGACAGACTACTGTGTTGGCAGGGAGGAAACTCTTTCACTGTTGTGAGCGAGTACCATTTTTGCTAACATATAAATTAGCAACTTAGTTCACTGCAGTTCTGCCCATAAACAGGAATCTAATTTAAGTAACATAAGGCTCGATTTAAGACCTTCTTAACTCACAGAATGAGTGCTGTGTTTATTTGTAACGGGCAGAGACAGTGACCCAACAAATCTTTTGGTATGTTCCTCATGCGTTTGAAAACCAAGGAGAATTATGAAAAAGAAAATGTGACCCGGTGAGACGGTCTTGTCTTGCCGCATGTCCTTCCTTCACTTCCATTGTTTACCCCCCCTCTTTCCCTACATCAGTGGTTTGCAACTACACTGTTATCTCGTGTTAAATAATTTTATAATGCAGTGAGGTGTTGATTCCCTGACCCTTATAAATACATTTAATGTATTTTGTGGTGTGCAACCTCTCCATCACGGTCGTAAGGCAATTAAAAAGGTACAGTGAACACCTCTGCTCAGTTAGCTGTCCTCTACTGCCTGTGTGAGTGTGCAAACCCCGGATTCCTCAGTAACTGCCATTCCAGGCCTGGAATTCAAGGCTCAGGAGGAAGCAGAAGGAAATTGTCTACTAGTTCTCTTGCGCTATTACTTTGTCCTCAGGAAAGCACGCCTTCCTTACTGGTAGCAGAGTCTCTATATTCCAAAATCATTGAGAATCTATATACCTGAAAGGTGTGGATGTGGGCATTATAACAATCTCTAAAATTTCTAAATTTTTCCTGCAAAGTATTAAAGGGCTCTTTCAATATCCTGATAGTTAAATGCTCTTCTGGCAAACAAAATGGCGGCCGCCACTTCCTGATTTCGACCAATTCGAACGTTGACTGACATGTAACAACCAATCAGAATTACGCTTGCGCACGTTAGGGTGCGCGCACCGTGCGCGCACGGTGCACGGCTATAGATATGTATGTGCTTTTAAATGCAATTTTCTCAGGAACTAATTAACAGATTGACTCCATATATGCGAAAAGGCACATCCCTGACCTGAGGACTACCTCTCTGCCAAATTTCAAGTAATTCTGTTCCGCCGTTCGGGCTGTACCTTCAACTAAAGGTCCTATGGGAAAATGCATGGGGCAAACGCGTTTTGGGACCCCCTTTTTTCTCGGCCCCCACTTGACGAATCCCCCCGAGACTTTCAGGGTAGGAGCTGAGCGGAGCGCCCCATTAGTTTTGAAAATTTCGCCAAGATTCGTCAACCGGCGCCAAAGTTATTCAAAATAGAATTTTGAGATTTCCTATGGAAACACGGTCCTAACTATAACTATCTACTGGCGACCGCCAGTAGATTATATATATATATATATATTCACTGAAAAAACCATAGGTTTCACACACTTTATAGTTAGGAATTAGCATTTAAAAAACCTTGCAAATTCACTGAAAAAACCATAGGTTTCACACAAGTTATAGCTAGCTGTACATTTCACTCGTAAAAAACCAATGAAATTCCACGTTATAGTTAGTGCAGGCAACTATAACTCACGCGACCGCAATCCTCTGCTAATGACATATGTGTCTTTATGAAAAAAAAATATTTGTAATATATGTATAGCTAAAATTTAATGGAAGAAGACATGGGCAAATAAGTGTCTAAATACAGTATTAGCATCAGCAGAGGATTGCGGTCGCGTGAGTTATAGTTGCCTGCACTAACTATAACGTGGAATTTCATTGGTTTTTTACGAGTGAAATGTACAGCTAACTATAACTTGTGTGAAACCTATGGTTTTTTCAGTGAATTTGCAAGGTTTTTTAAATGCTAATTCCTAACTATAACGTGTGTGAAACCTATGGTTTTTTCAGTGAATTTGTACGGTTTTTTAAATGCTAAGTTACTTTACGCCGTTCGTGCCATGCACGCCCACTTCACGCAGTTCGTTCCGTGCGCGCACGGTGCGCTTCGCGCACCGTGCGCGCACAGTGAGCATGCGGTGCGCTTCGCGCACCACGTGCCCACTTAACGCAGTTAGTGCCGTGCACGCACGGTGGGCACGCGGTGCGCTACGCGCACCGCGTGCCCACGTTACGCTGGATGGGCCGTGTACCCACGATGCCGCCCTTCGCGCACCGTCAGCACACGGAGGACATATTATGCGCTTCGTTGTGAAAGGTTTTCTATTAAATGTTCAGCTGTTGGCTATGCCATGCACAAAAGGTGCCCTGCGGGCACTTTTGGCGCACGGGGGGGGGAATATATGGATTTTGTTTTTTTTTTTCTTTAATTTTTCACCGTACGCGTACGGTAAGCGTAATCGCCATTTTTAAAAAAAAAAAAAAAATTTTTTTGGCTTTGGATGGCCTTCTGGCACACCATAACCAAGGCTAGGTGGTTAGGAGCTGTCTAGCCTGCCCCCTTTTTATGATATCCAACTTTGTTTTTCCTCCCCCCCTCAGAGTGCGAGAGAGAAAATGGCGGCCGACACTTCCTGGTTTCGACCGATTCGAATGTTTACTAAGATCTAACAGCCAATCAGAATCGCGCTCGCGCACGGCACCGTACGGTAAGCTTACGGTGTGCGCTCGGAGCGCGCTTACAGATATATATATTGATTTAAATGCTATTTTCGCAGGAACTACTGAACAGATTTACACCAGACCTACAAAAGGCACTTCCTTGACCTGAGGACTACCTCTCTGCCAAATTACAAGTAATTCTGTTCAGCCGATCGGGCTGTAGCTGTGTCTAAAGGTCCTATGGAAAAATGCATGGGGAAAACGCATTTTGGGACCCCCCTTTTTTCTCAGCCCCCGCTTGACGAATCCCGCCGAGACTTTCAGGGTAGGAGCGGAGCGTAGCGCCCCATTAGTTTTGAAAATTTTGCGAGGATTCGTCGACCGGCGCCAAAGTTATTCCAAATAGAATGTTGCGGATTTCCTATGGAAACAGGGTCCTAACTATAACTACCTACTGGCGACCGCCAGTAGGTAATATATATATATATATATATATATATATATATATATATATATATATATATATATAAAATTTTAGGTCCCTGGTCTTACTCTTTTGCGGGTAGGTGTTTGTATTAGCATATCTCTTCCTAATCCTCTTCTTACCCCTCCCTATAATCAACATTACTCCTCCATAAAGCCGACCTTTATTGTAGTAAGTATTCCCCATTTTCTCGCATATTGCCTCGTCCCTCCCACATTTGCTACAAAATCGTACACATACATGTGTAGAGATCTCTGCCACTCTCTGCTGAAGATGTCCACAAAGAAAAGAAAGGCGAGGCGGAGGCCGTAGGTTTCTGAATATCATTTCTTAGTGAGTAAAATTACTATAGTATGGCACTACTTTGCGTACTACAACATGCACTTTGTGACAAGGCCTCTAACTCTTGCGCTAAGCCTCATTTTGCCTCCAGGAATAACATAAATGTTCCCATAGATGTGTTACACGAGGATGAACACAGGAGCAGCATCCTCGCATCCACACTGACGTCTGGTGTCAACATCCAAAAGCACCCAACACCAAGAGGCCAGTGAAATGGAGAACGCCACCAGGTTATGCAAAATATATTAATAACAGTTCGCAAAGGGAGAGAGAGCTGCCTCAAAATCTGCAAAAAGTGGAATGCGTCTTCAGCAACATAAAAATCTATCGAATTTTGGGAAGTGGAGAAGGTCAGCTTTGAGTCATAAACAACGCTCCATCTCAGAATGCATTTTCTAATAGAAAAGATCCATTAGAAATCCTTGGCTTCACCTTCATAGCAGAAGTTAAACATCTTCCGAGAAGCAATCACGACTCAACTGCTGCGGACCTTGAAAACCAAAGGTGCACTAAACACCAACCGCATCTCTTCTCTACATCTTGGAACACAAACAGATTCAGGGACGAATTCACAAATGTTTTGAGCATCCAAGTCTTGGACTGTTTAGAATTCAAGAGTCCAAATCCTGACTCAGGGTGTTAAGGTTGGTGAAATACCTGAAGTCCATACACACTTGTCGTGAGGTAGCGACATGGAGGGCGCATGCAATGCAACATTAACTGAACATAAAACAGTCAAATTTGTGAGAATTGATGAACATTTTGTAAATAGTAGTGAGTTAGTATGGACATACCCATATTTGATAGGAGTGTGTGGATAAAGGTTTTCTGTGCTGCAAAGGGAGGTGGGGGGATGTGTAAATGCACGTTTCACATGATTCACCCATTCATATTTTGAACCCAATTGGAAAATATGTGCAAGAACATTTTAGGACTTTGCTGGCTATAGCATTTTAACAAATTAAGCAGCCAAAAATAGCGAAACATCACACTTGCAGGTAAATGTCTGCATTATAATACGAATATATGTTAACATATGCCTGCATTTAGGGAAATTCCAGCCTGTTTTTTAACTTCCCAGGTCGTCTATCTGCTCAGCTGTTGCCTGGAAATCACAAAAGACAGCACGAAAAGTCATCCACAATTAGCACAATTTTCCGTTTTATTCTGCTTTTAAAAATAAATACAGACAGGAAACACATTGTTCTCTCTCTGTATTTATCTGTAAAGTTCTGGGAGCCTTAGTTACAATGTAGAGGTCTATATGCACTGACCATCCTGTGACATAAAAGTAGTTTACAACTTAAATGCCTTCAGATTTGTTAAGCCCAGAAGTCTTGGGGGTGCAGAGTGCCAAAGGGAGAGAATTTCAAATGTTGACCGTTGACTCATCGGTCCCCTCTGGTTTCAGTATAATGCATGGAAAGGCTAGGAGTCAGTGAGCGCTGCTGCTTAAAGATCCGAGGAGCAAAATGGTTAGGATTGCAGGAGGGGGTTAATTTATGCCAGCAGTTGCAGACCAGGAAGCAAATTCTGGGACACATGTTTGACAGGTAAATGGTGTAGGACACTGAGTAGCACACGTTAGTGATCTCGTTTGTGAAGTCCATTAGCCAATCAGATGACTGCTTTCTGGGCAAGCCTTGTAAATTCCCATAAAATTAGATAGTTACTCAAAGCGCGGGAGGAATTATATGGGAGTACACTCTTCATTTTTTTAGCCTGGGCTTTGTGAACTGGGTCAACAGAAAGACAGAGAAATGTAGCCTTTTTTTTGTTTCATTTTCATGATATTTAGTGTGTTTGCGTTTGTGTGGTGGCGAATGGATGAGACTCAACAGGCTATCCCAGAATGCAGCCAAGATAGGCCTAGTGAGATCTACTGAGACTATGCAAACGCGTTCCAGCCCGCATCCTTCTAAATCCTCCACACACCCAGTATGAAGACCCCACGAGTTACTGGAGGGAAAATATGCAACGAAGCAACCACCTTTGATGGAGAGCTGATGATCTCTCAAATGTATTAGAAACTTGCTTTCACCTCCACTGAATCCTACAACTACTGTTGTTGCGCCAAAGAATTGTCGTGGTCCTTGCACTCTTCATCTGCAGGAGGAAGTTCTGAAATTGAGTACATGGCCTCCTTGCAAAGAAATCCATGGTGTAGCACCAACGAATGCAGAAGTACGTCGCCTAAAATAGTCAGATCACATCACCCCCTCCAATGAAGCCTCTCTGGGTTGCTCACTGGTTGCCGGTGAAGCAAAGAATGGAATTCATAATCTTCTGCACATAAACTTATTCGAAGCATCCAAAAGCCAAGATGTGGCTCCCAAAGAAGCAGCTGCTCCAGCTGATGCAATACAAATCTTGTTTTGAAGGGAGTAAATATGGGCACGGTGAACTTCATGTCCAAAGTTCCCTCTTTCAGGACTCACTATTGTTGGTCCTCCTCCACCTTGAGATGGACACTCTGGCGTAACAAAATCAGGAGCTCTCTGGACAGAGTGCTCTGCTGAGGGGGGCCCCCTGGAGCTTGGGGCCCCCCCGCACAGCAGGGGCCTGTGTTACGCCCCTGGATGGACATCCACACGCACCATGGACACTCTGAGGATGCACCTCTTTCTGACAAGCGCTTTATCCCATCCCAAGTGAACACCCTTCAGAGACTGGCAGACTTTTGCACACTGTTGCAGGATATTTATTCCATGTTCTATTTTTTCGCTCACTGCTTCTGGTGCTCTTCCCCTCCTCCCTCTCCAGTGTGAGTGCCATGAAGCCCCAGTCATGCCTCTGCATTATATAAAAACTGTAAAATAAAAATAAAATGATCACGGCATTGGTTGAGGAAGGGGAAGAGAAAAACACTTTTGGCGCTAAACAATGAAGGGTTTTGGCAGTGGGCTGCGTCTGCAGAATACAGGGCTTTCATCCCTAATAGAAGCTGTTAAAACTTTTTTTTTGTATATGTTGGTATTTTTGCAATTAACATAATAGTTGCACACTGAAAAAGCACTTCATATATTCGCTTATAATTCTACCAACAACCCCTCCCCATAGGCTCTGACAACATCCCCAATTCATGATTTAACACTATGGGACGGATCTAGATCTTAGCAGATGGGTTACTGCGTCACAACAGTGACAGATATCGCATTCGCCGAAATATAAATCCTATAGGATATAATGGGATTTATATTTCAGCGGATGGGATATCCGTCACCCAGTAGCGGCTGCTCCTGAACGAGTGTGGTGGGGGCCGGGGTGGGTGAGGAGAGGGGAGAGGGGATCGTTTATTTATTTTTTAAACATTTACCTGGATGCGGCCGGCCACTGCCTCTCCTCCGTCCTCTTTTCTTCTCTTATCCAGGGGCAGCAGGAAGCAGGCAGCCTCCCAGACTCCCCTGACCAATCACAACACTACCTTACAGCAGCATTGTGATTGGTCTGAGTGCAGTGGTTCGGCACTCAGCCATGGACTGGATGCCTGGGGATGTTCTCCACACGCAGGCCATAATGCAGCCTGCATGGAGAACATGCAAAGTGTGCATGGCGGTTTGGCCGGCCCGAGGGCTGGCAAAAATGTCATGCGCACTTAGGAAGTGCCTACGACAACTCCCACAGCTTCTAAACATCCCAGCCCTGCCCAGCCTCCCAAGCAACTGAGCCAGTACACTTAGTAAAAATGATAACGTTATCATTTTATTTTTCTGTTTTTAATTGCTCAGTGGGGCAACGCTCCTCCGCCTTGACAGAGGAGCCGCCCCTTGCCTCACCATTGTGATGGAGTCACCCGTCCGCCAAGATCTGCATCAGGCCCTATGTAACGAACTGGGCACAGCGTGGGAGGCCTTCAGGTGGCAGATATACCTCTCTATAGGTAGCACTAAGGTTCTCTCCTCAACTCCTTCCTCAGTCATACGTCATGCTCCCTCTCCAACTTCTCTTACCCTCATTCGTGCTCAAGCGGGAAGTGCTCGGGGAAAAGCTGTTAAAACTCAGCACTTTTCCATCCGTCTAGTTTACTTCAGTATACAGATATCTTTAGAATGTCATTATTTAATTTTAATTTTGCCTCCTGGGAGTTTAAAGACTGTTGTATTGTAGTGTGCAGCGTTTACATATATACCTTTAAAAATATATAATAATTCAGCATGAGCTGGGAAAAGTTATTTGCCACTTGGTGGCCGGTGACTTAAAAGAGAGTTGGCAAGACCGGAAGAGTGGATGGTGTAAGGAAGAGTTTTGTCAGTTGATTTCCGGAGGACACCGGGGTGCAGGAGGCTGGTGCTTCGGTACATCATTTGGGTAAATATCTAGCGTTTAGGGAATGGGCTTGCATGCCCATGAGGAGGAGGCTTCAAGGCGCTGGGGGGACACGACGGTGGGGAGCACAGTGACTTGCGGCAGACGAGCCCCCCCCACCTGGATTCACTAAGAGAAGCGCGGCCACCCGACGTGTGCGCACAATTTCTGCCAGTCACGGAAAGGACTCATTTTCGTTGGCATTTCCTTTCTCCAACCTGGGCTGCGGCGCTGTGGATAATGGCAATTTAATGCAAGCTCTGTCTAATCCATTCCTCCCACGCCTGCGGCATCCCTCCCCGTCCTTACCACTGAAATCCAATAAATTATCCATGCTGTTTCCAGCATCTGCCCGGCGTCCCTCCCTCTCCTTCACGCGCCTCCTGCTGTGTTTACCTGGCTCTGCGCGCGCCCCCGGGGGATGAGGGAGTCGATGCAATTAGAGGAGGCCGCAGACGACACGTGCAGGACACAATTACCTTTATCTTAATGACAACAAAAGTTTGCATCTAAAGAGCACGTTCATCCACTGTGTTCGTCGCTAGGGCGCGGGTGATGGAGGCCAACAACACGTGTTCCCTGGAGTTGCATGGAGGGGCCGCACACGGTGCCCACTGCAGTGCCTGGGAGGGAGCAAAGGCCCAGGGGTCTGGTTTATGCTCTGCGCTGTCTCAGGCTCCGTCGTTTATTGAATGCACCTTGAATCCATCTGTTTTTAACTTCGAGGCCTTCTTTGTGATAGCCTGTTCGGGCACTGCAGAGCTGTGCATGCCCCCATCAACAGAATATAATGTGCAGTGTGGGTACCAGTAACGGACGCACTGCAGAGGTATGAGGGGACCCCATCAATGGAACATCAGAGCAGTGCAGGTAACAGCAGAGGGCGCACTGCAGCGCTGTGAGGGTGCTCCATCAATGGAACATCAGAGCAGTGCAGCAGTGCCAGGAGAGGGCACACTGCAGCGCTGTGAGGGTGCTCCATCAATGGAACATCAGAGCAGTGCAGCAGTGCCAGGAGAGGGCACACTGCAGCGCTGTGAGGGTGCTCCGTCAATGGAACATCAGAGCAGTGCAGGTACCAGCAGAGGGCGCACTGCAGCGCTGTGAGGGTACTCCATCAGTGAAATATCAAAGTAGTGCATGTACCAGTGGAGGACACACTGCAGAGGTATGAGGGGACCCCATCAATTAGACATCAGAGCAGTGCAGGTGCCAGTAAAGGGCACACTGCAGCGCTGTGAGGGTACCTTATCAGTGAAACATCAGAGCAGTGCAGGTGCCAGTATAGGGCACACTGCAGCGCTGTGAGGGCACCTTATCAGTGAAACATCAGAGCAGTGCAGGTACCAGCAGAGGGCGCACTGCAGCGCTGTGAGGGTACTCCATCAGTGAAATATCAAAGTAGTGCATGTACCAGTGGAGGACACACTGCAGAGGTATGAGGGGACCCCATCAATTAGACATCAGAGCAGTGCAGGTGCCAGTATAGGGCACACTGCAGCGCTGTGAGGGTACCTTATCAGTGAAACATCAGAGCAGTGCAGGTGCCAGTAAAGGGCACACTGCAGCGCTGTGAGGGTACCTTATCAGTGAAACATCGGAGCAGTGCAGGTACCAGTAAAGGGCACACTGCAGCGCTGTGAGGGCACCTTATCAGTGAAACATCAGAGCAGTGCAGGTACCAGCAGAGGGCGTACTGCAGCGCTGTGAGGGTACTCCATCAGTGAAACATCAGAGCAGTGCAGGTACCAGTAGAGGGCACACTGCAGCGCTGTGAGGGTACCTTATCAGTGAAACATCAGAGCATTGCAGGTGCCAGTAAAGGGCACAGTGCAGCGCTGTGAGGGTACCTTATCAGTGAAACATCAGAGCAGTGCAGGTGCCAGTATAGGGCACACTGCAGCGCTGTGAGGGCACCTTATCAGTGAAACATCAGAGCAGTGAAGGTGCCAGTAGAGGGCACACTGCAGCGCTGTGAGGGTACCTTATCAGTGAAACATCAGAGCAGTGCAGGTGCCAGTATAGGGCACACTGCAGCGCTGTGAGGGCACCTTATCAGTGAAACATCAGAGCAGTGCAGGTACCAGCAGAGGGCGCACTGCAGCGCTGTGAGGGTACTCCATCAGTGAAATATCAAAGTAGTGCATGTACCAGTGGAGGACACACTGCAGAGGTATGAGGGGACCCCATCAATTAGACATCAGAGCAGTGCAGGTGCCAGTATAGGGCACACTGCAGCGCTGTGAGGGTACCTTATCAGTGAAACATCAGAGCAGTGAAGGTGCCAGTAGAGGGCACACTGCAGCGCTGTGAGGGCACCTTATCAGTGAAACATCAGAGCAGTGCAGGTACCAGCAGAGGGCGTACTGCAGCGCTGTGAGGGTACTCCATCAGTGAAACATCAGAGCAGTGCAGGTACCAGTAGAGGGCACACTGCAGCACTGTGAGGGTACCTTATCAGTGAAACATCAGAGCATTGCAGGTGCCAGTAAAGGGCACAGTGCAGCGCTGTGAGGGCACCTTATCAGTGAAACATCAGAGCAGTGCAGGTACCAGTAGAGGGCACACTGCAGCGCTGTGAGGGTACCTTATCAGTGAAACATCAGAGCATTGCAGGTGCCAGTAAAGGGCACAGTGCAGCGCTGTGAGGGTACCTTATCAGTGAAACATCAGAGCAGTGCAGGTACCAGCAGAGGGCGCACTGCAGCGCTGTGAGGGTACTCCATCAGTGAAATATCAAAGTAGTGCATGTACCAGTGGAGGACACACTGCAGAGGTATGAGGGGACCCCATCAATTAGACATCAGAGCAGTGCAGGTGCCAGTATAGGGCACACTGCAGCGCTGTGAGGGTACCTTATCAGTGAAACATCAGAGCAGTGAAGGTGCCAGTAGAGGGCACACTGCAGCGCTGTGAGGGCACCTTATCAGTGAAACATCAGAGCAGTGCAGGTACCAGCAGAGGGCGTACTGCAGCGCTGTGAGGGTACTCCATCAGTGAAACATCAGAGCAGTGCAGGTACCAGTAGAGGGCACACTGCAGCACTGTGAGGGTACCTTATCAGTGAAACATCAGAGCATTGCAGGTGCCAGTAAAGGGCACAGTGCAGCGCTGTGAGGGCACCTTATCAGTGAAACATCAGAGCAGTGCAGGTACCAGTAGAGGGCACACTGCAGCGCTGTGAGGGTACCTTATCAGTGAAACATCAGAGCATTGCAGGTGCCAGTAAAGGGCACAGTGCAGCGCTGTGAGGGTACCTTATCAGTGAAACATCAGAGCAGTGCAGGTGCCAGTATAGGGCACACTGCAGCGCTGTGAGGGCACCTTATCAGTGAAACATCAGAGCAGTGCAGGTACCAGCAGAGGGCGCACTGCAGCGCTGTGAGGGTACTCCATCAGTGAAATATCAAAGTAGTGCATGTACCAGTGGAGGACACACTGCAGAGGTATGAGGGGACCCCATCAATTAGACATCAGAGCAGTGCAGGTGCCAGTATAGGGCACACTGCAGCGCTGTGAGGGTACCTTATCAGTGAAACATCAGAGCAGTGCAGGTGCCAGTAAAGGGCACACTGCAGCGCTGTGAGGGTACCTTATCAGCGAAACATCGGAGCAGTGCAGGTACCAGTAAAGGGCACACTGCAGCGCTGTGAGGGCACCTTATCAGTGAAACATCAGAGCAGTGCAGGTACCAGCAGAGGGCGTACTGCAGCGCTGTGAGGGTACTCCATCAGTGAAACATCAGAGCAGTGCAGGTACCAGTAGAGGGCACACTGCAGCGCTGTGAGGGTACCTTATCAGTGAAACATCAGAGCAGTGCAGGTGCCAGTAAAGGGCACACTGCAGCGCTGTGAGGGTACCTTATCAGTGAAACATCAGAGCATTGCAGGTGCCAGTAAAGGGCACAGTGCAGCGCTGTGAGGGTACCTTATCAGTGAAACATCAGAGCAGTGCAGGTGCCAGTATAGGGCACACTGCAGCGCTGTGAGGGCACCTTATCAGTGAAACATCAGAGCAGTGAAGGTGCCAGTAGAGGGCACACTGCAGCGCTGTGAGGGTACCTTATCAGTGAAACATCAGAGCAGTGCAGGTGCCAGTATAGGGCACACTGCAGCGCTGTGAGGGCACCTTATCAGTGAAACATCAGAGCAGTGCAGGTACCAGCAGAGGGCGCACTGCAGCGCTGTGAGGGTACTCCATCAGTGAAATATCAAAGTAGTGCATGTACCAGTGGAGGACACACTGCAGAGGTATGAGGGGACCCCATCAATTAGACATCAGAGCAGTGCAGGTGCCAGTATAGGGCACACTGCAGCGCTGTGAGGGTACCTTATCAGTGAAACATCAGAGCAGTGCAGGTGCCAGTAAAGGGCACACTGCAGCGCTGTGAGGGTACCTTATCAGTGAAACATCGGAGCAGTGCAGGTACCAGTAAAGGGCACACTGCAGCGCTGTGAGGGCACCTTATCAGTGAAACATCAGAGCAGTGCAGGTACCAGCAGAGGGCGTACTGCAGCGCTGTGAGGGTACTCCATCAGTGAAACATCAGAGCAGTGCAGGTACCAGTAGAGGGCACACTGCAGCGCTGTGAGGGTACCTTATCAGTGAAACATCAGAGCAGTGCAGGTGCCATTAAAGGGCACAGTGCAGCGCTGTGAGGGTACCTTATCAGTGAAACATCAGAGCAGTGAAGGTGCCAGTAGAGGGCACACTGCAGCGCTGTGAGGGTACCTTATCAGTGAAACATCAGAGCAGTGAAGGTGCCAGTAGAGGGCACACTGCAGCGCTGTGAGGGTACCTTATCAGTGAAACATCAGAGCAGTGAAGGTGCCAGTAGAGGGCACACTGCAGCGCTGTGAGGGTACCTTATCAGTGAAACATCAGAGCAGTGCAGGTACCAGTAGAGGGCACACTGCAGCACTGTGAGGGTACCTTATCAGTGAAACATCAGAGCAGTGCAGGTACCAGTAGAGGGAACACTGCAGCGCTGTGAGGGCACTACAATAATGGAATGCTAGCGCTATGAAGGCCACACTTCAGAGCTGGGGGAGCACAGCAGCCAGGGAACCTCATCAGTGGAACACTAGAGCAATTAATGCCCCAGTAGCAGATCGTAAACCCCATAGATGAATGCAGGGGCAGTGCATGTACCAGCAGACGGCACAGTGAAGAGCCGTGAGGGTACCCAATCAATGGAAGATCAGAGCACTGCAGGATGCACTGCAGAGCTGTGAGAGTATCCCTTTCAACGGATTACTAAAGCAGTGCACAAACCAGTGGAGGGCACAACATAGAGCTGTGAGGCTGTGTGGAATATCTAACCAGTGCAGCTAAGAGTACAGATCACACTGCAGAGCAATGAGAGGACCGCATCAATGGAATACTTGAGCAGTGCATGCATCGCCAACGGGCTCACAGAGGAGACCCAAGTGTGCACCATGAATGGGATACTAGAGAAGGGCAGGGCACACTGCAGAGCAGCTCAAGCAGCTAGAGTACCCTATCAATGCAACAGCAGAGCCGTGTGGGTACTATCAGTTAAGGGTACACTGCACATCCCTGGGAGACACACCATCAATGGGATATCAGATCAGTGCAGGTGCGTGCTCGGGCACACTACACAGCTATGAAGGTACCCCATCACTTTAAACACAGCGGGGATCTGTAATGGGCACACTGCAGAGCTGTGAGAGAACACGATCAATGGAATATCAGAGCAACGCAGACACCAATAGAGAGTACACTGCAGAGCTCTGAGTGTACCCGTCACTGGAATACCAGAGCAGTGCAGGAACCAGTAGGGGGCACATTTCAGAGTTATGGGAGTACCGATCAACAGAATGCCAGAGAAGTGTATGACACAAGGCGGAGCAGTTAGAAAATCCAATAAGTGGAAAACCAGAGCAGTGCAGGCAGCAGCAGCATAATGCATACTGCAGAGCAGGCAGGGTAAATATAACAGCAATGCAGGTATCAGTAACAGGACCACTGCAGAGCAGTCAGTGTGTCCCATCAATGGAATATCCATGAAGTGCAGGTAACCGTACAGAGCATGCCTCAGATAGTACTCCATCAATAGAATACTGCAGCCGTGCAGGCATCAGTAACAGGCCCACTGCAGAGCCATCAATGGAATACTGCAGCCGTGCAGGCATCAGTAACAAGCCCACTGCAGAGCAGTCAGTGTGTCCCATCAATGGAATACCAGAGAGGTGCAGGTACCCGTACAGAGCATGCCGCAGAGAGTACTCCATCAATGGAATACTGCAGCCGTGCAGGCATCAGTAACAGGCCCACTGAAGAGCAGTCAGTGTGTCCCATCAATGGAATACCAGAGAGGTGCAGGTACCTCTACAGAGCATGCCTCAGAGAGTACTCCATCAGTGGAATACTGCAGCAGTGCAGTCATCAGTAACAGGCCCACTGAAGAGCAGTCAGTGTGTCCCATCAATGGAATACCAGAGAGGTGCAGGTACCTCTACAGAGCATGCACCAGAGAGTACTCCATCAGTGGAATACTGCAGCAGTGCAGGCATCAGTAACAGGGCCACTGAAGAGCAGTCAGTGTGTCCCATCAATGGAATACCAGAGGGGTGCAGGTACCCGTACAGAGCATGCCTCAGAGAGTACTCCATCAATAGAATACTGCAGCCGTGCAGGCATCAGTAACAGGCCCACTGCAGAGCCATCAATGGAATACCAGAGAGGTGCAGGTACCTCTACAGAGCATGCTGCAGAGCTCAGAGAGTACTCAATCAATAGAATACTGCAGCTGTGCAGGCATCAATAACTGGCCCACTGCAGAGCAGTCAGTGTGTCCCATCAATGGAATACCAGAGAGGTGCAGGTACCTGTACAGAGCATGCTGCAGAGCTCAGAGAGTACTCAATCAATAGAATACTGCAGCCGTGCAGGCATCAGTAACAGGCCCACTGCAGAGCAGTTAGGGTGTCCCATCAATGGAATATCCATGAAGTGCAGGTACCCGCATTGAGCATGCCTCAGAGAGTACTCAATCAATAGAATACTGTAGAATACTGCAGCAGTGCAGGCATCGGTAACAGGCCCACTGTAGAGCACTTAGGGTGTCCCATCAATGGAATATCCATGAAGTGCAGGTACCCGCACAGAGCATGCATCAGAGAGTACTCCATCAATAGAATACTGCAGCTGTGCAGGGATCATATCAGGCCCAGAGAAGTGCAGGTACCCGTACAGAGCATGCCTCAGAGAGTACTCAATCAATAGAATACTGCAGCAGTGCAGGCATCAGTAACAGGCCCACTGTAGAGCACTTAGGGTGTCCCATCAATGGAATATCCATGAAGTGCAGGTACCCGCACAGAGCATGCATCAGAGAGTACTCCATCAATAGAATACTGCAGCAGTGCAGGGATCATATCAGGCCCAGAGAAGTGCAGGTACCCGTACAGAGCATGCTGCAGAGCTCACAGAGTACTCCATCAGTGGAATACTGCAGCAGTGCAGGTATCAGTAACAGGCCCACTGCAGAGCAGTTAGGGTGTCCCATCAATGGAATACCAGAGAGGTGCAGGTACCGGTACAGAGAATGCTGCAGAGCTCAGAGTGTACTCCATCAGTGGAATACTGCAGCAGTGCAGGCATCTGTAACAGGCCCACTGCAGAGCAGTTAGGGTGTCCCATCAATGGAATACCAGAGAGGTGCAGGTACCCGTACAGAGCATGCCTCAGAGAGTACTCCATCAATAGAACACTGCAGCCGTGCAGGCATCAGTAACAGGCCACTGAAGAGCAGTCAGTGTGTCCCATCAATGGAATACTGCAGCCGTGCAGGCATCAGTAACAAGCCCACTGAAGAGCAGTCAGTGTGTCCCATCGATGGAATACCAGAGAGGGGCAGGTACCTGTACAGAGCATGCCTCAGAGAGTACTCCATCAGTGGAATACTGCAGCTGTGCAGGCATCAATAACTGGCCCACTGCAGAGCAGTCAGTGTGTCCCATCAATGGAATACCAGAGAGGTGCAGGTACCTGTACAGAGAATGCTGCAGAGCTCAGAGAGTACTCCATCAGTGGAATACTGCAGCAGTGCAGGCATCAGTAACAGGCCCAATGAAGAGCAGTCAGTGTGTCCCATCAATGGAATACCAGAGAGGTGCAGGTACCTCTACAGAGCATGCACCAGAGAGTACTCCATCAGTGGAATACTGCAGCAGTGCAGGCATCAGTAACAGGCCCACTGAAGAGCAGTCAGTGTGTCCCATCAATGGAATACCAGAGGGGTGCAGGTACCCGTACAGAGCATGCCTCAGAGAGTACTCCATCAATAGAATACTGCAGCCGTGCAGGCATCAGTAACAGGCCCACTGCAGAGCCATCAATGGAATACCAGAGAGGTGCAGGTACCTCTACAGAGCATGCTGCAGAGCTCAGAGAGTACTCAATCAATAGAATACTGCAGCTGTGCAGGCATCAATAACAGGCCCACTGCAGAGCAGTCAGTGTGTCCCATCAATGGAATACCAGAGAGGTGCAGGTACCTGTACAGAGCATGCTGCAGAGCTCAGAGAGTACTCAATCAATAGAATACTGCAGCCGTGCAGGCATCAGTAACAGGCCCACTGCAGAGCAGTTAGGGTGTCCCATCAATGGAATATCCATGAAGTGCAGGTACCCGTACAGAGCATGCCTCAGAGAGTACTCAATCAATAGAATACTGCAGCAGTGCCGGCATCAGTAACAGGCCCACTGTAGAGCACTTAGGGTGTCCCATCAATGGAATATCCATGAAGTGCAGGTACCCGCACAGAGCATGCATCAGAGAGTACTCCATCAATAGAATACTGCAGCAGTGCAGGGATCATATCAGGCCCAGAGAAGTGCAGGTACCCGTACAGAGCATGCTGCAGAGCTCACAGAGTACTCCATCAGTGGAATACTGCAGCAGTGCAGGTATCAGTAACAGGCCCACTGCAGAGCAGTTAGGGTGTCCCATCAATGGAATACCAGAGAGGTGCAGGTACCGGTACAGAGAATGCTGCAGAGCTCAGAGAGTACTTCATCAGTGGAACACTGCAGCCGTGCAGGCATCTGTAACAGGCCCACTGCAGAGCAGTTAGGGTGTCCCATCAATGGAATACCAGAGAGGTGCAGGTACCCGTACAGAGCATGCCTCAGAGAGTACTCCATCAATAGAATACTGCAGCCGTGCAGGCATCAGTAACAGGCCACTGAAGAGCAGTCAGTGTGTCCCATCAATGGAATACCAGAGAGGTGCAGGTACCCGTACAGAGCATGCCTCAGAGAGTACTCCCTCAGTGGAATACTGTAGCAGTGCAGGCATCAGTAACAGGCCACTGCAGAGCAGTCAGTGTGTCCCATCAATGGAATACCAGAGGGGTGCGGGTACCTGTACAGAGCATGCCTCAGAGAGTACTCCATCAATGGAATACTGCAGCAGTGCAGGCATCAGTAACAGGCCACTGCAGAGCAGTCAGAGTGTCCCATCAATGGAATACTACAGCAGTGCAGGTATCAGTAACAGGCCCACTGCAGAGCAGTCAGTGTGTCCCATCAATGGAATACCAGAGAGGTGCAGGTAACTGTACATAGCATGCTGCAGAACACAGAGAGTACTTCATCAGTGGAACACTGCAGCCGTGCAGGCATCAGTAACAGGCCCACTCCAGAGCAGTTAGGGTGTCCCATCAATGGAATACTGCAGCAGTGCAGGTATCAGTAACAGGCCACTGCAGAGCAGTCAGTGTGTCCCATCAATGGAATACCAGAGAAGTGCAGGTACCCGTACAGAGCATGCTGCAGAGCTCAGAGAGTACTCCATCAGTGGAATACTGCAGCCGTGCAGGCATCAATAACAGGCCCACTGAAGAGCAGTCAGTGTGTCCCATCAATGGAATACCAGAGAGGTGCAGGTACCCGTACAGAGCATGCCTCAGAGAGTACTCCATCAATAGAATACTGCAGCCGTGCAGGCATCAGTAACAGGCCCACTGCAGAGCCATCAATGGAATACCAGAGAGGTGCAGGTACCTCTACAGAGCATGCACCAGAGAGTACTCCATCAATGGAATACTGCAGCAGTGCAGGCATCAGTAACAGGCCCACTGAAGAGCAGTCAGTGTGTCCCATCAATGCAATACCAGAGAGGTGCAGGTACCCGTACAGAACATGCTGCAGAGAGTACTCCATCAATAGAATACTGCAGCCATGCAGGCATCAGTAACAGGCCACTGCAGAGCAGTCAGTGTGTCCCATCAATGGAATACCAGAGAAGTGCAGGTACCTGTACAGAGCATGCTGCAGAGCTCAGAGAGTACTCCATCAGTGGAATACTGCAGCAGTGCAGGTATCAGTTACAGGCCACTGCAGAGCAGTTAGGGTGTCCCATCAATGGAATACCAGAGAAGTGCAGGTACCCGTACAGAGCATGCCTCAGAGAGTACTCCATCAGTGGAATACTGCAGCAGTGCAGGTATCAGTTACAGGCCACTGCAGAGCAGTTAGGGTGTCCATCAATGGAATACCAGAGAGGTGCAGGTACCCGTACAGAGCATGCTGCAGAGCTCAGAGTGTACTCCATCAATGGAATACTGCAGCAGTGCAGGCATCATAACAGGCCACTGCAGAGCAGTTAGGGTGTCCATCAATGGAATACCGGAGAAGTGCAGGTACCCGCACAGAGCATGCTGCAGAGCTCAGAGTGTACTCCATCAATGGAATACTGCAGCAGTGCAGGCATCATAACAGGCCACTGCAGAGCAGTTAGGGTGTCCCATCAATTGAATACTACAGCAGTGGAGGTATCAGCCTAGGGCACCACCGTGAATGGATACCATAGCAATCCAGGTACCATTATGGGGATCACTACAGTGCTATGAAAGGGCCTCATTGTTTGAATACCCCAGCACGTCTGGTACTCCAAATTGGTACATGGAAAAGGTATAAGATGGCCCCAGGCCCCTTAGAGCAACAGTGGAATGCATTTGCTAATCTAAGGGGCACCGCAGAGCTGTGAGAATGCCCTATCATTGGAGCATGAAAGCAGTGCAGGTACCAGCACAGGTGGGGCTGTGTTAGGGACCATCAATGGAGTGTCAGAAGAGTGTACTTATCCCTATAAGGCGCACTGTGGAACTGTTAGAATGCCTCACCCTTTGAACAGCAGCATGAACAGGCACTCCTCTCGGTCCATCCTTTCGCCCCACGACTTATGACGGCCCCATATTTATGCTCTATCGTCACACCGTTAATCCTTGTACACTGTGCAGGTGCAGATTAGTTATATTATTAGTTGATAGAAAAAGTTTCATCTTTTTTATTGATTGTGCAATTTTATGTTTCGCCTATGCTCAGGCGCACCTGACTATGCATTACAGTTGCCACTGACAGATATGTCTATATAAAACTTGTTCTGGTTTTGTTATAACTGCATTACGATGCGTCATGGTGAATTGCCCGGAATATTCATGGTTTACATACTGTGTTATAAGTCAGTAACAAAAATTTGAAAAAAGTGCAATAGAAAGAATTTTTTTTTAAAGGCACTGCTGAGATATTAGACCCCTACAAAAAGAACATTTGATGGACAGAATGCAGAACAATGTCACACATTCACCCCAGTACAGAGATCTGGCCCTAAATCCATCGTTTCTTTGCTCCCCATGTCATTCCAGTTTGAACCCAGCCATATGCAAATGAGTCTTGACCCTGCGCCCAATGGGGACAGTCCAGCCCGAACTTACAGACCAGGTCCTCCCTGGACTAGAAACAAACATCTTAGGACCGGTTTCAGGCTTTCACCCCTCATCAGCCAGGATAGCTTGACTCCAGTTGCATGGAGACCCCAGCACTGGAATACCATGCACCGCAGGCTTCAGCACAGGGGCCACTGCAAAGCTGTGAGATTACCTCATCAGTGGACCAGCAGGTAGCACGTGCACTATTTTAGAAGACACTGCAGAGCAATGTGTAACTCCTGCACTGATTAGATCCCAGCAGTGGAATGAATAGCAGAGCAGTGTATGTATCAGGATATGGGGCAGAGTGGTGCTAGTACAAGGGACAATGCAGAGGTATGAGAGAGCCCTATCACTCCAATAGCACAGCAGTGCAGGTGCCAGTATAAGAGCTATTGAAGAGCTAAGAGACAGGCTTATCACTCTGATAGCACAGCAGTGCAAGTGCCAGTATAGACACTATTGCAGAGCTATTAGAGCCCATCACTCCGATAGCAGAGCAGTGCAGGTGCCGGTATAATTAAGAGGTATTGCAGAGCTATTAGAGCCCATCACTCCGATAGCAGAGCAGTGCAGGTGCCGGTATAAGAGCTATTGCAGAGCTATTAGAGCCCATCACTCCGACAGCAGAGCAGTGCAGGTGCCGGTATAAGAGCTATTGCAGAGCTATGAGAGAGCCCCATCTCTCCGATAGCAGAGCAGTGCAGGTGCCTGTATAAGGGACAATGCAGAGGTATGAGAGAGCCCTGTCACTCCGATAGCACAGCAGTGCAGGTGCCAGTTTAAGAGCTATTGCAGAGCTATTAGATCGCCATCACTCAGATAGCAGAGCAGTGCAGGTGCCGGTATAAGGGACAATGCAGAAGTATGAGAGAGCCCTATCGCTCCAATAGCCCAGCAGTGCAGGTGCCAGTATAAGAGCTATTGAAGAGCTATTAGACAGCCTTATCACTCTGATAGCAGAGCAGTGCAGGTGCTGGTATAAGAGCTATTGAAGAGCTATGAGACAGCGCTATCACTCCGATAGCAGAGCAGTGCAGGTGCTGGTACAATCATCAGTGTAGAGCTAGCAGAGACTCCTGTCACTTTGACCATCACTCTGAGAACACAGAGGTGCAGGTATGAAAAGCAATCTAGAGCTATGAGAGAGCCCCAGCACTCGGATAGCAGAACAACACAGGGACCAGTATAGGGGGAAATGGAGGACGTTGATAAAGCCCGTCAGTTTGAGAGCACTGCCGGTATAAGAGCTACTGCAGAGCTGTGAGAGAGCCCCAGTGCACGGATAGTGGAGTAGTGCAGATGCCAGTACAGGGCTGCTGGGTTGTCTTAGACCCCATTCCTGGTCTAACAGAGCCGTGGAGATACCAGCGGCATGGGCACTGCATCGGTATGACAGAACCTCCTACTAAATGTGGATGATACTGTAGATGGGTGGGAGATCCCTTATTGCCCATCATAGCGTGGCAGGATGTAGGCCAAAATTGAGAGAAAACAAGGTTGAGATACATCTAACAGTTCAGATCCGAACAAAGGAATTATGCAGATATCAAGAAGGAGTGGGAAACGGGCCGAATCAGAGGGGGCCAGAGCAAGGATTTCTAAATTAACCAGGAACATGAGATAATGGGGAAACAATATGCACAGCAACTTAACATGGAGGAGGTGAACTGGGAGTGATCTGCGGGAGGCCTAATGCTGCGTTAACAAGGATGCTTGAGAGGTCCACCCCTGACGTACTGCATGCAACACACACTCACTCACACCTACACACAAAAATCAAGAAAACAAGGTATCATGAGGTTCGATGTACAGCTGTATGCTCAAAACTCAGCCACATACACCGACACCTGCACACAAAAATCAAGAAAACAAGGTATCATGAGGTTCGATGTACAGCTGTATGCTCAAGACTCAACCACATACACCGACACCTGCACACAAAAACCAAGAAAACAAGGTATCATGAGGTTCGATGTACAGCTGTATGCTCAAGACTCAACCACATACACCGACACCTGCACACAAAAACCAAGAAAACAAGGTATCATGAGGTTCGATGTACAGCTGTATGCTCAAGACTCAACCACATACACGGACACCTGCACTCAAAAATCAAGAAAACAAGGTATCATGAGGTTAGAAGGACATCTGTACGCTCAACCACACACACACACACAAAAATCAAGAAAACAAGGTATCATGAGCTTCTAAGTACACCTGTATGCTCAAAACCCAACCACGCACACTCACACCTACACACAAACAAAAAATCAAGATCACAAGGTATCATGCAGCTCGAAGTAGACCGGTATGCTCAATACTCAATCACATACACCCAAAAAAATCAACATAAGAAGGTACCATGAAGTTGGAAGTAGAGCTGTATGCTCAAAACTGAACAAAACTATTCCTAATTGATTTGAAATATTATTATGCATGCTTCTGATAAGAAAGAGGACCGGAGGCTGAGGATGGATTGTCAGCACCCTACTGGGCCGATGATTAACTCGGCAGACACATAAAACTAGATGGCCCTGGGAGATGCATTATTCAAATGGATGCGTCAGTGCTCTGGGCACTGTGCCGGCACTGCACGCCAATATGGTTCACCACTTAATGTGTCGCACCTGCAATTACCTTAAGTAGTGCGCAGCCACGGATGGAGAAAGAGTGACGTCAGCAGAGGAGGACGCAGAGAGAGCCAAGCCTGAGAGACAACAGTGTACCAGGGTCCCAGGATCCTTTGGCTCACACTGGACTATTCCCACCCTACTGTCCAAGGGCGCGAAGTCACGGACTGGTGGCACGTGACATCTGTGCACGTTGAGCATGTGGAAGTGACGTATTACCATATGGTACATGCAGGAAGGTCGGTTTCACGTGAAGAATTTTATTTAAAAAAATTACCTGTGGTCGTTGTCTTTCTGTCAACTATAAAGCTTACTACAAAAAACAGCATGCGATGTGTTTAGCAGATATTTTACTACCAGGAGCAGCAATGCTGGCCTCTGTCAAGTATATGCACCAGAGGGCTGGATCCTTTCAAATAATACGAACACCTGCTGAGAACGAGTATGAATCGCACTGAACCAAAAAATCAGAGGTTCGAAGACCGGTTCACTGACAGCAGAGAAAGGGGGGAGTCTCAAGTGCAGGATTAATTGGACTCGGAAAACTGTTCCATTCATTGACCTCTGGGTTCCATCCTCAACACTGAACAGACACTGCCGTGTACAGATGTAGGATAAAGAAGTGTGACGTGGCGAGGTAAGGGATGGCTGGGTCCTGGATCTCTCCACCGCCGTTGACACTGTCAAGGGCCGGCTGGGTCTTGGATCTCTCCACCACCGTTGACACTGTCGAGGGGTGGCTGAGTCTTGGATCTGTCCACCTCCGTTGACACTGTCGAGGGGTGGCTGGGTCTTGGATCTCTCCACCGCCTTTGACACTGTCGATCCTGCACTGCTCCTCAACAACCTTCCCTTTGTAGGACATGAGAAAAGTGGTTTTAGTGTTCCTCGCCAATCATGGGTGAGCCTGCACCTCTGACTTTTCCATATTGCAATGCGCTCTGCTCTGTCTGTCAATCAGATGACGTCATTGATATCACTAATTAAGAAACCTGGCCCCTTCAGTTCTCCTGGAAGATGTCCCAGGTCGAAAGATGGAAGACTACAAGTGTACTAGGGTGATGTAGAGGTGCCTTCGCTCTCCTATTAAAGGTGCAACCACCTCCTAGCAAGTGCTCTACTCATAAGTATGACCTTCTACGACTGCACAGACAAGAAGGCAGCGAACAGGCTACAGTGCCTAATTTGTAAAAAAAAACAACAACAACAAAAACACACAAAATAATAATAGATCCCTTGGGAGCTCAGTTTTTCTAAGGTGTCCACTACCAGCGATGTCGAATACCAGGCTGCCAAATGCCAAGGTTCCCACCATGATTCCACCTTGTGCCACTTTCTTCTATAAAACTGCACTTCCTTTCTCGACACCTCATGCCTGCTACTTCTTTTCCATTCCAGGTTTCTAACTTTGTCAGTGTTTTATTACCTTTCACTTCCTTCTCTTTTTTCTCTCCGGGTCAGAGACTGTTGATGAACAAGCATTTGGATTGCAATAGGTCTCGCCTTTATGAGAGTTTATGCTATTGGCATTGTAAAGGACAATGTCTTTTATTTATGTGTTTATTTTTAAAACAGAAAAATAAAGGCATTGTCATTTACAATGCCAATAGGTTAAACTCTCGCAAATGCGAGACCTATTGCATTGCAAATGCGTTTGGCACCCGTGCTATAAAGATTATTTTTTTAAAGCGTTAGCAGAGAGCGTGTCCTGCCTGCAACAAGCTGTTTGAGAAAATAGTGCTTACAGGCTGAAATTAAAGCCTACCGAGCAACAACACTCGTAACAGGGGGTGTCCTCATGGGAGGTTACAAAATGAGACAAGGCGGTAGTAAGGAGCGACTAACCCCCACTATTGACCAATGAAAAGCCACAGTTTACAGTGGACAATGACACAAACCAATGAAAAATATGGGCAGAGAGTGGGCGGAGCTGGAATACCCATCCCTGAATACAGCATGCTTCGCAGAAGCTCCACCATAAAATTAGTCCTGTGTTCTAAAAAGGAGTGTACACCAGCAAACAGAGGCACAAATTAAAGACTGACTGGCCATTGGTTTTCATACCATAGCATCAAAACTGAACAGGATACCCCTAATCTCCAAACTGACTGAAGTTCTAGTAATTCTAGACAAATAAACGGTTTTAAATAAAAACACAATAAACTCCAAACTAAGACATCAACTAGCACAGTCTCGATGTAGTGGGACACTGCTCTAACACAAACAAACATAATATTTAAAGCTATTTTTATAGGGTTATTTTCATGCTTCTCTTACACACACAGTACAGTCAGAGCATGGACTACAGCAGTATATGCATCCCTTTGACACAAGTACTGTACTGGCAGTAGCTGGTACAAGCTTCCTTACTAGGGCTGGTGCAGCACGGGCAACAGTAGTGCATGCTTCCGTTACACATAAGTACTGAACTGACAGTAGCTGGTACAAGCTTCCTAACAAGCACAGGGCAGGCGCAGCACCGGCAACAGTTGTGCAAGCTTCCTTCAGATGCAAGTACAATACTAACAGCAGTGGGTACGAGCTTCCTTACAAGGCCAGGCGCAGCACGTGCTATAGTAGTACAAGCTTCCGCCAGACGCAAGTATTGTACTGCCAGAAGCTGGTACAAGCTTCCCTACAAGCACAGGGGATGCGCACCATGGGCAACGGTAGTGTAAGCTTCCGCTCGACGACAGTACTGACAGTAGCTGGTACAAGCTTCCTCACAAGACCAGGGCAGGCGCAGCACGGTACACAGTACGGCAAGCTTCCATTAGACGCAAGTACAGTACTGGCAGCAGCTGGTACAAGCTTCCTTACAAGCACAGGGGAGGTGCAGCATGGGCGACAGTAGTGCAAGCTTCTGCTACATGCAAGTACAGTACTGGCAGTAGCTGGTACAAGCTTCCTTACAAGCACAGGCGCAGCACGGGCGACAGTAGTACAAGCTTCTGTTGCAAGCAAGTACAGTACTGAGAGCAGCTGGCACAAGCTCCTTTACTGTAAATGTAATTGTATATATTTAGTGCTTAGTACCCCTGATGAGGGTCGAATTGCTTTTCGGTGAGTAGCACGCTACTCTGGAAACCAAAAGGATTAGTGGGGGATTAGTATAGGAAAATACAGGTTATTTTGAGCGGAGAAAATGTGAGTCTGTTAGTTGAATTGAATAGGATAATGGAGGGATAGAAGAGGGAAGAGTTACAAGTACAGGTGAGGCGCAGCACGGGCGATAATAGTGCAAGCTTCTGTTACACACAGGCACAGCCACAGTACTTGCAGTAGCTGGTACAAGCTTCCGTTCAAGCACAGGAAAGGCGCAGCTCGGGCAACAGTAGTGCAGGCTCTCCTCACAGAGCTATGTTGGGTTAGATTGAGGTGATGGGTATAGTTGAACCCGATGATAGTCTAGCAAATAGAGGAAACTGTGTGTTAGTGTAATGGGTTGTGTGCGTGCCTGTTGAAGTATTTGTGTAGCGCACACCCAGCTGGAGGGCACTGAACTATTGACCATAGGAAATGAACCGTAAAGCACAATTCAAGGTGGTTTACAATGAGGCGGATTAGACGTACGTCACTACTGGTTGTGGGCTGAGCCAACTTGAGGTTGCAAGAAGATCTCCCGAAGTGTCACCAGAGCTACCTTTCTTGCTCTCACTGTAAACAATCTCAAAGCCCTTTCAGCCCTTGTACAGGGGCTGCCATCCCTTTCCACTACACTTATCAGCCATGTTTTTAATAGAATCTGCCAAGCCCCGGATCCCACCAGGTTAGGGCGCCACCTTTATCCATGGAGTCTGTTGTTCATTTTTATACTCCGGTGTATTAGTCGAATTGGTTCACCGGAAGCATTCTAAGACAACTGTCTCCCAGAGTGCACTACGATGTCCAGTGAAAACCCAAGCGAATAAACCTGTTGTTGCCCTGCTAGCATTGGCACGCGGCGAGAGCCGTTTCTAGGCCCTCCCCCACCCTTCAGCGCTTTGATTAGCAGTACATCCGCACCAAGCACTTGCGACATGCTGGTGACGGTGAGCAGTTTTCGCAGATTCAGCCTCCCAAGGCTGGGAAGGCCTCGGAGGGACCGCACTTACGGAAAGTGGAAGCATTAACACCGGCCCGAACAATTTGTTGGTCTAAAATTACAGCGTCTCTGAAAGCTCCAGAACTCAGAGATAAGGACGGCGACGCGCCCTACATGGAGTGTTACATCCTGCTCGTGAGTCAAAATCGCTTAGCAAACAAGGCTCCCGTTAGCAAGATTTCTGGGTGTAAACACGTTATCATATAACCATCGCTTCCTGCGCTATCCATCTGGAGGCACGTGCCAAGCAGCACAAGAACAGCTGTGGCCGACAGCTCGAGAGGGCACGCAGCGTGCTCCACGCATCCTTCACCACGTAGGTACGTATTTATTACAGGTGGTTACCATTTCCACACATCCTTTTACCGCGTGGTATTTACAACGCAGGCAAAGGGGATTTAAAGATGTAAGGATGAGTAGAAGAGGGAAAGGGTGATAAGGGTGATTTTAGGCTTATGGGGTGGGTGGAGGTGAAGGGAGCCAATGATCATTTTAGGGTTTAAGGGTGGTTAAAAGTAAAAGGAGTTAAGGGTGCAATTAGGCGTCTGGGGTAAGTTGATATAAAGCAAGGTAAGCGCAAATTAGTATTTGAAGGAAAAAAGAGGTGAGGTTGATGAGCCCCTCCACAAACAAGCATTGGCATAGCCAATAGGTATCACTTTTGGGACCTTATAAGTATTTAGTTATGCAGCACAATATCCTTGGTGCAACAACATCAACTGTTGCATAGCTAAACACTTATAAGGTCCCAAAGGCGAGATCTATTGGCTACGCCAATGCTTGTTGTTCAAGTTGGCAGGTCTGGTACCAGAGAGTTGGTCCAGAGAACAAGTAAAACGCAGTTGCTGATCTGCACCCTGCTTACCGGGTTTGTAAGTCTCAGGAGAAGGAGGTCAAGCAGGAGGGGAAAAGTACCCTTTATCAGACTGCTGGCACTTTATAGGATGAAAGTAGTGAGATTATCAGCATTTGAAGGTGTTTTCGAAAATGGCGATGAAAACTGGGTCTGAAAATGGTATTTGGTATTGTTTTTTCATTTTAGTATTATGTTTGATGTTGGATTCGTTGGTCAAAAAGGAGTTACAGTGTTTACTTTGCATACAGAAAATGGTGCAGTTCAGTTGTGTAACTCCATGTATACCGGACCTTGATTGTAGGGAAACATAATTGGCAAGACTTTTACAACATGAAGCCATCTTTGATTGATTTATTTCTTTGTCTATTTGGTCCGTTGAAATAAATACTTTTCACTTTGAAAATGGCATTGTGTTATTTTGTATTGGCCTATTAAATCCTCTGTGAGGTAGTTTGATTCATTTTCATTGAGTACGGACAGTCCTAGATGAAAGATGTGTGTTAATAATTTGGATTTCCTTCCTGCAGTTTCTGAAAGATTCTTGAGACGTGAACATTAGAAAAATGTCCCAAATGCGTTGGGTACACAAGATGGTCATGGAGGAATGGAGGGAAGTGGCGATGGCAGAGGATATCGCGAAGACCTTTTTGAAATGCCTCTCTTACAGGATTGCATAGCTTTTCGAGGTAAGGACGAAGAACCTACGGGTCTTTGTCAACATACCAGTCCCTTCGCTGTGCGTAGATTACTCCAGAATGATGGATGTGGATTCTGATGTCATAGAGCCTGAAATACGTAAGCGGTGCATATGTAGAGCTCTCCAATACCTTCGGATCCAGTTCGAACAATATAAAACCTATTAAAACAAGCGCGTGCACTGAAAGTTAAAAACAAGCTGCGAGACATGCTCTGTGGTGGGGAGGGGGAGGGGCATTGAAGCGAGGCGTGCGCGCAGTGCTGAAACAGAAGACGTGAAAGTGATCGCTCGCTAATGAGCCATGACAGCATGCGAGTGATGCGCGCGCGCGGCAGCAGGAAAAAGTGAAAGTGATCGCGCTGTAAGGGTGCGCAAGCGATGTGCTTAATGAGGCATGACGGAAAGGCAGATGGCGGCTGCGCACTTGCCCGTGCACATAACCGCAAGCTTGAGGCCAGCAAAAGCGTGTGGTAGCACTTTGAAAATCCACTTACTAAATGTCCTGCAGGGCAGCGCATGCGCTGGCTCAGGCGAGACCTAAAAAGGGGGAGTTTGAGGAATTAACCCCCAATAAAATAAAAAACACACACACACACAACGACCCCACCCCCCCTCCCCCAAACACTATATTGAAAGTCTCTGGGATTTCAGACATGTGGAAGGCTGATGACTGCGGGTCATCATTAGAAAGGCTATATTGTGTGGTGTTGTACCATGTGTTTAATGGGTATTTTATCAGAGTATGATATTGTAAGTGTTCATGCTACAAAAATATCATAGCCAAAATATGAATACCACAAAATTCTGGAAAAAATTATTATATATATATATATATATATATATATATATATATATATAATCGGGTCATAAAAAAGCAGAATATAGGACAAGTATGCCCACTGGGGCTTTATTTTCGTTCTAACACTCATCCATTTATTTATTACATGTTTGCTCAAAACGAATAATGAGAAATTAATCCTGATGTATTCTGATTCTGACATGCACTGAGTTATCAATTATGAAGGTGTCAATGAGTTGTACTGTTTTACTTACGAGGTTGTGTATATATTGCTATTCGGAAGAAAGACTTCTCTTCCGTTGATATTTCCTCTATGCTAATCGTTGTTTTCACCGTTTCTAAGCAACCCCTTAATTAATGTCATGTGGATAGATTGTATAAATTACTTACGACAACTGGGTCGGACACAGTGAGCAAGGCGGACTCGCTCCGCCGAAACGCGTCTGGGCCACATTGCTTTGAAATAAATCATTTTCCTTGAAAACTGCATCCCACGGTGTCAGCGCCTGTTTCAGACTACGGGAAACTAGGATTGGATCCAATATATATATATATATATATATATATATATATATATATATATATATATATATATATATATATATATATATATATATATATATATATATATATATATATATATATATATATATATATATATATATATATATATATATATATAAACTAAAGATTTTTTAAGGTTAATTTGACATAAATCAATCTCTACAATATAAATATATTTATCTGCAAAGTACATAGATGTGGAGTTGATAGTAAATCTATATTTATCGATATATACCTACCTTCACAATACTGTGGACGCTGATATTTTGGCTACAATATTTTTGTAGCACAGTATATTTCTGCACAATATTCTTATGTGCAACCAGTTAATGATGATACTACCATATTGGGTAAGGTGTAGTGACTGCTTGCATATACAGAGTGTTTAATTTTTGGCGGCACTGTTTGGTGAGGTCTATTGTCCTTTCTATGGGACAAGGTGCATGGTATATTTAGAAAGCTTCGGTTGGCGTACATCAGTTTGTTCGTTTTAGGGTAAGTAGTTTGGGTGCACCACATTTTTGCAAGCACCGACACGTACATGTACTCAACCCAAACGTTCAGGACATTTCACGGCTTCTGTCTTGGGAGTGTTCTTCAATATTTCTGATTGAGAAACTCTTGGCACTGGGAACGCCCTGAGGGGGTTTTGGACTTAACTTAAATATGTCGCTTTGCTTTTTTTTATATGCTTGAGTCAACTACCTGCTTCACAAGCTTTTGGTATTTGTGGATAGGATGACATACTCCAGGAGCTCGGTTAGTGACAGACAGGCTGGAGCGTGCCTGGCAGCAGACGGCCAAGTGCATAGTCTGCCACATACATACAATATTACAGAGACATGGGGCATTTTTGGTGGTATGAAAAAAATAAGATTTGGAGTTAAGCCTTTTATATCATATATGTAATAAGATTGATTCCCAGCCAGTTTCTGAAGTGGATACCCAAAAAGCCTTTTTGTGGTATTCAAAACATTTCTGGGCAAGTTATTTTTCAAAGAAATTATTGCACGTAGGACCTGAAGCCACCTGTAGAAAGAAAATATGTTACTGGCTATATTATATTGTATACATTTTATACAGTGGGCCATGTCACAGTTAACCTCATCCAAAAGTTCGAAAGTGCCAAAAGGTCGAAGGTGGTTCTTCAATGTGATGGACCATTTTGTTTCACGAGTATCTTCGGGTGCGCTGAGAGATCTGGGCCATGTCCAAGTTCTGCAGTTCACCACCCTTGCGTTTGCTAAGAAGATTAAAGCCTTAATGTGGGAAGCTTGCCAGATTTCCTGCACCTGGATAGCAAGGATTAAAAGTGATCATAGGAGTCCAATCAACAGGTGGGAAAACCTGTTTTTATTGGGAGGCCAAAGAGGAAAAACTGTATTCTCCAGAACCTCCTCCTCATTCGACCACACAGAGGAAGGCCATAAATTTAAAGTACACACATTTCTTCGGTGTTGCCTAGTCTACAATAATGGGGATATTCCTGGTCACCTATATACTGTAGAGAACCTGGACAAACCAAAATGTGTATTCCTGGTACCAGTCCTCGCTTCTTGCACCTAACACAATGATATCATTTTAATGGCCGAGAATGAATGGAAGGCTGAGTAGCTCGCACTAGAACCAAACCAATGGTTTTGGAGCTTATACAGTATGTTCATTAAGACAGGAAGCTCCATTATTGCCTCCATTATGTTTGTACTGCAAAGGAAGAAGTTCCACTCCTTAAGCTACAAGGCCTCAAGGCATGACAACCCCAACAGTGCATTAGTATTTACATTGAAAAAGATCAAATTGGACACCTACCATGAAAAAAACATGCTCAGGATATAGGATATAAATTCTCAAAAATCAAAATGAAGGAAGGAAACTCATTGACAAATAAAAAATAAAAGGGAATTTAAAGTGCTGCTGTTTATATTCACTTAATTTGCATCATAGAATTTTTGTTTATTTTTTATTAGTTGTCGTTAATTAATTTGTGATTTCTTCAGTTCCCTTTTTCTGTACAATCTAATAAACAGATAACATTTTGTCTGCACTGTCTACCTTTCCTTGTCGCCTTTATATATGTGTGAAAGTTCCAGGATGGTAGGATGCCCGCCTCTTCCCACAAGCATTAGGTCTAGACTAGGGGTGTGCAGAACTCACTGAGTTGTACTCCGTGGAATTCCTCAGCGTTGCCAAAAAGTCAGTGAGATTCAGCAGATTTCTGCCTACCCCTATTTTCTAGGCGCCTTGGCTGCGGGCGCCATTGCAGGACTATAAATCATGTTCAGAAGGTGCGTTCTTATACCATAACATTCTCTGAGGCCGACTCTCAAATGATATGACATGTGGGTGCGCATGCACAGACCCAGCTGATTCGGACAGCATGGGTGCAGATGAGTCCTGGCACCCTGCATGCCACAGCCCCCTAAGCATCGTTATTCATTCTGCACATTATTTTGTTCAACCAACTGGGAGTGCACCTCGAGGCGGAGCAACAGCCCTTCCCTTTTCTGTGCTACGTGACAGCAATGAACAGGAACCTGGGGTAGATACGTCTTTGCAGAACCACCAGGGAACAGATTGTCTCAGAGTTATTCAAGTATTTGAGCGTGCGACAACAGTTTAATTGGGCAGCACTATACCGTATGAACATTCTTAAGGTGCTGGGGGAAACTGCTTGTATTCAGCGCCTACAACACCTGCGCCTGTTTTTCACGTCCAAACTTTACAACACTGAGGGTCTTATTATGAGTTTGCCGGTCGAATCCGTGGTGGCGGTTCAACCACTGCCACACTGCAGGCCCACCCGCAGTATTATGAGTGTGGCGTCGGACCACCACAGGACTGCTGCGATCGCTGGGGATCAAGGTTCAGAGGTCAGGAACACTAATATGCTGGCGGTGCCGCTGCAGCACTGCCAAGTATATTTGGAGTTGCCTGACCACCGCTCTTTTCATGTCGGTGAGCCCACCATGAAAAGGAGGGCAGAGAGGCAACAAAAGGGTCCCTAACAAGACCACCTGTCACTCCTGGGGTGCATGCGGGGGGCACATACAGTGCCCCTCTGGTTTTGCATCCCCAGTTCTTGGACGGTGGGGCATGTATGCCCCAGCATGCAGGAAGGTGCAGTCAGCGCTCTGAGAATGGCAGTCATCATGTCAGGCTCTTCAATGAGCCTGAAATACGCCACCTAGACTGCTGCATCACCGCCCGCCAGACCAAGATTTAACTCCCAACCTGGTGGACAGCAGCAGTACGGTTTTGGGTGCCCTACAGCGGATGGTGCAACTACCAAAGTCGTAATAAGGCCCTAGGACAACTCAGCCTCAGTACCCCCACTTTCTATGAACACCCTCTTTCTTACCTGACATCCTGTTCTGCTGCTCGTCCCTGTTGAGGTCGCAGCGGGAGGGCCGCAACGGACTGGGGTTGACGACGGACGCCGCACAGTAGCCCCTCAATGCAAAAAGGCCCTAGCTATTGACTGCATCTGCTGCCTGGCGGTGGCCAGCTATTACACATGGTGGTGGCTGAGCAGGTAGGGGAAGCCCACCATGCTGTCCAAGGAGCCCCTGAACTGGACATACATGTGCTCAAGGATGCGGCTCTCCATCATGTCCAGGCTGGATGGAGAGAGTATGGAGGCTGAACAGCAGCAGCAGTGCGTAATAACGGGCCGGCCCAGCCTTGAGGAGACATGCTGCCAGCCCTGGGGCTGCCCTTTATTTGATCAACATCACTCTTCCAATAATTAGCCCAGGCTTGGACAGCGCCAGAGCCAATCACAGGCCCGCCTCGGCTTGATGTCACAGACAGGGCAAGCACGCACGGCGGGTCCTCCGTATCAATTGCTAATTATTATACCTGACGTCCACCTCAATAAACAATATCCGAGCCGTCACAGAACAAGACAAGGGGGGGCTTTGATAAGGACTACACGCTCCCAACTTGAGATCTGACTGATACCCAGCTATACACTAGCAGCCCGACTGCAGCAGCCGCAGCTTCTCACCCCAGCAGCAGCACTAATAGATTTACCTTTAAAAGTGGGGGTGGTGCCAGTAAACTCAGCCACACTCAAGCGGCAAAACTCCACGAACTCCGCCAGTGGAGTGGAGTTTACTGCCCACCCCTAGTCTGTACTGGAGACTGCACGTTTCTTAGACTGTCTCCCCTTCGCTCAATCTCCTCGCTGGCCCACCCTTTCAAAGAGCTGAACACAGCCTCTATGCAATACATAATCAACAAATAAAATAATACATATGGGAGCTGAAATATAATTCATAATGCAGAGTTGGCATTACATTAGTAACAGGTAGAGCGCACTCTGTGCAAACCATAAGGAACATATATTTATTTCAAATTTGCTTTTGTATACCATACTGCACTTTTATTATTTCAAAGTTATGTAAATAACAGATGTCATAATTACACAATTTATGGTACTCAACTAAACGCGAAAGGATGAGTCTGCCTGGCCAGGATTCGAATGCTCAACTCAATAAGACATCCAGCCTTGCTTAATGGAAAACAAAATAAAACTAAAGCAAACAAGAAAAAAAATGAAAGGGCTTCAATTTATAGATATGGAATGTGTTTTCCCTTAATGTTCTGAAGCTAATACAGACGTCTCTCATGCCCAACATTTCCATTAACAGAATAATAATGCATCAATGCAATATTTGCATGTTCATGCACATAACTGCTTCAAACAGATCGTGGAAGCTGCTGCGTCAAGGGATTTAACCAGAAATTCTTTGTAATTGGGAATTCACGTCGCTCAAAAGCCGATTTCGAATCTCTGGGTTTTGCTGAAAACCTACCCTCTGGTCGCAACGCTTTCTTCATTCCCACAGCAGTTCCAATTAAAAGAAACAGGAAGCAGAAAGTTTTCAATAACTCAATTTTGAATGAAACTGCACATTTTCTGCATCATTTTGCTTCTATTTAGCAGATCAAGGCATGTCTCTCCGAACTGGATCAAAAGAAGAATGACGTGCATCTGGAGCCTTGGAAATTGTGTCTAGGCAACCAGGCCCCCACTTATGGCTTTTGATGAAGAGGCCCACGAACACCCTACATAGATGGCTGGCAGGAGGGAAAAGCATCTGCAATGCTTGAAATAGAAACAGAAAAAAGTGCAGGCACTCAGTATCCCATGCTACCTGTTTATTACTAAGAAGTGCCAGTACTCTCCCATTAAAAGTATTGCATCTTTACTGAGAGATGCTAGTATGCTTCTTTTGAAAGTAATAAAGCACAGGTACTCAGAACATGACCTAACCTGTCCGGGTAAAGGATTTGTATTTTTAAATCACAGATAAAGCCTCTTTTGTGGTCGCAAGTTGGCCCTGTTGTTTAAATACATGCTGCGACAGGAGCATGGCTTCTGGTCCAGGGTGTGCTTAGCTATTATTCTGCATTCTTAGCCACTTAGAATGCTGGCAAGGGAACTTCAGAGTTCAAGTGCAGCATTCTATGAGGACTTTGTTTTTGGATAGGCACTGAGAGAACCCAAGATGAACTTCAGAAGCTCCGAAGACCTCTTCTGTGAAGTGCACACAACATCTATTGGGCGGGCTGACCACATATGGCTGGCTTGGTGGAGGTAGAGTCTCTACTAGAGAATCCATTGTCTGCCCTCTACGTGGATATTTTTCCCTTATAACCCTTGAACCGGTATCACGCACAAGGCATGAGCCACTTCAGAATGAAGCAACATGGTGGAATGGTGGTTGCGTTGTCACTCCCGTTACTTCTCGAGATAGACCCAAAGAGTTGCGTTGATTTTCTCAAATAACACACCTTATGTTCCTCACATAAGGGGAATTATCTCCCAGAAAATGTGGCCATTTCAGGTCCTGTCTTGGTCGCCATGGTTCACATGTTCACAGAAAGAATGTGTGCTGCTGGGAATGGTATCCGAGACACTTGAAAGCGTGTTTTTGCTGGCTTCTGAATGAAGCTGTGGACCAGAGAGTATGGTGGGTGGCAGATGGATCACTATTTTTTCCATCTTAGGTTAATAGGTTTCTGCCATATTACCTGAACTCTTAGGCACCAGAGGCAGATGCCCTGATGTCAAAATGTACTTTAAAGAAAACCTTAACGTTCTCTGTTTTTATTTGAGCAAAAAGACTTCTGCTGATTTTGCAGTCTGGAGTCTAACAGGGTGGCAACACACTCGCATCTCCAATTTTGGGGGTCAGTAATCTAAGAAAGAAAAGGTAAAGCCACACCAAGTTAAGGCATAAAATTACTGTAGCGCTATAACCTGCTGCCGAGGATGATGCCATTGTTAAAGGCCCTGAACCTGTGACTTAGGCCCATAATGAGGGAGCGGGCCTTTCACTACCAGCATAGTCCAAGACAGAAGGCCTATAAGGCTATTAGAACACGCCATCCACTGAGGGTAGAATGTTATAAATTAGAAAGGCAGAAACAGAAAGACAAACTTTGGAATGTTGGAGCAGAAGCCTTATACACCAGTCATTATTAGCCCTGGGCCACTTGTCTTCAATGGTACTCTCAACATTTCAACGTTCAAAATACCTTTAAAGTGGCAGAAATAAATGAGAAAATCAGTCTTTTAAAAAATTTGTGTCTCTGGGAAGTGTTTTCATGTGTGACAATAAACATAATTACTATTACCAAATGCAGAAAAACAAAAAGTACAACAAATAATACAGCAACTAAATTCTCTGGCTTGGGCAGAAACTGGAGTAAATCAGAATATTTTCCTTTAAAGCAGTGCACTACTAACTTAGATTGTGGTTTCCCTCCGACGTGTTGTGACACGTCAGTTAAGTTGGGGGATATACATCCATAGGGAAGCTGAACAAATTGTTTTGCTCAATTATGGCCCTGCGCTAAATATTCTACTGTCGCAGGTGGAGCGCAGGTTGAAACTCCCTCTCTCGCTGGCTAGTCGTGCCGCTATCATCGAAACGGTGGTACTTCCCAAGTTTCTATATCTGTTTCATAATATTCCTTGTCCACTCCCTAACAGATTTTTCCATACGCTACGTTCATATCACATCAGACATGTTTGGGGAGGGGGCAGAGCGAGGGTCAATTGGGACACGTTAACCTTACGATATGAGAGGGGAGGGCTTGGGGTCCCAAATGGTCAGGTTTATTATTTGTTGGTGCAGTGTAGTTTTGCACACTATTGGTATCATCCTGACGCCAGACTCCCTTATGCAGGACTGGAGACTGATCTAGTACTTCCAGCTCCGCTAAAGACGATACTGCCAAAAGGTTTTCCTAGAGACCCCGTTGATATCTAGACTGTGTCAACTACTAGCTGGGCTTGGCAGAAATTGGCACGTATAGCCGGCGGGCACACACTTTACTCGCCTGCGTTTTCGATTGCAAACAATCCATGGCTGCCTATTACTGAAGAGAGGTTGGTTCAAAGCACGCTCATCGCATACTCTCTTGAAACAATAGGAGACCTCTTTCCGGGAGGACATGTGTTTTCGAGCACAGAAGAGGAGCAGTTTAGTGAAGCATCTTTCATGGACCATTTCGTGCTTAGCATGCTCCGTAGTACTGTGCGTGGTCACATCACTGAATTCCCTCTGGAACCAGTGAACTTTCCACCTCTAACACTATTGATCACAAGTAAGGGGGGACCACCTCATATCCAAGCTATATGGAGCCAGCATAGCCCTGGTCCCTAGCAGAGACGCTAAGGTCCCGGAGGCCTGGGAACGAGATATGGGGCACCTGATACAAGATTCCCATTGGGACTATTGCTAGTCCCAGACTAAAGAGGTCTCCCTTAACAGTAAGCACAAGTTGATACATTTAAAAATGTTATGGAGAGCGTACATGTCCCCGGCGAAAATTCATAGAATTGACCCCAATCGATCACACACGTGTCCCAAGTGCGGTGCACACCACGCTGATTTTTCCAAACATGACTTGGAATCTCGTAAAGATAGAGAGCTATTGGAGGGCCATGTTCACACTCTTATCTAGTATGATATTACTCACTATAACCCCTGCACCTGAGTTGGCTCTGTTGAGGAACGTGCAAGACATCCCTAAGGAACTGCACAAATTCACACCTATTGAGTTGCTATTGGCAAAAAGATAGATAGCGCTACATTGGGGGAGCAAAGCCATCCCTACCACAAAAGCTTGACTCAACGGTCTAGTATATTGTAATATGAATTATGAACTGTTCGCTATGACCCTACCTTTGGCATCCAGACCACGGGACATCTGGAGGCCACTCAAGAGTTATTTGCTTGAAATTGACTCTGCCCCTACTTCACAGCAGCCTGCAGGAATAGTACCTGCCGGGGTGGGGTAGAATTCCACTGCTGACTGTGATACAAGTGTGCACCTCTAGAAGACAGGTGTGGGTCTGTGAACCTGCATGAAGGGACGTTTACAGGTGGACTAATCGTTTTTTAAGTGGAAAAATGTGTATGTCGCCCCAGACTATATCGTGCGTTATGTATTAGACCATTTTTCAAGACAATGTACACTGTACTGTTACAATGAGTAATCAATATACCGTTTTATGTTATATATCACTGTGAAAATGGAAAATAAAGTTTAAAAAAAATACAGCAACTAATTCTCAGGCACCTTACAAACACAAGCACAACCAAGGTAGGTCAGTTTGTTTTAACCAAATTCATACTTGAGTAAGAAATTGAAAATACCATGCTAAGTTGTGAAAAAGCATGAAACTCACAAAACCACTGCCACTGCTCCCATCCCACTTGCATGGAAGGAAACCATCGCTTGCAGACACCTAAAATAATAGGGTTCATTGGGCCTGCCAGGGAGAGCACCCGAGACACTGCTTTAATACTGAACATATTTAAAGTTCTTACATGACACCTGATTGTGAAGATCAACTGACCTCTCACTTTATTTTGGGCTGGTTTTGCAACAACAAAGCCGCTTTCTAGTTTCAATGCTTCTTTAGTCCAACCCTACATACCCACTCGTTCCTTTGTTATGATGTAGTTGCAAGAAGGAATACCCCGACAGCATTTGTAATCCATGTGAATAAAACATACAGCAGCTCCATCTGCCTAAACTTCGATCTGTGTTTTTTGTGACCCTATTTTAACGGTGTTGTCTGGTCCTGAGATCACATGCCCCTAAAATTGCATGTTTTGCTGTGTGGCTTGAGGCTTCATAAATGCTTTTGTATAGTTGCTCTCATCTGCTATGGTTCCTCACCTGCTGTTTTATGGCTGCAGGTTATAAACATGGAGCCCTCCATTCGGGGGGGGGCCTTCTGTTGTGAATGTTTCGTCAACCCATGAGCATATGAAGAGGAAAGGAAGCACATTGAGTCATTAACATGGTCATTGAGATGTAATATCCCTGCCTGTCAGTGTATCTGACTCCTTGGAAGTGTTGTGTAAACCTTCCTTACTGCAGAACGTCATGCCGGATACAAAGAACAATGCCCGCTGGACAGCCAAAGATGTCACACGAGTAGCTGCACAGTCCTAAACATCACAGCAGCATCTGAAAGCTAGATGGAGCAATCAATCATGCAGTGCCAATTGGTCAACTGGAAATGTCGTCAGAACAACATGTACATCACAGAAATAGCTTTTGGCATGAGAATAATCACAGCAACAGCCAATGGGAAGCCATCACTATCAAAAAAGTCAGCTGCATAGCTATAGATGTCATGGCAACTACTCATTGACAGTCAGGGGTAACATAGCAACACCGGCTGGAGAGCCAGCGATATCACAGCAATGCCTGCTGAATGGCCACAGTGATCACATCCACACTGGATGCCAGTCAGGCAGGAATTTCACAGATATACTTAGTAGGTCGATCTGTTGGGAAGCCGGCGGCATTACAACAACCCCAGCTGAGCAAAGGTATCTGTGGAACTAGCTAAGTGTTTGTTAAGCAGGCTGTTGTAATTAAATGAAAGTCCGGTAGCCAGGTTAAGTATAGGTATGCTGTAGGTTTATTCTCAAGTACAGCCTTAGGTAGATTACTGGAAGTCCAGGTGATGCCCCACCAGGAGCAGCCTCCCTGCTGCTCAGCCTGCTCACTCCAACTGACACTCACAGCCTCACCAGGCACCCAAGCATTCCACGACATCATCAATCATCCAACATTCCAGACATTTCCAAGCACACTAACTCTCATTCTGGCTGAGCAGTAGGGAAGAGATACCTAGGCAAAGGGGAACGGCAAACAGTAGATTATAACACATCCCCCTTTCTAAGGAAACCAAAACACAATAAAAGCAAATGAAAGTACATCAGGCAATCAAGATAGGAAATACATTAGAATATCAAAAATGCATGAAAAGACAATGAGCAATGAATCAAAGACATATCAAACAAATTAAATGCATGACAATTCATTTAGTCAACAATTCACGCACCAACCATCACTAAAAGTCAAATTAATATTTCAAAGGTAAAACCAGAGAAACCACGTTAGACTCAAATCAAAGTAAACGCAGAATCCTCGTAAGACTCATAACAAGATAAATATAAAGAAGCTTCATAAGAAGGTGTCTTCTCAAACCAGGAAAAACCTTCACCCACACATTCCAAACAGTGAGGGAACTAACAAAGTCATGTCAACCATTTACCACAAATCAGTGGCAACACAGAGAAGCTTCATAAGAAGGCGTCTTCTCATAACTAAGGAAAAACCACTCACCCACACATTCCAAACAGTGAGGGAAATTGACAAACTCATGTCAACCTTTTACCACAAATCAGTGGCAACACAGAGAAGCTTCATAAGAAGGCGTCTTCTCATAACTAAGGAAAAACCATTCACCCACACATTCCAAACAGTGAGGGAAACTGACAAACTCATGTCAACTAATTACCAAATAAGAGGTAACACAGAGAAGCTTCGTAAGAAGGTGTCTTCTCATAACTAAAGAAAGACCATTCACCCACACATTCCAAACAGTGAGAGAAACTGACAAACTCATGTCCACTAATTACCACATATCAGAGGTAACACAGAGAAGCTTCGTAAGAAGGTGTCTTCTCTTAACACAGTCCAAACAGTGAGAGAAACCTTCCACTCACACAGGTGACACACTAATCTCAACCAAATAACCACAAAAATGGTTAACCAAAGGCTAAAAGAATACTAGGGGTGATTACTCTATCCCCTAAACTCAGGATCCAAATAGTGAGAGAGACCTTACACTCACACAAAGTATATTGACTGCTACACACATAAAAATAACCTGGAACACTACACACTCACCTCCCCTTTTCCATACAATAACAAAATCAAAGACAAACCACAACTCAAAAGGAAGACATTCCCATCATAACAAAACCTAAATGAGACATTCGAGTAAGTAAATAGACACATCAACCGGTGAGCGATATCTCACCCGAGCTCTCCACCCAATGTGAAACCAGTGTCCAAAGTCCAGTGACATCCATGGATTTCAGAGCATGAACCCTTAAATCCACCATCCTGAAATTCAGTGTTTTGCAAGAAATGTATTTTAGCTTCCACCCACACAGTGCAAACAGTGAGGGAAACTGACAAACTCATGTCAACTAATTACCAAATAAGAGGTAACACAACCGTCAATAGAACAAAATGGTCACAGGTGATAGGCAACACAAGTGAACTCTATACTTGGAAAAAAAAAATTGATTCACCACACTGAATCTCCGTGAGTTGCCACCATATCTCTGAATTTCGAAAAAACCCTCGGTGGAGCGTACCTCATAATAACATCACTCTTCATCAATCACGAAAGGTAAAAGCAAAGCACGTAAAACAAAGATGAGTGCAAACAATGTCTTTCCGGCAGAGAGTAAACATAGCAAAATGGCGGCACGCTGATCTTGCGTCTGCCGGATGGCTCTAGGCACGCTTTTGCACCAAATCGTCTGGAGACAGTACAGCAACAAAACAAACGTCATAGAAGACTCGCAGGTTGATGCATGTGAAGAGGTAAGAGGCACGCGTGCTCAGTATGAAATTTCAAATGGTTGCAAGGCGGTTTCCTTCTAACTGAAATATCGGCAAAACCACTTACTTGCGATAGTATGGCCACTTTTACTATCAAAATCCTCATGTATGAACACAGTCAAGAGAAAACACATTGGCTCCAACTTGTTGAACGATACACCGTAATAAAAACAGGGGTGAAGGCTCTCATGAAGTACGGTGCACTGCTTGCGCTCAGAACACCTTTTCAAATACAGACACCAAAAGTGCTCTTTCAGGAAAGAAACGTGCTCACGCTGCTGAAAGTTCAGAGCTGTCCTACAGAGGATGCAGCCAAAGCGTGCTGTTAGAGTCCAAACACAGCAGAGAGACACAGCAGGGTGATCAGGCCAACTGCGTCTCTTTGAAGTGAGATCACTGTTAAGACAGTCACTAGCAGTGCACAGGCAGAGCAGTCATAAGTGTGTGAGGCAAGCAGCGTGGAAGGCAGGAAAAACCAGTACTTCAAATCACAGGACAGAAAAAAGTCAAATGAAAGTCAAACGAAAATTAAACAAAAGTCAAACGCTCTAGTCCGCAGGCTGTCTAGTTGACAAGAGACACTGGTGGGGCTAACCAGAGCGTATCTGTCGTAATCCTTCTTCTTGGGAATTCTTTTTCTTGTGGTTCCAGAGCATAAGTTTAAATTCCTTTGGTTAGTCAGATCCTTAGTTTCAGTAGCAGGGTAGTCCTTCAGCAACACGCAGGTTCTTTGAAAATCGTCGCCAGTGTTGTAATTAAATGAAAGTCCGGTAGCCAGGTTAAGTATAGGTATGCTGTAGGTTTATTCTCAAGTACAGCCTTAGGTAGATTACTGGAAGTCCAGGTGATGCCCCACCAGGAGCAGCCTCCCTGCTGCTCAGCCTGCTCACTCCAACTGACACTCACAGCCTCACCAGGCACCCAAGCATTCCACGACATCATCAATCATCCAACATTCCAGACATTTCCAAGCACACTAACTCTCATTCTGGCTGAGCAGTAGGGAAGAGATACCTAGGCAAAGGGGAACGGAAAACAGTAGATTATAACACAGGCCTTGGACTAACCTCAGGTGAATGCACAGAGTCAGGAATAGTTGTTAGGACAGGCCCACTGAATAAAGTCACCTTCAGAGAATACTCCTCCTTTAGAGGTCTGGGAGCTGGCTACCAAGTGGATGGAGCGGCATAAGTGTCTCTTCCACTGGCCCAGCGGTGGCTCGCTGTCCAAGCTATAGTCATTCTAGCCGGGGAGGAATGTATTGCCAATGGCGGAGTCAGCTCGGCTTCTGCCATTGAAAACAGAGGAGTTGGTCTGCCTGCAAATGGGATGGGGGAATAAGATTTGTATGGATAGGTTATATGTTGATTTGGCAGATATTTCCATTACTGCTCAACTTTCAATGAGGCTCTTTGTACTTTTTTGGAGACCAAACTTAACCAGTGGAATCGGTCCCACGGACTCAGCAGAGAAGGGCTCCACGAAACAGATACCTTGGGTGGGTCTTTTTGGTGAAAAAACAAGACGGAACCT
The DNA here is from genome assembly GCF_964204655.1 of Triturus cristatus. NCBI lineage: Eukaryota > Metazoa > Chordata > Amphibia > Caudata > Salamandridae > Triturus > Triturus cristatus. The sequence goes on from NC_140580.1 coordinate 991,248,214, forward strand.
TTAGGTGTTGGAAGGAGACTTATGATAGCCAATGCTAGAGAGAGAAAGAAATGTGCTCAAGGTCATTTGTCAAGTACTTCTCCTTTTACACCTTTTCTGCAGCTTTTCAATCTCCTAAGTCAGTGACAGTAGGAAGAGGCCAAGCAGGGATCCACCGCCGCTGATGGGGGCTGACAGCTAAAAAGATTTGGGGTTACTAAACATGATTTTTCATGTATTTAAAAGATTTTAACAAAGCACTAAATGCCACTTTATAGTCGCCTCAAAGCACTAAATTAAGTATGAGAAAATGGCTAGTTGTAGAAATGTAATTTAAAATTCGTATCTCGCCAAAATAGTTTCAGAATTAGACAATTTCATCGATATTTGCATAGAACTTTAAACGTTTAGGTTAGTGAGAACTGACGATAAGGAGGTCTTAACCTAACTGCAATACTTCAAATCTATTGAAAGATTTAGAGATGCACAGCCTGGATGCCTCTATGTGTTAACACCATCTGGCATAGCCCGTCACTCATGCTGCCATATTGTAGAGCGCATAACATGAAGCATGATCAGTAAAGCAGGCCTGGCTAGTACCAGTTTACACTTCTTTTGCCAGGGAGGCATGTAATATGAGTGGAAATGCTGCGCCCACTAGTAAAAGTAATTTCAGACGGGGCGGCTTTAAGGCAGTGCGATCGGTGCCATCGCACCGGGTGCTACCTTTGGGGGTGCATTGTGTTATCAAATATACTATGAATTTAAAAGCACCTGCTGCACCAGTCCTTGCTTCCAGAAATTTCCAGGCAACAATACAAATGGCAAGATAATGCTGGTGATTAATGTCCCTGCTAGAGAGCGATCAGAGTTTTGTTCAGTGGAAGTTTTGACTCATCATAAAGTAAAGCAGAGGGTTAATGTGCCTTCTGCAAAGAACGTGCAACACGCAGATCACAGAAGTGCATATAACTGCATGTAAACTGCTTTACTCAGAGAGATACTTTTGTTACTTGCAGTTTATAAGTTAAAATCCTAAAATAACACAGTGAGCTGTTAACTGTCATCAAAGTGTGTAGGATGCTGGCTCTGTATATACTATACCAAAGTGAGGTATAGTGTGCACTGAGTCCAGTGGAACCCCAAAGGTAGGCAGAGATAATGTTAGATAGCACCTCACTCTCTATTTGTGGTAGTGTGGCCAAACAGTAAGGCAGTATCAGAGGACAGTGTTAAGCATTTGTTGTACACACTCAGTCAGCAAATGAATTCACACACTCAAAGACTGAACTTCAGACAAATTGTTTTTGTATGAAAATATTCTTTTAGTTATTTTATTTTCTAGAACCAAGCAAGCCTGGCACAGGTAAGCAATAAATACTTTACAGTAGTAATTCAGTTTGAATTTAATGGTATATGCACTTTGTTTTGGCTTGCAGTATGGTTTCAGGGAAATGCAATACTTTTCAGTAAAATTACAGGGAAGTTACTTTTGAGATTACTTTCTTACTCAGAGTAGTATACCTGGATACTACTCTGGGACATTTTCTGTAAACAGGTAAGTAAAAGCGTTTTTGTTAGTTAGTGCAATTTTAAAGAATTTCTTTAGGTTTTCAAACTCCACACTTAGAAACTCTTCCAAGAAAAACAGTCAATGTTATCCTTTTGAGGAAAATAGTCTTATTGGTTTTAAGGTAAGTATTTGGTAGTGGGAGTTGAGGTTCTGGGGGTAGACTCAGGTGTCCTCCAGGGTCAAGGATGCACTCTAGTTACACCCTCAGCGGCACTAGGGCGGCCGGGTGCAGAGTGCTGAAGCCCAATGTTATTAAATGGGGGATAGGGGTCCTCCGGTTGGTGGCTGTTGACCAGCAGGCCACTTGGTTGTGGGAGCAAAGCTCCTGGACTTTAGCTCAGGGCAAATGGGGAAACAAAGTATTACCAAAGGTGCACCCTCAGCGGCCCTAGGGCGGCCAGGTGCAGGGTGCTGTTCCGTGGTCGGGCGCCCTGATGTTTGCAATGGGGAACCTCCGGTTTGCAAAGGCACTGCAGGCTTGGTGACAAAGGTCTTCTGGGTTTGACCACCACTTCGAGAGGTAAGTTGGGATGTTGGGGGTTGATTAGGCACCGTCAGTTTGGCCACCCAAGGCCATGGAGCATCAGGTGCAGGGGTGCCTTTTAGGGTCGGATCTTCTTACCAACTCCTAGTCGCGGTTGGGGGGACCTTCCATATTCAGGCTGCAGGCATCGGCTGGAGGTTTGAGGTTTGAGGCAGGTCAGGGGTCGCCGGATCTCAGGTTAGGATCGCCGGGGGGACCCTCCTCATGGTGTTTGACCACTCGAGCTTGGGCCGTGGATGGCTGGTACAGAGTGGGGTGGATTCGAAGTGTCCGGCCGGAGCCAGAGGTTGGAGATGAACAAATCCGGTGTTCACGGGAGACACAGTCTTTGTGGTTGAAGGCAGGCAGGTCCTCCAGGGTTTTCGAGGTTGCTGGCTGCAGGACACACCGGGATTTCTCAGGAGCAGGGTCGACGGGGAGACAGGCCGGTAGGGCTGGGGCCAAGTCAGTGGGTGTCTTCCTCTTATTAGCTTCGGCACAGCTGTACGGTCCTTCTTCTTCTTTTCTTGTAGTTTCTTCTGGTCTGAGGAAGCAAGCTTCAGGGGTGCTCCTAAATACTAGATTTAGGGGAGTTACAGGTAGGTAAAAGGCAGAGACCAATGAATCCCTTCCCTGGGGTGGGTACACCCCCTATTATGCCACCCTCCAGTGGGAAGTGGGCATGAGCATGAGCCTGTCCCTGGTTGGCTGAGTCCCCCCCATCTGCAAGATGGCAGGGACTGAGAGTTGTGCTTCAGCTCGCCTCCCCCGCCTGAGGGGTGGAGTTGGCAGATTTGGGCACACCTCTCTTCCTCACTTGTTTTTCCCGCCGGTTCTCCCGCCCAAGGTGGGGGTCAGAACCAGTGGGAACCAGTTGCTTCCCCTTCGTGAACCCTGCCCATCCTGGGGGAGGAGGCTTGGCACCTCGTCCCAGGATGTGCATTGTTTCAGGCCCCAGAGAGCAGCAGGCTCTTGACCCAGGGGTCCAGAAACATGTCTGGTGGTGGCAGCCGAAAGCAGCCACTCAGTCTGGACACTAGTGGTAGGTCAGTTTTCAGGGGGCATCTCTAAGATGCACTCTGTGTGCATTTTTCATTAAATCCCACACTGGCATCAGTGTGGGTTTAATGTGCTGAGAAGTTTGATACCAAACTTCTCATTTTTCAGTGCAGCCGTAATAGTGCTGTGGAGATCGTAATAACAAACTCCCAGCACCATATACTCTTAATAGCAGCACTGCACTTACAATGTCTAAGAATAGACTAAGACACTGTAGGGGTACAGGGCTCATGCACCTGTACCCTCACCTCTGGTATAGTGCACCCAGCTAGAGGGGTGACTGATCTATGCCTTGGCAGTGGGTTGTAGGCATGGCACACAGGGATGTGTGCCATGTCGGCTCTTCACTTTGTTCTGCACCAAAACACGCAGCATGTAAAGGCAGTGAGTGAGTGTAATGGTACAGGACCTCCAAGGGTGGCACAATAAGTGCTGCAGCCCTTAGAGGCTTTCTCTAGTCACAGTGCCCTGGGTACCTGTGGTACCATTTACCAGGGGCTGACCTGTTGTCAGGGATGCCAATTGGGTTTAGGCTTCAATGCAGCTTTAGGGAAAGAACATAGGTCCTGGGTACCTGATTAGCAGGAGCCCATGGCACACTTAGTCAAAGCACATCAGCAATTCGGCAAAAAGTGGGGGCAACCATGCAGAAAGAGGGCTCTTTCTCACACAGAGCTGCATGCAAAGGTCAATGGATAGGTTAGAATGTAATGATTTCCCCCATCTTTCATTGTCCTAATGTTGCAAAAAGGGTTAATTTGGGTAGAAATACATCTTATTAGTAAAGCCAACCCCCCAAGCATGGTGTTATGTTTTAAATTCTGATTTTGTGATTTTCCAGACTAAACACTAAAACTATACTGCCTACCAGTATGGGTGACATGTGACTCCTACACCTTGTAGTCCTCAGTCTTGTGTACCATTTCATATATACTGATTTACACACGTGAGATTAATTGTCTCTGTCTAATGTGTGTGTGATCTAAGGTGCTCTGACACCCTACATTGGTATGAGTAGCGCTATGGAACAAAATAAATGCACCAGAGAGAGTGGTTATGGAGCTCTGAGGGTCACTGTTAAAGGGTAGTAGTGAGCAAATCTGTGAAGAAGGTCATTGGAGGGCGCCACCAAACATTGTCGCACCAGCCACGAGCAGCGCTAAAGCTGGCCCTGCAGAAGTTGTCCAAAACACGTTTCTTCCAGTCCACAGTGTTACAATTGCACATTGACTATTCATTATAATGTGATTGTAGCGGATGATGTGCCAGTGTGCCACTGTATGTTGGCTGAAGTCATGCACAAATCCTTAAGCAGGTGCTTTCCCATCCATCTTTGTTGTAGCTAACAATGTGTACAAGGGGGCAGACCAAAAACACATCAGGGAGAGGGTGTCATTCAATTAGCAATAGAAGGTAAATATACTGGAAAATTTCGATTTTAAATAACAGGATTGGAGGGGGGTTCTCTCCTACTTTTTGCTTTTTAAAATATGAATAGAGCATGGTATACGTTTATATAACACATTACTTATTCACAAGTCCTTTAATAAATGGGTATTTTCATGTAAATCGTCATATATTTAATGAGAATTTTGCTTTGCCAGCACCTTCTGTATCTCAGCACTGTAATCCAGTTGTGCAAGCATGCTGCAGCAGAAAGGAGATTTGGGAGAATACATTTACAAATTGTTCAACAAAATATGACATTTTAAGCGCCCTGAGCTTTTCTGCAATCGATGTACTGAAATGGGAAAGTCTGCAGAAATAGCCCCTGCAGATAATGTCGGATTTTAACTTGTTCTGGCTTCAGGTAAAACAGAATGTACTCAGCTCTTGTCTCTTGGGCTGGTGATGGTAGGGGAAGCCCACAGCCATGCGCTGGCAATGCCACGGGTATCTCTGTAGGCACCCTGGCACTGAGGTAGTGTAGCAGTAAAGTGAATATTGAGGGCACTGGCAATCAGAACATACTCCTACAAGGTGGAACATACTCCTATATGATGGAACATACTCCTACACGCTGGAACCAGAGAAAATCAAGGGAGACTAAAGACAGAGCTGATACGAACCGGCGAGCTCGAGGAAGCATGTGGAGGGCTTTGCACCCAACGTTAGTTCTATTTTGCCTCGAAAGAGCTTTTACAAAGATTTCCCATTTCCTTGAATCCATCCTGATTCTTGAAGCAGAATATTCAGTTCCCTATTATAACTATTATGATATGGCCATCTGGAGTATGAGACCACCTCCCCGCCGCCCCCCTTCAGTGTTCACCCAGCAAGAACCTTACCGTAAATTGAGCTAGACTTTTTTAGTCTTGATCCCCAGCATGTAACTATGTATCCACTGCTATCGTCCATCCCCAGCTTGTAACTTTAAATCCACCACTTCCCCTCCAGCCCCACCCGGTCCACAGCTTGTAACCATGTAGCCACCAATTGCCTCCGTCGCCAGCTTGTAACTATGCATCCTCCACGTTCCTGTATCCGGTGTGTTACTATGTATCCACCACTTCCTCCATCCCTGGCTTGTAACTATGTGTCCGCTGCTTTCCTACATCCCTGGCTTGTAACTATGTGTCCGCCGCTTTCCTACATCCCCGGCTTGTAACTATGTGTCCACTGCTTTCCTACATCCCTGGCTTGTAATTATGTATCCACCACGTTGCTACATGCCCTGCTTTTAACTGTGTATCCACTACTTCCCTACATCCCTGGCAAGTAACTATGTATCCACCATGTTTCCCCATCCCTGGCTTGTAACTATGTAGCCACTGCTTTCCTCAATCCCCAGCTTGTAACTATGTGTCTACCGCTATCCTTCGTCCCCGGTTTCTAACTTTGTATCGGTTAGCCAATCCAATTTTAGCTCTTACACTCCCAAATGGGTAAGATGTTAACATGCCCAAATGGGTAAGATGTGAGTATGAAAGAATGCCCACAGTAACTATTCATTATTTTCTTATTTACTAAAATTGTTATGGAGCACTCCTGGACTCATCTTTGTTTTCCCATTACGGCAAACTGTAGAAAAACAGAAAACATTGAACCAGAAGGTAATACTATAGGTGAGAGAGAATTACAAGACAATATGAAACAATATATAAAACAAAAGTGGCAGAATTGAAATAGTGTCCAGCAATCTACATTTTTAGGAACACTAATATAGGAACTGACGCAAGAGATGGGCTGTATAAATATACTAACCCCATTCTATCTCCTACTGATCTAGGATCTCACATATATCTAGTCAATATGGCCCCATTAACGTGCATATAGCGCCTAGAAAGTTTCAGGTCATAGGTCAGATTGAGGAGAATGCGCTGAAGTCTATTGGATAGACCAAATGATAGCTCTGCAACATATAGGGTGTGCCCATAATCCAATGGGACCCACACAATGTTGATTCCCTTCCTGAGGGAAGACATAAGCGACACGGTCCTTGCGACAAATGTACATGATGACAACCTTCAGTGTGGCAGTGGCATTCTTGCTCCTTACACAGGTTAAGGCTACAGTCAAAGCAGGCTACATGAATCCAAAAATGGATTGGCTACAATTAATTGATTGTCTCTATGTGATGGGCCAACCAGTGCCACAGGTTTGTTTTAGCCTATATTTGTCTCAGCCTGTTCTGCTCTTGCGGCCCAGCCTCCTTAAACAAATGTTCAGAAATTTACAAAGGGCTCTGCATCAAAGATATGTGTGTCCACATAGCTCTGATGGTTCTTCTAGAAGTCCCTACAGATATTGGCTTCAGGATACTTTAGGTATACATTGAGCAATTATGGAAACAAAAGTGAGCATCGTGGCACACCTTACCTGGTATCCCAGCAACATATCGAATTAGTTCATTAATATCCAATAATCCACCTTCTCAAAAGGTAACACAAGCAGATATAGCCAACATCGGACAGACACCGTCCCATGGCTAGATCCTTTACCCACTGTGTGAATGGACATCGAGGCCAGGTCTACATCACACTGCTGACTTCGCAGAGTCCACAAACTCTTCTCATCGAACCTATATGATTTCCTCTCATGAACATGCAACTTCCTACCAACCACATCCATTGTTATCTTGTTGTTTGTATCATTTCCACATTTACCGAGTAGCATCTGTGTTGAACCTTTAAATTTATGGCAATCAAAATGCATTCATACAATGGTGCTCAGATACCCATTCAAGTCAGGTGTACATATATCGGCCATCAATGTTCAAACGTTGATGGGCTTAAGACTGAAGATGAACATCAAATAGCTCAGAACATGCCTATGCAGACATGTGGTTTAAAAAAACGTAACTAATTTTGATATCAGGAAAATAATATTTCATTTTCTAATTTGCGTCAACGGCAGTGCCATTTTTCTTGAAGTTCTCAAGTCAAGGACGTGGTTTTGATTCCATTTGCAACACCATGATGTATTTAATAATATGTAACAAATTAGACATTCTGGAATCAGTCAACAGATGCAACATTACAAAGAGCAGAAGCAAGCAAGAGATGAAATACGACCGAAGAGCTCTGGGTACAGGTTATTACGAAAACATACTACTGACTCACCGCAGAAACAAGACATTGCTATTCATGCATCGATAGTCGAACATCAGGCATCTAAAGCGATGATCAAGACTTGGGCTGAAAGTCCTAAGCGCTAGTGAACACCCAAGCTCTAGAACCATTCCAGTGAACTTTCACCATATAGTAAGTGTTGTTCTAGATGATGTGGATAAGCCTCAGATATTTCACCAGATCACTAATAGTGTGTTGTGCTACTTGGAAAGTACTGCAGATATGTGTCCCACAGCATGCTTTGTATCAGGTTACACGGTGCTGTACATCATTAATTGCACAGGGGACGGACATTTACACAGAATGAACATCAGCGCTTTGAGCTCTTGACCGGGATAACTCGGCCTGATATTACAAATGCTTCACAAGTAAATACATTTTAAGTGTGTGTACTAATATAGGACACCATAGTTCTATCCCAGCTTAGGTTATAGTTCGTACCCATCAAAGCGCCCATGCTCTGTCATGCTTTAGTAGAACAGATACATTCCGCACATAAACACATCGATGAGCATTGTCTGCACATGCTGAAGCTGGATGTAGCATACTCTTAGTATCATCTGAACCCTAAGTCGGTACAGGTATCCTGTCTTCAGGTGCATTCTCACCAGAGAAATACTATCGTCCAGTTGAATGATAAAGTAGGCTTTATGTAAGCCACTGTGCACTTTTTGTGTCAGAACTCCCGAAGCATGCATCTGATCATGAGTCTGACAATGAATTAATGAATTACTTTGACATTTCAACATCTCCCCAGTGATTCTTTGCAGGGCATATATTATACTAAACCAGAAAATAGCAGGTTGGAGAGCAAGAATGTAGAGCAGACCTTCCTCACAGGGATTCCTCAGTGAATCTTTATAAAAAAGGATGTTTCAGTTGATTAGTCATTTCTTAGATTTAAACCCAACGATGTGCTTAACTCATGGGTTTGTTTTCTCTATTCATGGGTTCAAAAACCTTTTCTTTGGTGCTTATGGAGAGATTATGCCATATAACGTATAAGCAGATGTGCAAACAGTCTAGTTTGAAATACAGAGCAAGACATAACTACTAACTGATTGGTGAGTTGTGAAACAACTGAGTAGCTTCAGTACGTACATTGACTTAGTAATTATTGTAGAAAATCCATCTTTTGTTGTTGTCAACCTTGATTTTTTTGCCTTTTACTGGACCTTTATTTTTGTTGGTTTTACAACTCTGCCCTTTACCCCTGCTAACCGGCAGTAAAGTGCCTGTGCTCCGCATTTTAACGTGGTCGAATTGGCATACTCATAATTGGTATATTTAACTTGCCTATAGGTATCTAGTATTTTGTACAAAATGCACCCAGGCCCTGGAAGTTAAATGCCATTAGTGGACCTATTGTGCCATCCACTATAATGCAAACATGGCTTCAGGCCTAACAGTGTATCCTGGCTATAAAAGTCATGAAACTACAAATCAGCCTGCTAAAATATACCCTTTTGACAGGTCAAAACCTCTATTTTAACGATTAATAAGTCATTTTTATGTAAACCTTGAGACTCACAAGGCAGGGTGCACGGTATTTAAAAGTAGGACATGTAGACATTTTATTATAACATGTCATTAAAGTGACTAGCACAAAAAAAGCTTTGGCAGGCCTAGCTGTACCATGCAGAAAACCAGGGTACAGATTATAATCCTAATACTGAATCTCGGAAATGGGACTAGTCAGAAAAATATTTAAAGAACTATTTTTAATAGTTATTAAAAAATACAATTCTATGATAAAGTTGAATTTTTCATAAATATTAACGAAAAGTAACTCTTAGAAGGTTACCTTTTTCTTGGTTGAAGTTCCTGGAGGCTAATTTGCATTTGCTGTATATAGGTGTGCAAAAAAGTTTGAAATGCCTCCCAGGAGCAAACAACAGGGTGCCCTCAATGGGCAGAGAAGACCCCTCTGAATCTCACAGAATATGCAGGAAGGGGCTGCAGGCCCCCTTTTCACAGTACAGCATCAAATCCTGCTTTGCAGGTCTACTGAGCCACATGTAACACTTAAAAGGGGGAGAACAGGATATCAAGACATTTCTTGTGTATCTACTGTATGGTTGCTAAAGGACCCTGCTTTGTCCTACCAAACAACTGTCTCTGGTTTTATTGTGGGTACAGTGGCAGCTTCTTATTGGACTTTAGTGTTAGATGTAGGAGGGCACTAGGATGAATGTAGTACACTCCCCACACACACAGTTCTAAGAGCCCAAGTTTCATGTGGTGTAAGACTTTTGCTATATTAAAAATGCCTAAGGTGCGTAAAGTTGGCCCTATTAACTTTTACCTCATTGGTTAGGGTGGGCCCAGGAGTCATTTCCACCCACTAGCTCATGTCAGACATAAATATGGTATCTCCAAGCATCCACTTCAAAACACTGCTGGATCTGAGGAAGAATAGAAGAGGACTGGACCTGCTGTCTGTGCCCCAAGAGGAGTCCTGGAGGACTGGGCCTGCTTCCTCTTGTACCCAGGGCAAAGAAGTGGACTCCAAGGATCAGTTGGCTGGCCTCCTCTTTGCCTATAGTGCTACAAAAAAACGACAAGAGGCCTTTTCGAGCATCTTCCAGCTGTTCAGTACCAAAACTGGATCTGGACTGGACCTTGCAGCTGTTGGCCTCTGCCTAACTCCCCCTGAGACTCTAAGTCCCTCCCCTGATGTCCTGGGGGCTTTAGAAGTGTACTCCTGTGGTGGACTGGGACTAAAAGGACTGAGTCAAAAGGTAAATCTTTAACCAGGTAGAACCTGGTTGATGGATCTGACCTGCACTCTATCGCAGTCAGCCGTAAATTGCACTTACATGTACTGCGACCACTGACTGTCATTGGTGCTGTGTGCGTTTTGATGCCATTTCTACTTAAAACTTAAAAAATTCATATCTTTGGGTCCCCTTATTGTATTTTTGTCATTTTTTATCATTTTGTGTAATAAAGTGTATTCTACTTTTCTAATTGAGTTTGAGTAATGTAGTGTTTTGCATTTTGACTTTATTACTGTTTTGTATCTGGATGCTTTAGCCAACGCTCCAAGTTAAGCCTGTCTCCTCTCTTCAATAGCCACCAAGGGGTTGAGCTCTGGTTAATTTAGTGTCTTTGAGGGTTCACCCTGAGAAAGGATGTGATTATTCCTTGACGTAGTTAGGCACCCACCCCAAATGATACAATTTGTTACAATCATCATTTTTGGTAACTGAGCGGATGACTTAACCATATGCCCTTGCAAAAATTGCCCCCAATCTTACTAACTGAAAAGGAATTTGGCTTTTTTACTCAATTCTCAGCGTTGTGTACTGCATTTTTTCTTTCACACTTCTTTGATAAATGTTTAACAATAATATATTTAGTTCTGAAGATGTTGTGAATAAAACATAAAATATTCCCATTTTACACATTACAAAGTGCAACCAGCTGATCGATCATTTATCGGACCAGTAGCTGCAGAGCAGTGCAGTATCTAATTCAAATTGATTGTACAAAAAATGTTCCCTTTGGAATCCAGTGGTTATGAGCAGACACACCAGATTCCCTTTGAGATATTGACTTGCTCATTCCAACAAAAGTGCCAGTCTTCAGTAAGCACAAGGGATATCATTCTGCACGGCCCACCACAGGTAGTATCTCTAACCTTAGTGATCTCCCAAACAGAATGAGTGGCTCTACTGGCTCCAGGCAAGAGTCAAGGAACCTGGGGCCCATCCCATGCAATTCATGGGAAGGGTCTGGATAGCGCTTTAAACAACAGATACCCTGGCATCTTGACCGCCGGGAATTGTAGTTATCAAACTAATCGGAAAAATGGCCCTGCGCTCCCCAGTGCGTCTCACCCTAGTGGCACACACATTCAAGTCACCAACCACAGTCTCAGCATTCCCCAATGACATCACAAGTGAGGGCCTGTATGGCCAATGTCGTATAGGCAATACAGCAATAGCACACTATGTAAACTGCTGAAAACAGTACTTGCATACTTACACCTAAGAGAAACATCCTTCAAGCAAATAGCCGCTCCTAGTGATAAACAAATCTGTAAGACCAATTCAAAAGCACGCCCCATGTGACCAAACATATAGAGTTGTGTATTACCACATCAACTCTTCCTGACGGCGCTCAAAAATGGGATATTACAATATGAACATTTCATTTCATTTCTTTCTCATGTCAGCATGAATGACAAAACAGTTCTATGAATAATGCTCATATTACTCATTATTACTGAACGCTGTACATGTTTTTGAATGATTCATTTGCTTGAAACTCAACGGTTGATTAAGTATTTATTAAGATATCAAGACTGCAAGAGTACAGTTTCCGCATAGAATATGTTAAGGGCGATTCTGCAGCCGCAGCTTGGTTCACATATACTTTTGTTTCCTGATCAAACAGATCAACAGTTACTAATCTACATGCTGCCACACAGTGTAAAGCCCTGCATAATTGACTGGTCGCCTTCCAGCTGTTTATTGATCTGTTTGGGGGTTAAACTGATACTAATGAGATGAAACATTTGCCTGTACAGTGAGGACAAGAGTAAAATAACAAAATAATGAAGTAATACTATTAGAAACTGTAGCACACTATACTGCATAATTTGCCTTTTCGTGCAGCTTCATATAGTCAAACCTGCTGCACAATGTGATACATCCCTGCCGCCTAATTTAAGAGGCTCTAGTTAAGGGTAAGAATAACATTGTGGCTGACTGTGCAGACTTTCATGTGATTCCGAAAAAAGTATTCGGATAGATAGAACTATGGCTTTGATGTAGTGGCAATAATTGAATGGTACCTCCCAAATCAATGGTGATGCACAATGGGAGTCCAGCTGAAGCCACATGGAATGAAACACTTTTTGCTCATATATGGTATTAAGCACGTTATAACAGCTTTGTATGATCACAAAAACAATGGGCAGGCTGAACGAGTGATCAAGAATAATACAGTTTGAGCCTTTTCCAATAGTCTGAATTGGAAGGAATTTTTACATGAGAAATTATGGTTATATTGTATCTCACCTCCCACAGCACCAAGGAAGAGAACCCATTTATGCTGATCAAGGGGAGGAATCCTGTTTCTAAGCTTTGTCCTTGTTTATTTAAAAACAAGTCTGGTAAAAGCAAGGAAACTAATTTATTTAAAGAATTAGAGCAGAGTGGTAGTAGCAGAGGAACAAAAAGTGCTGAAAGCTAAGCATGCTCGCAAGAGGCGTGCATGTCAACCTGATTTCAAAGAGGGTCAGTGGGTTAGGATTTTAAAGCCTGGCCACATTACCAAAGGATGCTCTAAGTTTGGCATGTCAGTATAAATTACGAAAGTGATTTGACCCAAGATGGGCACATGTAAAATGTTAGACATGCAAGGCACAGTGTAAGGGAAGTCAGTTTTGTGAATATGAATCTGCTTCGGATTGGTTTCTGATGAAAATAAGTGACTATCGTAATACCACCTGTACTTTTGCAACTAGATTCCATGAACTTGGGGGTGCTGATGAAAGGGATGGGAAGAGCAGTGAGGAATGTGAAGAAGATGGTACTAATGTGCTGTCTGAAGACACTGTTCCATATGTGCCATGCAATCCATTAGTGAAAATAAAAAACGTAGTTTAATTGCATTATGTTTTCTTTTGCATTGTAGTTCTTATTTAGGGGAAGTGTATTTTAGTTACTATGTTTAGTTACTATGGTATTTCTTCTTTCTCATTTCTTCCCTTTTTTGTTCATTCACCACACTCTTACTTTTAGCTTCATATTCCAACTTTCCTATATATGTGCCACGTAGTAGAGTCATTGCGAGCATTCCATGTTGTACCCTTGTTGGTTTTTCAGGGCCAGAACTGGAAGTATTAAAAATACCTTATGTACAATTTAGTGTCTTTGCTACCAAAGCTGAAATAGCCTTTTATTTTATTAATGTAGAGTTATGTCTCTTATGTGTTTCTGCTTTTGCATTAAATTAGAATATAGGTATAGGAATATCCTCCTATTTATGTGTACTTTGTTAAGTGACTGATATTATTTTATCAGTGGGAAAAATACATAAATGACAAAGTGAAAGAAAATAGAAATAACCGTGAATTTAAAACAATGGTGACAAAAATATAACAGACCACAAAAATGTTCCAGAAACACACGAGGGTTCACTCGATGAGCACTCATGCAAAAAGTTAAGCAATATTCTGTTGTTAAAGTCCTTCCTGAAGGCTGCAAAAGTGGTAAGTGAGAAAGAGGTTGTGTTCTTGAAAGATGTCTTTAAACTGCATAATCTACACCTCACCCTTGGTGTACCTGCCTCCCAGATTACAACCGCCTCAAGAGAGAACACGTGGGCACCGTGTAGAAATAGCAAAGGCTCTTCTTACATGTGCATGGCAAACATAAAGAAAGGTCTTAAAGCCTGTACTGGATAAAGGCGGTAGGGATACCACCAGCTGGACAGCAATAGGGAGACTACAGAGAAAAAAACAAAGTACACAACAGAACAGGGCTCACAAGCTGGCGGACAACGGCTGGCAGGAGATGCAGCGAGTGCCCAGACCACACAAGAAGCTAAAGCACAGAAACAAGGAATGCACACAGTGGGCACTGGTATAAAGCGGGCGAGGCCCGTAGCGTGCACAAAAACAACTTACTGTACAGGAAGAATGAAACAAGTACTTACTTGTAGTGACAAATCCTCACATACAAACCCAAAACGTAAAAAACGTGAAAAACAAGGTTAAACGAGGCGCAAGGTGTACAACCTGTCATGTCATTCGAAGCGGAATGTTGTGCCTCAACCCTGAAGAACAGGAAGTACCGAGAATTTGACATTTCTAAACATTAGTATGAAATCATTGCCTTTGTGTAAATGTACAGCTTTCTGCGTCAGTGGGATTAGAGTTTTGCTTTAATTCCGAGTTTGCACTGCAAAAGTCATGTCAACGTAATTTCAGTATGCAAGCAATGTGTGTCAGATCACATGTGATTTTCAGCACGTGAGCATGCGCAGTTAATCTGCGAAGGTGTGGAATCACATGCGCTTTTCAACACATGAGCATGTGATGTATTGTTGAAGGTGCGGAATCACATGAGCATTTCATCAGCAGAGCATATGCTTTTCAATATGTGAACTTGCGCTGTATGGCGTTAGGGGGCACCAGATCGCACGTGTTTTTTTAACATCTAAGGCTGCGGTGTCTGATGTGAAGCCAAGGTGTTGAATCACATGTTCGTCTCAACAGCTGAGCACTGGTTAGGTCTCGCCTAGGCAGCGCATGCACTGTCTCTTCGAGGCATGCTGTATCTAGTCTGTGGGCCCATCGCTTTTCATTGGTTTAGTCGCGTGTCCTTCCCAAAAGCTTTCTTCTAATGTGTCTTTTTTGTCCTTCCTTTTGGTGTTTTTTTCCCTCCCATGGAGCAGGAGCCTATTACTTGTATCCTTTCACTTTGCTGTCAGCCGCAGCTCGTGCAGGTAAGAGTGGTGGGCGGTGAGGCAGGGCGGGGTGGTGGTTGATTTCGACAGATGACAAGGGAAAATAAAATAAATAATTAATTTTCCCTCATCGTTGTCTGTCAAAATACCCCCTACTCCCCCCCACCGATCTTACCTGCACGAGCCACGGTTGTTTGCTGTATGTCCTTAATTTGACTCAGCTGGTTAGTGGCCCTACACATCGGGCCGGACATACGTTAGACTTACTAACCCCTATCTTACTACCAACTCCCCTTTACCTCTCACCTGGTCTGACCATTTCCTTATCCCGTTTAACATAGCACGACCTCTCCCGTCCCCTAGTCCCCCAGTTAACTTGTACTATAGAAGGAAATGGTACAAAATTACAAATGCTTCCATTGCCCCTGCGCGTTCTCTCACCCCTCCTCAGTTGTCTGGAGACCCTAGGTCTGATTAACATAACTTTAACTACTGGCTTTCCTCTGCTTTAGACACGGTTGTCCCCCTTAAACTCACCAAAACTTTAAGACATAAACCTTCAGCTCCATGGTTTACTCCTGAGCTGCGTGCTGAGAAAAGCCACTGCAAGAAACTAGAGCGCAACTGGAGATCATCGTATGATCTCTTGGCTAAATCAGTCTACAAAGCCGTTCTAAAAACTTTCCATAAACTTAAACGCTCCTTGATGAGAGAGTACTTTAGGAATACAATTCACATGGCCAGTAACTCACCAAAAACTCTTTTTAAAATTGTTAAAGATTTTACTAAACCTTCGGCTATCTCGAGTGCAGTTTCCCACTCTCAAGACCTATGTAATGGGTTATCTGACTTTTTCCATGATAAAATTGTAGATATTTACTCGATGTTCACTCCGCCCCCCCCAATCCCATGCCCCTGATAACGTAGTGACTAACTGATGCCATGACCTCTTTCCTTCTCATCTCTTCTGATTCTTCACTTCAGAAATTACTAGCTTGTAAATCCGGTTCCCCTAAGAATCCCTGCCCAGCTCAGATCCTGAGCATTTTGGCTCCTCTCATTAATCCTCCGTTAAATAAGATCTGGAACTCCTCTCTGTCCACTGGTATTTTTCCCACTAATTGGAAACAGGCTCTTCTAGTGCCTATCTTGAAAAAAACTGATGCAGACCCTGCGGCTATAAAAACTATCGCCCCATCTCCCTCCTTCCAGCAACAGCCAGAATCCTGGAAAAATTTGTCCAGGAACAACTTTCTAGCTATCTGGAATGTCAACATCGCTTCCACGATTCCCAGTCTGGGTTCAGATCCGGTTATAGTACCGAGACCGCCCTGCTAGAGGTTACGGAGACCATCCGGAATCTGTGGATGCAGGCAAAGCAGCCATACTAGTGCTTTTGGACCTGTCCGCAGCATTCGACACGGTCTCTCATTCCATCCTTCTTGAGAGACTTTCCAACCTTAGGATCCAGGGCATTCCGCTGTCCTGGACTCTGTCGTACCTTAGCGGTCGGACCCAACAAGTATCACTCCACCCTTTTATCTTGGACGAGAAACCACTGAGTTGCGGGGTTCCCCAGGGCTCGGTACTTAAACCTCTCTTTTTTAATGTCTACCTTTCGACCCTCGTGACGCTGGTGGAATCTCATGGGGTGAGAGTAATCTCGTATGCCGATGACATCCAATTGGTGTTTTCATTCGAAGACCACTCGAAAGCTGCATTCACTAATTTCAGACAATGCCTGTGTGGAGTATCTCCTCTTGGATGTCACTTAACACCCTGAAGCTCAACTCGGATAAAACCGAGGTTCTCTTTTTTTAATCAAATCTGCCCTCCCCCCTCATTACTGTGGTGGCCTTCTGAACTGAATCCCCCTCCCAAGCCTGTGGATTTGGCAAGGAACCTCGGCTTTCGGTTTGACAGCGACTTGTCCTGTACATCTCAAATTAGTCAGGTATCCTCTTCCTGTTTTGGTAAACTTCATATGCTTCGCAAATGTCTGCATTTCCTCCCCCTGGAGTCACGTAAAACCGTTGTACATGCCTCGATTACCTCCCATCTTGACTCTGTTAATAGTCTCTACCTTGGAGCACCTGCCTTCCCGACCAGATGCCTGCAGATCGTCCAAAACGTGGCGGCCAGGATGATCTGTGAAATCCCTTATCGCCATTCGATCACCCCCCCCCCCCCATTTTAGGAAGCTCCATTGGCTTCCAGTGATCAAGCTCATCCAGTTTAAGGCTCTCATACTGACCTTCCGAGCTTTCCAAGGACGTGGCCCTGCCTATCTTCAAGCTCGCCTTAAACATTCCCAACATAGTCGGAACCTGAGATCTAATCACCTTCGCCTTCTGACAACCACCCGCTTCCAACGTTCTAGAATGGGTGGTAGAGCCTTTGCAGTGATTACCGCCAAAGTGTGGAATGGCCTGCCTCTCTCTCTTCGTACGATTGAAGCAGAAGCCGTTTTCTGACGTGCTTTGAAGACCTGGCTCTTCTCCAGCCTTTAGACCTTTGCTGGCCCTTCTGCTGCCATCTGCTACAGCGCTGGGACACCCCCGTTGGGGGTAGCTGTAGCGCTATATAAACTTTTAAATAAATAAATAAATATGTTTGGTTGTTTCTGCGCACCATTTTTTTCATTGGTTTCTGGAAGTACCAGGGAAGTACAGTTTTCTTCCTCTGTCGTGTTACATAGCGCAAACTCAACCCGTATCGGAGTGCTTTATCAGAGTGCTTTACACAAGCACCAATTGTATTACAAACGGGCACATGCAGAGGCAAGCAGAGATTACGTGATTTTTATCAGAATCACAGAATGTTGATCCTTCCACTGAGACTCCAACCTGATTCCCCAGCGTCAAAGTGAGTTGCTCTAGCCCTTTCACCACATCCTCTTCCCTTGAGATATAAGATGGCTGGCACTCCTTTGGAAAGCACAATTAAAATACATTCCTATTATGCGTTCCAAAGAAGTGCCGGTCATCTTGTTTTTGTATGATGCTTGTTTTCTTTGTTTTCAGCATTCACCAAATAGGCCTCGCTTGCCTTGCTTTTCTGGTGCCAACACCTGTCTGGGCTTGCGGGCAGGTGCAGCAGCCAGTTGAAAGGGCTCGGTGATTGTTGGCAGCCTAATTAAAGAACTTGGATAAAAGATAAGCGACGGGGAGGCGCAAGATGTGAGAGTTGCCGGCATAATAGTCCATGAGCTAATGCTTCTCATTAGCACACCAGTGAGCTGAGCGAGCCAAAGCCAGTCGTTGCGAGTTGCCTTCTGTGCCAGTCTGTACCAGATGGTTCTACGCTACATGAGCAACCACCTCGTTCAACCAACCACATTGCAGTCTCTAGTTTTGTCTCTCAAATCCCCCAAGTAATATCCAATTATCTGGCTATGTTACGTGCAGGTGAGAGCAGGAGTCCCCGATTCCAGTCTCGACATACACGTTAATATGTAGGCTCAATCTTCGGATAGTGTATGTTTTCTTTGCACCTTAGTTACTTAGCCATCCGGGATATTTAAAAACATGTTTTTAATGGGCACAAATTCAGTGTAAATATTAGTAAACAGATGTTGGCTCTATGTATTTTATTTATATTCCTGAATATTAATGGGGTGGTTATGTAGCTGTCATGCCACTTTTCATACACAGATCTGCTTAACTAATTCTTTAGTGTTTAGAGACTTGAACCTCCATTCCCAGCACACCTCCTTGTGTGAGGTGCTGGGCTGGTTTTTATGCATTGCCTTTCCATATTGTTGGTGAGATTTGTCACGTCAGAAATTACTTGGACAACATCAACAACAGCATCCACCGTCTGCCTCGGACCTCTCCTGGAGGTCGCGATCGGACTGAATTTTGCTACATGCTCAGCTCATGTGTCACTTGAAACGCTGACCCCAGTGCTGGACAATGAAGTATACCATCCCTCTCATGAGACGTTCTACTAATTTAACTGTAATCAGTGCTTGGTGGCCCGATACGCGGAGGTGAGGGTTTGATACTAATCACATGACTAGTTATCGTCCAATCCTTAAATATTCCAGTTTTAGAGCTTGATTTGTCCACCCTCAGTGCGACACCCACTTATATCCTTTTGTTCTAAAAGGAACAGCCACCTTTCACACAAATACATGCAACCTTCACCAACCGGATGTCACTGATGAGGTGATCTTCAGATACAAAGTAGGTCTTGTAAATAAGTATAAGTAGAGGTGGTAACCCATGTCATCTTCCTGCCAGCTTCCTTATTGGGCCTGCCTTTTAATATTGCTAGCCCCCTCTTAAAGGGATAAGTTAAGACATGTAATCTATTCGTTACTACCACCACGCCCTCGGATGAGTGCTGCATTTAAAGCTCCTGGTGGGGGCACTAGTTCGCCCTTATGGGTGGAGTAAGATTTTTAATTTAATAAGATACATGCAATGACCCTGTGATTGGGTGGGGTCAACAGGAGCCGCGTGAAATGAAGTAAATGTAAGAACTTAGTTATCATATGGCTCTTAGTACTGTCACCTGCCTGTTTCTAAGCCTATCAAAGATATAAACATACATGCCTAGGATCACACAATTTGATCAAGGGGCCTATAAGCATTAGAACGCAGGTATCTCAGTTCCGAAGCAGGTAGAGCCACTGCTGTACCACTCCACTAGTTTAAGGGGCTCCTGGCGGGTTTGGGACCTCCCCACCCCGCTGTTTAGTCCAGTGGAATGGGAGATGAGAGGCGTTGCTTTCAGAATGTAGGCACGCTGGGATTTGTAGTTTCTTTTCTTCCTCCAGCACTTAAAGGCATTTAAAATAATAATGTTGTGACTAGCGTGTAGTGGAAAATAAGTCAAGCAGAACTTTGAGTTCAGTGTTCGCGGTCAAGTCGATAGCACATGTGCGAGTTTTGCCATGGTTGGCCTCACGCTTATCAAGACATCTAGCCAGAAGGGTCGTTGGTCTCTTTATTGCCCCCACCCACCACGGCTCAATTCCACCTGGTTAGATATTGGAGCAGGTAATCCAGCTGGAACCACTGCTTTCTCGTCTTCTTTAAGGGCCTCCTCCTAGGGTTGCATGTGTCTGACGCCTGCCTGGTGTCAACATTTCACTGTCCAGCCCTCAGCACAAACATTCCAATGGGGGGGGGGGGGCAGGGGAGGGTGTATCATTGAATGACATAGCAATGCAGTGGCAGAAGTGAGTGTATCCACGACAAGCATTGCCAAAGCCAAATAGATCTCTAAAAAGTACAAGACCTCTTGGCTTTGCCAAAGCATGTGTTTTCTTGTGGATCTATATATTTATTACTTTCTTCGAATTCAGCATATCCAATGTACTACCCTATTTCTCACCCTATACCTCTCAATATATCTTCTACCTCAACTCTCTGACCCATCTCAAACCTCCCTCTACTACTCTTTCCAATGCACTACCCTATTTCTCATCCTATACCTCTATCAATATATCCTCTCATCCACTCTCTCATTCATCTCAAACCCCATACCACTAATATGATCCCTAAAATAGCGCTTTCTAGATTCTCCCCTACTCTACCCCTCCTTGCACCATCTGACACCTCTTTTACTATACTGATCCACCAAAACAAGCCTTTCTCAACTCTTCCCTCTGACTCTTCCCCTCCACATCCCTTTTACTCATCCCAAGCCTCCCACAAAAAGTCTAAATCCTTCACTCTTCTATCCCTCCACTATCCGTTTCAATCAAAATAACAGACTAACATGTCCACTTCTCAAATTTCATATTTCACTATACTAATTCACCACTAATCCTTTATGGGTTCCAGAGTAGCGTGCTACTCTCCGAAAAAAACACTTCAACACCTCATTAGGGGTAGCAAACACTATATAAATGCAAACTTTTGTTCCCTCTTCTATCCCTCTGCTATACTTCTCAATCCAAATAAATGATTAATATCCACCACTCAAATTACTTTCATATTTCACTATACTAATTCAACACTAATCCTTTATGGGTTCCGGAGTAGCGTGCTACTCGCTGAAAAAGTGATTCAACACCCCATCAGGGGAAACAAGCGCTATATATATATATACATACATATATATATATATATATATATATATATATATATATATACACACACACACACACACACACACATATATACACACACACACACATATATACACACACACATATATACACACATACACACACACACATATACACACACACATATATACACACACATATACACGCTCACACACATATACACACACACACACATATATACACACACACACACATATACACACACACACACATATACACACACACACACATATATACACACACACATATACACACACACACACACAAACACACATATATATGCATATACAAACCTTTGTCCCTTTTCTATCTCTCTGCTACCCTTCTCAATCCAAATAACTGACTAACATATCCACCACTCAAATTATTTTCATATTTCACTAAAATTATTTACCACTAATCCTTATGGGTTGCGGAGTAGCGTGCTACTCACCAAAAAAGTGCTTCATCAGGGGTAACAAGTGCTATATAAATGCAAACCTTTTCCCTCTTCTATCCCTCCGCTATCCTTCTGAATCCAGATAACTGACTAACCTATCCACCCCTCAAATTACTTTCATATTTCACTATACTAATTCAACACTAATCCTTTATGGGTTCCGGAGTAGCATGCCACTCGCCAAAAAAGCACTTTGAAGCCCCTTCTGGGTAGTAAGCGCTATATAAATGCAATTACAATTCAATACAATGATTGATCCCTACAAAATCTACATAAAATAGTGGTAGAGTGTTGCACGCAACGTAAAATGGCATTTACGTAGGAAACTACACAGAAAATTCAACGCACCTCAGTGTTAAACGTTGCACTGACAAATGCATCACACACTGAAAGCTAACGTGGCACAATCCACTCACAACAAAGAGAAACAGACCACAGCGTTCACAGACCGCTGTAAAACAAGGAAAACCAGCACAGTGCATCAGGACGGACAGCAGGTGCCTGGGACGAGACTGCTGAATTCACGGAGGGCGCCTCAGCGCTGATACCGGGGGAACCGAGGACAGCACAGCTTTAACACTCAATCCCAATGCATACAAAACCCTACCCGGTGTAGAGCGTAAAGCATCACCCACAACAAAACAGTAACCTGAAGCAAAGGTACAAAGGAAGGCACGAAAAACTGTGATTCTCCTCCGTTCAAGCCTCTTAGTGCTTATCCTAACCCTCTCGGTTCACAATGTGTGCGTACATCTTTGCAGCCTTTTTAGGTCTCGGCTAGTGTTGCTGCGCATATGCGCATCTCGCTCGGCGAGATTTAATGTTTTTGAGATCTTTCAGTAAAGGGCTTTAAGCCCCGCCCCTCTTTTCCATTGGCTGGCGTCACCGTTGCCATTGGAAAAGAGCTTTGCATGTTGCCTCCCTTTGGCTTTTTCAGACGGCCCACTTGGACGGGCTCGCCTGCTTTCCTTTTGTCGCAAACGTTTTCTTATCTTTATGGGGACATGTGTCAAAACACATGGCCCCATAAAGACAAAAGAGCTCAGCAAGCTCTTGCACGTACCGTCACGCGCATCTTCTCTTTCCAATTAATTACCCAAGGCTCCTTAGTGGCATTCTGGGTTGCCCCGGTCATAGAGTGGGTCAGAGAGTGCTGCATGTCCTGAAAAATGCCACTACTTCAGCATTTGTTTGCAATAGCGGCTGAATTTTCTGGCGGCTGAATTTTCCGGAACCGACCAGTGAGTCTGTGTCTAGAACAGTGGTGGCATGGGGAGGCTGTCCAGTTTAAGACCCCTTTGCTGAGACACTTGCGGCCGGGAACACGATGAAACATTAGTTTTGAACGCAGGCGTGCTGGATGGATTTTGACGCTGTAGGTCATTCACTTTTATATGTATATTGATGACACGGAGTCACAGAGTTCCAGCGATGCAAAATGATGGCATTACTAGTCCAAACTTCCATCACGGTGCTCTTCTCTGTGCTGCTTCATTCCCACTCATAGCCCCACCCGCAAACATTTCTGTTCTCCTTGTCCTCCTCCCGAATTTCCACAGCACACACAGTCCCAGTTCGCTACAAAAACAAAGGTGTGGGAGGCACGCGGTGCGCGTGCTTAGCAAATGAGGTATAACGGCTTTCCTAGCAGCTCTGGTGCACTCAGCAGTGGCAGTCACTGGTCCACAGGTGGCCTTAAAGGACACTGGCCAACGCTAGCGTCAGCTGGTGACCGGGCAACGGATTGGTGAGGCTGATTGATTTTATGCACTCTTTTGCGCACCTGACAAGAAACTCAGCTGACGTGCAACTGGATTAATTAGACATTTGAGGTTACACATTTTAGTACTGCCTTTTGGGAAACCAGATTTCGCTGCTCGATGGATGCTATACATGTGATGCCCGGCAACCCCTTAGCAACACTTTGCCATCATTCTTCTCACTGATCTAGAAAGACGGCATTCCTTCTGCAGAGGGTGTTGTGCAGGCAGTGCTCGCTTTCACCTCACAGTGGCTGTGCAGTACATTTCATCGTGCGTGTGCTCCTCCTGCCAGTTTACCATCATTCCCACACATGGCTCTGCCCGATGTATCATGTCTGCCGTTTCTCAGCATATTTTTGGTGCGTATTCTCGCCCTGTGGTTAGCTGCTCTCTCGTCTGTGTTAATTACAGTGCCAAGTATTTTTTGTCATCTGCAAATTTAGCAATCGTGTAATTTGTGTTTGGCTCAGGAACCGCTATAAATAGCCCAAGCTGTGAGACAGGGCACTGTGGTGACCGTAAAAGCTTTTCAGAAGCAATGTTTCGAGCCCTCGGTATTCATAAGGCATGCATTCAAAGGAAAGACAGTAGTAGCTTCACACACCTGACACTTTATTCTACCCAATACAGAAGTATGTCTGAGGACGTCTCCAAAAATACATTGTGACCGAAATGTTGACCCCCAAACTTCACCCTTCATGGGTATCCGTGACCCCCCAAGTATCTCAAAGAAGCCCAAATATTGTTCGGTTCAGCACACAACTTGTGAAATCATCCTTGTCCCCTTAAGACCACCATATCTAACATGGCTGAGGGGCACCTTGAGCGGGCTTCAAGTGGCTTCATGCCAAGCCTGTGGCCCGTCTGGATGCTGGCCTGGGGTCCCTCTGGATGAAAACTTCAGTCCAACCCTAGCTTGCTGTTCTACTTCTTGCCAACAGAAGTACATCGGTACTTCAGTTGGCAATGTCAGCAGAGAGGCCAAGGATTGCCGGGGCACTGGGAGGGCACCCTCCTGAGCCAGGCTGATTCCACTGCTGGGGACTGTCAGAAGCTTGCACTGCATGGGCAGTGTGAGGGGCTTTCCCTGGTAGGCACTGCGAGAGGGTGGCCCCTGTGGAGAGTGTGAGGGGTTAGCATGATCTGTGTGGACGTGAGAGTAGTGTGAAGGAGACACTACTGGGCAGCTAAAGAAGCGGTAAGAGCATGGAAAGGTGAAAACAACATTTCAGTAATTTTACTAATGCAAATCACTGCATTTTATTCACATATTGAGGAGCTGACCTCGTGAATAAGTCGAAATTACATTTTAAACCGATCGCTACACTTGCCTGGTGCATTTAAAAAGGGCTGACTTTTAACACATAAAGTAACAATTCTGCTTGAATACTGCATTTTTTCAGGACAGCCTTTATGAAGAGTGAGGGGGGGTGGCTTTAAGTGACGCCCCTACCCAGACCCATGTCTGACAGTGCATGAACCACGTGCAGGGTCAGGCAGTAAACAACGTTTACGGTCCTGGCCCAACTCTTTTTTTTAGGTCTCGGCTGGCGTAGGAGCGCGCATGCGCTCCTCGCCTCGAGACTTCTAGTAACCAAGTTACTTATAGTAACCAAATTACTACTCTCTACTACACACTCTCTACTACTCGCTCTCTACTACTCGCTCTCTACAAACTCTACTTCTCTCTAATACTCACTCTCTACTACTCACTACTACTCTCTACTCTCTACTCACTCTACTACTCACTCTCTACTATCATTCTCTACTACTCACTCTCTACTACTCTCTACTAATCACTCTACTACTCACTCTATACTACTCTACTCACTCTACTACTCACTACTACTCTCTACTACTCACTCTCTACTACTCTCTACTACTCACTTTACTACTTTCTACTACTCACTCTCTACTACTGACTCTCTACTACTCTCTACTACTCACTACTCTCTACTCACTCTCTACTCACTCTCTACTACTCACTCTCTACCTCTGCTACTCACTCTATACCTCTACTACTCAATCTACTACTCTCTACCACTCACTCTCTACTACTCTCTACTACTCACTCTCTACTACTCACTCTCTACCTCTACTACTCACTCTCTACTACTCTCTACTACTCACTACTACTCTCTACTCTCTCTCTACTACTCTTTACTACTCACTCTACTACTCAATCTCTACTAATCTCTACTACTCACTCTACACTATCTACTACTTACTCTCTACTACTCACTCTCTACTACTCACTACTACTCTCTTCTACTCTCTACTCACTCTCTACTACTCACTCTCTATTACTCACTCTCTACTACTCACTCTACTACTCACTCTCTACCTCTCGCGCTACCTCTCTCTCTACTACTCTCTACCTCTCTCTACACGCACACATATGCACATATATTATCTACTGGCGGTCGCCAGTAGATAGTTATAGTTAGGACCGAGTTTCCATAGGATATCTCAAAATTCTATTTTGAATAACTTTGGTGCCGGTTGATGAAATTTTCAAAACTAATGGGGCGCTCTGCTCAGCTCCTACCCTGAAAGTCTCGGGGTGATTCGTCAAGCAGGGGCCGAGAAAAAAGGGGGGTCCCAAAACACGTTTTCTCCATGCATTTTCCCATAGGACCTTTAGTCGAAGGTACAGCCCGAACGGCTGAACAGAATTACTTGAAATTTGGCAGAGAGGTAGTCCTCAGGTCAGGCATGTGCCTTTTGCAAATATGAAGTCAATCTGTCCAGTAGTTCCTGAGAAAATTGCAGTTAAAAGTACATAAATATCTATAGCCGCGCACAGTGCGCGCACCCTTACGTGCGCGAGCGTAATTCTGATTGGTGGTAACGTGTCAGTCAACGTTCGAATCGGTCGAAATCAGGAAGTGTCGGGCGCCATTTTGTTTGTTTTGGGTGCGACACTGAAAAAGAGAGGTGGCGAACGTGAAATGGGGGCAGGATAGAGAGTTCCCGACCCCCTAGCCTTTGTTAGGGGGTCCCTGAAGGACCCCGAAGGGTGAAAAAAACATTTTTTTTTTTTTTAATCGCGGGGTGCGCGCACCGTGTGCGCACGGTGCGCGCACAGTGAAAAACCTTAAAAAATGTATATATAATAATACATACATAACTTAGCATTTAAAAAATCTTACAAATTCACTTAAAAAACCATAGGTTTCACACACATTATAGTTAGGAATTAGCATTTAAAAAACCTTGCAAATTCACTTTAAAAACCATAGGTTTCACACATGTTATAGTTAGGTGGACATTTCACTCGTAAAAAACCAATGAAATTCCCCCGTTATAGTTAGTTCAGATAACTATAACTCGCGCGACCGCCACTCTATCACAAGGATGATGTCATCAGTGATGTCATGAGTGATGCCACTGACCAGGTCATGAGTGATGTAATATGTGACTTCATGAGCAGTGGATTGCGGGCGCGCGAGTTATAGTTATCTGAACTAACTATAACGGGGGAATTTCATTGGTTTTTTACGAGTGAAATGTCCACCTAACTATAACATGTGTGAAACCTATGTTTTTTTAAGTGAATATATATATATATATATATGCATATGCATTTATATATGTGCATTTGTATACATACATACATAAACATCTGCATATCTATACAAATATAAATGCATGCATACATATACATATATGCATACATAAAAGCACTAATAAAAGCAAAGCTAAAAAGCCACCTAATTACAAACAGAATTGCTTTAACTTAAACGAGGGCGAGACATATTGCATTTTCAATGCTTGTTATTTTAGTGCTTAGTGCTAGGGGTTACTTGGATTCTAGGCGCTGATGATGTAGAGAAATTAGAAAAGCACTCGTAGATAAATGAATATTCACGGGATCGCACAAGTCAAGTGGGCAAACCTAAATTAGAGCTCAAGCGTCTTATGTTGGAAATGGGGTGAAGCATAAAACCATGCCCATAATTCTGGTAACCAGACTTTTTTCGGTGCACACCATAAACAACCCCTCCAGAATTAGCAAGAAAGCCACATACTGCACAGGATCACAATTTCACCTCCAATTGTTACCGCAGCGATCGTTAGCAGCATTCGCTGCTGGAGGAGACATGCTGTAATGACTGCCAGAAAAAAAAATCCCCCAAATCCCTCGGTGGGGTGTAAATATGGCAGCATTGCTGTCATTAATGCTGCTCCCATCTCAAAAGGTTTGCCTTACCGGAGATCTTGATTGGAGACTTTTCCACAGCATATAACTTATGAGTCAGGTTGCCCCCCTATATTTCTGGCCCCTCCGTCCCTATTTTTGCCTCGCCCCCAGCCTCTGCATTAAACGTACATATTGAATAGATTTTTTTTCTTGGCCAAGGCGGTCAGCTTTTGTTATCTGAGGGCCAGTTAAGTTCCGGAGGCGGGAGGGTGGGGCTGAAAAATAAAACGGACCGTAGAGTACACGCACACTAGACATGCTCAGGTTCACCTTGGGCCACAGTAGTCACTCGCTCTTCAAAGTGCCAATGTCGGGTTGGACAGCTGCCTTTCTGTGGCCAGCCCGACATGCGCACTAGAGGCCTCTCTCAACCTGCTCAATTAGTGAAGGGGGCATCACAGCTGCAGCCGCCCCGGTATCTTAATGAGAACTAAACTCGCCTGCACAAGCCAATACTAGCACTGCTCTCATGCTGTGTTTGGTAACATAACATCAAGAGGGCAGTGTCTAGATTGGCTAAAGAGATGCAGTTACGAGACCTCTTGCGCACATAAGTGAGTGTGGAGGTGGGAGGTTTAGGGTGACAGACTGCATGACCAATCACTATATGGCTTTATTATGATCCCATGTCGTGATTGGCCCTTTCTGCCCTTGCTCTCTCAGTCTCTCGTCCCTCTTCGTGTATATTTGCCACCAGTATGGCATTGCACGCGAGGAAGCGAAGCGGTGGAGAGCAGAGAGGTATTCCTCCTTCTGACCTCGTGGTCACCTCTCACTCACGCATGTTCCGGCCAGGGCCTGGCCGAAAGGCAGCAGCAGCACTTAGATTTGGAATGGAGATGTGGTGTAAAAAAAAAAAGTAAAATAAATAGAAAATTAAGTTCTGTAAAGGTTTTTGTCTATGGTTGTGGTTGAAGAGTTTTGTGTTTATTTGCATTGATTGGCATTTGCATCCTCACTTGACAGTCTCAATTAGAATGATTTTGAAAAACAGGTGACTCACTCCATTGAATTATTGAGTATTTTTATGTTCAGGCAGGTGAAAGAAAATTAAAAACAACTTGTTTCTAATCATGCACCAACGTTGTGTTAGAGCATCTCAAATCCAGCTGGGCTGCCACAAGCCTGCTACAATCTTGCAAAGAGCTGAAGACTCACCTCTTTAAAGAACACCACATTCATGTGCAGTAGCTGTCCACAAACCAGCTGAACTCACATGGTGACTGTATTCCTGTCCTGTACCCTGTACAGGGCTCTGCTGCCTAAAGCCCGGTTTCTTTGTACAAATATGACAAACACTGGCATACAAACATCTCGAACATTACAGGCCATTACTTGGGGCCTAATATATACTTTGGCAGAGGGGTTTTTCCTTCACAGCATGAAGCATATCCCGTTTGCCTTATTAGAAGCGCCATAAGTTATAATGCTCTTGTAATAAGGTGATGGGATATCCTTCAAGTTTGTGACTGAGTAACCGATCCATCAAACTCTAAATCAGGCCCTTATTGAAATACACCGTTTGTTGTAGGGGAAGCGAAAGCGTTAAGCTGAGTTAAGCTGGAGCAAGGCATTGACTGAATCTAATGTAGGGCATCCATTCTGGAATTGAACAACCCTGACAAAGAAAGAGACCAAATAAATTGTGACTCGCTAAATAGGCTTTGTACATGGCCCATGCTGTGTTTGCATTCGCAAATGAGTTGGCAAACCCATTTGCGCATGCAAAAACGGTCGTACATCGGGCCCATAGATCTTAGCTACTTTCATGGAATATGGAAAATGGATACAACACCGAATGTGAAACTAAAGGCTAGTTTGTTCTTTCATATTCAGAAGTGACCTTTGAAGTGCTGTGTTAGTAGTGCATTGGAGTAGCAATAGTTTAGATGTCCCAAGGACACAGGTAGTTGCTCTGACAGCAGAGCTCAGGTTAGCAACAGTACTATTTAGCTCAGGTAACTTTCTCGCCATTGGTAGTCCAAATTCCCACACATTGTGAAAGAAGAGGGCTGGATGTGAGACTTACTTTATGCAGCATTAACACAACTCAATGCCAAAGGAATCCCTGACACAGCCCTGACTGCAAGTACAGCGTGCACAAAAGAAGAACGGGAGTGAATCTGTTTTGTGCTCTAACTCAGCTTATACAATTAAACACACCATACAAAAATCATGGCACAGGTACTCATTTCCAGGAGTTATGCACTTCACTGGAATAGGATGTTATTCTTTCACACAGGTGGCACAGCCAAAGGTTGTGTCTTCTAAAAGCTGCAGCAGGGCGCCACTAAGTCCCCCGCTATAACAGCAAACCACGATTGATGTCCCACTTCCATTAGTAATCTTCATCATCCCATTACTCCCTTCCTTTCCCTAATGCTTCCACAGAGAGGGGCATCCACACAGAGTAAGACAGGAAACACGAAGCCTCAGCAAGAATTTCAGCATCACATCATCTTGTTGTGTTTGCCACAAGGTCCGAACAGGCATCCCCTTCTGTACAGCAACTTCAGTGTCTTTTGGCTAGGTTCGCACTATAGAAATACCACATACGTGCATTCAAACATAAATACACTCAAACTGCATGCAGCTAGTATGTTACACACTCATCTACACATAAAAGCACCTTTATAAAAGGAGACAGGAAAAAATCAACATTTGAATGGGCACTTTTTTTAAAGCTCATATACAAACATAAAATTAAACAAGCATTGGCATAGCCAATAGGTCTCGCCTTTGGGACCTTATAAGTGTTTAGCCATGCAACAGTTGCATAACTAAACACTTATAAGGTCCTGAAAGCGAGACCTATTGGCTATGCCAATGCTTGTTTTAACTGCTGCAATCTATTGAAGCCTCACGGAGAACATCAAAGCGGCCGTGCGGCCGCGAAAGTGAAAGTAATCACGATAAAGCGCAGCGTGCGCGCCCGGGCACATGCACTGTAGCTCTAGGCTGGCCTGGTAGCACTTTTTGGAGCCCTCACAAAATGTCTCGCCAGACCAGCGCATGCACTGGGTCAGGCGAGACCTAATAAGAACACTCTGAAAGAGCTGTGCCGCTTTGTGCAGTCACTCACAGAGACGGAGGCAGAGAAGGCTGACCCATTGCCACATGCTAGATGCTGTGGCGGGCTGAAGAAAAATGAGAAGGACAACTTAACAACCATTGGCTGAAGTCTGATGACCAAAAGCACCACACTGTATGTATGAAGGGTTTGGAAAACAATATTCACATGAAACAACTAAAGCTGTCTCAAAGGCCAGACCTAAAACCAAACATTCATTTTCACTGCCAGCATCTCCTGCTGCAGCATATTAAAGGCAGAGGAGGGTTTATTTTCACAAAAGAGAGGCCTTCGGCCTGATTATAAATTGTAGACACTGATGGTTCCTAATTAGCTCTCAAAAGCCTTTTCACACTTGGCTGAGACTGAGTAGGCTCTCTTAGTAAACAAGATGCACTCTGGCTCTTTATGCAAAAAGTCGGCCATAAGATGAGAGGGGCATGAAGGCTTTTGACATATACTCAGGATAAACATTCATTTTTACTCTACCTGAATAAAGCGACTGGTTGATACTAGAAAAAAACAAGACTTATATGTTACATCTTGTTTTCATTCATACAGTGTGATGTGTATATGTCTAATTATACAAATAATCACCATTTATATCTGACACAGTGTGCAATTATTTTTGACACTTAATAAAATGAATAGCTTGGTGCGTAGGTACACATTCTCGAAGTGTAACGCTGCCCTATTTTTTCTCCAGCAACTCAATGACTATGATACATGTTACTCAGTTACTGTTTTTTTTAAAGAGCATTTTACCACAAAGGAGGAGTATGCTGTTTTAATGAGAGAGAAAGAGAGAGAGAAAGAGAAAGAGAGAGAGAAAGAAAGAAAGAGAAAGAAAGAAAGAGAGAGAAAGAGAGAGATAGAGAAAGAGTGTGTGTGTGCGCGCCCGTATATATATATATATATATATATACACACACACACACACACACACACACACACACACACACACACACACACACACACACACACACACACACACACACACACACACACACACACACACACACCCCCCCCCCCCCCCCCCCCCCCCCCCCCCCCTTTAATTGCTGGTCTTTTATTATGATGATGAATTCTGATTTATGCATTTTTAATTCCCCAAAGATGATGTGTCTTTATTCATATTATATACTGCTATTTCCATTTTAAGCTGCTGAATTAAGCTCCAAGCACTCTCATTCTTTTTAATGGAATTCATGCAATTTTTATTGTAGATATGTTTAACATTCTTGTTTTTTTATGTATGATTTTATCTGTGTATCTTTTATGATCTGCGTTTGGATGATCGAATAAAGATTAAAGAAAGAATGAATAGCTCAGTCAATGTTATTCATTGTACAATGGGCCCTGCGAGGATTCCAATGCAGATCACATGCAGATGTTTCTGTCTGGTGCATGGTCCACAGGTTTCCCCGGGATTGGCACGTATGACCTGCATGTTGCACAAGTATCTCAGAAACAAATCCATGAAACCACTGAAAGACCTGACACGCATCTGTACAACCAGAAACCCACCGAGATATCTTACACGTGTTCGAACATCTGATCTGCAGGTCACGCACAATGCTGCGCAGGACATGGACATTGCCACTAAACTGCAAGACTGTCGTAACAAGAGGCACATATAATAAACCCCTTCAAATGTGTGACCAAGAAAAACTATACATAAATAGTGTGTGCAATGGAGTGACCCAAAAAATAATACAACCCCCACTCTAAACTGTCTTTTATGACACAGACTGAGCAACATAAGTAAGCACACCCTGCCCCTGCTAGAATAGTTCGCTTGACACCTGTGTCCTAGATCTACTCATATTCCCACACTTTTTATCCACCAATCCATGCACCCATCATTTCACCTTTCCAGCCTTTCATCCATCCATCCATCCATCCACCCCTCCTTTCATCATTTCATGCATCCACTGACCATTACATTCATCCATCTATGCACAAATCATTATATCAATCCATTATTCCTTTCACCCATCCATCCATCATTCGATCCTTCACCCTTTCTTTATCCATCTATCACCAATTCAGCCTTTCCCATTCCATCCATCCATTGACCATCTCGTTCGCACATCAGTCCATCCATCCACTCATCTATCCCTTCACTCTTCCATCCATTTATCCTTTCAGCCTTCTATCTATCCTTCTGTTCATCCTTTGACCCTTTCTTCCATCCTTTGACCCCGTCCCTCCTTCTATCCATCCTCTCACTACATGATACTTTCATCCTCCAGCCCCTTCTTTCACTGATTGATCCTTTTGCTTTTCTATCCATTCATCATTCCACCCTTCCTTCCATCCTTGAAGTCCTCAATCCACCAATAGCTCTTTTTACCTTTCCATCCATTCACATCCATCTTCTTACCCTTCCATCCATTGTTGCACTGTTCTTTCCCTTCATTCTTGTCATGGTCCCTCCCCATCTTTCTTCCTTCTTTTCTGGATTCTTTACCCCCCACCCCTTTCTATCTATCCATCTTTCTCTCTATTCTCGCCTTATTTGCTCCTTTCTTACTATTTGGCGTAACTTAATTTACGCCTCTGGCCTGTCTCTATGTTTGCATCAGTTCTTTCCCTCTCTCCTTGACCTCCTCTCTCAGCCCTTGGGATGTTTTATGTGCGTTTCTGTGCAGACAGCAAAATAAACACATGAAAAATAAGCGTGTTAAAAGGAACCAGTTTACCGGGTTGCTGCAAAAGCAGGAGGTTCTGGGCACCACTTGCTGTGTGTGACTGAGCAGGGGGTTAAGTCCATATTTGGTTTGAAGCACAAGTGACACCCTGTGAGCTGCAGATTAGTGAAGGATTGGCTCCACTGTGAGTGCAGGTGTCTGGGTGCTTTGTGGGCCAGGGAGGGAGGGACCGACAGGCAGGGAGCGGTTGTACTGTGAGCACCCGGGAAAGGAGCGCTGGTGGCAAAGAATGGATGTCTAAATGGCTCCACGGGCTGCAGTGGAGGGGCAGCAGAAGCTGGGTACCAGATAATTCCATGTCGTCAAACATGCAGTGCTTCAAAGCTGGGCTTTGGTTGAACACTCTGATGCATTCTGGGAATGGCTGTCCTAGGTCACTTCACTTGAGTCAACTGAACCAACACACGTGAAAACAATCTGTAAATGAAAAGCCCACAAATGAAGCATTACATCCTTGATGTCATGAAGTCATCTCGTAATCGTGGGACAGAGGTCCTAGAGAGCTCACAGTGAGGTATCGGGGGGATGAGGGGCTAAGACTGGAAGTTTTAGGAACTTTGAGAAAATGTCTCAGAGACTCAGGTGGCTGGCAGAGTGGAGCGAGAGTGTGTGAACGCTGGCTAAGGGTATGTGATGGGCTTTTATGGAAAGGGGGGTTGCTAAGGTCTTATTGGGATTAGCTAAGGGTCTAGTGGCCAGCTAATGGCCTCATGGGCAATCTGAGGGCCAGTAGAGGGTGATGTTTAGTGGCCTTGGGCCCGGTGAGGGTGTCTATGGAAAGCCAAGAACCTGTAGATGGTGTTTAACATACTCTGAACTCCAACACATTGGGCTGGGGAGTTATTTGAAGTGGACTAAGGCCCAGAGAAGGCTGAGTGCCAGCTGAGGGGTTCCCGTGATCGAGCATTGGTCCTTGCAGACTGTCAAACTGCTGGATCAGGGTCTCGGATTAAAATCTCTTAGGGCCGGCTGAGGGGTGCATTGCGCGGGCCGTGGGCCAATGAGGACTATTTAGGACTTAGAATTGGGCAATGTAACTCAGGCACCATCTAAAGCCCACTGAAAGCCAGCAGACAACTTGTGTTGGCATACTAAGGGCCCTCTTACAAGGCGGCTGATGGGGACTAAGTGCACGCTGAGGGACTACAGAGTCATGAATAAAATGCATAATTGTGACAATTACCTGCATAGGATCTCTGAGGGAATGACAAAGGAGTGGGGGAAGTCACAGTTCCCAAAGCCTGTGGAGACCGCAACACCAAAACTCTCACCACGTTTGTGGCAG
Organism: Triturus cristatus; assembly: GCF_964204655.1. NCBI lineage: Eukaryota > Metazoa > Chordata > Amphibia > Caudata > Salamandridae > Triturus > Triturus cristatus. Next base: position 991,282,898 of record NC_140580.1, read on the forward strand.
ATTGACCTATAAGTAGCACCTTGCTCCTGTGAGCTCCCTGGTACACAGCCAATCACAGAAGAGCCCATGCACTTGTTGGGTAAGGAGCACTCCACAGTGGGATCCTGCCTGCAGGCCTGGTGTTCTTGTGAATTGAATTGAATTGAAATAAGCTTTATTTCGATAAAAAGATATCTTAAAAAGCACATACAAATGTAACATACAAAATAAGCACAAACCAGAAAAGTACAGTAGCATCCATAGATCCCAAGTTATACAGCAGAAGTTTAAAAAATTTAAAAATACATATAAACACAATAAATAAGACAATTAAAAAATTTGAAAAATGATGGAGTATATACATAAAGGGATCAGTCGTCCAGCTTAGCTAGAGTCTGTGAGGGCTTTAGTTCTCAACAGCCAGGACCACCTCAAGAATTTTGCCAGAACACAGGCATATAAGGGTCGAGCATCTGATTTAAGAATACGCAAAGCTGTGCGGTGGTCACGTGTTCCCAAAGTTTTACATAACGGAGTGAGCCAATAGGATCTTGGGTTTCTGTATTTCGGGCATGCAAATAAAACATGCGCGATCGATTCAATCAAGGACTCACAGAAAGGGCAGTATGGAGATGTCTGAGAAGGGGGTTTCCATCGCGCAGTCAACTCACGGACCGGAAGAGTACCAATCCTAAACTTAATATAGAGGGATCGGTCATACGGCTTTTGTATTACATCAAAGTAGGGTTCATAACACACTACATCTTTGAACGTGAGGAATTCAGTAATTCTACTGCCACCAGAAGGATTAGAGTCTCTTTTTGCAAACACCCATCTCCAATAAAGCTTCTTGAGTTCGGCTTTTGGGGGGGAAATTTTCTTGTCCCATGCTTCTTTAAGGCCAAGATCCATAAGTAAAGTCTTGACTTCTTTCAACCATTTAATTTTATGCCAAGAAGGGATAGATAAAATAGCAGATAGACCCTCTGCGTATTTGGCTAACTCAGGGGTCCGCCAAATCCGGGCCCATAGGAGTAAGGGGCGTAATTTAGCCAAGTCTTTGATTGAGTGGCACCCTAAGTCCATTAATAACGGAACCAAAGGTGTGCTCTGTGGGAGTGCCAGTAGTTCTTTAAAGAAGCTGGATTCGGACTTGCCAAGCTCGTCTATATTAGTTACGCCCCATAGTTCAGCACCGTAAAGTGCCGAACTCACAGCTTTTGCTTTATATATATCCAAAGCAGGAACTATAGGCCGGGATGTGGAAGATCGGTGCTCCCTGAGGAGGGCACCGGTGACCCTCTTGTGGGATATTAGCATTTTTTGAAGATGGGATGACCAGGACATCGTATCCGAAATACGTATACCCAAGTAGTCAAATTCTTTCACCCGCTCAAGGGGGACAGAGTTCAGGACTGGTGGCCGCCCTAACTTCCTCGGTGGGTTAAGAATCAAGTACTTGGTTTTAGAGGTATTTATAATGAGGCCTCTAGCACTGCAGAAAGCCTGAAAGCTGTCAAGCAGGATTTGTAAACCCTTTGGCGATTTAGATATCAGGAGAGTATCGTCCGCGAACAGCAGAGTTGGAATACGATCGCCCGCCAGGGATGGGGCGTCAGCTGGAACTTTTTTCAGATGCTCCACCACACCATTCACATATAATGAGAATAGTGTAGGGGCAAGGACGCATCCCTGGCGGACGCCCCTGTTCACTGGGATTCTCTCCGTTTTCTGGCCCTGGGGCCCCCAGCGCACTTGGGCATAGTTTCCCTCATGTAATTTCTTAAGTAAAGCCAACAGATAGGAAGGGATATTCATGTTGGCCAACACTCGCCACAAGGTGTTGCGGGGGACAAGGTCAAAAGCTGTTTTCAGGTCGATGAAGGCAAGATAGAGACTGCCCTTTTCAAGGAGTACGACCTTCCAATAGAGAAGAAACAGCCTAAAAGCCTGCTCTATACAGACCCCCCAGGATATAGCGGCATGGATTCGCAAATTTAGCGGCACAAATATGGAAATTTAGCGGCACAAATATGGAAATTTAGCGGCATTTTTGCGGCACTTTATTTTACTCATAATCATTCATTTTCAGCTTTAAATCAATGGAAACTCTTTTAGCAGAGTATTCCACTTTGGATAGGGAACCTGGAATATGGAACAGAGGAAGCAGCCCACAGGTGAAGGCTGTTATCCTTTGGAAATGCAATTCTCCATTTGCTTTAGTATAGGTTGGTAGCAGTTATCACACCTTTTGACACATTGCGGGACCGGTGTTTGGCACATCCTTAACCCTTTTCTCGCCTGAAAGTCTAAGAGCCCCTGCAGCTCCACTCTGCCTATTGCTTAAAGATTCAGCCCCCCCCCCCGAAGTTTTTTCTTAGCCCCCCCCCCCCCCGCAATTTGGCTCTAGTTGCGCCTCTGCCTGTGGGGGCAGAACATCATCAACTGCGGGATTAGATTCAGGGGTTGTACATTGCCAATTTCGCAGGCACTTTTGTAAAAATTGCGGCATTTCTGAAGAAAGGTTTTATAAACGCGTCCCACAAATATCAAGCGCGTGCTTTGAATCATACGGTTACAATACAAGAAGGATTGCTTAAAGCAGGAATATAGTTTCTCGCTGTCGGGTTTCTTTTTGCTTGATTATATTTATATTCTCTGTATAAAAGTTCTGATTTGTTTTCGCTTTTATCTTTTCATCGGTAACCTCGTGGTGTGATCTTCGGACATGTGTAGCAACATTATAGTTAGGAAAGCAGTGAGCATCTGAGCATCCGTTATTTCAATTCATTTTTTAAAATTTCGGGGGGGGCTGAGCAAAAATTTCGGGGGGGGCTGAACTTTAAACAATAGGCAGAGTGGAGCTGCAGGGGCTCTTAGAAGGGGTGAAACAACAGCAAGGCCTCATTAACATGCAAATGGTCTTTTAAAGACCTGTGAAGTGCTCGGGTGCGGCTGCTTTTTTGCCCGGGAAGGTGTCTCATCCCGGGCTGCCACACACGACGGGGGGGGGCTGAAGCCCTGTGAGTCCAATGGGTGTTGCGCGCCTGGTCCTAGCCTATGTGACCCATCCGTTGTGAAGTCTACGTGCATTAGCAACGATCGCGGACTCTACAAATGTAGGGGGTTTATTTACAAGTAAGGGTGGGCGTAGTTCGCGAAGTGCTACTTCGCGAAGCTACGCAAAGTGAAGTTCGCACTACGCGAGCTACGCGTAGCACTTCGCGAACTGCGAAGTAACATGTTCGCACTGTGCAAGATGTTGTTTTCAATGATTGCACAGGGCGGACAAGCAACCGGCACTGTGCAATCATTGAAAATGGCATCTTGCACAGTGCGAGCTGTAGTTTTCTGCTGCTCGAGTAGATTTTTCCTCGAGCTGCAGCTTTCTCAACGCGAACTGGTAGTTTCTCATCGCGAGCGGTCACGAGCATACGCGACCTCTCGCAATGAGAAACCTGACCTTCTCGCGTTGGGAATCTCGCCGGGAGGTTTATTTTCCATGCTCGCGATCGCGAACAAGGAAAAAGTCTCGCCAGGATGTCATTTTGCTTGCTCGCGGTCGCCAACTTGACGTTGAGGACCGCGAGCAAGCAAAAAATGACCGCAGCACTACGCAACACTACGCTACGCGTGTTCGCACTGTGCTACGTGCAGTTCGCGTAGTGCGAAGTAGCGCGAACTTCGCAAACTACGCGAGCGTAGCGTAGTGCTTCGCCCAGGCCTATTTACAAGCCGCTGGGACATCACTTTACATATGGGAACAAGGCAAGATGGCGCAAGGGGCTTGTAAATAAGCTCCATAGTGTTGTGACCTCCTGTCCCGTCTCCCAACTATTCCAGGTCTTGGAATTTTCTATTGGAACATGTAGGAAACCGGGATTTTATTTGTCACCTGTTCAAATAGAAGGCATCATTAAAGTCCCAGAGTGTCGGAATATAAACACAATTTAAATTGTGTAAACATTAATTGGGGATTGTTTGAAATTATATGCCTTTTAAGGACGGCCTAGTTTAGTCTATAAGGTGAACATACTTTAATCTGACAAGATGACGTCAATAGGCTAAAATGCAGACTTCGAGCCAGGAGCCCTCTGAATAAATCCCGGCTGTACAATTTCCAAATTACTTTATCCTCAGCAAATCAATTCCCCTTTTTTTCCTCAGTTCCTTTATATGTCAAAGCTCCTTGGGTGTCGCTTTGCGGCCATTTACTTCTTGTTTGAAATGTTATTAGTAAAATACAAGCATTTGAAGCGCCTACGATATACTGTTATGAAACTTTCAGGTGCTAATCTCAATAGCTGCTCTACAAATTTCACTTTTATTATTTTAGCAAAACTACACCTATTGGTAAATTACATTTGTATCCCACTATATTTTTTTTTTTTGCAAATATCTGAATGCGTCTTCACTTCGCTCTCTGCCATATTATGCATCAGCTAATACACAATTTTCCCTTTTGCCCAACTCCTTTACACTGCATAACTGCTTTGTTATAGTCTTTAGTGTCTCCAAAGCAAATCTTTACAGACAATATTTCGTACACACAAGGGCATCCTCAGTCACCACGATACATGTAAGCATCCACAGAGGCCACAGGCATTCTTTCATCACAGGAGTGGGGGCAGAACATCATCAATTAGTTTCAGGAGTTGTACATTGGCGATTTCGCAGGCACTTTTGTAAAAATTGCGGCATTTTTACAAAAGTGCCGATTTCGCGGGCACTTTTGTAAAAATCGCGGCATTTTTACAAAAGTGCCGATTTCGCGGCAAGCCGCGAAATCGCGAAATCCTGTAGGGTCTGTCTATAGTGCCTGTTCTGACCCTGAAGCCTGCTTGGTAGTCAGAAATAATATTGTTCTCATTGGCCCAGGATAGAATCCTCTCCAGGATCACTTTTCCGATCACCTTCTGGGATGAATCAATAAGACTGATCGGGCGATAATTCGCCGGATCGTCCCTAGCTCCCTTTTTAAATATGGGAACAACCTCTGCCCCCTTCCAAGACTCGGGATCCGAGGCACCATTATCGATGGCATTGATTAAGATAGAGAGAAGCCTCCCCCACCCGGATGGTTCAAGTTTTAATACATCTCCAGGAATGCCGTCTGGGCCAGCAGCTTTCGAGGGGACAATAGACTTGATAGCGAGGACTACTTCCCTTTCGGTAAATGGTGTGTGATTTGGAACTATTGCAAGAAGGGGGGCATTGTCAATAGAGGATATCCCCAACTCTTCCGGTTGGAAGGAGTAAAGTTTGGAAAAGTGTTCGGACCATGCCGTGGCCGTGATGTTACATGTTAGAAGTATGTGGGTTGGCCTGGTTTTATTTCTGATTATTTCCCAAAAGGAACCAGAATCCCGCTTGTAAGAAGCCTCTCTAAGTGCCTGCCAATACTGCTCTTCCCAGAGTTTTTTGGCATTTAAGATGGTAGCCTTATAGACCTTCCTGGCCAGCTGAATCTCGGGTATAGCCCTCATTTTTATGGCTGCAACTAGAGCAGATTTTTTCTTCCTACACGTTGATGAGTACCACCCATCGGGGGGAATACGTTTGGACCTACCACGGGGTGGGCCGCCCTTGCCCTCTATACGAAATAGATTGCCCAGCTTGCTTATAGTATCTTGGAAAATCAAGGGGGCTTTATCTAGGTTTGACACAAGGTCGCTTAATGGAACCAGGTCGGCTTGTATTCCTTTAATATTGATCTAATTAAATTAATTTTTGCATCATCTAGGCTCACATTATGCCATTTGAGGCGTCTCTCGCAATTAGCAGGACGTACCTCGTGGGTTTGCATGGTGCTAAATGCTGAAAGAGCTGAAGGTCCATGTAAATCTTCCCACAATGGTTTTATGGTAAGGGATAGCTGGTTGTGGTCGCTATCATGTGAAGGGAGTATTACCATATCTATCACATATGCCCAGAGATTTAGATCAAGTAGTATATAGTCGATCCGAGAGGAATGGTTGGTCCTATTATAAGTGTGCATGCCTTGAAGGTCAGAAGATGTCCTACCATTAGTAGCCCTTAAACCAAACTCAAGTGACATGGTATTTAGGAAGATAGCTGTTTTCGTCCATCTCTTGATAGGAGTTAGGGATAGCAAAGGGATGCCTCTTTTGGAATCATCCTCAAAAAGATCAGGGAGGTCCAGTGAAGCAAGGGGCTCATAGCAACAGTTGAAATCGCCAACTATTAATGTATGTGGTATGTGGTGGCACTTGCGTAGTTCACTCTCCAGAAGTGGAAATACAGGAGATAGTGCGCCACCATTAAGGCCCCTGGCATAAACATTGAAGATCACAATAGACTTCCTTCCATTAGGACCCCCTAGAGTTAATTTTAGGATGTCAGGAGAGATAGTACAGGCTTGCCTTACAGAGCACCCCATGGAGATGTTAACCCAAATCAAGAGGCCTCCCGAAGGGCGACCTTTTCTTGTTGGCGGTGGAATGGCCGGTATAAAAAAGGTGGTAAAACCGACCATATGATGGGGCACTATACTCCATGTCTCCTGGAAGATGCAAATGGAGTATGATGTTATTAAGGAATTCCAATCAGGTGTTCTTGTGTCACTGTTCTGTCTGCGAGTCAAGCATGTACTACGCATGCCCTACCTGTGTTATGTGTGAGAAAACCAGAGAAGCTGCTACAACCTCTGTGTTTTTATAGATTTGTATTTCTTCTGCCCATGCTCTCCCCAGTCTTTGCTTGTTAGCTAAGCACTGTTTCCACCTGTTCCTTGCCTTTACAATGTGAGTGAGGAAATCTTGCACTGCCACCGATCTTGCGCCCTGTTCACTTCTGGGTGCACTTTACAATTAATATTTACAGGATGGGGTGAGGGTATGCAACACTGAAGATCACGTTTGCTCTGCTATCTCTGAATTCAGTCCCCCCAAAAAATCTTTCACTTCAAACGTGTTATGCTATCCGTTAAACTCATTAGCAGGCTGAGTCTCTTTGGGATTGAGGGCAAGAATTGTATTTGAATTTTTGTTCAAGAGGGTCTGACAGAGAAAAGTTTGATGATCACTAGATCGTGCCCTCTGCCGCCCCCTAGGGTGACAAGAAAGCAGAGCATGTGTGTAAGCTGCAGTAGCAACAGCAGACATGTTGGACTGAGACTTCCGCCAGAAGAATCGGCGATGCTGTCAGGACCAGGTCTTTGAATGAGGCAACTGAACAAAAATAAACGGTGAGCCTTGCATTATGTCATCAGCAATGGCTGCAAGCACGCGCACATCCCCTGTGGGCACGCGCAGCAGAGGAATCTAAACACAGCAGCGCCCAACAACACAGAGGAAATGACAAGGTTATTACTGTGATTATAAACCGGGTGATCTGATCAGCGTCGGCAGAGGCAGCGGAAGGATACGAGGGCATTTGTTGTGTCTACAGCTAAGCCAACAAACATCAATCCACACATGAAAACACACACTGCTCCTCTAATGCGCCTGCTCAGCTCCTGGGGCAGAGGCACGCAGAGCTCCTCAGTCCGACCAAGGGCACTTCTTGCTGCCCAGAAAGCGAACCTCTGTTCTTCCAGTGCACACGCATGGTGGCATGAAATGCATTACTAGGGCACACATGCTGGTGCACAGACCTCCTCAATACTGACCAGGGACGTCCTTCCTTGGCCAGTACAGCTTTCTGTGCTCTTCAATGGTGCAGAGAAATGACTTCTTTGGTTCTAGTGCCAGAACTTACAGGTGGTGGTCAGGTCCCAAAATTCTGAAAAGCACTAGCATTTTAATACCCCATCTCTGCCAATACACATCGATCTCGTACGCAAAAGCTTTCATTTTTCCATAACGCGGTGGACTAAAAGCTCTGTCAAAGTTTTCAGTTCAGTTCTTGAACACAATAGTTCATCATCCAGACCTTGGTACCCACACCCCACACAGTCCTGGGGACCTTCTGAGAACAAGAAATTGTGACCTTGAGAAAGTGTGCTTGAAATCCAATTCGTCCCTTTAAAAAAGTGTTCCTGACACCCTTCCTTCCAAATGAGGCCATACCATTGCACCTGATGGGCAAGATTAACCAGTCAGGTGGGAGGGTGTGTGGGCTGCGTTGCAAGATATCCATAGATTTGACTCACAAGCCAGACAAATGGAGACCACTCATGCCCGGATGAAAGAAAAAAAAAATGTTATGCATCGCCCAACGATAGCACACCACAGCATCTTCTGCATGGGCAGCTGCCCTTCTGACAAAAGACTGCAGATCAACCCACGTGGTCTGTACAGCTGGTGGGCTCACTGTTTGGGCAATAGCAGAGTAGAGGGCTCACCCTTGCTGCTTGGGGCCGCCTCCAACATTGAAAGACAAGTGTTTTAATTACACAGGAGGCCACGGTGCACTATGACATGATTGCACCAGCACACCTGGAAGTGAAACGTGGCCAGGGAAAGGTTGCGTCATCCCTCCCCACCATGTCAACTAATGTGCACTACATGGCACTCTGGAACTGTGCATTTCGGAGGATCTTCTCTGTATGACTAATGAAAGTAAGCCCCTAAACCAGAAGGACTGTACCTTCATATCATCTCATTTCACAGTAGGGCATGCACCATGCAAGAGTGCATGACTTTTTGTCCAGTGGACACCAATGTCAAAGTCAGTAAGCTACCAAAAGCAGCTGCTCTCTTTAATGTTATATTAACTGGAGAGAGTGTGTGTGATCTCAAAACGGATGTACCAGACAGACTGCTAAAGAGCAAAGTGCCTCCAAAACTGGTTCCTGGTACAACTTTGTTCTTCTGCTCAGCCTTCAGGGGTTGCTGAGAGTAGTACTAGGGACAGAGTATAGTAGAATTACTACCTTGTACAACCATTACATGTAGGGCACATAGATGGTCAGGGTTATCAAGATAACCTTTGGAGAAACACAAATGAATAGCCCATCTGCTAGGCTCTCAAGATGAAGGACAGCATAGTTCCCTGGGCAACCGAGGCAAGAGCTTTGCTCTGACGACGGCAAGCGCAGTGATTCAGGCTATTGTTGTTCTGCATGTGGCAGTGGCAGGGACCGCTCTGACTTCAGAGTCCACGCTCACCGTTAAATAGCCCCATCGACACTCAGCTAGTTTGTCTGAAACGAAGGCTGCTCTGACAGGACTGCCGCCGATCTGCTTTTTGACCCACAGTGTCTCAAGCGGTTACGCTGAATTGCACACTGCTGGGCTTACCATAGTGGAATCGATGTTGCCACTGGTGATGTCATACTGAGAGGCATTAGCAATGTTATGTACAGATACTACAAACTATGTACAGATACTACACATATTCCACACCTGTTAACTGTGGGCTATTTGAGTTACATGTGTGTGGTACAGATGTTCATTGCCTGTGGAGTATTCTTTAGTTCTTGTTGTTATCTGACCCTTTCTTCATTTCGATATTGCATTTGTGATTCTAATCTTCATTTGATGTTGATTTGTCACTATTGTGCATCCCACTCAGGGCCCGACTTTAGTAAAGGGTGAGCTGGGACCAGGGCGCCAATTTTTGGAGGGGCGCATGGAATTGTCTGTATTGAGTTTATGCCAACAGCAGCGCCCTTCTCATCTTGCTCCAGCCTTATCCTTGCCAGTTCGTTTCTGGCTGATTTGCCAGTTTAAAGTAGCTTTAGTCCTTCATTAATATACGGCGGGCAAGGTTTTTAACATCCCTTTTGCCCCCTTCCTTGCCCCCTGGAAGCATCTGATCCCAGCTGGCACACATCGAAACCCTCATCTGCATGAGGTCGCTAAGCTAACGTGATTTCGACGAGCTGAGGGAGGTACGGGGATGTTTGTGTGCAGGGGCTAGTCACTGCTCAGCCAGGGCCTGACCAGCAAACACAAAAGGGACCACCTGCTGCATTATTTAATTCACTACCACCAACAAGGGCCCAAACTTTCTCTCTGTCCATGTCTCTATTTTAACAAAGGCCAGAAATGATCCTACCTGCCATTAGGGGGAGGACTGAGCTTTAGAAACTTCAAAACAATATATATATATATATATATATATATATATATATATATTCACTGAAAAAACCATAGGTTTCACACATGTTATAGTTAGTGGAAATTTTACTGATAAAAAACCAATGAAATTGCCCCGTTATAGTTAGCGCAGGCAACTATAACTCACGCGACCACAATCCTCTGCTGATGCTAATACTGTATTTAGACACTTATTTGCCCATGTCTTCTTCCATACATTTTTAGCTATACATATATTACAAATATTTTTTTTTCCTAAAGACACATATGTCATCAGCAGAGGATTGCGGTCGCGTGAGTTATAGTTGCCTGCGCTAACTATAACGGGGCAATTTCATTGGTTTTTTATCAGTAAAATTTCCACTAACTATAACATGTGTGAAACCTATGGTTTTTTCAGTGAATTTGCAAGGTTTTTTAAATGCTAATTCCTAACTATAACGTGTGTGAAACCTATGGTTTTTTCAGTGAATTAGTACGGTTTTTTAAATGCTAAGTTTTTTTCCCTTATAATAAGCCCTGTACATTTGGTGGCCTACGGCCACCAAAAGCACAGGGGGTGGGGTAAGTGTGGATAGTGTTTTTTTCCATTGTAATAAGCCCAGCACATTTGGTGGCCTTCGGCCACCAAAAGCACAGGGGGTGGGGTAAGTGTGGATAGTGTTTTTTTTATTTTTATTTTTTTACCGTACGCTTACCGTAAGCGCACGGTAAGCGTACCCCGCGAAATTCCCGAAAAAAAAATAAAACCGTTTTTGCACTTGAGGGATGTTTGGGGACTCCCTCCACATGACTATGTGGGAGGGAGTTGTCAAAACAGCCCCTTTACATGTTTTTGGGCTTCCGATTTTAAAAATCTCTCTCAGTGCGAGAGACAAAATGGCGGCCGCCGCTTCCTGGTTTCGGCCGATTCGAATGTTTACTAAGATCTAAGAGCCAATCAGAATCGCGCTCGCGCACGCCACCGTACGCTTACCGTAAGCGTACGGTAAGCGTACCGTAAGCTGGCTCAGATATATATATTGATTTAAAGGCTATTTTCTCAGAATCTACTGAACAGATTTACACCAAACCTACAAAAGGCACTTCCTTGACCTAGGGACTACCTCTCTGCCAAATTTTGAGTAATTCTGTTCAGCCATTCGGGCTGTAGCTCGTTCTAAAGGTCCTATGGAAAAATGCATGGGAAAAACGCGTTTTGGGACCCCCCTTTTATCTCAGCCCCCGCTTGACGAATCCCCCCGAGACTTTCAGGGTAGGAGCGGAGCGTAGCGCCCCACCTATTTTGAGAAATTCGCGAGGATTCGTCGACCGGCGCCAAAGTTATTCAAAATAGAATGTTGAGGTTTTCCTATGGAAACGTGGTCCTAACTATAACTACCTACTGGCTATCGCCAGTAGGTAATATATATATATATATATATATATATATATATATATATATATATATATATATATATATATATATATATATATATATATTTATGATCCCGTTCCCCCAAGCAAATTCCGGAGGAGAAAGGGACAGCACACCAGGAAACAGCACAAAAAGACTTTTATTTGTGCACTAACTTAATTCAGGACGACGCGTTTCGGCGTTTAGCCTTTGTCACTTGACAAAGGCTAAACGCCGAAACGCGTCGTCCTGAATTAAGTTAGTGCACAAATAAAAGTCTTTTTGTGCTGTTTCCTGGTGTGCTGTCCCTTTCTCCTCCGGAATTTGCTTGGGGGAACGGGATCATAATTATTTGAAGTGGTTACTGCCACCACTGACGGCACCAGCGTCGCAGGCCTGGGGGAAGCTTTGGCAGTAAGATGATGAAGAATATATATATATATATATATATATATATATATATATATATATATATATATATATATATATATATATATATATATATATATATATATATATATATATATATATATATATATATATATATATATATATATATATATATTCAGGCCCTTGATAGGACACTTGGAATCAAGTGGAAGAACTTACCTGCAAGCCGTGAGAGGTGCATGCTGGTACTTGCAGTCTGCCAATGCGGCTGCAGTACTGTTTGGGACTCCAACTCTGCCCACCTGAATAGCCAATCATGGCGGAACGATTGGGAGTACATCTGTAGGACTTTTGGCGTGAGAACTATGTTGGAGCAGGCATCTGATGAAAGCACAGACCGAAACGCGTCATGCCACTGCTCTTGTGAAATAAAGATCCTTCCTGCATTCCCCGCTGTGTCTCTCTGGTTCTTAGCATTCAAGAATCTTTTCGTGGCAATTTACGCTCGCTAGTCCTGGGCGTGCAGGAGGACACCCGCTTCATTGACAGGACTGTGCAACAAGGACAGCTTCGGCGCTCTTTTCGTCTTTCCAAGGTATTGGATATGCACTGACCCACCGCACCCACTTTCAGCACATGTGCCGTTGCTACAAGCAGTCCGTGACTGCACGGAGGAACGGGGATGACTGCATCTGCGATTCCAAGCCCAGCTGAAATTGGACCCAGGTGGTTGAGGCGTCTTGGGGACCCAGGAGGGTTATTTGTTCCACCAGCTCAGTTTGGCCAAGATTACAGACCGCGTTCATAACCATATTCAGGGCCCTTGATAGGACACTTGGTCTTGAGTGGAAGAACTTACCTGCAAGCCGTGAGAGGTGCATGCTGGTACTTGCAGTCTGCCAATGCGGCTGCAGTACTGTTTGGGACTCCAACTCTGCCCACCTGAATATCTAATTATGGCGGAACGATTGGGAGTACATCTGTAGGACTTTTGGCATGAGAACAATGTTGGAGCAGGCATCTGATAAAAGCACAGACTGAAACGCGTCATGCCACTGCTCTTGTGAAATAAAGATCCTTCCTGCATTCCCCGCTGTGTCGCTCCGGTTCTTAGCATTCAAGAATCTTTTTGTGATAGATCTATCTATCTATCTATCTATCTATCTATCTATCTATCTATATATATATATATATATATATATATATATATATATATATATATATATATATATATATATATATATATATTCACTTAAAAAACCATAGGTTTCACACATGTTATAGTTAGCTGGGCATTTCCCTCGTAAAAAAACAATGAAATTCCCCCGTTATAGTTAGTGCAGGCAACTATAAATCACGCGACCGCAATCCGCTGCTGATGACGTCAGATATTACATCACTGTATTTAGACACTTATTTACCCATGTCTTCTTCCATTCATCTTTAGCTATACATATATTTCATTTTTTTTTTTTTCAGAAAGACACATATGTCATCAGTGATGTAATATCTGACGTCATCAGCAGCGGATTGCGGTCGCGTGAGTTATAGTTGCCTGCACTAACTATAACGGGGGAATTTCATTGGTTTTTTATGAGGGAAATGCCCAACTAACTATAACATGTGTGAAACCTATGGTTTTTTAAGTGAATTTGCAAGGTTTTTTAAATGCTAATTCCTAACTATAACGTGTGTGAAACCTATGGTTTTTTCAGTGAATTTGTACGTTTTTTTAAATGCTAAGTTATGTATTTATTAATATATTTTTTTAAACAAAACTTTTTCACGGCGCGCACACGGTGCGCTTCGCGCACCGCGCGCCCACTTTACGCAGTTCGTGCCGTGCGCGCTCGGAGCGCTTCGCGCACCGTGCGCGCACGGTGGGCACGGAGCGCTTCGCCCCCAAGGGCCAAATACATTTTTCTTTTTCGAAAAATCACGGAGTGCTCGCACGCTGCGCGAACTTCGCAGAATTTTTTCCGTTTGGGTGGTGCGTGCAGGGTGCGCGCACTCGGCGATTTTTCGAAAAAAAAATAAAAAAAATGTTTGCCCTTGGGGGTCCTTCTGGGACCCCCTGACCACGGCTAGGGGGTCAGGAACTGTCCACCCTGCCCCCTTTTCACGTTCTCCACATTTGTTTTTCACCCCCTCAGAGTGCGAGAGACAAAATGGCGGCCGACACTTCCTGGTTTCGACCGATTCGAATGTTTACTAAGATCTAACAACCAATCAGAATTGCGCTCGCGCACGGCAAGGTGCGCGCACCCAGCGCGCACGCTGCGCGCGTACAGATATATATATTGATTTAAATGCTATTTGCTCTGGAAATACTGAGCAGATTTACACCAAACCTGCAAAAGGCACTTCATGGACCTTATGGCTACCTCTCTGCCAAATTTCACGTAATTCTGTTCAGCCGTTCGGGCTGTAGCTGCGACTAAAGTCCCTATGGAAAAATCCATGGGGAAAACGCGTTTTGGGACCCCCCCTTTTTCTCGGCCCCCGCTTGACGAATCACCCCGAGACTTTCAGGGTAGGAGCGGAGCGGAGCGCCCCATTAGTTTTGAAAATTTTGCGAGGATTCGTCAATCGGCGCCAAAGTTATTCAAAATATAATTTTGAGATTTCCTATGGAAACTCGGTCCTAACTATAACTATCTACTGGCGACCGCCAGTAGATTTTATATATATATATATATATATATATATATATATTTCAATTCAGAGGAGGATTTACATGTACGTTTAGGGGTGTAGTGGTATCCATGGTCAGAGTTTTAGATGTCAGCATGGCTTAATAGGTAAAAAGACATTACAATGAAACGTGTTGAAACAATTTGATCTCATGGGAATCAATATATATCAGGAGTTTAATCCAAGTATAATGCTCAAAATTGTTCTTAACAAGATTTACAATGTTTAAATATGTTCTGGTACATAATCAGGGTTAACTCTGGAGGAGGCGGCTTTGAAGTAAAAGAAGCTCACAAGTATTTGTCATTAGTCATTTGATTCTCTCAAGGGTATTTGGGAGAATCAAGCACTGTATACATTATGCAGAGTGAAAAAAGTAATTATTATAATATACCCTAGAATGTCCACTTGGAAGGTAATGATATGCTCTTTGTGTGTTGACCCATATCATCCATTGCAATGAGGAAGAATCTCAAATGCACTTGCACTTTACATAGGTTGTTTTGTATATAAGATACAGACCGTATTAACTCAAGTGAAACAGTTTGACAACCGAGTTTTATAATGTTGCACTTGACACACATATACTCTACCAGTCCTTATTAGAGCTTTATAATGTTGCACTTGCACTTTACTAGTTACTAAGAGAGGTGATAATCGAGAGTGAGGAGAAAAAGAACTAAAACTGTATAAGCACTTGCACTTTACATTGTTTAAATCTTGCACCGTAAATAATGTAAATACTTGCGATGCTATAATTTATTAGTACATTTTACACCATTTTGCACTTTAATTAATGAGTGGTATGGGTCAATACAATTGAGGTTCGTAGATCATGGGACCGGGATGTGGCAGAGTTAGGATCCAATTTGAGAACTTTTGATCATCTAAGGCATTAGTAGTGTATCTAGGTTGCAATTAAAGGCCGTGTGCCTTTGTTGGAATATTATGAAACAACAAGAGGAGGGACAATCTGGCTTTTTTCTAGGTCCAGCATACTTGCCCAGGACAATGTATTTAAGGAAGGGTATGCAGTTCCTAAGGGTAAGAAGACATATAAGGTCAGAAGTATACTAGGTTCGATATGTAGGATCAACAAGTGAGTCCTATTGTTCAAAGTGAGAACTAGAGCCCTCACACACCCAGCAAACTAGGTGTCATGCTTCATCATATGGGCTTGCTCCTCGTAGGGCCAGCGCTACAATGCCCGACAGGCTCCCATAAATGTTGGAATGTTGAC
The DNA here is from genome assembly GCF_964204655.1 of Triturus cristatus. Lineage (NCBI taxonomy): Eukaryota > Metazoa > Chordata > Amphibia > Caudata > Salamandridae > Triturus > Triturus cristatus. Next base: position 991,298,601 of record NC_140580.1, read on the forward strand.
ATTTAAGGTATGCAATTACATGAAAATTGCAGAAAGTGGAAACTCTATTTTACTTGTAATTTAATTTTTATTGTTTAATCCAATTAAGTTGTAAGCCTGAGCATTGTGAATTTGAGTGAACTTTAAAATGTTAAATCATTCTAGCACTTGCACTTTTGACCTTTTGAATATTTAAGCAACAAAAAACTGTTTATAAATTTGATTCCCAGCTATTGATGAATTTTTCAGTCTGTAAGTATGAGAAAAAAAATCATATTTACCGAAATTGACATTCAAGCACCTTAAAATGGTATTGAAAAAGATGTGGCAATTCAGTAATTGTAGAAGTTACACACGAGAAGAATCGGGTGCCCAGTATGTCTTCCATTGCATTTGGATTAGGTAATCATGTGACCTTGAGCCCTGTTATTTTAATGGTTACTGGCAAATGACGTTTGTTGTGTGAGCAAGGCAGGAAATGCCGAAACGCGTAACAGCTTAAATAATAAACGAATGAACGATCTAAGCTCCTGTGTCAGTTTCTAAATGGGGAGACTGGAAAAAAAAAAAATATATATATATATATATATCTCCTACTGGCGGCTGCCAGTAGGTAGTTATAGTTAGGACCTAGTTTCCATTGGAATTGTTTTCCCCATAACTTTGGCGCCGGTTGACGAATCTTTACGAAATCTTTATATACATACATACATATATATATATATATATATATATATATATATATATATATATATATATATATATATATATATATATATATATATATATATATATATAGATCAACCACTCTAATTGCTGCTATCGCAGTTCACCATCCAACGGTGTCGGTGCCAGCTGGTGCACATTAAAATTATTGTGCTTAATCCCTGGTGTGCCGCTTGTTTATCTCGTCTGGAGTAGAAGCTTTGGGGAATATATAGATCACAATCACTTGGGAAGGTATTTGCCTAAATACCTAGGTTATTTATTTATTTTTATTTAGAGGCATAAGTTAGTGGTTTCAATCAAAAAATACTATGCAAGATTCTGCACATAACTGAGGCAAGGCGGGGCTTTCCTACTGTACACACTACACCCAATTTATACTCTACTGATGTGCAGAAAACACAGGGAAAATATGAGGATATGGTGTGTTCAGGCTTTGCGCTTTTTCCTATATTCAAACCATGTCCGCAATAGTGGAGAAAGAGCAGTGACATTTACCCAAAAAAGACGATTTATAGAGGGGGAAATGAGGAAAAAGTTTGATAAAATTGTGTTTTATATAGTTTGAATTATCACACGTTTTCCTCTTACCTCCGATTTATGCTTGCCATCCGAGACGACAGGGAAAGCCATTAAAGTACCACCTGAGTCCAGGTAGTTGTTTTAGAGATGGTGGATTTTTAAATGTGTTTTTCCTTTCTCCAGGGCTGCTGGGCAGTCGGTACTGACCCACCTACACTTCCCAGCCTGGCCCCCGCCAGTGAGCACACACTCGGCTACATATTAGCCCGAGGTGAGCAGACGTGCCTCAATAGAGAGGCTCCATTCATGGGGTCAGACACAGAATCAACCATATACACACTGCTGACACACACATTCAAACAAACACAGAGGCACTAGCAAACATCAAATAAGCAAAACAAACACAATCAGTAATGCACATGCGCTCACACACAAGAGTCACTCTCAAACATAGGTTAAAAGGAAAATGAATGCATGCTCACTTACATGCATATTACACATAGCACTGTTCACAGAACATATCTGCCACCTCAGCGTGCCTATATTCAGGACATAAACTGACTAGAAAACTGCATCTGTGGTTTTCTTTAAATCTGCCACACAACCATTGCCCATTCGCGTAGAATTGCTGGCTTCACCTGAGCAGATATTTGGTCAAAAATGGGCACGTGTGCGGTCAAAGTAAATGAGGCCATCTGTTTCCAGGTGGCCAAAGTCTGGCATGAAGACATTGAGACTAAGCTCCAATCTACCACCCTAAAGTTTTGAGCTCCACACCAAAGGCAAGAACTGAATTTGTGTGGATATACAATCAAAAAACAGAGGGAGGTAGAGGTATCAGTTAGGTTCACCCTCCTTACTCAATTGTGAAAGCAAAAAAAAAGGGAAAACCAGAATAGGAACCTAACACTGGGAGAAAAAAGTAGGATTTCCACTAATATGAAGTAGGAAAACCTCTTATCTAGAAAGAAGAGCTTTTATGTTCTGTTTTATTTCCCACAGATACCACCTACCATGGTGTAATCATACTACCTACCATTGTGTAATCATATGTATTTAACAAACTGTGCACACACACACAAGGTATGGCATTTTTTCACCTTATTTTCTCTAGTTGCCTTATTGTAGGTCACTTAGGAGTGGTACCACAGGGCTGGCCCCTGTGTTGTCCCGAGGAAGAGCTTTAGGGGAGGCTCAAAACATGTTGCCCAATACTAGGGACACCCAACTCATCACGGTTATGTTGTTTTCCCCAGTATTCACCCCGATTTTTAAACATACCAAGTAGGAGCAGGAATAAAGTTTTGGCCCACTCGTTAGGTATTTTTAACCATTTTTCTTTTCCACTCCACATCACTGCCCTACACATTTTTCCAAAAGTGCTCCTACGTAATTACGCAAGTCATAGCACACCTCAATCCGCAGCGGATTGAGAAGACCCCTATGATGAAGCATGCCACCAAGGGGAAACCCTTGTGGGTGAGGGGACTCGAGAAAGAAAAGCTCTTCTTTCTAGAAAGGAGGTTTTCCTACTTCATATGAGTGGAAGTCCTACTTTTTCTCTCAGTGTTAGGTTCCTATTCCGTTTTTTTTGCATTCACATATGTGTGGATATATCCTGGAGGTGATCTCTTCAGGGGGAGACAAAGGACTGAAGCAGCACAAACACTTGAGTCTCCTCCAAAGATTCACCCCCTCTTGTTTCAGCCACTTTCCGAGAAGCTCTGAGGGTTGCACTCCAACAAAGAGCTGATCTTCCAAAGGTGATATCACCAGAAAAGTCACTGATAAAGGGCACAAACAGTGAATTCCCCTTGCAGTGAGAAGCAGCCATTGAGTGACGAAAACTCATCACTCGCTGGCAGGTAGTTCACTACCTCATTGCTTTTACTAATGCTAGTGGTTAAAGCACACAGGTGTATTGCAGAACCTCACAACTGCCCTGAACGAACATTATTCTGCTCCATGTCTCCTAATGTTGTATCTTTGAACTGAGGCCAGGATAAAGGAAGACATGGCCTGCTCTTCCTCTCCTTCTTAGGTCGAGCCTTGGCAGCGCATGTGTTGCTCTGTGAGGCATGCAGTATTGAGGTTAGGACTTGAAACTCCGCCCATGTCCAGCCCATCTTTTCAATTGGCTCCTGTTACCGTCCTTGCGAAATGGTTGCTTTTCATTCCTGAATAGGCTTATTATTCCTTCCTTGGTACCGCCTTATCTGCATTTGTAACCTCCCATAACGACTGGACCTTTTACTTGTCCTGTTACGCTGTCTGGTTTATCTTGCCTGTGAGCACTATTTTGTTCAACGATTTGCCCCTATTCCATCCACTACGTTGCAGCACGCAGCACGCTTTTATTTTAATTAGTAACGGCAGTCCGCTTTAACTATAGCAGCCTGCTTTAACTATAACGGCCGCGCTTCTTTCTTTCTTTATATTAGCAGCGCTTTAAGTATAGCAGCCGCTCTTTTTTATGACATTTTTGTGTTTGTTTACTAGGGTTTATGCAGCGCTTTCACATTAATGGAGGCTGCGCCCCTTTCTTTAGACAAGCCATGTCTAAAGAAAGGTGGGCAGTCGCTATTAAAGTGAAAGCATAGCATGGGACGCTTTTACAAAAAAAAGAAAAAAAGCATTTGTTTGTCATCTTGACAAACATGCTTTTTTTGTCAAAGCCCCCATACCTCGGTTTAATGTCGACCACGCCCTTTTCTTTAGACGTTGCATGTCTAAAGAAAGTGGCGCAGCCAAAATGCCAATAGCTCAAACTCTCGTAAATGCGCGACCTATTGCATTGAAAATTCCTGTTTGCTGTTCCCGACAGTTCACAATCCCAGTTTAATTTGTCTTATGTAGATTCATTTACTATACTTTTGTGTTCAACGGAAGACCTCACTCTCTGTATATGCTTCCTCCACCCTCTATGCTTTGCCTGGCTCAGTCTTGCCCTCAGTGAGGCTAATCAACTGCCCTCTCCTCACCAGTCCCGACAACTCTGTGTTGCCAGATGGTATCGCCCAGATCAGTGGTGAGAGTAAGTGACCGGGTTGTGGAACACTTACGAGAGCGATTTCTAGCTTCCCACAGAACCTGCTTATTTTATGCATTAGATTGGAGTAATTGGGCTTTCATTTTGTGCTCACCTGTGGAGCGTAGCCTGAAAGATTAATGATTGGAAAAGCAAGCGAGTGCAGCAGATAACAGCTTGACCGCAGCATGCAGAGGTTACCAAATGAAGGTGAGCGAGGCCTCCACTGGTAACCTCCTACTGTGTCCAAACCTATACTGGACTCCTAGGGGCAGGTGCTGGATTGAACAAATCTACTATATCAACAGGGGGTAAGGGCCACAAATCAACAATTGGACTCACGGTAGGTCCCCTGACACAGAGGGTATTGGTTACTGAGCAAAGGGTAAATTATAAATGAAAATGTAGAACTCTAGGGAGGGTGTTGGAACTGGTACTTTCTGGTTGGCAGAGGTGGTGCCCAAGCCAGGTAGAACCTACCACTCCTGTCAGGTTTAGGTGATTATACTCACTTTATAACCTGCACTCACCCTTGTGTAACTTGGTACTGAGGAGGCAGGTTTATCATAGAGAATGTGTAAAGGATTGGCACAGCACTCGTACACAATAAATACACTGAGCGTCACAAAAGAGACTTCACACATGGGGTATGTAAATAAAGATTGTATTTAACACACACGTTAACACAAGATGAACATCACGTATTTCTGGGCACAAATCACACAAGGAAATATGACTAGCAGTACTGGGCCCAACAGTGTTAAAATGAAATAAGTAATATACACACTTGGGACAACTTCCTATTTTACCCCAGCACCCTTATGCGATGTGATGCGTTGTCAGAAATGTGCCCACCCTGTCAAATAACTCAATTCAAATCCACATGTTTCGCGGGGGCATCCCAGGTCATAACAATATAAGGAATGTGTACACATAGGAATTTATAACTCTTTTCAGCAGCACTGTGTGCCAATTTTGCACGGGTAAAACCAATGTCAAAACACAGTATTCATTAGGTAATGAAACAAACAAGTAAACAACATTGCTGTGCTGTGCAACTGTTAGCAGGCTGTTCTCATACAGCACACTATCCTACACCCTCAAAGCACTGTAACGCGCTGCAAAGGATATTGGCAAATCTGCATGAAGCACCAGGGGCATAACACAGACCCCCCCCCCCCGCAGCCCCCGCGGTGAAGGGGGGCCCCCGAGCTTCAGGGGGCCCTCTCATCATAGTATTCATACCTGAGAGCTCAGGAGTGGAGGCCCCTCCGTGTACCTTGCTGGGGGACCCCCTCAACTTTTGTTACACCACTGTGAAGCACACTCGCATACACATGCACGCACTCGGCACTTTAACGCGGTGCAAATGATATTTGGCCTGTCAGTTGATAATATGAATGCGGACCCTGAGGCACAATCACTCCCATACCTCTCAGTTACCCACTACTCTGCCCACAAGTTACAGTCAGAACTCCCCACCCCTTGCTATGCCAGTTTAAAGCCGGAGTCACACATAGTCAGGGACCCAGGGAAGAAGGCTGGAGTAGCTATCAGGGTAACCAGGCAACAGTTGACAAATGGGGGTTGGTCACCTCACTGGAAGTTCACCAGCAGCGGTCAGTGCATGTAACAGCGGTGGGGCCGTGTAAGGGGGGATTTCGAGGGACAATACAGAGGGAAAATCAATAAATAATTAATATTCCCTCGGCATCATCCGTCGAAATTCTCCCTTACACGGTCCCACCGCCGTTACCTGCACTAACCGCGGCTGAAGTTCACCCACTTTATGCTGAGCAGAAACGGGCTAGAGGCTGTCTCAGTTCAATAAAGAGGTCCCTCAATTTGGCTTCTGGTACCAGCCCAGTTCTGCAAAGCACAGGGGAGTCATGCAGTCTCTCTCGACCCACCCGCTTCTGATTGCATTTGCTCTCAGAAGTATTCCTCAGCTAAGTCACTTACTCTCATCACCCAGGCCTGATACGGGCGATACTACCTGGCAACACGAAGTTGTGGGTCCAGGTCAGGAGAAGGCAGTTGATTCGCTGCAATGAGGGCAAGAAGGAACCATTAGTGAATGGGGGTAGCAGCTGTCCCCACACCCTAAACGACTGGTACCCGTTGATTCGAGTCGCACCTGACAATTTGGTCACAATGAACCATGAGTTTGGTTCTTCGTACCTCCCTGGAAATGAGGCACAATATCTGGTGCGCAATGATATGAGCCGTACCAGACAATCTGCTCACAATGAACTAGAAGTTGGATTTGCAGTACTTCCCTGAAAATGAGGCACAACGTCTGTTGTGCGATGATCCAAGAGGCACCAGACAGTCCAGTCCCAATCAAACCAGAGTCAGGTTCGCCGTACCTCCCTGGAAATGAGGCACAACGTCTGGTGCGCAACGATAAGAGTCGCACCAGACAATCCGGTCACAAACAACCCACGGTTGGGTCTGTCGTACCTGCCTGGAATGAGGCACAACATCTGGGCTGCAATTATACAAGTCGCACCAGACAATCCGGTTACAATCACCCCACAGACCGGTTCGCCGCACCTCCCGGGAGTGAGGCACAACACCTGGTGCGTGATGATACAAGTCGCACCAGACAATGCACCCTGCCTACCCTAGGGGGGCTCTAGTGTTAGTGAAAGGCACCATGAGCATTGGCCAATGATTTAAAAAGGCCAACCTGAGCATAAGTGCAAAGGCTCACACACAGGTCTGCAATGGCAGGCTTAAGACATGTTTGAAAACAAGAGGTAACGCCCTGCTGTAAGCTAAAACTGTAGTTTAAAACTCATTCAACAATTCCCCCATGTTGACCCATGGGAAGAGCAGACCTCCTAGGCAGGGAAAACCCACATGGAGATTATTCACAACCTGGGCAGAGAACACATATGTGTACCTGCCCTGCCATTCCCTTACCACTTGCCCCACCCCTCGGGAACTTACCCTAGTGGTGTCCTAGTGGTAGTGAATGGCCCACTCGGCATTGGCTAATGGTTTAGAAATGCCCACCTGAGCATATTGCAACTGCGCACACACCGGACTGCTATGGCAGGCCTGAGACATGTTTGAAAGGCTATTCATGTGGGTGGCACATTCAGTGCTGCGGCACACTAGTAGCAAGTGCAGTAACTGCCCTGGGTTTGTGGTATACCTCTTTACAGGGTACTCACAGGTACAGCACCTACACCAATCAGATAAGCACCACTTCCTAGCATGTGTAGGAAGCATGTGCAAGCTTTCCCACTGCATTATAGTGAGAAAGTGCCCAGAGTCCTAAAGCTACGAAAAGAGCATCAGCAAAAACCAGGAGGAAAAAAGCAAAGAGTTTTAGGGAAATCTCCTAAGCAGAGGATCCTAGGAATTAGAGGGATAACAAGTGTGGCAGGAGTCGTACAAACGGAGCAGGTAGCTCATGGTCCAAGACACTTTCATATCTGGACGCCCTACCACTCACCAAAAGCAAGATATTTAGTTTAAGAAAAGAATCTCAGGTGCAGATGTAAAAAAACAGATATACATAACTGTAATAAGAGCAGTTTGAAAAGGGTTGTAAAGAGTAATGGCGATATTTAACAGGAACACAGAAGTAATGTAACTCAGCTTCCGTTAGGGGGCGCTCTCTTTTATCTCTGGTCCTCAGCTGCTTGATGTGTGCCAACATTGGGGCAATGGAGCAGTTAGCCGCCTTTAGCATGTACATTTAATTATTGTTTACAAAAAGGCTTTGCCCCTCTCGGCTTGCTAGTCAATGGATGCAACCTGTTGAACTGATGTGAATTCGGCCTGCAGTGAGGTAGGTGCCCTACCTTGCCCTTCTACGCTTCTGCCCACTCCTCAGCGAGGAGAGCCTCTTTCTGCGTGGCCACCAATGAGGAAGCACCACCATCAACTGCAGTGCACATCCTTGCATGGGCTTCTGGGACCAGGGGCCATGGCGGCGATCTCAAAGCCCGGCCTAGATGAGTGGCAACTGCTTATGTTGGTACCGACAGCACGCTGCAGGGTGCTCCAAGTACAAAATGTCTACCGCAACCTGCTTGAGACGATTTTATAAAGAGTTTGAGGAGTCACCACAAACCAATGGCATGTACAGAGGGTGAGCCAGCATAACCATTAATGCAATGCCTGTGAATGCCTCAGAGGTCTGTTGTAATGCTTGAATGGGTGTGGAAGGAAACCAGCGCCTCTGTTTCACTCCCAGAACCACCCCAAACAACAGGCACTTCAGCAGCAAAACTCTGGAGCAGTCAAACAAAAGAATGCAGAAACAGAAATTTCCCACAGACAGGGACACAAACATACAAGACGTCCAGCAATCGAAAAATATAAAACAGAACTTCTACTACAATGCAAATAAAATGTACTTTTCTGAATTTTCTGTTAGGCATTTCTATCTGCACCAGGGAGAAATGTGCCAGAGATTCTGCTAAAGCGGATAGCGCCTACTTGGGCCCCTGCAGCTATCAATCATGATTCTCAGGCTAATATGGGTTGTTAAGGAAACCTCAGGGTCTGTATACCCAAGCTCCATGGGTGGAGAGAGAAGGTCATGAGCGACTAAATAAAAAATGAAAAACACAGTAAGTGCAGGAGAGTCGTCGTTCCTTAGGCGCCTGCCGCAGTCGCATGCCAGAGATGCTGAATACGAAGGCTGCACGGTCTTGCCTCCACCCACTGCATCTTTTTTTCCACCACCCTGTCTCTTTACCCCACTCTTGTAGGCTTTTTACCCCATGCTTTTCTGCATTGCCCTCTCTTTCTCTTCCTCACCTTTGTCTTCTCGCTCTTGGTCTGGGTCAAAGTCGAATGGTGAAAAGTAAGTGTCTGTCCCCAAAAATGAGTGCCAGTGCCAACCACAGGCAACGACTGAGGAATTAAGTGTTTGAGGCCATTTTGATTTTGTGGGTGGGCGAGGAATGCAAATTTTAACTGAACAAGAAGCTCTGATAAAACCATTCTACAAAAATGTATTTTTTTCTTTGTAGAGGAGCTAGCATTCATCACCTCGTACGCACATGGCGCATCCAAGGATCCTGTACTGCCACGTGTGATCTGCTGCCACACGGCGCGTCCAAGGATCCTGTACTGCCACGTGTGATCTGCTGCCACACGGCGCGTCCAAGAATCCTGCACTGCCACGTGTGCTCTGCTGCCACACGGCGCGTCCAAGGATCCTGCACTGCCACGTGTGATCTGCTGCCACACGGCGCGTCCAAGGATCCTGTACTGCCACGTGTGATCTGCTGCCACACGGCGCGTCCAAGGATCCTGCACTGCCGCGTGTGCTCTGGTGCAACACGGCGCGTCCAAGGATCCTGTACTGCCGCGTGTGCTCTGCTGCCACACGGCGCGTCCAAGGATCCTGTACTGCCACGTGTGCTCTGCTGCCACACGCTCCGACACTGTCTGTCGCCGAGGCCAGTTCATATTCATTTATTTCTCCGTGACCCAGATTCCTCGCTCCATTGTTTGCTGTTACACGCTGCTACTGTTCCGATATTTAATGCGGTTTTTTCTGCCTCGTCGCCAGTTTCGGGTATATTTGCTGTTCCCGTTAAGGTTAGTTATCTACTGACCTCCCTTAGCCAGGCTCGACAGAACCCATTAAAGCAAAAGTGCGTCCTTGCGGCCTCCGCTGGGTGCGGCTCTGGAGTTTGCTCCACTGAGTGCCTCTCATTTGGTGATCGCTTTCCCTCCTTTGCAAACATTTGTCTTCAGTCTTCTGGAGTTTCTTCCTTGGCTGTGTGCTGGCCTGGGCAGGGGTGGGACAGATGGACCTATCACAGTAGGGCCTTTCTAAACGGTCTGGATGGCCTAGTCTTACAGGCGACTCTGTCCCAGAACCTTTAGAGGTATTCTCTTATGTTTCATTAATTATCTTGCTTTGGTGCTAGTAGTGTTTTACCACCATCATCGTGGTATGCACATGCACCGCGTCCAACTTGTTTATAAGCTCAATGAGTATACTTTGGCAACGCCTTCTAGGGTTTCATGACATTAGGGTGGCTTTCAAAGGTGACACCTGTAATCAACCAGCTAGCCAGAATTCATGGAATGTAATGCCACTCATCCACTGCATCATCGATTCAGACAGTGCTCAATCAGTCCAGTCAGTGGTATATCAGCTCAGCTAGTGCTCCATCAGTCCAGCCGGTGCTCCATCAGTCCAGCCGGTGCTCCATCAGTCCAGCCGGTGCTCCATCAGTCCAGCCGGTGCTCCATCAGTCCAGCCGGTGCTCCATCAGTCCAGCCGGTGCTCCATCAGTCCAGCCGGTCCTCCATCAGTCCAGCCGGTCCTCCATCAGTCCAGCCGGTCCTCCATCAGTCCAGCCGGTCCTCCATCAGTCCAGCCGGTGCTCCATCAGTCCAGCCGGTGCTCCATCAGTCCAGCCGGTCCTCCATCAGTCCAGCCGGTCCTCCATCAGTCCAGCCGGTCCTCCATCAGTCCAGCCGGTCCTCCATCAGTCCAGCCGGTCCTCCATCAGTCCAGCCGGTCCTCCATCAGTCCAGCCGGTGCTCCATCAGTCCAGCCGGTGCTCCATCAGTCCAGCCGGTGCTCCATCAGTCCAGCCGGTGCTCCATCAGTCCAGCCGGTGCTCCATCAGTCCGGCCGGTGCTCCATCAGTCCGGCCGGTGCTCCATCAGTCCGGCCGGTGCTCCATCAGTCCGGCCGGTGCTCCATCAGTCCGGCCGGTGCTCCATCAGTCCGGCCGGTGCTCCATCAGTCCGGCCGGTGCTCCATCAGTCCGGCCGGTGCTCCATCAGTCCGGCCGGTCCTCCATCAGTCCGGCCGGTGCTCCATCAGTCCGGCCGGTCCTCCATCAGTCCAGCCGGTCCTCCATCAGTCCAGCCGGTCCTCCATCAGTCCAGCCGGTCCTCCATCAGTCCAGCCGGTCCTCCATCAGTCCAGCCGGTGCTCCATCAGTCCAGCCGGTGCTCCATCAGTCCAGCCGGTCCTCCATCAGTCCAGCCGGTCCTCCATCAGTCCAGCCGGTCCTCCATCAGTCCAGCCGGTCCTCCATCAGTCCAGCCGGTCCTCCATCAGTCCAGCCGGTGCTCCATCAGTCCAGCCGGTGCTCCATCAGTCCAGCCGGTGCTCCATCAGTCCAGCCGGTGCTCCATCAGTCCAGCCGGTGCTCCATCAGTCCGGCCGGTGCTCCATCAGTCCGGCCGGTGCTCCATCAGTCCGGCCGGTGCTCCATCAGTCCGGCCGGTGCTCCATCAGTCCGGCCGGTGCTCCATCAGTCCGGCCGGTGCTCCATCAGTCCGGCCGGTGCTCCATCAGTCTGGCCGGTCCTCCATCAGTCCGGCCGGTGCTCCATCAGTCCGGCCGGTCCTCCATCAGTCCAGCCGGTCCTCCATCAGTCCAGCCGGTCCTCCATCAGTCCAGCCGGTCCTCCATCAGTCCAGCCGGTCCTCCATCAGTCCAGCCGGTCCTCCATCAGTCCAGCCGGTCCTCCATCAGTCCAGCCGGTGCTCCATCAGTCCAGCCGGTGCTCCATCAGTCCAGCCGGTGCTCCATCAGTCCAGCCGGTGCTCCATCAGTCCAGCCGGTGCGCCATCAGTCCAGCCGGTGCGCCATCACTCCAGCCGGTGCTCCATCACTCCAGCCGGTCCTCCATCACTCCAGCCGGTCCTCCATCACTCCAGCCGGTCCTCCATCACTCCAGCCGGTCCTCCATCAGTCCAGCCGGTCCTCCATCAGTCCAGCCGGTCCTCCATCAGTCCAGCCGGTCCTCCATCACTCCAGCCGGTCCTCCATCACTCCAGCCGGTCCTCCATCAGTCCAGCCGGTCCTCCATCAGTCCAGCCGGTCCTCCATCAGTCCAGCCGGTGCTCCATCAGTCCAGCCGGTGCTCCATCAGTCCAGCCGGTGCTCCATCAGTCCAGCCGGTGCTCCATCAGTCCAGCCGGTGCTCCATCAGTCCAGCCGGTGCTCCATCAGTCCAGCCGGTGCTCCATCAGTCAAGCCGGTGCTCCATCAGTCAAGCCGGTGCTCCATCACTCCAGCCGGTCCTCCATCAGTCCAGCCGGTCCTCCATCAGTCCAGCCGGTGCTCCATCAGTCCAGCCGGTGCTCCATCAGTCCAGCCGGTGCTCCATCAGTCCAGCCGGTGCTCCATCAGTCCAGCCGGTGCTCCATCAGTCCAGCCGGTGCTCCATCAGTCCAGCCGGTGCTCCATCAGTCCAGCCGGTGCTCCATCAGTCCAGCCGGTGCTCCATCAGTCCAGCCGGTGCTCCATCAGTCCAGCCGGTGCTCCATCAGTCCAGCCGGTGCTCCATCAGTCCAGCCGGTGCTCCATCAGTCCAGCCGGTGCTCCATCAGTCCAGCCGGTCCTCCATCAGTCCAGCCGGTGCTCCATCAGTCCAGCTAGTGCTCCATCAGTCCAGCTGGTGTTCCATCAGTCCAGCCGGTGCTCCATCAGTCCAGCCGGTGCTCCATCAGTCCAGCTGGTGCTCCATCAGTCCAGCTGGTCCTCCATCATTCCAGCCGGTGCTCCATCAGTCCAGCCGGTGCTCCATCAGTCCAGCCGGTGCTCCATCAGTCCAGCTAGTGCTCCATCAGTCCAGCTAGTGCTCCATCAGTCCAGCCGGTGCGCCATCAATTCAGCCAGTGCGCCATCAATTCAATTGTATCTTGAGTACTAGTCTAACTCAGCCCACAAGAGATTTTTGGGCTTTAGCCCCACCCACAGATGGCCTGTGGTTCTATAGCTCTACCAAAGCCAGTTATTGTGACTTTATATATTGGCTCCAAAGACTGTCACACTATCAATTATTGTGGCTTTTTTCGACAATAGCCCCGTGGAACAAACTTTGGGCTGCACCTTGTCCATATGTTCAAAAAGGATATTCTGAGAAACTTGAGAAATACAAATGCTGTACTATACAGTTATGATGTGGCCATCTCTCAGTATTTCAGTGAAAGGGAAACCGATAGGAACCTTTAAGCATCTCTCTATGGACTCTGACTGGCAGCGTCAACAACAAAAATCTCTCAACATAAACAAGAGTGCAAGAAAGCTGCTCACAACAAAAATATCAGACAACCCACAGATCCACCTCACAGGACAGGAAATACAATTGAAAGAGAATAGCTGCTATCTACATGTAATATGGGCCTCTAAACCGAAGCAAATAAACCATATTTAGGAACATTCTCAGAAGGGCTCTACCAAATTGGCAGCATAGTGCTAACTCCTGAAAACAAAATATGTGCCGTTAAAGAACGAAAATCTATGTAATGCAGGTGATCATCAGACTTATACTGTCACGTGTCTTCCTACTGCTGAACGGAATAGTATTTAAAATCCATGCAAATATTTCAAAACAAATTCCAAGGACAGATACCTGTGTTCAACAATTTACAAGAGTGCTGGGACTGATACTTTATAAGAACACATCCTAAAGATCAACATGTAGTCTATAAAGATCTCGATCAAAAAGAAAACACTATGAAAAGAAACTGCGAAGAAATGGATCAAAAAGAGAACCAGTTGAAACAACTACGAAACTGTGGATCAAAAATGGAGACAGAAGAAAAATCTATGAGGAAATGGGCTAAAAAGAGAAGTCTATGAAACAACCAAGAAGAACTGGATCAAAAAGAAGAGCCTTCGAACCATCTCACCCTGGAAATGTGTCACAGATCACGTGACAAACAAAGCTGTGGCAAATAATTCACATTGAATTGAAAGTGGAATAATTAAGCTCAAACTCAAAATAACCAAAAACACCACGGTCAGATTGAATCTGACTGCCAGGAAGATAAAGACCATTCAACAACAGAAGAACAATCAGGAGAACATGGTGAAATTACAGAAATGTTGCCATTCAAAGATTTCTGCAGGATATGTGAAAACTGCTGCATTGCTCGTCTACTGACCAGTCCACCACCCACTCACCGTCCATCTGAACTATCGCAAAGAAAGGAAGCGACCTGCTTTAGATTACAGCAAAGGCAGATAGCCATGGCTGAAACACATCAGAACTTCCAATGCCCTTACCAGCTTTTAGAAAATGTTGATAGGAGTAAAGCACAAAAGTAAATAATGCACATGTTCCTCTCGAATCAGCACAGACCAGTTGTTGCTTTTTCCCCTCAGCACTCCTCCAGGTTGCTTGCACTGGCCTGGCAACAAAGCACTTGAGTTTCCCATTCTTCCAAGTTGTGTTGGCTGAGCTTCTGACAACACCAGTGCCCTTTGGCCCTGCATCATGGTGCATTGAGTTTTGTTCGTCATTGTACAAACAGTTCGAAGTAGATAAATAGGTCCACAAAAGCTTCCAGCTTCTGAGAAAAGCGGGTGAGAATAAACCTAAGCCAGAGAGGAGAGAATACTTATCCATGCAGGATGCAGAGAAGGAAGAGAAGAGACAACATCTACTGAGCTCATTGGTCCAGAAGTGACACTCCAAGTACGGCCCTGGGGCCGCATGCGGCCACCCTGGTCATCAGCTGCACTGGGCTGCTGTTTCCCTACTCAGCACAAACATTGAGAAATAGATTAATTAAAGGGGCACACATTTATTTACAACTTAACTGAAGTTAAAGGAAGTAATAAAGGTATTGTTAAGCATTTAAGTTTAGAAACATCTTCATTTTTAGAGACATGCTGCCACTGTGAAAATATCAATCAATCAATCAATGACACTTATAGAGCGCGCTACATACCCGTAGGGTCTCAAGGCGCTGGGGGGGGCTGAAGGAGAGGTGGTCTTGGGTCAGGCGCAGGTCGGTCGGGAGGGAGTTCCAGGTCTTGGCGGCCAGGTAGGAGAAGGACCTTCCTCCTGTAGTCGCTCTTCGGATGCGGGGGACGGCGGCGAGGGCGTGGTTGGCTGATCGGAGGTGGCGTTTGGGAGCGTAGAAGTTGATCCGGCTGTTGAGGTAGCTCGGGCCTTGGTCGTGTAGGGCTTTGTGTGCGTGGGTGAGGAGGCGGAAGGTGATTCTTTTGTTGACGGGGAGCCAGTGAAGGTCTCTCAGGTGTCCGGTGATGTGGCTGGTTCGTGGGATGTCGAGGATGAGTCTGGCTGAGGCATTCTGGATCCGCTGGAGTCTCTTCTGGATCTTGGCGGTGGTACCGGCGTAGAGGGCGTTGCCGTAGTCCAGTCGGCTGGTGACGAGGGCCTGGGTGACGGTCTTCCTGGTCTCGGTGGGGATCCACCAGAAGATCTTCCGTAGCATGCGTAGGATGTTGAAGCACGCCGAGGAGACGTTGTTGACTTGCCTGGTCATGGAGAGGGAGGAGTCCAGGATGAAGCCCAGGTTGCGTGCATGGTCTGTCGGTTTGGGTGCGGCGCCCAGGGCGGGAGGCCACCAGGAGTCGTCCCAGGCGGAGGGTGAAGAGCCCAGGATGAGGACCTCCGTCTTGTCAGAGTTCAGTTTCAGGCGGCTGGTCGCCATCCACTCGGCTACCTCTTTCATCCCTTCGTGCAGGTTGGCTCTGGCGGAGGCGGGGTCGTTGGTCAGGGAGAGGATCAGCTGGGTGTCGTCGGCGTAGGAGATTATGCTGAGGTTGTGTTTGCGTACGATGGCCGCGAGGGGGCTCATGTAGACGTTGAAGAGGGTGGGGCTCAGAGATGATCCTTGAGGGACGCCGCAGATGACTTCGGAGGCCTCTGACTTGTACGGTGGTAGGCGGACTCTCTGTGTTCTTCCGTCGAGGAAGGAGATGATCCATTTCAGCGCCTTGTCCTGGATTCCGATGTTGCTGAGGCGCTGTACTAGGGTGCGGTGGCAGACCGTGTCGAATGCCGCGGAGAGGTCTAGGAGGATGAGGGCCGCTGTTTCTCCATTGTCCATCAGGGCTCGGATGTCATCGGTGGCGGCGATGAGGGCGGTCTCGGTGCTGTGATTGGCTCGGAAGCCGGACTGTGAGGGGTCGAGGGATCCGTTCGTCTCGAGGAAGGCGGCCATCTGCTTGTTGACGGTCTTCTCGATGACTTTCGCAGGGAACGGGAGGAGCGAGATGGGGCGGTAGTTCTTGAGTTCGGTGGGGTCCGCTGTTGGTTTCTTGAGCAGAGCGGTGAGTTCGGCGTGTTTCCAGCTCTCAGGGAAGGTGGCGGTGTCGAAGGATGTGTTGATGATGTCTCGCAGGTGGGGTGCGATGACAGCGTCGGCCTTGTTGAAGACGTGGTGAGGGCAGGGGTCGGTCGGTGATCCGGAGTGGATGGAGTTCATTGTGCGGATGGTGTCTTCGGTGCTGATCGGGGTCCAGTCGTGGAGGGTGGTGGTGGGGGGTGGTTGTTCGGTCATGGTGTGCGTTGGTTGGTTGTTGAAGCTGTTGTGTATGTCCGCGATCTTGTTGTGGAAGTATGAAGCGAGGGAGTTACAGAGGTCTTGCGATGGGGTGATGTCGTTGTTTCCTGTGCTGGGGTTGGAAAGCTCTTTCACGATGTTGAAGAGTTCCTTGCAGTTGTGTGCGTTGTTGTCCAACCGGTCCTTGAATGCTGTTTTCTTGGCGGCGCGGATCAGCTGGTGGTGCTTCCGGGTGGCAAGCTTGAGGGAGGTCCTGTTGTCCGGTGTAGGTTCCCTTCTCCAGACTTTCTCGAGGGCTCGGCAGTTCTTCTTGGAGCTCTTGAGTTCATCGGTGAACCACGGGGCTTTCTTGCTGCCGGGTCTGCTGGGCGGGGTCCTCAGAGGGGCGAGTTCGTCCGCGCAGTTGCTGATCCACTTCGTGAGGTTGTCGGCGGCCTGGCTGGGGTTCGCTGAGCTGGCAGGAGGGTGCTGGCTCAGGGAGGTGGCGAGCTGGTCTGCTGTGATCTTGTTCCAGCTTCTGCGGGCGGCCTGTTGCTGGTGGTGGTGGGTCGTCGTTCTCTTGAAGGTGAAGTGGACGCAGCTGTGGTCCGTCCAGTGAAGCTCTGTGGCTGAAGGCGATGTCTGTGCTGGAAGAGAAGACTGCGTCGAGTGTGTGTCCGGCGAGGTGGGTGGGGGTGGACACCAGTTGCTTGAGTCCAAGATTGGCGAGGTTGTCGAGCAGGGTGCTGGTGTTGCGGTCGTTGTTGTTCTCCAGGTGGAAATTGAGGTCCCCCAGGAGGATGTAGTCAGCGGAGGGGAGGGCATGCGGGCTGACGAAGTCGGCGATGTCCTCGCTGAATTGTGTGCGTGGTCCAGGGGGTCGGTAGATCAGGGTGCCTCTGAGGGTGGTGTTCGGGTTGGTGTGGATCTGGAAATGCAGGTGTTCGGCGCTGGTCAGGGTGTTGTCGGTGTTGGTCGTGAGACGGATGGTGTTCCTGTGGATGATGGCGATGCCTCCTCCCATCTGGTTGGCGTTGCGATCCCTCCGGATGATCTTGTAGCCCTCTGGGATAGCGATGGCGATGTCGGGAGCTGAAGAGGCGTTCATCCAGGTCTCCGTGAGGAAGGCCACGTCAGGGGCTGTGGCGTCTAGAAGGTTCCAGAGTTCGATGGCGTGTCTGTGGACGGAGCGGGTGTTGAGCAGGATGCACTTGAGGTGGGTGCTGCTGGTGTTCGACTTGGCGGGTGCTGGAGCGAGGCAGGTCCGGATGCAGGTGAACTTGCAGGCGTGGCAGCTGAAGGGTCCGTGGGTGCGTCGTGGTGTGGCTTGATGGCATTCTGGGAGTCGGCCGGTGTTGAGTGCGATGAGGGTGGCGGCGGAGTACGTCAGGCGGGTCGGTCGGGGTCTTCGGGGGCCAGGGGTCCTGGCGCTGGTCGCGATCCGGTCGCGGACGGGCGCAGACGGGCTTACCTTTGGCGCACCTTCGGCGCACAATCGGCGCGCCCGCTGCGCGTGACCGCTGCGCGTTCGCACGGTCGCCATATAAGGCGAAGTGCGCGGGTGGGCGGAGCAGCTGGGAGGCGGGAGCGGGGAGGGATACAGAAGAGAAAAAAGGGGCGGGGACAAGCGGCGGTGGCGGGAAGGGAGAGCGGAGGGCGGCGAGGTAGGCGGACAACCAGGAAGGAAGACGTAAACACAGGAACAGCAAAATATTTAAAAACAGGCACAAATGGGGGCAAAAAACAGGGAAAAAACAACACTTGGCAGCAGTAGCAGGAGAGCCGGCAGCCGATCACGGAGCACGCCGGGGGGGCGTGGGCAGCGGCAGCGAGGCAGCAGGGCAAGGGGCACACGCAGCAGCTGGTGGCCGTGCGGCGCGGGGGTGTCCCACAAGTGGGTCACACTCACCTGCGTCGCACGGTCGCCATTTAAGGCCAAGTGCGCGGGTGGGCGGAGCAGCTGGGAGGCGGGAGAGGGGAGGGTTACAGAAGAGAAAAAAGGGGCGGGGACAAGCGGCGGTGGCGGGAAGGGAGAGCGGAGGGCGGCGAGGTAGGCGGACAACCAGGAAGGAAGACGTAAACACAGGAACAGCAAAATATTTAAAAACAGGCACAAATGGGGGCAAAAAACAGGGAAAAAACAACACTTGGCAGCAGTAGCAGGAGAGCCGGCAGCCGATCACGGAGCACGCCGGGGGGGCGTGGTCAGCGGCAGCGGCAGCGAGGCAGCAGGGCAAGGGGCACACGCAGCAGCTGGTGGCCGTGCGGCGCGGGGGTGTCCCACAAAATATGACAGTCTCTTCAAAAATCTAAAAGTTTATTTCATTAACATGCAGAAGCGTTTCGTCTTAGTACATTAGATTATGTCAGTGCATTGAGAATTTTATTCTTTCAAGTTATAGTTTGCAAAGATGAATTTGGAATCATTCATGCTTCTCTTCCACCCCGGCAACACTGCAAATCGTGAACTAGGAGGCAAGTCAGTTGTTAGGTTTACAACCGGAGTGGCCAGGGATCCTATTATACATAGATGACATTATAGTTTAGCAAATAAAACGCAGGAGAAGGTTTCATACAGTGCGCATCCTGAAGTCATGTATTTCGAGGTCCTATTATATGTGTTAGTGATAAAAAAGAAAGTAAAGTGAAATAAGACACAACTTGGTCAAGTGGTGGAGCTGGGATTGATCCCAGGTTTTCTTGCTTCATAATGTGCAATTCAGCCTTTATATGTACATGTTTGCCCCCCCGTCTTACACCCCCCACCCCACCTGCCATCCCTCGATCACACTACAGGCAAACTTTTTGGCCCCCTGGAAAATGTTTGCGAGTACCCATGGTCTAGAGCATAATTGAGGCCCAAATGGGTTTCTGACCAAAGTTGTGTCACCCTTTTATCTTCTATCATATCATAATGCAAAGGATTAAGATAGGATAGTTGGGTAGCACAGTCAGTACATAGAACGATGAGTATTGGGCAGATCAGAGGGTTTAATCCAGGCAGGCAATAAGGCAGCTAAAATGAGTATCTCTTCATCGGCTAACAGCGAGAGGACTTGAGTTAGTAAGTGCTATACCTGAAAGCAATTTATGCTAAAAAATTGAGCTGGTTTTCTTCCCTTCTCATATTGCTATTTCCCTGCTTTAGAGCACAGGGGGTGGTTTCAACAATTACTGCAAAGAGGTCACTAAAAACAGAAAGTAAAGGCTCACCATCCGCCAGAAGCCGATAATGTCCACTTGGGTCCGCAGAGGGAACACAAACTCATAATTACGGACGCAAAGGAAACATTTTATGTCTCCAGCGCCCATGAGACTCCATTGTTTCAGAAAAGGTATTATTCATATTCCCACCTGAGATAAGCTATTTCACCAATCCCACTACGTGAACATTTGAGTGATTAGATTGTTGGACAATGTGCTAATATCAGGGATTACCACCGAGCTAGTTTGTGAATGAAGCGGCCTGCAGAGTTTCTCCCAGGTGAGGAATCCATTAAGTTGACTAAAAAACAGGAGGCGATTCTGACTTCACACCACTAATCCCCCTTCCTATGATCTGTGCATTCACTTGTGTCCACCTAGGGCACGTGTGCTAAGGGCCGTCCAGGGAGAATCCTCGACCCCATCCCTGCACCCTTCGTTACCGCTTTCCTAGGGTAAGGTCCTGAGCCTCTAGACACTAAGGGGCATATGTATGAAGCCCATTTCCCGTTCGCAAAGGGACCGATTCTCAGAATCGGCCCGTTTGCGCACGGGAAAAAGCCTTTTGTGATGTATCATCCCAAAAGGCCCTCGCAAAATAGGGAATCGCAAAATTTGCGATTCCTTATTTTGCCAAAGCATTTAAGGAATCACAAATTGCGATTCCTTAAATGCGATGTAAAAAGCACCCAAGTTGTGCAATTTCTCCTTAAGAAATCGCAAATTAGCACCAACTTCAAGTTAGGGCATGCATGTGTGCCACATGTGCACACATGCACATTTCAGGGGTGCAACAGGGTGTCCTTTTGACACCCTGGCACCCTTGAAATTGCATTCTCAATTTGCGATTCTCTAATTGAGAATCGCAAATTGAGAATGTCTTCCCATTCATTCCTATGGGCCTCTAGGCCCATAGGAATGAATGGGGAGGTATTCCTTAATTGCGAATCACAATTTGCGATTCACAATTAAGGAATATGTAGGATTCGCAAAATTATTTGCAAATCCTACATACATAGCGTTTTGCGATCCTCAAATAGCGATTCTCTAAAAATCGCTATTTGAGAATCGCAAATGTATCCTTTGATACATATGCCCCTGAGAAAGCAATAGTCACTCCACTTTTTATTCAAAAGTCCCCCCAAATCCGTTCAATATCTTCCACAAGGACACAGAAATCTGCAGTAGTAAAGGGTGAGGAGGTGGGCATTGAAAAACGAGGTAAATCTTGTAGGTTTGTGAATGCCCACAAAACAAGTATGTTTGTGTTCACTGACCAACCTAAAGTTGGGCCTTTTCATACCCTGCTAATTGTCAGAAAGTCAAGGGCTGGACATGGGGAACAGATCACCCACGATTTGCCAGGGTATGTGGGTGGGAGGGGGGCTATGGAGTAAGGCCTTTCTCCACTGGAAAAATATTTTCCCCAAACAGAAAACGTGTTTTTGACTGCCTTTCTCACTGTGTACAATTCGTCGCAGGGGGGCTAGACAGCCTTTTAAAAAGTCAAATCACAGGTGCAATTGAACACTCTAAAAACTGCACGTGAGGAGGCGTCCCAGGCACACTATCACACCTGTTCTGTGAAAGGCAGCACGTGTAAACGTACAATTAATCGAAGTCATGATACTTCGCCTGTACTTTCCCACTTTTCTGCATGAATTGGACCCACAGTCTTTTTACTGCACCGTGACTCACGTGGCAGAGACAAAATAAGGGGGGCAGTGCCCAGGTGGTATTTTTACAGTCGAGTGCTCATCTGTTTGGAATCTCTTTCTCTACGATAAGATATTATTAAAAAAAACCACACCGTCCGCTTATATTGCACAAACTGCAGACTGAGGAGCCGTACGATGCTGCAGTGATGAGGTTTAATAATACCCAAATGTGATGGAACGCTTTGTCAACCTCCGAAGGATGAAAGGCAGAGTTCGCACTAGTGGTTTTCGGATTTGTGAATCACGAGTTACACACAGATTGCTGCTGTAAGAAAGTACCCACTGAGATGCGTTGCTGGATAGCCAGTCTGACTGGTTAATTGCAGTTTATCACCCGCCTTCCAGAAGCAGCCGAACTCAGGATGCAGGCCAGGCTGCCCTGGATACAAGCTGTTCCCTTCCACCTTTGGACCACCTTCCCGCAGGACCAAGAATGAACATGGAAGGTGCTGAAGCAGCTCCGCGTAGCCCCCAACCCCACGCCCCAAGTGATGAAGCCTTTCACCTGTATCCCAGCCCCTCACCTGCGCCTATCAATCATTCAATCAAATAGTTTGTAAAGTGCACTACTTACCCGCAAGGGTTTCAAGGCGCTGAGGGTGGGGAGTGGGGGTGCTGTTGCTACTGGTCGAACAGCCAGGTCTTGAGTCGTCTCCTGAAGGTTAGAAGGTCTTCGGTTTGTCGTAGGTTGAGGGGAGGGTGTTCCAGGCCTTGGCGGCGCGGTGGGAGAAGGATCTGCCTCCGGCTGTGGTTCTACGGATGCGTGGGACGGTAGCCAGGGAGAGGTCTGCGGAGCGGAGTTTCCTGTGGGGTACGTAGAAGGAGAGTTGACTGTTGAGATAGGCTGGGCCGGTCTTGTGGAGTGCCTTGTGTGCGTGGATCAGGAGCTTGAAGGAGATTCTTTTGTCGACTATGATTGTTTGAGAGGCTCTTTAAATTCTGGGGCGAGACTCTCCAGGGTCCTGGGTGTGTCTCATGAGTCCGTCTGTAGGATCAGAGTGTCAACCAAGTAGTTGGTCCAGACTGGTGGCAGCACACCAGGATGCTTTTAATTAGTTCCAGTTAGGGCACGAACGACTGCATGCAATACTGCACGTTATCCTTGCTTTGTTCCTGTGGCAACTCGAGCTACATGAGCCAGAGGAGCTGTTAGAACTGAACCCCTCATGTAGCATTTCCCAAAACTTTTAGCTTTTTCCTCTCGGGTTTTGCTGATTCTCTTGTGGTGGCCTTAGGGCACTTTCCCACTGTAAATACAGTGCGAAAGTGCGCACACCTTCCTACATACGTTAGGAACTGGTGCTTACCGTGTGTCTTAAATATGTGTCCAGCCTGCCATTGAAGGCTGGTATGCGCTTTGTATCGATGGTGTCTTAACTTCGTGTCCAGCCTGCCACTGCGGGCTGATGCGCGCAATTGTGCGTTTGCTCAGACTGGCCTGTTTAAGTCACTAGCCATGCTGAGAGGAACTTTCACTTCCACCGGAGTACCCAGAGGGTACGTCCTAAGGGGTGATGCAAGTGGTAGGCAAAAGACTGGGTAGGTACTACACAGGGTTGGCCCCTGCCCCGGTAGTGAGGAATAAACATTTGTGTTTTTACTACCAGAGAGGTTTGCTCTTCCCATAAGCTAACACGGGGGACTGGTTGATATTACTTCAGGCTGCAATAGTGGATTGCAGTAGAGCAGCCGCATAATGTTTCCTACCATTTGATTTGCAGGGACAACCCCTTGCAGTGGTCGAGGTGACTTAGTCCACACTGGAGGTTGGGGCAGCACATCTGGGCTTTCCCCAGTGATAGGTATAAAATACTAGGCATTAAATTGTAACGACAGACCTCTGCCATTTGCAGGCCTAGCTGCATAGATTGATGAAGGAGTGTAGGACATGACTTTCTTAGGGGAACATCCCAAAAACGTTTGCTTTTTTTTAACCTTTTAATCTTTGCCTACTCTCTGTTCGTGACCCTAGAACACGGAACCTGTTCTCACTGTACTGCAGTGGGAAGGTAAGAGCGGCATCCCCACACAGGGTAGGAGCAGGGTGCTTGCACGATTGGGTTAAGTGTCGTCCCTCGGAGTGCCCTATGAAAGGATATACCACATACCCAGGGCGGGTACTGCATTGGTGAAGTCTGGGGAAGTGGCACTGATCATGCCCAAGGAGACACGCCGGCCCCTTATGTCGTCTACTCAGTACTGCATTGCCACAGGTGTGCCAACCCAGAGGGGGCCTCCCCTACCACCGGAGCGGCCCTAGGGTATGTTCAGAAGGTAAAACTTGGGGTAGGCGAGTGGTCGTGTGGGGTTCAAGTGGGACTACTGCCAGAACAGGGGAGAACCCCTAGCTGGGGTCCCCCTACCTCGGAGGTCAGTCCCCCCTCTATGGGAGAGGTTGCAGAGGTCCCTCTGCAGCCGTCGGGCCAGAACCCTTCCCCATTGTGGGTACAGTGTGGGAAGGGACGCACCCTTACTGCATCGTTTAGGAAGAGGCGCTTAGCTGAGGGGGTGAAACAGATCGTTTACTTGTCATGACCAGCTGTGGGTGCCTTAGCACCAAAGTTGTGCTGGGCCCATGTCCGACCTGCTAGTGCTGGTTGGCCTAAGCCCTTACACCACTGATGTTTCTAGACCCCAGCCACCAGCCTGCCAAGATGAGCCGGTGTGTGCAGTGGCACCACAGAAGTGCCTAGTGTGAGTCCTGACCTGCCAAGACTTGCCGGTGTGTGCAGAAGCACTACAGAAGTGCATAGTGTGAGTCCGGACCGTCTATTGTCACCCGGATAGTGCACAGACACCACAGGTGTCCTGGAGACACAGGCCACAGGCCTGTTACGGCAAGCCGGTGTGCATGATGGTTCTCATGTAGAGCCTAAGGGCTCCGGGCCCTCTCCCACTGTACTCCAGTGTGAAAGTGCACGCACCCTTTCCACACATGTTAGGAAGTGGTACGGACATGACGTTTGTAATAGTAAGTCAGGCCTGCCATTGCGGCCTGGGTGCGCACTTTCACCTCGGGTTTGGTTAACTTATTGTGTCCGACTTGGTCTGGCAGGACGGTGTGCGCTCTCGCACAGACTGCGTGTTTCAAACATGTGTCTATCCTGCCACAGCAGTTCTGTAGAGCACCCTTGCGCACGTACTCTGGCTGGCCTGTAGAAAACACGGTCCATCTGGAGGAGGTCCTTCACCTACACTAGGATGGAAGATGAAGGGCTGGGCAAGCACCTACGGGTGTTCGCTGCCAAGGTACGAAGGAAGACCCAGCAATGTTCTCCTACCGAGGATCATGCTCTTCCCTTAAATTAGCATGGGGAAAGGGCCACCACTATCTCAAGCTGTAATAAGGGATTGCAGCGGTGCAGCATCATGATATTGCCTATCAATGGATTCGCTAGGCCAAACCCGTTCCAATGGCAACAGTGGGCTTGGCATATCTTGCGTGGAAATGCCACTTATGGAAGGTAGACATTTTTATGCATCAAACTCTTTGTGTGCCCTGGTATTTGGCTCCAGTCAACACCGGAGGATGGGGGAACACATCTGGGCATTTCCAGCAACAACCATAAACCACTGGGCCTGCAATTGAAATAGCCAACCTATGGCATTTGCAGGCTTAGCGGAAAATATGGGGGTCAGAGATTTTAACACCTGGCCGCTAGGGCCAGAACACAGCCCCCATAAAGATAGAGATCTGCCTTCTGCAGTCTCATGGCGTACAGGACGGAAATTTAGAGGACACACTTGTTGTTCAAAGGAATATCTTTTGAACATTCCCTGAATTTCAAAGGCCCAATGGGGCATAACTACCCAGTGCCACCCCACCATAAGGAGAGATCCGCTTGTGGGAACGCAAGACCAGAGAACCTGATCTGCGTGGTGCACATTGCCAGAGGACTCGGTTGTGCACGTGGAGGATAACTGCCCGTGGAAAGGACCACGTGCCTTCCTGAATAGTGGCTGGCCTGGCCCAACAACCTGCTGACATGTGGCACCCTGAAGTGGTTTCCCAAAGACCAGTTGGCAGGTTTCCTGTTCTCTCAGAGGTCTAAGGGATATCGAAGATCTCCTATGAGGGGCCCACACCATCTACCGGTGACATCTGGAGAGCTGTGCCCTCTAAGTGCCCACATCGCCTGCTGAAAGCTGGGCAGCGCATGTGAGCTTGGAACTACCAAATTGTGCCTGGAGACTGGAATGCCTAGTGTGAAGCTCAAGAAGTTGCCAACATCTACGGCAGAGTGGTTGCTGTACTGCAGGGACCTCCACACGCAAAAGCGTTTTGTTGGTGTGGAGCAAATTCACCGGTTGTGGGATCCAACGTGGCCCGCTTCCTTGACTATGCCACATTTCTTTTGTGCACCACGCCGACTGCATGCTCATTGTTTGTGTGCAGTGTCCGATTCACAGCTTGCAACACTCGGAGATGGGGGACGCAACCATTGATAGTCTCATTCTACCTCGTGAGGCATTGCTAAACTTGCGCCTGCGTGTGTGACCGGAAACGTCTGGTGCAACCAACATCAAGGTGTGCCAGACCTAGTGCCTCATTTCCAGGGAGGTACGGAATTGCAACTCTAATTTGTGTAACCTGAAGTGTCAGGTGAGACTCATCTCGTCATGTGCCAGACCCTGTGCCCAGATTGTCAGGACACAACCCAGATCAGCATGTAAATGATGGGGTGCCTCCTCAAGCCGAGAGGCTCCATGTGTGCGGTTCCCCATTAACTACTTGTTCCCTCACTGGCCCCATCATGATGGACCAACTGCACTCCCCCATATGGCCCTTCCGAAGACTTTATGGCACAAGGAGCAAGAGGTATTGACTAGGCCGGAGGGACACTTACAAGAAGGTTCAGGAGCAGGTCAAGAGACTGTGTGACACCCCTGTGCTTCGCGGAACTGGGCTGGTATCAGAAGGCCCTGGTGGAACTCCTGGTTGTAACAAATTGTTGCTCTTAGACCGTTTCTGCTTAGCAACTTGTTGATAAACTTCCTGAGTGCCACCAAGACCCCTTTGTTCATGTCTACCTCTTGTTTATGTTTACAGTCTATCCCCATCTGCTTTCCAGGGACCCAGACGAGGTGTGACCTCAGCCATGAGTGGCCTTGTGTCCGGAGGGAGGGGCCAGTGAACTTCAATCTGGGGTGTCTGGGACAGTTGGGGCAAATCGGAGGGTGGTGGGAGGTTTGGCACCACGGGGTCTGCGGAGTGTTACCTATTGACCTGCTTGGTATCAGTGGCACTGCATTAGGCGGTCGAGTACATATGTGAGTGAAAGTTCCCATACGAACCAGGCTGGTACCTGTTGCATTGCATAGATGTGTAAAATGAGTGTGAGGGTGTGGGAGAGACCATCTGTGAACCACCTGTGCTTGATGACATTGGTCAGCGGTGTTGTCTTATACATGGTTCTTGTGCCAAAAGCACTTTGCCTCTCAACATTGGGTTTATCCGCATGGTCGCATCCCACTGTGCTGCTAAAAGTGTTATAATTCTGTGAATTACTGATATCCATGTAGCCCAGGCTGCACCTTATAGCTGTGTAACATAGCATTATTAGGATTGTGAGGGTGGGCCTGGGCTGACAATGTTTCGCACCGCATAAGGGTGCTGTGAGGAGGAGGAGAAGGATTAGAATCAGATTTTTCCCATATGTGCATATTATCGACATCAGATCAACACGAACTTGGCCTAGTAGTGCTAGTAATATTGCCAAGTGTGATTCATGCCCAAGAGTCCATGATATTCACGTTGCACTGTAAGATGTGTGTGTTGAATATAAATGACATTTCTCAACGTCTAGTGTAAATTCTCTCTTTTGTGTCGTGTGGAACATTTATTGTGTGCACGATCTGTGCTTTTGCTTTACACATTACTTTTGAAGGATAACTGACTGCTCAGTGCCAAGCTACCCACGGGTGAGCACGGGTTGTACAGTGTGTGTAATCACCGGCCCTTGAGGGGAGCGGTGCCATCTGCCTGGCAGGGGCATCCCTTCGGCCAGTGCTGGTTCCAACAAGGAGATTTTGACACTTGACATCCGGAGCCAGATAATGGCTCCACTAAAGATTAAGGCCCGCATTTCATGGCCTGATGGCAGACAGGACTGAAATTTAGGGCAGACATATGTTATTTGAAGGCAGACCCTTTGAACCACCCCCAACTTCAAAGGCTCGCTCAAGTATAACTACTGATGCCAACTTGGAACCAGAGAACCTGTAACTGCGTGGTGCACATTGCCCGAGGACTCTGTTGTGCACAAGGAGGACTGCAGCCATTGAAAGGGACCACATGCCATTCCTGAATAGTGGCTGGCCTGGGCAGACTTTCGGCTGCTGTGTGGCACCCTGAAGTGTTATCTCCAAGGGGTTGGGTAGCTTCCCTCCTGTTCTTTCAGAGATCTCAAGCACATCAAAGATCTCAAATGTGGTACCCACACCATCAACCTGTGACACCTGAGTGCGGTGCCCTCTTAAGTGCCCACATCGTCTGCTGGATTCCAGCTGGTAGCGTGGCATGGAACTAAGAATTGTGCCTGGAGACTGGATCGCCTTGTGCGGACCACCAAAGTCTGCCCCGCATAGTGGGTAACTTGGCATGCATAAGCATCTAGTTGGTGGTGAGTGGATTCACTGGTTGCAGGACCCAGAGGGGCCCGCTTTGCCAATTGTGCCGCATCTCTCTCATGCAACACACCAACTGCATGCTCATTCCGTGCGGTTTCTGATTCACAGGTTGCGACCCTCGGAGGTGGGGGCTGTGACAGTAGTAGTGCCTCATTTTACCTCGTGAGACCCTGCTTAACTTGTGCCTGTGTGTGTGACCGGAACAGTCTGGTGTAATCAATATCGACGTGCACCAGATGTTGTGCCTCATTTCCAGAGACATACGGAATTTGCAAATCTTTGATCGTGAGAGTGACCAGAGCGGTCCGCTGCGGCCAAAAACAGTGTGCACCGGACATTGTGCCTCATTGGCAGTGAGGTACGGATTGTACAATTCTTCATTGTGTGTGACCGGAATGGTCTGGTGCAACCCGGATCATCGTGCACCAGACATTGTGCCCAGATTGCCTGGGTGCCACTCTGATCAACGTGTACCTGACAGGGTGCCTCCTCCTTCTGAGAGGGCCCCTCCTGCTATATTCTCCATTAATATACTGTTCCTTTAAGGACCAATTGCCCTATCCTCACCTGGCCTGCCCTGATAAAACTGTTGCCAGGTAGTATTACCCTGCTAGGGCCTGGGTGGTAAGAGTGACTGACTGGGCTGGAGGGATGCTTCTAAGAAGGATCGGAAGTGGGTCAAGAAACTGCATGACCTGGGGTGTGAACAGGAAGGTACATTTTTTCATACTCTGTGGGAATGCCAGATCCGAGAATATTAGGAGGAGGTTACTGAGGTCATGTCCCGCGTATTGCCGCTTGAGATCCCACTGGATGCAAAGTCCCTTCTGCTGGCTGTGTCAGGGGAGGAGTCCTGGCCAAAGTACCAGAAACGTTGGCTACTGCTGGTGGCTGGGGTGGCAAAGCGGAATATTGGTTGCTTGGGCTTGAGGGAGTGCAGATCCACCAGGAGTGAGGGAGTGGAAGTCTCACTTAGATTGGTGCAAGAAAGCAGAAAATGTAGTCTATCAAAGCAGGGGCTGCCCTAGAAAGTGGGAAAAGGGGTGGGGAGAATGGCAGGCATATAGGGGGTTTTAAGAGGTAGGGAACACACTTCAGTGGTCAGACGATTCGAAATGCTATGATGAAAGATTGATCATTGCCATGTACACTGTGATGGACATAAAAGCGCCCCTATGGATTGTGCTCAACGTCCTGCTTTTGAGTGTTGGAGCTTCGTAACTGCCATGTATGTACCATGAAATGCAAGATGTCTTGATTGCATACACTGTATTATGAGCATGGTTTTAATGAAAAGAGTTTACAAAAATCTGTGTGACCCCCTCCTATGCTTCACAGAACTGGGCTGGTGCCGAAAGGCCTTGGTGACCTCTTTGGGTGTGAGCATCTATTGCCCTCTGCCCATGTTTACTCTGCATCCTGTGGGTGAACTTCTCAAGTGGCTGCAAAACCTCTTTTGCCCATGCCTCCTAATTGACCTTGTTGCCTACTCTGCCCTGCTTCCTGGGACCCCGACTAGGGGGTCAATTACAATGTCGTTCGGAAACCATTCCGACCGAATCTGTTTCAGAATGGTTTTCGACCGAATCGGATTCGGGGAGTCTGACCGACTGATTACGATGGTTCCAAACACCGTTCTGTCACACTCCCATTGACTTCTCTGGGAGCCTGTGTTCCAACCAAATACACAGGCTCCCATTGAAGAAAGGAGTGGTTGGGGAAAATAGTGCATCCTGTGACGGGCATCCCAAGGTGCCTGTCACACTGTGCATGATTGGAAAGGGGGGGACCCACGGGTACACCCGTGGACTCGATTCGGAGGCCCCAGGGTAAAGGGGAGCCTGCTACAGGACCCCCAAAGTCAGCTTCCGACAGCCGATCCGTTTCAGAACAGCCGATTCGGAATTGCTGTCCGAATTTGACATCATAATCACTTGTTACGAAACGCGGTCTGTAGACCTGTACGAGTCGGCTCCCAACAACTCGGTTACTCCGAATGCCGTTGGACAGTCCGAACAGTTTCCGAACATCAGAACTGGTCATTCAGAATTATTTCTGAATCGGTCAGAAACAAGGCTTCCGAATCGTATTCAAACAAATCAAAGGCCGTTTCGGAGTCTTACCGAACGACATCGTAATCGACTCCTAAGAGTGACTTCCGCCACGTGCGGCCTAGTGCTGTGGGGGGATAGGGGTGTCGACCCATCTGTGGGTGTAGGATAGTCAGGGTGAGTCGAAGGCCTGAGATAGGCTTTGGGCCACATGGTCTGAAGAGTGTAACCTATTGATCTGCTAGGTATCAGTTGCACCGCATTTGGGTGCTGAGTGTGTATGTGTACGAGCGCTTCTGTACCGGCTTGTCTGATACCCGTTGCACTATGTAGCGGTGCTGAGTGTGTGTGTGGGAGTGACAGTGGGGAACCGTCCGTGAATCACGACACTGGATGGCAATTTGCCCGATACGTTGATTTCTTACCAGAAAAGCATTACGTTTGACATTGGTGTTACCCATGCAGCCTTGGCCTGCGGTGCTGCTAGAAAGTGTTACAATTTATTGTATTTACACATTTCTGATATCATTTTGACCCGGGGTGCACCCTATAACTGTGTGGTATTGAATTATAAGAATTGCTAGAGTGGCCTGGGGTGGACAACGTGTTGCACTGCATAAGGGTGTGGGGGGGGGGGTAGTTGTAGATCAGGATCTGTGCCAAATGTGCATGTTACTCGTGTCATTTGAACATGGCTGGGCCTAGTACTGTAAGTAATAATTCTGAATGTGATTTATGCCTAGAAATACATTATGTTCATGTTGTGTTGATTATTATGTGTGTTGAACACAAACTTTATTTACACACATTATGTGTGAAGTTTCTTTTGTGAGGCCCAAGGTATTCATCATGAACGAGTGCTGTGCCAATGCTTTACACATTGCCTCTGTGGTGAACCTGACTGCTCAGTGCCAAGCTACCCAAGAGTGAGCACAGGTTATACACGGTGTCTAATCACCCGCCCCTGATGGGAGTGGTAGGTTCTGCCTGGGTGGGGTTTCGCATTAGGCAGCCAGAAAGTGACAATTGCAACAGGAGCTCAACGCCAGCTGAGAAATGCATTTATCTACCCTGATTGTTTCAAATGCTGCATATCGAAAGCTTAGTGACTGTGGTAGACATATGCAGGTGACTCGTGAAGGGCGAGCCGTCCCTTCCCCCTTTTCTCCTGAGAAGTTCTTATGCACCCTTAACTTTATTCTGTTATTCCAATTCCTATCAATTAAGCCTTCTTTCCTCCTATAGGCAAAGCCATGGGTATAGCTACCAAATGTGCAGAGGGTGCTGTAGCATTGGGGGCTCTGGGGATTAGGGGCTCTTTGAACCCCAATTATGGCTCTGTTTTTTACAAAACTGTGTTAAAGATGGCACATTTTTCTTGCTTGCATGAGGGCCCATGCCATCCCATGCCATCCATGCTATGCTAGTAGGTAAAGTATGCCCAATAAGGACAGGTCCTACGTTGCGTGATGCTCATTAGTTGCATGTGCATTACATGTGGGCATCACCCCTAACCCCATGCACTGGAATCTAGTCTGATCCTAGAAACTTGAAGATCTATGCACGGAAACACCGGGTGATACTTAATACTTAAGGAAGCATATCCGTAAATAGAAACTCACCGCCTGTCTCTCAACAACTGTCAGACGCTGAAATTCAAGCGAAAGCCAGCTCAATGAGCCCTCAAGTGGCAATCTATGCTCTCTGTCGCTGACACCCAAATGGGACGCACCCTCCAACAAAAGCACCCACGATTTCAGTCCGTGGATTCCTATGAGAGTGAGGAGGTGTTAGGGGCAGGGGCATTGCCTCCCTGCTCGATCAGCCCATGCCCAGGGAGTTATATGACGCTTGGCCCTTTCAACCCAAAAGAAGTTCACTTGATTCACGAAATGTCATGGGCAGCGTCCATCTCGCAATCCTGAAATCCTGGGCAGGATTCAGACACCCTAGAAAGAGGTTACCCTCAGGTTTCTGAACACAACAAGGAATGGGTGACAGGGGAAGACAGACTGCAAGGTTCTAAAAAGCCCGGGAAGATTCTGTGTCACTGAAAAGGTACCAGGTCTTAATGCGCTAAAAAATGCATTTTCACACACACTCCTTTAATAGGACGAAGCCTCCAAAGCTATCGGTGTCGCAACCCCAAAATATGTAGAAAAATAGGACGAGACATGGTCTCATGGCCTGCAAGTCAAGTGATATGAAGAAGACACTTTCCTTTCTTTCCTAGATAGCCTGCCATGCGCATGGCTCCTCTCCACCCCAACAGAACAAGGGCATAACCTCTCCCACACTGTGCTCACTTAACCTAAAAATGCTCTGCTTCTAGGTCACTACTTAGGCCCTTGCTGTAAGTCATTTGCAAATATTAAACCTGGGCCTGACACTATTTTCACCTGGAACTGCTGAGCTGTGTGGTAACACGACACACCTGCCATTTTCCCTGTGCTACTAGCATCGGGTGATGCTTTGTAACATTTGCACAGGGATAACCGGTCTGGAATATGGAAAATGTTCCAAAATCAGGTGCAGTTTCACACGTTGTCCTTCACTCTGAACAGGAAAACTTAAAATCATATTGTATTTTTGACTACAAAGAAAAACAGTGATGCATTTTCTCCAGGGCAAAAGATTCTGTTCTCAGAAAATTCCCAGCCAGATGAAGGGAATGACCTAAAAAACAAAGTAACGATAGCTCAGCATGGGTGGAAAGGTCCATAGGAGAGGAGATTAGACTAGGCTTGGTACCCATGCATCTGTGCTTCTGACAGCCTCCCCATGGTGAAGGAGAGGAGTGGGGTTTTGCTACAGTACTACGTGAGCATGGAGCGGACAAGCCAATAAACACTGCATAAGAGCTGGCACTTGAAGCCCTTAGGAACCAGGACTCCCCTTGAAGCAGCAGGATCCACCAGGAAGAGTGTGGTGCATCTGGTCAGTCTTACCAGGAAAGTGAAGCAGAGCATCACTGGACTAGAACACGCAACAAGGTCCAGAATCCCAAGGTTGCACTCTGGGTTAAGTGGTGAAATTTCTGAGACACAGGAAAGTTGTCTGTGGACATTCAAAACCACTGACTCCAACTTGATGCAGCTGCAGTGGAGATCATAAGCTGTGTGAGGTGGGTAGAAGGAGAGACTGTCTGACCCAGGTCAGCAAAAGAGATCAAGTGACAACTTGAGCCCTCCAGTAGATTACTAATCCAGCCGAAAGCACGATCAAGAGGTTACAAGGAATCCATTATCAACAAGAGAATAGACATGGTGTTCTTTCTGCTAGTTATGCTTCTTTGCTGTCGTGAATATACCTCACATTACCCGCAGAGGTGAATTCAGCTGGGTCATGTACCTGCCATGGTAAGCTTATGAACAAAATCTGATCAGCATGCCGGAAACAAATAAAACAAGAGCACAAAATCAGCCCCTTGAGGGTCTACTTTGGCACTTCTTCAGCATGAGGAGTGCTCAGTGAGGATTGCCCGCCTTGAAGATTAGACTCCATGGATTTGCCTCATAATAATTCACGTCCTGTCGCAAACTTGCGTGTTTTCCTCTTGCGTGAAAAGGATATGCCATCTCTTGTAGACCCCAGAGCAGGTGCCAAACTGGGTTTCGCAAGATCATGTAGCTTCATGGATATCCTTTTGAAATATTTTTGAATTGCCATTTTTTTGCATCTTTAATGAGCTTCGTCCCTTTCTTTTTTCACGAAGCACTTTCACAGGCGTTTGATGACTTTGGAAAGCCTCTTTGACCAGTTTAGCTAATTCAAAGATAAAGTTCTCCTGCTGGATCTGGTGTGCTGGGCTTATAGGTACTTCTGTGGTTTAGTGTCTTTGCCGAAAGATCGAAAGTCTCAATATCCATCTGGACAAAGTGCAAATACAGACTATGTAGCCCCTGAAGGGGCTGGCCATTGACATGAGGAACAGTGCATCTGCAGGACACTCTCTGCCAAGTCCCTTTAAATGCCCCCAGCTCTGAAAGCTGCATCAAGTCACCCTGAAGGAAAATGCAATCAAAGCAGCTGCAATAGCGCATGAAAGACGAGGGGTCAATCAAAAACTGCTTAGCCAGCGTGCTCCAGAGTTTGAGTCAAGTCATCAATTCCAGCCGCCACCAGAGCCCAGTCCGAGGCTGGAAAGAAGCTCAGAGCAACGAAAAGGAGGACTTCGAATCCCAAAGCCAACTTGAGTTATAGGCAGTGGTAAGCTGGACAGCAGCCACACTGAGCCAGGAAAAAGACTACTTTAAAAATACTTATTTTAGTGTAAACTTATAGTTTGCCCGAATGCCTGTTAATGAAGAGGTCTCTTTGTGAAACTGGCCCATGACTTGGTATCATCTCATCATTTTATGTACTGCAGGAAGCCTATAGAAGACCTCTTCTGTGGCCAGATCGGTGCGGTTTACTCAGCATAGTTACTTATAGCAATCACCCTCGTTGTCATGTTGGTAAGACACCATTGGATATTAATGCCTTCTGCAAATCACATGCTCCACTCTACCTTTCCACTTCTGGCAGTCAGTCCTACACATAGACATC
Organism: Triturus cristatus; assembly: GCF_964204655.1. NCBI lineage: Eukaryota > Metazoa > Chordata > Amphibia > Caudata > Salamandridae > Triturus > Triturus cristatus. The sequence goes on from NC_140580.1 coordinate 991,333,256, forward strand.
AATAATATTTTTAAAAAAATGTCTGCTGGAGCTATGAAGCAGCCTCTGGTTCAATGGGCGATGGAACAAGCTTCATGGGGCTCAGACTGTGCTCCCGATGCACACCACAGCGTCCCTACAGTCACCAGACTTCACAATGGAGGCGGATCAGCTCGCCCTCAGGTCTGGTCTGGTATCCACGAGGCAGACGATGTCCTAGTTCTTTAACTGGACTCACTTCAGAGGTTGCAGATCTGATCTGGGAACAGCACATTCAACAGCCACTACTGCTGCACTCTGCATAGATCTCGGTGGCCAAGTGGATGCTCATGCATAGATCTGACTGCAACGTTAAATGCTTTATGCCAGAAAACCCGATTTAACAACAATTGTACATTCACTTTGATCCTACAAGGGATGTGGTGGAATAGTCATTAAATAATACAGCCTGAGCAGAAGGGGTAAGGCTCTCAGGGCACGAATGCATCTCAGGACACAGACAAGTAAAAGTAGGACCTGGTGACAGTAACATGTGAAGACGGTGAATATAAATGAATGCTGCCCGTAAAACGCCAGTGGAGACCCATATCTTGCTGGACCTCTGAAATCTCGTGCTGCTCCCAGGCAGCAAGATGTTTCAGTCTTTGTGAATGTCACTCTTGCCCAACAGGGAGTTCCATAGAGGCATAATATAGCACGTCACTGTCTGCTGTTCAAGTCTGAGCAGGTCTATTTTCTGGTTACGGCACTTCGCATTACGCTGGTTACACGAAATGCCCGAGATTAGGCCATTACACCAAGTCATGTAATATAGCCTAACAGCCCACTGCTGGGGGCTATAGTGGTTGTGTGAAAGGCCCTGAATGTTGTTCTTTTTTTGCATGAAATGGGTCCTCACATGCTAAATTACAGTGGTGTTATATAATCTGCATTCTACGTGATCACAGGTTATTCTGCATCATTTTTGGCTATTTTGCATTGAGTCTGCAAAGGAAATTATGGAAATTTCACCCAGGACACATTTTCAAGTGGTGTTTGAAACTCAGATAGCTGCAGACAGAATTTCATTTTCATCGCAGTTAAACTGGTACTACTCAACTAGGAAAACTATTACTCTTCCAAAACAAGAACTACAGCTGAATGGCAAGCTCTGGTTCCTGACAAAAGGATAAAATCTATCCTCGCGAGTTTGAGCTTCTTATACATGGAGGCGGTCAAGGTCCAAATGCACGACCAGCAACTCTCTGGCAGCTGCTGTCCTCTAATGTCATTGGCTTACCGTGCACCAAGTACACCTCTCAGCAACTCCAAGTGAACAGTGAAAGGCTTGGGTGGTAGGGTCAAGTCCTGGGGCAGCCAGCAGGGCACTGGCTGGAGGGACGGCCTAGGGGTCTTATCCCAAATAATCAACTTTAGTCAGAGAGTTAAAAACCAAACCGCTCCGGGAACCATTGATCTCAGGAGAAGGGTTCCCCACATCATCTTTGTGGCACAAAGGATGCTCTGAAACGTTCTGTGAGTTAGGTACCTACGGCAGAGATCTGCGTTCAACCACAAAATCACAAGTTTGGAAACCTGGTAGATCAACACAGTCATATGTTGTTCCAAAGAGAGTTCAAAGGAGTGGGTGGTAATAGGAACGCTGGTTTTGGACCACAAGTTTGGCAAGAGGCAGGTAACACTTTATGACAATACATCATTACTAATAATATTAAAATCCTCCCTTCAGTAGCCCTGAAGCTGAAGGCAGGAGAGGGGAGTGCCTAAAGGCAGGAAGCACTACAGCTCACATTGTTCTCCAAACACAAATTACACCATTCCCTACTTTCAATCATATTTCGTTGAGGAGGACAAACACACCCTATTCAGTTAATTCCATCCTTAAAGTAGAGAATGTGCCTGCTCCTTCGTTGAGTCATGACAAGGGTGGCGAATCTTATTTGTGAAAAATGTATATGTATATATATATATATCAATGACTCCGTCAATTCACCGCAGTTGCACCACAGACGGAAACGGACCACAGAATTGTGCTGAAGTTTCTTTATTGCTCGGTTGGCTTGACGCGTTTCAGCTCTGACGAGCCTTGATCATATAACGATATATGTGTGTGTGGATATATATATATATATAGTGTCTCTCAAGTATGTAGGTAGTTTGGTGACAGGCTCTTGTAAGAAATAATCCACATATTTCGATATGTTTTCGCAAAGGCTTTTGTGTGCCGATATGTGTACCGGCGATGTTTCCTTGTGTACTTTAGGCAGGAAGTACAAAATTGGTAATACAGGAAATTCATTGTTCAGAAAGTGGAACTCATCTTTGCTGAGAGTGCCTTGAGTCCTGTAATTGTTCAAGCATCTTTTGAGTTCTTTGCCACTAGCGATCACTTCCTTCATGTTGGTATGCCTGTAACATATGTCATGTCTTTAGGCCATAGGACGATGTTACCTCCGTTGTCTGATTTGTTGATGATTATATCAGTTCTGGCTTTGAGTTACTCATGAGGTCCATATATTGTTTGTATTTGAAATTCTTTTTGTTTTTTGCACGGGTTCTTCGTTTGTGCAAATTCTTGACTTCTTCCACAATGACATCATTGTAACTGTCAATGGCATCTCTAGGCATGGAGGGTGTGAAAGTGGATGGTGGCTTGAATGGACTCCTGATGGAGGTCGGTGTGTCAGTGCCAGCCTTATGTAATAGTACTTGCGTAGAGGGATCGTCATTTGGAGATTGTAGCTCAGACATAGTTCTGATGGTGGCAATGTCTGAAACTGCAAGAGCATCTGGCGTGTGAACCCCCACACTGCTGTTGGAAGGTAGGGATGTGGTGCCATGTTTTTGTTTGAAAACTTTGATGAGTTTAAGTTTCCGAATAAAATTAAAAATGTCAATTTGAGTGGTGGTGTAATTGAAACTGCTTTCTGGGCAGTAGGTCAAACCTAAAAGAGAGAAGTTGTTTTTCCGCCTCTGTTAGTTGTAGATCCGAGAGATTGAGAACTGTATTGGAGTTGCTGGTTATTTTCGTCTCCAGTTGCCTCTTTTTTTGTTGAAGTTTCCTCTTTGATTTCCTGCGTTTTCTGCGCTCCCTCCTTCTGCAGTTCCGCCTGTGTTTTGTTTCTTCGGTAATCGTGGCTGCAGTGTTTGGCACCTGTCTTCGACTAAAAAACTAATTCCTCCGTTAAGCTGAAGTTGTTTCTCAGTCTGGGGTCACTATTGGTTGTGATGCTGCCGTCTTCTGAGTCCGTGGAACTCAGGTCAGATGTTGATGCCGAGGAGTCAGTTGAATCACGGGACATGGCAGCTGACGATGTTGGTGCGGTAACTTAGGTGTTTTAGCAAATACTTGTTCGCTAAGACACCTTAAGAGCGTTGCGTGTGGGTGTTTTCTCAAATTTAGAAATATTTGACTTATTTCTAATTCAGTGAAAATATGGCTCGATATGGAAAATGCTTTCTCGGAGGTTGCTTAACCTAGGCATGTTATTTTTTGGGGGTTTCTGTTCTTCACATTTCTAACTGTCTCTGCTATATAGGCACTTGGCACCCCTGATATCTTAGGGAAAGCCATGAGTGACGCTGACTCTGAGCAGGCGAGGAGAGGCATTTTAGAGTAAAGAAGGACATGGAGTGAGAACAAGTGAAAATATCCTAACACTAACATAAGATGGTCAACTTCCCACAAATCCTAGAGCAGCCTCTGAGCAAACTGTAGCCCTTCCCACAAAGAAGCCACAGTGTATGTAGGTTAAAAAGCCAAAATTGAGTACCTGTAGGTGGTAGCACTAGAGTCTGAGCAACTGATCAGAAGTCGAATTCAGCAATTGAAAGTGATTGCAATGAACAAGATCAGATTTGCCCACTGCATTTATGAACTGAAGGCTGTTGGACAAGTGAGACGCAATCAGGATACCGAATGATTTATCTGAAGCTGCCAATGCTAGGGACAGTCATTTTGACAATTCCTGGTCTCAACAGTAGCTTGAACATCTTGTTGGAAATTGCAATGATGCTAGTCAATCTGTGACCTCTACTGTTCCAGGCAGTTGAGTTAGTTTAGATGTGACAGGAAAGTTATTCATACTTTGCCCATAACGGCAGACTAAGGAGCCAAAAACGATCTCAAGATCTCAGACTTATCATTATCGGGCAATCTTCATCCATTCAGACGATCCAGCTTCACACCCTCTCATGGAACAGAGGTTAGAGGACGCGCCAGCACTCACAAGATTACAGCTAGCCAGCTGTGCTCCTTTACCTCACTTGTAGTGCAAATTCAAAGCACCTTTCCTCCTAGGTAGGGATTTCTGATCTTGCTGACGAAACAACCACAATATGTCCATGTGTCCAATGTGTTATCCATCTTGCCTCACAGCAGATTTTGTGGGCCATTGGGCCAATCCCAGCCTTAAATGAATACTGGAATTCTACATCACTTTAACCCCTTCATTGGGTGCACGAAATGGTTTGTTAGTGTCCGACACGCTGTCACTTTTGAAGTTTGAGTGGGAGTAGTATGTTACCAGGTGTTGAAGGCTTTTTACCCTCCCTACGTGACTGGGTCAATAGGTCTAATGGAGACCGCAGTACTAAATATTGTAACATTCACAGGTTATCAATAAATTACCATCAAGCGGTTACTAGAACGAAATGAATATCTGCTGTTCAAATCCACGTGTAAGTCCTTCCATAGTGTTCATGCATAGTGCAATAAAATGGGCGTATTCAACCACTCTCCATTTCCGTGTGATTAAGACTGGGAGGAGGTCGAAACGCGTCATTGATTGATGCCCAGGGACATCTGAGAATAAAGAAGTCTGATGACATACTGGCTCGTGGGCTCGAGTGCTTTACTGGAATGAGAACAATTTGTCTTTCGGAATATATAACATGTATATCTTTTTCCTGCTGATAATGCTCTCGAGGCCAAAGTGCAATTTATTTCAAGAAACTGTGGTGTGGAAATGTTTTAAAAAAGAGATTAAGTTACAGAAAGATTTCATAAAATATATTTATTTCATCCCTCTTTTAATGTTGTTTGTAAATCTTTCATTTTATAGGTTTTAATTCGATCACAGGTTGTCATGCCCATCTTCAAGCACTCTGTCCCCCTTGTAATATTTTACAAGTCAAGAAAAAATAATTTTCTCCAACCTCATTTTTTTGTTAAAATCTTTATCCTACTGGTACTTTTCCCTTTTTTCGGCTATTTGTTTATGTCCTTTTATGGCTGGCTGAAATACGTGTTACAAAACATGTTCTGAATTGTTTAAGTCATTTCACTAACTGTAAAATGTCCATGTTATAACTTAAGTTGTGGTTATAAATCTATTGATTCGAACTCTTAATTGTAAGGCTTCCCTGCCATGTTGTGTGAGTGAATGAAGGATGGAAAGAGGGCCCCTCCCTGTTCCATTCCATGGCCTCCAGGAACCAGAGGTTCTTATCAGTTGTCCTGGCTCTTATCTGCATTGGGTACAGTGCAGAGGACTGGAGACTGAGTGTTAAGTGGTTTCTTGCACTCACAAGTAGGAGGTGAGGACAGCCGAGCTGCAGATAATGTTTCCATGTGCTTCCTGCGCAGGCGCATTGCCTGTCCTAGCTGTGTGCAAGGGTCTCGTCCGCACGTCCGCACCGTGGGGGAAGTTGGGTTTGAGCCACCTTGTCTTGTTACCGGTCACACACAGGCCACCCCTGGTTCCTTCCAAGTAAAGGCTGCGGTCCAGCTTCTTCATACCCTGTTTAGTTGCCCAGGCGCTTCTCTCTGCGCCACGTCTCCGCCCGTACAAGGCTGTGAATTTATAATGTGTCCACGCTCGCCTGGACGTCTAATGAGATCATGAAAGCCACCATACGGTGCTTGTTTATAATGAATGCAGAGAACCCACAGTGCAGGGCCCTTCTGAAGTGCAAGGGCTGATCGGGGAATTATATGGTAGGTGCATGTGATATAATAAAGGCAGGGCCACTGGAATTATGCGATTGTGCGGGTGCAGCGATTTTTGCATGGTTATAGATGTGTTGCATTTGTCACACAATCCATCATCTGCTGCATAATCTACAGATTTAAATAAACCAAACAATGGCTCATGTTGCCACTCAGTGGAAGGCCCTTTCCGAAGCTGGACTGCCCAATTTACTGTTGCTTATTATCATATTAGATGTAAAACTGCTACTAATGATGTGCAATTAATGCCCAGAGTGTTACTACATTCAAAAATTAGAAAATAAATAAGTAATACAATTAGAAAATGTGGCACATAATGCTGCATAATTTGCATTTTCTTGCGGCATTATTTTCTCAACCCTGCAGCATTATTTGGCCCTCGCCTGCCGCATAATTCTAGTGGCACTGAATATAGAATGTGTACTTCCAGTGCACAGATGAAGGGCTAAAACTTGCTAAAGTGCACATGGAGAGGAGTACATCTCTAAGTCCAGGTGAATGATCTAACGTAAATATGGAGACATACCCCCCCCCCGTACATGCTAGGCACATACAAAGTACATAAGAATCATCCAATTTGCTTAAAAAAAAGGATCACATGAAATTCCTTGATCCGATACAGAATCCAGTGTACGTGGAGGACGCACACAGACTGAGTATATACGGGTAGTTAAACTATCCGTGATGCAAAGGTATAGCATCTACATTGATCGCAGTGTAGTACATACACATCTCAATTAGTTTGACTGTTAATAGTATGCAGGGCATAATCATACATAAACATAAAAATAAAGTGCACACACTTCACTTAGTGCTGTACCTATGAACAACTGATTGTTAGGCTCAGCCTTACTGATACTAGAGCCAGCCCTTTCATTGTTAGCTAGCACCTATGACCAGCCACATGTCTTAGTCGCTTGGATAATGCTGGTGTGAAGGAACTGACATTTAATGCAGGATCGCATGCAATGCAAACACACTAAAGTTAACTTCATCAAACTTGATTTTATCCTAAAAAGGCACTCACAAATGCCGAGAGCATTCTAATGTTTGCACACATTGCCAAGGCAGGTGTTCCTCCAGGCTATCAGGGTGTGCATTGCAGCATTTCAAAATGTGATCGTTTCATTCGTATCCTTCTGTCTCTGACCAGGACGTAAACGTTTTTAGAGACCTAAGAGTTCTACAGTTGTGCCACCATTGAATGTTCTTCTCCTGCATGAAACCATCACTGGTCCAGGCAGGTCTGCTGCCGGTGCAACACAGAGTGAGAGTGGAAGTGGCCTGTGCTCCGATCTGTCCTTCTCGGGTTGTCACCTTTGATCAGATACTGGTGATTTTGGATACCAAACCCCTGAGCCTCCTTACTCCATATTCTCTTTCAATTATTAAGTTGCATTTCGTTTCTCGTTCTGTGACACATTGTCAGAATTGAATAAGTTGACAGGGTTAGTGTTGTGATGGGGAACAGTCAAACGGGTTTGCAGGAATGCTAGCCAGTTTCTTGATCAGTGGGTTTTCCTTTTGATTGAGTCCCTTGCAGAATTCCTCATGGAGGATGTGGAGGCGGTTGGCCAGCATCTCAATGCATAGATCTCTGTGGAGGTCTGCGGATCTTGTGAAGCAGGGAGCACTTGCTGCTGTCCTTTGGGCCTTGTTTTACAGCTTTTGCAGGGACTTCCAACATTTTTCGTGGTAACAACTCTAAACCAGGGAAACATACGACACTGTGGGTCAGAAAACTGCATTGATTGTGCGTACTTTGTTCTGGGTAAGCATCGACTTAGTCCTCAGGAGTGGGTACAATAGTGCCAGTTTGGTTGCTAGTGGCCTGCACTGGCAGCAAAACCACTATTTAAAGGGCAGGTCTCCGCTGATTGACTAACCCTACAATTGATGCTGTTATATGCCCGTTTCATCTGCCCAATAAGCAAGGCCCCTCCCTATTGAGCGCTTCAATATGCTCTTTGATCTTCTCTAGCTGTTTTCTCCTTTACAAACCTCTGCCCGAGAGCTACATCGATTTCCAGGCCTATACGTTTGCACCGATCAATACAGGTATTGTGTCTCTATACAAATACTTCGGCTCCAGGATTCAATATAAATGTGATGGTTCTTGGCCTCTTTATAAATACCAGGGTTCCTCATCTCATTAAAAATACTGTGGCTCTGTTTCCCATTACAAATATTATGGTTTGATGACTTATTTATTACAAGCACTACAGCTCTGAGCCTCGTTTCAAATACTGTACTTCATTGTGCATGACAACATGGCTTGGTGCCTCCTTACAAATACTTCAGCTCCTGTGCATCATTACAAATAATTCAGCTCCTGTGCATCATTACAAATACTTCAGCTCCTGTGTATCGTTACAAATACAGCTGCTCTGCGCCTCATTACAAATACTTCAGCTCCTGTGCATCATTACAAATAATTCAGCTCCTGTGCATCGTTACAAAAACTTCAGCTCCTGTGCATCGTTACAAATACTGCTGCCCTGTGCCTCCTTACAATTACTTCAGCTCCTGTGAATTATTACAAATACTGCTGCTCTGTGCCTCATTTTAAATACTTCAGCTCCTTTGCTTCTTTACAAATACTGCTGCTCTGCGTCTCATTAAAAATACTTCCGCTCCTGTGCTTCTTTACAAATACTGCTGCTCTGTGTTTCTCCTTACAAATACTTCAGCTCCTGTGCATTGTTACAAATACTGCTGCTCTGTGCCTCATTTTAAATACTTCAGCTCCTGTGCATCTTTACAAATACTGCTGCTCTGTGTTTCTCCTTACAAATACTTCAGCTCCTGTGCATCGTTACAAATACTGCTGCTCTGCGCCTCATTACAAATACTTCAGCTCCTGTGCATCTTTACAAATACTGCTGCTCTGTGCCTCCTTACAAATACTTCAGCTCCTGTGCATCTTTACAAATACTGCTGCTCTGCGCCTCATTACAAATACTTCAGCTCCTTTGCATCTTTACAAATTCTGCTGCTGTGTGCCTCCTTACAAACACTTCAGCTCCTGTGCATCGTTACACAGACTGCTGCTCTGTGCCTCCTTACAAATGGCAGGCCCCAATTCATCATAATAAATCCCACAAGTCCCTGCCTCATTACAAATACTACAGCCCTGTGCTACAATACAAACCTAATGGTTTGGCGCCTCCTTACAAATACTTCAGCTCCTGTGCATCTTTACAAATACTGCTGCTGTGTGCCTCCTTACAAATACTTCAGCTCCTGTGCATCGTTACAAATACTTCTGCTCTGTGCCTCATTTTTAAATACTTCAGCTCCTGTGCATCATTACAAATACCGCTGCTCTGCCCCTCGTTACAAATACTTCAGCTCCTGTGCATCGTTACAAATACTGCTGCTGTGTGCCTCATTACAAATACTTCAGCTCCTGTGCATCTTTACAAATTCTGCTGCTGTGTGCCTGCTTACAAATACTTCAGCTCCTGTGCATCGTTACACAGACTGCTGCTGTGTGCCTGCTTACAAATACTTCAGCTCCTGTGCATCGTTACAATTACTGCTGCTGTGTGCCTCATTACAAATACTTCAGCTCCTGTGCATCGTTACACAGACTGCTGCTCTGCGCCTCATTACAAATGGCAGGCCCCAATTCATCATTACGAATCCCACAAGTCCCTGCCTCATTACAAATACTACAGCCCTGTGCCACAATACAAACCTAACGGTTTGGCACCTCATTACAAATACTGCGGCTGTGTGTCTCGTCACAAATAGTGTGGTTTTATGACTCATTACAAATAGTGTGCCTCTACGACTCATTACAAATGTCACAGTTCTGAGCCTCTTCACAAATAATGTGGTTCTGAGCTTCATTAAAAATTAATTGGCTTTACCTCTTTACAGATACCATGGGTCAATGTCTCGGTACAAAATACAAAGGTTCTTTGCTTCACTACAAATGTCGCCGCTCTGTGCCTCGTTACAAATATCAGAGTTCTGTGCATCATTGCAAACACTGAAGCTTTGTACCTCATTACAAACATGATGCTTCATTAAAAATACTGCAGCTCTGTGCCTCATTACAAATGTCACTGTGCTGTGCCTCACAACATGTATGATGGTAAACTTCCTCATTGCAAATAATGCAGCATTAAAATGTCACATCTCTCTGCCTCATTACAAATACCGCCATTCTGCAGCTCATTACAAATTGCACATTTAAATGCCTAATTGCAAATAAATGCAGCTCTGTGCTCTGTTATGACTCAGTGGCTCCCTACAAACGTCCACAAATGTCCACTGTAGCTCATTACAAATACAGTGGCTTTGTACCACACAGGCAAGTCTCCGCCTCATTAGAAATATCACTACTCTGTGCATTATGACAACATTAAATAAAGCACTGTGTAATATTACAAATGTGGCTTAGCCAGTTATTTCTCATTTAGTTTACTTGTGTTGTAATTGAGGTTGGTATAAAGCATGCACACAGCACTCAGAAAAGTACGAATGAAGTGACTATGTTGTGCTTTGAAACATGATATATGAAAGGTATTGAAGATTCCGATCGACACATTATTCACAGTGATTCGCGTGTAATGCATGCATAGAGCCTGCTTGGATTTCTACTCAGTGTACCTGTATTGTTCTGGTATAACACTGCGAACCCGTGCATTGGACTGTATGTATTAATAAGAAGTGGAAAAGCCATTAGGTGTGACTCCTTCTTAGGGGAAAGACTTTTCCTAGCCGTCCTAGAGAGAAAACCCCAACTAAAACTATCTCTTCGGCTACCACAATATGCAAGCGGGTGAATGTCCCATTTGCTGAACAATCTGCATTAGTAGAGTTAAGCTGCACTTTGAAAGAGGAGTGGTTTGAAAATGATCCAGACGATTCATTTTGCATTGTAAGTGAGGAATGTAAGAGGTACACAGCAAAATATTGCACTCCAGACACATTTAACAAATGGCCAGTCTCTTTGTTGCAACCTTAAAAACGCAGTGTGTGTACCTCTTTGCATTATACATATACATAAAAAAGATGTAAATTCTACAATATGTTGCATGACAGAAAAGTATTGCTAATAAACGTACAGGGACAATTAGTGAAATTAGTGAGCAGCACTGTGCCTTGATGACGGCCTAAGGTATCCAACCCACGAGCATTTCCTAGACAAAATTCCATCAAGCAGCAATTAAAATGTTGTTGTGTCAGTAAAGTAAATACATCAAACTGGCTTTCAGTTGCAAGCTCTGCATCATGTTACAACAAAAGGAGTACTTGCTGCACTATGCAGGCTTGATGCACTACCATCAAGACCCAAGGCGAACTGAAGTTGGACAATGTGGCCATCCACAAAATGCCACGAAACTGATGCTTAGCCAATCCAAGCAATGATAAACCATGAAAAGCACCAGAATCCCAGTGAATGCAGGTGGCTGGCCCAAAGCCCGCCCTCTGCCTTGCCAGACAGCCAAAGCGGTGTAAAGCTAGACATAAAACACTGTTACGGGTGGAAAGAGCAGCAGATGTGATAACTGAACAAACACACTTTTGCGATTCTCAAAGCTATGAAGGTATCAGTCAATCAAATAAATTGTGTATGAAAAGCACTTTGCGGAGAAGACGACGCAAAAAAAGGGATATCTGTGGGTATAAAGTTTTGCAATAATAAAAATAAAATCAATAATTTTTTCACAATTGTGTTTGCTTAGAAGTCTTATTCTTTCTTTATGCAAATCCTGAAGGTATCATAAGGTACTGCCATCTTTCACTTTATGTCACCATCCAGTATGCCCATTCAAAAACTTCTTTTAGAACTTCATTTGACTTCACGTGTAAATAATGACATACAAATGTAATTACACGGGTATCTTAAGCCTGTCATCTTTAATCAGCCAGTATGGCTCATCCACACCTTGAATAGATTCTTGTGGCATTACTGCACACATTCCTATTTCACCTGGTGGGCAATTAGTGGTAGGTAGGAAAAACTCTGTTTACTTTCTGTACTTGCCACTCCTTGACCTTTTCCTGACCTACCAGCAGCAAATAAGAGGCGAGGTGGTAACGGTGGGCCAAGCGGTCAACCCTGGGATGTCATCAGGTGTCTAACAGCATGTGATGTCACTTCTGCTTCCGCTGGCGCTTGGTTGACTCGACTTGGATGCTATTTACTATGACTTATATTTGATTCCCCAGCAACAGGAACACAGAATGAATTTGTTTTTTAACTTCTACAACGCTTACAAAGGTTGCCTTTTGAATACTACTTCTAAAAGTGTCACCAGACCACTCGGAACATAATCTACACTGTTTATAATAATTTAATTATGTGTGTTTAAAGTAGGGTTCTCCCCAGCCAAACTCATTATTACATTTATTAGAAAACGAAAATAAGAACACTCAAAATCTCCGCACATCTGTTCTTAAATGCAGCTGTCCCTTGTCTTGCTTAAAATAATTGTTCTGTTTTTGGTGCAATTCAAAGATCAATAAATAACTCTGCTTTTACAGAGCAATGTGTTCCCTTACATTCACACGGTTATAGAGAATATATAGTTTCCACTTTGAGTGTATATACATACAATGTGATGATGACATTTATGAGACACGAGAATCGACTGAGTAGGTTTTTTCGCATAGTTGGGCGAGGTGTTGTCTCACCCCTTCACATGTCCAAATAGGACTCTCCTCCTTTTCCCAATGAGGGCTCACTTAAGGGTGGGTGTCAAGAGGACAGACAGTGTTGGTACAGGCAAAAAAATATATGTTTATTCAATCATGTCACCAGCCATAACTATGAACATTCAGCTTGAAAAAGATACCTGTGTGCAGCTGTTGGGCTATAGTCTTCCTCCATGGTGGCCTAGTCAAAGTCATTCACTACACAAAAGAGACCACAAGTACCAATCTACACTCTCAATGGAAGGGGAGGCAGGTAGTGCTGCCTACTACTGGAGACCACAGAGATCTGGGAGCAGGTTGAGTCTGCTGTCCCTGACATGTATTTCAGCCACTGTGAGATAAAAATATTGCCACTTGTTGCGTCAAAATGTCACCCACAATACCGTCATTTGATGTTTTCACAATGTAGAATAACTTTCTCGACCTGCTTCTGCCCTACAGACTTAGGTACCAGCCCATATATAACACACATGCTAGTTGTATACAGGACTAGATATTCAAAGCTATTGGTGACCCAGCAAGGACAAATTAGGTGATTGTGTCTGGGTAAAGTAGGATTAAAATGTTCTTCTTGTGCCACTAGGTGCAGTTATATCCTTGACTCTAGCCAGGGAATAATGAAAACTATTTTTTAACAGTTCACATTCTGTTATTCTCCTTTTCTTCTATAATTATGTTCATTTAATGCTCTGATATTGTACAGTGCTGCTACTATTCAGTATTCTGAGTGCACCCCATAAGTTCTACCCCCACCGTTCACTAAACTGGTAAAGGTCTTAGTATAAAGAATTTACAGAGCAAGGAATTAGTTTCCTTTCTTTCAACATGCAATGTGTAAATGTGTTCTCAATTATAAACTTGTAAATAGGGAAATATTGTAACAATGAATCTTTAGGACAATTTGTAAGTTATGCCGAATTAAAACATATTCTATAGCATTCTTTGTATTTAGAGTCAGCATGTAGGCTCAAAAAGGAATAAGGAAGAAAGAGGCACTTGATTTATGCAGGGAATTTTATTTTCTGTGTTCACAACCTCCTCTCCCAGGGTATTGATTTTCTTAAACCATGAAGGTGCAGTATGTTCTTTTTGCCCGTGTTTATGATGTACCACTCCACATGACATGGTACCTCTTCATCTTATCATTGCTCTTCTTCTTGCTCTCATACAGCTTCAATTTTCAATTCATGAGGTTTCATATCCAAGAATTTATATAGCTGCAAATTGGTTGTAAGACACGGGTGTGACAATGAGCCAGTCCTGTGTTTTCAATACCAGCCTATGCATGCATCCATTTGCAGTTTAATGTTCTACATCAGCTGTAAGAGCGTGAGAGCATGCCGAGTGCTGTGGGATGAAAAATGGGACTGTCTCAAATTTACTTCTCTGGATATTGGCTAAGATCAAGTGTAATATCTGTTTTGACTTTTGGTGATGGTCTATGTGATCCAGTTAGAGGACTTCTGCCTGACGGAGTCCACCTGTCTCCTCGCAAAGACTGAGGGTCTCCTGGAAAAAAGAAATGTGATCCTGCAAGCCCTTTACGGTGAACTCGCACACTTCATCTAAAAGATGCCATTAAGGAAACAAAAGTTATATGGCAGCTATATCTTTTCCATCCAAGGTGAGCTTGCCATTTATCATGAGCAAATGCATTTTCTAATATCTCAGTAATGAGCATAATGTATCAATATAAATACGTATACGTCAGATTCCTGAGGTGGCTATGTACAGAGGCTGAATATTTATGTTGTCTGGGCAGGAGTTCAACAAAATATATGCTGAGGATCACTGGAGAATTTTTATTTGCCTACGAATTAAAAAATGCTAGTCTGTCTATTCTCTTGCCTGTGACACCTGGTACCCTTCTATATCTTTAATTCCAATGTCTAAGTAGTTGACCAGCAATTAGCTGCCATGTGGCAGTCACTTGATATCTGATCAATCAAGACTCAGTGGACAACGTGTGTAGTCTGGAATATTGAAGATTTAAAAACATAAAATAAAAATAACCTGTACTTAATGTATGGTTTAAGGCACACAAGAATGCAGTGATCCATAGAAAAGGATTCATTTATTTAAAAATGTAATATAGCACGTGGTCATTAAATAGTATATTGGGCGATTTACATTACAACAGCAAATACAGATAACACTTAGAAAGAAACAGTAGATTTCAGTGAACGGTTACAACAATGCTCAACAAGAAACATTAAACAAATGATGATAAACAGAGAATGAAGTCAATATTGGTGGATTAGGTAGAGTCTGAAAAGATGAGTTTGTAGAGGTTTACAGAAGGAAAGCTCAATGTATAAAAGTAATTACTAAATCTGAAAGGTTTAAAATATAATACATTAAAAAAAATGCGTCTTTAAGCAAACTGTCAAAAGTCCAGACATCATCCTAAACAGTCGAAATCAAACCTGAATTAAAAGATAGCTCATGGGAAAAAGGGAACTAATCGTACATGCAACAGCTGGACTCATTCTAGTGTGGAGGCCTTTTCGTAGACTTGATATCAATGGAAACGAGAGGCACAAGTTTCCACTCTAGCAAAAATAGCAACATTTCCTATGACCTTGGAATGCTTAGGACTGGATAATAATTCAACAATTCGAACAAGAAAGATTCCATGCTGCAGTCAAAGGCAACCAGTCAACAATGTAACACTTAAAAGGGTGGAATCCAGTGAGCCTACTAGCAAGGCAATATCCTGAATATGGTTTTGTTGACCGAATCGCAAAAGCATTTATGAGTATAGGAAGTAGTACTCTTTTAAGAACTCTTTCAGTCTTTATGAATTGGCCCTGAATATCTAAAATTGGAATAACATTGGAACATTCAGGAAATATTCATATAACATTAGTACAAATGGAAAGGACTGAGGCCGCTTTGCAAGAATAGTATGCTGGACATTGCAGGCGGATTGGCATGCAAGGGTGTGCAAAAGAGTACTCCTGTAGTGCTACTTCCTGTATTCATAAATATTTTTGTGTCTCAACCCATTTGTGTTGGATCACCCCTGATCCTCCATGCCCAAATATGTGTAGTCAATATTGCATCTATGTTTTATATTGTTTCTAAGGAAGACAATGTTCATAAATTGAAAGCATTGTTTATTTTAGTGAGATTATCATCCTGGTTTCTTTACAGCTAGGTGATTTTTATCAGGTTTTTTTACCAGATCAATGAAGCTGTAGGGACTACCTAGCAATATCAAGGATGGGAATGCATATCTGCTACCTACTGACCAAGATGGTGTGTGCTTGGTCTGAGATGGAAACTTGTGCATCCAACGATTCCTCGTCTCTCCTGGGATGCTTGAACATGCACTTGCAGTCTAGTTCAAAAGAGGTGGTGCGAAAGTTAACAGGACGTGTGGTATAACAGAGGTACCACAATGGTAATAAAATAGGACTCCGGCTAGAGTTGTTTTTAGTTAAAGGAACAACACTTCAATAACCTCTGACAATGTATACACTGTAAAAAGTAGAATACGTACGAAATTCAAGCACACAACACACAAAATATCAAAGGCAAGTACAAAGTAGCAACACGAGGTACAAAAATTATAATCAAAGTATTCCTTACTGTGTTTCAGTTTTAGGACTGCGGTCACTGTGCGGTTGTTCATGATCTAATGTTCACAATTGCAAGGATTATAATCCTCTTGGCTTAGTTTCCTGTTCAGTTTTCTGGCATTTATAATATTTTAAAAGCACTAGCAAAGACAAGCCTGGGGCTCCATGTCCCAGAAGGAACTATCTGAAAGGGGTCAGACAAAAGTCTAACCCTCAGTGGACACTAAGGTTGTGATCCAACCAGGACAAAAGCCCACATCCAAAGAACTCACTGACGCTTCTTCAGGCTCAGTTTCTGATAGCGGGTACGACAACTCTGAGGAAGTCCTAACTGCCAGGCAGGGTCAGGGGATACCCAACGGTGGATTGGGATCCCTTCGTCAGCATGCAGGCCATTGATGATGGTAAGAAGCATGTCCTCAATGTTATGCCATATGAGACTAAAAGGTGTGGGAAATAGCATGGTGACGTGACAGTAAAAGGCAAACAAACAGTAGGGCAGAAGCTCCTTCTGCCCTGGAAGGACTGTATCTATTAGTAGAGGCAGGTCTCAGCTTGCATGCGGTTACAGGTTATTCTTGGAAAGCTCTCCTCTAGAGGGGTAGAGAGGGCTTCTTGGTGTCCACCATATCTAGATTCATCGGACTGCAGAAGGGCAAACTGGCAAGCAGCAGAGCAGGCCAGCCGAGTTATAACACTGCATCAATTTGAGCACTAGCCTTCAGGAAATAGCAAGCCATCAATTCCACATTAAACAAGCATTGGCATAGCCAATAGGTCTCGCTTTTGGGACCTTATAAGTATTTAGTTATGCAGCACAATATTCTTGATGCAACAACATCAACTGTTGCATGGCTAAACACTTATAAGGTCCCAAAGGTCAGACCTATTGCCTATACCAATGCTTGTTTTCTGTACCACAGAAGCATCAACTAAAGTCACATTAGCCTTCTGTTATGCATGCAAAACTCTTAAATGTTTCAAGTGTTTGCATGAGTGAACTAATAGATATGCAACAATAAATAACCTGTTTTTTGTATAATATTCCTAGAATAGGTATGTGCATATTTCATGTTTTACAGTGTCCGACAAATCTGTGGGCGCATGTAATCTATATATTTGTTTCAAACACTTTTAGTTCATGAAGCTTTTTCCAAATTTAGAACACAAGTACAACACTGCTAGGGAGGTAGTTGGGATACACAGCTTTTCAAGCAGGTAAAAGGCTCAATGCATATAATAAGTGTTTGTTCTGCTACAACTTCTTTTGTGCGTAGCACATGTGCTCTGAGGAGGTGCAGACCTTACAACCTAGAACAGAACTAAACTGTACGAGAGTGCTTGTAGAATTTACAGAGACATTAGAGGGAGTGGATTTTAGTGCCTGTAACTGGCACAGCAGAAGCTCCTACCCTTCACAAGAACCCCACATTCCACATCTTGGGGAGGTTCCAAACCTGTGAAGGAACTATACAGTGCCTCCCCACACGAGTTGGAAACTCACTCTTTGAAAGGGTTGTGTTCACTGTGTTATATCGGTTCTTCACTGGATAACCATGTGAAGAGTGCCGATATCTTATGACCAGGGCCCCTGGAATTATGTGATTCTGCGGTTGCAGCGATTTCCACTTAACTATAGATTTGCCCCATCATCCATCATCTGTCGCATAATCTGCAGATTTTAAACAAAAAATATATTTCGAGCTCAAATGGTTCAAAAGTTACTAAAGATGCAGCAACACATGTTGCTGTGCAGTGGAAGGTCATTTGCAAAGCTGGACTGCCCACCTTTCTGTTGCCTAGTGCCATATTTGGGGGTTAAACTGGTACTAATGAGGTGCAAGCAATGCCCAGACAACAGCACCAAGTTTAAAAATATTGAAATAATGAAGTAATACTAATACAAAATGTGCTGCATTATGCAGCGCAATTTGCATTTTCTTGCCACATAATTTACTCAACTGTTGGCCCACTCATGCCGCATATTTCTAGTGGCCCTGCTTATGACAGACCATAGCACTGTGAGAGTTGGAGCTATAAAGCATTAGGGTTAAGATTATCCAATGGCTCCATCTTATCATCAATTGCGTTTTCCAGGCCTGAGCTTTCAATTAAGCACCTAATGCATTCTGAGATTTGCAGGATTCGTTCATTCGGCTGAACCAATAGTACTAACACAAATGAAAACAAAGGAATGGAGCCAGGTGTTCGTAGTAAAATTGAGTCACCTGGTACCCATTAACTATTAAACCCTGAAATAAATGTAATAGTTAAAAATCGCTCTCTCCTGTAATCCCCTTTAATCTTAGTTTTCAGTGAAAAAAAAATTGGCTTTCAGGCAAAGTTTTGGGAACATATTTGCACGAGTTAATTACCATATTTTGCGGGCCTTTAAAAAATCAGGACATTTAAAAACAAGCGCGGCCCCGCAGCCGCGAAAGTCCATCGTGCATGTACGGAGTTTACCTTATGGGAGTGAGCAGCGGCGGGCACGATAATTGCAAACAGATGGCACCACTGCTCGCTCCCGCCAGGTAAACACCATACATTCATGAGGGCTCATTAAAAACAGTGCAGAACATGCATGAGTTTCCACAAAAGCCCGGAGTATTTACAAGAGGTCACTCCAAGGCAGCGCATGCGCGCTACATAGGCGAGACTTGAAAAGCACTAGTGCAAAGGACACGCAGATCCGTGTTGATGTAGAACTGCGATGCAGCTCCAGCATAAACTCATGAGTGTGTACCTTTAAAGTTGAAAAATATAACAAGTTTAGGTGAAACAGCGTTTTTGTTGCTCAGAAGCCTTTCCTGTCTAAGAGACACCAATTAGGCAGACTCCTCAGAGGTCTGCTGTGGGTGGGGAACTTTGCGTGATCCCCACCAGAAAGAGTAAAAAGTCAAGAGGACAGGAAAGCAAAAGGGCTGAAAAAGTGTCAGGTGGTCTGACCCACTTCTTTCTCCATGGGCAGCAGCCATCATCCATCTTCAGTTTCCACGCAAATTGTGATAATCTATGGTAACACTATAGAAAGGGGTAGAAAGGGGACCATGGACATTCCTCCTTCTACACTTGTCCCCAAGTTCGTAATCATTATTGTGTTTGAAATCCAGACAATAACTTTAAATATGAAATTCATTAAAATAATAACGAAATACAAAGGGATCTTGACAAAACCTCCTAAATGTATATGGGGGCAGTAAGCATCATCCATGGAGCCAACAAGCCATGAACTTAGATGAGGCGCCAAGGGCAGTCACCCCGAAAGATGAATGGGGCCAACTAGTTTGGGGCTGCCCATGTCCCAGGGTACATGGATGCCCCTGGTTCTAGTTTATGCGGAACTTGAAAGGGAATTTCAGGGATTCAGGAAAACTGGCTGGGGTAGTACAGCTGGTATATCAGGCTGGGGGCTTGCACCCTCGCGTTAGTGCAATGCTGCTTTTCCCTAGGCTGAATAACCAATCAAAAAGAGACTTTTTATTTAAAGAAAAAGTAAAACACAGAACTAAACTTTTCTGTACATGAATGTATTAACAAAAGAAGTACATTCTATAATCTTAAGGGGCCTTAGAGGCCCAATTAAAATGCACGGGTGGAGTCCACGGTGGGATTAATGGACCCTGACTAGGAAGTGTGCACACAGAGGTTTGACCACTACTGGGAGGTAGTGAAGTCCACCCAGGTCACCATGCCCTTGGGACAACATTCGGAGGCACCTTAGACCAAACCTAAAATGGCACAGGCTGCCCTCTTATCCAGTGCCACAGCCCTCAAGCGGGTACGTACAGTCCCAAGGACTGACTATCTCAATAACAGTGAATAAAGCACACGCCCCGTTTCAATGCAACGATGACCTCTTTCCACAAAAGATGTATTCATTTAGTTTAATTAGATATACTCTAATGCTCTATTTTTCGATGAAGCCGTCTCTTTTGCATCTCCATCCTGAAGACAGAGTGTACCAGATGCCCTCAGTTCTCCCCGCAGACACTGACAGCTTGTAATGGGCTGTAACAAGAAGAAACACTCCAATTACATGGACGTTTCTGCTTGCTGCCACTCATAAATTGGGAACTTGGGTCATGTAACCACGGAGAAAAGTGTGGATGGGCTCGAAAACAGAGAAAGAGAGGTGAGCGAAGACAAGGTCAGGCTGGAGTGAAGTAAAATCTTACCAATTTCAGTTCTGAATATGCAAATCCGATAAGGTTAAGATATTGAATAGAATGTAGTCCGAGGTCCACTTTTTTGCTATCTTTTCAATACAAAATGGAGCCATTTCTTCTGTCCTTTTTTCCATTGAAAAAGGATAATAGGCTTGGACTTGGTAAGCGTGCAATTGCGTTCCAATCATACGCAATAAGCAAAAAAATAAGTGTCACAAATATAAAGAAAATATAAAAAAAATATGTACTAGTAGCCCTGGAGCCCTGAAAACAAAGTGCACTACTTTTTTCAGGCGGCTGTGCACACGTGATCATGCGAAATGCTGTCACCCTCTGTGCAAGACAGCCAATAGATGAAGCGGGCCGACCTAGTGCATGGGCCCATGCTGCCTGCTGTCATGGAAGGAAACAAAATGTGAATGAGACGTAAGCAGATTAATTGTTGAAGAGGGCTGACCGAAAGTCCCTGTATGTAAGTATATAGGAATATATTTTTATTGTGATTATTTTGGAAAACATGAGGCTGACACAAGGTTGAAGCTGTCTCTAGGCCAGACCGTAAAATTATATGTTACAAGGAAAATTGAGAAACCGGGCTTTTGTATGCTAGTATGTCCTCATACATAGACAGCCAAAGTCCTGTGAGTCTGTGTATTATTTTTGAGACACGTCACTAGTGGAATAAGTTACCCAAAAGACAGGGGTGTAGCTTGGTCAGTAAGTATGGGGAGGGGTGAGCGTCAGATTTTCCCAACAGTCACGCTGGCATATAATGTTACATTATAGGACAAGCAGGGTGCATGAGAGGGGTTTAAGGAGCAGAGTGGTAAGGGAGAGGAATGCAGGGGGGAGGGGGAATCGGAAATGTAAAAAACCCACAAAAAAATGTACCTCGAGGCCTGGTCCCGTGACTTCTCTTCTCCTGCTCTCCTGCCTCTGACAAGAACAGGAAGCTGGCAGCCAGGCTCCCTTCCCTAAGCCAATTATAATGCTGCAATGCAGCATTATGATTGGTCTGAGTGCTGTGACAGGGTGCTTAGCCAAGAGCTGGAGGGGTGGGCATGTTCTCAATGCAGGCTGTAATGCAGCCTGCATGGAGAACAAGGAAGTGTCCAAGAGGGCCGACCAAACAGTCACTGCACAATTTAGGAGTGGCCAAACCACTCTTACCCTACCCTGCTCGGAGAGCAGAGCAGAGCAGCCCAGCCCACCCACCCGCCCGCTCGCCCGCTGCAAAGCAGCAGGATACGAAACATAAAATGACAATAACTAAGTTATTGTAATCTTATGTTTCTCACTGCTTAAAAGCAGTGGGGCGACGCTCCTCTGCCATAGCGAAGGAGCCACCCCTGCCTGGATTGTGAGAGCCTCAATACAATGGCGAAGAAGTATAGTGTAAGGGGTACATCAAAAAGCATGGCGAAAAGGGAATTCCATAAGGAGAAGTACTTAACAAAAGCGGAAGGGTTTGCACAGCAAATACGGTAGTGGCGGCAGGTTTTTTACACCCCTTACTCCGCCAAGTGTTTTCAGTACTCTTTTGGGGAGAATCAGGGTACAGGTATCTCAGTTCTGACACATTTAAAGCTTTAGTGTGTGGGCACTGCTTTGCAGCATCAGTGGTTATAGGGCCAACACTGACCTGAGACACAGTTCTGAAAGAACAAATACTGAAGGAGGTAGAGAACAGAAGGCCAGGCCACCTTGAACTCCAAGCCACAGTAAATGAGAAGACAAGGCATTTGGTGGCGATACTAAGGGGGTACGACTATAAATAGAACCTGGTCGAGGCACTTGGTCAAAGGTACAATGCAAGAAAGTTACTCACTTAGTTTGCACACCCTGAAAAGAGAGGGTACCCTATCTCTAGGTTTTGCAAAGCGACGGGTGAGCTGGTACACTCACAAGTAGAAATCTCACCCAATACTATGAGGCACAGTTGCAGCCCCAGTTGAGAGCTCTACCCAATCGATATACTCTGGCCAGTAGGGAACCCACCACCCACTTAAGAATCTTAAGTGGGGGCTGCCACTGGGTGCCACTGATTAATGAAAGGGGTCCCACTTAACAATTGGTTGTTTATGGGCCTCCTCTGTCTGCACATCTGGACACAAAGTGCTAATAAATAATACTGTTTGGCAATAAATGACAGAGGGGTGTGGTAGGTGGGCATACATGTATGGCAAGAGAAAGAGAAAGGATGAAAACGGGAAAATAAGGGAAACACAGAGGTACAAATAGAAAAAATAAGTGTGAGAGAAAAGAAAAAAGCAATGATGAAAGACAAAAGATGGGTAAATAGGAGGAATAAAAAAGTGTGAGGAGAAAGAAAGGAAGAAAAGTAAAAGGCAATAAGGAAGAAAAGGTGAAAAGGGAGAATGGAAGGGTAAAAAAATGAATAGATGGGTTACCAGGTGAATGAGTAGAAAAATGCAGAATGAAAAGATACAGAAAAGTGAAAGAATAGATGGCAAATGCATGGATAGATGGATATGTGAACATATTGATGGGTGGAAGCATGAAAGGATGTACGTATGAATGGATGGATAGAAGATTAAAGGATAAATGCAAGTCACCTACAGAGAGTAGGATTTGCTTGCCTTATGTGCTCATTGTCAGTTGAGGTTTGGTTCAAGTGGGACTATTTTAATTTTCAAACTACTCCCTTGGATACAGTCATACATTCGAGTAGCGTGGATAGCCGCATTGCCCCCAGATGAAGCTGAACTGCAGTGGGTGGATACAAAAAACAGGAGGTAGGAGCTTTGGTTCATCTCCTTGCTTATTTAATAGTACTACAATCATTGCATTTTTAATGCTTTGCATACAAAAACCTTGGGTTGGAGATTTATTTAATAGGTTTAATGGGGGTTGCTATAGCTGAAGAGCCAGTCCTCACAACTGCTGGTATGCTGGGACCGAAAGGATAGCCCAACGTAATATTTTTCAACAACACTTGAAGACGTCCTTCATCTAGAGCATTAAAAGAAGAAAGGTAATCGGGACTGTGATCTTTCACCTACATCTTTCACCTACATCTAAGTCTATTGAATTTCTAACAACACTCTTGTATTCATATAATTCCCCCCCCCCACCTTTCTTTTTTTTTTAGGTATTTAGTGAGTTACAGAATTCTTCGGATGGCTCTAGGATTTAGGTCACACTGTAAGAGGAAGCATGGTTGCAGAATTTGGAAGATCTCCTTTTGTTTATTGGGGGCTTCTATGATTTTGCAAGCGTACTATGAAAATTTGGGATGTATGACGTTACAACGCATGCTATTACAACGCATACCTTTACAACGCTTTTTTTACAACGCTAGTACTACTACAACGCATTACTTTACAACGAATTCTCTTACAACGCATAACCTATTAAAATACTGAAAAGTGCTGTTACAACGAAATATATTACAACGCATACCATTACAACGCGATTTTTTTTTTTTTTTAATTAAAAGTACAATAAAATCTGGCACGGGATGCAGGGAAATTAGGGGTTTTAGGGTGGGGAAGTGTATTAAAACGTGGAGAAAAACTGTACGTAAATCAACTGAAATGCATTACCAAATTAATACTCGAGTATTAAAATTAATACTCGAGTATTAAAATTAATACTCAAAATTCCCCATAAAATTCCGTTTTCACACATTTCTAAGTTTTTAAAAAATAACGAAAATATAAATAACAGTAGATACACATTTTTAACATGATTAGATCGCAAAGTAAGTAAACCAACTAAAACATAACACACATACACATAGGCGCCATTTTACCCGTCTCACTTGTAAAACTTGTCCTACCACAGTTTCTATGTAAACAATACCAAAAGACATGTTCCAAAATGGATGCCAAAACGGAGCAAATGAATGAAAACAATATTTGTAATAAAGCATTTTTAAATTATCATTTTCCACAGTAAAACAAAGCATTAAAAAAAACACAACGAACGCAGTTTTTTAAAAAATTAATAGTGACACAGAGTAAAACTTATAAATACATGGAAGACACCATTTTGCACTCAGTTGATTATCAACTAGCAGAGAGAGCAGACGTGATAAGCTGACCCTCTGACACCTGCACTGCGACCTCCTCAGAGAGAGCACGGAATTCACTCGTGAAAGCATAACAACAGAACAACTACTAGTAAGTCATTATTATATTTTTAAACGTTGGTTTTGAGGAAAATATATTTACATAACCCAAAAAAAAATTAAATTAAAAAAAATAATAATAACTTTACAAATGTACTGTTTCCAATGTATTATCACTAAAATTAAACACAAACTTAAAACAAGTATTTTATTTTCCAAAAGCAGAAACTCGGAAGATTTTGAGATTCCACAATAGCTGAACCTATTTGGGCATCCCCACCACTTTAACGACTGACAAACACAATTGATAAGGTAAATGTTATTTATGTGTAATGATTTTACTTGTAAAATTTATTTGTAAAAATTACCTA
Organism: Triturus cristatus; assembly: GCF_964204655.1. Lineage (NCBI taxonomy): Eukaryota > Metazoa > Chordata > Amphibia > Caudata > Salamandridae > Triturus > Triturus cristatus. The sequence goes on from NC_140580.1 coordinate 991,358,074, forward strand.
CAATCATGTATGGCAGAGGTGATTTTTTTTAAAAACTCAATCTCACCACATAATAAACGAAAAATTACCATGATGCTGGAGTAACAATTACTAATAAGACTTCAGTTAGGTACCACATCTAAAAAAGCGTTTCATATTACTAGGGCAACTATTTTTATTCTAAGTCCATGAATGTTCAGCATTTTAGTATTTTAGTAATAGTATCGAAATTACCTTTTATGTTTCTTTCGAAAAATGCTTCAAATGTGTAGTATGTTTACTTTCACCAATTGTTACTCATACTCCTTTTTCATATCTCAAATGGATTATATATTGTATTTTTTTTCTAACCAACGTTGGCAAAGGAACATTAATTTTTTTTTTTTTTCTTTCTCCAGTGAACATCTGTTCCCCAAAAAATCTTTAACCACCTGCAAGCATTAGCTTAAAGGCACGAAAACAAAAAACAACTGGAAAAGGTATGTTACCTTTTCCGGATTTTTATTACTATACATTATTAATCCTTCCTTTTGCAATTATTCTTCCTCTAACGTACCTAATTAGAAAAGTAATGGATAGTTTAGAGAAACAATATACTATTTCTACTCTAGGAAGGTGCAACATTAGGGATATTGTTGTGTAGTGTAGGGGAACATATCTCTATTTCAACTGCAGTAAGGTGCATTGATTAGGACAGTCTCATGTAGTAATAGTTATATTGTATGTCAGTATTATTTTAAAGATACTCAGATTTAACATTTCAAACCACCGTTAATTTTTTTTTTATCCTTTTTTTTTTTCAAAAGATAACAATTTTGATTCGCAACTAAAATCTTGAGCCAACAAAGCAAATCATCTTCAGCCACCTCATCCATAAAAGCAAGTTCTACAAAACAAGGTATTTATTTACAGCATGGTTTCTTAACCTTCAATATATTAGACTAACTATCACATTGCTAAAGTTTTCCCAAAAAAACCAATACAATTATGGTTACATTTCCACATTACAGAATTTTTTTTCTTGACTAAAGGATGGTGTAGCATTACGGAAAGTGTTATGTGCTGCAACTTATATCAAATGTGCAATTTTTGTAGAAACATTTCTAAAAACGCATTTCTCAACATCGTTCTGTTTTCTCATTTTTTTCTTTTATCACTTTTCCAGACACTTATTTTTACATTCGACAACAAATCACCTCTTAAGTGTCTACTCCAGCCTACACACCAATCCCACTGAACAAGAGTCTGCAAGAAAAGCAAATTTGAAAGAAAAAGGTATTTTTAAACAACATTCTAAGGTGCAGCAGTTTTAAAAATGTACCATGCTGTAGGGGTAACAATTTACTATTGAAACACCAGAAAGGTGCATCAGTAGGGAATGTGTTGGATAGTGTAGGGGTATCAATTTACTATTCTAACTCCAGGAAGGTGCAGCAGTAGGGAAGGTGTTGGATAGTGTAGGGGTAAAAATTTACTATTCTAACTCCAGGAAGGTGCATCAGTAGGGAAAGTGTTGGATAGTGTTGGGGTAACAATTTACTATTCTAACTCCAGGAAGGTGCAGCAGTAGGGAAAGTGTTGGATGGTGAAGGGGTGCAATTTACTGTTCTAACTCCAGGAAGGTGCATCAATAGGGAAAGTGTTGGATAGTGTTGGGGTAACAATTTACTATTCTAACTCCAGGAAGGTGCAGCAGTAGGGAATGTGTTGGATAGTGTAGGGGTAACAATTTACTATTCTAACTCCAGGAAGGTGCATCAGTAGGGAAAGTGTTGGATAGTGTAGGGGTAACAATTTACTATTCTAACTCCAGGAAGGTGCATCAGTAGGGAAAGTGTTGGATAATGTAGGGGTAACAATTTACTATTCTAACTCCAGGAAGGTGCAGCAGTATGGAAAGTGTTGGATGGTGAAGTGGTGCAATTTACTATTCTAACTCCAGCAAGGTGCAGCAGTAGGGAAAATGTTGGATGGTGAAGGGGTGCAATTTACTAATCTAACTCCAGGAAGGTGCAGCAGTAGGGAAAGTGTTGGATGTTGAAGGGGTGCAATTTACTATTCTAACTCCAGGAAGGTGCAGCAGTAGGGAAAGTGTTGGATGGTGAAGGGGTGCAATTTACTATTCTAACTCCAGGAAGGTGCATCAGTAGGGAAAGTGTTGGATAGTGTAGGGGTATGAATTTACTATTCTAACTCCAGGAAGGTGCAGCAGTAGGGAAAGTGTTCGATGGTGAAGGGGTGCAATTTACTATTCTAACTCCAGGAAGGTGCATCAGTAGGGAAAGTGTTGGATAGTGTAGGGGTATCAATTTACTATTCTAACTCCAGGAAGGTGCATGAGTAGGGAAAGTGTTGGATAGTGTTGGGGTAACAATTTACTATTCTAACTCCAGGAAGGTGCAGCAGTAGGGAAAGTGTTGGATGTTGAAGGGGTGCAATTTACTATTCTAACTCCAGGAAGGTGCAGCAGTAGGGAAAGTGTTGGATGGTGAAGGGGTGCAATTTACTATTCTAACTCCAGGAAGGTGCATCAGTAGGGAAAGTGTTGGATAGTGTAGGGGTATGAATTTACTATTCTAACTCCAGGAAGGTGCAGCAGTAGGGAAAGTGTTGGATGGTGAAGGGGTGCAATTTACTATTCTAACTCCAGGAAGGTGCATCAGTAGGGAAAGTGTTGGATAGTGTAGGGGTATAAATTTACTATTCTAACTCCAGGAAGGTGCAGCAGTAGGGAAAGTGTTGGATGGTGAAGGGGTGCAATTTACTATTCTAACTCCAGGAAGGTGCATCAGTAGGGAAAGTGTTGGATGGTGTAGGGGTATCAATTTACTATTCTAACTCCAGGAAGGTGCAGCAGTAGGGAATGTGTTGGATAGTGTAGGGGTAACAATTTACTATTCTAACTCCAGGAAGGTGCATCAGTAGGGAAAGTGTTGGATAGTGTTGGGGTAACATTTTACTATTCTAACTCCAGGAAGGTGCAGCAGTAGGGAAAGTGTTGGATGGTGAAGGGGTGCAATTTACTATTCTAACTCCAGGAAGGTGCAGCAGTAGGGAAAGTGTTGGATGGTGAAGGGGTGCAATTTACTATTCTAACTCCAGGAAGATGCATCAGTAGGGAAAGAGTTGGATAGTGTAGGGGTATGAATTTACTATTGTAACTCCAGGAAGGTGCAGCAGTAGGGAATGTGTTGGATAGTGTAGGGGTAACAATTTACTATTCTAACTCCTGGAAGGTGCAGCAGTATGGAAATTGTTGGATAGTGTTGGGGTAACAATTTAGTATTCTAACTCCAGGAAGGTGCAGCAGTAGGGAAATTAATGGATGGTGTAAATGTTATGTTTTATGAAAATTTTTAAATTTTGTAAGGCTAATTTTTTTGTCTTTTCTCCTTTTTTCAGATAATGTCTAGCCTGGGAGCTGCCAACTTTATTAAATCCAGGAAGGGCAAAAATTTGTTAAACCATGGTGGATACATATATAGTAAGGAAAGAATAAGTTTAACTAGAAATCATTGGAGGTGCGTGCAATACTACACTACCCATTGCAGTGGCAGAGCGGTTACTGTTGATAATTTGGTTGTGAAAACCACAGAACATAACCACTCTGCCTCTGCAATGGATGTAGAAATCAGAGAGACAATAAATGAGATGAAAGCTATTGCAAGCACCTCCAATGATTCTACAGGATCAATTTTAAGAGAGGTTGCACAGCATGTCCCCAGTCATGTTGCTAGTAACATGCCTATAATACCCAATTTGAGAAGAATTATTCAGAGACAAAAGCAGGCAAGTAACATTCAATTGTCTACACCACATACTTTCTCTGACATTAGAATTCCTCATGATCTTTCTATTTCTTTTTCTGATGAACCTTTCCTTCTGCATGACAACGAAAACCCTCAGAAACGTATTCTAATTTTTAGTACCCCACGTAACCTTGCTAAGTTAGAAAGTAGTGAAATTTGGATGATGGATGGGACGTTTAAAAGTACACCCCATCCTTTCACTCAAATTTACACTATACATGCTAAAATTAACAATAGTGTAATTCCCTTAGTGTATAGTTTGCTACCTGATAAGACTTCTGCAACATACACTGAACTTTTAACAGTGATTAAAAGTAAAACATCTGCAAGTCCTCGAAAAATAATTATTGATTTCGAATTGAGCATGATCAATGTGATCACTAAAACGTACACGGATATCCAAATTCAGGGATGTTTTTTCCATTTTTCACAGGCATTTTGGCGTAAATTACAGAAAACATCCCTAGTTGCAGAATATTCTCGGGATAGCAAACTACAATTTGAACTAAAAAAATTAACTGCACTTTGTTTTGTTCCTCCCGATAGTGTGGACGAGTACTACACTGCAATTATAGAATCTGTTTATTATACGAGTAACGAAGAAAAATTGGCACCCATTCTAAATTATTTTGAGGACACATGGATTGGACACCTAAGCAGATCGGGTCGCAGGAGGAAGCCACGATTCCATGTGGAGTGGTGGAACTGCTACACGAGTTGTTTAGAGGGAGAAGCCAAAACAAACAATGCCATTGAGGGATGGCATAACTCCTTCAATCATACAATTGGTAAACCACATCCTAACTTCTACTCATTTTTGGAAACTTTGAAGAAGGAGCAAAGTTTCCAAGAAATGAGAATAGCACAAACACTCGCAGGTAGTCTAAACCCACGAGTAACAGTCAAAACAAGGGAAATGTCTGAGAGACTATTGGCAATTCTACAACAATTTTCGTTGTGTGTGGCTATAGACTACCTGGAAAATCTTTCTAACATTCTTTCTTTTTAAAACAATGAATTTACTTACTTTCCTGCTTTGCTTTAAATTTTACTAATTTTAAAAATTCATTTGGCATACCAAGATATTTTCCAAAAATTTTTTCAAACAAACAAGTCGGGTAATTTTTTTTTTAAAACAAATCTTCTTTTCCACCAAAAAATACCAATGTTTACAAATTTACTATCCCATAGTATTTGAACAATTTTTCTTTTTCGGAACTCCATTATTAAAATTTCTGAAAAAATTCAATTTAATTACCGTCAAAACCAATCACCAAATCTCAAACAGATGTAGAATATACAAATCAAACCATATTCCGAAATGCACTTTGCAGCTGAATCCTCATTTGTATGACAATCTTGAATTTTCCAAATTTGAAAGTACGCACATTTTTTGTACTTTGAAATGAAGATCGACAGTACGTTTTTTACTTCGTAAATAAACAAATCAACTGCCTGAACAGTAACTTTTAATTTTTAAAGAGTTACATACTTTTTATAACTAAATAAATAACTTTTAGCGACCCGACATAGGCATGCATTAATGACATTAATGTGGACATGTTTAACAACATTTAAGACATCAATTAGTTTTCCCGCAACCTCCCCTTATTCTTTCCTGACTATATATGTATCCCTTTTAAAGGTTTAATCTATAATTTCAACTGAAAATATTTCCTACCTGGACGCAGATCAGCTTCCTGCTGCTTCCTCCTCCGATGCTCTTCAAAATGGCGTATTACGTCGACGCTCACGTCCTTACGTCATCGCGTGCTTCTCAATTTATAGCGGACTACTTTCTTTAAATAATCTGTAAATAAATGTTTATATATGTAAATAAAATATTTATATTTTGTTATAAAAATGTTACTTACATTGCAAAATTTACGAAAAATATGCTTATTTTTTTCATGATTTTTCAATAAATTAAAAATGTGAAAACAATAATTGTTTGCTGTCATTATTTTTAAAATAGTTATTTAAACTCCAAAATTGTAATTAAATAAATGTAAATTTACTAAATATGTTCCTTACCTCGACTCTATTGTCTTTTCCCTTCAAAACTTTCTCTTTCTTCACTTTCTGAACCTTCTTTTCTTGTTCCGCGGGTTGTATATTCTGAGGCTGCCAAAATAAATAAAGGACAAAGACGCTCATAGACTTCAATGGAAAAGCGTGGGATTTTTTTTAAAAAAGTAAGTAATTATTGTTTTTTCAATTTTCAAACTATTATTATTTTTAAATTGATTAATTTATTACTCTTTTAATCTTTTTTTTTTTTTTTTGATTTATAAAAAATTTATTTTATCTTATTTTTATAATAATTAAACCAAAAATACTCTTCCATTTCTTTTAAAATAAAGTTCACTTTTTTTGCAACTTATAAATACTCTAGTATTTTCATATGTGATGACTTAAATTTTAGAAAAACACTCTTGTAATATTTTATAAAATACTCTAGTATTAAAATTTAGTTACTCACTCATATTTCTTTTTAAATTAAATATTAAATAATCTTTAAATTTAGAATACTTCTAAATGATTTAATTTTTTAAAAAAATACTCACTAATCACGGTAATATATTTAAAATTAAAGTTAAAGAAACTCATTCAATTTAGAGAAATACTCAAGTATTAAATTTAGTAATTATTAAGTATCAAGTTTTAATATTTAAAAACTCTAATAGTAATTTAACTATCCAACAAAAACATTCCTACTAGACAAAATAGCCAAGTATAAATATTAAAATACTCAAGTATTAATTTCACTGCTATCCTACCAAACATTTCTACTAGACAAAATACTCAAGTATTAATATTTTGATAAACTACTCACTTTTTTCAAATTTCAATTGCTTTATTAAAAATAATTAAACAAGATAAATATTTATTTTAAAGGAAAAACCAAGAAAAAAAAATGCGTTGTAATAGTATATGCGTTGTAAAAGTACTTACCATATAACATCTTGCGTTGTAAATGCATGCATTGTAAATGCATGCGTTGTAAAGGCATTTTCAAATAATGCGTTGTAAAGGTATATGCGTTGTAAAAGTACTTACCATATAATGGCACGCGTTGTAAAAGCATGCGTTGTAAAAGTTTTTGCGTTGTAAAAAATGCGTTGTAATAGCATAGCGTTGTAAAAGTTGCGTTGTAAAGGTAGTTCCCCGAAAATTTGGGTTGGACCTGTATGGTTTTATATTTTATTGTACCTACTTTAAATTTGACCTTATTTTCATCATTGTAGATTTTACACCAGTGTCTTTCTAATCATCTAACTGTATACAATTATATTTGGCAAAACAATTTACAACTCCTCTCAAAACAGCCTAGCAAGGCTTATCACAGTGAAAATCTTCTATGCTCAGGGTTTGTCATAACACCCTTGACTATTATGGCAAACTGAGAGATTTCATGTAAACAATGCATGCTTTAATAGAGTTATAATCCGCACTTAAGTGTATATTGACTTCAACATATGCTTTTCATAATAAATATGTCAGTCCTACTGCCTTTATCAATACTTTTCATATTAAACTGTTCAGACGTGTGGCCTCAATCACTGGCTTGCCACCATTATGAACTCAGTGCTACTGTACTGACCATTGGTAGCTCTTTATTAGTTAAGCTGTGATGCACCACTTCTGGGTGTGTCGGTATTTTCCGTTTTAGGGCGTCTTCATAAATTCTGTTGTAGATGAATGGAGCTGGAGACAATGGTTATACAACAACACTAAAACACCACAACACTGTTTATAGACCTTAGCCCTAATTGTAGTTCTAGCAAATCCCAAAAATGATTACGTGCCTACATCTTAATTTTTAGGTCTGGTCCAACTAGCCCACCAGCCTCTGGGGCATTTGTTGGTATGTTGTTTCAAAATTGCTCCATTTGAGGAGAGACTTGTTGATTTGGTGTCTAGCAGAAGGGACAGCTGACTGGCATTACTGTTAGAGTGATGGTGTGTCAGTTCTCATCTGGTCGCTTGTATGGGTTAGATGGGGTTGACGCTAGAGATAATATGATTAGACCTCCTAGGTCTTCTTGATTGAATGCAAAGGTGTTAGAGAGGTATTGGCTCACTCTGTGCTCTATGAACTACCTAGTATAGTATAAGAGTACACTGGTTGAGACTGGTCAACTATGGGTGCGTTTATAGGATCATGTGCTTGGTGGTCTCAAACAGGTCATTCAGATGTAAATGCATCGGCATAGCAGTGTGCCCATACAAGATTCTTAGATCATCAGTAATATCACAAGGGCACTCTTTGGGGATAGTTGTGTAACAACCTTTAGATGTTTGAGGGTCAGAGTAAAATATTCTAAGCAAAATCATTGTTAAAGAATTTGTTAAATCTCAGCAGATAGGTTTATTGGGTTTTGTTTGCTGCAGATGTAAACTATTGCTGCATCTCTTTCGATTTTTTCTCCCGCTTTTAAGAGTTAGGCCTACTCTAATACTTATTGAGGTTTTTAATTGCTTGAATTAGAACGAGGATTCTTTATATTTCTTTGATTAACATTACTTTGCCAATATCAGATTTACATTGAATGCAGCCTGTTTCTTTCCCTAGGCTTCCGTAATGGGCTCGGTAAACTAAGGCTCAGATTCATATCTGGGCGGACAGCCCGCCGTTCCACCATGGGGATGGAGTAAATGACTATCTATATAGCGGAGGGGCCTCCTGCCTAGTTTATAAATGACATCAAAGCAGCCAGGCATTTATAAAATCATTTCCAGGAAGCGCAGTCATGGCGGTTCCGGACAATGCATTTTACTCATGAACTGGGATTTTCCTTTTGTAAAGAAAAAAAAAAAGAACGCTTCCCTCACCATGAGAGTTTTTTCCCATTGGGGGATGGGGGAATATTAGTATGATTTTACTCTCCCTCACTGCCAGGTTTTACATAGCGGTGAGAAACAGTAAAATAAGGATACATGTCCGCCCATCTAAATTGGGCAGGTGGACATGTAGCCATTTCTCTGACAGCCCGTATTCCCCAGAGCCGTCGGAGAAGTTTGGCCACAGCAGAGAAAGAGTGGACTCCACAGTGGCTAAACTGATGGTCCACCCGAAATCAAATTGTGCAGACAGACCACTATGTTGGTGGGGAGGGAGCGCCCTTCCAGCCAACATATAAATTGGGCCCTAAGTCACAGAAGAATTCTGTGAACATTGCTATATACTCTGGACAGGCAGATTAGCGATGTATGTAGGAGAGGAACACTGCAACTTCAATTCTAAATGGGTTCACACAAGAATAAGTAGAAGTGATTGGAGATGAATAACAAGACATATTCGCAGAGCACACATTTACCTCTTGGGCCATGTTGGGCTGAGTAAACAGGTTTGTCACCCAACTCAATAGTTCTCATTTTATCAACCGCAGAAGGTTGAAAGGCTGAGAGGACTGCCGGGATTTGAGCCTGTGGTCATGACGACAAACCAAGTTTCCTGGAGTGGATGTGTTGGTCGAAAGATCCACCATTCTGGTAAGCGCACAGTTTTGGGATTCATAATATCTGTATGTTTATAATCCACACTTCTTAGCTTTTGCCAAAGGGAGAAAACTAGGGGTGGGCGGAATTTGCGAAATTCACTTTCGCAAATTATCCCGAAAATATTAAAAATCTCCGCAAACACGCGGAAATATCGCGAAGATGCAGAAGTTTTTTTCACGCCCTTTCGCGGTATTTTCTGCGTGGTCGCGGCTCGCCAACTTACCCATGCGGTTGCTCACGGGCGCGGCCATCTTGTTTTCACTTGTCTCGCGGTGCATGATCGCGAGAAAAAAGACGTGATCGCGCGACGAATGACGTTACTGCGGGCGCGAACTGTCGCGAGACAGCGCAAATGCCTACCAACAATCCAACATCTTGTGGAGAACGCGACTGGATCGGGAAAACTTGTCAAATTATCGCAATTTCCGCGAGCGGAACGGAATTTTAGCCCAGGCCTAGAGAAAACGTCTTTGGAAAGAGGAGTTTTATGTTGTTGGCTGAAAGATGACCCGCCCATTTTTATTAAACTCACATACATATTTCTGAATTACTAATTGTACTGGGGCTAAGGTCCTGATTTAGAGTTTGGTGGATGGGGTTACTCCGTCAGTCACAAACGTGACGGATATACCTTATTATGATTCCATGAAACCCTACGGAAATCGTAATACAGCGGAAGGGATATCCATCACATTTGTGGCGAAGTAGCCTGTCCCCCAAACTCAAAATCAGCCCATAAATTGAGACTCGAGCACTCCTCAGAGGACGACGGCAGAGGCATGAGCATGTCTGTGGCTGCTTGCTGGGGCTCCGCCGCCGCGGTGCAAGCAGTCGAGTGGTACATAACGTGATAGAAGCTTTAAATTATTTAATTAGGTGATGAATGACTGTATGAGATGGCCTTTCTCTCTCCTGAAGACCAGCAACATCCTGGGCTCAGCAGCCAGTGCTTCACGGCAGTGACAAACAAATGAAAACAAAGCAACGAGATGAGGCGGCTGCCGACGGGTGTTATCAGAGCGCAACTAGAGCCAAATTTCGGGGGGGGGGGGCTAAGAAAATATTTTTGTGGGGGGGTTGAATTTTTAAGCAATAGGCAGAGTGGAGCTGCAGGGGCTCTTAGAAGGGGTGAAGCAACAGCTAGGCCTCATTAACATGCAAATGGTCTTTTAAAGACCTGTGACGTGCTCGGGTGCGGCTGTGTGTGTGCCCGGGAAGCTGTCTCATCCCGGGCTGCCACACACGACTAGGGGGGGGGGCTGACGCCCTTTGAGCCCAATGGGTGTTGCGCGCCTGGGTGTTATTCATCAAGCACAACCACACTAGCAATGCACCCAGGTAAACGGGCACGCAGGCCCGTTTCGGGGGCAGCCACCCATGTACATATGCTGTAAGTGGGGGCTGGCGCTTGACACGCACACGTCATTATACATATACACACGCGACAAGGCTTAGGAATGCAGACAGCTGTACACAGGACGGCAGCCAAACACGCACAGGTCCCAGGTAAAAACATACATAGAAGAGAAGAGAAACCCAACAGTAGCATGCTTGAAATGACAGTGCTGTCCGTAGGGGAAATGTTTGTCAAACAAACTGTATTCTCAGCGCCAGGATACCCTCCTGGGTGAGTTGTGTACTATACAAATACATAATAAAAAACACTGTATAAAGAAGAGCAGACAAACACACAGACATGCTTGATACATGAAGCATAGACAAACACGGGCTAGGTTAAGGACAAACTGTACCTGACATGAACAACAATGTGTACAGCAGATAGAGGGGAACAGAGACCTACACTTGGAAATGATGAATGTGACACAGAAATTTACAAGACAACAATATATGGTCTGGAACACACAAACAGTATAATGCACACAGATATAGTGATATACATACAGAAATGTAATTCAATATACAAAGATATCTACACATAAAGGGACCGATTCTCAGAGGTATTTTCAGGCGTAAATGAGCTTTCATGACTGAAAATACCATCTTTTACTGTTGTTGGGCTGTTAACTGTCTCGATGAGTAGACAGAGGTGGGCGCGCCACTGAAAGCTTGAGCCTGAGGCTTGGCTCTGGCTCAGCTTGAGGCACTGATGGAACCTCGAGCCTGTAACGAGCCTTCGTGTGGCTCTGCCTCCCTCCCTCTGCCTAGGATGTGGTGTTACTGTCAGAGCTGTGACTGTGGGAATGGGTAACCAGGTTCAAATCTAGGCGTCGGCTCGACATCCTGTGATTCTGGGCCAATGACTTGATCTCCCCATGCCTAAAAACAATGCATGTGAACTTGCATAATGCAATGGGTGTACATGTAAGGCGCTCAGCCTTCAGATCGAGTTCACGCTATATTTCAACACTGCAGAAAAGTGTACTGAGGTCAAAATAAAGCCTTATCATCAAGAAAGACCAATAGATATCCATTTACTGATTGATCTGTAAAAAGTGAAATAGAAGACCTGGCTATATTGCAGCTTCCCACGTAAATTGTGTGATCTTAGGCAAATATTTTATTTCACCAAAACTCTTTCGTCTTCATTATCGCGTATGAAAGCACTTTCAAATATTTGAATTCTGAATACCAATTGTACAAAAATATTTCTTTTAATAAGCACTTTTCAGTGAAGCGCTAAAATGTGCCCTATTAATGTCAAAGCTTCCACATGTTAAAAACAAAATTTGGGGTGAATTTTGAAGAGCCTGCATCATATATATTTTACAGGATGTGGTGCTGTATAATTTACATAGGAAATATTTTAGGGCATTTCCTGCATGGGCTCTAAGACCCGAGCCAGACCCCTTGGCTTGGCTCTGGATCGACTCTCCCCGTTTGTTGGCTCGCCCATCTAGATAGACAGATAGGTGTGTGAACATGCACATGGAAGGGCAAATATGCACATGCGTGAATGCAAGCATGCAGGAAAACAGGCAACAACAGCCTTGTATAGAAAAAGTAATTTAACGCACACGCAAGCATGGGAAAATAAACAGTGCCAAATACTGTTAAATGGATGTATGACGTTACAACGCACACTTTTACAACGCATGCACTTACAACGCATTTTTTACAACGCATAATCCATTACAACGCATGACATTACAACGCAGGACACTACAACGCATTTTTAAAAAATACCTTTACAACGCATTACCATTACAACGCATACTACCTTTACAACGCATACCATTACAACGCATAATATTAAATTACATTTAAGGTAAGTATTAGATAGTATAGGGGTAAAAATTACTATTCTAACTCCAGGGGGTGCAACAGTAGGGTAAGTGTTGGATAGTGTAGGGGTAAAAATTACTATTCTAACTCCAGGGGGTGCAACAGTAGGGTAAGTGTTGGATAGTGTAGGGGTAAAAATTACTATTCTAACTCCAGGGGGTGCAACAGTAGGGTAAGTGTTGGATAGTGTAGGGGTAAAAATTACTATTCTAACTCCAGGGGGTGCATCAGTAGTGTAAGTGTTGGACAGTATAGGGGTAAAAATTACTATTCTAACTCCAGGGGGTGCATCAGTAGGGTAAGTGTTGGATAGTATAGGGGTAAAAATTACTATTCTAACTCCAGGGGGTGCATCAGTAGGGTAAGTGTTGGATAGTATAGGGGTAAAAATTACTATTCTAACTCCAGGGGGTGCATCAGTAGGGTAAGTGTTGGATAGTATAGGGGTAAAAATTACTATTCTAACTCCAGGGGGTGCATCAGTAGGGTAAGTGTTGGATAGTATAGGGGTAAAAATTACTATTCTAACTCCAGGGGGTGCATCAGTAGGGTAAGTGTTGGATAGTATAGGGGTAAAAATTACTATTCTAACTCCAGGGGGTGCATCAGTAGGGTAAGTGTTGGATAGTATAGGGGTAAAAATTACTATTCTAACTCCACGGGGTGCAACAGTAGGGTAAGTGTTGGATAGTGTAGGGGTAAAAATTACTATTCTAACTCCAGGGGGTGCAACAGTAGGGTAAGTGTTGGATAGTGTAGGGGTAAAAATTACTATTCTAACTCCAGGGGGTGCATCAGTAGGGTAAGTGTTGGATAGTGTAGGGGTAAAAATTACTATTCTAACTCCAGGGGGTGCATCAGTAGGGTAAGTGTTGGATAGTATAGTGTAATATTATGCGTTGTAATGGTATGCGTTGTAATGGTAGTATGCGTTGTAATGGAATGCGTTGTAAAGGTAGTTTTTAAAAATGCGTTGTAGTGTCATGCGTTGTAATGTCATGCGTTGTAATGGATTATGCGTTGTAAAAAATGCGTTGTAATGGTAGTGCGTTGTAAAAGTTGCGTTGTAAAGGTTGTTCCCCCCGTTAAATTCTTTGAAAACACATTGGAGAGGAGGGGCCTGTCTTAGTTATTTTATTTACATATTAAAGGCGCATGGACTGGGACAAGGCCCCCAAACAGTTGTTAGGATTTAGTTTTAATAATGCGCTAAAATCTTTAGAGGGATTCCTGTACTATACACACAATCCGTAAAAAAAAAAAAAAATCAAAGACCTAATTAAATCTAAAAACACAAGAAACCATTTATATTATAAGATCTGAACCCTAATAAGGCAAATAACTCATTGTGCTCAAGAAAAAAATGAAACAGCGCATTGATTTAATGTGCCTATTTGAATGAGAATATCAGCCATAGCTTCAACCTGTAATATTTAAATGCATTACAGAGTCTGGGAGTATTTTTCAGGTTGAAAAAACAAATGAAACAGAAATATATATTTTCAAAAGGGGTTCAGGCGACATGTTAGTGCATTATAATTAATAAAGAAATAAAACATCTTTAGATTGCTAAAAATGTTGGAGGAAAAGTATTTTAATTTTTGGTGGCTGTGGCAGAGGTGAAATGGTAAACAAAAGTGAGAAGGCATCCATCATTTCGGAACGAGCGTTCTCATGATTGGCCCGGGCACAGACTGCACATTCTGCTGATTAAGTGATGGAGAGTCGCGCGCACCGGGAAGCCCCGCGAGACACTGACCTGCCAGCTTGCATCCTTTCCTGTTCTTGTGCGAACTGATGTCAATACAAAGGCAAGCGGGCCAGACGAGGCCTCGGAAGCTCATCCAAAGCTCTGCTGAGTGGTCCCTTAAACACCTAACTTGTGGTCAGGGCCGGACTGGCTGTAGTGGCCACCAGGCGTTACCCTAGTGGGCCACCAGGGTGGGGGCCAGTTTTGGACTCCTGGGGGGGCCTCCTTGTTACTGGAGGGCGGTTTTACATACAGTATAGCTACAATATCAGTCCCCAGCAATAAAAGCGGCACAATGCTTTCCACTAGCCCCCCTCCCCTCTCGGGGACGGCTGAGCTCTTTGCCAGGGCCGTTTTCGATTCCCAGTCTGACCCTGCTTGTGGTCCATTTAGACAGTCAGATGCTCACCACATGACAAGCTCCCCCATGCAAAGCACTCAGGCAACTGTTCCACTCTCGCCCATCCCAGACATCAAGGCAGTGAAGTAACCAAAATGATGGGGCCCCCCCCCCCCAAGCATAATGTAGGGTGGGGCCCAAGATTCTCCTATATCTCAAACATATGCATTGAACTTGGGCTGAAGGGGGCCGCCATGAGGGTTGGGTGCCCCCTGCACAACGGGCCACGGGTTCCTGTGTTATTTCTCTGCACCAAAGGTGCAAGTCTGCTATCTGCAGGAAAGGCACAAAGAAAGGGTCTTTTAAAACCCTGGGCGGAGGATCTTTTAGGGTAGTGTCTGCATGTGGTTCGTATTTTTCCTCCATTTCATAAACAAGTTGGTAAAACACTAGCTGCATGCAGCCCTCTAGTGACCGGTGCACCGCTTAAAGTCTTGGGGCACCTCTGATTTAGGGCCTTATTTAGAGAAAACCAAACCATGTCTGCCGGGCTCCAAAACCTTCCAAACCTGCAGTTGTTCCACCTCATTCAGAAGTGGGGGTGCTGCCAGGCTCTCAACGACCAAGGCTCTGCTGGCTCCTCTGTTGGAAAACTCTTTCTTTCGGCCCACCTGCCACAAAGCCTCTGTGGCCAGAGCACTAAAAACAGTAGAAAAAAGTGATGGATGGAATGCTTGAATTAATCTCAGCCACTGGTAATTACTCGAAGCCAATCCATCGCTATTTTGCACATCATGTCACCTCAGTTTGGACCCATTTATATGCAACTCAGTCTTGGCCCTGCTCCTATAGGAACAGTTAAGCCCGAACTGCCAAGCCAAGTCCTCCTTAAACTGGAGCACAAGCAGCCCAGAAAATTATTCACCATAGTTATGGGCGCATCAGCCCGGTACAGCTTGGTTTCAGTGACACAATATGTACAGGACCTGTGTCTGGGCGTACCCGCCCCACTTATGGCGACACATTAAAGTATTCAAAAAAGTGATGGATGGAATGCTTAAATTAATCTCAGCCACGGGTAATTACTCTGGCCACACCCCAATCCATAGGTATATTGCACACCATGTCATACTCAGTTTGGACCCAGCAATATGCAAATTAGTCTTGACCATGCTCCAATCGGGACCTGACATGGTAGTTTGGGCTGGACTGTTCCCATGAGGAGCAGGGTCAAGACTGATTTGCATATGGCTTGGTCCAAACTGAGGTGGCATTGTGGGCTAAAAAACAATGGATTTGGATGCAACTCAAGCGATTGCCAGTGGCAGAGATTATTTCAAGAATTCCATCCATCGCCATGTTGTTTTTGCATTTGATGTCCTAAGAGTGCCGGGTATACCAAGACGTGGGTCGTTGGCTCACTGTGCCACTGGAACCAAGCTATACCCAGCTTAAAAGCCCATAACAAGGGCGAAACCAGTCCTGGATTGCTGGTGTCGGTCCATGGAGGACCTGGCCTGGCAGTTCAGGCCCGACTGTTCCCACAAAGAGTAGGCTCAAGACTGATTTGCAAATGGCTGGGTTCAAACTGAGGAGCCATGGAGAGTGAAAAACAACGGATTTGGATGTGCCAGAGCAATTAAGGTGTTTTTCCATCAGTGGCCAGGGTTTTTTCATCTATGGTCAGGGCGGAAGAAACCCATCCTGTTTAGAGCAAGACTCCTGCCTCTGATTTTTCCTTTCTAAATTACCCTTTAGATCTCAGATTGAAGTTATTGAACATCAGCAAAAGTGCAACTAATTTTAAAGGTTCAGATCTTTCAAAAACTATAATTTAATACAATATTATACACACAGTACATTCAATGACAAAAAAGTTTCAATCTTTCATGGTTCATAAAGCATTCTTTAGATTATTACAATTTTGATTCATAATGTAAACACGGTGAATATTTTTATTAATAAGTCTCAGAGCTCACAATTATTCTAATTAAACTAGCATGGTTTCTACGTTGAACCACCTGCAAAGATTTAGATGATAGAGGCATTTATACACTGAAGATATCCCGTGCTTCTTCTAATATTAAGATATTACTTCACAATATCCCCATGCACTGCACACATACAGTTAATATATACAAAAAGATTGTATCCGAAAGATGTCCGCTTTTTGCAACGTTTTTGGACAATGATTTGGCAAAATTGCTTCCGCTATAAAAAGCTCTGTACAGAATATTCTTTTTAATTTCTGTTGCTTTAATAATCATATACTGTTATCTGCTATTTTCAGCATAAAATAGTTTCTACCATTTAAAATGTGAACTTACGTGCCTAACAATATTCAATGCAAATATTATATTTGTCCTGGGGAAGGCTGCTAAATGTTTTGTAATAGCCAAAACACAGCATCAGTGGTTCTGTAAGACCTAACTGTCTTAAATAAAGACGCTGTAAAGTATTGTTGATCATGAATTAGAGAACTGCTAGGTGAATCAGCTCACAAAGTATGCAATGATTCAATTATTCATTTTGTCGAGGTTACAATATTTTATGGAATGATATGTTGATTAAATGTATTGACTGACGATGTATTACTGTAATATTTGTATAATAAACCATGACGAGATACAATTTTACATAAATCATATGCGTGGTTCAGGCTTTGTTTCGTGTAATGCTTTTCTGAATACAGGCACCAATTGTGGAGTGTAACTGCTGAACTACTGCCGTGGACACATTGAGTTAATAATTGGTTAACAGGGTCATATGCAGAAAATGAAGTGAAGTAGTATAGGAAACCTTTTGTGTTTTTTACTTGAATCTGCCACCCTGGCCTCTATAGCCATAATTTTGATTCTCGGATTACCCTACATTACAAACATGCAGCACTAACCCAGCGCCAAATGTAATGGGGGAGGGGCACCCTTTCTTAGATTGGCTTGATTGGATAGCACAGCCTTCTGCAATGCCTATTGGTGCCAATTCCATAATATATACATAGAGGGGGCTCTGGTTCCACACAGGGAAGCAGAACTCTCACTTCATGAAAGTGGCTGTGTGTAGCATCATTCGGTCTGCCAGGTGGTACCCACATTGTAAACATGAAGGACTATTTTATAGCTCAAAAGTACTCTAAATCCTCACACTTTATCTCATAGATGCACTATATATAGACACCAATTCTTTTTATTATACGCACTAACACCTTAACTCTTATTGAGATGTAATAAATGCATTTTGCAAGGAGCCCCACAGCATGAATGTGCTCAGCTCAAAGTCATGAATAGAACTGTTTTTCATTCCCGCCTTCCCTTTGGCGATGCCTGAAGCAGCATGTGAGCACTTCATCCCAGCGGTGCTGGGGGGCAGCGGATCCATGAAACTGAAGGGAGAAATCCCATTTTGAAGAACACATCCACCGCAAAACATCACCCTCTATTGTTAACTTAATGCCCCGAAGGGCACTCGTAAAGGTATGTTTGTTGGGTGTGTTGGTAGCAACAGCTGAAACAACAAACCGATACCTAAATCTTACATTTCACCAACAAGGGCTACTAAAGGAAGCCAAGAAAGGGGCTTGCTAAGTTAGAAAATTAAACTTACGGTGATGCACGTGTCCCTAATGCATCAAAGTGTTAAATCAAATTACTTTATGTCACTCTCACTTGCTGCTTGTAAAAGATACTGTGGTCTGTTAGTACATATCTTATTTGCTCACTTGATCTGTTGCCAAACTATGCTCATGTGTTACTCTGTGGTGTATAAACAGGAAGTGATGTAATAACATAAGCTATAGGCTTCCGTGTATCACATTAACACATTCTGAGATGGTTGTTTTAAGCCCCAATTAATTAAACTATTAGGCCTTGATTAAGAGTTCCCCGGTTTTCACCGATCCTTGCACCAACACCTTTGGCGAGGCATCACAATTGTAAGTTGCGGGAAGTTTATCACACCGGGTAATTGCTGAGTGCAGTAAAGTCCACTCCCTCGTGGATACGGCTGAGCAGATCAAACTTGCTGAAATTTAGCGTGGAAAAGACCCAGGGAAATGCAGGACATATGACTCTTGGAGTAGGAAAAAACATTCCCTGTTGTGTCCCATTTTCAAGGCAAAGCCTGCAACAGGTGCTATTTACGCCAGCGCATGAAGGTGGGACAAATATAAGATGCACCCTGCGTGGCACTCACAATCAAGACTTTAGAGTAATTCACCAGATAAAATGATTTGTATGTAAAAGCAAGTCCCAGAGGACTGTAAATGTGGTTTCTCATATCGCACCATAGATCGACACCACACATACTTTCCATCTCGGTCTGTTAACCTTTCTAATATTGCCATTTTGTATTATTAAAAGCTATGAATTACTTAAAAATAGCACATTGCAGACTTTGGCTCTACAGTAGCAATGACATCAGTTATGGCTGGAGAAAACCTTTCTGGCACCAACCTCCGAAATCCTTTCATTCGTCCTACCGGCTGCCAGATCAAATCCAAGGCACGCACAATGGAAGCAGAAAAATCAATACGCACACACAAACAGACTGCGCTTAATATGAGAGATGTACTGCATGGTCTAAAGCAGGAGCTCGACCATGAAAACAACAGATGTAATAACCCAAATAATAACAATGTCATAACAACACATATCACCCCTCTCCTTTATCCCATGCTTAGACTGAATGAAAACAAAAAGCAGATTGTATGAAGACCCACTCTAATGTTTTCTCGAAGATGTTAATTATTCATTGTAATTTCACTATATGCCTGCGAGATGAAGGTAGTGCCAATCAGGAGGTCGCACAAGACACACCACAGAGTGCTCCCTGCACACCCAGGAGGCAGCAAAGTGATGCTCACATTACAAGAAATCAATGAGCCCACCCCCCAGCCACAGTGGTGGAGGTGGTGCAGCCCTAGCTGCAGATTAGGGGAGAGGTGACCTCTTCTGAGCATCCCTCATATCAAGAAGAGCGGGGCTTCTTCCTGCTAGCATCCGCGGGCAGGCGTCCTTCCATTAGCACAGATATGGGGTAAAACTTAGAATAAGGGTAGGGTGAGACGGGGGAAGGGGTGGTAGTCCTTCCAGCTGACCTTTATATGTAGGAATGTAGAATGCAGGTGTGAAGAATGTCAGCAATGGGAATGTAGACCACAGCTATGTTATTTTATGTTACTTGCATCTCTATAGTACAAAGAGCATTCGCAGAATATGTCCTACCTTGT
Organism: Triturus cristatus; assembly: GCF_964204655.1. NCBI lineage: Eukaryota > Metazoa > Chordata > Amphibia > Caudata > Salamandridae > Triturus > Triturus cristatus. Next base: position 991,377,927 of record NC_140580.1, read on the forward strand.
GTTCATAGCCAGGAAGGCCATAAAAATGATTCAATGAAGCTAGCCAGTTACGGTCTAAAAACTTAAGCAAATTTGCCAAAGAAATAGAAGGTTTTTTGAGGAAATGGGAAAGTTTACCTTTGAAAATTTATGGTCGGGTGAATTTGATCAAATTGATGACCCTTCTTAAATGAACACTTTTTATTTAAAATATCCCTCTCACCTTTGCGAAGGATAGCAACTTAAAATTTCGGAGTGAGATTAGCAACTTCATTTGGTCATCAAAAGGAGAAAGGCTACATGGAAAAAAGCTCAGATTGGAAACTAGGAAGGTGAAGGCTTAGGCCTTACTGGATCTTCGACTTTATTGTCATGCTTTTCAAATTAAAAATAGATAAATGGTAATGACTCACCCGGAAAATTTACTCAGAGGCAGTGTATATACTGCAACGTTATGGGCCTTAGGAAAAGAGAAATGTTTATATTAGTTTGGAGAAGTCAAATTGAAAGTTCTGAGACCTAGTGTAAAACTGTGGCTAAACCCAAAAAGAACATTATGCATTCACTATTATACACATTTAGCCCAATACGGGATACACCGGTTACACCAGCATGCTTAAATAGTATTCTCAGTTCTCCTTTGGGAAGGCAGGCATCAACATTTGAGGAGATTTATGAGATGGGACGAACCTTAGCAACTAGGACACAATCCTAGAAACAACAGAAGAAAATATCTCTAATTCCATAGACCTTCAGCTTGAATCATGGGAGAGTTCGCAAAATTGGTCTTGGAGTGATAATTGTGAATATGCAGAGCTGATGCATGATTATCTAATACCGAAAAAGAAGTTTTAATATATTGGGAACTTGACAAAGCAAAGACACCAATTTGATGGAGCCCTATCGTGCATAAGAGGGATATTTGCCGATGTGCAAGCTTGAAGACGTAATTAAAGTATCTTTAAACAGGATCTATTAGACATCACAAAGACTGGCTAGATTTTTAAAAGAAATTCCCAGATGCATGATATGCGACTTACCTGGGGCAAGCAACGAACATATATTTGTAAATTTCCCAATATTGACACAATTTTAAGAAGGAGCACGCAAAATGTTATCTGCAATCTCTGTAGAGGAGATCAAGGTAAACCATAATTAGATATTATTTGGGAGGGATCCCTTAGCAAAAAGATGTTTTGCAGAAGAGACTCTTATTTTTTCTAATCCTTTTAGCTAAAAGGGAAATATGAAAAACACGGGAACTGTCAAACGCGCCACTGGTATCGGAATGGCTCTATTCCATTAATTATATTAGCAAAATTCAAATGAAGTAGGATTCAGAAAGACTAGAAAAGGTTTGGCAAGGATATATACGTTGGCATGATGTCTCTGAAGTCTTAAGATTAAACCAAGCAATTTGCTGAGACCAATCAATATCTTTCTTCCTCTGAGCCACATAAGCAAAAAATGTCGTCAGTTATCGAGAAATTCAATTTTCCATATGGAAAAATGCATTACTAGAACTGACAGCGATATGAAGACCAAATAAAAAAAAAAAAGATTGTCATCCACTAACAAATAGGACTCACTCATAACAGTATGAAACAACCAAACTCAACATCAACAGACCAGTTTCACTCGGTCAATAAGACTCTCAGAACCAAGCAGCCCACCTATATAGTAAAACCACTTCTAGTTCATACAAATCGTAAGACTGTACAATATAAATGTACATAAGTTGACATAGAATACCCACAATGCGGTTAATGATTTCTGAGCATCTCAGGTAATCAACAGATAGCATGAAATCTACAATGTATGTGCACTGTCACAAAACTTTAACGCACTCGAGAATTGACTACCATCAAAGGTGGCGCATAGGGAGTGCAAAGGTTGGCGTGGATAAAGAAATAGTCTGTTGTAGACGTGGGTTTCCCCAGGTTGCATGCACATGACATTTGTTTGCAGTCTTGGCACATGGCAACAAAAAGATGCCACATACTGTGGTAAGCATGTGGAAATTTAGAGCACATTCCTAGGTGCGGCGGAATAAACAGTTTAGTACAGTAACGAACGCCAGTTCAGAAAATAAAAAATAACATTGAGATTCTTGACTTCATAAGTCCAGAAGAGGAGATGCATGCCAAAGGGTACACACATTCCTGAACAGTTAAATCTATGTTCCACCAGGTGGTAATTGTGTATAATATATCCAAGGTGTGCTTCCCAAAGGCAAATGTTGTCATCTATTCAGTCCCAGATTTCATATCTTGTTAAAGGTCTAGGTGGGTCCAGTGAACACTGATGGGCAGAAATAGACACTAACTAAATGCACACCGGCACCAATGAAAAGACAGCAGATATTGGAATTCATTTTGAAGATACAGGAAAGTAAAGTACATCTCTGGAGGATGCTATTCATTCCATCAAAGGTCAGAACAAATAATTGATACGGTGAACATTTGGTGATGGTGTGAGAGAAATGTGGCATATTCATCACAGACTATGTGCACTAAAGGTTGGTGAAATATAAAAGAAGATCATGACAGCTCATCTACAATCATCAATAGAACATTGGGGATCAACTTGAGAAGCCAACTTGGATCAACATGGAGTTTAAAAAGTATGCAAAATAGAAAGGAAACTTTTCCTGACATTGCATATCCCTGTTTAGTTTGTCCATAGTAATGATACCTCAAGCACTTGTGAATATACTCTCAGCACTAGGAAAAACCTCAAACAGTTCAACTAGAAAGTGTCACAGTGAGGCAGTGTTGTTTATGAGCACTGTTTAAACTATTGATTAAACAAATTGTTCTATTTCTACTGACAGAGTTGATGGAGTAAGGACATTTATACTTTCTCCATCCGTCTGTCACTTTATGTCAGTTGACTTGTCTGGTAAAAGTACTTTCGATGCATAGCTGTCCAAGGTCTGGTATTTGTCATCCCAGACTGGGGGGAAAAGTTAGACCTTTTTCGAGGTGCCACAGGGCAGACAGGGGCTACAGAGCCTCAACGGTAGTGGCTGAGGTCGTTTGCAACTGGTGTCCTGGGGGATATCCTACCATGGCTCTGCAAGCTGGGCCGAGTATAACCCCATTTGCACTTGACTCTCAAGGTAGCAAGGGTGAGTAGTCACAAACTTCTCAGGAGGGAGGTAGTATGGGGACAAGAGCTCAGAGCACCACAATCAACCATCGACCAACAGTCACAATAAGGAAATGTCTACCTAAGTCCCTATCTTCGTAAAAAAGAAAGAAAGTACTTCTCACAGCAAAACTAAGTAATGTACAAGGAATATGAGATATGTGTGTCGGTTGCTACATTCTGTCAACGAGGCACTGAAATCCCTCTTCCCTTCCCAGTATTAATCTTTCCCACTAGGCACGACATCTCCAGTATTGCTGTCCCTACCCTTTTAAGGCTTTAGGCCGCATGTGCAGTTATTCCACATTTTCTCACAGTTCCTAATAGCTCAGATCAACGGTTTACCATTCATTTAGCTTCAAGCTATAGTTTCTAGTGGACTGGCAGATGTCCCTGCATGCCTTCAGGTCTCTCATCTCTTGGCATAGGCTAAGCCCAGTGGTTTACCTGCACGTTACTCTCAGCAGTCAGAGGCATGCTGGAGATGCAGTCCTACCCTTACTCCTTTGACGTATACTCTTTATTGTGGTTTATCTGCAAGTTGCTCTCAGCAGTCAGAGGCATGTTATGGATGTAGTTCTACCAATCCACCTTTGCAGTATACTCCATTATGAACAGCGATGGAAGAATAATTTGGGGAGGTTTTCTTCACTGCGGCACCTGGCTCAGCAGTGGTGGCCCTCTTGGGCAGCTGTGGTCAGGTGGAAGAGATAGTTGTGGCCTCTAGGGCTGAATCTTTTCATGGTGATATGTAGTGCCAGAGGCACTTCCATATACTTGGACCATGTGATGACCTTTGACTACCATTGTTTTAATTGACTTTAGGTGTTTTACTTTACTCTAGCCTGAATGTACGACATCATGTTTCCTGCATGTGCATTTTGCCTTGAAGATTCCATTTCATGTCTCCTTGTAGCTTCACAGTGGGAGTGTTTCACAGAGTAAGACAGCCTTAACCTGGTCAGGAACAGAACGTGTGAGATGTACGTTTGAAAGCATGAGAGAGAGAAATGTTTGGAATGTACTTCTCTGTCTCAGAGTGTAGTGTTATAGGCAGTGGTGCCAAAATGAGCATTATGTTGTACGTTGGTAAATGAATTGTGTGGTGCTATAGGCAGTGGTGCACAAATCTGCATAATGCTGTACATTGGAATTTTTTTAATGAAGTTTTTACTATTGGCTTTGACTTGCCCTCTTCCCATCTTGATTTTTGACTCTGTCTAACTTGAGCTTTGCACACACAAGCAGTCTCTCAGGTTACTCAAATTATTTAGGTTATTGACATTCAAGATTGTTTTCTGTACTTTTAGAGATGTTTTCTACTTTTTCAAGCTTCACTGAGATAAGGGCCTGAAACATGTGGGAGCGAAGAAGAATACGTGAGAACTCCTTTGCCTTTGGAATGCTTGTGGGAGATTGGCCAACTTCAGTAAGTTTTCTTGGCGCAGAGGAGTCCTTCTCGGAAACTTCTAGTGTATAGAGATTATAAAACTGGGGTTACTGGACTTGGAAAGTGGGATTTTGGACCCGAAGGATGGATGCGTCTTATTCAGTGTCGCAGTTCCTAGCTTGCGGAGTCTTTTGATCCCAGGGCTGTGAATCTCCCAGTCTAGTGTGGGCTAAGAGGAAGTTATTGTAGCCGCTGATGTATGTTCTCTGATTATTGGCATTGTGATGTGTGAGTGTGTCTGTGTGCACGTTCAACTCTCCAGTGGTGATAATCATCTGATGTATTCTGTGTATATACCTTTTAATGCTTTTCCTTTGACAGGGTTTATTTCTTGTGTCTGATTACTTGCAATTAACATTGGTTATATATTGCAGTGGACGTCCAGCATTATTATCATTATTATCTGCTTGTGTTTTATCCCATGCATTTAACAGTTGCATTTGACTTGTGTGTTATTATTGCTTGCACACACATATACATATTCACTTAAAAAACCATAGGTTTCACACATGTTATAGTTAGGTGGACATTTCACTCGTAAAAAAACAATGAAATTCCCCCGTTATAGTTAGTTGAGATAACTATAACTCGCACGCCCGCAATCCTCTGCTCATGACTTCACATATTACATCACTCATTACATGGTCAGTGGCATCACTCATGACATCACTGATGACATCATCCTTGTGATAGAGTGGCGGTCGCGCGAGTTATAGTTATCTCAACTAACTATAACAGGGGAATTTCATTGGTTTTTTACGAGTGAAATGTCCACCTAACTATAACATGTGTGAAACCTATGTTTTTTTAAGTGAATTTGCAAGGTTTTTTAAATGCTAATTCCTAACTATAACATGTGTGAAACCTATGGTTTATTCAGTGAGTTTGTACGGTTTTTTAAATGCTAAGTTATGTATTTATTATTATATTTTTATATATTTATTTTACAATAAACTACGTATTAAAAATGTTTTATATATATTTTTTTATATGGTTTTTCACCGTGCGCGCACCCCGCGATTAAAAAAAAAAATTAAAATGTTTTTTTCTTCCTTCGGGGTCCTTTAGGGACCCCCTGACAAAGGCTAGGGGGTCAGGAACTCTCTACCCTGCCCCCTGTTCACGTTCGCCACCTTCCTTTTTCACTCTCGCACTCAAAACAAACAAAATGGCGGCCGACACTTCCTGATTTCGACCGATTCGAACGTTGACTGACATGTAACCACCAATCAGAATTACGCTTGCGCACGTTAGGGTGCGTGCACCGTGCGCGCACGGTGCGCGGCTATAGATATTTATGTACTTTAACTGCAATTTTCTCAGGAACTACTGAACAGATTGACTCCATATATGCAAAAGGCACATCCCTGGCCTGAGGACTACCTCTTTGCCAAATTTCAAGTAATTCTGTTCAGCCGTTCGGGCTGTACCTTCGACTAAAGGTCCTATGGGAAAATGACAAATCCCCCGAGACTTTCAGGGTAGGAGCTGAGTGGAGAGCCCCATTAGTTTTGAAAATTTCGCGAGGATTCGTCAACCGGCGCCAAAGTTATTCAAAATCGAATTTTGAGATTTCCTATGGAAACACGGTCCTAACTATAACTATCTACTGGCGACCGCCAGTAGATAATATACACACACACATATATATGTCTATATTTACATTTGCATAATGTTTAATTTGACATCTGGGAAAGCTTTCTGTTAGAGAGTGTTGCACGAATAAAACACTGTGCTTTATTCTTAAAACTTTCTTTTGATGTGCCTCATGTTATGAGAGTGAAATCCCTTTTCAGGTGTTTTCTTGCTTCGCTGTGTGTGTGTGCCTCCATTTGGGAGTGCTGTATTTCTTTTATGTGGGAGTGCGAAGCAGGACATGATATCCTTGGGCAGTCACTGTCCTTCTCAGGCCAGGCTGTCTGTATCGCGGTGACACGTTCTTTGCTCCTCGTTGTTAGTAGCAGCACTAGGGGATCAAATCCACAACTGGCTACAGAGTGACATTTCTGGCACAAACTAGGTACAGCTCCCTTCAATAAATGTGCAATGAGGATGTGGAGGGGTGTCCTTATCATAGCATAGACGCCTGACAAACTTATTGGGATCGACAGCATTCTCTGTGGTATCCCTCGCTGGAAGTGCATGGGCCTATCCGCCTGCAGGACCAGGCACACACCTTCCCTCTCTCAGAATGCAGACAGGCTTCTAGGCCGTTTAGACAGACACTCCACTCCTCTAACGAAAAAAGTGTAGACTTCAAGTGATGTCCTCTCACCACTGGAAGGCTGGTTGTGTGGCAGATACCAGCCCTGCTTACACAACAAACACATCTGTTCTTTTTTCCTTTTGTCGCTCTAAGTAGGACGGGTATGCCCTGACATGGGTCCCTTGCTCACGGAGCCACTGGATTTAAGCTAGACTGGCAGATGAGGAGTGATACCCCAAAACCGGTCCCAGGATGCTTGTATCTGATCCAGGGAGGACCTGGCTTGGCAGTTCGGGCTGGACTGTTCCCATGAGGAGCAAGGTCAAGGCTGATTTGCATATGGCTGGGTCCAAACTGTGGTGGTGTGGTGGGCAAAAAAACGATGGACTAAACCCAGGTCTGTTGACTGGGGGTGAATGTGTTCATTGTTCAGAAAACTGTCCATCATCTGTTCTTTTTGCTTCTGCTTACACAGCAGCTCACTTGAGTCCTCTGTGGAGCATGCTCCTCCTTTGTCAAGAAAAACTTGAGACTGAATCAACTTTGATACACACTTTTTCGAGACAGGGGATGTGGATCCACCATCTCAAGCTTCAGAACCTGTTTAGGGTGGTTCTTTTTCAAGTGTTCTTCTCAAGCGAATCTCCAGACACAGCCTTTCTGTAAAATTATGCTTCCCATTGCAGTATGGACCGAGGCTGGCTCCAAAGCTTGGGCATCATGAAGTTTGAGTTTTTCTGCACCCGGGTTATCAGTCTTTCTGAAGCGGTAATCAGGGACAGACAACACTGCAGGCCAGGACTACAAACCTCCTCACCATGAGCAACACAAACAGCAATCCCAACCCTTACCGACACCATCTACCAAATGACAATGCTCAGGAAGATCGAATCAGCAGATCCAGAGCAAAGTTATTATGGAATTTCTAAAGTTATTTCTGCCTTCATAATCCTCACACTTATCTCTGGATCTCCACCCTCCAGCCGCAGGAATGCAGGTGATACCCCTTCTCCATCTTGTGCTTTGATACCAGCAGACGTTCAGTGCAATGTCCTTTGTTTCACATAACAGTGGACCTTTACAACAGGGAGACCAGTAGGTCACGTTCCCACAGGCACAGGTAAAAGGGTGGTCCCACTAAAGAATCACAAAAGACAGTATGGTGCCAACACTGGCTGATGGGCAACACCCAGGAAAGGGGCTGTAGTCCAGGGTCATCTATGAGGCCAGGATACCATTCGTACACGCAGTTAGGCAGGGCTGCACACCCATTTACCATGCAGAGGAGATTCCTATCCCAGCGTCTACGCGGTAGGAGAATGTGTGCAACCTGTTGTGTGTTAAAGCTTCCTCCTCCAAACCGAAGTCTCTGATCCAAACTGGAAGAGCGTCTCCATCCACTTCCAGGAATGCAGGTGTCAGGCTTTATGATATGTTTGACAGCAAGGTACCAAGATCAGAGGGCAGTTCCCAGAAACCCTCTCACTAGCCATATTGGCTCATTTCACAAGGGACATGAACACTGGTGGGCAGTAAGCTATGGTTAGTGATGTCAATGTGAAAACACGGCGCATGTAGAGATGTTTTCCATTAGGCAGCTATAGGGCTGGAGTTTGAACCTATTAAGAGTGGACCACCAATGTCACCCTCTTCACAGTATACTAGACCCGTTTCTTTGCAAAGAGTGATTTTGCAAACTATGAATGCTGCAAACCACAGTACAGCAGGTCTTTGGAGACGAGAGAACCTGCTTCATGAGAGAAATTGCATCAATCCCTTTTGAACAGGAAGCAGACAACATTTGTAAAGTGTTGTAGGGAAGGTGAGAGGCAGTGCAGAAAAAAAACACCTGGGTGCAGAGCACTGGATGTCATTTGTCTTTCCCAAGACGCTTTTCAGATAGGTGGTGACGGAGACTTTAGTAGACTACATGCATCGAATGCGGACATTTCTTTCACTGAACTTGCACGATTTAACTTTAAGTAGCAAAGAGGGAGCTGAATTTATAGAAGGTGATGCTGTCGAATCAGGATTGCAATCACAAATAGGCACTCTGAGGTAACCGCAAGACTACATGCCAGACTCCACCAAACTCTTGAATATATAAATAAACCCCGCCTTTCCTGTGGGCGAAGAAGAGAAGGCACAACTTAGGTAAGTTGGGAACTAGTTATCCAGTTGGATCAAAACTTTGAAGGAACCCTATGAAGGAGACAGAGAAATAGAAATCAAAATGCTCAATATCGGAGCCCAAAAGAAAGAAGTCTCCCTATGGTACTGGGCACTTACAGAATCAGGAGAAGACAACCTCAAGACATTAGAAAAGATCTGGAGAAACGCACTGCCGACAAATGACATCGAAAACCTATGGCAAGTATCTATGGGGAAATGCTGGGGTGTTATAAAATCTGCTGCCCTAAGAAGAAACCACTTGTTCACTCTTCATAGAGCGTATTGGACGCCGAAAAAACTTTCAAAATTCAAAATTCAACTACGAAAAAATGCCCGAAATGTGATGAAGACGAAGTAGACGACCTGCATATGTTTCGGCAGTGGCCTCAGATCGATGTCTTCTGGAAAGAAGTGTCCAAAACCCTGGAGGAGGTATTTAAACTCCCAATCGAAGTAAGTACCCACTTGGTTATTTTTGGGATTAGAGAAGAAGAGGCAAATCTTCCTAAATTAACGAAAGAGCAAGAAAACCTGCTCTTCACCTTAATTCTTCTCGCTAGAAGAGAAATATGTGTGAATTGGATAAGATCTGTTACTCCTACACATATGGGGTGGATAAACAATGTACATAGAATTTCACGTTTGGACAGGAGTGGGAGTGTAAATAAAAGATTTAAATTTTGGGAAATTTGGGAAGAACAAAATGGTTTGACTAGCTAAACTATAGGCTGTTGCAAATGAGTCCAATGATTAAGCATTAGCAATACATCTGAAGACTAGAAGACTGGAGTAGCCTGAGGGGCTATCTCCTCCCAGTTTCCAAAAAAAAGGGTTAAAGAGATACAGTACCCTTGACAACTCTCTATAATGGGTGCCACGAAAGAGAGTAACTCAAACGTCAAGAGATCCCTGAGAAATCTCAAAACCCAGTATTGCATAATGAGGACTAAAATAAAAAAAAAATTAAAAAAAAGTTGGGAACTAGCTTGGTTAAAATGCTCATTCTTAGTTTTCTCAGAGCTTTGCCCTTCTTTGGGTATATTATCACATTTTCTTGGTTTGCCCTCAAAATGTGGTAGTTGTGGAACGACAAAAAAAACAACAAAGCACAGCCCTGCAAACCAGGAAAATAATCCCTGGCGGCTCCAGATGTTGGAGGGGAGCAATGGGTTTACCCGGAACAATTTATGTCCTTGGCTACTGAAATGCCAGCCAGGCTATGCAATCTGAGACCTATTTGTATGTGACAAAAATAGCATCTGTCCCTGAGCAACGAACCATTAAGATTAGAAGGAAGCTTGCAAATTGCTCACTTAAAGCAGGTGGTTAAAAATTAAGCTGTAGGACTCCCTGTATTCATTAAACATTACAGAAATCCTGTATCCGTGTGTACACAGCAGCTGCACAGCTGATAGGGACTCTGTCCAAGACACCTTGACAGGGCAACACCCTCTCTCACAATGCTACTCGACGGAAGGGCAAAAGCAAAGCGTTCGTGCTGTGGGCGGAGGCCTCATATTCAAAGCCACAGCTCTCATCTGCATTTCTTGGTTCCCATGCCTTACAAGGCATCGTGCCCGCAGCTGCCAGGTCTGCCACGTTGCTCAGTCTGCAGGAAGTGCTTTCTCTTGCACCTCCAACATAAACTGAGAATCTATGCTCTGCATCTATAGACTTATACAGGGCTTATAAGTGGGATGAAAAAACTGGGGGGTCTCTCAGAGGGGCTTAATGTAATTAAGGGCGTGGCTTAAAAACGCATAAGCTCAAAATCTGCGCTTAGCATAGGGCGCCACCGGACTTGTATTTTATTCTGTCTTTCTGTCATTGCATCCAGATATATGATACAACAAGTAACATCATACCTATAAAAAGTAACAACTATTGGCTTTGTCAATGGTTGTTAGTTGCTTAAGATAAATAAGCAGCAACTATGGCTTGTATAATATATTGAAAAAGCTTTCACTTAAAGCCCTGCTGACACCACGACAATGTTGCTGCTCCTGAGTTTCAAAAAAAGAAGGGAAATCAAGAGAGAAAATTACTCTCTTCAAAGGATTTGCCTTCCCTTACAACGCTCACCTGGCTTGACGTCATGCCGTAACTTCTCCACTAACGAGAGGTGGGGAGTGTGAGCACGTGCACATTGATGAGCCTGCTGTCACTGCTGTCCGGAAAAAAAACGGACTGCCTGTGCCAGGGCACAAAACAGAGCCCTATAGAGACCCGCTTCGAGGCCCCCTTTAAAAAACTGCCGGTGCTCAGCACCGGTGAGACCCGGCCCACTTAAAGCCCTGGACTTATGGTTGAACTGTCAATAACAGTGTTGTTATCCATCGAGGGGTCCCAAGTGATGTAGACAACGAGAGCAGACATGGCGCTGACTATGACGTCACATTGGGGTGGATAGATCCACATTTCTGGCAGCTGAACATGTGCAGTCTTATGGTAATGGTCATCCGCACTAGGGTGCAGAAGACATGATGGAGCCAGTGCAACACGTCTCATCCCTCATCTTGTACATTAAAAACTGTATAAACACCTGGTGTCCTGTCATCCCCTCCTGCCACCTGGAGGCAAATCTACCTCCGTTTTATACAGAATAACAAAAAAAACCTGCAACCCTGCTCCCCTCTTACATTATGCTTAGCAGCACCCTCTCCCTGTTCAAATATGTTTAAAAAAACTCTGGTGGTCTGCCGGCTTTGGTGTACCCTTTACCGCCCACCTAAATATTTTTTTTTAAAAATACAAGGCATATTGCCACCCTCTTTCACCACCCTCGGGGGATTAGCTCCCCTCCCGACATGATTGGTGTCCATTCTGCTCTTAGAGACCCGAGTCTTGGTGCGAACAGTGGCTCTGGTTGAGTCACTGCTGGCACGGAGAGTAATTCCTTCTCAGCAAGGCATCTACAAAGACCCATGGGTGAAAGGGACCCGGATGGTTGGTGGTACCAGAGCACCACACATATTCCCCATCTCCCTCGGGTTTAAAGAGACAAGATTGGTGGGGAGAAGAAGAACGAGGTGGACAGTAACTCGCTGTTCCTACTCTCCGTCCAGGTCTCCCGAGACCCAGGCAAGATGGCTAAAGACTGGGAAAGTGATTGCTCCCCAAACTACAGCCCCATCAGTGAAAACAATTGTGATAGCAGAAAATTACCAGAATGTACATCTTTTGTTGTCTTTCTGCTAGAAGCGACGCACAACATCTTCATTCTAGTTCGGAACCCCGTTATTGCAAGAGAACCCAGCTTCACCTAGACATAAAGTTGCTCAATCCTGAACACCAACCTATAGAAACCTAAAGCATTTGTGCTCATCTTTTGAGCTGATCATCATGCACACATCATGACTTGTGTTCCTCGATTGCGCCTCAGGTACAGTTACAGTTTGTTTCGGAGTGTGCTGGGCTATATGATGGGCCACTTTCAGCCTGTGCAGAATTCCACGGCTCAACTGCTGGCCCAATGGTAGGTAAATACAACAACTATTCTGGGCACAATTTGTCTTGTTCTAACCTGGGTCCTTGTGCCCATCAGTGGAACTAGACTTTATGCCAATGGCTACTTGAGAGACTGGAAATTACGGAGCACTGGAGCCAGAAGTGATTCTTCAATGTGTAAGTCTGCTAAACCCCTAGAAAAAAGATCATAGTTTACGACAGCTGTACAGTTTATCTCGGATTCACAAAGCATAAATGGGCATAAAAACTGCACATCGCACACAGCCTGCGGGCTACCAGGGCCCGGCAAAACGGTTTTGTCTTGTGCTTTGGTAAATCAAGGATTGTTAGTGAAGTACTGCTGGGAGATTTTCTATCTACTGGTGGCCTACTTCAAGATATTCTATATGTCACTGAAACTTGGATGCAAAGATACCTACCACTATGGTGTTGCTTATGCTATCCTAGATGCCTTAAGAACTCCTATCATAATGGGGATGCTTTGGAAAGGTTGGCATACTCATGGTATTTAAGGATCACCTTTCCTGTAAACTTGTGCCTCACTTGGACAATTGTTGCACCGACTCTTTGGCAAGTCTGGGCCAACAATCGTCAGAATGGACACATACACTCAAGTAAAGGCATCTCTTATCCTTTCATAGAAATCCATGGCCAAGCCTCACTAGGTTTTAGTGCCGCTGGGTGACTTCAAGATGCATAGCGACAATATTTCTGATAACTGAACTCACAAATGTCAGTGACTAGAGCTGTACTGGGGGACTTACACTCAACATTGCTCTGGTGAGGGATGACTAAGATAAAACTGGAAGAATTCCATTTGGGCAGAACTGATCACCACCTTATCAAAACTAGTGAAAGGGATTTATTCACCAAACCAGTCTGGGCACCAATACCCACACCACCCCTCCATTTAAGGGATGCACTTGGATAGAGATGGTACTGGAATAATGTTGTCATAATATCTAGTCCTCAAAGTCATTTACAAAAATATTGCCTATTGGAGTTAATGAAATAAAATCTGCATCAGTGGGATGATAATTTCGTGAATTATGTTTAGGACAAGATATTCATGTCCGACAGCATTTTTGTATACAATTTTCTACCGTACAAACTCATGGATGACATCTCAAAGAACTTTCGAAGGGATGGCGGAAAGCACCAGCTAAGTGGTCCTGCAGATGTGCTGGAGAGGCCCAATAACACCTTGAATAATACAGAAAAAGAAAAAAACACTCCCTGCAAAATTGGCAGATTTGCGCTGAAAACTAAAAGGCTCAACAGGCCTGGACAGAAATCACCTAAGAATCAGGAGCAATAGTTTATAAAACCAAACTAAAAAGCTGTAGGAAAACTCTCAGGAAGGTGATATCTATTTAGAAAAAAATTAAGACAGAAAATTCCTTCCCACTTTAATAAAGACATTTATTGATCCACCAGGTCTGTCAGGTATTCTGACTGACTCCTATTTATTTTATTTTTTGCAATGGACTGGCTCCTATTTAACATCCAAGGTGAAAATGACCAACGATGAAATGAGGGTTATGGTGGTTTCCCAGGAAACTCACCGAAATCCTTTTTCAGAGGCTACATCAGGACCATTGTGGTAAAGCTTAAACCTCAACTCAGATGATGTTCCCGGAGCCTCCTGTGCGAGTTCCATCACCAGGAAGTATTTCTGAATGTGCCAATCACATCTTTGGCATGCACATATTTCCATGGCCGGACTGGTCAATCTGGCAGTGCCAATGTCTACACTCTCCAGTCGCTGAGAAAGAGGGTTGCCATTTCTGCACAGAGATCGATATGCTCAAGTTGTTGCTATCCATGTTGCTATCTATGGCCTTCAGTTGGATATCCTTTAGTAATACTCTAACTAGCTCTAAATGTTGCACTCCTAACAGTGCAGAGATTATCGAAGTGCAATCATGGGTCTGTGGTCCAGGGGATCTGAAACGGCTGGCTGCAGAGCAGGGGGTGCAGCTTAAATACCTCAGTATGAACCTTAGGTTTTTATGGGCTTGAGAATTCAAAGCTGGCAAAACTCCTATGATCCAGTCTGATCTTTGTGCTCAGGAAATCTGCACCAACTATTAATCCAACACATTAAGAACAACACATTTTCGTACTAGCGCTCCTTCTAATATCTAGCCCCTAAACCTGGGAATATTCTGCCCCTCCAACTAGGAGAGACTGAAGAAGACGTGCCATGAAGACCTTTAGGCAGCTATATGCTTCACAAATAAAAAAGTTAAAATAAGGGTGGAATGCATTATTCAGTCCTCAGTCAACTGCAGACGGTAGTTTTCAACTACATTTTTTAACAGTAATTAGGGTGCCATCTCGATGCATCCTGTCCAAACCACCATATAGCTAATGTTAAAAAAATTTTTTAACACAAACTTTACTAAGTTTTCAGATTTACATTCAAACTTCTACATCCACATTAGTGCATATTTGTATCGCTGTGGCACACAGTCGTGTGCACTGTTACCGAGCAAGCAGTCAGGTTGCCAGTCCAACATTGTATTGTGCATAGCTCTTTAACATCTACATGTTAGTGTATACATCCACTGACAGTATGCATCCCATTCTGTATCGTAAATTCACAGTTTAAAAATGTAAATAAATACAAAACAACTACCCTGGATCCCACCCACCACCCCGTTCCCGCAGTTATCTAACTGGGAACACCTCGATAGCTACAGATCCATCAGAGCAATACAGTAACATTGTGCAAATGGACATACACAAGACCTAGGACAGGCAGCACACTACAGTATCCTACAGCATACCCAAGTGTACCTCATGAACAGCATCTACCTCCCTCACACAGTTGTTTGGCCGTAGTCGTGATCATGCCACCACTACCTGCGTTGGATCATAGCAAATGCTGGATACTGAGAGGTAGACTCTTTTAGGGAGATTGGATAATACAATGTACTTTGGGACCAAATATGGGGCAGATTGGCCTAAACCATGCACATAGAGGATTTCGTATTACTGTGAGTTGAGATTGCTGCACATAAACTTACTGGAGGACTTGATCATTTGACTGAATGTGTCCTGAAGAAGTCCATTTCTATGAATGAAACGCGTTTGCTGTCTTCGCTGTAACATTTGATGAGTTTAAGAAAGAAAAGAAAATGAAGACTGGACAACATGCTGGAATTTAAACTGGACTTTTTTCTCTTTGATGATGTTGTTTGTGGTGCACCTCTATTGTGGACTATTACATTTTTTACAGTGATCTTTCCCATGGAGCAACAGAAGAGTGGTGAGGTGACGCACACAACTCTCAGTCCGAAATTATTGGTGATTCACACCGGTTTTGATTGGCATTTTCCACAAATTCCAGTGTAAGTACTGAAAGTGTCAGAATGCGCACTAGTTACCTTAGTTTTCAAGGAGGGGAGGTTAGGAAGAGGAGACCTGCTAGGGAAATTAATTTTAAGTGAAAAATAAAAAAAATTAAAAACGAAAGTAAGTTGAATGTGTTTTCTAATTACCTAAACTGGGGTATGAGAAATAAATTATGTACAGTGGGTACATGAAGGGTGTAGTAAACAGCCCTATTGAAGCTTTTATTTTTTAATACTATTTCTTGCACTTGTTTCTTCTAATATGAGCAGTTCATGCATATGTTAGTCAGTGTGTCCTGAGATGTTCGATATCGGATATATATTTGAACAACCAGTATGGATGTCTTACATTCACCATACTGTATACATTTTTTGCGAATCGTGCCTATACTGGCAATCACATTCTCTACTAATAAAAACTAAAATGTCCATATGCAAAGTCTCTGTGAGAAACGAGAGCAGTTTTGTTCAGCAATTATTTACAACAATTTACTGCTCCAATAACCGTAGACATTTGCATAACTACACACACGGTGTTCTGCTAAGATGAGAACTATCAGTGCGTATTGTGTGAACAATAACCAAAATGTTTTATTTACACAGTCTACACCACACATAAACTGGGACTATAACATTTATTTCTCAAGATCAGTTAATTTGAAATGGAAATTTCATAATAAACCCTAAGATTTTCACAGTGTGACAAGTATTCTTAGTTGCAGCTACAAAGGGTGGAGACAACCTTGGAGCATGACGCCTGCTCTTGAATTGACCTCCATCAATACAATAGCATAACATGAGCGGGATAAACTTGATGTCCTCTTCAGGCTTTCAATGTATCACTTATAGGTACTTGAACCAAATGACTGGCATGTGGCCATAGAAGATAGAAGACATAAACAAACATTGGTACTGCCAACAGGTCTGGCTTTAAAGGAATGTTGTATGGTAATGTGAAGCATTACAGTAAATAGCACGGGGATAGATATGCATTTATGTGGATGCAAAGAACTGTAGAATAATACTGGTCTGGGTTAAAAGGTCGCACTGCCAAGCCAGATATAAAAATCCACATAGGCTAATCACTGCCCTCTTCCCATCAGTGCTGCTACCAGTAAAAACAACATAAATCATCTAGGGGCAAATATAGTACACATGTTTAGATTGCAAATGGCCCGATTTGCAGAATCGGGCCATTTGCGACTGGAAAAAAGCATTTTTCCATGTACCCAGACCTATTTTACGATTCAGTGAGCTATTACCGAATCGCAAAATGGGTTTGTGATTCAGTATTAGAAAGGGGCGTGTTAAGGTCATCCCTTCCTAACAGCAACTTGCAGTGGACTGAAATGCAGTCGCAAAACGTTCACATTTTACTGCCTACTTCAAGTAGGTGGTAACCCATTCGCAAACGCCCCTTCGTAAATGGTTGTAAAAACATTTTTTTAAGAACAAGCAGTGGTCACACAAACCAATAATGTTTTTTTTTTTTTTTTTTGAAACACATCCTGTTTTCCTATATCGGGCTGCATTTAAAACAAACAAAAAAAACATTGCTTTATTTAAACGCAATCACAGACATGGTGGTCTGCTGACCCCAGAAGGCTACCATCCCTGTGATTCTAGCGATTCCTAATGGGCCGCAAATTTAAACCTACCTCATGAATATCAATAAGGTAGGTCAATTTGGGACCTACTGGGAACTGCAAACAATGTAAAACACACTGTAGTACATCGCTGTTTGGATTACCTAATAGTGCATCACAAAAATTCGCTATTAGGTCATTGCAAACAGTAAAGTTAATACATCTGGTCCTGACTTATCTGAGACACTTTAATAGAATTTGAACATTCAAGATTAGGCAGCTGAATAAATAAACAAACGGATGGGCAAGCACTTTTTTGTGGAAGCACGAAACTTCTGTCCAATCTAAACATGTACTCTTGGGTCCCAACATGTGGGCGGAGCCAAAGCCCCCTTTAAGTGATGCTCACGTAATTGTCTGGTGATAGCTGCGCTGTCAAGCCAGACCATAAAAACTCTTAGCAAAACATTCGGCAAATTATCAACCATACCTATGGGACTGCTGTCCAGGCTAGGGGAATAACCAAAGCAGCGGGATAACGAAGCTTACACCAAAAAGGTACATGTAACAGATCTACTGCTACCATAAGCTGCTATGAACTTCTGTTTTATGTTCTATGTTTTCTGATGAACTCCTCACATTACAGTGATTTCTGTCTTGGTTCCGTTCATGCAGGTAAAGCACAACCGTGGTTAAAGTACCTTGGAAACGGCTTCTGGAAGGGCGAGGCACTACAGCACACCAAAATAACATACCACACCGGCACTTTGCCTGTAATGGGGATATGTCAGATGTGATCTGTACTTTCACCAGTTTTGGGAGGAGCACCAGCTTTCCAGTCCTGTTGGTCTGTTGGCCTTTTTGGTAACGTTGGTTATTCTACAGTCTTTCCTTGCCAAATCCTTCTTCTAGGAACTGTTGGATATGGTGTGCTTGGAGAAGGAATCATTTTGGAAACCCAAAAAAGGAAATTTGGCATTTCCAAAGCCATAAAGCGGAGTGTAACAAACGTTCTGATGCCCTCACCAATCTGGCTGCCAGTGGCAGAATCCCACAACTCGCATATAAAAGATATAAACAGAGTAATTGTTGAGACCCTCGGTCAGGGAAGGATCGATCCCCCACCGGTTCTCTGCGCATTTACAGAGGGACAGGAGTAGAATGTTCCCTAAAAGAGTAGTCCTGAATAAAATATCTTCCATCTCTCTCAGCAGGCAAGTACAGGCAAAATGTTTAAGGCCTCCTGAATTACTGAACTTGTAACTGATAAGTATCCCTGAAACACAGGCCGACATGTTTTTTGTGTCCCATCAGTGGAGACTGGAGCAAGTGGCAGAGAGGGTGAGCTGATCCGCTTTCATCAGGTGGGTGGCAGATCACTGACCTAATCCACCTACATGCTATCCAGGAAAAAAAGAAATGCTCTGTCCAGACCAATTAGGGTTACGTGGGCCAACAATGAGCAAAAAGGAGAAAATGCACTTCAGCAATACTAATGTACAGCTTGAACGGAACTAGGGGCGCTCAACCTGCCAACAACGTTGGAATGGCCTGTGAATCAGCATCATCCTTCAGTGCAGAAGGATGAAGGAATGTAGAGGCACTTGTCTCCACGCATCCCACTCCAGGCACTTGGAGCTGCACGTGAAAAATCACACTCCAGGTGTGTATATTCATCCAAACGTCTGCCATAGAGTCAGGGGAAGGAAAGCAGTGCTGACTCTTACCACAGGCTCTGACAGCAGTGGAACTGACAGGGGGTCCATTTCAATTTGACATTTGTGCCCCCAGGCCCACTGATAAAACACAATACCTGCACACTTACACTGTATTATAGCATGAAATTAAACATGTAAGGGTCGCTAGATACATGATTAAAAACTTTGAGCACCTGGAATGGAGGACAATGGGGAATTTGTAATCTGACAACCTACCTGTGTCTGGAGATGCAGGTCACAAGCTCCCCACATCGCTAGGTGGGGCCCTCCAGGGACTTGGGCCCTTCTTTGCTGGAGGGGATGAAATGCTTCAAGCTCCTGACCTGCCAGTGATCTTGAACTGAAGTGAAGAGAGCACGATAAACGGATGCACTTCATTCTAAATTTTCTAAAAAGTCAAAGTGGATGGAGAACGTGAGCCGACATCTAGTTAATGTCACCGCCCAATGTTTGTTCCAAAGGGCCTCCCTCTGAAGCCAAAGTGGGTGACTCTGATAGTAAAAAGATGTTTGGGCGTACCTCCATGTTATTTTATCGCTTACTGAGAGCTGAAAAGATGAGAAGCCCCATTTAAGTTTCCCCGCAATTATGGGACACCAAGGATGAAAGACGGACGAGGAGAATCGTGTTCTTTTTTTTATTTTTTTGAGAGTCATGGAGTGCACTGTGTGTGACCTTTCACTAATCTGAAGGAAAAAGTGGCGAATTGGAAGAGCTGCATCCAATCAGGTCGATGTGTTGCATGCAGCCTAAGGTCCTGGTAGCGTGGAAAGTCTGCTACAAAATGAGTTTCCAGGAGTGTCCTGGAGGGCTCGTGATTGGCTTCAGGTCTCCGGGAGGGGGTGAGAGCATCCAATAGTCTTGGCACCTGTACGTCCAGAGCTCAGTATCCATGTTTCATCCCATTGAACAACCATTGTTGCATCAAATTAGCGAATGAGGAGTAGAGCTTTCTGACAGAAGTGTGGGGCTGAATATATTCTACAGATATTTGGGGCTTTTTTCTCCAGAATGCTATGCAGACTGTTGAAAGAATCTCAAATGTGATGCTGAATATCGTGCTTTCACAGCATGCTTGAGGAGCCCCACTTATGCTGGTTAAGGGAGAGCAGTGCGCATTTTGGGAGGCTAGTGTGCACAATGTTACTCTAACCCAGGCAGGACATTAGGCTCCTACCAGTTGGGCTAAATGGTCGACTTGGAATAATGGGAGTATCTTATATAGAGAGCTCAAGATTGATCCTTTTGGCCAGTGCATTCACTCGGCGCTGAATCAAAGATAAATTCAAGTTTCTAGCTTGTGGGATGGTGGAAGCGGCAGTCGTAAGACCTGGGGGCCAAGCGCAAGATCATGTGGGTTACCATGCCGCTATACGAGATTCTTTGCTGCCTTACAGGTCGTATAGAAGGACCTTGAGCCAAATTAGTCCCTTGATTGAATAGTGATGATTTGGACCCTGCTTTGATCTCTAAACATTCACTTTGGAATTTCTTGAGTGAGAGATTTCTATTACACACTGGCGTTGTTTTTTGAGTCTGACGGTACCTACAGAGCTCGACATCTACTTTATATTTAAATTATACTTACTGATCAGCTGGCTATTGAAGAGCCCTGACGAAGTTCCCTCTGGCAAATAGGGAACGAAATGTGTTGGCTGTGTGCCAGTTTTACAGATTGACTTAATAAGTGAAGTAACTTTGGAATGAACTTGGCTTGATTGATTGACTCTGCAACGAGTGCACCTTCCTTTTTTCCCTGAAGAAGCGCAAGATCATGTTAGCAGTGTTATTTCCGTAGTCGTATATCCAATAATTATGTGAGTGGCATTTGCATAAATTTTACTTGACAAACTGACTTTGGTCTACACAAATGCAAGGGAACCAGGATTGTGAAAGACTCAGCTATTTCTATCCTGATTTGTTGGATTGTGATTGCAAGGAAAACACTGGACACAGGACATATCACTGCCTACTGTTCTAAGGCATTTTTGACGCTGGTCCAGCAAAGCTGTGCGGTCAGCAGTATCATATGACATGGGTATGTTTTGGAGTCTTATGGTTGCTTTCTTATCTTCAGCCTTTGAGATGTGAGCTTATTGCTTATATCAATTTTGGGTGTTGCGGTGTCACTCATGGGTGTAAACCCTGGCTCATGGTCATAGAGGGGATGATTCATTTTCATGCAGTAGTGGCGCCGTCATCACACTCTTTTCCAGGTTCCTGCTAAGGAATGAAGGGGGGTTAAAAGAGGGCTTGTAATTAGACAGAATGATGGGGGGTCTAAATCAATTTTTTCTCAGAAGCAGGATGGTGAAAGGATACTTTAAGGGTCATTAACGACTCCTGATCGAAGGGAGGTTTTTATCATATATGCAGCATCCAGTCCAAGAGAAGGAGGAGTTGTGGCTCAACAAGGGTCGGTGCTGTAATTGAATGCTTTGATTTTGGCGGCCATGCCACACACCCCATCAATCACGAGGGTCTGAAGGAGGCGAATGCAGATAAGAAGCACGACAGCAGTGCTGCCATGTCCAGGCATTGCTTTCCAGGCCCTCAGACTGACACCGCTCATGGGAGATGTTAAATATTCCCTTCAGTTTGCTGGGTGTCTCATTAGCACATTTAGGGAGATTTTCTTTTTAGCTTTCCTGCATGTCCGGTTTTCTGTTTTCATGTGCATCCTGTGGAGAATGTTATCCTTTTCAGACATGTATTTGCATTCTCGGTTACATTTGATGTGTTTCAGTTCAGCCAGTTCTTCACTGGACCACTTGAGGAGTGCTTTACATTTTTCTTTGGGTTTGGTGAATTGATCGGGACACACATATCCAGGGCAGCAGATACATTGAGGCAAACGTCGCTCTGCGGGGATGTAGGTTTAAGAAGGGCATGAAGTGGGTGGTTATTGTTAATATAAGTGAGCTTGGCCTGGTTAGTGGAGAGGAAGAAGTGGTCTCAAGCTGTGCTGCAGGATTTGAGGGGGGGGAGGGGTTAGCATATTCTCAGGGAGGTCTGTAGCAGTTTTCAAATGAGGCCACTCAACTAATAAATTAGAATCACAAAGAATCACAATTTGGTTGGAGTGTCAGTTACAGGATTTCCTTCGTGAAATAAGGTTCATGGCGGCTGTGGCAGAGTGCTGCTAAAGGAAAAGAGTATTTCAGGTTAGGAGGGGGGGGTGCGTGTTTGAATCAGGGCCGGCTTTAGCGATGGTGGCGCCTGGTGCGAGATTCATTTTTGGCGCCCCCACACCCCATGACCGCCTCCTCGATTCTCTTACTACCACCAGGCATAAGTGCCCCTCATCTCTCCAATCATAAGTTATTGCTAAACAAGCACCCCCTCCCATGAGGTCAGTGCCCCCTCCACCGGTCAGCGCCCAGGGCGGCCGCACCGGTCGCACCGCCCTAAAGCCGGCCCTGGTTTGAATGACGAATAGCTTAGCATGCACAGAAGACGGAAAGGCGACATACTTGTCCTTAATTCATTTCCAGAATGCTTCCCTCTGCTGAGGTGGACTCTGACGACCGGTTGATGCAGACACGCTGCCTCCAGCTTAGTGAAGACACCTCTAAAGTAACCCAAAGTGGTTATCTGAGGACAGCGCTTTGGCATTCGTGGGTTTCGTATCTGCCCACTTCCCATGCATCGTCCACTTGCCAAGAAGTAAATCAGTTACGTAAATAAACCGAGAGAAGGCCTGTAAGCCGATTACCCTCTTACTCGCCAGTATCCCTGGGATGAGTCACTGAAGCAGGAACCACCCCCACGCCTGGCAGTCGGACACAGCCCACGGAGGGAATACAGGAGAGGATGGCTTGGACAGTGAAAGCAATGCCCACTGTCCCACCCTCATGCCAAAAGAACAGCAAACAACACCCGTATGGGAAAAAAACAAGACAGCCTCTGTGTGACAAGGTATCTCTAGGCAATCTGCAAATAGAGGGTGAGTGGCCTCTAAATCAACCATTTCCCAAATGCAGTTGCCTCCTAAAGGCTGGTAGAGATAGGGTAGAGTCAGTCATGCATTGCACGGGCAAAATGAGTCACATGTGTGACAGACTCTGGCCCAGCCTTACCAGTGTTCTGGTCTTGGCCCAGTACAGAGTCTCTTCCGGTGTCAGAATCCATCTAAAGGATGCCAGAATGCATCTATAGCATGTGGTGGAAACTTGTTGGTGTGGGATCAATGGGTATTATCTCGACTTTACTGACATGTCTTGTGACCTTCAGCAAAATTCGTATTTTTATGTGTATAGTCAGTGAATTGAAGCCATGTTTTCAGATTTGATCAGGATTAATACATCAAAATAAAAGTAGAGAAATGAATTTTCAGACCAGAGATTCCCTAATCCCACCACTATAATCAGGGGTTTAAGTGGGAAGAAAAAACTGGGGGGTATCTCAATGGGGCGTGGTCAATATAATTAAGGGCATGGCTTAAAAACACCTTAGCTAAAAATCTGTGCTTAGCATAGTGTGCCGCCCGACTGGTATTTTGCTGCTTCTGTCATTGCATCCACATGTATAATAGAACACTCAACATTACACCTACAACAAGCCAGGACTATTGGCTTTGTCAGTCGTTGCATATGATAAATCAGCGGTGGCATCTAGTTTGAATGTCTGGTCATTGATAAAGAGGGCAGCCTTGCTTCTAAATCTATACATTTTGCAGCATAAGCACGGGACCCTAAAAATGCCTGGGCCTGGGGAATACCCCTCTGGCCCCCACCCACCTGGGACAGCAATAACATGAATGGCATGAAAAGTTAATATACGGTCCACATTTAATTCACAACACACATTTGAATGAGATGCAGTTAAACGAAATCTAACGCGGCTAGACATCATATCAAATCCAGTGTAGGGATAATGAGAGAGCACTATATTACGTTTGGCTCAGTGGTGCACAGGGTCGGATTGGTAAAGCGGGTAATGGGCAAGGTGCCCAGGGCTGGGCTGGCCGCAGCAGGCATCAGGCGCTTACCCAGGAGGCTGGAAGGGCGGTGGCCGGTTTTGTAGTGGTGGGGGGTGGTTTTGCAGCAGGGCTGCAATATTGCTCCCAAGTAACAAAAGCAGTAAGTAAGCATCTCCAGCCTGCTGGGTCCAAGTAGTGCTTCCCCAGGGGTTAGTCCGAGAAAATTGCCAGGGCTGCTTTGGGTTCCTAGTCCGGCTCTGGTTGTGCCGGTAACCGAGTACCAGCTCTAGGTGGCTTTTTTGCAAGGAAGGCGGAGCTGTCACTGCTGCTGTCCATGCTAAGCGTGGCGGAGCTTGCACTAGTGCTGTCCATGCTACGAGTGGCGGAGCTTGCACTGGTGCTGTCCATGCTAAGAGTGGCAGAGCTATCACTGCTGCTGTCCACCCTAAGAGTGGCAGAGCTTCCACTGCTGCTGTCCACGCTAATAGTGGCAGAGCTATCACTGCTGCTGTCCACGCTAAAAGTGGCAGAGCAATCACTGCTGCTCTCCACGCTAAGAGTGGCTGAGCTATCACTGCTGCTGTTCATGCTACGAGTGGCAGATCTATCACTGCTGCTGTCCACGCTAAAAGTGGCAGAGCTTGCACTGCTGCTGTTCATGCTAAAAGTGGCGGAGCTATAACTGCTGCTGTCCATGCTAAGAGTGGAAGAGCTATCACTGCTGCTGTCCACGCTAAGAGTGGCAGAGTTATCGCTGCTGCTGTCCATGATGAGAGTGGTGGAGCTTGCACTGGTGCTGTCCATGATGAGAGTGGCAGAGCGGTCACTGGTGCTGTCCATGCTAAGAGTGGCGGAGCTTGTACTGCTGCTGTCCATGCTAAGAGTGGCAGATCTAGCACTGCTGCTGTCCATGCTAAGAGTGGCAGATCTATCACTGCTGCTGTCCATGCTGAGAGTGGCAGATCTATCACTGCTGCTGTCAATGCTAAGAGTGGCGGAGCTATCACTGCTGCTGTCCATGCTACGAGTGGCGGAGCTTGCACTGGTGCTGTCCATGCTAAGAGTAGCGGAGCTTTCACTGGTGCTGTCCATGCTAAAAGAATGATGGATTTAACCCAGATCTTTGACTGGGGGTGAATGTTTTGATTTGTTCTGCATTCCGTCTATCAATTGTGTGTCTTTTGCTTTCTCTCCCCAAGTGTGCCAGGTATGCCCAGACGTGGGTCCCGGGCTCCCTGTGCTACTGGATTCAAGCTATCCTGGCTGATGAGGAGTGAAATCCTGAAACTGGTCCCAGGATGCTTGTTTCCGGCCCAGGGAGGACCTGGCTTGGCAGTTAGGGCTGGACTGTTCCCATGAGTCACAGGGTCAAGACTGATTTGCATATGGCCAGGTCTAAACTGGGGTAGTATGGTGAGCAAAAGAATATTGGATGTACCCCAGATCTCTTGACTCGGGGTGAATGTTTTGATTTGTTCTGCATTCCGTCCATCGATTGTGTCTCTTTTGCATCCATGCTAAGAGTGGCATGGTGGGCGTTGGTGCTGTTCGTGCCAAGACTACCACTGGGGCTGTCCATTCTAAGAGTGGTGGAGCTAGCACTGGTGCTGTCCATGCTAAGAGTAGCAGAGCAGGCGCTTCTGCTGTCCATGCTAAGAGTGGCAGAGGTTGCACAGGTGCTGTTCATGCTAATAGTGGCATGGTGGGAGCAGGTGCTGTCCGTGCTAAGAGTGGCTGAGATTGAACTGGTGCTGTCCATGCTAAGAATGGAATGGTGGGCACTGGTGCTGTCCATGCTAAAAGTGGACAAGCAGGGGCTGCTGCTGTCCATGCTAAGAGGGGCAGAGTGGGAGCTGGTGCTGTCCAAGGTGAGAGTGGCAGAGCGGGAACTGATGATGACTGTGCTAACAGTGGAAAAGCAGGCACTGGTGCTTTCCATGCTGAGAGTGGACTAGCAGGCACTGGTGCTTTCCATGATGATAGTGGCCAAGCAAACATTGGTGCTTTCCATGCTAAGAGTGGCAGAGGTTGCACTGGTGCTCACCATGCGACGAGTGGCAGAGGTTGCACTGGTGCTGTCCATGATAGGAGTGACATGGTGGGCACTGGTGCTGTCCCTGCTAATAGTGGACAAGCAGTCACTGCTACATTCCATGCTAAGAGTGGACAAACAGGCACTGGTGCTGTCCATGCTAAGAGTGGCAGAGGTTGCACTGGTGATGTCCATGCTAAGAGTGGCTGGGGCTGCACTGGTGCTATCCATGCTGAGAGTGAACAAGCAGGCGTTGGTGCTGCCCATGCTCAGAGTGGTAGAACAGACAGTAGTGCTGTCCGTGCTGAGAGTGGCTGTGCAGGTGCTGCTAGAGTGTCAGAGGTTACACTGGTGCTGTCCATCCTAGGAGAGGCAGAGGTTGCACTGGTGTTGCCCAAGCTAAGAGTTGCATAGTCGGCACTGGTGCTGTTGGTGCTGAGAGTGGACAAAAAGGCGCTGTTACTGTTCATGCTAAGAGTGGACAAGCAGGCGCTGGTGCTGTCCATGCTGAGAGTGGCAGAGGTTGCACTGGTGCTGTCCATGCTAAAAGTGGCAGAGTGGGTGGTGGTGCTGTCCATGCTAGGAGTGACAGAGTGGGTGCTGGTGCTGTCCATGCTAGGAGTGGCAGAGCGGATGCTGGTGCGGTCAATGCTAAGAGTGGCAGAGGTTGCACTGGTGCTGTCCATGTTAGGAGTGGACAATCAGGCGCTGTTGCTGTCCATGCTAAGAATGGCAGAGGTTGCACTGGTGCTGTCCATGCAGGAGTGGCAGAGCGGGAGCTGATGCTGCCCATGCTGAGAGTGGCAGAGCGGGAGCTGATGCTGACTGTGCTAAGAGTGGACAAGCAGGGACTGGTGCTGTCCATGCTAAAAGTGGCAGAGGTTGCACAGGTGCTGTTCTCATGCTAAGAGTGCCATGGTGGGCGCTGGTGCTATCCGTGCTAAAGGTGGCAGAGGTTACACAGGTGCTGTCCGTGCTAAGAGTGGCAGAGCGGGAGCTGGTGCTGCCCATGCTGAGTGGCAGAGTGGGTGCTGGTGCTGCCCATGCTAGGAGTGGCAGAGTGGGTGCTGGTGCTGTCCATGCTAGGAGTGGCAGAGCGGACGCTGGTGCGGTCAATGCTAAGAGGGGCAGAGGTTGCACTGGTGCTGTCCGTGTTAGGAGTGGACAATCAGGCACTGTTGCTGTCCATGCTAAGAATGGCAGAGGTTGCACTGGTGCTGTCCATGCAGGAGTGGCAGAGCGGGAGCTGGTGCTGTCCATGCTAGGAGCGGCAGAGTGGGTGCTGGTGCTGTCCATGCGGACAGTGGCAGGGCATTGGTGCTTTCCATGTTGAGAGTGGCAGAGGTTGCACAGGTGCTGTTCATTCTAAGAGTTGCATGGTAGGCGCTGGTTCTGTCTGTTCTAAGAGCGGCAGAGCTTGCACTGGTGCTGTCCATGCTGAGAGTGGCGGAGTGTGCACCAGTGCAGAATATGCTCTGCCTGTTCTCTGCATGAGTGCAGCTTGTCCTGATCCCGCCTGCACTATAGATGGGTGTGTGTCACTCTGCGCGGGAACTTTACATCGCTGAAGCCAGTTTGGTTTTTTTTGTGGGAGGAAAGCCTGCACACCTCCTACCCAAGTGCAACGTGTGCATGTAAGTCACTGAAGCTGGAGAAAACCTATATGTTGCAAAAAAAAGCCAAAGCTACTGGCATTGCCAAAGCTTGTGTTTGTAAATTGGCACTGATCTGAGTGTTCCGCTCCCACACTAATGTCACAACATTGCAGCAGCGATAGCTTTCCTAATAACAGGGTGGCAGAAAGATGCCTCAAGCACTGCATTACTGGGGCCGCTGCTAGACACCAACTCAGGCTCTGCACACCCAGCACAAGGCGCTCCACACCCAGCACAAGGCGCTCCACACCCAGCAGCAAACCATCGTGCCCTGGGAAAGGTGTACCCAAGACATGCCAAGCAAAGAACACAGACAAATAGCAGCAGAAAAGCCCAACAGAATCACAAGGCCGGGTCACAGAGCAGCGGTGGACAGGGAGCTCAATGCAACCCTCGAATAGGGTTCACCCTTCCCACTGCTGGGGCCTTTGCACACCCCCCAGCCTCCGCCAAAGCTGCTTGCAAAGTGTTGCTGGTAGCTTGCCGAGCAGCAGCTTTATCGTGCAGACAAAGTTTACACTTCTTACTGGCACATTCAAGGCTCTTTATTGGAGCAGCCTTAGAGTCAATACAGCATATGTTTGAGCTCTGAAGAGAAAATAAATATATGAAGACGTTTATTTCCTTTTCACACAAATATTCAATAATTTACTGCACTTTTCTAAAAACACAAACATAGCTTCTGGACCACCATCCAAAGAAATGTCTTCAATGTCTAAAGTCTGCCAAATATGGGCAGGGTTTCACAAAGATGCATCTCTGCTCCAGAAATGATGTAATACGTTCATGTATCGGTGAAGTGTGCTAGAATCAAGTCCTAAAGAGCACTGAACCTTCGAGAACATGTGCACTGTATAGATTGTCCTTTTCTGTACATCCTTAGTACTCGTTGGAAAAAAGGCCCCACCCAGAAACCCACCCACAAAGTATCAGGAGAAAGGGAAGGGGGTAACTTTAGAGCAAAGGCCAAGGCATACGGATAAGGTAGAAAGGCAAGGAATAAAAAAAGCTAACCCGTGAAGAAACAGGAGTGAGTACCGGTAGACCCGAGGGAAAACTAAGGTGGGAATTAGGAAAAAGTATGGCAATGAGCTCTAGGGGGACTTGGTGGAAATACCCAGGTGAAAAGGAGGACGTAGTTCAAGAATGGGGGATGGAGCCGTCTGTAGTAGCAGGGCCTAGTAACCCAGTCCCAGGGATGAGGTGCAGGAATAGAGGTAAAGAAGAAGTAACCTATCAAAGAAGGGAGGAAATGTTAGAAGAAAGATCATTAGATACGCGGCGAGATAGGCCCATAGACACTTGGCTATTTTTAGAACCAACAGGATATAGAAAGGGGGGGAAAAGAGCCAAGTAATTAAACCCCCTAAATCGTGCCCAACTCCTCTCCTCATTCGCAAAATGCCCTAGCTTAAGATACGTAAGTACAGAAGATCTAAAAGAAGTGGGGTTCCTGAAGAACACAAAAGGACAAGAAATAACAAAGGTTTTACTCCACTCAGCATTAATAAAAGTAGCATTGGAAAAGGCAGAAGCCGAGATGCAAAGGGAAGGAATAAGGATATTAAAAAGAGAGGATGTGCTGAGAGATAAACAAGAGAAACCTTTTCTTAGGAACCATGCAGGGTTGGGAGAAAGGCAAATAAAAATGATTAGTTCAGGATGGGGTATGAAAGAAGCCCTCGAAATTACTATAACCCCTAAAAAGGGGTAGAGGTAGACGTCCGGGCAGGGAATAGATCTGGAGAAATTACATATATGGGCGATGGAGAAGAAGACGGGGATTTGAGTAATGTTGATTAGGAACGAGGGTCGTTGCACAGCCTAGCCATACTGTCTTGGAATGTTAATGGATATAAAAGAATATGTGATCATGAAAACTTTGAAGATATTCTAAGGAAGACCGATGTTGTCTGCTTACAGGAGACTTGGCTGTGCGACGAAACCCTCGCTATGGAAGGCTTTACATATCATGTAAAGCCTGGAAGAAAGAATAGATTTGGGAGGCCATCAGGGGGTCAGATAACACTGGTTTCAACAAGGATAGCAACAAATATAGAACCACTTGAACTTAAGTGTAACTGGGCTTTAGGCAGCAGAGTGTTGATACTGAATAATAATGTAGATGGGGAAGGTTTATGCATTGTAAATGTGTATATATGTAAAGGCAGAGCAAAAGAGTATAAAGCAGATCTGGAACGATTAAAAAAGGACTTGGAGATTTTACAAGAGACATACCCAAGAGATGTGTTACTGTTACTGGGTGATTTTAACCACAGCACAGACTAGACCCCCAAAAAACTGACTCTTGGCAGAGGGAGTTGCTAAGAGTATACAATATAGAGTTTGCAAAGTTCCCTAGGTGTGGTAGTTCAAACCAAGATGTGGAGCTAGGTAAACTGTTGGGGGCTATGGGCCTATTCTGTGTAAATGGAAGAAAGGAATCGGATCGGCCTGCAAAGCGCACTTTTAAAATAGGGCAGCAAAAGTGCCCCATAGACTGTGCATTTATTCAGGCATGGAGCTTTCATTTAATCAAACATTTTGAAGTAGGTACGGCAGATGGTAGCGACCACTACCCACTGATGATAGAATTACAAGTAAACAGGGGCCCGCAGAGACAAAAAGTGTTACAAGTAGATGTGGAATATCCTAAGCGTTTGACAACTAGGATTAGTGATGACCATATAAGGAAATTGAGTGCACTCCAATTAACAGTGGAAATAGAAAATCGACCAGCAGGAGAGGATTTATCCTGGTATGAGGATATAATAAGGCAACTAGTAGAATGCCTCAGGATTAATATTAAACGGGGTAACTACGGGCCACAAAATAGACCAAAAGTACTTTCCAATAATAAACCATGGTTTGATGAAGATTGCCGAAAAGTAAAAGCCGCTATTAGGCGGAAAGAAAGACGCCTAAAAGATATTTATAATGATGCATTATTGCATAAATTTAAGAAATTAAGGATGAAATATAAGGCAACCATCAGAGAAAAAAAAAGATCCTATAAAGATAGATGTTGGATGAATTTACTGGAGGCAATTGAAGATAAAAATGTCAAAGCCTTTTGGAAAATGATACAAGAATGTATGGGGAAAGTTGTAGGGAGCCTGCAATGCATGGTTTTGGAAGGTAAGTGGGAAGCTCACCTTGAAGAAATCTATGGTAAATGGCCAAGGAGGGAGGAAACATTATCAAATAACTGGCCAGGGGTCAGGGAAGATGTGATAGAGCACTTCTTCACAGATCACATTAAGAGCATTATATCAAATTTAAAACTAACATGAGCTGCAGGTCCTGATAATCTACCAGCAGTCGTTATAAAAACGAATCCAGAGTGGTGGGCCGAGTTCTTTTCGAAGATGTTTCAGAGGATACTAATTACAGGAATTCTGCCAGACAGCTGGAAAGGGGCAATTATTAGGCCAATACACAAAAAAGGCGATGTAAATGATCCAAAAAACTACCGCTTGATAAACCTCCTGGATATAGGTGAAAAAGTATTTTCCAAAGTAATCCTGGGTATGCTAAAGGAATGGGCATATGATAACCAGATAGTACCCCCAGAACAGGGAGGATTTAGAGAAGGACACTCGACGGTGGACCACTGTTTTGCACTCTGGTCCATAGCGCGGAAGTCAATAGAACAGAGGGGTAATTTATTCTGCTGTTTTGTGGACTTCCGCGCGGCATTCGATCTTGTGGGCAGGGAGCGGTTGTGGACAACCCTGATAGGGTATAAAATACAGGATGATCTTTTGGCCCTGATGCAGGCCTTACCCACTGAAAATTGGGCCCAGATAATTTTGGATAAGGAGGGAGGACTGTCAGGGAGGATCCAAATTGGAAATGGTTTGAGGCAGGGGTGTGTACTTGCCCCCTTACTTTTTTCCCTGTTCATAGCAGATTTACCTCAAAAATTAAGAGAGGTTAGAGGGGCTAGCCCGAAACTGGGAGGGAACCATGTACCCGGTTTACTTTATGCAGATGACCTGGTGATTATGGACCAGACGGAGATAGGCCTCCAGAGAAAATTAAACAGGTTTAAAGACTACTGCTTGAATAAAAAATTTGTAGTGAATATGGAGAAGACAAAAATCTTATGCTTCGGGAGGAATAAAACAAAGTTTTTGTGGAACCTTGGTATAGAACGTCTCGAGAGAGTAATGGAGTATAGATATCTAGGAATGTGGTTCACGAGTAATTTAAAATGGAATACTCATCTGGAAGCGCTAAAAATCAGGGCAGCGGCCTCTGTGAAGGGCCTAAAAAGATTTAACAGTGTATATGGAGAGATGTCGGATAGGCCGGTTATAAAGGCCTATCTAGCAATGGTCCCGCCACAATTCCTGTATGGGATAGAAGTACTTTACTTAAGTGGAAAATTCAGCTGGGATAAAGAAGAGGGAAATATTCTAAAAAGCTTATTCTCGCTGCCAAAATCAATCATCTATGGTACAAGCAGCAAGATTAGAGCTGGGAATTACCTCTTGGGCCATAACAGCCTGTATGGCACTAATACGCTTCTGGCAGCGCTTAGGGACAGAGGAGTCTCAAAGTCTCCCAGTGGTGTAAAGCCGAAATTGCCACGAGTGAGCTGGCCTGGGCAAAAGAGGCAAAAATCGTAGTAAGGGAAGCGTACGGAGTATTAGGTTTAAGGCTTGACCCGCAGCTAGGATATCCCCGATTAGATAAAAAAGAACTCAGGTCATTGGGTTTCGACACGTCTCGTATACATAACCGGGAGTATCTTTCGCGAAAAACTTCAGTATCCCATATGACCTTGGCTTGGGAAAAGGATAAACATTATCCTTATATAGATAGGTTACCAAGTCACTATTTACGACGTGAGGTGTTAAAAGTGCGAATGGGGATAAACCCCTGTTACATGAATAATGGGGTGAAAAACCTCATGATAGATCCTAACGGGAAATGCACTTGCACTTTGGGTACCCTCTGTGATAATGTACATATTTTATTTGATTGTATGAAATTTTTAGATATACGAAAGGAGATTCTACGCCCAATATTTACAAAATGCAGAATAAAGAGTAGGACGTTAGCTGTTGAACTTTTAATGGGAATGAGGAATTTAGACATAGCTTGAGCCATGGGGAAATATATGTGTACGGTCAAAGTGATTCTTAAGGGCACAGAGTAACTTTTGTATGCGTACTGTAACGTCGTTAAGAGATGGTGCAACTAAAAGATAACAGTACGGTATTTGAATTATCGGAAATATTGGATGCAAATGTATAAACGTATGAATTACCCGGTTTTATTAATTTTAGAATATTCTGTAATTTTTTTTTAAAAGGATATGGATCAATTTATGTGTGTTGAGTGTCATATTTTATATGTATATGTATTTTAATAGAGGGAATAGATGTAATGTATATACTTTTATGGTTGTAACAAACTAAATAAAGTTAAACTGACTGACTGACTGACAATAATTTACTGCACTTTTCTAAAAACACAAACATAGCCTCTGGACCACCATCCAAAGAAATGTCTTCAATGTCTAAAGTCTGCCAAATATGCGCAGGTTTTCACAAAGATGCATCTCTGCTCCAGAAATGATGTAATACGTTCATGTATCGGTGAAGTGTGCTAGAATCAAGTCCTAAAGAGCACTGAACCTTCGAGAACATGTGCACTGTATGGATTGTCCTTTTCTGTACATCCTTAGTACTCGTTGCTCTTGGGCACGCCCCCCATGCCCGGACAGACCAGACAACGGAATGTGTGGAAAATGCATTTACCATTTCCCCCTTTTTGAAAGAGGTTCAAAGTGAGCCTGGAGCTGCACTGCTGGGCTGTGTCACACAGTCAAGAACATACACGAGCATCGTTTCTCATCAAATGCCAGTGGCTCACCTGGGGTGATTTACCCAACAGTAAAATCATAAATATAAAGATTTAAAATGCAAATCCCAGGTTTATATAAGAGGATAAACATTTTATGAAGCTTGCAGAGAAGAAATATTACAAATAGGTTGGAGGTCAGGGGTTGCCAATTGCCCAGAAAAAGAAAATAAAGGATTATTTCTATCTAAGCCGGAGAAAGGTAACTGGACAACCAGAAAAGTCACCATGAATGGTCAACGGAGCTGCACTTTCACATGTTTTGAGGCCCATCTCCACGCCCACTGACCACACTTAATTTGAAGGACTCTCCCACTGCACCCAGCCTGCCAGGCTCTCACCAAAGCCTACACGTCACCCATGCAGGTAGCAGTGGGGAAACACAAACCCCTGCAGCCTGATATCCCGTCCTTGTTGGGCGGGACCATTAGCTCCAGGGGTGGGCGGATAAATCCGCTGGCCACAAACAAATTCAGGAAACTTCATACTCTTTCGTTAAGAGGATTATTTCCTGAATAAGCCTGATCATGTGAGTGAAATTAATAATTCACCCTCCCCTAGATGTAGTAGTCATCTCAGAGGTCAAACATTTTAATTTGTATACTGCGCAGATGGTCGGTGCTTGGAGGGTCAACGTTGTTGCTAATAGTGCAAAACAACACAGATAGAATTTTAATGTCGTGAAGGAAAAAGGAAAACCAAACATCTCAGTGCACTTCCTAGGCTTGCCCTGGTCGTTTCAGAAGGTCACTTCCAATTCAGAGACTCCGTATGCACTGTGTCAAGAGGAGAAGGAACTGTATCAAGAGATGTAGAAGTGAGGTGTAGACAGACTACCTTGAGTATCACGAGTACAGAAGTGAGGAGTCATGGAAGAAATGAGAAAAAGCAATAAGAAAGAAAGAGAAAGCAAGAAAGATAGGTATAAGAAGCGACAAGAAGATAGAAAGTACTTAACAACCTGCATCGCCATAGTTAGATCCTTGCCTGTGCCACTCGTGCGATGTTTGAAAAGAAACTAGCCATGGCCACACATTTTGTCAATACATCCGACCTTAGCAGACAGAAACAACTAAAACAACTAAATGCTTGGGACCAAAACCCACCTTCCCCACAATTTTACAGCAGCTGAAGAATCATAAAAGACTGGCGCTGTGTGGATGGTCTATGTGGGCAACAACACTCACATGCATAAATACACAATCAATTTTATATGGCATTTGTAGCTGCTCATTTTCTGTTTCGTAGCACTGAGTATGACGTGCCGCTGTTACCTAGTTTAGCAGTACATCGTTTTAATAATCACAGAGGATTGACGGCCTGTGTCACACATCCCAGTATTGATAAGCACCTTACCGGCACAGTGATATTTATGTCTTGTTGGATCTTTGTAGTGTCAGAGTTTGTGTGTAATCTCACATCTGGATGATGGTAACACCAGCTCCAGGTCCTCCCATATTCCACACTCGCGTTCTTTAGGAGCATCAAACAAGTCATAGCAGGTCTCATCCAGGACCTTAAGAAATATTAGCACATCACCCCTTCCTACCAGGAGCATCATTTACGAAGCTACCATGACTAGCACCATCACTTATCTGGCAGACAACCTCACCTTCTCAGTGGTGCACGGCACACCTTCAGTCAGAACACTATAAGACTGTATATGAAGAAGTGTAAAAAAGAAAAAACAGGGCCACAGGCCTTTTCCATCTATATACACAGGATCCGTTACACACATCCCCATATCCATCATGACTGCCCAACCCTGCTCCGATTTAGGAAAGAGTTGAAGACGTGTCTCTTTAAAGAACACTATATCACAATGCAACAACAATCCATAACCCAGATACCTCAAAAAACAATAATTTTTAGATAAGCATGTGCTGCCTGTGTGCAGTGTGGGAATTGAGGTGCAGAGACACAAAGGAGACATTTTCTAAAATGTCAGTTCTGTCTTGAACTATATACATTTGGATTTGTTCTCGTCAATTCCCTTGGACAATGTTTATTTCGGTGTATAGTTTATTTTGAAATTGGTTAGGGTGCTATTTATCTCGCTTGAACAAGGTTTCCTGGTTGAGTTCCACTGTTAAGAAGAGCAGTTTGTATTTGGAGACAGGTGGGTGTCTTAGTTTGTGCCCTTATAAAGCATTTAGGGTTAAAGGGCCAGCTGTACGACCCTATTTTGCATGCGCAAACGGGTGCAAAATCTTGTAGGGCCATGTACAATCCCTATTTAGTGAGTCGCAATTTTTTTGCGACTCGCTAAATAGGAATTGCGAGTCGCTATTAGGAAGGGGTGTTCCAATGGCGTCCCTTCCTAATAGCGAGTCAGAGGCCTATGTAAGAATGTTTTGCATTCGGAAAACACTCACAATTTACCGCCCTCTTCAAGAGGGTGGTAAAGCACTTGCAAATGGGAAGGGGTCAACATGGGAAAATATTTTTTAGGGGCAGGCAGGGATCCCAAGGATCACTACCTGCCCTTAAAAAATTAAACGAAAACGTTTCATTTTTCTTTTTTTAAATGCATCCTATTTTCCTTTAAGGAAAACGGGCTGCATTTTTCTAAAAACTGCTTAATTTAAAAGAAGTCCCAGACATGGAGGTCTGCTGAGCCCAGCAGCTCACCATACCTGGGAGGACCAGACATTACTAATGGGGTCGCAAATTGCGAGTGCCTCATTAATATGCATGAGGAATGCAATTTGCGACCCTATTAGGAATCGCTAACAGTGTCTCAGACACTGTTGTATATGGCATTTAGCGACTCGCAATTGAGTACAATTTGTGAGTCGCTAAATGACATGGTCGTACATCTGGCCCAAAGTCAGTCTTTCCGCCTGAAGAGGTTTATTGCATAAGTCTCACTGATGGGGATAATATCGCTCTTCTTTCTAATTCCATATGGTCACCTTTTGTACTACTAATAACTTTCTTACAGTAAAGACAGTCACTTTACACAAATAACATTACAGCCTCGCTGGTCACACTGTACCACTTAAGAAGAAGTGGGTAAACCACTGAAAGCTTGAGTCAGATGCCTGCCTCCGGCTCGGCTTGTGTACTCTTGGACCTTCGAGTCCAAAACGAGCTGAGCTTTCATGCGGCTTCTGTCTGCCACCCATGCTCTTACCTCATGCACAACCAATTAAAGATGAAGCAGAAACTTTTGATATGTAAGAGGAGAGACAAAGAGAGAACATCTAGTGGTTGAACTGCGCTGGGATCAATTCCGTGTTTCCTACTTGACCAAACAGTGTGATTCTACACAAATATCTTATTTCACCATGCCCCCTTTGTCTTCATTATTGCACGTGAACGAACCTTAAAATACCTAGGTTCACGATGTGCGCTGTACAAAAATATGTCGTGCTTGATTTAACGGGACTATGAGACTTAATGTCCAATAGCAATCAAGACTACTTACAGGGTACAGATGACAACTGACTTGCCACTTAATCTACTAGTTGCATTGTCATCATGGCAGGGGGTGGGGGCATATAAGTTGGTTTTTAAAAACTATCAGTATTGCTTTTAATAAACAACTCAATCTGTGATATAAAGTGATGTACAAAGGTGAAACGCTTCCATGTGTTAAAGAAGTCCACTTTTGAAAATTATTTGAAGAGACGTTATCATTTTTTCATGATCTCTGTTGCTTGAGTTACATGCCAAATATTTTCAAGCCTCGGCTTGTGCACAGGTTCTTAGTGCCATGCTAAACCCTTGGCTCGCCTCTCCCTCTTAATTTGTTGGCTTGCTCACCTCCACTCGTAAGATGTACCACTAATGGCTCACCTTTTGCACTACTAATTTACTTACAGGAAACAAAGCTCTCACTATACGTAGATGACATTACTGCCTCACTAGTAACAACATACCTCTTCAAATGTACCAGTATTGGACCACATAGACATGTGCATATGTACCATGTAATGTCCATAATGTGACATGGAAGGTGCCAGTGAAAACACCATAGATACATATAAAAAATAAATACAGGCTCTAGTAGCAAAGTATTCTTCCACACTCCCTCAAGGCCTATGCACGCTTCATCCTCGAGTAGGCGCACATCCCTATCTCGCTTCTGATATACTTTTCTTTTGGCTTGCATGAGTAGATTTACGTGTCATTTGTACAATGGGACCACTGAGGCTAAATACAGAAATGCAAAAAGAAGTATGCAGTGTGTCCTAATCAAACTGATATTAAAGTTATTACACTAGTTATTTTTAATTATTACATTTCACTTGATATGCATATGCTTAATGATGGGGGCCCTTGAAGCTTGGTGACAATTTTGGATATTCTAGTTTCACAACTTTTTAGACTTTCTTTACCCAACTTGGGTTTATCTGGAAGAGGCTCACAAAATATTTTAGCAAATTTGAGTCTTTTCTTCTAATGTAGGACTTCATTTAATTTCAAATTCTTTTGGATCTATATGAATATGACACTTGGATGTGATATTTGGGACTTGTTACTGGCTCAGCAAGTGCAACACCGAAACTCCATCCTTCAGACATGGTTTTTAGCTGATGCGCCAAGCTAGAATGGCATCTGCCAATTTAATTAGTGAAAGGTTTTTTTTTTAAAGTCCATTTTATGGTCACACATTTCCAGTAATAATTCAATGCACGAGATGACGGTGTTACGAACCTCAAAGTGGTTGATCAGTTCTTTCTCATTTTTCTCTAAGTTCCATTTGAAGAATGTATTTCAAGGAGCCCTTTCTAGCTGCACAATCTAAATAGTGGACTCTAAAAATGAGCCAGCATTGAAAAATGATCTCTATGGCAGCCATCTAGCTTCCTTTCGTTGTGCTGCTGCAGAAGAGCAACAGGAGGCACGATGAATTACTTTACAATGGCAGAAATGCAAGTGGGGAAAATATCATAGTCAAAGACACCAAATATTATCTTTGTCTTGCAAATGATTTCTGGTAAAGGTACAGTGAAAAGATTGAAGCGTAATTAGAACTATCAGTTACATTTATGCAAACACAATATTTCTTATTCCATGTACAGCACTGGCTGGCTTCAATTGACCTACTTGGGCAACACTCCTGAAAGCTATGCTTTGTGAAAGGAAATCTCTGATCTGCATATATGGTGTAGACTATGCATGGAGCCATCTAGCAATTACACAGTTGCAGGTACTGAACTGCAATATTACATATGTCTGATGATAGCTAGTAGGGCAGGAAAGGAATGGCCAAGCACAATGTACTGTGTTGTTACCTACAGGTGTCCATTACAGTTAGTGAGTATGAAGACTATTCTATACCCCAATAGAGAGGATTGACCATGGAGAGGCTATGGAATGATGCCAGCGTGAACACAAACCTTTTCCCACTTCAAATGTGAATTCATGGTCGATAGATTAAGTGGACATGAAGGCTGCATCACCCCAGCACTAACTCTGAATACATACATGCGACGGAGGTTTGTCTCATCAGTTTGATCACCCGTCTATCGATGTGTGCCTTCAAATGTACACTCTGTGACTGTATGCTTGTCTGAAAGTGTGCGGTCTGTTCCCGCCAGCATGCATGAATAATCCTTTTTCGATTGTGTGCATGGGCGGCTGCCTATATAGGTGCCTAGGTGAATGCATGGTCCTTGAGAATAGGTTCCTATGGGTGTGTTAGTCTGTGTGTGCTTTAGGGTTTCTTGTCTACCTGTCCATGTGTTTAACCATCTGTCGGTCCCTCCTTCAATCTGCCCGTATGGCTTCCTGTAGGCGTGTTCTGTGTGACGGGCAGTGTATCTGTATTTGTATTTTGGTAAAAGTGTGTGCCTATGCTTGTTGGTCTGTGAGTAGGTGTACCAGTATATCTGGTGGTCTGTGTGCAAGGGGCCTTGGATATCTGATGGTCTGTGTATGTGGGAATCTGTGTATGTCTAGACGTCATGTGGATACTTGTGTGTCCAATGTTTAAATGCATGCCTGTATGTTTTATGTCTCTGTGTGGGTACAAAAATTTATTTTATTGGTTTTGTCAATGCATGTTTTCCGTGGGTAGCGGTAGCGGAAGACACAGTCTTTAGTTGTTCGTGGATAAAGTGTATTGCAATAGAACTTTGGGACTGTGTGCCTCCTGTGTGCTATGGTTTAGCCTCTCCTTCCATTGAGGCTGCTAGATGGAAGGCTTCCACACTTGCAAGTATACTCTTCATCAATGTGCTGCCAATTCACCCGCCAGTCATGTGGCAGTGAGAACATGTGCAACTCAGACTTGGAAAGATTGTCACCTCGAGCACTCTCGAAGTAGCAGGTTTAGCACCAAATAAAAATGTTCAAGATCAACTCTGTTGTTTTTATTTCGCTGCAGTAATTTGATTTTACAGTGGGTCTTGCATTTTCCACCATCGTATAAATTGCAAGGAATGAATTTCTATTGCATGCATGATGTCTGCATAATTGGTTCCTAGGAACATTTTGATGACACGTGGACTTCAGTCTGACTTGACTAGGTGCTCACTTTTGACTGTATTTTATGAACAACAGATTTGTTTTTAACAAAATGATTTTTTTAAATTGTTTTCATAGGATATTACAATATCTCTTTACTAATAACTTTCATCTTAATCATTGCTTACCTAGACTGGTGGCTAAAGATCTCTGCATGCCTTTTATTTAAGTATGATAAGTGCACATTATTTTTACTGCTCTTGGTGAAAATGCGGCTACTCACAGATAGAATTTTACTTTATGGATCTTTTGATGTATTCACACACATTGATCACCTCAATAAAGGCATTGACAATTTTCCCCCCAAAAAGCATTTTTTTCTGTAGCCGACAAAGGCAATTGCAGTCCTGCTCCATTGAATCACTGAGGGTTTTCGTTTGAAACCTAAACTTCAGCCTTCAAATGAAGAGAGATGATGCAACACGCCTTCAAGAGCAAGAGGCTGTCTTTTGGACAATGCGAATTTCAGCAGAGGATCAGGACTGACTGTTCCTCCTTCTTTCTGAGGCACTGAGCAGGCTTCAAGGAGCCTCTTCCTGGGCTCAATCAAACAGCAAAACAGACCAATCTAAGAACCAGCACAAACGTGAGGTGTGTTTAATTGGACCTGGGTGTCACTGATGTGGTGCCGATCCACATACACACATGCAAGTAAAGCCAAAGAGAAGTGAAAACTCGGGTGGAGCAGCAAGCAGTGGAGTGAACCCTCAGAGCAGCAAGAGGGACTGGCGTGGAATAGGTTTGAATGTCGCAAGAACTGTGAAATGGCAGCTGATCAACGAGAAATGTATCCCCAATCTCCTGTTACTGAATCGTCCATCAAAATTCAACGAGCCAACACCATATGTGCAAACCTTACTGAAATTGAAAACCTAATCAAAATTTCTGAGGCCTGGACAACTGGTAATGGTGAAAAGGACAGTGTGCAGCGCCCCGACTCTGTTAACATTTAGATGGCGAAAGAGAAGGTTATGAACTGAAGGCAATATTGAAATACAAGTATGAACCCTATATTTTGAATCTCTCACAACGCATTCTTTGAAAGACTCCATTACTCTTGCTGCCTTCCTGAATATTTAGTAATAATTGAGCGGATAAATGAGTCTTTATATGAGAACGGATACGACATGGATGAGAGATCGAGTTCCGGGTTACTTGCTGAAAATTCTCAATAACCTCTTGAGCAATGGCCCTTTGATTAACAAGATTTCTTCTTGCCATTCTACCATGACATGTGCTTAAGTGAGGGTCTTGGGCAAATGGAGCTCCTGGCAGACAATTTCACGGTTTAAAAGTAGCAATTACATTTAAAGTTTGTAAGTATGATTTGACAAAAAAATGTAAAACATTGGAAACCAAAGACTAAAATGTGGGATGATCCTCCCCCAGGAGACCCATGTAATATATAGATTTGGAAAGTATGCAACATACATGTAGTCTTGGTCTATCTGCCCACTTCAGACAGGGAAAAAGAAGGGCATGATCATTTTCATCAACACACTTCTGAATTAATCCAATTGGAGACAATGCTCCAAGTGATTTATAGACTGATGGCGGAGCACTTGGAATTCTAGGTAAGACTATCCTCTGAGATCGTGCATTTCGGTTGCACACCTATAATAATCGGCAGAGACTTTAATTTGACCACAGATTCACTCTTCAATGGGCAGTGGTCCTGATTCCACTACAACCCATCCAAAAGCCAACAGGCATTAAATGACTTAATCGACACAACCACACTGACTCCTACTAAGAAGGAACTTCATTTCTCCTCTAATGCCTGTAAATCCCAATTCAGAATTGATTCCCTTTTCATCTCCAGAAACATGGGTGACCAGGCCTTCTTGGGCACCACTGAGCTGATTGTTCTCTTGTAACATGGCCTAACCTCCATGCAACTAATCACACCACATGCCAAAGTCTCACAGGTTTACATGGAGAACAAATGCAAATATCTTGTCCTCATAAAAACAAAAAGTCTTCCCACTGAGAGTGGTCACAAATCTATGTAATGAAAACAACCCTTGAAATATCCACTACTTCACCAAACAGGATGCTTTTAAAGCCACTCCAATTGGAATGGTAATATTAATGTGACTTTTCACAAGGATTAAAATGATCCCAGAATTAACAATTTTGAAACAAAAGGTAAGAAAAACAGAAACACTGTATGTATTTTCCAAAAAGGATGTCCATCTCCCTAGCCTGCAAAAAAAGGATATGGCTACAATACCACAATGTTATTCCCCAGTTAGAGAAAATGTCACCAACATTGTGGGCTCTAACAAAGACAGAGCATAGTGGGCCTGAGTCACAAAACAAAATGTAAAATTACGGGCAAAGATTTACTTCTCCTCTGGATTCCACATTTTTTATTCTCCAATGTACATACACTTATGAGGCCTTATCCATAATGCCGCTGTAATTTATGGCTTTCTGGATGCAGAAAACAACAGTTGCGGAATCTTCAAGTACAGTGATTTAATTGTGCTCAATATATCACCACAGTGTTTAGCCATATTTGTAAAAAACAATAACCATCTTCGAGTACACCAAACATAGCTATAACAAGTGATTGTTACATGCAGTTCAGCCATATCAGTGGTACATCAATATCATAAAAAAATATTATTCAATCACAATATTATTATATAATAACATAATATTCACTCACGTAAACCCTCAGTGATTCTTCCATGGGCCCTATATTTTTTCAAATTTGCCCAGGTAGCCACGCCTTCATATATAAACCTCTCTGTGTGGAAATATGTATTATTTTCATTAGAATAAGCAACAGCCATTTTGGCTGTGGTGTCCATTTCATTTCCTTTGTAATTCTTTCGTCCTCTGCTGTTCGCCTTTTCACTCTGCTTGTGCCATCTATTTTAGTTGACCTCCTGACATGGCTAAGTTATGTACGTGCTGGGGGTTTGTAGCTGCCAGTGCACCTGGTCTTAGATGCTATCTGTTGACTGTTTACTGCGGCCATAAGCATTCCTGCTCCCCCTCCCTATTTGCTGACCACGTAGTCATTTATCTGCCCTTGTTTGCCGATTGCCATTTCTAAACGTGTTCTTTCCATTTCTGTCTGCATGCTTACATTGCATAAAACCTGTATAAAAGGACGATGGTTTGTGAATCCAGTGTACTTCCTCCTACAACACTTGTGTTGTGTGGATGTGGTCTCGCTCATGAGTGATTAATAAACTTGTTATTTTATTTCAACTCTAGTGCCCATTTCTTTTTGTTAGTCTTTGGAACCCTTGGACGAGAGGGTGACCCTGCACCAGTGTGCTCACTTTTGGGTACATTTCCACATCGGCACCCATACACCAATCCATGCTGTTGCCCCATTCTTCTGGCAGGGTTCTGATA
Organism: Triturus cristatus; assembly: GCF_964204655.1. NCBI lineage: Eukaryota > Metazoa > Chordata > Amphibia > Caudata > Salamandridae > Triturus > Triturus cristatus. The sequence goes on from NC_140580.1 coordinate 991,421,349, forward strand.
TTCAAATCTTAATACCAAGAATTAGCTTCACATCTGATTTACAATTACCAGAGGTTGCTGTAATTCTGGGGGTGGGGAAATTCTAAGGATTATAACATTTTGAGGCCTAACGTGCGGGCAGTGAGTGTATTGCCACAAATAACTTAAATCAGAAAGGAGTGCCCAAAAATTAGTGGAGCCTATCAACCTAGTGCAACCCACCCGACAAACCTATTGGTTTATTATTAGGACTCTCATCCACTGTATTCTCACTCCAGTAGCATGCTCCATCATGGAGTCCTCGCCACAGATATTAAACTTATATCTGGGCGGACTCAAACTTGAGAGTTCAAGGGAGCTCTTTGTGTGGAATCTTACCTTTTATGGGGAGGGCAGGATCTACATGATACATTTGCCTCAGGCCTTCCCTAGCTACATGTAGTGAAGGATACTAGTTAGGAATAATAGTGTGATATGTTATCAAAGACTTTTAACTAGATCCTAAAGCCAAGACAACAACAGTTTTAAATTTAGAAGAAGTTCATTTAAATAATGTATAGGCCTTGACATTTGGGAAAGTTAATGTTCCACTTTTGGACAATACCAGTGTTTATCTGACAACCAGACGTCCGTCTTTACTATTAACCGCTGATCATGCACACTGCTGACAATGACTAGAGATGAAGAATTTGGAGAACCAACGGGCAGAGCTGGCGATGTGGGATGAGAGAAGATGGTGGATGGTGTACGTCATTATGAAATGTTCTAAATGTACTTCATCTGCTTAGTACCAGAAGGAAACATTTTTGAGTAGGTGTTATCAAGAAGCTGCCAATGGCGGTGTTAGTATTGAACAACACCTCAACCGCCTTCTACAGCGAGCTTTCTAGCGGGCGGATAACCCAGGCCTCCCTGCTTAGAGAGAATATCTCACTGAAAGATCAGCTGTTGTACTCTTTGGTGTACTTACACAACCCAGACCCACTACAACTGAAACATTATTTCGGCAGGTGCAACTCTGTCATACCCAATTTTGACTTGATCGAGCTCAAAAAGCAAATAAGATTGTGTACATAGAAATGCTATATCAATTCTGCCGGTATCTACGTTCTGTAGGAATTGGAGCCATACATTTGTTTTGTTTACACAAGCAAAGAATGTTGCCAAGTTGTTTGCAGCCTCTGATGAATCGAAAACAAGAGCTAAAGAGTGGTTTCAAAGGCAATCAAATTGTGTTTAGTGAGTCACTGAGCTGAACAAATACAGGTAAATAGAGACAGCTCTAGGGAGTCACCTCCGACCCACACACCTCAAGAAGGGAGTGGTTCTCTGAGGAGCAAAGAGCCCTCTCACTCTAGGCAGAGAGGGTTTCTGTATACTGAATCCCACAGACCACAGGGAGGGGCACTCTGCTCAATGTGTATTACATAAAGCAATAATAATGATAAAGATAAGTACTGGGGCCCCAAAACGTTTCTTAGGAACACGCCATTGTGACTGCTGAATGTCGGCATTGCCAACCAGCAAGTCAGCGTAGTCTTGAGTCCACCACGTGCCTCTTTCTTCCCTCACCCTACCCAGTGGTACTGGAGCAATTTTCATGACGTAGGTGCAAGCATCAGTTTTACATCACTGAAGTGATAGGGATTGTGAAAGATCCAAGCATCTCGAAAATAAAACGAGTGTAGTAAATGAAGTAAGATGTCACATAGTACACTTAGCAAAATCCTCTCACTCTCCGTCGGAGAAACAAAATACCAATCTCGGTGTTAAAAGAATAAGCAGCAATGTGTCATCAGACACCGCCTGACATTTGACCTCTGCCTTTGAACTCACAGGAGAAGTGACACGATAAAAACAAAACTGAAGTCATCTTTTTTGCTCGTTTACCTTCTGAACTGCAGCATGGTAATTTTGGAGGTGCTGCAGCACCCCTTGTACCCCGCTTCCAGTGCCTAATCTTACCCTCCATATCTCCTTATCTCACTCTTGCCTGTTCTTCGTTAGTCCAGATTTTTCCGGGTGAGACAGTTTTTGCATCATTGTCTCCCTTATGCTTCTCAATCGTTTACTCTGAGTCAAAGTCTGATTTTACAAAATGAGTTCTGGTCCCAAAAAATGAGTGCCAGGGCCCACCACCACCAACCACAGGCACAAATTAGGCACTGACTGGCGCCCTACGTGCACCAGCTATGGCACAGACTCATACACACAACAGGCAGTGAGGGAGGGGTACTTACAGGAGTCTCAGGCAGGCATGGATCATGGAGGCACTCGGAGCCCTTTGCAATAAATAGCTTTAATGTGAGGGAAGGGGCAGAAACTCACACACACTGTTACAAAGTGTCAGCGAGTGTTCAATGAGACACAAGATCTCACATATCATGCTAAGGGAGAGGAGTCCTGTACTCTGAATTATATGAATTCCCTAAACATAGATCTGTTAAACAACTCCACAGTGTGCAGTGTCAAAAGATACCCAGGCAAGAGGGGATTCTGTAAATTAAAGCTCGCTTAATCCCTGGTAGAAAGTACCAGTGTGGCCCTTAATCTCACAGACACGTGGCGCTTAAAAGATACAGGCTGCCTCACAAACGCACACGAGTGAGTGCGCGAGGTGTACACGCAGGACAGCAGCTTGTGTGCCCTGTTATACATACGCGTAAGGCCGCAGACCCTCCCCCACTCAGGAAATAGGCCTTCATCTCTTAGAAAGTTGCAAGCGTCCAGCATGTTGCAATCATTGCCACCTTGGAGGGTCATGTGTGTATCGACCAATGGGACCTGGCTACGTAGCTCTGTCATACTCCAGCCCAGAGGACAGTGACACGTCACAAAAACAAACGAAGCAATAACGCCTTGAAAATACCCCACTGTGTGAGCAAGAAAGTACAGAACGGAGGAAAGCGCGCTCTGCCCACAGTATGTACACAGTTCACCTGCTTTGAAGCATGTATGTGGAAAGAATGCGGAAAGGGGATTCCTTCAAACTGCCATGGGAAATGCGGTCTAACAGACCCGACTGGTTTTGTTTGGGATATATTGTACACATGCCAGGATGCACAAAACCAACAAGCTGTCTTAAAACACCCTGGACTGCCCTGCCTAAGAACAAAGTGAGCGAGCTGGCTGGCTCCGTTTCCTTTCCACCCCCTTTCACATTGTTCTTAACTTCGGAATCTAATCCTCACAGCTCCCATATGCAGAGGAAGGAAGCCGCCAGCCCAAATTCAATCAGCGACCGTACATGGAATACGGAAAAAACTTCAACAAGAGCCGTGCAATTGGAATCAGAGGCGTCGCTTGGTCAGTAAGATTGGTAGGATGTGAGCATCATGTTTCCCGACCATCACTCCGGCATATAATGTTAAAAAACATTACATTACAAGCAGGGCGCATGGGAGCGGTTTAAGGGGCAGTGGAAAGGGAGAGGAATATGGATTCTTAGGAGTACTAAATGAGAGAAGCACAATATTGTGTAAAATAAACATTTTTAGAGCTTTCAAATGAGAGAGTGTGTGTGTGTTTTTGTCAGTGTATGTACAGTAGCTGCTCGCACAGGTAAGAGTGGCGGGCGGGGGTTGGGGGGGTGGAAGTCAACAGACTACAGGATAAGTAATATTAAATAAATAAAACCACTTACTTTGTGCTCGCCGCATCGCAAGTGGTTTTATTTATTTATTTAATATTACTTATCCCGTCATCTGTCGCCTTCCACCGCCCCCACATTGCCCCACCCCACGCCCTTACCTGTGAGAGCTGCCACTGTGTATGCATGCCAAAATCCCAGGTGAAATGCGGCAGACACCTCACCATACTTGAATGAAAGCACCTGTACCCAACTATCCATCTGAAAATACCCCAAACACTCCCCTGAAGCGACGCCCCTGACTGGAATGTAAAAGGAAAAGCATCAAGAGGGAGAAGCAGAATTATAAAGAACACGTACACGCTTAAACAAAGATGTGTCCACAACCACAGCTTTATTTATATTTTTCACCCCGTTTAATATAGCGCTAACTTGACCCAATAATAATAATAATCCACATTTGTAAAGCGCGAACAATCACCTGTAAGGGTCTCTAGGCGCTGGGGACCGTCAGGAAGATTAAGCAAGCTATTGCCCAGTCACATGGTGCTGGGCTAATCTGCTGCTGGCGCCGGGGATCGAACCGTGATCCCCAGATTCGGAGTCAGTTGCCCTGGCCGCGGCGCCACACCTCTTCGTCGCCACACACGGCATTAGAGCACTCTAAATGAGCACGGCAGCAGCCCCTGCAGGTAAGAGCGGTGGTCGGAGGGGCCCGGTGAGGGGGGATTTCGAAGGACTATGACGAGGGTAAATTAATTATTTAATTTTTCCTCATCATCGTTCGTCTAAATCCCCCCTCACACACCCCCATCGCCCCACCTCTCTTACGTGCACAGCCCGCGGCTTTGCTCATGTAGAGAGCTCTAACCCCGTTGGGTCAACCTTTGCTATATCAAACTGGGGGGAAAAATATAAACAAAGCTGTGGTTGTGGCTACAGCTTTGTTTAAACACGGCTGCATCTGCATGAGCACCAGATTAGATTGCACAATTTTTGAGGCATATGGATGTGATGTGCTAGCTAGCCCTCACAGGATACTGAACTGAGGCCAGGACTCGAGCCTGGTCCCCCAGTTCGGGATATGCAGCTCTGAACCATAGGATATATCTCCCAAAAATATCCTCAACTAAAACAGTGGCACCCTGCTCACGCCGTACTGCAAGAATTCCAAAATGGCCTCCACCAAGCCCTTTGTGAAAAACTGCTTCACCAATAAACAAACCCAATAAAAATCAAGACGGAGTGATTGATAATCTTTATGCTGATTCAAATATGTTGCCAAAGCCTTACCAGATAAAGAGATCACAGAAATAGTTACCTTTGAAACTACAGATTCTAATTAATGTAAGTATTCTCAGGCGCCGAAACAGAAAGATCGTAAAAAACAAAGATTGGCAAACTGAGGTGGAGATTAAATTTTTTTCAATTACAAAATATGTCAGAAAATAAAAAGGAATAAAAAAAAGATACACTGCCCCTGTCTGGATGTGGTGGCCATAAGCTTTCAATATAAATGTAAAAAAAAAAAAAAAAATTGTCATAATAGAATAATACAGATGCCCTGTAGAAGGGCATCTGTATATTTAGTAAAAATATATAAACCCTTTTTAGCTTTAATACACACCATATGCAAAAGAAACAATTGATGGACGGAATGCTGGACAATGCAAACATTCACCCCCAGTCACAAGGATCTGGGTTAAATCCATCATTCTTTTGCTCATCACACCACCCCAGTTTGGACCCAGCCATATGCAAATCAGTCTTGACCCTGATCCTTGTGGGAATGTTTGCATTGTCAGCATACCGTCCATCATTTGTTTGCTGTAACACTTTTCGCCCTAAGTGGGATGGGTATGCCTAGACGTGGGTCCCTTGCTCACTGTGCCACTGGATTCAAGCTAGCCTGGCTGAAGAAGGGTGACATACCCTGAAACGGGTCCCAGGATGCTTGTTTTCAGTCCAGGGAGGACCTGGCCTGGCAGTTCGGTCTGGACTGTTCCCATGGGGCACAGGGTCAATATTGATTTGCATATTGCTGGGTCCAAACTGTGGTGGCGTAGTGGGCAAAAGAACGATGGATTTAACCCAGATCTTTTGACTGGGGGAGAATGTTTGCATTGTCAGCATTCTGTCCATCATTTGTTTTCTGTAACATTAATACACACCATAGCAAAATATGATTCTTATTGGTGCAAAGAAAAGGTACTACTGTGGCCTGAAGACATAGTTTAAACAAACAAAGATGACTGAAAAAATAATAAAAGGATAAAGAATGGAAACAAAAAAACATTCATAAAATGCTGACCCACCTGTCATGACACTGAAGTACCCTTCGCTTTAGGGGGATGTATACATTAGGTAAAGCAGAACGCCGTCACTCAGAGTGCAAGAGAGCCAATAGCATAAACAGGCTAACCTCTTATCCCTTCCTGTATGGTGTGATGGGCAGAGCAAATTGTGAATGAAAGTTGAACAGACCGTAGTATGAAGAGGACTAACCCAAAGATCCTTGGTGTATATACATAGGTATGTATTTTTTGCTTATAATTTCTTTTACTACATTAAGCAGGAGAAGGTCCGGTATGAGGTTAGAGCATTGCTTGCACACAGCAGAGATGGAATTTATCCTGTGGCTCCTGTGATTTGCTCTCTTTCGTCACCCACCAGTAGCTGGGATATCTTGCAGGGATGGCGGTGACAACTGTAGGCGAGGCCCTTCAGAACAGGGTGCTGCCGGAAGTCATGAGGCTAAATGGGGAGTAAGGGTGGTGAGCCCTGCTCGAAAGGGGATTGTGCCGATCAAGACTTAGGTGCAGCAGGGGAAGTGAAGTCTTCTACTCCAAAATGGTGGCAGGGAAGGGAGGGTGAAGTCTTCTACTCCAAAATGGTGGTCTGTGTATGAGAGAACCGAGGTGACTGCTCCCACAGAGATCCATCCCAAAAGCAAACTCAGAATAATGAGACAGTTTTTATTGAAGGATTCATAATCAGATCTGTTCTTTTCAACTGGAAAGCCTATAAACATTGGCGTGAACACTGAAAATTAACTATTGCTGTCAAAATGATGGCCGGGGCAGAAGTGAGGATGGCTACGTCATCCGCATAGGCTAGAACCTTAAGCTCTAACCAATGGATGTGAAGTGGGCAGATATCCTTACCCATTCTCAAGGCTTGGATATAGGGCTCTATGTATATCGCAAATGACTGGGGTAAGAGAAGACACCCCTGTAGGGTGCCCCTGGTAATACTAACAGGGCCCCACAAAATTCCTAAACACAAAACCCTATCCTTTAAACCTTTACATAGTTGCTGCACCCGATTTATAAAGCAAGGAACAAATCCAGCGGCACCAACTAATACCCACAGAAACAGCCAGGAAACCCAGTCAAATGCCTTTTCCACATCAAGCATTATAATTCTGACTGGGTTTCCATCAGCCGACCCAGCTTCTAGGGTGGCGATGGCCGTATTCACATGGTCAGTGGTATCTCGTCCTGGTATAAACCCATGTTGGTTCTCATCGACCAGATCCTCAATCACAGAAGATAGTCTCTCAGAAAGTATCTGAGTATATATTTTGGAATCAGCATAGGGCAATGAGATCGGTCGATATGATCCACACAACAGAGGTTCCCTTCTTCAGAAAGATGAAGATGTTAGTTTCTGACCAAGTTTGAAAGGACCTGCCCAGATAATTCAAAGGAGTTGAAAAGATCACAAAGAAGAGGCGCAAGAACCTCTAGAAAGGTTGTGCAACATTCAAGAGGGATTTGGCCAGGACGCTTTACCCCTGGCTAGTTGTTTTACTGCAGTCTCTACTTCAAGCAGGGTAATTGGGTCCTCCAGACTAGATCGCTGTAGCCCTGTCAGTGCCCGATGGTAGTCCTCCCAGTAAAGCTTTTGATAGTACTTACAGAACAAAGTGTTTGATCATTGCTTGCTCACCGCTTTCATTAAGGATTATCTGGATACTATTCATGATCGCTCTATCCTTAACCCCAAAAGGGTATACGTTCCATCTTATAAGTATTCATTTACTTTACTTGCATCTTCTTTATTGATCTATCCCAAAGTTTCCCCCTGAGTGTGGCCTGAGCAGTTGCGAGTTGATCCAAAGTAGTGGTGAAGGTCCCCCAATCCGGATTTATTACACTTTGCACTAGAAGGCATTCCTTAGCGCTAAGAGAGGGCCTAATACACTCCTCCTCCTTAATCTGCTCCTTTCTTCGATAATCTGAATATTTCAAAGTATACTCTCTACAAGAGACCTGAAGCACATCCCATACCACTGAGAAAGAAGCAGAGCCAACACTAAACTGCACATATTCCCTCAGTTCTTTATTCATATAGTTAATATACCCCTCTTCAAATAACAGCTGTCTATCAAAGGTCCACATAGAAGACCGGCCACACTGGACAGACTGTTCCATTGAAAGAAATAAAGATAAAGAGCTGTGATCAGAGATGGGGGAATATTCGACTGTTATTTTTTGGTCCTGATGAAATGCCTACTGACCCTTTGGGCGACTAAGGCATGAAACATGTTGACTTCACTTAATTGATAGCTGTCTAGCTACATTGTGACTGAAGGATAGGACCATTGTTTTTATTTTGTCATGGTACCCCTGCCCCATAAAGAATTGTTTTGGGGTACCGGAGTCTATTTTAGACACACTTCACTTTTCAACAGAAGCACATCTGCTCTGTACCCTCTCATGCATTCACCTAAACGGTGTATTCTGATCAAAAGATCCAGAATAAGCCCCCAAGCCAGTCAGGCATTACAACGCCTGGCAGACCCAGAGCACCCAATGATGAAGCATGACACCCCAAAAGATGTGTGAGGGCATTAAGATCAGACCTTCTGGTCCCCTTGTGACGATTTTGGCCAGTCTTGTTGCTTCACCACCTTGTGATCCCTTTGCTTATGAGGAACTACTCCTACTTTGATGGTTAGTCGGATTACTTCTTGGAAGAGCATAGGCGCAGGACCTCTTTAAATATAGAGCTCTTTATCCCTCTACTGGATATAATAAATCTTTGTTATCACTCATTCAGAATGGGGATCTCTATTTTGAGCGTTAATCTGGCAGCACTCAGTTGTAGCGCAACTGGATGGGTCGTTTGACCAATATAACAATAAATTAGCTAGCTAGCAGGGAATTAATCCAGGATGTTTTGCAGCGGATTGCTTTTCAATTTGGCCAAAACCTAAGTCATGCTCTTTTGACACAAAAGATAAATGCCCCCAAAAGATTTTATTTACAAAAAAGCCATCTTCTGTTTTACCAGACAAAACATAAATCTAGTGCAAAAACAGTGGTTATTTTGAGCCGATGGTAGCATGTGGGCCCACTGGCACTCATTTTTCCTCAACACATTTTGAGCCAGAGCAAAAGAGAGGAAAACACAAAAGAAGGAAAGGAGGAAAAGGAGAAAGATGGAAAACAGCGACAAATGGAGAAAACAGCAATAACAAGAACCTGCAAGAGTGAGATAAAGAAGCAGGGGTTGTCCAGTGGTGGATGCAAGGTCATGATTTTAATACTACTCATTCTTGGTATTCGGCACCTGGACCTTCAATAGCACCGGCCTCAGGCTTCTGAGCAAAAGTTGGGCCCCAGCATTTTTTTGTTTCTATAAATTACGCAATGTGCATAAAGTTCGTAACATATTAATCTTTTTAAACCAGCAATTAGCTATAGAGCCATAGATGGCTTATATCTTGAAAAATATCAATCTGCACCTTTTTCAGCTACACAAAATAGTTTGCTTTATTTCAGATATGAGATAGTTATGGTAGGTTCAATAATCAACTTCCAATTAGAATATTCTAAAACCTTGGGATCCATTGTTTTTTCAGTATCTGGGTACCCCAATCTGCAGTAGAAAAGCTGCTCCAGGGCATGAGAAGAAATGATCAAGTCTCAACCTCAAGATGCAGCCTTTAAAGTTTGAAGATAGTCTCAAATTCCCAATATCATTAGGAGTTCTAGCGCCCTGAACCCTACAAGGAATGCTTGTCATACCACAATAATTTGAATCTATATGGCATTTAGCTACTCTTGGCTTATTCCAGCACACTCTTCTTACAGGAATAAACTTTTAAGCTTTTGCTCCTATATTCAGGCATCAACTTCGATTGAAAGTAATGAGAGAAGCCTCACATCACAGTATCCATCCCCTCAATTTAACACAAAGTTCAGAATACCTTTTTCAGTGAACAAACACCGGAAAGCTACACAGCCAACAAGAACGCCACCGGCAGACACCACCACCTCATCAGATCCGCCAAAAGGACCTCCTCCAAAGACCGCCTAGACAACAACGCACACAACAGCAAAGAGCTCTTCAACATCGTGAAGGAGCTCTCCAACCCCAGCTCCAACACCAACAACATCCCACCTTCACAAGACCTGTGCGACTCGCTGGCCACCTTCTTCCATCGCAAGATCACAGACATCCACAACAGCTTCAACGCCGTCACCACCCCGGCAACCACTGAGACCCCCGCTCCCACGACCACCACCTGCACCAACCGCCTGAACCAACATAAACAACGACTACACCATCAAGATCATGAACAACATCCACTCCGGATCCCCGGAAGACCCCTGCCCACACCACATCTACAACAAAGCCAGTAGCACCATCGCACCCCATCTCTGGAAAACCATCAACATCTCCTTCGAGACAGTGATCTTCCCGGAGAGCTGGAAGCACGCAGAGATCAACGCCTTACTCAAGAAACCCAAGGCGGACCCCAAGGACCTCAAGAACTTCTGACCCATCTCCCTGCTCCCGTTCCCGGCGAAGATCATCGAAAAGGCCGTCAACAAACAACTGACCAGCTTCCTTGAGGAGAACAGCATCCTGGAACCATCCCAGTCCGGGTTCTGCAGCAACCACAGCACCAAAACTGCCCTCATCGCTGCCACCGATGACATCAGGACCCTGCTAGACAACAGAGAAACCGCGGCCCTCATCCTCCTGGACCCGTCAGCCACCTTTGACATGGTCTGCCACCGCACACTACGAGCACACCTCTACGACGCCGGAATCCAAGAGAAGGCCCTGGACTGGACCTCCTCCTTCCCCTCCGGCAGAACACAGAGCGTCTGCCTCCCCCCCTTCCGCTCTGAAGCCACCGAGATCATCTGCGGCGTACCCAAAGGCTCATCCCTCAGCCCAACGTTGTTCAACGTCTACATGGCACCACTCGCCCACATCGCATGACGGCACGACCTCAACATCATCTCCTACGCCGACGACACCCAGCTGATCCTCTCCCTCACCAAGGACCCCAACACCGCCAAAACCAACCTCCACGAAGGAATGAAGGCCGTCGCCGACTGGATGAGGAACAGCCGACTGAAGCTGAACTTGGACAAGACGGAGGTCCTCATCCTCGGATCCACCCCCTCGGCCTGGAACGACTCCTGGTGGCCGACTGCACTAGGAACACCCCCAACACCCACCGAACACGCACGCAACCTAGGGGTCATCCTTGACTCTACCCTCTCCATGATGAAGCAGGTCAACGCCGTCTGCTCCTCCTGCTTCAACACCATCTGCATGTTTCGCAGGATCTTCAAGTGGATCCCCACCGAAACAAGCAGGACGATCACCCAGGCCCTCGCCAGCAGTAGCCAGCAGTAGACTGGACCACGGAAACGCACTCTACGTAGGAGCCCCGGCAAAACTCCTGAAACGGCTTCAACGCATCCAGAACGCCTCCGCACGCCTGATCCTTGACATTCCTCGCCACAGCCACATCACACCCCACCTGAGAGACCTACACTGGCTCCCTGTCAACAAGAGAATAACCTTCAAACTCCTCACCCACAAGGCACTCCACAACACCGGACCAACGTACCTCAACAGCCGACTCAGCCTCTACACCCCCACCCGCCAGCTCCGCTACGCAGACCGTGCCCTCACCACCGTCCCCCGCATCCGAAGAGTGACCACCGGTGGCAGATCATTCTCCCACCTCGCCGCCAAGACATGGAACACCCTCCCCATCCGCCTGCGGCAGACCGAAGACCTTCTGACCTTCCGAAGACTTCTCAAGACCTGGCTCTTCGTACAGTAGCAGCTTCCCCCCCCCCGCCCCCCCCCCCCCATAGCGCCTTGAGACCCTCGCGGGTATGTAGTGCGCTTTACAAATGCCATGATTGATTGATTGATTCAGTACACTTAGAGGAAATTAGCATTTTAGCATCTAAAAAGCAAGATCACATATAGTGCTCTAAAAAACGTGTCATTACTTACTTGGGGGCAACACAAACGAATATGTAAATAGACCACTCCACTAGGAGAATTATTAAAATAAAAATAGTTTGGCTGCAAATGACCATATGCTCAGAATGGTGGATTACAATAAATAAAGCTCTTTTTCGTTCACCCATCCATCCCACTGATCAATCAAGACCATTAGCATAGAGCCAATCACTCGTCACTGATCCCTACCAATGCTCCCTCCTTGTGTGAATGTAATGTCACTCCTTTCATCCAGATACTGTTTTGTTTGTCACCCACATTTTTCCTGCATACGTGTGTAGGTCACCCAAACTAGAGAAATGATGACCCATTACCATCTTGCACTTAGGGAGTAGGGGCTGGAGTCAGGAGTGGCAAAGTGTGTTTCTTCTATCACCATGAACATTAGCTGCGATCCAAAGAAGATCACTTAAATTACACTTTGCATCCATTTAAAGAGTGTTGGTTGCTTAATGGGCACAGACCAGCCCTATTGGGGAGATGCTATATATTTATCATCATGTAGGTCAAGGTAAATGGACAACAGCAATGCCAACAACCAAATGGGTTCTGCCTCTAAGTGCAAATGCCATGAGCACACACCTGCTTACTTGTGATATATTTTTTTGCCATAGTTCCTCACAAGTGATTCTGCACTTCCCTCTATCCTGGTCTCTTGTGCCCTTGTTGTCCTGGTCTTCATTTTTGCTTTTTCATGCTCTTTTTTCTTTACATCTCTTTTGCCCCCTCACTACTTCCATCACCTGTATCTTGCGATCACATTTCTTCTCTGCATTTCGCATAGTAGACCTGTCTTCCTCTTTGCCCTTCTCTTGGGACCAGGTGATTCCTGTTTGAATTGCTTTCACCAGAGTATCCATGATTAAAATGCCAATTCTGCCACAAATCCCCCCAAAATGATTTTCTAAGACTGACTCACTGCTGCGGAGTTTCACTTGGAACTCAGTCACAGCTGAGTTTTTCTTATTGACACTTGGATAAAGAGCATGGTAGGTTACTCTACCCAATCTTCGATTATATTTCCAAGGAGAACTGTTAGATATTTTATCTCATCTGAATGATGCGCTCTCGGCCCTGATTTTCAACAATTGCCTACTCTATGCAATATTTGCAGAAACAGACGTTTAATTATCCATGCTAATAAAAATATTCCATCTCCCGAAAAAAATTGATTTCAATTAATTCAGTACCTAATTTGGTGCAAAAATAAATTTTAGAAGAATTGAATATACCAGCCTGTGACAAGTTCCTTGAATTAAAAGATTGTATAGGTTTCAGTAGACGGCTGTCCACTACCACTGAGGAACTCAACCCCTGTGAAACTTTGTGCTTTCATGCTCTTGGAAGTCCTGGGATCAGCTTGGTATATCAAATAGTATTACAGGCAAGAGGTTGTTGTTTTTTGTTTTTTTTTAAATTAAAAGTTTTTAAAGAATTTAACCAACATCTCTTGCATAGAAAACCTCTACTATTTTAAAACTGCTGTTTAAATTTATTCTTAGATGTATTGGCCATTGATACGGGCAGATCCAAGGAAGTCATCAGTTTGATCTGCTCACTAATCATTTCCAGATAACAGGACAAGGAAACTGGGTTCAAGATTATGCTTAAGGAGTGGGGTGAACTAAGCCAATATACACATAAGCTATTTGGAGCCGCTAATTTTAAAAGAACAATTACTTTTTTTATACCATGTCACTTTTGTATATACTATTCCCTTATTCCCATCATGCTTTCTGGTCTCTGAAACCCAACCACTAATGCTTTTCTCTATGTCTGCAGCCTTTCCCTTTGCTGCAGCCTTCTCTGGGAAGATATTGTACATATAGAATTATAGACTCTAAATTAGAAGTGTGCATCTATAGTCTATGCAAGCAAGGTTCAGACCCCACACTGTGGCAGGACTAGGTGTGAAAATCCGAGATCACACAAAGTTATATTGTTTCCCTTAAGCCTAGAATGTTTCTTGGCTTGGATCTGTTCAGAAGGATGCAGGCAGCTATTCTTCTCTCCCTGGTGGTACGTGCGCTGTTTTTTTTAACACAGGTACTTCAGTGCAAATGTGCGATGCTACTGGGAGACCTTGATATGGAGCAGGTTGTGCAGAAGTAGGACACATTGATGACTTACCGCATTGCATGCTACAGCATCAACAGGCATCATGGAAACCTGCCAGCAGAAAGTGGTTCTACACCTGTCACATTACTGTGGTAGCTGAAGGAGCATCTGGTAATGCACAGGTATTTTCCAGAGTGGGTAGACTGACGTCATAACATAGATACAACCACAGAGGGAATCCATCATGCACTAGGAACTCAAGAATGTATAGCTCTTACCTACTGCTTCTTCCCAGTGATTTTTTGGGGAAACCTGAAGATATTTAATAGTTAGTATGAGAAACACCAATATAAGCTTAAGGGGTTTACTGTAACATGTTTGAAGCTTCCCAAATGCTTCACTCGCTAAGCACACAGAAAACACATATGTGCATCTATTTTGATTCAGCATGGCACACGTCTATGGTGCCCTCTCGAGAATAGAGCAAGATACATTCTAATTAGCCAGCTCTATCAGCTCCACTTGCCAGCCCACAGCACCTTCAAAACCATCTGGCTCATATACAAAGCCATCACGACCAGCACCCCTGCCTAGACTGCAGACAAGCTCATGGTGTCTGGTGGCTCTCGGCACACCCGCAGCCAGAAACTATCAGATTGCAGACTAAGAAGTGTAGAAAACAAAAAACAGGCAAGAGGGATTTTCTGGAACCAGGACAAGATCTGGAACAGCATTCCTGTACCCACTAGGAGAGCCCTAACACTGCTCCTGTTTAGGAAAGAGTTGAAGATGAACCTCTTCAAAGGGCACTACATCAGAATGCATTAACAGTCCACAAGCATGCTACCTCACTCGTCCCTCGATGACTGCATGTTTGTCTTGGTCCTGTACAGTGCGTTGACGCCTTTTGGCTAGGTTCATGCTACAGAAATACCACAAACATACATACTACGCCAAAGTTTACAATAAGGCTCTGAGAGTTTGCATTCTACTACTGCCCCAAAAGTTTTTTTTAAACTATATACGTGTGAAGAGCCAGAGGAATATCATAGAGGTACCTGCATTTCTTCAAACAGACTGCGAAAGAAAGCATACATGGTGTTTTCAATCTCTCTTGGTCTCATAATCAATTATTATTAAGATTTAGTTATGCATATTTTTTGAATATTTTAAAATGCTACATGCGATTTATGGCCGTTGAAAGGCGACTAGCATGCAAAAGTTGAAAATCTGAATATTCCTTACAAACTCAAGGGTAATAGATAGCACATCCAGAGTTTTAATATGAAAATAGCCACACAGCTGGAAATCTATCCACCTTTATAAAAAAACATATCCATGTTCTCCATCTCTGAAAACAATAAATAATATTCTCTTTTCTGAAGACATTCATCATTACAAACATAAATTCTGAGGTGCTCCACCAACACATTCACAACCCTGGTCTTAGCAAGTTTTCAATAAGTTCCCAAATAGGAAATGGGCCTGTAGCCCCACTGCAGCAGGCACTGCAGAATGTAATGCCAGATATGTCACTCATGGCAGTCGGTGGAATTTGTGGCAGAAGACCTGGGCACAAGCTTTAAATATTTTTTCTCAAAGTCCCTTTTCCACGAGTGATTGAAACCCAGAGCAGTAACTTCCTAAGCCGCTGTCTCTTTATTCCTCTAAGCCTTTCATTGTATTTGAATCTGGATCTAAGAGGGAGAGGGAGGTGATCAGTGAAAGGTCTTTAGAAATTGCATTTGGCCTGGTTGCTGCCTTTAGATGAACTGAAGCACTTCCTGTTTCATGACCTTTCCCAGTGTAAACCTCTTACATAAGGAATATAATGAGACTGCTCTTACTCATCATGCACAGCGGGTGGGCTGCCACTGCCCTGGTTTTCCTAGAAGAAGAATAGATGTGTTATAACTTCTTTCCCTGCCGCTCTTGGGCGGTCAATTAAACGAAAAGTGGCTCTGAATTATGAGGATGATGAATTGTAAAAACAATGCTTTGTGATATCGTCATAAAACAGCAGCTAAAATGACAATAATTAAGGTTTGTAAACGTACCTAAAACCAAAAGTTCATTATTTCTCATAAAAAAACTTGTTTCCATAGTATCATACTATGAACCAGGTCCAAATGCATAAAAGTTCAATGCTTTGTGATATGTATTCGACAGCCTAATGTAAATTAAAATGTTTCAAAGTATTTTCTGTAAATAGTAATACACAAGTGCACAAGCTGTATTTAAATGCACGCGTGAACAAACATTTCCCTGTGCAGCCATAATTTTACGGAAAACCTCAAATATTGTCGGCCCTTTGCGTTATACTGGTCAGAAAAGGTTATGTCTGTAATGATTTGTTTAAAGGTAATGGTATTGCCTTCTGTGTTTTGAATACAAGGGTATCATTTGGAATGCAACCATGCCCATGCTTGGCTCCTTTGTTGTACAGAAAGAAGTAGTTTCAAAACCCGCATTTTACAAGGATGCTGCCAAGCCAATAATTGGTTTTTTATCATTTGCAGAAATTGCAAAATTCCTCTCAGTTATGGATTTTATCCAACGCGATGTCAACATTCTTTCTTTTTGCCGGAAATGTATTTACAAAATTATAGTACCAGACTACTCTGCTAAGACCACCAATGCCGTTTGTTTAATTGCCATGCGTTTCAAGGAAATTCAACAAGGCATTAACATTCTAATCGCAATCAGGTCTCAATATCGACTGCTCTTACAGACATTAGATTTAAATACTTCTCACTTCTGCAGACAGATTACCTCAATAATCTCTAGATCTCATCGTTTGGGACTGCTAAATTGGTTTTACAAATGCAATAAACCTGTTTAGCGCTTCAGTAACTGGTTACCGAATTGTAAAATGGGCTTAGAGATGGATTATGAATGAACCGCATTTTGGAAGGGGCATGCTTAGGGCCTCCATTTCAAATTTCGATTCACACTGAGTTTACAACCCAACTTGGGTTGATAGGTTACTGAATCCCCAATGGAGACGGTAACCCATTAGCAAAGGGGAAGAGATCCCCACAGGACCTCTTACTCCGTGTGAATAAAAAAAAAAATGTTTTATGTGAGTGTACAGTGGTCCAGTTCACTAAAACCAGCTTTTTATTAACTACATTTTATTTCCTTAAATGCAATCCTTTTCCTTTAAGGAAAACAGGCTACACTAAAAAGAAAATATATATATTTTATTTAAATGCTATAATAGACAATGGTGGTCTGCTGACCCCAGAAGGTCACCATCCCTGTGATCGCATCCAGTTGGAGTGAGTTGCAATTTGTGATCTACCTCATTAATATTAGTGAGGTACGTCAAATTGCGACTCACATCAAATAGTGATTTTGCAAGCTGACCTTATGACACAGGTCGATTTGCAAATCTGACTTCATTTGCAAAATGTTGGAGCGCAATTTGCGGGTGGTTTTTGTACCTGAACTGTTCCTGCATCTGGCCCTTAGAGTATGACATGCACACATTCCACTTTGAAATGGTGGATGTCCTACATCATTACAGTCTCAGTTCCCTCGCCTAATTTAGAGATGAGAAACTGTTTGTTTCTGCCGGCAAAGCCACCGCTGGCTCTTCCCAAGATCTACCCTGGTCCTTTTCAGAGCGCCGAGGTCAAGGCCCCTTACCTTTCTCCACCCTTTCTTTGTTTCTTTGAAATCACAGAGCAGAACTTATTTTGAAGTCACCATTATCCCCTTACGTACGCAATCATGTAGCCTCTGAAGGATCTATCCAACCATTCCTACTCCCCAACTTTATACGTTTTTGCCGGGTGCCCCGCCATTCCTGGGATTTCCCTGGCCTCGACGACTGAAACAAGTGTGTTTGCCATGTTTTCAGAAATATTAGCATTTGTCATTCAGCTTTTTCATCTATAAGAAACCTTTGGTGTCCTGTAAAGGGACTGGAATCCAACATTGCCTATGAGCCTAAGCACACATCCCTTGTACAAGTCAGGACTCACTCTCCTCCTTATGGTAATTACATTATGTTCCTGTCGAATGTGGGTCTATCTGCCCAACTACCTATTTTTCGCACCCATATTGTCATTAATTTAATAGACCCTACTTGTCATATATGCTCACTTTAGGATTAGTTTCTTGAACATATGAGGTCAGCAAGAACCAGTGTTGACATTAATTTGATTGGCTGTTTATGATAGCTACTTAAGATAAACAGTTTGTTCCATTTATTTTCTATGTATATAGTCAAAGTAATGTACCTTTATAATATATATAATATAATTTTTTTGTATAATTATATGAATTCAGACATGTATCCTAGTATGTGTCCTGAGAAGGCCTGAAAATTGAAGTCTGAAATGCATCACCCTTTCTCAGACGAGTTTACAATATGGACTGTGGGAAGCTTCTGGATACATTCTTCAAAGCTGAATACATACATACATACATATATATATTCATTTTTTCTTCTCTCTCTCTCACTCGCTCTCCCTCTCTCTCTCTCTCTCTCTCTCTCTCTCATGAACTACCTCAGGGTACAAAATCGAAACTTGAATGATTGGCTGAGACTTTAAGTGTGGTCTGTGTCATCGTAATGTGTGAATATTTTAAATATATTAAATATTATTCAGTTTTGAAAAAAATCAAATATGAGTCATGACTAAATAATCCTTTACGGTTATAACAGAATAAAATGCTGTCATATATACTCCACTTTAAAAAGTTCTGTACTATGAAGTTAATAATGAGTCTGATGCAAACATGTGTGCGGTCATTAAATAGTGACACAAGAATGATTGTAGATCCAGTCTACTGGCTGCGTTAATCCCTCCCTTAAGAAACCCGTTTCTTTAAAGCTGCTGTTTTTAACCATTGAAAATCCATTGCCGGTGGGCTTTGTGCCGCAGGGCAACAGGCAAATAAGCCCCCTCTGGCCCGTCAAATGTAGGCTTCAGATGCTGTTTTCCTGTTTGCAACCACAGTGAAAGTCTCTGTGGACCATGCTGGCCGACGTCCCCAGGGCTGTTAAAAAAGAAGAAAATATAGTAACAGGCACAACAACGTGTCTTGGTAATAATAAGTCTCCAGCTGTTCATGACCACCAGCAACGAGTTTATGCAGATGAGGCTTGTGGGCTGAACCCATTTTAAGGACATCACAATCCTCTTAACCTCTGGGTGGTCATGAGTTGATTTGAAAGATACAACAAGCATTGGCAATGCCAATAGGTCTGGATTATGAATGAAAGTACCTCTTATGTCACTATTGGGTTTAGCACTTTACAGACCATCGTACATGTACTCTGCCACTCGCACTCATACATCTAATCATCTATCCTCCGACTCATTCTTGCATTCAGCTTATCACCCAATCGGAATAAAACACACAAGGTTCCACAACATAGAATGGTACACATTCCTCCGGGCTGCCCTCCTCCCATCTGAGCTGCTGCCAGAAAAAGACAAGCGCCAAAGATTATCTAGTTATGTAAGACACTTGTGCAGCTTTACAATGCCATGTGTGTGCCTCTGAAGGTTTAAGCTGTGCCAACTCGATAAATAAACAAAAGGATAACAGTTGTGGGGAGAGCACTTTTTTGTGGAAGCACACAACTTCTGTCCAATCAATACATGCACCCCTGTCTCCCAACACATGAGCGAAGTCAAAACCTCTCTCTGGCTCCATACTACCAATGTGAAGCATGCATGCCTTGCCCTGCGTTCATAAGCAACCTGGAATGGTAGGAACCCCTGTAGAACTCCGCAAGCCCTACCTCACACAGCAAAAGAGTATTTTTTCCTGGCACAGAGCTGCCGATTGGAATATTCCATGGCCCTGGGATGCATTTTGCATGGCATCATAATGATGGCAATTTTGATTGGTATATATTGAGGGACGGTATTTCTGATAAGCACAGCAAGTGTTGTAGGCATAGTTTTTGGCACAGTAATTCTGACATCGTACCGAAAAGGACCAGTGGCTCATTTTGTGGTACGTGAATAAGATTGGATGTGGTCTATTGAACTGCCATTTCGATGGCAGTATCCCCGTACTAGCTAGAAATAAGGGCAGATTCGGATGCACAACATTTGATGCATGAGTTTCTACCACAATTGGTCTAATGCGGGTGTCGGTATCAGAGTGCTGAAATGAGGTACAGTGCAATGACTCGGATGGCTCTGTTTTATGGCACAAAAACTGGCACACAAAGCTGTCCAGAGTAATTTCCAGAGGTTAAGATAACGTCACTAGTTTGCGTCACTTATAGCTTTTGATATGCATAGCCTCTGGCAAGGATACCCATATTACCCGGCAAGTCGTGCCGAAGATGGCGAGGAAGGCAGTCCTGTTGGTGGTGCTAAAGATAGTATCAGGGCTTTAAGTGGGCCGGGTTGTCACCGGTGCTGAGCATTGGCAGTTTTTAGGTCTCGCCTGAGCCAGCGAGCATGTGGTGCACTGCGAGGCATTTTGTAAGGGCTTTAAACTGAAAACACACGCTTGTGCCTGTGCTTTTTTTCTTCTTTCCTGCTATTGGCCTTTGCGTGCGTCTTTCTAAGAAAGACAGCACACAATTGGCCCAAGGCGGGCGCATGTCCCGCCTTCTTTTTCCCCTGGCCTAGGGCTTGCGAGAGCGAGCATCAGCACCATCTGGTTCCAATTCAGCTGATTACTCACTGCTCGCGGTTCCTCACTGATAAGCCCCTCCCTTGCAGGAGAATTACTGGAGCCCGGGAGGGGATGGGTGCATGTGTGAGGAGTGGACGTCAGTGATCCCTTGGACGTCCCCCACGCGGGGCTCCGTCAGCTGCACACTGAGGCTGATTTAGAGGCGCACGCGGTGCGGGCTCCTCTCCCCTCGTGCGACTGGGCTGTCCCGGGGTCGGAGCCTGCCTACACCGGCTCCTTTTGAGGGAGGGCAGTGCTTCACAGCCCCTCGGATCACCATGGGCGTTGTGTGCCGGCTGCTGCCGCTCTTTGTCCAGGCTGCCATCTCCATCAAAGGTGAGTACCTGTGTGTCTCGTGAGGGGGTTCCTTTCAAGCTTTAAGTCTCTTGTGATCGCCGCAGTGGAAATATCAGCAGTTGTCAATTGCCAGTTGACCTGTGTGCTGCATGTGCACTATTATAGCCAATACACTGCCTCTAAGGATGGCAAAGGGGAAGATCTGTATGTGCACGGCGACCTAACGCACTTGAGTCCTTTAGGAAGGAAGATGTGGAAATATAACTTGTGGAGTTTAAGTATTTATGGACCTAAAGAGAAATCTCCCTTCGACTGGCGAGTTATAAAACACACTCTGCGAGACTAGTTTACCAGAGAGTCCCCGTTGTGAGAGTTGCCGTGCGCTCCTCCACTTTTGGCATCTGACAGTACCTCAGAGGTGTGAAAGTAGTAGGGGTTAGTTGGAAGTCCCCAACTTTCATTTCACGCCAGCATTTGCTCGTTTTCTGAGAACCCCCATTTCACAGACAAGGGCAGAGACCAAGTGGTTTGCCCATGGTCACACGTTTACAAGAGATCGGATGGAGAAGCTGGGATTCGTTCCTCGATTTCCTGGTTCCACAGTGATATCAACGCATAAATACGTTTCTTGGAAGACAAAGAACATTTACATTTCTCCCCAGTAATAGTTACCAAGAACACATTATTTAATTTATGTTAATTTATGTAGCACGTCTTGTCATTCTCGTCACCTAATTCAAAGTAAGTTCTGCGTGAAAGAGCACGTTTCGAAGTTGAACCGTGCGTGCACATAGAGTTGTAGCAAGTTTAGCCGGCAGTTATAGCAGGAGAAATTGGCACACAAATGCCACTATGGACAGCCAGCCATTCGTTATCTATGGCGGACCGCGTGTTTTTATAGTCTTGTGTACATAAGCAGAGTCTGTGTGCTGTACAGGCTGTGAGGGGTGCAGAAGTTACAAGGGGCTGCGTGTTGTGCAGACTGTGATGGGGTGCAGGGGTTGTGTAGATTGTGATGGTGTTGCAGGGGCTGTGAGTTTGGCAGATTATGGGGTGGCTAAACGGGCTATGTGTCGTGTGGATTGCGATGGTGTTGCAGTGGCTGTGTGTTGTGCAAATTGAGATGGGCTACAGAGGCTGTGTGTTGTGCAGACAATGGTGAGGCTACAGGGGCTTTGTGTTTTGCAGATTAAGGTAGGACTGCGTGTTGTGTAGATTGTGATGATGTTGCAGGGGCTGTGTGTTGTGCAGAAAGAGATGGGGCTGTGTGTTTAGGTTGGAACTGGGTTTGAAAATCTGTGTGTTGTGCAGTTTGTCGTGGTGAATTCAGCAGCTGCACGAGTTGTGTTGAACAGATTTTGATGCGATACAGAGGATGCAAGGGTTGTGTTGAACAGATTGTGATGGGCTACAGAGGATGCAAGATTTGTGTTGAACAGATTGTGATGGGATACAGAGAATGCAAGAGTTGTGTTGAACAGATTGCGATGGGATACAGAGGATGCAGGGGTTGTGTTGAACCGATTGTGATGGGATACAGAGGATTCAAAGGTTGCAGGTTGCATAGTTTGGATGGTAAATTCAGGGGCTGAAGGGGTTAGTTGTGCTTTACCAGACTGTGATGGGATGCTACGGCTATAGGAGTTGTGTGTTCAGATTTTGATGGAATATGCAGATCTTGCAGGGGTTGTGTGATTGTGATAAGGATTCAGGGGTGTGTGCTTTGTACAGACTGTGACAAGAAGGCACATACTGTGTATTGTTCAGGTTGTGATTGGAATACACAGGCTGCAGGGAGCTGTGTGCTATACTGATTATGATGCGGGCACGGGGAGGGGCTGTGTTATGATTGACTCTGCAGATTCATAATGAGGGGCAGCTTATGACAGGGCTGCGCACGTGTGCAGGAGACACAGTATTTCTGAGGGAGACACAAGCCGCCTTGGGGCGAGCCGAGCCAGGACTTTGGTTTGGCTCCAAGAGCCAAAGCTCCAAAGGAGCCACCAATAGGTGTAAATCAGTCCAAAATGTCATGAAAAATTATTAATAAGACTTTAAAATGCTAAAAAGAAAGTGTTTATGATTTTATGTATCCCAATTAAGTAGATACAAGTATACCATTAATACCACTCAGTGACACATAATTACATGCCACATACTTACACTCTACTCAATGCAACATAAATACACTCCACATAATACCACAGTGCCACATAATTATATGCTACATAATGAAGCTGCGCTCAATGCAACATACACTCCAAATACCACTCAGTGCCACATAATTACACCCCACATAATTACACTCTACTGAATGCATCATACACTCCAAATAATACCACTCAGTGCCACATAATTACACGCCACATAATTACACTCTACTCAATGCAACATAAATACACTCCACATAATACCACTCAATGTGACATAGTTACACGCCACATAATTACTCTACTCAATGCAACAAATACACCCCAAAGACCACTCACTACCACATAATTACACACCACATAATTACTCTCTACTCAATGCAACAAATACAATCCACATAATACCACTCAGTGCCATAAAAGTACACACCACATAATTGCACTCTACTCAATGCAACATAAATACACTCCACATACATGCACTTTATACCAAATACCACCAATCAACATAAATGCACTCCACACCATGACACAATTTCACTAAGCATAACTTCACTCAACACCACAGTTCCAGGCCACACAATTCAACTCCACACATTTCCAATACACACCGCATAATTACACACCAAACACATTTCCACTCCACAATCCACAACGTACCTCCAATCCACACCATATAGTGTCACCACCTGAGCACCAAACATCATTCACCACCACCATTTTGCATCAGCGCACCACCTAAGCATCACATCAGTATGCCCTTGGAATCTGGCATCTGTTGAGTCTCCCCTAGTGTCCGTCCGCTGCTCGTGTTCTAATTAAATTACTGTTTTCCAACCTCCACTTCCCCGTTATTTATGTCCCACTCCCCCAAAAGAATTTTTTTTTATAACAAACAAGCAGCAGAACAGGCAGGAAGAAGTTGCCAGCAGTGAAAGTACAAAAAAACTAGAAGACATTTTTTATGTTAAAATCTTTTTTTCAAAATCAGGTTTTTCAGTTGTATATAATGTTGTCTTCGTTTGTATAAAGGTAACAAAAATGCTTAACACTTTTTATTATAACTTTTCAACATAATGCACAGCAGCCACTCTGCTCTACAGCATAGCCAAAAGTTCTGGCTAAACACATAAAGGTACCAAAGGCAAGACCTATTGTCTATGCCAATGCTTGTTTAAAGTGGGCTTCAAAACGGGTCTCTATCGGGCTCTGTTTTGTGCTCTGGCACAGATGGTCCATTTTTTTTCCAGATTGCAGTGACAGGAGGCACATGGATGTGCGTGTGCTCACACTGCTCACTTCTAACTAGTGGAGAAGTTACGGCATGACGTCATGCCAGCTGAGCTTGTAGGGGAAGGGAAATCGTTTAAAGAGAGTCATTTTGTCTATGGATTTCCCTTCTCTTTTTGAAACTTCTCTTTTTGAAACTCCGGGGCAGCAGCATTGCCGTGGTGTCACCAGGTCTTTACTTGGAAGCTTTTTCAATATTATATACAAGCCATAGTTGCTGCTTATTTATCTTATGCAACTAACTACCATTGACAAAGCCAATAGTCCTGACTTCTTGTAGGTATGAGGTTACTTGTTGTATCATATATCTGGATGCCATGACATAAACAGCAAATTACAAGTCCCTACAAGTCCTGCGCACACTATGCTAAGCACTGATTTTTAGCTTACAGTTTTAAGCCACGCCCTTAATTACAGTGGCCACACCCCTTTGAGAGACCCCTCAGGTTTTTTCATCCCACTTAAAGCCCAGGGTAGTAGAAAGCCCGTTTATTAGGTCGAGCCTACAGCAGTGCATGCGTTGTTGCCCGACTTTTACTAAGGGGCTTTTCAAAGTGCTATCCACAAGCTTTTCTTGGCCTGAAGCTTGCGTGCATGCTCGTGTGCACGGGCGCAGCCACCATCTGCCTTTCTTATCTCTTCCTCCTCGCTGGCCATTAATTTCACTTTCGCGGCAATGGCTCTCCTCCAAGAATATTCAGGAGACTATTCTGAGTTCTAGCTACCAAAGACTCAGATTCCAAGCAATGACGGAGTGTACTGCAGCAAATACATCAAATATTGGGAGCCCTACATGCAAGGTAATGTTTTTGTACAAAAGGCACATATATTTTGTCCTTCGAAACTCTCTAACAATACATGTAAAACTTTCGAGATGGCCTCAAACTCCTTCTGAAATGACTTTACCAGACGTTAAAGATGCTTTTCTTGAAAGTTCTGTGCTCAGTTTGGAAAGGTGGCCCAAGAATCCGCAGGTGTTAACTTATTTTTAATACAGAAATAAGCACCGTACTTTTAACTAAGTGCATGCCAACTCTGGAGCCCGCTGGAACCGACTTCATTTGTAGCCCTCTGTGTGATTCCCGCACTTAGCCTAACGTAGAGATGTGGCTTCACTGCTATTGCATAAACTGCACGGACAGTGTGCGTTTTATACACCACGGGAATAAGTCCATTAGAAGACAAACCACTGCTGGGATCGTGTGAAATCGACAAGTGTATAAAATTGCAACTTGGTGAACTTTTTTTTAACCTAAAAAGCTTCGGTTTAAGCGGGTTTTTCTCGTGGCGGAAAACTGTGAGTGGCTTCTACGTGTAGGCAGTATGGAAGAGCCCACGCCAACTGGCCCTCTCCTGCCCACTCCACCTGACCCTCTCCTGCCCACTCCACCTAACCCTCTCCTGCCCACTCCACCCAACCCTCTCCTGCCCACTTCACCTGACCCTCTCCTGCCCACTCAACCTGGCCCACTCCTGCCCACTGCATCTGACTCTCTCCTGTACACTCCACCTGGCCCTCTCCTGCCCACTCCATCTGGCCCTCTCCTGCCCACTCTACCTGGCCCTCTTCTGCCCACTGCACCAGGCCCTCTCCTGCCCACTCCACCTGACCCTCTCCTGCCCACTCCACCTGACCCTCTCCTGCCCACTCCACCTGACCAGCTCCTGGCCACTCCACCTGACCCGCTCCTGCCCACTCCACCTGACCCGCTCCTGTCCACGCTACCTCACCCTCTCCTGCCTATGCTACCTTACCCTCTCTTGCCCACGCTACCTCACCCTCTCCTGCCCACTCCACCGGGCCCTCTCCCGCCCACTCTACCTGGCCCTCTCCTGCCCACTCTACCTGGCCCTCTCCTGCCCACTCCACCTGGCCCTCTCCTGCCCACTCCACCTGGCCCTATCCTGCCCTATCCACCTCGCCCTCTCCTTCCCACTCCAACTTGCCCTCTCCTGCCCACTCCACCTTGCCCTCTCCTGCCCACTCCACCTGGCCCTCTCCTGCCCACTCCACCTGACCCTCTCCTGCCCACTCCACCTGACCCTCTCCTGCCCACTCCACCGACCCTCTCCTGCCCACTCCACCTGGCCCTCTCCTGCCCACTCTACCTGGCCCTCTCCTGCCCACTCTACCTGGCCCTCTCCTGCCCACTACACCTGGCCCTATCCTGCCCACTACACCTCACCCTCTCCTGCCCACTCCACCCTCTCTTCCTGCCCACTCTACCTGGCCCTCGCTTGCCCACTCTACCTGGCCCTCTCCTGCCCACTCTACCTGGCCCTATCCTGCCCACTCTACCTCACCCTCTCCTGCCCACTCCACCTCGCCCTCTCCTGCCCACTCCACCTCGCCCTCTCCTGCCCACTCCACCTCGCCCTCTCCTGCCCACTCCACCTCGCCCTCTCCTGCCCACTCCACCGACTCTCTCCTGCCCACACCACCTGGCCCTCTCCGGCCCACTCCACCTGACCCTCTTCTGCCCACTCCACCTGACCCTCTTCTGCCCACTCCACCTGACCCTCTTCTGCCCACTCCACCTGACACTCTTCTGCCCACTGCAGCTGACCCTCTCCTGTTCACTCCACCTGGCCCTCTCCTGTCCACTCTACCTCACCCTCTCCTGCCCACTCTACTTGATCCTCTCCTGCCCACTCTACTTGATCCTCTCCTGCCCACTCTACTTGATCCTCTCCTGCCCACTCCCCCTGGCCCTCTCCTGCCCACTCCCCCTGGCCCTCTCCTGCCCACGCTACCTCACCCTCTCCTGTTCATTCTACCTCACCCTCTCCTGCCCACTTCCCCTGGCCCTCTCCTGCCCACTCTACCTGGCCCTCTCCTACCCACTACACCTGGCCCTCTCCTACCCACTACACCTGGCCCTATCCTGCCCACTACACCTCACCCTCTCCTGCCCACTCCACCCTCTCTTCCTGCCCACTCTACCTGGCCCTCGCTTGCCCACTCTACCTGGCCCTCTCCTGCCCACTCTACCTGGCCCTATCCTGCCCACTCCACCTCGCCCTCTCCTGCCCACTCCACCTCGCCCTCTCCTGCCCACTCCACCGACTCTCTCCTGCCCACGCCACCTGGCCCTCTCCGGCCCACTCCACCTGACCCTCTTCTGCCCACTCCACCTGACCCTCTTCTGCCCACTCCACCTGACCCTCTTCTGCCCACTCCACCTGACCCTCTTCTGCCCACTCCACCTGACACTCTTCTGCCCACTGCAGCTGACCCTCTCCTGTTCACTCCACCTGGCCCTCTCCTGTCCACTCTACCTCACCCTCTCCTGCCCACTCTACTTGATCCTCTCCTGCCCACTCTACTTGATCCTCTCCTGCCCACTCTACTTGATCCTCTCCTGCCCACTCTACTTGATCCTCTCCTGCCCACTCCCCCTGGCCCTCTCCTGCCCACTCCCCCTGGCCCTCTCCTGCCCACTCCCCCTGGCCCTCTCCTGCCCACGCTACCTCACCCTCTCCTGTTCATTCTACCTCACCCTCTCCTGCCCACTCCCCCTGGCCCTCTCCTGCCCACTCCACCTGACCCTCTCCTGCCCACTCTACCTCACCCTCTCCTGCCCACTCTACCTCACCCTCTCCTGCCCACTCTACCTTACCCTCTCCTGCCCATTCTACCTCACACTCTCCTGCCCACTACCCCTGACCCTCTCCCGCCCACTCTCCCTGACCCTCTCCCGCCCACTCCACCTCACCCTTTCCTGCCCACTCTACCTCAATCTCTCCTGCCCACTCTACCTCACCCTCTCCTGCCCACTCCACCTGACCCTCTCCTGCCCATTCCACCTGACCCTCTCCTGTCCACTCCACCTGACCCTCTCCTGTCCAGTCCACCTGACCCTCTCCTGTCCACTCTACCTCACCCTCTCCTGCCCACTCTACCTGACCCTCTCCTGCCCACTGCACCTGGCCCTATCCTGCCTACTCCACCTGACCCTATCCTGCCTACTCCACCTGACCCTATCCTGCCTACTCCACCTGACCCTATCCTGCCTACTCCACCTGACCCTCTCCTCTCCTGGCCACTCTACCTCACACTCTCCTGCCCACTCCACCTGACCCTCTCCTGCCCACTCCACCTGGCCCTCTCCTGCCCACTCCACCTGGCCCTCTCCTGCCCACTCCACCTGGCCCTCTCCTGCCCACTCCACCTGGCCTTCTCCTGCCCACTCCACCTGGCCCTCTCCTGCCCACTCCACCTGGCCCTCTCCTGCCCACTCCACCTGGCCCTCTCCTGCCCATTCTACCTGACCCTCTCCTGCCCATTCTACCTGACCCTCTCCTGCCCACTCCACCGGACCACTCACCTCGTCCTCTTTCACAATCCCCATGAAATTCATGGAGATCAGTGCGTAATAATAAAATATAAATAAGTGCAGGTACCCAAATGTTTTTTAGGAGGCCACCACCCACTTCAGCACTGGCGCTATATCACTCATGGCATGGATACTGCCCTAAGTTTGATTGGAGCAAGCAAATTAAGAGAGCCTGCCTTCCACCAAGGGTCAATGTGATACCTGCGCTACCCATCTTTTGAAGTCACATGTTCGAAAGATAACTCACTCCAGAGGCCTTTCAGAGACCTTACTTAGATCTGAATTCACCAAACTGACTGAACTATGACTATCATTCTAGAGTCCTGCTAGTCAGACTAACTCCTGCCTGACAT
This sequence comes from Triturus cristatus, assembly GCF_964204655.1. NCBI lineage: Eukaryota > Metazoa > Chordata > Amphibia > Caudata > Salamandridae > Triturus > Triturus cristatus. The sequence continues at coordinate 991,450,345 of NC_140580.1, forward strand.
CTGACTGACTACCTCTCTATCAGTCTTTCACTCACTGGCTTGAACAGGGCACTTTTTTTAATCCCCCTTTCCCTTTAGGGTGTGACTGTAAATGTTATCAGATTCATTACAGAACCAGGAGCATCATCTACCTCTCATTCTATCCCCCAAACCACCATCACAACAAGCTCTGCACTTCAGCAGGGAGGCCAAGCAATGGATGCTCATGCATGGCCTCTGAGCTCCCAGGCTGGGCAGCTCAGTAGTCCATCCGTCAGAATCCTGCAGGTTCTTCGGGCTCTTGTTCTACAAACCCGGCACCTTTTACAGCAGCAGAATCCAGATTTGCACTAAGTTGGAATATAGTGCGCCAATCACATGTTGTATGCTGTACGTGGAAACATACTCGCCCGTCCAAGCTCCACACGAGTCTGGCGTCATTAATGTACAAAGCAATCTGTGGCATGATAGCATACAGATACAGTTACTATATCACAGCAACACGGATGGCGCCTAACTCCGCCTTAACCATGCCTTCGCGGCATAGCCAATAGGTCTCGCTTTTGGGACTTTATAAGTATTTAGTTATGCAGCACAATATCCTTGGTGCAACAACATCAACTGTTGCATGGCTAAACACTTATAAGGTCCCAAAGGCGAGACCTATTGGCTATGCCAATGCTTGTTCTTTTATTAAACACGAACAGGTGGCATCGGGCAGGGAATTCCAGCTTCTGCAAGGAGCGTTCGCGCTGTGACGTCACGATGAGGGCGTGACTATCAAAAACTGGGAAAAAGCAGTGAGTCGCCTGACAAATGACCTTAGCTTAAGGTTACTCAGGGTCTAACACTATCTCACCGCCGTGCCGCCAGGAATCGTGTTCAGCAAGGCGTCCGCCTTGGGTGTTGTACATTGCAGCCGCGCCTCGAGGGGAAGAAAAACAACGTGTCCCTGAGACAGACGAGCGATATGAGGGGCAGAGAGAGAGAGGCTGAGCGAAGGTGACGGGCAGGAACAAGACTGACGACAGACGCGAGAGAGAAAGAAGGGAAGGCAAATGATGACAGGCAGTGAAAGAATAAAAGCAAGCATTAGCAAATCCAAAAGGTCTGGCGCAAATATTCCAATACGTGTAATCACAGGCATTCACAAATGCGGTTTACGTGCATTGCATGCACAAATGCTGTTGATCACATTTAAGCCTGCCCTACCGGCTCTGCCAATGCTGGGCAAAATTGAGCAAAACAAGGATTGCTTTCTGTAAAATGCATTTAGGAGAAAAAGACAAACATAGTGGCGACTGTGATGCTTTTCAGATGTGAAATAGTAATTTATGTATACCGACGGAAGTACTTACTGGAATGGGGAACAATGAAAAGCAGGAGGTGAGAGGGGTATACTCCTGTGGGAGGAGCTAAAGCCAACTCTATGAGTGTTTTTAAAGAATTGCTAGCAAGACGTCATGCAAATAGCTGTACTCTCAAGCCAGACCTAAAAACTGAGATTGACAGTTACACAGACGGGGAAGAATGGCTGCTACATCAGATAAAGCTCAAACAACTTGGGTGTACAGACAAAGGAGGCAGACAAAAACAATGAAGTTGGAAGAGAGGCAGCTGAACAGGCAGTGAGTGAGATGCAGGGAAGTGTGAGAGGTGGACAACCAATGGACTGAGAAAGAAAAATCAGAAGAGATATAAATGGAAATAGAAGAGAAACAGAAATGAGCGAATGACTGAATAAGTGAGAAAGCATGACTAACGGGGATCAAGAGATAGTAGTACAAAGTCATGTAAAAGAAACCCCGTAAACTGATGATTCAAAATATATTATGGGACTGCTTCCATCCGCGTGAGGGGTCCATTGATCTACAGGTCTTTCAGCTTCTCATTCCTAGCTTAATATTTACTACCCCCTTCAAAGAACCATTCAGGGTGCAGACCACACACACAAACTCTTAACACCAACCCACCAGACACCTGCGCTCTGCCTCACTCACTCTCACACATTCCCCGCATCCGCAAAAGCAAAACTGGAGATCGCTCATTCCCCTACATCACACCCAAGACATGGAACAACCTCACACAACACATCAGAGCCTCCTCCTCACTTCTTGAGTTCTGGAAGAAGCTGAAGACCTGGCTCTTCATATCAGCACCTTGAGACCACAAACCTACACACCTGCCCAAGCACCTGGATACCTTCTTGGGGGATTAGTGCACTATAAAAATAAATATAACACAACAGTACATGTTTAACAGAACACTACATGCTTCCTGAAGAGAGATGACATATAACTGGGTATCACTGTACTGGCAACACACATCTCCAATCACACACCACATGCAACAGCACACATTGGACAGAAGCTTGAAATCACATCCAATAGGGTGCAGATATATCATTTCTGGGCATCACCAAGCTTAGCAAAACCAAAGGGGATGATGGACAGAGTGTTGAACATTGCAAGCACTCACCCCCAGTCAACTGATCTGGGTTTAATCCATCACCGTTCTTTAGCCCACTCTGCCACCCCAGTTCAGACATGGCCCTACGCAAATCAATCTGACCCTGTGCCTCATGGGAACAGTCCAGCCCGAACTACCAAGCCATGTCTTCCCTGGACCGGAAACAAGCATCCTGGGACCGGTTTCGGGTTCATAACCCTCATCAGCCAGGCTATCTTGAATCCAGTGGGAAAGTGAGCAAGGGACCCACGTCTGGGCATACCCTGCCAACTTAGGGCGAACAAAGCACAACCAAAATCACCAAGCTTATACAAACACTCTCTACAAGAAAATACGGCAGAACACATTAAGACCAAATGCCTAACATACAAGCAATACGCTTTTAAGTAATGGCTATTACGGGGCCCATATAACATACCACCAACCATCTACTTTTGGACATGTCAACCATTCGAGGGGATGAGCAAGTGATTTGGTACAGCCCTCCTGTCTCACCCATCAAAAACCAAACATTCACTCAAATGCTGCTGAAAAGCACTACTTGACAGGTCAATATTCTGAATTAATGTGTTTTCATATATCCCATAATTACCAAGTAGCTGAGCTGGGATGTCTAGTCATCGGCACTCTGAAGGTTATGGGATTTCCTTGGATCAATTACATCAGAATACAAAAACTGGAAAAATTAACTTCAGGGTGTTTTTAAAAAAAAAAACAATGGTAAGCACTAGGTGTTAGGGTTAAGGGGGAACCAGAATGGACAAAAAAAATCAAATAGAGGTGTTACTTTATAAAAAGGTAAGGGAATGGGTCTACTTGGGGCCTCAGAGAGTTGAAGTTGGAGACTAAAGAAGAAAACATAACTCCACAAGGGTCAATGGTTTGGAATTGAAGAGATCTGCTATGCATTATGGATTTGGGTAGAAGGACAGCTGTTCTGATGACCCAACTGAACTCACTCTGAAAGCTCAGCTCAGTGAGAGGCCACAATTGGGCAGGGAGATTGAATGCTGAATTTATATTCGTTATTGCAATAATTAAGAAGGAATTAAAGACTGATTTGGTCCAAATGGTTGGGATGCCACAGCATGCTCCTGTGGCAATGTTTAGAACTTCTTAAATAGTTTGACAATTTTGGCTCCAGCTGATGTCTGCCATCACCACCCCATCCACCAGTTTGCCAGCCACCCATAACCCAGAGGAGAGAACCAATGCAGTCCTTGCTGGAAGGAGTTTGCCACATATACTGGTGTCAGAAGTGGTGTGACATAACATGAACGAGAAGAATGTAGACACAGCAATAATGTGACCTATGATCCTAGGCCGGCATGTTGATCACATGTTCTATGCCTCAAGAACAACTTTTAGAGAGGTCCCCCTAAGAGTAATCAGTAAAGTTATTGACTACGCAAGACAGACTAAGCCGACCAGCTGGTCACCTGAATGGGCCAGGTAGCACCATGTATGTCAAGTCACTAAAAGCCAGGAGTAGCGGAAGTAACATCATAAAACCTATGGCCACTGATCACACGATGACCAGTGATGACTTGACTGATGACTTTGGCCACTGGTGACAGGTTTAACCTCTCCTTTCACCTTCACCCTCTACCTCCAACAGGCGCCCTGTTGCTGGTGAGGTTTTAAGGGGAAGGGAATGTTGTAGAACCTACAGAAAGAAAACCGGGCTATACACCGTTTATTCTCGGTCCCTGCTGCTGCCTTCATGACCCCGAGGACTAGTGGAAACTAGCACAATGCCAAAAAGCAAGCCAGGGCCGAAGCTGCTGCCCTTCCACTCCATCCCTCTTCGAATGGCCTCCCTGAGGGACATCCATGTGCCATCAGGAACACTGCTCTCGGTGTTAATTTTGTTGACATTTTACTTGGAGCGTTTTAGGTCTCGCCTGACCCAGCGCATGTGCTGGTCTGGCGAGACTTATTGAGAGTGCTCCAAAAAGTGCTACCAGGCCAGCCTAGAGCTACAGTGCATGTGCGCAGGCGCGCGCGCCGCGATTACTTTCACTTTCGCGGACGCACGCCCGCTTGGATGTTTGATCGCGATCAATTCGCGGCCGCACGGCCGCTTGGCACAGGCAATAGGTCTCGCTTTTGGGACCTTATAAGTATTTAGTTATGCAACTATTGCATGGCTAAACACTTGGGGTCCCAAAGGCGAGACCTATTGGCTATGCCAATGCTCGTTATAGTTACAAATGACTATCAGCATAAATACCATTGTACACAACAGCATTATACAATTTATCTTTCACTACCGCATGGCTTCTAACTCCAAGAAAACCTATTGGGGAGAAGAACAGCAGAACTAAAATTAAGAAAGGGGAAAATTATGAAGAAGAAAGGGAGGGGAAGAAAAAAATCGACCGCAATAAAATTACTCCAATGTTACAATTCCGGTTGCAAACATATGTTTCCAGAAAGATCAACCAAATATCGTCAGACTGCACTACAATATTTTATACTCCGTAGGAGGCCTTCGCTAGCTTTGTTTATTGCTTTTTTTATGGTTGTTTCTGCCGCTGAAGGAAAGATAGTTCATAAAAAACAAGTACCAGGGCAATCAATAGTTCAGAACTGCATTTGGGCAGGATACCTCATAGCCAATGCCAATACATTCTGTTTTCTAAAAGTAGGGGGCACTGGGGGAAGATGGGGAAACATCAGTCTAAAAAGCAGGTGTACTGCTCTATCTGACCGGTTCAAAGAGGTGACCTTTCAGTGAGTCAGGCAAGCTGCTGCGGTGGATGTAAGTGGGCACCTCTCACGCCTGCTGGGCAAGTAACAGATAAAGCACAGTAGCAGCCAGATAAGCGGGCCATTAAAGGCCCGAGATACCGGATACAGGTAAATAAACAACCGAGGCTGGACAACGCTCCTTCGAGGCCTGCATGCGCCGTCCGAGATGCCATTTCTGAGTGTAGGAGACTGCTCGGCGGTGGCGATGAAGAGAGGGTTGATCATGCTGAGAGACCACAAGCAGCCGCTGTTAGAAGCAGGCGTACAACAGTCAGGGAGAGGGCTGCCTGCTCAGCAAACACCGCGCCTGCTGAATGACAGCTCCTTGACTCACCCACTAAGGTAAATAGGCGGCACACCACATACCTGAGACAAGCTACCTTTCCTGTTTGAATGACAAGGGACGGGACGGGGCGGGGAGGGGGCGAGGGCGTTAGCATGACTACCTGTCCAGGCACCGCCCTGTCTCTATGGTCCGCTGAAAATGAAACTCCGTGTTTTTCGTAATGCCACACTGCCTTCTGTTTCACAGCTGTGGAGTTTTAGTAACACATAACATGTATTCACTTCTGGGAGTCTCGAACTACAGTGTATTGCAGTGAAATCCTAAAACGCGTGCAGAGCACTCAGGCAGGTGACTTGAGTTTTGGGGCAGCAGTTTAGGATTTGAGGGCGAAGTTTCATCACTCGGTATTTCTCATTGCAGCGATCGGCAAATACTTGTCCTCGGGGCCCTTTGTGCAGACGCCGGTCTGTTATGATCCCTCCAGCAGAGCTGGGTAACTTTGTTCCTGGACCACTTTGGTGAAGGCAGGTGACTTGGAGGGTGCGTTCACCTCCACAGAGGAGTTCCATTGATGGGTGGACCTTGCACACTTCCACCCTAACCCTTGTGCATGATGAGCGCGCGGCAGGATGCCTCTTTCGGGTGGTCTGGATCCTGAGGCCCTCCCTCAACCCGAGTCAGCTATGGCAATGTTGTTGCAAAGGGGGCAACTGTGGATGGTTGGGGCACCCTGGCACAGCTGTGTTTGATTCTGGAACTGGGCGTGCAGGCGCATACCTGGCTTGATTCTAGCTGACATACATGTGGCGGTCTGACCAGACAGTGCAGCAGATCACACCAGGGTGACATGAGCTTGATATCCCCCGCCCCGCCACCCCTCAAGCCATTCGAAGTGCAGTGTCCATGAGTGCCGAAGAAAAGCCGAGTTAGTGTGCAAGGCCTCTAGAGAGAGGGTGAACAACTGTTAGATCATGAGCTGCGGCACTTGCCCAAGCTGGCAATGACAGGCAAAGGTAGGGGAAGGGGAAAGGGAAATCCATGGGGAAAAACCAGAGATTGACAAGAGTCACCAACGTTCCATGCAAGGGTAACACGTCTGCTCAAGGGTGGAGAGGAAGGGCTTTACAAAGACTCAGGGAAGTAACCTGGAAAGGTAGGTTTATCACATTCATCGAAAAGTCCATTAAATGAATGGGGAAAAAATCTATTTTGTGGATGTCCTACTTTTAGGACATCACATCAGCCTCTTATCAGTTATTCGTTTTTGTATTTAATAGCTTATGCTGTCTTTATGATTTACATTCACTTATTTCTGGTCATGACGACATCATAAAGTTTCCCATACTTTTTATGAAAGATGAACAATGCCTTGCTCTTAGGCTAAAACCCTTATGACAAGTTACATGAGAAATAAGTGCATGCATGCTCTATACTGTCCACATCAAAGGTAGGCTTAGATGAACTATGAAACCTAAAATAACATACACCGTCTACTTGAAAGATGTCCCCTCTGTTTTACAAACCTTTACATTTTTCATTCTGAAATGATGATGGGGGCATCCTGACGGATACTAGCAAGGAGCCAATATAAGGATAACAAACGTGTTTTAGGCAGCAGGTATGTTATGGCGATATTTTGTGTTAGGCGCCAAAGATGTATATCTTACTATTGCACCTACTAGGTAGCCACCCTTCCACACAATATGGAGCAAATAGCACCGCCTGGCTACGTTGATGCCTGTTGTGCATGAAACCGTCTGTGGATACAAAACTAGCGTTCAGCGTTTGCTAAGCAACATTCATTTTGTTCCACAGTATCTCACTTCGTTGTATCCGTCACCTCACTTGAAACAAATTGAAACATGTTTCTTGTGCCGTTAATAAAATAATATGGCATTTAGAAGAACCATTTCCTAATTAATTTTTCTCAAAATCAGGACCACTAAAGTTATGTGATTCTGTGGTTTTTTATGTGTGTTTTTTTCCATACTTATGAATTTGTCGCATTTGCCACATAATCCATCATCTGCTGCATAACCTGCAGATTTTAACAAAAAATATTTGTTTTTAGCTGAAACATTACTAAAAACGAGGCAGCATGTTTGTGTGCAGTAGAAGGACCTTTGCAAAGGTCAACTAGGCATCTTTCAGTTGCTTATTTCTGTATTTGGTTATTAAAATAGCACTAATGAGGTGAAATATTTGCTCAACAGTATTACCAAGAGTAAAAATGACAAAATAAAGAAGTAATTCAATGAGAAAAGGTGCCTTATTATGCCGCATAATTTGCCCTTTGTTGCTGCATAATTAAGGCTCCCAGTTTTCAGTTTTTACTGATTTTTACAGATAAATACAGACAGATAACAATGTGTTTCCTGTCTGTATTTATTTTAAAATACAGAAAATTGTGCTTCTTGTGAATGACTCTCCATGCTGTGCTTCATGAATTCCAGGCCAACAGCTGAACATATAGCCAGCATGGGGAGGTAAAAATGGGATGAAATGTCCTTAAATACAGGGATAGGTCATCATATTTGTACAGAATGCTAATATTTACCTGTGGATAAAGTGTTTTGTTATTTTTGGCTGCCTCAATGATTAAAAAGCATCAGGCATCAAAGTATGAGTGCACATTTATCACTTAAAAATAAATGTGGAAATACACTATTTTACGCCTCCATTTGCTCTCAAAACCCAAAATGAATATGGATAAATACTAATAAGATGGCTAAAAAATAAATATGGATAAATGCAGACGGAAATGATAAAAAATAAATACCATAAAACCGAGAGCCCTGCACATAATTTAGTCAACCCTGCCACATAATTTGATGCTCCGCTGCCACATTAGTTCCAGTGGCCCATGTCCTAGCTCTACTGTACAAAGAATGGAAGTCAACCACCTGAACTTGCTTGAAAAAAATAACAAGTTAAGACTACTCCAGTTTGCACATCACAAGCGACTTTACTGGTAAATATTTGCTGACAAAGTGTAAAACAAGGAGCTGAAGGCAGTAACCCAGGATGTGAGAGGTTGGTCTGCATCCTTGGGGGGGGGGTGGGGTGGGGGGGGAACCAGGTCAGCTCGGGGATCATTAAGGCAGCACTTGGTGGCCCTGCCACTGCACATCCCTCAAATATACAACTGGAAATATTCTTCGACTAGATCAACTGACTCAAGGGGGTATTTTTTTATTTAACTTTGAAGTGGAATAACCGTGTAGCCTTTCAATAACCTGCACTGAACTATTCAAAGTCATTACAGGTGAAAGTGGGTTTTTTTCATTTTAAATCAACACAGCTATGGAAGAATGACATGTCTGTACCTCCCAACCAGGCCAAAAACGGCGAAGACATCAACATGAATATTTGCCAGCCTTAACATTAACTGGTTCTATATCAGCTTTAACCCCTTGTGTGCCCATGACGAGCTGGACTCGTCATGGGCCGCGGTTGCGCTGTGCCCATGACGAGTCCAGCTCGTCATGAACCCCGCCCACTAATGTAACGGCCGGCACAGGGCGGGGAAAGGGCGTGGCACACAAGGGGTTAATAGAATGGATAAAAAGGTACGGTTTTGCTTCAGAAAACTGTCTGCTGTCAGGCACATGCTCTAAACATGCCCTGTATAGTGCAAAACCTAGTTCTTGATTGGGAACACGCGGAAATGTAAGCACAAAGATGAACCTCCCCTGCACACACAGACACACAAGTTAAATTATGCTGAAATTCAAATTAATTTTCCAATTTCAAGTTTAATCGGTATGAAAAGTGGAGATTATCGACCAGCTAGTTCTATGGTGTGGAAGTGCAGAGGCTTGTTTACGTATTGGGAATCAATGGGCCTGCTACTACCATTTCAGAGGAGGGTCCTCTCTTATGTGCTCTTAAAGACAGTTGGGTCTGCAGGGAAAAACGCAATATCCCTCTTTCGGTGCCATTGCAGAGGACACCCAAGCCAGCACTGTTCTTTGAAATGATACCACATAGAAAACTTCACATGCATCACCACTGAAAGTGCATCTAAGAAAACACTATGAAATCATAACTAAAAGTGGTTTATCAGCTTTATGGGCGTCATACATTCTTCACAACACAGGCATGGAAACATTTACATCAAGACAGGGAGTTGACTTTCTGTCTGATCCTTGCATCCTAACCACATCTTGCAAAAAGTAGAGACAAAGGATAAGAAGCAGTCAAGAATGTGGCTTAAGGTAAAAAAAAAAAAAAAAAAGTTCCCAGGTGGAACTTGTTCTTAATACTACATTTGAACACTGCCAGGATTACTGTAATATTTACCAAAGTATTTTCTTTTACCATTTGTCAAACAGAATTGGTTTGCCTATAGACAGCATAATATATCACATATTTCACTACTCAATGCAGTGGCATTACACAAAATGATGGCAACCCTTTTCAGAATATGGTGAGGGGTCCCAGAGACTCTTGTATTTTGCAAATATTCATTGGCCTTAGCCTGTCAGGGGGCCCTTAAATGGCCAGCTCCCTCCAACCACCCACCCCCCACCCCCCTGCAGAGGTTTCATGGGATCTGCATTCTGCCCTTGGTTCAGTGAGGAGAACGAGTTACACGACCTGTGTTAAATTTGTAAAAATAACAAAAAGTGCACGGATACAAACACTTTATTAGAAGCCCACCACAGGAGCTGCCAAATACTAGGTGTTACCAAACATCAAGGGTACCTAGTCTTACTGCTCGCTCATGTCTACTTCGCCCACCATTGTACATGTCCTATCTCTTTATCTTACTCTTGCGGGTTATTTTTCAACCCTGCTCTCTCCTTTGTCACAGTTTTACTTTCTATTCCTGATTTCTCCCTTTTCTGTTTTCCAATCTCTTACTCTGGGTAAAAATCTGATGATGAAAAATAAGATTGGTCTCCAAACATGAGTAAGCCGGCACAAGTTAAGCACTGTTAATGACTCGCACAATGATACACATTCCACAGTCTACTGGCACAAGTATCTCTATTAAAACACCAAGGGCAGTGGAGCATTTACTCTTTGTTTTAAAGTAAAGGAAAATCTGCGATAAAGTAGGGAAAAAACTGTAATAAAATTCAGTGAGAAAAAAGTAGACTCTTTATGACTGTCGACAGGCAGAAATAGTCACATATTATTGTTTAATCCACGATGTAAATAATTAAGCAGTGATAGCACCTCAAAGCAGCATTTGCCAACACATCAAGCCTGCCTTCTGTTTTTTTCGGTGAGGCTGGTGAAAGCACATTCACCTAAATGCTATTGTTTGTTAATCCCTAGTTCACTCTTGTCTACTTATCGAGATGAGGGCTCCACTATTAGGCATTCTACAGAAAGGTCTACCTCCATGCCACAATTAATAAGCAATGTGTGTTTTTTAATTAGGAAAGACAAAGCCGTCACCCTACAGTATTTGCATGAATACCTCACTATTAGACAATGAAAGACAACCTTGCAAAGCAGTTTGGGGGAACTTGTGACAAGCTAGTGCCACAGGTCACGCCGTGAACCTGCAGGGTCAGTGGTGCTAGTTTTTTTTTTATTGTCAGAGGTCAGCCATTTATGAAGGGCCGCATAACTCCCTCAAGCTGCACCCACACAAGTTATTGTAAACGCCCTCTTTAATGATCAGTGAGAAGAAAAACCACACCTAACGCCAATCCCTTCAGGACTCAAATACACCCAGACTGTCAACCCAAGCGAGTGAAATAAGAAGCAATGCACAGCATGCACACACGTGGTAGAAAGCAACACAAACAGAATACGTAAACAGCCAAACAGTACGGGATCCCACATAAATATGCATAGTAAATGACTGAAATAAATAAAGTTAGACAAACTGCTGGACTAATTCCAATGTCTGCGTACGCAGCAAGGCCTTCTGGGAGTGAGGAGGATCACACGGAAGACAGAGTGGATCACACGGAAGACAGAGTGTAAGGTATACAGTGCAGAATGGCCTTTAATTGAGGTCACAAATACTGACAACACAGATACCGGGGTACATTACTCTCCACTATGAGCGCACTACCAGAAGTACATATGTATCACACACAGGTTTACCCGAGGGGGAAACTTTCTACCATACAAAGAATCGCAAAAGGAGCTATAAGCAGTGATGAGTAGGGGCTACTTCACCCTTTTACTAATCCATAACATACTCTCTTAGTAACAAATGACCTTCATATCATATATACTCGCACAAGTTGGCCTAGGAAAATGTATTCCATCATCTCTGGGGTAAATACCTAATTTCTCTCTGTGGGAAAAACACTGTTTATTTATGTGTATGACTCTCCTTCCCCAAGGTAATCCCTACAACTGTCCTGTTTCCCCGGAGGTAAATACATTCCCAAATCTCTACGGACATATGTCCTATTCATCCAGTGCTGCTACCCTCTTATTTCCTTCTAGAAGTTGATGACCAGTGCCCATATTCGCTCATGTTTCTGTCACTCACATCCAAAGCAGTTTATGCCCGGTTGTGCCAAAGGAATATTCTCCACATTCCCAAAGTGGTACTGGTCAACTTCTCTCAAGGATAAATACACCATAGTCCCTATCTGCATTGTATCCATCCACTCTGCAATAAACAGGCTTTAACCGCCACCCTTCCGTTGGAGGCTATACTTTAAACCCCATCATTCATAAACTCCCACATGCCCCCCAAATAAAATGGCGCGCCCTTTTCTAGGAGGCTAATGCTGAGAATCTTCTGGGTTGTATATGGGTGTACTACTGTCTAGGAGGTAAATACTCCACATGCAGGCCTTCCATGAGTCCTAGTTTCCTTCTGCTTTGGTGTTAGCACCCATTCAGGCAGCCCTGCCAAGTACCACGCATCAGCTAACTCATTTTTGTTTGGTGGTCCGAATTACCACCCTAAAAATGAAGCAATCATACATTTAAGCGCCTTGACAACACCTGCGTGCTGTGAGGGAGAAGCTGAGAGTGACCACGGCTGGTGGGCTGAAGTTTTACCAGTTTGGCAAGTGATGTGCAGACGGTGCTGTAGGCTAGTCACTGGGGGTATCGACGGAGGCGCTCTCAGCTTGCATCGTGGCTTCAAAGCAAGCATTACATGCCCTCCATTTACGCAGCTCTGATGTTCATGCATGTTCGAGCGTGGGTAGCGCTGTACTGAGCATGTCTACCTTTAGGAAGTGAAGGATGGTACATGCATGACTAGTTTTCTGCGGTGTGTATCATTTCTGCTGAAGGCAGCGGCAAAAGCTGCTGTGCAACGCAGGTGACTCCTCGCCATGGCCGAATCCACTAGCAGTACCGCAGCCTCCAGCACCGTCACTGTGACCACCTGCGGCAACAGCGAACTGGTAGAATACTGTAGTTTCTGTTTACATTTTTCTTCCATTCAGTTTCTGTATTATTAACTAATCATATTTTTAACAATCAAACACCAGCGGATACATCTTCTTTTGCATGACGGGTCACGTTTAACTATTTGCTCATACAAGAACTTCCTTCCACTTCGCGAGTTCTCTGCATACGATTCTTGGAGAATGAGAGTAAACCCCATTTTTAAAAGTATAAGAGCAAGCACTTTATTTACTTCTTGCCTTACACGGAGTTCTGTGGGAGTACCAAAGTGTTTTAGTGGAGTAATAATGCAGCTAGTAAATACTAATAACCAGCGTTTAATCTGTGAAAAAGGTGAGTGCAGGGCCCCAAAGTTTTTCTTAGGAGCCTAGCAGTCTACTTTAGTCTTGATTCCCCTGCATACTCATTCTTCCACGACTCTGAACTTTCTGACTGTCGATCTCAATCATGCAGGTCATTTTTCATCAATGTTTTCTCCGACTCTCACTGTTTTCCTAGCTTTGGCTTCCCCCATTCTCCCTTTCCTGCCTTTTCCCTCTTGGTCCGAGTCAAAGAGATATGATGAAAAATTAAGGATCCCCGTCTTGTCTATTAAGTTCCTCTTAATAAAGATAGGTATTAAAATTATGGGCTGCAAGATGGCCTCCATTGCCTAGTGGACTAACGCATAAACTAGAGCAATCCATGAGTTTTGTATACTTCTTGTTCAGATTCAGACGTCAGGCCTGTATCATCCAAGCCTGAAAGCAGTTCAGATTGCACATGCTTCCTAATGGCAGGGCCATTATTCGCAAAAGTGCATAACTAGAAATATTTTTAGGAAGATGCAGCCTTAGTGATTGGATTCTGGTTCTGGTTCATGGGCGTGGCCCTGTTCAGCCGAGGATTTATGTAAATGTGCCGGCCCTCTGTAAGTAAAGTTGCTGTGCCTGAGCTGAGCTCTGCATTGCAGTCACTGTCTGCAGTCTGCACCAAGTTGAGCTCAGTGTCAGTGAGGCTGGCTCACACTCCGCGTTGGGTCCTCTCTCACATCCTAGTGCCCTTCCATTTTTGGTGCTTGACAGCAGTTTTAAGATCTTCTGAGAGTTTCTCGTTGCTCAAATAGGTGTAATTCCTAATATTAACCCCTTCCCCGCTCATGACGGAACCACTCCGTCTTGAGCCACGGTTGCGCTGTGCTCATGACGGAGTGGTTCCGTCATGCTGCGGCCGTCGGCCGCCGCTCCGCCCACACGGCGCTAATTCCCCGCCTGTGCGGGCGATTAGCATAGTGGGCGGAGACGTGACGGAACCCCTCCGTCATGAGCACAGCTCAACCGTGGCTCGTGACGGAGCGGTTCCGTCAGGAGCACAGCGCCACCGCGCTGCCCCCAAACCCCCCCCAGCGCCGCGGCGGAATTCCTGCCGCGGCGAAGGGGTTAATAGGTTTCCTTTGACTTCATGGCTTGATTTTGCTTGCGAGAAAGTGCCACTCATAGTCCCTGAATGTCACTCATAATTACACTGAAATTATGAAAATGTCACACATAAGCAATCTGAAACCCTGGCACCTATGTTCGTGTCCCTTACGAGGGATGCGCCTCCCTGCCAGTGCTAAGCAGTCCCTATCACACACACACCTCTAACTGGCGGTGGATACCTCATCTTCCTTGACTACCTACATACGACCTTCCCTTCCTCCAGAGCGATGCCCGCGTCCCCTGCTCACTCACCTGTCCGAGCAGCAGCGCCGAGCTGGCTGAGCCCGCAGAGGAGCAGCAGCCATGCTCCCAGGGCTTCCCTGGGGGGCTCCATGCTCCGGGGCTTAGGGCTGAGGGTGCAGCATGGTTCAGGAACGGCTGCAATCACCGTCGCGCGCCGCAAGCTCAGCTGGCCAGCAATCTGACAGTCAGAGCGCGCTCCCGAGCGGGGCGGAGCGCGCGAGGCCGGAGACCACGGCGGAGCTAGAATGTAAAATTAAAATAAAGTAGAGGGCGTGACTGAGGGCGGGGCGAGTCAGAAAGGGGGTGTGGCGTTGCATGTGAGGCGGGTGTAGGGCGGAGTCAGCGTATGTAGAACAAGGGAAGGTGGAGCCAAGACTCGCTGGAGGCGGAGCTACCTCTACCGGGCCTAAAAGAGCAACGACATTAGAGGGTAGGAGCTAGGACTGTAGAAGAAGGGACGGAGCAGTCATAACAGTAAGAAGGCGGGCAGCCTAAAGGAGAGAGCTTCCACCTTGTAGTAGGCGTCCTTAGGCGCACTGTCCCGGTAGTGGACCAGTGCGCCTGATGTCACTCTGCAGTCTTACGGGGCAGGTCATTCTCGCCTGCTAACTGCTGTCGGAATTAAAACGCACCTGTATCCGTCGCGTCCCACGGCCAAACGTTCCCCAGCGTTGCCGGGTTTGTTTCGTGTTAAATGACGACCCGAGACCGAGGTGTTTATCGGGACTGTAGTGTGCGTTTAAAAAATAAAAATATTTGCTGCTGTCCAGTGTTTCGTTATTTATAGTATGCTTTGTTAATACTTGCCATTTATGCGGCACACCTTCTTTGTTAGGGCTTTGCATTCGATAGTTAAGGAATGACTTTACCTCCAAGGCGTTGATTGAAGGGTTTCGGTATGATGTAGTTTGTTGCCTGCAGCGCTAATTTTGTAAAAACATAAGTTTCCTGGGCTCAAAATTTGGCTCAGAAGCCCACGGCCACTCTATATTGGAGTGCCAAATGCCAAGGCTGCGCAGTCTTTATTCCGCATCATGCTTCTTTAATCCACCAACAGAGACTCCCTGTAGCTCACTCTTGCTGGTTCTATCTCATCTCTGCTTTCTCCATTTGGCACTGTTTTTCTGAACTTTTTCTTCTTCCATCTTTCCCCCCCTTTTGTGCATTTCTTTCTCTCTTCCTCTGGGTTAAAGTCTAATGAGGACAATGTTGCTGCTCCTGAGTTTCAAAAAGGGAAGGGAAATCCAGAGAGGAAATGACTCTCAAAGGATTTCCCTTCCCCTACAACGCTCACCTGGCATGACGTCATACCGTAACTTCTCCACTAGTGAGAAGGGAGCAGTGTGAGCACGCGCACACCTGCTGTCACTGCAGTCCCGAAAAAAACGGACCATTTGTGCCATGGCACAAAACAGAGCCCAATAGAGACCCGTGTCAAGGTCCCCTTTAAAAAACTGCCGGTACTCAGCACTGGTGAGACCCGGCCTACGTAAAGCCCTGCCTGCCCCTTGAGCACGTTCTCGCAGGTTACTGCTTTGGGCCAAAGAGGGGTGCAGCACAGACCACAGACCAGCTTGTTAGTGTGAAAAAGGCCACTTTTATTGAAGACCGGTGCACCTTACAAACAATTTCCTTGGCCTGTGCCGTACAAAACTAAACCTCACTAAATATTTTCTTCCTACCTTACCCCGTACCCGTCCCCTAAAGATTTCCCTTTGTAACCATTTATAAACACCCAAATCTGTCCTCCTTGCTGCCCCGTTAAACTTGTAACTTCTTCACATTTCCTAACCTAGCTATCTATGTAACCTTCCTATGCTACTTCCCTTTCCTGCATGCTCCCGGAGTGACCTTTTCTAATGAATAAACTGTAACTGTAAACAGATCTACCAACTATTACCCAGGAAAAACGTCCCATATAATAAACAATCTATACGTAAAACCAGCACCTGCTTCAAGCGACAACCAAACAAGTACACGCTTCCCCACCAGATGCACCTTTTCCCAACAAAACCAAGCTTAATTAAAAAAGTTTCCCATTGACCCCTTCCAAACCGATTACACACAGCCTAAAGACCAGAAAAAATTGGGGGGGGAGGGTGTGACAAACGGTTCCCCAGCCCAAACACCCAGCCGGCTGTCGTGTCACTTCCACCGAAATGGTGGCTAGTGTCACAAAATGGCCGGCTAAATAGCCCCCCAGCCCAAATGAAGCCTAACAAGCCCAATTGGGCTCTGGCTGCACCACTGGCCCAAAACTCCCCAGGAGGGGCAGGCCTCCTGTTGGTCGTCCGCCCCCCCCCCCCCAAAGCCTTATTGGGCCAAACAGGGGTGCAGCACAGACCACAGACCAGCTTGTTAGTGTGAAAAAGGCTGCTTTTATTGAAGACAGGTGCACCTTACAAACATTTTCCTTGGCCTGTGCCGTACAAAACGAAACCTTACTAAATATTTTCTTCCTACCTTACCCCCGCCTCCTCCTCTAAAGTTTTCCCTTTGCAACCATTTATAAACCCCCAAATCTGTCCTCCTTGCTGCACCGTTAAACTTGGAACTTCTTAACATTTCCTAACCTAGCTATCTATGTAACCTTCCTATGCTACTTCCCCTTCCTGCGTGCTCCCGGAGTGACCTTTTCCAACCAATAAACTGTAATTGTAATCCGATTTACCAACTATTACCCAGGAAAAACGCCACTCAGAAAATTCTGGCCCCAGACTTTTCTGACCCCCCAACTAGGGACCCTCTTGTTTCGGATACCTACGTATGTCCAAAGCCCTCTCCAAAACCTCCTTAATCTGTAATATATACAACTCGTGTCCATAACGGGACAAGTGTACCCCATCTTTCCTGAAAAAATGGACTGCCGCATACCGCAGTTCCTTATGTTCTAATATCTCAATACCCTCTCTGTCACAAAAAATACTCATGTCCTGGTTGATCTTTCTCCTTGCTTTATCTATCTCAGGCCGGTCGTTCTGCCCCCTCAAATGCCTTCTGGGAATGAACTCCGACCAGACAGATATATGAGGAAGGAAATGAACCTCATCCCCTCCCCAATGCCCCGCAGCCGAATGTATGTTTTGAAGCAATCCGACTTCCAACGGCCCAACCGCATATGTTCTTCCCTCCCCCACCCTCTCTTAGCTGCGTCTGTGGTCGCTCCTATGCAGAACGAATGGGTCCCCAACTGTCCAGGATCTTCCCCCAAGCATTGGGGGGCTCGCCTCATGACCCAAAGCAGCTGAGACGCCGACACCCTGCCACCCTCTTTCCTCTGGAAAACCTCCCTGTCACCCCACGCCAGCCCCCTGGCCAGGATCCCCCCCAAGCTGCTGGACACACTGCGTTGTCCACCACCGGTCCCATGACCACCCACGTACCCACTCCCCGCTGGTCTGTCTTAGAACGCTGGAGCTGTACCGCCACCACGTCGACCCGCAAGTCAACTTCCCCCCCACCGTACACCCCGTGTCTCCCTCCCCCCCAGCAGCTCTGAAACCTGAAACGCCCGAAGTACATCCACGACATTAACGTGGAAAACAAAACCGCTTCTTCTGCATTGCGACATATTTGTGGCATAAGCCGTATCAAACCGACCAGTATACCGACCGACAGGGGCCTTCTCTGCCGAGGTCGGCCACCTGCGCAAGTCCTCTTTAGTGCCTGCCGACAGGCGCGTATGATGGTGCGGTAGTGTCAAACCTGCCAGAGCTAACCTTCTGCAAAAAGTGCGCCCTGTTCGTACCACCCGGCACGCAAAATCTAAGTGCCCTAGCAAGACCTGCACCTCCCTTACCGTCACCTTCTTTTTGGCCCGCAAACTGTCAATCAACAGCAGCATGTGCAATTTTTTGTCCCTCGGCAAACGGGCTTCCATTGCCACTGAATCCAGTTCAATACCAAGAAATGACAACACCTTAGTGGGACCCTGTGTCTTCTCTGGCACCAGGGGCACATCCAGGTAGCCCATGAGCTCTTTAAAACTTGCCAGCTGCTGCTGACAGTCCACAGAACCGGGCAGTCCCACCAGGAAAAAGTCATCCAGGTTGTGTGTCACCATCTCTTTACCAGTGTGCCATGAAAAGACCCACTGCAGGAATGTACTAAATCGCTCAAACAAGGCACAAGATATGGAACAGCCCATTGGCAGTGCTTTTTCCACGAAGATGGGCCCCTCGAACTGGATCCCCAACAACTGATAATCCTCCGGGTGTACCGGGACAGTCAAAATCCTGACTTTATGTCACATTTTGCCATGAGGGCGCCTGTCCCTACTGTCGCAACCAAATGTCGTGCTACATCTACGGATGAGTATGATACTGAAAACAGCTCGGCCGCTATGAAATCATTAACGGACGCCCCCTCTGGCCATGACAGGTGTTGAATCAACCTGTATTGCCCCGGGTTTTTCTTTGGTACCACGTCAATTGGAGAAATGATCAGGTCTCGGATGGGGCTACTCCTGAACGGACCTGCCATATGTCCTTCCCGGACTTCTTTAAACAATTTGGCCTGCACTACCGGACCGTGTGTCTTTGCAGATTTCAAATTCTTGGCTCACCTAGCGGCCCTCGGATCCTCATAACCCAGCCTGAAACCTTCCTGAAAACCCCATTCAGCCAAAAATTCCTCTAGACAGGTCTGTTTAATGGGAGTATGAGCCTTTTCCCAAAGTCCCTTGTCCTCCCCTACCACCTCTACCCTCTGCTGCCTGTTTCCCTGCCTGGTTGGACTGCTGACCCTGCCCACTAACTCCTGTTCCCCAGCATTGCACCACAGGGTGTTTTCCCGCACACTTCGAGCATTCATGCCGAAACTTGCAGTATTGTCTGGCACACATGCCCTTGTTAAAGTCCCTTAGGGCAAGAAAGCAAAAGAAACACAATTGATGGACGGAATGCAGAACAAATCAAAACATTCACCCCCAGTCAAGAGATCTGGGTTAAATCCTGGCAGCTCGGTATAGACTGTTCCCATGGGGCACAGGGTCAAGACTGATTTGCATATGGCTGGGTCCAAACTGGTGTGGCGTAGTAGGCAAAAGAACGATGGATTTAACCCAGATCTTCTGACTGGGGGAGAATGTTTGCATTGTCAGCATTGCGTCCATCATTTGTTTGCAGTAACACTTTTCGCCCTAAGTGGGATGGGTATGCCCAGGCGTGGGTCCCTTGCTCACTGTGCTACTGGATTCAAGCTAGCCTGGCTGAAGAAGAGTGACATACCCTGAAACCGGTCCCAGGATGCTTGTTTCCAGTCTAGGGAGGACCTGGCCTGGCAGATCGGTCTGGACTGTTCCCATGGGGCACAGGGTCAAGACTGATTTGCATATGGCTGGGTCCAAACTGGGGTGGCGTAGTGGTCAAAAGTACGATGCATTTAACCCAGATCTTTTGACTGGGGGAGAATGTTTGCATTGTCAGCATTCCGTCCATCATTTGTTTGCTGTAACACATGTTAAAGTCCCAGCATGCTCCCACTGTGCCCCCGGTGCTGTTCCCCGTATACCCCACCACCCCCGTGGGTGGGGCAGTTCGGAAAGGGGCACAGCACAAGAGGGAGACCGCTAGCCGTGTATATCGTCTTCCCAAACTTTGCCCCCCCCATGGTCTGCTGGTATAGGTCCGCATCTATCTCCCCCACTTAGCCTCTGGATCCCATGCCAACCGAGCCCGAAACTCCGTGTCGTAATGCAACCATGCGTACCCCCGTACGTGACCTGTGCCGTCTAATCACGTCCATGTATTTAAACAATGCCACGGACCTATCAGGGTACTTCTCACAGTACACGCTGGAGAAAATCAGAAACGCCGCTAACCAATTCTCAATGTTCATGGGCACCCTCGGCCTCTTGGCCAGCTCTAACTCCTCTTCCTAGGACCCCTCTTTTGCTGTAAGCTCTCTTTGTAACAGTTTCAGCATGTCCACGTATTCGCCCTTTCATATGTTCTCTTTGGTGGCCAACGTAAGGTGAGCCCCCAAGGGCTTCGTAATCCCCATGTATGGCAACTTTGGACACCCCTCCGTCGTCCTTTTCTCCCGCAGTGGTTACCCCTGATGACCCCGCCGTTTGCCCTTCCGGGGAACTGGGTGCCGCAGTCCCTTCGCTCTTACCCCCTGCTTTTGCGGCTACTCTGTCCCCACACCCGTGTCTTTCACATACGCCCCTTTCTGCAAGTGTACCTCCCCCTCCTCCCCCACAGAGCATCCGTGCCCACCAACACCTTGGCGTGCAGTTCCTCACCTGGCGTCCCACCTTCCACTCTCCTCCTCCTTCCTAGCCCCCCTCCCCCTGCTTGTGCACCTGTGCCTTACCTGGTGTCAAGGTCGGCGTCCAAACCGGATCCCGCCGCCTAGCCAGTCGTGAAGGGGGGCCGCCATGCTCTCCACCTTGCGTCTGTCCGGAGCCTGCAAAAGACTAAACACTTCATTACTGACATCCCCCCTCCCTTCATCCTGCCTTTCTTCGTCGCCAACTATTTCCCCCTCTTCCACGCTCTCCTCGCCATAATCTAATAGCAATGGGCCGTCCACCCTGGACTCCAGCCCGTGCCCGCGTGCTCGTTCCCTGTCTGTGCGGCTTGGCAATGGGCCGTCCTCCATGGACTCCAGCCTGCCCTCCCGCTCCCTGCAAGTGCGTAGTAGCTCCCCTAAATCAATGCTCCTTTCCCACTGCCCTGTGTGCTTGTCCTCTGGGTCCAGTGATGTGTTACATGAGACTAGTGCCTGTTTCCTTGAGGCCGCATCGACCCACCGGGGTTGTAACACCAGGGACCGTTCGCCCCTCCTCCTGCGCACCACCTCTTGCATGTCCCGCGTTGGAGCGTGGCATCCCGCTTGAGGCAGAGCCGGCCCATCCTCTCGGTGGGGTGGAGCCGCATGCAAATCTCCCGAGTACCTCGCCTGCCACCCCTGCCAAAAAGAAGTGGATTCTGACATGCCGGGGTTAGTTCTGCACTCTGACCCCAAAACCCCAGAATACCCGTGCCAACGCCCATCCGCCACTCGCCCCGCACCCGACGCACCGAAGGAATGGCCCCCCGTTGAGCTGGGGTGCCCCCGTGGCCCCCCCTACCGACCCCCTCCGACCGGAACGCCCCCACCCCTCTCCCCTAGAAACCCAGCGCCCTCCTCCTCCCCATCACATGGGTAAGTAATATGTTCCTAAAAGGCACCCACTTGTTCTGAATTTTCAAGATCAGAAGCATGTTTTCACCAGGTTATATCGCAATAGAGAGTAACAGGTTTTGGCGACAGTGGGCCTTCAGATGCAGTGCTACATAACAAGTTCCCTGAGGTGTGATGAGGGTAAAAGTAGGTCAAAGCCTTGTACATCGCGTCATGCTGAAGGATGGTCCACAGCAAACAGTACATAAGTAAGGACCATCCACAAGGCCATCATGGGTAAACTAGAGAAATTGAAGGTGGCTGGGGTGGTTTAGCCTAAAAAGGCCTCTTGCCATTATCTTTAGCCAAGATCTGAAAGGCTGATGGCGGAGTAATACTCTGTGTTCATTTGACTGAACTTAATTTGAGTAGCTTGATTTACAATTATCCCACGCACAATATGTGAGAGATTAAGCCTTCAAGGGCAACTGTGTTAATCCATATCACAATTAAATTTATCTGTACCATGCCATCATATAGAATTACACCATAAATAAAGTTCTTTTATAGCATTTGAAAATTATTGAATTTGAAATTCAGTTTGACAGCAGCCACATTTAAAGATTAAAGCTTCAGCTGATAAAGTTAAAAAATATAGTTTTTTGTTCCCAGGGTGGTAGACTGTTGAGAGCAGTGTATTTTGAGATACAATATTGCAGATTGATGAAAAAGTAGATTGTAAAATAACAATTTGACACTGGAACATACTAAGTGCCACTTTGTTGTGTCAGTGCTATCACATTTTGGGCCATGAAATAAAGGCAGAGTAAGACCAAAAGGAGAAGTTGATATATGCAATTAGGAACAAGCCTACTTTGATATCCAACATCATCTTGGGATAGGAAGAATTTTACATAAAGTATGTGCAGTGCAGCGGTACAGGACTGATTTCTTTGTTCTGAGTGGTCTATCTGCCCTCTTTGGTCTCGTACCATACCCTGGAAGAGGAAAAGGGGGGAGGGGTTAAGAAACAGGGAAAGACGACAACAGAAGTGGCACAACATGGAGGCAAGATGTATAAAGACAGAAGACAGACTATACGCCTTGCCTACTGGAAATGCTGACCAGCTGGTGAGGTCGAGGAGCACAAAGGACATTGCTGCAAGGAAACCCCAGCATAACGGATGGCTCGCCTTCAGAGAGAATCCCTGAACAGGATCAGAACACCAACACTGCCAAGGCTGGTGCAGGAGACAGGACGGATGCCATTTCCTAGAGGACCCAGAGACGTGCCGGAGGAAAGGCATTCCAGAGGAAGATGAGCCGACATGGCTGACCTGCCTGGTCCTGCATGGGGGCTGTGCCATGACCCTGCTGGGTTAGGGAGCCTCAGGTGGCAGCTGCGCTCTCAGATGGGGAAAGCGTGAGAACATGCACAAGGGAGCTGGATGGCTGAGAGTGTGAACCAGGGTAAAAGAAGAGGATAAAAGCTTGCTGTTAATACCCCACTGGGCACTGCATCTTGAGATTCCAAACCCTGCTTCCCCTAAAATGAAGTAGATAGACCACTTGTCCTTTGTTTTTGGAGTGCGGGTGAGCAAGATCTCAAAGGAGTTGCAAACCATAACTGTAAAGGCATAGCTCATGACTATTCCTTCACAAGGCTGAATGAACTCCGCAATTGTGGCCACTGCCTTTAGGCAACCCGGTAACACTGTTGCTACTGGTACAAATGGCAGAGAAGTATGCAATAGGGTGTTTAGAGTTGCCATGGGTCTGTGTGAGCACCAAGAGAGAGCACCCATCACTTTCACTACAATACAAAATGACACCTTTATTATCATACAAAAGACACACAATTGATGGACGGAATTCATCATTCCTTTGCTCACCATGCCACCCCAGTTTAGACCTGACCATATGCAAATCAGTCTTGACCCTGTGCCTCATGGGAATAGTCCAACCTGAAATGCTAAGCCAGGTTCTTCCTGGACCAGAAACAAGCATCCTAGGACCGGTTTTGGGGTTTCACCTCTCATCAGCCAGGATAGCTTAAATCCAGGGGCACACTGAGCCCGTGACCCACGTCTGGGCCTACCCGGCGCACTTAGGGTGAGAAAGCCAAAGAGACACAATTGATGGACGGAATGCAGAAAAAATCAAAGCATTCACTCCCAGTCAAAAGATGGGTGTAAATCCATCATTCTTTTGCTCACATTGTCACCCCAGTTTAGACCTGGTCATATGCAAATCAGTCTTGACCTTGTGCCTCATGGGAACAGTCTAGCCCGAACTGCCAAGCCACGTCCTCTCTGGACAGTAAACAAAGATCCTAGGACTGGTTTCAGGGTTATACCCCTCATCAATCTAGTGGCATAGTGAGTCCGGGGCCCATTATTTTTTTTTTTTTTACGATTTATTATAATCTGTCATTCCTAGAGCTGGGATTTGAGACTTTCCCTCAGCTTGAGGAAGGCACTCAAGCAGTTGTTGTCTCAAGACACATCTCAGACACATCTTTGTCCTGTTTTGTCAACGGCTGACTTTTGAATGCTCAGTTTAAGGTCTACATCTGGATCGCAGGTCTGAAGCCCAATAACATTCGATGTACAATAGATTACCCAATTTCATTTGCATAGGAGAACCCTCCCCAACTGATTGTTCTCTTTAAAGGGACATGTCTTCATGGACATTTTAGCTGATAAAAGATTTAGTATCTGATTGTTAAGAAATCCTAGAACTTGGGCTTGTTTTCCAAAGAGGGGTAGGTTTGGTACCTCCACAGTTCTTATTGTATTATATTGTAATTGCATTTCTATAGCGCTTACTACCCCTGACGAGGCTTCAAAGCACTTTTTTGACTCCAGAAACCTAAAAAGATTAGTGTTGAATTAGTATAGTGAAATATGAAAGTAATTTGTGTGGTGGGTATGTTAGTCAGTTATTTGGATTCAGAAGGATAGAGGAGGGATAGAAGAGGGAAAAAGATTTGAATTTACATAGCGCTTGTTACCCCTGATGGGGTGTTGAAGCGCTTTTTTCGGCGAGTAGCACGCTACTCGGGAACCCGTAAAGGATTAGTGTTGAATTAGTATAGTGAAATATGAAAGTAATTTGCGTGGTGGATATTAGTCAGTTATTTGGATTGAGAAGTGTTGGAAGTGGTGGTCCTTATCCCTCACCGCCGCCACCAAATGGTGGAGGCGGTAGTCCCTGTCCCACACCGTTGTCACCTGATGTGAGATCCAGACCCCTCGTTTCAACGTTAGGCTAAGTAAGGATGCTGTCTGAGATAGGCCTGCTCACCCTCATAGTAGAATGGCATGAGCAGCGAGGCTTATCTCCAACGCACAAGTGTACAGTATATGCAACCACACTCACAGCAACCCAATGATGTCACCACAAATAGACTCCACACGAGTTTTTATAAGACGAGTATAAACTTTCTATAAGAAGATGTACGATGTGACCACCCGATACAAAAGCAACATATAATAATGGGTAGTATTCCTTCCGGTGGATTGGAAGGTTCTAATTCCAACCACTGCTTCTAACCAACAGTTAAACTTATTTCTAACCGGTTCCAAAAGGTTAGGCAGGTCGTATTGCTAGAATCACACACGTTGCAAAAGAAAAGAAATACGGCAATGTGTAACGATATACTCCTGTACTGTGCAAGAGATAAACAATGCACTACATAGCGCCACATTCATGTACTTTGCAATAGAAGGAAAAATGCAATGCGTATCACTACCAGCATGCTGTGTGGAAGGAAGAAACAAAGCAATGCGTCACACTGCAATCATGTACTCTGCAAGGAGAACCAATGCATTGCACCACGTCATAATTATGTACTGTGCAATGAAGAAACAATGCAATGCGCCACGCTACAATCATGTACTCTGCAAGGGAAAAATAATGCAGTGCGTAGCGCACTAAGCATGTAGGTTCAGGCACAAATATAGTCAGGAGTCATACAACAGTTCGGTAGTTTGTTAGCAGCAACAAGGCAAAGTGTAATACGGCAGTCTAGGTGCTCCGTTAACAGTTGCCCCCAATAAGGATCAATGATGACACAAAAGTACCGCTTCTCACTCCGGCCCCAGTACTGCCCCTCCTCGGGCCAACACGGGTCTCGATCTGAGCCGAAGCAACAGGCTCACGCAGCTGACATCAGCGAGAGGCCAAGAGAATGTCTCTCCGAGCTCGCACCCCACTCCAGGTGGTGATCCACGTTACCTGGGGGGGGGGGGCGCTACCCCACTCTCCTCTCCTCCTTCAGCGGCTTGGGCCTTGATCCAGAACTCCGTTGATGGGCATGGTGAGCTCAGGCCTGTGGCTCAGCTCCTCTGGGGCTGCCGGTCCGGGCCGCTACTGTATAACTCCGGGGACCCGATGACCTGGCCCTCTTTCTGGTGGTCTCAGTGGACACCGAGACCCGCACTTAGCACTGTGGAGACTTACTTCGATTTCGGTGCACACACTACTCAGGCACTCCTCACCAGCGCCTCGGGTTGCACCTCGACACGCACTCTGCACGTCCGAGACTCGCCTCTCCTCTGGTGCACACGATGACCAGGTGCTCTTCACCAATGCCTAGGCTTGCACCTCAACACGCACCCTGCGTGGCCGAGTCTCACCTCTTCTCCCGGTGCACACGATGACCAGTCGCTCATCACCAACCCCTCAGCTTGCACCACGACACGCACTCTGCGCATCAGAGAATCACTTCTTCTCCCGGTATACACGATGACCAGGCGCTCTTCACCAATGCCTCGGCTGCACCACGGCACACACCCTGCGCGTTCATGTCTCACTTTTTCCCCCGGTGCACACAACAACCAGACACTCTTCACCAACGCCTCGTCTGCACCACGACACTCACACTGCGCGTCCGAGTCTCACTTCTTCCCCCGGTGCACACAACGACCAGGCACTCTTCACCAATGCCTCGGCTGCACCACGACACGCACTCTGCGTTTCCGAGACTCAATTTACTCCGGTGTGCCCACGATCACAAGGCACAACTTCGAGGGTCTCAAGCTGCAAAAGCACGCGCACAAAGCGTTGCTTGGGACTTCTCCGGAAACTTTTATGCTCCTGTATTTCCAAACAGGGAGCCAGCTCACCTCGGGCCCTTGGGGTTCAGGACACAGTACAAAGCACAGTTCTGTTCAAGAAGGGGGGGACGCCACCCACTGCAATGTCCCTTGAGTCTCTTCCTTAGTAAAAGCTACAAACTGCAGGCCAGCCCCAGATCATGAAGCAAGGGTCAGTCCTATCCAGCAGTCTCTTCAGCAACTTCTTCCTTGGCAGAGGTTCTTCTTGACCATGAAAGAGGTCAAAGCCTTTGCAGACTTGACCTGTCCATTTTGCCATTCAAAACTACACCAAATTCTAGGGGCTTCAGTTCTCTTAGTTATACCCCTTCATGTCTTTGAAGTTCTTAGTGCTCTTGGATCCCTGAACCCTGCCTAAATCAGTTCTGGGTGTCTCCCTCCCAGTGTCACCTTTCAGTGATACTGGGGGTCTGGATCCTTAATCACTCAGCTAGAGATGGGTCAATTGTTTTATAGCAACAGCCCAGGCCTTTACACCTCCCAGGCTTCTCCTCCCCCTGCTCTCCAGATGCAGGGCAGCCTGGTGCCATCTCAACCCCTCCCTGGGTCAAGACCTCTCCCAGCTCCTCTCACCTCACAGATCCAGACAGTCAATCCACATTCAGCAGAGATACACAGAAATGCTTAAAGCACAAAACTCAGTCACTTTCTAAAAGAGTGTTTTCTGAACACACAGTGACAAAACCACTTTCATAGAAAGATGTGTTGTGACACTGTGAGTTCATACATACTAAACTTCACCTCTCCATTTTAAATCTATGGGAAACTAGGCAAACAAACACAACACCCAGCCTCCCCCATTCTGTCCTATGGGCAGAATGGCCTTTCAGCAGTGAAAAACGAAATGGAGTGTTTTTCACGATCGGGACTGTCACACCTTTAGTATATGTCCTGCCTTTTACCTACACTGCATCCTGCCCAGGGGTTACCCGGGACCTACCATAGGGGTACCTCCTGTGTATGCGAAGGGAAAGTACTGCCTGACAAGTGGTTGCACTTGTCAGGATAACATGCTAACTTAGCAAAATGCACTGCAGGCCCTACACTGCAGGCCTGAGTTCCCTTCTCTGCGCACCTTTGCTTTACTAGCCCTGGCACACACAGTGCACATCACTAGGGACTTTACTAGTAAGGCAAATATACCAATCATCGACAACCAATTACCATTATACTTTAAACAGGGAACCCTTGAGGTGGGTGACCTAGATGAGGAGGACTGGCAAACGGCCCTGATGTCCCCGAGGGAGGTGGCAATACCCTCCACCCCTTAGGTTACTCCAACTAAAAATCCTACTTCGCATTTATTACACAAGGACCCTGTTACACAGCATAGGTAAGGTGAACACTCCATTCTGCCTCTGACAATGTGGTGCCGAGGGTACTTTCTGGCACACACTCTGGGACTGTCCGCAGATGGCTTCTTTCTGAACCTCTGTTCTACGCACCATGTCCCAAGTCACTAACGTAGTTATCCCGCTCGCTCCAAAATGCTGCCTACTTAACATCTGGGAGCCCACGTACTTGAATCACGCAGACCAGGACTGGGTAACATTAGGGATGACATTAGCCAAATGCAACATAGCACAGCGTTGGGGTTCGGAACAGTCCCCGACGCCTCAGCAGTGGTGTCGTGACATGGACCACACAATGGTGACAGAGAAATCGGTTTACATCCACAGAGGCTGCCCTAAGAAATGGACACAAATCTGGGTCAAGTGGAATCACTTTCAGGGCGACATTTGCGAACCTTCCCCACCTGTGCAGGTATCAGATGATAGTGACTAATTTATGCACAATGATGAGGCAGGACCTGCCACACTGTACTACACCCAAGGGGCACGAAAGGGTTGATAGAGTTGATGTTCTTGTATATGATACTATGCCGTGTCTATACGTACCTGGATTATTATTGATGTATGCCACTGATTATTCATTATTGTATTGCATACTTGTCGATGTGTGTCAAATATTCAATAAAAGTTTTTTTTTTAAACAGGGAACCCTTGTACTTTGACACTGATCAGCAGTGGCAAAGCACCCAAAGCATCTAAATTGGCTACTCTATGTCAGGAAAACGGTCTGGGGGAAAGCAAAAAGTTTAGGGAACTTTAGCCAAAAAGGCCAAGTCCTACACAACCCGCTCCCAGTCAAAAGCCAGGGTAGACCAATCATTACCTTGATGGACTTCCCTGCTTCGGGCGATAGAACCAGGACGCAGGCCCTCTACCACAGGGACACCCTCCTGTTCCACGCCTCCCTGACCCCAGGGGGGACTTCTTGATCACCACCCCCTGAGCCAACAATGCTGTTCCATGGACACCCCCCCCTCCAGGGGCGCTGGACCCACGCCCACCCCAACCTGGAGTGGTACCCTGGGGAGACCCATCGGTCAGGATACTCCCTCCAGTTATCCTGCCCTCCAGGTTAAAAGTGGGTTTACCTCGGTCACTCCAAGAGGACCTAGCCCCACTTGATGAACACCGTCCCACTGGTGTTCCCACTGGGGAACACAACTCTCTCTTAACCTTCCATTTAGTCTTCTGGGCCTGCCACTTAGGAATGGCACCCAAAAACTTCAGGACTGCAGGAGCTCTGACTACAGACTCCCCACACCCTCCTGATGCTAGGTGTCCTTCCTCACACTGCTGGTAACTAGACACGAGGCCTCCACCCGGGGGCTCTCCTATGCCCCCCCCAGTTTCCTGGGTGGTGCTGCTGATCCCGGGGTACTTCTTACTCTTTCTCCCCCTCCTTTGAGACAAGGGGCTAGCCAGCAACCCATCCTCACTACTCTGGGATCTCCTTGTGCCACTTGGCCATTCTTCCCTCTCTGGGGCCATTTCAGGTCCCTGGATCCCTGAACCATTGACCAGGGGTACGGTTCTTGTGCAGGTTCCCGGGTATCAAAGAGCCCACACCTTAACCCGGGGTAGCACAATCCTGGAAAATAATTTCTGAGCCTAGGCTCCCCAGGGGCCAAATTGGACAACCCCTCCAAATCATTTACCATTCTAACCATTACCCAATCTTTCAGTGCCCACTTGTACTCATCCACACTTGGCACTGGCTGTGCACTGCCACCATTCACACTGGACTCTGCTTGTCTACCCTTAATGTCCAGTTCTCTCATGCTTAACTCATGAGCGAAGAGAATCCTCTTCTCTTCCAAGGGGAGAGCGTTCCTGCTCTCCTTTGCTTGAGTTTTGAGTTTTAACACCTCCAACTTGACCCTTTGGTTTTCCTCCAACTCCTCTGGTGAAAACATCCTCCCTGAATGGCTACTACCAGCCCCTGAGGCTGGTCCCTCCACTGGCAAATCCTGTGGACCAAATCCATTCCCTAGGTCATCCTTATCCACCTCAACATCACCTGTCTCCTGAGCCTCTTTGGCTTCCCACCAGGCCCTCAAAGCCACTTGCAGCTCCTCCTTCTTGGTGCTACCCTTCATGGGACATCCCAAAGCTCTGCAGAATATCCTCAACAGATCAACCTTGTAGGTAAACAGTGCCTCAATGTTAAACTCTAATTCTGCAGCCGAAGCCTCACCACCTATCTGGCTCTCCCCCTGAGACATGATGTGTGGATTAAAGGTTACTCAACAATAGAACCAACAAATCAAAAAAAAACACAATATGTGGTTGCGTCATGGTCTGCGAGCAATTTATGATGTACACCAATTACTGTGAGTGATTTTGCACATATGCGTTAAATGTACATTAGGATCGAATCCCACCGCTCTGCCGCCAAATGTTGGAAGTGGTTGTCCTTATCCCTCACCGCCGCCACCAAATGCTGGAGGCAGGAGTCCCTGTACCACACCACTGTCACTTGGTGTGAGATCCGGACCCCTCGTTTCAACGTTAGGCTAAGTAAGGACACCGTCTGAGATAGCCCTGCTAACCCCCTTAGTAGCTTTGCACGAGCAGCCAGGCTTTTCTCCAACCACTCTCACAGCAACCCTATAGTCACCACAAATAGACTCCACACAAGTTTTTATAAGACGAGTATAAACTTTATATAAGAAGATGTACGATATGACCACATGATACAAAACCAACATATAACAATGGGTTGTATACCTTCCGGTGGATTGGTAGGTTCTAATTCCAACCACCGCTTGTAACCAACAGTTAAACGTACTTCTAACCGGTTCCAAAAGGTTAGGCAGGTTGTAATGCTAGAATCACACACGTTGCAAAAGAAAAGAAACACTGCAATGCATAAAGATGTACTTCTGTACTGTGCAACAGAGAAACAATGCACTACATAGCGCCACAATCATGTACTTTGCAATAGAAGGAATAATGCAATGAGTATCACTACCGGCACGCCCTGTGGAAGGAAGAAACAAAGCAATGCGTCACGCTCCAATAATGTACTCTGCAAGGAGAACCAATGCAATGCACCACGTTATAATGATGTACCGTGCAATGAAGAAACAATGCAATGCGCCACGCTACTCTGCAAGGGAAAAATAATGCAGTGTGTAGCGCACCAAGCATGTAGGTCGTCAGGCACAAATATAGTCAGGAGTCATACAACAGTTTGATAGTTCGTTATCAGCAATAAAGCAAAGTGTAATACGACAGTCTAGGTGCTCCATTAACAGTTGCCCCCAACACTGATCAATGATGATACAAAAGTACAGCCCCCCACCCGTAGATAGACACCTGGGTTGGCAAGTGCGCACTTGGGAAGGAGATAGCCCCAGTTAGCTTTGAGGAACAGATAGAGGTAATCCTAGTGACC
The DNA here is from genome assembly GCF_964204655.1 of Triturus cristatus. Lineage (NCBI taxonomy): Eukaryota > Metazoa > Chordata > Amphibia > Caudata > Salamandridae > Triturus > Triturus cristatus. The sequence continues at coordinate 991,481,859 of NC_140580.1, forward strand.
CAGGGGGATAGAGAGATGGTGCTGAAAGGCTACATGTCTGCGTATACTTTAACAGTAGGTCACCATAAATGGGCAACGGGTAGAGGCTGTGCGAGACATGGGAGCCTGCTTGACTACTGTCAAGAGTCAGCTGGTGTCTGCAGAGCTGGTCCTACTGAACACATTCCACCAAGTCATGGTCGCCGACAATTGTGAGACCCATCTCCTGGTTGCTCTGGTTTCCTTTGAGTGGGGGGGGCTCAGCTTCTTTGCAAGTAGCTGTGAGCCCTCTCATACCTGTAGATTATTAGGCAACTACCTGGAGAACACTGGCTGAAGGGGGATAGAGCTCAGGTCACACTTGGAGATGATGGGATAGCCTGAGTGGGTCTGTATTACCACATGGACCATGGCTGCCCATGAAGGAAGTCATGGGTATTTGGAACAATGGCCCACACAGCTGTCAAGGAGAGGGCAAGGGTTGTGGGAAATCAACCCCTGAAGTTCCTACTGTGGAGGTTGACGGGGACTCTGAGGAGGAGGCACCCAAGTCAACCGGGGAGGACATTGCCACCCTAGGTGACATACTTGAGCTTGCTGGCTGGCAAGTTGAGGGTGGGCCCACCAGGTAGGAATTCTGCAAAGTGCAGCAGTGTCCTACTCTGAAGGGCTTGAGGCGTCAGACCACACCCCATGCAAGGGGTCAAGCCTCTGGGTATCACCTATATTCTCCTCTATTGGGAGCGTAAGGATCTGGCTCTGGGGCAGCCCATGTGCTGGTGCCCTGCCAATGTTACCAGGCCTTCCTACTGAGTTTGGCTCATAATATACCCCAGGCAGGACATTTAGCGCAAGACAAGAGCTTCGCCAGGCTTGTCTCCCATTTCTGTTGGCCCAGAATAAAGACAGACTCAGACGCATTCTCCAGGTTCTGTCCCACCTGCCAGGTCAGTGGGAAGTCAGGGGTTCAGCAAAAAGCTCCCCTGTTGTCACTCCCAATCATTGCCCCCCCTTTTGAAAGGGTTGGAAAGTTTGTCCTGGTTTTGGTAGATCATGCCACCCGCTACCCAGAGGCCATCCCTCTGAGGTAAGTGGCTGCACCAGTGGTGGCTAGAACTCTAATAGGGATATTTACTCTTCTTGGGTTCCCCCAAGAAGGTAGTGTCTGACAGAGACACTAACTTCATGTCTGCGTATGTGAAGTCCATGTGGGATGACTGTGGGATGACTGTGGTGTAACTCACAAGTGTACCACACTCTATCATCCCCAAACCAATAGAGTTGTGGAGAGATTCAACAAGACCTTGAAGGGCATGATTATGGGCATGCTTGAGCCCATGAAGCATAAGTGGGACATCCTCTTTCCATGCCTTCCCTTTGCCTATAGGGAGGTGCCACAGAAAGGAGTTGGGTCAGGGCCTTTGCACTCCTCTATGGCCACCCTGTTAGGGGACCTCTGAGCCTTGTAGGGAAGAATGAGAGCAAGCTCCCAAGAACCCTCCCAGGATGTAGGCAGCTAAATGACCGCCCCACAACCAGATGCATTGCTTCTGGAAGAAGGCAAAAAGTAATCTGAGGCCAGTCAAGAAGTCATGAAGCGCTGGTATGACCAGAATACCACTCTGGTGGAGTTTTAACCTGGCCAAAAAGTATGGGTCATGGAGCCAGTAGAGCCCAGGGCTTTCCAAGACCGCTGGCCCGTAGGAAATCAATGCGCGGAAGGGGGAGTGCACCTACCTAATGGAGCTGCAGACCCCTAGAAACCCCGTAAGCGTGCTCCATGTCAACAGACACAAGCCTCACTTTGAGAGGTCCAAATTGAGCATGCTCCTCTTGACAGATGAGACAGTAGAAGAGGACAGCAAACCTCTCCCTGATCTCCTCTCTGCACAGGAACATGATGGGTCAGTGGAAGGTATCAACCTCTCAAGAGGGAAGTTTCCAAGATGCTGGCATTAGGGGTGATTGAGCTCCAATAGTCCCTGGTCCAGCCCTGTGGTGTTTGTGCCAAATGCAGCCCCGCCAGGTACCACTCCAGAACAGAGGTTCTGTGTGGTCTACAGGGGTCTAAAATCCATCACCAGGACTGGTGCACACCCCATCTCCTGAGCTGATGCGCTCATTGACAGGCTGGGCACTGCCAGGTTCCTTAGTACCCTTGATTTATGATCAGGATACTGGCAGATCACTTTGACTGAAGAGGCCAACTAGAGGTCAGCATTCTCTACCTCAGAGGGCCACTTCTAGTTTCATATGATGCTCTTTGGCTTAAAGAATGCTCCAGATAACTTCCAGAGGTTTAATAACAGAGTCCTGGCTGGTAAGGAGATCTTCTGTGCAGCCTACTTGGACGATATTGCTCTCTTTAGTACCAGCTTGGAGGAAAATCTGCATCACCTCCAGGAGGTGCTTTAGGCCCTGCAATATGTAGGCCTAAGGATCAAGGACAGCAAGTGCCAGATCTGACTGGGTTCAGTGGTGTACCTGGGTCACCTAGTAGGTGGGGGCAAGGTGTAGCCCCTCTAGGCCAAGATTGAATTTTTCATGGCCTAGCAACCAACTAAAGCTCAGACAGAAGTGAGAGTCTTCCCAGACCTCATCGGCTTCTATAGAAGATTTGTTAAGGGTTATGGCACCATTGTTGCCCCCTTAACTGAGCTGACTTCCAACAAGCAGCCCAGATTGATGATCAGGACATAGTCTATATAAGCTTTTGATACCCGCAATGAGGAGATATTTACAGCAGCTGTACCCATGGCACCTGTTCTCTTCAAAGAGTTCATCTTGCAGACAGACGCTTCAGAGCATGGCATGGGGGCAGTCTTAGTACAGTTGAATGAAGATGGCATATACCAACCGCTAGCCTTCATTAGTAGGAGGCTACTTGCATGGGAATAGAGGTAGAGTGTGATTGAGAGAGAAGCTTTTTCCATGCTCTGGTCCCTCAAGAAGTTAATACCATACAGACTACAGACCCCTCAGATGGCTCATGCAGATGAGGGGTGAAAATCCCAAACTATTGAGGTGGTCCATCTCCCTACAGGGAATGGACTCTTCACTGGAGCACTGTCCAGGGTCAGATCACGCCAATGCTGATGGTCTCTCCAGGTTCTTCCACCTTAGTGAAGAGAACTGCCAAATGGTTGGGTAGCTGTCCCCACTTTCAGCTGGGGGAGACATGTGCTAAAATGACAGCCTTAGTGTATTCTCCCCCCAACATTTTGCCTGCCTCCCTTCATTTTCCTGACATCATTTTTGCTAGTAGTAGGACTCTGCATTTTACCATTGCTAACCAGTACTAAAGTGCTTGTGCTCTTTTATCTAAACATGGTAATATTGGTTCATCCAAAATTGGCCTATTAGATTTACTTATAAATCTCTAGAAAAGTGGTACTCCCTTTTCCCGGGGCCTGTAAATTAAATGCTACTAGTGGGCCTGCAGCACTGAGTGTGCCACCCACTTAATTTAGCCCTTTAACCATGCCTCAGACCTGCCATTGCTGAGCTTGTGTGTGCAGTTTTCACTGCCTTGTTGCCCTGGCAAAATAAACCTTTTGCCAGGCCTAAACCTTCCCTTTTTATACATATAAGGCACCCCTAAGGAAGGCCCTTTGGCAACTCAGAGTGCAGGGTGCAATGCATTTGAAAGGCAGGACATGCACTTTTATGTTTTACATGTCCTGGTGGTGAAAAACTCTCAAAGTTGTTTTTCACTACTGCAATCAATCAATCAATCAATCAATCAATCAATCAATCAATCAATCAATCAAACAGCAAGACCTATCTCTCCTATAGGATAACATTTGGATTACCTTATTACAGTTTATAATTGTAATTTCTATTTGGGAAAAGATAGAATCAAGTCTGGTGTCTCTGAAATCCTAATTTCAAATCCTAAATTATGGTGAAGACAGATTTTAAATTACCATTCTCAAAATGCCACTTTTAGAAAGTCAGCATTTTCATATTTTAGCCATCTGGTGCCTGCTGCCTGCCTCTGATCACATGTCTGGGGTGGGTGATAGTTGAGCTTTCTGTATTCCTCCTAGACAGCCAACACAGTGGGAGCTTAGGTGTGATTTGATGGGCCATCCTGGTAGGATGGGAGGGAGGAGCTGGGCCCAGCCTCTTTTAAAACGGAATAAGCAGTGTCCTGTCCACACACAAAGGGCTGCATACCCACCCCCCCCCCTGTAGTGACTCTGGAGCCAGGACAGGAAGAGCAGGATCCCTGTGCCCTTCAAAGGCCTTTCTTTGAAGTCTCCCCCACTTCAAAGGCAAAACTGGGTATAAGTAGTGGACCGCTGACACCACCATAGCAGTACACTTCTGGACCTATGAAGACTCTGCCAAGAAGAAGAACTGCTGTGCTACTACAAGGGCTGCCACTTTGCTGGATTGCTGCTTTGCTGAAATCCTGCTTTGCTATGTTGCCCTGCTGCTTCCTGTCTCTTGCCTGGTGAGGGGACTGGACCTGCATCACTTGAACCCCGAGTGGCTGCAAGGGCTAGCTGGCTGGCCTCCTGATCTGCATCCTCAGGGACATAAAAGGCTTCCAACCACCCTGCTTCTACACATGGACTCTCCATCTGTGAGTCTGCCCTGCCAAGTTGTGCCAGCCCAGTCCTGGACCCTGGAAGTGGGTCTAAGGGGTTTGCTCCAGCAGAACCGGCATATTCCCTGCTGAACTGAAGCATGGCTGCGGTTGTGGGCATCTGGACCGACTCATCGACGATACTTCTTGGATCGGAACCAGTGCATTGCCTCTGCTGTGTGGATTGAACCAGATGCATCGCCTTTAGAACCACCACTGTATTACACTGTTCCCGCCACAAGGTCCTTACATCCCTGTCTATGGCAGCCTTGATGCAAAACTCCGCATTGCAGCTTCCCCGCTCATTGGAGCGGATGCATCACCTTGACTGCATAACGCATCCTTGACACTGGTTTTCGCATCGCAAGCCCAGTTGTCAAGATCCTCAAGGTCGAAGAACCAGGATCTCGCACCACAGCCTCACCACATCTCAGAGCTGGTGCATCGCCTCTGCTGGGCGGTGCATCTCAACCCAAATCCATGCAACGCTGCAACCTCGGATTAAGGTACTTTGGTTCAGTGGGCCTAAGTGGGTCCCTGTATCCAGCCCCAGTCCCTACCGGTATGACCCACGGGTGGGGGAAGTGGGCAGGGAGTGGGGCACACGGGGGGGTGGTTTAATTTAAAAAAAGAAAAGTTACGTTAACTTACCTTTGCCGGTCCGTCCTGCATCGTCACTCTGCGTCATCCTCACTGTCTACAACAGGAAGCAGCCGCAGACAGACTCCCTCCCCTCCCCTAAGCCAATCACAATGCAGCAATGGCAGCATTGTGATTGGCTTGGACGCCGACCCCACAGACGTATATGGGTTGGCCATTTTCTCTATGTAGGTAGGTTGCATGAATCCTGCATGGAGAAAATACAGAGTGTGTATGACTGGTTTGGTCGGCCCTGGGGCTGACCAAACAGTCAGCACCCACAACAGTGGGCTAGCCACTCCTCCCCTTCCCTCAAGCAGGACCGCCCACCCCCAACCAAACCCTGCCTTCTGCTTTCTCGCAGTGCGAGAAGCAGAACGATAAACTGGTATTTAAAATACCATTTTATGTTTCTGCTTCTCGCACTGCAAGAAAGCAGTAGGTCGACGCTCCTCCGCGTACATGGAGCCCCTGTCCAGCCCGCCTTTATCGCAGTCGGCCTGAACTTTTGACTTTGTCCCGGTCCGGCACGATCAGATATCCCATTGTAACGAGATTTATGCTTCTTAGCACTATTTTTTCTCAAAACCTTTTAAAATCAATATCTCAAGCTCTACTTTTTGGATTTTTGTCGTTTTGGTCTTGTATTATTGAATCAAAGTTTATTTTTCTAACATGGTGTGGAATATTTTTGTGAGGTGTTTTCACAGTGTTGCACAAATACTTTACAATGTGCCTCCAAATTAAGCCTGACTTCACCGTGCCAAGCTACCAGAGGATGAGCACAGGTTAATTTAGGGTGTACTTGTGCCTTCCCAAGACTAGGATTGTGGTTACTGCTTGACCTGGGCTTATCCCCAGTCAACCAGGAACCCATTTTCCACACTCAGCATAGCACAATTAAAACATACAATTCAGCAAACTATTATATTGCCTATGGTTCCCACGAAATGAGGACCAATCAAAATTCAGCATTTCCCTGATAAGGTGTTATCCCCTTCTTTCTAGGAGTTGCATAAAGGAAGCTCATGGATACATGGCCTTCAGGAAACATCTTGTACAAGACGGCATATAACGGTCCTACCATCCCCAGAACAGGTGCAAGAAACACATTTTTCAACTTTCAGTGAAACTAACAATGATAGCAGTTCTCCCAGAATAAACATTCAAATCAAAACAATTTGAATTAGGTTAAGCTACTGCAGGTCAGCTCCTGAAACGAGAGAAAGAGTGAGATAACACACTGCAGCCCAAATGCATTTCCAACATTAGCATGAGTCGTTAAACGGAGGCCTACATTAACTATGGCTAACTTAACTGCAGCACCCTATAACTATGGCCAACGATAAAGTGAAAATCACTAACTATGGTCCAACTTCTAATGAAAAATCATGCTTTATATATAAGCATGTAATGTGCATTAGTATATGCTTTAAGCAAAAGAAAAATAAGGAGAGAGCATCACCAGTCCCATGACAGCCGTTATGTGAGAACTCCAAAACAAGTTCGATATGGTGATAAACACCAGGCATGTGCACCCTAGACGGACTCTGAGTGTGGGTTTTCATTTACATTTGAATTACTTAACCATATTTTCCTGACTAAATGGTTAAAGTTCACAGATGATGACCATCAAGTCCATCACTGTCCCCGATTGATGGAACCTCATTTATAGAATTATAGATGGGTAATAGTGAAAAACACCCTTGTTATTCTCTTTTTACCCATCTATAATTTTCTGGTATGAATGGCACACAAAATCATCTGCCTTTGCTTTCAATTGCTACACAGGCGCAGAGGAGTAATAGGGGATCCATATATAACATGGTCACTCCTGATTGAAACAGTGAAATTCTCTTCAAAAATTTCCATTGAATAAGACATTATGGTACAAAATTTAAAATCCAATGAAATGTCATTCAGTTATCTGTTTCAGGATGTCCTGTGGGTTGGACATCCTACAACAGGAAATCTTTGGTAGTCACCAGGTAAGTGGTGCCAAGGAAGGATGCATGTTATGTTATGTTGCGGTACATTATGTTGATATCCAGGCACTTGGGCAGGTGTGTGGTCCCTGAGGTGCCATCATAGAAGAGCCAGGTCTTGAGCTTTTTGTGGAACTCAAGAAGTGAGGAGTAGGCTCTGCTGTGTTGAGGGAGGTCTTTCCATGTTTGGGTGCAATGTAGGAGAATGAGCGACCTCCAGTTATCCCTTTGTGGATGCGGGGAGTGTGTGCGAGTGAGGCAGAGCATAGGTGTCTGGTGGGTTGGTGAAAGTGTAAACAGCAGTTCAGGTACTGTTTTGTGAAGGCCTTTATATGTATGTGTCAGAATTTTGAATTGGCTGCCTTTGTGAATGAGGAGTCAGTCAAACTTCCTGAGGGCGATGTGATGTGTGTGTGGCATGATAGGTCAGGTATGAGTCTTGCAGTGGTGTTCTGGATGGTCTGGGGTCTGTGTAGAAGTTGTTTGGAGATTCCGGCATAGATAGTGTTGCCGTAGTCCAGCCTGCTGGTGATGAGTGCTTGTGTGACGGTCGGTCTGGTGTTCTGAAGAAACCATTTAAAGATGTTTTGCAACATGGGTAGGATGTGGAAGTAGCAGGTGTACACTGCGTTGACTTGAGGCGTCATGTTGAGTTTGTCATCTAAGATGATCCCTAGATTTCTTGCATGGTCTGTGGATGTGGGTGTTGGTCCTAGCTCGGATGACCACTAGGTGGAGTCCCATGGGGTAGTCTTGTTGCTGAAGACCAGTACCTCCGCCTTATCAGAGTTGAGTTTCAGGCAGATGGTTCTCATCCAGTCTGCTACCATGGTCATGCAGTTGGTGAAGTTGGTCCTGATGGTGGTTGTCTTGTCTGTCAGGGAGAGGATGAGTTAGGCGTCATCGACATAGGAGATAACCGTGATGTCTTGTGATCGGATGATGTTGACGAGCGATGTCATGTATATATTCAAAAAGGTGGGGTTGAGGGTCAATTCCTGTGGGTCTGTGCAAATCAGTTTCTTGGTTGATGTGAAGGTTGTTGGCATGACCCTTTGGGTTCTTCCTGTTACGAGAGAACAGATCCATTTGAGATGGATCCCTGCTTGCCAATCTCATGGAGTCTTCTGATAAGGGTGTTGTGGGAGACCGTGTTGAAGGTTGCGGAGATGTTGAGCAGGATGGGTGCCAAGGCATACCAGTGTGGGACACAATCAGGTTGTGACTTCAGGGAACAGTGCTGATAGATACAGATGGGGGTGTGAGTATATTGCAGTTATTAACACCATATTGTTTCACCTGGATCCATTATGCATGCCCATGTTAAACCAAGATGCTTGAGTTTTCTCACACCTGGCGTGTACGATCCCCGCTTTCATACCTGGCACAGCAAAGGGAGAATTCTCAATAAAGCTACCTCCACATCTGAAACCCCACTGTTGTGTCTCTTCTAAAGGTCATTGCACTCTTCTCATTAGAAAGTCATGTGCCTTCTAGAACTGTTATCCAACATTTCAGTTTCTGTGTTGTGCATCCCCACATGATTGCCTATGTGAAACAAATGGGACAATTTGGGGAGGTGTTAGTGTTATACGTCCCACAAATTGTGGAGGGAAATATCTGTTTATCTTTGCTACAATATCACCAGTTCCCCATTGCCCTGAGCAATTCTTGCCATTGGTAGGAATGTTTCTGGCTCACACAGAATGCCACTGAAGTTGCCTTTTTTTTAAATTTTCAAAGGCTTCGTACTCCGCGAAGCAGGTGGAGTTAAATAAAATAGCAAATGATTCATTCTGCGTGCTTTTAATAGGTGTCCTTCAGGTATACAACATCTCTGCAACATAACATAGTAGCACAGAGCCTCCAGATGTGTCTCTGTCAATGTCTTCAGATTACCCTGTAGATTTATGATATAGTACAGTTCAGGCATTAATTTGTGTCTCCCGCCGTACAACAAATGTGCTTGAAAAGATGCAAAATATGAATTCAATCCTTGTTACTTTCGTTTAACAGCCATTCATACCCAAGTGGTTTTTAGTTATTTATTATCAAATGGTTTATTTAGCACAGTGATTCAGTAAGTGAGCTGAAAGGTACCAATTATAAGGCTTTATGCAATGCCGCATTGCATTTGAGGGAAGAATCTATTCATTGGAAGATTTGCATGAATTGACGAAGGTAGAAAAAAGTAAATAGAAGAGAAAAAAAAAATTATAACATGACAACTACAACCCAGAAGCATAGCTTCGGGGTGAGGGAGGGTGTTTGGGTTGTTACAACCCTCTAATAAATGTATTTTCTTATAGATAGTTGGGTACAGGTGCCATCAGTCGGGTATGGTGAGGTGTCTGTCTTATTTCATGTGGAAGTTTTGCATTCACACACTGACAAAAACACACACACACATTCTCTACTCTGTTTTGAAACCCCTAAAATATTTGATTATTTTACAAAATATTGTGTTTCTCTCACTTAGTACTCATACCAATCTGCATTCTTCTCCCTTTCTGCTGTCCCTTAAGCCCCTCTCATGCACCCTGCTTGTCGTATAATGTATTTAACATCACATGCCAGCGTGATTGTCGGGAAATCTGAAGCTCACACCCCCATAATCTTACTGACCAAGCTACGCCCCTGCTACATCCTTCAGAGTTACTGTGCTAATAGACATTGTTAATCAACTAGCCATTTCATAAATTAATATATGAATACTCTAATAATATGCAAATCTCATTGGAAAGGTGGGTAGTAAAGACACGGCCTAACGGCAAGGCACTGTCTCAGGAGTCTACTAAAAGCAGTTTCGGAGAGGGTGTGGATGGTACCGGAAGCTGTCTCAGGAAACAGCAGGGAAGATTGGCTGACTAGTGTCAGAGCCAGGGGTTGTGAGGAAACTAAATGGAAGCAGAAAAATAGACCAACTGTTTTAGTTCACAGTGAAGAGTGTCAGGCACCAGATGACATTCAAAAAAGTTGGACAGCCATGGTGCTAGATGGTGACCAGTTATATAGAACCTAAACCTGGAATGCTGGGAAATCGCAGCTGGCATCATAGTGAGTATGAAAGAAAAACTGTTGGCCGTAGTGCAAACAGGCAAATGGGGGATAGAGGAAACTGCGGTGGAGGGTGGCGTCTTTGTAGAGCAATCAGGTGTGAGCCTGGGAAAAGGAGTAGAACAGTGTAGTAGAGCTGATAGAATTGGACGGCTGCCGTATAGAAGGGGTTTGAGGGAGGCACATGTACAGGAGTGATGGGGAACCTGAGCGCTATAATTAAAAGTGAGAGATGACGGACAATGGCAAAAAAGTAATCTTATCTGTTACACAGAACCATCAGTTATGACGTGTTGAACCCTCTAAATATTCATGTATAAATGAAATACATAAAAGGATCTAGAAATACATCACCAGATCACCTCACAGAAACAGCTCCTAAATAACAGGACATTTCAAGTCGGTCATTTAGCCCTGTGGTTTGCATGAGGGAGAGAAGTTTTATCCAGAATATTTATCTTTGTAAGAACATCTTATTGTTGCTTCAGTGCTGTTTCTTTTGGAGTTGTTCAGTGACTTGAAGCCTGAGCTGGCTAAGGTGGCCCATCTCTGCAAAATGTTTGCAACAGTAGTTCATTCAGAATTATTCCTTATGGATTAGAGTTATCCGGACTGTGTCTGTCACCCAGGCCTCTGTTTTTACTAAGAAGTTATTCAAGGTTTTTAAAGGCTTACCATGAAAATTTTTGTTAAAGTCGATTTCTGCTTTGAGCCCTAAACAATGGTTCACGGTGGCAAATGTGATCTTATTGCTTTCAATAGAATATTTTGAGACAAACACCAGTCTTTGGCATGGCGTCTTGATTTTTTTAGCTAAAGTGCCTGCCTTGAAATGTTGGATACCTTACTTTTAACTCAAGGACCTCAGGTGGATATCCATGTTTCATTTTTTTTCTCCTGGTTTTGTTGCTTACTATCCTTTTAACTCTCGTTAGTTGGACTTCTAGGCAATTGTCTTATAGTGTTTTTTAATGGAAGCTTCGGTAATGTCTAACATTATTGAAGTCAGCCTTTTTTTGTGTAGAATATGGTTTCAAGTTTTCAGTTCCCAAAGAAATGATGATATCAATGAAAGCTCTTTGGGGTGCATATAACTGGTGAATTGAAACCAGGGATGATGTATTTGAAGACTGTCAGTGTTTACTTTCAGGGCTGCACTTGGCCCATTCCACATGCTGAAAATAGAAATGTTTGCATAACAATAGACCATTGGTCCAATGGGATTGTTATATATGTGATTGTTTCCAAATATGGCAATAAAGAGTTTAGTATAGGAAGAGCCTACTGTAGAGCAGATGCTTGGTACTGCAAGAATTACTGCCCTAAACATTCATAGTAACTTTGGTAAAGGGTGGGAGGTGTGACTAGCCAATGACCAGAGGGCCACACCCTAATGGAGGTCTCGGTCCTTGGCCCCGACATCCAGTAATTCACCTGTCACCTGCCGTTGCTGTAGACACCGGATACTGGTACTACTACCTGACTGGGTGAGCAGCTTGGTGGGTTCGTACAATCAAAGAGAAGGTGTTGATTGCGACGGCTAGTACATTGCTTTGCGTCTGCGACGATTGCGGTCACGATACGAGGAATCCTGGCAGACGAATGCAGCCACATATGACACACTGAGATGTGGCAGCATTTATATCACCTCGGCGGCGGGACCTATGAACTGTTCATAGCAGCAGTTAGAAGAGTATTGTTCGGAGGCTCTCTTGAGGATTGAACGGCTCTGGGGAGCAGAGCTCAAGAAAGCGGCCATGATGGAGGGGCTGCGGAGATCTACAGTACTGGATTGCCGTGCCAGGGCCAAAAACAACATGGTAAGTTCAAATTCGATTAGCACAACACTTGCCTCGGAGATATTCCCCCAGAATTACACCTACAGCCAAGTGTGAGGGCCACCCGGCTATGCTCTGAACAGACCTGGATAATACAGTGCAGTGCTCGTTCCGAGTCATGCTGACTGGTTAAAAGTAGGGGCCTGCTTTATACTCAGAGTGCCATGCTGAGACATCCAAGCACTACCGCCTCCATTGCTGAACCCTGTCTGCTGCTCCCACTGCACTGTGCACAGTATAAGCATTAGCACTGTCCAATAGGAGGAGCTATCCCTCGCGCAGCATAATGGTCACAATGCGGGAAATGGGTAGCAAGCAGGGAAAGCTCAGGTTTGAGCACAAAAAAGCAAGCAGCGCACAATCAAGATCCAGCCTCCCACCGAACACACACGATGCTGATGACACCATTGCAGTGCTTAATTTGGGCCGGAACTTTCTGGTGCTGAGCACCGGCACATAATTGGTTTCCGGTGCTCGGAACCGGCACCTAATTGTCAAGACCACACTTAGGGCAGTCTGCCACACGGTGGTGCTGCTCATATAATTTAGAGTTGAGAAGAATAACAGTTGTGTAGGAAAATATACATAAAAAAATTACTAATACCTGCCTCCCCAGCCATTCCTTTAGCTTTGGGGACCTGGAATAAGCTGAAATGTTGTATTTACATGCGAGAGAGATGGTTAGTAGTTGTTTTGACAGAGATGGCAGGGGCGATGGGTGGTGCAAGCTGCAGTGGCCTCCTGGTTAGAGCCCTGGCACCTCATATTTTACAAATTAAGCACTGCACCATTGACTCACCAGGCATGGACAACAAGGCAATGCTCTTTGATACGAAATTCAGGCTTCATGCCATCAATTCTAAAATTAACCACTTGACTGCATGGATGGACCTCATGGAGGAGTGGCTAGGCAAGCAGGGTGATTGCCTTGATGAAGCTGAGTGCTGTATCTCTGGATTGAAAGACATGTTCCCAGACATGCAAAGGGCACTGCAGAAAATTGAAAATGTACTACGCAGAATATCTGTGACAAATGAAGACCTCAGAGTGCACTTTCAAAAAAATATTATCCGCATAATGGGCTTCCAGGAGTCCACCGATATGGGTGAACCAGAGACATTTATGGAGCACTCTTGACAGAACGTTTTGGCCAAGCTAAGTTTTCAGATTTGCTTGTAGTTGAGTATGCGCACATATCACTTGGCCCTAGGCCTTCGCCTGGTGCCCCTCCCAGGACTATTATCGCGATGTTACTTAATTACTGAGAATGAGACACTGCAATACGCCTAGCTAGAGATAAAGGAAATCTCCAATATAAGGGTAGAAAATTATCGTTCTACCCAGGTTTCACCATGGGTGTTCAGGAAGTGAGGAGAGCCTTCTGTGAACCAAGAAGAGCTCGGGACACAAAGCGTCAAACATGGCATGCTCTATCCCACAAAGAGATATTTGGGAATCTGAAAGAGTCCCTGAAGTTTGCTAAGACTATTTCCAGAACCCAAGAGGAGCAAGTTAACCATGCACAGATCCCAACAAGAATCAAATGATGAGAACGCTCTACACACCTCCCGCTGCTGAGGGGAACGGGCTGACCTTGTAGCAGACCCGCTACCGGCAATTAAACTTTTGCATAGCCATGTGGATTTTCCAGATTGGCCTAACACCATCAGTGAATGAATGCTTGGTGGATAACAGCATCAGGGGTATATGCCTGGTCTTGTGAACAGTTGACGGATTGAATATTGAAATGGCAGCACGTTTATTGTTATATGGTATAATAATCAGAGCCAAGGAGATGGTCGGTGATGGTCTCTCCATGGGCTGAATGCTTTCCAATGGTTTTGTGATAGAGTTGTGATGTCAAAAGGGGGGTTATTCACTGAAAGTTGGGGTGTTCGGTGAGGGGGTGAGGGACTGGTCTTGTTTAGAGGATATTGCTAAATTATGTTTACTATCACAGGTTAGACGGAGCATATTCGTGTCACTCATCTGTCCACAGAGCCACTGCCAAATTGGTTTTAGTCTGACCTCATCAGAGACCCGTTTGTGGACTACAGACATCCTTTACCTGACCCTCCTAATGCGAGGGGAGTGCCCCAGTAGAACTCTCTCAAGGCTGTTGAAGAATGAGTATCTGCATAACATGATGCATACTATTAGGAGAACGAGCGGCAAAACTATGGGAGGTAGTTAGTGAGTATTATGACTATTTATACCCAAGTGATAGGAATCCACATCCAGCCACATTGAAGATTATCTCAATGGTGTTACCCTGCCGTGGATGGAGGGAGGGCCTAGAACCTTATGTGGCCTAACGGCCAGAGCTGCCGTATTTGTATCTGGGAAAACCAGGTACGAGTCTCGGCGTCGGCTTAACATCCTGTGATTCTGGGCAAATCAATTAATCTCTATGTGTCTACCAAAAATTATCGATTCCTTGTGTAATGTAACTGATGTTCATGTAAAGCACTTAAATACCTCTGGGTCGAGTTTGTTATATAAAACTGCTAAAATAAAACCCCAATAGGCACTCAGGAAATTTCACTTGCAGTTGCGGGACTACAGAATGGTAATGCCCCAGGCTCGGGAGAACTGATGGCCGTGTTTTACAAAACCTATAAATCCCTCTTGGGGCTCTGGCTAGAAGACATATCAAAAAGCGATGGAAAGGGGGTGCTCGTCCCCACAGACAGGAAAGCAATGATCACAGACATTTTAAAAGTGGGTAAGGGCCTCCAAGACTGAGGGTCATATAGGATGCTGTCAGGGCTTTAAGTGGAATGAAAAACTGGGGGGTCTCTCAAAGCGGAGTGGCCGATGTAATTAAGGTCATGGTTTAAAGACAGGTAAGCTAAAAATATATGCTTTGCATACTGTGCCGCTCGACTGGTATTTGTACTTCTGTCATTGCATTAAGATATATAATGCAACAAGTAACATTACACCCACAACAAGCCAAGACTATTGGCTTTGTCAATGGTTGTTAGTTGCATAAGATAAATAAGCAACAATTATAGGACTCGCTATCTTATTCCTGTCTTTAGTGAACTGCTATGGTTGTTATTATCTGTTTGGTCCTCGTCCTGTTCGGTTGTGCTATTATCTACGGCTTCCTTCATAAGAAATGTAAAGAGGTTCTGATGAACACATTTGTGGGCTAGATCTTCAGTTTCACCCTAGAACTCGCTTTCTTACTCTTGCCTTTATTGAAATGTTATGATTGTTGTGATCGATTTTGTCCTTTTCTGGTCCGGTCTGTGCTACTGTTGTTTCTTGTACCTTCATAACTACCAATCTGTAAAGCGCTCTGTAACCCCCTGTGGTCTTGTTCACGCTATATAAGACTCTTTAAAAAAATCTAAAAATCTATGGCTTCATTGTATAGAACATTGAAAATGCTTCAGTTCTGAAATTATGAGACCCTGAAAGATAGAGTCTCTTTGAAGCAACGTCCAATGCAGTGAAGGGTAGTACTGCTGCAGAGCTAAGATTTTCTTTTCACCCCGATGGTGAGTGCAGAAATGGAGAGCCCTTTGGGACCCGCCTCAGCACTTGCTTTTTAGTATTACCGGTGCTGAGCACCGGCAGGACTTGGCCCACTTAAAGCCCTGGCTGCTGTCACTCATGAACCTAGATAACAAGATTCTGTTCCATATAACGGCAAATAGACTCAGTCCACTCATGAGGATCTTGGTGCTGGCCAAGCAGTCCGGCTTCATTACAGGACTTGCCACTTGCAATAATTTGAGAGCACAGTTTTATTTATTTTATTGATTATTTATGGAGTTTGTAGAGCGCATAGCTGCCCCCTAGAGGAGTGTCCCGGCGCTGAGCAGACGGTAGGCGGCAGACGGGAGGAAAAATAAAAATAAAACTAGGTGCCAGTGAAAAATCAGGTTTTCAGGGCTTTGCTCTCATACATTATATGCGGCCGGAGATTGACACGTCTGGTGGTTTTTCTTGATGCGGAAAAGGCATGCGACTTCCGTGAGTCGTCGTATGTGTTTGCACATTGGGCATAAGCAAAGATATTCTGGGACTTATTAAATGACTCTATGTGGAACCCGTGGAGAAGGTATATGTCAATGCTGTAGTTCAGGTATACATGAGTACACAGCAGGGCTGCCCACTCTCACCAGTCCTCTTTGCGATCATGGACGATAGCTTGCTCTATGTCAGACAACCAGCTCTTAAACTTTATAAAAGTAATAGTGAAATTCAAAAAAGTGTTGTGGATACACATTAATTTGGGGAAATTGGAGATGTTCCATGCAAATCTTGGCATGACTTCCCCTTATGCTGGTGCCATAGATCAGTCCGATATTTAGGTGTAATGATAAATAGAGACAAACAAGTCCATCAAGATAACTGTGAACCAGTTGTGGACAAGCTGTGCAGCAGGGTGGATTATGCCGCCTGTGCCCATGTTGAGCCAGGTGCCCCTCGTTAAAATGCTAATCCTTCCTAGGTTTCTATTCCTATTTCACAATATTCCTATCCCCCAAGGTAAAACTTGTTTTGCTAAATTGCGATCACAACTCATCAGATCATTGTGCGGCGGTAAGAGCCCTGCAGTGAAGTTGGAGATCCTCACGTGGTCATTTGAACAAGGAGGATTCGTAGTTCCCAACCTTGAACATTATGATCATGCGGCTCATGCAGGGTCCAAACAGGGATGTCAATGTCAGTGAGATCTTTCACAAATTGGAGTAGCACTCATGCTTCAATGTGAAGTCCTTAGCAGTAGGTCTTCCAATACTGCCAATCAGAGTGAGTGCATCCTTTTTGTTTTAAAATCCAACCAGCTTTGGGCAGAGTTTCACTAATAAGAGGGGCATTTGGGAAGACCTTTGCATCCCTGCTTTCGAAAATGGACTTAGGTTGCCAGTGCCTACATGGAACTGACCGTGTTAAATGTCCAGTGACCTGCAGTAGTGGAAATCCTTGCACATTCCCCTCAGAGAGTCCCTAGAATAAGGGAAGAAGGTGAGAAACATTTAGGAAATCTAGTTTCTCTTGCTGATCTCTGGGTAGCAGCCACACACATTTCTGCAATCAGTATTCATACACATATAAATATTTGTGATGATTAAGGGTAATCCTGACAACTAGTGCTTGATTACGACGTCAGTCGGGGGCTGTCGCAGACTCAAGACCGACCGACCTCCAGTCGGCGGTCCCGACACCGCAATTACAATGCGCCCGCACATTGTGCGGTCGCATACTCCCTTTACCCTATGGCAGCTTGTGCTCCTGCTTTAAACCGGCCATAGCACAAGCTCCCATAGAGAAATGAGAGTTTGTGTGAATACCTCCCACATGGTGAAGGGATTCACAGGGGGGCACCATAGGTGCCTCCTCAGCCCCCTTGCCGGGCTTTCCATGACTGCAAGCCCGACATGGGAAGCCTATCGGAAACGGACGTCATAATCCCAACTGTGGAAACGCCGTCCATTGGGTTTCACTTTCGACCGCCTATATTATAATTAGTGAAACCGCGATGAGGCCAGAAAGCCTCTGACCTGCGGTCAGAGGCTTTCGAGCTTCATCATCATCAGGCCCAAAGTGTTTACTTCGTTCGCAGGATATTTAACTTCCCTACACAATTAAAAAAGTTAAAAACGGCATTTCATCTTTCTTTTAGTGCTCATAAAAAAAACTATTTCACAATGACAGTGCTACTCTTCGAACATTAAGCATCACGCCACATGAGCTCACCGTTGTAGGCCTATCTGTGTTGCAAGCATCTTTGTAAAAGTAGAACCCTGTCAGCAAAAAGTTATATTGTCCCACATTGTCCTTTCTTTATATATGTCTTGTTAAGACTGCGCTAAAGTGTTAATGTAGTACAAACAAAGCATAAACCTAAACAGCAAGTTAGCATATCTAAGGAGGTAGATACGTAACAATTGATTCTATTGAATGAATTTATTGCTTTAAAAGAAGTCTTCAAGCTTACGATATCCAAGTCTATCCCCTTGGTTGAAAGTAAAAGCACTCAGGTGTAGCTCTAAAGACATACAATCGACTTAATGAAAGTTAAGGTGAAATCTAGGGACGTTGAAATCTTGCTTATTCCTATTATACCATGAAATATAATGGAATTGCCCTGTGTCCCTCACAACCTGGGTATACAATTTATAAACTACAGAGAGTTCTGTTGAGTGCCAGAATACTTGTACAAGAATTGTGAAAGATGTTGAACATTCAACATCAGTACAGTAGGGTCACAAAATGATCCCTCTCGAAAAAGGGAGTATCTTTGTATTAAAGACTTATAATTTTCATCTCCTGACACCAAATAAAACACTTGTGTGCTAACTTGTTTTGCAAACTGGTGTGGAACATAATGGACACAAGTTGTCAACTGTCACCTAAATATAAGGTTACTCTTTAATGCAAACATTTCTAACATCTTCAATACTTCAGCACACATATGATGCATTAGTAGCAGGTGCATTTTGTAAACAATTACACTAGTTAGTTGGAGCCTGGCAGTCGAAAAATAAGTAGAAAAGTAATATGGTACTTGCTCACCACTATGTAAACTATAAAACAAACTAGAAAATATCTTTGGATGATGTATGTCATAAGGGTGGGCGACAATTTCCGTTCCACTCGCGGAAATTGCGAAAATTCGACATTTTCGCATTCAGCGCGGAACGTGAAAATGTAGAAATTTCCGCGATCCGCGAGCGAACGGAAATTGTCACCCACCCTTGTTAAATGGTAGCGGCAGTTTCAGTCGATAACCTTTCAAGTATTTGCCCGGCGGTAATCGCCTCTCATACCACTCGATAATTTACCAATAAAGAGGCAGGCGCCGGAGACTGGAAGGCAGGAAACAAAGTTTTATTCCGTCGGAGCAGAACACATCAGATCAGACAGCAAGGTATCGTCACGAGGTGCTCTAACCGCATCTCTGAGACCTGGTCTCTTATACACCGGTTTATTGCTTTATTACATATAGTACATTCTTGAGATTCTCTTGATACCTGAAAGAACATCCCCTGAAGCCCCGGTTCAGATCCGATCCCACACATGGTTACAGTAGAGGTTCCCACCCTACCCGCAGTGGGAGATGGCTATCACGCAGCAGGGAATTCCGCTAATTCCCGGGGGTGTGTGCAACCGGCCGGGTCTCAGGGGGTAGGGGCTTTGATCTACTGTAATCCCTTTGATGCGGGGTGTTTCCCTTACAGTAGGGGCAATAAACTGCATCCGCAGGGCTAGGTGATGGCCTGGGACCAGTTCGGACAATGGGGCGCAGAGGAAGGGGGGTTATCAAAGGAGAGGCATGACCATGTATGGGTTGTCGGTCGGAAGTGGTCCCGTAGCAGGGTCGCGCAGAAGGAGAGGGTTTATAGCCTGTATGAGAGAGCGGGGGTGGCCGGCGCGCGGGGGATGCTCGCAGCGCCGGGGGAAAGCGCTGGCGATCGAGAGTGCCTAAAATGGCGACCGTGCATTTGCTATGCGTGGCGCTGGGGAGAGGCAAGATGGCGCAGATAATGTTCAGTTTGCAAGCTAAATTTCCACAGTCCTCCCTTTTAACATATCTCGCCAGCTTGTCCGGCCAATATTCACCTTTGTTAGCCTTTCAGTTACAGTATCGTCAATGTTCGTCATACATTTAAAGATACAGAGTCTTTAGGGTAGGCAGGAGTAATCTGACACATTTGTACATTGTCTCATACAGTTTGATAAAGTAGGCGAGGAGGGAGTACATTCAAAGTTGCAGTATAGTCGTGTACATGGCTGGTGTTGTATGAATGTTACTATACAAAGTTACATTTTCTTAACTTCTCAGTGTACAGTCGGAAGTGATTGATGCAACATCATGAAGAAGATAGTTAATATAATAAGGTGGCTGGGAGAGGATTGTCAACTTTGACATGGGTCCTTCTTTCCAGTGTCCTTGTTTTATAAAGAGCTATCACTGGTAAGCTCTCATTGTTGTTCTTCTTTCGTTGGCACTGTTGAGCACCGGCGGTGGAGCTAAGGTCCAGCTCAAATCCGATTTCTCACGTGGCAGGGTGTGACCACTCACTGTTCTTTGATCACAGTCCTGTTCCTTAACACAGTTCACCACAGGTACTTTGAGACAGGGTGCCGGCCTTTTGTTCCTCGGTAGTAGGTCAAAGTCATAGTCCAAATGAAAGAGGAAGAGAGAATGGGGTGGCGTGGGATCGGATCAAAAATGCGGACCAAGGAGAGCAGAATCTTTCAGCACTGGGCCCATCAATCGGGCCCGACGGGTTGAGACTTCAGGCACGCTGGTCAGTGGGCAGGGGCCTCGATGTAGCCCTTCGCGCTTATCGTTCTGATAATGGTGTCTCGTCTCACACCCTTTTTGCTTCGTCGCTTCCCCCTTGGTCGATGCCATAGATGCTTTATGATCCGCGGCCAGACTGTGCGTCACGTCCGACCCCTCTCTTCCGATGGCTGCAGGTTATCCTTGAATAGGTTATAAGAAACGAAAGTCTTAGGGATTTTGGCAGGGAAGACATTTATATACTTCATTCTCTCTCCCAACCACTGAGTAGTTGCGGAAATGCTCTTATCTGTTACTATATGATTGGTGTCTATTAACTCTGGTGTTAAGGTGCGTGTTACTAATCTATTAATTACTGCTGTGGTGCAGGGTTCTGTGGGTGTCCCTGTCCATCGTCTGGCCTTCTAGGTGTCAGTTTCTGCGCCCTATAATACAAGGTTTGGTAATACCCGTAAGTGTGAGGTGCTACGGTCATGCGTTCACGAGTATCCTTTTCATACAGTAGGTGACCCTTTATCAGTTTAAAACAGGGCCATCAGCTGTTTCGTTCGGGATACTCTGAGACGGCTAGCATAGGGCTGGAGTTATCTTTGGGAGAACAGGGTGCTTTAGACATTCTATTTCGGGCTAATTGGTCAGGGGTAATTCTGGGCGGTGGAGATGGTGTCCCTTAAGAACAAAAACCACTGACATATAGTCCCCGTGTTGAGGGTCAGATTGGGAGACATCAGTCGTCTTACCTGTCCTTTCCTTCTCAGCCGATTAGGCTTAACGTTTGTAAAAAGGAGAGGTAGTAACGTGGTAAAGTATGGTCGTTTTTGTTTCTGTCAATTAGTTCGAACACCACTGTGTTCAGGCCAATTATACACTTACCAAAGAGGTGTATGTCGTTAATTTATTCAAGAAGAAAAGAGGGCAAGAAAGAGCCTTTTGCGAGGGAGGGGGAGAGAGAGTGAGAGAGAGAGAGAGAGAGAGAGAGAGAGAGAGAGAGAGAGAGAGAGAGAGAGAGAGAGAGAGAGAGAGAGAGAGAGAGAGACATGTGCATCAAGTAGGCTATTTTGGCATACATACGACACAAAACGAGAGAGAGAGAGGGATGGGTAAGATAATAGGCCACTTGGTGCACACACAACATGGAGTAGCATGGGTCTGTTCCATGTAAGAAAACACAAGCGGGGAAAAGACATAAATTCGGTGATCACGTACACACAAATGTCAGCTAGGGTGTGATAGTACATGCATCAAGACGGAGACTCAGGGCTGCGTCGAGCACGGGGACCTCTCCTTTCCTGTCCTCTATTCCTATGCATGCCGCGTACCTTTAGTATTTTGTAGTTTATCTTATGGGTTGACTGACCCTTTATTCTCCTCCCTTTGATCGGTGGACGCGCACTTCAATCATACAATGACGCTCTCTTCAAGTGACCCGAACATGAAATGCATACACATTCATATCGTATAATCGTAGTACACACGCACAATTATATCATACAGTTTTTCATGTTCCCAATGGTGGTCTGTAATTTTACGCACTATCTCACAACGTTTGTCTATGTTTTCCCTGATATTGAACTTGGTGCGGTCCCTGTCCACTCCACTCTTCAGTCGGAACTTCGTCGTGACCTATAGAGGGGAAAATAAGAGGGGAGGGGAGGTGCAGTATTCAAAAAATACCCCAGCGCGCGCAGACACGAAAAGTTCTACCTACCATGTACCAGGCTAGCCGCAGGGGTGGGTAATACCACGGACCTATTATTCTTTAGTTCGAGGCAAAGATGCTCTAGTTCATTCTTCTCCTAAATTCGGGTTCCCTGGTCGTGCATGTATTTCTCAATTGGTCGTGTATTATGGTGCAGGATACCATACCTTGCGTGCGACATATACCTTAAGTTATAGTTCATTATTGATTTGACAATTCTTGGAAAAAGGGGGGGGGGCAGGCGTGATGGGTACAAATTCCGTTAAACAAAAATATTTTAGGCAAATTGAGTCCGTATTATCTGTATGCTTTCGCTTAGGAGTGACAATCTTTTATTTAAAAGAGAAACCTTCAACAACCCAGATGATTAGTCATGACACTGATTCCGTAATTCCTTTTTAAGAAGCCTTTTATTTAAAACAATGTCAGTGTAGAAATACGGGCCTACAGCCGCTATAGGCCGGCCACGGTGCGAGAGGCGTCGAGCAACATGAGCAACACTAGATTAACATAAAAATCGGTTCCCCCCCCCCTTCTCCCCCACCATCATGTGTGAAAGCATCGTATACATATATTTATATATCTCTTTTTAACACAAATGTCACGTGGCTGGAACGCCACAAGGAGTTGTAGGCCACTCCTACATCAGCGCCATCTTGGGGCGGGGTCGGGCCAGTGCACAGTCTAAGTCTTTCCATGAATTAGCTGTTGAACCAGAATTCCTTTCGGTAGTTCGAGAACTTTCGTTAGCGTCAACTTTGCGTCAGTATGGCGTCACTGCAACCTTGTAGCAATGCCACGGTTTGTTCTTAGGGCGGGGCAGCAGGCGGGTTCTTCCGCCGACGCTCTACTGTCTCACTGCACCAAGCGGAGGCAAGGTGGCTGCCGCCCGGGGGCAAAAAGAGCAATGGTGGTGGTTTTGTCCTTACCGGAAGTCCGCAGGAGTCGAATGTCAAATGACTCCAACCAATTCTGCAAGGCTGAGGGGAGCGTTCTGTCAAGGGTGGGGCCCACGCCCTAGCAAACCAGCTTTCGAGTCCAGAATAGTCTCACGGTGGGCCAGGCCTGGAACCGGAGGGGCCAACCGCCGGAGTTCAAGGGCAGCAGTAGCAGCAGCTCTTCGGTACAGTCACCGGAGAGGAGCCAGCAGCAGTAACAGCGGCAGTTTGGATGGTACTGCCACCGGGGTGATTCCAGTAGCAGTGACGACAGCAGTTTGGATGGTATCACCACCGGGGTGGGTCCCCGATTACCTTGCTGCGGGGGCCCACTCCTCACGTCGGGTGCTAGCGGCAGTCCTGGTGAACCCGGTGCTTGGGTGGTTGCCTGGCGGCCGCGTGCAGGGGTGCCGGCTCAGCCGAACAGCGAATGAAGTGGCAGGGCGCAACTCAGCTGGCTGACGAGTGACGGATGCGGTTGGGGTGCCCTCATCTGCTGGCGAGCCTCCACCTGGGGAGGTGGGGGAGGCCCGTCCGCGTCGCCTCCCCCCGCCAGGGCACCCTCCGTTATTGAAGGAAGAAGTGACTGGGAAGATCCGCACAGCGTGCCAGGGTGAAATTCAGCAGGCCGATGAAAAAGATGGCTGGGTGCAGCTTAGCTGGCCGGCGAATTAAAGACGGTTGGGTGCAGCTTAGCTGGTCGGCGAATTAAAGACGGTTGGGTGCAGCTTAGCTGGCTGGTGAGTCAAAGACGGTTGGGGTGCCCGGCGAGCCTCCACCTGGGGAGGTGGGGGAGGCCCGTCCGCGTCGCCTCCCCCCGCCAGGGCACCAGCCCTCATTAAAGAAAGAAGAAGAGAAAGCGGAAAGGCCCGCACAGCGTGGTGGGCTCCGCCTTGGTGTTGCCAGAACTTCGGCGCTTTGTATAGCCTCCGACCTATTCGCACAATCGCCCGCCACTGATGTCAAGGGATTTTTGCATGGCTTTTATAGCCCAAAGTCAACTAAGAGGGACCGCCCAAAAACAGGCCAATGTTGCAATTTCGAGGAAGGAGAGGCGAGGACGGTGTCACGTGGACGTTGAGGCTTTGGGATGGAGGTTGCAGCAGACTGTCATGTAAATAGTTGTTTTAAAACGTGTTTTAACCTGTTTACCCTGTTGGTGTGTTTGTTATATCCTATAAGTTATTAAAATGTTATAACTACATTACTTCGTTGGAGTGTTTGTACATATTTGTAGTCTGATGACGATCACAAGGAGGTTACTGTGCAATCGGAAAAATAACATAGCCCAATTGTGCGCGATCTAGCCCTAGTTTGGTGACGTCGATGGTGGGTGTCAGCAGGCTTCCGTTTGTGCGGGATTTTGTCATGCTTATTGGGCGGGGTGGGCAGTAGGGCAGACATGTTTAGTTAGCGAGAGTAATGGAGTCGGGCTACCTCGCGGTCGTCTCGACCGTGAGCTTGACTCCTTCCCTTGGTTTCATATGTCCCACAAAGGGCTAACTCCTAGCGTTATTTTAGTTTTTGTAAGGTCAAAAAGGATCCTACCAGTGCCTTTACTATCTTGTCGATTCCTGTTCGTTCATCCTTAGTTAATCGATTCATTCTGGTGGACTCTTTCTTTCCTATCTCATGGTCGTCTAGCGTTGTAGTCGACGTTGGGTTCGGCACAAGAGGCTCAGCCGGCGTGGAGGCCGTGAGGGCCGAGGCCCCTGTACTGCTTTCGCTCGTGTTCAGGGGTTGTGGGTGTTGCGCTATCGATTGGGAGGGTGCATACGGAGGGGGCATGTAAATGATCGGGGGACCTAACAGTAACTCGTCATTCGTTCGCTGCTTGGAGGACAACTCAGGGTAGAGCAAAGAAGGGGTCCTAACAGCGTACTGGCCTGAGGTTTCGGGCTCCTGTCTCAGTTTAGTTTCCCTTCTCTCCTTTATGTCTTCTTCTAACTTTCTAGCGGCAAGGTGAGCTGCCTTTCGTAATTCCTTTTCTGCTTTTACTTCTTCCCTCTTTTTCCGTTGCGTCGCTTCTTTGCGCCACATGCCGATACTGTCAAGCATAGTAGGCGTCGTCTTATTGCTACGCAGAGCTATTTCTAGCGCCTCTATCTTATGGTCGTCGAAGGATCCCATCAGTGGCCACTGACTCTCGGGGTCCTTCTTTGTATATTTATGCCATAGCTTGGTAGAAGCTACGGCGACTAGTCCATATTTAGTGAACATGTCCTTATTAGGGGTGCCCTCCAGTGGAGCCGGATGGTTCACCTCTAATAAGCGGTCCGGGCAGAACCAACTACCAATCAGTGGGGAGAAGATAGGCATGACGGGTTTCAACGGGGACAAAAGTCAGCACTACCTATCTTTTCACTGCTTGCAAAGACTAGACAGAATATCTCTATTCTTCGTTATTTGCAAGCAGAGAATACCTCCAAAGAACCAATATCGAACAACTAGTGTTCGGACAATCAATCAATCAATCAATCAATGGGAGATAAAGATAGGCATGACGGGTTTCAACGGGGACAAAAGTCAGCATTACCTACCCTTCACTATTTGCAAAGACTAGACAGAATATTCCTATTCTACGTTATTTGCAAACAGAGAATATCTCAAAAAGCACTATTCTCCAAAACAATCAATGTTCGGACGATCAATCAATGGGGAGATAAAGATAGGCACGACGGGTTTCAACGGGGACAAAAGTCTGCGTTACCTACCCTTCACTATCTGCAAAGGGAGAGAGAGAGAGAGTATTTCTACTCCTCCCCGTTTGTAGGCAGCGAATATCTCAAAGAGAACAATCAATGAGCACAATCAATGAGCAATACTAGTATTTCCAAAGCATCAAACAATCAATCAATTATTTCTCAATTTGTCGTGTATCACGACCTTACCCGGACCGCGTGGACAGTTTCTCGTCTTCCGCCTCCAGCGCCCGATCGTCCTCTACTCTCCGTATTTGCTGCGGCACTCCTGATGGTTCCCAGTCAGGACCGTAGATCACTCGAGAGAGGTCTGCTCGGAACCAGTGAAGTTCGGATGATCGGCTGCCAGACGAGGGTCTATTGGGCAGGAGCTCTCCCGATCGTTGCAGTCGTTCACTCTGTCGTCTGGACCTCTCCCACTGGATCCACGTGTCGCTGATGGGCCCCACGTTTGGGACGCCAATTGTTAAATGGTAGCGGCAGTTTCAGTCGATAACCTTTCAAGTATTTGCCCGGCGGTAATCGCCTCTCATACCACTCGATAATTTACCAATAAAGAGGCAGGCGCCGGAGACTGGAAGGCAGGAAACAAAGTTTTATTCCGTCGGAGCAGAACACATCAGATCAGACAGCAAGGTATCGTCACGAGGTGCTCTAACCGCATCTCTGAGACCTGGTCTCTTATACACCGGTTTATTGCTTTATTACATATAGTACATTCTTGAGATTCTCTTGATACCTGAAAGAACATCCCCTGAAGCCCCGGTTCAGATCCGATCCCACACATGGTTACAGTAGAGGTTCCCACCCTACCCGCAGTGGGAGATGGCTATCACGCAGCAGGGAATTCCGCTAATTCCCGGGGGTGTGTGCAACCGGCCGGGTCTCAGGGGGTAGGGGCTTTGATCTACTGTAATCCCTTTGATGCGGGGTGTTTCCCTTACAGTAGGGGCAATAAACTGCATCCGCAGGGCTAGGTGATGGCCTGGGACCAGTTCGGACAATGGGGCGCAGAGGAAGGGGGGTTATCAAAGGAGAGGCATGACCATGTATGGGTTGTCGGTCGGAAGTGGTCCCGTAGCAGGGTCGCGCAGAAGGAGAGGGTTTATAGCCTGTATGAGAGAGCGGGGGTGGCCGGCGCGCGGGGGATGCTCGCAGCGCCGGGGGAAAGCGCTGGCGATCGAGAGTGCCTAAAATGGCGACCGTGCATTTGCTATGCGTGGCGCTGGGGAGAGGCAAGATGGCGCAGATAATGTTCAGTTTGCAAGCTAAATTTCCACACCCTTAGGTGCACGTGGCCAGGCAGGTGAGATGCTGCATGGTGCAACTAGCTGAGCGAGGTGACTTGCAGCCAAGCCATCTAACCTACCACCTTGGGTCATACAACTAAGCAGGTACCTTGGGACAGCGCTAGCCTGCCTGGATTCAGGCACAAACACCCACTGCCAGGGAGGAGTGCCTACGTGAATACGTGCCTTGTGTGCACGTGTCAACCAATAGACTGTGCAATTCGACCAACCAAAGCGCCTACTGAGGAGGATAAATTAAGGCACTTTATCAAAAACAGATTAGATGTATGTTTCAGGCCGTGGGGCCAGAGAGGTGAATCCACAACCTGAGGGTCCCTTGAAGAGCATGCTCAAGTACCATTTCTCGGCACGTCATCGGTGGGTTGTAAAGCCAGCAAGAAGCAGACACTACGGCACGTGCACTCCAAAATGGCAGGCTCTGAAACCGGGTGTATGGCACCTCTGCTCCATTGAGGATCAATTCCCCAACAGATGGCTGGGAACTCACTTACCTGAGATAACTGCTCCTAAGATCACGTACTCCGTCACTTTAAGTAATCGAGTTGCACTTCTTTGAGCGTGAGCCAGTGAGTTTCTGCTGCCAGTGCGCACCAACAGCGTGGCTTCCGTTGCGCACTCACAAAACGGCGTCAGACTTTCCAGCTGATTAGATAACGTCCGAATACAAGAAAGCCATGCGTCACGTGTCTGACTACAAGCAATGGTAAACAGCACTCTTAACACCTGTGTCCTCACAAGCAGGGGACCTTTTAACGATAGAGAAATCCTAGACTCCCGCTTGGGGCTTTTAAAAAACGTTTTATCAAGCGTACGATCACTAGAGAGGCGTCCTCATTAATGCAATGTGAATTGGGCCTTCTCTGGCAGTGCGATGGGGATTTGGAACTTCCTCCCTTTGGACTTACGCACTACAATGAATCAAATCACTTTCCAGTGGGAACTCAGCCTTATAACTAAGAGACACCTGTATCACCTTCCCGAGGAGGTGATACTGGGGTCATATGTTCACCCTCTCATTGTATGACGTGGGAATGCTGCGTGACGCGTTTCCTTTCCATTGCTTTAAGCCAGGGTTACATTTGTGACGTGTGGAGAGGCCAGCCTGCCCTTGACTCTCATGCAGACCCCATAATATGTGGGGTCTTGGCTTGTTCATGGCAGAGCCCAGTGCAAGGTTTGAGTGGAGGCTCGACAGTGGCTTAAAACGCCGCAGGGCTGGCTCTAGGGTGGGGCGGTCGGTGCCATTGGTAGTCATGAGGGGGGCGCCAACAAGCATTGTCACACAGGGCGCCACCGGTGTTAGAGTCGGCCCTGACGCCACATGGCGCCTCCAGAAGCTCATTGAACAGTGCACCTCTGCCTCTCACTCTTGACCTCGTGACCCTTGAAGGGAAGGGTCAGTGGGAACACGGATGGGGCGGGGGGGCACTCACACACAGAAGCCACTCCTGAAGCAACAACAATGGACGCCCTCGTTCACACAATGTTGGGTGAGACTATATGTCGTGCTCCATAAGGCAGAAGCACACTTAGATTATTTCAAATGCCCCCCGTGCCGCTACCTCGCGACCCTGTTGGTCGGTGCGTTTGTATTCGTTTCCCCCACGTCTCTCACCTAATGCTGTCATAATCCCCTGTTGTACTAACCTATATTTACACTATGGGGCAGTGAATTCAGTCTTATAGTCATGACATATAATGCCTGACACAAAGTGGGCGGTACACCAAAAGACGGGGCTGTGCTTGGCGCTCTGGTGTGGCACTGTGACCTATGTCTACAGGGCAGGATTCATTCTGGCACGATGCTCCTGTCACAAAAATTAAACCCCAACAGGAAGCACTTATAGTATTTGACCTTCAACTCGGGCACCTGTTTTATCTATATCTGTAATGTCTTACAGATATAAATAAAGCAGGTGCCCGAGTTGAAGGTCAAATTCAGTAACGCATTAATCAGCACACAAAAATCTCAGCGATCACGCGAAATTTCGCGTGATCACGGAGATTTTTTGCCGTTTCGCGATATTTTGCGAAAGGCACTTTCGCAAATTCCGCCCACCCTTAGTATGTCATCAATGATGTCATTTGAGATGTCATCAGTGATTTCATAAATGATGTCATAGAACATGTCATGAGTGATGTCATATATGAGGTCATAAGCAGCTGCTAGCTATAACTGGTGAATTTCTGTTTTTGTTTTAGTTCAAAATGATAATGTTGACAAATGCACCTAACTATAACATTACTTTCACCTTTGTTTTTTTCAGTTAATTTCTAAGGTTTTTTTTATCACACCTAACTATTACTTTATTTTTTTTTTATATATATATATATATATACATATTACCTACTGGCGGTCGCCAGTAGGTAGTTATAGTTAGGACCCTGTTTCCATAGGAAAACCGCAACATTCTATTTGGAATAACTTTGGCGCCGGTCGACGAATCCTCACGAAATTTTCAAAACTAATGGGGCGCTACGCTCCGCTCCTACCCTGAAAGTCTCGGGGGGATTCGTCAAGCGGGGGCTGAGAAAAAAGGAGGGTCCCAAAACGCGTTTTTCCCATGCATTTTTCCATAGGACCTTTAGACACAGCTACAGCCCGAACGGCTGAACAGAGTGACTTGAATTTTGGCAGAGAGGTAGTCCTCAGGTCAAGGAAGTGCCTTTTGGTGTAAATCTGTTCAGTAGATCCTGAGAAAATAGCATTTAAATCAATATATATATCTGAGCCAGCTTACGGTGCGCTTACCGTGCGCTTACGGTAAGCTTACCGTACGCGTACGCGTACGGTGCCGTGCGCGAGCGCGATTCTGATTGGCTGTTAGATCTAAGTAAACATTCGAATCGGTCGAAACCAGGAAGCTGCGGCCGCCATTTTCTCTCTCGCACTCTGAGTGGGGCAGCAAAAACAAAGGAAAAAAACCTGTAAAGGGGCTGTGTATTCAGCTCCTAACCACCTAACATTGAAGATGGTGTCCCCAATGAACCCCCAAGTCCAAAAATTTAATGTAATTTTTTTTCGAAAATTCGCCGATTACGCTTACCGTACGCGTACGGTAAAAAATATATAAAAAAAAAAACTATCCACACAATCCCCACCCCGTGTGCAAATGGTGCCCGCAGGGCACCATTTGTTCTTTGCATTTAATTGTTATGATGAACATTTCAAAGAAAACAATTACCTTTCACAACGAACAGCACAATATGTCCTCCATGTGCACACGGTGCGCGAAGTGCATCGTGCGTACATGGCCCATCCAGCGTTACGTGGGCACGCGGTGCGCGTAGCGCACCGCGTGCCCACCGTGCGTGCACGGCACTAACTGCGTATAGAGGGCGCGCGGTGCGCGAAGCGCACCGTGCGCGCACGGAACGAACTGCGTTAACTGGGCGCGCACGCCACGAATGGCGTAAAGTAACTTAGACATATGTGTCTTTATGAAAAAAAAATATTTGTAATATATGTATAGCTAAAATTTAATGGAAGAAGACATGGGCAAATAAGTGTCTAAATACATGATTAGCATCAGCAGAGGATTGCGGTCGCGTGAGTTATAGTTGCCTGCACTAACTATAACGGGGGAATTTCATTGGTTTTTTTATCAGTAAAATGTCCAGCTAACTATAACATGTGTGAAACCTATGGTTTTTTCAGTGAATTTGCAAGGTTTTTTAAATGCTAATTCCGAACTATAACGTGTGTGAAACCTATGGTTTTTTCAGTGAATATATATATATATATATATATAATATATATATCCAAACTTACAGGAACCCATTTGAGGGAGGCCACACGATTAAAATAAAGCTCATGTTTCTTTATTTGAATGTTTGCCAGCAGGTGCCTCTTCAAGAAACAAGACACCAAGCACTTCGATCGCCAGACGCGTTTCAAGGGATAACCTCTTCTTCAGTGGCATGATAACAAGTGAGACGCTGCCATGCACAGTCCTTAACACACCTGCCTCAGTGGGCGTGGTCCATAGGCCTTCTGGGTGTTGTAGTGCATCAAATATTCCCAAGTGGGTGCGTTTATCATTGTTAAATAAAATTCAATCAACTGATGTGCAAAGTCTTGAAGGGAACCTGCCCCGCTTTGTAACAGACAAAAGGAGCCAAAGTTGACACCAACCTGCACCGGTGTCAGCTTTCCATCGTTCCAATTCTGCCGCACCGGATGGTGCAATCACGGATCCGCTAACAAGGCGGTGGGCCTCTCCTCACGACCGGGACCGGCCGTTAATAAATCCAAACTTACAGGAACCCATTTGAGGGAGGCCACACGATTAAAATAAAGCTCATGTTTCTTTATTTGAATGTTTGCCAGCAGGTGCCTCTTCAAAAAACAAGACACCAAGCACTTCGATCGCCAGACGCGTTTCAAGGGATAACCTCTTCTTCAGTGGCGTGATAACAAGTGAGACGCTGCCATGCACAGTCCTTAACACACCTGCCTCAGTGGGCGTGATCCCGGAAGCGGCATTTCGCGCCCGAAGGCACTTTAAAAATAACTTCGCCCTCGGCAGAGCGGGTTCCCTGAATCATTTGCAGGCAATTGTTGGAGGTGCTGTCCTTACCTGCTGGCTGTTTGCGAGGGCTGGCGGGTCCTGGTTGCTGCGTGACTCTTCTCCCTCTCGCCGCTGTGGTGGTGTGTGTGGCGATAGTACCGAGAAGGGTACAGCAAGACTACATCCCCCAGGCTCCTTTGCCCTCTGCCTGTGATCCCGGAAGCGGCATTTCGCGCCCGAAGGCGCTTTAAAAATAACTCCGCCTTCGGCAGAGCGGGTTCCCTGAATCATTTGCAGGCAATTGTTGGAGGTGCTGTCCTTACCTGCTGGCTGTTTGCGAGGGCTGGCGGGTCCTGGTTGCTGCGTGACTCTTCTCCCTCTCGCCGCTGTGGTGGTGTGTGTGGCGATAGTACAGAGAAGGGTACAGCAAGACTACATCCCCCAGGCTCCTTTGCCCTCTGCCTGTGATCCCGGAAGCGGCATTTCGCGCCCGAAGGCGCTTTAAAAATAACTCCGCCCTCGGCAGAGCGGGTTCCCTGAATCATTTGCAGGCAATTGTTGGAGGTGCTGTCCTTACCTGCTGGCTGTCTGCGAGGGCTGGCGGGTCCTGGTTGCTGCGTGACTCTTCTCTCTCTCGCCGCTGTGGTGGTGTGTGTGGCGATAGTACCGAGAAGGGTACAGCAAGACTACATCCCCCAGGCTCCTTTGCACTCTGCCTGTGATCCCGGAAGCGGCATTTCGCGCACGAAGGCGCTTTAAAAATAACTCCGCCCTCGGCAGAGCGGGTTCCCTGAATCATTTGCAGGCAATTGTTGGAGGTGCTGTCCTTACCTGCTGGCTGTTTGCGAGGGCTGGCGGGTCCTGGTTGCTGCGTGACTCTTCTCCCTCTCGCCGCTGTGGTGGTGTGTGTGGCGATAGTACCGAGAAGGGTACAGCAAGACTACATCCCCCAGGCTCCTTTGCCCTCTGCCTGTGATCCCGGAAGCGGCATTTCGCGCCCGAAGGCGCTTTAAAAATAACTTCGCCCTCCGCATCGCGGGACCGCGCGTGGGCGGCGCCGGGAGAAGCCTGGGACAAGGGCGGGACCGTCTTTGGCCGTCCGGGGCCGTAGGAGGCCGGGCTGGGCCACATCTCTTGGTTCAGATAATCCATATTTTTCATTTTTAATATTTCTCTTGGATTTTGACAGCTGTAATGGTTATGTGTATTTTGATGGCACTATATACAATCACTGTATAAGGTTGGTTTGCATCAAGTTGGTCATTGTTGCATTGGGACTATAGTCATCATGGGGAAACGCAAGGCCATACTGGTCCAATCTGATATAAGGCAAAATAATACTTCTTTACCAACTTTGACAGCTATTGATCTTATGCTTCAAAAAACAATTGGGGTAGTTGCATCCGCCATTGAGAGCACCGAAAGGCGCCTGTCACTTCCTGCAGGCTTGCCCCCGCCCCTGTCTGTCAATAATGCATCCATTTATACTACTTTGTCCCAGGATTCCTTAATAGCACCATCATTTATTGGTCTTCCAGTAACAAGACCACGACAAGAATTAAGGGACATTGCAACACCCCAGCAGCAGCCGGCTGGAGACCCCTTGTCTACACAATCTAGGCTTTCCTTGTCTTCGGTCATATTTTCCACAAATGACCCGCCTGCGCATGTGGACCCTATAGTACAGATGGGACTGGATTCACCCTTAGGTCCAATTTCCACTACTGGTTCAGTGCTTAGTATTAGTGGTGACGTGCCGCAAATGACAACTAGAGGCCAGAAGGCGAAGAGCAAGCAAAAACATTGCAATAAGGAAGGGCCGCAAATAACTAATGCTACAAGGAAGAGACCCAATAAATCCAGTAAAGTTGCTGGCGAAACTAAGACGGTACAAGGAAAAAGAAAAACGGATAATAACAATACTTTAGCTGCCCCTTCCAATAGCTGTAAGAATAATCTGACATTAGGGGAGAACTTTTGGGGGAAAATGGAGGGCATGTTAACTACTCTAATTGCACCTCTTATGACAAAATTAACAAACATTGAATCTAGGGTCAATGATATGGAAATCCATGTGGTGGGAACCTCAAATACCCCATTGGTTAATGCACCTTCTACTTTACCGATTGTGGCACCTCAAACATCCTCTTTAACCGTCCAGGGCAATTCTGCAATAATATCTAAGAGGTCTGATGTTTCCACACAGAAGGAGGCCACTGGTATAAGTGACACTACTCCAGTTGGTATAAACATCGTTGGACCCCCCATTCCAGCTCATAACGTAGATTCCACTATTGTAAGACTAGTTACAGACATCAACGAGACAACTTCTACATCTAGCTTACCTACGTTGAATTTACCTCCTGAGGCTTGCCCCTATACTGTGGTATTAGTAAATGTTCCCCCCCTTCCTCTAAATACCCTCGAACATTGGTCAACATTGAGGAACAAGGCCCTTCATTATTTATCAATTAAATTTGGGTCGAATACTGTTCTCTTCTCAAATTTTAAGATGATAAGAAGAGTTTGCTGGCTTGGTCCGTCAGCTAAATCTCTGAGAGGAGACTGTGTGATCATATCCTTCCGGTCCCCTTTGCTGGTTAACCATATACTCAAAAAATGCTATACTGGCCACTTAGCGGCTGATTATGTTAATATCGTCCCCCCTTGACTTTTTCTATTCCCCTTTACAACGGGAAAGACTGTGGGGTCATGGCCCTCAATTGCATAATCTGGGGTACCCCCTAGGGTAAAGATATAACATATCAACATTTAATCACTTCGATATTCTAAGTGGCCTAGATAGTAATGATTGACAGCAACCCCATTATTCCCAAAACATCCTAACTACTGTGGCAGAAGATAGGCGCGATCCTATGGATAATAATAAGGGAAATTTGGGGGCAGTTTGTTGCTCATTAGACCCTGAGCACAATGTAGGTGGGTTGGCAGTTTTGGATGCGGGGCTTGGGGAGGGAAATGAGAGTGGACTTATACCTTCCTTGCCAGATTCCACTCTGATTTGGCCTGTTTGCCCCACCTAGGATCCCTCCCTTGCAGCATTTGTTCTTGGAACATTGCTGGTGTTAAATCTAAAATTGGTAACCCACTTTGGCTAGACTTCATTAAATTGCAAGATATTATTTGCTTGCAAGAAACATGGAGCAAGGACCCGGTACACCTAAACGGGTTCAAAACATTTCATACCCCAGCTGTGGGCACCCAGCATGGTAGGGCCAAGGGGGGTTTGACGACTTATATATCCAATAAGATACATACTATAAAGATAATGGAACCAGTTACAGATTGCTATTTCCAGGCTCTAATAATAGTCTTGGATTTATCCACTCCGATAGTATTGCTCAACTTATACAATAATATCCCCCCCAAGGAAGTCAATACTGTCTGTAAAAAGCTGGCCAAGGTAATTCTCTCACAGGAAAAAATCTTTGGTTTCAATATGATTATATTGCTTGTGGGAGACTTTAATTGCACTTTATGCAATATGACGGCAGATAAAAGATGTGGCATAGGTAGTGAGGACGATGGTTTCAGCTTGTCCCATTTTAATCATTCTAGCCTGGGTGATCAATTGAATGAATTCATTGGTCAATTTGATTTGGCCTTCATAAATGAGGTGTGTTCAACACCATTTCCCCTTCCACCAACTTTTAATGGGCGAGGCTGTACCTCCACGATAGATTTTGCATTTATTACTAATAGGCATGCTCGTGCAATTGTTACCTTTGAGGTATCTGATATCGCATTAAGCGACCACTTCCCACTTTGTTTTTCCATCCTTATCCCAAAGAGGTCTGCCCCAAAAATTGTCTCAGATAAAGATATATTATGGGATAACCTTGCCATCGGTTCCACCAATGGCTATACGCTTAAATGGGATAAGGTGGATCAAATCCACACGCTTAAAAAGGTGTTTACCATCTGCACCTCTGACTTCATTACATGCCTAACGGAGGATGCTCCCCCAGATAACATATTGACATCTTTTCTGTCAATAGCTAATGAGATTAGATCCTCCTTAACACGACAACATAGACATAACAAAGTACAGAGGAACAGCTGGTTTAATTCTAGATGCACCAAAGCGTACTCTCTCTTAAAGAAGGCACTCCATAAACAACCCAGGTGTTTAGAAGATGTACGCAAATTGAGGTTGCAGTATAAACTCGCCATTAAAGACAGGAAAAAGGAGATAAGAAAGGATACATGGGAAGCACTACACCAGGCGTCGCTATGCAATGACATTGCAAGCTTTTGGAAGATCATTAGAAACCCCCTATTCAGAGAAGAGTCATGTCCCACCCTTGAAGTCGCAATCTCTGAGGTTGAGTGGATTGACCACTTTTCAAAAGTGTACGAGGGGGATGGTATGTATTCCACCTCCTGCAAACCCTCTGATTACCCATCTTTGAGAGATATGCAGTTTTCTCTCCTCGAGGTTGAAAAAGCGATTCAAGCAAGTAAGGGGGGGAAGGCTCCTGGCCCAGATGGTGTACCCATAGACGTATTTAAGGCAGTTATGTCACTGTGGGCACCCCTACTGGTTCAGGTGCTAAATGCCTGCTGTGCATCTAGTTTCTTGCCCTCTTGGGTGGAGTCCATAATTGTCCCTATCTACAAAAAAGGGGATCGTCACAAACCGTCCTGTTATAGACCTATTTCTCTTTTAGATTCATTTACAAAAGTAGCAGGACGAATAATTCTGGACCGACTACTTCGATGGGCTGATGACAATTCTATCCTCTCTGACCTACAATATGGTTTCCGTACTGGATTAGGAACTGTGGAACAAGGCTTAAATTTTCTGATGTTAACGGGGAAATACACTAGAGCTAGGAGGGAGAACCTGTTTGTAGCCTTTGTTGATCTTTCAGCCGCCTTTGATTGTGTGATTCATTCCAAACTGTGGATATTATTGGAACAACTTGGGGTTGAAGACAACATTATTTATTTTCTTAAATGTTTTTATAGTGAAGCTTCTGCATCTGTACGCTATGGCCAAAATGGGGAATGCACTGGTAAAATTCCAATTAGGAGTGGGGTCAGGCAAGGTTGTGTCATGGCCCCTTTCCTTTTTAATTTGTATATAAATGGTTTGGAGAAAGCCTTGTGCAATAGCAAATTTGATCCCCCTTATGTTGCTGGCCGTCCAATCCCGCTACTAATGTATGCGGATGACGCTGTATTGATGTCCCGCACTCAACTGGGACTACAGCGCGTGGTTGCTAGTTTTGCCCTCTTCATGACAGAATTGGGCCTAAAAGTAAACATAGCAAAAACATTTATCATGCACTGTGGTAGAAATGTAAAATCAAAGAAGCCTATTTTTATTGAAGGACAACGGCTGGTTTTTACTCAACAATTTTCCTACCTTGGTATTTTATTTACGCAGAAGGATTCTTGGGGTGAGGCATTGGTTGCAAAAAAACAGGCGATGATACATTCGACAGCTGCTCTTAGGTCCTTTTCTGGGAAATTAGGTACTCGACCTCCCGCAGAGTTAATTAAAATTTACAAAGCTAAATGTTTATCTGGCGCTATGTATGGTAGCGGAATATGGGGGTTAGTGGACCCGACCCCGCTCCAGGTTGTTGAGAATACCTTCTTGAAGTTTATCCTCGCGGTCCCTAATAGTTCCTCTAGTTATAATTGTCATACAGAACTGGGACTCTCTTTTATATCTGACCTTATTAAGCTAGAACCCGTACTATTATGGCACAGGGTATGGTCAAAAGAAGAACCTAAGCTTAATAGAGATATATTGTCAGATGTTATAAAGTTAGATGGACACATGAGGATACCATGGCTGAGATACGTAATTTATTTTAAATCTGATATAGGCAAACTAGAGTATTTTTTAAATCCGCTTACTATCTCAGCTATTTCCAGAAAGGATCTTAAAAAAGAATGCCTGACACACCTAGAATCCATAAGATGTGCTGTGGAGGTTTTAAAACCAACTGTTTTCCAACATGAATTAGTTTTAATTACTTTTAATATTCAACCCTACATGATTTATGTACCGAGTAATTTTGATCGATTTTTACTCTGTCGTTTTAGATTTAATATTTTTCACAGATTGGTTAGTTTTCCCACAATCAACGATTGGTCTCATGATTTGTCCCCATGTCCCTGTGATGAAATCTCTCCTCAAAGTACCATGCACGTTGTATTATTCTGACGCTTTTACATTCATGATAGGCGAATTATATTACTGCCCTTCTTAAAGATGATCGGACATCGACAATGTCGACGTGCAATGTACGAGCTCCAACGTTTGGATAACCACCTTTGTGTTGCAACTGTCACTTCTTATTTGAAAAAAGTGTTTTTTACTAGGAAAAGGATGATTTTATAATGTATTTTCTTGTAAACCTTTGGGCATCATGCATTTTTTAACTCAAGTTTTTATGATTTACATGCATTTGCTGTATTTTATTTATGTATACTTTTATGATTGTTTTTCATACAATCGAATAAAGTTTTTCTGATCTGATCTGATCTGAGTACCCACTCCGCATATACTCACTCTCTGAATCTAACCAACATAGTTTCTTGCTCTTGGATGTATGTTTCATCTGTACTGCAGTTTCTTCGTGCCCTCAGTAGCTCTCCATAAGGGATACTCCACTTGAGTGCCTCATAATGAGCACTGAGGGCATGAAGGAGACTATTACCTGTAGTTTCCTTGTGGTGCAAGCTCGATACTATGGTACCGTCTTGTACTGTGATTAAGGTGTGAAGGAATTCAATCCTTTTTCTGCTCATACTAGATGTCAGCTTTACATTATACATATTGTTGTTAAATTTTTTGATGTAGTCGATTGCTTCACTTTCGCTTCCTCTCCATACAATGAAAAGGACGTCAATATACCTCATCCATACTTTGACTTGCTTGAAGTCAGATTGAAAAATTCCTTCCTTTCGAATTTCCTCCTCCCACTTACCTAGGAAGAGGTTCGCAAAGCTAGGTACAAAGCACGTACCCATCGCCGTGCCCCGCACCTGCTTGTAAAGGTCACCGTTAAACATAAAGATGTTATTAGTGAGGCATATCCTCATCATGTCAGCCAACATTTGAGTGTGTTGGTGGCTTGCCGTGCAGCGAAATGGTCGCTCTGTGAGCGAGCTCCGCCGGCCGGAAAACAATCCTTCCTTGATCCTACACGTCGGGGTGAGAGTGGGCTGCCCAAGCTCGCTGATACTGCGCCGGAAGGTGTGGTGCACCTGTGAGAATCATCCTCGACGGAGATCGCGGACCGCGAGGCTGGCGAGCGACCCGGTGGGAGGTCCATCCTGGTGACGTACCCGGGGCGAGCTACTACTGGAGACCGGGGCGGCCGAGGCGGAGCCGGCCGCGAGTGTGGAGGCGTGGGATCGGAGCGGGAATCTTGCCCGGCCTGCACCGACGGCTGTGTACTGTGGGGGCAGAGACACTGTGGCGCACCCGAAGCTGGAATCATCGGGGGCAGCGCCGCTCCAGGGGCTTAGGCGGAGGCCTGTGTTCGGCGCCCGGTGCAGTGTGAGGTGTTTGCCACGGATCCTGTCCCCGGTGGCCTGAGTGTGGTGGCTGCGGCGCCCTGATGTGCCCCGCGAGGTGTTTGCTGCGCCTACTGTTGCTGCCCGGACCCTGGCTGCCTGGTGGGGCGGCGTATCGGACTGCGGGGAGCTGCTGCGGGGCCCTGATGTGGCCGCGAGGTTCCGGGCTGACGTCG
This sequence comes from Triturus cristatus, assembly GCF_964204655.1. Lineage (NCBI taxonomy): Eukaryota > Metazoa > Chordata > Amphibia > Caudata > Salamandridae > Triturus > Triturus cristatus. The sequence continues at coordinate 991,521,119 of NC_140580.1, forward strand.
CTGTGACCCTGAGGACGGCGGTGAGTGTCGTGCCTTCCTGGGAGCGGGGAGAACCACAAGTTGTGAAGCGCGCACAAGTGGGCGGTTGGCGCTGGGCCGCCTGGCAGTGGGACGGCGTGAGGAGACCCGATGGCGGATTGAGGGGAGCGACGGGCACAGCGGACTGGCCTGCTGGTTGGAAGTCATTGGGGGGAGAGCTGCGCTGCCCTGACGTGGAGGTCGGCTGCCCATTCAGGCGCTGTGGACTGGCTCGGCCTGGGCGGAGGCCCTGGGATAACCTGGAGGAGGCATACCGTGGAGGCCTAACGTGGTGTGTGGGGGCCGGCGCAGGTGTTCAGACGGCGGGAAGCGAGGAGGGGTGGTCGTCTCCTGTTGCCCTGCTTCTGGCGGTAACGAGGATTTGGTGGTGGTCGACGTGGAGAAGACCCGGCAGCTGGGGGCGACAGATAGTTGGTGGTGTGCGCTGGGCGATTCCCCTCCGCCATGGGAAAGCACGACTCGAGGCAGTCGAAATTAACGTTCGACCACAAATGATCAGCCAGGCAGGCTGAGATGGAGCAGGCCCCCCAGGATGATGTGAGGCAGGACTCCACCCCTGCAGATCAAGGAGAAGATCTACGCACATTGATGCTCGAAATGCGCTCCAGCCTCCGAAATATCGATTCGAAATTGGACAATCTCACGAGCCAGCTAGACTCCGTGAAAACGCAGGTGTCGTCGCATGAGACGCGGCTGGACACGCTGGAGTCTAGACAAACGGAGTTCCATGATTTTCAAGTGGAGACGAAGGGCCAACTCCTACACATGGACAAACTGCTGACCGTAATTCACGCAAAGAACGAGGACTTAGAGGCGCGCTCGAGGCGCAATAATCTGCGCATTACGGGGGTGCCGGAGACCACTGCCATATCAAAAATGGAAGCATTTATAACCGACCTCCTTCACAAACTGTTTGACCCCAGCCTCTCGACAGTGTTTGCGGTGGAGAGGGCGCACAGGTCACTGGGTCAGAGGCCCCCGGTGGGTGCACCGCCCCGGCCCATAATCGCTCGTCTCCTGAACTTCCAAGACCGAGACGTGATCCTCAAACTCGCCCGGGAGAAAGGAACCATCACGCACAAGGGCAACACACTATCCTTCTACCCGGACTTTACCCCGGCCGTCCAGGCGGCCCGCCGGGAGTTCCTGCAGGCCAAACGGCTCCTATTGCAGGCGCAGGTTCCCTACTCGCTACTGTATCCGGCCAAGTTAAAGGTGTCCTTCGATGGGTCCACCCACATCTTCGTCGAGGCCAAGGAAGCTCTGAAGTTCGCAAAACATGTGGGTCGGAAAGCGGATCGGCGACCCAAGGGCGCTGAGGTGACTGTACCTGAGGGTCTGAGTGATATTGAGTAAATGTGGGCTCCAATACAGGTATCCTAGTGTAAGGACATACTGACACTCGGGGTTAGGGTTGACGGTTTACTGGGGTGTACCAGAGGGGCAACCCGCACTTTGATGGTTGCTCGCTGCCACGGTCATGGATCAGCTGTATTAAGGGATTGGGCGGTTTGCATCCCCTGCAGTTCTTCCGGCCACCCTGTTTACCACAGGGGAGTAGCCGGCGTAGCCACACCCCACTGGGAATGTTCCCGTGCACTTTTACAGGTTTTATGTGGATGGGTAGGGGGGGGTTATTACACAACCCGGTTGGGGGGTTGGAGTGGGTGGGGGGTGGGTGACGGGGTTCTTTGTTTCAATGTTCAATGCCACACTTGATTTTTTGCTCTAGATATGGTGTCAGGTCTGTGCAATTTGCTTTCGTCCACATGTATATGTACTATCCGGTTGATACGGGATGGCAATGTCCAGAATTGGAACGACTTTGAACTGCATTACCTGGAATGTCCGGGGGCTCAATGACCATAGAAAGGCACGGTTGGTTCATGCATATATGGTACGGCATGGCGTGGATGTGTGTATGCTGCAAGAAACCCACCTGAATACCGTTCCCGCCCCACGGCTGCGACATGCCAGATGGGGCCATGTTTATTCTGCTATTTACTCCAACTATGCCAGAGAGGTGGCAATTTTGATCCGTCGGGGGTTGGACTGGCGGGAGGGTTCTGTTGTGTGTGACCCGGAGGGGAGATACGTTCTGGTTCAGGGTGTCATGTGTGGTGTCCCGGTGGCGTTGGTAGCAGTGTATGGCCCAAATGTGGACTCTCCTGATTTCTTCCACAAGCTGTGGGGGCAGGTGAGGAACACTGGTTGCGACACAGTCATCTGGGGCGGTGATTTTAATGCCGTGATGAATGACAGAGACGATAGACGGGGGATGGCGCGAGCGCTGAATCCCCAGGCGAGCTCGGCGTTACGTGAGATTGTGGTTGATGGTGCACTGGTGGATGTGTGGCGTGGTCGGCATATGGGGTTACAGGAGGGCACTTGTATATCGGCACATGGTGGTGCATGGTCCCGATTAGACTTTTGGCTGGTGTCGCGGGATGTTGCGCTGTGGACGTCACAAGTAGAACACATGTCCCGATCGCTCTCGGACCACGTGCCTTGCCTGTTAAAGCTGGTGCTGCCGGGTGAGTCGCCCCCGGCGTTTTCATGGCGACTACCACCACACGCGTTGCTAGATGAGGCTTTCAAGGAAGAGATACGTACAGATGTTACTGACTATTTTGAGCGGAATGTGGGGTCGGTGAGCACGATGGCGACTTTATGGGAAGCCTTCAAGGTTGTCATTTGAGGCCAGTGTATAGCTCGCCAGGCGGGGGTACTGAAGGCAATAAGGGGTGCCCTGGCCACGTTGGAAACTGACATAAAACGGCTCGAGAGTGCAGTGCTTGCAGGGGGGGACCCGGAGGTAGCGGGGCTGCTGAAAACTAAATTGTTGGAGTACAACGAGGAGGCTATGCGGGAGGTTAAGTTTCTCGGGAAATACGCGGTGGCTCGCAGATATGGCGAGGGAGGGAGACCAGGGAAGCTACTGGCTAGGATGACCAGGCCGACGCGTCCTGCATCTTATGTTCATGAGCTGCGCACGGCTGAGGGTGACCTATTACATACTAAAGGGGAGATTGTAGGGGCGTTCTCTGAGTTCTATTCCGCATTATATACTACCACCCAGGCTGCTAGTCCGGCAGGGCTCGAGTCCTTCCTCGATTCCATCGCACTGGCGTGGTTCAACGATAAGCATAGGGAGTATATGGATCTTCCAATAGACGCTAATGATGTGGCGCAGGTCATCAGGAGCCTGCCGCCGGATAAGGCGCCTGGGCCAGATGGCCTTACGACGGCCTTTTATAAGGCGTATGTTGACGAGCTGGCGCCTCGGCTGCTGGCGGTCTATGAGGAGGCCTTGGGCACGAGGGTTTTGCCAGATACCATGCGCGAGGCGCTAATTATCACACTGCTGAAGCCGGATAAGCCCGCTGACGACCTGCACTCGTACCGGCCTCTATCTCTGATTAATGTAGACGTTAAGATCTTGGCTGAGCTGCTGGCGAACCGGGTGCAGCCAATGCTGCCTATGATTGCCCTGCCGGATCAGTCGGGGTTTATACCGGGAAGGGCGACCTCCCACAACTTACGTACGATATTTGCTACATTACACTACCTCCATCCTGCGGTCAAGGCCGCGGTGGTGTTTTTGGACGCCACAAAGGCCTTCGACACGCTTGAATGGCCCTACCTCTTCCGCATACTGGAGAGGATGGGGTTCAGTGCGCTATTACTTTGGAAAATTCGCCTGCTGTACACCTTGCCCACCGCCAGGGTGCGGGTGAATGGCCTGGTGTCTGGCCCATTCGGTATTTCAAGGGGAACTAGGCAGGGCTGCCCTCTCTCCCCGCTGCTATTTGCCATAGCTATGGAACCGCTGGCGGCTAGTATCCGTCAGCACCACACGGCGAGGGGCATAGGGTTTAGCACTAGAAGCCTCTTGATCTCGCTCTATGCGGACGATGTGACCCTTTATCTTATTAATCCCGCAGACAACCTTGATCCCCTCCTGCGGGAATTCGTCCGCTTTGAGGGCCTCGCTGGCATTTCCATCAACTGGGCTAAGTCGGTGATCTTTCCCCTCACGGACGGCACTGAGGTGGTCAGCTCTGAATACCCGCTGCGTTGGGAAGCGGAGGAGGTCAAATATCTGGGGATTTGGATCAGCAGGAACACCCAGGAGATCTGGAATCTCAACTTTGGCAGAGCAGTGATGTGGCTCAGAGACAAGGTGAAGATGTGGGCTTCTTTGCCACTGTCGTTGACAGGGCGCATTGCGCTAACAAAAATGATTGTGCTGCCCAAGTTCCTTTATCTGTTCGTCAACGTGCCCGTGCCGCTTACAGCCCACTTTTTTGCTGCTTTACGCTCCTCCCTGGTGGAGCTGGTGTGGGCTGGTGGGCAGGCTAGGGTGGCGTGGGAAACGTTGACATTGCCCCTTCGACGAGGAGGGTTGGGGGCCCCCGATCTGAAGCTATATGCTCTTTGTGCCCAGGCACAGTTCCTACATTTCTGGGCCCACCCCACTCCCTTTCAGCCCCACGTGGCGGTGGAGCGGGATGTGGTGGCACCCCTTCCGCTGGGGGTCGCAGTCTGCGCCAGGGCTCGTCACCCAGGGGTGGACGTGGACACGGCGGAGCTATTAAGATGGGTGTGGGAGGAGCTGCGTCGAAGGGCACAGGTTCCGCTGCTCTACGCCCCCTCGCTCCCTCTGCTGCACAACCCGCTGTTGCCCTGTGCTGCGGATGGGATAGCCGGTCGCCGTGCGGAGAGGTTGAGTCTTCGTACACTAGCGGACCTTTTCCCTGATGGTAGGTTCATGCCTCCCCCGTCGCCGGAGGGCGGGGGGGCGGTGCCCTTCTCCGAGTCATTCCTGTACCATAAACTCCGTGCGGCGTGTCGGGCGCTGTCGGGGGAGTTTCCGGCCGAGCCGCCAATCTTCAAGGCTTTGGAGGCGGTGGTGGGCTCCCCGTCTCCCCGCAAACTGGTCACCCGCATATATCGCCATATGCAGGACGCGGATCCGGCTGTGGTACCGAATGCTCTGCTGCGGTGGAATGGGGAGCTTCAGCCTGAGGTGTCGGAGGAACAGTGGGAGCTCTGCTGCGGGCAGCTCACTGAGCTATCGCCGAATTACAATTTGCGCCTCATACACTTTAAATTTCTCCATAGATTCTACAGGACACCCATAAGCCTGAAAAGGATGGGCCTTAGGGAGACGGATGACTGTTGGAGGTGCGGCTCCGCCGCTGCTTCCTTTCTGAATATCGCGTGGTCCTGCCCCAAATTGGAGGGCTATTGGTCGAGGGTTTTCCTATTGATAAACCAGATTGTGGGTCGTGCGGAGATTCCCTCCCCACTGATTGGACTGTTGGGTTATGTTAGAGACACCCCGCCACAGTCGCGTAAACTGCAGGCACTGCTTTTATTGCTTGCCAAGAGGCGGGTGGCTATCCACTGGGGGCGGAGGGGGGTGCCCACAGTAAAGGGGTGGTTGGCAGATGTCACATATGGTTGCATGCAACTGGCCACGTTCTGGGAGTTGATGCCTGCTGCCTCCAGGCCCAGGGACATCTGGGAGCCGTTTGTGAGTTGGGCTCGGGAGCATCAGCACGCGGAATCGGAGGGGAGTGGCGTGAGTGACTGATGGGTCAGGAGACGTGGTTGTGAGTGGGCGCGATGTGGAGCTCCTAGCTGAGCACGTGGGGGACGCATGTAACGCTCGATTGGCCTCGATGTTGGATCGTGTCTCCCTCTGGGCAGGTCCTGACGAGGTGCCGCCGCGAGGAATGTGGGTCTTAGGGGCCTCTGGACTGGGCTGATTCGGATGGGGTCCCCGGCTAGATATAGTTAAGAGGACGATCGCACTATTATCTTTTTCTGGCTGGCACCGGCTAGGGAGTAGTATGTCACACGATCATGTTGCTCTGTGGCAAGTTTGGTTTTTTGTTTCTGTTGCTTTGCATTGCATATTGTTTCATTCCCATACCTCTAACAGTGTATGTCTTTGATCCGTACTGGTGGCGTGACGCCACGTAAAGTAGCTGCCTGCCTCCGGGTTGTTGGCTAAACAGCAGTGTACACTCTGATGGTTCAATAAAGGTTTTGAAAATCAAAAAAAAAAACAAAAAAAAAACATTTGAGTGTGTTCCAGGTAGCCTATATTTCTTTCCTTGAGGAAGTGCATACAAGCTCTATACCCTGGCCATGATCGATGATGGTGTATAACGAGTTCACGTCCAGGGTAATCAATGTGAACTCATCCTCCCATATAATGTCCTCTATTTTATTAAGGAAATCCTTAGTGTCTTTTATATGGGAAGGTAGATGGACAACATATTCCTTAAGAAAATGGTCTACATATTTCGATATATTTTCATTTACATTCCCTAATGATGAAACTATAGGTCTCCCCGGAGGTTTTGTAGGGTCCTTGTGTATTTTAGGGAGTAGGTACATTATAGGTAGTTTTGGATAATCCCTTTTCAGAAAGCAGTATTCCTGCCAAGTAATAAGCCCTGTCTCTTGCCAGTTAGACAGTTTCTCCCATGTTGTAGTTATACTCAGGTTGTATTCAGTGGTGGTACATTTGCAATAAAAATTAGCATCTTTCAGTTGTTTCTGAGCTTCTTCAATACACATTTGTCTACCCCACAATACAATGTTGCCCCCTTTATCGGAAGGTCTTATTACAATATTTTTATCTTGAGCCAGTGATAGAATGAGTTCTCTTTGTTTCTTTGACAGATTGAATCTTACATTATTTCTCATTGCTGTCTTGTGTTTGTGCTTAGTAAGTTCCTTTGTGACTACTTCGTGAAATGTATCAATTGAATCATGTGGAAGAACAGGATAAAAGATAGACTTCGGTTTGAATCTGGTACATGCTGCCCTGTCAGTGGTAATTTCACTCTGATCCTCTAATGGCATGTCCCCTTTGTTGTCCGGTACTGCACCCCCCAATACATAAATAGTTTGTAATACTTTGGCATCTCCCACCGTTAGATCTTGTTGAGTTCTGCCCTCCGCATAAGAAGCAATGGTATCTGGGGGTCTGTCATTCATCAAAGTGTGCCATTTTTTTAGTTTGAGTTTCCTTATAAACTTAAAAATATCGACTCTTGTGTTGGCATAGTTAAAAAGTTCTGTAGGACAGAATGTCAACCCTAAACATAGTGTCGTTTTTTCCATTTCAGTTAGAGATCTTGCGGAAAGATTAATGATGGTTCTATTTACCATTGTACTATACATGGTTACTGTGTTTTCTTGTAGCCCCCTCTTCTTGTTCCCACTGGCTCTTTTCTTTTTTCTCCTTGCTTGTATTTGAGTCATTTTTGTTTAGAGCGCCCCGCCTCTTCCTCTTCCTCGTCCACGTCCGCGACTCTGACCTCGACCTCTCTGGGGCGTTGTCGGTGCTGATGTCGATTTTTTTCGTCGTGTCCTCAGCACCCGGAATTCATCTAAAAAAGTCACTGGTTTGGTTGTTATTTCTACTTCAGAGGAAGTACTGGCTGTATGGACTGAGATGTCAGTATCAGAATCACTAGCCGGTGTTATGTCTGGCAGCTCTTCTGTGATTGCGGATATACTTTATAAGTATGCACAACATGTTCTTAGAACTTGATGCTGAATTAGCCGCCCATTCTTCAAGCATGCATGGATTAGGAGATTCGTGCGATGGGATGATGTAAATTCTTAGTCCTCGTGGCACCATGCTGATAAAAACATGGTGCCACGAGGACTAAGAATTTACATCACCCCGTCGCCCGAATCTCCTAATCCACGTATGTTTGAAGAATGGGCAGCTAATTCAGCATCAAGTTCTAAGAACATGTTGTGCATACTTATAAAGTATATCCGCAATCACAGAAGAGCTGCCAGACATAACACCGGCTAGTGATTCTGATACTGACATCTCAGTCCACACAGCCAGTACTTCCTCTGAAGTAGAAATAACAACCAAACCATAAAGTATGCATGGGAGGATAGGGAGAGAATAATTAAAGAACTGGATGAAATCGAAGATGAATTTAAAAAGAGTACCGAACAAGAAAATATTAAAAGATTCAAGGAAGAACTTAACCCCTTTGGTGCTCATGACGAGCTGGGCTTGTCATGGCACACAGTCGCCGTGTGCTCATGACGAGCCCAGCTCGTCATGACACCCACCCACGGGGGAAGCGCTGGCGCTCCCCCCGTGGGCAGCCGATCGGGGTTTTTTTTTCCTGGGGAAGGTAGAGGAAGACCTTCCCCTGCCTCCCCCCGACCCCCCTTGCATCATCAATGACGTCAGCGTACGAGGTGCGCTGACGTCATTGAGGGTTCCCTTGGATCACCGATGCGCAGGAAGCAATTTGCTTCCTGCACGTCGGTGAACTAAGAGGTGAGTTTTGGGGCTGGGGAGGGGGGGATTTTCTTAAAAGAGACATTGAGAGAAAGGAAAGGGTTTTCCTTTCCCTCGATGCCTCTTTTGTGCATTCCTGCTGCACAATCGTGCGATCGTGCAGCAGGAATGCCCACTAGACCCCAGGGATTTTCCTTTTTTTTTTTTAAATGACCACGATTTTGTTGTTTTGGGGGAGCGGCCCCTTAGGCAAGGGTCGCTCCCCCTTTTGGGGGGCAATATTTCCTTGCTTTGGCAGACATTTTTTAAATATTAAAATTGGCCCTTTGGCCATTTAACTTAAATGTAGTGGTGAGTGGCCCCTTGGGCAAGGGTCACTCCCCTTTGGGGGCCATTGTTTTTTTAAAGTTTTTTTTGGGGGGGGGAGCGGCCCCTTGGGCAAGGGTCGCTCCCCTTTTTGGGGGCAATGTAATTCAGGCTTTGTCTGCCCCCCTGGGGGGCAGATTTTCTTTATTTAAAAAAAATACCCACTGAACCACCAGGGAGTGTTTAGTGGGGAGTGGCCCCTTGGGCAAGGGTCACTCCCCTTTGGGGGGCTTATGATTTTGGCAGTCTGCCCCCATGGGGGGGGGGGGGCAGATTTCGCCATTTTGAGGTCGAGCATTCGAGACCTCTTGTATATACTTTAGAATATACTTATATGTTTATATGGTTGGTGGGCTTTGGAGATCAGCCCTAGGACTTGTCTGCTTCCGCTTAGGGACTTTTTTTTCTGATCAACTGATTCTATTTAACTTTCTTGATAGAAAACGACCAGCAGAGGTCAGTAAAATACCAGAATCACTTCAGAATTCTCTAGTTTTCAGTCCATAGAAATTGTCTTCCACGAGCACCCATAGACAATAATATTTTTTTTAAGTCTTGTATTTTCAATGATATGACCACGAAGGCCCAGATTTTATATTAAAAACAGAGCTTTGGACTATACCATTTCCCGCTGAAAGGCAATATTTCTCCCCGTGTGTTCGAATACTTGGCGTGTCACGCAGTTTGGTGCTTGCTTTCCCTCCATGTCAAAGAACAGCAGTTGTTTCACGGCGCAGGCTAATGTGCTGCATAGCTAAGTACATATAAGGTCCCAAAGGCGAGACCGTGTAGGGCCCACTAGGCCACCAGGGAGTTATTTGTGGAGAGTGACCCCTTGGGCAAGGGTCTCTCTCCTTTGGGGTCACTATTTGTGGCTGTGTCTGCCCCGCAGGGGGCCAGATCGCCATTTTTAAAAAAAAATTGGGCCCACTAGACCACCAGGGATTTTTTTGTGGGGCGTGGCCCCTTGGGCATTTGGTAAGCATTAATGTGGCAGTTTCTGCCACCCTGAGGGGCAGATCGGCTGATTTGTTTTTTGTGGGGCCACTAGGCCACCCGGGTTTTTTTTTATGTTGTGGAGCGGCCCCTTGGACAAGGGTCACTCCCCTTCATGGGAGGATGATTGTGGTCATTTCTGCCCTCTTTGGGTGGCAGAATAGCAGTATGTTTTTAGGCCCATCTGCCATCTAGGGGGGCAGAAGCCACTAGACACCTGTTTTTTTTTTATTTTTGTGTTTGGGAGTGGCCTCAAGGGCACGGTTGCTCCCCTTTTACGGGGGGGGAATATTTTATTTATACTCTTCGGCCCACCTACCCCTTAGCTTGGCTGGTGGATTGTGTAATGACTGGTGTATTATTTGCATATGTGATTGTAATGTTTTATTCTCCTTTTCATTTTAGTGTAAAGCTTTTGATTCCTGTTTGCTATTTCGACAGTGGTGTTCTGCAGTTTTGCGCAGTTGCATTTTTTTGGTAAGAAAAACATTTTTGTTGTATTTTCTCCAAATGAGTATTTTTGTCATGTATGGATGAATTGTTTTGTAAGTGGTGTCATAATGGCAGCTTATTTAGTTAGTGTTTTGTGCATGGAATTCTTTGCGATGTGTTTTGCATTGTCTTATGTGTAATTTTATTTTCTCTTTCTTATTTAGTGGGATATTGTTGATCCATACTGTGTCTGTGCAGAGAAGGTGGTGGTGAAGTTAGCTGCTTCTGGCAAGTGAGTGGTATCGTTTTGGAGTATATAGGTATTTCTGATAAAGGTGCATTTTGTTTATTACTTATTTTTCAAAGTGTTTGTTGTTGTTGACTTGTTTGACAAGTTACTTTTATTAGTAAGCAGTATGGCTAGCCGTAGAATGACTGCTCAGCAGGTGGTTGGTATGCTTCTTGAATCTTCCTCTGAGCAGGATTATGAGACTGACAGTGCGTCTGAGGGAGAGGAGGGCGGGGAAGATTCAGGCAGTGAGTTTTCTTTCCACATGGAATCATCGGATGATGAAGGTACTCTCAGTGCAGATGAAGGTACTCTCAGTGCAGATGAAGTGCCTGTTTTTAGAGGAGGATACTGCTGTGCCGATGGTGCAAGAGGCATCTGGATTGCAGCCTGAGGCTGCTAGGCTTCCTACTGGAAGTGCTGGACTTTGGGTTGATCCAAACATGGTGCAGGCGGTGTTGCCTGCCTTTAGTGGTGATGCAGGGTGTAGAGTAGATTGTGAAAATCTTTTGCCTATACAGTTTTTTAAGTTGTTTATGGATGATGTATTTTTGGGTGTGATAGTTGAGCAGACTAATTTGTATGCTGAACAGTTTTTGAGGGCCAACAGTGACAAACTTAGGCCCCACTCGAGAGCTACCCGGTGGACTCCCACAAATTTGGAAGAGATGAAGATGTTTTTCGGTTTGACTTTATTGATGGGTTTGATAAGGAAGCCGTCCATGGCTTCATATTGATCTACCAGTCCCTTGATGGCAACGGCCATATTTCCTGCAGTTATGACTCGTGATCGGTATTTACTTTTGCTACGGATGCTGCATTTTGTTGATAATTCTTTGACGTTGCCACGAGATCACCCTGAATGTGACCGTCTTTTTAAGATTCGGCCTGTTATTGATCACTTTGTAGATCGATTTTCAGAGATCTATACTCCAGGGAAAGAAATATCTATTGATTAGTCTTTGGTCTTGTTCAAGGGCCATTTGGTTTTTAGGCAGTACATCCCCAGCAAGAGGGCACGCTATGAAATTAAGCTGTATATGTTGTCTGAGAGTAGGACAGGATATGTTTTTAATTTCCGTGTGTACACTGGTAGGGATTCCACTATTGACCCCCCTGGTTGTCCGTCCACTTTTGAAGTTTCTGAGAAAATTGTGTGGGATCTTGCTAGAGGACTGTTTAACAGGGGCCACCATTTGTACCTTGATAACTTCTACACTGCTGTGCAATTGTTTAAGGAATTGTACAAAGTGGACACTTTTGCTTGTGGCACAATCCGCTCTAACCGTAAAGGTTATCCAAAAGAGCTTGTTTGCAGAAAACTTCAGAGGGGACAGTGCAGTTCCTTGTGTAGTGATGAACTACTAGCTGGGAAATTTGTGGACAGGAGGGATGTGTACATGCTGACTACCATCCATGATGAGAGTACTTCACCTGTGGCTGTTTGGGGTCAGATTTCTGAAGTGCGCAAACCTGTGTGCATTTTAGACTACAATAAGCACATGGGTGGTGTTGATATAGTAGATCAGAGGTTGGAACCTTACACTGTTATTCGTAAGGCTTACGTTTGGTATAAGAAGTTGGTCATCCATCTCTTTAATTTAGCAACTTTCAATGCTTTTGTTGTGTTCAAGGAGTGTTCTCCTGCATCAAAGTTGACTTTTGTTCAGTTTCAGCAATCTGTTATAGGCAGCCTTGTTGTTGTGGAACAGGCAAGTGTTCCTAGAGTTGGAGTGGTGGAGGATGTGGCTGGATTGAAAGATTGTCACTTTCCTGATTTCATTCCTCCCACATCCTCAAAAGACTTTCCCACTAGGAGATGTAGAGTCTGTTGGCGAAGAGGTACGCGGAAGGAGACTCGTATGTACTGCCCTGAGTGTCCTTCTAACCCTGGGCTGTGTGTCCCTGCTTGTTTTAGAGTGTACCACACGCAAAATAATTTTTGGGATCATCCATGAGTGGTAAAGTGAACTGCCTGGTCTGTATTCTTTAAAAAATGTGATTCTGTTTCAAGGTTGGCATTAGTGCAATGTATTTAGTTTCAGATTTTGTGTTAGTAGATTTGTATCTATGTGCAATTTGTTTTTGTTTTTATTTTGGTCTAAAAAACAATCCTAAATGTGATGGTGGTGTGCGTGGACGGAGCTTGGCTGGCGGTGTGCGTGGACTGGTGCTTGGCTGGCGGTGTGCGTGGACTGGTGCTTGGCTGGTGGTGTGCCTGGACTGGTGCTTGACTGGTGGTGTGTGTGGACTGGCGCTTGGCTGGTGGTGTGCGTGGACTGGCGCTTGGCTGGCGGTGTGCGTGGACTGGCACTTGGCTGGCAGTGTGCGTGGACTGGTGCTTGGCTGGTGGTGTGCATGGATTGGGGATTGGCTGGTGGTGTGTGTGGACTGGCGATTGGCTGGTGGTGTGCGTGGACTGGCCCTTGACTGATGGCGTGTGTGGACTGGCGCTCGGCTGGCGGTGTGTGAGTAGTGACTTGCTGCTGGTCACTACACACACTGCTAGCTGAGTGCCACTCCACGCAATCCATCAGCTTGTGTGGTTGCTGTGTCAGGAATGTGGGCGTGTGAAAGTGATGGGCCCTTGAATGGCGCTGTCTGCTGGTGTGAGTGTTGTAATGTGATGGGCCCGTGGCTGGCGGTGTGAATGGTTTTGTATGTGTCACACGTATGAAAGGTGCATGAATGGCCTGTAAAGAGGTTGGTGCCTTGTCGTGGCTTTACAGCTCATGAGCTTTGAGTCAATGGTTCAGTTTCTCGCCCTTTCAATTATTAACAGTGCATTTCATTTTTGTGAAATCACTTGCTAATACAATTGTATATACTGAACCATCACTCACCCTTGTGCCAAATCCAACCAGTATGTGTGTGTGCTTGAGGATTAGATGGCTGTGCAGTAATATTTGTCTTTCTGAAGCAGGGTGTACCTTGTCCCTTTTTGTGAATGTTGTAATGTGTTGTTTTTGTGCCTGGTGGTGTGAATGGTCTTGTGTGTATCACGTATGAAAGGTGTGTGAATGGCCTGTAAAGCGGTTGGTGCCTTGCCGTGGCTTTACAGCTCCCGAGCTGTGAGTCACTGGTTCGGTTTTTTGTCCATTTAATTATTGACAGTGCATTTCATTTTTGTGAAATCTCTTGTAAATAAAATTTTATATACTGAACCATCACTCGCCCTCTTGCCAAATCCAACCAGTATGTGTGTTTGTTTGAGGAATAGATGGCTGTGCAGGAACCTTTTTAGTTTCTCTGCCAAGGTGTACATTCCTTCTAAGAATAACCTATCAACTGTAGATATTGTCGTAAACCGATGGGAGTTCATGGTGATGTCTCTCTTGTGAATTCCAAAAAGTTATTTTATCCACAATGTCCTGCAAACCTCAAAATGTCTGTCACATTTTCCTTGAAATATTGTGCAGAAATTCTCACGCTGTAGAAGCAAACAACTAATTATGTCAAAACGATATGGTTTTGCAAGGGGGGTCTCCTGTGTTTTTGGCCCCGTGCTCGGCGGTCATCTAGGGAAACCTACCAAACCCACACATTTTTAAGAAGTAGACACCCGGGGGCTTCCAGGGAGGTATGGCTTGCGTGGATCCCCCAACGTTTCCTTACCCAGAATCCCTTGCAAACCTCAATTCTAGCTGAATAAAATCCGTTTTTTCACACATTTTTGTGTGGGAAAGTTGTGGCATCACCGGGCTCACTCAAATTTCCCACCACCCAGCATTCCCCCAGGTCTCCCGTTAAAAATGGTGCCTCACTTGTCTGGGAGACCCAAGTACCCGTGACAGGCAAGGGCCCAAAACAGAGTGAGGCGATATCAAAATTGCCTATCTCAAAACCACCTGGTTTTGCAAGGGGGGCCATCTGGGTTTTTGGCCCCGTGCTTGGCGGCCATCCAGGGAAACCTACCAAACCCACACATTTCTGAAAACTAGACACCCGGGGGCTTTCAGGGGGGTATGGCTTGCGTGGATTCCCCAACGTTTCCTTACCCAGAATCCCCTGCAAACCTCATTTTTTAGCTGAAAAAAAATCCCTTTTTTCACACATTTTTGTTTGGGAAAGTTGTGGCATCACCGGGCTCACACAAATTTCCCACCACCCAGCATTCCCCCAGGTCTCCTGGTGAAAATGGTGCCTCACTTGTGTGGGAGTCCCAAGTACCCGCGACAGGCAAGGGCCCAAAACGTAGTGAGGAGACAACAAGTTTGCCTATCTCAAAACCACCTGGTTTTCCATGGGGGGGTCACCTGGGATTTTGGCCCCTTGCTCAGCGGCCATCTAGGGAAACCTAGCAAACCCACACATTTCTGAAAATTAGACATCCGGGGGCTTCCAGGGAGGTATGGCTTGCGTGGATCCCCCAACGTTTCCTTACCCAGAATCCCCTGCAAACCTCAATTTTAGCTGAAAAATCACTTTTTTTTCACTCATTTTTGTGTGGGAAAGTTGTGGCATCACCGGGCTCACACAAATTTCCCACCACCCAGCATTCCCCCAGGTCTCCTGGTGAAAATGGTGCCTCAATGGTGTGGGAGTCCCAAGTACCCGCGACAGGCAAGGGCCCAAAACGTAGTGAGGAGACAACAAGTTTGCCTATCTCAAAACCACCTGGTTTTCCATGGGGGGGTCACCTGGGATTTTGGCCCCTTGCTCAGCGGCCATCTAGGGAAACCTCGCAAACCCACACATTTCTGAAAATTAGACATCCGGGGGCTTCCAGGGAGGTATGGCTTGCGTGGATCCCCCAACGTTTCCTTACCCAGAATCCCCTGCAAACCTCAATATTAGCTGAAAAAATCACTTTTTTTCACACATTTTTGTGTGGGAAAGTTGTGGCATCCCCAGGATCACTCGAATTTCCCACCACCCAGCATTCCCCCAGGTCTCCCTGTAAAAATGGTGCCTCACTTGTGTGGGAGGCCCAAGTACCCGCGACAGGCAAGGGCCCAAAACATAGTGAGGCGACATCAAAATTGCCTATCTCGGGGGGAGGAGCCTAGCGCGCATCCAAGATGGTCGCGTGAGCACAGGGCTCCCCGGACCCTCTCTGCTCCTCGGAATTTATCCTGAGAATATCCTGACGTGGCTTATGGAATCTGGGAGATAAAGACCAGCTGAGCGTATATCTCTTTTCAAAACTCAAATCGGACCTGGGAATCCTGAGTTGTCGTCGTCGGAACTTTTGGGACCCACCCGACGGAGGTGACCGGGGTGAAGGTGACCCGAGGGACCGGGCTGCAATTGAACAACAGCGGCTTCAGCGCGGTGCCAGCTGCCGATCCACCACTTTCGGTTTCGGTTTTGCACTTCAGGAGACCGGCAGGGAGGTGCGCTCGGGGTGGAGAGGTGCTTCCTGGGCCTCTGCATGAGGTTTTCTTTCATCTGCCACTAGAGCGCCTATCGCCTCGGACCCCCTATACCGACATTTTGTGGTCTTCTTGCTGGTGCCTTACACCTCTTGATTGGAGGTCCCCTCGGGTGACCGTGTTCACATGGGGGGCAAAGGGGGTCCCGAGGGCCGCAAGACCAAGGCTTCCCTCCGCGGGGGGGCAGTCCAGAGCAATAACATGGACCGCTACACCCAGGGCAGGGGGCCCTCTGGCGCTGCTGGCCTCCCCTCGGATACTGCGGAAGGAGGCGCGACCGCCACTACGGAACTATCCTTGCAGGACATTATGGGCGCCATTGATGGCATCAGGGAAACCATCGCGACGCAATATGAGGCCCTGGCCCGTAAGATTGACACTGTCGCGATCGATGTCACCCTGATCCGGGCCGACCTCTCCAAAACTAACGAGAAGGTCCAGGCTCTCGACGCACGGACCTCCACCCTCGGTGCGGATGTGTCGGATCTGCGGGCCGCGCTTGGAGACATCAGGGTGGTTAACGACCATATGGCCCGGCGGCTTGAGGACTTCGAGGGACGGGCCCGACGCAACAACATCCGCGTCATAGGTGTACCGGAGTCCTCTGACGGCCGCCCGGTTGACCTCGTGGTCGAGGAACTTATCCTGAAACAGTTGTCCTCGGCTGGCCTAAGTAAGTTCTTTGCCATGGAGCGGGCCCATCGAGTTCCGGGCGGTCGGCCACGGCCGGGGGCCCCCCCGAGGCCTATCGTGGCCAAACTGTTCTACTACAGGGACCGCGACGCTATTCTGCAGGCCTCACGGACCCACGGCCCGGTTCGTCATGAGAACTCGACCATCAATTTTTACCCGGACTTCACGCAACTGGTCCAGAAACAACGGATGGGATTCCAAGGGGTGAAGCGTCGTCTCCGTGAGCTGGGCCTAAAGTATTCGATGCTCTACCCTGCAAAACTCCGAGTGGAACATGGGGATCGGACAGCCTTTTTTGACTCTCCTGTGGCTGCAAGTGACTGGCTGGACTCTCTGCCGGACGGAGGTGGCCGTCCCGGACCCTCTGCGGGCACCGCAGGTGATGGGTCCCCTTTAGAATGACTTTTGGTCCTTGATTTTGCCTTTTTGCACAGTACAGTCGGGTCTTATTTCATTTGCATATTGTGTTTTACCAGGACCAGTGAGGGGGGCGGGCGGGGACGGGTCCCTTACCTCCTCTGGGTTCTTTTCGTAGAATGGGGTTAGTGGGGCGACAGGCACACTGCAAGTTGGGGGGGTTTTTTGGCCCGCAGGGGTGCAGGGTGGGGGGAGTTGGTCCTGGGGTGGGGTTGGGGGGGAGGAGGGTTTGTTTTGCTGTGTGTTTTTTGTTTACAGGGCGAGGTACTGATTTTTGTCCACATTTGGGAACTGTGCTGCAGGCTGGGGGACCCTTGATCTATTGGGGGGGATGGGGGGGGACGGGTTGAGGCTTATGTCATGGAACGTCAATGGGTTGGGGGACCGTATCAAGCGGGGTGTAGTACTGCAATATTTGCGTTGTTTGACTCCTGATGTGGTGTTTCTCCAGGAGACGCATCTGGTTGGCAATGTTTGTCATGCAATGAACAGGGGGGGATACCGCCTCGTGGCCCATTCTGGTTTCACAACTGGTTCCAGGGGGGTGGGCATTCTGCTGCGAACCTCACTTCCGGTGGAGATCACTAAGATAGTCTCGGATGACAGAGGGCGCTATGTGTGTTTGATTGGGAGGTGGGAGGGGCAGCCCCTTGCCCTGGTTTCAGTTTACGTCCCCCCGGGCCTCCAGAACTCCACCTTCACTGACTTGGGTCGAATGCTGCTTGACCTTCCGGACAGCCTCCTGCTCATGGGCGGGGACTTTAATTCTGTGGTTTCGGGTGAACTGGATCGTCACCCACCAAGGACCCTCCCCGCTGCCCAGGCATGGCTGGGTGGGATGCTGGAGACCTTCGGCCTGGTGGATAGTTGGAGATTAATGCATCCGACCCAATGTCAATTCACCTTTCACTCGGGGGCGCATGGGAGTCTCTCTAGGTTAGACTACTTCCTTATGCCCGCGGCGCAGACTGGTCGGATTCGAGAGGTCAGGCACCTGGCGCGGGGTATCTCCGACCATTCTCCGCTGTGGCTTGTTTTTGACACCGGGCCGCGGTCTGCAGGGCGGATCGCTCCCATTAACCCATGGTACCTGCGAGACCCTACGACTCGTGACAGCCTGGTTAAGGCTATGGACCAATACTTCCTGGATAACGAGGGGTCGGTGTCCTCTGCAATGTCCCTGTGGGAAGCCTTTAAAACCGTGATCCGCGGACACGCCCTTTCCCAGATAGTGGTGGCTAAGAGGGTCAAGAGTGAGGCAGTGGTGAGGCTGGAGACTGACATCTTGGGGCTGGAGTCGGCCTTGGAGGCGAATGTTACTCCGGACGGGCTCCATGCCCTCAGCCTGAAACAGTTTGAATATAGGTCCCTGGTCACTGACGCGGCCAAAACTATGTATAGGGAGCAGCAGGGTCGACTGTACGATGCCGGGGACAAGGCGGGAAAGTTGATCGCGTGGCTGGACAGGAAGGAGAGAGTGAATCGTGTGGTCCCGGAGTTGCGTGCTGCGGATGGTGTGTGTGTGACGGAGCCTGACGAGATTGTGGAATGTTTTGCCGACCACCTCCGGGCTGTGTACTCCCCAGTGACTGACAGGGATGAGGACGACTCTCGCCTTCTACTGAGGGATATCGCCTTGCCCTGCCTGTCCGTTGAGGACCGTGAGCGGCTGGACGCCCCCTTGTCGGTGGATGAAATAGCGACCGCGATCCGCTCCCTTCGCTCGGGCAAGGCTATGGGTCCCAACGGTCTGCCCATTGAGCTATATAAATTGCGCCCTGACAAGCTTGCGCCCTTCCTCAGTCGCATGTTCCGTGAGTCTCTGGCGGCGGGTTCCCTCCCGGCCGATCAGCGTTTGGCCACGATAGTCGTTATCCCCAAGGAGGACAAGCCGCGAGATCGCTGTACTTCTTACCGGCCTATTTCACTGCTAAATGCGGAGCCTAAGATCCTGGCGAAAGTCCTTGCCAATCGTCTGTTGAGCGTCGTGTGCGATCTGATTCATCCGGACCAATGCGGATTCATCCCGCATCGTAACACCGCTCTTAACTTGCGGCGTCTTCATGGCGCCCTTGCCAGGGCGGAGCTCCTCTCCGAACCGGCCGTGCTGGTTTCTTTGGATGCCACAATGGCTTTTGACACCATCGAGTGGCCATTCCTCTGGGCTGTCTTGGCTAAATTTGGCTTTGGGGAAGGATTTATTGGCTGGGTGAAGCTTCTGTACACGGGACCCATGGCTCAGGTGGTGGTGAACGGGCGGGTCTCTCGGCCCTTTGCCCTCGGCAGGGGCACGAGGCAGGGATGCCCGTTGTCCCCTTTGCTCTTCGCTCTCGCCCTGGAGCCACTCGCGGCTTGGCTCCGCTGGGAGCCCTCGCTTCGAGGGATCCGGTGGGCCCCGGGCTTTGAAGATCGGGTTTCGCTGTATGCGGACGATATTCTCCTATATCTCACCTCACCGCGGCAGTCGCTCAACGTCCTCTTTGACGTTCTGACTTCCTTTGGGAATAATTCGGGTCTCACGATCAATTGGTCTAAATCCTGCGTCTATCCGATCTCCGGTGGTCCTCCACTCCTACCGCCTCGGCTTCCGATCCAGGTATCACTGAGCGGCTTTAAGTACCTGGGGATATACGTTTCGCTGGACCCGGTGGCTCTCTATGAGCTGAATCTCCTGCGTCCGCTTCGGCGATTGCGAGAGGATACGGCCCGGTGGTGCAGGCTGCCCCTGTCCCCGCTGGGTCGGGCCGCGCTGTTCAAAATGATGTCCCTTCCCAGGTTCCTCTATGCACTCCAGAATTCCTTCGACGTCATCCCAGTGGCCTACTTTCGGGAGGTAGAGAGCCTGCAGAGGAGACTGGTGTGGGACGGGCGGGCGCGTATTGCTCTTGCTAAGCTTACTCTCCCCTGGTATGACGGGGGCATCGCGCTTCCCGACATTCGCAGGTATTATTGGGCCGCGCAGCTTTCGGCCATCAACCATGCCACGTATGCGCCTGGCCTGAACCCGGCGTATGAGATGGACAAGTTCCTGCTTCCCGGCGGGGACTATAACAGGGCGCTGTACTCCCGCTCGGCTGGCCGGACCCTTACGGGTCCTACTAAGATTGCTGTGCGGACCTGGAGGGCCGCCACTGCGGCCACGGGCTGGGGTGAGCGACTGACATGTGCTACTCCTTTGTTTGCCTCCGATCGCCTGGGGAGCCTCTGGACTACGAAGGGGTTTGACCAGTGGGACACGATTGGTATCAGCAAAGTGGGAGACCTGTGGCATAAGGGCGCGGTTAAGACTTTCGCGGCTCTTCAGGCCGAATATGAGCTTACGGACAGGGAGTTCTTCCGCTATGCCCAGGTTCGACACGCCCTGCTCTCGGTCTTTGGAGAGGGGACCACGATCCCGGTTTCCTCGCCCCTCGAGGACCGCATACTTGACGGACATGTCCCGGACAGCACTATTTCTTTAATTTATAAGAAACTGATTAATCATCGGGCTGACCTCTTGGTGCGCCTTCGGGAGGCTTGGACGGGGGATGGGGTGGAATTGGACGACGAGGACTGGCAGTCTGCACTGTCGTCCCCCAAAGAGGTCGCCATTCCGGCCCGTCTCCGGTTGGTACAGCTTAAGATTCTTCACCGGGTGTATGTGACGGGTCCTCGCTTGGTCTC
Organism: Triturus cristatus; assembly: GCF_964204655.1. Lineage (NCBI taxonomy): Eukaryota > Metazoa > Chordata > Amphibia > Caudata > Salamandridae > Triturus > Triturus cristatus. Next base: position 991,541,685 of record NC_140580.1, read on the forward strand.
GATGGGATATTCCGACGATGGGCTCTGTAAGCGGGGTTGTGGGCTCAGTGCCACCTTTCTCCATATCCTGTGGGAGTGCCGCGAGGTGGCGGACTACTGGCGCCGGGTACATACGGTTATGGGACAGGTCACTGGGGTTGTGCTGCTGCCGGAGGTGCGTCGCTGTGTCCTGAATGTGTGGGAGCCCAATGATTATAGCGCGGCTCAGACTCGGTGGGCGGCCCTGGGGAACATGATTGCCAAGAGAGATATAGCGCAGCTTTGGGGTGCCCAGCGGCCGCCCACCGTGTCAGTATGGAAGGAGAATATGGACTGGTGTATGTTCAGGGAGAAGACTGTGTATGTTGCCCGTGGTAAGCCGGGGGCATGGGGCAGAATCTGGGGGCAATGGAATGCTTATCGCGGGGGTATCTGTACGCCCCCCCTGGTGGACACCGATATCGCCATGTCCCCCTGACCCTTGACGGTTCCGGGCACCTTTTGGAATGACTACATATGGACGTTCAGTTCCCTTGGCCCCCCCCCCCGTCCCCAGCCTCCCGGTACTCCTTCCTTTCGTGTGCTGCTTAATGGTCTGACCTGGAGTTCCCCGGAGGAAGCCTGACCTGCGCCGTTTGTCTTTATGCCTCGCCTTTTGTTTTTCTTTTAGTTTTCTGTGTTTGTTTGATCTAAGTCTCCTGTGCCTCTAGAACTATCCGGACTCACTACGGGGCCGACCCCCGGGAACCGACTGCAGCTTTGATAAATGTATATTTCATTCTGTACTTAGCGGCCGGCCCTGGTGGTTGTAGGCCCGTGCTTGTAATCGAATTATTGTTCAATAAAAACTTTTAAAAACAAAAAAAAAAAAAAAAAACAATTGCCTATCTCAAAACCACCTGGTTTTGCAAGGGGGTCATCTAGGTTTTTGGCGCCGTGCTCGGCGGCCATCTTGGGAAACATACCAAACCCACACATTTCTGAAAACTAGACACCCGGGGGCTTCCAGGGAGGTTTGGCTTGCGTGGATCCCCCAACGTTTCCTTACCCAGAATTCCCTGCAAACCTTATTTGTAGCTGAAAAAATCACTTTTTTCACACATTTTTGTGTGGGAAAGTTGTGGCATCACCGGGCTCACACAAATTTTCCACCACCCAGCGTTCCCCCAGGTCTCCCGGTGAAAATGGTGCCTCACTTGTGTGGGAGGCCCAAGTACCCACGACAGGCAAGGGCCCAAAATTAGTGAGGCAACATCAAAATTGCCTATCTCAAAACCACCTGGTTTTGCAAGGGGGTTCACCTGGGTTTTTGGCCCCGTGCTCGGCGGCTGTCTAGGGAAACCTACCAAACCCACACATTTCTCAAAACTAGACAACCGGGGGCTTCCAGGGAGGTATAGCTTGCGTGGATCCCCCAACGTTTCCTTACCCAGAATCCCCTGCAAACCTCATTTTTAGCTGAAAAAATCACTTTTTTCACACATTTTTGTGTGGGAAAGTTGTGGCATCACCGGGCTCACACAAATTTCCCACCACCCAGCGTTCCCCCAGGTCTCCCGGTGAAAATGGTGCCTCACTTGTGTGGGAGGCCCAAGTACCTGCGACAGGCATGGGCCCAAAACGTAGCGAGGCGACATCATAATTGCCTATCTCAAAACCACCTGGTTTTGCAAGGGGGGGTCACCTGGGTTTTTGGCCCCGTGCTCGGTGGCCATCTAGGGAAACCTACCAAACCCACACATTTCTGAACACTAGACACCCGGGGGTGGGGAAAATGTGTTTTTTTGGACAATTTTTTAGGTTTGCAATGGATTCTGGGTAACAGACCCTGGTGGGAGGCAGCAAGTCACCCTATCCTGGATTCCCCTGGGTGTCTAGTTTTCAAAAATGTATAGGTTTGCTACGTTTCCCTAGGTGCCGGCAGAGCTAGTGTTCAAAAACTGCAGAAAGACACTTTGCAAAAAAGGAGTACATTTTCATTGTGAAAATGTGGTGTGTTCATGTTGGGTTATGAGCCATTTCCTGTAGTGGGCACTATGCCTACCCACACAAGTGAGGTACCATTTTTATCAAGAGCCTTAGAGTAATTCAGATTTGTAAAGCAACTGTTATTACCTCTTGATTTTTGATGCATTTCTGCCTTCCAAATGAAAGACATTGTGTAAAAAAGAAGTCATTTTGAAAAATGACCGATAATTCTCATGCTAGTATGATTATTCCCAATTTCGAAAATGTGCAAATATGTACCGTTTCAAAACTCTATAATTTGTTCCCATTTCAGAAATACCTAGGTGTCTTTCATACCGATTTTTCCATGTATACATTTTCCCACAATAATTGCTATATACCCGGAACATAATAAAAAACCATTGCAAATTGCTGCTCAGTTTTTGACTCTGGGTTCGTCAGATTCTTGGTGAGCCTACAAGTCCTATATATCCCCAAAACCAGGAAGGCCCACCGGATGTAACGGTATATTGCTTTCAAAGAGCTGTCATAATTAGAAGAAGTTACAGGTAAAAACGTTGACACAAAAGGCTGTTTTTTTCAACTAATTTTCAATTTTTCCTATATTTAACTGTTAGTTTATATAAAGAAACCTTGAAGGATCTACACAAATGACCCCTTGCTGAATTCAGAATTATGTCTACCTTTCTAAAATGTATAGCTTTCCAGGATCCATTATTGCTTTCACACCCATTTCTACCATTAACTGGAAGGAGGTTGAAAGCACAAAAAATAGCAAAAAAAGGCTATGTCCCAGAAAAATGCCAAACTGTGTAAAAAATGTTGGTTTTCTGACAAAAGTCTGTCATTCCCTAAAATCTGGGAAAATGGTGATTTCAGCCCTACAAACCCTTTTTTGATACCATTTGCAGAGAAAAACCCAGACGCTTTCATTTGCAGCCCGTTTTTCCCAGTTCCCCCCAAAAACAATTTTGTTTGCTGTATTTTGGCTAATTTCTGGGACCCCTCCAGGGAATCCACAAACCCTGGGTACCTTTAGAATCCCCATAATGTTGGAAGAAAAGGACGCAAATTTGGCGTGGATACCTTATGTGGTCAAAAAGTTACAGGGGCCTAAGCACGCACTACCCCAAATAGCCCAAAAAAGGCTTAGCACAGGGGGGAAAAGGCCTAGCAGCGAAGGGGTTAAAGGAAGACTCAAGAAGCATGAAGACGATACTAAACTACACAAACAAAGAAAACAACACAGGGACTGTATAGATTACGAGAGTGGTCGTATTTTAACTTACAGTCAGAAATATGACCATCTGTATAAACAAAAAAGTGTTCAGGATGGAGGATCAGAAAGATATGCAATCACAGAAGAGCTGCCAGACATAACACCGGCTAGTGATTCTGATACTGACATCTCAGTCCATGCAGCCAGTACTTCCTCTGAAGTAGAAATGACAACTAAACCAGTGACATTTTAAACGAATTCCAGGTGCTGAGGACACCGACAACGCCCAAGAGAGGTCGAGGTCAGAGTCGCGGACGTGGACGAGGAAGAGGAAGAGGCAGGGACACTCTAAACAAAAATGACTCAAATACAAGCAAAGGAGAAAAAAGCAAAGAGCCAGTGGGAACAAGAAGAGGGGGCTACAAGAAAACACAGTAACCATGGATAGTACAATGGTAAATAGAACCCTCATTATTTCCTCAAGATCTCTAACTGAAATGGAAAAAACTACACTATGTTTAGGGTTGACATTCTGTCCTACAGAACTTTTTAACTATGCTAACACGAGTCGATATTTTTAAGTTTATAAGGAAACTCAAACTAAAAAGATGGCATACTTTGATGAATGACAGACCCCCAGAAACCATTGCTTCTTATGCGGAGGGCAGAACTCAACAAGATCTAACTGTGGGTGATGCCAACGTATTACAAACTATTTATGTACTGGGGGGTGCAGTACCGGACAACGAAGGGGACATGCCATTAGATGATCAGAGTGAAATTACCACCGACAGGGCAGCATGTACCAGATTCAACCCGAAGTCTATCTTTCATCCTGTTCTTCCACATGATTCAATTGATTCATTTCACGAAGTAGTTACAAACACAAGACAGCAATGAGAAATAATGTAAGATTCAATCTGTCAAAGAAACAAAGAGAACTCATTCTATCGCAGGCTCAAGATAAAAATATTGTAATAAGACCTTCCGATAAAGGGGACACCATTGTATTGTGGGGTAGACAAATGTATATAGAAGAAGCTCAGAAAGAACTGAATGATGCTAATTTTTATTGCAAATGTACCACCACTGAATACAACCTGAGTATAACTACAAAATGGGAGAAACTGTCTAACTGGCAATAGACAGGGCTTATTACTTGGCAGGAATACTGATTTCTGAAAAGGGATTATCCAAAACTACCTATAATGTACCTACTCCCTAAAATACACAAGGACCCCACAAAACCTCCGGGGAGACCTATAGTTTCATCATTAGGGAATGTAAATGAAAACTTATTGAAATATGTAGACCATTTTCTTAGGGAATATGTTGTCCATCTACCTTCCCATATAAAAGACACTAAGGATTTCCTTAATAAAATACAGGACATTATATGGGAGGATGAGTTCACATTGATTACCCTGGACGTGAACTTGTTATACACCATCATCGATCACGGCCAGGGTATAGAAGCTTGTATGCACTTCCTCAAGGAAAGAAATATAGGCTACCTGGAACACACTCACATGTTGGATGACATGATGAGGATATGCCTCACTAAAAACATCTTTATGTTTAACGGTGACCTTTACAAGCAGGTGCGGGGCACGGCGATGGGTACGTGCTTCGCACCTAGCTTTGCGAACCTCTTCCTAGGTAAGTGGGAGGAGGAAATTCGAAAGGAAGGAATTTTTCAATCTGACTTCAATCAAGTCAAAGTATGGATGAGGTCTATCAACGACCTTTTCATTGTATGGAGAGGAAGCAAAAGTGAAGCAATCGACTTCATCAAAAAATTGAACAACAATATGTATGATGTAAAGCTGACATCTAGCATGAGCAGAAAAAGGATTGAATTCCTTGACACCTTAGTCACAGTACAAGACGGTACCATAGTATCGAGCTTGCACCGCAAGGAAACTGCAGGTAATAGTCTCCTTCATGCCCTCAGTGCTCATCCTGAGGCACTCAAGTGGAGTATCCCTTATGGAGAACTACTGAGGGCATGAAGAAACTGCAGTACAGATGAAACATACATCCAAGAGCAAGAAACTATGTTGGTTAGATTCAGAGTGCGAGGAAATCCGGAGTGGGTACTCAAAAAAGCCATGGATAAAATAAAGGAAACTAGCAGACCCAAAACTCTAGAGTACACTGAGAAAGACGACAATGACGAGACACTTACTAGAGTGATAACTACATTCAATCACCAATCCAAACATGTTCATAAAGTCTTAGCTGATAATTGGAAGATCTTGAAATCAGATACTATCATAGGTGGCAGCATAAGTGATAGACCATTGGTGACCTATAGGAGAGGCAGAAGTCTCAAAGATATCCTAGTAAAAGGGGACATTACGGAAATCCACAGCAGAAACTTATATAACCTTAAAGGTTTCTATTCGTGCGGACACTGCAAGGCATGTAAATCCAGCCATATGATTAAGGAATTTGAGGTACCTGGGTTGAAGAATAATGAGAAAATCACACAGTTCCTCACATGCAGCACTAACTATGTAATCCACGTCCTTGAGTGTCCATGTAAACTCAAATATGTAGGGAGCACAACCTTTATGGTTAAGAAACGCATCCAAGAACATCTGAGAGCTATCACTAATGTAAACCTGCTCTACCCTATCGCCCGACACTTTCAGGAGAAACATCAATCTAACAACTCTCTTTTACGATTCTTTGCCATTAATCAGGTTAATCTAGGTAAGAGGGGAGGCAACAGGGAACTAGCTCTTAGGAAAAAGGAGTCCAAATGGATAATTGAACTAGAAACTAGATTCCCAGGGGGGCATAACCTTGATGAGGAATTAGCCACTCATTTACATGATGATTGAATTGTTTTACTTCCGATACAATATTTTGTTTGACTGTGTTGAAATACTTCTCATTGACATTGCCTACAGTAATGTAAATTTGACTACTGGTTGAGTTGTATATTGATTTTAATTATTTATCTTATCTTGTTTTCTCACAGGAGGAAAGGAAGGGACCCATCACTTTTCAAGACACAACACGGGTTCCCTACCCTTTTCTTCATCAGGACCGACATCTGCACTTTTAATAAGATACGAGATTTTTTAGTACACTTAATCACATTACGTTATATAATTTTGGAGTTTTGTTTCGTTGTCACCTTTTCCTAAAAGAGTGTACTTGCTAGAATTTACTGCCACTTGGCTTTTACATAAATTCCCACATCAGGCCATCATCTAGATAACAGAGTATGAGGCGCAAAAGTCACTAGTCCGCCTGAATAGTATAACATATAGAACACCACTATGGGTATAACATAGCAGGTAATTCACTTTAAATTCAGTGATAAACGAGGCACTTGTCCGCATTCACTTCTGATCAATACATCACACAGTATTGCCAGTATACGCTCGCTTCACTGATATCTTCTGTTCTGGAACGATTGGGGCACTAGTCCGTGTGGAAGTAGGAACTGTATTATCCAATCTAGGAATTTACAGCAGCATGAACATTGTACAATTACATAACTATTATATGGTTAGTACCTCGGTCATATGAATGAAATATGTTGCCGTACCTGCTTTGTAATGGCCGCCATCGAAGATGTAGATTGTGGGCAGATGTAAACAGAAGTGCCTCTTCTATGTTTATTGTTTATTTATGCACGTCCCTGCAAAGCTGTAATATCGTGTGAACAAGACACATTTGGTGTCGAAACGCGTAGCGGTTTACGGATTATGCAGTAAGCAACCAGGATGCTGTTGATGTCTTGAGTAGTTTATTTGTAGGTTACATGGAAGAGGAGATGGCTTGGAAGCAGCCAACGGACACCAACTCAAGAGTGCCACACTAACATTCTGCAGTAACTAAGCAGCAGTAGAACATTCCAACCAGGTACATAATACATTAACATACATAAATGTGAAGGATTAGTAAATTAGAATATACGTAATCTGACTTAACAGATGACTACATTACCTCCCCTTCTTCTAACACAAAAAAAACAAAATAATAATAATAAATATAAAGACAAATTTACTGTAACAACAAGTAATATAGCAATTAAGGAAATGAAAATGTATTCCCTATACCTAGCAGGTTTAAACACTTTATATGAGCTCCTCCTGACACCACCTGGTACAGAATCTGTGCCATGAGAAGGATTACCAATATGCGTGGACGGAAATTGTTTAGCAGAACAATGGACTTTAGCAACCTTGCATAAGTTCCACCAAAATCCTCCTTCGGCTTGAATAGCATTGCCCATAATCTTAACTACTTTAACAGGAGGTCCAAATTTGTTTTCACCTTTGTTACTATGAACGGACTTCCTGATTCTAACAGTATCACCTACTTTGAGGATAGAAGTCTTCGACCCTTTCTTAGTGTCAAAACATTTTTTTGTTTAGCCTGAGTGACAGAAGCATTATCTTTTGCTATAGACATCAATTTCCGCACGTCTGATTCTACATCAATCCACTTGGACATCCACCCTGGACGAAAAGACGTAATGGGCTTCCTTCCTCTTATTAACTCAAAAGGAGACACTTTGGTGGACGAGTGTGGGGTGGTCCTATAAAACCATATCATGCTTTCAAGAGATTTGAGAATGTCCTGGTTGTTAGCTTTAGCCCATTTCACACAGTCCCCCACCACTCGATTCATCCTTTCAACGAGTCCATTCCCTTGAGGATGATAAAGGGAACCTTTTAAATGTTTCACACCGGAAACAGACAAGAAAGATTCGAAATCCTTCCCAACAAATTGTCTCCCATTATCTGAAACAAGTATTTCAGGAGATCCCTCTCTAGACCAAACCTCCCTCAAAAAGTTAATGAAGCTTCTCTAACCAGTTTGTACTCGGGCCACTTGGAAGCATAATCAACCAAAACCAAGATAAATCTTGAATTTCCATTGAGTGTCGAATAAGGTCCTATGACGTCAACCCCCAGTTTGACCCAAGGACGGTCTGGGCATTCTACAGGCATAAGAGGAGGAACTGAAGTTTTAAGAAACTTGCCTGATGAACTGCAAATACAGCAATCCAACACAAACTCATCAATCTCCGAATCCATTCCGGGCCACCAGTATGTGTCGCAAATGCGGCGTTTGGTGAAGGAGGAACCTAAATGCCCCTCATGAGCTCTAACTATGATCCCTCTCCTAAACAAATGTGGAGGTATAAGTTTGTCATTCCGCAACAAAATACCATCTTCCAAAGAAATTTCATCCTCAATCTTAGAGAAAGGTTGTAATGCAGGAGGCAATATCCTTTTCTCTAGGCCACCCACTTCTAACAAGATTACACATGTCTTGGAGAACACAGTCATCAGAGAATGCGACTCTCCATTCATCTTTAGAACAAAATCTCAGTTCAGGAATGTCAACACCTGCCACAAGACAATCTTCACAATCCTCTTCAATAAGGTCAGAAAAAGAAACATCATCCTCTTGAACACTTGTGGGAGGAAAACTAGAAAGAAAGTCTGGCCTCCCATTCTTACCCCCAGAGATGTGTCTGATATCAAATTGATACTGTAACAACTTGGTAACCATTCTCATAATTCTGGGAGTGCAACATTTGCTTAAACTACCGCCCAAGATATTGACAAGGGGCTTGTGGTCAGTCTGAAGCAGAAAACGCTTTCCCCACTCATATGGGCGAAACTTTTCAATAGCCCATGAGCAGGCCAACAGCTCCTTCTCAATGACTGAGTATTGCAATTCAGGTAACCTTAGGACTCTAGATGCAAACCCAATCGTTTTCTCAACTCCATCCTCAACTAGTGTCAGCGTAGCACCTAACCCTACTTGACTGGCATCGACTGTTAGACAAAAAGGTAAACTTGGGTCAAAAGGCTTGAGTACAGCACTGTTGCCTAGGAGATTTTTGACTTTTTCAAATGCAGACACACATTCATTGCTCCAAACAAATCTAGTACCTTTTTTGAAGAGATTACTAATGGGACGGACTATTGTAGCATAGTGGGGAATAAACCTTGAGTAATATTCACAAAGGCCTAAGAGGGATTTGACACCAGATTTATCTGTGGGAGTGGAGGCATTAGTAATTGCCTCCAGAAGACCAGGTCTGGGTTTAACGCCATCATGACTGAGAACGTGACCTAAGTACTCTACTTCAGCACAAAAGAATTTGCATTTTTTTCAAGTTTTAAGACCACACCATGTTGCTGGAATAAGCCCAACACTTTGTGCAAAATGAGGTAATGTGAAGGAGCATCGTTGGCGAATATCAATACATCGTCTTGAAAAACTAGGACTCCATCAACCCCTTTAAGTATGTTGGACATAACCCTCTGAAATACCGACGCAGCCGATGCTAACCCAAAGGGCATGCGTCGGTATTGAAATGTGCCTAGAGGGGACACGAACGCTGTGAGATGACGAGAATCAGGGTGCAACTCAACCTGGTGATATGCGCAGGCCAGGTCAAGCTTGGTGAAGAATTTGGAACCTTTGGTAGAAGCAAATACGTCATTAGTTTTCGGAAAAAGATGTGAGTCAACCCAGATTTCCTTATTAAGTGATCTTAAGTCAACACACACCCTGAGTTGATCACACCTCTTCCTAGCGACGACCAAAGGCGAAAGCCAAAGGGAGGACTCTGTTGGCTCAATCACACCCTTCTGACATAACTGTACTAATTCCTTCTCTAAATCATCCCTAACACTATAGGGTACCCCCCTGAGTTTGTGTTTCACTGGTAAGGACCCCTCTTTGACTATGATTCTGTGCTTAAAACCTTGAATTTTCCCTAAGTCAGAGCTGAAAACTGAAGGGAATTTATTTGTGAGTGATTGTACTTCATCAGAACACCCAACCACAAGGACCTGTTCTTTGGTTCCCGGTTTAAGGATCATTCCAAATAATCCTTGGTGAAACCACCCAAGGATGTTTAACCCTTTAACAGCAACATAGATCTTCCCTTTTATTCTCCTTCCTTTAAAGCAAATCTCTTCTTAATAAAAAACCAAGAGGTCAATTGTACGACCTTCGTACGACACGGGTGTGCGATTAAGAGGAAGGAGAGGTTGAGTGCCTTCCCAAGTTTCATCAAAAAGTTTCTTAGTGATCATGGTTATCTTAGCACCAGAATCCACTAAGAGTTTGATGCATTTAGTACCAACAGAGATATCAACGATAGGGTCAACACAAGATTTGGGATCACCTTCAATGACATCACAAGTAGTGTGATCAGAAACAACAGAAACTATCTCAGAATCAGAGGAAGACTCCGACTCAACTATGCATACAGTAGATTTCTTTAGATTCTTTTGTCCTTTTAACTTAAGATAAACTTTTGCGAAGTGACCTACTTTTTTGCAATAGTTGCAAGTGGCATTGGAAGCAGGACACCGTGATCCTTTAGAATGAGGTGAGTTCCCACATCTTATACATACTGTAGGCTCTGCATTGCTTGAATTGTTAGCTTTAGAGAACTTACTGACATTACCAGCACTGTTTTTAGACGTTTTTTTGACTGATTTGCCAGATGCAGTGAGGTTAATAGCATTAACAGGTTCCACTACTTTATCCTCCAATTCTTTCAAAGAAACCATAGAAATGTATATACTTTTAGCTAATTTGATAGTTTCATCAAGAGACGGATCACCCATGGTAAGTAATTTTTGTCTAATATTTTTGTCTCTACAATGGCACACAAATTGGTCCCTGATGAGTTGGTCAGTAAAGTTCTCAAATTTACAGTCTGCTGCTAATCTACGCAACACAGAAATGTAAGAATCCACATCTTCCCCTTCTGATTGTTTTCTCTTAAAAAAAGTATGTCTGACAACCATGAGACTTGGTTGTTTATCGAAGCGAAGTTTGAGTTTAAGAACAGTTTCTCTGTATTCATCATTAGGTATGGCGACCTCTTGTGGTAGGTCAGGCAACGGTTTACACACAGATCTTCCTTCAAAACCTAGAGAGTGTAGCAACAAGTATTTCTTTCTGTCTGCGCTAAATCTAGATGCACCCATGGCTCCTAAATAGGTTTCGAAAGCGTCATGCCAAACTTCCCATCTGATAGGTGGTTCTCCAGGAGAGTCCAAAAATGCAGGAGGTGGATTGACAGACTGGAGGGTACACATGGTAGAGATAACAAACTTCCAAGAAAATGTAGGAGTATCGAACTTGAAGTGGTTAGATAAATTAAAATAGTGAAATAAAAATGAAGGTCTCACATTGACTGATTTTTAAGAGAGAACTTAGTAGTGAGGTGTGTACATTACCGTGATATACACCAGTTTGAAAATAACGAGGTGTGTGTGTCACCGTAGAATGCACACTTGGACAATGAGCTTATTGATAATAATTAGGTGTATACATCACCGTGATATACACAAGTATGAGAAGAAGGTGTGTGTGTCACCGTAGGATACACACAGAGCACTGAAATATTGTGCAAGAATCAAAATAAATTCACAAGTGAGTAAAGAAACAAAAACAATGAAGAAGATAAGCTGTGCAAATCAGCGTTAATTTCATAGACTGTGCGCAGATAACTTCAAGAAAGATGAATTGTACATGTGGTAATGCTCTAAAGCGATAAAGATTTACTGTAGGAAATGAGCTGTGCGCATCAGCGTTGCAGCTTTTCTGTCTGTGCGCATTGTTCGCGGTGGTGTGGTTGCTAGGTAACGTAGGACGCAGGATTAATGGGATCCGAGGCAGCAGGAAGAACAAAATCGGCAGTCATGCGCAAAGGAATTGTGACGCATAGCCGCTCTTACGTACTGACGCTCATCTGGCAGGAACGATGAAGAGAGCGTTCTGATGTAATGGTGGCTGAAATGCACGCACGCAATGTCCTCACACGCCAGAGAAGATGTTAGGTAAGAATGTTCAGAGCGAGGCGCTTTTGAATAATGCGAAGTTAACGTGAGGCAAAGTTAACTTGAAACAAAGCAGAAATAGACGTTGGAGAGCGCAAAAGCTGGGCCAAATAGTAGGAAAAAAACCCCACTAAAACGCTCGTTTTTGATAACAATGAGGAACGAGGCAAGATATTATCGAAAAGATAATTGAGTTCAAATGCGCCTGAGTCAATAGAAAAATAATCTTAATAGTGGGCAGTAGAGATGAAATAAAAACGCCCTACCGTGTTGGCTGAAGAAAGTCTTGCTTGATAATCAATTCACTTGTGTTGAAATCTCTCTTGTGAATTCGTAGAGTAGAGCTTGAATTGTAGATCATGAAGGCCAGAGGTGTTTGAAGATTCACAAATCTTGAGCAGTAGAAAGTAGCTTGTCATGAGTTGATCCGCTTCTTTCAATACTTGCACGCTGGGTAGTCCATGTAACCAGGATCATCGCCAATCAAATGTAGTAAGCAACCAGGATGCTGTTGATGTCTTGAGTAGTTTATTTGTAGGTTACATGGAAGAGGAGATGTCTTGGAAGCAGCCAACTCCAACGGACACCAACTCAAGAGTGCCACACTAACATTCTGCAGTAACTAAGCAGCAGTGGAACATTTAAACCAGGTACATAATACATTAACATACATAAATGTGAAGGATTAGTAAATTAGAATATACGTGATCTGATTTAACAGATTACTACAGATTAAAAATTTATAGTTTAAGCAAGCTGACCTCTGAGAGTGCGTCATTACTCTTTGTAATTTTGGACATCTATATATATATATATATATATATCAAACAAAAGAAACACCATCGTGGCAGGCACTCACAGGCAGTTACGTTCAAGGCCCTTGTCAGGCTCACGGCTCTCATGCAAACTACCCCCTCAGTAGCATTGGTTGACGCGTTTCGGGATATAATCCCTTCATCATGAACCATTCCAAACAGCAAGCGGCAGGCAAACGGGCTACAGCAATTCCTCCTTTTATTTCAATTAGTACAGGAAGTCTGTCTCAGGATAGGCGCATTGTACACTGGGGCATGTAGTCCAATAAGAAAAATATCATTCCCAAGTGGGGTGCCTGCCGCTTCGTTTCTGCATAAAAAGTTCTTTAAAAAAAGGGGCCAATCAGTTCCGCTGGCAGCCATAACACAAGGCAAACTCCAGGCCACCCATACCACACTCCTGCCAAGTGTAACAGGGGCGGTTCCACAAAGATTTTGCAGCGGTGACAAGCCGTGGCCGGGTTGAGGCCACATATTTACCAAACAAAAGAAACACCCTCGTGGCAGGCACTCACGGGCAGTTAGGTTCAAGGCCCTTGTCAGGCTCACGGCTCTCATGCAAACTACCCCCTCAGTAGCATTGGTTGACGCGTTTCGGGAAATAATCCCTTCATCATGAACCATTCCAAACAGCAAGCGGCAGGCAAACGGGCTACAGCAAGTCCTCCTTTTATTTCAATTAGTACAGGAAGTCTGTCTCAGGTGAGGCACATTGTACACTGGGGCATGTAGTCCAATAAGAAAAATATAATTCCCAAGTGGGGTGTCTGCCGCTTCGTTTCTGCATAAAATGTTCTTTAAAAAAAAGGGGCCAATGAGTTCCGCTGGCAGCCATAACACAAGGCAACCTCCAGGCCACCCATACCGCACTCCTGCCAAGTGTAACAGGGGCGGTTCCACAAAGATTTCGCAGCGGTGCCAAGCCGTGGCCGGGTTGAGGCCACATATTTGCCAAACAAAAGAAACACCCTCGTGGCAGGCACTCCCGGGCAGTTAGGTTCAAGGCCCTTGTCAGGCTCATGGCTCTCATGCAAACTGCCCCCTCAGTAGCATTGGTTGACACGTTTCGGAAAATAATCACTTCATCATGAACAATTCCAAACAACTAGCGGCAGGCAAACGGGCTACAGCAAGTCCTCCTTTTATTTCATTTAATACAGGAAGTCTGTCTCAGGGGAGGTGCATTGTACACTGGGGCATGTTGTCCAATAAGAAAAATATAATTCCCAAGTGGGGTGTCTGCCGTTTGGAATGGTTCATGATGAAGGGATTATTTCCCGAAACGCAGGCTTTATCAATCTCATTTGGTGCCATGAAATCCAAACTATATATAGCCCTCCCCTTTAGTACAGGCACTAATAGATCTAGAGAACAGACTACCTGGGTTAATCCAAAGCGAGAAAAACCTTCAATACATCTTAAAAAAGGTAAAGTGCATAGTGCAATATCTCAAATAAATTAAACAACAGCATAATGCAAAGTGACCCTATTATAACAATAGAAACATTATCAGTGCGTTTTCAGCCTGGGGAAGAAGCTTATAAAAATAGCCTTCCTAAATGAATTGTCAGTTACGACACCAAAGCTCTCAAAAGCGTGCAAGCCAACCTAGTTTTCATCAAAATAAAACATACTTTAAAAGACGTGCTCATTGATATATTAATGCAAGTCGGAAACCCACATATTGTCACATTCAAAAAAAGAAAGATAAACATTTCCCCAAATAGTAAATGCGACAAACAAAACAGAATATTGCTTTGATTACAGTTTAAATAAACCATCTGGAATATGTTAAGGAAATGAAAGTCTTGTGAAAAATCCACGGGGCTCAGTTAGCACCAACTGGGTGCACTTACGAACTGCATGTCAGCCTCCGAACAGTCTCTACAAGCTGATAAAACCACATGATCCAGAATCCCCTTCACCGGAATTATTAAATTGAAGTCCGTGCATTCATTGCTGCAACAGTTCCAAATATGGATACAAAAAGCCTGTAACCTAGTCCATATCTGAATAATGTTCCATTGTAAGGCCGCTACTTTAATGTCTTTAGGAGTAATGTGTGCCAGAGTTTTCCGACCTTAAGTGCAAAAACACGCTGATGTGATGAAATTGTTAACACACATGAGGGGCCGGAGAAGACCAAAATGAATAAAATTCGATATGCCACACCGACCTCACCGCTTAGCTGTCAGCATCCACGGTGCCCAGTCACCAGAGTGCCACGGTATCTTAGGAAAGGCATTTCTTGACGCAGGGTACATATATGCGAGCTGGCAGTTAAAAATCCGCCACGCTTCGCCCTCCGAGCCTTCACGCCAGTCATCCAAAATCCACTTCCCGGTGCATTATGTGGGGGCTCTGCTGCAATAGCACTACCATACTGATCCAACAGAACTGCGGTTGAAAGCAGAACCTCATTTACCGACTGGTGATACGCGAACAACGCCAACCGCCTGCGCTGTGTTTAAATCCAAGTCAACCATCCAACTCCAAGGAGAAAATGGCGCGTACACATGATAGGTGAGTATAAGGCTAGTTTATTTTGTTCAGGTCTCCCACGACCCCGCAATGATAGAGAGACGCGTTTCGCCTGCGCAGCAGGCTTTATCAATCTCATTTGGTGCCATGAAATCCAAACTATATATAGCCCTCCCCTCTAGTACAGGCACTAATAGATCTAGAGAACAGACTACCTGGGTTAATCCAAAGCGAGAAAAACCTTCAGTACATCTTAAAAAAGGTAAAGTGCATAGTGCAATATCTCAAATAAATTAAACAACAGCATAATGCAAAGTGACCCTATTATAACAATAGAAACATTATCAGTGCGTTTTCAGCCTGGGAAAGAAGCTTATAAAAATAGCATTCCTAAATGAATTGGCAGTTACGACACCAAAGCTCTCAAAAGCTTATATTGAAAGAACCAGAGGGACACCATGGTGTACTTCTAACAGGAGATTTATTTCAAAGAGCATGGGCATTACGCGTTTCGAATGTTGCCTTTCTCAAATGCCCTCTCCTCCCCCAATCAACCACAGTTCTGTTTAAATTCCTCCAGTCGTTCCGCCATTCATGGCTCTCCTGATAGGCCAGTTAAAAGTCACACACAGACCTGCAATCCCAGTATTAAACTGCAAGTCCCAGCATGCTCTCTCACCGCATGCTAGGCAAGTGACTTCAGCCGGCAATGTCTGTAAAACAAAACCATCAGGATAGAGATCGTTGCTCAGGGCTGTGGTAGTTGAGGCAGTTTAAAACAAATACTCCTCCCGAGTCCCGAACATGCCTCAAACCACACTGATCTGCTCCTTGGGTGACCTGGAAAACGCGGATACAGTGATCCGGATTCCTTCGTGGAGTCACGAACTACAGTTAACAGCGGCACAGATGGTGTGGTGGGTCAGAGCCTATCCATTACCATGAATACAAAGAAAGTGCCGAAACTGCCCCGGATGACTCTGTCCTCTTGTTGAGACGGGTCTCCTCCATGTGCGCCCAGAACTTGCACACAACATATATATTACCTACTGCCAGTTGCCAGTAGGTAGTTATAGTTTGGACATAGTTTCCATAGGAGAAGCGTTTTGTTTTTTGACAATAACTTTGACACCGTTTGATGAATCCTAACATAATTTTTAAAACTAGTTTACCCCTTACTTCAGCTGGTGTGTTGAAAGTTTTGGGGTGATCCATCAAGCGGGCCGACGAAAAGAGGGGTCCCAAATCAAGTTTTCCCGATACAATTTCCCGCAGGGATTTTGTACACGACTACAGCACAAACCGCTGAACAGAGTATTTCAAATTTGGTAGAAAGCTAGCTCTTAGTCCAGAAGGCGTGCTTTTTGTTATTTGGTGTAAATCTGTTCAGTAGTTTCAGAGATATTAACTTAAAACCAAAATCTTTATATCTAGATACTCGGACCCTTCGTGGAGAATCCGCAGTTCCGTGCGCCAAAGCAAGGTACTGATTGGCTGGCCACACCTTCACAGAAAAGTTGCAGCCACCATTTTATATCTCAGGAAACAGTTCCCTGGGTGAAAGGTTGCTTGCATACTAATTGAAGGGGTCAGGTGAGAGCTTTCCTGACCCCTTTTGCATGTTGTAAATGAGGTAAAAGCATATTTAATGGTTAATAAAATGCCAGAAAATGTGTTTTTGTTTACTCCTCGTGAAATCCGTGGAACTGCTACGGAGCCCAGTGTGGCCATCCATATATCTCTGTGTATCTCGCCATGAAGTTACATGGGGGGCCACGCTGAGCGTCACGGTGGATCCACAGATTCATGAAAAAACCCAACCGAATTGGGCTTCGTTGCAGGTTACAAGGAAAGGGTTAAAGAAATACTGACTATTTAGAAGTGGTATAACAAAAGAGAAAGATGAAGGGATGCCTATGATTTGTTAACTATAGAAGCATAAGTAAGAGCACCTGGTGAAGGGTAGTCATATTAGCTGCTTTTTATACTGAGAGAGGAGGTGGTTTTCAGCAGTTCTGACTGGAAATTTGAAATGAAAACAGATGTTACCAGACATAGAAATAAAACTAAGAGAAGAGCAAAGAGCTTTTACATGTATGTTAAATAGGTTGTAGTATATAAAATTATATTTAGATAAAAATTATTAAGTGTATTCACTGACACACACATAAGATCATTCACACAACCATTTACTCAAGTGAACGTCTAAGTTTGAGTACTATTTCACTCTTAGAGCCTGGGAGAATATCTACAGAAAGCAACCTGCACCACAAGAATGACTACCTCAGATTTCTTCTAGAGGGAGAACCCTAATTGTAGCTGACCTCAGAATAATGCCTACAAAGGGTAGTGGGTTTCAGTAGGAGGGAGAGGAGTGGAGAAATGATTGGGCAAAGTCTCCAGAGGAGAGAGGGGATCTCCCAGAGAGAGACTTCTCTGTTGGATACGGTGCAGGAAGTACTGTTTCCTCCCAAATCCCTGAAGACCTCAAACACTGACACTCTTTGTGGGACCTGGGGCTGCAACTGACCAGCTGGGTACAGAGGAGAGAAAAGCTGAGACGAAGAGAGCCTTGGATGAAAAACGGGTCTTGCTGGCTGTAGAATCGAGGAGGTGCAATTGAAGGCCAAATAGCTGTTAGAGTCTAGCAAAAATGGTGGGAGCACCCAGGGCCGGACTGGCTGCCGGGCGTTTTGGTGTGCTGCCAAGCTGGGGGCTGATTTCATTGCTGGGGACCTGCGTGTGCTTAAAACCATTCATTATGCTTTGATTATTCAGGAGCACACGCAGGTCCCCATCAACAAAATCAGCCCCCACTGCAGCGAAATCAGCCCCCAGCTCGGCAGCACACTAAAACGCCCGGTAGCCAGTCCGGCCCTGGGAACACCACTACTGTGTCCAGTGCAGAAGTAAGTGTTCATATAATCAGAGACTTGAGGCCTGACTTTAAGGAGGGGGTTGATATAAACAGGTTATTTCTAACCCTGGGCGTAGTTCGCGAAGTAGCACTTCGCGAAGCTACGCAAAGTGCAGTTCGCACTACGCGAGCTACGCGTAGCACTTCGCGAACTGCGTAGTACCTTGTTCGCACTGTGCCAGATGTCGTTTTCAATGATTGCACAGTGCGGACAAGCAACCGGCACTGTGCAATCATTGAAAATGGCATCTTGCACAGTGCGAGCTGTAGTTTTCTGCTGCTCGAGTAGATTTTTACTCGAGCGGCAGCTTTCTCAACGCGAACTGGTAGTTTCTCATCGCGAGCGGTCGCGAGCATACGCGACCACTCGCAATGAGAAACCTGACCTCCTCACGTTGAGAATCTCGCCGGGAGGTTTATTTTCCATGCTCGCGATCGCCAACTTGATGTTGCTGATCGAGAACAAGGAAAAAGTCTTGCCGGGATGTCATTTTGCTTGCTCGCGGTCGCCAACTTGACATTGAGGACCGCGAGCAAGCAAAAAATGACCGCAGCACTACGCAACACTACGCTACGCGTGTTCGCACTGTGCTACGTGCAGTTCGCGTAGTGCGAAGTAGCGCGAACTTCGCAAGCTACGCGAGCGTAGCGTAGTGCTTTGCCCAGGCTTAGTTATTTCTGGCATAAGGAGCAGCTGTAGAGGTGCAGAGGATATCTGATGAGGATTGTAGAGGTACCTGTGGAGTAGGCTTTGGTATAAAACTCCAGTCTGCTCATGGAGTTTGCAGAATGCAGAAACTCCACGTTCCACGAAGAATGTGGAGTTACCGATAAACTCCGCAACAGAGTGGTTTTTTTTGGTTAGTACACTCAAAATTTCATTTTGAACGTGCGGGAGCAACTTGCGAGATTTTCTAGCCATTTATAAGGGCCATGAGATTTGCAAGCTGCCCGCGAGCTCCCGCGTCATTTTGCGGCCGCTAACAAGGCGTTAAGCCATGTCAGTGACTTCTGCCATTTCTTTTTCGAAGTACGCAATTGCGAGTGAGCGCGATGCACCGTGGTTGCAACCTAGGGAAGATTTTCTCCTCGAGAGGCAGCTGAATCTCCTTAAAAAGAAAATTTGGAGTTAGAAACCTTCTCAAAATGAGCTTTCGCGTAGTTTTTTTGTGCGAGGAGTTTTTTTAAACAACTTTTTTTTCCAACAGGAAGGAAGTGCCCCAGAGTCTCCAACTTCCATTCCTGTAAAGCAGGTTCCTCCCAGTGCTTTGCCGATCTCCTGGTCACTTTTCATTTAGATTTGGAGTGAGAAGGATTACTCTCTGTGTCTGCTGCATATATGCCATTGGATTTAAGAACTTTGTGTTTGAGATTTCACAATAAGTTAAAAAACTGTTATGTAAGGGTTTTATTTGTTTGATAGTGGGCATGCACCAGGATTTATTTGTATTTTTATTCGATTTTTTAAATGTATTGTAGTGGGGGTGGCCTGCAGTTTCAGTAGGGGTCTGGTTATTTTTTGCAGGTAATGTTTCTTCTTTTGTAAAGAAAATAATTTGCACAGTTTAGTACATTTTCTCAATTTTTAAAAATAATTTTGCAATATTTATTTAATTCATTATGTGGTCTAGTGTGCCAGTGGGCCTTCCAGCTAGTAGGTCCAGTACAAGTCATGAGTGCATGGAACAACTGTTTCTGTGGCGTCTGTTGAATTGAAACATCATTTAGTCTATGGATGGCATTGGTTTAAAATACAAAATTGTTTTTTGTGTGGAATTTCACGTTTATTTTCTGCAAACAGTGTATGGGTGGGGTAATGCCTTTGGAGGATGTGTGTTTGTTGTAAAATGTTTAGCCCTATTCATTTTCGTTTTTGGCATTGCTGAATTAATGCTGTGTTCTCTGTGTTACCATACCTCCTTTTTCCGGCAGGTGTGTAATTGTGTTTGCCATAGGCCAAAATTTGTCTTTGTTCCCCATGCCATGTGGCCAGGGGCCATTTTGTATAGTCAGTGACCATAGGCCTGCACGTTTTCTTTGTTTTCCATGCCTCCTGCTTGTTGCTTGACCTTGTGGCTGGAGGCCATTTGTGTAGGCAGTCACTGTGCTTTTACTATAGGCCTCCATGTGTTCTTTGTTCTTTGTTTATGGCCATGCCTCCTTGCTTGCTTGGTGTTTGGTCATGTTGTCGGTGGCCATTCTGTGTAGGCAGCCAATGTGCTTTTGCCATAGGCCTGCATGCTTTCTTTGTTTGTTGCCATGTCTTCTTCCTTGCTGTTTGACCATGAGGTCGGTGGGCATTTTGTGTAGGCAGCCTAGTTGCTTTTGCCATAGACATGCACGTGTTCTGTGTTTGTGGCCATGCATCCATGCTTGCTGTTTGACCATGTGGTCGGTGGCCATTTTGTGTAGCCCAGCCAGTGTTCTTTTGCCAGAGGCCTGCATGTGTTCTTTGTTTGTGGCCATGCCTCGTTGGTTGCTGTTTGACCATGTGGATGGCAGCCATTTTGTGTGTTATGCTTGAGGCCTTGTAGCTCAATGCTCATACTAATGTACTATATGAACGGTGTTTTATATATTATTACGTACTTTTCTGTAATTTTCATCTGTACCTCTCCTTGCCTCTCAAATCCCAGTGGGTTCCAAATTCAATTGTCATAGTAGGAAGTTGTAGTCTCCTTCTCCCAGTACATTAGCAATTGAATTATATTTTTGTATATTTTTTTATTCTTTTTTGTTAATTTTTCCTCAAACTTTTTTATTTAATTTTTATGTGTACTTGTACATTTTTTCACTTTTGTTTAAAATGTTTTTATTTAAAAAATGTTTTTTTATTCTTTTATTTTTGTATTTTGAAAAAAATATATTTTAACACATTTTTTTAAGTTTACAATTTTTTCTAAAACTTTTTTTAGTTTTTTATTTTAATTTTTTTCCCAAACAGTTAAATCCTTGTGTTGTTGCTCTTTCTTATCCTTCCTGAGTGTACATGAAAGTTTATGTTGGTGTGGTTTTATGAATGGATAGACTGTATTGTTAATTATTTATAACTTAAGCAATCACACTAAATTATACTACTAATTCAACTGCACCAATTCAACGTTTCACTGATGTTCTTCTTGCTTGTTTGCTTTTAGGTGCACAAGAGATAACATCACCCACAGTACTGTCAGACAAAAGGCCTGTGCACGACATGATGCGTGACCACACAACACGCACATCTCTTCAGCTTGTGAAGCTAAGTGCCACTGCCAAGTGACATGTCACTCAATTCTTTGCAGGCAGCTGCTATTGTAATGACTGCAGCTGATGATGGTTCTCTCATTTCTGTTGTAGCGGTTGACTGTCCTTCTGCACCTGCTTTCTCTCACATCATCTGGTTGTAGACCCTTTCATAAATTGTTTTTAGGTGCTCTTAGGAACTTGCCTTATGTAAATACTTCTTTGCAGTGCCTCTGAATAAATGCTTGGGGTAAACATTGCATTGCACATATATGTTGCGGTTACCTTCTTTTTCTCGGAAGGTATAGTAAAGTGCTTCCACAAATGACTTTCTTTTCTATGAGGTGGTGTGTCTTCCTCCTCATCCTCAACAGGTTGTGACTCCTCATCTTGGACAGACAACGTAGCTTTAGCCATTGTGTAAAAGCAGAGCACTACTGGTTCTCAATCCCCCTTCTAGAGACTTCACTCGAGGAGTAACTTCTTTTGGGTGTGGGTTTCCATGTGCAAGGGTGGGTTCCTAATATATCCAATTAGAAGACAATGTCTGAGTGTGCTTGTGAGTGAATTTGCCAATCTGGTCCATAAATTTCCAGATTTGCAAAAGTTGCAAAATGGGTAGCTTTGTTGGAAAACAGGTATAAGGTGGTTTATATATACTTGTAAATATGTTCACAATGATGTGATTAATGACAATCGAGCGGTGTCATATTCGCAGTAAGCGATAAAATGTTCAGCGAATCCGCGGATTCAGACTCCTGGATTCGTTCCAATCAACTGATCAGGATTAAAAACCACAGAGTAGTAGTTTGTTTGTTTACGGACCCTCAAAGGTATCCCGGTACCCAATTTTTTTTCTTTTTAAATTACATTTGTTTAGTGACATTAAAAACACTTCCTATACCTTACATTAACTACATATGTGATTTTTATGTTTTCAAATACATAATAAGTATATTTATAAAAAAGGAATGTCAATAGTACAAAAACAAACTAAATTAAAATTCAAAATCAATTATAGTACACTTAGTATTAAAAATAAACCCCACAAATTAAACAAAAAACTCAAAATCAGAGGGACAGAATACTTAGCAAATTGAATTTGAAAAACCTTTGAAATTCACTGAAAAATACAAAGGTTACAGGAGCAATATATTTAGGAAATAGTAATTAAAAAAAAACCTTACAAATTCACTGAAAAAACAACGGTTACTGGGATGTTATAGTTAGGCTGAGATTTCACTCATACAAAACCATAGAAATTCAGCAGTTATAGTTACCTGAGCTAACTATAATTTATGCCCCTGCAATGCACTGCTTATGACCTTACTTATAACATCACTCATGACATGACCACGCCAGAAACCTCGGCATTGTACTCGACTCTGACCTCTCCATGAAACGACTGGTCAACCACGTCGCCTCCAGCTGCTTCAACACCTTCCGTATCCTCCGTATGACTTTCAAATGGATCCCCCCTGAGTCAAGGAAAACAGTCACCCACGCACTCATAACCAGCAGACTGGACTACGGAAACGCTCTCTACGCTGGCATCAACAAGTCTCTACTCCGAAAGCTCCACACGATACAGAATACTGCCGCCAGACTCGTCCTCGGCATCCCCCGACACGAGCACATGAGCCAACACCTACGGAATATCCACTGGCTCCTCATCAAGAAGAGAATCACCTTCAAGATACTCACCCATGCCTAAAAATGCCTCCACAACACCGTACCCCAATAACTCAATGAGAGAATAACCTTCTATGTACCCAAAAGAAGCCTTCGATCCGCCAACATTGCCCTCACTGAAACCCCACGCATCTGCAGAGCCAGAACAGGGAGCAGAGCCTTCTCCTATATCGCGGCCAAGACCTGGAACAAGCTCCTAATTGGCATCAGACGCGCCCCCTCCCTGAACACCTTCAGGAAGGCTCTCAAGACCTGGTTCTTTGACTGAACGGAACTGCGGATCCCCCACTCCCTGGTGCCTTGAGACCCTCATGGGTGAGTAGCGCTTACAGTTTCCTGATTGATTGATTGATTGATTGCTGTTCAGTGACACCACTGATGACATCTCAAATAACATCACTGATGATATCACTGATGAAATCATCCACAGAAGCACTCACTCACCCACTCACACCACATACAACCTCTCATACACCCGCTCACACACCCACACAACTACTCACATAGCCATATAATGACTCACACGCCCACTCACTCATCCATAGAGCCACTCACACACCCACTCACTCTCCCATACTGCTACTCACACAACCACTCACACACACACACATTCACTCACTCACCCACTCAATCACTCCTACAGCCACTTACTCACCAGTACAGCCAGTCACACACCCACTCACTCACTGATACAGCCACTTACACACTCACTCACTCATTAAGCCACTCACACACCCACTCAGTCTCCAATACAGTTGCTCACATAGCCACTCACCCATTCATACAAGCACTCACACAGCCACTCATGCACCCATAGAGCCATTCACACACCCACTCACTCGCCCAGCCACTCACTCACCCATATAGCTACTCACACACCCACTTACTCACCCATACAGTCACTCACACACCCACTCACAAACCCATACAGCCACTCAAACACACACTCACACACAGTTACTCACATAATATATG
This sequence comes from Triturus cristatus, assembly GCF_964204655.1. Taxonomy (NCBI): domain Eukaryota; kingdom Metazoa; phylum Chordata; class Amphibia; order Caudata; family Salamandridae; genus Triturus; species Triturus cristatus. The sequence continues at coordinate 991,565,799 of NC_140580.1, forward strand.
GTAGAAATAGTATCACTTATTAGTAGTACACAAAGTATACTAACTTAACTTTGGGAGTACCTTAGTTCATATATTTAACACTCATTAACTATTTGTAAAGACTCACAATCACTGGGTAAAGCCATCAGTGATGTAATTTGAGATGTCATGAGTGATGCCACTGACCACGTCATAAGGGATGTAATATGTGAGGTCATAAGCAGTGCATTGTGGGGGGCATAAGTTATAGTTAGCTCAGGAAACTATAACTGCTGAATCTCTATGGTTTTGTAGGCATGAAATCTGGGCCTAACTATAACAACATCCCTGTAACATTTGATTGATATATATCTATATATAGATATATATATGTGTGTGTGTATGTGTGTATATATATATATATATATATATATATATATATATATATATATATATTCCAAAACGCAAGATTGCCCTTTTGAGGATGCCGCATACACCAGGGTTACTGCACACGACACCGCAGGCAGCAGTGTAATGCGAGGCTGCCTCCCCCCTTCTGCAGCCAAACGCGTTTTGGGCTTCACTGAGCCCTTGATCACTGGCAGGAAGGAAACAGGATGAGGAAGGAAGGAACATGATTTATTTGCATTCAAAGTCCCGCCCATGTGAGCCACGGGCATGCTGGATAATGTAGTTTTAAAGTGCTGCCCCTGGACTCGCAATTCCTCTCGCCAAGTGGAAACCTCTCCTGCGCCTCAATAAAATGAATGTTCCAAGTCAGGAGAAAGGTTTTGGCAGCACCGGTTACAGCTGCCACTTTAAAACGACATTATCCAGCATGCCCGTGGCCCACATGGGCGGGACTTTGAATGCAAATAAATCATGTTCCTTCCTTCCTCATCCTGTTTCCTTCCTGCCAGTGATCAAGGGCTCAGTGAAGCGCGAAACGCGTTTGGCTGCAGAAGGGGGGAGGCAGCCTCGCATTACACTGCTGCCTGCGGCATCGAGTGCAGTAACCCTGGTGTATGCGATATCCTCAAAAGGGCAACCTTGCGTTTTGGAATATTATGCGGCCCCGTCCGGTCGCGAGGATGCCCTGACGCTGTTCGGCGGACCCTGGGCACTTGCTATTGCAGGTGCTAGTAGGACATCGGGGGCCTGAGCTGCAGGAACACAGTGGCAGCTGTAACCGGTGCTGCCAAAACCTTTCTCCTGACTTGGAACATTCATTTTATTGAGGCGCAGGAGAGGTTTCCACTTGGCGAGAGGAATTGCGAGTCCAGGGGCAGCACTTTAAAACTACATTATCCAGCATGCCCGTGGCCCACATGGGCGGGACTTTGAATGCAAATAAATCATGTTCCTTCCTTCCTCATCCTGTTTCCTTCCTGCCAGTGATCAAGGGCTCAGTGAAGCCCGAAACGCGTTTGGCTGCAGAAGGGGGGAGGCAGCCTCGCATTACACTGCTGCCTGCGGCGTCGAGTGCAGTTACCCTGGTGTATGCGGCATCCTCAAAAGGGCAACCTTGCATTTTGGAATATATATATATACATATATATATATATATATATATATATAGATATATATGTGTATGTATCAACTCCAGTTTCAAAGAAACAAACTGCACTCGCGGGGTCCGTTTCAGGTGACTTTATTATAAATTTGCAAGGATGTGATTCGGCAATGAGCCTTCTTCCTGCTTGCTTTTGATCGAAGCAGCACTGGCATGATTGTCCTTTATATCTTGTGACCTTGATTGTCATTGGTTGCCGTACATATCTGGAGGAAGAGGATTGGTCAACTGCGGGCCAATAGCATAGCCCCTCCGGTTCAATACACGGATTATTTTCACCCATTCAAAGGCGTACTCTATGAAAAATAAATCGATTTTATTGACACAAGCTGACACAAGAGGACCTCATCGCCCCACCAGCAGTGCACCAGAAGCTGCGTTTGCAGGGTGGTGTAAAAAGGGGCGTGGCCTTGGAGCACCTCTCTGCAACGCAGCCCTGTGGCATTTACAAGAGGTACCTGGTGGACTAGTTGTCCCCCAGGGACCCTCAGGATTGAAGGGGAATTAATCCCCCAACTTAAAACGCACCACAGGGCATGTTTGCACTGTGGTGCAGGGAGGGGGGTGGGGGCTGATGTGACAAGTGTGCACACATGCCCTGTGGTGCATTTTAAGTTGGGTGATTAAGTCCCCTTGAATCCTGAGGGTCCCTGAGGGCCAACTAGCCCACCAGCTACCTCCAGTAAGCGCCACAGAGCTGCGTTGCAGAGGGGTGTAAAAAGGGGCATGGTCTCGGACCACCACTCTACAAAGCAGCTCCCTGGTGCTTACTGGAGGTACCTAGTGAGCTAGTTGGCTCCCAGGGACCCTTAGGATTGAAGGGAACTTAATCCTCCAACTTAAAACGTGCCACAGGGTGAGTTTGCACACTTATCAAATCAGGCCACGCCCCCTCCCTGGACCATTGTGCAAACGTGGCCCCTGGTGCATTGTAAATTGGGGGATTAAATCTCTTTGAGTCCTAAGGGTCCCTGGGGTCCACATAGCCCACCAGGTACCTCCAGTAAGCGCCACAGAGCTGCGTTGCAGAGAGGTGTAAAAAGGGGCGTGGCCTCAGACCACCTCGCTGCAAGGCAGCCCTATGGTGCATACTGGAGGTACCTGGTGGGCGAGTTGGCCCCCAGGGACCCCAGTATTGAAGGGGAATTAATTCCCCAACTTAAAACGCACCACAGGGCGCGTTTGCAGAGTGTTGCTGGGAGGGGGCGGATCCTACGGCACAATGCTGGTCTTTTTAAAAAAAACAATTTAAGAAGAGGGCTGTGTGGCCCCCCTTCTTCTTCCTTTTTTTGGGCCCTGGGGACCCCAGGGCCTGACCTCTTTTTCCCAAAAAAAAACTAATCTAAATGGGAAGGGGGCCGCGTGCGCCCCCCTCCCGTTGCCAATTTCGGCCCCGGGGACCCCATCCCCGGGGCATGGTCACATCTATTATTTTTTTTAAGGAGGGGGTCTGCCTGGCCCCCCTCTTGAGCCCACTATTGGCCCCGGGGACCCCCTCCCCCGGGGCATCACCACATATATTATTTTTTTTAAGGAGGGGGGCTGCCTGGCCCCCCTCTTGAGGCCACTATTGGCCCTGGGGATCCCATCCCCTGGGGCCGGGGAGGGGGGCCACGTGGCCCCCCACCAGACCACTTCTGGCCCCGGCCATCCTTTTTCAAATTTATTTTTGGGTGGGGGGCCGCGTGGCCCCCCTCCTCAGGCCAATTATGGCCCCGGGGACCCCATCCCCATTTTATTTTAATGGGGAGGAGGGCCATGTGGACCCCCTTCTGGGCCACTTATGGCCCCCGGGACCCCATGCTCCGGGGCCTGGCCACTTCGTTGAGGACCGTGGAGGGGTCCACAATGCCCCCACGGTCCCTGCCATCTCCACGCCTCCTGATGGAGCCGGCATTGCTTGTCCACAAGGGGAGCTGCTAACATGCAGCTCCCCGTGTGGAAAAGCAATCTGCTTTGCTTCATTGTAGCGAGAGCAGGTAAAGCAAAGCAAAGTTTGCAAAGACAGGGCGGGCGCTGCACGGCTCCCACCCTGTCTTTGCAAATAGCAGTGTCCCGGGGGTGGGCACCCCGGGACACTGCAGGAGCCGGCCCTGGAGGTTGGCGGTCCCCAGGGCCATGGAGGGCTCCAGGAGGGGGGCCGAATGGCCCCCCTCCCGTGTGCGCAGCCCTGGGGAGGTGGTGGTCCCCGGGGCTCGGGGGTCCGTAACAGACCCCCGCATTTGCATCTCAGTGCCCTGGGGGAGGTGGTGGTCCCCCGGGGCATGTGGGTGGGCTCGAGTCCCCCCCACAGGTTATTTTTTAATAATAAAAGAAGCCTAGGGGGGTGGCGGTACCCGGGGCTGAGGGGGGGCTGTATGCCCCCCGCAAATATTTGACAATAGCCCCCGGGGGGTGGCGGTCCCCAGGGCTTGGGGGGACCTTGGAGGCCCCTCACAAATTAAAGAAGCCCCAAGGGTGGCGGTCCCCGGGGCTGCGGGAGGGCCGCATGCCCTCCCGCATATTAGAAACAACCCCGGGGAGGTGGCGGTCCCCGGGGCTGCGGGGGCCCCCGTGGGCCCCCAAAATTAATGGATAATGCCCCCGGGACCTGGCCCTCCCGGGGGCTTATAGAAAACGAAGCGCGGGAGCCCGCGCTTCGTATTTATTAATAATTTCAGCGGGATTCGATTTCCGCCAAAAATTTTTTTTTTTAATTGTTTTGTTTGCCCCTGGGGGTCCTTGTGGGACCCCCTGAGCAGGCCTGGGGAGTCTGGGTGTTTCTACCCTGCCCCCTTTTCTTGTTTTTCACCTTTGTTTTTACTGTTTTATTGTGACTCCGTCACAAGATGGCTGCCAACACTACCTGGTTTGGAGTGTTGGCAGCCAATCACAGTGAAGCTCGTGGTCGGGAGAGTTCACAAATCCACCGTGTGCCTAGATATCGAACGTTTTATTCTTTGAATTTCTCAGCAACTACTGAACGGATGTACACCATTTAAAAAAAAGGACGCTTTCTGAACCAAGCACTACCTTTTTGCTAAATTTGGTGTAATTCCATTCAGCAGTTCGGGCTGTAGCCGTGTCTAAAGTTTCCTATGGGAAATTGATTTTCCGACCTCTATTTTTTTAATTCCTCAGGAATTACCAAACGGATTTACACCATTTAACAAAAAAAGGACTCTTTCTGAACCAAGGGCTACCTGTTTTGCCAAATTTGGTATCATTCCGTTCAGCAGTTCGGGCTGTAGCCGTGTCTAAAGTTTCCTATGAAAAATAACATGGGGAAAACACGTTTTGGGACCCCCCTTTTTTCTCAGGCCCCCACTTCACAAATCACCCCGAAACTTTCAACACAGGAGCTGACCGGAGCGCCCCACTAGTTTTGAAAATTTCGCAAAGATGCGTCAAACGATGCCAAAGTTATTAGGAAAACAAAAAATGCTTTTCCTATGGAAAATAGGTCCTAACTATAACTACCTACTGGCGACCGCCAGTAGGTGAAGTGTGTGTGTATATATATATATGTGTGTATATATATATATATATATATATATATGTGTGTATATATGTATATGTATATATGTATTCAGTATGGCGGATCGAGAGACTGCGATCACGTGGTACTCAGCTACGAGTTGGTTTTCCAGTTGATGGTGGTAGTAATGGCATTGGGACTGCATGGACAATGCTGCCAAACCCACTTGGGATCTTATTGACATTATTAAGGGGAACAATGTGAAGCCCACGGAGGTAATACTTACCTGCAGAACTAGAGATAACAGAATGCCTTGCGAAGAGGGCGGGGCTGAAAGCTTAATAAAATGGTAACTGCAGTTCACGTTTGTTTCCTGTCATTTGCCGGTGAACAAGGGCGTCTTAGCCCGAAACGCGTACGGCACGGTGAATCTTGGCACTGTGTCCGTGCTGTACCAACTGCATCCTCAACCTGGGATTATTTCCAACATTAAAGGCCTTTTCCACATGGTGCATACTTTGTTGGAATTTTAAATCGGCTGGTTCCGGTTGAGGAAGTGGCCCGCCGCAGTAAGGCGGATCGAGAGACCGCGATCATGTGGTACTCAGCGACAAGTTGGTTTTCCAGTTGATGGTGGTAGTAATGGCATTGGGACTGCATGGACAATGCTGCCAAACCCACCTGGGATTTTATTGACATTATTAAGGGGAACAATGTAAAGCCCACGGAGGTAATACTTACCTGCAGAACTGCAGATAACAGAATGCCTAGCGAAGAGGGCGGGGCTGAAAACTTAATAAAATGGTAACTGCAGTTCACGTTTGTTTCCTGTCATTTGCCGGTGAACAAGGGCGTCTTAGCCCGAAATGCGTACGCACGGTGAATCTTGGCACTGTGTTCGTGCTGTACCAACTGCATCCTCAACCTGGGATTATTTCCAACACAAGAGGCCTTTTCCACATGGTGCATGCTTTGTTGGAATGTATATATATATGTGTATATATATATGTATATATATATCAGAGGCGCAACTAGAGCCAAATTTCGGGGGGGGGGCTAAGAAAAAATGTGGGGGGGCTGGATCTTTAAGCAATAGGCAGAGTGGAGCTGATTTCGGGGGGGGGGGCTGAATTTTTAAGCAATAGGCAGAGTGGAGCTGCAGGGGCTCTTAGAAGGGGTGAAACAACAGCAAGGCCTCATTAACATGTAAATGGTCTTTTAAAGACCGGTGAAGTGCTCGGGTACGGCTGTGCGGGTGCCCGGGAAGCTGTCTCATCCCGGGTTTACACACACGAGGGGGGGGGGGGGCGGAAGCCCTTTGAGTCCAATGGGTGTTGCGCGCCTGATATATATATATATGAAACACATATGAGTAAATATATATGCGTGTGTTTATGTGTAACTAACTTTACAAGTTTCCCACTTAAGGTGGTCACAAGTTCACAACAGTTTTATCTGTGCCCCCACCGGTCTGCCACCCTACCTAGAGGCGCCACCTCGCCCAGGTGAAGGCCAGAATGTCCTTCTCCCAGTTCTCTGCACTCTGTACCTTTCTCATCATTGTTCTTGCTCCGAATAATAAATAAAAGTCTCCGCCTTCGTGGAGTGTTCTCCTGAGACAAAACACGGCTCCCAAAGAACCGGCAATCAGTCTCGCTTTTCACTTCCTAAACTGCTAACTTCATTAAACACATATTGGTTGAGATGTTGAAAATTATGACTTGACTGCCCTCTGCCGGCTATTGCTGGCAAAACAATGTTGACGTTAAGGGCAGATGCAAACCCAGAGAACCGGCAATCAGTCTCGCTTTTCACTTCCTAAACTGCTAACTTCATTAAACACATATTGGTTGAGATGTTGAAAATTATGACTTGACTGCCCTCTGCCGGCTATTGCTGGCAAAACAATGTTGACGTTAAGGGCAGATGCAAACACCCCTATATCATATGGTTGCAAAATGTACAGTGGAGCTCTAGATGAAGAACTGCAGTGCCTACTTCGTACTGGAGTTAGTGCACCGGAGCTCATTTCTGGGGCCTTGGACTTTGTCATCAGACCAAGTAAATTTGCAGTAGTTTAAAGCAAGCCACACCTACTCATGCGCCAGAAGTAACAGTGTGAGAGTCCACACGACCCTGGCTGGATCAGCTCGGCTCGCCTCTGATGTAACTCCCAAGAGTCTTCTTTTTCTAGTAAAAAATTGTGCCCCTTAATTTTCCATGGCAGAAACACATCTGGCTGTACTTGCTCAGACATCTGACTGGATAAGGTCCCAGCAGACCTGTATCACTCAGAGCCGACCCTTTGTGTTGCATATATTAATGATTTAATGTATGGTACATTCATGCATTGTCAAATGGTATAGCCTAAAAAAAGAAGTGGAGGGACTAACAAAGGTAGGGAGTATGCAAATGACAATATGGTGCGTGACAACATCACAATGCATGACATCACGGTTCGTGACATTGCGCGTGGCATCACAGGAAGTGGCATCCCAATGAGCTAAATGTGATGCAGTGCCAGTAAGTGTCCCTTCCTTTACCTGCGTCTAACCCACATTTCCACCCTCCAGTAAACGTAGAAAACATTTTTAATATTCCTATTGGCTTTGTCAGCGCTGATTTCGTGGTGTTTCGAAAATAGAGCTTTAAGGCAGGGGCCATTGCAGCTGTAAATCTTTACCAAAGCATGCCAGACCAGGCAACAGAGAGGGCGAGCAGCAGGGACGGGCTCTGGGGAGAGAGCCCAGAGGGGCGGAGTGAGGGCGATTCATTCCTTGTTATAATCTCTGCCCGCGTATACTGATGGCGACAGAGAGACAGGAGAGCATTTCTGGTGAGACCTTCCCAGACTCTGCGGGTGATGGAGACTCTCGGCCTCCCCATTGTCTTTTGCTTCTTCTGGGCGATGCTGTGCAGTGCTGAGGGCACCTGCCCAGGTGAGTGTCACAAAGAACATGAAGATGATAAAAATGGTACTACTACTACTACTACTACTACTACTACTGCTGCTACTACTACTACTGCTGCTGCTGCTGCTACTACTACTACTGCTGCTACGACTACTACTACTGCTGCTGCTACTACTACTACTGCTGCTGCTGCTACGACTACTACTACTGCTACTACTACTACTGCTGCTGCTACTACTACTACTACTGCTGCTGCTACTACTACTACTGCTGCTGCTGCTACGACTACTACTACTGCTACTACCACTACTGCTGCTGCTGCTGCTACTACTACTACTACTGCTGCTGCTACTACTACTACTGCTGCTGCTGCTACGACTACTACTACTGCTACTACTACTACTGCTGCTGCTGCTACTACTACTACTACTGCTGCTGCTACTACTACTACTACTACTAATAATGATAATAGTAACAACAATAATAACCCTAATAATAATAATCCGTGTTGTCTTTATGCTCGAGCATGATGGGATGCAAGCGATGCCATAAGTGGGCATGGAATTATAGTGTGTCATTACCAGCAGGTGGAGAGTTGCCGTCTGCTGTGATAGACGTGCTGGAGCTTATTAAATTCTTAAGAGTATTTGGTACCGTCATTTGGATCATTCTTAACAATCCAGTTATTATTATTATACTACTTTGGATTCTGTAATCCCTGTATAAACTCCAGTCTCTAATTTCTGCACAATCAGCAACTAGTGATGCACTCAGTCGCCGATTATAAAGAAAAAATGTCGAAACTCGACTATTATAAGTTATCGCAGCCTGACTGCTCTGTGCCAAGCTACCAGGGGAAGAATACAGGCTAATTTGGGGTTTGTTAGTGCCTTACGCTGACAAGTATTGTGGTTGCTGCTTGACCAGGGCGTACACCACAGTCAACCAGTAACTCAGTTTCTTATGAGCCCTATCCTCAGAACTTGCCCAGCCCAATTTATTTTTGAGCATAGTCAGCAGCCACAAAGTAGTACTCACCTGAGCTTAAGTCATACCCCACTTCCAAACCCGAACCCATCATACCCGACCTCACATCAGCCTATCTCTTAGCATAGGGTCAAGCCCATATACCTCCCAAAGGCTGCCATTTGCCAAACAACTTTAATGCCAAGAGCCTCACTTTCCAAAGCTGGGAACATCGAGGGCATTTGGAAACAGGCTAAAGAATGATGTTAAACGTTAAATAAACTAACACTATCTTACACTAACATGTCTGCTTATGCAATGTTAGAACTAATGGTGTCCAAAAGATGCGGGTGTGTTATAAGAATGGGATGGATGCTTGGGTTTCTGCACCTACCGTGAAGAGGCCAGGGCCAGACTGGGAACGCAAACTGGCTCTAGAGTCAGGCCAGCCGTGGGGGTGCATGGAAAACACTGCAGCCACCGCTTTTGTTACAGGGCCTCGGTAATAAAAATGGCCCCCCAGGGGTTCAAAACTGGCCCCCAACCTGGCTGCCCACCATGGAAAGGCCCGGTGCCCGCTACGGAGAGTCCGTCCCTGGATGAGGCCCACAAAGGAGGTTGGGTTAGAAGCAAGTATTTGGTATTTCTGCTTAATATCTAGATATTTTCAACAGATGTGTCTGCTTGGAGAGATGTTTAAACAGCCGTGGCCTGTCCAAATGAGCGAAGTGGCCATCTGTTAGGCTGAGCAAAGGTCAACCTGACAGACACTCTTTATTTTCGGGTCACGCAGTCAGGAGCTAGACTTGCGCTAAATGCGCAGGCTCCTGGCTGCCTGACCTCATCTTTGCCAGGCTGAAGATGTCACTGTGGGTGTGACCTCTTCAGCCTAGCAAAGCACCTCGAAGGCCTCCCCCTCGTGATGAGGGGGGACGTCACTGATTGCATAGAACCTGGGCACCTCAGTTTTAAGCCCTGAAGTGCCCAAGGCCAGGTGTCAATCACTGACACCTCATCACAGAGGGGGTGGGATCAGTAACTCTCACTCACCTCATCCCACTCTGTGAAGAGGTAGGGTCTGCTGTCTTCCCTCATTGGCTGACATAAGGTCAGCCAATGAGGAAAGGCAGCAGTCCCAATCTTCCTGGGTCCTAAGAGGTAGAGCTGCACAGGTAAGTGTGATTCTTTTAAATGTGTGGCACGTTTGTGCATGTATGTAGGAATATTTGGGAGTGTATCTTGTGAATGGATGTGTGTGTGTGCATCCTTATGTGAATGCATGGGTGTGAGTGTGTATGTGTGCGCGTGTGTTTCACCTCCACCCCCATCCCAGCCAAAATTACAAGCCCCACTTTGTTTAAAATGTGGCATTTTTATTCTTAGTAGTTGATGGGGGGGTACTAATCCTCCTCCACACAACCCCTAATCTCCTCCGATAGGGGTGTTTGCCACATTCTTCCTCTGTTCTGTAGAGCAGTGTACATGTGCTTATTGCTACTAGCTCTAACTACTCCCGGGGTGCAGTCACCGTGACTGTACTTGCAATCAATCACTGCGCTCTCCCTAGTGCATTTCTTCAGCTGGGTTCGGTCACGTGACTGGCAGTACTTATTACCAATGCTCACAGTAGAGCTTCGGAGTCACCTGTTAAGGGTATGGCGCATACTCCCGAACACATGTGTTTGAGAGCATGTGCAGTGCTTTAAATGGGAAAAAATAAGTGTAGGTACTCACTAAAATAGAGGTGTGGCAAGTGGGCGGGGCTAGTGGTGGGTCTAAGGGCAAGATATGATTATACATTATGACTTCTGTACCATTTGCAGCACATATCAAAGCACACGACAAATGCGTTTATGTAACTAAAACAGATTAACTCATTACAAGCTCCTCGGAAGCAGAGCTGCATCTGCCCTGCACTGGAAGAGAAACCTAATCTGCGCCTGCCATGCTGATCATGGTACCGGTACTCTCTCTGGCTACAGAGAAGTGCCGGTACTGACGGCAAAATAAATCGGAGGTGCCGGTACTCAGTACCGGTGAGTACCGGCCCATTTAAAGCACTGAGCATGTGAAAATCATGGGTAAATCCAGGAAAGGGAAAAGATAAAAAATAAGAAAAGCGATCCAGATTGGGCCTGGGTACAATTTTAATTACACTGGTTTACTTCACGTAATTTCTGTACTTTTGCATTAAGCTTCTTGCCAAAATTCCTGAAATTATGTGATTACGCCACCATGTGGGATTATGCTGCTGTTCTCAACAAAATTAGAGAAGGAGAACAACGCACCCAAGCACAACGCGAGCGGCTGTTGCTTGCTGCACTTGTATTTTCTGCCTTCTATTTTTGTGTGAAGTACATGCTTGTGTCAAAAGTTGTCATTGGAAAGCATTACATGTTAAAATATGGCGCTAAAGGATGGATTTGCGTTTTGCATAATCATGGATAATTTTCCCAAAATTTCACACAATTATGTGAAAGCAAATTACGCACATTTCGTAAACCTCTAGGGGCAGATTTATATCAGACTTGCGCCACTTTTACGCCGCCGTTGCGTCACTTTTGTGACGCAGCGGCGGCGTAAACCCTGCGCCATGTTGCACCCCATTTACATCGTGACGCATCTATGGAGATGCGTCACGGTGTAAAGCCCTGCGCCACATGAAACCTGCGTCAGGTTTCATGTGGGCGTTTCTACTCAGGGGGAGCGTTCCGTCGCAGGAACGCCCCTGAAAAGTGACTCAGTGAAATCTATAAGATTTCACTGAGTCACTTTCCCAACGCTGATGCGTCAAAACCCTGCGCCTGCTTGAAGCAGGCGTAAGGCTTGACGCACCATGTTAGGGATAGGGTAGGTTGGAACAGTGCTGGAGTTGCGTCGCGCTTGCAACGCATCTTCAGCACTGCGCCAACCTTACGCCGGCATATGCGTCACGTATCTGCTTGTCCTTGCGCCACGATGCACCGTATTGTAAATGCGGCGCATCTGCGGTGGCGCAAGGGCAAACTTGCGTGACGCATCTTCCCTGGCGCATCCATGCTGATTTGCAGGGATGCGCCAGGGAACATAAATCTGCCCCCTAGTGTAGATGTATACTAGGCGAAGAATAAAAAAACCTAATAAGAAAAGTTAGTCAAGGAATGTGAGAGAGAGATGGAGACAACACATTTAAATAGCTGGCAAGAGTGATGGAGGGAGAAAAAGTGAGCCTGAGCGAAAATAGAGAAAGAAAAGACGTATGAGAAATAAGAGCAAAAGAAAGGAAGAGAGACAGAAGGGTAAAAAATGTGAGAGGGGACATATGTGAAGGAAGAGGGCAGGCAAGAGGAAGAGAGACATTAGAGAGAAGAGAAAGTGGGGTACAGAAACATAAAATATTTAATAGAGTGGCAAAGAGAAAGATAGTGGGAGATATACATTGTAAGGGGAGAGGAAGGTTTGCACCAAGCCAAATTAGAAATTTGATGCACTCTTTTGCACAACATTCCAGAATATTTCTTGGGGTAAAGTACCCTCAAACCACCTCTGTATCGTCTTAAAAAAACGATCAACTTCTGCTCAGTTTAATGTGCTTAACATGCACACATTTCCACTCATTCTCTGACATTTTACTTCGAGAGAACCCAACAATCTTTCCCTAAATTGTCAGGCTGAGCTATCATTTCATGACCACAAATTCTAGACAGAATCTCTGGCTGAAACCAAACCAGGCAACAACAGGTTATAATTAGTTAGTTCAGGCAGAGGCAGACAAGGTAAATATTTCCTTGCCTTGGGCCCTTTTGGACTCAGGTAAGATGGACTGCAATACCTCTTCTGGCCCTTGAACCGAAGAGAACATGTTCAGCCATTATGCTGCTCCCATTGCTATTCCTACAAATAAACACAAAGTGGCAAATACTCCAACCCCATCAACTGCTCCGAAATTAAAAACACAATCATCAGCAGTGGGATGATTGGGATGCTATCCAATGGGGTGCAGTCACTGATGCCCAATTAGATGAATGGAAACGATCTGCTCAAACATTAACACTAAAACATCAGATGACGAGGCCAAGCCACCACTCTAAGAAGGAATTTATGAGATAGTTTTTGTTGCATTAAAGAACTGCTCTTTAACGAAAATTAACATATACATATTTTAAGATCGTAGTTCTAGCAATATATTGCTCAGTCAGTGCGTGTTTGACCCCTGCAGAAATGCAACCTCGGCTGTGAGAACCAGAGACAAAAAACTCTCTCCTTTCATCTCTTATCTGACATTGACCAAAGAGTCAAGCTCATCACTCTTACTGGATCCAATTAGAAAGTTTGGTTTAGAGAAGGTCAAGTGATGGTGCATCCAAGCGTTCACATTAATGAGCTTATCATATTCTTCTCTGTTGACCCCAGTTGATAGCGTGTCAATGGGAAGTCAGTGGAGTCTGTCTTTCTGCCTAATTTATTTGCTTGCTTTTTGCCTGTTACTGATGAAGGGTGTTCTGAACAAGGTGGTATGCTGTGTGACAGCAGTCGGGTGTGGAAGATTTCTGATTTCCCTCTTGGGTATGTTTCTTCCTCCTAGAATGAGGGTGGCACAACTGTGTTGACTGGATTCAGGGAGGGAAGAAGGTGTAAACAGTCAGGTCAATTGTGACACTGTCTGTGTGTTCACCATTTCAGGTAACCTTCAAATGACTTCATTGTGTCTGAAAATATTAAATACCGGTCACAACAAACCTCAGTCACCTACAAAATGAAGACCTGAAAAAGCTGGCTTATAAAGTCCAGAATCTCCTATAGTGATTGAATGAACTTCTCTAGTATGAGATGTAGCTGAATTCTGGTCTCTTGTGGGGATCCCCTCTTCATGAGAACTGAGTCCTACCTCTTAGTCCTCCTGTCCAGATAATTATTCTTTTTTGGATGTAACTGGATTATTGCTGCAATGGTATTTCACCATTTATATTTATTATTACATTCCATCTAAAGACAAAACCAAGAGTGTCTTGTGATTTGTCAAGATTCCATGCTTAAGCTGGTTACATTATATCACTGATTGAGAATTGGTGTTTATCTTAATGGCTTCCTCACCAAGTAATTTGTTACACCAATAGATGTGGCATATTGACATCACAAAGCTAACTTTGCACTAATGGATCACTAGGCTCTGCCAATCTTTGCCAGGTGAAGACCCTCGACAAGTGCTTCCACCTACCACTCATTCCCAAACAAAACCTCATATTATAATACATTTTGTAAGGTTGCTGACTATTTGCTTGTAGTTCTTTAATTAAAAAACTCACTGTTGCCGCTCACACTCCCAGCATTTGACATTTTAGTTGGATGAGTTTTTATAGATAATGTCCTTCTAGCTGTTTTCAAACAAAGCTCATTGATTTTTATACAATTACCTATTATGTTTCATCATCTTCAGTTTGGGATATCTTTAAAGCTGGAATGTAGTGCCATACTTTAATAAATGTATCTTTCAAGGAGAGGTACACAGAGTCACCACTACATTCATCCCAATCTCAGCTAGAGAGACCAATGAGCTGATGGAGTGAGCCAGACTATTCACAGCACTCTCCAATGATCAAAAGTGCCATGCAACCATTCCTACACTAATCATTGTTTCTATCTTTAGAGGTAAAGATTGCTGTACTGAATCCACAGGACAAGCTGTCGGTTCTGCAAGGATTCCCTGGATTTCCTGGAACCCCTGGAACCAATGGAGAAATAGGGCTGAACGGTATACAACTGTGTAAAATGAGTGGTGTTCTGTTTAGGTGTTCCATCTGTTGTAAATCCAGATGTCTGAATCAAAGATTGCTTCAAGTTACTTTGAAACATGCAAATGCTGATTGGAATAGTCTAGTACAAAGCAACTCTCTCTCTCACAGATTCCCAAACAGGTGGGTCTTTAAGACTTGTAGTGTGGCAATATTTTCCAATGCATGCTTGTTTCAAAAGGTCACTGCGAACAGATGATATTTAACAACAAGCAGTGATTCAACAGAACAATAGTAGGTGCATATTCTGTCTACAAGATCCACCACCAGATTCCCCAGTGACACCACTCACATTCCACTGTATCCTCAGTAACTTCCATTCCCCTTCAATTTGAATGCATCACTAAGTACAAAACACATATCCAATACAATACAAGTACCATTGAGTTTGATAATTGTAACATCTGCAAGATATATATTGGGGAGAGGATGTAGCCTTACGGTTAGAGTGGTCTACCTCGAAGCTGGGGAACCGGATTCGAGTCTCAGCAACGACGCTCAACATCCTGTGATTCTGGGCAAATAACTTAATCTCCTTGTGCCTAACAAAAATAAATGTGTACATCTGTAACAAAACTGGTGCTCATGTAAAGTATTCTGATACTCTATGTCTCCGGTCTAGTTTGCACTATATAAAACAAAAAACTAAAAATTATATATATATATCACGTTATGGCGACATACTGCACTGAATAAAATTTCTGCACGAAGTACCTGGTCCGTGTCCGTATCTGCTTTGAAGCTGTTCTACGGAATCTGGTGATATATATATATATATATATATATTCACTGAAAAAACCATAGGTTTCACTCACGTTATAGTTAGGAATTAGCATTTAAAAAACCTTGCAAATTCACTGAAAAAACCATAGGTTTCACACATGTTATAGTTAGCTGTACATTTCACTCGTAAAAAACCAATGAAATTCCCCCGTTATAGTTAGTGCAGGCAACTATAACTCACGCGACCGCAATCTTCTGCTGATGACATATGTGTCTTTATGAAAAAAAAATATTTGTAATATATGTATAGCTAAAATTTAATGGAAGAAGACATGGGCAAATAAGTGTCTAAATACAGTATTAGCATCAGCAGAGGATTGCGGTCGCGTGAGTTATAGTTGCCTGCACTAACTATAACGGGGGAATTTCATTGGTTTTTTACGAGTGAAATGTACAGCTAACTATAACATGTGTGAAACCTATGGTTTTTTCAGTGAATATATATATATATATATTACCTACTGGCGATAGCCAGTAGGTAGTTATAGTTAGGACCACGTTTCCATAGGAAAACCTCAACATTCTATTTTGAATAACTTTGGCGCCGGTCGACGAATCCTCGCGAATTTCTCAAAATAGGTGGGGCGCTACGCTCCGCTCCTACCCTGAAAGTCTCGGGGGGATTCGTCAAGCGGGGGCTGAGATAAAAGGGGGGTCCCAAAACGCGTTTTTCCCATGCATTTTTCCATAGGACCTTTAGAACGAGCTACAGCCCGAATGGCTGAACAGAATTACTCAAAATTTGGCAGAGAGGTAGTCCCTAGGTCAAGGAAGTGCCTTTTGTAGGTTTGGTGTAAATCTGTTCAGTAGATTCTGAGAAAATAGCCTTTAAATCAATATATATATCTGAGCCAGCTTACGGTACGCTTACCGTACGCTTACGGTAAGCGTACGGTGGCGTGCGCGAGCGCGATTCTGATTGGCTCTTAGATCTTAGTAAACATTCGAATCGGCCGAAACCAGGAAGCGGCGGCCGCCATTTTGTCTCTCGCACTGAGAGAGATTTTTAAAATCGGAAGCCCAAAAACATGTAAAGGGGCTGTTTTGAC
This sequence comes from Triturus cristatus, assembly GCF_964204655.1. Classification (NCBI taxonomy): domain Eukaryota; kingdom Metazoa; phylum Chordata; class Amphibia; order Caudata; family Salamandridae; genus Triturus; species Triturus cristatus. The sequence goes on from NC_140580.1 coordinate 991,582,268, forward strand.
AACTCCCTCCCACATAGTCATGTTGAGGGAGTCCCCAAACATCCCCCAAGTGCAAAAACGGTTTTATTTTTTTTTCGGCAATTTCGCGGGGTACGCTTACCGTACGCTTACGGTAAGCGTACGGTAAAAAAATAAAAATAAAAAAAACACTATCCACACTTACCCCACCCCCTGTGCTTTTGGTGGCCGAAGGCCACCAAATGTGCTGGGCTTATTACAATGGAAAAAAACACTATCCACACTTACCCCACCCCCTGTGCTTTTGGTGGCCGTAGGCCACCAAATGTACAGGGCTTATTATAAGGGAAAAAAACTTAGCATTTAAAAAACCGTACTAATTCACTGAAAAAACCATAGGTTTCACACACGTTATAGTTAGGAATTAGCATTTAAAAAACCTTGCAAATTCACTGAAAAAACCATAGGTTTCACACATGTTATAGTTAGTGGAAATTTTACTGATAAAAAACCAATGAAATTGCCCCGTTATAGTTAGCGCAGGCAACTATAACTCACGCGACCGCAATCCTCTGCTGATGACATATGTGTCTTTATGAAAAAAAAATATTTGTAATATATGTATAGCTAAAAATGTATGGAAGAAGACATGGGCAAATAAGTGTCTAAATACAGTATTAGCATCAGCAGAGGATTGTGGTCGCGTGAGTTATAGTTGCCTGCGCTAACTATAACGGGGCAATTTCATTGGTTTTTTATCAGTAAAATTTCCACTAACTATAACATGTGTGAAACCTATGGTTTTTTCAGTGAATATATATATATATATATATATATATATATATATATATATATATATATATATATATATATATATATATATATATATATATATATATATATATTCACTGAAAAAACCATAGGTTTCACACATGTTATAGTTAGGAATTAGCTTTTAAAAAACCTTGCAAATTCAGTGAAAAAACCATAGGTTTCACACACGTTATAGTTAGCTGGACATTTCACTCGTAAAAAACCAATGAAATTTTCCCGTTATAGTTAGTTAAGCTAACTATAACTCGCGCGCCCGCAATGCACTGCTGATGACGTCACATATTACATCACTCATGACATGGTCAGTGACATCACTCATGACATCACTGATGACATCTCAAATGACATCACTGATGACATCACTGATGACATCATCCAGTGAATGTGTGTTTTTCTGAAAATTAAATATGTTTTATATATGTACATCTCAAGGTCGATGGAAGAATAAATGGGTATATAAGTGTCTAAATGGATGATTTGTTTTTTAAAAATTGATTGTGTAACTGACTGATTAAGTGTATCTTAGTGAATACATGGCTTAGTGAGTAATGTTTAAATATGTAAATATCTGTATCAGTCTCTCACTTTGTGTATAAGTGGCTGCATGGGTTGGTGAGTAGCTACATGAGTGTCTATATAGGTTATTAGTTGGTTTTTTGAGTATCAGTGTCTATATGGTTCGGTGGGGGGTATTACGTAGTGCATAGGTGCATGAATGAGTGACTCACTGTTTGTATGTGTTGAAGACAGCATGTGTGCAGGACTGTATGGGTGGATGAGTATGTGCATGGGTGTGTTAGTGAGTGAATGGCTGTCTCAATAGTGTCTTTATGAGTAACTACATATGTTTTAAACTAGTATATGTGACTATTGGTGTATATAAGTGAGTATATGTGAGAGTGAGAGATTGAAAGAGTTCCCGTATGAATAAGTATGTGTTTCTATAAGTAATGTAATGTAATGTAATGTAATGTAAGTGCCAATTTGTATCGCGTGGCAATCGCTCCAAGGAGCATCTAGGCGCCCAGAAAGGACCACCAGATGTTAGGTAGTCCCTATGCTTACTTGACCGAGAACCCGAATTACACTAGGCTTCTGACAGTTATATCTTGGAGATTAAAGATCCAGGTTTTTAGATGTTTACGGAAGTCTATTTCTTTATCCAGTAATCTCAACTGGGGGGGAAGAGTATTCCATGCTTTTGCTCCCAGTACCGCCAGGGATTTGCCCCCTCGAGTTTTGAGTCTAAAACTCGGGACGGTAAGCAGGTTGGCCGTTGAAGAACGCAGTGCTCTGGTTGGACAGTATCTGCTGAATTTTTTCCTCAGATAGGACGGGCCTAGGTTGTGAACAGCTCTAAAAGTAATTAACAGTACTTTAAACAAAACCCTTTTTGTAATGGGCAGCCAATGTAATGCCTTGAGGGCTTTGGTTGCAGATGATCTTTTCGGCCATTTTAGAACCAGCCTCGCTGCTGCATGTTGCACCATCTGAAGTTTGTGTGTGACAACTTTATTTGTACCAGCATAGAGGCTGTTGCAGTAATCGATGCGCGATGTTACAAGTGCAACCGTAACTGTTTTCCTTGCTTCAAGGGGCAAAAGATCAAAGAACTTTCTCAGTCCCTTTATTACCCCAAAGCACATGCCTGCCACTCTAGCTGCTTGTTGTCTAAAAGACAGGTCAGAGTCAAAATGCACCCCCAGATTACGGGCCGAGTTGGTTGTATGAGGTGGTATTTCAGCTTTTTCTGGCCACCATAATCGTGGGGTGAACTCATTTTTTGGGCCTATAGGCATGATCTCTGTTTTACCTGTGTTGCATTTCAGGTGATTTAGGCGCATCCATTCAAAGGTGGCCGTTAGGCAACCTTTGAGCTTATCCTCCCAGGCTTGGTTATCCTTATCCATTACCAGGATAAGTTGTGTGTCATCGGCATAGGCTATAGCGTCTATGCCAAATGACGATATTAGTTTTATCAGGGGTGCAGTATAAACATTAAACAGGGTCGGGCTCAGGCTCGAACCCTGCGGAACTCCCGTCAACAGCGCTTTTTCACTGGAGCAGAATTCCCCCAGGGTCACCACTTGCCTCCTGTCACTTAAAAAGTTTCTTATCCACTCAAGCACTGTCCCTGTGACACCAGATGTTATTAACCGGTCTAATAGGATGGCATGTGAGACCGTGTCGAAGGCCGCCGATAGGTCTAATAAAATCAGGACGGCCTTCTTGCCTTGGTCTAGGGCTGAGCGGATAGTTTCTGTAGTGAACAGGAGGGCCGATTCGGTGGAATGTTGGGCCCTGAAACCTGCCTGGTTGGGGTGCCATACATCACTATCTTCCAAGAAACGAGTAAGTTGTTTATTTACAATTGACTCTGTGACTTTGCACAGAGCCGGAAGTAGTGAGATGGGTCGTAGGTTCGACAATGTGATGGGGTCAGGGAGTTGTTTTTTTTGCAGTGGTTTCACCGCTGCCAGTTTCCACTCTGGGGGGACTTTGGCTGTGGACAGTGAGGTGTTGACAATGGCATTTATTATTGGATTGGCAATGTCCACAATGAGGTGTAAAAGTCTAACTGGGCATGGATCGAAGGGGGATCCGGATTTTGTTGCCAGAATTCCTCTTTTGGTATCCTCCAGGCTAACTGGAAGGAAAGTTGTCAACTGCGTGGCCCCTTGCCTCACTATATCATCCTCTGTTCTTGGCTCTAATATAGGGACATCGAAGTCCTTCGTCAGCCCCTGTACTTTTCCCTCAAAGAAATCTGCGATCTTGTCACAGAGTGCCTGCGAGGGCGGGATATCCTGCGCTAAACATTTTGGCTTATTAAAGCCGTTTACAATTTTAAATATTTCCTTTTGTTTGCTGCTGGCTGTTTCTATTGCCAACGAGAAGTACCTTTTTTTAGCCTGTTTAATTAGCGCATGATAGGCATTTTTTATCCTTTTGTATTTGCTACGTTCTAGGCTAGAGTAGTATTTCCGCCAGCTTCGTTCAGCTCTTCTAAGCTCCCCTTGTTTATCTTTGAGATCTCGATCGAACCAGGGTGCAGATGTTTTCTTTCTACCCTGCCTCGTTCTATTTTTTTTTCCCTGCCCAACTGTACCTTTCAGATCATTCATCCATGTTCTGAAACTGATGGGATTTACAGGTACTACCAGCTGGGGTCTACAGTTCCTGGCTATAGTTATAAGTTCTGGGTGGGACAGTATCGTTTTCCATTCATTCCTTGTGACCTTGCTGTGTTCCTTTTTATGATCGTTTTCTCGGTAGGACATAAGGGGAAGCATAAAAGGAATCAGCATATGGTCAGTCCAAATTTGGGGTCTAAGGGGGTTAGTTGTCAAAGTGTCTAGGTTAGTGGCAATGCAGTCTATTGTATGCCCTGCCTCATGGGTGGCTAGGGTGTCTCGAATAGTGAGGCCCAAAACCTCCATGGTTTCCCGATAGGAGGCAGCAGGTGCATCGGTTGTGGACTCTAGGTGGATGTTTATGTCACCCATCAGAGTGAAATTAGAATATCTAAGTATCAATGGGCTGAGCACCTCTCCGATGTTACCCAGGAAGCAAGCACAGGGTCCTGGTGGGCGATAGATCTAAGCCCCCGAGAAGGAGAAGTTATCATTAATTTTAATTATGAAACCCATCCCTTCTGCATCTGTTAGCTCTTGCAGTGGTATCGTCGAGCAGCCGAGGGAGTCCCTATATATAATAGCCACTCCTCCCCCGCATTGTTCATTCTCTCTATCTACTCTTTGTATTTCATATCCAGGAGGCAGGGTGTGAACCACATCAGGGGTGCACCAGGGTTTAAACCATGTCTCCGTAATGAAGAGACAATCTAAATTGTCATCTATCAATAAGTCCTGGATATGCTGGGCATGCTTCGGTACAGATCTGGCATTTATTAGGGCTGCTTTAAAGCTATCCTGGGGTGTTGAGAAGGCCGAAACTTGGGACCACAGAAAAGTGTGGCGACAGGCCTGGCAGATCACTGGGCCTGCCCAGTATGAGGGATCGAGTTTATTTGAGCCACAGCAGGGCTTTGTTTGTAAGGCAAGCAGATCTTGTCTATCATAGCACCTGGGTATGACATTTTTCACAGGGTCCCTGGCCCTGTGCCCGGCCTGTGCGCGGACGGGCGCAGACGGGCTGGACTCTGGCTTGACTCCGGCGTGAATGCGGCGTGCCCGCTGAGCGCGTCCGCTGCGCGGAGTCATAGCCGTCTATTTATATACTATCTAGCCCTACCCAAAATGGCCGCCGCCGTATTCCTTCCGTGTCCCGGCAAGACCGCCCTGAACTGGCCGGTTGCTCTGGGGGGAGGCTGAGGTGCTGTCCGTGCAGCGCGGAATTCGGGGGGGTGCAGGAGGTAATTTTTAAAATATTAAACGAATCTATGCCTCCACCCTCAATTGGTGGAGACACGCGCTGCGATAAATCCGCGCGCTGTGCAGGGGGGGGTAGGACACAGAGGGAGTAATATCACACAAGAATATTTAAGAATCAAGTAAAAGCATCTGCCCGGCTCAAGCCTCAGGCATCAAGTGGCATGGTATCTCGAGAACGGAGTCCTTCTCCTATTTTTATACTATCTAGCCCTACCCAAAATGGCCGCCGCCGTATTCCTTCCGTGTCCCGGCAAGACCGCCCTGAACTGGCCGGTTGCTCTGGGGGGAGGCTGAGGTGCTGTCCGTGCAGCGCGGAATTCGGGGGGGTGCAGGAGGTAATTTTTAAAATATGAAACGAATCTATGCCTCCACCCTCAATTGGTGGAGACACGCGCTGCGATAAATCCGCGCGCTGTGCAGGGGGGGGTAGGACACAGAGGGAGTAATATCACACAAGAATATTTAAGAATCAAGTAAAAGCATCTGCCCGGCTCAAGCCTCAGGCATCAAGTGGCATGGTATCTCGAGAACGGAGTCCTTCTCCTATTTTTATACTATCTAGCCCTACCCAAAATGGCCGCCGCCGTATTCCTTCCGTGTCCCGGCAAGACCGCCCTGAACTGGCCGGTTGCTCTGGGGGGAGGCTGAGGTGCTGTCCGTGCAGCGCGGAATTCGGGGGGGTGCAGGAGGTAATTTTTAAAATATTAAACGAATCTATGCCTCCACCCTCAATTGGTGGAGACACGCGCTGCGATAAATCCGCGCGCTGTGCAGGGGGGGGTAGGACACAGAGGGAGTAATATCACACAAGAATATTTAAGAATCTAATAAAAGCATCTGCCCGGCTCAAGCCTCAGGCATCAAGTGATTGTTTAAAAGACTAAGTATGTGTAAGTTTCTGTAGAAGTAAGTGTGGTGGTGTGTGTATAACTGTATATGCAAGTAAATGTATGTTTGATTCTTTATTAGCATGAGTGACTATGTGTGTCAGTAACTCTGTGGATGAGTGGCATTGTGTAACAGGATGTATTGGTGTATGTGTACATATGATGTGTGAGTACACGAATGAGTGACTGTACAGGACTGTTGGTGAATGAGTAGATGTTTATGTCGTTCTTAGAATTATTGAAGAGGTTGTTGTAATTGGTATTGGTATGTCCATTTTTTTAAAAATTTCAGTCTCTCTTTTTGAATGTGTGTATCAAAGGTTATATTAGGGTGAGAGGAGATCTGCCACTCCATCACATGGATGATGTCATCAGTGATGTCATCAGTGATGTCATTTGAGATGTCATCAGTGATGTCATGAGTGATGTCACTGACCATGTCATGAGTGATGTAATATGTGACGTCATCAGCAGTGCATTGCAGGCGCGCGAGTTATAGTTAGCTTAACTAACTATAACGGGAAAATTTCATTGGTTTTTTACGAGTGAAATGTCCAGCTAACTATAACGTGTGTGAAACCTATGGTTTTTTCACTGAATTTGCAAGGTTTTTTAAAAGCTAATTCCTAACTATAACATGTGTGAAACCTATGGTTTTTTCAGTGAATTTGCAAGGTTTTTTAAATGCTAATTTCTAACTATAACGTGTGTGAAACCCATGGTTTTTTCAGTGAATTTGTATGGTTTTTTAAATGCTAATTCTTACCTAAAACATATGTGATTCCCATATTTTTTTGGGGATTTTGTATGATTTTTTTATTATAAATTCTTATCTTAAATGTGTTTTTTTTTTTAAAAAAACAAGTTTTTTTAAAACTTTTTATTCTCTTAAAACACTATGTTTTTTTAATAAAAAATATGCAATATATCAAGTTTTCTCTTTTTTTTTTACCAAACAGGTAACATATATTAGTATAACATAGAAAATATTTTTTTTTTTCTTTTTTTTTCTTTTTTTTTTTAGTGCGCGTACGGTAAGCTTACGGTTTACGCAATGTTTGTAATTTATCTACTCTGTTTGCGTATAGTTACGCAATTTGCGTAGCCGCGCGTACTGTGCGTGGGGCGCGTAGGCGTGCACGCTACACGCGCTCGTTACGCGGAAGTGTTGTAGAGTGACTGTTTTGCGCATGCGCGCGAGCGCGTCTTTTTTACGCGCATGCGCACTTTTACCGTAAGCGCACCGTAAGCGCACCGTAAGCGTAACGTACGCGCACGGTGGGTCATGTGATCATGAAACACAACTTTTGATTGGTTGAAACTACTTTCAGTTCTAGAACTCTCCTACACCACACCCATTCCCCTCATTTCTGCTTGTGATCCCTTAGGAGAAGGAGCTGAGTTGTCTTTGGGATACGATGGCAGACCAGCACTCTTCTGCTGAGAGTGAGGCTAGCAGCACCACCATCAGGCATGGAAGGAGGAAACAGAAGAGCTCTTTCATATGGGAGTATTTCAGTTTTCCAGAGGGTGAGAAAAAAGTCAATGCTGCACTGGTGACTTGCAAGCTGTGCCAGCGTGTACTTTCGCGAGGTAATCCCAACAAGAAGTATTCCTTTGGGAATCACACTATGTTGAGACACCTTAAGGATGTGCATCCTAGGACACATGCACGACATACTAGGGGCAACCCTTCAGTAAGTCGAGCGAGCACATCCACAGCAGCTCAGCCGAGTCCTTCTTCGGAAGCTCAGCAGAGCCCTTCATCTGTGGGGGCACAATCACCTTTTTCTGAACCTCTGGAAATGAACCCTCGGTTTGGTAGGGTTACTATGCGGTGTTCATTTTGCCATGATCTAATTGTGCACAGGGAGACCAGTGTTTCCCTCATTAACAACAGAATAGATCAGCACAAATGTCCAACCAGCTAATGTTCCCATACTTCCTTTCCTCTGTCCCTGCATGAACACAACGGCTCTTTTGAGAGCCAACCTTACCTCTCAACTTTTTTTTATTTTTTCTTTAAAACTTTTTTTTTTTTTTTGTTACCGTACGCGTACGGTAAGCGTATTTTTTTTTTTTTTTTTTAAAAACACTAAAAATCAATTACCACATCTCAAGATCCTTGAGGAATTAATAACTAAATACTAAAAATCTTTTTGAGATAAAGTGGAAGAAAGAGACCTTCTAATTTCTCAGTTACCTGTCCCACCCAACAATTTAATTTTTAATTAAAATGTAATTGAAATTTCTTGAAAAAATGGTTGGTTTTTTTTGAAAATTTTCTTTCACAATCTGAAAAAAAAGAAAAAAGTATTAATATTTAATAAATCAATATATTACACAGTACACGAATTTACATGTTTTTCCCCAAAAAATTTTTGCCTTTTTTTTGCTGTTTTCAGAATATATTGCATTTCACTATAAATTGTGAAAGCAATTGCATTCATCATTTAACAGCGGGCAAAAAAAAAATAACAATCTCAAAGATTGTATAAAAAAAGCCCAGAATCTCTTTTAACTTAAACATAACATTATAGAAATGCATAATATTCTAAAAAAATATCAACTAATATCAATACTTATTTCTTTAAAATATCGTCTGACATTTTTGTTTCAGAAGTATAATCACAAAAATATATCTCAAATAACTCCACAATACATCTGGTTCCATTTCCTTTAGGCCAAATGGTAATTTTAAAATTCTTTTTTGATTAAATTTCCAATGGTAATCCAATAAAATTCTAAAGTTTAAATTGTACAGATCTTACCGATTCTCTGTAACATTTTGGTTTCCGAACGATTAATTAATAATTAAATAAGTCCACAATACAATTGGTTACCTTTCCTCATGGCCAAATAGTAATTTTAAAAATCTTTTTGGAATAAATTTCCAATGGCAATCCAATAACATTCCAAAATTTAAATTGTGCAGATGTTACCGATTTTTTCTAAATTTTTGGTTTTCCAAAGTTTCATTAAAAATTTAAAAAGTCCACATTACAATTGGTTACCTTTCCATTAGGCCAAATGATAATTTGAAAAATCATTTTTTTTGAAAATTCCAATGGTAATCCAATAAAATGGTAAGATTGTTTTGTACACATCTTGCCAAGTCTCTCTAAAATTTAGGTTTCAGGAAGATTAGATAGGAATTTGCTAAATCAAAAGGCAAACGTTGCTTGAAAATCAATTGGGAATCATTACACAGTGTCCAGCCTTTTTCACATTTAAGATAAACTGTGTAATGTCCAGAAGTAACAGTAGGTCCTTCATGGAAAATTATTGCAACTGTTACAAAAGTTTTTCCTGAAATTGATAATTGCTGTCCTGTAAACTTCTTTATTAAAGTATCCAATTTTGAACCATCAGCTTTACATCGTTGCATCATTAAAATTACATATTGTCCGTATTCCTTTAAAAGTAACGTTGAAAACATTTCAGATTGACACTCACTGCATTCCATGTTATGATTAGCATCTTTAACTAATTTAGCAAAAGTGACTGTTTTACTTTCTGGCAATGTTAAATAAATAAACCTTTCAGAATCAACATTAGAGCCACATGTATTGAAACAGTTTTCACAACTATGTTCCCATTTATAAGAGAGACCAAACACATTTTTAATGGGAACCCCTTCTTCTTCCAGTACCTGAAGAAAAAACATCAAGAATTCCTGTGCGTCTTGCTGTACATTTTGAGAATACTGTGTTCGTCCTGAACATACATCTAAAAGTTTTCTAATTTCAGTAGCACTTTCTATTTGAGTTTTATCATTACTCAGCTTTTGAAAAAGGAGACTCAACTCAGAACAGAATCTTTTTCCCTGATTTACTATTATCTGCTCTTGCACACTTTCCAGATAAAATGCAACATTTAGCACTACATTAGCGTAGCAGTTGACACCAGAGCTATTTTCAAAATGACATCCTACAACCTCTTCTTCATTTTCCTTTTTCTTTTTGCTTGCAATTACATCACTCCTCTTTTTTTTCCTCCTCTCTACATCTTCATTACAGATATTCTCATTTCTCCTTTTACGAGAAACTACACGTTTCTCCAACACAGGATACTGACCTAAATGAGGAGCATAGGTTCTTCTTAATCTATTATACTCCTTTACACAATTTGTATCAGCACTAACTTTTGAGTCATCAAAGTCTATCATGAATAAACCAGATAATGTTTTCACTCGTGACAAAGCTACATAAGCCATACCTTCTTTGAACACAGTTGAACCAATGTTCACAAAAGCACAATCTACAGTCAATCCTTGAGACTTGTGAATAGTTACAGCATATGCTAGCGAAAACGGAAACTGCATCCTACGTACATATAAGTCTTTCACAAGCATGAAACGAACTGAACAACGACAAATGTCTTTAACTTCTTCTATCTGATCAAATTTTATTTTTAAACATTCAATTCCATCTTTTTTCTGGTAATTAATAAAACCCACAACTCGTCCCATAGCTCCATTAACTAAACCTTTTTCAACATCCAAATTTCTCCTTAAAAATACTCTACAGTTCATGCAAACATATAGATTTTTTTCTAATCCAGCTGTTTTGGAAATGTTCTTCTCTAGTGAATCCAATTTATTTTTCAGTGTGCCTTTTAATGTGATAGTAATTCTTCCATCCTCAATTTTGTCCACTGCTTCCAATTTCCTAATATCTTCCTTTTCCAATTTCAAAAGCTCCTCATTGAATATTGAGCATTCACGTAGAGTTGGCATTAAGCAGATGACACTTTTCTTTTCTGCAATGTTCTTGTATATCTTCTCTGCAACTATTTCTTCCTTTGGAAATAAATTATGTAGCAACCGACTCTGTAATGCTTTTGTGCCTGCTTCAGTGAGTAGTCCAATCCTGATATCTTTCAGAATACTTCCATATTCTTCATCGTTTGCTTGCCTCATATTAGTAGTAAGTTCCTTGTACTCAAAGAAGGACCAAATATTTGCATTACCAATGCTTCCCAATGACTTCTTTGTGTCTTCATGTGTCACAGTATTAAACACTGGCTGTCCTTTAACTGGAGTAAGCTGTAGAAGATCCCCAAAAACTATGACATGTTTTCCACCAAATAACACGTCATAGTCTGTCCTTAGAATTTGCTGCATTCTTAAATGCACAAAGGCAAGCATTACGTTTGATACCATGCTCACCTCATCAATAATGAGAACTTGCATCTTCTTCAATACTCTTGAAACTTCCAAGCATGCTTCTCCAGTTAGCTTGTTGTATTGTATTTTGTTCTCATGCTCCACTGGTAACATTAGCAAACGATGTAAGGTGATTCCTTTTATGTTATAGGCTGCTAACCCAGTTGGAGCAGTAACCACACAAGACAAGGTAGAATCCGTTTTTTGCTGTAGGTAGCTTCTGATGACTTTTATTAAGAAACTTTTTCCAGTTCCAGCTTGTCCACTTACATACATCCTGATTGGATGAAATGATGTGCATGAGCACTCTTTTTTTTCATGTAGAAATCCGTGATCAATTTTGTTTCTGATCTCTTCATAAATTTGTTGCTGCTCTTCGTTCAGTTGTCTTTCCAAATTTTGTAAGTCTATAAATTCTTCTTGAGCTTGATTCATAGCCGTTTCCACTTCATTCATGGCTATTGATGCTTCATTTTCAACGATTGGTTGTCCTAGGGGATCTTGACTGAGTGTTCCTGAACTTTGGCTGTCCTGAGAACTGTCTCTAGCTACTTCTGCTGCAATTGTAGTTTCCTGTTCAATTTCTTCATTTAACATTTGCAGATAAGTTGTGAATGTACTGCATTGTATGCTGTCTTTGCAAGCATTAAATGAATCTTCATAGCTTTGAAATTCTCCCAGTAGTTCATCCTCTGAACGCCATGGTTTAAACAGCTGTAAAAGAGCCAAGTAGTAAAATTCCTTTTTGTCAGTAGTGTCGCAACTCAGCTTCCGGTGATTTATCAAACTTCCTTTTGTTTGCTTCACCAAACATCCTTCCTCACCAATGACTTTATATTTTCCATTTTTGATGTCTTCTGCGGCTTTCCGTGAATAAATGTAGTTCTGCAGCACTTCATAGAGACACATGTTCTCCAGATGTTGACTTCTCTTGGGATAATATGTGTCCAACATGTTTGATTTCAAAATATCTGTACTTTCTGGGTCATTCTCGGCCAAATATTTAATTTCTCCAACAGATTTCAGTACCCGATTTCTCATTGCTGCAAGGCCTAAACTTGCCCAAATTATTCTTCTTGATTTCGAGTAGAGACTTGCAGAAGATAACCTATCTGAACATTCGTAGGATCCAATTTCTCGATGCGATAACATCTTTAAACTGAAACTGTACAGCTTCTTACTGACAGTCTTCTCGTGAGAAATCTCTTCCCACATTTCTTTCAATTCAGTTTTTTCTGATTTAGTAATGTAAGACGTTACATATCGAGCAACAGCAATGGAATTGTCAGCTACATACTGTATATCCATGTTAGCATTCCACATGGACAAAATGACTGGGTTGTAGTCATTTATATTTTTTGATTCTTCTTTTCTTTTTAGGTTGTAGGTATTCTTAGGTGATTTTCTTGTGATAGTATGTCTCACAGATGACATAAAACTGTTTACTCTTCCATTTGAAAGAACAGGTCTAGGAAATCCAAATCGACATTTAGTGTAGTATTTATCTTTGCTCTTGTATTTCCGTCGACAGTATTTTCCACACCGATGACTTTGGAAACGTAAAACTTGCTCCTTTAACTTTTTCTCTTCTGTGCTTTTTGGTATAGCACATGTTGCATATTCTTCAATGTAAGATAACACTGCTTCATCAGTATCTGTTCCAAACTTTGGGGCATCCTTGATCCACAACAGCATATGAATATGAGGAGCACCTCTTGCCTGGTACTCTTTTCTCCAAAAGAAATCCACTACTTCTCCTAGAGGTGGATTTTTTTTATTGCAGATGAAGGACATCATAGCCTCAAATCTATGATTGAAATATCTGCAAACATTAACCGGATCCAATGAGCACAGTTCTCCTGCTGTCTTGTATTCGATGTTTTTAATGTTTGAATTTGCCTCTCGTAGAAAATCCAGTAAATCATCCCAAGCGTACTCAGCACAGCTTAGGGTAAGGAACCATGTTGGTGTTCCTAAATTTCGTAACATGCATTTTAATTCACCATGGCGTCGGTACCAATATTCATTTGTCCCACGCTGACAAGCCATCAAATTGATCAGTTGTGTTTCCAAATGATCATCTCGGTGCTGCACTTTCTCCATAAAATCCTTAGCAGACACATTTTGTAAATGTACTCCACTTTTTAAAATGTGATTTACTGCATATGATAATGCAGGCAAGTCGCTTTCAAATAAAAGATGGAATAAATAAGGAATACTTTGTCGAAATCTGGGATCTTCAGCATATAGTCTTGTAGTCCGATACTCAGAAGCTGGAATCTGTTCTGGACGTTCATCGTATCGTCCTCCTTTTCCTTTAGGAAACAGCTGGGGAAAACATCGAGCTTCCAAGCTCTCCTCCCATACACTCACGGGAGTTCCTTTTGCTTTCTTCATCTGAAACAGATCAATATTGTCTCCCATAACTTCTTTTGAATGAAGAGGATGTATGCTAAAATGTTCATAAATTTCTTCTTCCTTTGACTTGTCCACTTTTTCAATTTGTCCAGTTGGTGTTTCTGTGTCTTCTTGTAAATCTTCTTCTTCTTCTTCTATATAAATTGATTCATACCATTTGTTATTCCTTTTCAAATACAAATTTGCTCTTTGTACTTTCCGTACATCTACCAGCTCCTGCCAAATCTTCTTATTCTTTGTAGGTACACCATTAACCAGAATAATTAATGGTTCAGTTTCTAAAGTATCCGCATCAATAGTTTCCATATTTTTTTTCAAATCCAAGGGCAAATACACCACTCTACCTTTTAAACCTCTCAGTAAATCTGAAGGAGGTAATTTACCAGTTTTGGGCTCCATACGTACTATGGTCTGGAATGGATGAACACATTGAATGAGTATAGACTCATATGTATTTAATTCAGAAAGTTCAGCAGGAATAGCATCCAATTCTAAATTATTATGTACAGCTCTGGTCGGCATTCTATTTTCCTCTAACTTGTTGTAACAGTATTTACAAATACGCTGATCTTCACCCAATTCAAAACAATTTTCAAGAAATATATATGTGGCAAAATCCTTCCACTTATAATTATCTTCATTTTCACTCTTTCTGTAGAGATCAACATTCCTAGTTTGTTTTCTATAATGAGTTCTGCGGCAACAAATACAAGTAATATTTGGTCTTTCATTAGAGATTATTGCAAATTTTGTTATGTGATCATTAAATGTCTTACTTACAGAGGGTTCTACATTCTCTTCCACTTCTTCCTCATTTACTGTGTCCTTTTCTGCACTGTTTTGTTCAGGACCAAAGTAACAAAACTGAATTTCATCAACAACCTTCTCTACATCTGATACCGATCCACGGAACAGAGCCCTATTCAATTCATCTACCTTTATTGCTGGACTTTTAGCAAAATACAACCGTCTCACAAACTTTCTCATTTCAGTATGATGAACAGCCAGCATCCTAAAATGATGGAAAACACTATTACACACTTTTCTAGATAGACAAGCCAGAGAATGACCCTGCAAACCAGTATTCTCTCTCACTCTGCATGGATCTAGACTTTGAAGCACCTTAATCTTCTGTTTTACACTTTTTTTACTATATTCTCTTAGAAACTCACGAAATGTATCAATAGATTCCTGACGCACAGTGCAAATACTACTACAATTCCAAGTGTACACTGGGGCTTTAGGACGTCTCCCCATAGCCTCATCCGCCATCACTTGTACCTCATCTCTTGGAACCATTATCTCCTTCTCCATTATGCAACCATTTTTCACTTCATAAGCACGACCTCTGGTGTCAACTGCATGCAGCAAACTATTACTTTGAAAATAGCTCTCTTAATTAAAAAAAGGTTCACTACTTGAACTATGCATCCATTTTCCTAAAAACACTTTACAAAAGTTTGTTCTGTTCACTACTCTTTTCCTTTTGCTTTGTGATTTCAGTACATTAACCATTTTATCTAATGTACGCATCCTATTCAAAATTAAAATGAATAGTTTCCTTTTTAATTCTAATGCCTTTGCTGCAATGGCTTCAATTTCTTTTTTTCTCTTGTAAAATTTTGCCTTTTGCTTATATTTCTTCACATCCTTTATCAAATTGGACATAACTCTTCTCTGAAACATTTTTCTACGTATCTCTTTAAACGCTGTTTTTCTGTTTAAGTTAATCTTTATAGTTGCAGAAGGTATATTTGCATTAACTAAATTCTCAATTTTTTCCTGTCCTTTTCTATTGAAAACATTCTTTCCAGTACAGACATTTTGTACATTTTTCCTTTTTTTGAATATGTTCTTTAAAAAATCTTTTGTCTGCTTACCAGAAGATTTTTTCTTTTTCCCAACATGAGCATCTCCAACTAACTTAGGTCCTCCAGTTGTCTTCAAATATAGGTTTTTTTTGTGGTCTTTCTTTAGTCTGGATTTTGTAGGCATCTTAAATTTTGTTCACTGCTCTTCAGCAATACCTGAAAAAAACTAAAAAAAAAATTCCTTTATTTTATTTAAATATATCACTACATTTTTTATGTTCTTTAGAAATCTTAAAATACTATAAACCCCTTTCCTATAAATGAAAATCACAATAACACCTTCACAAATTAAATATCTAAAAATAATTCCTGTGTGCACACAAAGTCATGCTTTGAAATTAGGCAGAAAACGAAATTTCTTTGCCAATTGCAAAGCATACTTTCTACTACTTTTTAGGCAAGTGATAAGTACTTTTACAGACTGACACATTTTGAATCCACTTTTCAGATTCTTAAAAAAGCACATGTCCAAACTGCTTTTTCAGACCAGCACCATGTGTAACCTGGGTGACTGACTACACTCCAGCAAGGGCAACCAGCCTTAGTGATGCTGAATGTATTTGCATTACTGACTGAAACCTCAAACCCCACTCGGTTGTGAATACTGTGCATGATTCCACAGGATAAGCAGCTGGGTGTGTGCTAAGAGTCTGCTTCTGCACCAAAAAATGGTTCCCCCTTTCCATCTAATGCAACTGTGAAATCACCAGAGCAATACGCAATAAATCTATGCTTGTAATTCCTATTTACACACAGAGTCATGTTTTCACATTAGGCCCTTAAACGAAATTTCTTTGCCAATTTGAAAGCACACTTACTACTCTTTTTTTTGGCAAGTGATAAACACTTTTACAGACTGACACATTTTGAATCCATTTTTCAGATTCTTAAAAAAGCACGTCCAAACTGCTTTTTCCGACCAGCACCATGTGTAACCTGGGTGACTGACTACACTCCAACAAGGGCAACCAGCCTTAGTGATGCTGAATCTATTTGCATTACTGACTGAAACCTCAAACCCCACTCGGTTGTGAATACTGTGCATGATTCCACAGGATAAGCAGCTGGGTGTGTGCTAAGAGTCTGCTTCTGCACAAAAAAAATGGCTCCCCCTTTCCATCTAATGCAAATGTGAAATCTCCAGAGCAATACGCAATAAATCTCTGCCTGTAATTCCTATTTGCACACAGAGTCATGTTTTCACATTAGTCACAAAACGAAATTTCTTTGCCAATTTGAAAGCACACTTACTTCTCTTTTTTTTGGCAAGTGATAAGTACTTTTACAGTCTGACACATCTTGAATCCACTTTTCAGATTCTGAAAACAGCACATGTCCAAACTGCTTTTTCAGACCAGCACCATGTGTAACCTGGGTGACTGACTACACTCCAGCAAGGGCAACCAGCCTTAGTGATGCTGAATGTATTTGCATTACTGACTGAAACCTCAAACCCCACTCGGTTGTGAATACTGTGCATGATTCCACAGGATAAGCAGCTGGGTGTGTGCTAAGAGTCTGCTTCTGCACAAAAAAATGGTTCCCCCTTTCCATCTAATGCAAATGTGAAATCTCCAGAGCAATACGCAATAAATCTCTGCCTGTAATTCCTATTTGCACACAGAGTCATGTTTTCACATTAGTCACAAAACGAATTTTTTTTGCCAATTTGAAAGCACACTTACTTTTATTTTTTTTGGCAAGTGATAAACACTTTTACAGACTGACACATTTTGAATTCACTTTTCAGATTCTTAAAAAAGCACATGTCCAAACTGCTTTTTCAGACCAGCACCATG
Source organism: Triturus cristatus (assembly GCF_964204655.1). NCBI lineage: Eukaryota > Metazoa > Chordata > Amphibia > Caudata > Salamandridae > Triturus > Triturus cristatus. Next base: position 991,599,596 of record NC_140580.1, read on the forward strand.
TGTAACCTGGGTGACTGACTACACTCCAGCAAGGGCAACCAGCCTTAGTGATGCTGAATGTATTTGTATTACTGACTGAAACCTCAAACCCCACTCGGTTGTGAATACTGTGCATGATTCCACAGGATAAGCAGCTGGGTGTGTGCTAAGAGTCTGCTTCTGCACAAAAAAATGGCTCCCCCTTTCCATCTAATGCAAATGTGAAATCTCCAGAGCAATACGCAATAAATCTCTGCCTGTAATTCCTATTTGCACACAGAGTCATGTTTTCACATTAGTCACAAAACGAAATTTCTTTGCCAATTTGAAAGCACACTTACTACTCTTTTTTTTGGCAAGTGATAAACACTTTTACAGACTGACACATTTTGAATCCACTTTTCAGATTCTTAAAAAAGCACATGTCCAAACTGCTTTTTCAGACCAGCACCATGTGTAACCTGGGTGACTGACTACACTCCAGCAAGGGCAACCAGCCTTAGTGATGCTGAATGTATTTGCATTACTGACTGAAACCTCAAACCCCACTCGGTTGTGAATACTGTGCATGATTCCACATGATAAACAGCTGGGTGTGTGCTAAGAGTCTGCTTCTGCACAAAAAAAATGGCTCCCCCTTTCCATCTAATGCAACTGTGAAATCACCAGAGCAATACGCAATAAATCTCTGCCTGTAATTCCTCTTTGCACACAGTCATGTTTTCAGATTAGTCACAAAACGAAATTTCTTTGCCAATTTGAAAGCACACTTACTACTCTTTTTTTTGGCAAGTGATAAACACTTTTACAGACTGACACATTTTGAATTCACTTTTCAGATTCTTAAAAAAGCACATGTCCAAACTGCTTTTTCAGACCAGCACCATGTGTAACCTGGGTGACTGACTACACTCCAGCAAGGGCAACCAGCCTTAGTGATGCTGAATGTATTTGCATTACTGACTGAAACCTCAAACCCCACTCGGTTGTGAATACTGTGCATGATTCCACAGGATAAGCAGCTGGGTGTGTGCTAAGAGTCTGCTTCTGCACAAAAAAATGGCTCCCCCTTTCCATCTAATGCAAATGTAAAATCACCAGAACAATACGCAATAAATCTCTGCCTGTAATTCCTATTTGCACACAGAGTCATGTTTTCACATTAGTCACAAAACGAAATTTCTTTGCCAATTTGAAAGCACACTTACTACTCTTTTTTTTGGCAAGTGATAAGTACTTTTACAGACTGACACATTTTGAATCCACTTTTCAGATTCTTAAAAAAGCACATGTCCAAACTGCTTTTTCAGACCAGCACCATGTGTAACCTGGGCGACTCACTACACTCCAGCAAGGGCAACCAGCCTTAGTGATGCTGAATGTATTTGCATTACTGACTGAAACCTCAAACCCCACTCGGTTGTGAATACTGTGCATGATTCCACAGGATAAGCAGCTGGGTGTGTGCTAAGAGTCTGCTTCTGCACAAAAAAATGGCTCCCCCTTTCCATCTAATGCAACTGTGAAATCACCAGAGCAATACGCAATAAATCTCTGCCTGTAATTCCTATTTGCACACAGAGTCATGTTTTCACATTAGTCACAAAACAAAATTTCTTTGCCAATTTGAAAGCACACTTACCACTCTTTTTTTTGGCAAGTGATAAACACTTTTACAGACTGACACATTTTGAATCCACTTTTTAGATTCTTAAAAAAGCACATGTCCAAACTGCTTTTTCAGACCAGCACCATGTGTAACCTGGGTGACTGACTACACTCCAGCAAGGGCAACCAGCCTTAGTGATGCTGAATGTATTTGCATTACTGACTGAAACCTCAAACCCCACTCGGTTGTGAATACTATGCATGATTCCAGAGGATAAGCAGCTGGGTGTGTGTTAAGAGTCTGCTTCTACACAAAAAAAATGGCTCCCCCTTTCCATCTAATGCAAATGTGAAATCTCCAGAGCAATACGCAATAAATCTCTGCCTGTAATTCCTATTTGCACACAGAGTCATGTTTTCACATTAGTCACAAAACGAAATTTCTTTGCCAATTTGAAAGCACACTTACTTTTCTTTTTTTTGGCAAGTGATAAACACTTTTACAGACTGACACATCTTGAATCCACTTTTCAGATTCTGAAAACAGCACATGTCCAAACTGCTTTTTCAAACCAGCACCATTTGTAACCTGGGTGACTGCCTACACTCCAGCAAGGGCAACCAGCCTTACTGATGCTGAATGTATTTGCATTACTGAGTGCAACCTCAAACCCTTAAAGTATTCCTTATTTTTACCAGTACACCTTAATTTATCGTGAAAACATAGTCCATATTATTTTACATGTTCCTCACATTTAAATTTCTCCCAAAACAGAAAATAATAAACACAACTTCAACAAAAGGAATTCCATTTCTATTATTCATTTCTTAATTTACCATATACACCCCATCTCAAACTCTAAACTCACCTTTAAAATTAGTTAGTTGTGAAAGAAATGTGGCACTCAAACAGCAGATTATCAGAGCCAGGATCTCTGTTCTTTACACCTCTCTCCTCTCAGCAGAACCAGATAATGGCAAACTTTCCCTCTCTTTTTCCACACATATACATGTTAATTTCAAATCTCAGTGCTTCCCCCTTTTTTTCAAATGTAATCACACATTTCTATTGGTTGAAAACCAACCCTTTTCCAAAAGTACCCTTCCCCCAACTTGACTTCTGCCTAGTACCCTTCCCCCAACTTGACTTCTGCCTGCTACCATAGCAACAGCTCATGGAACACTGCTGTGTGGAGTTAGGTCAGAAGTTCACCAAACAATGTTTCAATTCCACAGAGCAAGAGTGCTTGACTTTTCAAACCTAACAGCAAATCCATAGTACTGTTCTTTGGTAACACATTTTTCTGTACCAATACAAAACATGCTTCTATTAATTTACACATACAGCCTAGTTTTTATTCTAGAATGGTATGAAACAGCCAATCAGTTCTTTTTTTTATAAAAAAAATATGTATGCCTCCATTTCCAAACTGTCTTTCATTTCTTTTTACCATTCTACTGAATTACACCTCCTGAGTGCATCCAGTTCTCCTTTGAAGATGTTCACAGTGTGGATTGTAGGGCACAGCTATGTCTTCTGGAGTGAAAAGTATGCAGAGAAAACAGATATGGTGAGAGACCTTGCTTTGCCAAATGTAGACATTAAATGGATTGGTCAGAGAGGGTTAAAGTGGCACCAATTGATGCCATTGGTGAAATCCTTCATGCAAATCCAACACCCTGACCTCATAATAGTGCACTGTGGTGGCAATGACCTAGGCACTTTGACTGGGGTAGGTCTGGAAATGCTTATGAAGGACACCTTTGCACAACTGTTTTCACTTTTCCCTAACACTGCCTTTGTGTTTTCTAACATATGCCAAAGGCAAAAATGGAACTGGTCCAATCATTCCTGTCCGCAGATTGACAAAGCAAGAAAGCACGTCAACAAATCTGTTTCTGCTTTCCTCCGTGACTATGGTATGGGTTCCATTTACCACAACAACTTGCGTTACGACATGCAAGACATTTATAGAGGAGATGGTGTACACTTCACTGATGAAGGGAACAGAGTCTTCCTCTTGAACCTTAGACTCTGCATCGGTACTTACTTGTAGGTACCACTAAAAAATCACTTCAAAAACACAACGGCTCTTTTTAGAGCCCCCTAATATCTAAACTCTTAAATCTGCATTTCATTTCTTTTTTAAAAAATTTTTTCTACCGTACGCGTACGTTGAGCTTACCGTACGCGTACCCCGTGATTTTTTTTAAATCAATAAATGTTTTCTTTGTACTTTTCTGTCCTTCTTTGACCCCCTTACAAATGTTAGGGGGTCTGTAACTCTCTCCCTTGCCCCCTTTTCAAGATATCACCCTTTTTTTTCTGAGTGAAACACACGAAATGGCAGACGCCGCTTCCTGGTTTCGACCGATTCGAATGTTTACTAAGATCTAAGAGCCAATCAGAATCGCGCTCGCGCACGCCACCGTACGCGTACGGTAAGCGCACGGTAAGCTGGCTCAGATATATATATTGATTTAAAGGCTATTTTCTCAGAATCTACTGAACAGATTTACACCAAACCTACAAAAGGCACTTCCTTGACCTGAGGACTACCTCTCTGCCAAATTTCAAGTAATTCTGTTCAGCCATTCGGGCTGTAGCTGTGTCTAAAGGTCCTATGGAAAAATGCATGGGAAAAACGCGTTTTGGGACCCCCCTTTTATCTCAGCCCCCGCTTGACGAATCCCCCCGAGACTTTCAGGCTAGGAGCGGAGCGTAGCGCCCCACCTATTTTGAAAAATTCGCGAGGATTCGTCGACCGGCGCCAAAGTTATTCAAAATAGAATGTTGCGGATTTCCTAGGGAAACGTGGTCCTAACTATAACTACCTACTGGCGACCGCCAGTAGGTAATATATATATATATATATCCAACAAAGTTTGCTCACAAACGAAGATGCCTCACACGGAGTGCTAATATCCTTTTATTTGAGGACTGCAGCGTTTTCAGCCTTCTGCTACACACCAAAAATACATTTAGCCAAACGCGTTTCAGGCTTCCCTCAGCCCTTGTTCACTGGCAGTCACATAGGGAATAACGGCAACGAAAAAGTGAACACACCTGCAGTCATTTAAATTGTCCTGCCCCAGTGGGCGTATGCCGAATGGCATCCTGGTTATTGCAGTTCACTCTCCTTATTAATCCACAGTGGGTGCTGCCATACCCCTTCGTAGTGCAAAGTTCAAAACCCCAGTGGGTGGTTGCAGACAGACAGGCATGAGACCCTGCCAATACATTGCCATCAAATCGGACACTCCGTTCTTTTAGCGCCTAAGTTTCCTTGGTGCTGTAGATCTGCTCAGGTAAGCAGCAGGGCGTCTTCGCGGTCAGAGCCGACCGCTAAAAATCCAACAAAGTTTGCTCACAAACGAAGATGCCTCACACGGAGTGCTAATATCCTTTTATTTGAGGACTGCAGCGTTTTCAGCCTTCTGCTACACACCAAAAATACATTTAGCCAAACGCGTTTCAGGCTTCCCTCAGCCCTTGTTCACTGGCAGTCACATAGGGAATAACGGCAACGAAAAAGTGAACACACCTGCAGTCATTTAAATTGTCCTGCCCCAGTGGGCGTATGCCGAATGGCATCCTGGTTATTGCAGTTCACTCTCCTTATTAATCCACAGTGGGTGCTGCCATACCCCTTCGTAGTGCAAAGTTCAAAACCCCAGTGGGTGGTTGCAGACAGACAGGCATGAGACCCTGCCAATACATTGCCATCAAATCGGACACTCCGTTCTTTTAGCGCCTAAGTTTCCTTGGTGCTGTAGATCTGCTCAGGTAAGCAGCAGGGCGTCTTCGCGGTCAGAGCCGACCGCTAAAAATCCAACAAAGTTTGCTCACAAACGAAGATGCCTCACACGGAGTGCTAATATCCTTTTATTTGAGGACTGCAGCGTTTTCAGCCTTCTGCTACACACCAAAAATACATTTAGCCAAACGCGTTTCAGGCTTCCCTCAGCCCTTGTTCACTGGCAGTCACATAGGGAATAACGGCAACGAAAAAGTGAACACACCTGCAGTCATTTAAATTGTCCTGCCCCAGTGGGCGTATGCCGAATGGCATCCTGGTTATTGCAGTTCACTCTCCTTATTAATCCACAGTGGGTGCTGCCATACCCCTTCGTAGTGCAAATATATATATATATCACCCAGTCCTCTGCACTCAACCAAAGGATGACGACGCCGTGTCCAGACTCGAAAAGATTCGATATTCAATCAGCCGATTTTATCGGCTGATTGAATATTAGACACGGCGTCGTCATCCTTTGGTTGAGTGCAGAGGACTGGGTGATGTAATGCGGACTTTGCTGGGGTAGTTCGGGGCAGAAGACGCACCCTCTGTTCTGGCGTGTGGCGGCAGTTACTCGAGTGAGGAGGAGCGAATATATATATATATATATATATATATATATATATATATATATATATATATATATTATCTACTGGCGGTCGCCAGTAGATAGTTATATTTAGGACCCTCTTACCATAGGAAATCCGCAACATTCTATTTTGAATAACTTTGGCGCCGGTCGACGAATCCTCGCAAAATTTTCAAAATAGGTGGGGCGTTGAGCTCCGCTCCTACCCTGAAAGTCTCAGGGGGATTCGTCAAGCGGGGGCTGAGATAAAAGGGGGGTCCCAAAACGCGTTTTTCCCACAAATGGCATAAAGTAACTTAGCATTTAAAAAACCGTACAAATTCACTGAAAAAACCATAGGTTTCACACACGTTATAGTTAGGAATCAGCATTTAAAAAACCTTGCAAATTCACTGAAAAAACCATAGGTTTCACACATGTTATAGTTAGCTGGACATTTTACTGATAAAAAAACAATGAAATTCCCCCATTATAGTTACTGTAGGCAACTATAACTCACGCGACCGTAATCCTCTGCTGATGACATATGTGTCTTTATGAAAAAAAAATATTTGTAATATATGTATAGCTAAAATTTAATGGAAGAAGACATGGGCAAATAAGTGTCTAAATACAGTATTAGCATCAGCAGAGGATTACGGTCGCGTGAGTTATAGTTGCCTACAGTAACTATAACGGGGGAATTTCATTGGTTTTTTTATCAGTAAAATGTCCAGCTAACTATAACATGTGTGAAACCTATGGTTTTTTCAGTGAATATATATATATATATATATATATATATATATATATATATATATATATATATATATATATATCCAAGAAAGAAGTGACTCAAACAGATAGATTCACCAAAGAACAAAAATATATTTCCACTACAACGTTTCAGCTTCCGCCTTCCTCAGGTAGAAGGCGGAAGCTGAAACGTTGTAGTGGAAATATATTTTTGTTCTTTGGTGAATCTATCTGTTTGAGTCACTTCTTTCTTGGATATCTTATTTCTTTGTGACTCATTGTATCCTTTGGGATCCAGATTTTTGCCCTGGCTGGCTGTTGTTTTCTTGTGATCCTTCATCTCCAAGTATATATATATATATATATATATATATATATATATATATATATATATATATATATATATATATATATATATATATATAGCGAAGAATAAACTACTGCCGTTTTGGAATACCCGTGACTCTGAGTGTGCTTTGTTTACGTGCAACATTGGAGTTATACAGATTTGCCGGTTTTCTGGTTTACCGGCATCGTGCACCAACTGACAACGGGCTCGGCTCCTAAACAAACCCGCCTGGAGGAAAGAATATATATATATATATATATATATATATATATATATATATATATGTATATATATATATATATATGTATATATATATATATATATATATTACCTACTGGCGGTCGCCAGTAGGTAGTTATAGTTAGGACCCTGTTTCCATAGGAAATCCGCAACATTCTATATGGAATAACTTTTGCGCCGGTTGACGAATCCTCGCGAAATTTTCAAAACTAATGGGGCGCTATGCTCCGCTCCTACCCTGAAAGTCTCGGGGGGATTCGTCAAGCGGGGGCTGAGATAAAAGGGGGGTCCCAAAACGCGTTTTTCCCATGCATTTTTCCATAGGACCTTTAGACACAGCTACAGCCCGAACGGCTGAACAGAGTAACATGAAATTTGGCAGAGAGGTAGTCCTCAGGTCAAGGAAGTGCCTTTTGTAGGTCTGGTGTAAATCTGTTCAGTAGTTCCTGAGAAAATAGCATTTAAATCAATATATATATCTGAGCCAGCTTACGGTGCGCTTACGGTAAGCTTACCGTACGCGTACGGTGCCGTGCGCGAGCGCGATTCTGATTGGCTGTTAGATCTTAGTAAACATTCGAATCGTTCTAAACCAGGAAGCGGTGTCCGCCATTTTCTCTCTCTTGCACTCTGACGGGGAGAGGATAAACAAAGGCCAAAAACATATAAACGGACTGGTTAGACAGCTTCTAATCACCTAGCTTTGATGTATATGTCCCCAAAGTACCCCCAAGGCAAAAAATTTTTATTTTTTTTTGCGAAAAATCGCCGATTACGCTTACCGTACGCGTACGGTAAAAATAAATAAAAAAAAAAACATTATCCACACTCTCCCCACCCTGTGTGCAAACGGTGCCCGCAGGGCACCATTTGTGCACGGCGTATAACATAGTAGACATCGAAACGATTTACTTTCACAACGAAGCGCTGAATATGTCCTCCATGTGCGCACGGTGCGCGAAGCGCTTCGTGCGTACATGGCCCATCCACGGCACTAACCGTGTAAAGTGGGCGCGCGGTGCGCGAAGCGAATCGCGTGCCCACTGTGCGCGCACGGTGCGCGAAGCGCTCCGTGCGCGCACGGAACGAACTGCGTTAAGTGGGCACGCACACCACGAATGGCGTAAAGTAACTTAGCATTTAAAAAATCGTACAAATTCACTGAAAAAACCATAGGTTTCACACACGTTATAGTTAGGAATTAGCATTTAAAAAACCTTGCAAATTCAGTGAAAAAACCATAGGTTTCACACATGTTATAGTTAGCTGGACATTTTACTGATAAAAAACCAATGAAATTCCCCCGTTATAGTTAGTGCAGGCAACTATAACTCACGTGACCGCAATCCTCTGCTGATGACATATGTGTCTTTATGAAAAAAAAATATTTGTAATATATGTATAGCTAAAATTTAATGGAAGAAGACATGGGCAAATAATTGTCTAAATACAGTATTAGCATCAGCAGAGGATTGCGGTCGCGTGAGTTATAGTTGCCTGCACTAACTATAACGGGGGAATTTCATTGGTTTTTTATCAGTAAAATGTCCAGCTAACTATAACATGTGTGAAACCTATGGTTTTTTCACTGAATTTTCAAGGTTTTTTAAATGCTAATTCCTAACTATAACGTGTGTGAAACCTATGGTTTTTTCAGTGATATATATATATATATATTCACTTAAAAAACCATAGGTTTCACACATGTTATAGTTAGGTGGATATTTCACTCGTAAAACACCAATGAAATTCCCCCGTTATAGTTAGTTCAGATAACTATAACTCGCGCGCCCGCAATCCACTGCTGATGACGTCACATATTACATCACTCATGACATGGTCAGTGGCATCACTCATGACATCACTGATGACATCATCCTTGTGATAGAGTGGCGGCCGCGCGAGTTATAGTTATCTGAACTAACTATAACGGGGGAATTTCATTGGTTTTTTACGAGTGAAATATCCACCTAACTATAACATGTGTGAAACCTATGGTTTTTTTAAGTGAATTTGCAAGGTTTTTTAAATGCTAATTCCTAACTATAACGTGTGTGAAACCTATGGTTTTTCAGTGAATTTGTATGGTTTTTTAAATGCTAAGTTAGGTATGTATTATTATTTTTTTATATATTTATTTTACAATAAACTACGTATTAAAATTTTTTTAAAAATGTATTTATTTATTGTTTGGGGTTTTTCACCGTGCGCGCACGGTGCGTGCACCCCCGTGATTTTTTAAAAAAAAAATTAAAATGTTTTTTTCTGCTTTCGGGGTCCTTCAGGAACCCCCTGACAAAGGCTAGGGGGTCAGGAACTCTCTACCCTGCCCCCTTTTCACGTTCGCCACCTTCCTTTTTCACTCTCGCACTGAAAACAAACAAAATGGTGGCCGACACTTCCTGATTTCGACCGATTCGAACGTTGACTAACATGTCACCACCAATCAGAATTACACTCGCGCACGTTAGGGTGCTTGCACGGTGCGCGCACGGTGCTCGCACGGTGCGCGGCTATAGATATGTATGTGCTTTTAACTGCAATTTTCTCAGGAACTACTGAACAGATTGACTCCATATATGCAAAAGGCACATCCCTGAGCTGAGGACTACCTCTCTGCCAAATTTCAAGTAGTTCTGTTCAGCCGTTCGGGATGTACCTTGGACTGAAGGTCCCTATGGAAAATTGAATGGGGAAAACGCGTTTTGGGGCCCCCCTTTTTTCTCAGCCCCCGCTTGACGAATTCCCCCGAGACTTTCAGGGTAGGAGCGGAGCTGAGCGCCCCACCCATTTTGGAAATTTCGCGAGGATTCGTCAACCGGCGCCAAAGTTATTCCAAATAGAATGTTGCGGATTTCCTATGGAAACACGGTCCTAACTATAACTATCTACTGGCGACCGCCAGTAGATAATATATATATATATATATATATGGTAATTTCTTACAAGTGAACATGACAAAATAAAAAACAATACAAAAACAAATAGCAACAAAGAGATCCTTATAGAGGCTCCGTTAAAAGGCAATGGGAACCAAGCCCTGCTCTTCAACATTCTTGAATTCCTATAAATATACCTTTAAAATGATCAGTGGCTTCTTTGACCCTGTCTTTTCAGAAGTACCACTCGTAATCCTTCCCACCTGTTGATAATACCCACATGTACTTGCCTCTCACCAAGATCCCCTCCAACACACACAGTGGCAAATTACAAGTCTGGTGGTCCATCGATTACAACTAGGGCGGTCGGGCCTCCCTGGGACTGCCGCAACCGTCAGGGATCAGAGATCCCTGGTGGTGGTGCAGCCGTCTTGCGGCTGCAATATGCTTTGCGGGACCGCAGCGGTCACGCCGAGCATATTACAAGTGTCTCTCTGCCGCGGTTTCATGGCGGTTCCACCACCATGAAAACAGTTTTAGAGAGGAAACAAAGGGGGCCATGCAGGCCCCCCTGTGTGCATGAACCCCAGTACCTGCACCGCATGGACTGCACCAGTCCATGCAATGCAGGTACTGATTTTGATGTTCCCATTGCGGTGCCTATTTCATAAGCAGCGCCGTGGGAACGCCAAAGAACCACCCGCCACACTAGGAGAAAACTCCTAATCTGGCAGGCGGTTCAACCATGGGTTTAGCCATGTGGGAGCAGGGCGATCCCGCACCGCCAAACTCGGTATCAGGCCCTCGGTTACATCACGTCTACTTGTAATGTGGACACCTTTGGTCTGTCTGTTTACTCCACCAGCGCCACCACACTCCTCAACCTTCCACTGCATATAAATTCTTATCCCCAAATCAGTGCATAGTTTATGGCTCTTATGACACTCAAACATCCATCATCCTTCACCAATAGGAGTTCCTCTTCTCATACTACAGAAACTAACATTTTGCTCTTGAAATATCTCTAACTCACATGACCCAGTATTCAAATTCTCCAGACTCAGAGAGGGTATGATCATAGGCTTCCTTCCAAGAAGTATGTGAAATGGAGACTTGTCTATTGTGAAGTGGGCGCTGTTATAATAAGATAACCATGTATTTAGTAATGCTTCCTTCTAAAGCTGAGCATTGACCGCAAATTAAATGCACATTTTGACTAGGCTATCAGTCATTCCTGTTAACCATGTTCCTGTAGGTGGTTCAGTGCTGCACACTTTTTTCAATGCCACTTGACATCAGAAAATCTCCCTTTAGAAATAAACTGTAGTTTGTTTTCAGAAATGATTTCTGTTATACTCTGTTTTGGGGTTCCACAGGACATACAGGGGCTACTAGGTCCCAACAACGAGACTGAGGTCGTTTGCCATTGGTATACTTTGTCCTACAAAGTCAGGGCTCCCCTAGCTCTGTGTGTCCCTTCCTTCTGGACACGGTGCCATTCCTACTTTGTCTCTGCAAAATTGAAGGCATGGAGTGCAAGCAGTCATGGGCTTCTCAGGGAGATAGTCTAAGGGACATAAGCTCAGAACTCAGAAAACAACCAACATACACAACTTCAATGTCCAGCCCAGTGCTTGTCTTTTAGAAAAAGTAAGTACCTTTCAATTTCACAGCACTACTCAAAGCAAAACAATTTAATCCTGTTAGAAAAGGGATTTCTGGTTGGCTAGGGCATGTGCCTAAGCCAGGCAGAAACCACCACTCTAGTCAGGGCAAGGGAGTTACACACTGAAGATAACCCCTTCTCACTCCCTTGGTAGCTTGGCACGAGCAGTCAGGCCTATCCCAGAGGCAATGTGTAAAGCGTTTGCGCAACACACTCACACAGCAGCGACACACTAGGCACAACACAAAAGAAACTCTACACGAGGTTGTATTAAAAATAGCCTTTGTATTACTCATAAAACACATTAGAACCCAATCACATATATACACTGTGCCACCGGGCGCTTAGTATGACTTTACAGGGGATTATATACATTACAGGGCCAATCGGACCACTGTCATCACCATTAGAACACACAAGTAGTGAAAATAGAACCAACCAGTAACTACTGGCAAGAGGCACTTAGCATAAACACATTATGCATAAACATATTAGGCATCTATCCCAACTTAGCACCAGTGCACCACAGTAACACTGATAAGGTACCCACATCACCCCAGGGCTGTACGCCCAGCCCAGAACACAAGTTGAACACCAGGCCGACTGGCCTTCCTCGAGGACCCGTCTTGGGCATCCCCACAATGCCCTTTGTCCTACAAAGTCAGGGCTCCCCTAGCTCTGTGTGTCCCTTCCTTCTGGACACGGTGCTTCCACTAGCCCCCTAGCTGCAGACGTAGCAGACAAAATGCCCCCTAAACGTTCCACAAAGCGATCGGGGGCAACTCACCCTAGATTCCAGGCTGGAGGGCCCCCACATTGAAGCTGCCCACGATCTGGTGGTGCAGCTGTGTAAACAAAAATAGGCACCAACAGGGTGCCTTCCAAGCGCCAATCACCGGGGCTTCTCTCCTTTTGTAGGGCCTACCGGGAACCAGGGTGAATGTAGTCACGGGGAGCCTGCGAGGCTCCGGTCCTCTCTCACGGGGTCCAGTGAGCCTGCGAGGCTCTGTCTCGATCGGCCCACACACGCTGGGCTTTCCTCTGTCTCTCCTGACTTCAGCCGGCACGCGGGGCTCTCCTCTTCCGCACGGGGAGTCCCGCCCACCGTCAGGCACCGTCTCACCTGACTTCCTTTCTGAGGCGACCCAAAGCCCGCGAGGCTCCGTCTCTTCTGCCAGCCACGCCCAAGGTCCGGCTGTGTCTCACCTGAATTCCTGTTTCACGGAGCAAAGTCTCCGCAACTTCTCGGGCTCCTGGGGACAAGCTGCGAAGCACCTACCACAGGCAGCACTGAGCAAGAAGGGGGCGCCGACATATACACTGGCTGCTCTCCCTACTCCAGTCCCTCAACAGACACAGATGGCAGTACCATAAAATGAGAGCGCTTCAGGCCCAGGTCCAGGGCAGTGAGCAAATCATGCAGCCCTCGACCTGTCTCACACTTGCAGACACCAGCAAGGAGCAGGCAGCGCTTCTCTCCAAGAAGTGCACAGGCAGGCCAGCACACCGGGTCTCCTGGGCAGAACAGCAGACCCTTCAGCTGCCAAGCAGGGCAGCAGGTCAGTCTCCCGGTGGCGGTTTCTCCTGGCAGTCTGCAGCCTGCCGGACGCAAGTCCCAAGTAAGCACAACAGCACCCTCTTACATGGGGTCACAGCCCCAATACTTATACTCATGGCAGTCTTTGTTCTCCCCCTGGCACAGGGCTATGTGCGTGGTCTAAACCAGTTCTGGGGGGCACTTAAACATTTGATTTACAGTGCATAACAACCTCCTTTGTTAGTGTAGGCTCTGGCCCCAGACACACCACAGGGGGGCGGAGACAGCATTGTGGAAGGCATGCACAGTCCTATTCAGGCCCAGGTGCTACTCCTCCCACTACTCCAAATGCAGATCGGCCTATTTAGCCTAGCGCTGACTCATCCAGCCCCTCTGGAGCCATAGCACCTCCCAGCCCCTGTCACTCCAGAGCCAGACATGCAATACACAACAGGCAGGCACAAAGACACATAGCACACAGAAATGCCAACTTCTAAAAGTGGCATTTCTAAAATAGTGATAATAAATCTGCGAACACCATTACGCAGCATTTGTCACTACTTCATTTTATTTCAAAATCTTTATTTGGATATTAGTGTATCCATAAAAGCACAGGTCACATAACAGCAGAAGGAATTACACAAGTCAATTAATCATAATAGCAGTAGAGTAAAATCATACATAAGCAAACATCATGTTATGAATAGGTAAAAACAGTTATTGATAAAAACCCTCTTAATTTATGTCATTCAAGGTTATTGTGGGCTGATTAAAAACAAATCTACAGACACTATACTTTAGGTTCATAATCAACATGATCACAATATATAAAACGAATTCATTAAAACAAGCTTCATAAAATGCACATTGTGTTGCAGGTGCGTACTGCAATTTTTAGAAAAGTGCTTACATGAACAGTTAATTCATCATCTTCCAGCTTAAGAATTTCCATGTAGGCTGCATCTAAATGAATAGGCGAGGTGTTTTTTAAAGAACGGTATCAAAAACTGTTTTGTGTATTCCATGTAAATCTTACAGAAAAATAGGAAGTGGGGTGTTGTTTGCCCGCTCCTGCCATCACAAGGGCATGGTAATTGATCTAGATTAGCATTGTACCCCAAAGGGAAACATAATCAAAATTTGACTGTGCCAGCCCTAACACGGAAGAGGAGTCCTGTCTCCCAACGATCTATTGATTTTAAAAGGTGACTAGATGGTGTATTTGATACATCCTCAATAGACATATAAGTTGCTACAGACGTTTTCTGGGCCTCCCTTTCATGTCTTAGTGTTCTCTAATGAGCTTAAAGGGCGCCCTGGAGGACTTTTTTGTTCATACTATCAATTTCGGTAGGATTTGAGAAGACCAGTGCGTGATTGATACTACTCAAGCTCTCTTCACTGCGGCAAGCCACAGTATTTTCTTTCCCTTGTCACACTTGAGGCAGTCTCTTATTATCTCTATAGTGAGGGACGCTGCTGGGATTTTCCAGATAGCAAGCCAGAAAAGGGCAGGGCGGGCCTTTGTATAATCTTCAATATAATGCAATTTTAATTTGGCGTGGCAAACATAATGTGATGTGGAGATCGGTGCTCCCAGGAGTTTTCAACAGAACCTGGGTACTGTTACTCTTTGTGTTGCCCCACACCTCCGTGCCACATGTTGCTGTTGGAATACACTGTGTTTTATAGATTTTCAAGAGCGCTAAAATGACCCCTGTCCGTTTGGGCTGTGGTAGGCCGAGAATTGAATTAATAGCTTTAGAAAACGTATTCCTGCTTAATGCCACATGGTCGATCCAAGAACCATTGGAAGCGAAGACCAGCCCCAGGTAGGGAAAAGTGCAAGTGCGTTGTAATTTTTGATTGTCCGCAGTGATGGTGTTTAAAAGATACTTTTTCCGCCCACAAGACATAATAAACGATTTTTTAAATTAGTACACAAATCTAAACTAGCCATAAAATCCACAAAACCCTGCACTAGGATACGAAAGGCTTTGGGTGTTCGGCCCATTAGGACCGCATCGTCGGCATACAATAGGGAGGGTAGTATCTTACCATTAATTCTAGGGACATCATTAGTGAGTATGGTCAAAGATTTATGTAAATCATTAATATATAGAATAAAAAGCCGGCGGTCCAGGACACACCCCTGCCTTACCCCTCTGCCAACTCTGATGTCATTTGAAACCTCTCCACCATTATTGATCCTCACTCGGGCTTTCAAGTCCTTATGCAGGTAAGCTAAAAAGTGAACTAAAACCTCCTCTAAACCATATTCTAAAAGTGTGGACCATAAACGAGACTGGTTAACAAAATCAAAAGCTGAGGTAAGATCCATAAAAGCCATATATATTGGGGATTGCTGGGCTATAGTATACTTCCCAATAATTAAGTTCAATAGTGCCTATTTTATTTCTAAATCTTAATTGGCATGACTGTAAAATACAATCCTCCTCAGCCCATGTTTTTATCTTGTTCTATAAGATCCTCCCTAAAATTTTCATCGTATTATCTATCAGGAAGATCGGCCTGTAGCAGCTTGGCTGGGAGTAGTTACCCTTTTTGAAGATTGGTACAATAGTGCTTGTTGACAAGGAGCTTGGGAGCGTGGCATTAGTTAAATTATTAAAAACATTTAATAAAAGCAGCACCCAGAACTCAGGTTTATACTTAATCAAATCAAGGGGCAGCCCGTCAGAGACTTTATTTCCCAAGCTTTGATGGATGGCATTTCAACTTCCTGTAAGGATTTTGGGACCCTGAAAGGGGCCTGATGCTCTACAGGTGCCTCATTCTACTATTCGAAACATACCAAACTTGACCATGTTACTCCTCTCATCTCAGGAATTACCACTGAAACACATATCAGGGAATCCCCAATGCATTCCTATGAGAGGGCAGCCTCACAGTAGCGAGAAACCAAAATGGCTGTTTGTCACTACCAGGACATGCCACACAGTTAAGGCACATGTCCTACCTTTTACCTACAACGCATCCTGCCTATAGGGCTAGCTATGGCCTACCTTAGGGGTTACTGATATGTAGTAAAAGGGGAGTCACAGACATGGCAAGCACTTTATGTGGCACGTCACAGCGGCAGTAAACTGTGTGCCCAGGCCCTGCAATGGCAGAGGCCTGAGACAGGTTTGAAAGGCTACTTTGGTGGGTGGTGCAAGCAGCGCTGCAAGCCCACCAGTAGCATTTAATTTACTGGCCCCGGATATATGAGATACCACTTTACAAGGGACTGATAGGTAAATAAATATGCCAAACAGGTGTAGACCAATCTTACCACGTTTACCATAGAGAGCAGATGCTCTTTAACACTGGACAGCAGTGATAAAGTGCCCAGAGTCCTAAAACCAACAACACCAGGTCAGGAAAAATACCTGGAGGAAGGCAAACATTTCTGGGGTGACCCTGCAAAAAAGGGCCAAGTCCAACAATCCAATATACAGGGTTGTAACCCTCATCATAGTTCTCTGGTGGGCACTTCAACTCATAGTCCTTTTCATGCTCTCTCCCACACAAGGGATCCTAGCTGGATCTATTTTCCAGCATCTATGGTGGAAATATGAATAAGGCTCAGGTACAGATAATATTCCCCACAAGTCAAATGCGCAATCAGTTCACTAGTTTCCTCAGGTTCTTACCCTTGGTGATGTAGTGGGTAGGAACTAGTTATTTTAGTCTTTCACTGTATTCTAGCACACTCTCAGCGACTCAGTCCCACCACAGATGGAAACCCATAGTAATATTTTGTGCAGTTCAAAAGTGGCCGCAGAGGAGGTCAGGCATTGCATTTGTCTGAACGCAGCCATACTGGCTGATCTGAAATGAATCGGCAGGTCAAGACATCAATGTGGAGGTGCTCCCCAAAGAAGTTGCCAGTGAATCCATTGAGGCAGTTAGGGCCTCGACCGGGGCCTATGGGTAGGTTACGCCAACTTCAGCTCAGCCAGGCAAAAGAGCAAGGCAGCCCTGAACTGGTCCAACACCAAGGTATATGCATCCCCCCTCTAATGAATACACAAGTGGTGTTCATGCAGCCTGCCTCAGGCTGAAGTTCAAAGGCATGTAGAGGTGGACATTTGCACTTGTCACCAGGAGCTGTGAAGAGAATGGGGGATCCTCTGCAGCATTGTTCACCCATGACCTTGCTCACAGGCAGTTCTTTTTCTCTAGCTGTTTTTCAGGCGAGAAATATGCTGTGTCTCTCCACCTGGATATTCCTCTTCCTGCAGTACCAGGCAGACTCCTTCCATCTGTCAGCTGGCAAGCAGGCTTCTAGGCACTAGACCGACTTGGCAGACCATGAACCCCTTCTACAGAAAGCACAGACTTCACCTGTGGGAGAATGACTGTCAGACAGATACCAGCCTATTTTACATAGCAGTTCTTCTAATACTCTGCAGAGCACTCCCGCCCTTATTCATGAAGAATTTGAAACAGGAAGACAGTGGGGTGGTTTTGGATCCCAGTTATATACACCCATTCTAGTCAGGGTATGTGGATTCATGGCCCTAATCTTCTGAACTGGGTTGGGGTGTTTCTCTTTCAAGTTTCCATCTCGGGCTGCCATCCAAGCACAGCCTTTGTGTGTAAAGAGATGCATCTCACAGCAGATGGCTCTGGGGCTGCCTCAAACAAAATTTGCCCACTCACATGAAGTTTTGCTTTAATGCTCGTTCCCAGTACTTTGCCCTAAAATCTTGAGTCCATATTTAGTGTGTTGAATTGTCTAGCCTGTGTGCTGCACAAATGGTGCTTGTGAGGGAGCCGGAGTAATGACTGCCAGTGGGATCCGTTGTGGATACCTCTGACCTGGCCTTGCGTAAAATGGGCGACTGTTGTGCTTCCAGGCAGTGCAATTGTATTGCTCACATGCCTTTAGATGGAGGGGGAAGACCTACATTCAAAAATGTCCTCCAGAGCTGAGGAAACATCAGCCAAAGGCTGGATCTCTGGCTGGAGAAGATGTGAGCCTGTCCTGTCCACCTAAGAGCCTACTGGCTAGAAGTAGCCTACTTACCCTGCAGTGGAGAGACTGTCCAGGAAGGAGTGAAGTGCAGCGTGTCCACAATGGCTGTGGGGCACCCAGAAGAGCAAACTGTTGGATAGTCATCTAGGAGGACCAGCGTGTTAGACCTCTCCAAGGCTCTTCTGGGAGTTGCAAGGGAAGCCAAATCTAAGTGATGGCATTATTGATGAGACATTGTGGGGGCCGTGATTGTGTGTTGCCATACTTCCCATGCAGGGCTGCATCTGCCAATCCTGATTGGCCTGTGTGGGGCTGCAGCTACCAAATTTGTGACCAGCCCATGTGGGGGCTGTCTCTGCCGAATCCAAGGCCAGCTGATGCGGGGCTGCAGCTACTAAGAGTTGCAGGGCCCACTGAGCCTTTGTCTGTAATTCAGCCTGCCCTGTCATGGCCTCCAGCACTGGACTACAGAGACCCGAGGGACTGCATTTATCAAAGTCCGGGAGGGACTGCACATCCCAGGATTTTGATTACCAGTGCAGAAGAATCTGAGCAGGTACACCACCTACTTCTGACCATCGCCTAAGATGAAAGTACTCTACAAAGGCCTGCCAATGTGCTGCTGCTTCTCAGAGTGTGCAATAGCACTCCAGAGTACTGGACATCCTGAACGTAGCCGGAAAGGACTTACTCACCCTTATTGAGGATGATTGAACTGAACTTGTGCTCAATTCATGCTACTTCTAGTCAGCCGTAGAGATAGAAGGGGAGAGTCAAGAGCTGGGGAAAGGGCATGGGGACTGTGTGTGCAGCATTTTCCAAAGTAGCACTCATAGACACTGACTTGTTTACATTATTAGTGGTGTGTCGTTTTGAAGGAAAATTTTGAGATGAAAGTACTTTATTTCTTGAAAAAATAAGCACTAGGTTAGACATATTTTACTGGGTTTGTTGATTGATTATTGAGCTCTGAGCTCAAGCACCCCCACACTACCTCCTTCGGATCCTGTGACTGCTTGCTCACACTGCCCTGAGAGTCAAGTGTTGAGAGAGTTGTACTTGGCCCAGGTTGCAGAGCCATGGTAAAATGGGTGCCAGGACATAAGAGGAAGCCACCCTGTAGTGTCCTGAGGACATTTTTCTGTAGCCCCCTCCCATCCATCACAGACATCACCTGTTAGGTGACCCTACTAATGAAAGGGAGCTGGCCATACATGCTCTCACTCCTGTTAATGAACTGCACTGTGCATCCGTGACACTCTTTTTATGCTAATACCGGTGTAGGGCCCATGACACCGCATTGACAATGAGGCAGACAAGGCCCTCCTACCTCTGCAGCCCTGACCTTGATGAGGCCTGTTCCCAGCAGTGACAAGGCAAAGAGGCCCCATTGCCCTATTAAAAAAGTATATTGAGTGACCATCCAATCCACAGCAGCAAACATGAAGAGCTTTCCTTCTCTGACAAAAAACACTGGCATGGTTTTTGATTTGGTGTGCTCATTTTTGAAGACTACCAAAATAACCAGCTTGTACCACTGACGGCGAGTGCATCTATTGGCCTACGACGTACAGCAAAAACAACTTGCTGAAGGCCTAGTAGCAGAACCAAAAGTAAGCTGCGCAAACACGAAAAACGTCTCTACCACTAGCACCCTTCAGAGACCATGACCATCTCTCTGCCTTGTAGGCCATGGCATCGATATTGAAGAATTTCTGGCACAGTGCAGAGACCGAAGACTTTAAAGGTCCAGCAACTCACATAGTCACTGGGATACAAAGTCTATCCGGTTACAGTCATACCAGCTCTCGAAGCTTCATGGAAGAACCTCTGTGAACCCAAGGGCAAGCCATTGACAACCAATAGCAAGTTACTTCATGTATCTTGCAATACTACTCTGCATGTTCTTTTGAAAAGTACATAACTGCTACCACCTGCATAACGTATACAAACTTGACAGGAGTCAAACCATCAGCATCACACCAAAGGCCAAGAAGCAGCCATGACCCTCTGAAGTCACATTCAATCAGCAACATTTTCTTACCCATCATCATCTTGCTCCAGTCTTCAGCTGGACCCATCTGTCCCTAAATGTTCCAAGAGTGACTTGGAAGTGCTCATCAGCTGTCTTGCTGCAGCCCCCACGCAGAACACATGCAACGCCAACACAGTCCACAGCAGTCCCATTTCTGACTCAATCAAGGAGGCTCCTCATGCCAGACATGTACTCGCTGTTGCTTCACTGAAGGCTGATGGAGATGGAGGTGGACTTTAGAAGCTCATTGACAAGTATCCAAGTACCTCCAAGACTGTCTTCCGAGAGCTGGACAACACACCAAAACCAGCTTCACAATGGACTTCTCATGGCTCCAGCAATGCTCATGATGCATGGTTTGAATTTTGAACACTAACCATGAGTTGTCTTGAGCATCAGCAAGGCGCACAAACACTGTTCTCTAGGTACAGGATTCTGTTGTGATGCTGTTATAGTATCCTGGAATACTCTGCATCATTCTTAATGCCCTGACTCACATCACGTTAAATCATGAACATGAGAAACAATGTCCTGTTGCAGCCGGCATTCTTCACCAAGACGTTGTCCGATGTCCTGCTGATTGACTCTGAACCCAATAGATTCAAAGTGGTGTCCTGTTTTGTTTATGTTCTTGTCCACTGTTGGACATTTTGTCTTTTTTCATTTTTGGGAGTAATGTAGTAGCCTGAGACAGTCGCTGCAGCCCCATTCTAGAGGGCTGTCCCTACACATACAGGGTCGGATTGGGATCACAATTAGGTCCGGGCACTCCTAAAAAAGTGGCCCACATTCCCAGATCGTGCCTTTTCATTAAGCAACAATTGATTTAGTCTTATTGGGCACATGTTTATAAAAATGTTTGGTAATTTTAACATTTATAGCTTATAGAGCCAGTTGCTGGGTAAAAACTGTGAGCACTGAGTTTTGGCCAGGCGGACAACGTGAAATATAATGGTCCAAGGGCCACAACACCTGCTCTGATGGGTATTTTCAATATCCTGGCCTGTACAAAAATGACAAATATCACCAAAATCCGGTATGTTTCCCCCTAATCAGTATGTATTAAACATTTAACGTAAGGCAAATGTACTTTATATTGATTTCTAAATCTGCCTAATGATCCGTGACGGATCGTCAAATTAACAAAGGCAGAAAAGCCATGTTAAAAAAGAATAAGGTTTGTATTCTATATATAGATTTGTCTTTAATATCATGCTCTGGCGTTTGCAACATTTGAAAACTTGAACAATGGTCGGTCATTTAAAAAAAATGTTTTTTGTAGTTTTATATAGTGTGAACTAGTCTAAGAGGCATTGGTTCTAGTTCAATGAGCACCAGCTGCATTAGAGGAGATAAAATTTGTTTTTAATTTTTAGCCTCAGAACAAGAAGTGATTTGCCCAGAATCACAGGATGTTGAGCTAAAGCCGGGATTCCAACATAGTTCCAAAGCTGGCAGCTCTGGCCAAGGTAGCCTCACAGCAAGGCCTGTGCAAACAGCCCACCCACACACACACACACACACACACACACACACACACACACACCACCTTACACTCAGCGCAGAAAGACACAGGGGCTAAGATGACAACACTTGGCCCCCAGCAAAGCCCCTGAATACTCTCTCCTTCCCCATCCCCTGAATGTGCTGTGATAGCCCAGTGGGGGAGCGGCCGGGGGAAAGACAGTGGGCCCGATTCACAGAACTAACTTAAGACAAAATCCTAAACTTACTACCATTTTGGTATTCACAGAAGGCACTTACTCATTTTGGTATTCACAGAAGGCACTTACTCGTTTCGGTATTCACAGAAGTTAGGAGTCCTAACTTTAGGACTCCTAAACTGAGAAAAATCCTAATTTTAAGACTTTCGGTATCACAGAAGGCATTTAGGAGTCCTAAAGTTAGGACTCCTACCTTCTGTGAATACCGAAGTGAGTAAGTGTCTTCTGTGAATGCCGAAATGAGTAAGTGCCTTCTGTGAATACGAAAATGGTAGTAAGTTTAGGATTTTGTCTTAAGTTAGTTCTGTGAATCGGGCCCAGTGATTTTGGTCTGGGTCGAACCCAATGGAGTGAGGTGAAAATTACCCTACAGCCAGAGGAACAACTGCCCCCCAGGGAGCCCGCTGGCCGCTTCCCACTCACCCCTCCCCAGCCCATTATAGCCAATTATAGCCTCAGGGCTAAGGCCTGGCAGAGGTGGAAGGAAGCAAAGAACTAAGCTTCTGGTCCCGTCTCGGAGGTGGGGGCAACGGGGGCTGAGGTGAAGATGGGCCATCGGCGGTTATCACCTGACACTGAACCCCGTGCAAGGCTGTTTTCCTCTTCCCGGCCCGCCTCTGTTTGACAGCCCGGCAGGGAAGAAGGAGCACAGCTTTTGGGTGTGTGTGCAGCCCCCCTGGGGCTAAGCTGACGTCTGTGACGGCAGGCCTAGTGAGGCAAGTCCCTGCCCTGATAGCCAGCCCGCCTGACAATACAACCGTCTGGCTGGGGGGCTGCCAAAGATTGCAATGCTCTGTGGCCCGGGTGGCACAGGGCTTAAAAAAACAGCCCGCAGGTGTCACTAAGGCGCCGGCCCATCGGCTAATGCCCAACTGCCCACCTTTCCATTCCGACCCTGTACACATACATGCATTCACCACAGACAACACCATTCATGTGACCATTCTGTTAAAAGTGTGATGGGTGCACATGGCCTCACTACAGTGCATCCATGCTGTCCTTTATGCTAATGCAGGCCTTGGACCTACAATACCGGGTCCTTACTCTCAGCAAAGATCCGACTCTCGCTTCTTCACTGGTAGCGCTCCTAGGATATGGAACTCCCTGGCACCGGAAATACGCAAAAAACACTTGTATCTCATTTACAAGAAGAGCATGAAAGCACCGCTGCTCTAAAGCTACCTGATGAACTGACTGATCTGGCCATATAAAGAGAAGGCCTGGGCGAAATTTAAATTACATCAGTGTAGTATCGGTAATTTCGTGTTAAGCTTGTGTAGTATACTGAAAGAAGTTGAGTCCAAGTAATTTTCCATGAAGATTTATTGGTTAGTAGATTACATGGAAAAGAAGAATAAGAGCCCCACCAGGAGCAGCCTCCCTGCTGCTCAGCCCCTACACCAACTGACTCAGGCACTCCAACATTTCACATCCCAACATTCTCTCACGTAATCATTCTGGCTGAGCAGCAGGATACCACATATCTCCCTCCTTTACAATGGAAAAGAAGGAAGTATTAACATACATCAGAAAATAAGCAAATAAATAGAGAAGAAAATACACTGGAAGAAAGCATGGAAATGAAAGGTGGAAAAGTAGGAAACGCAAACAAGAAAGGATGAAAATAAAACAATAACTAATGCACCAACACCCTTTCTCACAGAAAGACAAACCCACATCCTCCCTCACATAAATAACAAAACAAACCCAAGTACAAAGATATGAAAGCTGGCCAGGCAAACACAAAAATATACAAGGGCATAAGCAAAAAGGTGAAGGAGAGAACAAAAGACAGAAGCAAAAGAACAGTGAAAGGGTGGAAGACAGCTATGGATAGGACAAGCAAAAGGATAGTTGCCTTTCACTCAAGCAAGAGTATGAAGAAAAGTCCCCAGAAAGACAGCAAATCCTAGGCATGGCAGAAAATGCCACACAGTACATTGCAATATATAAATGCAAAAAGCAGAAATAGGTGTGGGAAGGACCACACAGTAGAATGCCATACAGAAACGTAAAACTTGTGTGATGTAAATATCACAGTAACACAAGGTATGGTGTAAAATGCCATACAGTAAAAACACAAGGTATGGCATAAAATTCCACTTGTAATAATGTAAAATGCAGAAACTGTAAAACTAGGTGTGGAGCACGCCACACGGCACAACGTACAGCAAACGTTTGCAAGCGGAGGTGTGGAAAATAACCACACAGTGCTAATAGGAACTGTAAAACTACTCCAAACACAGGAAAGGTGTGGGCAGGCACCACACAGTACAATAGAATAAGTAGCAAAAGCAGAGGGTAGTAAACTACCAGAGCAATAACATTATGTAAAGAAAGGTTCCCTAGAAAAAACAACAGCATGTAAAAGAAAAACTTGCAGTATTCTAAATGTAGATTCTAGAGGACATCTCAAGAAAAATAAATAGAGAACTAAATAAATAAATAAGCAATGAAGGACAATAAATATCAAAGCAAATTGCAGTGTGACATCAGGTTGAAGAATCCTTGTAGCGCAGCAGGGTGAATCCTTGTAGCGCAGCAGGCAAAGTAAAAAAAACACTAGATGGCACAGTAGAAAAAAAAAAAGGTTCAGTACTTTGAGTGTGCCATTAGTGAAATTGTTGAAAAATGCAAGAATAAAAATAAGCAAGGTTTGATTAACAGCAAGTGCACCGAAGAGATACTTGACATCCAGAGTCATTCCCAAAAAAGAAGGCAGAGCATGAGGGGCAGCCAGTTTAAAACAGTACCTTCATTGAAATACAACCATGCTAGGCCGATCCGATGTCTTTCGTAATCACAACACACGTTGGGAGAAGAGCGCTTTTGCAGATGGAGGCGCAAAAGGACTTCTTCAGGCTCACGATATGATGGTTTTATTTAGGTGGAGAACGTGGTTGGCAAAGGCAAACTGGTTGGCAAAATATTGGGGCAAACTCAAAATGGTGGCACTTTTTTTATGCTGGGCGTCTAGGAGCAGGCCCAGCTTGGGAGCTTGGGGGGCAGCCGAGCACAGCGAGGTCTGCCTCCGGGCAGATTGGGAGGGGGGAGGGGGGCGTGGCCGTAGCGGCCATTTCGACGGATTTGGGCTACATTTGGGGATAGCCCAAATGTAGCCCAATTTTGTAAAAGATAGCCCAAAGGCTATATAACGTAATTTCGCGCTAACCCAGCCACCATTTTAGGTTTGGTGACCTGGAGGCTGGGAGTGCTGTTGTAGGGCAGGTTTTTTGGTCAGGGAAGTTGTTTGGTCGAGTTGGGCAGTTTTGTCAGCATAGTGATGGCGAGCGGGGATTATCGCGTGTTGGAAGCCATCCGGCTTCTGAGCGAGGCCGGGAGGATGGACTTCCTGGTGTCGGAGGCGCCGGTGGCCGCGCGCCCGGTGAGGCGCGCGTCCGCTGGGGTGGCGGCCGCCGTCGCGGCATGTTCGCCCCCCCGGAGTGCAAGCGGAGGCATGGTGAGTAGCGGGGGCCGCGCATATGTTAGGAGCGCGGCCCCTGGGGCTGTGGAGGCGGTAGGCGGAGTCGCGGGTGGGACGGTTTCTGGTCGGGAGCCGGGGCGGGGAAGAGTGGCCCGGCGGGGGAGAGCGTCGTGTGCCCCCCCGCCGTGGACGAAATCTATGGAAGGCCGCTCCGCTGTTACGGGAGCGGCCTCGGAGCGGGAGGGCGAGGGCGTGCGTGGGAAATCATCTGAGGGCCGCTCGTATGTCAGAGGAGTGGCCCTGGACTCGCAGGCGTTGCGTGAGAGGTCGGGGAGGGCGGGGTTGACGGGGATGAGGCAGCCAAGGGAGATGCGCCGGAGGCATATTCACGGGGCAGCGCGGTGCGGAGGAGCGCTGCCCCGCAGCATAGTGAGTGGAGAGAGTGCACGGGGGCAGTGGCTAAGCAGTCCAAGGCCCAGGAGGCGGGGCCCACAACAAGGGGAGCGGCACAGAGGTCTCGGGAGCGGAGCACTGAGGGAAGGGGCTGCCCATATGTCAGAGGAGCAGGCCCCAGGGTTGATTTGAGGCAGCCTGGTCAGCGAAGGATTACAGGCAGGGGGGGGAGGGGGGGTGGTAGGCGGTGCGGTGGGGCTTGAGCAGGCTGTTTTGGGCAGGGAGTTTCCGGCCCACGAAAGGGTGGTGGCGGGTGGGGTTGGGGGCCATGCAGTCGGGCTGGGAGGGGGGGGGACAGTAGGGGGGGACTCCCCGGTACTGTTTGAATCGGAGGGGAGCGAGCGGGATTGGGAAGGCCTGGACATATGTGAGTCCTGGGCGGAGGTGTTGGGGAGGGCGCTCGGAGCACGGGGCGGGGTAGGAGGGACGGGGGCACGGAGACAGAGGGGGCCCGGGGGTTGGGCGGCGTGGGGAGCGGTGAGACGGCGGAGGGGCG
Organism: Triturus cristatus; assembly: GCF_964204655.1. Classification (NCBI taxonomy): domain Eukaryota; kingdom Metazoa; phylum Chordata; class Amphibia; order Caudata; family Salamandridae; genus Triturus; species Triturus cristatus. Next base: position 991,626,094 of record NC_140580.1, read on the forward strand.
GAGGTCCTTGAGGAGGGAGGTGGAGGATGAGGGGGCTGGGCCGAGCGTTCGGGGAGCGGGGGAGGCAGGCTTGGGGGAGTGGAGTGACGGGGAGGAGGGGGACGGTGCGGAGGTAGAGGTAGGGGATCTGAGTGCGGTGGGGCGTGCGTGGGTGGCTAGCACGTTGGGGGCAGGCAAGCGGGGGGGGATGGTAGCCAGAAGGGAGGTAGGCCCAGCACACCAGACCATTCCTTTTTGTTTCCGGCGGAGGACCGACAACCTGACCGTCGAGGGGTGCCAGACTTGGTAGGGCTGGGAGCGGCTCGACGGCACCAAGGAGAAGGGAGGGTGGAGCCTTGGGTTTTTAATATAATTAGTTAATTTGTAGTTGTTTTTTAAATTGTATTTAATTACTTATTGTACTTTTTCGCTTCATAGTGGGTTGTGGGTTTTGTAGGGGTATAGGGTGGGAAGCAATTTAATTATAATTAATTAATAATTTTTCATCATTAAATATTTAATTGATAAATATGTAAATTGTGTGACTAATTTATTTTTTAAGTTGTGTTTTAGGTACAGATTGTAGGGCTTGTAGGAGAAAAGGTGAGAAGAAAATTAATTTAAATTAATAATATATTTTTTATTTTTGATTGTTTAAGTGATAACTTAATTTTTTTACATAATTTATATAATTAATTATGTTTTAGGTGCAGGTTGTGGGGTTTATAGGGGTACAGGGTGGATAGTAAATGAATTTTAATCCATTGGCAATTAATTAAAATTATTATAAATTATTTAATTGATAATTAATTATGTTAATTGTGTAATTAATTTTTTTTAATTATATGTCAGGTGCTGGTTGTTGGGGCTGTAGGGGTACAGGGTGGGAAGTAAATGGACAGGGGCGGCTCCTCCATTAGGGCAGAGGTGCATCACCCCACTGCTTTTTCGCGGTGCGAGAAGCAGAAACATAAAATGGTAAAACTACCATTTTATGTTTCTGCTTCTCGCACTGTGAGAAAACCGAAGGATTTGGTTGGGGGTGGTTGGGTGGGCGTGTCTGCTCGAGAGCAGGGAAGTTGTGCCTTGCTCAATGCTGCGAGTCCTGACTGTTAAGTCGGCCCTCTGGGGCCGACTAAACCAGTCATGCGCACTGTCCCTTTTCTCCATTCAGGCTGCATGCAGTATACATGGAGAAAATGGCCTCCCTAAATGCCTGGTTGGTTGGCGTCCCCACCAATCACAACGCTGCCCTTGCAGTGTTGTGATTGGCTTAGGGTAGGTGAGGGAGGCTGCCTGCTTCCTGTTCCTGCCGGAGGCAGGAGAGTAGGAAAACGCGAGACCCGGCCAGGCGCTGAGACGGCGCGGGACCTGGGAAGGTCCGTTTTTTTTTTTCTTTTAAATTACCACCCCCCGTGCGACCTCCCCCTCACCCCCTGAACTTCCCCCCGTGAATCCCCCCGCCTCCCGCGAGTCATGCCGCAGGTGACTGTAAATGAATTATAATTAACAAATGATTGTTATGAAATGTTTATTTGATAATTAATTATGTAAATTTTGTAATTAAGATTTTTTTTAAATATATATTTGTGTTTTAGGTTTAAAGGGTGGGACCATAATTAAGAAATAATTTATTGATAATTAATTATTACTTAATTATGAATTATTTAATTGAAAATTATGTGAATTATGAACTTTTCATAGTTGTTAAATTATATTTTAGGTTCATGTTGTTTAGTTTGTAGAGGAAAGAGGGAAGTTAATTAAGTAATCATAAACAAATAAAAATATTCATTTGTTTAATTTAAAAAAAAATTATTTAATATGCTAATTATGTTTATTTTTATTACATTGTAATTGTTGGCTGTTATATTTATGGGAAGATAGTAGTTTTTTTTACTTAGATTAATAATATTTGTGTTAATTGATAATAATTATAAAAAATTGTAATATTTATGTTCTTTTTAAATTTTAAAGACATTTAGGGCCCGATTATGAGTTTGGGGGTCCGATTGCCATAAAGCCGTTGTGGCAGCCCCTAGAAGACCACTACGCTGTTAGTGTTTCGCCCGCCGTATTATGAGGTATGCAACCTGAAATGCCAGCCTCGTCGATGGCGTAGTTCCAGCCTAGACCGTGGTGGTCTGCAATGTTGGCAAAGCATATTTTGTCGCAGTCAGGGTCACGGCTTCCAGCTGAGCTGATTACGACAACACAGTTGTACTGGCGGTCCCCTTGCAGTGGTTCCCCAATGGCAGTCGACTGCCACGGTACGCACGCAGAAAAGCACCACAATAGTGCCTATTGGATGGATTCAAAAACTACACAGCTGATGTCCTTTTGCCAAGTAGACACGCCTGCAAATCACATTATAAAACCCACCCTATCCCTGACCATGATCCTTTGCTTCTCGACTGCAGTCCATGAGACAGCCACCAGCGTTTTGCACTTTTTTGAGATAAGGCAGCCCTTTTTTCTTTTTCTTCATCCCATTTTGCACTCTCCACACCACTTATTTTGGTTTAAGGTAGTTTCTTTAAAATCCCTTGGTCTTTTTTTTTGTTGCTTTGTCACTTACTTTATTTTGCAGTAATGCTTCGCCCCAAAAATCCATGTTTTACAGAGGCAGAGTTGACAGTCATGGTGGATGAGATCATAAAAGTTGAGTCACAATTGTTTGGAGCCCAAGTCCAACATGCTCCTGTCAGCAGGAAAATGGGAATGTGGGACAGGATAGTCAACAGAGCAAATGCTGGTGGTACCACTCTGCACACACAGCTGGAAATTGGGAAGAGGTGGCATTACCTCAGGGCCAAGGTGTGTTCGCTGGTCTCTAAGCACCATCTGAAGGCCCAGAGGACTGGCGGTGGTCCTCCCGGCCCCTCATTACAACTTCTTTCCCTGGGAGGAGAAGGTCTTGGTCATCCTGCATTCTGACGGCTTGACAGGAATAGCTGGGGGAGTGAAGTCTGGTAAGTTACACTATACTAACTGTCACAATGTACTGTTTGCTCTTTTTGCTATTGTATTGTCTACCTAATTTCCTAACAACCAGGTATCAGAGATGTCCGTTTGTCAGTGTAAATGTTTATTGTTGCATATCTCCATTAGATGCCTCATGTTGGAATGCTGTCTATAAGTGTATAAATATAAAAATATCACCCCAGGATCCATGATATGTATTAATCTGCAAAGGGATGGTTCATTCCAAATGCATGTTGCCAACAGGGTATATTACACCAGCCATTTTCAAGTGTGGGGAAGTAGAGATGGAAATGACTACAACTACCATGAAATCCTGCTACTGTAATTCTAAACAAGATGCAATAGTGATCTTGCCCCGTCTCACTAGTCTGCCCTGTCACAACTGATAAACACTTATCATGCAGATTACCATTTGTCAAGTGTTGGGGAGTTCTGATTGAAATGACTACAACTCCTATCAGGCCCTGTTACTGTAACTCGAAATAAGACTTTGCCCAGTCTCACTAGTCTGCCATGTTACAACTGATGTTGTGCAAGGTACATCCAATGCTCTAATCAGAGAAATGTCTGACTAATTTGCTTAAATTTTGTCCTGATCTCCTCCGCTGAATGATGGCATGGGTGCCACCATGCCAAGTGTTTACCTCAAATATATGTAAGGCATAAAGGAAACTCAGCGGATAAGAAGTGGCAGGTAACCCATTGACTCTGCACTGCTGACATGAGGACTAATGCTAGATATATAACCAAGTTTTATGTTTGCCTGTAGCCTACACAACTTAGCCTTGGAACATTCAGATATACATGTTACTTCTACGCTGTGTTGACTTAAATATTCTGTAGATGTCATGGTCGTTTCTTATTCCAAAATGCACCATAGCACATCTGAGCTGCTCTATTCTATAATATGTATTGAATGACTCCAAATGTCTTCTTAACAAGTTCAATACCACTATAATAGATCACAATAGTAATCTCTACCAATTTTGTTTCTTCCTAGGTCTCTACTTGCTGTGAGACAAACGATGTGGGTGTACATACCACATTCCCACAATAACAATGTTCTTTATTTGTCATCAGGTCTATCTGGCTGAGCATCTGGCCAGAGCTTGCCCACCAAGCAGACTCCCACCCCTGCCCAAGATCAAGCCCTCAGTGATGACAACACTCCTGGAGATGTGGATGACCTTCCTGGCACAGCCTGGGCAGACGGCAACAGTGGGTCTCACTGTGCCCACAACAACACCTCCCACCCCAGCTGCCACAACACAGTCAACCTCTGCCCCCCCAAATCTGTGTACCTAGAACAGTCAGTAATATCTTGTGCCCCCCAATCCTGGATTCTGAGGTGGCAATCACTAACCAAGTCACTGAGGAACCGGCACCCAGTGGGAGGGTACAGCATGGGTCAAGGGCACAGTCTCCTGGGGTCAGGGGTCGTGAGAAGGTAACTGGGCCCGCTGAGTGAGCCCACTGGCACCACTCACACCCAGGCCACCATCACTAAGTCTTGGGAGCTTATCAAGACTTCCAAGGTATGAAGGGCAAGGTACTAACAGAAATCTGAGAGATGAAGCAGCTGCAGAGGGACATATACCAGGAAGTGGCCGGCATCAACGCCAATATGAGCTCCCTCGTTGGGGTGTTGCAGGATATCAACACCACCCTCTGCAGAGCTTTTCCTCCACTGTCTCCCCCCCCATCCTGTGGTCAACCTACATCCAGCCCATCAATATCTGTGGCAGCCACAGGAAGAGAGGCCCTTCCAGAGGAAGACACACCTTCAGTGGCGGCCGCTCCATTAGGGCATCAGAGCGCCGCCCACTGCTTTCTCACAGTGCGATTTTAAATACCATTTTATTTCCTGCTTCTCACGCTGTGAGAAAGCAGAAGGCAGGAGTATGCCTGGTTGGGGGCGGGTGGGTGGGCCAGTCGGGGAGGAGTGGCTTGCAGCACTCTGAGTGCCCCGACTGTTTGGTCTGCCCTGGGGCCGACCAAAGCAGTCATGCGCACTCTACATTTTCTTTATGTAGGCTGCATGCAGCCTACATAGAGAAAATGGCCTCCCTACAGGCGTCCGGCTGGGTGCCGTCTGGGACTCTGCACCAATCACAACGCTGCCATTGCAGCATTGTGATTGGCTTAGGGGAGGGGAGGGAGGATACATGCTTCCTTCCAATTCCAGGCAACCCCGGTGGAACCGTCACCAGGCCAGGAACGGAGGCGGCGCGGGACTGGTAACGTAAGTATTTTATATTTTTTTAAACCCCCCTGCTGGATCCCCCCCTTGCGTGAACCCCCCCTAGTGCGAACCCCCCTCCCCTCCCACGAATCATGCAAACCGCAACTGTATTTCTCTGTAAATTAGTATCAGGTTTTAACATGAGTTTCCTTGCATTTAGCCTCCGGAAATAGCTTTTGCACCTACTCTTATTAAATAATGAGACTGTAATATGTTTATATGCAAAGCATTTGCACATTAATATGCGTGCCTCTGTAATGAATTAGGAAACCACAAGGGGTCGCTTTTCCGAACAAACTGTTCAGCTACCCGATAGTGTTTTTACTGCGCAGTCTTAGACTGTACAAACTCAGGCTGACAGTCTCGATCTGCAGTGGAGCTGTAAGGAAAGGCACAGCAACCACAAACATGTGCTGCTCGCTTGCTGTTTAGTCAAAAACTTCAGGAAGGACGTCAGCAACTATGCTTCGCAAATACAAAACATAACATGGTCACCGGAACTAGCCCCTGTTGCGCTGGAAGCCTTCCAGTTCCCTCCACATATTACCGACCTCTTAAGCATGATAACATGTTACATTAAGTCCAGTTCACACATGGTAGGCTTGGAGACGCACTTGACATGAGGCGCTGATACCCCCCTTAACTCGTTTTTAGGTCGCGCCTGACCCAGCGCATGCACTGGTCTGGCAAGAGTTTTTGTGAGGGCTCAAAACAATGCTACCAGGCCAGCCTAGAGCTACAGTGCATGTGCGCGGGCGCACGCTTAGGAGCAGAGGCTGGCAAACCTCGTCATGCTCACTAAGCGCCCGCAATCACTTTCGCGGCGCCCCTTTGATGTTCTCGTTCAAAGAACATCAAAGAACATGTTGTGTTGATGCTTTGCTGCGCCCGTTTGACTTACAATGTGCTTTCTCTTTCCACAAACTCGATGTTTGTGTTCCTTTATTTTGAGATGCTTTTAGTATTACTGTTTTGTGACTTAAAGAACATTAAGGAAATGTTACTGTGAAACTGGACAACGTTCACAGTGTTTATTTCTGATCGCAGCGGCTGCTTCATGTCCGTTGCACCAGTCAGGGAATCCTTTCGTTGGCGCTTTCATGAGGACATGATGAGGAAGCTGGAAACTTTTGGCACATTCTCTTGAAAAGCACAGCATATTGGCGACTGGTTAATCGATTAGACCTATGTAGCGCTTTAGATCTCAAAGCGCTATGGTGGGTGCAGCAGTTACAACTCATTAAATTGGGTGCAACTCACAAGGAGGGGGCAGGTTTGAGTGCACATTGGCTGCAATCGAACACTTAAGATGATGGGCTGTGTGTATCCATTATTAGCACTCACTCTTCGCTAAGTGATCTTGTTTGTTTTGTTGTTGTGTTAATGCTTTGCTGCGCCCGTTTGACTTACAACCTGCTTTCTCTTTCCACAAACTCGATGTTTGTGTTCCTTTATTTTGAGATGCTTTTAGTATTACTGTCACACACAACCACAAACACACACACAACCACAACCACACACACAACCACACAACCACACACACACAACCACACACAACCACACATACAACCACACACACAACCACACACACCCACACACACACGCAACCACACCCACAACCACACCCACAACCCCACACACAACCACACACACACACAACCACAACCACACAACCACACCCAACCACACACATAACCACACACACAACCACACCCAAACACACACAACCACACACACACAAACACAACCACACACAACCCCACACACAACCACACACACAACCACACACACACACAACCACACACACAACCACATGCACAACCACACAACCACACCCACAACCACACACACAACCACACCCAACAATACAACCACATACACAACCACACACAATCACACCCAAACACACACACAACCACACACACAACCACACACACAACCACACACCCACAACCCCACACACACAACCACAAGCACACCCAACCACACCCACAACCACACACACACACAACCACAACCACACACAACCACACACACAACCACACAACCACACACACACACAACCACACACACACACACAACCACACACACAACCACAACCACACCTACAACCACAACAACACACGCAACCACACACACAACCACACACAACCACACACAACCACACACACAACCACACACACACAACCACACACACAACCACACACCCAACCACACCCACAACCACACACACAACTACACACAACCACAACCACACACAACCACACACACAACCACACAACCACAACCACACACAACCACACACACACACACAACTGCAACCACACACTGGACCACACACACAACCACACACACAACCGCGCACACACACAACCACACACATACAACCACACACACAACCACAACCACACACACAACCACACCCAACCACACATCCACACACACACCCACAACCACACCTGCACCCACAACTGCACCCACACACAACCACAACCACACACACAACCACACACACAACCACACACACAACCACACACACAGGCACACACACAAGCACACACACAACCACACACACACACAACCACACACAACCATACACACAACTACACACACACAACCACACCCAACCACACACATACAACCACACATACAACCACACACACAACCACACACACAACACACACACTGTTGGAAGGCGTTCTCCGGGGGGCTTCGGAATACGTTCCTGACCACCCGTTGACCCACCTCTCCCAGAGTTAGGCCGAGCAAGAGCGGGGAGGCCCTTCCTGGAAGGGTCTCGTACCTAGGATCGCACACACTGAGCTTGCACTATCTGACAGAGGGACACCACACAGTAGTTCTTCGTAAGACAGTATACTGCGCACAGCTCTCAATCCTCGAGCTGGGGGATGTTGCTTCTCTCGGCAATCTCTGCCGATTCCCCGGGAGGAGAGTGCCGCGAGTCACTCAGCAGGCACAGGTGGTTTCGGAGTCGGGGAGCCGCGACAGCGTCAGCAGGGCTCAGATGGTTCAGAGTTCGGGGAGCCACGACGGCGTCAGCAGGGCTCAGGTGGTTCAGAGTTCGGGGAGCCGCGACAGCATCAGCAGGGCTCAGGTGGTTCAGAGTTCGGGGAGCCGCGACAGCGTCAGCAGGGCTCAGGTGGTTCAGAGTTCGGGGAGCCGTGACAGCGTCAGCAGGGCTCAGGTGGTTCAGAGTTCGGGGAGCTGCGACAGCGTCAGCAGGGCTCTCGTAGGTCCAGGTCTTCTCTGCCTCCCGTCCCTTCAGCACCCCTTGTTATACTCCCCCTCCTCTTTGAAGTCCGGAGTCCTCGCCGAGAGGGGCCTTGGTGCCTGGGGGCGGTGTCTCGGGATTTCCTGTCGTTCGGCCCTTTGATCTGTTCAGGTGGGTCTGGGAGGGACTCCAGACACCCAGCAGGCGAGGCGCCTGCTCACCGGGGGCCTGGTGGCCGATTGAAACCTTCCTTGGGGAGGAGACCAGAGGTGTGACAGGGACGGCACCTCCCGGTCTGGCTTGGGGGGTTTCTCACTCCCTCGGCCGGGCATGCGTGTTGGGGTCTTGGGGGTTGCTGGGGCCTGGCTGGCCATCGGGATGTTGGGCCATGGTGGCCGGAAGTCTGTGACATCGGGGATCGGTGCGGTTGCAGGGTGGCTTGCTGGTCGGGAGGGCCCACGCCACGAGGCCGGTCTCACACTTGCCCCCCCCCAGCTGAAAGGCGGGGAGAACTACCCATCCACTTGGGGGTTCTCCTCGCTGAAGCGGAAGAATCGGGACAGGCCGTCCGCGTTGGCGTGGTCAGTCCCGGGGCGATGCTCCACAGTGAAATCCATCCCCTGGAGGGAGATTGACCATCGTAGCAGCTTGGGGTTTTCTCCTCGCATTTGCATCAACCACCGCAAGGGTCGGTGATCCGTTTGAACTCGAAAGTGGGTTCCGAACAAGTAGGGCCGTAGCTTTTTGAGGGCCCAGACTACTGCGAAGGTCTCTCTTTCAGTGGTGCTCCACCGCTGTTCTCGAGGTAGCAACCTTCGGCTGATGAAGGCTATGGGCTGATCGATGCCTTTGTCGTTGAACTGTGAGAGGACTGCCCCGATGCCGTGTTCTGAGACGTCCGTCTGGACCACAAACTCCTGAGAGTAGTCGGGGGCTTTGAGTACCGGAGCAGTACATATAGCGGCTTTCAAGGCGTCGAACGCTTTTTGGCACGGGGGAGTCCATTGTATTTTCTTCAGGTGGTTTTTGGAGGTTAGCTCTGTGAGGGGGCCTGCGATGCTGCCATAGTTCTTAATAAACCTACGGTAGTAACCGGTGAGGCCCAGGAAGGCCCGGACTTCCGTTTGGGCCATTGGGGGTTCCTAGGACAGGATGGCGTCGATCTTCGGCTGGAGGGGGGCGACCTGCCCGCTTCCCACATGGTGCCCCAGATAGATCACGGAGCCTTGTCCAATTTGACATTTGCTGGCTTTGATGGTTAGGCCGGCCTGGCGCAGGGCCAGCAGTACTTGTCGGAGGTGCTGGAGGTGCTCTGTCCATTGGGAGCTGAATACTGCTATATCATCGAGGTACGCTGCGCTGAACCCCTCTAGTCCGGACAGGACCCTGTTCACCAGTCGCTGGAAGGTGGGCGGGGCATTTTTCATTCCAAACGGCATCACCCTAAAGCGGTAGTGCCCATCCGGGGTGGAGAAGGCGGAGCGCTCCTTGCCTCCCTCAGTGAGCGCAATCTGCCAGTTTCCGCAGGTTAGGTCGAAGGTGCTGAGGTAGCGAGCGGCCCCGCGGCGGTCGACGAGCTCGTCGGCGCGGGGGATAGGGTGAGCGTCCGCTCGGGTGACCGCATTGAGGCCCCGGTAGTCCACACAGAATCTCAGCTCGGGGGCGACACCAGGGGCAGCCGCTTTCGGGACCAGGACTACCGGGCTGGCCCAGGGGCTGTCGGAGGGTTCAATCACCCCGAGGGCCAACATCTTAGCTACTTCGGTCTGGATGCAGGTTCGGACCCGATCAGGGACCCGGTAGGCTCGGTGTCTCACTGGTGGGCTGTCGCCGGTGTCTACGTCGTGGACACACCAGTCGGTGACCCTAGGGGTTAGGGAGAAGAGGTCCGTGAATTGCCTTAATAGCCGGCGACAGTTGTCGGACTGTTGGGGGGTGAGGGTGGTTGACAGTCTCACCCCCTCCACGGAGCCATCTGTCTCTTTAGCACACAGGGGGTCTGGAAGAGGCTCTGTGTCTTCTTCGGTCCCATCGTCAGTGGCCAGGAGCAAACTCAACTCCGTCCTCACAAAGTGGGGTTTGAGGCGGTTCACGTGGAGGACCCGGAGGGGGTTCCGAGGGGACTGCACATCAACTAGATAGGTGACTTGGCTCTTCCGCTCGACCACCTTGAAGGGACCAGTCCATTTGTTTTGGAGGGCGCAGGGTTTCACCGGGGCCATGACCCAGACCTGTTGGCCCGTCTGAAACTCGACCAGCGTGGCATTCTGGTCATACCAGCGCTTCATCTCTTCCTGGCTAGCCTCGAGGTTTGTCTCTGCGAGTTCTCGGAATTTCCGGGTCTGGTTGCGGAGCGCCAGGATATATCGGAACACATCAGGAGGAGTCCCCCGGAGAGTCGTTTCCCAACCCTCCGTGACCAGGCTCAGGGGTCCCCGGACGGGGTGTCCGTACAGTAGTTCGAACGGGCTGAACCCCAGAGATTTTTGGGGAACCTCTCGGTAGCCGAACAGGAGGCAAGGGAGGAGGACGTCCCATCTCCGGCGTAGGGGTTCTTCGAGGCCCATGATCATCCCTTTCAGGGTCCTGTTAAATCGCTCGACTAGGCCATTCCCTTGGGGGTGGTATGGGGTGGTGAACTTGTATGATACCCCGCACTGCTGCCATAGAGATAAAGTTCGTTCCACGATCACTCACGACTTCGCGAGGGAACCCCACGCGGGAGAAGATCCCCATCAAGGCCCGGCCTACCACGGGGGCCGTCACGGTGCGGAGGGGAATGGCTTCGGGGTAGCAGGTGGCATGGTCCACCAGGACGATGATGAATCGGTGGCCCTGGGCGGTCTTGGGATCCAGGGGTCCTACGATGTCGATTCCCACCCGCTCAAAAGGGGTACTAACAACGGGGAAGGGTTTTAGCGGAGCCTTGCGTTTCCCCCCACTCTTCCCGCTGGCCTGGCACGTGAGGCATGATTTGCAGTGGGCCTCCACATTCGCTCGCATCTTGGGCCAATAGAAGTGGGTAACGAGTCGCTGGTAGGTCTTATCTTGGCCTAAGTGTCCTGCCAGGGGTACATCATGGGCCAGGCCCAGGAGGAGACTTTGGAAGCGCAGGGGTACCACCAGTACTCGGGCCGATCCCAACTCGGCCGACTTCTGTTTGCTGTACAGGAGGCCATTTTCCCAGTATATCCAGTGGGTTCCGGACTGGTCGCCTGCTGCTTGGGCTTCGGCCTGTTGTCGGGGTCCAATGAGGAAAGGGCAGGTGGCTTGTTCCTGGCAGAATTCTTCTCGGGAGGGACCTCCCTCGCAGTGCCACTGGGCCATTTTGGGCAGGTCCCCGAGCTCGGTCAGTCGTTCGGGATCTGGATGCACTGACCCATCATCGGGAATGGTTGCTTCTTCCGGAAGGGGGTCGTCGGGCTCGGGTGGTGCGTCCCGGACCTCGGGGATGGCGACTGTGTTCAGCGGTATGGCCTCACCTCCCTCGGAGGAAGGCAATCTGATAGTCATAGAGCCCGTGGTGGCGCATACCCATTCGGGTAGGCCCATCATCTCTAGATGGGCTCTTCGTTCCACTTGTCCCCACGGGGAACTCTCAAGGTCGTTGCCCAGGAGGCAGTCTACGGGCTGGAAGGTACGGACTGCCACCCTCAATTTACCGGTGACTCCCCCCCATTCGAAGGGGACCAGGGCCATCCGGCATAGGCTCTCGGAATTGTCCGAAGATATGACTGGACAAAAGGCGTCGGGCAGGATCTGGTCTTCGGAGACCAGGTGGCAGTGGACCGCTGTGACACTCGCCCCGGTGTCGCGGAGGCCCTCGACGCGGTGACCGTTGACCGTCACCTGCTGTCGGTACTTCTTCGTGTTGGCGGGCAGGGGTGTTCCGGGGACCATCTCTCGGTCCCCTAGGGAGACCAGGGCCATGGCGGCTGGTTCCCATTCTTCGGAGTCTTCCATCTCTTCTCCTAGGGCTACGGAGGCCATTTGTCGAGCCGGAGGGGTTGTCGTTGCGGGTCGTTGGTACATGGGACACTGGGGGTCACTGGCATAGTGTCCGGTCAGTTGGCAGCGAAAACAGGTGATCTTGACTCGGGGTCCCGACCTCCCCGGTGGCCCGGTGCTGGCTGGAGGTGGGGCTGGAAAGTGCGGAGGTTGTCCTCTGGGGGGACTGTGCTGGGAGCACCCGGGAATTCTCTCGGTCGGCCTTGGTTCCCTCCGCCCCTCTGGCGGGGGGGTCCCTGACTGTGGCGACCGTAGTCTCCCACGGGACCCCGGGAGGCCCGGGTGTTCACCCATCGGTCAGCCTCGACGGCCAGTTTTCAAGGGTCAGTGAGCTTGCTGTCCAGGAGGTGCTGGCATAACTCCACAAAGCAATTGGCAGACAAGTGTTCCCACGCGATTAGGTCGAACAGCTCCTCAAAGGTGGAGACCTTGCTGCCCTTGATCCACCCGTCCAAGGCCCGGCTGTAAAAGTTCACGTACTCCACTCAGGTGGTACCGGGTATCTTTTTGCAGTCTCGAAACCGTTGCCGGTACATTTCGGGGGTGAGCCCATATCTGGCTACTAGGGCCTCTTTCATGTGACTGTAGGAGTTCAGCACCGTGGAGGGCAGGTCTAGCAGGGTATCTCTCCCCTCGCTCAGGAACCGGCCCCACAACCCAGCCCCCCAGTCTTTCTGCGGAACTCGGTGGGAGGTCATGGCAACTTCGTAGGCCTTGAACCATTGCTGGATGTCGTCGTTCTTGTAATATTCGTTCACCACATCCTTGGGGATGTGGAACTTTGGTTCCACGACGGAGGAGAGGGGTTGATTTCCCGAGGGTCTGGCCTCCTCACTTTTAGCCTTGAGCTCGATCTCTTTCAGGCTGCGTTCGTGTTCTAGTTGGAGTTTTCTTTCTTCGTGTTCTCTCTGTCGTTTCTTTTCCTCGAGTTCTCCTTGTAGGCATAATTGTTCTACTGCCAACTTTTTCTCGGCCAGTTTTAGCTCTCCCTCGATTTTCAGTTTTGCTAGCTCTAGTTCGTGGTTGCGGCCCCTTTCTCGGTCCGCTAGCTCCTCCGGGGATAGGCCCCCCTCTGGGGCGCTGCTCCTCCCGGGGATGCTTCGTGGTTCGTTTGGCGGCTCTCCTTCTGTTTGGGCCCGGGAAGCTCCTGCCTCGACCCAGGTCTTCAAGCTCCCTGGAAATCCTCTTTCGTGCTTAATCCGGTGGTAGCGATTCCAAGGTCTTTGCAGAATTGTTTTAATTCTCGATGCGTATAATATTCCAACTGGTCCTCTCAGAATGTCGTGCTTGTGTTGGTACCTGCGGCACCTAGGGAGGTTTCTCCTTCCATTTCTTTTCGGTAGTGCGTCAGTCGTTTACTGCACGATCTCTAGGTGTCGGCTCGGATCCCGTCGTCTGCCACCAAATGTTGGAAGGCGTTCTCCGTGGGGCTTCGGAATACGTTCCTGACCACCCGTTGACCCACCTCTCCCAGAGTTAGGCCGAGCAAGAGCGGGGAGGCCCTTCCTGGAAGGGTCTCGTACCTAGGATAGCACACACTGAGCTTGCACTATCTGACAGAGGGACACCACACAGTAGTTCTTCGTAAGACAGTATACTTTATCGTAGACGTAAGGGATCTTTATGATCCGAAATGCAGGTATTGAATTAGTGCCACAAGCGGCGGCGATCTCGTGATGGGGGTATGGGGGTAGCGGGACAGTCTTTGAGTTCAGTGTCTCTGCGGAGTATCCTGCGCACAGCTCTCAATCTTCGAGCTGGGGGATGTTGCTTCTCTCGGCGATCTCTGCCGATTCCCCGGGAGGAGAGTGCCGTGAGTCACTCAGCAGGCACAGGTGGTTTCGGAGTCGGGGAGCCGCGACAACGTCAGCAGGGCTCAGATGGTTCAGAGTTCGGGGAGCCGCGTCAGCGTCAGCAGGGCTCAGGTGGTTCAGAGTTCGGGGAGCCGCGACAGCGTCAGCAGGGCTCAGGTGGTTCAGAGTTCGGGGAGCCGCGACAGCGTCAGCCGGGCTCAGGTGGTTCAGAGTTCGGGCAGCCGCGACAGCGTCAGCAGGGCTCAGGTGGTTCAGAGTTCGGGGAGCCGCGACAGCGTCAGCAGGGCTCTCGTAGGTCCAGGTCTTCTCTGCCTCCCGTCCCTTCAGCACCCCTTGTTATACTCCCCCTCCTCTTTGAAGTCCGGAGTCCTCGCCGAGAGGGGTCTTGGTGCCTGGGGGTGGTGTGTCGGGATTTCCTGTCGTTCGGCCCTTTGATCTGTTCAGGTGGGTCTGGGAGGGACTCCAGACACCCAGCAGGCGAGGCGCCCGCTCACCGGGGGCCTGGTGGCCGATCGAAACCTTCCTTGGGGAGGAGACCAGAGGTGTGACAGGGACGGCGCCTCCCGGTCTGGCTTGTGGGGTTTCTCTCTCCCTCAGCCGGGCATGCGTGTTGGGGTCTTGGGGGTTGCTGGGGCCTGGCCGGCCATCGGGATGTTGGGCCATGATGGCCGGAAGTCTGTGACATCGGGGATCGGTGCGGTTGCAGGGTGGCTTGCTGGTCCGGAGGGCCCACGCCACGAGGCCGGTCTCACACACACAACCACACAACCACACACACAACCACACATCCGCACACACACTCACAACCGTACCCACACCGACGCACACAACCACACACACAACCACACACACACAACCACACACACACACAACCACACACACAACCACACACACACAACCACACACAACCACACACATAACCACACACATACAACCACAACCACACACACACAACACACACATACAACCACCCACACAACCACACACACACACAACCACCCACAACCACACCCGCACCCCCAACCGCACCCACATACAACCACACACACACCCACACACACAACCACACACAACCGCACACATAGAACCACACACACAACCACAACCACACACACAACCACACCCAACCACATATCCACACAACTACCCACAACTGCACCCGCACCCACAACCGCACCCACAACCACACACACACACAACCACACACACACAACCACACAACCACACACACACACACAACCACACACACAACCACACACAAAACCACACCAAGCATTGGCATAGCCAATAGGTCTCACCTTTGGGACCTTATAAGTGTTTAGCCACGCAACAGTCGATGTGGTTGCACCAAGGATATTGTGCTGCATAACTAAATACACAACCACACCCAACCACACACATAACCACACACACAACCACACCCAAACACACACAACCACACACACACACACACACACACACAAACACAACCACACACACAACCACACACACACAACCACACACACACACTCAACCACACACACAACCACATGCACAACCACACAACCACACAACCACACCCACAACCACACACACAACCACACTCACAACCACACACACAACCACACAACCACACACAACCGCACACATAGAACCGCACACACCACACACACAACCACAACCACACACACATCCACACCCAACCACACATCCACACACACACCCACAACCGCACCCGCACCCACAACCGCACCCGCACCCACACCCACAACCACACACACACACACACACACACAACCACACACACACACAACCACACACAAAACCACACCAAGCATTGGCATAGCCAATAGGTCTCTCCTTTGGGACCTTATAAGTGTTTAGCCACGCAACAGTTGATGTGGTTGCATCAAGGAGATTGTGCTGCATAACTAAATACTTAAAGGTCCCAAAAAGCAAGACCTATTGGCTATGCCAATGCTTGTTTAAAAACAAAACCCAGTCCAAATGGAACCTTTCGGAGAAACTGGACAAATACACCGGTTCTCCTAAACCCCTATCACTCCCCAAGGTAGCCACGACCCTTTGATTTATTCTCCTCGCACATCATTCACTAGAAACCCTCCTCCCGCCTTGTGCAGGGTTTATCGCCAATGCCTAGGTCCAGCCTCTCTCCTTACCCCCCTCAACCCCCCTACTGCCCCTTTCTCCCCTCTCGCCCTACTAGCTTACTTCACCACTTCCTCCCCAGTTTCTAAGTAATTTCCTTACTCATTTTATTGTCCAATTTTGCTGGAGCAAACTGGACTCGTGCGTTGTACTGTTATATGTTGTGTGCTACACACAGACCGGTGCATCAACCGCTAGCTGTTTGTTTCACTGAGCCCCTTACTCTTGGCAACTTTTATTCTTTTTCTTGTTAAAACTCTATAAAGTTATTCTGAAATAAAACGCAAACGTACATCGGGTAGCAGAAAGTGCTGTTGCAAATCCAATAAATGTAAAGCAGCCTTCCTGGAAAATGTCTATACTGCCCAACTGGAGAAATGGCGGCCCTGCTGAGGTCGGAGTGTTAGGAGCATCGCCGGCAGTGACAGTGCTGTCCAATTAAAGCAGCTCTGTTGAGAAGTCCAGAGTCCGCTCTAACAAATGCATGAAGTGCTGCTACTAACCGATATAAAGTGCTTTCAGGGCTGCTTAAAATTCCTACTACTACCCCACTGAAAATCAAGCGCGGCTGTTGAGAAGTTCTAGTCAGCGCTTAATTTGAGCAGGTGGTTGCAGGTGCGCCAACAGGCACTTGTTTTTGAGAACCGGCACTAATTTTTCTGAACAAACTTTGATCCGGTGCAAGAGAGAGAAAAACACAAAAGGGGGAAAAAGGAGGAAGAAGGTGATGGAAAACAGCGACAGATGTAGAAAACAAGGATAACAAGCATTTGCAATGCAACAGGTCTCGCATTTACGTGAGTTTGAGCTGTTGGCATTGTAAATGACAATGCCTTTTATTTATGTTTTGGTTTTGGAACATAAATAAAACACATTGTCATTTATAATGCCAATAGCTTAAACTCGAGTAAATACGAGACCTATTGCATTGCAAATGCTTGTTTACAGTGTGTATATAAAGCGCTCTGATACTTTCGGGTCAAGCTAGCGCTATATAAAACTTTTAAAATAAAAATAAAATAAATAAATGGTGAAAAGGAAAGTGGTGGTGAAACCTGGGGATTTGCAGTGTTTAAAGGCAGCCACTGATGCACTCAATATGTACAGCGGTGTCAAAAACTAACGCTCGCTGCGGGAGTCAGAGGGCTCAGCCAAGCGCGAAAAGCACTGAGGACACGGGAGGGTGGAGGGGCAGAGGGAGGGAGCCTGGCAGAGAGGGCGAGCAGACTGGGAGTGGGAGAGAGATGACAGTGTCCATAGGGGACGGACGAAAGTCATTAAGGATTTAGGTGAGGTCTGGAGACAAGAGAGGCCTGGAGAGAGAGAGAGGGTGGGGAGAGAACATGCTGGCAGGGGGAAGAGGCAGATATAAAGGCACTAGTAAGGAAGGGGAGGCGTCAGCGGGGGAAGCAGATGCTCAGAGAGGCATACAGGGCATAGTAGAGGCAGCGGTCACAGCAAGAGGTACAAGAGGCCCGAAAAGGAAGGTGACGTAACGGCCAGGACTGCCGACTGTGGCGCTGGGGAACCAGATTCGAGTCTGGGCGTCCTCTGCTCAACATCCTGTGATTCCAAGCAAAATTACTTAATCTCCCCCTTTCTACCAAAGAATGAATGTGTCCTTGTGTAACATAACTGATGATCATGTGCAAAAACAAGAAAAGAAAGGAGGCGGAAACATCATCAGGCGGTAGAACGGAAATGCTGAATCAGAAGAAAAGTTGGAAGCAGTGTACCGAGAAAGGAAACAACCAGGTGTAGTGGATAACAAGGAAATATGGATTGATTATGCAGAGGGAAGAGTAGGTTACTGGGTGCAGTGAAGGAGAGTAGGTAACGGGGTGCAGTGAAGGATCGAGGAAATGTTGGGGTGTAGAGAAACGTATGGGTACCATTTTAAAAGGCACGTACAGTGTATGAAGACTGAGGTGGTGAACTTGCATGTAAAAGGAGGACACACAATGTGCAGCGGAAGGGTAGGTGGAGTGTGTATGGAAAAAAGACGCCAGGATCAGGGGGCAGGGTGGGGTGCAGAGGGAGGGTCCACTCATTGTGCAGCTGTGGCAGAGTGAGACTGAGAGTTGTGCTGCGCAGGGAGTGAAGAGGCGTGGGTGTGAAGAGCGCACGATGGGGGGCAGTGCAAATGGAGGGGCGGTGTTTCAGGGAGGTAGGGGCACAATGGGCCAGTCACGCAGGCTGCCAAATGCTGCGCGCACCTGTGTGAAAGTGATCACGATCGCGATCACACATCAAAGCGGCCGTGCGGCCGCGAAAGTGAAAGCAAACGAGTGCTTTCAGGCCTCCAAATGGTGCGCGCGCCCGGCCGACGTACATGCACTGTATTTGGAGGCCTGAAAAGCCACTGTTTGCACTGCCAAAACTCGCTTACTATAAGTCTCGCCAGATCAGCGCTAAAGCGCTGGATCAGGCGAGACCTAAAAAGCGAATTTCAAGAGTGAGATTAAGGGGCAGGTAGAGTCTGGTGGTGGATTCAAGAGGCCTGAGAATCAATACTATCCTCCCAGCCTTAGTACTGGGCACCCCCAGGATTCGATAGCGCCTGCCTGCGGCTCGCAATAAACTTTGGGACGTGGCACTTGTTCTTTTAAAACTAATCAATCACTGGTTCTAGCGCTGCTGTTTTAATACACACAGCAGTTGTGCAGTTTAAAGTGCTTGATTCAGCCGTTAGAACCGTAGCACGGCTCCCGAGAAGTGCTGCTACAGAGATCTCTCGGCGTTTCACAAGTGCTGGGCTGCACCCCCGTGACCACAAAAAAGCCACAGAATGCTCAACTGAGCTCTAAGCCACCACTGCCACTGCTCTGAGCCGCCACAGCCACCACTGCCACTTCACCCTGGAGGCTCCTCGAAGACGTGGGGACCATCCCGAGTCATTACGCTGCCGCGGGTGCTAACTGCATGGTATCACACTGTACGCCCAGCAGGGCGCCAAGACTTGACATTTGCGTCTGGGACCACCCCAGAGCCCAACTTCTGAATGACCATATCCGAAATGGACGCCCCAAGTGCACAGATATCCAGCGGCCCAGGAGCCTCAGTTGTTCTGAGGTCAGTGGTCGAACTGGGCGGGAACGGCAGGGCACGGCATGCCCCTACTTCTTTAATTCTAAAGATTCCGTTCCCCTACTTTTTTATTTTGAACATGCGTCCCGGGACGTAAGAACTATCTATCCAAGGCCTGCAGAGAAGGCTCGGCATTAGTGGCTGTTCTGGGACGGGCGGGGGGCAGGGAAGGAAAAGGTCTCGTCTCTTGCTTCCTGCCCAGACAAGACAAGGAAGGTGTCCACTTCTGCTCTGCCGTTGACAGCTGCCCCCACCCACTCTTTCTTACCCTTATTCCCTCTCTGTCTGTCTAACTCCTCCTCACTTACCGTGACTCAAGAAATGGTTCTCACCCTCTCTTTCTTCCTGTCGTTCATTTGTTGCCCTTTGAAATGGATGCAAAAAAGAAAACAACTTTTGCTGGAAATGCCGTTTTGACATTTTTATATTCCAAAGTGCAGCCTCGGAAATAAAAGGGTTCATAATATGAAAAATCAATAACTAAATAAAGCAAGATGGAGTGTTCTTAAAGTGGCCAGATTGGTTTTATTCAAACCCCAAAAACATTATCGTCACTTTACCGAGTTTGCCATACCTGGTTGATGGGTGGATTGGAAAACAAAATGTGTACGGCGGTTTTGTGTTCACGAATGTGGTCTTTTTAAACCATACTGCTTACGTTTTGTAAGCATATAAGCAGTAGACATTGAAATGGGTCCTTTCTGGGCCCTGTAGTTTTCAGGCAAAAATACTCGTTGATTTCTGCATAAATGTAAAAGTTCACCATGTTGTTTCTGCTTACATTTCACATGCTTTATTTAATCTTTCATTCCCTATGAGTGTTTGCTTTTTCCAGGATGTTGTTACTTTTTCCTTTGGACAGCATATTGCTCTTGTCTAGTGCGTAATTTGAATTGAGTCGCATCCAGTTGTTTATAGCAGGTCAAATTGGATTGTAGTTGGAGGCAGTGAGAATTTCTCTCAGTGGGGCACTATGGCGTTCAGTGAGGGAGCGGATGTAGCACTGGGGGAAGAGCTGCCAAATTAAGAAATAGGGAACCAGGTTCAGCCTTCATGAACAATCCCCCAGACCACTCTCCTGAGGGAGCACATTCCCATGCTAGATCTTAGAAGGCCCCGCAAAACCGGAAAAGCCCTGGTGTCTTAGCACCAGAAGGTGGACCCTAGCAGTGGCAAGTGTGGGTTCAACTTGAAGGCTTGCCCACCACAATCCATACTGAAGTTCGCCTCCAGTCTTGCGGGCTGGCCTACGAAGTAGCAGACCCTAGAGCAACAGTGACTGTGTCACTGAGGTCACAGGACCCTGAGAAGAGCCGGCTCTAGGGCGATGCGGCCGGTGTGACTGCAACGGGTGCTGACTTTGAGGGGGGGGGGGGGTTGTAAATTATGGCTTTAAAAGCACTTGCTGCCTCCTTCCTGGCCTACACCAATTTTCCTCAATAATAAAAATGTCATGATAACTCCGGTGAATAATCTTCTTCCTAGAGCGAGATCGGAGTTTTGTCTAGTGGAAGTTTTGACTCACGAAAAGATAGCGCAGAGGGTTAATGTGCCTGCTGCAAAGAAAATGTACCATGCCCATCAAAAAGTGCACATATTTAAAATAGGTCAGTGGGTTATTGCTTTTGTCAGTAAGATCCTTTTGCTACTTGCAGTTTATAAGTTAAAATCCTAACAAAGAACAGTGAGCTATTAACTTTCATCTAAGAGCTGCATACAAACTGCAAGGTATAAACTAGAGCTTTATGTTTTTTTCCCTTAGCCTTTGATTATCCTAATGTTGCAAAAAGTGATCATTTGGATAGAAATCAATAATGATTATTAAAGAGAACCCCCAATCATGGTATTAAGTTGTATATTCTGAGTTTGTGTTTCTCCAGATCAATCACTATTAAACTATACTGCCTACTAATATGGTTGTCATGTGACTCCTACAGCTTGTAGTCCTTTGTCTTATGTAACATTTCCTATACAGTGATTTACACACGTAAAATTGATTGTCTCTGTGTATATTGCTGACGACAGAAACTCCATGGCTCGGAAACAAATGGCTTGTGCTTCCACTTTTAAGCATATTTGGGACATTCTGTGATTAGAAACATATCCCACTTTGTGAATTTATTTTAATGTCAATAACTCATATTATTCGTTAAATGATCATGTGTATCCATTGGTTTTATTACATAACATAATAAGCTGTAACTGGTCAGTGAAATGCCAAACAAATACAAAAAAATTTGGATGTTTTGCCAATCCTGGCCACACCTCTAACTCCGCCCACTGATCCAATCCTCAGGTTATTTCCGCCTTCTGATTCTCTGCCCACAGTTCCCCTACTTTTTTTCCCCCACTTCGACCACTGTCTGAGGTGCATTGGCATAAAGTTTGGGGTTCGGTGTGAAAGGACTCACTCTCCTGCGCACTGTACTGGAACAGATGGGCTGTTCCGGCCTTGACCACTTCCACAAGCGAGGTCGAGGCATCTCTCTGACGCGAAGACGTTATGTATAGC
The DNA here is from genome assembly GCF_964204655.1 of Triturus cristatus. NCBI lineage: Eukaryota > Metazoa > Chordata > Amphibia > Caudata > Salamandridae > Triturus > Triturus cristatus. The sequence continues at coordinate 991,648,101 of NC_140580.1, forward strand.
GCTTACTACCATTGCTTTGGCATTGTAGTGCACCCTGAGCCCTGCACCGGTTATTGCGAGCCTGAAAATGCCACCAAGCAGCTGTGTTATTCGTCGGGCTTGGTAGTGTGGGTCTTAGAGTTTGTTCAGTGTTTGGCTGTGAGGTGGGTGTCGCAGAACAGTTTGAACGTACCTTGCGTCAGGTCTGTGTAGTGCCTTGTGCACGGATGGCGTGCGAAGCGCTTAGTTTTTCTTTGGGTTTCGTGACCCTTCAATCACCTGGATCTGTGACCAGTGTCGTAGAACACCCGACTCTTGTTTAAAGGCAGTGTACAGTACAGCTCAGCGCCACTCCCACTGGGGTGATTAGACTGCAGGTGGCACGTCACCTGCGCGCCTTGATGCCCGTGTGGGAACCTGCGGCGCTGTGTTTTGTTGTTGTTTTGTAAGAAGAATAGAGTATGCAGTTCCTCAGAAACAAAGGGAGGGAGAGAGTGTGTCGGGAAAAGACTATGTGTAGAGGAAGGGGAATTCCTCTAGGCGGAACTAGGGTCCTCACACACCCAGCAAGCTAGGTGTCATGCTTCATCATATGGACCTGCTCCTCGTCGGGACGGCGCTGCAATCCCCGACGGGCACCCTAAAAGGGGCTCTTTGGCGGAGATCTTTTGTTCCTGGCCGTATGATGTGGTGTGTGTGAGAGGCCTAGTGGTGTGGGTGTGGATGTGAGTGAGTGATTAAAACAAGTTGGATAGTCCAAAAACAAGACTTTATTTAGGAAAGGCTATCCACTTGATTAAAAAACAGGAAACAGAGTGGCAGCTGACTGACGTTAGGGTTCAGCTAAGCTATGCTCTTCTGTGGTGGTCAACATGTTTCATGCCTAGTGGTCTAGTGATCCATGGCAATTCTTCAGGACCTATTTATCAAATAGCTATCCACACACTGTGGGGAGTACAAAAGTTACCTGCCACGTGTATTATGAACAATAGTCTCACCATATGCAAGGGGGAACCTAAGGGAAGAAAAGTTTTGAATAAGATCACCCCAGCATTGGTCAGTGTTGATATTAAACTGTGATTAAATTAATAACACAAAATCTCTCTCCCTAGATAATACGACAGTCCCAATACATAGAATCTCCGATTCCCATCACGCACTGACGTGGAGTTAACTTCCGGTTAGTCGACCCGCCCCCCTTTATTCCACTTCATCTACGGAGGAACCGGAGCTAAGTCATCCTTCCCGGTTCGTGTGGCGCGAGGGTAGGTTAAACGGCCTGTCCCAGTAACAACCTTGACGTAAGTTTAACATTATTTTTATATATTTTTGTGCTGCAGGTGGGTTACGATGGAACCTTGTGAGCGGCGTGAGTATACACCCGTGATTATTAGGTACGATGGTACTCAGTAGAGCGAGCCATTCACTGGACGCGGGGGCATGTGGTGTAACATGATGTTCTCAGCCACAACTATTGGAGGTGCGATCAGATTGGACTACACGAGCGCGCTTGACTTGACCGCCGCCTGAGGATTAGGGGGGGTGCACCCGGTCAGGCATGCCTGTGTTTCCCGCCTCCCCGTGGATACACTTTCCATGTCGGCTGGACATACCCCTCTTCCCTCGTGGGGGGCCCTAGCTAATGCGCGATGGGGCTTCCTATGATGTCCGGTTCGGCATACCTTTAACCAGTTGTCGGTTGTTGACAGTATACTGCGCCTTATTCTGACTCTAAGTTCCTGGTGCGGTCCCTCTTGTCACTGAATTAACCCCCGGCCTGTGTCATGGCCTGCTATACTCCGCCCCGCATAATGGGGTGCCACCACGGGCAATAGAACCGAGCCATGACGACACTGCAGGCTGGGTGTGCTGCCCTGTCTATTGTCATTATTCATTATTCGTTTTCCACCTTACCTCTCATTTTTACCAGTACACCAGAAGTCTGGTGTTACGGGTGGCGCAACGAATACGGATAGAAGCAGGGATATACACCATCATAGGTGAGTTCCTTGTAAATCCAGCATGTGAACACCTGTTCTCTACCTCACACTTTAGAGCTACGTTCTCTCCAGTCTTCTGACTTTTTTAATTAGTGCTTGTTTTAATCTCACTTTCACTATGAGTATTTAGAACTGTATATTGTGTAACCCCACACAAAGTCACAATTGCCACAGTTCTGTGTCACATTATCTAGGGAGAGAGATTTTGTGTTATTAATTTAATCACAGTTTAATATCAACACTGACCAATGCTGGGGTGATCTTATTCAAAACTTTTCTTCCCTTAGGTTCCCCCTTGCATATGGTGAGACTATTGTTCATAATACACGTGGCAGGTAACTTTTGTACTCCCCACAGTGTGTGGATAGCTATTTGATAAATAGGTCCTGAAGAATTGCCATGGATCACTAGACCACTAGGCATGAAACATGTTGACCACCACAGAAGAGCATAGCTTAGCTGAACCCTAACGTCAGTCAGCTGCCACTCTGTTTCCTGTTTTTTAATCAAGTGGATAGCCTTTCCTAAATAAAGTCTTGTTTTTGGACTATCCAACTTGTTTTAATCACTCACTCACATCCACACCCACACCACTAGGCCTCTCACACACACCACATCATACGGCCAGGAACAAAAGATCTCCGCCAAAGAGCCCCTTTTAGGGTGCCCGTCGGGGATTGCAGCGCCGTCCCGACGAGGAGCAGGTCCATATGATGAAGCATGACACCTAGCTTGCTGGGTGTGTGAGGACCCTAGTTCCGCCTAGAGGAATTCCCCTTCCTCTACACATAGTCTTTTCCCGACACACTCTCTCCCTCCCTTTGTTTCTGAGGAACTGCATACTCTATTCTTCTTACTGATTATTTGGGCCTGTATGCTGGACCTCCCCTAAAAGCCCTTTTGTCCCCCTTGTTTGATAATATTGTTGTTGTTTTGTCTCATGCTCGGGCTGAGAGGTGAGCTTTCACAGCAGGATTAAGTATGTTTTGTTTGTTTTTCTTTCTGTGGTTGAGCCGGGCGGCCTCTTTAAGGCAGAAGTTCACGCTGTCTGTACTGTAAGTCCCTACAGAGCCTTCTGTTCTTAAAGGTCCCCGCTGGAGTCTGAGGTTTGGCCCAGGGGGTCCCCGGGGAGAGGTCGCTCTACCTGCTCCTCCATCACCTGGAAGTAGGCGCAGGGGGCCTGTGCTCAGGGACCTAGCAAGGCGATGAACAGAACAGAGAGATATATGCAGGACCTTGCTTCTGTTTGAAAAAGACATAGCAAGGCGCAGTGCTTGTTTTGTAAAATATGAAGTGCCAGGGCTCTGACTAGGAGGCCACTGCAGCTTGCACCACCCATCGCCCCTGCCATCTCTGCCAAAACAACTACTGACCATCTCTCTCGCTTGTGAATGCGACAGCTCAGATTATTCCAGGTCCCCAAAGGTAAAGGAATGGCTGGTGAGGCAGGTATTAGCAATTTTTTAATGTATATTGTTTTCCTAAACAACTGTTATACTGCTTGTTAGAAATGGGATTTCTGGTTGGCTAAGGCGTGCGCCAAAGTCAGGCAGAAACCACCACTCTAGTCAGGGCAAGGAAGTTACACGCCAAAGATAACCCCTGCTCACCCCCTTGGTAGCTTGGCACGAGCAGTCAGGCTTATCTCTGAGGCGATGTGTAAAGCGTTTGCGCGCGCACCCAGCAACAACACCCAAGGCCCACCACAAAGGAAACTCCACACAAGGTATTATATAAAAATAACCTTTGTATTATACACAACACATCAGATAAAAACACACACTTTACAATGTGCCAACAGGCACGGGCAGAATTTACAAGGGATTATATATACATGGGGACAGGGCCACATGGACCACTGTCAGGAATTAGCACTTTGTAGAAATAGCACTTAGAACGTAGGAATAATATTTTAGAACATAGCACACAATAACATATATAACACCCAACCAGTAACTACTGGTAACCAGAAAGTACCACCTACGCAACCCTAACCACCTTAGGAAAATACTGCGCAGGGAATCAGGACCTCACCAGCACCACCTGTACTAGGAGAAAAACAACCACCTAAGTATCACTCTACCTGTAGGGGTCTAAGCACATAAACACAGGATGCATAAAATACATTTAGAGGTGTAAAGCACATGACGCATAAACACATTCAGAGGTGCAGGAAAGGAAACAAGAACACACTAGCATAATTACTACTAGTAAAACAATCTCCAATGCATAAACACAGTTTAGGAAGGAGAATATCATAAAGACATTGCGCAGGCGCAAAAGTACATATATAAAAATCACCAGGTACCCTAGGGGAGGGCACAATACAGAAAAACTGTCCCCCAGGCCAACTGGCCTCTCAGGGGTGCAGAAATTACCAATCCAATAATGTCAGGGCGCGACTGCGCAGGCTGCGCAAGCCAGGCGCACCCTGCACAACCTAAACGTTGCAGCTGCCCACTAAGTGCTGGGCAGCTGTAGGGACTGGGGCCTGGGCACCTCGGGGCCCTTAGAACACTTATGGGAGTCGTTGTAGCCTGTCTGGGCTCTGAATCAATAATGTGCCCCTCGAGCCTCGCAGGCTCTAAACAATAATGTGCCCCTTGAGCCTCGCAGGCTCTAAATAATAATATGCCCCTTGAGCCTCGCAGGCTCTAAATAGTAATATGCCCCTTCGTTGGAGCCTCTGTGGCTCGAGAACCATGCGCCTCTTTGGAGCCTCGTGGGCTCGGAAAACGAATATGCCCCAACCGTTGGAGCGCCTCGCGCTCTGGAACCAGTAATGTCCCTTCGTTGGGGCCGCAGGGCGATCTGAACCAAGTGCCCCGTTACAAGTTGGAGTCCTGCTCGGGGGACTCAGGCAGGTCTCAGGCGCTGGCGTGGGAGCGACCCCGTCCCCCCCCCTTACTCACCGGGGCTCGGCAGGACTCCTCTCCTCGCTGCCTCTCCCAGCCGGACCGGCGGCGCAGGGCTTCCCTAGCAGATGGGAGCCTCGCGCTGCTCCTATCTCACACCCGGGCCCCTTCCTCACTCACCGGGACTCTTCAAGATCCAGCGCGGGGTGGGCTCCCGCCTGGAGGGGAAACGGCGCTTCTCCGCTAGAGTGCCCCGGGGTGCAGGGTAGGCTCCTGCCTGCTCCGGGGCTCGGAATTAGCCGTGAGTCGTCGGAGGGAGGCGGGGTAGGCTCCCGCCCTCCTGTTTCCTGTTCCGGTTGTCCCGGAGTCCCGCCCCCGGCCTGCCTGACTTCCTACAAGCCCGGCCGCGGCGGTGATTCTACAACTCGGGAACCAGAGGGGTAGGCTCCCTCGGGATAATAGAACAATGTTCCGCGGGGTGGGCACCCGCTTACAGTTACAGCAATGTCCCTGGCAGGGTGGGCACCTGCCAGGAGACTCTAGAATCGGCAGAAACGGGGCAAACGCCGGGTGGGCACCGGCTAGCAGAAATAAAGCGCTCCTAGCGCTAGGGATCAAAAGTGAAAGCGCTCTCAGCGCTAAAGCATAAAAAGCACCACAAAGTCCAGCAAAGTTCTTCCCTGCATGCAGCAGGGCAGGGGTGGGGGGCAAGGCTGGACCCAGAGCCAGCTCACTGGGCCTCCAGGCAGGGAGGTAGTCCAGGTGGCGGTCCTCTGGTCCAGCAGCAGCAGCAGCCCCCCTCAGGTAAGATCCTGGCAGAGAACAGTTTCTGTGGGGACACAGCCCGATTTTTATACAGCAAACCCCTTTGTTCTGGGTTCAGGGTGAGGGGGAAAACCAGTCGCAGCTGGTTGGGGAGCACCCTTGATGTGCTCAGCCCCTCACTCTATTCATTGGCAGGGCTAGGGTCGTCAGTCGCACCACAGGGGGCGGAGCCAGCATTGTGTGGGGAAAACCCTGCCCTATTCAGGACCCAGGTGTACTCCTCCCACCCATCTAGCTGCTGATCTCCCCATTCACCACTGGGTGACTCATCCTGACTCTGGGGAATCCCTAGCCCGTCACATGACATGACCAGCCAATCACGCGACAGACACACTGCACACAGAAGTGCCCACTTCTAGAAGTGGCACTTCCACACTAGGTACATGCACGCCGCACACATCATCGCGCAGCATTCACTCCCACGAGTCCGCACATACCAAACTCGGGCCTGCACACCCCACGCATCAGGAACTACTAGGGACACATACATTCCCCATGCATTCCTATGGGAGGGCAGGCCTATCTCACCACATGCACTCAGAGCACGCACGCACTTTACCCTGGGACACAGGGAAAGTGCGCAGAGACCAAACAATTACCACACCAAGTCATCAGTAAAAAGAAAAAAGTTCAGGGGTGAACCTGCCAGAAGGGCCAAGTCCAACACTGCTCATCTCTAAATTACATGAGCAGCGCCACCTTGTGGCAGACTGCCCTAAGTGTGGTCTTGACAATTAGGTGCTGGTACCGAGCACCGGAAGCAATTAAGTGCTGGTGCTCAGCACCAGAAAGCTCCGCCCCAAATTAAGCACTGGGCCAAGGCGATGAATATAGAAGAGAGACATACAAGGTTGTGCTGGTGTTTGACAGGGACATAGCAAGGCAATGAACATTGAAGGGAGATGTACATGGGTGTGATGCTGCTTGACAGGGAAATAGCAAGACAATTAACAATTGCTTTATTAACCTTCCTGCTTTCTCAAATTTGCTTGAAAATGCACCATTTGTCCACTCTTTTTTTTCAAAATGTTCATGGGGAGACCTCCGCCCCCCCCCCCCGAACCCTCTGTAAGTTGTTCGGGCTCGCTCGCTACGCCCCCTCGCTGCAGTGCAGTACAATAATTATTTTTTCGCCCCACCACTTTAAAATCTCACCAGCCGCCACTGCACACCTTTCAGCTTCCCTGTCTCAGCAGCAGCCGATATCCCGCACACCAAAATGAGGGTACGTCCACCCAACAATCCAGGAAGTGTGGATGGCAACACACCCACCACTGCCAGTACGAAACCTGGCACCTAATTTCCTCCTGCGTGTGCAACACATTCACTTTGTGGACTATTCCTGGACACATTTCCATTACTGATGGGAGTAGTATTGTGGACTTTGGACTCCAGACAATGTGCATCTACAACTATGGCTTCATCCACCATGACTGACTTCTTCACTCTCGGTTTTTCCTGTTTGATTTGGCACAATGTTTACATTTTAACCTTGCTCACTGCAATAAATACACCAGTCACACAGTAATTGCCTCTTGTAGTATCTCTTACATCTAGCAACGTATGTATACTCTCATGTGAAATTTACAATGCCAAAACAAGCTACTTGTGTACACCTGGATATGTTGAATGTCAACAATGTTTAACTCAGGATCACAACCATGTTAAACCCACACATACACACAAGTGTCTGGCCTTATAACCTCTCTATTCCATTGTTCTGATCATAGGCTGACATGATGTCAGAAACATAGCACATCAGACATCACTCAATTATACAGTGTCAGTGATGACATTTTCAGTTGCAGACCTTAACAACATGGAAGGAGGGGACAAAGCAGGCAATTTTCTATACAATAGGCAACATCATCAGTTGGAGCCATATTGCCTACCTCACAAAAGGAATTCCACGTCATTTAAAGTAATAAACAGACACATGGCAGTACAAAAGTTTCTGATCAAAGGGTCATTCCAATCCACTGTTGCTGCATCTGTTGGAATGGCATAAACAAATGCAAGGGATGTGCCACAAGCATTGTGGTCTACAATGAAGAGACACATCAACAGCTACATACAGTTCATACACAATGAAGATTTTGCCAATGTGAAGGCAGAATATCATGATTTGGGCCCAACACAACATTGTGTTGGAGCACTTGATGGGACACATATTGAATTAGGGCCACCACAGCACAAGGAACAAGTCCAATGGATCCCTCTTAACTTCCATCCTATGGCTGTGCAAGCTGTCTTGGTACAGGTTTTGTACACCCAAAATCTGTGAAAGTAACAAATGATGGACGGAATGCTGAATAATGCAAACGTTCACTCCCAGTCACAAAGATCTGGGTTTAATCCATCGTTCTTTTGCTCACCACGCCACCCCAGTTTGGACCAGACATATGCAAATCAGTCTTGACACTGCTCCTCATGAAAACAGTAAAGTCCGAAATGCCAAGCCAGGTTCTCCTGGACCGGAAACAAGCATCCTGGGACAGGTTTCATGACATCACCCCTCATCAGCCAGGCTAGTTTGAATACAGTGGTGCAGTGAGCACAGGACCCACGACTGGGCATACCCTTCCCACTTAGGGCAACAAATGCAAAAGGAACAAATGATGGATGGAATGGTGAACAATGCAAACATTCACCCCCCAGTCACATAGATCTGGATTTAATCCATATTTTTTTTGCTCACAATGCCACCCCAGTTTGGACCCAGCCATGTGCAAATCAGTCTTGACCCTGTTCCTCATGGGAACAGTCCAGTTTGAACTGCCAAGCCAGTTCTTCGCTGGTCCAGAAACAAGCATCCTGGGACCGGTTTCAGGGCATCACCCGTCATCAGCCAGGCTAGCTTGAATCCAGTGGCGCAGTGAGCAAGGGACCCACGTTTGGGCATACCCTTCCCACTTAGGGTGACAAATGCAAAAGAAACAAATGATGGACGGAAATGCTGAGCAAAGCAAACATTCATCTCCAGTCACAAAGATCAGGGTTTAATCAATCGTTCTTTTGGTCACCATGCCACCCCAGTTTGGACCCAGCCATATGCAAATCAGTCTTGACCCTGTTCCTCATGGGAACAGTCCAGTCCGAACTGCCAATCCAGGTCCTCAGTGGACCAGAAACAAGCATCTTGGGACCTTTTTTGGGGCATTGCCCCCTCATCAGCTAGGCTAGCTTGAATCCAGTGGTGCAGTGAGCACGGGACCCACATCTGGGCATACCCTTCCCACTTAGGGTGACAAATGTAAAAGGAACAGATTATGGGCGGAATGCTGAACAATGCAAACATTCACCCCAGTCACAAAGATCTGGGTTTAATCCATCATTCTTTTGCTCACCATGCCACCCCAATTTGGGCCCAGCCATATGCAAATCAGTCTGGACCCTATTTCTCATGGGAAAAGTCCAGTCCAAACTCCAAGCCAAGTCCTCCATGGACCTGAAACAAGCATCCTGGGACCGGTTTCGGGGCATCACCCTCCCCCCATCAGCCAGGCTAGCCTGAATTCAGTGGCGCAGTGAGCATAGGGGCCCATGTCTGGGCATACCCTTCCCACTTAGGGCGACAAATGCAAAAGGAACAAATGATGGACATAATGCTGAACAATGCAAACTTTCACCCCCACTCAAAAAGATCTGGGTTTAATCCATCATTTCAAGTAACAATCCATGTCCATTTCGTACGTTAGAACAGCATCATACACCTCCTCAATGTCCAAATGAAGATGTCATGGGTGAAGGTATCTAAAACAGATTTAAAAAAAGAGATCAGCTATGAAACCACACATATGACACAATTCACATAGTCAACTTTTAGAGAAATTAGTCCAAGGCCTAAACGATAAGCTAAACAAAGCAAAACTAACAACAAAAAAAACCTTTCACCAGATTTTTCAATAGCTTTCTCTTCCTAATATTTCAATAAACATACTCCTCACATCATCACAACAAGAATTGCTTTAATAGTCAGAGTCATGACATCTCACAACATACTTATACTCATGAGAAGAAGTTGTTGATGAGTTCTAGACGCAAGTCAGCTTCTTCCTCTACACTATCATCATTATTTGGTATTTCAGTTTCCTCACCTTGAGGCTCCTCATTGTCTCCATCCTCTGCAATATAAGGGATGTTCCATCACAGGGCGATGTTGTAGAGCATACAGCAAGCCACAGTGATTTGACACACCTTCCTGTATGAGTAGAGGAGGGCTCCTCCAGTCTTGCCCAGACATCTGAATCTGGCCTTCAGAAGCCCAAAAGCCCTCTTCACTGGCCGACGTGTTCTTCAATGGACATCATTGAAGCGGACTTCCCCTAGTGTTGCTGGAGTCCTCAGTGGTGCCAACAACCATGGACGGTTGTGATACGTGGAGTCTCTTGGATGGAAGAGAGACAGCAGTGCAATATTACGTTACACACTTCCTAACCTGACATTACCCGTACAAAGTTAGAACAGAACAAACCTACCAAGTCAGGCTCTCATGGGTAGCAGTTGTGACATAAGCTGGGGTATGGTGCTGTTCTGCATTTCAAAGGATTTGTGGGGTGGGCTGAACCTGGGAACTGGGCACAGATGCTTGAGATGTACACAACCAGTAAACAAACAAATTGAACGTTGATTGAATGGAAGTGCTTCCGGTTACAGTATACTTTTTCCCTGGCTTGTGGTGGCACTAAAACAATATGTGTGCCATCAATGGCTCCAAACACATGTGGGAGGCAACCAAATCTATAGAAATCCCTCTTGACATGGGCTAAAACCTCACGTCAATGCATTTCATCATTGAAGAAAGCACATCTTTGAGTACACCACTGAACATCAGTTGTGACATACCACCACTTATAGCCACAGTGTACTGGAAGGAACCTGTGGCCAGAAAATGTAATACTGCAATTAGTTTCACTATAGGTGGAATACATGTAGGATACATGTTGGATACATGATTTGAGTAAGTAGATCAGGCTTCAACTGACATATATCTTGTATTGTTTGCCTTTTTAACCGAAGCTTCTTGATTACATTCTGTTCTTCCATCGTCTGAAAGCCTGGAAATGGGCGGTACACTGGAGGCTGTTGTCTCCTCCCTGTCCCAGGGTACCTATGTGAGGAGTAAATACAGTTTAGAACATTGGTCACAGTGTCCAGAGTAAGATATATATACATATATATATATATATATATATATATATATATATATATATATATATATATATATATATATCAGAAAGCACTACACATTTGATCATTGTCTACTGTTCAACATACACCAATAATCCCCATTGTGGCCTTCACATGTGTCTGTATGTTAAATGTGCACATCAACCATCAGATTTTTTAAATGTGCACAATAGTGGCAATTACAGGAATTTTCAGGTCAAAAACTATCAATTGAGGTGTACAGTGCACTGCGCAAATTTTGCCTTTATGCACAGTAATGCTCTACACAGATAATTTGTGTACTGTAAATTACATGGGAATGGAGTCTTACAAATTTAAACATCATTTATAGTGGTGGTGACGCACTTAACAGTCACCAATTCGGTAGGGAAAGCATTGGACTCAGGAGGAGAAAAAATTTACGATTCCCACTCCAGTCTGTGCAACAGTGGGAAAAGCATTGGACAAAGGAGAGGTAAAGTGTACTATTCCCAGTCCAGTCGGTGCAACAGCAGGGAAAGCGTTGGACTATTGACGGGTAAAATGTACTATTCCCACCCCAGTCTATGCAACGCTAGGGTAGGCGTTGGACTCAGGAAGGGTGAATTTTACTATTCCCACTCCAGTCTGTACAACAGTAGGAAAAGCCTTGGATTCTATGGAGGAGTAAAGTTGACTATTTTCACTCTAGTCTGTGCAACAGTAGGGAAAGCGTTGGACTTCGAATGGGTAAAATGTACTAGTCCCACTCCAGTCGGTGCAGCAGTAGGGAAAGCGTTGGACTCAGGAGGAGTAGAATTTACTTTTCCCACACCAGTTGGTGAAACAGCAAGGAAAGCATTGGACTCAAGAGGAGTAAAATGTACTATTCTCACTCCACTTAGTGCAACAGTAGGGAAAGCGTTGGACTCGGGAGGGCTCAAATGTGCTATTCCCTCTCCAGTCTGTGTGACAGCAGAGAAAGCATTCCACTCATAAGGGGTAAAATGTACTATTCCCACAGTATGGAAAGCGTTGGACTTCAAGGGAGTAACATTTACTATTCCCACTCCAGTCAGTGCAACAGCAGGCAAAGTGTTGGACTCAGGAGGGGTAAAATTTACTATTCCAACTCCAGTCAGTGCAATAGCAGGAAAAGCACCGGACTCTGGGAGAGTAAAATTTACTATTCCAATTCCGCTTAGTGCAACATTAGGGAAAGTGTTGGACTCAGGAGGGGTAACATTTACTATTCTTACTGTAGTCTGTACAACAGTAGGGGAAGTGTTGGATGATGGAGAGATAGCATTTACTATTCAAACTCCAGTCGGTACAACAGCAGGGAAAGCGTTGGACTCAGGAGGGCTAAAATGTACTATTCCCACTCCAGTCTGTGCAACACTAGGGAAAGTGTTGGGCTGAGGAGGGGTAATATTTAGTATTCCCAATCCAGTCTGTGCTACAGTAGGGAAGGTGTTGGACTCAGGAAGAGTAACATTTACTATTCCCAATCCAGTCTGTACAACAATAGGAAAAGTGTTGGACTCAGGAGGGGTTACCTTTAGTAATCCCACTTCAGTCTGTGCAAATGTAGGGGAAGCGTTGGACTGAGGAGGGGTAACATTTTGTGTTCCCACTCCACCTAGTGCAACAGTAGGGAAAGCATTGTACTCATGAGGGATAACATTTACTATTCTAACCAGTCTGTGCAACAGTAGGGAAAGTGTTGAATGAAGGAGGGGTAACATTTACTATTACCACTCCAGTCTGTGCAAGAGTAGAGAAAGTGTTGGACTCCGGAGAGTTAATATTTACTATTCCCACTCCAGTCTGTGCAACAGTAGGGAAAGCGTTGAACACAGGAGCGGTAAAGATTTACTATTCGAACTCCGGTCAGTGCAATAGCAGGGAAAGCGTTGGACTCAGGAGGGGTAACGTGTACTTTTCCCTCTCCAGTCTGAGCAACAGTAGGGAAAGCGTTGGACACAGGAGGGTTAAAATGTAGTATTCCCACTCCACTTGGTGCAACAGTAGGGAAAGCGTTGGACTCAGGAGGGGTGAAAATTACTATTCCCACTCCATTGTGTGCAACAGCAGGGAAAGCATTGGACACAGGAGAGGTAAAATGTAATATTCCCACTCCAGTCGGTGCAACAGCAGGGAAAGCATTGGGCTCAGGAGGGGTAAAAGGCACTATTCCCACTCCAGTCTGTGCAACACTAAGGAAAGCGTTGGACTCGAGAGGGGGAGTATATTGACTATTCCCACTCCAGTCTGTGCAACAGTAGAGAAAGTGTTGGACTAAGGAGGAGTAACATTTACTGTTCCCGCTCCAGTCTGTGCAACAGTAGGAAAAGCCTTGGACTCAAGAGGGCTTACATTCACAAATCTCACTCCAGTCTATGCAACAGAAGAGATAGCATTAGACTTCAAAGGGGTAAAATGAACTATTCCCACTCCAGTCAGTGCAACAGTAGGGAAAGCATTGTACTCAGGAGGGGGGAAATGTACTATTCCCACTCCAGTCGCTGACACTGCAGGAAAAGCTTTGGACTCAGGATAGGTAAAATTCACTATTCCGACTCCAGTCAGTGTAATAGCAGGGAAAGCGTTGGACTTAGGATGGGTAAAATGGGTAAAATGTTCTATTCCTACTCCAGTCTGTGCAACACAAGGGAATAGAGTTTGACTCAGAAGGGTTAATAGTCACTATTTCCCTTTCCATTCTGTGCAACAGTAGGGAAAGCGTTGGACTGAGGAGGGGGAACATTTTGTGCTAATTTCGAATTAGTGCAACAGTAGGGAAAGCATTGGACTCATGAGAGATAACATTTACTATTCTAACTCCAGTATGTGCAACAGTAGGGAAAGCTTTGGACTCAGGAGAGGTCAAATTCACCATTCCAACTCCAATTTGTGCAACAGTATGGAAAGCGTTGGACTTCGAAAGAGTAAAATGTACTATTCTCACTCCAGTCGGTGCAACAGTAGGGAAAGCATTTGATTCAGGAGTGGTAAAATGTACTATTCCCACTCCAGTCGGTGCTTCTCTAGGGAAAGCGTTGGACTCAGGCGGGGTTAAATTTACTAATCCCTCTTCAGCCTGTGCTACAGTAGAGAAAGCATTGGACTTTGAAAGAGTAAAATTTAGTTGGGAAAGCGATGGATTCAGGAGGGGGAAAATGTACTATTCCTGCTCCAGTTGCTGAAACCGAAGGGGCAGCATTGGACTCACGAGGGATAACATTTTGTATTCCCACTCTACTTGGTGCAACAGTAGGGAAAGCTTTGGACTCAGGAGAGGTAAAATTTACTATTCCGACTCCAGCCATTTCAACAGCTGAGAAAGCATTGGACACAGGAGAGGTAAAATTTACTATTCTCACTCCAGTCAGTGCAGCAGCAGGTAAAGCGTTGGACTCAGGAGAGGTAAAATTTACTATTCCCACTCCAGTCTATGCAAAAGTGGGGAAAGTGTTGGACTCAGGAGGAGTAAAAATTACTATTCCCACTCCAGTCGCTGAGACCGCAGGGAAAGGATTGGACTAAGGAGGGATACAATTTGCTATTTCCACTCCAGTCTGTGTAACAGTAGGAAAAGCGTTGGATTCAGGAGGGTTAAAATTTAGTATTCCCACTCCACTTAGTGCAACAGTAGGGAAAGCGTTGGACACAGGAGAGGTAACATGTACTATTCCCACTCTAGTCTATGCAACAGTAGGGAAAGAGTTGGACTCAGGAGGAGTAAAATTTACTATTTCCACTCCAGTCTGTACAACAGTAGGGGAAGCATTGAACTCAGGCGGGTTACAATTTAGTGTTCCCACGCACCTTAGTGCAACAGTAGAGAAAGTGTTAGACACAGGAGAGGTAAAATCTACTATTCCCATTACAGTCAGTGCAACAGTAGGGAAAGCATTGGACTTCGAAGGGGTGAAATTTACTGTTCCCAATCCAGTCAGTGCAACAGTAGGGAAAGTATTTGACTCAGGAGAGGAAACATTTACTATTCCTACTACAGTCACAGTAACAGCAGGGGAACGTGTTGGTTTCAGGATGGATAATATTTCCTATTCCCACTTCAGTCTGTGGAAAAGTGGGAAAGAGTTAGACTCAGGAGGGGTAAAATTGACTATTCCAACCTCACTTAGTGCAACAGTAGGGAAAGCGTTGGAATCAGGAGGGGCAAAGCTCTATGGGGCACATGCATCAAAGCTTTTTGCGATCGCAAACGGTGCCATTCGCAAAAATCGTCCGTTTGCGATCGCAAAATGGGCTTTTGCGATGCATTAAACAATTTGGCATGCGCAATTTCGGTAATCTCAATTTTTGTGAATTCCAAAATTGCGATTGCATTTAAGGAATCGCAGTTTGCGACTTCTTAAATGCAATGCAAGAAGCACTTTCAAATAGCAATTTTGCTATTTGGGGCTGCAATTTACCGTGAAATAAAACAAAACGGTATTTTGCAAACTTTAAAAAATACAGTCAAGTGCATTTTTCTAAGTTTCATGTCACATACACACATGCCCTTGGGGCATGTGTGTGCACAACATGGGTGCACAGTACAAATTCAGTGGTGCAATAGGGTGTCCTTTTGACAGCCTTGCACCCTTGAAATTGCATGCGCAATTTGGGAGTACCAATTAGGACTTGCAATTTGCGCATGTAATTTCCTATTCATTCCTATAGGCCTGCAGGCCCATAGGAATGAATAGGAAGCCATTCATTAATTATGACTCACAATTGCGAGTCGCAATTAAGGAATTTATAGGAATCGCTATTTTTATAGCGATTCCTACATGCATAGGCTTTTGCGAGTCCTTAATTGCGATTCCTTAATAATCGCAATTAAGGACTCGCAAAATCCTACCTTGATGCATGTGCCTTTATATTCCAACTCCAGTCTGTGCAACAGTAGGAAAAACTTTGGACTCAGAAGAGGTAACATTTACTATTCTCACTTCAGTCGGTGCAACAGCAGGGAAAGCATTGGACTCAGGAGAGGTAAAATGTACTATTCCCACACCAGTCGGGAAAGCATTGGTCTCAGGAGAGGGAAAATGTACTATTCCCGCTCCAGTCGCTGAAACAGCAGGGTAAGCGTTGGACTCAGGAAGGGTAAAGTTTGCTATTCCCACTCCAGTCTGTGCAACAGTGGGGAAAGCGTTGAACACAGGAGCGGTAAAAAGTTACTATTCCCACTCCACTTAGTGCAACAGTGGGGAAAGCGTTGGACTCAGGAAGGCTAAAATGTATTATTCTCATACAAGTCTGTGCAACAGTAGGGAAAGTGTTGGACTCAGGAGGAGTAAAATGTACTGCTCCCACTCCAGTCTGTGCAACCTTAGGGAAAGTGTTAGATTTCGAAGGGGTAAAATGTACTTTTCCCACTCCAGTCACTACAACAGTAGGGAAAGCATTGGTCTCAGGAGAAGTAAAGTGTATTATTCCCACTGCAGTTCGTGCAACAGCAGGGAAAGCGTTGGACTCAGAACGGGTAAAATGTATGATTCCCACTCCCGTATGTGCAACAGTAGGGAAAGCGTTGGACTAAGAAGGAGTAACATTTACTATTCCCACTCCAGTCCATGCAACAGTAGAGAAAGTGTTGAAGTCAGGAGGGGTAAAATTTACTATTACCACTCCAGTCGGTGCAACAGCAGGGAAAGCGTGGGAATGAAGAGGGCTAACAATTCCATTCCCACTCCCATCTGTGCAACAGTATGGAAATTGTTGGACTCGTGAGGGGCAAAATTCACTTTTCCCATTCCAGTCTGTGCAATAGTAGGGAAAGTGTTGGACTCAGAAGGAGTAAAAGTGGTGGAATATTGAGATGAAAAAATCTCAATTTTTTAATATCATGATACACAGATATCGTGATGTAGGAATATCGTTGACAAGAATATCGATTTTCTAGGGTAAGTAATATTGATGCCAAACATATCTATGTTATTAATCGTTTACAAAAATATCTATGGTGTTAATATTGTTTACAAAAATAGCAAAATAAAAATCTCAAGATACAAAAATCTCAAGTTTTCAATATCGTGATACACTATCATGATGCTGGAATATCACTGACAAGAAATCGATTTTCTAAGGTAATTAATATTAATGTTAAAAATATATATGTTGTTAATATAATTTACAAAAATATAATTGTTAATAATAATGTTTTTTTAATTATTGTTATGTATTTTAGTATATGTTTTAATTGTATATGTTTCTAAATGTTTGTATAATTATTGCTAATATTTTTTTATATTGTTGGAAATTCTTTAGATGTTTTAAAATTTAATTTAATTATTTATTGTAATTTTTTGTGTTGTAGCCGGTTGTGGGTTTTTTAGGGGTCTAGGGTGGGGATTAATTTAATTGCAATTAATTAATAATTCATTTTTAAATATTTACTTGATAATTAAGCAAATTGTGTAATTCATTTAATTTTTCAGTTAAGTTTTATGTGTGGGTTGTGGGGTTTGTAGATGGGCAGCTGCGCAGATACATGGAGGAATCTCAAAGCTTGTAATGCCCCTTTAGCCAACACAGGAGATCAGGCAACTGACCCTTGGAGTGATTCTGGGTAGCATGGGGTGAAGGTAAACAGGTTCAGACTTCCTTCTCAGACAGCAAGGCAGTCCTTCAATCAGCAGGGCATTCCTTCTTGCAGCGTGACAGTCCTTCTTCTGAATCCTCCACCGGTCCAGGAGTGTTCTGATGAGTGGTTCTAAAGGTCCTATTTTTATACCTGCTGCCAGCCTTTGTGTGCAAGAATTCACTGTCCTACCCCCAAAACAAAGTTCTGATCAGTTGTTCCCCTTTCCCTGGTCCTGGCTGCAAGCTGTCTAGGAGGACAAAGGCAAGGGCAGCCCTGGTGTCAGGTCTTTAGATTCCAATATTCTTAATAATTGTCTTCCCCTCTCCAAATTAACAAATTGGTGGCTACCCTAGATGGTGCTAAAACTTTTTCTGCTCTTAATTTTCACTCATCCTACAATCATATTGTACGCTCACCAATATCACATTAATTTGCAGCTTTCCTGACTCCGCAGGTTGCTTGTTCAATACAGAAGGATGCCTTTTGGTTTAGTTTCTTTGGCAGTGGCTTGGCAGAGAGTGATATTTCACATTTTGAATGAAATACAAACATATGTATAACGTTTCCAGGTGACATTTTGGTATTTTCTAGGAATGAGGTGTAACATATGAGAAACCTAAAAGAAGTATGTGTCATATTGAAAGAGAGAGGGCTTATTTACTTACTTCCGGTGATGGATTACTGCCCAAAGACTCATTTGAAAGAGACATGAAGAATGCACCTCATACTGACCAGTAAAAGAGGTTTCTGTCTTTTTCTGGCATCTGTGAAAACTGTTGCACGTTTGTCAATAATATTGTGGGAAAAAATTGAACCATCATAATATTTAGTTTGAAAACAAGCCGAGTTCTTGTAGACGGAACAGCAGAAGGCCTTTCACGTCTCAAATCTGATATTCACAAAGCGGCCACATTAAAGACATTCTTTGTTGGTAAAGAATGCATCCTAACTGCAGATGCCAGCATGCATGAAGTGGGGGACGCGTAGCCCCAAAGCACAGAGGGGTGGACTGTGGCATTTGCCTTCTGGAATCTGAATTGTGCTGAGCTCAAACTATTTAAAGGCGATAGATCCAGCATCTAAATTGTGTCTGTGGTGGATTGTGGGGGAATCCAAGGGGATGATAGTGCATTGAGGAAAGCCGTTAAAAGAATAGTGGCTGAGAAACAGTTGAATATAAGAGCAGGGTATCATGGTGTGAAGAGGGTGCCATTTCTGACCTGGAGAATGGATAAGGCTTTGCAGATGGTGTTTATCTGCAGGTTAAGATGCTCACAACGCCTAATAGTGGAACTACAGAGGTGTGAGTGGCTCAGCAGAGGGAATGAAAGGAAGTGCAGCCAAGCAGCATCTGAACAGTGGGGTGTCCCAGCCCACCAAGCTCATCAAGCCAGCAGTGTTTCCCAGGATGGACCGGGGTCTCCAGAGTGAGGAGAGAAAGAAGGAGATTGGCGTGGGTGCCTAAGACACAGGGTAGAGCTCCTGAGGTTGCGCTGAAGAAACCAGACTAGGGTCTGGTGCAATTTACGCTCCCAGGGAGCGCCCCTGTTTGCACCCAAGAGTGATAGCTGAGAGGGTCTGAGGACCTCTGCACTGGAAAAGGGAAAAGTGGAAGCACTTCAATTGGTGTTGCAAGGAGATGTCTCAGATAAACAGGGTTGCCTCTGAGATTGGCACGTCTACTGGGGGCTCAACTCTCGGAATTGTTACGTGCCGCCTCAATCTACACGCCAAGGCATCTTCCTTATACCAGTAGATAATGCTGTTTGTAGGCTGGAAAATGTGGTAACTCATGTATACCCTTTGCTTTGAATGTACCATCTACTCTGGACTTTGTTGCTATCTTTGACCAAGAAATAGTACTGAAGAGATCCTCTTTATTGCCCTGTTTCATTGACATTGAGGTATTGAAGACGGTGCAAAGCAGTGATAGTCACTTAGTGAAAATTGTAAATTCTTGAACGGTAGATAAGTACAGAATTATGTTCTACTCCAGGGTTGTGTCAAATCTTAATCTATTAAACTGCGATTATTTCTTCGCCTGGGGATTGAAGTTATGCTGCCCTTCTTGGAAAGTCAAAATGAGGAAGTCTGTTGTGTAAATGTCAAGTTTTCAGCAACAGAGAGAGAAAGATCTATAGAGAACGTAAAAGATTTGTTGAAACTCAGTGTGAAGGGGGCAGACAGGTATCCCTGCCAGAAGCAAAAGATGAGAGCTCCACCCCTCCTATACAGAGGATGAGGTGGGAAGGGGGAGTTTGTTAGTGTGTGCTCTCAATTGCAAACGTTCTTCAGGAATCATGAACCCATATGTTTTAATACTTCGCTTCCCCTTTTTGAAGTCATATGCTTGACAAGGGGCACGTTCTTTTGTAACCCAACTGGTAAAATAGAAATTCAAAAAACCCAAACAAATGAATACTTACTTACATTAACCATTGTTTAATGTTTAAGTGCTTTCACTGTGTTTACTGTTGGTTTTATCCTCCGCCACTGGTGGTGTTCAATGTTTTTATTCTGATAGCTTCTACATTTTGACAGTAGAGTAAATTTGGAAATTTGGAATTGTACAAGAACTGCCGCTAACTAACGGAAACAGTAGTTAGCAGCAGTTTTCTTAATGCAGCCTATCACCAAAAACTATCGCCCTGTTAGCGATGTATTTACAAGACATTGCTATGTGGTGATCGTTTTAGGTAGCTGCGGTGAAAACTGCCGGTAACACTAGCTTGAAGGCGATACAAATTCTGATGTTAGTGCATGAAAACTGACAAAAGGCCCATTAGCGGCAAAACAACTCACGTTAGTCAGCTCAACGTGACGTTTTTTGCCTCCAGAGGCAAAAATAGCCTATAAGTCCACCTCCAATGAAAAATAGGAAATAAAACCAATGGCATGCAGAATGGTGCAGCCAGGGCTAAGTGCAGCACAGATCAACACACCCTCCCAAAACCCCCCCAACAGCCAGGATGACCAGCCAGAGTCCCATTGGAAGAGGAAATTCAGGGCTACATCTATGAAAAGAGGTGCATCGCTGGGCCAAACCAGTGTTGCATTACTTTTCACTGCGCAAAACCAAGGCATCCAAAAGCTTGAAAGCACGGACAGTCCCCGGGGCCCGGAGACCTTGCTGGGCCTGCGTCTAGGACCAGGAGTGGGATGCAGAGGTGCTGTGGAGTCGCTGGGCCATGGCGGTAGACATTGAGGAGCGGCAATCGCCCTTACCTGGTGGTGACATCTGGCAGGTCACATGGAGACATGTTGCTGACCTGTGTGAAAAGACTGCCTTGTGCCCCTTGGAGATGTGAACAGTAAAGGCGCTCTTGCGCACCAACATAGGGAGGTCTACATCGCATACTACGATCCACCAATACCACGGGGTGCACGGAGGAGATTATCAATGGTGTGCTGCGCCTCTCTGCATTACAGGCCGTAGGATGTTGTGCTGGCTGGACGCTGTGGAGGGTGAGGCCCCTGACTGTTCCAAACTTGTGTGGCGGCAGCACATTGAGCCCCGGTGCCAATGTGCAGGTGAGGAGAAGGTGGGACGCGTAGTGGAGGAGGCCCAGGGGAGAGTCAGCCCCCGGCCTAGCACCTGTGGATGACGCACACCGTGTCGTGAGCAATCCCTGCACCGGGGCTGATCTATATCCCTGAGGGCACCGCACAAGACTGCTGGTGGACTCCACTAACTCGCTCAATTCACTGAGAACGGCCATTGGTGGCAGTGGGTGCCAGGGGCACGGGCCGGTTCTGGTCCAGGCCCATTCTGGCCCAGGCCCTTGGGTATGCAACTTGATCCGCTGTTACTTACTGGGAAACTGGGGAACACAGAATCTGGCCGCCACTGTTAGATTTGAAGAGGCAACCAGATGGTGCTTGCCCATGTTAATTTGCTTTTGGGTGCACGGGGGACTAACCAGTGGCGTAACGAAACTTGAGGGGGCCCCCTGCACAGCACATGGAGGGGGCCCCTCCCCGGCAGTCCGGCCCACCACTTACCACTTTGCCTTACCACCCAGAACTCTAGTATATTTTGATTTGACTTCAGCATGACATGGCCACGTTTTCTATCATGTTCACCAGTCCACCGCTTAGTGTACCTCATCATTGGCGTCACTGCTTTCAATAAACATTATCTGATTCAAATAGGAATACCAAACTGAAAGCAGCAGATGCAAAGCAAAAAAACAGGTTCTCTCGAACTAAGTGTCGCTAATGCAGAGCAAGGGAGGGCCCAGGCCAGCTACCGTTCCTTACTCCTTGTTATGTTGATCATTTATTTGTAGTTTCATTTAGTGCCTACCAGACCCAGTTATGACCAAGGCAAGCGCTTTATATAAAGGACAAATATGTGCAAATATATGTGATGGAATCGGACAAAAGCGTTTTAGACTTGGAATCCTAAGTTTTCAATAGCACAATTAATCCTAGGGGATATTGCTGGAACAGTAGGGGGTCTCCGTTCATTTTTGGAAACCTCAAAAGTGGTGTGTGCGTCTGGATGGAGGAATGTTTCCGTTTCCAGCGTCAAGGCCTCGCCGGGGAAGGCATCCGAGCCCCTCTCACCACGAGGTGGTTCATGTTTGTGCCAGGGTGGGTGCACGTCTCTGTACTCGATGCTGGCCGGATCAGACTTCAGCAGAGCCCACAATGACATCACAGGCAATGAGCGGACAACGTCCTCACTAGATATTCCCAAAGGTCTCCTTTAACAAGGTATAGATTACGTCTGCATGGTTTATATTTCATTTTTTTAATGTATTTTCATAAATTTTAAAATAAATGTTTAGAAATTAGTAATTTTGTTAAAGTAAATTTTACGTTTTAGTATCAGAGCGGGTTGTGAATTTATAGGGGAATAGGGTGGAAAGTAATTTAATTATAATTAATGAATTAATATGTTTGTATTTATTGGTATTGATCATTAATTAATTGTTGATTATTAATTGGTAATTAGTTTTGATCAATTATTGAAGTTTTAATTATATTAAACATTTTATTATTAATTGCTAATTGATTAATTGATAATTAATTTATTGTTAATTAATTATTAATTGGTAATTAATTTTTATTAAGTGATTAATTGATAATTAAATTAATTATGTGATTTTTTGATGTGTAGTGGGTTGTGGGTTTATAGGAGAATAGGGTGGGAGTAATTACATTAAATTAATGAATGAGATTGTTTTTATTTATTATTGATTATTAATTTATTGCTAATTAATTATTAATTGCTAATTATTTTTTTTATTACTTAGTTCATTTATAATTATATAATTTTAATTATTTTATTATTAATTGTGATTAATTGATTAATTGATAATTAAATTAATTGTGTTTTTTGTATGTGTAGTGTGTTGTGTTTTGAAGGGGGAATAGTGTGGGATGTAATTTAATGTTATTTAAGTAAATATTAATTTAAATGTATTGGTATTTATTAATAATGTTTTTGTAAATTAATTATTAATATGTTATTTAAAAAGTATATATTTATTGATAAGTATGTTAATTTAACCCCTACGCTATCCTACATTTTCCACACTGTTACACTCACTGGTGTTGGAATAGTAATTTTAACCCCTACGCTATCCAACGCTTTCTCTACTGTTGCAGTCTCTGGAGTGGGAATAGTAATTTGTAACCCTACGCTATCCAACGCTTTCCCTACTGTTGCACGCACTGGAGTGGGAATAATCATTTTTACCCCTACGCTATCCAGCGTTTTCCCTACCGTTGCACTCTCTGGAGTGAGAATAGTAATTTTTACTCCTACGCTATCCAACGCTTTCCCTACTGTTGCACTCACTGGAGTGGGAATAGTAATTATTACCCCTACGCTATCCAACGCTTCCTCTACTGTTGCACTCACTGGAGTGGGAATAGTAATTTTTACCCCTACGCTATCCAGCGCTTTCGCTACAGTTGCACTCTCTGGAGTGGGAATAGTAATTTTTACCCCTACACTATCCAGCGCTTTCCCTACTGTTGCACTCACTGGAGTGGGGAAAGTAATTTTTACCCCTACGCTATCCAAAGATTTCCCTACTGTTGCACTCACTGGAGTGGGAAAAGTAATTTTTACCCCTACGCTATCCAACGCTTCCTCTACTGTTGCACTCACTGGAGTGGGAATAGTAATTTTTACCCCTACGCTATCCAGGGCTTTCCCTACTGTAGCACTCACTGGAGTGGGAATAGTAATTTTTACCTCTACGCTATTCAGCACTTTCCCTACTGTTGCACTCACTTGAGTGGGAATAGTAATTTTTACTCCTACACTATCCAGTGCTTTCACTACTGTTTCACTTTCCGGAGTGGGAATAGTAATTTTTACCCCTACTCTATCCAGCGCTTTCCTTACTGTTGCACTCACTGGAGCGGGAAAAGTAATTTTTACCCCTACGCTATCCAAAGCTTTCCCTACTGTTGCACTCACTGAAGTGGGAAAAGTAATTTTTACCCCTACGCTATCCAAAGCTTTCCCTACTGTTGCACTCATTGGAGTGAGAATAGTAATTTTTACCCCTACGCTATCCTGCGCTTTCCCTACTGTTGCACTCTCTGGAGTGGGAATAGTAATTTTTAACCCTGACGCTATCCAACACATGTTGCAATATGTGGCGTAAGTATATATATTAATTTATATGTATAAATAATTTTAACGTATGCATTAGTTATTATTTTTAAATATGTTTTAATATTTATATCTATATATTTTTTAAATATATGTATTATTTACTTATTTTCACATTATTATTAAAACATTTTAAAAAACGATATTTTTAACATCGATATTCTTTACAACGATATTTTTTTTCTGATATTTTTGTACTTACCTTTATGTAGATAGGGCTTCGATATTTTTGACTTCGATATTTCTGTGTCGATATTTTTGTAGGTCAATTTTCTGTCCGTCGATATTTTGTCAGACATTCGCCCCAAAAATCTCCAGAATTAGTAGATTGGCAGACTCCTGGCTGAGTCAGTCCCCAGACCCTACACGTGTGCAGTGTCAGGGCTTTGTGACCGGTGCGTCGTGCCTTTCCCACCCCTTTTCTACCCACTCCGCAAATGTGCAGGGCCCTGTTGGTTCCTTGTTTACACCCTAGTCCATGCCCCCTTAAGTAACTGAAGCCGGGTCTGGTGGCTTAGTGGATTAATACATCCACTGTGGGGGACTGTGTTCTTGTGGTCACAGGTTCAAATCCCAGCAGGCCTTTTATCCTTCTGAGGGCGATAAAATGGGTTCCATTGAGTTGGGTAACGATAAACATCTGTTATTCAGCGCAAAGATACAATTGGGTGAATGCGCGCTTTTCAAATACACTTTGTTATCTGCACATTCAAGGTTGGACTAAAGAAAACCCACCCCGCAGCTCTGGCTGCGCCTTTGTGCGTTGTGCCCCTATGCTGAGACCCGCCTGAGTCTAAGAACCGAGTGTGCAAAAAGTGGCATCCGCGGGGTGCATGTGTCCAAGTGGTTTATGAACAATGGAAGCATCATCAACTCTCTACATTTAAAGGTAGTCTGAAACTGGCAAGGGAGATTTAACTAGTAACACTACTGGCAGGCAGCGGATCGCGCAGCGCGCGCTGCAGCTTACACTAAAAAGCAAATTATTGATAACACGCGCTGCAGCTTGCAGTGCAGAATCTGACTCAGCTTTCCAGGCCATGAGCTGTGGCGCTAGGTAATTACCATGGAGGCGGGCTGACCGGGCCTGGTGGCCCGCCTCCTCAGATCCCAGAAGGCCACCACTCTGACCACACCCTCTTTGTGCCACTCGTAACTGTCAAAGTGTGTTAGTCTCACTGTGGCCCCCCTTTATGCCAGGTCTGTGACCTCAGACCTCCGTGCCACCATCTTCAGGTTGCCTAGAGAGTTAACACCACTGAACTCTGCTCTAGGCCTCACTTTAAGTCCCCTTGGCCCCTCTCTATTTCCCGAGTGTTTCACTGGCAGTAGCCTCAGGGTGCCTGTCTGCGTTCACCTTCTCTCCCTGTCACTCTCTCCTCCCTGTGTGTCGATGCCCGCGAGTTCTCGCTGCAGGCCACCCATCTTCCTCTGCCCCGTGACCCTCCATGCAGGACGTGTGTGTCAGTCCTAACTGCCTCTCTGTGCACGCCATGTCTCTGCCCCACCCTCGTCCGCTGGAGCTAGTTGACTTGTACTGCACCCTTCTTCTCTAGACCCCTCTCTTTAGACTCTAACCCCTGGCGCTTTCTGCTGCACGAGTGTGCCACAAAGCCCCCACTGTGCGTCATACCACACATCTCTTTCTCTGCCTCCTCCTGTCCTAGTCTGTCAGGACTAGTGAGCTTATTTTGCAAGCTTCTAGCTTCTTGAGAGGAGCGGCAAGCCGGGAAGAACCGCGGGCCCGCCGCACGGTGCGCACATTCGCAGACGGCTCCTGCATACTCCCGGGCCCAGCCGCATATCACACCAGAAGAAACGGGTGGCCCGCGGAAGGGAGTGAAGAGGCTGACTGCCGTGAGGGGCACATCTGACCAGTAGTGGGCGCTCAAAGGCCTGGAGAGGTGCAGAGGTGGCATTGTGAAGGCCCCACATATCTGGTGAAAAGGCTGGTGCAGACTGCAGGACTATCTGAGCCCATAGCCTGAATAGCAGGAGGACCATGAGTGTAAGCGCATATGAGCACAGGAGGCCCAAGGGACCACCCAGGCAGACGGGCTGGTGCAGGAGAGAAGAGGTCCCACCTCAGGATGAGCACACCCCAGGCGCAGGATGCTGCCTGGCGCAGGAGGGACGACAGGGAGAACGCCCAGTTCCCGCATGGCAGAGAAGACACTTCTGCCGTTCAGCCAGTTGGCGGACCCAGCTATGGCAGCGCCCAGATGGCAAAAGTGGATCGGCCAGTTAGAAAATTACTTTGTGGCCAACAGAGAGACCGATAGTGCAGTGAATGTTTATGTTTATGTTTTATGTTTATATGTTTCTAAAGCGCTCGAATGCCGAAGCGTCTTGGCGCTGGAAATGTAGTGGCACGGGAAGCAGAAATCAGCGGCTTATGTAGCTGCGAAAAGCTTGGTTTTTACATTTTTTTCTAAACATCTGGAGATTGGATTGGAGCCTCATGGCCTGGGGCAGCTTATTCCAGAGTCTAGCCGCGCAGTATGTAATCCTCCGGCCACCCCAGCCTTCTCTTCTGATCTTAGGCACTCTAACTAGACCGTGGGTGGCCGATCTTAGAGTGCGCAACGGGACATAGGGTACAAAGAAACTTTCCAGGTCCTCATTGACCCCACCATAGATTGCCTTATGCACATATGTAAGCACCTTGAATTCTATGCGCTGCTTTAAAGGCAGCCAATGGAGGGATCGTATCCCATCTGAGGTGGGCTGTCCTCTACATAGGCCCAATACAAGCCTGGCTGCAGCATTTTGGAATGATTGTAGTTTCAGCAATTGAAACCTATTGATCCCCAAGAACAGAGCGTTTGAATAATCCAGTTTCGAGAGAAAAAGAGCCACCATCACAGTTTTTGTAGCTCCTGCGATAAAAAGGGGAAAACTTTTCTCAGCGTCTTCAAAAGAAAAAAACACGAGGACATGAGACTATTGACTTGTCCAACAAAATTGAGCTTGCTGTCGAAAGGAACACCCAAGTTTCTGACCTTCTCTACTGTGGACGGACATTCTCCCGTCTCCACCGGCCACCACGATTGATTCCACAGGGGTGGACCCGGCCCAAACTCCATCACCTCTGTTTTGTCTTTGTTTATTTTTAGATAGTTCTGACCCATCCAGGACATGATTTCCATGAGACATGAATAAAATCTCCGTGCAGTGGTTTTGAGCTGATTGGTGGTAGATATAATCAGTTGGGAATCGTCAGCGTGCGATACCAAAGCAAAACGATGTTTCCTGACAAGGTCGGCCAGAGGTGTAACATATAAATTAAACAGAGTTGGAGATAGGGCTGACCCCTGTGGGACTCCGCAGGGGAGGTGGAAACTGTCAGATTTCATACCTTCCCAAAACAACCTGTGCTCCCTATTTTCTAGGAAGGAGGTTAGTAGGGGCAGCCACTGCACCAAAACCATGTGGTTAACGGTGTCGAAAGCGGCCGACAGATCGAGGAGTACCAGGACCGCCTTCCCACCACCATCCACTACCCTGCGAATCTCTTCGACTGTTTTGACTAATGCTGATTCTGTCGAATGGCGTGGTCGAAAGCCATGCTGAGAGGAGTCTAGCAAGCCATTTGTATCTAGATAGGCAGTTAGGATTTTATTCAAGTGTTTCTCTAGAACCTTAGCTGCGAGAGGAAGGCCAGCAATAGGGCGATAGTTGTTGGGGTTACAAGGGTCCAAACTTGTTTTTTTTATCAGGGGGTAATAGCTGCCTTTTTCCAGGTAGTAGGATATTGTCCAGAGATTATAATTTGGTTTAAGATGGGGGTAAGGTGTTCACAGATCAAGCCTGCTGCTTGATGCATAATAGTCGGTGGACATGGATCCGTGGGTGCCCCTGATTTTAAAGAGAGGAGAGTTTTATTAACCTCCTCTTTGCTCATCAGCTGGAAGCTAGTCAGCTTACAGCTGGAGTATGTAGTGGGCCCTATCGAGTCCAGGGGTTTTATAGTGTTCGGAAAGTTGTTATATATTCTTTTAACCTTCTCTTGGAAATGATCCGCGAGGGCATTGCAGAAGCTTTGGTCTGGCTTGAAGGTACTAACTTGCTGGGGTTTTGCCAGCAGATTGACTGTCTTAAACAGTTCTCTGGTGGAATTTTCCGCATCCTTGATTTTAACTGTGAAAACGTGTTTTTTGGCAGCCACTATTGCCTCCTTGCTATATTCTAATAGAGAGACTATATAGGATTTTCTTTTGACTAACATAGTCTATCCTCCAGTGCCATTCCGCTTTTCTGCAATTGATCTTTAGGCTTTTAAGTTCAGAGGTGTACCATGGAGCTGATGTCTTCACTCTCTTTATTTTAACTATTTTTACTGGTGCAACTCTATCGGCTGCTGACAATATCCAGTCGTTAAACTGCTGCACTGCCTTATTATTGTCGTGATCCAACCTAGTTGGACCCTGATCAAGAGCTGACTCAAATACTCCTTCCTTAATTTTGCCCCATCGTCTTATTGGGCGTTTGATTAAACTTACTTGTGTTTTGGGCTGTAACTGAGGAATTTTAAGATTAAAGTGGATAGCCTTATTGTCGGTCCATGGCACGTCCAGTGAGTTAGAGAAGATGATATCTGGATCATTAGTAAAAATCCAATCCAGCGTATGGCCCGCTGTGTGGGTGGGGCCAATTATCACTTGTTTTAGGTCAAGAGCCGTGAGATTGTCTAGGAGTCTGGTAGTATCTAGATTGTTGTTTAGTTCCAGATAATAATTGAAGTCACCTAAAACCGTAAGTGAGTGGGAATCAGTATATGATTCCAGAAGGGTCAGAAAAGCTTGTGGGAAGGCGCCTCTCGGACCTGGGGGGCGATATATCAGTATGCCCTGGAAGGTCTGCGTGTTATTAAGCTTTATTCGGAACTGTAGTGCCTCTGCCGGGAGAGTGGAGATCAATTCTGTGTGTAGTTTAAAATTAGCCCGGTAAATAATGGCTATCCCCCCTCCTTTGCCTGATACTCTATTCTGGGTGAAGTACGCATATCCGTCTGGAACAGCGATGTTCCAGTCGGGGGCAGAGGTATTGTCCATCCAGGTTTCTGTTAAGAAGACTAAATCTGGTGTAGAGAGTTGAATAAGATCCTCCAGTTCATATTTGTGTTTAACCACGGAGCGAGCGTTAATTAAGAGGCATTTAATGTGTTTGGATGTAGCTCCCTCAAAGTTGTCAGATAGCTGCTCTGTATTTTTCATACTAAATCCTGACTCAGCCTCCGAAGCACTCAACCATGCTCCTCATGGGAGGAGACGAGCTCTATGAGCTATTTCAGGACCTACCCGACACGGGTGACAGGCCGTGAGGGCGCTGGACAGTCAACCCGGACTTCGAACACTTCAAATTACACCAGGTGAAGCAGAGGGAGGATGAATCAATTGACATGTTCTTCGCGCGGTTGAGAAAGTTGGCGAGTTCCTGCTTGGGAATCGACCGGATGTTTGAAACCAGAGCACAGCTGATTGTGGGCTGCAAGTCACTGGAGTTGCGCAAGTTGATACTGCGGCAACTGGGAATATCACTGGACAACATCCTTCTCCTTGAAAGATCCCATGAGTTGGCCGATGCGAGGGCAGGGGAGATGGAGTCAGTGTTGGCAAGACGTCCTGCAAATCAGCAACCGCTCTACCCCGCTCCCATCAAGGAGGAACATGTGGAGGCCATAAAGAAGTCATACAGCAGAGGCGGGGGCAGTTTGGGAGGAGCTGGGGATCATCCAGGAAAACCAGGCTGCAGGAACTGTGGGTTGATGAGCCATTCTCATAAGGGATGTCCTGCCCAGGGTCGGCAATGCCTGCGATGCAACAAATATGGCCACTTGGCGAAGATGTTCATGGGCGCAGGATCGAGTCGCAACCAAGGTCCAAGGCCACAACAGAGTGTGAAAACAGCACAAGAAGTGGAAGATATGGACAGCCGGTGCCAGAAGATGCATATCACTGAGGAAGAAGAAGATGATGAGGTCTTCGTAGTGTCTAACATACGAGGCGTCAACACCAGCAGGAGGCCACCGCCTGTGTGTCAGATATGGATTGGAGACAACAACGTAAGTGCTTTGATCGACACAGGGGCGTCAGTGAACATCCTCGATGCCAACCAGTACGAGGCGTTGAAACCCAAGCCACTCCTCCTACCTACAAAGGCCAAGATATTCACCTATGGCGGAGACGTCCCGTTACCTCTGCAAGGAGTGATAGAGGTGGAAATCAAACATTGGAATCAGTCCACACACACCCGATTTCATGTGACCTGTGATCGGGCCGGTTCGATTTTAGGCTGTCACTCGGCGGAAGACCTGAGTCTCATAATGTTTGCCAAGCATATACATCAGTCACTGTCAGATGCGATCCTGAGTGAATTCCTGGAGCTGTTTCAGGGGCTGGGGTGCCTAAAAGGAGTAGAAGTACAACTCCATATCGACAACACCGTCAAGCCTGTGGCCCTGAGACATAGGAGGGTACCATTCCATCTGTGTCCCCTTGTAGAGTCTGAACTGGATCGACTAGAAAAGGACGGAGTCATCGAGAAGGTGTCTGGGCCCACTCCATGGGTGTCGCCGTTGGTGATCGCACCAAAGCCCAAGCAACCAGGCGCGATCCGCCTCTGTGTGGACATGAGACTACTGAATAAAGCAATTAAGAGAGAAAGGCACATAACACCCACCATAGATGAAATTGTGGCTGACATCAACGGAGCCAAACGGTTTTCGAAGGTAGACTTGAATTCGGGATATCATCAGTTGGTGTTGGCGGAGAAAAGTCAATATATCACCATGTTCTCGACACATGTGGGCCTCAGGCGATTCAAACATCTTAGCTTTGGAGTCTCATCGGCGGCAGAGGTGTTTCAAGATGCAGTGAGAGAGGCCCTATCCGGGTTGGTGGGCGTTTATAAATGTCAGTGATGACATTCTAATCTTTTCCAGTTCTCTGGAAGATCACCACACTCGACTCTGAGACACGTTAAAGAGGCTGGTAGAACTAGGACTAACGCTACAGAAAGCCAAATGTGAATTTTACGCCAATGAAGTTGAATTCTTTGGATACCGATTCTCAGCGAAAGGCTTGCAAGTAGACGCAGCTAAAGTTGAAGTCATCCGAGCAGAAGCGATTCCTCAATCCCAGTTGGAGGTTCGGAGCTTTTTGGGAATGGCAAACTACTGTGGCAGATTTATTCCTCACCTCACCACTCTCTCGGAGCCGCTTAGAAAACTCACGAAGAAGGATTGTGCGATGGCAGTGGTCCAGTGAGGAAGCTAAAGCGATCAACGACATCAAGAAAGCGTTGCTGCAGGGAGCCACAGTGGCCTATTTCGAACCGGGGCAAGCCACGGAATCGTAGTAGATGCTAGTCCGGTGGGACTGGGGGCCGTACTTCTGCAGAGAGATCAGCAGGAAGAATGGGTGCCTATTGTTTACGCCAGTTGGGCGTTAATGGTGGTGGAGACCAGAAACGCACAGATTGAGAGTGAAGCACTAGCCATCCGTTGGGCATGTCAGCACTTCAACATTTACTTGTGTGGCCATAGCTTCACAGTGGTCACCGGCCACAAGCCTCTGGTGCCGCTGTTTGCGGGCACTGCTCGGAACGGACCGCCGCGAATCGAACGATGGGCAGTGCAAATTCAGCACTTCAAATTCGACGTGGTGTACCGTCCAGGAGTCAACAACCCGGCAGACTATTTGTCACGACACCCGTTGGCCATCAGCCCAGGAACTCAGGGTGAAGTGGATGAAGGCGCCGAATCATTTGTAAAGCAGATCATGGAAGACGCCTGCCCGTGGGCGCTGTCGGTGGAAGAAATCCAGGAAGCTACCAAAGAGTACATATGCTTGCAAGCAGTAAAACAAACACT
Organism: Triturus cristatus; assembly: GCF_964204655.1. NCBI lineage: Eukaryota > Metazoa > Chordata > Amphibia > Caudata > Salamandridae > Triturus > Triturus cristatus. The sequence continues at coordinate 991,680,019 of NC_140580.1, forward strand.
ACACAACCATCAGTGGAAGTTCTTTCTTCAAGGATCCAGCGGTTTGACTGAAGAAGAGAAAGAATACCAGCAAGGTCTGTGGATATGCTGGGAGTAACTGAGTGAAGGGTGCGAGTGAGTTATACTCTGAGGTACGAAAATGGTGATTACAGCCAGGCTGTGGAGAAGAACTGTGGAATTAGCGCACCAGGGACACCAAGGAGTTGAGAAGACAAAAGCTCGGTTGAGAGCAAAGGTCTGGTTCCCAGGGATGGACAGGATGGTGGAGGAAGAGGTTAGAGGATGCCATGCATGTCTGATCACAGGTGCAGAAGCTCCTGCCATGCCAGTCATCACCGAAGCACCTAGCCTGACACCGTGGAACAAAATGAGTCTGGATTTTGGCAGTTTCCCGGATGGGAGACACGTGGTGGTGAGGGTGGACAGCCATTCCAAATTTCCGGTGGTGGAGGTAGTAGCTTTAACAGCTTTTGAGGGCCTCAAACCAATCCTTGAGAAAACCTTTGCACTCCTTGGGATGCCGGCGGAGGTACGAACTGACAATGGACCCCCATTCCAAGGTCAAGAGTTCCGAGAGTATCTGAGTTTGAATAACATCCGACATCGAAGAATAACACCCCAGTGGCCTCAAGCCAATGGGGATGTTGAAAGGTTTATGCGAACTCTCAACAAAGTGCTGAGGATTGGAGTGGACCAGTCAGAAGATTTGGAAGGGTGTTTGCACCGCTTTCTACGGGCATATCGCCAGACTCCACACTGCACCACCAGGTGTGTGCCCAGTGACCTACTCATGCAGCTGTAAGGGATGTGATTCCTACCAGTGAAAGATGGTCACCATCAGTACTGGACCCAGTACGTACCCAAGCGAAAAGACAGAATATCAACGACAAAGCCAGACAGAGAAGGTGAGCCCGACCTACAGTGATCAAAAGGGGAGACTATGTTGTTGTCAAGGATAGACACCCGGGGTCAAAATTTCGAACGCCGTTTGAACAAGAGAGCTGTGGAGGTGGTACAAGTGAAAGGATCCATGATCACAGCGAGAAGAGGATTTCAACAGGGGGTGCGAAACGCATCGTGGTTCAAAAGGGCCACCACTCCTGCAGCTGCTCTGGAAGCAGAGGAGAACAGAGAATTGGATGGGGTTGGGAGCTCCGGGGAGTCTTGAGCCAGCAACCATTGCAGAGAGTGGTGAAGAACCAGTAACCCCGACGCTGGGGGGGGAGTGAGGGGGCTGGAGATGGAGAGTCCCATAATCCGGGGAGGACAATGGTACTAGCTGAGAAGTAACCCACAACCCAGCACCCGACTGAAAGACTTTGTGTGCCAAGCAGCAAACGAACTGTGAGCCGTAGTATGGACACTATGAACACTGCACCGTTTATTATGTTAGTTTATTTTGTTAGCTAATTGTTTTAGCTTATTGTTTTGTTCTCCCATTGGTTAGCTGGGATGTAGTGAGCCACCTGGCTGCTACTCTACATTGTTGCATACAACTCCCTGGGCCGGGCGCGGACCAGGGAGTATAAATAAAGGTGACGTCAGGGCACGTGACTGGCGGTGCAGAGAACCAGCAAGGTGTTTATGTCCCTCATTTCTAGCGCCACTGTTAAGTAGGCCCAATACCCGTGTGGTACCCGTAGCAGCCCCACCCGTAACCTAATGTCCCCAGTGTGAGCCCCCTAGGCTTCCGTGCACCAGATTACACTAGCGTGACACTGACACGGATCTGATGCATGCCTCCGACCCCTCTCTGCCCCCCCCCCGTCCAAGTTTGCCGTGGCCGCTGCCTTCTCAATGTAGCCTCTCTCTTTCTCTGCCACCAGGCCCTCTCTCTGGCAATCTCTTAGTGGTTGCAGCGCTTACTTTCTAATTCACCCTCTCCCTGCCACTCCCCGCCTTCTCTGCTGTCCCAGTGTGACAGCACTCGGGAGCGGCTTAATGGCGCTCTCTACTCTCACCCCCCCTCCCTCATGCTCGAGTGTGCCAGTGTGCTCTCGCTGCCTGCACCCCTCTAATCTCCCCTGCACCCCTTTCCCTCTCTCCTGCCTCAACTCTGCTCGCGCCCTCAGAGGCCCCAGCCTGACAGTTCCAGCAATCTGAGGCCTGCCCCGTCTCTACTACCCGTCTCTCCTTCCTGAGCATGTTGGCAGGGTGGTCTGTGCTCAGGCCATGTCTCCTCTCTCCCTTCACACCTCTCTCTCTCCCCTCCAGTTCCTGATGACCACTAACTCCCTGACCACCTACTGGGAGTCCGGCGACCGGAGCCTGTCCGAGGCCGGGGCCTCGGCGCAGACCCCAGTCTACTGGCCCGTGTTTAAGAGCAGTCTGCTGGCTGCCGCAGCTGCCCTGGGGGTCTACGGCAGCCCCTACTCCTCTGCGCAGGGATACGGCAACTACATGACCTACGGCACCGAGGCGCCCGCCTTCTACTCTCTAGGAAGTGTGAGGGGTGCGTGCGCTGCTCCGGGCAAGGCCACGGGGTGTGAGGAGGCTGGGCACGCTCGAGAGAGAGTCACACAGTGTCCCAAATCTGAGTCTCCTCCAGTACTGACGTGTGGGGCTGGCAGAGGCCGTGACCATCGCTGCATGCAGACAGGGGCCATCAGATGCCACACTTTCTTTCACAGACCTGCGCCGGCAGAGACAACTGTGTGCCATTTAATTATGAAAAGCCTCAGAGGCATTTAATAAATGAGGAGGCCGTGGTGTATGCGCACCATTTAATTCATGAAGACTTGAAGAGGCTTGCTTGCTGGCTACGCTGAGTGAGGGGGCCCCTGGAGCACGGGGCCACCCCGCACGGTGGGAGCTTTAGGGGTCTGTGTTCCGCCCCTGGGACTAACCATTAATGGACTTCCTCTTTCCACAGTGCTGCGCAATCTGGTTGCTGCTGCTGCTTTCTCCATCTGCTGCTGCTGGTTCCTCTGACACGGAGGTCAGGTGTTCGAGTCCCTCCTCCACATGCAAGCTCCTGCCTGCGCCTCATCCCTGGTGGTCCAGTGGTAGAGCATCACTGCTCTGCAGGTTGACTGCCTTCCTCTTGTCTGCTGTTCCTTTTCATCTTTCTGCTCTTCTTTCTTACCTTTTTCTATATATTTTTTTTATCTTTGCTGTGTTTGGCTGTGTTTTTCCTGTGCTTTTTTTTGCAGTTCCTTTTTCCCTATCCTCTTCCTCGTTGTCGCTGCCATCATCACGTCCCCGTCCCCTCCTGTGTCCTTTACCGGGTTTCCCGCATCACAGCTGTCCAGCCCCCCTGCAGCACTACTTGGAGCTCCTCGACGCCACCTTTTCAGACATCACCTTCTTCACGGAAACCTGGACCAAACTCTGCTCCAGAGCGGACATAGCCTTTGCCATCTCTGACGGCTACTAAGTCACCCGCAAGGACCACCCCGACCGACCAGAAGGAGGCACTCCTATTCTCTCCGACTGACCACGCACTCTGATGGCCCAACGGTGACCATGGAACACCTCCACTTCCAGATCTGGACCAACCCCAACACTATCCTCTGTGGAACCCTCCTCTACCGCCCCCCCGGACTAGCGACCACCATTCACCAATGCCATTGTAGGCCGCATTGCACCCCAGGCTCTCCCATCCACCGACTACATCCTACTCGGAGACCTCAAGTTCCACCTGGACAACCTCAGTGACCAGAACACCACCCCCCTCCTGGGGAACCTCGCAACATCAGACTCAAGCAGCTAGTCACCCCACAAACTCACATAGCAGGACACACACTCGAGCACGTCTTCTCCGCCAGCTGGAACTTCAACTACAGCCACACCACCGGACTCTCCTGTACCGACCATCATTGCATAGAACACGTCTTCACCATGCCCACAGAACACCCCCGCCATCATCGTCCCCCGGCCCCTTGCAGCTGGATCAAGGCCACCTAAGAACTTCTCGTCAACTCCCTCAGCACCACCACTCCGCCAACGCTTACAGACGACAACACCGCAGAGCACAACCTCCAACGATGGCTCACCAACTGCGCCGACACCCTCGCACCCCTCAAGAAAAGACCAGGCAAACAACTCCAAGACGGCCAACTGGTTCACTCCTGCCCTCCATTAATACAGATGCATCTGCAGACGTCTCGAGAAGTGATGGAGCCACAAGATCAATCAACTCTGCAATACATTCACCCTTGCACCAGGGCACAAGGGTGCCTGAATTGGCACATGGCCGCCATTGTGCGCTAGCGTAAGGGAAAAGGACAGTGAGGCTTATTCATGAGCCCCTTCTGACAGTTTCACCCCACCAATGTGTCATTTCTTTGACGTACTTGCAGCGTGATACTTGCACCACGTTGTGCTATATTTGCAAAGTGACGCATCTAGGCATATGCGTGACCTTGTGAAGCCCTGTTCCACATTATACCTGCATCAGGTATGATGAATGCAGGGTGGGCGTTCCCATGGAATAAAGCCTCATAGGAGTGGTGCAGTGAAATCCATCAGATTTCACTGCAACAACTGTAAGATGCCACTGCGTCAATACTTTCCGTCTGCCTCATGGCAGGCGTAAGGGTGACTCAGTGTCACAGGGACAAGCTGGCCCCATGTATTGCTGGAGTTGTGTCATGCTTGTGACACAACTGCAGCAATGTGTGACTTTAGCACTGACAGATACGTTAGGATTCCAGATGTATCTGTCATTAATTGCGACATGGAGCTTTGTACAGTGAATACAGCGCATCTATGCTGTGGCAAGAAGGGCATAGTGAAAGTGGTGCAACGCTGTTTTGTTGCAGCGATGCAACACTTTTCATGAATGAGGCCCAGGAATGTGCCCTATTTTATTGATGGTGCGCATAACTGCCCTGCCGTTTTGTTGCAGGGCAGGGCAGCAACATTCCTTGCAGTGCTGTCCAGCACCAACCCCTTATGAAATCAGGCCCCAAGTGTTTGCACCATTTTTAAGACCAGCTATTTTCTGGTCTTAAAAACTGCTTCTGTCCGATTGCAAACGTTCTTTCGGGAATCACGAACCCATATGTTTTAATACTTGGCTTCCCCTTTTTGAAGTCACATACTTCACTAGGGGCATGTTCTTTTGTAACCCAATTGGTAAAATAGAAATACAAAAAAAAAAAATGAATACTTATTTACATTCACCATTGTTTAATGTTTTAAGTGCTTTCACTGTTTGTTTTATCCTCTGCCACTGGTGGTGTGTTTTTCTGATAGCTTCTACATTTTTAGAGTACTGTAAATTTGGAAAAATGTAATTAGATCTTCTTAAATTGATTTCCTTAATATTTAGGGATTTTTCAGTGAATGCTATTTTTTATATTACTTTCAGTTTCTTCCGCCATTGCACAAAATGCATTTTAAGCAGCATCTTTTCAAGTTAGAGGTTTGTTGTAGGAATTGGCATCAGTCATTGTTTTTTTTAATAGAAAAAATACTTAAACTGCTCTAAATAATTTATACATGATTCCACGGTTCGCTTATCTTCCTGCCAGATGGGTTTTTTCTTTCAGGGGGTTAGATGGGATTTAAATTATCGGAGCATAGGGGAAGTAGTAGAACAGAATGAAAATGTACAAATAAAGAACATTTATTGCTGTTCTTTGTGAGTGGCAGCATTGTTGACAAATATCTTTACTTTTGTTTAAGTTGAGCTTACCAACTTGGAAGGATTGGTGGCACTGTCTAGCAATGCAATAGCATTCCCTGTCACCTGAAAGGCCTTCAGACGAGTGACCATAAAATGCTGGTCACAGATTTTTATAGTTTTCACCATATTTTATTAAAAACTCTTGCTTAACATCTGCTTTATTTTCTGGATAAATTGATAACGGAAATATATTTTTTATTTCTCCACAAAAAGCAGTTTGACCTATGTATGCGTGTTTGTTTGGACACAGTCTTGCTTAAGCATATTAAATTCACTGTTTTAACTACTACTATTAAGGGTAAAAAATAATTGAAATATGTAAATAAAAATTAAATTGTATTTTATTACTTAAAACCTATTTTGTTAGCACCCCCATTGTTACAAAAGTAACGCGCTGTAACAGTGCTCCTTCGAAGTGATAGTTTACATAAAGGTCTAGCCATCTGATGTGAAAACCGTAATGTAAAGTACTTCGATATAAATTACCACAAAGTAACATCTGGAATTCATAAACATATAGGGGCATATTAACAAGGGCAGCGATAATTATCGCCGGCCCCACATAGCGGTAGAAATATTATCGCCGGCTATTGCTGAAAATTAGCGCCATGATAACGCTATATTAACAATACATAGCGCTATGGTGATAATATTTCAGCGCTAGCGGTGTTTACCATGGAACATCGCTGGTTTTCCAGCGATGTTCCATGGAAAACAGCGATAAAATTGCTGATCCAACCCTGTGGTCATATCCGCATAATCCACCTACCATTATTAGTATGCCTTAGTCTGGAATTTAACAGATGTTAAATTCCAGCGTTAAGGCCGAGGTTGCGCGATTTTTTTTATCGCTGCACCTCCTTGTTAATATCGCGAAGCTGCCTTTGCGATATTTTCATGTGTTGTTTTCACAGCCACGCCTTCTTTGCATCTCATTAGCGATGCGAGGCGAGGCTGTGAATAAACGGGCTCTACATCAAAGAAACATTCACTAGCGTGTCCTTGATGATATTGCGATATAATTATCGCCGCTTATCGCCCGAAAACAGACGCTAAAGCGGCGATAATTATATCGCCAGCCCTTGCTAATATGCCCCATAGTGCTTGACATTGCAGCATTTATGGTTATATGTTCATAATTAAAGATAATCACGAACATTTCCCCCGTCATACTTGGCATTCCTTCTGAAACGGGGGCAGTCAAAGCTCCGGTCTGAAGATTTTCACTGCTATTGTTCATTGGTTCCTTAAAGCCGCCCCGGCACCTCCAGTGCTCTGTCCATCCGTACAGCTCTGGGCGGGGGCTTAGGAAGAGCAAGTGGGGCGCCAGTATAGAGGTTTGCAAGGTACAGAGAATGGGGAGATGAAGTTGCAAATTAGATGTGAGGTACAGAAAGGATCTGACAGCAGTGAAACAAAGTCGAGAAGATGTTGAAGGCAATAAGGAGAGATGAGATGGAGAGACAAATTAGGTAAATCATAGAGCTACATATGATGTAAAAGCAGAGGTTAGGTTGGTACAGTGTTAAAGAGATAAAGTGAGGGAGAGCAGATGAAGTAGACGTATAAAAAAGATAGAGAGAGGGGCTTAGAGACAGTCAGTTGAAAAAGATAATGTGGTACAGAGTGAGAGGACGTAATGGTAGAGAAAGAGGTAGAAAGCAACAACAGTTGGTGGGACAGAGAAAACAGAGGTAGAAAGAGCGAGGGTAAGTGAAGCGACTAAGTTGTGAATAAATAGTACAGTAAACAGCGAGGTCTTGTAGTGAGAGACAGGTAGAAAGAGAGGTAATGTAGATAGAGGGAGGTGGGAGTTAGAACAATGTAGACCATGAAGTTAAAGAGATAGGGGTGGTTGGGCATGGTAGGGACTAAGTGAGCGATAGGTAAGGTAGTGAGGTATATATATAAAAAAGAAAGATTTGTGAGATAGAGATGGATATAATGAGGCAAAGTCTGACACAAAGGTAGGTGAAGAAAGGTTGAGAGACAGAAGAGAGAGAGAGAAAGGTAGGGTCGCTGACTGTCCCGATCACTTTACAAGGGCATTCCCTTGAAAAGTGGGAGCCTTGGACAATTGCCCAAATTGCCCATGCCTTAAAACAGCTCTGTGCACAGAGTAGATTGTGCATGCAGTTTGATTTTGTTATGGTGTCTCTGCATTCGATCTTTGTGTTTTCCCATTCATCTTCCTTCTCTTCTCTATCAGTGTGTGTCGGTCCCTGCAGGGGCAGATTACTAACTTTTATGTATCGTTATGGGTGAATGTAGGTTTTTGGCCATTTACCTGAGGATCCCTGGCACACAGGTCCCCCTGAAATTAATGAGTAGGTCAGCAGCCCTAGATTTGCATAAAAACGAGGAACAACCACAGAAAGCCAAGCAGACAATGGATAAATAGGGCACAGGTCTACTAGGGCAATAGTTTATTCTGGACAGTGCAAAACACTCATCCATATAAGGGTCAAAGATTGGACAAAGCGTTTCATGCCAGAATAGGATCAGTTTCCTCCTACAGGGACAACCAAATGCATAAGCACGAGCTTGACAAGGAACGTTCTAAATATGCAGACACTTCACTCCTAAGAAATGTATTTTCTGGCTGAGAGTTGGGTTTGGCCTTGAATGGATTGAGTTTCTTATAGGATCAGCAGCATTCCAGGCACATGCACATGTACCCAATACCTTTGAAGCATTATTTTTGACCAAACCATTACCCCTACCACTCCCCCATCACACTAAAGGGCAGGGGGAAACTAGAGTACTTAACATGCATGAACACTTGGCTGATGGCTGGTACGCAGCGGATACAGAAAACAAAAACATTGCACAATTCAACACTGTTCTTGTCAATCTTTTTGCTCCAAAATTAGTTTCAGTGTTTACTTAAGGTTGGGTACTTAGAGGTCCCTGGCACCCAATATCAACATATTCCTGTTGTTGTGGGAGGGGCAGCAGAAGGGGAAATACAAAAGGTTTTATGTTCTGCAGCTCTTCTGTGGTTTGGGAGGGGGTTGGGCGAGAGGCTGACCCAAAGATCCCAACATTCCACATGTTATGCTTTATTTGGGGGATGGATAGTGTGGAGTGTGCTTACAGACCTCCACATATAGAGGTACACCCTTCCCAGGCGTTCCTCTTTGCTTAGGCAGCTATGACTGTACTGAGCAGATGTGCTTATAAATATTTTTTCTTTTTAAAAATCCACTTTGTTGAATGTTGGAAGGAAACATCAAATCCAATCAAAACACGTGAAAGGGGAGCATGTCCAAGATGGCGCCAATGTAGGAGTCTCCTTCTGGAACTCCGCTGCACTCGTTAGGCTACGAGCGTCCCTTTGGACCCTGCTGCCCAAATTACAGCTTGGGGAGCGGGAGAGTTGCCGGTAATCACAGCCCGCCCACCAAAGCCGCATTACAGTGGGGATAGGACTCTTTGTGTGGTAGAGAGCGGACACCAGACAGCTCCTACACCTAAAATGGCCACCTCCGCAGTGCATACCCCATCTTCAGGCTGTCTATGGCCTACCTGAGACTGCATATTGGTGCTATGTCACCCTTTAGCACTGGGTAATCCATCCTCTAGCATACACTTTCTCAGGCAGACCCCTCACACACTTTGAGAAGTGGCTCCTTACCCGACATGATGAAAAACTTATCCTCTCTGATATCTTCGCCCTTCTCAACACTCTCCCAAATTCTAACACCTCACCCGCCTGCTCACGCTGCCTATAATGCTTCTGTGAAAGAAACCCAAATTAAAATCCCGCACTACTGGTATTACACGCCAGCAAGAATTGCCAAGTGGAAACTAGGTGGTGATGATGGCTGCTAGTGTAATTGTGGCCAAGCGGGCACATTATCTCATCCTTTATGGCATTGCCCTGAATTGCACTGTTAATGCGCCGACATCCAAGCAGACATTAATGAAACGCACAACACTGAGATACCCCGGTTTCCCAATTATTTTACTGGGTCTTCGACAACACATTGACCTACCCACTGCGATCGACAAAGGGGTAAGCCATCACCCTCGCCCTTTGTGCAGCCAAATGCGTTCTCTTGTCGAAACGGTGCAAAGAGGTGGTGCCAACACGCAGAGACTGGCAATATAAACTAGGGGACCTTCCTGGTATGGAGAAACTGATGGCCTTTGTTGAACAGAAGCTTTCCCTATTCGAGAAAACATAGGGTTCATGCCTTCGATTCCTGATGCAGAGCTTCTGGGAGTTGACTTGCCCTACGTACTCGCGAGTGCTGCGCCACACAGCGGTGACCCCCAGCCAGATTTGGTTGTCCCCCTGTTATGCTTTCCTACTTAGACTATGTTATGAGACAACAGTGGTTGCGAGCATCTCACCCTCTTTCCTTGTTTCCCTCCTCTCCTCCCTCTACTTCCCCCAAGGACACTTGATTTCAACCCATTCCTCCCTCATCTTCCCTTCCCAGGTGAGCAGTCTACATATCGACTTTTTAATATCGAGGGACATAAATATCGAGTCAAAAATATCTAAAGTACAAAATATCGAAATAGATAATATCAATGTGAAAAATATCGTATTTTTTTTTAAAATTATGGTGCCGATCACAATCCGGTAAAAACCGGGTACGAACCGTCGGACGGAGCATATTCTCCGTCCGACGCGTACCCGGTCGTCAAAATATACAAACATGGAATTACGATTCGCACGGGTACACCATTACCGTACGAATCGTAAAAAAGACCGACCGAACAAAAAACACCTACCAATGCGAACCGGGAAAGCGCCGACCTGACGTCGGGACGCACGCAGCCAGCCATTCACGACCCAGGAATCACGATTCGCACCGACGTCACCCCGCACGGTGAATATTTTGCGGCAGTCAAAAACTGCCGGGAAATCAGGACGACGCGAACAAGGACCACCAGTACGCGACGGACAGACGGCGACGCGAACAAGGAGGACCAGTACGTGACGGACACACAGGACGACGCCACCAAGGAGGACCCGTACGCGACAGGACGACGCGATCACGGAGGACCCGTACGCGACAGGACGACGCGAGCAAGGAGTACCAGTACGCGACGGACAGACATGGACCCGAACCTACGAGTCATCCCTGCCCTCATAGCAGTACACCTCCTCTACAGGTTACGACGCAGACGCCGCAGAAGGTCAGAATAACTAAGGGAGGGGGGAAAGTGGGGTGGGGTGGGGGTGGCACGACCAGGGCAGGCCACAAAACAACCACATGAGTGACACACTACACATGGCCTGGACATACCTGACTCCCATGCCCTGGTCACCACGAGGGGGTGGGGGCGTGTCCTGATAATCCAGCGACCGCCACAACGGAAGTCCGTCACCACGCGAACCGGCAACACAACCAGACAGGTACGTCCCGTACCCACGCCTGAAGAGCGTGGGTACGAGTCGGACCACGCCCACACACGTCACCCCAACAATGGCGGGACGGATCGCACCCACGTGGCAAAGGCCTGGGTACGGGCCGCACAAACATCACATAGCGTGGGGACGGATATGTACGGACCCTACCCCCACCCCGTATGCAAGGAGCGTACCCCCCAGCCCAACAGTGCAAGTACGACCCGTACCCCCACCCGCGGACGTACGGAGCGTACCCCCAGCCCAACAGTGTAAGTACGACCCGTACCCCCACCCGCGGACGTACGGAGCGTACCCCCAGCCCAACAGTGTAAGTACGACCCGTACCCCCACCCGCGGACGTACGGAGCGTACCCCCAGCCCAACAGTGTAAGTACGACCCGTACCCCCACCCGCGGACGCACGGAGCGTACCCCCAGCCCAACAGTGTAAGTACGACCCGTACCCCCACCCGCGGACGTACGGAGCGTACCCCCAGCCCAACAGTGTAAGTACGACCCGTACCCCCACCCGCGGACGCACGGAGCGTACCCCCAGCCCAACAGTGTAAGTACGACCCGTACCCCCACCCGCGGACGTACGGAGCGTACCCCCAGCCCAACAGTGTAAGTACGACCCGTACCCCCACCCGCGGACGTACGGAGCGTACCCCCAGCCCAACAGTGTAAGTACGACCCGTACCCCCACCCGCGGACGCACGGAGCGTACCCCCAGCCCAACAGTGTAAGTACGACCCGTACCCCCACCCGCGGACGTACGGAGCGTACCCCCAGCCCAACAGTGTAAGTACGACCCGTACCCCCACCCGCGGACGCACGGAGCGTACCCCCAGCCCAACAGTGTAAGTACGACCCGTACCCCCACCCGCGGACGTACGGAGCGTACCCCCAGCCCAACAGTGTAAGTACGACCCGTACCCCCACCCGCGGACGCACGGAGCGTACCCCCAGCCCAACAGTGTAAGTACGACCCGTACCCCCACCCGCGAATGCAAGGAGCGTACCCCCCTGCCCAACAGTGTAAGTACGACCCGTACCCCCACCCGCGTATGCAAGGAGCGTACCCCCCTGCCCAACAGTGTAAGTACGACCCGTACCCCCACCCGCGTATGCATGGAGCGTACCCCCCATGCCAACAGTGTAAGTACTACCCGTACCCACACCCGCGGACGTACGGAGCGTACCCCCACCACACCAGTGTCAGTAGACTCGTACCCTCACCTCTAATGCAGTGTACGTAACCCCACCGTGTATGTGCCAAGCGCACATATCCAGAAATCGGAGGTGTGTGTGCAGAGTCCACCCAGCAGTGCCCTGACACAGGAGGGGTGGGTGCAGAGTCCTCCCAGCAGTGCCCTGACACAGGAGGGGTGGGTGCAGAGTCCTCCCAGCAGTGCCCAGACACAGGAGGGGTGTGTGCAGAGTCCTCCCAGCAGTGTCCAGACCCAGGAGGGGTGGGTGCAGAGTCCTCCCAGCAGTGTCCACACCCAGGAGGGGTGTAACACATGTGTGTGATGCCACAATTACCCACATCCATACTGCCTACAAGGGAACATGTCCCCATGAACTCATGTCAACTGACTCCACACACAAGTACAGTGATCACCAAGGATGCCACGATTGTTGCAGGTGGAGACATGGCCATGCATGCATGGCCAAAGTAGAAGGGCTCCGTCACACACACAGCTCATGTACACACAGCTCTGCGCTAAACATTGGGAACACCCTGCAGGGAAGAAACTGGGTACACAGAGGAAGGAATACACCCTGGGACAATTGAACCATGCAGTAACTGCTGACATGACCTAAGGAAGTTAGCCAACACCTTGTGATGGCACACAGATCCTAGGGTGGCCCCAAAGAGCAGAACACTACTACAAATCCCACACACCCAAAGCCTTAAACACCACCCAAAACAATGTAGCAGCCCCACCAACACCAATACCACCATAGCAGGAGTGTGAGAATGACAACAAAAATAAGCTTTATTCAGCATGAGCACAATGTCCGTGGATCAAAGGCAGTTCAAAGTCAACAAAGGCCATAGGGCAGTCAATGATTCCCAGCTGCATGGGGGACACAGTGGGATGTGTGTCCCCTACCTTGCCTGCACAGTCAAATGCCATCGTCTTCCATACTGGTGAGGGCATCAGGGGGGGGGGAAGCAACAGGCACCGCAGGGACATCAGGGCAAAGGGGCGGCGTTGTGGGTGCAGGGATGGAGGACTCAACCACAGGGGGTGTGTCATGGCCAAAGGCGGAGGCCAGGATGGCACTACACACCTTAGCAAGGTCCTCCAGGGAGTCCCCTGCACCCGAAGTGACCTCAGGCCCCAAGGAGGGGGGGAGTTCAGAGGGATGGGTTGCAGCGCCACCGGGGGAGGGTGGAGACAGGGGGGGAGACTCAACCACCCTGACCGAGGACTTCCTTGACCGCTTGCGTGGTGGCGTAACTGTGGGGCTCAGGGACAGAGCGGCCATGAAGGAGTCCTTGGGGGAGATGTGGCCAGGAGAGCTGAGGGGAGGGGATTTGGAGGGAGTGGAATGTGTGGAATGCGGACTCCCACTCTGGCTGCGTGTCACACGTTTGCCCCCCGACCCAGTGGGTGTGCCTATCTCACCCTGTGTGTGCGTGTCAGGAGGAGTGCGGTGGACCTTCCCTGCTGGTGTGGTGCCTGTGTCTGTTGTGGTGGGTGCATGCCGACGTCTGGGTGTACGTGGGACAGGCATGGAAGTGGGAAGTGTGGATGGGGCAGGGGTAGGTGGGGGGAGGTCGCGCTGCAGGAGACCCACTGCTGCAGTCAGTGTGGAGTCTAGGGACCTCAGCAAGTTGCGTTGGTCAGCCTGCAAAGAATGAATGCCCTCCAAGAATGCCTCGATGTTGGTGAGGGTTTTCCCGTGGGAATGGAGGACATTCAGGATCGCAGCCTGACCAACCTGCATTTGCCGCTGGATGTCCATAGACTCAGCATTGGCGGCAGCAGTGGAGACAGGGGCAGGGGGTGCGGTGCCTGGCAGGAAGGAGACATGCGGTGACCGGGCACGCTGGGAAGGGACACGAGCAAGTGGGAGGCGGTTGGTGGGAACTGAGGGGGCGGTGGCAGGTGTTGTTCCACTGTCAGCTGCTGGTGCAGCCTCCGCCAACTCTGAGACATCCTCCTCGGACCTGTCAGCTTCGTAGTCTGATGTGCCAGTCGACAGGTCCTCGGCCACACTATCCTCCGCCTCTGTCCCACTCGATGTGCCAGCCCCGATGTCACGGCTGCCACTGGTGCTCGGTCCCTCCGCCTGGTCCGTGTCCATGTCTCCCTCTGTGTCCCCCGACGATGCTGTGGGCAGGGTGGAGAGACAGAAATTAATCAGACACCTGTACACATCTGTCACATGAGTCCAATCTACATAGTCAACATTGCATAGCCTGAAGAGGCAGATCCCTAACATCTGCAAAACAAGGTACCGATGTAGGGCATGAAACACAGTTGGTTGAGCCACCATGCCACTGAAATACCATGGAGAGCATGAGACAATAGCTGATGACAGGAAACGGAGTCTGACATAGCACCCAGGCCCTGGGGACAATCCTGCACTGCCTCTGCACCACACAGCGTTTGTGAAAATACCTATGACCAGGGACAATATCCATGAACTTGAGACACATGCTGCATAGGTAATGCTGCAAACATGCCCAACATAACTCGGTCACTGCACCTTGCGTGTGTGTCCAGTAACATCACACACTGTCCAGACCCAGCAATTAGGAATCAGGATTTGACACATAGGCATTGCCCGCCCCAAGCAACCCCCACACGATGCTAATTGCTGAGACACAGGTGGCACCAACATCTCATAGTCTGGTTGATAAACACAGTGGCAGGCAAAAGGCAAGATTGGACGCAAAACAGCAAAGGTGCGCCTGTACAAATAATGAGGTACCAGTGCCCATCCTCAGATGAGTATAACAAGACACACAGGCACTGGCAACTGTGAGTATGAAGAGGGACAATCAGGTCAGGCTGCACAGTGGACACCTGTACATAATAGCACATCTATATACATGGTGACAGGGGACAATGGCACAGAGCACAACCTACGCTGTAGACAGTGAGAGTGTCCACGTTGATGATGACACAAACAACACTGTGGATAAGGTGCCCCAGGGGACAGTATTGGGCACGCAACTACATGCTACTGAATGGGAATGACTGCTACACACGTCACCATCCCTGCACTATGCGTAGCGCACACTCATGCACATCATGTCACAGGCCACTACATAGGACATGCGCGCTGTAAGGCATGACACATGAGAGACCAACTCCCATGTCTGGAGCCAGCATCAGTGCCAACTGACATGGAACCCACATGCAGTGAACTTGACAGTTCACAGGCAAGGTCCCACAACCTGTTACCCACCACCACCACCCATGATGCTACAGTCATTGTTCTCGTGGACAAAGCGCCAGCCTACATTACCTTGTGAAGGAGTGACTACACACAGACCAGGGAACACATTGCAAGGAGGGGAAGGGTGGCAGGGGCGCAGCGCTACACTTGGGCAAACTGGATGGGCACAGCACCTTTAAACCCTGCCAGTGAATTAATGCCACTGTGCCCTTACAAATGCCGGTGACACACAACAAACGCACATGTACCTACCCCCTTCCGCCTGCTGCATCGCCTGTAAGCGCCTCTCCAGGTCTGGAAAGACCACCGGCAGCACACGCCTGTGGAGGTGGGTCAGACGGCGGCGGCCGCGGTTCTTGTGGCTCTCAGGTGAGTCCCCCAGCAGGAGCCGTGCAATCCTCCGCGTCCAGCACCGGATATCCTGCCAGCGTTTCCTCACCTGGGACAGGCTCCGCCTCCGACCATCCACACGCCTCACGGCACTGACGGCGGTCAGCCAGATCTGCTCCTTGGCAGTGGCGCCTACCTGTGAGGGAGTACAAGTGACACCACATCAATACACCAGCCACATGTCACAGAGAGACATATGTGAACATAATAGCTGGTTACTACATGGCATGTAATGCAGCCAACGCATTGCACCTCTGTCATAGGGACATCATCCTCTGGTGAGGGAAAAGGCAGTACGTGCCATAGTGGGTACTCAGGTGGAATGATGGCAATGTCACAATCAATGATCAAGGCTCACACTGTGCATCACACCCACACCTCCTGTCTCAGGGCACTGCTGGGAGGACTCTGCACACACACCTCCTGTCTCAGGGCACTGCTGGGAGGACTCTGCACACACACCTCCTGTCTCAGGGCACTGCTGGGAGGACTCTGCACACACCCCTCCTGTCTCAGGGCACTGCTGGGAGGACTCTGCACACACCCCTCCTGTCTCAGGGCACTGCTGGGAGACATCAGGCACCCCCCCCCTGGTACCCCCCCGACAGTACATGGCATGTGTGTCACACCGGGTCACAATGCCTGAAGACACAGTCACAACATAGGGACAGTCTGTGGCAGTGGCCTATGCACTCACCTGATACCCTGGTCGCCCATACAGCATGGGGTACTGTGGGAGGATCACATCCAGCAGAGCCATGTTCTCCTCCAGGGTGAATGGCTGTGTCCTCTCCACAGCCCTTGACATGGTTCCAGGGAATCAGTAGCAGCAGCTTGGTCGACAAATGCAAAGATGTGCAGGCAAGTAATCCCTCATGGGACCTGGCTGCCTTATATGTGGCCTTCTGCCCAGTCTCATGCACAGGAGTACAGAGTGATTGGTCACTCACATTTGCATCCTATGTTTCCACCAATCCCTTCAAACCTAGCAGTCTGTGGGTTCTCTATCGGTTTCATTCTCCTGCATGATGTCAGCCCCACAAACACATTGCAACAAAGTAGAAGAATTCCAACTGACTTCTGCTGTGCACCTTCCAGAACAAAATCGAAATTTGAACCTGGTCGCCATGACAACCAGCATGCATGTAGGCCTTAATACTTGTCCCCTATGTAATTAGGAGAATCACACACAGGTACGGTGCGTTTCCGGGCCCTAGGGCACCCCAAATGCATGGCAACGGCCCGTACATGCATGCCTACGTTCAAAATCACAATGGGTCTGCACGCGTATGCGTACACGTAGTGGTACGGACCGTACAAAAGCCTGTACGCTCACTATCACTATGGTTCTGCACGCGTATGCGTACTCGTTGTGGTACGGCCCGTACAAATGCCTGTACGCTCACTATCACTATGGGTCTGTGTACCCGTAGTGATAGTGAGCGTACATGCGAGTGTACGGTCCGTACCACTACGTGTACGCATACGCGTGCAGAACCATAGTGATAGTGAGCGTAGATGCGAGTGTACGGTCCGTACCACTACGTGTACGCATACGCGTGCAGAACCATAGTGATAGTGAGCGTAGATGCGAGTGTACGGTCCGTACCACTACGTGTACGCATACGCGTGCAGAACCATAGTGATAGTGAGCGTAGATGCGAGTGTACGGTCCGTACCACTACGTGTACGCATACGCGTGCAGAACCATAGTGATAGTGAGCGTAGATGCGAGTGTACGGTCCGTACCACTACGTGTACGCATACGCGTGCAGAACCATAGTGATAGTGAGCGTACAGGCATTTGTACGGTCCGTACCACAACGAGTACGCATACGCGTGCAGACCCATAGTGAGAGGGCCGTACACTCGCATGTACGCTCACTATCACTATGGGTCTGCACGCGTATGCGTACTCGTTGTGGTACGGACCGTACAAATGCCTGTACGCTCACTATCACTATGGTTCTGCACGCGTATGCGTACTCGTTGTGGTACGGACCGTACAAATGCCTGTACGCTCACTATCACTATGGTTCTGCACGCGTATGCGTACTCGTTGTGGTACGGACCGTACAAATGCCTGTACGCTCACTATCACTATGGTTCTGCACGCGTATGCGTACTCGTTGTGGTACGGACCGTACAAATGCCTGTACGCTCACTATCACTATGGTTCTGCACGCGTATGCGTACACGTAGTGGTACGGACCGTACACTCGCATCTACGCTCACTATCACTATGGTTCTGCACGCGTATGCGTACTCGTTGTGGTACGGACCGTACAAATGCCTGTACGCTCGCCATCACGATGGGTACACATACGGCAGCACTCCCACAGTGTTTGGGGAACATACACAGGCCCTCTTAGCAGCAGTACGCCGGTTTGTACACATCACTGTGGTGATAGTCGACACACAGGTAGGAATAGGGCGGACATACTTGTCCATGGATGGACATACTTGTCCAGGAATGGACATCAAGGCATCGTCTGTGCATTACTACATGTGTGGGGCACAGGTGTGACAGGCTGTGATGTGGAACATGCCTCCTGAGTGGAGGAGGCACCAGATGTATGATGAGATGTGTACAGGTGTACTGTGTGAGGGTGCAATGTGTGCCAGGCATGCCCTTGACTCCTTTCACATGTGTGCATGTCGTACTGCGCACTTGGGGTGAGCGTCACTGGCATGGCACGGACACCAACACACGGAAGTGTCCCATGATGCCCGGTACAGGGGTCATGACACCTGACTTGTCACTACCCACAGTGCACAATGTGACTATGTCATTTATGTGTCCGGGATTTACATCAGGTTGATGTTGTAGCACCCTCAAAAGCTGCAGCCGTTGCAGCAACCAACATGTGTCTGTGTGTAGATTGTCATTGCACACTGTTCCGCACACCATGCCACATGTGGTATCTGATGTGAGGTGCACATGTATGCATGGGACACGGAGTAGCGTGACAAGGCCATGTCAGCAAACTCACAAGGAATGTGTGGGGAGTCATGACATGTGCACCTTCATGGCAAGGTGTGTGGGCTGGACTAGTGTAATGTCATGTGACCTGTGGCTCAAGTGTTCCGCTGCCAGTCTCTGCAATCAGCATCACACTTCTGCTGATGTGTGGGTGTATGTCACTCCTGTCTTGCGTCGGGCAGTGCACTTGCACTGGGACACAGCTATTCCCATGGCGTGGCATGGGGAGGTTCTCAATCACCTTGTGTAGCTGGGTCTTGGAAGGAGTGTCACCTTGCATCCATACGTGTCCTGGGCATGTAGCACATGCCTGACTCCCTATGTGGCATGTGTGTATTGCCAGATTTACATGTGCTCAGTAGACATGAGTTGTTCTCGTAGTGCACTCACTCTTCCTTGTCACTTCCAAATTACTGCAGAGCGCCTCCTGTTGCCCGAAGAATTCCAGACTTGGCCACCATGCAGGAGAATGACAGGATCCGGCTCTACCGCTTCACCCAACCGTTGATTCTGGAGCTGACGGCGAGACTGGCACCACACCTGCAACCGCAGCACAGGTATCCTACGGCACTGACACCCCAGCTGAAGGTAATGGCTGCCCTACATTTCCTTGCCACGGGTACCTTCCAATATACCATAGCTCATGTTGGTGGCATGTCCCAGAGCATGTTCAGCGGTGTGCTGCATGATTTCTTGGAGGCCATGTTGATTCACCTGGATGACTTCATCAAGTTCCCAACCCCTGAACA
The DNA here is from genome assembly GCF_964204655.1 of Triturus cristatus. NCBI lineage: Eukaryota > Metazoa > Chordata > Amphibia > Caudata > Salamandridae > Triturus > Triturus cristatus. The sequence goes on from NC_140580.1 coordinate 991,699,562, forward strand.
GATGACTGAGGTCAAACGTGGTTTCTATGCCCTGGGAGGGATGCCCCATGTCATTGGGTCCATAGATGGGACACATGTAGGTTTGGTACCACCACACGCACGGGAGGTGGCGTACCGCAATCGGAAGCACTACCACTCCATCAATGCCCTTGTGGTGTGTCTGTCCAACATGGTGATTTCACATGTCTGTGCACGTTTTCCAGGATCAGCACACGATGCCTACATCATGAGGCGTAGCGGGATGCCTGATATGATGATGCAGCTGCGCAACGAACGTGCATGTGTTGTTGGTGGGTACAGTCTGTCTGTCCTGTATTCTGTTTGGCCGAGCAGCACTACCGCTTCGCCTGTTCTAACGATATCCATGTGCTTTCCATTTAGGGGACGCTGGCTATCCCAACATGCCTTGGCTGCTGACACCTCTCCGCAACCCCATCACGCCGGCCCAGCTCCGCTACAACACCGCCCATGGCCGGACAAGGCGAGTGATAGAGAGGACGTTTGGCATGCTGAAGAGCCGATTCCGGTGCCTCCACAAGACCGGCGGCGCACTCCCATATGCCCCGGCGAAGGTCTGCAAGATCTTCATGGTCTGCTGCATGCTGCACAACATGGCAGTTGAAAGAGCTGTGCCCCTCATCCTGGATCAAGATGACGAGGACCATCCACCCGTGGAGGACGAAGGGCTTGGCAATGGGGCTAGTGATGTGGAGGATGTGGAGCCGCAAGAGGACATCCGGACTCGGCTCATACGCGACTTCTTTGCTTAGTGGTGAGTACCAGGGTCTGAGTGTGCACGCATTGGTCCCCGTGTGGCATGCGTTGTGATGTGTGTCTCCACCTGCATGTATGGCACGTGGGTCAGAGGTGTGTGTGGGTGTGTCACTGGAGTGATGGTGGCAGTGATGGTAGTATTTCCCCAGGCATAATTGTGACCTAGCATGTTGTCATACATACATGTGTCGAGTACATGCACATGCAAGTGGCTGTGCTTCTTGTGGCTGACTTCTTGTGTGTCTCTCTTCCCCAGGTACCTGCGCATGCCGTTTGCTGGTTGCATTGTTGTGGCACTGCTATTCCTCATGGACATGGCATCGTGGGCTGACTCAGCGTTACAGGCACGGACACGTTTGGAAGTCTCCATGGGGTAAGGGATGCATCTGGGATGTATTGGGTGTGGCAGTTGTTCACGATGTGTGCACACTGCCCCGGTCGGGGTTTGGGTCCTCTGCAGACATGTGGCATCCCCATGGGACACGACATGCAGCTGGGTACACCTGAATAGATGGGCTGCCTGGTTGTCAGTCATCAGTGATGGGATGGTGGATTGTGATGAAGGCATCAATGTGTGTGACACTGCCCTCGGACACATACGGTTAACATTGTCTTGACATGGCGTGGGACTTCCACATCAGCGGATGTATGGTGTATGGCAGGCTCTCCGTGAGCAGCTGTGGGTATTTAGCTATTATCCGACACTTGTGTGCCAGTTCCATGGCTATCACGCATTTGTGCTGCAGAAGGGGGGTGCCAGTGTTGGAGCCACATGTTACTCCACATGATGTGTTCATGTGTACTTCAAGTTGCCTCTGCAATCCCAAACACATGACTATTAAAGGTGTCCCTATGCCTCCAAGGTGCCTCTTCTCAGTCAATGCTGGTGTGTTGGCACGGTGCATCCTGCATGTCTGGCATGGTATTCCCTGATTGTGGCTATGTGTCAATGTGTCGAGTGGCAAGATGCAAGCTGTGTGTGTGTGCTGAGACTGTGTAATGGGCATGATGTCCATGACTGTGTGGGTATTGTGACATGTGCCATCCCCATGCATCCAACGTTGTCCATGACCCCATTCTCTGCATCCACCGGACTCAAGCTTGCAGGACATGGTTCTGCCACCTGTCTACACGTACCTGGGTGCCCCCCAGGACACGGGCCAGGATCCCTGACCTCTGCGCATGACTGTTGCTGTACTCAATGTGTCTGTCAGCACGGTTGTTCGGCCACCCCCTCAGCTGGTTCTGACCATCACGGGTGTGTATGGTGCTCCATGTCTGTCTTGCCTAGAAAACTGTGACCCATGTGTCCTGTGCCAGACTCAGGCCCCAGGGTGTGGATGGTTGAAGTGAACAGATGACTCAGGCATGTTTAGACTGTACAAGACACATGTTAGGTAATAATGCTACCAGCAGGCATCTACTCTTAATAGTGTGATTTATTATTGGGGGGGGGGGGCAAGTGAGGGCCTTTCCGGGATTAGGGAATCCAAAGTTCAGTAGGGGAGTTGGTGTCCTTGCCATTGGAAATCCTCAGAGTCCATGCCACAGTCTTTGTCAACATTGGTCAGCCAGTGACCAGCAGGGCCATGTGGCAGAGAATGTCTCTTGATGCTGTGATGCTGTTGCTCCAGTGGGCCAGGTGCCAGGCCAGGTGTCCTGGGAGATGGTGATGTAGCAGCCACCCTCACGGTCCTTTCCGTGGACGACCCGGCTTCCTGCGGGGAACCTCAGCAGCAGGCCGTGACGACGTCTGGGATGCTCCGTCGGATGTTTCCTCCTCCTCCTCATGATCCCTCCCTGTGGGTGGTGATGTTCTCCGCCTTCTGGCACAGGGAGGGTCGGCCATGGTGTCGGCCATCCGACGGAGTTCAGCGTGAATCCCCTGGGACGCCGTCACTTGCTCAGCCTGTCTGTCCTCCATCCTCCGTTGGTGTAGCTGTAGACAGGCTATTAGCTCCGCATGTTGCTGGGCCTGCTGGACCTTGATCCCCTCGAGGACGGACACAACCTGGGCCATGCCCGTGGTGTCCTGCCGGTATGAGTCCAGGATGTTACGGACATGGGAAAATACCGGATCCCCAGCCAACTGGTCAGGCTCGCGCCTCCGCCGCTCTCCACTCCCACCACCCCTGCCCACTTGCGCCTGGCCTGCACTTGTGGGCACATGGGGTCTCCGGGACCCCTGAGGGGTGGCATTGGCGTTGTCGCCTGCCTCCTCCTGGGTGCCCGGGACACCGTGTCCCTCCTGGCGAGCCTGGCTGCATTGTGGTGTTGGGGCAGGGATCCTGGGTGTCTCCTGGGATGTGGCAGGAGTGGGGGTGGTGGTTGGCACGGTTGTACCTGACGCAGGTGCTGCAGGTGGTTGGACACCAGAGGGGCCAGGTCGGTCGGGGTCGTCCGCAGAGTGGTGAGAGTGGTCGCTGCCGGTGGGATCGGTCTCCTGCAGATCCGGGTCCTGTGAGTGTTCCCCCCCAGTGTTGGGGGGTGCAGCACGACGTTGACCTGTGTGTGAGAGAGACAATGTTACTTTTGATCCATGCAACATCCATGTTTCATCCGTTACAAAGTTGGCACATTTCCTCTTGGAATTAGGATCTGTCTTGCATTCCACTCACAGTGCACTTGTGCATGTGTGTGTCCCTTGGGCACCAATTTGGCCCCTTTAACTATGTGTGGCACAGTCTTACTTGCTGCGTCAAGTGTGACTGCAGTCAGCAGTGGAGTGTGCATGTGTGCCGAGCTATGCGTTTGCGCCTTCCTTGTAGCACTGTACATGTGCACATGGAGTGGATCCACACACTCATATGATGCAGGTGGCTGTCCTTGTGCTCGTGTACAGGTTGTAACATGGCCCTGCGTTTTGCCATGATGAAGAGGGGGGGTTCTGGCACTGGGCACCCTTGTCTACATGCACGCAGTCCACCTGCTGACGAGCAGACATTCCCACACACCAAAGGACTGATTTGCTCTCCCTGTGTCTCCCTCCTTCTCTGTCCCCCTCTCCCTCCCTCTCTGTCCCCCTCTCCCTCCCTCTGTGTCCCCCTCTCCCTCCCTCTGTGTCCCCCTCTCCCTCCCTCTGTGTCCCCCTCTCCCTCCCTCTGTGTGTCAGCCTCCTCCCTCTGTCCATCTTCCTGAGTCTCCCTCCCTCTGTGTCCCCCTCTCCCTCCCTCTGTGTGTCAGCCTCCTCCCTCTGTCCATCTTCCTGTGTCTCCCTCCCTCTGTGTCCCCCTCTCCCTCCCTCTGTGTGTCAGCCTCCTCCCTCTGTCCATCTTCCTGTGTCTCCCTCCCTCTCTGTCCCCCTCTCCCTCCCTCTCTGTCCCCCTCTCCCTCCCTCTCTGTCCCCCTCTCCCTCCCTCTGTGTGTCAGCCTCCTCCCTCTGTCCATCTTCCTGTGTCCCCCTCCCTCTCTGTCCCCCTCTCCCTCCCTCTCTGTCCCCCTCTCCCTCCCTCTGTGTGTCAGCCTCCTCCCTCTGTCCATCTTCCTGTGTCTCCCTCCCTCTCAGTCCCCCTCTCCCTCCCTCTGTGTCCCCCTCTCCCTCCCTCCGTGTGTCACCCTCTGTCACCTTGGCCCAGCTTCCTGGGCACACACTGTTAGCAGATCTTTGAGTGGCCCTTGGCCTGTTGATGTGAGTTTGTTTCTGATCTCCAGGCACCCATTTTGTCTGCTGTGTGTCTGTGCGCTGCTGCTGTGGTGGTGTGTGCTGCCACTCTTTCACACTGTTGGCTGTTCATTAGCTGCTGGCATGTGCAAAACAGTGCCTTCACCCCCATGTGTTGATGCAAGGCATCCGCCATTTGCTGGCAAGTCATTCCTGTGTTGGGACACAGTGTTTGTCTGGCTGTGACCTAGGCCATATGGGCAGAGGGCATTGTTGTCTGCTTTGGAGTCGCACTATGTGATTCTTGGTGCCCACCCTCCCGCCATCCGGGTTACCGTGTCATGTGTTGTTGTCTTCTGTGGCCTGTGACTTGACATTGTCCAGCTGGGTGCATGGGGCATGGTGGCAGCAGTGGCATGTGCCTGCTCATGGAGTGTGGTTGAGTAATGCGATGGCTTGTGGTGTTTGCGTGCCTGTTATTAATTTTGGTTGTGGTTGCAGTTCCCCCCATGTGAGGTGCGTTGTTTGTGTACTCACCCGGGTCTCGGAGTCCTTCTACTCCTTCAACTGCCTCCACCGGCAGTATGGCCATCACCCTCTCCTCCCAGGGATGGTACTGTACAGGTCTGCGGGAGGGCCCTCCTCCGGTGGCGTTGGCCTGGTCGTGTTCCTCCTGTCTCTTGGCTCTGACCCTCCTCCGCAGATCGTACCACCTGTTCTGGCAATCCTGCTTGGTCCTCCTGGTGTCCGCAACAGCATTCACAGCATCGACGATGGTCTGCCACATGGCTGTTTTGGCTGCCTGGCTGGTGCTTCTGACCAATGTTCCAAAGATCTGTGGCTCGACTCTGAGGATTTGATCAACAAGGACCTCCAACTCTCGGTGACTGAACTTTGGATTCTTGGTAGTGGGCATGGTGAGGGGTGTGGGTGGGGATGGTGTGGGTGTGGGGGGTGTGTGGATGTTGGGGGGGGGTGTGGATGGTTGTGTGTGTGTGTGAATGTGATGAGAGGGTGTTTGTGAGGGTGGTCGTGTGAAGGTGTGCAAGTGTAAGATGTGGTGTCGCTTGTAGTCTGGTTCTGTGGTGTCTGGCAGCAGTGGGTCTGTTGCAAAGGCTCATGGTTTGTGTGTGTGGGCCCTTTTTATTGGTCCATGGGTGGGTGTGGCAGTGTTTGAATTTTGGGTGGGTGTGTTATAAGGAGTGGTGGTGTATTGGTCCTCTGTTTGTTTTTGACAGTTGCAGGTCAGTGATTGTGTTATTTTAGTGGTTGTTGGCCATGTTTAGTGGCTGTGTGCCTTTCGAATGGTGTATTGTTGAGTTGTTTTGTTTTGTCCTTGTTGTGTACGTGCGTTTTGAGCGTGTGTACGGTGTGTACATGGGCCATTTGGTTGTACGATTTGGTCCTTGTGTGTGGCTTTGTACGACTCGTACATGCGGTTGTGATGTTGGGGCATGGGGTGCGCTCCGTACTTAGGAGGTTGTGTTGGGGGTGCGCCAGGAACGTACTGGGGTGGGGGTACGACTGGAACGTACTGGGGTGTACATAGACGGTGGTACGACACGTACAGGGGTGGGGGGGTGTACATAGACGGTGGTACGACACGTACAGGGGTGGGGGGTGTACATTGACGGTGGTACGACACGTACAGGGGTGGGGGGGTGTACATTGACGGTGGTACGACACGTACTGGGGTGGGGGTACGACTGGAACGTACTGGGGTGTACATAGACGGTGGTACGACACGTACAGGGGTGGGGGGTGTACATTGACGGTGGTACGACACGTACTGGGGTGGGGGGGTGTACATTGACGGTGGTACGACACGTACAGGGGTGGGGGGTGTACATAGACGGTGGTCCGACACGTACAGGGGTGGGGGGTGTACATTGACGGTGGTACGACACGTACTGGGGTGGGGGTACGACTGGAACGTACTGGGGTGTACATAGACGGTGGTACGACACGTACAGGGGTGGGGGGGTGTACATTGACGGTGGTACGACACGTACAGGGGTGGGGGGGTGTACATTGACGGTGGTACGACACGTACTGGGGTGGGGGGGTGTACATTGACGGTGGTACGACACGTACAGGGGTGGGGGGGTGTACATTGACGGTGGTACGACACGTACTGGGGTGGGGGTACGACTGGAACGTACTGGGGTGTACATAGACGGTGGTACGACACGTACAGGGGTGGGGGGGTGTACATTGACGGTGGTACGACACGTACTGGGGTGGGGGTACGACTGGAACGTACTGGGGTGTACATAGACGGTGGTACGACACGTACTGGGGTGGGGGGGTGTACATTGACGGTGGTACGACACGTACAGGGGTGGGGGGGTGTACATTGACGGTGGTACGACACGTACTGGGGTGGGGGTACGACTGGAACGTACTGGGGTGTACATAGACGGTGGTACGACACGTACAGGGGTGGGGGGGTGTACATTGACGGTGGTACGACACGTACTGGGGTGGGGGTACGACTGGAACGTACTGGGGTGTACATAGACGGTGGTACGACACGTACAGGGGTGGGGGGGTGTACATTGACGGTGGTACGACACGTACAGGGGTGGGGGGATGTACATTGACGGTGGTACGACACGTACTGGGGTGGGGGGGTGTACATTGACGGTGGTACGACACGTACAGGGGTGGGGGGGTGTACATTGACGGTGGTACGACACGTACTGGGGTGGGGGTACGACTGGAACGTACTGGGGTGTACATAGACGGTGGTACGACACGTACAGGGGTGGGGGGGTGTACATTGACGGTGGTACGACACGTACTGGGGTGGGGGTACGACTGGAACGTACTGGGGTGTACATAGACGGTGGTACGACACGTACTGGGGTGGGGGGGTGTACATTGACGGTGGTACGACACGTACAGGGGTGGGGGGGTGTACATTGACGGTGGTACGACACGTACTGGGGTGGGGGTACGACTGGAACGTACTGGGGTGTACATAGACGGTGGTACGACACGTACAGGGGTGGGGGGGTGTACATTGACGGTGGTACGACACGTACTGGGGTGGGGGTACGACTGGAACGTACTGGGGTGTACATAGACGGTGGTACGACACGTCCAGGGGTGGGGGGTGTACATTGACGGTGGTACGACACGTACAGGGGTGGGGGGGTGTACATAGACGGTGGTACGACACGTACAGGGGTGGGGGGTGTACATTGACGGTGGTACGACACGTACTGGGGTGGGGGTACGACTGGAACGTACTGGGGTGTACATAGACGGTGATACGACACATACAGGGGTGGGGGGGTGTACATTGACGGTGGTACGACACGTACAGGGGTGGGGGGGTGTACATTGACGGTGGTACGACACGTACTGGGGTGGGGGGGTGTACATTGACGGTGGTACGACACGTACAGGGGTGGGGGGGTGTACATTGACGGTGGTACGACACGTACTGGGGTGGGGGTACGACTGGAACGTACTGGGGTGTACATAGACGGTGGTACGACACATACAGGGGTGGGGGGGTGTACATTGACGGTGGTACGACACGTACAGGGGTGGGGGGGTGTACATTGACGGTGGTACGACACGTACTGGGGTGGGGGGGTGTACATTGACGGTGGTACGACACGTACAGGGGTGGGGGGGTGTACATTGACGGTGGTACGACACGTACTGGGGTGGGAGTACGACTGGAACGTACTGGGGTGTACATAGACGGGTGGGGGTATACATATACGGGGGGTACGTGTCGGACGTACGGGGGCTGGGGGGAGTGTTGGGCGCGTATGCGGGCACATGTCTCCATGGTTGCTATTGGTGTTCGGTGCGGACGGTGTTTTTTCCATACGGTTGTAGGCTCGGACGCACGGGATGGATCGTGATTCCTCGGTCGGACTTGGCTTTTTACGTTTGTAAGGTAAATCGTCCGAGGACGTGTCGGACACATTTTCCGACCCGAGGATGTGTGGGGAATGATTCCCGGTGCGGGTCGTATGGACTTTTTACCATGCGAATCGTGATTGCCAGTTCGTACGGCACTTGTACGATTCGTACGGTAAAAAGACCCGATACGAGTCGCACGGGGGAATTTTTTACCGGATCGTGATCGGCACCCATATGTCGATGTAAGTTATATCGTTAGTAATAATATCGACATGTTAAAATATCGTTATTGTATGTTTAGTAAGTATTTTGAAGTTGTTTGTATAAATTGTTAAAATGTATATAATATGAGAAATATTTATATTGTTTTAGGGGCGGGATGTTGGGTTATAGGGGATAAGGGTGGGGAGTGTTTTAAAAATATTTATTAATTTTGTAATATATTTTTAAATTTAATTAAAAAATTTGAAATAAATTTGGGATTTTATGTTTAATTTTAGGAGCGGGATGTTGGGTTATAGGGGATAAGGGTGGGGAGTGTTTTTAAAATGTTAAATTTCTTTGTAATATATTGTAAAATTTAATTAGTAAATTTTATTTCAAATTTGAAATTTATATTTATTTTAGGAGCGGGATGTTGGGTTACAGGGGATAAGGGTGGGAAGTATTTTAAAAATGTTTATATATTTTTGAATTTTTAAAAATATTTATTTATAAATTTTAAATTAAATTTAGAATTTAATATTTAATTTTGGGAGCGGGATGTTGGGTTATAGGGGATAAGGGTGGGGAGTGTTTTTAAAATGTTAAATTTCTTTGTAATATATTGTAAAATTTAATTAGTAAATTTTATTTCAAATTTGAAATTTAGATTTAATTTTAGGAGCGGGATGATGGGTTACAGGGGATAAGGGTGGGAAGTGTTTTAAAAATGTTTATATATTTTTGAATTTTGTAAAATATTTATTTATAAATTTTAAATTAAATTTAGAATTTTATATTTAATTTTAGGAGCGGGATGTTGGGTTATAAGGGATAAGGGTGGGAAGTGTTTTAAAAATGTTTATATATTTTAGAATTTTTTTAAAATTTTTGTTATAAATTTTAAATGTAATTTAGAATTTTATATTTAATTTTAGGAGTGGGATGTTGGGTTATAGGATATAAGGGTGGGAAGTGTTGTAAAATTTTGTTTTTAATTTGGAATATTAAATAAAATTTATTTCGAAATTTGGAATAAAATTTTTTATTTTATATTTTCTTTTAGGAGTGGGATGTTGGGTTATAGGGGATGAAGGTGGGGAGTGTTTTAAAAATGTTGAATAATTTAGGAATAATTTGTAAAAATGATTTAGAAATTTAGAATAAAATTTACAATGTTATATTTAATTTTAGGAGTGGGATGTTGTGTTATGGGGATAAGGGTGTGGAGTTTTATAAAATTATGTAAAATGTTGGTAATATTGTATAAAAATTATTTATAAATTTTGATTTTGATTGTAAAATTTAAAATTATTTTCAGGAGTGGGATGTTGGGTTATAGGGGATAAGGGTGGGGAGTGTTTTAAAAATGTATTTTAAATTTGTAATATTGAGTAATTTATAATAAAAAAAAAAAAATTATAATATCATTTTTTTGGATTTTAGATTGGGGAGTTGGATTTGTAGAGGATAAGTGTGGGTACTGTAATTAAATACATATTGGAGTGGGAATATGAAATTAATTAAGATCAGTATACATGATCTAGTGTAATTAAATATATTTAGGAGTGGGAATATTAAATTAATTAAGTTTAGTGTTTTGCACCTACCCTAATTAAATATAGATTGGAGTGAGAATAGTAAATTTATTCAGTTCAGTGTACAGCATCTACCATAATTAAATATATTTTGGAGTGGGAATAGTAAATTAATTAAATTCAGTGTCCAGCAGCGACTATAATTCAATATAGATTGGAGTGGGAATAGTAAATTAATTAAGTTCAGTGTCCAGCACCTACCCTAATGAAATATAGATTGGAGTGAGAATAGTAAATTAATTAAGTTTAGTGTCCAGCACTTATCTTAATTAAATATAGACTGGAGTGAGAATAGTAAATTAATTAAGTTCAGTGTCCAGCATCTACCTTAATTAAATATAGATTGGAGTGGGAATAGTAAATTAATTAAGTTCAGTGTCCAGCACCTACCCTAATTAAAAATATTTTGGAGTGGGAATAGTAAATTTATTCAGTTCAGTGTCCAGCACTTATCTGAATTAAATATAGACTGGAGTGAGAATAGTAAATTAATTAAGTTCAGTGTCCAGCATCTATCCTAATTAAATATAGATTGGAGTGAGAATAGTAAATTTATTCAGTTCAGTATCCAGCACCTACCCTAATTAAATATATTTTGGAGTGGGAATAGTAAATTTATTCAGTTCAGTGTCAGCACCTACTGTAATTCAATATAGATTGGAGTGAGAATAGTAAATTAATTAAGTTCAGTGTCCAGCATCTATCCTAATTAAATATAGATTGGAGTGAGAATAGTAAATTGATTCAGTTCAGTGTCCAGCATCTACCCTAATTAAATATATTTTGGAGTGGGAATAGTAAATTTATTCAGTTCAGTGTCCAGCACCTACTCTAATTAAATATAGATTGGAGTGAGAATAGTAAATTTATTAAGTTCAGTGTCCAGCACTTATCTTAATTATATATAGACTGGAGTGGGAATAGTAAATTAATTAAGTTGAGTGTCCAGCACCTACCCTAATTAAATATAGATTGGAGTGAGAATAGTAAATTAATTAAGTTCAGTGTCCAGCACCTACTGTAATTCTATATAGATTGGAGTGAAAATAGTAAATTAATTAAGTTCAGTGTCCAGCACTTATCTTAATTAAATATAGACTGGAGTGGGAATAGTAAATTAATTAAGTTCAGTGTCCAGCACCTACCCTAATTAAAAATATTGTGGAGTGGGAATAGTAAATTTATTCAGTTCAGTGTCCAGCACTTATCTAAATTAAATATAGACTGGAGTGAGAATAGTAAATTAATTAAGTTCAGTGTCCAGCATCTATCCTAATTAAATATAGATTGGAGTGAGAATAGTAAATTTATTCAGTTCAGTATCCAGCACCTACCCTAATTAAATATATTTTGGAGTGGGAATAGTAAATTTATTCAGTTCAGTGTCCAGCACCTACTCTAATTAAATATAGATTGGAGTGAGAATAGTAAATGTATTAAGTTCAGTGTCCAGCAATCATCTTAATTATATATAGACTGGAGTGGGAATAGTAAATTAATTAAGTTGAGTGTCCAGCACCTACCCTAATTAAATATATTGGAGTGAGAATAGTAAATTAATTAAGTTCAGTGTCCAGCACCTACTGTAAGGTGCCGATCACGATCCGGTAAAAAATGTCCCCGTACGACTCGTATCGGGTCTTTTTACCGTACGAATCGTACAAGTGCCGTACGAACTGGCAATCACGATTCGCATGGTAAAAAGTCCATACGAACCGCACTGGGAATCATTCCCCACACGTCCTCGGGTCGGAAAATGTGTCCGACACGTCCTCAGAAGATTTACCGTACAAACGTAAAAATCCAAGTCCGACCGAGGAATCACGATCCATCCCGTGCGTCCGAGCCTACAACCGTATGGAAAAAACACCGTCCGCACCGAACACCTATATCAACCATGGAGACATGTGCCCGCATACGCGCCCAACACTCCCCCCAGCCCCCGTACGTCCGACATGTACCCCCCGTATATGTATACCCCCACTCGTCTAGGTACACCCCAGTACGTTCCAGTCGTACCCCCACCCCAGTACGTGTCGTACCACCGTCAATGTACACCCCCCCCTGTACGTGTCGTACCACCGTCAATGTACACCCCCCCACCCCTGTACGTGTCGTACCACCGTCAATGTACACCCCCCCACCCCTGTACGTGTCGTACCACCGTCTATGTACACCCCAGTACGTTCGAGCCCCACCCCCACCCCAATACATGTCATACCCCCCGTGTACCTACACCCCAGTACGTTCCAGTCGTACCCCCACCCCAGTACGTGTCGTACCAACGTCAATGTACACCCCCCCCACCCCTGTACGTGTCGTACCACCGTCTATGTACACCCCAGTACGTTCGAGCCCCACCCCCACCCCAGTACGTGTCATACCCCCCGTGTACCTACACCCCAGTACGTTCCAGTCGTACCCCCACCCCAGTACGTGTCGTACCAATGTCAATGTACACCCCCCCACCTCTGTACGTGTCGTACCACCGTCAATGTACACCCCCCCACCCCTGTACGTGTCGTACCACCGTCTATGTACACCCCAGTACGTTCGAGCCCCACCCCCACCCCAGTACGTGTCATACCCCCCGTGTACCTACACCCCAGTACGTTCCAGTCGTACCCCCACCCCAGTACGTGTCGTACCAACGTCAATGTACATCCCCCCACCCCTGTACGTGTCGTACCACCGTCAATGTACACCCCCCCACCCCTGTACGTGTCGTACCACCGTCAATGTACACCCCAGTACGTTCGAGCCCCACCCCCACCCCAGTATGTGTCATACCCCCCGTGTACCTACACCCCAGTACGTTCCAGTCGTACCCCCACCCCAGTACGTGTCGTACCAACGTCAATGTACACCCCCCCACCCCTGTACGTGTCGTACCACCGTCAATGTACACCCCCCCACCCCTGTACGTGTCGTACCACCGTCAATGTACACCCCAGTACGTTCGAGCCCCACCCCCACCCCAGTACGTGTCATACCCCCCGTGTACCTACACCCCAGTACGTTCCAGTCGTACCCCCACCCCAGTACGTGTCGTACCAACGTCAATGTACACCCCCCCACCCCTGTACGTGTCGTACCACCGTCAATGTACACCCCCCCACCCCTGTACGTGTCGTACCACCGTCTATGTACACCCCAGTACGTTCGAGCCCCACCCCCACCCCAGTACGTGTCATACCCCCCGTGTACCTACACCCCAGTACGTTCCAGTCGTACCCCCACCCCAGTACGTGTCGTACCAACGTCAATGTACACCACCCCACCCCTGTACGTGTCGTACCACCGTCAATGTACACCCCCCCACCCCTGTACGTGTCGTACCACCGTCTATGTACACCCCAGTACGTTCGAGCCCCACCCCCACCCCAGTACGTGTCATACCCCCCGTGTACCTACACCCCAGTACGTTCCAGTCGTACCCCCACCCCAGTACGTGTCGTAACAACATCAATGTACACCCCCCCACCCCTGTACGTGTCGTACCACCGTCAATGTACACCCCCCCACCCCTGTACGTGTCGTACCACCGTCAATGTACACCCCAGTACGTTCGAGCCCCACCCCCACCCCAGTACGTGTCATACCCCCCGTGTACCTACACCCCAGTACGTTCCAGTCGTACCCCCACCCCAGTACGTGTCGTACCAACGTCAATGTACACCCCCCCACCCCTGTACGTGTCGTACCACCGTCAATGTACACCCCCCCACCCCTGTACGTGTCGTACCACCGTCAATGTACACCCCAGTACGTTCGAGCCCCACCCCAGTACGTGTCATACCCCCCGTGTACCTACACCCCAGTACGTTCCAGTCGTACCCCCACCCCAGTACGTGTCGTACCAACGTCAATGTACACCCCCCCACCCCTGTACGTGTCGTACCACCGTCAATGTACACCCCCCCACCCCTGTACGTGTCGTACCACCGTCTATGTACACCCCAGTACGTTCGAGCCCCACCCCCACCCCAGTACGTGTCATACCCCCCGTGTACCTACACCCCAGTACGTTCCAGTCGTACCCCCACCCCAGTACGTGTCGTACCAACGTCAATGTACACCCCCCACCCCTGTACGTGTCGTACCACCGTCAATGTACACCCCCCCACCCCTGTACGTGTCGTACCACCGTCAATGTACACCCCAGTACGTTCGAGCCCCACCCCCACCCCAGTATGTGTCATACCCCCCGTGTACCTACACCCCAGTACGTTCCAGTCGTACCCCCACCCCAGTACGTGTCGTACCAACATCAATGTACACCCCCCCACCCCTGTACGTGTCGTACCACCGTCAATGTACACCCCCCCACCCCTGTACGTGTCGTACCACCGTCAATGTACACCCCAGTACGTTCGAGCCCCACCCCCACCCCAGTACGTGTCATACCCCCCGTGTACCTACACCCCAGTACGTTCCAGTCGTACCCCCACCCCAGTACGTGTCGTACCAACGTCAATGTACACCCCCCCACCCCTGTACGTGTCGTACCACCGTCAATGTACACCCCCCCACCCCTGTATGTGTCGTACCACCGTCTATGTACACCCCAGTACGTTCGAGCCCCACCCCCACCCCAGTACGTGTCATACCCCCCGTGTACCTACACCCCAGTACGTTCCAGTCGTACCCCCACCCCAGTACGTGTCGTACCAACGTCAATGTACACCCCCCCACCCCTGTACGTGTTGTACCACCGTCAATGTACACCCCCCCACCCCTGTACGTGTCGTACCACCGTCTATGTACACCCCAGTACGTTCGAGCCCCACCCCCACCCCAGTACGTGTCATACCCCCCGTGTACCTACACCCCAGTACGTTCCAGTCGTACCCCCACCCCAGTACGTGTCGTAACAACGTCAATGTACACCCCCCCACCCCTGTACGTGTCGTACCACCGTCAATGTACACCCCCCCACCCCTGTACGTGTCGTACCACCGTCAATGTACACCCCAGTACGTTCGAGCCCCACCCCCACCCCAGTACGTGTCATACCCCCCGTGTACCTACACCCCAGTACGTTCCAGTCGTACCCCCACCCCAGTACGTGTCGTACCAACGTCAATGTACACCCCCCCACCCCTGTACGTGTCGTACCACCGTCAATGTACACCCCCCCACCCCTGTACGTGTCGTACCACCGTCAATGTACACCCCAGTACGTTCGAGCCCCACCCCAGTACGTGTCATACCCCCCGTGTACCTACACCCCAGTACGTTCCAGTCGTACCCCCACCCCAGTACGTGTCGTACCAACGTCAATGTACACCCCCCCACCCCTGTACGTGTCGTACCACCGTCAATGTACACCCCCCCACCCCTGTACGTGTCGTACCACCGTCTATGTACACCCCAGTACGTTCGAGCCCCACCCCCACCCCAGTACGTGTCATACCCCCCGTGTACCTACACCCCAGTACGTTCCAGTCGTACCCCCACCCCAGTACGTGTCGTACCACCGTGAACCTACACCCCAGTAGTTCCTGGCGCACCCCCAACACAACCTCCTAAGTACGGAGCGCACCCCATGCCCCAACATCACAACCGCATGTACGAGTCGTACAAAGCCACACACAAGGACATAATCGTACAACCAAATGGCCCATGTACACACCGTACACACGCTCAAAACGCACGTACACAACCAGGACAAAATAAAACAACACAAGAATACACCATTCGAAAGGCACACAGCCACTAAACATGGCCAACAACCACTAAAATAACACAATCACTGACCTGCAACTGCCAAAAACAAACAGAGGCCCAATACACCACCACTCCTTATAACACACCCACCCAAAATTCAAAAACTGCCACACCCACCCATGGACCAATAAAAAGGGCCCACACACACAAACCATGAGCCTTTGCAACAGACTCACTGCTGCCAGACACCACAGAACCAGACTACAAGCTACACCACACCTTACACTTGCACACCTTCACATGACCACCCTCACAAACACCCTCTCATCACATTCACACACACACACAACCATCCACACCCCCCCCAACATCCACACACCCCCCACACCCACACCATCCCCACCCACACCCCTCACCATGCCCACTACCAAGAATCCAAAGTTCAGTCACCGAGAGTTGGAGGTCCTTGTTGATCAAATCCTCAGAGTCGAGCCACAGATCTTTGGAACATTGGTCAGAAGCACCAGCCAGGCAGCCAAAACAGCCATGTGGCAGACCATCGTCGATGCTGTGAATGCTGTTGCGGACACCAGGAGGACCAAGCAGGATTGCCAGAACAGGTGGTACGATCTGCGGAGGAGGGTCAGAGCCAAGAGGCAGGAGGAACACGACCAGGCCAACGCCACCGGAGGAGGGCCCTCCCGCAGAGCCGTACAGTACCATCCCTGGGAGGAGAGGGTGATGGCCATACTGCCGGTGGAGGCAGTTGAAGGAGTAGAAGGACTCCGAGACCCGGGTGAGTACACAAACAACGCACCTCACATGGGGGGAACTGCAACCACAACCAAAATTACTAACAGGCACGCAACCACCACAAGCCATCGCATGACTCAACCACACTCCATGAGCAGGCACATGCCACTGCTGCCACCATGCCCCATGCACCCAGCTGGACAATGTCAAGTCACAGGCCACAGAAGACAACAACACATGACACGGTAACCCGGATGGCGGGAGGCTGTGCACCAAAAATCACATAGTGCGACTCCAAAGCAGACAACAATGCCCTCTGCCCATATGGCCTAGGTCACAGCCAGACAAACACTGTGTCCCAACACAGGAATGACTTGCCAGCAAATGGCGGACGCCTTGCATCAACACATGGGGGTGAAGGCACTGTTTTGCACATGACAGCAGCTAATGAACAGCCAACATTGTGAAAGAGTGGCAGCACACACCACCACAGCAGCAGCGCACAGACACACAGCAGACAAAATGGGTGCCTGGAGATCAGAAACAAACTCACATCAACAGGCCAAGGGCCACTCAAAGATCTGCTAACAGTGTGTGCCCAGGAAGCTGGGCCAAGGTGACAGAGGGTGACACACGGAGGGAGGGAGAGGGGGACACAGAGGGAGGGAGAGGGGGACTGAGAGGGAGGGAGACGGACAGAGGGAGGAGGCTGACACACGGAGGGAGGGAGGAGGCTGACACACAGAGGGAGGGAGAGGGGGACAGAGAGGGAGGGAGAGGGGGACAGAGAGGGAGGGAGACACAGGAAGACGGACAGAGGGAGGAGGCTGACACACAGAGGGAGGGAGAGGGGGACAGAGAGGGAGGGAGAGGGGGACAGAGAGGGAGGGAGACACAGGAAGACGGACAGAGGGAGGAGGCTGACACACAGAGGGAGGGAGAGGGGGACAGAGAGGGAGGGAGAGGGGGACAGAGAGGGAGGGAGAGGGGGACAGAGAGGGAGGGAGAGGGGGACAGAGAAGGAGGGAGACACAGGGATAGCAAATCAGTCCTTTGGTGTGTGGGAATGTCTGCTCGTCAGCAGGTGGACTGCGTGCATGTAGACAAGGGTGGCCAGTGCCAGAACCCCCCCTCTTCATCATGGCAAAACGCAGGGCCATGTCACAACCTGTACACGAGCACAAGGACAGCCACCTGCATCATATGAGTGTGTGGATCCACTCCATGTGCACATGTACAGTGCTACAAGGAAGGCGCAAATGCATGGCTCGCCACACCTGCACACTCCACTGCTGACTGCAGTCACACTTGACGCAGCAAGTAAGACTGTGCCACACATAGTTAAAGGGGCCAAATTGGTGCCCAAGGGACACACCCATGCACAAGTGCACTGTGAGTGGAATGCAAGACAGATCCTAATTCCAAGAGGAAATGTGCCAACTTTGAAACGGATGAAACATGGATGTTGCATGGACCAAAATTAACATTTTCTCTCTCACACACAGGTCAACGTTGTGCTGCACCCCCCAACACTGGGGGGGAACACTCACAGGACCCGGATCTGCAGGAGACCGATCCCACCGGCAGCGACCACTCTCACCACTCTGCGGACGACCCCGACCGACCTGGCCCCTCTGGTGTCCAACCACCTGCAGCACCTGCGTCAGGTACAACCGTGCCAACCACCACCCCCACTCCTGCCACATCCCAGGAGACACCCAGGATCCCTGCCCCAACACCACAATGCAGCCAGGCTCGCCAGGAGGGACACGGTGTCCCGGGCACCCAGGAGGAGGCAGGCGACAACGCCAATGCCACCCCTCAGGGGTCCCGGAGACCCGATGTGCCCACAAGTGCAGGCCAGACGCAAGTGGGCAGGGGTGGTGGGAGTGGAGGACGGCGGAGGCGCGAGCCTGACCAGTTGGCTGGGGATCCGGTATTTTCCCATGTCCGTAACATCCTGGACTCATACCGGCAGGACACCACGGGCATGGCCCAGGTTGTGTCCGTCCTCGAGGGGATCAAGGTCCAGCAGGCCCAGCAACATGCGGAGCTAATAGCCTGTCTACAGGTACACCAACGGAGGATGGAGGACAGACAGGCTGAGCAAGTGACGGCGTTCCAGGGGATTCACGCAACACTCCGTCGGATGGCCGACACCATGGCCGACCCTCCCTGTGCCAGAAGGCGGAGAACATCACCACCCACAGGGAGGGATCAGGAGGAGGAGGAGGAAACATCCGACGGAGCATCCCAGACGTCGTCACGGCCTGCTGCTGAGGTTCCCCGCAGGAAGCCGGGTCGTCCACGGAAAGGACCGTGAGGGTGGCTGCTACATCACCATCTCCCAGGACACCTGGCCTGGCACCTGGCCCACTGGAGCAACAGCATCACAGCATCAAGAGACATTCTCTGCCACATGGTCCTGCTGGTCACTGGCTGACCAATGTTGACAAAGACTGTGGCATGGACTCTGAGGATTTCCAATGGCAAGGACACCAACTCCCCTACTGAACTTTGGATTCCCTAATCCGGGAAAGCCCCTCACTTTGTCCCCCCCCCAATAATAAATCACACTATTAAGAGTAGATGCCTGCTGGTAGAATTATTACCTAACATGTGTCTTGTACAGTCTAAACATGCCTGAGTCATCTGTTCACTTCAACCATCCACACCCTGGGGCCTGAGTCTGGCACAGGACACATGGGTCACAGTTTATTAGGCAAGACAGACATGGAGCACCATACACACCCGTGATGGGCAGAACCAGCTGAGGGGGTGGCCGAACAACCGTGCTGACAGACACATTGAGTACAGCAACAGTCATGCGCAGAGGTCAGGGATCCTGGCCAGTGTCCTGGGGGGCACCCAGGTATGTGTAGACAGGTGGCAGAACCATGTCCTGCAAGCTTGAGTCCGGTGGATGCAGCGAATGGGGTCATGGACAACGTTGGATGCATGGGGATGGCACATGTCACAATACCCACACAGTCATGGACATCATGCCCAATACACAGTCTCAGCACACACACACAGCTTGCATCTTGCCACTCGACACATTGACACATAGCCACAATCAGGGAATACCATGCCAGACATGCAGGATGCACCGTGCCAACACACCAGCATTGACTGAGAAGAGGCACCTTGGAGGCATAGGGACACCTTTATTAGTCATGTTTTTGGGATTGCAGAGGCAACTTGAAGTACACATGAACACATCATGTGGAGTAACATGTGGGTCCAACACTGGCACCCCCCTTCTGCAGACAAATGCGTGATAGCCATGGAACTGGCACACAAGTGTCGGCTAACAGCTAAAACCCACAGCTGCACACGGAGAGCCTGACATACACCATAGATCCGCTGATGTGGAAGTCCCATGCCATGTCAAGACAATGTTAACCGTATGTGTCCGAGGGCAGTGTCACACACATTGATGCCATCATCACAATCCACTATCCCATCACTGATGACTGACAACCAGGCAGCCCATCTATTCAGGTGTACCCAGCTCCATGTCGTGTCCCATGGGGATGCCACATGACTGCAGAGGAACCAAACCCCGACCGGGGCAGTGTGCACACATCGTGAACAACTGCCACACCCAATACACCCCAGATGCATCCCTTACCCCATGGAGACTTCCAAACGTGTCCGTGCCTGTAACGCTGAGTCAGCCCACGATGTCATGTCCATGAGGAATAGCAGTGCCACAACAATGCAACCAGCAAACGGCATGCGCAGGTACCTGGGGAAGAGAGACACACAAGAAGTCAGCCACAAAAAGCACAGCCACTTGCATGTGCATTTACTCGACACATGTATGGATGACAACATGCTAGGTCACAATTATGACTGGGGAAATACTACCATCACTGCCACCATCACCCCAGTGACACACCCACACACACCTCTGACCCACGTGCCATACATGCAGGTGGAGACACACATCACAACGCATGCCACACGGGGACCAATGCGTGCACACTCAGACCCTGGTACTCACCACTAAGCAAAGAAGTCGCGTATGAGCCGAGTCCGGATGTCCTCTTGCGGCTCCACATCCTCCACATCACTAGCCCCATTGCCAAGCCCTTCGTCCTCCACGGGTGGATGGTCCTCGTCATGTTGATTCAGGATGAGTGGCACAGCTCTTTCAACTGCCATGTTGTGCAGCATGCAGCAGACCATGAAGATCTTGCAGACCTTCGCCGGGGCATAAGGGAGTGCACCGCCGGTCTTGTGGAGGCACCGGAATCGGCTCTTCAGCATGCCAAACGTCCTCTCTATCACTCGCCTTGTCCGGCCATGGGCGGTGTTATAGCGGAGCTGGGCCGGCGTGATGGGGTTGCGTAGAGGTGTCAGCAGCCAAGGCATGTTGGGATAGCCAGCGTCCCCTACATGGGAAGCACATGGACATCGTTAGAACTGGTGAAGCGGTCGTGCTGGTCGGCTATACAGAATACAGGACAGACAGACTGTACCCACCAACAACACATGCCCGTTCGTTGCGCAGCTGCATCATCATATCAGGCATCCCGCTACGCCTCATGATGTAGGCATCGTGTGCTGACCCTGGGAAACGAGCACAGACATGTGAAATCACCATATTGGACAGACACACCACAAGGGCATTGATGGAGTGGTAGTGCTTCCGATTGCGGTACGCCACCTCCCGTGCGTGTGGTGGTACCAAACCTACATATGTCCCATCTATGGACCCAATGACATGGGGCATCCCTCCCAGGGCATAGAATCCACGCTTGACCTCAGTCATCTGTTCAGGGGTTGGGAACTTGATGAAGTCATCCAGGTGAATCAACATGGCCTCCAAGAAATCATGCAGCACACCGCTGAACATGCTCTGGGACATGCCACCCACATGAGCTATGGTATTTTGTAAGGTACCCGTGGCAAGAAAATGTAGGGCAGCCATTACCTTCAGCTGGGGTGTCAGTGCCGTAGGATACCTGTGCTGCGGTTGCAGGTGTGGTGCCAGTCTCGCCGTCAGCTCCAGAATCAACGGTTGGGTGAAGCGGTAGAGCCGGATCCTGTCATTCTCCTGCATGGTAGCCAAGTCTGGAATTCTTCGGGCAAGAGGCGGCGCTCTGCAGTAATTTGGAAGTGACAAGGAAGAGTGAGTGCACTACGAGAACAACTCATGTCTACTGAGCACATGTAAATCTGGCAATACACACATGCTACATAGGGAGTCAGGTATGTGCTACATGCCCAGGATACGTATGGATGCAAGGTGACACTCCTTCCAAGACCCAGCTACACACGGTGATTGAGAACCTCCCCATGCCACGCCATGGAAATAGCTGTGTCCCAGTGCAAGTGCACAGCCCGACGCAAGACAGGAGTGACATACACCCACACATCAGCAGAAGTGGGATGCCGATTGCAGAGACTGGTAGCGGAACACTGGAGCCACAGGTCACATG
The DNA here is from genome assembly GCF_964204655.1 of Triturus cristatus. Classification (NCBI taxonomy): domain Eukaryota; kingdom Metazoa; phylum Chordata; class Amphibia; order Caudata; family Salamandridae; genus Triturus; species Triturus cristatus. Next base: position 991,721,494 of record NC_140580.1, read on the forward strand.
ACATTACACTAGTCCAGCCCACACACCTTGCCATGAAGGTGCACATGTCATGACTCACCACACATTCCTTGTGAAGATGCTGACATGGCCTTGTCACGCTACTCCGTGTCCCATGCATACATGTGCACCTCACATCCGATAACACATGTGGCATGGTGTGCGGAACAGTGTGCAATGACAATCTACACACAGCCACATGTTGGTTGCTGCAACGGCTGCAGCTCTTGAGGGTGCTACAACATCAACCTGATGTAAATCCCGGACACATATATGACATAGTCACATTGTGCACTGTGGGTAGTGACAAGTCATGTGTCATGACCCCTGTACCGGGCATCATGGGACACTTCCGTGTGTTGGTGTCCGTGCCATGCCAGTGACGCTCACCCCAAGTGCGCAGTCCCACATGCACACATGTGAAAGGAGTCAAGGGCATGCCTGGCACACATTGCACCCTCACACAGTACACCTGTACACATCTCATCATACATCTGGTGCCTTCTCCACTCAGGAGGCATGTTCCACATCACAGCCTGTGACACCTGTGCCCCACACATGTAGTAATGCACAGACGATGCCTTGATGTCCATTCCTGGACAAGTATGTCCATCCATGGACAAGTATGTCCATCCATGGACAAGTATGTCCGCCCTATTCCTACCTGTGTGTCGCCTATCACCACAGTGATGTGTAAAAACCGCCGTACTGCTGCTGCGAGGGCCTGTGCATGTTCCCAAATCACTGTGGGAGTGCTGCCGTATGTGTACCCATCGTGATGGCGAGCGTACAGGCATTTGTACGGTCCATAGCACTACGAGTACGCATACGCGTGCAGACCCATAGTGATAGGGCCGTACACACGCATGTACGCTCACTATCACTATGGGTCTGCACGCGTATGCGTACCCGTAGTGGTACGGACCGTACACTCGCATGTACGCTCACTATCACTATGGGTCTGCACGCGTATGCGTACCCGTAGTGGTACGGACCGTACACTCGCATGTACGCTCACTATCACTATGGGTCGGCACGCGTATGCGTACTCGTAGTGATAGTGAGCGTAGATGCGTGTGTACGGTCCGTACCACTATGAGTACGCATACGCGTGCAGACCCATAGTGATAGTGAACGTAGGCATGCATGTACGGGCCGTTGCCATGCATTTGGGGTGCCCTAGGGCCCCGAAACGCACCGTACCTGTGTGTGATGCTCCAAATTACATAGGGGACAAGTATTAAGGCCTACATGCATGCTGGTTGTCATGGAGACCAAGTTCAAATTTCGAAATTGTTCTGGAAGGTGCACAGCAGAAGTCAGTTGGAATTCTTCTACTTTGTTGCAATGTGTTTGTGGGGCTGACATCATGCAGGAGAATGAAACCGATAGAGAACCCACAGACTGCTAGGTTTGAAGGGATTGGTGGAAACATAGGATGCAAATGTGAGTGACCAATCACTCTGTACTCCTGTGCATGAGACTGGGCAGAAGGGCACATATAAGGCAGCCAGGTCCCATGAGGGAGCACTTGCCTGCACATCTTTGCATTCGTCGACCCAGCTGCTGCTACTGATTCCCTGGAACCATGTCAAGGGCTGTGGAGAGGACACAGCCATTCACCCTGGAGGAGAACATGGCTCTGCTGGATGTGATCCACCCACAGTACTCCATGCTGTATGGGCGACCAGGGTATCAGGTGAGTGCATAGGCCACTGCCACAGACTGTCCCTATGTTGTGACTGTGACTTCTGCCATTGCGTCCAGGTGTAACACACATGCCATGTACTGTCGGGGGGGTCCCAGGGGGGGTGCCTGATGTCTCCCAGCAGTGCCCTGAGACAGGAGGGGTGTGTGCAGAGTCCTCCCAGCAGTGCCCTGAGACAGGAGGGGTGGGGGCCTATCACTCACAGCAGTGCCCTGAGACAGGAGGGGTGGGGGCCTATCACTCACAGCAGTGCCCTGAGACAGGAGGGGTGGGGGCCTATCACTCACAGCAGTGCCCTGAGACAGGAGGGGTGTGTGCAGAGTCCTCCCAGCAGTGCCCTGAGACAGGAGGGGTGGGGGCCTATCACTCACAGCAGTGCCCTGAGACAGGAGGGGTGGGGGCCTATCACTCACAGCAGTGCCCTGAGACAGGAGGGGTGGGTGTGATGCACAGTGTGAGCCTTGATCATTGATTGTGACATTGCCATCATTCCACCTGTGTACCCACTGTGGCACGTACTGCTTTTGCCCTCACCAGGGGATGATGTCCCTATGACAAAGGTGCAATGCGTTGGCTGCATGACATGCCTTGTTGTAACCAGCTAATTTGTACCCATATGTCTCTCTGTGACATGTGGCTGGTGTATTGATGTGGTGTCACTTGTTCCTCCTCACAGGTAGGCGCCACTGCCAAGGAGCAGATCTGGCTGACCGCCGTCAGTGCCGTGAGGGGTGTGGATGGTCGGAGGCGGAGCCTGCCCCAGGTGAGGAAACACTGGCAGGATATCCGGTGCTGGACGCGGAGGATTGCACGGCTCCTGCTGGGGGACTCACCTGAGGGCCACAAGAACCGCGGCCGCCGCCGTCTGAGCCACCTCCACAGGCGTGTGCTGCCGGTGGTATTTCCAGACCTGGAGAGGCGCTTACAGGCGATGCAGCAGCCGGAAGGGGGTAGGTACATGTGTGTTTGTTGTGTGTCACCGGCATTTGTAAGGGCACAGTAGCATGAATTCACTGGCAGGGTTTAAAGGTGCTGTGCAGATCCTGTTTGCCCCACGATAGCGCTGTGCCCCTGCCACCCTTCCCCTCCTTGCAATGTGTTCCCTGGTCTGTGTGTAGTCACTCCTTCACAAGGTAATGTAGGCTGGCGCTTTGTCCACGAGAACAATGACTGTAGCATCATGTGTGGGGGTGGTGTGTAACAGGTTGTGGGACCTTGCCTGTGCACTGTCAAGTTCACTGCATGTGGGTTCCATGTCAGTTGGCACTGATGCTGACTCCAGACATGGGAGTTGGTCTCTCATGTGTCATGCCTTACAGCGCGCATGTCCTATGTAGTGGCCTGTGACATGATGTGCATGAGTGTGCGATACACATAGTGCAGGGATGGTGACGTGTGTTGCAGTCATTACCATTCAGTAGCATGTAGTTGCGTGCCCACTACTGTCCCCTGGGGCACCTTTTCCTCAGTGGTGTATGTGTCATCATAAACGTGGCCAATCTCAGTGTCTACAGCGTAGGTTGTGCTCTGTGCCATTGTCCCCTGTCACCATGTATATAGACGTGCTATTTTGTACAGGTGTCCACTGTGCAGCCTGACCTGATTGTCCTTCTTCATACTCACAGTTGCCAGTGCCTGTGTGTCTTTTTATACTCATCTGAGGATGGGCACTGGTACCTCATTATTTGTACAGGCGCACCTTGGCTGTTTGGCGTCCAATCTTGCTTTTTGCCTGCCCCTGTGTGTATCACCCAGACTATGAGATGTTGGTGCCACCTGTGTCTCAACAATTTGCCTCGTGTAGGGTCTTGTTGGGGCGGGCAATGCCTATGTGTTAACTCCTGATTTCCACTTGCTGGGTCTGGGCAGTGTGTGATGTGTCTGGACACACACGCAATGTGCAGTGACCGAGTCATGTTGTGCATGTTTTCAGCATTACCTATGCTGCATGTGTCTCAAGTTCATGGATATGCTCCCTGGTCATCGGTATTTTCGCCAACGCTGTGTGGTGCAGATGCAGTGCTGGATTGTCCCCAGGGCCTGGGTGCTATGTCAGACTCCGTTTCCTGTGTTTAGCTATTGTCTCATGCTCTCCATGGTATTTCAGTGGCATGGTGGCTCAACCAACTGTGTGTTTCATGCCCTACATCGGTACCCTGTTCAGTAGATGTTAGGGATCTTCCTTTTCAGGCCATGCAATGTTACCTATGTAGATTGGACTCATGTGACAGATGTGTACAGGTGTCTGATTAATTTCTGTCTCTCCACCCTGCCCACAGCATCGTCGGGGGACACAGAGGGAGACATGGACACAGACCAGGCGGAGGGACCGAGCACCAGTGCCAGCCGTGACATCGGGTCTGGCACATCGAGTGGGACAGAGGCGAAGGAGAGTGTGGCCGAGGACCTGTCGACTGGCACATCAGACTACGAAGCTGACAGGTCCGAGGAGGATGTCTCCGAGTGGGCGGAGGCTGCACCAGCAGCTGACAGCGGAACAACACCTCGCACCGCCCCCTCAGTTTCCACCAGCCGCCTCCCACTTGCTCGTGTCCCTTCCCAGGGTGCCCGGTCACAGCATGTCTCCTTCCTGCCAGGCACCGCACCCCCTGCCCCTGTCTCCACTGCTGCCGCCAATGCAGAGTCTGTGGACATCCAGCGGCAACTGCAGGTTGGTCAGGCTGCGATCCTTAATGTCCTCCATGCCCACGGCAAAACCCTCACCAACATCGAGGCTTTCTTGGAGGGCATTCATTCATCGCAGGCTGACCAACGCAACTTGCTGAGGTCCATAGACTCCACACTGACTGCAGCAGTGGGTCTCCTGCAGCGCGACCTCCCCCCACCTACCCCTGCCCCATCCACACTTCTCACTCCCATGCCTGTCCCACGTACACCCAGACGTCGGTATGCACCCACATCAACGGACACGGGCACCACACCAGCAGGGAAGGTCCACCGCACTCCTCCTGACACGCACACACAGGGTGAGGTAGGCACACCCACTGGGTCGGGGGGCAAACGTGTGACACGCAGCCATAGTGGGAGTCCGCATTCCACCCAGTCCACTCCCTCCAAATCCCCTCCCCTCAGCTCTCCTGGCCACATCTCCCCCAAGGACTCCTTCATGGCCGCTCTGTCCCTGAGCCCCACAGTTACACCACCACGCAAGCGGTCAAGGAGGTCCCCGGTCAGGGTGGTTGAGTCTCCCCCCCTGTCTCCACCCTCCCCCGGTGGCGCTGCGACCCATCCCTCTGACCCCCCCCCCTCCTTGGGGCCTGAGGTCCCTTCGGGTGCAGGGGACTCCCTGGAGGACCTTGCAAAGGTGTGTAGTGCCATCCTGGCCTCCGCCTTTGGCACTGACCCACCCCCTGTGGTGGAGTCCTCCATCCCTGCACCCACAACGCCGCCCCTTTGCCCTGATGTCCCTGCGGTGCCTGTTGCTTCCCCCCCCCCCTGATGCCCTCACCAGTGTGGAAGACGATGCCATTTGACTGTGCAGGCAAGGTAGGGGACACGCATCCCACTGTGTCCCCCATCCAGCTGAGAATCATTGACTGCCCTATGGGCTTTGTGAAGATTGAACTGCCTGCGATCCACGGACATTGTGCTCATGCTGAATAAAGCTTAATTTTGTTTTCATTATCACACTACTGCTATGCTGGTATTGGTGTTGGTGGGGCTGCTACATGGTTTTGGGTGGTGTGTAAGGGTTTGGGTGTGTGGGATATGTAGTAGTGTACTGCTCATTGGTGGGACCCTGTGATCTGTGTGCCATCACAAGGTGTTGGCTAACTTTCTTTGTTCATGTAAGCAGTTACTGCATGGTGCACTTGTCCCAGGGTGTATTCCTTCCTCTGTGTACCCAGCTTTCTTCCCTGCAGGGTGTTCCCAATGTTTAGCGCAGAGCTGTGTCTACATGAGCTGTGTGTGTGACGGAGCCCTTCTACTTTGGCCATGCATGCAGGGCCATGTCTCCACCTGCAACAATCGTGGCATCCTTGGTGATCACTGTACTTGTGTGTGGAGTCTGTTGACATGAGTTCATGGGGACATGTTCCCTTGTAGCCAGTATGCATGTGGATAATTCTGGCCTCACACACATGTGTTACACCCCTCCTGTCTCAGGGCACTGCTGGGAGGACTCCACACCCACCCCTCCTGTCTCAGGGCACTGCTGGGAGTGATAGGCACCCACCCCTCCTGTCTCAGGGCACTGCTGGGAGGACTCTGCACCCACCCCTCCTGTCTCAGGGCACTGCTGGGAGGACTCCACACCCACCCCTCCTGTCTCAGGGCACTGCTGGGAGGACTACACACCCACCCCTCCTGTCTCAGGGCACTGCTGTGAGTGATAGGCACCCACCCCTCCTGTCTCAGGGCACTGCTGGGAGGACTCTGCACACACCCCTCCTGTCTCAGGGCAATGCTGGGAGTGATAGGCACCCACCCCTCCTGTCTCAGGGCACTGCTGGGTGGACTCTGTACACACACCTCCGATTTCAGGATATGTACACTTGGAACATACATGGTGGGGGTACGCTCAATGCATTCGAGGTGAGGGTACGAGTCTACTTACACTGGTGTGGTGGGGGTACGCTCCATGCATACGCGGGTGAGGGTACGGGTCGAACTTACACTGTTGGGCCGGGGGGTACGCTCCTTGCATACGCGGGTGGGGGTACGGGTCGTACTTACACTGTTGGGCTGGGGGGTACGCTCCTTGCATACGCGGGTGGGGGTACGGGTCGTACTTACACTGTTGGGGTGGGGGGTACGCTCCATGCATACGCGGGTGGGGGTACGGGTCGTACTTACACTGTTGGCATGGGGGGTACGCTCCATGCATACGCGGGTGGGGGTACGGGTCGTACTTACACTGTTGGGGTGGGGGGTACGCTCCATGCATACGCGGGTGGGGGTACAGGTCGTACTTACACTGTTGGGCCGGGGGGTACGCTCCTTGCATACGCGGGTGGGGGTACGGGTCGTACTTACACTGTTGGGCTGGGGGGTACGCTCCTTGCATACGCGGGTGGGGGTACGGGTCGTACTTACACTGTTGGGGTGGGGGGTACGCTCCATGCATACGCGGGTGGGGGTACGGGTCGTACTTACACTGTTGGCATGGGGGGTACTCTCCATGCATACGCGGGTGGGGGTACGGGTCGTACTTACACTGTTGGGCTGGGGGGTACGCTCCTTGCATACGCGGGTGGGGGTACGGGTCGTACTTACACTGTTGGGGTGGGGGGTACGCTCCATGCATACGCGGGTGGGGGTACGGGTCGTACTTACACTGTTGGCATGGGGGGTACGCTCCATGCATACGCGGGTGGGGGTACGGGTCGTACTTACACTGTTGGGGTGGGGGGTATGCTCCATGCATACGCGGGTGGGGGTAAGGGTCGTACTTACACTGTTGGGGTGGGGGGTACGCTCCATGCATACGCGGGTGGGGGTACGGGTCGTACTTACACTGTTGGCATGGGGCGTACGCTCCATGCATACGCAGGTGGGGGTACGGGTCGTACTTACACTGTTGGGGTGGGGGGTACGCTCCATGCATACGCGGGTGGGGGTACGGGTCGTACTTACACTGTTGGGGTGGGGGTACGCTCCATGCATACGCGGGTGGGGGTACGGGTCGTACTTACACTGTTGGCATGGGGGGTACGCTCCATGCATACGCGGGTGGGGGTACGGGTCGTACTTACACTGTTGGGGTGGGGGGTACGCTCCATGCATACGCGGGTGGGGGTACGGGTCGTACTTACACTGTTGGGGTGGGGGGTACGCTCCATGCATACGCGGGTGGGGGTACGGGTCGTACTTACACTGTTGGGCTGGGGGGTACGCTCCTTGCATACGCGGGTGAGGGTTCGAGTCGTACTTACACTGTTGGGGTGGGGGGTACGCTCCATGCATACGCGGGTGGGGGTACGGGTCGTACTTACACTGTTGGGCTGGGGGGTACGCTCCTTGCATACGCGGGTGAGGGTTCGAGTCGTACTTACACTGTTGGCATGGGGGGTGCGCTCCATGCATACGCGGGTGGGGGTACGGGTCGTACTTTCACTGTTGGGGTGGGGGGTACGCTCCTTGCATACGCGGGTGAGGGTTCGAGTCGTACTTACACTGTTGGCATGGGGGGTGCGCTCCATGCATACGCGGGTGGGGGTACGGGTCGTACTTTCACTGTTGGGGTGGGGGGTACGCTCCTTGCATACGGGGTGGGGGTAGGGTCCGTACATATCCGTCCCCACGCTATGTGATGTTTGTGCGGCCCGTACCCAGGCCTTTGCCACGTGGGTGCGATCCGTCCCGCCATTGTTGGGGTGACGTGTGTGGGCGTGGTCCGACTCGTACCCACGCTCTTCAGGCGTGGGTACGGGACGTACCTGTCTGGTTGTGTTGCCGGTTCGCGTGGTGACGGACTTCCGTTGTGGCGGTCGCTGGCTTATCAGGACACGCCCCCACCCCCTCGTGGTGACCAGGGCATGGGAGTCAGGTATGTCCAGGCCATGTGTGGTGTGTGACTTATGTGGTTGTTTTGTGGCCTGCCCTGGTCCTGCCACCCCCACCCCACCCCACTTTCCCCCCTCCCTTAGTTATTCTGACCTTCTGCGGCGTCTGCGTCGTAACCTGTAGAGGAGGTGGACTGCTATGAGGGCAGGGATGACTCGTAGGTTCGGGTCCATGTCTGTCCATCGCGTACTGGTACTCCTTGCTCGCGTCGTCCTGTCGCGTACGGGTCCTCCTTGATCGCGTCGTCCTGTCGCGTACGGGTCCTCCTTGGTGGCGTCGTCCTGTGTGTCCGTCACGTACTGGTCCTCCTTGTTCGCGTCGTCGTCTGTCCGTCGCGTACTGGTGGTCCTTGTTCGCGTCGTCCTGATTTCCCGGCAGTTTTTGGCTGCCGCAAAATATTCACCGTGCGGGGTGACGTCGGTGCGAATCGTGATTCCTGGGTCGTGAATGGCTGGCTGCGAGCGTCCCGACGTCAGGTCGGCGCTTTCCCGGATCGCATTGGTAGGTGTTTTTTTGGTCGGTCGGGCTTTTTTACGATTCGTACGGTAATGGTGTACCCGTGCGAATCGTGATTCCTTGTTTGTAAAAATTGACGACCGGGTACGCGTCGGACGGAGATTATGCTCATTCCGACGGTTCGTACCCGGTTTTTACCGGATCGTGATCGGCACCTAATTCTATATAGATTTGAGTGAGAATAGTAAATTAATTAAGTTCAGTGTCCAGCACTTATCTTAATTAAATATAGACTGGAGTGGGAATAGTAAATTAATTAAGTTTCGTGTCCAACACCTACCCTAATTAAATATAGATTGGAGTGAGAATAGTAAATGTATTAAGTTCAGTGTCCAGCACTTATCTTAATTAAATATAGACTGGAGTGGGAATAGTAAATTAATTAAGTTCAGTGTCCAGCACCTACTCTAATTAAATATAGGTTGGAGTGAGAATAGTAAATTTATTAAGTTTAGTGTCCAGCACTTATTTTAATTAAATATAGACTGGAGTGGTAATAGTAAATTAATTAAGTTCAGTGTCCAGCACCTACTCTAATTAAATATAGGTTGGAGTGAGAATAGTATATTAATTAAGTTCAGTGTCCAGCACTTATCTTAATTAAATATAGACTGGAGTGGGAATAGTAAATTAATTAAGTTCAGTGTCCAGCACCTACTCTAATTAAATGTAGGTTGGAGTGAGAATAGTAAATTAAGTTCAGTGTCCAGCACTTATCTTAATTAAATATAGACTGGAGTGGGAATAGTAAATTAAGTAAGTTCAGTGTCCAGCACCTACTCTAATTAAATATAGGTTGGAGTGAGAATAGTATATTAATTAAGTTCAGTGTCCAGCACTTATCTTAATTAAATATAGACTGGAGTGGGAATAGTAAATTAATTAAGTTCAGTGTCCAGCATCTACCTTAATTAAATATAGATTGGAGTGGGAATAGTAAATTAATTAAGTTCAGTGTCCAGCACCTACTCTAATTAAATACATTTTGGAGTGGGAATAGTAAATTTATTCAGTTCAGTGTCCAGCACTTATCTGAATTAAATATAGACTGGAGTGAGAATAGTAAATTAATTAAGTTCAGTGTCCAGCATCTATCCTAATTAAATATAGATTGGAGTGAGAATAGTAAATTTATTCAGTTCAGTATCCAGCACCTACCCTAATTAAATATATTTTGGAGTGGGAATAGTAAATTTATTCAGTTCAGTGTCAGCACCTACTGTAATTCAATATAGATTGGAGTGAGAATAGTAAATTAATTAAGTTCAGTGTCCAGCATCTATCCTAATTAAATATAGATTGGAGTGAGAATAGTAAATTTATTCAGTTCAGTGTCCAGCATCTACCCTAATTAAGTATATTTTGGAGTGGGAATAGTAAATTTATTCAGTTCAGTGTCCAGCACCTACTCTAATTAAATATAGATTGGAGTGAGAATAGTAAATTTATTAAGTTCAGTGTCCAGCACTTATCTTAATTATATATAGACTGGAGTGGGAATAGTAAATTAATTAAGTTGAGTGTCCAGCACCTACTCTAATTAAATATAGATTGGAGTGAGAATAGTAAATTAATTAAGTTCAGTATCCAGCACCTACTGTAATTCTATATAGATTTGAGTGCGAATAGTAAATTAATTAAGTTCAGTGTCCAGCACTTATCTTAATTAAATATAGACTGGAGTGGGAATAGTAAATTAATTAAGTTCAGTGTCCAGCACCTACCCTAATTAAATATAGATTGGAGTGAGAATAGTACATTTATTAAGTTCAGTATCCAGCACTTATCTTAATTAAATATAGACTGGAGTGGGAATAGTAAATTAATTAAGTTCAGTGTCCAGCACCTACTCTAATTAAATATAGGTTGGAGTGAGAATAGTAAATTTATTAAGTTTAGTGTCCAGCACTTATTTTAATTAAATATAGACTGGAGTGGCAATAGTAAATTAATTAAGTTCAGTGTTCAGCACCTACTCTAATTAAATATAGGTTGGAGTGAGAATAGTATATTAATTAAGTTCAGTGTCCAGCACTTATCTTAATTAAATATAGACTGGAGTGGGAATAGTAAATTAATTAAGTTCAGTGTCCAGCACCTACTCTAATTAAATGTAGGTTGGAGTGAGAATAGTAAATTAAGTTCAGTGTCCAGCACTTATCTTAATTAAATATAGACTGGAGTGGGAATAGTAAATTAAGTAAGTTCAGTGTCCAGCAGCTACTCTAATTAAATATAGGTTGGAGTGAGAATAGTAAATTAATTAAGTTCAGTGTCCAGCACTTATCTTAATTAAATATAGAGTGGAGTGGGAATAGTAAATTAATTAAGTTCAGTGTCCAGCATCTACCTTAATTAAATATAGATTTTAGTGGGAATAGTAAATTAATTAAGTTCAGTGTCCAGCACCTACTCTAATTAAATGTAGGTTGGAGTGAGAATAGTAAATTAAGTTCAGTGTCCAGCACTTATCTTAATTAAATATAGACTGGAGTGGGAATAGTAAATTAAGTAAGTTCAGTGTCCAGCAGCTACTCTAATTAAATATAGGTTGGAGTGAGAATAGTAAATTAATTAAGTTCAGTGTCCAGCACTTATCTTAATTAAATATAGAGTGGAGTGGGAATAGTAAATTAATTAAGTTCAGTGTCCAGCATCTACCTTAATTAAATATAGATTTTAGTGGGAATAGTAAATTAATTAAGTTCAGTGTCCAGCACCTACTCTAATTAAATACATTTTGGAGTGGGAATAGTAAATTAATTAAGTTCAGTGTCCAGCACTTATCTAAATTAAATATAGACTGGAGTGGGAATAGTAAATTAATTAAGTTTAGTGTCCAGCACCTACCCTAATTAAATATAGATTGGAGTGAGAATAGTAAATTTATTAAGTTTAGTGTCCAGCACTTATCTTAATTAAATATAGACTGGAGTGAGAATAGTAAATTAATTAAGTTCAGTGTCCAGCATCTACCCTAATTAAATATATTTTGGAGTGGGAATAGTAAATTTATTCAGTTCAGTGTCCAGCACCTACTGTAATTCAATATAGATTGGAGTGAGAATAGTAAATTAATTAAGTTCAGTGTCCAGCACCTACTCTAATTAAATATAGATTGGAGTGAGAATAGTAAATTTATTAAGTTCAGTGTCCAGCACTTATCTTAATTATATATAGACTGGAGTGGGAATAGTAAATAATTAAGTTGAGTGTCCAGCACCTACCCTAATTAAATATAGATTGGAGTGAGAATAGTAAATTAATTAAGTTCAGTGTCCAGCACCTACTGTAATTCTATATAGATTGGAGTGAGAATAGTAAATTAATTAAGTTCAGTGTCCAGCACTTATCTTAATTAAATATAGACTGGAGTGGGAATAGTAAATTAATTAAGTTTAGTGTCCAGCACCTACCCTAATTAAATATAGATTGGAGTGAGAATAGTAAATTTATTAAGTTTAGTGTCCAGCACTTATCTTAATTAAATATAGACTGGAGTGAGAATAGTAAATTAATTAAGTTCAGTGTCCAGCATCTACCTTAATTAAATATAGATTGGAGTGGGAATAGTAAATTAATTAAGTTCAGTGTCCAGCACCTACCCTAATTAAAAATATTTTGGAGTGGGAATAGTAAATTTATTCAGTTCAGTGTCCAGCACTTATCTAAATTAAATATAGACTGGAGTGAGAATAGTAAATTAATTAAGTTCAGTGTCCAGCATCTATCCTAATTAAATATAGATTGGAGTGAGAATAGTAAATTTATTCAGTTAAGTATACAGCACCTACCCTAATTAAATATATTTTGGAGTGGAAATAGTAAATGTATTCAGTTCAGTGTCCAGCACCTACTGTAATTCAATATAGATTGGAGTGAGAATAGTAAATTAATTAAGTTCAGTGTCCAGCACCTACTCTAATTAAATATAGATTGGAGTGAGAATAGTAAAGTTATTAAGTTCAGTGTCCAGCACTTATCTTAATTATATATAGACTGGAGTGGGAATAGTAAATTAATTAAGTTGAGTGTCCAGCACCTACCCTAATTAAATATAGATTGGAGTGAGAATAGTAAATTAATTAAGTTCAGTGTCCAGCACCTACTCTAATTAAATACATTTTGGAGTGGGAATAGTAAATTTATTCAGTTCAGTGTCCAGCACTTATCTGAATTAAATATAGACTGGAGTGAGAATAGTAAATTAATTAAGTTCAGTGTCCAGCATCTATCCTAATTAAATATAGATTGGAGTGAGAATAGTAAATTTATTCAGTTCAGTATCCAGCACCTACCCTAATTAAATATATTTTGGAGTGGGAATAGTAAATTTATTCAGTTCAGTGTCAGCACCTACTGTAATTCAATATAGATTGGAGTGAGAATAGTAAATTAATTAAGTTCAGTGTCCAGCATCTATCCTAATTAAATATAGATTGGAGTGAGAATAGTAAATTTATTCAGTTCAGTGTCCAGCATCTACCCTAATTAAATATATTTTGGAGTGGGAATAGTAAATTTATTCAGTTCAGTGTCCAGCACCTACTCTAATTAAATATAGATTGGAGTGAGAATAGTAAATTTATTAAGTTCAGTGTCCAGCACTTATCTTAATTATATATAGACTGGAGTGGGAATAGTAAATTAATTAAGTTGAGTGTCCAGCACCTACTCTAATTAAATATAGATTGGAGTGAGAATAGTAAATTAATTAAGTTCAGTATCCAGCACCTACTGTAATTCTATATAGATTTGAGTGCGAATAGTAAATTAATTAAGTTCAGTGTCCAGCACTTATCTTAATTAAATATAGACTGGAGTGGGAATAGTAAATTAATTAAGTTCAGTGTCCAGCACCTACCCTAATTAAATATAGATTGGAGTGAGAATAGTACATTTATTAAGTTCAGTATCCAGCACTTATCTTAATTAAATATAGACTGGAGTGGGAATAGTAAATTAATTAAGTTCAGTGTCCAGCACCTACTCTAATTAAATATAGGTTGGAGTGAGAATAGTAAATTTATTAAGTTTAGTGTCCAGCACTTATTTTAATTAAATATAGACTGGAGTGGCAATAGTAAATTAATTAAGTTCAGTGTTCAGCACCTACTCTAATTAAATATAGGTTGGAGTGAGAATAGTATATTAATTAAGTTCAGTGTCCAGCACTTATCTTAATTAAATATAGACTGGAGTGGGAATAGTAAATTAATTAAGTTCAGTGTCCAGCACCTACTCTAATTAAATGTAGGTTGGAGTGAGAATAGTAAATTAAGTTCAGTGTCCAGCACTTATCTTAATTAAATATAGACTGGAGTGGGAATAGTAAATTAAGTAAGTTCAGTGTCCAGCAGCTACTCTAATTAAATATAGGTTGGAGTGAGAATAGTAAATTAATTAAGTTCAGTGTCCAGCACTTATCTTAATTAAATATAGAGTGGAGTGGGAATAGTAAATTAATTAAGTTCAGTGTCCAGCATCTACCTTAATTAAATATAGATTTTAGTGGGAATAGTAAATTAATTAAGTTCAGTGTCCAGCACCTACTCTAATTAAATGTAGGTTGGAGTGAGAATAGTAAATTAAGTTCAGTGTCCAGCACTTATCTTAATTAAATATAGACTGGAGTGGGAATAGTAAATTAAGTAAGTTCAGTGTCCAGCAGCTACTCTAATTAAATATAGGTTGGAGTGAGAATAGTAAATTAATTAAGTTCAGTGTCCAGCACTTATCTTAATTAAATATAGAGTGGAGTGGGAATAGTAAATTAATTAAGTTCAGTGTCCAGCATCTACCTTAATTAAATATAGATTTTAGTGGGAATAGTAAATTAATTAAGTTCAGTGTCCAGCACCTACTCTAATTAAATACATTTTGGAGTGGGAATAGTAAATTAATTAAGTTCAGTGTCCAGCACTTATCTAAATTAAATATAGACTGGAGTGGGAATAGTAAATTAATTAAGTTTAGTGTCCAGCACCTACCCTAATTAAATATAGATTGGAGTGAGAATAGTAAATTTATTAAGTTTAGTGTCCAGCACTTATCTTAATTAAATATAGACTGGAGTGAGAATAGTAAATTAATTAAGTTCAGTGTCCAGCATCTACCCTAATTAAATATATTTTGGAGTGGGAATAGTAAATTTATTCAGTTCAGTGTCCAGCACCTACTGTAATTCAATATAGATTGGAGTGAGAATAGTAAATTAATTAAGTTCAGTGTCCAGCACCTACTCTAATTAAATATAGATTGGAGTGAGAATAGTAAATTTATTAAGTTCAGTGTCCAGCACTTATCTTAATTATATATAGACTGGAGTGGGAATAGTAAATAATTAAGTTGAGTGTCCAGCACCTACCCTAATTAAATATAGATTGGAGTGAGAATAGTAAATTAATTAAGTTCAGTGTCCAGCACCTACTGTAATTCTATATAGATTGGAGTGAGAATAGTAAATTAATTAAGTTCAGTGTCCAGCACTTATCTTAATTAAATATAGACTGGAGTGGGAATAGTAAATTAATTAAGTTTAGTGTCCAGCACCTACCCTAATTAAATATAGATTGGAGTGAGAATAGTAAATTTATTAAGTTTAGTGTCCAGCACTTATCTTAATTAAATATAGACTGGAGTGAGAATAGTAAATTAATTAAGTTCAGTGTCCAGCATCTACCTTAATTAAATATAGATTGGAGTGGGAATAGTAAATTAATTAAGTTCAGTGTCCAGCACCTACCCTAATTAAAAATATTTTGGAGTGGGAATAGTAAATTTATTCAGTTCAGTGTCCAGCACTTATCTAAATTAAATATAGACTGGAGTGAGAATAGTAAATTAATTAAGTTCAGTGTCCAGCATCTATCCTAATTAAATATAGATTGGAGTGAGAATAGTAAATTTATTCAGTTAAGTATCCAGCACCTACCCTAATTAAATATATTTTGGAGTGGAAATAGTAAATGTATTCAGTTCAGTGTCCAGCACCTACTGTAATTCAATATAGATTGGAGTGAGAATAGTAAATTAATTAAGTTCAGTGTCCAGCACCTACTCTAATTAAATATAGATTGGAGTGAGAATAGTAAAGTTATTAAGTTCAGTGTCCAGCACTTATCTTAATTATATATAGACTGGAGTGGGAATAGTAAATTAATTAAGTTGAGTGTCCAGCACCTACCCTAATTAAATATAGATTGGAGTGAGAATAGTAAATTAATTAAGTTCAGTGTCCAGCACCTACTGTAATTCTATATAGATTTGAGTGAGAATAGTAAATTAATTAAGTTTAGTGTCCAGCACTTATCTTAATTAAATATAGACTGGAGTGGGAATAGTAAATTAATTAAGTTCAGTGTCCAGCACCTACCCTAATTAAATATAGATTGGAGTGAGAATAGTAAATTTATTAAGTTCAGTGTCCAGCACTTATCTTAATTAAATATAGACTGGAGTGGGAATAGTAAATTAATTAAGTTCAGTGTCCAGCACCTACTCTAATTAAATATAGGTTGGAGTGAGAATAGTAAATTTATTAAGTTTAGTGTCCAGCACTTATTTTAATTAAATATAGACTGGAGTGGTAATAGTAAATTAATTAAGTTCAGTGTCCAGCACCTACTCTAATTAAATATAGGTTGGAGTGAGAATAGTATATTAATTAAGTTCAGTGTCCTGCACTTATCTTAATTAAATATAGACTGGAGTGGGAATAGTAAATTAATTAAGTTCAGTGTCCAGCACCTACTCTAATCAAATGTAGGTTGGAGTGAGAATAGTAAATTAAGTTCAGTGTCCAGCACTTATCTTAATTAAATATAGACTGGAGTGGAAATAGTAAATTAAGTAAGTTCAGTGTCCAGCATCTACCTTAATTAAATATAGATTGGAGTGGGAATAGTAAAATAATTAAGTTCAGTGTCCAGCACCTACTCTAATTAAATACATTTTGGAGTGGGAATAGTAAATTAATTAAGTTCAGTGTCCAGCATCTATCCTAATTAAATATAGATTGGAGTGAGAATAGTAAATTTATTCAGTTCAGTGTCCAGCATCTACCCTAATTAAATATATTTTGGAGAGGGAATAGTAAATTTATTCAGTTCAGTGTCCAGCACCTACTGTAATTCAATATAGATAGGAGTGAGAATAGTAAATTAATTAAGTTCAGTGTCCAGCACCTACTCTAATTAAATGTAGGTTGGAGTGAGAATAGTAAATTAAGTTCAGTGTCCAGCACTTATCTTAATTAAATATAGACTGGAGTGGGAATAGTAAATTAAGTAAGTTCAGTGTCCAGCAGCTACTCTAATTAAATATAGGTTGGAGTGAGAATAGTAAATTAATTAAGTTCAGTGTCCAGCACTTATCTTAATTAAATATAGACTGGAGTGGGAATAGTAAATTAATTAAGTTCAGTGTCCAGCATCTACCTTAATTAAATATAGATTGGAGTGGGAATAGTAAATTTATTCAGTTCAGTGTCCAGCACCTACTGTAATTCAATATAGATTGGAGTGAGAATAGTAAATTAATTAAGTTCAGTGTCCAGCACCTACTCTAATTAAATATAGATTGGAGTGAGAATAGTAAATTTATTAAGTTCAGTGTCCAGCACTTATCTTAATTATATATAGACTGGAGTGGGAATAGTAAATTAATTAAGTTGAGTGTCCAGCACCTACCCTAATTAAATATAGATTGGAGTGAGAATAGTAAATTAATTAAGTTCAGTGTCCAGCACCTACTGTAATTCTATATAGATTGGAGTGAGAATAGTAAATTAATTAAGTTCAGTGTCCAGCACTTATCTTAATTAAATATAGACTGGAGTGGGAATAGTAAATTAATTAAGTTTAGTGTCCAGCACCTACCCTAATTAAATATAGATTGGAGTGAGAATAGTAAATGTATTAAGTTTAGTGTCCAGCACTTATCTTAATTAAATATAGAGTGGAGTGAGAATAGTAAATTAATTAAGTTCAGTGTCCAGCATCTACCTTAATTAAATATAGATTGGAGTGGGAATAGTAAATTAATTAAGTTCAGTGTCCAGCACCTACCCTAATTAAAAATATTTTGGAGTGGGAATAGTAAATTATTCAGTTCAGTGTCCAGCACTTATCTAAATTAAATATAGACTGGAGTGAGAATAGTAAATTAATTAAGTTCAGTGTCCAGCATCTATCCTAATTAAATATAGGTTGGAGTGAGAATAGTATATTAATTAAGTTCAGTGTCCTGCACTTATCTTAAATATAGACTGGAGTGGGAATAGTAAATTAATTAAGTTCAGTGTCCAGCACCTACTCTAATTAAATGTAGGTTGGAGTGAGAATAGTAAATTAAGTTCAGTGTCCAGCACTTATCTTAATTAAATATAGACTGGAGTGGGAATAGTAAATTAAGTAAGTTCAGTGTCCAGCACCTACTCTAATTAAATATAGGTTGGAGTGAGAATAGTAAATTAATTAAGTTCAGTGTCCAGCACTTATCTTAATTAAATATAGACTGGAGTGGGAATAGTAAATTAATTAAGTTCAGTGTCCAGCATCTACTCTAATTAAATATAGATTGGAGTGAGAATAGTAAATTTATTAAGTTCAGTGTCCAGCACTTATCTTAATTATATATAGACTGGAGTGGGAATAGTAAATTAATTAAGTTGAGTGTCCAGCACCTACCCTAATTAAATATAGATTGGAGTGAGAATAGTAAATTAATTAAGTTCAGTGTCCAGCACCTACTGTAATTCTATATAGATTTGAGTGAGAATAGTAAATTAATTAAGTTCAGTGTCCAGCACTTATCTTAATTAAATATAGACTGGAGTGGGAATAGTAAATTAATTAAGTTCAGTGTCCAGCACCTACCCTAATTAAATATAGATTGGAGTGAGAATAGTAAATTTATTAAGTTCAGTGTCCAGCACTTATCTTAATTAAATATAGACTGGAGTGGGAATAGTAAATTAATTAAGTTCAGTGTCCAGCACCTACTCTAATTAAATATAGGTTGGAGTGAGAATAGTAAATTTATTAAGTTTAGTGTCCAGCACTTATTTTAATTAAATATAGACTGTAGTGGTAATAGTAAATTAATTAAGTTCAGTGTCCAGCACCTACTCTAATTAAATATAGGTTGGAGTGAGAATAGTATATTAATTAAGGTCAGTGTCCTGCACTTATCTTAAATATAGACTGGAGTGGGAATAGTAAATTAATTAAGTTCAGTGTCCAGCACCTACTCTAATTAAATGTAGGTTGGAGTGAGAATAGTAAATTAAGTTCAGTGTCCAGCACTTATCTTAATTAAATATAGACTGGAGTGGGAATAGTAAATTAAGTAAGTTCAGTGTCCAGCACCTACTCTAATTAAATATAGGTTGGAGTGAGAATAGTAAATTAATTAAGTTCAGTGTCCAGCACTTATCTAAATCAAATATAGACTGGAGTGGGAATAGTAAATTAATTAAGTTCAGTGTCCAGCATCTACCTTAATTAAATATAGATTGGAGTGGGAATAGTAAATTAATTAAGTTCAGTGTCCAGCACCTACTCTAATTAAATACATTTTGGAGTGGGAATAGTAAATTAATTAAGTTCAGTGTCCAGCACTTATCTAAATTAAATATAGACTGGAGTGAAAATAGTAAATTAATTAAGTTCAGTGTCCAGCATCTATCCTAATTAAATATAGATTGGAGTGAGAATAGTAAATTTATTCAGTTCAGTGTCCAGCATCTACCCTAATTAAATATATTTTGGAGTGGGAATAATACATTTATTCAGTTCAGTGTCCAGCACCTACTGTAATTCAATATAGATTGGAGTGAGAATAGTAAATTAATTAAGTTCAGTGTCCAGCACCTACTGTAATTCTATATAGATTGGAGTGAGAATAGTAAATTAATTAAGTTCAGTGTCCAGCACTTATCTTAATTAAATATAGACTGGAGTGGGAATAGTAAATTAATTAAGTTCAGGGTCCAGCACCTACCCTAATTAAATGTAGATTGGAGTGAGAATAGTAAATTTATTAAGTTCAGTGTCCAGCACTTATCTTAATTAAATATAGACTGGCGTAGGAATAGTAAATTAATTAAGTTCAGTGTCCAGCACTTATCTTAATTAAATATAGACTGGAGTGGGAATAGTAAATTAATTAAGTTCAGTGTCCAGCACCTACCCTAATTAAATATAGATTGGAGGGAGAATAGTAAATTAATTAAGTTCAGTGTCCAGCAGTTATCTTAATTAAATATAGACTGGAGTGGGAATAGTAAATTAATTAAGTTCAGTGTCCAGCACATACTCTAATTAAATATAGGTTGGAGTGAGAATAGTAAATTAATTAAGTTCAGTGTCCAGCACTTATCTTAATTAAATATAGACTGGAGTGGGAATAGTAAATTAATTAAGTTAAGTGTCCAGCACCTACCCTAATTAAATATAGATTAGAGTGGGAATAATAAATTAATTAAGTTCACTGTCCAGCACCTACCCTAATTAAATATATTTAATTAAATATATTTTGGAGTGGGAATAGTAAATTTATTAAGGTCAGTCTGTAGTGGGAGTAGTAAATTAATTAAGTTTGTTAAATAGCAATTATTATAATTAAATATAGAGTTGAATAGGAACAGTTAAATTACTTTGTTTTAATTTACAATAATTCTGTAGATTTTAGTTTTTGTTGGATAAAACATAGAAGTTATATCAGAATGCAAATTGCAATTTTTTGTATTAAATAGTACAAAGGAAAATAATATTTATTTTATAGTTGTTGGAATGTATATTAATTATAGAGAAAATATTGTTTATTATTACGCATATTATAATAATTAAATCATTGAAATAAACATGTAATAAAATAATTACTATTTAACATTTGTATTATTGTAATAATTTTTTTATAATGGATATATATTTTTGTAATGTATATTTTGGACATTAATATATGAACAGACAAAATAATGAAAATATTTTTGTTTCAGATTTTTATAGCTGTTTAATATTTTTTAATTTATATTGTGTACTCTCAATATTTTTACACTTTATTTGAATATATAAGAAATTGTATGTTTTGAAATATATGATTAATATATTTTAATTATTAATATTAATATTAGATAATTAATATTGAAAATGTTTACATTTTAGAATAGTTCTTTTTATTTTTAGTTTTGGTATGTTGTAGATACAATATATTAATTATATCATGTTCATACATTTTTTTTGGTAATATATACATTTTTATTATTATATTAGTACATATATTTATTTTATTATATTTATTATTATAAGTTAAATAATTTTCACATATATAAAAAAAATAGGTATTATTTTTGAGTATTTTATTCTAATGTTTTACTAATTTTTAAAGTAATGTGTAATGTTAAATAAATAGTTAGGGCATTTATTGGTATTTTTTTAGTTGTTATGTTTGTTTGGGTCTTTTATTTTGTAACCGCTCGCTGTTGTTTTGGGTTATTTTGGTAGAATCCAGGTCGCGGTCGGGAGCTGTTTCGCGTTTGAGAAGGTAAGAGTTATTTTCTTTATTATTAAATAGTTTTAAGTGTTTTGTGGAAGTAGTAATGTTGTAATAAGTGTGTATGGAGTGATGTTTTAGAAGTTAGGGTGTTAGTAATAGGTTTTATAATTTACGTTGTGTTCCGTGTTTGCGGCTTTGTTAGTGTTTTGTTATTTAGGTGTGTTAAAGTTTTATAGTGTTTGAATAATGTTTGTAGTGATGTTTTTAGGTGCATTATGTGTGTTTGTGTGTGGGTGGGAATGTTTGTTTCTCTATTTTTTAGTTTTACGGAGAAGATATTTTCGTCTCTTTCAAACACCGTTTTTTTTTTTTAAAGGAAGTGTGTATTAGTTGTGTTTACTAATATTTATTTTACACTTCCTTTATTGTTCGGGTTTCCAGGAGCGGTTATTTATCTTTTTAATATTTTTCGGGATTTTTATGGTTATTGGATTGTCCTTTTTTGGCCTAGACGTTTTTTTCGAAAAACAGTTGTATTTTTCCATTTTATTTGGATTCATTTTTGATACCTATGGATTTTGAACTACCTGGATTTATTTGGAAGGAATGTTATTATCCTATTGGAGCAACTAGACAGGTAAGTTCATTTAAATATTTTAATTGTGGGTGGGAAAATCTTATATTTTTATTATTGTTGTTGTGTACTTTTTTTGTTTAATTATGTTGTCTAAATATATGTAGATATAAATTATTTATATATTTTAGACCACATAATTAAATATGTGATATAATAAAGTGGTTTCTTTATGTTGTGATAGTTGTTTTAGTAGAATTGTGGGTTAATATTTTTGATAGGGTTTAGAAGAGAGTTTGAGCTATTATATTTAAGTACTCAAGTCCTCTTGTGGATGGGTATAGCTGTACCTGTTGTTGTAGGTAATTATACATTTGAGTAGTTTGTCTAGATTGTTTTGGTTTTAATTTTAGGACAGATTGTTGCATTCTTAATTCTTGGAAACTTTGTTCCTTTTGTATGGCAATTATTAGTTTTTGTAGTGTTGGAGTTGTTCTCCCAGTAGAAGTTAGG
Source organism: Triturus cristatus (assembly GCF_964204655.1). Lineage (NCBI taxonomy): Eukaryota > Metazoa > Chordata > Amphibia > Caudata > Salamandridae > Triturus > Triturus cristatus. Next base: position 991,743,828 of record NC_140580.1, read on the forward strand.
AATGCATTATGCCAGCCCTCGACTGCGTTGTTAGTTTTGGATTGTTGGTTGAGTGTACTTACATACACATTCCACCAAGGTATTTGGAACTTTGGCTGACGTCTATGGCCTGATCTGTGTAGTCTCCCCACCCAGGTATCCTCAAAATAATCTAAGAGGGGAGATAACTTTACTTCATTTTGCTTGTAGAATGGACTTTCTAATAAAAGATTGTAATGTTCTGCAACATCTGTGGTTGTTACATAAGCTAGGGCTGTTAGAAGTTTTATTTGATGTGCAAAAGTTATGTTTGTGGCATATTCTACACTTAGGTGCCAATTACGATCCGGTAAAAAAATTCCCCGTGCGACTCGTATCCGGTCTTTTTACCGTACGAATCGTACAAGTGCCGTACGAACTGGCAATCACGATTCGCATGGTAAAAAGTCCATACGAACCGCATCGGGAATGATTTCCCACACGTCCTCGGGCCGGAAAATGTGTCCGACACGTCCTCGGACGATTTACCGTACAAATGTGAAAGGTGAAGTCCGACCGAGGAATCACGATCCATCCCGTGCGTCCGATGTTACAACCGTATGGAAAAAACACCGTCCGCACCGAACTCCCATAGCAACCATGGAGACATGTGCCCGCATACGCGCCCAACACTCCCCCCCGCCCCCGTACGTCCGAGACGTACCCCCCGTGTATGTACACCCCCACCCATGTATGTACACCCCAGTACGTTCCAGTCGTACCCCCACCCCTGTACGTGTCGTACCACCGTCTATGTACACCCCAGTACGTTCCAGTCGTACCCCCACCCCTGTACGTGTCGTACCACCGTCAATGTACACCCCAGTACGTTCGAGTCCTACCCCCACCCCTGTACGTGTCCGACCCCCATGTATGTACACCCCAGTACGTTCGAGTCATACCCCCACCCCTGTACGTGTCATACCACCGTCAATGTACACCCCAGTACGTTCCAGTCGTACCCCCACCCATGGACGTGTCGTACCACCGTCTATGTACACCCCAGTACGTTCCAGTCGTACCCCCACCCCTGTACGTGTCGTACCACCGTCAATGTACACCCCAGTACGTTCGAGTCGTACCCCGACCCCTGTACGTGTCCGACCCCCATGTATGTACACCCCAGTACGTTCGAGTCGTACCCCCACCCCTGTACGTGTCGTACCACCGTCAATGTACACCCCAGTACGTTTGAGTCCTACCCCCACCCCTGTACGTGTCCGACCCCCATGTATGTACACCCCAGTACGTTCGAGTCGTACCCCCACTCCTGTACGTGTCGTACCACCGTCAATGTACACCCCAGTACGTTCCAGTCGTACCCCCACCCATGGACGTGTCGTACCACCGTCTATGTACACCCCAGTACGTTCCAGTCGTACCCCCACCCCTGTACGTGTCGTACCACCATCAATGTACACCCCAGTACGTTCGAGTCGTACCCCCACCCCTGTACGTGTCCGACCCCCATGTATGTACACCCCAGTACGTTCGAGTCGTACCCCCACCCCTGTACGTGTCGTACCACCGTCAATGTACACCCCAGTACGTTCGAGTCCCACCCCCACCCCTGTACGTGTCCGACCCCCATGTATGTACACCCCAGTACGTTCGAGTCGTACCCCCACCCCTGTACGTGTCATACCACCGTCAATGTACACCCCAGTACGTTCCAGTCGTACCCCCACCCATGGACGTGTCGTACCACCGTCTATGTACACCCCAGTACGTTCCAGTCGTACCCCCACCCCTGTACGTGTCCGACCCCCATGTATGTACACCCCGGTACGTTCGAGTCGTACCCCCACCCCTGTACGTGTCGTACCACCGTCAATGTACACCCCAGTACGTTCGAGTCCTACCCCCACCCCTGTACGTGTCCGACCCCCATGTATGTACACCCCAGTAAGTTCGAGTCGTACCCCCACCCCTGTACGTGTCGTACCACCGTCGATGTACACCCCAGTACGTTCCAGTCGTACCCCCACCCATGGACGTGTCGTACCACCGTCTATGTACACCCCAGTACGTTCCAGTCGTACCCCCACCCCTGTACGTGTCGTACCACCATCAATGTACACCCCAGTACGTTCGAGTCCTTCCCCCACCCCTGTACGTGTCGTACCACCGTCAATGTACACCCCAGTACGTTCGAGTCGCACCCCCAACACAACCTCCTAAGTAGGGAGCGCACCCCAGGCCCCAACATCACAACCGCATGTACGAGTCCTACCAAGCCACACACAAGGACAGCACCGTACAAACAAATGGCCCATGTACACACCGTACACACGCTAAAAACGCACGTACACAACCAGGACAAAACAAAACAACACAAGAATACACCATTCGAATGGCACAAAGCCACTAAACATGTCCAACAAACACTCCAGAAACACATTCACTGACCTGCAACTGCCAAAGACAAACAGAGGCCCAAAACACCACCACTCCTTATAACACACCCACCCAAACTTCAAACACAGCCACACCCACCAATGGACCAATAAAAAGGGCCCACACACAAAAACCATGAGCCTTTGCAACAGACTCACTGCTGCCAGACCCCTCAGACAACCTACAGCACCATACTACAAGCTTCACCACAACCTTACACTTGCACACCTTCACACAACCACCTTCACAAACACACCCTCATCACATTCACACACACACACACCTGCACAACCACACCCACACACCCACAACCATCCACACACACCCCCCCCATCCACACCCACACCCCTCACCATGCCCACTAACAAGAATCCAAAGTTCAGTAACCGAGAGTTGGAGGTCCTTGTCGATGAAATCCTCAGAGTCGAGCCACAGCTCTTTGGAACATTGGTCAGACAGACCAGCATTGCAGCAAAAACAGCCATGTGGCAGACCATCGTCGATGCTGTGAATGCTGTTGCAGACACCAGAAGGACCAGGCATGAATGCCAAGCCAGGTGGTACGATCTGCGGAGGAGGGTCCGAGCCAAGATGCTGGAGGAACACAACCAGGCCAACGCCACTGGAGGAGGGCCCTCCCGCAGACCCGTACACTACCAGCCCTGGGAGGAGAGGGTGATGGCCATACAGCCGGTGGAGGCTGTCGAAGGATTAGGCGGACTCCAAGACCCGGGTGAGTACACAAACAACCCACCTCACATGGGGGGAACGTCATCCACAACCAAAATCACTAACAGGCACGCAACCACCCCAAGCTATCGCATGACTCAACCACACTCCATGAACACGCACATGCCACTGGCGCCACCATGCCCAATGCACCCAGCTGGACAATGTCAAGTCACAGGCCACAGAAGACACCAACACATGACACGGTAACCCGGATGGCGGGAGGGTGGGCCACAAAATTCACATAGTGCAACTCAGAAGCAGACAACAATGCCCTCTGCCCATATGGCCTAGGTCACAGCTGTAGGAAGGTGGATATCTGACTATGGTTACCCCCAACTTTTTGCCTAGTGTCTAGCTGGTTTTTCGACTTAGTTGGCCTGAGATCCTGCCATTCAGGGTCTCAGGCTGTCTGCTCTCTCTGTAAAATGGACTCCATGTACCCTAGGTACATAACCAATTGGTAAGGATCACCTTATTGGACCCTGTACAGTGTACCCTAGGTACCCAGGGCATAGGTGTACCCTAGGCCTCCCAGGGGCTGCAGCATGTATTATGCCACCCCTGGTCTGGCCTTCCAATCAGACACAACTGGCTGATCACTCAGCCGGGGCAAGGTCGTGTAATCACCCCTTGCTTAGATATAGTATACCTATATCTACCCTTATATATAGACACATGTGTACCTATCAGTCACTCCTATGGCAGGCCTTAACAATCCTGGAGGCAGAGTGCTTGGTAACATGTGAGATGGTGCTCTAGCATGAGCTGAGCCTGTCTGCAGCTTTCGGAACCATGTCCTTATAGCTGTTCTATGATATAGCCTACCATATACTCTTAAAGTGCCTTATAATCTTAAACGGTTATGGTAACTATGGTTGGGCTGTATCAAAACATGTCGTGTAAGGTGTCTAACACTTTGGAATAATACCCCCATACCATTTCTGGTGATGAGGATATTATTCCTCCCTTCTAGAGGGAGAGACATGTTAAAATCCTACTTTGCTGTGTAACCTCTGACCAAAGCCTCAGCATCACAAAATGGATGCTGCTGCCACGACACAAGTCTGACCTCCTGCAGCTGGGAGTGATCCCAGCCAGGGAGGCCTGGACAATAGGTTTCCTGCTTGGGGAGGTGCTAGCACCTCCCCAGACAGCCTTTAGTGTATTGGGGCAGGGTGGGCTGAAAGGAATGAGACATGCCTGGGGCACACAAGGTGTTCCTTGCATAGTCCAGTTCAAACCGGCGCTGGGGCACTCCAGCCCCAGCTCTGGCGCGAAACTGGACAAAGGGAAGTGGGTGTAACCACCCCCTCCCAGGTCCCACCCATAAGGCGTGACCTAGCAGGTATCCCAGCCCCCCAGATTAGTATAAGAGTGGGAGTTGGGCCTCAAGATTTTAGATTATCCTGAACCTGCAAAACTGAACAGAAACTCTGGACCTTCGACATTCGACGAAAGAAGAAGACTGAAGAATCTCCCTTGTAGCCAAGGAGTGGCTACCCTGTGCAAACAGGCACCATCAAGTGACTACCCTTTGCTTTGTGAAACGTTCGACGAGGAACCGACTGCAGAGCCCGACCAGAGCCTTGATTTCCAGACTTCTCCGACCCTCATCCACATCTGCAGCAGAGCTGAGATCCGTGGAGGCGACGAGCGACGTGGGACCGGCTACCTGGGAAAAGTGGCTAGTAACTTACAGCGCAGCTTCTGAGGTACCCTCGAAGTTGTGCACCGGGGATTGAGAAGCCCCAACCCCAAGCACCATCTGCACCGAAGACCAGCCCCCCACACTCCACGAGTCCTGCGTGGGGCCCTTCAGCATTTTCCTGCTTGCCGCGTCTGTCCGGTTGCTTGCCCGCTGGCTAGTGGCCTCTGTGACGACGCTCCCTGAAATCTTCTGCGCTGGTTTGGCTCCTCCAGACTGGCTCCCGCTTCTCTGCAAAGAAGAAGCACCCCAGACCTTCCTGGTCTGCACCAGAAGCAAGTCCCTTGTTCTTCGTGGGTTCCGCTTGCCAAGGCTTGGTGAGTCCTAGTCCAACTTCGACGCCGCCGACAGCAAGAGCCTTCGTGGGACAGCTCGCCTCCTGGTCCTGGTCGTCCTCGACGCTTCCTGGTCCTCCTGGCTGCAGCGACAAGCTTCACCTTCCCCTGCAACTCTTCACGACATCGCCTGGTTCCTTCCTGGTTCCACGTGGTCACTGGCTAGTGACCTTGACTCTGTCCCCTCTGCTTGCAGGTTTCTTCTCTTCTTGATCCCAGGCTTGGGATCCACCGGACACTCTCTCCTGACTGCCTGTCAGCATCTTTCTTCAGGCATCCATAGGAGTCCACGACGAAAACGACGCATCTTCACCCCTATGCACCCGCAGCCTGTGGGCTAGGTAACTTGGGTACTCCGGTGCTCATCAGGATAGTGACTATCCTAGTGTCTAGTTTTCAAGTCTCAACTTCCTAGCTACTCCGGAAGTGTCCTAAATCTATCTATTTCTAAACTGTAATATTGCTATTGACTTTTACGCATTACGCGTGAGTGTTTCCACTCTGCACACGAATCCCGTGGGCCTCCCACTTCCTAACTAACGCTAGTGTAGTGTAGCCCCAGCGATTCCCTAGGCCTAGGCCTATTCTATTTCCGTGACAGTGGTTCTTATACCACTTCTTTAGTATATGGTTTGCGTGGCCCCTAGGGCCTAACTGTATTACTTACCTGTGTGACTTACTGTATGCATTAATAAGACTGTGTTGTACTTACCTCTAAACTCATAAAGAGTGCTGAGGGTTTGCTTAGAATAAATACACTTTATTTTATATATATATCTGTTGTGGTGTCCTTTCATTTGGTATTCAAGGGATTATATATGGTATCACAGCTGGCTTCACATGCCATTCAGAGTTTAGCCTAAGACTGCTCTTGTCCATGCTACCACTAGGATAGCTGGTCTATAAGGTTGACTTTACAACCAATCACCATAAGGGTATTTGGACTGATATAAGGTGTACACTATAACTAGTGACATCATACATCAGGCCAACTTCTCACATTGGTGAGCAGCGGTTGGGATCTGAGCTTGCTGTTGTAATACCATTGTAATCTTGAGATACTAAATTGAAAGATCACACAGATATTGTCTAGGTACATATAACATAGATTATTATACTTAAGTCCTACTGGACTTTGTAGTTGTAGGTTGAAGGGAGTAACACACCCTGACTACAACTACTAGAGAGGTTTAGTAGAAACAACTAGTGTAGGTAGGTGCACACACCACACCCTCACTAGATCATGCCTCTGGGAGGAGATCAAGTAGATGCTCTCCCAGGAGGGTCAGGTCTGCAGAAGACCCCCTCTAGGTATGATACCTTAACATTCCAGGAGATGAGACAATTGTGCACCTCCAGAGGAATAAAACAGGGTGCAAACCCTACCCTCCTTCAGTTAAGACAACTCCTAGAGGAGTATGATGCTCAGAGGGCATCTCAGGCAGGTGCCCTAGGCACAGAGGAGGGTCTACCCACCACAGATGAGTCAGATGGGACTTCAGAGGAAGAGGTAGACAGCCAGGGCCAAGTAGGAAGACTTAGCCAGGCTAACCTAAGTTTACATGGGAGTTTGCATGGGGTCCCCCATACAGACCCCCAAGTAGGCTTTCACAGAGAAGCAGGAGGGACAGATCCCCTTCAAGGGAATCCATCCACTCCCATGTCTCTAGCATCTCTAATGCTTCCTCTCACAGGGGAATGACTTCACCTGAGAGAAAGGAGCATAAAGCCAGAATGAGGGAAGCTAATCTGAGGATTCAGAGGGAAGAAATTGCCCTTGCCAAAGAGAAGCTTGCTCTGGCTAGAGAGCAAAAATTGTGTGGGTCAGAACCCACTGGTGGCAGCAACATTCCTAGAGATAGGGATAGGTCTTATGACCATAGAAACCTAAGCAAGATAGTCCCCCCATATCAGAATGGGGATGACATCCACAAATGGATGACTGCTTTGGAGAGGGCCTGCAAAGTACAGCAGGTACCCCAAAGTCAGTGGGCAGCTATCTTGTGGCTCTCCTTTTCTGACAAAGGTAGAGACAAGCTCCTCACAGTCAGTGATGAGGATGCAAACAATTACAAAGTCCTGAAGAGTGCTCTGATAGATGGGTTTGGCTTAACCACTGAGCAATATAGGTTGTTGTTCAGAGACACCCAGAAGACACAGACACAGGACTGGTCTGATTTTGTGGATTGTGCCACTAAGGCTTTGGAAGGTTGGTTAACTGGCAGCAAGGTGCAGGACTATACAGGATTGTACAACTTGATTATGAGGGAGCAGATCCTTAGTAATTGTCAGAACCAGCTTCTCCATCAACACCTGGTAGACTCAGATTTGACCTCTCCCCAAGAATTGGGAAAGAGGGCAGATAAATGGGTCAGGACCAGGATTAGGCCTAAAAATCAGGGTGGTGACCAAAAGAAAGATACCACCAAGCCTCAAGAGAAGGGTGGGGATAAAGCAAAAGAGAAATCTTCCTCAGGGCCCCAAAACTCCACACAGGGTGGTGGGTCCCAAGCTCCCTCCTCTACCACAGTTAAAAAGCCTTACTGCCATGTGTGTAAAACACCTGGGCATTGGAAAACTGACAGCAGTTGTCCACAGGCTAAAAACAAAACTGTTCCTCCAACTACTCCTGTCACACCACCTATTACTGTCAGCAGTAATCCCCCAGGTGGTGGGAGTGCCCCCAAAAATTTGGTTGGGTTTTCTTGGGGAACACAGGGGGATCCTGGCTTAGCCAATTCCCCTACAGCAGCTACTCTTGTCTGTGATGGTGGCATGGGGTTTGCCAACTTCACTGCCTGTCCCAACACTTTGGGTAGGTACAGACAGGAACCCTACATCAATGGTAGAAAAGCTGAGGCCTACAGAGACACTGGAGCTAGCATCACTATGGTGGCCCATAGGCTAGTTCCCTCTGAGCAGCTTTTGCCTGGTTTCTCATACCAGGTAACTAACATTGATGGCAAACAAAACAGTCATCCCATGGCAGAGGTATGTCTCAGCTGGGGAGGGGTCACTGGCCCTAAAAGGGTGGCAGTGTCTCCAACCTTGCCTGTGGACTGCTTGCTGGGGAATGACTTAGAACTCTCAGCTTGGGCTGGAGTTGAACAAGACACCCATTCTAAAATGGTAGGCCTTTCCAAAAAGGGTAGTGGGGTTGTGCCAGTCACAATCCCTGTCCAAGTAGCTTTCCTCCCTGAAAAGGTTGGAAGGGCAGTGGTAGCCACAGCCCAGGCACAGACAGACTTCCCTGTAGAAATTGGCAGAGCTGTGACAGTCACAGCTCAAACACAAACTGAGTGCCTTCCTGAAAAGGTTGGCAAGGCTGTAATGGTCTCAGCCCACACTCAGACTGATATAGGTGTAGTGAAGCCTGAAACTATGGATCACTCCACACAGACAGAGAGTAGTGGGGAGGAAGAAAAGTCTCCCTCCCCCCAGACATTAGGAAAAGGTCAGCCTCCTCAGGGATCTGACCTCACCCCTTGTGAAGGAACTGCCCCAGAGGTAGCCAGGCCTGGCCTGGCAGAGCCTCTGATGTCAGTGGCCCCTTCCAAGGTGGGACCCAGTCTGGTGCAGGTAGCCTGCCTCTCTCTACCCTGCCTCAGTCAGCCCAGGGCTGCAGAGGTCAGGGAGGCCAGTGGACCCCAAGAGGGCCCCTGTCCACAAGAACCCCCCCTTCAAAAGAATGAGGATTGCCTGGTTAGTTGCCCTAGCCAGGTGATGGGTAAAAACATTCCTGAGGGATCCCCTTCACAGGCAGTTAGGGACCTCCCCCAGAGGGATTCTGTTGGGCACAGGCAAACATGGGACCTTAGGGCCCCAAACCTGACCTGTCCCTCCAGTAAGCCCACAAAAGGGACCCAGCCTCCAGCTTTAGGTAGCCAGAGGCTGACCCTGAGAGCACAGTGCAACTCAGTTAGAGAAAGAAAGGCATCCATGGTGGAGGATGATTGGAGGAAGCTGAGGCCTCACTTTGGGGACACTCACTTCAGTACTCCATCTCAACACCAGCCTTTTACTCTGCAAAGACACACCAAAGGTAGAGATTCCCTATGGTGGAGACCCTATGATATCTTTAGGATGAGGGATTGCTTAGTGGACCATGAGACAGGGGGTAACCATGCCAGTGCTGGTTCTTCCTTATATGGCCACTCAGGCAATAGAGGCTTACCTTGTCAAGGCCAGCCTTATCTCCTTTCGTTTGGGGGGGGGTTGTGTAGGAAGGTGGATATCTGACTATGGTTACCCCCAACTTTTTGCCTAGTGTCTAGCTGGTTTTTCGACTTAGTTGGCCTGAGATCCTGCCATTCAGGGTCTCAGGCTGTCTGCTCTCTCTGTAAAATGGACTCCATGTACCCTAGGTACATAACCAATTGGTAAGGATCACCTTATTGGACCCTGTACAGTGTACCCTAGGTACCCAGGGCATAGGTGTACCCTAGGCCTCCCAGGGGCTGCAGCATGTATTATGCCACCCCTGGTCTGGCCTTCCAATCAGACACAACTGGCTGATCACTCAGCCGGGGCAAGGTCGTGTAATCACCCCTTGCTTAGATATAGTATACCTATATCTACCCTTATATATAGACACATGTGTACCTATCAGTCACTCCTATGGCAGGCCTTAACAATCCTTGAGGCAGAGTGCTTGGTAACATGTGAGATGGTGCTCTAGCATGAGCTGAGCCTGTCTGCAGCTTTCGGAACCATGTCCTTATAGCTGTTCTATGATATAGCCTACCATATACTCTTAAAGTGCCTTATAATCTTAAACGGTTATGGTAACTATGGTTGGGCTGTATCAAAACATGTCGTGTAAGGTGTCTAACACTTTGGAATAATACCCCCATACCATTTCTGGTGATGAGGATATTATTCCTCCCTTCTAGAGGGAGAGACATGTTAAAATCCTACTTTGCTGTGTAACCTCTGACCAAAGCCTCAGCATCACAAAATGGATGCTGCTGCCACGACACAAGTCTGACCTCCTGCAGCTGGGAGTGATCCCAGCCAGGGAGGCCTGGACAATAGGTTTCCTGCTTGGGGAGGTGCTAGCACCTCCCCAGACAGCCTTTAGTGTATTGGGGCAGGGTGGGCTGAAAGGAATGAGACATGCCTGGGGCACACAAGGTGTTCCTTGCATAGTCCAGTTCAAACCGGCGCTGGGGCACTCCAGCCCCAGCTCTGGCGCGAAACTGGACAAAGGGAAGTGGGTGTAACCACCCCCTCCCAGGTCCCACCCATAAGGCGTGACCTAGCAGGTATCCCAGCCCCCCAGATTAGTATAAGAGTGGGAGTTGGGCCTCAAGATTTTAGATTATCCTGAACCTGCAAAACTGAACAGAAACTCTGGACCTTCGACATTCGACGAAAGAAGAAGACTGAAGAATCTCCCTTGTAGCCAAGGAGTGGCTACCCTGTACAAACAGGCACCATCAAGTGACTACCCTTTGCTTTGTGAAACGTTCGACGAGGAACCGACTGCAGAGCCCGACCAGAGCCTTGATTTCCAGACTTCTCCGACCCTCATCCACATCTGCAGCAGAGCTGAGATCCGTGGAGGCGACGAGCGACGTGGGACCGGCTACCTGGGAAAAGTGGCTAGTAACTTACAGCGCAGCTTCTGAGGTACCCTCGAAGTTGTGCACCGGGGATTGAGAAGCCCCAACCCCAAGCACCATCTGCACCGAAGACCAGCCCCCCACACTCCACGAGTCCTGCGTGGGGCCCTTCAGCATTTTCCTGCTTGCCGCGTCTGTCCGGTTGCTTGCCCGCTGGCTAGTGGCCTCTGTGACGACGCTCCCTGAAATCTTCTGCGCTGGTTTGGCTCCTCCAGACTGGCTCCCGCTTCTCTGCAAAGAAGAAGCACCCCAGACCTTCCTGGTCTGCACCAGAAGCAAGTCCCTTGTTCTTCGTGGGTTCCGCTTGCCAAGGCTTGGTGAGTCCTAGTCCAACTTCGACGCCGCCGACAGCAAGAGCCTTCGTGGGACAGCTCGCCTCCTGGTCCTGGTCGTCCTCGACGCTTCCTGGTCCTCCTGGCTGCAGCGACAAGCTTCACCTTCCCCTGCAACTCTTCACGACATCGCCTGGTTCCTTCCTGGTTCCACGTGGTCACTGGCTAGTGACCTTGACTCTGTCCCCTCTGCTTGCAGGTTTCTTCTCTTCTTGATCCCAGGCTTGGGATCCACCGGACACTCTCTCCTGACTGCCTGTCAGCATCTTTCTTCAGGCATCCATAGGAGTCCACGACGAAAACGACGCATCTTCACCCCTATGCACCCGCAGCCTGTGGGCTAGGTAACTTGGGTACTCCGGTGCTCATCAGGATAGTGACTATCCTAGTGTCTAGTTTTCAAGTCTCAACTTCCTAGCTACTCCGGAAGTGTCCTAAATCTATCTATTTCTAAACTGTAATATTGCTATTGACTTTTACGCATTACGCGTGAGTGTTTCCACTCTGCACACGAATCCCGTGGGCCTCCCACTTCCTAACTAACGCTAGTGTAGTGTAGCCCCAGCGATTCCCTAGGCCTAGGCCTATTCTATTTCCGTGACAGTGGTTCTTATACCACTTCTTTAGTATATGGTTTGCGTGGCCCCTAGGGCCTAACTGTATTACTTACCTGTGTGACTTACTGTATGCATTAATAAGACTGTGTTGTACTTACCTCTAAACTCATAAAGAGTGCTGAGGGTTTGCTTAGAATAAATACACTTTATTTTATATATATATCTGTTGTGGTGTCCTTTCATTTGGTATTCAAGGGATTATATATGGTATCACAGCTGGCTTCACATGCCATTCAGAGTTTAGCCTAAGACTGCTCTTGTCCATGCTACCACTAGGATAGCTGGTCTATAAGGTTGACTTTACAACCAATCACCATAAGGGTATTTGGACTGATATAAGGTGTACACTATAACTAGTGACATCATACATCAGGCCAACTTCTCACAACAGCCATACAAACACTGTGTCCCCACACAGGAAAGACTCGCCAGCAAATGGCGGACGCCTTGCATCAACACATGGGGGTGAAGGCACTGTTTTGCACATGACAGCAGCTAATGAACAGCCAACATTGTGAAAGAGTGGCAGCACACACCACCACAGCAGCAGCGCAGAGACACACACTACACCCAATGGGTGCCTGGAGATCAGAAACAAACTCACATCAACAAGCCAAGTGCCATTCAAAGATCTGCTAACAGTGTGTGCCCAGGAAGCTGGGCTGAGGTGACAGAGGGTGACACACAGAGGGAGGGAGAGGGGGACAGAGAGGGAGGGAGAGGGGGACAGAGAGGGAGGGAGACACAGGTAGACGGACAGAGGGAGGAGGCTGACACACGGAGGGAGGGAGAGGGGGACAGAGAGGGAGGGAGACACAGGGACACGGACAGAGGGAGGAGGCTGACACACGGAGGGAGGGAGAGGGGGACAGAGAGGGAGGGAGACACAGGGACATGGACAGAGGGAGGAGGCAGATACACGGAGGGAGGGAGAGGGGGACAGAGAGGGAGGGAGACACAGGGACACGGACAGAGGGAGGAGGCTGACACACGGAGGGAGGGAGAGGGGGACAGAGAGGGAGGGAGAGGGGGACAGAGAGGGAGGGAGACACAGGGACACGGACAGAGGGAGGAGGCTGACACACGGAGGGAGGGAGAGGGGGACAGAGAGGGAGGGAGAGGGGGACAGAGAGGGAGGGAGACACAGGGAGAGCAAATCAGCCTTGTGGTGTGTGGGAATGTCTGCTCGTCAGCAGGTGGACTGCGTGCATGTAGCCAAGGGTGGCCAGTGCCAGAACCCCCCCCTCTTCTCCATGGCAAAACACAGGGCCATGTCACAACCTGTTCACGAGCACAACGACAGCTGCCTGCATTATATAAGTGTGTGGATCCACTCCATGTGCACATGTACAGTGCTACACGGAAGGCGCCAATGCATGGCTCGCCACACCTGCCCACTCCACTGCTGACTGCAGTCACACTTGACGCAGCAAGTAAGACTGTGCCACACATAGTGAAAGGGGCCAAAGTGGTGCCCAAGGGACACACCCATGCACAGGTGCACTGTGAGTGGAATGCAAGACAGATCCTAATTCCAAGAGGAAAGGTGTCAACGTCGAAACTGATGAAACATGGATGTTGCATGGACCAAAATTAACATTGTCTCTCTCACACACAGGTCAACGTCGTGGTTCACCCCCCAACACTGGGAGGGAAGACTCACAGGACCCGGATCTGCGGGAGCCCGATCCCACCGGCAGCGACGACTCTCACCACTCTGTGGATGACCCCGACCAACCTGGCCCCTCTGGTGTCCAACCACCTGCAGCACCTGCGTTAGGTACAATGGGGCCAACCACCACCCCCACTCCTGCCACATCCCAGGAGACACCCAGGATCCCTGCCCCAACACCACAAAGCAGCCAGGCTGGCCAGGAGGGACACGGTGTCCCGGGCACCCAGGAGGAGGCAGGCGACAACGCCAATGCCACCCCTCAGGGGTCCCGGAGACACGATGTGCCCACAAGGGCAGGCCAGGTGCAAGTGGGCAGGGGTGGTGGGAGTGGAGGACGGCGGAGGCGCCAGCCTGACCAGTTGGCTGGGGATCCGGTATATTCCCATGTCCGTAACATCCTGGACTCATACCGGCAGGACACCACGGGCATGGCCCAGGTTCTGTCCGTCCTCGAGGGGATCAAGACCCAGCAGGCCCAGCAACATGCGGAGCTACATGCCTGTCTACTGCAACACCAACGGAGGATGGAGGACAGACAGGCTGAGCAAGTGACGGTGTTCCAGGGGATTCACGATACACTCCATCGGATGGCCGACAACATGGGCAACCCTCCCTGTGCCAGAAGGCGTAGAACATTACCACCCACAGGGAGGGATCAGGAGGAGGAGGAAACATCCGATGGAGCATCCCAAACATCGTCACGGCCTGCTTCTGAGGCTCCCCCCAGGAGGCCGGGTCGTCCACGGAAAGGACCGTGAGGGTCGGCACTATATCACCATCTCCCAGGACACCTGGCCTGGCACCTGGCCCACTGGAGCAACAGCATCACAGCATCAAGAGACATTCTCTGCCACATGGCCTTGCTGGTCACTGTCTGACCAATGTGGACAAAGACTGTGGCATGGACTCTGAGGATTTCCAATGGCAAGGACACCAACTCCCCTACTGAACTTTGGATTCCAAACTCCCGGGAAGCCCCTCACGTCATACCCCCCCCCCCCCCAAAAATAAAAATTCACACCATGAAGAGAAGATGCCTGCTGGTTGCATTATTACCTTACATGTGTCTAGTAAAGTCTAAACATGCCTGAGTTCTCTTTTGACTTCAACCATCCACACCCTGCGGCCTGAGTCTGGCACAGGACACACGGGCCACAGTGTATTAGGCAAGACAGACATGGAGCACCATACACACCCGTGATGGGCCCAACCAGCTGAGGGGGTGGCCGCACAACCATGCTGACAGACACATTGAGTACAGCAACAGTCATGCGCAGAGGTCAGGGATCCCGTCCAGTGTCCTGGGGGGCACCCAGGTATGTGTAGACAGGTGGCAGAACCATGTCCTGTAAGCGTGAGTCTGGTGGATGCAGAGAATGGGGGCCTGTCCAACGTTGGATGTATGGGGATGGCACATGTCACAATACCCACACACTCATGGACATCATGCATAATACACAGTCTCAGCCCACACACACAGCTTGCATCTTGCTACTCGACACATAGACACATGGCCACTATCAGGGACAACCATGCCAGACATGCTGGATGCACCGTGGCAACACACCAGCATTGACTGAGAAGAGGCACCTTGGAGGCATAGGGACACCTTTATTAGTCATGTTTTCTGGATTGCAGAGGCAACTCGAAGTACACATGAACACGTCATGTGGAGTAACATGTGGGTCCAACACTGGCACCCCCCTTCTGCAGCACAAATGTGTGATAGCCATGGAACTGGCACACAAAAGTCGGCCAACAGCTAAACACCCACAGCTGCTCACGGAGAGACTGCCATACACCATTGATCCGCTGATGTAGTAGTCCCACACCATGTCAAGCCAATGCAAACCGTATGTGTCCGAGGGCAGTGTTACACACATTGATGCCATCATCACAATCCACTATCCCATCACTGATGACTGTCAACCAGTCACACCATCTATTCAGGTGTACACAGCTGCATGTCGTGTCCCATGGTGATGCTACATGGCAGCAGAGGAACCAAACATAGACAGGGGCAGTGTGCATACATCGTGAACAACTGCCACACCCAATACACCCCTGATGCATCCCTTACCCTAAGGAGACTTCCAAACTTGTCCGTGCGTGTAACGCTCAGTCAGCACTCGATGACGTGTCTATGAGGAATAGCAGGGCCACAACAATGCAACCAGCAGACGGCATGCGCAAATACCTGGGGATGAGAGACACACAAGAAGTCAGCCACTAAAAGCACAGCCACTTGCATGTGCATGTACTCGACACATGTATGGATGACAACATGCTAGTTCACAATTATGACTGGGGAAATACAATCATCACTGCCACCATCACTCCAGTGACACACCCACACACACCTCTGACTCACGTGCCATACATGCAGGTGGAGACACACATCACAACACATGCCACACGGGGACCAATGCGTGCACAATCAGACACTGGTACTCACCACTAAGCGAAGAAGTCGCGTATCAGCCGAGTCTGGATGTCCTCTTGCGGCTCCACATCCTCCACATCACTAGCCCCATTGCCAAGCCCTTCGTCCTCCACGGGTGGATGGTCCTCGTCATGTTGATCCAGGATGAGTGGCACAGCTTTCTCAACTGCCATGTTGTGCAGCATGCAGCAGACCATGAAGATTTTGCAGACCTTCGCAGGGGCATATGGGAGCGCGCCGCCGGTCTTGTGGAGGCACCGAAATCGGCTCTTCAGCAGGCCAAACGTCCTCTCTATCACTCGCCTTGTCTGGCCATGGGCGGTGTTGTAGCGGAGCTGAGCCGGCGTGATGGGGTTGCGGAGAGGTGTGATCAGCCATGGCATGTTGGGATAGCCAGCGTCCCCTACATGGGAAGCACATGGACATCGTTAGAACTGGTGAAGCGGTCGTGCTGGTAGGCTATGCAAAATACAGGACAGACAGACTGTACCCACCAACAACACATGCTCTTTCGTTGCGCAGCTGCATCATCATTTCAGGCATCCTGCTACGCCTCATGATGTAGGCATCGTGTGCTGATCCTGGAAAACGAGCACAGACATGTGAAATCACCATGTTGGACAGACACACCACAAGGGCATTGATGGAGTGGTAGTGCTTCCGATTGCGGTACGCTACCTCCCGTGCGTGTGGTGGTACCAAAGCTACATGTGTCCCATCTATGGACCCAATGACATGGGGCATCCCTCACAGGGCATAGAATCCACGCTTGACCGCAGTCAACTGTTCAGGGGTTGGGAACTTGATGAAGTCATCCAGGTGAATCAACATGGCCTCTAAGAAATCATGCAGCACACGGCAGAACATGCTCTGGGACATGCCACCAACATGAGCTATGGTATATTGAAAGGTACCCGTGGCAAGAAAATGTAGGGCAGCCATTACCTTCAGCTGGGGTGTCAGTGCCGTAGGATACCTGTGCTGCGGTTGCAGGTGTGGTGCCAGTCTCGCCGTCAACTCCAGAATCAACGGTTGGGGGAAGCGGTAGCACCGGATACTGTCATTCTCCCGCATGGCAGCCAAGTCCGGAAGTGGTCGGGCAAGAGGCGGCGCTCTGCAGTAATTTGGAAGTGACAAGGAAGAGTGAGTGCACCACGACAACAATTCATATGTACTGAGCACATGTTAATCTGTCAATACACATATGCTACAGAGGGAGTCAGGTATGTGCTACATGCCCTGGACACGTATGGCTGCCAGGTGACACTCCTACCAAGACCCAGCTACACACGGAGATTGAGAACCTCCCCATGCCATGCCATGGGAATAGCTGTGTCCCAGTGCAAGTGAACAGCCAGACGCAAGACAGGAGTGACATACGCCCACACATCAGCAGAAGTAGGATGCCGATTGCAGAGACTGGTAGCGGAACACTAGAGCCACAGGTCACATGACATTACACTAGGACAGCCCACACACCTTGCCATGAAGGTGCACATGTCATGACTCACCACACATTCATTGTGAGGATGCAGACATGTCCTTGTCACGCTACTCCGTGTCCCATGCATACATGTGCACCTCACATCCGATACCACATGTGGCATGGTGTGCGGAACAGTGTGCAATGTCAATCTACACACAGACACATGTTGGTTGCTGCAACAGCTGCAGATTTTGAGGGTGCTCCAACATCAACCTGATGGGAAGCCCCCACACATACATGACATAGTAACATTGTGCACCGTGGGTAGTGACAAGTCAGGTGTGGCAACCCCTGTACCAGGCATCAGGGGACACTTCCGTGTGTTGGTGTCCGTGCCATGCCAGTGACGCTCATCCCAAGTGTGCAGTACGACATGCACACATGTCAAAGGAGTCAAGGGCATGCCTGGCACACATTGCACCGTCACACAGTACATCTGTACACATCTCATCATACATCTGGTGCCTTCTCGACTCAGGAGTAATGTTCCACATCACACCCTGTCACACCTGTGCCCCACACATGTAGTAATGCACAGACGATGCCTTGATGTCCATTCATGGACAAGTATGTCCATCCATGGACAAGTATGTCCGCCCTATTCCTACCTGTGTGCCGCCTGTCACCACTGTGATGTGTGAAAACCGCCGTACTGCTGCTAAGAGGGCCTGTGTACGTTCCCATATCACTATGGGAGTGCTGCCGTATGTGTACCCATCGTGATGGCGAGCGTACAGGCATGTGTACGGACCGTACCACTAAGAGTACGCATACGCAAGAACACCCATAGTGGTAGGGCCGTACGCACGCCTGTACGCTCCCTATCACTATGGGTGTCCTCGCGTATGCGTACTCGTAGTGGTACGGGCCGTACACACGCCTGTACGCTCCCTATCACTATGGGTGTCCTCGCGTATGCGTACTCATAGTGGTACGGCCCGTACACACGCCTGTACGCTCCCTATCACTATGGATGTCCTCGCGTATGCGTACTCGTAGTGGTACGGGCCGTACACACGCCTGTACGCTCCCTATCACTATGGGTGTCCTCGCGTATGCGTACACGTAGTGATAGTGAGCGTACAGGCGTGTGTACGGCCCGTACCACTACGAGTACGCATACGCGAGGACACCCATAGTGATAGGGAGCGTACAGGCGTGTGTACGGCCCGTACCACTACGAGTACGCATACGCGAGGACACCCATAGTGATAGTGAACGTAGGCACGCGTGTACGGGCCGTTGCCATGCATTTGGGGTACCCTAGGGCCCCGGAACGCACCGTACCTGTGTGTGAAGCTCCAAATTACATAGGGGACACATGAGGGACAAGTATTAAGGCCTACATGCATGCTGGTTGTCATGGAGACCAAGTTCAAATTTTGAATTTGTTCTGGAAGGTGCACAGCAGAAGTCAGTTGGAATGAATCTACTTTGTTGCAATGTGTTTGTGGGGCTGACATCATGCAGGAGAAAAAAAACCGATAGAGAACCCACAGACTGCTACGTTTGAAGGGATTGGAGGAAACATAGGATGCAAATGTGAGTGACCAATCACTCTGTACTCCTGTGCATGAGATGGGCCAGCAAGGCAGATATAAGGCAGCCAGGTCCCATGAGGGAGCACTTGCCTGCACATCTCTGTATTCCACGACCCAGCTGCTGCTACTGATTCCCTGGAACCATGTCAAGGGCTGTGGAGAGGTCACAGCCATTCACCCTGGAGGAGAACATGGCTTTGGTGGAAGTGATCCTCCCACGGTACCCCATGCTGTATGGGCGACCAGGTTATCAGGTGAGTGCAGTGTCCACTGGCACAGACTGTGTCCCTTTTTTGTGACTGTGACTTCTGCCATTGTGTCCAGGTGTGACACACATGCTATGTACTGTAGGGGGGTCCCAGGGGGGAATATGCCTGATGTCTCCCAGCAGTGCCCTGAGACAGGAGGGGTGGGTGCAGAGTCCTCCCAGCAGTGCCCTGAGACAGGAGGGGTGGGTGCAGAGTCCTCCCAGCAGTGCCCTGAGACAGGAGGGGTGGGTGCAGAGTCCTCCCAGCAGTGCCCTGAGACAGGAGGGGTGGGTTCCTATCACTCCCAGCAGTGCCCTGAGACAGGAGGGGTGGGTGCAGAGTCCTCCCAGCAGTGCCCTGAGACAGGAGGGGTGGGTGCAGAGTCCTCCCAGCAGTGCCCTGAGACAGGAGGGGTGGGTTCCTATCACTCCCAGCAGTGCCCTGAGACAGGAGGGGTGGGTGCAGAGTCCTCCCAGCAGTGCCCTGAGACAGAAGGGGTGGGTGCAGAGTCCTCCCACCAGTGCCCTGAGACAGGAGGGGTGGGTGCAGAGTCCTCCCACCAGTGCCCTGAGACAGGAGGGGTGTGTGCAGAGTCCTCCCAGCAGTACTCTGAGACAGGAGGGGTGGGTGCAGAGTCCTCCCAGCAGTGCCCTGAGACAGGAGGGGTGGGTTCCTATCACTCCCAGCAGTGCTCTGAGACAGGAGGGGTGTGTGCAGAGTCCTCCCAGCAGTGCCCTGAGACAGGAGGGGTGGGTGCAGAGTCCTCCCAGCAGTGCCCTGAGACAGGAGGGGTGGGTTCCTATCACTCCCAGCAGTGCCCTGAGACAGGAGGGGTGGGTGCAGAGTCCTCCCAGCAGTGCCCTGAGACAGGAGGGGTGGGTTCCTATCACTCCCAGCAGTGCCCTGAGACAGGAGGGGTGGGTGCAGAGTCCTCCCAGCAGTGCCCTGAGACAGGAGGGGTGGGTGCAGAGTCCTCCCAGCAGTGCCCTGAGACAGGAGGGGTGGGTTCCTATCACTCCCAGCAGTGCCCTGAGACAGGAGGGGTGGGTGCAGAGTCCTCCCAGCAGTGCCCTGAGACAGGAGGGGTGGGTGCAGAGTCCTCCCAGCAGTGCTCTGAGACAGGAGGGGTGGGTGCAGAGTCCTCCCAGCAGTGCCCTGAGACAGGAGGGGTGTGTGCAGAGTCCTCCCAGCAGTGCCCTGAGACAGGAGGGGTGGGTGCAGAGTCCTCCCACCAGTGCCCTGAGACAGGAGGGGTGGGTGCAGAGTCCTCCCAGCAGTGCCCTGAGACAGGAGGGGTGGGTTCCTATCACTCCCAGCAGTGCCCTGAGACAGGAGGGGTGGGTGCAGAGTCCTCCCAGCAGTGCCCTGAGACAGGAGGGGTGGGTGCAGAGTCCTCCCAGCAGTACCCTGAGACAGGAGGGGTGGGTCCCATAACTCCCAGCAGTGCCTTGAGACAGGAGGGGTGGGTGCAGAGTCCTCCCAGCAGTGCCCTGAGAAAGGAGGGGTGGGTGCAGAGTCCTCCCAGCAGTGCCCTGAGACAGGAGGGGTGGGTGCAGAGTCCTCCCAGCAGTACCCTGAGACAGGAGGGGTGGGTGTGATGCACAGTGTGAGCCTGGATCATTGATTGTGTAGTTGCCCTCATTCCACCTGTGTCCTTTCAATGGCACGTACTGCTTTTGGCCTTCCCCCAGAGGATCATGTCCCTATGACAAAGGTGCAATGCGTTGGATGCACACTATGCCTTGTTGTACACAGCAAATGTGTTCTAATCTGTGTCCCTGTGACATGTGCAAGGTGTATTGATGTAGTGTCACTTGTTCATCCTCACAGGTAGACGCCTCTGCCAAGGAGCAGATATGTCTGGACGCCGTCAGTGCCGTGAGGAGTGCGGATGGTCGGAGGCGGCACCTGTCCCAGGTGAGGAAACGCTGGCAGGATATCCGGTGCTGGACGCGGAGGATCGCACGGGTCCTGCTGGGGGACTCACCTGAGAGCCACAAGAACCGCGGGCGCCGCCGTCTCTCCCACATCCAGAAACGTGTGCTGGCGGTGGTCTTTCCAGACTTGGACAGGCGTCTACAGGACATGCAGCAGCCGGAAGGGGGTAGGTACATGTGTGTGTTTGTTGTGTTTCACCAGCATTTGTAAGTGCACTGTTCCATGGATACACTTGCAGGGTTTATGGTGCTGTGCAGATCATGTTCCCCACAGTATTGCAGTGCTCTCCTGCCTCCCTTCCCCTCCTTGCAATGTGTTCCCTGGTCTGTGTGTAGTCACTCCATCACAAGGTTATGTAGCCTGACACCTTCTACAAGTGTACAATGCCTGCAGCATCATGTGTGGGGGTGGTGTGTAACAGGTTTTGTGACCTTGCCTGTGCCCTGTCCAGTTCTGGACTTGTGGGTTCCATGTCAGTTGGCACTAATGCTGAGTCCAGACAAGGGAGTTGATCTCTCGAGTGCCAGGCCTTCCAGCAGGCAAGTCCCATGTGGTGGCCTGTGACATGATGTGCATGAGTGTGCGTTACGCATAGTGCAGGGATGTTTACGTGTGTTGCAGTCATTCCCATTCAGGAGCATGGAGTTGTGTGGCCACTACTGTCCCCAGGGGCATATTTTCCTAGGTATCATGTGTGTAATCCGAGAATGTCGACAATCTCTGTGTCTACAGCATAGGTTGTGCTCTGTGCCATTGTCCCCTGGCACCATGTTTCTTGACGTGAGATGTATTACAAGTGTCCACTGTCCAGCCTGACCTGATTTTCAAAGTACATATTCACGGTGGCCATTGCCTGTGTGTCTTGTTGAAATCATCTGATGATGCCCATTTGTACATGATTATTTGGACAGGCGCACCTTGGGTATTTGGTGTGCAATCTTGAATTATTGCATCCCATGTGTATTTCACCCAGACTAAGAGATGTAGGTGCTTCCTGTGTCTCCACAGATTTGTCTCATGTAGGGGGTGGGTGGTGCGGGCATGTCCTACATGTCAAGACCTGTAATCTCCTTGCTAGGACTGGCCAGTGTGTGATGTTTGTCTGGACATACACTCAAGGTGCAGTGTGCCAGTCAGGGTGGGCATGTTATCAGTATTACCTATGCTGCATGTGCCTCTAGTTCCTGGATATGGTCCCTGCTCATCCCAATTTCCTGCCACGCTGTGTGGTGCAGATGCAGTGCTGTATTGTCCCCAGGGCCTTGCTCCTCAGTCAAAATTCCATGTCATCTCATTTGCTATTGTGTCATGCTCTCCATAGTTTTTCCATGGCATGGTGGGTCACACAACTGTGTCTTGCAGGGCCTACATATGTACCTTGTTTTGGAATTGTAACTCTTCCTTTGTTTCAGGCTATGCACTGTAACCTAAGTAGTTTTGACTCATGTGACATATGTATACAGGTGTATGATTAATTTCTGTCTCTTCACCCTGCCCACAGCATCGTCGGGGAACACGGAGGGAGACATGGACACAGATGGCGCAGAGGGACCGAGCACCAGTGCCAGCGGTGACATCGGGGCTGGCACTTCGAGTGGGACTGAGGCGGAGGAGAGTGAACCAGGGGACCTGTCGACTGGCACAACAGAGTATGAAGCTGACGGGTCCGAGGATGATCTCTCCGAGTGGGCGGTGGCTGCACCACCATCTGACAGCAGCCCTACATCTCGCACCGCCTCCTCCATTGGCATCAGCCGCCTCCCACGTGCTCGTGTCCCTTCCCAACGTGCCCGGTCACCACATGTCTCCTTCCTGCCAGGCACCGCACCCCCTGCCCCTGTCTCTACTGCTGCCGCCAATGCTGAGTCTGTGGACATCCAGCGCCAGTTGCAGATTGGTCAGACTGCGATCCTTAATGTCCTCCATGGCCACAGCCAGGTCCTCAACAACATGGAGGCATACTTGGAGGGCATTCATTCATCGCAGGCTGACCAACGCAACTTGCTGAGGTCCATAGACTCCACACTGACTGCAGCAGTGGGTCTCCTGCAGCGCTACGTCCCACCCCCTACCCTTGCCCCTTCCACACTTCCCACTCCCATGCCTGTCCCACATACACCCAGACGTAAGCATGCACCCACCACAACACACACAGGCACCACACCAGCAGGGAAGGTCCGCCGCACACCTCCTGACACGCACACACAGGGTGAAGTAGGCACACCCACTGGGTCGGGGGGCAAACGTGTGACACGCAGCCAGAGTGGGAGTCCGCATTCCACCCAATCCACTCCCTCCAAATCCCCTCCCCTCAGCTCTCCTGGCCAGATCTCCCCCAAAGACTCCTTCATGGCCGCTCTGTCCCTGAGCCCCACAGTGACACCACCCCGCAAGCGGTCAAGGAAGTCCACGGTCAGGGTGCTTGAGTTCCCCCCCCTGTCCACACCCTCCCCCAGTGGCGCTGCGACCCATCCCTCTGACCCCCCCCCTTCTTGGGGCCTGTGGTTCCTTCGAGTGCAGGGGAGTCCCTGGAGGACCTTGCCGAGGTGTGCAGCGCGCTCCTAGAATCCACCTTTGGCCCTGCCCCACCCCCTGTGGTGGAGTCCTCCATCCCTGCACCCACGTCGCCTACCCTTCGCCCTCCTGTCCCTGCGGTGCCTGTTCCTTCCCCCCAACATGATGCCCTCACCCCTGTGGAAGACAACGGCTTGTAACTGTGCAGGCAAGCTAGGGGACACGCATCCCACTGTGTCCCCCATCCAGCTGTGACTCCTGGACTGCCCTATGGGCTTTGTAATTATTGGACTTACTTCATACTAGTTTTTTGCTCATGCTGAATAAAGCTATTTATTTTTTTCCCTTGGAACACTCCTGCTTTGCTGGCATTGCTGTTGGTGGGGCTGCTACATGGTTGTGGGTGTAGGTCATGTGTTGGGTGTGGGGGAAATGTAGTAGTGTGCTGGTCATAGGGGGGACCCTGGGATCTGTGTGCCATCACACGGTGTTAGCTACCTTTCTCCATTCATGTAAGCAGTTGCTGCATGTTGCAATTGTCCCAAGGTGTATTCCTTCCTCTGTGTACCCTGACTTCTTCCCTGCAGGGTGTCCCCTGACTTTAGCGCAGAGCTGTGTGTACATTAGCTGGGTGTGTGACGTAGTCCTACACCTTTGCACATGCATGCTGAGCCATTCTCCACCTGCATCATTCGTGGCATCCTTGGTAGTCATTGTACTAGTGTATGTGGACTATTGACATGACTTCATGTGAAAATGTTTTCTTTTTGGCCCTATGCATGCGTATACTCCCAGCCTCGCACACATGTGGTACATGTACTGCAGGGTCTTTGTGCACCTGACTGACATTTGTGGGCATGGTCTCTGTGGCTACTCCACCCTTTGCGTTCCATGGGCACTGCTGGGAGTGATGGGCACCCACCCCTCCTGTCTCAGGGCACTGCTGGGAGGACTCTGCACACACCCCTCCTGTCTCTGGGCACTGCTGGGAGGACTCTGCACCCACCCCTCCTGTCTCAGGGCACTGCTGGGAGTGATAGGCACCCACCCCTCCTGTCTCTGGGCACTGCTAGGAGGACTCTGCACCCACCCCTCCTGTCTCAGGGCACTGCTGGGAGGACTCTGCACCCACCCCTCCTGTCTCAGGGCACTGCTGGGAGGACTCTGCACCCACCCCTCCTGTCTCTGGGCACTGCTGGGAGGACTCTGCACCCACCCCTCCTGTCTCAGGGCACTGCTGGGAGTGATAGGCACCCACCCCTCCTGTCTCAGGGCACTGCTGGGAGGACTCTGCACACACCCCTCCTGTCTCAGGGCACTGCTGGGAGGACTCTGCACACACCCCTCCTGTCTCTGGGCACTGCTGGGAGGACTCTGCACCCACCCCTCCTGTCTCAGGGCACTGCTGGGAGTGATAGGCACCCACCCCTCCTGTCTCTGGGCACTGCTAGGAGGACTCTGCACCCACCCCTCCTGTCTCAGGGCACTGCTGGGAGGGCTCTGCACCCACCCCTCCTGTCTCAGGGCACTGCTGGGAGGACTCTGCACCCACCCCTCCTGTCTCAGGGCACTGCTGGGAGGACTCTGCACCCACCCCTCCTGTCTCTGGGCACTGCTGGGAGGACTCTGCACCCACCCCTCCTGTCTCAGGGCACTGCTGGGAGTGATAGGCACCCACCCCTCCTGTCTCAGGGCACTGCTGGGAGGACTCTGCACACGCCCCTCCTGTCTCAGGGCACTGCTGGGAGGACTCTGCACCCACCCCTCCTGTCTCAGGGCACTGCTGGGAGGATTCTGCACCCACCCCTCCTGTCTCTGGGCACTGCTGGGAGGACTCTGCACCCACCCCTCCTGTCTTAGGGCACTGCTGGGAGTGATAGGAACCCACCCCTCCTGTCTCGGGGCACTGCTGGGAGGACTCTACACCCACCCCTCTCATGTCTGGGCACTGCTGGGAGGACTCTGCACCCACCCCTCCTGTCTCAGGGCACTGCTGGGAGTGATAGGCACCCACCCCTCCTGTCTCAGGGCACTGCTGGGAGGACTCTGCACCCACCCCTCCTGTCTCAGGGCACTGCTGGGAGGACTCTGCACACACCCCTCCTGTCTCAGGGCACTGCTGGGAGGACTCTGCACCCACCCCTCCTGTCTCAGGGCACTGCTGGGAGGACTCTGCACCCACCCCTCCTGTCTCTGGGCACTGCTGGGAGGACTCTGCACCCACCCCTCCTGTCTCAGGGCACTGCTGGGAGTGATAGGCACCCACCCCTCCTGGCTCAGGGCACTGCTGGGAGGACTCTGCACACACCCCTCCTGTCTCAGGGCACTGCTGGGAGGACTCTGCACCCACCCCTCCTGTCTCAGGGCACTGCTGGGAGTGATAGGCACCCACCCCTCCTGTCTCAGGGCACTGCTGGGAGGACTCTGCACCCACCCCTCCTGTCTCAGGGCACTGCTGGGAGGACTCTGCACACACCCCTCCTGTCTCAGGACACTGCTGGGAGGACTCTGCACCCACCCCTCCTGTCTCAGGGCACTGCTGGGAGGACTCTGCACCCACCCCTCCTGTCTCTGGGCACTGCTGGGAGGACTCTGCACCCACCCCTCCTGTCTCAGGGCACTGCTGGGAGTGATAGGCACCCACCCCTCCTGTCTCAGGGAACTGCTGGGAGGACTCTGCACCCACCCCTCCTGTCTCAGGGCACTGCTGGGAGGACTCTGCACCCACCCCTCCTGTCTCAGGGCACTGCTGGGAGTGATAGGCACCCACCCCTCCTGTCTCAGGGCACTGCTGGGAGGACTCTGCACCCACCCCTCCTGTCTCAGGGCACTGCTGGGAGGACTCTGCACACACCCCTCCTGTCTCAGGGCACTGCTGGGAGGACTCTGCACCCACCCCTCCTGTCTCAGGGCACTGCTGGGAGGACTCTGCACCCACCCCTCCTGTCTCTGGGCACTGCTGGGAGGACTCTGCACCCACCCCTCCTGTCTCAGGGCACTGCTGGGAGTGATAGGCACCCACCCCTCCTGTCTCAGGGCACTGCTGGGAGGACTCTGCACCCACCCCTCCTGTCTCAGGGCACTGCTGGGAGGACTCTGCACACACCCCTCCTGTCTCAGGGCACTGCTGGGAGGACTCTGCACCCACCCCTCCTGTCTCAGGGCACTGCTGGGAGGACTCTGCACCCACCCCTCCTGTCTCTGGGCACTGCTGGGAGGACTCTGCACCCACCCCTCCTGTCTCAGGGCACTGCTGGGAGTGATAGGCACCCACCCCTCCTGTCTCAGGGCACTGCTGGGAGGACTCTGCACACACCCCTCCTGTCTCTGGGCACTGCTGGGAGGACTCTGCACACACCTCTCCCATTTCACAATATGTACGCTCATTACATACACGGATGTGGGTACGCTCCATGCATTCGAGGTGGGGGTACATGTCGTACTTACACTGTTGGGGTGGGGGTACGCTCCATTCGTCCGCGGGTGAGGCCACGGGTCGTACTTACACTGTTGGGGTGGGGGGTACGCTCCATGCATTCGAGGTGAGGGTACGTGTCGTACTTACACTGTTGGGGTGGGGGTACGCTCCATTCGTCCGCGGGTGAGGCCACGGGTCGTACTTACACGGGTGGGGGGTACGCTCCATACATCCGCGGGTGGGGGTACTTGTCGTACTTGCACTGTTGGGGTTGGGGGTCTGCTCCATGCATACGGGGTGGGGGTACGGTCCGTACATATCCGTCCCCACGCTATGTGATGCTTGTGCGGGCCGTCCCCAGGCCTTTGCCACGTGGGTACGAGCCGTCCCGCCATTGTTGGGGTGACGTAGGTGTGGGCGTGGTACGACTCGTACCCACGCTCTTAAGGCGTGGGTACGGGACGTACCTGTCTGGTTGTGTTGCAGGTTCGCGTCGTCAAGGACTTCCGTTGTGGCGGTCGCTGGCTTGGCTGGACAAGGCCCCACCCCCTCGTAGTGACCAGGGCCTGGGAGTCAGGTATGTCCAGGGCATGTGTGCTGTGTGACTATGGTGGGGGTTTTGTGGCCTGCCCCTGCTCCTGCCCCCCCCTTTCCCCCCCTTTCCCCCCTCCCCTAGTTGTTCTGACCTTCTGCAGCGTCTGCGTCGTAACCTGTAGAGGAGGTCGACTGCTATGAGGGCCGGGATGACACGTAGGTTCGGGTCATTGTCTGTCCGTCGCGTACTGGTACTCCTTTTTCGCGTCGTCCTGTCTGTCCGTCGCGTACTGGTACTTCTTGTTCGCGTCGTCCTGTCTGTCCGTCGCGTACTGGTACTCCTTTTTCGCCTCGTCCTGTCTGTCCGTCGCGTACTGGTTCTCCTTGTTCGCGTCGTCCTGATTTCCCGGCAGTTTTTGGCAGCCGGAAAATATTCACCGTGCGGGATGACGTCGGTGCGAATCGTAATTCCTGGTTCGTGAATGACAGGCTGCGTGCGTCCCTACGTCAGGTCGGCGCTTTCCCGGATCGCATTTGTACGTTGATTTTAGTCGGTCGGTGTTTTGTACGATTCGTACGGAAAAGGTGTTTCCGTCCGAATCGTAATTCCATGTTTGTATATTTACACGACCGGGTACGCGTCGGACGGGGAATATGCTCCGTCCGACGGTTCGTACCCGGTTTTTGCCAGATCGTAATTGGCACCTTAGTGAAGATTTTTGTAAATGTCTCCATATACATTGGTTTAGATGGAAGTAACATCCTTGGATAGATGTATGGGGGTACAGTTTTAGAATGGAATTTATCATGGCTTGCTCAAAGTCTATGATAATTCTTTGAGGGGAAAAATCATTTGATTCTTGTTTTAGTTTTCCTAGCATTTCATTATATGTTGTGTTTTGTTTGTTAGGTAATAGTGCATAGATTAAAGGTATGGAAGTGTTGTGATATTGACCGTGTATTGTGTAAAGCTGGTAGAATGGTTTTGGGCATATTGTAAAGGTGCCATCCATCATCCATGTTTGGCATTGTTGGAGTTTAGTTATATTGTTTGCAGTAACAAACATTATGATTCTTTTTTCTGTACTTTTGTTATCAAAAAAAATAAAAGGTTCATTATTGTGGGTGATAGTTAATTCTGGTGGAATGATGATATCTTGAAAAGTTTTAGGGGATGGTATTGTTGTTGTGGTTGATTTTTTGGTCCTAGCAATTGTTCTTTTTATAGAAGCAATTGATGGTAATTGGCCTCTTGCTTCTTTGGGCACTCTAGGTAATAGTTCTTTTAGGATTACACTTGTAGCAGTTTTTAAACCAGTGCTTAATTCTTTTATATTTTCAAGGGTTGATCTGACTTCTATTTCAGAGAGATTGGGTGGATGGTTATGCTCTCTAGTATATAGTACAGTTGTTTCTCTTGTTGTTGCTCGTCCGTAGCATTTGTTTGAATAATATTTAGAACACTTCCAGTTCACTTTTCGTTCCGTCTGCTTTTCTTGGGTGTATGTGTAACCCATGTAACACAATAGGAATTTTCCTTTCTGCGATGTTATAAATTGGGCTTCTTCTGTCATTGTGATGTGTTAGAAATCTGGAAAAAATGTATATGAAAATATATGCAATAGTACTTTATATATTTAAATGAAAATAGCAAAAAAACATGTTTTTTATATATACTTACCAAGTGTTTTTGGTTGTATTTGAATGAAGATGTTCTTTGTAAATGCTGTTTAGTTGATGTAGTCTCTGAAAGTTAAAGAACATTTAGGTGCCAATTACGATCCGGTAAAAAAAAGGCCCGTACGACTCGTATACGGTCTTTTTACCGTACGAATCGTACAAGTGCCGTACAAACTGGCAATCACGATTCGCATGGTAAAAAGTCCATACGAACCGCCTTGGGAATTATTCCCCACATGTCCTCGGGTCGGAAAATGTGTCCGACACGTCCTCGGACGATTTACCGTACAAATGTGAAGTCCGACCGAGCAATCACGATCCAACCCGTGCGTCCGATCTTACAACCGTATGGTAAAAACACCGTCCGCACCGAACTCCCATAGCAACCATGGAGACATGTGCCCGCATAAGCGCCCAACACTCCGCCCAGCACCCATACGTTCGAGTCGTACTCCCCGTGTATGTACACCCCCCCTGTATATACACCCGTGTACGTGTCGAACCCCCACCCGTGTATGTACACCCATGTACGTTTGAGTCCTACCCCCACCCGTGTACGTGTCGTACCACTGTGTATGTACACCCCTGTACGTTCGAGTCGTACCCCCACCCCTGTACGTGTCGTACCACCGTGTATGAACACCCCTGTACGTTCGAGTCCTACCCCCACCCCTGTACGTGTCGTACCACCGTGTATGTACACCCCTGTACGTACGAGTCCTACCCCCACCCGTGTACGTGTCGTACCACCGTGTATGTACACCCCTGTACGTTCGAGTAGTACTCCCACCCGTGTACGTGTCGTACCACCGTGTATGTACACCCTGTACGTTCGAGTCGTACCCCCACCCCTGTACGTGTCGTACCACCGTGTATGTACACCCCTGTACGTTCGAGTCATACCCCCACCCGTGTACGTGTCGTACCCCCGTGTACCTACACCCGTGTACGTCAGAGTCGTACCCCCACCCGCGCATGCATGGAGCGAACCCCCACCACAACATCCTAAAGACGGAGCGCACCCCAGGCCCCAACATCACAACAGAATGTATGACTCGTACCAAGCCACACACAAGGACAGCACTGTACAACAAAATGGGCCATGTACACACCGTATACACGCCAAAAAACGCACGTACACAACCAGGACAAACCAAAACGACACAAGAATACACCATTCGAATGGCACAAAGCCACAAAACATGTCCAACAACTACCAAAACAACACATTCACTGACCTGAAACTGCCAAAAACAAACAGAGGCCCAAAACACCACCACTCCTTATAACACACCCACCCAAAGTTCAAACACAGCCACACCCACCAATGGACCAATAAATAGGGACCACACACACAAACCATGAGCCTTTGCAACAGACTCACTGCTGCCAGACCCCACAGACAACCTACAGCACCATACTAGAAGCTTGACCACACCTCACACTTGCACACCTTCACACACACACCTTCACAAACACCCCCACATCACATTCACACACACACCCAAACAACCACACCAACACACCCACAACCATCCACACCACCCCCCCCCACCATCCACACCCACACCCCTCACCATGCCCACCAACAAGAATCCAAAGTTCACTAGCCGAAAGTTGGAGGTCCTTGTCGATGAAATCCTCAGAGTTGAGCCACACCTCTTTGGAACATTGGTCAGACAGACCAGCATTTCTGAAAAAACAGCCTTGTGGCAGACCATCGTCGATGCTGTGAATGCTGTTGCGGACACCAGAAGGACCAGGCAGGAATGCCAAGCCAGGTGGTACGATCTGCGGAGGAGGGTCAGAGCCAAAATGACCGACGACCACAACCAGGCCAACGTCACTGGAGGAGGGCCGGCCCGCAGACCCGTACACTACCATCCCTGGGAGGAGAGGGTGATGGCCATACTGCCGGTGGTGGCAGTCGACGGATTAGAAGGACTCCGAGACCCGGGTGAGTACACAAACAACTCACCTCACATGGGGGGAACGTCATCCACAACCAAACTCACAAACAGGCACGCTACCACCCCAAGCTATCGCATGACTCAACCACACTCCATGAACACGCACATGCCACTGGCGCCACCATGCCCCATGCACCCAGCTGGCCAATGTCAAGTCACAGGCCACAGAAAACACCAACACATGACACGGTAAGCCACATGGCGGGAGTGTGGGCCCCAAAAATCACATAGTGCAAATCAGAAGCAGACAACAATGCCCTCTGCCCATATGGCCTAGGTCACAGCCAGACAAACAGTGTGTCCCCACACAGGAAAGACTCGCCAGCAAATGGCGGACGCCTTGCATCAACACATGGGGGTGACGGCACCTTCTTGCACATGACAGCAGCCAATGAACAGCCAACACTGTGAAAGAGTGGCAGCACACACCACCACAGCAGCAGTGCAGACACACACACTACACCCAATGGGTGCCTGGAGATCACAAACAAACTCACATCAACAATCAAAGGGCCATTCAAAGATCTGCTAACAGTGTGTGCCCAGGAAGCTGGGCTGAGGTGACAGAGGGTGACACACAGAGGGAGGGAGAGGGGGACAGAGAGGGAGGGAGACACAGGGAGACAGACAGAGGGAGGACGCTGACACACAGAGGGAGGGAGAGGGGGACAGAGAGGGAGGGAGACACAGGGAGAGCAAATCAGCCATGTGGTGTGTGGGAATGTCTGCTCGTCAGCAGGTGGACTGCGTGC
Organism: Triturus cristatus; assembly: GCF_964204655.1. Classification (NCBI taxonomy): domain Eukaryota; kingdom Metazoa; phylum Chordata; class Amphibia; order Caudata; family Salamandridae; genus Triturus; species Triturus cristatus. Next base: position 991,775,787 of record NC_140580.1, read on the forward strand.
ATATAGACAAGGGTGGCCAGTGCCAGCACCCCCCCTCTCCTCCATGGCAAGACACAGGGCCATGTCACAACCTGTGCACGAGCACAACGACATCTACCTGCATCATATAAGTGTGTGGAACTACTGCATGTGCCCACGTACAGTGCAACACGGAAGGCGCCAATGCACGGCTCGCCACACCTGCCCACTCCACTGCTGACTGCAGTCACACTTGACGCAGCAAGTAAGACTGTGCCACACATAGTTGAAGGCGCCAAAGCTGTGCCCAAGGGACACACCCATGCACAAGTGCACTGTGAGTGGAATGCAAGACAGATCCAAATTCCCAGAGGAAATGTTCCAACTTTGAAACGGATGAAACATGGATGTTGCATGGACCAAAATTAACATGGTCTCTCTCACACACAGGTCAACCTCGTGGTTCACCCCCCAACACTGGGGGGGAAGACTCACAGGACCCGGCTCTGCGGGAGGCCGATCCCACCGGCAGCGACGACTCTCACCACTCTGTGGACGACCCCGACCAACCTGGCCCCTCTGGTGTCCAACGACCTGCAGCACCTGCGTCAGGTACAACGGGGCCAACCACCACCCCCACTCCTGCCACATCCCAGGAGACACCCAGGATCCCTGCCCCACCACCACAAAGCAGCCAGGCTGGCCAGGAGGGACACGGTGTCCCGGGCACCCAGGAGGAGGCAGGCGACAACGCCAATGCCACCCCTCAGGGGTCCCGGAGACCCGATGTGCCCACAAGGGCAGGCCAGGTGCAAGTGGGCAGGGGTGGTGGGAGTGGAGGACGGCGGACGCGCCAGCCTGACCAGTTGGCTGCGGAACCGGTATATTCCCATGTCCGAAACATCCTGGACACATACCGGCAGGACACCACGGGCCTGGCCCAGGTTGTGTCCGTCCTCGAGGGGATCAAGACCCAGCAGGCCCAGCAACATGCGGAGCTACATGCCTGTCTACTGCAACACCAACGGAGGATGGAGGACGGACAGGCTGAGCTCGTGACGGTGTACACGGGAATTCACGATACACTCCGTCGGATGGCCGACAACATGGGCAACCCTCCCTGTGCCAGAAGGCCTAGAACATCACCACCCACAGGGAGGGATCAGGAGGAGGAGGAGGAAACATCTGATGGAGCATCCCAAACATCGTCACGGCCTGCTTCTGAGGGTCCCCGCAGGAGGGCGGGTCGTCCACGGAAAAGACCGTGAGGGTCGGCGCTACAGCACCATCTCCCAGGACACCTGGCCTGGCACCTGGCCCACTGGACCAACAGCAGCACAGCATCAAAAGACATTCTCTGCCACATGGCCTTGCTGGTCACTGTCTGACCAATGTTGACAAAGACTGTGGCATGGACTCTGAGGATTTACAATGGCAAGGACACCAACTCCCCTACTGAACTTTGGATTCCAAACACCCGGAAAGCCCCTCATGTCACCCCCCCCCCCCCCCCCCCACTAAAATAAAAAGTCACACCATGAAGAGAAGATGCCTGCTGGTTGCATTATTACCTTACATGTGTCTTGTAAAGTCTAAACATGCCTGAGTTCTCTTTTGACTTCAAAAATCCACACCCTGGGGCCTGAGTCTGGCACAGGACACACATGGGTCACAGTGTATTAGGCAAGACAGACATGGAGCACCATACACACCCGTGATGGGTCCAACCAGCTGCGGGGGTGGCCGCACAACCGTGCTGACAGACATATTGAGTACAGCAACAGTCATGCGCAGAGGTCAGGGATCATGTCCAGTGTCCTGGGGGGCACCCAGGTATGTGTAGACAGGTGGCAGAACCATGTCCTGCAAGCTTGAGTCCGGTGGATGCAGATAATGGGGGCCTGGCCAACGTTGGATGCATGGGGATGGCAAATGTCACAAAACCCACACACTCATGGACATCATGCACAATACACAGTCTCATCCCACACACACAGCTTGCATCTTGCTACTCGACACATAGACACATAGCCACTATCAGTGAAAACCATGCCAGACATGCTGGATGCACCGTGGCAACACACCAGCATTGACTGAGAAGAGGCCCCTTGGAGGCATAGGGACACCTTTATTAGTCATGTTTTCGGGATTGCAGAGGCAACTTGAAGTACACATGAACACTTCATGTGGAGTAACATGTGGGTCCAACACTGGCACCCCCCTTCTGCAGCACAAATGCGTGACAGCCATGGAACTGGCACACAAGTGTCGGCTAACAGCTAAACACCCACAGCTGCTCACGGAGAGCCTGCCACACACCATTGATCCGCTGATGTGGAAGTCCCACAGCATGTCAAGCCAATGCAAACCGTATGTGTCCGAGGGCAGTGTTACACACATTGATGCCATCATCACAATCCACTATCCCATCACTGATGACTGTCAACTAGTCTGACCATCTATTCAGGTGTACCCAGCTGCATGTCATGTGTACCATGGTGATGCAACATGGCTGCAGAGGAACCAAACTTCGACAGGGGCAGTGTGCATACATCGTGAACAACTGCCACACCCATTACACCCCTGATGCATCCCTTACCCTAAGGAGACTTCCAAACGTGTCCGTGCCTGTAACGCTGAGTCAGCACACGATGACGTGTCCATGAGGAATAGCAGTGCCACAACAATGCAACCAGCAGACGGCATGCGCAAGTACCTGGGGAAGAGAGACACACAAGAAGTCAGCCACAAAAAGCACAGCCACTTGCATGTGCATTTACTCGACACATGTATGGATGACAACATGCTAGGTCACAATTATGACTGGGGAAATACAAACATCACTGGCACCATCACTCCAGTGACACACCCACACACACCTCTGACTCACGTGCCACACATGCAGGTGGAGACACACATCACAACACATGCCACACGGGGACCAATGCGTGCACACTCAGACACTGGTACTCACCACTAAGCAAAGAAGTCGCGTATGAGCCGAGTCCGAATGTCCTCTTGCGGCTCCACATCCTCCACATCACTAGCCCCATTGCCAAGACCTTCGTCCTGCACGGGTGGATGGTCCTGGTCATCTTGATCCAGGATGAGTGGCACAGCTTTCTCAACTGCCATGTTGTGCAGCATGCAGCAGACCATGAAGATTTTGCAGACCTTTGCCGGGGCATAAGGGGGGGCGCCGCCGGTCTTGTGGAGGCACCTGAATCGGCTCTTCAGCAGGCCAAACGTCCTCTCTATCACTCGCCTTGTCCGGCCATGGCCGGTGTTGTAGCGGAGCTGGGCCGGCGTTATGGGGTTGCGGAGAGGTGTGATCAGCCATGGCATGTTGGGATAGCCAGCGTCCCCTACATGGGAAGCACATGGACATCGTTAGAACAGGAGAAGCGGTCGTGCTGGAAGTCTACGCAAAATTCAGGACAGACAGACTGTACCCACCAACAACACATGCTCGTTCGTTGCGCAGCTGCGTCATCATTTCAGGCATCCTGCTACGCCTCATGATGTAGGCATCGTGTGCTGATCCTGGGAAACGAGCACAGACATGTGAAATCACCATGTTGGACAGACACACCACAAGGGCATTGATGGAGTGGTAGTGCTTGCGATTCCGGTACGCTACCTCCCGTGCGTGTGGTGGTACCAAAGCAACATGTGTCCCATCTATGGACCCAATGACATGGGGCATCCCTCCCAGGGCATAGAATCCACGCTTGACCCCAGTCAACTGTTCAGGGGTAGGAAAATGTATGAAGTCATCCAGGGGAATCAACATGGCCTCTAAGATATCATGCAGCACACGGCAGAACATGCTCTGGGACATGCCACCAACATGAGCTATGGTATTTTGAAAGGTACCCGTGGCTAGAAAATGTAGGGCTGCCATTACCTTCAGCTTGGGTGTCAGTGCCGTAGGATACCTGTGCAGCGGTTGCAGGTGTGGTGCCAGTCTCGCCGTCAACTCCAGAATCAACCGTTGGGGGAAGCGGTAGCACCGGATACTGTCATTCTCCCGCATGGCAGCCAAGTCCGGAATTGGTCGGGCAAGAGGTGGCGCTCTGCAGTAATTTGGAAGTGACAAGGAAGAGTGAGTGCACCACAACAACAATTGATTTGTACTGTGCACATGTTAATCTGTCAATACACATATGCCACATACAGAGTCAGGTATGTGCTACATGCCCTGGACACATATGGCTGCCAGGTGACACTCCTACCAAGACCAGGCTACACACGGAGATTGTGAACCTTCACATGCCATGGCATGGGAATAGCTGTGTCCCAGTGCTAGTGAACAGCCAGACGCAAGACAGGAGTGACATACATCCACACATCAGCAGAAGTAGGATGTCGATTGCAGAGACTGGTAGCGGAATACTAGAGACACAGGTCACATGACATTACACTAGGACAGCCCACACACCTTGCCATGAAGGTGTACATGTCATGACTCACCACACATTCATAGAGAGGACGCAGACATGTCCTTGTTACGCTACTCCGTGTCCCATGCATACATACGCACTTCACATCCGATACCACATGTGGCATGGTGTGCGGAACAGTGTGCCATGGCCATCTACACACAGACACATGTTGGTTGCTGCAACGGCTGCAGCTTTTGAGGGAGCTCAAACATCTACCTAATGTGAACCCCCCACACATACATGACATAGTCACATCGTGCACCGTGGGTAGTGACGTGTCAGGTGTGGTAACCCCTGTACCGGGCCTCAGGGGACACTTCCGTGTGTTGGTGTCCGTGCCATGCCAGTGACGCTCTTGCCAAGTGTGCAGTACGACATGCACACATGTCAAAGGAGTCAAGGGCATGCCTGGCACACATTGCACCGTCACACATTACATATGTACACATCTCATCATACATCTGGTGCCTTCTCCACTCAGGAGTATTGTGCCACATCACAGCCATTCACACCTGTGCCCCACACATGTAGTACTGCCCAGACAATGCCTTGATGCCCATCCATGGACAAGTATGTCAGCCCTATTCCTTCCTGTGTGCTGCCTGTCACCACTGTGATGTGTGAGAAACAGCGTACTTCTGCTAAGAGGGCCTGTGTACGTTCCCGTATCACTATGGGAGTGCTGCCGTATGTGTACCCATCGTGATGGTGAGCGTACAGGCATGTGTACGGTCCGTACCACTACGAGTACGCATACGCAAGAACACCCATAGTGGTACGGCCCGTACACGCGTGCGTACGTTCACTATCACTATGGGTGTCCTCGCGTATGCGTACTCGTAGTGGTACGGGCCGTACACACACCTGTACGCTCCCTATCACTATGGGTGTCCTCGCGTATGTATACACGTAGCGGTACGGCCCGTACACACACCTGTACGCTCCCTATCACTATGGGTGTCCTCGCGTATGTATACACGTAGCGGTACGGCCCGTACACACGCCTGTACGCTCCCTATCACTATGGGTGTCCTCGCGTATGCGTACACGTAGTGGTACGGGCCGTACACACGCCTGTACGCTCACTATCACTATGGGTGTCCTCGCGTATGCGTACACGTAGTGGTACGGGCCGTACACACGCCTGTACGCTCACTATCACTATGGGTGTCCTCGCGTATGCGTACACGTAGTGGTACGGGCCGTACACACGCCTGTACGCTCCCTATCACTATGGGTGTCCTCGCGTATGCGTACACGTAGTGATAGTGAGCGTACAGGCGTGTGTACGGGCCGTACCACTACGTGTACGCATACGCGAGGACACCCATAGTGATAGGGAGCGTACAGGCGTGTGTACGGCCCGTACCACTACGTGTACGCATACGCGAGGACACCCATAGTGATAGTGAGCGTACAGGCGTGTGTACGGCCCGTACCACTACGAGTACGCATACGCGAGGACACCCATAGTGATAGTGAACGTAGGCACGCATGTACGGGCCATTGCCATGCATTTGGGGTGCCCTAGGGCCCCGGAACGCACCGTACCTGTGTGTGAAGCTCCAAATTACATAGGGGACACATGAGGGACAAGTATAAAGGCCTACATGCATGCTGGTTGTCAGGAAGACCAAGTTCAAATTTTGAATTTGTTCTGGAAGGTGCACAGCAGAAGTCAGTTGGAATGAATCTACTTTGTTGCAATGTGTTTGTGGGGCTGACATCATGCAGGAGAAAAAAACAGATTAAGAACCCACAGACTGCTAGGTTTGAAGGGATTGGAGGAAACATAGGATGCAAATGTGAGTGACCAATCAAACTGTACTCCTGTGCATGAAATGGGCCAGCAAGGCAGATATAAGGCAGCCAGGTCCCATGAGGGAGCACTTGCCTGCACATCTCTGTATTCCACGACCCAGCTGCTGCTACTGATTCCCTGGAACCATGTCAAGGGCTGTGGAGAGGTCACAGCCATTCACCCTGGAGGAGAACATGGCTTTGGTGGATGTGATCCTCCCACGGTACCCCATGCTGTATGGGCGACCAGGTTATCAGGTGAGTGCAGTGTCCACTGGCACAGACTGTGTCCCTTTTTTGTGACTGTGACTTCTGCCATTGTGTCCAGGTGTGACACACATGCTATGTACTGTAGGGGGGTACCAGGGGGGGGGGGGAATGCCTGATGTCTCCCAGCAGTGCCCAGAGACAGGAGGGGTGGGTGCAGAGTCCTCCCAGCAGTGCCCAGAGACAGGAGGGGTGGGTGCAGAGTCCTCCCAGCAGTGCCCAGAGACAGGAGGGTGGGTGCAGAGTCCCCCCAGCAGTGCCCAGAGTCAGGAGGGGTGGGTGCCTATCACTCCCAGCAGTGCCCAGAGACAGGAGGGGTGGGTGTGATGCACAGTGTGAGCCTGGATCATTGATTGTGTAGTTGCCCTCATTCCACCTGTGTCCTTTCAATGGCACGTACTGCTTTTGGCCTTCCCCAGAGGATCATGTCCCTATGACAAAGGTGCAATGCGTTGGATGCATACTATGCCTTGTTGTAAACAGCAAATGTGTTCTAATCTGTGTCTCTGTGACATGTGCCAGGTGTATTGATGTAGTGTCATTTGTTCATCCTCACAGGTAGACTCCTCTGCCAAGGAGCAGATATGGCCGGACGCCGTCAGCGCCGTGAGGAGTGCGGATGGTCGGAAGCGGCGCCTGTCCCAGGTGAGGAAACGCAGCAGGATATCCGGTGCTGGACGCGGAGGATCGCACGGGTCCTGCTGGGGGACTCACCTGAGAGCCATAAGAACCGCGGGCGCCGCCGTCTCTCCCACATCCAGAAACGTGTGCTGGCGGTGGTCTTTCCAGACTTGGACAGGCGCCTACAGGAGATGCAGCAGCCGGAAGGGGGTAGGTACATGTGTGTTTGTTGTGTTTCACCAGCATTTGTAAGTGCACTGTTCCATGGATACACTGCCAGGGTTTATGGTGCTGTGCAGATCCTGTTACCCACAGTATTGCAGTGCTCTCCTGCCTCCCTTCCCCTCCTTGCAATGTGTTCCCTGGTCTGTGTGTACTCACTCCATCACAAGGTTATGTAGCCTGACACCTTCTCCAAGTGTACTATGCCTGCAGCATCATGTGTGGGGGTGGTGTGTAACAGGTTTTGGGACCTTGCCTGTGCCCTGTCCAGTTCTGGACTTGTGGGTTCCATGTCAGTTGGCACTAATGCTGAGTCCAGACATGGGAGTTAATCTCTCAAGTGCGAGGCCTTCCAGCAGGCATGTCCCATGTGGTGGCCTGTGACATGATGTGCATGAGTGTGCGTTACGCATAGTGCAGGGATGTTAGCGTGTGTTGCAGTCATTCCCATTCAGGAGCATGGAGTTGTGTGGCCACTACTGTCCCCAGGGGCATCTTTTCCTAGGTATCATGTGTGTAATCCGAGAATGTCGACAATCTCTGTGTCTACAGCATAGGTTGTGCTCTGTGCCATTGTCCCCTGGCACCATGTATATTGACGTGAGATGTATTACAAGTGTCCACTGTCCAGCCTGACCTGATTTTCCAAGTACATACTCACGGTGGCCATTGCCTGTGTGTCTTGTTACAATCATCTGATGATGCCCATTTGTACATGATTATTTGGACAGGCGCACCTTGGGTATTTTGTGTGCAATATTGAATTTTTGCATCCCATGTGTATTTCACCCAGACTAAGAGATGTAAGTGCTTCCTGTGTCTCCACAGATTTGTCTCATGTAGGGGGTGGGTGGTGCGGGCATGGCCTACATGTCAAGACCTGAAATCTCCTTGCTAGGACTGGCCAGTGTGTGATGTTTGTCTGGACATACACTCAAGGTGCAGTGTGCCAGTCAGGGTGGGCATGTTATCAGTATTACCTATGCTGCATGTGCCTCTAGTTCCTGGATGTGGTCCCTGCTCATCCCTATTTCCTGCCACGCTGTGTGGTGCAGATGCAGTGCTGGATTGTCCCCAGGGCCTTGCTCCTCAGTCAAAATTCCATGTCATCTCATTTGCTTTTGTGTCATGCTCTCCATAGTTTTTCCATGGCATGGTGGGTCAAACAACTGTGTCTTGCAGGGCCTACATATGTACCTTGTTTTGTAGTTGTAACTCTTCTTTTGTTTCAGGCTATGCACTGTAACCTATGTAGATTGGACTAATGTGACATATGTATACAGGTGTATGATTAATTTCTGTCTCTTCACCCTGCCCACAGCATCGTCGGGGGACACGGAGGGAGACATGGACACAGACGGCGCGGAGGGACCGAGCACCAGTGCCAGCGGTGACATGGTGGCTGGCACATCGAGTGGGACAGAGGCGGAGGAGAGTGAAGCCGGGGACCTGTCGACTGGCACAACAGAGTATGAAGCTGACGGGTCCGAGGATGATCTCTCCGAGTGGGCGGTGGCTGCACCACCATCTGACAGCAGCCCTACATCTTGCACCGCCCCCTCCATTGGCATCAGCCGCCTCCCACGTGCTCGTGTCCCTTCCCAGCGTGCCCAGTCACCGCAAGTCTCCATCCTGCCATGCACCGCACCCCCTGCCCCTGTCTCCACTGCTGCCGCCAATGCCGAGTCTGTGGACATCCAGCGGCAGTTGCAGGTTGGTCAGACTGCGATCCTTAATGTCCTCCATGGCCACAGCCAGGTCCTCAACAACATGGAGGCATACTTGGAGGGCATTTATTCATCGCAGGCTGACCAACGCAAGTTGCTGAGGTCCATAGACTCGACACTGACTGCAGCAGTGGGTCTCCTGCAGCGCTACGTCCCACCCCCTACCCCTGCCCCTTCCACACTTCCCACTCCCATGCCTGTCCCACATACACCCAGACGTCAGCATGCACCCACCACAACAGACACAGGCACCACACCAGCAGGGAAGGTCCGCCGCACACCTCCTGACACGCACACACATGGTGAAGTAGGCACACCCACTGGGTCGGGGGGCAAACGTGTGACACGCAGCCAGAGTGGGAGTCCACATTCCACCCAATCCACTCCCTCCAAATCCCCTCCCCTCAGCTCTCCTGGCCACATCTCCCCCAAAGACTCCTTCATGGCCGCTCTGTCCCTGAGCCCCACAGTGACATCACCCCGCAAGCGGTCAAGGAAGTCCACGGTCAGGGTGCTTGAGTCCCCCCCCTGTCCACACCCTCCCCCAGTGGCGCTGCGAACCATCCCTCTGACCCCCCCCCCCCCCTCCTTGGGGCCTGTGGTTCCTTCGGGTGCAGGGGAGTCCCTGGAGGACCTTGCTAAGGTGTGCAGCGAGATCCTGGCCTCCGCCTTTGGCCCTGCCCCACCCCCTGTGGTGGAGTCCTCCATCCCTGCACCCACAACGCCTACCCTTCGCCCTCCTGTCCCTGCGGTGCCTGGTCCTTCCCCCCCACCCCTGTGGAAGATGACGGAATGTAACTGTGCAGGCAAGCTAGGGGACACGCATCCCACTGTGTCCCCCATCCAGCTGTGACTCCTGGACTGCCCTATGGGCTTTGTAAATATTGAACTTCCTACATATCAGTTTTTGGATCATGCTGAATAAAGCTATTTATTTTTTGCCCTTGGAACACTACTGCTTTGCTGGTATTGCTGTTGGTGGGGCTGCTACATGGTTGTGGGTGGTGTTCATGTGTTGGGTGTGTGGGAAATGTAGTAGTGTGCTGCTCATAGGGGGGACCCTGGGATCTGTGTGCCATCACACGGTGTTAGCTAGCTTTCTCCATTCATGTAAGCAGTTGCTGCATGGTGCAATTGTCCCAAGGTGTATTCCTTCCTCTGTGTACCCTGACTTCTTCCCTGCAGGGTGTCCCCAGACTTTAGCGCAGAGCTGTGTGTACATTAGCTGGGTGTGTGACGGGGTCCTTCAACTTTGCACATGCATGCTGAGCCATTCTCCACCTGCATCATTCGTGGCATCCTTGGTAGTCATTGTACTTGTGTATGTGGACTATTGACATGACTTCATGTGGAAATGTTTTCTTTTTGGCTGTTGGACAGGCCACACAGAGGGCTGGCTCCCCCCCCGCACGACAGGGCCCCAGCTCCGGCCCACCCGGCATACCCCCGTGACAAGCCCCTGTACTCCGTCTCCCGACGGACCCTCTGCCCTCGGACCCCTACTCATCACGGGGTCCAGCCCCACCGGCTTCCCCGGCCAGGTCAAGCCGCCATCTTGGGCCCTGCACCACGCGGCCGCGTGGCCTCACCTCGACCCTAACCCCGGGCCTGGCCGGCCCCGACATCCCGGCACCACCATCCACCCAGGAGGTGAGCGGACCACTTGGCAGGTCAATGGGAGAACGAAGCGTCAAGAGCTCTTCCCCCCGCCAGGTGCCGATCGCCTCCAGCAGCCCCCAGGCGCTGGCTCCACCCCCTGCTGGGTGTCTGGACACCTTCATCCCGGACCCTCCGACCTCCAAGTGCGAGGGTCCGGACATCAAAGGGCACCAGCCCTATAACTAAGACAGCTCCGGAGCAGGAAGGCAGTTGTATCCTGGAGTCGAGAGACACCGAGTGAACTCAACCCTGACGGTCTACTGGCGCTGCCGTAGCCCGCTCTTGTGAACCATCGTCCTGCCTGCTGGCGCTGCCGCGGCCTTCTGCTACCTTCATCTTCCTGGGACCTGCTGGCGCTGCCGCGGCCCGTTGTAACGACCATCCTCACCGGGACCTGCTGGCGCTGCCGCGGACCGTCATCTCCCTGGGACCTGCTGGCGCTGCCGCGGCCCGTTGTAACGACCATCCTCACCGGGACCTGCTGGCGCTGCCGCGGACCGTACATCTTCCGGGGACCTGCTGGCGCTGCCGCGGCCCGTTGTATCAACCATCCTTACCGGGACCTGCTGGCGCTGCCGCGGACCGTACCACCTAAACACCAAGCTCGAGGATTGTGAGCTCATCATCATCTCATCCGAACTACCTGATTGGTAAATAGACTGACCCGCTACCCCCTTCCCTACCTTACGAGACTCTAATCGAGGGGACCCCGGCGTCCAGACCTCCTTGTACCATTCTACCGTATCATAACTAAGTACCTATAAAGAACACTGAACCTTATCCTTGTGTGATTCCTGTCTGTGGGGGGGAAGTTACTTGTCTGTACGATCGCTGGAGACGGCTCTCCCCGGAGACCTCTCCCCCTGACCCCGGCCGGCCCTCCCGGTCCGTCTACCTTTTCTAACATTGGTGGCCAGCGGTGCGATCCGAATCAACGCGTAAACGTACAGAGAGTAGCTCACCCCACGACAAAAACACGATGTCGACCAAAGATAGCAGCTCCACCGAGAAATTCCAAATGGAGAAATTAGAAGAATACAACCACCGCGAACTGAGACAATTTTGCATAGAACTTGGCATTGCTACCACCGGCCTGAGTACCAAGGATGATCTAAAGCGCGCTCTGGAGTCATGGACAGAAACGGGGGTCACAGGACCCTCCGACCAAAGCAGCGTCACCCCAGACCAAACCAGCACCACACCAGAGGGGAACGCCACGGCTCCCGAGGAGCGGGGAACGGGCCTTCCGCAAGAGGAGATCCGAGAAAGAGACAGAGTCAGATTACACGAGTTGGAGATGGCACGACTCAAGATGGATGGGGAACTCAAGTTAGCTGAACAGAAACTTAACCTCGAGCATATGCGGCTTCGAGAGGAACGAGAAGAGAAGCAGAGACAGAGAGAGCTGGAAGAGAAAAAAATAACGCTCGAGCACGAGCGCCGACTAGCGGAAATAGAACTGCGCAAACAGAATAAGGAACTGGGGGTGCCTGAGCGACCACACACCCCGGGGCCAAGTGAGAAAAAAGTTCACATCCCCAAGGATGTTGTCCGCGAATATGTCCGAGAAGACGACATACAACAGTGGTTTAAAGCCTATGAGATCGCAATGACCTCCCACCGAATCGACCGGAGTGATTGGGGAGCCGGACTTTGGGGGAGATTTATCAACGAGGGTCGCGATGCCCTGCTGCAGCTCCCCGATCACCAAATGTCGTCCTACGACCACATGAAGGCTGCCCTCCTCACCCGCTACGGCCTCACGCCCGAGATGTACCGCCAGAGGTTCAGAGATTGCACCAGGATCCCAGGTACAACGTGGGTAGAATACGTGAACTTTTTCAGCCGGGCATTCGAAGGGTGGATCAAGGGAAGTCAGGTCACCACTTACGAACAACTCTTCAACCTTATGGTATGGGAGCACCTGTCAAACAACTGTTTCGTCGAGCTCCGGCAGCACCTACTCGACAGTAAGCTGACCGACCCCCGGCAGCTCGCCGCCGAAGCTGACCGGTGGGAAAGCACCCGAGTGGGCCGGAGAGGGCCCCACGACCAGAACAGAGGCAACCAAGGCCAGCACCGTCCTCGGGGAGGAGGAGGGGGCCAGGGGCGAGGGAGAGACGCCTTACCAACAACACCCGTGGCCAGCACCCCACCTCCGGCCGGCCGGGGCAACCCCCCGTTGCGGCCTGGGTACCGAGCCAACGTCACGTGCCACCGGTGCCAGCGACTAGGCCACTACGCCAATGACCCGAACTGCCCGCTAAATCAAACGCCCAAGCCCCGCCAGGTGGCGGCCGCTGCCCTAGGGGAAGAGCAATCCTCGGAGGGACCCGAAGAGTACGAGCCGGCCCAGCAAGGGTGGGAACCGGCCGCCATGGTCCTGGCATGCCTAGGGGGAAGAGACATGGTTCCGCGGGCTCCCCTACCCGCCAACACCAGAAAATACGGTCAGTGGGTGACCATTAATGGACAGAGAGCCGAGGCCTTGCGTGACACCGGCGCCAGCGTGACGGCCGTCCGCTGTCATCTGGTGAAACCCGAGCAGATCCTGCCGAACATTCTCTGCCCCGTCCGCTCGGCAGATAACTCTGAGAGTATGTGTAAGATGGCCTGCGTCCCGTTTGAATGGGGAGGGGTCTCCGGCCTACTGAAGGTGACGGTCCGGGACGATGCCCCCGTGGACTGCCTCCTGGGGAATGACCTCGAGAGTTCCCCGTGGGCCACCGTCGAGAAAAGAGAGCACCTGGGGATGCTGGGCCTCCCGAACTGGGCCTGCATAACCACCCGATCCATGGCCGCCCGGGCCACCCCCCGATCAGAAGAAACCGAATGGCCGGCACCTCCGCCCCCGGTTGCCCCCGTCGAGGACAACAGCGAGGCCGACCTCCCGGACCCGACTATCGAAGCAGACGCACAACCCCAGGACCTTCCGGATCTGGCTCAGTGGCGTCAAGAGGGGGGGCCCACCCAAGAACAGTTCCGCCAGGAACAAAAGACCTGTCCCTCCCTCGAGGGACTCCGCCAACAAGCCGATACCCAAAACGCAGGGGACACCACCGGAACCCACTGGGTCTACTGGGACAACGACCTGCTCTACAGCGAGCAAAGAATCGCCGAGCTGGGGGCCGGTCGAGTTCTGGTGGTACCGCTCCGCTTCCGAGACTTTCTGCTCAACCTGGCCCACGATGTCCCCCTGGCTGGACACCTGGGCCAGGACAAAACATACAGTCGCCTGGTGACCCACTTTTTCTGGCCAAAAATGAGGAATGACGTCCTGAACCACTGCCGATCTTGCCCCACGTGCCAAGCCAGCGGGAAGAGTGGACGGAAGCTGAAGGCCCCTCTGCAACCCTTCCCGGTGGTCACCACCCCGTTCGAGAGGGTGGGGATAGACATTGTGGGGCCTCTGGACCCCCGCACGGCACAAGGACACAGGTTCATCTTGGTACTAGTGGACCATGCCACCCGCTACCCCGAGGCGGTGCCCCTACGGACAGTGACAGCTCCGGTGGTTGGCCGGGCCCTGATGGGGATCTTCTCCAGGGTAGGTTTCCCCCGAGAAGTTGTCAGCGACCGAGGTACGAATTTCATATCTAAATACATGAAGTCCCTCTGGCAACAATGCGGGGTCACCTACAGATTCACGACCCCCTATCACCCCCAAGGGAACGGACTAGTGGAGCGTTTTAACCGCACTCTCAAGGGGATGATTGGGGGATTGGAAGAGCCTCTCCGTCGCCAGTGGGATGTGCTGCTCCCGTGCCTCCTCTTCGCCTACCGAGAAGTCCCCCGGAAGTCCCTCGGCTTTAGCCCTTTCGAACTCTTGTACGGGCACCCTGTGCGAGGGCCCCTCAGCCTAGTCAAGGAAGGTTGGGAGATGGCCCCCTTAACGACCCCTCCCGACGTCTTCAAATACATCCTGGCCCTACGAAACCAGACCCGGCGCTTCAGGGAGATGGCCAAGGCGAACCTCGAGGCCAGTCAGGAGGACATGAAAAGGTGGTATGATCACAATGCCTCCTCCGTTGAGTTCGAGCCTGGGCAGCAAGTATGGGTGATGTCCCCCACCGAACCATGTGCCCTGCAAGACAAGTGGACGGGGCCCTTCAAAGTGGTCGAGCGTAAAAGCCCCGTCACTTACCTCATCGACATGGGGTCCACCCGGAACCCCCTGCGGGTCCTCCACACCAACCGGCTCAAACCACACTTTGTGCGCTCCGAACTAAGCCTCCTGATGGCGACCGACAGTGGTACAGAAGAAGACTCCGAGCCCCTCCCGGATCTCTTAAAGACTCAGGAGAAGGACGGCTCCGTGGATGGGGTCCGGCTCTCCGACGCCCTCACTGCGGAGCAACGCCAGGACTGCCGGGACCTCCTGCTGCAGTTCGCTGCCCTGTTCTCACTCACCCCCGGGGTCACCCCTTGGTGTTTGCACGACGTAGACACTGGGGACAGTCCCCCTGTCCGGCACCGGGCCTACCGCGTACCAGATCGGGTACGGGCCTGCATACAGGAGGAAGTGGCCAAGATGCTCACGATCGGGGTCATCGAGCCCTCGGACAGTCCCTGGGCCAGTCCGGTTGTATTAGTTCCCAAGGCCGCTGCCCCCGGCACCGCCCCTGAACTGAGATTCTGCGTCGACTACCGGGGCTTGAACGCTGTCACCCGGACCGACGCTCATCCCATCCCCCGAGCAGACGAGCTGATCGACCGGCTGGGGGCCGCCCGCTACCTTAGTATCTTCGACCTGACGGCGGGCTACTGGCAGATCGGCCTCACACCCAGGGCTCAGGAACGGTCAGCCTTCTCCACCCCCGATGGCCACTATCAATTTAAGGTCATGCCCTTTGGCATGAAGAATGCCCCCGCCACATTCCAACGGCTTGTGAACCAGGTCTTGGCAGGGCTCGAAGAATTCAGCGCTGCCTACCTGGACGATATCGCTGTATACAGCCGCCACTGGTCCGACCACCTCCGTCACCTCCAAGAGGTCCTCCAAGCCCTCCAGCGAGCCGGCCTCACCATTAAAGCCGGCAAGTGCCAAATTGGCCAAGGGTCTGTGACCTACCTTGGGCACCAAGTGGGAAGCGGGCTGGTGGCCCCACTACAACTTAAGATTGCTGCCATCCAGTCCTGGCAGCCCCCCGTCACCCAGACCGAGGTCCGAGCCTTCTTGGGGCTCACCGGCTACTACCGGCGGTTCGTGAAGGACTACGGCAGCATCGTGGGGCCCCTCACGGGACTCACATCCAAGAATCAACCGAAGCGGGTCCACTGGACTCCTGATTGTCAAGCGGCCTTCGAGGAGCTGAAGGCCGCCCTGTGCACCGCCCCGGTGCTCCAGGCCCCCGATTACAGTCGGGAATTTGTAGTACAGACCGACGCCTCCGACCACGGCATCGGGGCCGTCCTCTCTCAGCTGAACCCCGAAGGTCATGACCAGCCGGTGGCCTTCATCAGTCGACGTCTCCTGGCCCGAGAACAGCGTTGGAGCACAATCGAGAGGGAGGCATTTGCAGTAGTGTGGGCCCTCAAAAAGCTCCGACCCTATCTCTTCGGTACCCACTTCCGGGTACAAACCGACCATCGACCCCTGCAATGGCTGATGCAGATGCGGGGGGAGAACCCAAAACTCTTGCGCTGGTCCATTTCCCTGCAGGGAATGGACTTCACTGTGGAGCACCGGCCAGGCCAAGACCACGCCAACGCGGACGGCCTGTCCCGCTTTTTCCGCCTCGACGAAGAGAGTCCCCAAGGAGATGGGTGACTCTCCCCGCCTTCAGCTGGGGGGGACGCATGTTGGACAGGCCACACAGAGGGCTGGCTCCCCCCCCGCACGACAGGGCCCGAGCTCCGGCCCACCCGGCATACCCCCGTGACAAGCCCCTGTACTCCGTCTCCCGACGGACCCTCTGCCCTCGGACCCCTACTCATCACGGGGTCCAGCCCCACCGGCTTCCCCGGCCAGGTCAAGCCGCCATCTTGGGCCCTGCACCACGCGGCCGCGTGGCCTCACCTCGACCCTAACCCCGGGCCTGGCCGGCCCCGACATCCCGGCACCACCATCCACCCAGGAGGTGAGCGGACCACTTGGCAGGTCAATGGGAGAACGAAGCGTCAAGAGCTCTTCCCCCCGCCAGGTGCCGATCGCCTCCAGCAGCCCCCAGGCACTGGCTCCACCCCCTGCTGGGTGTCTGGACACCTTCATCCCGGACCCTCCGACCTCCAAGTGCGAGGGTCCGGACATCAAAGGGCACCAGCCCTATAACTAAGTCAGCTCCGGAGCAGGAAGGCAGTTGTATCCTGGAGTCGAGAGACACCGAGTGAACTCAACCCTGACGGTCTACTGGCGCTGCCGTAGCCCGCTCTTGTGAACCATCGTCCTGCCTGCTGGCGCTGCCGCGGCCTTCTGCTACCTTCATCTTCCTGGGACCTGCTGGCGCTGCCGCGGCCCGTTGTAACGACCATCCTCACCGGGACCTGCTGGCGCTGCCGCGGACCGTCATCTCCCTGGGACCTGCTGGCGCTGCCGCGGCCCGTTGTAACGACCATCCTCACCGGGACCTGCTGGCGCTGCCGCGGACCGTACATCTTCCGGGGACCTGCTGGCGCTGCCGCGGCCCGTTGTATCAACCATCCTTACCGGGACCTGCTGGCGCTGCCGCGGACCGTACCACCTAAACACCAAGCTCGAGGATTGTGAGCTCATCATCATCTCATCCGAACTACCTGATTGGTAAATAGACTGACCCGCTACCCCCTTCCCTACCTTACGAGACTCTAATCGAGGGGACCCCGGCGTCCAGACCTCCTTGTACCATTCTACCGTATCATAACTAAGTACCTATAAAGAACACTGAACCTTATCCTTGTGTGATTCCTGTCTGTGGGGGGGAAGTTACTTGTCTGTACGATCGCTGGAGACGGCTCTCCCCGGAGACCTCTCCCCCTGACCCCGGCCGGCCCTCCCGGTCCGTCTACCTTTTCTAACATTGGCCCTATGCATGCATATACTCCCAGCCTCGCACACATGTGGTACATGTACTGCAGGGTCTTTGTGCACCTGACTGACATTTGTGGGCATGGTATCTGTGGCTACTCCACCCTTTGCGTTCCATGGGCACTGCTGGGAGTGTTAGGCACCCACCCCTCCTGCGTCTGGGCACTGCTGGGAGGACTCTGCACACACCCCTCTCATGTCTGGGCACTGCTGGGAGGACTCTGCACCCACCCCTCTCATGTCTGGGCACTGCTGGGAGGACTCTGCACCCACCCCTCCTGTGTCTGGGCACTGCTGGGAGGACTCTGCACACATCCCTCCTGTCTCTAGGCACTGCTGGGAGGACTCTGCACCCACCCCTCCTGTGTCTGGGCACTGCTGGGAGGACTCTGCACACATCCCTCCTGTCTCTGGGCACTGCTGGGAGGACTCTGCACCCACCCCTCCTGTATCTGGGCACTGCTGGGAGGACTCTGCACACATCCCTCCTGTCTCTGGGCACTGCTGGGAGGACTCTGCACCCACCCCTCCTGTGTCTGGGCACTGCTGGGAGGACTCTGCACACATCCCTCCTGTCTCTGGGCACTGCTGGGAGGACTCTGCACCCACCCCTCCTGTCTCTGGGCACTGCTGGGAGTTTTAGGCACCCACCCCTCCTGTCTCTGGGCACTGCTGGGAGGACTCTGCACCCACCCCTCCTGTGTCTGGGCACTGCTGGGAGGACTCTGCACCCACCTCTCCTATTTCACAATATGTACGCTCATAACATACACGGGTGTGGGTTCGCTCCATGCATACGCGGGTGAGGGTACGTGTCGTACTTACACTGTTGGCATGGGGGGTACGCTCCATACGGACGCGGGTGGGGGTACGTGTCGTACTTACACTGTTGGGGTGGGGGGTACGCTCCATGCATTCGAGGTGAGGGTACGTGTCGTACTTACACTGTTGGGGTGGGGGGTACGCTCCATACGTACGCGGGTGAGGGTACGTGTCGTACTTACACTGTTGCCATGGGGGGTACGCTCCATACGTACGCGGGTGGGGGTATGTGTCGTACTTACACTGTTGGGGTGGGGGGTACGCTCCATGCATTCGAGGTGGGGGTACATGTCGTACTTGCTCTGTTGGCATGGGGGTACGCTCCATGCATACGTGGGTGGGGGTACGTGTCATACTAACACTGTTGGGGTGGGGGGTACGCTCCATGCATTCGAGGTGGGGGTACGTGTCGTACTTACTCTGTTGGCATGGGGGGTACGCTCCATGCATACGGGGGTGGGGGTACGTGTCGTACTTACACTGTTGGGGTGGGGGGTACGCTCCATGCATACGAGGGTGGGGGTACGGTCCGTACATATCCGTACCCACGCTATGGACTGCTTGTGCGGGCCGTGCCCAGGCCTTTGCCACGTGGGTACAGCCGTCCCACCATTGTTGGTGTGACGTAGGTGTGGGTGTGGTACGACTCGTACCCACGCTCTTAAGGCGTGGGTACGGCACGTACCTGTATGGTTGTGTTGCCGGTTCGCGTCGTGAAGGACTTCCGTTGTGGCGGTCGCTGGCTTGGCTGGACACGCCCCCACCCCCTCGTAGTGACCAGGGCCTGAGGGTCAGGTATGTCCAGGGCATGTGTGCTGTGTGACTTGGGTGGGGGTTATGTGTCCTGCCCCTGCCCCCCCCCCTTTGCCCATGGGTGTTGTTCTGACCTTCTGCGGCGTCTGCGTCGTAACCTGTAGAGGAGGTCGACTGCTATGAGGGCCGGGATGACACGTAGGTTCAGGTCCATGTCTGTCCGTCGCGTACAGGTCCTCCTTGTTCGCGTCGTCCTGTCTGTCCGTCGCGTACGGGTCCTCCTTGTTCGCGTCGTCCTGATTTCCCGGCAGTTTTTGGCAGCCGGAAAATATTCACCGTGCGGGATGACATCGGTGCGAATCGTGATTCCTGGTTCGTGAATGGCAGGCTGCGTGCGTCCCGACGTCACGTCGGTGCTTTCCCGGATCGCATTTGTACGTTTATTTTGGTCGGTCGGGGTTTTGTACGATTCGTACGGGAAAGGTGTTTCCGTGCGAATCGTAATTCAATGTTTGTATATTTTGACGACCGGGTACGCGTCGGACGGAGAATATGCTCCGTCCGACGGTTCGTACCCGGTTTTTACCGGATTGTGATCGGCACCATATTGTTTTGGTTGTTTTAGTTTTTTTAAGTGGGGTGGTATTGCTGTTTGGTATAGACTATAGGTGTTAATTTATACAGGTTTTTAAAAAGTTAAAAAAGAGAACATGGATTCGTTTTGGGGTTTAGGATGTTTTGGGGTTTTAGTAGGATTTAATTAATATTTTAGAAAGTATTTTGATAGTATACTTACTTTTTTAGTGAGTCTTTTCTGGCAATGTTCAATCTTTTCTTTAGCTGTTTAGAGTAATATCTGTAGTGGAAACATAAATAGATGGAATATATAAGTTAGTTATTTTTTTGAGTAAAGATAAATTAGTGATTTAGTTTAATTTGGCAGTTTAGTTAGAAAAGGTAATTTACTTACGTTTTTAGAATAGTAGTAGGATGTAGGTTTCTTCTGTTTGGCAGAGTTTCTTCTTCGTTCAATGCTTTGGTTTAAGGCTTTCTGTATGTGGCCTTTCTATTGGATGTTTTGAATTTTTTTTATTTAATTGGTTTCCTTTTATGGAAAATGCTAAGTAAGAGTATATTTAGTTTTAAAGGAGGAGAGTTTTAAATAATTATATAGAAAAAGATTGTTTATAATGTGTCTTAATTTTTTTGAATGTGTTCGAAATGCCTATGTGATAATTATTTCTGTGTTTTTTTATTATGTTGTTAAATATTTATATAGTTATAAATGTTATGTTTATGTTTAAGTAGAATATAATTGGAAAATGTATGTTTTAGGAAAATATTGTATTTATGTTGTTTAAAGTATTGGTTTTATTAGTATTAGAATTGTCGATATATGTAGAAAAAACGATATTATTGATGTCTATATTTTGGTAATCGATATTTGTTACATGTGTTATATTTATTTATTTATGTCGATATTTAGTATTGCGATATTGATGTGTGCGATTTTTGTGTGATCGATATAATTGTATTACGATATTGTAGTGTCGATATTAGTGTAGTTTTTTAATTAAGTATGCAATGTCGATAATTTTGATGTCGAAATTTTGTTGCGATATTTGTGTAGTTCGATAATGTGTCTTTCGATAATATGTCAGAAATCCCCCTTCCCAGTTATTAGTCATTTTATTTTTGTCCTCACCGGCTGGTTGATGTAGGTGAGGCTACGTGTCATCTTATTTTGATTCCATCTATATAAAAACTAATAAAATCGATTTAAACCTAAATCATGCGAAAGACCCCGGGGAGAAATCCTCTTCCTCTAAATTTCACCTTGCAACCACAGGTCTCAAAATAATGCATTTCTAGTTGTGCGAAAGAGCTCTGGGTGGACATACAGTTTATACTGGTCTTTCCGGCATGTGGGGAAAGTGCCATCATGAACAGGATGAAATAGTACTGAACAAGTTAGCTGAGCTAGGATAGGCAGTGAAACTGGAGTCGCGTGAGATACCGGAGTCTGTGTCATAAGTGAGCTATTTGACTCGAAAGCCCAGCTTTGTTAAGGACTTGCATTGGCAGTGCCATGATGCAAAGCAGCCCAAAACAGTGCAAAGCATTACATGATACTTACTATTCATTACAAAAAGTGTTTAGCACTGGGAAGGTGAACTTTTCATTGCTTACAATCTTTTTGCTGCAATGGGATGCTACTGGGGCGGATCAATACCAACACCCATAGATAGCCAGACAGGGCCTAGTATCACCAATCGATGCCTACTTGAAGCAGGTGGAAACAAGGGGAAATGTCTTTATTTATTTAAACAAACCTGACTTTCCATGCGTGCTCTAGTGCACAGCACACATCAACCCTTCCTAGTCTGTCCACGCGTAGGCATTTGTACTAGGAGGTCATACCTACTGCACAATGCCCATGCTGGACAGCGCACACCCACTTCTTTGGAGCGAGGTTGTACATGGTGCAGAGGATGGCACCAGCAGGATGCCAATGCTTGTCGCTGCACTGTATGTTCCCCCTGCGCAGTGCAGCACAGCAAATTCGGATGCTGCAGTGCGTGAAAATGTATTAAAACTGGGCCGGGATTACTTGCAATGCATATCAAATTATAACTTGGGATTTGACCAGCTCGTCTTCATGCAGCTCAAATCCTTCACCGCACAAGGGTTTCTGGCCCTCACATAACAAACCGCGTCAGTTTGAAAAGCCCCTGCGCGTCGTTTGCAGTGCTTAATTTGCAAAGAATAGTAATTTTGTGCAGATCAGCTAAATTTAGACGACAATGCGTCTAAATATGCAGATTTGCAGAATGCCAAGGCTGTCGAGCTTTGATTCCACCCCATGCCTCTTTGTTCCACCAGCCTCCCCTTCCACGTGAGCATTGAACAATGGGGGTTACAGCCAGGGCGCATGGGGAACCCCACACTTCACAGTCAGCCAGCTCCATGGACATCCCTGTATGATGAACGCAGATTCCATCAGGAGGTAAACCATTCCCTTTCATTCACACCAACCCCACTACAGTCTCTAAATAAGATAATAGCACTACATGGACCTTAAGGGTCTCCAACCAGTAGTCCGCGAGGTGCTGTAGCTCTCCAGCTACCCCAAGTAGCTCCCCTGTGTGAAGCCCAGATTATTAAATTAGAAAGCTTTTCCTTGGTTGAATTAATATACACATAAAAAATTGAGATTATACAACACTAATAATATTAGTAGCTCT
This sequence comes from Triturus cristatus, assembly GCF_964204655.1. Classification (NCBI taxonomy): domain Eukaryota; kingdom Metazoa; phylum Chordata; class Amphibia; order Caudata; family Salamandridae; genus Triturus; species Triturus cristatus. The sequence goes on from NC_140580.1 coordinate 991,798,309, forward strand.
CTATGTGTTTCATTGAGCATAAGTAGCTCTCTGTACAGAAAAGGTTGGTGACCCCTTGTTTAGGTTGTAAAATGCTGCGCATAGATGTCCACCCCCACTGATGGTTGGTATTTTCAGAGTTGTTCTGCTAATCCACGGAGGCCAGCCCTTAGCTCTTCTGGGCCTAAAGCTAGATTCCAAAATGCACAAAAAATTGTTACAGACTGGAACTGTGTTGCCAGACCTCTCCCCAAAACCTTAAGAAGGAAAAACATTTTGGTGTTTGGAATGAGTGGTGATTACAATAGTAAAAAAAAAAAAGTACAGCAAAGCTTCTTTATCAGAGGGAGTACCCACCCCTTTTGTATTGTGGGTGTCAATCCTTATCTGAGCAAACATTGCAAAGTGGCAGAACCAGGATTGGGAACAATTTCTTAATAATGAATGAATTAATGATTATTTTTGTGGTTAATAAAAACGAATACAAAAAAAACCCCAACATATGTATACAAAAAATGGAGGGAAAGCAGACTGTAGGCAATTTTTAAAAAGAAAAATGAATAAATATATATACACAACATGTTCGTAAAACCTCCTTTGCTGTCTTTAGTTAAAACAATGAGAGTAAAACCAGGCTTTTAGGCACGACAAATCAGTACTTCGGTGGTGGCCAGACTGAGTAGGCTCCCCCAGGTTTAAGGACCGCCCAGATGTTTACCACCGTCGGCCTGTAGGGACTTATCCATCAATGCTGTTCGGGTGTAGTAGATACAATTGGCAAAATTGGCCATATGCTTCAGTGTCTAACGTGTAAAGCTGCTGGACTGCCTTGTTTGCTGTGCGTGTGCCCAGTTGGAGGATAATGGGCTTAAGGTGCATTCGGCAAACTAGCCGCAAGGCAGGGCAGCAAAGTAGAATATGAGCCAGAGACTCTCATTTATAATTGCAGAGACGATACTCCTTGATAACCAACCTTGCTTTCACCGTTGGATACAGTTCTTTTAAATGGAGAGGGTGTAGTCTGACTGCAAGAATCGTATATAGGGCTAGTCTCTCCACGGGCTGCGAAAGATGTTGTTTAAGGCCAGGGAGTGTGTGGGGGAGCTTTGGGTCTCGTGGAAGCCTCTGGCTGCCAGGGCTTCAATGTCCAACATGTGAGAGTGTGATCATACTTGCTTTTTTATTATTGTTTTGATGGTAGCAACTTAATTATGCTGGAGTCCCAATTCTCTGTGGCTAGGTGCAAGAGTTCTTTGGAGGAGGCGAGACCGGGGATTGCTAGGTTGTCGGAAGATGTAATTTATAACAGTCTTCATCGAGTTCTCTGGTGCCGCCGTTGTTAGATAAAAGTATTTCGCTAAAGCTGCCAGATCTTCCAATAAGTCCTGTGCAAATTTACATGGATACGCCTGTTGTGCGTAGTTGAGGGACAGTAGCAATTTCGCCCTCAGCACTCTTTGAATAGCCATTGTTGTTGGACTGTCTAAGATGGCAGAAAGTTTGCAAAGAGCATAGGTGACCATTTTTCCTTTCTGCTGCAGTTTGTGAAGGTGGACCCGTGAGCGGCCCGTTTCACAGAGCCAGGCCCCAAGATAATTACAAGATTGTACACAGTTCAAAGTTAACGGACCCAACCTCCACTTTGGCACTTTTCTTTTCGAGTGGTGGCCAAAGATCACTATCTTGGACTTGGTTGGGTTAGCCATCAGCTTTTTTGTAGCATTGTACTCTGAAAGGGCTGTCAGTGCTTTTTGAAGGCCGATTTTAGTGTGATCCACAAGTACCAGGTCGTCAGCATATTGCATCAGCTGGATCTTTGTGTGCCCGATCCTGGGGTTCGCTAAAGTGGCTCCATGCAGAGCACTGCCCATGTCCGCCATGTATAAGTTGAAGAGCATCGGGGCGAGGACATAGCCCTGCTATAACCCCCGGTCCGTGGCAATTTTTTCTGTGGCGGACTCACTAGAGATTTTAACTCTCACCAAGATTCGCGAGTACAGGGATCTGATGGCTTGTAGCAGACGGGCTAATGTTCCAACGTGCCGATTTCTGCCATAAGATGGTGCGGTCTACCCCCTCGAAAGCTGCTGTATAGTCGATGAAGCAAGCAAAAAGCAGCGGGGTGCAGTGGGCCACTGCTTGATGAGCTAGATATGACAGGGCAATGATGTTATCAATGGTGGAACCACCTGATCTGAACCCGATCTGATAAAAGGGCAAAAGCCCTTTGCTGCTAACCCAATCTGCTAGCTCTGCCAAAGGGGCTCTTGCGTAATCCTTGCCCTCGATGTTCAATAGGGCAATCATACGATAGTTCCTAGGGTCGGCACTTGGCCCTTTTTTATATATTGGATGCAGCAGCGACCCCCTCCAGGAGTTTGGAACAACCACCAAAAGCCTGCACTCGGAGTATAGCTGAGCCAAATTGTCAGCCCAAAAGTCGATGTCCTCCCTAAGGAGGGAACCAGGCAGGCCATTAGGGCCGGGTGCTCCATTGTGCTGTATCTTTTTTAAGATGGTACAAATTACTTGTTTACCTGGGGGGTAGAATCGACTAGAAATGCAGTAAGGTTTGTTGCGACATTGCCAGATTGCTTCCCTTGTGTTGTAGTTTTCTCTGAAGGAGTTACATTCGGAACCTCAGTGTAGAGGGCTTTCACATGGGCTACCCAAATACCCGCGTCGAGTGGGTTCTCTCTGTTGAAGGTCCCTTGGATTAGCTTGTTTAGATGTTGTCAGAATTCTTGGGACTTGCCCGGCACCAGCAGCTCAAAGATCTTCAGCCATTTTGCCTCTGTAAGTGCGCGTTTTGCCTTCCAGACCTGTTGTGAATGGTTCTTGGCCGCTAATTTGAATTCCTTTATGGCAGACTCGGACCTGGTTTTCAGAGAGACCCTGCGTTTGGAGTTTAATTGTTTGGTACATTCCTTAATAGCTGGGAGATGTCCCAATGTATGTGCAGGATTTGCAGTCGTTCTATATGCAATATTCCCCCGAAGCAAAGAAGCTAGGTCATAGTCAAGTGTGCCCCATTCCCCTATGAGGCCCCAGTTGTTAAGAACGGTCTGTCAGCCTTTCCGTGTTGCTTTCCATGAGTCAAATTTATTAATTGGAAGTGGCCCCCATTTGATTCTACTAAGGAGTCTGTACTGTTCTTCCCCCTTAGTTATTCCGATGCAGCGGAGAGTATGGTGGATTTTCGCTATGATGGTTAACTGCAGGGTTAGGGCGGCGTGGTCACTTTAATTCCGGGGTTGCACTGCGTAATTTGACATGCGTTTTTGTAGTCTCTCGCTCAATAAGATGTAGTCTATTGTGGTCTGGTTGTTGTAAGTGGGTGCAAAAAACAAAATGCCCCTCGGTTGACTTTTATAGTTAGAGAGTGTGTTGTTGCCAAATTATATGCCCGCATGAGGGCATTGAATCTCCCGGTGCTCCTGATGGGGTGACTTTCGAGTACATTCAGCCCTATTTCATGCATGTTAAAGTCCCCAAGGATGATGGAGTCCATGGCTGCAAACTGTAGAAGCAGAGTTTCAATCTAGTTTATCAGCCGACTAAGCTTGTCCTTCAGACCCGGCCCGTGGGGATTGTGATAGACATTAATTAAAAGTATTGGTAATGGGCCGTCAGCCGTGTTCAGGCCTTTCAAAGTGCCTTAATAATACTGCACAGACATCGGCTGTCAGACAAGAGGTTGCTTCCATGCCTTCGCCAAGTCTGCTGCAGAGTTTGCATCTCACAGAAGAGTGGGCACATGAGTCACCTGATGTCATCATCTCCATGAGTGTCAACCTCTAACAGTGATCACACATCAGTGGCCTTCTTATCCAGTCAAGCAAATCATTTGTCATCTTCGCTCTGGGTCACAGGCAATGATGGATGTGCAACGGGTCTTTCCCGGTTCTAAACACCCAATTGGAATTAGTCATCCTGGGACCTTTATTTTGCAGATTTATCTACACTGGTTTTTGGTAGCTGTGAGTAAAACCCATATTTCTGTTGATCCGTGACATGGTATTTCAAACAGTTCTTTACTACCTGTGACTCACTTATAATACAACTTTTCTTACCTTTGCCCTTCTGTTGCTGAAGAGTTAAGCAGATTAAGTGACACCATAAATCTTACCTTCCAATCTAAGAAACCGGTTTCATTGTTACGATAGATACATGCATTCCTTGTGGTCATGGGACCCGCAGACCTGGGTTTTAAATCCACTTTTGGAAAGTGACCAAAAGCTGAGCAAACTGGGGTACCACCCTATGCCTCAATTTTCAACATGTGGAACATAAAATAATAAATCTGTTGCCTAGGGAGTCTGTACACAAATCCCTTAGATGCCTCGACTGGTTCCAAGAGATGCATTTCAAAGCCCTCTGCAGTGCTCATAGAGCATTCCACAGCGCAGGACCTGCCTTTCTCAGATAACGATGACTCCTTAATGTCCTGAGGACGTTTCCAATCAACTAATGAGAAGTTTTTCTGGACCCTGCACATCATGCATAGCCATCTGGGTACTTGGTCATGTTTCTTTCTCATCTACAAACCTTGGAATTAATTTCCCATGCATACGAGATGCATCTCTTGCATTATTCAGAAAACAGCTAAAACACGGCTATTTGACTGGGGCGGGGCCAAAATGGCGACCACGTAAGCTGCTCATAAAGGAGCTCTGCAGCCCTCGGCCCTCACTAAAGCACCCTGTGATGAACCCGCTGCCTCCCTCGGTACCTGCAGGGGGCGACTGATCCCCCTAGGTATTCTGGAGCACACAGTGTGGTAGGTGCTGCACCGGGTGCGCTTTCCCGGGCTGCGAGTACTTGGAGCCAGAGAACACGGTCTGTGACCCGCAGTGGGCAGCGGTGAGCCGGGCGGGCGTGTCTTGCTTGCACAGCACAGAGGTGTGCAGAGCAGAAACTGCATGAATGCAGACCCCGCCTTCCCACTGCACCAGCGCTTTGGCTGACTCCTCACGGATTAGGAGTGTGGCGGCTTCTTTGGTACTCAGCTGCATTGGCTGTCCTGAATCAGAGGTGGCCACGCATCATGTGGGACTTCACCGCATGATGCCTGACCAGCTCATTGGGACACGCTGCCCTCCTAGCTGGTCCTGGATTGGGTGAGTGACCGCCGAGAGAGGCTCATCACCACAGTTTTGGACACTACTCCTCCCTCTTTCATTACTGCAAAACGGGGTCTCCGCTGCTGTGCAGCTCTCCCATCCACCCCAGCAGCAGACATTTTCTGCCCTGCCCGATCTTGAGCACATGTACTGATTACCTTCCCCTTTGAAGTGCTGGGACCAATTTATCAACGGCCCACTGCTGCGGTCTTGGTGGAGCCTGAGGGGGTCGCTCTCTTCGCCTGCAGGCTCCGAGGCCTTGTGACTAGGGACTTGAACTGTAGAGTTGCAGTTCATCGTGTGCTGTCATTGCCCACGTGCCTCCTCACCCTTTAGCAGCTCTAGGGGGCCGTATGGACCAGGGGCATAGTGGCAGAACCAGGGACAGGAGTGTCCCACATGTGTGCCGTTCCAAATTGCTCACTGTGATGCATTTTGATCAACGCGGTATAACTGGCATATAGCGCCTGCAGTGCATGACACCTCAGGAACTTCCCAAACAGCTTGCTCATACTCATGGCGCACTGCCAACATGGTTCGTCCCAAGGCAGATATAACCCCGGCGGTGGCACCTGGCACACGGGGAGGCGACTCAGAGTGAATGACCATGCACTCCAGATGATTCATTGGGAATCACTTTAGCGGCATACTGACGTAGATTTGATGAGATCCTCGCTGCCGCGCTGGATATTAAAACCACCCTGGAACCAAAAATATTAACTTGAATCTTATAAGGGAGGACCATAAGAGGATAAAAGAATGTGTTGTATCTACAGAATCAACGTTGGCATTCCTTGGCCCATCAGTCCTTGAAACTAGCATACATATCAAGGTCCTGCCGGATGAGGTGGCGTATCTGCACAGGTGACCTGGAAGGCAGGTCCTGGCGCAATAATGTTCGGACAGTGGGCTTACCAGAAAGCGCCGCGGGTCACAGCATGGAGTTATACCTTGAGGACTGGGTCTCCAGGACCATACTGCAGGGTAAGCACTCTAATTTATGTTCTGTCAAGTGCACCCACAGAGTGCCAGACAGACTCCCCACCCCCCCGGGGAATCCTCCATATCCAGTGGTCACCCGCCTATTCAATTATAGGGACAGGAATCATATCATGCATGTCACCAGAGCCAGGGGCCTATGGCTGGTGGAAAACCCCCAAGTCAATATTTTTCCGGATTATATCCTTGAGGTGCAATGATGGAGGTCTTCCTTCATAGCAGTGAAGTGCTGCCTGCGGGAACATGATCTCAAGTATGCCCTCCAGTTCCCTGCAATGCTGCAGGTCATGCAGGGAGACAGTACCACCATCTGCGCGACCCCGGAGTATGCATGGTCCTGGCTGGAGTGAAGGGGCATTACAGCCACACCAGGAGAATTGGCCTCCCCCCCTTGGAATGGAAAGTGCAGGGTCTCCGCAGGGCCCGTGGCAGACACAGCCCGGTTGGCCCTATGAAGGAACAGGCTGTCAAGAACAGAGCACAAGTGGTTGCGGAAGTGAAACAATGATCAGTAGCTCCCTCTCCAACTGACTTGGAAGCGGGCTGTCATGATGGGGATTACCCCCAGACATTGACTTACACTTGATGGCTGCAATACTGGGGGAGGGAAGGCCCTACTGTGACTCTTCAAACCGCTGGGGACATATTAAGAGTACATGTTTTCATGGAGATTGTCCCGCACTCTTCTGTTTCTTGGTGCAGTAGACAGGAAGGTGGGCTGGGATGTTTGTTTTACTCGTGTACTGGCTGGGGGCTGCATCCTTCCGTTACACGACATTGGTTGCTGCTACTTCTACTGAAAGGAAAATAGCCATCACCGGTGTAAACATATAAACACTGAAAAAACACCTTTGCAACCACAAAATAAGTGCCATTTAAAGAAAGGAAAAGATGAGTGAAAGTCATTTTTATTTCTTCCTGAAGGGGCCAATGCAATGTAACTTTGTTATACAAGGAAGCATCAAGAAACACTGGGCTAACATTATTCTGCTTGAGTTTTCTTGTTTAGGGATGTCACTAAAACATTGTCTCTTCTTCCTTCTGCTTTTTTCAGTTTTGTGTTCTTTGGTCTAATGCTGCAGTGTTTAGAAGCATGCAAAGTTGCATGATGGCCTTTCAAAATCGAGCTGAAGTGCTTCCCTGTAAGAGATCCTTGTCACTTGCTAGATAGTATGCTGAAAGCATCTGTACAATCTTCAGAGCTAATGAAGAATGCTATTGACCATTCTGTCCATTCTGGTGCAGTAAAATGTATTTGGACCTCATATACCCTGTGCACACACTATCTAGACACTTGATCAGTGCAGAAAGCACGCAATAATTAAAATTAAATTAAAACTCCATAAACACCGGAAAAATACCGTTTCTGTTGTATTTAATGGCGCGAAAATGAGTAACCACTGATTGCCACCGTTTTTTTAAGGTATTGAAAAAACTGAAAAAACCCCACCAGAATTTACCAAAAATAGAAACTGAAAACAGGAAAGGCTAATTATAATCTACTCACATAGAACGTGAAGGGTATGTGCACATATAGGAAAAGACACGATTCACTTCTATCTTAGGAGTCACATTCAATTTACTTGCTTACAGGAGACACATTTAATGGCAGTATAAGTCCAGAAGTTACGCAAACGTTGGCAAGGCCTTTTGGTGGGTATCACAAACTGCACTTATGCCAGGGGGTCCTCTTGTGGGTGGTAACAGGAGTACCATTTGTGTCTGAAAATACTGTAATTGACCCTGAAGACAGGTATGTCTTTATGGAGGGCACATTAGACAGGGAACCTATTACTTTGGTGGCGCTTTATGCACCTAATGGAGGTCAAGCTCTCTTGTTGACCTCATTGTCACTCGCCCTTATTCATTCACCACAATTGCCCACATTCTGGTGCGGAGATTTTACTTGTTGCCCAGAGTTGGACCTTGACAGGTCCACTCCTCCGCTTCTGGGGGCACAGTCTCACACTACCTCCAAGCACCAACAGCATTGGTCACAGAAAATCTGGCGCCCGTGGAACCCGCTTAAACGGGAATATTTCCATTACTCTGCACTACATGCTCTCCACAGCAGGATAGATTTAATTTTTGGATCAGGGACACTTGCAACTAAATGCAGACAAGCAGAAAATTTGGGGCGGACATTATCAGATCTCCGTCCATTGTTGGTATCTTTCAAGTGGGGGAGACCACATCCAACCCTTCTTACCTGGCGCTTGCAATCACAGGCATTGGCATACACTGTATTTAGGACTACTATTGGGGAACAGGTCTGTAGATATTTTATGGAGACCGAAGGATCTTCTTCAAATGAAGGGGTGGAGTGGGATGCCTTCAAGCTGGTAATAGGGAGGGGATTATGTCAACACATTTCGGAGTACACCAGGCCCTACAGGGAGAACTGCTGGCTCTAGATGTCAGACTAAGGGGGGTGGGAATGGATTGGATAGATGATCTGACCTCCTACCTGGTACTGGCCAACCTTAGGAATGATTATAGAGTTGTATGTGGACGACAGGCCAATTTGGATTTTAAAGAATACACCAAGCGAAAGCATGAACTGTGTGATAAAGCCAGCAGCTTATTGGCCTGGTTGTTGAAATCCAAATGTCCCCATACCACAGTCAGTGCTATTCACACTTGTGCTGGTCACATAGTGAACTCCCAATTAGACATCAATAAACAATATGGCCTTTCTTACCGAGACCTATATCAGGCCCCACCGGATATGACTCCAGATGCAATTCTAGCCTATTTACAACCTATAGAAAACTCCTTCTCGCTCCCTTATTGGCACAAGAGCTACATACGGAGTTGTCTCTTGAGATCACAATGGCCATCAAACACATCGCGATGGGCAAAACACCTGGCACTGATGGGCTACCAATTGAATTTTATGACACATATCAGGCACTCTTGGCACCATGTTTATTAACGCTGTACCCGCGAGCAAAGATGCAGGGTAGTCTTCCGGGAAGCATGCAAGTGGTCCTAATCACTGTGCTCCTGAAGCCTGGGAGAGACCCTCTGGAGGGAACATCTTTTCATTCATTGTCTCTTCTGAACCTAGATTACAAGGTACTGGGGAAGGTTTTAGCGAACCGGCTGCCCCAGATGGTGACAAAAACAGAATCGTTCTGGGCCGCAATGCTTTCCTTAATATTAGTCGATAATTCAGTGTATTGGATTGGGCGCATAGGACATCCACACAGGGCTGGGTAGCCTCTTTAGACATAGAGAAGGAATTCAACACCCTGGGTTGGGCCTATCGACAGGGTGTCCTGCAGAGACTGGGGTTTGGCCAGGATTTCTGTATGTGGATACAGATGCTTTATACTGCTCCCATGGCCAGGGTACGCACAGGTGATATTGTGTCGTACAGTTTTTACGATTGGATGCTGGAACAGGCAGGGATGACCTCTCTCCCCATTACGGATTGCTCTGGCTATGGAACCATTAGCCTGTATGCTCAGGGAACGAGTGATTGAATGGGGATATCAGACGGCAGAATTATCCCAGATAGTTTCCATGTAATCCGACAATACATTGATTTATTTGAAGGCCGATCCATTGCTTTTGCCAGCAGTCGTCGAATTTGGATGATTTCGGCTTAGCATCCGGACTGAGAATCAACTGGGGGATGTCATGCCTCTTTCCCTTATTTAAGGTACCCTCAGGTCTACGGGAACTGGAGAAACACCCCCCTCAACAGTGGGCCCCCGATACATTTAAGTATTTAGGAGTACATGTTTATCACACGGAGAAAGACTTGGTGGATGGTAACCTAGGCAAGGCACTCACATCAATCTGTCAATCATTGCCCTTATAGTCACAGCTGCCAGTTTTACCAATGAGCCGGATATCCACTGCTAAGATAGGAGGGGGTGGGCCCACACTGCCTCACACTCCAGCACTCCGTTTGCCCCGATGCATGAGAATAAATGCAGTGCATGATAACACTTTCTGATAATTGCCCTTTTTCAGTAGAGAGCAACACTATTTTTGGGGGTGCTGGAGATGCTTTCCAAAGTCTTCTCAGGTCTCAGTGCCACTCGCTGGGCGCAGGTGCATCAACCAGAGCTCAACAGCTCGTTAGCTCAAGGGAGCCTTTTCAAATAGGAGGGGGTGGGCGCACACTGCCTCACACTCCAGCACTCAGTTTGCTCCGATACCTCACACTCCAGCACTCAGTATGCCCCGATGCATCATAATAAATGGAGAGCATGGGGGCGTGGCCAACCGGGCAGCGAAATGGCCGCTCTGTGAGCGAGCTCCGCCGGCTGCACTAATTAATCCTTCGAGAAATCCTGCACCGCCCGCACTGGGAGTCCCGATCCATACTCCGGGAGACGCCGCGTAGCCCAGTGGTGCATCGACTGCAGTTTGATGCCTGACCGAGACTGGGGGGGTGAGCTGTGCCTCTTGGTGTCCCGCGCGTGAAGATCCTGAGACGCGCGACCGCTGCTGCGGCTGCCGGGGACGGCTGGGAGCGGCCACTGGAGGCCGAGGCTGCGTGGGCCTGTGGCGAGCTGGGAAGCTGAGGCCCCCACACCGCAGGTCGCGGACGGAAGGAACAACGTGTCAGGTGGTGCGGATCCACCCGGGGGCCCGGCCGTTGGTCATCGGCTGCTTTCTGGTGCTCCGTTGCTGATCCCGGCTGCCGCTGGCGAGGGGAGAGACGACGCGAGAGGCGGGGACGCCATTTTGTGGCCACTGCAGGAGGCGGACGCGCGACAATCTCTGGCTGTGGGCTGCTAGATCCAATCCCTGGCGACCCCGTGCCGCCGCACATACGCTGCTGTGGAGCCCAGTGTCTGATTGAGGTGAGCTTGAGGGGGCGGCTGGTGCCGTGAAGTCAGGAAACACTCTGCAGCCCGAGGTCGAGGGTGCAAGGGGAGCCGTGCGGGGCTGGCCTGCCTCCTGGTACCACGGATTGTCCCTGCGCTGCGGAGCGATCGGGGCTGGACCTGCGGGGAGCCTGGTGGTCGTAACACCCAGGAGATGACAGTCCCGGCCGGTGAAATTTGACTACGACCCACAGCGGGTGAGCCGCCAGGGGGGGGCCCCGGGGCGCTGGTGTTTGATGGGGGGCTTGCCCTGTGCGATGACCCTACCTGGCCGGAGGTGATGAGGAGGCGATCCTAGCCCGGCCCTGCGAGCGGAGCCCTGGGAGAGCGGGCGGCCGGGATCCTGAAGCGGAGTTGAGTGGGCACATCTAGGGTGCGCGCCCGGCCTAACTATAACGGAGAGGCCCCACTGGCGGACTGGGGGCTGAAATCTGCTGGCCGACGGCTGCATGAAGAACTGTGCGCGCGGCGCCCCGCGGTGGGGAATCTAAGGTGGCCCGACTGGCGGCCGTGACCGGTGATCTGCGGCGAGGCCTTGGAGTCCTGACCTCCTGTCCCGCTCTGATAGTGCCTGTGGCATTGCCCGTGCCCCTGTAGGCCCGAGATCGGAGGAGCGACAGCCTTGAGCGAGGGTGCCTGGTCTGCCTGAGTAGCGGCCGGGGCCGTTGACGCCGTCGTCTGGCCGCGAAGCTGCCTTGTTGATCCCGGCTGGCACTGCCCCATAGCCATGGGAGGGGAAAAACGAGGCGAAGCAGTCCAGGCTCACGTTGGAGCATAAGCGTCAGGCCAAGCAGCAGGCGGCGGACCTGGAGGCGGCGGAGTCCTCCTTGCACGGGACAGAGCCGGAGGTAGACTACCGAGCGCTGATGCTGGAGGTCCGCTCAAGTCTCAAAAGCATCGATACCAAGCTAGACGCCATGGCCACCCAGTTGGACTCCGTCAAACAAAGGGTGGACTCGCACGAAACCAGATTGGACAGCCTTGAGAGTGGGCACGCTGACTGCTGCGAGTTCAGACACGACACCAAAAAACAACTCACGGCCGTGGAGAAAGAACTGGAATTCCTCCGGGCCAAAACGGATGATTTAGAGGCGAGGTCCCGAAGATCCAACATCCGAATCACGGGCATACCAGAGACGACGAACATTGGCAAAATGGAAATGTATGTCTCAGAACTCCTCCATGAGCTCTTTGATCCGGCGCTCTCCCCGGTGTTCACAGTGGAAAGTGCGCATAGATCGCTCGGTAAGAAGCCGCCGGTGGGGGCGGCGCCGCGTCCTATCCTGGCCAAGATCCTGAATTTCCAAGACAGGGACCTCATCTTACGCCTTGCTCGCGAAAAGGGGAAAATTGTACACAAAGGGAATAACATCTCCTTTTATCCGGACTTCACTCCCTTGGTACAGGCGGCCCGGAAGGAATTTTTACCTGCTAAGAAGCTGCTACTTCAGGCTGCCGTCCCGTATGCACTGTTATACCCAGCGAAACTGAGGGTGACACACGAGGGTACCACACACTACTTCACAGAGGCGAAGACAGCGCTGAAGTTCGCCAGGCAGCTTGGGGGGGCTGCGTCAAGACGCAGGCCGCCACAGGCGGAGGTGGACGAAGGGCACTTAAGTGACAACGATTGACCCTGGCGGGAGTGGGAGTTATGTATGATCCGTGTGGGGTGTTCTACCTGGCGGGTGGGGTGCCAGCCCTGTTCCGTCCACGGTTGCTCATGGTTTACGGTTTTTAGTTGCTAAGGGGATGAGTGGGGCCTGCAAATGTTAAATGTGCTGCACTTGCTGAAATGCTCCTTCAGGGCAAGGTCTCCCAATTAGGTATAAGCTTGGATCTAAGTGGGGCGGGCTCAGCTGGTGTGAAGCGGTGTTTTCCATAGTGCAGCCACCCTGTGCAAACGGGGGAGTACGCCTGGTGCACCACGCCCCATGGGGTGCATCCCAATGTTGGTGAGTTTGAGTTGCAATCACGCTTCGCGTGATCCATGGGGGGATTTGTCACAACCTGATTGGGGGGTTGGTGAGGGTGGGGGGCGGGGGGGGAAGGAGGGTTGGTTTGAGTTATGTTGGTTCTGGTACGATGGATGTGTATGTTCGCAGATCACCATGATGCCCTGGTTGAGCACTAGGAGAGAGATGCAGTATGTAGACGGGGGTGGAGGAGAATCAACGCAAAATGGCTAGAGTGATAGCAGGCGTTAGGATATTAACGTGGAATATTAGAGGACTCGGGGACTATAAAAAAAGCTCGGCTCATGCAAGGGTACCTCTCCCGACACAAGATAGACATCTGCTTCCTGCAAGAGACGCATGTGCAGTCCACCCCCTCACCTAGACTGAAGCGCTCGCGCTGGGCATGGGTACATTCCACCGCTTATTCTAATTATGCTAGAGGGGTGGCAATCCTCATAAGAGCCGGGCTGGACTGGAAGGAACACAGCACTCACTTGGACACAGAGGGGCGCTACGTTATTACCCACGGTGTATTGCAGGGGAGGGAGATAGTGCTGGCGGCGGTGTACGGACCCAATGTAGATGACCCTGACTTCTTCCGGGATCTATGGGCACGGATTATGCTAATGGACTGCTCCATGATTATCCTGGGAGGGGATTTTAATGTACCACTGGTGGATGCGGTGGACCGTAGGGGTGCGGGAGGTCCCACACACACCAGAGCGAGGCAGGCAGTCTTTGACATCATGGAAGAGGGGTTGCTGTCAGATATATGGAGAGTCAGACATCCGGCAGATATTGTGGGGACATGTATTACGAGCCAGCACGCGGCCTGGTCCCGGCTGGACTACTGGCTGGTCTCGCCGGATGTGGCATCCTGGGCGGAAGAGGTGGATATTCAGGCCCGGTCACTTTCTGATCACGCTCCGTGCCTGTTGGTGGCGAGGATACCTGATGCCCCTGCTCGCGCGTTCTCCTGGAGGCTGCCCCCGTACGTGTTTACCGACTCTGTCTTTACGGAGGAAATTAGAGAGGATATTGTGCGCTATTTCGACATAAACGCGGGTACAGTGGATACGGAGGCGGCCCTTTGGGACGCATTCAAGGCGGTGATCCGGGGCCAGTGCATCTCTAGGAGGGCGGGGGTCCTCGGGGCAATACGCGGCACACTGAGCAGGTTGGAGGGAGAGTTGCGGGACTTGGATGTAGGTTTCTGTAACGACCCGTCGCCTGCACTGGCGGTTCAGATGAAAGCCAAGCTGTTGGAGTTCGGCGAGGAGGCGCAGCGCGAAGTGAAGTTCCTGGGAAAGCAGGCGGAGGCCCGTCGTTATGGTGAAGGCGATAGGCCTAGCAGAACTTTGGCGAGGCTCACCTCCCCGCGTGCGCGGTCTGATTTCATAACGTCCATAAGGGACGGGTCGGGTGAACTCCGGTTAGGACATGAAGCAGTTCTGACTGCCTTCGCTCAGTTTTACTCGGCCCTCTATACGTCCAGGCAGACTACAGCCCCGGAATCCCTGGACGCTTTCCTAGACTCCATTGCCATGGTTTGGTTTAATGACCACCACCGTCGATATATGGATGTCCCGTTCACTGTTCGGGATGTCGTGCAGGTGATAAAGAGCATGCCGGCGCACAAGGCTCCCGGCCCCGACGGGTTGACCACTAGTTTTTATAAGACCTATGTTGACGAACTGGCCCCTAGGCTCCTCTCTGTCTTCGCTGAGGCCCAGGAGACGGGCTCTCTGCCGGACTCGATGCGGGAGGCACTGATAATCACATTGCTAAAGCCGGACAAAGATAGCCAGTTGCTCGACTCGTACCGTCCACTATCCCTCATCAACGTAGACGTTAAAATCTACGCTAAACTGATCGCAGACAGGCTTCAGCCCCTATTGCCCATGGTGGCATTGCCCGATCAATCGGGATTTGTCCCCGGCCGCGCCACGTCGCACAATCTAAGAACGATATTCTCAGTACTGCACTACCTACACCCCTCCATCCGGGCGGCGGTCATTTTTCTTGACGCTACAAAGGCGTTTGATTCGCTGGAATGGCCCTACCTGTTTCGGATTCTAGGCAGAATGGGATTTAGCCCCCTCTTCATAAACTTAATACGGCCCCTATACGCAGCTCCCAGGGCGAGAGTGCGGGTGAACGGGCTGATATCCAAGCCATTTGGCATATCTCGCGGGACCAGGCAGGGGTGCCCCCTGTCCCCGCTGCTATTTGCCATTGCCATGGAGCCTCTGGCAGCTCGGGTCCGCCAGCACCACACTGCCCGGGGTATTGGCTTCAGCTCTCGCAGCCTGCTGATATCCTTGTATGCGGATGATGTAACGTTATATGTTGCTGACCCCGCCGAAAACTTGAATCCACTGCTGAGGGAGTTTGTCAGATTCGAGGGCCTGGCAGGAATAGCTATAAATTGGTCCAAGTCTGTTGCGTTCCCTCTGACGGATGCCACCCCGGAGGTGACTTCGGATTATCCCTTGCGCTGGGAAACAGACTCGGTCAAATACCTGGGGGTCTGGATTAGTCGCAACCTGAGTGATCTGTGGACACTGAACTATGGGAGAGCGGTGGACTGGCTGGAGGGGAAAATCGAGATATGGAACAAGCTCCCCCTATCTTTAGTTGCGAGGATAGCCCTAGCAAAGATGGTAGTCCTCCCGAAGTTCCTATATCTCTTTGTAAATCTGCCGTTGCCCTTGACTGCGCAGTTCCATGCTCGGGTGCGGTCACTGCTGTTGACGCTGGTCTGGGCCGGAGGCCAGGCGAGATCGTCCTGGGCGCTGCTCACCCTCCCGTTGAGACAGGGTGGACTGGGGGCCCCAGACATGGCGCTGTACGCGCTATGTGCGCAAGCACAATTCCTACACTTCTGGGTTTTCCCTGCCCCCTACCAGCCGCATGTGGCGGTGGAGAGGGCGGTGGCGGCTCCATTGCCCCTTAGCGTGGCATTATACGCGAGGGCGCCCCGCCCGTCTGGAGACGTTGACACGGTGGCCTTGCTCCGCTGGTCGTGGCGGGAGCTGCAGAGGAGGGCACGCCTCCCTCTCCTGTATGCGCCGGCTGTGCCCCTGAGGGGCAATCCACTGATTCCCTGCCTGCAGGACAGGGGGGGGGAGACGTTGTGATTAGAGGAAAAGTTCTGCGCACTTTCGCGGACATTTACCCCGACGGCACCTTTGGGGTTCCTGTAGAGGGGGAAACTGAAACGCAGGAGACTTTTGCGGATATGTTCGCGCTCCATAAGCTTAAAGAATCCTGTAAGGCGTTATGGCCTCTGTTCCCGGATGAGCCCCCGCATTTTCAGGCGCTGCAAAACCTACTGTCGAGGGCTTCCCCCAAAAAACGTGTGTCCCGGTTATACAACTGTATGCAGGAGCAAGCTCCCATTATGGTGCCGCCCTCGCTGCATGCGTGGAACGCGGAATTAGAGTCCCCTCTTTCGGACGAACAGTGGACCTTTTGCTGTGGGCAATTGAAGGAATTGTCGCCTAACTATAGGTTGCGCCTCGTACATTTTAAGTTCCTACACAGATACTATCGTACACCTCGGTTGCTGCACCGTATGGGCCTCAGGGAAGACGACACTTGTTGAAAGTGTGGGGCCGAAAATGCCACTTTTCTGCATGTGGCGTGGAGCTGTCCCCGCCTGGAGGAATACTGGTCGAGCATTTTTGTAGCTATTAACCAAGTCCTCCATAGAGCCGACGCGCCATCTCCACACCTGGGGCTACTAGGTTATGTCAAAAATACTCTACCAAAATCTAGGAAACTACATGCGCTGTTGCTCCTTTATGCTAAGCGACAGGTGGCGGTACGTTGAGGACGCAGATTCTTGCCTAAATTTGAGGACTGGGTGAAAGACGTGACGTATGGCAACACACAACTTGAATGCTATTGGGAAACAATGCCGGTCACTTCCCGACCTAGGGACATCTGGGAGCCCTTTTTGCAATGGGCCCGTGAGAGGGCGGACTCCCCACGAGCCACAGGTTCACTGTCTGGTGAAATATCTGACAATATGGGTTAAGGTTGATCGGGGGTGTGGAGGAGTTCGCATGCGCCGCTGGGCTCTGGAGGACACTATGAGTGGGGGTGGCTGGCCGGGTGAGGGGGAGGTGCAGCTGAGCCTCGATGTTTGTGGGGTGGAGCGCCAGGGCGGATAGATCCCCGGATCTGCGGGAGGCGGGGAGGCAGCCCACTTGGGTCCCGTTTCGCTGGGGTGAGTGTCCAAACTTGATTACTATAGCTGTGTGCTTCTCCGAATGTGCTGTTCCCTCTACAGGAGTCGTTCATCAATCGATAGTGCGAACTGTTTGGTTTTTAATGCCTTCCATCTGTACCATTGTTTGTTTTTGTTATGGTTTATATGACGGTGAATTTGGGTGTAAAAAAAAAAAAAAAAAACTGATTGGTATATATATGCTGCGTTACAGTGGTAGATTGTATCAGAAATTGCCTGCTTTGCCACGGCTCTGCATATATTTAACTGTAATGTTCTGAATTTGCTGGCCTGAATAAACAAAATTGAAAAAAAAATAATAAATGGAGAGCATGAGAACACTTTATTCGTGTCAGGCTTTAGTATTTCACCCTTGTTGGTGCAGCCAGTGCTGTGTATCTCTAGACACGTGTTTCAGAATAAGAGGACTTATTGGAGAGTAGTAGCCTTCCTACGGGGCAGTTTATGGTATATTTGAACCTTCGGGATGTGGCTGGCAAGATGTGAAATGCCGACAGAGACTTTACTCAAACAGATGCTCCCCTTGGAGCGGATACTGGCTACCACGACTTTGCCGCGCGCAATATCTGTCCTATATGACAATTAAGCCTGAGTGGAGATTGCGAAGTGCAAAAAAAACGCAGAGCTTTGCAAGCGGATGAGTGCATTAGATAAATGCTGTTTGTGGTGATTTTAAGTGCTGGGTGTTTTCCCGCACTGTGCAATCATCGCGAATGGCACCATGCACAGCGCAAGCGGGTGCTGCTTCCTTTCTGCCCCTCGAGTAGATGTTTTACTCGAGCTGCAGCTTTCTCAACGCGAACGGACGGTTTCTCAACACAAGAGTTTGCGAGCATATGCGACCACTCGCAGTGAGAAATCCGATCGCCTGTGTTGAGAAATGTCACTTGGCGGTTGATTTTCCATGGTCTCGCTCGCCAACCTGACGTTGACGACCACGAACGAGGAAAAATCTCGCCGGGAGGTGGATTTTCCTCGCTCGCACTCCCCAACTTGATGTTGACGAGCGCAAGCGAGGAAAAAAACTCTGCTTCACTACGCGGAGGGGAGTTTTTCGGAACTCCGAGATCTTTGCGTAACGCTGAGTGCGGAAAACTCCGCGAGCAGAGCGGAGTTCACCACCCAAGGTTAATGACAACCTGAACCATAATCTATTTGGTCCCCGTTCCTATGCTCTCAGGGAATGGTGGGCTGCCTGGTTGCCCACAGAGTAAATGGACCCTGTTAGGCAGAGATGTCTTGGTTCCCTTAGACTGATATCAGGGAACGCTTGATCCCGATACACGCAGTCAATTATCTGCACCACGCATACCTTTCCCCAGACAGAATAGCCAAGATGTACCCAGGGGTTAGTTATACTGTCCTAGATACAATCATGATACAGCAGACTTTTTAGGTCTCGGCTAGCGAAGGCTGCGCTTGCGCAGTCTCGCTCGCGAGAATTAATGACTTGGAGAAGAGGGGCTTGAACCCGCCCCTCTTCTCCCCTCTTCTCCATTGGCTGGCCTCTTGAATGCTGGCCAGCCATTGGAGAAGAGGTTTGTCTCTCCGAACAGGCCCCGTTCTTTTCGGATTCGGGGGCGTGTTTTTTGCTACTTTTCTCATTATCTCCTCCAGCCAATGGCAAGAGGAGAGAAAAGAAAAACACGCCCCCGAATTCGAAACCGCCGCTGCCTTTCTCCGAGGCATTTCTGCTTCGCCTCGGAGAAAGGCAGTGGTGTGCTTGTTATAAGCATTCGGAAATGTTTCGCCCCTTATTTATGAGAAGCTAACAACGTTTTATTAAACACACTCACTCGGACACTGTATCTGAAACATACCAAGTCCGAGATTTGCGCAAACTTGTCAAATGGTTTAACGCAGCTAGTCAGAGAAGGCCCTATAACTGAGTCTCGCCTCCACCTCTAAAATACATATTGTGCGATCTTGGGTAAGTCGCCACCGACCAAGAGATTTTCCCGGTAGACAATTCATTCTTTCTGAGCTTTTAACTGCCTTGTGCAGCAAAGTTAGCAAGTGAAATGCCAACAGGTCCTTGCTGAATCACGTTCAAATGCCTACTAAGCATCTGCCACAGCGCGATCTTCAGGCGCACCGCGCTTTTTGTTTTGAAACAGACCGGCTTCCCGAACCGGTAGCCAAAATAATGGATAAGTGCCTTCAAACCGCAACCCCGTCAAATTTCTAATTAGAATTGCAGATCACATGCTATTTATTGTGAAATAAGCACTTCCGGGGCGGTGGGCGGTGTTTCTCGGGCCAGCTGAGCAATCTGTTCCGGGGCAGAATCCTTTTGTGACCAATCGCAGAACAGAGGAGGGTTGTGTGAGACCTCACCTAGTCCCTTCTCGTTTGCTGTAGCTTGTGGTATGATGTGGTGTGACTTGCCTGGCTCCTCGTTTGTCTTCGCTGTTTGAAGTCACCTGGTGTCGTGTGCAAGAGGGAAGCGTTGCGACTTAATGATCCTGCGTTGGGAGGTAAGACTGGCGCCCTGAAACTCTCTCCGGGATCACGGAGGGGCGGCCCCACGCTCATCTCCAGTAAAGCCTCACTTAAGAACCGAGACACACATCTGTAACAGAGAACTGTTGCATGGTACTTTAATATAAGCACCCATCACCAAAGGCCCACGCATCACTATACATGGTTTGGATTTCTTTTCTAGTTACTCATGTAATATGCTGGCGGCCCTAAACGCAGCAGCGAGCCTGGCGTAGCATAGTGCCTGGTTCGCGTGCACTCCAAAACTTTTTGTAAAGTTTGACACCTGACGGCCTGTCTAAACAAGCATAGTTAGTAATGCTGTTGGGAGGCTGCTCCAAATAACTATGACTTAATAGGTGACAACTCATTCCTAATTCTTGAAAGAACTCCACAGCACCATTCATGATTTGGTCGAGAACGCTGAACTCCAGGGCTTTATCACCAAACAGGAAGCAATTTTCCTCACAACCAGTGAGGCTACCATCCCTTATTTCTACACGCTCCCGAAAACTCATAAGAACAGGATACCACCTCCTGGATGCCCCATTGTTTCCGGGATCGGCTCACTGCTGGAACCATTGTCACGGTACTGTGACTTTTTCTTGAAGCCTCTCATCCAATCAACTAGCACCTATCTTAAGGATACGAAAAGTCTACTGGCTCTCCTACGCGAGATCACACTCCCTGATGGAAGTCTATTCTTGGTAACAATGGACATTGAGAGCCTCTACACCTGTATTCCCCAGGATGACACCATTGATGTAATAAGGAGCTCCCTGGAGGCGAGCACCTGGAACTACACAACTCCACGGGAATTTGTAATTGAATGTGCTACTCTTGCTTTAAAAAGGAACTTCTTTGAATATAAGGGTGATCTGTTTTTACAGTCAACTGGCACATCGATGGGCAGTACCTTCGCGCCTTCGGTAGCAGGGTTGTACGTGTTCAATTTCGAATGCAAATTCATCCTAGACTCACATAATCCTTATTCGTCCAATATATTCTTTTGGAAAAGATATATTGATGATGTTTTGATCATCTGGCTAGGAACAGAGGAACTTCTACTGGATTTTTTCAACTGGGTGAACACATGTGATCCTCACCTCAAGTTCACACATTCTTATGACAGAGAAGAGATGATTTTCCTGGATGTGGTCATCACCAGGACAGGCGGGACCCTACAAACAAAAACTCACCATAAACCTACGGCTAAAAACAATCTGCTACATTTCACCAGTTATCACCCACGTCCATTGAGGGAAAACCTCACTTTTGGCCAATATCTTCGTCTTCGTCGAAATTGCAGTGAGGTTTCCACATACAAGCTACAGGCAAGTGATCTCACAAAAAAATTGAAAGACCGTGGTTAACCTGATAAAATACTTGCAAGGAGCAACAAACGCGCACGCAATCAAAACAGGGAAGCACTCTTGGAAGTCCATGAGAGAAACGATTCTGACTCAATACCTCTCACTTGCGTTACAACTTACAACGCAGCATCCAACGCAGTATGTAAGTCCATTAAGAAACATTGGAATATCCTTACAAGCAACAAACATGACTGGGAGAAACCCCTATTTTCCTATAAAAGAGCAAGGAGCCTTAAAGATTACCTGGTACATACCCGTCCGAAGATTCCGGACAGAAACCAGGACCAATCCATCGTCAGTGCTTGGGGTCTTCCCCCTATTGTTGGCCATTACCCCTGCGGATCGTGCAGTATCTGCCATCTTACATCACCTTCGAAGTATTTGGAGTTGGAACAAGGCAAGCAATGGACACAGAGAATGCATACCAATTGCAATTCCACCGATGTGGTATACTTAATCACTGTTGGACAGGCCACATGAAGGGCTTGCTCCCTCCCCGCATGACAAGGCTCAAGCCCCGGACTCCCAGGTGTTACCCACAAGGGCAACCCGCACCCCGTCTCCCAACGGAACTCCTGCCCCCGGACATCCATGTATCATGGGGCCGAACCACTACCGGCTCCCCCGGCCGGATCAGCCGCCATCTTGGACACTGCGCCACAAGGCCGCGTGGCCTCAGCTCGACCCTAACCCTGGGCCTGGCCCGGCCCCGACATCCCGGCACCACCATCCACCCAGGAGGTGAACGGACCACTTGGCAGGTCAATGGGAGAAAGAAGTGTCGATGGCTCTCCCCCGCCAGGTGCCGATCGCCCTCCAGCTCCCCCGGGCGCTGGCTCCACCCCCTGCTGGGCATCTGGACTCCCTCATCCCGGACCCCCCGACCTCCAAGTGCGAGGGTCCGGACATCAAAGGGCGCCAGACCTATAACTAGGGCAGCTCCAGAGCAGGAAGGCAGTTGTATCCTGGAGTCGAGAGACACCGAGAAGAACTCAGCCTTGACGGACTACTGGCGTTGCCGTAGCCCTGCCTTGTGAATTATCGTCCTGCCTGCTGGCGCTGCCGCGGCCTTCTGCATCATCCATCCTCGTCGGGACCTGCTGGCGCTGCCGCGGACCGTTGTAACGACCACCTTCATCGGGACCTGCTGGCGCTGCCGCGGACCATGTAACGACCACCTTCATCGGGACCTGCTGGCGCTGCCGCGGACCGTGTAACGACCACCTTCATCGGGACCTGCTGGCGCTGCCGCGGACCGTGTAACGACCACCTTCACCGGGACCTGCTGGCGCTGCCGTGGCCCGTCCAAGCTAGAACACCGAGCTCGAGGATTGTGAGCTATCCACCATACCATCTCAGCTACCAGATTGGTAACCAGACTGTCCCGCTACCCCCTTTTCCCAAACCCAGAGACTAGAATCGAGGGGACCCCTGAGTCCAGACCTCCTTGTACCATTTCATCGTACCTTAAGAAATCACCTATAAAGAACGTTAAATCCTATCCTTGTGTGGTGTATATCTGTGGGGGGGAAGTTACTCATCTGTACGATCGCTGGAGACAGCTCTCCCCGGATACCTCTCCCCTTGTCCTCGGCCGACCCTCCCGGTCCGTCTAACATTGGTGGCCAGCGGCGCGATCCGAATCAACGCGTAATCGTACAGAGAGTAGCTCACCCCACGACAAAACCACGATGTCAACCAAAGAGAGCGGATCCACCGAGAAATTCCAGATGGATAAATTGGAAGAGTATAGCCATCGTGAACTGAAACAATTCTGCATGGAACTAGGCATTGCTACCACCGGCCTGAGTACCAAAGACGATTTTAAGCACGCCATTGAGTCGTGGGCAGAAACCGGGGACGCCGGATCCCCAGACCAAAACGGTGCAGCATCGGAGAGGAACGCCACGGCTCCCGAGGAGCGAGGAACGGGCCTCTCGCAGGAAGAGATCCAAGAAAGAGAAAAAAACAGATTACATGAGTTGGAAATGGCACGACTCAAAATGGACGGTGAACTAAAATTAGCCGAGCAAAAACTGAACCTAGAACATCTGCGGCTCCGAGAAGAACGGGAAGAAAAACAGAGGCAGAGAGAGCTCGAAGAAAAAAGACTAACATTCGAACACGAGCGCAAACTGGCAGAAATAGAACTACGGAAGCAGAACAAAGAACCGGAGGTGCCCGAGCGACCGCGCACCCCGGGAGCAACCGAAAAGAAAGTCCACATCCCCAAGGATGTTGTCCGAGAGTATGTCCGAGAGGACGACATACAACAGTGGTTCAAAGCCTACGAGATCGCCATGACCTCCCACCGGATCGATCGGAGTGACTGGGGAGCCGGCCTATGGGGGAGGTTCATCAACGAAGGCCGCGATGCCCTACTGCAGCTCCCAGACCATCAGATGTCATCCTATGACCACATGAAGGCTGCCCTCCTCACCCGATATGGGCTCACACCCGAAATGTACCGCCAGAGGTTTCGGGACTGCACCCGGATCCCGGGTACAACGTGGGTGGAATATGTCAACTATTTCAGCCGAGCCTTCGAGGGTTGGATCAAGGGAAGCCACGTCACGACCTACGAGCAACTTTTTAATCTCATGGTGTGGGAGCACCTGTCTAACAACTGCTTCGTCGAGCTCAGGCAGCACCTCCTCGACAGTAAATTGACTGACCCACGGCAACTCGCCGCCGAAGCTGACTGGTGGGAAAGCACCCGAGTGGGCCGGAGAGGGCCACACGAGCAAAACCGGAACAACCAAGGTCAGCACCGCCCCCGAGGAGGAGGGGGAGGCCAGGGGCGAGGGAGAGACACCGTCCCGGCCACTCCCGCTGCCAGCACCCCACCCCCGGCTGGCCGGGGCAACCCCCCGATGCGCCCGGGGTTCCGAGCCAACGTCACGTGTCACCGATGCCAGCGAGTCGGCCACTACGCCAATGACCCGAACTGCCCGCAGAACCAAACGCCAAAACCCCGCCAGGTAGCTGCCGCCGCCCTGGGGGGAGAACAAATCTCCGAGGAACAAGAAGAATATGAGCAGGCACAACAAGAGTGGGAACCGGCCGCCATGGTTCTAGCGTGCCTAGGGGGAAAAGACATGGTCCCGCGGGCTCCCCTACCCGCCAACACCAGAAAATATAGCCAGTGGGTGAACATTAATGGGCGCCGGGCCGAAGCCCTATGTGACACAGGGGCCAGTGTGACGGCCGTCCGCTGTCACCTGGTAAAACCAGAGCAGATCCTGCCGAACATTCTCTGCCCCGTCCGCTCAGCCGACAATTCCAAGAGTCTATGTCGGATGGCCTGCGTCCCCTTCGAATGGGGAGGGGTCTCCGGCATGTTGAAGGTGACGGTCCGGGATGATGCCCCCGTGGACTGTCTCCTGGGGAATGATCTTGAGAGTTCCCCGTGGGCCGCCGTCGAAAGAAGAGAGCACCTGGGGATGCTGGGCCTCCCGGACTGGGCGTGCGTAACCACCCGGTCCATGGCCGCCCGTGCCATCCCCCGACCAGAAGAACCAGAATGGCCTGCACCTCCTCCCCCGATCGCTCCAGTAGAGGACACCGACTATACCGACCCCCCAGGGCCAACCCCCGAAGGGGTCGCCCAGCCCCAGGACCTTCCCGGCCTGGCTCAGTGGCGTCAAGAAGGGGGGCCCACCCAGGAACAGTTCCGCCAGGAGCAGAAGACCTGTCCCTCCCTCGAGGGACTCCGCCAGCAAGCCATCGCCCAGAGCGCAGGGGACTCCACCGGAGCCCATTGGGTCTATTGGGATAACGAACTGTTATACAGTGAACAGAGAATTGCGGAGTTGGAGGCCAGTCGAGTGCTGGTGGTGCCCCTCCGTTTCAGAGACTTCCTGCTAAATTTGGCCCACGATGTCCCCCTGGCTGGACACCTGGGCCAGGACAAAACCTACAGTCGCCTGGTGACCCACTTTTTCTGGCCGAGGATGCGAAACGACGTCCTCAACCACTGCCGGTCCTGCCCCACGTGCCAGGCCAGCGGGAAGAGCGGCCGCAAGCTCAAAGCACCTCTGCATCCCTTCCCAGTTGTCACCACCCCGTTCGAGAGGGTAGGAATAGACATTGTGGGGCCCCTGGACCCCCGCACAGCACAAGGACATCGGTTCATCCTGGTACTGGTGGACCACGCCACCCGCTACCCCGAGGCTGTGCCCCTGCGAACTGTAACAGCTCCGGTGGTCGGCCGGGCCTTAATGGGGATCTTCTCCCGGGTGGGCTTCCCCCGAGAAGTCGTCAGCGACCGAGGCACAAACTTTATCTCGAAATATATGAAGTCCCTCTGGCAACAGTGCGGGGTCACCTACCGATTCACGACCCCCTATCATCCTCAAGGGAACGGACTAGTTGAGCGATTCAACCGCACACTCAAGGGAATGATTGGGGGATTGGAAGAGCCCCTCCGTCGCCAGTGGGATGTACTACTTCCGTGCCTCCTCTTCGCCTATCGAGAAGTTCCCCAGAAGTCCCTCGGTTTTAGCCCTTTCGAACTCCTGTACGGGCACCCTGTGCGAGGGCCCCTCAGCCTAGTCAAAGAAGGTTGGGAGATGGCCCCCCTCAAGACCCCTCCAGACGTCTTCAAGTACCTCCTGGCTCTACGCAATCAGGCCCGGCGATTCAGGGAAATGGCAAAAGCGAATCTTGAGGCCAGTCAGGAGGACATGAAAAAATGGTACGATCAAAATGCCTCCTCCGTCGAATTCGAACCTGGTCAACAAGTGTGGGTGATGTCCCCCACCGAACCATGTGCCTTGCAGGACAAGTGGACGGGGCCCTTCAAAGTGGTCGAACGCAAGAGCCCCGTCACCTATCTCATCGATATGGAGTCTCCGCGGAACCCCCTCCGGGTCCTCCACACCAACAGACTCAAACCCCACTTTGTGCGCTCGGAACTCAGCCTCCTGATGGCTACAGACAGTGGGGCGGAAGAAGACTCCGAGCCTCTCCCTGATCTCCTGAAGACTCAGGAGAAAGACGGTTCCGTGGACGGGGTCCGGCTCTCCGATGCCCTCACCCCAGAGCAACGCCAAGGCTGCCGGGACCTCCTGCTGCAGTTTGCTACTCTGTTTTCCCTCACCCTAGGGGTCACCCCCTGGTGCTTGCACGACGTGGACACTGGGGACAGTCCCCCTATCCGACACCGGGCCTACCGCGTACCAGATCGGGTGCGGGCCTGCATCCAAGAGGAGGTGTCCAAGATGCTCACGCTCGGGGTCATCGAGCCCTCGGACAGCCCCTGGGCCAGCCCGGTCGTGCTGGTCCCCAAAGCCGCTGCCCCCGGCACCACTCCTGAACTCCGATTCTGCGTTGACTATCGGGGCTTGAATGCTGTCACCAGGACCGACGCTCATCCCATCCCCCGAGCGGATGAATTGATCGACCGCATGGGGGCTGCCCGCTACCTCAGCATCTTCGACCTGACAGCGGGCTACTGGCAGATCGGTCTCACACCCCGGGCCCAAGAACGGTCCGCCTTCTCTACCCCCGATGGCCACTACCACTTCAAGGTCATGCCCTTCGGCATGAAGAATGCCCCAGCTACTTTTCAGCGACTAGTGAACCAGGTCTTCGCGGGGCTCGAAGAGTTCAGCGCCGCCTACCTGGACGACATCGCTGTATACAGCCACCACTGGTCCGACCACCTCCGAGAGGTCCTGCAAGCCCTCCAGCGGGCCGGCCTCACAATCAAGGCCGGCAAGTGCCAAATTGGTCAGGGGTCCGTGACCTACCTCGGACACCAGGTGGGAAGCGGTCTGGTGGCCCCTCTGCAACTCAAAATCGCTGCCATCCAGTCCTGGCAACCCCCAGTCACGCAGACCGAGGTCCAAGCCTTCTTGGGACTCACCGGCTACTACCGGCGGTTCGTGAGGGACTATGGCAGCATTGTGGGGCCCCTCACGGGTCTCACGTCCAAAAACCACCCGAAGAAGATTAACTGGACCCCCGACTGTCAAGCGGCCTTCGAGAAGCTGAAAGCCGCCCTGTGCACCGCCCCTGTGCTCCAGGCCCCCCGATTACAGTCGGGAATTCATTGTGCAAACGGACGCCTCCGACCACGGCATCGGGGCGGTTCTCTCCCAGCTGAACCCTGAGGGTCTTGACCAGCCGGTGGCCTTCATCAGCAGACGCCTCCTGGCCCGAGAACAGCGCTGGAGCACAATCGAGAGGGAGGCCTTCTCAGTAGTGTGGGCCCTCAAAAAGCTCCGGCCCTATCTCTTCGGTACCCACTTCCGGGTGCAAACCGATCATCGACCCCTGCAGTGGCTAATGCAGATGCGGGGGGAAAACCCAAAACTATTGCGCTGGTCCATCTCCCTGCAGGGGATGGACTTCACTGTGGAACATCGACCGGGCCAAGACCACGCCAACGCAGATGGCCTGTCACGCTTTTTCCGCCTCGACGAGGAGAGTCCCCAAGAGGATGGGTGACTCTCCCCGCCTTCAGCTGGGGGGGGACGCATGTTGGACAGGCCACATGAAGGGCTTGCTCCCTCCCCGCATGACAAGGCCCAAGCCCCGGACTCCCAGGTGTTACCCACAAGGGCAACCCGCACCCCGTCTCCCAACGGAACTCCTGCCCCCGGACATCCATGTATCATGGGGCCGAACCACTACCGGCTCCCCCGGCCGGATCACCCGCCATCTTGGACACTGCGCCACGAGGCCGCGTGGCCTCAGCTCGACCCTAACCCTGGGCCTGGCCCGGCCCCGACATCCCGGCACCACCATCCACCCAGGAGGTGAACAGACCACTTGGCAGGTCAATGGGAGAAAGAAGTGTCGATGGCTCTCCCCCGCCAGGTGCCGATCGCCCTCCAGCTCCCCCGGGCGCTGGCTCCACCCCCTGCTGGGCGTCTGGACTCCCTCATCCCGGACCCCCCGACCTCTAAGTGCGAGGGTCCGGACATCAAAGGGCGCCAGACCTATAACTAGGGCAGCTCCAGAGCAGGAAGGCAGTTGTATCCTGGAGTCGAGAGACACCGAGAAGAACTCAGCCTTGACGGACTACTGGCGTTGCCGTAGCCCTGCCTTGTGAATTATCGTCCTGCCTGCTGGCGCTGCCGCGGCCTTCTGCATCATCCATCCTCGTCGGGACCTGCTGGCGCTGCCGCGGACCGTTGTAACGACCACCTTCATCGGGACCTGCTGGCGCTGCCGCGGACCGTGTAACGACCACCTTCATCGGGACCTGCTGGCGCTGCCGCGGACCGTGTAACGACCACCTTCATCGGGACCTGCTGGCGCTGCCGCGGACCGTGTAACGACCACCTTCACCGGGACCTGCTGGCGCTGCCGCGGCCCGTCCAAGCTAGAACACCGAGCTCGAGGATTGTGAGCTATCCACCATACCATCTCAGCTACCAGATTGGTAACCAGACTGTCCCGCTACCCCCTTTTCCCAAACCCAGAGACTAGAATCGAGGGGACCCCTGAGTCCAGGCCTCCTTGTACCATTTCATCGTACCTTAAGAAATCACCTATAAAGAACGTTAAATCCTATCCTTGTGTGGTGTATATCTGTGGGGGGGAAGTTACTCATCTGTACGATCGCTAGAGACGGCTCTCCCCGGAGACCTCTCCCCTTGTCCTCGGCCGACCCTCCCGGTCCGTCTAACAATCACCTGTTCATGCGGACTGAAATATGTCGGCATGACTAGCAGGAAGATTAAACAACGCATCTGCGAACATCGCAGCACCATTCGCTGTCGAAAGCAGAGCACGAAACTGACTGAACATTTCTTGCTGCTAAACCACACACCAAATGATATGAAGTGGACAATCATTGAGAAACTGAAGCCTGGACCACACACCCAACAACTACTATTCGAAAAAGAGCAACGTTGGATCTATCGTTTATCGACACATCTTCAGGGTTTGAATGATAATATTCCTTGGAGTTCGATATTAAAACACTGAATTACAGATCCTAACGAGCCACTGTAACGTCATAACCTAAAATAGCCTCCGTGCAGTTCTCTCCACATTAAATGCCTTTGATTTGCCATTTTTCGCTGTCACTAGACTTCCCCATCATTCCAACTTTATGGTGACAAGGCCTGTCCTTAGTCATTGACTTATTAAAAGGCTATTTACGTTTTCTGTTCTCCCCCCCCTGTAAAAAGGCGTTTTTTAGATTTATTAATCTCAGTTGTTAATATCATATTTACTGGGAGTATTATAAATCTGCAGAACATAAATGCCATTTCTAAATTCACATAACAGAGGAGAACTAAATTGAACACTTTCACGAAGATTTTCAAACATGTAAAGCGTATTCACAACACTTTAATGAGTTCCCTTCTAAACGGTGTATTCCTCTAGGTATCCCCCCTAATCAACAACATGGTAATTTTCAGCATCTTTCGCATGGCGAACAAAGTACGCCGGTTCATTTTGTCCATTACGAAGGATGAACCAATACGAGCAGGTCTCCTTACTCTTTAGACACACGGAATGCATCACGCACACCCATACGCCTAAAACGAACCACGTGACTGGAACCACGGAGTATTTACTTCCGCGTTCCCCATTCACTCACTAATATCCGGGCCGAGGAGGACAGATCGAGGCTGACTGCGGGAGTGTGCGAGCATGGAAGTAAGTTGGGGAACCTTTCCTTGGCTAGAAACTAGTTGCGGTCTTCTTATTTTCTGTAGAGAACGCAACATTCTAACTTTTGTCTTCCATCTGACAGAAACTATAGCTCACTACCCCCCTCCCGGACCCATGATGTTAGTAACATCGAGTACTTAAGTAAGATGATTTTAACACCCTCTTTTAGCCATGCAGCTGTTTTTTCACAACTAATTTGTAATCGCTAGACATGCTTTGGAGCAAACGGCGCCTGGCAAACACCACAGACGCTTGTTTACAGCATGCCTATCACTGCACGAGTCCGCTATTCCTACGGCATACACAGTGGCATATTAGCTACTACGATTGCACTTTGTCAACAACCCTGACACCACATAGATGTAATCGAATGCAGACACAAATAGTGCACAGGGTCTTATGGAGAATACCTCTATGAGCTCCCTTTTTTCTGTTACGAGGAATCACTCGCTTTTGAGCGTTTCAAGCTACAATTGCTATTGAGACACCCACTCCCGCTCCACAACACGGGATTATCAAATTGCTTATTCACCAAAACAAGCAAAATTTAAACAAATGTAAACCGATGAAATTATGTCTTGGTATGTTTTTATATATGTTGCGTCTGTCTTCTTCCTTTCCAGACATTTATAGCCCCGGAAATACTAGGATGGCTACTTGGTAAAACCGTGAGTTTTGCCATTTCGTTCTCCACAGGTTAGGGTGCGCCTTAGCGTGCGCATACCGCCGTGGAGACCCTTGTGGTCCTGATGAAAGCTTAGCCAATTGGGCACATTTAAGCAGAAACATGTCATGTCGACCTTATCACTAATTGGTTAAGCTCTGGTTAACCTAACAAACCAGAACTTGCCCAATTCACGTTTTTATTGGTCTTTGGTTTGCCGACATTAAATTAGTTGACGGTTAAAACCATTTACCTTTTAATTTCACTCCCCTCCACTTTCAGAAACCAACTCCGCTGTAACTCAGGCGTTGTAGCACACCAGAGAGGCACTCGGCCTCTCTGGTGGGAACCCGATGATGAAGCATGTCACCAACTAGGTTGGTGAGTGAGGGTTCTTTTAACAATTCTTTTTGGTTTTTGCCCGTGTTTTTTTGCTCCTTCTTTTTCCCTTGTCACTCTTTAGTTGTTTAACTGACTTAACCCTGGGGGAACAAGAGTGATATTCCCTCACCCTCTTAGTGTTTTTGGAGACTTTAATATAAGCACCCATCACCAAAGGCCCACGCATCACTATACATGGTTTGGATTTCTTTTCTAGTTACTCATGTAATATGCTGGCGGCCCTAAACGCAGCAGCGAGCCTGGCGTAGCATAGTGCCTGGTTCGCGTGCACTCCAAAACTTTTTGTAAAGTTTGACACCTGACGGCCTGTCTAAACAAGCATAGTTAGTAATGCTGTTGGGAGGCTGCTCCAAATAACTATGACTTAATAGGTGACAACTCATTCCTAATTCTTGAAACACTAAAGAATCAACACAAACAGTTCTCAAATGACCACAGCAAGTCTGTCAGGATGCTGTCTTGCAATATCACCTAAGCAAGAATGGTGCTGCTTTGCATGAGGTTCTCTTCTGAATGCTGCCCTCACGTCACCACCAAGACGAACCTACAAGGAGAGCAGTGACGGAGACATAGCCCCCACCCCCGGAATAGCTTTGAGGAGAAACACAGCCCTGTGTGCCTGCTAGTGTCAGCACGCTAAGCTGTTCGAAAACAGTCTACGGGTTCTCACAATCAGTGGAAATGCGAATCAGATCAGGGACCATAAGAGGGATGTTTGTTTTCGGTGTTTGCCTGGAACTCGCTTAAAGGTCATTTCATTGTGGATGTGCATGTGGTAGGACTTGATCCCAGTCCGTCTTTAAATGTCTTTCCACACCTTTCAACCCACCTTGTTCCCCAAATCCCAGTGCGCTGCCTTCCTCCTACAACTCTCCTCCAAACCTCACCACCTTCTCTTTCTTCCCTCTTCACACCAACTTACCCACAACACATTATTTCACCAATCTAGGTTGGTTGCCCACAGTTCTCCTCCATGCTTCACCACAATGTCTTCCCCACACTTCACTGAGCCTCACCACACCTCTCCTTCATGCACCAACATATTGTCCCCTGCCTCTTTTATGCCATACCACACACTCCACCACCATCGCTCACCACACTGTCCTCTTCACTTTTCGTTACACCTTTTCTCAATCCCACTTGCCTCACCTTTCTTCTATTCTTCTACTTTTCTCGCCTTTCCTCAGTCCTCCTGTTTATCTCAGCTTTCTTCTATTTTGACTTCTCTCAACTTGCCTCAGTGCTCCCGCTTGTCTCGCCTTTCTTCTGTTCTTCTACTTCTCTCATCTTTCCTCAGTCCTGCTGGTCTCACCCTATCATCCCCAGGAGTTAATGAATGCTTATTGAATGGATTCATGGTCACTTAACACAAACCTACCTGAGCAGAGCTAAGCTCTGCACTTTAGTGAATGTTGTCAGATGATGCAAAATCAAATACATTAAGTGGAGATTTACTTCTTTTGAATTATACAGGTGCATCACAGGCTACACATTTACAATCGTAGGCACAGGGAGATTAGTCAAAGTGCTCTGTTCATGCGTCCATGTTAATAAACTGCTTTCGCGCATGATTGGCACTAATCGGCATGATGGGTCATAGGGCGATCACGCGGGAGTGGGGAAGGTGGCAGCTGTCTCCACCCTCAGCCCGTGTGTTGCATATTTCCGAACTGCACCAGCTGAATTCTGAGACAGCCGGCAAATGGGTGTGCACGTCCGAGGCCCGCTACTTAACGTGACCTTCAGTGGCATGGGTGAACTTGCTTTCCGGGGTCGACATACGTCAGCTTCCTGGCTCTCCAGTGCGCCGTGGGAATTGTAGTGCACCGTGTGCTCCTGGACAAATTCCTTCGTTTCAGTTCGCCTACTTTTCTTAAGCTATTGACATTGTAAATAACAATGCCGTTTCTTTAAATGTTTTAAAGACAAAAACATAAACAAAAATAATGTCATGAGCAATGCCAATAGCTCTAACTTTAACAATGCCGAGACCATTGCATTGTAAATGCTTGTTTCATATGGTGTGGACGTGCCCAGCGATCTCGGATTACTGGCAAGCGGTGGCCTCTTGTATATCAGCAGTTATGAACTCCATCCTGCCGTGTGACCCCACTAGCTGTCTACTTCATACTGGAGTGATAACCAAAGAGAATAAACAATTACTGGGCTTCTTAACCTGGCACTGATCTTGGCAAAGCGATACATTGCCATGTCCTGGAAAGCGACAACTGCTCAAATCATTTTAACATGGCAGACTGCTGTGGTATCCTGGGCGTCAGCGGAACGTTCTATTAGAATACATACCCAGGATAGGGATGGGAAGTGCAGCCTTATGGAACAATGGTTAGATTATATTGCCAAACTGAATACATTGTTGTCCCCTAGTGATTGAGATCCTGGGATTTGTGGAAGGGCCTGTGCGATTCTTCGATCTCCTTTAATGCGGTTATCACACATTAGGTGTAAGTGGGTGGGGAGGGGTGACAGAAGCTGACGGATGAGGATGGCAATTATGGGCTTGCTTGTTTTTTGACGGATTCAATGTGAAGTTTGATCTCTATTTGTTTTTTTTTCCTTAGACAGTTGTGATATTACTATCACTGTGATATAATGTATGCACGTTTTCGTCAGTGCGTTATTAGATATAAGTGTACTATTAGACACCGGAATGTGGCTTATGTTATTGTCTTGCATACTATGGCTACTATTGCACTAACTCATTGTCCACTGATCTTTGATCTGTAAAAAATCAATAAAAAGACTTTTTTTTT
The DNA here is from genome assembly GCF_964204655.1 of Triturus cristatus. NCBI lineage: Eukaryota > Metazoa > Chordata > Amphibia > Caudata > Salamandridae > Triturus > Triturus cristatus. The sequence goes on from NC_140580.1 coordinate 991,831,798, forward strand.
TTTTAAACATGGGTATTTGACTCACCGTAGGTTCTGTTCCAGTCTCTCCCTCCACTGCTGTGCACTCCATCACTCGGCACCAGGCCGCCCAGTGTTGGGTCGCAGTGAGCTTTATAAATGCACTAATCATCCATTCTTTGGGTATGTATTATTTAAAAGCTATCTGAGCAATGTGTTGTCTAGTGCTGCTACAAACACAATGAGTTATGTGTTTGCCTCTGTTGTAGTGTAGACCTCACATAAATTAGTTATAAAAAGCATATTAACTACTTTTCAGAATATGGTCCGCTCTCATACTTGCACACTATGACCCCTGTGAGGTTATGTCAGCTTCGTTCCCTTCACCCTCTCACACCTTGCACCATCTTTTTAGTTTAATAATGTTCGAGACTGTTCGGAAAGAAATCTCAGACTAGCGCCCCCTTCACCTGGATAAAAAACAAACCATTGCTACAGTTAGGACTGGAGTGCAAGAAAGTGATCACGTGGGAGACGAGCAAGGAGAAAAGTGTTCTTACCACTCATACATAGTGCAAACACACATGCAACATCTACGGCCCACAAAACTGGAGGAAACGACCAGGTTGCAGGGACCAAACAGACCATTTTAAACAGGAGCGGGCAGTGGACGTCATACTACCAGTTTCAAACTTCTCCCAACAGTAGCTCAGTATTTTGTTTGTGGCTGTTCTGCTTCCTAGTAACAATTTTAGCTCGGAGTGTGAAAGGCCTCTGTGGGCATGCAGGTATGGCAAAAGCAGCCGCGGCCCTGCAGGTAAGAGCGGTGGGGCCTGGCGGGCCGGGCGGGGGCTTTCGACAGACAACAACGAGGGAGAATTAATCATCTGTTTAATTTTCCCTCGTGGTCGTCTGTCGAATGTACCTCCCCCCTCCCCCACCCCCTAACTCAACCCCACCGCTCTTACCTGCACCAGCCGGCTGGGTAAAAGGACAAATGATCAGATATGCCATTTTGGTTACTTTCCAAGGTATATACATCTCTCATAGCATTTATTTGCTGTTTGCAATCGAAGTGTTGGGTGTGTGGTATACCGAACCCTAAATATGAGGATTTCGGTAGAAGGTACAAAATATTGGAACCCTTAATTTGACGAGCCACTTTGTGGGGCAGAAAGAAAAGGAGATTGGGGCATTCAGCAGCATTTGGAAGGCTGCTGAATTCATTAATGAGCTATTGTGGTCCTTGAACTAGTAAGCCCTGAAGAAGTTCACATTAGTGAATGAAACGCATCGACTGAGGTTGTATTCATTTAAACATGAACAGAGGAGAGAAAATAAAAGTCTTTTGAATGAAAAATAAAGAAGAGACAAGAAGGTTTGATTATTTGTTTGGACTTTTAATTTACTTATTGGGTGCATTGCTATACTTATTGATGTATATCTACCTGCATGGAAGAGGTAGCCACGAGAGGTTGATACCATTTAGGGTGTGCGCCAAAGGTAATTCTAGGGACAGGGTGGGAGGTACGAGGTGTTTAACATTGCCTCTTTTTGCAATTCTTTTGGACATTTTCGTTTTTACTCTAGATACCATCAAAAAAGGTGGCAGTTTCACATGACTTAATGTAGTTCCTACATTTATTCGCTTGCATTTTCAAGACCATTTTAGACACATCACAAGTGCAACCCAGGAAGAAGAGCAAGTGAACAAGGATACCTGTCTTTTTTTATTTCTAATAAAGCTCATTGAAAAACACAGTTCATACTGGTGGCATTGTTGAGACAACTTCGCAGTCAGCATTATGCATTCAATAGCAGGGAATAAAAGTCATGACAATTTGACAGATCCGTCAGACAGGGTCACTGGGCAGGTTCGCTACATTAGAAAGGCTGTAGGCATCAATCAGCAATTTTGGAAATTTGAAATATCTAGTAGGAAAAGTAGCCAAGTCTAATACTAAAACATTCTTGCAGAATTCGATTGAACTGAAGCAATGAGCCATATCATTCCAGTGTTAAACATTAACAACTTTGAACCAAGAGATAGGCGAGATGAGTGTATGGCTTCACAGAAATACATGCCACCTTTGTTGCCTCTCGAGTTTAATGTCAAATGATACACAGCATGTAGCCGCTAGGATTTCAAGACACAGCAAGCCTGTGGTATTGTGGTCACCAAAGTGTCATTAAATGCAATATTTATTTTGTTGCAGAGAATAACAAATTTCAGATGGCCACAGTGATAGAAGTTTACCTAGCAATTGGGGTCAAACGTAGGAATTATGTTTTCTAAGCACATACAAACCAGTTTACGTCTAGAGTGTAAAAGACCTGTGAGCTAGGAGGACATACAACATGGCAGAGAGCACCAGAAATTGCATGACATGTTGCAGTCTAATTCATATTAACGTACTACATAATTCACAAGGAACATGGCTTATACTGCAGGGAGTCATCTTCCACGTCGGTTAGCTGTGTTATAAGAAAGGATTGGTATAAAATGGGAAAAATCATCAAGGTGGACAAAAATGTGTTGCAGAATCGTACCTGCATCACAACACACAATAATAACTAGAAGCATTACCAGTTAAAAAAACACAAAGCCCAATCTGAAAGCAACCCTTCAAAGTTATTAAAACCCCTCACTTTGATATGACAATGATTTAACAGCCAGCCACGGCTGGGAGGTCTGAGTTGTCTCACTCCCTTAACATCTGGAAAGTAGAGAATGCCCTCTTAGAAGGATGAGACTAGCTTTTAAAACCATGTAAAATACACTGCTATAATGAGATCAGATTGCACATTACTCAATAACGTCTCGCGGCTATATCGGGTGAGCAAGAACCTCCAACCCTTCAGGACTACCCGGTGTGACTTCTTATAAGCTACTCTGCATGGCTAGGGGGCAAGTTGGACTTTGGCTAATGGTAACGCTTTTCCAAGCCTAGTGCTGAGAGAGAGGGGGGGGGGGGGGGGGTGTGGTGTGTGTGTGTGTCCCCACAACATTTGTGCCCCCCCCCCCCCATTGAAAAGATCTGCTTCATCCAAACCTTAGAAGCACAACCCCAGTGGAGAAACATCCATCTTCCACGACCTGATTTTAGGCTTAAATATTCCCCAAAACAGACAGCCTCTTTTATAAATGTTGCAATATTTGGGGGTTATTTATGTTTATGCCATTAGCACAAAGAAAAATAAAGTAAGCCCATGCGAGAACATGGGCACATTTATGAGCTTGCATAGCTTTCCGCAACTGGGCCAATGGTACAGTACATATTACATACAAAAAGAGAAGGGTCAAACCCTTTTGTGTCAGTGTTTGGTGTACAGGAGGAGCAGGTGTGCACTGGCCCTCATTCATCATGGTGATAGGCTAAGACACATACCTGAGAACTTACGAATCCAAACGTTGTAAAGCAGACACCACAAGACTCCAGAATGAACAGCCTTTTAAGAAATCTAAGGTAGACATGATTGCTGATGGTGCTGTGTGCTCACAGAGTTCATTTTCCAGAACTAAAGTAGTCAAAGCTTCAGGAATTGAGCATTTGCAATGTCGGGATCATACTGGGGATTTCTTTGGACTGACACTATCGTCAAAGGAAGTGGTCGACAGGAGCTTGTTTTTTAAATGGCTTTTGGCACGCCCATGCGTGCTATTTCACAAGTCACTCGAGTCAAAGCACATAGGCACAGATGAGTTTAAAATCCCATAACAATCTAGAGGCCAAACAATCAAAAAAATCTTCTAAAACGGACATGCAAAACCTCGAGGTATAGAATTGCAGCCAGTCTACAAATAGTGAATACCTAGCTAGGGCATATTAACACACGCAAGTAGGACAGATGGACCGCCTAAATCAGTTAATCTAAACCCAAAACTGCATCTTTGATGCATGGCACCAGATCACTGATGTATTTGTAGCAGTTTTATTTCAATCACGTTATAGTGTAACAAGTCTGATTGGTAGAATCCCTCTCGTACCGAACTAGCAATACCTCTAATAGCACACTCTTCGTTCTCCAGCATGTCATGGCTCAACTAAGTCAGCCAATCATGTGTGCTCGCTGCATGTTTGATACTAAGGACTGTAAAAAGTTAGTTAGATATCATTGAACTCTACTGGAGTTTCCACACCTCATCAGCAGCATATTAGATATTGGAGGGAGATGTACTTAATCATCTCTGGATTCTTGTTCCAGCTCAAGGAAGTCAATCTAAAGTTGCATATATATATCTACCATGTCTGATGGCAGTATTTATATAGACTTAATATACCTATGACATGTAATTCTTGGGTATCTCCTAAGTGAAGGTAGTATTAAAGCTGATGCCTGATCAGGCACCTCACTTTTTATAGCCACATTCAAGCACTCAGAGTCTTGGGGTGGCACGGCTACACTTCCCAACTGGAGAGAGTGGTGGTTTAAGAAAACATATATTCAAGGACGACTATTAATTGAATCATGTTTTCAGCACAAAAGCAGTACATACAAAGAAAAAAATCATACGCAGAAACAAAGCACGTAACACTTGTGGTTATGTTAGCACCATAAAGACCAGTAGACTTTATTTAATGATTGAGCTGGGAAGACTTCATGTAGACAGCATACATGCCTTCTCAGTGCTTAAGTTACTAATTATGTTAACCATTGCTTAAGCCACTGTTAACAAATATAGCTATTCATGGCGTGTATCAATCGCAATCAAACGCATACAGCATCAATTACTTTGAGAGAAAGCAAAACATCTCTGGCCTGCATCTGTGATAGCTTTGAGTAATTCAAGTTTTTTTTAAAATGTGAACAGGATTCATATTCAAAGTCTAGAATGCGTACTACAAAATTTGAGCAAGCACAATCTCTAATAATATAATTATGAAGAGTTCTTAAAAAGTACCCTTTCTGAGGCAAGGCTATCTTTGCCAACACTTAGCAAATTCTTCAAAACCCTAAATCATTTAACTTTTCACCAAAAAACCATCCCATTTCCTTTGAAGGGCTATCAAATTATCACTGTCCAGAACCATGACGTGGACAGTTGCTAGTGTGCTAATGTTTATGAATATTCCTAATGAATCTAATTTAAATATTTCACATGGAGAGCAGCAACCCTAACCTGCCAGAGATTGTCATTTAACTTATAGTGGTACAGTTTCAATTTACAAGACACATTTCTTGGAAGCATATTGTCCACGCTCCTCTCACGTAGATCAGAGGAGTGATGTAACAAAAGTTTCAAAAACAAACTTTAAGCATCATTTACTTTAAGGAAATTATACTCGTCTCATGGTTTTAAAGCAGGTGTGGGGTCTGTAGTGTTTTTCCTTTGGTAAACTGGGTGATGCCTGAATATTGTGTTCAAGGGACGAGAGTTGTTTCTTACTTGTCAGTCTAAAAGCATCTTTCTTTTTCACATGTTGATCAGTTCAGTAAGACACACTAAACAAAATTAGGTGCCTTGAATCATGATTTTTTGATTCACTTGATGATCTTGGACTGCTAGAGGTCCTACAATAGTCAGCAAAAGAGGATTTAGAATCTGATGACCTAGCACACATTGTGCTTTTAGAGTAATAGCTATGCAGTCCTGTAAAGAAACAATGGGAAGTTTATAAGCTTGAATTCTCCTTTCAATGTTACCAATTTTCACGTGACTTTAAAAGATCCAATATCAAAAGATCACTTCAAGACTTTTCCCAAAATTTCTCAGTTTTGACTGTGTACCTTTTCTGTTCTCCAAGAATAAAAGATCTGACCACTATTGAAAACCGCTTGTTAGTACATTATACATATATCCAAAATGTACTTTGTATCCCAGCAGACCAACCTGCTCCTTGCGCCAATGCAGACATCTTGAATAAAAAGAACTGGCTCAGTTACAAAACCATCTCTTTGTGTATTACCACAATATACATTATCAATAACTATTATGTGACATTTCTCTGTTAAAGATAAAGGTGTTGTGTGTACCTAAGAGTTTTTATTGTGTGAGGATAAAGAATAATGTGTGCTAGTATGTGCTCTTCAACTGGTTTCCTAGTCTTGTTTTGAAAAATATAAATGCTGTCAAATGTAAGAGAAAAAAGTAGCTTTCTTTTGAAACCAGTTATCTTCAGGGATCGGCCTATAAACCTAATAAGCCAAAAATAAAGACAGAGTCTTTATAGAGACGCGTGTACAGTAGCTTTACACCACAAAGCATTAAAGTCAGATTTGTCCAGTTTATTTTCTTTGCATAGTCATTCCTTACAAATTACAGTTTGTTATAATTAGTATGAAGAGCCAGACCAATTGAACAACATTTTTCTGTTCCTCCTATTCCCTTCACCTTCTCAATACCTTGGTCGAATTATAAAAATGTAACTTATTTTCTTAAGAGTTTGTAGGGCCAATTGTGCAAATCCACTACCTCTGTACCATAAAAACTAAAAAAAAGTTTTAAAAAATTTGCATGGAAAGCACTAGTGCCGTCTATGGTGAATTCAACATGATCAATGTCATGTGAACCTAAAAGTGTATCGGACAATCCTAAAGATAAAAGTTGCATTTTTGTATAAACTACTCCACGTGTGGGCAATTTCCATGTGATTGAGTCTCTCCAAAAGACGTGTCTGTCTAAGAGGGGTCTAAATAAAGTGTATGTGAAGCACACTTTTAGGATGAAGCTAATGTGCTCCTTAAGCACCAACTATTTATTGTACACATAATGGAAATATGACAAAGTATTCCAAATTCAGACAGCCACTACAAAGATGTGGAAAGTGGCATGCTGATCCAGTTAAAAAAATATATATATATATGTCAGAAATCATTTAAAAGCTGAATTTTCATCTTTACCCACTTCTGGTCAAATTACAGGTGGATTATGCAGGCATGCGGTGAGTAATTCATTTTTAAAGAGAAATAAATTTTTACAAAGTACATAAAGGAAACAAAAACATTCTACTTTAAATGTATCAAGCACGAAGGTGCTGGCTAAATTTGCATGGACACTAAATTATGTGAAGATGGATTATTTTGAGGCAAAGGGTCAATCAATTGAAAAACCTAGATAGAACTTTAATTAGTAGCGACCTCATCTCAAGGTGGGTAACTTTGTAGTCTAGCGTAGCGTGATGGCCATACAGATCAAACCAGGAAGACACTTCTTTGAGGCCCCATGGAATGGCCAACACTCGTTAACCAGCACCTTCAACCTACAAAGTGTAGATCATTAGAATGCATGGGAAAACGAGCCCATGCTCAAAGGTGCTGTACGCCACTAGTAAGTACAATTACAATGCCGGCATGAATACAACCTTCAGGGGCGCATGGCAAAAAGGGAGGAGTTGAACTTCCATGTTGATGCCTTAGTGATTGTTCATTCTGCATCTTCATCACCTCTCTGTGGCATTACGACTCTTCCCCAATGCCTTTGTTCAATTTTAGTTATTGACATAAAAAGCAAGTCAGCCATAGGTGTAAAGTAGCCACTATGATTAATATTTCTATCTACATAATAGACTTTAAAATGCTTACTGGAGAAGTCACTCTCCTGCTTGGTTTCCTTCATATGGCTCCCAACTTGCTGCCTAGTTTGAGCTCCACTAGGCGAACACTGATACAATCGGACCAAGATTCATTCATGTAAGCCTCTCAATATTGCTGGGATGGAAGTGCTAGTATTAACGGTGATAAAAAGAATATAAAATGCACTACCTGTTAAGAAGTGGGTGGTTGTTGCTTGAAACATCTTTATTTCTGGATTGCAAATTGTTGTAAAGTTTAGGAAAAAGTTAAGCAATCGAAAAAAATATGGCCACTAACTCTTGCGAGTCAAGATGAGCTAGTATTTACAAACTTTTTTTCCATTATTCGACTGAGTCTGTGGCCAAAAGCCACAGCTATTTCAGCAACAGCTTAGATTTGAGTGTACTGGGTGCAGTTCATGGTTCAATATCATCAGCTGTTAGATCACCTTGGAGCCCTTTAACCAAAAATGCTGAAATCTTTTGGTAACTTTAATGGACGTAGATCAATTTCTATTTGTAGTTGTAACATGCGTTCCATTGTAACTATGTATTGCCCTAAAGACCCCTTTGGCAAATGCCATGTTTGGAGTACCTGATTAACAAGCGGTAGGAAACCGGAGTTAGAAAAGAGGTCAAAACTCACTCCAGACCTAACTGTCAAGACATTATCTACAACCATAAGAATGTTTTCCCATGGTATTCTTGTATTCTGCAACAGCACTGGGCAAGAAGACCACGGGGTCAACATCAGTTAGTAAACTTTTGTGCCACAGCTTCAGGTTCCATATGCCATAGATGCTCAAATGCGACATGTGATGGATGGTGAAATACAAACGAGACGCCACATGCCCAGTGTAATAGTCTGCAACATGCCAAAGCTGCAGTTTGCAGGGGGCGGTGGCGCTCAAATATGTGGGGGTGCCATTACGTTAAGGGCACAAACCACCCCATCACCCTTAGTGCTACCGGTAGCCCTACATAGCATGGTGGGCAGGTAACTGAAAGACGGGTATATCCGAGCAGTCCTCTAGCAGATATCAGAATCACTCTGCTCTAATAGGGTTAACATTAGGTTTGCTTGCACCATCGCCAAATGCAGTGGAGTTGTTTATTTTACAAAAGCGTCACATATACTAATTTGCCAGAGTGTTGTCACTCTTTAAGCCTGAGCTCGCAGGATTTCCTGATATATACAAGGCAAAAGATCATATAATTAGCAGAGATTTACAGTGATGTCCATGTTGTGAAAAGTAACTTCATTCACCCGAGTTTGTAGTTACACAGCAATTTGCATACTCGGACCTCTAGACACATACCTATAGTGGAAACATCAAACCAACAGGTTCAGCATGAGTAGTGTTTCTGGCTTAGGAGCCAGGATAGGTTGAAGAAGATTCCACTGGTGCCATCAAGTAGTAGGAAACTCTTCAGCGCCTCCAGCATCTCCCTAATTCTCATGCGAGTTGGAAATAACTATGTCCCATTTATGAGTATGTGCTCAAACTAAGGAAGCCTGGGTATTCTCAAGTGTCAGCTACTAATCATAATGGTAACAAGCCCCCCAATCCCTGCAAAAGAAAAAGGTTGAATTATCAGAGCCATTTTTTTTTTAAACAATTGTGTCTCTCAAGTTACAGAAGTCGCATGTTAAGTGTGTCCATGGTTTATATTTTTGTTGCGTTCCATTGCAAAGATATCATAGTGGTCAGTACTGGAAGGTGCTCATCACAAAGAGCCTGGTTTAGAGTTTGGCAGATGTGTAACTCTGTCACAAATGTGATGAACATCCCATTCACTTGATTACACAAGCAATATATCCTATGGCACTTGTAATAGGGCAGACGGGACATGCATTGCATTTGTGATGGAGTAATCGTCCGGAAGGTGCCCATCACAAAGGACCTGATTTATAGTGTTGTAGATGTGTTACTCTGTCGCAAAGGTGACGGATATCCCATTCATCTCATCACAAGAGCATTATATCCTATGGCACTTGCAATAAGGCAGACTGGATGTGCATCATGTTTGTGATGGAGTAATCGTCCGCAAAACTCTTAATTAAGCATAACGTTTTCACATCGGGGTTTACATTAAATACTGCCTTTAAAGTGTATAAAGCCATGACCCTCCACCTCATTGTTGAGTACCCCTATCATACCCCCCACGCAAAGCATTTTAAAATGATTAACTCTGGTAAATTCATCAGTAACGTGGCAATGTGGCTTAATTAAGAGCAGCAGGGTCTCTTTATTTCCTCCACTCGAAAAGGCTCATCATGCAAGTGGAGGTTGACTGCCAAGGTGCTCATGATCCATCCACTCTGTGTTTAGTTTAGGCCCCATCTTGCTGTGCATCCTTCTCAGATGGTTTGTTCCTTGCCAGAGCGGAGAAGGCAGAAGAGCATCACCAGGGCAGCCAGCATGATAGCAACAAAGAGCAGGATGAGCACCACCCAGGAGTTGTAATCAGTGCCCTTGCGGACGCCGAGGTCTTCTGCCGGGATCATATTGGTGAGGTTCAGCATGTAGCCCAGCGCCCAGCCGATGGAGGTATCCCCAGCCTGAAGGAAAAGAGAAGTGTCAACCAAATAGTAAATCCCACCAATCCCCCAAAGAGCAGTGCCAACAAGTCAACTGCAGCGGGAGCGCTGCTACCTGAGAAATACGGATTGGTGCATTTCAATGCAAAGAGGTTCCAAGTGACATCACAGACACAAATAGGCAACCTAAAGGTGTCACTTCGAATCCAGAGACCGTGTTATGGACAGACATACCATGTAAAGGTGTATGTGGATTATGCACTCCAGTGAGATCCCAGGCCCCCTTTGAGAAAATTCCATGGATCAGCTGCATAACTGCGCTCAGAACCCAGTTTTGCACAGCTCTAATGTTAGAGCTGCCAATAACCCGATTTAAACTCACTGTTAACCAGAACATAATAACCCCCACCACAACAAGACCGAGCAATGTAGGAAATAGGCGGGATGTAAATGGACAGGTATCGATCAACAGAGCACCAACTAATATTTCTAGGAGCAGCAGAACTTATATTCTGACAAACAATAGTCATCTCGTGACCACTGCTGCCGCCTTCTATAAACTTTGCAACTCTATGCACATGAGTAGATACTTAGATTTTTATCTTCAAGTGTACTAACAGTTCCATGGTTTTATGCACTTTCCCAGAATAATAATAACTAAGCCAGTGCAGCACATTTCCAAATTTACTTAGATTATTGCAAAACAGAGGATACACATCTACCCCGCAGCATTCCTAAACTGTACTCCAGAAGGTGCACATTATACATTACAATTCACTTGGCATTTTGGAGATGCATGCATGGAAAAGATGACAACAGAGTTGAAGAATTCAGCCTAAAACAAGAGGAGAGAGATTGAGTGCCACAAGCTAAGCTGTTGACCTCAGGGTGTCCACACTCATACCTCCTACTTCCACTGGAAAGGTTACTGTAACTAATTTTAAAAACGCTGCTTGGTTACCATGGAGCAGGTCAATGGGTAGGACTTCCCCCGTCAGCCGGCGTTTCTTGGGTCGGTGACTAAAGGCTGCTACAGTGGTCTGAAGCTGCAGCCTAGTCCTGGTCAGCTTTGCCCATCCATGCAATGGGTATTAACTCATGTTTACGAAGAACAGGCACAAGCTGAGATTTTTCCTGTCAGCCTTGATAAAGGTTAGTTGGGAGCTTCATTAGGAAAGGGGAGTTGAATTAGGTTAGCTCATCACAGCAGGGTTGGGAGAAGAGAAGGAACAGGTAGGTTTGGACAATATAAAGAAATATGTCATTTATCAATTATCACACAGCATGTTACAGAAAGAAAATAAGGATCAGAACCAGAATCTTTGACTCCAGAGTCAGTGCTTTCCTCTGGTTTATACAGTTGCGAAGCCAAGAGAAGCCATGGCTCAGTGACGTGATCGGTCAATACTCCGTACCAGCTAAGCAGTCTTTTAGCACAAAGCACACGTCTTTCCCAGTTGTTTTATAAACAAAATGAGCCAGCCAGATACATTCAAAAGTAGTTATTTGCATCTCAATGGTGAATGAACAAACCTTCAGCTCGAACTTGATGTTGGGGAAAGTCTTGTTGTCAAATTTATAACCTTTTATGGTCAGCAGGTAGACAAAGTTTGCTTGTGTGCAGTAGTCTGGTAGCAACGACTCCGCTGTTGGGTCTTTCGCCTTGAGCTGCAGGAGGAGGAGCGGTAAGGTTGAAGAGACACAAAAGAGAAAACAATTGTTTTTCAGCCACTTTCCAATGGTAGGTGCTCCCACACTCCCATCACAACCAATGCCCTCACAAACAGGTTGAATACAACTCACAAAAGGAAGTGTTCTCCAGTTCAGGGTTGAAGAACGTCAGTGGGTCACTGAATACTACTGGCGGACAGCTCTTCTTTATCCCACATGTGGACAAGTAGAAGGTTCTCAAGCCTCTGGGCCGGATTTGGATCTTGGTGGATGGAATACTCCATCACAAACGTCACGTGACGGATATCCAGTCTGCCGTATTACAAGTTCCATAGGATATAATGGAATTGTAATTTGGCAAACGGGATATTTGTCAGGTTTGGGACGGATTTACCCTGTTCGCCAAACTCGTAATCAGGCCCCAAATGTGATAACCACTGCTTAGAACTGTTTTAACAGGGAATTATAGAGAGCAAAATCCCAACTTGAGGGAGACGGCAAGACCAAACAAAAATACAGTGTAGGGTTCAAAGGTGCTGCATGGGGTGAATTGGCGGTCAGACTAACTTCAATTGTGTTCTTTTTCTGCTGACACTTTTTGAATCTATGAAAAAAAAAACATTTCTGAAGGATTTGGTCTTAGGTATTCAGAGTACATACGCCTTTCAGTGATACCGAGAGCCATCTTTAGTTGCATCTTGTAAGTAATGTGGAATCAACAATTCAATGGCAAATGACCATACAAACAGTTTGGCCACATTCCAGCACTCTAAAATACCCCACATTAAACTCTAGGCAACATGGGAGAGTGATTCAAGGCCTGGGGCTCTGCACTGTGAAAGAGCCAAACCTGGGGGATTTTATTCCTCCAGGAGACAGCTGGATTTCTAAATCTCTGAAGGGACTATGCTTGGAGCGATAGATACCTCTGAATCGCAACTTGACCGAGTTATTGGAAAATGTAGTGATCGTAAAACATGCACACCATTCACAAGGTTAGGACTCAATATAATTCCAAGTTCAGAACAGGCATCAAATAAGATGGAATCACACAAGGATTGCATAATCTCAATAAATACCAAGGACTGCAGTTGTTATCGTGGCACAATTGCTAGCGGCACTTCTCACATACTTTTTGCTCTACGCAGACACTGACCGTATTCCAGTCTGAGGTGCAAATTTCTCTAGCGGCGGCATCAAGATCTGCTACAGAGTTCACTGGCATTTGCATGATTGTCCGGGTGAAGTTCACTGTGTAGAAGAAAGCTGAGAAGGCCTGAGCCAGAAAGAAAGATAGACAGGGGCAAGGGAGAGGGATGAATGGAGATATGACAAGGGGAGAAGTCAATTAAAATGTCTATGTTTTAGTAGCTCATACCGTAAAGCTCAGTAACTCTCTACCCAACAATAACCCAAACAGTTCCCTGTTCAGTCTTTCCCACAGTGAATGAGGACACAGAAGATCCTAGGCTAAGCCAGGTGTCATTCGACATACAAACAGAAAAAGGCTATACCAAACATCATGTAAGCGTAAACAAATGAGGGCATTGTGAGACAATACAGTCAATGTCCTTACCCAAAACAATTCTAGGAAGAGAGAAACATATTTGGAGAAGGAGCAAAGGCTGATTTGTGTGAGATGGGTCACTCTGCCAGCAGCACTCATGGGGCAACATCTACAAAATGTGTTGCACCGGTTCCAGGCCCATCACAGAAGTGATGCAGATGTGACACAAAGCACACCAATCTCGATGCTCAGCTTGGGAAGACGGCTCCAATTCCATGGTTTTCTTTTCTCATTGTGTACTGTAGAGACTGCCAAAGTGCTCAAGATCCTTCCACTCTCTGTCTAGTTTGAGACCAATCTTGCTGTGCTCCCTTCTCAGATGGTTTGATCCTTGCCAGAGCGGAGAAGGTAGAAGCGCATCACCAGGGTGGCCAGCATGATGGCCACAAAGAGCAGGATGAGCACCACCCAGGAGTTGTAATCAGTGCCCTTGCGGAAGCAGAGGTCTTCTGGGGGGGGGATCATATTGGTGAGGGTCAGCATGTAGCCCAGCGCCCAGCCGATGGAGGTGTTGCAAGCCTGAAAGACAAGACACGCTCTCCAATTCACAGCCCACATGCAGAAGAGGTGAGGGCTGCAGGTGGTGAAATGTCCAGTACCCAAACTTCATAAAAGCTCCCATTGTTATGGCGGTAGTGAGTGTTAATGTTTGCCCAATAGCAGTATGATGCTCATATTTGCACAAGGTCAGATCTGCCCGCTCGTCCACGATAGTCTTCGAGGAGGAGCGGATAAGGGGTGAACCAAAAAAAGAAAACAAACTGAATTTTATTTTGCTTTATACAAGGCTGCCAAGTGGCACAATTTTGCAATAACATCAGTCATGCCCGATTTTGCAGCTAACAGCATGTTGCACTCTGGGGCTGTCAGTTTTGCTTCTAAGAGTCATTATGGGAACAAAATCCCAACATTTGATGTTGGATAAAAACGAAGGACTGGCAGAATATGTTGCTTGACATGGAGCCATTATATTTTAAAATTCTATCAAGCAGATTAGACAATATAGAAAACTCTGCTTGTTTCACTAAGCAAAACCAAAAGTAAACAAGTTACTTATTTTGTGAGTGAATAAATTCATTTGAATAGCACATTAAAACAAGCATTGAGAATGCCAATCGTTGTGGCTTTTGCACAGTGGGTGATTAATACCAAGTTTCACAGGTACAGCTTGGCAATCCGCAATATAAGGGGAGGTAAAGGACTGGTGGCAGCAGCAACAGAAGGGTTTGTCGCATACACTTAACAGGTACAACACAGACAATATCAGTGCAAGCTTCCCTTCCTTACAGAACAGGTATCATGGGGCAGCAGCGGAAAAGTCCTTCTTCATAGAACAGGTACAGTAGGACAGCATCAGTACTAGCTTTACTCTGTAACAGTACATGCTAAGCTTGGGCAGAGAAAGTGGAAGCTTTCCTACTTAAGAGGACATTTACCCCTTGCAAAGCAGACGATAAAGCTTCTCTCTCTTACAGGGTAGATATAGAAAAAGTGGCAGAAATGCCTAGGGTATCAGGAAAAGAAGCTTCTCTCTCTTAACAGTGGCTTGCTGCTGAACAATCACAATACAGCTGCAGTAGTGCAAGCTTCTATGCTCAAAGAACATGTTCAGGTAAGGCATCCGTTGCATGTAGATTACACACAGATCCCTGAAGAAGGTGCTAAAGTCACAGAGGGTCTTATTCACATGTGTAAACTTAAACTTTTGTGAAAGTTTACTATTTTTTCTTATACTCAGAGACTCCACTGACAGGCCGGACAACTCTGCATGTAAAACGATAGGACAGGCATATCTTTTTATGAGTGGAGGCTCCGTTACGAGTGCAAAGTATCCGCATTCGTAACATTACGGTTAGTAAAATTAAACTCCTAGTTTGTGACTCCCCTTTGTGAATCAGGCCTAGAGTGCATAGTTAGATGAGTGAGCTCACACTTCCACGCCTTCTGCTTTCACTCACGATACAGTCAGTGATGTTTTTGTAATATCTCCAAAGTTCTGCTGTGGACACTCTGCAGTCTTGCTGCAGTCACATCCTGAAAAGTTTACTACTACCATTCTCTGTAATTTTTACGTGCTACTGCCACAGCATGAAATTCCGACAGCAATAATATCCTGCAAGTCCTGCTGTTGCCACACTTAGCCCTGCTGTTACTGTGGTAACTCCTGCTGCTGCTACAACATACAGCCTTGCTGCCATCACCATGTCCTGCTGTTAGAGCCTGCAGCTCTTGCTGCTGTCATTCTTCGATAACCCTGCTTCTGCTACTGCTTTCCCTCACAAACGCCTCTTATTTGCTCACACACCTTCTTGCTCACCCCTCTCCTGAACTCTAACCTTCCTTGCTTTCATACTTCTCTCTCCACACACAACCAAGATGGCTATGGTTCCTGTTTAATGTTAATGTTCAATGATACTTTTACAAACTAGTGACAATAAAGTTGTGTCCCACAGTTAGACAATACGGATTTAGAGAACCTGCTGATCAATCAATCAGGGTTTTGTAGAGCACACTACTAACCCGTAATGGTCTCAAAGCATTGACGGGGAGGCAAGCAGCTCCATAGGGGTCATTCGAAGAGCCAGGTCTTGAGGTCCTTTCTGAATTGTTGCAATGTCGGGCTTCGTTGGAGGTGAAGGGGGAGTTTGTTCCAGGTCTTGGTTGAGAGGTAGGAGAAGGATCTTCCACCTGCTCTGGTCCTGTAGAAATGAGGGACGGTGGCTAGGGTGAGGTCGGCTGAGCGAAGGTTTCTCTTGGTGTCGTGGAAGGAGATTCGGTCATTGAGGTATTGGGGTCCGGTGTTGTGGAGGGCTTTGTAGGTGTGTGTGAGCAGTTTGAAGGTTATTCTTCTTTTGACGGAGTGCCAGTGGAGGTCGCGGAGGTGCTGGGTGATTTGGTCGTGTCATGGGATATCAAGGATAAGTCTGGCTGTGGCGTTCTGGAGTTTGCGGAGGAGTTTTTGGTTGATTCCGGCATAGAGGGCGTTGCCGTACTACAGCCTGCTGGTGATGAGTGCATGGGTGACGGTTTTCCAGGAGTTGGTGGGATCAAATTCAACACCCTCCACATACTTCGTTAGATGTTCAAGCATGCGGAGGATATGGCATTGATCTTGCGATTCATGTTGAGTGAAGAGTTGAGTATGATGCCGAGGCTGCGTGCATGGTCTATTGGGGTGGGTGGGTTTCTGAGGGCAGGGGGCCACCAGGTGTTTTCCCATGCGGGAGGGTTGGAGCGGAGGATGAGGAATTCTGTTTTCTCCAAGTTGAGCTTCAGACAGCTGTTGCCCATCAAGGTCCTGACGGCTTTCATCCCTTCTTGGAGGTTGCGCCTGGTGAGGTCGGGTTCCTTGGTGAGGGAGAGGATGAGCTGGGTGTCATTGGCGTCAGAGATGATGTTGAGCCCGAGGTTTCGGACGATGGTTGTGAGGTGTGCCATGTAAACGTTGAAGGGTGTGGGGCTGAGCGAGGATCCAAGGGGTACTCCGCATCTGATGTCTGTCGGTTCTGAGAGGAAGTGCAGGAGTCATTCTCTGTGTTCTGCCTGAGAAGAAAGATCGCATCCAGTCTAAGGCTTTTCCTTGCATGCGTTGTGGAGTCTGGTGGCTAGTGTGTGGTGGGAGACGGTGTTAAAGGCTGCTGATAGGTCCATGAGGATGAGGGCTGCCATGTGGCCTTGGTCGAGGAGGACGCGGAGGTCAGTGGCAGGAAGGACGGCGGTCTCAGTGCTGTGGATGCTGTGAAATCCAGATTGAGAGGTGTCTAGCATGCTGTTGGTTTCTATGAAGTGTGCTAGCTTGGTGTTGATGGCCTTTCGATGACTTTGGCAGCAAAAAAGGAAGCAGTGACATGGGCTTGAAGTTCTTGAGGTCTGTCGAGTCCGCAGAGGGCTTCTTTAGGAGGGGTTGACTTTGGCACACTTCCAGTTGTCGGGGAATGTGGCAGTCTCGAGGGAGCGGTCGAGAGTTCGGCGTAGCTCGGGTGAGATGGCAGTTGCTCCACTGCGGAAGATGTGCAGTGGGCAGGGGTCAGAATGTGTTTCCGGAGTGGAGGCTCTTCATTGTCTTAAAGGTGTCTTCTGTGATGAGAGGGGTCCAGGTGAGAAGGAACTGTTGGGAGGAGTCGTTGGGGTTGAGAGTTCAGGCGGTGCCATGGTCTTGGTCGTCGAAGTTGTCGTAGACCGTCTTGATCTTGAGGGGAAAGAAGGAGCTGATTTGTTGCAGAGGTCTTGGGAAGGAGGGACGTTGGTTGTTTCGCTGTTGGGTTTGGCGAATTACTGTATGATGGCAAAGAGTTCCTTGGAGGTGTGGACGTTGGAGAGGACTTGGTCTTAGATAAAGTTTTTCTTTGTTGATTTGATGAGTTGGTGGTGTGCTGTGATGGTTGTTTTGTAGGTGGAGCGTGCTTCTGGGGTTTTGCTGTTTCTCCAAGTCTTCTCCAGTCATCGGCAGGAGCGCTTGGATTCTTGGAGATCCGTGGAGAACCAGTTGGCTTTTTTTTATTTTAATATTTTTTATTGAGCAAGAAAAAGAGACAGGCCATATAAGAAAAATAAATACAGTAGTTTGCAAACCGAAAGTAAAGATCAGATAAAACAATTCACAAAGCCTAATTCTTTAGTTCATTTAGCACCACATACCGGAAATTCATATTACAAATAGTAGCAGCACCTTAAAACTTTTTATCAAAACACATAGTGCATCAAATATCCTGCAACAAATACCTCTAAAAAACAGTTACAATAAATATGCATTACTGTTATCTAAAAAACACCTTTGGCCTTTTTCCCCCAGTAACAGTGAATTGCCATACTCATATTGAGGAAGAAACAGAAGAGTATCCTGCCCACGTAGCTTTAATTCTACGGAGTGCCCCTATTCTCTTTGCATATGCCTCTTCAAACAGATAAGTCTGATCCAACTTGGCGAACCACTGCCTCATTGTTGGTACCTTAGATGATCACCAGTTCTGGAGTAAAAAGGACCTAGCTACCCTAACTGCAGGGGAGATAAAATGTTGTTGGTATTTTGATAGCTGTAGTTCTGCCTGACAGAGGCCAAATAGGACCACCCGCGTTGATGGAAGAATAGGCCTAGCCATGCAATCTCTAATAAACTTTAAGACCTCCTACCAAAAGTGTTGTAAAATAGGGCATGTAATAAATATATGCACCCAGCCACCCGCCCCCTCCATCTTGCATATAAAACCTTGATTAGGAGTGGTTAGGAACATTTTATGCAGTCTGAGGCGTGTAATATGACAACCATCTAGATAGAAAAGTCATCCTCTTAAAATTAGCTGCTCTCACGGATTAGTGAGATTAGAGATTAGTGATATTAGTAGTTGTCATTCTTTAGTGCTAAAGCTACAGCTCGTTTCCTGCGTAATTTTTGGGAGCATATCTTTGTTAAGCTTATTATTCGCACTTTGGCGTAGCAGCCGATACCAGTTTCTTATACTACATACTTTCATGTCATTAATAACTTTTGCTATTATTTTTACTACATTATTGATCGTTGTATAATTATCTTTAAGGAAACACATTATTTGAATAAAACTTAACCATAAAAATTGATTTTGGCTACCAATTTGCTGTGAAAATACTTTCCAAGTCATCAAGTTAGTAGAATTATAAAAAACTGCAAAGTTTCAGAAAGCCTAGATCTCTCTAGGACTGCAGCGCCCTTTGTGGAATCTGTAGGCCCCATAACCCACCGTCTCGTAGGGGAGTTAATGCACTGCATGCCGGAAAACTATATGCCTTATAGAGTCACTGAGTGCATCTTACTATAGTTAGTATATATTATAACCTTAGATCTTGTCTTAGGTAATTTTGTGGACCGGAGAAAAGCTGGTAAATTAATTGCACTTTCTTTTAAAATATGATTTAAAATAAAATTACCATATATTGATACAGGAGCTGCTAATTGTATTGTCTGACTAACCAAAGAGGCCTGATAATATGTGGGAAAGTGGAGTAGTGCTAGACCCCATGCTTAGCGTCTAATTGAAGAATTGGCAGTTTTACACGTGTATGCTTCTTTGCCCACACAAATTCCCGAATAAGTTTATACAGTTCCTCAAAATAAGAAATTGGCACTTTCAGAGGAAGGTTCAATCAATCAATGTGTTTGTTAAGCGGGACTACTCACCCGTAAGGGTCTCAAGGCGCTGGGCGGTTCGCAGGATCCAGTCCATCAAGGAGTGGGTCTGTCGAAGAGCCAGGTTTTGAGGTTTCTTGCGAAGATGGGGAGCGATGTTGTCTGTATGATGTGGAGCGGAAGGTTGTTCCAGGTTCTGGCCGCGAGGAAGGAGAAGGAGCGGCCTCCCGATCTGGTCTTTCTGGTGTGGGGGACTGCGGCGTAGGAGAGCTGGGCTGATCGTAGGGTCCTTTGGGGTGCGTGGAATTTGAGTCAGCTGTTCAGGTATGCTGGTTCGGTGTCATGGAGGGCCTTGTGAGCATCTTCAAGGTGACTCTAGCTTCGATGGGGAGCCAGTGGAGTGTGTGCAGGTGCTGGCAGATGTGGCAGTGTCTGGCAGATTGAGAACCAGTCTTGCAGCGGCGTTTTGGATGTTCTATAGCTTGCGGGTGAGGTTTTTGTTTATTCCGGCATAGAGTGCGTTGCCGTAGTCGAGTCTGCTGGTGACCAGGGCGCAAGTGACAGTTTCTGTGTTCGAGGGGGATCCATTTGAAGGTCTTACGTAGGAAGCGGAGGGTGTGGAAGCAGGAGGACGAGACAGAGTTGATCTGGTGGTCCATTTTGAGCTCTTTGTCCAGGATGATTCTCAGGTTGCGTGCGTGGCCCGGTGGTGTTGGCGGGCTTCCGAGGGTGGGGGGCCACCAGGTGTCATTCCAAGCGTCGTGGTTTGGGCACATGATGAGTACTTCCGTTTTGTTGGTATTTAGTTGTAGGCAGCTGTTTTTCATCCATTTGGCAACTGCTTCCATGCCTTCTCGAAAGTTGTGTCTGGCGGTGTTGGGTTCATTGAATAGGGAGAGGATGAGTTGGGTGTCGTTTGCGTATGACACAATGTTGAGTCCATAGGTTCTGACGATGGGGGCGAGGAGAGCCATGTAGATGCTGAAGAGCGTAGGGCTGAGGGAGGATCCCTGGGGGACTCCGCAGGTGGTTTGTGTGCGGTCCGAGTGGAAAGAGGGGGGGGGTGAAGTCTGACCCGCTGCGTTCTGCCGGAGAGGAAGGAGCGGATCCAGTCGAGGGCCTTGATTTGATCTCCTTACATTATCTAGTCAGTCAGCCCTGTTTTTAACTGAGACCTGGCTTAATGATAGCTCCGGCCCTGATATTGCTACTGCTCTCCCCGATGAATACACCTTTGTGGGACGTAATAGAACGTCTGGGTAGGTGGTGGCATCGCTATTATTTACAAGAGGTGTTACTCCTGTAAATGGGAAGACCTGGACATCCCTAATTGTGAAGCTGGCAGTTTTAAATTGTTATTATCCCCTAATTTTACTCTGTCCGGTGTCCTTTTGTATCGTCCACCTGGTGCGGCTGCCGCTTGGGCAACTACCTTTCCTGAGCTTATTGCTCCCCTTTTGTTGGAATTTACCAATTTTATGCTGTTAGGTGACCTCAATATCCATCTTAATGATACCCTATGTTCTATTAGCGTTCACCTTATACAGGATCTTGCTGCTCTTAATTTAAGTCTGCTTAATTCTGGCCCAACTCATAAAGGCGGTAATCTTCTTGATCCAATTTTCACTAATTTGGACACTGTAACTTGTCTACCCTCTAGACCTATTATTTGGTCAGACCATTTTATCGTAGAGTTCTGTATTAAAATGGTGGGTGCTACTTGCCTTTCTGACAATACTCATCCCCCTAGAATCCGTAGGAATTGGCAAAAACTCAATTTGGAGCACCTTAATAATTCCCTTTTAAAGACCATGCCTCAACTACTTAACATCCCCACGGATGAGGTTGTGACAATTAGCACCTGGCTTACTTCTGCGCTCGATCTCTGCCTTCCAGCACGCAAATGTAAGCAAAATTTTCTGCACTCCCCTGCCCCCTGGTTCAACGAACAATTAAAAATGGAAAAGTCTCGCTGCAAAAGACTGGAGCGTATTTGGAGATCAAACTATTCTCCTGCAGACAAAGAAAATGATAAAACTGCACTCCACAAATATCACGCTCTTTGTAAAATTGCCAGGGCCAATCATGTTAACAACACTATATTGAAAGCCCAGAATCGCCCCAAAGCTCTTTTTAAGGCAGTCCAGGAACTATCAGGTATGGCCTGTGCTCCTAAAGCCCCCTGTTTGGATAGCATTCAATGCAATTCCCTGTCCGACTTCTTTATGCAGAAAATTGATAACATCTACGCGGGTTTTGGAGCCCCACTATCTGCCCCACCTTCATCCAGCTCACCCACACAGAATTATGACCAACCACTTCTTCTGGATGATCCGGCTCAGTCTTCACTTCCCCTCTTAGATAAGTGGGACCAAATTTCTATGCCTGTCTTCCAGAAATTGTTGGCAGAGATCAAATCTGGTTCTCCCTTAGATCCCATGCCCCTACAGATTCTTTGTTCTCTAGCCCCCGCTTCACTTGACTGCATTTTGGCTCTTCTGAATGCTTCTCTCACTGAAGCTATTGTCCCTAATGTCTGGAAGCATGCGATGGTTGCTCCACTTTTGAAAAAAGCTAAAACTGACCCTAGTAACCCAACCAATTTCCGACCTATCTCCTTACTTCCCGGCCTCTCGAAGGTGCTGGAGAAGCACGTTAATCGTCATCTAACTACTCACATTGAGTCGGCGAACGTTCTTCACTTTTCCCAATCTGGCTTTCGGGCGGGCTTTTCTACTGGGTCCACCCTTCTGGGAGTTACGGAGACAATCAGACGTCAGGTGGATAGAGGAGAGACGGTGGCACTCATCCTTTTGGATTTGAGTGCCGCTTTTGACACCGTCTCTCATAACATCCTCCTTTCTGCCCTGAGGTCTGTTGGGATCTCTGGCTCCGCACTTGCTTGGATTTCCAATTTTCTTTCGGACAGCACTTTTCAGGTTTTTTTCTCCTTCTTCGGTGTCCTCTGTTCATAATGTTACGCACGGTGTCCCCCAGGGCTCTATTCTTAGTCCTTTGTTTTTCAATCTTTACATTAGACCTCTTGCTTTTCTTGCTGTACAGTCTGGACTATCTATTTTTTCGTATGCAGATGATACTCTAATCATCTTCTCTCTCTCTGCTAATCAACACTCCCCTTGTTCCTCTCTTAGTTCAGGGCTCACGGACATTGCCAATTAGATGATGACTAACAAATTGAAGCTGAACGGAGATAAAACGGAGTTGCTCCTGTTTGGGCCTGACTCCACTCTCTGGGGCCCTCAACATTGGCCTCAGCAAATGGGTCCTTTGCCGGTCCCGGCAACTACAGCTCGCAACCTCGGGGTCCTCTTTGACAATCAGCTATCCATGAGACAACATGTGATTAAAGTCGCAGCCACCTGCACTACTATTATCAGGTGGCTGAGGAAGATCACGTGGATGCTTCCTCATGACACCCAGAAGCTTGTGGTCCAGGCCTTAGTGACATCACGGCTGGACTACGGTAACGTTCTACTCCTGGGTGCCTGCAAAGAGGTCTCCCGGAAGCTCCAAGTGGTACAAAACATGGCTGCACGTTTACTGTGTAATTTGCCCAGATCTGCATCTGTTTCCTCTGCTCTGCGCAGCCTGTATTGGCTACGCATAGAATCTAGATCTAAATTTAAAGCTCTATGCTTCATGCATCGCATTAAAGCAGGTAAATCTCCCCATTACCTATCCACTTTAGTTCACCAATACTGTCCCTCTCGTACTCTCAGATCCTCCTTTCAGTGCAGATTTGCTGTCCCTCGTTTTAAGCGCACCAGAGTTGGTGGGCGCTCTTTTTCGTATTTGGCGCCCTCACTCTGGAATTCGCTTCCTATTCCTTTGCGGTCTGAAATGTGCTATCTTAAGTTCCGCAAAGGAGTGAAAACTTGGTTGTTTTCCTTGTAACTTTCTCTTTGTACCCATGCCTGCTCTACATTGCTATGCTTCAGCGCCGGGAAACCCACGGGTACCTGCGCGCTTAATAAATTTATATATAATAATAATAATAATAATAATAATAATAATAATAATACCTGCGTCATGGAGTCTGCATATTAGGGTGCAGTGAGAGACTGTGTCGAACGTCGCTGAGCGGTCGAGGAGGATGATGGCTGTTGTTTCTCCTTTGTCCAGTAGGGTGCGGATGTCGTCTGTTGCGGCGAGGGGAGCGGTTTCCATATTGTGTTTTTTTCTGAAGCTGGATTGGGAGGAGTCGAGGATGTTGTGCTCTTTGATTAATGTGGCGAGTTGGCTGTTGATGGCTTTCTCGATGACTTTTGCTGGGAACGGGAGCAGGGAGATGGATCTCTAGTTTTTGAGGTTGATGGGGTCCGCCGAGGGTTTCTTCAGGAGGGGGTTGATCTCGGCGCGTTTCCAGCCATCGGGGAACAAGGCGGTTGCCAGGGAGCGGTTGATGGTGTGGCAGAGCATGGGTGCAATGGTGTCGGCGGCTCTGTTGAAAATGTCGTGGGGCAGGGGTCCGTGGGGGCACCGCAATGGATTGACCTCATCGTCTTCAGTGTGTCTTCGGTGGTGAGGGCTGCCCAGTTGTAGATCGCTGGCTTTAGGGTGTCTGGGGTGGTTGGTGAGGGTTCAGTGTGTTGGTGGTCTTCGAAGTGGTCGTAGATGCTCTTGATTTTGTGGTGGAAAAAGGTGCTGAGTTTGTCACAGAGGTCTTGTGAGGGAGGGATGTCGGTGGACTTGCTGGTGGGTTGGGGGAACTCCTTGATGATGTTGAAGAATTCTTTGCTGTTGTGTACATGAGTGGAGATTTGTGGATTTGGTGTTCCTCCTGGCCTTTGAGGCGGCAGCAAGTGTGTCTGAACTCTCAAAGTTCGGTGGTAAACCATCTAGCTTTCTTGGCATGGGTGTTGAGGTTTTTCTTGAGGGGGCTATGGTGTTGGCGCAGTCGAAGATCCATCTGTGCAGGGTTCGGGCTGCGGTTTTGGGTTCGTCGTTTTCCGTGATGGTTGGGGTGGAGTTTTTGAATGATGAGGTTAGCTGGTCGTCGGTGATTCTGGTCCAGTTTCTTCGTGGGAGCAGGTGCTAGTGTCTGTGGATGGTGGGTGTTCTGTAGGTGGACGCATCGATGGTCAGTCCAAGTGAGTTATGTGGTGTGGCTGAAGTAGATGGAGTTTCCTGTTGTGAAGAGGGGGTCGAGAGTGTGTCCTGCTGAGTGCGTGGGTTCGGTCACGATTGCGGAGTCCAATGTTGTGGAGGTTTTCCAGGAGGGATGTGGTGCTGGGGTCCAGTTAGTTGTCGAGGTGTAATTTGAGGTCTCCCAGTAGGGTGTAGTTGGTGGACGCGATGGCATGCGGGGAGATGATGTCCGTGATGGAGTTGGTGAAATGTCCGCAGGGTCCAGGGGAGTGTCGGTAGATGAGGGTTCCTCGGAGGGTGGAGGTGGGGCTGGCCAGTATCTTGAAGTGAAGGTGTCCCATCAGGTCTGTGAGCTTGTCGGGGAGTGTGCTCAGAGGGAGGGTGGATTTGTGGACGATGGCGATTCCTCCTCCTGGGCGGGTGGGGCGTCCTTCCTGGAGATCTTGTATCCTTGGGGAATAGCGATGGCGATGTCCGGTCCCGAGGTGGTGTTAGTCCAGGTTTCGTTGAAGTATGCTACGTCCGGGGTGGTGCCGTCGAGGAGGTCCCAGATTTCGGTGGTGTATTTGTGGAGAGATCGGATGTTGAGGAGGATGCATTGCAGGGTCTTCGGTTGGTTGTGTTCTTGCGTGCGGGTTGCGCTGGGTCCACTGTCTTGGCGGTCCTGCTGGTGTGCCGGCAGCAGTGACAGCTGAAGGGTCCGTGGGTGTCGGCCGGTGATGCTAGCTTGCAGTTGTTGTGGCCTGGGTTGAGTGCGTGGAGTGTTGTTGGGTCATAGCGTTGGCGGTGCAGAGATCCAGGGTCCCTGGCGCTGGTCGGGTCGCGGACGGGTGCAGATGGGCTTGCCTTTTGTGCGGCCGTACAGCAGCCGCCATTAAGTAGGGGTCAGGGAGGGCTAGACAGCTGGGAGGTGGGAGCAGGGAGGGAAGCTGGATTGGGCCGGTCACACTGGTCGTGCTGGGGGGAGGAGCCTCTGGGGCAGCAGCAACGGGTAAAAACGGGTGGAAAAAGGCAAAGGAAAAAGTCAAAAAGAGAGGTAAAAAGTGCAAATAAGGCAGCAAAAGTGCAAGCACAGTGGAGGAAAGACACAGAAGGAGAGTAAAAGGGGGAAGACTTAGATGAGGGTGAAAAATGAGTGAAAAAGGAGGAAAGACACAGAAGGAGAGTGAAAGGGGGAGAAAGAAACGAGGGAAATAACGAGTGAAAAAGGAGACAAAAAGTGGAGCGAGAGAAAGGAGTCAGAGGTCCACTGGACCACCAGGGATGAGGCGCAGGTAAAACCTGCGGGTGGAGGAGGGCCTCGAAAATGAACACTCAAGAGTGCAGGCGCTCGGGGAAGGCCTCACTTAATGTGGAGCTGAGAGGGAGGGAGAGCAATTTCACTGACAATAAGCAGTGGTCTTGCCCCGAGGTTCAGAAACAGGAATACAAACAAGGGGAGTATTGACATTTTAATTAAGGGAACGCAACCCACTAATGTCAGGGGTAGTAATGTCCATCTTTCTAAAAGCCTTTTTGCCTTTATAAGACTGTTACCATAATTTAAATGGAACAATTGAGTAAAATCAGCTGTTACATATAGCCCCAGGTATCTTATCGGGCGCTGTGCCAAGGACTGTAGGCCTGCTGGCAGCTGGGCTTCTAAAGATTTAAACAGAAGCAGCTCTGTTTTTGACCAATTGACTTTATAACCACCCAGGTCTGTAAAGGCCTGGATTTCCTCCTGCGCACCCTGGATGTTCGCCCTTTCTGCCTTCAAATATAAGGTAATATCATCGGCGAAAAGTTTAATTCCGGGGTTTTGCTGTTTCTCCACGTCTTCTCCAGTCCTCAGCAGGAGCGCTTGTATTCACGGAGATCCTTTGTGAACTAATTAGCTTTCTTGTTGTGTGGTCTTGTCGTGTTCTGGAGGAGGGCGAGAGTGTTGGCGCAGTTGGCAATCCATTGGTGGAGGTTGCTTGCCACTGTGTTGGCATCTGCCTTAGTTGAAGGTGGAGTGCAGGTGAGGGCAGAGGCGAGGTGTTCTTCAGGGACTTTGTTTCAGCTTCTGCATGGGAGGTGGTGCATGTGCTTGTGTGCAGTGGGTTTCGTAAAGGAGAAATGGATGCAGTGGTGGTCTGTCCAGAGCAGTTCCATGGTGTGGTTGAAGCGAATGTTGTTTCCTATGGCAAAGTTGGGGTCTAGTGTGTGTCCTGTTGTGTGGGTGGAGACAAGTTGCTTCAGTCCTATGTTGGTGAGGTTCTCCAGGAGGGCGGTGGTGTTGGGATTGCTGTGGTTGTCCAGGTGGAAGTTCAGGTCTCTGAGTAGTATGTAGTCCGAAGTGGCGAGGGCGTGGGGTGTGATATGGACGGCGATGATGTTGGTGAATGGGGTGGGGGGTCCAGGAGGTCGCAAGTCAAAACTTAATTGTGAAAAGGAAGTAAAATAATGTTTGGAGCCATTTACAAAATGGCAACCAATGGCAACCATTGTTTTTATTCTTTTTTCTCCATGTATTGAAGAGTAATTGTAACATATCAGGTCAGTGTTGTATCGAACAGCCAAACCACAGTAAAGAAGCTAATGGCAGGAACACACATGGCAACTTCTTTGAAAAAATTGTGAACAGTTCTCTGGGCGCTTTGTCAGCCCAGCCTCGTTGTGACACCTGTTGAAACTGGCCAGAGCCTCTACTTGGTCAAGACCCATGAAAAACAGAAAGTGAAACAACAGAAATAAAATGAGACATTTTCAGAAACTACTGAAATTTTCTGACATGTTATTTTCTCATCACTAGTCTTGTCACTGAAATGACCGCATCAGGTGGCTGTGAGAGATCTGTTTGCAGGTCCCTGCAGATGACATGAGGGCTTCCTGGAGTTGTATTGCTACTTCTCCACTACAAGACATCAGTTGGTTCCTAATGGTCATCATCCTCTACTACAAGACAATATGAGCATACTGTAGGGATATCTGGAAATGAAAATTGGACCATGTTAGCAGAGAATGACAGCACAAGAGTCCGATGCTCATGTGTTGATTGTATTATCAACAGACAACTTTACCCTAGCATTTTTTTTGTCACTTCTCATGAACACTATTCACCCCTCTAACAATACCATATCTTCACGGAGCTGTGAATTTCTAATGTTTATCCTTTTGTGATAGCTGTGTTGCCTTACGGACAATCACCAAAAAACAACATTTGCACAATGTGCGTTTTGGCTTTGTACTAAATGTTCAAGGTGTGGTGATAGTGTGCGTACAAAGTTGAACTGTAAGCAATCTGGTTTCAGAGAAACCAATCCTGCACAGTCATGCAAGCAGATGTGTGTCGTTGTGTAAGAAAAATGTGGTGCTGTTTCTCTAACTTTGAGATGAGCACAATAGCAATGTGTTTAATAATTCAATATACATTAAAAATTAGTAATGCCTGCCGCCCATGCTGTTCTTATAGCTTTGGATGGCCTGGAATAGTCTGCACTGTAACTCTTAAAAGAATGGGATTGTGTATACTTATACACATTTCTTGAAACAAAAAATATTATCTTGTAAAAACACGCAAGTCGTACACTTCAGCGTTGTTGAAACGTTTGCAAAACAACGTGTGCTTTATAAAATTGCTAATGGTGCAAATGACTACTTTAACCACTTGGAGGCGCCAAAGACTAATTTTAAAATGGAAACAATAGGGCTTTGGGGGGTGGGGGGGGGGGGCAACCGACCAGCGTGAGGCCTGCCCCTCCTGGGGGATTTTGGGCTGGGGGTGCAGCCAGAGCCCAATTGGGCTCGTTGGGCTAGGTTTTTGGGCTGGGGTATATAGCCGGCCATCTTATGTCACTGGCCACCATTTCGGTGGTAGTGACACGACAGCTGGCTGGGTGGGCAGGGGAGCGATTTTGTCCCACCCGCCCTCCCTGTTTTTTGAGGGACGTTAATAACACATAGCAGTTGAGCAAGGTCCAAGGGGCAATTTTTGTGGGAGGTTGTCGGTTTTTGTTGACAGATATCAGCTGGGTAAGGTCCAAGGGGAAATTTTCATTGAGGTGGCGGTTTTCTTGGGAACAGGTTCACCGGGTGGGGAAGCATGTAAGTTTCGGTTCTCGCTTGAAGCAGGTGCTGGGTTTGTTTTGGGTGGTTTGCCATGTGGGGGCGCTTTACCTGGATAATAGTTGGTAGGTCTGTTTACAGTTACAGATTATTGGTTGGAAAATGTCACTCCGGGAGCACACAGGAAGGGGAAGTAGCATAGAACGGTTACATAGATAACTAAATTAGGAAAGGTTATGAAGTTGCAAGTTTTTGAGGGCTTATAAATAGTTGCAAAGGGGAAACCTTTAGAGCTTGGGGTGAGGGGTAAGGTAGGATGAAAATATTTAGTGAGATTTAGTTTTGTACGGCACAGGCAAAGGAATTGGTTTGTAAGATGCACCTGTCTTCAATAAAGCAGCCTTTTTCACACTAACAAGCTGGTTTGTGGTCAATATACTAGCTGGTAAATGAAACTCACAGCAACGTTTAGTTTCTATAATTAATAAGGGGATTCATACCTTTCTTTTCTTATTTCCAAGTGTTGTAGGAAAAAGTATTTAGTTAATCACCCAAAAACCCAAATGGGACCTGCAGGAAGGATAGCTATTTTCACCAGGGCGTTCCTTCATCCTCCTTTTACTATACTGCTACCAAGGACATGAAGAGAGCCCCTTTGGTCACTCACAACTCCGGGCGAAGCACGTAACCAATCCCATAATGCTCTCTGGCAACTCGCAATGGGGTATGAATGGCTATTCAGATGAAACAATAAATAGTGCTTTAATGGACAGGTACTCTCTGGATCCGAGTACCAGCACTTCTTTGATTTGAAAGGGAGGGTAGAAGCTCTTCTTAGCGATGCTGCAATACATTTAATGGAAGATTCCCGGCACTTCTCAGGAGCAAACCGGTATTTTAAAGAGTACCCACACTTCGATATTCGATTTAACGCACTGGGACCACTACTCCCTTTAATGGTGCTACATTTATGTTCCAAAGAAAGCTGGAATGTTTTGCTGACCCTGCCAATCGTGCAAACTCGTGACTTGCGGATCACAGGAGCTGTCAGAGGGGAGTGTTTAATTCAGTAATGTCAACAAGATGTACCCGGTCATAGGCCTGGCCAGCTGTAGCGGGTCGCAGAGTAATGGTACTGGGGACATTAATTCCTTCATCGGCCATTGCTTCATGAATATCCCCTGCCTGTATGATCAGCAGAACACGGTCTAATTCCATAAATCAATGCAAAATATAACTTGTTTTGTTGATGGGCGAAAGGATTTCACTTTCTGCGAGCATCCACAAACATTTATCAGCAGATCTATCCACAACTGAGAAATCATTTATCCAGAAAAATACCATCTGGGCTTTGGTTATGAACTAGACCACAAGGAGCAAAAACTCAAATTCCTAGCCAGTGTTCCCAGACCTGTAAATTTCTCAAATATCTACTGTGTAAGGAGGGGGCTCTGTGCGGATTATATCCCAAGAGTACTTAGACCCTCCTTCGCCTCCCCATCCATATATATTTTTTAAAAACTTATGAGGCTGCCATTGATGTCCTGGGTAGGTTTAGAAAACAATAAAAAATATTGGCTGTGCAGAGCCTCCAACAATGAGCTGGAAACTCTTTGCACACTCACTTGGTGCTCACCATGCGTTATCGACCCTTCACCGGGTGGCCGAGTGTAGAAAGCAGATATCGCGAGACACACCAAAGTGCATAGTGTTAGCATGTTTGAGTCCGACTACGGGTCACATAGTTTACATGCTGCCAACCTCGTACAAACACCCATGGGGGACCATCTCTATGGGTCCTGGAGTAGCGTGCTACTTGCTGAAAAAGAGCTTTGACGCCTTTTCAGGGGCAGCAAGCGCTATATAAATGCAGTTACAATACAATACAATCTGAGCGATGTAAATATCTCAATGGCTTTCCTTCAAAACATCTGCCAGGGGAGTATTTGACTTCTAATGAAGACCACCACAATATGAACAGATTCTGAGACTGGGCGACCACCACCATCAAAGACAAGATTTTCACTAATGTTAACAGAGATAAAATAGGGGATATCTGCGGTGAGTGAACTGTCCCTAGTACTGTTTAATAGGTAAAACTCAGGGCCAATGAAATTATCAGACAGTGCTGCCACGGGATTTTCCGTATATTTATGGATTTACCACAATCTCTACACAAACAACCTTCTGCAAAATTTGCCAATTTTAAATAAACATATCTGGTCCTTGAGGAAAAGAATCAGAAGATCCTAAAATGCTAAGTGCCACACATGGTCAGATCCACTGAAAGGTTAAAAACGAGTCACCTTTTAGTCGCTATAATAAGGAGCTTCATAACATTGTTTTGCTGTTTACCAGTGTTGTAGGAAAATTGCTCGCAGCTGTAAGTAGTTGCTACTAGCTGTAGTTAGTTTTCATCTGGCACTAATGAGGTGGAATCTTTAGCAGAGAGTGTTAATATGGTAAAATAACCAAATGGTGAAATAATACTGTCACAGAATGTGCTTTGTTCTGCCCCATAATTTGCCTTCTTGACCACATAATTTGCCTTCTTGACCACATAATTTAAGTTTAAATCAGTTGCTCCCAAAGAAATACCAGGATAACAGACTACGACAGTTTCAATAAATGTGTTGCAAACTTTGTGTGTCTTTCTTGTGTTTACCATGGGCATGCATGTTTGTGAGCAGCAAACTGGGTAGGATCTGTTTCCACGGTTCCCTCAGCGACTAGGGTGTTATGTTCGAGATTGCCAACATCACCTGCTACCATGGGTAGGTTAGGAGTTCAGGTGAGGCACTGTGAGCTAGGTAGGATTTGGGCTGACGCTGTAGCAACAGTATCATTGAATAATAAGGGTTTGTTGTGACAGTCCAGTGTTTCAGCATCAAACAGCAAGGGAATGTTATGCTATGGATGGCCCTAGCACAGTGCAGTGCAGTGCAGTGCAGCATCATAGAACAATAAGCACATATATGGCACAGTGGGTTAAAGGAGAGTGCAGTGAATAGCATCGAACAAAGGAATGTTATGCTATGGCTGGTCCCAGCAGAGTGCAGTGCAATACCATCAAAGAATGAGGGTGTATTATGGCACAGCATGTCACAGGAGTGTGTGGTGCAGCAGCATCAAGCAATAGGGTATATTATGGCACAGTGTCTCTCAGAAAGGTGCAGTGTATCAGCATCAAACAATAAAGGAATGTTATGCCATGGCTGGTCCCAGCAGAGTGCAGTATAGCATAATCAAACAATAACCATATATTATGGCACAGCGTGTCACAGGAGAGTGTAGTGCAGCAGTATTTAACAATAAGGGAATGTTATGCTATGATACTTCCCAGCAGAGGGCAGCGCAGCAGCATCTAACATCGGAAAAAGCTATTTACCAGTAAGCATCCTTTCTTGGCATGTAGAGCTGTAGAGTTGTATACTTTAGCATAGATCGCCATCTGGTGTTGGGCTTGGATGTTTGCACCTTGTTTTTGTGGAAGAAATCTTTGTAGTCATGGGATAGGTGACTCCTCCTTATGGTGATAGTGTGCATGGGCATCGACTCCATCTTCAGATTGCTTTTCGCCATAAAGGGTGATGATGAAGTTAGTAAGAGAATAGAAGAGGATGTCCATGTGATGTATCTAAATTAGATAATACTGCAAGAGATAAAGGTACCCGGGGAGGTGGGTGGGCGTATAACTCTACAGCTTTACATGCCAAGAACAGATGCATACTGGTAAGTAGCATTTTCTGTTTGAGGCATAAGAGCTGTAGATTGTATACTTTAGCATAGACCTTCAAGCAGTTGTCTCCCATATAGCGGTGGCAACCTGTATCTATTGCAGTAGTTTGAAAAAGTGTTCTTAATACAGCCTGGCCCACAGTAGCTTGTTGCTTTGCCTGCACATCTACACAAAAGTGTTTAGTGAAAGTATGCGGTGCAGACCAAGTTGCTGCTTTGCAGATGTCATCTAAGGGAATGTTCCCTAAGAATGCCATAGAAGCCTCTAGTTTGCGTGTGGAATGAGCTCTAGGGGGGGATAGTTAATGTGCGTTTAGCTTTGAGATAGCATATTTGGAAGCATTTAACAATTCATCTTGCAATACCTGGTTTTGAAATAGGATTGCCTTTGTGAGGTGGGGAGAAAGCTACAAAAAGTTGTTTTGTTTTTCTAAACCTTTTAGTTCTTTCGATGTAGTAGAGTTTTCGCTCTTTTAGCGTCTAGCATGTGGAGAGCGCGTTTGGCTACTGAGTCTGGTTAAGGGAAAAATACTGGAAGTTCAACCGACTGATTAAGGTGAAAGGCAGATACCACTTTAAGTAGAAATTTTGGATTAGGCATAAGAACCACTTTACTATGGTGTACTTGTATAAATGATTCTTTTATGGTTAATGCCTGGAGTTCACTCACTCTCCTAAGTGATGTGATAGCTACGAGGAAGGCTACTTTCCAAGTAAGGAACTGCAACTCATTTTTGTGGCGAGGTTCAAATGGGGGACCCATGAGTCTGGTGAGGTCTATATTGAGGTTCCATACAGTAGAAGGTAGAATTCTATGTGGAATTATTCTTTTAAGTCCTTCTATAAAAGCTTTAATAGTAGGCACTCAAAACAATGATAAATGTGTTCTGTTTTGGAGGTAAGCAGCAATTGCAGCAAGATGTAGCCGTATAGATGTATATGCTGGGTTACATTGTTGTAGATTCAAAAGATAGCAGATAATATTTTGGATTGAAGCATCTAGCGGATCGATTTTGTTATTTGTACAATAAATGACAAATCGCTTCCACTTT
The DNA here is from genome assembly GCF_964204655.1 of Triturus cristatus. Taxonomy (NCBI): domain Eukaryota; kingdom Metazoa; phylum Chordata; class Amphibia; order Caudata; family Salamandridae; genus Triturus; species Triturus cristatus. Next base: position 991,865,078 of record NC_140580.1, read on the forward strand.
GCTGCATAGCATGCTCTAGTAGTAGGACGTCTAGCCTCTTTAATGACATTCATGCAGTCTGGTGGGAGATTGAGATAGCTAAACTCTAGAATTTCAGGAGCCAGATTGAGAGATTGAGTTGATTGGGATCAGGGTGCCTTATCACTCCATGGTTCTGAGTGAGGAATTTGGGAGAGAGGTGTAGCTTTTGATGAGGCACTACTGAAAGTTCCAGCAGGGTTGTGAACCATGGTTGGCATGCCCATGTTGGAGCAACTAAGATCATTGTGAGGGAGTGTTGCTTGACCTTCCGAACCAGTACGGGAATGAGTGGGAGAGGCGAAAAGCTTATGCAAATCTGCATGACCAGTTCATCCATAGCGCATTGCCTTTGGACAATGGGTGTGGATATCTGGTGGTGAAGCTTGGGCATTTAGCGTTTTGGTTTGTGGCCAACAGATCTATGTCTGGATGACCCCACATTTGAAAGAATGGAAGAACTACTTGAGGATGAGGTTCCCATTCGTGGATTTGCTGTGTTTGACGACTGAGCAGATCCGCAATCTGATTATGTACCCCTGGTAGATGTTCTGCGAGGAGGTAAAAGTTTTGAGTAATGCCCCATCTCTATATGCTTTGCGCTAGTTGTGAATGCTGAAGAGTGTGTGTCCCTCCCTGCTTTTGTATGTAGAACATTGCTGTCATGTTGTCTGCACGGATCAAGAGAGCTTTGCCTTTTAGCTAACCCTGGGCGTAGTTCACGAAGTAGCACTTCGCGAAGCTACGCAAAGTGCAGTTCGCACTACGAGAGCTACGCGTAGCACTTCGTGAACTGCGTAGTACCTTGTTCGCACTGTGCCAGATGTCGTTTTCAATGATTGCACAGTGCGGACAAGCACCCGGCACTGTGCAATCATTGAAAATGGCATCTTGCACAGTGCGAGCTGTAGTTTTCTGCTGCTGGAGTTGATTTTTACTCGAGCGGCAGCTTTCTCAACGCGAACTGGTAGTTTCTCATCGCGAGCGGTCGCGAGCATATGTGACCACTCGCAATGAGAAACCTGACCTCCTCGCGTTGGGAAACTCGCCGGGAGGTCAATTTTCCATGCTCGTGATCGCCAACTTGATGTTGCTGATCGCGAACAAGGAAAAAGTCTCGCTGGGATGTCATTTTGCTTGCTCGCGGTCGCCAATTTGAAGTTGAGGACCGCGAGCAATCAAAAAATGACCGCAGCACTACGCAACACTACGCTACGCGTGTTCGCACTGTGCTACGTGCAATTCGCGTAGTGCGAAGTAGCGCGAACTTCGCAAACTACCCGAGCGTAGCGTAGTGCTTTGCCCAGGCTTACTTTTAGCAAGAGTTGGAAAGACTTTAGTGCTAGAAACATTGCTAGTAACTCCAGATGATTTATGTGGAGTTGTTTTTGTTGATGGGTTCATATACCCTGAACGGTTTGGTTTTGGAGATGAGCTCCCCATCCGGTAAGCGATGCGTCTGTGGTTAGCACTATCTGTAGAACCTAGTCGAGGAACGTCTGCCCTTTTTGTGTGTTCCACCACTGCAGAAAGCGATGTGTGCGGCTGTCCACCAACACCAGGTCTGTTAACTTTCCCTGAGCTTGGTTCCACTGATGTGCTACACATCCTTGTAAGGGACGCATCTGAAGTCTTGTATAAGGAACGATGAGGATGCAAGAGACCATCATCCCTATTCGCTGCATAAACACTCAAGCTGGAAGGGAGTGTTGAGGTTGAAACCTTGACATGAGAGCTTGCATGCTGGCTATCCTGACTGGATTGGGGTATGCAAGGGCTTTTGAGGTATCTAATGTGGCACCTAGATACTGAATGAGGTGGGACTTGGGTAGGTTTATTGTGAATCCGAAGTCGTGGAGCAACTGGATTGTTCTGTGTGTATTGTGTACACAGTGTGTGTGTGTGTGTGACATGGCTTTTATGAGCCAGTCGTCGAGAAAAGGAAACACGTGGATGTGTTGTCTGAGCAAATGAGCTGCGACTACTGCAAGACATTTTGTGAAGGCTCGGGGTGCTGTAGTCACTCCGAATGGGAGGACTTTGAATTCATAGTGCTGTCCGTCTACTACAAACCGTAGATTCTTTCTGTGAGCAGGGTGAATGGGAATATGAAAGTAGGCGTCCTTGAGGTCTAGAGTGGCAAGGAAATCACCCTGTTGGAGCAGTGGGAGAACCTGTTGGAGAGTGATCATGTGGAAGTGGTCCAACTGTATGTAGAGATTTAGTGGTCGGAGTATTGGCCTGAGAGTACCGTCCTTCTTTGGGATTAGAAAGTAAAGGGAGTAAACCCCTGTTCCTTGATGAGGTAAGGAGACCGGTTCTATTGCGTGTTTTTGTAATGAGAGAATCTCTTGTTTTAACAGCGCAAGGTGTTCTGTGGACATTGGACGTTGTTTGGGCAGGTATGAATGGGGGAGGTGAAGTGAGTTCCAGGCAGTAACCATACTGGAGAATTTGTCTTTGGTGATGGAATTCCAGACAGGTAGGAACTGTGATAGTCTTCCCCCAACTGAAATGGAATGGTCGGACGGAAGTCACTGTTTTGTAGTAGGAGAGGTGCGGGTGTTATTACCGTGGCCTCTACCTTTGTTGTTGTTGCCTCTATAGCCTCCTCAGAAATAGCCTCTGTTAGGGGAGGTTTGAGTAGTGTTTTTGTAGTAGGATGAGGTGTTGTCCATCGCAAAAGTTTTAGAGGCACCCCTATAAAAGAAGCGACAAAAAGAACCTCTAGAGGTTGTTGCCTGTACGGCTCCCATGGACTTATCAGTTTCTGAGATCTTCTTTATTTTCTCCTAAGATGTGTCTACAGTGGGTCCAATTAAGTATTCTTGATCAAAAGGTTGATTAAGAATTGTGGACTGCACATCCTGTTTAAACCCAGATATGCGCAGCCATGCGTGTCTGCGTAGTAAAACGCTTGTGTTAACCGCACAAGATGCTGTGTCGGCTGCATCAAGAGCACACTTTATAGAAGTGTTTGTAATTAATTTTCCCTCTTGGATGATGTCAATGGCTTTGGTCTTCTACTGATCGGGAAGATGTTGTATGAGCTTTTCAAGATTGTCATAATGAGCCCCATCATACCTGGCCACTAAAGCTTTGGTATTGGCAATACGCCAATGATTTGCTGCCTGTGAGGCAATGCGTTTGCCAGATGCACCTAGTAATTTAGACTCCTTATCTGGAGGTGGGGCATCCCCTGATGTTTGGGAATTTGCTCGTTTACGTGCATTTGACACAACCAAGGAATCTAGAGGGAGCTGTGCTTTAATGTAAGCTGGTTCATTGAGAGCTGGTTTATATTTTTTCTCATTCCTGGGTTTGAGAACTCTAGCTCTGACGGGATCTTTAAAAACATCAGGTGCATTTTTGATGATACCTTTTAACATTGGTAGAATGCCTGTTGATTTTTGTGACTGTGTGAAAGTTTCTAACAAAAAATCTTCCTCCTGTGGGTCCAAGTGTAATTCCACCCCATGAAATTGTGCAACTCTATTTATGAGCTGTGCATAACCTATGTTGTCGTCTGGGGAGGATGGCCTAGATGGGTATGAGTCTGAATCTGAGAGATCTGGGACATCTGGTAGATTATCATAATACTCCCAAGGTTCAGGTGTTGGGAGGGTAGTGTCATCATCATTATCCTCCAGTGGGTTCTGTACCCACCCCCAAGGTGATCATCATCATCATCACCTTGTGGTGTAGGTGAATATGGAGGCACAAGTGGTGTTGTGGGGATATTTGGAGGAGAGAAGGGTCTGGCTGGAGAAGTTCCCATGTCTCTTCTTTAAAGGTACTTTGGGGTCTTCTGGGAAGTCCAAAGGTCTCTTTTTAGATAGAATTGTCTTGATGTGACCAGTTTTAGGGTCATTGTGAAGAGTTTTTTGTTTAGGAGCCACTGGATTTGGTTGAAAAAGGTCTTTTAATCCAGAATCTTTGATCGGTACCTATGATTTTGGTTATTTTGGTTCAGAAGCTTTAGGAGGGGTCTTAGTGTCCTTTTGCTTTGGAGGAGCTGTAGAGTCAGAGTCAGAGTACTTTTTCGGCTCCGAGGATTTATGGTCCGGTTTTGGCTCCAAGGCGTTATCCTGCTGGTGTTTCGGTGCCAAATATTTGGGTTTCGGTACCGGGGATGGTAGTTCGGTACCGATGCGTGGCTGGCTCAGTCCCGAGCCGCCTGAAGGCTCGTCTTTGGATTTCGGAGCTGAGCCCGAAGGTGGGGCATCAGAAGTTTTGTCACGGTGTCAACCTGAGCCGGAAGGTGAAGGTGCTATCGGAGCCTTATGTTTGAGACTAGGTAGTGGTGTCGATACTCGCAGTTCGCTGACCTGGAGTAATCGTCTGATCTTCGGCCTCTGATTCGAAGGCCTCGGAGACGCTGATGTCTTCAATGTCCGGTTCTTGTTCCTCGGGAGCATCGGGGCCTGCATCAAAGAGGTCATCCGGCCCGAGGAAGTGGATCGAGACATTACGTGACGCCGAGCCCGGCAGTCACGTATGATTTTCTTCGATCGAAATGAAGCACAGGCCGGGCAATGTTAGTCCTCGTGTTCTGGAGAGAGGCAAATGTTACAGACCTCGTGGAGATCAGTGTGTGGTAATTTGGCACCACACAGGGGGCATTTTTTTAATGGAGTTCTTTCCATTAGCTGTAGGGCCTGATAGCGAGGATAGGCCCAACGGCCCGCGTCGAAGACCGGAATCGAAGGAGTTGAGATTTATGGATCCAAGTCGAGGAGCGCGATCGATAACAATACAGTCGAGCAGTGAAGGATTGCGCGTCGGAGGGGAATCAAATAAGATACAGACCTGAAGCGCAGCCGTTTACATCCGAACCCGATGGCGGAAAAAACTATCTGAAGATGGAGTCGATGTCCATGCGCACTATCACCATAAGAGGAGTCACCTATCCGGTGACTACAAAGACTTCGACAAAAACAAGGTGAAAACATCTGAGCCCAACACCAGATTGCGATCTATGCTAAATTATACAATCTACAGCTCACATGCCTCGAACAGGAATGTTATGCCATGGCTGGTCCCAGCAGAGTGCAGTGCAGCATCAATCAACACCACGGGTATATTGTCCCAGGAGAGTGCAGTGAAGCAGCATCCAACAATAAGGTAATGTTGTGCCAGGGTTCGCCCCAACAGATTTCAATACATCGAACAATAAGGGTATGTTATGGCACAGCGTGTCACAGGAGAGTGCATTGAAGCGGCATTCAACAATAAGGGAAGGTAATGCCATGGCTGGTCCAAGCAGATTTCTATGCAGCGTCATCTAGCAACCAGGCATCCATCTTAGTCAATAATGTTAGGGTGGTATGGGTCTGGGAGTTACCAACAAGCAATATGCTGAACCCAACAATGGACAGGGGGCAGGCTGGGGTAATGGGGTGATAATGAAACGTGGTAAAGCCATTATTTTGTAGTTATTTGGAAAACTAAAGACAATCATGGTATTATGAATATACAAATATAGTAATAAGACTCAACACCAGCAGCGGCTCCTCCACATGGGCGTCGGAGCGTTGCCCCACTGCTTTCTTGCAGTGCGAGAAGCAGAAACGTAAAATGCTATAAATACCATTTTACGTTTCTGTGTCTCGCACTGCAAGAAAGCAGAAGAAGGGTATGCTTGTTTGGGGGCTTCGGGGAGGAGTGACTAGCCCGATGTTATGGGCGCTGACTGTTTGGTCAGCCCCAGGGCTGACCAAACCAGTCATAGCACTCTCCGTTTTCTTCATGTCCCCCACTTCAATTAAGTTTATGACGCGAGTGTTGAATTGATCGGGAGGACAATTATCCCAGAATAGAGCAGCTTTTTTCTCAAAGTTACTGCCCAGGCACTGGATAGGATTTTTTGGGGGAGGGGGGCAAGTTGAGTGAGTGGAGCAGCAGAGCTTTTAAAATTTGGCACAAAGAACGTGAGGTTGATGCACATATGTTTTTTTCCAAACCCAAGCGTGGCCCCACCCGGTCACTGTGACTCACTCACATAAAAGAAAACTCAAAATCCTACAGCCTCAATGAAGCACCATGATGTCCAACGCATTCTGGAGATAGCTACATGCACACACAATCAGAAAAAAATCACATGCTCTGCAGGACCTTGACCCTTGACTTGCCCCTGCCCCTGAATTGTAAACTCATGGCTAAATTCGTCCCATGCCTTGCAGAAGGCGTGATGGATCTATTCTAGAAAGGTGCCCAAGAAACAGGCGGAATCATTAAAAATAAAACAAAATCCCTCTACCAACCCACAGAGAGGTATCAGGGACTGGTAGCTCAGTGGGATAATGAATTCACTCCAGGGCACAGTGTTCACTTCATGTTCACAGGTTTAAATCCCGTTGAGTGCCCTCGGCCTTCCATCCTGCCAAGGTCGATAAAATTAGTAATACTGGATTGGGTAACAATAAATATCTGTTATCATGCTAGGAGAGCTCCTTGAGGGTAAACGTTGTGCTTTACTCATACACTTGTTATGTTATAGTACCGCTTGACACACTATCATTTACAGCATCACCCAGAGGGTGGAGCTATCCACCTACGAGGGATGGGTCGCTGTTGCTCATGAGCTTGCGCATTGGCAGAACAGTGCGGGGGACCTCATTCACCTTCAGGCCCAGGTCTTCTCTGCTGTATCAAACGGGGAGGACTGGGCCAGAACAAATAGTTAGTGCTTAGAAGCCCTCACGGTCCAAATGGAGAAGTCGTATATGTTGTTACAGACTCGTGTTCAGGCATAGCCTTGAGTGCAGACAACCTCATCACATTTCACAGTACCACTGTGTTGTGGCCACTCCTACAGTCCGTTCCTCACAGGCGCACCTCTCCGAATTTGAAAATTGCTTTCTTGGATTTTATTAGGCGCTTTGGAGTGACAGGCAAAGGTAATGGAGAACTTAGGGCAAAGGGCACCTAAAACCCTGACATGAAGGAAAGTGAAGTGGAAAGATCAAACGAGCATTCCCCTGGACAGATTTCCATCCGTGTAGAACTATGTAACAGAAAGACGCGAAAAGAAAAGACAGACACATTCTACTGACTGCTTTTTAAAGGTCAGACATAAATGAATTATGTTTACATCGCAGCTACGTTTTGTAAATCTGCTAATTGATCGATAGAGTGCCTATACACTGAAAACATGCATCACCAGAAAAAAAGCTGTGTACTCTATTTCCAAAGTTAAACAAAAGGACACATGGAGAACAGAGAAATAACTTTTATTCAATTATTCTTTTTTTTTTTTTAATCCTCATAGAACACGTCAATAGCTTTCCGAAAATTCATGTAAAAGGTTATTTTTTTTTATATTGGAAGTAAAATGTGGATTTTGTTTTTTTACATGATGATCATTGATAAGGGATGAATGAGTCTCCGCTTTTATAACCCGCATTACAGGATCTGTTTTTTATTTTTATTTTGGCGCTGTTAAAGTAATCCTGTACCGGAAGGTTCATTTTCTCCGTGAGCGTGGGGCAATAGGGGTTCAAGTTGAGAGTAGGTACAGTGCCCTAGGGCCCTGCAGTGAGGGAGTTAAAGATAAACCTCTCTGAGCTAATTGTAAGTACCTATGAAGCAGAGACCAAAAGGCAATTGCATTTGAAGGTCGTTAGATTGGTCAGTTGCACATCAAGGTATGTGTTGGTTGTTTGTCTAGCACCGATGTCAATGTATGCAGCAGGTCCATCTGCAAATATAAAGGGTGCTTGGAAGTTGGTATGGCTTTAATCAATGGAATCACTTGCAGCTTCCTGATGACACATTTATTCTTTTGAGAGGTATTGCAAGGGTGCTACCAGCTAAGATGTGTAGTGCGTGTGTTTAAAAGACAGTTACCCAAAAAATAAATGTGCTTTCTGATGACACACATTTATTGTTTTTGAGGGGTATTGTAAGGGTGCTACAAGCTAAGCTGTGAAGTGTGCACTTTTAAAAAACGGTTTTAATAAAAAGAAATCTATGTATTTATTGATCTCATAACTACACTTTTACATTTGTTTTATTAACCTTTGTGCTTTCTCTAATATGCTTGAGAATCCACCATTTGCCCATTGTTGGAAATGGCCCTTTTTGCAGGGTCATCCCTAAACTTTTTGCCTTCCTCCTGTATTTTTTCTGACCTGTTTGTGTTGATTTTATGACTCTGGGCACTTTACCACTGCTGATCAGTGCTAAAGTGCATATGCTCTCCCTTTGTAAATATGACATGTGAATTGGTATATCCATGATTGGCTTATTTGGTTTACCTGTTAGTCCCTAGTAATGGGGCCTGTGTGTGCCCAGGGCTGGTAAACCAAATGCTGATGGTGGGCCTGCAGCGCTGGTTTGCGCCACCCACAGAAGCAGCTTGTAAAGTGTATCTCAGACCTGCCACTGCAGTGTCTGTGTGCAGTCTAGAACTGCCATCCACTTCCCAGCCCCTGATCCTTCCCTTGGCATCATGCAAGCCACCCCTATGGTAGGGTGCATTATATGTGTACGGTAGGACATGCTCGGATGTGTGTAGCATGTCCTGGTAGTGAATTACACCCAATTTCGTTTTTCACTACTGTAAGGCTACCTGTTCTCCATAGGCCAGAATGGGCAGTTTGACTATTACACTCTATAGTCCTAACTGACCCCAGGAACATGGTAGAAAACGAATTTAGTATGCCTGAGCTCAGAACATTAAAATACATCTTTTAGTGAAGGTCATTTTTATATTCTGTGTTTGAAAATACCACTTTTAGAAAGTAGGTATTTTCTTGCCCAAGCCTTCCAGTGTGCTCTGCTGTTATGTGTATTGGCTGTCTGTGTTTGGAGTGTCAGGGCTGGGGAATTCCAGGAGACAGGGTGAGGTGTCCCAGTGGTGAATGAAGAGATCTGCATCTAGATGGGTGGGAGGAGTTGCACCTGGGACCTGAATAGGGTTGTGCCTTCCCTCCACAATGCTGGCTCCACCTCCTGTGGTGCGTCTGATATCTCTGCCCTACACTCAAAGGAAGGATGCAGCCTGGTAAACAAAGTGCTCCAGGACTGAGCAGAACTGGTTCTGTGACTTGTGACTCTTTAGAACAAAGACTTTTGGGGTATAAATATCTGTGCTGAAACCCCTACAATTGGTATTGCCCTGGATTTCAAGACCAACCTCTGTCCGTGGAACTGAAGAAAGCTGCAGGAGAGGACTGTCCTGGTGTTGTGTGCTGTTCCCTGGATTGGCCTGCAGTAGTTTTCATTGGACTGGAAAAAGGAGGGCAAAGGAGCTGTAAGAGAACTTTTTAATCTTGAACCTGCAATCACCCAAGGGATAGAGAGAGAGCTAGCCCCCTGACTGAAGTCTCAGGACCAGTAGACTTCATTTCGTCGCTAAAGCCTCAAAATTATCGCTAAAGCCTAAAAATTATCGCTACAGCTACGGAGCGTCAAGAAAATCGTCGATACGCCTAAATCGTCGCATCACTGCCGCTGAAGGCTCGCTGGCCTGATCATCGCCCAGCACGTTTGCGGCCAGAAAATCATCGCTACAGCTGCTGAGCGTCCGGAAAATCGTCGCGTCGCTGCCGCTGAAGGCCTGCTGGCCTGAGCATCGCCCAGCACGTTTGCGGTCAGAAAATCATCGCTACAGTGGCTGAGCGTCCGGAAAACCGTCGCTAACCCCCGTTAGCGAGCGGCCGTGACCAAAGCGTGAGGAAAAACATCGCTAACCTGCCGGAGCGACATTTCTTGTGGATTATTTGACAACATCTCAGAACTGTGAGTAAAAAGGGTCGCAGAGACCCCTGTCCTTAACTGAACTTTACCTTACCCATTGGAACTATTTTTGCAGCATCCAGAGAACTATTTTTGTACAGTATTGTGATTTCCACGTTATTTGGTCTTGTGATAATTCTCTATAAATATAACTATTTTCTTTGATAACCACCTGTGTTGTGTCCCTTTGTAGTGTTCCTCACTGTATTTACTGTGTATGATTATCAACGCTTTACACACTGCCTCTGAGATTAGCTTAACTGCTCGTACTACGTTACCACAGGGTGGAGCAGGGGTTGTCAAGGGGGTGCAGCCCTTCACTCTGACTTAGAAAGAAGGGTCCCTGCTTGGACAGTGGCCATCCACTGCCAACCAGAGACCCCCCCATTTCTAACACCCATTCTTTTTTCAAAACAATTTCGGGGTAGAACCCCCAAACACCCATTATGCCGGTCCGGCTCACTCAATGCATTCGCTTGCCACTGGGCGCCTATCCACAACTTTTACGCCCTCTCCGCTTTCAAATGTCACCAGCTGCCCCTGCTCAACACAAGTTCACCCGGTACTCAAACTGCTTTCTATTCGTTTACAAAGTGCAGTACACTGCAGCACAATGGTACCAGGAGTTGGGTTTAAAGTGCACTGATGTTGTAGGACAGCATGTGAATAAAGCCTGAACTGAATGTGCTGCTGAGGCAGCAAATGGTAAGTTGTCTTCGAGACTTGAAGTCTTTGTGTGAATGATGGTGCCAGGAGTGGTGAGTAAAGTGCACTGTTGCTGCAGGTGTTCTGTCCATGAAGTTCTGTAGGATGTAAGGTTATACTGTGGAAGACACGGATAAGGAGACGACTGCCATCTATGTGGTCATCACAAAAGCATAAATCACACACCAGTCATTTAGTTAGGTCTAAGACATTAGCTAACACATACTAAATAAAGTGGCATTCATTGCCCTTCTTGTGAATGCAAGTCCATGAAACCAGACATGAGGGACCACCCTGCCAGGCAGAGAGGCCATTGAGCCTGTCCGCTGATGCACAGATGCTCTGTCGCTTTTTACCCCTTCCATTTTTGGAGCAGAGCTGATCAGGTTCCTCAAAGGATATGCAAAGTTGAACGTTATGTGTAGAGAAATGGGTTTAACGGGGCCAGACATGAATTTCGCAAGCATCCATCCTTGCAGGGAGAATCAATTGACCACTCCCTCGTCAGATGACAGTCTGCCCATGCCAGCAGTAGGATCCCAGATGCTCATCATCAGACATTAGACCATGACGGAGTTCACCAGGAGATATACAATAGAAATGGACATCCTACAGTGATGATAAAGAACCTGAGAAGGAAGATAATTGCAAAGACCACCTAATGCATTTACTTGCATCTCTACCTTGTCAGCTACTGTGCTGCTTAAATTATTGAACCGATATGCCAATGTGAGAAGTTAGTGACTTTAATGCTAGTCGCAAGACTACTATTTAATATTATTTATTCCTAAGTGGCACTTTGGGTAGGAAACGGTGGTACTGAGTAGTTGGTTAACATCATGTGCTGTCTTCCTTTGAGACATCCCCAATGTAAACATCATAAAAATAAACAAAACAAAAAAAAAGAAATCTACTTACAATAAAATTTCCAGTTACAGCAGGCTGGAAAACCCCGTCGAAGGAGCAGCTGCTAAATTTGCAATCGCCAAACTGGAAGAGGCTGTCGACGTAAGTGCGGCATTCGTCAGGCATCCCAGTCCCGGTCATTGAGATGACGGTGTCCGGGTTATATGGGGAGGGTTTCTCGTCAGCAGTGCATGGCGAATCATAAACATGCTTTCCCAGGGAAAGTGTTCTGGAATATCCTTTTGGCCAACAAGGGTTCGACGATTGTGAAGCATAGTTTTGTGCCTGTTAGTAGAAAAAGTAGTGTTAGAGTGGTGTCTATCGTGGCCGGTTACTGTCCATTTGTAAGTCTCTTGTATGGCAGATCATTCCCCTTACACTGCTCAGTACCTTATAAGAGACTCTTCACTGGCAGCAGTAATAACGCTACATAATACAGTGAGACCAGGTGCAAATCACATGTTAGAAGAGACCCCACCAAATTAAGACTGTGGTGCAACTGCACCTCCATTGAGTCATACAGTCCTGGTTTGGGTTTCAAAATTTGTTGCAAATTTCTCCAGGGAAATCAAAATTACGCAGAGGTAATCCAGAAGGAAAGCGTATCTAGCGCTAAAAGTAAAGCAATGTAAGGATGGGGAACAGGCTGTAGGGGTGGTAGTAAAAATTCAGATACAAAATAAAGCGGCATTTCAGAATGAGGGAGAAACTGCTTGACAATTGATCATCTGGTTCCCGAGGAAAGTGACAGAGACCATAAGTGGACATGGGTTTTTGGTCTCGCTGCTGGGTGACATTATTTCGAGACACTGCGTGGAGTGCCATCTGTAGACTGCAAACAGAGGTCTCGGGTAATTCGGTGACAGCTGAGGCAATGACGAGAGGCTCCTGGTCCTACCCCAGAGGGGTGGCTAGGAGGAGGATAAGCAGGCATTCATATATAGGCAGGGTGTTCTCTATGGCCTGTGCAGCTAACCTTAGTATCCTTCGGATAGCAAGCAAATGTTTACAATAGGCACACAAGTGGTTGGCAGTGCCAGGATCAAGTTTCTCTTCTTAATGGTCTTTACATTTCTTTTCTTAAGGACAGGAAGGCATCTGCTCTCAGAAACACAGGCTTTTCTAAGTGGGGCACTAACTGCAACCAGACCATGCACACACACCAAGTCTTGTCTTTTGTTTGAGCCCAATACACAACCTATGTTTGTCTCCCATTCGCATCTGACTTTTAGTCTTGAAAAGGCATCTTTAATTTGGGGCCTTTTAAGATGGAAATAAGGTGAACACTGCAAAAAAAAGAGAGAGAATGTCACATTTTTAAAAGTTCAGGGGCAGAATTATTAGAAGTTAAAGTAGGAAGTAAATGGGCACCACATAAGTCAAGCACATTCTCTGGTGACCCTTATATGAAAACGTCCATCCTGCAATGGACTGCTGTCAACTCGCGAGAAAGGGCGACATTGAGCCTTGGGCAGTGTTTCAAGTTCAGCGATTCACTCACTCCGTTCTCAAATCACTTCAATGTTGCACCACAAAGACTACACCCAGAATGCCTAACTTGGACTGTAGGTAAGAACTTCATTGGCACTCCACATGCCTGGAGGTATCCCCATGAGGTGTGGGCAAGGGACACTGCTCCAAGACTTTTTCAAGCAATGATAATGTACCACGAGAAGATAGGTTTAACGAAGCAACAGCCTTATACAGAGTTTGGTGGACAGGATAGTTTGCCAAAACATAAATAAATCCATATTTGTAAAGTGCGAATATATCACCCCTTAAGGTTTCAATGCGCTGAGGGCCCTCGTGGGGGGGGGGGAGATTAAGTAAGCTATTGCCCAGAGTCACATGATGCTGAGCTGAGCTGCTGCCGGGGATCTAACCATGAGCCCTGCGCTCCGGCCGCTGCGCTACACCGCTCCATGACAGCTACGCGGATCTGTCCGCTGTATTTGTGCACAGGCTATAATATCCTTGTAATATGGCTTATGGGACATCTGCCGCATTTGTGACCGAGTATCCTGCCTGTCAAACTCTAAACAAAGGCATCCATCTTTCACGGTCAATAAAGTGCTTGAGGGCCCTGGACAAGGAACTATGTAGTGAATGGATACCAATTACACACAGCCCTACAAACCTTTCACTGTGGTACCCTAAAGTGAGGCCCGAGAGGTACAACCTGCTTTGCTGAGGGTTTATCACGGAGGAACTGAGAACAGACACAGAAAGCCAGCAGTAATCAGCCAAACAAGGCTGCCAGCATACTACTAACCACAAACTGCCCGTCTCTCTCCAACAACTCTTCTCACACTGCCAAGTGCTGCATCCCAGAACACGAAAACCGCACCTCGGTGGTCATCACGTAAGATATCGGAAGCACTTCACAGATGATCCAAACATAGGACATCACCATTCCAAACACTCACCCTATGCAAATCTGCTGCAGAAATGTAGTACTATAGTACAGCACAATAAAGCACAGCAAGACATGACATATGCTGAAAGGTAGAAGCGCTAAGGTCGGAAGGCTAAAAGAAACACCACTTAAGAAGAGAGCAGTTATTCCACTTCGTGAGGCAATAACATATTCGATCTGCCTCTGCAGCCATATCAGACTTGATTGCGGGCCTGAAATTGTGTTAATTGCAACTGCAGAAAATGAGATTTTAAAATAAAATAAGAATAATATTACCTGAAGTACATCCCGAAAGGAAAACGAAATTAATTTTAATTTGGGCTCGTTCTGAATCTGCTAGCAATGTTTGTTCATATCACACTTTATCATTTTGAGTCAATACACCTCATTTCTATTTACAACGCGAAACAACTATTTTTGTTTACTATCTCATGGACCAAGTAACTCATAAAAGATCCCCTGCCTTTCAGGCAAACAGAAACCCAGTGCTACTTGATAAATAGACATAAGCAATCGGTAATCAGTGTTTCGATTGACCGGCTGACAACCAGTGGTCTCTGAGCACACCCCAAATACTGTAGGAAAACGAACACTTCGGCATCATTCTTTCAGAACTCTCCCCAGAATACCTGGGGGCGCTGAGCATCAGCCTCACCCCTATTTGCACGGTCACTGATTTTTTTTAAAAATAATAATTGAAATCCAGGAAGTCACTTGTGTTGATCACTTCATACACGAATCCATAATCCAGGGAATCCTCCAAAGAAAAGTACCAGTTACAGACTTCCAACAGGATGACGAAGCCTCAAAACACAGGGGTGGAGGTGTTGTGCTGACCCCTGCTCAGCGAAATCCCACCCTCAGTCGCCAGTGTTGACAAGAAGTCGAGGACAACACGTGAAGGAGAGCCATCTTTATTCGTCAGACACCTTCAAGTCACTTCAACAGAGACACAGGAATGCCAGCTGAACATTCCAAGGCGCACTCCGGGCCGTACCAAAATAGAACTACGAGCTGGGGGGGAACAGAGAGGGTAAAGGAGCATACCTGGTGAAAAGGAAAGAAATACCATTTCCTGGTAATATAGCAGGTATCTTATACAAAAAAGGCAGTCTTCTGTAAGCCTGAAACACTTGGGTGAAACAGTGGCCGACCTAGTGGTGGCTCGCGAGTACTTCATCTATGGAAACACTTCTGAAAAGTGCAGCTTCCCACTGTAAGATGCAGTTATCCTTGTCTAGACCAGAAAACCATGACTGGGTGGAGGAACTCTGGCGTACGAAATAGGGCTGATCAATGGCCACACGCACAGAAATGCACTTGCATTTAAGGTTCCTCCACTGGGGATCAGATGCACTGTGGAAGAACTTCAGCATACTAGCCTCCCTGCAGTGAAAAGCTAGACATACCTCTCATCTTATGCCATAAGGTACCATTTTCCATTTCACACACTGCCCTGTGGCTTCAGGCTACACACTACCCAAGGCTAGCATCCCTTTAGCAGTTAAAACAACTATCTACTAGTGATGATTCCTCCACCAGGTACAGGTAAAGTTCAATGTACTTGCTCATGGGGGCTTTGCATCCCTCATTGGGCGGAGGATGAATCCTGAGAAGCCAGGGCCAATCAGTAAGAAAACTAAATATAAAATGTAAAATCTCCACCATCTCAGACAGCACAACTTCATGAGTGGTCTAAAAGTGCAGCAGAGGAAGTGAAAGCAGCAGTCTAGCTCATTGTGTCAGATTTAATTCAATTCGGATTCCTCGGCTAAGGTCTCTTTGTTGTTTGGTGAGGCCCAGCAAAACACAAAACGGAAGGGAGTTAAGGTGCTCTTATAGGACAGACGCTGCCCTGGAACGAATGTGTCCATGATGTGTCTCGATGCCACACTTAAATACAACGTTACAGCCATCTTGGAAGGCTAAAACAATAATAAAGGATGCAAAATACTATTCCAAGATGGCCGCCTATTGCTACTGGCTTTGCTAATCTAAAGCTGCAGGAAGCCAGTTATCTTCCAAGTCTCCAGAGTATGGCAAAGGCACTAGAGCAAGCGATGCCGATTGGTTTTGCCACTGCTTGTTCTTTTTCTAGTTACCCCCGTCTTGTACCCACACATAGATGAAATGGTGGAGTGACGGGTAACAAATCTCAAGAAAACAGCAGTATTAGTCTTTACTACAATGCAGAAAGGTTTGCAGGCACCCTCTCCTCTGAGCTATTGTTCGGTCGGCAGAAGACACAGTTTCAAGTGTGAAGGGGCTCAAACGTCCTGGAGACAGAAGCGAGAGTGCATTTAAAGTGGTATTGCCTTATGCTGACAACTGGTCATTGTCTGCCCTGCAATTATGAGCACTGAGCGAGGACATGCACAACGATGTCAAAGGGAAATCCACATATGTTAATGCAAGTAGGCAGCATGGAGTGAAATATTGCTGTTAGCATCCCCTTTCCCCCAGACATGCAGACAACTGTCCCTGCCCCCTTCGTGTCCCTGCTTTACAGTTTTGTTGACCTTTAAATGCAGCAAGCAGCTTTACTTATTGAATGAATTGTAAATCTGTTGGCCTAAAAATGTAGGGTTCTGAGTTTTATGGACAAACTGTACTACCGAGCACTATGCACTAAAACTGAAAGTAAGGAACATTTGCACTACAAACATCCGTGTTAGGCAGAGGATTAACACAAAACGCATGTTGGAGCATTCACCTTTTTCAATTTTCTTCTGCATTTAAAGAATCCATCCAGTGAATGCCACAATAGGTACGAGCCTTAAGACTCCCTGCCTCACATGGTGGTGACCATAATACCAGACGACACATAACATGTCCAACTAAGGGATGGTACGAAAGCCACAGGTGATACTGTACCTTCAGCACTTTGGACAGCATCCTCCTCAGCACTTGATCCCTTCCATAGCACAGGAAGCTGTGGGTGTACACTTTGTATGACTGACCATACAGCCGCAGGTTGACCTCGTTCTCCTTGCTCTCAATGTTAGCATTGGTGGCAAAAGTGATCTGCGTAGAAGCGCCTCCAAAATCCATGGCTCCAATGGTTCCCTTTGCCGGGCGGGTCCATTTCCCAATCCAGCCATACTGAAGGAAACAAAAATACATAAAACAGTCAAGGAAAAGCAAACATTCTTCGGCGCTTACAAACTTCTAAGTGATGAGAACTTTGTAGGAAATCAGTTTTTTCTGTGGCCACTCCTGATTTTTCATTTTTTGCAGTTCTCAATATTATTGCTGATTTTTAGACTCTGCGCACTGGGGGGGTGGGACTGCTGTACAGTACCCAGTGTATGTGCGCTGACCCATATAACATGGAGAAATTGGATAATCCCTGATTTTCATATTTAACTTTTCTATAAAGCCACAGGATGTGGTGCTAAAATACACCCGTGGCATGAAAAGTTACCCATCACCCACTGACTGCAGCATTTATTGCCATCCACTGGTGTGACAAAAGAAAACATGGCTTCATAGTGCCCATTTCAGCCTGGCTGCTGCAGTGTACAACATACAATGAGACCTTTACAAAAAAAAAACCCTTTAAAAGGCGAAAACCTCCCCTTTAAATATTAGTAAGTTATTCCTATGCAGGCCTTAGAGCCTACAAGGTAGGGTTTACGGTATTCCAATGTGGGACGTGTAGAAAATTAGTATTACCTAGTGCTTAATTTGAGCCATTGGTTTCCAGAGCTCAGCACCAACACCTACTTATCAACACTGGCATTTGTGATTGCGACATGGTGGCACGGTTTGTCTAATTTAGAGAGGAGCAGAACAACTTCTGTTTAATAATTCAATATACATTATAAATGATTAATACCTGCCACGAAACCCATTCTTATAGCTTTAGAGCTTGAAATAATTCGCTTTGTCACACTTGTAGGAAGTGGGAGGGTTAGTAGCTGTGTTGGTACTGTTGTTGGCTGCGCTGGAAGGGGCAATGTGTGGTGTAAGCAGCAGTGGCCTCTTGGCAAGCGCCCTGGCACGGTTTGTTTTTTTAAACAAATTAAGTACTGATATTACCATGGCCCTACAGTGACAAGGCTCAAAAGCTTTTTTCATTGTGGAAGGCCTAGCTGTTCGATGTAGAAAACCAGAAAACAGATTAAAATACTAACACTATCTCAGAAATGGAGCTAGATTTAAAAACAATTAAGACACTATTTTTAATAGTTAGTAAAAATCAGATTCAATGCTGAAGTCTGATTTTTCAATAAATGTTAGGGAAAGTTAACTTTTAGAATAGAAAGTTACCCTTTACCTGTCTGAGCTGTCATAAGGTTAATAGAAAAGGTTGGGGGAGAGGATGTAGCCTTACGGTTAGAATAGTCAACCTAGAAGCTGGGGAACCGGGTTCGAGTCCTGGCAACGACGCTCAACATTCTGTGATTCTGGGCAAATCACTTAATCTCCCCACGCATAACAAAAAAAATTAACGTGTCCATCTGTAATGAAACTGGTGCTCATTTAAAGCGCTCTGATACCCGATGTCTCGGGTCTAGTTCGCGCTATGTAAAACGAAAAAAAAAAGTATATATATATATATATATATATATATATATAATCTACTGGCGGTCGCCAGTAGATAGTTATAGTTAGGACCCTGTTTCCATAGGAAATCCGCAACATTCTATTTGGAATAACTTTGGCGCCGGTCGACGAATCCTCGCGAAATTTTCAAAATAGGTGGGGCGCTACGCTCCGCTCCTACCCTGAAAGTCTCGGGGGGATTCGTCAAGCGGGGGCTGAGAAAAAAGGGGGGTCCCAAAACGCGTTTTTCCCATGCATTTTTCCATAGGACCTTTAGACACAGCTACAGCCCGAACGGCCGAACAGAGTTACTTGAAAATTGGCAGAGAGGTAGTCTACAGGGCAAGGAAGTGCCTTTTGTAGGTCTGGTGTAAATCTGTTCAGTATGTCCTGAGAAAATAGCATTTAAAAGCATATATATATGTGGGCGGAGCCTAACCACACATCTCATCCTGAGATCTGATTGGCTGTCAGCACTTCATCCAAGAAGTGTTGGCAGCCATCTTGGGACCAATATACATGATAGCACCTCATTAAAAAGCATTGCAGTTAATAGAAGGTTTTAAGACTTTAGTTACATTATAAATCATTTGTTGATGGTACCATACTCATTTTAGGAATTGTGGTATGTTCTAAGGCAGAGGTCTTCAAACTTTTGGATGCCGAGACCCCCCTGTCAACATTTTGAGGCGTAAGGACCCCCTCCTGACAAAAATGTCTAAACCTGTTGACTAAATTGCGTGGGATGAAAATGTAAATGAGGTTATGTGATGCCGCGTATTTTGGGATAGCATTGCTTCATTATTTTGATATTTGTTACACACAGTAACGCTGAGGAAAGATTTCACCCAATCAGTACCCATTTATAACCAAAATACAGCAATTATCATCAGAAAGATTTCAAGTCAACCTTTGTGAAGGGCCTTCCACTCTGCAGCAATACGTGCTGCCACATTAGAAGCTCACCTGGCCCTGACCGGGAGAAGCAGGGGTCCCTTAAAACCCTGGCGGTTTTGTGTAGAGTTAAGCCGTTTACCCATGCAGCTTTCCTCTCACCCCCTCCCTTCCATCCCTCTCTCCTCTCCTAACCCCGGATCCCTCTCTCACTTTGCAGGTCATTTTCTTTCACCCCTTTTTACAACTTCTGAACTCTCCCCATTCAACCTCTCACTTCACCTTTAATCACCTCTTGCCATTCTGTCCTTTCACTGCCCTCATCTCTAACAGTCTCTCACATTTATCTCATGGCCTCTCTGGCCCTGTCACCTCCCGTGCCCCTCAGCACTTCTCATTCACCTCGTCTCTTCATTCAAATTTTTGTCTATTTGTATCTTACACCTCTCCAGTCCCCCCATTCCTCTTTCATATCTCCCCTTTGTTCTAACAGAAGCCCCCACCTTTGGATCACACTCACTTCTTGCGTG
This sequence comes from Triturus cristatus, assembly GCF_964204655.1. NCBI lineage: Eukaryota > Metazoa > Chordata > Amphibia > Caudata > Salamandridae > Triturus > Triturus cristatus. Next base: position 991,884,836 of record NC_140580.1, read on the forward strand.
TCCACACTTCTCTTCGCCAATTCACATTTCTCCTCATCCCTGACCTCTTCAATCAAATTCTCTCACTCCCTTGCTGTCCTCTCTCATTTTGGGTGCGGATGCAAGTTCAGAATGGGATGAATGAATGTATGATTACTGATGGGCTTGTTTGAGTGAGTTGCATATTGAGTAGTGAGGGGGACAGGTGAGTGAAGTGTCACATGAGTGCAGGATGAGTAGTGTACTCGTGTGACTGCAGGTTGAGGTATAGTGTGAGCAGGACAAGTGCATTTTGAGTGCAGAGCGATCACTGTGAGTGCAAGGTGAGCGGGTGAATGGTGCAAGTGCATGGTGATCAGTGTGAGTGCATTGTGATCGCTGTGGGTGCAGGGTGAGCGTGACAATAAAGGGCGAGAATGAGGAATGAGTTGTCTGAATGCAGGGTGCATTCCCAGACCCATGAAGTAACTCAGCATGTTATTGCCGGGGCGTAGACTTTAAGATCCAAGTTAAACTATTGCGGCATTAATCGGGGATCGAGGGTGAAGGACATGAATAATGTGCTGATCCTGCAACAAACTTCCAGTCCTATGGTTAGGGTAACCAGCAGATTATTTTGATGGCCCAGTCGGTACAAAAAAAAGCAGTCACCTAAAGTGGTATTTTCAGCGCTTATCTGTGCATACTTCCCAGGGCCGGCTTTAGTGCTGGTGGTGCCCTGTGCGACAATGTTTGTTGGTGCCCCCCCCAATGACCACCCCCACCACGGATTCTCTCACTAGCACCCTTTAACAGTGACCAAGTCTCCATAACCCCACACTCTCAGATGCATTGAATTAGTTATATAGTGCCACTCATACCAGTGTAGGGTGTCCAAGCACTTTGCATCACACGCACATTACACAGAGACAATCAATCATAAGTGTGTAAATCAGTGTATAGGAAATGTTACATAAGCCAAAGGACTAAAAGTGTAGGAGTCACATGTCATCCATACTGGTAGGCAGTATAGTTCAAGAGTGCTTGGTGTGGAGAGGCACAAACTCAGAGTCGAAAAAGAAACAGCATAGTTGGGAGTTTCCTTTAATAATAAGAATTGATTTCTAGCCAAATTAACCCTTTTTGCAACATTAATCAATGGTCTAATAAGGTATTCTTTGTAGTGTGCATGCTGTTCTAGGATGAAAGTTAATAGCTCACTATTCTATATTAGTACTTTAAGTTATAAATTGCAAGTAACAAAAGGATGTCTCTTTTGAAAGCAGTAACCTGCTCATCTCTTCACATCATACGCACTCTGTAATCTACTTGGTACACGTTCTTTGCAGCAGGCATATTAACCCTCTGCACTAACTTCACCGAAGTCAAAACCTCAACTATACAAAATGCTGATCTCTCTCCAGGAAGATAATTAATCACAAGAGGTATCTTGACATATATGTGAGGCCCGTAATTGCCGGGGAAAGAAACGCTGCAGCAGGTGCTTCAAAAGCACAATAAACTTTCACACACGGCGCCCCCAGGAAGCCAACTTTGTATTCCTTTCCATGAAATGCATTCTCACACTACGGCAGTGAATGTAAAATCCAAATGTAAGGAATAGGCACAGTGGGGACCCAGGGGGTACTGGAACCAGCAAAAAAACCTAAGCCTCTGTAACCAGTTTACAAAGGCAAGTTAAATGCAAATGGTCTTTAAAGACCTGTGAAAAAACACGGGGGTGCTGGAGATAGGAATCCAGACACTGCCCAGCAGCTCAAGTTTCACTGCAGCAGCCCGGGCTGAGACACAGAAGGAGGGGAGGGGTGGGGGGGGCTGAAGCCCTTGGGCCTGGGCAGAAGTGTGACTGGGAAGGCGCGACCCCCTTTGCATCACTCCACGGCCCCCCTGGGGGTCGCGCCCCACAGTTTGAAGACCCCTGTTCTAAGGTGATTTCACCATGTGAAAAAGCCTTCTGCTGGGATATCATGATTGAGAGAAAAATATGTTCTCATGCTTTTACCACAGAGGTTTGGAAGGTGATCTATAAGCTAAACTGAGAGCTTATTTTCTGTAAATTCACATTATCTTTCTCAGTCATGTGAGAATGAAGTCTGACATTCTCAGTAAAACATGTACATCCAACAAGGGCAGAGACTGTCAGTTGATTCCTTTGTGTTCTACTGCAGCTTCCCAGAGGGTTCCAAAGAACTACTAGAGCGCTAACAGTCCTACTTATGATAAACGTATGGCACACCTGAAGCCATCTTGCTTGGATTAAAGTGGTAACTCTTAAAACATTTAATTTAAAAAGGAACAAAATGAGGGGGTTCATTTTTCCATAAAAAGTATGATTAGTGCTGCAGAAAGAAAAATTAGGGCACATTTTGAGTGACTTCTCAAATCCTCTTCTATTTCATTAAAACATTCTGACATGCAGACTGAAACATGCACTTTCAATACCAGCAGCAGTTTTCCCTGGTGAGCAGTAGCTTTACTACAGTGATCTAATGAGCAAAAAGAGTGCTAACATTCTGAATTTATGGCAAATGTGTGACACATCTGAATGCCTTCTTGATGGAATCAAAGTAAAAAACTGAAAGTATTTCCTACTGAGGAGACTGCAGTAAATGAGGAAATTAGGAAACTTCATAACAAATAAGTCTCCCAAGATGGCCACCAGAGACAAAAGAGCCCAAATGTAGCCCAAATATAGCCCAATGACAGAATGTCCCAGAATGTTCTTAAAAACAACTAGAGCGCTTACTGTCTTCATTATGACAAAAGTATGGCATACCTGAAGCCATCTTGATTGGAATAAACTGGTAACACTTAAAACATTTAATTTAAAAAGGACCACAATGAGGGGGTTCATTTTGCCATAGAAATTATGATTGATGCTGAAGAAAGAAAATGAGAGCACATTTTGAGTGACTTCTCAAATCCTCTTCTATTTCATTAAAAAATTCTGACATGCAGACTGAAACATGCACTTTTAATACCAGGAGCAGACTTCCATGGTGAACAGTAGTTTTACTACAGTGATCTAATGAGCAACTAGAGTGCTAACATTAAGAATTTATGGCAAATGTGTGACATATCTGAATACCTTCATGAGGGAATAAAAGTAAAAAACTGAAAGCATTTCCTACTGAGGAGACTGCAGTACATGAGGAAATTAGGAAACTTCATAACAAATAAATCTCCCAAGATGGCCACCGGAGACAAAAGAGCCCAAATGTAGCCCAAAATCACCCAGATGTAGCCCAAATATAGCCCAATGACAGAAGTGTGCAAAACACTTATTATTTTGTGTTTTTGCAGTGTTATATAGTGCAGACTTGTCAGGTATTGGAGTGCTTTACATGAGCATTGGTTACATCACACAAGAACAAATTCATTTTGGTTGTAGACATGGGGAGACTAAGTGATTTGACCAGAATCACAGAATGTCGAGCTGAAGCAGAAACTTCAACCTGGTTCCCCAGTTGCAAAGTCTGCAGTTCTGGAAGTAACACCACATCCTCTCCCCTAAGTGCAACATTTAATCAAGTGTTCAACTGGATAAAAAAACATAAAGATAACAAATAATTTAAAAGTGCTTTGTCGCTATTTGAAAACTCAGAAAATATGTCCTTATTTTAGTCTTTTAGAGCACTAACCATAATTTTGATGCCAATAAGACCCTCTCATATATGTAATTTCTAAAGGAAATGCTCTAGGTATTACAGTTTTGATTACATCAAGATCATGTCAGGCGTTCCACACTTTTGTAATAAATATAGAATGTTAGCAATCTAGTTGTTCATTAGGATACTGTTGAGAGGCAGAGGCCAGGGGCACGGACTCTGAAAATTGAAGGCAGGTAGGAGGGTGCAAAGGCAACAATTTAACCACACTGAGCAGGCAGGAAGGGCCATGGAAGCACAACAGACTATGGAGGGCAGTGGAAAGGGGGGCAGGGGCAACAAACCAACAATACAGGACTTGCAAGAGAGGCTGTTGGAGGGAAGATCTATTACGGGTCAAGGAAGCTAGGGGCGGTCCCCAGAGCCCCGGGAGCCACCACAGAACTGAGCAGGAGAGTGAGTCAGGGACAAAAGGGGCACCTTAATTTGAGCCGGGGTGCCTAGTAACGCTTGCTCCAAAAATGAAGAAAACAGACCTATGAGACATGGAATTGGAGGCAGAATACAATGGCAGTTTAATGAGAAGATGCAACTTCAAAGAAACCGCAGAATAGAGACATAAAGTACAAAATACAGAATCCAGATAATCATACAGCTGTCATGATATTCTCTGTATCTCAATTAATGTACTGACAGAGAGAGAGAGAGAGAAAACACATCTATAAATGCATCATGAGAAACAAGTTACACCAAGGAAAATGTTACCTAGGAACACTCACGTTTACTCTTAGAGCAAGCATTCCTGCAATTACAATACAAAATCTTTTAAATGCAAAAGTAAAGAGAACAATGGTTAAACATAACATGACATTTCATATAGGTAAAATAGAATAAGATACTTCAAGCAAAGCAGAGCAAGACATTTTAAGCAAAGGAAGACAAGAGCTCCCAGCTCTTGGGGAAAACCTGCACAGCCTGTTAACCTACATACAGACGGCGAGGTAGTCCGTCGATATCTTTTATATCATTTTGTGGGCTCCTTTGCACGCTACATCTACCTACGTATGCTACCCAAAAGCTTTGTCTGCAGATTTTACCAGACATTTCGTCATTTACCCACTTAATGCTGACAATGGACTGGGTGAAAAGGTCAGTCTCTCAGGCCAATCGCTTATCGTAAGTTCCATAGAGCAAGCAGAAAATAATGGGTATTGTACGGGAATTCAATATATTCATGTATAAAATCTCCTCAGTTCTCCTAACTTGACGCTCTGTGGTTGCCACTTCCTTAAAAGCGGGAAACCTGCCCAGGAAGCAAGTACCAGTCCAGGATGCAGCCTACTGTATGTCGACAGCTTCAGGGGGATGTTGAACTTTGATACCGAGCACGGAGCACTCGGGTAGGGTGGGGGCTACTAGTTTGGAGCAGAAGGCCTCGCAGACCTGCCTTCAGACTGCTATACACTAAAATTGCAGAGCTATGGTCAATTTAACAAAGAGGCCTACATATTGAACAGAAGGGCCTACACAGGGGTTTTATGCTGGCTGAGTGGTAAGGATGTCTCAGGATAATTATATAGCAACACAGGACCCGCTGGTCAATTTAATACGGCCTACAAATGCGGCTGGCAGGGCAAGGACAAGGGTCTCATACTTCAGGTGTGGACAGAACGGGCCAGGGGCCCCCTGTGATACAAAATCTACCCTCCTTCAAGGCTGTGGCAATGTAATAGACCATTGTGGGCAGAAGGAAGAGGCAATGGTAGTACAACCATACATGCCAACAGACCTGATTCAGCCAGGAAACGTCCAATGTTTTTAAGCTCAAATGGGCTTTATTTGATCTGTCTCCTGTCTACAATATCCTCTTTTTCAATGTAACTCAAAGGGGAAAATCAATACCCCAGTTTTTTTTCAAAATCTCCCTCTTACCAAGTTCAAAATGTTCGCAAGTATGGGACATTGGATCATGGAAGGAAATGGGATAGGGACATAGACTTGGATAACAGAGGACAGGAGGGACATGGAGAGGTGCACCAAACTGACCCTGCAGGGCAGGCATCAGGGTTTGCAGCAGCACAATACACCACACAGGGCATGCAGGACGGGAGTGCAGCACAAAAATCCATAGAAAGCAAGAGGGAGGGGACAGGACCATGCACATGGACAACAGAGAACAGAGGGGCAAGAGGCAATGGTAGCTAGCTGACCATAATGGACAGAGAGGAGAGAAAGCTGCAGCATAACAGACCATAAAGGGCAGGGGGGACGGATCAGGGGCATTACAATGGAACAGACAAGCCAGGAGGGAGGGAGTAGGGGTCTGCACATGTAAACAGAGGGCTGGGGCAAGGGGGCAGGGCAGGAGCAGCAAGATAGCCATGAAGGTCAGGCAGGATGGGCACTAGAAGCAAGACACACCATGAAGAGCAACAGTGAGACTGTGATGGCATACACACAGACCATGGAGGGAAGGTGGGAGGGGGTCAGGGGCAGCTAACTGACCACACAGGGAAGGTGGGAGGGGCCATGGCAGCACAGAAGACCATGCATGGCAAGTGGGAGGGTTAGTGGCAGCACAATGGCTATGATGGGCAAGAAGGAGGGTGCAGGGGCATGCACAAAGGACGATGGAGGATAGAAGGGAGGGTCAGGACCTGTGCACAGACAAGAAAGTTCAGGGGAAGGGACCTCACAACAGACCACACGGGGCAGGCAGGAGGAGCAGTTGCAGCACAACAGACCAGGGAGGGCAGAAGGGTGTGGCAGTACAATGGACCATGTAGGACAGGAGGAAGAGGATAGGGGCATGGCATGTGGACAGGCAGGGTGGAGGTGGCAGGGACAGGTTACAGTCATCTGACAATGCTAGGCAGGTGGGAGGGGAGTGGCAGCTCAACAGAACACTCAGAGTAGATAGGAGTGGCAGGTCCATGGGACATGGTGGGCAAAAAGGATGGAGCAGGGGCATGCACAACGACATCGGAGGGCAGGGGGAAGGAGAATAGGGGCAGCAAGCTGAGCACAGAGTTTAAGCAGGAGGTCAATGATGGGGCATAGAATTGGGCAATGGAGGGCAGGAGGAGTGGACTGGTACAGCACATCAGACCATGCATGGCAGGAGGGAGGAGGCTAGTCCATAGATTCACACAACAGAGGATAGGGAGGAGGGGGATGGGGCAGCAAGCTAACTGTTCAGAGAAGGCGGGTATTAGGAACTTTATTGTTTTTAAAACATTGTGTCTGTGCGAACTACTTAAAATATGAACAAGTATGCAGCATAATCTCACTTTTATTCAGGAAGAAGAGGACGTTTGTGACTGTGACTCCGGGCTCACTTGGCAGAAACACCCCCTGACCCTCCACCCCCTATCGCAAAATGTAATGCCCGTGAAAAGGGTAGGTGAACACAGTGTTATATAGAACATAGTCCTGAGAGCACGATTGAAAATGAAAACTAGATATAGTGTATGGTATAAACTATGCACCAAAAAGTGTGATATAAGATGAACCGGGCGTGAAATATAATATGCAATACATTGTGCGCAATGACAGATTCATTGGAGAGCGCGAGATAGCACAGGCACTAGCGCGTGCTATGCGATGTGCGCCTTGGAGTGTAATATGCACAGGGCAGTGTTGTGTAACCTAACTAGTCTCTAAAGTTGTAATATAAAATATGTGCTGGGGAGTGTAACGTTGCATATGCACTGTGACAAAGATATGGATCCCAGATTGTAATATGTATGGCATAGCACTGTGCGTTATAACATAGGCATCGAGGAAGGCACGTTAGATGGGGCAATATAACCCGTGCGAAGACAAGTGTGGTATGACATATTCACGGGGTGGTGTTACAGTGCACATGGGCTAGAGAGTGTCATAGCATATGCACTAGCTAGTGGAATACAACACAGAGGTGTGTGGCACTCGGCAGGCAATGGTGGGTGTAACACAGCATTGGGCTCTGTCAGGAGCGCGCTGTGACTCTCAAGTGATGTTCGTCCCCTTTCCAGAGAGGGAAATAAAAAGTATTACACATCCAGCAGTGGATGTGTGCTTTATTAACCGTGAGGGGGGTTTCTTGCATAGTTTTGGTCGAATTTTTGTTGAATCCCCTTTGAATGGCTTGGTGTGCATGTGTATTAAATGTGCCCGTCAATAGCTACCCATGTTTGTATAAATAAACGACAAGGGTGTCTGCCGGGATTAGGCACGGTAGGGCATCAGACATGTCAGAGCTTCACTAGTGGTGTAAATACATTCCACGTGGATTCATTGCATGCATAGTCGCCTTTTAATGAATATCACGCAAATCGTCATGGTGATAGGTACGTACGGTTTGTCCAGCATGTCCTAGGTGTGTCTATAAATATATATTTTTTTAAAATAATAAAAAACAGTGGCCGGCCCTGGGGATTGGGGTCAAAAAAATATAATTAGGAGACAGGCCCTGGGGGATGGGGTCATCAGGGCCAATACATTAGAATAAGAAGGGGAACCACACAGCCCCCCTTCTTAAAAAATTAAAATAAATAAAAGGCTGGCATCGTGCCGGAGGCCATGACCCCTCCGTGCAGCACTCTGCAAACGCGCCCCCAACAGGCATCTCCAGTATGCGCCAGGGAGCTGCGCTGCAGACAGGTGTTCTGAGGCCAAGCCCCTTTTTACACCTCTCTGCAACGCAGCTCTGTGGCGCTTACTGGAGGTACCTAGTGGTCTAGTTTGACCCTAGGGACCCTTAGGATTCAAGGGGACTTAATCTCTCAACTTAGAACAGCCACAGGGCGCGTTTACACAGTGATGAAGGGAGGGGACGGGGCCTGAGGTGACGTGTGCAAACACGCACTACGGCACATTTTAAATTGGGGATATAATTTCCCTTCAATACTGAGGGCCCCTGGGGGCTAACTAGTACACCAAGTGCTTCCAGTAAGCGCCACTGAGCTGCATTGCAGAGAGGTGGTCCAGGCCGTGCCACTTTTTACACCTCTCTGCAACGCAGCTCTGTGGCACTTACTGGTGGTACCTAGTGGGCTAGTTGGACCCTAGGGACCCTCAGGATTCAAATGAACTTAATCTCCCAACTAAAAATGGACACAGGGCGTGTTTACACAGTGGTGAAGGGAGGGGACGGGGCCTGAGTTAACGTGTGCAAAAACGCCCTGTGGCCTGTTTTAAGAGGTAGTTTTAATCCCCATGCCCTATAATATACTAGGGGCTTACAGAGGAGGTCATGCTAATCACAGGGGGACCCCAACGCATAATGTTCCCTAGTGTATGTAGGTGTTTTCACTGTATTCTAAGTGTCTTTTAACATAGCACTGGCTCTAGGACTGGTTAGTCAGACTCAGTTACCACCAGTATCCGTCTGAAAAAGTTGAGGGTACAGGATGATTTTGCAACAAGGCTTCTTTCTGCTCTTCTTTTTGTTCTTTCTGCACGTTATCCTTCTTCCTGCACTTATCTTCGTATTTGAGGACATCTGTTGCTTCTTTCTGCACTTCTTTTGTTTCTTTCTGTGCATTTTTTCTTCTTTCTTCACATGTCCTATCTCTGTAGGCATAGTTAGAAATTAGCATTTAAAAAACCTTTGAAATTCACAGAAAAAACCATAGGTTTCAGGCACGTTATAGTTAGGAATTAGCATTTAAAAAACCTCAGAAATTCACTGAAAAAACCATAGGTTTCAGGAGTGTTATAGTTAGCTGGACTTTTCACTTGAACAAAACCATTGAAATTCCCCCGTTATAGTTAGTTCAGCTAACTATAACTCGCGCGCCCGCAATGCACTGCTGATGACGTCACATATTACATCACTCATGACATGGTCAGTGACATCACTCATGACATCACTGATGACATCTCAAATGACATCACTGATGACATCATCCTTGTGATAGTGGCAGACCTCCTCTCACCCTAATATAACCTTTGATACACACATTCAAAAATAGAGACTAAAATTTTCAAAACAATGGACATACCAATACCAGTTACAACAACCTCTTCAGTAATTCTAAGATCCACATACACATCCACTCATTCACCAACAGTCCTATACAGTCACTCATACATGTATTCACTCATCATATGTACTCATACACCTATACATCCTGTTACACAATGCCACTCATCCATAGAGTTACTCACACACATAGTCACTCATGCTAATAAAGAATCAAACATACATTTACTTGCATATACAGTTATACACACACCACCACACTTACTTCTACGGAAACTTACACATACTTAGTCTTTTAAACAATCACGTATAGAAACACATACTTATTCATACAGGAACTCTTTCAATCTCTCACTCTCACATATACTCACATATATACACCAATAGTCACATATACTAGTTTAAAACATATGTAGTTACTCATAAAGACACTATTGAGACAGTCATTCACTCACTAACACACCCATACACACACTAATCCACCCATACAGTCCTGCACACATGCTGTGTTCAACACATACAGTGAGTCACTCATTCATGCACCTATGCACTACGTAATACCCCCCACCGAACCATGCAGACACTCAGACTGATACACAAAAAACCAACTAATAACCTATATAGACACCCATGTAGCTACTCACCAACCCATGCAGCCACTTATACACAAAGTGAGAGACTGATACAGATATTTACATATTTAAACATTACTCACTAAGCCATGTATTCACTATGATACACTTAATCAGTCAGTTACACAATCAATTTTTAAAAAACAAATCATCCATTTAGACACTTATATACCCATTTATTCTTCCATCGACCTTGAGATATACATATATAAAAAATATTTAATTTTCAGAAAAACACATTCTTTGGATGATGTAATCAGTGATGTCATCAGTGATGTCATTTGAGATGTCATCAGTGATGTCATGAGTGATGTCACTGACCATGTCATGAGTGATGGAATATGTGACGTCATCAGCAGTGCATTGCGGGCGCGCGAGTTATAGTTAGCTGAACTAACTATAACGGGGGAATTTCAATGGTTTTGTACAAGTGAAAAGTCCAGCTAACTATAACACCCCTGAAACCTATGGTTTTTTCAGTGAATATTACCTACTGGCGGTCGCCAGTAGGTAGTTATAGTTAGGACCACGTTTCCATAGGAAAACCTCAACATTCTATTTTGAATAACTTTGGCGCCGGTCGACGAATCCTCGCGAATTTCTCAAAATAGGTGGGGCGCTACGCTCCGCTCCTACCCTGAAAGTCTCGGGGGGGATTCGTCAAGCGGGGGCTGAGATAAAAGGGGGGTCCAAAACGCGTTTTTCCCATGCATTTTTCCATAGGACCTTTAGAACGAGCTACAGCCCGAACGGCTGAACAGAATTACTAGAAATTTGGCAGAGAGGTAGTCCCTAGGTCAAGGAAGTGCCTTTTGTAGGTTTGGTGTAAATCTGTTCAGTAGATTCTGAGAAAAGAGCCTTTAAATCAATATATATATCTGAGCCCGCTTACGGTACGCTTACCGTACGCTTACCGTACGCTTACCGTACGCTTACGGTGGCGTGCGCGAGCGCGATTCTGATTGGCTCTTAGATCTTAGTAAACATTCGAATCGGCCGAAACCAGGAAGCGGCGTCCGCCATTTTGTCTCTCGCACTGAGTGTTGTTTATCAAACATGATGGCCAAAAACATGTTACGGGGCTGTTTTGACAACTCCCTCCCACATAGTCATGTTGAGGGAGTCCCCAAACATCCCCCAAGAGCAAAAACGGTTTTATTTTTTTTTCGGCAATTTCGCGGGGTACGCTTACCGTACGCTTACCGTACGCTTACCGTACGCTTACGGTAAAAAAATAAAAATAAAAAAAACACTATCCACACTTACCCCACCCCCTGTGCTTTTGGTGGCCGCAGGCCACCAAATGTGCAGGGCTTATTAATAGAGAAAAAAAACGTAATTTTGGCAACATGAAATTATAAAATCGAAATAAAAAAAACACTATCCACATTGACCTCACCCCCTGTGCTTTTGGTGGCCGAAGGCCACCAAATGTACAGGGCTTATTAAAGTTGATAAAAACCGTGCACGGAACGAACTGCGTTAAGTGGGCGCGCACGCCACAAATGGCGTAAAGTAACTTAGCATTTAAAAAACCGTACAAATTCACTGAAAAAACCATAGGTTTCACACACGTTATAGTTAGGAAATAGCATTTAAAAAACCTTGCTAATTCACTGAAAAAACCATAGGTTTCACACATGTTATAGTTAGCTGGACATTTTACTGATAAAAAACCAATGAAATTCCCCCGTTATAGTTACTGTAGGCAACTCACGCGACCGTAATCCTCTGCTGATGACATATGTGTCTTTATGAAAAAAAAATATTTGTAATATATGTATAGCTAAAATTTAATGGAAGAAGATATGGGCAAATAAGTGTCTAAATACAGTATTAGCATCAGCAGAGGATTACGGTCGCGTGAGTTATAGTTGCCTACAGTAACTATAACGGGGGAATTTCATTGGTTTTTTATCAGTAAAATGTCCAGCTAACTATAACATGTGTGAAACCTATGGTTTTTTCAGTGAATATATATATATATATATATATATACATATACACATAAACACATACATACATATATATATATTCCCTGAAAAAACCATAGGTTTCACAGACGTTATAGTTAGCTTGACATTTCACTCGTAAAAAACCAATGAAATTCCCCCGTTATAGTTAGTTAAGCTAACTATAACTCGCGCACCCGCAATCCACTGCTGATGACATCACATATAACATCACTCATGACATCACTGATGACATCTCAAATGACATCACTGATGACATCACTGATGACATCATCCTTGTGATAGAGTGGCAGACCTCCTCTCACGCTAATATAACCTTTGATACACACATTCAAAAATAGAGACTAAAATTTTCAAAAAAATGGACCTACCAATATCAGTTACAACAACCTATTCAGTAATTTTAAGATCCACATACACATCCACCCATTCACCAACAGTCCTATACAGTCACTCATACATGTACTTACTCATATATGCTCATACACCTGTACATCCTGTTACACAATGCCACTCATCCATAGAGTTACTCACACACATAGTCACTCATGCTAATAAAGAATCAAACATCCATTTACTTGCATATACAGCTATACACAGACCACCACACTTCTACGGAAACTTACACATACTTAGTCTTTTAAACAATCACTTATAGAAACACATACTTATTCATACAGGAACTCTTATAATCTCGCACTCTCACATATACTCACTTATATACACCAATAGTCACATATACTAATTTAAAACATATGTAGTTACTCATAAAGACACTATTGAGACAGTCTATCACTCACTAACACACCCATACACACTCATCCACCCATACAGTCCTGCACACATGCTGTCTTCAACACATACAAACAGTGAGTCACTCATTCATGCACCTATGCACTACGTAATACCCCCCACCGAACCATGCAGACACTCAGACTGATACTCAGAAAACCAACTAATAACCTATATGGACACTCATGTAGCTACTCACCAACCCATGCAGCCACTTATACACAAAGTGAGAGACTGATACAGATATTTACATATTTAAACATTACTCACTAAGCCATGTATTCACTATGATACACTTAATCAGTCAGTTACACAAACAATTTTTAAAAAACAAATCATCCATTTAGACACTTATATACCCATTTATTCTTCCATCGACCTTGACATATACATATATAAAACATATTTATTTTCAGAAAAACACACATTCACTGGATGATGTCATCAGTGATGTCATTTGAGATGTCATCAGTGATGTCATGAGTGATGTCAGTGACCATGTCATGAGTGATGTTATATGTGACGTCATCAGCAGTGGATTGCGGGTGCGCGAGTTATAGTTAGCTTAACTAACTATAACGGGGGAATTTCATTGGTTTTTTACGAGTGAAATGTCCAGCTAACTATAAGGTCTGTGAAACCTATGGTTTTTTCAGTGAATTTGCAAGGTTTTTAAAATGAAAATTCCTAACTATAACGTGTGTGAAACCCATGGTTTTTTCAGTGAATTTGTATGGTTTTTTAAATGCTAATTCTTATATTTAACGTGTGTGAAATTATTATTTTTTTTTTCTTTTTGCAAGTTTTTTTACTTCTTTTTTTTTTACTTTATATTCTCTTTAAACACTATAGTAAAATTTTTAAAATTCTGCAATATAAAATTTTTCACCTTTTTTTTAACCAAACAGGTAAGATATAGTAGTATAACAGTGAATTTTTTTTTACGTGCGCGTACGGTAAGCTTCTACTCTGTTTGCGTATAGTTACGCAATTTACGTAGACGTTCGTACTGCGTACGCGACGCGTAAGCGCATACGTTACACGCGCACGTTACGCGGAAGAGTTGGAGCGTGCCTGTTATGTGCATGCGCGTGTCTTTTATACTCGCATGCGTACTTTTACCGTAAGCGCTCCGTAAGCGCTCCGTATGCGTAACGTACGTGCACGGTTGGTCATGTGATCAAGAAACAGCACTTTTGATTGGTTTAAAGTACTTTCAGTTCTAGAACTCTCCTACACCACACCCATTCCCCTCATTTCTGCTTGTGATCCCTTAGGAGAAGGAGCGGAGTTGTCTTTGTGATACGATGGCAGAACAGCAGTCCTCTTCTGAGAGTGAGCCAGGTAGCAGCATCATCAGAGAGAGAAGGAGGAAACAAAAGACTTCTTTTGTATGGGAATATTTCACCTATCCAGAGGGACAGAAAAAGGTAAATGCTCCTTTAGTCACCTGCTCACTTTGTGAGCGTGTCTTATCTAGAGGGAATCCTAGGAAGAAGTATTCCTTTGGAAATCACTCTATGGTTAGACACAATAAGGATAAACATCCCAGGACTTATGCTAGACATACTGGAGAAACATCTCCAGTAAGTCACCCAAGCACACCTGCAGATGCTCAGCCGAGTACTTCTTCGGCAGCTCAGTCGAGCACTTCTCTGCGGTGGGAGCATCACCCTTTTCTGGTCCTCTGGATATAAACCCTCGTTTTGGGAGGGTTACAATGAGGTGCACAAGATGTCATGGCCTAATTGTTCATGTGGAGACCAGTGTTTCCCTCATAAACAATAGGATAGACCAGCACATCTGTTGTCCTTGTTAGTATTCCCATTCTTTCTTTCCTCTTTCCCTTTATGAACACAACGGTTCTTTTAAGAGCCAACCTTACATCTTAACTTTATAAAAAAAATGTAAATTGAATTTTTTTATTTTATTTTTTTTACCGTGCGCGTACGGTACGCGCATTTTTTTTTTTTTTTATAAAACCCCCAAAAATTTAATCACCCTACAAGGTCCATGAGGGACTACTACAGAAATGAAAAAAACAGACAAGAGTAGTGAAAAAAGTGAGCATTAACCCCTTCAGTGCCACGCCCTTTCCCCGCCCTGTGCCGGGCGTTGCATTAGCGGGCGGGGTTCATGACGAGATAGTCTCGTCATGGGCACAGCGCAACCGCGCTCCATGACGAGACCATCTCGTCATGGGCACTGAAGCGGTTAAAGTAAATGTGTGATAATTCCTGAAATTTTACACTTACCTGACAAAGAAAATAACTAAAAGAAAAATAAGTGATTTATTTTACTTTGTGAAAAGAAGTTTATTTTTATATTTTTCCTTTCTCAATCTGTAAAAAAAGAAAAATGTATTAATATTGAACAATACTTTTTAGAATACAGTGCACATATTTTCATTTTTCATTAAACATATTTTTGCCCTTTTTTTGCTGTTTTCAGAATATATTGCATTTTACTGTAAATCGTAAAAGCAATTGCATTCATCACTTAACAGCGGGCAAAAAAAAAAATAACAATCACAAAGATTGTTTAAAAAAAGCCCATAATCTCTTCTCATTAAAACATACCGTAATATAATCCTCACGTAAAAACAATCACTAATTTCAGTAAATATTGTCCGAAAATTCTGTTGCATAAGCATATTCACCAAAATAATTTGTCAAAGAAGTCCACAATGCAAATTATTACCTTTCCGTACGGCCAAATGGTAATTTTTATAATAAATATTTGATGACATTTCCAATGGTAACCCAATTAAATGTAAATAATGTTTTGTACAGATGTTGCAATTTCTGTCTAAAATTTTGGTTGCAGAAAAATTAAATAGGAATTTGCTAAATCAAAAGGCAAACGTTGCTTGAAAACCAACTGAGAATCATTAGACAGTGTCCAGCCTTTTTCACATTTAAGAAAAACTGTGTAATGACCAGAAGTTACAATAGGCCCATCATGGAAAATTATTGCAACTGTGACAAAAGTTTTTCCAGAAATTGATAATTGCTGTCCTGTAAATTTCTTTATTAAAGTGTCCAATTTTGTTCCATCAGCTCTACAACGTTGCATCATTAAAATTACATACTGTCCATATTTCTTTAAAAATAACGTTGAAAACATGTCTGATTTACATTTAGAACATTCCATGTTGTGATTGGCATCTTTAACTAATTTACTAAAAGTGACTGATTTAGTCTCTGGCAATGTTAAATAGATAAACCTTTCTGAATCAACATTAGAGCTGCATGTGTAGAAACAGTTTTCACAACTATGTTCCCATTTATAAGACAGACCAAACATATTTTCTATTTATACCCCTTCATTTTCAAGTACCAAAAGAATGTACATGAAGAATTCCTGTGCATCTTGCTGGATATTTTGTGAAAACTGTGTTCGTCCTGAACAAACATCTAATAGATTTCTAATTTCATTTGTACTTTCTATTTTTGCTTTATCAACACTCAGCTTCTCATAAAGAAGACTTAGCACAGAACAGAATCTTTTTTCATGATTTTCTGTTATCTGCTCAAGCAAACTTTCAAGATAAAAAACAACATTTAGCACTACATTAGCATAGCAGTTGACACCAGAGCTATTTTCAAAATGGAAACCAACAACCTGTTCAACATTGTCCTTTTTCTTTTTGCTTGCAATCACATGACTCTCTTTTTGTTTTCTCTTCTCTACATCCTCATTACAGATATTCTCAAATCTCCTTTTACGATAAACAACACGTTTCTCCAACACAGGATACTGACCTAAATGAGGAGCATAGGTTCTTCTTAATCTATTATACTCCTTTACACAATTTGCATCTGCACTAACTTTTGAGTCATCAAATTCTATCATGAATAAACCAGATAATGTTTTCACTCGTGACAAAGCAACATATGCCATACCTTCTTTGAACACAGTAGAGCCAATGTTTACAAATGCACTATCAACAGTTAATCCTTGACACTTGTGAATAGTTACAGCATATGCTAGAGAAAATGGAAACTGCTTCCTACGTACATATAAGTCTTTCACAAGCAAAAAACGGACTGAAGAACGACAAATGTTTATTACCTCTTCAATCTGATCAAATTTTATTTTTAAATACTCAATGCCTTCTTTTTTCTGGTAGTCAACAAAACCCACAACTTTACCCATAGCTCCATTTACTAATCCTTTTTCTACATCCAAATTTCTCCTTAAAAATACTCGACAGTTCATGCAAAGATATACATTTTTTTCTAATCCAGCTGTTTTCGAAATGTTCTTCTCTAGAGAATCCAGTTTATTTTTCAGTTCGCCTGTTAATGTAATTGTAATTCTTTCATGTTGGATTTTGTCCACTGCTTCCATTTTCTTAATCTCTTCCTTTTCCAATTTCAAAAGTTCCTCATTGAATATTGAACATTCACGTAGTGTTGGCATTAAGCAGATTACAGTATTTGTTTCTGCAATGTTCTTGTATATTTTCTCTGCAACTATTTCTTCACTTGGAAATAAATTATGTAGCAATCGACTCTGTAAAGCTTTTCTGGCATGTTCTGTGAGTAGTCCAATTCTGATATCTTTTAGAATACTTCCATATTCTTCATCGTTTGCTTGTCTCATATTGGTAGTGAGTTCTTTGTACTCAAAGAATGACCAAATATTCGCATTACCAATGCTTCCTAATGACTTCTTCGTGTCCTCATGTGTCACAGTATTAAACACTGGTTGTCCTTTAACTGGAGTGAGCTGCAGTAGATCCCCAAAAACTATAACATGTTTTCCTCCAAATAGCACGTCATAGTCTCTTTTTAGAATTTGCTGCATTCTTAAATGCACAAAGGCAAGCATTAAGTTTGATACCATGCTTACCTCATCAATAATGAGAACTTGCATCTTCTTCAACACTCTTGAAACTTCGAAACATGCTTCGCCAGTTAGCTTGTGATATTCTATTTTGTTCTCATGCTCCACTGGTAACATTAGCAAGCGATGGAGAGTAATTCCTTTAATATTATATGCTGCTAATCCAGTTGGAGCAGTAACAACACAAGACAAAGTTGAATCTGTTTTTTGCTGTAGGTAGCTTCTGATGACTTTAATTAAGAAACTTTTCCCAGTTCCAGCTTGTCCACTCACATATAACCTAATTGGTTCAAATGCTGTGCATGTCTACTCTTTATTTTCATGTAGTAATCCGTGATCAATTTTTTTTCTGACTTCTTCATAAATTTGTCGTTGTTCTTCATTCAGTTGTTTTTCCAAATCTTGTAATTCTATTAAATCTTCCTTTGCTTGATTCATAGCCGTTTCCACTTCAGTCATGGCTATTGCAGCTTCATTTTCTATGATTGGTTGTCCTAGTGGATCTTGACTGAGCGTTCCAGAACTTTGGCTGTCTTGAGAACTATCTCTAGCTACTTCAGCTGCAATTGTAGCTTCCTGTTCAATTTCTTCGTTTAACATTTGGACATAATTCCTGAAAATACTGCATTCAATGGTATCTTTACATGCATTAAATGAATCCTCATAGCTTTGAAATTCTCCAAGTAGTTCGTCCTCTGAACGCCATGGTTTAAACTGTAAAAGTGGCAAGTAGTAAAATTCCTTTTTGTCAGTAGTGTCACAACTCAGCTTCCTGTGATTAATCAAACTTCCTTTTGTTTGCTTCACCAAACATCCTTCCTCACCAATGACTTTATATTTTCCATTGATGATGTCTTTTGTGGCTTTCCGTGAAAAAATTTAGTTCTGCAGCACTTCATAGAGACACATGTTCTCAAGATGATGACTTCTTTTTGGGTAATATGTGTCCAACATCTTTGTTTTCAAAATATCTGTACTTTCTGGGTCGTTTTCGGCCAAATATTCAATTTCTCCAACAGATTTCAGTACCCGATTTCGCATTCCTGCAAGGCCTAAACTGACCCAAATTATTCTTCTGGATTTCGAGTAAAGACTTGCAGATGATAACCTATCTGAACATTCGTAGGATCCAATTTCTCGATGCGTTAACATCTTCAAACTGAAACTGTACAGCTTCTTACTGACACTCTTCTCGTGAGAAATCTCTTCCCACATTTCCTTCAATTCCGTTTTCTCAGATTTAGTAATGTACGATGTGACATACCGAGCAACAGCAATAGAATTGTCTGCCACATACTGAATATCCATGTTTGCATTCCACATGGATAAAATGACTGGGTTGTAGTCATTTATATATTTTGACTCTTCTTTTCTTCTCAGATTGTACGTATTTTTGGGAGATTTTCTTGTAATAGTATGTCGCACAGCTGACATAAAACTGTTGACTCTTCCTTTTGAAAGAACAGGTCTAGGAAATCCAAATCGACATTTTGTGTAGAATTTATCTTTGGTCTTGTACTTCCGTCGACAGTATTTTCCACACCGATGACTTTGGAAACGTAAAACTTGCTGTTTTAACTTTTTCTCCTCTGTGCGTTTAGGTATAGCACATGTTGCATATTGTTCAATGAAAGATAACACTGCTTCATCAGCATCTGTTCCAAATTTTGGAGCATCCTGGATCCACAACAGCATATGAATGTGAGGAGCACCTCTTGCTTGGTACTCTTTTCTCCAAAAGAAATCCAAAACTTCTCCAAGTGGTGGATTTTTTTTGTTGCAGATAAAGGACATCATAGCCTCAAATCTATGATTGAAATATCTGCAAACATTAACCGGATCCAATGAGCACAGTTCTCCTGCTGTCTTGTATTCAATGTTTTTAATGTTTGAATTTGCCTCTCGTAGAAAATCCAGTAAATCATCCCAAGCGTATTCGGCACAGCTTAGGGTTAGGAACCATGTTGGAGCTCCTAAATTCTGTAACATACATTTCAATTCTCCATGGCGTCTGTACCAATATTCATTCGTCCCACGCTGACAAGCCATCAGATTGATCAATTGTGATTCCAAATGATCATCTCGCTGCTGCACTTTGTTCATAAAATCCTTAGCAGACACATTATGTAGATGTGTTCCACTTTTTAAAATGTGGTTTACTGCATAAGATAGTGCAGACAAGTCACTTTCAAATAACAGATGGAACAAATAAGGAATACTTTGACGAAATCTGGGATCTTCTGCATATAATCTTGTAGTCCGATACTCAGAAGCAGGAATCTGAACTGGACGTTCATCATATCGTCCACCTTCTCCTGTAGGAAACAGCTGGGGAAAACATCGAGCTTCCAAACTCTCCTCCCATACACTCACAGGAGTTCCTTGTGCTTTTTTCATTTGAAATAGATCAATGGTGTTTGCCATTACTTTTTTTGAATGAAGAGGATGTATGCTGAAATGTTCATAAATTTCTTCTTCTTTTGACTTGTCAACTTTTTCAATTTGCCCAGTTGGTGTGTCTGTGTCTCCTACTAATTCTTCTTCATCTTCATCCATATAAATGGCTTCATACCATTTATTATTCCTTTTCAAATATAAAATTTGCTCTTTGTACTTTCCGAACATCTACCAATTCCTGCCAAATGTTCTTATTCTTTGTAGGTACACCAGAATAACTAATGGTTCAGTTTCCAAACTTTCTGTGTCAATAGTTTCCATATTTTTTTTCAAATCCAACGGCAAATAGACAACTCTTCCTTTTAAACCTCTCTGTAAATCTGAAGGAGGTAATTTGCCTGTTTTTGGCTCCATACGTACTATGGTCTGGAACGGATGAACACATTGAATGAGTATAGACTCATACGTATTTAAATCAGAAAGTTCAGCAGGAACTTCAACCAATTCTAAATTATTATGTACAGCTCTAGCTGGCATTTTATTTTCTTCCAACTTGTTGTAACAGTATTTACAAATACGATGATCTTCACCCAAATCAAAACAATTTTCAAGAAATATATATGCTGCAAAATCCTTCCACTTATAATTATCTTCTTCTTCACTTTTTTTGTAGAGATCAACATTCCTTGTTTGGATTTTGGAATGGCTTCTCCGGCAACAAATACAAGTAATATTTGGTCTTTCATTAGAGATGATAGCAGATTTTGTAATTTGATCTTCAAATTTCTTACTTACGGAGGGTTCTACATTCTCTTCCACATTTTCCTCAATAACTGTGTCATTCCCTGCACTTTCTTGTTCTGGCCCAAAGTAACAAAACTGAATCTCATCAGTAACCTTCTCAACATCTGATACAGATCCACGAAACAGAGCCTTATTCAACTCATTTAACTTTAGTGCTGGACTTTTAGCAAAATACAATCTTCTTACAAATTTCCTAATTTCAGTATGATGAACTGCCAGCATCCTAAAATGGTGAAAAACACTTTGACAAACTTTCCTAGATAAACAAGCCAGAGAGTGACCTTGCAAACCAGTATTCTCTCTGACTCTGCATGGATCTAGTCCTTGAAGCACCTTAATCTTCTGTTTTACACTCTTTTTACTATATTCTCTTAAAAACTCACGTAATTTATCAATAGATTCCTGTCGCAAAGTACAAATACTACTACATTTCCAAGTATACACTGGAGCTTTAGGACGTCTCCCCATAGCCTCATCTGCAATCACTTCTTCCTCATTTCTTGGAACCATTTTCTCCTTTTCCATTATACAACCATCCTTAACTTCATATGCTCGACCACTGGTGTCAACTGCATGCAGCAAACTATTACTTTGAAGATAACTCTCTTCATTAAAAAATGGTTCAGTACTTGAACTATGCATCCATTCTCCTAAAAACACTTTACAAAAGTTGTTTCTTTTTACTACTCTTTTCTTTTTGCTTTGTGACTTCATTACATTAACTATTTTTTCTAATGTACGCATCCTGTTCAAAATTAAAATGAATAGTTTCCTTTTTAAATTTAAAGCCTTTTCTACAATGGCTTCAATATCTTTTTTTCTCTTTAAAAATGTTGCTCTTTTCTTATATTTTTTCACATCTTTTAGCAAATTGGACATCACTCTTCTCTGAAACATTTTCCTACGGATCTTTTTAAATGCTGATTTTCTTTTCAAGTTAATTACTTTAGCTTCTGCTTGTACATTAGCATTTTGTAAATTTTCACTATTCTCCTGTTGTTTTCTACTTGAAACAGTTTTTCCAATGGGGGCATTTTTAAAAAATTTCCTTTTTTTGAAAATATTTTTTAAAAATTCCTTTCTCTGCTTACCAGAAGACTTTTTCTTTTTCCCAACATGAGCATCTTCAACTAACTTGGGTCCTCCAGTTGTCTTCAAATAAACCTTTTTTTTCTGTTTTCTTTGTCTTGATTTTATAGGCATCTTTTATTTTCTTCACTGCTCTGCAGCAATACCTGAAAGAAACTGAAAAAAATACCTTTTTTGTAATTTAAATATATTACTATTTTTGTTATGATCATTTCTTTTCAAATAACACTATCTATCCCTTTCCTACAAGTGAAAAACACAAGAAAACCAACATGAATGTAATCTTTAAGATCAATTCCTGTTTGCACACAGACTCTTGGTGAAATTCTAGACAGAACACGATATTTCTTTTGCAATTCAAAAGCACACTTTTTTTTTTTTTTTGCAATTATTAATTACTCTAACAGTCTGACACATTTTCTTTATAGTTTACAGAGGCAAAAAACCGCACATGTGCAGTCTGCTTTTTCCGAGCATATACATGTGTAACCTGGCATACTGACGGCACTCCTGCAAAGATAATGAACCTTGGTGATGTTGAATGCATTAGCATTTGTCAGGGGGCCCAAAAATGCCATAAAAGACTCATGCTGTGACTTTACGCAGAAAATGAAATTTGCTTGCCAATTTCAAAGCACAGTTACTACTGTTTTTTTCCTGCAAGCGTTAATTACTCTAACAGTCGCATACATTTTCATTACAGTTTTCAGACACAGAAAACAGCACATGTCCAAACAGCTTTTTCTGACCATGAACATGTGTGACCTTGGTGACTGACTACACTCCAGCAAAAGAAATCAGCCTTAATGATGTTGAACGTATTAGCGTGACTCACTGCTTCCATGAAACACCAGTCTCTTGTGAATACTCAGCCAGATTCTACAGGATAAACTGCTGGGTGTGTGCTAACAGTCTGCTTATGCAGACTGTGTATTTTCAGTAGCAAGAGACATACGCATGGTTACTTCCCAAAAGAACCAGAGAGACTCCAAATACATCTGTGACAGCAATTCCACTATGCTCACAGCCTCATGCTGTGATTTTATGCGTAAAATGAAATTTGCTTGCCATTTTCAAAGCAGACTTACTACAGTTTTCTTTGTTTTTTGGCAGAAAACGAAATTTGCTTGCCAATTTCAAAGCACACTTAGTACTGTTTTTTTCCTCCAAGCGTTAATTACTCTAACAGTCGCATACATTTTCATTACAGTTTTCAGACACAGAAAACAGCACATGTGCAAACAGCTTTTTGAGACCATGTACATGTGTGACCTTGGTGACTGACTACACTCCAGCAAAATAAATCAGCCTTAGTGATGTTAAATGTATTAGCGTTACTCACTGCTACCTGAAACACCACTCACTTGTGAATACTCAGCCTGATTTTACAGGATAAACTGCTGGGTGTGTGCTAACAGTCTGCTTATGCAGACTGTGTATTTTCAGTTGCAAGAGACATATGCATGGTTACTTCCCAAAAGAACCAGAGAGACTCCAAATACCTCTCTGACAGAAATTCCTCTTTGCTCACAGCCTCATGCAAAAATCACCACATACATCCCCTTTCAAACTCATAACTCACCTTTTAAATTATTTAGTTGAGAAAGAAATGTGGCACTCAAACTGCAGACTATCAGACTCAGAATATCAGAGCTGTACACCTCTCTCCTCTGAGCAGAACCAATTAATGGCAATGTTTCCCTCTCTTTTTTCACACATATACATGTTAATTACAAATCTCAGTGCTTCCCACTTTTTTTCAAATGAAATCACACATGTCTATTGGTTGAAAACTTCAACCCTTTTCCAAAAGTACCCTTCCCCCAACTTGACTTCTGCCTGCTACCATAGCAACAGCTCAAGCTCATGGAACACTGCTGTGAGGAGTCAGGTCAGAAGTTCACCACACAATGTTTCATTTCGAAAGAGCAAGAGTGCTTCACCTTTACAACCTAACAGCAAATCCAAACTATTCTTCTGTGGGAACACAATTTTCTGAACCAATACAAAACATGCTTCTATAAATTTACACATACAGCCTAGTTTTTAGTGTAGAATGGTGTGAAACAGCCAATGAGTTCTTTTTATTTTAAAAAAAATATGTATGCCTCCATTTCCAAACTGTCTTTCATTTCATTTTGCCATTCTACTGAAAGACACCTTCAGAGTGCATCCAGATCTCCTTGAAAGATGTTCACAGTGTGGATTGTAGGTCACAGCTATGTCTTCTGGAGTGAAACATTTGCAGAAAAAAGAGGTATGGTGAGAGACCTTGGTTTGCCAAATGTAGACATTAAATGGATTGGTCAGAGAGGGTTAAAGTGCCATCAATTAATGCCTTTGGTGAAAACCTTTCTACATCTCCCACACCCTAACCTTATTATTGTGCACTGTGGTGGAAATGACCTAGGCACTTTAACTGGTGTAGGTCTGGAAATACTTATTAAGGACACCTTTGTGCAATTGATGTCTCTTTTTCCTCATTCTGCCTTTGTATATTTTAACATATGCCAAAGGCAAAAGTGGAACTGTTCCTACCAATTTTGTCCGCAGATTGACAAAGCAAGGAAGCACGTCAACAAATCTGTTTCTGCTTTCCTCAGAGACTATGGTATGGGTTCTATATACCACAACAACTTGCGTTACAACATGCAAGACATTTATAGAGGAGACGGTGTACATTTCAATGATGAAGGAACAGAGTCTTCCTCTTAAACTTTAGACTCTGCATCGGTACTTACTTGTAGGTACCAAAAAACACTTAATTAACACAACGGCTCTTTTTAGAGCCCCCTAATATCTTATCACTAAAATTTGTTTTTTTCTTCTTTTTTTGTTATTTTCTACCGTACGCGTACGGTAAGCTTACAGTACGCGTACCCCGCGATTTTAAAAAAAAACATTTAAATGTATTTTTCATTCTTTTATGGCCTTCTTGGACCCCCTGACAAACGGTAGGGGGTCTGCAACTCTCTTCGTTGCCCCCTTTCCACATTCTCCTCCTTTTTTTTTCAGTGTGAGACACACAAAATGGAGGCCGACACTTCCTGATTTCGACCGATTCGAATGTTTACAGTCATTTAACCACCAATCAGAATTGATTAGTAACTGTTCTTTGAAATGGGCAAGCAAATTTCATTATCTGCGTAAAGTCACAGCATGAGTCTTTTATAGCATTTTTGGACCCCCTGACAAATGCTAATGCATTCAACATCACCAAGGTTCATTATCTTTGCAGGAGTGCCGTCAGTATGCCAGGTTACACATGTATATGCTCGGAAAAAGCAGATTGCACATGTACGGTTTTTTGCCTCTGTAAACTATAAAGAAAATGTGTCAGACTGTTAGAGTAATTAATAATTGCAAAAAAAAAAAAAAGTGTGCTTTTGAATTGCAAAAGAAATATCTAGAATTTCACCAAGAGTCTGTGTGCAAACAGGAATTGATCTTAAAGATTACATTCATGTTGGTTTTCTTGTGTTTTTCACTTGTAGGAAAGAGATAGATAGTGTTATTTGAAAAGAAATGATCATAACAAAAATAGTAATATATTTAAATTACAAAAAAGGTATTTTTTTTTAGTTTCTTTCAGGTATTGCTGTAGAGCAGTGAAGAAAATAAAAGATGCCTATAAAATCAAGACAAAGAAAACAACAGAAAAAAAAGGTTTATTTGAAGACAACTGGAGGACCCAAGTTAGTTGAAGATGCTCATGTTGGGAAAAAGAAAAAGTCTTCTGGTAAGCAGAGAAAGGAATTTTTAAAAAATATATTCAAAAAAAGGAAAAATTTTAAAAATGCCCCCATTGGAAAAACTGTTTCAAGTAGAAAACAGGAGAATAGTGAAAATTTACAAAATGCTAATGTACAAGCAGAAGCTAAAATAATTAACTTGAAAAGAAAATCAGCATTTAAAGAGATCCGTAGGAAAATGTTTCAGAGAAGAGTGATGTCCAATTTGCTAAAAGATGTGAAAAAATATAAGAAAAGAGCAAAATTTTTAAAGAGAAAAAAAGATGTTGAAGCCATTGTAGAAAAGGCTTTAAATTTAAAAAGGAAACTATTCATTTTAATTTTGAACAGGGTGCGTACATTAGAAAAAATAGTTAATGTAATGAAGTCACAAAGCAAAAAGAAAAGAGTAGTAAAAAGAAATAACTTTTGTAAAGTGTTTTTAGGAGAATGGATGCATAGTTCAAGTACTGAACCATTTTTTAATGAAGAGAGTTATCTTCAAAGTAATAGTTTGCTGCATGCAGTTGACACCAGTGGTCGAGCATATGAAGTTAAGGATGGTTGTATAATGGAAAAGGAGAAAATGGTTCCAAGAAATGAGGAAGAAGTGATTGCACATGAGGCTATGGGGAGACGTCCTAAAGCTCCAGTGTATACTTGGAAATGTAGTAGTATTTGTACTTTGCGACAGGAATCTATTGATAAATTACGTAAGTTTTTAAGAGAATATAGTAAAAACAGTGTAAAACAGAAGATTAAGGTGCTTCAAGGACTAGATCCATGCAGAGTGAGAGAGAATACTGGTTTGCAAGGTCACTCTCTGGCTTGTTTATCTAGGAAAGTTTGTCAAAGTGTTTTTCACCATTTTAGGATGCTGGCAGTTCATCATACTGAAATTAGGAAATTTGTAAGAAGATTGTATTTTGCTAAAAGTCCAGCACTAAAGTTAAATGAGTTGAATAAGGCTCTGTTTCGTGGATCTGTATCAGATGTTGAGAAGGTTACTGATGAGATTCAGTTTTGTTACTTTGGGCCAGAACAAGAAAGTGCAGGGAATGACAGTTATTGAGGAAAATGTGGAAGAGAATGTAGAACCCTCCGTAAGTAAGAAATTTGAAGATCAAATTACAAAATTTGCTATCATCTCTAATGAAAGACCAAATATTACTTGTATTTGTTGCCGGAGAAGCAATTACAAAATCCAAACAAGGAATATTGATCTCTACAAAAAAAGTGAAGAAGAAGATAATTATAAGTGGAAGGATTTTGCAACATATATATTTCTTGAAAATTGTTTTGATTTGGGTGAAGATCATCGTATTTGTAAATACTGTTACAACAAGTTGGAAGAAAATAAAATGCCAGCTAGAGCTGTACATAATAATTTAGAATTGGTTGAAGTTCCTGCTGAACTTTCTGATTTAAATACGTATGAATCTATACTCATTCAATGTGTTCATCCGTTCCAGACCATAGTACGTATGGAGCCAAAAACAGGCAAATTACCTCCTTCAGATTTACAGAGAGGTTTAAAAGGAAGAGTTGTCTATTTGCCATTGGATTTGAAAAAAAATATGGAAACTATTGACACAGAAAATTTGGAAACTGAACCATTAGTTATTCTGGTTAATGGTGTACCTACAAAGAATAAGAAAATTTGGCAGGAATTGGTAGATGTTCGGAAAGTACAAAGAGCAAATTTATATTTGAAAAGGAATAAAATGGTATGAAGCCATTTATATGGATGAAGATGAAGAAGAATTAGTAGGAGACACAGACACACCAACTGGGCAAATTGAAAAAGTTGACAAGTCAAAAGAAGAAGAAATTTATGAACATTTCAGCATACATCCTCTTCATTCAAAAGAAGTAATGGCAAACACCATTGATCTATTTCAAATGAAAAAAGCACAAGGAACTCCTGTGAGTGTATGGGAGGAGAGTTTGGAAGCTCGATGTTTTCCCCAGCTGTTTCCTACAGGAGAAGGTGGACGATATGATGAACGTCCAGTTCAGATTCCTGCTTCTGAGTATCGGACTACAAGATTATATGCAGAAGATCCTAGATTTCGTCAAAGTATTCCTTATTTCTTCCATCTGTTATTTGAAAGTGACTTGTCTGCACTATCTTATGCAGTAAACCACATTTTAAAAAGTGGAACACATCTACATAATGTGTCTGCTAAGGATTTTATGAACAAAGTGCAGCAGCGAGATGATCATTTGGAATCACAATTGATCAATCTGATGGCTTGTCAGCGTGGGACGAATGAATATTGGTACAGACGCCATGGAGAATTGAAATGTATGTTACGGAATTTAGGAACTCCAACATGGTTCCTAACCCTAAGCTGTGCCGAATACGCTTGGGATGATTTACTGGATTTTCTACGAGAGGCAAATTCAAACATTAAAAACATTGAATACAAGGCAGCAGGAGAACTGTGCTCATTGGATCCGGTTAATGTTTGCAGATATTTCAATCATAGATTTGAGGCTATAATGTCCTTTATCTGCAACAAAAAAAATCCACCACTTGGAGAAGTTTTGGATTTCTTTTGGAGAAAAGAGTACCAAGCAAGAGGTGCTCCTCACATTCATATGCTGTTGTGGATCAAGGATGCTCCAAAATTTGGAACAGATGCTGATGAAGCAGTGTTATCTTTCATTGAACAATATGCAACATGTGCTATACCTAAAAGCACAGAGGAGAAAAAGTTAAAACAGCAAGTTTTACGTTTCCAAAGTCATCGGTGTGGAAAATACTGTCGACGGAAGTACAAGACCAAAGATAAATTCTACACAAAATGTCGATTTGGATTTCCTAGACCTGTTCTTTCAAAAGGAAGAGTCAACAGTTTTATGTCAGCTGTGCGACATACTATTACAAGAAAATCTCCCAAAAATACGTACAATCTGAGAAGAAAAGAAGAGTCAAAATATATAAATGACTACAACCCAGTCATTTTATCCATGTGGAATGCAAACATGGATATTCAGTATGTGGCAGACAATTCTATTGCTGTTGCTCGGTATGTCACATCGTACATTACTACATCTGAGAAAACGGAATTGAAGGAAATGTGGGAAGAGATTTCTCACGAGAAGAGTGTCAGTAAGAAGCTGTACAGTTTCAGTTTGAAGATGTTAACGCATCGAGAAATTGGATCCTACGAATGTTCAGATAGGTTATCATCTGCAAGTCTTTACTCGAAATCCAGAAGAATAATTTGGGTCAGCTTAGGCCTTGCAGGAATGCGAAATCGGGTACTGAAATCTGTTGGAGAAATTGAATATTTGGCCGAAAACGACCCAGAAAGTACAGATATTTTGAAAACAAAGATGTTGGACACATATTACTCAAAAAGAAGTCATCATCTTGAGAACATGTGTATCTATGAAGTGCTGCAGAACTACATTTTTTCACGGAAAGCCACAGAAGACATCAACAATGGAAAATATAAAGTCATTGGTGAGGAAGGATGTTTGGTGAAGCAAACAAAAGGAAGTTTGATTAATCACAGGAAGCGGAGTTGTGATACTACTGACAAAAAGGAATTTTACTACTTGGCACTTTTACAGTTGTTTAAACCATGGCGTTCAGAGGACGAACTACTTGGAGAATTTCAAAGCTATGAGGATTCATTTAATGCATGTAAAGATACCATTGAATGCAGTATTTTCAGGAATTATGTCCAAATGTTAAACGAAGAAATTGAACAGGAAGCTACAATTGCAGCTGAAGTAGCTAGAGATAGTTCTCAAGACAGCCAAAGTTCTGGAACGCTCAGTCAAGATCCCCTAGGACAACCAATCGTAGAAAATGAAGCTGCAATAGCCATGACTGAAGTGGAAACGGCTATGAATCAAGCAAAGGAAGATTTAATAGAATTACCAGATTTGGAAAAACAACTGAATGAAGAACAACGACAAATTTATGAAGAAGTCAGAAAAAAAATTGATCACGGATTACTACATGAAAATAAAGAGTGCACATGCACAGCATTTGAACCAATTAGGTTATATGTGAGTGGACAAGCTGGAACTGGGAAAAGTTTCTTAATTAAAGTCATCAGAAGCTA
This sequence comes from Triturus cristatus, assembly GCF_964204655.1. Classification (NCBI taxonomy): domain Eukaryota; kingdom Metazoa; phylum Chordata; class Amphibia; order Caudata; family Salamandridae; genus Triturus; species Triturus cristatus. Next base: position 991,914,745 of record NC_140580.1, read on the forward strand.
CCTACAGCAAAAAACAGATTCAACTTTGTCTTGTGTTGTTACTGCTCCAACTGGATTAGCAGCATATAATATTAAAGGAATTACTCTCCATCGCTTGCTAATGTTACCAGTGGAGCATGAGAACAAAATAGAATATCACAAGCTAACTGGCGAAGCATGTTTCGAAGTTTCAAGAGTGTTGAAGAAGATGCAAGTTCTCATTATTGATGAGGTAAGCATGGTATCAAACTTAATGCTTGCCTTTGTGCATTTAAGAATGCAGCAAATTCTAAAAAGAGACTATGACGTGCAATTTGGAGGAAAACATGTTATAGTTTTTGGGGATCTACTGCAGCTCACTCCAGTTAAAGGACAACCAGTGTTTAATACTGTGACACATGAGGACACGAAGAAGTCATTAGGAAGCATTGGTAATGCGAATATTTGGTCATTCTTTGAGTACAAAGAACTCACTACCAATATGAGACAAGCAAACGATGAAGAATATGGAAGTATTCTAAAAGATATCAGAATTGGACTACTCACAGAACATGCCAGAAAAGCTTTACAGAGTCGATTGCTACATAATTTATTTCCAAGTGAAGAAATAGTTGCAGAGAAAATATACAAGAACATTGCAGAAAAAAATACTGTAATCTGCTTAATGCCAACACTACGTGAATGTTCAATATTCAATGAGGAACTTTTGAAATTGGAAAAGGAAGAGATTAAGAAAATAGAAGCAGTGGACAAAATCCAACATGAAAGAATTACAATTACATTAACAGGCGAACTGAAAAATAAACTGGATTCTCTAGAGAAGAACATTTCGAAAACAGCTGGATTAGAATTTTTTTTATATCTTTGCATGAATTGTCGAGTATTTTTAAGGAGAAATTTGGATGTAGAAAAAGGATTAGTAAATGGAGCTATGGGTAAAGTTGTGGGTTTTGTTAACTACCAGAAAAAAGAAGGCATTGAGTATTTAAAAATAAAATTTGATCAGATTGAAGAGGTAATAAACATTTGTCGTTCTTCAGTCCGTTTTTTGCTTGTGAAAGACTTATATGTACGTAGGAAGCAGTTTCCATTTTCTCTAGCATATGCTGTAACTATTCACAAGTGTCAAGGATTAACTGTTGATAGTGCATTTGTAAACATTGGATCTACTGTGTTCAAAGAAGGTATGGCATATGTTGCTTTGCCACGAGTGAAAACATTATCTGGTTTATTCATGATAGAATTTGATGACTCAAAAGTTAGTGCAGATGCAAATTGTGTAAAGGAGTATAATAGATTAAGAAGAACCTATGCTCCTCATTTAGGTCAGTATCCTGTGTTGGAGAAATGTGTTGTTTATCGGAAAAGGAGATTTGAGAATATCTGTAATGAGGATGTAGAGAAGAGAAAACAAAGAGAGTCATGTGATTGCAAGCAAAAAGAAAAAGGACAATGTTGAACAGGTTGTTGGTTTCCATTTTGAAAATAGCTCTGGTGTCAACTGCTATGCTAATGTAGTGCTAAATGTTTTTTATCTTGAAAGTTTGCTTGAGCAGATAACAGAAAATCATGAAAAAAGATTCTGTTCTGTGCTAAGTCTTCTTTATGAGAAGCTGAGTGTTGATAAAGCAAAAATAGAAAGTACAAATGAAATTAGAAATCTATTAGATGTTTGTTCAGGACGAACAAAGTTTTCACAAAATATCCAGCAAGATGCACAGGAATTCTTCATGTACATTCTTTTGGTACTTGAAGATGAAGGGGTAGAAATAGAAAATATGTTTGGTCTGTCTTATAAATGGGAACATAGTTGTGAAAACTGTTTCTACACATGCAGCTCTAATGTTGATTCAAAAGGTTTATCTATTTAACATTGCCAGAGACTAAATCAGTGACTTTTAGTAAATTAGTTAAAGATGCCAATCACAACATGGAATGTTCTAAATGTAAATCAGACATGTTTTCAACGTTATTTTTAAAGAAATATGGACAGTATGTAATTTTAATGATGCAACGTTGTAGAGCTGATGGAACAAAATTGGACACTTTAATAAAGAAATTTACAGGACAGCAATTATCAATTTCTGGAAAAACTTTTGTCACAGTTGCAATAATTTTCCATGATGGGCCTATTGTAACTTCTGGTCATTACACAGTTTTTCTTAAATGTGAAAAAGGCTGGACACTGTGTAATGATTCTCAGTTGGTTTTCAAGCAACGTTTGCCTTTTGATTTAGCAAATTCCTATTAAATTTTTCTGCAACCAAAATTTTAGACAGAAATTGCAACATCTGTACAAAACATTATTTACATTTAATTGGATTACCGTTGGAAATGTCATCAAATATTATTATAAAATTACCATTTGGCCGTACGGAAAGGTAATAATTTGCATTGTGGACTTCTTTGACAAAAATTATTTTGGTGAATATGCTTATGCAACAGAATTTTCGGACAATATTTACTGAAATTAGTGATTGTTTTTACGTGAGGATTATATTACGGTATGTTTTAATGAGAAGAGATTATGGGCTTTTTTTAAACAATCTTTGTGATTGTTATTTTTTTTTGCCCGCTGTTAAGTGATGAATGCAATTGCTTTTACGATTTACAGTAAAATGCAATATATTCTGAAAACAGCAAAAAAAGGGCAAAAATATGTTTAATGAAAAATGAAAATATGTGCACTGTATTCTAAAAAGTATTGTTCAATATTAATACATTTTTCTTTTTTTACAGATTGAGAAAGGAAAAATAGAAAAATAAACTTCTTTTCACAAAGTAAAATAAATCACTTATTTTTCTTTTAGTTATTTTCTTTGTCAGGTAAGTGTAAAATTTCAGGAATTATCACACATTTACTTTAATGCTCACTTTTTTCACTACTCTTGTCTATGTTTTTTTCATTTCTGTAGTAGTCCCTCATGGACCTTGTAGGGTGATTACATTTTTGGGGGTTTCAAAAAAAAAAAAAAAAAATGCGCATACCGTACGCGAACGGTAAAAAAAAAAAAAAAAAAAAAAGTCAATTACATTTTTTTTTAAAAAAGTTAAGAAGTAAGGTTGGCTCTTAAAAGAACCGTTGTGTTCATAAAGGTAAAGAGGAAAGAAAGAATGGGAATACTAACAAGGACCACAGATGTGCTGGTCTATCCTATTGTTTATGAGGGAAACACTGGTCTCCGCATGAACAATTAGGCCAGGACATCTTGTGCACCTCATTGTAACCCTCCCAAAACGAGGGTTTATATCCAGAGGACCAGAAAAGGGTGATGCTCCCACCGCAGAGGAAGTGCTCGGCTGAGCTGCCGAAGAAGTACTCGGCTAAGCATCTGCAGGTGTGCTTGGGTGACTTACTGGAGATGTTTCTCCAGTATGTCTAGCATAAGTCCTGGGATGTTTATCCTTAATGTGTCTAACCATAGAGTGATTTCCAAAGGAATACTTCTTCCTAGGATTCCCTCTAGATAAGACACGCTCACAAAGTGAGCAGGTGACTAAAGGAGCATTTACCTTTTTCTGTCCCTCTGGATAGGTGAAATATTCCCATACAAAAGAAGTCTTTTGTTTCCTCCTTCTCTCTCTGATGATGCTGCTACCTGGCTCACTCTCAGAAGAGGACTGCTGTTCTGCCATCGTATCACAAAGACAACTCAGCTCCTTCTCCTAAGGGATCACAAGCAGAAATGAGGGGAACGGGTGTGGTGTAGGAGAGTTCTAGAACTGAAAGTACTTTAAACCAATCAAAAGTGCTGTTTCTTGATCACATGACCAACCGTGCGCGTACGTTACGCTTACGGAGCGCTTACGGAGCGCTTACGGTAAAAGTACGCATGCGCGTATAAAAGACACACGCATGCGTGCATGCGCATAACAGGCACGCTCCAACACTTCCGCGTAACGTGCGCGTGTAACGTATGCGCTTACGCGTCGCATACGCAGTACGAACGTCTACGTAAATTGCGTAACTATACGCAAACAGAGTAGAAATATTACGTTCGTAAAGCAACACGTGCGCTTACGGTAAGCTTACCGTACGCGCACGTAAAAAACACACAAAAAAAAAAAAAAAGATTCACTATGTCTTACCTGTTTGGTTAAAAAAAAGGTGAAAAATTTTATATTGCAGAATTTTTAAATTTTTACCATAGTGTTTAAAGAGAATATAAAGTAAAAAAAAAAAGTAAAAAAACTTGCAAAAAGAAAAAAAAATTAATAATTTCACACACGTTAAATATAAGAATTAGCATTTAAAAAACCATACAAATGCACTGAAAAAACCATGGGTTTAACACACGTTATAGTTAGGAATTTTCATTTTAAAAACCTTGCAAATTCACTGAAAAAACCATAGGTTTCACAGACCTTATAGTTAGCTGGACATTTCACTCGTAAAAAACCAATGAAATTCCCCCGTTATAGTTAGTGCAGGCAACTATAACTCACGCGACCGCAATCCTCTGCTGATGGCGTCAGATTTTACATCACTGATGACATATGTGTCTTTATGAAAAATAAATATTTGTAATATATGTATAGCTAAAGATTAATGGAAGAAGACATGGGTAAATAAGTGTCTAAATACAGTGATGTAATATCTGACGTCATCAGCAGAGGATTGCGGTCGCATGAGTTATAGTTGCCTGCACTAACTATAACGGGGGAATTCATTGGTTTTTTACGAGTGAAATGTCCAGCTAACTATAACATGTGTGAAACCTATGGGTTTTTTAAGTGAATATATATATATAACTACGGGGCGTTGCGATGGGGGCCAGCTTCTCCCCTAGCTATGCATGTTTACACATGGGCTGGTGGGAGGAGTTGGTCCTCCATAAAGAATATGAACAAACCATAAACACACATGTAAAACTTTGGCTTAGATATATTGACGACCTCTTTATCGTCTGGAAGGGGACCCGGTCAGAGGCAGAGATGTTCGTCAATAAACTTAATTCCAATAACTTAAATTTGGAATTCACAGCCAATATCAGTGAGCAAAGGGCAGAATTTCTTGACGTTGAGGTATACATAAAAGAGGGGTCAATTGCCACTAAACTTCACCGCAAGAAAACGGCGGGAAATGCCATACTACACGCCACTAGCTCCCACCCTAGACATCTTATACAGAGTATACCGTATGGGGAGATGCTAAGATTGAAGCGTATAAGTAGCAATGAAAACGATTTGTTTAGTGCCCAGGTGGCAAGCACCAAACGATTTCTTGAGAGGGGATACTCCAGAAAAACTATAGATATGGCCATAAAAAGATGCAGCAAAGTCAGTAGGGACTGCCTTTTGACACCACAGACAGAGAATAACAACATTAATGCTAGTCCCATCATTGAAACTGCTTCCAATTTAGAAACATTCCGTTTTATATTGGAATACAACAAACAATCGAGGGCCATAAGCAAAATCATTAAAGACAATTGGCCACTCATACTAGGTGATCCCATCATTGGCCATTGTCTAGCGAGTAAACCAGCAATCACATACAGCAAAGGACCCTCGATGAGGGACGAGTTGGTCCATAATGACCCTTTCGTATGTAAAAAAACCACCTGGCTAGAACAACGCACGGGTTTTTTTAAGTGCACGGTATGCAAAGCGTGTCAATATGGAGAAAACAAACGGTCCTATAAAACACCTTTTAGTGACAAAGAATTCCCCATACACAGATTTCTGACATGCAAGACAGAATATGTGATCTACGTGCTGGAGTGTCCTTGTGGCCTTCAATATGTTGGGAGCACAGTTCTCCAAAGCCACAAACGTATACTTCAACACATGAGAGCCATCAAGAACAAAGATCACACATACCCTGTGGCACGGCACTTTGAAGAATCCCACAATGGAGATCCCAAAGGTTTAAAATACTTTTTGATTGACAATGTGCCACACAACAAGAGAGGAGGCAACAGGGAGAAAACCCTAAGATTATTGGAAACTAGATACATTCTTCAACTGGACAGCAAACAACCTGTAGGCCTAAATAGCACAGAGGATTTATACACTTGCCTTTAGACCCAACTTTTCCAAAATATGCGCCCTTTTAATCTATTTTTAAAAATAAGTTGCAAATGACTAAATATCTATAGTATATTTTATATAGAAGCAATCTGCAAACTGCCTCTCTGTTCTTTATCACTGTCACACGTTTTGGGTAGGGACGAGGTAGGAAAAAACACAATAAGCACTTGACACTTTCACACGCCAAATGTTACCGAAAAACAACATGCATTATGGGTTTTAGCAAAAAACATCTCTAGGTTTGACATAATTGGGTTCTCTAATAACATTAATGTTATAAACTGAATTGCCAATATCTATTGAAACTAAGACACTATGTCATTACAACTAAAATGATTATTGAATACAATAACATGTTTCAGCAGGAAAAAAACTCTTCGCAAGAATTTATTAGTGGCTGCTTTTAGATGACATTTTATCAAAAGCGTTTTCCCCTTTTTTACACAATTGTATATATATGAAATTATATTTATATATTTATTTATATATTTATTGTCAACAATGAAGTGAATTTTAAATATTAACATTGTGGTATTTATGTATGTCAAACACAAAAGATATGAATATATCTTCTATGTCCATTACCTGTATATTGCACTATCCCATTGGTAACTCTAGTAAGCACCTTGTCACTTTAAAAAGAAAAAAATTGCACTTTTGAAAAAAATGTTTAAAAAGCCCAGGTGTGAGTGATAACAGCGTCATGTGATCAAGGGCCCACGGGCTCGAAACGCGTAATGGCTGTCTAACTACCTGAGAGCGGACGAATAAAGATTCCTTTTGAAGCACCTAACCGTGGTCTGGGCTCCTGTTTGCAGCGATAACGAGTGCAAGGGAAAGGAGTGGAAGTAATATATATATATATATATATATATATATTCACTGAAAAAACCATAGGTTTCACACATGTTATAGTTAGCGGAAATTTTACTGATAAAAAACCAGTGAAATTGCCCCGTTATAGTTAGTGCTGGCAACTATAACTCACGCGACCGCAATCCTCTGCTGATGCTAATACTGTATTTAGACACTTATTTGCCCATGTCTTCTTCCATACATTTTTAGCTATACATATATTACAAATATTTTTTTTTCATAAATACACATATGTCATCAGCAGAAGATTGCGGTCGCGTGAGTTATAGTTGCCAGCACTAACTATAACGGGGCAATTTCACTGGTTTTTTATCAGTAAAATTTCCGCTAACTATAACATGTGTGAAACCTATGGTTTTTTCAGTGAATTTGCAAGGTTTTTTAAATGCTAATTCCTAACTATAACGTGTGTGAAACCTATGGTTTTTTCAGTGAATGGTATGGGTGCCATTTACCACAACAACTTGCGTTACGACATGCAAGACATTTATAGAGGAGATGGTGTGCACTTCAATGATGAAGGGAACAGAGTCTTCCTCTTGAACCTTAGACTCTGCATCGGTACTTACTTGTAAGTACCACTAAAAAAATGACTCCATAAACACAACAGCTCTTTTTAGAGCTCCCTAATTTCTAAACTCTTAAATCTGATTTTCATTTTTTTTTTTTTTTTTTTTTTACCGTACGCTTACCGTGAGCTTACCGTACGCGTACCCCGTGATTTTTTTTAAAATCAATAAATGTTTTTTTTGTACTTTTCTGTCCTTCTTTGACCCCCTTACAATTGTTAGGGGGTCTGTAACTCTCCTCATTGCCCCCTTTCTTTGTTTTCACTCTTTTTTTTCAGAGTGAAATACACAAAATGGCGGCCGCCGCTTCCTGGTTTCGGCCGATTCGAATGTTTACTAAGATCTAAGAGCCAATCAGAATCGCGCTCGCGCACGCCACCGTACGCTTACCGTAAGCGTACGGTAAGCGTACCGTAAGCTGGCTCAGATATATATATTGATTTAAAGGCTATTTTCTCAGAATCTACTGAACATATTTACACCAAACCTACAAAAGGCACTTCCTTGACCTAGGGACTACCTCTCTGCCAAATTTCTAGTAATTCTGTTCAGCCGTTCGGGCTGTAGCTCGTTCTAAAGGTCCTATGGAAAAATGCATGGGAAAAACGCGTTTTGGGACCCCCCTTTTATCTCAGCCCCCGCTTGACGGATCCCCCCGAGACTTTCAGGGTAGGAGCGGAGCATAGCGCCCCACCTATTTTGAGAAATTCGCGAGGATTCGTCGACCGGCGCCAAAGTTATTCAAAATAGAATGTTGCGGATTTCCTATGGAAACGTGGTCCTAACTATAACTACCTACTGGCGACCGCCAGTAGGTAATATATATATATATATATATATATATATATATATATATATATATATATATATATATATATATATATATATATATATATATATATATACATACATACATACATACATACATACATACACCCATGAAGTTGTTTTCTGTGCTGCCTGGCGGAATAAAGAATTGTGTATGCTGTGCGTGGGCCTCCAACTGTGGGTCTTTTCTTTTGGAATTTGTAGCGGCCGTACCCGGGTCGCAGAGTGCCCCCCTGCGGACGAGCAGGTTCAGCGCCGGCACTTTTCCGACACATTGGAAACCTCGTACAATTCCCCCAGGGTGAGAAGAAAAGCATGGCAGCAATGTAAATGGGACAGAGAAACCCACTGGGTATTTTAAAACTAAATTAGGAGCATGGCGGCATAACCTACTAAAGGAGTATATTGGACTAAAACTTCAAGTACCATGTTGCACTATGCAGACACGCCTTGTAGGCGGGACTTTGCTACAGCGATTTAAACTCACCTGAATTGACGCTTCTCTATGATGCCATTCCCGTGATCAAGGGCGGACAACACGCCAGAAACGCGTAGGGGAACCTTTTGGCCGAATCTTCTTTGCCCATGAAGTTGTTTTCTGTGCTGCCTGGCGGAAAAAAGAATTGTGTACGCTGTGCGTGGGCCGCCAACTGTGGGTCTTTTCTTTTGGAGAATATATATATATATATATATATATATATATATATATATATATATATATTACCTACTGGCGGTTGCCAGTAGGTAGTTATAGTTAGGACCCTGTTTCCATAGGAAATCCGCAACATTCTATTTGGAATAACTTTGGCGCCGGTCGACGAATCCTCGCGAAATTTTCAAAATAGGTGGGGCGCTACGCTCCGCTCCTACCCTGAAAGTCTCGGGGGGATTCGTCAAGCAGGGGCCGAGAAAAAAGGGGGGTCCCAAAACGCTTTTTCCCCATGCATTTTTCCATAGGACCTTTAGACACAGCTACAGCCCGAACGGCTGAACAGAATTACTTGAAATTTGGCAGAGAGGTAGCCATAAGGTCAAGGAAGTGCCTTTTGCAGGTCTGGTGTAAATCTGTTCAGTATTTCCTGAGAAAATAGCATTTAAAAGCATATATATATGTGGGCGGAGCCTAACCACACATCTCATCCTGAGATCTGATTGGCTGTCAGCACTTCATCCAAGAAGTGTTGGCAGCCATCTTGGGACCAATATACATGATAGCACCTCATTAAAAAGCATTGCAGTTAATAGAAGGTTTTAAGACTTTAGTTACATTATAAATCATTTGTTGATGGTACCATACTCATTTTAGGAATTGTGGTATGTTCTAAGGTGATTTCACCATGTGAAAAAGCCTTCTGCTGGGATATCATGATTGAGAGAAAAATATTTTCTCATGCTTTTACCACAGAGGTTTGGAAGGTGATCTATAGGCTAAACTGAGAGCTTATTTTCTGTAAATTCACATTATCTTTCTCAGTCATGTGAGAATGAAGTCTGACATTCTCAGTAAAACATGTACATCCAACAAGGGCAGAGACTGTCAGTTGATTCCTTTGTGTTCTACTGCAGCTTCCCAGAGTGTTCCAAAGAACTACTAGAGCGCTAACAGTCCTACTTATGATAAACGTATGGCACACCTGAAGCCATCTTGCTTGGATTAAAGTGGTAACTCTTAAAACATTTAATTTAAAAAGGAACAAAATGAGGGGGTTCATTTTTCCATAAAAAGTATGATTAGTGCTGCAGAAAGAAAAATTAGGGCACATTTTGAGTGACTTCTCAAATCCTCTTCTATTTCATTAAAAAATTCTGACATGCAGACTGAAACATGCACTTTCAATACCAGCAGCAGTTTTCCCTGGTGAGCAGTAGCTTTACTACAGTGATCTAATGAGCAAAAAGAGTGCTAACATTCTGAATTTATGGCAAATGTGTGACACATCTGAATGCCTTCTTGATGGAATCAAAGTAAAAAACTGAAAGTATTTCCTACTGAGGAGACTGCAGTAAATGAGGAAATTAGGAAACTTCATAACAAATAAGTCTCCCAAGATGGCCACCAGAGACAAAAGAGCCCAAATGTAGCCCAAATATCACCCAGATGTAGCCCAAGTATAGCCCAATGACAGAATGTCCCAGAATGTTCTTAAAAACAACTAGAGCGCTTACTGTCTTCATTATGACAAAAGTATGGCACACCTGAAGCCATCTTGATAGGAATAAACTGGTAACACTTAAAACATTTAATTTAAAAAGGAACACAATGAGGAGGTTCATTTTGCCATAGAAATTATGATTAATGCTGAAGAAAGAAAATGAGGGCACATTTTGAGTGACTTCTCAAATCCTCTTCTATTTCATTAAAAAATTCTGACATGCAGACTGAAACATGCACTTTTAATACCAGGAGCAGACTTCCATGGTGCAGTAGTTTTACTACAGTGATCTAATGAGCAAATAGAGTGCTAACATTCAGAATTTATGGCAAATGTGTGACATATCTGAATACCTTCATGATGGAATCAAAGTAAAAAACTGAAAGCATTTCCTACTGAGGAGACTGCAGTACATGAGGAAATTAGGAAACTTCATAACAAATAAATCTCCCAAGATGGCCACCGGAGACAAAAGAGCCCAAATGTAGCCCAAAATCACCCAGATGTAGCCCAAATATAGCCCAATGACAGAAGTGTGCAAAACACCTATTATTTTGTGTTTTTGCAGTGTTATATAGTGCAGACTTGTCAGGTATTGGAGTGCTTTACATGAGCATTGGTTACATCACACAAGAACAAATTCATTTTGGTTGTAGACATGGGGAGACTAAGTGATTTGACCAGAATCACAGAATGTCGAGCTGAAGCAGAAACTTCAACCTGGTTCCCCAGTTGCAAAGTCTGCAGTTCTGGAAGTAACACCACATCCTCTCCCCTAAGTGCAACATTTAATCAAGTGTTCAACTGGATAAAAAAACATAAAGATAACAAATAATTTAAAAGTGCTTTGTCGCTATTTGAAAACTCAGAAAATATGTCCTTATTTTAGTCTTTTAGAGCACTGACCATAATTTTGATGCCAATAAGACCCTCTCATATATGTAATTTCTAAAGGAAATGCTCTAGGTATTACAGTTTTGATTACATCAAGATGATGTCAGGCATTCCACACTTTTGTAATAAATATAGAATGTTAGCAATCTAGTTGTTCATTAGGATACTGTTGAGAGGCAGAGGCCAGGGGCACGGACTCTGAAAATTGAAGGCAGGTAGGAGGGTGCAAAGGCAACAATTTAACCACACTGAGCAGGCAGGAAGGGCCGTGGAAGCACAACAGACTATGGAGGGCAGTGGAAAGGGGGGCAGGGGCAACAAACCAACAATACAGGACTTGCAAGAGAGGCTGTTGGAGGGAAGATCTATTACGGGTCAAGGAAGCTAGGGGCGGTCCCCAGATCCCCGGGAGCCACCACAGAACTGAGCAGGAGAGTGAGTCAGGGACAAAAGGGGCACCTTAATTTGAGCCGGGGTGCCTAGGAACGCTTGCTCCAAAAATGAAGAAAACAGACATATGAGACATGGAATTGGAGGCAGAATACAATGGCAGTTTAATGAGAAGATGCAACTTTAAAGAAACCGCAGAATAGAGACATAAAGTACAAAATACAGAATCCAGATAATCATACAGCTGTCATAATATTCTCTGTATCTCAATTAATGTACTGACAGAGAGAGAGAGAAAACACATCTATAAATGCATCATGGGAAACAAGTTACACCAAGGAAAATGTTACCTTGGAACACTCACGTTTACTCTTAGAGCAAGCATTCCTGCAATTACAATACAAAATCTTTTAAATGCAAAAGTAAAGAGAACAATGGTTAAACATAACATGACATTTCATATAGGTAAAATAGAATAAGATACTTCAAGCAAAGCAGAGCAAGACATTTTAAGCAAAGGAAGACAAGAGCTCCCAGCTCTTGGGGAAAACCTGCACTGCCTGTTAACCTACATACAGACGGCGAGGTAGTCCGTCGATATCTGTGGGTGCTCCCTTTTTATATCATTTTGTGGGCTCCTTTGCACGCTACATCTACCTACGTATGCTACCCAAAAGCTTCGTCTGCAGATTTTACCAGACATTTCGTCATTTACCCACTTAATGCTGACAATGGACTGGGTGAAAAGGTCAGTCTCTCAGGCCAATCGCTTATCGTAAGTTCCATAGAGCAAGCAGAAAATAATGGGTATTGTACGGGAATTCAATATATTCATGTATAAAATCTCCTCAGTTCTCCTAACTTGACGCTCTGCGGTTGCCACTTCCTTAAAAGCGGGAAACCTGCCCAGGAAGCAAGTACCAGTCCAGGATGCAGCCTACTGTATGTCGACAGCTTCAGGGGGATGTTGAACTTTGATACCGAGCACGGAGCACTCGGGTAGGGTGGGGGCTACTAGTTTGGATCAGAAGGCCTCGCAGACCTGCCTTCAGACTGCTATACACTAAAATTGCAGAGCTATGGTCAATTTAACAAAGAGGCCTACATATTGAACAGAAGGGCCTACACAGGGGTTTTATGCTGGCTGAGTGGTAAGGATGTCTCAGGATAATTATATAGCAACACAGGACCCGCTGGTCAATTTAATATGGCCTACAAATGCAGCTGGCAGGGCAAGGACAAGGGTCTCATACTTCAGGTGTGGACAGAACGGGCCAGGGGCCCCCTGTGATACAAAATCTACCCTCCTTCAAGGCTGTGGCAATGTAATAGACCATTGTGGGCAGAAGGAAGAGGCAATGGTAGTACAACCATACATGCCAACAGACCCGATTCAGCCAGGAAACGTCCAATGTTTTTAAGCTCAAATGGGCTTTATTTGATCTGTCTCCTGTCTACAATATCCTCTTTTTCAATGTAACTCAAAGGGGAAAATCAATACCCCAGTTTTTTTTCAAAATCTCCCTCTTACCAAGTTCAAAATGTTCGCAAGTATGGTACATTGGATCATGGAAGGAAATGGGATAGGGACATGGACTTGGATAACAGAGGACAGGAGGGACATGGAGAGGTGCACCAAACTGACCCTGCAGGGCAGGCATCAGGGTTTGCAGCAGCACAATACACCACACAGGGCATGCAGGACGGGAGTGCAGCACAACAATCCATAGAAAGCAAGAGGGAGGGGACAGGACCATGCACATGGACAACAGAGAACAGAGGGGCAAGAGGCAATGGTAGCTAGCTGACCATAATGGACAGACAGGAGAGAAAGCTGCAGCATAACAGACCATAAAGGGCAGGAGGGACGGATCAGGGGCATTACAATGGAACAGACAAGCCAGGAGGGAGGGAGTAGGGCTGGGGGCAAGGGGGCAGGGCAGGAGCAGCAAGATAGCCATGGAGGTCAGGCAGGATGGGCACTAGAAGCAAGACACACCATGAAGAGCAACAGTGAGACTGTGATGGCATACACACAGACCATGGAGGGAAGGTGGGAGGGGGTCAGGGGCAGCTAACTGACCACACAGGGAAGGTGGGAGGGGCCATGGCAGCACAGAAGACCATGCATGGCAAGTGGGAGGGTTAGTGGCAGCACAATGGCTATGATGGGCAAGAAGGAGGATGGAGGGGCATGCACAAAGGACGATGGAGGATAGAAGGGAGGGTCAGGACCTGTGCACAGACAAGAAAGTTCAGGGGAAGGGACCTCACAACAGACCACACAGGGCAGGCAGGAGGAGCAGTTGCAGCACAACAGACCAGGGAGGGCAGAAGGGTGTGGCAGTACAATGGACCATGTAGGACAGGAGGAAGAGGATAGGGGCATGGCATGTGGACAGGCAGGGTGGAGGTGGCAGGGACAGGTTACAGTCATCTGACAATGCTAGGCAGGTGGGAGGGGAGTGGCAGCTCAACAGAACACTCAGAGTAGATAGGAGTGGCAGGTCCATGGGACATGGTGGGCAAAAAGGATGGAGCAGGGGCATGCACAAAGACATCGGAGGGCAGGGGGAAGGAGAATAGGGGCAGCAAGCTAAGCACAAAGTTTAAGCAGGAGGTCAATGATGGGGCATAGAATTGGGCAATGGAGGGCAGGAGGAGTGACTGGTACATCATACTAAATTGAGGGCAGTGGCAGCACATCAGACCATGCATGGCAGGAGGGAGGAGGCTAGTCCATGGATTCACACAACAGAGGATAGGGAGGAAGGGGATGGGGCAGCAAGCTAACTGTTCAGAGAAGGCGGGTATTAGGAACTTTATTGTTTTTAAAACATTGTGTCTGTGCGAACTACTTAAAATATGAACAAGTATGCAGCATAATCTCACTTTTATTCAGGAAGAAGAGGACGTTTGTGACTGTGACTCCGGGCTCACTTGGCAGAAACACCCCCTGACCCTCCACCCCCTATCGCAAAATGTAATGCCCGTGAAAAGGGTAGGTGAACACAGTGTTATATAGAACATAGTCCTGAGAGCACGATTGAAAATGAAAACTAGATATAGTGTATGGTATAAACTATGCACCAAAAAGTGTGATATAAGATGAACCGGGCGTGAAATATAATATGCAATACATTGTGCGCAATGACAGATTCATTGGAGAGCGCGAGATAGCACAGGCACTAGCGCGTGCTATGCGATATGCGCCTTGGAGTGTAATATGCACAGGGCAGTGTTGTGTAACCTAACTAGTCTCTAAAGTTGTAATATAAAATATGTGCTGGGGAGTGTAACGTTGCATATGCACTGTGACAAAGATATGGATCCCAGATTGTAATATGTATGGCATAGCACTGTGCGTTATAACATAGGCATCGAGAAAGGCACGTTAGATGGGGCAATATAACCCGTGCGAAGACAAGTGTGGCATGACATATTCACGGGGTGGTGTTACAGTGCACATGGGCTAGAGAGTGTCATAGCATATGCACTAGCTAGTGGAATACAACACAGAGGTGTGTGGCACTCGGCAGGCAATGGTGGGTGTAACACAGCATTGGGCTCTGTCAGGAGCACGCTGTGACTCTCAAGTGATGTTCGTCCCCTTTCCAGAGAGTAAAATAAAAAGTATTACACATCCGGCAGTGGATGTGTGTTTTATTAACCGTGAGGGGGGTTTCTTGCATAGTTTTGGTCGAATTTTTGTCGAATCCCCTTTGAATGGCTTGGTGTGCATGTGTATTAAATGTGCCCGTCAATAGCTACCCATGTTTGTATAAATAAACGACAAGGGTGTCTACCAGGATTAGGCACGGTAGGGCATCAGACATGTCAGAGCTTCACTAGTGGTGTAAATACATTCCACGTGGATTCATTGCATGCATAGTCGCCTTTTAATGAATATCACGCAAATCGTCATGGTGATAGGTACGTACGGTTTGTCCAGCATGTCCTAGGTGTGTCTATAAATATATATTTTTTAAAAATAATAAAAAACAGTGGCCGGTCTTGGGGATTGGGGTCAAAAAAATATAATTAGGAGACTGGCCCTGGGGGATGGGGTCATCAGGGCCAATAAATTAGAATAAGAAGGGGAACCAAACAGCCCCCCTTCTTAAAAAACTAAAATAAATAAAAGACTGGCATTGTGCCGGAGGCCATGCCCCCTCCGTGCAGCACTCTGCAAACGCGCCCCCAACAGGCATCTCCAGTATGCGCCAGGGAGCTGCGCTGCAGCCAGGTGTTCTGAGGCCAAGCCCCTTTTTACACCTCTCTGCAACGCAGCTCTGTGGCGCTTACTGGAGGTACCTAGTGGTCTAGTTTGACCCTAGGGACCCTTAGGATTCAAGGGGACTTAATCTCTCAACTTAGAACAGCCACAGGGCACGTTTACACAGTGGTGAAGGGAGGGGACGGGGCCTGAGGTGACGTGTGCAAACACGCACTATGGCACGTTTTAAATTGGGGATATAATTTCCCTTCAATACTGAGGGCCCCTGGGGGCTAACTAGCCCACCAAGTGCTTCCAGTAAGCGCCACTGAGCTGCATTGCAGAGAGGTGGTCCAGGCCGTGCCACTTTTTACACCTCTCTGCAACGCAGCTCTGTGGCACTTACTGGAGGTACCTAGTGGGCTAGTTGGACCCTAGGGACCCTCAGGATTCAAATGAACTTAATCTCCCAACTAAAAATGGACACAGGGCATGTTTACACAGTGGTGAATGGAGGGGACGGGGCCTGAGTTAACGTGTGCAAAAACGCCCTGTGGCCTGTTTTAAGAGGTAGTTTTAATCTCCATGCCCTATTATATACTAGGGGCTTACAGAGGAGGTCATGCTAATCACAGGGGGACCCCAACGCATAATGTTCCCTAGTGTATGTAGGTGTTTTCACTGTATGCTAAGTGTCTTTTAACATAGCACTGGCTCTAGGACTGGTTAGTCAGACTCAGTTACCACCAGTATCCGTCTGAAAAAGTTGAGGGTACAGGATGATTTCGCAACAAGGCTTCTTTCTGCTCTTCTTTTTGTTCTTTCTGCACGTTATCCTTCTTCCTGCACTTATCTTCGTATTTGAGGACTTCTGTTGCTTCTTTCTGCACTTCTTTTGTTTCTTTCTGTGCATTTTTTCTTCTTTCTTCACATGTCCTATCTCTGTAGGCATAGTTAGAAATTAGCATTTAAAAAACCTTTGAAATTCACAGAAAAAACCATAGGTTTCAGGCACGTTATAGTTAGAAATTAGCATTTAAAAAACCTCAGAAATTCACTGAAAAAACCATAGGTTTCAGGGGTGTTATAGTTAGCTGGACTTTTCACTTGTAAAAAACCATTGAAATTCCCCCGTTATAGTTAGTTCAGCTAACTATAACTCGCGCGCCCGCAATGCACTGCTGATGACGTCACATATTACATCACTCATGACATGGTCAGTGACATCACTCATGACATCACTGATGACATCTCAAATGACATCACTGATGACATCACTGATGACATCATCCTTGTGATAGAGTGGCAGACCACCTCTCACCCTAATATAACCTTTGATACACACATTCAAAAATAGAGACTAAAATTTTCAAAACAATGGACATACCAATACCAGTTACAACAACCTCTTCAGTAATTCTAAGATCCACATACACATCCACTCATTCACCAACAGTCCTATACAGTCACTCATACATGTACTCACTCATCATATGTACTCATACACCTATACATCCTGTTACACAATGCCACTCATCCATAGAGTTACTCACACACATAGTCACTCATGCTAATAAAGAATCAAACATACATTTACTTGCATATACAGTTATACACACACCACCATACTTACTTCTACGGAAACTTACACATACTTAGTCTTTTAAACAATCACTTATAGAAACACATACTTATTCATACAGGAACTCTTTCAATCTCTCACTCTCACATATACTCACATATATACACCAAAAGTCACATATACTAGTTTAAAACATATGTAGTTACTCATAAAGACACTATTGAGACAGTCATTCACTCACTAACACACCCATACACACACTCATCCACCCATACAGTCCTGCACACATGCTGTGTTCAACACATACAAACAGTGAGTCACTCATTCATGCACCTATGCACTACGTAATACCCCCCACCGAACCATGCAGACACTCAGACTGATACTCAAAAAACCAACTAATAACCTATATAGACACCCATGTAGCTACTCACCAACCCATGCAGCCACTTATACACAAAGTGAGAGACTGATACAGATATTTACATATTTAAACATTACTCACTAAGCCATGTATTCACTATGATACACTTAATCAGTCAGTTACACAATCAATTTTTCAAAAACAAATCATCCATTTAGACACTTATATACCCATTTATTCTTCCATCGACCTTGAGATATACATATATAAAACATATTTAATTTTCAGAAAAACACACATTCACTGGATGATGTCATCAGTGATGTCATCAGTGATGTCATTTGAGATGTCATCAGTGATGTCATGAGTGATGTCACTGACCATGTCATGAGTGATGTAATATGTGACGTCATCAGCAGTGCATTGCGGGCGCGCGAGTTATAGTTAGCTGAACTAACTATAACGGGGGAATTTCAATGGTTTTTTACAAGTGAAAAGTCCAGCTAACTATAACACCCCTGAAACCTATGGTTTTTTCAGTGAATTTCTGAGGTTTTTTAAATGCTAATTTCTAACTATAACGTGCCTGAAACCTATGGTTTTTTCTGTGAATATATATATATATATATACCGTGCTCAGCCTTGAATCAATGTGAACGAGGAATGAAATGCCTCCTGGGAGTAAACAATAGGCTGACCTGACTTGCAAGAGATGACTCCTTTGAACTCCACAGAATATTCTGGCTGGAGACTGGGCGTCCTGTGACACCACACTGTCAAATCCTGCTTATAGGTCTGTTGAGCAGCACGTAACACTAGGGGCATACATTCAAGGGAGAGAACAGGATGCAAAGACCATTCTTGTGGATCCACTGTCTTATTGTTGAAGGATCCTGCTTTTGTTCTACCACACGTCTGACTCTGGGTGTTTCTGTGGATACAATGTTTGGGAGGAGGCCAGGATTACCATAGTACACTTTCCACATACAACCCCAGCCCAGCCCTCTGTGTCCAGGTTTAGTGTGACAGAAGACTTTCGCCATCTTCAAAATGCCATTACATAAGAATTTTGAGGCCAGTTTGCAAAAGAGCCTTAAGGAACTGCTGCCAACGTCGGAAGGGTTATCCTCTGGGAACTTTTTCCCCATTGGTTAGGAAGGAGCCAGGAGTCTCCCCTGCCCATTAGTTGGAGCCAGGCATAAATGTGGCACCCCCAGGCAACTTGTTTATTGAACCCATAAGGTGACAAG
The DNA here is from genome assembly GCF_964204655.1 of Triturus cristatus. Taxonomy (NCBI): domain Eukaryota; kingdom Metazoa; phylum Chordata; class Amphibia; order Caudata; family Salamandridae; genus Triturus; species Triturus cristatus. The sequence goes on from NC_140580.1 coordinate 991,933,879, forward strand.
CTCACACCACTGCCTACATTGCACTATGAAAATGCTACAGATGAACTATGTTACTGCAAAACCATGCTCTTCGCAGGGGGGTGGGCGGGTGCGTTTTTGTGCAGTAGACCCACTTCAACAGAAAAAGTCAATAATGTCCCCAATGCAGACAAACAGCACAGAGGGCCACTCTCTGGGAAAGGGCACCATGAGCGATGATGCCAGGGCTGACTCCTTGCGCCGGAGCAACTGGTGCCGTTTTGGATTCGGCGGAAGGCTGAGAAGCCCAGCCCATGCACCAGGCCCAATTCTTTAATTTGGCCCCATGCCTAGTGGGTGCAATTCTACATCATCCCTTGTTTTTTCAGGTTTACTTCACAAAGAGGTTTTGATCTTTTTCACTTGTTTGGTTTTGAACCACTAGACCCACAGGTTACTCCTAGATTTGGAGCTAACTTTTGCATTGCTAAATTCTGAAAGAATTAGAGAATGGGTAAGGAAATTCTTGGATGCGATTGATTAACTCAAGTATTCAACTACCAAAGCATGTCACATGTCAAACCGGTGTACATTCCTGCAAGCATAAACTGAGATCAAATGAACAGTCCTTATCTTTCTCCTTATTTTTCCATGGAGAAACTATTTCTACTCCTCCGTTTCCGGTGGACAGTGGGAGGGTGGAGTGAGGCGGAGGGCTCTCACTCCTGCCCAGATCAGAAGTAAATCCACTTTAAGGTTTGAAACCACCTGCAAATCATAGATACACATTTATGCATGCTTAGGCTTTGACGGAGAACCCATTCAGAATTGACCATCAAAGCTATCCCACTCCTTCTCCCTTAACCCTAGATTTGCATATGCGGCAATTATCACACTGTAAGAATTTTTTCGCTCAAAAGTCCCTTTTGTCTGGCGAAAGAAGGCCATTGCAAATGGTTTCACAAATATTAGAAAGATCTTTGGCTGGAGGATTTTTAGTACAGACAAGTGGGAAATAACCTAGGATGCAAGTAGCCGGATATTTTAAATAGTGACAAAATAAATCCTTTTCAATAATTCTGCCCACTGCTGGGGTGTTGGTTCTGCAGACGAAACATATGCAGTTCGTAGCGCTTACCACATACAGATTTACACACCTAGTTGTATACCCTAAAGGAGAAAACTGAGACTCATCCCAGAATGCACCATTACTCATTCTACACAATATGATGGATGCAAAGTGATAAGATGCACACATCAGGCTAGGCCGGTTAACCGCTCTAGTTCTCTAGTAGAATCTTTTTTTTTTAAATTTTTTTATTTTTATTAAAAACTCTGTACCAGATATAACAATACAGCACAGCATAGATTATCAATTAATAATCAAAGAAAATGAAGAAAAGAAAGTTCAATTATTATAAATAGTAAGTAGCTTCAATGAAGCCTCATCAAATTTTCATTTTGATCATGTAGTCCAAGCAATCAAATCATAACAAGACAAAATATTTACACCATTTGATCTTTCCATCTCCGTATTGGATCCCAAATTCTCAAACCCAATTGCTTACCCCTTCGGCCTTTCCGTTCATAGATCCCTTTTTCTAAGTTGTAGGCTGACAAAAGATTGGACAACCATTGATTCCTTGTAGAAGGAACTTTGTCAAGCCAAGCTCTTGCTATCACCAACCGAAATACTGCCATAGCAACAAAACCAAACTCTTGACTAGTAGCCTCACCCTCTGTTATTATTCCCAAAAGAACCACAGTGGGTGTAATTTTAATTTGAATTCCTACTTGTCTTACCAGAAATCCCTCCACCTCTCTAATCAATGTAGAGAGTTGAGGACAAGTAGCAAAGATATGGATTAAATCCGCCTGTGGATTATTACACCGTGGACAAACTGTCCCTAAGGTACCGCCCCATTGTGCTATTCTAGCTGGTGTATAATACAAACAGTATAAAGTTTTATAATGCTGTGATTGTAATGGTGCCGAACATAACACCGTATGACCCAGGGCCAGTGATTCCTGAAACCAAGCAGCCTCAATACCCAGCTTCGTAGCCCACTTATTACCATATTTAACAAGATCATCTTTTTTACCAGTTAGAAGGCATGCATAGAAGCTACGTATATTACAGTCTCCCCCCTTCTCAATCTTATCCAGCATTTCGTTATTTTTAAACCCTATAATACCTCCTCGCTTGGTATTCAGAAAACTTCTGACCTGTCAATATTTGAAAAAACTCCTACTGTCTATTTGAAATTTAGTTACTAAATCCGCAAATTGCACGATTCCCTCCGACCCAACAATATCCCCTATCCTTCTAATCCCATTGTATTCCCAAGATGCAAAGATCGAATCTGCAAATATGTCCCCTGGCCAGGATTTATTCTTAAACAGTCGAGTATATCTATTATATCTACCCATCCTAGATTTTTTCAGAAAAGCTGTCCAGATATTAACAGCAGCAATAACTGTCTTGAACCTCGTTCTTTTAAAATATGCGAAGTCCGTACAATTTAAAAAACAATTCTCAGCCTCCGCCCCCAAAACTATGGCATAAACCTCAGTTGACATTTTAGAGATTCTAGGATTCCCCGCCACCAATTAATCCCTGCATATATTGCAATGCAGTAGCCAGACCTAAAGTCGGGGGCCCCCCACCCTCCTCTTGCCCTTGGAAGAGTCATATATCTGTACGCTCTCCTAGTCTTTCCATGGGCCCAAATAAATCTATTTAATATCAATTCCAAAGCCTGAAACCATTTTGCACCAAAAAACAAAGGATATTGCACTAAATAAGTATAGAAATTTGGGCAGTACAATCATTTTAATAACATTTGTGCATCCTAATAAAGAAAGATGAAGATTATTCATTCTATCTAGATCCAGTTTTACTCTCGCCATTAGAGGAGTTATATTCTGCTCAACTACTTTCTCCAGATCTGCTGACAATTCTATACCTAGATATACTGCCGACCTAATTACCCTGTTATCATTGCATATGACATATGAATTCTTTACTATCTGTGTTTTTGTTTTATTGAGACTATAGCCTGCCTCCTGGCCAAAATCCCGGGCTTCTGATTCTACTGCACTCATAGCGAGAGTGGGGTTAGCTGTAATAATTGCGACGTCATCCGCATATGCCTGTACCTTAATATGCAAATTGTTAACTGTTACCGGTGGGATATTAACATTAACTTCTAATCTGCGCAGAAAAGGATCCATATACAGCGCGAATAAGAGGGGGGAAGATGGGCACCCTTGTCTAGTCCCTCTTTCTATTTGCACTATAGCTGAGTGGCCACTGTTAACTCTAATTCTAGCCGAGGGTTTATTATATAGGGTCTGAATGGCTCTAATGTATTTCTCCCCAAAACCATACCACCTCAAGACAGACCATAAGAAGTCCCAGGAGACCCTATCAAACGCTTTTTCAGCGTCCAAAAGCAGCACTGCCATAGGATCTCCTGGGATCTCTACGGCGTCAAAGAGCGTAAATACCTGCCTAATATGCTGTGTCGTGCCCTTACCCGGGATAAAGCCATGCTGTATAGGGCTAACGAGAGACTCGATTATGGTTGCCAATCTCTTCGCCAGAACTTTAGAATAGATTTTGACGTCTGAATTCATTAGAGTGATGGGTCTATATGATGAAGCCGCCGATGGATTTTTACCTTTTTTCAAAATAACAACGATATCGGCTCTTCCCCATGAGTTAGGAATAGAAGCCCCTTTCTGCGCCTGGAGCATAATAAGGAATATGCTACTTACCAGTATGCATCTGTTCTTGGCATGTAGAGCTGTAGAGTCACACACTGAGTATAAGATCGCCATCTGGTGTTGGGCTCGGATGATTGCAGGTTGTTGTTGTCTTCGGAAGAAGCCTTTGGTCACGAGGTTGGTGACTCCTCCCCTGGACAACAGTGCGCATGGGCATCCACTCCATCGTCAGATTGTTTTTTTCGCCATGATGGGAAAAGATGGAGTGTATAGAAATGAAAGAAAGGATGCCCATGTGTAATGTCTAAGTAGGACGGATGCTGGAACAGATACAGGTCCCGGGGAGGCGGGCGGGCGTGTGTGACTCTGCAGCTCTACATGCCAAGAACAGATGCATACTGGTAAGTAGCATATTCCGTTCGAGGCATATGAGCTGCAGATCACACACTGAGGATAGATTATACAGCAGTGCTTCCCCTTAGCGGTGGTCGCCTGTATCCGTTGCAGCAGCTTGAAATAAAGTTTTTAGGACAGCCTGGCCCACGGAGGCCTGTTTGGCCTGCACGTCAACACAATAGTGTTTAGTGAAGGTATGCGTGGTAGACCACGTGGCTGCCTTGCAAATGTCTTCTAAGGGAATGTTACCTAAGAAGGCCATAGAAGCCCCTATTTTACGCGTGGAGTGCGCCCTAGGGGGAACTGTAAGTGTACGTTTAGCCTTTAGGTAGCATATTTGGATGCATTTAACTATCCATCGGGCTATACCTGATTTGGGGATCGGGTTGCCTTTATGTGGTGGTGCGAAAGCAACAAAGAGTTGTTTTGTCTTTCGAAAGGGTTTTGTCCTGTCGATGTAATAAAGCAAGGCTCTTTTGACATCTAAGGTATGTAGGGCCCTTTCAGCTACGGAGTCTGGGTTTGGGAAAAAGACCGGTAGCTCTACTGATTGGTTAAGGTGGAAAGGGGAAATCACTTTTGGAAGAAATTTAGGGTTTGTCCTAAGAACCACTTTGTTACGGTGTAGTTGTAAGAAAGGTTCCTCTAGTGTAAGGGCTTGTATTTCACTTACTCTGCGTAGGGAAGTGATTGCGATAAGGAAAGCTACCTTCCATGTTAGGAATTGCAATTCACATTTGTGCATAGGTTCAAATGGGGGACCCATGAGTCTTGTTAGAACCACATTGAGATTCCACACTGGGGCAGGTGGCAATCTTGGGGGAAGAATTCTTTTGAGACCTTCCATAAACGCTTTGATAGCTGGTACCTTAAAAAGGGACAGGTGTTGCCTATTTTGCAAGTAGGCTGCCAAGGCTGCTAGGTGTAAACGTATAGAGGAATACGCTAGATTGCATCTTTGCAAGTGTAGTAGATAGCAAATGATGTTTTGGATGGAAGCATCCAATGGATGTATGTCATTATTAGCGCAGTAGATGGCAAATCGTTTCCATTTAGCGGCATAACACGCTCTAGTAGTAGGGCGTCTGGCTTCCTTTATGATATTCATACAGTCTGGAGGCAGATTGAGGTAACCGAACTCTAAGACCTCAGGAGCCAGATCGCTAGGTTCAGTGTTTGAGGATCTGGGTGTCTGATTTCTCCATGGTTCTGGGTTAATAGATCCGGGGAGAGGCGTAGCCTTTGATGTGGAACTAAAGATAGTTCCAGAAGTGTGGTGAACCACGGTTGACGTGCCCAAGTGGGAGCCACTAGTATTAGTGTTAGTGACTGTTGTTTCAGTTTGCGTATCACAAATGGAACTAGTGGGAGAGGCGGAAAAGCGTACGCAAATCTGCCTGACCAGTTCATCCATAGGGCATTGCGCTTCGACTGTGGGTGTGGAAACCTGGCGGCGAAGGTTGGGCATTTTGTGTTTTCGGGAGTGGCGAACAGGTCTATGTCTGGTTGTCCCCACTTTTGGAAGAAGGGGAGTAGAACCTTGGGGTGTAGTTCCCATTCGTGGATCTGCTGTGTGTGGCGACTTAGGAGGTCGGCCACTTGATTGTGGATGCCTGGGAGATGTTCTGCTAACAGGTAGATGTTTTGGGGAATTGCCCATCTCCAGATTTGCTGTGCCAGTTGGAGAGAGTGTGTCCCTCCCTGTTTCTGTATATAATACATTGTCGTCATGTTGTCTGTGCGTATGAGGACAGTTTTGTTCTTTAGGTGAACTTGAAAGGATTTTAGTGCTAGGAACACTGCTAAGAGTTCCAGGTGGTTGATGTGGAGCAGTTTCTGTTGACTGGTCCATCTGCCCTGAGTGGTATGGTGAAGGAGGTGGGCTCCCCACCCTGTGAGAGATGCGTCGGTAGTTAGCACAACTTGTGGAAGAGGCTCTAAGAACGGTCGTCCTTTGGACAGGTTGATGGTGTTCCACCATTTCAGTGAGCGAAGCGAGCGACTGTCCACCAACACCAGATCGGTAAGTTGTCCGTGAGCTTGGTTCCACTGTTGTGCTAGACATTCCTGTAAGGGACGCATCTGAAGTCGTGCGTGTGGGACTATGGAGATGCAGGACGCCATCATGCCTAGGAGCTGCATGAACACTCTTGCTGGAAGAGATGGATGAGTTTGAAATTGAGAGATGAGATTTTGTATACTGGCTATCCTGGCAGTGCTGGGATAAGCAATGGCTTTGGATGTATCTATGGTTGCTCCTAGATACTGATGTAAGTGGGAAGGTTGTAGATGGGATTTGGGGTAGTTGATAGTGAACCCCAAATTGTGGAGAGTTTGAATGGTGCGATGAGTGTGGAGAACGCATTTTTGGTGAGTATTGGCTTTTATGAGCCAATCGTCCAGATAGGGGAAGACATGGATCTGCTGTCTTCTGAGGTGCGCTGCCACGACTGCTAAGCACTTGGTGAACACTCTGGGTGCTGTTGTTACTCCGAATGGGAGAACTGTGAATTGATAGTGTTGCCCATCTACCACAAATCGTAGATATTTTCTGTGAGCGGGATGCATAGGGATGTGAAAGTACGCGTCCTTGAGGTCTAATGTGGCAAGGAAGTCTCCCTGTTGTAACAGTGGGAGGACTTGTTGGAGGGTGGTCATATGAAAATGATCTGAATGTATATACTGGTTTAGCAGTCTGAGATCCAGTATGGGCCGTAATGTTTTGTCCTTTTTGGGAATGAGGAAGTATAGAGAATACACTCCGGTTCCCTGATGTTGAAGGGGGACTGGTTCGATCGCATGTTTTTGTAACAGGGATTGAACTTCTTGTTTGAGGAGAGAGAGATGATGTGAGGACATTGGACGTTGTTTGGGTGGTATGTTTGGGGGGGATTGTAGGAGTTCTAGGCAGTAGCCAGACTGGATAATTTGTCTTACCCATCTGTCTGTGGTGATGGAAGTCCAGACAGGTAGGAATTGTTGGAGCCGCCCCCCGACCGGAGTGGAATGGTCTGGGGGGAGTGGTGGCAAGTCACTGTTTGGTGGCTGGGGAGGTGCGGGTGTTGTTGTTGTTGCCCCGCCCTCGACCCTTGTTATTGTTTCCCCTATAACCTCCCCGGAAATAACCTCTGTTAGGGGATGTTTGTCCAGAATTTTTAAAGGTGGACGTGGTCTCAGTTGATGTGTTTTTCGAGCCTCCTCTATAAAAGGAGCGACGAAAGGAACCCCGGTTTTGAGGAGACTGCAGTGCTCCCATAGACTTGGCAGTTTCATTGTCCTTCTTCATTTTTTCTAATGCAGTGTCCACTGCAGGGCCAAATAATTGCTCTTGGTTGAAAGGTTGAGCCAGAATTGCGGTTTGAACCTCCGGTTTAAATCCGGAAATACGGAGCCAGGCATGTCGTCTGAGTAAGACGCTAGTATTGACCGCCCTAGAAGCAGTGTCTGCCGCATCTAAGGCGCATTTAATGGAGGCATTAGATATTAATTTGCCTTCTTGAATGAGGTCAGTGGCCTGGGACTTAAAGGGTTCAGGCAGATGTTGCATAAGGTCCTCAAGTTGGTCATAATGTGCCCTGTCATACCGGGCTAACAGGGCCTGGGTATTGGCAATACGCCAGTGGTTCGCCGCCTGTGCGGCGACTCGTTTGCCTGAGGCCTCTAAAAGCTTAGACTCCTTGTCTGGGGGGGGCGTTTCTCCAGTTGTCTGTGAGTTAACGTGCTTCCTGGCATTTGATACGACCAAGGAGTCTAAAGGGAGCTGGGCTTTAATGTATGCAGGGTCCTGCGGGGCTGGTCAGTACTTTTTTTCGATGCGGGGGTTGAGAAACCTCGCTCGAACAGGGTCTTTAAAGACGTCAGTGGCATGCTTTATAACCCCTTTAATCATGGGAAGTATATGAACAGTTTTTTGTGACTGCTCAAAGGTATCGAGGAGAAAATCCTCTTCAAGGGGGTCCGTGTGCATAGTGACACCATGGAATGTTGCTGCCCTATTTATTAGTTGGCCAAACCCTAAATGGTCATCAGGAGGGGAAGGCTTGGAGGGGTAGGTAGTGGGGTCAGGCATTGGATAAGACCAGTCATCTACTGGTGCTGTGTCAGGGAATGTAAACGGGTCGTTTGGATCAACAGGATCATTAAACAGATCAGGGTCCGCCCCTCCCCCTAAGTCATCATGATCATCCTGTGGAGGAGGTGAATGATAGGGAGATGGTAAAGGTAAAGGTAAAGGAGAAGCAGGAGGAGGAGGGGGGGACGGGTTTGAAGGTATTACAGGAGAGGAAGGACGAAGTGGTGAAGTGGCACAGTCCTTTTTCCGTATGGGAGCTGGAGGAGGTGTAATGTCCAGCTTCCGCTTTTTATATGGGACGGCAGTCACATGTCCAGTTTCAGGATTGATGTAGATCCGCTTTTGAGTAGGATCTGGTCGAAAAAGTTCATCTGGCTCCGAAGGTGGTGGCGGCGATGTCCGCTTCGGGTCTTTATGAGCCTTTTTCGGTGTGGACGTAGTTTTCGGTGCCGATGATGTTTTCGGTGCCGAAGGATGTTTCGGGTCCAATGGCTTTTTCGGAGCCGATTGAGTTTTCGGTGCCGATGTATGTTTCGGTGCCGAGGGACTTTTAGGCATCGATGTCGAAGACCGTTTCGGCGCCGGTGGAGACTTCGGTGCCGAGGAACGTTTCGGTGCCGAAGGAGATTTCGGTCTTGAAGCCTGTTTCGGTGCCGATAGTGGTTTTTTCGGTGCCGAGGGTGTTAAAGGCACAATCAGATGAGGTTAGCTCGAGCCCGAGCCACCTACAGGCTTAGATGTCTTCGGAGCCGGGCCCGGGGGCGGGGCTTCTGAAGAGGATTTTCGGTCGCGACTGGGCCCAGCTGGCGTAGTCTTGACCAATGCTTTTTTGGATGGGGCAGGGGCAGGGGGGGTGGTACTCACACGCTGCCCTGGAGTGATGAGGTCATCGGAATCGTCGGCTTCGGACACGATCGAGATCTTTGGTGTCATCTTCGGGAACATCTTGAGCAAAGATGTCCTCCGGTTCTGGAGCTGGTTTGGCCATAATATGGCGTCGAGCTCTTCGGTCCCGGAGGGTCTTCTTCGAACGGAAGGCGGCACAAGCTGGACAGGTGGACTCGTTGTGTTCCGGCGACAGGCAGAGGTTACAAACCTCGTGGTGGTCACTGTGGGGGAACTTCGCTCCACACTGGGGGCATTTTTTGAAGGGTGTCCTGTCCATCAGCCGCTTCCGGAACCGGTCCGAGTTGATGTCGACGTCGATGAATGAAGATTAAGGAGTTAAATCGATTGCTAAAAGTTTTCTGCTGGAGCGGAAAAAAGTTCATCCGAACCCAATGGCGGAAAAAAACAATCTGACGATGGAGTGGATGCCCATGCGCACTGTTGTCCAGGGGAGGAGTCACCAACCTCGTGACCAAAGGCTTCTTCCGAAGACAACAACAACCTGCAATCATCCGAGCCCAACACCAGATGGCGATCTTATCCTCAGTGTGTGATCTGCAGCTCATATGCCTCGAACATAGAAGTACATCGCCTATTATGTCCTTGAATGCTTTATAAAATTCAACTGGGATCATATCCGGACCCGTGGCTTTACCAGCAGGAAGATCATTTAGTGCACCCACCATTTCTTCCAGATTGATTGGTCCTTCTAGTTGCTCCCTGTCTTCCTCAGATAGAAGCGTTGGCCTAATATTATTAAGATAATTTGAGATCTGGCCCGAGACTAAATCCTTATCTAATCTGTATAGATCTTCGTAAAACTGCCTAAACACTTCTCTTACCCCATCAGAGTCCGTAACCGTATTGCTCTGAGCATCCGTAATCTTTTTGATCTCAGCCGCTGAAGCTTTTTGTCTAGAACGAATAGCCAAAATGTGCCCCACTCTTTCGCTCATCTCATAAGCGTCCTCTCTCTTTATTAAATATCTAGCAGCTGCCTTGCTGGCAATATTCTCGCTGATCCTCGCTTTTAAGCTGATTATTTTATGCTCTGCTGGTCCACAGACCTTTGTGCTTGTATTGCTAAATATAATTCTTCCTCCGCTTTAGTTATTTCCATTATTAATTCATTATGCCTTGCCCTCTCCTTTTTCTGTTTATGCAGTGAGTAGCTCAGCGTATCTCCTCGTATACTTGCCTTAAAAGCATCCCATTCCATCCCAGAGTCTGCCGTCCCCCTATTAAATTCCCAGAAATTCCTAATCCAAGGATTTCATATGAAGGATGTATGCTTCCTCCTTTAGAAGAGTCCTTTCAAAAGTCCAAACGAAGACCTTCCCCCGCTGATGACCCATTTTAACAATTAGGATTAGGGGATTATGGTCGGATACAATCCGAGGATGCTTCTCTATTTGTGACCTATTACGCAGTGAATTAGAGATAAAAAAAGTAATCTAATCTAACCAAAACCCTATGAGGAGCAGAAAAAAATGTACTGACATCTTTGAGAGGATGAGCCGCGGCCCAAAGGTCTATCAATGAGTTGTGTTCTAACAGATCCTCTAATGCCCTATAGGATTTTTTCTTTCTACCAGTATATCCCGTAGCCCCACCCTGAGAGTGAATAATAAAATCACCTCAGCAAATAATCAGTACGGGCCACAAAGCTAATTCTGTATCTAAAAATTGGAGCATTTCAGGATCATCTTCAGTGGAGCCATAAACTGAGGCCAGCGTGAACCTCTCCCCTCTAAATACAATTTCCAATACCACCCACCTACCCCACTGATCTTTTTTTCTGACTATTATCGTGTAACTATTTTTACCCAACACCGCTACTCCCCTAGTTTTAGTCCCCTGCTTAGTATTAGCCAGTAGAGAGAACCCCAGCTGCTCGAGCAGAAATTCCCTAGCCCCCTCTATATGTGTCTCCTGGAGACATACTATATCCAGGTTCATTGTTTTCAGTAGGGCCGATACTCGTAGTCTTTTTTGAGCATTATTGAGACCACATATGTTGATTGAAGCTATTTTACAAGTCATTAGCATACTCCATATGTTAATCTTATAATTACCACTAACAAGATAGCTAAACCAAACATAAAGCAACCTATGCTGTGCTGAAAAAAATCCAAATATGCTATATTTTTCATGTGCCCCCCCCTTCCAACCCCCCACCCTCCATCCTGTCCCCCCCCTCTCCCCCCTCCCCCCCCTACAGGCAAATACGTCAAACATGACCTATGTGTGATCGCTTAGGTGTGCAGTTGTGCAGGTGTCGCCTCCTCCTCCCTGTATAACAATCCTGACCTCCCGACCTAGCTTTCTCTCCCCCTTTAGTGACCCCCCCTGTCTTTGTACCCCAACACCTCTACCATGTACTCTTTTGCTTTTATTTCAGAGAAAAACATTTTGATCAGGCCTTTAGTGATTATTTTTAGTTTAGCGGGATAAAGCAGGTAAGCTTCTGAGCCAAGGCTTGTATTAGTGTTATCAATTGCCTCAGCCTCCATCTTCTTTCTACGGTGACATGACAAAAGTCAGGCCTTGCGAAAAAAGTAATCCCATTAAATGTACGCTTAGCATCAGGCTTAGCTTTGTCCAATATCTGTTGTCTTAGTAGAAAATTACCCACAAATAAAAGTATAGCTCTAGGTCTATTGTCTTGTAGTGAATTGTGGTCTTTCCTGAGAACTAAAGGAAATCGATGAGCTCTCTGAATTTCTGTTTCCCACTGCCATGCAGAAAGCTCTGGAAATGCGCCCTTAAGCAAGTTGACGACAAACATCCTAACATCTTGGCCTTCAATCCCCTCTTCAACCCCCAGAAGGCTTATGTTATTACGGCGCTGCCTATTTTCATAGTCCTCCAGCTTCCACTGCATGTCCTCGGATACCTTACTTTGCTCTTCCTTCGATTTCCGTATACTGCTTAACTCATCTTCAAGCCTCCCCGTTCTTTCTTCCACCTGCGTAATTCTCTCAGAGGCCTCCTCATACAACTTACTCATTTTCCTTAGTGAATTATGAATTTTATTCGGCCCTTGCCTCGTTCTGCATACTTTTGAGAGTACTGAATAATAAATCCATTGAGGTCTCTTGTGGTTTAGATTGAGATAATTCTTCCCCTCCAGAAGGAACAGCCATATTATTAGCCTCCTGGTATGACTGTGAAGAAGCTGAGTAGTCCCACGATAATTTCTTCGTGGGGTCAGGCGGGCGTGATCTCCGTTTCTTTAGAGTGCATTTTTGGGGGGCAGAACTAGTTTCTGAGGCAGAAGTCTCATCAAAACTATCGTCGCTTTGAGTTATGGGCTCTGAATCCTCATTAAGTGAAAAAAAGTAGCCTGGTGAAGCCCACCCCCCGGTTGGCTCTGTAGTCAGTGAGAACGCTGAGGTATTCTCTTCCAGGGATATCTCAGATTTAGTGCCCGCTTCCTGCCTATTATCTTGTTTAGCCCCCGACTCACCGTGTCTTTGTTTTCCAGGAACCACAACGTCCTCCAGAGGCTGCCTCACTTTGCAATTATCCTCTGTCATTAGCGCTTCTGAGCCCGAATTGAGGATTTCCGAGCGTTCAGTCTCTGCCTGCTCCAAACCGGTTGATCCACTCGAGCCGCACACAGCCGTGCGCGTCTGTTCCAATGCTGGCGCTTGGTCTAGTCGCTTAGCAACCTCCGTTTCGTGGGGATTCCGCGACTCAGCACTGCTCTTTGAATCGCTTACCGGCGTTTCCTCGTTCCAGGCGGCTCGTACTCTTCACCGGAAAGCTCTCAGATACTGAAGGCTGCCTCAATGGCATTTCTCTCCCCCCCGTCTTATCGGATCTCAGGATTCTTGACTCTCGAGGATCAGTCTGGTCAATCGTCCCATTGGGATACCCGAGGAGCCCGCCATCACTTTGGACCTCGCCAGCTTTTTTCCCCGTTGGTTTCTTCGTGGTAAGTACATTGCTGGCTCGCGAAGCTATCCCGGCTGATGTCTTTGGCTCCTGTTTATCCCGGTTAAGCAGTTCTTTCGAGGTATTATCTTTGATGTCTTTACTTCCATCACCCCCTTTAATAATGCATGGAGGCATATTATACCACTTCAAGGCTAAAGCTGCCGCTGTCGAAGATTTCGCCAAAAAAAATAGAATTATCCTCCGGGGAAGATCGCTCACAGCAAACTATTTGAATGAAGCAAAAGTGTTTTTGAGGTCAATTCCTACTAGGCTGTGCACGTCTTTCATTCCGTAGTTTTGAGAGGATTTGTCACATCTCTGCTATTATCAGGAGGAGGAGTGGGATGCGACTGCTCACTGCAAACCACCAGCGGCCATCTTGCCTCCCCAGTTCTCTAGTAGAATCTTATTGTATTCCAGGAATGGGACAAAGAAAGCATGGCACTTTGTCAATCCATTAAACTCCATCTGTAATACAATTGCTGTACATTTTTAGAACAATTTACAGCATTTTGGGCATTTGTTTTCAAGGTTCTAGTTAGTCAGGGTCAAAGGGGAAGGATGAAAAGTGGCAATTAGTTCACAAGTTCAAGGACACAAAAGAGTGGCATGTGGGCAGTTGGTTTATTAGCTACATAATTATGATGTTAGAAGGGAGGGTAATGGCCAATGAATATGGTGCAAGAAAAGAATTACAAACAAAATCCAGGGTTCCTACCTTGACAAAGTATTCAAGTAGATAGTTGGCAGTGACCCATCCAAACACACCCTCGTCTTCGCCAGAGAGAATCTTTGCTCCCCGAAAGTCAAATGGGAACGTCTTCAGAGTAGAGCTCACAGCCTCTAAGACATGGTCGGAGGAAGCAGGGCTCGTCATGCTATGACCAAAGAAGGAAAATACACTGTTCAAGAAAATCTAAAGACATTTAAAATAAAGCAAAGTATTCAAGAGAGAGTCGGCAACAGTTCACTCACATGATATAGTCTTTGTGAATCTACATCTTTGTGAATCTACACTTGCCAATCAATTCCATTCCAGGGGCAGCACGTTTCACATCTGCAGGTGCTAGCATACATCCACTCATGCTGCACCACAGAACTCCCATGACTACACGCTTTACCTAAACCTTTGCTGTTCTACAATAAAATGGCACCAGGAATAGGAGGAAAGAGTTCGGTAAGCATTCAGCTGCAGCCAACCTTGTGGACATTGTCCAATTTTTTTAAGGGGGTGGATTTGCTTTGCCTTCTTTTAGAGGGAATGGCCGTGCCTCGGTCATGGACTATATATTTGTACCAAGAAGCCTCTTGTCCTGCTTTTCACAGGGTGCTGTTCTCGAAACAAAGTAGGGGGCTCACAAATGCAATTTCCAGTATTCAGGGACAAAAAGCCCCCAATAATGGTCTAAGGCTCATTCGTCATCTGAAGCAACCAGGGGCTACTCTCGGCTCCCTTGTGATGAAGCACCTAGATGTATTTTCTAATTGTGTGGCTGATGTGAGTGGTAGAATCATGTTAGCCCACTGTGAATAGTTATTTTCATGTATTAAGAGTAGTTTGTTGAAGCCTTTTTGGTGTGCCCAAGATGGTTCAATAGGCATTGCTCTTCAGTGAACCGCTGGCTAAGGATGGCCCGGTCTGCCAAACAGAGACCCATCAGAGGTTTGTGCAGCCCACAAGAATTATAAGTCTACAGAAAAGAAGGGAGGAACTGAACAAAAAAGATTGGGAACGCTTAGAAAAACACTGACCTCCAAGAATTGCAAGGTGTTCTGGAACATGGCAAAAAAAAAATCCCCCCCAAAAAAAAAAATCAAAAAAAAAAAAAAAAAAAATCAGACAAAGGGATGCCCCGCACAACTATCTTTTGAGTTGCAATGTTCCGGGCTCAGAATGGGTTAGACATTTTAAAGCTTATTATCAAATATCGGAAAGGGAAAATCAGGGTGCGTTACTTATGCATAAATTGAATAAACAACCCAACCAGTCTGTCACTTTATCGGAAGTGCTGGAGGCTATCAGGTAAAGCCCCGGCAGCAAAGCCCCTGGCCTGGATGGGGTCCCTATAAACCTTATCAAATGCAACACTGGCCTGTGCAGCCCCCTTCTTATGAATACATTCAATAATTTGTTGTGTAATAGCTGGTGGGTTCTCTCAACCATTGCTCCCATCCTTCAAAAAGGAGATCGTATTTTCCCTTAATGCTATAGCCCTATTTTCCTTATTGACGGCACACTTAAGAACCAGGGAAGGGTAGTTTTTAACCCTTTGAGGATTTGGGTGATTCACAATAACATTTTGTGCCCTTATCAATACGTGTTCTGACCTGAGCTGGGTACAGTGGAGCAGTGCCTGAACTTGCACTTGATTGTTGGCAAGCATACTATTTTCAGGCAATGCCCACTATACCTGGTCTTTATGGACTTCTCAACAGCTTCCAACTGCATAACTCGCACTAACCTTTGGCTTATGTTGCTAGATCTGGGAGTTGATGTTGCACTAGTGAATGTCTTGCATACTCTGCATGAGGACCTAGATGTTATAGTCCAATTTGGCACATCAGGAGAATTGTCTGACTCTTTACCATTAGCCAGAGGAGTGTGTCATGGTTGTATACTGGCCCCACTGTCGTTTTTCATCTATATTAACACCTTGAGTCAATTTTTGGTCAGTGCCACATATGATGGCCCGAAGATAGGGAACTTGCAAGTACCAGTGCTACGCTATGCAGATGACACAGTACTTATGGCACGGAAGCAAGAGCACTCCATATATTTGTGGAGTCCTTCGTGACCTTTAAGGGCAGATTAGATTTAGTCAGCAATTTTGGGACGTCGCACATCATGGCATGTTGGCCAGGAAGAAGAAATGCTCTTAAACGTTTGGTTAATAGTCAATTCATGAGCAGTGTTAATGGCTTTTGCTATCTGCGAGTTGTTTTGGACTCCTCAGGTACCTGGCAGTTGCTGATCAGAAATTCATGCCTGAAGCTTAGCAGGAGCAATTTTTAATCTCCCCCCGACCTTGGGTAGAGAGACCATCTCTCCCCAACTGAACATATATAAATCCCAGTATGTTTCTGCTGCTTTGTATGGGATGGGGGTATTACAATGCTCTACCTTTACAGACCGAGGAAAACCATATATGTAGAGAGGGCCTCAGTCTTCCCCTTACCAGCTCTCACTTTATTAAGTTAAGTTTACAGTAAATCTCTGAGCAAGTGAAGCTGACCCCGCTTTTGTTATGGGTTACAATCTGTGCCAACAAGAAGACTGGTCTGAACAGGGACACGTAAGGGACCGTCTCAACTTGGAGAAGGGTTTGTGGATTCTCTCGTTGAGTTATGTCCAAAGTAGCCTAAAAGATTAGAGTTTCTTAGACATGTATGAATCACCTTCCACCCTACCAAGCAGGTGGTCGAGCGTCGATTTCAGGAACTTAGCCAGTTGCAGAGACTACACATTGACTTTAACAAAAGCTCTAGCCGGGATCACGATATGACCTCAGCACTTGAGGAGCCCGTGCTGTACCTAACCAACGAATGTACATGCTGGGAAAGATCTCGTCTTTTCCACTTCAGAGCAGGTAAGGGGTGGCGGCTCTTGTGTTTTTGGGAGCAGCAGAGTGTCTTTCGTAGCACTGCACTGGCATGCCCATGTGATGGGCTGTCTGAACAATCCCTGATGCATTTTATGTTCTTCTGTAATTTTTTCAGATTATTTCTTTACTCTTCTCAAAGCCTATTTTAAAGCAATTAAAGTGTCAGAAGTGCAGGGATGTCTTACACTACCTAGAGCTTTTAGGTAACCCCAATGTTTGTTTTAGAGTATGCCCCTTCCTTAAAGCGGCAGTAAGATCACGGAAAACTATGGATAGTGACCTTCTAGTCGTAGTTTTGTCCAGGGTACCATAGACCTTTGTTACCTTTCAAGATTGGGGATCCTAAAGTTGCCAGGAGTAGACCACAGGGAGTGGAGCACATTTGCAAATCTCAGGATGTCCACAGCTCTTATAGTATCACAGTGGACCTTGGAGTTTTTTAATGTCTATGTACCATCACGCCCTGGAGTGTAGACTTGTTTTTGTATTGTCGTTTGATCTATTGTACGTATCTTATTCTGAAGCTTTGCTCCTGTGTTGCAACGGTCACTGAATCATAAGCCTTGCTGCACTGCTGCCTGCCCTGACTGTTTGCACTTTATTTCGATAATTTATTTTAAGCCATAATGGCTATTGTTAAAGCACCTTGTGTATGGAACGTATATTCTTCCTATTAAGATTTTTTCTAAACTCAAATCAAGATAAATTGATTGATTGATGTGGAGCTGTACCAGACTCTTGTGAGATGTTTTTCAATTTTGAACAATTGTAAAACAAGGGCAAAGTTGCAATTAGAAAGGTACGGGTCTATGGGTTGACGGCCGGTGTTGGATGGAACTATACTGATGCACTACACTGAAGCAATTTCAAGATGGTTGCTATGGTGTGTTGACCAGGCGTGCAGCATCACAACTCCAGCCTGCCTGTTATCAGCTCCCCACTGCTGTCAGTAGTCTCCCCCCTGCATCTTCTCACAACAGAGGTCATCCCAGAGGTGCCATTAACCCCACTGCTTTGGCTGACAGTTGCAGCTGTCTAGCATGAGAATCTTTTTTCTACTCCACCTGGAAAGAGCATATCGGGCAAAGAAATATGCTTCACAGCCAATCTTAAGACAGGAAAAAATGCTCTCTATTGGCAAAAAACGAAATTGCCCACCACTGATTACAGGAGCATCATTTCACCCATTTTAAATTAAACTGCCAAACTGTGTGTGTGGACTAATTAAATTCCTATTCACAGTGCTTTGAATGAATGAATGATTTAACTTGATAACACGCATGAATCACCCCAACCGGGATATCTCAGTGCTACGCCAGTACAGTAAAGAGACCAGGTCTAAAACAGTGCCATTTTTAGTGCTTTCCTGAATGTGTGATAGTCTGGACAGGTTCTAACAGAGTCGCAATTTGTTCCAGATAGAGGAGGCCAAATAAGAAAAAGACCTTCCACCGCATCTTGATCGACGAATGCACAGGACTGACAGTAACGCTTTCTCACTGGAACGCAGATTCCTAGCAGGATAATAGCAAACACAAGACCATGTGACCATCCAGCTTTTGGCGTCAGAGCAGTTATGCTCATCTAAAGACAATCAACATGACAAAGTCAAGTTGGCGCAGGTATTGAGTGTCAAAAGTCCATATAAGTTTTTATTTTAGCTATACCCAAATTCTAGGCCAACCAAACACTAAGCATTTGGCTTACGATTCCCCAAAACACTCAGTTAAGTCGATGCAGCAGTGGCAGCACATCAAGTGACCAAAAGATGATGCAAAGGCCTTTTAAGGGCTAGGTTCATGGGCAAGGTGCTTCGGTCCATTCATGTACCCACCAGTGCTACCAACCTACGTCTACAAAACATTTTGAATCACTGCTTGAGCACAGTCTGTAGAACCAATCTGGACAAATGGAGGGGTCAAGTGCTATCTTTTTAAAGGGAGTTTTGATCTTCAGAACAGGAGCATTTCACTTTCATGAATAAACCTCAACTGAGGTGACTCCAGGGAGTACTCCCAATGTATACTTCTGATGGATACATCTGCCAGTGGATTCCTCACCTTGTGAATATCCCCTGCGCCAGCAACATCCGTAAACTTTTATAGCAGTCCACGCCGATGAGGTCGAAGACGACGTCACAGAGGCACGACTCCACTCGCGACTCCACTGACGTCACCGGCTCCATAAGAAGACCTAGTCGGCGTGATGACGTCAGTTCCCTTTTTTCCGCGCCGTTGATGTCAACGGATTTCGGGAATCTCTATCTGTAGCTTCACTGTTACTTTGTGTTTCTACTGGATTTCTCTGTCCTTTTTTCGTGAAAATGTCGACAAAGAAATCGGGGTTCAAGCCCTGTCATGAATGTGGAAAACATAGGTCTATCACGGATCGACATGACGACTGTGTATTGTGTTTATCTTCAGACCATGATGTGGATGGATGCTCTTGCTGTCGCAAGATGAGCTCCAAGGCTCTCAAGGAAAGAGGCAAAACTCTTCATCGCGAGGATGAAAAAAGAGAAGAGAGGAAGGAGGAAGTCGAGAACCAGGTCACGATCGAGGTCGGCGTCTAAGTCGACTTCGGGGCATGCTTCAAGATCTAAGAAGCACAAAAAGAAGGAGACATTCTTCTCGAGGTCACTCTGACAAGAGTTTGGCTCCGAAGTCGAAGTCACCTTCTCGACGCCGTGAGGACTCTGTGTCTCCCTCACCTGTTCCGGATTCACCTGCTGGTCCTTATTCTCCAGTGACTTCACCGGTTCATTCACCGGCTCTGGCTACATCTCCGACCCCGGTTCCATCTCCGACGCCGGTTCCATCCCCGGCTCCGGCTTCGTCTCCGTCTCCGGTTGAGGAGCTTCAAGCACCGGGTGAACCTTTGACGCCGCAAATTCCACCGTCGGCGCCGGTTGGCCAGAGTCCGGTGATGCCTGATCAGTACCCTGAATTCCCTGGACCAGGTCAGGACCCCACACATTATTTAAATGCAATGTACGGGGTATATTCAAGAGCCATGTACTCCACTGGTGCACCTTCGGGTCCGATGGGTCCTATGGCCTTCAGTTTGGGAGTGCCTCAGGCATATCCGCAGGCCCCCTTCATGCCATTTTTCCCGGTGGCGCTGTCTTGGCATTTGCCGGCACCGAGGACATCGACGCCGCTTCCTTCTTCACCGGTGCCAACTCGACCTCGTTCGACGCCGGCTGCTCCTGTGGATCCACGTTCGACGCCGGCACCGGCGGATTCGATCACAGCGCCGCCGGTTGTACGAATCGGGTCTAGGAGGGAGGCTCAAAGGGTGCTTGATGAGCACAGGTACCTTTTGGAAGAGGCAGAAGGAGAGCTTGTGGAGTCTGATGAAGTTTTTGAAGAACTAAAGGAGGCTAGTGGCTTGGATTTATCTCCTGAGTGGGAAATTACTCCACCTTCTGATGAACCCTCAAAGGATGTGGCTCCATATCATGCAGTCATAAGGAAGGCAGCTGAGCTGTTAGATCTGCAGTTGCCTACTACTGAATTCAAGTCAAACATTCTAACAGAGGTACTGCATTCTCCTACTACGGTTTCAGAACCATTGTTGCCTTTTAATGAGGCTATTATAGATCCTGTGATGGAGGTGTGGCGTAAGCCTTTTTCTGCTCCCGCAGTTTCTAAAACAGTTGCCAGGAGGTATAGGGCAGCTCCAGGGGACCCAGAGTTTTTAACTTCACATCCGTCGCCTGAGAGCCTGGTGGTTCAGGCTGCTCGGGTTTCGGAAGGGCAACCTTTCGTTCCTAGAGGCAGACCCAGCAGCAACAACAGCAGGGCTCTCTGTATAAGGGGTACAGAGGTAGAATCAGGGGTCGCTCACGTGGCCGTCAACTCTCCTCCTCCTCCTCTTCCTCCTCCTCCTCCTCAGGCCCTCCTTTCACCGCAAAGCAGCCCTAGATCCGCCATTCTGGATCATGTTGGTGCTGTGGGGGTCGACTTACCCATTTTTTACAAGATTGGAAATCTGTAACTACAGATCTTTGGGTTCTAGATCTTGTAGAAAATGGGTACGCCCTTCCCTTTCGGGAATTCCCTCCAAATTACCCTCCTTGTCAAGGGGTTTGCTCAGAGAACCACCGTCTTCTCCTAGAGGAGGAAGTCCTGAAGTTACTACAGAAAGGTGCGATAGAGGTGGTTCTGGAGCAGGAGAGGGGTCAGGGATGCTACTCCCGGTATTTCTTGATTCCGAAAAAGGACGGCAGATTGTGTCCGATATAGGACCTCAGGATCTTGAATCTTTATCAGAGAAGTTCAAGATGCTCACCCTTGCACAGGTTCTTCAAGCGCTGAATCAGGAGGACTGGATGGTGTCGATCGACTTGCAGGATGCGTATTTCCACATCCCCATCCTGAAGTCGCACAGGAAGTATCTCCGGTTTATGGTAGGATCGCAACATTATCAGTTTGCGGTCCTTCCGTTTGGTCTTACTACTGCACCCAGAGTCTTCACGAAGGTGATGGCAGTGGTGGCAGCCCATCTCGGAAGGTCGGGGATTTCCGTTTTCCCCTATCTGGACGACTGGCTGATCAAAGCGGAGTCGCCAGAGAAGGTGCTACATCATCTGCAGGATACAACTCAGCTGTTGTTCAAATTGGGTTTCTCGATAAACGTGCCCAAATCTCACCTGGTGCCCTCTCAGCGCAACCTGTTCATAGGTGCGGTACTGGACACTACTGTGTGTCGAGCATTCCCTCCTCCTCAAAGGGTTCTCGACATACAGGAAATGATTCCTTCATTTTGCGATGGGCGGCCGTTCCAGTCCTGAAGGTCCTTCGCCTGCTCGGTCTGTTTGCTTCCTGCATTCTGTTGGTCAACCATGCCCGCTGGCACATGGGGGCGCTCCAGTGGTGCCTCCGCAGGCAGTGGTATCAGCACAAAGGAGATCTCAGGGAGTCTGTGAGGATCTCCAGAGAAGCTGCAGCGGATCTGTCTTGGTGGAGTGTGGAGGGCAATCTGTCTCAAGGAAAGCCCTTCCATCTTCCTCCATCGGTGACCACAGTAATAACGGATGCATCCACTTTAGGGTGGGGTGCACATCTGGGGGATCTGGAGATCAAAGGTCTTTGGTCTCCGGAGGAAAGGTTGCTTCACATCAACCTTCTGGAATTGCGGGCAATTCGTTTGGCACTCAAGGCCTTTCTCCCTTCCCTTCGCGGTCAGTCTGTTCAAGTCCTGACGGACAACACTACCGTGATGTGGTATGTCAACAAGCAGGGAGGAGTGGGGTCTCTTTGTCTCTGCAGAGAGGCCCTGTGTCTATGGTCCTGGGATCAGGACCATCAGATTTGTCTGATGGCAAATCTTCTGGCTGGGGTGCTGAACGTACGTGCGGACAGTCTCAGTGGACAGTTCTCCGCCGACCACAAGTGGAGGCTCCATTCGGAGGTGGTTCGTTACGTCTTTCGGACGTGGGGAACTCCTCGGGTGGACCTGTTTGCAACTCATGAGAACGCTCACTGCCCGTCATTCTGCAGTCTCCAGTATCCGATGCAGGGAGCGTTGGGGGACGTGTTTCAGTTGAGTTGGCGCTCACAACTCCTTTATGTGTTTCCTCCCATACCCTTGATTTCTCGGGTTCTAAGGAAGATTCGCCAAGACCGGGACCAAGTCATATTGATCGCCCCGGATTGGCCAAGAAGGGTGTGGTACACAGATCTTTTCCACCTCTCCTCGTGCCCTCCGCTCCGTCTCCCTCTGAGGGCAGACCTCCTCTCGCAATCGGAGGGGCAGGTTCTACACCCCCAACTCCAGAGCTTACACCTTCATGCCTGGAGATTGAACAGGGCAACCTGAATTCTTTTTCTCTCCCGCCTGATGTGGTAGATGTAGTTTTGTCTGCCAGACGTCATTCCACCAAATCTATCTATTCCTATAGGTGGTCTAAATTTATTCTCTGGTGTGGAGAGAAGTCAGTTGATCCTTTGAGGGCTCGTTTATCTGACATTCTGCAGTTTGCCCTTTCTCTTGCTCAGCAAGGATTTGCTGTGGCTACTGTTAAGGGATATTTATCGGCTTTCCTTTGCTTGCCAGATCAGCCGTCATTGTTCAAATCACCTATTGTTCTACGATTTCTCAAGGGCCTCACAAATAGGTTTCCTCCTACTCCCTTTATTGTGCCTCAATGGGACTTAAACCTTGTCTTGACTTATCTTATGGGTTCTCCCTTCGAGCCCTTACACAAGTGTCCTTTAAGACTGTTTTTCTCATTGCAATAACCTCGGCAAGAAGGGTAAGTTGAAAACCCCCATTTTTGACCATTCATGCTGAAAGAATGGTACTCAGGACCAGGGCTGCATTTCTGCCTAAGGTGGTGACTCCCTTCCATCTGGGGCAGTCCATTACCCTTCCTACCTTCTATCCTCCCCCTCACCCTTCCAAGGAGGAGGAGAGACTTCACCGCTTGGACCCTAAGAGGGCGGTGAGCTTCTACCTTGACAGGACAAAAGACTTTAGGGTTGATGACCAGCTCTTCGTGGGCTTTGTTGGCTGCAGGAAAGGCAGAGCGGTGCACAAGCGCGCCCTTTCCAGATGGATTGTCTTGTGCATCAAGATATGCTACCCTTTGGCTGGTAAGGAACCTCCAGAGGGTTTAAGAGCCCATTCCACTAGAGCTAAGTCTTCCACTTCTGCTTTGTCTAGGGGTGTTCCTGTGGAGGACATTTGTAGGGCGGCAACTTGGGCCTCCCTCCACACTTTCGCAAAACATTATTGTTTGGACTCCGAGGTGAGGAGGGACGGGCATTTTGCTTGTTCCGTCCTTCAGGACTTTCTGGTATAGAAGGGTGGACACCCTTCTCCGGGAGTGGGACTGCTGTGGGAATCTAGTCACAAGGTGAGGAATCCACTGGCAGATGTATCCATCTGAAGAACAAAGTTACTTACCTTCGGTAACGCTTTTTCTGGTGGATACAGTATCTGCCTGTGGATTCCTCACTGACCCACCCGCCTCCCCGTTGTCCACCCTTGTATACCTTCAGTACATGATGGTTTTTCAATATGTATTTGTTACTGTCAAAGGCAGTGTGTTATTTCTTCTGCCTTTCTATTTATTCTCCACACTGTGTTTTGCTTGTATATTATGTACTGTGTATACTGTGTATATATTGCTGTCAGTCCATCTGTGTGCCTTGAAGGCACAGAAAAAAGGGCCGAACTGACGTCATCACGCCAACGAGGTCTTCTTATGGAGCCGGTGACGTCAGTGGAGTCACGAGCGGAGTCCTGCCTCTGTGATGTCGTCTTCGACCTCATCGGCGTGGACTGCTACAAAAGTTTCCGAATGTTGCTGGCGCAGGGGATATTCACAAGGTGAGGAATCCACAGGCAGATACTGTATCCAACAGAAAAAGCGTTACCGAAGGTAAGTAACTTGTTCTTCTGCGTCGTAGTACTGTAGCATGGTCACCAGCCAATGAAACAGGCTCAGTTGGCTATCAGTACTAGAAGCCACAAATGGTGTATTAGGAAAAATGCTAGGTTTTCCGACACCTCAACTAGTACGATTGAGTGCAAAGCTGAAGGTTATAATCATACATCCTCTGCAAGTGTTATCTATGGCCGATGACATCGAGGTGGGATTCTGTGTCCATGCTGGTCCATGATAATCTAGCGCGCTCAAACGATGAGGTGAATTAGGTTGAACACTTGCCTCAGCAGAGGATGAAATTGATGTTGCTTGTTTTTCAGTGGAACAAACAGCATACGGATCAGAGCTGACAACACAAGCACTATGTTTTATATTAACTGCCAACAGGGAATTTATGTACTTCTACTAGAATGAAAGGCACTGATCTGATCAGGGCATAATACAGCCTGCAGTTGGCTATGAACTAGATATGCCCATGCTAACACAAGATTCTGAATGCTATGGGCTGACTATTTTCTTTTAGTTTCTTTATTGATTAGCGCTTCTGCAAGGAGAAGTAGTCTTCTTTATAGAGTTATACTTGTGCTGTTGACTTTGCATGGTATACAGCTCATGACAGCAGAAAAGGAGGGTTAGGTGCACATAAACGTCAAGAACATGCAAACGCAGTATGAAATTAACATCTGGTCCAATTGCAAGTGGCTCAGGGAGAGGATTTCTACGGGTGGCGGTTTCACCTTGATAAAGGTTTGACTACAGGGAACCGCCATGGCTCCAGCGTTATTTTGAGCTTCAACAGCTGTAAAACTCGGTACTATTGGAGTGTGAAAAAGCACCTTTAGACCAGAGAGGGCCAATCCTCGAACTGCGAAAGTGCAGTAGGAAAGGAGGGTTACTAAAGAGGATCTTTTAGTCCTGATGAAAGTTATAAAGACACAGGAAAAGGCTGAAAGATGTTGACAGACATGCAGACAGGAGGGGTGAATGAATGGCCACTAGTCAGCTCTATTACCACCTTTCTATATTTCTTTTTAACCCTGACCAGGAAGTCTGGCAATAAAATATAAATGTGGATATTCTTGAGCCAGTTTTAAAACTTTATTTTCAGCACCTATCTTATTTCTTTATGATCCCTACTATTATATATTTGTTTTGTCTTCCCCCTCCCTAGTGCTCCACCTCAGGCGTTGGTCTGTGCAAGGGTGTTGTAGCAAGCCCTATGATGAAGCATGCCACAAAATTGTGGGTGAGGGCAGTTTTCCAAACAAATAATGTTTGCCACTGAAGCCTATGGCATTTATTTTCTATACTCCTACTTCTTTTTTGTGTTTTGTGATAAATAGTGGAGGTTGGAGTAGGAGCTTTCCCTCTTTACCCTCAATTCAGTGTGATATACCTGTTGTGAGGTTGCCATAAGCAGTCATGCCAGATTCAGCTATTGAAAAAAAGGCAACATTACTCATATACAAGTGTTCACTCGTTCACAAGGTATATATAGAGTAAAACTTTCAGACATATGTGTAATTTTACTGCACCATCCACAAAATACAGTGCAAAATGTTGAGGTTTCTAGAACTTTGAACTTCACAACATAGCAGAAACATGCTATAGATGCTATAAATTCATTAACACTTACATTTTGGACACAATGCTCTTATTTATTCCAGTGCTTTAAAATGGTGCTTTATCATATGCGCTGTGTTGTAGATGGCACATGTGGCTCTGCTAGCAGTAACTATGACAAAATCGTGCAGAACTAGAAGGTTCCCAGCATTGCCAGTTACCTGTCAAGTACCCTGTGTAGAGGTCTGCACAATGCCCTTTGTTTAGTCTGGTAACTAATTAAAAGTACATTGGTGCCCTGAAGGTAGAAAATAGTCTACCTTGATCCCTGGCAGAAGCCTACAGTGAGCAGATTTGTACAGTGCAACACTTGAAAGAATTGCCTCGAGGCGCTTCCAGGCTCAACATTTTGGTATGCAGTGCACAATGTTAGCATTCAGCCTAATGCCACTGTTGAATGCATTATGTACTGTACTTATAGGTTATTGCTTACCTGTTTGCATGGGTGCTCTGTATACTTCTGTAATGTGTCCACGTTCCGGAATGGAATGATTACTAGCATTCCAGTGGAAGGCTGAGTAAGTTACTGCTGATGCTTAATGGGATCGGATGACTTCTGGTTCGGATACTTATAAAAGCTTCATTTAACCACAAAGCCCAAGAGTGGTTACTACATATTGGCAGCGACCATGCTGTGTTCTTGCCCATCGACCAACTCGCAGTAGCTACCGCCTGGCTTTCCATGGCACAACACAAAACTGGAGTGGGGTTAGGACAACCTAATTGTGATATAGCAAGTAACATTTCCCTTCACAGCACTTGATAAATTAAAAATCTATTTATCCATATTGTCAATTGGGCAGAACTTAATCAGGAGCCACTGCATTGCATGCAGGAGCTAAATTGTTGTGGCCTCGCACAAGTTAATGAGGCAGACTTGATATTGTATGTTACGTCACATTTCACGTAAATGTCTAAATTCACATAACGATGTGAATGCGTGAAACATTTAGGCTATTTTCCTCACGTCTCATACCACACAAACAGCCAAGCCCAAATAACGACGTGAGTTAGCAGAGCATTTGGGCTGTTTTCGTTGCTCCTTTATGATGCCAACGTTTTCCGTAATTCGATTAATCTTCCTTGTGCCCACACAGGTCAATTCTTCGCTAACTCGTGTCACCTGAGAATCAAAAGGCAAAAGGGGTGCTGTTTATGGAGGTATTTTGACAAAACTTTTACATCCATGATATTGTGCGGATATCTGCACTGGATTTAAAGTGATCTGTACTGAGGCTTGACCAAGTCCGTGTCATGGTTTCCTTACATCAATTTGCCTAATCCCCTCAATTCCTACAGCATTCTGGTAAACCACAAATTAA
The DNA here is from genome assembly GCF_964204655.1 of Triturus cristatus. Classification (NCBI taxonomy): domain Eukaryota; kingdom Metazoa; phylum Chordata; class Amphibia; order Caudata; family Salamandridae; genus Triturus; species Triturus cristatus. The sequence continues at coordinate 991,960,807 of NC_140580.1, forward strand.
ATGGCAACAGCGGTTAAGAATGTTTGAGAATTATATGGTACCATTGATGCCACAGATTATTCACTGGCATGCGAATTGGCATTATTGCTTGAGAGTCTAGGACAGGCTGCACAGCAGGTTTTTGACAACCTGCCAGAGGTGCTGGCTCCACATGGTCATGCAGGGGACAATAACAGGGATCAATATACTGAAGCACTCGAGAGGCTAGATAAATAGTACTCTGAAGAGCTGAACATTATGTTGGCGCAACAGTTTTTCAAGCATAAACAACATATGAAGGATAGTAATTGAGGAATAGGTCTCTGTATTAAGAGTTTTAGCCGCAAGTTACAAATATGAGGCCACTGTGGATGTACAGCAAAAATTGGTCATGTCAACCTTCAAGGTATGGCAGATTCAGGTTCTCTGATTATTATTTTGAGAAACACCACCGTTTACAAAAATTTGAAGAATGGTGCACTCTTTTAACCACAGATGTAAAGCCAATAGCATTCGGAGAAAAAGACATTGGCATGTTAGGTTACTTGGTCTTTGAAATAGAGTGCTTGGGGAGAGTAACTACTACCTAGTAGTTCGGAGAATCCGGTTGTGTTGGGTGAAATGCCTGTGGCATATTTGGAGTATGAGTCAGGTTTTGAAAATGTGGGATAATTTTTTAAACAACTTGCTGATGTTTTGTCTGACAATGCAGGAACAGTTAAAGGCTTTGAACATCAGATTCACTTGAAACCACAACCCATCCCATTATCCATAAACTTTGTCCTGTGCCATTAAGTGTTAGAGATTAACTTAAACAAACATAAAAATAATTATGTGAAGCTAGTATAATCAAACCTGTGAGTATTCTCAATGGGTTTCCCCTGTAGTTGCGGCACAAAAGAAGTCAGGTTAGACTCTGTGCAGATTTACGCTCATTATATAAGATTATTATTATAGAACATCCGTTGGCCAATATACACAACCTATTGGCTAACTTGGGTGGGGCGGAAAGAAAATTTGATCAGCGATCTTTGCTCAGCTTTTTATGAAGTTCCTCTCACACAATAGTCACAGGAACTTACAACATTTGTAACTCCATTTGGTGCTTACAAATATTTGAGACGGCCATTCAAATTTGCATCGGAGGCTAGTGTTTTTCAAAGGCTGATGGAAAATCTTTTTGGGCATGTCCAGGGTGTTCAAGCATACCATCTTGACATCTTGATTTTTGTCAATTCAAAAGAACACAATGTAATTCTAAGAAAAGTCTGGACTATATTATCCAACACGGAAATGACTGAGGCAAGACAAATGTAGGTTTGGGAATCAGGAATTGGAATATCTAGGGCACACTATCCCAGCAGAAGGGATTAAACCAAAGTTTTGTCTTATTAAAGCCGTTTGAGATGCAGCACCACCAAAAAATGAAGATGCCCTTTGCTCCTTTTTAGGTTTGGCAGAATATTATGCATGGTTTGTGCATGGTTTTGCCCAAACCATCAAGAGCCTCACTGCAAAAGGAGCAAAGTTTGAGTTGTCCACCGTGTTGGATGAAGCGTTCAAGCAGGTCATAATAGCTCTGTTATGGTGGATGCCAGCCTCACAGGGGCACTTGCTTGCACACGGGCTTTACAGAAATTCAGGTCATATATTTGGGGTTCAAAATTTGACATTTTAACTGACCATAAACCTTTAGTTAATTTGCTTCAAGGCAGCTGTCCCATTAAAGCATCTGCAAGACATAGTACCTTTTGAAGCTTCAGGAGTATACATTTGAGATAAAACATCTGTCTGGCAGGAAAAACTATCGAGGTAACTGGTTGCTAAGCATGTCTTTGGAGATTTCAAAAGAGAATGATGACTGACACACTCTGAATGTGTGGCAGCAGTTTTAGATGCTGTGGATGCTTGTGCATTACAGATTACAGAGACAGAGTGGAGTAAAGCATATTCCTGTGATGAGAAACAGTCCCAAGTTAAGAAATTCATCATTATTGAGTGGCCAGAGAGTAGGAATTTAACTGGTAATTTGAAAGTATCTGCACAAATTTCTGATGAGCTATCCATTGTAAATGGTATGGTTATGTGTCATGATTTGCTTGTACCCCCAGAAGTGTTAAGAAGAACTCTCGTTCTGATAGCTCATCAGAGGCATTTAGAATCACCAAGACAGTCAAATGTTTGAAACAACATTACTGTGGGCCATCTTTGGATGCTCAAGTAAAGTGTAGTATTGACATTGGTCATGCAAGTCTTCTTTTAGACAAACAATGGAAGACAATGGGTGCATCATTACATCCTGTTCCCTTCCCAGAATCACCTTGGGATAAGGTTGTGTTAGATTTTTCTGGACCTTTTTCTGCTTTGACTACAGATGTGAAGTATCTTATTATGCTAATTGACTACCACTCCAAGTGGATTTATTTTTCTCTTGTCAGTGGGTCTACTACTGAGACCACCATAAAGTTTTTGAAAATTGTTTTCTCCCTAGAGTTCACCAAAGAAAATTGTTACAAATAATGGCACTCATTTCTTGTCCAAAAAGATGTGCATGTTTTAAAACTACATGATGTTAAGCAAATGAAGGTAGCCTTTTATTCCCCCAATTCAAACGGCCTGGTAAAGAGGACAATCACATTTATGAAAGAAGGCATTCAGACAGCTTTATTCTCTGGACAGGATGTTTAAGAGTTTTTAAGAACAAGAATTTGGAGTTTGGATATGTCCCCTCATGCTACTACTAGTGTGGCTCCTTTCACATTCATCCGTGGTAGAAAGGGTCACATCAACCTGTGTCCAACATGGTTTTCAGTCAGAGGTGATAGTTCATTGACTCAAGATGCCACTCAGGAAGCACGTGTTGAAGTCTATCATAAACAAGTGGAAATGAAACGTGTTTGACAAAGGTAAAGATTGATCGAACCTGAGGTGAATGATTGGGACTTAATAAGAAAACCCAAAGCAGTCAGAAAAGGGGAGTTAACCCTTTCCCTTCCTTTTCAGGTAACGTAAGTAAGGGAGCAGAGTTGTTTGTAGGTAAAGTTTAGAGAATAAATAAAGTTTAGTTTGAGTGACTTTAAAACAAGCTAAGATCATAGAGAAATACAGTAAGGAGAAACATATGAAGGAGTGTGACTGGTCTGCTTGGTTACAGAGCAATCATGCGATTGCCAACAATTTGGTTGATCATCAGTCTACTGGAGTTCTGAACAGGTCAACTTAAATTGTTGATTCAGAGTCTTGTATGCCCGGTCAATCTCATCATTATGGTTCAGACACCCAGAATGTATACATGGGAGAGGGTGTTCCGACTAACAAAAACACGGAATCAAGATGTGACAGAAATATGTTGAGGGGTGCAAGTCACTTAAAACTACCCTGTAGGTTTAAGGACTATATTATGAATTGATAACAATTAGTCTTTATATTTACACCATATTTTGTCTACACATAAGACTTGTGTTATTATTTGTATTCTTTATTTTGTTATTGCTTTGTTTGTTCATTTAAGGAGGGAAGGTGGTGGTGTATGCTTTATGTACTGTACTTATCGGTTGTTGCTTGCATGTTTGCCAGGGGTGCTCTGTATACTTTTGTAATGTGTCCATGTTCCAGAATGGAAGGATTACTAGCGTTGTAGTGGGAGGCGGAGTCATTTACTACTGGTGCATCAGGGGATCGGATGCCCTCTGGTCTTGGGCTGAATCCGGATACTCCGATAAGGCTTCATTTAACCACAACGCTCAAGAGTGGTTACTACAACAACCTCAGTTATGGCATGTTATGACAGCAGGAGCATCACACAATTTAGACACATTTAAGGTAGACATTAGAAAGCCTCTCCCATTTCCAGCCTTGAACAATGGTTCCTTCCCCATCACTCAGAAATGTTGAACCCTTGGGGACAAGTAGATAGTCCAGTATACAAGGAAGGGTACAACTCTTAAGGCCAATAATATGTGTCCTCTGCCTCCCATTACTTGAGAGGTCTGGGCTGGAGAATGTCTCTATTATGTGCCCTTCACTGAGTCTTCCCTGCTTTCACTGGCCCTATTGCCTGCCGGGGTCCACCTCCATTATAAAGACCCAATTCCAACCCAGTGCCACACATTCCCCACTGTGTCCTCAAACTGAGGGACCAGTTAATCACAATGAGGTTTGAGGCAATCACATACACCAGATGGGTTTAGATGAAGGGTGTGGAGGGGATAGAGTCACAGGGAGGGCAGGGTTGCTGCACACACTCAATCCCATCTACAAGGAAGGAAACTGCACTCATTTTGTGGGTGAAGCTGGAGCAGTAACTAAGTGCACACCTCAAATAGCAGCAATATGGTGATGGAAGCTACACAGCCCACCCTGGAGTTTCAGAGGTGGGCATAAGCATGCACTCCTCTGGAGATGATGAGAAGGACCAGAGGGTGGACCCGCTGCACAGACTCTCCATATGGACATGGAGAAATGTAATCTCTTTACCCCACGTTTATGCCACATGCTCTGCCTGTGCTTCTGTTCTCTGCGAGGATGGTGGTCTTACCTGCTTGGCAGCACAGAAAATGCCAAGGCATTAGGATGTCTAACACGTCCTGATCAACATTGTAAAGTTACTGTCAGAAATAGTGTTGTGCTAGAACAACCTTCCTGAATCGCCTCTTTCTATAAACTGTTTTGGTGCGTCTGTGCTGGTTACTGATGCGAAGGTCACATCAAAAGTGATGTCATTCATTTAATTCTGAGGTCTACTGGGGCTCGGATGTTAATTGAGAGGAGTTAGTTCTGATAATGTGACTCAAATTCAGTGCAAATCAACCAATTGATATGGCTCACGCAGATATCCCAAAATATTATTTGTTCTTTCCTGTAAACCACTTATAAAGTCGTTTATGATGTCTGATGCGGTGTTCTTAAACATGATCAAATGCTAATTGTTGCATGATGTGAATGGTGGAAAGAAAGTATACTAGTACATCTCCAACAAAAACCCCAAATAATTATTCGAAAATAATTCATAGGTACTAATTCCGCTCTGCAGATGTGACACAGTTTTTTTTTGAAGATGCTAGAAGTTACTTTCTCCTGCTGTATGCCCTTAAAATGTAATAACTTTCCTATTTTGCATATGGTGAGAAGAGTATCCGACACAGATATAAGCAGGTTCCACTTGTGAGAAAATATCACACATAAAGCAATAAAATCTCACAAATAGTCGGAAAATATAGACTCATTTGCTGAATTAATATTTGAACCGTGACGTAAATTCTCCTATTTACAGTCTTGGACCACCAGTACAGCCTTCAAAAACACTATTAATGCCCACAATAGCAGAAGAGCATTGAAACACGAGTTGTCTTGCCTTTCAAAATTGTTATTTTTGAGTGTTGATAGATGGCGAGTACTAAAGCATTTGTTTGCAGGAAATATTTGAGTGTCTAGAAACAGCTGAGACCATGTTTAGAAGATTTGAGGTTTCTGTCTGATGGGGCCATGGTATTTTGTAGACCCTCGTGCCTACTGAAGAAATCTGTTGCGCTGTGTCACAGAATTCTGCTACCTCTGGAAGCAATGTTTGGAAAGAAATCTCACAGAGGTAGAGTGTGAAGGGCAAACAAAGGACAGTTTCTCCAAATTAGAAGGACGATAATGACCATCAAAGTAGTAGGAACAGGTACACGGAAAGAATCAAATGAAACAATACAAAAAGGCTTTGCAGGGAAATCCTGGCAGAAGGAGTTGGGGCAGACTAAACTGGGCTAGCAGCGTGCCTTCAATGAACCCCACAAATATCAAGAGAATCAGCCAGGCTGTCCTTTATCCCCAAATAGAGGCAACTTCTGGGTGTTTATCGTTCATTACACATTTGTCCTTAACTAGAACTATTGTCAAAGCTTCTGTAGATAATGTCGAAACCACTCACCTTTCAAGAGGTCTCGCCCATGAATTAGAAGTCATCAATTGAGATCACATTTCTGTACAGCATGGACTTCTTGGGGGAGTCGTATTGCTAAATGATTGGCAATGGTTACCCAGGTGTGATTGCACCAACAGACATGACTAAGCTAAATAGTGATGTTCTTGGTTGCATTGCAGAGGCGACTGATACTGTAATAGCAAGTATCCTGTGGTTGTCAGTTTCTCTACATCTCATTGTAAATAGTATGTCTTCTCTTTTTTGAGAACACACATTACCCCCTTACTTTAGCAGTCTCATGCCAGCCGTCGCTCCCAGGTAGATGGGAGTAAGCTTATGTCTCTCCGATGGAACTTTCCCCACTGCCTCGTTGAGGCACACTTCTAGACTCCTTCCAGCTTCAGGAGGGTTGGCTGAATAGTTAGCGATACCGCCACCTGTGGATGAGAAAAGTCATTACAATTGAGAATTTTCAGCTTGTGACTTGTTTCAGTACACTACATGAGCCCTCTTCTGTTGAATGAGAATGTGCATTCAGAAGAGGTGCCCTCTCTAAATATGAACGCGCGACCATAAAAAAGTAAAAAAGATACTGCTTTGCATTCCCACCACAGCTTTAGAAATATATGGCCAGTAACTTGCAGTATCAATGTTACCACACATTTTTTTCATCTAAGCAGGTTTTCACCAGCAATCCGATGGCCGAAAGCAATCTTGGTATGGTCATAAGGTACTTTGCAACTTCACAGTGCCTTAAGAGAGCCTCTCAAGGGATTTATTAGCAACTTATAAATAAATAAAATAAAAAATAAACCTGCTCCATGTCACACATATGGGTTCAGCTCTGAAATACATTTTAAATTCAGGCCATCAACGTCAAAACATCAAGGAACAGTTTTTAATGATGTGATGATAGAATTCGCATATATGTATCCTGATGACAGTGAATTAGCCTAATGTCAGACTTCGCCTAGGATGTGCCGATGTGCTTAAGGGCCTTTATACAAATTACAGAAAATGGAACTGATTGCTCACTGATCAATTTAAGGGAAAGTTTTGTGCATAGCAACTCTGACAGAGGAGTCCGGCTACACAAACTTTTTCTGGGTAAACTCTAAGGGGCACATGGATCAAGCATTTTTATGGTCGCAAACGGGCCTATTCACAAAATCGGCCTGTTTGCGATTGAAAAACGGCCTTTTCCAATGCATGTACCTTTTTCCATTCGCAATATAGGTAATCGTAATTTTTTTAGATTACCTAAATTGCAAATACATTAAGGGAATTGCAATTTGTGATTCCCTATTTGCAGATGCATGTAGCATTTCCTAAATGCGACTGTGCATTTAGGAAACGTTAATTACCATCAACTTCAAGTTTATGGTAATTTGTGCATGCTTTGAAAAATGCAACAAAAATGCATTTTCAAAGGGCTATATAGCGCGCACATGCCCTTAGGGCATGTGTGTGCTACACATGTGCAGACTTACGTTTTTGGGGGTTTGCTTCAGAGGGGCCTTAGGCCCCCAGGCACTCTTGGATTTGCATTTGCAATTAGCAATTACCAATTTGGTAATCGCAAATACATTACCATTTATTCCTATGGGCCTGTAGTCCCATAGGAATGAATGGAGTCACATTCCCCAATAGCGATTCGCAATTTCCGAATCACTATTAGGGAATGTTAAGGAATCGCAAAATTATTTGCGAATCCATCATGCATAGGCATTTGCGATTATCAAATAGCGATTCCTTAAAAATAGCTATTTGGTAATCGCAAATGGTTACAGTCATGCATGTGTCCCTAAATTCGTAGCAAACTCAATGCTGTTTTCAGAACATTTACCCTTTAATAAATTATAATTAGGCCTATAATCAAAATGTAAAGAAGTGATGCCAGGCAAAACCTCTTTTTGCTCAAATGCCTTAATAGTTTGCTTGAAAGAACATCCTCCATGCATGAAGTTAAAGCCTAAAGCTCTGTAGGCCATTCAAAGCTCTTGGTGTACTCTCAAGGTTAACATTCCCCCAGAGGATGTTCTAGTGCAAATGGTTTTGAAAAAGAACATAGCATGTCTATCCACCAACAACCCATGTAAAAGAAAAAATCATTTTTGTTTTGATTGAACAGAGATCACATCTTGCAGCTTCATGGTCCTAATTCTTAGGTTAATATGCTTACAATAATTTGAGAGCCCATTAGGTTGGCTTTGCAACCCAATCAGAATACTCTCTAGAACAACTAAGTAGTCTATGTATAGTAATAAGTTTAACTCTTTCTCCCACATTTTCAAAGGGAATGCACGAACCTCCTTAAAGACAGAAAATAGAGCAAATAAAACTGGGGCCAAAACAAAACCTTGTTTAATGGGGAATTTATTTTGATCTTTGAAAAAGTGCCATTCTCAACCAAGTGCACTTTAGTCCAAGTATGAATGCACTCAACCAAGGATAGCAGACTGCCAAATTCGGAGGTGCCAAAGCTTACCCTCTAAAAGCCTTTGATCCCCCCAATGAAACGCCACAGGGAAATTGATAAAACAGGCATGCAAACGTTGACATCGGAGTAGTGCTCTAGACAGTGAACAGTTGGCCAGTACTTAATCCTGCCTAAATTCCAGCTTCCTCTATAATTATAGGTTTTAGATCCTCCACACTTTCCTCCAGAAAGTCTAAAAAAGTTTAGAAAAAGCTTCAGGTGACATATTCGATAGGGATATAATTCAATATGCAATTGGGTCAATCCAGTCTCCCTTTTTTAAGTATAGGCTTGCTGTGACAGCTTAGCCGAGAAGGGGTAACGCCCAAATAGAAGCAATATGCTGAAATAAAATGGAGTGTACAGCATAGTCCAATATTGAGGGATGATCTTTATAACACCATCTAGAATACCATTGGGCACCGAGGCATGACTACCCTTAAGCAAGGTAACTGCAAGCAGTAAACAAATTTCTTTAATCTTGGAGATAAATATTTATCCTTAACAAAAAATATTAGATACTTTACATCAGCAGCAGGGCCAAATACAATTTACCCAGATAGTTCCTCCATTTTTGTTAAGTGATATCGGAGTGAATTCAGTCCTTGATATCATCACATCTTAAAACTACTAAGTTAAATAGAACGTGAAAGAAACCTTAACTGACATTCTCCACTTTCTCAAAAAACCTTAGGGGCAGTTAGCCATTTAGTTTTAATAAGATTGGATATTGGATAGGTATTTATAGAGCGCAAACGTTCGCTCCGAAGGGAGCATCTTGGCGCTGTAAAACCTGGGACCAGATCACTGGAAAGGTGGTGGGGGGCTAAATGGCTGCTTTAGTCCAGTCATCAGAGAGACTAAAAATCCATGTTTTGAGGAGCTTCCTAAACGGCTTCTCATGCGTCTGAAGTCTAAGATGCCTTGGCATACTGTTCCAGGCTCTAATAGCCAGGGTACTGAGTGTTTTTCCGCCTTTGGACTTCAGGTTGAATTTAGAGGGGGTCATGAGGTTTTCTTGAGAGGATCTGAGAGTGCGACCCGGGGTGTAGTGAGGGAAGCGTCTCGACAGGTAGACTGGGCCGGATTTGTTGAAGGCTCGGAAGGCTACAACGAGAATTTTAAAGAGTATTCTCTTGTGCAAGGGGAGCCAATGAAGGAATCTGAGGGCAGTGGAGATAGAAGATATGCGTGGGAGTTTTAAGACAAGACGCGCGGCAGTGTGCAGGACACTTTGCAGTTTCAGTCGGGTGGACTTTTTGGTCCCTGCCAGGAGGCCGTTACAATAGTCCACTCGAGAGAGTATGAGGGCTACCGCAATGGTCTTTCTGGAATCGAGCGGGAGGAAGTCAAAGAACTTTCGCATGGATTTTATAATGCCGAAGCATTTACCTGCTACAGTTGCGACGTGGGAATCGAAAGAAAGATCGGAATCGAAAATAACTCCGAGGTTTCTGGCCGATGAAACTGTCTGAGGTGGGGCAGCAGAGTTATCAGGCCACCACAGGGCGGGACTGAAAGATACATTCTTTCCAATGGGCAAGATCTCGGTTTTATTCGAGTTGCAGCGGAGATGGTTGGCGTCCATCCATTGAAAGACCGCTGTGAGGCAGCGCTTGAGATTAAGTTCGGCCGAGTTGGAATTGTCGTCGAGAGGGATGACAAGCTGAGTATCGTCGGCATAAGACGTGACAGTTATGCCAAACGATTCTATAAGTGAAAGTAGGGGGATGAGATATATATTGAATAGGAGGGGACTAAGAATGGAGCCCTGGGGAACTCCACAGGAGATCTTTTTCTCTTTCGATTGGAAAGGACCCAGTGAGACGGTTTGAGATCTGTCACTGAGGAAGGAACTGATCCAGGCAAGGGCCGAGTTTGTGACGCCGATGTCCATAAGTCTGTTGAGCAGAATGGAGTGGGAAATAGTATCGAATGCCGCCGTGAGGTCAAGAAGGATCAGTATGGCCTTCTTCCTCTGATCTTGTAGGTTTTTGATGGTATCGGTCAGCTCGATCAGGGCGGTCTCGGTAGAATGTCTAGACCGGAAACCGGATTGCTGGGGGTGAAGTAGGTTGTGGGCATCAAGGAAGGACTTGAGCTCTTTATGGACTAACTGTTCTGTTATTTTGCCCAGCGCAGGTAGCAGGGTGATGGGACGAAGGTTAGTTAAGTCAGAGGGGGGTTTGTTTGCCTTTTTCATAAGAGGTTTAACCACACCCTTTTTCCAAGCGAGAGGGACAGAGCCAGATTTGAGGGAGAGGTTGACTATTTCATTAATGATGGGGTTGATTTCATCAATGATGGTGTGGAGGATCTTGGGGGGACAAGGGTCAGAAGGGGAGCCCGATTTGCATGAAAGGATCGCTTCTCTGGTCTGAGTTAGGGTCACCGGGGTGAAAAGTTTGAGGCTGTTTGCGGTCGGGCGAGATTTGTCTAGCTCCGAGATTGAGTACACCGGAGGGGAAGGGGGGAAGTTTGTGTGGATAGAGCTGATTTTTTCCTCAAAGTAGTCGGAGATCTTATCACACAGTTCTTGGGACGGGGGGATCTCTGGTTGAAGAGCTTTTGGTTTGGTGAAAGATTTTACTATGGAGAAGAGGGTTTGTTGTTTTTGGCTGGCCTCTTTAATGGCGTTTACATAGTAGGTTGTTTTTGCTGATTTAATGGTTGAGAGATAATTTTTCCTCTGAAGAATGTAGTTGTTCCGATCGTCATTTTCGTAGGATCTACGCCATTTACGTTCTGCTTTCCTGCAGAGTAGGTGTGCGGCGGTAAGATCAGGCGTATACCAAGGGGCTTTAATTTTCGTTTTCTTAAGGGTGTTGTCTTTTTTATTAGGTGGACATCGTTTTGAGATTTCTTGAGAAAGCCAGTTGTTAAGAGAGACTGCATCTTTATCGATGTTACCAGAGGAAGGGGGGGGCGTTAGTAGGGGAAAAGGGATGAGAAATAAAACTTTCCTGAACAGTTTTCCAATTGATGGAGTGAATGTGTTGGAGAGTTGTTTTTTTGCAGTTAGAAGGGGGGACGTTGAGGATATGGAACAGGATCAGGCTGTGATCAGTCCAGATTTGGGGAATGGGAGGTAAGGTGGAGATGGCTGGGAAATTGGAACAGACACCATCCAGGGTGTGACCAAGGGAATGAGTGGGCAGCTTGACGCTTTGTTGCAGGTTGAAAATATCCAATGTCTGCTGCAGATTACTGGTGAAGGGGTCAACAGGTATTTCGAGATGCAGGTTAAAATCGCCCAAGAGGGTGAAATGTGGGTATCGGAGTAGGAAGTGTCCGAGTGCGTCATTAAGGGAGCCGAGAAATTTCGCGGCATTTCCAGGTGGGCGGTAGATCAGACCACCTGAGAAAGAGAGGGTCTGACTGAGTTTGATGGAGAAACCTAGTCCCTCTGCATCAGTGAGGTCGAGGCAGAAGGTGTGGCAGCTAAAGGAGTTCCTTAAGATGAATGCAACGCCTCCTCCTCTACCTTTCAGTCTATCCTGTCTGTGAAAGGAGTAACCTGGGGGGAGGGCGATGGCTATATCAGGGTTACTGTCTTCAGTGAGCCAGGTCTCGGTGATCATGAGACAGTCCAGGTCATGGTCGATAATGAGGTCGTGGATATCCTGACTGTGTTTGCACATCGACCTGGCGTTTATCAGACCTCCTGTAAAGTGAGGTCGTTTGAGGGATGTTGGCTGCTTGGTGGCGAAGTTGAGAATCCAACGACATTTGTTACAACTGGTGGAACCGAATACTTTAGAAAGATCAAGTTTGCAGGGGCAGTCAGATCTGCCTCGAAGTTTGAGAAGGTCATTGGGAGCATACCTGATGTTTAGAGGATGTTGGGCAGGGGTTCCTGCGCCTGGCGTGGTCTTGGCGCGGACGGGCGCAGACGGGCTTCCCTTAGGCGCGCCTTCGGCACGCAAACGGCGCTCCCGCTGCGCTCGTCCGCTGCGCGTCCTATGCATACACATTTATGTTGGAAGGCGGGGGCGTGGCCTGAGAAAGGGGCGGAGTCTGCGCGCACGCCGGTGGCTATGGCGGCTGCAGGTGAAGAGCGATGAAGGGCGCGATGCAGCCCAAGTGATCAGCTGTGCGCGAGCGCTACGTTGTGCTTTAGTTTAAAAGCAGTTAGAAAGTGACACCACATAAAATACAATTTTTAAAAAGCAGCAGAGTACCTCAGCTCCCGGCTTCCGCCTCAGGACTGGGACAAGTTCAAGATCAAGCTCCAGTACTTTTCAAAATGTCTCAGATAATTAGAGACTTTTAGTATTTTACAATGTTTTTGATGCGCTTTTAGTGGCACTGATTCCCCTATGGAGACATTGCCAAAAGCTTAAGAAGTTGCGTAAACCAGACGATTATCTGATCACCGGGAACTTTTATCTTTTTTCTGAAAACGAGAACAGTGTTCTGATTAGGAGAGCCCAATGACATTTTAATGGGCACATTAATCATCTGCATTTCTATTATAAGATGAAAACTACAAAGTTGAGGGATCACCCAGAGGCACAGCAATCGAAGGCCAAATGGATACTCATAATATGATCAATCTGGAATTCAAATGTTTCCAGAGTGTAGGTACTTTGATCAGGTGCATCCTCGTCAAACCAGGCATTTAATGCACCTGGGCCCATATTAGACAACAATTTGGTAATCGTTAGGCCCAGTAACGAGCACACCTATGATAAAGGTTGAGCCTATAATAAAAAAAAATAGTTTCTTCAGGTCAGATCAAATGCATCTTCAGTGTTCCTTCTATTATTCGAGCATTAACATCACTGATAAATCAGATTACATTATTCCCATCTCTCAGCCTGATCCAGTGCCGATGCTCTTCCAAAGCTTCAGGACGCCGAATTAGCAGGAGGGGTCCCCAGCCCAGTCGGAGTTAGAGGTTCATAACATGGAATTTTAACAATACTCCTAAGACTATCCAGTGTATATGGCTCACAACCGGAGAGCAGAAAGAGATTGTGATAACATTACACGTTCACAAAATGGGAACTTCCCTTCCTGGTGTCCTACTGAGAGTGTAAATGCTGGGGAAGAAAATAACAAAATATTTAAATGGGGAGATTCTTCAGCCAGGTCGCTTTAGTATGACACATGAATAAGTTGGAAGGCCACCTTTAAAAGCTTTGATTCATCTACTGAATCTAAACCTATTACAAGGGACCACTGGCATTGGCAATGCCAATAGGTCTGGCTTTAAAGGAATGTTGTATGGTAATATGAAGCATTACATGTAAATAGCACGGGAATGGATATGTATGAGAATGGAAGCAAGGAACTGTAGATTAATACTGAAGCCAGACCTAAACATCCATATTGGTTAATGACTTCCCTCCTCCCATGCTGCCAGAGAAAATCACCATGAATGATCTAATAATCTAAGACACTTTAATAGCACTACAATGTCATGTATGTGCCTGAAAAAAGTTCAAGCTTAGCCAGCTGGAGAAATAAACAAAATGATCCGAGTTGTATGGAGGGTAAGCACTTTTTTTGTGGAAGCAGATAACTTGTGCCAAATCGAAACATTTACTCTTGGCTCCCAAAATGTGGGTGGAGCCAATGGCCCTCTCTAGTGATGCTCACATAATTGTCTGGTGACAGCTGCGCTGTCAAACCAGACCATAAAAAAGGTCGATTCAAGTCTTTATAGCAGAATGTGGCCTCTTCTCATGACTTCCCCCTCTCTTGTAGCTAATAAGTGAAACAGATTGTGCAAGATGATACCACCATTACATTGCAAAGGAACTATTATCAATACAGATGTTCTGCTGAGAAAAAGGTAAACAATACAATTTTGAAATGTTTTACCCAATCAATATTCAGACATGTTCTAAGAAGCCTTTTACCAGACTTATTCAAAGCATTCGTGATTTGCACAAGTTAGACAGCAAGCAAACGAATCACAGAGTAGTATAACAAAAAGACACCTGTATTAACCAGGTCATCCTACTGGCTGAGCAACAAGCCACATGCAACCAAAGTGAAGCTTGTTCGTACCTAAAGCTGGATAAGGAGGCTGAACAGAGTTTAAAACCACACTTTGACTGCCATCAACAGTGAACGGTTGTGCAGAAAATCTCCCGAATTCACAATGTTACCAGATGTGTGATTCACTGTAATAAAGGGACTTCCTCCAGATTCAGAAAATAAGCTCCATTATTGCCACTTAATTTACTATCCTGTAGAAAAAACGAGAGATGTATTTATTGTGACCTTGCTTAAAGGTGAGATTGTCCAATGCCATCTCTGATGGCTGCCATTTACTTTTAATTAGCTAGCTCAAAAATAAAATTTTTTCTTTAAATCAATCTTACACAGAAAAGATTTTTATTGGGTTTGTTGCTTAGGGCCAAAATTGTACTGACATCTTGGAAACATTGCTTGAGTAATAAAGTGTTAATCAATAGAAAGAAGGAAGAACCTAAGCCAATTTTGCACAATCCAATCTGGGATAGTAGCCATTCAGGCTAGTCTGGTCTCCAGACTCCCCTCTGCAGTTATTAAGAAGTAAAAAGTAAAAAGATTTAAATCATTTTGCTAGGAGTCAAATTCAAAGCGGTCACCTAGTGAGGAATTACCAGAGGCGATCGTGTATCTAAGTATTTATGGGTCAGCTTCTAGATTGAGCATAACACAAGTTACCCAATTACTAATAAGCTCTGTTGTCTTCGTCTGTTACACTAATCCCAGTTATTGCCTCTGTTTTCTTTTGAGGAGGCTCTACAGAACAAAAGTTTTTTATCATAACGTTCTAAGAGCTAAGGGTCAGATGTTTGAAGCATTTTTGCTGTCACAAATAGGCAGATTTGCAGAATTGGTCTGTTTGTACAAACCTCAAACTGCGATTCAGTAACAAGTTACTGAACTGGAATTTGGGTATGCAACCCAAAACAGATTTGGTATTTGTAAGGGCTATATTTTAGGAATCCCTTCCAAATTCTAAATCATAGTATGTATTAATTTTTTGCGACTGAATTCTAGACGCAAAACATTAATCTTTTACCACCTCTTCAAAGGAGGTGGTAAACAATTCACAAATAAGGAGTCCCCAAGGGACCCCTTGTCTTTTGTGAATGCTGACCAAAGCTTTTTGTAAGAGTAAGAAGTTGTCACATGGACCACTGCCTTCTCTGAAAAAAAAGTTAAACTTACAATTTCCTTTTTAAAATGTTTTATTCATACTGTTTTCCTTTGAGGAAAAATGAATAGATTAAAAAGAATTGCCTTATTTAAAAGCTATCACAGAAATGGTGGTCCCCAGACCTTAGCACGTCACCATCCTTGTGATGGCTACCATTCCTACTGGGCCTCAATTTACGACCCATATTATTAATATTCATGAACTAGGAATCAGTAGTTTGTGAACAGACGCTTTAGTACATACGTCGGTTCAAACATTAACACACTGGTCACAAAAATACTGTTTGCATAAAGTGACCAGTATTTTGCGACAAGTTCTTAATACATTGCTAGTAACATTCGTATTACATTTAGTCTGCACCTCTCGTAGGGAGACTTGCTCCTGGTCTTGTTATAATTACACAAAGGGGAACTCACCTCAGACTTTAGCATAGTTAAAAACACAAAAAATTAAAATCAAACAAAATTGAACAAGGTGTCTCGCATCCTGTCCGGCTAGCCACGTGTTTGCGTACATGTTTGAAGCTTTACTGAAGCAATGGTCAGGAGTGCATACATGCCAACATTTTAGAAGAGAGAAAAAAAATATTTAGCGGGAGAATGTATTTCTCCAATTGACTTCTATTGGGTCCTGATTGGTTTACTGTCATGTATGGGATTTGCAAGTCTGCTGCTGCAGATCGGAAATTAGAAGCGCAAATGTATGTTTTGATTTTATTACCTTTCAGGAGCACAGAGAAGGCACTATTGCAGGACAAAGAGAGCGTGATGCAAGTGTTATGAGCTGGCCTGGAGGAGCAGGCCACTGGCAGTGCGTACTTCGAGTTACACAAGACCAGACCCTGTTAGCTGCAGCCGACAGAGGAATCGGGTTTCCGCATGCTGGAATCGGGAGGCGGGAGACTAGCCTTGAAATCAGTAGTCTCCCGCCTGAATCGGGAGGGTTGGCATTTATTGGGAGTGGGCAGGACAGGCGAGGTGAATGGGGAGAGCCACTAGGCCAGTAATCTAGGCCCATGTACCGCCTACTGATACCACACCCAGTCTGTAGAAGTTGAAGTGCAAATGCAGGCCTCGTGAGCAGAGTGCACAGATTCCCAGAAAGAGTCAAACCTGTTAAACTGTCAGCAGTACATTTGGTTGTGGTGGACAGGGGCTCTGGAGTGGACGCCCAAGTGCGAAGCGCCATCTAGCTCAGTAAATAATATACTAAGAATTCCTAATACAACTCTTTTTGAACAGCAGTTGCTGGGACAGAAAGTTAAACGTTTAAAAGAACATTTAATTAAGCATTAGGTGCTTCAGAAACTGTCCACGAGTTACAAATGAAACTTTGCCTTTTTTTGCTCCCATTTGAAGTAGGACAGTTTCTGGTTTTCCACAATACGCTTACTGCAAAAAGTTCAGAGGCTTTATTTCTCAGCAGACATGTCAAGTTTCACCAGACATTTTATGTTTCACGCCCTCTCCCTCGAGATTATAGTCTGTGTTCAGTATTCTGAAGTAGTCCATGTTTCGACATTGTTGGAAGTGTGTCCAGTCAGCTCATTTACTTTACCTCACAGATTTTCTGCTGTGTATATCTCACAGTGATGGTCGTCAATGTGTTGTACCCTTGTCAGAATTTCCATAGGAAGAGCGTTTTTTGTTTTGCTAATAGCTTGGCACTATTTAACAAATCGTTGCAAAACTTTCCCAAAAAATAATCATTACCTCAGCTCCTTCCTGGAGAGTTTCAGGGTGATCCTTCAAGTGGGGGCCAAGAAAGAGGGTAAGTGTACCAAAACAAATTTTCCCTATGGCAATTGCCCTGGGAAAAACGAAACTGTGATACAGAGAAAATGGATGAAGAGGGTTGCACCAATTTGGCAGAAAATTAGAAATTTAATCAGAAAGCTTTGAGATTTGGTGTAAATCTGTTCAGCCATTTTGTATGGTTTAAATAATAGTGATATCTACCATTGTGGCACTTCCAAAAGAGTCCCCTGGGGGGAAAAAACAAATAAAGCATTCTGATTGGCTAGTCCCACGGGACCAGAAGCTCTGATTTGCTGGCTGTAACATGAAAAGAAATGTTGCAGCTACCATTACAGAACATATTGAAGGAGACAATGTGGGGATACCTTGACTCCCTAGCCCTTTTGAGTAGCTGGGGGTTGACTGCAGACATATCGTAATAAGATATTACTTTATCTTAACCAAAAAAAACATATACATTCACTGGGTAAAAAGCAAAGGTTAAAGTGGAGTTATACACAGGGCTTAATTTGAGTCTGTGGTTTTATGTGCTTTGCGCCGGCAATTAATTGTGAACAATGGAGTTTATGACAGTCTGCTGCATGGTGGTGCAGTTAGTTTAATTATGGGATGTAAATGTAAATGTAGTGCATTTATATAGCACTCCGCACACCCCCGAAAGGGTCTCTCAGGCACTGTGCACATACCGCTGTGGAACCCTTCCTGGCCTTTCCCTGTGAAGTGCCCACTCCTGGGCACCCCCAAGGTGAAGCCAGGCATCCTACCACTTTTGGGGCTGTTGTGGAGATTAAGCAAGCTATTGCCCAGAGTTGCAGAGTGGGACCCATGATTAGAATAGGCACCGAGGCGAGAATTATCGGGTCTGGGGAAATTGAGCCCAAGACCCGCCGAGGCAGGAATTGAACCCTGGTCCGGGCCAGACCTCTGCATCAGGGTCTGCCGCTTTAACCATTGAGCCACACTTCTCCACTGGGATGAATACAATAGTTTTTTACTAATTCAATATACATGAAAATTTACTAATACCTACCGCCCAAACCAATCTTATAGCTTTGGGGACCTAGAATGGTCAGCAGGGATGGTTAGTAGTTGTGTTGGTACTGTCACTGGCAATGGGTAGTGCATGTTCCAGTGGTCTGCTCAAGAGGGCCCTGGCACTTATTTTTTGTGCAAATTGATCTCGTGTTATATGGAAGCAAGGTAGTAAGATTTTCATTTTTTTTTGTCCTCATCTCACCATCAAGCTTCTACAGATCTTAATTAAAAGCCATCATTACAAACTGGGCGCCCGGCGGCTTACTGCACTTGCTTAGGTCGACCTGACCAGCCCAGTTTGATGAAGGCTTGGTGTAATCATAGGACAGGGGCGGAAACCAATTGGAATTATATCAATCTCAAGTCTCGGCCCAAACTCATAAGGGGCTGCCAGATGTTTGTCGAGCTTTCCCCTGTTCCATTCTGGTCTAAACGAGCCATAGCAAGAGTGGCTTTAAGCCAGTCCTCACATTTCGGGGGCTGCGGGTCCTTCCACTTCCTACAGATCTCTCTCCGGGCGAGTAACACCAAATATAATAGTAGCCCGCTATGAGTCTGTGATGCATTCAGATTAGACAAACCATCATCACCAAAAAACACAAATGATAAGTTAACCTCAATGCAAACTTAAAAAATGCCGCTGATGATGTCGCCCACCCCCTTCCAAAAGGTTCTTAATTCGGGACAATCATAGAAGCTGTGGATGTTGTTAGCATTGGGGACCATGCACCTGGGGCATTTGGGATTGGAGAGTTGGGCGAATTTGGCTATCTTGACGGGTGTATAGTAAAGTCTGTTAATAACGAAAAAATGATTCTTCTTTAGGCGGGCTGGTTTAATACATTTATAGAGTAATTTCAAAGAGGGCTCATACAGGTCTACAATATTGGGTTTGAAGGGGGATTGATTCCAAACTGAAAATTACGGTGGGAGTTCCAGGTCATCTGTATCCAGAAACTTCTTATACCAAATAGAGATCTTTGTTTTTTGGATGTACTAATTGTAAAAAGTACTCCATTTCCCGATCTCCTCTTATATCCCCGTTTTCTGCTCCAAACCAGGCTAAGAGTTGTAGATACTTAAACCTGGAGAAACCATTTCCGATCTTAGCCCTTAATAACTCCCAAGTATAGATTCCGTCTGCATTTAACAGGTCGGACCGGATGGTAATACCCGCTCCCTTAATTGGTGTAGCCAAACTATCCTTGAGGCAAGGCGGTGTCCCAGGGGAATCCCATATAGGTGCAAAATCTGAGTAATACCCAATTCCCCATTTACATCTTACTTTATACCAAGTTTCCAAAGCCGCCTTAAGGACCTTCAGGCGTACACGTTTAAAAAACCTTGGGACCCCAAACTTATATAGAAAGCCTTCTCCTCCGCCTCCACCCTCCATCATAGCCATCTCGCCCAACAGCCTTCCCCAAGATGTCTCCTCCGGTTTTGATAGTAGCATCTGGATGCCTTTAAATTGAAACGCGACCACATACCAACCATCATCCGGAAGAGCCAACCCCCCATTTAATGAGCCTACGCCTCAGTTTCTTCCAGGACAGCCTTGCTCCATTGTCTCCCCAGATAAAGCTCCCGATCTTACTTTGATTCTCGCAAATGCTCTTACTTGGGAAAACCAAGGGGACAACGTTAAACAGGTAGGTCAGCTTGGGGAGAATAACCATCTTCACCAGGTTAACCTTCCCATAGATGGTCAGGGGAAGATTCCTTCATCTAGTAAAGAGGCGATCTATTTCCTTGGTGGTTTTGTTCAAATTGATCCGAGGGATTTTATCCCATTCTTTGACAATGGAGATGCCCAAATATTTTAACTCTTTACTAATAGTGCCCTTCCATTGGTCGATGTTCCAACACATCACCTCTGTTTTAGAAGTATTGGCTAAGTAGCCCGAAAAAGAGCCAAATTCTTCCAAAAGGGCTTCAACTCGTGGAAAAGCCACCCCCGGATTACTAGTGTATAACATTAAATCATCAGCGTACAGGGCTAACTTAGATTGATAGAGTTGGGATTTAAATCCAATCTAATAGCTTGCGCTAATGTCTCTATATAGATATTAAAACAACAGAGGAGAAATGGGACAGTCCTGTCTTGTTCCCCTCTGAATATTAAAACTGGAGGTCAGCATACCGTTCAACAAGAGCCTTGCAGAGGCTCCCTGATAACATTTTCTCAGGGTTTGAATACAAATGGGACCAAAGCCCATAGGACTTCCCAGAGGTACACCCAACAGACCCTGTCGAATGCCTTGGCCACATCCAAGGCCACTATGGCCACAGGATCTGATCTTACCATGGCCAAGTCGATGTTACCGATCAACAGCTGTGTCTGTTCCTGAATATACCTCCCTGTTACGAAGGCCTTCTGGTCTATGTTAACCAGGCTGGGGATCAGTTTAGCCAATCTCCCCGCCAGAATACCCATGAAGATCTTCTAATCGGCATTCAGCAGGGAGATCGGACGATAGGAGTCAGCTTTCAGGGGATCCTTTCCTGGTTTCAGGATCAATACAATGGTTGCTTCCTTCCAGGTAGTAAGATTTTCAACTGAGGTTAAAAAAACCTTAGAAATTCACTGAAAAGAACAAAGGTAAAAAGAAAATATCATTTTAAAACAATTCACCAGTTAAGTGTAAATGACCCAAGTACAGATTGCACTGCTTTTGACCTCACATATTACATAATTGATGACATATGTAATCCAGGGCGTGCAAGCTATACTTAGGTCAGTTATGTTTAAGTGGTGACTCTCAGTGTCTGTTTTTGTTTAAATACAGTTCTTTTGGTTATCATTTAAAAGACCTATGTACAACTCCAGATTAACCTTTGTATTTTTCAGTGATATATGTAAGGTGTGTCAATTTTAAATGGGAGTTTGCACTAGTAAAGTGCATAACACACTGGCACCTCATTGACTTTCAATGTCCAAAGTTGAGGAGGCATTAAAACGAGTTGAAACCCTACAGAAATGGACATGTCCATCTCTGCCCATGTATGCTTAAAATCAATTTAGCGCACGTGGAACTCCGTTCCCTTCTGCCACATATGCACTGCTGGGGGCTATGGCTGAACAACCACCACTGGGGGTGGGGGGGCGGAGGGGGATGGTAAACCGGCTCGGCACCACATTACTTGCTCTGCTACACCCCCAGGAAGAACACTCCTGGTATCTGCAGGAATATGATTTGCAATAACCTACAGAGGCTGGTAACATGAGGAAGAGGTTAGGAGAACCCTAGAAAGTGGATAATTACACCAAACGAGGTTGCTTTACACAAATGTCCTTTTATCAAACCACTGGATGAGGTTTGCATCTCTGTGGCGGGCGCTATAGAGGGTATTTTAGGGTTGCCTTGCACATAACATGGATTGCTTGTTGCCTTTGACCAGTTTTCTAAAGCCAACCTTGTAGGAACTAGGTGCCACCATTCTCCAGTGACTACTTTCCAAACAATTAAATTACACCAAACCCCAGTAGGCCTTCAATGGTCAGTGAACGCGTTAATTAGATATTGTAACACCAATAACATTAGAATAATCAAACAAACATCCAAGATCATCTTCAGATGAAGGATCATTTTTTTTAAAGTTTGCTTGCCACAAGATATAACAAAAATTAAATAGGTCACAAGTTACAAATGCCTGGTAGTCTGGCTTGACGATTGAGAGTGAACATCAGTACCCTTGGAAGCCTTGAGAAAAAACAGCACACGCCCTAAATAGCGTTTTTGTCCATCTCCTGAACAATCTCTCTGGCCCAGACGCCAGCTGCTTACTCAAGATTGTTGCCTGCAAACTAATGCCAACCTGAACTTACCGGATGATAATATTCCAAAACAAACTTGCGAAGTTGCTAGATAAAACACAGTGGTGCTCTTACCACCTAGTTTCCCAGATACCAGAGTGCACAGATCAATACAGGGGTGTTGTGACACCCCGATTTAGCAGCTACAGCATGGGGTGGTGGTGGCGGCGGGGTGGGGGGGATCTTTATGAGCCTCTCCTTTTTGCAACTCGGCTGACAAAAGTTCATGATTAACACTTTAAAGGAATACCAGCGTTAATAGGAGAGATGGCGGGATCAAGGAAGTAACAAAGATGGGTATGTAGAGAAGGGAAAGGAAGGAAGGAATACTGAATGGAAGGAGTATCGAAAGGAAGAATGGGTGAAAGAAAAAATATAGCATTGGATTGATGGATGGATGGATGGCAGAGTAAAGGGGAATCTGAGAGTGTGGATGGATGGGTAAGTCAAACAATGTATGAATGGATGGCTGCATGCACAGATGATTAATGTATGGGTGGAAAGATTGAATGACAGATGAAAGAATGAATGGATGGATGACAGATGGTAAAGTGAGTTAATCGATATCATCCAGTAGATGAAAGGGTAAAAGGAAGGTTGGACCGATTTTTGGAAGTAAAAGATAAGGGAACTCTTCTAGGGAGACTTAGGCTCACTTGCTTGGTGATGTCAGAGCTTTAGTTCAAAGTGCGGAGTATTTTAATTTTCTGGCTACTCCCTTTGCTCAAACCCAACTGCTTCTGGAGTTCAATGTAACAAACAAAACCTAATGCTCAGAGCAGGATACGTGGTTTATTGTGCAAAATTAATGGCTGCAGCACACAAAACATTTAAAAAATCACTTGTGGCAGAGGATAGCTCATGGTTCTTCCCATTGGAGATCCTACTTTGAATCAACCCTCCTCTAACAAACGAAATATGGGCAAGTGATCTCCCAAACAAACAATGGGCTAAGTTAATAAAAAAGAAAAAGTAGAGTAGAATTTTCTCCTCTGCACACGATATATTTGTTCTCAGTAACATTAAAGCTATATGATCCACTGAATACCTTAGATATCACATACTACCTCTTTCGCTGCAGTTAAAAAGAGTTCTAAAGAATCACAGATTTGGACTGGTTTCATTAAAGGGATATTGGTATGGCAGACTACGGGGAAACTCCGACCCTTTCTGCAGGATTAGCCCCAGAATCCGTTCTCCATGTACTATGTAGATTTGATAAACGTTTCACAATTCAGAAATATTGGGTACGTCCAATATTCATAACACTGAAAATTCAATCCTGCACAAAGGAGTGGAGTGGGCCTTAAAGGATGAATTCAGTAAATTAGCCGCTCTTTTCGTGAAATACATGCATTTAGCAACTAAGAAGCTAAATAAGGCTGCCTTTGATGAACTTGTTACATAAGCAGATACAAAAAAGGCTCTACCAAGTATCTAAGAAAATCATTTCTATTATGGCGGGCCGCCGAGCAGTTCATGATCTTAGATGTTTACTGTAAAAACAACACATCAAATAGTGGCAGGCAGTGAACATTTATTTAGGTCGTTCAAGCACACTGAGCTGGACGGATTCCTCTTTTTTTGATTATCCATTTTCATCTAGGGTTACTACTTTACTCACCTTATGTTTCGGATTTATATTAATGATTTTAAATAATCAAACAATAAAACTTACTCACTTAACCTTTCCTCCAAGCTTTACTCCACACCACTTACCTACCAAGACCCCTCTGTGAGATCAAGTAGTAAATTGGCTGGGCTTAAACATTTTCACAAGGTCTCTCATTTTCAGCACCCACGGGGTACTCGATTGTTTCTCGCTTGTCCCAAGAAGAGATCACAGGTTATGTGCTGATGAAAACCAAGATGGCAGTGAGTTAACCCAGGCTCTACACATTCTACAACGGTAACCCACTCCCCTGGCTTAGCCTTCTCAGTGCAGTCTTGCAGCGTGGTTTACTTCTGAGCAGGAGGGTCTTAACCCTTTCCATGCTCATGACAGAGCGGTTCCATCATGAGCAACGGTGGGTGTGTGCTCATGACGGAACCGCTCCGTCATGGCACCCACCCATGGGGGAAGCAGTGGTGCTCCCCCCATGGGCAGCCCATCTAGCCCCCACAAAGGGGGATGGCAGCGGAAGAGTTTCCGCTGCCACCCCAGACCCCCCCCAGGCAATCCCATGACGTCAGCGTGCACAGTGCGCGCCGACGTCATCAGGAAGCCCTGGACGCGCAGGAAGCCATTTGCTTCCAGGCGTCCAGGAGGAGCGAGGCAAGTTTTCTTGCTCCAGTGGGGCGGGGGGAATTTGGGATGTATTGAGGCATTGGGAGAGAGGAAAGAGTTTTTCCTCTCCCCTGATGTCTCACTGCAGGGCATTCGTGCTGCACGATCGCGCACAGCGTCGCGATCGTGCAGCAGGAATGCCCCACTAGGCACCAAGCAATCAATCAAGACATTTGTAAAGCGCGCTACTCACCCGTGAGGGTCTCAAGGCGCTGAGGGGGTGCTGCTACTGCTCGAACAGCCAGGTCTTGAGTAGCCTGCTGAAGGTTAGTAGGTCTTCTGTCTGCCGTAGGAGGATGGGGAGGGTGTTCCAGGTCTTGGCGGCGAAATAGTGGGAGAACGATTTGCCGCAGGTGGTCGCTTTTCAGATGCAGGGGACGGTGGAGAGGTTGGTGGAGCGAAGCTGGCGTTCCGTGGTGTAGAAGGGGAGTCGTTTGTTGAGGTATGCTGGTCCGGCGTTGTGAAGTGCCTTGTGTGCGTGGGTGAGGAGCTTGAAGGTGATCCTCTTGTTGACGGGAAGCCAGTGCAGGTCTCATGTGGGGTGTGATGTGGCTGTGGTGAGGGATGTCGAGGATCAGGCATGCAGAGGCGTTCTGTATGCATTGCAGTCATTTCAGTAGTTTGGCTGGGGCTCCCGCATAGAGGGCGTTTCCGTAGTCCAGTCTGCTGCTGACGAGGGCCTGGGTGACCGTTCTTCTAGTGTCGGTGGGGATCCATCTGTAGATCTTTCGGAGCATGCGGAGGGTGTTGAAACAGGAGAATGAGATGGTGTTGACTTGCTTGATCACAGAGAGTGTTGAATCGAGGATGAACCCCAGGTTGCGTGCGTGGTCGGTGGGTGTCGGTGCTGCTCCCAGGGCCGTCGGCCACCAGGAGTCGTCCCAGGAAGATGGGGTGGAGCAGAGGATGAGGACCTCCATCTTGTCCGAGTTCCGCTTCAGACGGCTGTTCTTCATCCATTCGGCGACGGCTTTCATTCCTTCGTGGAAGTTGGTTTTGACGGTGAGAGGGTCCTTGGTGAGGGAGAGGATCAGTTGTGTGTCGTCGGCGTAGTAGATGATGTTGAGGTCGTGTCATCTGGCGACCTAGGCGATCGAGCCATGTAGATGTTGAACAGCATTGGGCTGAGGGAGGATCCTTGGGGTACGCCGCAGATGATCTTGAAGGCTTCGGATCGGAAGGGAGGGAGGCGGACGCTCTGGGTTCTGCTGGAGAGGAATTCCTGCATCGTGGAGGCGAGAGCGTAGGGTGCGGTGTATGCCGTTGTACAGCAGGGCCCTGATGTCATCGATGGCGGCGATGAGGGCCGTTTCGGTGCTGTAGTTGCTGAGGAACCCGGACTGGGACGGGTCCAGGATGTTGTTCTCCTCGAGGTAGCGGGTCAGCTGTTTGTTGACAGTTTTCTCGATGACCTTCGCCGGGAACGGGAGCAGGGAGATGGGCCGGAAGTTCTTGAGGTCCCTCTGGTCTGCCTTGGGTTTCTTGAGCAGGGCGTTGATTTCGGTGTGCTTCCAGCTCTCCGGGAAGGTTGCGGTCTCAAAGGAGATGTTGATGGCCTTGTGGACCGGAGGTGTGGAGGTGGGGTGGGATGGTGGCACTGGCTTTGTTGAAGATAAGGTGAGGGCACAGGTCTGACTGGGAGCCAGAGTGGATGGTGCTCATTACTTTGATGGTGTCGATGTTGGTCCAGGTGAGTAGGGGGGGTCGCTGTTGGTAGTGGCCGTGGGGTCTGAGGTTCGTTTGCAAAACAATTTAGGAACAATGTTTAAAATTACAGAGACCTACAAAACGGACAGAGTGAGTAAATATATCACTAGTAGATACAAAATATTTTTGGATATACTTTATTTATGTCACTTTATATATACATTGTAAAGGAATTGCGTATCATATTCATGTGTTTTGATACTTTCAGACTTAAGGCAAAAAATAGAACATTTGTTTCTTATTCTTTCTGAGATAAGTCAAAATTCAAACATAATATATGAACTCAAGTGTGTATTTACAGACGATTTGTGTGAAACAACAGGTTACAGTATCAAATAGTCATGGCTTGATCGATGATACATCCATATGAACTCAAGTATGTATTTACAGACGATTTGTGTGAAACAACAGGTTACAGTATCAAATAGTCATGGCTTGATCGATGATACATCCTACGCGCGTTTCGGCTGTGAAGCCTTCATCAGGATGCCATGTAACTGTGCTTTCTTTATCCTCAAGAGGATAGTAGTATCCCCAGAAAAGAAATGTTGTACCGATGGTCTGTCTCAAGGTGTGAATCCCAGACGGATAAAAGGGAATTGCCTAGACAGATCAAACAGTAAAATAAGTGCTTTATGATGTTACTTGATGCCTGATCCCGCCATATATGTATAGGGGGTGGACATCAGGGACTGGATGGTAATCCCAGATAGCAAGTACTTATGGAGAGTCTGGAATGCAGTGATGTTTAATTCACTTACGATGTGAAATGATAGGACTGCTGCTGTGGGGTCTGAGGTGTCGTTGGCTGCCGTGGTGGACTGGTTGTCGGAGCTGTTGTGGATGTCTGCGATCTTGCGATGGTGGGATGTCGTTGGTGTTGTTGCTGGGGTTGGAGAGTTCCTTCACAATGTTGAAGAGCTCTTAGCTGTTGTGTGCGTTGTTGTCGAGGCAGTCCTTGAAGGAGGTCTTTTTGGCGGATCTGATGAGGTGATGGTGTTGGCGCATGGCGTTCTTGTGGGCTGCTTGGTTCTCCGGTGTCTGTTTGTGGCGCCATTTCATCTCCAGTTTTGGGCCGTTTTGCTTGGAGGTCTGGAGATCCGCGGTGAACCAGCTGGCAGTCTTGTTGGAGCGTGTGTTAGAGGGATTCTTGATTGGGCGAGGGTGTTTGCGCAGTCGTCGATCCAGAGTGAGGTTGATGGCGGCGGCGTCGGGGGTCGGTGGGGTCTGTGGGTGGGCTTCGGACAGTGTGTAGCTGGTTGTTATATTGTATCTTCTATTTGATGTTCAATACTGTTCCCTTAAGAGCCTCAGTTGTTGTTCAAGTAGCACCATAGCAATAGAATGTAAGTGTGTGGCCAGCAAGTCAGTTGCACCTGACTGAACCTAGCTGATGGATGGGACATTTCCTTCTACAGAATAAACTTTTCTTCTTCAACAACTTGGAGAACTTTCCTGATTTTACACTGGCCCCTTTTCAGTCTTGTAAGTCCACAATTGTTAACGTTTGGTTTGCAAGAATGCAGAATGTTGCCACACCACCATTTTTCCTCTCTTCACCAGGAGATCCACCCATAAAGTGGCAAAAGTGGAAAAAAGTGTATGAAAAGTATGCAAAGGTCTGTGGAACCAATTTAAGTGCAGAGCGAAGAACTGTACTTTCACTGCACTGTTCAGGGTCGGAGGGTCAGGAGGTGTTTGATCACCTTCCAGACATAAACGACCACACTCTGAATGAATATGAAGTATGTATGCTTAAGTTAGATAGACATTACTTACCTAAGGTGAGCACCATCCTTGAGAGATATCATTTTGGGCATGGAACCCAAAATGATGGGGAAAGTGTAGAGAATTACGTCACGTCTTTAAGGAAATTGGGATCTTCTTGTAAGTTTGATGCCTTACTGGAAGAGAGAATTAGGGACCAATTCATGCTTGGTTGCAACATACAGAAAGTAAGAGATGATATCTGACAAAAAGATGACCCCACTTTAGATGAAGTTATTAATATAGCTAAACAGTTAGAACACTCATTAAAGTGCGTGGAAATAATGACTAGGCAAGAAAATAAAAGTAATGTTGTGCATGAGGTTAAGATTCCTTCTAATGGTAAAGTCTCCAAGAAGAGTATTAAACCAAGCAGTGGTGCCTTTACTATGAACAAAAAGTCTAACTTTCAAGGGAAATGCTTCCATTGTGGAAATTCTGGTCACCTAGCTAATGACAAAAAATGCCCTGCATTAAAGGCCATTTGTAGCAACTGTAAAACAATTGGGCATTTCAATGTTGTCTGTCATGCAAAAAAGAAAAAGGTAAAAGTGAGTTCTGTCTCACCACAAAACATGTCAGATAGTGATTCGAATTCAGATGTTGACTGCGGGCAAATAGTATCCCAAGTTTCTGACTGTGATAAGAAAGGGCCTTGTGATTATATACTTGTAGAGGGAATGTCTACACGAGTGTTGTTTGACTCAGGGGCGAAAATAACTATTGTTTCTAGACATTTTTACACTCACTTTCTAGAAGGCAAAGTAAAAATCTTAAAAGCTGATATTAAGCCTTATGCTTATGCTGGAGAACCAATCAAACTCATTGGGTACTTTCAAGGCTTAATCAAATACAAAGGAAGATTGGCTTCTGGGAAGATGTATGTCTCCCACAGAGGTGACAGCATCTTAAACTGGTTCCATCAACGAGATTTAGGTGTCATGCTAGATCACAACAATAATCCCCCCATCGTACTAAAGGAAAGGGTGAATGTGAATGAAATGAATGGGGGGGGGGAATGATATTTCGTACACGGAACATCTCAAAAGTTTGTTTCCCAATGTTTTTAAGGATAAGTTAGGTTGCTTACGAGATTACACGCACAAAATCAAATTACTTCCCAACACTGAACCTGTTGCTAGTAAGGTTAGGGGGGTACTTTTCTCAGTGCGGGAGGAGATGAAAAGTCAACTAGATAAGTTGAAAAATGAAGGCATCATTGAAGAGGTCGAAGGGACGCAATGGTTGGCCCCGGTGGTCGCAGCCAGGAAATCTGATGGCAGTCTGCGTCTATGCATAGACTTGCGCTCCCTTAATAAACAGGTCGTTGTAGACAGGTATCCTCTCCTGAAAATCTCGGACATGCTCATGTTATTAAAAGATTCCAAGATTTTCTCCACTGTGGATCTAAAGTCAGCCTATCACCAAATAAAGCTTGATGAGAGATCTAAAGATCTAACAGCATTCATCACACCTTTTGGCACGTTCAGGTTCCTTAGGCTGCCATTCGGTTTAGTCTCTGCAGCGTCGCATTTCAGAGGGCATTAGAAAAGGTGTTGCGGGATCTAAGTGGGGTTAAGATATACCAAGATGATGTTCTGATTTTTGCTCGAGACATGGAGGAACACGACAGAATTTTGAAAGAAGTTTTAAGAAGGTTCTGCGAGAACAATCTTACAGTTAAATTAGAGAAATGTAAGTTTAGGAAATCGTCCATTGACTATTTGGGTCACACCATTTCTGGCAAAGGTGTTGAACCTAAGCGTGAATTGATTGAAACAATTCAGAATTTAGCCTCTCCTACTAATAAAGAAGAAGTCATAAAGATGCTAGGCATGGCAGAGTACTACAGCAAGTTTGTAGAAGGGTTTGCTGAGAGAACAGTTAATATCAGAAAATTGTTGTGCAAAGGAGTTGATTTTCATTGGTCTGAATCGTGTGAGGATGAATTCATTAACTTGAAGAATAGTCTAAAGAATACACCTAAGCTTAAGAGTTTTGATCCAGCTTTGAAATCAGTACTTATCACGGACGCTAGCATGAAGGGGCTTGGTGCCGTTCTGCAACAAGAGGAAGGTAAAGAAGTAAAAGTTATCCTGTTTCTTTCTCGTAGCTTGAGAGGTGCTGAACTGAGGTACTCTGTGATTGAAAGGGAAGATTTGGCAGTTCATTGGGTCATCAAGAAGCTTAAAAACCTACTTTGGGGTACAAAGTTCGTAGTAAGGAGTGACCACAAACCGTTATGTGAAGTGTTTAACAAAAAAGGTTTTGATGCTATTTCTTGCAGGATTTCCAAATGGATTGTAGGTCTCTCAGCTTACGATTTCAAAGTTGAATATCTGCCTGGGGTGCGGAATTGCATTGCTGATTCACTCTCCAGATTGGTTAATTCTAAGGAAGGTGAAATGGACTCAAAGGAGGAAGACTTGAGTGAATGGGTATGTAATGTTGAACAGGATGGGATGAAAGAAGAAAAATGGATAAAGGCGTGTGAATCGGATTTAGAGTTTTTGGAGGTATGCTCTTTGATCGAAAAAGGTTGGTCACGCAAAACTGGTGGGAGTGGAGATGATTTTTGGAATGTGAGGAATGAATTATCTTTAAGTGGAAGTTTGATATTTAGAGGTCCTAGGTTAGTCCCACCTAAAGTATTGCGTGAGGACTTGGTAAAATTAGCCCATGAGGGCCATCAAGGAATGTCCAAGACTAAAGAAAGACTCAGGCTAAATTACTGGTGGCCGGGATTGGACATTCAGGTTGAAAGGTCTGTTAGAGATTGCTTGCAGTGTATCATGAGTGAAAAATCTTTAAAACCTAGAGTTCAACTTATGATAATAAGAGAACGACCCAAAGGTCCATGGGAGGAGCTTGCTCTTGATATTCTAGGGCCTGTTGTGTCTAATGGTTCTGAAATGTTCGTATTTGTTCTCATTGATATGTTTTCAAGATGGCCAGAAATCAAGTTTACGAGGAGTATTGACTCTGAGAAATGTTATAACTTGCTTAAACAAGTCTTTACACGAGAGGGATTACCTGGTTCGCTGTTGACAGACAATGGTGTCCAATTTGTTTCTCGAGAAATGAAGGATTTCTTGCAACGCTGTTCGATTGATCACAAGTTGTGAGCTCTTTACCACACAGAGTGCAATGGCATGGTGGAACGTTTTATACGAGTACTTCAGGAAACCATAAATATGTCAAAACAAAATGGTCTAGATTTAAAAAATGAGGTGTTTAAAAAGGTTGAAGCCTATAGGTTCACTCCCCATGCCACGACTGTGTATAGTCCGTTCATTCTATTGAAAAATAGGAAACCCAATACTCTTGTGGCTTCTTTTTGGGTAAATGTTACAGAATCAAAAAGAAATAAGGAGGTTCCCTTCCAACACTTGTGAGAGAGAAATGAGGAGAAGAAGGCAATTGCTAGGAAGGAGAATTGATGCCAGGAAGTCTGTTAAACCAACCATTGTGAACGTAGGAGACATGGATTTGATAAGAGCACCTGTGGGTAGAAAGTGTTCAGCGTATTTTTCAAAACCCCACAAAGTCATAAAGGTCTTAAGAAATGCAACTAAGTCTGAAGACTCTCGCATATGGAATTTAAATAGGGTGGTGGTTTTGACAAATAAAGCACTTTGTGATGGAAAAAATGACACAGACGAGGGAAACGCAGGTGTAGCACTTTCCACACCTACTCCTTTCCTAAGGGAAAGTAGGATAAGATCTGTACCCACCAAATTCAAAGATTTTGAGTTGAATTTTTGAAATATGCAATCTCTTTATGTTTAAAACGTTTTTATTGAAACAAAACAAACCATGGGGGAGGGGGATAGGAGGTTAGGGTACATATAATACAGTAAAAGAAAAAGGTGCAACTCAAGAGGGTTGGCGAAGGATAGCTCGGTGGTCCAGAGGAAAAGCACAGTAAATGAAAGGCAAGAAATGCAATCTATGGGATTCCTGCGTGCATATCCAACACCCCAAATCTGAGCAATGAAAGCCAGCAGCAACTCAACAAAGCACAACCCACCCCCCCCATCCCCCATCCCCCCAGTAAAGAAAGGAAAAAGAAAAAGAAAACAATACCCCAACCCCCCCGTCCTACGGTCCCGCGCCAGATTTATCTGCCCCAAAAAGCCCCGCACCCCCCCCCCCCCCCGAGGACCCCGCCTCACATGTGATCTAGTCCGCCGGGATTACCGGTGGCGTCAGCCTAAGAAGCCTAAGATACCTCGGACAGGTGAGCTCCCGGAATTCGGTGGACAGCAGCGCTAGAAAGGGTTGCCACAGCTCTTCAAATTGGTCTATCTCCCCCGCCACCGTAAGCGACAACTTCTCCATTCCCAGCACATGCCAGAGCCTATGCAACCAACCCGTAATGGAGGGGACAGTGGTGGTGCGCCGGTGGATAAGGATGTTCTGGACCGCAGACCCCAGCGCAATCGCGATCTGCCTACCCCTGCGGGACTTCAGTGGGTACATTAGGTCATTGGGGAGGCCCAGCAGGACATACGCCGGGAAGCGCGGCAGCTCTATCCCAAAGTGCTTATCCACCTCGTCCAAAACTTCCTTCCAGTAAGCGGTCAGCACGGGGCAATCCCAAAGAATGTGTGAGAGGGTACCCTCCTGCCCGCAGCCCCGCCAGCACCCCTTGTCAGTGTGTTTATGCATTTCATACAGTCTCTCCGGGGTGTAGTACCAATAAGTGGACACCTTAGTAAAGGTCTCCGTAAGGCCCGTATGATATGCAGAGTGCCGCGCCCGATACGCAATTTTGTCCCATTCCTTATGGCTGAGTGTCCTACCCAATTCTCTGTGCCAGCGCTCCCTCCCCGGGTAATGATAGTGAAACGGCGGGGGTTGTAGGTACTTGTACAGATCGGTAATTAGCTTAGCGTCGGAGGTCCGGGTAGCCAGCCACCTCTCATACGGTGTAATTTGACGAGCAGCGGTGTCACGCACCTGGGGCTGGAGGGCCCAATGCCGAACCTGCATGTAGCGCAATCTGTCCAGCTCAGTCAGGCCGAATTCCTGGCGAAGTTGCTGAAAAGGAATCACGCCCTCCGGTCCATAGATCTGGAAGAGCACCCTGCAGCCCGCATGCACCCAATGGGAAAAAACTCCCGGCTCCATCCCTGGGGAGAAGTCCGGGTTGCCCACTATGGGTGTGAACGGCGAAGGGAAGGTGGTGAGGCCCCGAGCCTCACAGACTGCATCCCACACCCTCAGGGGGACCCGCGTAACAAAAGAGGCGTAAAGGTTAGGGGGGCGATGCGCGCGGCGCAAGAATGGAACCTCTTGTAAGGTGCGGCCCGCCACTGCCTGGTCTTGAAAGAGCCAGTGTTTGTCGGACTCCCACCTGCTCCACTCCACCAGATATCGCAGCTGTGCCGCCTGAAAGTACTTACGGAGGTCCGGAATACCGAGACCCCCCCGCCTCCGGAGCAAGCGTGGAGAGGACCCTCTTCATCCGTGGCTTGCGGCCCTGCCAGACAAAGCGGGAGATGTCAGCCTGCATTTGTCGTATCCAGCCCACCGGGGGCTGGAGAGGTAGGGCCTGAAAAAGATACAGTATCTGGGGCAGCACCGTCATCTTAACCGCCGCGATTCGCCCCAGCCAGGACAGTAGGCCCTTGCTCCAGCGGCCAAGCTCCTCCTTGATCTTCCTGCTGAGGGAGGTATAATTGGCTGTAACCATCTCCGGTAATGTGGGCGCCAGCAGAATCCCCAGGTATGGCACCGTGGACGAGGACCACTGCATGGGGAAGAGTCGCTGAAGGTCCCTCCTGGTGTCCGCAGCCAGGGACACGTCTAACGCCACCGACTTGCTCATATTCATTTTGAAGCCGGCCACACGTGCAAAGGCGTCCAGTTCCTGAAGGCAAGCAGGCAGCGACCTCCTAGGGTCATCCAAGGTCAACAGGACATCGTCCGCGTAGAGACTAACCGTGTGGACATACTGGCCCATCTGGACCCCAATAGCATCCGGGTTGTTGCGAATCCTCTGGGCAAACGGCTCCATGTAGAGGGCAAACAAAAGCGGCGAGAGGGGCAGCCCTGCCTCGTGCCGCGTTCGATAGCAAATCCACCGGAGCTACACCCGTTGACCCGCACCGACGCTGAGGGATGCTTATAACAGTTGAATACCATGGTGCGGAACTTATCACCGATTCCCAATTTCTTGAGAACCAGCTCGAGATACGGCCAGTGAACTCTGTCGAAGGCCTTCTCCGCATCAACGGACAGCAACATCCGCTCCCCCGGGACCCGCGAGGCCTTCTCCAGAACATGCGTCACCCGCTTGGTATTGTCAACCGTCTGTCTGCCGGGTACAATGCCAGCCTGGTCCGCCTCCACCAATCCGGGGAGGTGTGGACCCAGCCTGGACGCTAGAATCCCCGTATACAACTTGAGGTCGACATTTAAAAGCGAGATGGGTCGATACGAACCGCAGAAGGCCCGGTCCTTCCCAGGTTTCGGGATTACCGAGACAGTCGCCCTCAGGAGATCCGGTGGGATGGCTCCCGGTTCGGAGAAGGAATTAAATAGCCGAGTAAGGACAGGGGCCACAGCCGTGCAAAAAGTCTTGTAAAACAGGGACGTGTACCCGTCCGGGCCCGGGGCCTTACCATGCTTCAGCCGCGCGATAGCGGAAATCACTTCCTCAACATGGATATCCCGCTCCAGGTGGTCCGCCTGAGCAGGATCCAGCACCGGAAGGGTCACTGATTTCAAATAGCCTTCGGCGTCCCGCGGCGAGGAGGGCTCCTCAGCATACAGCGCCTCGTAGAAGCCGCGGAAAGATTCCGCTACCTCTGCGTCCCCGGAGACGACCACCCCATCCGTACCCACCAGTTCCCTCACGACGCTACGCTGCTGCGTGACCCGGAGCCGGTGTGCTAGGAGCTTAACACATTTGTCCCCCCCAGTGTAGAAGGAATGCTTCAAGCGCAAGGCGGCATACTCCGCCCTATCAAGATCCAGTGCCGACAGGAGCTTCCTCGCAGCCTTCAACTGCCTCCACACCCTTGGCGCCCCCGTGCGGCGGTGGACCTGCTCAAGCTCCCGGACCTGAACGGTCAGCTCGTCCCTTTTCCGTTGCCGCTCCCTATTTTCGGCTGAGGAGATGGAAATAAATTCCCCCCGGAGGACTGCCTTCAATGCCGCCCACTGTGTCGCTTGTGAAGTGTCGGTGTTGCTATTGTGAGTTAGGTAATCCTGTATGACCTCCCCAATGCGCTTCACTACAGACTTTTTGTGTAAAAGGGTATCCCGAAGGCGCCACACCCCCCTAGAGGGGGAGGCCGCCGGCCACTTGAAGACTGGTGAATGGTCAGACAGGGTCAGGACCCCAATGTCCGCCGCCGTGGCGGCGGCGCGCATCGGTCCACTCACCAGAAGATAGTCCAGCCGTGAGTAGGTTCGGTGTGCGTGTGAAAAGTAAGAGTAGTCCCTATCAGTGGGGTGCATGGAGCGCCAAAGGTCATGTAAGTCCATTTCCGCAATCCGGGCCTTCCCAGCCTGGGACAGTTCCCCCGTCTGCGGGGAGCGCTGTGCCGATCTGTCCATCACAGAATCGAAGACAATATTAAGGTCTCCCCCCAAAATGACGTGGCGGTCGGGAGAAGCAGTGACATCCACTAACACGGAGTCCAGCAAACGCTCTTGGTGGTCATTTGGGCTATAAACGGAACCGACTGTAAACGCTATGCCTCCTAAGCGCATGCGATACGCAAGAAGCCTCCCCTTCTGTTCAGCACACTTATACAAAACCTCCCCCCTAAAGGAGCTCGCTAAAAGAATGGCTACCCCCGCCGTCTTGTTCGCTGCCGAGGAGAAGAACTGGGTAGGGAACTTAGCAGAGCGCAGCCTATGGCAATCCCGGGACAATAAGTGGGTCTCCTGCAAGAGGCAAATGTCCGCCTGCGTCCCCTCCAGCAAAGATAAGATCGCTCTGCGCTTCACAGGGTTATTCAGACCCTGAACATTAAGGGTCACTACCTTTAGGGCCGACATTCCTCCCGGGGATCAGGAACGCCGTGCAATGGGCAGGGGATCAGCGGGTGGGGCGCGCGGGGCAGCTGCGCGGGACAAGCCAAAACAGACCAAGCGTGGGCACGGACGACATCGGACGGGACCTCCCTAACCCCAGAACAACCCCTACACCCACCCAAAACACAAGCCTGGCAACTAGCCAAATGCAAACTTAAACACCCCATTGTCCCAGTCAAGCCCCAAAACGGGCAAGTCCGTAGAAAAAAACGAAGTGGACGTCCAGCCACTCACCTCCATCCGCTCCCCCCCGACCCCCCCGCCCCATACCCAGCATTTAAAGAAGCTAGAGGCATCTCCCCCCGGAGTGAGTGTTAGGCCGTCAAGGCCACGCCGGTGGAGCCGGCCGAGTCCCTGGCCGCCGCCCTCAGAGCGTCGGCCATGTCCGCCCTGATGGTAGGGGAATCAGGACGCCCTGCGCTGGCCGCCGATCGTCGCCTCGTCGACCTCCGCCGGCTCCGTCTCTCCAAGGGCCTCCACGACGGTGTAGCCCCTTCCTCCTCCGCCGCCGTAAGCCCCAGGACCCCACAAATGTCCTGCAAGGAGCGTAGCTGATGTAGCACCCCATTCCACCGGAAGATCAGGCGGAAGGGATGTCCCCAAGAGTACGGCGTCTCGTGTTCGCGCAAAAAGTCAGTGGCAATCCTGAAGGACCTGCGTTTCTGCAGCGTGATGGCGGAGAGGTCCTGATAAAGCGCCACAGGCCGCTCCCGGAAAGTCAGGGGCTGTTTCCTGCGGGCCTCAGTCATGATGCGTTCCTTCAGCGGGAAGTCGGGCAGGAAAGCCAAAATATCCGGTGGAGGTGCCGATGACTGGCGCTGCCGGCCAACCCTATGTGCCCTATCAATGCGAATAGGGAAGTCCGCAGCTTCCCCCAGGATCTCTCGGAACAGGTCCTGCAGGTAGCCCCCCAGATCGGACCCCTCGTCTGCGGACGGCACACCACGCACTCGAATGTTGTTCCTCCGTGACCTGTTCTCAAGGTCCTCAGAGTGGGCCTGGAGCTCAACACACTGCTCCCGGAGGCGGAGAACGTCCTGTTGAAGATGGACTATCTCCTCATCCCGGCGTTGGGCCTCCGTCTCCACCGTTTCAACGCGCTCGCCAAGGCCCTCCACTTCCCTACGCACTTCCCGGACCTCGCTGGCCACTTCCCGCTTCAGTGTCTGGAAGTCCTCTTTGAGGAAGCTAAACCGTTCTTCCATAAAGGACCTCGTGACCGGTGGCTCCCCCCCAGTCACATCCGCCGAGGCCCGGGAAGACCCCGGCGAGGGCTGTGTTCTGTCCCGCAGTTGCTGGGCCCTGCCAAGCATGTCCGGCAGGGTGCGGTCCCCCTTCTTCGAGCCGCCTCTACCGGTCATCGCAAACACTGCGGTCGACGGGTGGGCACAGGTCCAGCCGCCCCAGGGATGCCCAGCCGCTGGCAAGCGCTCGACGTGGGGGTCCCCCCGCAAGCAGAATCGCTGCGTCACAGGCGACAAGATGGCGGATCAGTTCGGTCACCGCCAGCCGCGGGTGCCCATCCGAGACAGCAATGGAAGCTACAGTGGGGGGCTCCTCATCAGCACGTCCCTCAGAGAGTCAGCCCGGCAGCAGTGACGGTCACATACATCCACCAGCAAGGGCTCCGTTGAAGGCCAACACCACTGATCCCTCTGGGACAAAATGGTGGCAGGGCGGGGCAGGGCAGAACGACCAGGCCCGGCGACACCACCGGGGCCCCACAAACGCACAGCCATCAGATAAGTTCCACCGCCGGTTTCAGTCTGTCACACGCAGGGGCCCAGATGGTCCGACCCCAACAAAGAGTCCGCCGTACTGCGGCCAAGGGACAGGGGCCCACACAGTGCGAAGTGTCGCCGACACAAGTCTGAGTGCCAAAGCACCCGTCCTAAGTCTTCCGCACCGCCGGTTCCCAGCCCACAGAGCTCCTTCACCCTCCGTCGAGCGACGGGTCAGACTGCCTCCAGATCGCAGCTTTCAGCACCAGGCCCAGCCGAGGCGCCCGGACAGCACTCCGATGCGCTCCGCCTCCCAGGCCCTCCGTCGCTCCTCGAACTCGATCGGACTTTTGGGTGACTTCCCTCGAGGCGATCCGAACCAAAGCGACAACAACGTGCGCGCCAGGTGCTCCGCCGCACTCCTCTCACACGCTGAGCCTCAGCGGGGGGAGAAAAGCGTAAGAAAAGGGCTCAAGCTTGGCCGGGCCGGAGGAGCTACGGGAGGAAGCGTCCGCTCACCCCGCCATCTTGGCCACGCCCCCTATGCAATCTCTTTA
This sequence comes from Triturus cristatus, assembly GCF_964204655.1. NCBI lineage: Eukaryota > Metazoa > Chordata > Amphibia > Caudata > Salamandridae > Triturus > Triturus cristatus. The sequence goes on from NC_140580.1 coordinate 991,999,035, forward strand.
ATGTTTTTTTTTATTCGTTTTTTGGGTTTGCTTGTATGTGTTTTAATGCATGGGAGGAAGGTGTGTTATATCGGATCTTCTATTTGATGTTCAATACTGTTCCCTTAAGAGCCTCAGTTGTTGTTTAAGTAGCACCATAGCAATAGAATGTAAGTGTGTGGCCAGCAAGTCAGTTGCACCTGACTGAACCTAGCTGATGGATGGGACATTTCCTTCTAATAAATAAACTTATCTTCTTCAACAACTTGGAGAACTTTCCTGATTTTACACTGGTCTTCTGTTATTTTGCTCCAGCAGCGGTGGGGGATCTGTTGAGTGCGGTGGTGCGTGGTCGGCTTCTCGAAGGTGAAGTGGACGCAGCGTTAATCGGTCCAGTGGAGTTCGGTGGTGTGGCTGAAGGAGACGTGGGAGCTTGTGGAGAAGATGGGATCAAGCGTGTGGCCAGCGGAGTGGGTGGGCATTGTCACGAGCTGAGTCCGAGGTTAACTAGGTTGTCGATCAGGGTGGCGGAGTTGGTGTCGTTGTTCTCGAGGTGGAAGTTCAGGTCCCTGAGGAGGATGTAGTCCGTGGACGCAAGGGCGTGTGTGCTGACGATGTTGGCGATGGAGTCGCTGAACTGTGGCCTGGGTACGGGGGGCCTGTAGATCAGAGTTCCTCTGAGGGTGGTGTTGGGATCAGTGTGGATCTGGAAGTGCCGGTGTTCGGCGGTGTTGAGGGTGTCCTCGGAGTTGGTTGAGACCTTGAGTGTGGACTTGTGGATGATGGCGATTCCACCTCCTACTCCGTTGGTGCGGTCTCTGCAGGTGATCTTGTAGCCATCCAGGATGGCTATGGCGATGTCGGGTGCCGAGGAGTTGCTCATCCAGGTCTCTGTCAGGAAGGCGACATTCGGGGAGGACGTGGCGAGCAGGTCCCAGAGTTCGACGGTGTGTTTGCGTGCGGAGCGGTTGCTCAGGAGTATGCACCTGAGGTGGTTGCATCCTGTTCTGGTGGGTGGATAGGCGCGTCTTCTGCTGGTGAAGCTGCAGTTCCGGCAGGAGAAGGGTCCTTAGGTGCGCTTCGGGGTGGCCTGGAAGCAGGTGTGTGCTCTTCCGGTGTTGAGTGCATGGAAGGTGCATGGAAGGTGCTGGCATCGTAGCAGAGACGGGTGTTGTGGCGTTCGCGGGGGCCAGGGGTTCTGGCGCTGGGCGCAGTCCAGGCGGGGACGGGCGCAGACGGGCTTGCCTTAAGCGTGCCTTCGGAGCGTCAGCGGCGCGGCCGCAGAGCGTCCGCCATAAGAAGGGGAGGTGGGAGGGAAGAGCAGCTGGGAAGAGGGAGCAGACGAATGGGAGCGGGGGGCGGGCCGCAGGGAACGCAGCGGCGGGAAAGTGGGATCGGCGAATGGTACAGAAGGAAAAAGAGGGGCACAGCAGAAACAGGGGGAATGAAGGGGCAAAAAGAGAGTACAGTGAAAACAATTAAAACAATTACAATACAGGAAAAAACAAAGCAAGCAAGTAGAAACCTATGGCCTACCACTGGCCACCAGGGATGAGGCGCAGGTGGTAGCCTGCGGGTGGAGGAGGGCCTCGAACTCTCGGCAGAGCGACAGAAGGGCTCAAGGGCGCAACACAGGTGGTGCTGTGCGGCGTGGGGAGCGACCTGCCTAAACAGGGTCAAGGGTCATTCCAGAGATTCCTTATTTAGTTAAAGGAAGCGACCCTTTGGGCAAGGGCCGCTTCCTTATAGGCAAATTATTTTTAAGACTTTTCTGCCCCCCTGGGGACAGATCGCCTGCATTTTTTGGTGTTTCTGGCCCGGGGTATTTTGTTTTGTGTGTAATGGAACCGACATGGTTGCTTCCAAGGGGGTAAAATTTGGTTACAGATCTGCCCCTCTTTTTTGGCCTTTCTGCCCTAGGCGTGGGGGGGGGGGGTGAGGCAGAAAACCCTACTAGGCACCAGGGATTTATTTCTTTTGCAAGGGGAGCACATTTCTGTCTGCTGTTTTCTGCCCCACCTGGGAGACAGATCGGCCGGGCAGACAACCTCATCCGATCCCTTGGGCAAGATGACCCCTCATTTTTCTCAGCCCTATTTGAAGGCCCATCTGGAAGATTGACCATTTGGGTAGTGACAAAGCGTGTTATAATGTTAATTGTTTCATTTCTTGTGAATTGCAATTGTAATGCTTTATTTCTCCCTTTTTGTTCTAGTTCAAGGTTTTTGCTCTTTAGACTGTTTCAGGTCACGGTTTCGTTACTGGTGGTTCTGTTTGTGTAGTTGCATGTGTTTAGTAAGAGACTTTTTTTGTACAATGTAAATGAGTTTCATTTCTCTCTGCATGAACGTGTTTTTTGCAAAATGGTGTAATAGTAGTATGTTTGGCTTCTGTTTTTTGAGTGACAAAAACCTTTTGCATTTGTGCTCGAAGTGTATTTTGTTGTCTTGTGAGTAATTGTTTTTTTGTTGTTTTTTTCTAGTGTGATATCGTTGATTTTTGCTGTGTCTATGCAGAGTAGGTGCTGGCGAGTGTAGCGGTCTCTTGCAAGTGAATCGTATAGTTTGAGTATATAGATCTTTGTGATAAAGGCACACATTCTTTTTACTTACTTATTTTGCACAGTGTTGGTTGTTGTTGACTTGTTTGTGCAGTCTCCTTTCTTAGTAAGGATAATGGCTAGCCACAGGATTACTGCTCAGCAGGTTGTTGGTATGCTTTTTGAGTCTTCCTTGGACCATGGTTCAGAGACTGACTCTGCATCTGAGGCAGAGGAGGGAGTGAAAGATTCAGACAGCGAGTTTTCTCTCCACATGGAATCATCAGATGATGAAGCTACTCTCAGTGCGAATGAAGTGCCTGTTTTAGCGGAGGACATTGATGTGCAGATAGTGCAGCAAGAGGCATCTGGGCTGCAGCCTGAAGCTGCAGGGCTTCCCGTTGGAAGTGCTGACCTCTGGGTTGCCCCAGGCATCGTGCAGCAGGAATTGGCAGACTTTACTGGTGTTCCAGGGTGTAGAGTGAATAGTGAAAACTTTTTGCCGATACATTTTTTTCAGTTGTTTATGGACGACGTATTTTTGGCAGAGATTGTTGAGCAGACTAATTTGTATGCCGAACAGTTTTCGAGGGACATCAGTGCCAGCCTTAGGCCCAACTCTAGAGCTACCCGGTGGACTCCCACTAATCTGGAAAAGATGAAGATGTTCTTGGGTTTAACGGCAGTCATAAGTCGTGATACGTATTTGTGTCTTCTTCGGATGCTGCATTTTGTAGATAATGGTTTAGTGTGGTCACGAGATCACCCTGATTGTGCCCGCCTTTTTAAGATTCGGCCTGTCATTGATCACTTTGTAGATTGATTTTCTGAGATCTATGCTCCAGCACAAGAAATAGCAGTGGATGAGTCTTTGGTCTTGTTCAAGGGCCGCTTGGCTTTTAGGCAATACATTCCTAATAAGAGGATACGCTATGGAATTAAGCTGTATATGCTCTGTGACAGTAGGACTGGATATGTCTCTAATTTCAGGGTGTACACTGATAAGAAATCCAGGATTAACCCCCTGGTTGTCCGTCCACTTTTGGAGTGACTGAGAAAATTGTGTGGGAACTTGGTAGAGGACTTTTTAACAAAGGTCACCATTTATATGTAGATAACTTCTACACTGGTGTGCAGTTGTTCAGGGAATTGGCCAAAGTGGACACTGTTGCTTGTGGCACAATCCGCTTGAACCGTAAAGGTTTCCCAAAAGAACTTGTTTGTCAAAAACTTGTGCAGGGACAGTGCGTTGTGTTGCAAGGAACTTCTAGCTGTCAAGTTTTCAGACAGGAGAGATGGCAACATGCTGACTACCATCCATGATGACAGCACTTCACCTGGGACTGTTTGCGGTCAGGTTGCTGAAGCGCGCAAACCTGTGTGCATTTTAGACTATGATAGGCACATGAGTGGTGTTGATAGGGTAGATCAGAGGTTGGTACCTTACACTGCTCTTCGTAAGACTTTCATTTAGTATAAAAAGTTGGCTATCCATCTTTTCCACTTGGCAACCTTTAATGCTTTTGGTGTAGTCAAGGATTGTTGTCCTGAGTCAAATATGACTATTGCTAAGTTTACAGAGTCTGTAATAGGCCGCCTTGTTGTAGTGGAACAGGCAAGTGCTCCTAGAGTTGGAGTGGTGGAGGATGTGACTAGATTGAAAGATCGCCACTTTCCTGATCACATTCCTCCCACACCCTCAAAAGACTTTCCCAGTAGGAGATGTAGAGTCTGTTGGCAAAGAGGTACGCAGAAGGAGACTCGTATGTACTGCCCAGAGTGTCCTTCTAACCCTGCGCGGTGTGTGACTGCTGGTTTTAGAATGTACCACATGCAAAAGAATTTTTGGGAGCATCCATGAGTGGTAAAGTGAACTGCCTAGCCTCTATTGTTTTTATATTTTTTGTTCAGTTTCAAGGTTGGCATCTGTGCAATGTATTTAGTTTCAGATTTTGTGTTAGTAGATTTGTATCTATTTGCAATTTGTTTGTGTTTTCTTTTTTGTATAAACAAATCCTAAATGTGATAGTGGGTGTGTGTAGGCTGGCGTTCGGCTGGCGGCGTGCCTGGACTGGCGCTCGGCAGGCGGCGTGCCTGGACTGGCGCTCGGCAGGCGGCGTGCCTGGACTGGCGCTCGGCAGGCGGTGTGTGAGTAGTGACTTGCTGCTGGTCCACTGGTGAGGTATAATTTTACTCGGGATACTGAGGGGGAACGCTGTGGGATAGGCCATTTGTGCCGGCACGGTGATTCCAGACAAACATATGTGGAAAATGGGTTTTCTTCAGCTAAATTTGAGGTTTGCAGTGCATTCTGGGTAGGAAAACGTTAGAAGTTCCACGCAAGCCATATCTCATTGGACTCCCCCGTATGTCTAGTTTTCAGAAATGTTTGGGTATGGTAGTTTCCCAAGATGGCTGCCGAGGCTGGGGCCAAAACCACAGGTGCCCCCCCCCCCCCAAAAAAAAACAGGTAGTTCTGTTATAGGTAATTTTGAAGTCGCCACAGTACTATTTGGGATATTTCATATTGCAGGCACTATGCCTACCCACACAAGTGAGGTACCATTTATCGGGAGACCTGGGAGAAGGCTGGGTGGGAGGAAATATGTGGATCCACGCACATTCCAGAAGTTTCCCACACAGAAATTTTTTTAAAAAGTGATTTTTTCAGCTAAATGAGGTTTGCAGGGGAATCTGGGTAGGAAAACATTGGGGGACACACGTAAGCCATACGTCCCTGGACTCCCCCAGGTGTCTAGTTTTCAGAAATGTGTAGGTTTGGTAAGCTTCCCTAGATGGCCGCCGAGCCCGGGCCAAAAATCTCATGGGACCCCCCTTGCAAAACCAGGTTGGTTTGTTATTTTGGGGTCGCCTCAATAGGTTTTGGGCCCTTACTTGTCGCAGGTACTTGACCCACCCACACAAGTGGGCTACCTTTTTTCTCTGAAGACTTTGGGGAACGCAGGGTGTGTGGAATTTTGTGGAACCACGCAGATTCCAGAACTTTCCACCACAGAAATGTGAGGATGATGTTTTTTTGGACAAATGTTTAGGTTTGCAAGGGATTCTGGGTAACAGAACCTGGTGAGAGCCAGTCAAGTCTCCCCATCCTGGATTCCCCTGGCTGTCTAGTTTTTAAAAATGTATAGGGTTGCTATGTTTCCCTAGGTGCTGGCGGAGCTAGGATTCAAAAACTACAGCTACGCACATTGCAAAAAAGGTCTGTCTTCACTGTGAAAATGTGGTGTGTCCACGTTGCGTTTTGGGCCGTTTCCTGTCAAGGGCACTAGGCCTATCCACACAAGTGAGGTACCATTTTTCTCGCAAGACTTTGGAGAATGCGGGGTGGGTGGAATTTTTATTTTGTGGATCCACACAGATTCCAATACTTTCCACCACAGAAATGTGAGGGAAATGTGTTTTTTGGACAAATGTTTGGGTTGGCAAGGGATTCTGGGTAACAGAACCTGGTGAGAGCCAGTCAAGTCACTCCATCCTGGATTCCCCTGGTTGTCTAGTTTTCAAAAATGTATAGGTTTGCTAGGTTTCCCTAGGTGCCGGCAGAGCTAGGGTTCAAAATCTACAGCTAGGCACTTTGCAAAAAAAGGGTCAGTTTTCACTGTAAAAATAAAGTGTGTCCATGTTGCATTTTGAGCCATTTCCTGTCGTGGGCACTAGGCCTACCCACACAAATGAGGTACCATTTTTATCGGGAGACTTGGAGTAACACAGAATTGTAGAGCAACTGATATTACCTATTGACTTTTGATGCATTTCTGCCTTCCAGATGAAAGACGAAGTGTAAAAAAGAAGTCTTGTGAAAAATGACCTACAATTCTCATGCTAGTATGGGTACTCCCAATTATGGAATTCTGCAAATAACTATTGTTTCTAAACTCTGTATTTTTTTCCAATTTCAGAAATAAATATATGTGTCTTTCAAACCAATTTTTCCATGTATATATTTTCCCAAAATAATTGTTGTATACCAGGTACATAATAAAAAACCATTGCAAGACGCTGCTCAGTTATTGGCTCTGGGTTCGTCGGGTTCTTGGTGAACCTACAAGTCCTATATATCCCCACAACCAGAAAGGTCCAGCAGATGTAACAGTATATTGCTTTCAAACAGCTGTCACAATTAGAAGAAGTTACAGGTGAAAACGTTGGCACAAATGGCTGATTTTTTCAACTAATTTTCAATTTTTCCTATATTCAACTGTTAGTTTCTATAAAGAAGCTTTGAAGGATCTACACAAATGACCCCTTGCTGAATTCAGAATTATGTCTACCTTTCTAAAATGTATAGCTTTCCAGGATCCATTATTGCTTTCATACCCATTTCTACCATTAACTGGAAGAAGGTTGAAAGCACAAAAAATAGCAAAAATAGGCTATATCCCAGTAAAATGCAAAAACTGTAATAATTGTTGGTTTTCTGACAAACGTCTGTCAGTCCCTAAAAGCTGGGAAAATGGTAATTTCAGCCCCACAAACCCTTTGTTGATACCATTTGCAGGGGAAAAAAACAGACTCTTTCATTTGCAGCACTTTTTTCCCCATTTTTCCCAAAAAAATAAAAATTGTAGCTATATTTTGGCTAATTTCTGGGTCCCCTCCAGGGGAATCTACAAACCCTGGGTACCTTTAGAATACATATGATGTTGGAAGAAAAGGACGCAAATTTGGTGTGAATACCTTATGTGGTCAAAAAGTTACAGGGGCTTAAGCGCGAACTACCCTAAATAGCCAAAAAAAGGCTTAGCACAGTGGGGGAAAAGGCCTAGCAGTGAAGGGGTTAAATAGCTGGCAGCCAGCGCCAAGTGAAAGATTGTACAGACCGAATCTAAAGAAACTGCAAAAAACTGTGAAACCTCCTGCCAGACAGCTGGGGCAACGGAATAGATATAACAAGCATTTGCAATGCAATAGGTCTCGAATTTGCAAAAGCTAGAGCTATTGGCATTGTAAACGACAATGCCTTTTATATATGAGTTTTGAAAACCTGCACGCGGTGTATAAAAACGCACTTTGTACTTAAAGTCGTTTCTTACGAGAAGCAAGGCGGTCAGTAACTGTGCCTCTTTCACTGTCAGCCTTGCTTCTCGTAAGGAAGCAAACTTATGGCAGGATGTGAACGGGGACTATTCCATAACATGGACCAAAGTAATACACCTAATAATGAAAGGCAACAAAGATTCGCTCTAAAGGCTTGTGCACTGCGTCCTAGAGAGCATAATAAGCATGCACTAAAGAGATCCTTCTCACTGAAGGAAGCCCACATTACAATGTATGTTGCGTGGCCCAAACAGTGGGGATGGAGAAAATTACAAAGCGAGGAGCCCGAGATTCTGAGAAGCAAGGTTGAGTCCCACTCTACAAGGGTTAATACCTCTTCAACACTCACCCCTCCACGGGGAGCTCCACCTCTGTGGCCTTCCAGAAAGTACTTTACTTAACATTTAAAGGAAAATAGAGTATTTGCATGGCAGCTCCCAACAGTTAGCTCTGTCTCCAAGAAGCACTGGTATATCTGGTCAGTTATCTAGCCCAATTATGCAGGTCACCATCAAAGTTTGGGAGGATGGATGTGAGCAGAGTGAATGGCATGGCGCAGCACATCTGTTCAGTGACTGCCTGTCACCTTGAGGCAAGCCCCTGGCTCTTTCCATTGGTGAAGCTACCTCAGGGGGGCAAGCTTTTGGGTATTTAGTTTAATTGCTGAGGGCAGTTGTGCAGACGAAACTACACATTACCTTGGCAGCTTGGTTACCTTTAAAATCAAAGTGTTTGAACACATAATGGGGAAAACGCAAGAGCAGCATCAAGTGTGTATAGTTGAAATTGAAACTTTATTCCAGATGGACCCATGACTGCTTCCCTGCACCGATGACAACAAGTGCTTTCCAGGTGCTTACATTCTAGAATCCCCATGTGAATACATCATCCCCATTTCATACACTCTAACCTTACCATACTGCCAAGTGTCTAAAGAATTGTGCTTGTAAATCTAAGAGGTACTGAGTGTATGTAGTATAGGGATAAGGTAGAAATAAGACTACAAATCTGGTTCTTCTTTATAAGTAAAAGGATTTAATCCAGAGATATGAAACCCACGACTTCTCCAACTCAAGATCCCAGTAAGAATGATATTGTACAAGTTACATTCTAAACTCTAGATTACCCAGCACAATACATTCTAATCTTTAAAGAGACATGTGTAAATAATATGTACAATTACAGCATATAACACATCCCCCTTTTTACAAATGAAATGAAAACAATAAACAGCATTAAACATATCACAATAATAATAAACAAAATCCTTATTTCGTGAAGAAGGAATTCTAATACGAGAACTTTGCCTTACAAACATGTGGTCACCAGAACCACTTACATTTCTAGTTTCACCACTGTCATTACAGATCACTGAATCGTTATTCCTAGAACCATTGTCACCATCCCCCTCTCTTAACAAAGAATTAGAAAAATGAGAAGACAACTCATTTTTATCATTCTTGCCATTCAGATCACCTAAATTAAACCAATCCGAATGATCAAACAATTTACCTTGAGATCTCAACTTATCACAAATAATTTTTTCTTGACCCTTTTTGAGTTTAATCAAAGCATTCCGATTCCACCATCCACGATCATGCAACATAATTGACATTCTAGCCACCTTTATAACCCTAGCTGGTTCCGAAAATTTTGATTGACCTTTCCCAACTCTAATAGGCTTTTTTATGAGTACCCAATCTCCAGGAACCAAATCCACCTCCTTAACATGTTTTCTAGCATCATAGTTAGCTTTATACGATAGCTGTTTCTCTCTTACATATGTCCTAACTTTTTGCCAATCAATCTCATGGTGATTACCAAGCTCTACTTTACCCTTCAGCCATGATGGACTAAACATTGTGACCGGTTTCCTACCTCTCAATAACATATATGGGGACAAGTTTGTGGTAGAATGGGGAGTCACATTATAACTCCAAATCTTATCACAAATATACTTATATACATCCAACCCATTATTCAAGGCAGTTTGTACCCCTTCCTTCAACATTCTGTTGGCTCTTTCAACCAACCCATTTGAGGCAGGACTATACAATGGCACTAAAATATGTTTTACAGAAACTTCACTCAGAAATTTTTCAAAGTCATTAGACACAAAGTGGGTACCATTGTCGGTAACAATCTGGGAAGGCAGCCCTTCAATCAAAAACAAACGCTGCAAAAAAGAAATAGCTGCCTTGGAATCTGAACTCCTGACAAAAGAGAAATACAACCATTTAGAAAAATAATCAATAACCACAATCAAAAATTTGCTGTCATTCCCAAGTATGTTAAAAGGACCTGAAAAATCCAACCCCAACTTTTGCCATGGTCCACTAGGCCATTCAACCGGACACAAAGGGGAAGTAGAATTACGCCAGTGTTTGTCAGAACACAAGCATTCAGGACACTTATCCACAAATAACTTGACTTGACTATCTATGCCTGGCCACCAATACACATCTTTGATTTTCCTAATCGTACTGGAAATTCCCAAATGTCCCTCATGCGCAAGCACTATAATTTTACTCCTTAAACACTCAGGTGGTACAACTTTGTCATCTCTAAGAAGAATATCATTGACAACTGAAAGCTCGTGCGCCACTTGCGAGAAACATTTGTCCTGCATAGATAAACTTCTATCACATGGCCATCCCTGAACCAAAAACTTCTTCACCCTTTCCAAACAAGAATCTTTCTGTGCACCTTCCATCCATTCCTCTTCCGATAACTTAGTCATATGTGTGATATCACTAATGCTAAACACCACGTCAGAATCGGTATTGCTATCACCCTCCGAAACATCACACTCCAAGGGAATCCTAGACAAACAGTCAGCCCTGACATTCTTGCCACCTGGAATGTACTTGATATCAAAATGAAATTCCTGTAATCTAGCAAGTAGTCTGATCAAACGAGTGGAGGCTTTGTTGGAATTACTGTCACCTAACATATATATCAATGGTTTATGATCAGTGAACAACTGAAATCTTGAACCCCAGATATACATTTTAAATTTCTCTACAGCCCAACAACATGCTAGAGCTTCACGTTCTATAGTGCTGTAATTTAATTCAGCACTACTCAAAGATCTTGACGCGAATGCTATAGTGAATTCCTTTCCCTCCACCATTTGACTCAAAACTGCGCCTAGACCCTTTGAACTAGCATCCACGGTAACAACACAACTATGACCATGAGAAAAAGCTCTGATAGCAGGTGCTTCCAAAATTAACTTTTTAACCTTTTCAAAGGACACTTGAGTTTCCTCAGACCAAAGAAATTTCGCATTCTTTTTTAACAGGTCCCTCAGGGGTTGTACAATGATCGCATAACTTTGCACAAACCGAGCATAATATTCACTCAACCCTAAAAAAGCTCTCAATGCATCCTTGTCTAAAGGTCTCGGAGCTTCTTTAATGGCATTGACCAGAGATAATTTAGGTTTGATACCATCAACAGAAATATTATGCCCCAGATAATCCACCTCCTGAGTAATAAATTTACATTTACCTTAATTGACAGTCATACCAGCCTCTTCTAATATATGTAAAACTTTATCAAGAAGTGAATAGTGTGACTCAAGAGTGGGAGTATGAATTAAAATATCATCTTGAAAAGCCTGAATGCCTTTCATTCCGGTAAACAACTTGTCCATGTGACGTTGGAATACACTAGCAGCAGATGCTAACCCAAACGGCATACGTTTATACATGAAGACACCAAAAGGTGTCACAAAAGTGGTTAAAGATTGAGATTCCTTAGACAATGGAATTTGATGGTAAGCTGATTTTAAATCAATAGTGCTAAAGAATTTGCTACCACCTAAATTAGCTAACATCTCTTGGATTTTAGGAAGTGGATGGTAATCCACAACAATATTTCTATTCAAGACTCTCAAATCTGCACATAAGCGGATCTCGCCAGAACTCTTGCGAGCCACTACAGCCGCAGAAACCCATTCAGACGACTCAACAGGCATTATAATATCTTGTGCACACAAATCATTCAAAGTCTTCCGTAAATCTTCTCTAGCAGACAAAGGCACAGGTCTGCACTTTTGAACAATAGGAAAAGCATTTTTTTTAAGTTTGATAGTATGATGGAAATTTTTAACCAATCCTATCTTATCAGAAAACACGCTAGGATACTTTGCTACAATATTGTTGACATCATCCACATTGTGCTTTCCTAAGTCATGTTTATGTACAATAGTTGATATAGGCAGATCACCTAAAGTAACAGGTTCTATATGTCCAGGTCTCAAAATAATTCCTAGATCTGCCTGATCTTGCCACCCCAGAATGTCCCTGCCATTCACCGCAACATACACCTTTGTGTAAATCTCTCTACCCATAAACTTGATGGAATCCGAAAAATATCCTTTCATGGTAATGTCAAACCCCCCAAATGCTTTAGGATTTACATCAGTAGGTTTCAAAAGAACTTTTGACCAAAACTTGCAAAATGTTATCTCATCTAAAATAGTTATGGGAGATCCTGAATCCGCCATGACATTCACATCAATAACCCCAATAGACACGCTACATAACGGTCCTTTACACCTTCTTACATCACCCCGTAAACTATTTACTTCAATTGTAGATAACATGTTGTTCATGGCACTGCAAAGATCCTCCTGTTCAATGTCTAAGCTATTGATCTGACTTTTATGTTTAGAAAATCTGCATACTGTGTAAAAGTGACCAATCTTCTTACATGTATTACATCTTTTTCCTTGTGCAGGGCAATTGGGTGAATTCCCCATGTGGTACTTAGAACCACATCGATAACATGAACCTTTTTTTACAGAAGAACTGTTAACTTTCATTTTCGTGGACACTGCACTAATATTTGTTTCATTATTGTCAGCACTCCCATCAACTTGCAAAACTTTAGAATCTACATTACTGGAAGAATTCTGTGTCAAAATTTTTGACGACACCACAGAACGTTCAATACTCCTTGCAATGTCCATAACCTCATCTAGTGAAGGGTTCTTACATGTTAAAATACGTTCTTGTATTTTCTTATTATGACAGTTAAATACTAACTGGTCACGCAAATAAGTGTCCAATTGGGAAGCAAATTGACACTTTGCTGCTAGAACACGTAGCACAGCTAAGTAATCCTCAATGGATTCCTCTTGTGTTTGTTTACGCTTAAAAAATAGGTGACGTTCAACCATAACGGAAGGCTCATCTACATATTGTTTACCTAATCTAGCCAAGGCTTCTGCATATACATTCCAACTATCATCCCTGGGTGGAGCTGTTACTACGGGTAAATTATCAAAAACATCTTGACCAGCATTACCTAAATGGTTAAACAATAATGCTTTTTTCCTTCCTGCAGAGTATTTCGTAGCATCAATAGCTTCTAAATAATTGTCAAAAATTCTAAACCATCTATGCCATGGTATAAGTGGTTTACCTGGATTTGTTAAAAATGGCGGTGGCTGCATGACATTGTTTGCTGAAGATGATGACATGCTTACAATATAATTATATGCCCAGAATACACAGTATGAATTTTGACAAAGAAATATTAATTATTAATTAACCTAAAAAAAAAGGTTAATTAATAACAATAACATCACCTATACCAGTAGTAAAGAACGTAAATATCATTAAATTCAAAGAAACAGATTAAGACAAAAGTACATGACACTTGAAGAGAAAAAAAATAAATAAATAATTCTCCTTCGACGAGCTATACAGCCAATTGTTCCATATACTCGATCTCCGTAATAAATAGAGAATCCAAAAAAAAAAAAAAAAAAAAAAAAAAACGGGATATTTTCAATTCGTAATGTAAATGTGCTTCTATTCCCCAATCAAAGATGGCGGCTTGAGCGAGAATCTCGCAATGACGATGAGACGTGTGAAATCGACGTGACGTAGACGTAGACGATGTGCTGATGACCGATGTTGCTGAGATACGCGCCTGGTCCCGCGACTGCTCCCGCGACTCCAGTCGAATAATGGCGAGAATTCAAAATAAGCAAGCTGCAACGGAAACTTGGCGTCAAGGTAGAGTGCTTTCAATGAAATTAGATCAGCCACAGCGAACCAAACACTCACGAGTATCTCCGTGTAGGTAACGCAGGCTGCGCAATTTGACGAAATTTAAACCAACAAGGTTTTAGCACTGACGCAGTTCCAAATCTTTCTACCAAGAAGCTTAAGCTTAAGCAAAAAGCAGCGAAAATAGCAGTCTCTTAAGTTTTACATGAGAATACACTCACGTAGGTGCCGTTTGTCTTGAATCAGTTGAAAATGAATAAAGTTGAAGACGAACTTTTGTAGCTTGTCCAAAAACGGTCGGTGGGTTCCACAAAAATCCTCAAAATAATCCCAATCGTCGCCAATATATGTAGTATAGGGATAAGGTAGAAATAAGACTACAAATCTGGTTCTTCTTTATAAGTAAAAGGATTTAATCCAGAGATATGAAACCCACGACTTCTCCAACTCAAGATCCCAGTAAGAATGATATTGTACAAGTTACATTCTAAACTCTAGATTACCCAGCACAATACATTCTAATCTTTAAAGAGACATGTGTAAATAATATGTACAATTACAGCATATAACAGTGTCCTTGCCAGACGGTCAGGCCCAACACCACGGCTGAAGAAATGTGTTGCAGTAATGAAATGGAGATGGCTGGCTGATGATGCAACAAAGCTTACAATCCAAAGAACAGCGTGATCTGTTAGTATTGCCTCAGGAGGTTTGCTAAGGGAACTGGTTAAGTGCAGCTGCCCTCACGTGTGCTCCAAGCACGAGATGGCCTGCTGGCTACACTGAGGGGATCCAGCTTCACTAGCTTAAACTGAGTGCTGCAAGCACACAATAGTGCTGGGGGAGGGGAGTTGCGGCTTCACTAGCATGCACTAAGTGGGCTCCAAGCACGAGATGCACTGCTGGGGGTTTTCAGCCGCACATGCAGAACTGTATTTACTCCAAGCACCAGAACGGCCCGCTGACACCACAAGATACTCCGCTGCAGCTCAGGACGCTCGCCGCACTGCAGGCACCTGCATTCGGTCCATTGGATCACAGGGAAGGCAGAGAGGCCTGTAAAAGCCACTGATGGGGTCTGAGGCAGGGAAATTAAGCTACAAGAAACTGCCTATATGCACCAGAGCAGAACACAGTTAAAGCGAAGGGGGTGGCCTTACACAGTACATTGTATGTTTATGGAAAGATGGACGTTGCCCACAGAGAAGGTTGTGTGGGTCACGGGAGGGGGGGGCGGGAAGAAAGACATCACGGCCAATGGGAGGGGGTGGGGACAAAGAATACAGACAATGGGAGTGGGGAAGAAAGACAACAAGCTACGGCGGGAGGGGGGCAGGCACAAAGGGAATATGGAAAACGGGAGGGGGATGGGAAGAAAGACAAACTACGGTGAGACCTTTGCAGGAACAAAGTGAACACGGAACAATGGGAGGGGGTGCGGGAGCAAAGTCAACACGAACAGGATGGGGACGGGAGCAAAGTGAAACACCAACAGGAAAGTTAGAAAGCAAGCCAAGGCAAAATAAAAACTAGTGAGAGTACCAAAACATATGGCTCATATCAAAAGGATCCATGTAACAGTGGCAGTCCACAGGGCATGAACAAAACAGCCACAAGGCGGGACAAATGTACCGTATTCACGAACAAAAACGCTAGGATTTATAAAGGCAGCCCAAGCAACCAATGAAAAGAGGTGGGTGTGTTTAAACTCCACAAAGGGATTACAGCATGCCTTGCAGAGCAGCGCATGTGCGCGGCCTTTAGGCTCGACCTAGAAATCAGGGACCTCTCATCCACAGAAGAGGCGTACTGGCTTACAGCCTCCAACTGGCCAGATCTACAATCCCATTAGAAGAATGTTAGTCTTAGCCATTCACTGGAGGAGAAGGTGGCCACCCATACTGTACAACAGACTGTGAACCTAGGCGGCAAAGTGGCCAGCCTTAAAGGAAACAGTGGAAACAGCATAGCACAGGAGATTATAGTGGACCGGTTACTATTAAGCTATTGCATATTTCCCAATTCTGCTTAAGTTACAGGTTTCCATGAGTATTACAGATGAACTTTTACAAAATTAGCTGCTGTATTTCAAGCTTTAAAGTTCCAGCAATTTACATACTCGAGCACATGTAGATGCATCAGCTGAGGCTCATTTTCCACTTCCATTAATGATCTACTCCACACAGATATAATTTGTTTTGCTTTTTTCAATTATCAATTATCAAAACCCCAATAAGCCTTTCAGTAAAATGCTCCCTGCATCTGGAATTCTCTACCACAGCTTTTCTTTTAACCTTCCACGGATTGTACGCTCACATTTATTTGAACATTTTTTTCTACAGGCCCATGTGGTTTTTAGTATATAAATTCTATGTCTATCTCTATACTCCTTTCTGCATGTCAGTCAACAGCCACACTTTCGACTGGCCAAGCAAGGTCTTTCCTGGATATGCTTTCAGATTTATAAATCTTCATGAGACATTATTATGCATTTCATTTAAATAATATTTTTATTGTTTGCTTCTCTTCTGCTTTTTACATCTGTTGTTGCTTTATTTTTTAGATCTTGGTTAAGAAGTGATAATCAGTTTCTTTTTTTTAAACTTTCCAGTGTTTTTTTTAATTATCCCAACCATTTTCAAAAAAGCACCGATTCTTAAACCCCTAGTGATGGAGAAGATCACCAGCTCTAACCACCGTTTGGCAGAGAATGAGTCAAGTCAACCTCCTAGGGATAAAGTTGGCGAATGGAAGCCATGAATACTTTCTGGACGAAAACCTCAGCTAGGCCTACTATGAACAACTGGGCAAAGAGGACAATGTTTACCTTCTGTAAACCGTATGGTGGAGTTTGACAACAAGTATTATCTATTATTCTCAATAGGTATTGGACAACAGACCATTAAAGCTGTCTTTAGACGAGACCTAAGAAGTAACTTACAACTCCTCTCTCAGTTGTCCACACGGACCCTTGTTTCTGCATCAATCAATCCATCAAATCATTTGTAGAGCGCACTACTTACCTGTGAGAGTTTCTAGGCGCGGGGGGGGGTGCTACTACTGCTCGAACAGCCAGGTCTTGAGGAGTCTCCTGAAGGCCAGTAGGTCTTAGGTCTGTCGTAGGCGGATGGGGAGGGTGTTCCAGGTTTTTGCGGCGAGGTGAGATAACGATCTGTTACCGGCGGTTGCTCGACGGATGCAGGGGACGGTGGCGAGGGCAATGGAGCGAAGCTGGCGAGTCGGTGTGTAGAAGGCGAGTCGTTCGTTGAGGTACGCTGGTCCGGTGTTATGGAGTGCTTTGTGAACGTGGGTGAGGAGCTTGAAGGTGATACTCTTGTTGATTGGGAGCCAGTGCAGGTCTTTCAGGTGGGCAGTGATGTGGCTGTGGATGTCAAGGATGAGGTGTGCAGAGGCGTTCTGTATGCCTTGTAGTCATTTCTGGAGTTTGACTGAGGTTCCTGTGCAGAGAGCGTTGCCGTAGTCCAGTCTGCTGCTGACGAGGGTCTGGTTCTAGTGGGAATCCCTCTGTAGATCTTGCGGAGCATGCGGACGGTGTTTAAGCAGGAGGAGGAGACGGCGTTTACTTGCTGGGTCATTGACAACGCGGAGTCCAGGATGACTCCCAGGTTGCGTGTGTGGTCGGTGGGCATTGGTGCAGCTCCCAGTGCAGCCGGCCACCATGTGTTGTCTCACACGGAGGGGGTGGATCCGATGAGGAGGACCTACGTCTTGTCAGAGTTCAGTTTTAGGCAGCTGTTCATCATCCATTCGGCGATGGCCTTCATTCCTTCATGGAGATGGGATTTGACGGTGGTAGGGGCCTTGGTAAGGAAGAGGATCAGCTGGGTGTCGTCGGCGTATGAGATGATGTTGAGGTCATGCGATCGAATGATGTTGGCAAGCGGTGCCATGTAGACGTTGAAGAGTGTCGAGCTGAGGGACGATCGTTGGGGTACACTGCAGATGATCTTGGTGTCTTTAGAGCGGAATAGCAGGAGGCGGACACTCTGGGTTCTGCCGGCGAGGACGGAGGTGGTCCAGTCCAGTGCTTTGTGGAGGCGTGTGCGGAGGGTGTGGTGGCAGTTTTTGTCCAAGGCGGCCGAGAGGTCCAGGAGGATGAGGGCCGTGGTTTCTCCGTTGTCCAGCATGGCCCCAATGCCGTCAGTGGCGGCGATGAGAGCTGTTTCGGTGCTGTGGTTGCTGCGGAATCCATATTGGGACGGGTCCAGGATGTTGTTCTTTTCGAGGAAGGAGGTCAGTTGCCTGTTGACAATCTTCGATGACTTTCGCCGGGAACGGGAGGAGGGAGATGGGCCGGAGGTCCTTGGGTTTCTTAAATAAGGCTTTGATCTCGGCGTGCTTCCAGCTCTTCGGGAAGGTGGTGGTCTTGAAGGAGTGGTTGATGATCTTGTGGAGATGGGGTGCGATGGTGGTGCTTGCTTTGTTGAAGATGTGGTGCGGGCAGGGTCAGATGGTGAGCCGGAGTGGATGGTGTTCATGATTTTGATGGGGTTTTCGTCGTTGACGTGTGTCCAGGAGAGCAGGGGGTTAATGTGGTTTGGGGGGCGGTGCATCTGAGGTGACTGCATCTGTTGGGGGGGCCTGGTTGCTGAAGCGGTCGTGGATGTCTGCGATCTTGCGGTGGAAGAAGGTGGCTAGGGAGTCGCAGAGGTCTTCTGATGGCTGGGTGTTGTTAGAGTTGGAGCTGGGGTTGGAGAGTTCCTTCACGATGTTGAAGAGCTCTTTGCTGTTGTGTGCATTGTTGTCAATGCGGTCTTTGAAGGAGGTCCTTTTGGCGGTTCGGATGAGTTGGTGGTGTCTGCGGATGGCGCTCTTGTAGGCTGTGTTGCTGTCTGGTGTCTGTTCGTGGAGCTACTTCTTCTCGAGTCTACGACAGGCCTACTTGGATGCCTGGAGGTCGGCGGTGAACCAGATGGCTCTTCTGTCAGTGCGTCTGTTCGAGGGTTTCTTGATCGGGGCGAGTGTGTTGGCGCAGTCGTTGATCCAATGCCTGAGGTTGAGGGTGGTGGAGTCGGTGTCGGTAGTGTCCGTTGGTGGGATTTTGGCGAAGTTGGTGGCTAGCTGGTCTTCGTTGATTTTGCTCCTGCTGCAGTGGGGGGGGGTCTGTTGTGTGCGGTGGTGCGTGGTAGGTTTCTCGAAGGTGAAGTGGACGCAGTGGTGGTCGGTCCAGTGGAGTTCGGTGGTGTGGCTGAAGGTGATGTGGTTGCTGGCGGAGAAGATGGGGTCGAGTGTGTGTCTGGCAGAGTGGGTGGGAGTCGTGACGAGCTATTTGAGTCCGAGATTGATGAGGTTGTCGATCAGGGTGGTGGAGTTGCTATCGTTGGTGTTCTTGAGGTGGAAGTTCAGGTCTCCGAGGAGGATGTAGTCCGTGGAAGCATGGGCGTGCGTGCTGATGGAAGTCTGCGATGGAGTTGCGGAACTGCTGCCGGCGGGTCTGTAGATAAGGGTTCCTCTGAGGGTGGTGTTGGGGTCGGTGTGGATCTGGAAGTGCAGATGTTCGGCGGTAATAAGCGTGTCGGTGCTGGTCGAGATTCTGTGGGTGTTTCTGTGGACAATGGCGATTCCTCCTCCTGTTCTGTTGGTGCGGTCCCTGCGGGTGATCTTGTAGCCGTCAGGGATGGCAATGGCAGGTGCAGAGGAGGGGTTCATCCAGGTCTCCACCAGGAAGGCGACATCTGGGGAAGAAGAGTCGAGGAGGTCCCAGAGTTCGATGGCGTGTTTGCGGGCGGAGTGGGTGTTGAGTAGAATACATCGGAGGCTGTTGCGTCCTAAACTGGTGGACGTGCTGGTGGTTTGGGGGCTGGTGTAGCTGCAGTTCCGGCAGGAGAAGGGTTCATGGGTGCACTTCGGGGCGGCCCGGCAGCAGGTGTGTGATCAGCCGGTGTGGAGGGTGCTGGTGTCATAGTGGTGTCGTGCGTCGTGGCGTTCGCGGGGGCCAGGTGGTCTGGCGCTGGGCGCGGTCCAGGCGCGGATGGGCGCAGACTGGCTTGCCATAGGCACGCCTTTGGCGCACCAGCGGCGCGCCCGCTGAGCACGCCTGCTGCGCGGCCGCCATGAAGAAGGGGAGGTGGGAGGGAGGGGCAGCATGGAGGTGGGTGGGCTGGCGAATGGGCAAGATAGGGGGGCGGGGCCGCAGGGGACGCAGCGGCGGGAAAACGGAGTGTGGCTGCAAGCAAAAAAACGAGAGAGATTATAGTGGAACAAGCAAGAAGACGAGTGAAATTACAGTGCAACAAGGGGGAAACAAGCAAGAAAGACGAGCGAGATTACAGTGCAACAGGGGGAACAAGCAAGACGACGAGTGAAATTACAGTGAAACAAGGGGGGAAACAAGCAAGAATACGAGTGAAATTACAGTGGCAGCAGAGCAAAATGAGAGCAGCCACAGGAGGCTAGAACTCGCGGCAGCAGCGGTGGAGAGGCACAGCACAGACAGGTGGTGCTGGCTGTGCGGCGTGGGGAGCGACCTGCCTGAACACAGGGTCAAGGGTCGCATCTGACTCTTGATCAGGAAGGGTGGCATCAACACTGTGTCTTCAAGGTTTTTCTTGGGCTCTTAAAAGAACAGTTTCCCATTGTTCAAAACAGCGCAATTCTCAATCGCCCGTGGGTTTCTAAACTCGGTCTATAGGACCATGTACATAAGAATACTCCGAACCAGATAACGTGGACTGGTTAATCTTCGTGTCTGTATCAACACATACTTCTTACCAGACCAAACTGTCGCACTTTCTACACCCTAAAAACTTTTTCAGTCCTCTGAGGGGAGTCTCCAGGTAGAGCTTTCTTTTTTAAGCCTGTTCAGACATTCATACTAGTTGACCACAGTTGCAGCAATCGCAAGGGCAGTATATGACTTAAAATTGAAGTCACTGTGCTTAGAAATTAAATTCAGTCCCCTAAAAAAACGTCAAATTTGCAGTTGAAAATCTGATTTTATAGAATCGAAGGGTAACAAATAATATTTAGAGGCATTGAGGGACATTGGAGTATAATTTGTTAGATTTGGGTTTTGTACAGTACTGTTACGGTTTTTATTTTATTATATAGCGCATACTACCCCTGATAAGGCGCTGAAGTGCGTTACTCTGTTGAAGCCCAGTGGTCGATATTAGGCATGTATAAGGCTTGCAGTAAGCCATACAGTTTCCTTTCTTTGCTATGCAATTTGAGATGATATTCTTATGCAGATTGGTGCAAAGATTCCATATGTGAAATTAATGCCAAGGACCGGAGTTAATAGTGGGCTTTACAATATTAGTGACATTGCCATGTATATGGATAATTCATTGTGATGTAATTTGTGAGGTTTTTCACTGTTATTTCGAAACGTTCATTTCGGGGAGAGGAGTTGGACTAATGGCTAGGGCAGTAGACCTTTAATCTGGGGAACCAGGTTCAAGAGTCTCGGCATTGACACACACCCTGTGATTCTGGACAAATCACTTAATCTCCCAGTGCTTAACAAAAATGAATGTGTCCTCATGTAACGCAACTGGTGCTATTTAAAGCGCTCTGATGCCCGATACCGGGTCAAGTTCGCGCTAAATAAAACTCTGTAATAAACTAAATATATAAATAAATTATTTTAGAAAAAAACAAAAAAAAATGTGTTGCAGAGTGTAGCACAAGGTGCCTTTTAGCCAGACGAGTATCAACACTGTACAGCACTGTGCTTGATTTCACATGATAACTGTTAAATAAGGGAGAACGCACTTATGCAATTTTGTAGTTCCAACATTAAAGAGGTAGAAATTTCACCAGTTCTCATATGGTGTATGGAATTTTTTATTGGAACCAAACCGTACTAGCCAAGAAGGATACCATTTTGTTATTTACAGGTGCCTATTGTTGAGCAATTCGAGTTATTTCCATTGTTTCTGTGTTGCCAGTGAGAATGAGGTTCTTGTAGTCGTTTTGGTCTTATCGGTTTGATGCGGAGGGTTGTCATCTGGTCGCGGCTGTGGGTGTTGTGTTTTTTCTTGTGCCCGGTAGGATTATCTGGTTCCTGCCATGATGATGGTACACACTACAACACAGGCTGGTTCGAAGCGCTACAGCACGTGAAAAGCCATTTTAAAATTTGTGACAAAGCTAGTGCCCCCACAATACAACTAGTTGACTTACCTTTTACCTCACACTTATGATGCTCGCTGACTATTCCAGTGTCATTCTCCTTGTCTGCTGGCCACTTGTATATGAACAGATTAGTATGTGAAGACCCCGCATCCAGCACAATTCCATACTGTGGGACAAGGAAAAAAATAAGTCTGGTTAGCACATAACAGAGAAAAGAGTGGAGTGAAGCATGATGTGGGTGAGATAGAAGGCGAGTAAGAAGCTTAGACATTGTTAACACAGAGTGCATGTTATACCTGCTGCTCGGCCAGTGTGAGTGTGCGGTGCAGAATGTTGGTGCACGGGGATGCCTTGGATTGTTAGGGGGCCTGTGAGGTGCTCGAGTGTCACTGGAGTATGGGCTGAGCAGCAGGGAGGCTGCTCCTGGGGAGGCTCATCACTGAAGCTTATTATTGGAACGTATTACTTACCTGCAACGAAGATAAATAAACCATCTTACATACTCTGCACCTCTGCTAGATGGACTTCTCATTACAACAGTGCAGCAGAAAAGGAGGTGAACAGGTAAAGAGGGAGAAGGGAGTGAAAGGGGATATCAAGAAAGCTAGCCAAGGGGAAGAATGTAGAAGGTGGGCAAAGGAGACCGCCATAAATGGGGAGAAATCACGCCGGGTGCAGAGAGAGAAAGAGGGGGATAAGAGCTCTGAATACTCATTATGCGATCTTTGGGACACTTTTATTTAAGCCCTCACAAATTATTTTACACAGTTCTGCCTGCATTTCCCTGGACATCAACATTAGTGTCTACTTGTTTGCACCAAAGGATAAGAATAGCTCGATCTGTGTTTTCTCGTGCTCAGATTTTCCATGTGGCTGCACAGACTACTCTGTTCCCAGCTTTAACCACTTGGGTTTCTTAAATCGCTTGGTATTTACCACTCCCTACCTTATATATGTGACCACGAGAATACACCAGACCAGTACAGCTCTACCTGTAGTGACAGCTAGAACATGTGTAACACTTCAAACATACGGTATCATAATCACTATAACCTATATATTTCTACAGCTAATCCTACCACTTTCTTTGCGGGTGAGTGAAACTCGTGAATTTCTGTTAAGAAGTTTTAGGCTGATTAGAAATCTGCTAGCCTCTGGAAGAAATGTAACCAAAGCACTTTTAATTGTGCTGGTTGCAGCAATTGTACCAGAGTACGGTCATTTTTAAACTTATGCATCCTTTGTTTAAACTCCCATCTTCTTCTTGAAGTCTCATAAGAAATATCAGACAATACTAAAAAATGAAATTCATTAGCCACTTGAATTTCTTTTTTTCGGGATCGCTTTACACAAAATCTCTGCTACAGAGAAGCCATTTAATCAATAGCTACTCTTATGATGCCGGACACTCATATGACCCATCATCAGCATTTTAACTATCTGATCTCTCAGCAATCCTGTGCTCCTGGGTAGCTTTCTGACCCTCTGTCTACACTACTGGTATTGGTCAGCTGTGTGACCATCAATTATTACTGGTGTGCTTCCAAGCAACCGCATGACCTGCTGTATGTGCCTTTGTGCTATTAAGCAGCTATGTGACCTCAAGCAAGTGCTGAACCACCAGGAAGCCACAAGACTGTGTCAGCCTCTTTTCCTGGTCCTTGACCTCTCTGGACCACTCAAGAATATCAAAGAGATCGCGAATGAACACAAACCAGGGTAGAAAGTGCTCTCTCTGCAGCTGCTGGATCAAGATCGCCTCCCATGCCAGGTGATGGTTGGGGGAAGGAGTGTTGGCCTATCGCTGCAGCAGGTAACCTAGAGAGGCACCAACAGCAAGAAACTGTCATAGTGGGAAAGGCTGGGAAACTAAAGCTCCTCCAGCTCATGGGTATATACACTTGACGTCTGGGATCTGGATAATGGCCGGTAAGGACGTGTTAGTGTGTGTAGTTGGATGTGAGACTGGTAATTGTTGTACTCTGTGAGAACACCGACCTTGAAGATGGCTGACCCTTCCCCAGAACAGACGTCATAGTGAATCATCTGTCTATATTACTGCACATTTCCCGTGTACTTCCCATAGATCCAAAACCATCACATCATCTGCACAGAGCAGAAGCTGCACACGGAGAGGACTTAATTTGGTGGACAAGTTGGATTCACACGCAAAGCTAGCCCCAAGTCTGCCATGTAGAGTCAGTAGAACATGGGTGTCAGCACAAATACCGGCTATAGGCTTCTATCAACACAGATCGTCCCTAATCAGGTCTGACTCGCTTCCCACCTTAGCTTGGTCTACATAGGAGAGTACAGTAGCTCGATTCCCCGCAGGAGTGTTACTGATTCCCCGCCGACTCCCGACCAGCAGCTACCATTGAACGCCATCAAACACAGAAGTGAAATCTACAAAGCAAGCACATAGGTTCATCCTTTGCACAGTAACAGATTCATACACCCTAACAGTAAAACCAAAAGTGTATCCATCATTTTACAACCTTGCCTATATACGGTCTGATGACGTGGAAGGAGATCATTCTTGATGGCTCAATCTTGTTCATGCAGTAAAATTTGGTTCCAAAAAATGCTTCAATCCACATCCGAAAGAGAAATCAGTCTATTACTCAGGGCAGAAGAATGACTGTCCAGCTTGAGCAGTGGATGCAGTATGGAATCCTTGCGGGAGCTAGGCAGACCGGCAGAGTCAAAACTAGTCTGAAGAAGGGGTCTACAGAAGGCTGGCCCAGAAAACCAGGTCTGACTTGCACACAAATCTCTAGTTGACTGTCATTGCAAATCACCTCTTAACTCATACGGGCCAACAGTGGCATGGTGGGCCCTAAACCAACACTGGTCCTTCTTAAGGCGTCCAGTACATTCAAAGATTGAACACGCTCTTTCCAGTCACCACCAACAATCCAGTTTACCCGTTCATTCCTTAAAATGAATAAAGCCAACCCTACAAGCCAATGCAAAAAAGGAAAGTAATTATATTCTTTGCTCCGAAAGCAAAGCAACCCTAAAGGACCCTTTGGAAATTCAGGACTCCACTGAATTCTTAGTGAGTCCCCATTAGTAGTTGTGTCTGCCAGAGCTCAGGCAGCAGCAATGCTACTGCAATGTGATGTCCACAGCAAATAACTTTCGCTTCCACTACAGGTTGCCCCTCCTCAGGCCCAGTCTCTCTTTTTGGATCTTAGAGTCCAGCAGCTGTCAGCCTTGGCAATGGTGCCAGTATACAGTACATTCAACAACGCTATTAATACACTGTTCAACCTTCACCTCTCACGAGGACAACACAAGTTGTACTCCGCTTTACAAGAGACCACGTAATGACGGAACCAGCCCAGCGCAGAGCAAAGGGCACGCGAGTGTGGAAATCAGAGCTAGCAGTGTGGGTACTGGTGAACAAAGCTGACCCAGGTCCACTGTTCCACTGATGGCGTACCGGGGGTGGGTCCTCAACCCTTTGATCTCTGCCACCCACCTGCACATGCATCAATTCACCTTTGGGAGCAACTAAACATTCATGTTGCAGAATGAATGGGATAATCCATGGGGGCTTACTATAGCTCTCCTCCGTTTTTCCCCCATGGATCTCTACAGTTGGGTAAACATCACAATATAGCCAATGTATTGGCTATACAGCAAAAACTTGTACAGAGGGCGGGGTGGCTAGTGAAGTACAGAGGGTCATTATTTGGCCACAACAGGAAATCATGCATGAGCCTTTAATACAATGGTGTACTGCTGGCTCAGTGCATCTTTTAGTTTTAGGGGTCCAGAGGAACCCTCAGCCCACCCATCCTGAAATGCAGCATCCAACCTACTTGGAATGGGTGCTCTTGGGTAGCTGGCCAGTCCCTGGCCATCTAAATGTCCTCACATGACTGTGTGACAAGTGGGGACAGACCAATTTAGCGGTCCATCTTCCATGAAGGCTTCTCCTATTGCACAAGACCAGACAGTGCACAGGTTAGAAGTGAGAGGCCACATCCACGTGTACGCCAATGCATTTTGTGTTAAAAAGTGAGGTTATTTTAACAGCACTGGCTGATTAAGAGGTTAATTGTGAGTGGTGTGAGGGACAAGGTCACTTTAAAACAAGCATTGGCATAGCCAATAGGTCTTGCCTTTGGGACCTTATAAGTATTTAGTTATGCAGCATAATATCCTTGGTGCAACAACATCAACTGTTGCATGGCTCAAAACTTATAAGGTCCCAAAAGCGACACCTATTGGCTATGCCAATGCTTGTTTTTCAAGGAAAGATAAACCCCCGTTGTACACTCATCACACATATGTCTATTCATTATATGCCCAAAGGGAACATAAACGTCTGTAACCCAAGGAGAGTCTGGATCGAATGGGGGCAACCGGGGCAATTCAAGTTAGACAGCATAGAGTATGTGCACCAAATTCCACAACCGTTTCCGGTCCAAAAGAGTTTGTGTGGAAAGTATCCCAATAAATATTGAAATGAGAGAGACAGAAAGACAGAAATTGGGAGTTAGAGAATTAGTGTGCAGGAGAGAGACAGAGGGAGCGGTAGAGAATGAATGACAAAGAAACAAACAAAAATATAGAGATGGAATTTCGGAATTAGGAGAGAATATGAGGAGAGGAGGGAGAGAAAGGAAACCGGCGGGGTAAAGAGAGAAAGATGTAGGGGAGGAACAGCGAGATGAAATAATGTAAGAGACAGAGGTGGGTAAGTATTGAAGAGATAATGCTGTGAGAGAGAAAGAGACCAAGAGAATGCAAGAAAGGAAACCAAACTAATAGTGAAGAAGACAGATAAAAATGGGGAGTTGGATACAGAGCATGATATTTAAGGCACTAAAAAGTAATTAAACATTTACGACAACTCCTCAGGTTGTCATACTCATATGTTCAGGATAATACTGAATGTACTGAATTTTGTTTCACTGCGGTAGTTGTACAGCATAAACCTAGCCCAGAAGGTCAGCGTGACAAAGAGCAGACTGAAAGAGCCCTGAAACATAAGTAGGAATATAAACAAGTACGGACCACTTGTGCCCATTGATTTGCTGATCTTGGTGAAAGCTATGTGCTTTTGGTTAATTTTATAGATTTCTATTTTTTCCGCACAGTATTGCTACATGGAATATTCTTACTTCACTTGATATTTGTTCAGCCTTTAACAATGATAAATGAAAAACTATTTTACAGACATTTTCGATTTTGCAAGGCCTTCTGCAGCTGGACTTACCTGCAGCGAGAATAACAACTGGCTAAGACTGCCATCTAGTGGTAGATAATTGTGGAATCTTCTTGCTAGCAGGACAAAAGCATCCGCTTCGACTCTTATTTCAGCAAAGAATGCAAGCATTTTTACATGCAAGGCCATTCCATGTTTATCTATTCTGGACCGCAAAGCGTCGTACTCACGCCAGCATCTTAAGCGAAGGACCTTTTGGAACTGCTGCTACTGTAAATGAAGTTAGGTGGACCAATTTAGCAGTTCTGGGAATTAAACAACAAAATAACAAACTAGAAAAACAAAGATAGAAAGAAGAGAAAAGGAAAGTGGGAAAAAGAGAAGTACAAAAATTAAACCTAACAGGAAAGTATGAAGCAAATAATGAAAGAAAGCAGCACAGGTGGACTGAATGAAGGACAAATGTGGACAGCAGTAAAGTCAGGCAGTCTTCACTTTTCAAGCACTCACACTCATGCTTGTGGCGGCATTCACCTTGCAGGAGCGAGCAGCGGCCATATGTTTGTAATTAACGTGGCCGTGCCGCTGCTCGTTCCCGCAAGGTGGAGGCCGTCACAAACACGTGTGCAGTGCTTGAAAAAGTGAAGACCGATGGCTGAAGGCCCTCCTAGGGCAGCGCATGTGCGCTGCCTAGGCGAGACCTAAAAAGACTAGGCAGAGGAGGAGGGGCATTTAGGATGATTGCCCAATTACTCTACACACATCCTTCTTTGGTGCGCTCAGATTGCGTAAAGCGGAGCACGTCATGTGGCTTGAGAGTGTTTGCCAGGTAGGTGGGAAGGGGGATTTGTGCCAACAAATGTTGTGATGCTTAACTACCTTTAGTAGGCTGATGGAAGATTTTGTGCAGGCAGGCCTCAGGATGTTTGGCAATCATGTATGCAGGAGGGAATTGTTAAATAATACATGGCTTAAAGCAATACGGGTTACAGCCAATAGAACGAGGCAAAAGTTGATATTTCGCCACTTCTCTTAAACAATTGGAAAATAAGTTTGTGCTTCTCAAATGCAGTGAACATCTGTGGCGGACTGGGATTAGCACGAGCAAAGACGCTCCTTGCACATTAATCTCATCCGGCTGTGGGAATATTTACAAGATGGGTAATTGTGTGCTGGCGGGACATGTGAATGCGACAGCTGTACCCGGGAACTGGCAGAACATGTTTTACAGTTCTTGGCATTACTTGTGCTTGGCTGAACCACTGCTGAGTGACTACATCTTTGCACATCACATCTGAGGGATAATGACGTTTTACCTCTTCCCACCAAGGCACCTCCGAGGACACCCCACTTCAGGTCTCAACATCACCGACATTTTGTTTATACACCCCCCCACCACCCCACTGTTGGCAAGAATACTTCCACCGTTATTCCATTGCTCCCGAAATCTCCTGTTGTCAGCACCTCTAAACAATGCACAGTCCTAGTGGCAAATCACAAGTGCCTGGAAAACATCCAAACCACCTTTTCTGCAGACTCCATGCAGTGTCACTCAATGGTCTAGTTCAACACCCTGGAGGTGTTCAGTGCAGACGAAAGCAGCCCCCTCTTGTTTATGTACGCTGTCCTGCCCTTGCAGTATCTGATTCTCACAGAACCTCTTCACCACTGAATACCTGGACAGTTTCACCTGCCCATTTCAAAAGATTAGAACCGCGCAGCCCAGGGGAGCTCTAGAACACAGGCGGGTGCTACCCCCAAAGACTTTGAAGGAAGTCCTGAAGGAGACACTGCAATCTGCCACAGGGAGGTATCCCAGAAAAGCTTCACGCGGATAATGTCAACACTTTAGGTCAAGCCCCAGTCTGTGGATTAATAACATTAGATTTGGTCCCAAGCGTAGGAAGCACTTTACTCTTGCCTACACACAGAGATGGTGCCAGACCCAAGAGAACCCAAAAAACCTAAGCCTCTGCCCCTAAGGAATACGTTCTTCCCCTTTGACAAGGGAGTTAGAAGAACTGCTAATATCGAAAAAAAAGCACGGTGCAGAGCCTCTGTGGCACCTAGGTGAATGCCCATGATAAGGGCCTGGGGGTGAGGATCTCTGTGAACACCACACTGTGCAGCAAGAATCTCCGTTTGAGATAACTAGGGCACCGCCAGGCAAAGCCCATAAATGTAAGCCTTGTGAAGAGCCCCAATGCCAAGGAAAGACAGAGGTTCCATGGCTGTACAGGGCAAGTGTGTACATGAATCACCTACAAGTCCACCCGCCTGTCCCTCCCCAGAAGACACACATGCGGTAATATTGTTGAAAACCTGGAAATCTGGTTAAAGATAGCCAATGTAGAAAAACCTGCGGAAAGAGAGATCCTTTGATGTGCAAGAAAGCCGGCAGAACAAGGCGCCTCATATGGTAAAATAAGAATTGAAGGGGAAAAGATTAAACCCAGAGGGGCAAACGAGCTCCTTCAAACCATCATCCAGAGGAGACGGACAAAGAAAGATGCATGATGGGGGGGGGGATAGTACTGGTCATGGTATGGGAGGACTAAACTAGTCTCAGAGCTTTCCTGCTGGTCACAAATGCATCTCAATCTCTGATCTGTAGCATGAACAGTTCACAAATCTGGAGGGAAGACGACTGGATGCTTCAATGCCAAACGAAACTCACTTTATGTTTGAACCACCAAGCAAAGCTTACATTTTTTTTTTTTAAAAGGAGCACAGGGAATGCTACTGAGGAGGAACTGGGGATGCAAAAAACGTAGATTGACACCAAGGCCTTAACAGTGGCTCAAACACCTGCTACAGAAAGTCTCTACTTAACGTGTGAAAATGACTTGCTTTGCTGTTCCCAGGCTTCTCCAGCGCCGTGGGCTATTGCGTAATCCTCCACCTGACTCTCACACCGCTTGGCACAGAATTAAAAAGTACACAGGAGAGTGAACTACTGCCAGACAGAACATTTATTTCTCTCTGGATTCTCTGAATAATGTACAAAAATCCCCATTACTGAAGGCTTGAGTAAGGATTCCAGACGCCGCCATATCTGCAGGACACCCGGATTTCAATACTGGTCCTTCCACTTACAAATCATTGTTCTCCTGTGCTGGTTTATTGCACCTGAATCCGTTGAACTAAAATGAATTCCTAAAAAGTATTATCAAATAAAGGGCAAGAGCTTGAAACGTGGCACCATGACGAGGAGACCCCTTGCTACCCTAGCCCCAAAAACACAAATAAGGTTTTCACAAAAACCTGCCAATTACTTAGAGTCGAAACTCTTATTGCTAAGATCCTAGGACAACCTCTCCCTGTGGTAAAAAAAAATCTAAAACAGAGATACCCTATGCAGACTGCCATGTATGAACCTCTCACCCTCATAGCCATTTGCAAGTACCAATCTAAACCACTCCTGAGCAGGCTTATCAAAGGAAAATCTTTCTGCCAATAAGTGCCAGGCTGGGGTATCTAAACAGACATACCTATGGGTCAGACTCAACAGGATAAGATAGCACAAGGCTCTCCACTGGTTGTTTGAAGACCAAACCTTTACGTTCAACCTTTTGAGGGCCTAATGTTGCACTATATTGTGGCAAACAGCTAGGTCCATTCTCAGACCACCTACTTCTGATCGATGGGCAGCAATTTTATTTTAACAATGCTGCACGACACCGGAAGGCGGCACCAGAATACTGGCAATTTTTCACTGCCACCATTCATGATGCAAACACAGAAGCATCACTTTCTACACTATACGCTCCTAAGACTCTGGTGGGTTGGCCTCTTAGCAACCGATTTAGGACCTTTGTTAGAGTTTGACGGATGTGATGCTCCGTCACAACCGAGACGGATTTACCGTCCCCCGAATTACAAGTCCCATTGCATATAATGCATTTTTATTTGGGCGGTACGTTTGTGATGGAGTAACCCGTCCACCGAACTCTAAATCAGGCCCTTAATGTCCAGCCACGGCTACAATGATCTAAATGGGTTGCAAAATAGAGGTTCTCTTGTCATGTACCCCAAGCTTTCTCCATTTAGAATGTTCCCTATTAAAGGGAACTGCAATTCTCAAACCTCAGCCAGGCACCGGAACCCACATATTCGGGAATCCTTGCTGTGGATGAAGCAGCCTTGAGAAGTCTTGCTGCACCCTTAACAGGTGCCGAGAGGAGCTGGCGGAGCGAGCAAATGAAATTAGAAAACCCAAAACGGCGATGTCCTCTCTGCCACTTAGAGACATCGCACACACTAGAGTAGCAGAAAAAGATTAGAAGCATCTTTAAATATATCGTCCTAAAAACATACCGGTTGATGGGGAGTTCAGAATACAGATGTAAGCACTCACATTTAGAAGTTTTGGTGACCGACCAGCACGGCTCAAGACGTCATGCTTGAGGTGGCAGAGGACGTCACAAATTACATTTTTAACAATGATGCTATCAAATAACCACTTAAATCAGTGCCTTCACTGAAGCCCCTAGTCACTGCTACACCTCTCCTTCCATTTGAAGGGTTCCTGTTTTCAGCTCTGCTGCACGCACAACACACTGCACAGGATCTGTACCCATACCAAGCATGCAGCCTGGCATTTCAATTAATCAAGCTGGATTTATAAAGCGCGGCTAATCACGCGATAGGGTGTCCAAGCGCTTGACTCCACTCAATGCCTATTTTTCCTGGGCCTGCTGGGCGCCACTTCTGCCCATTCCCAGAAGGCGTCTGTGGAGCGCTTGGCCTTCAGGCAGACCCTTTGCCTGTAATCCTACACCAAATGTGGTCTAACGGCTCGAGCCTCGACCTCGGAGCTGGGGAACCGGGTTCGAGTCTCGGCGGGGACACTCAACACCCTGTGATTCTGGGAAAATCACGTAATCTCCCCCATGCCTAACAAAATGAATGTGTCCTTTTGTAATGCAACTGGCGCTCATGTAAAGCGCTCTGATACCTTCAGGTTTAGTGCTCTATAAGATTCCCAACAATAAACCTTGCAGATAATCTGGGCGCAGAACCTGGCGTTTCCATTCTAAGGCAATGGCCTTCCCAGCTGCACCTTGATGTCCTTATACAGCATATGTAGAAGAAGGAAAGCTGCTGCAGTGACTCAGGACAAATGTCTATCCTTGCAGGCTCTGATTGCAGTCGCACAATGCTCCTGCCTGGTGTCGTCACAGCGACGCACAGAAATGACGTCATGTGTTCCACGTTAGCAAAGAGATGTTGAAAAGAACAAACCTCTGCAAACTTCAGGCCTCCATGAAGTCACTGCTGATGTGATATGCAATTCTGTCAGCGGTTACATAACCTGTGGCATTGTGTGTTATTACATGAGCAGAGCTGCACGTGCCGGGGCCCGAGGAGGCAGCTTAGGGCTGCTTAGATCCCTGTAACTGATGAATTTCACACCACGGCCGTGACCTCCTGTGTCCTGAGGCTTTAGTTTGGTATTTAATAATGTAAACAGACATGACTTTAAAAAAAATATTAAAGTTTTCAGCGAATGTCTGAGCCGTACCCAATGGGCACAGGTCGACAGACTGCCCAGCCAATGGGGACAGGGAGTGGCCTTTGACCGTTTACTGAGTGGGTCCACTGGTGACAGAGCCATGCAAGTATAATCTCTCCGCCGTGCAGTTAAAGAGTCGCCCCCACAGAACATGCCTGCCTCCCTAGACAGCTGTTCGCTCTGCGGTTCGGATGGATCCAAATGAGCAGCTGGCCGCCATGATGGTCTGTGTTGGCATCACTGTCATGAAGCTGATTGGATAGCTGACAGCTGGCAAGTCAATGGTGTTTGGCATACTGGGATCGTCAGCAGGAAGAGGAGTGGGGGGCACATGTACTTTGCTTTCTCTACAACAAGGGAAGTTGGGGGATATCACGGTTTCCAATCCACTCGCCATGGCCAGCCCAGAGCAGGCGGTCCATATTTATAAAACTTCACCCCAGTCCTGGGCAGGCCAAGGGTGTGGATTGGAAGCCCCTTTTGAAAAGGAGAACAAAACTCCCTCATTGCAAATTCATGGCCGAGAGGGATCTGGAGGTAGGAGGGGAGCACAGAGCACATGGTTTGTTAGTTGCTGGCTTTCTCAATGGTGGGGACCGATGAGGTTCTAAAACCACGGGCCCCTTTTTTGGTTCACCTGTGAAATGGTTCTGCCATCCTATGCATCTCTGCATAGTCCCTTTACCTTAAAATGGGAGTGGTAAATTTCCGAGAATTGTACAATCTGGGAACCACATTTTGAAAGATATATATCTTAAATATAGCAGACTTGAGAGCTTGCTTCTACTGTTTTTTTTTTTTATTGAGAGTTCAAATATAACAATACAATATAGAAAAAAGAATACAGTCGAATCCGATTAATACAGTGCGAGAAAGAGAGTACTGAAAACATTCATACAGATTGCCTTTTTAACATTTAAATTATAAAGTGCAGGGTTGTATAGAAGCAAACGATCAATCAACTGTCAATAATATCCAAAAGATTTTGTTAGAATAAAAACAGTACGTAGTATTTAAATACAATGAGCGTCTTCTCAGTTAATAATCCAGAGCTGAATTGTAAAGTGCAGTGTGCGAAATCGAGACAGTCGTTATAGACTAGTAAACAAATAGATGTTCTCGCAGAAGTATAAATCTAGTTAAGTAATAGCAGGACAAATTTAAAGATCAAACACCCTCCAATATTTATCATATTTTTTAAGGGCCCCTGATCTAAGAGCATATTTTCTTTCCCTATCCTGGATTCGGAGTAGTTTTGTCTTCCATGCCTGGAAGGATGGAACAAGATCTGTTTTCCAGGACTGTAATATAAGGTATTTAGCTATTAGAGAAGCTATAAAAAGGGACATCATGTTGGGTATGGATATGAGAGCAACCTAGGAGGGGAATTAGATCATCGAATATAATATTAGTTTTGAAAACGATTGAAAGATATTTTTCTATTTCCTTCCATAAAACCTGGATTTTTGGACACTCCCAGACAATGTGTTTCCAAGTGCCTTTTTCATCGCAACGAAAGCATTTGTCGGCTACTTGAGGGAAGACATTATGTAAAAAGGATGGGGTTCTATATATTAACCATTTGTTGTAAAATTGCATACATTTAAAATTTGCTCCTCGAAAGATGGTTTTATTAAATTTATTTATTTTGTCCCATACCTGTTGATTAATTGTAATATCTTCCCTCTTTTCCCATCTTTCAGTAATCTTGCTGTAGAAGTCCTGGTCCTTACTTTCTTTTAATATTTTAATCCAGAAACTCATTTTCTTTTGTATGTTATTATTAAGGATAGTGGAAATATTTTCTTTATTGGATACATTTCCAATATCGAGTTCTGCGAGTTTTGGATTTATCCTAATAAAGGACCAGTTCAGCGTTAAGTGCGAGTGGATTAACTGGCTATGAATTTCATCCCAGGATTTCCACCTATTTCCCAGCATGAAGTCTTCAATTTTCTCAAAACCATTCTCCTTCCAAAGTGTTAATTTTTTTTTGTCCATACAGCAAGCGTCTCCCAAGCTAAAATTTATTAAATTCGTCTTATTACTTAGAATGGGTAAGTCATAAAATTTGAAAAACTTGAGTTTTCACCTTGAAAATCCACTGGAGGGATTTATATCGTACTTTTTTTGGATGTTTCGTAGTTCTGACCGGGTCATGGATTTTCAATTCTAACAACATCCTTTTCATAAAGAAATTATCTGTCTCATGCGAATCTAAAAAAAACCTGTGGCTATAATGTGCAAAAGACGCAAAATAATATTCCTTGATATTTGGGAGGGACAGCCCTCCTTGTGTGGATGATAAATATAAAGTGCTCAGTGCTAATCTGGGAGATTTTTTTGCCCATAAGAAAGAGGAGATCAAAGCTTCTATTTTAAGAGGCCTGGATTGCGCAGGGAATTGCGCTAAAAAGGAAATTAAAAAGGGGTAACAACGACATTCGCATTAGCGATGCCCGCCCCATAAGAGACAAGGGTAGTAAATTCCAACGATCTAAGAGTGAGCCCACCTTTTTTAATAAAGGTAAAAAATTAAGTGAAAAGAGATCATCTGGGCTATCCGAAAAAAGTACTCCAAGATATCTCTTTGGATCCGTGTTGTATATCCCCCTAAATTCTGGAGCTAAAGTGTCTATAGTGCAGTTCAGAAGAATAATTTCCGTTTTGCTTACATTAATTTTATAACCCCCAAGCTTTTGAAAGTCAGAGAAGATTTTTAAAATCTTCAGTTGACTTGAGGGTTTAGAGTCTATGAAAAGGGCAATATCATCCGCATACAATTTTATGTTTGTCATTCCTAATATTGGGGCAGTGTCAGCTTTGATATTCCTGATGGCGATCGCCAGAGGTTCAATAAAAAATGCTAATAAAATTGGCGACAAGGGGCTTCCTTGTCGCGTGCCTCTAGTAACCTCACAGGACCCAATATTAGTATTATTGACGATAATTTGTGCCCTAGAATTCATATACAATTGTCGTAAAAGAGAAATAAAAACATTCGGGAAATTAAAACTACGTAAAATTGCAAACAGGCAGTCCCAAGACACTAGATCGAAGGCTTTCTCCGCATCTAAAAACCAAATTTGAGCCTTCACCTTATTAGTTTTAAAATAATCTAGTGCCTCCAGTAAAAATGTAGTATTGGAATGAAGATACCTGCCTGCAATAAAACCACACTGATCATATGCTACCAGAGATCCTACTATTTTATTTAATCGATTTGCTAAAAGTTTTGTAAAAATGTTATAATCTGTATTCAAAAGGCTAATCGGTCTGTATGAATTTATATTTTCCTTGTCTTTTCCTTTTTTTAAAATACTGACCACCACCGCTGTATGAAAGGAGTCCGGTGGGGGACTACCTTGGAGTAAGTTATTAATTAATTTCAAAAGTTCCTTACGTAATGTTCCCCCAATGGGAAGGCCATCCTCACCATTGGCCTTGCCATTGGGGAAGGACTCTATCACTTCATCTAATTCTAATAGTGTAAAATCCTGTGTAAGGTAATTCCTACCCTCAGCATCTATTTTAGGTATTTCAAGTGGCTGTAGAAATTCCGTGATAGAGTCAGATGTAGCCCCCTCGGTCGCTAGGTATATCCTCTCATAGTGTTTTAAAAACAACTCACCAATGGAAATGGTGGTCTTGACTTGTATTTTAGTGATGGGATCAGTTAGCTGATCTATTCTATTTCGTACCCGTTTTTCTTTAGATTGCCAGGCCAGCAGCTTTCCTGTGTATTCACTCTCCTCATAAATCTTTTGTGCTTGTGAATTACTATTTATCTCACCTAAATCATAATAGAAGTCCTTCATCTTGCACTTCGCCTCGTGGAGTTTGTGTCCAGAGATCATAGATCTAGCCCTTAGGTGCTCTTGGGTTGCCTGCGAGAGTTCAGTTTGGAGTTTGGTTTTCTCCTCCCTTCTTGCCTTGAGCTTGGGAATTTCTTTAGAAGTAATTATTCCACGTAAAGTGGCTTTAAATGCATCCCAGATTATATTTAATGGGGCTGTACCTCTATTCTGTATAAAAAATTGCTCCATCTTTTCATTAATATCCGTGCACCATTGTTGGTCGAGAAGGTTAAGTTTATTAAAAAACCATCTACTTGTGGGTCTTGCTTCATAATTCCCCAAATTGACCTCCATGCAAAGGCCTGCATGGTCTGAAAAAGCGTTCGGTAGATAGGCGTAGTTATATAATTGTAGGTCACGAGATGATAAAAAAAAAATCTAGCCTTGATGCAGAATTATATTTTGCTGAGTGGCATGTATACTCGCGCTTGGTAGGATTTAAGTTACGCCAATGATCAATAACATCGAGGTCAATTTTACAACTTTGGACAGCTAAGGCAACTTGGGGTTTATTCTGTCGGCGGTCTTTCTTGGAGGAATCCAGTCGGGGGTTTTGTAATAGATTAAAATCGCCCCCCCCAAATTATTGGCCCAGAAAGACCGGTTAATGCCTGCTTAACCTGTAAAATAGCTTGAGGGTCGTCCAAAATTGGTGCATAGATTGTGGCAAGGATAACATTAACGTTGTTTAATTTACCGTATGCAACTGCCCATCTACCTCTGGGGTCTATGCATGTCCCTTCGAGATTAAAACCTACATGTCTCCCTATTAATATGGAAACTCCTCTCTGAGCCATCCCGGCAGGAGCAGATAGGTTATAGCCCGCCCAGCTTTTGAAGAGTTTAGCTGACTCTGCCTGATCTTTATGATGGGTTTCTTGAAAGTAGATAACGTCTGGTATAAGGTTTTTCAACCAGCACTCAATAGCGTTCCTTTTACGAACGTTATTTAGGCCATTAACATTTAAAGAAATAAATTTCACCATGTTATTTGTTGTTCAAAATATTGGACGTAACCCTCTGCTAATATGCAAGTGTGCAAATGGGCAAATGTGCAAATGGACATACAGCAGCAGCAACATATGAAACTAATAAATAATATATATATATATATATATATATTCACTTAAAAAACCATAGGTTTCACACATGTTATAGTTAGCTGTACATTTCACTCGTAAAAAAACAATGAAATTCCACGTTATAGTTAGATCAGGTAACTATAACTTGCGCGCCCACAATAAACTGCTGATGACGTCACATATTACATCACTCATGACATGGTCAGTGACATCACTCTTCATATCAATGATGACATCTGAAATGACACATTGTGGATTGCGGTCGCGCAAGTTATAGTTACCTGATCTAACTATAACGTGGAATTTCATTGGTTTTTTACGAGTGAAATGTACAGCTAACTATAACATGTGTGAAACCTATGGTTTTTTAAGTGAATTTGCAAGGTTTTTTAAATGCTAATTCCTAACTATAACGTGTGTGAAACCTATGGTTTTTTCAGTGAATTTGTACGGTTTTTTAAATGCTAAGTTATGTATTTATTTTTTATTTTTTTTTCTGGTTTTTCACCGTGCGCACACCCTGCACGCACGTGCGCTTCGCGCACCGTGCGCTCGCTGTGGGCACTCGGTGCGCTTCGCGCACCAAGCGCCCACATTGCGCAGTTCATACCGTGCGCGTCTCGGCTTTTTTTACACAGTAACAATTTTTTTTTCTCCCTTGCGGGTCCTTCAATTTATTTAATAAATGCGATTGTTTTTTTTTTATTGTTTTTTTTTGCCGTGCGCGTACGGTAAGCTTACCGTACGCGCACTCCGCGATGATTATTAAATGTATTTTTCGTACTTTTTGGTCCTTCGTGGACCCCCTGACAAACGCTAGGGGGTCTGCAACTCTCTTCGTTGCCCCCTTTTCACGTTATCCACCTTTGTTTTTCAGTGCGAGAGACAGAAAATGGCGGCCGACACTTTCTGATTTCGACCGATTTGAATGTTTACAGTCATGTAACCACCAATCAGAATTGAGCTCGCGCACGGCACCGTACGCGTACGGTAAGCTTACCGTAAGCGCACGGAGCGCGCTTACAGATATATATATTGATTTAAATGCTATTTTCTCAGGACCTACTGAACAGATTTACACCAGACCTGCAAAAGGCACATCTCTGACCTGAGGACTACCTCTCTGCCAAATTTCAAGTAATTCTGTTCAGCCGTTCGGGCTGTAGCTCGGACTAAAGGTCCTATGGGAAAATGCATGGGGAAAACGCGTTTTGGGGCCCCCCTTTTTTCTCAGCCCCCGCTTGACGAATTCCCCCAAGACTTTCAGGGTAGGAGCGGAGCGGAGCGGAGCGCCCCACCTATTTTGAAAATTTCGCGAGAATTCGTCAACCGGCGCCAAAGTTATTCCAAATAGAATGTTGCGGATTTCCTATGGAAACACGGTCCTAACTATAACTATCTACTCGCAACCGCCAGTAGATATATATATATATATATATATAACAGTAAAAAGCAATACATGCAGAATCTAAATTTCAATGTGCAAATATGCAAGTAAGCAGCAAGAGTGTAAGGTGATGTTATTTGAGGAAACATACCATTCATTATACAAGACATTATAAAATCTTATCTTATAGAAAAAATAGACCGTATAAATATATAATATCATTTAAAAAAGTACCGTTGTCTGTGCAAATATGCATATAAGCAGCAAAATAGTCCAAATAGCAGCACGGGCTTGAAGATTTTAAGCCCCCCCTAGTGCAAAATAGCAGATAAGCAGCAAAATAGTCCAAATAGCAGCACGGGCTTGAAGATTTTAAGCCCCCCTAGTGCAAAATAGCAGATAAGCAGCAAAATAGTACAATAGCAGCACGGGTTTGAAGGTTTTAAGCCCCCCCTAGTGCAATATAGGCAGATACACTTATAGGGTCTTGTCCTCTTAACACGATCCATATGAACAGAATTGACGAGTGCGAGATATTATTTGTGCAAGATGAGAAGAAAAAAAAATAATAATCATTAAAATGTGAAAAAACATATTGCCTTTGAACTCTTTTTCCCCCCTTGCGACACCCCCCTTCACCCCCCTCCACTTTTCCCCCTCTCCCTCCCCCCTTGAGTGGACGGAAACCCCAGTGTCCCACTTCCATCCTTCTCTGTTGTGTCTTCTTTTTGGATGCCATCTCATTGCATCCTTGTGTGCTTCCTGTTTCCCTCAAGTGACCGCCCTAAGGTAATAATAACTTCAGCAAGAATCAACAACTAATTTAATTACCCCCCCCGAGGCCGTCGAGAAATGTTTGGGCTTCGTGTAGGACCGAGAATATAAAGAATTTTCCTTTAGCCAAGACTTTGAGTTTCGATTGCTGCACTATCATGGCTTGGGCTCCCTTGCTCTTGAAGGAGTCGATTAGCTTCACAAAGTCCCTGCGTCTGTGAGCAGATGCTGCCGACATATCACCAAAAATTCAAAAATTGTTCACCCCCTCCACATTGAAAATTCTTTTAGAAAATGCGGTATTTAGAATTTATTATTTTACCCTAAAGTCTGAAAAATTAAGCAGAATTGTACGGGGGTATTTCGAGTTATTAGGTTTATGAGCAGGGACTCTGTGCGCCCTTGTGATAGTCAAGTCACCTTGCAGCTCAGGGATAGCTTTTTTCAATAAAGAGTCTGTCCACCTGACTACGTCCTTATCTTCAAGGCCCTCTGGTATGCCTACGAGTCGTAGATTAGATCTCCTATTATAATTCTCCAGATCCTGGAGTTTTTCCTCTAAGTGGGATTTCTCTCTATTAGCCTCCGCAAGATTTTTCTGAATTGTAGTTAAAGAGTCCTCTAGAGAAGATATCCGAACTTCGGCTTCAGAGACCCTCAAAGGAATGTTGCCAAGGCACTCCTCCATCTTTGTGAGCCTGCTGTGTAAGAGTGAAATTTCCTGAGCTGAGAGGATTTAAAGTCTCTTAGTTCCTGGAGGATAGTAACTAGGATATCTTCCATCGTGCTTGCTTTTGTAGCACTCGGAAGGGCAAGCAAGCCGTCGTCTTGGGAGATCGGGGAGGCTTCTAGGCTTAGGGCTTGACTTGGGGCTATCGTGGTTTGCTTGCTGCTTGAGCCTGAGTTTGGGCTTGGGCTTATAGCTGGTGGCAGCGTTGTGGGGCTGCTTACTTGACCTTCAGTGTTGAAGACTTCATGTTCTAAAGTGGCACTTGAACTCCCCCGCTTTAACCCCCCGTGCGTAGGAGTACTTGAAGACTGTCCCTGCTGAAGAAGGGGTTTGAAAAGAGAGGATATTGTTTCGGGGTAGAGCGACTCTCATGGCAGGCAGTAGAGGACATATTAGCAGCCATGACCATTTTGTCAGTTTTCTCCATACTTTTACCCCCCTTGTCCATTCTTGTCCCCTTGTCTTTCGCATCATCCTCTTCTTTGTCGCCAACAGCAAGCAAGCTCAGTTCTGCAGATAGCTCAGATAGGGTCAAGCTCTCTACCTCTACCTCTTCGTCTTCTTCGCCCTCCTCTTGATCATTTTCCTCATTGTCGTTATTCTCAGCCTGTTTTCTTAGCACATTATACTTATTTTTCCTGTATAAGTCAGTGGACTCCAGCGCCTTCTCTTTTAGGGCTTCTTTTTGTTGATTTTTCCTTTTGTTTTTCTCTCTCTCCCTTTGTTGTTGATGGAGATCTGATCGGGGTTGAGAGCTTAACCTTCTTTCCCAGCTCAGGCTTGGACTGTTTGCCCCTCACTCTTGTCGCCATCTGGAATGTGTCTTTTAACCACGCTTTTAAATGCCCTGAATATTCTCTGGAAAATTTCACTTTTCAGGTCGCTACTAAGTGAGAGAGCGAGGAGCGAGGATCGTGGGATCGTGGGATATGAGGAGAGAGAGTCAGCTTTGCCCCTTCACAGTCTTTCAAAGCAATCACCATCAGGATTACAGTAAATGCACCGATGAGGAAACGCAAGAAGGGCGCGGTATAGCAGAGCGAGCGCGGACTGGGTAAAACCCAGCGCGCCTTACCTCGCAAGTAGACCAGCAAACCAGCATCCAGCGACCAATGCCCCCAGTTTCCAGTTATTCACCGTTATAGGTGCAACGGGTTTAATCACTCCATATACCAGCTGACAGGGCAGGC
This sequence comes from Triturus cristatus, assembly GCF_964204655.1. Taxonomy (NCBI): domain Eukaryota; kingdom Metazoa; phylum Chordata; class Amphibia; order Caudata; family Salamandridae; genus Triturus; species Triturus cristatus. The sequence continues at coordinate 992,040,454 of NC_140580.1, forward strand.
ACCGAAAAGGGACAGCAGCATTGCTTTACCCCTTCACCCCTTGCAGATTCCAACCAGCTTTACAAACAGCGCACCGACGTGTAGTCTCAAAGGAGTGCGCCTTACCTCGAAAGGCGGCTAGCTTCCAGCAACCAGCAACCAGTGCCCACGGCTCCCCGGCAGCTCACCTCCGCAGGAGCCAGCAGTACTTCAAGTAATTCAATCCGCGTGGGAGGACCCTCCAGACAAACTGCCGACTCCGCTTGTCAATGGATCAGAGGGCAGGGCAGGGCAGGGGAGAGCAGACTCGCACAGCACAGCACTTGGAGCCCAACCTCCGCCCCCTCCGAGATTAACAGAGACTCTCCGAGGGGCTCCGCTTGGTTCCCGCTTGGTTTTCCGTTTGGCCCCGCCTGGAGTGGACCCGAAGCACATTTTCCCGGACCCAGCTCGGCATCTAGCGAGGAAACAGCAGTTGCGGCGCTCCGTTCACAGGGGCGTGGCTACGGAGGAAACAGGAAGCACAGCGGCGGCATGGGTGGGTCCATGTCAGCCGTTCATCGCGCTAGACAGTCGTCCCCTTGCTTCTACTGTTTGTGTAACCTCAATATGAGCTATGGATTGATTTTGCATCTCAGACAATTATATTTGATTTTTCATCCATGTTGGTCCTCAAACTGGTTCAAAGATAAAATATTGAAGGTAGCACTATTTATTTTTATATTTTAAAAACTGGTCTACAGTCAGTCAGTCAGTTTAACTTTATTCGGATTCAGTAAAGATCCATAAAAGTACAACATCATTATAAACATATGACATACATTCTTCACTCGAGAAAAGTAAAACATAAAGAATAAAAATAGATGTCATGAAGCAAATACATAACGAAAAAGAAAAAAGGCGATTTTTTAAAAGGGAGAAATGGGTTTAACCAGTAATATGTACAATGTCCATCAATCAGGCTGTGCAAAGACGCAAAATGTAAACTTTTAGACTCTGTGCAAATAAGCAAATTGTAAACATCCAACGATAGAATCAGAATTTTGTCATTGTAGACCCTGTATACTATAATCTTATTGGATAAAAAATAGGCGATAATGTATCTAAAATGAGTTGTAAAGAAAACCTCATCATTACTGTGCAAAATAGCAAGCATGTAGACATAGTTATAGTACAGATGGAAAATTACAATAACCTGTTTAAACAGAATAAACATATCTTGGTTGGCCATAGTCAGCACCTTTTAATAGTTAGTAACATTTATCATCAGGAAAGCATAGAGGCTCTAGATTTTATGGCTGCTGATAAAAAGGAGCTAACACGAAAAATCATATCATCACTGCCCAATTGTAGTATTTCTTCATATGCAGAGATATAATTAGTCGTCCCATGAGTTTTAAAGTGGGGGATGAGGTAATGCTTAGTATACCTTACATAAAATCCGCAAAAAAACAAAAAATGTAGTAAGGTTTGTTTGCAGCCATTGCTACATGGGCAGGCTGTATCCTCCAGATTTTTGTTGAAGCCGATAGGGAAACATAAGAGATATTTTACACTGTTGTCCCTAAGGCGAAAAAGCAGACGCCTATTCCATCTCCCAATATTTTTCCTTAAATATTCCTGTGGTTTTGAATAGTTAGTGTCGACTATACTCGGGATGGACATATATCTAATGATAGAAGGTTTACTAGACTCTGCCTTTGCTCTGTCAGTACGATATAGGGCATATAGTGCATCCCTTGCTGATTTTAAGATTATATTTTCGGCAGCAAGGGGAAGGGAAAAGCTATGTTCTAGATGTATACTAGACAAGCTTTTGTGAACGGCATTAAGCCAGGGTATATATTTGCCCCTATCGCAACTCAAGCAGTCCATTATAATTCGTTGTGTTAAAATGGCTGCAGGATTGCGCCATATCTTCAGCCAAAATAAGGCGGGGCGGGATTTGATAAAATCTTCTACATAATGTAGATTCAATTCTTTATGACACAAAAAGGTAGGTGATGAGATTTGTGCCCCAAGTAACCTTCTGCAGAATCTATTTTCCTCTAATTGTATCCCGCTGCAGTCCGTGAACCCCCATACTTGAGCCATAAGTCGCAGTAGGCAGGCATTGGGTTCTATAGATCTGCAGTAGAGGGGTCACAACATCGGCCTTTTTTGGTTGTCCCAGACACATTATAGAGTTGATTGCCAAACCTAATTTATTTCTACCTCTGGCTACATGCGATTTCCATGAGCCTGTGTCAGAAAAGACTAAACCAAGGTAGGGAAAAGTGCTCGTGCTTTTTAAAAGATCTGTTCCGATCCTTATATTCTTTATACGGTATTTTTTAGGTCTGCAAGACATTATAAATGATTTGTTAAAATTGGTACATAGTCCCAAAACTCCCATGAAAGATACAAAGCCAGAGATTAAAATACGTAAAACTTTAGGTGTGCGGCCCATAAGGACCGCATCGTCTGCATATAAAAGTGCAGGGTACAATTCGCCGTTAATTTTAGGTACATCGCTAGATAATTTGATCAGAGAGTTGTTCAATTCGTTAATATAAAGAATAAAAAGCAGAGGGGCCAGGACACACCCTTGTCTGACCCCTCTGCCGATTAAAATATCCCTAGAAACCTCGCCATCGTTATTAATCCTCACCCGTGCTTTCAAGTCTCTATGCAGATATGCCAGAAAGTGTACAAGTGCATTGTCCAATCCATAGTTTAAAAGGATCTCCCATAGGCGTGAACGATTGACAAAATCGAACGCTGAAGTTAGGTCCATGAAACCCAAATATAAGGGTACTTTTTTTGCTACTGTATATTTCCCCAGTATGAGATTTAGATTTAGACACTGTTCAACCGTGCCAACGTGGCTCCTAAAGCCCAGCTGGCAACAGTTTAGAATTTGTTCTTCTTCAGCCCAATTCCGGATTTTATTAAAAACGACTCGCCCCAAGATCTTCAGGGTGTTGTCGATCAGGGATATAGGGCGATAGCAGCAAGGGTTGGATCTGTCCCCTTTCTTAAAAATGGGTACTATTATGCTTGTGGTCCATGTTTCTGGGATGGGAGAGTTAATCAGATTATTAAAAACATTACATAAAAGAGGGGACCAGAGATCTGGTTGAGATTTAATGAGGTCGATAGACAGCCCGTCTGGGCCGGGTGCTTTATTCCCTGCGCTATCGTGTATGGCATCTTCAACTTCAGACAATAATATAGATACGTGTGGGGGTAAGGGGAGATAATCAGAGCTTATTTGATTGGCCAAATACATTTTTGAGAAGTGCTCTTCCCATACGTTGCTAGGTATATTGCAGCCTATGGGGGTGATGTTTGAACCTGAGGATCTGAATGCTTTCACCTCTCTCCAGAACCCCGTTACGTCTTTGAGAGCTGCAGCGCGGGCGAGGGAATCCCACCGTTCCTTTAACACCATCTCTGCGCGGATTTTAATTGCGGACTTATAACGCGCTCTCAGGAGCTTAACTAATGCCACGTCCCTGGGTTCGGTTTTTAGAGCGTCACGTAAGGACCTATTTGCACTAGAGCAAGTGTCGTCGAACCATCTAGGGCTCATGCTCTGGGTCGTCACTGGCTTCGAGATTTCTGATTTTATACCAGCACACAACGTAGTAAAAGCCTTAATGATGTCTGCACCGGGGCAAGTACTAGACAAACATGTCTCTATAGATGGGCGGTGGGATTTTATAATACGGGCCAGTAATGCATTATTGTCTATCCCTCTCCACATGACTTTCAACTTGTCAGTGGATAGTGTCAGGTCTTTGGCCCCTATTTCTTTACGTTTTCTGAATTTGTTAAAAAATCTGATAGTGGTAAAAATTGGTCATGATCACTATAGCTAGTACCTAAAACTTCGGCCTTAACTAAAAATTTTTCGAGTGAAGCTGAAATAAAGATATAGTCGATGGTAGATGAGCAGCCACGTCCTCTGTAGGTCGGCAGTGGGGGGTTAACTGGGTCGAGGCCGACTTTTGCCATTACATCTGGTCTACAGATTTACATCAAACCACATCAGCACTGCGAATAGCACCAAGCTCTGCCTTCTTACCAAGCATCAATTATCTCATTGCTGTTTCTTGGGCTGCAGTTGGGCAGTACTTCCTAAGGTAATTTGGAAAAAGAGACCTAACTTTCAGGACAACCCCTTTACTTTCGCCCCTACACCAGGATACTTGACAAAAATGTCTAAAGTGGCCAATACATTTTTAGGAAAAGTTCATGCAGGCGCTTTAAAAGGATCTTCCTACTGAGCACGCGACGCAGATATATTTCTACGGAGTCAGCTTCACCAATTCTGGCACTTAATTGTCAAAATCATGATTTTTCATGTAACTTCATATTGAACACCAGATATCTGGTAGGTTCAACATGGATTCTTCACTCAGGACCTCAAAACGATAAAAAGAATTCTGTTTTTTTTCAAAAATACATCAAGTTTCCTGTGCAAATCTTCTTTGCATATCACACGTCCACCTTAACCAGAAAATAATTCACACCAACAACCAAAGACAATGGGCCCGACTCACATAGTCACTATGGTCCATAACCATGCATTTACAGCCATAAATGGCTTCTCCAAAGCCTGCCAGGAATCCACAAAAGGATAACAAGCAGCAGGCATAAAGGTTTTTACTACTGTGTAATTGTAGGCCTCGGCCACGTGCACTTATACAGTGGTAAACCCTAAGTGAGGGTTGGGGAGTCCGCGGATCAAGCCATGGTTTGCTATGAGGGTACGCAAACACCCACAAACTTGTGAGGTTGTGGCTATTGACAAACCCCTTCGGACCTTGGAAACTTTCAGATTAGTCGCAAAGAGGGGCCATGAATCCACTTCCAGGGTGGGTGAAGAAACTGAATTTCTGCAGACTTTGTGCGGCTGCATAGGAATGGGTTTCTCCACAGGGTAATGGTTTTGCTGGTGGGAGAGAAGTTTCTCCAACAGGGGGCATTTGCTCAGGGAGCCGCCTTTCTCAATGCAGAGCTCGAATGGGAGTAAAACTGAGGATTTCCCAGCTTTGCAGTCAAGAATGCACAGTGGTATGCCAGGGCAGCTGCAGCTGGCACAGTTTTCATGCATACTACTGGCAGTACAAGAGAATTCTGAAAACGCTTACACCTAGAGCAGCAGTACGACGTGCACAGGTGTGGGCTTACTGTTTGTGAATGGGTTCAGTTCTTTCGGGTAATTCAAGGTCACCTCCGTATTTGCATGAAAGGATAAACTCATTTTTCCACACTAAGTTGGTGATGGCCTTTTCCAGTTGAGGGAAAGTCTGTCCTCTTTCAGAGGGCTGCACGGCTTATGCACCTCATGGGAGTTCCACACACAAATGACCTACCTGTTTCCACAGTAGTGACTAGCTGAGTCTCCCCTTCTGGTCTGTTGCGCCGGGACGCCCCTGGGTAAGCTGGGTAAGCTGAGCGCATTACAAATTTCATATTATTATTATTATTATTTAAATGCAATCAATTGGAAGAAACACTTATAACAGCACAACGCGCATCTTCAACCACGCGTTTCGTCAGAACTACGCGCCCATTTCTCAATATTAAAATTGTGCAGGTTTTATTCCAAGCAGAATTTGCATATCTACTGAGACAAGTATATTACAGTGCCTACGGTGTGTTCTTATAACTGATGCATTATGCTTTTATGAGCAAGCTTTTAACTGTCTAAATAGTACAGTTCAGGATTAGCACTATTCTAAAGTTCGAAAAGGACCGCAGGGCATGTCCCACTGGAAATTAATCAAGCTTGCGCTAAAGAGTTTTGGCATCTTTCTGGCAAAGTCATTTAATAATTAATTTTTTATGTAAAAAACAATAGTCCTCGGATGCAAGATTTTTCTTCTTTAAATCCCATAAAAAATTAGGGTCTTTGTAAATATTTGTGATATGTTTTGCAACCCTTTTTTGTGATTTGAGATAGGGTTTTGTTGTAAAAGGGAGCAACTAGATGGGAGACCAAAAGAGCGCCATTCTACACAAAAAACTGTCTAGGTGAACACTTTTGGGTGGTCTGTGACACTTTTCCATAAAATGTATAATAAACCTGGAAACAACATCCAAGAACTACGAATTGCAAAGTGTTTGTACTGATTTTTAGGACACCAAACAAATTACACTCCTCGACCCTCTAGTGTCTACCATGATATTGTAGCCAACCTACAAAAAGTCCAAAAGACTTCAGGCTAGTACAAACAATTTTGTTTAAGTGGATACATTAATTCTGAGGTCAGGCTACATACCATCCTACGCAATGCTAGTGTCTAAAGCAGAAGGAAGTGTGAAACATGCTTTCAAATGGGAAGAAGGGAAACTGCGGGTGTTGCTACAGATAGATAAAGAAACCCGCGGACTTTTGAGACGCTATACAAATAATCTCGTTGCATTTCTTGTCCAGGGAAACAGTTGACCATGTGTTATTAGGCATAGTCCAGAACTTCACTGATAAAGATGAAAGAAAGCAATACAAAATGGTACTGCTGAATCACCTAGAGGGTTGCAAGAATAAAGGCTAAAGAACACAAGAAAGAGTGAGAAAAGACAACTGATCTTGAGGTCCTGGGTAAGTTAAATTGGGAGGTGTTCTCCAGCCTACTACAGAAATGATCAGCATGCATTTCAGGCCCATGCTGCAATCCACCACCCTTGCCACCATCAAACCAAACGCACAGAGGACCTCCGCCAACAAGGACTCTGAAACCTAAATGACCTGGCTTTGTTGTGGGCGCATTAGCGGTTCAGAATATTACCATGTTGGCACATCTGTAAGCTAGCCATATCCTCCTAATTCAAAGAACACCTCCTTGAGAGACTGGAGCATCCTATCCCAAAGAGGACTTGAGAACCACCGGCCAAGCATTGGTCCACTCGTTCCAAGATGGAGGAAATATCAGACTCGCAGATCAATCCAAAATTGCACTAGCATCTCTAAGTGCCACTTGGCTTGTGCAGAAAAGAAGTCTGACTACATTATCTACATCTTGAGAGACCCATTGGATCCCTCTGGAGGCCAGAATTCAATTTAAGATAGCATGTTTAACAATCAAAGGTCTTCACCAAAGACAACCATTCCACTTAAGTTAGAAACCGTTCCTCACAGGAGAAGTAAAACAATAGGACTAAATCCAGATTCTTGCTAGGGATCTCAAAAGTGAGGAAAACAAAAACTCTGAACCGACCTGTCACTTGCTTGGCTACTAAAGAATGAAACAATATCTCCCCGAAGATCTCAGAAGGAATGAATGAATCACTTCTCTTCTTCGGAAAAAAAATATAAAGACCCACCATTCCACTCGCTGTCCGTAAAACTTACATTCTCTCATCACCATGATCACTCTTCACTATTGCCTCTGCAACTTTACACAGTTACCCCTGCTGTGTATTGTGTCTAGACTATACCCCATTATGGATTCTTCTCTCTACTCACATTGTATCTCTTGCTAACTATAAAGTGCTCCACTGCGGATGTGGCTAGGCTATATAAATATATTTGATAACTATATAATAAAACCTTTTTATCTTTTTATAATTGCAATGGGTTCTAGTTCAGCCTCCTCCCTGTCTTTTATTGTGCTCAGCCAAGGCACTTCCTCTTTATGTTTTTTTAGCTGGTTAAGTACTGCGAAGGCCATGTCAAATTTCTAGTCAATAAGGCCCTTTAAAATGTACTTAATTTAGCACATTAGTATGCTGGGCCCAGGAACTATACAATGTACCTGTGTCATGATGAGGTTTCATGGACTCAAATCTAGTTATCTGTTTAAGATCAAACAATCCACTGAGAATGAGTAAGGGAAATATTGGTGGTTTTCCATAACATTTTCTTTTGTAGTTGAACCTATACATGACCGCTATTTAGAAGAGAACCTTATCCTATACAGAGGGCCACAAGAACTATGCGATTTTGTGGGTGCAGTCTTTTTTTGTGCAAAGTTATGAGTTTGCTGCATTTGCCACATAGTTCATCAACTGCTGCATAATCTGCAGATTTTACCAAAAAATGTGCTTTTGGATCAAACAGATTAATAATGACTAAAAACGTGTTGCCGCGAAGTGGAAGATCCTTTGCAAAGGTTGACTGGCCAACTTTCTCTTGCTTATTGCTGCATTTGGATGCTAAACTTGTACTAACAAGGTGATAGCTTTGACAAGATCGTGTTAGCACGAGTAAAAAAATTAAAAATAATAAAAAGTAATACTATTTCAAAATGAGCTGCTTTATGCCACATAACTTGCCTTCTATGCCGCATAATTTAGTCAACCTGGTGGCATAATTTAGCCCTCCCCGCCCTGGCAATTCAAGTGGCCCTGCTTAGTGGTTCCATCAACCAATGTGTTTCTATATATTTTTTTGCTTGGTACGACATGTGTGGCTCAATGATTGGAGCGGCAGACCCTGATGCAGAGGTCTAGCCTGGGACCAGGGTTCAATTCCTCGCCTCGGCGGGTCTTGGGCTCAAAAATTCCACGGACCTGATAATTCTTGCCTCGGTGCCATTCCAATCATGGAGTCCCACTCTGCAACTCTGGGCAATAGCTTGCTTAATCTCCACAACGGCCCCCACAACGCTAAGGATGCCTGGCCTCCACCTTGGGGGTGCCCAGGAGTGGACGCCTCACAGAGAAAGCCAGGATGGGTTCCACAGCGGTATTCGTACAAGCGCCTTGAGACCCTTGCGGGTGAGTAGTGCGCTATACAAGTATCAATTTACAATTACAATACACAACATGTCTTAGTTGCCATATGAACAGAATTCCATTAACAGTTTCCTTAGTCTTGCTTTTGTGGTGAGTAAAACACGAGCGGAATTCATCTTCATGGCTAACCCGTATCACAAATGCGAAAGCCGTGTTTTAAAAGTTGACTGTGTTTTTTAAGGAGGCGGTGGAGCAATCGATGAAGATCTACCAAGGATGGGCACTGGTTGCAAATGTGGGGAGCCCTGTGCCTCATTCTTTCATTTAGTGAATACTTCGTTCAAGAAGGGGGGTTAATCCTTAACAACTGTGGGCAATGCCAGCAACTTTTGGCCAGTCAAACACTGCTCACTAATTTAGTTTAATGAGAAAAGTAAAAGGGCATAAAGACACTAACATACAAGCAAGTACCTTAGGAGCGGCCGTTCTTACCCTCCTATGAACCATTCCCACTCACGCGACTCTGCTCCATTTTCCTGACTCGTAGCCTGTAGGCGAGCAGGTACCTCCTAGCCATCTATAGTAGGAAAACATGGCCACTGTCACAAAGTCACACAAAAGGACAACTCTTTGGTTGCTTACAAGTGCCGCTAGGGGTTTTCGTAATTTTGAACTGTTCAGCTCTCACACACACAACTTCCCACCACTGCACTATTAAGATGTGTGTCCAAAAACTAGAGTATGGCCACTCACGTGTGACACACAATCACTACCGCACAGACTCCCAATACTCTTCAAACCACACATCTGGCTTGGTGTAGCATGTTACCTTTGTGGGCAAGCACCGTAGCACCCCACAAAAGGTTAGGCAGTAAATGCTATGCAAATGCTACAATACAATACCATTTAAAGTCCCTCTTTAAACACCTGATGTTGAGAGTCAGCCATTTATTCTTGTACAGAGTTGTGGTTGCTCATGGTAGACAGCATGCAGGACTTTAAGGTTCTATGCAGAGGTCCAGATGACTGAAAGACATTTCAAAACACAAGTGAGCCAAAGAATGATGATGGATTCAACCGAGAACTGTGACTGGGGGTGAGTGCAAGTGTCTGAAAAGTTTCAGCACTCCGTCCATCATCTCCTTGTGTTTTCTTCGTTTGCCCCAAGTTGGTAGGGTATGCCCTGACGTGGGTCCCTTGCTCACTTTGCCACTGGAATCAAGCTAGCCTGGATGAATAGGTGCGTTACCCCGAAACCGGTCCCAGGATGCTTGTTTCCGGTCCAGGGAGGACCTGCCTGGCAGTTTGGGCTGGACTGTTTCCATGAGGCACAGGGTCAAGACTGATTTGCATATGGCTGGGTCCAAATTAGGGTCGCGAAGTGAGCAAAAAAACAATGATGGATTCAACCCAGATCTGTGACTGGGGGTGAAGTCTGACAAGCTTAAGCACTCCGTCCATCATCTCCTTGTGTTTGCTTTGAAAGACATTTCCTACACAACCAACAGTTGAAATGACCACATAATTGGAACCAGTGGGGTTCAAATGACTAAAATTCAAAGAAGGAATAGGGAATCTGCTTTCAATAGAGTCACAAACGTGCTTCTTAATAAAAGCCAGCATATACGTCTGCTATACGATGGGTCAGAGACATAAGAGTATGACAATTAGATAGGATTCACAGAAATCGAAGGGCTATGTAAGGATTGCTGAAGTACTTTGATAACCCAAATACATATAACTATTTCTTGAGCAGCTAACTCTAGCTCCTAGAATTTTGCTCAAATGGATCGTAGGTCCACAACTGGCAAATGTCCTTTCTGTGTATTGGGAAATTGCACAATCGGGGACTGCCCATCTTTATACTAGGGCAGTGAACTTTAGATTGATGCATCTCACACTGCATTCCCTCTTGAAATATAAAGGTTTCTTACTGCCCAGTTTTTTAGGTCGAGCCTCTGCAACACATGTGCAGCTCCGAGAGGCATGCTGCATTCAGTAAATGGACTTTAAACACACCCAGTGCTTTTGGTTGGTTGGTTGTCCTACCTTTCAAAATGTCTTTACTCTAGTTGGTCAATAGTGCCCATCTGTCCCGCATTTAGGTGCCTGGTTCCTTTCAAGTGGACATCATGATGGTTTCTTTTGGGTAGCACCCCCTACCTCTCTCCCGTAATTGCTGCCATCACTTAATCTACCCAGTGCCATCCCCACACTACCACCTTCCATCGTCACTGCTCGGTTGTTTCTTTTGGTTGGCTGACTCTGGCCATCTGTTGCCGCCTCACTCGCACCCTGTCACTCCCTCCGGTCATTTCTGCAATCACAATCTCCCCAGAGCCCCACCTCCCATGTCGCTGCTGGTTTTTATTTTCAGCGGCACAGCTCTTCCATCCCTAGCCCATCTCGTCTCTCCGTCCTACTGCTGGTCATCCGCACAAAGGACTCCGGTATGTGAAGCCCTTCCCTTTGCTTGTTTGTAGTGGTTAACTGAAAGCCTATGGGGGCTGCTCAGGAGCCCGCCTCATGTATCCTGGAAGGCGCAAGCGGGCTCACGGTTGGGCTGCAGGCTGCTGTGCTTCATACGGCTCATCTCTGTCCACGAGCCCATTTTTATTATATTCTACAGCAACTTATAACAAACAAGTTTAAATAATTATAATAATGGAATAAACTACCAGGTGTATATGCACGTATTTTGACTGTCAGAAAATGTCATAAAAGACAGAAGCTTTTATCAACACTGTGCCCACCGGGCTTCATCTTTTACCATGGAATCCGCACTTTTTATTCCAGCAGCGCAGCTCTTACCAGCTCCCCGCCGAGCCTGCCTTCCCTATCTTAACTTGTCTCGTACCTCCAGCCCACAGCTGGTCATCGGCACCGAGGACTCCGGTATGTGACGGCCGTCCCTTTTGTGTGAGTTTGTTTTCGTCTATTGTTTCTTTCTGTTAGCTGAAAGCCCACAGAAGCTGCTCACCAGCCAGCCTTGTGTTTCACAACAGGCTTTCTGATTCAAGCTGGATTATTTTATCATAACAAGGTAGGGAATCTGCGTGGTTCCAATGATGTGCATGGCGCTGTGTCAAATCTGTGTTAAACGCGTGCTGTGTCGGGGGAATCTGCCACATTTCAGCTGCTCGGTCCTGTGTAAGCACACCCCTGTACAAACAGGACAAAGTCAGTAGCGCCATAAAAGACACCATTGATGTTATCTGCAACACTTCTGTTAAAACTGCAGTTTCATAAAGACATTAAGCATTGCACCTCTGATACTGCATTCAACACAAAACCATGCCAGAACAACATCCTTGAGAAGGGTGCAGTACCTTATGTGGCTAATAGAGGTCCCTGTAGAACTCCAGAGTGATACCTAGTACCAGCATGTGGTACTGCACCGTTTCCTTGCTTCCATCATTTTTTAGGTCTCGGGACCATCCGGTCGGCAGACCGGAAGTCCGGAGATTTCATGACTTGGGAGAAGAGGGGCTTGAACCCGCCCCTCTTCTGCCCTGTTCTCCATTGGCTGGCCTCGTAAATGCTGGCCAGCCATTGGAGAAGAGGTCCCGTCACTCCACTCATGCCCCGTCCTTTTCGGATCGGGGGGCGTGTTTTTTGCGAAAAGTCTCAGGGAGGAGACAACAGCAAAACACGCCCCCGAATCCAAAAAGGAGGCTGCCTTTCTCCGAGGCATTTCTGCCTCGGAGAAAGGCGGTCGTGTGCTCGTCCGCTCCCCCTTCGTCCGGTTGCTGCGAGTACTGATATGCTTCAAATCCAATTAGAAGACCGTCTCAGGAGTTAATGTGATAACAGCACACTTGCCAGGCCTCCTCTAATGGTGTTAGTAGAAATGGTACACGGTGATCAGACAAATACTTTGAAGGCAGTTATGACTTCCGTTTTTTTTAGTAGCGCGGAAATGTCACCTGTATGTTGTGCTCTTAAGCACGTTTCTTTTTACAATGTACCGTTAGTGGTAATAATCCGTTACTGTGTCTCTGTGGGAAAGATTGCATGTAATAATAACATGCGTCAGGGAATTCCTAAGATGAGGAATGCACGACAGTGCAAGGCGTGTGTTCGTTCTATCTGGTCTTGGTTGGTTTTAAATTCTCTTCCATTCCAGAGGCTCTACCGGCCCCATTGTAACTCTAATCTTGCAATTAGTCACGAACAAAAGTAAACAAGCAAGCATTGGGGAGGGATTTAAAACCCTCCGTTTGGCCTAGCCGTGCGTAGCGCTGGGCGGGATTCCACGATGGGCTATACCCTCCCTCCCAGTCCCACCCCGTTTACAGGATACAAGAGGGTGGTTTGCGAAGCCTCGCATGCAAGAGCTTCCTAGCCTACGCTACAGTGAATCCGTTTCTAGACAATTGCAGTGTTGTTTGTAGACTGAAGCAGTTTACAAACATCTTAAGTCTACAAAAGCATGCAATGTACAATCTGTATGCACTATGCAGATGTTGTCTATCGCCAATGTTTTTTCCATTACCATTTTTATTTAACATTACTTTGCGTTGTGTGTAGGGATTTCCAAAGCAGTGTCCCGACGCTTCTCTTGCATTTAATACATGTCCCGGTTTTTGGGACAAAGGTCAATTCATCCTGCAGAGCATAATTGAAATGAAACTCTCTGCTCTTTTTTCCACAATCGCTTTGGAAGTCTGAAACAATTTAAGCATTTCAGTTGTTTCTTTCAGGCACGCATGAGGAGATGGGTGCATGCTCCCAGCAGAGACCAGACAGAGTGGGGAGAAGGGCAGGGGGGCTCAGGGTAGAGGTCCTGCCGTAGCTAATGCCATGGAATCATGTAAACGTAGCCTTGTGAATATAAATGTGTGTACGTGTACATGCGTGTATGTATATCCAGTGGTCGAAGTGGGGGGAAAAAAGTAGGGGAACTGTGGGCGGAGAATCAGAGGGGGGGGGAATAACCTGAGGACTGGATCAGTGGGCGAAGTCAGAGGTGTGGCCAGAACGGGCAAAACATCCCAATTTTGTGTATTTGTTTGACACGGACCAGTTACAGCTTATTATGTTATTTAATTCACCCAAATGGATACACATGATTATTTAAAGCTTAATGAGTTATTGACATTAAAATACATTCACAAAGTGGGATATGTTTTCAATCACAGAATGTCCCACATACGCTTAAAAGTGAAAGCACAAGCTATTTGTCTCCAAGCCATGGCGTTTGTCATCAGCACTTCTCCTCCCTTTTTTTCCCATGAGCAGTTCAAACATAAATAGCAAAATATACTAGTTTGCAAATGTTTTCTATATAATTGCTCTGCCATATATGATACATAATACATCATCTGCTGCATAATCTGACAATTTTAACTAATAATTGGTTGGTGGCTGAAACGGATCAAAAGTTACAAAAAAAGTGACATGTTGCTGCAAAGAGGACGGCCCTTTGCAAAGGTTGACTGATCACCTCTCTAACTGCTGCATTTCTTTGTTACAATGGTACTAATGAGGCAACATTTTCTCAGAGACTGTTAGCATATGTAAAATGTCAAAATAATAAAGTATCAGTGTAAATATTGCATTACGCTGCAGCCTTTTTTTTCCTGCATAATTTAGTCAATGCTGTGGCATAATTTTGTCCTCTATTGCTGCATAATTCCAATGGCCCCAAAGCAGGCAGCACGTTACAAGTGCTTGCGCATGAAGCAGAGAGACTGTTAAGTTTGCAAACTTAGGGGATCTGTACAAGTGAAGTGGCGCAGTGAGGGGGTAGCTTTCATGGCTTAACGCCTCACTCCGCCAATTCAGAAACGCAAGGCTGCACCATATTTACAACGATATGGTGCAGCCATGTTTCCCCTTGCGCTGGCGCTACACTTAGCAGTGTAGCGCCAACGCAAGCACCCTTGCACCATAGTGCAAGGGTGTCTGTGTGCAGGGGAGGATTGTTTATGTGTAGGAAGGTGTCCCTTCCTGCACATAAACAATCTTAAAATGCCATTTTGTCACTTTTATGTGTGCTGCTTCATGCAGCAGACATGAGTCACAAAATGGCATTTTTGTTACAGATTATTTATGTACAGGAGGGGGACCCTTCCTGTAGATAAAAAAAAAAATCCATGGCATTTTGTTTTTTCCATGTGTGCAGCATACATGGAAAAAGCAAAGACGAGGAGAAATCATTTCGCCAAGTTAAGACCAAGTTTTCCCTGGTCTTAATTTTGGCGCTGCCTCCTATGCACGCCGCCCTTGTACATAGGTGGCAGAGTCAAAATCAATGGGTGTTGCGGTGGAAGGTCCACCGCAACACCCAACTGCCCACTCCTTTCATTTTAACCATTGCGTGAAAGGGGGCCTTATTTACAAGCCACATTAAGTGGCTTAACGCTGCCTTGTAAATAAGGGGAAGTCCCTATCACCACAGGAACGTTGGAAAAAGTGACGTTGTGGTGGCGATAGGGGCTTGTACATATGCCCCTTAGTTTGGTGTGCATGCAAATCCTGCATTGTCGATCCTGGTAAGTTGCAGCTACTACTGCTGAAAGAAGGCCAATGGAGGTACCAATGAGTGAGGTAGACTGGCCTCAAGGGCAGGGCCGGCTTTTATCACTGGTGGCGCCCTGTGCAACAATGTTTGTTGGTGCCCCTCAATGACCACCTTCGCCACGGATTCCCTCACTACTGCCCTTTAACAAGGCCCCTCGAGTCTCCATAAAAACACTCTCTCTCACATGCATTTAGTTTGATTTACAGTGCCACTGAAACCAGTGTAGGGTGTCAGAGCACTTTACATCACACACATTACGCAGAGACAATCCATCATATGTGTGTAAATCACTGTATAGGAAATTTTACATAAGACAAGGGACTACAAGGTGTAGGAGTCACATGACAACAATCCTAGTAGGCCGTATAGTTTAATAGTGATTGGTCTGGAGAAGCACAAACTCAGAATTTAAAACATAATACCATGGTTGGGGGTTCTCTTTAATAATCAGAATTGATTTATATTCAAATGAACCCTTTTTGCAACATTAGGATAATCAAAGACTGGGGGGGAAAAACATAACGCTCTAATTTATACCTTGCGGTTTGCATGCAGCTCTTAGATGACCGTTAATAGCTCACTGTTCTCTGCTAGTATTTTAACTTATAAACTGCAAGTAACAAAAGGATCTCTCTGACAAAAGTAGTAACCAACAAACCTATTTACGTTGTGTGCACTTTGTGATTTGAATGTTACTGTCCTTTGCAGCAGACATATTAACCCTCTGTGCCACCTTACCACGAGTCAAAACTTCCACTTGACAAAACTGACCTCTCTCTAGAAGAACATTAATCACCGGTGTTAACCATGGCATTTTTATTGTTGCCGAAAATTGCTGGGGGCAAGGAAGGAGGCAGCAAGTGCATTTAAAACCATAATGTACTTGCAAACATGATGGCCCCACCCGAAGTCAGCGCCCGGTGCGATCGCACTGCCCTAGAGCCGCCCTGCTCAAAGGTCTTGTGACCTCAGTGACAGTCACTGTTGCTCTAGGGTCTGCTACTTCGTTGGCCTGCCCGCAAGACTGGAGGTGAACTTCAGTATGGATTGTGGTCGACAGGCCTTCAAGGTTAACCCACACTTGCCACCCCTAGGGACTACCTACTGGTGCTAAGACACCTGGGCATCTAAAGTCTTGCGGGCCTTCTAAGGTCTAGCATGGCAATGTGCTCCCTCAGGAGAGTGATCTGGGGTACTGGTCATGGAGGCTGAACCTGGTTCCCCAGTTCCAAATTCTGCAGCTCTGACCATAGTACCACATCCTCCACCCCCCACCCAACAATGAACACCATACTGCCCCACTGAGAGAAACTCGCAATGCCTTCAACTACATCCCAATTGTGCCCTGATATAAACACCTTAAAGCAACTCGATTCAAATTACGCACTGGACAAGAGCAAGATGCTGTCTAAAAAAAAAACCTCTATAAAGTGGTGCTAATGTGTTTAGGTGTGAAGAAGAAAACCAATCTGGCCACTTTGCGACCACTTCATCTTGCTTTATTTATTTATTTTTCAGATTTTTACCCTTTTGTTTCTCTCCACCCAGAGGCTTCACTTTGGAATAGAAACATTTCAGAAAAAGATTACCTTTCCAGCAAAAGTGTTTTTCTTTTTTGGATCCATTTCACAGGGGAACAAATAAACGAGCAGAGGAAAGAGAGGGTGAGAACCGTAGCTTGAAGTCACGGTTTTCAGTAAGTGAGGAGGAGCGAGACAGAAAGAGAGGGAACAAGAGGCAGCTGACCGCGGCAAAGCAGGAGTGGACACTGCCCTTGGCTTCTCTGGGCATGAAGGAAAAGCCAGAGTCCTTCTCCTTCTCTGCTCACCCGCCCCCGCACGCCCAGCCTTATCTGTAGGCTATTTCAGCCGTCCGGGGACACATGTTTTAAACAAAGAAGTAAGGGTACGGAATCGATTGAATTTAAGAAGTACGGGCACGCCGTACCCTGCCGATCCCGCCCCTTCGACCACTGTGTATATCTGATATACATATGGGTGTGTGTATATATATATATATATATATATATATATATATATTATATATTCAAAAAACGCTGTTAGCTCCTCCTGGGATTTCGCCCGTTGTTGGGTGGTGCGCTACGCCGGTAGAGCCACCGCCGGCAAATTGTATACTGGTTATCTGCTAATAAGCAAAACGCACTCTCAGTCGCTATACAGGTAACTTTTTAATTCGCACTGTAATGCGTTTTGGGAGACACGCTCCCTTGGTCACACAGCGTGGTATCGGATCAAACGCATCCATAAGTACAAGGTGAAAACAACATAGTCAAGGGACTGCCGGTAAACAGTGCAAACCAGATTGTGATAATGGCGGCCATCTTAAAGTGGTGTCATAATATACAGACCAAATGGTATTCATAAACATAAACTAAACAGACTGGCCTATTATTGATTATGACAGTTATGCGTTAACCCATGTCAATACACTTTGTCATAGTGACTTGTTAACGATTGAAATTATGGTCACATATACTGTCGGCTGTTACTGTAAATTATTCTGAGCGGCCATCTTGTAATTGTGTAAAAGTAAAACCAAGTGGTTAATAAAGGTTGAATTAAGCCTTATTACTCTATATACAGTACAATAATTCATCAAAAACATGTCAATACAACTCGTCTTAGTGACTGAGTGATGAAAAAGGAGCTATCTTATTCACAAGCACAAGAGTGATTGCTTCAATCAAATGAAATAATGCATGCGCTAATGCCGGGAGTAAAAGAATAAGAAAGCATACATATTATCTGAACCGGCTTCTAAATCCGAGTGTACTCTAAAGTGTACTATGGTGCAAGTGTGATCCTTACAATATAATTCATAACTCTTGTGCTTGTGAATAAGATAGCTCCTTTTTCATCACTCAGTCACTAAGACGAGTTGTATTGACATGTTTTTGATGAATTATTGTACTGTATATAGAGTAATAAGGCTTAATTCAACCTTTATTAACCACTTGGTTTTACTTTTACACAATTACAAGATGGCCGCTCAGAATAATTTACAGTAACAGCCGACAGTATATGTGACCATAATTTCAATCGTTAACAAGTCACTATGACGAAGTGTATTGACATGGGTTAACGCATAACTGTCATAATCAATAATAGGCCAGTCTGTTTAGTTTATGTTTATGAATACCATTTGGTCTGTATATTATGACACCACTTTAAGATGGCCGCCATTATCACAATCTGGTTTGCACTGTTTACCGGCAGTCCCTTGACTATGTTGTTTTCACCTTGTACTTATGGATGCGTTTGATCCGATACCACGCTGTGTGACCAAGGGAGCGTGTCTCCCGAAACGCGTTACAGTGCGAATTAAAAAGTTACCTGTATAGCGACTGAGAGTGTGTTTTGCTTATTAGCAGATAACCAGTATATATATATATATATATATATATATATATATATATTCACTGAAAAAACCATAGGTTTCAGGGGTGTTATAGTTAGCTGGACTTTTCACTTGTACAAAACCATTGAAATTTCCCCGTTATAGTTAGTTCAGCTAACTATAACTCGCGCGCCCGCAATGCACTGCTGATGACGTCACATATTACATCACTCATGACATGGTCAGTGACATCACTCATGACATCACTGATGACATCTCAAATGACATCACTGATGACATCACTGATGACATCATCCAGTGAATGTGTGTTTTTCTGAAAATTAAATATGTTTTATATATGTATATCTCAAGGTCGATGGAAGAATAAATGGGTATATAAGTGTCTAAATGGATGATTTGTTTTTGAAAAATTGATTGTGTAACTGACTGATTAAGTGTATCATAGTGAATACATGGCTTAGTGAGTAATGTTTAAATATGTAAATATCTGTATCAGTCTCTCACTTTGTGTATAAGTGGCTGCATGGGTTGGTGAGTAGCTACATGGGTGTCTATATAGGTTATTAGTTGGTTTTTTGAGTATCAGTCTGAGTGTCTGCATGGTTCGGTGGGGGGTATTACGTAGTGCATAGGTGCATGAATGAGTGACTCACTGTTTGTATGTGTTGAACACAGCATGTGTGCAGGACTGTATGGGTGGATGAGTGTGTGTATGGGTGTGTTAGTGAGTGAATGACTGTCTCAATAGTGTCTTTATGAGTAACTACATATGTTTTAAACTAGTATATGTGACTATTGGTGTATATATGTGAGTATATGTGAGAGTGAGAGATTGAAAGAGTTCCTGTATGAATAAGTATGTGTTTCTATAAGTGATTGTTTAAAAGACTAAGTATGTGTAAGTTTCCGTAGAAGTAAGTATGGTGGTGTGTGTATAACTGTATATGCAAGTAAATGTATGTTTGATTCTTTATTGGCATGAGTGACTATGTGTGTGAGTAACTCTATGGATGAGTGGCATTGTGTAACAGGATGTATAGGTGTATGAGTACATATGATGAGTGAGTACATGTATGAGTGACTGTATAGGACTGTTGGTGAATGAGTGGATGTGTATGTGGATCTTAGAATTACTGAAGAGGTTGTTGTAACTGGTATTGGTATGTCCATTGTTTTGAAAATTTTAGTCTCTATTTTTGAATGTGTGTATCAAAGGTTATATTAGGGTGAGAGGAGGTCTGCCACTCTATCACAAGGATGATGTCATCAGTGATGTCATCAGTGATGTCATTTGAGATGTCATCAGTGATGTCATGAGTGATGTCACTGACCATGTCATGAGTGATGTAATATGTGACGTCATCAGCAGTGCATTGCGGGCGCGCGAGTTATAGTTAGCTGAACTAACTATAACGGGGGAATTTCAATGGTTTTGTACAAGTGAAAAGTCCAGCTAACTATAACACCCCTGAAACCTATGGTTTTTTCAGTGAATATATATATATATATATATATATATATATATACTGGTTATCTGCTAATAAGCAAAACACACTCTCAGTCGCTATACAGGTAACTTTTTAATTCGCACTGTAACGCGTTTCGGGAGACACGCTCCCTTGGTCACACAGCGTGGTATCGGATCAAACGCATCCATAAGTACAAGGTGAAAACAACATAGTCAAGGGACTGCCGGTAAACAGTGCAAACCAGATTGTGATAATGGCGGCCATCTTAAAGTGGTGTCATAATATACAGACCAAATGGTATTCATAAACATAAACTAAACAGACTGGCCTATTATTGATTATGACAGTTATGCGTTAACCCATGTCAATACACTTCGTCATAGTGACTTGTTAACGATTGAAATTATGGTCACATATACTGTCGGCTGTTACTGTAAATTATTCTGAGCGGCCATCTTGTAATTGTGTAAAAGTAAAACCAAGTGGTTAATAAAGGTTGAATTAAGCCTTATTACTCTATATACAGTACAATAATTCATCAAAAACATGTCAATACAACTCGTCTTAGTGACTGAGTGATGAAAAAGGAGCTATCTTATTCACAAGCACAAGAGTGATTGCTTCAATCAAATGAAATAATGCATGCGCTAATGCCGGGAGTAAAAGAATAAGAAAGCATACATATTATCTGAACCGGCTTCTAAATCCGAGTGTACTCTAAAGTGTACTATGGTGCAAGTGTGATCCTTACAATATAATTCATAACTCTTGTGCTTGTGAATAAGATAGCTCCTTTTTCATCACTCAGTCACTAAGACGAGTTGTATTGACATGTTTTTGATGAATTATTGTACTGTATATAGAGTAATAAGGCTTAATTCAACCTTTATTAACCACTTGGTTTTACTTTTACACAATTACAAGATGGCCGCTCAGAATAATTTACAGTAACAGCCGACAGTATATGTGACCATAATTTCAATCGTTAACAAGTCACTATGACGAAGTGTATTGACATGGGTTAACGCATAACTGTCATAATCAATAATAGGCCAGTCTGTTTAGTTTATGTTTATGAATACCATTTGGTCTGTATATTATGACACCACTTTAAGATGGCCGCCATTATCACAATCTGGTTTGCACTGTTTACCGGCAGTCCCTTGACTATGTTGTTTTCACCTTGTACTTATGGATGCGTTTGATCCGATACCACGCTGTGTGACCAAGGGAGCGTGTCTCCCGAAACGCGTTACAGTGCGAATTAAAAAGTTACCTGTATAGCGACTGAGAGTGTGTTTTGCTTATTAGCAGATAACCAGTATATATATATATATATATATATATATTCACTGAAAAAACCATAGGTTTCAGGGGTGTTATAGTTAGCTGGACTTTTCACTTGTACAAAACCATTGAAATTTCCCCGTTATAGTTAGTTCAGCTAACTATAACTCGCGCGCCCGCAATGCACTGCTGATGACGTCACATATTACATCACTCATGACATGGTCAGTGACATCACTCATGACATCACTGATGACATCTCAAATGACATCACTGATGACATCACTGATGACATCATCCAGTGAATGTGTGTTTTTCTGAAAATTAAATATGTTTTATATATGTATATCTCAAGGTCGATGGAAGAATAAATGGGTATATAAGTGTCTAAATGGATGATTTGTTTTTGAAAAATTGATTGTGTAACTGACTGATTAAGTGTATCATAGTGAATACATGGCTTAGTGAGTAATGTTTAAATATGTAAATATCTGTATCAGTCTCTCACTTTGTGTATAAGTGGCTGCATGGGTTGGTGAGTAGCTACATGGGTGTCTATATAGGTTATTAGTTGGTTTTTTGAGTATCAGTCTGAGTGTCTGCATGGTTCGGTGGGGGGTATTACGTAGTGCATAGGTGCATGAATGAGTGACTCACTGTTTGTATGTGTTGAACACAGCATGTGTGCAGGACTGTATGGGTGGATGAGTGTGTGTATGGGTGTGTTAGTGAGTGAATGACTGTCTCAATAGTGTCTTTATGAGTAACTACATATGTTTTAAACTAGTATATGTGACTATTGGTGTATATATGTGAGTATATGTGAGAGTGAGAGATTGAAAGAGTTCCTGTATGAATAAGTATGTGTTTCTATAAGTGATTGTTTAAAAGACTAAGTATGTGTAAGTTTCCGTAGAAGTAAGTATGGTGGTGTGTGTATAACTGTATATGCAAGTAAATGTATGTTTGATTCTTTATTGGCATGAGTGACTATGTGTGTGAGTAACTCTATGGATGAGTGGCATTGTGTAACAGGATGTATAGGTGTATGAGTACATATGATGAGTGAGTACATGTATGAGTGACTGTATAGGACTGTTGGTGAATGAGTGGATGTGTATGTGGATCTTAGAATTACTGAAGAGGTTGTTGTAACTGGTATTGGTATGTCCATTGTTTTGAAAATTTTAGTCTCTATTTTTGAATGTGTGTATCAAAGGTTATATTAGGGTGAGAGGAGGTCTGCCACTCTATCACAAGGATGATGTCATCAGTGATGTCATCAGTGATGTCATTTGAGATGTCATCAGTGATGTCATGAGTGATGTCACTGACCATGTCATGAGTGATGTAATATGTGACGTCATAAGCAGTGCATTGCGGGCGCGCGAGTTATAGTTAGCTGAACTAACTATAACGGGGGAATTTCAATGGTTTTGTACAAGTGAAAAGTCCAGCTAACTATAACACCCCTGAAACCTATGGTTTTTTCAGTGAATTTCTGAGGTTTTTTAAATGCTAATTCCTAACTATAACGTGCCTGAAACCTATGGTTTTTTCTGTGAATTTCAAAGGTTTTTTAAATGCTAATTTCTAACTATGCCTACAGAGATAGGGCATGTGAAGAAAGAAGAAAAAATGCACAGAAAGAAACAAAAGAAGTGCAGAAAGAAGCAACAGAAGTCCTCAAATACGAAGATAAGTGCAGGAAGAAGGATAACGTGCAGAAAGAACAAAAAGAAGAGCAGAAAGAAGCCTTGTTGCAAAATCATCCTGTACCCTCAACTTTTTCAGACGGATACTGGTGGTAACTGAGTCTGACTAACCAGTCCTAGAGCCAGTGCTATGTTAAAAGACACTTAGAATACAGTGAAAACACCTACATACACTAGGGAACATTATGCGTTGGGGTCCCCCTGTGATTAGCATGACCTCTGTAAGCCCCTAGTGTATAATAGGGCATGGGGATTAAAACTACCTCTTAAAACAGGCCACAGGGCGTTTTTGCACACGTTAACTCAGGCCCCGTCCCCTCCCTTCACCACTGTGTAAACACGCCCTGTGTCCATTTTTAGTTGGGAGATTAAGTTCATTTGAATCCTGAGGGTCCCTAGGGTCCAACTAGCCCACTAGGTACCTCCAGTAAGTGCCACAGAGCTGCGTTGCAGAGAGGTGTAAAAAGTGGCACGGCCTGGACCACCTCTCTGCAATGCAGCTCAGTGGCACTTACTGGAAGCACTTGGTGGGCTAGTTAGCCCCCAGGGGCCCTCAGTATTGAAGGGAAATTATATCCCCAATTTAAAACGTGCCATAGTGCGTGTTTGCACACGTCACCTCAGGCCCCGTCCCCTCCCTTCACCACTGTGTAAACGCGCCCTGTGGCTGTTCTAAGTTGAGAGATTAAGTCCCTCTGAATCCTAAGGGTCCCTAGGGTCAAACTAGACCACTAGGTACCTCCAGTAAGCGCCACAGAGCTGCATTGCAGAGAGGTGTAAAAAGGGGCTTGGCCTCAGAACACCTGGCTGCAGCGCAGCTCCCTGGCGCATACTGGAGATGCCTGTTGGGGGCGCGTTTGCAGAGTGCTGCACGGAGGGGGCATGGCCTCCGGCACGATGCCAGTCTTTTATTTATTTTAGTTTTTTAAGAAGGGGGGCTGTTTGGTTCCCCTTCTTATTCTAATTTATTGGCCCTGATGACCCCATCCCCCAGGGCCAGTCTCCTAATTATATTTTTTTGACCCCAATCCCCAGGGCCGGCCACTGTTTTTTATTATTTTTAAAAAATATATATTTATAGACACACCTAGGACATGCTGGACAAACCGTACGTACCTCTCACCATGACGATTTGCGTGATATTCATTAAAAGGCGACAATGCATGCAATGAATCCACGTGGAATGTATTTACACCACTAGTGAAGCTCTGACATGTCTGATGCCCTACCGTGCCTAATCCTGGTAGACACCCTTGTCGTTTATTTATACAAACATGGGTAGCTATTGACGGGCACATTTAATACACATGCACACCAAGCCATTCAAAGGGGATTCGACAAAAATTCGACCAAAACTATGCAAGAAACCCCCCTCACGGTTAATAAAACACACATCCACTGCCGGATGTGTAATACTTTTTATTTTACTCTGGAAAGGGGACGAACATCACTTGAGAGTCACAGCGTGCTCCTGACAGAGCCCAATGCTGTGTTACACCCACCATTGCCTGCCGAGTGCCACACACCTCTGTGTTGTATTCCACTAGCTAGTGCATACGCTATGACACTCTCTAGCCCATGTGCACTGTAACACCACCCCGTGAATATGTCATGCCACACTTGTCTTCGCACGGGTTATATTGCCCCATCTAACGTGCCTTTCTCGATGCCTATGTTATAACGCACAGTGCTATGCCATACATATTACAATCTGGGATCCATATCTTTGTCACAGTGCATATGCAACGTTACACTCCCCAGCACATATTTTATATTACAACTTTAGAGACTAGTTAGGTTACACAACACTGCCCTGTGCATATTACACTCCAAGGCGCATATCGCATAGCACGCGCTAGTGCCTGTGCTATCTCGCGCTCTCCAATGAATCTGTCATTGCGCACAATGTATTGCATATTATATTTCACGCCCGGTTCATCTTATATCACACTTTTTGGTGCATAGTTTATACCATACACTATATCTAGTTTTCATTTTCAATCGTGCTCTCAGGACTATGTTCTATATAACACTGTGTTCACCTACCCTTTTCACGGGCATTACATTTTGCGATAGGGGGTGGAGGGTCAGGGGGTGTTTCTGCAAAGTGAGCCCGGAGTCACAGTCACAAACGTCCTCTTCTTCCTGAATAAAAGTGAGATTATGCTGCATACTTGTTCATATTTTAAGTAGTTCGCACAGACACAATGTTTTAAAAACAATAAAGTTCCTAATACCCGCCTTCTCTGAACAGTTAGCTTGCTGCCCCATCCCCTTCCTCCCTATCCTCTGTTGTGTGAATCCATGGACTAGCCTCCTCCCTCCTGCCATGCATGGTCTGATGTGCTGCCACTGCCCTCAATTTAGTATAATGTACCAGTCCACTCCTCCTGCCCTCCATTGCCCAATTCTATGCCCCATCATTGACCTCCTGCTTAAACTCTGTCCTTAGCTTGCTGCCCCTATTCTCCTTCCCCCTGCCCTCCGATGTCTGTGCATGCCCCTGCTCCATCCTTTTTGCCCACCATGTCCCATGGACCTGCCACTCCTATCTACTCTGAGTGTTCTGTTGAGCTGCCACTCCCCTCCCACCTGCCTAGCATTGTCAGATGACTGTAACCTGTCCCTGCCACCTCCACCATGCCTGTCCACATGCCATGCCCCTATCCTCTTCCTCCTGTCCTACATGGTCCATTGTACTGCCACACCCTTCTGCCCTCCCTGGTCTGTTGTGCTGCAACTGCTCCTCCTGCCTGCCCCGTGTGGTCTGTTGTGAGGTCCCTTCCCCTGAACTTTGTCTGTGCACAGGTCCTGACCCTCCCTTCTATCCTCCATCGTCCTTTGTGCATGCCCCTCCACCCTCCTTCTTGCCCATCATAGCCATCGTGCTGCCACTAACCCTCCCACTTGCCATGCATGGTCTTCTGTGCTGCCATGGCCCCTCCCACCTTCCCTGTGTGATCAGTTAGCTGTCCCTGACCCCCTCCCACCTTCCCTCCATGGTCTGTGTGTATGCCATCACAGTCTCACTGTTGCTCTTCATGGTGTGTCTTGCTTCTAGTGCCCATCCTGCCTGACCTCCATGGCTATCTTGCTGCTCCTGCCCTGCCCCCTTGCCCCCAGCCCTACTCCCTCCCTCCTGGCTTGTCTGTTCCATTGTAATGCCCCTGATCCGTCCCTCCTGCCCTTTATGGTCTGTTATGCTGCAGCTTTCTCTCCTGTCTGTCTATTATGGTCAGCTAGCTACCATTGCCTCTTGCCCCTCTGTTCTCTGTTGTCCATGTGCATGGTCCTGTCCCCTCCCTCTTGCTTTCTATGGATTGTTGTGCTGCACTCCCGTCCTGCATGCCCTGTGTGGTGTATTGTGCTGCTGCAAACCCTGATGCCTGCCCTGCAGGGTCAGTTTGGTGCACCTCTCCATGTCCCTCCTGTCCTCTGTTATCCAAGTCCATGTCCCTATCCCATTTCCTTCCATGATCCAATGTACCATACTTGCGAACATTTTTAACTTGGTAAGAGGGAGATTTTGAAAAAAAACTGGGGTATTGATTTTCCCCTTTGAGTTACATTGAAAAAGAGGATATTGTAGACAGGAGACAGATCAAATAAAGCCCATTTGAGCTTAAAAACATTGGATGTTTCCTGGCTGAATCGGGTCTGTTGGCATGTATGGTTGTACTACCATTGCCTCTTCCTTCTGCCCAAAATGGTCTATTACATTGCCACAGCCTTGAAGGAGGGTAGATTTTGTATCACAGGGGGCCCCTGACCCGTTCTGTCCACACCTGAAGTATGAGACCCTTGTCCTTGCCCTGCCAGCTGCATTTGTAGGCCGTATTAAATTGACCAGCGGGTCCTGTGTTGCTATATAATTATCCTGAGACATCCTTACCACTCAGCCAGCATAAAACCCCTGTGTAGGCCCTTCTGTTCAATATGTAGGCCTCTTTGTTAAATTGACCATAGCTCTGCAATTTTAGTGTATAGCAGTCTGAAGGCAGGTCTGCGAGGCCTTCTGATCCAAACTAGTAGCCCCCACCCTACCCGAGTGCTCCGTGCTCGGTATCAAAGTTCAACATCCCCCTGAAGCTGTCGACATACAGTAGGCTGCATCCTGGACTGGTACTTGCTTCCTGGGCAGGTTTCCCGCTTTTAAGGAAGTGGCAACCGCAGAGCGTCAAGTTAGGAGAACTGAGGAGATTTTATACATGAATATATTGAATTCCCGTACAATACCCATTATTTTCTGCTTGCTCTATGGAACTTACGATAAGCGATTGGCCTGAGAGACTGACCTTTTCACCCAGTCCATTGTCAGCATTAACTGGGTAAATGACGAAATGTCTGGTAAAATCTGCAGACAAAGCTTTTGGGTAGCATACGTAGGTAGATGTAGCGTGCAAAGGAGCCCACAAAATGATATAAAAAGGGAGCACCCACAGATATCGACGGACTACCTCGCCGTCTGTATGTAGGTTAACAGGCAGTGCAGGTTTTCCCCAAGAGCTGGGAGCTCTTGTCTTCCTTTGCTTAAAATGTCTTGCTCTGCTTGAAGTATCTTATTCTATTTTACCTATATGAAATGTCATGTTATGTTTAACCATTGTTCTCTTTACTTTTGCATTTAAAAGATTTTGTATTGTAATTGCAGGAATGCTTGCTCTAAGAGTAAACGTGAGTGTTCCTAGGTAACATTTTCCTTGGTGTAACTTGTTTCTCATGATGCATTTATAGATGTGTTTTCTCTCTCTCTCTGTCAGTACATTAATTGAGATACAGAGAATATTATGACAGCTGTATGATTATCTGGATTCTGTATTTTGTACTTTATGTCTCTATTCTGCGGTTTCTTTGAAGTTGCATCTTCTCATTAAACTGCCATTGTATTCTGCCTCCAATTCCATGTCTCATATGTCTGTTTTCTTCATTTTTGGAGCAAGCGTTCCTAGGCACCCCGGCTCAAATTAAGGTGCCCCTTTTGTCCCTAACTCACTCTCCTGCTCAGTTCTGTGGTGGCTCCCGGGGATCTGGGGACCGCCCCTAGCTTCCTTGACCCGTAATAGATCTTCCCTCCAACAGCCTCTCTTGCAAGTCCTGTATTGTTGGTTTGTTGCCCCTGCCCCCCTTTCCACTGCCCTCCATAGTCTGTTGTGCTTCCACGGCCCTTCCTGCCTGCTCAGTGTGGTTAAATTGTTGCCTTTGCACCCTCCTACCTGCCTTCAATTTTCAGAGTCCGTGCCCCTAGCCTCTGCCTCTCAACAGTATCCTAATGAACAACTAGATTGCTAACATTCTATATTTATTACAAAAGTGTGGAACGCCTGACATCATCTTGATGTAATCAAAACTGTAATACCTAGAGCATTTCCTTTAGAAATTACATATATGAGAGGGTCTTATTGGCATCAAAATTATGGTTAGTGCTCTAAAAGACTAAAATAAGGACATATTTTCTGAGTTTTCAAATAGCGACAAAGCACTTTTAAATTATTTGTTATCTTTATGTTTTTTTATCCAGTTGACCACTTGATTAAATGTTGCACTTAGGGGAGAGGATGTGGTGTTACTTCCAGAACTGCAGACTTTGCAACTGGGGAACCAGGTTGAAGTTTCTGCTTCAGCTCGACATTCTGTGATTCTGGTCAAATCACTTAGTCTCCCCATGTCTACAACCAAAATGAATTTGTTCTTGTGTGATGTAACCAATGCTCATGTAAAGCACTCCAATACCTGACAAGCCTGCACTATATAACACTGCAAAAACACAAAATAATAAGTGTTTTGCACACTTCTGTCATTGGGCTATATTTGGGCTACATCTGGGTGATTTTGGGCTACATTTGGGCTCTTTTGTCTCCGGTGGCCATCTTGGGAGATTTATTTGTTATGAAGTTTCCTAATTTCCTCATGTACTGCAGTCTCCTCAGTAGGAAATGCTTTCAGTTTTTTACTTTGATTCCATCATGAAGGTATTCAGATATGTCACACATTTGCCATAAATTCTGAATGTTAGCACTCTAGTTGCTCATTAGATCACTGTAGTAAAACTACTGCACCATGGAAGTCTGCTCCTGGTATTAAAAGTGCATGTTTCAGTCTGCATGTCAGAATTTTTTAATGAAATAGAAGAGGATTTGAGAAGTCACTCAAAATGTGCCCTAATTTTTCTTTCTGCAGCACTAATCATACTTTTTAATGGAAAAATGAACCCCCTCATTTTGTTCCTTTTTAAATTAAATGTTTTAAGAGTTACCACTTTAATCCAAGCAAGATGGCTTCAGGTGTGCCATACGTTTATCATAAGTAGGACTGTTAGCGCTCTAGTAGTTCTTTGGAACACTCTGGGAAGCTGCAGTAGAACACAAAGGAATCAACTGACAGTCTCTGCCCTTGTTGGATGTACATGTTTTACTGAGAATGTAAGACTTCATTCTCACATGACTGAGAAAGATAATGTGAATTTACAGAAAATAAGCTCTCAGTTTAGCCTATAGATCACCTTCCAAACCTCTGTGGTAAAAGCATGAGAAAATATTTTTCTCTCAATCATGATATCCCAGCAGAAGGCTTTTTCACATGGTGAAATCACCTTAGAACATACCACAATTCCTAAAATGAGTATGGTACCATCAACAAATGATTTATAATGTAACTAAAGTCTTAAAACCTTCTATTAACTGCAATGCTTTTTAATGAGGTGCTATCATGTATATTGGTCCCAAGATGGCTGCCAACACTTCTTGGATGAAGTGCTGACAGCCAATCAGATCTCAGGATGAGATGTGTGGTTAGGCTCCGCCCACATATATATATGCTTTTAAATGCTATTTTCTCAGGAAATACTGAACAGATTTACACCAGACCTGCAAAAGGCACTTCCTTGACCTTATGGCTATCTCTCTGCCAAATTTCAAGTAATTCTGTTCAGCCGTTCGGGCTGTAGCTGTGTCTAAAGGTCCTATGGAAAAATGCATGGGGAAAACGCGTTTTGGGACCCCCCTTTTTTCTCGGCCCCTGCTTGACGAATCCCCCCGAGACTTTCAGGGTAGGAGCGGAGCGTAGCGCCCCACCTATTTTGAAAATTTTGCGAGGATTCGTCGACCGGCGCCAAAGTTATTCCAAATAGAATGTTGCGGATTTCCTATGGAAACAGGGTCCTAACTATAACTACCTACTGGCGACCGCCAGTAGGATATATATATATATATATATATATATATATATATATATATATATATATATATATATATATATATATATATATATATATATATATATATATATATATATATAAAAACTGCTAAGCTCCTCCGAACCTCCGCTTTCAACACCACAACAGCAGCAGCGGCAGCGGCGAACAAAGGAGAACGGACCCAAATTGCTGGCAGGAAGATTTATTCTTGTCCTTCGCTCAGTGACGCGTTTCGGGCACAGCCGTACCCTTGATCACACCACAAAACAGGGTCCTAACTATAACTACCTACTGGCGACCGCCAGTAGGTAATATATATATATATATATCCACACTGTTGCCCCAAGCTGTAAGGACGCACTCCACTGCTGTTCGTTTTCAAAACTTTATTTGGAAAACCGGCATTATTTCTGCTTGAACACTCTTCCCGGACGCGTTTCGGAGTTTCCTCTCCTTCTTCATGGGGGTCTCTGGTATGTCGCAAAGCTTTACCAAGCACTTCCTTTTAAGATTACAGCTCCTCCCAGGTGAGTCTAATAACACAGTGGCATGCTGGTCATTGTAGTGCTTGGTAATTAATTTTAACCTTCCAGTAGGTCCCGCTTCATACCAGTTCGATCAATTCATTTCACTGCCCTCCAGTGGGCTACAGGCAGCAGTAAAGTTCGGCACAATTAAAAACAGCAATACCATTCACAGGACTGCATATTTCACTCCCGTGTGGACCATATCAATTTCTCTGGCGGTGCGATCCTCCGCGGCAGGACAGGCCGCGACAAACATCTCCACACTGTTGCCCCAAGCTGTAAGGACGCACTCCGCTGCTGTTCGTTTTCAAAACTTTATTTGGAAAACCGGCATTATTGCTGCTTGAACACTCTTCCCCGACGCGTTTCGGAGTTTCCTCTCCTTCTTCATGGGGGTCTCTGGTATGTCGCAAAGCTTTACCAAGCACTTCCTTTTAAGATTACAGCTCCTCCCAGGTGAGTCTAATAACACAGTGGCATGCTGGTCATTGTAGAGCTTGGTAATTAATTTTAACCTTCCAGTAGGTCCCGCTTCATACCAGTTCGATCAATTCATTGCACCGCCAGAGAAATTGATATGGTCCACACGGGAGTGAAATATGCAGTCTCGCCTGCAGAGGGACTTTGCATTTTCCTGCGAGGGGACGTGGCGGCTGCTGCCAGTGCATGCTCATTCGGTTGTATCATCGTGGACTCCTGTCCGGAAGCCCAGGAGTGGTGCTTAGATTTATTGTACATAATGATATAGGCAGCCATGGATTTTAGTACCGCGTCGGTGTTTGACCGTCATAAAGGTAAGTCAATTTCTGTTAATTTCTAGGTGTCCTGCTTGCCCCCATCCCAACAGCATCCAAACACGCACAGACGCAACGTGGGCTCACCGGCCTTCAGCCCCCCCCCCCCCATGTGTGTCAGCCCGGCTGGCGTCCCTCTAATTGCAGCCGGACCAGAGTACTTCACAGGTCTTTAAAAGACCGTTTGCTCGTTAATGAGGCTTTTGTTGTGTTTCCATCCCTTTTTACAGCCACTCTGCCTATGGCTGGAAGACAGGGCCCCCCCCCCCCGAAATCTTTTTCACCCCCCCAAAAAATTTGGCTCTAGTTGCCCGCCTTTAAAGATCTTATGTTGGCTCCACTTTGCATCCGTCGGTGTTTGCTGTCAGGGATTAATAACAAGCATTTACAATGCAATGGTCTCGGCATTGGTAAAGTTAGAGCTATTGACAATGCCGTTTCTTTAAATGTTTTAAAAACAAAAACATAAACAAAAAAAATGTCATGAGCAATGCCAATAGCTCTAACTTTACCAATGCCGAGACCATTGCATTGTAACGAAAAGTTTCTTACCTGTTGGTGTAGTTTTGCAGCTTGAAGATCTTTCTGGATTCACTATGCTGTGCATTATTCCGCGATCTTGTGGTTGGGTCCGGATTCGTAGTCTTTTCTTTGTTTTTTTTTTTTTTTTTTTTTTTTGTAGCCCAGGTGGGCGTCGACGTCCACCATTTGGTGCACCTCCCGTGACGTCGTCGTGCTTCCTGCGGAAGTCCCACCTTTGGGGCGCCATCTTCGGGTTCTTTTTTCCCTGTTTTTTTTTTTTTTTTTTTTTTAACCCTAGGCGATTGATTAATCCTTTTGTCCATATTTCTGTACGTATCCACTTTTTTGATCCTATCCATTTCACCCCCTCTTCCTCCAGCCTCATCTTCCTGGCGGAGGTGGGTGGGTTCGCTAGTGAATCCAGAAAGATCTTCAAGCTGCAAAACTACACCGACAGGTAAGAAACTTTTCGTTTTGCAGCGTGAATCTTTCTGGATTCACTATGCTGTGCATAGATTTTGTAGCGGTTTTCCTATTTTTGTGGTGGCTGGGTGGAAGATGATCGCTGGTCGTTGAAAATGTGTTGTAGCACCTTCTGTCCGACCTGTGCTTCCTTATTCATTTGAATGTCCACGCAGTAGTGCTTTGTGAACGTGTGCACAGATGCCCAAGTAGCTGCGAGGCAAATGTCTTGGATGGGCGTGTTTGCCAGGAAGGCAACTGTGGCCCCCTTCTTCCTTGTGGAGTGAGCTTGTGGCCCCTCCGTTAGCTCCTGTCCAGCCTGTTTGTGACAGAATTGGATAGTGAGGGCAATCCACCTAGCGATGGTGCCCTTGGTCACTGGTCTACCCATGAAGCTAGTAGCAAAGGACACAAACAGCTGCTTCGACTTCCTGAGTTCTTTGGTTCTTTCAATGTAGTGCATCACCGCTCTTCTGGCATCGAGGGTGTGCAGGGCCTTTTCTGCATTTGTAGTCGGGTTTTGGAAGAAACTCGGTATCTGTATACTCTGATTCATGTGAAACGCCGACACTACCTTGGGCATGAAGTGTGGGTCCGTCCTCAGGACTACCCTGTCCTTGTGAATTTGAATGTAGGGCTCCTGTAGCGTTAGTGCTTGAAGCTCGCTCACTCTGCGTAGTGAGGTTATGGCCACTAGAAAGGCAGTCTTCATCGTCAACATTTGTAGATTGGCCTTGTGAATGGGTTCAAACGGCGCCTTCATGAGCTCCGTCAGAACCACGTTTAAATTCCATGCCGGCGGCGGCAACCTTTTCGGGGGTGCCATTCTTTTGGCTCCCTCCATGAATCTCTTCACCACCTGCGAGCTGAAGAAACTTCCACCCCTCTCACCTCTGGTGTAGGCAACGATCGCTGCTAGGTGCACCCTTAGGGAGCTCGAGCAGAGGTTACTCTTTAGAAGGTGTGTGAGGTACCTCAGCACCGTTGAGTCTCTTGTCATTCTGTTGTGCAGGCCCTTCTTCCTGCACCACACCGTGAATCTCTTCCACTTTGCGCTGTAGCACTTTCTTGTAGTAGGTTTCCTTGCCTCCCGTAGCACTCGCATAGTGCTCTGAGGTAACCTTAGGTGTGCGAACTCTAGGTCTTCAGGAGCCATGCTGCTAGGTTGAGGGTCTCTGGCTCTGGGTGCAGGACCTCCCCGTTTTGCATTGAGAGCAGGTCTTTTCTTCGCTCGAACCTGTACGGATTGCCTTGCGCCATTTCTTGAATCAGTGAGAACCATGTCTGCCTCGCCCACTGTGGGGCCACCAGGATCAGAGTCATGTTGCTGGTTCTGCACTTGTCGAGCACTCTGTGCAACAGGGGTATCGGTGGAAAGGCGTAGGCAAATGTCCTCGACCAGCTTATCCATAGGGCATTTCCCTTGGATTGCTGATCTGGTTGCCTGGACGCGAAGCTTTGGCATTTTGCATTGTGGCGTGTTGCAAAAAGGTCTATTGTGGGAGTCCCCCATCTCCGAAAGAGTTTCTCCGTTTCCTGGCCATTGAGCTCCCACTCGTGCGATGCTGAGGTCTGCCTGCTCAGCCAGTCTGCCTCCACATTGTCCTTCCCCGGTAGGTGAATTGCCAGTAGATCTATCCTGAGAGGTATGGCCCATCTCCAAATCTCCTGAGCTAGGGATGAGAGGGGAAACGACTGTGTCCCCCCTTGTTTGTTGATGTAGAACATCGCCGTGGTGTTGTCTGTCTGCACCAACACCCTCTGCCCGCACAGGTGTCTCTGGAATGCCTTCAGGGCTAGCAGTATTGTTTTCAACTCGAGGTAGTTGATGTGGCGGACCGCGTCTGCCGGAGCCCATAGACCCCTCACTCTGAGGTTGTCCATGTGCGCTCCCCATCCCATCTGCGATGCGTCCGTGGTAATGGTCACTGTTGGGCTTGGTGGTGTCAGGCTTCTCCCTGTTGTTATGTTGTCTCTGTTCCACCAAGTTATCTCCTCCTGCACTGCGTGCGTAACAACCACTAGATCCTCCCAACTTCCGTTTGCTTGTGACCATTGCTGTTGCAGCCATTCCTGGAATGGTCTCATGTGCAGGCGTACATTCGGCACCAGCTGGATACAGGACGCCATCATCCCCATCATCTTGCTCACCGCCCTCACTGTCAGAGCTCGCCCCTTCTGGTAGAGCTGCGTCTCCTTCAGTAGGGCATCTGTCCTCCTGTCGCTGGGCACTACTGTACTGTTGAGGGAGTTGATCTGTGCCCCCAGGAAAATCTTTACCTGCTCCGGTTCCAGCGATGATTTTCCCCAGTGGATGGAAAATCCCAGATTTGTGAGGGTGTCCGTTACGCGTTTTGCGTGCCTCTCGCACTTCTCGCGTGAGTTTGCCTTGACCAGCCAGTCGTCCAAGTAGGGGTATACGTGTATGCCCTGCTTTCGTAGGTGTGCCGCTACCGCCGACAGGCATTTTGTAAAGACCCTTGGCGCTGATTTTAATCCGAAGGCCAGGGTTGTGAACTGGTAGTGTTCCTGTTCGATGTTGAATCTTAGAAGGCCCTTGTGCCTTCTGTTTATTGGGATGTGAAGGTAGGCATCCTTGAGGTCCACGGTGACCATGAAGTCCCCTTCTCTTATCTGTGGCAGTACCTCCTGCAGTGAAGTCATTTTGAACCTTTGTGTTTTGACGAACTTGTTTAGGTACCGGAGGTCCAGTATGGGTCTGAGGCCTCCGTCTACCTTCGGAACCACGAAGTAGTTTGAGTAGACCCCTTTGTTGCGTGCCCTGAACGGCACTGTCTCTATGGCTCCTTTTTGCAGGAGTTTCCGTGTTTCTTCTCTGAGTATTGTCAGTTCTTGGGCCGATCTCTGTCTTCCCTTCGGCTTTCTGTTTGGAGGTCTTTTCTCCAAGTCTACGCAGTATCCGTACTGCACGATGTTCCGTATCCACTTGTCTGTGGTTATGCGCCGCCACTCCTGAAGGTAGAACCTCAGCCTTCCGCCTACCGGTGACGTATGCTCGTAGGCTCTTGGATCTTCTCTTCCCCCTGATGACACCTTTTTGCGCCTCACCCTTGGGGGCCTGACGAGGGTGGGCGTCTTCTTGCGTGCTGAGTCACTTCGAGGAGGGCTGATCGCCCCCTCTCCTCCTTTGGCCACGTCCGTTCCCTCTCCCTCGAAAGGACTGGCCCCGAGGTTGATATTGCCAGCTTTGCTTCTGCTGACTTTGTCCGTGACCTTCGCCCTGCTGACCTTGTTGGAACGCCTGGTGCGACGTCCCCTGTTGGCTTCCACCCCTACCGTAGGGTCTCCTCGAGGGATTTCCTCGTCTCATTCCCCTCAGCTGCAGGGCCCCCATGGACCTCGCTGTCTCGTTCTCCTTCTTGAGCTGGGTGAGCTTCTCGTCCACCGTTGCTCCGAACAGTGTCTCTCCGTTGAAGGGAGTGCCCAGGATGTTGTTCTGCACTTCCGGTTTGAATCCCGAGATTCTTAGCCATGCATGCCTCCTTTCTGTGACCCCTATGGCCATGAGTCTTGCTGAAGTCTCTGCCCCATCCAACGCCGTCTTTATACAGGAGTTGGCGATGTTCTTGCCTTCATCTACCAGGTGAGAGGCTCTCTGGCGGTATTCTTCAGGGAGGTGCTTTACTAGCTCCCCCATTTCATCCCAGTGTTGGTACTGGTGTCTATTTAGGAGTGCATTTGAATTCGCCATGCGCCAGTGCATTGCGGCGTTCCTCTCGACCTTTCTGCCTGTGAGGTCGATTCTCCTGCTCTCTTTATCTGGAGGTGGGCCCGAGGTTGCTGGCACGTTGGCCCTTCTCCTGGCCGTGGAGGCAATGATGGAGTCTGCGGTGACGCTACCCTTGATGTAAGGTGGGTCCAGGGAGGAGTGTTTATACTTTTTCTCTGTCCTGGGCGTGATCGACCGACAGGTGGCAGGCTCCTTGAAGGCTTCTCTCCCCCGGTTCATCACGCTTTGTAGCATGGGGAGGAACTGGCTCCTAGTCTGGATGGGGAGCAGTGTTTCGACGAGAAAATCTGCTTTCGGCCTCTCCTCGTCGAGCTTGACGCCGAAGGCCATTGCTGCGCTCTTCACCACCATATTGTACACCCCGATGTCGTCTGGTGGCGAAGGCCTCGAGGGGTACGTGTCCACGGCCTCCTCCGGGTTTTCGGTGTCGAGATCTTGCCATTCGACGTCGTTGCCGGTAGATGTCGCCGATTCGAAGAACGATTGTTGGTCTTCTTCCTCGGCTTCTTCCTCATAATAGGGCTCCTCTTCCTCTTCGAGGTCCCTTGTCAGCCCTTCGGCGTCGAACTCCTCCTCGACTTCGACGACGTCCGCCGATGAAACCGTTGGAATCTTGAATTCCTTCATCCTGGCGTCGAACTCCTTCTTCCTTTGAAGGATGTTCTCCATTTCGGCCTCGAGCCGCCTCTTCTTTTTCTCCATTTCGGAGATGCTTTCGGCGTCGACCGCGGGCCTTTTCGATGAAACTTGCGTCGACGTCGAACGTTCTTTCTGCGTCGATCGGCCCGTTTCATGGGATGATTTCGACGACCCTTGCCTTTCGGCGTCTTTCTGCGCCAGGGAGTCCTTTTGTAAGGATCCGCTGGGCCTTTTGTCCGAAGTTCCCCCTTTGGACGTCGAAGTTTTCGGCGCCGGGGCTCCCTTCGTGGACCTTGACTCAGTTTTTCTCGAGTCACCCTCGTGTTTGAGGTGTTTTTTGATTTGCGCTCGACGATTCTCTTACCTCGTCTTCTTTCTTCTTGTCGGTCTCTACGACCGTGAAGTTTTCGGCTGCCTCGGCGACCTTGTCCTCGTCGTCCGTGTCGAGGCCCAGCGCGTAGAGTGTCGGGGGTTTTCCTTGGCCCTCCATGTTGGCGTTGGCTCTCCTCTGCCTCTCTCTCACCCTGAGTGTCTTCGGCGCGAAGACTGAGCAGGCGTTGCAGTCGATACTCTGATGATCCACCGGTAGGCAGAGGTTGCAGACCGGATGCAGGTCTTTCTGCGCGAACTTGTGGTGGCAGTTTGGGCAGAACTTGAATGGCGTCTTGTCCATTTCGCTCAGGGTCTCTGAGCGTGCATTCTCCAAGGTTGTCGAAGAAAAAGGCTCGCTGGTCTTCTTTCTTCGCGTTCCTGTCGAAATCTGTTCTTTCCTGATGTCTTCTCTTGATTCTATCGATGAAACTCGCTTTTCTTCCTTCTTCCTCCGAGTGAACTTCTGGAGCTTCCCGATGACGATCCAGACCCAACGGCGGAAAAAAGAATCTGAAGATGGCGCCCCAAAGGTGGGACTTCCGCAGGAAGCACGACGACGTCACGGGAGGTGCACCAAATGGTGGACGTCGACGCCCACCTGGGCTACAAAAAACAAAAAAAAAAAAAACAAAGAAAAGACTACGAATCCGGACCCAACCACAAGATCGCGGAATAATGCACAGCATAGTGAATCCAGAAAGATTCACGCTGCAAAAATGCTTGTTTTATTTATGCGGCTGTGCTGTCTTTCCTCTTTGTTTTAAAGCACTACTCGTACCACCTGTACTTTCCACTGTTTCCTCTCCATCCGCTATCCTTCCTATTTCTTTAGATAGGTCAAATGATCACTCCACTACAAACAAACATTGTCATTTGCAACTCCAATTGGCTCGAACTTTCATAAATTCAAGACCGATTGCATTGCAAACGCTTGTTCTTTCTGTTGATGGATAAATGGTTACATTCCTGACCCTCTTTTTTGAACATGTGGTTTAAAACAGCCGCTATTTTCGGACTTATTATGTAGACGCCCTCAAGGTGCCTTTATTCCTCAGCACATATAGCACAGAAAACTGTCCAGCAGTCTAAATTAAAACTTACCAGTGATGTATACATTTGTATTTCTTGTCTTTTCTAGCTATAGGGAACTGTATCCCCATTTTCAACTGCTCTCTGAGGCATAATCACAGACTTTGCATTGTCATATAGAGCAATTTCAAAGTATCCAAACACCCCTCCTGTCTGGCTAACTTAATAGTCTCAACTCACACCTTGCATGTGTCAGGATTTCTGTGCTCGTAGTGCACAACTCTGCACTTGACTGCAGTAATCTGACACTATTACCTCCTGGGCCACTCAAAGTTTTTCTAAAGCAGTCTATATGCTCCTACGTGTTTGGGATATCAACGTACGGCAGCTCTCCAGATCATCTGCAAAGAAACATGTTTGTCCTAACTCTCCTTCAGGGTCCACTATTAATGAATTGAGAGGTCTGAGAACCAACTGCTTGGGCACCACAATTTCCACCAATCTTTAATTGTAACTGACTCAATTTTTCATTACCATCTTCTGGTTGTCATCGCTCAAGCCCACAGCCTAGATTATTATCCTACTTTCTACTGCAGCTTGCTTAAATATCTCCTGTGCGGAATAAAATTCAAAGTTTCATTGCAGTCTAAGTAGATCATACCCATCAGGTAGCCTTGCCAATTTTCCATGGATCTCAATTAACTGCATCTCGCATGGCATCCATTCGTAATCCCATGCGGTTTTCAATCTAGTGATCCACCATTTGAGAATTCTTTCTTACCTCTATTCATGAACCTATCGATTTTTGTCTGCTGTGAATGGACCTGTTTGCAGAAGTCTCTACACTAGTCGAGCTTTTGTGAATTGGTTAGAATGGCACATAATAGCTTCTGGAAATTGTTCCTTCTTGTGGAACGGTTAAATGTGGTTATCGGTGCTGGTACTTTCTTTAATGTTTCTTTAATATCCTACAGCATAGGGCATCTTTCACATTTTGGAGAAGCTAGAACCAATTTTCTGGAAGAATGTTTTTTCGGGGTTCTTGATCATCATTAGATGCTCTGAAGGCAACTCTTTGAGATTTGAAAATATTAAGGTGACATTTTTCTTAAAGGACTTAAATCCTGAAATGTTCTACCAGCTGTGTAATTTATTTTGGATGAGAATGTCTCATTAGAGGTAGGAAAATGCCAAAGTTCTGATAATCATTTCTCTCAATCCATTCAATAGTCACCACCTTCTATGTATGCTGCATGGGTGAAAGACAACACCGAAGAATCAACTGGCTAGTGATTATGTACCTTGCAATCAGAGTGCAAAGACCTCAAAAGTACTAGCTCGGAGTGTATGGTCTTCCATGTTTTAACCAACCCTTGAGGCTGGCTCAAGTCTAAGCGCTTTTTGAGCATGTTAGACATGATAATCTCCCTCATGAATCTGTGGGTGCATCCCCTACATACAAATGAATGAGGAGGTAGAGAGGTAGAGGTTATTGCTTCAGTGATAGCTCTTGAAAGCCGGGGCAGGCTTCGGCTAAACTGGGACTCATGGCAGACTTTGGCAGCAGCTTCCCGTGGGATGCCAAACATGGGGCAATGAAGCAGACTGAAGATCAGGCCACTGAGACTTCTGAGGCTCGTGAGCTTTATTGAGCACATCAAAATAAGGAGCTAAATAAGAGCATGTTTGGGCATCATTAAGAAAACTATGGTGGTACCAGAAGAGCTCTGGCATGAGGTAACCACATTCAACCAAGTCAACACCTAATTCCTCTCATCCGTCTCAGGATAGGATAAGAGGCATGTGAAGGAAGCTCCTCATCTTCTATAGTGTTCTAATTTGAAACGAAACAGGCCCCTTTAAAAGAAAAAAAGAGAAAAAACAAAAGAACTGCCTTGATTTGAAGGAAAGGATGTGGGGCTGAGAATTTGCCACTAGTGACTGGATTAGCTAAAAGCATTCCAGATTTTGACTAGGCCTGGGTGGTGAACTCCGCTCTGTTCGCAGAGTTTGCGGAGTTTTCTGCACTCTGCGAAGCTACACAAAAGTCGCAGAGAAACAACATTAAGATGGCAAGCTTGAAAAATCCAACGCTAGTCCACCTCCCAGTGGGATTTCTCAACATGAGCAGTCGCGGATGGGCGCGACTGATCGCGTTGATAAACCATCTGTTTGCATTGAGGAAGCTGCTGCTTGAGTAGGAAACCTACTCGAGCGGAAGAAAGAAGTAGCGTCCTCTTGGGCTGCGCATGGTGCGGTTCACGCTGATTTTCCAGAGTGGGACAAAGACCCGGCGCTAAAAATCAGCACAAACGGCGCAACCTAAAGCACTCTGCCACTACTGAACTCCACATAGTGCGGCAGAGTTTTTGGGTCACTTCACGAAGTTCAGCATTGAACAACTTCACAAACTGCCGGGGCTTTATTTTGACCCTGTGCTTGTTGAGTATCTTGGATCTGGATTGAAGTAGATTCAGCTCTTTCCAAGGAACCTTAATGGCCAGAGAACTTTGTGTTGCATCGTAGACCCGTCGCGATCATTCTTGGTTCCCATACAGAGATATTGGTGGAATAACCTAATGGAAAGACTTGCATTAAAAACACCAGATTGGCCTCTAGGTCTGCCTCTAAAAGAACCTAGCACGAGAGGATCAGTAGTGCATACATATAGAGACAATGCCGGAAGCAAACTGCACAAAGGAGAACTTTGCTCAATCTCCTGGATTGCTTGGTACATGGGCTGGTATCGAGGTGCACAGGCTTTTAGGGGCTCTGGGCTTTGCCTTCTGACACATGTTGCTTGCTAATGGTTAGTAGGGCAGGGGGAGGCCCGGTGCTTAAGAACCATCCATTTTCTCTTGCTTTCCTATGCATGCAGTAAATGGATTGAAATCAAGTCTTTTTAGAATGGCAAACTCATGTGCTCCCTGGAGCCTATGGAGTGAGTCACCCAGAATCCTGCTCAACCAGTGCCGGAATCATGGAAGATATTTAGCAGAAGCTTAAGTAACCCCTGCACATACAATGGCCTGCCTAGTTTCAAGGGGACCTCTGGCCATCATCGTGAATAGGGTAGGAATAGCCTCGTTCTGAAAATGAAAGCGGTCTGGTGTTCTCGCGTTCTAGAGAGCCCTAGAGAGCCGGCAATGGCCACTCATGCTAGTTAAAGTTCCTCTGTAAACACCTAATGGAGCGCCTCAGCCACTTACAACCACAGGTTTCAAAGGATGAAGATGAAGGCGGCGCCAGGCGGCCCATTTTTTACCATCAGGCATTTTCCCGGTGGGATGAAGCCTTTTGGGGGACGGTTTTCGAAGGCAGAGGCTGGCAGCGCGGATCTCTTCCTCAGCTAAGCCAGGTTAATTGCAGCTGGCACAGTGGGTGCTCTAGGAGAGAGAGGCAAGAGGAAATGCCAAAGGAGAGCAAGAGAAGAGGAAGGAGCGCCAGAGAAGGCTGCTGCGAACAATGCTGCGAGGCGGGTTGGATTGTTTTATGTTTTTTTACAGGGCTGCGATTGGCACCCACTTTGGATCTGGACGAAGGCAGCCAGTGCTACTTCTGGGACTGTTGCTAGCTATTTCATCTGTTAGACTTAGTTTCCCAAGAAACATAACTGCCAGGGCGCAGGCGTTCCAGGCAAAGGACAAAATCCCAGAAAGACGCATAGTGTGAGCTGAGGACAGCTAAAATAAAACAGGGATTAAAGGTATGGCAGACTTACTAACTATATGGAGAAGAAATTAAATTAGTGGTGTGATACCGGAACAGGCTGTCTTACTTGGGTTATTTTGCATTTTCCAAAGAAATACAAACTTCCCCGAGAGCACCATAGGCAGGCGTAGCTCAAATTCACCACCCAGAAAATGTCCTGCAGGTGGTTGTCTGATCAAGCACTGGTCGATCATAAGGGTGCAGGGAATTGGTTCTTCATTGTTACTTGAGTGGCATGAGGGGACCCGAGCAGCTGGAGCTCAGCCACTACCAACCTGCAATGGTGCGGAGCGTCCCAAGTGCAGACTAGGGATTGTCACCATTTTTAAACTGCACCAGTAGTTCAAACCAGAACTTACTTGAAAAAGAAGCTGATGGTATGAAGTGCAACTTCGCCCAACCCAAGGTTAAAAAATTGTGACAAAGCTATTCTAAAGAGTTCTTGGGGAAGAAACCCCAAGCATTGCTACAAACCTACGGCACTGGGCCATGGACTTTAGAAGAAGCCCGCATGACAGTTTCCAGTCGCCATTAACAAGGATAAAGAGCACCAGTGACTGAGGAGTTGAGGGATACTGGTTGTATGGGTTGCGCCACCATGTGTGGTGGGCCTGCATGACCGGGACCAGCTGTGTGCCTTCATTCCAAACTGGCGAGTGAGGAGAAGCAGTTCCTGGTGTCCCTTCACAATGTGGACCGGGCTCCCACAAATGTATATAGTGCACACCACTGAGGAGACAGTCTCTTTAAGACAGGTTGTGAGTGAACGTTCTACAAAAAGAGAGTGTCCATGGATTACAACGGAAGCAAGTAGCTTCACCCTGCACGTTGTGGGTTTACACTCAATGCTGCACACTAGTGTGTTCTTCTCGAGAACAGTCATGCAAAGATCTTTTCCACTTTTGTTATGGTAAATACTCTAGTTGATGTCCTGATTAGAGAATACACAAAATTAAAAATTCATTAAATTACAAGATTCAAAAAGGATCGCTTTTCAGATAAAAAATGAAAACTTGAGTAATTTAAATACCGATCACAGAACTGACATCAACATACGTTCTGGGTGATGCACCTGAGTGTTAAGCTATTCTTCACTACTGCTGATGTCCGACTATCGATAGGAACACTGGGGGGTACTGATTTTAGAACACGCAATACATTAAGATATAAGGGCAAACCTGGTTAAAGATCAAATTTTAAATTGTGTTGTATTTATGAGTTTAAGATTGTGATAGACTTTGCTTGTTCCAAGTCTAAAATAGAAAATGACAGAGCTCCACTGGTAAACAGAAAATCGTATATTTATTTGTTCCAGAAAGTCTAATGGACGATAGTTCAGCCAAATACCAGTGGTACTAGAATTACCATCACACACACACTTTGTGCCTATGACGACATCACAAAGAACAAGTGGGCTTTGATTTTCATGACATCACAGGAAGTGACATCATATGACATTTGACACTGATACAATCACAGCAAGGACCATCACAAGCCCTTTGACAAAAACTTCTTGTGTGAAAATGTGAATGAAAATCTTACTTGAAAGTAATAGGTCAGTCAGGCTACCTAGGACCATCAAAACAGACCAGCATGTCCTTGTCTGTATCAGATTTTTTTAGCACTGCAGTAGGAGAGCATTATAGTAAGAAAATAAATGGGCACTGTGAACAAGTAAAAATCAAAGCCTTCAACTAGCAATACATTTGCAGATCCGCATCTCAAT
The DNA here is from genome assembly GCF_964204655.1 of Triturus cristatus. Lineage (NCBI taxonomy): Eukaryota > Metazoa > Chordata > Amphibia > Caudata > Salamandridae > Triturus > Triturus cristatus. The sequence goes on from NC_140580.1 coordinate 992,084,200, forward strand.
GGTCATTATGTTATGTTATGTTATGTTATAAGGTTTTTATATAGCGCCTATCACCGCCAGTCTCTAAGCGCTCAACAGAAAAACCATAACATACTGTCAACTCGATACCCTCTGCCATCTCCAATTAGGCTGGGAGTATTGCCTTCTTAAATAAGTGCGTCTTGAGTTTTTTCCTGAAGGAAAGTAACTGCGAATCTTCCTTCAGACTGGCCGGAAGCTCATTCCAGAGTTGTGGAAGAATCACTGAAAGAGCACAGCCTCCTTTAGTTTTTAAATTAAATCTGGGTTGGATCAGATTGGAGGCATAGCCAGAGCGTAAAGTTCTGCCGGGAACATACTTCCTCAGGCGCTGCTTAATGTACTCTGGGGCTTTGCCAAAGAGTGCCTTGTGGGCTACACAGAGACATTTGAACTGAACCCTGAACTTCACAGGCAGCCAGTGCAGCTTCCGGAGGAGTGGGGTTGCGTGCGAGTTTCTCGGTAGGGAAAAAATCAATCTGGCTGCGTCGTTCTGCACGACCTGCAGCTTCCTTAGCAACTTCTGTGGCAAGCAGAGATACAAAGCGTTGCCATAATCTAGCCTCGAAATGACAGTCGCTGAAACGATGGTTTGTAGGGTGGAGGCTGAAAGATTAGTGGTCAGCTTGCGTAATTGCCGCATCACGGCCATGCAGGAGCCCACCACAGCCGAGACTTGAGGGGCCCTGGTAAGATCCGCATCAATCTTTAAACCAAGACTCTTTACCGCGGTACCAGGAATGGGAGTTTTACCTAGTTCTGGGGGCCAATACAGATCACCCCAGGGATTGGCCTGGTTAGTGAGCACCAGTACCTCCGTTTTCTCAGCATTCACCTTCAGGAGGTTGTTGGTCATCCAATTGACCGTGAATCTGAGCAAATTCCTCACTGATTCCTGGGCTTCCCTCGTTTCTTTCAGCTGCACCAGCAGCTGAGTATCATCAGCGTAATTGAAGATTTCACAATTCCTACGCGTAAGCTCCTCCATCAGTGGTTGTAAGTAGATGTTGAAAAGTAAGGGGGAAAGTGCGGACCCCTGAGGCACATCCCATGTCACGTTCCTAATCCCAGACAGCTGATCCCCCATCTGGACCCTCTGAGTGCGTCCGGAGGGGAAGGATTCTAACCACTTGAGCGCCTGTCCTGTTATCCCCAGCTTAGCGATACGGTCCAGCAAGATGGTATGGCTGACCGTATCAAATGCTGCCGACAGGTCTAGAAGAATCAGAGCGCATGGCTGTTTCTTGTCTGCTCTGACTCTCAGCTCATCTGTGACCGTAGCCATAACCAGTTCTGCACTATGCTGTGGCCGGAAACCAGCCTGCCTGGCATGGAGTAGATGGGGTTCTTCCAGATAGCTGGCTATGGTGTTCAGGACATGTTTTTCTAAGATCTTGCTCAGAAATGGCAGCTGGGAGATGGGCCTATAATTTTTCAGTGCCTTAGCATCATCTCCCGCTTTCTTGAGGAGTGGTTAAACTCTGGCTTCCTTCAGCGGAACTGGAAGGTAGCCCGCTTCTAATGAGGCATTCAGTAAGTGCAGCAACTGGGGCTGAATACCTGGCAAGGCCAATTTAAAGATTTTCGGGGGACAAGGATCAGTGCTGGAGCCTGATTTAACAAGGCCGACAAGCTCCGCCAGTCGCTTTCCATCAATATATGGGAAGCTATTCAAGGTCCCAGTATGCAGCTGACTGTCTGGGCAGGATGGCAGAGCCAATCCAGCTGAAAGTGTGGCAATATCCGTCAGGATATCCTGTACCTTCTGAAGAAAGAAGCCTTGAAAGGTATCACAGACGGGTTGGTCCACCGCAAGACTTTTGTCGCTTAGCTGCGTGAGTTCCCTTAAAATCACAAAGGTCTCCCTTTGTTTGTTTGTGGCCTCCCTGATTCTGTTCTCATAAAAGGCGGATTTCCTCGCCAGGATATCCAACTTATAACTGGCCAGAAGTGACTTAAAAATTAATGACTCTGCTGGACAGTAATTGAGTCTCCACCTACGTTCCGCCTTGCGGAGGGCTTGCTTCTTTTTCTTAAGTGAGGCATCAAACCATGGAGCTCCCTTTCCTTTTTTCCGGGTCAGCTCCAGTCGCTCGGGAGCAAGCTTATCTAGAGCAGACCGGATCCGGGTCATCAGGGTCGTAGTGTACGAGTCCAGGTTCGCCTGCATCGTCTTGGGGGGGGGGGGGGAAAGAAGAGAGCAGAGTCGAAATTAAAGAGTCGGCCTCAATCTTCTTCCAGGACCGAACTTTCCTCCGCATTTGTATAGAGGCAGCTGACCAAGGATCTCCCGGAACCCAACACTTGATCAGAGAATGGTCTGACCAGATGCAAGGGCTGACTTCAAGAATTTCCATAATGGACAGGGAAGACCAAACAAGGTCAAGAGTGTGGCCCTTCACGTGGGTAGGGCCCGTTACAAGTTGTTTTAAGTGAAGAGCAGAGAGATTAGTTTCAAACTCTGTCTCTGTGGGCCCCCTGGGAACCTTATCCCAATGGTAATTGAAATCGCCTGCCACTATAAGGGACTTATATCTAGAGGCCAGGTCTGTCAGCAATTCAAAAAAAGTATCATTAAATTCAGGTGAGCTCTGAGGTGGGCGATATACTAGCAGCAACAGAATGCATGAGGATTTAAGTGATATTTTTATCCCTAGTAGTTCTGCACAATCACAGTTTTCTGCTATGATCTGTGTCACCTTGAGACTCTTTTTAAACAAGATGGCCACCCCTCCCCCTCTGCTGTCCTTAGGGCGATTATACCACAGTGCATCAAAGTTAGGGGGTAGAGCTGCCAAGATGTCCGGTGTAGATGATGTGCCCAGCCATGTCTCTGAAAGAGCAAGGATGTCTATCTCGCCCTCACCCAGAAGTGTAAATACCTCTAAATGATGCTTCCACTACACAGTAAAATCAAGATTTCTAAATTCATACACACCTTTAATCCAAAACATAATGTTAGACTGCAGGTGGTCAGAGCTCAGGTTTTTTACTTTTAGCATACTTCTTGTGTGGTGTCGTGGTGCTACGCTGCCACGACACAAAACTTGAGAATAAGACCTTTTAAGCCAAAGAATTGAAAGAGATGCTGCAATAAAGAAACAAAATGCCGAATGTGCTCTGGAGAACCAAAAAAGGAGCTGTGGACAACACGCAGAACAGCCTTTGATTTTGTGTTTCAATCTGGAAAAAGTTGGATGCGTTTTACATGTTACGCTTTTGTGGATTGAATTTGGATTCTTACAGTAAGCAGTCTCCTTTTAAATGCACTCAAGGATTGCTGGCAAGGCTTGCAAAAACAATGCCAGGGATACCAAAGAACAAGCAAGTAGTAGCATCTTCCACCTCTGGCGAGCCCTATCGATGTCCACGTAAAGTGACCAGATTTCTATTCAAAGGTCGACAAAATTTTGCTGTGTTTTCTCAATCCCAACAAACAGTCAATGCACCAACTCTCAGTCCAGAAAGACAGTACTGCACTTCAGGATGCCTGAAGCCAGAGTGCAAGGTATCCTGGTTGCTTTTAGCAAACCTACCAGGGATGCTTCTGTACCACATAATTTAAAAGGTGACCATCAGGAGACTATATCCTTCAAGAGGCCATCAAACCGTGATGCCAATTTGTGGGACTTCAGAACAAGGGCAGGCTAGGCTTTCAGTAAATGTTTTCCTTCACTTAATCCTCAAAAACAAATATTTCTTCTGAGTGTTTTCAATATTTCATCCATACCTCGGATGCCAATTTAGAATACAAATACAAAAAGAACAATTGATGGACAGAATGCTGAACAATGTCAAACACTCACCCCCAGTTCAGAGATCTGGGCAGAAATCCATTGTTTTTTTGCTCACCACGCCACCCCAGTTTGGACCCAGCCATATGCAAATCAGTCTTGGCCCTGCGCCCAATGGGAACAATCCAGCCTGAATTGCCAGGCCAGGTCCTCCCTGGACCGGATACAAGCATCCTAGGACCGGGTTTAGGGTATCAACCCTCATCAGCCAGCACAGCCTGAATCCAGTGGAATGGCAAGCATGGGACCCATTTCTGGGGATCCCCGAACCACTTGTGGTGACAAATGCAAAAAGAACAATTGATGGATGGAATGCTGAACAACGTCAAACACACATCCCCAGTACAGAGATCTGTGCCTAAATCCATCTTTTTTTGCTCACCACGCCACCCCAGTTTGGCCCCAGCCATATGCAAATCAGTCTTGACCCTGCTCCCCATAGGAACAACCCAGCAGGGTCAAGACTAATATGCACATAGCTGGGTCCAATCTGGAATGGAATGGTAAGCAAACCAACAGACGGATTTAGGCCTAGATCTCTGAACTGGGGAGAATGCTTGACAATGGTTCAGCATTCCATCCACCATCATTTTGTGCTGCTTTACAATCCAAGGCATGATGCAATTGCATCTTCAAGGGCTACACTAATCTTCTGCAACTGTCGGACCCAAGGTCCCTCATGGCTCATCTGTTGTGACATTGCGTGTCTTACTGTGTTAGCCCTGTGATTGTTCTGTCCTGTGGCCTCGCCTCTGACACTACTGGGGGTGCTGCTTCTTTGTTTTTGGTTTCTCTTCCAGTGGAGTGCTAAACTCTCCTGATCTGGGCAGGGTGTAACTCCACTCACACTGGAGTGTGAACACCACCCACCAACCAGACGGTAAGCAGGGTTACACTTTGACGGTAAACAACGTTTACCACAAATCTTTTTCCCCGCAGGGAAACACAACGCGGTTGTTACAACGACCGCGTTGTGATTCCGCATACCATTACTCCGCAAGTCGGAACAACGACTTGCAGAAGGGAGGGAGGGGTAGGGGGTAGGTGTTGGATTTAAAATCCAACATATTTCCTATTGTCAGCACAGGCTGGAGTTGGAATAGTAAATTATACTATTCTAACATCCAGGGCCCCCCTCCGCAAGTCGTTGTTCCGACTTGCGGAGTAATGGTATGCAGAATCACAACGCGGTCGTTGTAACGACTGCGTTGTGATTCCCTGCGGGGGAAAAGAATGCGTCATAAGAACGTGCATTCCACTTTGACAGCTGAATCATTTTCTGTACCCCTTGGAGTAAAGCTGTAAACTCCATAGAGTCTCCCATACAAGAGCAGTCTCTTGAAATTGTTTGTTTAGATTATGTGTCTTTGTGGTATGTTGAGTGGAATTAATGTGGTAATCTATTAGGAAACTTAGCACGTTGCAGAACCTTTTCGCACATGCATCAGAATGAATGTAATTTCGGCTTCTCTGTCCTAGGGATAACCCAAACTAATATAGTTCGCCTAATCAGGCCTATTTCCAGATTTGCCCAGTTAGGACTTACTCTGCTCTGGATGTCTGGTCTGTCGCAGCCCCAGTATCCATCGATGTGGCCACCTGTGGTCTGGGAACATGACTTGCTTTACTCAGGAGTCAGCACGGTGGAGCAATAATGCACATACTTCAGACCTTTAGTTGCCTCTTCTCCAGATGCTTGTAAGGTGCGACAGACCTCCCCAGTGCTTCTCAGAACTAGATATGAACTGTTCCTAAGGTAGTCAGCTGTATCTTCTTCTAACGCAGATGGAGCCTTGCAACCAAGCTCAAAGGAGTTAATGTTGGCCTTCCCATCTCAAGGCTAGACCTTAGCTAAAGTGAGAAACCCATGCAGATCTCCCCTGGTGAAAAATAAAATGCAGGGCTGCTCAAAAGAAGCTTCCCAGACCGAGTGGCCGCATCTGTAACACCCAATCGGTCAAAGACATTCTGGAACTGCTCAGGGGAGTCACCCACTGTGAGCTTTCACTGTCCCATTACACACCCTATCTTGTGATTTTTTTGAATCATCCTTTTAGCAGCCAGAGCCTAACAGGTGCTTTTCTGTTTTACTCTAGGTTGTTGTGGGGTGTCTAGAGGGCTCTGGGTGGCCATCCTGATTCCAGTTTTTTTATTTTTTTTACTTTTTCGCTACAACCTACATTCTAGATAGAGTCTTTGAGTTCCAGCGGACCCCAACCCTAAGCCAGTGCTTCCCATTTATAGTTAGCAATGGCAACCTGCAGAAGTCCCTTCGTCCTGTGGTTGCCCGCTCCACTTACATATGTGACTGCTGACCAGATGTATACAAGAACTCCAAAGCTGAAGACCCTTGGACAGGCCAATGTCGGGGCTACCTTCCATTGCCCTGCACCAATCACACATTGACATGGACCTGTGGCCCATTTAGACGGACTAGACTCGAACTGTGTCTGGCGCCCTTCTATACCAACCAGAGAATGCAATTTACTGGACATCCATGAATTACTGTTCAATTTATAGTGGGCCAAACAAAGCATCACCATTTGTGGGCTGGGAAACAGTTCACTTTTAGGTGAGGGGCGACCGTGATTTATGGACATTGTAATATAAGCACAGGAATCTTGCCGGGGGCACTTCTCTGCTCTAGAAGGTGCTGGGACCTTTTTCGTTTAAACATTGAGAGACTGCATGTAGATTACCTTTTCACCCACAGAATACCTCCCGAGAAACAAGCAGAGCGAAGTTTCACTGCGTTTCCTCTTTGCATTTGTTGCTTTAAAAGAAAATGCTGTAAAAATACTATATTATGGTAGATTGATTATTTACTTCCTGGTTTAACTGGTTCTGTGCTATGTTTGATAGGTTAGAATATGAAATCACAATACCTAGTGCAGCGGTGTCGAAATGAGTCCAGGAAAGTCAGATCTAGGGCCGATTTGACAGACATGAGTGTAAGGTAAACTTGCATTCACTGGATATAAATGGAATTCATTTAAAATCTGGTATGTATTTGGGCCTTCTGGGCCTGCCTTGAACATATACGGGGTTCAGTATTCTAGCAGAAGAGGTTTGTACCCATCCTTTGAAGTTCTACTTTTTTGGGGGTCATGAACTGGAGACAGTTTTAGATTTCTCATCAACCTCAAGTGATCTAATGAAATTATAAATAAAAGATGCACACATATATACATCGATTGAGGGGCTTTGACCAACTCTCTTCCTCCACCGGTCCGCTGAACTATCACTAATGTTCCTTTCACCCACCACAGTACACAGCCTGGAGCAAAGGGGCAGCGCATTTTAGCAACTGGCTCTTGTACGCTGGTCGACAGCATTTAACTTGATCACATGCACTAGATAAGCCTTACCCACCCCCCCCCCCCCCCCCCCCCACCCCTGAGTTTCTGGTCCTTTCCAGTTCAGCAATTGATGCGCTGCATGAAATAGTAAATTTGCACCCATTGACCTAGACTCCCTTTTTCGGGGGCCACCCACATGCCGGCCAGGATACCGAATCAGGTTATTTAATGTTGTTTTTGAAAGCACCGCGGGCACAGCTCTGTATGAACATGAGTCACGCCACGGTACATCAGCATGACATGGGGGAAGAAAGGAACTCGTTATGAGGAACAGGGTCCGCGTTTTAACCTCGTGCATTCAAAGGGCGCTGTGACGTCGCCTCGCCCCAAGGCGGGCATCTTTTTGAGTAACCACAGCAATAAAGTTCATAACTTAATGTTCTTTCCTATTGCCGGCAGGATCACAAACAAGTCACAAGGGGCAATAAAATTACTTTTTCCGCTTTTACAGAGCAGGCCACTTTTTATTCAGGTTTTTTTTTCAAACCCACCACCCGTGAATGACAAATGAGGGCAACCGACGACCTTTCCCGCCCTCCGCAGGTGGGCACGTGATAGAGATGTGGTGACCTTAGTCACGCTTTCAGCGAAATGCCTTGAAAGGCAGTACTTTGCTTCCAGGCGCAGTGGTGATGGCTGCGTGCGGGAAACGTTAACCAGCTGCGCTCTCTGCACACGGTGCACCCTGGCCCGGAGCGGCCACGCGCAGCGCTCCCGTCCCAGCGAGTATACATATGGTGCCTCGTGACCTTTAAAATGTACCCCCTGCCCCCTCACACACACATACACACACTCAAACCAAGCAGTAGCGCTATGGGTCCTTATGCATGCATGAAAAATGGAATCTCTTCCCCGAACGGTTTGGTAGAGTAGACATGTGGGCAGTGAGGTGATCCCACATCTGGGCCCGCGTGCCTCCGCCATATTGCACTAGTGATCGCTCGCCACCGCTACCCACGTGCCTAGTACATTCACTCAAAGCGTATCACCCATGAACGACCAATGCCTTTCACAGAAACAATCACTCTGGTCGCCACTGTGGTGTCGAGCGCCCCACTGGGCCCGACTGCCCTGTGTAGGCCAGAGGCTCAAAGGGCACGGCGCGTGGCACTGAAATTGGTTTATACAAGCACCAGGTCACCGAGACCGCATCCATTATACAGTTGCTAGGATACGGCACAACACCTCTAGCAGCATAGGTCCGACTTCCGCATTGCATCGCCTACCCTGGCTTTCCGAGTTTAACCTGTGGAACATTGCACACAAGTGTTGGCAAAGCCAGCAGGTCTGGGTTTGGTGTGTCATTATATGCAATTGTTTAAACTAAATCTTAAATTACAATTGTATTACAAACTTGTTGTGACCTTGTAAGGTGATTCATTAAAAGTGCATTTAAAAAATGTTAAGAGCGCCTGCAATGGTATGCCATTTAGAAAAGGAAAGAAAGAAGGAAAGAGGAAGAAAAAAAGACAAAGAAAGAATCTGTAAGGCACTGCTAGTCAGACTGATCAACTGTTTAGATACTCCATGCAGCATGGCTAGATGTATAGCCGGGGGCCATTCCCATCTGCTGCTCTTTGGACTCCTAAGGCCGTTTACGGTGTCTGGTTGCATAGTGGCAACGCCTGTGCTGCTCCCGGGACGGTAGTACTATGGGTTTATCCCTGCGAAACACAGGACTTTTTAATATGGTCACATAATGGCTACCTCCTTGTGGCTTCATGGCGGACCAACCAGTTAATATCTGATGGCTAAATGTACTATGCCCATGCCTATCACAAGCACCTTGTAGGTCATGGGTGAACTCCTAAGAATAAGTAGTATGACTGACCATATGATGCCCATTCTTATGAGCTGTTCCCCGCCACACCGGAGTGAAATCCTCACCCATGTACCATGGCTGGTCCTCCGTTGCTTCATGGTGAGCCATCACAGCATATACTGTGTGTGCCTACGGGTTTCTCCCATCGGCAGATGGGTGGATCCCGGAGGGACACACTCTGGTGGCTGGCATACAGGTTGATCTTCTGTCATTCCACGGTGAGCCATCTGTGCATTTAACATCCATTCAGCTGGTTTTATAATGAGCATACCTATGGATTGTTCTTCGAAGCTCCTGGCCCGTCTTTTCGCAGCACAGACCCTGGTAGGTTGCATAATTGCCAAAACGCAAGGTTGGTCCTGTGGTGCAGACTCCAGAGTATAGATGAGGCAAGAATACACCCCATACGAACAGCATCCTCCCACATCTGGACACTTCCTATGTCCATCTTAAATGTAGTTTACACTTTATGATACAGACCAATACAACATTGGTAGGCATCTGCTTGCAAACATAACCACCTCTTGCCTCATGCTTTGCCTCTAACACTCATACGTGGCTTGCTGCAACAAGATCTGAGCAGTCTCTGCCATTCAGGCAACACCACAAACACCCCTTCTAAACTGGCCACAATTTATTCACATGTTCTAGCCATACATACACCAGCATGCCAAACCCCAAGTGTCCTATCACTTGCGTTTGCTTCAATTTCACATAGACAATGATGCACAAGTGTGGTCTGGACTCACTTCTTAAAAACATTAGCCATGTAAGCCACATGAAGTCGATGCACTTCTCCGAGAGTAGCACGCTGCTCATGCTATAGTGAGCTACGGATATTTCTCTGGGGGCTGAAGCCCTATCCGCATGCAAGTGCAATATCATACCCACATTAGGTGCACGTTAGGGGTTTGTAAATAAAACATGGAATGGATTACAAGAATTTTTTTGGAAAAAGATAAGCTAAGCGGTCCTGCAAAATGTTATCAATTAGCAAGGATAGGCACATCAGAAACAATACACTGCTAAAACATGCACCACAAGGAAAAACAAGCATTGACAAAGTCCATAGATCTGGCATTGGCAACCAGCATTTTGATTACGTCAATGCTTGAATTCTTCTGTTGTGGTTTTAAAAAGGTTTATTGCAGGGGAAACTGATAGACTCAAACTAAAAAAAAAACATTAAAAAAAAAAAAAAACACACACACACATTGGCAAAAAGCAGAAATATGTTTTGGTCACAAAAAGCATGCATTGCTATAGTAATAATCCCAGACACTTCAAGGAACTACTTTGTGTGTGAATGTGCTCCTTGCGAAAAGGCTGAACAAAGTCCCTCGCAGAGAAGTTAGCCAATGGCTTCAGAGGGCTGATCCATTGCCTTGTACCGTATAATGTAGGGGGCAACAGAAACATGTGAACGACAATAACAGACCAATGGAGGAAAGGGCAGGTGGACACACAATAAGTAACTAGATCCTACATATAATTTTAGTAAATTCAAAAGGTTTTGGCTAAAGCCAGACCGAAAAATCATTGCCTTCATTAACAGTTACTATCGCTAGCAGAATTCAAAATATGAAATATTAAAATACACTCTGCAATTAAAAAGGCATACGGTCTGCTATGCTCTCGCCTGCAATACAAAGTATAATACACCATGCATCACTAATACCAGATTAGGAGTTAGAATACAGAAGCCATCCATAGATGTAATCAATAAGTCACCACTACACCAGGACCACACAAGCGCCTGTTACATTAATGATAAGCGTTATTCACCTGAATGTTTTACATCACTCATAGGCACATCTGAAAAATGATATATAAACACTACACCGGTGGACAACATGCTCTGCAGTCATGAAATCACATTTTTAGCACCAACGCTGCTACAGTCCACTCCCATAAACTGGTAAAACGAAATACAACATGTAAATGCATACACAGGGACTAAACGTGCACCACTGCGCATTGGGCAATCAAGACTGCAACGCTGGAAGTCTGCCAGAAGAGGTTTACACAAAGTGGAAAAACCAAAAAACAACATGTAAATAAGCAGAGAGGCTGACAACATGCTGTGCAAACTCTCGACTCCATTGTATCAGCACACGTTCCCACCGAGTGCGAATAATGAAGCAGCAGCTATATTCAAGCAGAAAAAGAAAAAAACATAACAAACTAAATACAACACAAACGCGTAAATTAGCAGACCATATTCTGCTTACTGGTGAAACTAGACAGTACAACGGAAGCGGCTGCAGCATGTTCCCATGAACTGCTAAAATGAATTTAAAAAAAACACTCTCCCACGTTGGTGAACCAGATTGCAAGCCAGCTACAGTATGTTCCCATCAAATTCTAATGAAATTAAAAAAATGCCTGCTGTAGTGAAAAACATCAAAAATGGTCTGCTTTGTGTTTTCAACGCATGTGTGAGATAAAGTAATATACGTAATAAAGTTGTTCTTTCAAAAGTGAAACAGGCTCTCGTGTGTTGCAGTGGAAACACCACCTAAGCAGTCAGCGGAAGGCTACATCAAAGAGCTTAGAATAGCGTGATGTGACGCGCTTCCTGCTCTGAAGCCCACCCTGAGCTCAGGTCTAGCTGCAGCCAGCTTTAAATCAGCGTTCCAGACACACTCTTCTGTTGGTGTATTTCTCGATCACCACATGCTTCTGGTTGTTAGGCGTAATATAACATCTGGAACATTTCCATTGCAATGCACGAGGAAAAAACAAGGATGATTGTACACCTTAAAAAGTGCAAGGATCCAGACCCCCACTATCAAAGGATGAAGGTGTCACTGGCAGGGAGACACCCAGAACTGGTTTGGACAGGGGTCAGTGCCCCCCGAACACAAAGACTTCAAGGGGTACACCTATGAGAGCTGAAACCCCTGAAAGTTCGATTGATCAAGACTGGAAAGGATTGAAACGACTTCGTGGTTAAGAGGAACCTCTGCCAAGGAAGAAACAGCTGAAGAGACTGAAGGAAAGGCCCGACCCTTGCTGTGTGTGCTGGGGCTGGCCTGCAGTTTACTGATTTAACCAAGGAGAGGATAAGGGACTTTTCTGTGTGCTATGTCCCCCAGATTGAAAGGACTTTGCTGTGTGCTGTGTCCTGAAGTAACTTGTCCCCAAGGGCCCGAGGAAAGCTGGATCCCTGTTGTGGAAACGGGTCATTACACTTTTTATCACCATCAATTCACTGAGCTTTCGCTGAGATAACCGATTTACCAAAACACAATGGTATTACCAGCATAGAACTGCACTAACACCCATTGCACCGCATTGCAACGCTATACTACCACTCTACCAGCCAATCACCACCCTATTACCACCTCAGTTTTACTGCACTATAACCCTCCACAGGCTGTTCTATCTCCCAAAAAATGCACTAAGGAACCATGACCACTGAACTGCCGTATTTCATCAATACAAACATACCTCCTGGCAGTACAATACCACTCAGCATTCATACTCTGCCACATAACACTACTGTACTGCCCTCCCATGCTTCCACTACCACCAGAAAGTACCTCACCATCATACCCCGACAAATACACTATAACCTCAAGTCAACCTCAACTCTGAAATACTACTGCAAACAACCATACTACCACACACACACACCACCATACAACGAACCCGTAGCACCACACTACCAACCCTACCTGAAATCCACTTTAGATATCTCGAGCTCACCCATCACTACCACACTGCAACTGTCAGCTCATCACTGTACGACCACTTAATAGAACACAAAGTCATACCCTATCACCATAGTACCAAATAACACCTACCATACTATATAAACGATAAAACCAATCTAACGTCCCATCCCAACAAAACCCTGCAATCCCCCACTGTGTATCATACTCACAACGGTTTAGGCAGTGCAACAACATAACACACCACAATATCAGAATACCAACACATCATATTAACCGCTTCAGTGCCCATGACGAGATGGTCTCGTCATGGAGCGCGGTTGCGCTGTGCCCATGACGAGACTATCTCGTCATGAACCCCGCCCGCTAATGCAACGCCCGGCACAGGGCGGGGAAAGGGCGTGGCACTGAAGAGGTTAACATAACACCAACAACCATAATAACCAAAACAAAACAACCACAAATCAAGTACATCGCAGCAACACTACACACAAAACAAGTATGTCGCTGCATTATTGCACAGTGTTGGGGGCTCAACTGGGATTCTATAAGCATTTTTAAAATATATAAGAAATCAGGCTCTCTGTTTTGTGAGAAAGTGCCTTGACTGTGTATCCTTTTGTTGGTGTTTAGGATAGAGAAGCATTGGCAATGTGTGTGCCTGTGTCTACTAAAAAATAATAATGCTATGTCAATTTGTGCTCTGTGTTTGATGTTTATGGTTTGCACATCATTCTCTGCATGCATGTGTCGTTGAATGCAAAAAGTAATACGGTGTGCACTATTTATTGGTAGCATAACATGAGCTTCAACGGCATGACAGGGGCACCCGTTGCCTAATGCAGGCCTTGGGACAATGGTGATAGTCGTTTATAAAATGTTGACACTAACAGCATTAGGGCAGTCACTCTGTCCTCCAAGGCATGCTCGTGCGTGCCAAGAGCAAATGCCAGCCATGCCAGGATGGTGGCAATTCTTGACCTATGATGAGCATCCAAAGCATGATGGTGTCCGTTGGACTTTGCCCTTTTTGGCTTAAGTTCCCTAAACCTTTTGCTTTCCCCCTAGACCTTTTATAGGTCTCGCCTTGCTATCGCGCAAGCGATCGCAAAGCAAGACTATTGTAAGGGGCTCCCAAAAGTGCTCCGAAAAGCGGATTGCATGGCGAGCACGCGCACAATCACGCGCATCGTGCCGCCATGCAATCCGTTTGGCATCGCACTTCAAAGGGTCTGCTCCCCCGCCTGGAATGCACTCCCCCACCAAGCGCGCGCGCGCCACGCTCCGCCGGGCTTGTCTTGTTCTAAACGTGCTCACGATAATCATTTAACGGAAGACAAAAACTAAACCAGCCTCTTTTATCCACATCTCAATGTGGGGCACCAAGAAGCCGTTTGCTAGCACCAGAAGCAGCGGTCCTCAGCGTAACTTTTCTTCATCTGCAGCCAACTAAAAAACAAAACCAACGGCGCACAAGTAATTCAGATTAGTTACATTTGTATTCGATACTCTGATTCCATTTAGATTTAGTTTACTTTAGGCATTGGAGCGCAGTCCAGTTTAGAATGAACCCCTCGTCTAGCCCGTCCCAGTCTGTGAAGCGACCAGGAAACAGTTCTTAAAGTTGTATCTCATTTTACATTGTGCAGCCGTCCGCACCGGAGCGGAGGATTCCCACAGCAGCGTGTGTGCATATGAACAGTCTCGTTTGAAGTACATCTACAGACTTTTTAACTACTTCTGGGGGCGAGGCCTGCAGGCTGGGGACGAGTGCATGTACTTTGAAAAACACTCTCCGTGTCCATGTTTTCGGCTCTTTTGAAGCAGAAAAATACTTCCAAATGAGAACTCTGGCTGACACCTGCCCTGTCATCACAGCTCTGGTCTGCTCCCTCGCCATCGACTGCTGTGAAGTAACACACCTGCAGCCCACCTATGAAGGTCTCGCTGGACCTTTTGTTACTAATTCTTTAAAATATACATAGTGGGTTTGGCTCTACCTAGGGGAGTGCTTCTCTCCCACCTCATGCGGTTGCCTGTTTGGCGTTTTGCCTTGTATGATTTGCCCAGTAGGTTTGGCTTAATGTTCTATTGCATGGAGATGCATTTTCGGTAGCCTATATTTCAGTGCGTTGTCATATTGAAGCCATACCTATATAGGCTTTGCTAGTGCTAGTTAATGGTTGTAAAAGTAACAAGATAGAGCTGAGGAAGTGAAATGTAATACGCCTATGTTTAAAAAAACATTTTTCGTTTCCAAGTATATTTTTTTAAACTGCACAGGTTAAAGTGAAATATGAGAAGCCTTTGGTTATACATAAAAAGCACTGAAGGCTTCAGATACTTGCAGCGCTATCATGCCTTTTACAGTCATCAGGGCCGTAGCTGGTTTTGGACCCTTGGGGGCCGTTTTTGTTACAGGGCGGTGTAGTAATGAAGTCCACGCAGGCCGATGTAGTTCAAGATGTTTTATTGTAGATAGGTGGCCGGTTTTGCAGCGTAGCCGCAATATCGGCCCACTGTAACAAAAGACAGCGGAAGTGTTTTCCACGCGCACTCCCTCCTTCCTCCCCCCCTAACCCTCCTGCGGCCGGCCTGACTCAATTGCCAGGGCCAGTTTGTGTTCCCAGTCCGGCCCTGCCAGTCATGACTTTCCATCGACTCACCCCTGAATATATTCCTCTTGAAGCCAAACTCCTCATGGGAGATATCGGGAAAGGGGCCGCCTCCTGACTATCCTGCCCTCTTGTGCCTAATGCCCCTGACTGTCTTGCCACCCTCAGACATAAATGTGAGGGGTGGGTCGGCCCTCTAAGCAGGATGTCTATGTGGCCCCTCAAAACCCGTGAACTCCTCCTGTCTCAGATTAATCCAATTAAATTACCTACATGCGACAGTGGGAGTTTGACTGCCCGGCTATGGCGGGCAGTCAAACTCCCACTGCCCCCCTGCTTTTGTTGCGTCTGCCCTGACACAAAACTTCTTTCATATGGTCAGGCAGTGTCCCAAAAGAGCTTGTTACTGACACAGGATTGGTACTGTCCTTACCCGAGTCCTGGACTGGCAGATTCATTTGACAAATTGCATTGCTGGGCATCCTGGAGATACTTGGCTGCACCTGGGGCGAGTAGGCCAATGTGGGCATGGCTACCCTAGTTGCAAAATGAGACCTTGCGTGAAAGCCTCAACCTCCCCCACACTCTGAGTGGCACAAGGGCCAAGACTGGTGCGCCCAACAGGAGGGACCCATTTACCAGAAGATGCCCCAAAAGCATGGCATGATTTGGGGAAAATCTTGGAACCTTTAAAGTTTGGGTCTAAGCAAATTGGATACTTGAATGTCCGGCATGGAGGATCTGACGTGTCTTCGGTGTCCTGATGGCTAGTATTGGAACATATTGTTTTGTTTTTATCATTGCTGTTCTTTTCAAAAACCCAATAAAAAATGTTTAATAAAAAAAAAGTCAACAGCCAGCATAAGTGATGGCTGCAGAAACCTAGTATGAAAAGGGACAGACACATGGCAGTTCAGAATGCCAGGTAGAATCGGAGTGGCACTTCAGGATACAGCACCTGTTTGTCAAGTTGTTGCTGGTCTGAGGGAAAAAGAATCCCTTGAAAAACTGAGGAGTAGAGTAGTATAGCACCGTGACAACCAAAAAGCTAACTATGTTGTCACACCATATCCCTTTATTATTGGAGCAAAACAATGTCCCATTCTACAAAACCGAGAGTAAGTAGGGTGAAGACACAGACCTGATGAGTTTTCATTCCGAATACTACTTAGAATTCATTTTTTATTTGGCAATTATCAACATACTAAGCCTCATACCACTTTCGTGTGTGCTAAGTGTTGTCTGTGTAATATGATTTTTAGGTCGAGCCTAGCGGCAACATGGATGCACTACTCGCTCTATGAGGCATGCTGTATTCAGGTATGCAGTGGACGCCCCACCCACTCTCCACCCACTTTTGTCATTGGCTTGTGTCAGTGTTCTTCCTAAATGCTGGCTTATGATTCGAAAATAGGCTTGTTAGTCCCGCCTTGGTACCGCCTTGTCTCTATTTGTTACCACCCATAAGGACTGGACCTTTTATTTGGCTTGTTACACAGTCTGCTTTATAAGGGGGTGAGCACTATTTTGCTTATAGAAAGTGATGGGGACAATGGCAGCCGATTTTGTAATGCAGCGCTATGTGCTCTAATTTGTATGATGAGCGCAGTGTCCGCTTTAGGGACACTGCGCTCAGTTTAATTTTTTTTTTTTGTTGAAACTTTGATGAGCGCGACGCCCGCTTTTGGGACACCGCGCTCAGTTTATTAGGTCTCGGCTAGCGAAGGCTGCGCTTGCGCAGTCTCGCTCGCATGATTTAATGACTTGGAGAAGAGGGGCTTGAACCCGCCCCTCTTCTCTCCTCTTCTCTTCTCCATTGGCTGGCCTCTTAAATGCTGGTCAGCCATTGGAGAAGAGGCTTGTCTCTCCAAACAAGCCCCGTCGTTTTGCGATTCGGGGGCGTATTTTTTGTCGATTTTTCTCTGGGCGTGTTGTTCGAGAAAATCACGCCCCCGAATCCGAAAACGCCGCTGCCTTTCTCCGAGGCATTTCTGCTTTCACCTCGGAGAAAGGCAGTGGTGTGCTTGTTTTCTTCTGGGAGTAAGCCTCTCTGTATTCAGATGCTGCCTGTGTGCCTGTTTTCTGCCTCGCCGTGTGCTGGAACCCAGAGTTCGTCCCTCGGGGTCGCGTCCACATCCTTCCCCGTGCCTGAATGGGTGACGTAACCGGCGCTCATGTAAGGCGCTACTAATCTCCCCGTGCCGAGATGTGTAATGAAAAAACTGTGCTATTGGCGCGCTCCAACACCTTCCGGTCGAGTTCACGCTATATCATTGCTTTGTCCGTCGGCTAGACTGCCGACTTTTGTGCTGGAGACCGGAGTTCGTCCCTCGGGGTAGCGTCCACATCCTTCCCCGTGCCTCAATGTGTAACGTGACCGGCGCTCATGTAAAGCGCTACAAATCTCCCCGTGCCTGAATGTGTAATGTAAATACGGGGCCATGTAAAGCGCTCCAATACCTTCCGGGCGAGTTCACGCTATATCATTACTTTGCCCGTCGGCTAGACTGCCGACTTTTGTGCTGGAAGCCAGAGTTCGTCCCTCGGGGTCGCGTCCACATCCTTCCCCGTGCTTGAATGTGTAACGTAGCCGGCACTCATGCGGGGCGCTCCAAATCTCCCCGTGCCTGAATGTGTAATGTAAATACGGGGTTATGTAAAGCGCTCCAATAACTTCCGGGCGAATTCGCGCCATATAAATATATAACTCTGCCAGCTGGTGCTTTCGTTCTACTGCTGTCTACATCGGGAGAATAAAGGGGGTTAAGAGTGCTGGTTAAGTGTTGTGTTGAAGATTTGTGGTGGGGGTTATGAGCAATGCCAATAGCTCTAACTTTAACAATGCCGAGACCATTGCATTGTAAATGCTTGTTTTTTATTTTGTAAAACTTTAATACTGCCCTCGGTTTCTTTTTTTTTTCTTTTTTTTTTTTTAAATCGCCCTTAAAACAAGCATTTGCAATGCAATAAGTCTCGCATTTACGCATGTTTCAGCTATTGGCATTGTAAATGACAATGCATTTTATTTCTGTTTTAAAATCCAAAACATAAATAAAAGGCATCGCCATTTACAATGCCCATAGCGCAAACGTGCGTAAATGCGAGACCTATTGCATTGTAAATGCTTGTTCTGACATGGTGTTGCCAACTTAGATGCTTTGGGCACTTTGCCACTGCTGATCAGTGTCAAAGTGCAAGCGCTCCCTGTGTAAAGTGTAATGATAATAATTGTCCATGATTAGTATGTTTGCCTTACTAGTAAAGTTCCTAGTAAAATGCACTATGTGTGCCAGGGCTGGTAATGCAAATGCTACTAGTGGGCCTGCAGCACTAATTGTGCCCACACAAGTAGCCTTAAAGAGATAACTCAGGCCTGCCACTGCAGTGCCTGCGCGCAGTTTGTTAAACTGCCATGTTGTCCTGACAAGTGCACCCACTTGCCAGGCTTTACCCTTCCCTTTCTATGCACTTCAGTCACCCCTATGGTAGATCCAAGGTACCCCCTGGGCAGGGTGCAGTGTATGTGAAAGGTAGGACATGTACTGAGGTGTGTACCATGTCCTGACAGTGAAATACTCTCCATTTCGTTTTTCACTGTTGAAAGTCCAACTTGTCTATAGGACAGAATGGGGAGGCTGTATAATACGTTTCCAGCCTATCCTCCCCTAGGCTTAAGATGGAGAGGTGAAGTTTAGTGTGCCTGAACTCACAATTTAATAACACATCTTTTTTTGAAGGTGGTTTTTGCATTGTGTGTGTAGAAACCACTCTTTTAGAAGTGGCTGGGTTTTTGTGCTGTAACATTTCTGTGTGTCTCTGCCTGGTTGTGGATGGACTGTCTGGATCTGAAAGTGATAGAATCTGGGGAATGTCTCAGGGGAGGAGGTGAGACAGCAACAGGCTGATCTGCATCTGGAGTGTAGGGGGGAGGAGTAGCCCCTGGAGGTGAAGAGGCCTGGGTTGCTGTCATAAAACAATTTCTCCATTCCCTGCTGAGTGATTAAGGATCCAGACCCCCACCATCAAAGGATGAAGGTGTCACTGGCAGCGAGACACCCAGAACTGGTTTGGACAGGGGTCAGTGCCCCCCCGAACACAAAGACTTCAAAGACTTTGAGGGGTATACCTATGAGAGCTGAAACCCCTGAACGTTCGATTGATCAAGACTGGAAAGGATTAAAACTACTTTGTGGTCAAGAGGAACCTCTGCCAAGGAAGAAACAGCTGAAGAGACTGAAGGAAAGGCCTGACCCTTGCTGTGTGTTCTGGGGCTGGCCTGCAGTTTGCCGATTTAACCATGGAGAGGATAAGGGACTTTTCTGTGTGCTATGTCCCCCAGCTTGAAAGGACTTTGCTGTGTGCTGTGTCCTGAAGTAACTTGTCCCCAAGGGCCCGAGGAGAGCTGGATCCCTGTTGTGGAAACTCAGGAACACAAACGTTTCCAGGTGTGTCCCAGCGACGCTGTGTGCGTGTGCTTTTTGCAGCCTGAGATCATTGTAAGAATTGCCCTGTGATCGTGGGCACCTGGAGTCCAAGCAAATCTCAGTGACGCTCTCTGCGTGTGCTTCGTGCAGCCTGAGCCCTTTGTGAGGATTGTTCTGTGATCATGTGCACCTGGAGTCCAAGTGAGTCTCAACGACGCTGTGTGCGTGTGCTTTGTGCAGCCTGAACCCTTCGTGAGGATTGCCCTGTTATCGTGCACACCTGGAGTCCAAATGAGTCTCAGCAATGCAGTGTGTGTGTGCAGCCTGAGACCTTCGCGAGGATTGCCCGGTTATCGTGCACACCCAGAGTCCAAGGGAGTCTCAGCGACACTATGTGCGTGTGCTTCTTGCAGCCCGAGACCTTCGTGAGAATTGCCCTGTGATCGTACACACCCAAAGGTCAAGGGAGTTTCCGCGACGCTGTGTGCGTGTGCCCTGTTGAAGCTGGAGATCTTCGTTAACATCACTGCCCGGAATCCACAAAGTCGGATCGGAGGCCCAAGTCGCGAGAACAGGAGAGGAGAGCGAAGTCGCACACCCCAGGTAACGTGTGTCGCTGCCTGGGGCGGGGTGCGGCTCGGAGAGAGATGCTCTCCACCTCTCCCATTCTTGCAGTACCAGGGCCGGAGTGCGGAGCTGCACTTTTGTTTACACCATACCCGTGTTGGGGGGATAAGTTGGCGGAAGCTGACCGCGAGTCAGTACGAGTCAGTACGAGTGGCGGAGAGACCGTCTAAAGCACCGTGAACGTTTCTGCATTACAAACTACCGGATTGTTGCATTATGCACTGCATTATTTCTGCATCACGAACTGCCCGATTGTTGTATTACGCATTGCATTATATCTGCATTACGAACTGCCTGATTGTTGCATTTTGCATTGCATTATTTTGGCATTACGAACTGCTTGATTGTTGCATAACGAACTACATTATTTTTACATTGCGAAGTGCCCGATTCTTGCATTAAGAACTGCATAGCATTGGATTAGGACTGCATTGGATCATCTAGAATTGCTCATTAATATCGCCAGAACCTACATGGGCTGGCTGGCCTAATAACCGGCCAGGAGGAATATTACAAATACGCATATGTTGGATTTATATCGTGAGGTCTCATCGTATATCTTTTTATATAAACGTATACTTGTTTTTATGAAACTTGAGTGAAGTTCATTTGTGGTGTCATCATTTGGTTACTGAGAGCGTGGTTGCAAATACTTTACTCACTTGCCTTGAAGATAAGCCTGGCTGCTCGTGCCAAGCTACAGAAGGGGTGAGCAGGGCTATCTGAGGTGGTGTCCTTCCTTTCCCTGACGTGGAAGGAAGGGTCCCTATTTGGTCTAAAGTACCTACCTCAGCCAACTAGAGACTCCCAGTTCTAACAGTGCCCAATCCTGAGTAATGCTTACATTGGCACTGTAGTTTTTATGTCTCGCCTGACCCAGCGCATGCGCTGGTCTGGCGAGACTTATTGAGATGGCTCCAAAAAGTGCTACCAGGCCAGCCTAGAGCTACAGTGCAGGTGCGCGGGCGCACGCACCGCACTTTACCGTGATTACTTTCACTTTCGCAGCCGCACAGCCGCTTTGATGTTTGATCGAGATCACTTTCGCGGCCGCTTGGCATAGCCAATAGGTCTCGCTTTTGGGACCTTATAAGTATTTAGTTATGCAACTGTTGCATGGCTAAACACTTATAAGGTGCCAAAGGTGAGACCTATTGGCTATGCCAATGCTTGTTGTGTATTGTGGGCATGGTTGGTATGATTATGCCCAGTTCTGGTGTAATGTTTCTACTCTATTAACATGTTATAAAATTATCACACCTGCCAAAGCTTCGCCTAGAAGTTGGTGTAATCTGTTTGCAATCATCCATGCACTCATTCAACCATCCATCCACAAACTCACTTATTCAACCATTCATCCATGCTGTTACCCGTTCAACTACCAGTCCATGCACTTCTCTGCCTATTAGGATAGATGAGGGAGCGAAAGCATGACTAGTGTTTGCACATTTGCACCATAGCCATGCATCCACTCAAACACACACTCGCATACAGGCAAATGAATGAGGACGTGATCATTTAGTAAATCACGACATGTTGGCTATGTCACACACATTTGAAACCAGGTCTGATTTACATATAACTAGTCGCGGTCTTTAGTACCGTGTGCAAGAACCTGCAAGCGGGAATGGCAGAGTTCTTTGCACTTGTTCCACCCCCCCCATCTGTATGTTTGGGTTAACCGGTGTAATATCCTTATTTGGGGAGATGCTGAGCCCGTACACTGTCCCCGTGGAGTGAGATGCCCGGGCTGTACAATGCCCTTAGTAGGTGAGATGCCTGGTACTCAGCACACGCATTGTCTCCGTTTGTTGAGATCATCTTGTGAGATTTCTCTGTTGGGTGAGATGTCCTTTTGCCCAGCCTGTGCAGTGTCCCTACTGTGGGGGGCTCCTCTGCCCCACCCTGTGCAGGGTCCCTACAGTAGGAGGCTTCTCTGCCCCACCCTCTGCAGTGTCGCTGATGTGGGGGGCTTCTCTGCCCAGCCCTGTGAAGTGACCAGCTGTTGAGGGCTCCTCTTCCTCAGCCTGTGCAGTGCCCTGCTGTGGGAAGCTCCTCTTCCCCACCCTGTGCAGTGTCCCTGCTGTGGGAGGCTCCTCTTCCCCACCCTGTACAGTGTCTCTGCTGTGGGAGGCTCCTCTGGCCCCACCCTGTACAGTGTCCCTGCTGTGGGAGGCTCCTCTGGCCCCACCCTGTACAGTGTCCATGCTGTGGGAGGCTCCTCTGGCCCCACCCTGTGCAGTGTCCCTGCTGTGGGGGTCTCCTCTGCCCCACCCTGTGCAGTGTCCCTGCTGTGGGGGTCTCCTCTGCCCCACCATGTGCAGTGTTGCTGCTGTGAGATGCTTTTCTGCCCCACCCTGTGCAGTGTCCCTGCTGTGGGGGGCTCCTCTGCCCCACCCTGTGCAGGGTCCCTACAGTAGGAGGCTCCTCTGCCCCACCCTCTGCAGTATTCCTGCTGGGGGGGGCTCCTCTGCCCCACCCTCTGCAGTGTCGCTGATGTGGGGGGCTTCTCTGCCCAGCCCTGTGAAGTGACCAGCTGTTGAGGGCTCCTCTTCCTCAGCCTGTGCAGTGCCCTGCTGTGGGAAGCTCCTCTGCCCCACCCTGTGCAGTGTCCCTGCTGTGGGAGGCTCCTCTTCCCCACCCTGTGCAGTGTCCCTGCTGTGGGAGGCTCCTCTGGCCCCACCCTGTACAGTGTCCATGCTGTGGGAGGCTCCTCTGGCCCCACCCTGTGCAGTGTCCCTGCTGTGGGGGTCTCCTCTGCCCCACCCTGTGCAGTGTCCCTGCTGTGGGGGTCTCCTCTGCCCCACCATGTGCAGTGTTGCTGCTGTGAGATGCTTTTCTGCCCCACCCTGTGCAGGGTCCCTACAGTAGGAGGCTCCTCTGCCCCACCCTCTGCAGTATTCCTGCTGTGGGGGGCTCCTCTGCCCCACCCTCTGCAGTATTCCTGCTGTGGGGGGCTTCTCTGCCCAGCCCTGTGAAGTGACCAGCTGTTGAGGGCTCCTCTTCCTCACCCCGTGCAGTGTCCCTGCTGTGGGAGGCTCCTCTTCCTCACCCCGTCCAGTATTCCTGCTGTGGGGGGCTCCTCTGCCCCACCCTCTGCAGTATTCCTGCTGTGGGGGGCTTCTCTGCCCAGCCCTGTGAAGTGACCAGCTGTTGAGGGCTCCTCTTCCTCAGCCTGTGCAGCGTCCCTGCTGTGGGGGGCTCCTCTGCCCCACCCTGTGCAGTATTCCTGCTGTGGGGGGCTTCTCTGCCCCACCCTGTGCAGTGTCCCTGCTGTGGGGGGCTCCTCTGCCCCACCCTGTGCAGGGTCCCTACAGTAGGAGGCTCCCCTGCCCCACCCTCTGCAGTATTCTTGCTGTGGGGGGCTCCTCTGCCCCACCCTCTGCAGTATTCCTGCTGTGGGGGGCTTCTCTGCCCAGCCCTGTGAAGTGACCAGCTGTTGAGGGCTCCTCTTCCTCAGCCTGTGCAGCGTCCCTGCTGTGGGGGGCTCCTCTGCCCCACCCTGTGCAGTGTCCTGCAGGACTAACATTGACCTCCTCATACAAGGCGTTCCCCGCCCCCGCCCCCCTGTCCCAGCAGCCAGCACCCCCGAGCCAACACTGAGCACATGGAGCATCGGCCCGCCTCCAGGGACAAGCGCCGGGGAGACCGAGCAAGAGCTGCTCGTATTAATGCAAGGACTGCCAAAAACACTACATCACTCACATGAACGTAGTTTATATCCTAATTGCAGAGCTTTATGTAGGTCGGGTCCTGCACCGGCAGGTCTATAAAGCAGGTGCTGAGACGTGTCCCTAACGGGCTCTCCATTTCTGCCTTCACCCTCAGGGTGAAAAAAAAATCTCAACTCTGCAGCAGTATCACACTAGAGACTCGTTCTTTCAGAGTCCCATCATTTTAGTACTGAAGTATTTTCAATATGATATACAACGAAGCCATAGCTGTTGCTTTTTTTTTAATCTTATGCAACTAACAGCCATTGACAAAGCAAATATTGTAGGTGCAATATTACTAAGCATAGACTTTTTAAGCCACGCCCTTAATTACATCGGCCACGCCCCTTTGAGACCCCCTCCCCAGTTATTTCCATCTCACTTAAAGCCCCGCCTAACTATATCTGTTAAATATGAGTATCTATATTAAAAAAAAAAAATGGATAATGTACATCTCACCTTGACACTCAGTGCCCCTTGAACCAGTGCCAGCCAGGCCTGGCAGGTACGGGAAAGACTCACAGGCGGGCAGAGACTTGTGTAACGAGATACACGGTCTTCATGAAGGGAGCTTAACTCAAAGCGGTGCCAATGTGTGTAGGCAGCGGACCAGAAAGAACACCCCCACCTCCCTCCCCCTCGAAGGAAAGCCTTTTTAATCGGTGATGCCATCATAGCTAGAACAAAATGTCAGAGGTCGAAGCTGCGGACAGCCTAGCAACTGCCTGTGGCTATCGTATTTCGTTTATTTTTTAATCAGTAGGTATTTACTCTTGAACGGCAGCCCAGAGACTAAGAGAGCCAACACAGTCCGACACACAGGCCCTCTCTCACTCCTTCTCAGCCTGCCACCCTTCCAGGTCAGCAAGTTCAGTCCTATTAAACAGGGCAGCAGCACGTGACTGTTCTGACAAGCGCATGCGCACTAGCCCTGCTGAGCAATGTCGGTACTACTCAAAGAAAAGTCATTAATCTGAGAAGCGATGGCATTGTACCTTTACAAACAAGCATTACCAAAGCCAATATATATTGCTTTGCAAATGCTTTGTGTCTTTTGCAGTTGGCATTGCCAATGCCGGATGCTTTTGCCGCACGTCGGCGTTGGATAAGACAACAGAATGGCTTGCCACGCTAAAACTATTGAAAACCTGCATTTGTATACTTTCAAGATGGCCACCTTGTTGTGTCATGCAAGGCCCAACTGAAGAGCATGGACAGCGTTATTTTCTATCATTTCTATATGGTCACGGAGGCCACCCCGTTGTACAAGTGTATCATAAGAGCATCCAACTTTGGCAACGCCAATTGAAGCGGCCATCATGGAGCAGGAAAGGGGCAGTGGGCAGGGAGAGAAGACAACGGAAAGAGGTCAACAGGGGAAGAGAAGAAATGCAGAGGCGCAACAGAAGAGCTTCACATTAAACAAGCATTGGCATAGCCAACAGGTCTCGCCTTTGGCACCTTTTAAGTGTTTAGCCAGGACAATTGCCTTTGCCAATGTCTTTAAGCTATGTTGTAGAGCATCGTGACTGCTCTTTAGCATGTTGAAAAGTTATAATAAAAAAAGTGTTATAAACATTTGTTACCTTATGAATATATAAACAAGAGTACAATGTGTACAACTGAACAACACGGTAGATAACGTGTTACTAGATGACAGAAGGTGGCAAACTGAGCAGATTGGTGTCACTATATTTTATAGAAATGTATTCCTAAACAACGTGAGGAAAAATAATAGAAAATCAGGAGTTCCAAAAACAAATGGGTTTCTTTTCGCCAGCAAGACTAACAGGATGCTCAATACATGTATAAGGCCCAGCTGCTGGTCTAGTACTTTGGAATTTACCAAAGATTTTTATTTCACATTTCAACCTTCTCTGGTTGCATCGCACAAGAACCTCCAAGCTACTGCTCAGCCATGAAATACCTTAGATCTCAAACAGCAGCCCCTGGAGGGGGCGGAGGGCTCGGATTTCCTCATTGTTCGAGCTATGTATGCATCTGATCTCCCTTAATCCCATGGCGCTTTGTCCATCTTCTCCCAGGATGTCCCTTTCAAAAGCAGCTTTTCGCGCCCATACCGCGTCATTCATTGTTATCTCACAATTCTTGGGTTTTGGCGCCTCGGGCCCCGCCGCTCCATTCGTCAGTCTCAAAGAAAGGGGTTTGAAAAGCAGGGCGTTAATCGAGTGTGTAAGCGACCGTATTTTTACAAGAATGCCGCTGCACGAGCTATTTTTACGAATAAAAATATACGTTTCTACTTAGTCCACCTCTAAACGCATAAAGCGCAACGTTCAGCTTCAGTGACAAGTGCATTCGGTATTTCTCTTGGCTTAAAACAGCTGTAGAACCGGTGGAGGGAGTTTTCTCACTTCCACGCAGCTGAAGGGAGGTTTAACAAACAATCTAAAGCTTTCTGCATTCTCTCCAACATATGACGCGACCATGCGTTTTATCTGTTTAGTGTGCAGTAAAAGGCCCAAGCCAAAATTGTCCAATAATATATATATATATATATATAAAAGAATTAAAAACAAATAATTACAATTTTTTTTAGGCGAGTGGGATGGGAAAAGTGAAAGCAGGGGTGCGCGTGCGATGGCAGGAAAAAGTGAAAGCTCCAGATGGTGCCTCGGGCACTGAAAGCTGCTGGCTGCGCCGCCCGTGCACGCTTGCATGAACGCAAGCGCTAGGCCAGCCAGCAGCACTTTGAAAACTCACCTACAAAATGTCTCTCCGAGCAGCGGCATGCGCGCTGACTCAGCGAGACCCAATAAAAAGCCAAACGTGACGGAGAGGGACTGGGAGCAATCAAGGAGTGTGAAGGGTGGGAGGATACACTAAACACAGATGAAGATTGGCAGTGGTGAAAAAGGAGGGGCAGCAGAGCAATAAAAGGTGGCAGGGTTGTTAAAAAACAGAGGCAGATGGGGTAGGGTGGGATGGGGAAGTAAAGGATGATCTGGGAGCGGAGAGCAACAGGGAGAACACGGAAGGAGGGGGGGAGAGGAGAGCAGCACAACGGTGTGATGGGGAGAGCCAGAAAGCACATTTTCTCCCACAGAGTGCTTAAAGCAAAAGAAAAAGTAGTTCCCTGAATGTAAGCAGTGGAAGGATGCAAGTTATCCAATCAAAAAGATAGTTAAGAAGCTATGTGCAGGGGGAAGGGCAAGAAGAGGAATTAAGCCTCTGATTAAGTAGGAACAAATGAGACCAACAAGAAATTCCAACAATTGTTAGTAATGAGATAACCCAAAGCCCACTCGAAGTATTGGTATTATTCGTTATAGGTCTTTCGACAACAGACAGAAGCGTTCTGTAGGCGAGACCTAAATATAGTGACATGTTTGAGAAGTGCCACTGCTGTATGAATAAAATACCAGCCCTCCTAAAGAAGGGCCGGTTCTGAAAAGCAATATCTTTGAGATGAGCTGGAACAGTCCCATTAAAAGTATAGCTAATAAAATTCTGCACTGACCCCCTACAGGAATTAAGCAACTGCTGAGAAGAGCGGACACTGCCCCATTGAAATGGTTGCAACTTTTTAAAGAAGTGCCAATACAGTCATATGGAAAGAATAGCTTCTCCTCTGATAAGGGTTGATCTGGTCCCGTAAAACTACAGCATCAATACAACAAGTGTCTGTGCTATTGAATGGAAGAGTAGCAGCATTTTGAGAGGTCAGATGCTGTATAGTGGAAAGAGGAACAGCCTTCCGAGAGTTACTGTGGGTCCCATAAGACTATAGCCTATAGTATACCGAGAAGTGCCAATGCTATAGTACGGAAAGAGCAGCAGCCTTTGACTGGTAATAGTATGTCCCATAAGACTATGGCATTCCAATAAGTGCGGATGCTATCGTACGGAAAGAGGTGAGAGGTAATGGCATGTCTCATAAGACTACATCCTGTAGTATACCGAGAAGTGTTGATGCTATGGTATGGAACGATTAGCAGCCTTTTGAGAGCTAATAGTATATCCCATAAGACTATGGCATTCCAATAGGTGCCGATGCTATGGTATGGAAGGAGCAGCAACACGTGCTGGGATGGTCCCGTAGAGTTAGAGCTGCCCCGCAGAGAGGTGCTACACTGACCATCAGGACACCAGGTCCACTCAGGGTCTACCAGTGCTATCCAGAAGGGCACACAGCGTCTGCTCGAGGCATGCTGGTACTGCCGGGGAGGGGGGGGGGGGGGGCTAGCAACGTCAAAATAGCGCCAGTAGCGTCTGCCAAGTCAGAGCAGCGCTTACAGGGCCGCCATTGTTGCTTAACTACCCAAGGCGCACAAACACAGTCCGCAGCCAAGAACAGAGCCTTGGCAGCCAAGCCACCCTCCCCCCAGCTATCACCGCCCTACACAGAAACAACGAGCAAAGCTTGGGCCAAAAAGGCATCAGGCAGCACATTTTTATAGCCGTTTCACAGGACGATCCATTTCACATGGCATCATGCTCTGCTATCTGGAGAAGGCCAGAAATGCAGAGACGGAAGCAGACGCAATGCGAAGGATCAACGCTGGGGGCGCCAGCCACCGCCTTAGAGCACCAGGGTAGGATTAGAGCTCACTCAGAAGCACGTTGCAAGGGTCTCTTGGGCTCCTTTAGCAGCTGCCAATGCTTCCCCGTTGCACTGGTGAGGCAGCGCGCAGATGTCAACATGATGCTGGCGGGCGGAGTTCGAATTACGAAAACAATGAACGTAGGATAGATCAGCGTCGGCTGTAGGGCAGTGTGACTGGTGCGGCTGCACTGGGCGCTGACCTGGGAACGGGGCGCTGAACTCGGGGGTGATGTGTTTAGCAATAACTGACTATTTCAAAACACCTTTTGCAGAGTTCCTTGTGCATCCAGCTTTCAGGCAGCAAAAAATTTTTTTTTTTTTTAAATGTAACAACTTTTGTGATGAATATGTCTGATAGAGAGAGAGAGGGAGAGAGAGAGAGAGAGATCAATCGGAGTTTTGCATAAAGTAGCGCAGAGGGTTAATATGCCTGCTCTAAAGAACACATACCGTTCAGATCACAACTGTATTTTGTATGGATAGGAGAATACTGATTCTGTCACAGAGATCTTTGTGTTACCGCTGTACATAAGATATTTCCCCAACATAGAACAGTGACTGTTCGGAACTGTCAAAGAGCTGCATGCAAACTGCATTAAATAGGTTAGGACATTATGTCCACCCCCCCACCCCCCCCCACCCCCAGTCCTTCATTATCTATTCCTAATGTTGCTAAAAAGGGTTAGTTTGGGTAGATATACATCCTTATTAGTAAAGCCAGCCTTTACCAGTGGCTTAAAACACACAAAATGTGTGCAAGAGAGGAGCTAAGGAGAGAGGAGGGGCACTTTCGGCCAGTGGTAGTCAGGAGATCCAAAGATGAGGTCATGGGGGTGGGTGGAAGGAGGACGCCAAAACTGATTTTTGCACAGGGCGCTTCCGACACTAAAGCCAGCCCTGGAATGGATTACTGGGAGTATAGCCTCTATTACTATGAATGCAGGGTGCATTACCTATGAATGCAGGGTGCATTACCTGTGAATGCAGGGTGTATTACGAATAGTGTAAATTGCATAAGTATTACTGCATGGTCTGTTAGTAGGAGCCTACCGTCTACTACAATGCTAAAAGAAATCAGGCACTATATGTGTTGCAATTACAGTGTCTGTTCCCAGCTACGACCACAAGGTTACAATTTAATGACGTTACCATACCCCAGAGCTCACATTTGGAGAGATGCATGCACAACAGGCATGTGATATTTGGGCATGTGTTGGGACCCTGGAGTGACTAAAAATGTTCTGCCCTGCATGGACTCTAATTCACTTTCCGCTCTCAATATCTTGAAGAGAGTGGGCTTCAGTCCAAATGCAATCAAATGTTCTTTCAAAGTGTGAGCTCCAATTCGAGGGCTATCAAAGATTCACTTTATTTAGACAAGATAGTTCTTTGTTACAGCAAATCACGTCACACTCTTTATTGAAAACAAGCAATTGTAATGGTCCATGCCACTGAGGCAGCCATTTTACATAACATAACATTTGCACAGCGCACGTATCACCCTAGGGTATCAAGGCGCTGAATAACAGATGTTTATTGTTACTCAACTCAATGATACTCATTTTAATCGACCTCAGATGGATGAAAGGCTGAGTGGACCAGCCAGGATTTGAACCTGTGACCATGAGGTCGAACACACGCCCCTACAGTGGACACATTAGGCCAATAAGAAACCAGACCCGGCTTCATCAGTGTTATATTCTTCATCAGCCCAGAAGACTAGTTAATCAGGAGGGTAATGGAGACCCTCGGGTGTCCCATGACAGTCTACACGAAGAAACCTGTGTTTATGTTACAGGCTGAATACCATGGGAGAGGACTCAACATCATACTGATGTGCTGTGTTCTTTACAAAGTTGAAGGTTTTACTAAGGCATTGACAGAATGGTAACAGCTGGAATTGGTGAAGACTCGTTAGATCCTTTCTTTACAAGCTGTGGAAAAACGACTAACATTCCGTCCATCATCTCGTGTGTTTTGCTATTGAACACCCCAGTCAGGGCAGTGAAGAGGCCTTTTCACTATAGCCCATAAAACGGAACCACAAATCTTTCGCCTCTGCACCTGAACCCGAGAAGGTCACATTTTTTACTTTTGTTGACTGATGGGAGAAACCATATGATGTAAAAATGCATACTCAGAAGGTGAAAGTAGTAACAAAACAAGGTTGAGAAAAGGAGCCCAACAATTTTGGTTCTGACAAGCAACTATTATTTGAGGAAGACCCCAAAGGCATTTCCACTAGAAAGGGTGCAGCCTACATGAAAAGGAATTACAATTCTTCAGAAGAATAACCTCAGCTGAGAGATAAGAGAAAAGAGCAAGCCTCTTGATGAAGCAGATGTGGAGGAGGCTGAACATTTTGAGGAGTCTTCGAACACAGATGAAGATGAGTTTTTGTTGTTGAGTGGGGTGCAGGGATATGGATACAGGTCCCTCAAAGTAAGGATAGCTTCTCAAAGGACATGACCGAGTGACGAGTCATTCCTGAAAGGATCCTCTGGTTTGAGCCCATTCGCCATCGATGGACTACAGAACGGTGACCGTCAGACCACGTGGAAAGCTAGATCCAAGCAGAAATCAAGAAGAGAAACATTTAGATTATAATTTATTTAGACAATATTATGTTGATAGATTATGCTCAGGAAACTTTGGTTTATTATCTGGAAACAACACTTCAGTTAATGCGAACTCGGGGTAAACCATGAGAAGTCAGCAATTGTTCATATAGGGAAATAAATCGCATTACTGCATCTCCACGGTTTTTGCCATCACCATAAAGTTGTATGGAATGTAGAAGCACAGGGAGAGCCATAGCAGTGGTTAGAAAATAAATATTAACAGAGTGGCTGAACATGTTTGTAGGGAAGTATAGAGTTTCTAATAGAAATAGAGTTTGTGTAGAGGGTTGGGTTGCAGAGAAAAGTAAAGAAACAGAAGGGAACAGTCAACACAGGAACAGGCATGCACATTCATTGGCAGGGACTTGTCCAACATAGACCTTGATGAAAGGGATGAAAAAATACACTCCGATCAAAATTGTTAAAAAGATCGGTTTGCTCCGTGAAGCACATAGGAGGAACTACATGAAAGAGGTTAATAGAATGAATCATACCTTTCTGGTTTTGTGAGCCCCGTAATCAGGTGTCCCAGAGTGGGTTACTGTCTAGTTCTGTTAGTGGCAAACTGGAATTTGAAATTTCTTTGAATGTGAGGGAGTAGAAATTAAACCAAAGAGAAATTCATAGAGTGCGCGCCCTATGGCGGCCACTGAGCATATATTTATTTAAGTCTCATACATTGACAGAGTCAAGAATTTTTTTCAGTTCAAGAACAGACCTGGTGGTTTTTAAGTAGATGCATTCTTTCAAAACTGACCAGACACTAGGGTTACATAATTGTCTTGTTTTTCAGAGATCCCAGGGCTTTGTTGTAGTATAGAAGGTGCCAGGACCATCTGTTTTTGAGGACTCCTCCATGGACAGCTTACTCATGCTTTCCAAGCCCGGGAGAGATGAGCTCATGGTTTCCTTTTATCCAAGAATCTTGTGTTCAAGAATGCTTGACAGATCCGGAAAGGGAAAGTTTGCAAGAAGGCATTTTGGAGACTTTTCGAAGAGCTTGGCAGGTCCCCGCTCATATAAAGATCACTATATATCTCAGTGGCGCTAAGGTGGAAGAGCGTCGCCCCACCTCTTTTAAGCCACACTAAAGGAAAAATAAAATGATAACTCTAATTTATCATTTAATTTTTTCTGTGTTGCGGCAGCTTTGTGGACGGGGCAGGGCTGCTCTGCTGGCGGGGCTGCTCTGCTGATGGGGCGGGGCTGCTCTGCTGACGGGGCGGGGCTGCTCTGCTGACGGGGCGGGGCTGCTCTGCTGACGGGGCGGGGCTGCTCTGCTGACAGGGCGTGGCTGCTCTGCTGACAGAGCAGGGGAGGAGTGGTTTGCACTCCTTAAAGTGCTCATGAATGTTTAGCCGGCCCCAAACATTCATGCGCACTTTGCATGTTCTCCATGCAGGCCGCATTACAGCCTGCATGGAGAACATGCCCAGCCTCCCATTCTCTGGCTGAGTGCCAATCCATTGCGCTCAGACCAATCACAATGCTGCATTGCAGCGTTGTGATTGGCTATCGGAAGGCTGGGAGCATCCTGCTTCCTGCCCTGGAAGTGGGGAAGAGGACCGAGAGGAGGCAGTGGCGACAGCGTCAGACAGGTAAGTGTGTATTTTTATTTATTTCATTCCCTCCTCCCCATTTACCCCCGCAATCTGCCCCCCCCAAAGCTTTCCAATACCAGCCGCAACTGGACTACATCTTCTTAGAGATCCTTGGATGGCAGAATTGAGGAATAGGTAGATTTGCATGGAAATATTAGGTTTACTAGTTAAAGAGATGCTGCTTATATCGTGGAGTCCCTTTTCAAATACAGTGAATTTTCTTCTTGGCTTGTCTCAAGAAGTTCCGAGTAATCTGTCAATTACTACACGTGTGATTTGGTTTTGGAGTAATTATTAAGCACATGAATATCATATTTCCTTGATAGATAAAGGCTATGTGACAGAGGGGGCTTTGTTACCTGATCTTGTTCAGCCGAGTGCCATGGGGAAGAATGTTTCACATTTTTGGTGCTGTGTGAGATACAGATAATAAGATGGCATAATCCGGGCTCCCCCCGACAAAGAGGTCCGAAATGCATTGGGGATTCAAAGTACTAAAGGACACTGCACAAGGAATGTAAGGATGGACCGAAACAATACATTCGCTAAATCAAATGTGGAGCGAGTACATTTAAATGTATTAGGGGCCAGAGGTATCAATATTAGGAAGAGCGATGACCCAAGTGCAATGCTCTGCAAATCGCAATTAGGAAACCACTATTCCTAATGTATGAAACTCCGAGTTTCATTTCATTTGTTCTCATACATCTCAGCCACGGAATGCTGTGGGCATTCTCAAGATGTAAATTATCATTCGTTTTCTTCTGGTTTAGGAGCGTTTCACATTTAGACCAGAGTGAATACCACAGCATAAGCGGGGCCAACTTAACAAGGTCTTCGAGATTCAGTCGGCCTAACTGAGTATGGCAAAGAAATGCAGGTAGGCCATTAGGTACAGACACAAGCATTCCCAGAAAGAGGTTTTCATTCACCTGTGGGCGAGAGGTATCACAAGTGTGGCAAGAATCCAGCTGGTGTATTGTTAAAAGTCTACTTTACTTGAATCTTAATTAAGGGCCAACACATCCCATCTCATCAGCGCTCAGTGAGCCACTGACATCAGGAGAATGTCTAGATGCACACTGGCACAGTCAGTATATTCTATTTCCAAGAATAAACACAACATCTTCTCTCTGTACAAAAAATGAATAGTGACACACAATTTAAATCCTAATAATTTAACACAAGAAATAACACAATAATGCAAGTACAGCTACTAAACGCTAATGATTTAAATACTACAATTAAATCATATTGCAAGTATGCATTCAAATAATACAATCTTGCGGGTATGAAGGTAGTTGGACTCCTCTTGCATACCGGCTATTCAACGTAGCCTCCTGAGCTTTACCTACCACAACTGCACCCTCAACAACACCCCTGCCAACCACTTCACCCCCCGACAACCTCTACACCCCCGACAACCTCTACACCCCCCCCCCCCCCGACAACCTCTACACCCCCCCCGACAACCTCTACACCCCCCGACAACCTCTACACCCCCCCCCCCCGACAACCTCTACACCCCCCCCCGACAACCTCTACACCCTTGTCCACCTCTTCACCCCCGACAACCTCTTCAACCCCCGACAACCTCTTCAACCCGACAACCTCTTCACCCCCCCCGACAACCTCTTCACCCCCCCCGACAACCTCTTCATCCCCCCCCCCCCGACAACCTCTTCATCCCCCCCCCCCCCCGACAACCTCTTCATCCCCCCCCCGACAACCTCTTCATCCCCCCCGACAACCTCTTCATCCCCCGCGTCAGTTCACCCCCCCGCGTCAACCTCTTCACCCCCCCGCGTCAACCTCTTCACCCCCCCGCGTCAACCTCTTCACCCCCCCGCGTCAACCTCTTCACCCCCCCGCGTCAACCTCTTCACCCCCCCGCGTCAACCTCTTCACCCCCCCGCGTCAACCTCTTCACCCCCCCCCCCGCGTCAACCTCTTCACCCCCCCCCCCCGCGTCAACCTCTTCACCCCCCCCCCCCGCGTCAACCTCTTCACCACCTGCGCAATCTTCATCAACACAAACACCACTCTCACCTCGAAGACCATCGGCCTACTACGCTCACTTCCACTTCCAGACAAACACAAATCATCCAGCCAGGAATGCTCATCCAACTCTATTTCCTTCTCATCACTTCCCTTTTTACTTTGAACAAAACGACTCCTGGGCCAAACCTTGCCATCACTTAACCTTGCAGAGTTAGGGAAATGTTCCTCAACCTTTAAAGGGCTTGAAAACCTGGTGTCTCCTTTCCTGAACCTGAAGGGTAACCTCACTCTAGCCACATCTCCTTCCCGGACCTTACACTCTCTAGCGCCCTTTTTAACGTCCTGATACTTTTTGTAAATCCCCTGAGCTTCCAAAATATTTTCCTTAACCTCCACAGGAGACCAATGCAACAATCTTGAATCCACGAACCTTTTGATCATCTTTCATGGAAGGAACTCTACCCCTCATAATGGTGAAAGGGCTAAACCCAGTAACAGTTGGGGTAGTACTATACATACAGACAGCCCTTTTTAGGCTCACCTTCCAATTCAACTTCTTACTTCTTGCCATCTGCACCGAACCCTACCCAGGCGGTGTATTGTTAAAAGTCTACTTTATTTGCAACTTCAGTAGGGACCAACACGTCCCATCTCATCAGCCCTCACTGAGCAACTGACATCCGTGGAACGCCCAGATACTCACTGTCACTATTATATCAGTACATTCTAATTTCAAGAATAAACACAACAATAATATCCCCAAACGCCAACTCCATATGTCACAATGGAGTAACAACATGCTGTATAAAAATTCATTATGGCATCCAATGGTTTAGAGCCCAGCTTCCCAGCAAACAAAGAAAGCCTCTGTGGTTTGATCAAACTGTGACTTTCTGACCTTGATAAAGTGCGACCAGGTGCCTTTGCAATAAAAAGGTATGCCCAGATAACTAAAGGTTGGAACACAAAGATTTTTCCTCATTAATAAAATGTGGTCTCGAGTTAGTGTGTGTGTGTGTGTGCGCCCAACAACCATGGTGTGCGATTTGGCAAAATGTATAATTAATTCTAGTTCGCTCATGAATAGTATGAATCTGTTCAACAGCTTCGGCTGGACCACATCAGTTCTCGAATTTAAAACACAGTTGACCGCATACAACAGATCGGGACGTGTCCGCCTCCCCTTTGCTTAAAGAGGTGTCCAAATCATTAATATATAAGCAGGAAAGAAATGGAGCCAGCACGCACCCTTGTCTCACACTATGCTTCATAATAATGGGGACAGTACATTCATCATTGACTCCATACCTTATGCATCCAGTCACATCTTTGTGCATCTGAACTAAAAGGTGAACCAGTGCCGCATCTATACACATCTCCAGCATTTTACTCCAGAGTTTCCCTCTATTCACCCAATCAAAATAAGAAGTAAAATCCATAGATGCTAAATGGAGACATCCCTTCTTTGCCTGCATATACTTACTGATGGTTAAATGGAGCTTTAAACATTGGTCAACAGTGCCAAGGCTCAGTGTAAATTAGGAGTGGGTGGTAAACTCCTTTCCGCTAGCAGATTTCACAGGGTTTTGCCCACATTGGAAATCCTCAGCGAACGGCTGCTTGGCAGAGTTGTTCTTCTGTATGGCTTGCTAACATTATGTTGGCAAGTGAGAAAAATTGAGCGCTAGGACGAGTCCCGGCGCAATTTCTCAATCCGGGCAGTCGCTACTGTTCATGTCAAGAATGCTGCCGCTCAAGTAGAAAATGTACTCGAGCTGCAGAAAAAAGCAGCTCCTTCTGGCATGGTGCCGTTCGCACTGATTTTACAGCACAGAATAGGATCCCGGTGCTAAAAATCAGTGCAAGCAGAGAGATGTGCCGAAATTCCGCCTCTCGCAGACCTCTGCAGAATCTCGCAGAGTTTTAATTTAACTCCATGGAATTCAGAAGGGTAAAAATCCATCCACTCCTAGTCACAATCTATACTGAACCACCAGAAAATCTGCACTTCTCTGTTACTCAGGCGGCCAGCTGATCCAATATTATCCTACCAAGAACTTCACTTGTTGAATAAATTAAAGAGATGGGGCAATACCATCGGGGGTCTGCTATTTTACCCTGCTAAAAATGAGAACTATGATAAAGTTTGAACATGATTTAGGTGGGCCATCGATAACTGTATCACTCAGGACATTGATGACAAGTGGAGCCCATAGGTCAATATTATGAATAAAAAGGTCAATTGGTACTCCATCAGTGCCCGAGGCTTTGTTTCTGGCACTACGTTCAATCACAGATCTAACCTCTTATAAAGTAATAGGCGGTAGATCTAAACATCCCCCTACGAGGCTGGCCACTACAGTATCAGAGTGGTTGTCAAATTCGATGTGGCTATCGTATACCCTGGGAAAGTGTTCAACACATTTGTATGACAAGATAGTAACATCAAAAGGGGCATTATGGGTGCCTCCAAAGAAGGGGGCATGAAGTGTTTTTCAGAAGAGGCAGACACGGTTCTTTAAACTAGCTTAATGCAAAATCTCCCAGGCTTCTTGCCTTATCTCTGCCTTTCTATTAAAGATTGCTTGCTCATAGTTCCATCTACAGAATCTCACCCTCTCCCTGGGAACCAGTTGGAGGGCAGAGACTTGGTGAGTCCTTGAGCACACTCCATCAAACCACCTTTGCAGTCTAACCTCCCTGACCTTCTTAACAGATGTTAAAAGCTTAGTAATGGTAAGACAGATCCCAGTGACTGCCCATAGCACACGTTTGGGGTCCAATTCACTTTCCAAACAGACCGTTATCTGCTGCCCATTTCTCCCTACAAGGTCTGCTAGCAGGCGCCCCGAGTCCACCATGGCCCTCTTGCGAAGAATGCCCTGGTTTCTATTTGCTACTATTGGCATGGTAGCAAGTAAACCCTGCTGCTTCTCACCACCCAGGTCAAAAGAGATGGCCACGGGATTATGATCACTCATGCCATTCCGTAATGTCGAAAAGTTAATGCCTTGTGCTTATGTTGTTGCGGATTTTCTGTAGTATCAAACTAGATGCATTACTGTCCTATGTATGGTTAATTCCACTCCTGTGAGTGAAGAGATCCCGTCACGCTACACATACAATTTCAATGCTCACCCAAGAAAGCAGTTACTAAAAAGAGAGTTCCAAAAGAAACCCTTACACAAAACAGCCCATATTTGTCAGGTAATATGCACATTGTGTAAAAACCATGGTTATTACCACTGTATTACGTCGCTTCTCATCTGTATCAGCCAAAGAATTGTCCTAAATACCAAGCATCACTGCTGATCATATAAGAAAAATATTGCCCAAAGTGATCAATTGGTTTAAAAGGATTGTCCACTATAAAATTGCTTAATGTACGGTCAATGCATTTTGACTATTAGCTGAATTTGCCAGGTCTTCCTTGGGACCCGCTAAGGATCAGAGAGGTTCCTAGAAGGGTTAAATATTACTTTAAGTTTAACACATAACCAGAATGTTCATATAGTATGCAGAGTATTGCTTCTTATTTCTCCAAGAATCTAGCCATAAAAGAATTTGGCCAGTATTTACTTTGACAACTTCTGAATGAGGCTATGCAATCCAAACAACACCCAGGAGAACCTACTAATGACAGTGGTGGCTTGTAGGGAACGTGGGTGTCGGGCGAGCCGGTTAAAAAAAAATATTTTAAATAACACTTCTCTTCCACTGTGTCTCCTCGCCGTCTCTCCACTCCTCTTCCTGACTCAGAGTCTGGAAGAAGCAGGAAACACACAGGCTTCCCTTAGCCAATCACAATGTTGCAATGCAGCATTGTGATTGGTCCGAGAGCCGTGGGTCGGCATTCAGATGGGGACAGGGAGCCTGTGCATGTTCTCCACTCAGGCAGTGTATTACAGCACGGTGAAAAACATGCAAAGTGCACATGACTGTTTAGCCGGCCCAAGACGGCAGGCCAAACTGTCATGCGCACTTTAGTGCATGAACCACTCCTCCTCCCTGAGCCACCAGCCCTGCCCTAACCAGGCCCACAGCAACTAAAAATAAAATGATAATAACACTGTTATTATCATTTTACTTTTCGCGTTTCCACTGCACTGAGAGCAGTGGGGCGACGCACCTCCGCCTTAGCGGAGGAGCCACCCCTGATCAATGGACCTCTAAGTTATTTTCTGATCTCAAGTCCAGAGGGTGCCAATTACATGCTGTAGAAGCTTGATCATAGAAACTGCTTTTTTTCTTTAGAGGTAAACTTAAGTGGAAATGTGGAAAATGTGTTGCTAGAATGCCTAATCTCTCTTGAAGGGCTGGGTGTTCTCGATTTGCCTTATTGTGTAAGGAGGTCACCTGATATCAAGGGTCAATCAGGATCCCCTGTCCAGTCATTTTGCCAAGTGCATAGGATTCCTTAAGGTGAGGTCCACGTGGGAGAGATGCCTGGGATCCAAGCACTCATAGATCATACTCTAGAAGCTATAATGTTGAGTTAGTAGATCTCATCCTCAGTGATGGAGGTCAGATCAGAGGAATTGTGGTCACCCTCCGATGCAAGGGCTGAGCCTTGGAGTCCTTCTGCTCTTGCCTGCGCCATGGAGAACTGAAGATCGCGAATGTAGCATTTGTCATGAGTCTCCCTGCCAGACCTGCCTCTGATCTGCTGCCAAGAGAGACAGCGAACTCTACATCCACAGATTCTACTTGGGAACCACAAAAGGTTGGAGTAGATGTTATAGATGGCTCTGGAAACCCAATTTGTGTTAGAGGTTTTTCCAGCATAAACCAGAACCTGTTGCTGCAGAGCAAGGCTAGAACGAAGGTCAGGAAGAACACGGCCTGCCGTGAGGCCCTCCTTATGAGGTAGATACAGAGACCAGAATCTGTGTCTTTAAAGCTTACAACTGGGAAAAAAATGTGCCAGCTCGTAGAAAATGATACACATCTGCATAGATCCATGGGAACAAAGTTCTCCAACTATTAACAGCCACCTGACAGACCTGTTACCAAAGATCTGCAATCTGCTTTGTACTTTCAGAATGTAAGGATGTGGCTTTAGGGCTAGAGTGGTCAAATTTGAAACTGGGGAACCAGGTTCGAGACTGGTGGCAGGCTCAAGCATCCTGTGATTCTGGCCATATCACTAAAACTTGCCATGCCTAAAAAAAAGAAATTAATGTGTCAATCTGTAATGAAACTGGTGCTTAT
The DNA here is from genome assembly GCF_964204655.1 of Triturus cristatus. Classification (NCBI taxonomy): domain Eukaryota; kingdom Metazoa; phylum Chordata; class Amphibia; order Caudata; family Salamandridae; genus Triturus; species Triturus cristatus. The sequence continues at coordinate 992,124,250 of NC_140580.1, forward strand.
GTGAAAGCGCTCCAATTCCTTCAGGTCGAGTTTGCGCTATATAAAACTGCAAAAAAAGAAAAACAACAACGGAAGGAAGGATGTCTTGTTTTATGTGGCCACACTCAGCATTAGTCTCACTGATAACTTCACCAGCATTTTTGGCACCGCTTTGCTACACTTCCTCTACCACGACCCTTGGAGGCCATCGCACTAGCATGGCATCATGCTTCCTGCCACAACTGTCAAAAGCATGGTGTGTTCTCAAGGTAGTGCACTAAGAAGAAAGCACAAAGCACCACAGGCATGTCAACATACCCACGGACCAGTCTGTACACCGAGATGGTCTCACTACTCTTGTTCAACCCTTCCTGATCAGGTTTTGCAGTTTAATGACCATTCAGTTCACTGTATGTGGCATCAACAAACAATGTGTTTATTTCGTAGGTAGCTCTGAACTCCAATGAAACAGGTCATGGATGGTGACCCAGCTGCCAGCCCTGTGACTTAGAAGCTAAAGGATACTAAATAATGTTTGCAAAATTATTTTAACAACCATTGGGAAAGCCAATAGGTCTGGCTTTTTCAATGCTTGTTTATTCACGCAGGGATAGAACCATTGGCTAAAAGGATAATATGTTTTGGTCCCAAAAAGCATACATTGCCATTGTGTGACACTATACTCCTTGTGAAAGGTAGGCCTGGGCATAGTTCGGGGAGTTTTGCCACGCGGAACTCCGCGAAGTTACAAAAAAACTCCCCAAAGTTCTGCGAGTGGCGGAGTGCAGAGCAAACTGCAGTTTGTGCTGGTATTCGTGCAGCTCGGGTCGAAATTCTACCCGAGCGGCAGCTCACACTCATGAACTTACCGATCGCGAATCTACCGCTCACAATCACGAGCGGGGAAAAAACTCCACTGCGCATCGTGAAGCGGAGTTTTCTGCACTCCGTAAGCTCCGCGGAGTGCAGAAAACTCCGCAAACGGAGCGAAGTTCACCGCCCAGGCCTAGTGAAAGGGCAGAAGGCTGGCACTCACACTGAAGTTAGCCAATGGCTGAAGTAGGCTGATTCACTGCCCCATGCTGTGCGGGGTAAAAAGTGGATGAAACAATAACAGACCAATTGATTAAGCGGGCTTGGTGAAAGCCCAAATAAGTGAGTATAGTATAAATATAATTTTTGTAAAATCAAAAGGTCTTGGCTAATGCCAGAACTTATAATGAAAACTGAGTCAAACTGAAAAATTCAAAGCAAAAAGAGAAAATATAAACTGACCCAGTTGAAACAATAGACATCACTGATAGACAGGAACACAGCAAATAAAAATGTGTTCATGTTATAACAGGGTACAAATACCAGCAGAGTAGAATCATTCACATCGCATGTACATGTCTGAGCCAAAACAACATATTTTTTGCACCAAGCCTAGAAACACTAATCCATGGGATTTCTAGTCAGCATATAAATAAAACTCATAAAACTGGATAATCTGTTTGTTATATTGCTCACCCTCTTCCTTTGTGTATGTGGTATTTGCATAGTGTGAACATAGCCAGAAGTCAGTTGAGCACTGTACAAGGACAAACGCAAAAAGGTGTGGTTAATGTGTGATTGGCGGAGAAGCTGGCTTCCGAGAGTGGAGGCAGACAGTAACTTCTCTTGCGTAGTGTTCTTTCAAGAGGTGAGTACTACTTTTCCAATGGCTTCTGCCTTCTTGGGCCTTTAAAGTGTTTTCCCTGTAGCATTTGCATCAACCCACCTTCATCTGTGGCCCCAAGGAAGCTTCCCCACCATACATGGACTCTTCATTCTCATGAGCTGCACAATGCATAACCTTTCATCGCAGCCTATGGCTGGTGGCTTGCTTTGAGCCTCCACATGTGGTCTGTCTTTTCTATCAAATTACATTTTTCTGCTCAGACAGGCTAGCTCCTCCCACAGGTGAGGTCACAGTGTGGGGAGGACAACACAGTAACGCAGGTCACTACTAGATTGTAAGGACCTATTGCATATGAGCTATGACATTTTTCTTATTACAGGTTGGTTCTGATGTCAGCTCGTGCCTGCAATAAGATGAAAACGTATTGCCCCTAATTGGTAAATTATGCCTTCCTGCAAATTATAAGTTCATTATTATCATCTAGCTCCTGGAGAACAGAGTGGATGGCTGGTCTAACAATAATGCTTGTAGCTCACCAGCTTGTTATTGATACTTTCCAAGAAACATGCTGGAAATCAGATGGATAGATTATGGAGAACATTCACAGTCTCTAAGTGAGCAATGGTAACTAACCTTCGTAGTTTAGTCTGAGCAGCAAGGTAACTTTCAAATAAACCTGATTGAGGTGTGTTTAACTAACTAAAACAATAGTGTTCAAGAAATAAACAACCTAATAAGCCAAAAACATGTTAAAAAAAAAAAAGAAAGAAGAAAAAAGAAACAATAAAGAAAAATGGAAAAGGGGTTCAAAAGGCATTTAGTAATTGAAATAGCCTGTTCAAAGTTAATCAAAAGAAAAGCAAAGATAGCTCAAAGGAAATGGCAAGCTGTTCTTACAGAAGTCTTAAAAGGAAAAATCTAAGCTGACCGCCTAGTGCTCGTAGTCGGATTGATGTGGGTTATATGAGAAGGGTTCCAGGACTTCTCTTAAAGGAGCCTTTGACCAGCCACATAGATCTTGAGTGAGAAGTTCAGAGGAGGAGCAGGGTGGATTCCATTCTCCAGTGAGTATGGCGGATTCTGTTAGACCTTTCCAAGCTCATTTTTTTTGTCAGACTCGAGAAACTATACTTGATTCTACAGGCCAAGGCAGTGGGCATATTCAGCAGGACCGTCTGGTAGAAAGCTCGCCATTATTCAATGACGCACTCAAATAATTTCAGACAAATGTGCTGCAGTCAAGAGGCATTTGTGGGCACAACTGTTCATGGGGAATGCTTGAGGTGGTCCCAGTCTGACAAAACCCACTTAAATGGTTATTTCACCACAAGTAATCGAAATTCATACAAAGAGAGAAATTCAAAACAAAGGTAGACTTTCTTCTTCACTACTAAATCTAGTTCAGATTTGAAAAGTTGTGGCACTCTTTATAACTCATACAGGCCAACCAGACTTTTGCAGTACAACAAAAGTTGTGGCACTCTTCATAACTCGTACAGGGCAACCAGATCTTTGCAGAAGTACATCATCAGTTGGGAATAACCCAAAGGGTCAACAGGTTTATTTTTGTTCAGGATCCGCAAGCACCTCTGGCATCAAGGGACGCAGCAGGACACCGATTATCAGTGCCAAACAGCCACTGCTGATTTAGCCAATTAATTGTCTCCCACTGTTCTAGAGAAGGCCTGTAGAATAGAGGCTGAAGCTGGTATTCAAAGAACTGTCTCAGATTTTCTCCAGCAGTAGGCAGACTAAGAAATCTTCTCCTTTTCCAGCTTAGTTCGAGCTCTGCAGAGGTCTCAGCACATGTGTGTGATATTTTGGAATTTCTTTGCGCAAACCTTGAAGGAGCAGTGCACATCTGGGATTGGCTGCCCGTTTGGTGATGGGAACAGGGCCTGGCCGAAAGGCATTTGATCTGTCAGTAATGTCATCAATGATGTCATTTAACAGGTCATGAGTGATGCAATATGTGAGGTCATAAGCAATATATAGCAAGGTGCACAAGTTAGCACTGGCAAAGCAAATTACTTCTGGTAGATTTTCTGTGTTTTTTTTGGGGGGGGGGGTTCTTAAACTTGAGCTTTTATCTTATTTCAAACCTAACCACAGCATCACTTTGAAATGTATTTTGTCTCAGTGAATGTCTAGTTTTTTTTATGTGAGCTAAAATGTTATCACCATCTAAAAACCAATGTGACTATAAAATTGATCAGCCATCGTTTTTGCCAAGTCATTTTAAAACTCACATTTCACAGAAAAGAGGTCCAACTGTGAATTCAGTGTTGAACTCATGTCCAGAATGTTTTGCTTTCTTAAATAAAATAAAAAGTCAAACTAAGTATTTCGCCTTTGTTTGTCAGGTAAAGAAAAATGCTTTCACAATGGTAGTGTTGCTTTAGACCATTAGTCAGGACGGCTAACTAGCTCACTTTTGCAGGTCCATCATTTAAAAAAAAAAAAAAAAAACCTTATATTCGTTTTTAAAGAAAGAACGAAACAAGCATTATGGCCACATTTTAAAAAACTGGTAGGTTCCCATATTTCTTAGACTACATGCAAGTGCACAGGTAACAGACTTCTTTGTCTATTTTCTCATCATAGCTAAAGTATTTGCTTTGCAAATGTTTTACTTCGATGCTCATTCTTGATGCAAGCATATACCAATGAATTCTCCGCAGTGTGCAAAAATAAACATTGTAAACGCAGAACCCGGGCATCAAAACGTTACAATGCCTCACATTGCACTTCATTTTCTTTCTTTATATAGGTCTTGTTAAATGTATTCTATAGTATTTATATACTACAAAGGGAAGCACAGTCTAGAATACAGGTGCATAACTGGCTCGATTGTACAATAGGTATTGGGAGGGTAACGGGTTTTGTTAAAGAAAATAGGAACAGATATCGAGCACCCCAGCTCCACTCTGCAATTAAGATGCAAAAAAGCACAGAGATGTATGTCTGCCCTGCTCTCCCTCACCAATTACCAGTGAGAACCTCTCCCAAAGAAATCCGTAGAAACATGGAGCAATTTATCATGTACTCCCACTTCAGTCACACACAAGTATTTTGTCTTATCCAATGAGCACCAATTACCCAAATACATAAATAAGCAAGTGAGAACTGCTAGTAAAGAAAGAGTGAAGCATCATTCTAAACAAGAAAGGTTTCACTGCATCATATCACCTGAGAGCCCCCAGCTTTCAATACCTATTAACAAGGTTCTTATTTTGCCATGCTTGGGGGTGTGCAGAGGAGTAGCAGCGGGTTTTGAAAAACAATATTACCCTGAAAAATCACGCCTCTTACATCTCAAAATCTGTTAAAGATCATCGTGTTGTTTTCCTACTGGGTGTTTTGGCCCAAATTACAGTGCCCTTCAAAAGATACATTTTGTGACTACCACCAAGTCAAAATGTTAGACTTGTCTAATATACCAAATGTATTCTTTTTGTTTATTCTGAAATGGGGTTAGTGATTCTGGTATATTAGCTGGGTATGGAACACACAGGGTCCTTTTAAACACTACTGACTGTGGGAAATATGATTCTACTGCACAGTTTCAAATCTGAACTCAGAGGTACCATGAAAGGTGATGTGCAAACAACAAACGTAGATTGTGCCAGTTATTAACATTTCATCCCACCCATGTTCTACACAGACTAGGGGTGCCTGTGGCATTGTGAGCAGGCTCCAGTCCAGACTATAGCAGAGAAAAAAGAAAAAATTAAAAACCAAACACACCGAAAAAGCTCAAATCACCCGTCTCAGATATTCCATGTAAACGTTATGCAAAGGCTCGGAAACAAAACGAACTTGGAGTACCCAGATTGTACCTATGGGGTGTACTAGCAGAATTACTGCTGTACTAAACAATTTTTCTATTCCAAGAGTCTTTAGATGTGCTTTTATGGCAGTTCTATGTAAGGATACATCAGCTTTTGTGCACCAGGTGTATGTCATACTTCCTTGATGAAAGCTCTATGTATTCACCACTGCAGGAAAAGCTGCCATCTGAGGAAAATTGTCATTCCCATATGAATTCTATGCACCAAAAAGTAATTTGTAGCTGGCCACATTTTACAATCTTTGAATAATGCACCCTGGTTCCATATTTGAGGTTCTTAACTCTGTTTTATGTAGGGGTGACCACCTCACTCGATGTCATCACAGGCACTGGTTTTAGTCCTGGACTCCCACGTGACGGCATAAAGCATTCTGGGTGTTGTGATATTAGTTTTCTTCCACTGCTCTTATTACATTAAAACATCTGACAGTAATGATGTGCAAGCTACAAGCTCAGGGCTTAAACAGGGTCGGAGATTAAATGGAGCAAAGTGACCACCATAGTCCCTTATATAATAATAGTGAAGATGTTTGCTCTTCAGTAACTTCTCGTATGGACTTACCCCCATGTCAAAGACTTGTTTAAAGTTTGGTTGCCCAAGGAGAGCTGGGCAATGAGAATGACCGCTGTGCTTCTCTTCTGCATCTTGGCCACCACCTGCATTATCCCAGGTGGAAGAGAAGAGGCAAATGAGGGACCAGTGATTAAACAGTAAATCGCGCTTCTTAATCAGAAGTCACCATATTTATTTTAATGTCTTTGTTGTAAATCAATAGATATTGGGTGTTCACATCATACAAAGATGGAATCCACTCCTCTTGACTGGCATGTACCTTAAGTTAACCCCGTGCTCTCAACCTCACACCACAAGCGAGGTAGGTTTCTTCTTCAATGGAGACCACAAAGTCAGTGATGCATCTCTCAAAGTCACATTTGGTGGTCATTTTGCTGAGGATGGTCAAAGAAAGTGCAGCTTTTAGAGCCCAGGTGTCAAGTGGCGGTCTCTTATGAGCTGGGGAGCTAAGAGGTGCTGTCCCGGTAAGCGTTGATGGCATATGCCCCTTAGCCCACCTCCAGTTCTGAGCTTTCAATGGTGCAACCTTTCCTGCAGGTTCATTCTAGGAGCTGACCAGAGCAGTTTGAAGTCTGTACTGCATTATTTGGCAGCTAAAACTGATGATCATAAGGCCCAAATTGTCAGTTTGTTTTCTAAGGTTCCCATCCCTATTCTAGACCTTGGAAAATAATCTGTGCCATATGAACTGCTCTGTGACTCAACGAATAAATGCCCATGTTATCTTTGTTCGACAAGGATACCATTCACGTCGCCTCTGCAACCTTGGGGTTGTTTATACTGAAAACCTGAGTTCCAGTTACTGAAAAACAAGAATGTGGGTGAGCAGCATCTGTCCTGGGCAGCGTGTGATAGCAAAGAGGCGATACATACACCCCCCAATAGGGGTTGCCCTGGCATGTTGTATTTTTTTTTTATTTAGAATGATATGCAAGGAAACAAAATGTATCCACTTAAATGTGGCAGGTTCTTGCAATAAAAATATGCAATAAAGATGATAACTAATGCATTTAATTTTAATACCAAAGTATGGCCACTGCCTAGTAAAAAGTCATACTTCGGTATAGAATTTTTTTTAATTGTAATGCATATCACAGACCATATGATTCTTATTGACTCAAGAGAAGGTACTGTTGGCTTTGAATACAGTAACCTGAAGACACTGTTTAAACACAGAATGGGGATTAAAAAATAAAAAAAGACAATGAATGGAAAGAAAAGGAGCATTGGCAATTTAATTTAATTTAATTGTGGGTTTATATAGCGCTAGAATCGACTCCCGGAGGAGTATCTCCGCGCTTCGACCGCTGGGGAACCCGTCCTGGCTCACCCTGAGAGATGGTCCCTAATGGGTATCTCTAAGGTGCGACCAAGCATCCCCGGCGGTCTGGGGGGGGCCGTTGTGAAGATGAGGCAAGCTAATGCCCAGAGTTGCCGAGTGTGGTCCCTGACTGGAGTAGGCACCTAGGCGAGAATTATCGAGCCCGCTGACCCTGGTCCACGACCCTGCCGCGTCGGGAATCGAACCCTGGTCCCGGGCCGTCCTCTGCTTATGGGTCTGCCGCCTCTAACCAGTGAGCCACACCTCTCCACCAAGTAAAGTGGTGGCCCAAAACCCCTGGCACTGAGATGCAATGGGGATGCTCACATGCCAAAAATCTCATCACTGAGTCACTATGGGGCGTGGTGACCCAGACGCCCTTTGTTGTACTCGGTGGGTTGTAGAGGCAAATGTAACGGACAATTGAACAGGGCTGACAGAAAGCCTCTTTACGTATTTTTATATATATATAGGTGTTACTGCAGCTTGGAAGCTTGAGACATCTCGTTTGGAGTACCCGCCCCTGGACTCGTGAATGAGTGCCTCAACCAATCGTAGAGGGACACTCTATTTTAAAGGTGAACAGTGAATGACTCTATGTTAGAAGGCATCTGAGGAAGGCGACTACGCTGAAATGCATCATGCCGATCATTGCACTGCAAATAAAGGAGCTAATTCTACTTACCTGCGTGGGCTCAAGTCCTTTTCTGATGGGGAGGGACATTGGTTCTGATATATATATATATATATATATATATATATATATACACACACACACATACACACACACACACACACATATGTATTGTATACGTTCTGATTTCTGTTAAACAACGTTTAGCAAAATGACTACAATGTTCAGGTAGCACTGGGTGAAGTTAAGGACCTAGCCAACAATAATCAGCAGTGGGTGGCCAACTCAAGAACAATGTTGATGCTTCGTCAGTTAGTGTAACACTTAAAATGTGGAGTGACACTTTGGTGGACCATGATGGGAGATGCATAGAACATACGTTTGATAGTAGAAGAGTTTGATTATTGGCCTAGATACAGCCCCCCCCCCACCAATACTTCCAACACTTCACATCACAAAAGTCTGATTTACCACCTATTTTTTAAATAAATATTTAATGAAGTTATTAAGCACAAAGACATTTAAAGTAGCGCTATCATACATGCTGCAGCCCAACTCTGTCACAAATTGTTATCATTGCAAATCTATATTTTTAGCCGTATATATTTTTAAGGATCTCCTAACCTTCGCAGGTAATAAAAAAAACCAAAAAGGGACAAAATCAAATCCTCTTTTATCTGTCATGACATAAGCAAATTATACAATTTATTTTAAACGTAAAATTTAACAGCATTGGAGGGTTGTGCCCTACTTTTGAACAGACTTCCACCCATTAGGACCTTTTGTGTTTTTTACTAAGCATTCTCAAGTTTTAGAGAATTTTTTTTATACTTTGGCACATAAAAGATGTTCATAGATGAACACGGAATGGCCAAACCCAATACTTTATAAAAGTTGCAAATTATTAGAGAGTAATTTAAGAATATCCATATGGTTGGTTAAGTATATCCAGCTAAGCTACTGACTTTGGAAACTAGGGCTCTAAGTAACGAGGTCCAACACCCACATTGGCAAATTACTGAAAAAATAGGATTCTGGGAAAATCACCTAATATCCCATGGCTAAAAATGTAAATATGTGACTCGTAAATATGTGAAACATAATTCTTTAATTCAAAGATGTAAATCCTTGTTAAAGGCACATAATAATGTATTCTCCCTCAAATCTCTCCATAACCCGCTGTTCCCCTGTTAGGTTCATGCTACATAAATACTAATACATATACACTTTTCTAGCATCACATCTCAGACATTCACTAAACATTAGGATAAAAGCACTATATTGGCAAAGGACTGTTGCTTACGGGACGCAGCATGGGTTGTAGGTCAGAATACCAAGTTCACAAAGATCGAACTTCAAAAATATTGACTGCAGAATACCATTACCACAATACTGTGAAGTGTATGTATCGGTACGTTTCATTTTGTATTCTTAACTCTTCACCTATGTACCTTGACAATAGGATACATGTAGATAAATATCATCAAGGTACGTAGGTTTTTTCCCCCCCAATTTGTTTTCTCTATTTCTTTAAATTTTAAGCAATCACAGCACCTGCGTATTAGCTTAAGATGTTTAAAGCTAAAGCATGGGTGCCGCCACTGTAACAAAAGTAAATAAAGAGAAGAAAATAAAAAAAAATAAAAAAAAGGCATGTGGCCACTTTGGCGATTGCAATTAACAAAACAAAAAAATATGCGGCCGCCAGTATATCACTGAGACGTGCCGCACTGGTTAAAGTTTAAAAAAAAAAAAAAGTTGTGGGAGAGGGTGTCCTGCCTGCAACAGCAGACAGGAGCAAGGCATTTAAGAAAATAGTGCTCCGAGGCTTTAATTAAAACGTACCGAGTATCAATACCAATGAAAAGCCACCATACACAAAGGACAGTGACAGGAGCCAATGTAAAAGAGGGGCGGAAAGTGGGCAGAGCTAGATGCCCGTATACTGAATACAGCATGTCCAGAAGAGGCCGTGCAAGCGCTGCCTAAGAGAGACCTAAAAAACACTACCATAACATGCGGATGCCATCAGGATTCTGTCCAATATGATTAAGGGGGATGTCTAGTGTTGGACAAGCGGCCTAGTGCGCAGCAGTTTTTAATTACTGTTCCATGCAGAGTGCATGGGAATGCTTTGCAGCCCCCTCTGATGTCCTACCCCTGCCCCCAGCTACAGACAGGAGGGCTTGATGGGTAGCCTGGTACATCTGGGATATATTAGCAGCTAAAGGAAAGTGAACAAGAAACACGAGCCTCCCTCAGGCCTACACAAGGCCCACAGTTCAGGGTTTGTGTTTAGAATTTAAAAAGTTCTGTGTTTGGGAAGATAAGCAATGAATGATCAGCCACAAGTCTCTTTCAGAAATACAGAACACATTTCAATGGGAGTTTTTTCCAAGGATACACGAATGTATCAGCTAAGTGGACATAGAATGAAAACCCTTCTCTGAATTAACATCAGGTCTTTTCTCACACCAGTCACTAGTCTCACAATGGCACCGGTAGGCAGTGTGATGTCACACATGCCCTCACCACTGCGGGTGAACACCCACTGCTCCATAGGAACTCATTACAGGACTGTGATTACTTTTGAAGGAAAATAGGAAAGCACCTCAAAATGTACAGATGGTATACATACCTGCCAACTCACACGGTGCCACCGTGTGACATACGATATCGGCTCCCATCACACGGTCTACCGGCGAGGAGCCGGGAAAACTGTGGCAGGGAAAACGAGCTGAAAACAACTGTAAATGGTGGTTTCCCAGTTCTTTCTCCGAGGCTTTGAAGTGCTGATGTCTATTAAGGGGTGTGAAAATGCCACGGGACATCGGCACGAATCTCGGCATCGTTATTTTTGGGGGTGCGGGGTGGGCGTGGAGGGTCGGTGTGGGGTTCAATAGTGCCTTCTGGGTACTTCTCGGCACTAAGCCACGACCCCTCCTCACACTGTGAGATTGTTCTTAAAGTTGGCAGTATAGGTATACCTCACAGGACTCATACCTACCACCATACTTTCATAGAACAGTCATCCACAGGTACAGACGTTCTGCACTCGACTTTTTCGTCTGATTTTAAGTGTATGGTTTTCTACAGTGCAGGTGTGTGGCCCTCTGGGCACGTCACAGTACAGCACTAGTAAGGTGCTAGTAAGGTGTCTGGTGTGGACCACTGTAATCCCTCTCGCCCACCTCACATGGAGCACAGCAAACGGAGATGATAGGCGAGGGGGAGAGATGGGGGGCTTCCCTCAAAGTTCGTCCGTAGTTTCAGCGGGGTCACATTACACTCCTCTATATAATCTATTCATGTATTTTTTGCAGCTCTGAACAGATGGCCTTGGTGCCACTTAAGAACACGTGCTTACATTTGCACAAACTCTCAGGTTTCTCTGGATGCATGGCCTTAGCAGGGGTGCAAGATGGCAGACCAGATGGCACCGTACTGTGGGTGAGGCTCAGTCACTGCGGGACCGCACTGAAGGACGGAGGGGGAGTTTACTCACCCTACCGTAGCAGCATGTGAAAATACAATGCATAGGTGCACATTGTACACTGACGTGTACATGAACCTCCAAAAGCGCGGGAAAGTACAAATCACAGGGACATTCCTCATACTCCAACAAAATGCTTCTGTGATAGCATGTCCTAAAACCAGGACAAGCAACAACGCTTTAAACTGCTACTGGGACAGTCACCCACGCCTCCATCTCCAGTCTGGAGAACGCTAAATTAATTCACTTAACGAAATAATCCACATGCAGCCCACAAACTGCTAGGAGCCCTTTAAAAGCGCACTACAGACACGCGCTCTGCTACCACTGCATTCTGTTGCATAGTGTAAGCATATGATCTGTGCAGTGCAGAAAAGATTTGTATATTGTATACAACTCAGGTTTATTAACCAGTCTTTTTTCCTGCGGCAAGAGTATATTCCAGCAGTGCACTGCACTAACCAAGCATAATAACCTGAAATGCTAAATGAACAGTAAAGTTCAGAAGCATTCTACACCTGGCACGCTCCAGTGAGCGGGCTGTATTAACCATCACATCCTCTGTACCACATATTCGCTTTTCTGTAATTGTGTGGCAATAACGCCACATTGCACTCTGTGCACCTTCCCTGTCGGTCATTCGTTGCACGTATGTTGTAGTAACAGTATCATGTAAGGGGACGTGTTCTAAAGTTCAGATGCCACGCCTTCTCTAGTAGCATACTGTATAGTGCAACGTACGAATGCTCGTAGGCACTACAGTTCACTTGTGCAAACAGCGTGGAATGAAAATGTACTCTGTAGCCACACACTTTACTCCTTTTTTAGATTATTCATTTTAATAAACCTCATATAAAATATGCTTTTTATAGAAGAACAAACATATAAGCAAATACTATTTGCATCAAGACAAACTTCTCCTAATTGACAAACTAATCTGTAAGACGACAGTGAAATCCAACAATAGGGCCCATCACTAGCTACTAACCGCAAGCAGGCCTCTGGCATCCTTTTTACCTCCAATATGTCATCAATTGATATCAAATTGTACAGTTGTTCAACGGAAGGGTTATAGTCACTCTTACTTCTCTGGTGATGGACGAACTATTTTATGTATAGCTCGTACCAACGATCATGTCCTTGTACATAAAAAACAGTAAAGGTGAGCATTCGTTACATATGCGACATAATGGCATGGCGGTAGGAATTCCCTGCCAAAACCTTGTTATGCACCATAGGGGAAATAACCCTAGATAACACAGGTTATTTCACGACCACCTCTGGGGCTAGTGGTAAGGGAACTATAAAGGGAGCTCAACACCCTTTACAGCTTCAGACTAGAGAGTATAGGTTCTCTTGGTCGCCTGTATGGCTTTATCGACTATCCATGCGGGCTATGGATAGTCACTGTTGCACGAACAGCTTTCGTACAGCCTGTTTTTGTTCAGCCCGGCTCAAAGAAAACATCCTTCGACAAGAACCTTCGCAGAGAGATTCCTTTACCCTCAGAGATCTACAACTCTCACACGTAAGCCCACAATGAGACAGATGCCACGATTCTTTAACTCGCATTCACACTTCAGAGCAGTGCCCAGGGCCACAGGACGTTCATAACCCATTGAATCAACTCTACAGGGACAGAAGGATCAAGCCCTAGGATATAGTTCCACACTTGCTTTTGCCTCACTTCTAAGTCCCCGGTGCATGAATTCTTATTAGGCCTGGGCGAAGCACTACGCTACGCTCGCGTAGTTTGCGAAGTTCGCGCTACTTCGCGCTACGCGAACTGCACGTAGCACAGTGCGAACACGCGTAGCGTAGTGTTGCGTAGTGCTGCGGTCATTTTTTGCTTGCTCGCGGTCCTCAACGTCAAGTTGGCGACCGCTAGCAAGCAAAATGACATCCTGGCGAGACTTTTTCCTTGTTCGTGATCGCGAGCATGGAAAATAAACCTCCCGGCGAGATTCCCAACGCGAGAAGGTCAGGTTTCTCATTGCGAGCGGTCGCGTATGCTCGCGACCGCTCGCGATGAGAAACTACCAGTTCGCGTTGAGAAAGCTGCAGCTCGAGTAAAAATCTACTCGAGCAGCAGAAAACTACAGCTCGCACTGTGCAAGATGCCATTTTCAATGATTGCACAGTGCCGGTTGCTTGTCCGCACTGTGCAATCATTGAAAACAACATCTTGCACAGTGCGAACATGTTACTTCGCAGTTCGCGAAGTGCTACGCGTAGCTCGCGTAGTGCGAACTTCACTTTGCGTAGCTTCGCGAAGTGCTACTTCGCGAACCCTTAATTCTTATGAGAAATACTTTTCAATCCACAGGAATTGAAGGAGCTGCAGATCTGTAATGGAAGCAGTGGGTAGCAATGTTGATGCACTTAGCACTGCTACTCTTGTACAAGTCTTCTCTTGGTAAATTCACCATTCTCTTATGTCCTTCTGCAACAAGATGACAGTGAACAGGTGTGCATTCTAAACTTAACGTCTGCCATCCTGCCGCAGCATCTAGAACCAATGTACACATACACTTTGTACATGACCTTATTGCCTTGCAGCATGTGCCAATTAAATGACAATGTGCAGATGGCCATGGTGTACATTCCACATGCTAAATCTGTAACAGCATGTGTTTATAAAGCCAAACAGCATAAATAGTATACACTCAGCATGCTCATCGTTTAGTAAAACTGTGCTTGAGTTAGAGCAATGCAGATTTCTGCACAGTGTACATTTCACACACTAAAGAGGGATTCAAAAAAAAGGTAGATGATTTGAACCAAATTAAAGACACTTAAACCGCAAAGCTTGTCATTCAATAAGGTTTGTGGTTTAATCACCTATTTTCATTTTTTGTTCTTTTAAATGTGTTTCAAATCTTCTACCTTTTCTTCGAATTTCGGTTTAGTATGTGAAAAATAAAAACGTTGATTAAACCACAATCCTTGTCGTTATACATCCAACAATAGTTGAGATTTAATCTTGAAATGATGTTTTTATAAGTAGAGAGCCAGTTTCTCTTACAGATCACACTATTTTACATAAGAAACAATAAATATTTCACGAGGTTAGGTGTTTTTCAAGGTTTGCTCCATTTCAGCATCGGTCTCAAAATCGTACTACAACTTGATTTGCTTGTAGATAATCTCAGACTCATGAGCCAGGAGCATGGTATGTACTATATTAGATGTAGTGAATACACTTAAACCTTTGATGATAGAAATAAGTATTTCAAATACAAACATACAGTTATCTAAACAGCAGTAAACTCGTAAACAAACTACGCGAGCTTAACCTTTTACATACAAACAGGTTCTCGTTCCGCTTTGTCCTCGTGAATACTCGGAAGAGCAAGAGGCACGCGACACAGCCCAACGAGACATAGAGCGCTACATTAGATTTCTAAAAAAAAAGTTTTTTTAAAGGGCTTGTTAATCTGACCATGGCTGAAGAATAAGGCAGACTATCACTGAAAAGGGAACTCACAGGTCCCATTCAGCATTGAGATTATTACCAATGACTGTACACTGAAGTGTCACTTTTACTGGGAGCATCGGCTGCTATGTCATAGCAACAGGATAACTCAAGAGTTTCAGCAAGAACCATAGGTTATATTTTGGGACTAAAAATAAAACTTCAAACAGGAGACACCGGATAGTTAAATCATA
Organism: Triturus cristatus; assembly: GCF_964204655.1. NCBI lineage: Eukaryota > Metazoa > Chordata > Amphibia > Caudata > Salamandridae > Triturus > Triturus cristatus. The sequence goes on from NC_140580.1 coordinate 992,139,430, forward strand.
CATAAACCTAGATAATTAAAATACCACATCTTTAATAAGTTCACTGTTAATAGAAACATAATTATGCTTTTTTAGCTCTTAATATACCACTTTGTCCCGGTTTTACAGCTGAATATTTCGCCCAGAAGCACCAGTTCATTAAATGTGTTAAACCAGAACAAGAAACCAGATGTCCTTACTATATATAGTAGCCCACAACTCAATATTCAGGCCATTCTTCCCATGCAATCCCTAAATTCAGCTACCAGCATAAGTTCCAATTAACTATCCGCTAATCTTGTTTAGTTCTCCCACTTGTTTTAAAATAATGCATGCATATAATTCTTTTTGTTATCAAGAACACAGGTGCTGCATTCTTCTTTTCTGGGGAGACACTGCTTTTTCCAGACAATGATTTATTTGTACCCATCAGGAGATGATTAGACAGTAGCTTCAAATAAGTGATTTTAACACAATATGAGCTACCTTTCTGAAAGTAAGAAGAGCAGCTATCTTTTAGAAACCACGAAAATGGGGGACAAGCACTGGAAATAGGAAAAGATATGCTGCAAGTATGCATTCTCTCAAAATGAATGATGCCTCTCTAATAAGGACTCGTTAACCTCATGCTTAACAATAAATAATACAAATACATATAGATGCATATAAAAACAGAGGGTCTTTCGGTCAGCCCGATTCTCCCATTTGTCTGTACAAGTGTCATTCGCGGTTTGCTTCCACCTACCACAGTCTAAAGTACAGGGAATAGGGCAGCCCACGTCAGTCATTGGCTCTCATCACTATGAGCGACTTCATTTTGCTCTTTCCCCTTTGTACATCCACCCAAAAAGTAGTCAACTTCAGTGTTGGGGCAGATAGGTCAATCTCTTCTTTTATTCACGCTTTCATTTTAGGGGTTTGTGATGGGTCATTTTATTCATGTAACTTTTTCCCAAAGATATAACCGAAGCATTAGGCACATCTACTTGTTTAATTTATTGCTTTTGATGTTTATTGCATAATTTAAATAAATAATAATAATAAATCAGCTTACCAAAGATTTGCCAATGCTTGTTTTTTTTAATGGGATTGTCCTTAGCTCCAGGGATGCAAGTGGTTACAGAGTACTTTGCACAGAAAGAGCATTTTACAGGTACTTAGTGTAGACACAAAATGCTTAAATATGAAGCGGTTTAATATGAGTGAACGGGATTATTTAAAAGCAAAACACAGAGTAAGACTCTTACCCAGACGGAATTCATTTAAACAGGAAGAATCCATATATACATAGGGACAGTGCAAAAATAAGCAACCGGGGTGAAGTGAAGGGGCAGGAAGGTAGGAATGTATACAACATGGACAAAGAGGCAGAGCTAAACATCGCAAATTTACATCTTAACTGGAGGGTGAATGGCAAAGGAGTATGGAGACATACTGAGGCAGTGAAGACAAAAAAACAGGGTTTGATTCTGGGGCCATGGAGACATCTACTGAACAAGAGTTTAATTTAGATCTGAAAGCAGTAAGTGGGGGGGGCTTGTTGTATGTTGCTGGGCGGTGATGGAGTTCCAGGGTTTAGGAGTGCGGCCACAGAAACACTGAAGCATAGTAGAGATATTCTATGTTTTCAGAAGAGGAAGGCAAGGGAGTCGTAAAAGTAAATGAAACAGAGACTGGAAAAGTGCCTGTGTGTTCCCAACTCTGAATAGACAGATAATCAGAGTGTTTAGAGAAGCTCCTTCCCTGCACCATGGATGTGCGAATCTCAGAATTCCCAAAGGATTGCCTCCCCGTACAAACAGACAGCCTGCAAACACTATAGACAGAGGTACTTTTGGAGTGCAGAGAGAGTGCTGGCCATCTTGGGCACCATCCAGGAATCTGCCACTCCAGGGAGCCCAGAGGAACAGGAATGCCAAGCAAAGTGCCACTGTGCGGGTCCTTTTCTACAGAACAGTTTACGTAGAACCCTTTATCAAAGGATCCAGGTTCATGCGTGATCTTGGAATGGATCCACGCCACCCGCCCTGCGGCAAACATGGCAAGAGGTGACTCAACAGCTTTATGATCCCTTGAGAATGGTGAACCTCTGAGTAAAGGAATACTCCAGGTCCATCAGTGTCCCCATAGATGTAGTGACACTGGGAGGGAAGTTTGCTGAAATACTCTTTAATAGGATATGGCTCTGTGACGGATTGCCACCTACCGCGCAAACGAGTGAAACTGCGTGTTTTTGATTCAAGAAACCTGGGATCCATCAAGTCAATATTTTTTGGAGAGAAGTGTATACCGCATGAAGCCTGTTGTGCCACGGCCAGAGCGTAATCTTTTACATCCCACCTCACGCTACTCACCACCCTTCCATCATGCCCCTACTTTAGGGCAACCAGGCATCCCGGATTTCCCCGGATAGTCCCGGTTTTTAAAGGACTGTCCCGAAGATTTCCTTAATTTTAAAACCACGTCATGGTTTTTGGGACAAAGGTCAAGTCATCCAAAAAGATGAATTGAAAGGCATGCCCTCGTTAAGTAAATTGTTTGTTTCTTTCAGGCAGCACAGGAGAAGGTTGGCTGCATGCATGCTGCAGCAGATGGGGAGACAGAGTGGGGATGCAGGGCAGGGGGGCTCAGGGTAGAGTTCATGGTATAGCTAATGTTATGTATGCGTAGCTTGTATATGTGTGTCATATATTTACGCGCACATATATGTGTGTGTGCCTTTAGCCTTACTTTTATGTCTGGCCTGTTCCAATTTTGCATAGGTGATTGAATGAGTGAGTGTGTGTAAACATTTACAAGGGTATGCAAAATTGGGACAGGACAGACATAGAAAAAGGCTAAAGGCTTCAGTCCTACTTTTATGTCAAATCTGTTCCGGTTTTTCCTTCTCAAACCACCCTACCCTACTTGTGCTTCCAAGATCTGGAAACAGTGCTTCGAAACAACACTACTGGTTACAGAGCGCTTGAATAGCGGAACAATAGGATCCAGTTGATGGACAGGCAAAGGCAGCATCTAGATAGGCCTTTGTGAACTGGTAGTCCCTCCCCTTGGGACAATGAATGAGTGACAACCCCAGAGTACGAAGCGTTAGATGGCAACAGGTGATTTTCAAACCTAGAAAAGGCTTTTATGGCAGTTCATTTAGACAGGCAAGTTTTTAACGCTACAAAGAAGAGTGTTGTGAAGCAGACACTGGTAGCAGCTCAGGGGTAGGTCTCGTCCTCACCCACAACCCTTCCACATGAGTCTAGAACCAAACCCTTCAATGCACCAATACTCACCAGGACTTCAAGGCTTTAAAATGACTAAGAAAACAAGGAACAAACACATCTCATTCTATTTAAATACGTTGTACTATGAAACATATGTACACGCAAGGAATCCCATCACACATGGCTCCTGGGTCAGCTATCATACAAAAGCTAGCCAATCGGGTGCAGTATCAAAATATAATTTTTGAGTCTACGTCTGGCCTCAGAGAGCTATCATCCCAGGATGCACTCAGCACTGTAGAAGCATGGTGGTTTCATAGAGAGCTGCTAGAACCGCAATGAGATCTTTTTTCCGGCCAAAGGCTCAGAAACAAAAGAAAGACTACTGCGCGCCTAGAGCAGACATACCCTAGTCACCTGGGTACTGTTTACCAAGTGAGGTGGACCCCAACACAGCATCAGTGGGTTCTGTGAGCCACGGAGCGTGTTACAAGCCATGTTCAGCACTGCTCAACCACAGGAAGGTGCTTGAGGCAGAAAGTTCCCTCTCGGAAGTGAGACAGTCTTGCCACACCGACTTCGTCTGTTACAGTGACATGTGTCTCCTCTCAAGAAGTGAGATTTAAGAGCCCTAAAGTTGTAACCTGTGTTAGAGAAAGGACAGAGAAGAAAGTTCAAGGTAAAAAACACATTCAAAGCATGGAAAAAACCATGGATGAGCCACCATCCATCACCTTGCCATTAGCAGCTATGCACACAAAAGATGGAGCCACCAGCTGTGCGCCCACCAAGGGTGTTCACGACATGGAATTTCGGCGGAGAGTGGGGGAGGTTATTGGAGACATGAACAGCCTTCGGGAGAACCAAGCCAGCAGTCTGGCTTGGCTCTCAGTGCCAAAGCACCAGTCGAGGCATCAAAAGAAGTAAGTCAGGTAACAAATGTCATGAAAAACTATGATAAAAAATTTAAAATGAAAAATATATTTTTCAACATCTCAGTGTGTCAAATAAATATATACAATTACATTCCTGAAATGAGTGACATTTATTGAAAGAAATATATTTTTAAGATGAACACCCCCATGCCCTGTTGATGTTGCCACAAGTTACCCAAAATAAGTTAGTTTATCATATTCTCTATTTATATAGCTTTTTGTTGTTGTTAAATACGAAGAAATATTATATCATATTCAGCAGTTTAAAGTCTGTAGAGTTACAACCTTCCCTCTTCCATTTAACACCAAAGGTCAGTGCTTTGTATTCAGTTAGTCAATTATTGTCAGGCCATTCGTGCTGGTATGTGGAGTCACACAGTCACACACACAGTCACACACACACAGTCACACACACACAGTCACACACACACACCCCCCAAAGCAGTACCATGAAAACCACAAGGTCTTACAACATATTGTGAATTAAAACCTGAACATCAAGCGTCTGAAGGTACAATAGCTCACAGTCATCCAGCACAATATCCTTGGTGTAACAACAAACTGTTGCATGGCTAAACACTTATAAGGTCCCAAAGGCGAGACCTATTGGCTATGCCAATGCTTGTTATTTCGAGTAATTTGGGCAAGGTTCACACAGCCGAAAAGTAAGGAATAGAGGTTAGTCTAAATTAACTGACGCAGTTGCTTGACCCATGTGATAATGCACCATTAACCTAAATATTATAGACACACCCAAGTAAAAAGCACTACTTACACCCACAAACAGATGCATGTATAGAATTCAAACAGCATCTCCAACTAATTTCACTATTTTATACCCTGGAAGAAGTGCCTCCTACTTGCATCTTCCCCTTTTATACAATACATGTTTCCACCCTTTCCTCCAGGCCCAATAAATAGGTAATTCAGGAGAGACAGGCCATGCAGAATAGTATTTTAGTTTATTTCAAGAATGAATATCCAAAGAAATCTTTGTGTCTTTAATATGCTTTTAGTGGAGTATTCAGCGTTTTTGCCTGATGTAACAGTGCAGCCGACACGTGTTTCGCCCAAAGTGGCTGCCACGCCTATGGCTTTTTCAAGGCAAGAAAACGAAGATATCAGCATTCCAGTAGTGTTCATTGCATGGTTTCAAATGCAAAAGTTCGGAAAAGGGTATTTTGGGTCAATAAATAAACAATACCTTTGACACTGCCTGCTTTGCATAACATTCCCTCCCAGGCTCCCTTCCATGTCACTAGTTCTCCATCACTTCAAGTTCTTTGACATGTAGAAGTGTCAGGATGAGGTATAAAGTTGCTGCTCTGTGTAAAGCGAGTCTCGCAGCACAGCAATAAAGCAGATTTTTTATGTATTTACAATAAAGATGAAGACAGGATTTAGCATGTTCTGCGAAGAATTGTCACTGGACCTCGCACTAGGGGTGAGTGAGTTTCACCCAGCTGCCAATCACCGAACGAGGCTGACGCGGGCTAAACTTGCGTATTAGGCAAACCAGAGGCTTGAATGTTGGTTCCACATATAATACTGCCGCCATTTCATGCGTCCCTAGCTATCCCAAGTGGGAAAGGGATAAAGGGCCAGTGCAGCAAAAGGGCATTGTATTAATTGGATTTACCAAAGTGCTTTTGACCAAAGGTGCTTTACAAAACTAAAGCTCTGGTGCAATCGATATGACCAGATTAAAGATGAAACCATGAAAGAGAGAAATGGATAGCGGCCCAATAGTACCATGTCTAACAGGCCTCAGCGGCACATCCTCAACTTTCCCTGCTTGCCTTGCCCCCAGCTCAGCCAAATTATCAAAATGGAAAGAGTATGACGGCGCACTTTGGTGAAAGGCATGCGTGCACTACTGACATCACTAACGTGATGCAGTCATCATGCCTGGACCTGGGTGGGCCGTTTTCTGAGGACATCCCATGCTGGCATCCAAACCGAATTGGGACCAGGACAGGTATGTAGATTTATTTTGAATAATTAGTGGACCCAGGGGAGAAAAATTCAATCGACCCAGCCCTGAGATATAAGTGCCGGTCCTAAGCACCGGAAAGCACTGGCACAAATTAAACACTGGGTGCAACCAATACTTAAGAAGTTTTAAAGAAGGTTTAAAAATGATGAAATAATGAAGCAATATTACAAAATGGGCTGCATTATGCCGTATAACTTGCCTTTACTTGCCACATAATTTACTCAACCCTGCTGCATAATTTGGCCCTTTCCTGTCACATAATTCCAGTGGCTGTGCCTATCTCCAATTAAGCACAGCAAGGATTCTCATGAGGAATGGATGAGAACTGCTCCGAGTCTTATTAAAAGTACCAGTGTCTGCCCATGCACGAATAGTGTGCTATGTGACTGCTAGGCACCCGCCCCTGACCCCCCCGGGGTCGCGCGGAGCTAGTGGCAGGTGCCTGCCAGTCACATCTCGGGTGGGTGTGGCAAGAGCAGCTGGTAAATGCTTCAAGCTGCAAGCGATGTGTTGCACATGCGGGATGGAAACACCCGACCGGGACCTCATACGCTTCTTTGGTCCTTCAAACCCACAAGTGACCACCGGACATGGGGCGTAGCTGCCACTGGTGCAGCAGGTGCAGTGGCACCGGGGACCAGAGCCTGAAGGGCCCATTGAACCCCGATAATTGCTGTATTTACTACCACAGAAGCAGTCAGAGGGGCGAGGTTCCTTTCTTGCACCAGGGCCCATGTCTTCCTTTCTACACTATTGCTCCCTCCCGCTGTGCCTCACGTCCGGACCCGACACCATTGTTTATGCTGTTAGATGCGGCACCTTGAGGGAACTGTGCTAGTTTTCAATTTCCACACATCCTCGGCTTTTGGGGAGAGGAACGAGGGCTTTTAAACTTTTCAGCGTTATTGGGTGGTGTTGTGATAGTAAGGTTTTGGGTGTGGGTGCATTCTCTTACAGCAGTTATTTACAATCTGGTTTAGTCAAGTGTGTCATTTTGTATTTCGAACTTCCTTTCACGGGACTCGGTCGCATCTGGGATGGGGAGGCAAGCTGTTTGTTGGCATCAGTCCAGGATGAGTAACCTTCTTCATGTTCTATTTGAGTCATACTGACAATTTTACCCGAGGTGTTGACGGGGGTGGGCTCTTGGCGGGGGGGACCCGAGACGCTAACACAGCTGTTGGTACCCTGACTGGGTGTTTCACCTGCAGTTCACGGGGTTCAGGGAGATGGGCCTGCGCCACGGGTTTGTGTTCTGGCTCGGCTGCCCCAAATGATCTCCCATTTCTCATAAAGGCGAGGACCCCTACGCCTTCTGTTATGGTTGCGTCCGGCCGAGTTGCTGAACTGGCCCTGCGTGAGGGCATCTGAGGTGAACGTTCTGCCCCAGGGTTGGGCTGAAATGAACACAGATGAGGTGAACAGACACAGACCTGTTCCCGAAGAATCAGGGAGGTCCTGTTGCTGTTGCCAAGAGGGACTTGGCAGAGCTGCAAAAGCATCCGCCGTTACCAGCCAGAAGAAGGAGGGGGGGAGGGGTGGTAGCGGTACCCGCTCAAAGAACAAAAGCGAACTCGGTCTCAGAGCAAGAACGACGCGTACGCCACTAAGAATGCCAGCTCCTTCATTGTATTGTACAATACAATACAATACCTACTTCATGAAGAAATACCATCTTCATGTTTTGATATAAGAGCAGGATTTAGCGCGTGACAGTGGCGCGAGCGCACGAAAAGAGATACCCAACAACAGTTGCGCTGTAGAGATTCCCATCCCAGGTCATATTCATTATATATGCAGGTGTATTCTTCCAAAAGAAGTCATAACATTACTAAAAACAACAAAGAGCATGTTGCATTTATCTACAGCATTACACTTCAAAATATTTATTAAAGAGTCATGGACATCGGGGTCCCCGCCACATTACTGCATATCATCATGAGAGGCCCGAGTCTGCTAAGGGTGTGCTGCCAAGACCGACTGGCCGATGGAAACACTTCCTGGGTGCACCACTGGGTGGCATCTTGGCTCCGTCTATGCGGGTGAAGGGAGCAAAAGACTGGAAAAGGGATAGGAGAGATCAAATCACACAGCTGGACACATCTTTGACGGAAGAGGAACGTTTTAAGGTCATTTCTACAAAATACCAAAGTAATTACCCCATTGAAGAGGATGAAGGGACAGGGTTTTCCAGAGCCATACAATCAACACCGAAAGAGCCCGACCTTCGCGCACGTGACAGGGCTGAAACAGCACAGCCCAAAAAGGCAGAATGGCAGAGCATGGAAAAGCACCGCCTGAAATGTACAAGTCTGCGGTTATTATGACAGCTCTGTGGTTGTTACGAAGGGGCAGCGCCAGCCAGGCCTGTGCTGCTAACTAGGTTGGCACTGAGGGTACGTGCCCAGAGTGTTGCTGGGAGGGCCAGGAGGAGTCGTAACAGGCCCAGCGTGGATGCAGTGATGGGTAGATAGTGAAGCCCCTACAGTCAATGAATGCCATAGAGGGTTAACCTGGGCTTAAACTACCCCCAGGTTGTGGCCCAATCAACTGTTGCCCTGTGGCCCCATTGGCTATGAGTTTGGTACTTGCTTCACGCCCCATGGCACGTCATGCCCTTCGCTGCCCCACCCCGCCCCCTCCTCCCCATCCCCTCTTTCCCAGGATTGTTGGCGCACACCGTTGCATCTGGCCAACTTGGGCGCATTCTTTACACACCCGTCCTGTGAACCGCGTCCTGTGTACCGCGTCCTTGCAGAGTTCAATCCTCTGGCCTCCGACGCCCTCTGCGTTGACACTGACCATGGGGAGAGGATGTGGTCTGATGGCTAAACTGCCGACCTTGGGCTGGGAAACCAAGGTTTGAGACTCGGGGTCGACTCCACATCCTGTGATTCTGGGCAAACTCACTCAATCTCCCCGTGCCTACCAAAAACAAAATAATAATGTGTCCTTGTGTAAGGTAACTGGTGCTCATGTAAAGCGCTCCAATACCTTCGGGTCGAGTTCGCGCTGTATAAATCTGAAAAAAAAAACAAGCACTTGCTCCACCTTACCCTTGATGAACACAACACTAATGCCAACTTTGACCAGAGACGCTGCATCTGGAATAAACAAGGCCGCAGCCTGTTCCTATTTCACATTTAATTTCCCTCTCGCAGGTCACCATGAGCATCACAGATTCCTGTACATCAGCTTGGTGATGTAATGCCACGCTCTCCTGACCATAAACCTCCCAGCTAGACTTTTGTTAAACGCAGCCCCCAACTCTGGCATGGGTGGTCTTAACTTCCTACCTTAGTAGCCCATTTGGTTAGCCAACCGCATGGCGAGTGTCGTGCTCTTGATGGGTGCCCAACTCACTTTTACTGCTAGCCGGCCTTGCCACGAGGATTCCCAAACCCAGCTGGATGTGTGCACATCTGTGCCCACCCAACTTCTTTTAGCGGGGGGATGCCAGTATAATTTCTTGTTAGTGAGATTACCGCCACGCTGTCTCAGGTGGCTCACAATCCTTTGGGCTACCCCTTTTAAGTTTTTTTCTTTGGCGCCCCCGCACGGCTCATCACTTCTAAGGCTGAGGTCATGCACAGAGACGTTTTAAGGCGTGGGCAAAGTGGGCTGTGGACCAGGCCCCCGCCTTTCAAGGCCCCCTCCTCCCCCGTAGAGACAGCTTTGTTCTGCTGAACCTTGAATAATTTTTCAACAGATGGTCTTAAATACAATTTATTTTTAATGTGGGTGATGTGTGAGTCTCTCTTACAGGCCTTTTGCTGAGAAATATGTTTGTTTCATGCAACATCAATGATAAAAAGATTCATTTAGATCAAAACAGGACTTTACATGAGAAATTAGAGGGCATGGGTGCAAATTCAGGATGGTCAGTGTAAAACTTCAGGACAAAGGGTCACAATTCAGGACAAAAATTTAGGACAGGTCAAAATTCAGGACAAAAATTTGGGACAAAACATACGTTTTACAGACACATTAGAGGAGGTTGTACACTAGTATATAAGTAAATAGACAACCAAAAATAAGTACAAGTCAAAATAAGTTAATATAATGTTGAGACAATCGTGCACTTCACAGTTTTTAGGTCTCGCCTGACCCAGCGCATGCACTGGTCTGGCGAGACATTTTGAGAGGGCTCCAAAAAGTGCTACCAGGCCAGCCTAGAGCTACAGTGCATGAGCGCGCGCGCGCGCCGCGCTTTACCGCGATTACTTTCACTTTTACGGCCGCTTTGATGTTTGATAGTGATCGCGATCACTTTCACTTTCGCGGCCGCACGTCCGCTTTGCATAGCCAATAGGTCTCGCTTTTGGGACCTTATAAGTATTTAGTTATGCAACTGTTCCATGGCTAAACATTTATAAGGTCCCAAAGGCGAGACCTATTGGCTATGCCAATGCTTGATCAGAATGCGCGTAGCTTTGCAAAGTGACATCAGGCCCTTTCTGCAATCAAGATTTGTACAGGAGTAGGCACACCACATGCTGTCACTTTAAAAGGGTTCATTGTCATTCTATTTGTGAAAATGGTCTGCAGTCTCAGAATGACAATGGGCCAGTCCACAGTCTTTGCGAGGTGCGGGAGGGGTAAACGGCGTTTACTTAGCATGCGTTACTTCGTATGCCATTACTACGCGGACGTTAGTACGCACACGTTGTTACTTAGAAAACCTTTACTACGCAAGTCGGAACAGCGACTTGCGTTGGGGGGGGGGGAAGGTGTTGGATTTAAAATCCAACACCTTCCCTAGTGTCCGCATAGACTGGAGTTGGAATAGTAAATTATACTATTCCAACATCCAGCACCCCCTACTGCTATTCGTTGTTCCGAATTGTGTAGGAAAGGAATGCGAACTAAAAACGCGGTCGTACTAACGACCGCGTAGTAATGGCATGCGTACTAAACGCATGCGAAGTAACGTCGTATATTTGCGGGAGGGGCTGCCGCAGGCAGCCTCAGTCTACAGATTAAAAAATAAGTGCGAGAGGTCCTGAGCGGAAACTTTTAGACTCATGGGGCCTCTCGCAGGGGAACAGCATACCTTCCTGAAATTCACCAATTTGATTTTAGTATGATGTCTGTAAGGCGTCCATAATTTGGGGACCCCAAATTGACGGACACTTTACAGACATCATACTAAAATAACAGACGGTCCATTTATTTATTTAATTAATTTGCAGGGCGCAACAGCTACCCGAAAAGGGTTTCCCAGCGCCGGGCGGACTAGGTGTAAGTAAAGGCAACAGAAGATGGGGTTACTGGTTAAATAACCAGGTCTTGAGGGATCTGCGGAAGCGTGTGTAGATAGTCTCTTTGCGTATGGCGGGAAGAAGGGTGTTCCACAGTGATGGACCTAGGTATGCGAAAGATCTCCCCCCATCCTGGAAAGTTTGAACCTTGGTACTGTGAAGTTTCCGAGAGTGGTAGATCGTGAGTGGGGGCATAGGGACGGACGAGGGATTTCAGATACTGTGGTGCCGTTCCCATTTTGATCGTGAACATATAGCTCAGGGTTTTAAACTTAATGCAGCTCTCTAACCTGAGCCAATGTAAGTCACGGAGGTAGCTAGGGATGGGGGTGGCTTTGGGATCCCTGCAAAGTAATCTTGCTGCAGAGTTCTGTACCAACTGTAGTCTTCGGGTCACCGCTTTGTTGGAACCCAGATAAAGGACATTTCCATAGTCCAGTCGAGAGGTGATGAGGGCACTGTTTTCTGGGTATCCCCTGGCAGCATCCAGATGATCTTCCTGAGCCATTTCAAGATGGTAAAGCAAATGGCTGTGACCTTCACTGCCTGATGGTGAATGGTTAGTGAGTCGTCGATAGTTATCCCCAGATAAAGGACATGGCTGGAGGGCTGCGGGAGGGCGCCCATCTCAGCAGGCCAATGTAGCGGGCCCCACAGATCTTTCTTTTTGCCTAAAACGAGGACTTGTCTTTTCACCATTTAATTTAAGGTGATTGCGGTTCATCCATGCAGCAATATTCCCATGGCCTGTCTGAAGAAGGGATGTCGAGCCGGGGTCAGTACTGGAGAGGGAAAAGATTATCTGGGGGTCGTCGGCGTACGTGAAAAGAGTCAGGCCAGCCTGTTCGGCTATGTCCACTAGAGGCCTGACATATAAATTGAAATGCAGAGGACTAAGGATGGAGTCCTGGGGTACACCATAGGGTGAAGGGTGAATGTTGGAAGTAGCTGGGACAGAGAAGATTTGAAAAGTGCGGTTGGCTAGAAAAGAAATGATCCAGTCCAAGGCTGAGCCACAGATGCCCAAGGACCTCAGTGTGTTTATTAAGATTGAATGGGAAATTGTGTCAAACGCCGCGCTGAGGTCCAGTAGTATGAGCGCGACTGTGTCACCGATATCGAGATGATGGCGCAACTTCTCCGTGACCCCCAACAATGTGGTTTCTGTGGAGAATCCGGTTCTAAAGCCAGATTGAGAGGGGTGGTAGATTTTGTTGGTTTCAACAAACTGGGAAAGATGGGAGTGAATGTGTCTCTCAAGAATTTGAGAAGGCAGGCAGTAGTGAAATAGGCCGATAATTAGAGGACACTTGGGTCGGCAGTGGGCTTTTTAGGAGAGGGGTTACCATGGCGTGTTTCCAATGTGCAGGGACTGTGGATTCAAGCAGGGAAGAGTTTAGAGCATTTAGGATGACGGACAGATGGGAGAGGTCAAGCTGTTTTAGTATGGAGATTGGTAGGGGATCCTTCGAGGAGCCGGATTTAACTATCAAGAATGATTTTCAGAGAGTCTAGGTTAAGAGGGGGCCAAGAGTCTAACTGTGGAACAGCGTGGGGTGGAACAATAGGGTAGGGTGAGGATATGATCTGGGGCGTGATGTTAGATTGAGACTGTGGGGTCTTGCTTGTATGTGAGTTGGCGATTTCTAGATAGATTTTCTCAATTTTGTGCGTGAAAAATCGGGCAAGATCGTCACACTGGCGTTTATTTAGGGGCAGAGGTTTCGCTAGGGTCTCAGAGCCTGCAAGCTCTTTAACTAGACCAAAAAGTGTTTGAGAAGTTTGTAGCGTCCGAGATGGTTTTGGAGACAAAAGGTGGCCCTGGCAGAGTTACAGTGATTGTAGTATAATTTTAATGTTTTGTAGAATCTTTGGAACCAGGCGGGTAGTCTCTCCTCCATCTCCGTTCTAAGGTTTTACATTTAGATTTCTCAGCTTTTAAAGCTTCGTTAAACCAAGGGGCCGAAGGGCGATGGTTGTTTAGATTTTTATTAGGGAGGGGGAGGCAAGAGTCTAAAGCACCTTAAAGCCAATCATGTCTATTTCCTGAAAACACGTCAACCATTGAGTCGGATGTGGGTGGGTTGGAGCATAGGAACTTGTTGAGGACGTTTATATACAGTTTTTTCTAGTCTCTTTTAGGGACTTTAAGGGAAGGGAAGGAAGGGGTAGGGGAGGAAGGGGCCGTAAAGCTGAATTTAGATATAAAATGATCGGACCAGCATATGGGCGCTGCAGGGGCACAGTGGATGTGACGGAGGCTCGAAAAGATGGGGTCAAGTAAGTGGCCAGCAATATGAGTGGGGCCTGAGTTTAGTAGGTTAATGTTCATAGCTGCGAGGTCAGAAATGAAGTTGCTGCAGGTAGAATTAAGGGGATCATCAAGAGGTAGATTTAAGTCGCCTTGGACCGAGACATTTTTGGAGCTTAAAAGGAAGGGGGTTATAAGGTTGGGAAAGGATGTGGCCCAATGGGTAGGTGGTCCTGGCAGGCGGTAAACTAAAACACCGGAAAATGTGAAGTTGGGGTTTAGGGATAATTTAAATAGGGCGGCTTTGCAATTGGGGAAATCTCATGGATCAAATTTACATTGAAAAAGAGTTTAAAAAATAATAGCTATTCCCCCCCCGGTTTTTTGCCACTCTATCCTTCCTGACGATGGCATAATTGTGAGGTAGTGCTGCTGCCACATCCGGGCCGGCACTCTCATGGAGCCAGGTCTCTGTAAGGAACAAAGCGTCTGGTTGTTCGTTGAGAAGAAGGTCAAAGATCTCCATTTTATGCTTCGGGAGTGAGCGGCAATTTAGACTAAGTTAAGTGAAATCTTTAATGGGTCGGACTGACGAGTGAGGGTTGGGTCTATTCCCTAGAGAGTTGAGGAGGGACAGTGAGGTAACAGGGGAAAAATTACAGCAGGGACAGACCTCCTCAGCTATGCTATCAGCTGAGAACCGGGTGCATTTTAGATTGACTGGGGGGGCGGAGAGCTAAAAGTTGCTCGGAAGAGAAACTGAGCCGATTTATGTACTTTTGACCATGGGTCGTGGCCCCTGGCCCCATTCGGGCGCCGACGGGCTTGATTTGGGTGCGCCGGCGACGCGCCCGCTGCGCGCGTCCTCTGCACTTGAGAAGTGGCATTGACTTGAAGTAAAGAGGAGCTCTAGGTCATGTGACCGTCGGAGCGCCGCCTCCCCCAAGCCCGACCAGCTGAGAGCAATCAGGAATGAGTGCACACGCCCAACACCCTCCACAACAATCAGGGTGGAAGCCCCGCGGTGAACCGAGGTGACAGCGCGAATTATCACAAAGTGCAAGTGCAGTGAGTAAAATACAGTATTTGATGCTGAGTTAAGTTTTTAAGTTCTAAAAACAAAGGACAAAATTCCGCTTTTTAAAATAGCAAGAGCGCTAGATTTAGTCAGCAGCAAGACTTCGCATTAAGGATCTCCCAATTCTGTTACTGCGCGCGTCCATGAAATTTACGGACGGTTGGTCACCCTACCAGTAATATTAGTGAGCAGCTGCTGTGTTACAATATTGAAAACACACATTTAGAATGTGGACGACTGTTCCCGGGCACTGTCAGTGACCTGGCCAAAGAGGGCATGAAAGAGCGGACACTGGATCATAGATTCGAAGCAGTTCAGAACAGGGGGCCCCACAATATGTATGGACCAGGCCCACAAAATGCTTAAGATGTCCCTGGTCATGCTTCTCCAGAATCCATTTGTTCCTTCTTCAGATGTACTTCATCTTCAGTGTGATAGTTTGGCACTTTCTGGATGACGAGCCTCCCATGCCTGACAAACTTCAGATCCACGGTCTCGCCGCTTCGGCTCCTGTCCAGAAACAACCACATCTTTTATTTAAACTTTATTTTAACGCAGACTGGTACGGATGTCGCTAGAGGTTCACCTGGGCTTAAATCAACCCCCGGTTGTGTCCCATGCAATTGCTGTCCTTTCCCCCATTGGCTAGGCCTGTTCACGTGCTTTCTTCAAACTTCGCAACTATTGGCGCCTTATGCTTCGCGCCCTACTCTGCCACCTCGTCCCTCTGAGTTGTTGGGTCGCCATTTTCCGTTTGCGTCACTTTAGCCCATTTGTTGTGCGCACCTCGTATGTGCCAAGTCCCTGGGACCGATTAATGTAACGTCCCTCGACAATAGCTGCACGGCGGGCCTTATCCATGATCACCTGTTTTTGTTTCATAGTGTGAACAGTTTTTAATTTTTTTGCAGGTGTTTTTCTCTTTTATATAGCGCGAAACTTATTGGAGCGCTTTACAGGAGCACAAGTTGTATTACTCAAGGATATATTCATTTTGTTTTTGTAGACACAGGGAGATTAAGTGATTCGCCGAAAAATCACTGGATGTTGAGCCAGCGACCAGACTAGAATCTAGATCCCCAGATCCTTAGTCGGCAACTCTGGCCTTCACGCCATACCCTTCCCTTCTCAGCACCCGTGCGTGGAAGCACAAGTCTGTATTTCACAGTTGCGGTACATAATCACCTTGCATCTCAAAAGAAACCCAAACAAGCTTTTTTTCCAGTGTCCTCGAGATGGCGTGTCGCCAACGGAGGCTTAGTAACAGCAGCCGGACACAAACAAGCCCTAGTCACGGACGTGGAAGTGTGAGACGATCCACCGCAAAGCCCCGGAGTTCAAATCAAAAACAACTTCAGCACAACAGGTTAGGCACAAAAGTGCAGCCACAGCAAACCCTGCCCGTCTCCAAGACACAATAACAAACACGATTTCGAAATTCGGTTGATTGTCAAATAACCTGCGGAAGGTTGAAACTGACGTTTTTTGAGACATGAAGTAGTCGAGTTAGAAAAGTGTAAACAGGTCTTATGACATCAACCAAAAACATTCTTCTCAAGAATATCTCCAACCTTGCGGTACGTTTTAGCTCTAAGCGGGGGAGGCGGCCAGATCTCAACCAGAACATGGTTTTAAAGTAGGAAAATCGCTTAAGGGTCAGAGTGAACCTGAGAAAGAAGTGACCAGTGGCCAGATATTCAGGTTTTAGGCAAGACATTTTTGGAATTCCTGGCTCTTTGATTGCAAGTTCGCCCTATGTTATCAAAACACAAGCAGGGCAGTCCGCTATAGGTGTAATCTGCTACTTCCAGCGGTCGAGGTGCATTAAAAACAGTATGGGAACTGTGATGCTGCATGTAATGGGGGCGGGGATAATGAGTGTGGGGGCGGGGTCAAAGCTGTGGCAAAAAAAAAAAATATTCTGTAAGTTTATTTGTTGTTTCACCTTCAGGTAATTCCATATAAAACAACGTGGAGAATAAATAAAACATAAATACAAGTTAGGTTAATCAGTGGGAAATACTCTACAGTACATTATAAACCCTTTATTAGTTGATGCGCTGCAGAGATCTGTGTCTAACTTGGGGTGGACGAATTTTGCGGAGTTTCATTCTGCTGAATTCAATACATTAAAATTCAACAAGATTCCATACAATTACGACTATGGGCAGACTGGGCACTGCAATGTGCAGTGCATACACCCTTGGTGCCCATAAATAAGTATGTAATGGCACCGAGGTTATCCACTCGAGTGCAAACCACTCAGCACCATTGTATACTTATGTAAGTGCAACACGGTGTATGTGCTGCAGTGCAGTGCATACCCCTCAGTGCCCTCACATAGGTATGTAAGAGCATTCGTGAATATGCACTGCAATACGGACCTCTCGGTGCCTTTACATGTGTCCATCAATTGTTCTTTTTTCATTGGTCACCCAGAGTGGGATCCGTGCTCTCCAGAAACCGGTCCTAGGATGCTTGCTTCCAGTCCAGGGAGGACCACGCCTGGCAATTCAGGCTGGACTGTTCCCAATGGGCGCAGGATCAACACTGATTTGCATATGGCTGGGTTCAAACTGAATTGGCATGGAGAGCAAAAAAACGATGGGTTTAAACCCAGATCTCTGTACTGGGATGAATGTATGACATTGTTCTGCATTCTGTCCATCAATTGTTCTTTTTCCATTTATTTAGTAGGTGAGCACTATTTTCTTTAATGTGCTTCCCCTATTCCACACACAACGTCGCAGCAGACCGCCCGCTTTTATATTGGTATTATTTAGGTTAGTATTTTTTAATTTGCAGCACGGTTCGCTTTCACTTTAGCGGCCACGCTTATTTATTTATTTCATTTACAGGTTTATTTAATTTATGGCCAGGCTGCTTTATTGAATTTACAGCATGTTCCGCTTTCACTTTAGCTGCCGCGCTACAGAAACGTTCTTTCTTTTTTTAGTGAAAGCGCCACATACCGCGCTTTCACTTTAATGTTGGCCACGCCCCTTTCTTTAGACGCTACTCACTGTAACATATATACGGAGAGCAGCGTCTAAAGAAAGGGGCGCGGTCACTATGAAAGTGGTCTCGCATATGCGAGAGTTTGAGCTATCGGCATTAGAAGTGCCAATAACAAACTCTCGCAAATATGAGACCTATTGCATTGAAAATGCTTGTTTGTTTAGCTGTCTACTGGGGTGGCATGGGTCCCATCCACTTCCACCTATGGCTTCTACTCCATGTGGTCTAGCATGAAACAGGTGAAGAAGCAAAAAGAAGCAGCCAAAGGACACAAGGATAAACCAGACACAGACTACGACCTGGACTAGTGAAAAGAAAAGGGCAAAACTCAATGAGGACAAAGTAGATTTGGGTGAAAACCTGGCATAGAGGCAGACTGTGGGCAGTGACTGTCAAAATTCAGGACAAAGGGTCAAAATTCAGAACAATTCAAGACAAAATGTCAGTTTTATGGACACATCTGAGAAGACTATACCACAATCATTTATCAAAACACTTATTTACTATATTTTATATTGTACTATGTATTCACTGTGCTCCGTATGGGGTTGCCTCAAGGCATAGTACATTCAAGTTGCACACAACATCGTTGTTCAAGGGTAAATGAATGCCCTAGAGCACAGTGAGGAAAGCATCACCGTTATGAGTATCTAATTGCTTCTGAAACATTAATGTAAGTGGTTATTCACCTTCTACTTGCCAAGACAAGTTGACAACCTACAGCTCTGCTTGTCATCCATTAGACATCATTTCTAAAAACATGAGACATACAGAAGGACCACAGACTACCATGTGAAGAATCCAACACATGTAATACATGATGATCATACTAGTAATGTGCAAAACAGAGCACCACCATGTGTGCTGAAACCCCACCAATTTCATAATGCACCATTATCCACTGTCTACCGTATCTCCACCCATTTCATAGTGCACCACCACACATAGCACTGGGCACTGCCACTCTCAGTCCATTCATTTACAACCTGAGGCACCCCACCACCTGCAGCAAAGCGCAGCATCGCCCACTACATAGTGTTGGCTAGAGCTCTGGTGACAGCATTTAGGGCCAGGCCAGGACTCGTTTTACAGGACGTGGTCTACCTCTGGCATCTAGCCTCAGTCACGTGTGCTAGACGCACACCAAGCCGGGCAAGGAGCAGGATCTTGGAGAGGGCTGACCTGGAAGAAGTTGTCAGAAAATGGCCATATTTAAAAGGTTACAATAGTATAAAACAGGCTGCCCTGAGCTGCCCCATCGAGGGCAAGGGGCAGTAAGCTAGCTCCCATTTCAAGTGTAGTGCAACTGGGGCCAGCGCATAGCAGTGCAACTGGGGCCAGCGCGTATCGATTCAGCACCGCTCTCCTTTAGAGGCGGTCCATCACCGAAGAACGATCCGGTGCCATGTGTGCCTTGAACCTTAACATTAGAGCAGTTTCTAGCCGTCGAATTGGGGCAGGAATTCACTCAATTTGTTTTGCCGTTTGGAAGGGACACGCCGGAAGCATCCCCCCACCACAGTCCTGAGGAAGACCCCCGTGTAAGGTGTTAGTTGGCCTACGATATGTTTTGGGGTCGAAACGTCGACACTCTTTCCTTTGTGCAAGCCCCCAGAAACAACAGAGAATATATTCAATTGTGTTTCCCTAGTGTGGTCTAGCTACTTGAATCAATGAATAATTCATGTACTACTAGCAAAATATTTAGGCCAGAATTTATTTGAATTTGGCATTTCTTTGCATTTACGATTTCCATACTCACTTCACAATCTTTTGCCCTCACGAAAATCACCTACCCTTCTCCCCCCTCTTTTCGCTGTCCTTTTGGGCACCTATTTGTGTACTGACTTGAATTTGAATATATGTACAATGTATTTCTTCAATGTAGAGTGTGATTAAATAAGACTACGTATTTTCGTTTTGTATTATTGCTAATTTAATGTGTTTATAATGTTATATATTATGTCCGGTTAGCTATTGTTTACTGGGATCATACTAAAGCCTGGAACACCCTACCAATGCATCTTAAGAACTCCACGGATCTCCTTTCCTTCAGGAAGGGGTTGAAAATGTGGGTTTTCACAGAATAAGTATAGGTGCCCAGGGATACCAGTTAGACAGTGCTCAGCGCCAGGACACCCTTGGGTAAAAAAGTGCGCTTTAAAAGCCTTATTAACATAACTTATTAACATAATATTAAAAAAGTCAGTCTGTTAAACAAGGATAGACAATGCTGTGGACTTGCGTACTCTCTCACACGACAAGTCCCGAAACTCAAACTTGTAAATAACTGAAAGAAATCCTACAATACAACAACTCAGGATCATAGAGGCTACAAATACTAAAATAGACAACATGGAGAATACTCTTTTTGATCACCACTATTTAATTAATCTAATTTTACTATCGTCTTAAGTCCATGTTTTGAAATTACTCAATATTAAAAAAAATGTTTATATAAATTATTCCTTCTCGCAAAGAAAGATCCGCACAATAGTATTTCCACCATGCTAACTACACTTATGTGCTTAAAAAGCATCCACTTCCATGGCACGAAGGACAGAGTCAGCACAAGTGCAGACGTGACATCACAAAGGTGAGAGTGAAGCTCTTGATCCCCGCTCTATAACCTTACTAGTTATTAAGCAACCAAACTTAATTGAGTTTGTGCTGCACCTACAGGGCAAGTCTCCCCTTCCATCCCCGAAGGAGCAACATCCGTCTCCTGACAAAGGTAACAATAGAAGCGACATAATCAGGACGTTAACTGTTACCTAACAGTATCCCGATTAGATATTCAGGATCAAAAACAGGACCACTAACCCACAAACACCTTTTAGTTTCCCTTCTCACAATCAATATTAAGTTCCCATATTAAAACATTATGGTCACGGAACTCAAAATTATCTTTTTCAAATGTCAAACACTAGCGCATCGTGTATTTTACACTTTACCACCCATTTCCGATTTTACTTAAACCAACAATGTCATCGGGATGCAACATGAATACTGTCGGGCTTAAATCCGCCCATACTCATTTGTCCATATGTATTTATTAACAAGATGAGCCAACAGTCCTTTTATTTAATTTATTCATTCACTTAAATTCGCCTCATCTAGACATCTAGACTCAACTTAACCGCACCATAGCCTCTGGATGTAAAATACTCACTATAAAAATTAACACCAAATCTCGCGCACAGCTTAAGCTTGTAAAGGAAGGTTCTTTATGCACAAGCCGGTCTGCACAGCACCATCACCCCACTGGTATCGTATAACATTGTTCCATACCGCAAATGAACTATAACTATTTCACCAAAATGCGTACATGCAATGAGGCATGTACAATCATATCCCCGCTGACACTTGTAGAGAAAAGCACTAACAATTTAGATTCCAGCACCTATAGTACCCAGGAGCACCCAGAGAAATGACAACTATGTTAAAGACTACATGACCAGCATCACATTGAGTATGAACCACTGTATGAATACAATCAATGAAATGTATTCATCTCTTGTTATGTCTACACTGTTCTTCTATTCCATCTCTCCGAGTTCTAGGCAAAAGATGTTCCAATAACCCATATAAGAAGTTGAGCGGGTGAGCTCACTGATGTAGAGGAGTATGTGATTCGCTTTCTCCCTACAAGCAACCTAAAAAAAGTAGCCAGATTCACTCTGGTCCTGAAGAAGGCCCACGGACCCTTTAGGGCAACCGAGGGTCGAAACATGTTGACCTGACACCAGGCGCAGTGGATCATTAACACATCCACCTAAGCACCGCTCACCCTTTTTAATATTGCCCCTTCCCTGTCATCATAAAAGACCGAACAAGGGAATGGAAATAATTTCTAATTTTGGTCACCTCTTTCGGACACTAGTTACTTTCTAATCACAACTGTCTAACAACCAGACCGTCTCCCTCCAGGTGGAGGAACGCAAATTACTTGGAGAACTGAACACTCAAGTGAAAAAAGACCCAATGATGATGCTATTCACCTAACCAACACAGCAGAGAAGCAACATATACCGCACCCTGAGTTAAATGTGAATGAGGGTCTCAAAAATACAAGATCTTAAGACCCTGGCAAAAAACAGGACATGTGATTCACTCTCCTCTGATTTTGACTATACTTATTATACAGCATGATTTGTGGCCATTCAAAGACATGGTTTGCCTCGTAAGTATGGAAACGCCCAAAAAGAAGTACGTGTGTTACCCCTTTCCACCAAGGAGTAACCTTTTTCAAGATAGGTAAGTGACCAGATCACTCCCAGGTGCAAGGAAGAGCTTTCGCAATGGGGATAAAGGATCTACCCATGGAGAAGAAAAAAAAGAGTAAACAAAAAACTGCACATTCTCAGAGGATGCTCCATTCTTCCTGCGTGGATTTCTGCTCCATGTAGAGCTCCACACAGTGGGATGAACAGCCTGTGGAAATAGTTACGGGCATTCCTGGATATAAATCCTCACCCATATGTTTACATTTATATTGACGATTGCCCACCTTGTTTTTAATTTAAAGGATGTGGACAGTCGCTGGGTTACTGACCAATATAATAATCATAGGAATACCACCTTTTTATATAGTGTTTCCTGCCGCTCTACTGCCCTTTCTAAACGCTGTAAATAATAGGCGTTATTACCCAATTAACTGATATTTTACTGGCCCACAAGGATGGAAAGCTGATCCCTCCTACCTGGGATTCAAACACACGTTTCTACTGGCTGAACCATTCCTATCTAAGGGTGTGAGGAAAAGTGTGTAGAGGCTGTGAACTATACCACCCAGTACATGTTTGAGGCATCACTTCACAAGAATGCAGCAGGTATGAAATAGGGCTTCCTTCCCTCTACCAAGTTTATCTTATTAAACAATTTAGAGTCCCAGCAAGATCAACTCCAGAGTGCCTCTAAGACTTACTGATTCGCTCCATTTAAATCATCATGAAATTGACTGAAGTAAACTGAAAATCAGATTATTTTCCTTCACAAAATCAATTAACTTACACAGCAAAAACAACTAGCAAGCTTCTGCGAATTGTGCACCATCCTTGGATTTGTCGACTGGTCTGCTTTTGCGGGAAAAACCCTGTGTGTATTTTCCATCATGCACCTAAAAGGACTGGCGCTAAAGTGCAAATGGTGATTTCAGGAGAAGAGCAATGAATCGAAAAGAGGCCAAAGGGTAGGTAGTATGGACTCCCACAAAATTTCTGCAGGTTTACGAAGAGGCGCGACATTAGTGTTTGCTGTGTAACCTTGCACAGTCTAGTGCACCGGGAGATGCCACAGGTTGGTCCCAGGTGCAACATAACTGGATCAGGCTGAATTTTGAAGACACTGGACAGGAAATACTCGTGATGACACAGGTGTCCCTACTGTTGCTACTAACGTCATCCGTCCTGCAGCTACCCCACGTATAAAGGACCAAGCTGCAGTTAATTGATACTCCACATTATTGCGAGTAATTTTGTGGTAATTATGCTACAGAATTATGCCAGTTATGCCCACCCGTAGTAAATACCCGCAAAAAGTACAAAAGAGAGTATTTCGTAAGTTCATGGTGCCAACTCTGCCTAGCACAGCCAGCTCTACTCGATCAGACCCAGGAAAGGAGGAAGTGAGAAAATACAAAAATCAGATGCATCCATGAATTCGTCTCCGCCCCTGTCCCAAACAGTTGGCTTCTTCACATCTGTGAAGGGGTTCCTTGAGGTACATCTTCAGGAAAGTGGGTTTTTGTTAACACTCATGAAAGGAGAGGGTAAAAAACCCTCAAGAACAAAATTCTATATATCCATGATGTCTGTACTTCCAACATGTTGCACTATACTCACTACGTCGTCAGACAAATGTCACACCTCAGATTCAAGCACCCTCAGGATGTTCAACAGTCACTTAAGCATAACTTGGGGTGTGAGCAAGCAGGCAGGAGGGTGATGTAACAATAGTTTTAGACAGGCTTGGTCAGGACAGGTGAAAGAGGTTTAAGATTATTCCCATTACACAGGGTGCCTGACCACTCAAATCAGGATTGTAGTGGGTTACATGGATAAGTAGCTCAACCAAGCCTCCCAGGCATCAGTGACCAATGTCCAGTGTCCACACACAATGACCTCAGGAGATCACACGCTCACTAGGCTAAGCACAGATGCTGGTATGACTTTACATCTCTACCCTGTCAAAAAATAAAGAGAGAACACAAAGCTATTAATATAAATTAACCAGAGTGACAATGGATGTGACATCACAGAAACCACCTCTGCTCCCACTCTTAGCTCATCAACAGCTTACTGTTTGCAGCTGAGGGCCTCAGAGAAGGTGGCAATCTACAGAATTAGATAGGACTACAGGACCCATATTTACTTTTTGATGCTGCTTTCATAACCCCAAAGACAAGGGATAACAAAGCAGCGTCTGGGGTATTAAATGACAAGCCAGGGGTAGGGGATGCTACGCTTAATTGCCATCCATGTATAATGAACAGAAAACAATGAAGAACCACAACGGCCATTCAAACACTATCATCACCACAGATGGGCCGCAACCCCACCCACACATGCAAAATTCATGCCATGGTTCAACCACATGCAAACAAACCTTAAAGCACCTCAGGCACTGTCTGGATGTGAATCTCTTCCAAACAGCAAGACTTACCAACATCAGAACCAGGCTGTGTTGACCAACCTAGGGACTAGGAAAAACTGCAAACCCCTTCCCACCTTGCAACCAGGTTTACAGTCGACTGCTTATCACTTAAAGATCAGAGTTGTCACGCCCCACCTTGTCCTAGCACCCAGGAAACAACAGGTATACTGTATAGATCATTCACCCGGTCTACTAACAATTGGAAATTCAACCACAAGCCCAGAGGCATTACAACAATTTATAGCCTTTCACCCACTACACAGCTCACTACCAGCCGGAGTTGGACCTGCAAGTAGTTGTGAGCAAGGGTGCGAATGGAACTACTTGTGAACCAGGATAGGAAAGGCGCAGTCATCAATCAACAAAGCCTAGCTCAGAGGTCCAACCTTCTCTCCTATGACATGACATGGCATGACATTATCTTGCCCACCGGCAACCGAACGGGACAAATTCCTGTCCATCATATTTAGCCCACAATGCCACTCCAGATAGAGGCCCACCGTAAGAAAATCAGTGAGTACTGGACTCATGTCTGAACATAATCTTCACACTTAGCTTAGGATACCACCTACAACAAATGACAAGGAGATAAAAAGAGGGTGGGAGCACACTGCATCACATCCCAGTACTGAGTTTTCCCCAAGGCATCATGGTAAATTTAGTGCATGGTAACACTTACTTCAGCGACAATCTTAGTTTTTCACCCTTGTTGGTGCAGCCACTGCTGTGCATCTCTAGACGTGTTTTAAGATAGTTGCCCTTCTTCAGTATAGAGCAACACATTCTTTTGAGGGTGTTGGAAATGCTCCCCAAAGTCTACTCGGGTCTCTGTGCCACTCACTGGACGCAGGTGCATCAGCCAGAGCTTGTCAGCTCATTGGCTCAAGGGAGCCTTTTCATACAAAAAGAGGGTGGGAGCACACTGCCCATTCCGTAACTCAGTTTGCCCCAATGCATCATGGTACTGAAGGAGGACAACTATCCTGAAACATGTGTCTAGAGATGCACCTTTTAGAGAGGCTCGAGAACTATTTTGGGTCTAATGTCATGATATTCCACATGGCTAATGTTAAGCTGATTCAGAGGACACAACCTGACGAGAACTCCCTGGGTCAAGGAAGAATATGTTACAAATTCCATATTAGAACTACTTAAAAGGCTTGCTTCTCCTCTAGAGGACAGTGTGGATGCCAGCAACAGCAGTGCTGGAGGAAGAGGTTGGGTGGGTGTAACACTAATTGGGAGGTGCTGGGCTAGAGCGAAAGAAGCACTCCATGTAGACCACTGCATGGTAGTGCTGGCAGTCCTCTAAGAGGCACAGCTAGGAGGAGAGCGGGAGTTTGTAGTGCCCAGGTAATAACTTCCTGTACAGCTTATTGGATGCAGGAAGGGGTTGACCTCTAGTAGCAGACACCAAAGTACTCATCATTGACAACCAGGCCAGACTATAGCCCCCGACTTTCTGAATTAGGCTATGGCAGAAGCAGAATGCGGACCTTTAGATGCATGATTTGACCAAGAGAGGAAGATAGAAGAGTCTTAGGGCTCCAGTAAGTCACTCTGCAGGGTGCTTGACACCTAATCCTGGAGAACAACCTAATGTGTGGCCAAGACTCAGAGTACTGCCTATGGAAAGGGCCAGAGCCACCGGCCAGGAGCGGGCCCTAGACAAGCCCCCCCCCGCAAGCAGACTTGTCATGACTTACTTCAACTCAGTCACCTTTGGGCTCTGGGGAATATCTTGCCCAGATCGTGTCTCTAGTATCGACACTTGGCAGACAATCGAAAGGGATGGACTAAGGAAACCAGGAGCAAGATTTAGACGAGAAGCCACGATGTTCCGAGAGTATCTACCACGTGTGCCCATCTTCCTGTTTTATTTGCCCTGGAACTATACGGAGCTTGTTCTTTTATAACATTTTGGTACGTTTATATGTGCACATTTTTAACTATGAGATGTATTATTCTTACATAGTCTAGTTCTGTAATAAGGATGTTTCAGGGCTTGAAAACACAGAAGCACACAAACCCTATGTGAAACCACTAAAGTGTCCCTCGAACAAAGTACTCAGAAAACAAAAGATTAAATATATGATCCCAAACTAAATGATGCAGAATAATAAGAGCACCATTAATGCATAGTGATGCACAGGAAACAAGATCTAACAGCATTATTTCACTATAGAGAAGTCAAGCGTACAACACCTTTTCCACTCACCGCAGCATGAGCGGTGATGGGCAGATTCCCTGGACGGCTGCTACCGCTTTAAATAATGCAAGATTTATTGATGAGGCCTAATAAGCAGAGCGCAGACTGACGTCAGAGCATGACCACAGGCCCTACTCAGGCTGCCCATCTCCTCAAATGAATGCAAGGCGAGAGACCTGCCACTACATCCGGGTTTCACCACATCCTCCCTAATGCAGCCTCATCCTGCCGGTGGAGCAGCCCTAGCATTACATAATGCATCAGGGCATATTCACGCCGCCTGCAAGTGCATGCCTTGTGATGTCATCCAAAGCCTCCTTCCCGCCAGGCCTTCTTCCATAGCCTTTCCAGGCTGGCTTTTACGAAATCCACACAGTGGTTCAAATGCAAAAGAAAATGTATGCAACAGTGATGTAGGACGCAAAGCTGTGGGGCGGGGTCAGCAGGACCTGAAATAGTTTAAGTATTGATTAAGCGAAACCTTTGTCATTAAAAAGACAAAACCTACAAGTCCCATAATGCACACTGTTAGCAAAAAGTCCAGAACGAATTATAGGGTCACAAAAGACATAAGGGCATCTGGCGGCTTTTACGGTTTTGGAAATGGATAGGGTGGCTGGGGTGTTGGGGGGTGGGTAAGATGTCAAAGATGGCATTTCAAGCGCAGGTGTGCGCATTTAGATACGAATGGCAAAACATTTACACTCGTCTGTATCCACACGGCTTTCCAACAAGGCCTCACAAACTCTGAGAAACCAGCACTGCCTTCTGCTCAACTTCAGAGCTCTCAATCACGCGCCATCAAACACTGCAAAACCACATCCCAAACTCACTCAGACACCTGGAGGCCACTCTCTTCAAAGTACGCCTCATACAAGAGTCATATGTTGCATGAAAAATACAATAGAAAGAACACTGCGAGAATGCAAATACTCTTAGAGAATGCAGGATGAAATAAATACACTTTCAAAACATTTGAAATGCAAATGGACTGTATCGCTGACGCGCAAGACTTTAAGGAATTTTACGGGAATTGTTGAGAAATCGATCAGATATTTGCAGGTTAAGGGCATGAATATGGTTCCCGACTGGGAACCCTAGGATTTGAATTAACTTCAGTGAGAACCAGCGCCCACGTAAAACCCTCGCCGGCGAGAGGGCGTTACATAAAATGTAAGAGGGTTCGATTGGAGTTATCAGTAGAAATTGTATAAGATCAATTTCCGGCCATTGGGAGCCTGGCCTTGCCTGACCTGAAGGAGGGAGATCTTAATTAGGGCGGAACGATGCACGAGCCAGAGACGGGGATGCCGGGTCAACCCCCGGACACCGCGTTCTCTGGAGGAACCGAGGAGGCCTCTGCCAAGAATGTGCTCAGCAGAGCTGGGAGTCCCGCGCCTCCGGGGAGGGCGGGGCCTGCTCTTTGTGAAACACCGCAAGCGAAGCCTTGGCTATCATTCATTGTGAATTAAGACACCAGGCAGCAGGCCCTGATGATATCAGCAGCGCCACGCCTCTCCAGACAACGCGGGCACGGACGTTCGTTACGGAATGCGGGTGTTAATGACGACGGTCAGCCGAGGTCAGGGGGCGCGCTATGCAGCATTGGCCGAATTTGAAGTTCTTTCCCTTCACCGTAAGCGATCCCAGATTAAGACCAGCGTTCCCCACTCTGGAATATGGGTGTTACCGAGGGGGGCTTTGATGTATGTGACCCCTGCCGAGGTCAGGGTACTCCACTATGGAATGTTGGCCTTGTCTGTCCCTCTGGTTAGTGCAATCTCAACCGAGGCCGAGCCAGGGTGCCCCCACTGTGCTATGGAATATATGGGTGCTAGCAGGGTAGCTCTGATGTTCATGACCCCTCGAAGGGCGGGGTGCCCCACTATAGAATGTGGGTAGTACGGGGCGAGGTGGCTTTGACCCACGTGATCCCACGCAAGGGCAGGGACCCCCACTGTGGAGAATGGGGGCTTTGATGTTCATGTGACCCCAGCCGGCGGAGGGTACTTAAGCGAGGGGTGTTAACTTTGCCTTAGTCAGTTACTATGCGTCTTTAGCAGACACCTTGTTACAAGAAGTCGCTGTATAGTTAAAAACACAACGTAGGAATGAGTTATATGCCTGGTATGGACCCCGCCCCCCCCTCCATGTACCGTGGCAGAGAAACCAAGTAACTCAAAATGAAGGCAGGCCCGGAGTCATGCTTCCGGTGGAGAGAAGTAACTGAAATCAGCCCTTGGAAACAGGCGGGGTGGGGGCATGCGGTCAGTCACTGCCCCCCCCCCTCCTCCCCCCATGAGCTCTGGGAAACTCTGCACCTGATGACGGGACTCAAAAGACAATCGTGCGTGAACCCGTTCGGTGATTCCATTGGGGGCTCAACATTAGTTCTTAAGGAGGGGATACCTCTTTTTTGGGGAGGGGAGTACCTACAAACATTCATTGCCAATAGATCTGGCTTTAGAGGAATGTTGTATGCCAATGTGACGCATTACATGTAAATAGCATGGGAACGGACGTGCATATATGTGCACGCATAGAACTGTAGAATAATATTGGTGTAGGTTAAGAGGTCAGACAACAGTTGCACTGTCAAGCCAGACCTAAACACCCACTTAGTTTAATGACTGCCCTTCGCCCCTCTGTACTGCTGCCTCAGAAAAACACCATCAATTATCTATTTATCCAAGACATATTAATAGCATTATGTCATGCCTGCCCCTGAAACTTCAAGCTCAGGCAGCTGGACAAATAAAATGATCTCAGCTGTGTGGAGGCAATCATGTTTGCTTGTGGAAGCACACAACTTCTGCGCTATCAAAATATGTACTTCTGGTTCCCCACATGTGGGCGGAGCCAAAGCCAGTATCCTGGTGGTGCTCACAAATGTGTTTGGCAACAGCCGAGCTGTCAAGCCAGGCCATAAAATGAGGATAAAGTAGTGGTCAAAGTGCCTAAACAATGCATGGGGGCTGGGATGCTGCATGCAATGGGGGCGGGTGGGTGAGCACGGGCGTGGTGAAAGGCATGGCTAAAAACAACATATACATGAACTTTTTTTCAGTCTTACCTTCAAGTAACTACATACAAAATAATGCACAGCTTAAATTAAATGTAAGTTATGTTAATCAGTGGGAAATGCACTATTGAACATTATGAAAACTCTATTTTTTAATGCACTGCACCAGAGAGCCACAGAATTGAATCCTGGTAGGTGAAGTGGAGCATAGTGACTTGTGTATGTTTAGTGCTACAGGGTCTCAGTCTGTGACAGAAAGCACTGTGAACATGTAAATTATTATTTTAAACTTGCATTACACACCGTAGAAGATCGGCTGCTACGAACTACCATAAAAGTTCTTCCAAAATATACCCAGATTGTACATAGTGCAACTGGTTTTATAGCTGTATTGTAAAAGCACACACTTCCGAGCTTAGCTGGTAGCTACCTTATAATACCTCTTAAAAAGAACAAATGTGTGTCATAAGGTCGCACTTTTTTTTTTATAACTGTCCTTTAAAAGCACACTTTTCACAGCTCAGCTGGTAACTTCCTTGCAATACCGCTCAAAAAGAATAAATCAATGTTATCAGTAGGCCTGGGTGGAACCTGAGTTTCACTCCGTGGAATTCCACAGAGGTAATAAAAAAACTCTACAAGATTCCACGAACCAGTGGACAGAGGAATGTCACACTACTCGCGCTGTAATTTAGCACCAGGAGCTAGTTCTGCGCTGAAAACTCATCACGAACGGCACCACGCCAGTCGGCCCAGATTCTTGAGTTGATTTTATTGTTGCTGCCTGGTAGGTTGTCTACTTGAGTTGCAGCTTTCTGACCACGAACAGTCGTGACTTCCCGGGCTGGAGAAATCTCACCGGGTGCCCTCCTAGCGACCGAAAATCAGGCTGGGGGATATCAAATCTCACTCACCACCAATTTACCATTTTCGAGCCGCACATGAGAAAAAAACTCCACCATGCAGCGGAACTCCACATTACAAGCGTAATACGGAGTGGCCAAAATTCTGCCAGCAAACGCAATATATATTCCATCCCTAATTATCAAGAAGCTTTAAGTAAATCCATCAATTGAAGCCAATACCAGCTTCCAAGCTCCCTTTACATTTGCAGATTGACCAGTTGCGCACGTTTACATTTCTTTCAGGCAAGCAGGCACCCTGGCAGGAAGGCTTGTTTAGATGTCTGCTCCACACTCCGTTTCATAGCACAGGAGACATACTGCCTTACACGGAAGCAGTCCAGCTCTTGGAATTTACCATCCGTAGTCAATTATCTTTTTGTACAAAAAAGGTAGGGGAACTGTTTTTCTTAAATTAAAATAGTATGGGCACCCTGTGCCCCTCAGATCCCACCCCACTTCGACCACTGGGATAAAGTGATCTGTTAAGGCATCAGAACGACAGTTGCACCAAGGCAGATAGTTCGCGAGGAGCCTTTGGAAGTTGTCGTCGTGGTCCCTGCGTCACTAATGGATAAACATATGTATTTGTTTAAACATAGATGGGGTCTCCTCGAGGCACTCTCTTGTGAGGCGGTTCCTAATGCTGGGGGGCCAGCCACGCCTTCAAAGTTCGACGTATCAACAGATGTTGGTCTTGAACCTCTGTTTAAGGCAGCGCTTCTTAGTTCAGCACCATTGGCTAAGACTTTTAGATGTTCTGGAGGATTCTGGACAAAGTTGGGGTACCCCGGAGACTCCAAAGGGCGGATTACGTCACTCCCTAAGAACATTTCGAGCTCTGCATAGCAGAGCCAGTCTGGTTGGATTTCTCTGCAGCACAGGCATGTGCTTCTGACAGCTGGTACGGCTGAGGCCTGGCACCACCCCAAAAGTAGCAGCCTCCCAAGGATAATGGCCCCCAACGGCTAAACATATGATGGACTCTGCCCATGCCCTACCGGCCTGTCATGGACTCCGCCCCAGCCTCCCAACCTGTCAGAGGCACCAGCGGGGAGGGTCGGTCTCGCCTATGGGGCAATCGGGCAGTGCCAGCAGGGCTGCTCTGGCAGGTCAGTGTGTGGGATGGTTTGGGGCTGTTTGTGTTCCTGCTTCAATGGTCTGCTGGGTCAGTTCTTGCTGCCTGCAGCAAGCACATGCTGTCTCCAAATCTAGGAAAGTACCCCATACAGGGTGGCTTTAGAAGTTGCGCCTGAGCCTTTTCCCTCGTTAGCTCCAGGTTCACTAATGGTGCCGCTTTTATTTCTGTGTCCAGGTCTATTATTTGTCCCAGTCAGACACTGGCAGCCAGTCTGCAGCTATAGCCATATCTCAAGTACTTCAGTTCTTCTGTGATTCTTCTTTCACCGCCCCCTCCGTGACTAAGCCAGTCAGGGAGACCAGGACTTGTGACTGCCCCTGTCCCTGCCCTATGGTCCGTTGAGATGCGCGGGCTGCAGGAACCTCAGTCCCCTCCAAGCGAAGTGCAGGTTCTCCTAGGCACCTCTGGGATTTACTGGGACCACCGTGCAAAGGCAGGGGGGGGGGTCTAACGCCCTCCCATGAGTAACATCATTGTTTTATTTTGAGATGTTGGCAGAGCACCAAAACGCCACTTTTCGGCATCTTCGGAGCTCTTTGCGACCATAATGGGAAGAGGTGGGAGGGAGGAAAACACTTCAAGCAAGGACTGCAGAAGCACGCACACACACAAGCCAGAATCAGAAGGCACGAGACTCGAACGTGCCCACCCAGTCCAGACCTACCGCCATGGGGCGCAGACGGAAATAGATGATGCACCAATGTGATAGTGTGTAAACTCTTACAGCGCTCTGTGAAAACCGCACAGCCTCTAGGTGCTGGTGCTCACAACTAGTTACAGGTTTCGCGATTTATTCCCGCAGATGAACAGTAACGTGAGGGCACGTTCACAGTGTGCCCCTACCACCCCGGGTCTCCCAAGATGGTGGGGGGAGGGGACCACAAATCTCCCCCGAAAGCGTTGGAATTACCCCCCAAATCTGCGAAACAACCCACGTGTTTATAAGAAGGATTATATCGGACTGGTTTAATGATTAACTTTTGCTGCCACAGCCAGTTGCCCTGAAGTCATGCTGTACACACCGACGTTCAGATGCGATGCCAACTTTCAACAACCACCTCCCCGAAAAAGGCTACAGTTTCCCACAGTTTCCATGAAATGCGCACGATCAACTTTTAAACTAGGTGTGGGCGTCTGGGTTGAAAACATTCAGCAACGCTCTTTCTCAAGCACGAGCATTAAAATGTATGTAACTGTTTTCGCAGATCCAGAGCGACGCGCAATACACCATCGTGAAAGCGTTCCAAGACATCCCTATTCAGTAAGCGAGTCAGGTCCCACCACCAAAAGAAAACACTTCCAGGCGCGCGTGAACACGGAACTATAATAAACCCTAAAGTAAACAAACTGCCACACGTGAGAAGCGTGTAGTTCACAATGTCCCGTTTTCATTTGCTTTATGGCACTGGGCGTTCTGCTGCTCTCGTTTAAACAGTAAAACTTCAAGCGCCAGAAAGCAAAGGTATTCTCACCACATGCACACATTGCAACTCGCCTTCAGTCGAAGATTGGAATCATTCACCCTCCCTCTGTGCGTTACTTTAGGTTATTAGAGATGTGTATAGCGCTGTGTTAACGTTAATGGAGCTTCGCAGCGCTGCAGGCTTCATGCAAAACGTTCCTCTTAGACTTAAAGTGGGCCACCTGCCATGAAAAACTTTCTCTACAACTACTGCCCACGCCCTTTAACTTCAATGAACTCACTGGCCGCATACACCTGACGATACTACTTGGGAGGCGCGAGCAGGACAGCTTGGGCTGTCTGGAGTGACGTGCCCCTTGGTACAGGGCAGCCGCTTCTTGGAGCACTCGTGGTTAACTCAGTGACTAATGAAGGCGCAGCAGACGGATTACCTTAAAGACCCGTCCCTGCACGCCGGATAAAAGAAGACGCGAAGTTAGAGAACTTCACCCAGGGGGTGTTCACAACCAGTGCATGCTCGGATCCCCCCTTACCTTGTAATTTGGGGTGTCCTTGATGTCTTTTGTGGGGATGCAAAGCAGTAGGATCCCTAGGACGCCGGCGCAGAGCAGCAGCAAAGGCAACACGACAGCAAGCACCTTCCGCGCCATACTTCGTCCTCAGTGCAGATAGACAGACAAGTGAGCAGCAGGAGCGGCGCGAGCTGAGCCCAGCGCAGCCCTGGGAGAAGGGGGCGGGGCTGAGCTGCTATTGGCCGGCTGGGACTACATAGCCGTCCATTGTCTCCCATTAATGGGCACGCACGTTCACCTACCACACAGGAGGCCGATATTTGCATACCCACACGCTGATGATTCACTTTAAAGTTTATGTCCCTAATTTTCACAAAATCAACCAATCTGTGAGAGAATGATTTGTGTAGAGTGCAGGTGTCCAAACAGGAGCTCAAAAGCTACTGGTAGCTGTCATCAACACCCTTGCAGTAGGTCTCCAAACCAAGGCCGGCTTTCGGGCCGTGCCACCGGTGCGGTCCCCCTAGGCGCTGACATGGGGGAGTTGGGGGTGCTGACCTCAGTGGGGGCGCTGTGTTTAAGAATTACTTACACCTGCAGCAAAGTGCCTTGTGCTTAATGTTCCTGCTAGTGAGAGAGATCAGAATGTTGTCTAGTGGCATAGTACCCCCAGGGGCACCCCGCTTTCCCCCCTCCCCCAAATTAGGTTACCCAATGAAAACACAAGAAACAGTTGTAAGTGGGTAACAAATGCTGCAGGTTTATTACATAATTCCAGTATATGTAATAGGTGGGTTATCTTACGGGCGATCCAAGGGCAGGTGGCCATCTACTTCACCTGCCCGCCTGATGAGCCGGGCAGCACGGGAACGACCCGCAAGTGCTGCCCCCCAAGTGATTCTTTTTTACGATCACGTGCCGTTGAAATTCTACTCACACCCCCCCTCTCGGGGCGGAGCGTCGCATAGCAAGCCCCCGGTTGTTCAGGCC
The DNA here is from genome assembly GCF_964204655.1 of Triturus cristatus. NCBI lineage: Eukaryota > Metazoa > Chordata > Amphibia > Caudata > Salamandridae > Triturus > Triturus cristatus. The sequence goes on from NC_140580.1 coordinate 992,174,016, forward strand.
CACAACCGCCCGCAGGCCTAGCGGGGCGCCGACCGGCTTCCGGGACCTCTCTGGAGGCTCCTCGTTTTGGCTCAGGCACCACGTGGTGCCGCGCAGAGGTACCCTTTGTACCGGCCTGCTTCCAGATCGCCCTGTAACTCCGCCTGCAACGAAAAGGAAAACATTACAACGCTCAGAAAAACCCCCCCCAACCACGCCTACGCCGGGTAAGCGGTAGGGAGGGAAAAGGCGAGGTGGGCGACAAAAGAGGTCGCCAGTGAGGGTGGGGGAAGGCTAAATAGCCTCCCCCTCACACCTGGGCCCGGAAGTGACGCGCATTGCGCGTCACTTCCGGCCCTGACACGGAGGGGGGCACCAGTCTGTGTCCCTGCCCCCCCCCCGAAGGAGGGAGTGGGGAGGGGTGACCGGGGCCCCGGGGCCACTAAGGCGCCGACCGCCGAGTGGCCCCCTGCGGGGGCCGCGGTCAGCGGCATAGTACCCCCAGGGGCACCCCACTTTCCCCCCTCCCCCAAATTAGGTTACCCAATGAAAACACAAGAAACAGTTGTAAGTGGGTAACAAATGCTGCAGGTTTATTACATAATTCCAGTATATGTAATAGGTGGGTTATCTTACGGGCGATCCAAGGGCAGGTGGCCATCTACTTCACCTGCCCGCCTGATGAGCCGGGCAGCACGGGAACGACCCGCAAGTGCTGCCCCCCAAGTGATTCTTTTTTACGATCACATGCCGTTGAAATTCTACTCACACCCCCCTCTCGGGGCGGAGCGTCGCATAGCAAGCCCCCGGTTGTTCAGGCCCACAACCGCCCGCAGGCCTAGCGGGGCGCCGACCGGCTTCCGGGACCTCTCTGGAGGCTCCTCGTTTTGGCTCAGGCACCACGTGGTGCCGCGCAGAGGTACCCTTTGTACCGGCCTGCTTCCAGATCGCCCTGTAACTCCGCCACAGCCCTGGAGGCGGCTAACCGTCGCAGCCAGGGCCCCCCACCAACCCGCTATAGTCTTACCTGCACCTCTCCTATCTAGGGCTTCCTGCAACTAGCTGCAAGGGAACCATCCCTGCAGACAGAAGAGTTTGACATTCTGCCACCTCATGACAGTTTGACAGTGCTCGCGGGACTCGAACCCTTGTCCTGTGAGACCATTACAACCGTAGGCACAAGACTTATTGAGCTATGGCTCCTGGTTAAAGAAGAGTTTGAAATTTTGCCAACTTATGACACTTTGACAGCGTTTGCGGGACTCAAACCCAAGACTTACCATTGAGCTATAGCTCCTGGTGTTGTAGATGGCCCCATCTAAGCCCCCAAGGCCCGAGACGCTATCCTAATCGGAATAGGGTCTGCTGAAATAAAGGACCCGTTGGGCCTGGGGAGATGTGCCAAGAACTATTCGCCCCCCATGCGGGCAGGTTACCCTCTTCACAATTCTGGGCCTGCCCTCTTAGGCTATGAAGGCGAGAGGGGGTTCACTTAACCTTTGGCCAGCCCCCTCTGATTGCTAAACCTGGAGCACAGGAGTGCTCCTAGCTGCCAGCGCGTGACCGTGGGCAAGGGGCGACTCCTGCCCCTGCCCACCATCCCCTATTCCTTATGGGAATTATGCCCCTACAGATCCCTCAGTGATGTAACCCCCTAGGTATACCAGCTTCGGGAATCTGTCTGGCTTAACATTGCGCGCCGTCAGTAAAGTTCAAGTATTGAGGATTGACTAAGTCCTACTACGCCCCTCCCATCATGCTCCTCAGAAGGAGGGTGGCGGGGGGCCCCCCACCGCAAACCCAGAGCATCCCCAGCGGTGCCAAATTCCTGCTCCGTTGAAGTGGAGATTTAGTGCACCCTGGGCGTGTCAAATGTACTATTGACATACTGTCCCCTTGCGATTGCCCCGCCGACACCCCAATTACTGGGACAGCAGCACCGTATGTTTGCTGGCAGCGCCCCTGGCGCGGTAACGTGTCCGTAAACCCGGATCCCAGTCTCCCGCAGCTGTGGTACGCGACCAGGGAATCCGGTGGGGGATACCCCCAACCGCAATGGTCCTCTAGACATTAAGAAAAGCCCTATTTTCCCTGGGCCCAGCTGTGAGGCCCGAGGCCCGCCTATGGAGCCTATTTACTTGTTTTGCTACTCTGCCCCTTTATGGGTAGGCCTCAGAATTAGGGCAACGCGCGTGCTCCCAGGGCACTGTGCTCCCAGAAAGCAGATGTCCTATACCCACACGCTGATACTTTCATCTGTTGCTACCTGCCCACGGCTGGAAGCTTCCCAGGAACCGTAGACTTCGTGGGCCCACCTAAAATGATCCCATCGACTGGAGGGAACCCAGTGGTGGCAGGACCTGCATGGTACTCCATCCCCGCGTAGCTAACGCTTATTTGCGACGCCCGAGCAGGAGATGCCCCCTTAGTCTCAGGTTCCACCCCTAAAGGGTAACCTCGGGGGCGGACAAGTCTGTGGGAACCAACCGGAAACTTTGGTGCAAATACCGGTCCTATTCTGAATGTTGCGAATGCTGCATGGTCCATAATGCCCTGACGCCATGAGGCTCTACGTGGTGTTTACCAAACTTTTTGAACGACCGCACCCTTGCTATATAACAACTATATCACCCACAAGCCGTTCTGGCTAAAGCGCGGGTGGAAGGTCTTCACTGAAGCAACCCGAATCTGTCTTTGGTTGCAGTGGTCCAAGACACCGAACAACCAAGGGTTAAAAATTTGCTCGCGAGCGGCGCACCCGCCACCCCCTGGTCAATCACGCCGGTAACCTATGTGGTGCTTAGTCAGTGCGTCCCCGTATTCAATGCGATTGGGGCACTGAGCTACACCCATATCTACACCCATCTAGTGGCTCAAACCAGACTTCCTTTAACATTAGATAATAACTACCATTCTATCTCGGTTGCGTTGCCCTGCCCGACTAGGCACCCACCTGGGTGTCTAGGTTACAGTTAGTTATGTGTGGTTTCCCCCATATCAGTGCCACTATGAGTGACAGTTGAAGGCGGCCCACATAAGCATGTTGGCGGGGCAGAGTTGCGGGCATAAGCATACCTCTTATAGACTGTCGGCAGCGACCCGTGTTTAACTGTTACTAATATGGCAATGACCGTTCTACGTTAGGACTATCCCGACTCTGGTCCGTCCTACCCAAGGACTGATGCACTTGGGAGCGCGAGGCCGTAAGCAATGGGGGTGGGTGTCGAGACAACAACAACAATGACAAACGACCCAAGCCCCCTTTCAGCAAAAAGGTTGGAGACGAGCTACACGTGGTCACGTGTGGTCAGGATCGTACCGCGCGGCCCTTGCTGTAATTAGCACTCTCATATTGCGCGAACTCGACCCGAATGGTATGGCAGCGCTGTGCATGAGCAACATATTTACACACATATTCGGGCACGGGAGTGAGATCATGAGCCGCCAGGTCCGTGACCCTCGGGAACCCAGGCATACCAGGTCCAGCAGCTCGCATACATATTCGGGCGCAGCGATATTCATTGATTTACCCAGCGTCGCAACCCAGCGCGAACTCGATCCGAAGGTAATGGCGCGCCGTTCATGAGTACCGTATATACATGCATCATCGGGCACGTGGATATTAAATTATCTGCCCAGAGTCACAGCGTGACCTGCCCGAAGGTGTTGGAGTGCAGTACATGAGCCCCGTATTCACATACCTATTCGGGCACGGTCGATTAGTGATTAGCTCAAACCGTAATGTGCGTGAAATTATTCGAGCGCCGGACACAAGCACCGACCGAATAACCCATTCGGGTCCAGGGGGTGTCGTAATGCCCGGAATCATCTAATGCGGGAGAATATGGGCACAAGCAATTCTTGTGAATAATACGTGCACTTGTATCATGTGTCTGCATTATAGCAAGCCGGCACATACATGTTGCATATTGTATAGCGCGAACTCTATGCCAAAGGTATTGCACCGCTTTACATGAGCACTGTATTTACGTTACACATACAGGCACGGGGAGCGTGAGAGATTCGTACCATAGAACACGAACCCCGTTCCAGGTCACGCGAGCACCGCACCAGATTAACCCTTGAGGTGCGGGGGGGATTAGTAATACCCATAATCGCATGATGTGAACAGTGCATGTACTGGTATCATGTATCTGCCTTATAGGAAGCCTGCAATTACATGATGCATATTTATATAGTGCGAACTCGACCGGAAGGCATTGGAGCACTTTACATGAGCGCCGTATTTACATTACATCTTCACACGGGGGTGCTTAAGAAATTCGTACCATATTACCCGCTCCCCAAACCGGATCACGCGAGCACCGCACCAGATTTTCCATTGAGGTGCGGGGTGTTTATTAATGCCCGTAATCGCGTATGTGAACAATGCACGCACTTGTGTCATTTATCTGCCATATAGGAAGCCAGCACATACATGTTGCATATTTGTATGGCGCGAACTCGCCGCCAAAGGTATTGCACCGCTTTACATGAGCACCGTATTTACGTTACACATACAGAGCACGCGAGCACCGCCCCAGATTAACCCTTGAGGTGCGGGGGGCCCAAAGCACAACTATGTGCTCAGCATACTGTGCGGGCCGACTTGTAATTTCGCTGTTTCTGACCTAGCTCCTAGCTGTATGATACGCGTAACATCATACCTACCACAAGTCCGCACTATTGGCTTCGTTCGTGACTCGCACAACTGTCCCCTTTACATCACGCGACAGTAGCGGGGGCGCTTCCCCCAGCTCAGCGTATGGAGCGATAGGCCACCACGTCAATCTACCGGCCCCAATATACGCGAGGCCAAACAACCCGTTTACGCGAAGCCTCTGTCGCTAACGCCACCGCGCGCCAAGGCAACTGAGCCTGGACGCGAGCACCGTACCACCTAACTCAGGTCAGGTGAGGGCGCATGTACTGGAGCGCTGGACGCCCGCTACATGCTACACATGCCTGCGCGGGGAACGACGAAGTTCCTTAAAACAGTAATACGCGCCAACGAGTAATGTCCTGAATCGCCCAATGCACGCGCATATAGGCACGATCGAGATCTTGCGAACACTACCTCCACATGAGCTCATAGGCCTCCAGCAATCGTAGCTTGCATATTCATCTAGCGCCAACACGACCCGAAGGAATTGGCGCCAAATTCTTGTGGCCAAGCAATCTATGCATCGCGCATCTGCCCATGTAGGCAACCAACCAATACCTGTTGCCTACTATATAGCCCGAAATCGACCCGAGGTATTGAGCGCTTTGCATGAGCATCACAAGGCACTGGGAGCTCAGTACCGTATTAAATGTTCCAATACGAAATCGACCCGAGGTATTGGAGCGCTTTACATGAGCACCGTATTTACATCAGACAAGCAGGCACGGGGAGCGTGAGAGATTCGTACCATATAACACGAACCCCGTGCCAAATCACGCGAGTACCGCACCAGATTAACCGTTGAGGTGCGGGGGGTTTAGTAATGCCCTTAAGCGCGTGATGTGAATAATGCTTGTACTTGTGTCATGTATCTGGCTTATAGGAAGCCAGCAATTACATGTTGCATATTTATATAGCGCGAACTCGACCGGAAGGTATTGGAGGACTTAACATGAGCACCGTATTTACATTACGCATTCAGGCACGGGGTGATTAAGTGATTCGGCCAGAATCACAGGATGTGGACGCGACCCAAAATGATCGAACTCTGGTTACCAGCACCCAAATCAGCAGTCCAGCCGAGGCCCATCCCTTCCGCTTTCTACCTGACCTGCTCGTTCAAATCCCATGCTAACTGCACTTGGATCCCCATATATGTCACTTAAGGCCCTAAAGGCAGCCAGCAGTTGCAGCATGCATATTTATGTAGCGCACTCTCAACCAGAAGGTATGGGCGCAAAATTCTCCTGCACCATGCTGTCCCTGCACCAAGCATCGGCCTTCTAGGCCGCCAGCCACTACATGCTGCCGGTTTACATAGCGCAAGACCAACCTGAAGGTCTTGGAGCGTTTTACATGAGCGCCGCATTTAAATCACACGGTCCGGCACTGGGTGCTTAATACCGTGTCTCCTGCCCGACTGTCCCCGGTCCTGATCACCGTCCAACATACCCCCGGGGCCGGGGGGGCTTATCCTAATCTTCGCATGCTCTACCGTCCCCGATCTCGCGAGCCCCGCCCCCGTGTGTAGCATAGCATGCCGCCTGTTGTATTTATATAGCGCGAACCCGACCCAAAGTTATTGGGGCGCTTTAACATAGCCCGTATTTACGTTACACATTCAGGCACTGTGCGGTTGAGAGAATTGCCCAGAATCGAAGCCCATCGGTTCAGAGGGCTAAGCCCTCCATACTCATACAACCGTGCCCGGTCCGGTACTTCCCATGAACCAACACAGGAAGACTGCCAACCAAAGCAGAGACTTACTTTATATTCTAACGCTCTGCCGGCAGAGCCACATCGAGCATAGCAGGCCGCCGGTTCGAAAATCGAGCCGGGCGCGGTTCCCCCGGACCAGGGCACCGGGTGCACGACCCAGTGGTCAGCCGCCGGAGCACTGAAAGCACCCCAAACATACATCTATAATCCCAGGACTCCGAGGTTCGACCCCGGTTCCCGAAGCTCCAGAGACGGGCGCGGGTCCCCACGGATCAGCCGTGAGCACCAGGTGAGGCGGGGTGTCCGCGCAAAACCGCGCGTTAGGCCCCGAGACGCGAAAACACAAACCAGAATCGGAATTTGCGGACACGATGCGCGGTCCTTGTATACGTTATGCTTTTATGCATATTTTAATATAGCGCAAAATCGACCCGAAGGTATTGGAGCGCTTACATAGCATGCAGTCACCAGCCTCGCGGGGGCTTTAGAGTCGTCACACGGGGCCGACACCCGGCCCATATCCCCCAACCCCGAGCCGCAGCGACAGGGAACAGCATAGCCTGCAGTATTGCAAATCTTCCGTATATGATCCGAAACATGTGGGAGATACGACCCAGATATAACTTGAACCCCCAATCTCCAACTCCAAAGATTGATGCCTAATCCATTAGGCAACTGAATCACTGCCGAACGCCCGCCTGGGGCCAGGGCTGCACACCATTCGCGCACGAAGCAACGTCCCCAGCCATGCACCCACGCTGGGGAGGGAGGGGGGGCAGGGTCGCACACAACACCCAGGGCAAGCAAGAGCGGGGCCCCCAAACCGAGCACCCACGACCCCCACCACCCACGCTACTACCATCCAGGCCGGGGAGAAAGGAAAGCCGCGGCGGAATAATTTCATGAACAACCCCACGAGCTTTGCTCCGAGCACGGCCCCCCCCCGCCCGTGGTACTCCGACCACAGGGCCCCGTCTCCTGGTACTGCCCAGGGACAGGGCCGGGGCGAGGGGGTCAAACCGGCAAACTCACCGCCAATTTATTCGAGCAGCTGACGGTCGACGATCAACGCGAGACGACCGATAAAAGGCGAGGTGGGCGACAAAAGAGGTCGCCAGTGAGGGTGGGGGAAGGCTAAATAGCCTCCCCCTCACACCTGGGCCCGGAAGTGATGCGCATTGCGCGTCACTTCCGGCCCTGACACGGAGGGGGGCACCAGTCTGTGTCCCTGCCCCCCCCCCGAAGGAGGGAGTGGGGAGGGGTGACCGGGGCCCCGGGGCCACTAAGGCGCCGACCGCCGAGTGGCCCCCTGCGGGGGCCGCGGTCAGCGGCAGTTTTGACTGTTCATAAAGTAGCTCAGAGGTTTAATATGCCTGCAAAGAACGCATACTGTGTAGATTGTAGCAGTCTAGTTGTTCCCCTAAAGACTACTCCCATATCCCGGAAGGACATACACACATTGTAGCACTCTCTGGCCAGGCGTGCTATCTAAGAATGTGTGTCCTTATTTCCCTGGGTCCCTCAGGCTAACATAATCATAGCCACAGCGAAACACCACACTGGCGATGAGGGTGGGCGCCCCTGCCCATCGCGTGCTGTCTGCCTACCTCCGTGTACAGCCGACCAGTAACATCGTCCAGGCGTTTGTTCCCAGCGCCGAAGGTTGCTGAGTTCCCGCTGACTCCCGCAGCGCATCGGAGGTCGCACGTGGGCAGTGAAAGTCTTCAGCTCTCTTGTGCCGCTGTGATCGAGGTACCGCCCAGCTGCCTTCCGCACAGCAAGTGGCACAGCCCACGTCGCAACACGCACATATTACAGCGCTGCCCCCGTTCAGCGAGCTCATTGATCCTGCGACAGTATCACCGAGGTGGACAGTTTGGATTGGCAGGCTCAACAATTACTTCACCGCCGTGCGTGAGACGGCAACGCAGTGAAAAGTCGCTACTACTCCATTTTGGGGGGGAAGAAATATAAAAGCTATTCGCACACCTCCCGGACACCGGCGCTCCCACCGATTATGACGCAGCAGTCAGGGCATTAAATTCCCATTTTGACCCGCAACTTAACCCAGATTACGAGCGTTTCAAGCTCCGTCAAGTGTGTCAGAGTGAGGGCGAGACCATGGACATCTTCCGGGCTTGTTTGCGAGAATTGGCTAGTACCTTCACAGACGACGACCAGAATAAGGAAGTAAGAGCCCAAGCAATCCAAGGGTGCCGCAACGAACATCTTCGGACCCTCATACTACGACAACCAGGAATCACCCTGGCAGATATTCTTATCCTAGCAAGGTCGCATGAACTTTCCGATGCCAGTGCTACTGTCATGGACGCCGCGCTTGCCCAACAAGCAGAAAGGCCAGCAACGATAAAGACTGAACGAGCGGACGCAATACACACCCCATCCACAGGCACCAGAGGGCAATGGCCGACTAGAAACCCGCGCGGGTCACGCTGTGGCTACTGCAGAAATGAAGAACATCCACCGAGGAATGCCTGCACAAGGTCGGACATGCTCGAAATGTGGCATCCCCAATCACTATGCAAGCCTCTGCAGAGGGGGGGGCCCGAAGCAGAGGAGTTCGTGGAAGACGACCGCCATCCAAGGCAGCGCGGCAGTTATCGTTTGAGGAAGCGGACTATTCTAAAGTGGAAAAAACACCAGCCAATCGGAGGCAGTACTTAGAAGACTCATCCACAGATGACGAGACTGAAGCCTATATGATATCATTTGCAAGTGATCTAAAAAGAAGACGGAGACCCCAACCGACGTGCGCCATCGAAATTGCAGGAACACCAGTGACGGCTCTAATTGACACAGGAGCATCCGTAAATGTAATGGGCTGCCAGCGGTACAGGCAACTGAAGCCAAAACCTGTCTTAACACAGTCGAACATGAAAATCCTGACGTATGGAAGCCAAAAGCCTTTACCTCTAAAAGGGAAGATGATGGTGCAAGTCAAGTCAGACGCTCACGAGGTCACCACAACGTTCCACGTCATAGACCAAGAAGCAGGCATCTTAGTGAGCAGCCACACGGCAGAAGATCTGGGGCTGGTAACATTCGCCAACGCGGTTAAGACACTACAGGCCGACAATATACTCAAGCTGTTTCCACAACTTTTCAAGGGCCTAGGGTGTATGAGGAGAAACCCCATGAAGTTGCACATTGATAAGGTCGTGAAACCAGTTGCCCTACGACACTGTCACATACCATTTAATCTCAGGCTACTCGTCGAGCAAGAGATGCAGAATCTAGAGCAGCACGGAGTGATCGAAAAGGTCTCGGGACCTACGCCATGGGTGTCACCCATGGTCATTGCTGAAAAACCAAAGCAGCCAGGGAAGATACCTCTCTGCATTGACATGCACATGCCAAACCAAGCAATAAAGCGGGAGCGACACATCACCCCAATGGTCGACGACATACTGGCTGATCTAAACGGATCCCGATGGTTTTCCAAGCTCGATCTCAATGCGGGATACCACCAGCTGAAGCTAGCGGAGGAAAGCAGGTATATTACGACCTTCTCAACACACCTGGGGCTACGCCGCTACAAAAGATTACATTTTGGCATATCTTCAGCAGCAGAAATCTTCCAAAATGTAGTCCGGCAAATGCTGTCAGGACTTCATGGAGTCCTCAACGTCAGTGACGATATACTCATTCAATCAGCAACGCTCGAAGAGCACCATCGTCATCTCAGGGCCACCCTGAAACGTCTGGTTGACCATGGTGTGACACTCCACTGGGACAAATGCCAATTCTTCCAAAAATCAATTGAGTTCTTTGGCTACGTATTCAGTCAGGAGGGAGTGCAGGTAGACCCCAGGAAATCGCAAGCTATTCAGCAAGCAACAGCATCAGAAGTTTGGAGCTTCTTGGGTATGGCCACATACTGTGGACAGTTCATACCTAACCTCGCTACTGTGCCTGAACCTTTAAGAGCTCTCACCAAGAATGATGCAGCGTGGAAATGGGGAAAAGAAGAAGTGTTCCAAAAAGTAAAGTCGACCCTGTTGAGCAAAACCACCATGGCCTATTTCGACATGACATGGCTTACGGAAATAGTAGTGGATGCCAGCCCCGTGGGATTAGGAGCACTCCTCGCCCAAGAAATAGAGCCAGGGAATTGGGTTCCCCTAGCCTTCGCAAGCAAAGCGCTCACACCAACTGAAGCTCGTTACTCCCAAATTGAGCGAGAAGCGCTAGCCATCAAATGGGCTTGTAACCACTTTCATCTCTATATCAGCGGACACCCGTTCAAGGTTGTAACTGACCACCAGCCACTACTTCCTCTGTTCAGAGGCACCGCTCCGCATCCACCTCCCAGAATTGAAAGGTGGGCAAGACAACTACAGCACTACCAAATAGAAATAGAATATAGACCCGAAACCAAAAATCCTGCTGACTTTCTGTCTAGGCACCCGCTAGATGTACTCCCAGGAAGCACTACACAAGAACAAATTACCGAGGAATACGTACGCATGCTGTCTCAATGGGCCTGCCCAAGAGCTCTTATGATGGAGGAGATAAAAGCAGAAATGGACAATGATGCAGTACTTCAAAAAGTGCTAGAAGCCATACGCAGTGGGTCATGGGAAGGCTTCCTCCAAGGCATCACAGGATGGAACGAACCAGACTGAACCCGGCTGGGGAAAATGTGGCGGGTCCATGACGAACTAAGCACTACTGTTAGTGGCGTAGTACTACGTGGATCACAAATCGTTATCCTGGTGGGTCTCCAGGAACGAGCGACAGTTATAGCGCACGAAGGCCATCAAGGTACAGTGAAAATGAAGTCACGGATGCGCGAGAAGGTGTGGTTCCCTGGCTTAGAAGCAGCCGTGGACACTGTCGTGAGAAATTGCTGGGCCTGCCAGCTCACCAGCAGCCCGGAAGTACCAGCACCAGTGATAACAGAGGATCCAGTACCCTCCCCGTGGTCGTGGGTGAGCCTAGACTTCAGGAGCTTCCCAGACGGAAAGGTGACCGCCGTCTTAGTCGACAGCTACACAAAGTACCCGATTGTAGATGTCATACAGTTCACTCCATTCAACCATTTGCAGCCCGTGCTCGAGAAAGCGTTCGCTCTTTTCGGACTACCTCAAGTCATGAAAACCGACAACGGACCACCGTTCCAAGGAGGAGAGTTCAAAGAGCTGTTAACACAACTAGGAATCAAACCACCGCATCACTCCACAATGGCCTCAAGGCAATGGTGAAGCAGAATGTTTTATGCGAACACTAAACAAAATCCTTCGGATATCAGTAGCCGAACAATCTGACCCGGAAATGGCGCTTCACCGATTTTTGAGAGAATATCGCAGTACTCCACACTGCACTACACAACGGTCGCCGTGGGCACTAATGCTAGCTGGTCCCCGGCAAGACACCATTCCAGTGGCCGATAGCTGGACACCCGAGCCCTACAACCCTGTAGATATGCAAATCTGATGAAGAGCCACTAACAACAAAGCTAGCAGCCGGAGAAGAGCACAGCCGAGAGTCATAGCGGCTGGATGCACCGTCCTAGTGCGTCACCAGCGCAGCGGAGGGAAATTCCGCACAATGTATGAACCCGGACTGTGGAGAGTACTGAACATCAACGGAACAGCCCTCAGAGCCAAGAGGGGAGGAGAGATCATCACCCAGAACATCTCCTGGTTTAAACAAGTACAACCAGATGATGCCGAGCCGTTGCACCCCAGCGGAATAGATGATGAAGAGCCTCCAAGTAGTAGTATGTCACCACGGTCCGACAGCACTCAAGGCCAGATTCCCGAGACTGTCACTTTGACCACGGATGGTGGACAACCCAATGTCATGGAAGCACCGCCAGCCAGATGAGAAGTCAATGAGCTACGCATTGCCGGTACAGCTTAAGGCCAAATCCTAGGCCGACTCAGAGACTGGCAGTCTTTGCATGTTGATCTCTATTTGACATTCACGTTGAACACTGATTTGGGATGGGATGTAGCAGTCTAGTTGTTCCCCTAAAGACTGCTCCCATATCCCGGAAGGACATACACACATTGTAGCACTCTCTGGCCAGGCGTGGCCAGAGAGCTTAAATAAACGGGCGGAGGTCGCACAGGACTTCCGGCCCATACTGCTATCTAAGAGTGCGTGTCCTTATTTCCCTGGGCCCCTCAGGCTAACATAATCATAGCAACAACGAAACGCCACATAGATCACAGACTCGTATTTTATGTGGATAGGTGAGTGGATTACTGCTTTTGTCACAGAGATCCTTTAGTTGCCGCAGTTCATAAAATACAACTCTAATACAGAACAGTGACTGTTACAAAGTGTAATCAAAGAACTGCATGCATCTCCATTACTTACCTGAAACCAATGAACATTGGCAATGTGGTATATTGTAATTCTTTGTAATTACTGTTGAAAATCTCCAATGTGAAACAGTTTCTGTAAGCTGAACAAATGTTCACTAAAAGGAAGTTAAAAAACAAGCTGCTTGCAAACTGCATGAAATAGGTTAGGAAGCTATGTTTTCCCCCCCCGCTCTTTCATGACATATTCCTAATGATGCTAAAGGGTTTTGTTTGGGTATATATACATTCTTATTAGTAAAGCCACCCTTTACTTGTGCTTTAAAACAAATGAAAGGCATGTTAGAGAGGGGCTATGGACAGATGAGGGGCACTTTTTTTTACTAGTGGAAGTAAAGGAATCTGAGGAGGAGGTTGTGGGGGCGGGGGTGCCAAAAATGAATTTCACCCTGGGCGCCACCAGCACTAAAGCCCAACAGTAGCCCATGCAGCCCCGACGTGCGGGGCTCCGAGCTTCAGAGGGCCCACTCCGGAACTGTGCGGCGTGGACAGCGGGCCCCTGCCCTGCAAACTCCTGACTGGATCTGGAGCATGGCGGGGCTCCCTCCATGTACTTGCAGGGTGGCCCCCTAAATTTTCGTAACACCAGGGCTTTAAGTGTGATGAAAAAAGTGTATTTCCCTAAAAGAAACGTGGCCTATATAATTAATGGTGTGCCTAAAATATGTTAACTAAAAATCTGCACATTCCATAAAGTGCATCCCAACCAGTATTTTGGTGCCTTTTTGAGGTCTCTGTTATTACATCCACATATATACCACAACTGACTACACCTAAAACAAGCCAGGACTATTGGCTTTGCCAGTGGCTGTTAGCTGTTTTAAGACAAATGAGTAACAACAATGACTTTGTTGTAAATAATATTGAAAAGATTTTTATTCTGAAATTATGAGAATGTGAATTAAACATTACTAAGAAGTGTGGAAGGGGTAGTGGTCTATAGAGAGAGTCAATCACTCCACTCCTTCTCTTCCCTCACACACCTCTCTTCTGCAGTCTACATTAGACACTAAGGGGCATATGTATGAAGCCCATTTCCCGTTCGCCAGCGGGCCGATTCTCAGAATCGGCCCGTTTGCGAACGGGTAAAAGGCTTTTGGGATGTATCTTCCCAAAAGGCCCCCGCAAAATAGGGAAGCGCTAAATTTGCGATTCCTTATTTTGCAAAAGCATTTAAGGAATGGCAAATTGCGATTCCTTAAATACGATGTAAAAAGCACCCAAGTTGTGCAATTTCCCCTTAAGAAATCGAAAATTACCACCAACTTCAAGTTGGTGGTAATTTGCGATTTCTTTGAAAAAAATTCACTTTTAGCATTTTTCAAAGTGCCATGTGGTGCTCATACATGCCCTAAGGGCATGTATGTGTGCCACATGTGCACTCATGCACCCTGGCACCCTTGAAATTGCATTTTCAATTTGCAATTCTCTAATTGAGAATCACAAAGTGAAAATGTCTTCCCATTCATTCCAATGGGCCTCTAGGCCCATAGGAATGAATGGGGAGGTATTCCTTAACTGCGAATCGCAATTTGCGATTCGCAATTAAGGAATATGTAGGATTTGCTAAATTATTTGCAAATCCTACATACATAGGGCCATTTGCATGAACACATTTTCCCATAGGCACAGAATGGGCAAAATCCTTTGATGCATATGGCCCATAGTGTTTTGCAATTCTCAAAGAGCGATTCTCTAAAAATCGCTATTTGAGAATCACAAATGTAGCCTTTGATATATATGCCCCTTACTCTCTTTTTCATTGCATCTTTCTGAAATCCTCCATCTGCATATCTCACACCTCATCTCTCTGTTTTTAAGCACCCTCTTTACACTTTCTCCTGTATGTACGTCCGTGCATCTCTTTTACTTCACCAACCACCCACTAACTTTCAAGCACCAGATTTTGTTTTAATTTCCCCCTTTCAATATTCTGACAAATGTCTGCCTCCTTCTCACCACACATTTGCCCAGGAAAACAACTGCAACCGGCATTGGTGCCCTTTGCAGAGAGGCCAAGGATTGGATCACCATGTATTCTGAACAACTTTTTGTCCCACTGACAAGCACAGCAAGAAGAAACTCGCACTGCCGTCCACCACAACTCTCAGTCATGGCCCAGTATAAATACCCAGAGGCGACTCAGTTGAAAATATTTACTATACAAGAGCAATATGCTACACAAAAATGCAGAAACACTTCATCCTGGAAATAGATAACTCTGTTATGGACTGCAAGATTATTCAAAGCATGTGAAATATAAACAGAAACGATGTTGATTACCTTAACGATTTTTACCTTTATTATTCAGAACTCGAGACGTGTTTTTGCCTGTGCAATTAATGATCTGAATACACGACCCAAAATGGACACGTTTCAAAGTCTGTTTTTAATTACTACTGGTTCTACAATCCGGAGGGACCCAGCCCACTTAAAGCCCTGCGTAATGCAACTGTCTACAATGGGAGCCCATCCCAGTATGTATTTCAAAGGGTTTATGCATATTAAAGGAGACAGCACTGCTCATCTCAGGACCCCTGGAGTGGAGGCCAGCCACACCAATGGAAGGGCCTTATGCTAAGACACAAAAACAAACTGTGCTGACCTATGTGGTCAGCAGCGTGGCCATATGTATCCACAAGGAGATTAAAGATGAGCAGGGTCCACACTATTAGTCACACTATGTTTGTGACCAGTGGGCCAAGAAAGAAGAGTGACAGCAGAAATAGTGCACATCTTCAAAGCACTATTTGAAGTGATCTTAGGAGAAATTGATTTTTTGTCAGTCACAATCTTTGGTGACAAGATAGTCAAATGGTGTTAATACATTGACAATATTTTTGCTATTTGGCGTAGGTCTGAAATTGATCTCAAAGTGTTCCACGAACAGCGGACCACAGGTCAGCTGAACTTAAATTTACTATGTCTGCCAATTCCAAGAAGATAACATTTTTGGAACTAAATATCACGGTTGAAGATGACAAATTAACCATGAGTCTGCATACTCGACCCATTGGAAGTAACCCTTTGCTACCTTTTACTAGTAACCATCCCCGATCACTAAAGAGAGCCTTCCGTTGGGACAGTTATTGAGAATTCATAGGAATTGTACCAGTAAAGATAATTATTTTTAGAATGGTGCCATCTTGAGTGACACATTGGTGTCTAGAGGGTACCCAAAAAACGGGTACGCAATGCCTTGAATAGGGCATGGTATGCATTAGGATAAAAAAGTAATTAGATCCAATTGGAAGTTATTATCAGTTCTTAACCTCCCTGATCTTTTGTTCTCCTTTAAAAAAAGGAAAAAACGCAGGAAATATTTGGTAAAGACAGCAAGAAAACCAGCTCGCAATGATTTATCTAGCCTATTTACAATACCACCGGTACAAGACCATTATAGGTGCAGCGGTTTCACAGCTTTCCAATTCACCAATAATTCAAAAGAACTGAATATTAATGGGTTCACCAACCTTCAAAAAGTGTTCTTGAATTGCATCACCAGAAATGTAGTTCATTTTATTACTTGTCCAAGTGATAAGTTCTACGTTGGGCAGGCCAGCCAACCAGTCAAAAACTTCATCCGGCAGTATAGATCCAGTATTCGGTGCAAAACCCCAGAGACTCCGTTTGAGCAACCCTTCGAAAGTCAAAATCATAGTGAGAATGAAATCAGATGGTCAGTTATTTGGGTGGCCATCACCAATGTAAGAGGTGGGTCAATGGAGAACATCCTGCTAAGAATGGAGGCAAACGTCATTGAAAAAATCAAAGCTGCAGAAACAGGTTTAAATAAAAATGATGAGATATTGGTCCTCTTACATATTTGATCTCAGACATTCCTAGATGTTGCTCCTTGCCTGATGAAAATTCAAATGGAATTCTTGAACAGCTTATGATATTGCCCAGTGCTTAATTTGAGCCAGTGGTTTCCGGTGATCGGCACTGCCACTTAATTGTCAATACCGGTGCTTGAGACAGCATGCCACAAGGTTGCTCTGAGTGACTAATTTAGAGAGGACTACAATAACAGTTCATTATTGTTGGAAATGGCCCTTTTTGCAGGGTCATCCCTAAGCTTTTTGCCTTCCTCCTGGATTTTTCCTAACCTGTTTTTGTTGGCTTTATGACTCTGGGCACTTTACCACTGCTGATCAGTGCTAAAGTGCATATGCTCTCCCTTTGTAAATATGACTATGTGAATTGGTATATCCCTGATTGGCTTATTTGGTTTACCTGTTAGTCCCTAGTAGCGTGGCCTGTGTGGGCCCAGGGCTGATAACCCAAATGCTGCTGGTGGGCCTGCAGCGCTGGTTTGCGCCACCCACATAAGCAGCTTGTAAAGTGTGTCTCAGACCTGCCACTGCAGTGTCTGTGTGCAGTCCAGAACTGCCATCTTGGCAGTGAAGTGCACCCACTTCCCAGCCCCTGAACCTTCCCTTGGCATCATGTGAGTCACCCCTATGGTAGGGTGCATTGTATGTGTAAGGTAGGACATGCCCTGCTGTGTGTAGCATGTCCTAGTAGTGAATTATACCCAATTTAGTTTTTCAGTACTGTAAAGCTACCTGTTCTCCATAGGCCAGAATGGGAGGTTTTGGCTATTACATTCTATAGTCCTAACTGACCCACAGAGCATGGTAGAAAAACGAATTTAGTATGCCTGAGCTCAGAATATTAAAATACATCTTTTAGTGAAGGTTATTTTTATATTCTGTGTTTGAAACTACCACTTTTAGAGTATAGGTACTTTCTTGCCTAAGCCTTCCAGTGTGCTGTTATTATGTGTATTGCTATTATGTGTATTGGCTGTTTGGTTTTGGAGGGACAGGGCAGGCTGAGTCAGACCTGGGTTGAATAGAGAGATCTGCCTTGGAGTGAGGGGAGGGGTAGCTCCTGCACTTGAATAGGGCTGTGCCTGGCAAGGTGAATGCTGGCTCCACCTCCCACTGTGCCTCTTTCTGAAAGAAAGGATGCAGCCTGGTAAACAAAGTGCTCCAGGGCTGGGCAGAACTGGTTCTGGCTGGGTTCAGAGACTTGTGACTCCTAAGAACAAAGACTTTGGGGGTATAAATATTTGTGCCCAAACCCCTACAATTTGTATTGCTCCTGGACAACAAGAAGAACCTCTGTCCGTGTAACTACAGGAATCTGCAGGAGAAGGACTGTCCTTGTGCTTGTGTGCTGTTTCTTGGACTGGCCTGCAGTGGTTACTACTGGACTTGGAAGAAAAGGAAAAGGTCTTTAAAGGAATTTTTATTTTTGGCTACAGCAATCACCCAAGGGCTAGAAGAGAGCTAGCCTTCTTCAAGAGTCTCAGGCACATCAGACTCCACCACCAGCCTCCTGTTTCCTCCCAGCGAGGATTTCTATCTGCAGGTGAGGCTCCTGTGAGTTCCAGGGCCTCTAGTTCTACTGCGGAGAAAAGAGTGCTGAAAATCGTCGCTAACCCCCATTAGCGAGCTGCTGCAGCTGGTGAGCGTGAGAAAAATCGTCGCTCTGCTGTCGCCGAGGGCTCGCTAACCCTGAAGATTATCGCATCACCCGTCGGCGGGCCTGAAAACGCCCGCTATCCCGAAGATCGTCGCATCACCTGTCTGCGGGCCTGAAAACGCCCGCTATCCCGAAGATCGTCGCAGAGCCTGTCAGCGGGTCTGAAAACGCTCGCTAACCCAAGGATTGTCGCATTGCTTGTTAGCGGGCCCCAAAGTGCTTTCTAACCCCAAATCATCGCATCAAGCTCATCGCAGCGCGGACGCCGAGCGTTCGACATTTTCCCCGCATCGCATCAGGATCGACGCTCCCTCGTGGAGCGCCATTTTCTTTCATCGCAGCAAGATCGCACACGCAACAGGCTCGGTGCATCATCCTCCCTTAGCGGCAAGGATTTTATCGCATCACCGGTTTAGCGTGAAGAAGTTTGTCGCTTTCTCATTGCCCGCAACCCAGCGCATCATCCTCCCTTGCGGTAAGGATTCAACGCATCGCTGGTTAGCGTGAGGAAATTTATCGCTACAACTCCTTAGCGACATTTTTGTTGCTTTGCTACAGAATCCAGATACCTTGTGAGTAAAAGGGTCGCAGAGACCACTGCATTGAACTGAACATCATTTGGTGCACCTTGAACTATTTTTGCAGCATTTTTAAAGTAACCATATTTTTCTAGTATTGTGGATTTTTACTGTTATTGGTCTTGTGATTAAGTCTATATAAATATACCTATTTTTTATAACTACTTGAGTGGTGTCCATTTGTAGTGTTCCTCATTGTATTACTGTGTATGGTCATAAATGCTTCACACACTGCCTCTGAGATAGGACTAACTGCTCGTGCTACGTTACCACAGGGTTCAACAGGGGTTATCAAAGGGTGTAGGCTGCTTACTCTGACTTAGGAAGAAGGGTCCCTACTTGGACAGTGGCCAGCCATTGCCAACTAGAGACCCCCATTTCTAACAATTATAAATTCAATATACTCTAAAAATTACTGTTGCCTGCTGCCCAAGCCATTCCTATAGCAGTCCTGAAATAATCCGAATTGTCATACTTGCTTGAGTGGATGGTTAGTAGTTGTGTTCGTACTGTCATTGGCAGAGCTGGCAGGGGCAGAAGGTGGTGCAAGCTGCAGTAACCTCCTGACCAGAGCCCTGGCACTTATATTTTTTACAATTAAGTACTGATATTGCCATGTATGTTGTGCTGCTCGACATTGTAATACACACACGGATGTAATTCACCACGCTGGTATTAATCACCTAGGAATGAACATTTGTGTAATTATGTTTTGATCAGTTGATTACTGGCAATGTGTTGTGTGTATTCTCAGTCAAAAGGCAAGTGTGAAAATCAGTGTAATTATCTGTATGCTATATATGGCCTGGATTGTTTGCGCCACCACTATGGATTTGCTGGATTTATTGTAGGCACTGTACAATGTGGCCTCATCACTTGGAGGAGTGACACATTTTATTGATTTGCCCAATAGATGTCTGCGTGATTTCTTCCAACTGAGCAGGGCCGTTTCTAGGTGTTTTGCCGCCCTAGGCGAAAATTGAAAAATGCGCCCCCTCTCTTTTACTCCCATCACTCTCCCCCCCTGTCATCCAGGGTTGAGAGGCACACACCTCTACTGCCGAACCCTTCTATGTTACTCTCATTTACTATTAGGAAACACGATCACAACAGTCAGTCCTACAAACAACCTCAACGAAAGGCCCAAGCCAGCCCGTTATGGTAGCCAAACACTCACAGAACTATGTACACGGATGCCCAATAGAGCCTTGTGTTTAAATACCACAGAGGCGTCAAGTGCACCTTGTTTTCAAAACCAGAAACAACAAAAATAGTAACTTGGACCATCTCCCCAGGTCAGACCTAGTGGTTTTGCCAACGCTTGTTTTTTTCCACTGAGGCACCTGAAATAGATACCTACCATTGTATCCATTTAATAGAGGCAGATCACAACAATTAAAAGATTTCCATGTCAGGGAGATTATAGTTTATGATGCTCAAATCTGCGCTAATCAGAGACTATGGCAAGACGTTAATAAAGTTTGGCGTACAACACAGAATGAACTGCTTCTTTGCGCTGTGAATAGAAGTTATTGACAAGCTCGTGCATGGTATCACTATGAGAGTAATCCTGACCAGAATGTGAGCTGGTGCAAGGCAAAATGCACACTTCACCATGGTTGACAAGTGGTTCCATGTTGTGGAACACCTTCAACCAATCCTGGGTTTGCGGCCACCTGTGCATTGCATTCTGGGATTTGCAGTCTTACTTTTAACAGGGTAAGCACTGCCTCAAAAATCCCAGCGTAGACAGTGACGTTGGCCTAAACAGTCACTACTGGATGACGGTATCGGGCATGACACTAGGCTAGTGGAGTTTTATATAGCGCGATCTTGACCCGAAAGTATCGGGTATCAGAGCGCTTTACACGAGCACAAGTTGCGTTACATCATGAGGACACATTCATTTTTGTTAGGCACGAACAGCCTTTTATTATGACAATAGGCCCAAAGTTCACTGAGCTGCCAATATTTCAACCCAGAATTCCGAAAGAGAACAATAACCATTTTTAATAGTTCAAGGCATGTTGAAGATGAAGCCAACTTAAGTGCAAATCTCTACTCATTAAGCCATTAACCAGTTACCAGTAATGAACTGCGTAAAGGTTATATGTGATACCTGCATGATAAGAGGCAATCGCCACGCAGTTACTCTGCTCAACCTTCCAGCAATGTCTTCAAAAAGTTACCGAGCGGTTAAAAAAAAAGATGAATATGGGTTCAAAAATAGTGCCAGCGCAGACCTAGTGCCGTGATAACTTCCACACGTGAGTAGCCAAGCATGTGGAGGTGCTCGCCTTCACCTCCGGGATGGAACTCTGCGCAGAGCTGATGAGAAGTTCTCCCATAACTTTTTTAACCAAGTTGATCAACTCCATTTTATAGCCGCTCCTTGGGGGAAAAAAAATCGAAAGTTCTCGCAACGGGACATCCCGAGCACCAGAAAGCCCAACCCAGTGCTCGTGAAAGGAGCCAAGGAAATCCGAAATATTGGAGTCCAACTGAAAGCGGGAACTGCCGCCCAGCAGAGAAAGAAGAGAGCGAAGTTTGATTGGCAGAGTCCGCCCACCCCTTTTTTAATTGTGCTTTTTTCAGCAATAAATTAGCCGGTTAAAGCGGCAGTACTGCAAAGAGCACACGAAGGGCTCAGGTGCGGCCGGCGGCTTGGCATCATTCCTAGACCCTGGGGTTATGTTCATTGTTGTGCCCTGGGCGCTGGGGGCGCAGTCTACGGGCGGTCTAGGGGCTGAACAAAGAGAGGTGTGGGGTGGAAAGACAAAGCAGGTTTTCATTAAACTCCACAGTGAATTGTTGCAGGACGAGCAGGCTCTACTTAAAATTAGATAGATATATATTTTTTCAAGAAGGAATAATTCAAAATAAGTGAGAGTTAGAGCAAAGCGGAAGAATACGGACACAGCACATAAAAATGCATTTGGGGCACACCCATCCACCTGAGAATTAGTGTTTTTTTTCCCCATTCATTGCTAGGTCTACAGGAACACTACATGCTGAGCGTCGGAAATAAAACATACGTTAGTTACAGAGCTGTCAGAACAGAAAATCTTTCTATTTAAAAAGTGTTGTTTCCCAAGCAGGGCTGTTTCTACCATTAGGCAAGACTAGGCGGCTGCCTAGCTTTACTTTCGTAGGTTCAAAATAAACAAAAAAAACCTTTTGCCGCCCTAGCCCTCTTGCCGCCCTAGGCGGCCACCTAGTCTTGCCTAATGGTAGAAACGGCCCTGCAACTGAGTATGCCGGGTTTCTTGTAAATATATGTGCATGTGTAATATATTGATGTGCACCTCCATGTTCTCCCGCCTGCTTTACATTCACATTCACCAGGGTACATTTTTCTTTGGAGGGTTCTGTAGTGACCTGCTGGTCACTGTTCAAGTTGTTGCTGTACTAGCCACTCCCTGAGGGCTGGCTTACACCCCACCCCACACCCATCCAACACAGGCATCACTGGACATGTGACCCTGTTAATAAAAGGGGCTTGGGCACACGTGCCCTGGGCCAGTTTTACCAAAATAATTCTGTGTCCATGTCGATACTTGTGAGAAGTTGGCCTGGTATATGCTGTTCACTAGTTAAAGTGGACACCTTGCACCAGTACAATTCGACTCTTATGGTAGTAGGTTTAAGGCAGCCTTTTAAAGAAAGCTAGCCTAGTGGTAGCTGTGGAGAGCAGCCTTCAGGCTAAGTCTTTAGAGGAATGTAAAGCAGCTTGTTTTACCTTATAATCTCTTGAATCACTAAATGAAAGGACACCACACAGGTATATATATAAAATATATATGTATTTATTACTAGACACACTCTACTAATCTCTTTATGAGATTAGAAGTCAAGATCATATGCACAAATCAACATTTCATAACAAGTTAAGCACAAATATGGCTGGGGCCCTAGGGGCGTACCAGACCATATACTAAAAAAGAGATTTAAGAATAACGACTTGAGAAGGGACAAGGCCTAAGGCCTTCAGAAGTGCTGGGGCCTCACTAGTCCACCCAAGGCAGGTAAGTAAAGGATCCACGGGAGACGCAAGCAGTGTGAGAACACAACCACGGATCCCAATTGACTTCAAGGGAGCAAGTCGCGATCGGAATTTTAGAGTTTTAGGATACTTCGGGAGAGTCTACAAGCAAGTCACTTACAGGGTAAGTAGTTCTAGAGCCAACACCCACAGTAGCACCGTAGTGCTGGAGTTACCTCACCCAGGGAAGCCGGGTGCATAGGTGTCTTTTGGTGTTGGGTCGCAGCGTAGTTTTCAATGGGAGCCAAAGAAGACTTGCTGCTTGTGAAGACAGGAGAAGTGTCCGGTGGAATCCAAGCCTTGATTCAGAAGAAGGAAGACCTGAAAGCAGAGGGGACAGTGTTCAAAGTCACTTGGCAGTGACCCGGGGCAAGTAAGATGGATGCCCACAGTCGTCGGGTGATTTCAGGTGATCACAGGTGTCTTGACTCTTCTGCCACGAGGTCCAGGAGGCGTTGACGATGACAAGGAGCTGGATTCGGCATGTCCCACGAAGTCTGCAGCTTACTATGGTGTTGGCGCCAACAAGCCTTGGCAACAGCAAGTCTCGTGGAAAGTGAAAAAAATTCAACGGTGCAGACCAGCAAGGTCTGCGGGACTCACCCAGCAAAGGTATGTCAGGGCAGGCCTGGAGCAACCAGGGGAGCACTTTGGATTTGTAGAAAAGGCTTCTGGGGACCCACAAGCCAACCGGCAAGGGATTGCGGAGATGCCTCAGGAGGATTCACTCAACAGGGGCCCACGGTCACTCGGGACGGGGTAGGCCTCTGATCTTCGGTGGAAATCCTGCTGGAAGCTTGGAGCACACGTGGCCCAAGGCACAAGTTCGTAGAACGTCGTGAAGGCTTTGCACTCGAAAATAGTGCACGTACCCAGGGATTGCGGTTCCTCGTCACTCGTGGGGTCCACTTGCCTCAGCGTCACTGGGGACTCACGATGGCCTTGGAGAACTCAGGAAATCCTCTTCCTGGGATGCAGGGACTTTGAACTCCGGCGGGAAAGTTTGCAACCATTTATTGCAAGATTGGGTGCCTGCCAAGTAGGGGAGTCACTCCTTGACTCCAAGGGAGATTCTTCAGTCTTCCAGAGGTAGTGGAAAGTCGAAGGTCCAGGATTCTTCTTCAGAGCGTCGTCCAGGGATATCTAGTTTGCAATGGCAAAGGTTCCCTAACTTATACTAGAAGAAAGGGAGGGACTAGCTCTATGACCCCACCTATGGGAGGGTCAGGGGAGTGGGTGGCTACACCCACTTCCCTTTGTCCAGTTTCATGCCAGAGCAGGGGCAGGTAGCCCCTGAACCGGTTTGGACTGGCATATGCACAGAGGAGCCTACTGCTCCCCCAGTGCAGGACTTCAAAGCACTCTAGGAGTGCACCCACCCAGCCCCAATACACTAAATCCTGTCTAGGAGGTGACCACACCTCCCTGTGACAGGATGCCTATTGTTGGGCCTCCTCCACTGCGCGTTTTGGTCATCAGCAGCAGGGCAGCCTAGTGTCTGTGACTGGTGGCATCCATTTTGTGATGCCAGGGCTCTTCATGATTCTACTGTGTTTCCACAGTGGGCACATGTCTATCCCTCTAGAAGGGTGGGTTCATACTCCCACACCAGTTACTGGTGTGGGGTATGATTTCAAAGCGTTTGACACCAAATATGACTTGTTTTGATGCAGCCATCCCAGAGTTAGCATTTACCGCGAGGTTATAATGCACTTAAGAGTATATGGTTTGACCGCATTCACAAACAGCCCCACAGAATGGACTCTGAGAGCTGCAGTGGGGCCCTGCTCAGGCAGAGGCACCCCCTCACATGGAAACCAAGCACCCTGCCCTCAGGATTGATAGGGCCTGCTTTAGGGCTGACAGATAGGTTTAAATGTGTGTGCAGGGAGAGATATAGTCAACCTATATCTCAGTGAGGAGTGCTAACACTACCTCACCCAGGCTGCAGTAGCAGGCCTGTGGTGTCAGATTTAGTCTGCTTCCCAGGGGTTGCATAATACATGCTGCAGCACCTGGTAGGCCTGTGAAGTACCTATGCCCTTGGTACCTAAGGTACCATATACTAGGGGCTCATAAGGTACCACAGTATCCAATCACTAGTGCATCTAATATTCACTCCAAGTTGTTTAGAGAGAACAGAGAGGCTGGGGCCCTGATTAGCAGGGTCCCAGCCAGACTATAGCTAGAAACCAGTGTAAACATCAGAAGAAAAGTGGGGGCAACATAAGGTGCAGATCCTACTCTCCTACAATACTCCTACTGCATGGGGGCCTAGTGCCCCTCTACTTTACATTGGCGACAAGTGGGTTGGACCTGTGTGTGGTGCCGCTTTGTGGGTGGATAAGGGGGAAAACATTGCCCGTGTCGAGGGCACCCCTGCCAACAGTGAGATGGTAGGGAAGCCTGGAGGGTGGTGGAAGTGCAGTGGAGTTGTGGAATTGCCCAGTGGAAAAGGGGTGGTGTGCCGTGCCAAGTCGGGTGCATGGACCCCGAGGGCGAAGATGATCAGGAGCCCATCCCGCATTGGTGACGCCACCCGACAGCAGAGAGCCCTGCGTGGCGAGTGCGGGAGCCGGTGGAAGTGAACCTGCCGACCTTCTGCAGAGACCCTAGTGAGAGTGGTGCCGGACTGCCAAGGTGCCGGCCCACTTCAGGATTTGTGGCACGAGGGGTAGGAGTTGCTGGTCAACCGGCGGGCATGAGGAGTGCCGGAGACCGGAACAAGCACCAGGCCGAGCTGTCATAGGAGCCCGCGGCGAGAGTGGAGCTTGCCTGTGAAGCACTGCAGTGCGGGGACATAAGGACAGGGCTGCACATCCAGGAAGGGAGCGGTTAAAGAGACTGTGTGTGGCCGGCGCCACCTAGAATTAAATGGAGGAGAGGTCGGGTGGTGAAAGTGGTGACCCTCCCTTAGACGCTCGTGAGGCCTGGTGTGTCCTCCGGTGTGGCCTGTAAAAGAGGAACAGACTTACTGCACTGTGGAAGAGGTGCCCCTGCCATGTGTGAGGTCTCCTGCCACATGGAGACCAGCAGCGGCTTTATGCAATGGCGCCGCACCCCTGGGTGAAGTCAGGGCTTTAAGTGGGCCGGGTCTCACCGGTGCTGAGCACCGGCAGTTTTTTAAAGGGGGCCTCGAAATGGGTCTCTATCGGGTTCTGTTTTGAGCCCTGGCACAGGTGGTCTGTTTTTTTATCCAGACAGCAGTGACAGCAGGCACATCATGTGTGCGTGCTCACACTGCTTACTTCTCACTAGTGGAGAAGTTATGGCATGACGTCATGCCAAGTGAGCATTGTAGGGGAAGGGAAATCCTTTAAAGAGAGTCATTTTCTCTCTGGATTTCCCTTCTCTTTTTGAAACACGGGACCAGCAACATTGTCATGGTGTCTCCAGGGCTTTAAGTTGAAGCTTTTTCAATATTATATTTAACAAGCCATAGTTGCTGCTTATTTGTCTTATGTAACTCGCAACCATTGACAACGCCAATAATCCTGACTTGTTGTAGGCATGATATTACTTGTTGTATCATATATTTGACTGAAACAGCAAAATACCAGTCGGGCGGCACACTATGCTAAGCACAGATTTTTATTTTACGTGATTTTAAGCCATGCCCTTAATGACATCGCCCACGCCCCTTTGTGAGACGCCCCAGTTTTTTCATCCAACTTAATGCCCTGGGTGAAGTGAGCACTGAAACGCCAGCTGAAGTGAGGAGTGTCCAGGGGTTGAAGAAAACAAAAAGGAGCGTCCTATTGCGGCCTTACCTGGTGGTCGGTGTAAGCGGGTGGGGCCCCTGGCCCTGCAGATCTTGGTGCAGCGCGAGGGCCCTGCCCCTGAAGGCCCTGAAGAAAGGAATCGGAGTTGGGCAGCATACGGAAGTCTCCTGCCGCAAGAGAAGATCAAGGACAGCCATAGGCAAGTCAGTGTGCCCTGCCCGCAAGGAGAGAAGGAGTGCTACCGACAGCATGAGGATCCCGAAGAAGTGCTGCCAACTGGTGAAAGCTTCCTGCTGCGCCAGAGTGGCGCGAGGTCCCGACACCCAGCACAGCCTGTGTGGGTGCAGAGAGTTCTGCAACTAGGGGCAGGAAGGACTCCTACGGCAGCCCAGCCAGGCGGAGCCTGTGGCCTGGAGGTCGATGTTACATTGATGAAGGTACTCTGGCTGGTGATGTAATCCAGGAGCCATAGGTGTGGTTAAGTAGATTTATTCATTGTAAGTAGGATGGTAAAAAAGGCCCCACCGGGAGCAGCATCCAGCTGCTCAGCCCATCACACACAAACTGACCACACTTCAAACCATGCATCCACGAACATTCCGATGACATCACACACACAGGCTGAGCAGCAGGGAGAAGGAGAAGACCAGAATACAACACATCTCCCTCCTTTAAACAACAAAAACAAAAGATACAAGAGAAAATAACACAGTAAGTCCTGACGATGACAAGGTCAGGATTACAAATAAGCAATGACGAGAATGTATGAATAAATTTACATAAAATTTAGAAATAACATTACAGCACATTATAAGAACTCAACCCACGGTGAATATTTTAAAATGGTATGATTAATTGTATCACACCAACAACAAAACACCACTCACACTAAATTCAAAAGAAAGATAGGACGACACCTCTCACACAAAACTTGAAGAGCGGCACAATTTCACCTAACACAACCCAATGCAAAAACAATACATGAACATACAATCCAATACTTTAATGTAAAACCTCACATGACCACACATCCGACAATAACCAATGTAAAATCACATATGACCATACGATTCAACCATTCAACTGACTCACTAAACATCACCTAACCACCATCCCTCATCCAAACCAAAAATACCCTAAATATCACAAATCATGCCAGTTGGCCAGACCAGCACAAAAAGTGATAAACAGGAATCCCGAACTAAGAGAAATGGCGCCCCTCAGAATAACAAGGACAGAATTATATCATTTCATGAACTAAACACACACAACATTGGGAATAGGACTCCTCAAAACACTCAATGACTATTTTAAACATATGCCAAAGCATAAGACGACTTTAAAAAGGTACTAGACCCCTAGCGCACAAGGTTTGCGACTCCCTGAAACGCACGCCTAGGCAACACACACTTTAAGGAGTACATGACTCCCCAGCGCTCACAGGATACCTAACTCCTAGAAACGCACACCTAAACCACACATAACACACTTTAAAAGGTATTTAACCCTAAAAACCAATGCCTAGGCCACACACTCTTTAAGGGGTACATGACTCCCCAGCGCTCTCAGGATTCCTAACTCCCAGAAACGCACGCCTAGACAACACTTAACACACTTTAAAAGGGTATTTTATCCCTTGAAACCAATGCCTAGACCACACACTCTTTAAGGGGTACATGACACCCCAGCACTCTCAGGATTCCTAACTCCCAGAAGCGCACACCTAAACCACACATAACACACTTTAAAAGGTATTTAACCCTAAAAACCAATGCCTAGGCCACACACTCTTTAAGGGGTACATGACTCCCCAGCGCTCTCAGGATTCCTAACTCCCAGAAACGCACGCCTAGACAACACTTAACACACTTTAAAAGGGTATTTTAACCCTTGAAACCAATGCCTAGACCACACACTCTTTAAGGGGTACATGACTCCCCAGCGCTCTCAGGATTCCTAATTCCCAGAAACGCACGCCTAGACAACACTTAAAACACTTTAAAAGGGTATTTAACCCACGAACCCAACGCCTAGGTAAAATTACATTTTTAAAAGGGGTACATGACTCCCCAGCGCTCACGGGATACATGACACCCAAAACGCACACCTAGACAACACTTAATACACTTTAAAGGGTATTTGACCCCTGAAACACACATCTAGGCAAACCACTTTAAAGGGGTACATGACTCCCCAGCGCTCACAGGATACATGACACCCAGAACGCACACCTAGACAAAAACAATGACATACTTTAAAGAGTATTTGACTCTTGGAACCAACGCCTAGGCAAAACCACTTTAAAGGGGTACACGACGCCCCAGCGGTCACGGGATACGTGACTCCCCTAAAATACACATGCGCATGCTAACAAATTGAACAAGGTGTGTAAATACATTACAACAAGTATTCAGCAAATTTGGCACACGTAACATGTTGAAAACTAGACTCTGTATCAACAAAACATACGTGAAAAACTCCATACCGCAGATAACAGATCATTAATTTAGGCAAAACACATGGCAAGCACAATTATATGCATAGACAGATGTTATAAGGCAACACAATACGCTTAAAATAATTAAAGTAGAAACCGTTGACACAAAAGCGCAGTGAGATTTGTGCTTGGCAACATAACTGAAATAATTAAAGCAGTCACTGTTCACTGCTCTACTTCTTCAAAAGCGTAAATTATAATTTGACACAAAGAAATTACCGCCGAATACCAGTGGTTCTATCTCTTTAAAAAAAAGTTGCGTAGAAATTGACATGAAGACTGGCAGGTATCCGAGAGTTCAATAAGCAGGAGCCAATGTTTCAGAGTTGCATGAAGATTGAATTAACTTTATTGGCCTGCAAAACAAACAACGTGGTTGGCGAAAGTAAAAGTGATTGGCAAAAGCTTTCCTCCGGTATAGAGTTCTTGTGTGAATCCAAGATGGTAGCACGCACTGGTGACGCCGCACCGGATGGCTCAAGGCACGTCTATGGGTGGAATTGTTATTACATCAAAGAAGATACCAGCCCGTGTTGTAGAGCAGGTAAGGGCACGCGGACTGTGAAAAGCACGCGCCTCCGTTTTCGAAAATTGCATCATTATGAAAAATTTTAACGGAGCACTGTTTTTCACGAAACACTCACAATTAAACACTTGGATGGCATAAAAAAAACAACTGATGTAGGTTGTCAACACTGGTACTAGCAAGGCGTCACCCACATTTTTTGGCTTGTCTGCGGCGAATTAAATGTAGAAAAAAAACGGAAACATTGCCCCATGTCGATGAAACACACCCACAAGCAGCCAGTTCATGCAGCAAAAATCGCATAAAAGGTACACATTTGTCTATATTAGATAGAACTGCAGCCTCAGCACTCTCATGGGTAGTTGTTGTATCCACAGCAGTAATGGATGTTCATAGATATGTACACAGAGTTCAATAGCAATGAACCGTCCTTATGAAGGAATAAACAGATACTTTTTCAACGGATGCCAAAAACAGGATCCAATCAATGTTCACTGTTGGTTTACTCTGTGCAAATAACATCTCCAGCGTTTGTCTCTTTGCCCACCATTTGATATTGGGAATATATTTTGCAACCATAAAAGTATCGATTTTCTAAACATACAAGTGGTGTGCGATGCAAAAAAAAAAATTATGGTGCTTCCCACATGTATGTAGTTCATTTGTAAAAGGAATTCAGGCATAACGATGTTTATGAGCAAAATCCGGTTGATGAAGGGAAAGTAAAACTTTACTTATCAGAGAATGATTCAGGCTCTTTGACAACAAGGCAGGTAGAATAGGCAGCCACTGTTTAACCTGTGCAAGTTCAATACTCAGGACAACATCTTGCGCAGCTTATTTAGGCATTTAGAATCGCTACAGCAGTAAACAACCAAAAGTCCAATGTTGGTGGATTTCAGATTTCAGGCCACACTGTCAAACCACATGAGATTTTTTTTTTAAGTTGTAAATGTCAATAGGCAAAACAGGTTACAAATCAATTGAGCCACACAACTTCCAACGCCAAAAACATACCTCTGTGGGCTGTCTGTTATACAAGACACCGGTGGGGCATCCAAGGCGTGGATTAGCTTTGTCTTCAGGCTCAGCTTGCTTCATTTAGGCGCAGTTTCATCAGATCCTTTAGTTTCATCAGTTCCTTCAGTTACATAAGTTCCTTAGGCGTGGTTCTTTACTTCCAATCGTCGCCACTGTTACATTGATGAAGGTACTCTGGCTGGTGATGTCATCCAGGAGCCATAGGTGTGGTTAAGTAGATTTATTCATTGTAAGTAGGATGGTAAAGAAGGCCCCACCGGGAGCAGCATCCAGCTGCTCAGCCCATCTCACTCAAACTGACCACACTTCAAACCATGCATCCACGAACATTCCGATGACATCACACACACAGGCTGAGCAGCAGGGAGAAGGAGAAGACCAGAATACAACAGTCGAGGGGGAAGAAACGGCGGCAGCTCCCCCTACAGTCACGGGGGGCACCGCGGCCTGCCATGAAGTAAAACACAGTGCTGTAAAAGAACATGATTACCTCCCCCCAGAGAGACTACTTATGAACTGTGTGGGCGTCTAGTTCTCTTCCTGTTGCCCCAAACCCATCTAACACAGGCATCACTGGACATGTGACCCTGCTCTGTGCCTTTTTTTACCAAACAATACTGTGTCCGTATCGTTACTCCTAGTGTTTGGGGGCCTAGTGCCCCACTACTTTACAGGTTCCAGGAACTCTACTTGTACGTAACAGCATACACAGTTTTCCGGAGCGGTTGAGCACTCCATGGTTCATAGACCAGCCGTTGTTTAATCTACAATGTAACGGTCACGTGACGTAACATCAGACGCTTCTCCAGGGGAGCCGCAGCTGTCGCCGTAACCGCCCAGGTGTTTCTGTGACAGTCTCGAACGCCCTTGCTGCGTCATGACTTATCCCAGCACTTTCACCAGGCCCGGCTCGAGCACTTCGAATCTTCTTAGAGAGCCAGGGAGAGGAATGGGTGGGCCATAAAGATGAGTGGGCTTGCTCAGAGACGACCAGGTGCCTGAGAGCTGGGCCTGCGTATGCTGGATAGTCTTGCATGTATGTGAGCTGCATATTTTACATACTGCCAGATGCTATTAGTTTTAAGTGTGTCCACCGTTAATCTGTCCACCTCAACCTCCTTTCTCTCTGTCACACCCTCCTCTCTCCCAACCTCACCTGCCTCTTTCTACTTCGTCCTGCTGTTCCGCTTACCTCACCCTTTACTCTCTTGCACCTCACTCTCTTCACCTGTCACATCACCCTACTCTTTCTCCATCTTATCCACAGGTTTCTGTACGTAGCCCTTCTATTTCTCCACTTCACCCTCGTATTTCTCTCACCTCACCCTCCTCTCTTTCCACCGGATCGTACTATTGTACGTTCTCTCTCTACTGACCCCGCCATCCTCTCACTGGGTGTGAACGCATGCTCACTCCATCCTTCAGTTCCACCTCCTCCACCTCACCCTTCTCGCTCTTCTTCACCCTTCTTTCGCTTCCTCCCCTTTTCATTCTAACTCACCCTCCTCTTCCTCTTGCTCACCCTCCTCTGTCTTTCCGACTCGCTGTCCTTTTTTCTACCTCACCATCCTCCTTTTTTCTCACTATCCTCCCTTCTGCCTCAACCTCCTCCCTATCACCCTACTGCTCCTGTGTTTCACCTTCCCTTCTCTCCACCTCACCCTCCTCTCTACCTCTTCCTTTTCTCTCTTACCAGTTTGGGACCCGAGGAGTAACAGCAGCTCTTCAGTTGGGGCCACAGGAATTATGCAATAGGGAAGGGCCAAATTATGCAGCAGCTTTGACTAAATTATAAAGTGTAATGCGGGGTAGAATGTATTATTTTGTTGTTTTTTGCACATTAACACTGTCTGGAAGAAGAAACTGAATAAAGAGAAGAAAAACAAAAGGTTGAAAAGAGAACCACAAGAAATTGAATTAGAAGAATTGAGGGAGAGTGTTTATTTAGAAACAAAGAGGGATGATGAAAGAGTGACTGGTGTGTAGTGTTGTGTAAGGAGAAAAAAGACATTTCCGATTTCTCCTAAAATGGGACAAAATTTTCACAAATTTTTTTTTTGGGGTTTATTTGGTGATAAAATCACCAAAGGGGGGATTGCTAGAGCAGAGTTTTCAGTTTGAAAATAACTGGGTTTTGAAGCTCTGGCATGTCTATTTGTTATATTAATTTATTAATTATTAATTATTAATTATTTGTCTTGTGTAAGTGTTTATACTTACTAATCAACTCGTTTGTTTTAACAAGAGAGAATTACACGTGGGAATGCATAAGTGTGCTGTTTAACAATAATGTGCATGTTTTCATGTTTAAACGTTGCTGAGTGCTGTTTATTTTTAAAGCACGAAACGCTTTTCGAATTAATGCTTTTCTATGTTGCGAGAGCTAGATAATTGCATACACATAAGGGTATTAGTGGGGTTAACACTGTTCAATCACTATGCTGTGGTAACGTTGTTTTTGTCTCTTTTAATTAAGATGGTCTATTGTGGCCTATTGTGGCCTAAACAAAGATGGCCGATACGTAGAGCCTGGCCTCGAGTAGAATTTGTGACGAGAGAGAGCCTTGCTGAATATGGTCCTGAAGTCAGCTGACCACAGTCCTTGCTTTGCCTGGTTGAAATTTTCTGTGAGGACAGCAGCAGTTTTGGGCGATCTCCAAGTGAAGTGAAGCGTCCTTGGCAGCTTTGGGAAACAAAGGAGCTTTAAAGAAAGACTCTGAACTGTGATCTCATTGCCGAGGAGACGTGGAAGTTACAAGATACAAATGTATTTTTTTGGGTTCCTGTTCCGTTATGTTTATTTTGTGATTTTTCCTGAGCGGAGATTTTCAAATGTAGCGATGCTACATCCTTTCCTTCTCGCTTTGCTCAGAGGTTTGACGGAAGAAGTTAATACAAATTATATTTTCTTTTGTTCGATTTGCTATAAGAATTGTTAGCCTAGAGAGGGCTTTGCCACTTGCCATTTGCCTTTTGCCGCGTTCCGAATCTGCGTTGGTGAGGATCGTTGCTGAGAGGACTTCGTCTTGAGAGACTTTACTGAGAGACCGGTCCTGACCCGTTCTGACATTTAGCTAGAATAGGTAACTATGAGAAAAAATGATTTATTCTGATTGATTTTCTTTGACTAATTTTAGATAAAGCAATATAATTTTGAATATGGTGTTGGTTATTATTTCTTGTCAATTATTGAGTATCCTATTTTGATTATTATTGTATAGATTGTTTAGATTATGTTTAAAGGCAGTCTCAATAACCAGATCTTATCGACCCCGATATAGATGCAGGGTGTTTAGGAGTTTTCTTTCCACAGGTTATTGCTGGTAGAGTATTTGAGCGTGTGTTAGTGAAATGGGCCCTAGTGTATGAAGAATGTATGTGCGTGTAACTGTGAGATTACTCTATCCGTGGAAGTAGGGATATTATATGCACCCTGATCTCTATCAGTAGCTCAACTACTGGCAGATATGGAAATGTTAGGACTCCAACAGAAGGTGTCTGGCCCCACTCATACTACAGGTCACACTCTAG
This sequence comes from Triturus cristatus, assembly GCF_964204655.1. Taxonomy (NCBI): domain Eukaryota; kingdom Metazoa; phylum Chordata; class Amphibia; order Caudata; family Salamandridae; genus Triturus; species Triturus cristatus. The sequence goes on from NC_140580.1 coordinate 992,208,160, forward strand.
ACTTGGTGTTTACTAGAGACAGACCCCCTAGCCCTTAACTCAGTGGCGGCTGAAGCAGATAAAGAGTGTGGGGCAGGTGGAGGGGATACCGGGGAGGGGTTGTGGGGAGCGGGCAAGGGGTTAATAATCTGCCGACTTTGGTGCTTGAAACTAGAGTTCGAGCCTCGAGGTCGCATCCACATCCTGTGGCTCTGGGCAAATCACTTAATCTCCCCGTGCCTGAATATGTAATGTTAATACAGTGCTCATGTAAAGCGCTCCAATACCTTCGGGTCGAGTTTGCGCTATATAAATATGCACAAAAAAAAAATAATAATAATAATAAAAGACTTACCTGGTTCTGCCTGCCGCCTAGCACTCCTCTGCTTCCAGTTCATGGCATCACAGCCTCCCCATCCAATTGCTGTGCTGCTCTCAAGCATGAGGCATGAGAGCAGCATGAGAATTGGCCTAAGCAGGCTGGAATAATGCTCGCTCAGGCACAGGGAGTCGGTGTTTTTTCTCCAACCCAGCTGTGCAATAAAGCTGGGTGGGTGAAACCTAAGTGCTCATGTCAGTTTGGTCAGTCTAGGACAGCAGGGCAAACCGGCATGCACACTTAGAAGTGCACATACCATTCCTCCTCCCCCCTCTCACGGCCCGGACACACCCCTTCCTGCACACTCTGGCTTAGCCAGCAGATGAAAAATAAAACAATAATAAAATATCATTTTATTTTTAAGCTGAAGGCTCTGAGCCAGTGGGGTGAAGCTCCTCCGGCATTGCGGTGGAACCACCGCTGCCTTAACATGGACTGATCACCACCTGATCAGTTTTCATGTTCTGAGGGCTGCGGGGCCTGGTCAGTCCAAAAGATCAAGTAGAAGAGCTTTGAAACATTGGAAACAAGTCACTTATCCTCTTTCAGTACTGCTTTTCAGCCACCTGATACTACATATAGTAGGGATATAAATTCTGCTTTGTCTGATTATTAAAGTTCTCTCTCAAGCTTTTGACAGTGTCGCCCCCCCCTTCAAACAAATTTAATCTAATCCAGATAGACACCATACCCCTTGATACTCAGAGGATCCGAGATTAAGAAATCTAAGTATAGAAGGCTAGAAAGTAGATGGCGTGAGACTAACATTCCCTCAGACAAAGATGCTTACAAATTATTGCTCGCCAGCTATCACAGGACAAAAAAGCCAGTAGCAGCCTGTGGAGGGAGTGCTGCAGGGTGGTGAGGCGGGGCAGGGGAGGAGCAGGGTGGGGGAGTAAACTACGGAATACGGCCTAACGGAGGTAAGTAAACAAATAAATAAATAAAACAAATTTCATTGCGCACGCTGGATTGCCAAATGCGATGCAGCGCGCGCAACGAAATTCGTTTTATTTATTTATTTGTTTACTTACTTCCGTTTGGCCGTATTCCATAGTTTACTACCCCCACCCTAATCCTCCCCCGCCCCGCCCCACAGCACTCCCTCCACAGGCCGCTACTGAAAAAAGCACGTAAAAGCCATGTCACTTATAAGGTTGATCAGGCGGGGAACTCAGCGAAATAACTATTCTAGGTTCTAAATGAATTCACCACACTGCTCGCATGTACATTCACAATCCCGGCATCTCAAGAATTATGTGACTCACTTGCCGATTTCTTTGAGGAGAAAAATAAATAAAAGATATCAGAACTTTCCGAAGCTTTCTTTACCCCAACCTGCCTGGAGAGGTTTACTTCCATCTCTCAAGTGAAAGTGCAGGATATGCTAGAAAAAGCTAAATCTGGCTCCTCCTCAGACCCTTGTCCTCCCCAGAGAACCATTAGCCTATCAGCCATATTAACACCTTCCATAACTTTCCTCTTTGATCTTTCTATAGAGTCAGACAAACTGCTGCTAGACTGGAAAGCTGCTCAAGTCTCACCCATCCTAAAGAAAACTAATGCGGATTCAAAGAACCTTACCGTCTACCGGACCATCCCTTTCTTCCCTCTGTTAGATAAGACCTTGGAAAGTCTGGTAAACAAACAGCTCTGCGTCTATCTGGAGGAACACAGCATTCTAAACCCCCCTCAATCCGGTTTTAGAACCTTCCATAGCATGAAACTGGGTTGGTGGCTGTGAATTATTCTATTAGACTTTCCCAGGATGCTGGCAATCCATCAATGCTGGTAGTGCTCGATGTATCTGCTGCCTTCCATATTGTTTCTCACACCATCTAGCTTTGTAGGCCTTACAAGGTATGTATCCATGGTAAAGCCTTACGCTGGCTTATTGACCTTTTGGAAAACGGAATGCGGACGATCGCCTTAGTCTCCATAAGTGTTGTACAATGCATGTCAACAAGAGGGTTCCTCCCTGAGCCCCACGTTATTTAAAATGTACGTAGCCCCCTGGCTCAGATTGTCAAATTCTTCGGCTTTGAAGTCCTATCCTAAGCAGATAACACCCAATTAATTATCTCGTGGGGCAAGATCTTGACAAGTTCAAATTGAGATTCACCAACTGTATGAGGAAAACAGCTGCCCGAACGAGGCACAATTACTGTCAGGTTCTGTCAGGTTCTCATGAACCGATGAAGAGAACTCCTCAGGATCTGGACGATGCACAAATATATCCATCTCCTGACTTCCCCAACTTTGATAACGGCAACACAGAGTGATCAAGCGAGGGAAGGGAATAGGGTGGGAACAGCTGGGGAAAGGGAAGCCGGTAGAGAGAGAACACAATATTAAATACAATTCCAGAACAATGGCTACTCTCATATAGTCTCACTAAGGCTGTAAGTACCTTAAACCAAGCCGACGTTGCATCTGATTGAATCTCTTGAATCTGAGGAGAATACCCTTCTCAGATGCTAAAACCTACAGATACAAAGCAATACTCCCTTATGTTTCCTCATTCCACATGCTTCAATCTATGGCCAACCCAGCGTCATTCATACATACCATTTTCTTCCATTCATTGCCACCAAAAGAAAAGAACGTAAATGATAAGAGCTGGCTGTACACATTGGAGAAGAGCAAACAAAAGTGATGTGGCAGGAAGTTAGAATGTCTTTGCTCCAGGCCACCACAGTTCACAAAGTCACAGTTAAAAAAAATAGAGCAAAAAAGTATTGAGAAAGAATAAGGTTTCATTGAGCCAGAATAGTGAAGGCAAACTGTAACGAGTACCACAAGGAGAGATGAAAATTAGAATGTAATGTCCATATCTAATCCTGAGAATCCAGAAAGGAACCTGCAACAGTCACAAACGTAAATAAACATCCAGAAATACTTCTTCCTAGAAGTCAATGCAAAACACAGGAGTGGAGAATATGCCTTCTCACGGCTTCTCCGTAATGCCATTGTTCCGGGAACTCGAGGACGTGTAACTGCCACCCAAACCTGGGTAGCCAGGAAGAATGCTTCTGCCGGCAAAGACAAAACCCACGTCTCGGTAAAGAAACCCCCGGTTTCCGCAACGAAACCAAGGATCTGCAGCACAACAGCCGTCCTCCTCAATAGACCCCGACTTGGAGCAGGAAACCAGAGCAGCAGCCGCTGCTCTGGAAAACCTTACGAATCTCCAAATACCTCTCGCACCGATCTGAATGAGAGGTTCACACATACCAATCCAAACCACGAAGAATTACGCACCGCAGACGGAGCATGGACGTTGCCACAGGGTTCCCATGAATCATCCTCCGAGGGGTAGCCTTTCCAGAAGATCAGATACCGCAATCTAGCTTTCTGATACTTGGAGTCCAATACTCTTTGTACTTCGTATTCCAGATGTCCATCACGCATCACAGGCGGTGCAGCTCTGCGTCTGGCTCCAACAGCCGGTTTCAGTAGACTGCAATGAAACACCGGATGGATTAGTAGAGTAGCCGGTAACCTCAATTTATAAGCCACTGGATTGATCCTTCGGAGTACGGTATAAGGACCGATGAATCTGTAATGAAATATGCTACTAACCCTGAAGCAAATGTTCTTAGTGGTCTCTGGGTTGATAAATGGGCACATCTCTACGGAGCTTATCCGCACATTTCCTGTAGGATTCTTTGGTGTGAGTCAGGTGGATCTGTACTTTTTTCTGTATGGCATGTAGACTCTTGATGTGCCCCATAACAGTTGGGTGATCGGACACCTCACTAGGGATGATCAGTGCGAACACTTTAGCATGAAATCCATAATTGACCTTGAAATGTGTCCCTCCGACGGACTATGCCAAGTGTTGGTGTACGCCAATTCTGCCATCCACAATAACGTGACCCACAATTCAGAGGCATCCTTGGAATAACAGCGCAAGTACTTTTTGAGGGTCTGGTTCAACCGCTCCATTTGACCATCCCTCTGTGGATGGAAGCTGGTAGATGGAGCCACTTCTACTTGAAGAGCCTTACACCACACTTACCAGAATCGAGCGATGAACTGGGGTCCCCTGTCAGACACAATGAACTTTGGGAGTCCATGCAACGAACCACCTGAGATAGCAACAACTGAACAGTCTGTCCAGCTGTAGGCAGATTCTTACAAGGTATGAAATGTCCCATATTGGTAAGACTGTTCACCACCACAAGAATGGTATTTTACCCTTGATCCAATGGCAGGCCGAGAACAAAATCCATGCTAATGGTTTTCCAGGGCTGTGATGGTGTGGACATCGGTATCAATTTCCCTTTGGCTTTTGCTTGTTCTCCCTTAGCATGCGGGCAGACTTCACAATGAGCTACCCATTGTGTAACATCCTTAGATAACGTATCCCACCAGAACTGCCATTGTAATAGATAGATAGTCTTTAAACGACCCTGATGACCAGCAAGAGCTGAATCGTAACACCTGTTAAACGCCTTTAACCGGAGTTCCTGTGACGGTAGATACAATTTGTTCACATAGAACGGCAATCCCTGCTTTATCCCTCTATGAATGTTTTGATCCGCCCATTTTTCCCAAAAGGTGATTGATCGATGACCTTTTACCTCTTCCAAGAAATGTTCCAATTTAATCACACACAGTACTTTTTTGGGACTAACAATTGCCTTGGGTATTCCCTGCCTTGGCCTGGTATCGTCATCTTGTCTAGCAGGGTGTCTGCTTTCCTGTTTTCTATCCCAGGATGAAATGTAACAACAAAGTCATACTCAACAAAGAACAGCATCCATTACATTTGTCTTTGCGTTAGATGTCTTGACGTTTTCATATACTGTAGATTTCTGTGGTCCATGTACACAGTGATCGGATGATGGCCCCCCCACAGATAATGTCTCCACTTTTAGAATGCCTTTTTGATGGCCAATAGTTCTTTTTCCGCTATGGTATAATTACTCTCTGCGGGATTCAGTTTCCTGGATAGAAAGGCTACTGAATGTAACTGTCCAGTTTGCCTATCTCTTTGTGACAAAACTGCCCCCACTGCAATGTCTGAAGCATCTGCCTCCACTATGAAAGGGATCTCCGTTTGTGGAGGTTTCAGTATTGGTGCCGTGGTAAATGCTGATTTCAAGTACTTAAAAGCTTCCATGGCTTCATCATTCCAAAGAAAGGGCATTCCCTTTCTCAACAGCCTTGTGATGGGAGAAATCACATGTCAGAAATGGGAGATGAACCTTCGGTAGTAATTGGCAAAACCCAAAATGCATTGCACATCTCTTACATTCTTAGGAACCGGCCACTCTTGGACCGCTTGCACCTTTCTCTCAGCCATGCTTAATCCAGAGGGACTCAATATCAGTCCCAGGAACCCAACCTCATCCACACGGAACTCACATTTACTCAATTAACAGAACAAACTATGTTCTTGTAATCTCTGTAGTATCAAGGTGACGTGTTTCACATGCACCTCCTGGTTGATGGAATGAACCAGTATGTCATTTATGTATACAACCACAAACTTGTCCACGTATTCCTTGAGTACATAATTTAAAAAGTACTGGAAGGCTGCAGGGGTGTTACATAGCCCAAAAGGCATGACCATATAGTCGAATACACCATACGTGTTTTAAATGCCGTCTTCCACTCATCCCCCTCTCTCATCCGAACCAGATGGTGGGCACCTCGGAGATCAAGTTTGGTGTATATAGTGGCTTCCCTCACCTGGTCCAACAATCATGAGATTAGAGGAGGAGGGTATCTGTTCCTCACAGTGTTCCTATTCAACATGCTATAATCAATACACATCCTCAAATCTCCGTTGGCTTTTGATATAAAGAAAAGTGGCGAGGCTGCTGGAGAGCGGAAAGGCCTAATAAACCCTGATTCCAAATGATGGTCTAGATACTCTCTGAGATGTTTTGTTTCAGGCTTTGACAAGGCATACACTCTACAGGAGGGAATGGAGGACCCTGCAATCAGAGCTATCTGACAATCATATTACCGGTGAGGAGGGAGACTTTCAGCTTGTGTTTCACTAAACACATTGCTGTATGGCACATAGAACAAGGGTAAAACAATCTCTTTCTCAGCTGCGGTGGCAAAATGATACATATGAGTGAGAGCTAATGTGTGGGACGATGGTTCCTGCAAACAATGTTTTCTGCACTCTTCCGACTCGAATGATACTGTTTTCTTTTTCCAATCCATGGAAGGGTTATGCTGCCATAACCAAGGCATGCCCAGTATTTCCTCATACTGAGGGGCTTCAATTGTATTCAATGAAATGTTTTCAACGTGTTCCTGCGTATCACCTGTCAGATTTAACCCAACCCTTTCCGTTTGTTCAGTGATGGGACCGGATTTTAAAGGTTTGCCATCAACTGCCAACACTGTCTCGGGAATCTCCCTGGGAATACATTGCAATTCCAAACGTTGAACTAAAACCATAATCAATGAAGTTACCCGAGGCTCCAGAATCTATCATCACCCAAACCTGGTGTTGTTGATGATCAGTTCTAAGAATCATGGAGAGCACGATATGGGATTCCGTAGCCTTCAAATGGGTTCTAGACAAAGAAAGAATCTTCCAGTCATTATCAGAGTGAGCAGGTACAATGGATGTACCCTTCGAAATGGAATTCTCAGTTTCCTTATGCACCACAGTGAGTGCTATCTTCTTGTTAGAGGAAAAAGAACCCTGAGCTTTGGGTTTAGAAGGACATTCTCTAACAAAATGTATTTTCTTCCCACAATACATGCATAAACCATGTATCTGTCTATTCTCTCTTTCCTCCCTTGACAGAGGTGCTCTAATGGCCCCCACTTCCATTGGTTCTGTACCCTGTTCATTGTTTTTGAATGGTTTCATCAATCCTCGGTCAAATCTGGCATAAGACCTCTCTCCTCTTTGATGCTCCCCACCTCTCTCTGATAATCTATGAACCAAACGTAGGGTGAGATTCATCAAATCAGTATATGTGGTGGGTTGAGGGTCTATCTGCGCTAAAACATCTTACATCTCCCCCCGCAATCCTTGCTACTAGAGGGACATCCTTTTTTCTTCAGGGCAAGCTGTTTCGGCTATCAAACGATTGAACTTGGTTAAATAGGTTATCAAATCCTGTTTTCCCTGCCGCATATCCAACAACTCCCTGTCTGCACTAAACATAGTAGCTTGTCTATCGAACACTCTTTCGAATTTACTCCGAACCTCGTTTCAGTCAGAGAGTAATAGATCGTCATATTTCACTAATGGTACTGCCCAATTGGCAGCATCATCAGCCAAATATGAAATAGCTAAAGCCACACTTGAATGGTTGTTAGGAAAAGAAGCAGGTTTGCAGGTAAAATGAAGTATAACCTGGGTCAAAAACAATTGTATTATTTGAGGATCCCCTGAGTATCTCTCAGGATTGGCTAGTGGTATGGGTGGCGGCACGTTAACCTGGATCTGTGAGGACGATGCCGATACATCAAAAGGGTTTCTGGCTTGTCTTTCCACTTTCTCTCTAAGAGCTGCCATTTCAGCTTGGGAAGTGACTAATTCGTGTTGCACTAACACTAGTGCTTGCAGAACTTCATCCAGGGAGGCCATGTCAATGGATCGCCCAAATCAGGAGAAGCTATATTTCTTGGGTGCGTAGTTCTGTCCGGTTCTGTCAGGTTCTCATGAACCGATGAAGAGAGCTCCTCAGGATCTGGGCGATGCACAAATATATCCACCTCCTGACATCCCCAACTCTGATAACGACAACACAGAGTATAAGGGCGATCAAGCGAGGGAAGGGAATAAGGTAGGAACCTGTAGAGAGAGAACACAATATTAAATACAATGCCAGAACAATGGCTTCTCTCATATAGTCTCACTAAGGCTGTAAGTACCTTAAACCAAGCCCACTTTGCCTTTGATTGAATCTCTTGAATCTGAAGAGAATACCCTTCTCAGATGCTAACACCTACAGATACAAAGCACAACTCCGTTATGTTTCCTCATTCCTCATGCTTCATATATGGCCAACACAGCGTCATTCATACATACCATTTTCTTCTATTCATTGCCATCAAATGAAAAGAACGTAAATGATAAGAGCTGGCTGTACACATGAGAGAAGAGCAAACAAAAGTGATGTGGCAGGAAGTTAGAATGTCTTTGCCCCAGGCCACCACAGTTCACAAAGTCACAGTTCAAAAAATAGAACAAAACACAATCCAGAAAGAATAAGGTTCCACTGAGCCAAAACAGCGAAGGCAAACTGTAACGAGTACCACAAAGAGATGACAATTAGAATGTCATTTCCATATCTAATCCTGAGAAACCAGAAAGGAACCTGCAACAGTCACAAACGTAAATAAACATCCAGAAATACTTATTCCTAGAAGTCAATGCAAAACACAGGAGCGGAGAATATGCCTACTCCCGGCTTCTCCGTAATGCCATTTTTCGGGTAACTCAAAGACGTGTAACTGCCACCCAAGCCTGGGTAGCCAGGAAGAATGCTTCTGCTGGTAGAGACAAAACCCACGTCTCGGTAAAGAAACCCCCGGTTTCCGCAACGAGATCAAGGCACAACAGCCATCCTCCCCAATAGACTCGACTGGAGCAGGAAACCAGGGCAGCAGCCACTGCTCTGCAAAACCTTCCGAATTAGAGGTTCACACATCCCAATCCAAACCATGAAGAATTACTCACGCCGGCCGGCATGCGTCATAGTCAAGTACACTGGGCCATTTTCTCATAACAACCCAAGCAGTCTGGGAGATGTAGTTCATCCCCTCCAATATTCATATGATCCCAATGCAGGCGCTATCCGACCTAAATCCTGACAATTACCTACAGCTGAATGGTGATAAAACCAACATTTTGTTGTTTGGGAAGCAAAGACTCTATGGTCCACAGATTGGTGGTCATCCGAATTGGGTCCTGCTCCTAGCCCCAGCAGGATAGTCAAAAATCTCAGCATTTGGCTCGATGAGACCCTCTCCATGAAAGACAAAATATCCTCTGACTGTGTTACCTGTTTTTCAACCATGCACCTTCTTAAGAAGGTGTCCCCATTGCTCCCCTTCAGAAAAACTTTCCCTCTGGCCATGATCAAGAGCCGTATTGACTATGACAATGCCCTTATGGTTGTGGTTAGTAAAGCATTGCTTTCCAGCTCATGGTAGTGCAGAACACAGCTGCACGACTGGTCTGTAATATTTCTCCTGTTACACCATCTCCTCCTACACAAAGAGACCTGCACTGGCTTCTGGTCAGAAAGTGCTCCTTATTTAAACTTGTTGTCTCACGCATAAATCGCTACAAAGGAAACTTAGCTCCTGTTGCCCCACTAGACACCTTAGATCTAAGGATAAAACCTTTCTCGCTTTTGCACTTTGAGATTTGCAGCCGGTCCTTTTCTTACCTCTACCCTTTCCACTGGAATAAACTACCTTTTCACATTCGCTCCTGCCTGGACTTTGTTAGATTTTAAAAACTTCTGAAGACCTGACTGTTCTAATGAGTGTGTTTTGCTATGTGTCAGGTAAGCGCCGAGGTTTGTCTGTGCTATATTAAGCATCTTTAACATAACATCCATGTGACAAAATGAGATAATTATTTGTGAGAGTGTTAATATTGAAAAAGTCAATGTACGCAGTGAAACGTGTGTGCAAAAATGAAATCGAATCACTGTTGTCATAATCACCTGATATGACCTCCCCATCAAACCGGGTCAGAAATAGGTGGTCAGGCAGGCACTGATTGATAGATCACAGGTAGGGTGACACTTATCCAGCAGAACAAATCCGCAAACAGGAAAGACCCATAATAATCACACGGATAGGCAGTGACACCACAATGGTGCAGGGTAATTAGCCCCAATAAAACGCATATGGCCGGAGGGGTGAGGTTTTCCCAAAACACCATGAAATTAGATGCCACATGAAGTAAGGAACACTCAGCTAATCAGAACACAGCACAATTAGTACACACAGTGATCACATGCTCCTCATGCCGGACATCAGGACACGTTACCCACTGGCCCACATTGGGGTCACAAGAGGTCGAGACCCACCTGCATTTGTTATCAGGTGGCCAAATTTACGGCTCCAAGACCAGTCCCACATTCCTTTCCCTAAAAAAAATCTACAAGTTGTTTTATGATGCTCCAAGAAGTGTATATAATGACACTCAAATTGATTGTACTTTGAGACAGTTCTCAGTCCCAGGCGCTGTAGCTGTGCTCCTGGCAGAAGCGTTTAATTAAACCAACTGTTGCTGTTTTGCCAAACGCCTGTTGTCTTTTGTTTTTTCAAGGTAAATTCACATTTGAGCAACATTTTTCCGAGCCAGATAGGAGAGAGTGGTTCTTCGAATCAGAATGCAGTTGAAGGAAAAGGACCCAGCCTAAACGAAATGGATTCACATCTGCGCTGCAAGGAAGGTGAGCAGACGCCGCAATTGACTGAAAGCTCTGCTGAATCCTCAGGGTAGAGGTCCATCCTGAAGCCACCATCAGTGGGTAACAGACTGCATCTGATCCTTAGTCCCAGCATTTGGAGCATGGTAAACTAGGAAGAAATGCAAGAATTTAACCTGAGTGCCCCACACTGACAGAAATCTGACATATTGCCTATTTTATGTGTCCGAACTGAGTAGTCGCAAGGTGGCCTCAGAGGGCTTCCCACGAGGTCACCTTTTTTTTATAGTCAGTATGCTAGGAAAGGTGAAAGTTGTTTAGTGACTTGGACCACTAGGCTTGACACAGTAAGTACGCTTGACCCTGGGTGTGATACAGGGGCAAGACCTCACTTCTAGTACCACTTGGCATGACACAGAAGGTACACGTAGGCCCTGCATGTGATATAGGGTGTAATTTGGACGTTAGGGAAAATTTGGACCTTGGAGATTAGGTGTAGCTTGTACTTGGCCAAGGAGGGCATGTGGTTGTCAAGTTGTTCCATCTTCCCTGTGTAAATTGTTGTCATCTCTGTCCCAGAGCTGATATTGACAGACTATCGGGCTCACTTAATCCTGTGTACCACGCAGAGCCTCCCCTAGTCATCGGGTAGCATACGCTAGGAGCGGGCTCAGATATTTTTGACAGAGTCATTATTTTTACTCATTCAGTTTTTTCTCCCTTTCTCTTCATTAAGGTGTCAAATTGATGCATTCTTGATGTTGTGGTACTGCGCAACTGTGTTTCATGGTAAGTATTGTGTTTTATCAATAATTTAATGTGCTTATGAAGGCATTGCTATTTCTCACAAATTGTTATTCCTTGTCTGCTATTTTTGCTGCTAAATTCACATTTTGAATTAATCTTTGCTCTTACTTTCAGGGTTTAACCCTTCATATGTGTTGGTATTTTTGTTTATGAAATGCTTATTTTGATGCATCCATAGGCAACGTTGATCTCGTAGTAGAGTAGATATTGCAGGCAATATTTCTTATGTATATATTTCCACAAGACCCGGGAAGAATTTAAGATTATTAAAAAAAACTTGAGAAGCCAGAGTGTAGCAGTCCCTTAAAAAGTTCCCAACTATTAATGGAGTCGCTGCTAAACCACATGCAATCGAAATTCCCCACAGTCTAATAAACGTAGTAAGTTTTGCACACACTAAGGCCCACGCGTTCCCCTAGCCAGAGGGGGGAACATTGACACCAACATAATTGAACACACAAGGACATGCATTTAGACCAAATATGTAGGACAAATGAAGGCTAGAGGAGAGGCACTGCTAGAACTTTGGGCCATCTTTGAAGGCCAGACCGACAATACGATCCCAGAACCAGCAAGTAAGGCATACGCGCCTCTCCCAACTTATGTAGGAATGGAGGTGTTCTCCCCAATGCCTGTTTTCCCTGCATTAGGGTATACCAATCTGCCGGTCGAGGGAGCCTGAGTGCCCTCTACTGAACAACGAGCTGTTGGATCCAGAACTGGGAGGCTAGTGGGCCAGCAGGACCAGGCAATCCCAACATCACCCCAGTTCAGACCTAGAACTCCCTGAACCTGTTGCAGGGATTCTGCACATACACAGAACTATGTGCAGGAAACCAGGACCTCGATGTGTAGTGGTGTACCAAAAAACCCACCTCGGTGCCCAGAACCCCAATCCGATTAGCTATAGTGTCTCATTCGTTCTCTGTACTACAGCGAAGCTACCAATGATTAGACATCCTAGAACATGTCACTTCGACCCTCTCAGGAACTGCAGAATAAGAACACTCTTTCGTTCAAACACGCATACTTGTCCACAACGTGAGTAAACAGAGACACAGTATAGTTTAAAATGTTTATTTTAACTAACATGCTCTATAATGCAGTACACGAGCAAATACTAGCAGCAAAATGCATAAGAACAATATAATCAGCATTGTTACAATTCCGTATAGCACAAAATGAGAAACCATATTATAATGACAGTGGAAACAGGACTACAGCGCCTTACCACCCTCCCCGTGCTATGAGCTAGTTTATTATAATTATAGAAGACCTCTAGGCTTTGTCAGGGGGACCCCATACCTCCAAGTTAGATGCAAGCATTTTACATCTCCGGACAAGCACAGCTCTTCTTAGTTGGAATGATTTTCTCCAAGTGCCTTTTCATGCATGTAATGCCATATTAAAAGCACCCGAGTTTCAGTAGTGCAGCTGTGTTCCCTGTTATGTCTATGGGCGTGGGACTGACCAAAGTGAATTAACAGTATACATTGTTTTTCGACCTTGAACACACTGTGCAGACGAGGAGGACAGTGTACAGCTAGAGGTGTAAAAGGCAGACAGTTCTCATGTGAAAGAGCGCAAGCAGTGTATGTACGAGAACAGAGCCATTTTGGAAAGCGTGCAAAAAGCGACAAGATGGCGGCCAAGCATATACTGACTTATGCTAAATTAGCAATGCCCGCAATTAATCCCATGTCCTCACTACACCTTCCCCTGGTCAGGGCATCGGACAGAGGTATATAGAGAACACAGAGTTCAAGAAGTCTGAGCAAGAATCAAGAGCATCTATGTGGATGTGGCTTCAAATTCAGGCTAAGAGAGTTAATTTTAAATCTTGCACAAATGGCAGGGCAAAAGGTTATCGTGAGAAAAGGTAACATATACCAAAAATAAACCAAAAATAAAAAAATAATGCGGCTGATGATGGGCGTCATTAAGTCAATCCATCAGAGTTTATGAGCAGTAAGTTGCAACAGCCTCCAAGAGGAAGTCATTGTTATCGTCTGAAAAAAGAGACACCATCCAGTCTAATAAATAGAGCGAACTTCAATAACCGGTGCCTCCAGCACCATCACAGGACAACTTGCGTGATACTCAAATAACTCCGTTGGAGAAATACCTGTGCCGCTGCACAGATATCCCATTGCGCCAAAACTCCATGCGCAGCCGCGCAGACCATAATCCCAACACTGGAATACTTTTGCTCATGGGACACTTAGGGACTCATTAGCAGATCAAAATCCGGTGCAGGAGATACCATATTGGAGAGGCAAAGCTCCAATGCCCATTGGAATGGACATTCCAAGCAGTGGAAGACTGGTTGCACGCAAGTATAGTATGCGAAACGAAAGGATAATCCATAAGCGACGCTGAGTGTGGCCAGGGGCAGAGTACCATAGCATTCAAGCATGCGCCTACATAGCATCTGTAGCCCGTCTGGTCTGTGTAGGGCCACAGGAAGAGCAGCCATTTCGTAGCAGGCAAATCAACAGCAGAACTCCAGCAGCTAATGCAAGTAATAGTGGCAACCCACCGAAGACGCTGGAAAAAATAGAATGAATAAATGCCGGTATCACACTGAAAGAAGTCACAAGGCCAGAGCCCACAACTTTAAAAAAATGGGGCAAGTCAGCAGTGTGAGAGGCATTGAAAATGGTATGAATCAAAGCACTGAAATGCAGTGGGAGGTCAGTATTAAGAAGGGCTTGTACCTCTGTTCAGGTGTTAGCCACATGAAGGACGAATGTCTCACGGGCAGATGTGAGCAAAACTTCTTTTTGGGATAATAATGCTCCTATTCTGTGCAGTTTATTGAAGTCTGCCTTCAAGGTCGGAATGGAAGGTCAGATCGAGTTATCGAGCCTCCCGTGTGGGGGCGGGAAAAGTATATTTTTAAAACCAACCACACGTGAGACTGTCACAATGTAAGGGATGCCGGCAAGCATGCCACAGCATTCCTCACTATTTAAAAGCAGATAACCACAGTTTGCAAGCAGAGTGAAAGTAGGTGTAAAAGCTGGCACTGGATTATCTTCCAAACACATGCAAGATTCTGGGCTGTTAGGTTGCAAGCTCCATGCAATTGTATGATTTTGCAACCTTGGGAATGACCTATGGATGAATCGCATGACTCCCCAGTAAGGTAAACCTCTTTTTCATCCCGTAGGCATCTGTTTGCAAATGGTAACGACCACACCTCATGAAGAAAAACACTGCCCTAGGGTTCTTAGTGGTCCAGGGGGTAAAGCTTCGTGCATGAGCTAAATTTAAACAAAGGAAAAAAGGTAATGTTATTACCCCATGGATGAGCCAGACAGCAGAGTCCCTGTCTGCTGCATTCAGTCCATCAAACCCCAATGGTGCGGAAAACATGTACTCCCACCCATCTGGATTAGCACGTTCATGCAACAGGGAGATTCATAGCAGGTATGGAGAGTGATATGACTAGCCATAGCAGGGAAGAGTGCTCCAGTCCCCTGGGATCTGACAGCGAGGTTGAGATTGCAGGGTTTGTCCAAAGGGAGAAATAGGGAACCTATGCCAGAAACCGAAAAAACACCCAGGAACACACACATCCTACTAGCCGCCCCAGGCTGGTCGGATGACCCAGTGGTCACTGTGCTTCTGAACAAGACACCATACAATTTTCTGATAGACAGGAGGGTGACAAGGTCATGGCTATGGGAAGGGACAGTCCCCCTATCAAGAAGCACTCCAATTATAGAAGGAGTCCCGGGTACAGTGGCCCGGGATCCCCATTACAAAACCCCTTGAGCTGTAGATAAGGGGGAGGGAACAGTAATTGTATTTTCCCTCATTCCTGACTAATATATTAGTGCAGGACCTAATGACCAAGTTAAACCTGTCCATCCAGTTTGCTGACAACTGGACTATAGCCTGCTCCTCCCCTGGGGCTCCTTCACTAGAACAAGGACCAGCAAAACACTCCTGCAATGTACACAGGCAAGGTCAGTCTCAACCAATCAGACCCCCCTCGTTGAAGCAGGCCTGGAATATAGAGGGAATTTCTTTGAGCCAAACGAATTTCCTTGATAGCCAGTAGAGTATGCAAGGAGGTAGAGCTCCAAGACCGCAACACACACATACCTACTGGGTCCCCCAAGACTATGTGGAAAGCAGGGCCCAGGTCCATGGGGGCAATGGCGGTAGCAGCCAAACCATGTGAACCCCTGGGATTACCGAGCTCAGCCGCTACTGCCATCTTATCACTTCCACAAGTGAGGAAATGGCACAGATGAGGTTGCCTGGCACTATGTGGTAAGCTCCCCGTGCCTGAAGACCCCTTCCTCTGCTGCCAAATATGGTATCCAAGTGAGCAACTATGATAGGAAATTCAGTACACAAAATGAGTAGAGAACCACTCCAAGAAATGGTCCCCACCGACCACATGGGGAGGGTCCCGGAGTCTGAGATGAGCAGGCAGCCAAAGCGACACAGCTACGTCCATCGAACACAAATCAAGTAAGGCCACTGTCAAGTTAGCTGCATTGGACCCAAGCATGCATATGGCACCAGTCTTGAAGGGGGCTCCTCCGCATAACCCGATGGGGGTTTCCACCAGTACTAACAGAAGAGGTAAGGAATGTTGGCAGAAGCCAGACCTCCGAGAATACTACTATTGCCACAGAATTGGCCAGATGGCCGACCGATGCCACCTAAAGGCATAACGTGAGCAAAGATTGGGCCAGTACTCGGCAAATCCCCATCCACAAAACCAAACCCAATTTGACCCAATGCACCTTACATTCAGTCACAAGGAAATCAGACAGCAACTGTACCACCACAACCGGGATCAGTTGGTTGGTCTGACAAATGGCAACAGTAGCAACAGACAGGGAACCAACCCAACAAGGGCCAGGGTCACAACCATAGCAGGGATGGGTGACTGTCTGGGGAGGCAATGCCTTTACAGAATCCCAAAACACAAACACGGAGTAAGTTCAAACCCCCCATTATGAAACATCTAATTCACACACTTCAAAATTAATCTAAAAATAAAGAGTACTGAAACAACATTAGGAAAATTCTAGCCTTTACTTGCGTCTGGTAAAACTCAGGGCTGCTGTACTTTTTGTCAATCTGGAATTCGCACTAGAGTCCGCCATTCAGGTGCCTGAGGGGGCCTAGGTCCCACTTTGCTGCTTATCCCCAATGGGGGAGGGGGTGCTGGTCATGACTGGGGGAAGGCAGTCTGATGAAGGGGCAGGGCGGACCCCGACCAGTGCATAAAAGCAGGCACCCAGGTCACCTCACCTAAGTCCAATTGGGACGGGTGCCAATACCCAGATCAAACAGGCCCCATTCTCGGACACTCAGCCGGGGACCAATGTTCCTTCATGGCTTGAGTTCAAACAACAGTTCAGCCAAAAAAAACATCAGCCTCCAGGCCAATGGAGGCCCCCTTTTAGTTCCGAAATTAAGCGATGTTCCGGTGTTGGGAGCCAGGTTTGGCGCACACTGGGGAAAAGAAGAAGGCTTTTTAAATCACACAGGGGAAGATGTTCCTGAAAAGAATCAGGCCAAGTTGGCACAGGGAAAAACAAGCATTTACAATGCAATAGGTCTCGCATTTCCAAAACTTTAACCGAATTGGTATTGTAAATGACAAAACCTTTTATTATTGCAGGTTTTTTAAACACATAAATAAAAGGCATTTAAATTGCCAATAGCTCAAAATCTGGCAAATGCGAGATCTATTGCATTGCAAATGCTTGTTTGGCTGTCTTGTGGGTCTGTTGTATGTTTAGTGGGGCTGGTTTTTCTGTTGATTTTCCTGATATTGCCACAAATGTTGCCTGCAGCATGCACAAATGCTTGCAGTCTCACATACCTTGCAAATCATCCATAAAGCATGTCTTCACATGTTTAAAACTGTCCAATTTGATAACGTGACCCAGTTTTTTTTTTAGCTATCTCATTCAATAATTGGGGTCGGGGTGGGAACTTTTTCTGTCCCAGGAAGACCCAGGTTGCAACTCTGGTGCCTTCTTCCAATTAATTTACTGTGCCTTCCTGCGGATTACTTGGTGCTCTTGTGTCTATACAGTGCTGCCTTGGTGCCTGCTTTTCTCTATGCCTATCTTTCCAGACTATTATTAGCTGAGCATTTTTGCTGGAGCAGGCAGGGATCTCTGCAGTTAATCTCCAGTGATCCACAGGCCTTGCATGCCCATGTGACCCGCTGACCTAATTCTGACACAGATATGGGGGCCTGGTAGATGCCGGTCACCAAATGGAAGTGTTGCAGAGAGGCGTGTGAAGAGACCCCGGGGCCAAATCCATCTGGAAGGTTTGTTGGTTATGATGGGGGCACACGTTGCATTCCGAGAGCCTATTGGGATCTGGATTGGGGAGGGGGACACAAAACCACCTAAGGGGGTCAGTCGGAGCACAGGTACATTCCTGGTGACTGCTGAGGTGCTAGAAATGACAACGGATATAGTGAATGCCATGCCTGGAGTTATGAGAGCGTGAATGTTTTAATGAAGGCGCAGGCGGGAGACCAGCACACCATTTTAAAGGGTGATTGAGGCGCCACAAAGAACGTGGTGATTTGTAGGTCAGCTTGAAACCACGGCATGTCTCGGAAGGCTAACAAAGACCTCCAGGATACCGAACAGGCATTTGCAATGCAATAGGACTCACATTTACGTGAGACCTATTGCATCGCAAACAGGAGTGTGGGTTGGTGGGGGGACGAGAAGGCAGGGACTCCGGGGGGGGGGGGGTGAGAAGGCAGGGGCAGTAAGAGAACCTGAGAACCTCATTAAATAAAATAGTGCTCACAATCGAAATAATACTTACTGTGCAATATTCCAAGTAAAGGGGCCAGTAGCCATGGAAGGATACAAATGACGACATGCCTGTCATAGGAAGACTAACAAGCCTATAAACCGATCGGAAGGCAGTATTTAGGAAGGACAAAGACACAAGCCAATGTAAAGGTGGGTGGGGGAGTCTTCCCTCATGTAGTAAACTACCGCAGATCAACCCCAGGGCAGCACTTGTGCACTGGCTCAGGGCTCGACCTAAAAAGGAGAGAGAAGGTTTCCAGGATGGATGTATAGGTAAGGGGGGAATTCCCTTATTTGAAAATGTTGCCCTCACACACCCGTGAAGGAGTCATGCCTCATCATTGAGCATAAACCACTGCAGCACATGTACAAATCCGACAGATTGTGAAGCATCACATCGCACCAAGTCAGTAGGGAAATTCGCCAGAGCAGTCAGCCATCCCAGTTCATTACTCACATTGGACAATTTTCGACAGGTTCTGTCCTTGCACTGGACTCTCATCATAGCAAATGTTCTGTCTCCTTCCTTATTCAAAAGTCTTACAAACATCAAAAGCTCGCTCGCTGGGTCATGTCTCTCCAAAACAATGAGAATAGGGTGTCACCGGATAGAAGTCTCTGGCCACAGCCGGGGGTGGGGAGGCCCAAATATCTTGGATCTAAGGGAGAGGGGGGTGCCGGAAGGAGAGAGTCCGCAAATCTCCATCACAGCTTCATGCGAGGTGCAGAGATATGCTCCCCGCCGTATCCGACCTATTGATCAATCAAATCTCAATCTAAGGGTGTCTCCCACTCCCCCAAGTCAACCCAGATTTACTCCCCAATTGCGAGGAATTTGCCTCCTTCTTCACAACAAAGACCAAAAACATAAAGACAGACCTAATCAACGATCTATTATCCCATACAACCCACATTTGATCTCCTCACCGATCCCGCTTGTGACCCCGTTTAGTTGTTCTGCAAAGCTTGACCTAAAAAACAACGCCTCCTGGGCCTCCTTCAACTTCTACAGCGAAGAAACTATTCTAAAAACGCTCACGGCCCTGAATCCATCCAATCACCTCTCAGACCCTCTCCCAGCTAACTACTTAAAAGACTTCATTCCAAGTTTAGTGCCTCTATGGACTAGGATTATAAACACCTCTCTGCTACAAGGAACCATCCCAGACATCCTCAAGGCCGGTCAGGTATCGCTATCTTAAAGAAACCATTGGCGGACCCATCAGACCTGAATAACTATCGTCCTATATCCAATCCCTACCCTGACCAAACTACTAGAAAAATGTGTTTACATGCAGCTTAGCAACCATTTAGATCACTTCACTTCACTCGACCAATTCCAATCTGGTTTTCGAACAGGTCACAGTACCGAATCAGCCATGACCCACTTAATAGATGACGCATTAAAAATATTAGGCCAAAACAAAGCCTTTTTACTAATCCTGCTTGACCTATCCTCAGGCTTCGACACAGTCAAATTACAACGACTTACTAGATCTCTTGAAACACAGAATGGGACTATCTGGAATGGTTCTAAACTGGTTCACGTCCTTCCTTCAAAATAGAACTCAAAGATTCAAGATCAATCAATCTCTATCCAAGTCCACCCCAGTCTCTTTAGGAGTTCCCCAGGGATATACCCTCTCCCCGGCACTTTTCAATCCGTTTATGGAACCACTCACGGAGATTCTCAACTCCTCAAATGTCCACTACCACATGTACGCAGACAACACTCAACTCTACATTAAGGTCCACTCACTTGAGGACATCAAATACCTCAACTCAACGCTACAAAAAATGCAGACCTGAAGGAGCAAATTTTCAGATGAACACCCTGAGAAGAATGAAACAGTTCATACCTGCAAATGACTTCAAACAGGCAGTTCAAGCTCTAGTAACCCCCAGACTGGATTATGGGAGTGTCGCTCTCTACGGCCTTCCCAGATCGAGAACGGCCCCTCTAAGAGCCTCATTCAATGCAGCCGCCAGACTCATCACAGGCTCTAAAAGGAACTGTCACTTCTCCCCGGACCATCGTGCCCTCAACCCGCTACCTTTTGAGGCCAGAATCCATCTGAAAATCGCCTGTATGACACACAAGGCATTGCATCGCAATACCCCAAGATACCTAGCAGAGAAATTGGAACTATCGGGTGGTAACAGAACCACTAGGAGCTCCTTCAATCTTCTACTGAAACCTCAATGATTTACTAAGAAGAAAACATGCAACCGTACCTTCTCAGGAATGGCTCCCAGGATTTGGAATGCCTTGCCCGTAGAAACGAGACAGAACCCATCCGCGGCATTTAAAAAACATAAGTGAAAGCAATTCTCATGGCCAAATTTACTTGAACTCTTCACAGAGATATGTATATATTTGCTAGTCTGTAAATGGTCTGTAACAGTTACCACTTCTGTATTAACATGAATTATAGTATTCTTATGTAAATGTTTATCACCTAACCATCACTCAAATTTTTTAGACAGTCGCGTATATATCTGCTATTCTGTAATAGTCTCTAAATAGTTTCCACTTCTGTATTAGCACACCTTATATTATTTCTATGTTTATGTCCATCACCTAAACTTGCCTTGTAAAGCGCTCTGATACCCGCAAGGGTCTTGTTTGCGCTGTACAAAAGCTTCAAAATAAATGAATAAATAAATTGATCAGATCACACAAGGCTTTACATGCACACCATATGAGGGAGCAAACAAGCCCAAAATTGGACATCACTACATCAGAAAAGACATTGGTGCTGTGGGACAGCTCTCTGACCCCCTTCGGTATGTGACAATAGAAATTAGCATGAAAACCTAAGGAAATGCCCAAAAGACCAGTAAAAAGAAGCCCAAAACTAGCCCACAAAGAACCCTCTAGGAACAAATGCATAAAGACACCTGGCACCGTTAGGGGGGTCCCACTGTCACATGGCCCATGGGGACATTGTCGTCTTCTCTTGGCTGGCATGAGCACGCTGCAGATTGCCCGCTTCGTTGCGCATGTTACTACATTACGTTATTTGTGCAACCATTTTAGGTAGCACAAAAAATTGAGCAGCTTGAGGCTGTTTTTCCACCTACGGCTCTTGTTGAAAAACACAGGATCTTTACAATGAGTTTGCCAAGTGGTCTGATTCCTCATTTAGCGGACCGCACCACCTGGGGGACGGTGTTTGCTTTAGTGTATGCACTGTGCTGAGGCCATGAACGTTCTGCCGAGCGCTCTGAAAATGGTACAGGATGAACATGGGGCTGGCCCAGCACTGGATTTATGGATGAAGTTAGTGGGCATGTTCCCGATATGATTCTGGCCAACATTAAAGGTAAAGCAGTTTGCGTGCAGAGGCGCTAACGCTGGTGGTGGACATAGATCGGGGGCAACAATTGCCGATTATTATTGCGGATGTGTATATATCCTTGGGAAGCAATAGTGTAGGGATTCGACCATTTACTCATGCACATGGTAAATCCCCTCCTGAAAACGAGGGTCATCCAGTCTTTTCTAAAAAGGCTTGGAATAAAAATGTGAGGCAGCAACAACAAAAGCCTGGTTCTCGTACTGGTTTGCCTCCACCTGAAGTTTCTGAACGTCGATATGATTTGCGTGGCCTCTCTAAAATTAAAACACCAGAGGATCCAGGTTCCTGATCCTCATTCTCCTTGTTCCTTTCAGGAATCATCGGATCAACAATTCGGCGGCGGAGGGCGGCAGATCGTAGACAAGGCAAGTCCACCCAGACGAGACGTGACACGAGGCGCCAGCTTGGCGTAAAAGTCAAGCAGAAGAAACCACCTAAATATCGAGCCCCCTTTCAGAAGAAAAAAGTTGCCTCTTTGACTGCAAAGTATGCCTCAGATGGTGAGAACCCTCCTCCTCGACAGGAGTTGGATGGTAACGCTCCTCGACAGCGTGGCGGAGGTTACCATAGTGTGGCAGACACTCCACCAACGTCTAGAGGCAAAAGCAACGGACACTTTTATTACAGTTGAAACGGCTGACACTCGTGTTGCTCCTCCTGATAGTCTTTATGAAGTGAGCCTCCAAATTGAAGAGGATATTAAACGCACTGTTAAGGCAGTCTTTTGGGACAATCTCACATCTCCCTATGATATTTTGTTGGCGGAGGTTGATTGGGCCCCCCCTTTTGTTCTACCATGTTTTTCGCAATATGTACCAGCAGAGGCTAAAATTGCTTATGCTTCGGAGTGGGCACTAGCCCTGGCTCCTGCAATATATCGCAATCAGGCGGGTTGGGACAAGGATTCACCAGAGCATGTAATTCCTTTTCGCTCTACACCACAGCCCCAACCTCAATATCCCATTAAATGTAACGCTAAAGGGTCCGTAGGTGACATTATGACTCAGTTGGAGATCAGGGTGTGATTGAATGCGGAGTTTCGTAGATGAATGATCCTCTTTTTACGATATTGAAACCAGACAGTTCATATCGTATAGTTTTAGACTACAGCAATTTGAACAGTCATGTTCGTACCTTTGTGGTACAGAACACACATAGCTCTACATTAGGAAACAACATTATTCGAAAGAAATATAAAACTACTTTGGATATTTCCAATGGATTTTTCAGCCACACTTTGGCTCCTGAAAGCTCCATTGCCTATGGGATATAAGAATAGCCCGGGCATGTTTGTGGCATGCATTGTTTCGATTTTACATGAGATAGACCCTGATACCCTTTCATGCGTTGATGACATTTATTTGACCGATGATGAAATTAATCGCATCTTATTCGTGTGGACTGCATTGTCACACATTTTGTGAAGTTAGGCTCCAAATCCGATTTTGCAAAATCGCATATTGCATTTTTTGCAGCACTTTTTCTTGGTTATGAACTCAATAATGAAGGTAGGGGGTTGAACCCTTACGTTTTGGAGAAGTGTGCTCAAGTGCAGCCTCCTTCAACCCTTAAAAAATTGCAATCTTTGCTGGGTTTTTTGAATTTCAGCAGGACTTACATTCCTGATTATGCCAAGCGTATCAAACCACTATACACGTTAATACAACCTAACTTTTCATCTTCCAGTTGGCTTCCGGAACATACCGCTGTCCTTAGGTCTTTGCAGTCTGATCTGCTTGCGACTCAATTCTTGTTAAAAATTTGGTCAAACAGATTGTACCAGGAGCGTTAGGATTTACGTACGTAACATTCAATGAAGGGGACACAGTTCCCATAGCTTATAAATCGCATTTGTGTACTCCAGCTGAAATGCACTTCTCTTCAACAGAAAACATTTTGACAGCAGTACAGATGGCGATTCTAAAAGAACGCTCTTTAGCTCAAGTTAAACGCATTTTCATGGTTTCGCCCGTGCCCACTTTAGAAGCTGTTACGAAGGCGAGTGTACCGAATTCTTAAGCTCTGCATCTGTGGTGGAAACAATGGGCTAGTTCATTGACATCGGTTGATGTCAACTTTATCTTTGTTCCTTCTTTGCAAACACAGGAGTTTTTACCGTATGAACATGTTCATCCTCCTCCTTTATCACTACTCCGTCTTGATCAGTATAAATTTATAATTTACACTGATGGGCCTGCACAGCCTGCTATTGGTTTTAAACATGCTTATTCCACAGCCTGCACAATTGTGGCAGGCACAATAGTAGGTGGCGATTTCAAATCCTCCTTGGTGCACACACAATCCCTTGGAGATTGTACAGCACAATTGGCCGAGTTACGTGCTTTGGTTTTGGCTTTTGAGTTTGCTGATCCTGAAGTCCCTACACTTGTAGTGTGCTATTCTTTTACTGTGTGCAATCCTTTAATGACAACTTGTTCTTTTAGAAACAAAATGATTTTCGTGATTCTGAAGGTGGCACAATTGAGCATAAAACACTTTGGGTCAGAGTGGCCGCTCTTAAGGAACGTTTGCCACTCACACATGTTATCCATACATTGGGCCATCAGCGTGTGGGAGCACACACTGTTGGTAATTTACTGACTGATGAGGCAGCCAGATCTGTAGTAGCCACATGCTCAGTAACAGCCGTTACTATGTCTATGATAAAAATTGATGACATTTTGCTTGCTATTGCCGCGACGAAGCAGGGAAGTCAGTTTCCTCAAGGATTTCCTTTGCATTATACTTATCACTTAACGCCTGATCAGCATCCATTTGTAATTATTCCGTCAGTTGGGGATCGGCTGATTCCCATCACGGACCACAGACTTTCTTTGATCGTGGCTGCGCATGAAGGTGTGGCTTCTGCGTAACTGCAACAATTTCTCTCTTACAGCAAAGTTTTTGGTGGCGTGGTTTATACCAACAAACACGTAAATATGTTCTTTCCTGTGACATTTGTCAACAGATTAAACCTTCTACTGTTTTGAGTCCACCACATACTCAACTTTACATTTCAAATCAACCATTTGGTTGTATTTATCTAGATCACTGCGGTCCTTTTACATCTGATAATACTTTTAAATACATTTTAGTTGGAGTGGATTCATGCACTAGATTCCTTTGGGTTTGGCCACAACACAGTGCTGACACTCAAACTGTTAAAAAGATCTGCGTGTCTTTGTAGAGACATATGCCTGTGGCACCTTCCATTCAGACCAGGTTCCATCTTTTGCCTCTAAGGCTTACTGGAATGTGATGAAGTCTTTGGAGTCTCTATATCGGCCTGAGGCAAATTCTGTTGTGGAGCGGATGGACCCTGACTTGAAACAATCTTTGACAGCTAGGGTATTAGGTACTGGTAGGGGTTGGCTGGCTCATCTTTATGGAGTTCAACGTGCACTTATTAATCTCCCTAGAAGATCTCTGGGTGGGCAGACTCCATATGAATTGCTCTTTGGCATTACGATGATTGTGCCAGACCTTGATGGTCTAGCCCAGAGGTCTTCAAACCTTTTGAAGCAGAGACCCACTAGTCAAACGTTTTTAGGCATAAGGACCCCCTTCTGACAAATATTTCTAGAACCTTGTACTCTTCGTCATCGACAACTATTGACAACTATAAATCGCCCCCAATTCCTACAGCAAATAATGTTAACCGTGGGGAAATAATATTAAACAGTGTTTAGCAAACCAAAAGTCAGTGAGCATGGGGGTGTAGTCAAAGGTGTAGCTAAAAGCAAAGCGCCTAATTTATGAGGAATTGGCGTATTCATGAAATATGGTGCATTCCTGTCCTTGTGTTGGCACACAAATTGCTGCCTAGCACCAACACATGCAGGATTGTTTTTGTACAGGAAGGGGCACCTTTCTTCACAAAAACAATCCAGAGAGGTGTTTTTCTCCTTCTATGTGAGCTGCAGAATGCAGCACATACGGAGAGAGGAAACAACTAGGAGAAATGAAACCATCTGCCCTCATTACACCTCCACTGGGGAGGCATCTGTTTTTGAAGCTCCCCAGGTTTATGTGATTTTGTAAATATAGGGCAGCATCAAAATCCATGGGTATTGTGTGGGAACCCCACACAAAGCCCATGGAACACCTCCTTGACGCAGAGTATTTCAAAGCAGTGACTTGTGCTGCTATGTCTTACTCCATATCTATGAGGCCATGCAAAGTCATGCAGGGTGACTTTGCACCGCCTCTTAGGTATGGTTGAGAGGCTTGTGCCACAGGAGGGTCAAAAAAAGTGATGCTCTGGCGATGCAAGCCTCTCATAAATAAGCCCCAAAATATTCTGGACCTTACTTATGAAGGCTTGCCACACCTTTATGCCATTATTTCGTCACTTTTTATGACTCTTTGGTGGAGTAAATAATGCTCCACGTTGCGCCATATTTACAAAGTGATGCATCTAAGCAGATGTGTCACTTTGTAAAGGCCTGCGCTACATTATACCTATGTCAGGTATAATGTTTGTAGGGTGGGCATTCTCCTGCAATAAAGGGTCATAGAAGTGACGCAGTGAAATCTATGCGGTTTTACTGCGACACTTCTAGTACACTACAATGTCAGTCTCTTACACCTGGCTCACAGCAGGCGTAAGACTGATGCAGGCCCTTTCACATGGGGCTTGCTCCATGTGAAAGGACACATTGCTGGTTTTGCGTCTGTTTTCAGAAACACCCCAGCAATGTGTCACTTTTGCTCCTAGATACGTTAGAAATACTGACGTATCTGTAATTCCTTCCAACATGGTGCGCCCTACATTAAATGCGGCACATCCTTTGCCACAAGGAGAGCGCAGTGAAAACTGTTGCATCGCTGTTTTGTCGCAGCGATTCAAGAATTTTCATAAATGAGGCAATCTGTATATTTTGAGGTCTTACACCACAGCTTTTCAATCTTTTCATGTTGGTGACACACTTTCTAGACATGCATCATTTTGCGATACGGTAAAGAAGTGTAGTGAGTGAGCATAGTCTAAGGGGTGGTTCAGAAAAGTTTGGAAAGAAAGTGGGCAAATGGTGCATTTACAAGCAAATTTTATCCGATGCCAGGCAGTGCTCAGTGGGTCCTGACCATGCCCCTCTTACTCATGCTAGACTGTTGGCACATACTCGTGCCATCTTTCCGTTGGCATGCAGGGGTACATATACATGCCCTCTTCCTGATGCTAGGCAATGAACACTTTCACTTGCCTCTCTGTTCACAGCCAGTGGGTCCTTCACAGGCCACTCTTCCTAGTGCTACACTGTGGGTCATATAGGTGCCATCTTCTATTCGCAGAAAGTGGTACATACGCATGCCCCTTTTTCTTTTCGGAGGCCGTGGGCACATATACATGCCATTTTCTGCTGTCCAGCGATGCCACATACACAGCGTGTTTTTCTCTGTTTTTCTCTGCTCGCGTTATCTGCCTATCTATCTCTGTGTAACCTGTGTCACATTCACCCGCCCCTCTTTCTGCTGCTGGACAGTGCCACATACACGTGCGTGTTTGTCAGACTGGGCGCACGTGCACAAACCCCCTTCCGTTCGTACGGCCTATCCTCGGGGTCTCCACAAGCCTTCCTGCCTGCATGACGTCACTGGACTGAGCTCTGATCACATCTCATGACTGCTGCGCTTGTCGCGTGAGGCGCGGTGACCGGCGCGCTCCATGCTTGCACTCCTCATGCAGGGCCTTACTGCTGCTGGGAGGGGGCTGGGAGGTGCCGTGGCTGGGGGACTAACACAGTGAAACACTGTCACAGCCGGTAGGAGTAGGGGCAGCAAGAAGGACTGGGTGTGATGCAGCCTGTGCGCGCAGAGAACAGCCACCCAACAGGGAATGAATTCAACATTATTACCTTCTTTTTCAGCTAGATCTGAGCTTTACTAGGTGCTGCAAAATAATACAGCTGGCTGAGTGCCAACACTGTGATCTCAGTGTGTAACCGAAGGGCAGCGCAGAGTCAGTATCTCCCGAGATCTATAAGAAATTGCATCTGTATAAAGCATATTTTAAAGGCTCGTCGTACCAAAGAGGTAACCTTGGCTTAGGGTTAACTTTGCTGAGCTTCGAGCCTGCCTTCTGGCAGAGGCGGCGAGTTTTGTGCTGGTAACTCACGCTCGGGCAGGCACATGCACTGCACACGCACAGTCATCGCATGACACACCCACGCATGGCAGGCGACACAGTACTGTGTCCCAACACAGAGTTTGGAAAGATCTGTCTTACACCATGAGGTATCTACATAAAAAATAATGGGCAGTGGAGATGAAAAATAAATTTAAAAGTTGTTACTCAGTGCGAAATGCACTGTAGTACATTATGAAACCTCTATCAGTGAATGCACTGCAGAGGTGTGCGTGTAACAAGAGAGCCACAGAATTACATCTTGGTTGGTTCAGTGGAGAATAGTGATGTGTTTTTTAGTGCTACGAGTTCACAGCCAGTGACAGAAAGCACTGTGAATATTTAGGTCATTATTTTATACTTACATTACACTTAGTGTAAGATAGAATACTGCAAAAGGTGGAAATTGTTTTATGATAAAATGGTGCTTCCAAAACGGAGATTTTAGTAACACCAAAGTGTATGTAATGCAAACTTTTATTTCCATAGCTGTCCCTTCAACACCTCTTTAGGGGCACTAAGGGCTGTGTAATAAAGTTAAAATTAAAAGCAAACACTTCCCAGCCCAGTTGTTAATGCTTTGCACTTCCACTCAAAAAACCAAATCTTTGTCGTCACAAAGCTTGGAGTGATTTGATTAATTAAAGCCAGAACTGCTACCAAGCATCCCCTACACTTTTGCATTTGCATTTCATCCAGAGAAGCAGCTGATAATCTAAATTAGCCGTCCCAGGAGGACTGTCTTTTTTCAAAAGGAAAGTACAGGTTTTGAATTGCAGGGACGAGTGAAGCTGGGCAATGTGCGACCCCCTTTCCAGGACTCCAGGGCCCCCCTGGGGGTTGCGCCCCACAGATTGAAGACCTCTGGTCTAGACATTGTGGTGGCTGCTGCAACGTTTGATGTAGATAACCATTGTTCCTTGTTACAGGGTCTACAAACGACTCGTGACACACTGGCGAAAGCTCATTTGCGGTGCTGATTCCGGTTTCTGGCTGACTTCCTAAAGTCTGTGATCTGGTCCGAGAGAAGGTGGAGAACAAGAAAGAATTTGGTCCATCATACCGGGCACCGGCCCTAGTCCTTGGTTTGAAAGGCAATGGTAATGTGATTTTACCTCCGCTACCTGGTTGCAAGGAGAATCGATACATTTCAATCGAACATGTCAAGTTACACTATACGGCCGATACTAAATAGTATGCCTACCAGCATTCCACGTCAGGATGTTTCACTTCATCCAATGGCTTCTGCTTCCCCGACTTCTCCCTAGCAGATGGAGGGGGAGATGGAGTCTTCAATTGATTGGTTGCCTGTTTAATCTTCTACATCTACAACAGTGGAAAATGAGTATGTATCCCCACTAGTCGAATTTATAGTTGACATTCCTAATTCCATACGTATTCCGTGTTTCTTTAGGTGATGTTGTTTTGCCTGGAATACACTCGGATGTTAACACTGTATACTCACTGTTTTTGGATTTGAAATATTATACTGCTTTTGATACTGAAGATCTGTATTTAAATTCTGCAAATTATGCTGATCTATTCTGTTACCAACATTATGGCCATCTTTTTTTACACAAAACCAATACTCAGAGCCCACATTTTAATTATACACAATGGGAGCATTGCCCAATATCATTACAGGGGAGTTCAATGACCCAGAAAAGAAAAATGAGTATACTTTACTGGTTACAATCTATCCAACCCAGTGTCCTATTTTTACAAATTGAATATGCCTAACCACACCAAATTCATGCTGACCCATACCAAACTGGTCTATTCCTGATCCTTCATAACTGATTTGTCCCTGAAAGGTTATGATTACTGGAAGGACACAGTTGATTTAAAATCTATTTGGGGTACCAAAGATTGGCAAGTACAGGGCACTGAATCTCTGCATCGGGCATGTTTAATACTGTCTCAGCTAACATTTTTAAATCAGATGGTTCAGCAAATTACTTGTTTTGGTTTAGCCACTGCTAAAAAATGTAATGCTCCCTCCATTCTGTCTCTGGCTGTCTATGACAAATGGCATACACATACCAACAGGACAATTGAGGATTTGACTGTTATGTTTCAAAACAGAACCTTTATCCCTTCCAATATTGACCCTTTGGGTTGATTACTGTGGCCAACGCGCACCCAATTACACTTTACTAATGTCACAAAAGGGTTTACACAAAGTAGATCAGATACTCATTTTCCCCATTCTCATAAAGTTGGCACATATTCTGTTGGTAAATTATGTCAACGATGGTTGGAACATTCCACTCTGTCATCCGTGAAACAACATCTTTAACTTTTGTCAGGCGACATCGACCTTGCTGATTTCCTTTTGGGTCCAAAATCCCCTCGCACTAAACGTTTTGTTTATACGGCATATAATGAGTTTTGGAAGTTGACGCAGATGGAAGCTACAGTACGACTATATCAAATAGATCAGGAAAACTTAGAGAAAGTTCTTTCCGTAGTTGATAACAGTATTAACATTCTGTCTTCACGTTTATATACTTGAGATAATATTGTATCATCTGTCATTGACATTGATCAAATTGAAGTGTTTGTTTTATATCATGGTCAAAATCAGCTACGTTCTGTTATGCAATTTGGCTGGACCTTGCAAGCACTTAAAAGTGGGACGGTCATACACTGGTGAAACCCATTTCAGATCAGGACTTGTCACAGCTTTGGCAAAACATCCCATTGTGTAATCACTCCATGAGACTAAGGGAAGAGCACTATAAGCTCATGTACGATTGGTACTTATACCGCACAAAACTCAAGAAAATCTTTCCCCACTCATCAGATCTTTGCTGGAGAAGCTATGCCCTCTTAGGAGACTTTAAACATATATGGTGGGACTGCCCAAACATTCGCCCCTTCTGGACAGAGATCCTCGCCCAGATGAAAACCATATTAGGATACCTGATACCAAATGACCCCAAGATGATCCTGTTGGGATTGCGCAACGACAATCTTCAAACCCAAACAAGCAGTGATAAAGCAACTATATGGCTGTGTTTAAAGGCGGCGAAGATGGCGGTGGAAGCCGGGTGGAAGCGCCCATCAGCACCTTCGCTTACGCAATGGCACGCCAGACTATGGCGAGCTGTCACAATGGAACGAATGGCAGATATTGCCTCAGATTCATACAAAAATTTGGAATACGTATGGGGTCCCCTGGTGGGATACCTCTCCACGGGTTTGCCTCTTTTTGCATGCCTCACACTCACTACAGCATTACACCTGTTTGTATTCTAACTCGTAACACCTAACGGATGAACCATAGGAAAGGGGAAAGGCACTATAGCCTCCTGCCTAGGCGACCTCCCAGAAACCTCCACAGACCACTCTAGAATCCATGACAAAGACTGTTCCCATGTACCACAGTTAGGTTGAAGGGGTTAGGGGAGAGGGATGGGGTGTAATATGGTGAATACAGGGAAGGTACAGAGACACGCTAATGTAAAATGAGGCACTTAAAAGTAACTGTAAACTGTAAGAGAGATGTATCCCCAGACAACCTATGCCACTGTAATTGGATTGTTTTGAATACTTGCTTGAACAACCAATAAAAACAGTTTTGACAAAAAAGTGGGAAGGTACCATGGGATTACCTGAATGCTTCTGCACTATTTTTACTGTTCAATTTGACAGATAAACAAAAACTTATGTCAATGAAGGAGGCAACGTAAACAATCTTACACATTGAGAAACTAGAACAGTTACCATTTTCTGTGGCAGAAACTGTTTCAGCTGTGTGGTGAATACATGGGGTTATCTAATTGCCCATCTCACTGTTCCAGTTTATGGCCTGTATAAAACACTATCCTGTAGGTACAGATGAACCCCTTGAGTGTACCTATATTCATGGATTATGGTCCTTGCCATTCGCGTTCCGTTGTCATCGAGCGGATACGGAAGTCTTCCTTACAGGGGAGGATTGTGATTCTACAGATTGACACTCCCTGGTCTGTAAAACCTCAAGGTGCCTGCAACATTTCGGCCCCGAATTTGGCTTGTTTTTTAAAAGGGACCCTGGTCCCAGCTATTATTCCCACACTGACTCTGCTTTCTAATGGCAGTTATCTTATCCTAAATAACCGCAACTGCAGCGGCTTACGAGCAGGCATCCTGTATATATAGTAACAGTTTCACAATGTGTTACTTGTTGCAGGAATGTTCTCTTTCCACCACCACATGGGATTGTAGATAGTTTGCTGTGGCCTTCCATTCCTACTTTGAAAACAGATTTCAATAAGCTAAGTAGACTCAAAGCTCTATTGTTTCAACTAGAAGTGGCCCGCACGTCAGCTCGTGAGACCTTCGAATTGCAGGTGGCGAGAACCTTGAGTGAGATTCAGTTACTGCTAAACAAATATCTCCCCCTACATTTTGGAGAATTAATTCACCAAATATTTAATGCATCTGATACAGAGGGCCTGGCGCACTTTTTAAACTTGTGGGATCCAGCCTTGTCACCTCATTTCAGACTATTGTTGGAGTAAACCCAGCTTTTATCCGTTCTTTTTTTTCCAGTGCCTTCAAAAGGTTTCCCTTGATGCTCCTTTTGGTTTGCGGCTTACTTGTATTTCTACTGCTGCTCCGTATTGGCTGCTCGACCTGTGGTGTTGCCAAGCCAGGACCATTTGCAGCTGTACCATGATTGGATGTGGCAGCTTTTTGGTTTGATGCCATTAGAAGCTCTTAACAATGACTATTGGCTGACCTTCGTTATGCCTACTTCACCTGTGTGCAACCTGTGTTCTACTGCCTCCTGTGCCCTTCTCAATGTGCCCTGAATGTCTGCCTCTCCAATACGTCACAATCTGTCCTGGATTAGGAACTGTTGATGGGTCCGTTATGGCCCATGACCAGGACTGTTCCGTGGGTAGGCGCTTTGTGTACGATCCACCACATGGACCAATGGCAGGCTCGAGTGCCTGTGCTCGTGCACAGCGCCTCTTGGATCAAAGCTTCATCGAAGTTAACGCAGGTTGCCCTGACATGCTCCTAATGGCCTCTGGAAATGAGGAGCACGTGTGCTTGTTCAAATTACTTATTTGGATGATATACCTTTTTAATATTGAAGATTCTGACAGCTTGTTAGAGCTTATGGAATTCCATTTTCCTGTGAAATATTTGGCCCAGACGATGCGCTTTGAATGGATAACGTATTGGATACGAAAAGGAAAAGGAAATGGGACGTTTTCATATCTCACCATTAGTTGTAATTTTTTATGTATTTTAAATTTTTATTTGGCCTTTCAATTAGATGCTTTGCCTCTGCTTGCCTCTGGGTTTTGTTTTTGTTTAGGGCTACGAACCTGACCAAGGGCAGGGTGTCACATGGTCCATGGGAACATTGTCGTCTTTGCTAAGTTGGCATGAGCCATGCTGCAGATTGTTCTCTACTTTACGCACATTACTACATGACTTTATTTTTGCAAATGTCTCTTTTGCCATTTTCACATGAGAACCCATCATTGTGTTCAGTCTCTGCAGGTTCCTGGGATTTAGTCTGAACATTGGGAGCAAGGTCGAACAACAATGCCCCTTGTTATTTTGTCCTAGCCAGGCCTAAGCACCGAGACAAAACATACAAATGCAGCTGTTGTTTGGGACAACGTACTTTATTCTTATTGGAATACATGAATAGGTAGCAGACACTTGGAGAGGAGCCTTTCCATGGAGAAGAGCGAGACAGCACCTATGATGTAGATCTATAATCAATAGGCTAAGAAATGGGGTCTGCAGACAAAGCCCAGAGATCTTCTCATATATAATCATTCTGCTTCTATGCAAGGAGAGGGAGGTTAGGCTATACTGTATTTTCATAATCACATCTCCTTACATGATTTATGGACTAACTGCTATGCTGACCGTATTTGTATTATGCATTTTTCTGCTTTTTGTGGCACGTATATTGCATATTAGAGCACGTTAGTTAAAATAAATATTTTTAAACTGGATCCTGTCTCTGTCAGATCTTATTGTGGACAAGTACAAGAGTGCGAGCGAAAGGGTATGTCTTGCAACCGCGATTCCTGAGAAATATGGGAGTGTTGTGTTCTGGGGTGTCTAATCACTTTTTTCTCTGTGAGTGAGTGGCAGAGCAAGTGAGACACTATAGCTGGTCGGTCCTGTGCTCATGGGTACTAGTGGTGGTAGGATGACTAAGTCCCTATGCACTAAGGTCCCATAATCCTACGCATAGTTCTGTGTTTGCACAGAATCCCTACAACACCATTGCACACCTGATGCTGGGACTGGTGGGGTATACACTAGGGGTGGGCGTAAGTCGTGTAGGGGGGTCTACGCGGAGAGGCACAGAGATGGAACCAATCTCTGCACTCTCCGGAAAGATCTGCTACGTGGCGCCCGCCTCCCGCCTGCAGTATTAAAACTTTACAAAACATTATAAATAACAAGTTTAATCACCTTACCTTATCGGCGACGTCCCCGGGCTTCCCTCCGCCTCCATCGCGTCTTCTTCTGGAAAACTGCGCATGTGCGGGCCCTCTTTTTCTTTTATTTTTTCCACAGCGAAACACGCCCCCGTGTAAGTCAAAAAGCGCCCCTGGCATCGATAAAGCACCCACATACTATAGAATACTAGAACACTGATGAGGCCCAAAAAAATGTAATAGTTAAATAAATGAAATCATCCACATACTCATGAAGACCACCATAAAAGAGCCTCTTCTGTCATGGTGAGGGAAGTGCCAATGACCCCTAAGTAAAAAACCTAGGTGACCCGTGAATAATCGCTCACCATTCTTTAAACTAGCTACCACGATTGGGGCCACCTTCCGGTACCCCACTGAAAGTTGTGCAAATGAATGTAAACCCCAGAAAAGAAAGACACAGGAACCCCCAAGAATGAATGATGATGAAGGATGCAAATGTTTTTCTAAACTAACCAACAAACAACAGCTCTTATACAATGGGTCTGCAATTGAACTACAAAGTACATCACTTTTACAGTTGCCCACCACCTCTTCAGTGACCACTTCCATAACCCCAACAAGACCCAAGTGTGCAAGTCAAAGACCACAAACATTTCATCACAAACCTTTCCAAGAACTCTTTCAAATTCTTCCAAAGTAAAGAACCCCCACCCCATCTCCAGAAGACTGCTGATGTCTCCCCTGGAAGTCGCAAGTGACCTGCAATGTTCAATAAGTTATGTATTGTTCTACAATTGTACACCCTCTGTTTACTGTGGGTGTGGCCGCATCCATCTGCTGCCAAAAATCTGCCTAGTCAAATGGCACTCTTGACATTCTACAGCTCTTGCGGAGGGACCTCTCTCATATCACCTATAATTACACTGAACCCAACACTAGTATTCCACATGTACTACACAGCGCACTCTTACACAACACATTGTATCAGCACATTAATGCCGTGGGCGCCCAGACATCAGTCAGGTCATGTTACGTTTGTTCGCTGTTACCATACGCAGTAGGCTCAGGTAGGCTTTATTTATCCCGAGAGAAAGCTGCCAAAAATAGTGAAAATTCTTATCCAACTGTACCTATGTAGGATTTGGGCCAAGAAACAACCTAACGGAGTAGAACTTCATAGAGTAGTAGTAAATGTAACCCGATACAAGACCAATCCCACATCACTGTACCTTTTCACTGAGCCTAGCTATAGACAGGATGCACAGACGGGGCACAATAGGGGAGGATACTGTTTGGACTGAGACTTTACAGAAGATAGATTCTTCGGGGTAACAAAACCACTGAACCAGTGCACAAACACGTCTACTCCTGCTTCCGTCTGTGGCCCCAGGGTGGCCCTCAGCATATCTGGGGCAGTCTTCTTAATAACAAATGGACCCCTGACAAGGAGTTCCAGTGTAGGACCAGCCACCTCGATGATACAAGGGGAAATGAGTCTCGTAGGAGAGGGTTGAATACCAGCATAGATATCCTATATCAGGAAATCTGGGGTACTGAGATAGATAGGTACATGAGGTTAGAAGGGAAGGGACAACCCCTAATTGTACGGAAACTCACACTATATTCCTTGTGTTTCAGCGGTAAAGGAATGATCCCAGTCACTACGTATGAGAACTGTGGATCAATACTGCACATACTGGACATGCAATTAGGTAATTCCCAGGCTGATGAATATGTACTGGCAGTGTGGTGAATTTGCCTACGCTCAGCTCATCCCTGGATTACGGGGCCTCATATAGCCTCATATACCCCCGACCCTGTTCATTCCTGGAGAAGATCTGGCAGATTTGCTCCAACATCCGCTACAGAAGAAGACAACTCTGTTGCCTCAGGCTTGAGAAAAAACAACTGCTGATTATTTTGGCTGGGCTCAGTAGTAGGACATTCCGGAATAATTCAGATTGTTTTCTAATGCACAAATAAAAAGAGGATGGTCCATACACTTCTTCACCATGCAGATGAAAGTCAACGCCCGCTGGTTACAGATAACCAGGTAGGAAATGTTAAAGATGATGAACAGTACTGAGCTTGGCCTTAATGCGATCAAGGAAGAACTAAGAGCCATCCATCTCATGGTGATGCAACATCGATATGTGTTGGACTTGGTGACTGCGATGGAGGGTGGGGTGTGTGTCAGGATCATGCATCCTGCTGCATGTTTATCCCAGGCAGTGACATGGATAATGGGACCCTGACGCTTTCCATCTAAGTACTGCATCTTTTACAAACAGACATGCGTAAGGAGGGAGGTGCTACTGAGCAGGAATGTTACATTAGTTGATTTTCCTTGCTCCCGCGGTGAGTGATGGGACTTTGTACGTCATTGCTGCTTTTTCTCATTCTTGTACGTTTGAGTGGTTTTTATTTACTTACGACCCCCCACCCTGCCCCTCCCCCGCCCCGCCATACCGCCCTGCAAAACTCCCTCGGCGAGCCGCCACTGAAACAAACGCATGAACAGGAAAGACCCGGATTAATCCCACAGATAGGCAGCGACACTCCAATGGCCCAACAAAATTTTCCCCAATAAAACGCATATGGCCGAAGGGGTGCGCGCATTCCCAAAACACCATAAAGTTAGATGGCACATGAATTTTTTATGATGCTCCAAGAAGTGTTTATAATGTCGCTCAGATCAATTGTACTTTGAAACAGTCCTCAGACCTCGACTCTGTAACTTCTCCTGGCCGAAGTGCTCAATTAAACCAACTCTTCCTGTTTTGACAAACGCCTTTTTGTCTTTTGTTTTTTCAAGATAAATTGACATTCGAGCAACAAGAGAATAAATGCACAGTCACCAATTACCCAAAGTTGCCAATTACTGTATTTTGGTCTTAAACTGGTACTAACAAGGTGTAAATTTTGCCAACATAGTGTTAATGTGTAAAAATGTAAAAATAAGTAAGACTATCACAAAATGTGCTGCGATATGCAGTATAATTTGCCTTTTCCTGCCACATAATTTAGTCAACCTGCTGTGTAATTTGGTTTCCCCAACTGTGTAATGCCAGTGGCCCTGGCCATAAGTTAGAAATAATATCACAGAAGAAAGAAAATATAACAAATATAACAAACCACTACTAAGATATATATCCTAATTGTATGGACATTTCAACTTACTTTTCTTGCAAAAATCCTTCACACTGTTTCTGTCATAAAACTCTTAATTAGTGTTTGAAGGGAGCTTGTGGTGTCAATACAATCATGGTGTCTTAGGTACCCCTTCTGTTTACACATGCACAGTCGCACAACCCAGCCCCCATACCCAGGGGTGGGTGGGACTCACTGATTTGAACTCCGTGGAATTCCGCTGAGTTAATTAAAAACTCTGTGCGATTCCACGGAGTTCCACCTGTTCCTGAACATTATTCAGAAAAACAGCAGGGCACAGAATTTCACACAAAATATAAATATATGAGTACACAAAAGTTACCCTCGTCTTTCAAAAGCAAGACACTCATACAAAGGTGACGTAAAACAGAAAGACAGTAGGCAACTCACAAATAGAAAGCATTCAAAGAGGAACTGCACACAAATGTGACCTGGTGATAAACGCTATATTCCAGGATCTGAACAAAGTGCACACCAAGCCTGGCTCCCCTTTTGTCAAACTGTGAACAACAATGTTTTGCTTAATAATCCTCTGTCTCATTTGCCTAATTTGCTTAACTGAAAGTTGGCAAGTGTATACACATCATGCGGTATGTTAGATATTACATAAATCCCTGAATTTTTGTACAAAAGCACTTTGAATGAAATGATGAAAACAAGAATAATCGAAGTGCATTCATGAAGAGTCAAAGGCAGCACATACAATACAAATGCACTGCTGTGTGTGAGAGTGAGAAGTCACAGACAAATTCACGCACACAAGTGCCCGAGGTACTAGAGTGTGAAATGTGAAGATATAGTACATGAAGTGAACATCAGACCTGCTGGGAGGAGTGTGCAGTCTTCATGGGCCAACATGGCACCCACAGACAGAAACATGCACTGAAATACATCTTAGTGAGCTCACAGTGCTAGTGTGTGCATACGAAGGAGCGGGCATGTGTCAAGACTTGCCCGTGGCCACACACTGCACCCACGAGTGCCCAGAATGACAAGAAAAAATACTCATGTAGTTGTTTTGGCAGAGCAGGTGCTCTTGTGTGTTAATAACAATTTTGGAGATTGCTGTACGGGAACGAACAACTGGGGAGACAGCTCGCCTGGCAGGGCGGGGATTGGGAGTCCAAGGGATCAACGGCTCCTATCAGTTGGCCCAGCAGCACTCCAAAAAGGATACACACATGCATGATCTCTCACTTCCAAGGCGTGAAGCAAGCAACGTCTGTTGTAGAAAGAAGCCTGACTCAAACCCAACCTATAAAATGGCAGTAGAGAGCAACAAACTATCTGCAAAAACA
Organism: Triturus cristatus; assembly: GCF_964204655.1. Taxonomy (NCBI): domain Eukaryota; kingdom Metazoa; phylum Chordata; class Amphibia; order Caudata; family Salamandridae; genus Triturus; species Triturus cristatus. Next base: position 992,246,890 of record NC_140580.1, read on the forward strand.
TAATTCGTTAGACTGGTAAACCCCGCCATGCAGCAATGATGGAGTTTTTGCCAAACTCCATGCTCCAAGTCGAGCGTGGAGTGGGCAGACTCTGCTAACTCTGTCTGCGAAGCGTAGTTAACCACCCACCCCTACCCGTGACCTCACCCCTGTCCCCAGGGACTTAAATTACCCCAGTGCATTGGAGATATATATGAAAGTTCCACAATTAGGCTTTGATAGAGTGTGATATTTTCATTGAGCAAAAGAACAAAAGACTGTTTTCTACTTGTGAATGGGCATTGGGTAGGCCTCAGGGCTATATTAGGAGGGTGAGGCTCACCTGGCACACCCTCTAGAACTGGGCCTGAATCTCACATTTGATTAAGTTCCTGTGAGGGTCCTATTTGACGCTTCCTTATTAGTTGGTAAAGTGGCAGTTCGATTCTTGCAGCAGCACAGCCTATTCTAAATAGTCCAAGAGGCTTGCCACTCAATGGGCGGCGTGCTTGTATATGCCCAATAAGCTTGAACACCCCCTTGCATACTAATAAGTATGTGAGTAAGAATTTAGCTAGTCTTTTAACAAAGCTATTCTTTTAACAAAGCAATTAGCCATGTATTTGTCTTTGTGACTGTGTATTTCCGTTTGTTGCAGTAATTTGACTGCTTCACAGGAGGCTGCCTTTGCAATTATGGCTAGGGGGCAAGCTTTGTATGTAGATACTCTTTACTTGACATAAGCTGACACCCTGTTACTCACTTTCACTGTTGTGTAACCGCATGGGAGGTCACCTTTGCTGACCACAAAGTGGAAATATGGATTTAGACTAGCGCTTTTGTGGTTTTGCCACACATATTGGCTTTTCATCTAGGCAATACATTGCCTACCTCCAGTTTTCCACCACAGTCTCACGTGACACCTTGGTGCCTTCAGTTACTGGCTTCACTTGGTTATTCACTTTGCCACAGGAGTGGGGAGGTCGCCAATATATGAACGCAGGTGTAGGGCACATGTGAGACACATTTGGCATGTTCTGTATATATTGCAAATGACAATAAGTGTGGTGAATTTATCTTCTTTTTTACATATTGACACATGACCTTGTTGTTTGTCCCGAGGAATTCTTTACCCATAGGCCGAAACACGTTGACACCTACCCATAGAATCACAGCTAACAATTGACGAAAGATACAAGTATTTATACCTGGAGGATATTGCTTTTGCTAATGACTTGACTTTTATAGTCCTAAACTTGAAATTGTGCAAACATAGTGCTCAAATAGTGAAGCTACTATGTGGACACCTTGATATGTAAATATTGGACAACAGGGATGAAGTGCAGATGGACTTTGTGTGTGTGTATATGTGTATATATATATTCACTGAAAAAACCATAGGTTTCACACAAGTTATAGTTAGCGGACATTTTACTGATAAAAAACCATTGAAATTCCCCCGTTATAGTTAGTGCAGGCAACTATAACTCACGCGACCGCAATCCTCTGCTGATCCTAATACTGTATTTAGACACTTATTTACCCATGTCTTCTTCCATAAATTTTTAGCTATACATATATTACAAATATTTTTTTTTCATAAAGACACATATGTCATCAGCAGAGGATTGCGGTCGCGTGAGTTATAGTTGCGTGCACTAACTATAACGGGGGAATTTCAATGTTTTTTTATCCGTAAAATGTCCGCTAACTATAACTTGTGTGAAACCTATGGTTTTTTCAGTGAATTTGCAAGGTTTTTTAAATGCTAATTCCTAACTATAACGTGTGTGAAACCTATGGTTTTTTCAGTGAATTTGTACGGTTTTTTAAATGCTAAGTTACTTTACGCCGTTAGTGGCGTGCATGCCCACTTTACGCAGTTCGTTCCGTGCGCGCACGGTGCCCTTCGCGCACCGTGCGCGCACAGTAAGCACGCGGTGCGCTTTGCGCACCGCGCGCCCACTTTACGCAGTTAGTGCCGTGCACGCACGGTGGGCACGCGGTGCGCTACGCGCACCACGTGCCCACGTTACGCTACATGGGCCATGTACGCACGGTGCGCTTCGCGCACCGTCCGCACACGGAGGCGGTATTAGGCGCATCGTTGTTAATGGATATCTATTGATTGTTCTGTTGATTAACGGAAGCCCATGCACAAAAGGTGCCCTTCGGGCAACTTTTGCATACGGGGTGGGGAAAACGTGGATAGTGTTTTTTTTTAATTTATTTTTTACCGTACGCGTACGGTAAGCGTAATCGGCGATTTTTCAAAAATAAAAAAAATTAATTTTTTGGCATTGTGGGTTCTTTTGGGACTCCATAACCATGACTAGGTGGTTGGAATCTGTCTAGCAAGCCTCTTTCAATGTTTTCCGACTTTGATTTTCCTCCCCCCCTCAGAGTGCGAGAGAGAAAATGGCGGCCGACACTTCCTGGTTTCGACCGATTCGAATGTTTACTAAGATCTAACAGCCAATCAGAATCGCGCTCGCGCACGGCACCGTACGCGTACGGTAAGCTTACCGTAAGCGCACGGTAAGCGCACCGTAAGCTGCCACAGATATATATATTGATTTAAAGGCTATTTTCTCAGGAACTACTGAACAGATTTACACCAGACCTACAAAAGGCACTTCCTTGACCTGTAGACTACCTCTCTGCCAAATTTCAAATAACTCTGTTCAGCCGTTCGGGCTGTAGCTGTGTCTAAAGGTCCTATGGAAAAATGCATGGGGAAAACCCGTTTTGGGACCCCCCTTTTTTCTCAGCCCCCGCTTGATGAATCCCCCCGAGACTTTCAGGGTAGGAGCGGAGCGTAGCGCCCCGTTAGTTTTGAAAATTTCGCGAGGATTCATCGACCGGCGCCAAAGTTATTCAAAATAGAATGTTGCGGTTTTCCTATGGAAACAGGGTCCTAACTATAACTACCTACTGGCGACCGCCAGTAGGTAAAATATGTATATGTATATATATATATATATATATATATATATATATATATATATATATATATACAAATATATAAATATATATATATATATTCACTGAAAAAACCATAGGTTTCAGGCACGTTATAGTTAGGAATTAGCATTTAAAACAAACATAGAAATTTACTGAAAAAACCATAGGTTTCAGGGGCGTTATAGTTAGCTGGACATTTCCCTTGTACAAAACCATTGAAATTCCCCCGTTATAGTTTCCTATGGCGAAATGCATTCGCCAATCTTGTCATTATGCTGAATAAAGAAACCTCCCTACTTACCCCTGCTGTGGCCTCTACTCTCTTTTCGGAGCAGTTTGGGTGTATAATTGGCGCGCATGCCAGAGGCGCGCTATAGAGGCACCCGCATCCTGAAGCTGGCCTTGGTTTCCCTGGCGTCTGCTGCGGCGGACAATCTTCGTGTTTCCAGGATACTGGACTAATCAAGGCACACCTCGGAGTTCAGGAGGAGATGGAGCGGTGCTGGAGTCATTGACTCCGCGATGGGCGAGATGGATTTCCAGACTTGCCCCCGCTGATTGGAATCCTGGGGTCCCGAGGTTGATGCGGTCTGGGGACCTAGGGGGCTACCGGAGTTCAAGCGAGACACAGGGGATTGCTTCAGACGACATCGTGGAGGCATACAAATCCGCACAAACATCGATCTACCCCCACAGTACCTACCAGGATTAACATTGCATTCTGGGACCTGCAGTGCACATACATCAGGTGTCCTGCAGAAGGTGTGCTTGGTCATTGATCTTGGGGGCGGAGCGGACCAGAACCAATCGTTTTGGGGCATGAACTTTTAAACCACGATGACGCCTGCATCTCCTGAAAGACTCTTGGCGCTGAGGAAGGCACATCCTATGCCGAAATGCATTCGCCAATCTTGTCATTATGCTAAATAAAGAAACCTCCCTACTTACCCCTGCTGTGGCCTCTACTCTCTTTTCGGAGCAGTTTGGGTGTATAATTGGCGCGCATGCCAGAGGCGCGCTATAGAGGCACCCGCATCCTGAAGCTGGCCTTGGTTTCCCTGGCGTCTGCTGCGGCGGACAATCTTCGTGTTTCCAGGATACTGGACTAATCAAGGCACACCTCGGAGTTCAGGAGGAGATGGAGCGGTGCTGGAGTCATTGACTCCGCGATGGGCGAGATGGATTTCCAGACTTGCCCCCGCTGATTGGAATCCTGGGGTCCCGAGGTTGATGCGGTCTGGGGACCTAGGGGGCTACCGGAGTTCAAGCGAGACACAGGGGATTGCTTCAGACGACATTGTGGAGGCATACAAATCCGCACAAACATCGATCTACCCCCACAGTACCTACCAGGATTAATATTGCATTCTGGGACCTGCCGTGCACATACATCAGGTGTCCTGCAGAAGGTGTGCTTGGTCATTGATCTTGGGGTCGGAGCGGACCGGAACCAATCGTTTTGGGGCATGAACTTTTAAACCACGATGACGCCTGCATCTCCTGAAAGACTCTTGGCGCTGAGGAAGGCACATCCTATGCCGAAATGCATTCGCCAATCTTGTCATTATGCTGAATAAAGAAACCTCCCTACTTACCCCTGCTGTGGCCTCTACTCTCTTTTCGGAGCAGTTTGGGTGTATAATTGGCGCGCATGCCAGAGGCGCGCTATAGAGGCACCCGCATCCTGAAGCTGGCCTTGGTTTCCCTGGCGTCTGCTGCGGCGGACAATCTTCGTGTTTCCAGGATACTGGACTAATCAAGGCACACCTCGGAGTTCAGGAGGAGATGGAGCGGTGCTGGAGTCATTGACTCCGCGATGGGCGAGATGGATTTCCGGACTTGCCCCCGCTGATTGGAATCCTGGGGTCCCGAGGTTGATGCGGTCTGGGGACCTAGGGGGCTACCGGAGTTCAAGCGAGACACAGGGGATTGCTTCAGACGACATCGTGGAGGCATACAAATCCGCACAAACATCGATCTACCCCCACAGTACCTACCAGGATTAATATTGCATTCTGGGACCTGCAGTGCACATACATCAGGTGTCCTGCAGAAGGTGTGCTTGGTCATTGATCTTGGGGGCGGAGCGGACCAGAACCAATAGTTTTGGGGCATGAACTTTTAAACCACGATGACGCCTGCATCTCCTGAAAGACTCTTGGCGCTGAGGAAGGCACATCCTATGCCGAAATGCATTCGCCAATCTTGTCATTATGCTGAATAAAGAAACCTCCCTACTTACCCCTGCTGTGGCCTCTACTCTCTTTTCGGAGCAGTTTGGGTGTATAATTGGCGCGCATGCCAGAGGCGCGCTATAGAGGTACCCGCATCCTGAAGCTGGCCTTGGTTTCCCCGCGTCTGCTGCGGCGGACAATCTTCGTGTTTCCAGGATACTGGACTAATCAAGGCACACCTCGGAGTTCAGGAGGAGATGGAGCGGTGCTGGAGTCATTGACTCCGCGATGGGCGAGATGGATTTCCAGACTTGCCCCCGCTGATTGGAATCCTGGGGTCCCGAGGTTGATGCGGTCTGGGGACCTAGGGGGCTACCGGAGTTCAAGCGAGACACAGGGGATTGCTTCAGACGACATCGTGGAGGCATACAAATCCGCACAAACATCGATCTACCCCCACAGTACCTACCAGGATTAACATTGCATTCTGGGACCTGCAGTGCACATACATCAGGTGTCCTGCAGAAGGTGTGCTTGGTCATTGATCTTGGGGGCGGAGCGGACCAGAACCAATCGTTTTGGGGCATGAACTTTTAAACCACGATGACGCCTGCATCTCCTGAAAGACTCTTGGCGCTGAGGAAGGCACATCCTATGCCGAAATGCATTCGCCAATCTTGTCATTATGCTGAATAAAGAAACCTCCCTACTTACCCCTGCTGTGGCCTCTACTCTCTTTTCGGAGCAGTTTGGGTGTATAATTGGCGTGCATGCCAGAGGCGCGCTATAGAGGCACCCGCATCCTGAAGCTGGCCTTGGTTTCCCTGGCGTCTGCTGCGGCGGACAATCTTCGTGTTTCCAGGATACTGGACTAATCAAGGCACACCTCGGAGTTCAGGAGGAGATGGAGCGGTGCTGGAGTCATTGACTCCGCGATGGGCGAGATGGATTTCCAGACTTGCCCCCGCTGATTGGAATCCTGGGGTCCCGAGGTTGATGCGGTCTGGGGACCTAGGGGGCTACCGGAGTTCAAGCGAGACACAGGGGATTGCTTCAGACGACATTGTGGAGGCATACAAATCCGCACAAACATCGATCTACCCCCACAGTACCTACCAGGATTAATATTGCATTCTGGGACCTGCAGTGCACATACATCAGGTGTCCTGCAGAAGGTGTGCTTGGTCATTGATCTTGGGGTCGGAGCGGACCAGAACCAATCGTTTTGGGGCATGAACTTTTAAACCACGATGACGCCTGCATCTCCTGAAAGACTCTTGGCGCTGAGGAAGGCACATCCTATGCCGAAATGCATTCGCCAATCTTGTCATTATGCTGAATAAAGAAACCTCCCTACTTACCCCTGCTGTGGCCTCTACTCTCTTTTCGGAGCAGTTTGGGTGTATAATTGGCGCGCATGCCAGAGGCGCGCTATAGAGGCACCCGCATCCTGAAGCTGGCCTTGGTTTCCCTGGCGTCTGCTGCGGCGGACAATCTTCGTGTTTCCAGGATACTGGACTAATCAAGGCACACCTCGGAGTTCAGGAGGAGATGGAGCGGTGCTGGAGTCATTGACTCCGCGATGGGCGAGATGGATTTCCAGACTTGCCCCCGCTGATTGGAATCCTGGGGTCCCGAGGTTGATGCGGTCTGGGGACCTAGGGGGCTACCGGAGTTCAAGCGAGACACAGGGGATTGCTTCAGACGACATCGTGGTGGCATACAAATCCGCACAAACATCGATCTACCCCCACAGTACCTACCAGGATTAATATTGCATTCTGGGACCTGCAGTGCACATACATCAGGTGTCCTGCAGAAGGTGTGCTTGGTCATTGATCTTGGGGGCGGAGCGGACCAGAACCAATAGTTTTGGGGCATGAACTTTTAAACCACGATGACGCCTGCATCTCCTGAAAGACTCTTGGCGCTGAGGAAGGCACATCCTATGCCGAAATGCATTCGCCAATCTTGTCATTATGCTGAATAAAGAAACCTCCCTACTTACCCCTGCTGTGGCCTCTACTCTCTTTTCGGAGCAGTTTGGGTGTATAATTGGCGCGCATGCCAGAGGCGCGCTATAGAGGTACCCGCATCCTGAAGCTGGCCTTGGTTTCCCTGGCGTCTGCTGCGGCGGACAATCTTCGTGTTTCCAGGATACTGGACTAATCAAGGCACACCTCGGAGTTCAGGAGGAGATGGAGCGGTGCTGGAGTCATTGACTCCGCGATGGGCGAGATGGATTTCCAGACTTGCCCCCGCTGATTGGAATCCTGGGGTCCCGAGGTTGATGCGGTCTGGGGACCTAGGGGGCTACCGGAGTTCAAGCGAGACACAGGGGATTGCTTCAGACGACATCATGGAGGCATACAAATCCGCACAAACATCGATCTACCCCCACAGTACCTACCAGGATTAATATTGCATTCTGGGACCTGCAGTGCACATACATCAGGTGTCCTGCAGAAGGTGTGCTTGGTCATTGATCTTGGGGGCGGAGCGGACCAGAACCAATCGTTTTGGGGCATGAACTTTTAAACCACGATGACGCCTGCATCTCCTGAAAGACTCTTGGCGCTGAGGAAGGCACATCCTATGCCGAAATGCATTCGCCAATCTTGTCATTATGCTGAATAAAGAAACCTCCCTACTTACCCCTGCTGTGGCCTCTACTCTCTTTTCGGAGCAGTTTGGGTGTGTATATATATATATATATATATATATATATATATATATATATATATATATATATACAAATATATAAATATATATATATATTCACTGAAAAAACCATAGGTTTCAGGCACGTTATAGTTAGGAATTAGCATTTAAAACAAACATAGAAATTTACTGAAAAAACCATAGGTTTCAGGGGCGTTATAGTTAGCTGGACATTTCCCTTGTACAAAACCATTGAAATTCCCCCGTTATAGTTAGTTCAGCTAACTATAACTCGCGCGCCCGCAATACACTGCTGATGACGTCACATATTACATCACTCATGACATGGTCAGTGACATCACTCATGACATCTCAAATGACATCACTGATGATATCACTGATGACATCATCCAGTGAATCTGTGTTTTTCTGAAAATTAAATATGTTTTATATATGTATATCTCAAGGTCGATGGAAGAATAAATGGGTATATAAGTGTCTAAATGGACGGGTTTTTTTTCTGAAAGATTGATTGTATAACTGACTGATTAAGTGTATCTTAGTGTATACATGGGTTAGTGAGTAATGTTTAAATATGTAAATATCTGTAATAGTCTCTCACTTTGTGTATAAGTGGCTGCATGGGTTGGTAAGTATCTACATGAGTGTCTATATAGGTTATTAGTTGGTTTTTTGAGTATTAGTATGAGTGTCTGCATGGTTTGGTGGGGGGTATTACGTAGTGCATAGATGCATGAATGAGTGACTGTTTGTATGTGTTGAAGACAGCATGTGTGCAGGACTGTTTAGGTGGATGAGTGTGTGTATGGGTGTGTTAGTGAGTGAATGACTGTTTCTATAGTGTCTATATTAGTAACTACATATATTTTAAACTATTATATGTGAGTATTGGTGTATATAAGTGAGTATATGTGAGAGTTAGAGATTGGAAGAGGTCCTGTATGAATAAGTATGTGTTTCTATTAGTGATCGTTTAAAATAGTAAGTATGTGTAAGTTTCTGTATAAGAAAGTGTGGTGGTGTGTGTATAACTGTATATGCAAGTAAATGCTCCTTTGATTCTTTATTAGCATGAGTGACTATGTGTGTGAGTAACTCTATGGATGAGTGGCGTTGTGTAACAGGATGTATAGGTGTATGAGTACATATTATGAGTGAGTACATATATGAGTGACTACATAGGACTGTTGGTGAATGAGTGCATGTGTATGTACATCTTAGAGTTACTGAATTGGTTGTTGGAACTGGTTTTGGTATGTCCATTGTTTTGAAGATTTTAGTTTCTATTTCTTTATGTTTGTATCAAAGGTTATATTAGGGTAAGAGGAGGTCTGCCACTCTATCACAAGGATGATGTCATCAGTGATGTCATTTGAGATGTCATCTGTGATGTCATGAGTGATGTCACTGACCATGTCATGAGTGATGTAATATGTGACATCATCAGCAGTGGATTGCGGGCGCGCGAGTTATAGTTAGCTGAACTAACTATAACGGGGGAATTTCAATGGTTTTGTATGAGGGAAATGTCCAGCTAACTATAACGCCCCTGAAACCTATGGTTTTTTCAGTGAATTTCTATGGTTTTTGAAATGCTAATTCCTAACTATAACGTGCCTGAAACCTATGGTTTTTTCAGTGAATTTCAAAGGTTTTTTAAATGCTCATTCCTATCTATAACTTATCTCTAACCTATGGTTTTTTACTGAATTTCATAGGATTTCTAAATCTTTATTTTTCAGGGTTTCAATTGCTTTATTAGCGTTTTTATACTATTTTTCTTCATTTTTTAAGCTCTTTGTTTCACATATTTTTTTTGTAAATATTACATGTTTTTAATGAAAATATTTTTTACAAATATTTGTAAAATTCTTTTTAATCTATTTTTTTAAATATTTTTTAAACTATATTGTTAATATTTTATTATTTATTTATTTTTTAAATTTAATATTGGAAGTCGCGCACCCAATGCGTACCGTTCCCGAACAATACGTGGAACCTAGCCGCCAATTTGCCACTATTGTTCAGGATCCGCGTAGGGTGTGCGATGAATACATATTTACCTGCGCGATTGCTATGCGATCCATACACGACTTCAAGCGCAGACGCGCCGCATACGTTGTACATTACGCGACACTCGCACACTTCCGCGTGATGCCATATACGTATTTGACGCGGTGGGTTTGCGATTCCCGCGAAATATTTTAAATGTCAAAAAAGATATATATATGTATTTCATATAAATATTAAGGCAAGACATAATCTAAGCTACTCATAAATTAATATATTTTTACTTTAAATAAACCTATATTACTTTTAAATGCAATTTGGCGAATTTGCGCTCGGTGCGTGCTGCCTATGCGCAGGGTGCACGGATCCCATATGACCTGAAAAAAAGAGATTTGATTGGTTCATTAGACTTCCTATTCTAACTATTGAAAGATCCCACCCATTTCAATCATTCTTCTTAGACCTTCTTTGGAGGAGCATCTCTGTGCTTAGAAGAACTTTTTTTGGCTAAGTTGACACTTAGTTCAAACTTTTTGTGACAAACAATGGCTTCAGGGCAGCAGTCATCACCACCCTCTCAACATTCATCAGAAGATGAATTTTTGTCTGAACCACCACACCCAGAAAGATATACTTCTGTTGTCTGGAAATTTTTTACTTTCCCAGAGGGACAGACGAAGACAAATGCCACCAAAGTGACATGCAAAATATGTCAGAGAGTACTGTCCCGTGGAGATCCGACAAAGAAGTACTCATGTGGTACAGCCAGTATGAAGAAGCATCTCCAGACTTTGCATCCGGTAAACCTGGCACGTGAAGAGTGCCGAAGAATGCGAGTTCTTCCAGCACCTTCAGCAGCTTCACAACCAAGTACTTCTCGGACGGATCCCTCTGAACAACACCTGGATATACGTCTTCAATTTGCAACTCTAAAAGTGCACTGCTTGAAGTGTAATGAAATCCTATGCTATGGAGAACAGTCTATTGTTTTAATTTGCAGATTGCAAGAGAACCATCGTTGTTAGATTTTTTTATTCCCCTGAAGTTCATTGTTTTGTTCCTCCAGTTCTGTTTTTTTCTTTTTTCAAGAAAAACCAAAAAAATCTAAAAATTGTTCAGAAAATCAAAAAATATATATATAAAACAAAAAAGAAGAAAAAAAAAGTTCTTGTCAGAACTAACTTTTCTGGTTTAAAAAAGAGCTATATTTTTATGTTAGTGTGTGAAAGTTTAGATGAATGTATGTGTAGTGCATAATTTACTGAACAAATGCATTAGTAGTGTATGGTGAATGTATAAGTGCAGAACTATGAGGAAGTGCTGCAGCATCACACAGTAAACTCTTTAACTGCAGTGTGCTGTGGTACTTCCGAAGCACAGGGATGCAACATATGTTCATTAATATGTTGCAAGTCTATGCTTCTCTCTGCACGGCTGCTTAAACTGCAGCTATGTGGTGACACAGGCACCCTTGCACCATGGTGCAAGGATATCTGTGTCATGTGGAGTTTGTTTTTGTGCAGGAAGACACACCTTCCTGCACAAAAACAATCAGTAAAGGCATTTTTCTCCTTCAATGTATGCTGAGCATTGTAGCATGTATTGAAAGATACAAAATGAAGAGAAATGAAAACAATTCTCCTTGTTGTGCCTTGCTACACCAATTGGAGGATGGTGCAGCATTCACACACGTCCAGATTTATGATTTTTAATAAATCTGGAGGTGTGTCTTGTTCTATGAGTATTCTGTGCAATCACGCACAGCAACATTTATAGAACGCCCTTTCAACGCAAACTGGTGTGTATGATGAGGTCGTATTTACATGGAGAAGAAAAGGGACACAGAGTGCCTTTTCCTCTCTTTGGAAATATGAAAGAGTGTCTTGCGCTATAACTGTGTTACAAAAAGTGACATATTTCTGTTTGGAAAATTGCTTGCGAATGATAGGAGGTAAGCACAGAGTTTTGTCTGCAAAGATGCTCAAAGAAGAATGATTGAAATGATTGCGGTCCTTCAATAGGTACAATGGGAAATATTATGAATCACTCAAATCTGTCTTTTTGCAGGTCACATGATATCCTATGACAGGGAGATTCCAAAACTACATAGGTATAAACAGTGTGTTTTGAAAAACGTATTAAAACTTTGTAGCTTCTTTCAGATCTGCCCATTGTGCATATTAATACTAGGCCTGGGCGGTAAATTTAGTTCCGCTCGCAGAATTTGCGATATTTTGACATTATTGCGTTCCGCGGAGAGCGTGAAAATGTCAAAACTTTCGCAATCTGTCGCGAAACGGAAGTATTTTTCTTGTTCGTGCTTTAAAAATGCATTCTCGCGCGCGCGGTCGTGACTTACCGGGTCCCTGTGTTCGCCTACGAGCTTTCCTATCCGGTCGCGCGCGCCACAAGATGTTGGATTGTTGGTAGCCAGTCACGCTATCCCGCGAGAGTTTGCGATCGCGAACACGTCATTGCAATCGCGAACAGGAAATAAGCATCGCGAGCAAGATGGCCGCGCCCATTAGCGACTGCATGGGCAAGTTGGAGATATATTTCCCCGTGAGCACGCAAAAACACATCGCGAACGGGTGGGAAAAACAATCTCCGCATCTTCGCGAAAGTTTCGCATGCTCGCGGAGATTTTGCGCAATTTCGCGATAATTTACGAAAGTCAATTACGCAAATTCCACCCACCCTTAATTAATACTTAGTTAAACTTACCTTCACAGTAAGAGAAATAAAAAATGGTACACATTTTTTTCAGATGTTTTTTGTAATGTAAATTGGGGTAAATTGCTTATTTTAGAATTAGGATCTGTGAAAGAAAAGAAAAAATAGTTATAACATGTAATAATACATTTTTAACAACACAGCATAATTTAAACAAAGTAATTTGTTTGCCTTTTTTGCTGTTCTCAGAATATATTGAATTTCACTAGAAATAGTGATTTCAATCATACTCATCACATAACAGCGGGCAAAAAAACCAATCAAAAAGATTGTTTAAAAAACAACAACAATCTATTCTCAGTGAAATACCAGAAAATACAAATCACACTTATATAAAATGCTTACTGCTGATAAAATTTTATAACTTAAATTTATAAACACTGTAAATGTTGTTGCTTTAAAATATACACTGAGTCAATGTGTAAGAAAAAGTCAATAATTCAAACATATGCCTTTCCTTGAGGCCAAATGGTATTTTTGCACTGTTTTTTATGTAAATTTTCCAATGGTAATCCTATTAAATTATAATAATAAATTCCTCAGAGGCTGAATTATCTTCTTAAAACTTTGGCTTTAAAAATATTAGGTAGGAATTTGGTAATTCACTAGGCAAACATTGTTTGAAAACCAACTTGGCATCATTACAAAGTGTCCAGCCTTTGTCATATTTTAGATAGGCAGTGTAATGTCCAGATGTTGTGGAAGGACCATCATGGAAAATTATTGCAACTGCTATAAAAGTCCTTCCTGATATTGATAGTTGAGTTGCTACAAAATGTTTTATTAAAGTGTCCAATTTTCTTCCATCAGCTGTACAACGTTGCATCATTAAAGTTATATATTGTCCATATCTTTGTAAAAATAATGTTGATAACATTTCTGATTTACATTGGCTACACTGCATGTTTTGATTTGCAGCTTTAACTAATTTATTGAAAGACACTGATTTACAGTCCGGTAATGTTAAATATAGAAATCTTTCAGTGTATACATTAGTGCTAGATGTATACATACAATTTTCACAATGATTTTCCCATTTGTAACAAAGGCCAAAAATATTTTCTATTTCTACAACTTCATTTTCTAAAACTGTAAGCATATACATTAGAAATTACTGAGCATCTTGTTGGATATTTTGTGTAAATTGTGTTGAACCAGAACATACATCCAAAAGATTACGAACATCAGAAACAGTTTGTATTTTACTTGTATCAGTTCTCAATTTTTCATAAACAGAAAGCAACAAGGAACAAAATATTTTTTCCCGATTCTCCATAATTTGCTGTTGCAAACCTTCAAGATAAAAAACAACATTGACCACTACATTAGCATAGCAGTTGACACCTGAACTATTTTCAAACTGATAACCAACAATCTCTTCAACAGTGTCCTTTTTCTTTTTGCTTGCAATGACAACATGATCTTGTTTTTTTCCCTTCTCTACACCTTCAGTACAGATAATCTCATACCTTCTTTTTCGACCAACCACACGCTTTTCAAATACAGGATATTGACCTAAATTGGGAGCATACGCTCTCCTTAACCTATTATACTCTTTTACACAGTTTGCAGCTGCAGTAACCTTTGTGTCATCAAAATCAATCAAAAACAAACCAGATAATGTTCTGACTCGCGACAAAGCAACATATGCCATACCCTCTTTAAACACGGTAGATCCAATGTTCACCAATGCACTGTCTTCACTTAATCCTTGAGATTTATGAATAGTCATTGAGTATGGCAGAGAAAATGGAAATTGTTTCCTACGGACATATAAATCTTTAACAAGCAAAAAAACAAACTGAACAACGACCAATTTCTTTAACTTCTTCAATCTGATCAAATTTAATTTTTAAAAATTCAATTCCATCTTTTTTCTGATAATTAACAAAATGCACAACTTTACCCATTGCTCCATTGACTAAACCTTTTTCTACATCCAAATTACGCCTTAAAATTACCCAACAGTTTATACATGCATATAGATTCTTTTCTAAACCAGACGTTTTAGATATTTTTTTTTATAAAGAATCCAGTTTTGTTTTCAATTTTCCCGTCAAAATAATAGTGATTCCTTCATGCTCTATTTTATCGATGGCTTCCATTTTTATAATTTCTTCATTTTCCAGTTTCAATAGTTCTTCGTTGAATATAGAACACTCGCGCAGTATTGGCATTAAGCAGATTACAGATTTATTTTCTGCAATTTTCATGTATATTGGAAAGTAATCGACTCTGCAAAGCTTGTTTGCCATGTTCTGTCAGAAGTCCAATTCTTATTTCTTGAAGAATACTTCCATATTCAGCATCATTTGTCTGTCGCATATTTTTCATCAGTTCTTTGTATTCAAAATATGACCAAATGTTCACGTTTCCAACACTACCCAGAGACTTTCTGGTGTCTTCATGCGCAAGTGTTTTAAATACTGGTTGTCCTTTTACAGGAGTCAGTTGCAGTAGATTTCCAAAAACTATGATGTGTTTTCCTCCAAATACCACGTCATACTCTGTTTTAAGAATTTGCTGCATTCTTAAATGCACAAAGGAAAGCATTAAGTTTGAGACCATGCTTACCTCATCAATAATGAGAAGTTTCATTTTCTTCAGGACTCTTGAAACATCACAACAAGCTTCTCCAGATAGCTTGTGGTATTCCAATTTGTTCTCATGCTCTACTGGTAGCATTAGTAAACGATGTAAAGTAATTCCTTTAATGTTATGTGCTGCCAACCCAGTTGGAGCAGTGACAACACAAGACAAATGCGACTCAGTTGTTTTCTGTAGATAACTTGTAATTACTTTAATTAAGAAACTTTTTCCTGTTCCAGCTTGTCCACTCACATACATTCGGATAGGTTGAAATGATGTGCATGAGCACTCTTTCTTTTCATGAAGTAATCCATGGTCAATCTGTTGTCTCACTTGCTGATATATTTGTTTCTGTTCAACATTTAGTTGTTCTTCCAAGTTTGCTAACTCCATTACATCTTCTTGAGCTTGATGGATTGCTGTTTCCACCTCATTCATGGCAATTGCTGCTTCATTTTCAACAATTGGTTGTCCTAGTGGATCTTGACTCAGTGCAGCAGAACTTTGACTGTCTTGAGAACTGTCTCTAGCAATCTCAGCTGCAATTGTAGCTTCTTGATCAACTTCATCATTCAACATTTTCACATAATTTGCAAAAGCACTGCATTGTATGCTATCTTTACAAGCATTAAATGAATCTTCATAGCTCAGAAAATCTCCAAGTAATTCCAGTTCTGAACGCCACGGTTTGAACATTTGCAAAAGGGCTAAATAGTAAAATTCCCTTTTATCAGCAGTGTCACAACTCAGCTTCCTGTGATTAATCAAATTCCCTTTCCTTTGTTTCACCAAACACCCTTCGTAACCAATGACTTCATATTTTCCATCATTGATGTTCTCTGTAGTATTCCGTTTAAAAGTGTAGTTTTGCAGCACTTCATAGAGACACATGTTCTCAAGATGAAGACTTCTGTTTGGGTAATATGTGTCCAACATATTTGTTTTCAAAATATTTGTACTTTCTGGTTCTTTTTCTGCTAAATATTCAATTTCTTGAACAGATTTCAGTACCCGATTTCGTATTGCTGCAAGACCTAGACTCACCCAAATGATTCTTCTACTTTTGGAGTATAGACTTGCAGATGATAACCGATCTGAGCATTCATATGCTCCAATTTCTCGATGCGATAACAAACTGAAACTGTATAATTTCTTACTTAGAGTCTTCTCGGGAGAAATCTCTTCCCACATTTCTTTCAATTCCGTCTTTTCTGATTTAGTAATGTAGGACGTTACATATCGAGCAACAGCAATGGAATTGTCCGCAACGTACTGAATATCCATGTTAGCGTTCCACATGGATAAAATAACTGGATTGTAGTCATTTATGTATTTTGACAAAACAATATCATCTGAATCTGTTCCAAATTTGGGGGCGTCCTTGATCCATAACAACATATGTATATGAGGAGCACCTCTTGCTTGATACTCCTTTCTCCAAAAGAAATCCACAACTTCTCCAAGAGGAGGATTCTTTTTATTGCAGATAAAATACATCATAGCTTCAAATCTATGATTGAAATATCTGCATACATTAACAGGATCCAAAGAGCACAATTCTCCAGGTGTCTTGTATTCAATATTTTTTATATTGGAATCTGCCTCTCGAAGAAATTCATGTAAATCATCCCAAGCGTACTCAGCACAGCTTAGTGGAAGGAACCATGTAGGAGTTCCTAAGTTCCGTAGCATACATTTCAGTTCTCCATGACGACGGTACCAATATTCATTAGTCCCACGCTGACATGCCATCAGATTAATCAACTGAGATTCTAAAATGATCATCTCTCTGATGCACTTTATCCATAAAATCCTTTGCAGTTACATTTTGCAGATGCACTCCAGTTTTTAAAATGTGATTTATTGCATATGAAAGTCCAGACAAGTCACTTTCAAACAGAAGATGAAATATTTAAGGGATACATTGTCGAAATCTTGGATCTTCTGCATATAATCTTGTTGTCCGATACTCAGATGCAGGAATCTGCACAGGACGTTCATCATATCGTCCACCTTTTCCTGTTGGAAACAACTGGGGGAAACAACGAGCTTCCAAGCTCTCTTCCCATACACTCATGGGACTTCCTTTTGCTTTTTTCATTTGGAATAACTCAATCGTATTCCCCCTCACTTCTTTGGAATGAAGTGGATGTACACTGTAATGTTCATAGATTTCTTCACATCTGGGCATGTCCACTTTTTCAAGTTGTCCACTTGACGTTTCAGTATCTTCTGCTAAATCTACTTCTTCTTCTCCTACAAACACATTTCTATAGTACTCATTATTTTTTATCTGATACAATGTTGCCTTTTGCACTTTTCTAACATCCACTAACTCTTGCCAGATTTTCTTATTCTTAGTAGGAACACCATTAACTAGAATAACTAGTAGTTCATTTTCTGCACGGTTTACATCATTAGTTTCAATGTTTTTCTTAAATCTAACGGTAAATACACAACTCTTCCTTTGAATCCTCTTTGTAAATCTGATGGAGGCAATTTACCTGTTTTAGGCTCCATACGAACAATAGCCTGAAACGGGTGCACACATTGAATGAGAATAGACTCATAGGTATTTAAATCTATCAGCTCTGGAGGAATAGCAACCAACTCTAGATTATTATGAACAGCTCTAGCACGCATGTTATTCTCATCTAATTTATTATAACAATATTTGCAAATACGCTGGTCAGCACCCAAATATAAACAATCCTCTACCAACAAATAAGTTGCAAATTCCTTCCACTTATCATTATTTTCTGTTTCACTTTTTAAATACAGATTGACACTCCTAGTCTGATTTTTATAGTGAGTTCGCCGACAACAAATACAAGAAAAATTTGGTCTTTCACCTGAAATCACCTTAAACTTTGTGATTTGATCTTCAAAAAGTTTTGTAATCATGGGTTCCACTTTGTTTTCAACCTTTTGTTCTATTAATGTGTCAGTTTCTGCAATCTCTTGCTGAGGACCAAAGTAACAAAACTCAATATCATCACAAACCTTCTTCACATCTGATACTGACCCATGCAAAAGAGCACTGTTCAACTCATTTAACTTTAGTGCTGGACTTTTTGCATAATACAATCTTCTCACTAACTTCCGCATTTGAGTATGATGTACTGCCAACATCCTGGAATGGTGAAAAACTCTTTGACAAACTTTCCTAGAAAGACAAGCCAGAGAATGACCTTGCAAACCAGTATTTTTTCTCACTCTGCAAGGCTCTAGTCCTTGCAACACCTTAATCTTTTGTTTAACACTTTTTTTACTATATGCTCATAAGAAATTGCATAGTTGCATTATTTATCAATAGATTCTTGTCGTACACTACAAATACTACTGCAACCCCAAGTGTACACAGGGTCTTTAGGACGTCTCCCTAGAACTTCATAAGCTATCACTTCTTCTGCATTTCTGGGAACCATTTTCTCTTTGTCAATTGGACAACCATTTCTAACCTCATAACCTCGACCACTGGTGTCAACTGCATGCAATACATTATTGCTCTGTAAAGAACTCTCTTCATTAAAGATAGGCTCTGAACTTGAACTGTGTTTCCATTCACACAAAAATGTGTTCTGTTAATTACTCTTTTCCTCTTACTTTTGGCCTTCATTAAATGGATTGGTTTATCTAGTGATCGGATTCTGTTTAATACTCAAATGAATAGTTTCCTTTTCACTTCAAAAGCCTTTTCAACAATGGTTTCAATATGCTTCTTCTTTTTATAAAATAGAGCTCTCTTTTTATATTTCTTTGTATCTTTCAGCAAATTATGTACTACTCTCTTGTAAAATAATTTTTAGCGAATTTCTTTATACTGAGTTTGTCTTCTTTTACCATACTTCATGTCCTTTAACTGTCCATTTGCTTTTTATCTTTTCCTATTATTTTGAGTATCTTTTCTATTTGAAGCATTCTGTACATTCTGTCTGTTCCTACAAACATTTTTAATAAATTGCTTTGTGATCTTACCAGAAGATTTTTTATTTTTATCCACATTATGTTGTTTATCCAATACTTGTGGTTGATTTTTCTTCAAGTAACTGTCCTTTTTCTGTTCTTTTCTTTTTCTTACTTTGTCCGGGATGATTAGTTCATTTTAATGGTGATAAACAGTGTCTGTAAAAATTAATCATAAATAAATGTATATTAATATCTTTATAAATTATACTTTTCTATTACTATACAAACACATTTTATATAAATACTGACTAAGAAATTATAGACCTGAAGCACAAGTGTAAAAGTGATTAGACCACTTCACGCATAGTGCATAGCAGTTTGAAGCACTCCATATCCTAAAGCCTGGCTCACTGAATGAGTACATGCATACTGACTGTATGCTTACAGTACTATAAGGAGACACACTAGGTGAATTCATAATTGGTTGAGTTTTACTTTAGTGAATGTTTAACTACATGGTACTGAAAGAGTCACTATGGGATTGCAACAGCAGTCACACTGTGTTTGCTGGAGTGTATGTATAGTAACTGGGGAATTGTAGGCCTGAAGCACAAGTGTGACATTGGTTACACCACTACATGCATAGTGCATACTAGTTTGAAGCAGTGCATGCCCTAAAACCTGCCTCACTGCATGAGTACATGCTTACTGACTGAATGATTACAGTACTATAAGGCGAGACACTGGGTGAAATCATAGTTGGTTAAGTTTTACTTTACTGAATGGTTTACTACATGGTACTGAAACACTCACTATGGGTTTGCAACAGCAGTCACAGTGTGTTTGCTGGAGTGTATGCATAGTGACTGGGTAATTGTAGGCCTGAAGCACAAGTGTGAAAGTGGTTAGACCACTACATGCATAGTGGATAGTTATTTGAAGCAGTCCTTGTGCAAAGGCATGGTTCACTGCATGAGTACCTGGGTACTGACTGAAACATTAGAGTACTGCAAGGAGAGTGCCTGGATGAATCTTTCATGTTTTTGGATTTTGGCGCAGTGAATAGATCAGTACATGGTGCTGGATGAGTCACTGGAGGTGTGCAAGGGGAGTGACAGGGTGTTTATTGGAGTATATAGATACTGACTGGGCAATTGAAGGTGTGAAAGACAATTGTGTAGGTGGTTAGAGGCCTGCATGCATAGTTGATAGACGTTTGAAGTAGTTCATGTGCTAAGGCCGGGTTCACTACATAAGTACCTGGGTACTGACTGAATCATTAGAGTACTACAAGGAGAGTGCCTCGGTGAATTTATAAGTGGTTGGGTTTTGGTGCAGTCAATGGATTAGTACATGGTGCTGAATGGGTCACTGGAGAAGTGTAAGGGGAGTGACAAGGTGTTTGCAGGAACTGTATGAATACTGACTGGGGTATTGAAGTTGTGAACGACAAGTGTGTAGGTGGTTCGAGGCCTGCATGCATAGTGGATAGACGTTTGAAGCAGTCCATGTGCTAAGGCCTGGATCAGTGTATGAGTACTTGGGTACTGACTGAATGATTAGAGTTTTTTAAGCAGTTATGTGTATGCAAAGACATAAAGTACCCAAAACCTTCTCTCTGAATGGTTCCTAAATGCATACAGACTCTCAGTGTGATTCTAGACAACAAACACTATCCCATGCATATTACCAAATCACATTTTCTTGTCTGGAATTGGTAAACGGAGTACACACAATCCATGTATTGTACTACTGCACATTATTGTAGAACCCTGACTCTTTTTATAAATACCTAACCAATGACTGGTTTCTAATTCTACCAAAGTATGAGAACAGGATAGGTTTTGAAGCAGTTATGTGTCTGCCAACACATGAAATACCCAAATCCGTCTCTCAGTACAGTTTCTAAATTCACAGACTCACAGTGTGATTCTAGAAAACACATTTACTCTTCTTGAAGAGGTAATGTGACTGCACACATTCAACATATTTTACTACTGCTCATTAGTGTAGAAGCCGGACTCATTTTACAAACACATAAACAATAAATGGTTTCTATTTCTACCAAAATGTAAGAAAAGGATAGGTTTTTAAGCACTTATGTGTCTGCAAAAACATGAAACACCCAAATGCACATAGACTCACAGTGTGATTCTAGACAAACAACACTATTCCTTGTACTTTACCAAAACACATTCACTAGTGTGGAAGGGGTGAAGTGACTGCAGAGATTCTACATATTTCAATACTGCACACTACTGTGAAATCCTGACTCATTTTGTGAATGCATAAGCAATGACTGGCTTCTAATACTACTAGAACTTGACAACATGACCGATTTTAAAACAGTTATCTCTCAGCAAATACCAGATGTAACCAAATGCTTCTCTCACAATGGTTGCGCAAATGCACACAGACTCACAGTGTGATTCTAGACAAGCAACACTCAGGCACATGCATCAAAGCAAAAACCGGTCGCAAACGGGCAGATTCTCCCGCCCTCTCATAGCAAACAACAGTGTCCTGGGGTGGGCACCCCAGGACACTGCAGGATTGGCCCTGGGGGGTGGTGGTCCCCAGGGCCTTCGAGGGCTCCAGGAGGGGGGCCACGCAGCCCCCCTCCCTCAATACATAAAGCCCCGGGCGGTGGTGGTCGCTGGGGCTTGGGGGGCCATTGAGCCCCCCCACCCATTTATTTAGTAGCCCCGGGTGTAGCGGTCCCCGGGGCTGGGGGCTACCCTGGGCCCCCCATTACATTTTATGGTTTTTGCCCCCGGGATTTGGCCCCCCGGGGGCTAATTATTAAAGAAGCGCGGGACACCCAGCGCGCATTTTGTCGTCCCCCCCCCTCAAAAAAAAGGGGCCCTGGGAGTCCTTCTGGGACCCCTTAAGCAGGTCTAGAGGGTCAGAGTATGTCTACATTTCCCCCTTTATATGTTTTACACACTTATTCCACAGACTTCTTCAGCCTCGCTTCTACCGAGGCACAAAATGGCTACCAACAGTGCCTGGTTTTGAATGTTGACAACCACTTGACAGCCAATTAGCATTCAGGGCGTGATTGGGAGGGTGCACACAGGGTGCGCAGAGGGTGCGCTCAGGGTGCGCATAGGGTGCGCGGATCCTCCGAGGCCATAGATATATATGTACTTTTAACTGTAATTTTCTCAGGAACTACTCAACAGATTGACACCATTTAAGCAAAAGGCACGAGTCTGAACTGAGGACTACCTCTTTGCCAAATTCTGTTCAGCAGTTCGGACTGTAGCTGCGGCTAAAGGTCCTATGGGAAATTCCATGGGGAAAACATGTTTTGGAACCCCCCTTTTTTCTCGGCCCCCTCTTGAGGAATCACCCCGAGACTTTCAGGATTGGAGCGGACCGGAGCTGGCCAAAAGTTAGGAAAATTTCGCGAAGATTCGTCAACCGGCGCCAGAGTTACTGGGAATAGAATGTTGCGGATTTCCTTTTTTTATTTATTTTTTTATTTTTAAGTTTTTGAAAATCAGCATTAATGATATCATAATTACATACAGTTAACATTCTGTTACATAGACCATAAATAAAAACTAAAGCAGAGAGGAAAAAGCAGTCAAAGCATAATTGCATACAGTAAAAAAACCACAAAAAAAACAGAAATAATCATACCCAGTTCATGATTGGGCCCCATAGTGCAAGTCCAAGTTTCTTCTTTTCCCTGCCTTTAAGTTTATACAGAGCGATTTCTAAATTATACAAAGATAGTAATTTGGTTTTCCACATCGAGAAAGACGGTGAGTCAGGGCTTAACCATTGGGAGGTGATACATAAGCGGAGAATAGCCATACATAAAAACAAAAATCCCTTCTCATGGGTTGGCCGATTTCTGATATTTTCTCCAAACTCAAAACCGAACAGCACGAGTTGAGGTGACATGTCAACAGAGATACCTAAACTTAAATTAAAAAAACATTGTATCTCTTTAAGCCAAGGGGAGAGAACGGGGCAATCATAAAGCATATGTACCAGATCGGCAGCCCTCAGGGTACATCTAGGACAGAAGACCCCTCTGTTCGTTTCCCATTTGACTATCTTTGCTGGGGAATAATGTAAATCAAAAATGGCCATATAATATTGACTCTTATAACTACCTGAAAAGACTACCGCATCAGATAGGTTAAGTACTACTTGTAGGTCAACCCCTGATATCCCTAACCTCCTCTCCCAGCGCTGCTCAAAAAGCGTGAGGTCGTCCTGTTGAAATGCAGTCAGTATTTTAGAGAGCTGAGAAATCTTACATCTCCCTTTTATACATTCCAATATCGTATTCTACTCCAAACTAATCCGTCCTCTTATATCAAGCTTATCTAAAAAACTTCGGATTTGGAGATATTTGAAAAAGTCCGTACGTAACAGCCCAAATCTCTCTTGAAGTTCTACAAATGACATCAGTTGTTTGTCTGAAAAGAGGTCACCAATAGTTCTAATCCCCTGAGCATTCCACCTCCGCATAATAGGATCACAAAAAATTAAGGGGAGTTTCCCTGGTATTCCCACAGGCATATATCGATTATATTCCTTTAAAATAGAGTATTTACAGATTCTAGACCAAACTGCAGCTGCAGCGACCAAAATCTTAAAGCGGGTCCTTTTGTAGTAGCTGGGCTCAAAGAACTTAGAAAATATATAATTGGCTTCCGGGCCCATAATAAGCTCATATATAGACGGATAAATAGCTAGATCCGTATAGGCCTGAGCACCAAAAAACAAGATTCCCATATATTGAAGCATGGCCGCCCAATAATAATGTTGAAATTGAGGGATATTTAGTCCCCCCCCTCCCCCTTGGTAAGCTCAGTTTTTTAAAGGCTCTCCTTGTTCGCTTGTACCCCCATATAAAACGGGAGCAGATTCTTTCAATTTTCGTAAAAATTAGATTAGGAACCAAAAGTGGGATCGTGCGAAATAAATAAAGAAATTTTGGGAAAACCACCATCTTGATAACATTACACCTACCATATAGGGACTGTAGCTGCGGCTAAAGGTCCTATGAAAAATTGCATGGGGAAAACAAGTTTTGGGACCCCCCTTTTTTCTCGGCCCCCGCTTAAGGAATCACCACGAGACTTTCAGGATTGGAGCGGACCGGAGCTGGCCAAAAGTTAGGAAAATTTCGCGAAGATTCGTCAACCGGCACCAGAGTTACTGGGAATAGAATGTTGCGGATTTCCTATGGAAAATAGATCCTAACTATAACTACCTACTGGTGACCGCCGGTAGGTGATATATGTGTGTATATATATATATATATATATATATCCACATACAAAAGTTTCGCCCATTTGAGAGAGCCACTCACAGGTAGGTATCAATATCGCTTTATTTGCAGAAGCAGCAGTTGCAATGTAGCGAAGATCTGTGCCAACAAGTTCAAAAGCCTGACGCGTTTCATGCACTGCTTGCATTTCTTCAGGCTTTTGAACTTGTTGGCACAGATCTTCGCTACATTGCAACTGCTGCTTCTGCAAATAAAGCGATATTGATACCTACCTGTGAGTGGCTCTCTCAAATGGGCGAAACTTTTGTATGTGGATTTGTAAACGGCCGGTCCCGGTCGTGAGAGATGCCCTGCCTCAGAAGTGTGGACCGAGGCTGCTGTCAAACGACGAGCGGCATAAAGGACAGGAAGGTCGTTTTGGAGAAGTTTTATGTGGCAGTGCTGAGTCAGTGAGACTGTTTCCATACCCACTTGGGAGTTATTTTGGTCGATTGCTGCAACAGACAAGCACCTCACCGAGGAATACAACGGCACTACAATGACCACCAGGCTTAGCGATAGGCAACGCCCACTTGGGCAGGTGGCTGGATTTATCAGGTGTGCCGATTGCTCTACGTTGTAACGAACATTTTGCCTCTGAAGAAATGCAAGCAGTGCATGAAACGCGTCAGGCTTTTGAACTTGTTGGCACAGATCTTCGCTACATTGCAACTGCTGCTTCTGCAAATAAAGCGATATTGATACCTACCTGTGAGTGGCTCTCTCAAATGGGCGAAACTTTTGTATGTGGATTTGTAAACGGCCGGTCCCGGTCGTGAGAGATGCCCTGCCTCAGAAGTGTGGACCGAGGCTGCTGTCAAACGACGAGCGGCATAAAGGACAGGAAGGTCGTTTTGGAGAAGTTTTATGTGGCAGTGCTGAGTCAGTGAGACTGTTTCCATACCCACTTGGGAGTTATTTTGGTCGATTGCTGCAACAGACAAGCACCTCACCGAGGAATACAACGGCACTACAATGACCACCAGGCTTAGCGATAGGCAACGCCCACTTGGGCAGGTGGCTGGATTTATCAGGTGTGCCGATTGCTCTACGTTGTAACGAACATTTTGCCTCTGAAGAAATGCAAGCAGTGCATGAAACGCGTCAGGCTTTTGAACTTGTTGGCACAGATCTTCGCTACATTGCAACTGCTGCTTCTGCAAATAAAGCGATATTGATACCTACCTGTGAGTGGCTCTCTCAAATGGGCGAAACTTTTGTATGTGGATATATATATATATATATATATATATATATATATATATATATATATATCCACACCAGAACGACCTTTTTGCTGGAGTTTGTTGTCCCGTAGACAGGTGGTGCATCGCGCCGGGCAGGCCTCCCGGAATTATAATCCACACTTGAAAAATCCT
This sequence comes from Triturus cristatus, assembly GCF_964204655.1. Classification (NCBI taxonomy): domain Eukaryota; kingdom Metazoa; phylum Chordata; class Amphibia; order Caudata; family Salamandridae; genus Triturus; species Triturus cristatus. The sequence goes on from NC_140580.1 coordinate 992,272,605, forward strand.
CAAGGAAGACGCACTCTCGAATTTCAACCCAAAATAGATTTATTTAGCAACCGTTACGCGTTTCGACAGACTAGCTGTCTTGTTCACACAGTGCATGAAAGTGCAACCAGGTCTTACATGGGAAAAGAAAGTGAAAACGGACTACGTTTGGTAATGCAACAGCGGCGGCCATTACTTAATGGCTAAGAAACCCATATGTATACGCTATACTAGTAGCATAAAATTATAATTCCTGGTTCATATGTCGCTGTATGCAAACAAAAGGATACAAGTGATCAACCACATACTTATTCAGCATTAATATGCACAGAGTAGTCAGAATAATTCTAACATGTAAGACCAACAAGATAATCATTCCATAATGGTGTCGAATTAATACATAGTGCTGTTGCACAAAACCAAAATAGCAGTGCAATAATAATGAACAGCATACGAAATCATAAAAGTTAAATAGTCCATATCAGCCTGTATAGTGGCTAAAACCATGGGTATACGATGAACACATTCATATGTATAGTGGAAATATAATACTGTATAGTTTTTTTATGTTTGGTTGTTTTTCATGCATAACCTAGAAAGTATCGTGTCAAACGTATAGTACATAGGATGTATCAATTATACATGCATTTTTTGGTCAAAGAACCTTATTGTATCCAAATACAGCACCATAGTGGTGTCGATATTCGGTCCGTTATTACCCAAACAAGACCTAGTTTACTCAATAGTGTCCAAAGTGAAAAAGAAAATTGAAAGAGTAAGAAAAGCACAGACTTAGCTGAAGTGGACCCACAGGCCAAGGAAGAAAAGGGTAGGGAGGCCGGAACGGATAAGACAGTCCGCAAACGGTACGACCCTTCCTTTCCTCCTGTGAATAAAGAAAAAGAATGAAAAAAATCAAGTGATGATTAAAAGGATATGAAACTCACTATTCACAGCACAGTGCTTTCATATGTTTAAAAAGACTTATCATATTATAACCTGTTACACAATACGGACATGGAATAGTCAATTATTCATTACGTAAATGTATACTTAATTCTTCGTCAAGATTGTGGCCCCTGGGATATTTTGTTTCTAGTTCAATTATCCATTTAGATTCGCGTTTGCGAAGTTGTAATACCCGGTTACCCCCTCTGGGTCCCGAGTGTACTTGCTCAATCACAAAATAACCCAAAAGAGAGCTGTTTGAAAGATGAAAAGATTCAAAATGTCTGGCAATGGGATAGTGGGTGTCTTTTTTGTTTATAGCCCGCATGTGCTCCAATACTCTTTTTTTAGCCATAAATGTGGTGCTGCCCACATACCACATGTTGCATGGACAGGTCAAGACATACACACAAAACGGAGTGCTGCAAGTTAGAAACTGAGAAATATTTTTAGGTAAGGTTTGTCCAGGAATCTTGAAATGTTTAGTCATATTACTATTGCGACACGCCTTGCAGTGTCCGCAAGGATAAAAACCTTTTAGATTGTGTTCACTGTTGGATTGTTTAGGAGTTATGTCATTTTGAGTAAGTATATCTCTCAAACTCCTGCCTTTTTTGTATGTGATTCTGGGTCTCTGGGAAAAGGTTTTCCCGATAATAAGATCACTGGTAAGTATATCCCATTTATCAGTCAGTATTTTTTGTATCTGAGATGAGTTACCATTGAATGTGAGGATAATTCTACTTTCCTCTTGTTTATTGGTGATAGTAGTTTCTGTTTTTTCACTTAACATTTGTTTCCGATCAACTTGATTTACTCTATTCAAAGCTTTTTGCAAAACCCATGTAGGGTAACCTCTCTCTTTGAATCTTTTGATCATGACATCTTTTTCAAGGTCGAATGCTGCTGTAGTGCTGCAGTTTCTCCTCGCTCTCAACAGCTCCCCATAAGGGATACTCCACTTGAGTGTATCTGGGTGACTGCTGAGAGCGTGGAGAAGGGTGTTACCTGCTGTTGTTTTTCTGAAGAGGCTTGTATGTAAATCTCTGCCTTGAGGTGTTATTAATAGATCAAGAAATTCTATTTTTTCTTTACTCATACTGCTAGTCAGAGAAATATTGAGATGGTTGCTATTGAGTTTTTCAATGAATTTTCTAGCTTCTTCCTCAGTGTCAGACCAAATGAGGAAAAGGTCATCAATATAGCGTAGCCAAAGTTTGACTTTGCTAAATGATGAAGTTAAGGAGATGTCATTTCTTAAATCTTCTTCCCATTTGCCTAGAAAAAGATTCGCGAAATTTGGAGCAAAGCAAGTCCCCATAGAAGTACCGAGGACTTGCTTGTAAATAGTGCCATCAAACATAAAAATGTTATTTGTAAGACACAGATGTATCATCTCCAAAAGCATGTTGGTGTGTTCGAGAAATTCGATAGGTCTCTTTTTCAAGAAATGGTGACATGCTTGAATACCTTGTCCATGATCAATGATCGTGTAAAGAGAACTAACATCTAAAGTGATCATAAGGTCGGTGTTTTCCCATTGTACACCTTCCAATTTTGTTAAAAGGTCTTTAGTGTCTCTTACATAGGATGGAAGTAATGTAACATAGTCTTGGAGAAAATGGTCCACATATTTAGAGACATTCTCTAGAACACTGCCAATAGAAGATACTATGGGTCTCCCAGGTGGTATAATGGGGTTTTTGTGGACTTTAGGTAAAAGATACAATATGGATAGCTTGGGGTAATCTCGTTTTAAGAAACAATACTCTTCCCAAGATATGTAGCATTTTTGTTCCCATTCCTTAAGTTTATCCCAAATTACAAGAATGCTTGCATTGTACATATCAACATTGGCTTTCATATAGAATTTACGATCATTTAGTTGTTTAGATGCCTCAGTAATATACATCTGTTTGTCCCAAAGAACAATGTTTCCTCCTTTGTCAGCAGGACGGATAATGATGTCAGTGTCGTCTGCTAGTGATTTCAACAATTTCTTTTGATCAAAAGTTAAATTAAAAATGACTCTTTTGTTTTTTTGATGTTTCATTTTGATCAATGCTTGTGTGACCACCTCATGGAATGTGTCTATATTGTCGTGGGGGAGATTAGGGTAAAAAACTGAGCGAGGTTTGAAGTTGGTAGCTGCGCTCGAATCCGTGGGAATATCAAGATCATATACTTCACTAGATGTTGTATTGACAAAAGTGTCTCCCATGGCTAGATCCTGAATGTCATGTAAAACATATGCATCATCCACAGTCAAATTGGAAAAAGGATATTCTGCAGGGTTAGTTCGCTGAGTCGTTTGAGCATCACCCCGTTTATATAGATAATGCCACTTTTTAAGTTTGGCTTTTCTAACGAACTTGTATATGTCCACACGTGTGTCAGCATAATTAAAGATCTCAGTAGGGCAGAAAGTCAATCCTAGACATAATGTTTTTTTCTCTAAGTAAGTTAAATTACGATTACTCAGATTTATTATAGTTTTATTTACCATGTCCGGATCCATTACTTCTTGTTCTGTGAGCCTCTTGATTTGCTTCCCATGGGCTCCTTTGTTTTGCCGTTTAGATTCCTTGTGCTTTCTCCATTTTCGTCTCTGTTTACTCCTCCCCTCCCTCTTCCTCTTCCTCTTCCTCGTTGTTCATTATTATTGCACTGCTATTTTGGTTTTGTGCAACAGCACTATGTATTAATTCGACACCATTATGGAATGATTATCTTGTTGGTCTTACATGTTACAATTATTCTGACTACTCTGTGCATATTAATGCTGAATAAGTATGTGGTTGATCACTTGTATCCTTTTGTTTGCATACAGCGACATATGAACCAGGAATTATAATTTTATGCTACTAGTATAGCGTATACATATGGGTTTCTTAGCCATTAAGTAATGGCCGCCGCTGTTGCATTACCAAACGTAGTCCGTTTTCACTTTCTTTTCCCATGTAAGACCTGGTTGCACTTTCATGCACTGTGTGAACAAGACAGCTAGTCTGTCGAAACGCGTAACGGTTGCTAAATAAATCTATTTTGGGTTGAAATTCGAGAGTGCGTCTTCCTTGAGGATTTTTCAAGTGTGGATTATAATTCCGGGAGGCCTGCCCGGCGCGATGCACCACCTGTCTACGGGACAACAAACTCCAGCAAAAAGGTCGTTCTGGTGTGGATTTAATAACGAGGAGTTTATCGGCCAGCCGCTTACTATTGGAGCGAGACTAACATACTTTCTACGCATCGAGGGAGTCATCGATATTCAGCGCGTCTCAGAGGTACGTGATCTCAGCCCCGGGCTCGGGGTGGGGGTGGTTCTGACTCACGGGTAGCGGGGAGTGATTTCGGAGGAAGCGCGACCCGTCCTTTTGCGCCAGACCCCCTTCTGAGACCCGTGCACTCTGGAGTACGCTTCAGAAGAGTACAAAGATCAATTTTGACTGCTCGCGGTACCGGTATAACATTGAAATTGGTCTTGTTATCAAAACACCGGAGCTCTCAGAGATCAACAGAAAAACGAATATCGGACAAACCTCATAAGCAATTTATTCGAATTCAAAGCGGCAACAGGAACCTCCTAAGCCTGGAGGGTATTTCAACCCAAACATTTAGAGTGTTTAACAGTAGAAGGAACTATCTTTGATAGTGGATCCTTACACAGGACATTTCACATAACCTGTTACAATATGGATATGGAAACAGAACGTCGTGCAGCAGCCCAGACACTACTCGCAAGAGCACCTGGTAAAGGGACTACCACAATAACTGCACAACAGGCAGACACCACACTCAACGCAAAACTGCGACGTTTAGAAAAACTGAAGAAATCCGAAACGGCAAAATGGTGGGAAGCCATTTCCCTACAAGACTATGTAGATAAACAAATGATACCGCGAGGTCTGCGCATATACATCATGCCATCCTATGAATCACCAAATCCCCGCATGCTACAAGAATGGCAAGAAAATTCTGCAACAAGCTCTAAGAACATGCTGAACATTTTAATAAAATATGCATGGGAGGACAGAGAGGTCATTCTTTCTGAAATTAAAACCATTGAAAGCGAACTAACTAAAAGTGATGAACAAGATCTCATCAACAAATTTATATTGGATATGAAACGGAAACTTCAACAGCATGAAGAAGATATAAAGAACCGCAAGCAAAGAAAGTTACACAGGGATTGTGTTGACTATGAGACTGGCAGAATTCTAACTTACAGTCATAAATATGACCATCTATATGACGATTTACCATCAAATAGAGAAGAGACCCAAAATATTCAGAGTGAGGTAAACAATATCTTACCAGAAACGAGTGGATCAGATACTGAAGGATCCGTTTCCACGGCTAGTTCCACCACAGAAAGAAACACACCTGCAAGATCAGCGACTTTTTTAGACGAGTTCAGGGTCTTGAGGAAAGGCCGGCAGGTATCCAAAGTTGTAACCCAACCATCCCAAGGAAGAGGGAGAACACAACGTGGCAGGGGACGAGGAAGAGGAAGAGGAAGAGGGAGGGGAGGAGTAAACAGAGACGAAAATGGAGAAAGCACAAGGAATCTAAACGGCAAAACAAAGGAGCCCATGGGAAGCAAATCAAGAGGCTCACAGAACAAGAAGTAATGGATCCGGACATGGTAAATAAAACTATAATAAATCTGAGTAATCGTAATTTAACTTACTTAGAGAAAAAAACATTATGTCTAGGATTGACTTTCTGCCCTACTGAGATCTTTAATTATGCTGACACACGTGTGGACATATACAAGTTCGTTAGAAAAGCCAAACTTAAAAAGTGGCATTATCTATATAAACGGGGTGATGCTCAAACGACTCAGCGAACTAACCCTGCAGAATATCCTTTTTCCAATTTGACTGTGGATGATGCATATGTTTTACATGACATTCAGGATCTAGCCATGGGAGACACTTTTGTCAATACAACATCTAGTGAAGTATATGATCTTGATATTCCCACGGATTCGAGCGCAGCTACCAACTTCAAACCTCGCTCAGTTTTTTACCCTAATCTCCCCCACGACAATATAGACACATTCCATGAGGTGGTCACACAAGCATTGATCAAAATGAAACATCAAAAAAACAAAAGAGTCATTTTTAATTTAACTTTTGATCAAAAGAAATTGTTGAAATCACTAGCAGACGACACTGACATCATTATCCGTCCTGCTGACAAAGGAGGAAACATTGTTCTTTGGGACAAACAGATGTATATTACTGAGGCATCTAAACAACTAAATGATCGTAAATTCTATATGAAAGCCAATGTTGATATGTACAATGCAAGCATTCTTGTAATTTGGGATAAACTTAAGGAATGGGAACAAAAATGCTACATATCTTGGGAAGAGTATTGTTTCTTAAAACGAGATTACCCCAAGCTATCCATATTGTATCTTTTACCTAAAGTCCACAAAAACCCCATTATACCACCTGGGAGACCCATAGTATCTTCTATTGGCAGTGTTCTAGAGAATGTCTCTAAATATGTGGACCATTTTCTCCAAGACTATGTTACATTACTTCCATCCTATGTAAGAGACACTAAAGACCTTTTAACAAAATTGGAAGGTGTACAATGGGAAAACACCGACCTTATGATCACTTTAGATGTTAGTTCTCTTTACACGATCATTGATCATGGACAAGGTATTCAAGCATGTCACCATTTCTTGAAAAAGAGACCTATCGAATTTCTCGAACACACCAACATGCTTTTGGAGATGATACATCTGTGTCTTACAAATAACATTTTTATGTTTGATGGCACTATTTACAAGCAAGTCCTCGGTACTTCTATGGGGACTTGCTTTGCTCCAAATTTCGCGAATCTTTTTCTAGGCAAATGGGAAGAAGATTTAAGAAATGACATCTCCTTAACTTCATCATTTAGCAAAGTCAAACTTTGGCTACGCTATATTGATGACCTTTTCCTCATTTGGTCTGACACTGAGGAAGAAGCTAGAAAATTCATTGAAAAACTCAATAGCAACCATCTCAATATTTCTCTGACTAGCAGTATGAGTAAAGAAAAAATAGAATTTCTTGATCTATTAATAACACCTCAAGGCAGAGATTTACATACAAGCCTCTTCAGAAAAACAACAGCAGGTAACACCCTTCTCCACGCTCTCAGCAGTCACCCAGATACACTCAAGTGGAGTATCCCTTATGGGGAGCTGTTGAGAGCGAGGAGAAACTGCAGCACTACAGCAGCATTCGACCTTGAAAAAGATGTCATGATCAAAAGATTCAAAGAGAGAGGTTACCCTACATGGGTTTTGCAAAAAGCTTTGAATAGAGTAAATCAAGTTGATCGGAAACAAATGTTAAGTGAAAAAACAGAAACTACTATCACCAATAAACAAGAGGAAAGTAGAATTATCCTCACATTCAATGGTAACTCATCTCAGATACAAAAAATACTGACTGATAAATGGGATATACTTACCAGTGATCCTATTATCGGGAAAACCTTTTCCCAGAGACCCAGAATCACATACAAAAAAGGCAGGAGTTTGAAAGATATACTTACTCAAAATGACATAACTCCTAAACAATCCAACAGTGAACACAATCTAAAAGGTTTTTATCCTTGCGGACACTGCAAGGCGTGTCGCAATAGTAATATGACTAAACATTTCAAGATTCCTGGACAAACCTTACCTAAAAATATTTCTCAGTTTCTAACTTGCAGCACTCCGTTTTGTGTGTATGTCTTGACCTGTCCATGCAACATGTGGTATGTGGGCAGCACCACATTTATGGCTAAAAAAAGAGTATTGGAGCACATGCGGGCTATAAACAAAAAAGACACCCACTATCCCATTGCCAGACATTTTGAATCTTTTCATCTTTCAAACAGCTCTCTTTTGGGTTATTTTGTGATTGAGCAAGTACACTCGGGACCCAGAGGGGGTAACCGGGTATTACAACTTCGCAAACGCGAATCTAAATGGATAATTGAACTAGAAACAAAATATCCCAGGGGCCACAATCTTGACGAAGAATTAAGTATACATTTACGTAATGAATAATTGACTATTCCATGTCCGTATTGTGTAACAGGTTATAATATGATAAGTCTTTTTAAACATATGAAAGCACTGTGCTGTGAATAGTGAGTTTCATATCCTTTTAATCATCACTTGATTTTTTTCATTCTTTTTCTTTATTCACAGGAGGAAAGGAAGGGTCGTACCGTTTGCGGACTGTCTTATCCGTTCCGGCCTCCCTACCCTTTTCTTCCTTGGCCTGTGGGTCCACTTCAGCTAAGTCTGTGCTTTTCTTACTCTTTCAATTTTCTTTTTCACTTTGGACACTATTGAGTAAACTAGGTCTTGTTTGCGTAATAACGGACCGAATATCGACACCACTATGGTGCTGTATTTGGATACAATAAGGTTCTTTGACCAAAAAATGCATGTATAATTGATACATCCTATGTACTATACGTTTGACACGATACTTTCTAGGTTATGTATGAAAAACAACCAAACATAAAAAAACTATACAGTATTATATTTCCACTATACATATGAATGTGTTCATCTTATACCCATGGTTTTAGCCACTATACAGGCTGATATGGACTATTTAACTTTTATGATTTCGTATGCTGTTCATTATTATTGCACTGCTATTTTGGTTTTGTGCAACAGCACTATGTATTAATTCGACACCATTATGGAATGATTATCTTGTTGGTCTTACATGTTAGAATTATTCTGACTACTCTGTGCATATTAATGCTGAATAAGTATGTGGTTGATCACTTGTATCCTTTTGTTTGCATACAGCGACATATGAACCAGGAATTATAATTTTATGCTACTAGTATAGCGTATACATATGGGTTTCTTAGCCATTAAGTAATGGCCGCCGCTGTTGCATTACCAAACGTAGTCCGTTTTCACTTTCTTTTCCCATGTAAGACCTGGTTGCACTTTCATGCACTGTGTGAACAAGACAGCTAGTCTGTCGAAACGCGTAACGGTTGCTAAATAAATCTATTTTGGGTTGAAATTCGAGAGTGCGTCTTCCTTGAGGATTTTTCAAGTGTGGATATATATATATATATATATATATATATATATATATATATATATATATATATATATATATATATATATATATATAATGGTCTAAGTGACTGAATACATTGATTTGTTAATACCATATAACAGCCGTATGACAAGATTCAAATGCTTTCTTCGTTGGATCTGAAAGGATGTGTGCATTATAACCTCCTACAATTATCTTTGGCTAAATAAGTATGCCGGTCCAATAAGATGATGTGATTATTGTTGATGAAATAATTGGTGGCTCTAATCCTACAAGGATCCCCCTTCAATGAAACAGTTGTGGAACAGCGGGAGCCAAAGAGAATGTGAAGGAGTTGGGTGCAAGTCCAGCCAGGAGATGAGGCGAGCAGAGGCTGGATCTAGAACTGAGATCCACTTCCGAGCCTCATTGGCATGGATCGTTGTGTGGGCATGCATGTGTGCATAAATGAGGGTGTCTTTCAGCATGTGTGTTTGGCATTATGCTCCTCCCTGGTAACAAGGTGTTGCTCCTAAGACGCTCTGCCTGATGTCAAGACCCACCAAAAGTATCTGTTGCTTCCTATCATATTGGGTTCATAGCTGGCACAATTTCAACCATGACTGGCATAATAGTGACCCCAGCCAGTCATCTTAGACATAGTTTGGGCATTCTTGGTCTAGGTGTGCATACTTGCAGAAATCATTGACATTTTGTGAGCATGACAGACCTAATTTTGGCCACACCTTACATAATAGTAACAGCCCATGGCATAATAATGGCCAAGACTGACGTTTGTGAGCATCCTGTCAGTTATAGTGTCTTGCTTGAAGACACTAGCACCTCTGATATAATGGTGAGCATTATTGGCATATTATGAGCATCGTTTGCATTATGGTAAGCATTCACAGACTGTGGGCATAAAGCCTGCACATTTGAGGCAGATGCTTCTACATCAAGCAGTTGTACATCTGAGCACTTAATGAAAATGACAAGCTGATATTTGAAGAGCATATATTCACTAAACATGAAAACTGGTATTTGTAAGGCAAAAAGTATGGTTCTATCAGATAATCGATTTGGCAAATTGAGTTTGTTTGCCGAAAATGGAAGAGGTATTTGAATGAAAACAAATTCTTCTCAGAAACGAATCAGCAGATAAAGACAAAATGTTTGCATTTCCAAAACATATTTTAAGGTGATAGTTGGTAATTCAAGCTCAGCTGGGGAGGCTTAATATTGTATAGTGAGAACATTTGTTAGTCGAACTGTATGATTTTCCTTGAGCAGAAGTAGCACTCATTATAGGAAAGGTTGGAGACCCCTGTTACAGAGAATGATGCATATGTTGTCAACCAGTGCCAGCTTTAATGGCTCTTGTTGCAACAATCTTTCTACTGCTCCACCCTACCTCCACATGACCTCCTTCTCCACGGATTTCCTCACTTACTGACCCTCCAACGATGTTGCTTGTCTCTCCTAGCCACTCTCTCAAATATATTCTTTTATATAGGGTGTGAGAGCACTTTACATACCAAACACATATTATTCAGAGACAATGAATCATACACATATATTAATCGATCAATGTATAGGAAAAGTTAAATGAGACAATGAGGGTTAAAAGTATTGTTTATCATCCATACTGGTGTGCATTATATGTTAAGAATGTGTGTGGCCTAGAGAACAGATGGAATAGCTGTACTAAGCTTTCATGCAATGTAGCACAGCACACAAAGTTGTTGCTTTGCATTGTGTGAAAGGAGAGAGCACAACAGAACCATAATTACTAAGATGTGGCGCTGTTGTTCTCCTCTCTGGTGCCAGCGTACTTTAGGATACCTTATGTCAACGCACACACCCTTGCACCATAGTTCATGGGTGTGTGTGTGTGATGTTATAAATGTTGCACTGGAATGGTACACTTCCAATACAAAATACTGTGCTTTGACAAGTTGAACACTTTCCCCACTTTATGTGTGGTGTACAGTGCAGCACATTTGCAAATTTTTATCAATTAAAGTTTCCTTCAATGCTGTGCCTGCCTTGAGGAGTCATACATATTTGGATATCAATACCGTTCTACCAATGTTAGTTGATAGGGATTAGCGTGAAGAATCCATGGGGGGTGGGGGGGAGTGGGTTGCATGGGAACACCCATGTGCCACTATTTGACACAAAGTAGCACATAGCCTACTTTCCAATACAAATCTGGATTTGCACAGAAAAGTAAATCCCAAAAGAGCACTTTGCGCTGAGTGTTCCTCACGGTTGTGACACAAACCTGGCACAAAGTGTTAGTGGATATGCCCCACAAAGTCAGGAGTTAAATGTAACACATTGGTTGGAATTGTCTATACTACTAATAATGTATTACTACCCAAAGGAATCCTTTCTATCAACATTAAAGTAACAAAATATTGAGAAAAAACAATAAGTTCCTAAACCTATGAGTGGCAGTTTGCATGCAGCTCTTTCACAGCTAACTGTGGTAGATTAGAAAGATTGTAACTTATGATAAGCAAATAACAACAAATGGATCTCTGTGGCAATAGCAGTAACCTACTGAGCTATCTATATAAAATATAAATCTGTGACATGCTACAAGTGGTGCTTTGCAACAGGAACCCTAACCCTCTGTGCTATTTAGGATAAGTCAGAAATGGAACTAGACAAACCACAGATCTCTCCATCAAGTGCATTGCCCACCAGAGTTATCTTACTGTTATTATACTACTCTGAAAAATGCCAGGCACACAAACATCTCTACAGGCTTCTCTTGTCTCACCTCACCCTGTCAGACAAATGGCTCACCTGAGCATGACACCCAGTGTGGGGACACCAGCTGCTCTGCCAGCAGCAGTCCGTGCAGGTAAGCACAGTTGGGCGGGGATGTCTACAGACGACAGAATAGGAATTATTTATTTATTTATTTATTCCATTTCGTCGCCTGTCGACTTGCCCCCCTCCAACCCCACCTCGCCACCACCCAGCCCACCACGCTTACCTGCACGGACTGCCGCTGTGCTCTGCTCTAAAGCCAGCACTGCATTTGCACCTATGTATGCTGGGATGTGCTCTTACTCAACTTTATGATGATATGACCATTTGCCATAGGGCCAATGTTGCATCTTATGGACCAGAGATCTGAGCCTTAACCTTTGCATTGTCCACCTGACTGGGAGGTGCTCAGAAGTGTCTCTCAATAAAACACCCAAATAAATTAAAATTGACAAAGGCACACATTTCTTCAACCATAGAAGAAACTTAGCACACAGAAAATTAAGCTCAGTGGAAAATCAGGCAGGTCTGAGACAAATCCTGGCTGGGCACAGGACCTGGCGAAGGCTCTTCAAGGCGCAGAAATGGTATGCATGGAAGGCAAATGCAGTACATCAGAAAACAAATGCCAGTTATACTATGGAGCATCACCATAACTCAATTTGCCCACTATGTTTTGCTCTTGGTTGTCAGCTTTTATTTCCTAATACCGTTGATAAAGTCGTTAATTGAGTATAGCACGAGATATGACAATAACTGGCACACATACATATAGGATCTGAAAATTATATCAAACTCATATATATTTACCTGAAATTAAATTATTTCTGCAGGAAACTGCAAAAACGTGTCATAGCGGACCTTAGCTGACTGAACAAGTGACACATTTGGTGCATATCTATTCACATGAGCCATAGTTACATGAATATCATAAATTACACTTTCAATGGATGAAATATATTTTTTAATTGAAAGAAACTTAAAGAAACACAGTTAAAAACCGAATTATGGAGCTGGCTCAAATGTAACAAACCACTGAAATTTACCAGTTATGATTATCAATGGAAATAACGCTTGCCATATCTTGTGCCATCCACCATATTGTTCTCTTGATAAAACCTTACCTTTTTTCTCTATCTTTTGCAAATTGGTATATTGAGCATCGTAGTCTGTGAAAATCAAGACACTTGTTGTTTGGTTTAATGCTATATTCCTACTAACGGGCACATAATAACAACCAACCAGCTTGTTATTGGAACCGAATTTGCAACAAGCTCGAGGTAGATCTATAAACTTCACAACCTTCTCTCAAATCTGTAACAAGTTAGAAAAACATTATTGTAGAACACTGGAGGATCCTTGATATCAGGGGTGATATTGATGGGAAAGTGGTGCAGCGCAATGCAGCAAGTCACCTTGCTGCGCTGCATCACAGGGAAAGGGCAGCAATGCGCTGTATATATCTCAATACGGCGCATTCTTGTCATATCCACAGCACTGGAGTTCAATGGGCTGCTTAGTGCCAATGCAGGCACCCTTGCACAATCGTGCAAGGGTAAATACCGGATTGTTTTTGTGCAAGAAGGGACACCCTAGAGGCATATTCCTCTTTCTATGTGTGCTGCAGAATGCAGTACATATCAAAAGAGGAAGTAACAAGGAGAAATAAAGATATTTCTACTAGTTAAGCCTCCCCTGAGAACGTGTATCTTTTTTGGGCCATTCCCAGGTCTACGCACTTTTGGTAAATCCGGGAATGCGTCAAAAACTATGGGGCTTGTATGGGAACATGCACGCAATGCCCATGGAATGCCTTCCCAGGCCAAGTAACGCAATGGAGCAATTTGTGCTGTGTTGCATTACTCCAGATTTATGAAGCCACTCAGGGCCACACAAAGTTGTCTTGCGTGGGTTTATAAATCTCATTTTTGAGTTGCGTTGCTCCTGCACCATGTTGAGTGACGCAAGAGCAACAGAACTGGGCTCATAAATATAGCCCTGGGACTCTACCTAAGAGAAATCACTGTTCTCATATAAGTGAGGAAGGAATCTTCACAACATTCCCATTCATACGACTCTCTTCCTCTGCATGGCAGCTGGTTTCTGCTTTGCCTTCTGGGTCAATTTCGCACTCTGGCGTCTTCACTCTCTTCTCAGCATTCCAGCTCCGCTTCAGGCCATCCTCAGTCTTCCATTTTCCTGGCCCCTTTCTTGCGTGTATCCCTCCGCCTTCCTGTTGCGAGATTCCAAACAAATCTAGAAGAGTCTAATATTTAGTTCTATGGCCATTCCCCTCATTTAGTCCTTCCTCTTTTCCTCTGCCTTTTTCCCCCATGTCTCTCTTTTCTTTCTAACCTCCCTCCTCTTTTTAGGTTTTGCGTGCTTGTGCAAATTACCATGAAGTTCAACTTCATGGTAATTTGCTCACCCTATTAGCGAAATCGCTAATTTTTTAACTTTAATGCATTGCATTTAAGGAATCTCAATTTGGGATTCCTTAAATGCAATCGCAATTTAAGGAATCGCTATTTAGAGATTCCTTAAATTGCGATTTTTGCATTTGGGATGATGCATCCCAAATGCAAAAATGCCGGTCGCAAAGGGGCAGATTCTGCTAATCTGCCCGTTTGCGACCAGTTTTCTCGTTGATGCATGTGGCCCAATGTGTTTTATTTATGTTTCAAAACCAAAACATAAATAAAAGGCATTGTCATTTACAATGCCAACAGCTCAAACTCACGTAAATGCGTGACCTGCTGCATTGCAAATGCTTGTTAAATTTACGAGCAAGCACGCGATCTGCACCCTCCTCCCACTCTCGGCTGTGTTTTTACTTCAAGACATGCACCCATCTTTACGTTCCCCTCTTGTCCTCTGCAGATGTCAGAGCGCCTCGCATGAGCACCACTTGTATTACACACGGACACATTATACCGGAGCCAGCGGGGAGAGGCTTTTATTTTGTTTGATGTTTTATACAGCGCAAACTCAACCCCAAGGACACATATTTATTCCAATCAACATTTTAATGCTCTTGTGTCTGCAATCACTGCTCGGCAGGTTCTCATTTTTTTTAATGCACGTGTTATAGACAATAAGTGCTTCATTTGCACTTGTGGATTCCGGACACCTGCTACCCATTATAAAAGGAAGCACAGCCACAGGAAGGAACGACATACATCAACACAAACATGCTCACTAAGCACAAAGAACACGGCCTTCTGCGGTTTTCTTGAGCACAGTTTGCAACAATCATGCTTACATATCCAGAAGAACCGTACATCTGGAAGTCTCCTAGTGTTCGCCCTCCCACTCCCTCCCTGGTGGGGTGAACATTGTGAGCACCATCTAGTTTAGCGCACCTCCTTTGCAGTGAAATCACCCTTTCGATAATTTGGCAAATTTAATTCTTTAAATGACATACAACTGCTGCCTCTCTTATGATTACACCTAGGGTGACCAACCATCTGTAAATTTCACAGACCGTCCAGTGGCGTAACGATAATTGAGGGGCTCCCTGCAAGGTATGTGGAGGGGCCCCTCCAGACTCTATCAGAAGCTCCCCGGCCGAAGTGCAGTGCTGAGGGGGCCCCCTGGAGCTTGCTCCCCCCACTGCGGGGGCCTGTGTTACGCCCCTGAGACCGTCCGTCACTTCAATGCCAAGTCCGTTGTCTGTCGGACGCCTTTTGTCTGTAATTCTGGGGTTTCCAGGGGCGGACCCTGCAGTGCCTCCTGTGAGAGGCCTCGGGTGTTTTACAGCATTCATTGTTCGGGGCCAGCTAACATTTCTTTGAAGTGAAGAGGCTTCAAGAGCCCCTCCCAGACCTGTGAACTGTCAGCCCCGGTGTCATTCTGCCTGTGGCCGACTCTCTCAATCGGAATAACAATGGGCCATGCAGCAGTTACAACTGCTCGCGACTATGGTGAAATGCATACGCTTTCGGAGACACGAGTATTAGAAGTGAAGTGTTCTTGCTGACATACTGAATAGTAAAATTCAGTCTGGTGTTGAAGGATGAATAAACAACTAAGTTAAAATTAAGTGCATCTGAAACAGGAGCCATGCTTTGGGGTTCCCAGTGCACAGACAGGGCTAATGGCAAAGACTTCTGTGTTCTTAGCCAGCCTGCACGTATTATGCCTCCATAAAAATGTCAATTTAACTCCGGTGATTAATGTATTTCCTCGAGAGATATCTGAGCTTTGACTGATCCCAGTTTTGAAGGAGAGGGATGGTGTGCCTCTTGCAGAGCACAAAGTGTAACATGCAGTTTTTTTTAATGTAGATAGTTCAGTGGGTTCATTTGGATAATAATAAATATGTATTAGTAAGAACAACCCCCAACCACTATGTTATGTTTTAAAACCTTAGTTTGTATTTCTCCAGACCAAGCATTCTTAATATATATTTGTGGCAGCTGGAATTATGCACTTAAGCGGCCGCTTTTTTTCTTCTCATAATTATTGATTTGTTGTATTTACCATATAACCCATTATCTGTTGCATAATCTGCAAATGTTTATAAAAAATATTGTTTTTAACTGAAATGGATCAAAAGTTACTAAAAGAGTGGCAAATGGTATTCACGCGTAGTGGACAACCTTTCAATGGTCATCTTTTTGTTGAATATTTATGTTTTTACAGCCTCATGCATCAACCCAAAATCCAGTCGGTAAAATACCGATTCGGTAATAGCTCCCGGTATCAAGTAAAAAATACCCAATCCCAATGCATCAACCCAAAAGCAGAAATCGCTATTTAAGGAATCCTTAAATAGCGATTGTTTAAATAGGGATTCCTTAAATACCGATTCCTTAAATAGCGATTGCATTTAAGGAATCCCAAAGTGAGATTCCTTAAATGCAATGCATCAAAGTTAAAAAATTAGCGATTTCGCTAATAGGGGGAGCAAGGGGCATATGTATCAACATCACCATTTGCGATTCTCAAATAGCGATTGTTAAGGAATCGCTATTTGAGAATTGCAAAACGGGATGTATTTAAAAATTCGCAAACTTTTTGCGATTTCTTAAAATTCCTTAATTGCGATTAGCAAATTGCGAAATCGCAATTAAGGAATACCTGCCCATTCATTTCTATGGGCCAGGAGACCCATAGGAATGAATGGGAAGTAATTCTCAAATAGCGAATTCGCAATTTGCTAATCGCTATTTGAGAATAATTTCAAAGGTGCAAGGGTGTCATGATGACACCCTGATGCACCCCTGAAATGAGCATGTGTGTGCATATGGCGCACATACATGCCCTAAGGGCATGTATGAGCGTCACGTGGCACTTTGCAAAATTAAAAATAGTGCATTTTGAAAGGAAATCGCAAATTACCACCAACTGGAAGTTGGTGGTAATTTGCGATTTCTTAAGGATAATTCGCACAACTTGGGTGCTTTTTACATATCATTTAAGAAATCGCAATGTGCGATTTCTTAAATGGTTAGGCAAAATTAAGAAATCGCTAAATTAGCAATTCCTTAATTTTGCGATGGGATTTTGCCTAATACATCCCGTTTTGCGAATTTTTACTCGCAAACGCTGTATTTTGCGATTCGCAGCGTTTGCGAGTAAAAATTAGCTTGATACATATGCCCCCAAATTACCATGAAGATGAACTGCATGGTAATTTGCAAAAACTTTGAAAAATGCACTTTTGTGCATTTTTCAAAGTTTCATGTTGCGCACACACATGCCCTTAGAGCATGTGTGTGTGCAACATATGTGCACATATCATTTTCAGGGGTGCAACAGGGTGTCCTTTTGACACCCTGGCACCCTTGAAAGTGCTCCCGCTATTAGCGATTCGGTAATACCGAATCGCTAATACAGACTGGCTTTACATTCATTCCTATGGGCCTCCAAGCCCATAGGAATGAATGGGTAGGTATTCCTTATTACCGATTCGGTATTACCGATTCGGTAATAAGGAATATTAAGGAATCGCTATTTGAATAGCGATTCCTACATGCATAGCCTTTTGCTATTCCTTATTAGCGATTCCTTATTTTTCGCTAATAAGGAATCGCAAATGGCATTGTTGATGCATAGGCCCCTTAGTTGTTAAGCTGGTACTGATGAGGGGAAATCTTTGCTCAGACAGTATTACCAATTTCCATGTATTAAAATTAAAAAAGAATAAAGTAATACCACAAAATATGTGCTTGATTATGCTCTATAATTTGCCTTTACTTGCTGCATAATTTAGTCAATCCTGCTGCATAGTTCCAGTGGCCCTGTGTATAATTGCCCATCAGTAAGAATGGCATGTAACTTCTACTTCCTGCAGCCCTCATTGTCTTAAGTAACATTTCCTCTACATTGACTTACACACTTATGAGTCATTGTCTCTGAATAATATGTGTGTGATGTGAACCGCTCTTGACACTTGATGAGTACCACTATAAAAGAAATGTAATACAGATGGAAAGGGTATATGGAGAAAAGAGGTACGCTGTTGAATAGTGGTACTGAGGGAATCCTTGGAGAATTAGGTCTTTAGGGGGGCGGGACTAACAAAGATTGTCACACTAGGTGGAACCAGCAGTAAAGCTGGCCCTGCCAGGGGCGTAGTTATCATTCCTGTAGATTGTACATTGCCCCAGGCCCTAAGACAAAAGCACTTCAGGAGCTGATTGTGGGATGGAATGGTAGTAAGGCATAGTCTCTGAACAGAGAGATTTCATTTTATTGTAATCCCTGTTTCTGAACAGTTTTTATTTCAACATTTCTAGTTAATGGAAAATGAAGAGCACAATTGGAAATGTCTAACATAACATGACCGGTGCGCACTAATCCCAAAATATTCTAGTGCCACACTGTAACTTGCCAGGCAAGTGCCTCGTGCTGCACCCTTGGTTGGATTTCTCCCTCATTACCTGCTGCTGCCACACCGGTGGTCTGACAGCCCTATATTGAGCCTGGCGGTCGGACTGCCGCAGGCCCGCTGCAATTGCCGGGGAACCACCGTTCACCGGCAGTGTTGCAGCAGTGTGAGGAAGTAATATGCTGGCGGGGCAGCTGTGGCACGCCAAATATATTATGAGTTTCTTCACTGCCAGCCTTTTCATGGCGATGAGCCGGCCATGAAAAGGCTGGCGGTGAGGGAACTAAGGCATCCCTACACGGCCTGCTGCTGCCTCAGGGCCAAGAGGATGCATGCAGGGAGGCACATACTGTGCCGTGTAGGAACTTGCTTTGATGTTCCTATTGAGGAGCCTTTTTATTAGACACCGCCCTGGGAACGCCACAGGACTGCCCGCCAGACAAGAACTTGGAATCTGGCCGGCGGCGAGCTTTGGCAGTGTGGGAGCGGGACGGTGGTGTGCCACCCTGCTCCCACACTGCCAAACTCAGAATCAGGCCCTAAGTGTTCAAGAATTGAGGGCATATGTCAGGCTGTATCATCTGACAAAATTCAGCTTATTCCTTAAAGATGTGGATTGGTGTTTACAAAATTCTCTAACTTTACAGCCAAAGACAGAATAGTAAAGTGGACTAGTCGACAGTCTTGTTGTGGTGGTAAAGGGTGTTGGAAAACAAAGGCTGTAAGCTGTCAGATTTTTTGTAACTCACAACAACTTTAAATAACTGTAAATCAACTGTGCAAATGTTTCAAAACATATCAGCAGTTAGAAAACCACAAATGGACCACTTGATTGTAATTCAGACACTTTACTTGGTGATGCTCAAATGATACATATTTACTGAAACCACATTTCCACACATTATCATTTGTGCGCTATATAGTTTTATCAGTAAAACTGCATCTTGTCATTTTGCTTCCATGCAATAGAAAATGTTCTGTATGTAAAAGACAATGCCTCCTTCTGACCTACAATAATGCCTCAACAAAGTATACAGTTTCTAGTCTGTAGCTCACTTCTGTGCATCAAAGAGAATCTGCAGTTTACAGCTCACAAAATGAAATGGCCCAATCAGTATACTATTTCCCATATTCTGTCCTGAATTTTTGTCCTGAATTTTGATCCTTTGTCCTGAATTTTTACACTCACCATCCTAAATTTGCACCCATGCCAGTGGGTCACCCTAATTACTGCGTTTGGCCTCACCTTAATCTGGAGTAATATCTTCATACTTCTAACAATGAGTTTGTGTTTTTTCTGAAGATTGTGATCTCACTTTCTGGGAGAATTCTTTGGGTAGCTCCAAACGAGCACATTTTGCAGTAATCTTAATTTTCCTGCTGAAAGTCTCTGAGTAACTTATCTACATGATAACAAAAATGAAAAAGTATTCTGAATTCATATTTCATGAATAGAGATACTTGCGTGATAAACCATTGTGCACTGTAAACGGAGTGTAATATGAAAATCACAAGTGCAATATATACTTTATTTTATTACTACAGGTAGGTTCTGGCTTCAGAACGTGCCTATAAATTGGCACGTCATGTAATTACTTTTTGCCCCTCCCATTCGGCTTAAGCATTTAACGCAAACAAACAACTATATTTACACTTGTGTGTCCTTTGTACTTAGATCATTACAATACTACGCTTATGTAAATGGAACATATTGTGCCGCTCCCCTTGTTTTAAGAGCCTATCTGCGTTTCTAAGCCACTCGTAAACACATAAGCTCTACTGTTTTGAGTAATAACATAACTGCTGCCATTATTACGGAAAATATTGTGCCGCTGCCCTTGTTTTAAGAGCCTATCTGCTGACAACACCATGCGTTTCTAAGCCACTCGTAAACGCATAAGCTCTACTGTTTTGAGTAAGAACATAACTACTGCCATTATTACGCGCCCTTTGCATCTTTTTATGCTAAGTCGTATTTAAGCGCATAAGCTATTTTTGCACCTCACAGGCTATCTATTCCATTTAACATTGACACCACCAACGTCTACGAGCCAGTCTGTCCCAATAATGATTATGTTGATACGTTCAGATGCATTTTGCTATTACAAACTTAAGAATGGTGCTATTACAAATGAGCGCTTAATACACCATATATGACAAGATGGAATGTGGATTCTCTTACAAGTAATTGAAGGAGGGACGAATTTTGCCATATAAGAGACAGGACACTTCCCAGTGTCTTGTACTCCAAACAAATAAAAATTGCCATTTTTTAGTTGTTGCAGACATCCTTATTGTCTGAGGAAAAATCAATGATTTCAGACTGTTTGCCGTCTGTTCTTAATTTCACGAAAACTATTTTTAACCTCACTAAAAAGTTTTTTGTTCTAACAAGGTCTGTTTTTCTTCCCCTTATTTCCTTCCCCACCTTACTAATTGGAACTACAACTACAGGTTCAAATGAACAGTTACCTTTGGGATTAATTAACCCAAATCCTTTCACCCTAAAGATCCTGTGAATATTCAGGTCTTTATCTCACCTCCTAGGTCCTGAAGAAAGCCCGTGTGACCCTTTGGGGCATAACAAGGGCTGAAACATGTCGACCTTTTTTAAAGACACTTTTTTAGAATGCACAGGGTCCTAATTCACCCCTGAGTGCACACTGAGGAATCTACAAAACTCTCCAACATCAAGTACAATTAAAGATTTTTTACTAGCTCTGTTGGATTTTAAATACTTCCATTTTTTCACCACTGAACACTTCACCAAACTCACTCTTTTTCATTTACGATCACTACCAACACAACCAGTGGTATGATCTCCAGGTGGAGAAAGCATTACAACAAACCCAATGATGATGCTGTCACGTTACCAATAACGAAGCGGAGAATGAAAATATACCGCTAACATCCGAAACGTTTATAACGTGATTGAGGGTTTTTTAAACAGTACCTTATACTGCTTTTGCACACCCTGGTTCTTTGGGACTAGTGATCCACTCCCTTTTGATTTATTGTATACTTGTGACAAGGAAGCTGAGTGGATCAGAAGTTCTTCCTTCTCCCTCCAGTTTGATTATTATAATACTTAGCAGCGTGCAGCTGTGGGAGTTTCCTTTTTCCTCCCCCCCCCCTTAAGACATTGCCTGTGGTAAGCCATCATGTCCGAGAATCTAGGCCTGAGCTACTCCACGGAAGAAATTAATGCGATTCTGTCCCTTCCTTCACTACTACATGACAGAGACATCACACAGACCCTAGCCCAGACTACCGACTGGGAAGAGCTATCAGAAACAAAGAAAGAACAAGTACGCACAGCCATCCATGGCGTAATTATGACTGAGTACCTACGCGCCAACGCAGCACCAAGAGGACTCTGGGTAAACAATGCCCCACGTATCTTCCTTCAAGACCTAGTCTTTCGTAAGGACTGGTCTTCCATCTCTTGGAAGTGCACCCGAGACTACCTAGTCCTCATAATAAAAACTGCCACACGCCTCACAGAAGAACTGACGATCAAAATACAAGTACTAGAAACGAAAATTAAGAGCATGGTACAATTGACTGTATACAAAAAAAGGTTGGAAGAAATCAATAAAGAAATGAACGAAACAAAAGACTACATTACACAGAATAAGATTCAGAAATTGGGGAAGGATCTGAAAAGATTCTCTATGGAAAAGATGCACCCCTACAGTGCAGAGGATTATAAAATCCCGGATGACACATTCGACAATTCAAGCAACTCGAGCACAGGCTCGACAAATAATGGTTCTGACTGGAGCGGAGAGGAATCCTATACGCCGAGGAGGAACAGAGGTCAATACAGACGCCAAAACAGAAGAAGACCAAACACCTGGTTTAATCCTTACTTTGGCACACAGACACCCCAAATGCCCTTTACACCATTCAACCCCAACCTTCCAGGCTGGGCTAACCCTTTCTATCCAGGTCCTCCACCTATGGGCCCTCCAGTAATGTCTGACATGGGATCCAACTACACGCATAGACCGCCTTTTTTAGGGAGAGGCCAGACAACCAACAGGTCAAGGCGCAAAGGGGTCACCTGGTCAGACCAGCGACACCAAGTCCACACGAGGAGCATGACGGGCGCAAAACCAGGGACCAGCACAACAACCTGATCTTCAACCTCACTAATGTAACACTCACCAAAGAACAAGAAGATGTTCTTAATAAAGGTCTTAGTTACGTACCTACACCACCTTTAGACATCTTCAGACTCCAGTGTGAAATGGCGGAGTTCTGCAGGAAGATCAAGCTGAAAGCCTTCTTCAACGGACAAGAAGAAGTAACAAAGGACGGCGACACGACGCTCCGCCGGAAATCCAACTTCTGTCCACTTAACCACCAAGTTCCAGTAGAAGTACTAGCCTTTGAACAGGCAATAATGAAAGAAGTGGGTGATCTAAAAGACCAAACTAGAAGACCTTTCATGAACATATCTAACGCTGAACAAAGAGCACTAGACACATTACGACAAGACGAAGAACTAATAATCAAACCAGCGGATAAAGGAGGTGGTATCGTACTTCTCAGCAAAGAAGGGTACCATCAACAGTGCATTGAATTACTTTCTGACGAAAAGTTCTATGAAATCATCAGGACAGACCCAACCCAACGCTTACAAAACACCATTGCTATCATGGTTGATGAAGCAGAAACCAACAATTGGGTCTCCAAGACTGAAGCAGACTTCTTGATAACCAAGACACCAAGAATGCCTTACTTTTATTCTTTACCAAAAATCCACAAAGAACGACGCCCGCCACCCGGACGTCCTATTGTTTCTGGAATTGGTTCCATTTTAGAACCGCTGTCACAATTTGCTGACCACTACTTGAGGCCACTGGTACAAAAAACTCCCACCTATTTAAAGGACACTAAAGACCTCCTGAACCTCCTACAGAATCTACAATACTCACAGAACAGTATGTTACTAGTGGGGCTTGATATTGAAAGTTTATATACGAGCCTCCCACAACAGAAAACTCTGGAAACTTTAGAGACACTCCTCTTTGACCAACAATGGGAACACAGGACACCGAGACATTTCGTACTTGAGTGCTGCAGGTTAGCACTTACAAAAAACCACTTTGAATACAATAAGATCATGTACAAACAGCGCCATGGTACTTCAATGGGCAGTACCTTTGCGCCGAGTGTAGCGGGGCTCTATGTCAGCAATTTTGAAACCACCTACATCCATGACCCCTCTAATCCCTTCCTGAGTCACATCGTCTTCTGGAAGCGCTATATAGATGACGTTCTCCTGATATGGGAAGGAGATAATGAAGATCTGTACGAGTTCCACCAATGGCTCAATACTAGGGATGACTGCTTGAAGTTTACGTACACAGCAGATCCAAATAAATTGGACTTCCTAGATGTCACTATCTTCATCGAAGGGGACAAATTACAAACAAAGACCTATTTCAAACCTACAGCCAAAAACAGCCTGTTATCATATAAAAGCTTTCATCCACGCCCATTGAGGGAAAACCTCCCGTATGGACAGTTCCTTCGACTCAGACGAAATTGCAGTAACATCAGAGACTACAAAAGTCAAGCAATGGAACTAAGTGATAAACTGCAAACCAGAGACTACCCCATGCACATCATTAAAAAATGCCAGAAAAGGGCAAGGAACCAACAAAGGGAGACCCTCCTAGACATCACAACGAAAGAACCCACTATGGATCTGATGACATGCGTGAGCACTTACAGTACTGTGACAAACGATATCAAGAAAATCGTCAACAAGAACTGGCGAATTCTAACTTCTGGAAACTTGAAATGGCCAAAACCCAGATTCTCAAATAAAAGGACTAGGAACCTTAAAGACATACTCGTACATACGAGACCTTTGGATAAACCAGCTACAAAGACCCAACAGGGCCTTTGGCACAACACACCGGTTACAGGACATTTTCCATGCGGGTCATGCTCAATCTGCCACTTGACAACGGCAACCAAAAACTTACAATTATCACCTAATCTGAATTGGACCATAAGAACGCACACTAACTGCAATACCACCCACGCTATCTACATGATCACATGCCCATGCGGTTTGCGCTACATCGGAATGACCTGTAGGAAAGTGAAACAGAGACTCTGCGAACATCGCAGTAACATCAAGTGCAAGAGAAGCACTACAAAGATGAGTAATCACTTCCTGGAACAAGGACATACTGTCAATGATCTACGTTGGGTAATCTTGGAAACCCTTACTATCAAGAACAACCACGCTGAGAAGGTACTGTTCGAAAAAGAACAAAGATGGGTTCATCGACTTTGTACGAATACCCAAGGTTTGAATGACAATATACCATGGCTGAGCATCTTGAGAAAATGAAAATCCGATTTTTGTATAAACTTTATTGACAAAAAACAGACACCTCCTACATATAAAACCATGCCAAGCATATACCACCCTCATTAATACTCAGGGGATGGTACACCTAATCATTGCACTACCTACGCATTCTGATATTTTCTATTTCAACTACATACTGTCTTGTCAGAGGATACCCCCTGCTGACAATAATGTACAGGTCACTATCAGGCATGATTTTAGTCCTATTGGCTTCAATAACTACTTATTTGTATACATCTATAGCAACCAGCCTCTACGTCATTATTTCCACTTTGTTGTTTCTATTGAATCGCTGAAGACGACTACATACCGTAAAGGTATTTTCGTTCTACATTCATCATCTCGTAGTGGTCCTTCCACTATTTCCATGCGCTCTACATCGCATATAACGCGAGCCCTCAGGCCCTACCGGTAGTACCGGGTCAACTAGGGCAGAGTCAGCACAGAAGCTTCGTTCAGCGCCGAAGAGGTTAGCAAGATGGCGGACTCAACCTCACGGCAGAACCGTAATGTATTATTTGGTCAAAGCTTTGACAGTTCCCTTTTTCCCTCTGTTTTTCTATTACTTCTGAAGAGCGCGAGCGACCGCCCTGCTTTATACCCGCTGTTGCCCACAGAAACGGGAAACAGGTATGGATGCTCTTTTTCATCGCTTTTGGCGTCATGTAATTACTTTTTGCCCCTCCCATTCGGCTTAAGCATTTAACGCAAACAAACAACTATATTTACACTTGTGTGTCCTTTGTACTTAGATCATTACAATACTACGCTTATGTAAATGGAACATATTGTGCCGCTCCCCTTGTTTTAAGAGCCTATCTGCGTTTCTAAGCCACTCGTAAACACATAAGCTCTACTGTTTTGAGTAATAACATAACTGCTGCCATTATTACGGAAAATATTGTGCCGCTGCCCTTGTTTTAAGAGCCTATCTGCTGACAACACCATGCGTTTCTAAGCCACTCGTAAACACATAAGCTCTACTGTTTTGAGTAAGAACATAACTACTGCCATTATTACGCGCCCTTTGCATCTTTTTATGCTAAGTCGTATTTAAGCGCATAAGCTATTTTTGCACCTCACAGGCTATCTATTCCATTTAACATTGACACCACCAACGTCTACGAGCCAGTCTGTCCCAATAATGATTATGTTGATATGTTCAGATGCATTTTGCTATTACAAACTTAAGAATGGTGCTATTACAAATGAGCGCTTAATACACCATATATGACAAGATGGAATGTGGATTCTCTTACAAGTAATTGAAGGAGGGACGAATTTTGCCATATAAGAGACAGGACACTTCCCAGTGTCTTGTACTCCAAACAAATAAAAATTGCCATTTTTTAGTTGTTGCAGACATCCTTATTGTCTGAGGAAAAATCAATGATTTCAGACTGTTTGCCGTCTGTTCTTAATTTCACGAAAACTATTTTTAACCTCACTAAAAAGTTTTTTGTTCTAACAAGGTCTGTTTTTCTTCCCCTTATTTCCTTCCCCACCTTACTAATTGGAACTACAACTACAGGTTCAAATGAACAGTTACCTTTGGGATTAATTAACCCAAATCCTTTCACCCTAAAGATCCTGTGAATATTCAGGTCTTTATCTCACCTCCTAGGTCCTGAAGAAAGCCCGTGTGACCCTTTGGGGCATAACAAGGGCTGAAACATGTCGACCTTTTTTAAAGACACTTTTTTAGAATGCACAGGGTCCTAATTCACCCCTGAGTGCACACTGAGGAATCTACAAAACTCTCCAACATCAAGTACAATTAAAGATTTTTTACTAGCTCTGTTGGATTTTAAATACTTCCATTTTTTCACCACTGAACACTTCACCAAACTCACTCTTTTTCATTTACGATCACTACCAACACAACCAGTGGTACGATCTCCAGGTGGAGAAAGCATTACAACAAACCCAATGATGATGCTGTCACGTTACCAATAACGAAGCGGAGAATGAAAATATACCGCTAACATCCGAAACGTTTATAACATGATTGAGGGTTTTTTAAACAGTACCTTATACTGCTTTTGCACACCCTGGTTCTTTGGGACTAGTGATCCACTCCCTTTTGATTTATTGTATAAATAGTAGTGCCCACTTTTAGGAAGGCACAGTGGGGTGGAACCAGTTTCGTGATTAGCACCTTAAAGACATGGAACTCTCTCCCTCTCTATTTTAAAGCATCCACTAATCTTCTCCAGTTCAGGTAATCCCTGAAAACATGACTTTTCAATCAATAAGTTGGGGACTGTTCTATTAATTTCACCACCTTTCACATTACCTTTTTCTCAGGCAGCACCAAGACACCTTCCGGTAATTGAGCGCTTTACAAACCATAATAACATAACATAAATGTTACTGTTATCTGAAGGCGATAAAGGTTTTTAATTATCCTCTTCATCATGATGGACTCTTCTCTGCGACTTGGGCCTGTGAATAATGAACGGGTATTAGGCAGCCATTATTGTCCCTCTCAGGTAAGTGTTCTTGTCCCCAGCTTCCCTGTTTACACATCCCCCCTCATGTATTTTTTAATCTGGAAGATTACCAGGGAAGCTTGGCAGAAAATCCACATTAGTTTAATCTTTACGCTTTCTGTTCCTAATTTGGAATTTGTATGGCTGGAAGGCAAAGAAGCATCTAAAGATTCACCAGTCATTGCCATAATCCTGTCCATCCAAGTAAGGGGAGTGTGGTCTATGTATCAAATGAATGCTCTATCCTCAAGAAAGTAGCTAAATTTTTATAACCCATTTTAGCACCAAGCATTATTCCCAACAATGACATGTCTCAGTTTTCTTGGAAAGAGATTCAGACTAATAACAACTACAGGTTTTTCTAGGCCCTTAAGGTCTACTTGTAATATGACAGCCCCTATGGCCATCTTTGAAGCATTGTTTGAACAATTAATTTTCTGGAAAACACAGGATTCCCGGAGGTAGACCGAGGCCAGGTACCTCCCCATGGCCCCTACCGGCGAGACTTTAAAATTTCAGGGACTGGGACAACATACTATAAACTGCCCTCATGGCCCCGCCGATCAACTATGAA
Source organism: Triturus cristatus (assembly GCF_964204655.1). Taxonomy (NCBI): domain Eukaryota; kingdom Metazoa; phylum Chordata; class Amphibia; order Caudata; family Salamandridae; genus Triturus; species Triturus cristatus. Next base: position 992,300,683 of record NC_140580.1, read on the forward strand.
AACAGTGAGATCACCTTCTACCCGGATTTCACTAACACAGTACAGAATAAAAGGAGGACATTTTTGGAGGTAAAAAAACAACTACATGATAAAGGTATCCAATACTCCATGTTATTTCCGGCGAAGATCAGAGTCGAGACAGAGGGAAGATCCTGGTTCTTTGAAACACCGGAATCAGCAGCAGACTGGCTGAAAGGATGGAGACCGGCACGAGACCGCAATCCTAGAAAGGGAAAAGAACACTTTCCAAATACTAAACACTCACAACAAGGCGGACAAAACGATCCATCATCAAAGGAGGCCGAGGGGACTGGCACACATGGCTGAGGGACAGGCGGACTCGCCGCCACAACTGGACTGAATTAAACTAAGAACGATAAGTGACTCTATTGAACTAAAACTGATGAGTGATGGAGACATGAGAATACATTGATTGGAGGGGTGGGAACCAGGGGGTCTGGTCCGGGGGCCTCCCCCCAACATTCCCTTTAGTTAGTTACATGTAGGGTCGACATGCACTCTGCATAGATGTGAACATGGGCAGCTCCAAGCCCAGAGTGCAGGGGAGAAGGAAGGTGGTAAAGGGGGTTTTGTTATTGCTATTTTGTTTGTTTGCTTCAGATTCTAATACAGTGGGCAGGGACACAAGAGGGATAATGGGTGGGGAACAGGCTCAGTGGGACTAATTGATTATGACCATCCCCTTGGCCAAGCACATTTGATATGGGGAAAAGGTTGGAGGCCACATTAGGTGGTGAGTGATGATCAGTATCATGGATACCACAAGTGAGAACAGATTCAGGCTCCTGTCCTGGAATCTAAATGGGTTGCGGGACAAACTAAAAAGAGGAATCATATTGCAGTTCATTAAACGACATGCCCTGGAGATAGTACTACTCCAAGAAACACATCTAATCGGAAATATGTGCAAGGCCCTAGCTAGATGGGGCTACCACTTGGTGGCACACTCTGGATTTACCACAGGTTCGAGGGGCGTGGGTATTATTAAGAAACCGTCTTTCCCCATGACAATAGACCATATCTACACTGATAACTTGGGGAGATACGCGGCAGTGTCTGGAAATTAGGAGGGTGGATTGATGACCATAATATCAATGTATTTACCGCCAGAACTGCAAGAGGCTGCATTCAGAGACCTGGGGAAAGCAATGCTAATGTTCTCCAGTGGGAAGTTGGTAATGGGGGAGACCTTAACTCCATAATGTCAGGGAGATTAGATCATTATCCGCCCAGGGATATAGCTCCATCACGGCCGCCGCTCTCGCATTTCCCAGACACCATGGGACTGGTGGATGCATGGAGAATACACCATCTCATGGAGACACAGTATACATTCCAATCTGGGGCCCATTTTAACCTCTCTCAGATTGATTACATCCTCCCCCCGGCGGATCAAGTACGATACATTAAAGAGATCCGAAACCTAGCAAGGGGCATAGCAGACCATTCCCCGATATGGGCACAAGTAGAGATTGGGAAAGGTTGCTGTACTAGAGTGGCTCCAATTTATCCCTGGCATCTTCAAAACCCTAAGATTAAACTGAAGATTTCTCAGGAAATAGATAATTACTTTAGTGAAAATAAAGGATCTGTCAAATCGGCCCAAATCCTCCGGGAAGCCTTCAAAACAGTGATACGGGGACTTTTGAGTTCCCAGATAGCAGGGGGGGAGGGGGGAGGGGGGGTTAGAGGAACGAAATACTGGACTACTCCGGCTAGAAGAAGACATTCTGAAATTAGAGGATGAAATCACCTCATCAGATGAACGAGATAAGACACACATTCTCAATCTGAAGAAAGAAGAGTATAGGAGTGAAACCAGAGACATGGCTAGAACTAACAGGCCTTTTTATTACACTTGCCGTCACCCCGCATGTTGTTGCAACGTGGTCGTTACAATGACCGCGTTGTAACAATGCATACCATTACACCGCAAGTCGTAACAGCGACTTGCGGAGGGGGCCGCTGGATGTTGGAATAGTATAATTTACTATTCCAACTCCAGTTTGTGCGGAGAGAAAGGAAGGTGTTGGATTTTAAATCCAACACCTTCTCCCCCTCTGCAAGTCATTGTTACGCCTTGCGGGGTGTAACAACATGCAGGGTGATGGATTCGTAGTAAGGGCTGTTTACCTGCTAGAACATCGAACAGACACAAGTTAAAACGCATATTTGAGGTAGGAGACAAAGCAGGGAAACTTTTAGCTTGGCTGTACAAGAGAGAACTGGCGAGCCGGTTGGTCACAGAGCTGCTAGTGAATTCTGGGGGATGTCTTACGGGTACACAAGATATTGCGGATGAATTTGCTAAGTATAACAAACAACTCTATTCATCCAGGATCACTAGGCAAGACAGTGAAGTGAGGGGGTTGCTGTCCGAAATGCATCTACCGGTGCTAGCGGAAGAGAATAGAACTCTACTAGAGAGCAACCTTGCACAGGACGAAATAGCTCAGGCCATACGTACTCTCCAGACAGGGAAGGCGATGGGCCCAAATGACCTCCCGATCGAGCTCTACAAGCTGCGGCAGGATAAAATAGCTCCCCATCTTAAGACAATGTATGAGGACAGTCTTAAAATGGGACTCCTTCCGCAAGACCAAAGAATAGCCACACTGGTGGTGATATACAAGAACGGAAAACCCAAAAATGGATGCACATCATATCGACCTATATCACTGCTGAATGCAGAGGCCAAAATACTGGCCAAATTGCTGTCCACCCGGATGGTCTGGGTTATTTCCGGACTGGTCCACCCTGACTAGTCGGAATTTATGCCATCAAGGAACACATCTTTGAACTTGCAGAGACTGCATGGAGTAATGGGAAGGGTAGAAACCATAAAAGTAGAGGCAATGGTGGTATCCTTGGATGCCACCATGGCGTTTGACACCATAGAGTGGCCATATTTCTTTGCCGTCCTGGAGAAATGTGGCATTGGTCCTAAATTTTTTTGCTGGGTCCTGCTCCTATATTCAGACCCCCTTGCACAAGTCGTAGTTAACAATACCAAATCAGCCACTTTCCACCTCTATAGGGGGACGCGACAGGGATGCCCCTTGTCGCCGCTTTTATTTGAGCTCACCCTAGAGCCCCTAGCTTATTGGATCCGGAGGGACCCTGTAATTCGGGGACTACACTGGACAGAGGAATGGGAGGATTGTATCTCACAATATGCAGATTACATCTTGTTGTACCTGGCCTCTCCAGTGAGACCCCTACATAGGGTTTTTAACATCTTTACTAACTTTGGTACCTACTAAGGATACGCCATTAATTGGGCAAAATCGCTCATATATGTGCTGCAGGGAAACCCGCCTGGCCTGCCAAAAGAGTGCAAGGTAACACCAGCCACAGAAGGATTTAAATATCTTGGATTGTTTATAACTAAAGACTCTAAATTGTATTACACGTCTAAATTCTTGCCACCACTACAGCAGCTGAGACACGATGTGGAGCACTGAAAGTCTCTTCCATTGTCGCTACTAGGCAGAGTGGCGCTCTTTAAAATTATATTGTTGCCTTGCTTCTTGTACGTCCTTCAGAATTCACCAGGCCCTGTCCCGACATCATACTTTAGAATGGTGGAAAGTGCAGAGAACGTTGCTCTGGGGAAGTTGTCCACCCCGAATATCATTCCCAAAGCTAGTAAAAGGTTGGTATGATGGGGGAATTGGGCTGCTAAATATTAAAAAACACTACTGGGTGGCACAACTAGCTGCCATTATTCATTGCATATACCGACCACAGAATGATCCGGGATATGCTATGGATAGGTGGCTTTTGCCCGGTATCAATTACACACGGGCGTTGTATTCCAAACCCACGAAATTCCAACTGACAGGCCCCACGAGGCATTCTGTTCAGGTGTGGCATTCGGTTCACAAGAGAATGGGATGGGCAAAGACCATAACACAGACCACCCCGCTGTGGGACTCAGAACAACTGGGCGCCCTCTGGAGAACGAAGGGTTTTGGTAAATGGGATACTATTGGGATTTCTCGGTTGGGCGATCTTTGGGAAAAAGGGGAGGGTGGTACCCTTCCAGACTCTCCAACAGAGTCACGAACTGGCGGATGCTGAGAACTTCCAGTATCTCCAGGTACGACATGCTTTGCAGGCGACGATCCCAAGGGAAGAGACCCCTCCTGAGGCCTCTCCTCTCGAGGATAGACTGCTGGACGGGTAGATGCCAAGAAAGGCAATTTCCCTGATGTATTCAAAACTGAATAATCATTCGCCTGATCCTCTTCCACAACTGGGAAAGAGACTTTGCGAGACTGGAGGAGGAGGACATTTGGAATGATAAAAAAAAATCCATTTTGCTGGTAAAGTTGGCTTCAACATTACGTTTTAGAAATGCCCTTTGTAGAAAGTGGGCATGTCTCTGCTCTTACTGCTCTGTGTGCTTTGCAGCCTGTCTCCAATAAATGTATGGGGTAGGTGATAACTAAGCTTTGTGCATGCCCTAAAGACAGCCACAAACATAGGAAGGGTGGAAGTGACAGAGAACTCATCTGATTTCTGATAGCTCTTCCTGTGCAGGGAGTGATGGCGGAGCTGACACTTACTTTTTTCCTTCAAAAATGTATTTATTTTGTTCTGATTACACCATCTCCTTCTTCCAGCGTAGCTTCCACTGCGAAGGGAAACGAAGCGCCCCGAAGATAAGAGCTGTTTGAACAATCTGGCCACACTAGCTTAAAGTACACAGCTTGCATGGATTAATCATCGGACCAAGCAGAAGTTAGCTAATCAATATAATGTTTCCATACCCTCGCATAGCTTTGGGGATCACATGATTAGTCTGAATGATTCTATTTTTAAAGGATATTGATCCGATTAGCCTTTGACCAGTAGGACAGGACTTTCTCTCCCTTCAAATATATTGTGTTAAACAATGCTTTGATTAATGGAATTTGTTCCACCAGGGTTAACTTGCATACCTCAGCTTGGATTCCAAGGCGCCGACAGGGAGCTGACACTTACACCTGAATAGCCAGGGTCCTGTTTCTCACACAAAGGGCTGACTAGCTGACTACCCCCTACTGATAGTCTGGAGCCATGGTTGGGAAGAGAGGGGGACCTGTGCACTTCAAGGGCCTGCTTTGAAGACAATACAATACTGGACCTGTGAAGAACTCTGCCAGGAGTAAAGATTGATGTGCTATGAGAATTGCCACTCAGCTTGACTGCTGCTCTGGAAGAACTGTTTTTTTTCTCTGCTGCCCTGTTGCCTGCTGATGTCTGCCCTGCTGTAGACAGGGACTTGACCCATCTTTCTTGAACTCAGAGTGACTCCAAGGGCTTGCGCCTGTTCTGCAGTCTCATGGCCCTCAAAGACTTCCTTCAACCCTGCAACAACACCTGGACTCTGCCAACTGTGAGTCTTCCCCTACCAAGTGGTGCCAATCCTATTCTGGGCCCTTCAAAGCTGACTTCTGCTGTGCAGAAAGATCAAAATCGACACAGTACCAACTTTGCACCGATCGGAACCACCACATTGCCCATTGGCGCTGACATAGGAGCTGATCGACGACATGGCTTCGAAAGACTGCGCTGCTCAATGACTACAGACAGCGCAGCTCGACGACGACGCAATGCCTGCTTCATAAAGGGGTTCTTCGACGAAGCCTTCATCACCTGCGCAGATCGGAACTGACGCATCGAGTCTTCAAAGTCGATGCTTTCTCCATCCAAGGTACTTTTTCAGCAGTCCTGCATGAGTCCTGTAGCTCTATCTAACTCTAAGCACTAGATTTTGATTTAAGATTTAAAAATTCATAACTCCGGTTCTTATTGGATGTTTGTCATTTTAGTCCTGTTTTACTCATTAAAAATATAGTCTATTTTTCTAACTCTGTCTGGAGAATTTTTGGGAGATATTCAATTTCTTACTGTGTGTGTGTTACACAAATACTTTAAACATTGCCTCTTTAGATAAGCCTGGCTGCTCTGTGGCAAGCCACCAGGGGGTGAGCACAGGTTATCTTTTTGTGCGTTTTTAGCTTACCCTGACTCGAGTGGGGGTTCCTGCTTGGCCAGGATGCATACCCTGCAAACCAAAAAACCCAATTCTATCATTGGTGATCAGCGGTGAAAATATGGCATGTATTTTTTCAAAAACATATATTAACTCATTTTTTACTACAACTGTATGCTAAGAACAATTCAAGTCTTTTTCATTTCTCCCTAAATTGACATCTTTGATTTTTCCAAAGTCTTTTTCCCAATAATAATTTTTATCTGCAATGTCTATGGCCTTATCTGGCGATATGGAATTCAAGTTGGCCAATCTGGAGACCTACACAGTAGCCCAGCTAAAGGGGTTCTGCCAAAAAAAGAAGTGCCAAGAAGGCAGGGCTTCAAAAAGTTTAAAGAGCATGGGCAGCAACCCATCAGACCAACGCAGATGATGAGGTGGAGGAGTCAGAGTCTGAGGAGGAATTGAACAGGACCTGTCTGGAGGTCTTGTCAAGCAGCCTAATGATCTGTGAGGTAACTTTCTCCCAGGACTGGAAGTTCACAGCAGACCAGGCAGCAGTGTGTCTTCAAGGAACCTGTTCCCAGAGGAACTGGAGGACAAGAGGGAGGAGAGAAAGCTAAAGCTAGAGATTGCAAAATTGAAATTGGAGGAGAAGGCCCTTGCCAACGTAAAGATATAACAGGCCCTTGCTAAAGTGGAGAAAGAGCAAGCTCTAGAGGAGAAAAAGCTTGCCATGGAGGAGAGAAATAAGGCCCATGAGCTCAGCATAAAAGTGCTGGATATAAGAGCCCTTTTAATGGGGTCCAGTGGCAGAAATGGTGACAGAAATACTGGCAGCTTACCTGCAGTGTTCACTGGTGAGTCCATAGTCCGGATACCCAAGGATTTGGTACCCTGTAATGTGGCGGGGGATGACATAGACAAATGGTTTGCAGCTTATGAAGTGCCTTTAAGAGTGCCAGAGGAGTTCTGGGGTGGTAGCTTAAGGAGGCATATGTCCATAGTGGGAAGGGGGACACTCCTTACACTATAGGTAGAGGACCAGACATGCTACACTGCTATGAGGGCCATCCTAGTCAGTAGGTTTGGACTGACCCCAGAGGGGTATAGGCTCAGATTTAGGGGTAGCCACAAGATCTCATCACAAACATGGGTGGATTTCTAGGACTATGCCATTAAAGCACTGAGGGACTGTGTGAGGAGCAGCAAGGTTGATGATTATTCAGGGCTGTCCAACTTAATTGCTCAAATACTACAAAGTATAGGCAATGGGTCACCATCAATGGGCATGGAGTTGAGGCTCTTCAGGTGCAGGTACAGGTGCTAGCATGACTATGGTAGGGAGTCAGCTGGTGTCCCCAGAGCAGGTGATTCCCAATGTATTTCACCAGGTTGTGTTGGCTGACAACAAAGAGGATCACTATTCTGTGGCTGTTCTCCCATGTAAGTGTGGGGGCAGATGTTCTGAAGGTTACTGCGAGCTCGGCCATGCCTGTGGACTGTTTCCTTGGTAATGACCTTGAGCACACTACCTGGAAGGAACTGGGGCTCAAGGCTCATATGGAGATGTTGGGGTTACCTGACTGGATCTGTGCTACAACACAGTCCATGGCTGACCAGGATGGTAGTCAAAAAGGGCTGGAACCTGGAACAATGGCCCATTCAGCTGCTAAGAAGGAGAAAGGCAGAGGGAGTGGGAAACCAGCCCCTGAGCATATTCCCAGTGAGGTGGATTGGGTACCTGTGGTGGCAGCCCCGGAGCCCACTGAGGAGGCTACTGCTTCCCTTGGTGACCTGCCTGGGCTTGATGGATGGCATGTGGAAGGAGGACCCACCAACAAGAAGTTCTATAGTGCAAAAAGGGTTGCCCGACCCTTGAGGGCATGAGGCAACAGGCTGAAGCCCAAGCAGCAGGTGATACCTTAGGAAGTCATCACATTTACTGGGAGGACAACCTTCTTTACAGTGAGCCTAAGTTTCTTGTGCATGGGACAACAAGGACCATAGTGGTCCCCAAATGTTACAGGGCCTGCCTACCTGAGCTGGCTCACGGAATTCCCATGGCAGAACACCTGGGCCAAGACAAGACCTTTGCCAGGGTTGCCCCCACTTTTTTTGGCCTAGGATCAAGAATTCCTCAGATGCATTCTGTAGGACTTGTGTGACCTGCCAGACCAGTGTGAAGACAGGTAGAGGCTGCAAGCCCCCCTTAATTAGTTGCCTATCACTTGCACACCCTTTGAGTGGGTGGGCATTGACATTGTTGGGCCTATATATCCCCAGACTGCATCAGGCAACAGATGTATACAGGTTATGGATGATCATGCCACTAGGTACCCAGAGACAGTCCCTCTGAGCACCACGACTGCGCCTGCAGTGGCAAAGGCCCTGATGGGGATTTTTACCTGAGTGGGTTGACCCAAGGAAGTTGTGGCTGACAGGGGCACAAACCTCATGTCTGCTTACATGGCATCAATGTGGAAGGAGTGTGAGGTAACCTACAAGCTCTCCACTCCTTGCCACCCACAACATTTTTAGCTTGTTGAGAGATACAACAAGACCCTGAAGGGCATAATTAGAGGCCTACCTGAGGCCCTGAGGAATAAGCAGGACATCCTCTTACCATGCCTCGTGTTTACCTATTGGGACCACTGAAGGGAGTAGGTTTCAGCCTCTTTGAGCTACTCTGCGGGTCGCCTGTTAGAGGACCTTTGAATTTTGTGAAGGAGCTCCCAGGAAGATTTCCAAAGATGTAGTGAGCTACAAGCTGTCCTTTAGGAGCCAATTGTCTAAGTTGTGGAGGCAAGTTTGTGACAACTTTGAAGCCAGCCAGGAGGTTACGAAGCAGTGGTATAACAAAAATTCTACCACTATGGAATTGACTCCTGGACAGAAAATGTGGGTGATTGACCCAGTGGAGCCCAGGGCCCTCCAGTATCGGTGGACTAGGCCCTATGAGGTGATTGGGAGGTAGGGTAAGGCCAGCTACCTGGTGGATCTGAAGTCCTCTAGGGAACTCCACAGGGTGCTCCATATCAATCGCCTCAAACCCCACTTTGAGAGGTCTGCGCTCACCATGCTGTTGGTGACAGATGGAGAAGAGGCTGAGGAGGGTCAACCTCTCCTTGACCTCTTAGACTCCAAGGAGAAGGATGGGTCAGTGGAAGGAGTTATCCTTTCCCCCTGTCTAACTCCTAAACAGCAGAGAGACTCTTCTCTATTCTCCCTATTCCTGGGACTCCCCATCTGTGTACCCATGATGTGGACATGGTACAACCTCGCTGTAAAGAATAAATCGTACTGTTTGTCGGATAAGGTGAGATCCAGTATTGAGTGTGAAATCTTAAAATGTTTAATCCAGAGCTATAAATTAGGGTCTGATTTGTTGTGGTGAAGTACCCTCTCCGCTAACCTGAAGTTTCACCCACCTGTTTTCCTGTTGGGCGGACCTTAAGTATGACAGCAACAGAACGTTCTCTTTTTCTGTTGCTGACTTACTCCTCCGATGGCCCAACACAGTAAGGGCTGTGGGAAGTTTATCAATTCAACCGCATACCCAATTTAGAGTGGGCAGTCAAATAGACAGTTTTTACTATCCCATACCACTGTTAAAAATATGACGCTAAGGTACAGTAAAAATGTTTACATGATTAGCACACCATAGTGGAAAACTCCTATGTTGAGGGTGGGTGGGGGTCATTATTTGGTTTTTGTGTTATGTTTTTGAAGAAACAAAAGCAAGTTTAAAGTTTGACGGCCTGCCCTCATGTTTGACAGAGTAGACTGTCAAACTTTTATCTCATTGGCAGGAACCACCACGCAGGCAAATGGCTGTACGCAGCGGGGGGGGGGGCGAGTTGGATGCAAACGTATCATAATAAGATACTATGGTAAGTTAAAAGATAATAGAAATTACCTGAAATAGACAAAGGTTAAAGAGAAGATGCACGTGAGGAAGGTAATAAGCTTTCAAAATATGTTAAGAAATGTAGATAATGACGTAACGCAAGCTCTTGCTGAGACTATAGTGACTCTAGTGAATAAGACAATTGACAGCAGTCCTCAGTCAGCACTAACCCCTGAGCCCAGGAGCAATGTCGCTCTAACGCCCCTCCCCACTCAAACAAATAGCCTAGGAGGCCGGCAACTGTGCCAACTGAGCCAGGCTCCGCAACTCCTATCGAGAGATTCACAATCTGTGCAGCTTGGGTCTGAAAACACGGGTGAAACTTTGAGTAAAGCCGATACAGACACAGATAGAGACAGAGACAAGGATAAGGATAAGGAGCCTAGCGATTTTTACTCTTTCTCCGACGAGTTGGGATGGTCAACCGATACTGCCTCTAATGTTACTGACTCTACTGATGAAGAGATTAATATTAATAAGGTTAGAACTGCTCAGAAACTGGAACTGAAACACAGGAAAAGTCACCATGAATCGATAGACTTAGCGTGGGACTATACCCCTGTCAGCGACCACACCCCCCCCCCCCGGGACAACTTCGATACAATCGCGGGGACCTATCCCCAGTCTCAATCAACATCGGGAGCAAGGTACCATTCTGGACACAACTACACCAACGCTAGAAACAATTTTGTCTGCTATAGCTGCGCATAGGGAAGAGACCTCTCACGATGGTCGCAGGGCCCAGGCAGAGCTACGTAAGGTACAAGGAGTGGTCCGTAAGTTATCAAAGAAAATTGACTCCTTCAATGATCGTATGACTGAGATGGAATCAAGATTACTCGCTAACGAAACGGAGACTGCATTAAATCATGAGAAGTCTGAGGCACACGATAAAGAACTCTCAGATATGAAGTGGAAACTCGAGGACATGGAAAACCGCCAACGGCGAAGTAACCTACGAGTCCTGGGAATTCCAGAGGGGATTGAAGGGGGGGACATCCGCTCTTTCATGGTTAAATTGTTTCAAGACTCTCTCCCAGAATTGTCAGCCTGGAAGTGGGATATTGAGGTACAACGTGCCCATCGGGTACCCCTCACCACGAGAAGTATGCCTAAACCTGGAGCATATCCAAGGGCAGTCTTGGTATATTTTGGCAACTTTCTGCTTAGACAGGCGATCTGGGAGAAAGCAAGACCCGAGGCAAAAAAAACTAATGGCAATATAACTTATTTTGTACGCCCAGATTTTTGTCATGTAACGGTTGAGCGGAGGTGGTGTCTCCGCCAACTTATTAGACCTTTTCAAGACAAAAAGCTCCAGGCGTTTCTGAACAACCCGGCCTGTCTGAAAGTAATTAATGGTAACCAGACCAAATTTTTTACCTCTGAGATAAAGGCCAGGGAATATCTTGACACTCTCTAAGGTTGAAATTAGTTTTCTAGCCCTTGGCTAATTATTAATTTTTTTTTTTTTTCTTTTTCCCCCGTCCCCCTATAATCCTGACATTAGTTTACATTAAACCCCCCGGGGTTTCAAGGTCCCAAGGTCTGGGATATATATCCAGATGGGGAGGGGGAAAGGTGTGTTTAGAGAAAAAAAAAAGTAAATCTTTGTTAAAGATATACTACTAAGGAGGTCTTTAGATTTATTAATGAGCACTGGCCTTTTACTGCACGCCCATCATCACAGACTCTTACGGAGTCTAATTGCCCTAATGCTGGGGGAGTGGGGGGGGTGGGTGGGGGTAGGGAGGGTAACGGGGTGGAATTCTGGGGCAGAGACTGGGGGGTGAAAACATATAAAATATGCAACCGCAGCTACAGAAATGAATATGGTAGCAGAGATGGAAATGGATTCTATGAGATTATTATTGGTAAATCTGGTCACATGGTAAGACTTCGCTGGTTAATAGATACAATGGAGTATGGCTAGCTTAAAATTATGCTCGTGGAATATCGCGGGCCTCAATGACAGAGGGAAAAGGGATCGAATGTGGGGAATGATCTCCCAGAATACGTTCGACATAATATGTCTTCAAGAGACACATATCCCATGGGTAGAAAGAAATATATTGAAGGTCCCGGGGTTTGACTTAATGGCATGCACAACCTATACCACTAGAACAAGAGGAGTTGCTATTCTGGCAAAATCCTTTTTAGGACCACCCATACGCAAGACAGTTGACCCTTTGGGTAGGTGGGCGATCGTTGAGCTCAAAATAGGTATTACGATATGCTCTATTTATGCACCTAACCAGGATGATCCATCTTTTTTTTTTTTTTAATCTAGAGTTGGAATTAGCATCCTGGACCTCCACATTAATTTTTTGTGGAGATTTTAACATCTCTCTGACCCACGGAGCCCCGATATGTAACTATGACCAATTTAAATATGTTGGATATAAACCGAAGGTGTATAGAGCCATATTACAATTAAAGGAAAGTCTAGGCCTAGCCGATGTGTGGGACACGAAACGACATCAGGATCCGGGGTATACATATTTTTCATATCCACATAATAAATATGTCCGCATCGACTATATCTGGATGACAAGTACCCAACTCAATGACACACAAATAAATAAACTTCCAAAAACTATTTCGGATCATAATCCCTTAGTGCTCACAATAAGGACTAATAATATTTTAAGACCCCGGTCAAGCTGGTCCTTCGATAGAAAATTATTGGTTAATCAGGATTATATAGAATATATCAAGATATGGGCACAGGGATTTATAGACGCTAATCGATATAGCGCCCCACGAGATGTGGTCTGGGACTGCTTCAAAGCTTCAATCCGAGGGGAAACAATGAGCTATGTTGCCAGAAAAAGGAAGGAGCTTCTTAGAGCAAATGAGTCATCTCTCTTAGAACTAGCTAGAAAAGAGGAGAAGCACACTGCTATAATGATGCAAGGTGGTGATGGTGGGCCGATTTTAAATGAAATGACGATCCTCAAAATGGAAATTAATAGCAGGCTGACCAAGAGAGCTGCAGAGATCTACCAATCCCATCGCAACGAGATATATGAGGCAGGTGAGATGGTCGGCAAGCAATTAGCTCTCCGTACTCGACAAAAACAATCCCTTAACCTAATTGCTAGTATTAATGCAGATGGTCAAGAACACACAACACCTCAGGCTATTCTAGAAGCTTTTAAGAAATACTATCAGAATCTCTACCAAAGCGAGGATACGCAGGACCCACTAACAATCAAGGATGAACTCGCTAGGTGGGCAACTGAGCAGGGGGGTAACCTAGGATTAGATGATGATACTAGACAAGATCTAGAAAGAGATATAACCCTTGTAGAGGTGCAAACGGCCCTTACAGATCTGGCTCCAGGTAAGGCCGCAGGCCCAGATAAAATACCATTGGAGCTATATAAAATTCTTGGTATTATTATAACACCCCTCCTTTTAGATTTATTTATAAGTATTCAGGTCCGTGCTACCCCACCTAGCTCCTGGAGGGAAACAAATATAGTTGTCTTCCTAAAAAAAGATAAACCACCCAATCTAACTACATCCTACCGCCCAATCTCTCTCATAAATGCCGATTCGAAACTCTATTCTAAGATCCTAGCCAACCGTCTCGGGGGGATCGTCGAGCGTCTGCCCTCCCCATGGCAACACGGCTTCATTCCGGGCAGGGGCACTACGGACCACATCCGCCGTGCTATTGCTCTGTTTGAGGCCGTGGGTGTCTCGGGCGCCCGGATGTCGATGATCCTCCTAGATGCGGAAAAAGCTTTTGATAGGGTTTCATGGGCATTTTTATGGGCGGTACTCGAACAAAACAAAATCGGTCCGTGTCTCATGAAATCCATCAAGGCTATGTATTTTACACCAAAGGCGAGGGTTCTGGCAATGGGTCTCGAGTCAGGGTATTTAGACATATCTCGAGGGACTCGTCAAGGGTGCCCATGTTCTCCGATTCTCTTCGCCCTTTATATAAATCCCCTAATTCTGAAACTGTTAAAAACAGAGTCTATCAAACCCGTCACAATAGGCCCATTTGACACTAAAATCCTCGCTTACGCCGATGACGTGGCTATAATAACATCTCACCCTGTTAAGGCCTTATCGACAATTGAACAAATTACTCAAGTCTTCGGCCGCTTCTCTGGATACTCTCTAAATAGAGATAAAACAATGGTCATATGCACTCATAATACCCAATTTGCTGACCCAAGAAGAGTTGACAGTGCAATCTACTTAGGAGTTCGGATATCCTCAAAAATAGAGGAAATAATTAATAAAAACTACGACCCTCTTCTCCAAAAAATTAAGAACGACTTAAAAAGAATTGATAGTCTACATCTTTCAATTATTGGAAGAGGGAATTTCCTCAAAATGAATATACTACCCAGGGTTTTATATTTATTTCGTGCAATTCCGTTACTAGTAGACGATAAAATCATTAAGGCCATGGAATCCCAGATGGTTAGATTTATCTGGGGGTATGGGAAAATAAGGAGATCAATCCGCTATCTCTCTCTACCAACTAGGAGAGGGGGCCTTTCTGTTCCGAATTTGGGATTTTATTTGTGGGCCACCATGATCCATCAGATGACGACGCTATTCTTCGTTAAAATACCCGAAGAAGAAATAGGGGATAAATATATACCGTCAATCTATGAGCTCCTCATAGGAGATAAGGCTCACGGTCTCCTAGTAAAACAGTTGGAACCCTCCTACTACAAGAAAACTAAGTTTAAGATCATAATTAGTGCTTGGGGTATCTGGAGGAAAATAATGCGTCATTTTAATATACCCAAATATAATAAGTATATTTCTCTGTGGCACTCTACAGCTTTACCAACTCACATATACGATAGTATGGCTAGAAGATGGGAACACCTGGGAGTTCTAACGATAGGGGATTTTTTGCTACCATGCAATATTAATAGATTTCAAGCCCTGCAAGGTAAATTCAATATCCCGGATAACAATATATTTAAATTTATCCAGATTAATACAATCTTAAAATTAAAGAGTGCTGATCTCTCTTTGACTAATATTCCTATATTTGCATGTTTGGCCAAATCTACAACTAGGATTGGCACGTTGTATGGAATTCTAATTGAAAACCGCCAGGATGATCTGGAAAACACGGAAAAGAGATGGTCAAGCAATTTAAATAACCCCAACGTCGACATCGATATGTCCCTATACCTCTCAATGAAAGTATTTGTTTCGTCCAACTTGAAAGCTCAGTTATATAAGACCATATATGATCTCTATTTTACACCAGCTAAGCTCTACTCCTGGGGAAAACGGGCAAATTCAGAATGCCCGAGGTGTGGAAAAAGTGGGGCATATCTACTCCACATGCTCTATGAATGTAGTAAACTTACTCCTCTAAGAAATTTGATAACTGGTTTTTGGCGGGAAGTGTTTGGGCATTTAATATCTGAATCCCCCACCCTATACATGCTGGGCTATGACAACACACTCGGTCACACAAAGAGAGAAGGAATTTGTTTGTTCCTGGGGACAGCGATCTATAGAATAATTCTAACAGCCCGTTGGAAGGACACAGATCCCCCCAACTTCCAGGTCTGGTTAACTAGGCTGTTGGCTATGTATAACCAGGAGAAGGCTATTTTTGCCTGCAAAGGTAAAAAGGCGAGAGCCTTAGGCAAGATGGTTTGGAAGCCGATTGAAAATTGGAGGAATAATAACAGAAATGTATGAGTATATTATGTCTAGTTATAGTTTCAATGGTCCCCGTGATTGCTTGTTTGTTTTCAAATGTAGTTATTGTATATCTGATTTTTTTATATATGAATAATGTCTAATTTAAATTTCCATCTCTGCAAGTATTTTCAATCCTTTATATATGGAATGTAATTTTTGTAACGGCTGCAATAAAAAAATTAAAAAAAAAAAAAGAAATGTAGAACTTGACAAACAAAGCACTACTGTTAAAAAAACTAAAAAAACGGAAATTCGCCAATTATACATAACTTGCAGCACTGTGATGCATTGCTTATGACCTCATATATTACATCATTGATGCATTCTGAAATCTATGGTGGTGCAATTTATACTTAGGTCAGTTGGGCACCCACAGGGTGCAGGATATAGTAATAAGATTTTTCTTTACCTTATAACCCTAGGAATACGCTGAAAAACAAAGGTTAAAGCTACGTTGTAGTTAGGAATGGTAATAATATCTTTCTTTACATTAAAAAGCCTTCATAAATTCACTGAAAAAAACAAAGGTTAAAGTGCCATTATAGTTAGGTTAAAATATCATTTAAACATAACATTTTAAATAAAAGAATACTGAAATTCACCAGCTAAAATTTATTGAGCTAACTAGAACTTGCCCCCACCATGCTCAGCTTAAAACCCCACATCCCTCATGAAATGTTAAATGACATCATTGATGACATCACAGATAACATCTCAAATGACATCATTGGTGGTGGGGCACTATTATATATAATGTCAATTTAAAATTTACTAAACATTACATCAAGAAAAGTGTTGACTTCTCAGACCTGAAACTCACCATTGAAAAAGGAAAAATATGTACAAATCTCTTCAGAAAGAAAACTGCGGGAAATTCCATTTTACACGCGGCCAGCAATCATCCACCCAACTTCAGATGGGGTATGCCCTTTAGTGAGTTCCTGAGGGCCAAGAGAAACTGCAGCACTACTGCTGCATATGAACGAACCAAAGAGGCCATGAAGGTAAGGTTTAGGCAAAGAGGTTACCCTGCAAAAGCACTTAAACTAGCTGAGAAAAGGGTGAGGGATCTTCCCCTTGATAATGTTGTGTCCAGTACAAGCAGGACTGAGACCAATAAGCAGGACCCAGTTAGATTCATAACGAGATACATTAGCCAGGCTGAGCAAATAAGGAAGATCCTGAAACACAGATGGGGTATCCTAAGACAGGACCCCATATTAAGAAACAAGATTGGATCAAATCCATCTATGTCCTACAGGAGGAGCACCTCCTTTAAGGACATGCTTGTCAATAGTCACTTACAACCCAAGGAACAAAATTGGCTGAAGCAGGCCAAAGGATTCCGCAAATGTGGAAATTGTAAAGTGACAGAAACCACCTTGGAGAGAGTGAAACCACGTGGAAAATCCCCAGGTTAATCAGTTGCCATACTGATTTTGTTATCTATGCCACAGTGTGCCCTTGAGGCCTTTGGTATATTGGCTCTACTACCTTCCCGGTGAAGAAACGGATCCTTGAGCACTGGAGAGTCATAACCAATAAAGATCATAGCTACAACACAGCCAGACACTTCACAGACAAACATAATGGGGATTGGACTAAAGCAAGGTACTTTGGTCTACATTCTGTAAACCCGAACCCTAGAGGTGGAAATAGAGTGGGATCCCTCCGCAGATTGGAGTCACGCTTTATCATACAAGCTGGGAGCAAATTCCCGGGAGGGATGAATCTAGATGAGGAGATGCACTCTCATTTGTAAACCAATGTAATTGATTCCAGTTCCCCTTACTTCCCCGTGTAAATTTGTTTCATGATTTTAATCACAAGCATCACTGTACAATCACGGAGCAGCAAAATGTCTATGATGTATTGAATGTGGGTATTAGGTAACAATGTATACTAATGGGACTGTTATTCCTCAAAACTCAAAAATAACATGTTTCTGATTGTATTTATGGACTTGAATGATATTTGGCCCCAAGGGATAGGGGACCCAGGGCCGATATCACCCCCCCTTCCTTAAAAAAAAAAAAAAAATTAAAAGCTGGCCCCGGAAAGTCACCGGAGGCTCCGCCCCATTCGCCAGCACTCTGCAAATGTGCCACCTGGCTCACTGCTGGTTAGGGGATGAGGTCCCGTTGGATGTTGAAAGTCTTTAGGGGCCAACATGCCCTCCTATTACCTCCAGTAAGTTCCAAACAGCAGGATTGCTGAGAGGTCGTCAGAAGCCATGCCCCCTTTCTCCACTACTCTGCAAATGCACCTCTTGGTGCACTACGGGTTGGGGAATAAAGTCCCCTTGGCTGCTGACGGTCCTTGGGGCCAACAAGCCCTCCTGTTACCTCCAGTAAGTCCCACACAGCGGGATTGCTGAGAGGTCTTCAGAGGACAAACGCCCTTTATCCACCACTCAGCAAACACGCCTACTTGCACACTAATGGTTAGGGGATGAAGTCCCCATGGATGCTGAGGGTCTTTGGGGGCCAAGAACCCCTCCTGTTACCTCCAGTAAATCCCACACAGTGCGATTCCTGAAAGCCGGTCGGAGACCCTGCCCCTTTTTCCACCACTCTGTAAATGCACCTCCTGGTGCACTACTGGTTGGGGGATTAAGTCCTCTTGGGTGCTGAGGGTCCTTGGGGGCCAACAAGCCCTACTGTTACCTCCAGTAAGTCCCACACAGCTGGATTGCTGCAAAGTCTTCAGTGGCCACACCCTCTTTCTCCACCACTCTGCAAACACGACTACTAGTTAAAAAAACATAGACGTTCACTTAAAAAAAAACAAAGGTTGCAGGACGTTATAGGTAAGAAATAGAATTTAAAAAACTTAGAAATTCACTTAAAAACCAAAGGTTACAGGGATGTTATAGTTAGGAAATAGAATTAAACAAGCATTGGTAATGCAACGGTTTCACCTAAGCAATGAAAAAAGAGCTGTTTTCATCAGTCATCATCTGGGAGAAGGAAAGAGTCCCTGACAGATAACATGGGATTAGAGAGGATATGGCACAGGGGCCAGAGCTGCTGACTCGAGAGCTGGGGAACCTGGTTCGAGTCTCGGCAGTGCCACGCAACACCCTGTGATTCTATGAAAATCACTTAATCTCTCTCGGTGATAAATTGTAATATAAATATGCTGCAAGGCTAAAAGGCAAAACTTTACGAGAATATAGTTCCCCCAAAGCTGATGTTTCGGTGGTAGGAAACTAATAAGAAAAGCAGTTGAGGTACAAGCAGTGTTAAATGTGGCCTTACAGCTAGAGTGGTCGACCTCAACACTGGGGAATCGGGTTGGAGTCTTGGCAGGGACGCTCAACATCCTATAATTCTGGGCAAATCACTTAAACTCCCTGTGCCTAACAAAAACAGGAATGTGTCCATCTGTAACCCAACTGTTACTCATGTAAAGCACTCTGACACCTTTGGGTCAAGTTCCTGCTATATAAAACTCCTGAAAAGAAATACAGGAAAATATGCTACAGCCAATAAAAATGGAGGAAAGGTAAGTGGCATGCACAGGAACCAATGAGAAGCCAGGAAAGAGAGGATGCGGGATGTAATCCCTTTTAAGTTTATATATTAAAAAGAATAGATTTCTCACAGGCGAAACCTAAAAAACATAGAAATTCACTGGAAAAAACAAAGGTTACAGGGACATTATAGTTAGTCTCAGATTTCACCAGTACAAAACCATTAAAATTCAGCAGTTATGGCTACTGAACTAACTTTAACTTATGCTCCTGCAATGCACTGCTTATGACTTCACATATTACATCAATGATGACAACTCACATGATATCACTGAGGACATCACTGATGATGTCATCCACAGAACCACTCACACCCCTTTATAACCTGTAATACACCCACTCACACATCCACACAACCACTCACATATCTTACAAGCACTCACACATCTGCTCACTCACCCATACATCCATTCATACAGACTCTCACTTTCCAATACAACCATTTACACACCAGCTCACTTAACCAAACACTCACTGAAACAGCTTCTCACTCACCCATACAGCCACTTACATACCCAGTCAGTCACTCATAAAGTCATTCAGACACCCACTCACTTACCCATGAAGTCACTCACACAACTACTCACTCACCCATACAGCCACTGAAACACCCACTCACTCAGAAACATAGTCACTCGCAAACCCACTCACTCACCCACACAGCTACTCAGATTCATACTTATATACCCATACATCCACTCACACACCCATACAGCCACTCACAAACCCACAAAAACACTTACATACTCAGACACACACCCATACAACCGCTTAGATACCCACTCACACACCCATACAACCACTGACACAACCACTCACTCGCCTACTGACCTAGTCAGAAATCCACTCACTCACCCATACAGTCACTCATGCATACACTCACATACCCATACAACCACTCACACACAAATACAGACAGTCACACACCCACTCAGATCACACGTTAGAGATAGTATCACTCATTTGTAGTACAACTAGTATAGTAATCTAATTTTTGTAGTAGGTTATCATATATGTTTTACATCCTTAAACTCTTGATAACACACTCACTGAATGATGTAATCAGTGAGAATCCCAACCTGAATAAATACTTGAACATCCAGCCCCACTGGAATTTGCTTTGAAGATTTTACTACATGACTGCCCATTTTGATGAGGATTATATTCCAAGTAACTAGAACAAATCATGTGTTTATGTTATGGCATTATAAAATGTATATATTGTTTCTCGTGATATTCTAAAGATGTTGACACATTATGCTTAACTCTTTGGATGTTCTCTTGGAGAATAAAGTAAAACAATTTGTTTATGAATAAAAACATTATGTTGGTCCATGCATCAGTAAATGTTATTTGTAGGTAAACCGGCAAAGCCAATATTCAGCTGTTTCCCATGGAGCAATATACATCTTTTTTTAATTGAAACTGTGTTAATTAATGTGTTATATACTGAGACATATACTTCTTGTCATAATCATCATTTGGTGAGAACCTTAATGCTTTCTTTTCAATATTTTTCTATTACCTTATTTATCAAGTTATTTTTCTCTGATCACACCTGTTCATCTGTTTTTACTCATTATACCGTTCGTCTGTCAAAGTTTGTATTTTAACTGAAATATTTATTGTCTTGGGTTTACTAAAATGTATAATATTTGAGCCTGGAAGATGTGACAAAATTAACCAATACTGTTGAAAACATGTGTTGGCTCTTTTTTCTGTATCTTAATGACTCTCTTGATAAATTGTATCAATTTAAAAACGATCCTTTCACAGTTAGAATAATCATAATGTTATGAAAAGGACATTACAAATCTGGGGTCCCACTGCTACTCCATCTCTCTTCCACTTGGCCTATCCTTCCATCAAGTTAGGAAATATACATTTGTATCTCTGCATCTCTCCAGTTAATGGCTAGAAGACAGTGAACTACTCAAATGTGCCTGCCATCTCCCATCACAACACATGTAGACTTCTTCCACACTTTCTTTCTAAGTCTTGTCTTATGCCATACCTTACCCAGGGCTGTGCTCGGCCTTCCTGGTATTAACCATAGTCAAACTAAGCCATAACCCAGCCCTGGCCCAAAGTCAACCGTACTTTACACTCACTTGCTCCTTCAGCAACGAACAATATTTGTTGTAGTGATAATTAGCAGGAGGGTGTGATGTGGTGTTGGTTTAGGGTGGGACAAGGACAGGGCCATTGGAGTTTTTATTATGTGTCAACAGTTGATTAAAAATCATAGAGACAGTAAGTTCAGTTAATGATGTTGCATAATTGCAAACGTTAAATGAATTGTGCTGCATACATTAACGTGTGACACTTTTATGTGGCAGTATCACATTGCAGTTTGGTTATTTTATATTTATCACTTAATGCTGCCTTGTAAAAGATTCACCTCCATTAATTTAGTTTTGTAAACATTTTCATTGTTTAATTTTAAAACATTTCTATTGCAGGTGGTAGACAAAATAAATTCCAGTGACACAGAATCACACAGTTATCGTGCCCTTACATAGAAGAATCCAAAGTCTTGTTTACTAACTACACAAAGGCATGCTTGCAGAAGGTACTACAATTCATGTCTTTTTCTTCTCTTTTTAGACCAGAGACGAGTAGAGATAGCTGCTTGGCTCTGGCAGCAGAAGTTGGAGGCTATTTGGTGTTCTTCGGCCGGGCAGGAGACCTGTAGAAAGCATAATAGGCAGGAGGTAAGACATCCCCCAGCAAACTTGTGAACATCTCAATACCTTTGAGCAGTCGAACCATGTAACCACGCCCATGCCCCTCAACAGTCAATTACACCTTCAACCCCTCCACATCCATGATGGTAATTCCACAAGGTCCTGGAAGGCATGGGAATCCAGCCCGTTGCCAGATTGAACTGAGGAGCAGGGTGAACAGATTAAAGAGGTATTTTGTTTAGAGAGAATGGTGTGTTTCTATTGCAGTTGGAGTGGGTGGGTTGAGCTAGGGAAGAGGATGGTATTTTGGGTTTGTTTTGGTATTGGAATTTAGTGAAGTGGTGGATTTCTGCTGCAGGAGGTACAGATGTCTTTTTTGTTTTATAAATAAATATTGTTTTCATACACATAACGTTCCATTTATTAATGTAACTGTTTGCTGTCAGCGGCATGCAGGGTTAACCAGTGTAGGTCTACCAGCCTTCTGAAAGAGACTTATAACTGGTGCTTCACATCTTCTCTTCAACTCTCACTACATGAATTCCCTTGCCAGGTCATTCCAATGAGGGCCACCAGACCTCCACCGCATTAAAATGAGTGTCAGAAAACTCACCACCCTCAAGTCCCTTCTTCGTCACTTGTCTCTTGAGTCACCTTCCATTAGAAATATATCTATACTACCCTCCTCTCTGAAGTCACAACCAGTAAGTGTTAGTTCCCACAGAGTAGATGCCACATTATGCCACCTTTTCCGAACCGAAACCTATCCCTCATTCTCCTCCTCACCTGAGCAACCATGGTGGTTACTTTACCCTGTACCTATTAGTAGATGTTTAAGTGGGAGTTTTCCAGTGCCCAATGGACTAACTGCCTCCTCAAACAGGCCTAAACAGGGAAGATGCCATAGGCAACAAGGCGCCTGATGTACCAAGGATAAAAGTAGTTGCAGACTGCACACTGACTGCAATCCGTTTTTGTGAACTGACCTATTCATAGAATAGGTCTGTGACTTGCCTAATTATTATTCACTAGGCAGGTTGCAATTTGTGACCCCCAACGAAAGGCAACAATCCTAAGAATGGTGGCTTTCAAGGGTCAGCAGACCGCAATGTCTGTAATTGTGTTTAAATGAGGAAACTTTTTAAAATGCAGTCAATTTTTTCTTGAAGGAAACAAAACTACATTTAGAAAATAATGGTTTGTTTTTCAAAACAAGTTTCACTTGGACCACTGCCAACTCTCCCTGAAACGTTTTTCAACATTCACAAAGGAGACCCCTCAAGGTGTGTGGATCAGTTTTAACTGCATCTTGGGAGTGGGTATCTGACCAATGGTTTGTTACCTGAATTAAGGCTTTCAAACCATTGATACACAGGTGTACAAATCGCAATCTGAAAGGGGTGGCGTTAGCACACTTCTTCCCGATAGCGATTCAAAATCCATTTCTATACCAATTTACCCACTCAGAACACCTTTCTGGATTGGTAAATGTTTTTATTAAATACAAAAATGCTTTTTAACGCTCACAAACCCTTCAGTGACCTTCACAAAATTTTGTATATTAGGCTCAAAGTTTCTTATTTCTTGTGCGCAAACAAACCAGCAATATAATCCTGCCAGATGGAAGAAGATCGAGTCATTTACTAAATCTGCTGTTCTATATTTTCCTAACAAAGATTTCCAAATATTAAAGGTTACAAAGTTGTGTAAACTATAGTAAATTATGAATTGTTTCTATACACCTGTGTGCAAGCCAGGTAGTTTTTTTCAACAACTAGATTCTCTGTGTGGCATACCTTATTAAATGGTTAAGTAAAGATTATATATGCCTAGGCTACCATTTAGTTTTGATAGAGTGCGATGATGCTCTTTCAGGGGTGCATTATAATCATGAGTAGTTCGCACCTACATTTATTCCTTTGTCGTATTAATCTGTGACAGTAGAAAATGTACCGTAATAATATTAAATGTGATGTGCTAGGTATACTTTTCATATAAACGTGGAGAAATTAATGTTGCAATACATGCGTGTTTAGCTGAAAACATTGACGTGTAGACTTGTGCTAACTGCTTGCACATATTCACGCATCTAGTGTGCCCATGTAACCTGTTGATTTAGAAATGCTCAGTAAAAGAGCTAATTTATATGTAAACTCGTGAGGCCTATGTATTATTCTCTTATGTTGGCCGATTTTCTGTAGGACTGAAATGTAGTCTCCCTAGTGCTCTTTAGGCATGAAGTTGATGTTTGAATTTTATGTGCATGTTGGATTGTTCTTTTCTCATGTTTCTGTTGCAGGTGGAGAAACCCATCGTGGTTAGTTAGAATAAGACTTTTGTTTTAGAAGCTAGGCTTAGGGGAGCAAAGAATCCATTTACCCAAGAAAGAGCTGATAACGTGGGACGGTGTTCTTTCTCACTGGAGAAGGCCTGGGAATCAAGGTCATCGAGCCAGGAGCTGGGAGTATCGAAACTAACTGGAACTTCACCTATGAGGAGTGCCCAGCCAGGTGAGATTTTTAGAAGATGAGCAGGGGCATGCTAAGAGATTTTGATGTTTGATTTGGGGACAATGACCCGGGGGTTGAGTCAGGAGAAGAGAGGAGCTCGATGAGGAGAGAAGGAGCATCATAGAACGAGCTCTGTAGTCTTTGGCTACTTGACCTATACAACGTGAGTGTACTTCTTAGGAGGTCTTCACGCGCTGCCACATTTAACTGACTTGCCTGGGTAATACTAAGTAGGGATGTCACATTAGTGGTAGAGTACAGACAGACTAATGTTTTACCTACAAACCCCCAATGAAGACCGATCTAGAAGTGGGGGCACTTATTGCCTGCGTACTGGTCTTTGAATTTGTCATTCTCTCCTTGTTCCAGAAGTAACATTTCGGCCATAGGTTTGGCTTTGTATTGGTTCCAATGTATTTTTACAACCTCATCTTGAGGTGCTTGTATGTCCAGTTATTTTTGGCTTTGTAATAAACCTACTAAACTTGACAACCTGGAGTCTGTGATTCTTTGGAGTCCTGATTCTTTGAGCTGGTGATTCCAACTGAATGAGTTATTTTTCCCCTCTACATTCTAAAGCAGACAAAAAGGTCCATCAACCGAGGGTTCTGGAGTACAATCAAAAGAGGGAACCTGGCTCCTTCAGTATTATCTCAGGCACCAGCATGTGCAGTGGAAAAGGTAGGGGGATGGTGTGCATGACCTGCAAGTTTTTTTTACCTTCCACCATGTAATCATTTTGCTTACATCACATCTGTACAATGAGGGGCCGGGTCGGATCCTTCCGGTCCGTATCGTAATCAGCCCCTCGGTTTACTCTCCGGGCAGCCGCATTACAATGCTGGCGGTCAGAAACTAAACCGGCTGGTCATTCCGTCTGGCTTGTCGGAACTGGCTCGTAATCTCAAAGGGCGGGTTTTTCCGCCCTTGTGATTACATTGCACGGTTTCCGGCATAGTTTCCAAGCCAGCCTGTCCGACATGGAAACCATGTCGGAAAGCATGTTTAGGGGCCACTGCAGGGAAACTTTGTGTGTGCGGCCTCCGATTGGGGGCAGAGAGGGCACTGGTGCCTTCCTGTTGATCCTTGCACCCAGTGGCAGGCACCTTAAGGTGCCTGCCACCGGGTGCAGGGATGAACAGCACCTCCAATTTCCCTGTGGGAGTATGTATTACGGTCGGTTTACGGCTGTAATGCATGCTCCCATAGGAAAATGTAGGAATGCAACTGAATAGTGTTCGGTCGCATCCTAGTCAGGCGGTCGGGACAACCAACCAGAGGCCTGACGGTCCTAGGATCGAGACAGTGTCGGACAGACTTAAGTCTGCCAACATCCTAATTAGCCCTGAGTAAGAGATCTGTTGATAGTGGAAATATATTGTAGTGCAATAGATGTCAAAACAAGTGTTAGGCTAT
The DNA here is from genome assembly GCF_964204655.1 of Triturus cristatus. Taxonomy (NCBI): domain Eukaryota; kingdom Metazoa; phylum Chordata; class Amphibia; order Caudata; family Salamandridae; genus Triturus; species Triturus cristatus. The sequence continues at coordinate 992,326,448 of NC_140580.1, forward strand.
CAATTCATGGGCCGATAGAGGGAATTTAGCCAAAAAATGACAGAGTAAGATAGGCACATGCATGGCATTCAGCCACTTCCATGCGCATGGCACATCTATCATGGAAGAAGGATGGCATTTGAATTAGCATAATTCAAACACTCTTTCACAACCCATAACGTTTCTGAAATATGTTACCCTGCCCCAGTGCAAAATAGAGTAGAATGCACAGTTCAACATTATTTAAAATAATAATGACATTGCACAAATACGGTATATCTGCATTCTCACAATTTTTGTCTTCGGAGCAGGGCCGAACCACAGAGTAGAAGCACCATAAAAGTTTGTTGCAGAAGAGAAGGCCGGATGGATGGGAAGAGAAAATAAAGGGAAATATTTGAGCGTGAGGTAAACAGGGTGCCAAAGTCTTAGCAGAGCTAAGAAAAGGTAGAGCGGAAAAGTTGATGTCAATCAAGTACCACTGCCAGATACACTTAGAAGGATATGCCCATTGCTCAGAATGATCACCTAGATATAAAAAACACTTTTTGCTAAGCCCACCAGTGCACCACAATAATCATTTAACATTCATTAATTATACAACGTCTCCTGCTTTCAATCCATTGCGGTAAATATGCATGAGTCTTTTTCCATGTAAGCCAAATGCACTGCAGTCCTCTCAGTCTTCAATGACAGCAGAGCATGGAAAAGATTAGGCATAGGTAACATTCAGCCATTTAAATAAAGGGTATAGACTGTAGTAAACTGAAAGGCCATAGTTCATTACAAGGTCTCTTTTTGACCTTGAGGTTTAATTAGTTGTCTTTTTTTATCACTGTGCCCAAATTACTTTCTCCTGCATGCATCTGTTTGTGCCTTGCACACTGAGTACATCAGTCCATTTTTAATTTACAACTCGTGGTATACCAAATATAACACAAATTTATTTTCAGTTAGATGTTTTACCTGCAGAGACTGTTCGGACATGTTGGGACTTGTTTTAGCCTTGTATGCCCAGTTCAACTTCATATTCAGGGACTTCCGCTGAATTATTAGTAATCACACTCAAATTGTCTAAGAAATCATCATCCTAATCCACGATTGGGTCTCCTGGAGCCTGAAAATTGTTAGAGGTGAAAAGCTTATTCAGTTCTATCATTGTGATTCTCTCCACATTTTGAGGAGATGAACTGGTTCTTCTGACCATGACAATTGCACTAGCTGCACTGAAACTCAACTCAGAGGATACACTGGCAGCAGGACCGTTTTTGGCAGTCTGCTGAGCTTTGGCTACTGTTCATTTTTCCATGCCAGTAGACCAATGTCTCTTTGTCTACCTAGAATTTTGTTTGGTCACTCACGTATCCCTGTAACATTTTCTCCATTGTCATAGTTTCCTGCACTTGTATGCTTGAAGTAAGTACTGGGAACACCCAAAGACCCACCCGTTAGAGAAGTTGGTTCAAGGGATGCTAGTAGTGTTGATTTAGTAGCAGAAGATGTGGCTTGGATTGATGAATGTTTTACCAGTGGTGGGCAATGCTACTGCAAAATGCTTCTGGGGCCCCCACCATCATGCTACCTAGAGGCTCGTGACTACAGCACTTCAGTTCTTTTTTGCCCTTGGAGTAACAATCTCTCATCTTCAAGTTCAGACACTTACTTGAACATTCAGCCTTTATAAATTGAGACATTCAGTGATGTATAAGAAATGAAAGACATGTTTGTATCGTTGATCCATTATATTGGCACAGATATGCTCTTTGGGAAATGCGATCTCCGCCAGATATTTGTATGATGATCAAGTATTAGGCTGTTGATCAAACCTACTGCTTCTTCATAGACATTTGTATTTGTTTCTTCTACCATAAGTAAATGAGTAGGCTTAATGGGATGGATTGGCTCATGATACATTCCTCCTTGTTGACTTCCCACATCAAAATCTCAAAAAGCCCTAGTATATGATGCCTCATTTGTCAACCTACATCATTATGGCTTTAGCTGTGGCATACTTTCCATCGTGTAGCAGACAAACATTTATAGATCTATGCTGGTCAACCAGGGATTATAGAATGTAGAAGGTGGACTTCCAACAGGGTGGGACCTCCTGTATGAGGGGTTTTATAAAGACTTTATTAACATGCTGGCTGCTCATAAACAGCTTCAAGACTTTAAAAGAATAGCTGAAATGAATGGAAATACTGAAACAGATGATCATTATATTGTGGACTACGTTCTTCTTATTGGAGAAAGTCCTGCTCAATTAGGTTGAGGCAATGAGCTAAATACAGCACTCCATAGTATCCTCCACCTGCCAAGGCTTTAACAATATTACTGGCATTGTCAGTAGCAACAAATTGAATGCTGAGACCTCTGGATTGAAGGCATACATAGACCTTGCAATTGAATTTATCCAGGATGTTGGCAGGTATGTGATTTCTCCATTGAGGACATTGCAACTGTTGCTTGCAGAAAAACGCATCGAAAAGCATCAACAATGGTGGTGCCAGCAGATAGACTTTGCTTAACCTCCTTGAAGGCGAACTAATGTGCAGTGATGCACATGTACTCTGTAATTTGACCACTGGTCCACACGTCTGTAGGAAAATGGATGGACTGTCATCATTCCCTCTCATTGTGGCAGCAACTAATTCAAGAATTTGATGGTACGTTTGTGGCACAGCACTACTTTAAAAATGGGTCCACGTTTGAAGCTTCCTCTAAGGAAATGCCTCTTTTTGCATGATCACCCCCAAAGTTTTAGACTGATGCATCTGGTCTTTCAACTCTGAGAGTGCCCTAAGGTCTGCTAATCAGACCTCAGTGCCAATGTTCTAATGCCTTACAAAGTACATGTTTAATTGGTTACCCCCAATTGGAGTAAGCTGATTTACTTATAAGTCCCTAGTATGTGGTATCAAGGGTATACAGGAGATGCAAGACTGAGTGTCCTCCCGGGGCTGCAGCACTATTAGGCCCACCCTGTGTGGGACAAAGCCAGCCTGCCATTACAGCCTGGAAAAGCAGTTGTAATCTGGTAAGTTTGACTTTGCCATTAAACTAATGAAAAAGCCCCCACTTCCCATAGCAATATAAGTAAGTCTCCCCTAAGGAGGGCCTTTAGAGCCCTGAGGCATGGAGCTATATATCATTAAGTAGGACAGATGATGTTTAATCTGTCCTGACAGCAACACTTCCAAATAGTGCATTGCTGTGGAAATGTTAGTAGCTTCATTGGCTAACACAGAGTTACCGGCTGCCCCTCAGCCCAGTTAACTTCTGAATAGCACTACTTAAATGAGTATTTTAAGGTATCAAATTAATCGTGGCACTAAACCCTACTTGGTGCCCAAGCTGACTTTAATGTCACTTTTAAAGAAAGGCAACTTTTAGAAAGTTGCAACTCTGTAGCCCAGTTTGTCCAGTGGCCTCACATGGCTACTGGCCACCAGACAGATTTCTGCCCCCCTGGGGCATAATGTGAATGACTCCCAGGCTTAGGAGCAATAGTAGCCTGCAATAGAGGGAGGTGTTACCTCCCCCTTGCAGGAAGTCACTCAGGGTGTTGGCCCAAAAAGCAGGCTCTAAAGTTGAAACTGGCTTTGGTGGGCAACTACCACTCCTGAAGTGTTTCCCCTTTGTTCAGGTAGACAGCCTGGCATTGGTAACAGAGAGGAGACCAAAGAGCGAAACAAGTGACTCCAAGGGTCAGTTGGCTGACGCCCTGGAACCAGCACCAGGGCCATCAAAGCTAAAGAAGCCTAATCTGCAAAAGGGTACTCACATTCCTGGAATCATCACCAGCACCTGCTGGGCGCCCGAGTGACAGATATTCAATGGCCAAATGTTGCACCCGAGTTCGTTGGACCTAGTAGTGTCATCTACATCTGGATTGGACACAAGCCTCCACTAAAGTATACTGCTGGACCCGCTGTGTACGGAGACCGGTAGCACTGCAGCAGCTGGCCTTCTACTGGCTCAAAAAAGATTTCAAGGGACCCCGAACTATGTGGTTAAACTCACCCTACATCATCCTTGGGCGAGGAGTAACCACAAGGATACCCCAGTCAACCGCACAGCACCCAGAGCATACTTGTGCATCCTCTATTTCCTTCATCCTTAGCATCAGGACCACTCCATTGAAGACTATGGCAGTTGTGCTGTAAAGTTCATAACTGGACTGGAGAAAACCTTGGTGGTCAGGAACGGTTCAAATACTCCTCATGGCCCCCCCCCCTTTATCTTCTCCCTGACAAATTCAGTCCCCTCAGTTGTGCCAAGGTAGCCGAACACAACTCTTTCAAACTTCTCAAAGGTTTCCAAACTTTATGGTTATCAATGCTTGTTTGTGATTGAACTGAGATTTAGGTTTTCTTTTAAAATCGATGTCTCTGGAAACCTGGGTCGATTTTTGCTCATATTTGTCTCAAAAAATTCATAAAAATAGAATCTATTTTTATAAATTGGTGTTCGATTTTTTCATGTTGTGTGACTTTCTTCTTTCCTTGTAAGGTGCTTCTAAATGCTTTACACTAGGTCCTTTGTTTAAGCCTTACTGCTTGAAGCCACAGGTACCTAGTGTTGAGCTAAAGGTTTTGCCTAAAATCCTGACTGGACCCAAAACTGTTTTTGCAAGTCTATTACACGGTAACATCACACAATCATACCATATAATACACCTAAACCCTCACAGTTTGAACAAAGGTTCTCCACAAATTCCACAAACCCCTCTCCTTCGACCAAAGAACAATCCGAAGGGATTGCAACCCATAATTTGTCGTACTTCTATCCCCCTAATACACGGCGTAATGCAGGTCCTCCATGGTCCTGGACGAGGGTAGGGAACTGGGGCGGAATTAGAGACCGTAATCAGTGGTCGGGGCACGGCCTTAGCAACCCACCACCAGGCTACTTCAGCAATTGGAGAGGTCCACCACTATCCAACAGATATGAATGCCTGGACATGGTGGATTGACTATCATCTCTACCTATGATAGACAGCAGTTACATCAGCGTCCCTCCTAACTTCAAAGTCCCCTGTAAGATCATTCGGGGGGCCGGCTCCTTCCAGCCATCTTCGTATGGTCCCCAGTCCGAGTCTTTCCCTCCCCAGTATACCCTGGTCCAACAGCAGTCATCTTCCCCTCACCAGAACGCGTGTTATACCATGCCAGCTACCCCTGCAGACCTGCTCCCAAATTCACAATTTATTACTCCCCAACCCAGGGAGCCTAAACCCAACCCTCCTCCTTCAGTTATAACCACCCAGTCCCTATCTCAACTCTCACATTCCTCCGCTGAACTTCAGCTTCCAAATTGTACTTTTACATCAACCCAGGATCTTCCAATTATATTCTGGAACGTAGCTGGCTTAAGATCGAAAATCCATCTTCAGTCTTGGGTGGAAGTAACTAATAAATTTAAGTTAATCTGCCTCGAAGAAACTTGGGCAATTGACCCTATCCACATACAGGGTTTTAAAACATTTCACCTTCCTCCCTTACCGTCCACTCATGGTAGACCTAAGGGCGGCTTAGCCATCTATGTTTCGAATTTAATTCCTTTTACTATCATGGAAGTTCAGTTAGTCTCGCCAATTTTCCAAATCCTTAAAATAGTTCCAGACAATAACTCTAGTTATTATCTCATCAATATGTATAATAACTCCTCACCTAGCGACTGTGTAAAATCTTTGTCGGAAATTGCTTTGTATTTACAAGATCAAAAAGCTATGAGTCAAGGGTTAAATTGTCATCTTGTGTGGGGTGGGGACTTCAATGTGTATCTGTGTAACAAATATGACAAAGGTATCTGTGGGCTTTCAGACGAGCACGATGCCCCCTTGGCCCACTTCACCCATAACGCTGTGGGTCAAGCACTAAATACCTGTATTTTTGCATTAGAACTTGAATTCGCCAACATCCTAGCGTGTCCCGCTGTAGAGTTTAAGCCGACTTTTCATGGTAAAGGTGCCTCCACTACCATTGATTTTATCTTATGCTCTCAATCCTTAAAAAACCGATTGAAGCAATTTTCAACTGGCACTGATCCTTCAAGTGACCACTATCCAAATAGCATAACCTTAGCATTAAATATACCACCTTCAGCCTGCCCAAAAACAAGTCTCCTAGCGCAGCATTCTCTGGAGATGAACAAAATCAATGGTTATACTGTCAAGTGGTCGACGATCAATCCCACAGAGATCACTAGCAAGATCATTCAAAAAACCCTTCCTCTGATCTATCAGTGTTTGGAGCCGTCTTCCTCCCCCAAGCTGATCCTTTCTAGCTTCACCAAAATATTAGAAGCCATCAGACAAGAGCTCACTTGTTCCTATAAGACTCTTGCCAATGATAAGGATTCAAGAGGGTGGTTTGATTCCCGCTGCCGCAAAGCGCAGCGTGCATTGAAAAACGCTCTACAAAAAAAGATTAGGGACAAGCCCCAAATTGCCTCTTTGAGGAAAAATTATAAGATGGCACAGCAATCACGCAAACAGGAAATAAAAAATAACCTCTGGGCCCAATTACATCAGAGTACTTTAACCAAGGACTCTATCATGTTTTGGAGAACAGTCAAGGCCCCTTTCCTAGTTGATGAAACTGCGATAGAGCATCTAGACGTGGCAGTACCTGCTGACAAATGGGTAGCTCACTACTCGCAGATCTTCGCGGATAACCCCGTGATAACTGAGGCCCCCAGACCAGAGGCGGAAGCTCCTACTAGTAATAACATCTTTCCCATCGATCTCTATTTCGATCTAGAGGAGATAATTACAGCACTGACCGCCTCAAAGACCGGTAAGGCGCCCGGTCCAGACGGGGTCCCCTTAGACATATTTGTGAGCAACATAGATCTTTGGTCTCCAATTGTCACACAGGTCATGTCTGCAGTTACCCAGATCGGCCTTTTTGACTCTTGGTCCACCTCTGTGCTTCTGCCCATTTTCAAAAAGGGAGATCGGGACAATCCAGCCTGTTACAGGCCCATCTCCCTTTTGGATTCCCTAGGCAAGGTAGCTGGCAGATTAATTCTGGAGCGTTTAAGGGACTGGGCCACAGAGAATAAGATCTTAACTGATCTACAGTTTGGGTTCCAGGAGGGCCTGGGCACTGTGGAACAGGCCTTAAATCTGACCTTGCTTATAGGTAAATACGTAGGGGCCAAAGGTGGTAAACTTCATCTAGTCTACGTGGATTTGAGTTCCGCATTCGATTGCGTAATCCACTCCAAGCTTTGGGCGATTTTGAAAAATCTGGGCATAGATCTTGCACTGCTGAATTTTCTCCGAGAGCTATACTCGGATGCAAAAGCATGCGTGAGATATGGTATTAAAGGGGAGCTTACGGAATCCTTTAATATTGAAAAAGGTGTAAGGCAGGGATGCGTCCTTGCTCCATTCCTATTTAACATCTATACTAACGGACTGGAGCAAGCGATGTTGGTTGACAGCAAAGATCTACCCTGCATAAGCTCCCGCCCTATTCCTGCATTATTGTATGCAGATGATTCAGTCATCTTAGCTAGGACACCTAATCAACTCCAGATCCAACTAGATAAATACTGTGAATTTATGTCTTCTCTTGGTCTTAAAGTCAATAAATCTAAGACTTTTGTTATGAACATCGGGAAAAGAGCCCAAAAATGTAAATCTCTCTTTATCGAGAAGACCAGATTAGAAACTGCCACCACCTATCCTTATCTAGGTATCCTTATTGACAATCACCTGTCCTGGAAACCTGCTATATCCAGTAAAAAACTGCAGTTTCAACGTACAACATCTGCACTGACCTCGTTTTCCAGGAAATTGGGTAAGCCCGCTCCTACTGTGCTCTTGCAGATTTACCAAGCCAAGTGTATGAGTGTGGCAACATACGGTGCAGGAGTCTGGGGCTATGTGCCTGCTGACGACCTACAAATTACAGAAAACTCCTTTCTGAAATATATACTAGCCCTCCCTCGTAGTGCTCCTACCTTCGGCACCCATGTGGAACTCGGTCGGGAGTATCTGACTGATATCATTAGCTACCAACCGATTCTACTTTGGCACCGTATATGGACCCAGGAGCAATGTCATCTAACTAGGTCACTAATATCTGACTGTCTCACTTTGTCCTACTGGAAAAAGATTCCCTGGCTGCTATATGTATCGAGATTTTTGTCAGATTTGAATCACTCTGCATATTTTACTGATCCCGAATCCTTAGTGGACATATCTAGAAAATCTTTGAAAAAGCTATGTGCTGACCACTTGAGTGATCTTCGTTTGTGTTCTGAACTTGTGAAAAAATCAAACGTTCATTTAACGATGGTCCAATTTCCTCATGGCATTCAATTTTATCTGTCATTTTTTCTGTCAAATTATGAGAGATATGTTTTAACCAGATTTCGGTTTGATCTATTTTATCGTCTTGTTTCATTGCCTGTGCCCTTAGACTGGTCACGGGAACTACCAAACTGTCCCTGTGACGGTCTTACTCGCCAGTCAACTCTGCATGTAACCTTTTTCTGCGGTTTCTATAAGTCCCCGCGGAAACGTTGGCTGGTTCCTCTGCTTCGACATATAGGGCTGAGAAGATGCAGACCGGCTCTTCTGGCACTTCAAAATCTAGATACCCCGTATGTAGCCAAAACTGTAGCCTGCTTTCTTAAAGCCTGCTTGAACATTCATTTTCAACTATCGGCAAATGTTTCTTAGGATTTTACCGCTTATTCGGTTATTATTCCTGTATATAGAGTGTTAGCGTTTACTCCTAAATGTCTGCTTCCCTCAACAGCCATTACCAAACTGAATTTTTACTGATTATTTGCGCTATTATTGTTGTTCTTAGAGTGTCAGTGTTTTTATGTAAATTGCCTCCCTTTTTAAGCAGTCAGTGGGCAAACTGATTTTTATAATGTTGTAATGCTTCAAATGAACTTTTTATGATTGTAAATTCAATCGAAATAAAGTATTTTACTACTACAAAGAACAATCATTTGCAATGCAATAGGTCTTGCATTTGCAAAAGTTTAAGCTATTGGCATTGTAAATGACAATGCCTTTTATTTATGTGTTTTTAAAAGCAATACATATATAAAAGGCATTGTCATTTCTAATGCCAATAGCTCAAACTCTCGGAAATGCGAGATCACTTTCATAGTGGCTGCACCCCTTTCTTTAGACGCTGCTCACGATATTCAGGTTACAGCAAGCTGCATCTAAAGAAAGGGGCGTGGCCACCATTAAAGTAAACAAACAAATGTTTTTTATGTGTAAAAGAACCTCATGACAAGACTATTGACCCTACTCCAACTCACCTTCATCTGAAGTGGGCTTTGGAGACGGTGGAGGAGTGGCCTTTCTTTTCCTCAGAGGAGATGATGAGGATGGTGTGTTCACAACATGCTGCTGTACAGAAAGCTCAACTTCCTGATCTGCTTCTACCTAAGGAAGCTGAGGTGTAGCAGATTATTGCGCCTTTTGACTTTCTTGGGAAGATTTGGTTTCCTGGGATAAATCTGTTGTGTGTTTGTAATGGCTTTCGTAGGATAATAATACATAGTGCAGGGAAGACATGCTTTTATGCATGTAAAACATGACTGCATTAGACATTAGACATGATGGGCCCGATTCACAGAACTAACTTAAGACAAAATCCTAAACTTACTACCATTTGGGTATTCACAGAAGGCACTTACTCATTTCGGTATTCACAGAAGGCACTTACTCATTTCGGTATTCACAGAAGTTAGGAGTCCTAACTTTAGGACTCCTAAATGCCTTCTGTGAATACCGAAAGTCTTAAAATTAGGATTTTTCTCAGTTTAGTAGTAGTATAGTTAGGACTCCTAAATTTAGGACTCCTAAATGCCTTCTGTGAATACCGAAAGTCTTAAAATAAGGATTTTTCTCAATTTAGTAGTAGTAAAGTTAGGACTTCTAACTTTAGGACTCCTAAATGCCTTCTGTGAATACCGAAAGCCTTAAAATTAGGATTTTTCTCAGTTTAGTAGTAGTATAGTTAGGACTCCTAAGTTTAGGACACCTAAATGCCTTCTGTGTATACCGAAAGTCTTAAAATTAGGATTTTTCTCAATTTAGTAGTAGTAAAGTTAGGACTCCTAACTTTAGGACTCCTAAATGCCTTCTGTGAATACCGAAAGCCTTAAAATTAGGATTTTTCTCAGTTTAGTAGTAGTAAAGTTAGGAGTCCTAACTTTAGGACTCCTAAACTGAGAAAAATCCTAATTTTAAGACTTTCGGTATTCACAGAAGGCATTTAGGAGTCCTAAACTTAGGACTCCTAACTTCTGTGAATACCGAAATGAGTAAGTGTCTTCTGTGAATACCAAAATGAGTAAGTGCCTTCTGTGAATACGAAAATGGTAGTAAGTTTAGGATTTTGTTTTAAGTTAGTTCTGTGAATCGGGCCCGATGTGTGTAGGCATGAGGCAAGAAAAGCAGACTAACTCTAAGGGGCCGATTCCGATCCAGGTCGGAAGGGCACCGAACGCGATCCGGTGGGAAAAACTACGAGCCGTACATGTGTTTTCTGCCCGACTCGTACAGCTGTACGAGCGAGCCAGTACGATGCGAGCTACATGAAATTCACCGACCGAGTCGTTTCCGGGTCCGAACCGCTCCGTACGTCTCGGTCGTAAGCTAACCGTGGCGTGCAATGGATGCGATTCACGACCTAGCCAGTACGATGCACGGGTCGGACAGCCTGTGCGAGCCGGACACGCTCCCAGAGTCGGACTTCGGGGGTCCGCGTCAGACCCCCCGACACCCGCAGCCGTACGGCTCACACACAGGGGGAGACCCATGGGTCTCCCCCACACAGGCATGTACGGCGCAGATGGCACCGGCGCGTACCCACTGTAGGGGGTGCACTTGTTCGATACGTACCCATTCAGTCAATGGGAGCGCATGTACGCGTCGTACAACTGGCTCCCATTGACTTCTATGGGAGTAATTCTAATAAATGTGTGCTTGATCGCCATGTTTTTAGTTCAGACATTTTATATTTCCTGACACCATTCAAACTAACAAGCTAGATAAGAAAACATTTTAGATCTCTGACTCACATATTGTAATCAAGGCTGCAGCGAAAGATTACCTTGCAGAGATTCTTTTTTTCAGAAAGATTTTATTAGTTTTGTTAACAAGTCATTCCAACACACAGCCACAGTGGTACTAAGTCTTTCCCACCCACCAAACACAGCCCTGTGAATTAGTTGATCTCCACCCAATTTACCAATGCATATTGATCATCACATCTATCCATTAGTAGGGTGGGACACCTTCTGTTTCATTTCCCGTCTCAATCGACCCGTGATTTCCCTCTCAAGCCCACTTATCCAGTTCTGACTTGCCCATACATCCTCATTGTTTTCCAGTCAGGGTCCTTCCCCCTCATTTTTCAAATTGTTTGGGGCAGCTACTTCCCTCCTAAATCATTTTGGCCTTCAGAGATTAGTCTTTGAAAGAAGATGGAAAAAATGGCTTTAGTTTCTGTAGCTTCCATATGTTTCTGCAAAACGACATTGTTAGCACATTTTTGTATAAAAATAGCAGCCAAGTATGAGGGACTCCTTCTCAATCCATTGCATTAGCAATAAAGATGAGTAAGATACAGGAACAGGGCAGGTGGCTGAAGGAATAGGCTAAAGAGCTGGGTTCTGACTGCTGCCCCGATGACAGCATAAGGTATGCGAGAAAACTATACATGGGTTGGAATTATAAAGCTTACTGGAGAGATATTTTCTGACAAGATTGTCTGACTCTCTGTCTAACAGAGCACAACTCAACAGAAGGGAGTAAGAGGCACCTATCTGTTCTCCTTTTCTCCAGAAATATCATATTTCCTTTTGGGGCTATCGAAATCTACTGGGTGCGACCTCAATAATAGCCTGGCCCCTGAGGGCCCTTCAGGTAAAGGGCCCTTGAAAACAAATTGAAAACACAAACCTAACCAGAGACATCTGATGGTATGTTGCAGTCTTCCTCATTAACAGGAAATGCATCCCCCTCCTCCATCTGAGGTTGTTGAGCACTTAACAGTTACAAGGATCTCCCAAATGGCCAGTACTGATTTTTTAATCTTTGTGAGCAATAGCAGAAGAAACAGATGAGGTAGAACTGGAGACAGTAAATATACCATACATTGTGCACATCGACTTTGCTGCCCATTTGACAGCAAAGGGATTCCCATTGAGTGGGATGCAGTGACAGTGGTGGTTGTAGTGGACCATGTGTATAATACTGAGGTATTATGTTTGTGGATTGAGCTAAATGTGGCACATGCAGCAAAGTTGTTTTTATTGAGTTGTATTTATCTAATATAGAGCATATGATCCTATTCCAAAAGAGACTACCATGTTTGATGCAGAATGTACTCTTGGGTCCTTTGACACTGCCACGGCATAACTAGCTACGTAAGCACCATCACAAAATAGAAACCAATTTCCCATAGTAGAGACTAGGGAATTTTTGGAAAAAATATATACAGACCGTTGAGACAGTGTATGCGACAGCAGCAAGGCACTGTGGTCGTGTATGCATGAGAACATGTATGCACTCACAAGCAACTGCAATTAATGGACACACTATTAATGCAACAACAGGGCATCTCCGGTGAAATTAAATCAAATTTTAGGCATCTGGGAAACCCTATCGCTACAAGCAGCGTATTGTGGATAAACACTGAATAATCAAAAATGCCTCCCAGTGGAGAAAGTACCAAATCCACACGAATGGCAATTGTGGGGAAGAATATGTGCTACCCTTATATTTCACTACACATGGCATTCCTCCAATACCTGTATTGCATGATGTCCTGAAAAATCACACAAAGAGCATGGTGCTTGAAGTGCAGTAGCTTTCTGCATGAAGTTAATTGTTTTATTTATTTATCATTATTTGTTAAGCGCAACTGACACCCTACGGGTAACCTGGCGCTGTGATACAGGCATCTAGCTTAAGACCTAGAGACTGTGTCCCCTGCCAGGGAAGAGTTAGCAGGATGCCAAGGAGCATACTCAAGGGTAGAGCCAGGTTTTTAACCTTTTTCTAAACTGCAGGATGTTGTCTATTTGTCTCATATCAGATGGAAGAGTATTCCAGAGGCAGGACCCTGCGCACTGAAGGCCCTACCTCCTAATTTGACTTTCCTAACTCTAGGCACCCTCACCATATTAGCCGATGAGGAGCGAAGTGCTCGCGGAGGGACATACCATGTCAGTTTCTCCTGCAGAGATATGGGGCCGTGTCCATGTAGAGCATGGGTACTCACAAACTTTCTCTCGGGGGTCAAATTTACAGTGTGGTTTGCGGCCGAGGGCCGCACCGGTGGAGGCGGGGTCAGAGGGGGAGGGGCGGGGCTAAAGCAAAAAAGAATTGTGACCATGAGGTTGAACACAGGTCCCTGCAGCAGACGCCTTCGTCCACTGAGCCACCAGACCCAGCATACACAGATCTCTCTCTCTCTCCCTCTCCCCCTCCCTGCCCCTCCCTCCCCCTTCCTCCCCCCTTCCTCCCCCTCTCCCTCCCTCTCTCCCCCTCCCTCCCTCTCTCCCCCTCCCTCCCTCCCTCCTTCCCTCCCTCTCCCTGTCTCTCTCCCCCGTCTCTCTCCCACTGTCTCTCTCCCCCTGTCTCCCTCCCTGTCTCTCTCCCTGTCTCCCTCCCTCTGTCGCCCTCCCTCTGTCGCCCTCCCTCCGTCTCCCTCCTCCTTCTGTCTCCCTCCTCCCTCTGTCTCCCTCCTCCCTCTGTCTCCCTCCTCCCTCTGTCTCCCTCCTCCCTCTCTGTCGCCCTCCCTCTGTTGCCCTCCTCCCTCTGTCTCCCTCTCTTTCTCCCTCTCTGTCTCCCCCTCTGTCTCCTTCCTTCTGTCTCCCTCCCTCTGTCTCCCTCTCCCTCCCTCTCCCTCCGTCTCCCTCCCTCCCTCCGTCTCCCTGTCTCCCTCCGTCCCTCTGTCTCCCTCCCTCCCTCTGTTTCCCTCCGTCTCCCTCCCTCCCTCTGTCTCCCTCCATCCCCCTCCCTCCCTGTCTCCCTCCGTCTCCCTCCCTCTGTCCCCTCCCTCCCTCTCCCTCCCTCCCTCTGTCTCCCTCCGTCTCCCTCCCTCCCTCCGTCTCCCTCCCTCCCTCTGTCTCCCTCCATCTCCCTTCCTCAGTCTCCCTCCCTCCATCTCCCTCCCTCCGTCTCCTTCCCTCCGTCTCCCCCCCTCTGTCTCCCTCCCTGTCTCTCTCTCTCCCTCCCTCTGTCTCCCTCCCCCTCCCTCCGTCTCCCTCCCTCTCCCTCTGTCTCTCTCCCTCTGTCTCTCTCCCTCTGTCTCCCTACCTCTGTCTCCCTCCCTCTCTCTGTGACCCTCCGTCTCCCTCCCTCTCCCTCTGTCTCTCTCCCTCCGTCTCCCTCCCTCCCCCTCCCTCCGCCTCCCTCCGTCTCCCTCCGTCCCTCTCCGTCTCTCTCCCTCCCTCTGTCTCCCTCAGTCTCCCTCCCTCCGTCTCCCTCCCTGTCTCCCTCCCTCCCTCTCCCTCCCTCCCTCTCCCTCCCTCTCCCTCCCTCCATCTCCCTCCCTCCGTCTCCCTCCCTCTGTCTCCCTCCCTCTCCCTCTGTCTCTCTCCCTCTGTCTCTCTCCCTGTCTCCCTCTCCCTATCTCCCTCTGTCTCCCTCCCTCCATCACCCTCCGTCTCCCTCCCTGTCTCCCTCCCTCTCCCTCTGTCTCTCTCCCTCTGTCAACCTTTGTCTCCCTCCCTCCGTCACCCTCTGTCATCTCACCCCCTGTGTGTGTCAGCCCTCAGCCCGGGCTGAGACAGCTTCCCAGTGCGCACACACACAGCCGTACTGAGACAGCTTCCCAGCACTCACACACAGCCCCACCCGAGTACTTCACAGGTCTTTAAAAGACCATTTACATGTTAATAAAGCTTTGTTGTATTTCACCTCTTAGGCCCCTGCATCTTCACTTTGACAATCACTGGAATCCCCCGGCCCCCACAGAGCAGAGTGTCAGAGTCTGGGCTGCTAACACTATTTAATTTTTTTTAAAAAACACATGTTGGATGTCTGCAAGGTCCGCGGGCCGCCGAGGAAGGCTTGCTGGGCCGCTGGCGGCCCGCGGGCCGTACTATGAGTAACCCTGATGTAGAGCCTTAAATACTATACACAGTGCCTTGAATCGTATCCTCTGTGGGACTGGCAGCAAGTGTAAATCTGAGAGTGCCCGGGAGGCGGAGGAACGGCGTGGTTGCAGTAGTACCATTTTAGCCGCCATGGTCTGTACTCTCTGCACTCTCTCAATCAGATATTGCGGGGATTCTAGTAGCAGGGCATTACAATAGTCCAGTCTACTGAGGATAGTGCTCCGGACTATCAGCGCTCTGTTCTATTTAGAGAACATCGGAAAGATTTTCTGAAATGCTCTGATCAGAGTAAAACAACTTCCAACTGTTTTGTTGACATGGTTTTCAAATGTCAATTTGCTGTCAAACATGACTCCCAGATTACGTACCACGCTACTTGGAGCCAATGGAGTAGCAGGGGATGTTGGCCAAAACTCAAGCAGAAGTGTTGGAGGTATTCTACCTACTGCACAGTGTAGAATCTCTGTCTTCTCAGCGTTAAACTGAAGAGAGTTCTCCCTAAGCCAAGTTGCTATGTCCCGCAGGCATGCATGAAAATTTTCTAAGGACACTGATTGCTCACCCTCTAAAGACAGGATGAGCTGAGTGTCGTCTGCATAGTTCACTAAATTAACATTATGAGACCTTATGATGGCAGGTAGAGGACTCATATAAAGGTTAAATAAGATAGGTAACATTGATACAGTAGTTTGAAATTGTTTGTGGAAATATAGAGTGATGCAACCATACTGGCCCCATTCCAAAGAGACCATGGGACTTGAGAGGACCAGAAGAAGATAGAGTTACCGAAGATTATCTCTCAAAATCATGTTTCCATGGGCACAAATTTACAGAAACCACTGTTAAAATCCAGATTAGAGAACGAGAACAATCAGAAAGAAAAGAAACAGGAGACACAAGAGATCCCATGAGGAGAGTGCAAAAATCGGGAATGGATTTGAGAAAACAAAAAGCCAATTCTTTCAGAGGGATGAAGAACAAGGAGGGTATAACTTGAAAGACATGAGGGAGATATTGATCCTCTGATGAGCCTTATTCTCGTTCTTCACAGTTGATGGAGAGTAAAAGTTTAATGACAATTGCCTCTATCAATTCACACCATAAAATGAGATTTACGACAATAATTATTGATAAAAACATGTAAAATGGTTGAAGATTAAAAAAAAGAGATTTCTACTGCATTGTAAAAGCATGTATTAGATGTTTGAAACGTGAAAATGAGAAAGATCTAAATAAAGAGAGAAAAAGTTATTTGCTTATGCAAAGTAATCACGTGTTTAAGAACCTAAATATAGTTAACCTAGAAAAATGTGCTGCTGTTGAATACTAAATTTGGAAAGTGAAACTAATGCTTACGTAATGAAACACTTGAAAACCATTAAAATGCTGAGTTTAAAGATGCTTGACAATATGAAGATTCACAGTTTTATTTAGAATTGTGTGGTACAAACGTGTATATCAAATGTGACACATATATTAATCTGTTTTTGAAAATTAAAATGTGCAAAATATTTTTTAGTAGTACCTAATTTTGATATGGAACTTTTAAGAGAAGAATAATGAGTGAATTAATTAAGAAAAATGAATTATTCATATCAATGTGTGTTTTATATTAATCATAATGTGATAATGATTCAGCAAGTTTTCATGTAGGCATCACATTTTTCTTTTCCACGCTGGAAAAGCAGAATCTACCTGAAGTAGTCATTTTGGACGCTGTGAGAACGTTTCATGAAGTTTTTTTTCTTATGCTTGCAAACAATAGACTCTCTCTTGAATCAGCAACACTTTTGACAGAAATGTATCAATACAATTGCAATCCCAGAGAGAGCATCTGGGAACGAACGGATAGACAGTGAATAAAGTGAATTTTCTTACTTCAGAGGAAATGATGGAATTATAAAGTTATTAAAATTGACGAATTTGCAAAAGGATTACTTATTGCTTCCGGATTTCTTAGTGAGGTATTCATCACACCATGAGCAGCTCACTGTGGACAACCAATGGAACAAAAGGGGGTGGTGATGGACGGAGCATCAGAACCAATCAAACACTCACACCCAGTCAACAGATCTGGGTTTGATCCATCACCGTTCTTTAGCCCAGTCTGCCACCACAGTTCAGACATGGCCATATGCAAATCAGTCTGACCCTGTGCCTCATGGGAACAGTCCAGCCCGAACTGCCAAGCCATGCCTTCCTTGGACCGGAAACAAGCTTCCTAGGACCGGTTTCTGGCATTTCAGCCGTCTTCAGCCAGGCTTGCTTGAATCCAGTGGCAAAGTGAGCAAGGGACTCACGTCTGAGCATACCCTGCCAACTTATGGCGAACAAAGCGGTACAAAAGGGGGTGGTGATGGACGGAGCATCATAATAATAATAGTAATACTGATATTTGTAAAGCGCGAACAGCTACCTCACGAGGAGGTGTCCCGGCGCTAAGTGAGCAAATCAGAGAAGCAGGAGGCACGGGGATTGCTTAGGTTTTCTGCATAAAGAGCCAGGTCTTTAGAAGCTTCTTAAAGCTAGATTCTGTCATAGCAGATTGGATGGTAGAAGGCAGGGCATTCCAAAGTTTCGCCGTGCCGGCAGAAAAAGACCTGCCCCCAAGTCTGGCTTTTTTAGCTCGTGGGACGAGTAGCTGAAGCAGGGAGTTAGAACGCAAGTGCCTCTCCTGATGGTAGCGGGGGAGTCTAATTTTTAAGTAATTAGGGCAGGTCCATTTTAATGCTCTAAACGCCAAGGTAAGAACTTTAAATTTTATTCTACTTGCCACTGGGAGCCAATGCAGTTCGCGCAGATGCGGAGAGACATGCTGTCTGAAAGGAATGTGCTTTATCAGTCTCGCAGCCGCATTCTGCACGATCTGCAGGCGTTGCACCAGATATTTAGGCAGGCCAAGATAGAGGCCATTCGCGTAGTCCAATCTGGATGTAACTGTCGCATGGACTACCATTTTGCATCAGAACCAATCAAACACTCACACCCAGTCAACAGATCTGGGTTTGATCCATCACCGTTCTTTAGCCCACTCTGCCACCCCAGTTCAGACATGGCCATAAGCAAATCAGTCTGACCCTGTGCCTCATGGGAACAGTCCAGCCCGAACTGCCAAGCCATGCCTTCCCTGGACCGGAAACAAGATTCCTAGGACCGGTTTCTGGCATTTCAGCCGTCTTCAGCCAGGCTTGCTTGAATCCAGTGGCAAAGTGAGCAAGGGACTCACGTCTGAGCATACCCTGCCAACTTATGGCGAACAAAGCGGTACAAAAGGGGGTGGTGATGGACGGAGCATCAGAACCAATCAAACACTCACACCCAGTCAACAGATCTGGGTTTGATCCATCACCGTTCTTTAGCCCACTCTGCCACCCCAGTTCAGACATGGCCATAGGCAAATCAGTCTGACCCTGTGCCTCATGGGAACAGTCCAGCCCGAACTGCCAAGCCAAGCCATGCCATCCCTGGACCGGAAACAAGCTTCCAATGGAAACCATATCGTATGATGGAAAGGATACTTTGAGGGCGTAAACTGAGAACTTTGGGAGCATAATTGCCCCTCTTGGAGAAGGAATCACTGTTGGTTGTTATTTCCATTTCGATTTCTCTGCCTGGCATGTTGTTGGACTGAGAACTGAACTTTCGGAACTTACTCAACCTATACTTTACCAGCTGGTAGAGTGTGCAGGTATAACACTTTGGCTGAAGAGTTTATGGACTCTTTCATGTGTCTCATTACGCTTCAACTCCGCATATTTGGTTTATGTAACCTAAATGCTGAAACTTGATTTTCCCCATTGTTTTCTCTCTCAGTCTTTTTTCCTAGATAACTAGCAAATGTTTATCTTGTCGAATCTGTTTGACATTGTGTGACAAATTGTACTAAATGACTTCTATTAATTCCGATTACAAACTCTTATTTATGTTCTTGACCATTCAAATTGAGGCTTAGATAAATTGTTCATATGAGTATAAATATCGAATTTGAGTCATTTTTGGTGTAGACCTTTGTGTCGAAGGTTTCATCATTAGTAATATCTGAGGTAATGCTTATATGTTGTTAGTATGAATTTGGCATTTTCTTATTCCAGGTCCTCATAAGGATTTGCTTCATGTTCTCTAAATATCCAAGTCCCTGTTAGCTCACATAAAAGATCCATTGGAGGACCAATGGCAGTTTAGTGTTACGTTATGGGCCCAGAGAGGAAATAGATTAAACATGAAAATTATGATGTAAGTATAAGGAATAAGACTTTCCCAGCTTTCTGCTCAATCACAGTATTGTGGAGACAGGAGAGCATATCCGAATATGAGGGACTCACCCTTTCAAATGACCTGACTAGCGAAAGACCTATCACTAAGGGAGGGAGGGCAGCCGCTGCTTGGCACTGCCTAGGCAGCCTTTTCAAAATACAAAGATAACCTCTAGTAGGAGACCAAAGGCCTTTCAGAAATAGGGTCCTGGTGAAGAATGGGGTGTGGGCATTAGCCATCCCGGCCAGTACAGTGGAAATAACAATAGCCTACCTGAAGACATAGTCCTTCCTTGAGGTGGAGGACACTAATGACTTTGTTCAGTTAGAAATACTGGATGGGCATTCAAATTAATTAGAATTGGATTGTAAGGTTCAAATTCAAATAGAAGGTGACATTGAGAGGGAAAGCTTAATTGGCTGATTCTTATTATATAATACTTGCAGAAGAAGCAGATTCAGAAGAAATATCTGATGTAGCCAAAGGCCAAACAGTGCCTTCAATGAATTCTAAATCAGTTGCAATTTCATAGAACCATCACCCCTTGCCTCTCAAAAACAACTCGATTTTCCAGGTATTGCTGTCAGATAAGTCTTGGAGGTTAGTTCTCGATTATCTTCATTTTGAACCAACATTGTAAAATCTATGGTCTGTTTGTACATTAATTATTTCCTTGCGCTTTTTTCTTTGCCTCACTTGTCACTTACGCTGTTCACACCATTGCAGGAGCACTGTTGTGCACAAGTCTTTATGGGTTACTCCCACATTCAATGTAAATAGTGCCGATGTTGTTTTACTAATTTCTCTTCAATATAGACTGCTCCTTAAATTCTCAAATAACCATCTGCAATTATTATGCATGCTTTGCATTATTGTCTATGAATATTACCTGTTGAGACTTTGCTTTATGTTACAAAAACTGACAAAAGCCATTGCACTGGATGAAAGACATAACTGACACACAAAGAATACAAAACTATGCTAAACATAACAAATGGGATTATTGGCCAGACCACGTACCCCTAATTATGTTTCCTCCCTCACATTTGGCAGAGCGCAGTACGACTTTATGATTACACCTGGGGTTTAAGAACTGTCCAGTTATTTTCTCAGCCAGAATTGTGTTTTTGCAGGAAGATTTACATGTGATCTTAGATGTTGATACCATATATATTACAGAGGATAAACTAGATAAACACCTTCAACATGTAGGCCGGATATTCACAATACATGCTAAGACAGGTTAAAAGGCTGAATTTTAGAAAATATGCTTCTTAAATGTAATCTTTCTGGGATATGAATTATCCATTGAAGGAAAGGGACTCACACCATGGTTCCTAAATTAATGTAGAATGTTAGAACACCAAACACTCAAAACATTACAAGATTTAGTGGAAGTTCTTAACTTAAGAAGAACATATCTCCCGCATTATGAGGAGAGAGTAACACCTTTGTACCAATTGATTACCACTACATTTACGGGGAAGGCCTGGAAGGAAGAGAACACTGTAATCCTTTCAAAAAGATATTGCGACCGTACAGTTGCAAACAAGAGATAACATACAAATGTCTAGTAATATAAATAGTATCCAGCTGGATAGGATATACATGTATCATATAATGAAGGGAAAAATACACCAATTACAAGTAAATCACATTTATATTCTGCCGCAGAATACTTTACTCCAATAGAGAGAGTTCTCACAGTAGTGCTAGCAGCAATCATTCATGAAAGATCCTCCGTATAAGGTAGGAAAACAATGTAGTGACTTGTATACCTTCTCCCAAGGCTGCCACTGAAGTGACTATATCAAATGTTTGTGCTTTACATGTGCGCTGGGTGCCATTGACAGCAAGTCAGGCCAGTTGGGATAAACAATTTGAGTGTGATCTGGTTTAAAAACAGAGGAAGTGTTCCAATATTGACAAATAATTCCCCAGATATTGTTAATAGAGCTCCTACATGAACATTGTGATTTTTTTGTGTACAGGTTTTCAGTGGACACTAAACAACTGTAATCTGTGGTTTGTCCAGGTGTGCAAGGATCTTTCGGGAATTGAGAATTTAAAATAAAACATATACTTGTGAAGTCTTTAGGTAACTGTATTGCACAATAACAGAATCAAAAGTTATCCTCCCAGCCTTGCAGAAAGTAAATTAGTTGTATCCAACTGTTCATCCTGTGTGCGAGGGTGCACCATAAATCTAAAACATTGGGATTCAAATGTTTACAGAGACACACAAGGTAAAACAATAAGAGCTAAACAGCTTTAAGCATGGATAGCTATCTTCAAAAACCAGCTTCCTTTTGTGTGCGCTTAGCCCACTCTGGCCCACTAGGGTTTAGAAATCCACTCAAAAGGCAACTCTGGCACTATGTGCCGCCAAGAACCCTGAGGTCCTCCACGTTGAGTCTGGCATTGTTCCCAGGATATACCGCGCCCGCTTCGGCGGCTGCTCCTTTCGCTTACATGGAGCCCGCGCTTGGAACCTTCTTCCTTTGAGTCTTAGGAAAGTGTCCAACATAACCGTTTTCAGGAAAATGCTTAATGCCTGGATTTTCCGTAACTAATCTCAGTGCCTCCCTCCCGCTGGGGCAGCAATGGGTCTGATAGAATCATTTCAGTGCCAGGACATTCTTTCTGAGAAGCGCTCTAGAAATGCTCTTTCATTCATTCATTCATAGGGGTGTGACATCTGCTGTACAGCTGCAAACATGCAAAGTAGTAGCTGTTACCCAGTTGCAAACCAAGATCTCAGCAGTCCAATCATCACCAAAAAAAAAGCCCTGCCTCTTTGCTTTCAAGAGAAGTACAGTTCCTTCCTGGAACATGATGGGCTCTATAAAGTCACTATTCCAAAAACTGGTGACCGTGAAATAACTAATCAATCAAACACACATAATATGATAAGAGTAGCCCAGGAGGGAACAGACTGAGCACATGCTGGAGTTTCAGCTACATGTCATGGCACATTTTGCAGAAGTGTTACTGGTGGTCATTAATGCTTAAACAAAATAAGCAATATATTTTGCAATGTGGGATTTGCCACCAAATGAAACATTCTACCATAGTAACACCGCCACAGGGTCCCTCCGAAGAAAGCAGCTAGACCCTTCTGAGTCATTTACCTGGACGATATCAGCCCAATCAAACCAATAAATAAATATAAATATATATTGGTGGTGGTAGATTCTTGTACATATTGTAAGTGTGTGTGGCCAAAGTCCCAGATCACAGTTCGAGCAATCATAAAAGACTTGCCATATTTAGTAGCAGCGGGTAAGTTCCTATTTTTCACTCAGATCAAGAGCTGGCTTTTATCTCCAGGGTACCAGCATTAGGACCAGCAGAAGTTGAAGTAGCTATCCAGTTATCAACCCCCTTTAGATCTATTTGGAATGGGATCATCAAGAGTGCCACTGGCATGCTCAAGGAAACAGCGACAGTGGTCGTTTTAAGTAATGGTGTAGCCTGGCTAAACAACATATAGAGTATACAGCGAGCTCTGAATTATTTTCCTAGATATGATTTCTTGAACTGTACTTCTTCTAAAACGTTGTCTGGAGTCAGAATGAATGCATTGCATCTTCCAGAAGGGGAGAGTCCAGGTGATCAGTCATTTACAGGACTCACAGCTTGCCTAAAAAAGCCTGAGCGAGGCTCCCAAAGCCCTCTCGCCAGCTGCTATGGATGTAAATGTGGGAGAGAACTCGTGCAGAGGCACTCGGAAAGGAGGAAGAGTTCAAACCCAGCTATGAAATCCTGTGCCAGTTCCAGTAACAAAAGGAACAAGAATGGTGGCCTTACCGCCGCTACTAGGGAAAAGAAAGAAGCAGCAGGTGCCCATTAATTCTGTGGAACTGTATTGAGTGGCACATCCTGTACCGCTGACCAGTGTTACTTTCAAAGCAGCTGCAAACTGTGACATCAATGATGTAGAATGTATCCCATTCTGAATTCCCCCTAAATGAAGAGGAACCAAGCCAAGTACAGAGCATTGACAGAATAAAAACAAAATCAGTACCACCAGTGACATTAATAATTTAGAATTCACTGAAACCCCAAACATCAGCTTTAGAATTATTAAAGTGTGAGGCATTGCTGTAAATAATTTAGCTACAGTAGAATCAAATTATAGGTTTGAAGTAATTGTACTAGAAAACCCCACAACGAACTTGATGGCTGAATTTAGAAGTGCTATGGAAATTTGCACACAGCTTCCTGGACTTATTTATGAGTAATGTTGACACTGAAATCATTTTTGATGTGGCTGATAGTGGTGGTGGTCTTAGTAAAAATGGTGCATACTTGGGGTGAGATTTTCAAAAAAGTCACGCAACGCAGTGCAGCCCCCTGTGAGGCTGCGCTGCATTGCACGAGAGGAAGGGAGCAGGAGAGCACCCTATCTTCAGAGATATGGCTCCCTACTCCCCTTTTCTTTGCGCTGGCACTGATTTCAGCTGCTGTGCGCCATGCACACACCTTAGGGCCGTAGCGCTAGGGTGTGTGCATGAGTGTAGCATAGGTTTTGTACAGGAAGATTACCCTTCCAGTACATAATACTATGCAAGTTACGATGCAAAGCTTTTCCCACTTTGCACATGTGCTGCACCGTGCCGCATGCATGGAAATTCGGAAAAGCACGGAGAAATGAAAGCATTTCTCCTGTTAGCGCCTCCTTTGAAGGGGCGTTAACTTTTGGCGCAAAACCATGTTTACAAATATTTGCAAATATGGTTTGGCGTCAAAAGGCATGGGTGGTTGCATGGGAGCGCCCATGTACCACCTATGTAAAGCCCCCTCGGCGCAAAGTAGTGCAAAGCAGTGCTTTGCGCTGCTTTGTGCTACTTAGAGAGTGCTTTCCAGCACAAAGCAAGATTTGCACTGGAAAGAAAATAGCAAAAAAAAACTATTGTGCTGGTTAGCGTCACTTTTGTGACGCTAAACCAGAGCAATAGTTTTGAAAATCTCCCTGCAAGTTTTTTCCAGAATATGAGTCTTCTACTCTAGTAGCAGGAAAGCCAAACAAGCATGATGAATTGCATACAGTTTCTGGGAGTGTGTTGAGTGGAGCTTAAAGTAACATGATAGCCACCCCTGCTGCAAGCTGGTGTATGTTAAGTGGACTTGGAACATCTTATCCTGGGGCCAGCTGAGACTGCTCAAGTATCATAGTCTTTCGTTTGAACGTAGATGACATGCTATATCAAGGGCCATTCACCAATGACTGGGGTAGGATTACTATGAAGGACATACTGGAGCTCTACAGTGGTATATTTCCTTGTATGATGCAGATCCTCATTGCACATTGAAAAACATCTAACATTTGTATTGCTGCAATTGATATTCTGATTGGTTTCAACATAAAGCCAATGTCTTCTTTACTATCAATGGGAACACTGCATTGTGCCAATATGGAAAATAAAACCCACACTTGTTGCAAACATTCCCATGTTTTAAACATCAATGAAAGTACAGATTTATCCCTAGTTTTCTAAACAAATTCACACAAATGTGACTAGCGTGGTTCTTTGATGAGACAAAATGGCTCTTTCTCTTGCATTTTAGATGAACAGTACTTTGTGATTTGAAATAAAACAATACCATTTTTGTTTGTGTGTAATAAATGAGATTTTGAAAATTCAAGGGTCACATATGTTGTTTCCTATGCCTTACTTTACTACAGATTTCGTCTTTCTCAACAGCATTGTACAATAAACTACGTTTTGGTTTTGTGAGTGTTAGAGAATTATTAATTCCACAAGTGTCTAGACATAGTTATTCATACGTTCTGAATTGGAGGTGGAAAAGACAAGTAACCACTGATGAAAAGCATGAATTGATTGCTAATGGCACATATAGGAAAGTAACCTCTGAATCAAAAGGCACATGTATTTAACATGTATATAGAAATAAATGTCATCAAAGATTTGATAAAGGAATTTTAGGACCACTTGCAAGAAAAGTGGAACCCTTGAATGATAAAGTCTATAATAACACTTATAGTATTGCTAAATTATGCCAGACTTGGGTCACTATTGTTAAACACATAGAAAATTTGGTATTTAGACAAAATGTCAAAAACACAAATATCGTGGGACAAAATATTGTGTAAAAAAGTTGAGGGTAATAATATTGTGAAGGTAAGCTTCTATAGTTAAGTATAGTTTTGCTTTATATAACTCCATATCTATTTACCTTGACAATATATATCTTCAAGATGTGGAGTTAAGAATAGTAAATCTATATATACCTTTTTGCACTTACCTTCTCGATATTTTGGTCCTCAATATTTTTGACACGATATTCTGTCGACACAATATTTGTGTCTTTGATAATTTGTCAGTAATCTGAAACATTTTATGAAGAAATAAATGTCAATGTTTTTCTTTCAGGTCCGAAACAAAAAAGGAGCTCTATCAAGAATTTCTGTGACCCTTATGCAGAAATCCAATAATTCTGAAAAGGAAGCAGTGAGGAAAATCAGGGAAATAAATACGAAGAATATTCTAGGAACACTTAGGGTGATAGATGATGATTTGAATGCTAAAAGGGTATATATATAGATATGTATCTATAGATATGTGTGTATACATATATATGTATATACATGTATATATATATATGCATATATATGTGTATATATATATATATCTTCACTGAAAAAACCATAGGTTTCAGGCACGTTTTAGTTAGGAATTAGCATTTAAAAAAACCTTAGAAATTCACTGAAAAAAACATAGTTTTTAGGGGCGTTATAGTTAGCTGTACTTTTCACTAGTACAAAACCATTGAAATTCCCCCGTTATAGTTAGTTCAGCTAACTATAACTCGCGGGCCCGCAATGCACTGCTGATGACGTCACATATTACATCACTAATGACATGGTCAGTGACATCACTCATGACATCACTGATGACATCTCAAATGACATCACTGATGACATCATCCAGTGAATGTGTGTTTTTCTGAAAATTACATATGTACTATAAGTGTATATCTCAAGGTCGATGGAAGAATAAATGGGTATATAAGTGTCTAAATGGATGATTTGTTTTTGAACAATTGATTGTATAACTGACTAAGTGTATCTAGTGAATACATGGCTTAGTGAGTAATGTTTAAATATGTAAATTACTGTATCAGTCTCTCACTTTGTGTATAAGTGGCTGCATGGGTTGGTGTGTAGCTACATGAGTGTCTATATAGGTTATTAGTTGGTTTTTTGAGTATCAGTATGAGTGTCTGAGTGTCTGTATGGTTCGGTGGGGGGTAGTATGTAGTGCATAGGTGCATGAATGAGTGACTCACTGTTTGTATGTGTTGAAGACAACATGTATGCAGGACTGTATGGGTGGATGAGTGTGTGCATGGGTGTGTTAGTGAGTGAATGACTGTCTCAATAGTGTCTTTATGAGTAACTACATATGTTTTAAACTAGTATATGTGACTATTGGTGTATATAAGTGGGTATATGTGAGAGTGAGAGATTGGAAGAGTTCCTGTATGAATAAGTATGTGTTTCTATAAGTGATTGTTTAAAAGACTAAGTATGTGTAAGTTTCTGTAGAAGTAAGTGGGGTGGTGTGTGTATAACTGTATATGCAAGTAAATGGATGTTTGATTCTTTATTAGCATGAGTGATTATGTGTGTGAATAACTCTATGGATGAGTGGCGTTGTGTAACAGGATGTATAGGTGTATGAGTACATATGATGAGTGAGTACATGTATGAGTGACTGTATAGGACTGTTGGTGAATGAATGCATGTGTATCTGGATCTTAGAATTACTGAATAGGTTGTTGTATCTGGAATTGGTATGTCCATTGTTTTGAAAATTTTAGTTTCTATTTTTGAATGTGTGTATCAAAGGTTATATTAGGGGGAGAGGAGGTCTGCCACTCTATCACAAGGATGATGTCATCAGTGATGTCATTTGAGATGTCATCAGTGATGTCATGAGTGATGTCACTGACCATGTCATGAGTGATGTAATATGTGACGTCATCAGCAGTGCATTGCGGGCGCGCAAGTTATAGTTAGCTGAACTAACTATAACGGGGACATTTCAATGGTTTTGTACGAGTGAAAAGTCCAGCTAACTATAACGCCCCTGAAACCTATGGTTTTTTCAGTGAATTTCTAAGGTTTTTTAAATGCTAATTCCTAACTATAACGTGCCTGAAACCTATGGTTTTTTCAGTGAATTTCAAAGGTTTTTTAAATGCTAATTTCTACCTATGCCTATAGAGATAGGACATGTGAAGAAAGAAGAAAAAACGCACAGAAAAAAAAAAGAAATGCAGAAAGAAGCAACAGAAGTCCTCAAAGACGAAGAAAAGTGCAGGAAGAAGGATAACGTGCAGAAAGAACAAACAGAAGAGCAGAAAGAAGCCTTGTTGCAAAATCATCCTGTACCCTCAACTTTTTCAGACGGACGCTGGTGGTAACTGAGTCTGACTAACCAGTCCTAGAGCCAGTGCTATGTTAAAAGACACTCAGAATACAGTGAAAACACCTACATACACTAGGGAACACTATGCGTTGGGGTCCCCCTGTGATTAGCATGACCTCCTCTGTAAGCCCCTAGTATATAATAGGGCAGGGGATTAAAACTACCTCTTAAAACGTGGCACAGGGCGTGTTTGCACACGTCACCTCAGACCCCGTCCCCTCCCTTCCCCACTGTGTAAACACGCCCTGTGGCCATTTTAAGTTGGGAGATTAAGTCCCCTTGAATCCTGAGGGTCCCTGGGGTCCAACTAGACCACTAGGTACCTCCAGTAAGCGCCACAGAGCTGCGTTGCAGAGAGATGTAAAAAGTGGCATGGCCTAGACCACCTCTCTGGAACGCAGCGCAGTGGCGCTTACTGGAAGCACCTGGTGGGCTAGTTGGCCCCCAGGGTCCCTCAGGATTGAAGGGGAATTATTTCCCCAACTTAAAACGTGCCACAGGGCGTGTTTGCACACGTTAACTCAGGCCCCGTCCCCTCCCTTCACCACTGTGTAAACACGCCCTGTGGCCATTTTTAGTTGGGAGATTAAGTTCATTTGAATCCTGAGAGTCCCTAGGGTCCAACTAGCCCACCAGGTACCTCCAGTAAGCGCCACAGAGCTGCATTGCAGAGAGGTGTAAAAAGTGGCACGGCCTGGACCACCTCTCTGCAACGCAGCTCAGTGGCGCTTACTGGAAGCACCTGGTGGGCTAGTTAGCCCCCAGGATCCCTCAGGATTGAAGGGGAATTATTTCCCCAACTTAAAACGCGCCATAAGGCGTGTTTGCACACGTCACCTCAGGCCCCATCCCCTCCCTTCCCCACTGTGTAAACACGCCCTGTGGCCGTTTTAAGTTGGGAGATTAAGTCCCCTTGAATCCTGAGGGCCCCTAGGGGCAAAATAGCCCACTAGGTACGTCCAGTAAGCGCCATTGCAGAGAGGTGTAAAAAGGGGCACGGACTGCACCACCTCTCTGCAACGCAGAGCAGTGGCGCTTACTGGAAGCACCTGGTAGGCTAGTTGGCCCCCAGGGTCCCTCAGGATTGAAAGGGAATTATTTCCCCAACTTAAAATGCGCCACAGGGCGTGTTTGCACACGTCACCTCAGGCCCCGTCCCCTCCCTTCACCACTGTGTAAACGCGCCCTGTGGCCGTTCTAAGTTGAGAGATTAAGTCCCCTTGAATCCTAAGGGTCCCTAGGGTCAAACTAGTCCACTAGGTACCTCCAGTAAGCGCCACAGAGCTGCGTTGCATAGAGGTGTAAAAAGGGGCGTGGCCTCAGAACACCTGTTTGCAACGCAGCTCCCTGGCACATACTGGAGATACCTGTTGGGCTATTTGGCCCTCAGGGACCCTCAGTATTGAAGGGGAATTAATTCCCCAACTTACAACTGGCCAGGGGGCGCATTTGCAGAGTGCTGCAAGGAGGGGGCATGGCCTCCGGCGCGATGCCGGTCTTTTATTTATGTTACATTTTTTAAGAAGGAGGGCTGTGTGGCCCCTCTTCTTTTTCTAATTTATTGGCCCTGGGGACCCCATCCCCCAGGGCCTGCACCCTAATTTTTTTTGTTGAAAAAAATAAATTTGGAAGGGGGCCGCGTGGCCCCCCTCCCAAGGCCTTAATCGGCCCCGGGGACCCCCAACCCCTGGGTCATGGCCTTTTTTTTTTTTTTTTATTCTTTAGGAGGGGGGCTGGGTTGCCCCACTCCTCAGGCCACTTATGGCCCCGGGGACCCCATCCCCCGGGGCCTGCCTTTGTTTTTTATTATTTAAAAAAAAAATATATTTATAGAAACACCTAGGAAATGCTGGACAAACCGTATGTACCTATCACCATGACGATTTGCGTGATATTCATTAAAAGGCGACTATGCATAGAATGAATCCACGTGGAATGTATTTACACCGCTAGTGAAGCTCTGACGTGTCTGACGCCCTACCGTGCCTAATCCCGGCACCCCCGCCGGTGGGTACTCTCCAAGTAGACACCCTTGTCGTTTATTTATACAAACATGGGTAGCTATTGACGGGCACATTTAATACACACGCACACCAAGCCATTCAAAGGGGATTCGACAAAAATTCGACCAAACTATGCAAGAAACCCCCCTCACGGTTAATAAAATACACATCCACCGCCGGATGTGTAATACTTTTTATTTTACTCTCTGGAAAGGAGACGAACCTCACTTGAGAGTCACAGCGTGCTCCTGGCTGAGCCCAATGCTGTGTTACACCCACCAGTGCCCACCGAGTGCCACACACCTCTGTGTTGTATTCCACCAGCTAGTGCGTATGCTATGGCACTCTCTAGCCCATGTGCACTGTAACACCACCCCGTGAATATGTCATGCCACACTTGCCTTCGCACGGGTTATATTGCCCCATCTACTGTGCCTTCCTCGATGCCTATGTTATAACGCACAGCGCTATGCCATACATATTACAATCTGGGATCCATATCTTTGTCACAGTGCATATGCAACCTTACACTCCCCAGCACATATTTTATATTACAACTTTAGAGACTAGTTAGGTTACACAACACTGCCCTGTGCATATTACACTCCAAGGTGCATATCGCATAGCACGCGCTAGTGCCTGTGCTATCTCGCGCTCTCCAATGAATCTGTCATTGCGCACAATGTATTGCATATTATATTTCACGCCCCGGTTCATCTTATATCACACTTTTTGGTGCATAGTTTATACCATTTACTATATCTAGTTTTCATTTTCAATCGTGCTCTCAGGACTATGTTCTATATAACACTGCGTCCACCTACCTTTTTCACGGGCATTACATTTTGCGATGGGGGGTGGAGGGTCAGGGGGTGTTTCTACCAAATGAGCCCGGAGTCACTGTCACAAACGTCCTCTTCTTCCTGAATAAAAGTGAGATTATGCTGCATACTTGTTCATATTTTAAGTAGTTCGCACAGACACACATTTTAAAAACAAGAAAGTTCCTAATACCCACCTTCTCTGAACAGTTAGCTTGCTGCCCCATCCACCTCCTCCCTATCCTCTTGTCTGAATCCATGGACTAGCCTCCTCCCTCCTGCCATGCATGGTCTGATGTGCTGCCACTGCCCTCCATTTAGCATATTGTACCAGTCCACTCCTCCTGCCCTCCATTGTCCAATCCTATGGCCCATCATCGACCTCCTGCTTAGCCTCTGTGCTTAGCTTGCTGCCCCTATTCTCCTTCCCCCTGCTCTCCAATGTCTTTGTGCATGCCCCTGCTCCATCCTTTTTGCCCATCATGTTCCATGGACCTGCCACTCCTATCTACTCTGAGTGTTCTGTTGAGCTGCCCCTCCCCTCCCACCTGCCTAGCATTGTCAGATGACTGTAACCTGTCCCTGCCACATCCACCCTGCCTGTCCACATGCCATGCCCCTATCCCCTTCCTCCTGTCCTCCATGGTCCATTTTACTGCCACACCCTTCTGCCCTCCCTGGTCTGTTGTGCTGCAACTGCTCCTCCTGCCTGCCCCGCACGGTCTGTTGTGAGGCCCCTTCCCCTGAACTCTCTTGGTCCTGACCCTCCCTTCTATCCTCCATGGTCCTTTGTGCATGCCCCTGCACCCTCCTTCTTGCCCATCATAGCCATTGTGCTGCCACTAACCCTCCCGCTTGCCATGCATGGTCTTCTGTGCTATCATGGCCCCTCCCACCTTCCCTGTCTGGTCAGCTAGCTGCCCCTGACCCCCTCCCACCTTCCCTCCATGGTCTGTGTGCATGCCATCATAGTCTCACTGTTGCTCTCCATGGTGTGTCTTGTTTCTAGTGCCCATACTGCCTGACCTCCATGGTCATTTTGCTGCTCCTGCCCTGCCCCCTTGCCCCCAGCCCTCTGTTTCCATGTGCAGACCCCTATTCCCTCCCTCCTGGCTTGTCTGTTCCATTGTAATGCCCCTGATCTGTCCCTCCTTCCCTTTATGGTCTGTTATGCTGCAGCTTTCTCCCCTGTCTGTCCATTATGGTCACCTAGCTACCATTGCCTCTTTCCCCTCTGTTCTCTGTTGTCCATGTGCATGGTCCTGTCCCCTCCCTATTGCTTTCTATGGATTGTTGTGCTGCACTCCCGTCCCGCATGCCCTGTGTGGTGTATTGTGCTGCTGCAAACCCTGATGCCTGCCCTGTAGGGTCAGTTTGGTCCACCTCTCCATGTCCCTCCTGTCCGCTGTTATCCGAGTCCATGTCCCTACCCCAATTCCTCCTGCCTACCATGATCCAATGTACCATACTTACGAACATTTTGAACTTGGTAAGAGGGAGGTTTTAAAAAAAAAATGTGGTATTGATTTTCCCCTTTGAGTTGCATTGAAAAAGAGGAGATTGTAGACAGGAGACAGATCAAATAAAGCCCATTTGAGCTTAAAAACATTGGACGTTTTCTGGCTGAAACGGGTCTGATGGCATGTGTGGTTGTACTACCACTGCCTCTTCCTTCTGCCCACAATGGTCTATTATATTGCCACAGCCTCTCTTGCCAGTTGGTTTGTTGCCCCAGCCCCCCTTTCCACTGCCCTCCATAGTCTGTTGTGCTGCCACTGCCCTTCCTGCCTGCCCAGTGTGGTCAGATTGTTGCCTCTGCACTCTCCTACCTGCCTTCAATTTTCAGAGTCTGTGCCCCTGGCCTCTTCCTCTCAACAGTATCCCAATGAACAACTAGATTGCTAACATTCTATATTTATTACCAAAAGTGTGGAACGCCTGACGTCATCTTGATGTAATCAAAACTGTAATACCTAGAGCATTTCCTTTAGAAATTACATATATGATAGGGTCTTATTTGCATCAAAATTGTGGTTAGTGCTCTAAAAAACTAAAATGAGGACATATTTTCTGAGTTTTCAAATAGCGACAAAGAACTTTTAAATTATTTGTAATCTTTATGTTTTTTTATCCAGTTGACCACTTGATTAAATGTTGCACTTAGGGGAGAGGATGTGGTGTTACTTCCAGAGCTGCAGACTTTGCAACTGGGGAACCAGGTTGGAGTTTCTGCTTCAGCTCAACATTCTGTGATTCTGGTCAAATCGCTTAATCTCCCCAAGTCTACAACCAAAATGAATTTGATCTTGTGTGATGTAACCAATGCTCATGTAAAGCACTCCAATACCTGACAAGTCTTCACTATATAAAACTGCAAAAAAACACAAAAACATAATTGTTTTGCACACTTCTGTCATTGGGCTACATGTGGGCTACATCTGGGTGATATTTGTGCTGCATTTGGTGGCCATCTTGGGAGATTTATTTGTTATGAAGCTTCCTAATTTCCTAATTTACTGCATGTTTCAGTCTGTATGTCAGAATTTCTTTATGAAATAGAAGAGGATTTGAGAAGTCAAAATGTGCCCTAATTTGTCTTTCTGCAGCACTAATCATAATTTTTATGGCAAAATGAACCCCCTCATTTTGTTCCTTTGTAAATTAAATGTTTTAAGTGTTACCACTTTATTCCAATCAAGATGGCTTCAGGTGTACCATACCTTTGTCATAAGTTAATGTTAATGTTAATGTTATTTGGCATTTGTTAAGCGCTCGTACGTCCGGAGGCTTCATGGCGCTGTAGTAAGGAACAGGCGTGGCCATCGGTGGGTGAGGATAAAGCAGCTTAGTGATGCCCCTGGGTAAAGAGCCAGGTCTTCAGAGCGTGTCTGAAGCTGAGGATGTTATCACTAAGTTTCAGGTGAAGAGGGAAAGAGTTCCAGAGGACAGCGGCAAGATGGTCAAAGCAGCTGCCTCCGAGACGCTTTTTCTTGTAAGGAGGGATAGTCAAAAGGGCTTTATGAGCAGACCGGAGATTACGGGGGGACTATATTTTTTAAATAGGTCTCTAATGAAAAAGGGCCCGATGTCGTGTAGAGATTTGAAAAGGATACAACCCGCTTTGAAGGCCACACGTTGCTCGACCGGGAGCCAATGCAGTTGTTTCAAGCCAGGTCTGACTGATTGCCTTCTAGGAATGTTCAAGAGGAGTCTGGCTGCCTGGTTTTGAACCAGCTGGAGGCGTTTAAGCTCTCCAGTTTGGAGCCCAAGGTATAGACTGTTGGAAAAGTCCAATCTGGACAAAACCAGGGAGATAATGATCTGAGTGAGGGCAGCTTGGGAAAAGAAGCGGGCGATTTTTTTTATTTTCTTCAGCTGAAAAAAAATGGAGGAAACAGTAGCTCCAACTTGTTTTTTCAGAGAGAGGTCCTCACTGATGAAAATGCCGAGGCTCTTGACCGAGGATGATTTGGATGGGGGGGCGCCCATGCATGTGGGCCAGAAGCTAGGGTTCCAGCTGAGGGCGCTCTGTCCCGGCAAGACCAGTTCGGTCTTGCCTGGATTAAGTTTGAGATGATTGCAGCTCATCCAACTCAAAATGTGGGACATGGTGTTTTGGAATTCTACCACAGAGTCCTTGGTGTTCAAAGGAAAGATGAGCTGCAAATCATCGGCGTAATTGAAAATGGTGACCTTAGCGTGCCTGAGGGAGTACAAAAGAGGGCGTAAATACAAATTAAAAAGCAGGGGAGACAGCGAAGAGCCCTGAGGTACTCCGCAGTTGGTGGAAATGGTGGGAGCCGTAAAGGAGCCTAGTCTGACCGATTGAGTTCGGTGAGTGATAAATGAACGGATCCAGCTCAGTGCAGGGCCCCTGAGGCCTGCCTGTTCGACACGGTCGACCAAGATGGTATAGTCGACCGTGTCGAAAGCAGCAGAGAGGTCTAAAAGCACCAGAGCCTGGTGGATCCCTTCATCCGCATTCCGCCTCAGGGTATTCTGCACCGAGAGGATGACCGCCTCCGTGGAATGACAAGGGCGGAAACCGGCTTGATTAGGTGCAAGATATTCCGATTTTTCAAGGAATGTGGAGATGCTGTCACATACATAAGACTCCAGGAGTTTGGCGCAGTATGGCAGCAGAGATATGGGCCTGTAGTTGAGTGGGTCTAATGGATTGGCTCCTGCCTTTTTTATGAGGGGGATAAGGAGGGCTTTTTTAAAGTTGTTTGGAACTTTGCCCTGAGCAAGTGAACCATTCAGCATGGGAAGTAGACCCCCAGGAATGCTGATGCCCACCTCTTTCAGGATGTAAGGGGGACAGATGTCATCAGGGGAGCCGGATTTGATTTTAGAGAGAAGTTTAGATAAATTAGCGTTTTCAATGGGGGGGAAAGAGTCCAGAGTAACAGGATTGTAAAAGATGTCTGCAAATAGAAGTGGAGGCTGAGTGGTGGGGATGTTTTGTTTAATGGTGCAGATTTTGTCAGAGAAGAAGGAGTTTAAAGAATTACAAAGTTCCTGAGTGGGGACTGTCGGAAGGGAAGTTCTGTCACTGGTGCTGAGGTCTTCCACAATGTTGAATAGTTCTTTAGATTGATTCTGGGCTTTAAGAATTTTCTCCGAGAAATAGTCGGTTTTGTGTTTTAAAATAAGCTTTTGGTAGTTTTTTCGAGCTTTGCAGAAGTTGGCCCTATCTTGTTCTGAATAGGCTGTGCGCCACTTTCGCTCCAGTTGACGGACCTCAAGTTTGTGAGTTTTCAAAAGAGGTGAAAACCACCTGTGGGCGTCATTGGGGCGGGAGCGGGGAAAGCAGGTGCAGGGGGCGTGAGCATCCGCAGCCTGGAGTAGCCACCCTGAAAAAGCCTCTACCATCTTTTCGATGTCCTGATCAAACGAGGGAAGGGAGGAAGTAAGTGAGCCAATGAAAGCGGGGACATCAACATTCTTCCACCTTCTGATTTTTCCTCCTGGCATGGGCAGGGGATTTTTACTTCTCCCTGTGGTCATAGTAAAGTTGATCAGATAATGATCAGACCAAACACAGGGCATAATGGACTTAATTGCCACGGGAATGTTTTGGGACCAAATTTGGTCTAGGCTATGCCCTTTTTCATGAGTGGGAAGGTGAATGTGTTGGGAGAGATTCATATCGAGGAGGGTTTCTTTCAGCGTGGCAGCCTGAGGGTCAGAGTCGGCAGAGTCCAGCCACAGGTTAAAGTCTCCTAGCAACACAATTTTGTTATGGGCAATTATCAGAGGAGCAATTTGTTCTGCTAGGGATGCCGAAAAAGAAGGCATTTTTTGAGGGGGGCGATATACAAGGATAAGAAGTAGTGATCCAGTATTAGTATCCTTTTTAAAGATCAAGTTGTCTGTTCCTGATAGGTCGAGGGATGGTAAAGAGGAGACTTTATGGGTGCTGCGAATGATCGCGGCAACCCCCCCACCTCTTTTGCCGGTTGGTCTGTCGACATGTAGAATGTAGTAGTTTGAGGGAACTGCCGCTAGGATATCGGGTAGGGAGTCCTCGGTAAGCCAAGTCTCAGATAGAAACAAAAAATCAGGTTGTTCAGCCTGGAGCAAGAGAAAAATATCCAAATGGTGTTTGACCATGGATCTAGTATTCAGATATAGGCATTTGAGAGTGGCCTCGGAGTCATCGGGAGTAGAATGAGGCACATAAGACCTAGGTTTAGGTGCCTTGCCGAGAGAGAATTCGGGTTTCAAAATGCCGTGAGTAGCGGCACGTTTTAGAACATAAGCTGGTGGGCCGGGCCCGACGCCGTCCGTGGGCCTAAGTGATAACAGTGAGGAAGGGGAGTAAGTGTGAGAATAACCAGGGGTTATGGCCCCAGGCCCCGGACTGCCGCGGACGGGCGCAGACGGGCTTGCCTTAGGCGCGCCTTCGGCGCGCAAACGGCGCGCCCGCTGCGCTCGTCCGCTGCGCTGGGGAGGTCGACACATTTGTAATGGATGTAATGGGCGTGGCCTCGCAGTGGGCGTGGCTACGCCTTTGGCGCGCTGGCGGTGATGGCGTGTCCCTGAAGGTGGGGGTCTGAATTAGCGCGTAGCAACAGCGCTTTCAGCCAGGTGAGCAAGAGCGTTTTGTAATTAAAAGTACAGTAAATGTCGTGACAATTTTAAAATGGTGAAGTAACAAAACCTCCGGCTTTCCGCCTCAGAGGGGTTCCAATGTATGAGGATCGTTGCGCTTTCGAGCGTTTAAGTAAAGGGTTGGTGGGCGTGGCCTCGCAGTGGGCGTGGCTACGCCTTTGGCGCGCTGGCGGTGATGGCGTTTCCCTGAAGGTGGGGGTCTGAATTAGTGCCTAGCAGCAGCGCTTTCAGCCAGGTGAGCAAGAGCGTTTTGTAATTAAAAGTACAGTAAATGTCGTGACAATTTTAAAATGGTGAAGTAACAAAACCTCCGGCTTTCCGCCTCAGAGGGGTTCCAATGTATGAGGATCGTTGCGCTTTCGAGCGTTTAAGTAAAGGGTTGGTGGGTGTGGCCTCGCAGTGGGCGTGGCTACGCCTTTGGCGCGCTGGCGGTGATGGCGTGTCCCTGAAGGTGGGGGTCTGAATTAGCGCGTAGCAGCAGCGCTTTCAGCCAGGTGAGCAAGAGCGTTTTGTAATTAAAAGTACAGTAAATGTCGTGACAATTTTAAAATGGTGAATTAACAAAACCTCCGGCTTTCCGCCTCAGAGGGGTTCCAATGTATGAGGATCGTTGCGCTTTCGAGCGTTTAAGTAAAGGGTTGGTGGGCGTGGCCTCGCAGTGGGCGTGGCTACGCCTTTGGCGCGCTGGCGGTGATGGCGTTTCCCTGAAGGTGGGGGTCTGAATTAGTGCCTAGCAGCAGCGCTTTCAGCCAGGTGAGCAAGAGCGTTTTGTAATTAAAAGTACAGTAAATGTCGTGACAATTTTAAAATGGTGAAGTAACAAAACCTCCGGCTTTCCGCCTCAGAGGGGTTCCAATGTATGAGGATCGTTGCGCTTTCGAGCGTTTAAGTAAAGGGTTGGTGGGTGTGGCCTCGCAGTGGGCGTGGCTACGCCTTTGGCGCGCTGGCGGTGATGGCGTTTCCCTGAAGGTGGGGGTCTGAATTAGCGCGTAGCAGCAGCGCTTTCAGCCAGGTGAGCAAGAGCGTTTTGTAATTAAAAGTACAGTAAATGTCGTGACAATTTTAAAATGGTGAAGTTAACAAAACCTCCGGCTTTCCGCCTCAGAGGGGTTCCAATGAAGTAGGACTGTTAGCGCTCTAGTTGTTCGTTAGAACACTCTGGGACATTCTGTCATTGGGCTATACTTGGGCTACATCTGGGTGATATTTGGGCTACATTTGGGCCCTTTTGTCTCTGGTGGCCATCTTGGGACATTTATTTGTTATGAAGTTCCCTAATTTCCTCATTTACTGCAGTCTCCTCAGTAGGAAATACTTTCAGTTTTTTACTTTGGTTCCATCAAGAAGACATTCAGATGTGTCACACATTTGCCATAAATTCTGAATGTTAGCACTCTAGTTGCTCATTAGATCACTGTAGTAAAGCTACTGCTCATCAGGGAAGTCTGCTGCTGGTATTCAAAGTGCATGTTTCAGTCTGCATGTCAGAATTTTTTAATGAAATAGAAGAGGATTTGAGAAGTCAAAATGTGCCCTAATTTTTCTTTCTGCAGCACTAATCATAATTTCTATGGCAAAATGAACCCCCTCATTTTGTTCCATTGTAAATTAAATGTTTTAAGTGTTACCACTTTATTCCAATCAAGATGGCTTCAGGTGTGCCATACTTTTGTCATAAGTAAGACTGTTAGCACTCTAGTTGTGCGTTAGAACACTCTGGGAAGCTGCAGTAGAACACAAAGGAATCAACTGACAGTCTCTGCCCTTGTTGGATGTACATGTTTTACTGAGAATGTCAGACTTCATTCTCACATGACTGAGAAAGATAATGTGAATTTACAGAAAATATGCTCTCAGTTTAGCTTATAGATCACCTTCCAAACCTCTGTGGGAAAAGCATGAGAAAATAGTTTTCTCTCAAACATGATTCATGATATCATAGCAGAAGGCTTTTTCACATGGTAAAATCACCTTAAAACACACCACAATTCCTAAAATGAGCATGGTACCATCAACAAATGATTTATAATGTAACTAAAGTCTTAAAACCTTCTATTAACTGCAATGCTTTTTAATGAGGTGCTATCATGCATATTGGTCCCAAGATGGCTGCCAACACTTCTTGGATGAAGTACTGACAGCCAATCAGATCTCACGATGAGATGTGTGGTTAGGCTCCGCCCAGATATATCTATCTTTTTAACTCTAATTTTCTCAGGAACTACTGAACGGATTTACACCATTTAAGCAAAAGGCACGAGTCTCAACTGAGGACTACCTCTTTGCCAAATTTGGTGTAATTCCGTTCAGCAGTTCGGGCTGTAGCTGTGTCAACAGGTCCTATGGGATAATGCAAGGGGAAAACGTGTTTTGGGACCCCCCTATTTTCTCGGCCCCCGCTTGATGAATCACCGTGGAATTTTCAGGATAGGAGCGGACCAGAGCTGGCCAAAAGTTTAGAAACTTTCGCGAAGATTCGTCAATTGGCGCCAACGTTATTCCAAATAGAATGTTGCGGATTTCCTATAGAAAATAGGTCCTAACTATAACTACCTAATGGCGACTGCCCGTAGGTAATATATATATATATAAAAATATGTATATATATATATATATATATATATATATATATATTACAACACCATTCTCAAAATGCCAGCGACCAGCAGTCAGGTGCATGTCAGTGTCTGAGGAAACCCTTGATTAATTCACCATCTCTCACATTGCAGAAACTGCACAGCACACACTCCTTCCAGACAGGAAAATTAAAGACTTCAATTAAAGTTGCAGAGTGAATTTATTCTTTTTGCCAAACTAGCCCAACGCATTTTGGCATCTACACGCCTTGATCAAATATATATATATATATATATATAATTGTTTTTAACATTGACAAAACCGCGAGGCGAAACGCGTCTGTTAGGGGGGTGGGGGGGTCTGCAATCAATCACTTTGTA
The DNA here is from genome assembly GCF_964204655.1 of Triturus cristatus. Classification (NCBI taxonomy): domain Eukaryota; kingdom Metazoa; phylum Chordata; class Amphibia; order Caudata; family Salamandridae; genus Triturus; species Triturus cristatus. Next base: position 992,366,158 of record NC_140580.1, read on the forward strand.
TAAGGATACCTTGTGTGCTTTCCTGATTCGACGTTTGAAAAACACGCAGAGAGTTACCTGAATATATATTACCTACTGGCGGTCGCCAGTAGGTAGTTATAGTTAGGACCACGTTTCCATAGGAAATCCGCAACATTCTATTTTGAATAACTTTGGCGCCGGTCGACGAATCCTCGCGAATTTTTCAAAATAGGTGGGGCGCTACGCTCCGCTCCTACCCTGAAAGTCTCGGGGGGATTCGTCAAGCGGGGGCTGAGATAAAAGGGGGGTCCCAAAACGCGTTTTTCCCATGCATTTTTCCATAGGACCTTTAGACAGGGCTACAGCCCGAACGGCTGAACAGAATTACTTGAAATTTGGCAGAGAGGTAGTCCTCAGGTCAAGGAAGTGCCTTTTGTTGGTTTGGTGTAAATCTGTTCAGTAGATTCTGAGAAAATAGCCTTTAAATCAATATATATATCTGAGCCAGCTTACGGTGCGCTTACGGTACGCTTACCGTACGCGTACGGTGGCGTGCGCGAGCGTGATTCTGATTGGCTCTTAGATCTTAGTAAACATTCGAATCGGTCGAAACCAGGAAGCGGCGGCCGCCATTTCGTGTGTTTCACTCAGAAAAAAAAGAGTGATAACAAGAAAAGGGGGCAAGGAGGAGAGTTACAGACCCCCTAACATTTGCAAGGGGGTCAAAGAAGGACAGAAAAGTACAAAGAAAACATTTATTGATTTTAAAAAAAATCGCGGGGTACGCGTACGGTAAGCTCACCGTAAGCGTACAGTAAAAAAAAAAAAAAAAGAAATGAAATGCAGATTTAAGTGTTTAGATATTAGGGGGCTCTAAAAAGAGCCATTGTGTTTATGAAGTGATTTTTTAGTGGTACCTACAAGTAAGTACCGATGCAGAGTCTAAGGTTCAAGAGGAAGACTCTGTTCCCTTCATCATTGAAGTGCACACCATCTCCTCTATAAATGTCTTGCATGTCGTAACGCAAGTTGTTGTGGTAAATGGAACCCATACCATAGTCACGGAGGAAAGCAGAAACAGATTTGTTGACGTGCTTTCTTGCTTTGTCAATCTGCGGACAGAAATGATTGGACCAGTTCCATTTTTCCCTTTGGCATATGTTAGAAAACACAAAGGCAGTTTTAGGGAAAAGTGAAAACAGTTGTGCAAAGGTGTCCTTCATAAGCATTTCCAGACCTACCCCAGTCAAAGTGCCTAGGTCATTGCCACCACAGTGCACTATTATGAGGTCAGGGTGTTGGATTTGCATGAAGGATTTCACCAATGGCATCAATTGGTGCCACTTTAACCCTCTCTGACCAATCCATTTAATGTCTACATTTGGCAAAGCAAGGTCTCTCACCATATCTGTTTTCTCTGCATACTATTCACTCCAGAAGACATAGCTGTGCCCTACAATCCACACTGTGAACATCTTCAAAGGAGAACTGGATGCACTCAGGAGGTGTCTTTCAGTAGAATGGCAATATGAAAAGAAAGACAGTTTGGAAATGGAGGCATACATATTTTTTTCATAAAAAAAAGAGCTGATTGGCTGTTTCATACCATTCTAGAATAAAAACTAGGCTGTATGTGTAAATTAATAGAAGCATGTTTTGTATTGGTACAGAAAAATGTATTACCAAAGAACAGTACTATGGATTTGCTGTTAGGTTTGAAAAGTCAAGCACTCTTGCTCTGTGGAATTGAAACATTGTTTGGTGAACTTCTGACCTAACTCCACACAGCAGTGTCCCATGAGCTGTTGCTATGGTAGCAGGCAAAAGTCAAGTTGGGGGAAGGGTACTAGGCAGAAGTCAAGTTGGGGGAAGGGTACTTTTGGAAAAGGGTTGGTTTTCAACCAATAGAAATGTGTGATTACATTTGAAAAAAGGGGGAAGCACTGAGATTTGAAACTAACATGTATATGTGTGGAAAAAGAGAGGGAAAGTTTGCCATTATCTGGTTCTGCTGAGAGGAGAGAGGTGTAAAGAACAGAGATCCTGGCTCTGATAATCTGCTGTTTGAGTGCCACATTTCTTTCACAACTAACTAATTTTAAAGGTGAGTTTAGAGTTTGAGAGGGGATGTATATGGTAAATTAAGAAATGAATAATAGAAATGGGATTCCTTTTGTTGAAGTTGTGTTTATTATTTTCTGTTTTGGGAGAAATTTAAATGTGAGGAACATGTAAAATAATATGGACTATGTTTTCACGATAAATTAAGGTGTACTGGTATAAAAAAAGAATAGTTTAAGGGTTTGAGGTTGGACTCAGTAATGCAAATACATACAGCATCACTAAGGCTGGTTGCCCTTGCTGGAGTGTAGGCAGTCACCCAGGTTACAAATGGTGCTGGTCTGAAAAAGCAGTTTGGACATGTGCTTTTTTAAGAATCTGAAAAGTGGATTCATAATGTGTCAGTCTGTAAAAGTGATTATCACTTGCCAAAAAAAAGAGTAGTAAGTGTGCTTTCAAATTGGCAAAGAAATTTCGTTTTGTGACTAATGTGAAAACATGACTCTGTGTGCAAATAGGAATTACAGGCAGAGATTTATTGCGTATTGCTCTGGTGATTTCACAGTTGCATTAGATGGAAAGGGGGAGCCATTTTTTGGTGCAGAAGCAGACTCTTAGCACACACCCAGCTGCTTACCATGTGGAATCATGCACAGTATTCACAAGCGAGTGGGGTTTGAGGTTTCAGTCAGTAATGCAAATACATTCAGCATCACTAAGGCTGGTTGCCCTTGCTGGAGTGTAGGCAGTCACCCAGGTTACAAATGGTGCTGGTCTGAAAAAGCAGTTTGGACATGTGCTTTTTTAAGAATCTGAAAAGTGGATTCATAATGTGTCAGTCTGTAAAAGTGATTATCACTTGCCAAAAAAAAGAGTAGTAAGTGTGCTTTCAAATTGGCAAAGAAATTTTGTTTTGTGACTAATGTGAAAACATGACTCTGTGTGCAAATAGGAATTACAGGCAGAGATGTATTGCGTATTGCTCTGGTGATTTCACAGTTGCATTAGATGGAAAGGGGGAGCCATTTTTTGGTGCAGAAGCAGACTCTTAGCACACACCCAGCTGCTTACCATGTGGAATCATGCACAGTATTCACAAGCGAGTGGGGTTTGAGGTTTCAGTCAGTAATGCAAATACATACAGCATCACTAAGGCTGGTTGCCCTTGCTGGAGTGTTGGCAGTCACCCAGGTTACAAATGGTGCTGGTCTGAAAAAGCAGTTTGGACATGTGCTTTTTTAAGAATCTGAAAAGTGGATTCATAATGTGTCAGTCTGTAAAAGTGTTTATCACTTGCCAAAAAAAGAGTAGTAAGTGTGCTTTCAAATTGGCAAAGAAATTTCGTTTTGTGACTAATGTGAAAACATGACTCTGTGTGCAAATAGGAATTACAGGCAGAGATTTATTGCGTATTGCTCTGGTGATTTCACAGTTGCATTAGATGGAAAGGGGGAGCCATTTTTTGGTGCAGAAGCAGACTCTTAGCACACACCCAGCTGCTTACCATGTGGAATCATGCACAGTATTCAGAAGCGAGTGGGGTTTGAGGTTTCAGTCAGTAATGCAAATACATTCAGCATCACTAAGGCTGGTTGCCCTTGCTGGAGTGTAGGCAGTCACCCAGGTTACAAATGGTGCTGGTCTGAAAAAGCAGTTTGGACATGTGCTTTTTTAAGAATCTGAAAAGTGGATTCATAATGTGTCAGTCTGTAAAAGTGATTATCACTTGCCAAAAAAAAGAGTAGTAAGTGTGCTTTCAAATTGGCAAAGAAATTTTGTTTTGTGACTAATGTGAAAACATGACTCTGTGTGCAAATAGGAATTACAGGCAGAGATTTATTGCGTATTGCTCTGGTGATTTCACAGTTGCATTAGATGGAAAGGGGGAGCCATTTTTTGGTGCAGAAGCAGACTCTTAGCACACACCCAGCTGCTTACCATGTGGAATCATGCACAGTATTCACAAGCGAGTGGGGTTTGAGGTTTCAGTCAGTAATGCAAATACATTCAGCATCACTAAGGCTGGTTGCCCTTGCTGGAGTGTAGGCAGTCACCCAGGTTACAAATGGTGCTGGTCTGAAAAAGCAGTTTGGACATGTGCTTTTTTAAGAATCTGAAAAGTGGATTCATAATGTGTCAGTCTGTAAAAGTGATTATCACTTGCCAAAAAAAAGAGTAGTAAGTGTGCTTTCAAATTGGCAAAGAAATTTTGTTTTGTGACTAATGTGAAAACATGACTCTGTGTGCAAATAGGAATTACAGGCAGAGATGTATTGCGTATTGCTCTGGTGATTTCACAGTTGCATTAGATGGAAAGGGGGAGCCATTTTTTGGTGCAGAAGCAGACTCTTAGCACACACCCAGCTGCTTACCATGTGGAATCATGCACAGTATTCACAAGCGAGTGGGGTTTGAGGTTTCAGTCAGTAATGCAAATACATACAGCATCACTAAGGCTGGTTGCCCTTGCTGGAGTGTAGGCAGTCACCCAGGTTACAAATGGTGCTGGTCTGAAAAAGCAGTTTGGACATGTGCTTTTTTAAGAATCTGAAAAGTGGATTCATAATGTGTCAGTCTGTAAAAGTGTTTATCACTTGCCAAAAAAAAGAGTAGTAAGTGTGCTTTCAAATCGGCAAAGAAATTTCGTTTTGTGACTAATGTGAAAACATGACTCTGTGTGCAAATAGGAATTACAGGCAGAGATTTATTGCGTATTGCTCTGGTGATTTCACAGTTGCATTAGATGGAAAGGGGGAGCCATTTTTTGGTGCAGAAGCAGACTCTTAGCACACACCCAGCTGCTTACCATGTGGAATCATGCACAGTATTCAGAAGCGAGTGGGGTTTGAGGTTTCAGTCAGTAATGCAAATACATTCAGCATCACTAAGGCTGGTTGCCCTTGCTGGAGTGTAGGCAGTCACCCAGGTTACAAATGGTGCTGGTCTGAAAAAGCAGTTTGGACATGTGGTTTTTTAAGAATCTGAAAAGTGGATTCATAATGTGTCAGTCTGTAAAAGTGATTATCACTTGCCAAAAAAAAGAGTAGTAAGTGTGCTTTCAAATTGGCAAAGAAATTTCGTTTTGTGACTAATGTGAAAACATGACTCTGTGTGCAAATAGGAATTACAGGCAGAGATTTATTGCGTATTGCTCTGGTGATTTCACAGTTGCATTAGATGGAAAGGGGGAGCCATTTTTTGGTGCAGAAGCAGACTCTTAGCACACACCCAGCTGCTTACCATGTGGAATCATGCACAGTATTCACAAGCGAGTGGGGTTTGAGGTTTCAGTCAGTAATGCAAATACATTCAGCATCACTAAGGCTGGTTGCCCTTGCTGGAGTGTAGGCAGTCACCCAGGTTACAAATGGTGCTGGTCTGAAAAAGCAGTTTGGACATGTGCTTTTTTAAGAATCTGAAAAGTGGATTCATAATGTGTCAGTCTGTAAAAGTGTTTATCACTTGCCAAAAAAAAGAGTAGTAAGTGTGCTTTCAAATTGGCAAAGAAATTTCGTTTTGTGACTAATGTGAAAACATGACTCTGTGTGCAAATAGGAATTACAGGCAGAGATTTATTGCGTATTGCTCTGGTGATTTCACAGTTGCATTAGATGGAAAGGGGGAGCCATTTTTTGGTGCAGAAGCAGACTCTTAGCACACACCCAGCTGCTTACCATGTGGAATCATACACAGTATTCACAACCGAGTTGGGTTTGAGGTTTCAGTCAGTAATACAAATACATTCAGCATCACTAAGGCTGGTTGCCCTTTCTGGAGTGTAGGCAGTCACCCAGGTTACAAATGGTGCTGGTCTGAAAAAGCAGTTTGGACATGTGCTTTTTTAAGAATCTGAAAAGTGGATTCATAATGTGTCAGTCTGTAAAAGTGATTATCACTTGCCAAAAAAAAGAGTAGTAAGTGTGCTTTCAAATTGGCAAAGAAATTTCGTTTTGTGACTAATGTGAAAACATGACTCTGTGTGCAAATAGGAATTACAGGCAGAGATTTATTGTGTATTGCTCTGGTGATTTCACAGTTGCATTAGATGGAAAGGGGGAGCCATTTTTTGGTGCAGAAGCAGACTCTTAGCACACACCCAGCTGCTTACCATGTGGAATCATGCACAGTATTCACAAGCGAGTGGGGTTTGAGGTTTGAGTCAGTAATGCAAATACATTCAGCATCACTAAGGCTGGTTGCCCTTGCTGGAGTGTAGGCAGTCACCCAGGTTACAAATGGTGCTGGTCTGAAAAAGCAGTTTGGACATGTGCTTTTTTAAGAATCTGAAAAGTGGATTCATAATGTGTCAGTCTGTAAAAGTGTTTATCACTTGCCAAAAAAAAGAGTAGTAAGTGTGCTTTCAAATTGGCAAAGAAATTTCGTTTTGTGACTAATGTGAAAACATGACTCTGTGTGCAAATAGGAATTACAGGCAGAGATTTATTGCGTATTGCTCTGGTGATTTCACAGTTGCATTAGATGGAAAGGGGGAGCCATTTTTTGGTGCAGAAGCAGACTCTTAGCACACACCCAGCTGCTTACCATGTGGAATCATGCACAGTATTCAGAAGCAAGTGGGGTTTGAGGTTTCAGTCAGTAATGCAAATACATTCAGCATCACTAAGGCTGGTTGCCCTTGCTGGAGTGTAGGCAGTCACCCAGGTTACAAATGGTGCTGGTCTGAAAAAGCAGTTTGGACATGTGCTTTTTTAAGAATCTGAAAAGTGGATTCATAATGTGTCAGTCTGTAAAAGTGATTATCACTTGCCAAAAAAAAGAGTAGTAAGTGTGCTTTCAAATTGGCAAAGAAATTTTGTTTTGTGACTAATGTGAAAACATGACTCTGTGTGCAAATAGGAATTACAGGCAGAGATGTATTGCGTATTGCTCTGGTGATTTCACAGTTGCATTAGATGGAAAGGGGGAGCCATTTTTTGGTGCAGAAGCAGACTCTTAGCACACACCCAGCTGCTTACCATGTGGAATCATGCACAGTATTCACAAGCGAGTGGGGTTTGAGGTTTCAGTCAGTAATGCAAATACATACAGCATCACTAAGGCTGGTTGCCCTTGCTGGAGTGTAGGCAGTCACCCAGGTTACAAATGGTGCTGGTCTGAAAAAGCAGTTTGGACATGTGCTTTTTTAAGAATCTGAAAAGTGGATTCATAATGTGTCAGTCTGTAAAAGTGTTTATCACTTGCCAAAAAAAAGAGTAGTAAGTGTGCTTTCAAATCGGCAAAGAAATTTCGTTTTGTGACTAATGTGAAAACATGACTCTGTGTGCAAATAGGAATTACAGGCAGAGATTTATTGCGTATTGCTCTGGTGATTTCACAGTTGCATTAGATGGAAAGGGGGAGCCATTTTTTGGTGCAGAAGCAGACTCTTAGCACACACCCAGCTGCTTACCATGTGGAATCATGCACAGTATTCAGAAGCGAGTGGGGTTTGAGGTTTCAGTCAGTAATGCAAATACATTCAGCATCACTAAGGCTGGTTGCCCTTGCTGGAGTGTAGGCAGTCACCCAGGTTACAAATGGTGCTGGTCTGAAAAAGCAGTTTGGACATGTGCTTTTTTAAGAATCTGAAAAGTGGATTCATAATGTGTCAGTCTGTAAAAGTGATTATCACTTGCCAAAAAAAAGAGTAGTAAGTGTGCTTTCAAATTGGCAAAGAAATTTCGTTTTGTGACTAATGTGAAAACATGACTCTGTGTGCAAATAGGAATTACAGGCAGAGATTTATTGCGTATTGCTCTGGTGATTTCACAGTTGCATTAGATGGAAAGGGGGAGCCATTTTTTGGTGCAGAAGCAGACTCTTAGCACACACCCAGCTGCTTACCATGTGGAATCATGCACAGTATTCACAAGCGAGTGGGGTTTGAGGTTTCAGTCAGTAATGCAAATACATTCAGCATCACTAAGGCTGGTTGCCCTTGCTGGAGTGTAGGCAGTCACCCAGGTTACAAATGGTGCTGGTCTGAAAAAGCAGTTTGGACATGTGCTTTTTTAAGAATCTGAAAAGTGGATTCATAATGTGTCAGTCTGTAAAAGTGTTTATCACTTGCCAAAAAAAAGAGTAGTAAGTGTGCTTTCAAATTGGCAAAGAAATTTCGTTTTGTGACTAATGTGAAAACATGACTCTGTGTGCAAATAGGAATTACAGGCAGAGATTTATTGCGTATTGCTCTGGTGATTTCACAGTTGCATTAGATGGAAAGGGGGAGCCATTTTTTGGTGCAGAAGCAGACTCTTAGCACACACCCAGCTGCTTACCATGTGGAATCATACACAGTATTCACAACCGAGTTGGGTTTGAGGTTTCAGTCAGTAATACAAATACATTCAGCATCACTAAGGCTGGTTGCCCTTTCTGGAGTGTAGGCAGTCACCCAGGTTACAAATGGTGCTGGTCTGAAAAAGCAGTTTGGACATGTGCTTTTTTAAGAATCTGAAAAGTGGATTCATAATGTGTCAGTCTGTAAAAGTGATTATCACTTGCCAAAAAAAAGAGTAGTAAGTGTGCTTTCAAATTGGCAAAGAAATTTCGTTTTGTGACTAATGTGAAAACATGACTCTGTGTGCAAATAGGAATTACAGGCAGAGATTTATTGTGTATTGCTCTGGTGATTTCACAGTTGCATTAGATGGAAAGGGGGAGCCATTTTTTGGTGCAGAAGCAGACTCTTAGCACACACCCAGCTGCTTACCATGTGGAATCATGCACAGTATTCACAAGCGAGTGGGGTTTGAGGTTTGAGTCAGTAATGCAAATACATTCAGCATCACTAAGGCTGGTTGCCCTTGCTGGAGTGTAGGCAGTCACCCAGGTTACAAATGGTGCTGGTCTGAAAAAGCAGTTTGGACATGTGCTTTTTTAAGAATCTGAAAAGTGGATTCATAATGTGTCAGTCTGTAAAAGTGTTTATCACTTGCCAAAAAAAAGAGTAGTAAGTGTGCTTTCAAATTGGCAAAGAAATTTCGTTTTGTGACTAATGTGAAAACATGACTCTGTGTGCAAATAGGAATTACAGGCAGAGATTTATTGCGTATTGCTCTGGTGATTTCACAGTTGCATTAGATGGAAAGGGGGAGCCATTTTTTGGTGCAGAAGCAGACTCTTAGCACACACCCAGCTGCTTACCATGTGGAATCATGCACAGTATTCAGAAGCAAGTGGGGTTTGAGGTTTCAGTCAGTAATGCAAATACATTCAGCATCACTAAGGCTGGTTGCCCTTGCTGGAGTGTAGGCAGTCACCCAGGTTACAAATGGTGCTGGTCTGAAAAAGCAGTTTGGACATGTGCTTTTTTAAGAATCTGAAAAGTGGATTCATAATATGTCAGTTTGTAAAAGTGTTTATCACTTGCCAAAAAAAAGAGTAGTAAGTGTGCTTTCAAAATGGCAAAGAAATTTCGTTTTGTGACTAATGTGAAAACATGACTCTGTGTGCATATAGGAATTACAGGTAGAGATTTATTGCGTATTGCTCTGGTGATTTCACAGTTGCATTAGATGGAAAGGGGGAGCCATTTTTTGGTGCAGAAGCAGACTCTTAGCACACACCCAGCTGCTTTCCCTGTGGAATCATGCACAGTATTCACAAGCGAGTGGGGTTTGAGGTTTCAGTCAGTAATGCAAATACATACAGCATCACTAAGGCTGGTTGCCCTTGCTGGAGTGTAGGCAGTCACCCAGGTTACACATGGTGCTGGTCTGAAAAAGCAGTTTTCTGCCTAATTTCAAAGCATGACTTTGTGTGCACATAGGAATTATTTTTAGAAATTTAATTTGTGAAGGTGTTATTGTGATTTTCATTTATAGGAAAGGGGTTTATAGTATTTTAAGATTTCTAAAGAACATAAAAAATGTAGTAATATATTTAAATAAAATAAAGGAATTTTTTTTTAGTTTTTTTCAGGTATTGCTGAAGAGCAGTGAACAAAATTTAAGATGCCTACAAAATCCAGAGTAAAGAAAGATCACAAAAAAAACCTATATTTGAAGACAACTGGAGGACCTAAGTTAGTTGGAGATGCTCATGTTGGGAAAAAGAAAAAATCTTCTGGTAAGCAAACAAAAGATTTTTTAAAGAACATATTCAAAAAAAGGAAAAATGTACAAAATGTCTGTACTGGAAAAAATGTTTTCAATAGAAAAGGAGAGGAAAAAATTGAGCATTTAGTTAATGCAAATATACCTTCTGCAACTAAAAAGATAAACTTAAACAGAAAAACAGCGTTTAAAGAGATACGTAGAAAAATGTTTCAGAGAAGAGTTATGTCCAATTTGATAAAGGATGTGAAGAAATATAAGCAAAAGGCTAAGTTTTATAAGAGAAAAAAAGAAATTGAAGCCATTGCAGCAAAGGCATTAGAATTAAAAAGGAAACTATTCATTTTAATTTTGAATAGGATGCGTACATTAGATAAAATGGTTAATGTACTGAAATCACAAAGCAAAAGGAAAAGAGTAGTGAACAGAACAAACTTTTGTAAAGTGTTTTTAGGAAAATGGATGCATAGTTCAAGTAGTGAACCTTTTTTTAATGAAGAGAGCTATTTTCAAAGTAATAGTTTGCTGCATGCAGTTGACACCAGAGGTCGTGCTTACGAAGTGAAAAATGGTTGCATAATGGAGAAGGAGATAATGGTTCCAAGAGATGAGGTACAAGTGATGGCGGATGAGGCTATGGGGAGACGTCCTAAAGCCCCAGTGTACACTTGGAATTGTAGTAGTATTTGCACTGTGCGTCAGGAATCTATTGATACATTTCGTGAGTTTCTAAGAGAATATAGTAAAAAAAAGTGTAAAACAGAAGATTAAGGTGCTTCAAAGTCTGGATCCATGCAGAGTGAGAGAGAATACTGGTTTGCAGGGTCATTCTCTGGCTTGTCTATCTAGAAAAGTGTGTAATAGTGTTTTCCATCATTTTAGGATGCTGGCTGTTCATCATACTGAAATGAGAAAGTTTGTGAGACGGTTGTATTTTGCTAAAAGTCCAGCAATAAAGTTAGATGAATTGAATAGGGCTCTGTTCCGTGGAACGGTATCAGATGTAGAGAAGGTTGTTGATGAAATTCAGTTTTGTTACTTTGGTCCTGAACAAAACAGTGCAGAAAAGGACACAGTAAATGAGGAAGAAGTGGAAGAGAATGTAGAACCCTCTGTAAGTAAGACATTTAATGATCACATAACAAAATTTGCAATAATCTCTAATGAAAGACCAAATATTACTTGTATTTGTTGCCGCAGAACTCATTATAGAAAACAAACTAGGAATGTTGATCTCTACAGAAAAAGTGACAATGAAGATAATTATAAGTGGAAGGATTTTGCCACATATATATTTCTTGAAAATTGTTTTGAATTGGGTGAAGATCAGCGTATTTGTAAATACTGTTACAACAAGTTAGAGGAAAATAGAATGCCGACCAGAGCTGTACATAATAATTTAGAATTGGATGCTATTCCTGCTGAACTTTCTGAATTAAATACATATGAGTCTATACTCATTCAATGTGTTCATCCGTTCCAGACCATAGTACGTATGGAGCCCAAAACTGGTAAATTACCTCCTTCAGATTTACTGAGAGGTTTAAAAGGTAGAGTGGTGTATTTGCCCTTGGATTTGAAAAAAAATATGGAAACTATTGATGCGGATACTTTGGAAACTGAACCATTAATTATTCTGGTTAATGGTGTACCTACAAAGAATAAGAAGATTTGGCAGGAGCTGGTAGATGTACGGAAAGTACAAAGAGCAAATTTGTATTTGAAAAGGAATAACAAATGGTATGAATCAATTTATATAGAAGAAGAAGAAGAAGAAGATTTACAAGAAGACACAGAAACACCAACTGGACAAATTGAAAAAGTGGACAAGTCAAAGGAAGAAGAAATTTATGAACATTTTAGCATACATCCTCTTCATTCAAAAGAAGTTATGGGAGACAATATTGATCTATTTCAGATGAAGAAAGCAAAAGGAACTCCCGTGAGTGTATGGGAGGAGAGCTTGGAAGCTCGATGTTTTCCCCAGCTGTTTCCTAAAGGAAAAGGAGGAAGATACGATGAACGTCCGGAACAGATTCCAGCTTCTGAGTATCGGACTACAAGACTATATGCTGAAGATCCCAGATTTCGACAAAGTATTCCTTATTTGTTCCATCATTTATTTGAAAGCGACTTGTCTGCATTGTCTTATGCAGTAAATCACATTTTAAAAAGTGGAGTACATTTACAAAATGTGTCTGCTAAGGATTTTATGGAGAAAGTGCAGCACCGAGATGATCATTTGGAAACACAACTGATCAATCTGATGGCTTGCCAGCGTGGGACAAATGAATATTGGTACCGACGCCATGGTGAATTAAAATGCATGTTACGGAATTTAGGAACACCAACATGGTTCGTTACCCTAAGCTGTGCGGAGTACGCTTGGGATGATTTACTGGATTTTCTACGAGAGGCAAATTCAAACATTAAAAACATCGAATACAAGACAGCAGGAGAACTGTGCTCATTGGATCCGGTTAATGTTTGTAGAGATTTCAATCATAGATTTGAGGCTATGATGTCGTTCATCTGCAATAAAAAAAATCCACCTCTAGGAGAAGTAGTGGATTTCTTTTGGAGAAAAGAGTACCGGGCAAGAGGTGCTCCTCATATTCATATGCTGTTGTGGATCAAGGATGCCCCAAAGTTTGGAACAGATGCTGATGAAGCAGTGTTATCTTACATTGAAGAATATGCAACATGTGCTATACCAAAAAGCACAGAAGAGAAAAAGTTAAAGGAGCAAGTTTTACGTTTCCAAAGTCATCGGTGTGGAAAATACTGTCGACGGAAATACAAGAGCAAAGATAAATACTACACTAAATGTCGATTTGGATTTCCTAGACCTGTTCTTTCAAATGGAAGAGTAAACAGTTTTATGTCATCTGTGAGACATACTATCACAAGAAAATCACCTAAGAATACCTACAACCTTAAAAGAAAAGAAGAATCAAAAAATATAAATGACTACAACCCAGTCATTTTATCCATGTGGAACGCTAACATGGATATACAGTATGTAGCTGACAATTCCATTGCTGTTGCTCGATATGTAACGTCTTACATTACGAAATCAGAAAAAACAGAATTGAAGGAAATGTGGGAAGAGATTTCTCACGAGAAAACTGTCAGTAAGAAGCTGTACAGTTTCAGTTTGAAGATGTTATCGCATCGAGAAATTGGATCCTACGAATGTTCAGATAGGTTATCTTCTGCAAGTCTCTACTCGAAATCAAGAAGAATAATTTGGGCAAGTTTAGGCCTTGCAGCAATGAGAAATCGGGTACTGAAATCTGTTGGAGAAATTGAATATTTGGCCGAGAATGACCCAGAAAGTACAGATATTTTGAAATCAAACATGTTGGACACATATTATCCCAAGAGAAGTCAACATCTGGAGAACATGTGTCTCTATGAAGTGCTGCAGAACTACATTTATTCACGGAAAGCCACAGAAGACATCAACAATGGAAAATATAAAGTCATTGGTGAGGAAGGATGTTTGGTGAAGCAAACAAAAGGAAGTTTGATAAATCACAGGAAGCTGAGTTGCGACACTACTGACAAAAAGGAATTTTACTACTTGGCTCTTTTACAGCTGTTTAAACCATGGCGTACAGAGGATGAACTACTGGGAGAATTTCAAAGCTATGAAGATTCTTTTAATGCTTGCAAAGACAGCATACAATGCAGTACATTCTCAACTTATCTGCAAATGTTAAATGAAGAAATTGAACAGGAAACTACAATTGCAGCAGAAATAGCTAGAGACAGTTCTCAGGACAGCCAAAGTTCAGGAACACTCAGTCAAGATCCCCTAGGACAACCAATCGTTGAAAATGAAGCATCAATAGCCATGAATGAAGTGGAAACGGCTATGAATCAAGTTCAAGAAGAATTTATAGACTTACAAAATTTGGAAAGACAACTGAAGGAAGAGCAGCAACAAATTTATGAAGAGATCAGAAACAAAATTGATCACGGATTTCTACATGAAAAAAAAGAGTGCTCATGCACATCATTTCATCCAATCAGGATGTATGTAAGCGGACAAGCTGGAACTGGAAAAAGTTTCCTTATAAAAGTCATCAGAAGCTACCTACAGCAAAAAACGGATTCTACTTTGTCTTGTGTGGTTACTGCTCCAACTAGGTTAGCAGCATATAACATAAAAGGAATCACTTTACATCGTTTGCTAATGTTACCAGTGGAGCATGAGAACAAAATACAATACAACAAGCTAACTGGAGAAGCATGCTTGGAAGTTTCAAGAGTATTGAAGAAGATGCAAGTTCTCATTATTGATGAGGTGAGCATGGTATCAAACTTAATGCTTGCCTTTGTGCATTTAAGAATGCAGCAAATTCTGAAGACAGACTATGACGTGTTATTTGGAGGAAAACACGTCATAGTTTTTGGAGATCTTTTGCAACTTACTCCAGTTAAAGGACAACCAGTGTTTAATACTGTGACACATGAAGACACGAAGAAGTCATTGGGAAGCATCGGTAATACAAATATTTGGTCCTTCTTTGAGTACAAGGAACTTACTACTAATATGAGGCAAGCAAACGATGAAGAATATGGAAGTATTCTGAAAGATATCAGAATTGGACTACTCACTGAAGCTGGCAAAAAAGCATTACAGAGTCGGCTGCTACATAATTTATTTCCAAAGGAAGAAATAGTTGCAGAGAAGATATACAAGAACATTGCAGAAAAGAAAAGTGTCATCTGCTTAATGCCAACTCTACGTGAATGCTCAATATTCAATGAGGAGCTTTTGAAATTGGAAAAGGAAGATATCAGGAAATTGGAAGCAGTGGACAAAATTGAGGATGGAAGAATTACTGTCACATTAACAGGCACACTGAAAAATAAATTGGATTCACTAGAGAAGAACATTTCCAAAACAGCTGGATTAGAAAAAAATCTATATGTTTGCATGAACTGTAGAGTATTTTTAAGGAGAAATTTGGATGTTGAAAAAGGTTTAGTTAATGGAGCTATGGGAAGAGTTGTGGGTTTTATTAATTATCAGAAAAAAGATGGAATTGAATGTTTAAAAATGAAATTTGATCAGATAGAAGAAGTTACAGACATTTGTCGTTGTTCAGTTCGTTTCATGCTTGTGAAAGATTTATATGTACGTAGGAAGCAGTTTCCGTTTTCTCTAGCATATGCTGTAACTATTCACAAGTCTCAAGGATTGACTGTAGATTGTGCATTTGTGAACATTGGTTCAACTGTGTTCAAAGAAGGTATGGCATATGTTGCTTTGTCACGAGTGAAAACATTATCAGGTTTATTCATGATAGACTTTGATGACTCAAAAGTTAGTGCTGATGCAAATTGTGTAAAGGAGTATAATAGATTAAGAAGAAGCTATGCTCCTCATTTAGGTCAGTATCCTGTGTTGGAGAAACGTGTAGTTTCTCGTAAAAGGAGAAATGAGAATATCTGTAATGAAGATGTAGAGAGGAGGAAAAAAAAGAGGAGTGATGTAATTGCAAGCAAAAAGAAAAAGGAAAATGAAGAACAGGTTGTAGGATGTCATTTTGAAAATAGCTCTGGTGTCAACTGCTACGCAAATGTAGTGCTGAATGTTGCATTTTATCTGGAAAGTGTGCAAGAGCAGATAATAGTAAATCAGGGAAAAAGATTCTGTTCTGAGTTGAGTCTCCTTTTTCAAAAGCTGAGTAATGATAAAACTCAAATAGAAAGTGCTACTGAAATTAGAAAACTTTTAGATGTATGTTCAGGACGAACACAGTTTTCTCAAAATGTACAGCAAGACGCACAGGAATTCTGGATGTTTTTTCTTCAGGTACTGGAAGAAGAAGGGGTTCCCATTGAAAATGTATTTGGTCTCTCTTATAAATGGGAACATAGTTGTGAAAACTGTTATAATATATGTGGCTCTAATGTTGATTCTGAAAGGTTTATTTATTTAACATTGCCAGAAAGTAAAACAGTCACTTTTGCTAAATTAGTTAAAGATGCTAATCATAGCATGGAATGCAGTGAGTGTCAATCTGACATGTTTTCAACGTTAATTTTAAAGGAATACGGACAGTATGTAATTTTAATGATGCAACGCTGTAAAGCTGATGGTTCAAAATTAGATACTTTAATAAAGAAGTTTACAGGACAGCAATTATCAATTTCAGGGAAAACTTTTGTAACAGTTGCAATAATTTTCCATGATGGACCTACTGTAACTTCTGGACATTACACAGTTTATCTTAAATGTGAAAAGGCTGGACACTGTGTAATGATTCCCAATTGATTTTTAAGCAACGTTTGCCTTTTGATTTAGCAAATTCCTATCTAATCTTCCTGAAACCTAAATTTTAGAGAGATTTGGCAAGATCTGTACAAAACATTTTACCATTTTATTGGATTACCATTGGAATGTAAAAAAAAAATGATTTTACAAATTATCATTTGGCCTAATGGAAAGGTAACCAATTGTAATGTGGACTTTTTCAATTTTTAATGAAACTTTGGAAAACCAAAAATTTAGAAAAAATCGGTAACATCTGCACAATTTAAATTTTGGAATGTTATTGGATTGCCATTGGAAATTTATTCAAAAAAGATTTTTAAAATTACTATTTGGCCATGCGGAAAGGTAAACAATTCTATTGTGGACTTATTTAATTATTAATAAATCTTTCGGAAACCAAAATGTTACAGAGAATCGGTGAGATCTGTACAATTTAAACTTTAGATTTTTATTGGATTACCATTGGAAATTTAATCAAAAAAGAATTTTAAAATTACTATTTGGCCTAAAGGAAATGGAACCAGATGTATTGTGGAGTTATGTGAGATATATTATTGTGATTATACTTCTGAAACAAAAATATCAGACGGTATTTTAAAGAAATAAGTATTGATATTAGATGATATTTTTTAAGAATATTATGCATTTCTATAAAGTTATGTTTATGCAAAAAGAGATTGTGGGCTTTTTTAAAACAATCTTTGAGATTGTTAATTTTTTTTTTGCCCGCTGTTAAATGATGAATGCAATTGCTTTCACAATTTATAGTGAAATGCAATATATTCTGAAAACAGCAAAAAAAAAGGCAACATTTTTTTGGGGAAAAATATGTAAATATGTGTACTGTATTATAAAATGTTTTATTAAATATTAATACTTTTTTCTTTTTTTCAGATTGAGATAGAAAATTTTCGAAAACTACAACCATTTTTAAAGCAATTTTAAAAAAATTTAAATGAATAAATAATTTTTTTGAGTGGGTATGGGAAGTCAAAAATATCATGGTCCCTTTTTTCCACTTCTCTACAATCACATTTTCAGTTTTTCATTGTAGTCTCTCAAGGACCTTGTAATGTGATAATTGATTTTTAGTGTTTTTAAAAAAAATAAAAAAAAAATACGCGTACTGTACGCGTACGGTAAAAAAAAAATTAAAAACTTTTTTTTAAAAACATATATAAAAAATAGATGAAAGGTAAGGTTGGCTCTTAAAAGAGCCGTTGTGTTCATGCAGGGACAGAGGAAAGAAAGAATGGGAATATTAGACGGTACGACAAGTGTGCTGATCTATTAAATTGTTCACTAGGGAAATACTGGTCTCCCTATAACAAATTAGATCATGACAAGTGGCGCACCGTATTTCAACCCTCAGAAACCGAGGGTTAGTTTCCAGAGGACCAGAAAAAGGAGATGCTCCCCCCACAGATGAAGGGCTCACCTGACCTGCAGAAGAAGGACTCGGCACTGCAGATGATGGTCCAGGCTGAGCTGCTGTGGATGTGCTTGGTTGATTTACTGAAGGGTTACCTTCAGTAAGTCGAGCATGTGTCCTTCTGTGTACATCCTTAAGGTGTCTCATCATGGTGTGATTCCCAAAGGAATACTTCCTGTCGGGATTCCCTCTTGAAAGTACACGGCCACACAGCTTACAAGTCACTAAGGGTGCATTTACCTTTTGCTGGCCTTCTGGAAAAGAAAAATACTCCCATATGAAAGAGGTCTTTTGTTTCCTCGCTCTCTGCCTCAAGGTAGTGCTGCTAGCCTCACTCTCAGAAGGGCTCTGCTGTTCTGCCATCGTATCACAAAGACAACCCAGCTCCTTCTCCTAAGGGATCACAAGCAGAAATGAGGGGAATGGGTGTGGTGTAGGAGAGTTCTAGAACTGAAAGTAGTTTCAACCAATCAAAAGTTGTGTTTCATGATCACATGACCTACCGTACGCTTACGGTACGCTTACGGTGCGCTTACGGCAAAAGCACGCATGTGCGTAAAAAAGACACGCGCACGCGCGCATGCGCAAAACAGGCACGCACCTTCACTTCCGCGTAACGTGCGCGTGCAGCGTACGCGTCACGCGCTGTGCGCGAGTGACGTGCGTCTACGCAAATTACGTAAATGAACGCAAACAGCGTAGAAATCTAACGTAATTACAGCAAGACGTGCGCTTACCGTACGCGCACAATAAAAAAAATATGCATTGCTAATAAATTTTACCTGTTCATTTTAAAAAAATTGTAAAATAAAAACATATTGTAGAATTTTTAAAATTTAACCATAGTCTTTAAAAAAGGATAGACAATTAAAATAAAAATATGTAAAAAAAAAAGAAGAAGAAAAAAAAAATTAGCATTTAAAAAACCTTGCAAATTCACTGAAAAAACCATGGGTTTCACTCACGTTATAGTTAGGAATTAGCATTTAAAAAACCTTGCAAATTCACTGAAAAAACCATGGGTTTCACACACGTTATAGTTAGGAATTAGCATTTAAAAAACCTTAGAAATTCAATGAAAAAACCAAAGGTTTCACACATGTTATAGTTAGCTGGACATTTCACTCGTAAAAAACCATTGAAATTCCCCCGTTATAGTTAGTTCAGCTAACTATAACTCGCGCGCCCGCAATCCACTACTGATGACGTCACATATTACATCACTCATGACATGGTCAGTGACATCACTCATGACATCACTGATGACATCTCAAATGACATCACTGATGACATTATCCTTGTGACAGAGTGGTAGACCTCCTCTCA
This sequence comes from Triturus cristatus, assembly GCF_964204655.1. Classification (NCBI taxonomy): domain Eukaryota; kingdom Metazoa; phylum Chordata; class Amphibia; order Caudata; family Salamandridae; genus Triturus; species Triturus cristatus. Next base: position 992,385,287 of record NC_140580.1, read on the forward strand.
CCCTAATATAACCTTTGATACAAACATTCAAAAATAGAGACTGAAATTTTCAAAAAAATGGACATACCAATACCAGTTACAACAACCTATTCAGTAATTGTAAGATCCACATACACATCCACTCATCCACCAACAGTCCTATACAGTCACTCATACATGTACTCACACATCATATGTACTCATACACCTAAACATCCTGTAACACAATGCCACTCATCCATAGACTTACTCACACACATAGTCACTTATGCTAATAAAGAATCAAACATCCATTTACTTGCATATACAGTTATACACACACCACCACACTTACTTTTACAGAAACTTACACATACTTAGTCTTTTAAACAATCACTTATAGAAACACATACTTATTCATACAGGAACTCTACCAATCTCTCACTCTCACATATACTCACTTATAAACACCAATAGTCACATATACTAGTTTAAAACATATGTAGTTACTTATGAAGACACTATTGAGACAGTCATTCACTCACTAACACACCCATGCACGCACTCATCCACCCATACAGTCCTGCACACATGCTGTCTTCAACACATACAAACAGTGAGTCACTCATTCATGCATCTATGCACTACGTAATACCCCCCACCGCACCATGAAGACACTCAGACACTCATACTGATACTCAAAAAACCAACTAATAACCTATATAGACACTCATGTACCTACTCACCAACCCATGCAGCCACTTATACACAAAGTGAGAGACTGATACAGGTATTTACACATTTAAACATTACTCACTTAGCCATGTATTCAAAAAGATACACTTAATCAGTCAGTAATACAATCAATTTTTCAAAAACAAATCATCAATTTAGACACTTATATACTCATTTATTCTTCCATCGACCTTGAGATATACATATATTAAACATATTTAATTTTCAGAAAAACACACATTCACTGGATGATGTCATCAGTGATGTCATTTGAGATGTCATCAGTGATGTCATGAGTGATGTCACTGACCATGTCATGAGTGATGTAATATGTGACGTCATCAGTAGTGGATTGCGGGCGCGCGAGTTATAGTTAGCTGAACTAACTATAACGGGGGAATTTCAATGGTTTTTTACGAGTGAAATGTCCAGCTAACTATAACATGTGTGAAACCTTTGGTTTTTTCATTGAATATATATATATATATATATATATTACCTACTGGATATCGCCAGTAGGTAGTTATAGTTAGGACCTAGTTTCCATAGGAAAATGACAACATTCTATTCCCAATAACTTTGGCGCCGATTGACGAATCTTCGCGAAATTTTCCAAACTAATTCTTTGTTGAGATCAGCTCCTATGCTAAAAGTTTGGGGGTGATTCGTGAAGGGGGGGCGAGAAAAAAGGGGGGTCCCAAAACGTGTTTTCTCCATAGGAAACTTTAGACAAGGCTACAGGTCGAACGGAATTACCCCAAATTTGGCAGGGAGAAGGGTCTTGGTCTAGAAAGCACGCTTTTTTTTATTTGGTGTAAATTCGTTCAGTAGTTTTTGAGAAATATCAAAATTTACAGATATCGATATCTGGGAATTCTGCCATCTGATTGGCTGAGGCGTTACGAGCACGAGCTTGTTGCTGATTGGCTGCGAGCGGTGCGAGCGGTTGCAACGAGGAAGTGTTGGCTGCCATTTTGTGATTCCGTTGAAGCGAGTAAGGTGAAAAAAGGGGGAACAAAGTGGGAAATAGGAGGGTAGGAGCACTGTAACCTCTGTGGGGTGTTTAGGGTGTGCTATAGAGGGGCTGCGAAGCGAAGTATTTACCCCTACCGGTGTGTGAGTGGTGGGCTACAGAAATTAAGTGAGGTATTGGGTAGAGTCTGATGTGGGTAAGGTGAGCTGGTGCGTGCCTTGTGGATTAAAGCGTGAGCCAAAATTGTGTGTCTTATGCTGTGAAGTCATGTGCCGTGGCCGCTGCACTACGGTTGTGGAAGTAGTGTCCGGATGTGTTTATAACTACTAGGATGAACTACTGACCCGTACTGGTATGAAAGTCCTGGGGTATGGAATATATGTGAGGTATTGTCTAGAGTCTCATGTTGCTAAGCTGAGCTGCTGCCGGAGTCGGGGATTAAAGCATGAGCCCAACTGTGTGTCATATGCTGTGAAGTCATGTGCTCTGTCCGCTGTGCTACATCTGTGCAAGTAGTGTCAGCATGTAGTTATAGGTACTTGGATGAACTTTTGTTTAGAACATTGTAGCTTGTGTATGGTGCTTAGGTGGTGTTGTATAGGGAGTGCGAAGGTAAATCAATATGGTATTTGTAGAGCGCAAACTACTCACCCCATGGGTGAGTAGAGCTGGGAATCAAAGCGAGAGGTCTGTGCTGCAAAGTGAGATGGTCTGGCTGCTGCGCCACAGCTGTGTGGAGAATGCATTTTGATGAGGGTGCGGGAGTTGGCGTTATATGGCCCTAAAATAGGGGGCCTAAGTTGTAAGTTATAGGGTGGCTCTAAAAAGAGCCCTTGTGTTCATTAGTTGGAACTACATATAAGTGAAGATGCACAGCTTCAAGGTATTCAGGAAAACTCGGTTTCCCTGATCTGTGAAGTGTACTTCATCGCTTCTGTATATATACGGCATATCAAAACATATGTTGTTGTTGTATATGGACCCCATTTTGTGGTCTCTGAGGTATGCAGAGACAGGTTTGTTGACTTTTTTTCCGAGATTTTTCAATCTGAGGACAAAATTGCTTGGACCATTTCCACTTCTGTCTTTGACATATATTGGAATATACAAAGACAGTTTGAGGCAAAAGTAACATCAATTGTCCGAAGGTGTCCTTCATAAGCATTTCCAAATCTACCCCAGTCAAAGTGCCTAGGCCGTTTCCACCACAGTGCACAATCATGAGGTCAGGGTGTTGGAGATGCAAACAGGTTTTAACCAAAGGCAACAATTGGTGCCACTTCAATCCTCTCTGACCAAACCATTTAATGTCCACATTTTGTAAACCTAGGTCTAAGTCAATACGTCTCTGTTCTGCATACCTCTTGCACCAGAAAACATAGCTATGTCCTACGATCCACACTAGCATTTTGAAGGTATGGCTGGAAGGTATGGAAAGATGTCTGTAGTTCATGCAGTTCCTTCGTATAATATGCCGTAGAGAATTCCAATAGAAGCCCATGTTAACATGACAACATGGGCTTCTATTGGAATTCTCTACGGCATATTATCAAGCCCATTATCGCCATTTTAGCGGCAGTTTGCTGCCGCTAAAGCGGCGATAATTTTAACGCCGTTCCTTGATAATATGGCCCTCAGTATGTAATGTTAGAATGTAGGGCTGTCATGAGGGGAACCTTGCGGAGTTTGTAGACAGTGCTGGATTAGACGGTTGTTTTGCTGTCTGCTCCTGTTGGTGGTTGTTTCAGGTGTCTTGTTTTCATGTAATAAATCTACTTATTGGATTCACTGCTGTCTGCCTCTTCACTACATAAATTTGGCGACGAGTGGGAGAAGGCAAAAAGAAGGCACCACTCAGCAATATTTCAAAATTGCTTGCGTTTTGCTGAAGACCCATTTTGTTCGAGTAGCTGTTTGTGAATTCCCTTAGAAGCCCAGGTTCTGGTGTGAACCAGGGCTTCTATGGGAATTTACAAGGGCATATTATCAACCCCTTATCATCAGTTTAGGCGGCAGTTTCCTGTCGCTAAAGTGGTGATAATGTTATCGCCGTTGTTTGATAATATAATCCTACATTATTAGCTACGGGAAAATCGCTTGTGCACTGTGCTCAATTGTAGGTCTTGCACACCGAGGCTTCACTGCTCACCTGCCACCACTGGTGTGACCCACAACATGTTGGTGCAAGCTCCTAGTCCGGGGTATGTTTATACGATAGACCAGGTCTCCGGTCAGGGACTGTGTCTTGCTCCCACGATGAATGGTGTCAGAATGCCAGGGCATCATTGCGGGGTCAGCTCCCGCTCCGCCCTTCTTGTGGCAATCAATGGAATGTCTGAAAAGGGAGAAATAATTTAATGGTGGAAACGTCTGAAGGTAAATGAAGGTTTTTTTCAAACTTGATAGAAAATAGAAGTTGAGTGCATCCTTTGTTTTTGAAGTACGATCTACCAACTGTTAGTGGTAATCGTGGTTCAAAGAGGAGTTGGAGTGTACGAGAATACACAAGGTTAAATAATAATATGTTATGCCAACGTTCACATACAAAGGAACAGAGCGCATGCTAGAAGCATCATGTGAGCGTGTAATGCAGTGGTGGGAGCCTGTGTGCATGTACACTTAGTAAGGAGCTCACTACAGTGTCCTAAAAGCCAACGCCACGTGTCTGTAGGGCAGCCCTGCCCACTGGCTCAGGCCTACAGTACGGTCCAGCAGGTCCTTAAAATTAGACCAATGTGACTGAATGATGTCAGAGATCACATCATTACGCACGGCAACATCGCTTTTTCGCACGTGTCCACTCAGGGTGATGCACCCCACCCTTCCCGCAGAACTACCCTCAACAGATGTTTGTAGGGCAGTGCTGCCCGTAGGTTCAGGCCTACCTTATGGTATAGCAGGTCTTTAAAATGAGACAGAGATGTGACTGAATGAGGTCAAAGATCCCATCATAACACATGGCAATATCGCTTATTCGCACGTGCGCAGTCTGGCTGATGCATCCCATCCCTCCGGCAGCACCGCGCTGAAGAGGTGTCTGTAGGGCAGCACTGCCCGCTGGCTCAGGCCTCCCGTACAGTCCAGCAGGTCATTAAAATGAGACAGAGATGTGACTGAATGAGGTCAAAGATCACATCATAACACATGGCAATATCGTTTGTTCGGACCTGCGCAGCTAGGCTGAAGCACCCACCCCTCTCGTCGCAGCACACTCAATTGGAAGCCATGTGCACCCAGGCCGCTATGCTTACCTGCTGTCATTGTTATGTGAGCAAACACTACGGGCAGCAGTGCTCACAATTCAGATGGAGTGTTGATTGCAGGAGAGTGTAGACCGCATGGATCACTTTCGTAGATGACGGGCAGTGGGGCTCACAATTTAGAACCCGTGTTGATTGCCAGGATGGAGTACACCTCATGGATCCATTTCTTTTTTTTATTGCGCATTGTGATATGTGAGGTGGATGCAGCAAATCATTTGAGGTAGTGTGGAAGAAGAGGGATGAGTGGCGTCGTGGTTATCCTATTTAAACGTACGCAAAGTTGGCTGGGCTTCTGTACGCCAGGCCAGCGTAGGGGTGTGAATAATTATTCCGGGGACTTGGGCGTTGTTCAGTTCCTGCCTGGCCCGGAAGTGTACTTATGTGTGTTTCTTTTGTAGTTTGGACCTCGCAGAGTGTGCAATTTAGATTAGTGTAGCATGTGTTGGGAGGGTGGAAACTATCGTTAATGAGATGGCATGTGAGCAGGGATGTGCAGTTTGCCCGTGGCTGATGATGCTCCTTAGAGCCAGCAATACCCAGGCCGAAAGGCAGCACAATAATGTGCAGACACACACAACAGGGGCATCGTGTAACACATATTTGTTTTTTGATGGAACGTTTGAGATGCATGGCAATCACACGTGGAAGGCTAATGTACAGAGCAGGAATATTGATCAAGATGATCGTTGCATGTTGTGTGTACTATAAGATATGTGTATACAGGAAAACACTTTTCAAAATAGCTTTCTAAGCAGAAGAGGTGTCTCTCATCAAACGCTGTAGAGAGAATGAGTAAAATGGGTGGGGTCGTACAACTGTTACAATGGAAAATGTTATGAACCAATCAAATGCTTTTTTTAAGGTCACATGGCAATCGCGCACCGAGCGCGCAAGGAGGCCGCACCCAGCGAGATTTTGACAAAATATATTTATCATAATATAAGTTTATTACAGTTAGAAATATATAAATGTTTGAAATAATTTAGATTTTTGCGTACTCTCATATACTGTTTAAAGTTATTTAGATATACTTATGAGACAAAATAAAAAAAAGGGAATGGCGTACCCAGCGCGATACTATACGTCTGTGACGTAACACAGGGCCTGGCAGCGTGTACTCGTCGAATACGCAACGCGCAGCAGGCGCGACCCCATACGTACATGACGTAACGCGTGGCTTGGCACTGCACACCCGTAGGATACCAAAGTAGTACCCGGGGTGACTTCATGCGTATATGATGTTATGCAGGACGCGGTGCCACAAACTCGTCGGATACAAAATGTGCATCATTTACGAGTTTAACAATATGGCGGATAGGATTCGTGTGGTGATGGAGCTTGGTACGCTACTGGTATGGGAGTGCAGTTTTCTCCCCTCCCAAAAAAAAATACATATTTTTTTGGGAAGATATAAAACATTACATGATTTTTAAAGTTAAAAACAAGAAGTATAATAGAGCTCCAAAATATTTTAAAGTAAAATAGAAAAAACATAGGTTTCAGGGATGTTATAGTTAGTTGAATATTTGACTCATATGAAATTCGCCTGTTATAGTTAGTTGAGCTAACTATAACTCGCGCGCCCGCAATGCACTGCTGATGATGTCACATATTACATCACTCATGACATGGTCAGTGACATCACTGATGACATCTCAAATGACATCAGTGATGACATCACTCATGACATCATCCACGTGACAATCTTACGCACATACTGATGCTCTAATATCAGGCGAATTTCTCTGGTATTATATTAGTCAAATGTTCAACTAATTATAATGTCCCTGAAACCTATGTTTTTTTTGTGAATATATATATATATATATATTACCTACTGGTGGTCGTCAGTAGGTGGTTATTGTTAGGACCTATTTTCCATAGGAAATCCGCAACATTCTATTTCCAATAACTTTGGTGCCGATTGACGAATCTTTGCGAAATTTTCAAAAACTTTTGGCCAGCTTTGGTGTCCTCCTATCCCGAAAGTCTCGGGATGATTCATGTAGCGGGGGCTGAGAAAAAAATTATATGTATATATATATATATATAAATATATATATATATATATATTATTCATCAAAAGTGCCCCCAATTCATAAACACACTCCACAGTCAGACGAATTCAAGGAATTCTTTTGAATACCAGCAACCAGCATTTCGCTTTCAGAGTTATTTTCCTGCCTTACGCATTTCAGAGGCTTGCTCCTTGGTCACAGGCTCTCATGGTGCTCCCAGATTAGTTAAAAGGGGTAGCAGCATTTGCAATGAACTGTTTTCATTACCTTTAAAAGGTTCTTGCAGGTGAGATAACTGCATTGTGTGCTGGGATTCGTAGTTCCTTTCTGCTCGATAACTCTGAAAGTGAAATGCTGGTTGCTGGTATTAAAAATAATTCTTTGAATTCGTCTGACTGTGGAGTGCATTTTTGAATTGGGGGCACTTTTGATGAATATATATATATATATATATATATATATATATATATATATATATATATATATATATATATAAATATATATATATATATATATTACCTACTGGCGGTCGCCAGTAGGTAGTTATAGTTAGGACCACGTTTCCATAGGAAATCCGCAACATTCTATTTGGAATAACTTTGGCGCCGGTCGACGAACCCTCGCGAATATTTCAAAATAGGTGGGGCGCTACGCTCCGCTCCTACCCTGAAAGTCTCGGGGGGATTCGTCAAGCGGGGGCTGAGATAAAAGGGGGGTGCCAAAATGCGTTTTTCCCATGCATTTTTCCATAGGACCTTTAGACACAGCTACAGCCCGAACGGCTGAACAGAATTACTTGAAATTTGGCAGAGAGGTAGTCCTCAGGTCAAGGAAGTGCCTTTTGTAGGTTTGGTGTAAATCTGTTCAGTAGATTCAGAGAAAATAGCCTTTAAATCAATATATATATCTGAGCCAGCTTACGGTGCGCTTACGGTGCGCTTACCGTACGCGTACGGTGGCGTGCGCGAGCGCGATTCTGATTGGCTGTTAGATCTTAGTAAACATTCGAATCGGTCGAAACCAGGAAGCGGCGGCCGCCATTTCGTGTGTTTCACTCAGAAAAAAAAGGGTGATATCTTGAAAAGGGGGCAAGGGAGAGAGTTACAGACCCCCTAACATTTGTAAAGGGGTCAAAGAAGGACAGAAAAGTACAAAGAAAACATTTATTGATTTTAAAAAAAATCGCGGGGTACGCGTACGGTAAGCTCAACGTACGCGTACGGTAGAAAAAAAAATTTAAAAAAAGAAATGAAATTCAGATTTAAGAGTTTAGATATTAGGGGGCTCTAAAAAGAGCCGTTGTGTTTATGAAGTGAATAGATTTTTTAGTGGTACCTACAAGTAAGTACCGATGCAGAGTCTAAGGTTCAAGAGGAAGACTCTGTTCCCTTCATCATTGAAGTGCACACCATCTCCTCTATAAATGTCTTGCATGTCGTAACGCAAGTTGTTGTGGTAAATGGAACCCATACCATAGTCTCTGAGGAAAGCAGAAACAGATTTGTTGACGTGCTTTCTTGCTTTGTCAATCTGCGGACAAAAATGATTGGACCAGTTCCATTTTTGCCTTTGGCATATGTTAGAAAAGACAAAGGCAGTTTTAGGGAAAAGTGAAAACAGTTGTGCAAAGGTGTCCTTCATAAGCATTTCCAGACCTACCCCAGTCAAAGTGCCTAGGTCATTGCCACCACAGTGCACTATTATGAGGTCAGGGTGTTGGATTTGCATGAAGGATTTCACCAATGGCATCAATTGGTGCCACTTTAACCCTCTCTGACCAATCCATTTAATGTCTACATTTGGCAAAGCAAGGTCTCTCACCATATCTGTTTTCTCTGCATACTTTTCACTCCAGAAGACATAGCTGTGCCCTACAATCCACACTGTGAACATCTTCAAAGGAGAAATGGATGCACTCAGGAGGTGAAATTCAGTAGAATGGTAAAAAGAAATGAAAGACAGTTTGGAAATGGAGGCATACATATTTTTTTTATAAAAAAAAGAACTGATTGGCTGTTTCATACCATTCTAGAATAAAAACTAGGCTGTATGTGTAAATTAATAGAAGCATGTTTTGTATTGGTACAGAAACATGTGTTACCAAAGAACAGTACTATGGATTTGCTGTTAGGTTTGAAAAGTCAAGCACTCTTGCTCTGTGGAATTGAAACATTGTTTGGTGAACTTCTGACCTAACTCCACACAGCAGTGTTCCATGAGCTGTTGCTATGGTAGCAGGCAGAAGTCAAGTTGGGGGAAGGGTACTAGGCAGAAGTCAAGTTGGGGGAAGGGTACTTTTGGAAAAGGGTTGGGTTTTCAACCAATAGAAATGTGTGATTACATTTGAAAAAAAGGGGGAAGCACTGAGATTTGAAATTAACATGTATATGTGTGGAAAAAGAGAGGGAAAGTTTGCCATTATCTGGTTCTGCTGAGAGGAGAGAGGTGTAAAGAACAGAGATCCTGGCTCTGATAATCTGCTGTTTGAGTGCCACATTTCTTTCACAACTAACTAATTTTAAAGGTGAGTTTAGAGTTTGAGAGGGGATGTATATGGTAAATTAAGAAATGAATAATAGAAATGGAATTCCTTTTGTTGAAGTTGTGTTTATCATTTTCTGTTTTGGGAGAAATTTAAATGTGAGGAACATGTAAAATAATATGGACTATGTTTTCACGATAAATTAAGGTGTACTGGTAAAAATAAGGAATACTTTAAGGGTTTGAAGTTGCACTCAGTAATGCAAATACATACAGCATCAGTAAGGCTGGTTGCCCTTGCTGGAGTGTAGGCAGTCACCCAGGTTACAAATGGTGCTGGTTTGAAAAAGCAGTTTGGACATGTGCTGTTTTCAGAATCTGAAAAGTGGATTCAAGATGTGTCAGTCTGTAAAAGTGTTTATCACTTGCCAAAAAAAAGGAAAGTAAGTGTGCTTTCAAATTGGCAAAGAAATTTCGTTTTGTGACTAATGTGAAAACATGACTCTGTGTGCAAAGAGGAATTACAGGCAGAGATTTATTGCGTATTGCTCTGGTGATTTCACAGTTGCATTAGATGGAAAGGGTGAGCCATTTTTTTTGTGTAGAAGCAGACTCTTAGCACACACCCAGCTGCTTATCCTCTGGAATCATGCACAGTATTCACAACCGAGTGGGGTTTGAGGTTTCAGTCAGTAATGCAAATACATACAGCATCAGTAAGGCTGGTTGCCCTTGCTGGAGTGTAGTCAGTCACCCAGGTTACACATGGTGCTGGTCTGAAAAAGCAGTTTGGACATGTGCTTTTTTATGAATCTGAAAAGTGGATTCAAAATGTGTCAGTCTGTAAAAGTGTTTATCACTTGCCAAAAAAAAGAGTAGTAAGTGTGCTTTCAAATTGGCAAAGAAATTTTGTTTTGTGACTAATATGTTAGGTGGTGGTTAAGCTTTTATTCGATATGCAAGATATCTTATAAGCATAATAAAATACAATCATTACAGTGTACAAAAAGAAGCATTGCTACAAGAAGCCAGTATAAAATTCATTAAAAAGATAAAAGGACATAAAATGCCCGTTACTAAATTAGCTAAAAAGGAATTAAACAGCTACTGACAATCTCTTACAACGAATAAGCCAAAACTGCTTTAAAAATTTTGCTGTTCCACACACTATAGGGGGGGAAGTGTCCGTAGTTAGGATACGCAAGGCTACTCGGTGGCTACGTGTGCCCATATTTCGACAAAGAGGTTTCAACCAAAAACTCCTAGGCCTTGCATAATCCGGACATTCAAATAGGACATGCGCAATGGACTCAACCCTACTCGGACAACATGCACAGTTGGGAGAAGTACGGGCCGCTGATGTCCAATTCGATACCAGAGCACCTAGGGGGAGGGATCCAACTCTAAATTTAAAATAAAGGGCTCGGTCGAAGGGGAGGGTGATCAGATCCAGGTAGGGTTCAAAAGCCACAATGTCTTTGATTTGTAAAAAGGCGACAGTGGACTTGCAGTGGTTAGAGTTTGTAATTAGACGCTCCGCAGTCCATTTCCAGTAAAGCGCCTTGACAACTTCTTTTGGAGGGGCTGAACGTGATGACCAATGGTCTCCTAGTCCGATCTTCTCCAGAAGCTTTTTAGTTTCTCTTAACCATCTTATCTTAGCCCAACCCCTCAGACTCATTATTTCCCCCAGAGCATCCGCATAGGATTTTAGTTCTTCACCCCTCCAGATTCGTGTCCATAGCAGGAGCGGGCGAAGCTGGGCCTGATCTTTGATGTTTTTACAGCCCATATCCAACCACACTGGTACAGATGGTGTGCTCAGTGGAATGGAGATAATGGATTTCAATAGCTTGCTCTCCGTTGTCACTAGGGCGTCCAATCGGCAGTGGCCCCACAGTTCTGCCCCATACAAGGCTGATGACACTACTTTGGCCTTGTAGATATCAATTACTGGGGTAAGTGATCTCCTAGGTGAGGCCCTGAACTCCCTCATGAGAGCTCCTCCTACTCTCCTATGGTTGAGGACCATTTTGTCAATATGATTTGCCCAAGACATCCTATCCGTAATCCGAATACCGAGGTAATCGAATTCGGCTACTTTCTCTAAGGGAATCGAATTAAGTGTAGGTGGACGGCCCAGTTTCTTAGGAGGATTTAGGACTAGATATTTTGTTTTGTCCACATTTATTATTAAGCCTTTTGCAGCACAGAACTCCTGGAATCGCGTTAGCAATTTCTGGAGGCCTTGTGGGGTCTTCGAGATCAGGAGCGTATCGTCCGCAAAAAGCAGGGTGGGGATACGTACTCCTCCAAGACAGGGGGCGTCGGCTGGTTCTTGTTGAAGATGTTTTACCACCCCATTCACATATAGTGAAAATAGGGTGGGTGCCAAGACACAGCCCTGTCTTATGCCCCTGGACACTGGTATCTTCTCAGTGACCTCTCCATTTTTACCCCAACGGACCTGTGCAAAGGTATGGGCATGAAGGCTAATGAGTAGGGACAAGATGTAAGGGGGTAATCCCAACTCATAAAGCACCCTCCAAAGCTCTTCCCGGGGGACTAGGTCAAAGGCAGTCTTCAGGTCTATAAAGGCCAAGTAAAGACTACCCTTGCCTAGTTCCACCACCTTCCACCCCAGTAGTGCCAGCCTAAACACCTGCTCTATTGTCCCCATACCAGCCCGGAACCCTGCCTGAAAGTCTGATAGGATTTTATTCTCCTCCACCCAGTGGAGAATCCTTCCAAGGATAGCTTTACCAGCTATCTTTTGGGTGGAGTCTATCAGACTTATAGGGCGATAGTTCCCCGGTGTTTCCCTGCAACCTTTTTTATAAATCGGGACCACCACCGCCCCTTTCCAGGATTCTGGCACTGCCCCTCCCATCATGATATCGTTTAGGAGAGCTGCTATGACCCTTGCCCATTCCGCTGGGTATGCCCTCATAAGGTCCCCCGGAAGGCCGTCGGGGCCCGCTGCCTTGCGAGGCGCTACCCACCCTATAACCCCCTCAATCTCTAAGGGAGTGAAGAGATCATAGGCATGAGGTTCAATTGCTTGTGTGAGGTCCATCCCCACGTTCAATTCCCCATCTGGGGGGAGGTATAGGGACCCAAAGTGTTTTACCCAACTTTGAGGCGGGATGTTGCAGGGTCTCACAGATGCATCGGGTTTTTTCCGTGTGCTTATGAGATTCCAAAAGGCCCTTGAATCCCTGATTTTGCTAGCCTGGAGCAGGTCTTCCCAGAATTTGTCTTCCCATTCCCTCCTGGAAAATTTAAGGGACTTATTATAGGCCTTCCTTGCTTCCTGTATCACACTACGGGACTTGAGTTTAACCGCCTCAACTAACTTGGCCTTGTAAACCCTACATGTTTGGGAATACCATCCATCGACTGGTTTTTTAGATTCTTTGTTGCCCGACTTGTTAGGGTATAAGGTAAACACGTTAGTTAAGGCTTCAACCAGGGAGACAAAAAGCCCACTCGCTCTACCCACCTCTTCTAAGGAGGTTCCGAGGGTTGTTACCGCATGGTTTAAATGGGATTGAATTTCCCCTACCTTTGCCTCGGATAAAACCAATTTCGCCCATTTTATTCGCCTACCACAAGGAGAGACTTCAGACTCATCCGGGGGTGCGGCTACCGGGTTAATATTGTTTTTCCTTAAGGGGCGCCACCACTGGTCCATACTTAAGGAGAGTGAATTGTGGTCACTTTCAGTCGTGGGGACCACCTGCATGTCCCTTACATAAGACCATAAGTATACATCTATTAGGAAATAATCTAGCCTAGAGGTGTGTCCTGGTCTATTGTACGTGTGGGCACCCCCCCTATCCGAGGATGTCCTCCCATTAGCTGCCCTTAAGTTGAATTCGAGGCTCAGGGAGTATATCTGGAGCGCCACTTCTGTCCACCTTCTAATCGGTGGGATTTCCAATACCGGGATCCCCAACCTGGTATCCTCCTCGTCTTGGTCGAGGGAGAGGTCCGAGCCCAATGGCTCGAACGTACAGTTCATATCACCTGCAACCAATGTACGAGTCTTATATGGGGTATTATTTAGCAAAGTCTCGAGGAGAGATATTACACGAGACTTTCTCCCGCCCTTGGTTCCCCGGGCATAAACATTATAAACATTTAAGACAATTCTTCCCCTTTGATCTATTAGGGTGATGTTTTGTATGTCAGGGGAACCTGTGGAAAACTCCACTACTCTGCAGTCTAAAGAAGCCGCGACCCAGATGAGAAGGCCGCCCGAAGGTCGCCCTCTCCCTGTTTCCGATACTTGCGCAAGGGAGGAATAGGAAGAAAAACCCACCCTATGGACCGGCACCAAGCTCCATGTCTCTTGGAAAAGGCTCAGGGAGTGCTCATCAACCCAAGCAGCAAAATCCGGTAGAGCCAGTTTTCTTGCAATCCCTGCGACATTCCAGCTGAAAACCTTGAAGACTAGGTCCGTCACAGCTGAAGTGTCGCTGGGCGCCAGAATGCCCCTGTCTATGGACCCCCTCGGAGGTATCTGAGGGGAACAGGGATCTTGTGGGGTGTATATAGGGTCTCCTATCCCACTTGCAAGGTTTGATTGGGTGGGTGATACTCCTGCTGGCTCTACTCTTCTCCCAATTTCCAGTCAGTAAGGCCCTGGTGCCCACAATTGGTTCTCCCTAGTACCCCCCGAAACCCCAGCCCAGTTTTGACCAAAAACAGGGGAACTTAAGCTTCCTCCTGTTGGGCTAACAATTTGCCTGGGGTAAAAATAAGAAAGATCTACCACTTTAACCCCCGGAGCCCCCATACTTTTAATAGGAGTGCAAATCGATGGTACTACTCTTGGGTCTTGGAAATTTATAATTATGCAATCCCCCTCCTGCGTTGTTTTCCCCTGCCCTACCCAACCCACTCTGCGGACACTTAGAATAATACCATCCACACCCAACGGAATTGGCTTGTTTGCCTTCAGCCAGTGGATACACTTATTCTTGAGTGATTGGTGATTTTCCAACTGGCCATCCTTTAGAGGGGGCACATTAACCGTGACAGCAACAAAAGGTTGACAGTCTGGTGGGAGGTTTACTGGGGGGATCTGTCGTACTAAATTACTGGGGGCCAGTAAGGGGATAGATGGGGCAGTAGGATGGGATACAGACCTAGGGGCATTCCCTGTCGCTAACCCGTTGGATTTGCTGCGTGCCCCTGGTTTTTGGGAGTCTTCCGTTTTGCCACTAGCTATCTGTGGCTGCTTTTGTGGAGGAGGCTTAGGTTTATTTTTGTCAGGCTCTAAGTATGTTGATGGACCCTTGTGTTTTGGCCCTTCTTTGGGGCGGGAGGAGATTTAAGAGCTGGAATTAGTGGGCTATTAGAGACAACTTTATTTAGACATATTGGGGGCTTAGGGTCTCTCTGAGATGGTGGTTCATTCCCCTTTATGCCCAAGTCCTTATTTTCAGTCACTCTGGTTATTTGTTTCAATGTTGTTTTGAGTGAGTGAAACCCGTCAAGGGTTGATTGCTCTAATTTATCTATCCTCTCCCCTAGACCCTTGACTTGTGTTAGTAACGGTTTCAAGAGGCTATATACCTTCTCAAAGATATTTTCAACTGTTACTGAGTCAGAGAGCTGTGATACCTTGGCAGTGTTGGCGTCTGGGTGTAGCCCCTTGGGAGAGATCAGAACACCCCCTTCTATGTCAATTTCATTTACTATAGGCATACCCCTTATGGTTCTCGTACCAGATCCGGAAGGCTTTCTTACTCTTTGGTAAAGAGCGGCCTGCCTCACTAGCCAACCTTTTTTACGTTTTCGTGGCTTTTTGCTTAGGGGCCTATTCTCCTGCCTAGTATCGGGAGTTTGGGTGTTAGGGGAAGCCCTCACTGACTCCCCTTCTGGTATAACTATGGAGGGAGTGAGCGGTTTTGGAGGCTCAGGATCACTGATGGCTTCGCTTGGGGAATTAGGTGATAATGGCGTGGACAGCTTGCTAAGTCCACTGTCTTCCACTGTAACTATAGGGAGAAGAGCGGCCAGATTTTCCAGCCTAACCATATTTTGCTCTATACCAGCCAACTGAGGGGGGTCTGTAAAAACACCAGGCACACTAGGTGGGGAAACAGTTTGAACCCGGACACCGGCCGGTGTAAGCGACTGGGCGGCGACCCCCAAGGATGAGCGTCTTGAGGGGAGGTAAACCTCAGATAAACGCCGCTCAGACATAGCAATCTCCTTTTCAATCACCGCCGCCACCCTGGTGATAAAACGGTCCATAGTTCCTATGACAGGGCTCGCGGCATTTGGCCCCCTTTCGCCGTCGCTCCTAAGAAGCTTTCCAGAGCGAGTAGACATAGTTTCAGGAAACAGAACGGGGGCACACACCAGGCGTATGTACTCACTGTTAATAGAGAGGAAAGGGACGTGGCCCAGCCCGGACTCCTCGGGCCTCTGAGGGCCACAGAGGGCCCGCCCTTTGCCCGGGCTTAGCCCGGCGCGGCCCGCGCGCGTCCCGCGACGCGGAGGAAGCCTCCTCGATTTGAGCGCCTCCGGGCGCGGAAGTGGGTGTGTCAGGGGGCGTTAAGCCTGCCGGGAATTGTGGGGGATGAAGTCCGTTCACGGCGCGGGAGGGAGCAACAAGCCTGGACACAGGCGCCCAGTCCGCACGTCCCACCAGCAACCAGCGAGTCTCCGCTACTGCCCCAGGAAAGCGTTAAGCACACAGGCACGCAAGTAAGGTTCGCAGGTGACTAATATGAAAACATGACTCTGTGTGCAAAGAGGAATTACAGGCAGAGATTTATTGCGTATTGCTCTGGTGATTTCACAGTTGCATTAGATGGAAAGGGTGAGCCATTTTTTTTGTGTAGAAGCAGACTCTCAGCACACACCCAGCTGCTTATCCTCTAGTATCATGCACAGTATTCACAACCGAGTGGGGTTTGAGGTTTCAGTCAGTAATGCAAATACATTTAGCATCACTAAGGCTGGTTGCCCTTGCTGGAGTGTAGTCAGTCACCCAGGTTACACATGGTGCTGGTCTGAAAAAGCAGTTTGGACATGTGCTTTTTTAAGAATCTAAAAAGTGGATTCAAAATGTGTCAGTCTGTAAAAGTGTTTATCACTTGCCAAAAAAAAGAAAAGTAAGTGTGCTTTCAAATTGGCAAAGAAATTTCGTTTTGTGACTAATGTGAAAACATGACTCTGTGTGCAAAGAGGAATTACAGGCAGAGATTTATTGCGTATTGCTCTGGTGATTTCACAGTTGCATTAGATGGAAAGGGTGAGCCATTTTTTTTGTGTAGAAGCAGACTCTTAGCACACACCCAGCTGCTTATCCTCTGGAATCATGCACAGTATTCACAACCGAGTGGGGTTTGAGGTTTCAGTCAGTAATGCAAATACATACAGCATCAGTAAGGCTGGTTGCCCTTGCTGGAGTGTAGTCAGTCACCCAGGTTACACATGGTGCTGGTCTGAAAAAGCAGTTTGGACATGTGCTTTTTTATGAATCTGAAAAGTGGATTCAAAATGTGTCAGTCTGTAAAAGTGTTTATCACTTGCCAAAAAAAAGAGTAGTAAGTGTGCTTTCAAATTGGCAAAGAAATTTCGTTTTGTGACTAATATGAAAACATGACTCTGTGTGCAAAGAGGAATTACAGGCAGAGATTTATTGTGTATTGCTCTGGTGATTTCACAGTTGCATTAGATGGAAAGGGTGAGCCATTTTTTTTGTGTAGAAGCAGACTCTTAGCACACACCCAGCTGCTTATCCTCTGGTATCATGCACAGTATTCACAACCGAGTGGGGTTTGAGGTTTCAGTCAGTAATGCAAATACATTTAGCATCACTAAGGCTGGTTGCCCTTGCTGGAGTGTAGTCAGTCACCCAGGTTACACATGGTGCTGGTCTGAAAAAGCAGTTTGGAAATGTGCTTTTTTAAGAATCTGAACAGTGGATTCAAAATGTGTCAGTCTGTAAAAGTGTTTATCACTTGCCAAAAAAAAGACTAGTAAGTGTGCTTTCAAAATGGCAAAGAAATTTCGTTTTGTGACTAATGTGAAAACATGACTCTGTCTGCAAAGAGGAATTACAGGCAGAGATTTATTGCGTATTGCTCTGGTGATTTCACAGTTGCATTAGATGGAAAGGGGGAGCCATTTTTTTTGTGTAGAAGCAGACTCTTAGCACACACCCAGCTGCTTATCCTCTAGTATCATGCACAGTATTCACAACCGAGTGGGGTTTGAGGTTTCAGTCAGTAATGCAAATACATTCAGCATCACTAAGGCTGGTTGCCCTTGCTGGAGTGTAGTCAGTCACCCAGGTTACACATGGTGCTGGTCTGAAAAAGCAGTTTGGACATGTGCTTTTTTAAGAATCTGAAAAGTGGATTCAAAATGTGTCAGTCTGTAAAAAAAACTTATCACTTGCCAAAAAAAAGACTAGTAAGTGTGCTTTCAAATTGGCAAAGAAATTTCGTTTTGTGACTAATGTGAAAACATGACTCTGTGTGCAAATAGGAATTACAGGCAGAGATTTATTGCGTATTGCTCTGGAGATTTCACATTTGCATTAGATGGAAAGGGTGAGCCATTTTTTTTGTGTAGAAGCAGACTCTTAGCACACACCCAGCTGCTTATCCTCTGGAATCATGCATAGTATTCACAACCGAGTGGGGTTTGAGGTTTCAGTCAGTAATGCAAATACATTCAGCATCACTAAGGCTGGTTGCCCTTGCTGGAGTGTAGTCAGTCACCCAGGTTACACATGGTGCTGGTCTGAAAAAGCAGTTTGGACATGTGCTTTTTTAAGAATCTAAAAAGTGGATTCAAAATGTGTCAGTCTGTAAAAGTGTTTATCACTTGCCAAAAAAAAGAGTAGTAAGTGTGCTTTCAAATTGGCAAAGAAATTTCGTTTTGTGACTAATATGAAAACATGACTCTGTGTGCAAAGAGGAATTACAGGCAGAGATTTATTGCGTATTGCTCTGGTGATTTCACAGTTGCATTAGATGGAAAGGGGGAGCCATTTTTTGGTCCAGAAGCAGACTCTTACCACACACCCAGCTGCTTATCCTGTGGAATCATGCACAGTATTCACAACCGAGTGGGGTTTGAGGTTTCAGTCAGTAATGCAAATACATTCAGCATCACTAAGGCTGGTTGCCCTTGCTGGAGTGTAGTGAGTCACCCAGGTTACACATGGTGCTGGTCTGAAAAAGCAGTTTGGACATGTGCTTTTTTAAGAATCTGAAAAGTGGATTCAAAATGTGTCAGTCTGTAAAAAAAACTTATCACTTGCCAAAAAAAAGACTAGTAAGTGTGCTTTCAAATTGGCAAAGAAATTTCGTTTTGTGACTAATGTGAAAACATGACTCTGTGTGCAAAGAGGAATTACAGGCAGAGATTTATTGCGTATTGCTCTGGTGATTTCACAGTTGCATTAGATGGAAAGGGTGAGCCATTTTTTTTGTGTAGAAGCAGACTCTTACCACACACCCAGCTGCTTATCCTCTGGAATCATGCACAGTATTCACAACCGAGTGGGGTTTGAGGTTTCAGTCAGTAATGCAAATACATACAGCATCAGTAAGGCTGGTTGCCCTTGCTGGCGTGTAGGCAGTCACCCAGGTTACACATGGTGCTGGTCTGAAAAAGCAGTTTGGACATGTGCTGTTTTCAGAATCTGAAAAGTGTATTCAAGATGTGTCAGTCTGTAAAAGTGTTTATCACTTGCCAAAAAAAAGAAAAGTAAGTGTGTTTTCAAATTGGCAAAGAAATTTCGTTTTGTGACTAATATGAAAACATGACTCTGTGTGCAAAGAGGAATTACAGGCAGAGATTTATTGCGTATTGCTCTGGAGATTTCACATTTGCATTAGATGGAAATGGTGAGCCATTTTTTTGTGTAGAAGCAGACTCTTAGCACACACCCAGCTGCTTATCCTCTGGAATCATGCATAGTATTCACAACCGAGTGGGGTTTGAGGTTTCAGTCAGTAATGCAAATACATTCAGCATCACTAAGGCTGGTTGCCATTGCTGGAGTGTAGTCAGTCACCCAGGTTACACATGGTGCTGGTCTGAAAAAGCAGTTTGGACATGTGCTTTTTTAAGAATCTGAAAAGTGGATTCAAAATGTGTCAGTCTGTAAAAGTACTTATCACTTGCCAAAAAAAAGAGTAGAAAGTATGCTTTGCAATTGGCAAAGAAATTTCGTTTTCTGTCTAATTTCAAAGCATGACTTTGTGTGCACACAGGAATTATTTTTAGATATTTAATTTGTGAAGGTGTTATTGTGATTTTCATTTATAGGAAAGGGGTTTATAGTATTTTAAGATTTCTAAAGAACATAAAAAATGTAGTAATATATTTAAATAAAATAAAGGAATTTTTTTTTAGTTTTTTTCAGGTATTGCTGAAGAGCAGTGAACAAAATTTAAGATGCCTACAAAATCCAGACTAAAGAAAGACCACAAAAAAACCTAGATTTGAAGACAACTGGAGGACCTAAGTTAGTTGGAGATGCTCATGTTGGGAAAAAGAAAAAATCTTCTGGTAAGCAGACAAAAGATTTTTTAAAGAACATATTCAAAAAAAGGAAAAATGTACAAAATGTCTGTACTGGAAAGAATGTTTTCAATAGAAAAGGACAGGAAAAAATTGAGAATTTAGTTAATGCAAATATACCTTCTGTAAATATAAAGATTAACTTAAACAGAAAAACAGCGTTTAAAGAGATACGTAGAAAAATGTTTCAGAGAAGAGTTATGTCCAATTTGATAAAGGATGTGAAGAAATATAAGCAAAAGGCAAAATTTTACAAGAGAAAAAAAGAAATTGAAGCCATTGCAGCAAAGGCATTAGAATTAAAAAGGAAACTATTCATTTTAATTTTGAATAGGATGCGTACATTAGATAAAATGGTTAATGTACTGAAATCACAAAGCAAAAGGAAAAGAGTAGTGAACAGAACAAACTTTTGTAAAGTGTTTTTAGGAAAATGGATGCATAGTTCAAGTAGTGAACCTTTTTTTAAGGAAGAGAGCTATTTTCAAAGTAATAGTTTGCTGCATGCAGTTGACACCAGAGGTCGTGCTTACGAAGTGAAAAATGGTTGCATAATGGAGAAGGAGATAATGGTTCCAAGAGATGAGGTACAAGTGATGGCGGATGAGGCTATGGGGAGACGTCCTAAAGCCCCAGTGTACACTTGGAATTGTAGTAGTATTTGCACTGTGCGTCAGGAATCTATTGATAAATTTCGTGAGTTTCTAAGAGAATATAGTAAAAAAAAGTGTAAAACAGAAGATTAAGGTGCTTCAAAGTCTAGATCCATGCAGAGTGAGAGAGAATACTGGTTTGCAGGGCAGTGGCGTAACGAAACCTGAGGGGGCACCCCTGCAAAGTACATGGAGGGGGCCCCCCACCCACCGCCCACCACTTTGCCCCACCGCCCAAAAATCTGGTACATTTTGAATTGAAACCTTTAATTAAATGCCTCTATATTCACATACTCAAAGTTCGAATAAGAAAGTAAGAAACACTCTTAACATATAAGCTACGCCATTTGCAATATTATTGTCAAGAGCAGATTATTTAGCTGAGACAGGAATCAGAGCAATGCCAAGGAGCGGTGCTATTGTTTGAGGAACTGCCAATCGCTGAAGAACAACTGCATAGGGTCTGAATTAGAATTGACATTGATGGTAAATAACTTGAAACTCTGAAAGACAAACCCAAATCTGCCATTTAACAGACTCGACTGACAATATACATGAGCGCTACACAGGATATAACCCAGTATCCTGCCAGCTCCAAGAGAAATAAATGAATATGTGATGTTACAACGCGATCAAAATGATTGCGGTATGTTACATCGCAGTTTTTAAAACGCCAGTTGTTACAACGACTTGCGCTGGAGGGCGCTGGACTTAGGAATAGTGTGATTTACTTATCCAACACCAGTCTACGTACAGTAGGGAAGGTGATGGAATCGTAAATCATACTATTCCTTAGGTTAGAGCGCCATCCTGCGCATGTCGTTGTAACACATTGCGTTGTAATACCCGTGATGTAAAGGCATTGCGATGCAATGCCTGCGTGGTAATGGATGTCTCCCAAAATAAACTGGTGTGAATTATCTGCATGCCACACACTTGCGTCTGTCTGGGATTGTGTATGATATTAACCACTCTATAGTATTTAAAGTGAACTGAGGATGCAATTTCAATAGCTACCATCAGGGCTTTAGTAGTAAGCAGGGCATAAACAGGCTGGCACATAAGGCTGAGGATGAAAACTGCTTGGATGCTTCAGAACATTGATGCAGATGTGTGTCTGTATTTATCATTTCTGTATTGTAAACAAAGCTAATTACACAATTTCAAGTGCACATTGATAGACAAGTGCAAACAACACCATCAATAAAGCATCATGTAGGATAAAAACAAACCATATTAGCAAATACCTAATGACAGAATCTATACTAACTGTAGCTGGTGAAGCAAAGGAAAAAGTGCAAATACTTTCAAAGTGCATATTAAAAGAATCAGCAATCCAGCAATACACAAAACTCAAGCATGTTTTGTAAAGCAATCCCCCTTTCTTCTTGCATCAAGGTGAAAACACTTTCAAAGTATGTGATGTAAACAAATCCAGCATTGTGCAGAAATGAAGCCAGGTTGGTCAAACAATCCTCCCTTTGCTTTGTGTATGAAGGCGTAAATATTTCAAAGTGACTGGTCAAACAATAACAAGCACAGCAGCATACACAAATCAAATCTAACCAGTTTAATCAGACTATGGCCCTTTGGTTTGTGCATGAAGGTGCAGCTATTTCAAAGTTACTGTTAAAACAGTAATAAGTACAGCAGGCAGCAGCATACACAAATCAAACCAGTTTGGTCAACCAATGCCCCCTTGGTTTGTGCATGAAGGTGCAGATATGTCAAAGTCCCTGTTAAAACAATAACAAGTCCAGCAGGCAGCAGCATACAAAAATCAAACCAGTTTGGTCAACAAATGCCCCTTTGGTTTGTGCATGAAGGTGCAGATATTTCAAAGTCTCTGTTAAAACAATAATACGTCCAGCAGGCAGCAGCATACACAAATCAAACCAGTTTAGTCACCAATGCCCCTTTGGTTTGTGCATGAACGTGAAGATATTTCAAAGTCACTGTTAAAACAATAATAAGTACAACAGGCAGCAGCATATAAAAATCCCTGTATTGTACCCTTCCCAGGCACACACATATCTAGCGAGAGTCACTGCTACTGCGCAGCACTGAACTTCTACCTGAAGTAGGCCAAGGGTGAGTCAGCACATAGCAGTGGAACTTTAAAGTGAGTGAGCCTGTTGGGCTCACTCCAGTGACAGGGTAAAAACTATCTGTTCACTACTACTGATCACCGCACAGTATGCTGCCACCAGCGCGCTTGTGCTGCTTAACACCTGGCGAAGGCTGTAGCCTTCCACCACTATAAGGATAGCACTTTGGGTGCCCCTCCTGGTCCAACAAGACCGCATACCGTGAGACAGACCTGTGTCATGGCGTACCCACATGATCTGTGCTCACCTATGAGAAAAAAATCAGCATTAGGGATCCAGACAACAGTACAGTAGAGCCATCAGGGCAGGAGTACACGTCTTTAGACATGCAGAGGAATTTTCAGATAGATAGATAGATAGATTCTTTAAGGGGGCAAAAGTTATTTGTATGCAATTATGAAGGCATTTCAAGCCAGGATCAAAATCATGATTGTAGGCTTCGAAAACATCTCTGAAATCATAATAGTATAGGTAAAAAGCTTGTTACTCTTCTCTTCAAGCCTGAAGGGGGGCATGGTACCATAAATTGAGGTAACACTTCATCCCCTCTTACTTTGTCTATTTTGAGTTCCTGCTAAAAAAGAGCCACAGTAGGAGAGCACTAATATTTCTCTTCAAGATTAAAATATTTAGCAATCTCT
Organism: Triturus cristatus; assembly: GCF_964204655.1. Lineage (NCBI taxonomy): Eukaryota > Metazoa > Chordata > Amphibia > Caudata > Salamandridae > Triturus > Triturus cristatus. The sequence continues at coordinate 992,408,680 of NC_140580.1, forward strand.
TCTGAAAGCTAAAGTGGTATTTTTCACTATGGTTATAAAAGCAGAATATGCAGCAGTCATGGGTCGTCGGGTAGGCACTCAGGGTAAGCCAATTCAAGGTGTCCCCAAAACTGGTGCAGAGAAAATTAACAGGTTTAAATGAAAGGAAACATTAAGCTCCCTTACAGGTGGTCTGGATTGAGATGTCAGGATACTATCCAGACAGAAAGAGAGATTCCAGACAGTATATCCAGACCTGAGTCCTGCTGTTCTGAGTACTGGCCTCTAGAATGTGAATTAACACGTGAACTGGGAATAACCTGGACCAAAACGGCATCTGGAGCCTCCCTTCTGTGGACAAATCTGCTTCGATTCAGCATCAGCTATTAGGAGGTGAGTGCAGGACCAGGTCAGCCTTTGTAGGGTGGGTAGGGCTTTAGGGGGTATTAGAGGCAATGGGTTCTGATGGTGTAAGAGGGCACCAGAGAATGGGGTGTATTCTTGGGACTGAATTCCAGAAGTAAGCCAAGAGTTTTCCTGGTTTATTAATGAAACTTGGAAGTAAGCCAGGAGTACTGCAAGAATACATCATACCTACCAATAGCAAACCTTTTGTGAATCAGGCCATATGTGAGTTGAGCTCCATGAGCCAATTCACAAAAGATTTGCGGTGAGTAGGTGAGACTTACACATATAGAACTCCTATCTTACTTATGAATTGTAGAATTATGGAAGACTGTTCCTAACTTACTCCTGCCTTCCTCACAGAATTCAAGCATTAGCCAGGAGTACTACAAAATTAAGTCATAGCAAAAACCTTTGGAGATTGTGGCCTGTATCTTTCCCTTTGCAGTCATTACACATAGAAAAACTCTGCAAAAGGTAAACTCGCAGACACATTTTTCATCCTGGCTAGCATTGTTGAAAGTGAAAAAATATATTGCTATGCAGTAGAAATTATCACACTATGCAGAGACAAACTTTGTTGGATTGCAATGGGAAACTTTGCAAGCTTCGCAAATGGAAATAATTGGGCACTATGTAAATCTTTGCAAGTTAAAAACAGCACCCTTCTACAATCTAACCCTTAAACCTGTTGTGCATCAAATGTCCTCTTTTGGCTGGCGCTATTACCCTACTCGTTCCTTTTTTGTATGTTTTGTAAAATCAATATTAATGCACTCAGAAATGAGAAAAATCAATGGCATGAGTGTCCCAAACATACTTTCAATGCACATTAAGTAATTTAACTTAAATAAAAAGAAGTCAGTACATACAAAAATAAAGTAAAATGAAACTGAAAGCTACAACTGACCACAAAAAAGAAACACTGCACGGTCAAGCAATCCCTAAAGAATACACTCTCTCGATATTCAGAATTTGTATGCATCAAATCTTAAAGGACCTTTAGTACGCCTCATATAATCCAGCCTCTTGGAAGACGTTTACATTTTTTTCCAAGCAAAGGTTACCTGACCATTTCATGCTGTTCACAGTGCAGCCAAAATTACCCCGATGAATGCACGATTACCCAGACACTAAGGAAAACAACAGTGCGTAATAAACATCTGGAAATTTCCATAGCACTGTCCATCTTTGCCTTTGGCACCACCTAGATCAAGCCTGGATTTCGAGCCAACATTTACCAAGGCAGTTGATAGGTCTTAAAGGACAACCTTTCTGTGTAGGGTTAGTTAAAGGTTCAAATTGTTTTTTATTCAACATGTAAATAGGGGGTTGCTTTCAGTGAGCGCAGTTCGGGCTGGAATGTTCCCATGAGGCACAGGATCAAGACTGATTTGCATATGGCTGGGTTCAAACTGGAATGGCATGGTGAGCAAAAAAACGATGGATTTAGGCCCAGATCTCTGTACTGGGGTGAATGTATGACATCGTTCTGTATTCTGTCCATCAACTGTTGTTTTTGCACATGCATTATGAATGAAGCACTAACGAGTGTAGCTCTATATTCCGGCATTTTTCAAAAATTCATATTGTGTCAAATTGTGTAATACAACAGAAAGAGATAACTATATTCATGTGCTGTTTAGAAATATATACATTAACGTCTTTTATTTGTGGTGTTTTTTCTCAAAGCATTTTTTTTAAATATGCAATTCTATTCGGTCACAATTTTCAAAGTATACGATTTGTACGTTTACTTGCATATCAGTAATATGTGCCTTAGCACCAAATTTGAATTTCTGACTATGTGGCTCCTGTGTAATGGAAATATTTTAATGACTAGAGAAAGGATTTTTACCTGAGGAAAATGGAAGGAGACGTGACCTAACAGTTGCTTGAAGGCTGCTTCGGTAGTGTCCACGGGAGCAGGCGCAGATGACTGTTGCTGACATGCGTAGTTTACTCTACGTATATGACCCACACTGCAGAGCAATGCGTGGTGGCGCGCAGGCGGTGCACTAAATGTGAACGTGCGGCACTGCAGCCGCGTGAGCCCAGCCTCTGTCTCTGAGGCCGAGGGGCTGTTTTAATAATGGCCTGCTGCCCGTGCATAGAGCCAGAATGCTAGCAAGAGTGTTCTTGCCGCGAGATGCTGTGATATCACCTAACAACAACTGTTTGGGTTTTTGACAAGGCTCGATGGTGCCAGGTGAGCATATCGCCATATAGGCCAGGCTTTTTATGACGTACAATTTCACTGCATTCTTGAGACACTTGGACTGATAATGGCTTTTCAGTAGCTCTGTATGAAAAGGAGGCTTGCACTGCTATACAGGAGGTAGAGGCAAAAAGTGTGTGAGAGTGTGAGTGTGAGTGTGTGTGTGTGTGTGTATTTCACTGCCGCTGTCTATTTTGCTTTACTGTATGGGACTAGGAATGAAGCTTACTCCACCTCCTACTTTTGCTGCTCTTCTGTGTTTGTGAAGCTTGGGCTGCCTATTCTGTGTGTCTTTTGTATGCATATGTTGCTATCACTGCCATCCCAGAAGGCCTCTGTGCCCTTCGGGCAGGTCAGTGCCTGGTGCAGAGTGTCAGGCCCAGATCGGTACCGGAGAAGCCTCGGGCTGCCGTCAAGAATAGCGTCAAGGGCTGGGTCATAGTGACAGAAAGATAAGAGGGGCTTTCATTTGCACAGCTCGAGGTCCTGAGGTCGTCGCTCAGTGACACGTAGACAGTGCAGTATAAATGAGAGTATGGAAGTGTTGTGAGTTAACCACCACTGAAGCACAGAATCCACGTTAAGTAAACTATTAGTGATTGGAAGCATCTCATCAGTCATGCCCTGCGTACAACATGATTCTCTACACAGGTCTCTCACTGCAAAACATTAGACAAGCTGCACTATAAACCATTCTTTCCAAAGATGCAGATAGAACAGGCCTCGGTGTGCTCATGTGAGACATGTTTTGCCACAGATGCACCTTACGGGAAAGAGCTCAGTCAGCCTCTCACACAAACCAGCTGAGCTACTTCAGTTGTTGTAGCTTTAAAGTGACCATCGTCTTTTCATACTTTGTTTTAGCCAGTAGTATCAATAGTCCCAAAATGCAACATCATGTAGGTTAATAAATTAGAACTGTGTAACAAGGTGTTACACAGGATAAAGAGTAATGTAGGAAGTAAACATTAAATAAGAGTCTTTCAGACTAAAAGAGTCAGTAGCTCTAAATATGAACAGGAGTCATCAAGACTTGGGAGAGTGAAGGAGAGAGATAGATAAGGGTAAAATGGCGCAACCGGAGGAAGTGCGGAGAAAAGGGAAAGGGTGAAATGAGTGGAGAGAAAGGAGTAATACAAGAGACAGAGGGTGATGGGTGGAGAGAGACTGTTTCCTTAGTCTTCATTGCTTGATTTTGCTCGTTATAAAGTGTCACGTTGAAATATCACTCATAATTCCAATGAAATTATGGAAATGTCACACATAGCAATCTGAAACCTTGGCAGCTATGATTAGATAGATCATGATTGTAGGACAGTATCGACGCGCAGCAGGACAGAAAGTTTAGACCTCTCATGTTTGTTCTGGCACAATAGAAAACTGCTCGGAAAGGCGAAATTAAATACTTGAAAAAAGTTTCACAGAGCACGAAGCAAGTAAATGCGATAAGGATCAGCAAACAAGTGTGAGGCGAGAGGAACCTTAATGAAAATGAAAAATCGAATACAGAAAATGAAAAAAACAAAAAACCTCAAGAAGCTGCAGTGTCTAGGATGGGAGGTGTTAGGAAAAGGGAGTTCGACCACCTCTGCACCTGTGATTATTCAGTGATCACACGTCAAGGGCGCACTCCTTGACTTCCCAATCAGGCCAGATAATTACAGCTGAGTTTGCCACGCGCTGCCACCCGCATCTACAGTCTGCCTCCTGAAACTGTTATCATGAAATAAATACCTGGGAACGGCTGGCAAGATGTCGAGAGGCCTACTTCGGTAGTGTCTACAGGAGCAGGCGCAGATGGCTCTTGCTGACGTGCGCAGTTTACTCTGCGCAGTGCGCACGTGACCCACACTGCCCCACCCTGCAGAGCAATGGTTGATGGCGCGCTGGCGGCACACTAAATGTGAAAGTGAGTGTGGAACTATGAGACCAGCCTGAGGCTGAGGGCCTGTTTTAAAAATTGCCTGCAGCCCATGCACAGAGCCAGCCTTTGCGTTGCATGGGCTGCAGGTCATTATCATGATTAAAATGCTCCTCTGCCTCGGAGACTCTTCCAAGGCGAACCGTGCGAGTTCATATTTATTTGGTCCCGGAGTCAAGCCATTCTGCATTGTGCTGAGGGGGCCCCCTAGACGTGGGGGCCCCCCGCACCGCGGGGGCTGCGGGGGCCTTTGTTACGCCCCTGTTGCAGGGTCATTCTCTGGCTTGTCTATCTAGAAATGTGTGTAATAGTGTTTTCCATCATTTTAGGATGCTGGCTGTTCATCATACTGAAATGAGAAAGTTTGTGAGACGGTTGTATTTTGCTAAAAGTCCAGCACTAAAGTTAGATGAATTGGATAGGGCTCTGTTCCGTGGGTCAGTATCAGATGTAGAGAAGGTTGTTGATGAAATTCAGTTTTGTTACTTTGGTCCTGAACAAAACAGTGCAGAAAAGGACACAGTAAATGAGGAAGAAGTGGAAGAGAATGTAGAACCATTTGTAAGTAAGACATTTAATGATCACATAACAAAATTTGAAAAAATCTCTAATGAAAGACCAAATATTACTTGTATTTGTTGCCGCAGAACTCATTATAGAAAACAAACCAGGTATGTTGATCTCTATAGAAAAAGTGAAAATGAAGATAATTATAAGTGGAAGGATTTTGCCACATATATATTTCTTGAAAATTGTTTTGAATTGGGTGAAGTTCAGCGTATTTGTAAATACTGTTACAACAAATTAGAAGAAAATAGAATGCCGACCAGAGCTGTACATAATAATTTAGAATTGGATGTTATTCCTGCCGAACTTTCTGAATTAAATACTTATGAGTCTATACTTATTCAATGTGTTCATCCGTTCCAGCCCATAGTACGTATGGAGCCCAAAACTGGTAAATTACCTCCTTCAGATTTACTGAGAGGTTTAAAAGGTAGAGTGGTGTATTTGCCCTTGGATTTGAAATAAAAAATGGAAACTATTGATGCAGATACTTTGGAAACTGAACCATTAGTTATTCTGGTTAATGGTGTACCTACAAAGAATAAGAAGATTTGGCAGGAGCTGGTAGATGTACGGAAAGTACAAAGAGCAAATTTGTATTTGAAAAGGAATAACAAATGGTATGAATCAATTTATATAGAAGAAGAAGAAGAAGAAGAAGATTTACAAGAAGACACAGAAACACCAACTGGACAAATTGAAAAAGTGGACAAGTCAAAGGAAGAAGAAATTTATGAACATTTTAGCATACATCCTCTTCATTCAAAAGAAGTTATGGGAGACAATATTGATCTGTTTCAGATGAAGAAAGCAAAAGGAACTCCCGTGAGTGTATGGGAGGAGAGCTTGGAAGCTCGATGTTTTCCCCAGCTGTTTCCTAAAGGAAAAGGAGGACGATACGATGAACGTCCAGAACAGATTCCAGCTTCTGAGTATCGGACTACAAGACTATATGCTGAAGATCCCAGATTTCGACAAAGTATTCCTTATTTGTTCCATCTTTTATTTGAAAGCGACTTGTCTGCACTGTCTTATGCAGTAAATCACATTTTAAAAAGTGGAGTACATTTACAAAACGTGTCTGCTAAGGATTTTATGGAGAAAGTGCAGCACCGAGATGATCATTTGGAAACACAACTGATCAATCTGATGGCTTGTCAGCGTGGGACAAATGAATATTGGTACCGACGCCATGGTGAATTAAAATGCATGTTACGGAATTTAGGAACACCAACATGGTTCCTTACCCTAAGCTGTGCTGAGTACGCTTGGGATGATTTACTGGATTTTCTACGAGAGGCAAATTCAAACATTCAAAACATGGAATACAAGACAGCAGGAGAACTGTGCTCATTGGATCCGGTTAATGTTTGCAGATATTTCAATCATAGATTTGAGGCTATGATGTCCTTCATCTGCAATAAAAAAAATCCACCTCTAGGAGAAGTAGTGGATTTCTTTTGGAGAAAAGAGTACCAGGCAAGAGGTGCTCCTCATATTCATATGCTGTTGTGGATCAAGGATGCCCCAAAGTTTGGAACAGATGCTGATGAAGCAGTGTTATCTTACATTGAAGAATATGCAACATGTGCTATACCAAAAAGCACCGAAGAGAAAAAGTTAAAGGAGCAAGTTTTACGTTTCCAAAGTCATCGGTGTGGAAAATACTGTCGACGGAAATACAAGAGCAAAGATAAATACTACACTAATTGTCGATTTGGATTTCCTAGACCTGTTCTTTCAAATGGAAGAGTAAACAGTTTTATGTCATCTGTGAGACATACTATCACAAGAAAATCACCTAAGAATACCTACAACCTTAAAAGAAAAGAAGAATCAAAAAATATAAATGACTACAACCCAGTCATTTTATTCATGTGGAATGCTAACATGGATATACAGTATGTAGCTGACAATTCCATTGCTGTTGCTCGATATGTAACGTCTTACATCACTAAATCAGAAAAAACTGAATTGAAAGAAATGTGGGAAGAGATTTCTCACGAGAAGACTGTCAGTAAGAAGCTGTACAGTTTCAGTTTAAAGATGTTATCGCATCGAGAAATTGGATCCTACGAATGTTCAGATAGGTTATCTTCTGCAAGTCTCTACTCGAAATCAAGAAGAATAATTTGGGCAAGTTTAGGCCTTGCAGCAATGAGAAATCGGGTACTGAAATCTGTTGGAGGAATTGAATATTTGGCCGAGAATGACCCAGAAAGTACAGATATTTTGAAATCAAACATGTTGGACACATATTATCCCAAGAGAAGTCATCATCTGGAGAACATGTGTCTTTATGAAGTGCTGCAGAACTACATTTATTCACGGAAAGCCGCAGAAGACATCAACAATGGAAAATATAAAGTCATTGGTGAGGAAGGATGTTTGGTGAAGCAAACAAAAGGAAGTTTGATAAATCACCGGAAGCTGAGTTGCGACACTACTGACAAAAAGGAATTTTACTACTTGGCTCTTTTACAGCTGTTTAAACCATGGCGTTCAGAGGATGAACTACTGGGAGAATTTCAAAGCTATGAAGATTAATTTAATGCTTGCAAAGACAGCATACAATGCAGTACATTCACAACTTATCTGCAAATGTTAAATGAAGAAATTGAACAGGAAACTACAATTGCAGCTGAAGTAGCTAGAGACAGTTCTCAAGACAGCCAAAGTTCAGGAACACTCAGTCAAGATCCCCTAGGACAACCAATCGTTGAAAATGAAGCATCAATAGCCATGAATGAAGTGGAAACGGCTATGAATCAAGCTCAAGAAGAATTTATAGACTTACAAAATTTGGAAAGACAACTGAATGAAGAGCAGCAACAAATTTATGAAGAGATCAGAAGCAAAATTGATCACGGATTTCAACATGAAAAAAAAGAGTGCTCATGCACATCATTTCATCCAATCAGGATGTATGTAAGTGGACAAGCTGGAACTGGAAAATGTTTCTTAATAAAAGTCATCAGAAGCTACCTACAGCAAAAAACGGATTCTACTTTGTCTTGTGTGGTTACTGCTCCAACTGGGTTAGCAGCCTATAACATAAAAGGAATCACCTTACATCATTTGCTAATGTTACCAGTGGAGCATGAGAACAAAATACAATACAACAAGCTAACTGGAGAAGCATGCTTGGAAGTTTCAAGAGTATTGAAGAAGATGCAAGTTCTCATTATTGATGAGGTGAGCATGGTATCAAACTTAATGCTTGCCTTTGTGCATTTAAGAATGCAGCAAATTCTAAGGACAGACTATGACATGTTATTTGGTGGAAAACATGTCATAGTTTTTGGGGATCTTCTACAGCTTACTCCAGTTAAAGGACAACCAGTGTTTAATACTGTGACACATGAAGACACAAAGAAGTCATTGGGAAGCATTGGTAATGCAAATATTTGGTCCTTCTTTGAGTACAAGGAACTGACTACTAATATGAGGCAAGCAAACGATGAAGAATATGGAAGTATTCTGAAAGATATCAGGATTGGACTACTCACTGAAGCACAAAAGCATTACAGAGTCGGTTGCTACATAATTTATTTCCAAAGGAAGAAATAGTTGCAGAGAAGATATACAAGAACATTGCAGAAAAGAAAAGTGTCATCTGCTTAATGCCAACTCTACGTGAATGCTCAATATTCAATGAGGAGCTTTTGAAATTGGAAAAGGAAGATATCAGGAAATTGGAAGCAGTGGACAAAATTGAGGATGGAAGAATTACTATCACATTAACAGGCACACTGAAAAATAAATTGGATTCACTAGAGAAGAACATTTCCAAAACAGCTGGATTAGAAAAAAATCTATATGTTTGCATGAACTGTAGAGTATTTTTAAGGAGAAATTTGGATGTTGAAAAAGGTTTAGTTAATGGAGCTATGGGAAGAGTTGTGGGTTTTATTAATTATCAGAAAAAAGATGGAATTGAATGTTTAAAAATAAAATTTGATCAGATAGAAGAAGTTAAAGACATTTGTCGTTGTTCAGTTCGTTTCATGCTTGTGAAAGACTTATATGTACGTAGGAAGCAGTTTCCGTTTTCTCTAGCATATGCTGTAACTATTCACAAGTCTCAAGGATTGACTGTAGATTGTGCTTTTGTGAACATTGGTTCAACTGTGTTCAAAGAAGGTATGGCATATGTTGCTTTGTCACGAGTGAAAACATTATCAGGTTTATTCATGATAGACTTTGATGACTCAAAAGTTAGTGCTGATACAAATTGTGTAAAGGAGTATAATAGATTAAGAAGAAGCTATGCTCCTCATTTAGGTCAGTATCCTGTGTTGGAGAAACGTGTAGTTTCTCGTAAAAGGAGAAATGAGAATATCTGTAATGAAGATGTAGAGAGGAGGAAAAAAAAGAGGAGTGATGTAATTGCAAGCAAAAAGAAAAAGGAAAATGAAGAACAGGTTGTAGGATGTCATTTTGAAAATAGCTCTGGTGTCAACTGCTACGCTAATGTAGTGCTGAATGTTGCATTTTATCTGGAAAGTGTGCAAGAGCAGATAATAGTAAATCAGGGAAAAAGATTCTGTTCTGAGTTGAGTCTCCTTTTTCAAAAGCTGAGTAATGATAAAACTCAAATAGAAAGTGCTACTGAAATTAGAAAACTTTTAGATGTATGTTCAGGACCAACACAGTTTTCTCAAAATGTACAGCAAGACGCACAGGAATTCTTGATGTTTTTTCTTCAGGTACTGGAAGAAGAAGGGGTTCCCATTGAAAATTTATTTGGTCTCTCTTATAAATGGGAACATAGTTGTGAAAACTGTTACAATATATGTGGCTCTAATGTTGATTCTGAAAGGTTTATTTATTTAACATTGCCAGAAAGTAAAACAGTCACTTTTGCTAAATTAGTTAAAGATGCTAATCATAGCATGGAATGCAGTGAGTGTCAATCTGATATGTTTTCAACGTTAATTTTAAAGGAATACGGACAATAAGTAATTTTAATGATGCAACGCTGTAAAGCTGATGGTTCAAAATTAGATACTTTAATAAAGAAGTTTACAGGACAGCAATTATCAATTTCAGGAAAAACTTTTGTAACAGTTGCAATAATTTTCCATGAAGGACCTACTGTAACTTCTGGACATTACACAGTTTATCTTAAATGTGAAAAAGGCTGGACACTGTGTAATGATTCCCAATTGATTTTTAAGCAACGTTTGCCTTTTGATTTAGCAAATTCCTATCTAATCTTCCTGAAACCTAAATTTTAGAGAGATTTGGCAACATCTGTACAAAACAATTTTACCATTTTATTGGATTACCATTGGAATTTTCAAAAAAAATGATTTTACAAATTATCATTTGGCCTAATGGAAAGGTAACCAATTGTAATGTGGACTTTTTCCATTTTTAATGAAACTTTGGAAAACCAAAAATTCAGACAAAATCTGTAACATCTGCACAATTTAAATTTTGGAATGTTATTGGATTGCCATTGGAAATGTATTCAAAAAAGATTTTTAAAATTACTATTTGGCCATGCGGAAAGGTAAACAATTCTATTGTGGACTTATTTAATTATTAATTAATCTTTCGGAAACCAAAATGTTACAGACAATCGGTGAGATCTGTACAATTTAAACTTTAGATTTTTATTGGATTACCATTGGAAATTTAATCAAAAAAGAATTTTAAAATTACTATTTGGCCTAAAGGAAATGGAACCAGATGTATTGTGGAGTTATTTGAGATATATTTTTGTGATTATACTTCTGAAACAAAAATGTCAGACGGTATTTTAAAGAAATAAGTATTGATATTAGATGATATTTTTTAAGAATATTATGCATTTCTATAAAGTTATGTTTATGCAAAAAGAGATTGTGGGCTTTTTTAAAACAATCTTTGAGATTGTTAATTTTTTTTTTGCCCGCTGTTAAATGATGAATGCAATTGCTTTCACAATTTATAGTGAAATGCAATATATTCTGAAAACAGCAAAAAAAAGGCAAAACATTTTTTTGAAAAAAATGTAAATATGTGTACTGTATTATAAAATGTTTTATTAAATATTAATACTTTTTTCTTTTTTTTCAGATTGAGATAGAACATTTTCGAAAACTAGAACCATTTTTAAAGCAATTAAAATTAAATTTAAATTAATAAATATTTTTTTGAGTGGGTATGGTAAGTCAAAAATTTCATGGTCCCTTTTTTCCACTTCTCCACAATCACATTTTCAGTTTTTCGTTGTAGTCTCTCAAGGACCTTGTAATGTGATAATTGATTTTTAGTGTTTTTAAAAAAAAAAAAAAAAAATTACGCGTACGGTAAAAAAAAAATCAAAAAAAAGTTTTAAAAACATATATAAAAAATAGTTGAAAGGTAAGGTTGGCTCTTACAAGAGCCGTTGTGTTCATGCAGGGACAGAGGAAAGAAAGAATGGGAATATTAGTCGGTACGACAAATGTGCTGATCTATTTTATTGTTCACTAGGGAAACACTGGTCTCCCTATGACAAATTAGATCATGACAAGTGGCGCACCGTATTTCAACCCTCACAAACCGATGGTTTGTTTCCAGAGGAGAAGAAAAAGGAGATGCTCCCACCACAGATGAAGGGCTCACCTGACCTACCGAAGATGGACTCGGCCCTGCAGATGATGGACCAGGCTGAGCTGCTGTGGATGTGCTTGGTTGACTTACTGAAGGGTTACCTTCAGTATGTCGAGCATGTGTCCTTCTGTGTACATCTTTAAGGTGTCTCAACATGGTGTGATTCCCGAAGGAATACTTCTTGTTGGGATTCCCTCTTGAAAGTACACGGCCACACAGCTTACAAGTCACTAAGGGTGCATTTACCTTTTTCTTGTCCTCTGGAAAAGTAAAATACTCCCATATGAAAGAGGTCTTTTCTTTCCTCCTTCTCTGCCTCAAGGTAGTGCTGCTAGCCTCACTCTCAGAAGAGCTCTGCTGTTCTGCCATCGTATCACAAAGACAACCCAGCTCCTTCTCCTAAGGGATCACAAGCAGAAATGAGGGGAATGGGTGTGGTGTAGGAGAGTTCTAGAACTGAAAGTAGTTTCAACCAATCAAAAGTTGTGTTTCATGATCACATGACCCACCGTGCGCGTACGTTACGCTTATGGTGCGCTTACGGTGCGCTTATGGCAAAAGTACGCATGCGCGTAAAAAAGACACGAGCTCGCGCGCATGCGCATAAGTCACTCCCCAACACTTCCGCGTAACGTGCGCGTGTAGCGTACACGCGTACGCGCCCCACGCGCAGTACGCGCGGCTACGCAAATTGCGTAACTATACGCAAACAGAGTAGATAAATTACGGACATTGCGTAAACCGTACGCTTACCGTACGCTTACCGTACGCGCACTAAAAAAAAAAAAAAAAAAAAAAATATTTTCAAAGTTATACTAATATATCTTACCTGTTTGGTAAAAAAAAAAAAGAGAAAACTTGAAATATTGCAGATTTTTTAGAAAAAAAACATAGTGTTTTAAGAGAATAAAAAGTTTAAAAAAACTTGTTTTTTTAAAAAAAAAACCACACATTTAATATAAGAATTTATAATAAAAAAATCATAAAAAATCAATAAAAAAAAATATGGGAATCACATATGTTATAGCTAAGAATTAGCATTTAAAAAACCATACAAATTCACTGAAAAAACCATGGGTTTCACACACGTTATAGTTAGAAATTAGCATTTAAAAAACCTTGCAAATTCACTGAAAAAACCATAGGTTTCACACATGTTATAGTTAGGAATTAGCATTTAAAAAACCTTGCAAATTCAGTGAAAAAACCATAGGTTTCACACACGTTATAGTTAGCTGGACATTTCACTCGTAAAAAACCAATGAAATTTCCCCGTTATAGTTAGTTAAGCTAACTATAACTCGCGCGCCCGCAATGCACTGCTGATGACGTCACATATTACATCACTCATGACATCACTGATGACATCTCAAATGACATCACTGATGACATCACTGATGACATCATCCATGTGATAGAGTGGCAGACCTCCTCTCACCCTAATATAACCTTTGATACACACATTCAAAAATAGAGACTGAAATTTTCAAAAAAATGGACATACCAATACCAATTACAACAACCTCTTCAATAATTCTAAGATCCACATAAACATCCACTTATTCACCAACAGTCCTGTACAGTCACTCATTCGTGTACTCACACATCATATGTACTCATACACCTATACATCCTGTAACACAATGCCACTCATCCATAGAGTTACTCACACACATAGTTACTCATGCTAATAAAGAATCAAACATACATTTATTTGCATATACAGTTATACACACACCACCACACTTACTTCTACCAAAACTTACACATACTTAGTCTTTTAAACAATCACTTATAGAAACACATACTTATTCATACAGGAACTCTTTCAATCTCTCACTCTCACATACACTCACTTATATACACCAATAGTCACATATACTAGTTTAAAACATATGTAGTTACTCATAGAGACACTATTGAGACAGCCATTCACTCACTAACACACCCATACACACACTCTTCCACCCATACAGTCCTGCACATATGCTGTCTTCAACACATACAAACAGTGAGTCACTCATTCATGCACTTATGCACTACGTAATACCCCCCACTGAACCATACAGACACTCAGACACTCATACTGATACTCAAAAAACCAACTAATAACCTATATAGACACTCATGTTGCTGCTCACCAACCCATGCAGCCACTTATACACAAAGTGAGAGACTGATACAGGTATTTACACATTTAAACATTACTCACTTAGCCATGTATTCAATAAGATACACTTAATCAGTCAGTAATACAATCAATTTTTCAAAAACAAATCATCCATTTAGACACTCATATACTCATTTATTCTTCCATCGACCTTGAGATATATAAAACATATTTAATTTTCAGAAAAACACACATTCACTGGATGATGTCATCAGTGATGTCATCAGTGATGTCATTTGAGATGTCATCAGTGATGTCATGAGTGATGTCACTGACCATGTCATGAGTGATGTAATATGTGACGTCATCAGCAGTGCATTGCGGGCGCGCGAGTTATAGTTAGCTTAACTAACTATAACGGGGAAATTTCATTGGTTTTTTACGAGTGAAATGTCCAGCTAACTATAACGTGTGTGAAACCTATGGTTTTTTCACTGAATTTGCAAGGGTTTTTAAATGCTAATTCCTAACTATAACGTGTGTGAAACCTATGGTTTTTTCACTGAATTTGCAAGGTTTTTTAAATGCTAATTCCTAACTGTTACATGTGTGAAACCTATGGTTTTTTCAGTGAATATATATATATATATATATATATATATATATATATATATATATATATATAAATGTAAATTCGTCTCTGATGCTGCCTTGATTAGGAAGACGAAGAACGGACCCAGACTTCGGTGCCAATCACTGAGATTTTATTTAAATATCTCTGTACAAGTCCGCCATGACGCGTTTCAGCCCCCACTCGGGCCTTGACCACATGATGTATATATATGTGTGCCTGTATATGAATGTGTGTCAACTTTCCATGACACCCAGAAGCTACCCTGACACTTTTTTGGTAACATTTGGGCCGCCAGTAGGTAAAATTAATTTATTTATGTATGTATATGTATAAATATATATATATATGTGTGTGTGTGTGTGTGTGTGTGTGTGTGTGTAGATAGATAGATAGATAGATAGATAGATAGATAGATAGATAGATAGATAGATAGATAGATAGATAGATAGATAGATAGATAGATAGATAGATAGATAGATAGATAGATAGATAGATAGATAGATAGATAGATAGATAGATAGATAGATAGATAGATAGATACACTAGTAGGTAGTTATAGTTAGGACCTAGTTTCCAAAGGATTTTTTTTTACTTGGTTATAACTTTGACCAATCTTTATGAAATGTTCCCAAAAAATTGTCAGGGTAGCTTCTGTGTGTCATAGAAAGTTTGGGGGTGAAACCGTGCAGTGGGGTCTGAGAAATTTGGGTGCAAAATGAGAGTTAATTTGTAATGTTAATTCCCCTAGAAACCTTTAGCCACACCAACCGCCACACCGACAGCCACATCTACCGCCTGAACTGGTGGATGGAATTACACAAAATGTGACAGAAGGGAAGATGTTGTTAGACAGATTGTGCTTTTTGTTATTTGGTGTAAATCCGTTCAGTAGTTTTTCAGAAATGTAAGTTGAAACTTATAGCGATATCTCTGGTTGCGAAGCTTTCGTGAGAAAAGACAAGCTAGTGCAGGGAAATACACAGCTCTGATTGCCTGTGCTCCAGCGGAAAAGGCAAATTCACATATTCTCCCTATGTCACAGACTCATCATCACACCAACTCATTCATACATTCATTCATTGGTGGGGCCCATAACACCAACACTCATACGTCTCACTTGAATCTGTACGCAGGAGAAAAAGCACTGGACATGTCGGTACCTTATTACCTATCAGGATTGAATTTCTTTACATTATATACATTATATACCTCTGCACCTATGGAATCCTGACCTTAACATCAAGGCACTCCACAACTTGGTCGACGGACCAATTAGTTGGACTGGTTGATGGTGATTTAGAACCAGCTAAAACACAATTAAAGCCTAGGAAACATTTGTTTAAATTCCAGTACTCAGTCAATGAATCACAAACTCATTTCTTCTTAATCCAAATTTTGTATATCTAATATTAGTTTGCTCGGGATTAGCATTTAGGCACTACCGAATATAACATAATTCGATTTATTTCAAGAAGACATCAACTTTCGAACATAAACATTGATTTCGCATTGCATCATATTTACCAAAATCTCGAAATTGGCGACCCTCCGATCACAAAGAGGATTGTTCACGTCTCTGCGACAATCTCCAGGATAAACTGTCCAATCCACGGCAATAATCAAACCATCAGATGAAATCACTCTCTCGAATTTACAGAAACCCAAGGTAAACCATGGAAATCTTCATCAGCTCAACGTAGACCCAACACCATAGACGATCATCCCAGTGAACCAGTGAACCCCCCCCCCCCTTGGGCAGACGAGGGTCTTTATACCCTATCCCCGCTTACTTCATATCAATATGCAACAATTTTAGGGGTAGAAACTGTTCGGATTGGTCAGTCCAATTCAATTTGTAATTCTTTCAAATTTTTCCAATTTTTACATGTCCCATGGTTTTCCATGAGACTTGGCATAGCAAAGTATAAAATGTGTCCTGTATTCTTCGGTTCACAGGCGAAAGTTTCGAAGTAAAGCAAGTCATTGTCCCCTTGGTAGTTCACACCGTTCATTACTTGGCAACTCTCCATGCTCCATATTAAGTTCTGCGGCCTAGCATGCCCGAATGCCAACTTAAGCAAAAACAGACATAACAATAATTAGAATATAGAAATTAAGATTCTAATGTTTAATCCCACGCTAATCCCAATATATATATTAGTATTTTCCTAGCTTGTAGCATCATTTAAAGCAATAATACTCACCATTCTGCATGTCTGAAAGCACAAAACACCACAAAAGCAACAAGAATCATGCAATTCTCTATTCCAACACAATCTAAAGTTAGTTTGCGTACCATAATTAATTAATTTAATTATTCTGCCAGGCAATTAGCATTTTAGTCCCACGTGTATCTGGTGTTTATCAAGGTGTAAGAGATGATTAGTCATCTTACTTCAAACTAATCAGTACGAGTTAACACTTAGAATGATTACGTAATTAATTTCATGCAAAATAGAGGAGGTATACAAAATGTTGTTTTACCTGCTCCATCAACCCCCCCTTTTCTTGTACATGTTTTCTTTAAATTCTTCTAGTTCTATATCTTCTGCCTCTCTTTCTCTTATTTCCTTCTCTTTTCTTTTCTTTTCTTAATTTCGCCTTTTATCTTATTTTGTAATTTTCTTCTTGTTATACACACACATCCTAGTCTCAATAATAACTCTAATATAATCACAAAGGTCACAGGTATCAGTATTTTACCCACAAAAGAACTACCTAATTTTGTTAATGAATTGTTAATAGTAGAAAAACCTTTACCAAGTTTCTCCCAAACACTTTCAACCTCCAGTGGAACAATTTCTTCATGCAAATCAGTTATATTCT
Organism: Triturus cristatus; assembly: GCF_964204655.1. NCBI lineage: Eukaryota > Metazoa > Chordata > Amphibia > Caudata > Salamandridae > Triturus > Triturus cristatus. The sequence goes on from NC_140580.1 coordinate 992,425,925, forward strand.
TAATGTATTTCTTTAAGTTTTGACTTTCGTCAGGAATATAAGTACAACAATGTTGTACCTTCAGCATTCCACAGACTCCTCCCTCTTTGGCCAATAAAATATCAAGGGCAAGGCGATTTTGCAAAATCATAGCTCTCATGGCAACCATATCGGTATTTACCATTAAGAACCCTCCTGCTGTGCTTGTTGATAAACAATCTACAACTGTAGACAATTTTCTAATTTTATGTGCATTCAGAGATATTCCAACTGCTGGTATCAGTGCTCCAAAAATATCCCCTATAATCTCTGACCAACTCTCCCTCCTTCTACGTGTTAGTTGTCTACCTCTTTCGTGCAAACCATCCTCTCCCCTTTCCACATGAAATATTTTTGGAAAGACCAGGCCTAGGTAGCAGGTTCCATACCAGTGGTCCGGTAACCTATAATAAGCTCTGTTCCCACAAATGTAATATATTCCAGGGAATACCGGATCATTTCCTCCTTTAAATCCCCATCCTCCCATGATTTTATATAAGTCATGGCATTCACTTGCACCTACAAAGTAATTATCATAGACAGTATTATCTCTACTGATGCACAACTTCCCTTTCTGGGGCCAATCTAAACCCATTGCTGGATTTGTTTCTCCCTTTAAATGACTTTTCTTTCCAATATCCCAAAATGTTGTTTCCGTCTTTTCCCCAGACACTTTCCTTTGCATCTTAATTCTCCTCTCCTCAACCATGTTCAAGAAGGTTTTCTCTTCTTTTCTCAAACTACAAGTAAGATTATTCTTAAACACTTCTTCTAAAGTTAATTCCCTTGTTTCCAAGAAAAATTCACCTAAGAGTCTACCAGGAATCACATTGTTTAGTTCAGGAACTACAGGTATTTGTGAGAAAACATTATCATCATCAGTGTAATAGTATTCTAATGTCCCAGCTAGCTAAAACACTACAAGTTATCCCATATGTCAAAGGAAGATGATGATAAGTGACACTTTCGGATACAGATGCAGGTAACTGCATGCAAACGTAACAATCCCTAACCTCCATGGTTTTTACATACTCATACAGTAACTTTGACAAAACATTATTAGAAAAATCACTTATGGACTTATCTTTATGAAGTTCTGTTCTGTCTACCAGTTTCGTAACATGACTGTCATCAATCTTTCCCTTGTTTGTTCTATTCTCGGTGTGTCCCTCTATATCTTCAAATGTTATTCTAAATGAAATTATTATTGCCAATATAATCCAGACAAGCATTAGTAATCCTGTACAACAAAAACATTTTATACCATTTTCGGAGAAACCCACATGTAGGCTTTCTACCTTCTCTGTTTGCCATTTCGGTAATGATCAGTGTCTTTTGACTTAGCCTCTTTTCATCAATAATTTCCCTTCATCTGAACCCAAGGCTCTGACTGCCTACTAGGTCCTTTTTTCTGGTCGTGTGTCTCGTCCAGAGTTTAATTCCTTGTCATTTCAATCCATGCATGAATAGTCTTTGTCTTTAGGTTCACAATCTGTATTCAGAACTTCCTGATCATCCATTTCTTCTCTGATGTCAGACAAGATAACTCTCAGGATTTCCGAATCTTCTTTCTCTTCAACTTCCTCTTCAACCATTCCTTGTACCGTCACTCTTAGACTTTCTTGGCTATCTGCTTCCTCTTGTATATCAGGAAGTGCCACATATGTCCATTCCGGTGATTTTTACTTCTGGTTCGGTTTCTTTATCCTCTTTGCATCTTGCAAGCGTTTCTGCTCAGTGTCTTCTGATTTATCCTGACTAGATACTTCATTCACTTGTTCAGCATTAGAAGATTTTACTCTCGTTAGTCGGTATCTCAATCTTTTCAGTTTGTTGGGCCAAATTTCTTTTTTTGATGGCCTCTTTAATTTTGTTCCTTTCCCTTCTCGCTCCGTTTTCCAAGCTCTTTTCCTTAAAGTTCTTCCTCCTTTATCTTCTTCTTCACTCTCTTCAGATTCTGTATCGGTCTGGCTTTTACTGTCTTTGGATTTTATTCTCAGGACTGCAGGTTCACTATCTACATCTATCCCTCCTCTTGTTTCTTCCTCACAATCTTCCTGCTGGCTAACTGTCCCTTCTTCTACCTGAGTGTGTGTTGTCCCTACACCTCCTCGGGGGTCTTCCGCAATGATCTTACCCTCACTCTCTGTATCTAATTCCTCACCTTCTATTTCTATGATTTCGGGTGGAATTTCTCTTATGCTTGTACTCGGGACTTCTGTACCAAAGATTTCTTGTTCAATTTCTCCAGTATTCTCATTTATTCTTTCTTGTATTACCAGTTGTTCTGTCTCTGATTCAGAGCTGGTATCCGAAATTTCAAGTCGTCTCCTTAGCGGTATATTCTCCTGCCCCACAATTTGGCTCAAATCCGCTTCTCCTGCTCTTGGGGTTTGCCTTGTTCTTGTTTCTTCTGATTTTGATTCAGAGCTGGTATCTGACACTTCCAGATGCTCTTCCGCAGACCGATTTTCAGGACCAGGGACTCAAAGAGTGTGACTGGCATGAATCCAATTCTTTACCTTTGCACACTTCACAGCAGTCGTTGTGGTCAGAATCCCTCGATGTGGTTTCCCCCAGCATGGAACCAGACAATTTCTCCTTCTGTGTACTTTGATGCGTACCCAATCTCCAGGACTCAAGTCATGAGCTGGCTTATTTTCGAGAGTGGTCGCATCTGGTCCAACCTGATGAAACACAGAATGAACTGTATCAGCCAACTCCTTGCAATAATCCAAGACGAAGTCATCAGATATAGGCAGTAGTTTGTTGACAGGAATGAAAACATATCTCATTGCTCTACCCATGATAATTTCATGGGGGCTTAGACCAGTGCTCCTATCAGGAATTGACCTAATAGTCATAAGCACAAGAGGTAAGACATCTGGCCATTCTAGACCTGTGGCCAAACACATTTTTCCCAATCTGTTCTTTATGGTGCCTTTTACCTGCTCAACCACTCCAGAAGCTTCTGGTCGGTAAGCACAATGCAATTTGTGTTGTACATTCAATGCTTCACAAATCAATTTTATAATTTTGTTTTGGAACTGTGTTCCTCTATCCGATTCAATCGTTACTGGGAAACAAAATCTCGGGATGAACTCTCTCAGTAGGAGTTTTGCTACAGTAACTCCATCATTCCTTCTAGTCGGGTAAGCCTCCACCCAACATGAAAACAGACACACAATCACCAATACATATCTTAGCCTGTTACATGGGGGCATTTCAATGAAATCAAGCTGCATTCGAGTGAAAGGACCTCGCTCCTGTCCTATGGTTCCCAAGCTCACCACTGTTTTTCTTCCTGGATTATACTGCTGGCATATAAGACATCTCTGACAAAGCCTTTCAGCTATAGGCCAAAACGTTGCATTATACCAGGTCTGTTTGAAGAGTCTGATCATGGCATCCCTACCTATGTGAGCCTGCCCATGGTACATCCGTGCCATGGTGGAAGTCATGCTATCAGGCATCTCTGGTCTTCCATCGTGATAAACCCAAACTCTGTCTACCTCTCGTGGTGCACACCCTGATTTTATCCACTGTTTCTTTTCTTCTTCTCCTGCCTCTTCCTGTAACTGTCTCACCTCATCCCATGTACTCACAGTGTTAGTAAAAAGCAAGGAACATGACTCCATTTCTCTCTCCCGATTACGATTCAATGAGGTTTGGTTTTGTGCACAATATTGTGCTATGTCATTGGCAAACTCGTTTTCCGCTGACACATAGTCAGTTTCCTTGGTATGCACTGCACATTTTATAACTGCTATTTGTTTAGGCAGCTGTATCGCCTCAAGTAATTTTCCAACCATCTCTGCATTTCTGATTGGAGTTCCACTCGACGTCAAGAAACCTCTTTGGGACCAAATCTGCCCAAAATCATGCACCACTCCAAACCCATACAGTAACCACAGTGACTCGCAGATCCTTTCCCAATTTGCTTGCTCTAATCAGTGCAAACAACTCAGCAACTTGAGCAGTTCGTACTCCTTTCAAATAGGCTGCTTCCAATACAGCCGCTACAGTACATACAGCATATGCAGCACTCAAATCCCTTCTCCAGTGCGCAGACATGACCCATCCACAAACATCACATAGTCACTCTCTTTCAGGGGCACATCTTTTATGTCCAGACGCGGTTTGGTGCAAAAATCAAGCACTCCCAAACAGTCGTGATCAACATCATCCTTCACCTCCGCATTCACGGCATCAGGTAGTAGTGTTGATGGGTTCACATTAGTGCATCTTACAAGACTCACATTTGTACCGCCCAGAATGACCTTTTCATATTTGGTCAGACGACTATGCGTCATGAATTGTGTTTTGCTCCTTGTCAAAAGGATTGCAACATCATGGGGCACAAACAGTCTCACAGGATATCCCATCACAATTCCTTCACTCTGTTCCAAACCCTTACACGTGGCTGCCACAGCTTTCAAATAACCAGGCAAAGCTACGGCTATGGGATCTAACACAGCCGTAAAATAGGCAATCGGTCGTCTCAATATTCCATGCCTTTCTACCAACACAGAAAGTGCACATCCATTTCTCTCACTGCAATAGAACTCAAATTCCTTTTCATAATCAGGCATTCCAAGAGCTGGTGCTTCACACAAGCTGTCTCTCAATTGTCTAAAAGCCTTCATATCTTCTTTATTCAGTTCGAGGGGATCTTTCACATCACTGTTTGTTAAGCGTACCAATGGTTTTGCAATCAGCGAAAAGTTGCTGATCCACTGGCGACAAGATCCTACCATCCCAAGAAACATTCTGTAAAAGTTTATCCATCTCAGCTCCTTCCTGGAAATTTTCGGGGTGATCCGTCAAGTGGGGCCAAGAAAAAATGTAAAATCCCCAAGCATTTTCAATAGAATTCTTTAAGAGAGGCTATAGCAAAAACTGATGTACGGAATTGCAACAAATTCAGCAGTAAGCTAGATCTTGGTTTATGTTTTAAGGGATAAATGTATAGAAGTAATTGCCCTTAAGATTTAATTGAGTCATCCGCACCTTGTCCCAGGCTCATTTGTAGTGGGTAACTATTAATTGCTCTATTTTACTAACTGCCTGTCTACACAGTTCATAAATTTAATAAGACAAGTCACCACTTGAAAATCATCTCCTTGTAGACAGAAGTTGGTGACATGATTACAAGTACAAATGCCAAACCAATAAAAGGACAGGTATGGCCACATCCTGCGCTTGTTGAGTAGAGAAGGACTAGGCATAGCAGGTGGGTCAAAGTTTCTTGCTGCATACTGCAAAGCCAACATTCCTGCAATGGTGAGGGTTGCGCCAATGTATGCAAAAAATCCAATAAAGATTCAACAACATAGATCTATAAGCCTGAGTTTATAAAACACTTGGTAGGTGTGGGCTACATATGTATGTGGATAGAGAGCTATATAGGTATTAATTGTGGTCCTTGCATGGCTTTTTTGTGAAAACAGATTTCTCTGCCAGAAAAGACATTTGTTTTAGCTGTTTGTTCAGAGCATTTCTTGAAAGAGGAGAATGGGAGGTCTGAGTCCCACAGACCTTCTGCCTTAGGGTTGTTTAGGAAGAGTTCAGGAAGATGGTCCATGAGTTAATTAATTTGTAGGCCCTGGTTTGATTTCTACCCAGAGGTAATGTTTGAGCATGGGCCTGTGAGTGTGTCTCAATTTGTGTGTGTATTTTAGAATCACAGTTTTTAAAGCCTCTTTTTAATCAATTAAGGCCGAGTTCTATCCTTATCTGCGCCTGCACTGACGTTTGCGATAGGTTGAACAGGAGTCTGTATCTTTTGCATTGTGATATGTTTAAAATAGAGCACGTTTATCAGGAAAGGCCTCTGCACCATATACAAATGTAGGAATTAGCCTTAGTTTTGTGACTTTTAGGATGGGAATTAGTGATGGATTTCTAGTTGTTCACCTCAAGGCTTTGAGGAATTCATTCGATCTTCAAACCAAACTCCAAGTATTTATATTTTGAATTATTTTCAAGTGATCTCCCACTTCAGTGCCACGTGGCAGTTTAGTGAACTTTCCTCCCAAAGATGACAGCTTTCGTTTTTGAGATTTACTATAATTTGCTTTGCTTGACAGAAGGAAATATGCACATTTAGAACATTGGCATGTTAAGAGCTCAATTAAAGATAATGGAGTAGCTCCAGGCTTATAATGGATGGTATAAGCCTCAAGTTTCAACATTCTGTTTGTCTTTCTATTGCTCCCGTTTTAATTTAGAACATCTTACCCTTAGTGGGTTGGAATGTTCTAATAGCATTATAGCCCTTCTGCCTCGGGTTATATCGGTTGTTAAAGGCCCTCTCCCAATACCATCAGAATTTTTAGGTTTAGGTAAAGTGCAAGTGACCATTTCTGACAGGATTAGAGTTAAATGCATCAAGCTGAGCACTCATATCAGCAATGTTTAAATTGAATAGTAAGGGAGCGAGAGCACAATCTTTTTTAAGGCCTTTAAGTGTATTGATGTTGGCAAATATGGTCTGATTTGTGGCCAGTTTTATCTTGGCTCAAATATCTGTCTGTAGCATATGGAATGCACATAGAAGTTGTGGTGGAATATGTCAACTGTCCAGTTCTTTCCAGGGCATATTTCTGTGAACATAGTCAAAAGCTATTATGAACTCTACAAAACAGGCATCCTGTAGCCTCTTCTTTTAAATTGACTGCCGATCATCATGACTGGGGGACAAGATTCTCTGTGGTACTTACATGGCTTGATAGCTCATTTGATTGAATGGTGTTGAATTATTGCTCTGTGCCCAAGCTTCTTAGACGAGCATATGATACAGATATAAAAAAAGGGCTCCAGAGGCACTGAAAATAACTACCAATAAGTACATTGTAGCAACATTCCTTAATTCACAAACATCATTCAGTTCACCAATGGTGGTGTGTAATTGGTCAATCCACTTGCACTCAGATTCGGTAATAGCATCAAGAGAAAAGGAGAAAATGTATTCCCAGGCATACACAAATCGGAAAAAGCAGTGCTTTAAACTCTTATCCCCAAATTGGAAAGTCCTCAATACTTGGTCTAAAATCTAAGCCTTCTAGCAACAAACAAAATTATAAATATCACATAAAGAGAGAACAAATGGTGATGGCTGCTCTCCCTCAATCATCAAATATTTTGAAAAGTACCGAACCGAACCTGCTTAATATTCGCCGAAATAATGGTCTGCTCAGTTAAAAGAATCAAGCCAAAATGAATTTCAAGTTGATTACCCGTGCCCAGGTTAAAACAACAGCTGCCTGTGAGCATCAAAGCTCTTAAGCATTGTTCCTGTGTGTTTGCGATAAGTTTCTTTACCTGACTGAAATCTCATTTACGTGATGTGGCGTAGTGATGCAAAATCAGGTATTATGTATTACTTCTTGTGCTGCATCATTACTGCTGTGTCTCTTTATCTCCATATGCCTCCTTCAGGCGATGATTACAGACTGCTTGAGGACCTAACAACTGGCAATGAGGCTCTGCATGACTCCACTGCACTAGGCTGTAACACTACTGTTATATCTTTATACAGTGAAAAATGTAACCACGCCTATCATCATTAAAAAGGATAGCAGTCCAGAATTGTGTGAAACTCTGGCCACCTTTTTTCTTCAAAAAGTTGAAGGTATTTTTTCCATTTTTTCTCCGGAATCGTATGAAGTAGGTTTACCTCCAGGAATTCTATCCAAAAAGAACTCGATTCCGGACTAGTTTTTGACCAGTTTTTACCTCTTAGGCTCGAAGAAACTGTTAAACTTCTTAACTCTGCTCGTTCAGGCTCCACTGATCCCTGACCAGCTTCAATACTTAAATTGCTTCCGGAAATTATCTGCTCCGTTTTAAGCCCATAACAACATTTCCTCTACTGGGATTTTTCCGATAGTTTGGAAAAAGGCGTCTATTCTACCTCTTCTAAAAAAAAAATACCTTAGACCTTAGACCCTCTTGATCCTGGCAGCTATCGGCCTATTTCTCGGCTTCCGTTGCCCGCATAAATGATAGAGAAAGCCATCAACATTCAACTTAGCTCCTATTGTAATAACAATAATGTTTTTGACAAAACTCAATATGGCTTTAGAGCGAATCACAGTGCGGAACTTGCTCTAATTAAATCATGTGTAGAGATAAGGGAGGCTCTTGACTGTGGTGGGAAGGCTGTGTTGATAACATTGGATTTGTCAGCAGCCTTCGACACCGTCCATCATAGGGTGCTGATGGATCGGCTGTCTGGGATTGGGGTTTGTGGGGTTGCTTGGAAACTCCTTCAATCCTTCCGATCCGATAGAACCCAGCCTATCGACCTGGATAACCATAAATCAAGGCTGTTTAGCCTCCCGTGTGGGGTCCCTCAGGGGTCCTCGCTGAGCCCCACCCTTTTAATATTTATGTTATATCATTAGCTGCACTGATTAGATCTTTTGGTTTTCAGTTAACCTCATATGCTGATGATACACAGATTGTTCTTTCCATCAAAAACGGTCATGAAAAGGAGGCTGGAGCTCGCTTCCATGACTGTATGCAAGCCATATCAGGTTGGATGGCTTTAAATTATCTAAAGCTGAATTCAAGCAAGACTGAGGTGATTGTATTCGGTAACAACCCTCATATGTGGACCCCGGATTGGTGGCCCTCAGAGTTGGGAAATCAGCCTACTCCAACTCTGAAAGTAAAAAAACCTAGGGGTCATTGTGGACAATAGATTGACTTTCAATGATCATATAAGTTCAGTAGTTTCCTCCTGCTTTCTTATTTTGCGAATTCTGAGGAAAATTAAACCCTTTCTCTCTCCAACGGGCCTTAGGACAGTAGTCACTGTTCTTGTTATGTCATGCCTAGACTACTGTAATAGCATTTATCTGAATGCCCAAAACCAACATCTTAATAGGCTTCAGATAGCCCAGAATGCAGCCGCCAGGCTTCTGACAGGCATACCCAAATTTGTTTCGGTAAAAAGAGAGTTAACTCGGCTACATTGGCTCCCAGTGAAGCAAAGGGTTTATGCGTAGCATTTAAGGCTCTCAACGGTATTGGCCCTAACCATTTGAGGCAAAAATTCAAATGGTATGTCCCTTACAGGACCCTGCGGTCTAAAGGAGCAAAAAATGTCCAGATCCCCACTGTTAGGAAAACCAGCTGGGGAGGCAGGAGTTTTATTACCTGCGCGTCTAAGGCTTGGAACGAGCTTCTGTTCTTTCTGAGAAATGCCGGAGACCTTCTCTCCTTTAGAAAGGGTCTGAAAACCTGGCTCTTTACTCATTGAACCCCCTCCGACAACCGCTTAAGCAGAACTCAGCGCCAGGACTCCCTATGGAAATCGTGCGCTTTTATAAATGTTACTAACTTAATATAAAATAACTTGCTTGCACTTATTATGTGAGTATCTGTGTTGCATCTTTCAATTCTATTAGTTGCCTAGCGCAGTAGAATGTTACTCTCTTGGAATCTCCAGTGAAACAGTTAATCTCTGGATGCTGATGATGAGAGATGCTTTGTGAGGCTCCTTGGTGCTGTACTCTCTTTCTGGATTGAATCTACCTTTTTAACCTTACTTTTGGACTGGACTTCTTATTCAAGGATGCAACATAAACTGGTGACAAGTGGGCGGAATCAGCACCCAAGAACCCACTTCTGTGTGCATTGTTTCTGAAGTCTTCAACCTCTTGACCTCAAATTCAGGACCTCACAAAATCTTCAGCGATTTCTCTCCAGCTTTATTTGACTAACTACTGAACTCTTGGTTCTCTATTACTCATGAGATTCTTTTACGCTTTACCTTGAAGTCAACTGGTTCACCGTTTTAAAAGACTTTGCTAGTTTTTCTACCCTCATGCTTGGAACGGACTCTACCTTTATGTCTGGTTTTCAATTTGTTACTTATTTTCATTGTGAGGGTGCCTCATTCACTGTTTTGCCTTCATTCATCTCAATCATCGTGGACTTTGATTTATTTGCGAGCACTCAACTGCATTTACTTTTTCTGTTTGTGCTACCTCACATTGGGCCATATGTAGGTAACATACTATTTACCGATGCATAAATACCGAATTTTACCGAATCGGTATTTAAGAATCGGTAAATAGTATGTAGGTAAAAAATCGGTAAATTTTACCGATTCGGAAAGATTCGGTATTACTGATTCGGTATTTACCGAATCGGTAATGAGGCATACCTTCCCATTGATTCCTATGGGCCTGGAGGTCCATAGGAATCAATGGGAAGCCATTCACCATTACCGATTCGGTAAATACCGAATCGGTAATAGGGGGAGCATATTCAAGGGTGGCAGGGTGTCACATTGACACCCTGTTGCACCCCTGAATCGTGCATGTGTGCACATGTGGCGCACATACATGCCCTAAGGGCATGTATGTCTGCCACATGGCACTGTCAAAACAGCAAAAAATAGATTTTTGAAAGGTATTCGATATTTATCACCAACCTGTATTTGGTGGTAAATACCGAATCCTGAATACAATAAAACACTCACTTGAGTGCTCCCTACATATGTTTTACCGATTCGGTATTTTACCGATCCATTACCAATTCGGTAAATTACCGAATCCTTAAATCATGCCTTCTACATCTCAAATGCCTAAATACCAGCCGGTAACGGGATATTTACCGAATTTCGGCCATTACCGACCGGTATTTAGCTACCTACATATGGCCCTTAGTATCTGTGAGATTTCTACGGACATTTATACTCGACGATTTCCGGTTATGATGAGTCATTTAGAAACTATGTTACGGATCTTCATCAACGCATTCAGCTACTTTCAAATCTACTCCGCATTCCATGTATTCTTACCGTGAATCACTGGAACTTTGTGGGTTAGGTTTGTGGCGTTCTTCATTCCCGGATTCCATCTTCGACTTCGATGTCATACGTCGACCACATCAGTGATGCTACACGTCACATATTCTGCATGGTCACGTGTTTGTGTTCCGTTGCTTAGCAAAACGCCACGTTTCCACACATCCACTTTGTTTCCAAATTTTGCGTGGTGACGCCCACACCTGGCAAAGCTTCCTAGCAACTCTTCATTTTAAGAAAATAATTTATTTTATTTTTCAGCACTTTGCGCAGTCGTGTGCACATCTCTTCAAAAATTAGCATTCTACCTGCATTCTTATCCTGCATGTGAGGACAATTCTTTATGAGGATCAACTAACTTCATTTTGTGAGTACTTTCAGCGTGGTGATGCGCACACCTCTTTTCTATTTCCAAATTTTCATTTACAAGTACTTTAAGTGTGGTGATGCGCACACCTTATCTTTGTGCATTATTTTTTATCAGAATTGATTATTTTCATTGCAGCACAGTTATTTATTATATTTATAGTGTGGTCATATGTATTTTTCAGAATAGTACAATCATACGCCTATTTGTTTATGATCATTACCTTACACTGTTTTACTCTACTGTGTGTTTAATCATTTCTTTTGATATATGGCTCTTCAAACGGCTATTCTTCCGGCTCCTTTCCTTTCTGAGCCTAGAATTCCAAAAATTAAATGGAGTCAGTGGTACACGTCCTTTAATAGTTACCTAATAGCCATTCATGGTGTACAATTTTCAGCTGCCAGGAAAAATGCTATGTTATGCAATTGCTTAGGATCTGAGGGTCAAAAAATTTTTGATCATCAACCCCCATTGTTCATCCTCCTTCAGATGATTGGAATGAATTTACTGAAGCTATTAGCAGATTGGAAAAACATTTTAAGGACGAACCCAGCATTATTGTAGAAAGACATACATTTTACACTAAGACATACATTTTACACTCGTAAACAACATGAACATGAGAACACTGACAATTGTTTTGCTGAACTAAGAGTACTAGCTGCTCTGTGTGAATTTGAAGGTCCCTTAGAACAATACCTAAGGGATCAAATTGTTGTAAACTGTTTTGACTCCAAAGTTCAAGAAAGAATTCTGTGTTGTAGAAATCCATCTTTAGCAGACACTTTAGAAATAGCCAGAGGGATTGAACGTTCTGTTTTTGCTTCTAAAGAGTTAGGTAAAACTAAAAATATTGTCACTGAAGCAGTAAGCAAACTCTCACTAAAACCTACTTTAAATACTTCTTAGTACAACAAACCTTCTTATAATAAGTCTGATATAAAGAAGTCAGACAGACTCACTCAGTGTTTTAGATGTGGTTCTAAATCCCAATTAGCCAATGCACCTAATTGTCCAGCCATTGGAAACATGTGTACATATTGCAAAAAGTCTGGCCATTTTGCGAAGGTTTGCAAAATAAATCTAAAGTAATGAGTCTACACACTAATCAGTGACCATAACTGTCTAACTATGGAGGCTGTACTATGGAAGGCGAAAAGGGGCCCCAAACCCAACATAATAGGTAATATCGAACCCCATCGTCCCAACGGTACTAGAATTAGGTGGAAAGGGGATAAAGCAGATATCTTGTCCAACTCCATTATTAATATTTGTCTTAACGATATTTCCGTTATTTTAGAGAGTAAAGAACTGACGGATGTAACTATCCCTAAGTTTATTAATATTAATACTACTATCGAGGCAAAATTTACAGTGTTCCTTAAGGGCAAATCGTGCAGGCAAAAGGGATGGTTTGACCATGCTAGCACCATTGCACTTAAGGGTCTCAAAGAGGCACTTGCTGCTAAACCTAGAGACATAAATTTGGTTAGGGGGCTTAGAGCCACCTATCAGGCAACAATTGTCAACAGGAAGGCCGAATTAAGGCAAGACGCCTGGGACAAGTTAGACCAGGCAGCTGAAACCTCAGACTCCTCTCTTTTCTGGGCAACAGTTAACTGTCCATTTCTTAAAAATGAGGAGATGCCTGAGCTGACTGCTAACGTTAGTGCAGAAAGTTGGGTTTCCCACTTTTCCATGATTTTTGAGTCGGATAAATCCCTGGATGTAGATCGAGGTGACTGGCCTGTCATTCCTTTAGATATAACCATCTTTGAAGTTCAGGATAGTATTTTTGCCAGTAAGGGAGGTAAGGCCCAGGGGCCAGATGGGGTGCCCATTGATGTCTATAAAAAAGAACCTGAGATTTGGGGCCCGCTACTAACAAATGTGTTTAACGCAGCAGTCTGCTTCGGTGTCCCACCCTCATGGGAGGAATCCATTATAGTACCTATCTACAAGAAGGGAGAGAGGAGGGATGCCAAGAACTATCGACCAATCTCCCTTCTAGATTCCTCCGTAAAAATCATGAGTAGGGTGCTCCTGGTCAGACTCGAAGAATGGGCCGATTCTAATAACATACTGGCAAACTCTCAATATGGTTTCAGGAAGGGACGGGGGACAGTAGAACAGTGCCTTAACCTTGAACTTCTAATAGGGAAATATACGAAGGCCAAGAAAGGTTCTCTTTTTCTCTGCTTTGCAGATTTGAGTAGTGCCTTCGACATGGTGAACCACAAGATTTTATGGGAGAAACTTCTGGAAATGGGAGCTCCGGAGGGCATTGTTCACTTCTTGGCCCGGCTATACGCCAATCTTAGATCTAGTGTCCGTTATGGCCCGGGAGGAGAGTGCACTCCTAAGTTCCCTATTAGACGTGGTATCAGGCAGGGGTGTGTACTCGCCCCCCTACTTTTTACACTCTTTATTAATGAGGTTGACTCGGTCTTAAAAACTGTAGCGGCTGATACCCCTAAAACCCTTGATTTTCATATTCCCGTTCTACTTTACGCTGACGACGCCGTTATTTTATCTAGGACCCCTATCGGCCTTCAACGTCTAATGGACAGATTTTCTCTGTTCATCAAGGACAGGAAGTTGAAGATCAATAAATCAAAAACCTTTGTCATGGAGTGTGGTAATAGTTGTAAAAAACCACATTCCTTTTTCATCGAAGGGCAAAAGGTCCAAACGGTGGACTCTTTCAACTACCTAGGTATCACCTTTTCCAAATCAGGTAGTTGGTCCAGCGAGATTAACTATGTAAGGGGTAGAATGGCGAAAAGTGCCCATGGGGTGTTTCAGTTTGCTTCTAAACTTGGGGATAAACGGCTCATGGATATGCTGAAAATTTACCAAATGAGGTGTCTTTCTATTACTCTCTATGGTGCTGGTATTTGGGGGCACGCCCCGAGTGGAAGTCTACAAGTGGAGGAAAATACCTTTCTAAAAAGACTTTTAAGTCTACCCACTTCGGCTTCTACCGACTTGGTGCATAGGGAGAATAGAATCCAACATCTCTCAGACTCCGTAGCCCTTAGACCACTTATGCTCTGGCGTGCAATTTGGGTAAAGGAAGAGACCTCTTTAAATAGAGTTATTATTGAAGACTGTCTCTCTACCGATAATCATTTAAAGATTCCATGGGTTAAATTTGTTTCTGATAGTTTTTTGGAAATCTATGATCTTAATGTAATAGAGGATCACTATGCCGCCTCTTGTTTGACCAAAAACGAGTTGAAATCTGCTTTTATGAACTATAGGAACGAGAAGCGAGGGAGGATTAGTGGTAATTTAACAACCTGTCGGTTTTATGGAAGTTTCAGTGAAACGACAGGGTTTCAACCGTACCTGAGTTTTGTTTCCAGACCCTCCCACAGATTCGTTCTGACAAGACTCCGTTTTGGTATTGTTCATCATTTGGTGGCATTTCCAAGCATTAGAAAACACCCAATTGGTCCTTGCCCATGTGACAATATTACTGTACAAAGTACCATGCACTTCTTACTGTTTTGTTCATTTTATGGGAATATTCGTTCAGCTTTTTTAAAACCCGTTTTTAAGAAGTATGGAGTTAGGACTGTAAATGATACTATGAAATTGTTATTCAACCCATCACCTGATGTCTGTTTTTTTACTGCCACTTTTCTTCTACGGGCCATCAAAGCAAGGCCAAGTATGTCATTTTAAAACTGTTTTAAAGTATTTTTAAATGTTAGATTGATTTGTTAAAATGATGATGTTGTTTTATATGTATGTATGTGCTTTTATGGACTTTGTCTTTAAGCTCCGAATAAAGCCTTATGAACTTAACTGAACTGAGTCTACACACTCAAGATTTGAGTGTCTCCTCAGTTATACATACTGACACTCTTCAGGTTAACAAAATTCTGTTACCTGTTGACATGTTACACTCTTCTACACATTCTGAGAAATGTGATCCTGTTTGTGATGATAAAATTGGCAATGTTCTTACCAAAGTCACAGTAGATTCTGGTTCTCCAGTTACCATTTAAAAAAAAATTCTTTTATTGTATTTTGTAAATACAAACATGTTATATTAGACCAATCATGCATCAATTTTGTGAGATATAAACATTTCTGAGAATACAGCTGCATTTGTAGTTCAGTATCAAACAAGTTATTATGTGCAAAAACATAATTTGCAACTATCTCTCCATGTTAATAAATGTAGTTTGTATCTCTTATTCACTTCCTGTTGCCTTTATTTACAATAGACACTGCCGCTCTGCATATTCATATTGATTAGTAAATGCAATTCCCGGCTGCAAGATGTATCGTTTGAATGCTAGGTTCATAAGCTGTCTGTATTGAAGTACTGCTGTGCTGAGTAGTGGTCAAATGACCGGCAGCGGTGATTAGGCTAAAAGATATTACATTTTTATTTTGTGGAGATATAAAGAAAAGAAAAAACTAAATTGGTTCTCCAGTTACCATCCTTTAAGATATATTCTTTTTAAAAGAATGAAAAGGTATTAAATTACTCCCTCCTGATATTCGCACAGAAGTATTTGGAGGTCAGCAGATTGACATGATGGGTTATTTTACTGATAATCTCATGTCCAAGGACAGATTAATTCATTCAAAAGTTTATGTAGCCAAGAAATGATACAATATTCTTGGTTGGAGAGATCAAGGCAAATTTGGAATGGTTTTGAGACCTGGTACAGATGTTCCTATTTCTTTAGTCGACACCATACATGTTGATACCCCTCCTTTAGATCAAGTTATTGCTAATCATCAAACTGTTTGTCAAGATAATCTTGGTTCAGTTAAAGGATTTCAGCATAAAATTGTTCTTAAACCTGATGCTACACAAGTAATACACAAAGTAAGACATGTTTCCTTAAGCATCAGAGAAAGGTTGAAAGAACATCTTCCAAAATTGTGTTCTGATGGAGTTCTAGAACCCATTGATTCTTCCTTATGGATTTCTCCCATTGTCGTAGTTTCAAAAAAAATTGTGATGAACTTAGGCTCTGCATTGACTTGAGATCCTTAAATAAGAATATTCAAGTTGATTGGTTTCCATTACCACGTATTCAAGACATGTTGGCTCAAATAAAGTGTACAGAAATGTTATCTACCATCGATTTAAGGGCGGCGTATCATCAAATAAAATTACACAAGGATTCTAGAGATCTGACTGCTTTTAATACTCCTTTTGGTGCTTTTCGTTTCCTTAGAATGCCCTTTGGACTTGCTTCCGCACCATCAGTTTTTCAAAAACGTATGTTCCAATTATTAGGTAACATCAAAGATGTACTTGTACTTGCTTATCAAGATGACATCTTAATTTCTTCTAACAATGTTCAAGAGCATCTTGTTAAATTAAATCAAGTCCATGGGATTTTGGAAAAACATGGGATGACAGTCAAAAAACCAAAACGCTAATTTTTATTGAGTGAAGTAGAATATTTAGGTCATGTAATTTCTGCTACTGGCATTAGACCCAAACAAGATCTATTAAAAGCGATTTGTGACTGTGCCCAACTATCTGATAAAGATCAATTAAGATCTTTCTTGGTCTAAGTGATTACTATTCTCATTTTGTTCAAAATATTCCATTTGCTAGTGAACCGTTGAGAAAATTAGTTACAAGTAATATGAAATTTATTTGGGGAGATGAACAACAATATTCTTTTCAGAATTTAAAAGATTTAATTATAAATGCACCTGCTCTTAAACCTTATGCTGAGAATGTTATGTCTTAGGTCACAGTTGATGCCAGAAATTTAGGTCTCGGTGCTATTGTTAGTCAAATGGTTGACAGTGTTGAGAATACAGTGGCATTTGCTTCTCAAAAACTCTCTACAGCGGAAAAAAATTATAGCACCATAGAAAAGGAGGCACTTGCTTTTGTATGGGGTGACAAACATTTTGCAACATATTTGTGGGGAAGAGAGTTTGTTCTAGTTACTGATCACAAACCTTTATTTTTCATTTGGAATGAAAACGGATTAAAAAATGCTAGTCCTAGGTTGATACGTTTGTTTTCCAAACTGTATTATTACAATTTCTCTATGAGACACATTCCAGGAGGAAAGAATTTTAAAGCAGATTTTCATTCCAGATGCCCTTCTAATACTAGTAATGATGAAATACTTGCAGATGAAAAGGAAGTTGTTGTAGGCTTATTGGATGGTCAAGTTTTGGCTAAGGAGGTTATTTCTCACCTTGACTGGAAATGAGCATCTACATCTGACATATGCCAAGTCACTCTTAAGAATTTTATTTGTAGTGGTTGGCCCAGAGAAGATGAAATTGGAAAAGAGTTCATCTCTTATTTTAAGGTTAAAGATGAGTTAAGCGTAGAAGGCAATTTTATCATGAGAGGCTCTTCACTTGTTCCTCCTGCTAATTTAAGAAATACACTTATTAGGTTGGCACATAAAGGACCTGTAGGCATCACGGGAACAAAAAAAAGATTACGTCTATATTATTGGTGACCTGGAATGGATATTTTGGTTGAAACCATTTTAAGTAATTGCAGACATACAGAGAATACACTTCGTACTCATAACTCTTCCTTATGTCCTGTCAATCTTCCGCAGAGACCTTGGGAGAAATTAGGACTTGATTTTGTTGGTCCCATTAATGGTTTGAATGATGGATATAAATACATTTTGACGGTTGTCGATTATTTTTCAAAGTGGGTCTCTTATACATTTCTGAGAGACCCTGACACTGAAAATGTGATTACATTTTTGAGACAACTATTTTCTTCTGAGGGTATACCTGCATTTTTAGTGTCAGGTAACGGAGTACAATTTGTCTCACACAATATGAGAAGTTTTTTAAACAACTTTGGGGTTAAACATCTCACTACTGCCCTCTATATTCCTCAAGGAAATGGTTTAGTGGAGAGGGTAAACCGTATTTTGAAAGATTCCATTCAACGTGCTTCTTCTTCTGGACTACATGTACAAGATGTGGTGAGTGATAGAATTTGGTCCTACAATAATATCCCGCACTCCACCACAGGTGTTACTCCCTTTGCTATGTTAGCAAGTGAGATTTAACCTGCCAATCCACCTCCCATACACTAGTATGCCCCTACATGGTTAAGGCAGGTTTTGAGGAGACGTAAGGATCCGGCGATACCCGCGGTTAGCAGGAGTTTCAATATCACCTCACAATTCTTGTTGATACAGCGCTGTTGTGTCAGCGCTCTATTACATGTTGTAACTTCCACGGCACGCCTACTTTGCATCTCATTAGCGATGTTCATCGCTGGAATGATATGCGGTGCAAAAACGGCTGCTAACATGCGTTAATGCATGTTAGCGCCGCATTGTAAATATGGAGATGACATTATCGCCGCTCTTTTGTCTTTTAAAGCCAAAAAAGCGGCGAATTGACCCTTGATAATATGCCCCCTGGTTCCTAAGGTATCTACGGGTGGGGTGGCTCTCCAACCTCTTGTCTTCCACAGGGTTTCTTCAGGGTCCACTGGGAAGGGTACTCTTTCTTTAAAATTGCAACAGAGGCTTACACATTGATTTGTACGGTTGTGTTCCTACACTGCACCCGTCCTGTGTGGGGCTCCTAGATACTCACCTTGGGTCCCCAGCACTTCTACGTCCTCTAAGTATTGTCTTGACTCGAGTCATGGTTCACATAGCACAATTTTAGTATATGGTTTTGGCCTCCCCCTGGGGACCACTGTGTATTCTGTGCTATGTACCTGTTTCTATTGCAAAGTATTGTGTGCATTGTGTATATCTCCAGCTAGGAGATCTCTGTATGTGTTAGTGAGTGTCTTATAATAAATAACTGTATGTGTTAGTGAGTGTCTAATAATAAATACATATTTTTATAAATACACTGTGTGGTTCTTTATCACTTAATCTATGCCTATTAGATTATGTTCTGATAAAACAAGCTGCTTTACACTTCTTCTGGACTAACCCTGGAGACTTCTCTCCACAGCTATCACTTAAAGAGCTTTCGAACGTTGTCTAAGACCAGTAAAATCACCTTATGGGTTGTCTGGATCAGTGCAAGGTGTCCACTTACATAAGTGTACATCATATACTGAGCCAGCCTCTCACAATCCCTTACTGAAAATCAGAGAATGAGGAAGTGCATCTGGCGTCACTGATCCGCAGTGTTGCTCGAGAAAGACAAGCATGTCCAAGATAGCAGTTGGTCATATTAAAGTACTAAGGCCTAGCCCAAAGTACAGATGACCAGGAGAGTATATATTCATGTGGTGGACTTATCCTGCTGAAAACAGTCATTGTATGGTGATCCAGCCCTACCCACAAAGACAATTGTCGCTGAGTCAAGCAACTACTTGAGCTGCCACCTGGAAAAACTACAACTAGTACAGTTTGTGCTCAGCCTCAGTACATGCATGAATACACCTGCTTACTTTCCATCTCTACTCTACAAAATGGGTTGCATGAAGAGCAAAAAGGTAAAATTGCCAATTGTTCCTACATGAAAACAGGCGCCACATGAATCTGGCTTATCCAGTTCCCCTCAAGACAACAAGTAGAACAAGAGCTGCCAAAGTTGATGGACGAGAGGTTCAACAAGAAGGTAAATTCCACCCTCTGGGTATCCTCAGTTGTTGTCACCAAGAATGTGGAACAGTCTTGCCAAATGTACATCTGTGTCAACAGTACCTATGATACTGAAGTTCAAGCATGAAAAACACTGATACATACTACTAATAAATTAATAGCCAACTTAACTGAGGTAAGATGGTTCTCCAAATTGTAATCTTATTGCTCGCCAGACACAGCTTCCTAAAGACTTGTTTCACATAATCTTTTCTACTCATGGTCGTCCCGTAAGGTATAAGCGGCAGAATTTTGCTGTCTCCTCAGTAGCAGATACTTTCTAGAATTCCAACCAATAGAATGCAGGTGACCTCTTTGGGTATTTTCTCTGTTTTGATCTGTTTTATTGTTCGTGACATCATTTTAAGATAATCAGCAATGCTACAATATTCAAGAATATTCTTGAAACACAGTCAGTATATATGTTACACATATTGTCGAATCATGCTAAAAACCATTTTTCCTATCAATTGTCAGAGGTACAGATATTTTAGTATCCAAAACAGTTGAACTGTTCTTAGTAGTTGAGATATACGTATATAATGACATGAATTCTAATGGGTATAGTCGGCTATTTATTGCTCATACAATAGCTGTATTGATAGTTTGGGTTGTGGTCAGCCATTCCCAATACCTCAATCCCATTGTTGTGACCTTGTGCCTTAGTCTTGTCCTATATTGTAAAGGGTGTGGATGTTACTCACCTCTCACCACTAATCGCAACCCAGAAACAATCAGGGAGCCTATCAATGTTCACAGTCTCTTTAAAAAACATTATCCTTTACGAAAAGACTATCCCTTTTCCGCCTACACCTTTGTTGTCGAAGAGTCTCTCCATCAATGTCGACCCGTATAGGAATTATGTTACTCATTGTTTATTTCCCGGATTATTAAATCAGTTTGGGTATTCTCGACATCATTCATGATCTGCACCAAAAGAGGAAGCCATGCCAGACTGTATGTCACCTTGCAGCAACTAGAGGAGAAGAGGCTTCACCAGCATAATGAAATGTGCAAATTTCACAAGTTCAGCCTGGAGAACTTTGGCTACGTGCTTTTGGTGATTGGAACGAAGGACGGCCAATAGAAGTTGCAATTCATGGAACCTATGCACTTAGCTGAGAATAATTCTAAAGTCTGAAGTTCTCTCATGATGATCAGTTAATGTAGGTGCTTTTTACCCAAGCTGGCCAGTGTGACTGGGCCCCTGCTTGAGATTCTGAAGCAATGTCTGACACAGGCACTATATCTTACAGTACTCTATCATTTCCACTGCTATTATTACTACTGCTAAATGTTGGAAACTAATAATACTAGCACCCTTGGTACTAATGAGAACCAATACTTCTAGCTCTAGCATTATTACTTGCACTACAACTCCTAAAGCTACTAATACATGTACCCTCCTGGTAGTATCGATACTTCTATGGGTAAATTGCCTATTGCCAATGCTACCGATAACAGTATGAGTACTGCAACTGATACCTGTAGTGCAACTACTATTAGTGGTTCAGTCTGCAAAGTCATATCCCTAGCTACAGAAAGGTGCTGCAATGCTTTCATTACCAATGGCAGATAACTATTTTTACTATAAGAGCTGCTAGCAGAGGTATTACAGCATCTACTGGTACTACAACTCGTACTACTGGTAAAACAAATGCTAAAAGAACAATTGATGGATGGAATGCTGAACAATGTCAAACACTCACCCCTGTTACAGAGTTCTGGGCATAAATCCATAGTTTTTGTGCTCGCCACACCATTCCAGTTTTGGACCCAACGATATGCACTTGACACTGCTCCCCATAGGAACAGTCCAGTCTGAACTTCCAGAGCAGGTCCTCCTCAGACCGGCAACAAGTATCTTAGGACCGGTTTTGGAGTATCAACCCTCATCAGCCAGGATAGCTTGACTCCGGTGGCATGGAGAGCACATGACCCACGTTTGCTATATCTGTGCATTGCATGATTTTACCCCAATACATAGCCTGGCCCTGATTCATAATTTTGAAAACTAACGGGCCCCTGGAAAAAGGATAAGACCTACCAATGAAAGAACTGATTGGAAAAAAGAAGAACCAACGATACAAATAAAACAAACACATTAATTGCTATTCGAAAAAAGAGCAATAATCCAATGCATGCAACATATTTTCAAAATCTGCGAATCCTATTTCTAGAAAATGGTAAACAGAACAGGATTATATTTATATTGTTTTTTTATTTATTATTTATAATTGAATTTCCACAATTTATTCTCATATCAAAAACAGAGAAACATACATGGGCATATATTTACAAAGAAGGTAGAATTGATAAATACATTTCTCTGTGTCATCAATCAAAACCACATGTGCATGTTATCTAAACCTGACAATGAATTTAGACAACTTATAGAACAGTTAAGAAATTGACATGATGCAATATTACAATATACATGATGGTTCAATGGCCCGCACCTCAAATCTGATTATACATTCAAAGAATGAAGAGGGAAAAAATATTTTTTTTAAAATATATATCAGTGACGTCTGATGGGAAAACCCAAAATGGGAAAACCAACGCGTTTCGGCAATGCCGTCATCAGGATTCCATCACTGTGGTTAACTGAATGGTGAAAGAAGAAACGAAACCCTACAAAATCGGTCCAGTTGCAAATCCCTCGTTATAATTAAATAACCATAGCTGACTTTTTCCTGCTCCTCGTGCTAGGATATCTTAGCGATATGAAGTTACTCGGTCGAACTATATCACCTATTTCTTGGAGGTGAGTGATGATGGTGTTACCAAGATACGTTTTTCTTTGGTTATCGAGTATATAAACTTCGAAAATGCCTTTGCTAGAGTGCGATTGACTCTGATGTGTCAAAGCAATAATTTTCTTCACACTAATGAAAGAAATAGACTCCACACCAGCCGCACGTGTGATTGACCGTGATGTCGATTCACATCACGGGCAATGCATATGCCACACCGGTGTAGGGGTGTGAATAAAAAGCACGGAGCCTCTTCTGGAAAGCACAACGTCTCTGCCAGGGCGGTGCCTCTCAACTCGCCATGAGGCCAAGGCCGACCTCATGAGCGGAGTTGCCTGCGATGCCGTGCGCCTGCCGGACCCCGGCACGCTGGTCCACGAACCCGTCAGGCCCGCCCCTGCGCACCGAGGCCACAGTGATCACCTGCCGACACCGGCGTATGTCAAGGAGGGCCCACCACATGCCGGCGCAAACTCCAAGCCCGAGAGCCGCACCCTTGGCAGCCTCCTCAGTCTATCACGGCCTCCACGACACAGGCCCGCTTTACTCCTTTCTCGTTGACGTACTCTACTGCCGCCTTCGGACTACTCTTTGGCCCAGTTGGTCACATGTGCGAAAATGTGTCCAGATTCATGAAAGGCAGTGACCCCAATTCCGGGCCAGCGGCCACAGCACACAGCACCAGACCCTCCCCGATCAGTGACGCATAGTTCCATATGGGCTATTTGCGACACGTGGTGCCACTAACCCTGTTCAACGCCAGCCTGCGACACATGGTGCCACTAACCCTGTTCAACGCCAGCCTGTAACACGTGGTGCCACTAACCCTGTTCAACAACAGCCTGCGACACGTGTATGAGGGACCAGGACTACCCTGCGGACCAGTAGGTCCCACATCCAGCATCTTGGCGCTAATCACAAATGGCAGAGTCCACACCAGTGGTCGCACGGAGAGGAGTAAGAGGAAGATGCGACTCAGTCCGTACGAAAGCTGGGTCACAGTCACGGAGATGAGCGAACACATGGTGCCACTGAACCTGAACTACACAGGCCGTTGAGGCCATCAACCTATGTTGGCAACACTTGGTGAATGGCCAGTACTGACCACTGCCTCCATCCTACACTGTGTCCGGTAGGTCACACACTCTTCATTTTGCATTGGCTGAGTTCATATCAGCGTACCGGCATCATTGTAGACCGCATAACCTCTCAGCCCCGGTGCCACTAAGTCTGTTCCCTGACAATCATGGACACTCTTTGATCTAACTTTGGTGGCGTCTGAGTCTATGGACCAGGGGCAGTTTTCATCCTCATGTAGCTGATACCAAATTGGTGGTGGCAACGAGGCTGTCGCATTCCACTCCTCCATTTGCTACTTCCGGATAAAATCAAACCTTTCGGCGTCATGCCCTGGAGGACACGGTCCACTGACCCCGAAACCCTCCGCAACATACACCTCAGACATTGATGGTGACCCGCTCAGGTCGCAAGGCCCTTCTGACTGCACAGCAAGTCACCGTCCCGTGGCAGGGTGCCTATGCCGGCCGCTGTGCATCCGGAGCCACTAGCTCTGTACTAGTCAGGTCCGGTACCCCTTATTCTGAGAAATTGGATGGCCCCTGAAGCATTGGCCTTGGGGTCATCAATGCCATTTCTCTATGGCCCTGCGCTGTACGCAGCCTCCGGGCCCAAGAGCGTCTCAGCAGGGCTCATACACCAACTGGCCCGGATGTGGCATCACCGCAGGAGGCACACGCCACCAACGCAAGGACCACCTCCAACAGCTATCTGCCACAGTCAACACGGTGGTCCTGACAGACTTACGGAGTTGCTCGAACCTGTCGTGGATGCCATCATCGGCCTGAGACCCTGCTCAGCACTGCAGGTGCCAGTGACTCAGTGCACCGCAAGCCGTTACTGATTGACATTTGTGCTGTGGAGTGGTTGCGCAGCAATGTCACCTCATGCAGTGGGGAAGATGTGGGACTATGATGAGGAAGATGTGTCAAGTGTGCAGACGGGAGATGGCACAGACAATGGGAGGGCAGGAGGCAACATCCACAAGGCAGGAATGCAGACTGGAGGTGATAGTCAAGCCACACGCCCGGAACCATTACTGGGTATTGCGCCTGTGGACTGCGCACGCAACTGTCACCTCAGACAGTGTGGGAGACCTGGGACGTTGATGAGGAAGTTGATGCAGGTGTAACACACCCCACTGCATCTGCATCAGGACTAACACGAAGGGACACAATCCTAGCATTTCCTTCACATGAGTGTGCTCATCTCTAGTGCCCCTACCTCAGTGCACTGCAACTCAGGGATACTCATGACTGAATTTCGGGTGACCTCTGTACTTACTCCGGCTTCCTCCATGTTGCTGTGCATTGACTCTGTTATGCATGTGTTTGCTGTTTCAGTTGCACTGGTGTCCAATGTTCAAGTTGTTGCCAGCACCAAGCATTCCGTGCGGGCTGGCTTGCACTCACCCCACACACATCCAGCATAGGCGTCACTGTACATGTGGCTCTGCCAATAAAGGAGCCGGGCGCACATGCCCGTAGCCAGTTCAACATAATATCTGCGTGTGTCTCTGTGGTCTTGTTGTTTGCATGAGGGCCCTGGGCCCTGCGACATTACGTTGTGCTGTGTACATCGGATGCAGACGTGTCACCGCAGGCAGCGGGTTGTAGCTCGGACATGTAGCTTTGTCATCATCCACTCAATTCATAAGGGGAGTGGCCAGGGCCATCGTATGCAGAGCCAACATGGGTGTGTGTCTACTATTTGAGCGCCCCTGTCCGTGGTTCTGTACTGTGAATGTGCAACTGTATGTGTCTCTATGGCAGTGTGGGTCTCCTTAGTGGGGTGTTGGTGGCCCCTGAAGGAGGACCTGCGTATGTTTCCTGGTTCGCATTCCATGGGTTCGGCCCCCACCCACACCTGTTGGGCCACCTCCTTTTGGCGTACAGGAACACAGCATTGGGGTGCGATGTGAGGGTGGGTGAAGTGTCGTGAGCCAGCTGTGCTTGCGGGTGCTTCCTGCTGTGTGGTCTGTTGCAGGCTGGGTGCTCTCCTCTGAGTAACTTGGCTGTCCGGGTCCTGGTGGGGGGGTTGCGTGGGATATCCATGTGCTGTTGTAGGGCGTCGATGGTGTGGTGGTCCTCTCTGGCATTACTGATGTGTTGTATTCTGTGCTCTGCTGAAGGTGTTGTGTGCCCCTCTGCGATGTGAAGGGGAGGTGCGTATTGACTTTGCGTTGACATATATGTTGGCACATTGTCCAGGTTTGCGTGCAGACTGTATGGCAATGTACATTGTGACTGTTTGGCGGGTGCTGGATTCTTCTGCAGGACAGTGTACATTTGGTCTACATGACGGTAGTGATGTCGTACACGTACATTTCCATTTCACGGTTTCCGGCTCAGTCAGATGTAGTAGGCATGTTTCTGTGCATGTGCGAAGCCAGTTGTGTTCTCTGTTCTGCAGTGTCGGCTATGCGCACTGTTCCTCGTTGTGGTCAATGTGCTATGTGTGTGTGTGCTGCAGTGTACCAAGGGGATCGGGCACATGCACCTGGGTGATTGTGGGTGTGCAGTGTGCTACACCTCGTTGTGCCTGTATGCCATTTTGCCCACACCCCCGTCCCCCAGTCCCTGTTTGTTGCACTCCCTGTTGATGTTGTGTCAGGTCCTCTCGAGCTGTGCCCATACTCCCAACTCCTTGCACCGTCTCCACACTGATGACTGTGGCCTGGGTTTCCTTCAGCTCCTCCGGTGGCGCTGGCCTGCCACGTCCTGTTGCCGTTGCTGCCTTCCTGTTGGCAGCGGGTTTGTGCCTGGTTTAGGTAGTCACGTC
Source organism: Triturus cristatus (assembly GCF_964204655.1). NCBI lineage: Eukaryota > Metazoa > Chordata > Amphibia > Caudata > Salamandridae > Triturus > Triturus cristatus. The sequence continues at coordinate 992,452,340 of NC_140580.1, forward strand.
ATGCCGGTGCCTATTGGCCTCCTGGATTGGCCTCCTGGGCACTCCGACTGCAATCCAGGTGGTCTGCTAGTGGGTCAGTTACTGGTAGTGTTCTGTCACCTCCGTGGCGCTGGTCTAGTTTTCCAGCTGTTTGCACCCCGTCTTCCTCGCCCTCTTCTCCTTGGCCTTTCCTGACCCCGTTGTTCCTTGCTGGTAGTCTGTGGGGGTTGTGGGATTCGGGTTGGCCCCTGCGCTGTGTCAGGGTGCATCCATGTTGCTACGCACTTTGGATTGTTTTTGGTGTTTTTTTTCTGTGGTTTTTATAGGGCATTGTTCCTCCAGACGTGTGGGATTTGCAGGCCTGTGGCTGATTTTCGCAACTTTTTGTACCACGGTTGGCCTCATCGCATGATTTTTTGCGTTGGCGTATCGCATTTATGCGGCGTGCCGTTGATTTTGACGCGGACATTTTGCGGGTTATCAGATGACTATTGCATGCTACCGTCTTGTTGTGAATTCCACGTTGACATGGGGTTATTTTGCCGCGATATACTGCGATATTGAAAGTTGCGTTACGCTACTCTTGCGGTAGTTATCGCACGTTTTAGTGAATATACCCCTAAGTATTTGCTGGCTTTATTTGAGTACAAATGTTTCTTACCCTTCTGGGACTAAACTGCCAAGTGTGCTCTCTTACTAACAATGGAATTATATTCATATTTGAGTCTTTTAATCTCCTGCCTTAGCAAAGGATCTCTGGAGTGTCTGTATAAGGATGTCTTATCTTTAATAGCCGTATCAAGGTTGTACAAACAGATTTTGATATCTTGATTCTTTTTAGCCATCCGGCTGATGCAAAACCCACTTGTTGCATATTTCAAGGCATCCCACAAGACAACCAGAAAAGAGACTGATCCAGTATTTCACTTGAAGAATTGTGAGGTTTCCTTATTCAACCAAAGTCTGTCCTTCTCAGAGTCCAGGTGATCTTTGATCATGGGCCATGTGCCTCAGTAATGGCTTCATGGTCGGACACTAAAATGGGTTGTATGGTAGAATCCAAAGTGTCCTGAGATAGACCAGCACGTAGAAAAATATAATCAATTCTAGAGAAGGAATTGTGAGGGGGAGAAAAAAAAGCGAAGTCGCTACCTGTGGGTTCTGCAACTGCCAGGCGTCCAGTAATGTATGGGTTGTGCATAAATTGAGCATGGCTTTATGTGCCTTAGGCGGTCTATATTGAAATGAAGTTTGTCTGTCAAGAGTTATGTCCACAGGTGGATTGAAGTTCCCCCCTAGAACAATCATGCTGATTGTGGTAAAGTGGCAAGCTTGGCATTAAAAGTGTGCCAAAATTGTGGAGCATCACCATTGGGAGCATAAACATTAATGGCATAAAGTTCACCATCACCGTGGGAGAGTCTGGCTGTGGACCACCTGAAGAGGCCATGTTTTTTTTCAATGAGTGTTATCACACCATTTTTTTAGAAAGCGCAGGGGAGCAGGGCAAGTCAGCGATCAGGTTAGAGTGACGGGAAAGGGTGTGTTTTAAATTTTATTCTCTTGAAGAACATTTATATCTCCCTTGAGACCGGTGCAGTAATCTAATATTTTCCTATGCTTTAATGGGTGATTTAAGCCCTTTAATGTTGAGAGAAATTACTTTTAGATCAGGCATCTTTAAAATGATGTATTACAGAATAAACTGGAATGCTAATGCCCAAGACAGAGGGCCATAAAGTATGGAGGTGGAGATGAAAAGGTGGAGTATGGGGGTGGAGATGAAAAGGTGAGGAGAGAAGGCAAAAAGAAAAAATCTAAAGAAGAAAAGATAAAATAAACCCCAAAATCCTCTCTACAAGGAGAGAGAAAAAGTTCTAGGGGACGAAAAGTAAACATAAGAAGCTGTAGGAACATCTGTGTATGGACAGAGAGCGGGAAAATCTACATCACAGTCAACATAATAACAAAGCAACCCCTAAACATAGAGTGAAGCTGCCAGTCGTGCATAGGAGCAAAAGGTAAATGTAAGCAAAATACTATACCTAATTGAATGATACAAGCACAAGGCATAAAAATTACATTGTGAATCCAGTCAAAAACATAAGAAACAAGCATTGGTATAGCCAATAGGTCTCGCCTTTGGGACCTTATAAGTGGTTAGTCATGCAGCACATTATCCTGTGTGCTGTGCCGCAATGGATTAAAGCATTGCACACACAATATGTTTTATAATATTTGCTTGTAAGCAAAGAACTGTTTGAATTATACCATGGACACTTCACACCCAACACCAGACACATAAGATTACCTTTTGTTACCACGGCTGCCATCTGGACGGCTAAATGTCCAGATTTCTTAAATCGAGAGAAAACCTTTTAGCAACATTATGATAATGAAAGTCTGGGGGGAAAAATAGCGCTCTAACCTATAAAACGCAGTTTCAATACAGGCCCTTCACTGTAGTTCATAAGTAATTGTGTTATATTAGGATTGTAACTTATGAACTGTAAGTAACAAAAGGATCTCTGTGACAAAAGCAGTAACCCACTGAGCTAACCACATAAAATGCACTTTAGTGATCTGCATGTACACGTTCTTTACAGCAGGCACATTAACCTTCTTTGCTGCTTCAGGCTGGGTGAAAACTGCGACTCTACAAAACACTGATCTTGGTCCAGCATGAACATTATACAGGAGAGTTATGTTGGCATGATTTTAATTGTTGCCTGAAAACTCCTGGACACACAAGGAATTTGGCAAACGTGGTTTTTATTTGTGAAAACACAGCACCTGCACAGCACATGGTCGTAGTTAAAGGGGCCGATTCCCATGTCCTTCTCACTCGAAGGTGGAACCACCAAAACAGAAGTAAGCGGTCCCAGCACTGGCTGCAACTACTGTTTAAAATACACATAACACATGGCCCGCCCCTCTGCACTGCATGACGTAAAGTAAAAGCAAACTGAAAACTCCGTCAGGAGATGGAAACCTGGCCTATGCAACATGCGGGGCCTAACAGCTGTAACAAACAGTGCTCTAATGTTTTTTTTTTAAAACAACGGTTCCTACCTTAGAAGTCGAACCAACATAAAAACTATGGGAGACGAAGAGGCCCCTGCACTTCGAGGAAAGCCTGTAACAACCTTTACAGAAAGCCAGGCCTGTAGTCTCACAATTCTGTGCTACAGTATAAGTGGCAGGTTACAAGTTAGGATCCTGGCACAATCAGTTCAGGTTTTCAACCTTCTGATGTCGATAAATGAATGAATGAATGAATGAAAATGAATGAAAATGGATTTATACAGCGCGGTTGCTGCCCTGGGGCGTCCAAGCGCTAGAGGAACCAGATGGGGGGTGTAGTGAGGATAACAGAACTGGGAGGAGGGGGGAGGGGCTGAATTGTTACCAAGATTTGAACAGATGTGTTTTTAGTTGTTTACGGAAGGAGGCGAGGTTGGGGTTAGATCTCAGGTGAAGGGGAAGGGAGTTCCAGATTTTTGAGGCGTTGAAGGTGAACATTCTTCCGCCTGCTCTAGTCCTTTTAATTCTGGGGACCGTTGCCATGAAAGCCTGACTAGAGCGTAGGTCTCTGCCTGGATGATATTGGCTGACTAGGCTACGCTTGATTTTGGGGCCCGAGTCCCAGAAGGCCTGGTGGGCAATACACATTGCTTTGAAAGAGACTCTTTTTCGTACTGGTAGCCAATGAAGGCTGGTCAGTGCCTCCCTAACTGAGGTTCTGCGGGGAATTTGCAGTAAGGTACGGGCCGCGCAGTTCTGTACCAGCTGCAGTCTGTTCAATGTGTACTCTGGGGCTCCCAGGTAAAGGGCGTTGTTCGAGTCCAGACGTGACTGTATTATGCCCTGTATGGCTGTTTGTTTTGCCTCCATTGGGAGCAGGGGGAGAACCTTCTTCAATGTCCGGAGAAGTCCAAAGCAGGTGGCGGAAAGCTTTGTGGCCTGAGTGTTAAGAGAGAGATTCCTGTCCAGCCATACCCCCAGGCTTTTGATGTTATCCTTCGGAACCGGGGGGGGGCCTAGACAGGTGGGCCATAATGACTTAAAGAGGGTCGGGTCAGCCGGGCCCAGGAGCATAAGCTCCGTTTTGTCCCCATTGAGCTTTAGCGATGACAGGGTCATCCAGGACTTCACCTCCTCCAGGCATTTAGTTAGACCCCCTGACAGAGGATGTTGGGCTTCCTGCGCTAGGGAGACCACCAGCTGTGTGTCGTCCGCATAGGATATGATCTTAACTCCATACGGACGAACTACCTCAGCCAGTGGCCTCATATAGATATTAAAAAGCGCAGGGCTTAGAGAGGAGCCCTGGGGGACTCCACACTTCAGGGGTATGCTGGAGGAGACTGTTTGTCCGTCAAACACCTGGAACGACCTGTTGCTTAGGAAAGATTTTAGCCAGAGCCAGGCCTTGTCCACGATGCCGACGTTTGACATGCGGTTCAGTAAGGTGTTATGACTGACCGTGTCAAACGCCGCGCTAAGATCAAGGAGGACCACTGCAGAATGTGGGGAGCTCTCAACTGAATCCCCACTCCCCCTCCCCTGGACTGACCATTCTCTGGTGCCCTTCACCTGGTCCACTGAGAAATGCATTCCATCAACCCCCTCGACTAGATTTGCTAGATCGTGGGCACAGATACAAGTGGATGAATGGACAAACAAACTATTGGAAAAACTTCCCTCAAATAACGAAGATCCTTGTCTGGCAAACCAGGAGTACGAAAGTTGGATTCTGCACTCCCTTGAAACCATCCTCCCCCTTAAGAAATCCACGGCAAAACGATCCCACAAAACAGCACCATGGTATTCGGAAGCCCTCAGGAACAAAAAACGCCAATGCCGAAAAGCAGAAAGAAAATGGCGCTTAAATTACTCCATGGAGGACAAAACCCGATATCGGGAAGAAATAAAAGCATTTAATTCTAAAGTCTGAAGTTCTCTCATGATGATCAGTTAATGTAGGTGCTTTTTACCCAAGCTGGCCAGTGTGACTGGGCCCCTGCTTGAGATTCTGAAGCAATGTCTGACACAGGCACTATATCTTACAGTACTCTATCATTTCCACTGCTATTATTACTACTGCTAAATGTTGGAAACTAATAATACTAGCACCCTTGGTACTAATGAGAACCAATACTTCTAGCTCTAGCATTATTACTTGCACTACAACTCCTAAAGCTACTAATACATGTACCCTCCTGGTAGTATCGATACTTCTATGGGTAAATTGCCTATTGCCAATGCTACCGATAACAGTATGAGTACTGCAACTGATACCTGTAGTGCAACTACTATTAGTGGTTCAGTCTGCAAAGTCATATCCCTAGCTACAGAAAGGTGCTGCAATGCTTTCATTACCAATGGCAGATAACTATTTTTACTATAAGAGCTGCTAGCAGAGGTATTACAGCATCTACTGGTACTACAACTCGTACTACTGGTAAAACAAATGCTAAAAGAACAATTGATGGATGGAATGCTGAACAATGTCAAACACTCACCCCTGTTACAGAGTTCTGGGCATAAATCCATAGTTTTTGTGCTCGCCACACCATTCCAGTTTTGGACCCAACGATATGCACTTGACACTGCTCCCCATAGGAACAGTCCAGTCTGAACTTCCAGAGCAGGTCCTCCTCAGACCGGCAACAAGTATCTTAGGACCGGTTTTGGAGTATCAACCCTCATCAGCCAGGATAGCTTGACTCCGGTGGCATGGAGAGCACATGACCCACGTTTGCTATATCTGTGCATTGCATGATTTTACCCCAATACATAGCCTGGCCCTGATTCATAATTTTGAAAACTAACGGGCCCCTGGAAAAAGGATAAGACCTACCAATGAAAGAACTGATTGGAAAAAAGAAGAACCAACGATACAAATAAAACAAACACATTAATTGCTATTCGAAAAAAGAGCAATAATCCAATGCATGCAACATATTTTCAAAATCTGCGAATCCTATTTCTAGAAAATGGTAAACAGAACAGGATTATATTTATATTGTTTTTTTATTTATTATTTATAATTGAATTTCCACAATTTATTCTCATATCAAAAACAGAGAAACATACATGGGCATATATTTACAAAGAAGGTAGAATTGATAAATACATTTCTCTGTGTCATCAATCAAAACCACATGTGCATGTTATCTAAACCTGACAATGAATTTAGACAACTTATAGAACAGTTAAGAAATTGACATGATGCAATATTACAATATACATGATGGTTCAATGGCCCGCACCTCAAATCTGATTATACATTCAAAGAATGAAGAGGGAAAAAATATTTTTTTTAAAATATATATCAGTGACGTCTGATGGGAAAACCCAAAATGGGAAAACCAACGCGTTTCGGCAATGCCGTCATCAGGATTCCATCACTGTGGTTAACTGAATGGTGAAAGAAGAAACGAAACCCTACAAAATCGGTCCAGTTGCAAATCCCTCGTTATAATTAAATAACCATAGCTGACTTTTTCCTGCTCCTCGTGCTAGGATATCTTAGCGATATGAAGTTACTCGGTCGAACTATATCACCTATTTCTTGGAGGTGAGTGATGATGGTGTTACCAAGATACGTTTTTCTTTGGTTATCGAGTATATAAACTTCGAAAATGCCTTTGCTAGAGTGCGATTGACTCTGATGTGTCAAAGCAATAATTTTCTTCACACTAATGAAAGAAATAGACTCCACACCAGCCGCACGTGTGATTGACCGTGATGTCGATTCACATCACGGGCAATGCATATGCCACACCGGTGTAGGGGTGTGAATAAAAAGCACGGAGCCTCTTCTGGAAAGCACAACGTCTCTGCCAGGGCGGTGCCTCTCAACTCGCCATGAGGCCAAGGCCGACCTCATGAGCGGAGTTGCCTGCGATGCCGTGCGCCTGCCGGACCCCGGCACGCTGGTCCACGAACCCGTCAGGCCCGCCCCTGCGCACCGAGGCCACAGTGATCACCTGCCGACACCGGCGTATGTCAAGGAGGGCCCACCACATGCCGGCGCAAACTCCAAGCCCGAGAGCCGCACCCTTGGCAGCCTCCTCAGTCTATCACGGCCTCCACGACACAGGCCCGCTTTACTCCTTTCTCGTTGACGTACTCTACTGCCGCCTTCGGACTACTCTTTGGCCCAGTTGGTCACATGTGCGAAAATGTGTCCAGATTCATGAAAGGCAGTGACCCCAATTCCGGGCCAGCGGCCACAGCACACAGCACCAGACCCTCCCCGATCAGTGACGCATAGTTCCATATGGGCTATTTGCGACACGTGGTGCCACTAACCCTGTTCAACGCCAGCCTGCGACACATGGTGCCACTAACCCTGTTCAACGCCAGCCTGTAACACGTGGTGCCACTAACCCTGTTCAACAACAGCCTGCGACACGTGTATGAGGGACCAGGACTACCCTGCGGACCAGTAGGTCCCACATCCAGCATCTTGGCGCTAATCACAAATGGCAGAGTCCACACCAGTGGTCGCACGGAGAGGAGTAAGAGGAAGATGCGACTCAGTCCGTACGAAAGCTGGGTCACAGTCACGGAGATGAGCGAACACATGGTGCCACTGAACCTGAACTACACAGGCCGTTGAGGCCATCAACCTATGTTGGCAACACTTGGTGAATGGCCAGTACTGACCACTGCCTCCATCCTACACTGTGTCCGGTAGGTCACACACTCTTCATTTTGCATTGGCTGAGTTCATATCAGCGTACCGGCATCATTGTAGACCGCATACCCTCTCAGCCCCGGTGCCACTAAGTCTGTTCCCTGACAATCATGGACACTCTTTGATCTAACTTTGGTGGCGTCTGAGTCTATGGACCAGGGGCAGTTTTCATCCTCATGTAGCTGATACCAAATTGGTGGTGGCAACGAGGCTGTCGCATTCCACTCCTCCATTTGCTACTTCCGGATAAAATCAAACCTTTCGGCGTCATGCCCTGGAGGACACGGTCCACTGACCCCGAAACCCTCCGCAACATACACCTCAGACATTGATGGTGACCCGCTCAGGTCGCAAGGCCCTTCTGACTGCACAGCAAGTCACCGTCCCGTGGCAGGGTGCCTATGCCGGCCGCTGTGCATCCGGAGCCACTAGCTCTGTACTAGTCAGGTCCGGTACCCCTTATTCTGAGAAATTGGATGGCCCCTGAAGCATTGGCCTTGGGGTCATCAATGCCATTTCTCTATGGCCCTGCGCTGTACGCAGCCTCCGGGCCCAAGAGCGTCTCAGCAGGGCTCATACACCAACTGGCCCGGATGTGGCATCACCGCAGGAGGCACACGCCACCAACGCAAGGACCACCTCCAACAGCTATCTGCCACAGTCAACACGGTGGTCCTGACAGACTTACGGAGTTGCTCGAACCTGTCGTGGATGCCATCATCGGCCTGAGACCCTGCTCAGCACTGCAGGTGCCAGTGACTCAGTGCACCGCAAGCCGTTACTGATTGACATTTGTGCTGTGGAGTGGTTGCGCAGCAATGTCACCTCATGCAGTGGGGAAGATGTGGGACTATGATGAGGAAGATGTGTCAAGTGTGCAGACGGGAGATGGCACAGACAATGGGAGGGCAGGAGGCAACATCCACAAGGCAGGAATGCAGACTGGAGGTGATAGTCAAGCCACACGCCCGGAACCATTACTGGGTATTGCGCCTGTGGACTGCGCACGCAACTGTCACCTCAGACAGTGTGGGAGACCTGGGACGTTGATGAGGAAGTTGATGCAGGTGTAACACACCCCACTGCATCTGCATCAGGACTAACACGAAGGGACACAATCCTAGCATTTCCTTCACATGAGTGTGCTCATCTCTAGTGCCCCTACCTCAGTGCACTGCAACTCAGGGATACTCATGACTGAATTTCGGGTGACCTCTGTACTTACTCCGGCTTCCTCCATGTTGCTGTGCATTGACTCTGTTATGCATGTGTTTGCTGTTTCAGTTGCACTGGTGTCCAATGTTCAAGTTGTTGCCAGCACCAAGCATTCCGTGCGGGCTGGCTTGCACTCACCCCACACACATCCAGCATAGGCGTCACTGTACATGTGGCTCTGCCAATAAAGGGGCCGGGCGCACATGCCCGTAGCCAGTTCAACATAATATCTGCGTGTGTCTCTGTGGTCTTGTTGTTTGCATGAGGGCCCTGGGCCCTGCGACATTACGTTGTGCTGTGTACATCGGATGCAGACGTGTCACCGCAGGCAGCGGGTTGTAGCTCGGACATGTAGCTTTGTCATCATCCACTCAATTCATAAGGGGAGTGGCCAGGGCCATCGTATGCAGAGCCAACATGGGTGTGTGTCTACTATTTGAGCGCCCCTGTCCGTGGTTCTGTACTGTGAATGTGCAACTGTATGTGTCTCTATGGCAGTGTGGGTCTCCTTAGTGGGGTGTTGGTGGCCCCTGAAGGAGGACCTGCGTATGTTTCCTGGTTCGCATTCCATGGGTTCGGCCCCCACCCACACCTGTTGGGCCACCTCCTTTTGGCGTACAGGAACACAGCATTGGGGTGCGATGTGAGGGTGGGTGAAGTGTCGTGAGCCAGCTGTGCTTGCGGGTGCTTCCTGCTGTGTGGTCTGTTGCAGGCTGGGTGCTCTCCTCTGAGTAACTTGGCTGTCCGGGTCCTGGTGGGGGGGTTGCGTGGGATATCCATGTGCTGTTGTAGGGCGTCGATGGTGTGGTGGTCCTCTCTGGCATTACTGATGTGTTGTATTCTGTGCTCTGCTGAAGGTGTTGTGTGCCCCTCTGCGATGTGAAGGGGAGGTGCGTATTGACTTTGCGTTGACATATATGTTGGCACATTGTCCAGGTTTGCGTGCAGACTGTATGGCAATGTACATTGTGACTGTTTGGCGGGTGCTGGATTCTTCTGCAGGACAGTGTACATTTGGTCTACATGACGGTAGTGATGTCGTACACGTACATTTCCATTTCACGGTTTCCGGCTCAGTCAGATGTAGTAGGCATGTTTCTGTGCATGTGCGAAGCCAGTTGTGTTCTCTGTTCTGCAGTGTCGGCTATGCGCACTGTTCCTCGTTGTGGTCAATGTGCTATGTGTGTGTGTGCTGCAGTGTACCAAGGGGATCGGGCACATGCACCTGGGTGATTGTGGGTGTGCAGTGTGCTACACCTCGTTGTGCCTGTATGCCATTTTGCCCACACCCCCGTCCCCCAGTCCCTGTTTGTTGCACTCCCTGTTGATGTTGTGTCAGGTCCTCTCGAGCTGTGCCCATACTCCCAACTCCTTGCACCGTCTCCATACTGATGACTGTGGCCTGGGTTTCCTTCAGCTCCTCCGGTGGCGCTGGCCTGCCACGTCCTGTTGCCGTTGCTGCCTTCCTGTTGGCAGCGGGTTTGTGCCTGGTTTAGGTAGTCACGTCATGCCGGTGCCTATTGGCCTCCTGGATTGGCCTCCTGGGCACTCCGACTGCAATCCAGGTGGTCTGCTAGTGGGTCAGTTACTGGTAGTGTTCTGTCACCTCCGTGGCGCTGGTCTAGTTTTCCAGCTGTTTGCACCCCGTCTTCCTCGCCCTCTTCTCCTTGGCCTTTCCTGACCCCGTTGTTCCTTGCTGGTAGTCTGTGGGGGTTGTGGGATTCGGGTTGGCCCCTGCGCTGTGTCAGGGTGCATCCATGTTGCTACGCACTTTGGATTGTTTTTGGTGTTTTTTTTCTGTGGTTTTTATAGGGCATTGTTCCTCCAGACGTGTGGGATTTGCAGGCCTGTGGCTGATTTTCGCAACTTTTTGTACCACGGTTGGCCTCATCGCATGATTTTTTGCGTTGGCGTATCGCATTTATGCGGCGTGCCGTTGATTTTGACGCGGACATTTTGCGGGTTATCAGATGACTATTGCATGCTACCGTCTTGTTGTGAATTCCACGTTGACATGGGGTTATTTTGCCGCGATATACTGCGATATTGAAAGTTGCGTTACGCTACTCTTGCGGTAGTTATCGCACGTTTTAGTGAATATACCCCTAAGTATTTGCTGGCTTTATTTGAGTACAAATGTTTCTTACCCTTCTGGGACTAAACTGCCAAGTGTGCTCTCTTACTAACAATGGAATTATATTCATATTTGAGTCTTTTAATCTCCTGCCTTAGCAAAGGATCTCTGGAGTGTCTGTATAAGGATGTCTTATCTTTAATAGCCGTATCAAGGTTGTACAAACAGATTTTGATATCTTGATTCTTTTTAGCCATCCGGCTGATGCAAAACCCACTTGTTGCATATTTCAAGGCATCCCACAAGACAACCAGAAAAGAGACTGATCCAGTATTTCACTTGAAGAATTGTGAGGTTTCCTTATTCAACCAAAGTCTGTCCTTCTCAGAGTCCAGGTGATCTTTGATCATGGGCCATGTGCCTCAGTAATGGCTTCATGGTCGGACACTAAAATGGGTTGTATGGTAGAATCCAAAGTGTCCTGAGATAGACCAGCACGTAGAAAAATATAATCAATTCTAGAGAAGGAATTGTGAGGGGGAGAAAAAAAAGCGAAGTCGCTACCTGTGGGTTCTGCAACTGCCAGGCGTCCAGTAATGTATGGGTTGTGCATAAATTGAGCATGGCTTTATGTGCCTTAGGCGGTCTATATTGAAATGAAGTTTGTCTGTCAAGAGTTATGTCCACAGGTGGATTGAAGTTCCCCCCTAGAACAATCATGCTGATTGTGGTAAAGTGGCAAGCTTGGCATTAAAAGTGTGCCAAAATTGTGGAGCATCACCATTGGGAGCATAAACATTAATGGCATAAAGTTCACCATCACCGTGGGAGAGTCTGGCTGTGGACCACCTGAAGAGGCCATGTTTTTTTTCAATGAGTGTTATCACACCATTTTTTTAGAAAGCGCAGGGGAGCAGGGCAAGTCAGCGATCAGGTTAGAGTGACGGGAAAGGGTGTGTTTTAAATTTTATTCTCTTGAAGAACATTTATATCTCCCTTGAGACCGGTGCAGTAATCTAATATTTTCCTATGCTTTAATGGGTGATTTAAGCCCTTTAATGTTGAGAGAAATTACTTTTAGATCAGGCATCTTTAAAATGATGTATTACAGAATAAACTGGAATGCTAATGCCCAAGACAGAGGGCCATAAAGTATGGAGGTGGAGATGAAAAGGTGGAGTATGGGGGTGGAGATGAAAAGGTGAGGAGAGAAGGCAAAAAGAAAAAATCTAAAGAAGAAAAGATAAAATAAACCCCAAAATCCTCTCTACAAGGAGAGAGAAAAAGTTCTAGGGGACGAAAAGTAAACATAAGAAGCTGTAGGAACATCTGTGTATGGACAGAGAGCGGGAAAATCTACATCACAGTCAACATAATAACAAAGCAACCCCTAAACATAGAGTGAAGCTGCCAGTCGTGCATAGGAGCAAAAGGTAAATGTAAGCAAAATACTATACCTAATTGAATGATACAAGCACAAGGCATAAAAATTACATTGTGAATCCAGTCAAAAACATAAGAAACAAGCATTGGTATAGCCAATAGGTCTCGCCTTTGGGACCTTATAAGTGGTTAGTCATGCAGCACATTATCCTGTGTGCTGTGCCGCAATGGATTAAAGCATTGCACACACAATATGTTTTATAATATTTGCTTGTAAGCAAAGAACTGTTTGAATTATACCATGGACACTTCACACCCAACACCAGACACATAAGATTACCTTTTGTTACCACGGCTGCCATCTGGACGGCTAAATGTCCAGATTTCTTAAATCGAGAGAAAACCTTTTAGCAACATTATGATAATGAAAGTCTGGGGGGAAAAATAGCGCTCTAACCTATAAAACGCAGTTTCAATACAGGCCCTTCACTGTAGTTCATAAGTAATTGTGTTATATTAGGATTGTAACTTATGAACTGTAAGTAACAAAAGGATCTCTGTGACAAAAGCAGTAACCCACTGAGCTAACCACATAAAATGCACTTTAGTGATCTGCATGTACACGTTCTTTACAGCAGGCACATTAACCTTCTTTGCTGCTTCAGGCTGGGTGAAAACTGCGACTCTACAAAACACTGATCTTGGTCCAGCATGAACATTATACAGGAGAGTTATGTTGGCATGATTTTAATTGTTGCCAGAAAACTCCTGGACACACAAGGAATTTGGCAAACGTGGTTTTTATTTGTGAAAACACAGCACCTGCACAGCACATGGTCGTAGTTAAAGGGGCCGATTCCCATGTCCTTCTCACTCGAAGGTGGAACCACCAAAACAGAAGTAAGCGGTCCCAGCACTGGCTGCAACTACTGTTTAAAATACACATAACACATGGCCCGCCCCTCTGCACTGCATGACGTAAAGTAAAAGCAAACTGAAAACTCCGTCAGGAGATGGAAACCTGGCCTATGCAACATGCGGGGCCTAACAGCTGTAACAAACAGTGCTCTAATGTTTTTTTTTTAAAACAACGGTTCCTACCTTAGAAGTCGAACCAACATAAAAACTATGGGAGACGAAGAGGCCCCTGCACTTCGAGGAAAGCCTGTAACAACCTTTACAGAAAGCCAGGCCTGTAGTCTCACAATTCTGTGCTACAGTATAAGTGGCAGGTTACAAGTTAGGATCCTGGCACAATCAGTTCAGGTTTTCAACCTTCTGATGTCGATAAATGAATGAATGAATGAATGAAAATGAATGAAAATGGATTTATACAGCGCGGTTGCTGCCCTGGGGCGTCCAAGCGCTAGAGGAACCAGATGGGGGGTGTAGTGAGGATAACAGAACTGGGAGGAGGGGGGAGGGGCTGAATTGTTACCAAGATTTGAACAGATGTGTTTTTAGTTGTTTACGGAAGGAGGCGAGGTTGGGGTTAGATCTCAGGTGAAGGGGAAGGGAGTTCCAGATTTTTGAGGCGTTGAAGGTGAACATTCTTCCGCCTGCTCTAGTCCTTTTAATTCTGGGGACCGTTGCCATGAAAGCCTGACTAGAGCGTAGGTCTCTGCCTGGATGATATTGGCTGACTAGGCTACGCTTGATTTTGGGGCCCGAGTCCCAGAAGGCCTGGTGGGCAATACACATTGCTTTGAAAGAGACTCTTTTTCGTACTGGTAGCCAATGAAGGCTGGTCAGTGCCTCCCTAACTGAGGTTCTGCGGGGAATTTGCAGTAAGGTACGGGCCGCGCAGTTCTGTACCAGCTGCAGTCTGTTCAATGTGTACTCTGGGGCTCCCAGGTAAAGGGCGTTGTTCGAGTCCAGACGTGACTGTATTATGCCCTGTATGGCTGTTTGTTTTGCCTCCATTGGGAGCAGGGGGAGAACCTTCTTCAATGTCCGGAGAAGTCCAAAGCAGGTGGCGGAAAGCTTTGTGGCCTGAGTGTTAAGAGAGAGATTCCTGTCCAGCCATACCCCCAGGCTTTTGATGTTATCCTTCGGAACCGGGGGGGGGCCTAGACAGGTGGGCCATAATGACTTGAAGAGGGTCGGGTCAGCCGGGCCCAGGAGCATAAGCTCCGTTTTGTCCCCATTGAGCTTTAGCGATGACAGGGTCATCCAGGACTTCACCTCCTCCAGGCATTTAGTTAGACCCCCTGACAGAGGATGTTGGGCTTCCTGCGCTAGGGAGACCACCAGCTGTGTGTCGTCCGCATAGGATATGATCTTAACTCCATACGGACGAACTACCTCAGCCAGTGGCCTCATATAGATATTAAAAAGCGCAGGGCTTAGAGAGGAGCCCTGGGGGACTCCACACTTCAGGGGTATGCTGGAGGAGACTGTTTGTCCGTCAAACACCTGGAACGACCTGTTGCTTAGGAAAGATTTTAGCCAGAGCCAGGCCTTGTCCACGATGCCGACGTTTGACATGCGGTTCAGTAAGGTGTTATGACTGACCGTGTCAAACGCCGCGCTAAGATCAAGGAGGACCACTGCCACTGATCCTCCTTGATCAAGGATTTTCCTGGACTCCTCGACGACCATAAGGAGTAAGGACTCTGTTCCGTGCTTAGGCCTGAACCCTGTCTGGGTAGGGTCCAACAGCTGATTGTTTTCCAGATAGCTAACCAGTTGGAGGTTGATGTACTTCTCCGCAATTTTGCTCACCCAGGGGAGTAATGAGATCGGATGGTAGTTGGCGAAGTCCGATGGGTCTAGATTTGGCTTTTTTATTAGTGCTCGAACCATTGCCCGTTTCCAGGCAGGCGGAACAATGGCAGAGTCAATGGATGCATTCACGAGATTCTTGATGATGGGTAGAACCGTCTGAGATGCGAGTAACATTGTCTCTGGAGGGGCCGGGTCGGTTGGAGAGCCGGATTTCACTTTCCGAGCCATAGATTCAACCATTTCCAGGTCCATGCAGGGAAAATGGTCAAGTGTGGAAGAGGAGACTAGCTCAAGGTCTGACCCCCTGTTGTTATCCTGAGCTGTCGGAGAGGTAGTACTGATTGGGAAGGAAGTGTATATCTTATTTACTTTGGCCGAGAAGAATTCTGCCAAGTCGTTGCATTGGGAGACTGATTTCTCCTCGTGTACACTAGGGGGAGGTGGTTTTGTTAGTTTCTGCAGAGTTTGGAAGATTTCCCTGGATTTAGAATTTGAGGCTAGGATCTTGTTCGAGAAGTATGCTGTTTGGGCAGTTTTTATCTCCTCTTTATATGCTTTTATTTCTTCCCGATATCGGGTTTTGTCCTCCATGGAGTAATTTAAGCGCCATTTTCTTTCTGCTTTTCGGCATTGGCGTTTTTTGTTCCTGAGGGCTTCCGAATACCATGGTGCTGTTTTGTGGGATCGTTTTGCCGTGGATTTCTTAAGGGGGAGGATGGTTTCAAGGGAGTGCAGAATCCAACTTTCGTACTCCTGGTTTGCCAGACAAGGATCTTAGTTATTTGAGGGAAGTTTTTCCAATAGTTTGTTTGTCCATTCATCCACTTGTATCTGTGCCCACGATCTAGCAAATCTAGTCGAGGGGGTTGATGGAATGCATTTCTCAGTGGACCAGGTGAAGGGCACCAGAGAATGGTCAGTCCAGGGGAGGGGGAGTGGGGATTCAGTTGAGAGCTCCGCACAGTTGCTAAATACTGGATCTAAAAGGTGTCCCTTCATATGGGTTGAGGTGTTTACTCGTTGAGTGAGTTGTAGTGCGGCCAGGTCGTCGGCCAGGGTAGTGGCCGTTGAGTCTGATGGCGAATCAAAATGTAAATTAAGGTCGCCTAACACAGTGAAGTTGGCGGCAGTGCAGATGCGTGGTGCCACTGTTGCTGGTAGACAGTTATGAAATTGTTTTTGGGGGCCGGGTGGACGGTATATCAAGGTGCCCGAGAGGCAGTGATTGGGGGAAAACTCCAGCGAGAAGGCTACATTTTCACAGTCTGGAATGTTTTCCACGGTGAGTCTGCAGCGATATTGATCTTTGAATATGATTGCTAGTCCTCCCCCTCTGCCGTCTGGGCGGTCTTGACGAGTGATTTGATAACCAGAGGGGAGGGCGGCTACCACATCGGGGTCGGATTCTGGCGTTAACCATGTTTCCGTGAGAAACAGTGCGTCCGGCTTGCGTTCCTCCAGTAGGAGGGATATTTCCACCTTGTGTTTGGGAAGGGATCTACAGTTTAAAAGGAGCATGCGGTATTCATACTTCTGGTTTTTTTTCTGCCATATGGAGAGGGGCGCGCTACATTTTGGACAAGTAGCTGGAAGGGGTGTGGTGTCAAGACCATACCTCAAACATTCATGTCCCACGGGTCTCAAGTCGTGAAGCGCGTCTGGGCTGTAGGCTATGGTCTCTTTTGCCTGGGTTGTTAGGGGTGTGGCCCCTGGCCCGGACTCGGCGCGGACGAGCGCAGACGAGCTTGCCTTATGCGCGCCTTCGGCGCGCATTCGTCGCGCCCACTGCGCTCGTCCGCTGCGCTTCCTGAATGGACACATTTTTACAGGAGGCAGATCAGGACGCGAGTGAGGGGGCGTGGCCTATCCGGTGGGCGTGGCCTATGTCCTCGTAATGGCAGCGAGGTAAACAAACACTCTCCGGTGGCAGCGTATTGTTCAGCTGACCTCCAGGGGTTTGTGCAGTGCTGGGTGCTCAAAGGGGTGAGTGCAGCGAAATGCTTTTAAAAAACACACAACAGCAATTTACAATTTTAAAATGCAGCGTTTCCACTCTACTCCCGGCTCAAGCCTCAGGAGGTTCCTTTTTTACAATGAGCAGCGCTAGAATTCAGCGCGCTTTTGTATCAGGACGCGAGTGAGGGGGCGTGGCCTATCCGGTGGGCGTGGCCTATGTCCTCGTAATGGCGGCGAGGTAAACAAACACTCTCCGGTAGCAGCGTATTGTTCAGCTGACCTCCAGGGGTTTGTGCAGTGCTGGGTGCTCAAAGGGGTGAGTGCAGCGAAATGCTTTTAAAAAACACACAACAGCAATTTACAATTTTAAAATGCAGCGTTTCCGCTCTACTCCCGGCTCAAGCCAATAGCAAATAAACACTCCGTTTGCTAAAACATATCTATATCAAGGTGGAACAGTCTGAGTGAACATTTTCCATTGATTTAAGGTTGAAAAGGAAAGATTGCAAGTAAAATCACGTGGTGCCGCAGTAATGCTGCAAAATCCTGGAGGTGAAGCGCACCTTGCATCCTTTGGCATCCAAGTTTCTTTCTTAATTTTATGTATGTATTTATTTAGATAGATTTTTATAAAGCGTCACACACAGCCTTTGCCACTTAAGTGTGCATGGAAAAAAAGAAATATCCGTGATCTTAAATTTGAGCCTTCAATCCCTATTTGCTGGTATTGCCACCTGTGATTCATGTCTGCAGCAGGCGACATCACTGCAATTGCTACATTACCATGTAACAATATCTCCCAACCTTATGGGAAAAACATCCCCCAAGAACGAACTGGAAACCCACCAATGGCGAGAAGACGCCGTGGCGTGTTTGTGTGTTCCTAACAGAGAGCCAATGCTGAACAGCACTCCAGCGGCCTAGCAGTTAAGTGAATTCCTGCTGGACCCAGCAATCACGCAGCAGAAGCTTATGAGCAGTGTATTAAGTTACCGGAGCAATGTAGACTGCATTTGTTCACTCTGCTTACGGCAATCCATCAAAGTCGGTGACAGCACTTAAAGCGGTAGAAACAGAGGCCCAACACCACGTAGTATTGCGTTACCCGCAGCATTACAGCCCGAGAAGGCTGTGTGGGGAGGCGGCCGCTAGCATCCACGTCACAGCAGAGACACAAGAGCGTCGGCACTAACTACAGTTCCTTCCGTCATTGAAGGAATTGTGATACAAGCATGTGTGTGTGCTAAGACTGATATCTGCCCGTCCTATGCCAAGCCAAAACCTAATTCAAAACAAGCGTGGCCTTAATCGCTCTGAAAGGGGAAAAAAGCCAGGGCCAGTGCGAGCACCATCTGTTTCCAATTAACACGAATGCGAGACGCGGGCACGATAATTGGAAACAGATGGCGCTGATGCTTGCTTTCGGAAGCCCTAGGCCGTGGGCGGATGCAAAGGTGGGATATGCAACCGCCCGTGCTGTCTTTCTTAGAAAGACGCAAGCAAAGTCCAATAGTGTGTGAGCAAAAAAAAAAAAAACACAAGCACGAGCGTGTGGTCCGAGTTGGAAGTCCTTATAATAAGCCTAGCAGGGCAGCGCATGCGCGCTGGCTCAGGCAAGACCTAAAGAGTGTATTTGAGATGACTGTGTGTATATTTTCAGAACTCATAGGCTGATGTTTAGCAAAGATGTGACTGAAGGTTCAAATTATATTTAAAGTTAGTATTTGAGTGCTAAATCATGTAGCCTTAGGAAGGTGTATTAGTGACATTATTACCTTGAAGCCAAGGACATTGCATATATGTTATATATTGATCAATTAAATGCATTCTACATTGACAAGCCTTTTTACGATAATGCTGGCAACTGTGCAGGATGCACTGAGGTGATCACTGCTGGTAATGCTGCACATGGCGGTCACTAATGTAATCTTATCTGATGTGATCACTATATCAACACTAATAGTATTAGTAGCTCGAGATGATTTTCATTGAACAAAAGTAGCTCTTATTGCAAAAAAGTTTAGAGTCTTTTGATAAAGCAACCACTAAACTGATATAAGGTGAAACAAAAGCCCAACTGAAGTAATTATTGAACTTATGCACAAGTAGCACATCAGAAATTCAACAGCAATCCCTAGGCTCTACAACCATAAAATGTTGCCAGGGAATCCCAAATGTAGGAAATTAAATAATCAGAAGTAGAAGATGTACAATGAACATTATGGCGAAGGAAATTAGTCGGCCTAGAGAAGCAGTTCAGATGGAAAGTACTGTTCAAGCAGTCCTAAAATGTATACTATGGTGGTTGTTGATCTAAAATGGAGACAGCATACAAAATAATGACTTTGCACAGTTACAGTTGCAAGGGAGTGGCCATCAGTTATAACCAGAGACATGGAATATGAGGAACATAGGGGCAGGTGTACTAGTTACTGGCTGCAAAAACTATTGCAATTTGCGACAAATATTTTTGCAACCAGTAAAGAATTTTACTAATCAACCTATGTATTATTAGGTCTGTTCATAAAATTATGATTTGGAGTTGGTCATACTCCGACCCACCTCATGAATATGAATGAGGTTGGTCACAAACTGTGACTTACGTTGATTGGAGGCAGCATTTAAGAAAAGATTGCAACTTTAAAATGCGAGCATGTACAATGGTGGTGTACCTACTAGGGTCTAAATGTGACCACGTGACAAAGAGTCATGACCTGCATACAACTGCAGTCCCTCTAATTTACAATAAAGGACTTTCAGTCCAGAAAGAGCGATCTGAAGAAACCATGAGGCGAAGAGTACCATCCAGTGCTTCATTTGCAAAAAATTAAGTGCCAAGGCCCTCATCAGGAGATCACTGCAGCTTGCCACACTCGTTGCTACTGCCAGCGATGTCAATGACAACCACTCACCATCACACTGTTACAATTGTGACAATTCAGACTATTCTAGGCTCCCAAAGCTATAACAATGGCTTGAGTGACAGGAATAAGGTGTTTTAATGTATGTAGAATTAATAAAATGTTGTTGTGCTCATCTCAAAATTAGACAGAGAGCGCCGCCATCTGGCAGACTATCATGAGTGCCGGTGTTGACAATTGAGTGCTGTGTACCGGAAACCACTAGCTCAAAGTAAGCACTGGTACCAACATATAAAAAAATCTCTGAAATAAATTAATCCAATACACACATCCTTAACCACACATATCTGTGAACACGGAGGAAACAGGTATGCTTTTGACTACATGTGCCTACTCCACTTGGATGTAAATTCGGTACACAGGTGTTCGCTGATGCATTCCTACAGCTTTGTGGGAAGCCAAAAAGCAATGCTGTGACTAGTGAACTAACTTGAATGAAACTTCCCAGACAGTACAATACGCTCCATGGGACACACCCACTTTCTACCTTACACTTACATACAGGTAATCAGTGGTGTAGTAAAATAGCTATGGTTTCTAATACAAGCAAGAAAAATGCGTTTGCATCCTCCATTGTGGAAGTCACAAAAACAGCTATTACTGGGATGCAGTGGGCTCCAACTTTCATGGGCTCTGGTGCCACTGCACCTGCTGCACTATTGATACCTACACCATTGCAATGTACACACATCTTGCAAACAGTGTGCATGCTCTAGTCCCACTCACACAATTACACTTTTATGAATCACGCATCATGTATGCACATTAAGAATGTTGCATTTAATAACCAGCCTTTAATATGTTGACAGAGGAGTGTCAGGGTAGCATGCCGGAGGGACTCTGAGCAGGGCTGCAGGCCACCCACCAACGCCACTGCAGATCGAGGCAGGCAGCTGAGACTGGGTGTCATGATTGGGTGGCATGCGTGTTCATGGTGTGAGGTCAGAATCGGAAAGAGCGCTTTCCCTGAAATGTACTTTCTTAAAAAGAAAGAGAAAGACGTGTTTGGACACCGGGCAAAAATGCAACAAAACCAACACACGAGTGGTTACCTGGAGAACCCAATGACAAGCGGAATACACTGCTGCTGCTCTTGTAAAAATGCCAAGAGAGAATGCTTTGGAGTGAACCTAATAAAAAGCTCACCTGTGTAAATCGCTGCCTGGTTCTGCCGTTGACTGGGTGGGATTAGCGCAGCTCCCGCATTCTTGTCCATCTCCATGACAACACTTAAAGTAGTCCAGGAAGCTGCATTGTGGTGGCAGAGAAAAACGTACTTACGTGAGGCGCCCTCAGGTAACGTGCGGATTTGGCCTAGTTGAACCTTTACAGCCAATTAAATTTGGTTCTGAAAACAAAACAGCTTCTAAGGGAGTTGTGCCCAGATGAACAAGGTGCAAACAGTGCAAAGTAGCAACCGGAAAAAGGGATGAAAGGCGAGCGGAGTGCAACCGTGATACACAGGGTGTCAGATAATGGTGCAGGGAAGCCAGCAGGGGTCCATAGATACACACAAGTAGGCATACGGATAGACGTGGGAACAGAGTGTAAAGAGGGATACAGGGGGCATAGAGAGGTACAGAAGGGCAGCGCGATATACAAGACGGCAAAAGTGAAAGCGCTTGTAAACGCGAATTAACGCTTGATGTGGCGGGGGAGGGGCGGAGGCAGGGAGCAAGGGAGAGGAAAGACAGATGGCGCTGAGGGCTGGTAGGGCATAGAGAGGTACAGAAGGGCAGCGCGATATACAAGACGGCAAAAGTGAAAGCGCTTGTAAGCGCGAATTAACTCGAGATGCGGTGGGGGAGGGGCGGAGGCAGGGAGCAAGGGAGAGGAAAGACAGATGGTGCTGAAGGCTGGCGGTTCGCGCCTGCATGCTCACGTGAATGCAAGCGCTAGGCCAGCCAGCAGCACTTTGAAAACTCACCTACTAAATGTCTCTCCGAGCAGCGCATGCGCGCTGATTCAGCGAGACCTAAAAACAACAGGACATAAATGAAACCAAATGAGTAAAAAGCCATATAAAACATAGCAAAAATAAGGAGGTAAATGTCAATAATCTGTCATATGGGCCAAAAAGACGGAGCTACAGTGTGGAAAACAAATAATCAAAGAAATCCTGTAATGACATAAAAATATAGAATACGCAACAATATTACTATAATGCCAAGAGAGTAGATTTCAATAAAACAAAGAGAAAAGAGAAATAACATTATCGCCAACCAAGAACGCCACTCTGTAAGCACTAGGAGAGAAAGAAAAAGAAACAAATAGAATGAATACCCAACGTTAATAAGTTGTAATATACATAAAACAAAATTGGAAAGAGGTTAAGTATATGGCATAAGTGAGGTGCATCACTTCTACAAATAAAGTGGTGAGGGTAAAAGACCAACATGAAGATGTAACAACAACATAATGCAAAGGATACACAACATAGTTTGAATAGAAAAGCGTACAGCATTCAGCACTCTGCATGATAATCAGAAATTTGGCCCGAGTCAGAGGTAGTAGAGTCACAGTGCCATAATATGTATGGATAATACCACCAGAATGAGGATAGGGCACATAAAATATAGCTCCCCAAGATTCAAGTAGCTGGAAAATTAGAAGTGCCTGTAGCACCATCTTTGTGCGTGTGAGTTCCAGACGTATTATCCAAGAAGGTATGGAGCTCCACAGGTTCATCAAAAATTTGTGTTTTGCCTCTGTAGATGATTTTTAATCTTGAGGGACTGTCAAAGGAGTACGAGATTGCTCTTTCAGTGATTCTGTTTCGGAGGGTCAAAAAGCTCTTTGTCTTAGTTACAATGTCTCTCGCAAAGTCTGGAGAAATGGAGATCTTATTCCCTTGCCAAGTGGCCCCCTTAGATTTTCTAATCTAGGGCAGAATGTTTTCTGCAAGTTGTTGGTGAACAGGCTTAAAACAAAGTATTTTTACGTTGAAAGGGAAGTGCATGTTCGATTTTGAATTCTCTTTGAAAAGGGATCTGTGCAGTGGCTGAAATCCATGACTCTAAAAACTCAACCAAGGTAGGGGCCTTCTCTTTAATGCTTTTGGGAAGGCCAAAAAGTCTAAGATTATTATGTCCACTACGGTCATCCACAGAGGTTATATCACATTTGAGAGAGGAAATAACCTGGTCAGATCTCTCTAGCTGTTTCCCATGTGCTGCAGTACGATCCTCTACATTGCTTACTCTTGTTCCTGCCTGGTCGAGTCTAATGTTTGAATCCTTTAGGTCCCTTCTTATAGCTACCACCTCCACCTGAAGGAGATCTGTGTTTGTCTTGGTGCTTTGTGCAATGTCATGCATGGCATTAAGCTGTTTTCAGAATGGGTTCCATTGTCGTGGAATCCTCGGATTTATCCCTGATAGGAGATTCTGGGAGTGGGGGTTCCTGTTTGGTGCGTTTTCAATTTCCCTTTATAATCTTTAGCCTTGGAAATGTTTGGGCCGGACATGGTGCATTGATCAAATGTACCTAAATTATTCAGTGTGTGTAAAGCCAAAAAGCAGGGCCACAAACCTGGGAACCTAAGAACAGATTAATGAAGAGGGGACTGCAAAGAATTGAAGGCCTCCATGAAGGTAAGGGTTTTCTTGATCATTTTATTCCAATATAGACGGTTCAGTGACTAAATATCGAGGGACAAAATATCGACTATACAAAAAATCGACACTAAAATATCGAGGGACAGAATATCGACTCCCTATCTACAAACAGGTAAGTACTAAAATATCGATTCCAAAATATAGACTGTCAAAATATAGTTAGCCAAAATATCGAATTTTTTAAATGTATTAAAAATAATATAAAATTAATTAAATATTAAAAACAATTAAATAAAACATACATAATATATTATAAAATAGCTTAAAATGTAAACATAATATAAGTAATTAAAAAAAGTCGAGATTTTGTTGGATACTGAGAGCGTAAAAATTACTATTCCCACTCCCTCCTCCTTACTCACACTCCAGTGAGTGCAACAGTAGGGAAAGCGTTGGATAGCGTAGGGGTAAACATTACTATTCCCACTCCAGTGAGTGCAACAGTAGGGAAAACGTTGGATAGCGTAGGGGTAAAAATTACTATTCCCACTCCAGAGAGTGCAACAGTAGGGAAAGCGTTGGATAGCGTAGAGGTAAAAATTACTATTCCCACTCCAGTGAGTGCAACAGTAGGGAAAACGTTGGATAGCGTAGGGGTAAAAATTACTATTCCCACTCCAGAGAGTGCAACAGTAGGGAAAGCGTTGGATAGCATAGGGGTAAAAATTACTATTCCCACTCCAGTGAGTGCAACAGTAGGGAAAACGTTGGATAGCGTAGGGGTAAAAATTACTATTCCCACTCCAGAGAGTGCAACAGTAGGGAAAGCATTGGATAGCGTAGGGGTAAAAATTACTATTCCCACTCCAGTGAGTGCAACAGTAGGGAAAACGTTGGATAGCGTAGGGGTAAAAATTACTATTCCCACTCCAGAAAGTGCAACAGTAGGGAAACCGTTGGATAGCGTAGAGGTAAAAATTACTATTCCCACTCCAGTGAGTGCAACAGTAGGGAAAACGTTGGATAGCGTAGGGGTAAAAAATACTATTCCCACTCCAGAGAGTGCAACAGAAGGGAAAGCGTTGGATAGCGTAGAGGTAAAAATTACTATTCCCACTCCAGTGAGTGCAACAGTAGGGAAAACGTTGGATAGCGTAGTGGTAAAAATGACTGTTCCAACTCCAAACAGTGCAACAGTAGGGAAAGCGTTGGATAGCGTAGGGGTAAAAATTACTATTCCCACTCCAGAAAGTGCAACAGTAGGGAAAGCGTTGGAAAGCGTAGAGGTAAAAATTACTATTCCCACTCCAGTGAGTGCAATAGTAGGGAAAACGTTGGATAGCGTAGAGGTAAAAATTACTATTCCCACTCCAGAGAGTGCAAAAGTAGGGAAAGTAATGATTTAAATTAAATATAAGATGACATTAATTATCAATACTGATAAAAAGTTAATTACAAATAATTACCAATTAATAACAATTAATTACCATTTAAAAATATTAATTATCAATTGATAAAAATTTAATACCAATTAATAATAATTAATTACCAATTACAAATTAATTATCAACTATCAATACACATAAATAAAAAAATTAATATTTACTTTATTACAATTAATTTACTTCCCACCCAATTCCCCTACAAACCCACAACCCACTCCCAATAATAAAAAATACAATTCACATTATTACCAATTAATCAAATAATAAAAATATTTTAGCAAATAATAAAAATTATTTAGCAATTCATACAAATTATTTACCCATTCATACAAATTTATTACCAATTATTAATTAATTATCAATGAATTATCAATACACATAAATAAAAAATTAATTATTTACTTTATTACAATTAATTTACTTCCCACCCAATTCGCCTACAAACCGACAACCCGCTCCTATTAATAACAAATACAATTAACATAATTATCAATTAATCAATTAATATAAATTAATTACCAATTAATAATTAATTATCAATTAATTAATTATCAAAACATAACAATATAATTAACATTTAATTAACCATAATTAAATTACTTCCCACCCTATTCCCCTATAAATCCACAACCCGCTACGGAATTAAATTACGCAATAATTAAATTACATAACATTCATTTGTTTAAATAAATTAAACATACATTACAACAATAATACATCATTTTAACACATATACTACCATACATAACACAAAAAAATTCGATATTATGGTAATCTATATTTTAAAATTCGATATTATGGTATTCGATATTTTTAAGGTCTATATTTTGGTAATCGATATTTTTAGGGTCTATATTTTGGTAATCGATATTTTGGACCCCAATTTCGATATTCTGACCTATCTATATTTTGTAGAGTCGATATTCTGTCCACTCTATATTTTAACTTCGATATTCTGGGCAGTCGATATTTTGGAATCGATATTTTGGGTGTTTACCAATATAGACACCCACGGCCGAGAGCTCCTGATGTATGCAAAGTACTCTAGCAACTGAACAAACGTTTGTCGAGTCCTGGCACTCATTGTTCCAGCTATAGATCATGGAGCACAATTTGAGTGAATACAGAGCACACAGCTAACACAGAGTATCTTCGAGCTACAGAAGCACACAGGGATGCTCTCATATTACAACTTCTCCCTAATTTTGTAAACATTAAATGCAAACAAGCATAAATACAAAAACTGCATAAAGCTGCAAGGCCAACCCTCGCATACATCTGAAATTTAACAATCAATCCCAAGACACAGTCATCAAACTTACAAGGCCTTTTCCTTTGACGAGAACTGACACCAATCCTTGACTGAGACCCATTGCCCACATGCCTTCGTAGCAGGAAGGTTGTCATTACCAAGCAGCAAAGTGATGTACTGTGAACAAGTGATGTCTTCAGAACCACCCTCACTCACACACACCGACGCATCTGAAGGTGAATCCTGCAACCAACTGGGCCAATCACACTGTTCAACCTCCAACTTTGACAACTTCTTAAACCAGTTTGCCTGAGACTCAAAAAGGTGCACAAGCGTTCTCTTGTTCCACCAGCCCTTGTTCCCAAGAAGTGCTGATTCTGCTCACATTTTTTACTTGAACTGGAGAAGAAAACCTCAACAGACCTTTGGGTACTTTTTATATTTTTGATAAGGACCCAATAATTTATTTAAAGATCCAAATTCTTCAAACTTTTACCATCATCCACCTTCACCTTCACCTTCATGGCATGCTGATTTTGCATCACTTGGGAAGCAACACGTTTACAATCACTAGACTACTTGCACTCTCAACACAATGTTTATTCTGTAACCATTCAGGACATAAATCCATGTGTGCTATCCATCCCCCACATCCTGGCATGTAGACAAAGCTGTCTGTATACCTTCCTTCACAAATATATTTACCCTCTCAACCCAAACCATTGGAAGATGGGTAATACAAGGCAACTTTGAAATGTTTTACATTGTTGACTCCTAAAAATGTGCACATTTTGTGAGACACAAAGTGTGTGCCATTGTCCATCACAATCACAGAGGGCAAAACTTCAATAGCAAAAACCATTTTCAAAAACGTAATCGAATTGTCGGTACTAGGTGCATCACAAAACATATGGTACAACCATTTGGAGTGATAATCAATCAACAAAATGAGGAACCTAATCTTACCAGGCAAAATACCATAAGGACCCAAAAAATCCAACCTAACCTTGCTCAATGGTTTATCCGGAAAAGGGACAGGGTGAAGGTCACTATCCATCAAATTCCACCTTTTGTCAGACACTAGACATTCAGCACATGAATCTATCCAAAACTTAACCTGAGCCTCTTAGGATGCCCACCAATAATACAACTTAATAAATTGACTTGTCTTTGATATGCCTAAGTGGCCACGAAGCACAGACTCGATAATATCCCCCCTAAGACTCTCTGGAGGTATAAACAAATCATGACACATCACCATGTTATTGACAACAGATAACTCTGAAACCACCAGCGAAAAAGCCCTTATTTCACCAGATATCTTTCTACTCTCTGGCCATCCCCTTACAATGAACTCCTTGACGTGCTTAAGATTGGTGTCTTTATCATAAGTCTTAGACCATGATTGCTCTGATACAGGAGCACACTGCTTAACAGCATTCAAGGCTGCCACGACAACACATTAAGGTGCCGATCACGATCCGGCAAAAACCGGGTACGAACCGTCGGACGGAGCATAATCTCCGTCCGACGCGTACCCGGTTGTCAATTTTTACAAACAAGGAATTACGATTCGCACGGGTACACCAGTACCGTACGAATCGTAAAAAAGCCCGA
Source organism: Triturus cristatus (assembly GCF_964204655.1). Lineage (NCBI taxonomy): Eukaryota > Metazoa > Chordata > Amphibia > Caudata > Salamandridae > Triturus > Triturus cristatus. Next base: position 992,480,174 of record NC_140580.1, read on the forward strand.
CCGACCAAAAAAAACCTACCAATGCGATCCGGAAAAGCGCCGACCTGACGTCGGGACGCTCGCAGCCAGCCATTCACGACCCAGGAATCACGATTCGCACCGACGTCACCCCGCACGGCGAATATTTTGCGGCAGCCAAAAACTGCCGGGAAATCAGGACGACGCGAACAAGGACCACCAGTACGCGACGGACAGACGACGACACGAACAAGGAGGACCAGTACGCGACGGACACACAGGACCACGCGACCAAGGAGGACCCGTACGCGACAGGACGACGCGATCAAGGAGGACCCGTACGCGACAGGACGACGCGATCAAGGAGTACCAGTACGCGACGGACAGACATGGACCCGAACCTACGAGTCATCCCTGCCCTCATAGCAGTCCACCTCCTCTACAGGTTACGACGCAGATGCCGCAGAAGGTCAGAATAACTAAGGGAGGGGGGAAAGTGGGGTGGGGTGGGGGTGGCAGGACCAGGGCAGGCCACAAAACAACCACATAAGTCACACACCACACATGGCCTGGACATACCTGACTCCCATGCCCTGGTCACCACGAGGGGGTGGGGGCGTGTCCTGATAAGCCAGCGACCGCCACAACGGAAGTCCATCACCACGCGAACCGGCAACACAACCAGACAGGTACGTCCCGTACCCACGCCTGAAGAGCGTGGGTACGAGTCGGACCACGCCCACACATGTCACCCCAACAATGGCGGGACGGATCGCACCCACGTGGCAAAGGCCTGGGTATGGGCCGCACAAGCATCACATAGCGTGGGGACGTATATGTACAGACCCTACCCCCACCCCGTATGCAAGGAGCGCACCCCCCACCCCAACAGTGAATGTACAACCCGTACCCCCACCCGCGTATGCATGGAGCGTACCCCCACCCCAACAGTGTAAGTACGACCCGTACCCTCACCCGCGTATGCATGGAGCGTACCCCCCACCCCAACAGTGTAAGTACGACCCGTACCCCCACCCGCGAATGCAAGGAGTGTACCCCCCAACCCCAACAGTGTAAGTACGACCCGTACCCCCACCCGTGTATGCATGGAGCGTACCCCCCATGCCAACAGTGTAAGTACGACTCGAACCCTCACCCGCGTATGCATGGAGCGTACCCTCCATGCCAACAGTGTAAGTACGACTCGAACCCTCACCCGCGGACGTACGGACCGTACCCCCACCCCCACCAGTGTAAGTACGACTCCTACCCCCACCCGCGGACTCACGGACCGTACCCCCACCCCAACAGTGTAAGTACGACCCGTACCCCCACCCGCGTATGCATGGAGCGTACCCCCCAGCCCAACAGTGTAAGTACGACCCGTACCCTCACCCGCGTATGCAAGGAGCGTACCCCCCAGCCCAACAGTGTAAGTACGACCCGTACCCCCACCCGCGTATGCATGGAGCGTACCCCCCAGCCCAACAGTGTAAGTACGACCCGTACCCCCACCCGCGTATGCATGGAGCGTACCCCCTAGCCCAACAGTATAAGTACGACCCGTACCCCCACCCGCATATGCATGGAGCGTACCCCCCAGCCCAACAGTGTAAGTACGACCCGTACCCCCACCCGCGTATGCATGGAGCGTACCCCCCAGCCCAACAGTGTAAGTACGACCCGTACCCCCACCCGCGTATGCATGGAGCGTACCCCCATGCCAACAGTGTAAGTACAACTCGAACCCTCACCCGCGTATGCATGGAGCGTACCCTCCATGCCAACAGTGTAAGTACGACTCGAACCCTCACCCGCGGACGTACGGACCGTACCCCCACCCCCACCAGTGTAAGTACGACTCCTACCCCCACCCGCGGACTCACGGACCGTACCCCCACCCCAACAGTGTAAGTACGACCCGTACCCCCACCCGCGTATGCAAGGAGCGTACCCCCCAGCCCAACAGTGTAAGTACGACCCGTACCCTCACCCGCGTATGCAAGGAGCGTACCCCACACCCCAACAGTGTAAGTACGAACCGTACCCTCACCCGCGTATGCATGGAGCGTACCCCCACCACACCAGTGTAAGTAGACTCGTACCCTCACCTCGAATGCATTGAGCGTACCCCCACCGTGTATGTTCCAAGCGTACATATATGCTGAAATCGGAGGTGTGTGTGCAGAGTCCACCCAGCAGTGCCCTGAGACAGGAGGGGTGGGTGTGGAGTCCTCCCAGCAGTGCCCTGAGACAGGAGGGGTGTGTGCAGAGTCCTCCCAGCAGTGCCCTGAGACAGGAGGGGTGGGTGCCTATCACTAACAGCAGTGCCCTGAGCCAGGAGGGGTGTGTGCAGAGTCCTCCCAGCAGTGCCCTGAGACAGGAGGGGTGGGTGCCTATCACTCCCAGCAGTGCCCTGAGACAGGAGGGGTGGGTGCCTATCACTCCCAGCAGTGCCCTGAGACAGGAGGGGTGGGTGTGGAGTCCTCCCAGCAGTGCCCTGAGACAGGAGGGGTGGGTGCCTATCACTCCCAGCAGTGCCCTGAGACAGGAGGGGTGGGTGCCTATCACTAACAGCAGTGCCCTGAGCCAGGAGGGGTGTGTGCAGAGTCCTTCCAGCAGTGCCCTGAGACAGGAGGGGTGGGTGCCTATCACTAACAGCAGTGCCCTGAGCCAGGAGGGGTGTGTGCAGAGTCCTCCCAGCAGTGCCCTGAGACAGGAGGGGTGGGTGTGGAGTCCTCCCAGCAGTGCCCTGAGACAGGAGGGGTGGGTGTGGAGTCCTCCCAGCAGTGCCCTGAGACAGGAGGGGTGGGTGTGGAGTCCTCCCAGCAGTGCCCTGAGACAGGAGGGGTGGGTGCCTATCACTCCCAGCAGTGCCCTGAGACAGGAGGGGTGGGTGTGGAGTCCTCCCAGCAGTGCCCTGAGACAGGAGGGGTGGGTGCCTATCACTAACAGCAGTGCCCTGAGCCAGGAGGGGTGTTTGCAGAGTCCTCCCAGCAGTGCCCTGAGACAGGAGGGGTGGGTGTGGAGTCCTCCCAGCAGTGCCCTGAGACAGGAGGGGTGGGTGTGGAGTCCTCCCAGCAGTGCCCTGAGACAGGAGGGGTGGGTGTGGAGTCCTCCCAGCAGTGCCCTGAGACAGGAGGGGTGGGTGCCTATCACTCCCAGCAGTGCCCTGAGACAGGAGGGGTGGGTGTGGAGTCCTCCCAGCAGTGCCCTGAGACAGGAGGGGTGTGTGCAGAGTCCTCCCAGCAGTGCCCTGAGACAGGAGGGGTGGGTGCCTATCACTAACAGCAGTGCCCTGAGCCAGGAGGGGTGTGTGAAGAGTCCTCCCAGCAGTGCCCTGAGACAGGAGGGGTGGGTGTGGAGTCCTCCCAGCAGTGCCCTGAGACAGGAGGGGTGGGTGTGGAGTCCTCCCAGCAGTGCCCTGAGACAGGAGGGGTGTGTGCAGAGTCCTCCCAGCAGTGCCCTGAGCCAGGAGGGGTGTGTGCAGAGTCCTCCCAGCAGTGCCCTGAGACAGGAGGGGTGGGTGTGGAGTCCTCCCAGCAGTGCCCTGAGACAGGAGGGGTGGGTGCCTATCACTCCCAGCAGTGTCCTGAGACAGGAGGGGTGGGTGTGGAGTCCTCCCAGCAGTGCCCTGAGACAGGAGGGGTGGGTGTGGAGTCCTCCCAGCAGTGCCCTGAGCCAGGAGGGGTGTGTGCAGAGTCCTCCCAGCAGTGCCCTGAGACAGGAGGGGTGGGTGCCTATCACTAACAGCAGTGCCCTGAGCCAGGAGGGGTGTGTGCAGAGTCCTCCCAGCAGTGCCCTGAGACAGGAGGGGTGTAACACATGTGTGTGAGGCCAGAATTATCCACATGCATACTGGCTACAAGGGAACATGTCCCCATGAACTCATGTCAACAGACTCCACACACAAGTACAGTGATCACCAAGGATGCCACGATTGTTGCAGGTGGAGACATGGCCCTGCATGCATGGCCAAAGTAGAAGGGCTCCGTCACACACACAGCTCATGTAGACACAGCTCTGCGCTAAACATTGGGAACACCCTGCAGGGAAGAACTCTGGGTACACAGAGGAAGGAATACACCCTGGGACAAGTGCACCATGCAGTAACTGCTTACATGAACAAAGAAAGTTAGCCAACACCTTGTGATGGCACACAGATCCCAGGGTCCCACCAATGAGCAGTACACTACTACATATCCCACACACCCAAACCCTTACACACCACCCAAAACCATGTAGCAGCCCCACCAACACCAATACCAGCATAGCAGTAGTGTGATAATGAAAACAAAATTAAGCTTTATTCAGCATGAGCACAATGTCCGTGGATCGCAGCCAGTTCAATCTTCACAAAGCCCATAGGGCAGTCAATGATTCTCAGCTGGATGGGGGACACAGTGGGATGCGTGTCCCCTACCTTGCCTGCACAGTCAAATGGCATCGTCTTCCACACTGGTGAGGGCATCAGGGGGGGGGAAGCAACAGGCACCGCAGGGACATCAGGGCAAAGGGGCGGCGTTGTGGGTGCAGGGATGGAGGACTCCACCACAGGGGGTGGGTCAGTGCCAAAGGCGGAGGCCAGGATGGCACTACACACCTTTGCAAGGTCCTCCAGGGAGTCCCCTGCACCCGAAGGGACCTCAGGCCCCAAGGAGGGGGGGGGGGTCAGAGGGATGGGTCGCAGCGCCACCGGGGGAGGGTGGAGACAGGGGGGGAGACTCAACCACCCTGACCGGGGACCTCCTTGACCGCTTGCGTGGTGGTGTAACTGTGGGGCTCAGGGACAGAGCGGCCATGAAGGAGTCCTTGGGGGAGATGTGGCCAGGAGAGCTGAGGGGAGGGGATTTGGAGGGAGTGGACTGGGTGGAATGCGGACTCCCACTATGGCTGCGTGTCACACGTTTGCCCCCCGACCCAGTGGGTGTGCCTACCTCACCCTATGTGTGCGTGTCAGGAGGAGTGCGGTGGACCTTCCCTGCTGGTGTGGTGCCCGTGTCCGTTGATGTGGGTGCATGCCGACGTCTGGGTGTACGTGGGACAGGCATGGGAGTGGGAAGTGTGGATGGGGCAGGGGTAGGTGGGGGGAGGTCGCGCTGCAGGAGACCCACTGCTGCAGTCAGTGTGGAGTCTATGGACCTCAGCAAGTTGCGTTGGTCAGCCTGCGATGAATGAATGCCCTCCAAGAAAGCCTCGATGTTGGTGAGGGTTTTGCCGTGGGCATGGAGGACATTAAGGATCGCAGCCTGACCAACCTGCAGTTGCCGCTGGATGTCCACAGACTCTGCATTGGCGGCAGCAGTGGAGACAGGGGCAGGGGGTGCGGTGCCTGGCAGGAAGGAGACATGCTGTGACCGGGCACGCTGGGAAGGGACACGAGCAAGTGGGAGGGGGCTGGTGGGAACTGAGGGGGCGGTGCGAGGTGTTGTTCCGCTGTCAGCTGCTGGTGCAGCCACCGCCCACTCGGAGACATCCTCCTCGGACCTGTCAGCTTCGTATTCTGACGTGCCAGTCGACAGGTCCTCGGCCGCACTATCCTCCACCTCTGTCCCACTCGATGTGCCAGCCCCGATGTCACGGCTGGCACTGGTGCTCGGTCCCTCCGCCTTGCCTGTGTCCATGTCTCCCTCTGTGTCCCCCGACGATGCTGTGGGCAGGGTGGAGAGACAGAAATTAATCAGACAGCTGTACACATCAGTCACATGAGTCCAATCGACATAGGTAACACTGCATAGCCTGAAAAGGAAGATCCCTAACATCTACTAAACAAGGTACCGATGTAGGGCATGAAACACACAGTTGGTTGAGCCACCATGCCACTGAAATACCATGGAGAGCATGAGACAATAGCTAAACACAGGAAACGGAGTCTGACATAGCACCCAGGCCCTGGGGACAATCCAGCACTGCATCTGCACCACACAGCGTTGGCGAAAATACCGATGACCAGGGACCATATCCATGAACTTGAGACACATGCTGCATAGGTAATGCTGAAAACATGCCCAACATGACTCGGTCACTGCACATTGCGTGTGTGTCCAGAAACATCACACACTGCCCAGACCCAGCAAGTAGAAATCAGGATTTGACACATAGGCATTGCCCGCCCCAACAAGACCCTACACGAGGCAAATGGTTGAGACACAGGTGGCACCAACATCTCATAGTCTGGGTGATACACACAGGGGCAGGCAAAAAGCAAGATTGGACGCCAAACAGCCAAGGTGCGCCTGTACAAATAATGAGGTACCAGTGCCCATCCTCAGATGAGTATAACAAGACACACAGACACTGGCAACTGTGAGTATGAAGAAGGACAATCAGGTCAGGCTGCACAGTGGACACCTGTACAAAATAGCACGTCTATATACATGGTGACAGGGGACAATGGCACAGAGCACAACCTACGCTGTAGACACTGAGATTGTCCACGTTTATGATGACACATACACCACTGAGGAAAAGGTGCCCCAGGGGACAGTAGTGGGCACGCAACTACATGCTACTGAATGGTAATGACTGCAACACACGTCACCATCCCTGCACTATGTGTATCGCACACTCATGCACATCATGTCACAGGCCACTACATAGGACATGCGCGCTGTAAGGCATGACACATGAGAGACCAACTCCCATGTCTGGAGTCAGCATCAGTGCCAACTGACATGGAACCCACATGCAGTGAACTTGACAGTGCACAGGCAAGGTCCCACAACCTGTTACACACCACCCCCACACATGATGCTACAGTCATTGTTCTCGTGGACAAAGCGCCAGCCTACATTACCTTGTGAAGGAGTGACTACACACAGACCAGGGAACACATTGCAAGGAGGGGAAGGGTGGCAGGGGCGCAGCGCTATACTGGGGCAAACAGGATCTGCACAGCACCTTTAAACCCTGCCAGTGAATTCATGCTACTGTGCCCTTACAAATGCCGGTGACACACAACAAACACACATGTACCTACCCCCTTCCGGCTGCTGCATCGCCTGTAAGCGCCTCTCCAGGTCTGGAAAGACCACCGGCAGCACACGCCTGTGGAGGTGGCTCAGACGGCGGCGGCCGCGGTTCTTGTGGCTCTCAGGTGAGTCCCCCAGCAGGAGCCGTGCAATCCTCCGCGTCCAGCACCGGATATCCTGCCAGCGTTTCCTCACCTGGGGCAGGCTCCGCCTCCGACCATCCACACCCCTCACGGCACTGACGGCGGTCAGCCAGATCTGCTCCTTGGCAGTGGCGCCTACCTGTGAGGAGGAACAAGTGACACCACATCAATACACCAGCCACATGTCACAGAGAGACATATGGGTACAAATTAGCTGGTTACAACAAGGCATGTCATGCAGCCAACGCATTGCACCTTTGTCATAGGGACATCATCCCCTGGTGAGGGAAAAAGCAGTACGTGCCACAGTGGGTACACAGGTGGAATGATGGCAATGTCACAATCAATGATCAAGGCTCACACTGTGCATCACACCCACCCCTCCTGTCTCAGGGCACTGCTGTGAGTGATAGGCCCCCACCCCTCCTGTCTCAGGGCACTGCTGTTAGTGATAGGCACACACCCCTCCTGTCTCAGGGCACTGCTGTTAGTGATAGGCACACACCCCTCCTGTCTCAGGGCACTGCTGTTAGTGATAGGCACACACCCCTCCTGTCTCAGGGCACTGCTGTTAGTGATAGGCACACACCCCTCCTGTCTCAGGGCACTGCTGGGAGCACTCTGTACCCACCCCTCCTGTCTCAGGGCACTGCTGGGAGCACTCTGTACCCACCCCTCCTGTCTCAGGGCACTGCTGGGAGCACTCTGTACCCACCCCTCCTGTCTCAGGGCACTGCTGTTAGTGATAGGCACACACCCCTCCTGTCTCAGGGCACTGCTGTTAGTGATAGGCACACACCCCTCCTGTCTCAGGGCACTGCTGGGAGACATCAGGCATCCCCCCCCCTGGGACCCCCCCAACAGTACATGGCATGTGTGTCACACCAGGACACAATGGCAGAAGTCACAGTCACAACATAGGGACAGTCTGTGCCAGTGGCCTATGCACTCACCTGATACCCTGGTCGCCCATACAGCATGGAGTACTGTGGGAGGATCACATCCAGCAGAGCCATGTTCTCCTCCAGGGTGAATGGCTGTGTCCTCTCCACAGCCCTTGACATGGTTCCAGGGAATCAGTAGCAGCAGCTGGGTCGACGAATGCAAAGATGTGCAGGCAAGTACTCCCTCATGGGACCTGGCTGCCTTATATGTGCCCTTCTGCCCAGTCTCATGCACAGGAGTACAGAGTGATTGGTCACTCACATTTGCATCCTATGTTTCCACCAATCCCTTCTAACCTAGCAGTCTGTGGGTTCTCTATCGGTTTCATTCTCCTGCATGATGTCAGCCCCACAAACACATTGCAACAAAGTAGAATAATTCCAACTGACTTCTGCTGTGCACCTTCCAGAACAATTTCGAAATTTGAACTTGGTCTCCATGACAACCAGCATGCATGTAGGCCTTAATACTTGTCCCCTATGTAATTTGGAGCATCACACACAGGTACGGTGCGTTTCGGGGCCCTAGGGCACCCCAAATGCATGGCAACGGCCCGTACATGCATGCTTACGTTCACTATCACTATGGGTCTGCACGCGTATGCGTACAAGTAGTGGTACGGGCCGTACACTCGCATGTACGCTCACTATCACTACGAGTACGCATACGCGTGCAGACCCATAGTGATAGTGAGCGTAGATGCGTGTGTACGGTCCGTACCACTACGGGTACGCACACGCGTGCAGACCCATAGTGATAGTGAGCGTAGATGCGTGTGTACGGTCCGTACCACTACGGGTACGCATACGCGTGCAGACCCATAGTGATAGTGAGCATAGATGCGTGTGTACGGTCCGTACCACTACGGGTACGCATACGCGTGCAGACCCATAGTGATAGTGAGCGTAGATGCGTGTGTACGGTCCGTACCACTACGGGTACGCATACGCGTGCAGACCCATAGTGATAGTGAGCGTAGATGCGTGTGTACGGTCCGTACCACTACGAGTACGCATACGCGTGCTGACCCATAGTGATAGTGAGCGTAGATGCGTGTGTACGGTCCGTACCACTACGAGTACGCATACGCGTGCTGACCCATAGTGATAGTGAGCGTAGATGCGTGTGTACGGCCCTATCACTATGGGTCTGCACGCGTATGCGTACCCGTAGTGGTACGGACCGTACACACGCATCTACGCTCACTATCACTATGGGTCTGCACGCGTATGCGTACCCGTAGTGGTACGGACCGTACACACGCATCTACGCTCACTATCACTATGGGTCTGCACGCGTATGCGTACCCGTAGTGGTACGGACCGTACACACGCATCTACGCTCACTATCACTATGGGTCTGCACGCGTATGCGTACTCGTAGTGGTACGGACCGTACAAATGCCTGTACGCTCGCCATCACGATGGGTACACATACGGCAGCACTCCCACAGTGATTTGGGAACATACACAGGCCCTCTTAGCAGCAGTACGGCGGTTTTTACACATCACAGTGGTGATAGGCGACACACAGGTAGGAATAGGGCGGACATACTTGTCCATGGATGGACATACTTGTCCATGGATGGACATACTTGTCCATGGATGGACATACTTGTCCAGGAATGGACATCAAGGCATCGTCTGTGCATTACTACATGTGTGGGGCACAGGTGTGACAGGCTGTGATGTGGAACATGCCTCCTGAGTGGAGAAGGCACCAGATGTATGATGAGATGTGTATAGGTGTACTGTGTGACGGTGCAATGTGTGCCAGGCATGCCCTTGACTCCTTTGACATGTGTGCATGTCGGACTGCGCACTTGGGGTGAGCGTCACTGGCATGGCACGGACACCAACACACGGAAGTGTCCCATGATGCCCGGTACAGGGGTCATGACACATGACTTGTCACTACCCACAGTGCACAATGTGACTATGTCATTCATGTGTCCGGGATTTCCATCAGGTTGATGTTGTAGCACCCTCAAAAGCTGCAGCCGTTGCAGCAACCAACATGTGTCTGTGTGTAGATTGTCATTGCACACTGTCCCGCACACCATGCCACATGTGTTATCGGATGTGAGGTGCACATGTATGCATGGGACACGGAGTAGCGTGACAAGGCCATGTCAGCATCCTCACAAGGAATGTGTGGTGAGTCATGACATGTGCACCTTCATGGCAAGGTGTGTGGGCAGGCCTAGTGTAATGTCATGTGACCTGTGGCTCCGGTGTTCCGCAACCAGTCTCTGCAATCGGCATCCCACTTCTGCTGATGTGTGGGTGTATGTCACTCCTGTCTTCCGTCGGGCTGTTCACTTGCACTGGGACACAGCTATTCCCATGGCGTGGCATGGGGAGGTTCTCTATCTCCGTGTGTAGCTGGGTCTTGGAAGGAGTGTCACCTTGCATCCATACGTGTCCTGGGCATGTAGCACATACCTCACTCCCTATGTAGCATGTGTGTATTGCCAGATTTACATGTGCTCAGTAGACATGAGTTGTTGTCGTAGTGCACTCACTCTTCCTTGTCACTTCCAAATTACTGCAGAGCGCCGCCTCTTGCCCGAAGAATTCCAGACTTGGCTGCCATGCAGGAGAATGACAGGATCCGGCTCTACCGCTTCACCCAACCGTTGATCCTGGAGCTGACGGCGAGACTGGCACCACACCTGCAACCGCAGCACAGGTATCCTACGGCACTGACACCCCAGCTGAAGGTAATGGCTGCCCTACATTTTCTTGCCACGGGTACCTTCCAAAATACCATAGCTCATGTTGGTGGCATGTCCCAGAGCATGTTCAGCGGTGTGCTGCATGATTTCTTGGAGGCCATGTTGATTCACCTGGATGACTTCATCAAGTTCCCAACCCCTGAACAGATGACTGAGGTCAAGTGTGGATTCTATGCCCTGGGAGGGATGCCCCATGTCATTGGGTCCATAGATGGGACACATGTAGGTTTGGTACCACCACACGCACGGGAGGTGGCGTACCGCAATCGGAAGCACTACCACTCCATCAATGCCCTTGTGGTGTGTCTGTCCAATATGGTGATTTCACATGTCTGTGCTCGTTTCCCAGGATCAGCACACGATGCCTACATCATGAGGCGTAGCGGGATGCCTGATATGATGATGCAGCTGCGCAACGAACGGGCATGTGTTGTTGGTGGGTACAGTCTGTCTGTCCTGTATTCTGTATAGCCGACCAGCACGACCGCTTCACCAGTTCTAACGATGTCCATGTGCTTCCCATGTAGGGGACGCTGGCTATCCCAACATGCCTTGGCTGCTGACACCTCTCCGCAACCCCATCACGCCGGCCCAGCTCCGCTACAACACCGCCCATGGCCGGACAAGGCGAGTGATAGAGAGGACGTTTGGCATGCTGAAGAGCCGATTCAGGTGCCTCCACAAGACGGGCGGCGCACTCCCATATGCCCCGGCGAAGGTCTGCAAGATCTTCATGGTCTGCTGCATGCTGCACAACATGGCAGTTGAAAGAGCTGTGCCACTCATCCTGAATCAACATGACGAGGACCATCCACCCGTGGAGGACGAAGGGCTTGGCAATGGGGCTAGTGATGTGGAGGATGTGGAGCCGCAAGAGGACATCCGGACTCGGCTCATACGCAACTTCTTTGCTTAGTGGTGAGTACCAGTGTCTGAGTGTGCACGCATTGGTCCCCGTGTGGCATGCGTTGTGATGTGTGTCTCCACCTGCATGTATGGCATGTGGGTCAGAGGTGTGTGTGGGTGTGTCACTGGAGTGATGGTGGCAGTGATGGTAGTATTTCCCCAGTCATAATTGTGACCTGGCATGTTGTCATCCATACATGTGTCGAGTAAATGCACATGCAAGTGGCTGTGCTTTTTGTGGCTGACTTCTTGTGTGTCTATATTCCCCAGGTACCTGCGCATGCCGTTTGCTGGTTGCATTGTTGTGGCACTGCTATTCCTCATGGACATGACATCGTGGGCTGACTCAGCGTTACAGGCACGGACACGTTTGGAAGTCTCCATGGGGTAAGGGATGCATCAGGGGTGTATTGGGTTTGGCAGTTGTTCACGATGTATGCACACTGCCCCTGTCGATGTTTGGTTCCTCTGCAGCCATGTAGCATCACCATGGGACACGACATGCAGCTGTGTACACCTGAATAGATGGTCTGACTTGTTGACAGTCATCAGTGATGGGATAGTGGATTGTGATGATGGCATCAATGTGTGTGACACTGCCCTCGGACACATACGGTTAGCATTGGCTTGACATGGTGTGGGACTTCCACATCAGCGGATCTATGGTGTATGGCAGGCTCTCCGTGTGCAGCTGTGGGTATTTAGCTGTTAGCCGACGCTTGTGTGCCAGTACCATGGCTATCACGCATTTGTGCTGCAGAAGGGGGGTGCCAGTGTTGGACCCACATGTCACTCCACATGATGTGTTCATCTGTACTTCGAGTTGCCTCTGCAAACCCGAATACATGACTAATAAAGGTGTCCCTATGCCTCCAAGGTGCCTCTTCTCAGTCAATGCTGGTGTGTTGGCACGGTGCATCCTGCATGTCTGGCATGGTATTCCCTGATTGTGGCTATGTGTCAATGTGTCGAGTCGCAAGATGCAAGCTGTGTGTGTGGGCTGAGACTGTGTATTGGGCATGATGTCCATGACTGCGTGGGTATTGTGACATGTGCCATCCCCATGCATCCAACGTTGGCCAGGCCCCCATTCTCTGCATCCACCGGACTCAAGCTTGCAGGACATGGTTATGCCACCTGTCTACACATACCTGGGTGCCACCCAGGACACTGGACTGGATCCCTGACCTCTGCGCATGACTGTTGGTGTACTCAATGTGTGTGTCAGCACGGTTGTTCGGCCACCCCCTCAGCTGGTTGTGCCCATCACGGGTGTGTATGGTGCTCCATGTCTGTCTTGCCTAATAAACTGTGACCCATGTGTCCTGTGCCAGACTCAGGCCCCAGGGTGTGGATGGTTGAAGAGAAAAGATGACTCAGGCATGTTTAGACTTTACAAGACACATGTTAGGTAATAATGCTACCAGCAGGCATCTACTCTTCATAGTGTGATTTATTATGGGGGGGGGGGGCAAAGTGAGGGGCTTTCCGGGATTAGGGAATCCAAAGTTCAGTAGGGGAGTTGGTGTCCTTGCCATTGGAAATCCTCAGAGTCCATGCCACAGTCTTTGTCAACATTGGTCAGCCAGTGACCAGCAGGGCCATGTGGCAGAGAATGTCTCTTGATGCTGTGATGCTGTTGCTCCAGTGGGCCAGGTGCCAGGCCAGGTGTCCTGGGAGATGGTGATGTAGCAGCCACCCTCACGGTCCTTTCCGTGGACGACCCGGCCTCCTGCGGGGAACCTCACCAGCAGGCCGTGACGACGTCTGGGATGCTCCGTCGGATGTTTCCTCCTCCTCCTCCTGATCCCTCCCTGTGGGTGGTGATGTTCTCCGCCTTCTGGCACAGGGAGGGTCGGCCATGGTGTCGGCCATCCGACGGAGTGTAGCGTGAATCCCCTGGAATGCCGTCACTTGCTCAGCCTGTCTGTCCTCCATCCTCCGTTGGTGTACCAGTAGACAGGCAATTAGCTCCGCATGTTGCTGGGCCTGCTGGGCCTTGATCCCCTCGAGGACGGACACAACCTGGGCCATGCCCGTGGTGTCCTCCCCAGCCAACTGGTCAGGCTCGCGCCTCCGCCGTCCTCCACTCCCACCACCCCTGCCCACTTGCGCCTGGCCTGCACTTGTGGGCACATGGGGTCTCCGGGACCCCTGAGGGGTGGCATTGGCGTTGTCGCCTGCCTCCTCCTGGGTGCCCGGGACACCGTGTCCCTCCTGGCGAGCCTGGCTGCATTGTGGTGTTGGGGCAGGGATCCTGGTTGTCTCCTGGGATGTGGCAGGAGTGGGGGTGGTGGTTGGCACAGTTGTACCTGACGCAGGTGCTGCAGGTGGTTGGACACCAGAGGGGCCAGGTCGGTCGGGGTCGTCCGCAGAGTGGTGAGAGTGGTCGCTGCCGGTGGGATCGGGCTCCTGCAGATCCGGGTCCTGTGAGTGTTCCCCCCCAGTGTTGGGGGGTGCACCACGACGTTGACCTGTGTGTGAGAGAGACAATGTTAATTTTGGTCCATGCAACATCCATGTTTCATCATTTCCAAAGTTGGCACATTTCCTCTTGGAATTAGGATCTGTCTTGCATTCCACTCACAGTGCACTTGTGCATGGGTGTGTCCCTTGGGCACCACTTTGGCCCCTTTAACTATGTGTGGCACAGTCTTACTTGCTGCGTCAAGTGGGACTGCAGTCAGCAGTGGAGTGGGCAGGTGTGGCGAGCCATGCATTGGCGCCTTCCGTGTAGCACTGTACATGCGCACATGGAGGGGATCCACACACTTATATGATCCAGGTAGCTGTCCTTGTTCCCGTGTACAGGTTGTGACATGGCCCTGTGTTTTGCCATGGTGAAGAGGGGGGGGTTCTGGCACTGGCCACCCTTGTCTACATGCACGCAGTCTACCTGCTGACGAGCAGACATTCACACACGCAACACGGCTGATTAGCTCTCCCTGTGTCTTGCTCCCTCTGTGTCCCCCTCTCCCTCCCTCCGTGTGTCAGCCTCCTCCCTCTGTCCGTCTCCCTCCCTCTCTGTCCCCCTCTCCCTCCATCTCTGTCCCCCTCTACCTCCCTCTCTGTCCACCTCTCCCTCCCTCTCTGTCCCCCTCTCCCTCCCTCTCTGTCCCCCTCTCCCTCCCTCTCTGTCCCCCTCTCCCTCCATCTCTGTCCCCCTCTCCCTCCCTCTCTGTCCCCCTCTCCCTCCCTCTCTGTCCCCCTCTCCCTCCCTCCGTGTGTCACCCTCTGTCACCTCGGCCCTGCTTCCTGGGCACACACTGTTAGCAGATCTTTGAGTGGCCCTTGGCTTGTTGATGTGAGTTTGTTTCTGATCTCCAGGCACCCATTGGGTGTGATGTGTGTCTGTGCGCTGCTGCTGTGGTGGTGTGTGCTGCCACTCTTTCACAATGTTGGCTGTTCATTAGCTGCTGTAATGTGCAAAACAGTGCCTTCACCCCCATGTGTTGATGCAAGGCGTCCGCCATTTGCTGGCAAGTCATTCCTGTGTTGGGACACAGTGTTTGTCTGGCTGTGACCTAGGCCATATGGGTAGAGTGAATTGTTGTCTGCTTCTGAGTTGCACTATGTGCTTTTTTGGGCCCAGCCTCCCGCCATCCGGGTTACCGTGTCATGTGTTGTTGTCTTCTGTGGCTTGTGACTTGACATTGTCCAGCTGGGTGCATGGGGCATGGTGGCAGCAGTGGCATGTGCGTGCTCATGGAGTGTGGTTGAGTCATGCGATGGCTTGTGGTGGTTGCGTGCCTGTTAGTGATGTTGGTTGTGGATGCCGTTCCCCCCATGTGAGGTGCGTTGTTTGTGTACTCACCCGGGTCTCGGAGTCCTTCTAATCCTTCGACTGCCTCCACCGGCAGTATGGCCATCACCCTCTCCTCCCAGGGATGGTAGTGTACGGGTCTGCGGGAGGGCCCTCCTCCGGTGGCGTTGGCCTGGTCGTGTTCATCCTGCCTCTTGGCTCGGACCCTCCTCCGCAGATCGTACCACCTGTTCTGGCATTCCTGCCTGGTCCGTCTGGTGTCCGCAACAGCATTCACAGCATCGACGATGGTCTGCCACATGGCTGTTTTTGCTGCCTGGCTGGTGTTTCTGACCAATGTTCCAAAGATCTGTGGCTCGACTCTGAGGATTTGATCAACAAGAACCTCCAACTCTCGGTTACTGAACTTTGGATTCTTGGTAGTGGGCATGATGAGGGGTGTGGATGGTGGGGGGGGGTGTGGATGGTGGGGGTGGTGTGTGGATGGTTGTGGGTGTGTGGGTGTGGTTGTGCAGGTGCGTGTGTGTGTGAATGTGATGAGGGTGTGTTTATGAAGGTGGTTGTGTGAAGGTGTGCAAGTGTAAGGTGTAGTAAAGGTTGAGGTCTGGTGCTGTGGGTTGTCTGTGGGGTCTGGCAGCAGTGGGTCTGTTGCAAAGGCTCATGGTTTGTGTGTGTGGGCCCTTTTTATTGGTCCATTGGTGGGTGGCTGTGTTTGAATTGTGGGTGGGTTGGTTATAAGGAGTGGTGGTGTATTGGGCCTCTGTTTGTTTTTGGCAGTTGCAGGTCAGTGAAGGTGTTGTTTTGTTGTTTTTTGGCCATGTTTAGTGGCTTTGTGCCATTCGAATGGTGTATTGTTGTGTTGTTTTGTTTTGTCCTGGTTGTGTCCGTGCGTTTTGAGCGTGTGTACGGTGTGTACATGGGCCATTTGGTTGTACGGTGCTGTCCTTGTGTGTGGCTTGGTACGACTCGTACATGCGGTTGTGATGTTGGGGCCTGGGGTGCGCTCCGTAGTTAGGAGGTTGTGTTGGGGGTAGGACTCGAACGTACTGGGATGTACATACACGGTGGTTCGACACGTACAGGGGTGGGGGTAGGACTCGAACGTACTGGGGTGTGGGTTCACGGTGGTACGACACGTACTGGGGTGGGGGTACGACTGGAACGTACTGGGGTGTAGGTACACGGGGGGTATGACACGTACTGGGGTGGGGGTACGACTGGAACGTACTGGGGTGTAGGTACACGGGGGGTATGACACGTACTGGGGTGGGGGTACGACTGGAACATACTGGGGTGTAGGTACACGGGGGTATGACACGTACTGGGGTGGGGCTCGAACGGACTGGGGTGTAGGTTCACGGTGGTACGACACGTACTGGGGTGGGGGTACGACTGGAACGTACTGGGGTGTAGGTTCACGGTGGTACGACACGTACTGGGGTGGAGGTACGACTGGAACGTACTGGGGTGTAGGTTCACGGTGGTACGACACGTACTGGGGTGGAGGTACGACTGGAACGTACTGGGGTGTAGGTACACGGGGGGTATGACACGTACTGGGGTGGGGGTACGACTGGAACGTACTGGGGTGTAGGTACACGGGGGTATGACACGTACTGGGGTGGGGGTACGACTGGAACGTACTGGGGTGTAGGTACACGGGGGGTATGACACGTACTGGGGTGGGGGTGGGGCTCGAACGTACTGGGGTGTAGGTTCACGGTGGTACGACACGTACTGGGGTGGGGGTACGACTGGAACGTACTGGGGTGTAGGTTCACGGTGGTACGACACGTACTGGGGTGGAGGTACGACTGGAACGTACTGGGGTGTAGGTACACGGGGGGTATGACACGTACTGGGGTGGGGGTATGACTGGAACGTACCGGGGTGTAGGTACACGGGGGGTATGACACGTACTGGGGTGGGGCTCGAACGTACTGGGGTGTAGGTTCACGGTGGTACGACACATACTGGGGTGGGGGTACGACTGGAACGTACTGGGGTGTAGGTTCACGGTGGTACGACACGTACTGGGGTGGAGGTACGACTGGAACGTACTGGGGTGTAGGTACACGGGGGGTATGACACGTACTGGGGTGGGGGTACGACTGGAACATACTGGGGTTTTGGTACACGGGGTATGACACGTACTGGGGTGGGGGTGGGGCTCGAACGTACTGGGGTGTAGGTTCACGGTGGTACGACACGTACTGGGGTGGGGGTACGACTGGAACGTACTGGGGTGTAGGTTCACGGTGGTACGACACGTACTGGGGTGGGGGTACGACTGGAACGTACTGGGGTGTACATGGACGGTGGTTTGACACGTACTGGGGTGGGGGTAGGACTGGAACGTACTGGGGTGTAGGTACACGGGGGGTATGACACGTACTGGGGTGGGGGTGGAGCTCGAACGTACTGGGGTGTACATAGACGGTGGTACGACACGTACTGGGGTGGGGGTGCGACTTGAACGTACTGGGGTGTACCTAGACGAGTGGGGGTATACATACACGGGGGGTACGTGTCGGACGTACGGGGGCTGGGGGGAGTGTTGGGCGCGTATGCGGGCACATGTCTCCATGGTTGCTATAGGAGTTCGGTGCGGACGGTGTTTTTTCCATACGGTTGTACGCTCGGACGCACGGGATGGATCGTGATTCCTCGGTCGGACTTGGCTTTTCACGTTTGTAAGGTAAATCGTCCGAGGACGTGTCGGACACATTTTCCGACCCGAGGACGTGTGGGGAATGATTCCCAGTGCGGTTCGTATGGACTTTTTACCATGCGAATCGTGATTGCCAGTTCGTACGGCACTTGTACGATTCGTACGGTAAAAAGACCCGATACGAGTCGCACGGGGACATTTTTTACCGGATCGTGATCGGCACCTCAGTGTCCTCAATATCAATAGCGTCACACTTGTTAGACAAAGCCATACGTGACAGGCAGTCTGCCTGTGAAGTTTTTCTCTCCAGTTAGGTGCTTAATAGAAAAGTGAAACTCTTGCAGTTTCGACAACAACCTCACAAGCCTAGCTGAAATTTCTCCTAACCAAGTTCCACTCAGTATGTGCAGAAGAGGTTTGCGGTCAGTAAAAAACTCAAACTCTCGGACCCAGATGTAACTCCTAAACTTGTCTGTTGCCCACACACAAGCTAGAGCTTTGCGTTTGAATGTACTATAATGGGTCTTGGACATTCTCAGCATCCTGGAAGCAAATTCTATGGTATGTTCCTTCCCAGCAACCCACTGTCCTTAAATTGCTCCCAATCCAGTGAGTCTTGCATCCACCATAAGAAAACATTTACAGTTATCCTGAAAAGAATGCAAAGTATGCGCTTCTACAATTAGTTTCTTAACTTTGTCAAATGTCTCAGTAAGCACGTAAGACCAAACAAACTTTGAACCCTTCCTCAACAAAGGACGTAAGGCTCAACTGTTTTTGCATAGCCATGCAAAAATCGTGCGTAGTAATCTGCTAACCCTAAGATGGATAGAAGAGCATCCTCATCACTGGGACATGCAGCATCACCAATAGCTTTAATCAAGGAGAATTTAGGTTTAATACCCTCTGAGGATACAGTGTGACCCAAATAGTCTAGTTGCTGCGTACCAAAGGTACATTTGTCTATCCAAATAGTCATACCTGCTTTATCCAATTCCAACAAGACGTTAGTAATAGTATTCATGTGCGTCTCCAAATCAATAACAGCCACCAAAATGTTATCCCGATAGGCCTGAACTCCCGGGATCCCCCCAAAAAGATTGTCCATCAACTTTTGGAAGACACTGACCACGGAGACCAGGCCAAAAGGCAACCAGAGATATTTGTAAATTCCAAAAGGAGTAACAAAAGTGGTGAATTCCTGAGAGTCAACAGTCAGGGGTATTTGGTGGTACGCTGAACGCAAGTCGATAAAAGAGAAAATTTGGCACCCCTCAAATTGGCAAGAAGTTCCTGAATTTTGGGGCGGAGATGACAGTCAACCAGGATGTTTTTCTTCAAAGAACGCAAATCTGCACAGAGCCTGACCTCCCAAGACTTTTTCCTCACTACCATGATAGGAGAAACCCATTCTGAGGAGTCACATGGTGCTCTCGTCACATAAGGATTGAAGAACAGATGTAAGTTCATCTCTCGCATTCAGGGAAAGAAGACGCACCTTGTGACCAATGACTTGAGCGTCCGACTTAAGTCGGATTGGATGCTAAAAACCCTTGATTGTTCCAAGTTTGTCAGCAAACAAACTTGGAAACTGGTTTAACACCTTCTTGATGTCCGATAAGCGTGCCTCAATCCCTACACAACCCACATGAAAATCTTCTTCATGATGACCAACTTCAACGTAGCCCTCAGGTACCTTTCCCAAAGAGATGGGGTGATCCGAACCAAAAACGAAGTACGAAGCCATTCTCGCTAGGTCCCGCCATCCAATTATGTTGCAACCTTTGACAGATATGTAAACTTTGGTACGGAGAGTCCTTCCCAAGCTCTCCATCCTGGACATGAAATATCCCAACATGTCTATGTCAGACTCACTGAATGCCTGGGCATTCACATCCATCTAAGTTAAACTGACTGTTCCCTTTAACTTACCAAGGAACACGAGTTCCGATAAAATTGTGATCGGTGAGCCAGAATCAGCCATAACTGGGACCTCAATCCTTCCAAACAACACACCACACCAAGGTCCTTTGACCTTCTTTGTATATAAAACAGCATTACTTTCTACAGTCAACAAAACATCTTAGAATACACCTCAATAGCATCAGCGATTTCTCAACGCTGTTAACTCTTGTAGATTTTCTTCCAGATCTACACACACCTTGGAAGTGACCCATTTTCTTGCAAAGCATGCATCTCTTACCCAAAGCAAGACAACTGGGATTATTATCAAGATGTGACCTGGAACCACATCTAAAACAACAGGTGGAATGCTTCTTAAAAGGTTGCCTAATGGGTCTAGACAAGTTCACTGCACTCATTGAATCTGCTGCACACTCCCCAGAAACCATCACAACATTAACAGCAAGTTCATTAAGAAGTGAACTAGATGTGGAAATGCTTTTAGAAATAGCAATTGTTTCCATGAGTGCTGGTTTCCATAAACTAAGGAGGCGCTCTGGAATCTTATTAGAAAAACAGGCAAAAACAAGTTGATTCTAGGTGTAAATATTAGTATGTGCCTCAAATTCACATGTGACTGCCAACACTTAAAAAAGTTATGCCTCTCCAACTCTATACTTGGCTCCTCATCATATTGTTTTCCAATACAAGTCAACGCCTTCTTGTTAGCATCCCAGTTCTCACTAGCACCAGCACTGGAGCAATGGATGGCAAATTTTCAAAACCTTGCTGTGCTGCAAGACCCATACAACCATATTGAATTGCTACTTTGCGTGCAAATGGAAACTTGATGGCATCAATGGCACCTAGATGGCTCTCAAAGATTTTTACCCATTGCCTCCATCTAACACTGGGATTTCCTGGATGTTGCAAGATGGGAGGAGGTTGAATAAACTGCTGGGAAGTAGCCATGATGCAAGCAGTAACAGTAATATCAAAGAGAATAGTTAAGTCAAATAAATAAATCATAGCAACCAACTAAGTGTGAGGGTGAAACAAGGAGGAACAGCAAATTCTTCTTTTTAATATAAAAATATGTATCTGTAAATGTGCATCAAGTATCCCAAGAGAATGTTTAGGTGAACCTGTCACCGAAAGTGCAGGCTTGATAGGAGGTCAGAAAAATAAGAATATGTCACAGAGAAAGGAGGACAGGCTGATAAGGAGAAAACAATAAGGAGCTTAAAATAGAGGTGTTCTTGTCACTGCGAGTGCAGGCAAGTTTGGATCCTACCTGTGGATGCGGTATCCAAGGATCCTAACAAGAGCTGCAGGCATCGGCAAAGACGATCAGGTCAGGGCCTTTACGTGAAGCCCAGTCCAAGACGGCCGCCAGGTTGACGATGCTCGTCTTGACATGTTGACGTTGTGTTGCCAAGAAACGGCAGCGACTGTGCCTCGAATAGGTGGCGTAGTGGTGAGCAGGCAGGTAGGCGTTTCCAGAATGGAGGATTGCCTGCAATATGGGCAATAAAAGCCCACAGAGTGCTGGGCCCATGGAGTCACCACCGGCTAAGTTCAGGCCAACATGAGGGCCCTCATTTTACTTGATCTGAGCGCCGCATTTGACACCGTGTCACACACCATGTTACTGAAAGCTTTGCAATCTTTGGGCATTTACGGCCCTGCACTCAAATGGCTTGACTCCTTCTTGGTTACCCGCACGTTCTAGGTCTTGTCTTCCACGGATAGTTCCAAAACTCACTCATTCCCGTATGGGGGACCCCAAGGCTCTGTTTTAAGCCCTCTATTATTTAACATCTATTTTAGACCTCTGGCGACAATTGCCGAAGAGGCAGGGCTGTCTCTATTTTCTTACGCTGATGAAACCCAGATAATTTTTTCCCTCTCTGCAGTACAGGAATCAGAGTCATCTATTTTCCAATCTGGTTTAAGTAAAATTGCATTTTGGATAGGGGCGTGGCTAAGATGGCCGCCGAGACAGACGCGTCTTGCTGAGGCTCCGAGATCGGGCTTTCACCTCGCCTGCTCTCGTTGAGTCTGGAGGAAACTCACTAACATCTGGAACTGCCCTGAGGCGCGGGGAGTCCGGTGCTGGCGACCAGGTTGTGGCCCAGACCCAGGGTGCCAGGAAACCGACGAATGCAGGGATCGATATGAAGAGGAGGAGCCGATCGTAAAATGGCGCCGGCCCGGCCCCGCCGCAACCGATGAAAAACTACGGGCCAAATGTCGGAGCGCCGGAGGTGATGATCCCGCGCCTCCGCGGGGATTGTCCGGTTGCCCCAGGAGTGGATTGCACAGAGGGGGGGCAATTCAGTAGCGGACCACGGGTACCAACGTTCTGTGAGTGCCGGTGAGCCCCCCCTCCCCCCCTCATGTGGGGGACATTTGAGACATGCCGGGGCCCCTACGGAGCAGAGGCGCGCTGAGGAGAGACCCGGAGAGGGGTGTCGCGGCTGCCGGCGTCGGCCTGAGAGGGCAGCCACCACTGTCGGCCGGCAAGGCTGTGCGGCGCACTGCAGGAGACTAAGAAGCAGACACACTGCGGGACCCTGGACGGCAGCCAAGGTGCAGGTGGGCCAGCGCAGTGGCGCATAAGACTGAGTGCGGCGCCGGGGGGGGGGTGACTCCAGCGTGAGGAGCCCTCCGGTGGCTGCGGGGACGTTTGCCTGACCTTAACATGGCGGCCTGTGACACCCCGGTGTAGCGACCCAAGCGGAGGAGCGGTGAGGCCTTGGGGTGCCGCGCATCAGTTTCTAGGACCCGGAGGTGCTACCCGGGCATCGCTTACACGGCGGCGGCCCCCAAGAGTTTGTCTGGAGTACGGGGGAGGCGGCGAGAGCCCCGTGAGGCACTGACACTGGCTCAGTCTCCCTGAAGGGGCATAGCCGACCCGGCGGAGGAGTCTGTTCTGGGGACACGAAGAGAGGGGACCTTGCCGCCGACAAGGGGGACTGGCGACATCCTGGCGGGCGGGCGAGGCCGGTGACCTCCGCCGCTCGAACGGCCGCTCTACCCTCCGCAACCCCGCCTGCCCCACAGGCGATACGGCCCAGCGGCAGTGACTGGTGACGAGGCGTCGCGGCAAAGAGCCGGAGGGCCCGGGGCCGGTCACGACCACATCCTGCTCTGATACAGCGCCCGGTCCGCGCCTGCGGGGGCCCTCCCTGTGGACGTCATGGGCAAGTCTAGGGCAGTAATGTCGACCCCCGGGGCAGCATCAGGAGTCCTGGCCGGTTCGCGTGGAGGGGCCCCAGTGGCCGCAGGATCGAGTGGGGAGCCATCCTTGTCGACCAAACTGGATCAGGTCCTGGCGGCGATTGAGCAGTCGCGACTCTCCCTAGAGCATCAGCTGGGCGCCCTAACTACGGACGTCAGTCTCCTCCGCGATGACCACCGTAAACTAGCTGACAGAGTCACGGACAACGCAAAAGCGGTCACCGACATCCAACCTATGGTGGACACGCACCGGGACTCGATGCACGCTTTGAAGGGTCGCATGTCCACCATGGAAGAACGCGTCGATGATCTGGAGGGGCGGTCGCGACACTGCAACATTCGCGTCCTCGGGCTGCCGGAAGGAATCGAACAAGCTGATGCGGTGGGGTATATTGAAACCTGGACTAAATTGTTCACCCCTAGCGACGACCGCACAGCCTACTTCTCTGTTGAGAGGGCGCACCGCGTTCTGGCTCGCCAGCCGCTGCGGGGAGCCCCGCCACGCCCAATGCTGGCCAAATTCCTACTCTTCAGGGACCGGGATGCGGTACTTCGGGTGGCACGACAGGCAGGCCCGCTCCGAGTCGAGAATAAAACTACATGATCTTTCCAGACTACTCACGTGCAGTCCAACGCCAAAGGGAGTCCTTTCTGGAGGTGAAACGACGCCTAAGGGAAGAAAAAATACAATACTCTCCCCTATTCCCGGCCCGCCTGAAGATCATCCAAGGCAGTGTTACCCACTTCTTTACAACATCTGAGGAGGCGCACGACTGGGTAGACCAGAACTGTACTGTGGGCCGGCAGACTGGGCGCCCTCAGGGACAACGCGCGAGCGTTGGGGAGCCCAGGAGGCAGTGCTCGCGGAGATGACACCGCCCAGGTACCCCTGCGGGGCTGTCACACACTTTGGGGTCCCCGGACTTGGAGCAGATAGTCCAGGAGCGACGCCAGGCCTTAAAAGCAGCGGTGGGCCTTTGCCCGGCTTCCCCGGCAACGGACTTAGAGCGCGCCCCCCATGTCTTCACGTCAGAGGAGGAAGAGGACAGCGAGGCGACACAGTCTGGAGTGGACTCGGGGGCTCTGCCTTCGGTCAACCCGCAAACGGCGGACGACCTGATATGACTGACTCTCATAGCGTGCCGTACACTCACAGAATGGGGAAATAATCTCCGCCCCGTAAAATTGCCGGCCCAGCGCTCTTGGCGTTCTCCCCGCTGCCTCGGGCATCCTCATCCCCCGAAGCGCTTAGATTGACCAGCGGCTAGCCATAGATAACGCGCATAGCCCACACGTTGAGCCCTCAGCAGACGCAAGCCGACCCCCCTTCAATAATAGGTTAATGCTCTTGTGCAATTCGGGAGTCAGTTTGGACATATCGCACTTGGCAATATGTCCCCCGCGTTGGGGCAAGTTGCATTCGCCTCACCCCAGTTTCCCCTTCCCTTCCCATGCACACTTTCTACACTATGTCCCAATCCACAAGCCGCTGCACTGCTGCACTGATGCGCTGGAATCGCGGGTGCGGGGTGGTTGGATCAGGGCCGGGTGTCCCTGGGGGACCCGGCTGACTCGTCCTGCGACATGCGCTAGACACACGCACTGATGGCACACGCCGGTAAAATCACAATTCTTACACTGAATGTGCGAGGTATGCATATGGCGCGCAAGCGATACTCCATATACGCATACATCAAGTGTCACCAGGCACAAATTGCATTCCTGCAGGAGACACACCTTACGGCGGGGGAGGTGACGAAATTGCGTAGACGCTGGCGGGGAACCATATATGCCACAACTTATTCAGCATTCGCCCGAGGTGCCCTCATATGGGTGCGCCCGGGAGTCCCCTTTCAGGAATTATCACATACAATAGACCCGGAGGGTCGATACGCCCTATTACTCGGTCGGTTAGACGGCCAGACGGTTTTACTAGGCAGCATCTATGGGCCGAACATTGATCAAACCAAATTCTGGGACACGCTATCCAACCCCTTAAGCACATACACCCAGGTGCCGTGGACCTTGGGGGGCGATTACAACTGCGTACAAGACATAACCTTAGACAGATCCCACCCGCCCCTTCCAACATCCCCCATTGTAATGCAGGCAAAACGGTTCACAACCTGGATGCGCCATTGGTCTCTGGCGGATGCTTGGCGGACTCGGAACCCAACCGCTAAACTTTATTCGTTCCACTCCAGACCGCATGATCTCAGAGTGCGTCTGGACTGTTTCCTCTGTTCCCCCACCATCTTCTCTACCGTTCTAGACGCTGACTATTTAGGTAGAACTATATCAGATCATGACGCCCACACGATAACACTGCAATGGCGCCCGCCGCATCCCCTTGTCCCTGCTTGGCGCCTCCCTAGGGACAGCCTTGAAGACCCGGTCTTCCGACAAACCTTGGCGGACCACATTAGTCATTATTTCCGGGAGAACACAGGCACGGCCAGTACGCGAGCGTTGGAATGGAATGCTTTTAAGGTCGTAATGCGTGGTAATTGCATTCGTCATATCGCCGGGGTCCGGCGGGTTCTGGAAGGGGACATTCAGCGGGCGGAAAGGGCACTGGCCGCGCTTACTAAGGAGACTGACCCAGCTACAGCCACACCGGCCGAGATCACTAGTGCCGAAACTGCTTACTCAGCAGCGCTGGCAAGCATGCGCCGGTATAATTTTGCGGCGTACGCTGCTAGGGCCCACAAAGAAGGCGACCGAGCGGGCACACTATTGGCATGGCTCATTAAGCAGGATTCGAGCCTCCCGACCGTCACGGCCATTCGTGACGCCCAGGGCACCCTGGTGTATTCGCAGGGTCAGATATTCAAGGCCTTTCAAGAGCATTACACGCACTTGTACACTAGCCCCCATCCCCCGGTATCGGATGAAGTCCTGGCTGAGTTCCTAGATCGTATTCGGCTTCCCCGCATAGACCATGACCCACGTCTAGACCTAGATCGCCCTCTCAAGGCGGCCGAGATTCCGCACGCTATGAAGGCGCTAGCCACCCACAAGGCCCCCGGCCTGGATGGCTTCCCACTTGAATTTTACCAGGCCTTTGCGTCCCAGCTAGTCCCTCAACTAGAATCACAGTTCCAGGCAGCTCTAGATACGGGGGTCCTACCTCAATCCATGCGTGAATCCGTTATAGTCTCCCTTCTTAAACCAGATAGAGACCCGCATCAGCTGGGCTCCTACCGACCCATAACCCTACTGTCAGCGGATTACAAAATTTACGGGAAGGCCCTGGCAGACAGGTACACCACGATCCTCCCGCGGCTTATCCACCCGGATCAGAGCGGATTCGTGCCTGGTAGGCACACCTCTTATAATATCCGACGGTTGTTCCATGTGCAGGACCAGGTGCGAGAACGGTTCCCCCGGGCAGCGTGTCTGGTGCTGGACCTCGAAAAAGCGTTTGACACGCTCTCATGGGCCTATCTGTTTCAGGTTCTGCAACGCATGGGCTTGGGGCCCAAACTGCTGGCCTACACTCGGCTCAGCTACTCCGCGCCCAGTTCCAGAGCACGTATAGGCCCCCTCATTTCGGACTCCTTCCCGATCCGACGTGGTACCAGGCAGGGATGTCCGCTCTCCCCCCTGCTCTTCACGTTGGCGATGGAGCCGCTGGCGACCCTGTTGCGTGGGGCGGGTGAGGAGTGGGGCATCCCGATTCTACCCACGCAGTATCACTGTACGCTGATGACGTACTCATATATGTTTGGGATATTACGGCCGATTTGACCCCTATATCACGCATCCTGCATGATTTGCGGAGGTGACGTGCCTTAGGGTGAACTGGGCCAAGTCCACTGTCTATCCCTTAACACAAGTCGTGCCCCAATGTCCGATACGAATAGGGGACGTCGATATCTCGGAGCCCCCAAGCGGTTCGATACCTAGGCATTAAATTATATCATACGCCGCAAGATATCTATGAGGGGAATTACCGCACATTGATGGGTAGCATCCGATCCTTGGTCCATTTCTGGAAGGGTCTCCACTTGGCTGCCACGGGAAAGATAGCCGTTGCAAAAATGATCCTGGTCCCGCGCTTGCTGTATCTCTTCTCCAATCTTCCGGTGGTCCCCCCACGATCCCTGTTCCGTGAGCTGGATACCCTGCTTGGGACCCTCATATGGGGCAACGGCCGCCGGCGTATAGCCCTGGCAAAATTGCAATTACCCCTTGATCAGGGTGGGTTAGCGGCTCCCTCATTCGAGGCGTATTTTCTTGCCGCCCAATTACAGTGGGTGTCACGTTGGACGGCAGGCCGGGCACAAGAGGAGCTGATCACTGAGGCGGGGCGGATTCAAACCTCCACTGTCCATCGCATGCTGCTGCCAGGTGCAACACCGCCGCTATCCCGGCCCCTCCAGGTCATGACAGCGCGCGCCTGTCTGGCGCGTGTCCAACGACTTAGTCGGGATACTCCCCTGTACTCTCCGCTGCTGCCGTTGGTGGGGCTCCCCAGGGATCGGGCGCATTACACAGAGCGAATGCTACAGGTGTGGACGGATCATGCTGTGACGGAGGTGGGTATGCTGTTCTCCGGGGGAAGCTTGCAGACCTTTGATGCACTGGTCGGGGACTTCGAGCTTCCCAGGGGGCAGTTCCTAAGGCATAGGCAACTTCTCACAGACTGCCGCAGGCAGTGGCGTGTGATCAACACGGAACCCCCCACGCACCCGGTCATCCATGCGCTACTGCAGATGGGGCCAGGACGCCATCTCGTCACTTGGATCTATAAAGCTGTACGGACCCTGCGGAGTCCTACGCTGGCACCCCTCAGAGAACACTGGGAAAATGACTTCCAAAGGCCTCTACACGATAGGGAATGGACCAGGGCCCTTGAATACACTAAAAAAGTGTCCCGCAATTACCGGTTTAAGAACATACAGCTGCATATCCTACACAGGGCGTATCTCACCCCCGAAAAGCTACAGAAATATTTCCCTCACGGTGTGTTCGCTTGCCCCAGATGCCTGGAGCCCGCTGCCTCGTTTAAGCACATGTTTTGGGATTGCCCGACGCTTTATAATTACTGGCACACGATCCATACTGCCCTTAAAACGGTTACGGGGTTACAGGACCTGGACACATGGGAGGCGTGTGCACTGGGCATCCATGGGCGACATAAACAAAAGAAGGTAGAAAGGCGGCATGCCTTCCTGGTGTTGCTCCTAGCCAAATGATGCATCGCTATGCATTGGAAGACGCCGGGAGGGCCCCCCCTAGCAGCTTGGGTGGGTGCAGTCAAGAAGTGGGGCAAGGCAGAGGAAACAACACTCAGAACAGAGGAGGCCCGGGGGATGCGCAAACACCCGATCTCTCTGCCATGGGCCATGCTAATGCACGCTTTCGCGCAGGAAACAGCAGCCGTGGCGGGTCCAAGAATGATTGACCTCCCGGGGGCGCCCACGAATCCGGAGCCCACCCCGGGAAATGCACAAGCAGCCCAAGCACCCGGTGGCTCGCAGAGGTAGACACCACAGGTTCCACCGCCATGTCCCATATGGGCAGTGATCGGTGCTCCCGCCTCCCCTGACTCCCCTTCCTCCCCCGCATCCGCGACCACCCCGACTTTGTCCCATACGATGGTCCAGCTCTCAGGCGCATAGCTACAAGTATTCATGGTCCGCGACATAGTGCACCCTTTTTCCCTAGTTTATCTATCCCCAGTTAGTTGACGGTTAGTTAGTGGCTGCAGCCCTATCGCCTCTATGATACACCTCACAGGGGATTAATCACACTGCACGGCCCCCTTGCGGCGCGGCGACTACCGTGCGCTCCAGTAGGGCATGCCCAGATGTAGATCCCGGACACATGCCTGCAGCCCAATTCAGAGTAGAGGCGAGAAGCCCGTGGGCCCACGAGATTGAGGGACCGAAAGGGATGCGAATGGGCGCTCATGCTATGTAAGCCTATATGACAATAGCAATATCATCTGTGCCTATGTGTGTAACTGTTTATAAAAGCCAATAAAAATGTTTTACAAAAAAAAAGTACAATTGCATTTTGGATGCAAGCAAACTTTCTAAAACTAAATGGAGTAAAAACTGAAGTCCT
Source organism: Triturus cristatus (assembly GCF_964204655.1). NCBI lineage: Eukaryota > Metazoa > Chordata > Amphibia > Caudata > Salamandridae > Triturus > Triturus cristatus. The sequence continues at coordinate 992,509,488 of NC_140580.1, forward strand.
GATTTTAGGGAAAAAACAAGATCTCTAGGGTCCCCAGCACTGGCCGTCGGAAATGGGCGCTCTACCCCAGCCGACTCATCTAGTCCGTTATCTGAGCTTCATCATTGATGATCAGCTGTCAATGAAACAGCAAGGTGGCCTCAACTTGCTTCACCATCCTTAAATGGCTTAAGAAAATTCTTCGGATGCTGCCCTGCTCCACTCAGAGAACTGTAGTCCAAGCCCTTGTTACTTCCAGGCTGGACTACGGTAACTTACTGTACCTGGGAGCTAAAAAAGATGTGACACAAAAATTGCAGGTGGTGTAGAATGCAGCCACCAGACTGCTCTGCCAGGTTCCAAGGGCTGCCTTTATCTCAGGCTTTCTGCGTGATCTTCTTTGGCTCAAGGTAGAGAATCATATTAAATTCAAAGCCTTGAGCTACATGGTCAAGATTAAAACCGGTACCGCCCCTCAATACCTTCAATCCCTAGTTCATCCTTACATACCTGCACGCTCTCTTCATTCTATGACTCAAGTAAACTTTTCTGTTCCTAGAATCAGACTGTCGCGCATGGGTGGTCAATCTTTCGCTTACCCAGGTCCCTCCCCGTGGAATTCCTTTCCCTTCTCATTACAAAACAAAACAGTTTATGGGAACTTTCTCAGATGTCTGAAAACTTGGTTGTTTAATCAGTAATCCCCTGTTTTGTTTCTTTTCCTTTCAGGCTGGGCCCGGGAAACCCTTCGGGGTAGCTGCGCGCCATATAAATTCAATTGACATAACATAGCAAGCAGCAGAGTGAGACCTGAGACTGTCTGAGGAGCCAGGGAGCTTCTGCCAAGGCATGGAGCGCAGAGAGGTTGGTGGGTGTGAAGTGTAGGGTCGCTCCGATTGTCACCAACATGTAAAGAATTTAAGCCCTCCATGAAGGTAAGGATTTTCTTGATAATTTTATTCTGACGTAGACACCCTCCAAATACGTGTGAAAGACCCCAGCAACTGAACAAATGTTGCGTGAGCCCAGGCACTCATCATTCACGCTCCAGATTGTGGAACACCGTTTGAGTGATACAGAGCTCACAGATAACACAGAGCATACTCAAGCGAAAGAAGCACGCGGGGATGCTCTCATATTACAGGACTCCGATGGAGACCAGAACTATGAACCTAAACCCCTTTATTAATTCAGTCCAGTGACCTTTCAAGCCCCACTGGTAGATGAGTATGCTGAGAAAAGCATTTGATAATAGGTGTAAACACCTCACCCTCTGTACTAATAAAATGGACAGGCCAGAACATTGACAGCAGTGGTCAGCTAGAGCCGGGCATGAGATGGTGAAATCAGGAAGTGTAGTCCATAGACCAGCCGCAGTAAGAAAACACACATTAGTTGCCTACTCAGCCCATTGAGCAAAAGCGTCATCAGTAAAAGGGAACGAGTAACAGAAAAAAGAGGAAAGAATCCAATCGTGGCTCCAGAGTTCAAATAGACCATCTAAGCCCGAGCGGGGATTTGACCGATGAGTGTAATGAGGTTACGCACAAGATGTCAAGCTAGTCCAGGACGAAGGGAGTTCTCTGATTAACTGATCGACTGATTGGGGGGAGGGTTACCAGGCTAATCCCCCTACATCCGCAACTCAAGCAACCAAAATATTTCCGGCTCCCGGGTCGTCTAGACGGCTACTGGCTCCAAGAAGAATAGAGTCGGACCAGCGGTGCCATTTTAGGAGCCACCCGTCTTTTCAAGACTGATCTGCACTTGTATAGAAAAGGATTCATACAACACCGGTCCTTCACAGAGTGCTCCCTGGAACTCCAACAAGCCCCACACCATCCAGGGACAGAAAGACGCCAGCATAACTCACTCCAGGTGAGCAGACGTGGTGGCAGCTCCAAGGAGCTCACACTGGATCTGCCATCCAGCATACTGCTGAAGCCACACCCCCTATCTTTGACCTTCTAATTGCACTTCTATGAAACAGATTATTCGGTTACTCTCGATGGAACAGTCTACCGCTAGGTTTCTGCCAATAAAGGTCCTGTTAAAGCAGTTAGGTATCATTCCCACATTCGCCACCATCTCACTATTCACTGAAAGGAAATGAAGCATAAAGATGAAAAGAGGGTCCCAGGTATTTCCTCAGAAATGCCCATGACATTAAACAATGGTAATCACGGACAAAGGAAAATTACAGAAAACTTGCTTTGCCACGACAGTTTTATCAGAGAACGTTTCTGGTGACCTAGCAGATAGTTCTGTCACTGGCATAGGGCCAACCCACTGTTAGCAGGCTGGATGGAAACTTAGGAAATGCCAATGCCAAAAGAAACATAAGGGGACTGAAACCCAGTCCAGGCTGTAGGGATGGAGAAGCTCTCGTAGCAAATGTGCAAGTCAGAATGGGAGAAATAACCTAGGAAAATTAGATTCTAGGCCCTCCTAGGTCTAAGCAGAAGGGAGCAAGAAGTAGAACTTTAAGAAGGGGCCCTTCCTAAGGCGACGGCTAGCATAACAACTTCTGTGACAACAGCTGTTGATAAACCACATATAAAGATGTACACTGAATTATTGGTCATAGTTTGTTTTATTATTATTTTGGCATTAGTAAATAACATCTCTTCAGGTACATCAGTGAGGGAGCAGGGCACGGGCATGTTGCATTATTTATAGTAGTATATGTGAATTCTCGGGGGCATATGTAATATTTGGCAACCACTCAAAATTATCATGGCTAGGTGAAAACAAAAACAATACATTGTTTTCACACACATCTATAGACTTGGCTCTCGGTATCTGCATTTGGATCTAGGCTTTCCTTTGAGTAAGTATCTTTCAGAGTTCCACCATATATCATGCGATCTGGCCTTGAGATGCTGCAAGGCTGCCAAGTCAGATGCCATATTTTTCCTAAAGGCCACATCTTTCAACCAGATTGCTGATTTAGGGGCAATGCCCCTCATCCAGATTATTGATCATAGTTAATAGTCAAACAGAGGAGATAAGGAGGCTTCAGGGAAAGAAGTCAGGAGCCTGAAAGAGAGAGTCAGTTTTGCAACCCACTAACCTCTGGTCACCGTTGATTATAACAAAACTCAGAAAATTTTGATAGAATCTTTGGCAAAGAAATCAAAGTCTACTGACCCAATCATAACTCGGCTACTCGCCGAACCTCAGAAGGCTCATGTTGTGGAAGCTCGAGAAAACACACTCGGCCACAGGAGTGAGGCCTCAACGACGACCAGTGGTGGGCAGCATCAAAAGGTACCAGCGACAATATGTGGGAAGAAGGTTGTAATAAGTGGACATCTTTGAGACTGAAAACAGGAAATCCATTGGTGAAGGAGAAGAGGATTAAATAAATATTCAACATCTTGGGCATCAGGAGCAATGGGAGATTCTTTGAAATATGATTTTATTCTGCAACAAGGAACAGACTGCACCCAGATTGATTAATTAAAGTGATTTGACGGATCAGAATCCAGGATAAATGATGGAATTTATTTGGTGACTCCATCACAAATGGCGGCTAATACAGCAGCCTACCTGAGAATTTACAGTGTAAAATGGGCCTGATTTAATCAAACTCATGAAGAAGTGTATCTTATGAGATGCAGCCGCCATTTTAACTATGGCGTATCTACCCCCGATCACAAAGAATATGAGATGTCATTTCTATGTATTGTTTAGTGTTGTCCTTCACTTATGGTAATTTGGCTTTGTTGTAACAACAGAGGTCAGTGTTTAGTTGTATTTGCCACTCACTACTTTTAGGGGCATTGATAGTTTTTAGATTTTAACTCCAGAAAATATTTCAAATGGTTGCCCCTTATAAATTTTTTATTTTTATATTATGTCACGGGGTCATTTTGTATATCTGATGCACAAACTGCCTTCAGACGAAGAATGCTTTAAATCAACTTCAAGTGAAATTCCTGTGCAAGTTCACACACAAACACCTAGAGGTAAACGCCTAAATATAGAAATAGCAGAAGTGGACAAGCACTGCGCATCTTCTTCTTTAGCTGCAGGATTGTGGAGTGGTCACCACTACTATGAAGCCAAACTATTTAAGATTTAAGCTGTACAGAAGGGGAGAAAGTCGACTCTGGGCTCAATTTATAGTTTAGCGGACAGATTACTCTGCCAAAAACATGACAGAGTACCCTATTCACTAAACTAATGGTCTAACTGTGGCTGAGAACCCTGTCCGCCAAACTGAATTTCCGCCTCCTCTATTTTGAGTCACCATTGGAAACCTCACACCAGCCACTCAACAGAGTTCATGCAATCAGTGTAGATGTATCACACCGCCTGCACTGCAAAATAGATGACTCCACACCTAGGAGAAAACTCCCTGGGTGTCAGGGTCATTCCATTTTTTTTTTTGTTTTTACTTCTATTTTTGGAGTTTGTTTCTAGAAAACAAAAATATTTGATATACTACTGAATGAAATATGTTAGCCACTCATCGAACTCTCATCAAACTTTCAGTGTCTTCCTCTGAGGGCTCAGACATCTCCGCAGGGCTGACCGAGAACTCAAAATATGGCGGGCGCTAGTCCAGCCAGGAAATCAGAGGAAATTACCTCTGCCACCCGAACGAATGGCCAGCGATTCGCCATACTCTAAACCAAATAGTCTGTACCTCTCGAACTTTGTTTAGTAATAAGCAGGCCTTCTAGCATTAACTCACCAATATGGTCAACACAATTACACCGCAGGGGAAATCAAGAAACTGTGGTAAAATGAGAAAACCCTGTGGAGAAGAAGATTGTCAGGAGGTATCTGGGAGCAGTATTATGAAATGCTTGACCTGGCCTTACCTGGCTGGAGTCTATGACTCGCCTGTAGAGCACGAGTTGATGATCCTTATCCATCCCCAAATGCCCCATCACTGCGTAAACTGAAGGGCATAGGAGTGTGAGCTGGTAGGAGTAGCAGCATACAGCTCCCTGTCCCCGTCAACCCAAACCTCCCTTCATCAGTTTTGCATCACACTGCCCATATGTCAACCCTGTGTGCCAGTCACTGTCTACTCCTTTTTCATTTATTTTATCTCCGTCGCCACTGTAACCCTGAACCCTGCCTTTCCTGTCTCAAACCCTCTGCCCCATTTTGCCATCTCTCCTGTACCTCATTTTCCTCTTCCCCTAAGCTCCTAGCTCCATTTTTGCATATCCATTTCATCACTATCTAACCAATCTCCCTAACACCACTGTCTTCCATCCAGCCACCCTGTGCTAGTCTCCTGCCCCATTGACTTACCAGCCTCCCACCCCTAGGCTGTTACCTTCTCTATGATTTGTTTCCCAACTCCACTGTTTTCATTTTACCATGTCTCTACTGTCTAGGTCAGCCAACATGCACATTAACTATTTTGGTTCAATGTGATGTCTGCATTAGGGATGGGCAGTAAACTGCTCCTCCAGTGGAGTTCACAGAGTTTTGCTTGCTCTGCACTCCACTTGGAGTGCAGAGTTTCAGAGAAACTCCTACAACCACTGTGTGACAGTTTTTTCTCGTGCTCAACTTGCCAATATCCAGTTGGTGAGCACCAGAGAGAAAATCGAGTACGAGACAGCCTGCTGACGTGATTTTTCAATGTGGGCGGTCGCTGAGGTTTTCTACTGCTCGCGTTGGGAAACCTGCCACTCATGTTGAGAAAGCTGCCACTCAAATAAAAAATCTACTCATGCGGCAGAAAGAAGCAGGGTCCTCTGGCACATTGCATAGTGCTGTTTGTGCTGATTTGACAGCGCTACAAGCTTCTGGCACAAAATAATCAGTGCGAACAGAGCAACACACAAACTCCTCCTCTCCCGGAACTCCATGAAATATTGTGGGGTTTCACTCCATGGAATTCAGAGGAGTTACCTAAAAACTAAGAGAGTTCCACATACCCCTATACCTGTAGAGCAAGGTACTGATTGCCATACCCTGACAACCAGTTGGGATTACATGGCAATGCGGCATGGGCAGGCCACTCTAAAGCGTTACCCTGACCTCGAACCCAATGACTCTCTCGTTGTCATTTGCCCCACATGACTTTGTCTCCCCTGGTATAATACACATTATTATTTGGGAAGGTCTTCCTAATCCAGAACATGCGAGTGATGACACAGAGAAAACACCAAATGGCAGACTTTAAATATGAAAAAACTGCAAAAAAACTCAAACAAAACTATTGCAGCAAGCTGGATGCCATATCCATCGTGAAACCACCAGCTGAATTGGAAAAATACCAGCAGATGTGTTCCGGAGAACACAGCAATTACACCAGTTATTACACGAAGTTTGTGAAAAATGCAAAATACTGCACATGCAACAATTTACAAATAGAGGAAACATATGAGGAAGGGGTGGGGGCAGGGAGGTTCTAAGATTAGGAAAATAACTGCAGAGTGTATCATCAGACCATGGTATAATAACCAGTACCAGGTTTCAAAGGCTGCAGAGGAAGCCTCAAGCATAGTTAAATAAAACTGCAAGAGAAGCTTTGGAACTGGGAGTAGCCCAGGTTGATGGTGTCTTTGAGCCTGAAGCATTTAAGGATTTCATGTTTCTTGACTTGCCTTTGAGAGAATTTGTACCGACAGACTGTATCAAGTCTCAAGTATCAAGTCCCCCTCACTCGTAGTGTTAATCAAATGTGCCCTTTTACCATCAGATCAGTGGCATTGAGAACAAATAACGGCCAATGTGCAGGGGGTGGAGGTCGCATTGTTACTAGGTACAGATGCAGCAAAGACAGTGATTGCAAATGGTCATGCACAACAACGAATAATGCACACTATCTTGTACCCAGGCATACACAGCTCACTGCAAGAATCCCCCATCAAAGCCCAGACGGTGGTATTGGGAACCAAACTACAATTACCACAGAAATAGCAATAGGAGGACATACAAGCAGTTGAAACACAATATATGAGCTACGCAATCTACTTGGAGATATGTTCAATGTGGTACTATAGCAGTGGCCACAGGAGACAAATCAAGACTTACTCACATTCCCATCCCATCCTCAGATGCCCGATAGCATCCACACAACCCCAGTCCGGCAACAACTATAGATCATCAATTCCTAGACATTATGATATAATGATACATACACTCCCATTAGGAGAGCAAAGAAAATGGATGTGAGCAGGGTCAAAATATTGATGGAGATTAAGGTAAGGAGAGTGTGAGGGCAAAACACAGATGTACCCTATTCCTAGAGACTGCGAGGCCTCTTCACAAATGTAAACCTACATTTGAGTAAATCTATACATTTAAGTTTACTCTTACACTGTTTAATAAATGTACTACTTTAGGCAATTCACAATTTATTAGTGTAATTCTATTACAAAGAGTAGGCTTACATGTCTCAAATCCCTAAATTCAGGGTGCAGAGCCTAGTTTACAAGTGTAAAAGTGAATTCTTGCAACTTTTTTGTTACACTGAGGCGGAGACCTTCACCACTGGGCCGGAGATTGTCCTATGGTAAAGTTTAGAGAAAAATGTAAAAGTTTATTACACTTTTTTTTTTTATTAAAAAATATTTTCAAGCTATATATTAATGTAAATTTATTTACAATATGTATTTTAAATTTAGAACAAAATGCAAAACTTACAGTATTATTAACTTAGTATTTATTTTAACTGTAACATATATTATAAAACTATAAATATAAAAATATGAAATTATAAAAAATATTTACTTATGTAGTCAAAATTAATAAGTTATATATTATATTATCATATGAATTGATTCTTTTTGACAGAATGTTACATTAATCATTACATTTTGAAAGCATAATATGATATTTTAGAACAATCCAATAATAATATTTCTAACATTTCATTTTTTATATTTTCAATAAGTTAAAATAAGTTACTTTAAGTTAATATTAGCATCTATGGGCTTTTTAAAATACTTGTCTCCATTATTTTCTTTAGGAGGGTGTTGCAGTATCAGTGGCTGGCAATGTGTAGTGCTGGAGGTATTTTAGGTCTGATATGAAGTAAATTTACAACTGTTTGGGAATCTTTCTGGCTATAGTAACTGGAGAAGTGCAGTTTGTGGATAGCACTGGACTAACTCGTTTGTTGCTGAATGCATGTCCCACCTGAAATCCATCTCCATCCCTAAACCCCTCCTTGCTCCTCCCTTGACCCCTGCCATATTCTAAGAACTTTCCCTGTCCCTCCCATATTTACAACTTAAATGTATACCTACATGTGCGGAGATGTCGGACGAAGATTTCTGCACATAAAAGATAGGGGAGGCCAGGGCATAAATCACAGCATGTAGGTTTGAGAATAACATTTTTGTAGTAAATTTGCAATACTAGTTTAGTACTACCAAATGGACTACAAAATGCAGTATGTGACTATGCCTTTCCATTCAAGTGTTAATGTAGTAATAAAAGAGCTATTGCAGCAATGGCGGTATAGGAGTGTCGCCCCACAGCTCTGCGATAAGTAGTTAAAAGAGAACTAAAATGATAACCAGCGTTATTATCATTTTAGTTTTGCGTTTCCTGGTGAGGGGTGGGGCTAGACTGCCAGTGCAGGGGCCAAGAGGAGGAGCGGTTGCTCCATTCTAAAGTGCGCATAACTGTTTGGCCGGCACTCTCTGGCTGACCATAACAGTCATGCGCACTTTGCATGTTCTGTACCCAGGCTGCATTACAGCCTGGGTGTAGAACCTGCCCAGGCCTCCATTCCCCATCCGAGCACCGATCCACAGCACTCAGACCAATCACAATGCTGCACTGCAGCGTTGTGATTGGCTTGGGCAGTCAGGAGCCTGGGTGCTTCCTGCTTCCGAGGAGCGAGAGGTGGCAGGAACAGACCGAGAGGTGGCGGCCGACCGGGTAGCAGCCTGAAGGTAAGTGGTTATTTTTTTGATTTACAACCTTCCCTTCCCTCTCTTCTGCCTCACCACCTCTGAATTGCAGCAAAATGTTATTGCACCAGCGGGGGTGAGGTTCTACACTAACTGCTGGCCGATAACAAAAGAGACGAACACCAATCAACAGCGAAATTACCGTTTTTATGTGTAGATTCCCATGAATTAAATAAAGTTCTACCCACTATGACACAGATAGTGCCCGCTTTTGCTGAACTCATAGCAAAGATCAGTTCCAACAGTGCAATATATTCTTTACTTGATCTGAGAAATGGGTTTTGGAGTTGGCCCCTGATTGACAGTAGCAAATAGTATGCTGACCTTCACTTCTGCAGTCATTTGTATGTCTTAAGTGTGCTTTCCCAATATCACAGAACATCAACTACATTTTTCCTCGGCTAGTGTTAGAAATCTTTGCAAATACTGCCTGCCACGACAGGTTAATACCGAATAAAGATCATATCCTGATGGCCTGTGAAAATGAAGTTTAACACATGAGTTGTCCCTTGCGTTACAGCAAAATAGGTTGCTAATCAATACTAATAAATAAACTTCAGTCACAGGTTCTCTTCTGGTGGTCCATCCCATTGTCTGTGATGGGCCGCATCGCATTCTGCAAGATGGTGATGCTTCCACGACTTCTCTACTATTTTGCCAACCCCCCAGCTGTCCTCACCAGGAATTTTGTCTGGGAACTGCACAAATTCTTGAGCTACTTAATATGCCAAACTCTCGCAGGAGTGCGGCCCTCTCAAAACTTTGACTCACCTGAACCTAATTACTATCCCTAGTGACTACAAGAACCTGGCCTAACCGCAGTCACCCCCTCCTCTTTCAGGTGGCATTTGCCTGTTTCATCAACGCCATAGGTGCCACGAAACTCATTCTTCCCTACGTGCCCGCGACTCCTATTCTCGGCCTTCTGACAAGGTGTGGTATCGCCTCCAAGCAAGATTTGCATGCGTGGGACCACACCGGCATCCTCACTCTTCCAGACCAATTCCAAAATTGTCAACTTCACACTTTCTAGACCCTAATGGAACAACCCAGGCTGCACCAAGGTCAATTTCTCCCTTATGCGTCTTTAAAGGGTGCGCTTATGGATACCTAGGCCGTCCACGACATAGAACAGGCCACTCGTCAGCTACTGGAAGCCCAACATAGGATGTGTGGCAGTCGTAGACTAATAAGTTGGCTTACAGATGCTAATTAGTGGCTCAGACACACACCTTCACCGAGGCCCCTCTGAGATACTTGGGAGGCTGAGTTCAACCAAACCTTCCAAAATAGAGAGTTAGATAAAGCGTTGGCATACTCAAGGAAGATGTTGCAGAATTTCCATCTTAAACTCATCCAGTTTTATGTATTACACAGGGCCTACCTCTCCCCTCAGATCGCCAGAATATTTCCGGAAGCCCCAGACCTCTGCAATTGATGATGTACCCCCCTGCAGCTGACATACAGTATTTGCAGTGAGATTGCTCACAATTACACCTTTTCTGGGATGAAGTGTTGTCCAAGCTCGCGATGATTACCGGTATACTGGAGGAGAAATCCTGGGGCCTTTGGGATATACAGTAGGTGTTGTCGACAAAGACTGTGGCACGTTCCTTTGATCACGATCTCATTGTCGCCCAGTGGCGTAGCTAGGGGGGGGCGGTGGGGGCGGTCCGCCCCAGGCGGCACTATTTTGGGGGCGGCGGCCTTTATAATTTATTTAGGAACACTCACTGACTAACACTGCAGTAGTGTCAGTGTCCCCAAATAAATTATAAAGGACGCCGCCAGTACCGCGCGGCCCCCGTGTGAAGAGTGGGCGCACCTTGTAAATCCTGCCTGCAGTGCAGCATGCGCGTCTTACCCCGTTTGTGGTTGTCAGTGGATCCTGTCCCAGGGCCGTCAATCTTGTAGCGCGTGCGCACGCGCGAAAGCGCTACCAATGACGGCCCTGGGCACAATGTTTGGCAAGCCCTCGCGCGAGTCACGCGCTGCACCACTACGCACGCACACGCTCGCCAGCACTAGTATCACTGGAGGCGGCCCGGACCCGGGCGGCAAAATCAAATTGCCGTGGCCGGGACCCGCTGTAACTCACGACCTGAACCTGCCTGCAGCCAGCCTTGCGAGTCGATGTCTTATACAAAGCTGAATTTAAGAGTCTTGATTAACCTGCTGCCACTGAATTTGCGCGGCGCTGCAAATGTATTCAAATATGGCGCTTGCAGCGTCGCGCCTGCTGCATGCCGCTCGCACCAGTCCCATCGGGTCCGATCACCAGCCGTTTTCCTTAAACCCCCTCAATTTAATAATGCCAGACCCAAGGGGAGGCAAAGAGAAATCAAGTGAGTGACGGGGGGGGGGAGGGGGGGGGGGGCAGTGGCCACCAGGACATAACCTGCATGCCATTAGATGGCCCCGCCCGCCCAGGGACTCACCGTCCGGCCTGCCAACCAGAAGGGTGACTGTTAAATGAGACAAATTATCACAGCGCGCAGTAGTGGCATAATTGAGCCTGCAGCCTCTGCAGTGAGAGACGGTGTGTCATCAAGCAATTCTTGGAGCACCACCGCCACACTCCTCCGGACCTTGCGACCACTGCCCAAGTAAGTGCCACCAGCCTCTCTGATTTACACAATAAATGGCAGCGAGCGGCGCGGTCAGGCAGGGGGATTATTGTGAGGTGATTATGTTAGAACTCTTTTTCAGTCAGTGAACAATGATATCTGGCGCCCTTTTGTCTTTGTCTTGTTCTAAATTGTGGCCAAAATAGAAAGGCTTTTTGAAGTTTTAATAATGGTCATTATGATACTGATGATATCATTTGAATTGACCTTTGTACATTACAAGTGCGTAACCACGACAACACAACACAAACATCTCTTCAATCAAGCTGTAAACCTCACACCTTGTAAGCATCTAGATTTAGACAAAAAAAATAGTATGGGTGAGATAGCGCGGTGGGTTAAAGCCTGTGCGTACCTGCCTGTGTTAGTACTAAAGTGACACTGCGGGATATTTTCAGTTTCAAATATCCTGCTGGCTTGGGCCCCCAGTTGCTCTTTTCAAACGTGTGTTCTATTTCTTGCAGTACACCAGGCAAAATGCTTGTGAACACTGCAAATCGCTTCAGTTGCATAACTACCTATGAAACCACTTCAGCTGTTGTCAGAGGAGATGTGCTATAAATAATATTTTGCTAGACTGGATTACCCATGAAAGAGTCATTGTGTTGGTGTAATGTTTGTCGGATGTAAAGTGCTCTGGCACCCTACATTGGTATGAGCAGCACTAGAAAACAAATGAACAGTTTGTGAGAGAGGGCTGAAAAATGTTAGAGTGCTTTACAAATAAAGATATAAGGCATATAAATGATACCGCACAATGGCGTTGGGCCATATATGCTAGACAAAGAGCATAACAACAGAAATTACAGCAGTCACAAATATTGAGTAACAGCAAAGCCACAGGTCATTTGCAGCAGTTTTCAGATCTTCTTAGAGTTTCTTCTTGCTCAAATGGGTGCAATTTCCTATATTTATATGTTTCAGTCGTCTTCATTACTTGATTTTGCTCGAGCTGAAGTGTCACTCATAGTCATTGAAATGTCACTCATATTTACATTGAAATTATGAAAATGTCACACATAAGCAATCTGAAACCTTGGCAGCTATGAAAGGTGTTTAGGGTCTCGTCAGCAGGCACTTGACTTATATGCTTCATGATGGTAAGACACTTTTTTCAAAAATTGATACTGTGACTTACATACTGAGAGGTGCTAACCTCGAGCTCTGGGAGGGAAAGGTTTGTGTTTTGCCTGAATAGATGTCCCATACAGTGACTGCTTCCTAAATGAATTTAAAGCACGACCTGTATTATGTTTTATTAGCTCTTCTGCTTTTGTATTCACCGTCCTGTAGCACTGAAAATCGCAACATACATTAGTGTCGTTGAGCAACATAATTCTTGTCAAATACATGCTCAGAAAGCGATTTAAAACAGTGCACGTTATATTTTATCACCTAAGGCAACTGGTGCAGCCCAGCATCAGTCCACAGACACTAGGCACCTGAACCCACTGTGTCTCCAATGCAGCTCTTTGATTCTCTCTCTGTTTGGCTGAAAGCGCTTACCTGTTTATGTGCTACAGTACATATACATATATAGCTTTCTCTGTGCTCATGACATGACGTCTCTTCAACGTTACACATGGGGAATGTCATTTTCTGAATGGCCAATAGTCTAGACACTTACCACATTATTACCATTAGCCTTTCTGACTTTAGTAGTTGTTCCAGGCTTTTGTGTTTAACATTAATGGGACATCCGTCGTCAGCTGGGAAACTGATAATGAAGTGCTCCTCCTGCCAAAACGTATGGTGGATTAATAAAAAAAAATGAAACTGCACACCCCTTTTGTTGCCTTTGTCAAACATTAACCCGTCCTTTTTGGTGTGTCAGCGTCTACCATGTTTGGATTTTCTCATAACAGGACATACTATTTTACACACAACACCGCCCTGGCTGGCTGTAACTTATGTGTGCCTCACCCTCACTCCCCTGAGCCTTGCCCGATGCAGAGTGAGGCAAGTGTCTGAAGCCACTGTCCAATCAGGTTACAGGGGCACTAGGGTAGTACCCTTTCATTTCTGGTGCTTTGCAGCTGTTAGAGTTTCTCTTTGCTCAAATGGGAGTAATTTCTGATATTTATATGTTTCCCTCATCTTAATTGCTTGATTTTGCTCAGGAGAAAGTGTCACTCATAGTCATTGCAATGTAACTCATAATTACACTAAAAGTATGAAAATATCACACATAGCACCTTGGCAGTTATGAGTCGAGTCTGGGGCAGTGGCAGTGCTGGGCGAAAGGCTGCAGCAGAACCAACCCCTACGGTAGAAACTGTGCCACCACTGTGGAGTACTGGAGCCTGAGGAAGGTAAGAGCTAAACGGTTGTCACAAAGGGAGGAAAGGATCTTTGGTGAGTGGCAGGGCAGTGGGCACAAGTCCTATAAAAAGAAGTTGGGGACTAACCAAGGTTTCAGATTGCTATGTGTGACCTGTTCATAATGTCAGTGTGGTTATGGGTGACATTTGACACTTTCTTGCGAGCACAAATCAGGCAATAAAGATGAGGAAACATAAATATCAGAAATGAGACCCATTTGAGCAACGAAAAACTCTTAGATGATCTAAAACTGCTGCAAACGCCTGCTGCAGCTGACTATAATTAAAAGGACAGCAATGGACATCTAGAAAGCAGGTCACATGGCTCCGCTAAGAATTGGCACCAAGAAGAGCAAGGGCCTGCGGTTAGGCTGTAGAACCACTGGAGCGAAGCTGTGCAATAAGAGCCACTGACAAGACAACAGTTTAGTAGAGAACACAGATCTTTACTGGACCCTACCAATGTAGAAGGGGTATTGCTGGGTGCACACAAGGCATTCAGTTATAGTGGCATGAGCATCACCAGAGCCTGCCCTGATGTCCTGGCATAAATATCTCTAGTGTCGCACAGCGAGTGACAAGTTACACACCAAGTGTAAATACACCAGACGACACTCCAAGCAAAGATTGACGTTTTGTTTTCTGCCCGTGGCACAGAAGCAGCTTGGTCTTCAGTCGGATATTCAGTCCACCCAGCATTGCTGTTTAAAGCCAGCAGCACAGCAGGTGTCGAAAGACCCCTAAATCCAACACCCCACCTTCAGATCCAGATTCACGCAGGTATGTGCAAAAGGTAGTCTGTCTCGAGTGACAGTCACGACGCACGCTGATGAGAGTACCTGTCTGTGAACATGTGGCACTGCGGCTGTTTGGAGAGAGCTCAAATAATAAACCAGGAGGGAAGAATCACTAAACTCCGTGCTGCTCTCTCTGTCCCACATGGGACCTGGGCCCACACTAACAGGGTGTGAGAGGCCCTAAAACAAATCTCAATTGCCTCAGGCCTATACCGTAAATTCATTAGTCAGCTGACTTAAGGACTCCGGCCGCCACAGTGAGCATGTGCGTGATAGCATGATTGCTGGGCAAGCCTTGGGAGAGCCTGTGAGACACACATAGCGGTCACAGTCAGGCAGGCTGACAAATATGTTTAAAAGTATTTTAAAAAATCACACCAGTATAATTAAGCGAGTGGCCCCGGGGTGCTGTGCGCAGCCAATCTACAACTGCGAGTTCAGATAGTTAACACTTACTTGCACTAGTTAATAGACCAATGTAAAACTAGCATTCCAATGATACATGTGAGAAATATTTGTGCCCGAAATTTGACAGTGAGGTGAGATTCAAAATTTGAGTCCGAGACTTAAGCTCACACAATCACAGGGCTGCGGATGCCATGGGCGGCAACCTGAGGGATAGCCCCGGGCGCCACAAGCTCTAGCTACGCCTCTGTTGTCGCCCGAAGGACCATAATCATGAAGGGGAAATTCCCAGCGCCTGCGTCAGCCGAGGCCTGGGTCTACGACGCTGGGCACACGCTAAAGCCACGCCCCTTCAGAAAGGTGGCACGTGGCCTTTGCTGCCACCCTGTTGCCCCAGGTTGACCGGCCCTCTCGACCCCAGATACTCCGAGTCCGAGACCTGTAAAAAAAACTCCAGCTCTTCAAATATTGGCACCGGTTCCCCTCACCACATTCTCAATCGCTCCAGCGAACAATGGGGGTGGTTCTGCACATTAATTGACTTGTTTCCCCCCACACAAAGACCGGTATCTGACTCCCCAGGGACTCCTATCACATTACGCCCCCCCCCACCCCCGGCCCAATCACACCAGTTTCTCAATGCTGGAGCACTCACAGCCCCTCATATACAAGTGACTGGGCTCACAAGGGGCCTAGTATCCATACCATTTACGCCCTCCCCCCCCCTCCCCCCCCCCACCGGTCGCATCACAAGCCCCGGTGTTGGGCAGCAAAGTCACCATCCACCTGTAGCCCTGTTGCCGGCCACCATGCATAGAGGACTCATGATCATCCGAACTGTTATGTAATGCTTTGGAATTATGCATCTGTTGTACAAATACTAATACAACTTTTTTTTTTTTTTAACTGTGCGTCCAAAAGCCAATGGAGTGAACCCACATCAAGCAGTGTTTGAAAGAACCATGCTGGGGTGGGATTATTATAAACAACAAAAGATGCTCCCAATGGAATGACAAATAGCAAACACAGAGGTTGAATGAGTGAATCAAATGGTAAATGCAACGAACAACATACCCTGCAAAGCATGCGATAGCGAAAGTCGGTGACAGTGTAAATATATGGAAAATTCAAGACGGGTGTACATTCTCTTTAGCAACATATTTAATACATTTTTCATAATGTTGTTTCACTACTGAAAATGGGGTCCAGTTGAGCTGTAGTATACCAGGTACACATCTCAGGACTGGAATACGGATTGTTCCTTACATCCCAGGCAAACCCTGTCACAGTAAGAACAGCTAAAAATATGCCTCAATTTTAAAGGCAACTGATAGACGAGGAAAGGCAAAAAAGCAAATTGACCTCCTCCCCCTCCCCAAATGTCTTCTTTTTCACAGGATTTCTTTGGCCAGCAACACTAGCTCTGCAACAAGCACAATGAAGGCCAAGTGCCAACACAGTCCAACCACAAGCATTGCATACAGCAACAGCCATAAACCACATCACAATGACATGACACAGCCCCTGGACAAGCTCAAGGATTGCATCACAACACCAGCCACCCACCACTGAAGTTATGTATTACAAACTGATGTTGTTTTCTGTAAATCTTGCATATTCCACTGGCATTATCAAGTTTACGCCAGCCCAACGGATCTAAGACTAATACAACCTTGTGCCATATTAATTTGAGGAAAAAGGGTTGGTTTTTGGCTTAAACTCATTTAGGTGCAGAGGGATGAAAACTGTCCAGATGTTCCTGTTGTGAAAAGGGTCTATGCTGCTAATCCCATAGTAGTAACTGATGGTTTTACTGCGTACCCTCAGTTCCTAGTCCCGCACACACTCACAGCAGTACAGATTTTTGAGGTGGCAGAGGAGTAAGTATCTATGGCAAGAGAAAAGCCTGGTAGGTGTGACCCATTCTATAAAAAATAGGAAGGCTATATACCAGTAAGCTTCACTTTCAGACAACTGCCGGTTAGGGAAAAAATGCCTGCTTTTGCAAAAAGCTTTGCCTATGTTGTGAGCTGCCTTCAACCAGGAAGAACACAGAGTGAAGGGCAATCAAAAATGGCAATGCACGTCAATAAAACAAGAATGAAACAGCTATAACTGTTAATATTTAGAGCGTATGCTAAAAAACCCTAGCAAAATATGTTAAAAAAGAGCCATATATATTGTGACATTAAAAAATACCTAAACCTCAAATTGAAACAGGAAGGAAGAAATTGAAATTATACCATATGCTGAATAAAGGAGTAATAATGACGTGCTGCCATTGCTTCACCCAAATACGCGCCATGTGGTTGGCTGATCCCAGCACCTATATAACAAGTCCCCGTATGGGAGGAAGAAGCAAAACAAGTCATTATGGTCAGACACACTGAAGGTAGGTCCCTGCAGTGAAATGATTCAGTCAGGTCTCTGGAAGGATACTATCACCCAAGAAAGCACATGGCTCCAGTTCATGTACTACTGGAGAATTTGACTGACTGGATAAACACATTCACTTAGCACCCAAAGAACATACTCAGGGTGAACAACATGTTAAATACTAGGACAGGTAGCAGCAAAGGCCAGGTAAGATGCAAAGGAAGGGTAAGAGAATACCGCTTTAAGCCCAGAGGCGACTGTGATAGTGATCGAAGAAGACTGCTTCATACAGGTAAATACCAATGTTTTCAGAGGCGTAAGGAAATTCCACAAACTCTCCACTGAGTATGAATTTGGATGCATTCTCCGAGAATTTATAAAAAACGATGTGACATCTTTCTCAAGAGAAGCAGGTAACTGATAATTTGATCATTCAAGAAAGACATATTTTGGGTCAGGCCGAAGACCTTTATGATCACCCTGTGAAAGAAGCAACTGAAAACTGTTTTGACTGGCTTCCCAAAAAAATCACTTCGCCAATTATCATGAGTGCATTGAAAATGATGAACCTATGTTTCTTTGTAGTGCTTAACTGTATTGTGTCACTTTGTCTTTACCTTAGGAATTGAAAATGAGTGCAAGTCGGATGAAAAAGGACAGGAAGAACCGAATGAAAATGGCAAATGCAATGTTGGGGAAATAATAGCATATTAGAATAGTAAAGGCTATACATTTGAATAAATAGTGCCCAGGTGAACACATTTTTAGGTCTCTCCTGGGTTGCAGCGTGCATGCGCTGCTCGCTCTGCGAGGCATATTGTAGTAGGGTATGCTTTAGAAGTGGAGAGAGGCCCGCCCATCTTTTTCATTGGCTGGCATCATCGTCCATGGTAAATGCTGGCTTCAGATTGAAAATGAGGCTTCTTAGTCCCTCCTTGTTACTGTGGTAAATTTAAATTACCTAGACTTAATTTATGCGGTAAAATACAATACGAATAACTCAGTAAAAATAAGAGGCAGAATCCGTGGTATTCGAGGGTATAATAGGGAATTTATTCCTTACAAAGGAATGATGATGGTTCGAACCAGGCAATCGAGTTCCGTCACCACGAAGGTTCAGGAAGGGATCAGCAATACATTATTGACAGGTTATAATATATATAGTAAATGCATTACAGTACAGACAGATGCAGGAGGCGTAACAGCTGATAAGAATACACATACGTAATGAAAAAGGCGTTTACAATAGGCGTGCATAGAGGCGTATACTAAAAACGTCATTATGATGATGACACAAGTGGGTGGATCCATAAGAGAATCCTGCAAAGTCAGCAAAAATACATGGCAGAGATGCGCGCGCAGCCGCATGACGTGTGATTGATGTGTAACTAGAGGGTGAAGGGAACTTGACATTTAGCCCTACATGAGGAGACAGAAGTCTGGGATGTCAGGACAACCTAATCCTAAATCATATCTAATATCTTGTGTTTAAGGAACTATATTATCTAGAAGGAAAGGTCTTTTCGGACAGAGTCTATTCTATACTGACTGCTAGTGCGTGTACAAGCGTCTAAGTGTCTACATGAGATGCGAGGGGGCATGGGCCTACCATGGTAACGAAAGTCATGAATTACTTGCACGGAGACAGTAAGGCCGGGCCCTTGGCTCTGCAGCTGGAGAGATGTTTACCTAAGCTACTAAACAGGAATGCATTTCTTGAGGAGCGGAGCAGATAACTTGAAGGCTGAATACAGTTTTGGCAGGCAACAGGCCGGGCTAGGCACCGTTAGCCGCGCAGGAAGTAAGACAAAGTTCATGGATACAGATGCAGGTCCAGGCTGGAGCATTCAGAGGCAGAAGCAGGAAAAGCTCGATGGCAGAATTCAGGGCCTACCTTGCCAGAGCTGGAAAACGTGAAAAGTATACCATATAAAGACGGTGGCAAGGCATACTTAGGAACGGAATATCTGACCCATTCATGGCAGATCTGAAAGAGGACATATTAACGTTGGACACAATTGTATGTGCGTCTTCATAGCTTGAAGTGGAGGGAACATACATGTACTTGTAGCATGTACATGGAGCCGTTGGGGTCTAGATAGGGGACACAATTGACCATAAAAATTCATATTACCGCCCTGTCTCCTTTTGAGACAGCCCATCAGGACTGGATCGTTTACTTGCGGCGTTAGACTGTCTCATTCAATTTAGTTTTGTAAGCACTTTTTTTTTCATTTGCGCAATGGCGACAGCTGGTTTAACAGTGCGGCAGCCTCAGCACTAATGGCTGCCGTGCTATTCTTTTGTAACTTGCGATCGCCTACCGCAGCTGCATGCCTTTTTTTCTATTTATTTACTTTTGCTTACAATAGCGGCACCCATGCTTTAAATATCTTAAGTTTAAATGCGGGTGCTGACACTTTGACACCTTTCTTCCGGAGTCACTACTTTGTTCCCGAGTCATACCAGTGCAGAGTCATAGCAGGCTCCTGGGATCTCGTGCCACTGTTGTGAAACATGGCCCTTTTAAAGGTCACCAATTAAAAACCAGCTCTGTTTCTGTACTAACGGATCGCGCCCCTTAACCTTTAAGTGCCCTTAAACATTCGGTCCCCCCCCCCATTGTCGTCATGCCTACCTACCGTGCCTTCGCACTCACTTGCCCTTCATTTCTTTTTATGTCTTTCCTTCTTCTCTCTCTTTATTTTCTCATTCCCTTCTCTAATAGTCTAACATTGCCTCGCCCCGTTCCTTGTCAGTGCTTTGTCATGGGCATTTATTGCGTCTCCTTGCGAACTGATTTGAAGAACAGAATATCTTAGCACAGGCTCTGGTCTTGCTTAGTGGGTTGAATTAGCAGCAGCATCTCTTGCTAATGGTTATTTTAGATTTTTTTGACTTATAATTTGCGGCGAACCCCTGGTACTTTTTAACAAAGAAATCTAAAACCTTTGCACTTGCGAACTTTGCACTTGACATTGTACCGATCTTTTAACTGCGGCGAATCTTATTGTTATATATAAAATCTTAGTATCATCGTCACTCTGTATCTGGAAAACAGGGCTAGCACTTACCAACGGAAGCTTACAGCACTTTGCGCCCTGCGATCTCCCTGGTCCACCGCCAGTCATTAGCTGACTGTTCGATGTGGAGGGAGATCCCGGGGAACTGCCGTTACTTTGAGGTGGCTCACTTCCTGATTGGGCCACATAGAATCGCCATCTTGCTTGGGTTTGCGGTCTAGCCTTCCGCCACTCAACCAGGCCGGGCACTATAAGGGGAGGAAATGGCGTGAGCGCGCCGTCGACGCGCCGAAGGCGCACCAAAGGCAAGCCCGTCTAGCACCGCTAGGGTGGTGGGCGGACGGAAGTCCACCCGCCATCCTAATAGGCCCCAAAGTGTCAGTGATCACACCTGAGCAGGGTATTATGCCTTTTTTAAGTATAATTGGGCGAACTAACTTGGTCTCTGCTGGGTGCACTAAATTAAGGGTGGACTGTGGTGCAAATAGAGACATTGTGTCCAACATATAGTTCAGCCTGAGGTTGTTGCCCATGGCTCTAATCCTTTTCGGGGGCGAGTTCCATAGTTTTGCATCTTGCACGAGTTAAGATGTAGCACCTATGGTTTTCTTCTAAGATGGTATGATTAGTTGTTCTGCCAGTCTGGATTGCAATGTTAATTTCTGAGAGTATCTCTTAAGCTTTACTTACAGGAAAGCTGGACCATTGCTGTTTATGGCCCTGTGTGTGAAAGGAAGAAGGTTTGAAGGTAGATCTTCTGGTGACAGGGGATCAGTGTCTGACTTCTAAGGCATTGGAAATGTGGTCCCATAGATTTATATGTAGTTGATGTCTCATTGCTTTGTCGGAATTCTTGGTAGACATTGATTTGACGAAAGGGAGACTCCCATGGTACAATCCATTTGAGTAATCTAGTCATAATATACAACAAGGGATGCAGTTGCCAGCATCTTCTCTGGGAAATCTCAGATGGAATAAAATATGTCATAGTGACTGCATAAATAATATGAAATGCACTTTCAGTCACTTAGTTAATTTGAGGACCTGTGGAGAGGGAGGAATCCGTGATAATTCCCAATGGTTTCATTTTTTGATGTTGGTGGTACCCTGGAAATAGGCTGCATAAAGGGTCACAGTTTGTATTGGCTTGACGTGAGAATCTCTGTTTTGGACGCATTGAGCTTCAGGTGATTGGTTTTATACACTGTTCAATGGCTCAGAGGTGAAACCAAGGCTTAGGGTTCCCAAGTTGTGTGAATTTTCCAGTTTCAGTAGGATGCTCTGGCAGAGGCAATTTCCACTGCCCCCTGCCAATTGGAGCAGGATGCAGTCGCAAATTGAAATATTGAAATCCTCTCTCGCTGGCTAAATACCATGCTGGACAAAATAACTTCCATCTCCAGGATATCAAAAAAAGAACGGAAAACTGTCCCAACCCTGGTATAATGAGAACGTAAGACTATCTAGACAGGAATGTAGTAGACAGGAACAAAGATGGAGAAGAAATTATAAGGTAGAGGAGAAAATAGCATACAATGTGAAACTTGCAAAACATAAAAAAGACATTATAAAAGCCAAAACAGACTATTTTACGAAACAAATAAAAAATGCCTGTGACACCAATGAAACTCTCTTCTCTGTGATCAACAGACTGGTTAAACCTAATAAGGTCAACCATAAGGAATCAAGTCAGGATTTCTGTAACGTGCTAGCGAACTTCTTTCAAAAAAAGGTGATTAACATCTATGACAAGTTCACAAGTATTAATATTCAGAGCAATTATAAACCCAACCCCAAGAAAGATATAACTAGCTTTTTTGAATTTAAAAAGCCCTCAGATGAGCAACTAATAGACCTTATTTTATCAATTAGGTCAGGTTCTGCATATGACCCCTGCCCGCCCAGCATAATGCATCTGATTCCTACACAATTAGCAGTGTATCTGGGCTCTATCATCAATACAGTATTGGTCAGTGGAATTTTTCCCACTCAATGGAAACATACCTTCATTCTTCCTCTTTTAAAGAAAGACAATCTTGATAGCTCAGAACCCCGTAACTATCGCCCCATTGCAAGATTACCATTTGCTGCCAAATGCATTGAAAATTTAATGAACAAACAAATTACTCAACACATTGAATCTAATTTATTATTAGATGAAACACAGCACGGATTTAGGAAGCATCACAGCACTGAGTCGGCCTTAATTACTGCCACTGAAGATATCCGGTCAATTTTAGACGGAGGAGGAACGGCCGCGCTGGTGCTGCTTGATCTCTCGGCGGCCTTCGATACGGTCAGCCATGAGATCTTGGCTGTCGGTATGCAGGAAGCAGGTATAAAAGGCACTGCACTTGAACTCTTAAAATCCTTTCTAAACAATCGGCAACTAAATGTAGCAATGGGCTCAGCAACCTCTAAACAGTTTTCCTTACCATGTGGAGTTCCGCAGGGCTCTGCCCTGAGTCCCACACTTTTTAATTTATATGTAGCGCCACTTGCCTTGATAATAAAGAAAGCAGGATTTGTCCTGGCTTCCTATACTGATGACACACAGATTGGGGTGTCTTTAACAAATGGAGAAAAGCACCCGGGTGAGGCGTTTAAGATCTGTATGAAGAATGTGAGTGACTGGATGGATGTCAACTGTTTGAAGTTGAACCAGTGGCGTAACGAAACTTGAGGGGGCCCCCCTGCAAAACACATGGAGGGGCCCCCTCCTCCCCGGCGGCCCATCCCACCACCTACCACTTTACCCTACCGCCCAAAAATCTGGCATATTTGATTTGAAACCTCCAACATTTAAATGAAATGACTCCATATTGTCTTTCTCAAAGTTCTAATGAGAAAGAGGGAAACCCAGTTGTTCAAAGGGTGGCTTGTAGGAGCATAAACGTAATATTGAGCAACTGTTCATCATGTTATCTATTCGCTGTTAGTTCATAAGCCATGCAGCATTACAAAAACTGGCTTTTGCACTTAAGCCGAGGAGGGTCAAAGTTCACAAACTGTTTATTTATGTGAACTTCCCTTTCGTTTCCATGAATTGAAGGATCAGGTAGATAAGAGGTACATAAGAAAGGACGACAAAGAGCAGATGTTGAAACCACACCTGTCCTCAGTACTGTGAGAATGTATTCATGCTTTGATAAGATTCCTGACAGTGTTTTCTTTTAGCTTAACTTACAAATTTCATTTTGTGCATACATCTGACTCAGCTTTATTAATACAGGTAAAACATATTTAAACGGTATAAATGGATTGCGCCAGCTGTGTGTGGCAGAGTACACTTGGAAGCCGAATAATGTGTAACTCTCAGACTTAAGCTTAAATAAATATACCTCCGCAACTGAGTTTGATGCAGACTCTCATTAAGAGACAAGTAAGTGTACCTGATTTGTGCGTTCACAACAGATTTGACCTATGGCTTTAAACAAAGTGTCCCAATGAATCAA
Source organism: Triturus cristatus (assembly GCF_964204655.1). Taxonomy (NCBI): domain Eukaryota; kingdom Metazoa; phylum Chordata; class Amphibia; order Caudata; family Salamandridae; genus Triturus; species Triturus cristatus. The sequence goes on from NC_140580.1 coordinate 992,533,371, forward strand.
TCCAGGCCTGCAGCACTTAGCAACTGCTTGTCACCAAAACCAACTAAAGCCTAATTATATTGAGCATAAGCTTTACAGAATTGAAATCATCTGGTATACAGTTATAAAATCATAAATCCAAGCACAATTACAGTTGGCAAACAAAATACAACTGCTCATTAGAGGGCCAAACTTTTTGCAGTGCAAATCTACCACCAGCGTTTCCCAGAGAGGGTAGCCAACACTGATAACCTTGCTTACTGTAGTAACCAGTGAGATTCCTTGTAGCAAAAGATCTACCTATGCGCACTAACACATTTTAATAATAATCCACCCCTAAACGCCTATTGGGTTTAAAATATACTTTTTGAAAAACATAAATCAGGCCTACTATCTGTGTTCCATAGTAAATAGATCAGGCCTATAGCATCTGACTCAATTCTTCCCAATGGACATATCAACTCAACAACCTTTAACCTTGGCTTGTCATGAGTAACTAAGGCCTACTGTGTTGAGCAGTAGTTTCCCCACAAGGCAACCATCATACGTGCAGCCATAAATTCAGACTTTGGACAAAATTGCAGTTGGCAAAACAATACACAGCCCCACCTGAAAGGGCTTGACTAGGATAATCAGAATGCAAAGCTTCTACCCCAAGGGTTTTTCAAAGGGGGTAACCAGCCCCAAACCCCCTGCCTACTGTGGTAATCTGAGAGATAGCATAACAAAATACCCCTAATAGCGGTTGCAATTTAAGCATAGCCAGTACAACACTGGTGCTAGGGCGATAGTGTCCATGATAGGCACGAACCCCAATTCCATGTATACAGGAAGAAGTTGCATAAATGGACTTTCAATTATTTGCATATTGTATTGTAATAGCTTGCAGTCACTGTATCCTCCCTGTTCTGTGACGTATATACGATGCTGCTACTGCTCTGCTATGTCGAAATGGTTGGCTGGAGTTTGGGATAGCCATGAGGTTTAAGATTAGCTTGTTATCAGATCACTAACAGTGTTACTTGTTTAGGTTTAATACTTGTAGGCTAGATACAAATATATGGGTTTATCTACACAATAAAAGAAACAGTGTTGAATATTAACACCAACATTTTTATTGGTGCTATTCTGGATGTGAGAAAAAGGGATGTCTTTCCCCCACCTGAATAAGTTATTGCTCTTCAAGTGACTACTTTAAACCCTTTTTTATGAACTCTACTTGTTACAACAAGATTCGCTGTAGTAGATCACTAGGAAGGCTCTTCAAATACGACACAGATGCACGAGACCCATAAAAAGAATCAACAGTGCCTATCTGCAGAATCGTATGTTTTTGAGGGAGTAGCTGCTATTTCATATTTTGCTTCCCAAAATGCCATGCCTTGTTTTCCTTACCTACCACATTAGACAATACCAACCCTACCCAACCTGCAAACATCTTCTTCAATTTAAAATCTTCTTTGTACCTCATTGAATTATTTAACGCGCACCAACCAGGTTTATTTTCAGCCTGTTTCTGCCTGTTGTTCCAGATATGAACAACACAAACCACTACTCTCTTTTTGTACGGTACAAGCCTGATCTGTGTTTTTTCCAGTAATACTGTGTATTGTATACTTTCTGTCCCTGTGTGAACACTTAATCTTATGACTGTTGTACATTGTTTATAATGACGCACTGCGAGAACGTGAGCTTCTATATATCATTTGCCTATGTTAAACTGGAAACTTACAACCTTCTTAAGTCCTGCCTAATAACTTAATAAACACTAAATTCCAACATTACCTCTCCCTCGGGCACACACAGTCCTTCAAAATGCTGCTATTCCTTGCAGTGGTACTGATAAAAACTGTAGTCGCTCGCGTTTACTTGGGCCCTTGACAGAGTAATGTGTAATGGTTTGCAACTCCCTGGATCCTCACAATCTTGCCCACCCATCCTGACTGGATTGATTGTGTGGACCTTTGAGTACGCTTGTCTGGTCTCTGCCAATTCTAGAAACGCGATCATCTAACACCCAGCTGACAGAAACGCATAGTTCCTTATTGTGTACTGTGAACGTGCACACTGCGCAACCATTTAATTCGTGATAAATAAAGTGAGGGGGCCCCTGGAGAGCGCCCCCCCCCCGCAATGCGGGGGCTGCGGGGGCCTGTGTTACGCCCCTGAGTTGAACGCATCTAAAACAGAGGTCATCATCTTTGGTAATAAACCCTCCCTCTGGACACCTGATTGGTGGCCACCTGCACTCGATGTGCTACCGGTACCCGCCGCTAAAACCAAGGATCTGGGTATTATTATCGATAAAGAACTCAAATTTAAGGCCCAAGTCAATAAAGTTACAGCCATCTCTTTCTGTGCCATAAGATTAATTAATAAAATTAAGCAATACATACCAGAGGATCTCTTGAAAACAGTGACTCTGGCTCTGGTCCTCTCCCGCCTAGATTCCTGTAATAGCCTTTACCATACCATCAATTCAGGCCTGATCAACAGCTTCAGATTGTACAAAATGCGGCGGCACGCCTCATTCTGAAAATCCCTAAAATGTCTCAGCAAGAGAAGCCATAAAAAAATTACATTGGCTTCCAGTCAGGCAGAGATGTAAGTTTAAAGTCTTATGCCTGGCTTTTAAATCGTTACACAATCTGGGACCAACACACTTTAGGAACAAATTAAAATTATATGTTCCCAATAGAACCCTACGGTCTGGAACAGCTAGGAACATGGCAATTACCCCATTCAAGAAGGCTACCTGGGGAGGAAGGAGCCTTTTCAGATCAGCAGCAATGCTGTGGAATGCATTACCCATTACCTTAACAACAGCACCCTCTTTGATCAATTTTAGGAAGGGTTTGAAAACTTGGCTGTCTACACAAACCACCTGAATCGCTCAACATGATTACTGTTCTGTACTAGTGTTCTTACTGTTCTCAGATCATGTATAGCGCCAAGACGCCTTCGGGTATATGTTGCGCTTTATAAATTGTAAGTCGTACCTTGAAGTGTGCAGTAAGTGTTTGGAAGTTCAGCACTCCTCGCAGGGCTGTGTCCTCTTTCATGGACTGACTTCGAGTTGATAGAAGTCTCCCTGCCCTCGCAAAGAAGGTTGCTGGGCTGACAGCGCTCAGAGGAGCCTTAAGGCTGTCACCGGCAGCAGCCACAGGGGAGGGCACAGGCCCAGGGGAGCCTGCCGCAGGCACATAGGCCAGACAACCGTAGGGGCATTGTAACTAACAGGGCACATCGGTGTATGCACAACAACGGCCCTTTGCGGCACACAGTCATCGGTCAGTTTATTACTATGACACACGTTAGGGGTGATTTAGCCAGGGCCTCTGGAACTATGCGGCAGAAGAGGACCAAGTTATGACGTAGGGTTGATTAAATTTTGTAGCAAGAAAAAGCTAACTATGCTGCGTAATGTGGCACATTTTGTGATAGTTTTACTTCATTATTTTGGCATTTTTACCCATGCCAACACTTCTGGGAAAAAGATTTTCCCTCATTAGTACAAGTTTCATACCCAAATATAGCATTGAGCAACAGAAAAGTGCAAGTGCAGCTGCGTTTTTAGTAACTTTTGATGCGTTTGTCCTAGAAATGAAATTTGTTTTGTTAAAATCCACAGATTATTCAACAGGTAATGGATTATATGGCAAAATCAGAAAATCCATAATGATGCGGAAAACAGCACAGCCACATAATTGAATAATTCCAGTGTCCCAGGTTATAGCATATCCAGACACTGTTTGCAGTCTCAAGTGGAGTTAGTATGCTCCATCTGCATGGGCCTGACTACCTAGATGTGTAAAGATGCACACTTTTTATGCCCAACCAGAGGTCTTGAGAGACAACATGGCTGCTAGAGTGTGCGAGTTGGTTATGGAATTATGTGGCATAGACAGTAAAGTGATTGCCTTCTGACTCAAAAATCGTAAAGCATGGTAAGATTATGTGGCAGCAGTCAGGTGTAAAAGGGAGAAATGTATATGGGGACACCTCTGCTTCCAGATATTTGTAAGAGTTTGACCATTTTGATTCGGGCCTTGCAACTCAGCTGAAGTTCGGAGAGGTTTATGAGGTTATCATTTCTCTTGGTGCAGATGGTGAGCCAGCTAACTGCATTCTTGGCTTCCTTAATATAAAATGTGTATTTGTAGGGGGCACCTTCATCACTTCTACGAGCCGTGCTATATTGAAGTATGGACTTGAAGCCCCGCCCACTCTCTGCCCATATTTGTCATTGGCTTGTGTCATTTTCCTTAATAAAATAGTGGCTTCTGATTCCTTAATAGACTTGTTAGCCCCTCCTTAGTTCCGTCTTGTCTTTATTTGTAACCTCCCATGAGGACTGGCCCTTTTACTTCGGTTGTTACACTGTATGTCTTATTTACTCTGTAAGCACTATTTTCTTTAATGGTTTCTCCTACTGCAGGCACTACATGCTTTCCTGCAACATTCAGCGCATTCAGCACGCCATGCACGCTTATACGGGGTGCTTTTACAAAAAAAAGCCTTTGTTTGTCAACTTGACAAGCAAATGCTTTTTTGGTAAAAGCGCCCCATACCGCGCTTTAACTTTAATAGCGGCCGCAGACCTTTCTTTAGACACAGCTAGTCTAAAGAAATGGGCATAGCCTCTGTTAACGTGAAAGCGCAGCATGGGACGCTTGTAAACAACAAGCATTTGCAAACCAGTAGGTCTTGCATTTTAGAAACTTTGACCTATTGGTATTGTAAATGACAATGCCTTTTATTATTGCAGGTTTTTTAAACACAAATAAAAGGCATTGTCATTTACAATGCCAATAGCTCGAAATCTCGCAATTACGAGACCTATTGCATTGCAAATGCTTGTTTACTGTATTTCAGCAGGAGTAAAGGTCATACCTGAAGGTGTACCCTACAAACAAACCACCTGGCATTCCCTTCCATTATGGTTTCTTCTATTTTGACAATAGTTTTTACTTATATTCTGACAGTCAACTGCTGTAACAACAAGTTGGCACAATACAGTTCTGCATGAGCACCAGCTCAAATGTATTATTGTTTTTTCATACACTGCAAACATCCACAGGTCTAGTTTCAGGTGTGCCTGATCAGACCCCAGGCTGTGAAGCACTCACTCCCTTTACCTGCTGCAGTAAACAAGACAAGAAAACTGAAACTCATACTTCAGTGCAGAACAGTAAAGCAAGACTGCTCTCAGACAGTGAAGTCCAAAACTGACACATTTATGGACCTCTTGCAGCAGCTCCTTGCAGAGGTAAGCCATTTTTTAATAGGGTTTACATTTCTGCTTCACATAGCCCGAAATTGCTACAGAATTATTAAGTAGTAGCCTAGAGCAGGAGGGCAGGGAAAGGGCTAGAGGGCTGTGCTTCACATGAATATAAAAGCTAGTCCTTGGGTGCGAGTGGGAGAGCTTGGACACCAGTCCCCATGGCTTGTTATGCTCACATAAAACAAGATCTATATTCTTTGAACCTCTGAGACTGTTTATTATCATTGGAAAACTATGGTCGAGATGTTGCACAGAATTGTGAGACCCAGGCCTGATATGGAGGGAGACTTATATGACAGACACACCCATCCATCATTTGCCTGCTGGATTCAGAGAGTTAACATCAAGATTTTGTCCCATCCCTTGTGGGGAATTTAGACAAAGTCTCACGAGAGACCAGGACTGATACATGTTCATGGGTACCTGGTACCATGCAAATGAGGGAACCTCTTGCCAATGCACCCATGCCATTTTATAGATGGAGAAGCAGTGGCAAACAAGCTGTAGGAAGGGCACTGATTTTGAATCACATAGAAGGTTTAGAAGGTGACCCCTTCCCATCCCAGGGCACTCCTTGTGAGGGTGTGGAGGGATATTATAGTACTTGCAGGCATCATACTCAATGCAGATGCAGTAATACACTATTCCCATCTGCAGGGGGATCCTTACCCTCCTCCAAATTGTCTATTTGTCCTCTACTCAGCGCAAACACAAAGGGGTCTAGTATGATGTAGTGCGGATCACCACCGGCCGCATGGCGGTGGCGATCTGCCCTGCATCATACCCCACCCGCCACCCATTTCCCCCCATCGACCTGGCGGAAAAGGGGCTGGATATGGTGGCGGTGTCCGCTAGACACCGCCATCCATATTAGCATGGGCAGCGGTGCAGGGCTTTCCATGGCGGAGACCCTGCCATGGAAAGCCATGCGGATACTGCTTTCGGGGGCCCATTGAGGGCCCCCAGGGTATTGGGGGGTGCACCTATGGTACCCCCCTACATTGTCACGGACAAGGTGGCAGGCACCGCGCGGTGATTGTCACCTTGTACATGACAATGCACAACGTGCATTCCCAGCATTGTGGCGGGCGGTGCTGTGAGCACCGCCCGCCACAATGCTGGGAATAGAGGATGCCACCGCCACGGTGGCGGTGGAATCCTAATTGCCAGTGTGGGACTGCCGCACCAATGGCAGCCGGTTCCAGCACCGCTAGGGTGGTGGGCGAACGAAAGTCCACCCGCCATCCTAATAGGCCCCAAAGTGTCAGTGATCACACCTGAGCAGGGTATTATGCCTTTTTTAAGTATAATTGGGCGAACTAACTTGGTCTCTGCTGGGTGCACTAAATTAAGGGTGGACTGTGGTGCAAATAGAGACATTGTGTCCAACATATAGTTCAGCCTGAGGTTGTTGCCCATGGCTCTAATCCTTTTCGGGGGCGAGTTCCATAGTTTTGCATCTTGCACGAGTTAAGATGTAGCACCTATGGTTTTCTTCTAAGATGGTATGATTAGTTGTTCTGCCAGTCTGGATTGCAATGTTCATTTCTGAGAGTATCTCTTAAGCTTTACTTACAGGAAAGCTGGGCCATTGCTGTTTATGGCCCTGTGTGTGAAAGGAAGAGGGTTTGAAGGTAGATCATCTGGTGACAGGGGATCAGTGTCTGACTTCCAAGGCATTGGAAATGTGGTCCCATAGATTTATATGTAGTTGATGTCAAATTGCTTTGTCTGAATTCTTTGTAGACATTGATTTGACGAAAGGGAGACTCCCATGGTACAATCCATTTGAGTAATCTAGTCATAATATACAACAAGGGATGCAGTTGCCAGCATCTTCTCTGGGAAATCTCAGATGGAATAAAATATGTCATAGTGACTGCATAAATAATATGAAATGCACTTTCAGTCACTTAGTTAATTTGAGGACCTGTGGAGAGGGAGGAATCCGTGATAATTCCCAATGGTTTCATTTTTTGATGTTGGTGGTACCCAAAGTTCCTGGAAATAGGCTGCATAAAGGGTCACAGTTTGTATTGGCTTGACGTGAGAATCTCTGTTTTGGATGCATTGAGCTTCAGGTGATTGGTTTTATACACTGTTCAATGGCTCAGAGGTGACACCAAGGCTTAGGGTTCCCAAGTTGTGTGAATTTTCCAGTTTCAGTGGGATCTGTGTATCATCAGCATAGTTATTATATTTTCTGGTAATGGTTTGAGGTTCACGTTGGAGAGGAGTGGGGAAACAATTCAACCTTGAAACACACCTGTCTTGATATTTAAGGAAGCAAGTGAATGGAGGTAGAGAGACATGTTTGATTGGTGCTAATAGTAAAATGAGATCCAGTAGAGGCTTATCCTTTGAAGCCTGGGGTGCTGATATATTGTGTCAAAAGCTGCAGAGAGGTTGAGTAAAAATAATACTGCCACCTCATTTTTTTGCTCAGAGGTTTTCAGATCATCTGAGATCAAGATCAGGGCAGATTCTTCACCTGTTCCTTAGGCGGGAGCCTGTTTGATGGTTGGTTAGTTGCATGTTCTCTTCAAGTGAGTTGGAGATGTGGGCAAAAGCTGCTCTTTCCATCTGTTTTCAAGGAACGGTCCACTTAAGATTGATCTGTAGTGTATGGGTCTGTTGGACCGATGTTTTCTGAGTGGTTGTATGTAGGATATCTGGAGCTCGGCTGGAAACGTGCCCCAGCATATGTAATTGTTGATTATATTAATTGCAAATACTGCTGCTAATGCTGATAGTAGAGTGTTCTCATGGATGTGATGGTGAGCCAGCATGTCCATGGTCCTTCGCCGGGTCAAGGAATCTCTGAAAATGAAAGGGTTTGAAAGATGCTCCGATGCTGCTGGTTCACCTGAGCGCTCCGCTGTTGTTGATGTACCTTATTTACAGACATTGTAAGCTGGCTCACCTCTATGGAAATGACATGTATTAATGTATACTCTACAGAGTTGTCACAAAATAAAAATCTGTTAAATTGGACATGCAGTCCAGTGTGTGCTTCCTTTATGGTGGAGGTGCAACATGTGTTCCTCCAAGTGATCTTAACGTGGCCATGAACAAAGATCACATCCATATATTTGCTCCTCTACTGATACTCAACTAGCACAGCAGCCACCATAGTCTTCAGCATGCAGCTGTGCTTTAATCACTGAGCGCTGGAAGATGGAGCTATTGTTAGTCATGTGGGAAATTAGCAAACAGACGCGCATAATTTGCAGACAGGTGCGTCATGCACCTTCTGGCATTGCAGACGGCTGGAACATTTATCGATGTAAACAGAGAATTCATTCTGTATGTATGGAGTGCACCATAGACCCTCAACCTTTTGTGGATCCACCCGAACTGATGAACCAGATTTGACATAGAGAACATCGGGAAGCAAGTCACTCCCTGAGTCTCTGCGGACAGATTTCCAATGTTCTTTCTTCATAATTGCTCCATGATCATTTATTTTCAGAACCTCAAGATGAAGAGAGAGCTGGGGGGCTGAGGGGAGGCATGTCATTGGTGACACGTTCATTTACTTTTTGCTTTTTAGCTAGAAGCACTTCTAAAGCTGCAACCATTAAATGTGTATGCAAGACGGGGAGAGAGGAATTACAAGTGTCCGAAAGCAAAGTGCTGTTGGCTAAAAGCTAGACATACGCAAACAATATCACTCATGTGAAATTGGCAGAAACCAGAAAATTCAAGCTATGTGTGACAGCCACTGATTATCTCCAAAGATGCCAGCCAGCCTTCCATGACCGTTTTCTGATACACAGTCCCTAGGTGCGACTTCCTGGTTTAGGCATAAACAAAATAATTGGTTGCACCCTTCGATGGAACTCAAGGGTTGGCAGCATGAACAGTGCAGAAGGTTATCATGTAACGTGCAGTTTTCTGCATGTCTGCAGGAGGGGGGGGGGGACTGAGAGGAAGGTATGGGGTGGGTGGACAATGCCCTGTGGCACCAAAACCCGCATTGCCCTCAATTATTATTTTTTTGTTGAAAACTTCGAACAGCTACGTGGTTCGGTGGTTTAAAGCAATTTACACAGAGTTGTGAGTCATGAGACTTTTTAACTTCGCAAGCCACACCTAAAACGCCAGATCTGGGTTTGGCGTCCTAGTTGACAGGGTAGGACGCCGAGGCTGCCAACTCTTGTTCCATCAGTTTTGTGACCAGGCTCGACAGCGCACTTGTTGACAGACAATTATCTATCACCAGGAAAAGGGATTTAGTTCCGCCTATATGTTGGGAGCCAAGAGTCCAAGTTTTGATTGAGTAGAAGTTTTGTGCTTCCACACACGTGTGATCATTGTGTTACTTTATCCAGCTGCATGAACTTTCTGGGGCACACACACTTGTAATGCTAATAAACCATCTTAGATGACTGGATCATTTTTGGTGTGTTTCTGTAGCAGCACGGATGGAAGATCCTGGATTTGCTTCCACACAAATACATATCCATTCCCATGCCATCTATTGTAATGCTTCACGGCAATACAGCACTCCTTAAAAGCCAGGCCTATTGTCAATGCTTGTTCTAGGTATCTACAGAAAAATATAAACATCAGAGTCCGATGCAGAAAGCTTTCCCAGGCTGCGATGCGGCAGGGCGCGGGAACCCCTAGTTAAACACAGCCCCCCATCAGCTTTCAGACCATACATCTTAGTGATTGTGATCGCTCCGCTCATGCCTTGAGGAGGGATGTGGGTGGATCAGGACAGAGGACAAGTGGTTCAATTCGTGCAACATAAGCAACAAACAAATTACAATCAATAAAAGTGTTACAGCATCTATGCATAGAACATCTATTCCACCTTTCTCATAGTTCCTAGTGTAACTTTATTTACTTACTATAACTGCTCAGCTTTAATACACATGTATTTGGTGTTTTTTTAAGTATAGTTTTACTCATTGTGTGCTCTTTTGTTAGAGGCCCGCAGAGCCACGAGCCTACAATTTATCATATTAATTCATAGTCTTCTCTTCACTGACAATTGCAACATTGCCAGGATCTACCACAAGGGAAATTTTCTAGGTATGTAGAGGTTGCAGAGTGCAGTAATAATTACTCACCAGCAGGGGTGTACATGAAAGGTGTTTATCGTCTGCTTGTTGTGTGTTGTTACAAGGTGAGGTCCACGTTTTGGTTCCAAGAGTTCTGGCAGCTACTTCCTTCCTTGGCAGTGCAGAACAGGAGATGGGTAGTGAACCAGCAGCATTGTGATTATGACATGTTTTTTCATTCAATTGCTGTTGATAACAAGGAGAGCAAGACAAGAGTAAATGGAGGAGTTCACTAAAGTTTCAGTTACTGGCAGAAAAGCACTTTAAGTCTATTTAGTCAAGGGATGGAGCAGACAGGTTGAACTAATTATTGGGAACACCCTTCACCAAAACAATGTCATTGGTGGAGAATGTGGTCCTTAAAAAAGAGGTTGTCAGTATGTACTTTGCTGGCCTGGTGGACTTCATGTCAACCTAATTAGAGTTCTCTACCTTTTTGGTGTAGGTCTATCTGCCTTCATAAGAGCTGCCACCGTGGAATATCCAGAAGACTATTGCACATACAGAGCTCCTGTCTGCCCGACAGCCAGCTTCGGAGAGAGGCGAGGGGACATCATTTGGAGTCTGTGCTGGAGGAACAGCTGTATCTCTGTCCTGAAACACTTGAAGAATCCTGTCTGGAAGAGAGAAGGAGTCAGTCATCCCTGCAGGAGGAGCTGACTACTGGTTAAGGAAAAATTATTTGGCCCTGGTGCTGTGAGTCCATCTAACAGAGACTCCTGAAAGCCTGACTGGCTCTGGCCAGGTCACTAGTGCTGTACCGAAGGTTTCCTGGCAATGCAGAAGTTTGCTTGAGCAGATCATCCTGCTGACTCTGCTGTTCCTGCAGTGGCACTTGCCCCAAGTGTGCTGAGTGTTCTGCAGGGCAGCAGAAAAGACCATTGTCAAGCCAGGGCACCCACTCAGTGTGCCTGAATTGATTTAGCTGCTGTAGCCATGCAACCTGACACAACTGTGCCTGAGTTGGTCAGGGCCACTTAAGATGAGACCTGTATAGATCCTTGAGACATTTAGTCACTGAGCTGGAGTGACTATGTGGCTGCCCAATGCGCTGACTAAAAGTGCACCTCATCAGACTCAGCCAAAGAAGCTGAATTGAGGTACCCTGGAGCAAATTAGCTGTTGTTCCTGGACCTGTGACCGGAAGTGGACTGCATTACTGTCTTGACCCCTGGGAGGACAGATGAGCTAAATTGCTGACTCACCATACAGACCAGAAGGTAGGAGGGCAGGCAGCAACTTGCAGGGCCCCAGCGGCTGTGGCCCAGTAGCCACTGCTTTCCCTGTGACCCCTCCAAAAGGGTCTGGCAGCATCTTATTCTCAGAAATTGCTATTCATTTATCAAGTTCCTTTATTTATTTAAAATTGAAATTTGTAATTCATTGGTTCATTTTTGGTAATGGTTGTGTAGTGGAGATGGGAGTGGTAAAAGTCCAAATTTTCTGTGATCACCACAGATAGATCAGGTATTTTATAGGTGAAGCAAAAGGTGTTGGTGTCTGATTGCTTATCTTTGGTAAACAGTGGGGTACAATTTGTTTGTCATGGGATTTTTTAGCATGTCGGTATGGGAAGGTGAATGCCCTGTAGGGTATGAACTGAAGAGCATGTTGGAAGCAGTTGGGGGTGGGGTTGCTGGGTAGGCACCAAGACAAGTGACTGTAGTTGAGAAAAGGCAGAGAAGGAGGATGACGGTGGTGGCAGGAGGAATACGTTTTCTGTGAATGTTCTTAAAGTTGGCAAGATTCTTTTGGCAAGATCCTTGTTTTCCCATTTGATGAGAGGGATACTACTCCCTCAGTGATCTCAGTTCATATGAGCGAGTGCTGATCCTCAATGGCAACAAGATTTTGTCAGACACCATGAAGATAGCAACGCCTCCGATGATAACTCCTGAAGTTAACACAGCTTTGCTCAGGTTAAAATATAGTGCAGCGGTTATAACTCCCCTGTGCGACTTCTGCAACACTGCGGCTGTCTCAGGACTAGTTCCAGAAGACTATAAGAAGCTCTATAGGAAGGCAACGTTTACCCACTGATCATATAGCCTGCACTGGCCCTAGATGATTCAAAAAAACATAGGATCATCCCGCTTTTGAGAGACATGTGACAACATTTATTTCATAAGTTTATCACAAGCACAATGGCTTTAGACTAGACCCTGGCCAGGATCCGTCCCAAACACAATAGGGAAGTAGTCTTTTCTGTCTCCTTGGAGCATCAAAGGAGCACAAGAGATCTTGGTGATCACATAGATATGCTGTTTCTAGACCCTTCGAGTGTGTTCAACATGACCATCACGATATTCTGGGTGGCTGTGTAGGTGAAGCTGGTCCCTCTGGTCCAGAGCTGGTTGAAATCTTTTCTCAGTGGTCACTCAAGCAGTGGCCCTCTGTTTATTTCACTCTTTAGAATATCCTGTCTCCTTATGGGGTCTCACTTTCTCCCATTTAATTCAATCTATGTTTCACACAAATGTGCTGACAACACCCAGCTGCTGTGGAAATCTGACCACCAATCCTGTGATTGTGTGGCAAGGTTGAGAGAGTGCCGCACTGCAATCAAGGGTGGGATGGCTCCAACCATCTGAAACTGAAGGGGATAAGACTGAGATCCTGACTGTTGAAGGTGCCCTGAAGATCTGATCCACCAAGATCTGGCCTGAAATCTTAGGCAATGTACTTACTCCGGTCCCCAGTTTAAAATATCTTGGTGAAGGGGCGTGGCCAACAGTATGGCGGATTAGACGTGCTTGCCGGAGCTTCGGCCACCAGTCACGAATCCTGAACTTTATTCTGCAGATCCAGACACCATCAGCACGATAATTACATACCTGCTTTCTCCTGATGCCCCGACTCTGCTCCAGGGATCGTTTGAGGTCGAATCCTGGTCCGTGAGAGCCTAAAGGCTTCTTCCCTGCAGGGGATTACGGCTGGGGCTGTGGCGGTGAGGCTGAGAGGCACGGTTGGAACTGGGACTAGGGGAGTGGAGGGTTGCGGCCTGCTCCCCGCCGCCAGGGGGTCCCACTTACTAACTTACTTCTGCCTCCATATTGCATCACCAGAGGCCAAGCGGGGAGCAGCGTACAGGTCCCCCTATAAAGAAAAAACCAAAGGGCATTGGCTGCGTCATTCCTGCCGTCCCCTGGTGGAGAGGGGAGGACAACACTGAGACTGAGAATGTTGGCTGGCCATTGGGAACAGGAGGACCCAGATTATCCTCGACCCGTAATACCCCCTGCGCTATAAACGGGTGGGAACGCCAATGGGGGGCCCATGCCAACGACCCTGAACCCGGGACGGAGACCTGGACCTTCATTATAGTGCCCTGTGACGTCGGGAGAGCCCAGCGAAGGGCCCGGTACTCTGCGCTAGGGGTTGCTTGACGGTGGACAGACACCTGACCCAATGTGAGACCCCCCTCCTGATGCCCAGCCGCGCCTGATGATTGTGAAATTTTTGAATTACCAAGATTGAGATATGATCCTCAGAGAGGCAAGGAAAGTAGGGGAACTCAAACTGGCCAACACCAACGTTATGAGATTCCCTGACTATTCCAGGGACGTCCAGAAGATGCGGCAACCCTTCGACTCCATGAAAAGCAAACTTCGAGCCATGAAACTTCAATATATGCTTCTCTTCCCGGCTAAACTGAAAGTCATATTCCAGGGAACCGCCCACTTTTTTCAAACACCTGAGGAAGCCTGGGCATGGATTGAAGAGAGACCAGGGCTGCGGCGTGCAATGGGCGGGACAGAGACACGGCCTGGAGAGACCCCCCCCAGATGGGAACCTAGACTGCAGAGGATAAAATTGAGGAGGCGGTTAACGGGGAAACTCAAGAAACCCATTGGGGCCGCATTGCCGACCACCCGGTACAGGAGAAGGAGGGCGGCCTCAGAGGATGATACCATCCACACCAGAGACACCGATGGAGATTCCAACCATGGAGACAATGCAGAGACTGTCCACTATGATGGTGCCTCGCTGGCTGACACCGATAGTGATCACCCGTTACTTAAGGCCATCAATAATGCGGAGAAGTCAGGTGCTGTAACTCAAGAGAAAGATATTGTTCCCCAAAGTCAACGTGATGAAGATGGTGAAAAGGACTGAGCTACGGGTGTGCGAGGAGAGCAAAACGGCGACGGACCACTGCTAAAGAGGCCCGCCCCCCTAACTGGCCGAAGTTGAGAGACTGAACTCATTTCTCTTCGTCACTATATATCCTTTTGTGGTTTGTTGGCAATTTTCAGTTAGTGGGGAGGCGAGGGGTGGGATCGACAGACTTCTCGATTGACACTTATGCGGAGTTGTCATGTTGACATTTTGGGGAATGGGCATACGGTGCGGGAGTAAGTGGGGAGGGAGGTCTGGGGGGAGTGGGTTTAGGCTTGATTTAAGGAATGGTCTTGTTTCTCAGTTATTTAAGGTTTCTTTCTCTTCTTTAGTAGCAGCGGGTCGTTTTACATTTCAGAGCCAGAAGCGATTGGACAGGTACTGGCAGTTAGTGGCCCTCCCATATATGAGTCATAAATTCCATGCATGACCCGCCCTACACTGTGTTGATGTGGAACGTAAACGGATTGGGTAGCAAGATCAAGAGAGGCCTGGTGAATAGACTGTTGTTGTTTGCTGCCTTCACGCCTTCCACACCTACAGCTTCCAGAGGAGGGCGGGACTGCGAGGACCAGCTCCCACAGCGGCCGGAGCAACATCGCCGCAGCTGGGTCCTCTTCCCAGCCTCTCCCCTGATTGACGCAGCGACTCGCGGCCCCCACTGCGCGGGAGCCGCTCGGAGTTTAAAACTCCCACTTCAGCAGAACCCCGTGTGCCCTGACTGTTGTTGTTTGCTGCCTTCACGCCTTCCACACCTACAGCTTCCAGAGGAGGGCGGGACTGCGAGGACCAGCTTCCACAGCGGCCGGAGCAACATCGCAGCAGCTGGGTCCTCTTCCCAGCCTCTCCCCCTGATTGACGCAGCGACTCGCGGGCCCCGCTGCGCGGGAGCCGCTCGGAGTTTAAAACTCCCACTTCAGCAGAACCTCGTGTGCCCTGACTGTTGTTGTTTGCTGCCTTCATGCCTTCCACACCTACAGCTTCCAGAGGAGGGCGGGACTGCGAGGACCAGCTTCCACAGCGGCCGGAGCAACATCGCTGCAGCTGGGTCCTCTTCCCAGCCTCTCCCCCTGATTGACGCAGTGGCTCGCGGCCCCCGCTGCGCGGGAGCCGCTCGGAGTTTAAAACTCCCACTTCAGCAGAACCTCGTGTGCCCTGACTGTTGTTGTTTGCTGCCTTCATGCCTTCCACACCTACAGCTTCCAGAGGAGGGCGGGACTGCGAGGACCAGCTTCCACAGCGGCCGGAGCAACATCGCCGCAGCTGGGTCCTCTTCCCAGCCTCTCCCCCTGATTGACGCAGCGACTACCGCCCATACCATTCGCGCTAGCGGAACGCGCGCGGAACGAAGCCCGGGGCGAAGACCGGGCAAAGAGCGGGCCGTTTGAGGCCGTTCGAGGACAGACGAGGCAGAGCTGAGCCCTGGTCTCCACAGCACTTCTGGCCCACAGTACCATAAGAAACATCGTCAATGTCGGCCATAGAAACTAGGAGTAGATCTACGCGAGCCAAAGGACCGGTCAAAGGTACTTTAGACACTTACTTCGCCAAAGCTGGCTCACTGCTAATTGATGAAATATCCATCCTTGAAAGGCGAATATCCTAAGAGATTGACTGGGTCAGAAGATCCTCATTAGGCCCATTTGCACTTGCCACCATGCCTAAACAAACTGATGTACCTAAATCTGGGGGGTTAACTGGCACTCCTGCCTCGGCAGATTTGTGCAGCCCTATCGCAACTATTACTGATTGCGATATGACTGCCATTACGGACCCAAGCATTTTGCCCCTCCCCTGAGCTAGGCCCCCCTCACTCCCCCCGAGCACTACCCTCCCGACTGATAATGTAACCAGTGAGAAACCCACTTCTAACTCTGAGTCTCCACGGAGGGTGAGGGAGGGAGCAATCCCTAAAAGAAAAATGAAGGCTGGCTCCAATGGAGGGCACAAGGCGTCTGCTCCTAAACGCAACTCAAAAAACGATCTCAGTTCCCACACCTCTAAAACTAAGTCATTGAACCATAATGGGAATAACAGGCTATCGCCTATCTCTAACATATCTGAGCCATCCTCCCGTCACCACCTAATACCAGTAAATGAGCCCCCACTCTACTGGATATCCGTATCCTCCTAAGGGAAATTTTATGCCCTTTAGAGGATCGTATGTCCAGGATAGAAACACACATTTCGGAAATTCGCATGGGCCTTTCCAACATGGTAGTGGGGAAGCAGCCCTCCAGCACTAAGATCAGTGAGGAGAGCGAGAATAAATCTCTGCCCCCCTCTAGAAATGGCTTAACTTCATCTCGGCCCACCCCAACACGTGTATTTCCGACATTCCCAACAAAGAATTTCCCACCACAAAAGGTAACGTATGCAAACTCAAAAACCCAAGAAGCACCGGCTGTTCCCCCAGCCGAGGCATTACCAAAGGCCCCACAGGATATAACAATTAATCTTCCACCACAGTCTAATCCTTATGTGGTGATTCTTGCTGGTATTCCTCAACTGAACCCTTCTGTTGGAGAACCTGTGGGTGCACTTAAAAACAAGATCATCCACTGGTTGTCCAACAATAGACCCCTTCCTGAGGGCATGCATAGCGAGGTCCTTATGGTGAGAAGAGTCCCCTGGGTAGGTTCCACTAGGAAGACCATCCAGGGTGACTGTGTTGTGATCAACTTTAGGGACCCCGCTACTGTAAAGTATATCTGCAGCTGGCCCAGGAAAATGCACGAGTCATCCATCCACACCCTCCCTCTGTCCTTTTTTTACCCCCAGGTAGGGCGTGACGAGGAAGGAGAGGGATGGGAATTAGTACCTAGAAGGGACCGTAGGTGGAGACCTAATGTAAACAAAGAGCACCTTACCCCTAGAATCACTTCGGATAATTACTTCCCCACATATAATAGGTTCAGCTACCTGGATAGGGTGGACTGACTGAGTGAGAAAGGGTTGGGCGATGTTTTGGGACTGTCAAGGCCACTACTAAATGACTCACAGCTAGACACCTCTACGCAGGGTGACGGATTTAAGTGGATACAAACTAACATGGAATCCTGTGTGGTGGCTTCCATCACACCTACCATCGCAGCCTTAGAAAGCCCAGTACACGATGTAGTGACTGCTGTCCGGAAGATCGACTCGATGGGCACTGCGCCCTTACTCCCCAAGTCTATTAGACCTCAAGCCCCCCTCCTAAGCATCCTTTCTTGGAATGTTGCGGGCTTGTCCAACAAATTAAATTGCCAGAATTGGAATAGTTTCATAGAAAACAAGGACATATGCCTCTTCCAAGAAACGTGGATGAGGGAGGACCATACCCGCACTGGTTTTGCTGTGTTTTCTAAGAATGCCAGATGGAGTGGCAAAGGCCGCCCCTCTGGTGGGCTTGTAATCTGGATAGCCTCACACTTGGGTTGTAGGACTGCTTCTCTGACAGTAAATTCGGAGGATATTTTGGCTGTCTTATTGGAGAGGCCAGGTTTGCACAGTCTCTTGGTTATTAATGTCTACTCAAGGCCAGTTAGTAATTCGCAAGAATCTCTCACTATTGCTGAACTCGATCTTGCCCTAAGTACATTTCCTGAGGGTACCCCCTACATACTAGGTGGAGATCTGAATTGTCACTTCGAACCTCTCATGAGCTCAATGGACGGCCTGGCTCAGGAGGAAGACCTCGCTTGGTCCATACCATTGTCCCAGTTACCAGCCCCAAGAGCTTGGTCTCCTCTGGCGGTGCAAATCACATCTCTCACTCTCAAACACGGGCTTAGGGCCTGTAATGGAAGGTTGCCATCAGATATTCCCCCAAAAAGTACATACCATAGAGAGGGAAAAACTTCAAGACTTGACTATATTCTGGCCCCTCTGGCCCTTTGGCCACAAATAAGTGACTTTCGGGTATTAGAAAGAGAAGACAGTGACCACAATGCCTTAGAGCTTGAGCTACGTTATTCTGGTCTGGAACCTAGAGAGGAGAACGGGGAGTCACCCAATTCCGGGTTACTCCTTTCAAATAACAGATGCAGAATAAAATGGGAGAATTTAATAGCCAAACAAGGGATGCTATCCAACTTATATGCCCTACTTATTCCGATCCTTGAGAAGGCTCAAGTACTAAACTTGCAATTAAGCATGCCGGGATCATTTAATAAGTTGCGGCAGCTACATGCAGACCTTACCACCTCCACAGCGCAAATCCTTACTAGCAAATCCAAAAGGGTCAACGGTCGTATCTCCGGTCCCTCTTGGTACAATCCTGCCTGTAGGAAGGCTAAGAGTGATCTTCTGTCTATAATCAAGACAGGCAAGGACCGGGTAGAAATTAGGGAGAGAAGATCAGCTTACAAATCATTAATCAAGAATGCAAAACTTGAATGGGAACACGATAAATGGGAGAAACTAACGAAATTCTTGGCACACGGGGACTCCTGGAGATTTTGGCGCTGTGCAAATACAGGCTCAGAGGAGCTGGTCTCCGCGGTGGAACCCAACATCTCAGCCAAGTCCTGGCAGGATCACTTCCAGTCCCTATATAAGCCTCTTGAGGGGACTGGAGCTGACCCTCTCCAGATAGAACCCAGTATTTCGCCGGGTCTCTCCTTTTCCCTAAAAGAAGTTAGAGAAGCTATTATGGGTCTTGCGTCAGGAAAGGCACCAGGTCTGGACGGGCTACCGGGAGACCTTTTCAAGCAAGAACCTGAAGTTTGGGCACCTTATTTTATGCTTCTATTTAATTCCATCCTGGAGGGTATGGAAATACCAGATACTTGGCTGGGAGCAGAGATTGTCCCAATTTTTAAAAAGGGCTCTCCTCTGCTCCCAGCCAACTATAGACCAATTAGTCTCATTGACGTCTCCCAAAAATTATTTGGTAGAATCATTCTCAACTATCTACAAGATTGGATTGAGGAATCTAATATTTTGAGCACATACCAGGCGGGTTTTAGAAGAAAAATTTCGACCATTGACCAGATTTTTCGTTTAAACTTGATTCACTCGAAGACCGTTTTAATAGAGGGTGGCACTCTATACTCGGTCTTTGTTGATCTACGCGCCGCCTTTGACTTAGTCCCGAGGGAAAAATTGTGGGCCGTCTTGGGTGATCTTGGTGTCCCAAATGATATACTTGCCGTTTTAATAAGACTTCATCGGGGGAATTTCGCAAGGGTGAGATGTGGGAGAGGGGGTGCCCTCACGGATCGTTTCCCCGTTGCCAGGGGGATCAGACAGGGTTGTGTGCTGGCACCGACTCTTTTCTGCCTCTTTGTCAACGGGGTGATCAGCCATCTGAATGCGTTGGAAGATACCGACGCTCCGAGGCTTGGAGGCTCAAGGGTACCCGCCATTCTGTTTGCGGATGATACGCTGTTGCTCTCCAAGTCTCCCATGGGCATCCAACGGATCCTTGATGGGTTCGCACTCTTCTGTGTGACCCGGGGGCTGGAGATCAATGCGTCTAAGACAAAGTATATGATCTTCAACCCCCCATCGAGAACACGCGCGAATCCCACACTCGGGCTATCCAGGCTAGAGAGGGTCCACACCTTCGAGTACCTCGGGATAACACTAAATCAGTCTCTGACCTGGGATTCGCACTGTACCAGGGCAAACCTGAAATTAACTCAAATGATAGGAGGACTGACAAGGATGTCCCGAGGCCTGACCTATCAGCCGATTTCCCCCCGACTACAAATTTATAGTACACAGGCAAAAGAGGCAATAACCTACGGGGCTGAACTATGGGGGCACACTGCTACACAGTCTATGCAGGTGACTGAGAATAACTTCATCAGACAACTAACAGGTCTCCCCTCTAGCACCCCTCTTTTACCCCTCAGACTTGATTTAGGCCTTAGACCAATCACGGAAGAATTGGGCATAAAACCCTTATTGTATTGGAGGAAATTATGGTCTACACCAGAACTGCTTAACTATAGATCTGAGCTTCAGGAAATCATGAGACTCTGTAATCCTGCTCGGCTTCCTTGGCTCAGACACATCAAACAAATATGCGAGGCACTAGGTAGACAGAACCTATGGTCTGACCCGGAAAATACTTGCCCCAGAATCTCGAGGAAGTCTCTCTCTAAAGTTTATTATGAACATCATCTACGTGTTCAAATTAATAACATACAGGAGAGGCCCCTAACTGATAAATTTTTGGGGTCAAAAGACTCATACCTCCAAGAGCTTGTATTTGACAATATTGGCCCCCCGCTCACTAGGAAGCTCTTCATGCAATGGTGATACAGCACCCTCCCTCTTAAAGCACACACTGCTTCCTGGACAAGTCCTGAGACCTCATCGCAATGCCCAGCTTGTGCACACCCGAGGGAGTGTGATGTGCATGTAATATTTTTTTGTCCAGCATATAGAAGAGCAAGAAAGTATTGGCTTGTTCTAATCCTTAAAAACTTGGGTTTTAGGGGCCACCTTCCGGCCTATAGGATTTTAAAAAGTGATCTCTCGGCCCCAATCGTATTCGCAGTTTCTAAATTTTTAACTGCAATGTGGCACAGTCGTAGCCAGTGTATCAAGTTATTATCAATTGTATGATTGTTTTATATTGTGGTCAATTGTCTGCAAATGTTGTTGTATTATTCTGCTTTTAAAATGTTTTTATGTTGTATTCTTTTATGGTCCTAGTGACCGAAATAAAGATTAAGTAAGTAAGAATAGATATCTCAAGCGGATTAAGCCAGATATAGTTCTCTTACAAGAAACTCATCTCCGGGGCACGCGATGCGCATTTCTTGGGAGAGGGGCTTACACTACATTGGTACATGCTGGATTTTCGCCCGGGGCACGGGGGTGGCTGTTCATATCAGGAAAACCCGACCCTTCCAAGTAGCTTAGACCTGGGTGGATGAACGCATCTCGCTCTACGCTGACGATATCCTCTTATACATAACCAACCCAGACAAGACACTCCCTATTGTTTTTAGACTAGTGGAAGATTACGGTGCACAGGCAGGGTATAAGATTACTTGGGGGAAATCGACCATATATCTATTAGGAGGCCACATTGATGCACAGTCCATCCCCGCACATCTCCCTATTGCAGAGGAAGGCTTCCAACACCTAGGACTTTTTATTTCTGAAAATGTGGCAACATGTCTAACCCGCAACGTTCAACGCATCCTGGTGGACTTCCGGGACAACGTGATTAGATGGAGGCGACTCCCCTTGACATTGCTTGGGAGGGCGACCATGTTTAAAATGATTACACTCCCCAAGCTATTGTACATTTTTCAGAACACGTACTGGAAAATACCAGACGCCATCTTTAGTGCGATAAATACTGAACTTAAAACCCTGCTCTGGGATGGAGGCCACCCTAGAGTGGCACTGCAAACACTGCAACGCAGTCAGTATAATGGGGGAATCTCACTACCAGATGTCCGAGCATACTATAGTGTGGCGCACCTCGTATTTATCAACAAATGGGGGTATGCTCCTCAAGACCACCCCACCTACGCTCTAGAGAGGCTCCAACTCTCCAAACGTTCACACCTTCATTACATATATGGGGGCTGTGGGGTCCGCAGTTTGTTGTCAGCAACCCATAGGGCGGTTGAGGCCTGGAGGGATGCTGAACGCGTAATGAAATGGGGACAACGATTGACCAAGGCCATACCCCTATGGGAAGGCGCACGGCTATCGGAACTCGCAAAGCTAAAGGCTTTTAAAGGATAGGATGCTATTGGGATTACGACGGTAGGGAACATAACGAGGCAGGGCACCCTGAAGACGTTTACCGTGTTGCAAAGGGAATATAGTTTGTTGGACACGCAGCACTATAAATATATTCAGCTCCAACATGCCTGGCAGGCGTCCCGCCAGGATGCCACCGCTCTCCCGGAATATGCCCGCTAGAAGGACGACTGCTCCAAGAAAAGAGACTAGAGAAAGCAGTCTCCTGGACCTATAAAACTTTGATAAACAATGCGCCTGAAAACCTAATAACGCTTCGGAATAAGAGGGAGGACCTCGTGGGCATATTAGAGGACATTGACTGGGAGACGGCAATGATGCACACAAGGGAGGTGGCAATTAAGCATAGGTTACGGTTAGTCCAATATAACATTCTTCATAGGGTATACTATGACAGGGCAAAATTGCACACAATGGGTAGGGCTGAGACGCCGGACTGTCTGCGCTGCAAAACGGAGGGAGGCTCTTTCATTCACACTTTATGGGAATGCCAGCAAATTCGTGGCTACTGGACACGGATTGTACGAGAACTGAACGACATACTTCATCACATCCCGATAGAACCTAAGTATATTCTCCTAGGCATAACCACGGATGTTGATGCGACTTGTGTACTCTCTGTCAGTCAACCAAGGCTTTCAATTTAAGGTGCTATGCTCTGAACAACCGGCTGGCTACAGATCAAGCCCAATCTTAATTTTTGATCTACTGACTCCCAAAAGTGGCCATTCTTGGCCCCCAAACTGTGAAACACCCTGTCACTACAGCTTCTCTTGACTCCTACTACACCCTAGAGAGATCTGAGAGCTCACCTGTTGTGATAATCTCTTCTCTTCTGTTCAGTTTTCGTTTTTCTCCTTACTCCTCACCCCAGGCTCTGTTGCTCCTAGCTCCAGGGCGTTGTTTGACAATAGAGCGCTTCACAAATAAATAACAATCGTATGTGGGTGAAGACTCACACACTATTCACAAAGGGCGCATCTTCCTGGTCAATTGTCTCATCTTTATGTTTCTATAAATATCTCACACTCTTCAGTGAGTTTCTCTATTATCAATCCGTACTCTCAGTGTAAGTATGCTTTTTGGTGTGTCACCTTCCTATCTCAGGTGCAAAATTAAATTGTAATGAAACACAAATCCCATAACCGGTTTGTGTTCCCTATTTGCACTCCTTTAATAAGTCCCTTGCTGGGTTTCTCAATCGTATTACTCTTTAGTGCATTCCTCTCATCATTTCCACATCCATCAAATTAATTCATCCTCTGGTTTCATAGTTCATTTCACCAAGTGTTTATTTCATTTCGTGCATTATTTATGTGCCATCATCCAATGGTGTATTTAGTGCCCTCCTCTCCCCAATGCATTTTGGACCTAACAAAGGTCCTTCGTCACACAATCAAAAGCAATGAATTAATTCAATACCTGTAAACAAAATGTATTTATTTAATTCAATCATAAAGTGAGAAAACATATTTAACTAAATGTATACTTCTTACAAATAGTTCATTGCACCACTGTATATCATGATGTGTTGTAAGTCTGTCAAGTAAACTTTATTCGGCTTGTAGATTGCCATAACAGCGCACATAGAAAGAATCCCTTCATAAGATAATAAAGCTGCAAAATCATTATAAAAGTCTAACAACGTCTTAGTACTTCAGCAGCAATATTCATAAAACACCCAACAAACTAAACTCATAATACATTACAATGTCCCATTTCTGTTTCTGATCCTCAGTGCACACTGGACGAAGTTTGCCACAGCAACACACCAATCCATGTTACCCAATTTTTGGACAAAGGCCTCCCTGTGGGATCTAATGTCAGATGAGCGTAAAACCGGGGTCAGAAAACGCTTCCTTGCATAGGAATATAGGCGGCAAAAAGAATAAAGCACAATGTGCTTTGTTGGGAAATATTGTCACATGGGCATCTTGGCAATAATGAGCCCCAATCTGCTCTCCTAGGAAATTACACTAAAAGATGCAACATATGAGACGAAATATTGTGACATAAAACCTCAAATTAATATTAGAGGTCAATAAGAGATATGACTCACTCCCCATTGATGATTCGATTAAATTATAAGTAACGCTCGCATACAGTTTATCAAAGTTTGCCTGATGGAGTCTGCCTTGCCTTTCCTGAAATACCTTTTTCACTTGAAACACAGCCTTTGCATACATATTCTTAGGGTCGGAGAATACTTTTGGTAAACCCAAATCAGGGAAACTCGATTTAATATAGTTAATCCAAGGTAATGCCATGGCATTATCCAGGGAGAGACAATTTGACAGCACATGTTTGATAGGTGTGATCCGCTGTGTCCCAAATTCTAAGCGAGAGTAATAGGGGTTCCAACTTCATCCTATCCCTCATTGGGGTCAGACCAACCTCAGATTGGCACATAAAAGAGGGAGTAGAATGAGGGACTGCCAGGAGTCTTCACATAAATGTGTTCTCAACCTGCTGCAGTGGCCTGGCACCCTTGTATTCCCAGACTCATGCTCCAATGGTTGCCAGAGGGATACATTTACTTTTATAAGTAGCCCTCATTTCTCTATTTGGCCTGTGCCCCAGCCAGCGAGCAAAATTAGAAATAGACTCCACTGCTCTTTGATATTGTATAACCCGGATATTATGGATGGAGGCTATGCCAGGTCAGGTTATAGTTCTGCCATCTTTTCCATATTTGACCCTAATTATGGAATCCCAATTCATCCTTTATACCAGTCCTATTAAAGCCTGATCAATTCCCATCTGAGCCATAATATCCCAGAGCTTCACTCTGTTAACCAAGTCAAAGGCACAGGAGAGGTCCATAAATGCGAGGTGAATGGAACCTCTCCTGGCCTTGACATATTTATCGATAATCAACTGGAGGTTTAGGTACTGTCATAATGTGCCAACCCCTGGGTGAAACCCACACTAGGCTCTGGACAATGCCTTGTTTTCCTCCAGCATGCTTCCAATGTATCTGCAAGAATCCTTCCAAGTATCTCGAGGGAGCTATTCAGGAGCAAATTGGGCAATAAGAAGATGGAGAATTTCTGGTCCCTTTTATGAAAATCAGAACTACTACCGCTTCTCTCCACAATGGGATAAGTTCCCACTATATTGAGGCCTTTAAAACATTGGTTACAAATGAAGCCCAGAGTGCAACATTATCTTTGAAAAGGTCCAGTAGGACTCCGTCAGGTCCTGGAGCCATACCATCAGGGATCTGATTAATAACAACAGTTACATCCTTAGTTTCAATGGTTTCACTAAGGGCAGAAAACATCTCTAGATTATGAGCTATTGTTTCTCTATTATATATATTAATGGCCTTATTTCCTGGATTGAAAACGCTATTGAAATGGTCTACCCAAGCTTCAACAGGTATAACTGTGTCCAGTGTGGGTTTCTTATACCCAGAGAAAAAAGGTTGAGTAACAACCTTACAGAAAGCTGCATTATCCCTCAATCTGGCAGTCTTTCCCAACACCTCCCATGCTGCCATTCTTAACGCAGCTCTCCTAGCCTCAGGGTAGTTTTATAATTCCTCCTGGCACTCAAAATGTCCTCCCTGGAGCACAGGGTATTAGAAAGTGGCAACTTCAGCTTTTTATTTGCCGAAGTACAGGCATGGTTAAAACAAACTACAGGTGGAGAATCTTTCAATGCTATGTTAAGCCTCGGTCCCTTATCCACTTAGGCACGTAGGGCAGTTAAAGCCTCTAAAATGATCCCGGGGGATCCCTCCACTGAAGTTAGTGTTACTGTTAAGAAAACATAAATATTCTCCTTAACAAGACTGTGTATAAAGGCCTCCTTATTTGAGTTGTCCTATTTGATTCTTATGCCCTTACTGCGCAAGAGCGTTAGTGGCAAATTTTCCATCTGCCCCACAGCTTCGCATTTTACATCTCATTGATCAGAAGTTTCATCTCAGAATTTTGTATGTGGTGTAATTCACACATGATGGCTGTATATTTCCCTCAAGCCATACCGTATTCGACGTTGCGTGATCTAAAATATTTCAAATTTGGGACACTTTTTTTTAGCTTGTCCTGGCCGATTTTTAATCCCAATCCAACCCTGAATGCTACATATGAGGTGGGTGTGCCAATCATGGATTTGAAAACAGGGCTATATTCTCAGGAGCCATTTTGAATGAAAACAAGTTACGCCCATCAATATATATTGATTTAAAACAAAAGGGGTATGAATTAAACATTGATGGAAAACCTTCATGTTCTCATCTACCTCCTTCCAGACATGGCCACAAAAGACACTTCACAAATACCAAAAAGAGGATTACAAATAGTCGCTGGAAAATGTTGGTGAGGACATGAATCTCATCAGAGCTTTTTTGTTAAGTGGGTACTGCTATTCTTATTGGAAATACATTTTTCACTGAGCAGAGAAGACCACTGACACTTACTGAACTTCTCATAGTATCCATCTTTATTTAGACTGTGTGGAGTTGTGATGGAGTAACTAATGAAGATTCATTTGATTTCTGGCATCTGCTGTTGCAGGAATATTTTCTGTTTGTAAACCATCCTTTTTCCATTGGTACTCTGCCAGCTGTTTCAGATGCTTGTCATTAGGGCAATATGCAGCAACACAGGACCAACTTTTGAAACAGCATTGACTGAATTATGTGACAAGCAGCAGGCAAATTGTGTGGCATATATTATCATTAATGGCAAATTATATGGCTCATCAGTTATAAATAAACATTTCCCCTCAACCTATCTGCATTGATCGACGGAATTAATCCAATGTAGTCACTGAAAAAAATCCTCTTTCAAATATTTATTCCACTATTTATAGATTATTTACATTTGCATACATTTCCTATTTCTGTACATCTATTACACATCATTTATTTCTTATTTTTCTAAAAATCACCTCAAATTATACTTGCTTATCCCACCACAGATACAACATTTAGACATTAACAATGACTAAATCAACACAAAATACGTCACAGACCATTCAACTTTTTCTTCACTATTTCACATTCATACTTGACCAACACAATCATGCCCACTTCATACACACATTTCAGATAACTCCAGGGTATCCTTCAAAAGTCCAACAAAGACACCAGTCTCTTTAGGCTTCCATTGCTGCGTTGTGGTTTGGGATCTCCAAACAAACTTGATCAATGCAAGTTTCGGTGGGTATTGAATTCTCTTGGCCATCTTCTTCAGGACCTATCTCAGACAATATTTCCATTCACCCAGCACAACTAGTGGGGTATATCATAATAAGATCAAAACATCTATATGTAAGGTTGAGGACAAGGTTATAAAATGAGCAATAGCTTCATAAATTCATAAGTATCTATTTTAACTCCATTGTAGGCTCCACCAATTCACCAAACACTAACCACCAATGAGTGCCCATACACCAAAGTTGTGCAAACACCAAAGTTGTGCAAACACAGCAATACCACCATCAACAATCTGTGCCATAAACTCAAAATTATGCAAAGAAAAACATAGATCACCACCACAATGTGCTATTCATACAAAATATCAAGTTAGAAATGTCGACTTACACAAATATTGAGTTGTAAATATCGTGACAAAGGAATATCGACAGCAAGAATATCGTTGTCAAGAATATCCATTTTAAGGTAGGCAATATCGTTTTTGAAAATATAGAAGACATTAATATAGTTTGTAAAAATATAGTTGTTTGAAATATCGATTTTTCAATTAATGTTATGTATTTTAGTATATATTTTGAATATATGTGATGTATTTTTTTGTATAAGTATTGTTTAGGTTTTATAATATATGTGTTACATTTTTAGTAGGTAATTTAATTTCAATTAAAGTTTAAATTTTTTTCATTCCTTAGCTGGTTGCGGGTCTATAGGGGAATAGGGTGGGAAGTAATTTAATTGTAAAAAACTTAATGATTATTTTTTATTTATTCATATTTGTTTAATTTAGATTTTCTGGTGTTAATTGTCGGAAGTCATTTATTAATAATTAATTATTAATTAGTTGTTAAATAATATTAATTGGTAATTAATTATGGTAATTGTGTAATTTATTTTAGGTGTGGGTTGTAGGGTTTACAGGGGTCAAGGATGGGAAGGAATTTATTTTTAAGTAATTAATAATTAGTTTGTTAATTAATATTAATAATTTAATTGAAAATTAAATATGGCAATTGTGTAATTGATTTTGGATGTGGATTGTGAGGTGTATAGGGGAAGAGGCTGCAAGTAATATACGTTTAATTAATTAATAATTACTTGTTAATTAATATTAAATAATTAATTGAAAATTAAACATGGAAATTGTGTAATTAATTTTAGGTGTGGGTTCTGGGGTTTATAGGGGTAAAGGGTGGGAAGTAATTTATGTTGAATTAATTATTAGTTGATTATTAATATTAATTAACTAATTGATAATAATTAGGGTAATTGTTTATTTTTTGTGTGTGGGTTTTAGTTTTATAGGGGTAAAGGGTGGGGAGAAAATTATTTTGACTTACTTTATATTCAGTTATTAAATACTATTAGTTTTTTTAATTGAAACACATTTTAATTGTGTAATTAATTTCTTTACAGTTTAATTTTAACTGTGGATTGTGGAAATTATAGGGGTAAAGTGTGGGAAGTTAATTCATTTTTATGAATTTTAATTTTTTTTAATTAATAATGTTTCTTCAATTGATAATTATGTTAATTATAAGAGTACATTTTTTTAAAATTTAGATGTGGGTTGTGAATTGTGTGGTGTTATAGGGTAGGAAATAAAAAAACTAAATGTATGTTATGATTAATGTTTTTGTCTTTAAATAATTTCTAATTAAAAATATTTATTTATTTTAAATATTTTTTTATTTAATTTAATATAATATTTGTAGTTATTTGTCATGTATTTAACAGTAAAATATGTTGAAATTTTTAAATTTTTAATAGTAAATATATTTGTATTTTAATTTGTAACTTATTTATATATTTTTTTTATTTATTTAGTTTTTTTAAATATTTTTTTTTGTTGTTGATATTTTTGTTTGTTTTTATTCTTTAACTGACTGGAGTGGGAATATTAATTTGTACCCCTCTGCAATCCAACACTTTCCCTACTGTTGCACTTATTGGAGTGGTAATAGTAATTTTTACCTCTCTGCAATTCAACACTTTCCCTATTGTTGCACTCACTGGAGTGGGAATGGTAGTTCTTACCCCTCCAATATCCAATACTTTCCCTACTGTTGCATTGACTGGAGTGGAAATAGTAAATTAAAACCCTCCGCAATCCAACACTTTCCTTACTGTTGCACTCACTGGAGTAGGAATAGTAATTTTCACCCCTTCGATATCAAACACTTGCCCTACTGTTGCACTCATTGGAGTGGGAATAGTAATTTTTACCCCACCGCTAACCAACACTTTTCCTACTGTTGCACTTATTGGAGTGGGAATAGTAATTTTTACCCCTCTACTATCCAATACTTTTCCTATGGTTGCACTGACTGGAATGGGAATAAAAATGTTTAACCCTCCGCTATCTAACACTTTTCCTACTGTTGCACTCACTGGAGTGGGAATAGTAATTTTTACCCCTCCGCTAGCCAACACGTTCCCTACTGTTGCACTTATTGGAGTGGGACTAGTAATTGTTACCCTTCCACTATCCAACACTTTCCTTACTGTTGCACTCAGTGGAGTTGGAAATTTAAGTTTAAAGATTTTTAAATAGTTGAATGTTTTAATTTATAATAGAATGTTTTTTTAAATTAGATTTTATGTTTCTCTTGATATATATCACCATTGATTTAAAAAAGTTATTAAAGTGTATAATATTTAGACACTCTAGAATAAATGTCTGCGGTCTTTTTCCAGTAGTCCTACTCAGCAAATCCCCAATAACTTCTAGCTCTTAATTCCTTCCATCAATGCAGAAAGGTTGAGCAGAAATGTTTACTTATAATTGATCGCTTGTTTCCCCCAATTCCTGAACCTTAAATAGTATATTTGAAGGTGCCTTCTTTTAGGAGGATTATGCAACAACCTTTTAGCCGTGAGTTGATTTAGCTATATAGAGCATTCTGTTATGGGCCCACCTTATCATTAACAATATTTAACATTTAACTCATGACTGCACTTGAAGATAGGGGCAGTTTCCCAAAGGTATATATATCATATCCTACACAGGGCAGGATAGCCACTCATCGACAACTAGCCCATGCCCATTCAGAATGACGAGTTAACCATTTCTGGATATAGTCCACCAACACCTTGCCAGGTTTAGCCACCTGATACTGTAAAAACAGCGTAACCTGCACTACATTGCATTCAGATTGGAACCAAGGGAAGAAGTCAGCAACCTAGGACACAAGATCACCTACCAGTGGCACAGCCCTTTAACTTAGTTTAAATGACTAGCCATGAGTGACCCCAGAGTACCCTTCTACCAACCACAGAAATAGGAATTAACCACTTCAAGATCTACATAGGCTTAACTCACCTACCCTCCTAGAAACTCACTGCTATATCTATGCAATCAACAAACAACCTTGCACAGCTCACACAAGGACGAACCACCAAAGGGAAACTCAACCCAAGTAGCAAGCTCATGCCATTTTGTTCCACAGAAAGAAGCCAAAGACCTGATCTGGGTGGAAATGCATGGCCATCAAGGTTCCCAGACTGTGCCTGTTTCTCTGTCATCGATTCTAATCAAGAATTCGCCGAGTTAACCACCCTCCTATGTGACTTATTAGTACCCACTACCCTTCATCCCAATTTTAGGGCCACACCACAGACCTCAGCAAGAACCCCTTCTTATACCCACCTGTCCCTCTCATCAACCAATGCAGACCCCTCCCCACCACAGCTCCACAATGACAGGAAGAGAGATTCTGAACACTTTCACTTTCTGCTGGTTAAAGTAATATCTATTAACAAGAACTAATTCAATTTTTGATCTAAACACTGGACATCAGCTTCATCAAAGAAACGTTGATCCACTGCATTTCTACATCTGTATGCCATGGGGCTATCCCACATGAGTGCAGTAATATTAACAAAAACCGCAAAGGTAAAGATGGAGGAGGTATAGCAGTTTTTTATAAGAAAACACTACAAGCATTCAAAATTGAAGACTCCACAAAAGCTGATTGTGAAGCCTGGTGGTCAGATGTCACACTAGCCCAACTTTTATGTTCTCCTCCTACTTGAGCGGAAAACAACTTACTAACGAAGGAACATTCAAATAAGCCTTACAAGTCTCTGTGACCAAGACCATGCTAAAACATCCCACCCCATACATCCTTGGAGATCTCAACATAGGGTTCAACCAAAAGAAGTTAACAATGGCCAAAGAAATCATCACAAACTTTGAAGCTCTCATCCTCAAATAAATAATATCTTATCAGGTCCCACGCACATGGCTGTTCACACACACATCTATGCCCCAGAAAGAGATGCCTTGGTAACTAAGAGCTGCTTGATCATCTGGAGTTAACACCACAACCGACAACAACTCTAACATCATATCTAAATACAATGGAATTAAGTAGAACTTCCTGCACTTAGCCCCTGCCTAAAGAAACAATCAATAAGCATCAATAAGCATCCCCAGGGTGTATCAGCCTTCTGCAATTGGAGTTCCACCGAACTAGACAACCAAATACCAGGAAAGACCTTAACCAACCAACACCAAGAAGAGAACCACTTGGACCAATGGTATCCAATGGTATCAACAAAAAAACAGAATTCAACATACTACAACTTAGGTGAGGAGAATCGAAGGATTCAAAAAGAAGTATTCATACAACAGAGCCTAAAAAGAAGTTATCATAAATAACAAAAAAAGTCCACTACTACTCACACATACGCTACAAAGAAGTATCAGAAATAACAAATAAATTCCACTACTCCTCACTCGCAGACAGTTCATCTAAAAACTCCAAAAGACTCCAGCAGAGTTTGTCTCCCCGAGTGCCTGTACTCAGAAATGCCTTTATCTTGACTTCTGTGACAGCATTTCAAACGGACTCTTAAAAATTGAAAACAGAGAAATGTACCTTACAGACAAGATAGCCAATGCACAGCCTGCAAATAATGCGTCATACACTTAGATAATTACCTCAAATCCACCCATCACCGCCTTCCAACCGCTCTGTACAAAATAATTAAGCATCATCTTCACCACTAATAGCTCAATATGATCACAGGCAGAACTCACACTCACAAACATATTCAAAAAAATTCTTAGGATGACATATGCAGGGGAGGGAACCAGAAACTTAACGAACAAATCTCTGAAAACTGTTTCCTTTCCACTGGGGTTACCAACATCATACAATAGACCACTCCTTAAGAAGACACTCAAACCTTCCAACCCAGCAAACTACAGGCCTATCTCCAAAGGATCTTTCTAAGCAAAATATTGAAAAGAGCAGTTTCCACACAGCTCATAAAATACATTGAGCACAACAAAGTATTGTCAGTTCAACATTCTGGTGCCGATCACAATCCTGTAAAAACCGGGTACGAACCGTCGGACGGAGCATATTCTCCGTCCGACGCGTACCCGGTCGTGTAAATATACAAACATGGAATTACGATTCGTACGGAAACACCTTTTCCGTACGAATCGTACAAAACACCGACCGACTAAAATAAACGTACAAATGCGATCCGGGAAAGCGCCGACGTGACGTCGGGACGCACGCAGCCTGCCATTCACGACCCAGGAATCACGATTCGCACCGACGTCATCCCGCACGGTGAATATTTTCCGGCTGCCAAAAACTGCCGGGAAATCAGGACGACGTGAACAAGGAGGACCCGTACGCGACGGACAGACAGGACGACGCGAACAAGGAGGACCTGTACGCGACGGACAGACATGGACCCGAACCTATGTGTCATCCCGGCCCTCATAGCAGTCGACCTCCTCTACAGGTTCCGCCGCAGACGCCGCAGAAGGTCAGAACAACACCCATGGGCAAAGGAAGGGGGGGCAGGGGCAGGACACATAACCCCCACCCAAGTCACACAGCACACATGCCCTGGACATACCTGACCCTCAGGCCCTGGTCACTACGAGGGGGTGGGGGCGTGTCCAGCCAAGCCAGCGACCGCCAGAACGGAAGTCCTTCACGACGCGAACCGGCAACACAACCATTCAGGTACGTCCCGTACCCACGCCTTAAGAGCGTGGGTACGAGTCGTACCACGCCCACACCTACGTCACCCCAACAATGGCTGGACGGCTGTACCCACTTGGCAAAGGCCCGGGCACGGCCCGCACAAGCAGTCCATAGCGTGGGTACGGATATGTACGGACCGTACCCCCACCAGCGCATGCATGGAGCGTACCCCCATGCCAACAGAGTAAGTACGACACGTACCCCCACCTCGAATGCATGGAGCGTACCCCCCACCCCAACAGTGTAAGTACGACACGTACCCCCACCCGCGTATGCATGGAGCGTACCCCCCATGCCAACAGAGCAAGTACGACACGTACCCCCACCTCGAATGCATGGAGCGTACCCCCCATCCCAACAGTGTAAGTACGACACGTACCCCCACCCGCGTATGCATGGAGCGTACCCCCCATGCCAACAGAGCAAGTACGACACGTACCCCCACCTCGAATGCATGGAGCGTAACCCCCACCCCAACAGTGTAAGTACGACACGTACCCCCACCCGCGTATGCATGGAGCGTACCCCCCCATGCCAACAGAGCAAGTACGACACATACTCCCACCTCGAATGCATGGAGCGTACCCCCCACCCCAACAGTGTAAGTATGACACGTACCCCCACCCGCGTACGTATGGAGCGTACCCCCATGCCAACAGTGTAAGTATGACACGTACCCCCACCCGCGTACGTATGGAGCGTACCCCCCATGCCAACAGTGTAAGTACGACACGTACCCCCACCCGCGTACGTATGGAGCGTACCCCCATGCCAACAGTGTAAGTACGACACGTACCCCCACCCGCGTACGTATGGAGCGTACCCCCCATGCCAACAGTGTAAGTACGACACGTACCCTCACCTCGAATGCATGGAGCGTACCCCCCACCCCAACAGTGTAAGTACGACACGTACCCCCACCTCAAATGCATGGAGCGTACCCACATCCGTGTATGTTATGGGCGTACATATTGTGAAATAGGAGAGGTGGGTGCAGAGTCCTCCCATCACTGCCCAGAGACAGGAGGGGTGGGTGCCTAACACTCCCAGCAGTGCCCAGAGACAGGAGGGGTGGGTGCAGAGTCCTCCCAGCAGTGCCCAGAGACAGGAGGGGTGGGTGCAGAGTCCTCCCAGCAGTGCCCTGAGACAGGAGGGGTGGGTGCCTATCACTCCCAGCAGTGCCCAGAGACAGGAGGGGTGGGTGCAGAGTCCTCCCAGCAGTGCCCAGAGACAGGAGGGGTGGGTGCCTATCACTCCCAGCAGTGCCCAGAGACAGGAGGGGTGGGTGCCTGTCACTCCCAGCAGTGCCCAGAGACAGGAGGGGTGGGTGCAGAGTCCTCCCAGCAGTGCCCTGAGACAGGAGGGGTGGGTGCCTATCACTCCCAGCAGTGCCCAGAGACAGGAGGGGTGGGTGCAGAGTCCTCCCAGCAGTGCCCAGAGACAGGAGGGGTGGGTGCAGAGTCCTCCCAGCAGTGCCCTGAGACAGGAGGGGTGGGTGCCTATCACTCCCAGCAGTGCCCAGACACAGGAGGGGTGGGTGCCTATCACTCCCAGCAGTGCCCAGAGACAGGAGGGGTGGGTGCCTATCACTCCCAGCAGTGCCCAGAGACAGGAGGGGTGGGTGCCTATCACTCCCAGCAGTGCCCAGAGACAGGAGGGGTGGGTGCAGAGTCCTCCCAGCAGTGCCCTGAGACAGGAGGGGTGGGTGCCTATCACTCCCAGCAGTGCCCAGAGACAGGAGGGGTGGGTGCAGAGTCCTCCCAGCAGTGCCCAGAGACAGGAGGGGTGGGTGCAGAGTCCTCCCAGCACTGCCCAGAGACAGGAGGGGTGGGTGCCTAACACTCCCAGCAGTGCCCAGAGACAGGAGGGGTGGGTGCAGAGTCCTCCCAGCAGTGCCCAGAGACAGGAGGGGTGGGTGCAGAGTCCTCCCAGCAGTGCCCTGAGACAGGAGGGGTGGGTGCCTATCACTCCCAGCAGTGCCCAGAGACAGGAGGGGTGGGTGCAGAGTCCTCCCAGCAGTGCCCAGAGACAGGAGGGGTGGGTGCAGAGTCCTCCCAGCAGTGCCCTGAGACAGGAGGGGTGGGTGCCTATCACTCCCAGCAGTGCCCAGAGACAGGAGGGGTGGGTGCAGAGTCCTCCCAGCAGTGCCCAGAGACAGGAGGGGTGGGTGCCTATCACTCCCAGCAGTGCCCAGAGACAGGAGGGGTGGGTGCAGAGTCCTCCCAGCAGTGCCCAGAGACAGGAGAGGTGGGTGCAGAGTCCTCCCAGCAGTGCCCTGAGACAGGAGGGGTGGGTGCAGAGTCCTCCCAGAGACAGGAGGGGTGGGTGCAGAGTCCTCCCAGCAGTGCCCTGAGACAGGAGGGGTGGGTGCAGAGTTCTCCCAGCAGTGCCCTGAGACAGGAGGGGTGGGTGCCTATCACTCCCAGCAGTGCCCAGAGACAACAGGGGTGGGTGCAGAGTCCTCCCAGCAGTGCCCAGAGACAGGAGGGGTGGGTGCCTATCACTCCCAGCAGTGCCCAGAGACAGGAGGGGTGGGTGCAGAGTCCTCCCAGCAGTGCCCTGAGACAGGAGGGGTGGGTGCCTATCACTCCAAGCAGTGCCCAGAGACAGGAGGGGTGGGTGCAGAGTCCTCCCAGCAGTGCCCAGAGACAGGAGGGGTGGGTGCAGAGTCCTCCCAGCACTGCCCAGAGACAGGAGGGGTGGGTGCCTAACACTCCCAGCAGTGCTCAGAGACAGGAGGGGTGGGTGCAGAGTCCTCCCAGCAGTGCCCAGAGACAGGAGGGGTGGGTGCAGAGTCCTCCCAGCAGTGCCCTGAGACAGGAGGGGTGGGCGCCTATCACTCCCAGCAGTGCCCAGAGACAGGAGGGGTGGGTGCAGAGTCCTCCCAGCAGTGCCCAGAGACAGGAGGGGTGGGTGCAGAGTCCTCCCAGCAGTGCCCTGAGACAGCAGGGGTGGGTGCCTATCACTCCCAGCAGTGCCCAGAGACAGGAGGGGTGGGTGCAGAGTCCTCCCAGCAGTGCCCAGAGACAGGAGGGGTGGGTGCCTATCACTCCCAGCAGTGCCCAGAGACAGGAGGGGTGGGTGCCTATCACTCCCAGCAGTGCCCAGAGACAGGAGGGGTGGGTGCAGAGTCCTCCCAGCAGTGCCCTGAGACAGGAGGGGTGGGTGCCTATCACTCCCAGCAGTGCCCTGAGACAGGAGGGGTGGGTGCCTATCACTCCCAGCAGTGCCCAGAGACAGGAGGGGTGGGTGCAGAGTCCTCCCAGCAGTGCCCAGAGACAGGAGGGGTGGGTGCAGAGTCCTCCCAGCAGTGCCCTGAGACAGGAGGGGTGGGTGCCTATCACTCCCAGCAGTGCCCAGACACAGGAGGGGTGGGTGCCTATCACTCCCAGCAGTGCCCAGAGACAGGAGGGGTGGGTGCAGAGTCCTCCCAGCAGTGCCCAGAGACAGGAGGGGTGGGTGCCTAACACTCCCAGCAGTGCCCATGGAACGCAAAGGGTGGAGTAGCCACAGACACCATGCCCACAAATGTCAGTCAGGTGCACAAAGACCCTGCAGTACATGTACCACATGTGTGCGAGGCTGGGAGTATACACATGCATAGGGCCAAAAAGAAAACATGTCCACATGAAGTCATGTCAATAGTCCACATACACAAGTACAATGACTACCAAGGATGCCACGAATGATGCAGGTGGAGACATCGCTCAGCATGCATGTGCAAAGTTGAAGGACTCCGTCACACACCCAGCTAATGTACACACAGCTCTGTGCTAAAGTCTGGGGACACCCTGCAGGGAAGAAGTCAGGGTACACAGAGGAAGGAATACACCTTGGGACAATTGCACCATGCAGCAACTGCTTACATGAATGGAGAAAGCTAGCTAACACCGTGTGATGGCACACAGATCCCAGGGTCCCCCCTATGAGCAGCACACTACTACATTTCCCACACACCCAACACATGAACACCACCCACAACCATGTAGCAGCCCCACCAACAGCAATACCAGCAAAGCAGTAGTGTTCCAAGGGCAAAAAATAAATAGCTTTATTCAGCATGATCCAAAAACTGGTATGTAGTAAGTTCAATATTTACAAAGCCCATAGGGCAGTCCAGGAGTCACAGCTGGATGGGGGACACAGTGGGATGCGTGTCCCCTAGCTTGCCTGAACAGTTACATTCCGTCGTCTTCCACAGGGGTGAGGGCATCATGTGGGGGGGAAGGAACAGGCATCGCAGGGACAGGAGGGCGAAGGGTAGGCGACGTGGGTGCAGGGATGGAGGACCCCACCACAAGGGGGGGGGCAGGGCCAAAGGTGGATTCTAGGAGCGCGCTGCACACCTTAGCAAGGTCCTCCAGGGAATCCCCTGCACCCGAAGGAACCACAGGCCCCAAGGAGGGGGGTGGGTCAGAGGGATGGGTCGCAGCGCCACTGGGGGAGGGTGTGGACAGGGGGGGGACTCAAGCACCCTGACCGTGGACTTCCTTGACCGCTTGCGGAGTGGTGTCACTGTGGGGCTCAGGGACAGAGCGGCCATGAAGGAGTCTTTGGGGGAGATGTGGCCAGGAGAGCTGAGGGGAGGGGATTTGGAGGGAGTGGATTGGGTGGAATGCGGACTCCCACTCTGGCTGCGTGTCACACGTTTGCCCCCCGACCCAGTGGGTGTGCCTACTTCACCCTGTGTGTGCGTGTCAGGAGGTGTGCGGCGGACCTTCCCTGCTGGTGTGGTGCCTGTGTATGTTGTGGTGGGTGCATGCTGACGTCTGGGTGTATGTGGGACAGGCATGGGAGTGGGAAGTGTGGAAGGGGCAGGGGTAGGGGGTGGGACGTAGCGCTGCAGGAGACCCACTGCTGCAGTCAGTGTGGAGTCTATGGACCTCAGCAAGTTGCGTTGGTCAGCCTGCGATGAATGAATGCCCTCCAAGTATGCCTCCATGTTGTTGAGGACCTGGCTGTGGGCATGGAGGACATTAAGGATCGCAGTCTGACCAATCTGCAACTGCCGCTGGATGTCCACAGACTCAGCATTGGCGGCAGCAGTGGAGACAGGGGCAGAGGGTGCGGTGCCTGGCAGGAACGAGACATGTGGTGACCGGGCACGTTGGGAAGGGACACGAGCACATGGGAGGCGGCTGATGCCAATGGAGGGGGCGGTGCGAGATATAGGGCTGCTGTCAGATGGTGGTGCAGCCACCGCCCACTCGGAGAGATCATCCTCGGACCCGTCAGCTTCATACTCTGTTGTGCCAGTCGACAGGTCCCCGGGTTCACTCTCCTCCGCCTCAGTCCCACTCGATGTGCCAGGCACGATGTCACCGCTGGCACTGGTGCTCGGTCCCTCTGCGCCGTCTGTGTCCATGTCTCCCTCCGTGTCCCCCGACGATGCTGTGGGCAGGGTGAAGAGACAGGAATTAATCATACACCTGTATACATATGTCACATGAGTCCAATCTACTTAGGTTACAGTGTATAGCCTGAAACAAAGGAAGAGTCACAACTACAAAACAAGGTACATATGTAGGCCCTGCAAGACACAGTTGTGTGACCCACCATGCCATGGAAAAACTATGGAGAGCATGACACAATAGCAAATGAGATGACATGGAATTTTGACTGAGGAGCAAGGCCCTGGGGACAATCCAGCACTGCATCTGCACCACACAGCGTGGCAGGCAATAGGGATGAGCAGGGACCACATCCAGGAACTAGAGGAACATGCAGCATAGGTAATACTGATAACATGCCCACCCTGACTGGCACACTGCACCTTGAGTGTATGTCCAGACAAACATCACACACTGGCCAGTCCTAGCAAGGAGATTACAGGTCTTGACATGTAGGCCATGCCCGCACCACCCACCCCCTACATGAGACAAATCTGTGGAGACACAGGAAGCACTTACATCTTTTAGTCTGGGTGAAATACACATGGGATGCAAAAATTCAATATTGCACACAAAATACCCAAGGTGCGCCTGTCCAAATAATCATGTACAAATTTGCATCATCAGATGATTGCAACAAGACACACAGGCTTTGGCCACCGTGAGTATGTACTTGGAAAATCAGGTCAGGCTGGACAGTGGACACTTGTAATACATCTCACGTCAATATACATGGTGCCAGGGGACAATGGCACAGAGCACAACCTATGCTGTAGACACAGAGATTGTCGACATTCTCGGATTACACACATGATACCTAGGAAAAGATGCCCCTGGGGACAGTAGTGGCCACACAACTCCATGCTCCTGAATGGGAATGACTGCAACACACGCTAACATCCCTGCACTATGCGTAACGCACACTCATGCACATCATGTCACAGGCCACCACATGGGACATGCCTGCTGGAAGGCCTCGCACTTGAGAGATTAACTCCCATGTCTGGAATCAGCATTAGTGCCAACTGACATGGAACCCACAAGTCCAGAACTGGACAGGGCACAGGCAAGGTCACAAAACCTGTTACACACCACCCCCACACATGATGCTGTAGGCATTGTACACTTGGAGAAGGTGTCAGGCTACATAACCTTGTGATGGAGTGACTACACACAGACCAGGGAACACATTGCAAGGAGGGGAAGGGAGGCAGGAGAGCACTGCAATACTGTGGGTAACAGGATCTGCACAGCACCATAAACCCTGGAAGTGTATCCATGGAACAGTGCACTTACAAATGCTGGTGAAACACAACAAACACACATGTACCTACCCCCTTCCGGCTGCTGCATCTCCTGTAGGCGCCTGTCCAAGTCTGGAAAGACCACCGCCAGCACACGTTTCTGGATGTGGGAGAGACGGCGGCGCCCGCGGTTCTTATGGCTCTCAGGTGAGTCCCCAAGCAGGACCCGTGCGATCCTCCGCGTCCAGCACCGGATATCCTGCCAGCGTTTCCTCACCTGGGACAGGCGCTGCTTCCGACCATCCGCACTCCTCGCGGCGCTGACGGCGTCCAGCCATATCTGCTCCTTGGCAGAGGCGTCTACCTGTGAGGATGAACAAGTGACACTACATCAATACACCTGGCACATGTCACAGAGACACAGATTAGAACACATTTGCTGTTTACAACAAGGCATAGTATGCATCCAACGCATTGCACCTTTGTCATAGGGACATGATCCTCTGGGGGAAGGCCAAAAGCAGTACGTGCCATTGAAAGGACACAGGTGGAATGAGGGCAACTAAACAATCAATGATCCAGGCTCACACTGTGCATCACACCCACCCCTCCTGTCTCTGGGCACTGCTGGGAGTGATAGGCACCCACCCCTCCTGTCTCTGGGCACTGCTGGGAGGACTCTGCACCCACCCCTCCTGTCTCTGGGCACTGCTGGAAGTGATAGGCACCCACCCCTCCTGTCTCAGGGCACTGCTGGGAGTGATAGGCACCCACCCCTCCTGTCTCTGGGCACTGCTGGGAGTGATAGGCACCCACCCCTCCTGTCTCAGGGCACTGCTGGGAGTGATAGGCACCCACCCCTCCTGTCTCTGGGCACTGCTGGGAGTGATAGGCACCCACCCCTCCTGTCTCTGGGCACTGCTGGCAGACATCAGGCATTCCCCCCCCCCTGGCACCCCCCCTACAGTACATAGCGTGTGTGTCACACCTGGACACAATGGCAGAAGTCACAGTCACAAAAAAGGGACACAGTCTGTGCCAGTGGACACTGCACTCACCTGATAACCTGGTCGCCCATACAGCATGGGGTACCGTGGGAGGATCACATCCACCAAAGCCATGTACTCCTCCAGGGTGAATGGCTGTGACCTCTCCACAGCCCTTGACATGGTTCCAGGGAATCAGTAGCAGCAGCTGGGTCGTGGAATACAGAGATGTGCAGGCAAGTGCTCCCTCATGGGACCTGGCTGCCTTATATCTGCCTTGCTGGCCCATCTCATGCACAGGAGTACAGAGTGATTGGTCACTCACATTTGCATCCTATGTTTCCTCCAATCCCTTCAAACCTAGCAGTCTGTGGGTTCTTAATCTGTTTTTTTCTCCTGCATGATGTCAGCCCCACAAACACATTGCAACAAAGTAGATTCATTCCAACTGACTTCTGCTGTGCACCTTCCAGAACAAATTCAAAATTTGAACTTGGTCTCCATGACAACCAGCATGCATGTAGGCCTTAATACTTGTCCCTCATGTGTCCCCTATGTAATTTGGAGCTTCACACACAGGTATGGTGCGTTCCGTGGCCCTAGGGCACCCCAAATGCATAGCAACGGCCCGTACACGCGTGCCTACGTTCACTATCACTATGGGTGTCCTCACATATGCGTACTCGTAGTGGTACGGGCCGTACACACGCCTGTACGCTCCCTATCACTATGGGTGTCCTCGCGTATGCGTACTCGTAGTGGTACGGGCCGTACACACGCCTGTACGCTCCCTATCACTATGGGTGTCCTCGCGTATGCGTACTCGTAGTGGTACGGGCCGTACACGCGCCTGTACGCTCCCTATCACTATGGGTGTCCTCGCGTATGCGTACACGTAGTGATAGGGAGCGTACAGGCGCGTGTATGGCCCGTACCACTACGTGTACGCATACGCGAGGACACCCATAGTGATAGGGAGCGTACAGGCGCGTGTACGGCCCGTACCACTACGTGTACGCATACGCGAGGACACCCATAGTGATAGGGAGCGTACAGGCGCGTGTACGGCCCGTACCACTACATGTACGCATACGCGAGGACACCCATAGTGATAGGGAGCGTACAGGCGTGTGTACGGCCCGTACCACTACGTGTACGCATACGCGAGGACACCCATAGTGATAGGGAGCGTACAGGCGCGTGTACGGCCCGTACCACTACGTGTACGCATACGCGAGGACACCCATAGTGATAGGGAGCGTACAGGCGCGTGTACGGCCCTACCACTATGGGTGTTCTTGCGTATGCATACTCGTAGTGGTACGGACCGTACACATGCCTGTACGCTCACCATCACGATGGGTACACATACGGCAGCACTCCCATAGTGATATGGGAACGTACACAGGCCCTCTTAGCAGCAGTACGGCGGTTTTCACACATCACAGTGGTGACAGGCAGCACACAGGAAGGAATAGGGCGGACATACTTGTCCATGGATGGAAATCAAGGCATTGTCTGTGCATTACTACATGTGTGGGGCACAGGTGTGACAGGCTGTGATGTGGATCATTACTCCTGAGTCGAGAAGGCACCAGATGTATGATGAGATGTGTACAGATGTAATGTGTGACGGTGCAATGTGTGCCAGGCATGCCCTTGACTCCTTGGACATGTGTGCATGTCGTACTGCACACTTGGGATGACCGACACTGGCATGGCACGGACACCAACACACGGAAGTGTCCCCTGATGCCCGGTACAGGGGTTACCACACCTGACTTGTCACTACCCACGGTGCACGATGTGACTATGTCATGTATGTGTGGGGGATTCCCATTAGGTTGATGTTGGAGCACCCTCAAAAGCTGCAGCTGTTGCAGCAACCAACATGTGTCTGTGTGTAGATTGACATT
Source organism: Triturus cristatus (assembly GCF_964204655.1). Taxonomy (NCBI): domain Eukaryota; kingdom Metazoa; phylum Chordata; class Amphibia; order Caudata; family Salamandridae; genus Triturus; species Triturus cristatus. Next base: position 992,576,261 of record NC_140580.1, read on the forward strand.
GCACACTGTTCCGCACACCATGCCACATGTGGTATCGGATGTGAGGTGCGTATGTATGCATGTGACACGGAGTAGCGTAACAAGGACATGTCTGCATCCTCTCAATGAATGTGTGGTGAGTCATGACATGTGCACCTTCATGGCAAGGTGTGTGGGCTGTCCTAGTGTAATGTCATGTGACCTGTGGCTCTAGTGTTCCGCTACCAGTCTCTGCAATCGGCATCCTACTTCTGCTGATGTGTGGGTGTATGTCACTCCTGTCTTGCGTCTGGCTGTTCACTTGCACTGGGACACAGCTAATCCCATGGCATGGCATGTGGAGGTTCTCAATCTCCGTGTGTAGCTGGCTCTTGGTAGGAGTGTCACCTGGCAGCCATACGTGTCCAGGGCATGTGGCACATACCTGACTCCGTATGTAGCATATGTGTATAGACAGATTAACATGTGCTCAGTACAAATTTTTTGTTGTTGTGGTGCACTCACTCTTCCTTGTCACTTCCAAATTACTGCAGAGCACCGCCTCTTCCCCGAGCAATTCCGAACTTGGCTGCCATGCGGGAGAATAATCATATCCGGTGCTACCGCTTCCCCCAACGGTTGATTCTGGAGTTGACGGCGAGACTGGCACCACACCTGCAACCGCTGCACAGGTATCCTACGGCACTGACACCCAAGCTGAAGGTAATGGCAGCCCTACATTTTCTAGCCACGGGTACCTTTCAAAATACCATAGCTCATGTTGGTGGCATGTCCCAGAGCATGTTCTGCCGTGTGCTGCATGATTTCTTAGAGGCCATGTTGATTCACCTGGATGACTTCATCAAGTTCCCAACCCCTGAAATGTTGACTGGGGTCAAGCGTGGATTCTATGCCCTGGGAGGGATGCCCCATGTCATTGGGTCCATAGATGGGACACATGTTGCTTTGGTACCACCACACGCACAGGAGGTAGCATACCGCAATCGGAAGCACTACCACTCCATCAATGCCCTTGTGGTGTGTCTGTCCAACATAGTGATTTCACATGTCTGTGCTCGTTTTCCAGGATCAGCACACGATGCCTACATCATGAGGCGTAGCAGGGTGCCTGAAATGATGACGCAGCTGCGCAACGAACGAGCATGTGTTGTTGGTGGGTACAGTCTGTCTGTCCTGTATTTTGCGTAGCCTACCGGCACGACCGCTTCTCCAGTTCTAACGATGTCCATGTGCTTCCCATGTAGGGGACGCTGGCTACCCAACATGCCATGGCTGATCACACCTCTCCGCAACCCCATCACGCCGGCCCAGCTCCGCTACAACACCGCCCATGGCCGGACAAGGCGAGTGATAGAGAGGACGTTTGGCCTGCTGAAGAGCCGATTCAGGTGCCTACACAAGACCGGCGGCGCGCTCCCATATGCCCCTGCGAAGGTCTGCAAAATCTTCATGGTCTGCTGCATGCTGCACAACATGGCAGTTGAGAAAGCTGTGCCACTCATCCTGGATCAAGATGACCAGGACCATCCACCCGTGGAGGACGAAGGGCTTGGCAATAGGGCTAGTGATGTGGAGGATGTGGAGCCGCAAGAGGACATCCGGACTCGGCTCATACGCGACTTCTTTGCTTAGTGGTGAGTACCAGTGTCTGAGTGTGCACACATTGCTCCACGTGTGGCATGTGTTGTGATGTGTGTCTCCACCTGCATGTATGGCACGTGAGTCAGAGGTGTGTGTGGGTGTGTCACTGGAGTGATGGTGGCAGTGATGGTTGTATTTCCCCAGTCATAATTGTGACCTAGCATGTTGTCATCCATACATGTGTCGAGTACATGCACATGCAAGTGGCTGTGCTTTTTGTGGCTGACTTCTTGTGTGTCTCTCTTCCCCAGGTACTTGCGCATGCCGTCTGCTGCTTGCATTGTTGTGGCACTGCTATTCCTCATGGACACGTCATCGTGTGCTGACTCAGCGTTACACGCACGGACAAGTTTGGAAGTCTCCTTAGGGTAAGGGATGCATCAGGGGTGTATTGGGTGTGGCAGTTGTTCACGATGTATGCACACTGCCCCTGTTGATGTTTGGTTCCTCTGCAGCCATGTAGCATCACCATGGGACACGACATGCAGCTGTGTACACCTGAATAGATGGTCTGACTTGTTGACAGTCATCAGTGATGGGATAGTGGATTGTGATGATGGCATCAATGTGTGTAACACTGCCCTCGGACAGATACGGTTTGCATTGGCTTGACATGGTGTGGGACTTCTACATCAGCGGATCAATGGTGTATGGCAGTCTCTCCGTGAGCAGCTGTGGCTGTTTAGCTGTTAGCTGACAATTGTCTGCCAGTTCCATGGCTATCACGCATTTGTGCTGCAGAAGGGGGGTGCCAGTGTTGGACCCACATGTTACTCCACATGAAGTGTTCATGTGTACTTCAAGTTGCCTCTGCAATCCCGAAAACATGACTAATAAAGGTGTCCCCATGCCTCCAAGGTGCCTCTTCTCAGTCAATGCTGGTGTGTTGCCACGGTGCATCCAGCATGTCTGGCATGGTTTTCCCTGATAGTGGCTATGTGTCTATGTGTCGAGTAGCAAGATGCAAGCTGTGTGTGTGGGATGAGACTGTGTATTGTGCATGATGTCCATGACTGTGTGGGTATTGTGACATGTGCCATCCCCATGCATCCAACGTTGGCCAGGCCCCCATTCTCTGCATCCACCGGACTCAAGCTTGCAGGACATGGTTCTGCCACCTGTCTACACATACCTGGGTGCCCCCCAGGACACTGGACTGGATCCGTGACCTCTGCGCATGACTGTTGCTGTACTCAATGTGTCTGTCAGCACGGTTGTGCGGCCACCCCCTCAGCTGGTTGGGCCCATCACGGGTGTGTATGGTGCTCCATGTCTGTCTTGCCTAATACACTGTGACCCGTGTGTCCTGTGCCAGACTCAGGCCCCAGGGTGTGGATGGTTGAAGTCAAAAGAGAAGTCAGGCATGTTTAGACTTTACAAGACACATGTAAGATAATAATGCAACCAGCAGGCATCTTCTCTTCATGGTGTGAATTTTTATTTTTGTGGGGGGGTGGGGGGGTATGACGTGAGGGGCTTTCCGGGAGTTTGGAATCCAAAGTTCAGTAGGGGAGTTGGTGTCCTTGCCATTGGAAATCCTCAGAGTCCATGCCACAGTCTTTGTCAACATTGGTCAGACAGTGACCAGCAAGGCCATGTGGCAGAGAATGTCTCTTGATGCTGTGATGCTGTTGCTCCAGTGGGCCAGGTGCCAGGCCAGGTGTCCTGGGAGATGGTGATGTAGCGCCGACCCTCACGGTCCTTTCCGTGGACGACCCGGCCTCCTGCGGGGATCCTCAGAAGCAGGCCGTGACGATGTTTGGGATGCTCTATCGGATGTTTCCTCCTCCTCCTGATCCCTCCCTGTGGGTGGTGATGTTCTACGCCTTCTGGCACAGGGAGGGTTGCCCATGTTGTCGGCCATCCGACGGAGTGTATTGTGAATCCCCTGAAATACCGTCACGAGCTCAGCCTGTCTGTCCTCCATCCTCCGTTGGTGTTGCAGTAGACAAGCATGTTGCTGGGCCTGCTGGGTCTTTATCTCATCGAGGGTCCCCTTCATCTCATTGAGGGTGGACACAACCTGGGCCATGCCCGTGGTGTCCTGCCGGTATGTGTCCAGGATGTTACGGACATGGGAATATACCGGTTCCCCAGCCAACTGGTCAGTCTGGCGCCTCCGCCGTCCTCCACTCCCACCACCCCTGCCCACTTGCACCTCCTGGCCTGCCCTTGTGGGCACATCGGGTCTCCGGGACCCCTGAGGGGTGGCATTGGCGTTGTCGCCTGCCTCCTCCTGGGTGCCCGGGACACCGTGTCCCTCCTGGCCAGCCTGGCTGCTTTGTGGTGGTGGGGCAGGGATCCTGGGTGTCTCCTGGGATGCGGCAGGAGTGGGGGTGGTGGTTGGCCCCGTTGTACCTGACGCAGGTGCTGCAGGTGGTTGGACACCAGAGGGGCCAGGTTGGTCGGGGTCGTCCACAGAGTGGTGAGAGTCATCGCTGCCGGTGGGATCGGCCTCCCGCAGAGCCGGGTCCTGTGAGTCTTCCCCCCCAGTGTTGGGGGGTGAACCACGAGGTTGACCTGTGTGTGAGAGAGACAATGTTAATTTTGGTCCATGCAACATCCATGTTTCATCAGTTTCAAAGTTGGCACATTTCCTCTTGGAATTAGGATCTGTCTTGCATTCCACTCACAGTGCACTTGTGCATGGGTGTGTCCCTTGGGCACCACTTTGGCACCTTTAGCTATGTGTGGCACAGTCTTACTTGCTGCGTCAAGTGTGACTGCAGTCAGCAGTGGAGTGGGCAGGTGTGGCGAGCCATGCATTGGCGCCTTCCGTGTAGCACTGTACATGTGCACATGGAGTGGATCCACACACTTATATAATGCAGGTAGCTGTCGTTGTGCTCGTGCACAGGTTGTGACATGGCCCTGTGTTTTGCCATGGAGAAGAGGGGGGGTTCTGGCACTGGCCACCCTTGTCTACATGCATGCAGTCCACCTGCTGACGAGCAGACATTCCCACACACCACAAGGCTGATTTGCTCTCCCTGTGTCTCCCTCCCTCTCTGTCCCCCTCTCCCTCCCTCTCTGTCCCCCTTTCCCTCCCTCTGTGTGTCAGCCTCCTCCCTCTGTCCGTCTTCCTGTGTCTCCCTCCCTCTCTGTCCCCCTATCCCTCCCTCTCTGTCCCCCTTTCCCTCCCTCTGTGTGTCAGCCTCCTCCCTCTGTCCGTCTTCCTGTGTCTCCCTCCCTCTCTGTCCCCCTCTCCCTCCCTCTGTGTCCCCCTGTCCCTCCCTCTGTGTGTCAGCCTCCTCCCTCTGTCCGTCTTCCTGTGTCTCCCTCCCTCTCTGTCCCCCTCTCCCTCCCTCTCTGTCCCCCTTTCCCTCCCTCTGTGAACCCCTGTCGCCACCCTCTGTGTGTCAGCCTCCTCCCTCTGTCCGTCTCCCTGTGTCTCCCTCCCTCTGTGTCCCCCTGTCCCTCCCTCTGTGTGTCAGCCTCCTCCCTCTGTCCGTCTCCCTGTGTCTCCCTCCCTCTGTGTCCCCCTGTCCCTCCCTCTGTGTGTCACCCTCTGTCACCTAAGGCCAGCTTCCTGGGCACACACTGTTAGCAGATATTTGAATGGCCCTTGGCTTGTTGCTGTGAGTTTGTTTCTGATCTCCAGGCACCCATTGGGTGTAGTGTGTGTGTCTGCGCTGCTGCTGTGGTGGTGTGTGCTGCCACTCTTTCACAGTGTTGGCTGTTCATTAGCTGCTGTCATGTGCAAAAACGTGCCTTCACCCCATGTGTTAATGCAAGGCGTCCGCCATTTGCTGGCGAGTCTTTCCTGTGTGGGGACACAGTGTTAGTCTGGCTGTGACCTAGGCCATATGGGCAGAGGGCATTGTTGTCTGCTTCTGAGTTGCACTATGTGATTTTTGGGGCCCACCCTCCCGCCATCCGGCTTATCGTGTCATGTGTTGGTGTCTTCTGTGGCCTGTGACTTGACATTGTCCAGCTGGATGCATGGGGCATGGTGGCGCCAGTGGCATGTGCGTGTTCATGGAGTGTGGTTGAGTCATGCGATAGCTTGGGGTGGTTGCGTGCCTGTTTGTGGGTTTGGTTGTGGATGACGTTCCCCCCATGTGAGCTGCGTTGTTTGTGTACTCACCCGGGTCTCGGAGTCCTCCTAATCCTTCGACTGCCTCCACCGGCAGTATGGCCATCACCCTCTCCTCCCAGGGATGGTAGTGTACGGGTCTGCGGAACGGCCCTCCTCCAGTGACGTTGGCCTGGTTGTGTTCGTCCGTCATCTTGGCTCGGACCCTCCTCCGCAGATCGTAGCACCTGGCTTGGCATTCCTGCTTGTTCCTTCTGGTGTCCGCAACAGCATTCACAGCATCGACGATGGTCTGCCACATGGCTGTTTTTTCTGAAATGCTGGTCTGTCTGACCAATGTTCCAAAGAGGTGTGGCTCGACTCTGAGGATTTCATCGACAAGGACCTCCAACTCTCGGTTACTGAACTTTGGATTCTTGTTAGTGGGCATGGTGAGGGGTGTGGGTGTGGATGGTGGGGGGGGGGGGTGTGTGGATGGTTGTGGGTGTGTGGGTGTGGTTGTGCAGGTGTGTGTGTGAATGTGATGAGGGGGTGTTTGTGAAGGTGGTTGTGTGAAGGTGTGCAAGTGTAAGGTGTGGTGAAGCTTGTAGTATGGTGCTGTAGGTTGTCTGTGGGGTCTGGCAGCAGTGAGTCTGTTGCAAAGGCTCATGGTTTGTGTGTGTGTGGGCCCTTTTTATTGGTCCATTGGTGGGTGTGGCTGTGTTTGAAGTTTGGGTGGGTGTGCTATAAGGAGTGGTGGTGTTTTGGGCCTCTGTTTGTTTTTGGCAGTTGCAGGTCAGTGAATGTGTTGTTTTAGTGGTTGTTGGACATGTTTAGTGGCTTTGTGCCATTCGAATGGTGTATTCTTGTGTTGTTTTGTTTTGTCCTGCTTGTGTACGTGCGTTTTTAGCGTGTGTACTGTGTGTACATGGGCCATTTGGTTGTACAGTGCTGTCCTAGTGTGTGGCTTGGTACGACTCGTACATGCGGTTGTGATGTTGGGGCCTGGGGTGCGCTCCGTACTTAGGAGGTTGTGGTGGGGGTGCGAATCTGACGTACACGGGTGTACATACACGGGGGGTACGACACGTACACGGGTGTACATACACGGGGGGTACGACACGTACACGAGTGTACATACACGGGGGTATGACACGTACAGGGGTGTACATACACGTACACGTACACGGGTGGGGGTACGACTCGAACGTACAGGGGTGTACATACACGGTGGTACGACACGTACACGGCTGGGGGTACGACTCGAACGTACAGGGGTGTACATACACGGTGGTACGACACGTACACGGCTGGGGGTGTGGTAAATAATTTAATTACCGGGACTTAATTTGATACAGAAACATAATAAAATAGCTCAGTAAATAAGAGGCAGAATCCGTGGTATTAGAGGTTCGGAATGAGCTTTATTCCAGTGGTCGATTATAATCGGTTGCCCCAGGTTCCATCACCACGAAGGTTCAGGAAGTGAAGTACATACGTTATTGATAATCAATTACTTTTATACAATAAGCATTACAGTGAGGCCAATACAAGAGGCGTAACAATTGATAGTGGAGATAATATATTCATACGTGACAAAGATAGGCGTAACTGGGTGTGTTTACAGAACGTCATCAGATGTGATGTCATAAGAGGGTGGTTACATGAAAGAATTTCGCAATGTCAGCAGAAATACTTGGCAGAAATGCGCGCGCAGCAGTATGACGTGTGATTGACGTGCAACTAGGGGGTGAAGGGGACTTGACATTTAGCTCTACATGTGGCGACAGAAGTCTGGAGGGTCAAGTCAACCTAATCCCAAATCATATCTAACATCCTATGTTTAAAGAACTATGTTATCCAAAAGAGAGGTCTCTTCGAGTGGAATCTTATTCTATACTGACTATACTGACTGTTAGTGCGTGTACAAGCGTCTAAGTGTCTATACTAGATGCGAGGGCGGAATCTTCCATAGTAACAGGGCTATGAATTACTTGTATGAAGACAGAGAAGTCGGGCCTTTGCTTGGTAGCTGGCAGAATGTTTACTTAAGCTACTAGACAGGAATGCATTGGGCAGGGAGCGGAGCAGATAATTTTCGAAGGTGAAATACAGTTCTTGGCAGGCAGCAAGTTGATGTCAGGCTTCGTGAGCCGCGCAGAGAATGAGACAAAGTTCATGGTCACAGATGCAGGCTCGGACTGGAGCTTCAGAGACAGAAAGCAGGAAAAGCTTGATGACAGAATCAGGGCCTACTTGCCTGGACTGTAAAATGGCATAAGTGAACCATATAAAGGCAGTGGCCTTTCGTACTTAGGAATGAAATATCCGGCCCATTCATGGCGGATCAACAGAGGACATGTTAACGGTGGACGCACATGTATTTGCGTCTTCATAACTGGAACTGGAGGGAACATACATGTACTTGTAACATGCACATAGAACCGTTGGGGTCCAAGATAGGGGACATAACTGACCAGAAAAATCCATATTTCCACATTCCCTCCTTGTCCCCTACTTGCCCGTCAAGAGATATCAATCTTCATTAATCCATTGATCTGTTCATATAGCATCATTTGTTCTTCTTTCTTCTTCCGGGATCTTGAATGAAAATCTTGATGTGGAATGCACGATGTGGCACACAGACCACAAATCGCTGGTCCACATTGCAGGTATAAGCAGCAACTGAATAATATGAGAAGGCCAATACCTAGGAAGGATAGGACTCTCCATCCCCAGGCTGATATCACGCTCCAAAACCAACCGGACCAAGTCCAGGTGCCTGGATTCTGGTGTATCTGGCTTACAATCTTATGAAGGCGGGTTATGGCCTTATATACAGATGGCGAATTTTCTGGTATGAATATGCAACAGCTTGATCCGATGACCCTACAAGCTCCGCCCCTATCGGCCAGGATGACGTCAAGGACAAGACGATTTTGAAGCACAACAATCCGCATAGCAGACTGCTCTTCTGTCAAATTGCCTAAGGCGGAAATAGTTTCGTTCACTACTGCTTCAAGGGTTCTAGTTAATCTACGTATCAGCTTACTATTAGTAACGGTACCTATATAGGGAAAGAGACCTTTATTGAAATCTGTGTATTTTTCCCATGCTGTTTCAGTGTAGTCGACTATTGGGAGATCTCTCCTTTCTCTATTGTGTACTAAATGAGTATTTCTGTGATAATCAGGAGGAGCTAGGAAAACAGGTGGCAAAAGGAATCCAATGTAGCAAGTACCATCCCAATCTAGAGGCAAACGTACATATGCCGTCTGACCACATATGAAATAGGAATGGCGGGAAGCTCTAAATGTAGACTTGTCTTGATCACTAAATTCTACTACAGTGGTGCATTTACTATGGCCCATGTGTATGGAGCCATTCTTTCTTATACATAATTCACCTTTTACTGGAAGTATTGACATAGCGGGCAGAATTGAAGTAGCTTCGGATTCGACATTCAAGATCAGGAGATTAAGCGTAAAGTTACCTAATCCATATACTTCATTTTCTAGATCAGTTCCTGTTCCTTTGGGAAGTCCCTCCTTGTTGGGGTGGCAGACCTTAAGTAAAACTAAGTTCAGATTTCCCCATACCCCATTGTCTTGATAAACTGCAGAGTTCGAATCTTGGGAATTAATTAAACTAAACCATGCTCCACAGGAGCCGTTGTGTGTGAACGGGTATGGAAAAAGAGGTAGAATTCCTTTATCATTCTGATAGGGAGGGAGTCGGCCACATATCCAACAATTTGTAGCATTGCTAACCTGATGGGAATGATGTAACATACTAATAAAAGTGTTATTGCGCAGCGCAAATCTGTATGACAATTCAAGCGGAGGTAATTCACTAAAAGAATGTTCAGCAGTAACATTGTAAACATGTCTAGAAATAGGATAATATATGTGCAACAATATACTTGCAGTAATTATTAAAAGACTTGAGAAAAACAAAATTAATAACGTCACTATGCAATGACTACGCAGTGATTTACAGTACGCCTGTCGTTTCAACATTTTTCGGGTGTATTCTCTATTCAGGTCCAAGGGATACATGTCAGAGACAATTCAACCGCTTCACCTTGGAGAGGACTTAAACAATCGAATTGCTCGACTGATTGGGCCTAAGCTTTAGTTTATAGTGTTCAGAGTCACTTTTTTCCACAAAAGGAAGTTTTGAGTCAATGGGTGAAGACACACAAGGTGAGGTATTCACATCTGATTTTAGTCCATAAAATTTTTTGATATGACTTGAATGAATCCATCCCTTTCTGCCTTCGATCTTCACGGCTGTTCTTGTGGTGAGCAACACCAGCTGAGGTGACCTCCACCTAGGTTCCAGCTGAGTTTTGCGGTCAAAGTTCCTCACGAGGACCAGGTCCCCCGGAACCACGTCATGGGGTTTCACCTCAGTGTTGTCAGGAAAAGCTGCAGCTACCTGTGAACGACAAGATTGTAGTGCAGACATCAAGGAAGCCAAGTAATCTGTCAGCATATTACAGTCAATATCAGTTATTTTGCGTGGTATAGGCGTCCCCCACATATTTGGTGGTCTGCCGAAGATCACTTCATACGGGGATAGCCCTGTTCGAGAGTGTGCTACCATTCTTGTGTAAAAGAGTGCAACTGGTAATGCTACTACCCAGTCGACACCTTTCTCTCTGCATATTTTGGATAATCTTATTTTCAGAGTCTGATTATGTCTTTCTACGAGACCTGCTGCTTCGGGGTGTCGGACACAGTGGAATTTCCACTGATAGCCTAACAAAAGTGAAACGTGTTTCATTAATTCGGATGAGAACGGCTGGCCGTTATCTGAGTGAACAACACGTGGTAAACCGTATCGTGGGAAGAATTCTCGAACCAACTGTTTGGCAGTAGTCGGGGCAGTGTAATCTGAAACCGGGTATGCCTCCGTCCAACGGGAAAGAGCACACACAACTACGAGAACATATTTGAATCCTCTGCATCGTTCCATCTGGATATAATCCATCTGGAGGACTTCAAAAGGGTGATCAGGAGGCTGAAATCCACCCTGTTCTACGGGAACGCTTTTTCCTGGGTTGAACTGGCAACAGATCAGACAGGTACGAACCTTTTGTTTGGCTGCAGCTCGTAAATGCTTGTTGAACCAAATATGTTGAATGCTGTCTAGCATAGCTTTCTCTCCTAGATGCGCTGGACTATGGATAGTGTTAATAATGACTTGGACCATTGAATCAGGAAGGAACCACACAGACTTTTCCTTCATCAACCATCCTTGATCCGTTTGGATCCCTCCTAATTCCGTCCATTTCTTTATTTCTTCTGGTGTAGCATGTGTCTGTATGTTTGAGTTTGAGCAGTCTGTTTAGCTGTTCTGTCAGCTAGATCATTGCCTTGAGAAATGATATCAGTAACTTTCGTATGTGCTTTGCATTTCATAATCGATATTGCAATGGGTAAATGTATTGCATCTAATAAGGCATGAATGAGGGGTCCGTGCTGAATGTGGGCACCGTGAGAAGTTAAATAACCTCTCTCTCGCCACAGCACGCCGAAGTCATGTACGACTCCGAATGCATAACGTGAATCAGTGTATATGTTGACTTTTTTATTTGTGGCTTGAATACAGGCTTGTGTCAGAGCGACGAGCTCTGCTGCTTGAGCGGACAAGGTATTTATGCAATTTGTTTCAATGATTTCAGTATCTGTTGTGACTGCGTAAGCGGCCACTAACTCTCCTGTACTTGTTCTCATACATGAACCATCTACATACAACGTCAGGTCTGGGTCTGATAATGGGACATCTGTCAAGTCTTGTCTGGGTTTCGTCGTGATTGTAATAACATCAATACAATCGTGGGCTAATGGGTCTGTTCCATTTACAGGTAAAAGTGTGGCAGGATTCAATGTGTTACAACGTCTGATTTCTATATGTGGCTGAAACAATGTTAGTTCGTACCCTGTAAGTCTTGCTATAGTCAAGTGTTGTGTTTGCGTTCGATTCACAAGAACCTCCACTGCATGTGGTACTTGTACTGTCAATGGATGTCCTAACACTATGGCATCGCTTTGTCTGATTGCTAAAGCTGTCGCTGCCACTGATTTTAGGCACGCAGGCAGAGCCTGAGCTACGGGATCTAATGTACTAGAAAAATAAGCACATGGTTTGTGTGCTCCTGCTTGTTCCTGTGTGAGTACTGACAAGGCAGTACCTTCTCGTTCTGTAATAAAGAGTGTAAACTGTTTACTGTAACATGGTGTTGCTAAAACAGGTGCTTGACATAAAGCTTTCTTTAAGCTTTCAAAAGCGTGTGTGTGTTCCTGAGTCCAAGGGAGAACAGTCAATGTGGCTGCCTCCTGTGTTGTCAACTGAATGAGTGGTTTTGCTAGAAATGCATACTGAGGGATCCACTGTCTACAATATGAAGTGAGGCCTATAAAAGCCCGCACCTCCTTTTGCGTCTTGGGTATTGGCATGTTAGCTATTAACTGAATGCGGTCTGGTGTAAGCTGCCTTCCCTCCTTGGACAGCGAGTGACCAAGGTAAACAACTCGCTGGACACAGAATTGCAGCTTAGAAGGGGACACCTTGTGCCCCTTTTCGGCTAGAAATTGTAAAACCGTCAGTGATGCTTTTTCACATTCAGGTTCGCTTCGGGCGGTGATCAGCAGATCATCGACATATTGAAGCAATGCAGTGTTAACTGGCATGTGGATGCTGTCGAGTTCTCGTTTCAGTGCTTGGCTATAGATGCTGGGACTTTCTGTAAATCCTTGAGGTGCGCGTGAGAATTTAAAGCTACGTCCATTTAAACTAAATCCGAACAAATATTGGCTTTCCGGATCTATTGGGACGCTGAAAAAGGCATTTTTGAGATCAATTACAGTAAAGAATGTTGCTTCGGAATCAATAGCTGTCAGTAATGATGAGATATCGGGGACCACAGGGAATTGTGGCACAATACATTTGTTTAATTCGCGCAGATCAATAACTAATCGATATACTGGCGGGGCCTTCGGATCTGTTCGTTTGAGAATCGGAATTATCGGTGAATTACATACATTGGAGTCCGTTTCTACAATCACTCCTTGGGCAATGAGCTCGTCAATGATTTGTAGTAAAGCCACTACAGCATCTGGTGGTAACTTGTATTGTCGCATTCGTGGTAGTACCACTCCTGCCTTTAGTGTAACTCGATATGGTGTAATATTCATGCAACCAACATCAGTAGGGCCTTGTGCCCACAGATGCGTAGGTAAAGTCTGCAATCGGGGATCCATGTCTCTAGACACATAATGAGCTTTAAAATCACGTAAAAACAATCTTACTCCTTCCGGAGAACAACATATTATAGCTCCTAGAGCCTTCAGTGTTTTTATTCCTAACAGGTTTTCTGGACATGATTTAGTAAGCAATAAATCTGTAGTTCGGGTCAAAGGTCCTATCGTAAGTGGAAGAGGTTGCGACACTTCATTAACAATAGGTTTTCCTGAAAAACCAAGGAAAATATTCTGCGAGCCTGAGAGGGGTGCCCCTGGAACTTCACTACGTTTTATGGTTGTTCGACTTGCCCCTGTATCGAGTAAAAATTTCCTGTCTTGGCCTAATAATTCACTATGTACATAAGGTCCTTCTTGATCTACAGGGATCTCGATAAGGGGTAAGTCAATTTCCCTCTCTAGGCTGGTTCATGCATATCGTTGATAATCAGGATAGTCATACTGTGCGGTCTGGTACAGTTGTCGTGTCGTGGTTTGTGTAGCAGCAACAGGCAGCGCTGGTGCAGCTGGCACAAACTGTATAGTCTGTGGTGGAGCTGGCATGGACTGTGCATGCTGCAAAGCTCCTTGTTCATTCTGATCCTGTCTAAGTGGCCGTGGTCTTTCTTTTGTAATACCCGTGGCGATATTACGCTTCAGGACTGGACAATCGTGTACATGATGACCTAGTTGTTTACAATAGTTGCATGTCCCTTTTACAGGTCCTGCTAAATCGCCAGAATGTGTCGTACCCTTTTTATGTCCTTCAGCTGGAACTGTCTGGGAGACTAGCATTTTCATTTTCGTGTCTTTCATGCGTCTTTGTTCATGATCTTGTTCCTCTCTAATTCTATTGTGATGATACTGTAACATTTGTAACATTTGTGATGGAGTGTTACCTTGCCATGTACTCTCGAATTTTAATACTCTATTCTTCACTTGGGGCAAGGAATTTTCAACTAATTTTGTCACAAACAGATGTGGGTATGATTCGCTACTTGCTTTTATACCACTATTTATACCAAAACATTTTTCAAATCGTGCATAGAAATCACTAGTGTCTTCATCTTGCTTTTGTTTACAGGCTGAGATTGCACCCCAGTCCTCCTTTTTCGTAGTTAATAATCGTGGCAGTACCTGTACTAGTAGACCTGGCAGTGCTTTAGTTTTGTCCCCAAGCCCTGAACCTGGACCTCGGGCCTTTTCTTCTGTTTCTAGTGCTGTCCAATCTATCTTTTGGTCTCCTACCTCCCACTCTTTTTCCTTGAGTTTTTCATAAATGCCAGCAGGCATTAATACCTTTAATATTGTCATAATGTCGGGATAGGTATACTCTCCCATGAGTAACATGTCTTTAATTTCTCGGTGGAAACCCGCTGGGTCTTTGTCATGACTGGGTACCACTTTCTTCATTTCCAACAATTCTATTTTCGATATGGGCGTATATACATATACACGTTTAAACTCATTGTCCTCGCCCTTTATTGGGTGCACTTCTCGTAAGGGATTCTGTCTGTCCATGTAATACGTGGTTCTTTCCTTGATGGGCAGTGAGACATGTTCTGGGCATAAAAAAGGAATGTACTGCTTTCTTGATTCTAGTATTTCTTTAATTAGCTTAGTACCTGAACCTCTCCATCTATTCGTGAGTAATTCGGTCAATATATCAGGTAAGGGACCAGGATCTGAATGTTGGCTTTTATATAGTATAAGAAGTTGTTGAATCATATAAATCCCAGCTAAACGCTGTTCATCTGGGGTGAGATTCAAAAATGTGTGTGCTACTGTGTCATCACCATACTTCCCGGGACTGTCAACCCAATGAACGGCTGACCTGGCTAATTCTTGTTCATCCATAGAATCGAGAAAATGATAACCCCTTCGTTCTCGGAGTAGTTTATCTGCTGCTTGGAATGAATGCTCGTTAGACCTTATATTTATTATTGGTGTTTGAAATTTCCTGTTATTTTCTAGACACATCGGACGTATCGGATCAGTAAGACATCTAGTACTATTACAAGATCTTCTTCTACCTACATAGGCTATAGTTTCTGACTGTCCTGTGGGCAGTCCTGATGCTTCTTCCTCGCTTTGTTCGAACTGGTCTACCGCTAATCTTTCTTCGTGTAGGCGTTCTATTTCTTTACGGATCTTTCTGCACATGGCTATTATACATTTTTGCTTATCATGTCTCCCTTCTGATATATTCTGGCTCCATCTGGTAAGAGTTTGCATTGCTTCCGGGTCTACCCCCGGTCGGTCTTGATTTCTGATCACACAATTTATGAGGAAACGCAACAGTTCCCCCTGTATTTCCACTTTCTGGTATTCCATAGCTCTGTTAATACATTCAAAATCTCGCCCAGTTTGGACAAAATGATATATATTATCTAGATGTGCAGTCATTCCTGGTAATTTCCCTAAGTACACTGCGGCTCGTCTGATACGTAATGATGCTAGGGTCATTTCGTCCTCTTTTCCGGGCACAGGGTCATATCTACAATCTATAAGAAGTTCCTTAAGCGTACGGGCATTTATGAGTTTGGGGGTACGTGAATGTGCTGACTCTTGAAAAGTAAGTTTATTTATTCTAGGTGGCGTAGAAAAGATATTGGTAGCACCTCCGGTAGCCCCATCTGGGGTATCGGGTGTGAAAGGATTCGTTGAACGTGATACAGCAACTATAGGTGTGGATACAGCTATAGAAGTAGTTGTAGGGACAGATGCAGAAACAGATGTGCTTGCCGGAACTTGTGTCAGAACTTGATGCTGTAAGGGTACAGGTACAGGATCTTGGCGTTGAACCTCCCCGGCCAACGGTCTATGTGGGGCGGGGTTAGCATACTCGGGAGCTGCGTCATCTAAATATGAGGAAAGAAAAACATCTTCTGCGGTTCTAGGATGCCCCTTAGGATGTACCTTTATTGGAAATAATGGGGTTGGCAAGTCTTTTGGTATCCCTGCGGTAGCCTTAGGTAATTCTTCGGCCAGAAGGGGATACATACCATTCATAAGGGCATTTCTCTGTCTGTCTACTTGTTCTGATTTCACTCGTGCACCTTCTTTAATTAATAGATTTTCTCGGACTTCATTGGAATTCTCTTTACTCTTCTCTTCCTGTCTACGTGCTTTTTCTGTGCGTCTATATGATTCTTTACGCCATAATTCAATGGCGTCTTTCTGCGATTGTCTAGCTTTCTTTTTCCATAATTCTTCCTCTACTTTCACGATGCACTCTGCATCCCAGGTCCCCGCTGCGGGCCACCTCTGACTTTCTGGTAATTCCTTAGTGTAGTCTACCCATAAATCGAGAAATAATATGGCGTCTAGGCCATGTTTATGATACATGAAGTACCCTGGAGTGTCCCTAGGAGGAATGGGAACAGCTTCTTCGAGTACCCCTTTTCTAGTTGTGATCTGTCTTAGTTTCGAAAAGAGCGGCATATTGAGAACTGATCTGATACTTGATCTTGAACAAACTTAATACAGTAATCACAATAATGAACAGTCATTCATACCACAATATGCAGAACGTACTATAAACATTTAACATATAACATTTAACTGAGCAACAGTGATGATGACGATGATCTAAGAAAACTTACTCATTAAACATGATACTCGACTTGAACTGAATTATTCTGAATTTATATACTTGATATACTAGATATACTGCTAAACAGTACAGATACACTGCTGAAACAGTGCAGACCGGATTTGTGTACCCAAACCCGTCTGGACCGGCACAACTTATGTGCACGCCAGAACGCCTCCCCAGTAATGGTACTCACCGGGTAGCTCGGAAACGGAAGGCCTCAGAAACTGGACTGAACTTGAACCGGACTGGACTCGACTCGAACGCTTCGGACACTGGACTCGACTTGGGACTTCGGAAACTGGTGGGCCTCTGTATACCTCGGATCTTGCTCTCTCAGCTAGGCTCTGGTCGGGATACTTCGCACTTCTCACCGCCTCGTCTGGGTGTTGATCGCAGCCTCAGTCGCCCCCGCTTGACCGGAGGGAGATACAGGAAATCCTGCTGGTACGCGTTATTGTCCGTCCAGCTGTGGCAAGAGACCGGGCCTGCAACGCACCGCCGGCGCGTGAGATGAGAAAGTGTCCCTGTTCGGGCGCCATTTATGTGGTAAATAATTTAATTACCGGGACTTAATTTGATACAGAAACATAATAAAATAGCTCAGTAAATAAGAGGCAGAATCCGTGGTATTAGAGGTTCGGAATGAGCTTTATTCCAGTGGTCGATTATAATCGGTTGCCCCAGGTTCCATCACCACGAAGGTTCAGGAAGTGAAGTACATACGTTATTGATAATCAATTACTTTTATACAATAAGCATTACAGTGAGGCCAATACAAGAGGCGTAACAATTGATAGTGGAGATAATATATTCATACGTGACAAAGATAGGAGTAACTGGGTGTGTTTACAGAACGTCATCAGATGTGATGTCATAAGAGGGTGGTTACATGAAAGAATTTCGCAATGTCAGCAGAAATACTTGGCAGAAATGCGCGCGCAGCAGTATGACGTGTGATTGACGTGCAACTAGGGGGTGAAGGGGACTTGACATTTAGCTCTACATGTGGCGACAGAAGTCTGGAGGGTCAAGTCAACCTAATCCCAAATCATATCTAACATCCTATGTTTAAAGAACTATGTTATCCAAAAGAGAGGTCTCTTCGAGTGGAATCTTATTCTATACTGACTATACTGACTGTTAGTGCGTGTACAAGCGTCTAAGTGTCTATACTAGATGCGAGGGCGGAATCTTCCATAGTAACAGGGCTATGAATTACTTGTATGAAGACAGAGAAGTCGGGCCTTTGCTTGGTAGCTGGCAGAATGTTTACTTAAGCTACTAGACAGGAATGCATTGGGCAGGGAGCGGAGCAGATAATTTTCGAAGGTGAAATACAGTTCTTGGCAGGCAGCAAGTTGATGTCAGGCTTCGTGAGCCGCGCAGAGAATGAGACAAAGTTCATGGTCACAGATGCAGGCTCGGACTGGAGCTTCAGAGACAGAAAGCAGGAAAAGCTTGATGACAGAATCAGGGCCTACTTGCCTGGACTGTAAAATGGCATAAGTGAACCATATAAAGGCAGTGGCCTTTCGTACTTAGGAATGAAATATCCGGCCCATTCATGGCGGATCAACAGAGGACATGTTAACGGTGGACGCACATGTATTTGCGTCTTCATAACTGGAACTGGAGGGAACATACATGTACTTGTAACATGCACATAGAACCGTTGGGGTCCAAGATAGGGGACATAACTGACCAGAAAAATCCATATTTCCACAGGGGTACGACTCGAACATACAGGGGTGTACATACACGGTGGTACGACACGTACAGGGGTGGGGGTACGACTCGAACGTACAGGGGTGTACATACACGGGGGTACGACACGTACAGGGGTGTACATACACGGGGTAGGACACGTACAGGGGTGGGGGTACGACTCGAACGTACAGGGGTGTACATACACGGGGGTACGACACGTACACGGGTGGGGGTACGACTCGAACGTACAGGGGTGTACATACACGGTGGTACGACACGTACACGGGTGGGGGTACGACTCGAACGTACAGGGGTGTACATACACGGGTGGGGGTGTACATACACGGGGGGTACGACTCGAACGTACGGGGGCTGGGGGGAGTGTTGGGCGCGTATGCGGGCACATGTTTCCATGGTTGCTATGGGAGTTCGGTGCGGACGGTGTTTTTTCCATACGGTTGTAACATCGGACGCACGGGATGGATCGTGATTCCTCGGTCGGACTTCACTTTTCACATTTGTACGGTACATCGTCCGAGGACGTGTCGGACACATTTTCCGACCCGAGGACGTGTGGGGAATCATTCCCAATGCGGTTCGTATGGACTTTTTACCATGCGAATCGTGATTGGCAGTTTGTACGGCACTTGTACGATTCGTACGGTAAAAAGGCCGGATACGAGTCGTACGGGGAAAATTTTTACCGGATCGTGATCGGCACCGACTTAGACCCGAGAAAGGCACTGGTGTAATCATCATATTCAACTGGAATGCTCTCAAACTTACAGCAGATAGCAATAGAACAGCTGCCCTATCTCTTCTACACTATTGGTAGCCTTAGATACAGTATACCACCAGATTCTCTTAACAGGCTCTTTCTCCTCTGCATTTGAGAAAATGCATTTAAATGGACTAGCTCCTAGCTTAACAGCAGGAAATGAATGGTTCGCATCCGCCCATCATACGCTAAATTGTGGAATTAGCAAGGGTTACACCATCCCTCCCCTCCTATTCAACATTTACCTGACATCATTACTGGACTGAATCAGACTATTAAACCTTACTTGTTACAACTGTGGAACCAATAAATGAATTATTGTTACAAAGAAGACAAAGCGCAGGTAAGTGGGGAACTCTTCTTTAATCGTCTTCATACCACCACAGGTTCCCGTCAGCTGGAGGACACCGTGGAATGTTGGCAAACAATGGCATGGGAGGAACCAACTGGGAAGGTACAGGAGAGGGTAAAGGAATGTACCAATTAAGAGGAGATTACAACAATTATCCTCAAGCTTGATGGAGAGAAACCCTCTTCAAATGTAAATTGGAACAACTGCTATCACACCATAGACACTAGGATGATGAACTAACACTTAGGGACCCATTAGGATGGCGGGCAGACTTTAGTCCGCCCGCCACCCTAGCGGTGCTGGGACCGGCCACCAGTGGTGCGGTGGTCCCGCACCTGCAATTAGGATGCCACCGCCACCGTGGCAGTGGCATCCTCCATTCCCAGCATGGTGGTGGGCGGTGCTGTGAGCACCGCCCGCCACAATGCTGGGAATGCACTGTGTGCATTTTCATGCACAAGGTGACAGGCATCGCGAGGTGCCTGCCACCATGTCCATGACAATGCAAGGGGTACCATAGGTACCCCCCATGCACCCCCCACCCCCTGAAAACCCTGGGGGCCCGCAACGGGACCCCAAAGACAAAGCGCATGCCTTTCCATGGTGGAGTCTCTGCCATGGAAAGGCAGTTTACCGCCACGATGATAATATGGACCATATTCCTGGGCTTTTCTGCCTGGTAGGCAATCGGGCGGATTGCCTACTGGCGGAAAACCGGCGGATGGTGGATTTTAGCGGGCGGATCGCCACCGCCATACGGGCGGTGGTGATCCGCCTGCTATCGTAATGACCCCCTCAAGGTTTAACAAAGCTAAAATGAGGATCATAGCTTGTGCACTCGATGGCTATGGTATCCAGAAAAGTTGATGCTCCACCAGATATGGTAAAAGATTTGAGGAACCTAGGACTGATAATGGACTTACATGTATTCGTAGTTTCAAGTCAATCAAGTCACCTGGAACAAGGTCTACACAATTAAAATGTTCCACACATCTTTGCATATCTTTGCTTCCCAGTGCTGAGTTGGTAAAAAAAGAAAAAAAGAATGCCTGTGCCCTAAGTTCTGCTCAGAAACTCTTGGCCGGCGCTATTAAATGTCAGAACTGAATACCATGGCTAAATACTCTTCATTCCACCTCATGCCTCTTTAATATGCCAGACACCCTCTGCCCCTTTATCTCACTCATGCAGGTTCCTGTTTCCTCTCTTTGTGACAGTTTTCTTCTTTCACTAGCTCCTTCTTTTCTCTCTATTGCGAAATGCCCAATCAGGAAAAATAAGTGCCGGTCCCCAAAAATGAGTCTCAGTGGCCTCTGCCGGCAACCACCGGCGCACATTAACAGAGTGCCTACCAACTAAAGCAACAAGGCATACTCACATTAGTGACCTTTAATATCAACTATTGCAACAGTGCATTTCTTGGAGCATTCTACTTCATACGCAGGCGTCAACGAATTCAGAACACTGCAGCAAGGCTCATACTCTGCTTCCATCCAAGGGAAAACATATCGCCAATCTAGCAAGTACTACTTTGGTTACCACTAGCTAGACAATCAATGATCAAAGCACTCTGATCCTCTACAAGGCCTCCTAAGACCATTCTACCTACAAGTAAAATGTAAACAATATTTATAAAACAGAACACTACGTTCCACTGCCTTCACTATACCAAATTCTAACCCGAAATCCATTGGATGGACTTGTCCATGGGGCAATGTCAGACGCATAGCCCAGAGCCATCTGGTGGAAGTATCCTGCGCCATCCACCACAGCTCCATCCCCCCTTGCAACGGAAGTCGTGCTTGAGGAGCCACGGAATCCTGGACGGGCAGTTGGGCTGCATTTCGGTAGCCGCCTGTGGTCTGGGGCCCATGCGGGGTGGAGGCTGACGTAGTGAGCTGGGCCACGATGGGGCCCTTGCAGCAGCCACTGACTGGTAACGGCTCGGAGCAGTGCCAGACAGCGTGGAGGATCCAGCAGGGCCTCGAGGGGCCCAATTTGGTGCGCTGTGGGGACCACAGCCACGAGATTCGCTGGGCAGGAGGCTAGGCACTCGAGGGGCCTCGCGAGCTGAACGGGGCTATCGCCATAGGGAGGAACTTTAGATCCTGGAGGAGTATGTACAGCTGGTCGATAGTGCAGTGGACCCAGCAGGATGGACTGGCATGGATTTGCTCCCCTTGGATGTCCCGGAGAGTTAGGAGACGGCAAGAAGGGACCCTGAGTGATGACAAGGCCTAGGGGTGGGGGGGACACCACCATGGATTGCATCACTACTAAGACCAACTGAGGCCCGTGATTTCCTCTGCTGGTGGGGTAGGGCCCAGGATGGAGCCCTGGGAGGATCCAGTGGTTCGGATCCTGGTTTGGAGCTGTTGGCAAACCTGGAGGAGGAACGAGCCATGGGCGGCTCGAAAAGACCGGGTGATGGACCCACCACCCCATTTGGTCCAAGGTGTGGGGCCCTCAGTTGGAGCTGGTTGAGGGCTGCAAGACATTTGGTGGGAGTGTTGATGGATGATCGTGTGCCTGGGCCTACTGAGACCTAAAATGGTGCACAATAAACAGGTGGACCCAGCGGCGGTGAAGTGGGTCACGGCAGCAGAAGGGCGCGAACTGGCAGGGGCGGCAATGGACCTAGAGACCCACACAGCCACGATCCAGGCAACCATCCGGGACACACAGAATGCATTGGAGCAGAAGATAGATGTGGTGGTAGTTAATGTGGGTCTTTTGAGGGCGTATTATACTAAATTGGCCAAGAGGTTTGCAGGTGCGTAGTTGACTTCAGCCTGACTTCCTCCGGCTGTGACGGACCATGAGGACAGGCTGACTCGGCTTGTGCCTTGATTCCGATTCTGCGAGACTGGGTATCCAAAATGGAATGGTGCAGGCAGGCAGAGGAGCCAATCTACCGGGCACAGGATTGCCCTGGAAATTCGCGAAGATATGTGACCGGCGGATGAGGCAGACGGGGAGTCATAAGGTGGGGAGCTGGGAGGAAGGAGAGTCTCTGCAATGACTGTGATCTGCGTGGGTCTGGAGCTGGAACCTATGACTTTCCGAACTGAGAGCTAAATGCCTTCGGTCTGACTTCAGGCTGGCACTGTCACTTGACACTTCACATGTATCTGTGTGCCGCAGCAACATGGGTGTGTGGTTGATCTATGTATCGTTAAACATACTGCTTGTGAGGAAATACAATAAAAATATTTATTTTTTTGTAAAGAAATCCATTGGCGGACCCACCTTCTCCATTCAAGCAGCTACGCTCTGGAATCCCCTACCAGTAAAAGGCTTGCTTTCAGGAACGCCTAAATTTCAAAATAAAAGTAAAGATATGGCTATTCCCAGAAAAAGCTGCATTAGCTCTGACCCTTAAACTAACATGCCATCGTTTACTAGGAAGAACTATCAGATGAAGCAGATGAGTTTGGGAAACACTGCCAGCTAAACCAAAAACTTGAAGAGAAGTGAAAACCAGGCAGTGCAGAAACAACCTATGCCACCCAACACTCAAGAATACAGGCAATAGCAATCCTCCAGCATCATGACTGTTCTGTTCAGTGCTGCAGCTAATGCTAACCAGATACAGACTACAAAATAATAAACCTATATCAATGACATTGGTCTATATTTGATGGCAGATCTGTTGCAGATCATGCATAGAATCTAGCAACCATCAGCCCACTGATCTGGCCACTCTACCACCCATCTAGATAGGCATGAAATGATTGAAGAGATCTGCTACTTACTGCTTGCCACAAAAGATCTGTAACATAGTTGACCATATGGGTCCAGAGTAAATGCTTACTGTGACTGTTTCTTGATTCCTTCAGTCTAAATGCATAAGATGATGACTGTAATGCAATCAATCCTAATTGGGTGACCCTACCCCACCACTCCTAACTGTGTCTGCTCTGATGATTGTGTATATAAAAAAAGACACAAGGGAGCCATAGAGCCAACCAAGGCTACCAGAAAACTCCAGACTGTGAACTGCGTGTCTCTCGCACATGCATAACATGAAAACATTTCCCACATCAGAACCAAATAAAAACAACAAACACCCTTTAAATCCCAAACCCTATGCAGCACACAACCTGTGCAGGGAGGGACTTCAATGTTCAAGGTAGGGTTAATAAATGCTATATAAATGCTACAATATAATACAATTCAAGGCAGAGCAGTTTGCCCAATGCATAATTGTTACATAAGTCTCTAACTGCTGTATGTTCATGGACATTTTGGTTTCTCTTTACCACCAGTAGACAAGTCTACTATTTTTACATTTGTTCAAACAGTTCTTATAGCTTGAATCTGCTATAGATCATTTTCTCCAGTGGGTATGGGGAAGGAGGTTTAGGGGGATTGAACATCTATTCTGCCCCGAAGATTAACTGATAAATGCTCTTTTACTGAACGTTGGTCAACATGAAGAACCAATGTATGATCTAAAATCTTGACTTCTGGACTGCTGACTCTAACACAATTAATTGTGATTATTGTGAGACATAACAAGGACCATAGCTGGAAATGAGGGGTCAGGGACATGCATTATCTTTCACAGTAACTGTCTGACTGCCCACTGCTCTCTTGGTCAATTTTTTTGCCTCTTTTATCTTGGGACCATTTGATGTTTGTGATCTACTTGACACTCCACCATTTTTCTAATTCCACTTGTGAAATGCGTTGTGCCTTTTAACCTAAAATATGACCATTTGACATGAGGCGTTTATAATCTATAGATTGATTCCCCACAACCTACTGCCAGCACCCTTCTAGTTGACAAAAAAGGCATTTAGCCTCATGCAAGCAGTCTTCCACGCAACTCACCTTCTTTACTATTCTTGACTTAGAGCCTAATTTATTTTTTGGTGCATGGAGCAATCTCCGTTGGCCTGGTGGAGGACTTAATATCCGCCAAGCCGAAACTACTCTGCCTGTCAAATTTAGAAATGACCGCCAAGCTGGCAGTCATTTCTAAATCTTTGGAAGAAACCGCTGTCACAGCGATTGAAGTCAATCCTATTTAAAGTGTGGTGCATGGCTCTATCAACAGGGCAGAACCATCCATCAATTTTTTTTTTTAAAGTTCAGAATAAGGTTTAAAAAAAAATGGAAATACGTTTGTCAGTTTCACCTCTCCTTGTCGTCAGTGTTTTCCTAGTGATGATGGGCAGATAAAACAGACGTCAAATTCCGCTCATCTAAATCAGGCTAAGTTAGACTAGTCCATCTCAGTCGTGGTTAAAACCCTCCAACGGGCAACAGAGCAAAGGCCAGTGGAATGTTTTGATCCCTGTGGAGATCGACCAGTCGCCGGTGTGATTTAACCCAATGGCCCCCTGCATTTAAATCGGGCAGGCGGACCAGTCTTGGCAGTATGGATACTCTGTCACCGTTGCGACAGAGTATCTATACTGCGAAGGTATAAATCAGCCTGCTCTTGATGTTGTTGGTGGCCGGAGGGAGGAGACATTTGAATGACTACACTGCCCTGAGTTTCCAGGAGGAGGTGGAATTTGGCTCGCAGCACTACTAAAGCACCCGCTGAACCCGCTGTGCAGGACACAACCAGGCACATGCTCGGGTGAAGACCAGCCCAAGAGTGGGTCTGCGCCCGTCACAGGCCAGAGGAGACCAGGCCACCGCATTTTTATCTATGATGCTAATGGGGTGTTTTATTGTATAATATGGGAAAAAGAAAAGCTGTCAGTAACTCTATCCCCACTTCTAAAGGTACCACAATTGACTATTTTAGAAAGAGCAGTGTGGGTAATTACAAAACAAACTGCGCTAACTGAGGAGAGAAGGCTGTTGATTGAATGAGCAGGCCCCTACTATTGTGAATGTTAATTTGGAGCCTACATACCTTTTCATGGAAGAGGTTAACTCCTGTACTGCTGGCCCTGAGACAAACCTGAGCATGAACGTCATTTAGGGGCTAGGAGGGGTCGTACCTGCGACCCTGGCTTGCCTCTTGCAATCCCTGGCACTGCCTTTGCGACCCCTGGCACTGCCTTTGCGACCCCTGGAATCAGAGGTGGTAAAATGAGTGCCAGGAACACAGTGGCAGCTCATCTTAATGAACGTCAGGTGGGGCTGCCCTATCGTTGGTTTTCTGTCAGTTAATTTATTACATTAATTGTGAATAATATAATACAAATTTCACTGTTCACTATCAGTGTAGTAAAATGGTGTTCAATTAGCTGAAATATAACCCTCTCTGGCAGGCGAGGTATGTAAAAAAGGCTTTTAAGTGTATGTGGTGTGCATGCTTGCGGGTGGGAGTGTGTTTATGTGAGTGTGTGTGTAAGTGTGAATGTGTGTGTATGTGTATGCCCTGAACTATGGCATTAGAGAGCAACCCTCATTGGATAGTAGTTTCAGATGGACCTGCCAGTGGCTCCTTCTTACCCTCAGTTACCAAAGGCCCTTCTGTACCTCCTTCAAACTCGCCCCATTCTGTGTTGTCTTTAGTGGGTCAAGAAGGCATCAAAGGCTTTGCCTCAAATTGGATATTCCTGCAGACAGTCGAACCTGTTCCTGTTTCTTCTTATGAATCTTCGATAAATTCAATCACTTGTGAGGATCCCCTGGGGTTGGTCCTCCCCAAGTTCTTTATGTGACCGAGAGTTAAACTTTTGCTCATGTACACAGCAAAGCACTTCATGTAAGCAGACGAAGCTCCACCTAAGACTAAGAAAAAAGGTGGGAGAAATGCCATTTTCTAATACCTCTGGGTTATTTGCCATTATATGGTAGATGTTCTCTAAATTATCAAAACTCACACTCCAAACTCTGAAAATCTTCCTTACAAATAGGCGTCCTCTCTGAAGCTTCAGCCTTTCGCATTATCCTACCCGCCAGTGCCCTTCCTCCACTGTGGTGGTAGGAAACCAAGTCATTCTGCTGAAGGTCAGTCTTAACTTGATTTCTCAAATATCTGCAGTATCCAAGTGTTGTCTTTTTCACCTTTGGATTTTTCATCTGCTGTCCTTGGTCCAGTGGGCCTTTATTTTACCCCCACTGGTTGGGGGTACCGAACTTCAATTGAGCACCCTGATTATTCCATCTGCAGCCATCACATTTTTCAGAAAGCTGCTGCCTGGCCTTTGCTGAAACTGAAGGATGCCTACCATATATCTCATGCTCTGGACCAAATATGCAGAATTAATTTCAAGGACAAAATATTCTGTTGTCACTTTGAGTTACATTTGGAAAATTTCCTCCAGCCGGAAGTTTAGGACTCGTGGCTTTCCACACAGAAAGGTCTTTATCATTCCCAGCATGCCGTTCCTCTAATTTCGAAACAACCATGAACCCCTTCAGGCATAAAATATCTCATAACAAAGCATTCCAATCAAGTTCAAACTTTAAAAAGAAATGCAGAAGGGATACACAATGCATGCATTAATTTGCATGAACCATATAACTAAACGTTTCTACCGAGTAAAATAACTCATTGATTCCACCCTATTAAACATAAAGTTATGTGAAGAGCTTGACAATGTTGTTGGTACTTCACCTCGTTCTTAGAGGCAGTGGGGAAATGGCAGTCACATACCATGCACATGGTCCCAGAAGAAATGTTTTAAGGCATGGGCAAAGTGGGCAATTGCCTAGGACTATCCAACATCCAATGGACACGTGGGAAAGTTAACTATCTCTATTTGACCTCTGGCTATCCCTATTTCTTTATTTAAACGTCTCCCTTTCTACCTACATCTACCTCTGACTCTATTAACCTACCCGCTGCATTTTTGGCATCCAAGCAAGATATATTTCAGCTGCTTTGATGTGACCCTGTTTAAGTTTAACATTCATTTTATTATGGTTTAGCATCACACAGACTTGAATTAGCAAGAAATGGGCAATAAAATTCAAATATGTTCCATATACTTGCCTGCCAAATCTGTCTTACTCATGGCCCCACTATCCATAAGATGACAATGAGTCCTGGTTACAGCACAATTTACAGAGAGGATGACCTCTGGAGGCCCACTGTGCCACATGCTTGCACGGCTAGAGTAGCACCGGAACCTGTGGGCCAAGAGAGAAACTGGAGCTTGCTGGACTTCTACAGCAATGGAGTTTGTAGACCAAGAGAGAAACTTCAGCTTGCAGGACTTGAGAAGAACCGCAGCCTGTAAGCCAAGAGAGGTCCTGGAGCTTGCAGGACTAGATCAACACCAGAGTTTGTAGGCCAAGAGAGAAACTGGAGCTTGCGGGACTGGGTAGCACGGGAGCTTTTTGGCCAAGAGAGATCCTGGAACTTGTAACACTGAAACAGCACGGAAGCTTGCAGGCCAATAGAGAAAATGGAGCTTGGACTAGGGCAGCACCAGAGCTTGTAGGCCAAGAGAGAAACTGAAGCTTTCAGGACAGAAACAGCACAGGAGCTTGGAAGACTGGAGCAGCACCTGAGCCTGTAGGCCAGGAGATAACTGGAGCTTGCAGGACTGGGGCAGCACTGATGCTTGTAGGTTAAGAAATATCCTGTGGCTTGAGGAATGGAGTAGAACTTGAGTTGTAAGGTCTGGAGCTGAACAGGAGGGAAACAACTAACAGCATGACCAAACTAGAGATGCTGCAATGCATAGGTGCATTAGCCAGGGACCCTATATTCACCAGTGGAGCATGATCACACAGACAGTAAGAGGCTATTCCCAGAAACTGGCAGGCAGGGACTGGTGTGAGAAATGTACATACTGAAATACTGTCCAAGTTTGGTGGTCATTTGGGAATGTCATCTTGGCATCCTGCTTGTAATTATGCTGTCCTGTCCTAGAACCATAACAATTCATAAATCTAGTGTTTTTGTTATCTTCTGAACACAACACAAATTGTGGATATTAATTATGGATGTAAACATCATCTGGGTGGCATACTACTCTCTGTACTGCCTAACGACAACAATGAGCAGGTGTAAGGTGAGCAGAGGAAAATATAAGGAGCTGTACTGCATTCTATAAGCTGTGTCCCTCCTAACATTTGACCCATCTGAGATTAACAAATTGTTTTTGCTGAACACTGCAAATTATACAACACAAGACGATTATGCGACTGATGTAGCAAAACCATAATTATGCAGACAATGCTGGAGAAGCCTAATTGCATGATTCCAGATCTCGAGATTACAAACATTTTTTCATTTGTCTTCTGAAAGTTTCTTTAATGCAATAGTAGTGCAGAGTGAAGAGGGATAGAGTGTAGTTGTGTACAGTGGAATAGCAGATATTGGAGTGGAGTACAGTTGAGTGGGGTACAGTGGAGAGGCATAGAATGGAGTGGTGTAGAGTGGAATAGCGTACAACGGAGGGGCGTGGAGTAGAGTTGTATAGAGTGGAGTGGAGTGGCGTTGGAGTGGAATAGCATACAGTGGAGTGGCATAACGTGTCGTCCTGTACAGTGGAATAGTGCATAGTGCAGTAGCGTACAGTGGACTAGGGTACAGTAGAGTGGAATACACTGGAGTGGTGCATAGTGGACTGGTATAGAATGGAATAGTCTACAATGGAGTGGTGTAGACTGTAGTCAGAATAGCATAGCATTGTGTGGCGTATAGTGGAGTGACATAGACTGGAAAAGCGTAGAGTGGAGAGGAGTAGAGTGTAGTTGCATACAGTGGAATAACATATATTGGAGTGCTGTTCATTTTTTAACATATATTGTTTTAAACTTTTATTTAAGTACAGCTGTACTTCCTAAGAAGTACTGCAATACTCCGTATATTTTTTTTTAATATGGAGAACCTTATAATTAATTTTCCCTACCAATTACCACTTTAGTAAAGTGGTAATAGGTAGGGAAAAATATATAATCTAATATTTAATTATATCTAAGGCACTTAAAACAACATGGTTGCCTTTAACTTTTGTAAAGGCAGTCATTAGCCAATCACATAATGCCTTGTCATAGCTACGTCCAATGGTACTTTCAGAAAATACTGTGAAATTTCATGAAACTACTGCGGCCACAGAACTAAGTTAAAATGCCTCATAACTTAAAAAATACTTAAACTACCTACCTGTATTACCCCAAAAGTGTCAGCTACACACCATAATCTATTAAAAAAACTTAAGGCAATAAGATGAGAAGGCCCTCCGCAGGCAAAAACAACAAAAGCCAGTTGCCCTATCTGGCCTGTAAATTAAACCATAATCATAAAATTTGTCGGCCACTAAAATTAATCCAAAGTACAAATACATTGCTCTCCTATTTTATTCAGAGTTGTAATCTCTATTGATTCGCTATAGTGATGAATACAGGCCCCAGCTAGGCCCGCAGGACACAAGGGTTCGCTCTCCTGTAATGGAATCTATAAGGAAGTTGGCACGGAAACTGCAAAGTACAAAGACAGAGTTTATTAACCCTTAAGGGTGGTCCTACAATCCATACAATACCCTTCAGTATTGCATAGAGTAGCACAAAGAACTTGCGTACACGGTCCCCTTTTATACACAACAGAGGGGCTCATAAGTGGGAGGATACAACATGAGGCGAGGAATGTTACCTTTTATGGACATTTTCGATACAAGATCAATATGTGGGCGGAGCTGACATACTCCTTTGAGCCCGCGAAAACATGGTCAAGCAAGGACTAACTGATAACAGATGTGGTCAAGTCTGGGCATGCGCCAGGCGGACAAAGGAACTATTTATAGACTGTTACTAGGCAGATTACAAGAGCAACTAACACGAAGATAGGACTCTCCTCGTGTTGAGCACGTGGAGACATGACAATACAAAATGGAGTCCAAACTTCAGTCAACATAACGAAAGAGACATGTGTAAGGCAGGAGAATTCTTGTCTTTAGTAAATGCTTAATCACATCGTAGTTTCAATTTACAACAGACGACCCTTTCAGCATTTACTGAAGACATCCGGTTTGTTAGGATAATCATCGTATATGTCAATTGTCATCATTTCTTCTACTTCTTTAGCTAAACGTTTCTGATAAGTGACATTGGCAATAGCTTTCTTATCGGGGATACAGAATGATACACATAAGGAACAGAGCAAGGGACCACATTGGACATAGATGCAGCAAGAAAACAGAACTGCTATAATTATACAGAGACCAGTTAAAACCTTCCAACCCCAAGCAGTGATCAATGCCCAAAACCATCCAGAAAAGGACCAAGTGCCGTTTTCTGTATGGATTTCAGCTGCAATTTTATGCAACCTGTTGATTGCATTATAGACTGACGGTGTGTGGTCAGGGATAAACACACAGCAGCTACTTCCGATAATTTTACAAGCTCCACCTCGATCAGCTAACATAACATCTAACACCATACGATTCTGCAATGCAACAATTCTGGTAATCTGCAATTCTTCCGTAAGATTCCCAAGAGCAGCAGCGGTTTGGTTTGTCACAGCCTCTACCACTCTTGTTAATCTTCGAACTTTCCTACTATTTAGGGCAGCTCCAACGAAGAAAAACAATCCTAAATTAAAATCAATATACTGCTGCAGACTGGTGTCAGTCTGATCCACGTCATCAATTGATAGAGTACGTTTATACCTATTTACAGTCACATTATTTAACAACTTCAAATCCTTATGATAGGATGCAGGTGCCAAAAATACAGGAGGCAACAGAAATGCTACATAACATACTCCGGACCAACCGGCTGGCAAACGGTAATAACCTTTATTTCCGCATACGAAGTATGTATTATGGGATGCTAAGAAGGTACTGTTATTCAACCCGTCGATGTTTAATATGGTAATACAATCGCTAACACCAACAGGAATATAACCCACACTTTGGACACACAGGTCCGCTTGAGCTTGTGCCACTTGAATCACAAATTTGTCTTTTCCCACAGTGTCTCTGGTGTTCGTGAAAACATAAGGAATCGATTCATTGTCTGGTCGATACTCTTCCCATTCCCAAATTGTCCCATTCGCTTGCGGATATCCATCTTTATCCTGATGACATTCTTTATTGAGTCTGAAGAGTAATCGTCCCACTGTGGGTTTCCGAGTGGCAAAAAGCAAAGTGTACCATGCTCTACAAGAGCCATTATGAGAGAAAGGAAGAGGTATGAATGGCGTCCCTCCTTTCTTCTGGTGAGCTGGCATCATACCACATATCCAACAGTTCGTAGCATTCGTGGCAACGTGGGTATGATGCAACATCTGGATGAAAGTGTTATTCAAATAAGACTGACGATGCTTCAATTCTTGATACGGAAGGGTATAGAAGTAGTGCTCCTCAGGCACTGGAGTGGTCAACACAAGTAACTCTCGAGCAGGAGTCACATCCTCCACAAACCATGTGGTTATCCCAACAATAGCTACTGTGAGCATAAAACCTGTTGCACAAAGGATCTTCTTTTTCTCCATGTCAGAATAGAGAATCAATATCTTCCTGAAACTAAAAGGTTTGTCAGAACTCTTCCCCTTGGGCAGCGGTCGATTTCTTCACCAACGGGCCAAGACGGGTGTCGCTACACTAATGCAGGGCTGATCCCCCCCCTTGCCTCATTGGCTCTCCGTTTCACTAACCCAAGGGCCGTTCTGACAACATGTCCCGATACTGAAGGATTCACTTTCTTGGCCTCAGATGATATCGCTTTCCTCCAGGAGCCGCGTGGTCCGGAAAGAGCTCCTCAGCGTCGTTCGATTCCACAGCACGGCCTTTCTCTGTGGTCAGAATCTCTCGTTGATCGGTCAATACAGCAGGCTCCACCAATCCGGGCGGTACTTTGCGGCAGTGCAGGGAATGGATCCAATTCTTTCTGTTGGAAACTCGCACAGCCGTCCTCGTTGCCAGTAAGACTTGCTCAGGACCAACCCATCTCGGCTCCAGGCTGTTCGTCCTGTCAAAGATTTTCACCATGACATAGTCTCCAGGCCGGAGACTATGTCCTTCGCCGGTGGACCGATCAGGGAGCGCCTCCCGGACCTGTTGATGAATAGAAACCAAGTTATCCGTTAACTGTGCCAGATAATCATTCATCATTACAGAAGGTACATCATACACAGTCTTAGGTTTTGGTGGACCCCAAATATTCATTGGACGTCCAAAGACAATCTCGTACGGTGTAAGACCGATTCGAGAGTGCGGTACCGACCTAATTGACAACAACGCCAGCGGTAAAGCATCTGGCCAAGTCAAAGACGTCGAAGCTTGGATTTTAGCGATCTTGAGCTTCAGTGTACCATTATACTTCTCGACTAGTCCTGCAGATTGAGGGTGGAATACTGCGTGGAACTTCTGGGTGATGCCCAGACCCTTCAAAACATACTTTATAACATCCGTTATAAAGTGGGGTCCGTTATCACTCCACAGAAGTCTACAAACGCCATATCGAGGGAAGAACTCCTTCAACAGCATCTTGGCGGTAGTCATTGCAGTATTGTCCTTCGTAGGGTATGCCTCAACCCATTTGCTAAAGGCACACACCACTACTAGAACATACTTCAAATTGTTACAGCGCTCAAGCTGGATGTAATCCATCTGCAGAACCTCAAAGGGCGCAGTAGGTGTTACAAATCCTCCTGCTGGGGTTCGAGTACCCTTTCCTGGGTTGTACCTCAGGCAGATCATACAGGTCTGCACCACCCTCTTTGCCGTGCTAGCAATCTCTGGATGCTCCCAGACTTGGGTAAGCAATTTTACAATTGCGGAAGCTCCAACATGTGCTAGCCCATGTGCCATCTGAACCATAGGTTGTACAAAAGCCGTGGGTAATTTCCATCTATCCATCTGCTTATTTCTCCAGCAACCCTCATCATCCAATTCTCCCTCACTGGACCATTGCTCCCGTTCTTTGTCAGAAGCGGTCCTCTGTATTTCTCGCACTTCTTCCTTCGCATCATGCCATCTTTCTACTTGTGACTTCACTACATACATGGTAGTAGCACCGGGCTGCATCGCAGTCTCCCGTGCCACCCGGTCTGCTAACGCATTCCCTTCTCCAACTTTATCGACTACTTTCCTATGGGCGCTACATTTAACGATGGCAATTTTCTTCGGATATGTCAATGCAGTTAAAAGATTATGAACTAACTCCCCATGCATTATTTGTACTCCATGTGATGTTAAAAACCCTCTCTCCTTCCAGAGCAGGCCGAAATCGTGCGCTACTCCGAAGGCATAGCGGCTATCTGTATAAACATTCACACACAATCCTGTACTGAGCTCACATGCTCGTGTTAATGCTATCAGTTCCGCTGCTTGAGCTGATTTCTGTGGTATGCGTGCTGTCTCCACTATTGTTTGCAATGTGGTAATTGCATACGCTGCTGAAGTCGTACCATCTGGTAGCTTCAGGCATGACCCGTCCACCCACAGTTCTCCATCTACATCTGAAAAGGGCGTATCCTGGAGATCAGTACGACCCTTTGTTTGTTCCTCAGTCACAAGGATACAATCATGTGCTTTCCGTGCCTCAGACCGAGTCTCGGGGTATGGCAACAATGTGGCCGGATTTAACGTCACGCACCTCTTTAACGTAATATGAGGAGCCAAAAGCGTCAGCTCATATCCCGTTAAACGGGCACTGGTCAAATGCTGCGTCTTTGTCTGATTAAGCAAGGCGTCAACAGCATGGGGGACTAATACCAACAGCTTATGAGATAACACAATTCCCTCGCTTTGGCGTATTGACACAGCTGTTGCCGCAACCGAGCGAAAACAACCAGGCAATGCTCGGGCAACAGGATCAAGTACAGCCGAAAAATATGCACAAGGGCGCTGCTTGTCGCCGTGCATCTGCACTAAAACTGATAATGCACATCCATCTTTCTCATGCACATACAGCGAAAAAGGTTTGGTATAATCAGGAGTCCCTAACACTGGTGCTGAACAGAGAGCCTGTCGCAATTTCTGAAAGGCAGTGTCACACTCATTCGTCCAAGGAAGAGGGATAGGTGTGTCCTTTGTCAAAAGAGCTAACAATGGCTTAGCTATGTGTGAAAACCCTAGTATCCATTGCCTACAAAACGAAACGAGACCCAAAAATGCACGCACGTCCTTCTGCGTGGACGGTGTCGGCGTGTCCAGAATCACTTGGACACGATCTGGTGTGAGTGCACGCCCCTCCTTAGACAAAAGGTGACCCAGATAAGTCACCTTTGGTCTACAGAATTGCAACTTTTTCCGAGAGACTTTGTGATTGTGGGATGCCAAAAAGGAAAGCAAGGACAACGTACTCCTTTCACACAACTCCGAAGTGTCGGCCGCCAACAAGATGTCACCGACATATTGAATGAGGGCGACACCCTCAGGCAGAACAAAGGAGTCCAATTGTCTTTTCAAAGCTTGACTGTAAATGCTAGGGCTTTCTGTGTAGCCCTGAGGGATTCTACAAAATCGGTAAGACCTATTATTTAGAGTGAAACCAAAGAGGTATCGACTATCGGGATGAATGGGAATGGAAAAGAAGGCCTTTTTCAAATCAATAACTGAAAACGTGGTCGCCGTAGGCGGGACCAAAGTAAGCAACGTCGTGATATCAGAAACCACTGGGTACTGGGGTATCACGATCTTGTTTACTTCTCTCAAATCAATGATAAACCGATAGACTTTGGCATCCGTATCCTTTTTCAAAATGGGTAGAATCGGGCTATTACAAACGTTATAGGGAACTTCTTCCACTACTCCCACCTTAATCAAATCCTGCACAATCTGTATAAGAGCCTCTTCCCCCTCCTGCGAAATACGATACTGCGGAAGGCGTGGTAACACCGCCCCCTCCTGGACACTAATGTGAACAGGCGGAATCACCATCTGTCCCACATCAGTATCCGAGGTGGCCCACAGAGCACAAGGGAGGGTAGCTAACACAGCATCTTCTGTAACCACACACATCCGTTCAGACAGGGGGTAATTGTCATTCAATATCACCCGCACTCCAGCAGGGGAACAGCGATCGTAGCTCTGAAGTGCTTCAGCATATCAAGGCCCATAATATTGTCCGGCGTGTTCGGGGCAAGCAAAAACGGACAGGGTGCAGAAAAGGAATCAGCCTGAAATGTGAGGGGCCGCGAAAGAGGGCTTCGGGAGAGTGTACCATCAAACCCTACCGATGTAACCATTAAGCCAGATGGGGGAGCCCTCGGAACCAATTGTTTAGACAGCGCACTACGAGTCGCTCCTGTATCCACTAGGAACTGATCAGTAGAACCCAAAACCTCAGCTGATACGTAAGGACCCTTCTGATCAACCGGCACCTCTGAGGAAATATGAATTTTGTGATCAGTTATGTCCCCTATCGTAGACCACAACGGCTCCATGTGCATGCTATAAGTACATGTATGTTCCCTCCAGTTCCAGTTATGAAGACGCAAATACATGTGCGTCCACCGTCAACATGTCCTCTTTCAGATCCGCCATGAATGGGTCAGATATTCCATTCCTAAGTATGAAAGGCCACCGACTTTATGTGGTTCACTTTCCACATTTTACAGATTCAGGCGAGTAGGCCCTGAATTCTGCCATCAAGCCTTTTCCTGCCTTCTGCCTCTGAAAGCTCCAGTCCGAGCCTGCATCTGTATCCATGAACTTTGTCCTACTCCCTGCGCGGCTAACGGTGCCTGATCCAGCCTGTTGCCTGCCAAAAACTGTATTTCACCTTCAAGATTATCTGCTCCGCTCCTCATCCGATGCATTCCTGTCTAGTAGTTAGGTACACATTCTTCCAGCTACAGTGCAAAGGGCCAGGCCTCACTGTCCTCATGCAAGTAATTCATAGCCCCTGTTACCATGGAAGATTCCTGCCCCCTCGCATCTCATGTAGACACTTAGACGCTTGTACACGCACTAACAGTCAGTATAGAATAGATTTCATCATAGAGACCTTTCCTTTTGGATAATACAGTTCTTTAAAACATAAGATATTAGATATAATTTGGGATTAGGTTGACATGACCCCCCAGACTTCTGTCTCCACATGTAGAGCTAAATGTCAAGTCCCCTTCACCCTCTAGTTGCACGTCAATCACACGTCATGCGGCTGCGCGCGCATCTCTGCCAAATATTTCTGCTGACATTGCAGGATTCTCTTATGGATCCACCCACTTGTGACATCATGTTTAATGACGTATTTAGTTACGCCTATGTTTACGCCTTTTTTCATTACGTATGTGTATCATATCTGTATTATCAGCTGTTACGCCTCTTGCATCTGTCTTAATGTAATGCTTTCCATATAAATACCATTACTTGTCAATAACGTATTGCCTTCCCTTCCTGATCCTTCGTGGTGATGGAATTTGAAGCCTACAGTTCGAACTGTAATTCCTTTGTAGAGGAATAAAGCCTTTTAGAACCTCTAATACCACGGATTCTGCCTCTTATATTTACTGAGTTATTCTTACTAGACTTTACCGCATAAAAAATAGTACCGGTAATGAAATATTTACCACATAAATTGGCGCCCGAACAGGGACACTTTCTCATCTCACGCGCCGGAGGTGCGTTGCAGGCCCGGTCTCCTGCCACAGCTGAACGGACAAAAACGCGTACCTGCAGGATTTCCTGTATCTCCCTCCGGCCAAGCGGGGGCGACTGAGGCTGCGATCAACACCCAGACGAGGCGGTGAGAAGTGCGAAGTATCCTGACCAGAGCCTAGCTGAGAGAGCAAGATCCGAGGTATACAGAGGCCCACCAGGTTCCGAAGTTCCGAGTCCAGTCGAGTCGAGTCCAGTCCGGTCCAGTTTCAGTTCAGTTCCGAGGCCTTCCGTTCCGCGCTACCCGGTGAGTACCATTGCCGGGGAGGCATTTAAACGTGCACATAGTCTGTGCCGGTCAAGACGGGTTTGGGTACACAAATCCGGTCTGCACTGTTTCAGCAGTGTATCTGTACTGTTTAGCAGTATATCTAGTATGTCTTGCATATAATTAAGTATTATCTAGTGTTAGTATTATGTCAGTAACTAGTTTTCTATTAGTTATCATCGTTCGTTAAAACTGTTAAATGTTAAATGTTTCAATACGTTCTACATATTGTGGTGTGAATGATTGTTCATTATTGTGTTTATTGTATTAAGTGTGTTCAAGTAATAAGGTCTAAAAATGCCGCTCTTTTCAAAACTAAGACAGATTAAAACCAGAAAAGGGGTACTCGAAGAAGCTGTTCCCATTCCACCTAGGGACACCCCAGGATACTTTATGTATCATAAGCATGGCCTAGATGCCGTGTTATTTCTTGATTTATGGGTGGACTACACCAAGGATTTACCAGAGAGTCAGAGATGGCCCGCAGCGGGGACCTGGGATGCAGATTGCATCATGAGAGTAGAAGAAGAATTATGGAAAAAGAAAGCCAGACAGTCACAGAAAGATGCCATTGAATTATGGCGTAAAGAATCATATAGACGTACAGAAAAAGCGCTCAGACAGGAAGAGAAAGGTAGGGAGAATTCAAATAAAGCCTGAGAAAATCTATTAATTGAGGAAGGTACCCGAGTAAAATCAGAACAAGTAGATAGACAAAGAAATACCCTTATGAATGGTATGTATCCTCTTCTGGCCGAAGGGTTACCTCAGGCCACCCCGGAAATACCGAAAAACTTGACACCCCCATTACTCCCGATAAAAGCACATCCTAAAACAGCAAAAGACGTTTTCCTTTCCTCCTATTTAGAAGACGTAGCTCCCGAGTATGCTAATACCATACCAAACACACCGCTTGCTGATGGTGTTCAACGTCAAGATCATCCGTCTGTATCCCCGCAAAAACAGAGTCCTACGCCTATTCCCACAGGTCCGTCCGTTCCTACCGTTTTTCCCGCATCTACAATTTCTATCTTACGTCCATCGAATCCTTTCTTGCCCAGCACCTCAGATGGTGCTACAGGAGGTACGACAGACATGTTTGCCACACCGCCGCGAAATAAACAGACCCTTAGAGATTTAGCACTCCAACGTACACCCCAACTAGCGACATCCGACATGTTTAAAGAACATCTTGTGGATTGTAGATACGATCCAGTGCCAGGTCAACAGGATAGATTGCTACTATCATCACTACGTATACGACGAGCTACATTGTATTTAATGACGATACCAGGAATGGTTGAACACCTAGACAATATATATCACTTTGTCCAAACAGGGCGAGGCCCAGAAAGTATTAACGAAGCTATGGAATACCAGAAAGTGGATGTACAAAGACAACTACTACGTTTTTTCATAAACTGCGTGATCAGGAACCAAGACAGGCCTGGGGCAGATCATGATACCATGCAAAAACTTGCCAAATGGGGTCAGAACATATCAGACGAGAAACATGATAGACAGGCGTGTATAATCGCCATGTATCGAAAGATCCGTAAGGAAGTAGAACGAATACATAAAGAAAGACGAGAAGCAGACAGAATTGAATCAGAGGGAGAGGAGGAGCAAGAATCAGAACAATTAGAAACGATAGCTTACGTAGGTAGAGGAAGACCCCATAATAATACTAAAGGCTTTAATGATCCGATACGTCCGATACGTCCAGAATGTAACAGACATTTTCAAACCCCTATGTTAAATACAAGGTCCCCTGAACACCTATTCCAAGCCGCTGATAAACTACTCCGAGATCGAAGGGGGTACTATATGCTCGATTCCATAGATGAACAAGAATTAGCCAGGTCAGCAGTACAATGGGCTGACAGTCCCAGTAAATACAGTGATGATGCACTAGCACACACGTTTCTGAATCTTGCCCCAGACGAACAGCGTTTAGCTAGTATATACATGATTCAACACCTCCTTATATTATATAAAAGCCAACACTCCGATCCTGGACCCTTACCAGACATATTGACAGAATTACTCACGAATAAATGGAGAGGGTCAGGTACTGATTTAATTAAAGAAATTCTAGAATTTCGAAACCAGTATATAGTTTCCGCATACCCAGAACACGTCCCAGTTCCCACTATGGGAAGAAAAATGTATCACATAGATAGACAGAATCCGTTACGCGAAGTACACCCAATAAGAGGTGAAGATAATAACTTTACACGCGTGTTTGTGTACACGCCTATAACTAAAATTGAATTATTAGCAATGAAGAAAGTAGTACCCAGCCATGACAAGGATCCAGCAGGTTTCCACCGTGAGATAAAAGACATGTTACTCATGGGAGAGTATACCTACCCCGACATTATGAAAATATTAAAAGTATTAATGCCTGCCGGTGTTTACGAGAAACTCAAAGAAAAGGAATGGGAGGTGGGAGACCAAAAGATAGATTGGACAGCATTAGAAAACGAAGAAAAGGCCCGAGCTGCAGGATCAGGGCTTGGGGAAAAGACTACAGCACTACCAGGATTACTAGTGCAGGTACTGCCACGTTTATTAACTACGAAAAAGGAGGACTGGGGTGCAATCTCAGCCTGTAAACAAAAGCAAGATGAAGACACTAGTGATTTCTATTCCCGATTTGAAAAATGTTTTGGTATCAATAGTGGCATAAAAGCAAGTAGCGAGTCATATCCACATCTGTTTGTGACAAAATTAGTTGAAAATTCTCTGCCGCAAGTCAAGAATAGAGTATTGAAATTTGAGAGTACCTGGCAAGGTAATACCCCGTCACAGATGTTACAGATGTTACAATATCACCACAATAGAATTAGAGAAGAACAAGAACATGAACAAAGACGTATGAAAGATACGAAAATGAAAATGCTTGTGGCTCAGTCAGTTCCAGCTGATGGTCATAAAAAGGGTGATTCCACAGGTCCGGCGAAAGGGACGTGCAACTATTGTAAACAACAAGGTCATTATATACACGATCGTCCAGTCCTGAAACATAATATTGCCACAGGTAGAACCCAGGAAAGACCACGTCCACCTAGACAGGATCAGAATCAACAACAAATCCCTCAGCATGCACAACCTAGGTCAGCTCCGCAACAACTAGCTCCGCAACAGGCAGCTCCACAACAGACCGTAGCACCACCGCAAGCGCAGCCTATTGCTGCCACACAAGCAACAACGCAACAGATGTACCAGTATGCACAAAATGACTATCCCGATTATCAGCGATACACATGAAATAGCCTAGAGAGGGAAGTTGGCTTACCCCTTATCGAGGTTCCTGTAGATCAAGAGGGACCTTATGTACATAGTGAACTATTAGGGGAAGACAGAAAGTTTTTACTTGATACAGGGGCAAGCAGAACAACTATACGACACAGTGAAGTTCCAGGGGCACCCCTCTCAGGCTCACAGAATATTTCCCTTGGATTCTCAGGAAAACCTATCAGTAATGAAGTAACACAACCCCTACCACTTACGGTTGGTCCATTGACACGAACCACAGATTTATTGCTTACTAAATCATGTCCAGAAAACTTGTTAGGTATAAAAACATTGAAAGCTCTAGGAGCTATAATATGTTGTTCTCCGGAAGGAGTACGATTATTTTTACGTGACTTCAAAGGTCACTAGTGTCCAGAGACATGGATCACCGGCTGCAGAATTTACCTACACATCTATGGGCACAAGGCCCAACTGATGTTGGTTGCATGAACATTACACCATATCGAGTCACACTAAAAACAGGAGTAGTACTACCACGAATGCGACAATACAAGTTACCACCAGATGCTGTTGTGGCTTTGCTACAAATCATTGACGAGCTTATTGCACAAGGAGTGGTTGTAGAAACCGACTCCAATGTATGTAATTCCCCGATAATTCCGATTTTTAAAAGAACGGATCCGAAAGCATCACCAGTATATCGATTGGTTATTGATCTGCGCGAATTAAATAAATGTATTGTACCACAATACCCTGTGGTCCCAGATATCTCTTCATTACTAACTGCTATTGATTCAGAAGCAACGTTCTTTACTGTAATTGATCTCAAGAATGCTTTCTTTAGCGTCCCAATAGATCCGGAAAGTCAATATTTGTTCGGATTCAGTTTAAATGGACGAAGTTTGAAATTCACACGCGCTCCTCAAGGATTCACAGAAAGCCCCAGCATCTATAGCCAAGCACTGAAACGAGAACTTGACAGTATCCACATGCCAGTTAACACTGCCTTGCTTCAATATGTCGATGATCTGCTGATCACCGCCCGAAGCGAACCTGAATGTGAAAAAGCATCACTGACGGTTTTGAAATTTCTGGCCGACAAGGGGCACAAGGTGTCCCCTTCTAAGCTGCAATTCTGTGTCCAGCGAGTTGTTTACCTTGGGCACTCGCTGTCCAAGGAGGGAAGACAGCTTACACCCGACCGCATCCAGTTAATTGCTAACATGTCACCACCAAAGACACAAAAGGAGGTGCGGGCTTTTATAGGGCTCACTTCATACTGTAGGCAGTGGATCCCTCAATATGCATTTTTAGCAAAACCACTCATCCAGTTGACAACACAGGAGGCAGCCACATCGACTGTCCTCCCTTGGACTCAAGAACATACACATGCCTTTGAAAGCTTAAAGAAAGCTTTATGCCAAGCACCTGTTTTAGCAACACCATGTTACAGTAAACAGTTTACACTCTTTGTTACAGAACGCGAAGGTACTGCCTTGTCAGTACTCACTCAGGAACAAGCAGGATCACACAAACCATGTGCTTATTTCTCTAGTACATTAGATCCAGTAGCTCAGGCTCTTCCTGCGTGCCTGAAATCGGTGGCAGCAACAGCTTTAGCAATCAGACAAAGCGATGCCATAGTGTTAGGACATCAATTGACAGTACAAGTACCACACGCAGTAGAGGTTCTCTTGAACCGCACACAAACACAACACTTGACTATAGCGAGACTCACCGGTTATGAATTAACATTGTTTCAGCCACACATAGAAATCAGACATTGTAATACGTTAAATCCTGCCACACTTTTGCCAGTAAATGGAACAGATCCATTAGCACATGATTGTATTGAAGTCATCACCATCACGACGAAACCCAGACAAGACTTGACAGACATCCCTTTATCAGATCCAGACCTGACATTGTATGTAGATGGTTCATGTATGAGAACAAGTACAGGAGAGTTAGTGGCCGTGTACGCAGTCACAACAGACACTGAAGTCATTGAAACAAATTGTATTAACACTTTGTCAGCTCAAGCAGCAGAGCTCATCGCTCTGACACAAGCCTGTATTCAAGCCAAAAATAAGAAAGTCAACATATACACAGATTCACGTTATGCATTCGGAGTCGTCCATGACTTCGGCGTGCTGTGGCGAGAGAGAGGTTATTTAACTTCTCACGGTGCCCACATCCAACACGGACCCCTCATTCAAGCCCTATTAGACGCGATTCATCTACCTACTGCAATATCGATTATGAAATGCAAAGCCCATACAAAAGTTACCGATATCATTTCTCAGGGTAATGACCTAGCTGACAGAGCAGCTAAACAGACTGCTCAGAACCAGACTCATACAACTGACGCGACAAAGACAATAGTTCCGACACCAACACATTGCATGACAGTTAAGGATCCCGCCCTTGATGTAATTGACATACAGACACATGCTACACCAGAAGAAATAAAGAAATGGACTGAATTAGGAGGGATCCAAACGAATCAAGGATGGATGACGAAGGAAAAATCTATATGGTTTCTTCCCGACTCCATGGTTCAAGTCATCATTAACACAATACATAGTCCAGCACACCTAGGAGAAAAAGCTATGCTAGACAGTATTCAACACATTTGGTTCAACAAACACTTGCGAGCAGCAGCCAAACAGAAAGTACATACCTGTATGATATGTTGTCAGTTTAATCCAGGTAAAAGCATCCCCGTAGAGCAGGGTGGATTTCAACCTCCCGATCATGCTTTTGAAGTCCTCCAGATGGATTATATCCAGATGGAACGATGTCGAGGATTCAAATATGTTCTCGTAGTTGTCTGTGCTCTTTCCCGTTGGACAGAAGCCTACCCGGTTTCAGATTACACTGCCCCGACTACTGCCAAACAGCTAGTTCGAGAATTCTTCCCACGATTCGGTTTACCACGTGTTGTATACTCAGATAACGGCCAGCCATTCTCATCCGAACTAATGAAACACGTTTCACTTCTGTTAGGTTACCAATGGAAATTCCACTGTGTCCGACATCCCGAGGCAGCAGGTCTCGTGGAACGCCATAATCAAACTCTGAAAATCAGATTGTCCAAAATATGTGAAGAAAAAGGTGTCGATTGGATAGTAGCCTTACCAGTTGCGCTCTTTTACATGAGAATGGTAGCACATTCTCGAACAGGGCTATCCCCGTACGAGGTGATCTTCGGTAGACCACCAAATATGTGGGGGACGCCTATACCTCGCAAAATCACTGATGTTGACTGTAATATGCTGACAGATTACCTGGCTTCCTTGATGTCTGCACTACAATCTTGTCGTTCACAGGTAGCTGCAGCTTTTCCCGATAACACTGAGGTGAAGCCCCATGACGTGGTTCCAGGTGATCTGGTTCTGGTGCGGAATTTCGACCGGAAGACCCAACTGGAGCCTAGGTGGAAATCGCCTAAACTCGTTCTGCTAACAACAAGGACAGCCGTGAAGATCGAGGGACGTAAAGGGTGGTTGCACTCGAGTCATATCAAGAAATTTTATGGACTACCGTCCGATGTGAACACTCAGCCCTGCATTCCCTCACAGACAGACTCAAAGCTTCCCTTGGTTGAACAAACAAAAACCGAACTTTATAAACTGAAGCTAAGGTCTAGCAAGTCAGGCAATTTGATTGTTTAAGTCCTCTCCAAGGTGAATCGGTTGAATTTGTCTCTGACATGTATCCTCTAGACCGGAATAGAGAAAGAAATCGAC
Organism: Triturus cristatus; assembly: GCF_964204655.1. Taxonomy (NCBI): domain Eukaryota; kingdom Metazoa; phylum Chordata; class Amphibia; order Caudata; family Salamandridae; genus Triturus; species Triturus cristatus. The sequence goes on from NC_140580.1 coordinate 992,620,333, forward strand.
AGATGCAGCTTAAAAAGCATGCGTATTGTAAATCACTTCGTAGTCATTGCACAGTAACATTATTAATTTTGTTTTTTCTAAGTCTTCTGATCATCATCTCTAGTGTATTGCTACACATATACTACCCTATTTCTAAGCATGCTTACAATGTTACTGCTGAACATTCTTTTAGCGAACTACCTCCGCATGAGTTGTTTTATAGATTTGCGCTGCGCAACAACACTTTCATTAGTATGTTACATCATTCCCATCAGACCAGCAATGCTACAAATTGTTGGATATGTAGCCGACTCCCTCCCTATCAGAACTATAAGGGAGTTTTGCCCCTCTTTCCGTACCCATTCACTCATAATGGCTCCTGTGGAGCATGGTTTAGTTTGATCAATTCTCTAGATTCAAATTCAGTAGTGTATCAAGACAACTGGGTATGGGGAAACCTGAACCTAGTTTTGCTTAAAGTCTGCTACCCTAACAAGGAGGGACTTCCCAAAAGAACAGGAACTAATCTAGAAAATGAAGTATATGGATTAGGTAATTTTACACTTAACCTCCTGATTCTGAATGTCGAATCCGAAGCTACACCAATCTTGCCCGCTATGTCAGTATTCCCAGTTAAAGGGGAATTATGTGTAAGAAAGAATGGTTCCATACACATGGGCCATAGTAAATGCACCACTGTAATAAAATTCAGTGATCAAGGCAAGTCTACATTTAGAGCTTCCCGTCATTCCTACTTCATATGTGGCCAGACTGCATATATACGTCTACCTCTAGATTGGGATGATACCTGTTAAATAGCATTCCTTCTGCCACCTGTCTTCCTAGCCCCTCCTGACTATCACAGAAATACCCATTTAGTACACAATAGGCAGCAGAGAGATCTCCCGATTGTCGATTACACTGAAACGGCATGGGAGCAATACACAGATTTCAATAAAGGTTTCTTTCCCTATATAGGTACAGTCACTAATAGTAAACTGATACGTAGATTAACTAGAACCCTTGAAGCAGTAGTGAATGAGACTACTTCCGCCTTAGGCAATTTAACAGAAGAGCAGTCTGCTATGCGGATTGTTGTGCTTCAAAATCGTCTTGTCCTTGACGTCATCCTGGCCGATAGGGGCGGAGCTTGTAGGGTCATCGGATCAAGTTGCTGTGTTTTCATACCAGAAAACTCGCCGTCAGTATATAAAGCCATAACTCGCCTTCATAAGATTATAAGCCAGATACACCAGAGTCCAGGCACCTGGACTTGGTCCGGTTGGTTCTGGAGCGTGTTGTCAGCCTGGGGATGGAGGATCCTATCCTTCCTAGGTATTGGCTTCCTCATACTATTCAGTTGCTGCTTATGTCTACAATGTGGGCCAGCGATTTGTGGTCTGTGTGCCACATCGTGTATCCCGCATCCAAGTTTTCGTTCAAGATCCCGGAAGAAGAAAGAAGAACAAATGATGCTATACGAACAGATCGATGGATTGATGAAGATTGATATCTCCTGAGGGTCCGTAGGGGACAAGGAGGGAATGAGGAAATATGAATTTTGTGATCAGTTATGTCCCCTATCGTAGACCCCAACGGCTCCATGTGCATGCTATAAGTACATGTATGTTCCCTCCAGTTCCAGTTATGAAGACGCAAATACATGTGCATCCACCGTCAACATGTCCTCTTTCAGATCCGCCATGAATGGGTCAGATATTCCATTCCTAAGTATGAAAGGCCACCGACTTTATGTGGTTCACTTTCCACATTTTACAGATTCAGGCGAGTAGGCCCTGAATTCTGCCATCAAGCCTTTTCCTGCCTTCTGCCTCTGAAAGCTCCAGTCCGAGCCTGCATCTGTATCCATGAACTTTGTCCTACTCCCTGCGCGGCTAACGGTGCCTGATCCAGCCTGTTGCCTGCCAAAAACTGTATTTCACCTTCAAGATTATCTGCTCCGCTCCTCATCCGATGCATTCCTGTCTAGTAGTTAGGTAAACATTCTTCCAGCTACAGTGCAAAGGGCCAGGCCTCACTGTCCTCATGCAAGTAATTCATAGCCCCTGTTACCATGGAAGATTCCTGCCCCCTCGCATCTCATGTAGACACTTAGACGCTTATACACGCACTAACAGTCAGTATAGAATAGATTTCATCATAGAGACCTTTCCTTTTGGATAATACAGTTCTTTAAAACATAAGATATTAGATATAATTTGGGATTAGGTTGACATGACCCCCCAGACTTCTGTCTCCACATGTAGAGCTAAATGTCAAGTCCCCTTCACCCTCTAGTTGCACGTCAATCACACGTCATGCGGCTGCGCGCGCATCTCTGCCAAATATTTCTGCTGACATTGCAGGATTCTCTTATGGATCCACCCACTTGTGACATCATGTTTAATGACGTATTTAGTTACGCCTATGTTTACGCCTTTTTTCATTACGTATGTGTATCATATCTGTATTATCAGCTGTTACGCCTCTTGCATCTGTCTTAATGTAATGCTTTCCATATAAATACCATTACTTGTCAATAACGTATTGCCTTCCCTTCCTGATCCTTCGTGGTGATGGAATTTGAAGCCTACAGTTCGAACTGTAATTCCTTTGTAGAGGAATAAAGCCTTTTAGAACCTCTAATACCACGGATTCTGCCTCTTATATTTACTGAGTTATTCTTACTAGACTTTACCGCATAAAAAATAGTACCGGTAATGAAATATTTACCACACCTCAACTGATTCTAACCCCCATCCAACGCATTCCTATGCATGCTGAGAATCATGGTACCCAGAACGGTCAATCCCCGACACTTGATACTGGTTTTGTCGATCGAAAACATTAGACCTATCTCGTTGCTGCCCGGCAGGGTCAAAACGAGCGTGATCATTAGAATTCCCTCTAAAATTCGAGAAACCCCCTCTACCTCTCGGGCCACCCTGATTGTGTCCCTGACGCGAAGCATGCAACGCTGGGCAATCTCTGGCCCAGTGTCCCGATTGCTTACAATACGCACATTGATTCCTGTTCAGATCAGATCGGCCCGAGGGAGGACCATAAAATCCTCCCCTACCTCTATTTACACCCCGTCGTGGCGGACCATATACTTGTGCTAACATCACCTTTGTTTTTAAATCCTTCGATTTCTTCTCCTCCTGCCCCTTCGCTTCTTGCTCCTGGCGCTCATAGTACTGAGCTATAGTCAGGAGGGCTGTCGGGGTCGCAGTGGACCAAGAACTTTCACTCGCTTTTAGGCGGGCTGCGATCGCCGGTAATAAATTCGCCACATATTTATCAGCAAAAAGGTGTCGACCCGTGTCATCCGTAAGTGACTGACCACTAAAATCATGAAACGTCTCCTCAAAGCGCGTAAAGAAATCTGCAACTGATTCATCGACTTTCTGCTTGCACGAGGCTAGCATATTCCAGTCAATCTTTTTAGGGGGAATGATTGTCTTCAACTTAGTCAGAATAGCAGCAGGGAGATCTAAGATAATCTGAGGTGGTTTCTGCGCGGGCTTTCTCTCCCTATCCTCATCCTCAAGCTCAGACCATCGAGCCTTAAAAGCGGCAGCATCATCCACCTTCCGCACAGATCGCCACATATCTGGTGGTAGAATAAGCCCAAAGAACAAATCTATATCTGCAAAGGTCATAATACAAGAATTCAAGGCCCCCTCGACTTCTTCGTAAAAGGCCGCTGGATTCTTGCGGGGATCAGGCAACGCATTCTTTAATGCCATGACGTCAGCCCGGTGCCAGGGAGTATAAACCCAATTATACACAAAATATCCCTTAGCATCGGCGGAGGTAATATCCGAGCTAGTCCCCGTTCCTTTAGGAGGAACATACAAAGGCGCCGCCCCTCGCATTGGTTTAGCATGCACTAGATCGCTCTTATCTGATTGAGAGGTGGATGAATGGCCATCTCCGGTACGCGAATCCGACCGCTTCTCCTCCTCGAGTTGGTGGCGTGCTTTCTCTTTAAGGTCGTTCGCCGCATCCCGCAACGCAAACAGTCGCCGAACCGCCTCAGGCGCCTTAGAGGGAGAGAAAACACCATTACGCAATGCTTTAGCATCTAATACCACATCATCAGGTTCAAAGACACTGGAATATTTCCGAAAGGCAGCAATCACTTCATCAGAAAAGTGTCCCAAGAAATACAACCTTTCTCTATCCTGCCACGACTCCCAAGAATCCAACAACTCAGCAAGGGATAACTTGCCCTTAAATGCACGATAGGAAACTTGCCGAAGCTCACCCATTCGCTCAGCCGATAACATGGACCGCGTGTCTACCTTACCCGAACCCGATCCAGAATCTTGTGGCCTCGGGGCAGACGCGCCGACATAAGGAGGCGGAGAACGATCTAATAAATAAAAATCATCGTCATGATTATTAAGGACAGGATAGAGTGGCTGACGAACAGCATATTGACCCGAGACTTGTAACCTACGTTCTTTCTCTTGCCTCTCCGTCTGTTCTCTTTCCTCCCGACGCTTTGCTTCCTGCGCTCTCACATGATCATTCTTTCGTTGCTCTTTATCAAACAGCGCTTTCTCACGTTTCTCTCGCTCACGTACTTCCTTCACCCATAATCGCACACATTCAAACATGTCTTGACGAGCACGCCGTTTACACATACACTGTTCCACATACTCAATCTTACGCATATCAAACGACCCATACAACGGCCACCGTAACTCAGGATCCTTTCTGGTATATTTCCTCCATACTGTGCTGTACATTATGGAGGAAAGACCATGCTTCACATACATATCCCTATTAGGAGTCCCCTCTGGGGGAGCTGGAGCAGATTCCTCGAGGTTTAACCGGTTTCCAAAGCAGCAGCACCACTTACGGAGTGCGCTAAAAGCAGGCATGCTCAAAAATAATGCAGAATATGCAGTATTATCAAAAAAATGGCACTTAAACGTTGTGCCGTTCAAAGTTACACAGTTCCGGAGAAATATCTCCACATTACCTGCCTATATGTGTTGCAACGCATATATTCTCAAAATAATCAATACAAGATATGACCGGTCATCACAAATCAAACTCAAATAGCCAAACCAGGCTTCAAAAACTCGGAGCAAGTACCGTACAACGGTTCTTACCAATCAAGAGTCCAGATTCCAACTGCCAAGCTCCAAAATTCGCCCAAACGGCTGTCACGGCAGGACCGACAGAAGAGGTCTCAGTCGAGGACCGGCGCCACCCAGATGGTCAGGTCGGAAGGGAAGGAAGTAAAACCTCGGGATGCCAGGACTAAAATGCCTCTGGAAGTGATCACATCCCCGGCCAAATTCCTCACCTTCGTCGCGACCAATCCTTCGAGCATCCGAGTCGCCGATGAGCCCCACGTGACGGGCGCCAATTGATGAATACAGGCCCCAGCTAGGCCCGCAGGACACAAGGGTTCGCTCTCCTGTAATGGAATCTATAAGGAAGTTGGCACGGAAACTGCAAAGTACAAAAACAGAGTTTATTAACCCTTAAGGGTGGTCCTACAATCCATACAATACCCTTCAGTATTGCATAGAGTAGCACAAAGAACTTGCGTACACGGTCCCCTTTTATACACAACAGAGGGGCTCATAAGTGGGAGGATACAACATGAGGCGAGGAATGTTACCTTTTATGGACATTTTCGATACAAGATCAATATGTGGGCGGAGCTGACATACTCCTTTGAGCCCGCGAAAACATGGTCAAGCAAGGACTAACTGATAACAGATGTGGTCAAGTCTGGGCATGCGCCAGGCGGACAAAGGAACTATTTATAGACTGTTACTAGGCAGATTACAAGAGCAACTAACACGAAGATAGGACTCTCCTCGTGTTGAGCACGTGGAGACATGACAATACAAAATGGAGTCCAAACTTCAGTCAACATAACGAAAGAGACATGTGTAAGGCAGGAGAATTCATGTCTTTAGTAAATGCTTAATCACATCGTGGTTTCAATTTACAACAATAGGAAAGCAATATAATTCAAGAACAACAAAAATATCATGAAGGACTTATAATGACATATTGTTACAAAAATTAAAAATGTTAAGTAAAAATCTGTTTCAGTTTTTATTGCCTTCCACCAGTTTGACAATCTTCAGCCAACATGTGTTTCGTGGCAAACTATGCCGTTTCTTCAGGGCTGAAATAAGAAAAATAGACTTGTTTTCATACTATAACTACATTCTTTGTGTTGCAAAAAAGGTTTAAGGCTAGTCAGTAAACACAACTATATACAGAAGTCCTTTCCTTAACATTCTTTAGCATAGGACATTTTAGTAAAGGAAAACAAACATCTTTGCAGATAGGCAGAATGAGCAAATATTGCATGCATATGTTGTAGAATGTTGCCATTATCATTGGACATGAATCACCACAAATTGATGTTCTGAGTGTGGTGAACTGCAAAGACTGTTAATACAACAGACACGACTGCCTCCTAGTTATCACTATCATAATAAACCTGATAGCTTCGCTCACCTAATATGATTATAATCTGTCTTTATAATATGTCTTTTGGGCAAAGTATCTGTAAAGATGTTATTTTCCACTGCAGGCCAAGCCCCTCCTCCCAGACCGGCGGTGAGCGGGCGGGATCGGCAGGGCACGGCGTGCCCCGACTTCTTTAAATCAATAGATTCCGTTCCCCTACTTTATTTTAAACACACATCACAGAACGGCAGAAATAGCCAAGGCCTATAGATAAGGCTCGGCGTTTGTGACCGTTCGGGGTCAGACGGGTGTACAGAGAAGGAAAAGGACTCTGTCTTTTACTTCTTGCCCAGACTAGGAGACAAGGACAGTGTCCACTTCCAGTAGCGGTCCGTGGAGGGAGTTCGGTGGGGCAGTGAGGCGGGGCGGGGGAGGGGCAGACTGGGGAAATGTAAACACCGGAATATAGATTAACGGAGGTAAGTACACATTTAAATAAATAAAACGAATTCCTTTGCGCGCGCTGCTTCGCAAAATGCGATGCAGCGAACGCAACGAAATTTGTTTTATTTATTTAAATGTGTACTTACCTCCGTTCATCCATATTCCGGTGTTTACATTTCCCCACTCTGCCCCTCCCCCGCCACGCCTCACTGCCCCACCGAACTCCCTCCACGGACCGCTACTGTCCACTTCTGCTCTGCCCCGACCTCTTTTTTACTCTTCCCTACGCTCTTTCTGTCTTGCTCCTCCTCACTTACTGAAAACCATGACTTGTAGATTATTACACCCTCTTTCCTCCCCTTTCAAATTTGTTCCTCTATGAAATGGATCCAAAAAAAAAACCACTTTTGCTGCAAATGTCGTCTTTTTTGGACATTTTTCTATTCCAAAGTGCAGCCTTAGAAAGAGAGCAATAAAAGGTGGAAAATGTGAAAAATAACTAAATAAAGCAAGACAGAGTGGTTGCAAAGTGGCCAGATTGGTTTTAATCACACCCAAACACATTAGCGCCACTTTATAGGTTTTGCCAGTGAGGTGCTACTTTAGTTTTCTCCTCTTTCGTTGAACAACATTGTTTTGCCTGGATGGGGAAGTGCATGATTTCTGGAGGTACTGCAATACATGCTTGCTGTGTGGATTGGAAAATAAATTGTGTACAGCGGCTCTGTGTTCAGGTAAGTGGCCTTTTTAAACCATGCTTCTTACGTTTTGTAAGGACATAGTCAATGGACAGTGAAACAGGTCCCTTCTGGGCCCTGTAGTCACGCCCTTAACTTTTTTTGGAAAAAACACTCATTGATTTCTGAATAATGAGTGCAAAAGCTTTAAGGTAACCATGTTGTTCCTTCTTACATTTCACATGCTTTACTTAATCTTGCATTCCCTTGAGTGTTTGCTTTTTCCTGGAAGTTGTTAAAAAACATTTCCAGGCAGCATATTACTCTTGTCTAGTGCATAATTTTTGGAGTCGCATTCAACAACTGGGTTGTAGCTGAAGGCGGTGCGAGTTTCTCTCAGTGGGGCAGTATGATGTTCAGTGGGGGAGAGGATGTGGCACTATGGTCAGAGCTGCTGAATTTGTAACTGGGGAACCAGGTTCAGCCTTCATGACCAGTCCCCCAGACCACTCTCCTGAGGAGGCACATTCCTGTGCGAGACCTTAGAAGGCCCCGCAAGACCTTAGAAGCCTGGAGTCCTAGCACCAGCAGGTGGACCATAGCAGTGGCAAGTGTGGGTTAACCTTGAAGGCCTGTCCACACTGAAGTTCACCTCCAATCTTGCTGGCTGGCCAATCAAGCAGCACATCCTAGAGCAACAGTGAATCTGTCACTGAGGTCACAGGACCCTTGAGCAGGGCGGCTCTAGGGCAGGGCAACCGGTGTGATCGCACCTGGTGCTGACTTCGGGTGGGGGTGTCATGTTTGCAAGTATATTATGTTTCTAAAAGCACTTGCTATGTCCTTCCAGGCCTCCAGAAAGTTTCAGCAGCAATACAAATGTCATGATAACTCCTGTGATTAATGTTCTTCCTAGAGAGAGATGGAGTTTTGTCAAGTGAAAGTTTGGACTCGTGGAAAGGTGGCACAGAGGGTCAATGTGCCTGGGGCAAAGAACATGTACCATGTAGATCACAAAGCGCACATAATGTAAATAGATCAGTAGGTTACTGCTTTTGTCAGTGAGATCTTTTTGTTACTTGCAGCTTATAAGTCAAAATCCTAACATAGAACAGTGAGCTATTAACTGTCATCTAAGAGCTGCATGCAAACTACAATGTATACATTACAGCTTTATGGTGTTTCCCCAGTCTTTGATTTTCCTAATGTTGCAAAAAGGGTTCCTTTGGATAGAAATCAATTCTCGTCATTGAAGAGAACCCCCAACCATGGTATTACGTTATAAATTCAAAGTTTATGTTTCTCCAGACCAACCACTATTAAACTATAGTGCCTACTAGCATGATTTTCATGTAACTCCTATACCTTGCAGTCCTTTGTCTTGTGTAACATTTCCTATACAGTGATTTACATGCGTATGGTTGATTGTCTCTGTGTAATGTGTGTGATGTAAAGTGCTCTGACACCCTACACTGGTTTCAGTGGCGCTGCAAATCAAATTAAATGCATCTGAGCGAGAGTGTGGTTATGGAGACTTGAGGGGCACTATTAAAGGGTGGTAGTGAGGGAATCTGTGGCGGAGGGAGTTATTGGGGGGCACCAACAAATATTGTCGCATAGGGTTCCCCCAGCGCTAAAGCCAGCCCTGCCCTTGAGGCTAGGCTGTCTCACCCATTGGTACCTCCATTGGCCTTGTTTCAGCAGTAATAGCTGCAACTCACCAGGGGTCGGCAATGCAGGATTTGCACGCACACCAAACTAAGTTCACAAACTTCACAGTCTCTCTGCTTCATGCACAAGCACTTTTAACATGCGCTGCATGCTTTTGAGGCCACTGGAATTATGCTGCAATGGAGAACCAAATTATGCCGCAATGTTGACTAAATTATGCAGCAAAAACAACACTGCAGCGATATGCGGTATATGTTCTGATACTTTATTATTTTGAAATTTTTACACATGATAACAGTCTATGCAAAGATTTTAACTTATTAGTACCAGTGTAACCAACAAATGCATCAGTGAGAAAGGTGATCAGTCAGCCTTTGTAAAGGGCTATCCACTTTGCAGAAACACAAGTCAAATTTGTTAGTAACTTTTATTCCGTTTGAGCTACAATTTATTAGTTAAAACCATCACATTATGCAGCAGATGATGCATTGTGTGGCAAATATTGCAGAACCATAATAATAAAGTAAACATTTGCAAACTACGATATTTTGCAATTCATGTTTCAAGTGCACTTGTGGAAAAAGGAAGGAGAAGTGCTGAAGACAGAAACTGCATGGCTCGGAATATCTTGTGCTTGCACTTTTAAGAGTATTTGGGACATTCTTTTATTGGAAACGAATCCCTTTTTAGGTCTCGCCTTGGCAGCGCATGCGCTGCATGCGCTGCCTCAGCGAGACCTAAAGTAATCTCTATATGTTGGCAAGCAGCTGGTAGTTTCTCCTGCTGCTTGCCATTGGCTTAGTGCTGTTCTCTCATTTCTTATGTTTGTTTTCAGTGGCCCAACTGACTTCCATGTAGTCTGGAAGCAGCGGCCACCAACGATAGTTTTAGGCCGCACTGTTCGGACTTTTTGTTTGTCTTGCGCATCGCTGCCTGACCTAAACATGTCAGCAAAAGACACACAATTAATAGACGGAATGCAGAACAAATCAAAACATTCACCCCCAGTCAAGAGATCTGGGTTAAATCCATCATTCTTTTGCTCACCATGCCACCCCAGTTTAGACCTGGCTATATGCAAATCAGTCTTGACCCTGTGCCTCATAGGAACAGTCCAGAATGCATGTATGGCATTGTTCTGCATTCTGTCCAGCAATAGTTCTTTTTGCATTTGTCACCCCGAGGGGGACGGGTATGCTCAGACGTGAGTCCCGTGCTCTCCATGCCACTGGAATCAAGCTATCCTGGCTGAAGAGGGGTGAAACCCCGAAACCGGTCCTAGTGTGCTTGTTTCCAGTCCAGGGAGGACCTGGCTTGGCAGTTCGGGCTGGACTGTTCCCATGAGGCACAGGGTCAAGCCTGATTTGCATATGGCTGGGTTCAAACTGGGATGGCATGGTGAGCAAAAAAACGATGGATTAGGCCCAGATCTCTGTACTGGGGTGAATGTATGACATTGTTCTGCATTCTGTCCATCAATAGTTATTTTTGCATTTGTCACCCCGAGTGGGACGGGTATGCTCAGACGTGAGTCCCGTGCTCTCCATGCCACTGGAATCAAGCTATCCTGGTTGAAGAGGGGTGAACCCCGAAACCGCTCCTAGGAAGCTTGTTTCCAGTCCAGGGAGGACCTGGGTTGGCAGTTTCGGGCTGGACTGTTCCCATGAGGCACAGGGTCAAGCCTGATTTGCCTATGGCTGGGTTCAAACTGGAATGGCGTGGTGAGCAAAATAACGATGGATTAGGCCCAGATCTCTGTACTGGGGTGAATGTATGACATTGTTCTGCATTCTGTCCATCAATAGTTCTTTTTGCATTTGTCACCCCGAGTGGGACGGGTATGCTCAGACGTGAGTCCCGTGCTCTCCATGCCGCTGGAATCAAGCTATCCTGGCTGAAGAGGGGTGAAACCCCGAAACCGGTCCTAGGATGCTTGTTTCCAGTCCAGGGATGACCTGGCTTGGCAGTTCGGGCTGGACTATTCCCATGAGGCACAGGGTCAAGCCTGATTTGCCTATGGCTGGGTTCAAACTGGAATGGCATGGTGAGCAAAAAAACGATGGATTTGGCCCAGATCTCTGTACTGGGGTGAATGTATGACATTGTTCTGCATTCTGTCCATCAATAGTTCTTTTTGCATTTGTCACCCCGAGTATGACGGGTATGCTCAGACGTGAGTCCCGTGCTCTCCATGCCACTGGAATCAAGCTATCCTGGCTGAAGAGGGTTGAAACCCCGAAACCGGTCCTAGGATGCTTGCTTCCAGTCCAGGGAGGACCTGGCTTGGCAGTTCGGGCTGGACTGTTCCCATGAGGCACAGGGCCAAGCCTGATTTGCATATGGCTGGGTTCAAACTGGAATGGCATGGTGAGCAGAAAAACGATGGATTAGGCCCAGATCTCTGTTCTGGGGTGAATGTATGACATTGTTCTGCATTCTGTCCATCAATAGTTCTTTTTGCATTTGTCACCCCGAGTGGGACGGATATGCTCAGACGTTAGTCCCGTGCTCTCCATGCCACTGGAATCAAGCTATCCTGGCTGAAGAGGGATGAAACCCCGAAACCGGTCCTAGGATGCTTGTTTCCAGTCCAGGGAGGACCTGGCTTGGCAGTTCGGGCTGGACTGTTCCCATGAGGCACAGGGTCAAGCCTGATTTGCATATGGCTGGGTTCAAACTGGAATGGCATGGTGAGCAAAAAAACAATGGATTAGGCCCAGATCTCTGTACTGGGGTGAATGTATGACATTGTTCTGCATTCTGTCCATCAATAGTTCTTTTTGCCCTAAACATGTCTGCGGCGCATGCGCAAGGAGCCGGTGTGCGCGAGGGGTGGGCAGCGCATACTGCTTGTTTGTTTCTTGTTTAATTAGTGCTTTCCGCGGACTTCTATTGGCACCGTCAACCCATCTGCTTTGTAAGTGTTAATTTCCGCTACCAGGTCGTGCAGGAACACATAGATTTTTGCATGGGTGCCGTGTTGCGGACTTCTATTGGCACCGCCACCCCATCTGCTTTGTAAGTGTTAATTTCCGCTACCAGGTCGTGCGGGAACAAATAGATTTCTGCATGGGTGCCGTGTTTTATGTTTCAGCACAACGCCCAATTTTCTGTTGCACATGGTCTGCTTGTTCTTTACACCATCTCCTTGCAGCTTGCTGGTTTCTTTATTTGTTTTTAATCTCGGGTCTTGCCTAGTGCGTGCTCGTTTGTTATGCTCCCTACTGCCAGTTATAGTCAATACATCCCCCCCTTCCCTGTCTGCCCGGGAATAGGGTGCCCATGCACCCACATTTGCTGGATGTGAAAGGGGTGTTGTCACGGCTGGTATCACAAGTGCATGTCATTTGTGCTGCACTGGCAGCTGCATGCCTTTAGCGGTGCCCTGCTAGCTGTCTGCGAAACCACAACATATGTTTTATGTGCTCCCAATCCCCCACAACATTGTCAGTTCCTCAAAAATATATGGACAAATAAAACGCAAAATGATCCCTTTAATAGAAAACATTGTGGTGGTCTCTTCTTGGCGGTGGGCTTTTATTGCATAAGCGGGTACATCAAGTGCTGTGACACACCACTGGTATCTAATGCATCACGAAAGCTGCGTCACCATCTTATAAGGCACCAGTAGGTTATTCATGTGTATTTTGTTAGCGTCAAACCCTTCAAAAAATAGCGCCCTTCATTTGGGGGTGAAGTACGTGGCCAGTGCTGGAAAAAAATTGTCCAAGAACCCATAATTTAGGAAGGCAGGGAAGGCAGGGAGATAGTCGATGACAATTTGTACATCTTTGTTAAAATTAAAAGAAATTGGTATTGAGAAAAGGCGATATTAAAGTTGTTGTGGTGTACTTCATTGGTCGCGTCATGAGCGTTAAGTTATGGGGTTAAGGCGCTTGCTGCAGAGGTCTGTGTGTTCAGCAGGTGTTAGGATATGAGGGTGGGGGGGGATTACTCTATTGGTTAATGCGCTTGCAAGATAAATCAGCGCACAAGCCGGTCACATGTTTGACAGAACATAAAATACGGTCAGTGCGCCTGCTGGAAGGCATGGAATGTAACATGCAGATTACAGCACTGAATTTTCCTTGACATAGCTCAGTCAGTTAATGCTTTTGTTTCAGATATCCATGTATTAAACATGTTTCAATCCTGGTCATATAGTTTAGTGAATTATTCAGCATGTAACCTTCAAGGCATAAATTTAAAATATTGAAGGATTTTCCTCATTCTTGCATATTCTAAGGTAGTTAAATGTAATCATCTGGGTAGTTATACCTACTTATAAGTGCTATAAATATTTATTAGTCTAATTTACTTAAGGTGATTCTGTTTTAGTGTACTGGAGTTCGGCCGAGTGGAGTGACTGCCTGTGGCGTATATGCTTGCAAGCATGCCATCCATCGCCTTCGTTTTTTCTCAGTGAGAGTGACACCCTAAGTTCGGGGATGCCCAGATCAGCCACGGTTGGTAGTAGGAGTAACTGCAGGGCGGTGACGTGGGGAGGGGGAGGGGCAGGGTGGGGGGTAGTAAACTATGGATTACGGAGGTTTACAGGTAAATTAACATATAAATTAATAAAACGAATTTCGTTGCGTGCATTTCGTTGCGTGCACTGCAGTGCACGCAACGAAATTCGTTTTATTAATTTATATGTTAATTTACCTGTAAACCTCCGTTATCCATAGTTTACTACCCCCCACCCTGCCCCTCCCCCTCCCCACTTCACCACCCTGCAGTTACTCCTACTACCGACCGTAGCTGGCCCAGATGAATGTGCCATGCTGTGGAAAATTCTGTGCATGATTCCAACTATACAACATTAACATATGGAAAGTCTAAACATGGCGACGTTCACAAAATGGAAGCCATAGAGCCTGTGCTAACTGGAGATAATTGGGCTTTGGCAAGACCACTCGCTGTTACACCCCTCGAAATCAGACAAGCTGTGATGATGTGGTCTTCATTTCTTGTAGACTAAGGACTGCACCTTACGCTGCACATCAGCTAGGTCACTTCAAAGTACTGGAACAGAAAGAAAACAAGCTTTTGCAATGCAATAGGTCTAGCATTTGCAAGAGTTTGAGTTATTGGCATTGTAAATGACAATGTCTTTTATTTATGTGTCGGGTTTTAAAATAGATAAATAAAAGGCATTGTCCTTTACAATGCCAATAGCTTAAACGTTCTCAAATGTGAGACCTATTGCATTGCAAATGCTTTTTGTGAATGTATTTTAATGTCAATAACGCATATTAAACCTTAAAATAAACGTGTATCCATTGGTTGAATTAAATAACATATTAAGCTGTAACTGGGTAGTGAAATGGCAAACAAATACTAAAAATTAGAATAATTTGCTCTTCCTGGCCACACCTCTGACTCCGCCCACTGAACCAATCCTCTGGTTATTCCCGCCCTATGATTTTCCGCCCACAGTTCCCCTCCCTCCCCCCCCACTTCGACCACTGTCTCAGACAGTAAAAAAATTCTTGTGGTTGGCAGGTATGATTCGCTTTTTTATCCAATCGAATTCTAAAATATTTCACCATACTGCTCGCTACTGGGGAGAAGAAGAGAATAGAGGTCATGCGGATGGAACAGGATGTACAGTATGAGCAGTTGACGCCTATGGCATGCCCCACAACAGCAGCACACAGTCTCCAGTGTCCCCTCCCTGTTTATTTGGCGCGCTGGGGGGTCATTCAAGGTGCTGCAATATTAGCTCAGCAGAGCCAAGATTAGGAGCTGCTGCAGGGCTGCCTGCGAGGACACAGGCTGCCAAGGAAAATAAGAAGGGTCCAAAAGTGACATTATGAAAAGGGGAAAGGAAAGCCAGAGTCCGAATAACATCAGCAGAGAGTCAGTGGCAAATAAGCAAAAAACATGTACTTTTAGTGAAGTGGAATTATGTTAGTGGAGCAGTTCCTGCTCAGCTTCTGCGCTCTTCACGGCCAATGAACAGCTGTTCTTATGCTCAGGGGGAGGAGGGGGTGTAATTGGCATATTTAATGCACGCTCTGTGCAAGGAAAGACACTTGGAGCAATGGTCTACAGTCTTGTTAATGCCGCGCCACCCCTTGTGCAAAATAATTTCATCCGGCACCCTAGAATGTCAAACATATTTTCTCACAATAATTCTATCAAATCGGTAGTTCTGAACATATGTAATAATTCAAACATTACTGTTTTCTTTAGTTATGGCTTTTTTTTTTTTTTTTTTTTTTGTGTCCTCATATATACTGCCAGTCTATACTCTAGATGGAAACCCCATATGCCTTCCACATTGTCTACTGATACCGATACCACCCTGGACTCAATGCACGGCAATAGGGGTCGCCCAGAGGTAGGCTGTTTCCTTGTCCCACTCCCCTGTCCTATGATGGGATACCTCAGGACAGGGGAGGACCGGATCAAAACAAACCTCTGGCATAATCATCGGACCGTTATGTCGACAACCAGGCCACCAGATCCGACCACACACTATCCGTATTCTCTGCTTGGCTCGCCATATCCATCTTGCTGACTTCTATAATATTTCGTAGACAGTTAGTAAACCTGGGAGGGGCCGATGACTTCCATTCTTTACAAATCTCTCTCCTGGCTATAACCATCACGTAAAAAATGAATTGTGTGGAATAATGATTGACATTATAGCCAGGTGGTAGGCCAAAAAAAACTAACCTCGGAGAGCGTAAAATGGTAGTTGTTAAAACCTTCCCCAGGAAGTCAAAGATCTCCTGCCAATATTCTAGAATCTTTGGACATTCCAAAAATATATGAATGTCGTCAGCTGACGGGAGTTTACAGCGTGGGCAACAGTAGTTGACTCGTGTAACCCTGGTCAATCTAGCAGGGGTCCAATACACCCGATAGGCCGTGAACAGATGGTTTCTCCTTAGATTGGCCGGTTTTATAAGGCTCTGAGACAAAGAAAAGGAATCTATCCAGATCTTACTTATAGCTTCGGGACTATCTGATATCAAATTACCCCAAAGATTAGCCAACTCACAGTTTGACATTTCTGTTGGCCCCAATAGAGCCCTGTACCAAAATGATACCTCACGTTTCCACCCGCCTATCCTACTGACAGATTCAAGTATCTCAAGGTCCCTCTGTTGCTGTAGCATGTGTCTTAACCACCAGGCGGAGAGTTGGTAAAACTTAAATCTTGTTAAAGATCCATTAGTTAATAAAGCTAAGGAATCCCAGTCCAAAAGGCCCGAGTTGCCCCAGAGGTCTCCCCATATCCTCACGCCTGCTGTTTTTAAAGGTTGGGACAACTGGTCCTGAAGGCATTCCGGAGTACCCGGGGAATCCCAAATTGGGGCGTAAGCATGGTAATATGAGATTCCCAGAGCCCTCCTAACATATACCCAATTCCTAAGGGCAGCCTGCAGGATCTTCAAACGGACTTTTTTGTAGAATTTCTGGTCGCCAAATTTAAATAAAAAAAACTCCTGACCCTGTGGTAGATCATGAAGCAAAGCCTGAAATAGACGGCCCTGTGAGGTTGAATCCAGTTTATTGGTCAGTAGTCTAAAATTTTTAAAGTGAAAGGCATGACAGTATATGAGTAAATCTGGCAAGCCTAAACCCCCAATCCTTAACCCTCTCCTTAGCTTTTTCCAGGCTATCCTAGGAGATTTACAAGCCCATATAAAAGAGCCAATCTTACCTTGAAGGCACTTGATCTCTTTCTGAGGAAACAGTAGGGGATGGAATTATACAAAAAGGTTAATTTGGGAAGTATAGACATTTTGATGAGGTTGACGCGTCCATAAATATTTAATGGCAGATTACCCCATCTAGTTAATGTTTTTGTAATTTCTTTTACTACTATCTGCCAGCTAATTTTTGGAATATTCTTCAGTTCTTGAGTTAAATTGATTCCCAAATATCTCATTCTATGTTTTGCATTTTGTATAGATGTGGTATTATTCCATCCCATTATTTCGGTCTTGTCTCTATTTATTTGATACCCCGAGAACCTTCCGAATTCCTCAGCTAAATAAAACAGCCTGGGTATGGCTTCCATATGATTGGAGGTGTATAAAAGAAGATCGTCTGCATAAAGAGCGACCTTTAGCTCTAAATCTGCTATCTTAAAAGGTTGAATTACATGGTCAGCCCTTATACCACAGACAAAAGGCTCAAAATAAATATCAAACAAAAGGGGGGACAGAGGGCAACCTTGTCTCGTACCACGAGATATCTGAAACCAGTCAGACAAGCCGTTGTTGACCAGTACTTTAGCTCTAGGGCCCTGATAGAGAGATTTAATTCCCTCTATAAAAATTGAAGGAAACCCAAACCCAGCCAAAGTGGCCCACAGATAATTCCAGTTTACTTGGTCGAAGGCCTTGGCTGCGTCTATTGCAATTAAAGATAATGGGAGCCCTCTGTCTTCCGCATAATCGATGGCTCCAATCGCCTGGAAGGTCAACTCATTCAGCTGCCTCCCCGGAATGAACCCTCTTTGGTCTGGATGTATTATGGATTTTATAATTTTGGCAAGTCTGGTTGCAAGAATCCCAGAGTAAAGTTTCAAATCAGAATTTAAAAGAGATATGGGCCTATAGGACTCGATTTTTTTTGGGTCCTTGTTGGGTTTTACGATTAAAGTGATCGTCGCTTCAGCCCAGGAAGGGGGGATGCTCTGGCCAGAGATCAATAGATGGTTAAAGAGTAGAGTGAGGGCAGGTACCAATTGCTCTGAGTAATCTGTGTAAATTTCACTTGGTAACCCGTCTGGGCCCGCCGCTTTCCCCCGTTTAGTTTTCTTGAGTTGAGCTATTACTTCCCCTTCCATTATCTCACTCTCTAAAAAGCTCCTATCGGCTTCTGAGATTTGGGGTAGATTTTTCTGACTTAACCAAGATTGAACTTTCTCTAATTCAACACACTTATCTTCCTTGTATAAGTCATGCATAAACCCTCTTGCTTCCTCCCTAATGTCCCTATCCTCCAAAATTGATATGCCTGTCTCCCTTTGAGTTAAAACTTTAATATTATTCCTGGATCTTTCCTCTCTAGCTTTCCAGGCGAGGAGGGCCCCACATTTCTCCCCGTATTCGAAATTCTTCAGCTTGCTAGTTTCCCATTTTTTCCTAATAATCATTTCTTCGCTGGCTTTAAGAGAAAGTTGTAATTCTAAAAGCTCCTTTTCCAGTTTATAGATCTTCTCTCTATCTGAAACGGTGGCCGCTTGTAATTCCATGTCTTTTTCCGTAATCGCTTTCAACTCGTCCTGCTTTTTTCTTTTAAAAATGTTTCTATTGTGGGACATAAGGGAACTCAACATGCCACGTAAAAAAGCCTTATAGGATTCCCACACGTTCTGAATGGTAGAGGAGCCAATATTAATATTTAGGAATTCAGTTGTTATTTTCCTTATTTCTGCCTTTACTTGATCCTCTAAGAGCAGTGTCCTCTCCAGTGTCCATCTAATGGCTGGGGGTCTAGAACTTGATGAGAAGACCATTTCAACAACCGCATGATCAGATATCCCTACTGGAATATGGGAAAGAGAGGTTATATCTGTAAGCAAATGTTGATCTACTAGGAAGTAGTCTATTCTCGAATAATTTTTATATTTCTTACTATAGAATGTAAACCCCCTAGTAGAGCCAAACTTAGCCCTCCAAACATCCAGCAAATTAAAGTCTTTCATCAAAGCTCCTAGGACAGAAAGTGATTTAGAAGGGGCATGATATTTAACCTTCGATGTCCTATCCAGCTTAAAATCAAAAATAAGATTGAAATCTCCCCCCAAAATCACAGGGCCTAGGGACGCTAGTAAACCTGCTACCAATTTCAATAGAGGACCAGGGTCATCATCATTAGGGCCATAATATACTGCGCATGTGTAGTGGAAGCCATAAATGGAGAGGGCTGTCACTATCCATCTACCCGTTTGGTCAGTTTCAGACTTTATCAGTCTTATCCCCCTATTTGCTCTAACCACAATCGCAACCCCCCTAGTCACTCCTTTCTGTCTGGAACACACTATCTCCTGAACCCACCCCAATTTTTCGAAAACAGGCATACAAACATTCAACTCAAGATGTGTCTCTTGTATTAACATGAGGTCGGCGCCAGAGTTTCTTAAAAAATCACAGACCCTGGACTGTTTTCTTTTATCGCCCATTCCGTTCAGGTTCCAAGAGAGGATTTTAATACTTATCGATCTACTCATAACTATACTCTGCATTTTCTCTCATTCTAGACAAATTGTTCCTATATATGAGGACTATTTTTTTTGCTTTTTCACCCACCACCCAGCACCCCACCCTCACCCGCCCCCTGAGGAACCCCCCCAACATACCTGACGGTGAAAACCGTCTATTGTGCTCTGGGAGAACTGCCTTGGGACTACGTGCATCCACGGGAGTTTTTATCATTGCTCCAATTACTCCGGTCAAAAAAAATGCAAAAAATGCGAGGGAGCTATGTGACAGACTGGGTTTTTCTTTCTTTTTTTTTTTTTTTTTTTTTCCTTTTTCTTTCCCCTTCCTTTTTTCTTCTTTTTCTTCTATTTTCCCCCTCGCTTTTCAAGACGCAATCAAATACATAATTACCAACATGCTATTGATTTCCTTAAACATGTGTAAACGAACCCTTCATGTGAATGCTCTGAGAGTTCTATGGATTCCTCCCACCCACTCAAAGGTGAACAAGCATTGGCATAGCCAATAGGTCTCGCCTTTGGGATCTTATAAGTGTTTAGCCATGCAACAGTTAATGTTGTTGCAGTAAGGATATTGTGTTGCATAACTAAATACTTATAAGGTCCCAAAGGCGAGACCAATTGGCTATTTGCAAAGAATATGGAAAATTGCTTGAAATTGAAAGAAAAAAACACCTCGGGCATTTCATGTAAAAGGTGAACGAGAGGTCGTACCCTGAGTTCAAAAGTCATGCGAGATCATGACAAGGGTCCTGGTTCGAGCAGATGTTTCCCGCAGGACAATTTCTGTTTGAAACATTCTCCTTTGACATTTTCCCTCTCCAATTTTTCGGGCACAATAAAAATATTGCACTGGCCTGCCTCTAAGCTTATCTTGCTTCTGTGAATATTTTAAGTATATGGTAGCAGACCATTTTCTGCAAGAAGACTTTAGGGTGCCCGTTCCAGATCTCAAGGCCCAAGAGAATTGAGCTGCGTGCTACCTCCCATGTAGTGCTGTTTGGGTTAGCGGCTGTCAATGAGTATCGATGGGGGATACTGGCAGGTCTGCTCTGTCTCTGAGCTAGAGGGACCAGAACAGTCTAGGGTTTTAAAAGGCTTTGCAAAATACATGTATGTGTCAGTTTTGCATCAGGCAACTGTGGATATGTTTGTTTCTCTTTTTTATAGAGATTTTCTTTTGTGCAAACCGCTCAATAAAGCATGAGAGCTGTTCTTTCATTTAAATAAAAAATATCATCTTTCATCGTGCGAAAAAAGCTGAAAAGGCATATATATTTTGGACAGGGCGAATATTTTGAAAATAGGCATTAATACGACATATTATGGTTTCTTGAAGAAGCATAGCGTGTCAAAGTGAATAAGAAAGACTGACATAAGTAATGAGATGACACGCAGCGCCAGACCAATACTGATGCAAACCTGATGAGCAGACTTAGAGCAAAATCAAGTATTCGATGGCAGGAGAAGGCAGCTGACTGAACATGTAGATGACAAATGATACGACATTTAACTTCCAAAATACCACGTAATTTGGCCTAGTTTCGAGAAATGTTATTCTACCCCAAAACGTCTTGCCATAGAGGGGCCGACTCCGATCCTGGGGAAACCGGGTACGAACCGTCGGACGGAGCATTTTCTCCGTCGGACTCTTACCCAGTGAGAAAACATTACAAAAATGCAAGTACGATTCGCATGGAAACACCAGTTCCGTACGAATCGTACAAAACACCGACCGACGAAAATATACATACAAATGTGATCCGGAAATGCTCCGACGTGACGTCGGGATGCCTTCAGGCTGCGTTTCACGAACCCGGAAGTACGATCCGCACCGACGTCACCCCGCACGGATTAAATTCTCCGGCTGCCTAAAACTGCCGGGAAATCAGGACGACGCGCACAAGGAGCACCTGTACGCGACGGACAGCCATGGACCCAAACCTACGTGTCATCCCAGCACTCATAGCAGTCCACCTGCTCTACAGGAACCTACGCAGACGCCGCAGAAGGTCAGAACAACACCCAGGGGCAAAGGGGGGGGGCAGGGGCAGGTCACATAACCCCCACTCAAGTCACAAATCACACATGCCCTGGACATACCTGACCTGCAGGACCTGGTCACCTCGAGGGGGTGGGGGCGTGTCCAGCAACGCAAGCGTCCGCCACATCGGAAGTGGATGTTGACGTGAACCGGCAACACAAAAATACCGGTACGTACCGTACCCACGCCTTAAGAGCGTGGGTACGGGTCGTACCACGCCCACCCCTATGTCACCCCAACAATGGCAGTACGGCCCGTACCCACGTTCTAAAGGCCTGGGTACGGACCGTACCAGCATTGTTGGGGTGATGTAGGGGTACGCGTGGTACGACCCGTACCCACGCTCTGAAGGCCTGGGTACGGTGCAGACCCCCAATGGGGTGCCGTAGGGGTACGCACCGTACCCAGCCCTTCAGAGCGTGGGTACGGGTCGTACCACGCGTACCCCTATATCACCCCAACAATGCGGGTACGGCCCGTACCCAGGCCTTTAGAACGTGGGTACGGGCCGTACCGCCATTGTTGGGGTGACATAGGGGTGGGTGTGGTACGACCCGTACCCACGCTCTTAAGGGCTGGGTACGGTGCGTACCCCTACGGCACCCCATTGGGGGTCTGCCCCGTACCCAGGCCTTCAGAGCGTGGGTACGGGTCATACCACGCGTACCCCTACATCACCCCAACAATGCTGGTACGGCCCGTACCCACGCTCCTAAGGCGTGGGTACGGTACGTACCCAGGCCTGCAGATCGTGGGTACGGGAATGTACGGAGCGTACCCCCACCCGTGTATGAATGGAGCGTACCCACACCCCACCAGTGTATGTACGGAGCGTACCCCCACCCGTGTATGAATGGAGCGTACCCACACCCCACCAGTGTATGTACGGAGCGTACCCCCACCCGTGTATGAATGGAGCGTACCCACACCCGTGTATGAATGGAGCGTACCCACACCCCACCAGTGTATGTACGGAGCGTACCCCCACCCGTGTATGAATGGAGCATACCCACACCCCACCAGTGTATGTACGGAGCGTACCTCCACCTGTGTATGAATGGAGCGTACCCACACCCCACCAGTGTATGTACGGAGCGTACCCCCACCCGTGTATGAATGGAGCGTACCCACACCCCACCAGTGTATGTGCGGAGCATACCCCCACCCGTGTATGAATGGAGCGTACCCACACACGTGTATGTCCCGAGCGTACATGCCCAGACACAGGAGGGGTGGGTGCCTATCACTCCCAGCAGTGCCCAGACACAGGAGGGGTGGGTGCAGAGTCCTCCCAGCAGTGCCCAGACATAGGAGGGGTGGGTGCCTATCACTCCCAGCAGTGCCCAGACACAGGAGGGGTGGGTGCCTATCACTCCCAGCAGTGCCCAGACACAGGAGGGGTGGGTGCAGAGTCCTCCCAGCAGTGCTCATGGAAAGAAAAGTGTGCAGTACCCACAGATACAATGCCCACAATTGTCAGTCAGGTGCTCAAAGACCCTGCAGAACACGTAACATGTGTGCGAGGCTGGGAGTACACACATGCATAGTGTGTAAAAGGGAACATGTCCACATGAAGTAACTTCAATATACTCCACACACAAGTACAGTGACCACCAAGGATGCCACAAATGATGCAGGTGGAGACATTGCCCAGCATGCATGGCCAAAGTTGAACGGATCCGTCTCACACCAAGGATATGTAGACACAGCTCAGCACAACATTTAGGAAACACCCTGCAGGGAAGATGTCAGGGTCCACAGAGGAAGGAACACACCTTGGGCCAATATCACCATGCAGTAAGAGCATACATGAACAAAGTTATTTCGCAAATACCTTGTGATGGCACACAGATACCAGGGTCCACCCCATGAGCAGCACACTACTACATTTCCCAGACACCTAACACATTATCCCCACCCCAAATCATGGAGCAGCACCACCAACAGCAATACCAGAAAAGCAGTAGTGTGCAAAGGGAAAAAAACATAGCTTTATTCAGCATTAAATAAATATTTTGTTATTAAAAGTTGAATATGTACAAGGCCCATAGGGCAGTCCATAGTCCAATTCCTGGTGGGGGACACATAGGGACGCGTGTCCCCTAGCTTGCCTGCACAGTTCATACCTCCTTTGCTTCCACAGGGGGAGGGGGGGCATCATGTGGGGGGAAGGACCAGGCACCGCAGGGACAGGAGGGGCAAGGGTAGGTGTTGTGGGTGCAGGGACGGAGGACTCCACCACAGGGGGTGGGGCAGCACCAAAGGTGGAGGTGAGAATGGCGCTGCACACGGTTGCAAGGTCCTCCAGCGTCTCCCCTGCACCCGAAGGAACCACAGGCCCCAAGGAGGGGGGGGTGTCGGAGGGATGGGTTGCAGCGCTACTGGGGGAGGGTGTGGACAGGGGGGGACTCAACTACCCTGACCGGGGACTCCTTCGACCGCTTGCGGGGTGGTGTCACACTGGGGCTCAGGGACAGAGTGGCCAAGAAGGATTCTTTGGTGGAATCCTGGCCAGGAGAGCTGAGGGGAGTGGATTTGGAGGGAGTGGGTTGTGATGAATGTGGACTCCCACTGTGGCTGCGTGTCTTCCGTTTGCCCCCCGACCCAGTGGGTGTGCCTACTTCACCCTGTGTGTGCGTGACAGGAGGTGTGCGCTTGGCCTTCCCTGGTGGTGTGGTGCCTGTGTCTGGTGGGGTGCGTGCATGGGTACGTCTGGGTGTGCTTTGGACAGGCATGGGAGTGGGAAGTGTGGATGGTGCAGGGGTAGGGGGGGACGTAGCGCTGCAGGAGACCCACTGCTGCAGTCAGTGTCGAGTCAATGGACCTCAGCAACTGGCGTTGGTCAGACTGCACAGCTGAGATGCCCTCCATTTATGCCTCCATCAGGGTGAGCACTCGTGTGTGACCATGGAGGACATTAAGCATCGCAGTCTGACCAACCTGCAACTGGCGCAGGATGTCCACAGACTCGGCATTCGCGGCAGCAGTGGAGACAGGGGGTGTGGTGCCTGGCAAGAAGGAGACACGTGGTGACCTAGCACGGTGGGAAGGGACCAGAGCAAGTGGGAGGCCGGTGATGGGAATCGAGGGGGCGGGTAGAGATCGAGTGCTGCTGTCAGCTGTGGGAGCAGCCTCCGCCCCCTCTGGGAGATCAGCCTCGGACCCGTCAGCGTCATAGTCGGTGGTGGTACTGGACAGGTCCTCCGCCTCACTCCCCTCGGCCTCCGTGCCACTCGATGCGCCAGACAAGACAGCACTGCTGCCACTGGTGCCTGCTCCCTCCTCACGGTCCGTGCCAGTGTCTCCCTCGGAGTCCCCCGACGATGCTGTGGGCAAGGTGAAGAGACAGGAAATAATCGGAAACCTGTATACATATGTCACTTGAGTCAAATCTACATAGGTCACAGTGCATAGCCTGAAAAGCAACATGAGTAACATCTACAACACAAGGTACATATGTAGGGCCTGCAACACACAGCTGGTTGACCCACCATGCCACTGAGAAACAATGGAGAGCATGACCCAACAGCAAATTACTTGATATCAAATAGGACAGAGGAGCCAGGATCTGGGGACAATCGTGCACAGCATCTGTACCACACAGCGTTGACAAAAAAGGGATGAGCAGGAACCATGTCTATTAACTTTTTGCACATGCTGCAAAGCTAATACATTAAAACATGCCCAACATGACTGGGTCACTGCACCTTGAGTGTATGTCCAAACAAACATCACAAACAGGCCAGACCTAGCAGGGAGACTTCAGATTTGGACATGTAGGCCTTGCCCGCACAAAGCACCCCCTACCTGAGACAATGTGATTGAGACAGAGGAAGTACTTACACCTCTTACTCTGGGATAAAAACACATGGCCTGCACTAAATCCTGATTGTACACAAACTACCCCTGGTGCGCCTGTCCACAAAAATCATTGACAATCAACCATCATCAGATTGTCGTTCCAAGACACACAGGCACTGCCCACTGTGAGTATGCACAAGCAAAATTGGGTCACACTGTACAGTGGACACATGTAGCACAGTTTACGTCAATACAGAGGAGGCCAGGGTACAATGCCACAGAGCCCAACCTATGCCGAAGACACAGAGAATGTCCACATTGTTGGATGACACACATGATACCTAGGAAAAGGTGCGCCAGGGCACGGTAGTGGCCACACACCTCCATGGTCCTGGATGGATATGACTGCAACTGAAGCAACCGTCCCTGCACTATGCATTACTCCCACTCATGCACATCATGTCAGAGGGCACAACATTGGACATGCATGCTGGAAGGCAGTACACTTTGAAGACACACTCCTATGTTGGGACTCAGCATCAGTGCCAACTGACATGGACCCCACAATGACTGAACTGGCCAGGGCACAGCCAAGGTCCCAAAACCTGTTACACTCCACCCCCACACATGATGCTGCAAGCATTGGGCACTTGGATTAACTGCCAGCCTAGATTACCTTGTGCAAGAGTGACTACACACAGACCAGGGAACACATGGTAAGGAGGGGAAGGGAGGAAGAACAGCACCGGTTTACTTTGGGGAACTGGTTATGCACTGCACATGTAAACCCTGGCAGTGTATCCATGCAACTGCGCACTTCCAAAAGCTGGTGACACACAACAAACACACATGTACCTACCCCCTTCCTGCTGCTGCTTCTCCTGTAAGCGCCTATCCAAGTCGGGGAAGACCACCGCCAGCACACGCTTATGGATGTGGGTCAGACGCCGGCGCCCACGGTTCTTCCGGCTCTCAGGTGAGTCCCCCAGCAGGACCCGTGCAATCCTCCTCGTCCAGCACCGGATATCCTGCCAGCGTTTCCTCACCTGGGCTAGGCGCCGCTTCCGACCCTCCGTCATCCTCACGGCACTGACGGCTTGCTTCCATATCTCCCCCTTGGCATGGACGCCTACCTGTGAGGATGCAAAAGTGAGAATACTTTAATTCACCTGAGCAATGACACAGAGACACACATATTAACAATTTCTCTTGTTTGAACAGGCCATGGTATGCAGGCAACTCATTGCACATTTGTCATAGGGACATAATCCACTGTGGAAGGCAAAATGCACTACGTGGCATTGAAAGTACACAGGTGGCATGAGGGGTGCCACACAATCAATGATCCTGGATCACACTGTGCATCACAAGCTACACAAGGATTATGTACATCACCTCAAAGCAGTCACATGCCCCAGCCCACTGACGCTACCTCAGCAGAGTACACAGACACACACAGGCACAGGACAATCACCTGCCATTGCCAACTGCGGGTACAAACCTCACTCTGCCCATGTGCCCATGTGCCCATGTGCCACTAGACTAGGGGGTGTCACAGGTGTGGGGCTGGCTCAGCACGGCAGTCACACAGCACTGCTCCCTGCTCACATCACATGGGCAGGGTATATCCATCCCTCATGCAGCTGGTGTGCAACACTCCCCATATGCATTCACCCACATGACAGGGGACTTACACACACACACCAATGTCCAGGGGACGAACACATCATTTGGACACTCACAGCACAGGTACACTAAACAAAGACACATCTATGGGTACTGTCACCTGTCACACTGGGGGGACCACAGAATCACATCAGGACTGTAGCAACAACATTCCCTGGAGGAGTAGCCAGGCAGAATGTGGCATGCACCATGCATTGATTGTCACAGTAAGCACAATGCAAGTGAGGAGTGCACACAGGAACCGCAGCATGCTCTGCATGGGAGACATGAGGCCTTCCCCACCCTGGGACCCACTCGAAACAACATTGCATGTCTGTCACACAGGGACACAATGCCAGAAGTCACAGTCACAAAAAAGGGGCACAGTCTAAGCTAGTGGAGTCTGCACTCACCTGCTCCCCTGGTCGACCATACAGCATGGTGTACTGTGGGATGATCACATCCACCAACGCCATATTCTCCTCCATGGTGAATGGCTGGGCCCTCTCCACAGAACTGGACATGGTGCCAGAGGAATCACGAGCAGCAGCAGTGTTGTGGAATGAAAGAATGTGCAGGCAAGTGCTCTCTCATGGGACCTGGCTGCCTTATATCTGCCTTGCTGGCCTGTTTCATTCACAGGAGTACAGAGTGATTGGTCAGTCACATTAGCATCCTACGTTTCCTCCAATCCCTTTAAACCTACCCCAGTGAGTGGCTTTGCATGGTTTAAAAATTGAGCATGATGTCAAGTCAACAACCACTTTGCAACAAAGTATATTGTTTCCAACCGACTTCTGCTGGCCACCTGATGCAATAATTCAAACTTTAAACTCGGTGTCCATGACAACCAGCATGCATTTAGGCCCTTATACTTGTCCCTCATGTGTCCCCTATGTTATTTCTATATTTACACACAGGTACGGTCCGTTCCATGGCCCTAGGGCACCCCAAATGCAGTGATACGGACCGTACACGCGTGTGTAGGGTCCCTATCACTATGGGAGTGCTGGCATATGCGTACGCCATAGTACTACGGGCCGTACACGCGTGTGTAGGGTCGGTCTGTATCACTATGGTGTACGCATACACCAGCACTCCCATAGTGATCGGGACCCTACACACGCGTATACGGTCCGTATCACTATGGCGTACGCATACGCCAGCACTCCCATAGTGATAGGGACCCTACACACGCGTGTACGGTCCGTATCACTATGGCGTACGCATACGCCAGCACTCCCATAGTGATAGGGACCCTACACACGCATGTACGGTCCGTATCACTATGGCGTACGCATACGCCAGCACTCCCATAGTGATAGGGACCCTACACACGCGTGTACGGTCCGTATCACTATGGCGTACGCATACGCCAGCACTCCCATAGTGATAGGGACCGTACACACGCCCTCAGAGCGTATGTACGGTGCGTTTCACACCTGACAGTGGTGACAGGCGGCACACAGACAGGAATAGAGCTGTCATACTTGGCCAAGGCTGGACATCAAGGCATTGTCTGTGCAGTACTACATGTGTCGGGCACAGGTGGGTCAGGCTGTGATGTGGCACTATACTCCTGAGGTGTGAAGCTAATAAAAGTATGATGAGCTGTGTACACATGTCATGTGTGATGGTGCCCTATGTGCCACACATCCCCTTCACTCCTTTGACATGTGTGCATGTAGTACAGACTTGTTGAGCCATGCGTCACTGGCATGGCACAGTCACCGACACCCGCAACTGTCCCCTGATGCCAGGTACACGGAATATTACCCCTGACATGTGAATGCCCGCGTTGCACACTGTAACTATGTCATGTGTGTGTCATGTGTTCCCATAGGTTTGCTGTAGGTGTTTGGTCAAATGCATCTGCAGTTGCTGCAACCAACATTTGTCTGTGTGTAGATGGCCATGGCACACTGTTATGCACACCAGCCCACATGTGTAATCCGACGTAAGGTGTGTATGTATGCATCGACACGGAGTTTCAAAACAAGGACATATCTGCATACTCTCAATGTATGTGTGATCAGTCTTGACATGTACTCCTTCATGGCAAGGTGTGTGGTCTGTCCTTTTTATATGACATGTGACCTGTGCCTCTAGTGTTCCGCAACCTGTCTGTACAATAAACATCCTTCTTCTGCACATATGTGGATGTCTGTAACTCCTGTAATGCGTCTGCCTGTTCACTTACACTGGCCCACAGCTAGTTTCATAGCATGGCATATTGAGGTTGAGAATCAATGTTTGTAGCTGGCTCTTGGTAGGAGTGTCACCTGCCTGGCATACGTGTCCAGGGCATATTGCACAGACCTGACTCTGTATGTAGCATATGTGTATTGCCTGTTGAACAGGTGCTCAGTACATTGACATTGGTGGTGTACTGTACTCACTCTTCGTTGTCCCTTCTAATTCACTGCAGGGCTCCGCCTCTCCCTCAACCAATTCCGGACTTGGCTGACCTGAGGGAACATGACTGTATACGCCGCTACCGCTTCCCCCAACCTTTGATTGAGGACTTGACGACACGGCTGGCACCACACCTCCAACCGCTACACAGGTATCCTACTGCACTGACACCCAAGATGAAGGTGATGGCAGCCCTACATTTCTTTGCCACGGGTACCTTTCAACATACCATTGCCCATATTGGTGGCATGTCCCAAGCCATGTTCAGCCGTGTTCTGCATGATTTTTTAGAGGCCATGTTGAATCACCTGGATGAGTTCATAAAATTCCCAACTCCTGAGCAGTTGACAGGTGTCAAGCGTGAGTTCTTTGCCCTGGGAGGGATGCCCCATGTCATTGGGTCCATAGATGGAACACATGTGGCTTTGGTACCACCACAGGCACAGGAGGTAGCGTATAGGAACCGCAAGCATTACCACTCCATTATTGCCCTTGTGGTGTGTCTTGCCAACATGGTGATTTCACATGTCTGTGCTCGTTTTCCAGGATCAGCACACGATGCCTACATCATGAGGCGTAGCAGGGTGCCTGAAATGATGCTGCAGCTGCGCAACGAACGAGCATGTATTGTTGGTGGGTATACTCTGGCAGTCCTGTATTTAACGTCATCTTCCTGTCTTACTGCTTCTCCTGACCCACTGTTGTCCATGATGTTTCCATGTAGGGGACGCTGGCTATCCCAACATGCCATGGCTGATCACACCTCTCCGCAACCCCAGCACGGCTGCCAATCACCGCTACAACAACGCCCATGGGCGGACCAGGCGAGTAATAGAGAGGACGTTTGGCCTCCTGAAGAGCCGATTCCGTTGCCTCCACAAGACCGGTGGCACACTCCCATATGCACCGGTGAAGGTCTGCAAGATCTTCCTCGTGTGCTGCATGCTGCACAACATGGCAGTGGAGAAAGCTGTGCCACTCATCCTGGATCCAGATGAGCAGGTCCATCCACCCATGGAGGATGAAGGGCTTTGTCACGAGGCAAGTGATGTGGAGGAGGAGGAGGCGGTAGAGGACATCCGGAGTCGGCTCATACGCAACTTCTTTGCTTAGTGGTGAGTTCCAGTGTCTGAGTGTGCACGTATTGGGCCGTGTGTGGCATGTGTTGCAATGTGTGTGTCCATCTGCATGTCTGCCAAGTGAGTCAGAGGTGTGTTTGGATGTGTCACTCAAGTGATGGTGCAATGGAAGAATGTTTTTCCAGAGTCATCATTGTCACCTAGCATGTTGACAACCTTATACGTGTCGAGTACATGCACATGCATGCGGATGTGCTTCTTTTGGCTGACTTCTGGTGTGTCTCTCATCCACAGGTACTTGCGCATGCTGTCTGCTGGTGGCATTGTTGTGCTCCTACTATTCCTCATGAACACAGCAACATGTGCTGAATCAGCGTTACATGCACGGACAAGTTTGAAAATCTCCTTAGGGTAAGGGATGCAGCACGGCTTTTTGGGAGTGGTATTTGTTTTGAATGTGTGTGCACTGCTCCTGTTCATGTTTGGATACTTTACATACATGTAGAATCACCATGGGGCACATGACATGGAGCTGAATTCACTTGAATTGATGGTCAGACTTGGTGCCAGTCATCTGTAATGGGATTGTGGATTGTGATGAAGCCATCAATGTGTGTAACACTGCCCTCGGAAACATACGGGTTGCACCGGGTTGACATGGTGTGTGAATTCCCCATTAGGGGCTCAATGGTGTAAAGCAGCCTCTCCGTGAGCAGCAGGGGGTGTTTAGCTGTAACCCGTCACTTGTGTGCCAGTTCTATGGATTTCCAGCATCTGTGGTGCAAAGGGGGGTGCCAGTGTTGGTCCCACGTGTTCATCCACATGACCTGTGTATGTGTTGACAGAGTTGCATTAGCATTCCATCACACATGACTAATAAAGGTGTCCCTCTGCCTCCAAGGTGCCTCATCTCTGTCAATGGTGGTCTGTTGCCACTGTGCATGCGGCATGTCTGGCATTGTTCTCAGAGATGGTGCATATGAGTCTATGTGTAGAGTAGCAAGATGCAAGCTGTTTGTCAGGGATTATAATCTGTATTGTGCATGATGTCCATGGCTGTGTAGGTATTGTGGCATGTCAGTATCCACGACGGCCACTGTGCTGCATGTGAATCCATTGTGTGTGTGTGTGCCATGTTGAACCAGACATTCCTTCCTTGACATACACCTTTTGCATAGTTCCTTCCTGAGATCCTTGTCTTTGTGTGCTACTTGTGGCATTGTTTTCTTGACATGGCGCATGCTGCTGCAGGCCCTGCAGCAAGGGCACCCAGTGTCCACGCAAACGAGCTGGTGTTCATCATGGATTGCTTGCTGACATGTGCTATGCTGATCAGCAGCATCTGTGCCTCATGCTGCAGTAAACTCTGCATTATGCACAAGATCCCCAGTTCCATCCACCTCAAGGCAAGAGAGAGACCATCCCCCAGGTCAACTACGACATCCGTGTCTAATCCTACCCTGCACTCTACGGACATGTGCGTTACAACTCCCATGATACTTGTCCACATCCAGGGTGCATCTGCACAGCTCTGCTTCTACATCCGGCGACCAGGCCACATCAACGTCCAACAGAGATGGGGGGAATGGATCACTGCCAGCTGCAGGATGACCTTCTCAATCCACGCACACACTCAGGATGCAGCCCACAACCACAACACAACCTTGTGGCACTGTGATCCAACACCCCATTGTGCCATCTCCATGCATCCAACCTTGGCCGGCCCACCATTCTCCACATCCACCTGACTCAAGCATGCAGGACATGGTTCTGCCACGTGTCTACACATACCTGGGAGTAGCACCTCAGGACACTCCACATGATCCCTGACCTCTGCGCATGACTGTTGCTCTTCTAAATAGGTCTGTAGGCACAGTTGTGCGGGAACCCCCTCATCTGGTTGGGCCCATCACGGGTGAGTATGGTGCTCCATGTCTGTATTGGATGATACATTGTAACCCATGTGTGTCCTGTGCCAGACTCAGACCCCAGGGAATGGATGGTTGGACTTACTTCGGAAATCAGGCATGGTTTGACTTTACAACACACACATGTAGTGGAATAATGCAAAATGACGGCATCATCTCATGATAGTGATGATTTTTATTTGTGGTGGGCACGTGTTGGGGGGATGACAAGAGGTGCTTGGCGGGAGTGTAGAATCCAAAGTTCACAGGGGGAGTTGGTATCCTTGCCATTGAAAGTCATGAGAGTCTATGCCACAGTCTTTGTCAACATTGGTCAGACAGTGACCAGCAAGGCCATGTGGCAGAGAATGTCATTTGCTGATGTGCTGCTGTTGGGCCAGAGGGCCAGGTGCCAGGCCAGGTGACCTGGGAGATGGTGATGTTCCGCTGACTCTCACGGTCTTTTGCGTGGACGACCCACCCTCCTGCGGGGACCCTCAGAAGCAGGCCGTGACGATGCTTGTGATGCTCCGTCGGATGAATCCTCCTCCTCCTGATCCCTCCCTGTGGGTGGTGATGTTCTTCGCCTGGTGGCACAGGGAGGGTTGCCCATGTTTTCGGCAATCCGACGGAGTACACAGGTCATGTCCGTTTGCACCGCCACAAGCTCAGCCAGTCTTGCCTCCATCCGACCTTGGTGTCGCTGTTGACTGGCATGTTGCTCGGCCTGCAGGGTCTTCATCTCCTCGAGGGTGGACACAACCTGGCTGATGCCCATGGTGTCACGCCAGTATGAGTCGAGGATGGTGCTGACATGTGACATTACCGGTTCCTGAGCCAACTGGTCAGGTTCGCGCCTCCGCCGTCCTCCACTCCCACCACCCCTGCCCACTTGCGCCTGGCCTGCCGTTGTGGACACATCGGGTCTACGGGACCCCTGAGGGATGGCATTTGCGGTGTCGCCTGCCTCCTCCTGGGTGCCCGGAGAACCTTGTCCCTCCTGGACAGACTGGCTGTGTTGTTGTGTGCGGGCAGGGCTCCTGGGTGTCTCCTGGGATGTGGCAGGAATGGGGGTGGTGGTTGGCACAGTTGTACCTGACGCAGGTGCTGCAGGTGGTTTGACACCAGAGGGGCCAAGTTGGTCTGGGTCATCCACGGAGTGGTGAGAGTCGTCGCTGCCTGTGGGGTCCTCTTCACGCAGAGCCTGGTCCTGTGAGTCTTCCCCCCCAGTGTTGGGGGGAGATCGACGACGTTGACCTGTGTGTGAGAGAGACAGTGTTAATTGTGTTACATGCGACATCCATGTTTCATTCATTTTTGAGTTGGCACAGTTCCTCTGGGTGGTTGGATTTGGCTAGCATTCCTCTCACAGTGCACTTGTGCATGGGTATGTCCCTTGGCCACAGCTTTCGACACTTTACCTATGTGTGACACAATCTTAGTTGATGCATCTTTTGGGAACGCAGTCAGCAGTGTAGTGAGCGGGCGTAGCAAGCCATGCAGAGCCGCCTTACGTGTTGCACTGTACGTGGCCAAATGGTGTTTTTTCCATGATATTTGAGAATGCAGGTAGGTAAATTAACCATTTGTGACAGGGTTCTGACAAACACAGTGGGTGGGTGCACGGATGTACTCGTGCACAGATTGACACATGGCCCAGTGTTTATCAAAGGTTGAAGGGGGGGTTCACGCATTGCCAAACCTTGTCTACATGCACACAGTCCACCTGCTGACGAGCGGACATGGCCACACCACCCAAGGGTGATTTGGTTTCCCTCTGTCTCCCTTTCTCCCTCCCTCTGTCAGCCTCCTCCCACTGTCCGTCTCCCTCTGTCTCCCTTTCTCCCTCCCTCTGTCAGCCTCCTCCCACTGTCTGTCTCCCTCTGTCTCCCTTTCTCCCTCCCTCTGTCACCCTCCTCCCACTGTCCGTCTCCCTCTGTCTCCCTTTCTCCCTCCCTCTGTCAGCCTCCTCCCACTGTCCGTCTCCCTCTGTCTCCCTTTCTCCCTCCCTCTGTCAGCCTCCTCCCACTGTCCGTCTCCCTCTGTCTCCCTTTCTCCCTCCCTCTGTCAGCCTCCTCCCTCTGTCCGTCTCCCTCTGTCTCCCTTTCTCCCTCCCTCTGTCAGCCTCCTCCCTCTGTCCGTCTCCCTCTGTCTCCCTTTCTCCCTCCCTCTGTCACCCTCCTCCCACTGTCCGTCTCCCTCTGTCTCCCTTTCTCCCTCCCTCTGTCAGCCTCCTCCCACTGTCCGTCTCCCTCTGTCTCCCTTTCTCCCTCCCTCTGTCAGCCTCCTCCCTCTGTTTTTTCCATGATATTTGAGAATGCAGGTAGGTAAATTAACCATTTGTGACAGGGTTCTGACAAACACAGTGGGTGGGTGCACGGATGTACTCGTGCACAGATTGACACATGGCCCAGTGTTTATCAAAGGTTGAAGGGGGGTTCACGCATTGCCAAACCTTGTCTACATGCACACAGTCCACCTGCTGACGAGCGGACATGGCCACACCACCCAAGGGTGATTTGGTCTCCCTCTGTCTCCCTTTCTCCCTCCCTCTGTCAGCCTCCTCCCACTGTCCGTCTCCCTCTGTCTCCCTTTCTCCCTCCCTCTGTCAGCCTCCTCCCACTGTCCGTCTCCCTCTGTCTCCCTTTCTCCCTCCCTCTGTCACCCTCCTCCCTCTGTCCGTCTCCCTCTGTCTCCCTTTCTCCCTCCCTCTGTCAGCCTCCTCCCACTGTCCGTCTCCCTCTGTCTCCCTTTCTCCCTCCCTCTGTCAGCCTCCTCCCACTGTCCGTCTCCCTCTGTCTCCCTTTCTCCCTCCCTCTGTCAGCCTCCTCCCTCTGTCCGTCTCCCTCTGTCTCCCTTTCTCCCTCCCTCTGTCAGCCTCCTCCCTCTGTCCGTCTCCCTCTGTCTCCCTTTCTCCCTCCCTCTGTCACCCTCCTCCCACTGTCCCGTCTCCCTCTGTCTCCCTTTCTCCCTCCCTCTGTCAGCCTCCTCCCTCTGTCCGTCTCCCTTTCTCCCTCCCTCTGTCACCCTCCTCCCACTGTCCGTCTCCCTCTGTCTCCCTCTGTCTCCCTTTCACCCTCCCTCTGTCAGCCTCCTCCCTCCCTCTGTCTGTCTCCCTGTGTCCATCTCTGTCTCTGTCCCTCTCTCTCCCCCTCTCCCCCCCTCTGTGTGTCACCCTCTGTCACCTCAGCCCAGCTTCCTGGGCACACACAGTTTTCAGGTCTTTCAAAGGCCATTGGCTTGTTCATGTGGGTTTGTTTCTTATCTCCGGGCACCCATTGGGCGGAGTGTCTGAGTCTGCGCTGCTGCTGTGGCGGTGTGTGCTGACACTCTTTCAGAGTGATGCGTCTTCATTAGCTGCTGTTATGTGCAAATTGTGCCTTCATACCCATGTCATCCTGCAACGCGGCAACCATTAGCAGGCAACACAGTACTGTGTGGGGACACACTGTTTGTATGGCTGTGCCCTAGAACTAACACAAAAAATAGAGTCTGCGGGTCTAAATCGATCTCTCAAAAGAAAAGAAGCGACATGACAGCACGTTCAAACATGAAAGAAGTCCTCATAAAGAGGGCCAAGTCCCATCACCCACCGAAGTGGCATGCTTCATCATCTGGGACCTCCCATAACTACACCTAGTGTAGTTATAGAGCTACAACTCCTTCGATTACTGTAACAAGGAGGAGCTCAGGGATGTTTTGATTCCTGTAGTTGGGAGGGCGAATTATCTCAGAATGAGAAAGACTGCCATGAGTGTGGTGAGTCTAGATGCAGTGTGTGGAATAGGGAAGTGATTTAAAATTGATTATCATTAGAAAAATAATTTTATTCTGTATCCAATGACATCAAACTAAAAACAGCAGAAATTATGAGGGAAACGCGTCCACAAATGTTATAGGGCCGCGCCCTCGTGGGTCAACATGTTTCAGCCAACCTGTGTCTACCCAATGACAGTGGCTTTCGTCAGGACCATGAGGTAACACTACTGCAATGTGAATAAGTGGTGAGTGAGATAAAAGGGAACAATACAACCTACCAAAGTACCTACTTATCTGTGGATATGTGGCACCGTAGTGATGTAACTTAATCACCCGCAAAAAGTCAGGGATGCACCTACACTCCTGGTTACAACTCAGGGCGTGAGGCAACGCTCTGTCCGTCGTTACTCCGGACAGTCTTCCTGGTTGTACCGAGTGTACAACCAGACGAAAGCCACTGTCATTGGGTAGACAATGTGGTAATTCTGGTGCGCCATCAGCAAGACTGTGTATTTGTACAGAGAATAAATAACAAACAAATATTCTCTGGTTTAAAGTCACCTTGACTTTGGTGTTTCCATCTCTATCCCTAAAATAAACAATTTTGCCCTAGTTTGAAGACACTATGGTTAAGGGAAAATTGTGCACTCAGAATAAATAATAAACAATAAACACAAAAGATCCTAATAGAAGTTTCTACAGCTGAGGTATGTGCTAGTGGAATAAATACCTATAAAAATCAAAAAGGCCCTGCTTAGACATCGCCACGACTGAGACTTTTGGAGTTAGAAACAAGCGCGCGCGTCTTGCGCTCAAAGTAAAAAAAAAAAAAGTTTGACGAGAGGCAGCAGGGGAGAGAGGAGGGGACTGCGCCTCTTTCCCTTGCATTTCCCTTGCGGGAGCGAGCAGAGGCACCATATGTTTGCAAGTTAATTACAAACATATGGTGTCAAAGCTCGCTCCCGCAAGGGAATCACCAAACGTGCACGCGTTGCTATTGAAAGCAATGCAACGCGTGAACGTTTTTAGGGCAAAAACTGAATAGATTCCAAAAGGTCTCTCCTAAGCAGCACATGCACGCTGCGTAGGCAAGACCTAAAAAGGACTGAGTATGAGATAGCAATAACAGATGACATAAACATGCAAATGTAGAAGAAGCCACGGCTGCTGCAGGTACGAGCGGTGGGGCCGACTGTGGGTCGATTTCGAGAGACGACCACAAGGGAAATTAAATAAATAATTAATTTTCCCTCGTGGTCGTCTCTCGAAACCATCACCCCCCTCGGCCCCACCACTCTTAGCTGCAGCGGCCGCAGCTGCGTAGAATCCTGCTGGGTACTCACTGTCAGGACATATGACACCCTAGCATACCCAGAGCTAGACACTCCAATGACCAGGCCTGCCAACCTACATGGTTACACCGTGTGTCACACAGCAGCGTAGCGCAAAATGATGGGGCTCCCCTGCAAAATACAAGGAGGGGCCAGAGTCTGGCATATCTTCATTGGCCTTGGGGCAGAAATGCCCATACGAGTCGCATTGGGAATAATTCCCCACACGTCCTCGGGTCGGAAAAAGTGTCCGACACATCCTCGGACGAGTTACCGTACAAACGTGAAAAGCGAAGTCTGACCGGGGAATCACGATCCGACCCGGGCGTCCGATAGTACAACCGTATGGTTAAAAGACCGTCCGCACCGAACTCCAATAGCAACCATGGAGACGTCCAAACAGGTGCCCGGTACGCGCCGTACCCCCCCCCCAGCCCCCGCATGTACGCGCCGTACCCCCCCAGCCCCCGCATGTATGTGCCATACCCCCCCCAGCCCCCGCATGTACGCGTCGTACCCCCCCAGCCCCCACATGTACGCGCCGTACCCCCCCAGCCCCCGCCTGTACGCGCTGGGGGTACGCACCGTACATACACGGGTGGGGGTACGACTCGAACGTACACGGGTGTACATACACGGGGGGTTCGACACGTACTCGGGTGTACATACACGGGGGGTTCGACACGTACTCGGGTGTACATACACGGGGGGGTTCGACACGTACTCGGGTGTACATACACGGGGTACGGCACGTACATGCGGGGGCTGGGGGGGGTACGGCGCGTACATGCGGGGGCTGGGGGGGTACGGCGCGTACATGCGGGGGCTGGGGGGGGTACGGCGCGTACATGCGAGGGCTGGGGGGGTACGGCGCGTACATGCGGGGGCAGGGGGGGGTACGGCGCTTACCGGGCCACCTACTCTGGTCGTTTCGCGCCGTACTTCGCATTTCCGACACTTTTTGGGTGCCGTAAAAATATTGCCGTCCGGACTGCTGTCGGTTCGAATCGTAATTCCTGGGTCGTGAAACGCTGCCTGGAAGCGTCCCGACGTCACGTCGCAGCATTCCCGGATCACATTCGTATGCATATTTTCGTCGGTCGGTGTTTTTTACGATTCGTACGGAAATGGTGTTTCCGTGCGAATCGTAATTCCATGTTTGTAATGTTTTACGACCGGGTACGAGTCGGACGGAGAATACGCTCCGACCGACGGTTCGTACCCGGTTTTTACCGGATCGTAATTGGCACCTATGTGTGAGAGCTGCAGATGGAGAATTATTTGTTACAAAATCGTTGTTTATTTACATTATACTGCTAACAAGCACTGGTAAAGTCAGTACGTCTGTCGTGTTTTAGGTATATGTTGTTGTGTGATGTGTCTGTACGCAATATCAGAAAACTCACAGAGAGGCACCTAAATATCGGTCTGGGAGCCAGCTGTGTGAAGCACAAGATTTTAGTTCAAATGATTTAAGCCATACCCTTAAATTCCATTTGCTATGCCTCTTGCAGAGGATTCTTAGTTATGCTTCTTAGGCCACCCCCGTTTTAGAGATGCTTTCTCATCGCACTTAAAGCAGTACCTGCACCTCCAATATATGTGGAGTACATGCAGTAGACATGTTATTTTTGTTGTCTAAGTTGAATGCAATTTCCGCTGTCTCTCTCTGTTGTATGTGAATGTTATTCACTTTCATTTGGAATATTATTTGCCTTATCAGAGTGTTTAAAAAGGTAAAGAACTTTCATAACTCAATTTATACCCTAATTCACTTGTATATTGAGGCAAAGTGTATTGGTTGAGATGTAGTACACTATTTAGATGTGCCCCAGACCTCCCCCGTCTCAGGCATGCACCCAGCCAGCCACTTAACTACCACCAATCAACTATCAAATGTAATCAAGTGCAGGGATTTCTGGGAGGGCGGGGTATCTCAGGTGAAACTGCTGAAGGCAGTGGCATTACATCCGGAGACATGCTCACAACGCAGAGTACATTTACAATTCCCTGAAAGCGCTGAAATCGTACCTCCATGTTCAGATGTGACCCCTTGTTCTCAGGTTGAACTATTTCATGTTATATTAGCACCACTTTATGGGGTAGCAACATGCAGTTGAATTTTGATTTTTTAAAGTAGGTCCTGGAGAGCCCTAGGAGTGGCTGAAGGTCCTAGATCTATCTCTAGACAACATTGTCAGTTCTGCTAGGACCACCTGCTGCGGTGTGGGGGTTACATCCTCGCTTGAGCTCCATGGACTCTGCAGTGAAGACATCAGCCCCTCAAGGCAGTGGGAACCAAACCAACATCTTGGCCAAGTACTCGCTTGAGCTCCAGGCTGAGTCTCAACGGAGCTGTCACTTCATGGACTCTGTAGTGGAGACAAGTTTGCCTCAAAAAAGAGGGAACCCCAAACCAGCATTGCTGATCAGCAGCACCTTGGCCAAGTACTCTGAATGCCTACTAGTTAAAATGTTGTGCATGCTCACGGTGCTGCTGGCCCTCCCATGGTAGGTCGCACCATCGGCTAAAGGACATTGCCTTAACGCTAGGCTGCTGTGCTCCCGCCATCCAGCGCAGCAGGTTTAAAGAGGGAAGAATCTATTTCCCTTGAGACCATATACGAAGACTGAGGGTCACCAACCTGCCCATGTGCATCATTACTGAAGCAATACAGAAATGAAAGGAATTATTGAATTAATCTCTGCCACTGGTAAATATCCGGGGCATCATTCCAGTCCATCATTACTTTGCTACCATCCCACCTCAGATCAGACCCAGCTATTTGCAAATCAATCTTAGTCTAGCTCCAATAGAAACAATCCTGGCACAACTGTCAAGTCAGTCCCTCTCTGACTTAGAACACAAGCGACCCAAGACCGGTTTCACGCTCAATGGGGCTCGTCAGTCAGGTGCAGCTTGGTTCGTTGGAGCAATGGTCTGGAATGCAGCCAAGAGAAATTGCCAGTGGCAGATAAATTGACAATTTCCTTCCATTTCCTTGTTGTTTTGGCAGTGGATGCTCTAAACGCTAAGGGTATGCTCGCACGTGGGTCGTAGGCTCACTGTACAATTGGACACAAGCTATACCTTACGAATGAGATCTAAGTAGGTTGAAATCCATCTGTGGTTGCTTGTGTTCCCACATATAGGTTGGACCTGGTCTGGTAGTTCGGCTGGACGGTTTCTATTACAGCAGGACCAAGACTGATTTGAATAAGGTGGTCTCTGTCTATAATGGCACAGCTGGCGAAAAAGGATGGCCTGGGAAGTGGCCCAGAACAATTCCCAGTGGCTGAGATTAATTAATGCTGTCTGTCCGTCTCCTTGGGTTTTTTTGCATGCGTGTCTTTGCACAATGGACAGGAATATTTTTGGCAGGAGATTTATCAGAGAACTAGAGCTCTCTTTCCTATGCAGATGGAGGCTAGACACATCGGTGACACTAGAGCAGCCATTGGATGGCTCCAGCCAACCAAAGCTCCCTACTCCTTTATGGTGGATTTAACAACTATCAAAAAGTTTGAGATTTCAAGACCATCTTGATATGCAGCACCTCTGAATGACAAACAGTCCACTTAAAAAAAATCTTTGCACCCAGTCTGCACTTGCTTTGAACCTCAGACTGTAGGAGGCTGTGACACGTTTACCCACTATGGATTAAAACAGCTGTGGCCTTTGGCTGTTCATCCGGAAACTGCTTTTCAAACACTACGGTCTCTCTGTCTTCTTTTCTGCTGGTTGCCTGGGACTTGTATCCATGATGTCAGACTTTTGAATAGGCAAAAAGCCTAAACTTTGACTGCCGCTTCCCATTCCTCTGGCTCTTAGTTCTTATAGACCACGTCCCTTTCTCTTGCTTCACTGCTCTAATCCACAGTCATAGATCTCAGTTTAGTCATTATCTAACTTTTCCATTCCATCATCTTATATTTCTTTTTCACAACAAAATGTTATTGTTGACAGCCAAGACCAAGTCGATACCTCAACGGGCATCTGCCATATATATGCAGAGTGACATATACTGATATCAACATTTTCAATTATACTTGAACATCCTTCACGCAAATAATACATTGCAAAGTAACATTTAAGAAAAACAAATAACAGTGCCACATAGTATCCACCTGAAAAGTAAAAACGTCTCATAGAGAGGGAAAGTTCCAGCTACCCATACACAAGTCCAGCACGTACACTGTGTAGATCCCAGTCCAGCACAGTCATATCAGTCGTTCTTCAATAGTAGAAGGAGGAGGAGGAGGATCCAGATATATTCCTCTATAGTCTGCTCACCTTTTCCAAATTGTAATATACTTCCAAGGGCATCCTCGCGCCTCAAAGACCGGATTTCACGACCCATACAAAAGTCCAGAAATTTCTTCCAGACCCCGGTTAGCGGCGGAGATTCATCTTTCCAGGCCTGGGCGATGTCTCTTTTAGCTAGCATAAGACCAAAGAACAATAAATGACACTTGTACCAATTGCCACCCAGTCCCTCTGTCCTATGCAACAGGATTAGTCACGGGGACGATGGGACATCCCACCCCAGAACTTCAGATAGGCATGCAATCACTCTCTTCCAGTACCTCGACACTGTTGGGCAGGACCACAACGTATGTAGGAATGTACCCTCCATAGACCTACATCGTAAGCAATGCGGGTATGCGATCAGGCCAGCATGCCTGGTGCAATAGGCTCTATGTAAATATTTGAACTGGATAAGGTGCAGGCGTGCCGCTATTACCGCACTACTCGGAGATTCCAACGCCTCCATCTAGTCATCCTCATCTTAGGATCCCAAATTCTTTTGCTAGGCCTCCCTAGTTTTATGTTGTGTTGTAGGCGTGTTGTTAATGAGTGTACAATAGATTTTAGTTTTTTTATGGTCCCCCAGCTCGCCCATAGAGACCTTTGCCTCAACTGAATTGAATTCAGGTACCTCTGGTTGTTGTAATAGGTACAGAGCGAAGGCATGCCGGAACTGAAGGTATCGGTAGAATTGTGTACGGGGCATATCATACTATGTTTGAATTTCTAGGAAAGACTTTAAGGTGCCACTACGTTTAACCACGCCCACCGTATCTATTTCAATAGCTTCCCAACTCAGAAAGACAGATAGCTGCGTCAGTTGTGGTAATTGCCCATTATCCACAAAGGAGTCTCCTGCGCCAGCCCATCATGCGAAGTGTGGATTTCTAAATCCTGAAGACCGTAGTGGTCGTGGGCGGCAGCCCCGCAAGCAATGTCTCTGAGTAGAGGACTGTATGTAGGGACTTATTTACTAGTAGCCAACACTCCACAGCATTCGACAGATCTCTCCGGTCTCTGTACCACCAATCATTCAGGACGAGAAGGTGTGCGGCCATATAGTATGCCTATATATCCGAGATGGCCACTACCCCGGCATATGTGGATTGGAAACAGGTCCTCAAGGCCACTCGTGATGCACCGCCCCCCCCATAAAAGGGCATGTAGCCGATGGAACCACGTTGGCCGGATTGGATATGGATGATTTTAAAGTTGGTAGAGGTTACGGGGTAGGGAGACCATCTTGAAAATGGCAGATCAGCCAAAGAGAGATAAGGGCATGTGAGACCACACACGCGTCTGATCGCTCACCTGTGCCTACAAGGGAGTAAGATTATTGTCCCATGTCAGAGTCTGGGACGTTGAGAGGAACACGCCTAAATATTTGAAGCCATCTGGGACCACCATTACCTTCCGCGACCAGTCACCCAATGGGTCTTCACCCCTCAGCGGCCACAAAAAGGATTTCCCCCAATTCATATAGAGGCCGGAGGTCTCCCCACAAATTTGCATAATGTGAAGGGGGCGTGGAACAGTCTGTTCGGGGTTTGTGAGGAAGAATAACACGTCATCCACATACAGTGCTACGCGGTCGGAGACTCCCGGTGCCCACTCGAAGCCACGCACCTGCGCGTCGATTCTTATCCAAGTCGCCAGCGGTTCCATGGCCAGCGCAAAGAGATATGGGTAGAGGGGACACCCCTGGCATGTTCCGCGCCCGATGGGGAAGTGTCTGGAAACCAAATCAGCCACTCAGAC
This sequence comes from Triturus cristatus, assembly GCF_964204655.1. Lineage (NCBI taxonomy): Eukaryota > Metazoa > Chordata > Amphibia > Caudata > Salamandridae > Triturus > Triturus cristatus. Next base: position 992,663,814 of record NC_140580.1, read on the forward strand.
CGATGCTGTTAAGGCTGTATAAAGCAGACGCATAAGATTCAATAGGCGGGGACCAATATTGAGGCAACCGAGTAAGGCAAAGAGATAAGTCCAGCTAAGAGAATCAAAGGCCTTATTCATGTCTGCTAGGAGGAGCGTGGGGTCGGGCCCCCCGAGTCTGCCAACCGCAGCTATGTCATTGTGTGCGTGTCTGATATTGTGTCATGTAGCGCGGCCAGGAATAAAGCCTGCCTGATCTGGATGAATCAGATCTGTGACGTGGGGGACCAAGCGATTGGCGACCACCTTTGCCAGGAGCTTGGCCTCCACATTTAGCAGGGATATCGGACGGAAGGACGAGTATTGTTCCGAGGGTCGACCCAACTTCTGGAAGACAACAATCTCTGCATGTCTCCAGTCTGACGAGAGAGTTCCGCCATCCGCGGATGCCTCAAGAGACTCCAAATAGGGAGTTAACAGTTGCAGATTTATACTTCTGAAAAAATTCACATGGAAAAGCGTTCGGACCGGGCGCCTGTCCCACTCGCATATCGAGTAGCGCGGTCAGTAATTCATCTACCGACAAGGGTACATACAACGCCTCCAGCACCTCATCAAATAGGGCCCGAGGGGGCAAGTCATCAATGAATTTCTGGATGAGTTCTGCAGAGATGGTTTCATGGGGGGTATACAATTCTTCAAAATATGAGGTAAAACACTCAGCAATGAGTGACGGGTCAGTAAGAGTTGATCCATCTGAGTTCTGAATTTTCAGGAGCGTCTGGGGCGCAGAATTTGTTGGCACAAACGGTGCAGCAGCGCACTAGACTTGTCCCCCCACTGGTATATTCGGCTTCAGGTGGCCAGCCAGCACAGACGGGCCTCATCCAGGATCTCTCTGGCATGTGACTGCTGCATATTCAACAATTGTCTGAGCGTCATACATCCCCCTTCGGTCCTACATGCGCGCTCCAAGGTAAGCAACTGGGCTTCAATTTGTAATAATTTATTGTGGTGTTGTCGGCGTCTTGCGGCGCAAAACGCAATGTCTGCGCCTCTAAGAGTGGGCTTCATTGCCTCCCAAAGCGTATCAGGGGAATCTACTGTACCCGTGTTTTGTATAAAATAGTCCACTAGGGACCCATGGATGTGCGATCTGTTTTTTCGTCATGTAATAGCCATGGCGATAAGTGCCACAGGAACTAGGAAACCCTGGGATCTAGAGACCGGAGCAAGGAGACTGGTGAATGATCTGATAGACCCCAAGGGAGCAGGTCCGCTGAAAGTAGCCGGTGGGTGTGGGTCCCAGAAAGGAAAATGTAGTCAAGGAGAGAGAAGGACGTGTAGACTCCGGAAAAATACATGTATTTGTGTGAGATGGGGTGCAACGTCCTCCATGAGTCCACCCACCCCAGTCCCTGAATCAAGGGTAGTAATTTGGTATCCTTGGGCCTCGTCACTCGGACCGTGGCGCGCCATCTATCTAGTAATGGGCAGAGAACATCATTCCAATCTCTAGTCCTGGTAGGAGTTCAGTCCAGAGCGTTGTCAGCTGCTCTACAAAGGTCCAGCTAAGAGGGGGAGGGGCATAGACACTACCCAAAACCATTGGCTCTCCGTACAATGTTCCATAGATCACAATAGACCATTCCCGGGAACCTCTAGGGAATCGGGCACGGTAAGTTTGTGCGTAGCCAAACCTCCCTAAGCAAGGTGTCTTGGTGCCCATTCATCTTTTATTTCTTGATAGTGGTCCACCCTACTCATCTGTGACCCTCCAGTCCTCCAATGGAAGCCTTGTATTTGGTTAATATTACGATGGGAGACAACTTGCCGTGACGTGTCGTGAGATGATATTGTGTTTCCGGCCGATGCTACCTTTTGTATCAGACGCTCTGGGCCACCCAGGGTGGAGAAGTTCACAGCTATATTCACCATGGCAGAGCATTGCATTGAAACAGGCCCTTCTTTTTGCGAGCAGCAGGCCTGCAACTCCTCCGCCCATTTCTCCTCAGAAGCAGGCTGGCTGCACACTCTAGGCGGCATCACTAATGGCCCTGCTCATGTATATATTCATGAGCCAGGCAATTAATATTGTTCACCAGTCTACGCCCACACTTCAAGTTGCTGGGGTTCGGAACTGGAGCAAGGTGTTGCATTCTAGTCTTTCCTCCCAAGCCACACACTATATGCTGTAGTACATTTCTGGGTAGCGGGGGGGGGGGGGGGGGGGGTTTGTAAAGCTCCCAGCCACAGTAAGATTTCTGAGCCCTGAGGAAGCATGTGGTTTAAATCAGATACTCTGGAGTCTACTGAGAACATGTACTGCAGTTGAGAGGTGCTGGTCAGATTGTCTTCAATGCAATGAAATGCAAAACCTCTGACTGACCAGAGAGATGCATAGAAACATCTTGGTGGCATGCTGAGTGACGTGCAGCAGGTGCTTCTCAGCTCGACTGCTAATTGCAAGGACACACAGCATACTCCAGACACAAAACTGGATCTGCACCTGTGAAACGTGTTTGCCAGATTTTTTTTTTTTATCTCGGTGCCCTGTAGTGGTTTTCTTGTGCTCGTGCCAACTATAACAAGAAATTGCCTCACCTTCTTTTTGTGAAACGTTGCCAAGAACCCAGCGCTTCCCTCCCAAAATGAAAACTAAGCCTGGTGATAAAAAGGAGCATGTGGTCTGAGGCATGAAGCTGATTTGCTAACATGATAGTGTTTATGAAAGACTAAGAGGTGACCAGGATATATGGCTGTTCCTGCCCCAGCCCTCCCAGACTTCAGAGGCACTAAGAAAATGCCTTCATTTGTTTTTAAAGTGTATAAAAACGTATTGGCGGAATGCCTGAATTAATCTCGGCTACTCTTAATTACTTAGGCTGCATCCTAGTCCATCGTTATTTTGCACACCGTGCCACCACAGTTTGGACCCAACCATATGCAAATGAGTCTTGACACTGCTCCAATAGGAACTGCCCAACCCAGGCTGCCAGGCCAGGTCCTACCTGAACCAGAGCACAAGCAATCCAGGACCAGTTTTGCCATGACTGGGGTTCTTCCGTTAGGTGTAGCTTGGTTCCAATGGCACAGTGAGCACGGGACCCACGGCTGGGCATACCAATTGCGCTTAGGGCATTGCACTGGAGTACACAAAAAAGGGATGGGTGGAATGCTTGAATTGTTCTCAGACACTGGTGGTTACTCAGGACCACATCCATCATTATTTTGCACAGCATGCCTCCACAGTTTCAAACCAGCCATATGTAAATCAGTTGTGACCCAGTCTAATCCGAACTGTCATGCCAGGTCCTCTCTGAACTAGAACACAAGCAACTGGTGAACGGCTACACCTGGACTGGGGCTCTTCAGTCAGGTGCAATATGGTTCCAGTGGCAAAATTAATATGAGATCCACATCTAGACATACCCATTGCACAAAGGTTGTAGCAATGAAGTATACAAAAAAGTGATGGGTGGAATGCTTGAATTAATCTCAGCCATTGGTAAATACTCGGTGCTGCATCCTAGTCCATCATAATATTGCAGACCATACCACCACAGTTTAGACCCCACCACATGCAAATCAAGCTTGATCCTGCTCCTAAAGAAACAATCCAACCCACACTGCCAGGACAGGTCCTCTGTGAACCAGAACACAAGAAACCCACAACAGGTTTTGCCGTCTTTTGAGCATGAGGTGACTGCAAGGGCCAGTCTTGAGGACATATCAGAGGACCTGGTCTGCCAGTCATCAAGAGTATGCAAGGGTTTCTTCCTAAATATATACGTTTCATAACTTTAATATTAATGGGTACACTAATAATCCTTCTGGGGTTATTGGCTAAAGTTAAATACAGTTGTCGGGTCTGTATCATGCCCTGCATCACAGGTAGTGCCACGGGTGGCAACGTTGGCTCCAAATGCCAGATGGGGTAGCCTTCCGACAGGAACACCACATCATGGAGTCAGGCACACATGCACACACGTATACATACGTACAGAAACACACACAGACACTCACATATACACATGGATACGTGATGACGTGAACGCTGCTGGTGGGCACGTCATTCTTCTGGCACACACAAACACAATGACGTATGTGTGCTTATGCATTACAATGCATGCAGCCAGTGAAATGGGTACCAATTGATTTGGTATTTTATTTACCCATCTACGTGGCACACACCAATGGCACTGGTAAATTAAAAAATGTAACTTTTTTGTGGAAAAAAATAAGAAAGGACCTCGTGAGTGAGAGGGGAAGGGAGGAGCGAGTGTGAAGAGGAGAGGAAATGCAGCACAAAGGGAGACAGTAACACACGAGGTGGGGGAGAAGCACAGAATGGAGAGACGAAAGTGGAAGGCGTGGAGAAGCATGAGTGAGAAGAACACATGGAAGGGGGAGAACCAAACGAGGGGGGGCAACGTGCGAGAGCAGCACCCAAGGGAGAAAACAACACGAGCACTGAGAGTGAGTGGGAACTACACAAGCAAGAGCAGCACACATGCTTGAAAGCAACCTGGAGCTCACAAGGGACAGAGCTGGAAAACATTTGCTCTCTCATGGAATGCTTCACCAAAAAGAAAAAAAAAGTTACCTAAAAGTGAGCAGCCAGTCAAAGAGATGGGAAAGAAGCTACGCTTCAGGGGATGTACAAACACAAAAGGGAAAGCTTGAACAAGGGAAGCCATTGAATAAGAAGCAAGCAAATGAAGTCAAAGAATTGTAAGCAATAGGCAGGCTGTACTCACCTGTAATTTCGCGGTAAACCCACAATAGATCTTTCACAGTCAGACAGCTTGCGGTTGGATGAAACCTAATACCTCTAAAATCCCTTCAGTTAATTTATGTTTGTGATGCAGTCCCTGTTTGCATTTCCCATATTTTACTGCGTATTGTGTTTCCTAAGAGCATTTGTTTTTTCGAGATGTATTTCTGTACTTTTCCCACGCAAAATGTAGCTCTTGTCCCTAGTACCTGGGCGAGTGCAGATTGTGGGTGTGAATGATGGCACAACTGGGATTTCTGCATCTGAGGCTGAAGAAAATGAAAGTTTCTCACGGTACCTGTCAGTGGCTTATAGAGGTGTATAGACCACAACCTCACCGAATTATTGGCCTCTTTGTAAAACACTTGTTGCTGTCGTCCCAGATGTGCCAATGAAAATGTCCATTTTATATGAGTGTGTGAAGATGGAACACGGCTGTTGAAATATTGCTGACACCAAAAGAAAAGAAAATGCTGTGTGCACATGTGCGGAGAAAGAGAGAAAGAGAGACAGACAGAGAGCGAGAGAGACAGAGAGAGAGAGAGAGAGAGCGAGATCTGCAGATGGAGAACTGTTTGTTACAGAACCGTTCTTACTTTATCTCATACTGCTAACAAGCACTGGCAAAGTCAATACGTCTGGCATGTTTTAGGTATAATGTTTGTTGTTGTGTGATGTGTCTGTAGGCAATCTCAGAAACCTCACAGAGAGGCATCTAATTATCGGTCCGGGGGCCAGCTGTGTGAAGCACAAGATTTTAGTTCAAATGCTTTAAGCCATACCCTTAATTACATTTGCTGTGCCTCTTGCAGAGGATTCATAGGCTACTTTGGCCACCCCCGTTTTAGAGATGCTTTCTCATCCCACTTAAAGCAGTGCCTACGTCTCCAATACATGTGGAGTCCATGCAGTTTTCGTTGCCTCGTTTGAATGCAAACTCTGCTGTCTCTCTATTATTGTATGTGCATTTAAATCACTTCCATTTGGAATATTATTTGCCTTTTCAGTTAGCTCGAAAAGGTACAGAACTTTTAGAACTTGGTTTATCCCCTAGGTTGCTTGTACATTGAGGTGCAATGGATTGTGGGAGCTGTAGTGTACTATTTAGATGTGCCCGAGACCTCCCACCTCTCACGCATGCGCCCAGCGAGCCAGTCTCTTCACCAGCACAAATACAACTATCAAATGTCATCAAGTGCAGCGATTTCAGAGACAGCGGGGCATTTCAGGTGAAACTCCTGCAGGGAGGATCCTAACATCCGGATAGATGGAATAAACTCAGGGTAGATTTTAAATTCCCAGAAAGCGCTGCAATTGTACGACCATGTGCAGATATGGCCCCACTTGCTCAGGTTGAACTATTTCATGTTACTTTAGCAACACTTTATGAGGCAGCAACAAGCAGTGGAATTGTGTTTTTTTTAAACTAGGTCCTGGAGAGCTCTGTTAGTGGCTAAAGGCCCTAGACAACATTGTCAGTTTCGCTAGGACCCCCTGCTGAGGTGTGGGGGTTACACCCTCGCTTGAGCTCCAGGCTGAGTCTTAGTGGAGCTGTCGCTTCATGGACTCTCTAGTGGAGACATCAGCACTAGCAGCACCTTGGCCAAGTACTCTGAATGGCTACTAGTTGAAATGTTGTGCATGCTCACGGTGCTGCTGGCCCTCTCATGGTAGGTCGCACCATCGGCTAAAGGACATTGCCTTAACGTTAGGCTGCCGTGCTCCCGCCATCCAGCACAGCAGGTTTAAAGAATCTATTTCCCACGAGAGCATATACCAAGACTGAGGGTCACCATCCTCTCCATGTGCATCATTACTGAAGCAATACAGCAATGAAAGGAGTATTGAATTAATCTCTGCCACTGGTAAATATTCGGGGCCTCAGCCCAGTCCATCATTACTTTGCTACCATCCCACCTCAGATCAGACACGGCTATATGCAAATCAGCTTTAGTCCATCTCCAATAGAAACAGTCCTGTCTGAACTGTCAAGACAGTACCTCTCTGACCCAGAACACAAGCAATCCAAGACTGGTTTCACCCTCACTGGGGCTCGTCGGGTGCAGCTTGGTTCTTTGGAACAATGATCTGGAATGCAGCTGATACAGATCAGGGTATCAGAAATATGCCCACTACCACAGATAGAGTAATCTCACAGTTACACGCACATACATTCTTCATACGCTAGGGCCCATTTCACTAACATACGCTCAATACTCTACCGGCATAAGACCTGTGGGAAGAAAAACCCTGCATCTATATCTAGGACGATAGGATCTGATTATAGTGGTTATCCTTAATCATACTCTATAAAACTATACAACAACAATAATCAAAATGTACTCAATAATTGACAAGAAAGAATATTCAACACCATGTTTTAAAGTTATATTGCTTTATCTAAAATTAGTCAAAGTAAATCAATCAGAATAAATCATTTCTCATAGTTACCTATTCTAACTAAGTGTCAGAACGGGTCAGGACCAGTCTCTCGGTAAAGTCTCTCAAGATAGTCCTCAGCATCAGGCCTCAGCAACGCAAGTTCACGCGGCAAAGGCGACGAAAGAGTGGGGAGAGCCCTCCCTAAGCTAATAGTTTTTATAATGTAAAATACAATGGAAACTCACATAAAATTGGCAAGAAAAACTGTATCACTGAGCAGAACGAGAAGGAAGAGATGTAACTTTGCAACATCTTGAAATCTCCGCTCAGGAAAAGTCACAATACGTAAACCACGGAACAGGAACCAAGAAACAGAAACTATTAAAGTATCCATCTCGTTCATTTCCCTCGGCAACCCGGCTTCAGCACATTGTTCATTTCAGAAGCTCCTTTGTGCACCAAGGACAAATCTTTTCTTTTGGAGATCCTCCAAACTGCTGATGTCCTCATGGAAAGTTTTATAGAAGGACTACGATCAGTTGTCTTCAACCGATTTCCAGCAGGGGTCTCTCTTGCCACATCACAGAAATATTCACTCGAGGCCAGGCTTTCAAGTCAGCCGACAAGAATTAGGCCTCCATAGGCCACAATAGACCATCTCAATTTAAAAGAAATAAAAACAACGCTAATACAACATAATGATTAAACAGTGTTAACCCCACTAATACCCTTATGTGTATGCATTTATCTAGCTTTGCGACATAAAAAGCATTAATTCTGACAGCGTTTTGTGCTCAAAATAAATAGCACACAGCAACGTATAAACATGAAAACTTGCATGTTATTGTAAATACATGAACAGCACAAATAAGCTAACCCTCATGTAACTTTCTCTTATGTTAGAACAAACGAGTTGATTATTGAAACATACCTTCACAAGACAAATAATTAATTGTTAATTATTAATGAAATTAATAAAACGCATAGACATGCCAGAGCTTCAAAAGCCCAGAATTTTCTAAAAGAAAACTCTGCTCCAGCAATCCCCCCTTTGGTGATTTTATCACCAAATAAACCCAAAAAAAATATTTGTGAAAATTTTAGTCCCATTTTAGGAAATCAGAAATGGCTCTTCCCTTTAGACAACATTTAAACACCAGTCACTCTTTCATCATCTCTCTTTGTCTCTAAATAAACACTCTCCCTCAATTCTTCTAGTTCAATCTCTTCTGGTTCTCTTTTTGAAATTTTCGAATTCTTGTTTTTCTTTTCATTTTTCAATTTCTCTTTCCCTCTCCTGTTTTTACAACACACACACACCAATCTTAGTATCAGTAACGCAACAATTATACAAGACAAAGGAAACAATATTCTACCTATAATAGTACTACCTATTTTTGCAATAAAATCCTTAACAGCTATCATTTTATTAGCTAGTTTAGTCCATAAACTCCCAGTCTCAAGTGGTACTAAATCTTCATGCAAATCAGTAATATTTTTGATATAGACCTTCAGGTCTTTACTTTCATCAGGAATGTAAGTGCAACAATGTTGAACTTTCAAAATTCCACAAACTCCACCCTCCTTAGCCAAAAGAATATCAAGGGCAAGTCGATTTTGCATAGACATGGCACGCACGGCACTTAATTCCGTATTCACCAAAAGAAACCCTCCTGCGGTATTTGTCGATAAGCGATCAACCACTGTGGACAGTTTCCGGATTCCATAAGCATTTAAAGAAATTCCCACTGCTGGAATTAAAACCCCAAAAATGTCACCCACAATTTCAGACCAAGTTTCTCTCTTAAAGCGTGTGAATAGATTAATATCTTCTACATCTTTTACTTTATCCGTATGAAAAATCTTAGGAAAAACCAGGCCCACATAATATGTGCCATACCAATGGTCAGGCAACTTGTAATAAGCCTTGTTCCCACACACATAGTACACTCCTGGAAAAATCGTATCTTCTCCACCTCTGAAACCCCAACCTGTCACAATGAAGTATGTATCATGGCACTCACTAGTTCCCACAAAATATGTATCATATTGGGATTTCCTTCTGGTAATGCATAGTTTACCCTTCTGCGGTGCATCTAGAGCCAAAGTTGGACTAGTCCCATTCCTCAACTCCTTTCCCATCTCAATGTCCCAAATTGTTTCACTCACTTCATATTTTCCCTCTTTCTCATGCATGTTCATTCTCCTTTCCTCAACCATATCCAGGAAAGCTTTCTCCTCTCCTTTTAAATTGCAAGTTAAATTATTCTTACAAATGTAATCTAATGTTAGTCCTTTTTCTTCAATAAAAATCTCACCAAAAGTGTTAGCTTCTTTAGCTGGATTCAGCTCTTTGTTCATTGGCAAGTGCCCAAAAATACTATCTCTGTTAGACATCTTATAATCTATTTTCCCTAACAAATAAAAAACACTACTTAAAATACTACAAGAAATACCATATGTAGCTGGTAAATGGTGATAAGTAACACCCTCTGAAACGGATGCAGGTAACTGCATGCAGACATAGCAATCCCTCACTTCCATTGTCTTCACATATTCATATAACAGTTTAGAAAAAACATTACTAGAAAAATTATTAATTGACCTATCTTTGTGTATGTAACTACTACTTCTAATTGGAACTGCTTTTTGTGAATTCTTCTCTTCATTAGTCACATTTGCTATATACATTCCAAATTCTACCCTAAAAGTAACTAATAAAATTAAAACACCCCATAGAAGCATTAATAATCCAGTACAACAGCAGCACATTTTGCACCACCTCTTTAAAAAGGCACATCTGTTTCTATTCTCCTCTATGTTAGCCATTTTAGTTTAGCCTCTACTACTCCACTACTGTTTGAACTTCTTCAATTCTTCTGCAACTCTTCAGCTTTCAGTTTATCCAAATGACTTCCTCATTCACTTGATCCAAGAGAATCCTTCTTTCACTCAGTTTGGATACTTGTCATTTTTCACTTCAATTTCTTCAACATCAAACTGTATCAGATCTCCAACGTCGGAATCCTCAGTACTCGACTCTTCTCCAATGTCAGTCAAGAGTACTTTCAGAATTTCACCAGTATCTTCCTCAACCACTTTTCTCAAGACCACTTCCGGATTATCTCGAGTCACTGTTTCTTCTTTTCCTTCTTCAGACAGTGTCACATAAGACCATTCCGGTGATCTGTACTTTTGGTTGGGTCTTTTAACTCTTCTTATTTCTACTGGTTCTTTTGATTTCTTTGATTCTTTTTCTTCAGCTCTTGAGGTTTGGCTTGATACTTCATTCACTTGTTCAGCTTCTGATGAATTTGCTCTTATTATTCTGTATCTCACCCTCTTTACTCGGTTGTTAGGCCAACGATCTTCTTTCACAACCTTTTTCGGCTTCAATTGTTTAACACTCTTTTCTCCAATCGAAGTTCTCTTTCTCAGAACTCGACCTTCTGTTTGTTCATCTTCATCATCTGTTTCAAGTGCCTCTTGTTTCCGTTTCCCAGTAGCTTTTCTTTTCTCCACAGATTTTTCCACCACTGTTTGAGACTTCCCTGCTTCTGTCCCTCCTCGGGTCTCCGACACGCAATCTTCTTGCTGTCTATTTGTCCCTTCACCTAGCTCCTCATCAATGTTCCCTACACCTCCTCGGGGGTCTTCCGCAATCTGTCCCTCTCTATCTTCTTCTGACCCTGTTTCTTCAAGGATAATCTCAAGTGGTTCTTCAATCTCCTCCTCTTCTGATTCAGGAGTGGGCTCAATGTGTTTCCTCTTTTCTTTTCTTTTACTCCCACTGCTACTTGAAACTTCAGGCTCTATAACAGAATTAGATTCTCCCTCTGATACTCGCAGTGAATCTCTTGAAGCTCTCTCCGCTTCTTTTCTCACTGATTCTGTATCTTCAGGATCTTCACCATCACTGGAATCTGACTCTTCATAATACTCTTCACCAGTTCCCTCTCTCGGGCTTGGAACTCTCAGAGTATGACTTGCATGTACCCAGTGCTTCACTCCAGCACACTTTACTGCAGTAGTTGTAGTCATAATGACTTGTCTCGGCCTTCCCCACCTTGGAATCAAGCAATTTCTTCTTCTGTGCACCTTAATCCTTACCCAGTCACCTGGACTCAGATCATGGGCTTGCTTCTTCTCAAGTGTGGTAGCTTCTTCTCCAATCTGGTGAAACACAGAATGAACTGCGTCAGCCAGGCCTTTACAGTAATCCAAAATCATGTCATCAGTTATTGACACCAATTTATTCACAGGCACGAATGCATGGCGCATAGCACGTCCCATGATTATCTCATGCGGGCTCAAACCAGTAGTTCTATCTGGAGTAGATCTCATCGTCATCAGGACAAGAGGTAACACATCCGGCCATTTCATACCAGTGGCTAGACACATTTTTCCAATCCTATTCTTGATTGTGCCATTGATCTGCTCAACCACACCAGAAGCCTCTGGTCGGTATGCACAATGTAACTTCTGCTGTATTTTCAATGCTTCACAAATCAAACCAATGAGTTCATTTTGAAAGTGTCTACCTCTGTCAGACTCAATTGTAACTGGAAACCCGTACCTAGGAATCAACTCCCTTAACAGTAACTTTGCCACTGTTAATCCATCATTTCTTCTAGTCGGGTAAGCTTCCACCCACCTTGAAAACAAACAGACTACCACTAGAACATATCTCAGTCTGTTTACTTGGGGCATCTCAATGAAATCAATCTGCATTCTTGTAAAAGGACCTCCTTCTCTGCCTATTGTCCCCAAACTCACCACTGTCTTTTTCCCAGTGTTAAATTGCTGACAAATCAAACATCTTTGACAAATGCTCTCCGCAATAGTTCTAAACTTTGCATTGTACCAGGTCTGCTTAAAGGACCTTACCATTGCATCCCTCCCCAGATGTCCCTGACCATGATACATCCTTGCCATTGACGACAAAATTGAGTTTGGCATTACTGGTCTGCCATCTCTGTAGACCCAAACATGGTCTGTTTCTCTTGGAGCACATCCTGCTTTAACCCAATCTTGTTTCTCTTCCTCTCCTGCCTCATCTTGTAACTGCTTTACTTCATCCCACGTTTCTAGGACATTAGTAAACATCACAGAAAGGAGAGACATTTCCTCCATCCTACTCCTGTTAATAGATTGGTTGGTCTTTGCGCAATACTGTGCCACATCGTTGGCAAACCTGTTACCAACAGTGATAAAATCATCCCCTGAAACATGTGCGGCACATTTTACAACCGCTAACTCCTTAGGCAGCTGTATCGCCTCAAGCAATTTTCCAATCCACTCAGCATTCTTTATCGGGGTTCCACCCGATGTCAAGAAACCTCTTTGTAGCCACAGTTGGCCAAAGTCATGCACCACTCCAAATCCATACTGACTATCAGTCAACACGGTTGTTCTCATATCTTTCCCAATCTCACAAGCTCTTGTCAATGCCACTAATTCAGCAACTTGCGCAGATTTCACTCCTTTCAATGGTGATGCTTCCATGATCTCTGAAACTTTGCACACTGCATATGCTGCACATAGCACACCATTATCATTTCTCAGGCATGATCCATCCACAAACAACACATGGTCATTCTCATATAAGGGAATATCTTTTATGTCTGGTCTCGGTTTTGTACAGTACTCAAGCACATCCAAACAATCATGATCATCTTCCATCTTTATACCCACATTTTCAATATCCGGCAAGAGTGTCGATGGATTCACATTCACACATCTTTCAAGAGTCACATTTGATGCTCCCAGAATCACTTTTTCATATTTAGTCAGCCGACTATGTGACATATGCTGAGTTCTGCTTCTTGTCAAAAGAATTGCCACATTGTGAGGTACGAATACCCTTACAGGATACCCCATTATGATCCCCTCACTCTGTTCCAGGCTTCTGCATGTCGCAGCTACAGCCTTCAGACAACCTGGTAACCCCACGGCTACAGTGTCAAGTGTCGATGAAAAGTATGCAATAGGCCTTCTCAATTGCCCATGTTTCTGGATTAACACTGAAAGTGCACATCCATTCCTCTCACTGCAGTACAGTTCGAATTCTTTTTCGTAGTCAGGCATACCCAAAGCTGGGGCCTCACACATTTTAGTTTTGAGCTCTTCAAATGCTGCCAGTTGTTCTGCATCCAGATCTAACGGATCTGTCATTTCACTTTTCGTCAGCTTAATCAGTGGCTTTGCTATCAGGGAAAAATTAATTATCCACTGACGACAATATCCCACCATACCCAGGAACATTCTTACTTCTCTCTGGGTTTTCGGGGCTTTCATTTCTTTGATTATTTTGATCCTGTCAGTAGTCACTTTTCTCAGACCTTTTTCAATATTATGTCCAAGATAATGCACTTCTTTCTTGCAAAATTGCAATTTGGCTGGAGATACCTTTAACCCTCCATCTGCCAGATGATTCAGTAAAGCTATGGTATCCACTTCACAAGCTTCACGTGTCTTTGATGCCACAAGCAGGTCATCAATATATTGTACTAGCACTGAGCTCTCAGGCATGATCAAACTTTCCAACGATTTCTTCAATAACTGATTAAATATTGAAGGACTCTCCGTATACCCCTGTGGGATACGACACCATGCTAAAATACGCTGGCCAAACCTAAATGCAAAAATCGGCTGGCTGTCATGATGCAATGGAATTGAAAAGAACGCATGACACAAATCAATTACTGTATACCACTCAGCATCATGTGGAATTTGATACAGAATCACTGATGGATTTGGCACAATGGGACAACATGCCACCACAATCTGATTAACTTTTCTCAGGTCTTGCACGATCCTGAACTTGCCATTAGGCTTTTTCAGTCCCATTATCGGTGAATTACACGGACTACTCAGTAGTTCTCTCAGAACTCCCTGCTGAATCATTTTCTCAATTATAGGAGTTATCCCTTCAATTATTTCTGGTGTCATTTTATACTGAGGAATGTTAGGATATGTAATTCCCTCTTTCACTGCAATTTTCACTGGATCTACATTATTCATCAATCCCACATCCTCTCCTGTAAAATCCCAAACTGCTCTTTTCACTGTGTCTCTCAGCACTTGAGGCAAATCCTCCGGATTGAACACTGGAAATGCACCAATTAACTCATTTTCTCTATTCTCTAGAGTCATTCGGTAGAAAACATCATCATCCGGTGTCTCAAAAGCTATTCCATCTGGTGTACAAAAAATTGTACAATTCATTTTACACAATAGGTCCCTACCTAACAGGTTCACTGGACTCGTGTCACAGACAATAAATCTGTGCATGTCTGAAAATTTCCCTATCTGTACTCTTACTGGTTCAGTAAGACGTGTTCTGATCTGTGTATTGGCTACACCAACTACTTGGATTGCTTCATCCGAGAGAGGAAGATTTTTAACATCTGTTGACCTGACAGTTGATCTTGTCGCACCTGTGTCTACCAAAAAAGTAACACCTTCTTCATTTATTTTCCCATCCACAAATGGTCCTGCCTGGTCTATTTCTAGAGTTGCACCAAGTATGCACTCTTCTTCCTCTCCTCGGCACCGTCAATAATCACCCTCAGACTCACTCCCTTCACTTTTTAACAAGTACTGCTGTACTTTGCTAGTACGTTTCGGTTTGTTTACCTGCTCATCATTGAAGAATCCTGAGTCCTGATTGTACTTTTGTACCCCTCTATTCTGCGGTAAGGGCGGTTTTGGCTCTTGACTTTGCTGCTGTCTCACCACTTTCTGCTGTTGTTGCTGCTGGTTATTCCCATCATTCTGCACCTGTTGATTTAAGGATTTACCCTCATTATTCACTAATGGTGGATTAGGACATTCAGATCTCCAATGTCCCAGTTGGCCACAGTTGTGACATGGGAACTTCTTTTTCGCCTCTTCAAGACTTCCCCTTCCTTTTCCTGCAAATCTCGGTCTATTTCCTCCATTTTTTCCTGGATTATTTGCCTGTTCCACTAACTGTGCTTCCTGTCTTTCTGCAACTTTCACTTGTGCCCACATTGCTTTTTCTTTCAGCTTTCTCTGTTTTGCTTCAATTTCATCACTGAAATATTTCGCATGTCTCAAAATCTCATCTACTTTTTTACTCTGCCAATCCACTGTGTGTTCACGAATTCTCTCACCAATTTCAGGTCTAAGACCATATACAAATCGGTATACAAAATGACTCAAATCCTTGTCACCCAGGTGTTCATCTCCACTGAATTGTTTAAATGCCAGTATCAGCCTTTCGTAAAAAGCATGAACTGATTCTTTTGCTTCCTGTTGTGTTCGATCCATCTTAACCCAGTCTGTCTCTTTTGGAGGAACTTTACTCTTCAGGTATACCATCACCTGATCATACTTCCTCATCACTTCTGGATCTGGTGCCCCTGTTCTTGAATCTCTTGGATATTCCTCAGTAGGCCAACTCACAACTATTTTACACTCAGTCCACAAGTCTGCTGGAACAATTATATCAAACAGACTATTCAGGTCAACCCACAGCACTTTTGACAATTTCACAAACCTATCTACCTGCCTATACCACTCGACGGGCTTCTCTCTCAATCGAGGGAAATCATTCGTAAATGATAAAATATCCTGTCTGGTCCATGGAACATGTACATACCCTCCTCCAGGTATTTCTCTCATGGGATAATTCTCCACTGGTTTCTCTTTTTCTCTCACTGGAAATGCTGAATAAGTTGTTCTATCTTCAGATTCCTCTCTTTTCTTATACCACCTATCCTTCCACTTTTCTACATCACCCCATCTACGCAATAATGCCACCATTTCTTTAATCTGTCCTGTTCTACCAGAAGTATTCAAATTTTCAATGTCTTTCTCAGTGAAATCCATCCTATACGTTTTCTGCAAAGCCTTTACTCTATCAATGTCAACTCCTTGCTCATTTGCTATCGCTCTTAGTCTATCATGAGTATTTCTTGCTCTCCATGTTATGCTCTTGCACATAAACATCAATTCACCATCATGATGACTCTTCAGGATTTCTGTTGGAACTGTTCCTGTCACAAGCTCTTCTAATTCTATTCTTAACTTAACCACATCAATAACTTGTGAATCTTTATCCTTTTTCTGAAGAACTTTCATCCAATCGTTTAAATCGTCCACTGTTATTTCTGCAGTTTTTCTTACTGGAACCACTTTTTTCTGCGGTTCTAAAATCGGCATCCCTGAACAACTAGGTTCACTGACATCCAATAATTCACTACGTGTGTCATGTCTGGTTTGTCTCAGGTCACTTCTCCCTGTCCTTTTTTCTGAATCTCCTGAAGGACCAACTGAATTTGTCGATTCATTTGCAATATATGGAATTACCAGTCCATTCTCACCTGTTCTCTGTTTGTCAAACACAGGCATTATTGGACCTATAGTTACAGGTACCGTAACAGCTTCCAGATTCTTCGTTAACTCTCTAATCTTCTCAGCTAGTTCTGTTGTTGTTTTTGCTAATTTTCTAGCATTTTCCTCACTACCTCGACTCTCTCTCTCCCTGAAGGAACTACTACCTCTTGATTCAGGTGTCATTTTTTCTTTCTCAACTGTATCTCTTATCGGAGAAACAACTGGTGTACTCTCATCTGGTTCTGTTCTATATGGAGGTGGTCTCTTGTAAATCATGTCATTTAAGACTTCATCCTCATATTCTCCATACCTTCTCATGTCTGACTCAGAAGCTCTTTCTGTCGAAGGAGCAGAAGCTTCAACTGTTCTCATTGGATATAATCCCTCTGACATACAAGCATCTCGCCATCTTTTCATTCGATCTTGATGTGTTTCCCGATCATGTCTCCTCCCAAACATGTACCTATAATACCCTCCAGACCTTTGTTTTTCTCGGTCATGAACTTCTTCTTCCCATTCCACTAAAGCCTCGAACTGTGTAGGTCTCGGCTTCGGGTCAAGACATAACATCTTTTCCCGTAAGTTTCTTAACACGGCCAAATTAAATGAACCATGTTCCGGAAATGCTAGAACACCATCTTCTTTAGTATACTTAACCCAATTCTGCAACCATATACAGGTATGCAGTCCATATTTCACAGCCATGAAGGATGCAGGCGTCTTTGCTGGAGGTAACAACTCACCCTCTCTTGTTTTAACCTCTTTATCCTTGCTAAACCACTTTTTAACTTTTCCAAAAAAGGTCTTTTTCTTTTTCTCTTCTTGGTAATACATTTTAGCAAGCGCTTATCAAATTCTCTACTTTCTCCGTATTATAAATATACAATACGAGTTTCTCAACCAATAGCAGCGCGACTCACACTAACGCACCAATCCTGGAGCGTCTACGTCACTAAACAGCTTTTCCAATCCCTGCGCGACTCACACTAACGCACCAATCCCAGCGCGAACCTTATTCTGATTCACTATCCAATCAGTGCGCGGACCTTCTGACGTCAACAGTCGCTGCAGTCTCTGTCTCCTCTCTCTGTCACTCGTCTACCCCTCCTTTACAAAACTCTCAGTAGACTTCGTGTATCAAAATTTCTACAAAATCTATTAGTTACAACATAAAAACATTTCCATTGTCTGCTTCGCTAACCACAGAATAGTAAAAGAGAGTCTATTTTCAAGCATCAACAACTTTCATACATCGCATAACCGTTTTCTCTAGGACTTATCCAAAGAGTCTTACAGTCAATAAATGTATATGCATTCACGCACATTCATACGAGAAAAATATAGTACATGCACACAGAATCCTGCTTCTCGAGAACAGCACAACCTGTCTCTATACAGAATTATAACTCAACAACTAAGCAGCTTACCTCTGCCCAGTTCCTCAAACAAGCTCAGAGAATACCTATTACTCCTCCCGCGATAAGCTTTAACGGAAATCCTTACGGATCCCTGGGACTTAAGACCTGAGTTTCACAGATAACCTTCACTATGATTCACACTCCTTATATACCAGAAATGTCTAATAGTAACATACGACAATGTCACTGATTCCGAACCCAGACAATGTGAACGCGCAACTTCAATTGTCACACGTAATTCCTTACAATCCCGTCTTTCCCGAGAGCAGCATATACACCTTACTCTGCCCTACTACGGAACTGCTTCCACAGCTTCCAAATTCCAGAAGCACTACATATAACTCAACATGACGACTCCAACATATAGTATTAGTACATATACCAATAACATCAAAATAAATCAATAATCAATAAGCTAGTTTACAAGCAATCTTATCTTATCTTATCAGATCAAGACAACCATCTACAACCATCCTCTGCTACCAGAGAAATTGATACAGATCAGGGTATCAGAAATATGCCCACTACCACAGATAGAGTAATCTCACAGTTACACGCACATACATTCTTCATACGCTAGGGCCCATTTCACTAACATACGCTCAATACTCTACCGGCATAAGACCTGTGGGAAGAAAAACCCTGCATCTATATCTAGGACGATAGGATCTGATTATAGTGGTTATCCTTAATCATACTCTATAAAACTATACAACAACAATAATCAAAATGTACTCAATAATTGACAAGAAAGAATATTCAACACCATGTTTTAAAGTTATATTGCTTTATCTAAAATTAGTCAAAGTAAATCAATCAGAATAAATCATTTCTCATAGTTACCTATTCCAACTAAGTGTCAGAACGGGTCAGGACCAGTCTCTCGGTAAAGTCTCTCAAGATAGTCCTCAGCATCAGGCCTCAGCAACGCAAGTTCACGCGGCAAAGGCGACGAAAGAGTGGGGAGAGCCCTCCCTAAGCTAATAATTTTTATAATGTAAAATACAATGGAAACTCACATAAAATTGGCAAGAAAAACTGTATCACTGAGCAGAACGAGAAGGAAGAGATGTAACTTTGCAACATCTTGAAATCTCCGCTCAGGAAAAGTCACAATACGTAAACCACGGAACAGGAACCAAGAAACAGAAACTATTAAAGTATCCATCTCGTTCATTTCCCTCGGCAACCCGGCTTCAGCACATTGTTCATTTCAGAAGCTCCTTTGTGCACCAAGGACAAATCTTTTCTTTTGGAGATCCAAACTGCTGATGTCCTCATGGAAAGTTTTATAGAAGGACTACGATCAGTTGTCTTCAACCAATTTCCAGCAGGGGTCTCTCTTGCCACATCACAGAAATATTCACTCGAGGCCAGGCTTTCAAGTCAGCCGACAAGAATTAGGCCTCCATAGGCCACAATAGACCATCTCAATTTAAAAGAAATAAAAACAACGTTAATACAACATAATGATTAAACAGTGTTAACCCCACTAATACCCTTATGTGTATGCATTTATCTAGCTTTGCGACATAAAAAGCATTAATTCTGACAGCGTTTTGTGCTCAAAATAAATAGCACACAGCAACGTATAAACATGAAAACTTGCATGTTATTGTAAATACATGAACAGCACAAATAAGCTAACCCTCATGTAACTTTCTCTTATGTTAGAACAAACGAGTTGATTATTGAAACATACCTTCACAAGACAAATAATTAATTGTTAATTATTAATGAAATTAATAAAACGCATAGACATGCCAGAGCTTCAAAAGCCCAGAATTTTCTAAAAGAAAACTCTGCTCCAGCACAGCCAAGTGGGACTCATTAATTGAAGCATTCCTTCCATTACCTTGTTGTTTTGGCAGTGGAGGCTCTGATAAAGCAGATAAACTGATGATTCACTTAGTTGACACAAAAAACTGATTTTGACACTTTTTGAGAGAAAGATGACAAACCTGCACAACTTGTGCTCACTATATGTTGGAGAATTATGAGAAACACATCATGAAAAGACTTAGTTACTGCATCATATAAGAATGCAGGAGAGAGTCGGTCAGATAAAAAAAACATTAATTTGAATTACATAGGTTCATGATTTACTAAATTGCTTTGGTATATGTAACGTGTAGTAGAAAAATTAAAATGGTAACTTATGTATTATAGACGATTAATAAAATATCTTCATTAAATAACATTGTGCATGAAGAATTAATGCAACAAATGTAATTTAGATTACATTATGTGTGTATTTTAGGAGTCTCATATTAAAACGCCGTGTTTTGCATGAAAATGTGGACCAAGTGGGGGCAGAGAGAATAGTGCTGCACATTTATAATAATTTCAGTTTCTTTGAAACTTCTACGGAATAATCTTCATACATGTACTAATGAGAATTACTAGAAATAATATTTCAATTTTATATTTTTAAATGATTTTACCCCTTGGTTCTTTGAAGATGTAAAAATGTGTTATAGTTACCCGTTCAAATTACAATGACACAAAAAATGTTTCATGAGTGCTATGAATTGAAATCAATATGTAAAGGTTCTAAAGACTCTAAAAGTAATGCATGTTTCCATTATTTTATATTCTGTCAAATTCAATTAAGGCCTGCTATTTCTTTCCTGTGCTTGATTCTGTTCTCATGGAAATACTTCATAAACTTGCAATGTGAGAATGAACTATTTTTAATAGAAAGAGTTCCCATGCACACACTAGGACTACCCGCTACCAATTTGCTACTTTGGGAACATCTGCCATGAGAAACTGTTTTCCTGACTTCACTCCTGTGCTTTTGCTAAAGGACTATTGTTCACAACTTTACATTTTTGAATGGTTAACAGCTTACGTGATGATCACCACTTTTTTGCCATGAAATATGTCTTCTTCATGCTGAATGACAATCGCCCTATACGAACTGACCAATGGACTGAGTGGTCTGTCCAGATGAGGTGACCAGGAGGTGTCACCCCAGAACTAGTGGGTTAATATACGCTGTGTGGCGGAGTGACAGGAGGGGACTTTTTTTTCTTCTTCTGAGATCTTGCTCTTTTGCATACTGAGAGACAGCATTCATTCCTTGTGGACTCTACAGGCTTTCTTTGGGCTGATGCATGCAGTATGTGCACTATTCCCAGACTCTTTTCCCTCACTGGGAGAGTACCTTTGAGCTGAGATGATTCATGTCCTTTCCTGAACTTTTCTTTTTGAGCTTTGGTTAATAATAGCCTGCAGGAGATACATTCGTTTATTCTGTGTTTCTAAATTAAAATGTCTGATATTGATGTAATAAATCTTAATATGTTGATAAAATCTAACCAACCTCAAATTCTGTTTCTGTCTCTCCATTAATGGTCTCCAATAATTGATTGTGAATTCCAATTGAGTATTACAGAAGGATGGGAATTCTAATAGAGAGATCTCTGGTCAGCAAATACTAATGTTATTATTCTGCAGAGTTCTAACTGAATTATTGGTCTGCATGATTCTAGTTCGACTGAATTTCTTCAGGAGATTTGGTCCAGTTGTGAAAATTCTGTACTTGTATAGTTTAGTCTTGAGAGTTATATACATGAATTTAATTACACGTTTGTTAGTCAGTTACCAAATTCCTAGTCCTCATTGGATAACTGGATTGGATCCCGTATATCCAACCCCTCTTGACACGGTTCAAGATTCATCGGAGGACCAAGTAAATGACTCTGAGGTGTAGTGTAAGGAAATAAAGTGAGACAAAGTAAATGGGCCCAGTGGTGGTACAGCAGTTCTAGATGCTAAGAGTATGCCCACACATGGGTCCTAGGCTCACTGTGCTTGAGGACACAAGCTATACCTTACAAATGAGATCTAAGTAGGTCAAAATCAGTCTGTGATTGCCTATATTCCCATAAATGGGGGACCTGGGGGCATATCAGCAACAACCGGCGATAATTATCGCTAAGCGCACTTAGCGCTAGGATAATTATCGCCGGCTAGCGTGGATTTTTATCGCTGAGATAGCGTGCTATTATCAACGCTTATCTCAAAAGCGATAAAAATCCTCGCGCTAACTGCCTAATGTGAGATTATCGCTGGAAACCCAGCGATAATCTCACGCAATGTGGCGTTAGCTTGATGATAGGGACTCACAAACTTAGCCATGATATCCACCTTCCATATGATATCATGGCTAAGTCAGTCCTGAAGCAGGCGTAAGGAAAGTAGCGATAACAGGGGTTATCGCTACTTTTCTTGCCGCTATGCTTCATAACGTGGGGCTTGATGATAGGAGAAATGTCGCTTAGCGACATTTCTCATGTCATGTCAGGTCAGGAATGCCCAGTTTGCATCTCATTAGAGATGCAAAGCTGGGCGTTAGGAATTCCTACGCTAACGCAAGTTTTCACGGGTTAGCGTGAGCTTGCTAGTTAGGCGATAAAATTACCGCCGCTTTTCGGCCGAAAAAGCGGCGATAATTCTATCGCCTCGCCTTGCTGTTATGCCCCCTGGTCTGGTAGATCCGGGTGGACTGTGTCAATTGCAGCAGAACCAAGACTGATTTGCATAAGGTAGTCTCTGTCTAGAATGGCACCGCGGGCAAAAAACGATGACATGGAAAGTGGCCCAGGACAATTACCAGTGACTGAGAATATTAATGCTGTCCATCCGTCTCCTTGTGTTTTTTGCAAGTGTCATTGCACAATGACCAGGAATAGTTTTGGCAGGAGATTTCTCAGCACACCATAGCTCTTCTTCCCATGCAGATGGAGGATAAACAAATCAGTGGCATTAGTGAAGCCATGGGATGGCTCCAGCCAACCAGAGTGCCCCCCCCTCCCCCTTGAGTTTTCAATTCCATCTTGTTTGGCTGCACCTCTGACTGGCAGTCCACTTAAAAAAATCTTTGCACCCAGTCTGCACTTGCTTTGAACCTGAGAGTGAAGGAGACAGTTGACATGTACCCACTATTG
The DNA here is from genome assembly GCF_964204655.1 of Triturus cristatus. Taxonomy (NCBI): domain Eukaryota; kingdom Metazoa; phylum Chordata; class Amphibia; order Caudata; family Salamandridae; genus Triturus; species Triturus cristatus. Next base: position 992,686,688 of record NC_140580.1, read on the forward strand.
ATTACAACAGCTGTGGCATTTGGCTGTTCATCCCGGCGACTGCGTTTCAAACACTGCTTTTCTGCTGGTTGCTTGGGGGTGGTATCCAGGACGCATAGAAACCTCTGAGTTGCGTGCTGAGTGACGTGCAGCCGGTGTTTCTCAGCGCATCTGCTAACTGCAAGGACACACTGTGCATACTCCAGACACAAGAATGCATCTGTACCTGTGAAACGGGTTTTTGATCTCAATGCCCTGTAGCGGTTCTCTTGTGTCCGTGCCAACTATAGCTAGAAATTGCCTCATCTTGTTTTTGCTGAGGTTGCAAAGAACCCTTTGTTTCCCTCCAAAACTGTAAACTATAACTGGGGATAGTGAGTCGCATGGGGGCAGAGACATGAAGCTGATGTGATAACATGATATGTAGACTAACAGGTGACCAGAATAGAAGGCTGTCCTTGTCCCAGCCCTCCCGGACTTCAGAGGCACCAGCATCTCCGAAAAAGCCTTCATTTGTTTCTGAAGTGTATTGAAAATTGATGGCTGGAATGCCTGAATTAATCTCAGCTATTAATAATTACTCGGACTGAATCCAAATCCATTGTTATGCTGCACACCATGCCACCACATTTTAGATCAAGCCATATGCCAATCAGGCTTGACCCTATCCAATAGGAACTGTCCAGCCCAAACTGCCAGGCCACGTCCTCCTTGAACCAAAGCACAAGCAAGCCAGGATCAGCTTCACCATGATTGGGGCTCTTCAGTTAGATGTAGCTTAGTTCCAGTGGCACAGGGAGCACGGGACCCACGTCTGGGCATACCAATTTCACTTAGGGCACTGCAATGAATTACACAAAATAGGGATGGGTGAAATGGTTCAATTAGTTTCAGACACTGGTAGTTACTCAGGACCACATCCGATTCAGTTTTTTTGCACACCATGCCACCACAGTTTCAAACCAGCAGCATGCAGATCAGTCTTGAGCCTGTTACAATAGCAACAGTCCAACCCGAACTGCAATGAAAGGCCCTCCTTATACAAGAACACAAGCAACTAATGACCAGTTACTCCTTGATTGGGGCTCTTGAGTTGGGCGGCATAGCTATTGCAAAAAAAGGGGGTAGCACTGAAGTACACAAAAAGTGATGGGTGCAATGCTTGAATTAATCTCAGCCACTGATATATATTCAGTGATGCATCCAAGTCCATCATCATTTTGCACACCACACCACCACAGTTTATACCCAGCCATATGCAAGTCAGTCTTGGCCCTGCTCCAGAAGGAACAATTCAATTCAAACCTCCAGGAAGGGTCCTCCCTGAACCAGAACACAAGCAACCCACAGCAGGTTTCGCTGTCATGTGGGCATGACGTGACTGCAAGAGCCAGTTTTGAGTCATTTGAGAGGACCTAGTCTGCCAAGTAATCTCTCATTGTGTTTTTAGGTAGTTTGAGCTCTACCTCCAGCCTTAGCATGTTATCCAGTGCTTAACATGCTAAGAAAATAATAATATTATAAGTGCGGAGGCTGAAGTTGTTTAAAAGAGCCTACCCTTGGCACTGCAGCATGCTAGGATTACCAGTCTTGTTGCCACCTCATGCCTCTTTCTTCTACTACCTTACACATAGCATGCCTGATTCACAAATGGAAACATGTTGTTTTGTGTAAGTTTAACTTTGTTTTGGAATTCACAAACTCCGATTTAATAGTAATTTGATTACTGGGGAGACTGCGCAGGCAGGCGGAGAACGCTGCAACTAAAAAGATAGGCATTTTGTATCTTGTTATGTGTGGAGTCCTCCGTCCTGACAGTGGAGTCTCTGCAGTCTTAATCTTACTATTACATTGGAGTTTGTGAATTCCAAAACAAACATAAACGTACACAAAAGTGTAAATTTACCTTTGTGAATCAGGCCCTGTAAGTCTTTATCTCCCCCTTCCACTTACTTCTCTTCCTCCTTTTTCTCTCTTTTTTTCCGCCTTTCTCTTTCTTGCTCTGGGTCAACATCTGATGAAATAAGCATTGGTAAATGTAATAGGTGTCACCTATGTGAATAATAATAAGATTGTTTTTTGTTGTAAGTTGTAGCTTGGTGAGTCATTGTGCAATATAAGTTACTGAAACTCCATTAAAGTGTTATGACTTGTATGTTGAGGAAGGCAATATACTGGGTTGTTGCTGATGGTATTATAAAGTTGGGAGATTAGGTTAATGGGGGAGGACAAAGAAAATAAAACATGCACCCTATGAGTACAGTGTGAATGCAGATGAGGCCGGGGACTGAGATTAGGTGAGAATGTGCAGTATCTCACTGGCTGCCCCTTGCTCTGATCCGAAAGACATCCTGTAGCGATAAATGCTGAGTCATGCCAAGGGGGTCCCTTGTGTGCCTTTGCACAGAGACCTTAACGTTCATCCCTGTAGACTGAAGGGAAGCGATTTAAAAGACTCAGAGATTAGTTTATTGGATAGGGGCGAATTATGTCAAAAATATGGGCGCTGTATCTGTGGAAGCAGAGATAAATAAAACGAGGGGGGGAAGCAACGAGGTGTAACCCGAGAGGAGGCTGCAAGACACGGGGAGGATAGAGAAGGCCTGCAGATGCACTTGTAAGGAGTGCTTATTAGGAAATGCAAACAAGCAACACAAGCGAAAGGGCTACCAGGCACATGCATCAAGCACAAAACCGGTCGCAAACGGGCAGATTCTCAGAATCTGCCCCTTTGCGACCGGTATTTTTGCATTTGGGATGCATCATCCCAAATGCAAAAATCGCTATTTAAGGAATCTCAAAAATGGGATTCCTTAAATAGCGATTGCATTTAAGGAATCCCTAATTGAGATTCCTTAAATGCAATGCATTACAGTTTAAAAAATAGCGATTTCGCTATTAGCGTGAGCAAATTACCATGAGGCTGGACCTCATGGTAATTTGCGAAAACTTAGAAAAATGCACTTATTTGCATTTTTCTAAGTTTCATGTTGCCCACACACATGCCCTTAGAGCATGTGTGTATGCAACATTTGTGCAGAGTGAACATACATGGGTGCAATAGGGTGTCATTTTGACACCCTTGCACCATCGAAATTGCTGGAGCAATTTGCGAGTACCTACTGGTACTCGCAAATTGCTCCCGCAATCTCTAATTCATTCCTATGGGCCTGGAGGCCCATAGGAATGAATGGGAAGACATTCCTTAATTGCGACTCGCAATTTGCTAGTCGCAATTAAGGAATTTGTGGGAATCGCTATTTCTTTAGCGATTCCTACATGCATAGGGTTTTGCTATTCCTTAATTGCGATTCCTTAATAATCGCTATTAAGGAATCGCAAAACCCTATGATGATGCATGTGCCTGTAAGTGCTGGGTGAGCTTCTGGAGCGAATTCTGTGCTCTTGGCCCTGTCCCAGTTAACACACTAAAGAGACGAGAAGAAGATGTGGTGTAGCAGTCCGAGCTGCCGACTTCGGACCTGAGGAACATGTGTCAAGTCTCTGTGTTGGCTCAACATCATGTGATTCTGGACAAATCAATTAATCTCCCCGCAACTACAAACTAGCAATTGCAATGCAATAAGTCTTGCATTTGTAAGAGTTAGTGTTATTGGCTTTGTAAATTATGATTTTTTTTTTACCCATGTGTTTTGTTTTGAAGTGTAGTGGACGCATGTGTTGTGTAGTGGATTTACGTGTGCTGTATTGGAATTGTTCGTTTTTTGTGTGGTGTGCAATTAATTGTGTGTTGTTTAGATAATGTGTTTTATCTATGTGTTATGTTTTGTAGCGTAGTGGACGCATGTGTTGTGTAGTGGATTTATGTGTGTTGTTTTGGAATTGTTCATTTTTTTGTGTGGTGTGGAATTGTATGTTGTTTAGTGTATTTAGAGTAGTAGAATTATGTGGCATAGTGAATAGATAGTGGCACTGAACAGTGTTACTGTGCAAAGGCATGCATCTGCAGAAAAAGGGTTGATACAAAAGGTGAAAATTCTGGGGTGACGAAGGAGAAAAGGCAGATTTCCTAAACTTACATATGAAGCCTTGAACTAAATAACAACCTGGCAAATGTGGATGGTGAGAAATGTGGTATTTACATTTCTTCTAAGTATTATTGCTGTACACATGCATAAAGTAAAACCAAAGCATGGTGAGAAAAGTTTTCTTTTCAGTTTTTTTGTTATTCAGTAGCGCCTTTATGCCTCCAAAAGCAGTGTCAGTGTGTGTGAGGCCACAAAAAACAACCCCTAAAGTGGACAACTCAGAGAGATGCGTCCTTATTAGAAATTTGAGCAAGATTTCTTTTATTTATGTTCACGACTGCTTTATCAAACTAAGGAGTCCGCTAGCTGTGAGAGGAAGATATTGGAAATTGGACGCGACACTGAGAGGTGACCAACACATATGACTCGACCATTTTCTTAAAAAAAGAGCTCATTGGTTTTCGGCCCAGTAGGAGCCACCACAAGGCTCTCAAATGCCCTGTGCACTGCAGGAAATCCTGCGTTTATTTATTTTGTGCACTGAAGCATGTCATGTTGTCATTACACACTGCCCTGGATGAAATTTCACAGACGTGTGGGTATTTTGCAATCTAAAAAGAGAATTCCCAATGGTATTCAAAAAACCAAAAAGGGAAACTGCACAAAGAAAGGGTAACATTTATAATCAATCACTCTACACATTCAAAGAATGTGCAACTATTCACTATTAATAATGTATTACCGGGGGTGAGCGACGTCACTTTGTTCCCGTCCTGGGCGATAGCATCTAATAACAAATTTGATGTGAAAATTTAGAAACCAATACAATGAAATTCATGGCACTTTGTTCATACGTCTATTGCCATTATTCGTTTTTTGTGGTGGATCCTTTCCCTCCACAAACCCCAAACATTTTCTTGTGCAAATGTGTTTCTTAATTATGGATTGGAGATTTTCATAAAATGCCCTGACAGTAGGCACTACGCTGAGGGCTTGAGGATAGGTGCTACATGGCATCTCTAATACTAAAGCTGTGTGTCAGCAACCTGTTACTGCTTCTGGGCCCCAAATGGAGTGCCTGGAAACAGAAATGAATGCATGACTGTAATGCAACGGGTGCTCATGTACAGCGCTCTCATACCTGCGGGTCGAGTTTGCGCTATATAAAACTGAAAAAAAGCAGTGTTGGGAGAGGGGTGTCACCCCCAGGGAATGCAAAAGTAAGCCAAGGAAAAATAGCCAAAGCTACAACAACATGCTAAACTGGATGCAAAAAACAGAAATAAACGACCTTGCTGGGATAGTCCTGAAGCAGGGGAAAATGTCCAGAACTGAGACGTTGGCGAGAGGAGGTGAGTGACGTGGCATTCTGGTCTCTGACATGCACAGCAGCTTTGCGGGGAGTTTAGGGTTAGTCCAACCAGTGTACGCAAAATGCGAATACATAAACAGTTAAAAAAACTAAATAACAAAGTGATTAACCCCTTCGATGCTGCGCAGATTCCGCCGCTGTGCTGACGGAATCTTGCGCGGGCGTGGTCATGACGGAATGGTTCCGTCATGAGCACAGCTCAACCGTGGGTCATGACGGAACCATTCCGTCATGAGCACCGAAGGGGTTAAAGAAAGAACTGTATCTGTGTATTTGTGCAGGAAGTGAACCCTTCCTGCACATAAACAATCATCCCTGTGACGCAGGCATCCTTGAACCATTGTGCAAGGGTGCCTGCATCGGTGCATGGCAGCAGTTTGTGCACCAGCACAGGGGGAAGTACAGAGATGCAACATATTGTAAATATGTTGCAGCCCTGCGCTCCCAAACTAACGCAGTGCAGCGCAGCAACATGACTTTCTGCACCACGCTGCATTGTTTATTGTAAATCTGCCCCATCATACTTTTTATGCACATGCTAACCCAAACCACTCTCTAAAACCTGTTAAGGTTGTTTTCATCCCAGATTTGGAGAGAGGGTAGGTGTGTATACACTTTCAACTTATATACCAGTCCCCCTCTCCTGGGTGTGCCAAGCATCGCTCTAGATGCTTTACATCTGCAGGGGCACTGTGCAAGCTCCCCTGGAAATGGTGCTTTACATACAGGGCACTGTTCCAGCTCCCCTGGAAATTAAGCTTTGCCTTCAAGTTGGATATGGTGCTTTACATACAGGTTCACTGTCAAAGCCCACCTGGATATAGTGCTTTACTCACAGAGGAACCTTGCAAGCTCTGCAGGACACGGTGCACTTCTTACAGGGGTTTTGTCCCAGAACGTCTGAAAACTATGTTTTACATGCAAGGCACTGTGCATACTCACCTGTATATGATGCTTTGCACACAGGGGCACTGTACAAGCTTATCTAGATACGATGCTTCGCCTACATGGGGCACTGAGCGAGGTCACCTGGATATGATGTTTTGTATCCCAATCCAATGTGCAAGCTAGCCTGTATATGATGCTTTACTTACAGGGGCACTGTGCACACTCAATTGGATATGGTGCTTTACAGACAAGGGGCACTATCCAAGCTGGCCTGTAAATAGTGCTTTACATACAGGGTAGTTTCCCACCTGGCTTGTATATGCTTTTGAATTCTCACCCCAAAGCCTTCACTGGGAAAATTGGAAGACTAAATGGTTTTCTAGCACAAAATCATTCTGAAGAATGATGCTCCTCTATGTGTCTGTTAAGCCAGGAGTAAACCCATAACAATCTAAGGAATTAGACAGACTACAAGCTGCAGGTACTACTGAACAGGTAGGGTCCTCAGGTTGGGGTGCTCCTTTAGTAGTAACATGACGTGCCATTGGCAAATTAAGATTGTGGGTTGACAGGAGGGGCCTTAATAGAAATATCTTGGTGGACCAATTTTCCCTACCTAAGATCAACAAAATGTTGTCTTTAACCAAGGGTATCAGTTGGTTTTCCTCAATTGACCATACTGTGGCATACCATCAAGTTCAGCTGCAGAGAGCAAGAATCTTACTACATTTATTACACCGCTCAGATGTTTCTGATTTGTAAGGGCGCCATTTGGTCTTGCCTTTGCAGCTACAATGTACCAGAGACTTATGTATGAAATCTTCAAAGGGATTGAAAACATGATATTTTTCCAGGACGACATTTTGATAATAGGGAAGACCAAATCAGACCATGACTCCAAATTTGAACAAGTTATGAGTATTGTGGAAGAGAAGGGTCAAACCACAGAATACTGTAAATGCAAATTTGCACAAAAAAGTGTTACATATCTGGGTCATGAGGTTAGTTGTGAAGAAATTAGTCCCAAGAAGGAGTTAGTGGCGGTGATAAACAACTCTCCTGCCCCCTAAAGAAAGGATGGCGTAAGAGCATTTCTAGGTCTTGCAGAGTTTTATTCAAACTTAGTCAAAAATGTATGTCTCTTACAAAGCATATCACATAGACAGCTTTTGAAACACAATAATAACTTTGAGTGGTCAATGTCAAACCATTTTCCAAAAGGTTAAAAATGACATTTGTAGTGCCCCACCCTTACAAAGGTTTGATTCAATACTGCAGAGTGTGGTTACCACGGATGCAAGTGGTAAAGGTATTGGTGCAGGACTAACACAGGTAGGCCATTTTTGTAAGGAGAGTATCATCACTTCTGCTTCTCATTCATTGACTCCCTCAGAAGAATAATATTCTGTCATTTAGCAAGAAGGGTTAGCATGTGGGTGGGGTCTGTGGCATTAAAGGCAATATATTGGGTAATGCACATCACCCTATGCATTGACCATAAACCACTGAAAAAGGGATTGTACAATGCATCACCACGTCTTGCTCACATATCTCTGGAATTGTTAGACTATAAATATGAAGAGTAGCATATGCCAGGAGTAAAGAATAGAGTAGCAAATTTCCTGAGTCGGTTACCCTTACCACTGAAGGATGCACCTGAAGATGATTTTGAGAAATGCCGTGTGGCAAGGGTGAATGACGGAATGGAGGGCACTACTTGTCAAGTGTGACATGACGCTCAAGATAAGGATTTGAAATTAATTGTAGTGTACAAGATGGTTGTTGAGGGTTGGCTGGAGAAGAAGTCATTGGATAAAAATGCTACAAGCCTACTGGGAACTGAAACACAAATTGGCAATTGGAAATAAAAAAGTCACAAAGAATGGGAAGGCAATTCTACCTAAAAGTCTAAGAAATAAACTTTGGATATTTTGAATGGAGTACACTTAGGAATCTCAAAACTAAAAGTAGAATGAAAAGCCTGTATTGCTGGCCTAGTTTGAATATCACAATTGAGAGGAAAGTAATGGAGTGCATTATTTGTGATAATTCTAACAAATCTCACACCATTTCTTGGACAACTGTCTTGTCCCATTAGCAGTGCAAACAATCAGGTTTGATTGATTACTAGAAAAATATGCTACTACTAATACTCCTGCACATAGTAATGAATAGGAAGTGGTTGGTTCTGGTGATACTAGTGAAGAACTGGGCAGAAATTAAGGGCATGGTCATCAATAGCCCAGGTACCGGACTACAATTTATGGAAGGTTTGTGGGTAAAGCATCAAAGTGAAATGAATATATGTGTGCATAGTGTTGATTATTACTCTTTTCCTTTATTAATTTACAGTTTATTTTGAAATTGTATTATGGTATCTGTTCTACACATAACAGGTGTATTTGTAAAGCGCACGATTACCCGTAGGTGTCCTGGCACTGCATTACAGATGTTTATTGTTACCCAACTCAATGGTATTCATTTTATCGACCTCAGATGGTTTAAAGGCTGAGTGGACCCGCCGAGATTTGAACCTGTGACCATGAGGCTGAACACAGGCCCCTGCAGTGGCTGCTTTAGTCCACTGAGCCACCAGACCCTGTATATATATATATATATATACAGGGTCTGGTATATACATATAATGAAGGTAGTGCTTCTTCATTCATCCGTTCCGGTTACATCTCCGGATCTCGTCAAGCAGTTAACTTCACCACCCCACAAGCATGTCAAGTAACGCTCAGCGGGATCGCGAGGCGGAGGCTGAGGAGCTTTTCAAAGATTTGATGGCAGTATCCACGAAACGTTCGGATTCAGGCATTGACACGACTACGGACTCCAATACTGACCTCAGGACATTACTAAAATCACTCGAAAAATGCCAACGGAGTGAAATGACAAAGTGGTGGGAGGAGATATCTTTGACCAAGTACGTGGAAGCAGGCCGGATCCCACGAGGCCTAAGGATTATGCTGGCACCTAACTTTGATAACATTCACCCAGAAATGTTGGTAGAATGGGCGGACAACAACCTTAATGCGTCCATGAATGCAGTGAAAATACTTATCAAATATGCCCGAATCGATCGTGATACACTCATCAAAAAGATAGAGGAAATCAACGACCAATTGAATAAGAGATCTGAAAAGGAAGAGATTCTCAAGCAAAGAAAGGAAATAGAGGACAGGATCAAGATACAACAAGAAAAAATCAAACTGAGGAAACTACGCAAGTTCGCCAGGGATAAAGAGGACTATGAACTCGGGCAGATTTTCACTTTTGCCCGCCGCTATGATAGTGCGAGGAAGAGGCGCTCGGACAAATTGGCTACCACCACGCGTGAAACACCTAACAGTGGCGAACAATGCACGCCAATAGAATCCGACACAGGTGATTCTGCTTCCCTGACCAGTGGAAGCGGTAATGAAGGCGATGAAACGGTCCGGGGCAGCCTCATGTCCGGCATATTACTACCTGGTGAAGAGCTGAATTTTTTAGCCGAGGACCGCCGTCAAACCCTGAGGCCGCGGAATCCACAAGTATCCGCAGGGCAAAACAGAACAAAAAACGCAATGCCAGAAGAAAGGCCCGCCGCGCAAAGAGGCAGAAAACCGCAATGGCGACGACGTTAGGTGAGGGTCTAACCAACAATAACACCATAGTGAATCTTTCCAAGCTTGTGCTCACCGCTAAAGAGGAAGATATTCTTTCCTTAGGCCTCTCATATTGCGCTGGCAACAACTTCAACTACTGCAAAACCAGAGCGGACTTATTTAATTTTACAAGAAAGTTGAAACTAAAGAAGTTTTTTACCATCAAATCTGGCAGCAAAAAGAACACAGGTCCTCAGGATAACAGCGCAACTCCCAATGAATACAATTTGGAATCTGCCGACGCACAGTTACTTCTCACCCTGGCGGATTTGAACAGAATGAACCATGATTCCCCCAGTCAGACAATCGACATACGGCCAACCCAAGACAGACTCACTTCCATCATTGGCACAGAACCATGTGCCGGGCTAAGTCCTTTTAGGGGTAAATCCAACTTCATCCCTATGATGCCCAAGGACGCGATTGATATTTTTCAAGAGATGGTAATTAACGACCTAAAGAATCTCTATCGGGCTACTAGTTCTAACAGCAGGAAAATAAAACAACATTATTTAGAATACAAGAACTTGATCCAGAAATTGAACAGTAACCCCAGCCTAATAATTTGTATGTCTGACAAGGGGGGCAATGTGGTCATCTGGCCCAAGGAGGAATACAGAACTGAAGTAAAAAGGCAGCTTTCGGACACTGAGTGCTATGAAAAAATCAGCCTAAAAATGTATAATACATCTAAGGAATCCCTGAAGAAAATGTTACATGCTTATAAAAGGCAGGGACTAATTTCAAGCCAAGAATTTGAGTTTTTGTTTAATGAGTTTCCGATCATCCCAACGCTCCGCCTGATACCAAAAATCCACAAAGGCGTGAAGCCAGTACCAGGCAGACCCATCATCTCGTCTATTGGGAGCATCAGCGAAAATGCGAGTAAGTATGTGGATTATTTTTTACAGCCACTAGTTCGCGCTTTACCAACGTACATCAAGGACACTGGTGACTTTATCAGGAAACTAGCTAGTATTCAATGGCATGAGGACTTCTTGTTGGTTACTCTTGATATAGAGTCCTTGTATACAAGCATAGAACACAACACAGGGATGGCTGCCACTAAACATTATCTGGACTGCAGACCTATCAAGTTTTATAATCACAACAGTATGCTTTTAGAACTTATTCACTGGGCATTGAACAACAACTATTTTATGTTTGAAAATGAACTGTACTCTCAAAAGAGGGGAGTCGCCATGGGAGCTTGCTTCTCCCCCAGTTACGCCTGCTTGCATGTTGGCTGGTGGGAGGAGCAGGTTCTCATGGGAACCCATGCTGAGGTGTTTGGATCCAAGATTGTAGAGTGGTACAGATACATTGACGATGTTTTTATGGTTTGGAAAGGTGATCGTGAAACTGTGATTGATTTTATAGAGGTTTTAAATGTAAACGCTTTTAATCTCAAATTCACTTTTAAGGTGGACAGAATATCAGTTGAATTTTTAGATACAACTGTCACGATTGTTGATAACCATGTAGAAACATGTCTGTACAGGAAATCCACCGCTGGCAACTCCATCTTACACGCCAGCAGTGCTCATCCATCACACCTTATCAAAAGCATCCCCTACTGGGAACTCCTCCGTATTAAACGTATTTGCAGTATACCGGAGGAGAGGGTCCAATGTTCACAAGAAGCAATGAACAGGATGAGGCAAAGGGGTTATTCTGAGGGGATCCTCAGGGAAGCCTACAAAAAAGTTGAATCCACTCCCAGGAACTCCCTACTCCTAGACAAATCGGCCAATACGAGTGAATATAGCACAGTGGATACTTCTGACAACGCAAACTCTAATGTACCACGTCTGATCACAACTTTTAACAAACAGCACCGCAAGATCAGAGCTATGGTAAATAAAAACTGGCCAATTGTATTGACAGATGGTGTCCTGGCCCCCATGTTACCTTCTAAACCTGTACTGACGTTTAGAAGGGCCAGAACCATGAGAGAGGAGCTCACGAGACCAAACAATCTAACTCCGACTAGCGGTTCATGGCTAAAACCTAGAAGAGGTTTTTTTAAATGCACCAGTTGTAGAGCATGTAAATTTGGTCAGAATACCACCCAGTATTCAGTCCCGTTCAGTGATAACCCCAGACAAATCAAGGGCCACTTTACATGTAGATCTGAATTTGTGGTGTATGTCCTTTCCTGTACATGCGGTTTGAATTACATTGGGAGCACCAAGTTACAAGCCCATGTCAGAATTCTACAACATTTAAGGGCAATTGTAAATAATGACTCCAGCTACCCCGTAGCACGGCATTTCAGAAAACTACACAACAATGAACTTAGTTGTCTGAAATATTTCATTGTCGATGGTGTCCCCGCACAGCGTAGAGGGGGCAACAAGGGAAAAAGCCCTTAGACAACTCGAAACCAAATACATACTCGAGTTCGACAGCAAAGCTCCTACGGGCTTAAACACCACTGAAGACCTACACAACTTTATATGAGTATTGACTAAATACACGGGATTGTCCTTGCCCTCCGTTTTTAGACTTGCTTTTATTGTACTTGATGGATATCTGCAGTGTATATAGTATCAATTTTTCATGTCCAAAGCTATTTTACTGATCGACCTATCTTGGTTGTTTTACCTGTATCCTTCACAATTTTATGAATACCATTCTCTAATTGTATTGCGATCAGTACTGTTAACTAGTCACTTGGACTAATTTGTTCTTTCTACATCTTCCCTATATATTTTTTTTTTTTTGTCTTTTGATTCCAAAGGAGTAAGGCTAAAGACAAGAGAACAATGAATATCAAACGCTTTCCCTATATAATGGTGTGTTCCAGTTCTTCAGATGTGAGGATATTCTCAGCCAAGTTCTCTCTTACCCCTAGTTCTGGCGGGGACCCGCTAGAAGTTTGGACCCATTGGTTGCCAAAGATCATGTGCTTGGTTGTTCTTATGTATTTGTTAATATGGAACCCTATATAGGTGAACAGTATCTTGGAGTGTTCCTCCTATCCCCTTCCTCGCTTGATCCCCGCTGTATTTTTATCATTATTTTCACTATTTGCACTTTACTCACTTCTTGATTGGTTTTTGGATTTTTTACATAGGCTATTGGTTTTAACAGCTATGTCGGGTCGCTCATATAGTTTTTATCATTGGATAGTATTTTTAACATACGTTAAAATGTCACAAACGAATTCTGATTGTGCATCCTTTTAGGATATTAATTATGTATATCATGTATATTATAATGCCTTTGTTTGTATTTTAAACTAGCATTGCGTATTTTGCACATTTGCATCTTGTTGCACCTTGATGGCACTTGTTGCACTTTAGTTGGCATAATTTGCACTCACAATTTGCGTATTTGCACATTCTAACTTTATACCTTAAACCTTTGCATACCACCATGCATTTATAAGGTCGGGGTATTTCCATCAAATAAGAATGGTATTCGAAAGCGGGAATTTCCAATGATACAACTATATAACATCTCAGACCCATGCTGTTATAAGTACCATTGTATATGTATTTGTTACATGTTTTTTCACTAAAAAATGATCTTTAGACCAATTTATTTTTTCCATGTCTATGGACACAAGCATCACGAGATTACAAAGTGCTCTTGAACTATATAAGCCAATTGTACCAGCAGTTACTTCATGTGATCAAGGCCATCTGGTGGCCGAAACGCGTAATGGCGTGCTGTGTGGGTGCTGATTGACATTAAAATACCTGTGAAGCACGAGTTGGTGTCCGTGTGCTTCTTCCTCGCCGGTCGGAGGTGGGAGACAGCTGTTTGGATTTTCATATATATATATATATATATATATATATATATACTTGAAGATGAAGGATCACAAGAAAACAACAGCCAGCCAGGGCAAAAATCTGGATCCCAAAGGATACAATGAGTCACAAAGAAATAAAATATCCAAGAAAGAAGTGACTCAAACAGATAGATTCACCAAAGAACAAAAATATATTTCCACTACAACGTTTCAGCTTCCGCCTTCCTCAGGTAGTACAAGATGGTTTGCTCTGTGGCTGCACAGATGACAGCTGAATTTTCAAAAAGCATCATGAGTGAAGATTCCATTTGGAATGTGGAATCAATGCAGTCCAGAGAGCTCTTGAGATATGCAGTAATCAGGTTGTGTTGTCAGTAATGTTCAGTCCATCTGGATGCAGTGATTTTAAACGGTACATCCAGAAGTTTTCCCTGGAGTCCAGTAGTTCTTCCTTTGAAACATGTTCCACGGGGAAAATCTTCAAATCTGATAGTGAATGATCCACAAGGTTAAAATGATTGGCTACAGGCTGGTCAATTTTCTTATTAATTATTGCAGATTTGTGGTTCCTGAATCGTGTACGGAGGTCATTCACTGTTTGGCCTACATATTGCTTTTTACAGCTTTGCCGTTGGCACTGAATCACATAAATAATGCATGTTGAGCGACATGTAAGATGCTGCCTTATTGCATAGGTCCTTCTCGTAACAGAACTAGTTGCAGATGATGTTTGTAAAAGATATTCACACGTGATGCACCTTTTAGAGTCACAGCAATGAACCCCTGCATTTGTTACAGCTTGCTAGTAATCACTTCCTTCAGATTATTGAAAAATTAAACCAAACCTACACATTTGATGATGATACTCTTCTGGCTACATTTGATGTTACATCATTATACACCAATATACCACATGAGGATGGGCTTATGGCATTATCTGAAGCTCTTAATAAAAGAACTGTGAAAAAGCCATCAACAAATGTGCTTACCAACTTTGCAAGAGTTATCCTTAAATCCAACAATTTTACATTCAAAGGAAAACACTATCTGCAGATACAAGGGACTTCCATGGGTACTCGGATGGCTCCATCCTATGCAAATATCTTCATGGGCAAACTAGAGAACTGTATACTTGCTACTTCTAGCATCAAACCACTGGTATGGCTACGATACATTGATGACATATTTATAATATGGAATTCAGGAAGTAGAACATTGGAACAATTTACAGCTTATATCAACAATATCCATCCTACCATCAAATTTACCAGCAGCAATACTAAACAGAATCCTCATCTCCCTTTTCTGGATGTGCTACTCACCATTCATGAACACAAAATTACAACTGATCTGTACCACAAGCCTACAGATGCTCATTTGTATCTAAACTGGACTTCATGTCACCCACACCACACTAAACTGAGCATCATCTACAGCCAAGCACTCAGAATAAGACGCATCTGCAGCAATGAGGAAACCTGTAAAGACCATCTACAGGAGCTTGCTACATTATTTAAAAGGCGAGGCTATCCTCTGCATATCATACAGCAACAAATTGACAAGTCTTTGCAGATACCCAGAGAAGCACTTATTTCGAATACCAACGGCAGAAACAAAAGTGACAGAACTCCATTTGTAGTGGACTATCATCCATCAGCTCCTAACTACAGAAATATAATGCAAAAAACATTTCCCTTACTGTCCACTTGTGAAAAATTGCAAAAGGTTTTTCCAAAACCACCAGTCATTGCTTACCGCAGAGCTCCAAATTTACGATCTCTTATTGTGAGAGCTGAACTCAAGCAAGCTGTAACAAATGCAGGGGTTCATTGCTGTGACTCTAAAAGGTGCATCACGTGTGAATATCTTTTACAAACATCATCTGCAACTAGTTCTGTTACGAGAAGGACCTATGCAATAAGGCAGCATCTTACATGTCGCTCAACATGCATTATTTATGTGATTCAGTGCCAACGGCAAAGCTGTAAAAAGCAATATGTAGGCCAAACAGTGAATGACCTCCGTACACGATTCAGGAACCACAAATCTGCAATAATTAATAAGAAAATTGACCAGCCTGTAGCCAATCATTTTAACCTTGTGGATCATTCACTATCAGATTTGAAGATTTTCCCCGTGGAACATGTTTCAAAGGAAGAACTACTGGACTCCAGGGAAAACTTCTGGATGTACCGTTTAAAATCACTGCATCCAGATGGACTGAACATTACTGACAACACAACCTGATTACTGCATATCTCAAGAGCTCTCTGGACTGCATTGATTCCACATTCCAAATGGAATCTTCACTCATGATGCTTTTTGAAAATTCAGCTGTCATCTGTGCAGCCACAGAGCAAACCATCTTGTACTACCTGAGGAAGGCGGAAGCTGAAACGTTGTAGTGGAAATATATTTTTGTTCTTTGGTGAATCTATCTGTTTGAGTCACTTCTTTCTTGGATATATATATATATATATATATATATATATATATATATATATATATATATATATATATATATATATATAAACACACATACACACACACACACACACACACACACACACGCACGCATGCACGCACGCACACACACACACACACACACACACACGCATGCCCGCACGCACACACACACACACACACACACACACACTGGAGTAGCGTACATTGGAATAGCATGGAGAGCCTATTGTGAAATAGCATATAGTGGAGTGGTGTACAGCGGAGGGGCGTACAGTGTAGTTGTGCACAGTGGAATACCGTATATAGGATTCGCATACAGTGGATTGGGATACAGCAGAGTCGTGTAGACTGGAGTGGCATAAAGCGGAGTGGCATTTTGTAGAGGAGCATAAAGTACAACAGCCTACAGTGAAGTGGCATATCATAGAGTGGAGTGGCGTAAAGTATGGTTGCACATATTGGAATAGTGTAGAGTGGAGTGGGGTACAGTAGAGTGACATAGACTGGAGTGACGTGCAGTTGTGTAGAGTGGGTTAGTGTAGAGTGGATTTGCACAGGTTGGAGTGGGTATAGGGTGGAGGGGTATGCAATGGGTTAGTGTAGAGTAGAGTGTTGTCGCATACAGTGGTATAGCCTGTAGTGGAGTGGAATATAGTGGAGGGGGTACAGTGCAGTTGCGTAGACTGGAGTGGCATACAGTGAATTGGTGTAGAGTACAATAGCGTACAGCGAAGTGGTGTAATGTGGAGCAGTGTAAAGAGGAGTGGCATAGAGTGGAATAGCATAAAGTGGAATAGTGGAAAGTGTAGTTGTGTACGGTGGAATAGCTTGTAGTAAAGTGGCAGGGTGAAGTGGGGTACAGTGGAGTGGCAATCCCAGGCCATCTGGACTCAAATTGAGACGCAAGTGGAATAACATGCATACCAATCCCGATTTACAGGCCACGGCAGAAGCGGGAAAACCCACCCTCACGGGTAACCCCTCGATTCACAGCAACCTAAAGTCATAATGTTAGGATTTCTCTCAGTTTAGGAGTAGTAAAGTTAGGAGTCCTAACTTTGCTAACACCAAACTGAGAAAAATCCTAATTTTAAGACTTTCGGTATTCACAGAAGGCATTTAGGAGTCCTAAAGTTAGGAGTCCTAACTTCTGTGAATACCAAAATGAGTAAGTGACTTCTGTGAATACCAAAATGAGTAAGTGACTTCTGTGAATACCAAAATGAGTAAGTGACTTCTGTGAATACCAAAATGGTAGTAAGTTTAGGATTTTGTCTTAAGTTAGTTCTGTAAATCGGGCCCTCAAACTTTAGAAATAAGTACTGTATTGAAATAATATTTAAAAAAGTAAGCACTATGCACTTTAATAAAGCCGTATTGATTACTGCTTAGTAGTGTACTAAGCACTATGAGGGTGACCGAGTAAACACGTAAATCGCCAATTTTGTTATATTGTTATAAATGAAATTTTCAATGTTTCTATCTATGTTCTAAAGTTGGAAATAGTGTTGAATTACACTGTTGAATACTTGAACTAATGCCTTTTTGTGATGCACTTGCATGTAAAGGAGTGGATTGAGCGAGGTTTAAAACATATTTCAAAATGGCCACCGCCCATTATAATGTAGTGGCTGAGATGTGCATTGGAATTGTCCTTTGTCTGTTTTTATGCCTTTGGGAGAATTGTATTTAACGTTAACTAATGGCACTCTGCATCGTGATCAAGGCAGCGTGTGACAGCCGGAACGCGTGGATGCCATCAACTCAATAAATAAAGTTGAGTGAATACACCCTCCCTTGGAGTTCAATAAGGTAATTCGATATATATATATATATTCACAGAAAAAACCATAGGTTTCAGGCACTTTATAGTTAGGAATTAGCATTTAAAAAACCTCAGAAATTCACTGAAAAAACCATAGGTTGAGTGATGTAATATGTGACGTCATCAGAAGTGCATTGCGGGCGCGCGAGTTATAGTTAGCTGAACTAACTATAACGGGGGAATTTCAATGGTTTTGTACAAGTGAAAAGTCCAGCTAACTATAACACCCCTGAAACCTATGATTTTTTCAGTGAATTTCTGAGGTTTTTTAAATGCTAATTCCTAACTATAACGTGCCTGAAACCTATGGTTTTTTCTGTGAATTTCAAAGGTTTTTTAAATGCTAATTTCTAACTATGCCTACAGAGATAGGACATGTGAAGAAAGAAGAAAAATGCACAGAAAGAAAAAAAAGAAGTGCAGAAAGAAGCAACAGAAGTCCTCAAAGACGAAGAAAAGTGCAGGAAGAAGGATAACGTGCAGAAAGAACAAAAAGAAGAGCAGAAAGAATCCTTGTTGCAAAATCATCCTGTACCCTCAACTTTTTCAGACGGATACTGGTGGTAACTGAGTCTGACTAACCAGTCCTAGAGCCAGTGCTATGTTAAAAGACACTTAGAATACAGTGAAAACACCTACATACACTAGGGAACATTATGCGTTGGGGTCCCCCTGTGATTAGCATGACCTCCTCTGTAAGCCCCTAGTATATAATAGGGCAGGGGGATTAAAACTACCTCTTAAAACAGGCCACAGGGCGTTTTTGCACACGTTAACTCAGGCCCCGTCCCCTCCCTTCACCACTGTGTAAACACGCCCTGTGTCCGTTTTTAGTTGGGAGATTAAGTTCATTTGAATCCTGAGGGTCCCTAGGGTCCAACTAGCCCACTAGGTACCTCCAGTAAGTGCCACAGAGCTGCGTTGCAGAGAGGTGTAAAAAGTGGCTCAGCCTGGACCACCTCTCTGCAATGCAGCTCAGTGGCGCTTACTGGAAGCACTTGGTGGGCTAGTTAGCCCCCAGGGGCCCTCAGTATTGAAGGGAAATTATATCCCCAATTTAAAACGTGCCATAGTGCGTGTTTGCACACGTCACCTCAGGGCCCGTCCCCTCCCTTCACCACTGTGTAAACGCGCCCTGTGGCTGTTCTAAGTTGAGAGATTAAGTCCCCTTGAATCCTAAAGGTCCCTAGGGTCAAACTAGACCACTAGGTACCTCCAGTAAGCGCCACAGAGCTGCGTTGCAGAGAGGTGTAAAAAGGGGCTTGGCCTCAGAACACCTGTCTGCAGCGCAGCTCCCTGGCGCATACTGGAGATGCCTGTTGGGCTAGTTGGCCCTCAGGGACCCTCAGTATTGAAGAGGAATTAATTCCCCAACTTACAACTCGCCAGGGGGCGCGTTTGCAGAGTGCTGCAAGGAGGGGGCGTGGCCTCCGGCACAATGCCAGTCTTTTATTTATTTTAATTTTTTAAGAAGGGGGGCTGTGTGGTTCCCCTTCTTATTCTAATTTATTGGCCCTGATGACCCCATCCCCCAGGGCCTGTCTCCTAATTATATTTTTTTACCCCAATCCCCAGGGCCGGCCACTGTTTTTTATTATTTTAAAAAAATATATATTTATAGACACACTAGGACATGCTGGACAAACCGTACGTACCTATCACCATGACGATTTGAGTGATATTTATTAAAAGGCGACTATGCATACAATGAATCCACGTGGAATGTATTTACACCACTAGTGAAGCTCTGACATGTCTGATGCCCTACCGTGCCTAATCCCGGTAGACACCCTTGTCGTTTATTTACACAAACATGGGTAGCTATTGACGGGCACATTTAATACACATGCACACCAAGCCATTCAAAGGGGATTCGACAAAAATTCGACCAAAACTATGTAAGAAACCCCCCTCACGGTTAATAAAACACACATCCACTGCCGGATGTGTAATACTTTTTATTTTACTCTCTGGAAAGGGGACGAACATCACTTGAGAGTCACAGCGCGCTCCTGGCAGAGCGTAATGCTGTGTTACACCCACCATTGCCTGCCGAGTGCCACACACCTCTGTGTTGTATTCCACCAGCTAGTGCATATGCTATGACACTCTCTAGCCCATGTGCACTGTAACACCACCCCGTGAATATGTCATGCCACACTTGTCTTCGCACGGGTTATATTGCCCCATCTAACGTGCCTTCCTCGATGCCTATGTTATAACGCACAGTGCTATGCCATACATATTACAATCTGGGATCCATATCTTTGTCACAGTGCATATGCAACGTTACACTCCCCAGCACATATTTTATATTACAACTTTAGAGACTAGTTAGGTTACACAACACTGCCCTGTGCATATTACACTCCAAGGCGCACATCGCATAGCACGCGCTAGTGCCTGTGCTATCTCGCGCTCTCCAATGAATCTGTCATTGCGCACAATGTATTGCATATTATATTTCACGCCCGGTTCATCTTATATCACACTTTTTGGTGCATAGTTTATACCATACACTATATCTAGTTTTCATTTTCAATCGTGCTCTCAGGACTATGTTCTATATAACACTGTGTTCACCTACCCTTTTCACGGGCATTACATTTAGCGATAGGGGGTGGAGGGTCAGGGGGTGTTTCTGCCAAGTGAGCCCGGAGTCACAGTCACAAACGTCCTCTTCTTCCTGAATAAAAGTGAGATTATGCTGCATACTTGTTCATATTTTAAGTAGTTCGCACAGACACACGTTTTAAAAACAATAAAGTTCCTAATACCCGCCTTCTCTGAACAGTTAGCTTGCTGCCCCATCCCCCTCCTCCCTAACCTCTGTTGTGTGAATCCATGGACTAGCCTCCTCCCTCCTGCCATGCATGGTCTGATGTGCTGCCACTGCCCTCAATTTAGTATGATGTACCAGTCCCCTCCTCCTGCCCTCCATTGCCCAATTCTATGCCCCATCATTGACCTCCTGCTTAAACTCTGTGCTTAGCTTGCTGCCCCTATTCTCCTTCCCCCTGCCCTCCGATGTCTTTGTGCATGCCCCTGCTCCATCCTTTTTGCCCACCATGTTCCATGGACCTGCCACTCCTATCTACTCTGAGTGTTCTGTTGAGCTGCCACTTCCCTCCCACCTGCCTAGCATTGTCAGATGACTGTAACCTGTCCCTGCCACCTCCACCCTGCCTGTCCACATGCCATGCCCCTATCCTCTTCCTCCTGTCCTACATGGTCCATTGTACTGCCACACCCTTCTGCCCTCCCTGGTCTGTTGTGCTGCAACTGCTCCTGCTGCCTGCCCCGTGCGGTCTGTTGTGAGGCCCCTTCCCCTGAACTTTCTTGTCTGTGCACAGGTCCTGACCCTCCCTTCTATCCTCCATCGTCCTTTGTGCATGCCCCTGCACCCTCCTTCTTGTCCATCATAGCCATTGTGCTGCCACTAACCCTCCCACTTGCCATGCATGGTCTTCTGTGCTGCCATGGCCCCTCCCACCTTCCCTGTGTGGTCAGTTAGCTGCCCCTGACCCCCTCCCACCTTCCCTCCATGGTCTGTGTGTATGCCATCACAGTCTCACTGTTGCTCTTCATGGTGTGTCTTGCTTCTAGTGCCCATCCTGCCTGACCTCCATGGCTATCTTGCTGCTCCTGCCCTGCACCCTTGCCCCCAGCCCTCTGTTTACATGTGCAGACCCCTACTCTCTCCCTCCTGGCTTGTCTGTTCCATTGTAATGCCCTTGATCCGTCCCTCCTGCCCTTTATGGTCTGTTATGCTGCAGCTTTCTCTCCTGTCTGTCCATTATGGTCAGCTAGCTACCATTGCCTCTTGCCCCTCTGTTCTCTGTTGTCAATGTGCATGGTCCTGTCCCCTCCCTCTTGCTTTCTATGGATTGTTGTGCTGCACTCCAGTCCCGCATGCCCTGTGTGGTGTATTGTGCTGCTGCAAACCCTGATGCCTGCCCTGCAGGGTCAGTTTGGTGCACCTCTCCATGTCCCTCCTGTCCTCTGTTATCCAAGTCCATGTCCCTACCCCATTTTCTTCCATGATCAAATGTACCATACTTGCGAACATTTTGAACTTGGTAAGAGGGAGATTTTGAAAAAAAACTGGGGTATTGATTTTCCTCTTTGAGTTACATTGAAAAAGAGGAGATTGTAGACAGGAGACAGATCAAATAAAGCCCATTTGAGCTTAAAAACATTGGACTTTTCCTGGCTGAATCGGGTCTGTTGGCATGTATGGTTGTACTACCATTGCCTCTTCCTTCTGCCCACAATGGTCTATTACATTGCCACAGCCTCTCTTGCAAGTCCTGTATTGTTGGTTTGTTGCCCCTGCCCCCCTTTCCACTGCCCTCCATAGTCTGCTGTGCTGCCACGGCCCTTCCTGCCTGCTCAGTGTGGTTAAATTGTTGCCTTTGCATCCTCCCACCTGCCTTCAATTTTCAGAGTCCGTGCCCCTGGCCTCTGCCTCTCAACAGTATCCTAATGAACAACTAGATTGCTAACATTCTATATTTATTACAAAAGTGTGGAACGCCTGACGTCATCTTGATGTAATCAAAACTGTAATACCTAGAGCATTTCCTTTAGAAATTACATATATGAGAGGGTCTTATTGGCATCAAAATTATGGTTAGTGCTCTAAAAGACTAAAATAAGGACATCTTTTCTGAGTTTTCAAATAGCGACAAAGCACTTTTAAATTATTTGTTATCTTTATGTTTTTTTATCCAGTTGACCACTTGATTAAATGTTGCACTTAGGGGAGAGGATGTGGTGTTACTTCCAGAACTGCAGACTTTGCAACTGGGGAACCAGGTTGGAGTTTCTGCTTCAGCTCGACATTCTGTGATTCTGGTCACATCACTGAGTCTCCCCATGTCTACAACCAAAATGAATTTGTTCTTGTGTGATGTAACCAATGCTCATGTAAAGCACTCCAATACCTGACAAGTCTGCACTATATAACACTGCAAAAACACAAAATAATAAGTGTTTTGCACACTTCTGTCATTGGGCTATATTTGGGCTACATCTGGGTGATTTTGGGCTACATTTGGGCTCTTTTGTCTCCGGTGGCCATCTTGGGAGATTTATTTGTTATGAAGTTTCCTAATTTTCTCATGTACTGCAGTCTCCTCAGTAGGAAATGCTTTCAGTTTTTTACTTTGATTCCATCATGAAGGTATACAGATATGTCACACATTTGCCATAAATTCTGAAAGTTAGCACTCTAGTTGCTCATTAGATCACTGTAGTAAAACTACTGTTCACCATGGAAGTCTGCTCCTGGTATTAAAAGTGCATGTTTCAGTCTGCATGTCAGAATTTTTTAATGAAATAGAAGAGGATTTGAGAAGTCACTCAAAATGTGTCCTCATTTTCTTTCTTCAGCATAAATCATAATTTCTATGGCAAAATGAACCCCCTCATTGTGTTCCTTTTTAAATTAAATGTTTTAAGTGTTACCAGTTTATTCCAATCAAGATGGCTTCAGGTGTGCCATACTTTTGTCATAATGAAGACAGTAAGCGCTCTAGTTGTTTTTAAGAACACTCTGGGACATTCTGTCATTGGGCTATACTTGGGCTACATCTGGGTGATATTTGGGCTACATTTGGGCTCTTTTGTCTCTGGTGGCCATCTTGGGAGACTTATTTGTTATGAAGTTTCCTAATTTCCTCATTTACTGCAGTCTCCTCAGTAGGAAATACTTTCAGCTTTTTACTTTGATTCCATCAAGAAGGCATTCAGATGTCTCACACATTTGCCATAAATTCAGAATGTTAGCACTCTTTTTGCTCATTAGATCACTGTAGTAAAGCTACTGCTCACCAGGGAAAACTGCTGCTGGTATTGAAAGTGCATGTTTCAGTCTGCATGTCAGAATTTTTTAATGAAATAAAAGAGGATTTCAGAAGTCAAAATGTGCCCTAGTTTTTCTTTCTGCAGCACTAATCATACTTGTTATGGAAAAATGAACCCCCTCATTTTGTTCCATTTTAAATTAAATGTTTTAAGAGTTACCACTTTAATCCAAGCAAGATGGCTTCAGGTGTGCCATACGTTTATCATAAGTAGGACTGTTAGCGCTCTAGTTGTTCTTTGGAACACTCTGGGAAGCTGCAGTAGAACACAAAGGAATCCACTGACAGTCTCTGCCCTTGTTGGATGTACATGTTTTACTGAGAATGTCAGACTTCATTCTCACATGACTGAGAAAGATAATGTGAATTTACAGAAAATAAGCTCTCAGTTTAGCTTATAGATCACCTTCCAAACAAACCTCTGTGGGAAAAGCATGAGAAAATATTTTTCTCTCAATCATGATATCCCAGCAGAAGGCTTTTTCACATGGTGAAATCACCTTAGAACATACCACAATTCCTAAAATGAGTATGGTACCGTCAACAAATGATTTATAATGTAACTAAAGTCTTAAAACCTTCTATTAACTGCAATGCTTTTTAATGAGGTGCTATCATGTATATTGGTCCCAAGATGGCTGCCAACACTTCTTGGATGAAGTGCTGACAGCCAATCAGATCTCAGGATGAGATGTGTGGTTAGGCTCCGCCCACATATATATATGATTTTACTTTTGATTTTCTCAGGAACTACTGAACAGATTGACACCAACTGCAAAAGGCACTTTCCTGAGCTGAGGACTACCTCTCTGCCAAATTTCAAATAATTCTGTTCAGCCGTTCGGGCTGTACCTTGGACTAAAGGTCCCTATGGAAAATTGCATGGGGAAAACGCGTTTTGGGACCCCCCTTTTTTCTCAGCCCCTGCTTGACGAATCCCCCCGAGACTTTCAGGGTAGGAGCGGAGCGGAGCGCCCCACCTATTTTGAAAATTTCGCGAGGATTCGTCAACCGGCGCCAAAGTTATTCCAAATAGATTGTTGCGGATTTCCTATGGAAACACGGTCCTAACTATAACTATCTACTGGCGACCGCCAGTAGATAATATATATATATATATATATATATATATATATATATATATATATGTATATATAAAGCACTCACGAACGGGTGCTGGCGTCACGGTGGTGTACCGTGAAATAAATCGAAGCTCCAATGCTCCCCTTCCCGGAACATAAGCCAGCACTCGCGGGGTAGTTGCAAAAAGATTTTAATGTCCTCAAAGCAACAACAAACGTACCGAAGCACAAACAGCACCCGTGCACCAGCGCAGACACCCTAGTATCATTTGGCAAGGGTTAACGCTGAGGGGAGGATTGTTTTTGTGCAGGAAGGGACACCTTCCTGCACAAAAACAATCATTAAAGGCATTGAGGAGGAGAAAAAACGAGGATAAATAAAAGCATTTCTCCTTGTTGCACCTTTTTATGGCTCCCATAGGGAGGCCTAGGATTATGATGCATTCCCAGGTTTACAAAATTTTGTAAATCTGGGAACGCATCACGTCCCATGGATGTTGCGTGGGTGGGAACACTCACAGCGAAACCCATGAAACATCCCTTTCATGCAGAGTTGTGCATGAAAGGGTGACTTTACATGACCTTGTAAATATGGGGAAGCCCATTGCGCTGCCGGTGCGTCAATAAAAGTGATGCACCTGTGGTGCAATGAGCTTATAAATAAACCCCCAATTTATTAGATCTATGGAATGTCATTTAGGCCTGCATGCTAGAACTGATTTTTTTTTTAACTTTTGTTTCACGCTTTTGATTATTTCTCAATAGTTGTTTGAACAAAATTTTGAAAAAATTCAAGATATCAAAGGGTTATTAGGTTACCTTTTCACTATACACACAGTACAAATATATTCCGCACTGCACAGAAAGCAGTTTATTAATACAAACATCATGCTGTGATGCAAGATTCAGACATTGTCAACACTGCTTTTCAGTGCACAAACACTTTTCTTCCAATAAGAACTAAATACACAAGTCACATGAACTGAGACAACATTTGCAGACTATACACATTGGGCTTTTGCAGGTTATGTACATTGGGAGTGTTCATTGTAAAGTCTATATTTATTCTCAAGGTAACAGCCACTGCTTTTCTCACTTTTGACAGAAACCCAAACAGGCCAAAGAACATTTTAATAGGTCCATCGTTAGCCAAGACTTTTTGTTTTTACTCAAATTATAGGTATAAAATAATTTCTTATCGGTGCTGTCAGCCAGCCCTCTTCATCCATTGGTTTGTTATTGTGACATTCACATTTTTCTTCCACCTACTACAGCATGGTGCAGTGTGTCACCCCACTCAGCCGTTGGCTAACATTCACAAGGAGCACATCAACACACAAAGAAGTTTCCTTAAATTCCAGGGATTATTATGGCAATGTGTGTTTTTTGTGACCAAAGTCATTTTGCTTTTAGCCAATGTTTCTTTTTTGATTGTTTAGATCCTAGCAGCTTCCCCAGCAATAGTGTTTTGTAAAAACCATTACAAAACAAAACAAAGCCATTTACAAAACTAAAAGGCTGGTGCCCAATGCCACACCTGTTGGCTTTGACATTACTCCTTTTTTTTTTAAGTCTGCCGTTCCATAGTTTGGGTACTTTGTCCGTCACTGATGGTGTGGAGTTCAGCCCTTTGCGAGCGCACACAGCCACAGCAAAGCGAGGTGCACTGGTTTCTGCCTAGAGCACAAGCGATGTCAGTAGAGTTGAGACTGAGGCAGGATTTGCAAATAAAGCAATTGCAAAAAGTAATTGCTTGAGACAAACACTGGAGAATTTTTTTTATAGAAAAGAAGAGCAAAACCAGTGACTGGTTAGGATAAGAGATGCTGAGAAAATGCAGAGCAAAGTGGTCTGGTCTGACAATACTCCTGTCATACTATGCTTTGTTCGTAGGATACACTTGCCATCCTTCTAGGAAAAGCATAATTTAAATTGCCACAGGTAAATAGAAAAAATAGAGATTTCAAGTTTCTACGGTCCAGTGCTTAAACTGAGCCTGTGACCACCGAACCCTCATTTTTGGGGACTGGACTTATTTTTACTCTTCATATATTGTCTGAGAGCAATAGTGGGAAAAACACACAAACCGGGAAGAAGGATGAAGAGAAAGACCTGAAAACCGTCACCAATGGAGAAATCAGGGGCCTGCAAGAGTGAGATATAGGGGCAGGCAGCGTTTGGTAGTGGATTAAAGAGGCCTGAGGTGGATTGAGGACAATGGAGTCCTGGTATTTGCCGCGCTGGCATTTATCAGCGCTGGCATGGCTCCAGAGCAGTGCATTGGGCATCGGCCTTCATTGATTTACAAATTAAGCACTACCATGGTCTGTGCTTGAGTAACTCATCCATATTTAGGTTGAGCCTACCAGACAGTGGGCTTTTCAAGATTATACTTTCCTGTTACTCTTATTTGAACGCTTCTTAGTTGATGGCTTTTTTTTTCTTTGTCTTGTGTTTGTCCCTCCCCTGGAGCACTGCTTCCTTACCATCTCTTTGATTGTCTGTCTTCTATGCTTCCTCTGCTTGCTTTCAGAGAAGTACTTTTTAGGTCTCGCCTACGCAGCGCGCATGCGCCGCTTAGGCAAAAAGACCTTTAGCGATCGCTTCGGCTTTTCAGCCAAAAACGTGCACGCGTTCCATTGCCTTCAATGGCAACGCGTGCACATCTGGAGATTCACTTGCGGGAGCGAGCGGCTGGCGCCATATGTTATCAGTTATCGCGACGCCAGCTGCTCGCTCCCGCAAGTGAGTCACGCAGGACCCCATCTCTCTCCCACCTCCCCCCGCTGGCGCACGAGGCGCGCGCTTGTTAATTATTTTGCTCCCTCTTTATCTTGTTTTCATCCAAGTGTTTCTGGATGGCTGTAAAGCCGCATGCAGCCATAGTCCTGATTTATTCTCGATTGACATGGAAACTAGAGGCATGCGGTTTATGACAAAAACTGCGCCAAATGGGCAAAGATAGCAAAATTCTTTGCAAGTTGACTTGTGGATGTGGCCATTGGCGAGGCTTTCTATATCTCATAGTCCCTGTTCTCGCCATGTTTTTGCCTAATTTTCTGTAACTTTGTCCTCCGAGTGTTGGAAGTGACACCAGGCGCGTGCGCATGTACAAAAGCTTGTTGTCATATTCAGCAGCCAGTGCAGACAGAGACCCGAAAGGCACAATTCAGGGAGGAAAAGCAGAAAATTCTGCGAACTAATTGATAAATAAATGCACGTATGTTTCTGTGTGACTTCTGTGTTGAGTTGCTGTTTGTATTGCTAACAGTTTCCTATTGCTTCACGCTGCTTTGACCCGTTCAGTGATATCAACAACCGAAAAACAGGGTGACATCCAGGTCTTCCTCCTAAACCAATGAATGCGAGACAACGATTTATTAGTTACGTTTCCTTGGAGAGTGATTGTGGTTGCCTTTGCTTGTTGATGTAAGGTGCAAGGCAGACAAACAAAAAAACCTGTGAACAAAACCGCTACTTCTTTCTACTGCCCTTGTCCTTAACTCCATATTCGATGCAGGGGCTCGGACAATGCCCTCGATGCCACACCCTAGCATCAGGCAACTCACAAGAGCTTTCAATATGTGGAAAACTCTCCTAAAGCAAGTGGTAGAACAAACTGTCTAGAGCAAGCGAGCAAAGATGTAGAACAATGAAGTGTGAAGCTGGAATCCGGGTAGAATCAATGTTATAACCTGCTATGAATCCCAGCAGGCAGAGAGGTTAGCTACAGTCCATCTCCTTAAATACATGGGAGGCAAGAAATGCCTCTCTAACCACCTGGCTCGCTGCGAAACCCCTGTAGAAGATGATTGACAATACCTCTTCCGCCTCCCCTCACCTCTCTCACTGATCGCCATTCCCAGCTGACGCGGCGCCATCAAAATAGGACCCCACTGTAATACAGAACAAAAGTGGCCCGCTTGAGCATGCAGACATCACACTGGACGCAGTACTTACGTTACTTCTCATGACACACTGGGACCACACTTTAGGTGCATTAGGGCATGACCGGTAACATGCATGACTTCCTCCATATAATGGCGTCCAGTTACCAGCCGCCCTGGGTTGTAAAGGGATTTCTTGCTCACGATGACGGCTGGCAAGTTGACAGCAGTGTCAAAAAAGTTGTTGCACGGACTGGTTTCTGATTATTCGCAACCTCTAGTGCAAAACTATTTATTTATGGTGTCTTTGCAAGTTTTTACTGCCTTTGCTCAGATTTTGACAAAGCGGTGTGTTCCCTTGGGCCTCCTGACCAATTGTAGGAATCTTCTGGTTTCAAGATAATTTGTTTACTGTGGAGCTAGGAGGCTGAATCCTGGTGTCTCCCCTTGACCACATTGTATGATCCTGGCCAAATCACTATATCTCGCCATACATTGTGGCCATTACCAAGTCAACATGAGAGCACCTCGGGAGGGGTTAACCCCAGAGTTATGTGCTATATAAAAAGAGAAACGCCTGCATTGTATACATTTACAAATGTACATAGATCCAAAGCAATGCCATGGTCACGAGTGAAACATTTCAAATGAAGATGCAGTTAAGGTGCAAGACAAAGAAAGTGAGGTGAATGACACCGCCGGACATGCGCTGGATCCCATCTTCACATCCAGCAACCGTGTCAAGTACCGCCATGTCACAGAACTCACATGAACCGATCATTCCATCATCTACTTCAACATCTCAAACCCCCCCACCCCCAAGATGGCCAGCACCCCCACAACCGCACGCAGCTGGATCAAAATCTCAGAGACCAGTTGGCCAAATGTCCTCAACACTTCTAAACCCTCCACCACCACCAACCTCAAACAGGGAGTTAAGAACTTCAACGCCTTGATCGCTCCTGCGCCGACAGCATCCTCCCCATCAAAACCAACAAGCACAGAAAATCTTCCAAAAGGGCCAGCTGGTACACCCAAGAACTCAGAACAGTGAAACGAGACAGAAAACAGATGAAGAGGAGATGGTGCGCCAGCAAAAACCCTTCCAACAGGGCAGCCTTCAAGAACTCCCTCAACCTCTACCACCACCTGCTAAGGGTATCAAAGAAGACAGCCCTAGCTACACACATCAAAACCAGTACCAACAACACCAAGAAACTTTTCAACATCATTAAGAAATTCTCCAACACGGCTGCCAGCAAAAACAACATCACTCCCTTGCAAGAGCTGTACGACAAACTTGTGGACTTCTTCCATGATAAGATCACAGCTATATATAGAAACGTTGAACCACAACCTACACCTACAGACTTCCTCGACATTCCCACCACTACCGCATCTGACACAAACCACAAACTGACCACTTGGAACCTCCTCTCCACCCCGGACACCAAAAATCCATCTACTCTGGAGCTCCCACAGACCCATGCCCACACCACATTTCAATCTTGAAAACCAAAGGATCGCACAGGAACTCACTACCCTGCTCAATGCCTCAATCACCACTGCAACATTTCGTGATACCTGGAAACATCCCAAAGTCAGACTACTTCTCAAACAACCCTCCGCCGACCCCAGTAAACTTAAAAACTACCGGTCAATATCCCTGCTCTCTTTTCCAGCCAAGGGATTGGAAAGATCATCAACAAGCAACTAATGACATACCTGGAGCAGAACCAGCTACTCAACGCCTCCCAATCCGACTTTCCGAGCAAATACAGCACAGAGACCGCCGTGATCGCAACCACCGCTGACATCCAAAGAGTAGCTTTGATCCCCCTCGACCTCAAGCCTTCGATACCCTATCCCACCACATGCTGATTGCAAGAGCCCGCTACATCTGTTTCCAATGGGACGCACTCTGATGAATCACCTACTTTCTCCCGGATGCACCTTTCACCTACGAACCCAAGAACAATGCCTGCGGAGTCCCCCAGGGCACATTCCTCAGCCCCACACTCTTCAACTCATACATAACATAGCTTCCCAACAAGATCAGATCGCACAGTCTCAACATAATCTCCTAAGCAGATGACAGCCAACTCATTTATTCTCACTCACCGATGACCCCCACCACCACCAGGGCCAATTTCCACAGATGCATGACAACCATCACTGACTGAATGAAAAAAGCTGCCTGCAGCTGAACATGGACAAGACGGAAGTATTGATCTTCAGCAACAACAGTAACCCTTGGAATGACTCCTAGTGGCCATCAGACCTGGGACCCGCACCCAAGCCCTAGAACTACGCCAGAAGCCTCGGAATCATTGACAAGATCACCATGAAATCACAGATCAACATCATCTGCTTTGTCATTCAGTTTGTTTCTCCCCTTTTTAAATTATTTCTTATTTGCCCCCGTCTCAAGTTCATCAGTTGCTCCCACAGCCACTTCTCATTGCTTCCCCAAACCTCTTCCCTATATCCACTTCTTTGTTGCTCTACAACCCCTTGAAGTCTTTAAAATATTTTTTGCTCCATTTTTTTTTTTTTTTATTCTTTCGCCCAAGTAAACATTATTTTGTGTTTATTTCCCACTCTAACTGGGAACCATCATCTTGTAACAGACACAATCAAAAACCTCATCATGACACATGTGCACTTTCACATTATCACGCCTATGCATTTTTTTGCCAATGGGGCACAGCATTGCCAAAAGGCATTTCTTTTTGCCAATTCTACACAGCATTCCCAAAAAACACTGGCTGGGCCAGTTGGTCAAAAAGTGAGGCCTGTTGGCTTTGACACTGTTTGTTGTTTATTGCACAGCATAAACTCTGAATCGCCTCTGTCTGGTTGAATTTCGTGTGTTCGAGAGTTATAAGGGCTCACAAAAATACGCCAAAGTCTTCTACAGCAGTACAAGTTTCCTTTCACCATCTGCTGATGTGCCGCAAGCTGGCTCAGGGTTTGACAGTGAGTAGTGAAAGGTTCATAAAATCCTTGGCGTATCGAATATAGTACTAAATGTATGTCAGTGCAAACGTACTCAATCAATGGAGAGACAGCAGCAGAGAAAAGAGAACCCAATGACCTGAAGCGGAACCCTGAGTGCGAGTTTGTCAAGAGGACAGGGACTTTTATTGTGTTTGGTGTTTTTTCTGAAACCCAACCATGGATAGAGGAGCCACAAGGTACACTGCTGTGCAATTTACATGCTTGGATGGTGTTCCCACGCTCCAAAAGAAATTGTGGGTGACATTTTAGGGCTGGAATCTAGACATGTTGAGACCCATAGCTGTATGGAATGCGATACTCAAGGACATATGATGGGCAACTTGGTAACTCTTAACTAAACAGACCCTGAGCTGAGAGGGAGAAGTACCAATAATCAAACTCTATGGGCCTGATACACAAAGGTAAACATGCACCTTGTAGTAAGTTTTCTACTGTTTTGGTATTCGCAAACTACAAGTGTAATTCTACTGCTAGTAACTTAACAACTTCAGAGACTCCGCACTCGATATGGCACTGTGTGGTTTCTGCTCCGAAGCAGCAGTTATGACTTTTAAAACACGTGTCCATTGTTGGCTGTATACCATAGTGCATTACATGGTTGAGCCACGGATCGGCCAGGAATTTGCACCCAATAAAACAAGCATTGGCATAGCCAATCGGTCTCGCCTTTGGGACCTTATAAGTGTTTAGCCATGCAACAGTTGATGTTGTTGCACCAAGGATATTGTGCTGGATAACAAAACACTTATAAGGTCCCAAAGGCGAGACCTATTGGCTATGCCAATGCCTGTTTTTTTCAGGCAGCACATTACTCTTGTCTAGTGTATAATTTCAATTGAGTCGCATCCAGGTGTTTATAGCAGGGCACAATTGGCTTGTAGCTGAGCTGAAGGCAGGGTGAGTTTCTCTTAGTGGGGCAGTATGGTGTACAGTGGGGAGAGGATGTGGCACTATGGCCACAGCAGCCGAATTTGTAACTGGGGAACCAGGTGCAGCCTTCATGACCAGTCCACCAAACCCCTCTCCTGAGGGAGATCATTCCCATGCTAGACCTTAGAAGGCCCCGCTAGACATTAGAAGCCCTAGTGTCTTAGCACTAGCAGGTGGAGCCTAGCCCCTAGCGGTGGCAAGTGTGGGTTAACATTGAATGCCTGTCCACTACAATCCACTGCAATCCATACTGTTCACCTCCAGTCTTGCAGGCCGGCCTACGAAGCAACACCCCATTAAGCCACAGTGGCTCTGTCACTGAGGTCAGAGGACCCTTGAGGCCAGTCCGCCTCACCCATTGGTACCTCCACCGGCCTTGTTTAAGCAGAAGTAGTGCAATTCACCAAGGATCAGCAATGCAGGATTTGCACACACATCAAACTAAGTTCGCAAACTTCACAGTCGCTCTGCTTCTTGCACAATCACTTTTAACATGTGCTGCCCACCTTGGGGCCACTTGAATTATGCAGCAATGGGAGACAAAATCATGCCACAGTGTTGACTAAATTATGCAGCAAAAGAAAGGCTGCAGCGTAATGCTGTATATTTTCTGATACTTAATTATTTTGACATTTTTGCACATACTAAAACTTTCTGCAAATATTTTGCCTCATCAGTACCAGTGTAACATACAAGCAGCAGTGAGAAAGGTGTCCAGTCAACCTTTGCAAAGGGCCCTCCACTTCGCAGCAACACAAGTCAAATTATTTAGTAAATTTTGATCCGTTTGAGCTGCAAACAATGTATTAGTTAGAATCGTCAGATTATGCAGTAGATGATGTGTTATGTGGCAAATATGGCAGAGCCATAATTATGTGGAAACCATTTGCTAACTATTATATTTTGCCATTCATGTTTGGACTGCTCTTGTGGAAAAAGGATGGAGAAGTGCTGATGACAGAAACTCCATGGCTCAGAGACAAATGTCTTGTGATTCCACTTTTAAGTTCATTTGGGACATTCTGTTATTGGAAATGTATCCTACTTTGTGAATGTATTTTAATGTCAATAACTCATATTGAACCTTAAAAAATCATGTGCATCCATTGGTTAAATTAAACATAATAAGCTGTAACTGGTCAGTGAAATGCCAAACAAATACTAAAAATTGGGATGTTTTGCTCTTTCTGGCCACACCTCTGACTTGGCTTCGGCCGTGATGCTGGCTGCCCGCTCAGAGCTGCAGTTCCTGGGCTGCTGTTATTTTGTGTGTCTGCACTTCCCCCACATGTGGTGTGTGTTAATGAGCGGTGAGATCGCCCCAGGCTGGACGCCTGGAGTGCTCTTACTCGTGCATGTTGCTAGCAGCAGGCAGGTTGGGACCAGTTGAGCATGCAATCCCTTTGGCAAGAGCTTGATGCAGCTGTGACAAGGGCCAGGCGAGTCCTTGTATCCTCCATGCAGAGTTTGAAGCAGATGGGGGAAGGGGGGGGGGGGGGGGTGGGCGGGATCAGATGCCCTTCACCTACCCTGTTATGGTTTAGGCTCCACACCCTCCCACTACCTGCCACCCCCAAACAGGCAGGTTGGTGGGTGTACAAGGGTGACTACATCCTCCAATGTAGGTGAAGTCAGAGGCTCCCACATCTTTAGTTGCCTCCTGTTGGGGGTGAATAGTTCATCCCGGATACGCAATATATATTAAGAGCTGCCCTAATCAGAATGCAAGGGAAATCGAACATCAAAAGCGCTGTTCTCGTGTTCCCCTTTTTGATAGTCAAGAACACTAGCCTGCTGTGAGGCACTTCAGATGTATAAACGAGGGCTAAAAGTTGCCTCCAACTAACAATGTCTTCAGAGGTGTCTGCGGTGTCCTGCTTCGGGAATCTCAGGGTGCTCTGTGAGAGGCGTGGGCTGCCCTTGCCATCCTACCTTAACCCTTCTGCATGGATAGTTCTAAACAGATCCCATTCCAAATACGGGAATACGCGAAGAAGAGAGGAAACATGGGGCATATTATCAAGCCAGGCGATAAAATTATCGCCGCTTTAGCGGCAGAAAACTGCCGCTAAAATGGCGATAATGGGCTTGATAATATGCTCTATGGAATTCCAATTGAAGCCCATGTTAGACGTCCTTCACAAGAGCGCATGCGCATGTGTATAAAATATGGCGCAAGCAGCCGAGTCACCTGTTAACAGCCCGATGCTCTTGGGAGATAGACAGCTGGAAGAAAGTTTCCGCTGGTCAGTATTACAAGACTTTTCAGAGAAAGGCTGCCGTGATATCTCCTGTTATTAAAGGACAATACTGAATGTTACGAGAATCCCTCAGTATTACCTGTGGGTTCTTGATTATTACTAGTAACATTTAGAAATGTATGCAGTGGAAAATGATCTTTAAGTCAATTTTTCGGCAATTTACATTGTGGGTGCTTTGCCAGGCAATTCTAAATAATTTCCTTAGGCGATGAAATCGCCTCCGATGCCAGCAGAAAGCTCAATTGGGGAAGTAGGATAACAAGTCCATTGCATGTGATTGCCAGCCAAGCATGCCTGTGTGCAGCCACGTGCCATTTTACTATAAAGAATTATGCACCAAGCAGCAGAAATCCACTAACCGAGTCCTCCTATTCTACAGTGCAATATGTAAGTGCTATCACCACCACACACGGTGTTTTAACCCCCCGAAGCTAACTGTTTGAAAAACAGCACACACTTATGAAACCTTGGCCTAGCAATTCGCGTGAGCTCAGGTCCTTTGTGCCCTACAGGGGGTGCAGCACAGACCACAGGCTAGCTTGTTGGTGTGAAAAAGGCCGCTTTATTGGAAACAGGTGCACCTTACAATAAGAACATCCCTTGGCCTGTGCCGTACAAAACTATTCCTCACTAAATATAGCCTTCCTTACTGACCCCCCCACCCCCTCCCCTAAAATTGGTTCCCCCCCTGCAACAAGCCTAACACAACTTACAATTCCTAACTTTCCTACCCTACCTAACTAGGTAACTTCTTATGTCCTACCCCAACGTAACCATAACTCATTATATGGCCCCCATGACCTAGGAAAAATGCCCCCAAAGTCTAGCGCAGCACACCAGCACCTGTTCCAGCGACAAATCCCCCACACAGCATCAATCCCCCATGCACCTGTCCCCAAGAAAACCACCCCGGCTTACCACCAGAAAAAATACGCCCCCAACCCCCAAAGAGGGGTGGGGGCCCAACAGCTCATAGGGAGGGAGGGCGGGACAAAGCTCGCACCACCACCCCCAGCCGGCCGTTGTGTCACGATCCACCGAAATGATGGGTCGCCACATAAAATGGCCAGCTATAAACCGTAATATATCAATGGGGGGAGGGAAAAAGAAGCAGAGGTCCATTCGGCTTCCAGAGGTTAGTACAAAGATATCAGGGTGGGGGAATGGACCACTTGTCCTGTGTACCAGGGTCTTTTAATTTACGTGGTTGGGCATCCTTAAAAAACCCTCATATACGTACACTGGCGTTAGGCGGTATATCTTGATTCTCCGCCGTAGTGTATCGTGATAGCATGATCATTGGGCTTTTCATTGTCCAAATGCTAACCTCCCCATGGAGGAAGACCAACTGGTTGTACAGTAGTGGTCAGAGATAATGGAACGAGGGCGTGCTCGTGCTCTGTGAACTGTGGTGTTAAAATTCCTAAAGTCAAGTCCCGTGTCCTTTATTCTTGGGGTTCTTGACAGAGGGAAATTAAAATTGGTGTTCGTGCATGTGAATAAACTTGATTATTAGTTTAATGCACTGGTATGAATCTGGTGTTATCTGGTCAACATGTTTCAGCCCCATGCAGGGTCTAGAGGCTTTCGTCAGGACCGGAAGGTGAAATGGAGGGCTTAATTGGGCTCTCCACTATTTTTCTGGAGGTGGAGAAAAGTACTCACCACCTTCGATTTAAGGAAGTCAGACCGGTTGTATCTGTTCCTGTAAAGACAATCAAGGATTATATGACAGCCTAACGTGAAACTATACAATGCTAAAACGATATTCTCGTGCTTTATGCCCTGTTGACATCAATATCTTAAATCAATGGACTGCGTTGCTGTCGCGCCTTCTTTCATTACAGGGTGCATGCTTATTAAAAGGGGGACTCACTACAAAAGGTTTTCGTGAACGCTATCTCGGTTCTCTTACTGGTGTGATTCTTAATTGTATTGAATAAGGTCGCTTAAGTGATGCGATTAGTCTATAGTTATTCTCATAGCTACTCGTTTCCCTATGGGAGAGCGAGCCGTCGTTGTTAGCTAATAGGTTTAGTATGTTGCGTCTCAAAATGAGATTGTAGGGTAATGGTAACAACTGAAGGTTCAGTGCATTGTAAGCGTAAAGCTATGTGAACTGACGGCGTTGCCGTCTGCTGATTCAGCGTTACGGAGCCAAAAGCGAGAAGCAAACTGTCTGGGTCAATTACCTTGTTTCGCAAGTTGGACATCTTCATTCAGGGTGTCAGTCAGTTAGGTGAGTGCCAATTGCTGCGTGGAATGGGAAAATATAAGGTTACTTATCTTACAGGTTACCGCGGTGTGGAGAGCTCGCTTCGCCGTCGCTTACCGGCTACTCTGGCAGAATAGCTTGTTCTGACTCTGACGTTCCCCTGGATTAACGTGCTCCCGGTTGGGCTCGTTTTTCATAGACCGGTTTTATGAAATTGAAGTAGGACTAGTCGGTCTTGGTTGGCCTCGGGAGAGCATTAATGGTTGGCATAATAGTCTTTGCCGTATGAGTGTAATATGATGTGCGAATGTGAAGAAGAGATTCTCTATCGTATTTTCGCATCTTGAGTTGCGCCAAATTAGACAAGGATAATGGTGGCAGATGGTTTCGTTTGTTGAAGCTTCCCTTTCACGGGATGCATTGAGCGGTGTGTACAGTTAACATGATGAGCATCCTTAAGCATCTTGTATACCTTTGTTACTCAGGTTTGTGCCTCGGGGTTACCGAGAGACTTGTGTGTGTAGAGATCACATCAGAGTGTACTTAATAGAATAGGCATTTCTGCAGCTGGATTATCATCCTTACTCTGAGTGATGGTGATGTCTGTGATTATACATGGGGTCTTCTGTATAAGGGGATCACATTCGAGTATTTCACCTCCTTAGGGCGTGCCATGGTATGGTATCGTTCAGGCCCTCTTTATCTGTCTTAAGGCGGTGGACCCAGCGCTGTTCTTTTTCAAAGAGGGTGCGTTCCACATTATGGCCTTTGAACAGTTGGGTTTCCAAAACAACCCATTGCAGATCTTCTGCGGTATGTTTGGCTTCAATATAGTGTTTGCTCATTTGTGTTGTTGCTCTTTTACATGTGATGTTACTTCGATGTTCTATGATCCTTTGCTTGATTTTCCTGCACGTCATTCCTATGTATCTCAATCCACACGGGCAGACAATCATGTACACCACATGGGTGGTGTTGCAGTTTGTGTGGTGACGTAGTTCCCATTTTAGGTTTGGCAGTAGTTGTAGGGTCTTGGTCACTTTCGTGAGTTTGCAGACCGAGCAGGTTCCACAAGGGTAGTGTCCCACTATAGGATTCAGATTCCATACTGTAGTCAGGGTTTCTCTTGGAGTAACATCTCTTGGTCTGGTGTGGACCAGAATGTCTTTGATGTTTTTGGTTCTCCTATGGGCAAATCTCGGTTTGGGCCATTTCAATGTGCTTGAGGTCAAGATTCCCCAGTTTTTATTGATAATTTTCTTCACTGCGTTCGATTCGGTGTTATAGGTTGTGACGCATGTAAGGAGATCTTTTGGTTCTTCTTTCTGCATCGTTGAAAGTAGGTTCTCTCTGGGCTGGTTACGGGCTCTCTTCTGGCATCTTTTTATGATCTGTGTAGGGTAGTCTCTCTTTTTGAGCTGATCCTCTAGACCTCTTGCTTGTTCTCTATAGTCATCTAGGTTACTACAGTTACGTTTTAAACGGAAGAATTGACTATAAGGTAGATTGTCTCGGAGGGGTCGGGGGTGGAAACTGTTATAGGAAAGAAAGCTGTTCCTTGCTGTGGGTTTGTAATAGGTTTTGGTGTGCAGTGTGCCGTTTTTGGAA
Organism: Triturus cristatus; assembly: GCF_964204655.1. Taxonomy (NCBI): domain Eukaryota; kingdom Metazoa; phylum Chordata; class Amphibia; order Caudata; family Salamandridae; genus Triturus; species Triturus cristatus. The sequence goes on from NC_140580.1 coordinate 992,725,494, forward strand.
AAAATGGTTACATCCAGGAAGTCCAGTTGTTTCTTGTCTGTTGTGGATGTAAACTTCAGACATTCGTCTCTGGTGTTTAACCATATTAGGAAATCATTGAGGGTTGATTGACTGTCTTCCCATATCATAAATACATCGTCTATGTAGCGGCGCCAGAACTTGATGCCCTGCTGGAATGGATTGATGGCGTTAAGTATGTGCTCTTGTTCAAAATTACTCACATACAGCCCTGCTACACTTGGAGCAAATGTGCTGCCCATCGAAGTTCCGTGGCACTGTCCAAAGATGGTTCCTTCGAATTCAAAATAATTTTCTGTGAGTGCTAGTCTGCAGCATTCTAACACGAAATGTCTTGGTGTTTTGTAGGTCCAATTGCCTGTGAAAAGAATTTCTTCAAGGGTATCTAGAGTTTTCTGTTGGGGTAGGCTAGTGTAGAGACTCTCTACATCTAGACCTACCAGGAGCATGGTATGTTCATTGTAGACCTGTCCCTCAAGTAGATTGAGGAGATCACGGGTATCTTTTAGATAAGTTGGTGTCTTTTGTACCAAAGGTTTTAGGAATTGATCCGCAAACTGAGAGAGTGGTTCTAACACTGAACCAATTCCGGACACTATTGGGCGTCCTGGTGGTGGAATCCTGTTCTTATGAATCTTCTTCACATTCGCACATCATATTACACTCATACGGCCAAGACTATTATGCCAACCATTAATGCTCTCCCGAGGCCAACCAAGACCGACTAGTCCTACTTCAATTTCATAGAACCGGTCTATGAAAAACGAGCCCAACCGGGAGCACGTTAATCCAGGGGAACGTCAGAGTCAGAACAAGCTATTCTGCCAGAGTAGCCGGTAAGCGACGGCGAAGCGAGCTCTCCACACCGCGGTAACCTGTAAGATAAGTAACCTTATATTTTCCCATTCCATGCAGCAATTGGCACTCACCTAACTGACTGACACCCTGAATGAAGATGTCCAACTTGCGAAACAAGGTAATTGACCCAGACAGTTTGCTTCTCGCTTTTGGCTCCGTAACGCTGAATCAGCAGACGGCAACGCCGTCAGTTCACATAGCTTTACGCTTACAATGCACTGAACCTTCAGTTTGTTACCATTACCCTACAATCTCATTTTGAGACGCAACATACTAAACCTATTAGCTAACAACGACGGCTCGCTCTCCCATAGGGAAACGAGTAGCTATGAGAATAACATCGATAGACTAATCGCATCACTTAAGCGACCTTATTCAATACAATTAAGAATCACACCAGTAAGAGAACCGAGATAGCGTTCACGAAAACCTTTTGTAGTGAGTCCCCCTTTTAATAAGCATGCACCCTGTAATGAAAGAAGGCGCGACAGCAACGCAGTCCATTGATTTAAGATATTGATGTCAACAGGGCATAAAGCACGAGAATATCGTTTTAGCATTGTATAGTTTCACGTTAGGCTGTCATATAATCCTTGATTGTCTTTACAGGAACAGATACAACCGGTCTGACTTCCTTAAATCGAAGGTGGTGAGTACTTTTCTCCACCTCCAGAAAAATAGTGGAGAGCCCAATTAAGCCCTCCATTTCACCTTCCGGTCCTGACGAAAGCCTCTAGACCCTGCATGGGGCTGAAACATGTTGACCAGATAACACCAGATTCATACCAGTGCATTAAACTAATAATCAAGTTTATTCACATGCACGAACACCAATTTTAATTTCCCTCTGTCAAGAACCCCAAGAATAAAGGACACGGGACTTGACTTTAGGAATTTTAACACCACAGTTCACAGAGCACGAGCACGCCCTCGTTCCATTATCTCTGACCACTACTGTACAACCAGTTGGTCTTCCTCCATGGGGAGGTTAGCATTTGGACAATGAAAAGCCCAATGATCATGCTATCACGATACACTACGGCGGAGAATCAAGATATACCGCCTAACGCCAGTGTACGTATATGAGGGTTTTTTAAGGATGCCCAACCACGTAAATTAAAAGACCCTGGTACACAGGACAAGTGGTCCATTCCCCACCCTGATATCTTTCAGCTATAAACCCCACCAGCCCAAAAGGAGCCCAACCAGCCCAACACGCACAAAGTAGCCCAAAAACCCCGGAAGTCCGCCCCCTGTGCTCCGGCTGCCCCCCCCGGCCCAAAACCCCCCGGAGGGCGAGCCTCCCGCTGGTTGGCCGCCCCCCCAAAGCCCTATTGGGCCCTACAGGGGGGGCAGCACAGACCACAGGCTAGCTTGTTGGTGTAAAAAAGGCCGCTTTATTGGAAACAGGTGCACCTTACAATAAGAACATCCCTTGGCCTGTGCCGTACAAAACTATTCCTCACTAAATATAGCCTTCCGAACTGACCCCCTCACCACCTCCCCTAAAATTGTTTTCCCCCCTGCAACAAGCCTAACACAACTTACAATTCCTAACTTTCCTACCCTACTTACCCTAGGTGACTTCTTATGTCCTACCCCAACGTAACCATAACTCATTATATGGCCCCCATGACCTAGGAAAAACGCCACTCGAAAGTCGGAACTGCCGGCTTTTGACCCCCCCTTTAGGCCTCCTGACGTCTCGGGTACCTGCACACACCCATTGCCCTGTCCAATGCCTCCTTCATCTGAATAATATAGAGTTCCATGCCATACCGAGACAAATGCACCCCGTCTTCTCTAAAGAAGTACACTGCCGCATAGCGCAATTCCGGGTGTTCCATCCGTCCTACCCCCTCCCTGTCACAAAAAACCCGCATGTCCCTATTAATCTTCCGGCGTGCCCTATCTATGGCTGCCGGGCGCGCAGCCCCCCTCCAAACTCTCCGCGGAATGAATTCCGACCAAATTACGTAGCATCCTGACCACTGTGACCGAATCTCCAGCAGATCCCTTTTCATCTGCTTAAGCAACGCCAGGCCCTTGCACTGCACCAAATCATTCTCCCCTAAATGCACCACCAGAACATCAGGACACACTCCCCCCTTTACAAACCTGTTCAATACCGGAAAAAGTTCATGCCATCTCATACACCCTTGCCCCTGCCACTGACATCGAAACAACCTAGGATCCAACTCTAAATTCAGGTTCCTGCTCTTGTCCCATTCATAGCGCTCCGCTCGCTTGATGAAAGAGTGGCCCAGGATGAGGATGGACAACCCGGCCACGTCCGGCCCCGCCACCGCACCTGGAAAGAGACATTTGTCAGCACAAAGGGAGTACCCCACCTACTCTTCCCCCCCCCAGCTGCCTGCGGCCGAACGTATGTCTGGTAACAGTCCGAATTCCACCTCCCCAGATGCATAATGTCCCTCCTCCCCCACCCCTGGCGAGCCGCATCTGTGGCCGCCCCGATCCAAAAAGAATGCGTCCCGAACGCTTTCGGCTCCACCCCCATGCCAAGCAGGGCGTGCCGTAGAACCCACAGCAGCTGGGCCGCCGTTACCCGTTCCCCCGCGACCCGGGGAAAAATTTCACCCTCCACCGATTGAAAACGGGATGCCAACCGCCGCCCCCACACCGCCGGGCAGATGCCCTGCTCCAACGCGGGCCCCAGAAACACCCAGGTCCCTTCAACCCGCTGATCCGTCTTGGAGCGCTGCAAGCGAACCGCCACCTCCCCGGCCCGCAGTTCCACCGCCTCCCAGCACACTCCCGGCTTCCCCCTGTGCCCCACCAGGTCGGACACCCTGAACGCCCCAAAATATATCCACGACATAAGGGTGGAAAACAAGAGAATCTCCTCCTGATTGTGGCAAAATTCAGGCAAGTGCCGCAGCACCCCTCCCAGCATGCTCCCTGTGATAGGCCGACGCTGACGAACCGTGACCTCCCGTTCTCGCACCCAACCCTCCAGCAAGCGTGCACCCAGCTCCCCTGCCGATGGCGCATAACCCCACCACAACTTCCCCATGAACGTTATGGCCGACAACTTTCCCGCAATCGTCACTTTGGACATGCCCTTGTCCATCAACATCAACATGAACTGCACCACCTGCTCACACCGAACCCCCCGATCCCCCTGCCACCCCGCCCCACTGTCCACAAACTCCCACCACGCCTGCTCGTATGCCCTCCATGTCGACCTGGCCACTGACCCTCTTACCAGTTGTACGACCCTTTCTCTCCTACCGACCACATCCCCTCCGGCACTGGCGTCTTGCAGTCGTCCGCCTCCGTGGCTAGCCCATGGAACCTCTGCCACTGTGAACGAGACAAAGCATCCGCAATGTCATTGTCCACCCCCGGCACATGCCGTGCCTGAAACAAGATATCATGCTCCAAACAACGCAGCACAAACACCCGCAACAACTTGAGCACCTGCCTATCTCTAGCTGACTGCCGATTGACTACATGCACCACTGACATGTTGTCCACCTTGAAAATCACGCGTTTGTGCGCCAACTCCTGCGCCCACACCGTCACCGCCACCGCCACCACCAACGGGAACAATTCCAAAAACGCGATGCTCCTCCCACCGCCCTGCCAATGCGGCGGCCATTCCTCCGCGCACCACCTCCCCTGCCAAAACAGACCGAAACCACCCACTCCCGCCGCATCCGACGAGATGGTGACATCCCACTCCCAATCCTCTGGGGGAGCCATAGGGATCCCATTGAAATGCGCCAGGAACGCCCGCCACATGCGTAGGTCCTTTTTCGTGCCTGCCGACAGTCGCATATGATGATGCGGCAATGTACCTCCCGCCAGGGCCCGCCTCAACCGCCTACAAAACGTACGACCTGCCCGCACCACCCGGCAAGCGAAATTCAAATGTCCCAAAAGAACCTGCACCTCCCGCACCGTCACCTTCCGCTGCCCCAACATGTCGTCAACCAAACCCAGCATGCCCAACGTCTTCTCCTCCGGTAACCTGGCCTCCATGGCCACCGAGTCTAGTTCAATGCCCAAAAATGACAACACCGTGCTGGGACCTTGTGTCTTCTCTGGCGCCAAGGGCACACCCAGGTAGCCCATGAGCTCCGTAAAACTGTCCAGCTGCTGCTGGCAGTCCGCCGAACCGGGCAGTCCCACCAGGAAAAAGTCATCCAGGTAGTGCGTCATGGTCGCCTTCCCCGTGTGCCATGCAAATGCCCACTGTAAGAAGGTACTGAAGCGCTCAAACAACGCACAAGATATCGAACACCCCATTGGCAGTGCCTTGTCCACATAAATGGCGCCGTCGAACTGTATCCCCAACAGTTGATAGTCATCCGGGTTGACGGGCAACAACCGGTACGCCGACTTGATATCGCACTTTGCCATGAGCGCGCCGGGACCCACCGCCGTCACCAGACGCCGCGCCACGTCCACTGATGCGTACGAAACTGATGATAATTCCGTCGCAATGTAATCGTTGATCGACGGCCCCTCCGGCCATCACAGATGCTGGATCAGTCGAAACTGACCCGGCTCCTTCTTTGGCACCACTCCAATGGGCGAGATTATCAGATCCCGGATCGGCGCCCCACCAAACGGCCCCGCCATCCGTCCCTCCCGTACCTCCCTGTCCAATTTCTCCCGGACCACCGACTTCTGCGCCGCGACCGATTCCAAGTTTTCAGCCCACCGGGCGATGCGCGGCCCCTCGTAGCCCAGCCGAAAACCCTCCCGGAACCCCCGCCGCAACAGCCCCGCATCCTCGGTCCGTGGATAAGACGCCAGCAGGGGTTCCAACCGATCCAGACTAACCGGCGTACAAGTCCTTTCCCACAGCCCCTTGTCCTCCCCGACTGGCTGCCTGCTGTCCCCCTGAAGCTGGCTGCTGTCCTTGGTTGCCTCCCGTCCCCGAGCAGTGCACCACCGGGTGACGTTTCCCACATTTCGAGCATTCATGCGTGAACTTGCAATATTGCCGCGCATAAAGACCTTTGTTGAAGTCCCAGCATGCCCCCACCGGGGTCCCGCCAGTACTGTCGCCTTGCCCCACCCCCCCCCGGGTGGGGCGGCTGGGAAAGTGGCGGGGCGCCAGAGGCAACCCGCTCGCCGTATAGATCGTCTTGCCAAACTTGGCCCCCCCATGGTCTGCTGGTACAGATCTGAATCGATCTCCCCCCATTTTGCCTCCGGATCCCATGCCAAACGCGCCCGAAACTCCTCATCGTAATGTGACCACGCGTAACCCCCATAGGTAACTTGTGCCCTCCGGACTATATCCATGTACTTAAAAAGGGCAATGGACCGTTCTGGATATTTTTCGCAGTAAACACTGGCAAAAATCAAAAATCCCGCGGACCAATGCTCGATATTCATGGGCACTCGTGGCCGCTTTGCTAATTCCTGTTCCTCCTCTTTGGACCCTTCCTTCGCCGTCAGCTCCCTATGCAAAAGCTTCAGGATGTCCACGTAATCCCCTTTCCAAATCTTTTCTTTTGTGGCCAGCGACAAATGCGCCCCCAAGGGTTTCGCAATGCCCATGTAGGGCAGTTTACGCACCGGCAGCTCATGGCTCTCCTTCCCCTCCTTACCACCCTTCCCCTTCTCCCCCTCCGTATCCGGAGTCGCGGCGCCCCCCGCCGGGACCGCGCCGTCCGTCCCCACCCCCGCGTCGCACACGTACGTACCCTTGTTCAGACGCACCCCCCCTCCTCCGTGCCAATCGCGACTGTGTGCCTGTCCCCCTTTGAACCCCTCCCTGCCCCGGTCTCCGCCTTACCTGGCGTCAAGGTCGGCGTCCGCACCGGATCCCGCCGCCGGCTCACCAGTGGAACAGGGGGGGCCGTCACTCTCGCCGCTGTGCTCCGCCGGGGCGCCTCCTGCAATGTACTAGACAAGGCATTACTCCGCTCCCCTCCCCCCCTCCTCCCGGATTTCCCCCTCCTCTTCACTCTCCTCCTCATAGTCCAGTGACTCTCTCCCTTCCTCGTCATTCCCCTCACGGTCCTGCCACCGGCCGCCCTCCATGGGCTCCAGCCTGCTCAAACCCGCCCGCTCCCTACATGTGTACAGCAGTTCCTTAAGATCCACACTCTCTCTCCGCCTCTTGGTATGCCGCTCTTCTGGGTCCCGATCTAAGCGGACGGCCCGCTGCCCCCGTCACCCAGAGGCCGCATCTACCCATTGGGGTGGGGCTGGCGGGAACCTACCGCCCCGCCTTTCGCACGCCACCGCTGCCAGGTCCCTCGTTGGAGCGCGACCGCCCGCACGAGGCAGAGCCGGCCCATCCCCTCGGCGGATTGGAGTCGTATGCAGCTCTCCCGAGCACCTCGCCAGCCGGTCCTGTGGGAACAAATAAGTGGAGTCCAATGTGCCGGGGTTAACATGGCCCACCCCCCACCCTCCCGCATCCCCCCACGTCCCCCGCCCCTCCTGACCCATGAGGAATGACTCCCCAGCCGCGAATGACCGCCATGCCCCCCCTTACCACCCCACGCCCCCATCCCCCAACCCGCACCCTCCTCCTCCTCACTCCACTCCAGTGCCTCCAGTTCCCGCTACACCGCCCCGCTCCCCCACTCCGCAACCAAGCCCTCCCTCCCTCCCACCCCCTGCCCCCCCGGTACCCCCCAAGCCAGCCCCCCGCGCGTCCCCCCAGGACCCTCTCCCCCGCCGGGCCCCCCGCACGCCCCTTCCGCGACCACCCTCCCAGCCGCTCCCCACCCCCCGACCGTTCCCCACCCTCACCCCTACCCCCCACCCCCGCCCCCCCCTGTCCTGCCCTTCACCCCTGCCCGAGCTCCGCGTCCTGGCCACCCGCGCCCCCCTGCTGCCCGCCGGACTCCCCCCGCCGCCTACCTCCCCCTCCTCCGAGTCTTCTATCAGCAAGGGAGAGGCCCCACCCCCACTCCCCCCAGCTGTCCCACCCCCTTCCCCCCCATTCGCATGCCTTCCTCCCGGGCACCCTCCCCCCCTGTCTGTCCCATCTCCGCAGCCATTGCCTGCCCCTCACGCACGCCGAGCCCCTCCCCCCCACCCCCCACAAACTGAAGCGCGGGCCGCTGTGCCCCCCGCTGCCCCCCCCGCTTCCGACGCACTATTGCCGCCGCCGCCCCCCCGCGGCCACGCCTCCCGCCGCCACCCGTTGCCGTGCGCGCGGCGGGTCGCACGCGATGATCGCCACGGCGACACCCCTCGCCGCGCGCCTCTGGGGCCTCACCTTAGCATCGGGCCGCAACAGATCCGTGCGGCCCGTGTCAGAGAGGAGGCGGAGGGCCTCCACTACCCTCGGATCGTCGTTCTGCGCCATCCCGCCAGTCACGAAGGGAATCCGGGCCACAGAGCACCACGCAAGCAAGTACCAGCCAACTTACTCCTCGTTGCGCTATTAGTGCCCCTGATTCAAATTTCCCGCCGACAACGCAAACCGGGACAAAGCTCGCACCACCACCCCCCAGCCGGCCGTTGTGTCACGATCCACCGAAATGGTGAGTCGCCACACAAAATGGCCGGCTATAAACCCCACCAGCCCAAAAGGAGCCCAACCAGCCCAACACGCACAAAGTAGCCCAAAAACCCCGGAAGTCCACATTTTGGCAGTCCACGCGGCACCCCTTTACACTGACCTGCTCCCTGCTGACGAGAGGCAACTACCTCGAAACACGTGTCCAGGGATGGCTAACGCAACACATACTGTTCTTTATACATCGTGGCATAGGCGTACCCGCCGTCGCCACTACATCTACCACAGACCTTTGGGGCAACTTGCTGGTGTGACGAGCAGTGTGCGACCAACCTTTGCTTAATTTATTACGGCTCCCTTGAGCCAACGGGCTGACGAGCCTTGGATCTGCGCCATGAGAGGTACTTGACCTGTTTTAATTACATTTTGGCAGTCCACGCGGCACCCCTTTACACTGACCTGCTCCCTGCTGACGAGAGGCACCTACCTCGAAACACGTGTCCAGGGATGGCTAACGCAACACATACTGTTCTTTATACATCGTGGCATAGGCGTACCCGCCGTCGCCACTACATCTACCACAGTCCTTTGGGGCAACTTGCTGGTGTGACGAGCAGTGTGCGACCAACCTTTGCTTAATTTATTACGGCTCCCTTGAGCCAAAGGGCTGACGAGCCTTGGCTCTGCACCTGCGCGCCATGAGAGGTACTTGACCTGTTTTAATTACATTTTGGCAGTCCACGCGGCACCCCTTTACACTGACCTGCTCCCTGCTGACGAGAGGCAACTACCTCGAAACACGTGTCCAGGGATGGCTAACGCAACACATACTGTTCTTTATACATCGTGGCATAGGCATACCCGCCGTCGCCACTACATCTACCACAGTCCTTTGGGGCAACTTGCTGGTGTGACGAGCAGTGTGCGACCAACCTTTGCTTAATTTATTACGGCTCCCTTGAGCCAACGGGCTGACGAGCCTTGGATCTGCACCTGCGCGCCATGAGAGGTACTTGACCTGTTTTAATTACATTTTGGCAGTCCACGCGGCACCCCTTTACACTGACCTGCTCCCTGCTGACGAGAGGCAACTACCTCGAAACACGTGTCCAGGGATGGCTAACGCAACACATACTGTTCTTTATACATCGTGGCATAGGCGTACCCGCCGTCGCCACTACATCTACCACAGTCCTTTGGGGCAACTTGCTGGTGTGACGAGCAGTGTGCGACCAACCTTTGCTTAATTTATTACGGCTCCCTTGAGCCAACGGGCTGACGAGCCTTGGATCTGCACCTGTGCGCCATGAGAGGTACTTGACCTGTTTTAATTACATTTTGGCAGTCCACGCGGCACCCCTTAACACTGACCTGCTCCCTGCTGACGAGAGGCAACTACCTCGAAACACGTGTCCAGGGATGGCTAACGCAACACATACTTTTCTTTATACATCGTGGCATAGGCGTACCCGCCGTCGCCACTACATCTACCACAGTCCTTTGGGGCAACTTGCTGGTGTGACGAGCAGTGTGGGACCAACCTTTGCTTAATTTATTACGGCTCCCTTGAGCCAACGGGCTGACGAGCCTTGGATCTGCACCTGCGCGCCATGAGAGGTACTTGACCTGTTTTAATTACATTTTGGCAGTCCACGCGGCACCCCTTTACACTGACCTGCTCCCTGCTGACGAGAGGCAACTACCTCGAAACATGTGTCCAGGGATGGCTAACGCAACACATACTGTTCTTTATACATCGTGGCATAGGCGTACCCGCCGTCGCCACTACATCTACCACAGTCCTTTGGGGCAACTTGCTGGTGTGACGAGCAGTGTGCGACCAACCTTTGCTTAATTTATTACGGCTCCCTTGAGCCAACGGGCTGACGAGCCTTGGATCTGCACCTGCGCGCCATGAGAGGTACTTGACCTGTTTTAATTACATTTTGGCAGTCCACGCGGCACCCCTTTACACTGACCTGCTCCCTGCTGACGAGAGGCAACTACCTCAAAACACGTGTCCAGGGATGGCTAACGCAACACATACTGTTCTTTATACATCGTGGCATAGGCGTACCCGCCGTCGCCACTACATCTACCACAGTCCTTTGGGGCAACTTGCTGGTGTGACGAGCAGTGTGCGACCAACCTTTGCTTAATTTATTACGGCTCCCTTGAGCCAACGGGCTGACGAGCCTTGGATCTGCACCTGCGCGCCATGAGAGGTACTTGACCTGTTTTAATTACATTTTGGCAGTCCACGCGGCACCCCTTTACACTGACCTGCTCCCTCCTGACGAGAGGCAACTACCTCGAAACACGTGTCCAGGGATGGCTAACGCAACACATACTTTTCTTTATACATCGTGGCATAGGCGTACCCGCCGTCGCCACTACATCTACCACAGTCCTTTGGGGCAACTTGCTGGTGTGACGAGCAGTGTGCGACCAACCTTTGCTTAAAAAATGAAATGTATGTGATATACTTCTCAATGTTTTTTCACTGAGTATCCTGTTTGTTCTTTATCACATATGAAAGTATTTCTAAATACTTATATTCAGAAAGTGCACTGTACCAAAAAGTATTGTATTTATTAAATAGCCTATAAAGTTTGCCAAGCAAATGTGGAGGAGGGGTGGCATAGGTTTCTAAGTTGTCGATATCACTGCTGTCCCATTACCATCCCTGTCGGTCACTCTATGTTTCCACAGGAGCTGTGAAATAAGCAGCTGTCCTCTAAGACTCCTAGCATAGACTTCTACTGCTCTACATCTGTGGGCTTCCTTCTCTTCCTTTGAATCACTTGTGAGTAACACATGAATCACTATGCTAAAACTGTGCAGGATAGACTTGCACAAACCTATGGCACAATGCAGCATCACATGTATAAGGTATTGCCAGGGCCAAAGAAATCATGCGATTCTGTGGCCACTACATTTACGTTTTTGCATAATTTTGGATTTGCCACATATTTCATCATCTGCCACATGATCTGCAGACTGCAACACTATGAAAAAATGTGCTGTAGTATGCCACATAATGTGGCTATTCTTGCTGCATAATTTAGTCAACCCTGCCACAGAATTTGGTCCTTGCCCTACTGCATAATTCCAGTGGCCCTGGGTATTGTTTTTCAGCTTTTGTACATCACAAAATGTTCGATTACTATAATTCCATTGAATATATAGAAATTGACAAATGTTCTTTCACTCAACTTCACCTACAGTCTTGCTCCACATACACCCACGTTTAGGCTATATGCTCGGTCCCACTCTCTCTGTCTCTTCTATGCCCCACAGGCAGCGGAAGCGGCTTTTCAGGGGGCCAAATGTCCGATCAATCACCCTCCTGCTCCGACCATGTGCCTCATTGTAGCGCATCTCGGCTGGTGTCACAGGGTTCCTGAGGGGTGTCAGCAACCACGGCATGTTGGGGTATCCAGAGTCACCTACACACAAAAAATTGAACAATTAGCTGAGTTTTGTAGGAGTGCGGAATACAACATTGCCAAACACACACAATGGTAAACAGTCAGTACACACCGACAAGCCAGGCACGCTGATCTGGCGTCTGTGACATCAGCGTTGCAATGCGACTACTCCTCATTATATAGGCATTGTGCGCAGAACCAGGGAACCGTGCACACACATGTGTGATACACATGTCTGCAAGACATACCACCAGAGCATTGATCGAGTGGAAATGTTTCCTGTTCCGGTATGCCTGCTCATGTGCCTGTGGTGGTGTCAGGGCCACATGTGTCCCATCAGTAGATCCGATGACGTTTGGCATCCTCCCCAGTGTATAAAAGGCATCCTTTATTTCAGGGAGTTCAGCTGGGCTAGGGAACTTGATGTACAGGTCAAGGAAATGCAACATCCCCTCCCAGACATCGCGTAGCACACGACTAAACAAAGTTTGCGACATCCCACCTGCTGTAGCAACAGTGTACTGGAAGGTACCAGTACCAAAGAAGTGCAGGGCTGCCATCACCTTCACTTCTGGGGTCAGTGCTGTAGGGTATGTCCGACCAGGTAGCAGATGTGGCGCCAACTGCTCCGCCAACTCCTCAATCAGTGACCTGGTGAAGTGGTACCATCGGATGCAGTCGCGTTCCTGCATGGTTTCAAGGTCTGGGAACAGTTGATGGACAGCTGGTGCCCTGCAGAACAGAGATGAAAAAAGGAAGATTGTCGGTTCATCCACGCATGTGGCCATGACCAGGCTCAATATCACATGATACATCATGACATTACACAATGTACTGAGGTGTGTGCTGTTGGGCATGGACACATATGTCACCTACATGACCATCACCTCACATCTCAATTCCACATGTCCACATAAGTCCCAAGTAGTGCAATGGCCAATCATTGGGCTGTGTCACCCGACCTATGAAGTGCTTTCACGTTACAAACACACACCACAGTGACAAGAGAGGACTGATGTCTCCCAGGCATCACAGATCTTTGCCATGCAGATACCCAGGATCCCTGTATTGCCACATTGACACTGGCATGACATGGCGTATCACGTACACGCCACAAGGCAAGCGTGAGTCCCACAGGTAGTGGCCACTGTTGTCCCTGCAGGCCCTACATGTACGTCTCTTAGACACACACACACCATCAAGGTTGCTGCACATACCACATGGATGTGGAGACTGTCTCCCATTGGGCACATTTGATCATCCACATCTGAGACACAACATGCACACAGACTGAGGGTGCACATCAGAACTGTGGCTACAGGTCTCACTGTGACGTACATGCCATCACCCCCAGGACTCAGGGTGTATGTGACATGTCCTAAACATATCCAACCTGCAACTGTGTCCGTGACTCATGCCCATTACTGTACAGTTGCACATCACAATGGTAATGTGCACAACACACAAAGGATTATGCCGCCATGAACATGTGCACAGCCTGGCAGTGGCTGAAGAAATATGCCACACAACAAACCAACTGTTGCCCCCCCCCCCCCAACACACAGGGAATGCAGCCTTACATGCCATGGGACACTGTGTGGCCAATGCTGTAGTGTGGTAGGTGTGCACATGTGTCCCTGGCAAGTAATTGTGTGTTGAAGCCATCAAATAGTCACACCAATGAGGTCCGGCGCGGGTGACAATGGGTACGCATTGCACGGTTTATGACCGAGCCGTGCGTACGCTTTGCCATTGACTGCAATGAGGTCCGACGGTGGTGACAATGCGTACGCATTGCACAGTTCATGACCGAGCTATGCGTACGCTTTGTCATTGACTGCAATGAGGTCCGACGCGGGTGACAATGCGTACGCATTGCACGGTTCCTGACCGAGCCGTGCGTACGCTTTGTCATTGACTGCAATGAGGTCCAACGCGGGTGACAATGCATACGCATTGCACGGTTCATGGCCGAGCCGTGCGTACGCTTTGCCATTGACTGCAATGAGGTCCGACGCGGGTGACAATCCGTACGCATTGCATGGCTCATGACCGAGCAGTGCGTACGCTTTGTAATTGACTGCAATGAGGTCCGACGCGGTTGACTATCACGCATGCGCGTCGTGCAGGCATGGTCTGAAACAGGCGTACGCCTTGGCCATTGAATCCTATGGAGACGGGTGCATGTGTGTTTTCAAACTACGTGTTGTACAGTCAGTTGACCGAGCCGGGCGCACCCATTGGCTCTGGACTGTCATGGAGATGGATACGGATTCAAAACTTGTACGAGTTGTGCGCTGGAAATTCAGTTGGATGCCTACAACAATTTGCAATTCCTAGGGTTTTATGAAGGTGAGGACGAGTGCGAGTCGTACATTTCCATGGATTGGCCAGATTCATAGAATGCAACCGTGTTGGACCTATCACTGGGGACACATGGCACAGAGTCTGCCTCTGCAGCACAGATATAAGGCTGGATGGCCCCCAGGGAGCTCACTTGCCTGCACTACATGCTACTGGACCACATCCCTGCTAGCACTGCTGCTGTCTCTGCATCCTCTGGCTCCTGCTATGGCACGTACTCTGGAGAGGGCCCCAGCCTTCACTGAGGAGGAGAACCAGGCCCTGCTGGACGGGCTCCTTCCAAAGTACAGCAAGCTGTATGGGAAACCAGGGGAGCAGGTGAGTGTGCAGTCCACTGCCTTCCTAATTATGCATGTTGTCTGACTAGCAGTACTAGCAGTGTGTACACCAGTGGCAAGTATTCTCACTGAGTACTTTCATCCCCCAAAGTGTGTAGGTACATGTAATGAACAGGTGTTCTGCTGCTAAAGTGCATTTTTGCTTGCTTAAACTTCCCTGGCATTGTGAACATGTCAGACATGCAGGCTATTTGTCGTTTCCATGGTTGCACTACCTGTGTAACTCATTTCCCTTTGTGATGATGAAATGTATATCCAAATGTGTGAAGCACAAATATGGGGCATGTGGGTTAATGTAGTTTTAACTTTGTCATCCTCACAGGTTGATGCCCACCAGAAGCAGGAGATGTGGCTGACCATCGCCCGTGCAGTTCGTTCGGTGGGGGTCTACAAGCGCCGGATCCGCAACTGCTAGAAGAGGTGGCAGGACCTTCGGGGCTGGACCCAGAGGATCACAAGAGTCCAGCTGAAGCTGCCACCTCCTCGCAGGAGGGGCGGACACCGGACCCTGACTTCCCACATGCTCCGGATACTGGCGGTGGTCTTCCCAGACCTGGATAGGCAGCTGAAGGCCAGACAGCAGCAAGGGGGTGGGGGGGTAAGTCCATGCCTAATCTGTGTACTATGTCTGACATGCTAATTGCAGTCTTTTGGCCTGGTCACACTTCGTAGTTCTTGTAGTCCAATACTCAGGTCCCTCAATTGTGTGATGCACCCTCCTCATCTGTTCCATAGGTGTGGCCCCTACAGTCTGTTGCTTGTGTCACTAGGGCACTCTGTCCCTGCAGTCAGCTATGCTTCAGCTTCCGGGCAGCATCTGTTCCTGTGACTCTGTTGTGTGTTTCATGGGTGGTTCAATTGTTTACCCAATGCCTGGGATCTGACATGTGATCTGTGTGTGTCCTTGCTATGTGTTCCAATTGCTGGTCTGACTCGCCACATGTGGCTGGGGTATTTCAAAAGAAACCATGCAGCAGGGGACTCCAATTTGTGGGCCTCAGGAGTATGTATATAAAGTATGTCACACTTGCTTAGCCACCTGACTACTGTCCAGGGCCAAACACTGTTTCACGTAGACCTGGGCAGTCATGCCTACTCAAGGGCATTTAGAAACACTCTGTTATCCCACTTCTGTGTATCAACTTACAGGTTGTGCTTAGTGACATGTGCTTTCAGGTGTCTGCCTCTGTGTCAATATGGTGTGGCTTCCTGTTACGTACAACTGGGGTGTCCATGATTTTGAGGGTCAGCAGGACATCTGAGATGTGACTGTGAGAGACAAGACCTGTGTGACATGTAGGTGTGTGAAAATTTGACAGCGCACAATGGTGTATGCAACTGTGCACTTCAGGCAGCTGGGTTACATGCACAACAGACAGTGATGTGCTAATGTACAGGGAGTTGGGTTCGCAGAGACTCATATGTCTGATTTGCATGATGTGGGGTCTTCTGGGTCCTGGATATGTTGTTTGCAGGGGATGGGCAAGTGCACTTGTCATCTGCAGTTTGCTTTACCCCTGAGCTATGATTGTGACACAGTGCATACTGTTGTTGTCTGGATGCCCTGCCCCTGTGACAGGAGACAGGGTTGACTAACTTTCCAGGCATGCCAGCCCATCCCTTCATCCGGACACCTGTACTGAGTTGAGGAAATATGAATTTTGTGATCAGTTATGTCCCCTATCGTAGACCCCAACGGCTCCATGTGCATGCTATAAGTACATGTATGTTCCCTCCAGTTCCAGTTTTGAAGACGCAAATACATGTGCGTCCACCGTCAACATGTCCTCTTTCAGATCCGCCATGAATGGGTCAGATATTCCATTCCTAAGTATGAAAGGCCACCGACTTTATGTGGTTCACTTTCCACATTTTTACAGATTCAGGCGAGTAGGCCCAGAATTCTGTCATCAAGCCTTTTCCTGCCTTCTGCCTCTGAAGGCTCCAGTCTGAGCCTGCATTTGTATCCATGAACTTTGTCCTACTCCCTGCGCGGCTAACGGTGCCTGATCCAGCCTGTTGCCTGCCAAAAACTGTATTTCACCTTCAAGATTATCTACTCCGCTCCTCATCCGATGCATTCCTGTCTAGTAGTTTAGGTAAACATTCCTCCAGCTACCGTGCAAAGGGCCAGGCCTCGCTGTCCTCATGCAAGTAATTCATAGCCCCCGTTACCATGGAATATTCCTACCCCCTCGCATCTCATGTAGACACTTAGACGCTTGTACACGCACTAACAGTCAGTATAGAATAGATTCTATCCTAGAAACCTTTCCTTTTGGATAACACAGTTCTTTAAACATAGGATATTAGATATGATTTGGGATTGGGTTGACATGACCCCCAGACTTCTGTCTCCACATGTAGAGCTAAATGTCAAGTCCCCTTCACCCTCTAGTTGCACGTCAATCACACGTCATGCGGCTGCGCGCGCATCTCTGCCAAATATTTCTGCTGACATTACAGGATTCTCTTATGGATCCACCCACTTGTGACATCATGTATAATGACGTTATCTTAGTTACGCCCATATGTCCACCTCTTTAGTTACGTATGCACATTTTATCTGTATTATCAGCTGTTACGCCTCTTGCATCTGTTCCACTGTAATGCATTTCCTATAAAACCAATTATCTGTCAATAATGTATGCCCTTCCTTCCTGAACTTTCGTGGTGATGGAATAGAAGCCTGCAATTCGAATTGTATTCCTTTGTATAGGAATAAAGCCTTTTTAGAACCTCTAATACCACGGATTCTGCCTCTTATATTTACTGAGTTATTCTTACTAGACTTTACCGCATAAAAAATAGTACCGGTAATGAAATATTTACCACATAAATTGGCGCCCGAACAGGGACACTTTCTCATCTCACGCGCCGGCGGTGCGTTGCAGGCCCGGTCTCCTGCCACAGCTGAACGGACAAAAACGCGTACCTGCAGGATTTCCTGTATCTCCCTCCGGCCAAGCGGGGGCGACTGAGGCTGCGATCAACACCCAGACGAGGCGGTGAGAAGTGCGAAGTATCCCGACCAGAGCCTAGCTGAGAGAGCAAGATCCGAGGTATACAGAGGCCCACCAGGTTCCGAAGTTCCGAGTCCAGTCGAGTCAAGTCCAGTCCGGTCCAGTTTCAGTTCCGTTCCGAGGCCTTCCGTTCCGAGCTACCCGGTGAGTACCATTACCGGGGAGGCATTTTACGTGCACATAGTCTGTGCCGGTCAAGACGGGTTTGGGTACACAAATCCGGTCTGCACTGTTTCAGCAGTGTATCTGTACTGTTTAGCAGTATATATAGTATGTCTTGCATATAAATAAGTATTATCTAATGTCAGTATTATGTCAGTAACTAGTTTTCTATTAGTTATCATCGTTCGTTAAAACTGTTAAGTGTTAAATGTTTTAATACGTTCTATATATTGTGGTGTGAATGACTGTTCATTATTGTGTTTATTGTATAAAGTGTGTTCTAGTAATAAGATCTAAAAATGCCGCTCTTTTCGAAACTAAGACAGATCAAAACTAGAAAAGGTGTACTCGAAGAAGCTGTCCCCATCCCACCTAGGGACACTCCAGGGTACTTTATGTATCATAAACATGGCCTAGATGCCGTATTATTTCTTGATTTATGGGTGGACTACACCAAAGAGTTACCAGAGAGTCAGAGATGGCCCGCAGCGGGGACCTGGGATGCAGATTGCATCATGAGAGTAGAAGAAGAATTATGGAAAAAGAAAGCCAGACAGTCACAGAAAGATGCCATTGAATTATGGCGTAAAGAATCATATAGACGTACAGAAAAAGCGCTCAGACAGGAAGAGAAAGGTAGAGAGAATTCAAATAAAACTCGAGAAAATCTATTACTTGAGGAAGGTACCCGAGTAAAATCAGAACAAGTAGATAGACAAAGAAACACTCTTATGAATGGTATGTATCCTCTTTTGGCCGAAGGGTTACCTAAGGCTACCCCGGAAATACCAAAAGACTTAACTCCTCCATTGCTCCCGATAAAAGCACATCCCAAAACACATCCTAAAACAGCAAAGGACGTTTTCCTTTCCTCCTATTTAGATGACGTAGCTCCCGAGTATGCTAATGCCATACCACCCACACCGCTTGCCGATGGTGTTCAACACCAAGAGCATCCGTCTGTATCCCCGCAATTACAACCTCCTACACAAGTTCCCACAGGTCCGTCCGTTTCTGCAGTTTTTCCCGCATCCACAATCTCTATCCTACGTCCAACGAATCCTTTCGTGCCTAGCACCTCAGATGGTGCTACAGGAGGTACGACAGACATGTTTGCCACACCGCCGCGAAATAAACAGACCCTTAGAGATTTAGCACTCCAACGTACACCTCAATTAGCGACATCCGACATGTTTAAAGAACAGCTTGTGGATTGTAGATACGATCCAGTGCCAGGTAGACAGGACAAATTGCTCATATCATCACTACGTATACGACGAGCTACATTATATTTAATGACGATACCAGGAATGGTTGAACACCTAGACAATATATATCGCTTTGTCCAAACAGGGCGAGGTCCAGAAAGTATTAACGAAGCTATGGAATACCAGAAAGTGGATGTCCAAAGACAACTACTACGTTTTTTCATAAATTGCGTAATTAGGAATCAAGACAGGCCTGGGGCAGATCACGATACCATGCAAAGACTTGCCAAATGGGGTCAGAACATATCAGAAGAGAAACATGATAGACAGGCGTGTATAATCGCCATGTGTCGAAAGATCCGCAAGGAAGTAGAACGAATACATAAAGAAAGACGAGAAACAGACAGAGTAGAATCAGAAGAAGAGGAGGAGCAAGAATCAGAACAATTAGAAACGATAGCTTATGTAGGTAGAGGAAGACCCCATAATAATACCAGAGGTTTTAATGACCCGATACGCCCGATACGTCCAGAATATAATCGACATTTTCCAAACCCTATGTTAAATACAAGATCCCCGGAACACCTATTTCAAGCCGCTGATAAATCACTCCGAGATCGAAGGGGGTACCACATGCTCGATTCCATGGACGAACAAGAATTAGCCAGGTCAGCAGTACAATGGGCTGACAGTCCCAGCGAATACAATGATGATGTACTTGCACACACGTTTCTGAATCTTGACCCATACGAACAGCGTTTAGCTAGTATATACATGATTCAACACCTCCTTATATTATATAAAAGCCAACACTCCGATCCAGGACCCTTACCTGACATATTGACAGAACTACTCACGAATATATGGAGAGAGTCAGGTACTGATTTGATTAAAGAAATTCTAGAATTTCGAAACCAATATTTAACTTTCGTATGCCCAGAACACGTTCCAGTTCCCATCATGGGAAGAAAAATGTATCACATAGATAGACAGAACCCGTTACGCGAAGTACACCCAATCAGAGGTGACGGTAATAACTTTACACGCGTGTTTGTGTACACGCCTATAACTAAACTGGAATTATTAGAAATGAAGAAAGTAGTACCCAGCCATGACAAGGATCCAGCAGGTTTCCACCGTGAAATAAAAGACATGTTACTCATGGGAGAGTATACCTACCCCGACATTATGAAAATATTAAAAGTCCTATTGCCCGCCGGTGTTTATGAGAAACTCAAAGAAAAGGAATGGGAGGTGGGAGACCAAAAGATAGAGTGGACAGCATTAGAAAACGAAGAAAGGGCCCGAGCTGCGGGAGCAGGGCTTGGGGAAAAGACTACAGCACTACCAGGGCTACTAGTACAGGTACTGCCACGTTTATTAACTACGAAAAAGGAAGACTGGGGTGCAATATCAGCCTGTAAACAAAAGCCAGATGAAGACACTAGTGATTTCTATTCCCGATTTGAAAAATGTTTTGGTATAAATAGTGGCATAAAAGCAAGTAGCGAGTCATATCCACATCTGTTTGTGACAAAATTAGTTGAAAATTCTCTGCTGCAAGTCAAAAATAGAGTATTGAAATTTGAAAGTACTTGGCAAGGTAATACCCCATCACAGATGTTACAGATGTTACAATATCACCACAATAGAATTAGAGAAGAACAAGAACATGAACAAAGACGTATGAAAGATACAAAAATGAAAATGCTTGTTGCTCAGTCAGTTCCAGCCGATGGTCATCTAAAGGGTGATTCCGCAGGTCCTACGAAAGGGACATGCAACTATTGTAAACAACAAGGTCATTATATACACGACTGTCCAGTCCTGAAACATAATATTGCCACAGGTAGAACCCAGGAGAGACCACGTCCACCTAGATAGGATCAGAATCAACAACAAATCCCTCAGCATGCACAACCTAGGTTAGCTCCGCAACAATTAGTTCCGCAACAGGCAGCTCCACAACAGATCGTAGCACCACCACAAGCGCAGCCTATTGCTGCAACACAAGCAACGACACAACAGATGTATCAGTATGCACAAGCAGATTATCCCGATTATCAGCGATACACATGAAATAGCCTAGAGAGGGAAGTTGGCTTACCCCTTATCGAGGTTCCTGTAGACCAAGAGGGACCTTATGTACATAGTGAACTATTAGGGGAAGACAGAAAGTTTTTACTTGATACAGGGGCAAGCAGAACAACTATAAGACGCAGTGAAGTTCCAGGGGCACCCCTCTCAGGCTCACAAAATATTTCCCTTGGATTCTCAGGAAAACCTATTATTAATGACGTAACACAACCTCTTCCACTCACGGTTGGTCCATTGACACGTACTACAGATTTATTGCTTACTAAATCATGTCCAGAAAACTTGTTAGGTATAAAAACATTGAAAGCTCTAGGAGCCATAATATGTTGTTCTCCGGAAGGAGTACGACTATTTTTACGTGACTTTAAAGGTCACTACGTGTCCAGAGACATGGATCACCGACTGCAGAATTTACCTACACATTTATGGGCACAAGGCCCCACTGATGTTGGTTGCATGAATATTACACCATATCGTGTCACACTAAAAACAGGAGTAGTACTACCACGAATGCGACAATACAAGTTACCACCCGATGCTGTTGTGGCTTTACTGCAAATCATTGACGAGCTCATTGCACAAGGAGTGGTTGTCGAAACAGACTCCAATGTATGTAATTCCCCGATAATTCCGATTCTTAAAAGGACGGATCCAAAAGCACCACCAGTATATCGATTAGTTATTGATCTGCGCGAATTAAACAAATGCATTGTACCACAATACCCTGTGGTCCCAGATATCTCCTCATTACTCACAGCTATTGACTCAGAAGCAACGTTTTTCACTGTAATTGATCTCAAGAATGCTTTCTTTAGCGTCCCAATCGATCCGGAAAGTCAATATCTGTTCGGATTCAGTTTAAATGGACGAAGTTTTAAATTCACACGCGCACCTCAAGGATTTACAGAAAGCCCCAGCATCTATAGCCAAGCCCTGAAACGAGAACTTGACAGTATCCACATGCCAGTTAACACTGCCTTGCTTCAATATGTCGATGATCTGCTGATCACCGCCCGAAGCGAACCTGAATGTGAAACAGCGTCACTGACGGTTTTGAAATTTCTGGCCGACAAGGGGCACAAGGTGTCCCCTTCTAAGCTGCAATTCTGTGTCCAGCGAGTTGTTTACCTTGGGCACTCGCTGTCCAAGGAGGGAAGGCAGCTTACACCCGACCGCATCCAGTTAATTGCTAACATGTCACCACCCAAGACACAAAAGGAGGTGCGGGCTTTTATAGGCCTCACTTCATACTGTAGGCAGTGGATCCCTCAATATGCATTTCTAGCGAAACCACTCATCCAGTTGACAACACAGGAGGCAGCCACATCGACTGTCCTCCCTTGGACTCCAGAACATACACACGCCTTTGAAAGCTTAAAGAAAGCTTTATGCCAAGCACCTGTTTTAGCAACACCAAGTTACAGTAAACAGTTTACACTCTTTGTTACAGAACGCGAAGGTACTGCCTTGTCAGTACTCACTCAGGAACAAGCAGGATCACACAAACCATGTGCTTATTTTTCTAGTACATTAGATCCAGTAGCTCAGGCTCTTCCTGCGTGCCTGAAATCGGTGGCAGCAACAGCTTTAGCAATCAGACAAAGCGATGCCATAGTGTTAGGACATCAATTGACAGTACAAGTACCACACGCAGTAGAGGTTCTCTTGAACCGCACACAAACACAACACTTGACTATAGCGAGACTCACGGGTTACGAATTAACATTGTTTCAGCCACACATAGAAATCAGACGTTGTAATACGTTAAATCCTGCCACACTGTTGCCAGTAGGCGGAACAGATCCGTTGGCACATGACTGTGTCGAAGTCATTACTATCACGACGAAACCCAGACAAGACTTGACAGATATCCCTTTGTCAGATCCAGACTTGACATTGTATGTAGATGGGTCATGTATGAGAACAAGTACAGGAGAGTTAGTGGCCGCTTACGCAGTCACAACAGACACTGAAGTCATTGAAACAAATTGTATTAATACCCTGTCAGCTCAAGCAGCAGAGCTCATCGCTCTGACACAAGCCTGTACTCAAGCCAAAAATAAGAAAGTCAACATATACACAGATTCACGTTATGCATTCGGAGTCGTCCATGACTTCGGCGTACTGTGGCGAGAGAGAGGTTATTTAACTTCTCACGGTGCCCACATCCAACACGGACCCCTCATTCAAGCCCTATTAGACGCGATTCATCTACCTACTGCAATATCGATTATGAAATGCAAAGCCCATACAAAAGTTACCGATATCATTTCTCAGGGTAATGACCTAGCTGACAGAACAGCTAAACAGACTGCTCAGAATCAGACTCATACAACTGACGCGACAAAGACAATAGTTCCGACACCAACACATTGCATGACAGTTAAGGATCCCGCCCTTGATGTAATTGACATACAGACACATGCTACACCAGAAGAAATAAAGAAATGGACTGAATTAGGAGGGATCCAAACGGATCAAGGATGGATGACGAAGGAAAAATCTATATGGTTTCTTCCCGACTCCATGGTTCAAGTCATCATTAACACAATACATAGTCCAGCGCACCTAGGAGAAAAAGCTATGCTAGACAGCATTCAACACATTTGGTTCAACAAACACTTGCGAGCAGCAGCTAAACAAAAAGTTCGTACCTGTATGATATGTTGTCAGTTTAATCCAGGTAAAAGCATCCCCGTAGAGCAGGGTGGATTTCAACCTCCCGATCATGCTTTTGAAGTCCTCCAGATGGATTATATCCAGATGGAACGATGTCGAGGATTCAAATATGTTCTCGTAGTTGTCTGTGCTCTTTCCCATTGGACAGAAGCCTACCCGGTTTCAGATTACACTGCCCCGACTACTGCCAAACAGTTAGTTCGAGAATTCTTCCCACGGTACGGTTTACCACGTGTTGTCTACTCAGATAACGGCCAGCCGTTCTCATCCGAACTAATGAAACACGTTTCCCTTTTGTTAGGCTACCAATGGAAATTCCACTGTGTCCGACATCCCGAGGCAGCAGGTCTCGTGGAACGCCATAATCAAACTCTGAAAATTAGATTGTCCAAAATATGTAGGGAAAAAGGTGTCGATTGGATCGTAGCCTTACCAGTTGCGCTCTTTTACATGAGAATGGTAGCACATTCTCGAACAGGGCTATCCCCGTACGAGGTGATCTTCGGTAGACCACCAAATATGTGGGGGACGCCTATACCTCGCAAAATCACTGATGTTGACTGTAATATGCTGACAGATTACCTGGCTTCCTTGATGTCTGCACTACAATCTTGTCGTTCACAGGTAGCCGCAGCTTTTCCCGATAATACTGAGGTGAAGCCCCATGACGTGGTTCCTGGCGACCTGGTTCTGGTCAGGAATTTTGACCGAAAGACCCAACTGGAGCCTGGATGGACATCGCCAAAATTGGTTCTACTAACTACAAGGACAGCCGTGAAGATTGAGGGACGTAAAGGATGGTTGCACTCGAGTCATATCAAGAAATTTTATGGACTACCATCTAGTGTGAACGCTCAGCCCTGCATCCCCTCACAGACAGACTCAAAGCTCCCCTTGGCTGAATTAACAAACTCTGAACTTTATAAACTGAAGTTAAGGTCTAGCAAGTCAGACAATTTGATTGTTTAAGTCCTCTCCAAGGTGAATCGGTTGAATTTGTCTCTGACATGTATCCTCTAGACCGGAATAGAGAAAGAAATCATCAGATGCAGCTTAAAAAGCATGCGTATTGTAAATCACTTCGTAGTCACTGCACAGTAACATTATTAATTTTGTTTTTTCTAAGTCTTCTGATCATCATTGTCAGCATACTATTGCACATGTATTACCCTATTCTTAAGCGTGCTTACAATGTAACTGCAGAACATTCTTTTAGCGAATTACCTCCGCATGAGTTGTCCTATAGATTTGCGCTGCGCAATAACACATTCATTAGTATATTACATCATTCCCATCAAACCAGCAATGCCACCAATTGTTGGATATGTGGTCGGCTCCCTCCCTATCAGAACTATAAGGGAGTTTTGCCCCTCTTTCCCTATCCGTTTACACACAATGGCTCCTGTGGAGGATGGTTTAGTTTGATTAATTCCCTAGATTCAAATTCCGCAGTTTACCAAGACAACTGGGTATGGGGAAACCTGAACCTAGTTTTGCTTAAAGTCTGCTACCCTAACAAGGAGGGACTTCCCAAAAGAACAGGAACCGATCTAGAAAATGAAGTATATGGATTAGGTAATTTTACACTTAACCTCATGATCCTGAACGTTGAATCTGAAGCTACACCAATCTTGCCCGCCATGTCAGTATTCCCAGTAAAAGGGGAATTATGTGTAAGAAAGAATGGTTCCATACACATGGGCCATAGTAAATGCACCACTGTAATAAAATTCAGTGATCAAGGCAAGTCTACATTTAGAGATTCCCGTCATTCCTACTTCATATGTGGCCAGACCGCATATATACGTCTACCTCTAGACTGGGATGGTACCTGTTACATAGCATTCCTTCTGCCACCTGTTTTCCTAGCTCCTCCTGATTATCATAGAAATACCCATTTAGTACACAATAGACAGCAGAGAGATCTCCCAATTGTCGATTACACTGAAACAGCATGGGAACAATACACAGATTTCAATAAAGGTTTCTTTCCCTATCTAGGTACAGTCACTAATAGTAAGCTGATACGTAGATTAACTAGAACCCTTGAAGCAGTAGTGAACAAAACTACTTCCGCCTTAGGCAATTTAACAGAAGAGCAGTCTGCTATGCGGATTGTTGTGCTTCAAAATCGTCTTGTCCTTGACGTCATCCTGGCCGATAGGGGCGGAGCTTGTAGGGTCATCGGATCAAGTTGCTGCATTTTCATACCAGAAAATTCGCCGTCAGTATATAAAGCCATAACTCGCCTTCATAAGATTATGAGCCAGATACACCAGAGTCCAGGCACCTGGACTTGGTCCGGTTGGTTTTGGAGCGTGTTGTCAACCTGGGGATGGAGAATCCTATCCTTCCTAGGTATTGGCTTTCTCATACTATTCAGTTGCTGCTTATGTCTACAATGTGGGCCAGCGATTTGTGGTCTGTGTGCCACATCGTGTATCCCACATCCAAGTTTTCGTTCAAGATCTCGGAAGAAAAAAGAAGAACAAATGATGCTATATGAACAGATCGATGGATTGATGAAGATCGATATCTCCTGAGGGTCCGTAGGGGACAAGGAGGGAATGAGGAAATATGAATTTTGTGATCAGTTATGTCCCCTATCGTAGACCCCAACGGCTCCATGTGCATGCTATAAGTACATGTATGTTCCCTCCAGTTCCAGTTTTGAAGACGCAAATACATGTGCGTCCACCGTCAACATGTCCTCTTTCAGATCCGCCATGAATGGGTCAGATATTCCATTCCTAAGTATGAAAGGCCACCGACTTTATGTGGTTCACTTTCCACATTTTTACAGATTCAGGCGAGTAGGCCCAGAATTCTGTCATCAAGCCTTTTCCTGCCTTCTGCCTCTGAAGGCTCCAGTCTGAGCCTGCATTTGTATCCATGAACTTTGTCCTACTCCCTGCGCGGCTAACGGTGCCTGATCCAGCCTGTTGCCTGCCAAAAACTGTATTTCACCTTCAAGATTATCTACTCCGCTCCTCATCCGATGCATTCCTGTCTAGTAGTTTAGGTAAACATTCCTCCAGCTACCGTGCAAAGGGCCAGGCCTCGCTGTCCTCATGCAAGTAATTCATAGCCCCCGTTACCATGGAATATTCCTACCCCCTCGCATCTCATGTAGACACTTAGACGCTTGTACACGCACTAACAGTCAGTATAGAATAGATTCTATCCTAGAAACCTTTCCTTTTGGATAACACAGTTCTTTAAACATAGGATATTAGATATGATTTGGGATTGGGTTGACATGACCCCCAGACTTCTGTCTCCACATGTAGAGCTAAATGTCAAGTCCCCTTCACCCTCTAGTTGCACGTCAATCACACGTCATGCGGCTGCGCGCGCATCTCTGCCAAATATTTCTGCTGACATTACAGGATTCTCTTATGGATCCACCCACTTGTGACATCATGTATAATGACGTTATCTTAGTTACGCCCATATGTCCACCTCTTTAGTTACGTATGCACATTTTATCTGTATTATCAGCTGTTACGCCTCTTGCATCTGTTCCACTGTAATGCATTTCCTATAAAACCAATTATCTGTCAATAATGTATGCCCTTCCTTCCTGAACTTTCGTGGTGATGGAATCGAAGCCTGCAATTCGAATTGTATTCCTTTGTATAGGAATAAAGCCTTTTTAGAACCTCTAATACCACGGATTCTGCCTCTTATATTTACTGAGTTATTCTTACTAGACTTTACCGCATAAAAAATAGTACCGGTAATGAAATATTTACCACAGTGGCAAGAGATGTGCTGTGTGTATGGTGACATACTCCTACATGTTCACTTGCATGTCCAACAAATGTGTGGGTGGTGCATGTCGGCACATTGGGGTATTAGCATCCAACATGCAACAGACATATGGGTGCAAGTCAAGGAGGGATAAGTGTGCCATGGTTGATGGTGAGAATGACAATTGGCTTATTCTAAACAGTGTTGGCACTTTGAGCAGTGTTCAGCTGATGATGCCAGGCCTTGCCCTGTGATGTGATGTACTCACTGTGGTGTGTGCAGTCAGTGCAGGTGACTGATGTTGTTCTCTTTCTTCGTATTTCTATCCAGATACATCCACGGCCACAGGAGGGGACAGCTCCATGGACCAGGAGTAGCCACAGAGCCTGACAGGGACAGAAGGAGAGAAGTTGGGGGACCCAGTGGCACGGAGGGCGAGTGGAGCCACACCGAGGAGTCCTCAGCACCATCCACCACAGCTGAGGGCTGTCTCCTTTGTGCCAGGCACCGCACCCCCTGCCCCTGTGTCTCCTGCTGCCCTGAGTGAGGAGTCTGTGGACTTACTTAGACAGATCCATGTAGGGCAGACATCAATGCTGGGTGTCTTCCATGCACACACCAGTCTGTTGACGCAACTGGTGTCGTTTATGGAAGCATTTAATCTGGCATGTCTGCCCTACAGAGGACCAATCAGTCCGTGGCCTCCTCCCTGACGGCAGCAGTGCCCCTCCTCCAACAGTCCCGCACCCCTCCTACCCCTGCACCACCCACGATTCCTAGCACCCTACCTGTCCCAAGCACACACACACCTGCACGTTCTCACTAAGCCACAGACACGGGCAGCACACAAACACCCAAACCAAGGTCTAGACGTGCACACAAGCAAGCGCAGGGGACTGATACCACACTCACAGGGGATGGTTTGCAGACACACACACAGTCATTCACAACCACTCCGCAGTCCTACGAAACCTCTCCCTCCCAGCCCCCTTCCCTTGCCTCACCTGCAACCTCATCTCCCCAGAAGCTCTTCCTCTGTGACCTTGGCCCCTTCCCCACCGACCCAGCAGATCCAGATTACAAGGGAAAGAGGAAGTCCCCACACACAGAGGAGAGTGCCCCTCACACCCGGACACCCTCCCCCAGGCGCAGTCAGACTGAGGCCCCCACCCGCAAGTCCTCCCGGAGCCAGAAGAGCAAGACCCCACCCCTGCCACGCAGCTCCAAGATGAAGTCTCCGTCCTCCATCCCCCAGGCCACCACTCCAGAGGTTCCCCCGCCACACCCTGACCTGGGTTCCCCCACCCACAGATACACCATCCCCAAAATGCTGAGGCCCTCCCCCCCTACCACTTGCTCCTCCACACCCGGTCAGACGGTTAGTGCCACTGATGTGGGGACCATGTCCCCCCCTCTGTCCTGCCGACCTCACCTGCACCCCATTCCGCTCACATGGATTTAGGCAATGCAGTGGAGTCCACGACCACCCCATCTGACTTGGGCACTGCAGTGAGGACCCAATCCACTCCATCTGACCTGCCCACTGAAGTTGTGCCGGCACCCACCCCATCTGACTTGTGCCCCACAGTTGTGACTGCACACACCACTTCAGTCAGCTCCACTGCAGTTGCAAGTGACTCTCCTGCATCCACCACCCCTTCACTGCCTCCTTCTGCTGTGCCCTGATCCTGTCCCTGCGGTGCCTGGCCTGCCCCCGTGTATGCCCCTCCGAGGGGATGTCCCCTGTCTTACCAGTGCAGGCAAGCAACGTGTGACAGTTGTCACTCAAGTTCACTCCTTGTCATTTGATAATGGACTGGCCATTGGCCTTTTTTTGGAACGGACGTTTACATTTTCATATGCTGAATAAAGCTTTTTTCTTTATCCTTGTGAACTTGATTTAGCTGTACATTAGGTTGATGATGTTTAGCATGCCCTTGCACCTGTATTGCTTGGTTTCCAATGTTGAATACTGAGGTGTTGATGTGAGGTACTCCATGTGGTTCATGAGATATGTATCCTATTCTGGTCGGTATCCATGTCATCCTTTGCAGCTAACTGGGTGTGTCATGATCAACAATTTGTGGACTTCTCTGTGAACATTTCATTTGCATGGTCACATCTGTGGCTTGCACCCATGCACATATGACGTGCTTCCCATTGTCCAATTTGTCTACTTTCCTGACTTTGGGCGCATCACCACTGGACCTACAGGTGTGGGCATCATTGGTATAGGAGCAACTGGGTCCTCTGTGCAACTTGCTGTACATATGTGTTGAGTATGTGCAGATGACTTAAGGGAGACTCCTGTACCCAGGCTGTTGTGACCAGAGCCTTCATTGTGTGGTGACTGATGGCTGACTGACCAAGTGTTCTACTGACATGAGTGAGACGTGCTGTGACTATGTTTGGCACAGCTGGGCTTCCACAGGAGTTGGGTACCCTCAAGTAAGTGTGTTGTTCCGTGACATAGCCTGGGCCCATGGTGTGTGTTGTGTGAGCATGTGTGTGTGTGTGTCCACATCCCTTTTCATACACAGGCAGTGTTCCCTTGATATGTTTCTGTTGTTCATACTTGCTGAGTGGTACTGTGTTCATCCCACAACTTTGCCATGGGCTACCAGATGTGTGGGTGCATGACACACTACTGTTAATTGGTGTTTCATCATTGGGATTTGTCAGTTCTGAGTGGTGATGATGTTGTCAGATGCAGATGGGACACAGTCAGGGGTCCCCAAGGCACTTGTTTGTTCGCAATATCATGTAGTTGTCCCTAGGTGATACCTTTCAGTGATTGAGACATGTGTATGTGTGTGTGACTGCTCCCACTTGTCTGGTTCAGGGCTGCAATGTTTGCAGGTGTCAGCATGTGTGCCTTGTGTTTCGCCTTGTTTTCTGAATTGTCCTGGGACTGTGGCAGGTATTCTGAAGGTTACGTGAGCTTTGACATCACGGCCATGTACCGCATACTGTGCAGTATGTCTGTCATTCACCAGGGTTGTAAACTGTCCTTGTGTGATGAGTCTGTGCACCTTAGTTCCTCCCAACATTCCCGTGTTTGTCATGGGTGCATGTGCAATGTCACCTCTCCGTGTGGGCTTCACAGATGCACATTGTTGCAGTTCAGGAAGTGTGGTGTTGAGGGTGGACTGATGTAAATGTTTGCATGGATGAGCCCCTAGCTCCCGTTTGTCCATGGATGACAGGCCATGCTGAGTGATTTGTGTTTATGTAGATGTGATGTACGTTTGTGGCACCAGACACATGTCTGGCTTTCACAGTTTGTACGACACTCTTTCTTTGTCATCACAGTGGAGGTGTCATGCATGCTTGTGTCACCCCAATGTCTGGTCCCTGGGGGTAGTGCTGTTGTGTATCAGTCTCTTGCTGTGTTAGTTTGTGTTCATTCCAGCTGTGTCACATGTGTCTGTTGTGCTCCTTCTCATCTCACAATGCCTTATTGCCCACTAAGGGGGTCCCAATGATGGGTTACTTCTGTATGGCACAGTGTCCACATCCTGTCATAGATGTAGAGTACTGGTATGACCTGCGCGATGGGATTCATGATGTGTTCGTCTCGTACACACTGCTTGTTGCTCCGTCTCGTACCAGATGCAAGCTGGTCCGTCTCGTATCCGGGGATTGAGTTGTGGTGTGAATCGTAGCTGATATGCTTCTTTTCCGGATGCTGTGATGTGCTGTACGTGGCGACCCGTCCGGCGCGTAGGAAGTACGCATTGTACTTGTCAGGGCAGAAACTGCTATGGATACTGCTTCCGGGCAACTCGGTTCGGCGTTAGGAGTTATGGCTCGGATGGAGAATGGAGCTTGAATCACAGCCTACGTGTCGGTCGGGTTTTTGGCAGTTATGCGCATTGTACTTCATCAACAGTACGGACCGGCTACAGGTACGTGTCGGTCGCAAGGTAAGGCTACGAACAGCTCTCAGAGAACTGTCCGACCCAGATCGGAATCGACCCCTAAGTTTATTCTCTGTAATTTTGTTGTTGGGTTTCAGTTGTCTGTAGGGGAAATATAAAATAGAATAAAGATATAAATTATTTATTTGAGGATGCAAGTTAATTTTTTCAGAACATTACGTTAAGTGTTATTTAGTATATTTTATTTTACTTACTTTTGGTAGATTTATAGATGTTTTGGGTTGATGACGTTCTTGAATTTGGTAGAAAACCAGCAAAGTTTCGCCTTCTTTAGTCTTCTTGGTTTAAGGTGTAAAATATGCGTAATAATTGGTGCTTTTAATAGTGTTTTGTAAATTCTTAAGTAATATAACATAAGCGATGAGGGCATAGCACGTGTGCACTAGTCACAATTTTATGTTGTTTACAATGTTTGATGTTATGCTCTACTCTTAGCGGTCCCCGGCTACAGGCCGCTATTACAGTAAACAAATATAATTTAAATGAAAGGAGCGTCTTCCCAGTATCCTCAATTATAACAGTCTGTAATTGACCAAAGTCCAAAGAACAATCGACAGGCCAGGTTCCAATTTGTAGTGAAAATCTTTTTAATTTAATTCCAGAAATCACAGAAAGACAAGATCATGTTCAATAATAAAGCAATCCTAGACAGCCAATGTGTTTCATCCGATGCTGGACGTCATCAGGGCTGCAAGAAGAAAAAACACATTTCAACACTAATGCATGCATATAACAACAAAAAAAGGTTTTTTTAACAACTTCATTCAATACGGTCCTGCCTATCTCCATTCTTAGATTATGAGTCCCAGGATCCTGACATTCAATACTGATGCAAGTCACAGTGTGTAATTCCTATGTACAAAGAACTTATATTTTCTTTTTTTAAGTAACAACAAAATCTAATTCATACTTTTGATATCCAGACTGAAAAAACATTCAGTGCCCCCAGTTTTTTAGTACATTTCCTTAACAATGATGTACTCCTATATTTCTGAGAGAACTAAACGATTCGATTTACAAACGGTATGTACCAGAACTAGGTACTCTTAATTTGTAGACAGTACATGTATCAGAACTATGTACTCTCAATTTTGAGCAATGTTGTAATTAAATACAGTGAGCAATAGTAATGTTAAGGCGTAATGATCCAATTGCATTAGTGTTATTTAACATGGAGGTGTTACCTGGTACTACTGAAGTCCGTGTTGTAGATTGATTTGGGAATTGCTGAGACTGGTTCTTCTCTTATCTCCTGTTATAATAGATTGATCATTGTAAGATGTCAGAAGGATTTGGAGTGTGAAACGAAAGATATCAGGTGTCTATTCGATCCATATATATTTTTTATTTTTTATTTGAACCTAGCATACTATCACAAAGAGTTTATCGAGTGGTTGAAGGAGAAATACATACTGCCACATTGGATTTAAAATATATAGTCAATAAGAGAGTGAAAGTGAAAAACATAAGATTCGATTTATATATGGATAATACCATGAAATAGGTAGGTTTCTCATAGTCAGATTAATAAAAATCAGGCGACTAAATAGATAATAAGTGAATACATTTAAAGAGTGTTATATTTCATCTGCAGTTATTGGAATTATATGAGCAAAGAATTATTGGAATAAAACAAGTCATTGCATTAAGGACCAATCAAGTTCTAAATTAGGTACGTCCCTTATTTATCTTATTTAATTTTATTTTGTCTCTTCAATCAACTATAGAAATAGACTATAACAACCGAATAGGGAATGGTAAACGAGAATCTGCAATTTAGAGTTTAGTTCTCTCAGAAATATAGGAGTACATAATTGTTAAGGAAATGTACTAAAAAACTGGGGGCACAGGATGTTTTTCAGTCTGGATATCAAAAGTATGAATTAGCTTTTGTTGTTACTTAAAAAAAGAAAATATCATCTCTTTGTACATAGGAATTACACACTGTGACTTGCATCAGTATTGAATGTCAGGATCCTGGGACTCATAATCTAAGAATGGAGATAGGCAGGACCGTATTGAATGAAGTTGCTAAAAAAAACTTTTTTTGTTGTTATATGCATGCATTAGTGTTGAAATGTGTTTTTTCTTCTTGCAGCCCTGATGACGTCTAGCATCGGATGAAACGCGTTGGCTGTCAAGGATTGCTTTATTATTGAACCTGATCTTGTCTTTTTGTGATTTCTGGAATTAAATTCAAAAGAGTTTCACTACAAATCGGAACCTGGCCAGTCAATTGTTCTTTGGACTTTGGTCAATTACAGACTGTTATAATTGAGGATACTGGGATGACGCTCCTTTCATTTAAATTATATTTGTAAATTGTTAGTTTAATTTCATTGGTAGGTTTTAATAGTGTGTGTTTTCATTGGTTTATTTATATTTTTTAAATTGTTTTGCAATTTGTTTTCCTTATATGGAAAATGCTAATTAAGAGTCTGTTGTTTTTTTAAATTATTATTTCTTTTTCTGTTTACAAATATTTGTTTGTGTGCTATACTATATATAAATTGGAAGAAAATTATTTTATATGTTGAAAGTGTATATGCATTAAACATTTAAATAGTGTATTTTATAGTTTCATTTTTGTTATGTTCTTATTCTTGTAAAAAACATATGTGTTCAATTTGATTTATGTAATGTATGTTTAGGTGATTATTTGTATTTATGTAGTTTAATTTTGCATGTTATTTCAAGTTTTGGAAAATAACGATATTTTTGCTAGTGATATGATTGTGTTCGATATTGTAGACATAGGGGCCGAATCTGATCCGGGTCGGAAGGGCACCGAACGCGATCCGGCCGGACAAACTACGAGTCGTACGCGTGTTTTCCACCCGACTCGCACAGCTATACGAGCGAGCAAGTATGATGTGAGCTATGTAAAATTCACCGACCGAGTCGTTCCCGGGTCCGAACTGCTTCGTACGTCTCGTCCGTAAGCTAACCGTGGCGTCCATTGGATGCGATTTACGACCGAGCCAGTACGATGCACGCGTCGGACAGCCGGTGTGAGCAAGAGTGTCCGGCTCACAATACGTTTGGGAAGTTGCCTTTGGAGGTCCGCGTCGGACCCCCTGTCACACGCAGCCCTACGACTCGGACACAGGGGGAGACCCAAGGGTCTCCCCAACACAGGCATGTACAGTGCGGCTGGCACCGACTCGTACCCACTGTAGGGGTCACCCTTGTGCGAGACGTACCCATTCAGTTAAGGGAAGCCCATGTACGCGTCATACGACCGGCTCCCATTGACTTCTATGGGAGTTCGACCGAACCGAGTCCGGCAGCATACGGGCGCATCGTACTCGCTCGGTCGGACTGCAGGACTCCGGCTCGGTCGGAAAACACTCCGGATCCGGCTCGGTCGGAGAGCTTTCCGACCCAGATCAGAATCGGACCCATTGTGTATGTATTTAAAGGATGTTCGATATTTTTTTAAACAATAATAATGTGTACGATATTTTTGACGTCGATATATTTGAAGTACGATATTATGGTTTCGATATTATTGTTGTTTTTTAAATAAGTATGTAGTGTCAATATTATTGTCATCGATAATTTTGTGTCGATAAAAATGTACGTCGATATTGTGTCTGTCGATATTATGTCAGTGATTCAAATAATGTTATGATGGTCTGTCTCCAACTGTCTCAAGACCCTGTTACTTAGAGCTATGTGTATGAAATACATTTGTTCCCGAACTCATTGTGAGCAAATGTTTTGAGTAGTAATTGCCACAGATTTAGATACTCATGTGCTACGCTTGCATGCGTGGCACACACAGCCTTGGCTGCAGAGCACAGAGATCTTGCACTGCTGCACACAGAGGAAAAAAATTAGAGGGGATATTGAATAGGGGTTTCCTATATGTAGTAAAAGGGGAGTTTAAGGCATGGCGAGTAGTTTTAAATGCCAAGTCATTATGGCAGTAAACTGCGCACGCAGTCTCTGCAGTTGCAGGCCTGAGATAGGTTTGAAAGGCTGCATCTGTGGGTGGCACAAGCAGCCCTGCAGGCCCATTAGTAGCATTTTATTTAAAGACCCTGGGTATATGGGATACCACTTTACAGGAGGCGTATAAGTAAATTAATCATGCCAAACAGGTATGAACCAATCGTGCCATGTTTGAAGAGGAGAGCACATGCACTTTAGCGCTGATTAGAAGTGGTAAAGTGCCACAGTCCTAAACCAACAAAAAGAGGGTCAGAGAAATAGGAGGAGGCAGGCAAAATGTTTGGGGATAATCCTGCAAAAAGTGCCAGGTCCAACACCGAATCTGTATGTAGTCATAAATAAAATATTTAGGTCATTATATACTAACCTGTTTTTTGCAATTGTAGAATTGGACCATTTGCAAATTCAAAACGGTTTGGTACTTCTACCCCTAAGTCATTTCACCTGAATCACAGGATGTTGAGCAGAAGCCGGAACTCGAGCCTGGTTCACTAGCTCTGGCTGTTAGGTCTCATGTCCTTCCATGGGCATCCCCTCACTGATCCTTCCAGTTACAGTTTTAATGCTGAATGGGAGAATGATTTACCACCAGGATACAAGAATACATTTGGTTCTAAAAATACTACTTTAGTTTAGATAAAAAGAAACTTATGCCATCTGCTTGTGCATTACTTTTATTGTAGTAGTAGTTTCTACTAGTGGCATTAATTAACTGCAACAACGCCATACTACTGGTGATAAAGTGCAATGCATTACAACTGACATTACCATCTGGGAGGGTGGTAATCCAAGGGAACTGTTGATTTATCACTGGAAGTCATTTTTCAGCATAATGCTCCATGTCCCTGGGCACATATCCGGTCTCCCGATCTCTTTGGTGTTTCAGTGTCTTTTTCTGGGTTTGGATGCACATTTGTTGGTGCTCCACCGTGTTTGAACCCGTCAGTCAATCAATCAATCAATCAATGAATTTGTAGAGCGCGCTACTCAACCGTAGGGTCTCAAGGCGCTGGGGGAGGGGGATCTGCTACTGCTCGAAGAGCAAGGTCTTGAGCTGTTTCCTGAAGGAGAGATGGTTCTGGGTCAGTCATAGGTGGGTGGGGAGGGAGTTCCATGTCTTGGCCGCCAGGTAGGAGAAGGATCTTCCTCCAGCGGTGGTCTTGCGGATGCGCGGGACGGTAGCGAGGACGAGGCTGACGGAGCGGAGGTGGCGGGTGGGTGTTTAGAATGTGAGGCGGTTGTTGAGGTATGTGGGTCCCATGTCGTGGAGAGCCTTGTGTGCATGGGTGAGGAGTCTGAACGTGATCCTCTTGCTGATGGAGAGCCAGTGCAGGTCTCTCAGCTGGGGAGAGATGTGGTTGAAGCGGGGGGTGTCCAGGATAAGTCGTGCAGAGGCGTTCTGTATGCGCTGGAGTCTTTTCTGTAGTTTGGCTGTGGTTCCAGCGTAGAGGGTGTTTCCGTAGTCCAGTCGGCTGGTGACGAGGGCCTGGGTGACCATCTTCCTGGTTTCGGTGGGGATCCACCGGAAGATCTTTCGGAGCATGCGCAGGGTGTTGAAGCAGGATGACGAGACGGCGTTGACTTGCTTGGTCATCGTGAGGGAGGAGTCCAGGATGAAGCCCAGGTTGCGAGCATGGTCCGTTGGCTTTGGAGCGGAGCCCAGGGCAGGGGGCCACCAGGAGTCGTCCCAGGCGGAGGGGGATGTTACCAGGATGAGGACTTCCGTCTTATCTGAGTTCAGTTTCAGCCGGCTAAGCTTCATCCATTCCGCGACGTCTTTCATTCCTTCCTGGAGGTTGGCTCTGGCTGTGGCGGGGTCGTTGGTGAGGGAGAGGATCAGCTGGGTGTTGTTGGCGTAGGAGATGATGTTGAGGTTGTGTTGGTGTGCGATGGCTGCGAGGGGGCTCATGTAGACATTGAAGAGGGTGGGGCTGAGCGAGGATCCTTGCGGGCCGCCGCAGATGACTTCGGTGGCCACGGACCGGAACGGGGGAAGGTGGACTCTCTGGGTTCTGCCGGCGAGGAACGAGATGATCCATTCCAAGGCCTTTCCTTGGATTCAGATGTTGCTGAGGTGCTGTATCAGGGTGCGGTGGCATACGGTGTCGAAGGCTGCCGAGAGGTCCAGGAGGATGAGGGCAGCTGTTTCCCCGTTGTCGAGCAGGGACCTGATGTCGTCGATGGCTGCGATGAGGGCGGTCTCGGTGCTGTGGTTTGCTCGGAGGCCGGACTGCGAGGGGTCGAGGGATCCGTTGGTCTCGAGGAAGGCGGAGAGTTGTTTGTTGACGATCTTCTCGATGACTTTGGCGGAAAGGGGAGGAGCGAGATGGGGCGGAAGTTCTTGAGGTCCGTGGGGTCCGCGGTGGGTTTCTTCAGGAGGGCGCTGAGCTCGGCGTGTTTCCAGCTCTCTGGGAAGGTGGCGGATGCGAAGGAGCTGTTGATGATATTCCGGAGTTGGGGTGCGATGATGGAGTCGGCTTTGTTGAAGATGTGGTGTGGGCAGGGGTCGGTTGGGGAGCCAGAGTGGATGGTGTTCATCGTGTGGGTGGTATCTTCGGTGCTGACCGTCGTCCAGGTGCGGAGGGTGGTGGTGGGGGGCGCCGGATCGGTGGTAGGGTGCGCGGTCTGTGCGCCGAAACTGTTGTGTATGTCGGCAATCTTGCGGTGAAAGAACGAGGCGAGTGAGTCGCAGAGGTCCTGCGAGGGTGTGATGTCGTTGTTGCAGGCGCTGGGGCTGGAGAGCTCTTTGACGATGCTGAAGAGTTCCTTGCTGTTGTGGGAGTTGTTGTCCAGTCGTTCTTTGAATGTGGTCCTTTTGGTGGTGCGGATAAGTTGGTGGTGTTTACGGGTGGCGTTCTTGAGGGCTGTCATGTTTTCTGTAGTCTGGTCGTGGCGCCAGGCTTTCTCGAGGTTACGGCAGGTTTTCTTGGAGTTTTTGAGGTCGTTGGTGAACCAGGAGGCTTTCTTGCTGCCGTGTCTGCTGGGGAGGTTCTTCAGTGGTGCGAGGTCATCGGCACAGTTGGTGAGCCACTGTGTGAGGTTGCGGGCTGCTTTGTTGGGGTCCGTCGTGTTGGTGGGGGGGTTCTGGCTGAGGGAGGTGGTGAGCTGGTCGGCGGTGATCTTGCTCCAGCTTCTGCGGGGAACCTGTTGAGGGTGCTTGTGGGTCGTGGTTCTCCTGAAGTTGAAGTGGACGCAGCTGTGGTCTGTCCAGTGCAGTCCGGTAGAGTGACTGAAGGAGATGTGCTTGCTGGAGGAGAAGATGGGGTCAAGCATGTGGCCGGCGATGTGGGTGGGGGTGTTCACCAGTTGCTTGAGTCCGAGGTTAGCGAGGTTGTCCAGCAGGGTGGCGGTGTTGCTGTCATTGTTGTTCTCCAGGTGGAAGTTGAGGTCTCCTAGGAGAATGTAGTCTGAGGAGGTAAAGGCGTGCGGGCTGACGAAGTCTGCGATGGCTTCGCTGAATTGTGTGCGTGGTCCCGGGGGTCTGTAGACGAGGGTGCCTCTGAGGGTGGTCTTGGGGTCAGTGTGTATCTGGAAGTGAAGGTGTTCGGCGGCAGTGAGGGTGTCGTCGGAGTTGGTCGTGATTCGGATGGTGTTTCTGTGGACGATGGCGATGCCTCCTCCGGCTTGGTTGACGCGGTCCTTCCGGGCGATCTTGTAGCCATCCGGGATGGCTATGGCGATGTCGGGAGCTGAGGAGGTGTTCATCTATGTTTCTGTGAGGAAGGCGACGTCTGGTGATGTTGTGTCGAGAAGGTTCCAGAGTTCGACGCCGTGCCTGTGGATGGAGAGGGTGTTGAGCAAGATGCACTTGAGGGGGTCGTTGCTGGAGCCTGGCTTGGTGGGTGCGGTGCAGGATCGGGTGCAGGTGAAGTTGCAGGCATGGCAGGTCAATGCTCCGTGGGTGCGTTTCGGGTTGGCTTGGTAGCAGGCTGGCTGTCGGCCGGTGTTGAGTGCGTGGAGGGTGGCGGCGTCGTATCTCTGTCGGGTTGGCTGGCTCCGGCGGGGTCCAGGGGTTCTGGAGCTGGGCGCGGTCCAGGCGTGGACAGGCGTAGATGGGTTTGCCTTTGGCGCGCCTTCGGCGCGCAATCGGCGCACCCACTGCGCGTGGCCGCTGCACGTACGCGTGGTCCCCGCCATATATGGCGAAGTGGGAGGGAGGAGCAGCTGGGAGGCAGGGCGGCGAATGGGAAGCGGGTGCCAAGAGAAGGGGGCGGGCCGCAGGAGAGCAGCGGCGGGGAGCGGAAGGGGGGGTGGAAAGAGCGGAAAGATGGAGCGGGAGATCGAGGGCAAGCCTGGGCAAGCCTGGAGAGCAGGGGCCTTAAGGAGAGGCGGCAGCAAGAGAGGCCAAGAAGGCAGCAGCAGCAGAATCTGGGCACACAGGGACCGTGCGGAGTGGAGTGACCGGGTCAAGGGTCACTGCTCACTGCCGCGCAGTCCCCGCCATATATGGCCAAGTGGGAGGGAGGAGCAGCTGGGAGGCGGGAGCGGGGCGGTGAATGGGGAGCGGGTGCCAAGAGAAGGGGGCGGGCCGCAGGAGAGCAGCGGCGGGGAGCGGAAGGGGGGGTGGAAAGAGCGGGAAGACAGAGCAGGAGAGCGAGGGCAAGCCTGGGCAAGCCTGGAGAGCAGGGGCCTTAAGGAGAGGCGGCAGCAAGAGAGGCCAAGTAGGCAGCAGCAGCAGAATCTGGGCACACGGGGGCCATGCGGAGTGGAGTGACCGGGTCAAGGTCACAGTGTTCCTTTAACACTTATAACCTGATTAGAAGTGGGCTGTTGTTTTCCGACCATGCATAAAACTGTTTGTGCAGGGGTCGGAATTATGAGTTTGGTTGTGTTTAGCGCATCTGATAATTATCAGATGCATTAAATACCTCAACCTTTGTTAAATTTCCGTAGCTGAAACCTGCAGTAGCTTACAGAATGAAATGTTTACAGTCTTTACCATATTATGTAGATTTTGGTGGCTTAAACCCAAAAATCCAGATGTTATCCTCCCAAAATGTGTGATAGGAGCTATTTATCAAAACTGATAAATAACGTACCCTAAGGAATTGTTAATTATATGAGGTGTGATAAATAACACCTTGGTAATGAAACACTCATAATTAGGGCCTCACACTCTAGTGTAGATTGCTGTTGCTTGGTGTGCAGCCATGCACCCTAGACCATGCTGATTCCTTAGAACATATCTACTCTAGGTTCTGTACACCCCCACCCCTAGAGCGGCCCTCCTGTGGATATGAAAGCCATCTCTTCAAAAGTATGTAGGAGTCAGGCAGCAAGGCAAGCAGATAGGCAAACAGCAAGTCAGGTCCTCCTAGCCCCCAAGTCGAGTCCTCTAGCCCTCTTTATCTGTTTATATTAGGGTCTGGGCTTGCCAGGAGTTCTCAACCGCTTCTCCAAAATTTGTTTATTCCTAAACTCTATTCTGTGGGCCTCCCATAACCAGTACTTCTGTATGTCTGAGTTAACATTACCACCGTTTTCAGAAGGGGGCGTGGTGTGCACATTCCACCTTCTGGCTCATACACGTCCTTCGATCCTCTTGAGTACTGGGATGAATCTTCTTAATGGGGCCTTCTTGGTATGTAATGTGCTGATAAGTAGCATTGAGTTCTCCTGTCTGTGGCTCAAGAGATAGCCATGGAGGAC
Organism: Triturus cristatus; assembly: GCF_964204655.1. NCBI lineage: Eukaryota > Metazoa > Chordata > Amphibia > Caudata > Salamandridae > Triturus > Triturus cristatus. Next base: position 992,766,434 of record NC_140580.1, read on the forward strand.
CCTGTCACATTCAACATTAGTACTGCACTTTGGGAGCAAGAGGATGCTGCTCCAGCTGTGGAGCAAGGGTGACATGGGCTCCAGTGCTTAGGTTCCAAAGGAGTACGTGTTGGATCCCAATGTTGTGATTATAAGTCATCTGCCTGTGCTATTGAAGGTCTGGGTGCAAATACTAAGGCTTCATAGTCTTGATTCTTCCTCATGCCTCTGAAATCCACCACCAGATACTCTGCCTTTGTATCTTACTCTTGCCGGTTCCATTTCATCGCCTCTTTCTGCCTTCATCACTGTTTTTCCGCCTTTCAGTCCGTTGAGGAAAAATAAATTCCTGATCCCCAAAATTTTGTGCTGGCGGGCCCCACCTGCAACCACTGACTTAAATTAAGCATAAGCACTATAGAGCCCTAATGTATGCAGGAAAAATTGCCCCCGATTGGACCACTGATGTTAATGTGCTTGCACTTTCCACCTTCTGTATGTATGTATGTATGTATGTATGTATGTATGTATGTATGTATGTGGTATTTCTATAGAGCAAACCTAACCAAAAGACAGAGAACCGCTATACAGGGTTAAAGATAAGCATAAAGTCAATGAGTGATAAAAATGGTAACTGGCTTTTGGATGGTTATTGCATTTCAATATAGCGTTCTCCTAAGAGATGCATCTTCACTTCTTTCCTAAACTGGAGCAGCGCGGGGGCGGTCCTGATGTATACCAAGATGCTGTTCCAGATCCTAAGTGCATAGATTGAAAAGGCCTTGTTCTTTTACACTTCTTAATCTGTGGACTGTTGATATCCTGGGCGTATACTATTTTGAGAACACCCATATATGGTGAGCTTATAAGTTAGAGAAGCTGGGGTGTTTGGCATGATAACTTTGTAAATGATTGAGCTAGTTTTGAAAATGGTGCAGGCTGGCAAGGGGAGCCAATAGAGTTCTATAAGGATGTGGGTGATGTGATCAGATTCCATCAGGCCCTTGATGAGATGTGCTGTGGCGTGTAGGATGCCCTGAAAGGGTGCCAGTGTGGTGACTGGGAGGCTAAGAAACAGGACATTATCACCATCCAGCCATCCAGATGCAAAAGTAGAAGGGCTTGAACAGTTGCTCGGAAGTTGCTTTTTGGAGGAATCACAGTGATGGTACAAGGTTGTCTTTGCTTTTTTTCAGTGCTTTCCGTGAGGTTGAGGTTGGTATGCCAGATGAAACCTTGGGGTTTGAAGCCATCAAGGTTAATGTAACTGAGCCATATTTGTACTGTTTCTTGTTCTGCTTAGAACAATTATAATGTCATATTTCACTGGGGTTTCGATAGCCACTGGTTCCTTGTCAAACAGTATAAATCTCTAAGAACATCATTCAGGATACACTTCCTCTTTCAGCATGTTTAACACAATTGGAAGTGTTACTATAGAAAGGTTATATAAGTAACAAAATATGAATTTTCATTGTTGTGAGAAAACAAGTTATATTGTGAGGGTAATTGATGATGCCATGTGAGAGGCAGGGCTGGACAGGCTTTTTATTGTACATGGCATTTCCCCAATGGACTGAAAACCTTAAAGGTTGGTTTTAAAAACCCTCGGCCGCTCCTGGTGCCTTTGTCACTTTTCCCAGAACCCTGAGCTTAATCGCAGCAGGTACAGGAAGGCTTCAAGAGAGTGACAAAGAGACGGAGGGGGTAGGCAGAGAGAAAGCAATCAGAGGGGGAGAAGAGAGAGAGGAGAGAAGGAGAATGTATGAGAGAGAGAATGGATTGATGCATGAAAAGCTGGGTTGGAAGCAAGAGATACAGCAAGGAGACAATAGAGAACGGGGATTACTTGAGCATTTTTGCCAGGGCTATTTTTGGTTCCCCCATCCATTCCTAGTGAGAGGTGAGCTAGCCAGCAAATTAAGAGGGATAACAATTTAACAGTCTGGTTTGGCTCTAAAAGATATAACACTATGCAATCCCTCAACATATTTGCCATTTAAATTGTGCAACAAACATCACATAAAAATATGAAATAGACACTTCAAGATTTAAAAAACAAATGAATTTGTTTAACATGTGAAAGCATTTCACTTTAGTACATTACAATCTATTACAACATCTATAGTAGAGGTTTGCACAAAGTGCACATTCTGATCTGATGTACTTCAAGGTGCTCTCAAAAGTGATGATGAAGGAAAATGAGGAACCGTGTAGTATGTGCATGCTGTATCCCTAAAGTCTTGCAGCTCAATATCATGCTCAGGGGATTGGTGAATCGGGGGCAGTGCCAATCTCAAGTTCACAAGACAATGTGTCCCAGAGCTGAGGTACAAAACAGCATTTCAAAATACAATGAGAAAAGAAACGCCTGCCTCAAAAGGGTGTTCGAGATTTATAAAATTCAAGAATACAATACAGAAATCATAGAATGCAGAAGCTACCGGGTTTACATAGCCATTTGCTTCAAAGATGAACATTAGAAATGCAACCATCTTGTGGTGTGAGCAAAAGAAATATATTTTCAACACATCAATTCACAGAAATATAAAATATCACATAATCCTACCACCTTAGCACTAACCCACTACATGAATTCGGATTCAGAGCTCCTGACCTAATGTAATCTGGAGGTTTCAGACCAAACAACTTACATAAACAACAGAGAATCATTGTGAATAAATGCAATACCACATGCAAGCGGATGGTCCTTGGAAAAATGTTACAATTGGAACTCATGCTAGAGGTTCTTTATTCTATTTGTATTTATTTATTTATAGTATTTTCCTTACATTAAATCAAGCATATACATATACAGGACCAAGTCTATCTTGTATTACATCACATGTCAATAACATATACGCATAATACACCTTTCAATAACTTCGTGCACATTTGTAATACATACCAGCAGTGACTCATATCAGTATTGTATACAGCAGTTATTTGGCAATTGTAAGAAGGACCGGGTGGTCCCGTAAATAGACGGTCAGAGGTTCCCAAAAGTCAGACAGCTTCGCTGTTGTGGGCAGTTCCTCTGTATATACCTGAAAGTTATCTTTACAGTAAATGGAGTCCAGAATTCATTGTGTTACAGTAGGAGTCCTCCTGCTATCCCAATGCATGGCTACTCTACGCTTTGCTAATAGTAACATTATAGCGACCAATTTTTTCCTGGCAGATTTCAAATGTGTTATGTGGCCTAATAGACATAGTTGTGGCGTGCAAATCAATGTACTATTTGAGATCGCGCTGAGGCGCTGAACCACTTTTCCCCACTTTTTCACAACTCCACGCCAAGTGCGCAAAGTCAGCCTTGTTTGTCTTGCAGTGTTTGCATTTTGCATCTTCACGCAATCCGTGCTTCTGCAAATGGAGTGGGGTATGGTAGATTTGGTGCAGATATTTAAAATGTATTAGCCGTAGACTCCCATTGGGCGTGAGAAGTTCTGTCAGTGCGCAACAGGTTTCCCATGCTTCCTCAGATAGAGGTGTAGTTAGTAGTACATTCCATTTATCGTGTGCCTTTTGTGTATTAGCGCCAATTTCCCTCTGCAGAGTTGTGTATAATCTTGCTACCATGTGAATATTATTAGGAGTTGTAATTGTTAACTGCAAGGCCTCAAATGTAGGGAGTTCTGCTGGAAACATGGGGTATAATTCCTTAATCACTGCGCGCAGTCTATAATATGCAAATTTGAATAATAATGTCTGTTTGCTGACAAAGGACAGGTCAGCCTGTGTGAGAAACTGTCTGTTCGGATATAAGTCTCCCATAACTGTGATGCCCACTTGCTCCAACAATCTCATGCTGACTTTTTCCTGTGTTACTGATAAGTTTAGGTGTTGTGCCAGGGCCCAGGACAGGTTTGGTGCATACAATGGAAGTTTGTTTGTTAGCTGGCCCATACGATCCCACGCCATGGATGTGGTGTGTACTGTGTTGATTTCATGTTTAGTTAGGTGGGGGGTTTTATGTGGTAGTATGTGTGCCAATTCAATGGGATGGCTGTCTCCATCCTCTACTGCTAAATGCGGTAAGTATCGTATGGGATGGAACCAATAGTACGCATATTGTGCTTGAGCGCACAGATAATATAAATGTAGATCCGGAACTGTGAAACCCTCTGAGGCGTATGGCAAGGTCATCGTGTGTAGGCTTATTCGTACCTGTTTGCCAGCCCATATCAGTTTGTTCAAGTCGGATCGTAAGCGAGCAAATATAGGGGCCGGTGGTGGTATAGGAATGTTGGTGAATAGATACAGTAACTTAGGCAGGACCACCAACTTAATCAGAGATATTCTATCTGCTAGGGATAATGGTAATGTTATCCAACGGTCTATCTGTGCTTCTAATTTATCAATCACCGTGCCATTATTGCTTCTTATGACCACATCTGAGTCCTGTTGATTCCAAATGCCTAGATATTTTATGGGCTCCTCTTGCCACACCAGTGTAAAGTCCATCTGAGGCGACTTAGTGCATGATGTCAGTGGTGTTACTGCAGATTTTGACCAATTTATCTGCAGACCCGATTGGCGTCCAAATTTTATATATTCATGTATTATTGGTCACAGGTTTACCTCGGGATTTCTAACATAAAGTAACATGTCGTCGGCATATAACGATATGCTGACAGGACGTAAATTAAAGCCCAATGCTGTATTGGCATATTTCTGGCGTATCTTACAAGCCAGAGGCTCTAAGGCAATTGCAAACAACAGAGGGGATAGTGGACAGCCCTGTCGTGTGCCCCTCTGTATCCGTATGGTATTTGATATATGTCTATTTACTTTTATGCGGGCAATGGGGTCTGTATAAAGGAGTTTGATCCAATTTATCAGCATGGGTGGAAGACCGATTCTCTGGAGAGTAGTAAAGAGATAGACCCATTCAATCGAGTCAAAGGCCTTGGCTGCGTCCAATAGAACCGCCACAGCCTCCAAATCTGGATTTAGTTGATGTATTAGGGCGAAGATTGTTCGCAAATTATGTGCTGTTGATCGGGATGGTATAAAGCCCGATTGATCAGGTAATATTGTAGTGGTCATAAGTGGTTTGAGTCTAGTCGCAATTATCTTGGCTAAAATCTTTGCGTCCGTGTTTATCAATGACAGTGGTCTGTAAGAGTCGGCCATCTCCGGGTTCTTGTCTGGTTTTAATAAAGAGACAATGAGCGCTTCGCGTAGGGTCGGGGGAAGTATTTTGGCGTGATAGGCCTCAACCTACATGGCCAGTAAGTATGGGCTAAGTAGGTCTGAGTACGCTTTGTAGAACTCCCCTGTATAGCCATCTGGGCCTGGAGTTTTGTTATTGGGGAGAGAGTATATAGCCTCCTGCACTTCCTCTATGGTTATGGGTTGCGCAAGGAACTCTCGGTGGCCGTTCGATAACCACACTAATGCAATATCATCGAAATAAGTCAGAATCTCTTGTGCGTATGCTGTGTTCCTGGAAGCATATAATTCTTCATAATTGTTCATACATGTTTGTAATATACCAGCCAAGTCGTAATGTTCCGTGTTACTTTTATCCACCACTCGCATAACAGTGTATTGTTTGTGTTGCATGCGTATTTTTTGTGCAAGTATCCGGCCTGGTCTACCGCCCTCTTCCATCCTGTGCGCTGTGTGATGCCTTGTTATATACTTAGTCATTGTATTTGCTTATTTTGTCTCTTATAGCACTCAACACGTCTGTGCTGTGCGCAGTATCATAGGTTGCCTCTAAGTTTTTAATGCGCGTTTCACATTGTGCTAACTGGGTACGAATATCTTTAAGGATACCAACTGTAGTGCTAATGCATACTCTTCTTATTGTCACCTTAAAGGCTTCCCACAGGGTACCTGCACTATCTTCCAATGTCTTATTAGTAGCGAAGTAATCTTCTATCGCTGCGCAAATTGTCTCTTTATATAAAGGGTCTAGTAGTGCCGTCGTATTAAAGCGCCAAAGGAAGGGTGGAGGGGTATATGTCGGTATTTGCAGGGACAGTAAAACCGGTTTATGGTCTGAGAGTGTTTTTGGAAGATGTTTAACATCTAGAGTCCAGGTACACGCTGTGTCCGTTAGAAGCCAATAATCAATTCAGGACCAGCTATTGTGGGCGCTGGATGAGTGTGTACTACCATGGGTGTGTGGGTTACGCTGTCTCCATATGTCTTGCAGTCTAAATTCCTGCATGCCATGCTGAAGGGTTGCAACTGCTCGTTGATGTTGTTCGGTAGTGTTGTTCGATCTGTCACATGTGCTGTCTAGTGTTACATTCATGTCCCCACCCCATATAAGCTCCATAGTAGGTAACTCCTTTATAGCTGCATGAACTTTCATGAAGAAGTTAGGGTCGTCCACATTTGGACCATATGTATTAATGAGTCCTACTCTAGTGCCTCTCAATATACCCACGAGTATGACATATCGGCCGTGTGCCTCCGCTAGTGTGCTTTCATGGATAAACTGTGTACCTTTGCGTACCAGAGTCATCACTCTGCGTGCATATGCAGAGTAAGACGATGAAACCACCAATTCTGCCCATCTCCGCCCGAAACCATCCGCCTTATGTGTAAGTAGATGTGTTTCTTGGAACAAGGCTATGTCAACGGCGTGCCTGTCTAGATAAGCAAAAACTTGTCTAATCTTTCTGGAATTGTTAAGACCTCTGACATTCCAGGTGGCCACATTTAGGGGTAATACAGAGGCGTTAGTGGTCCTTGCCATCTTCCCGGAGAGGAGGTAGTGTGAATGGATGTACTACGTGCATAGTCGCCTCAGGAAGCGTCGTCTGTTGATCAGAGAGTGGTATAGTGTATACATGTGATGTAGTTATGAACAATGAAAGACAGTTAGCAATTTCAGAAAACAGTTGAGGAGCATTCAAAAGTCGTCCCCCCTTTCCCCCACCCAACCCTCCCACTTCGTCAACCCAATTATGACGAAGACAATCCCCACTAGAAAATAAACCCCCCTCCCACCCAACCCACCACGAAAAAAAGAAGAAAGATAAATGGTAGTCGTGGTATACACAAAAGGGCAAGAGCTGCCAGCCGGTTACCCTGATGACAGCCGTCATCAGGGGGTCACTATATCATTACATAGCGAAAGCCCTGACACCGATAACCCTCACATATCAGTGGACAAATATCATATTAATCAGACCAGGGGTGTCTCACTAGAGGATTACGTTTTCAAATATAGCGTAATATCTAATGTGTGTTACACATTTGCACATTATAGTATGAGCAATACACCATCACAAGCTTTTAAATGGTAGTCTCACAGTTCGTTGCAATCAGCGTATCCGCCAATGACATGTTGCATTAGCGAGGAGCTATTAGACATCTGAGGTTTCATTTTGATCTTCTGGATCATCCCTAGGAGAGTGCCGGCGCGGAGCTGGGGTGCCTTTCTGCTTTAGGTATTTGAGAACTTCTTGTGGCTCACTGTAGATTACGGTGTTTCCACCATCAGTTATTTTCAATCGAGCTGGATAAAGCAGTGCATATGAGATCTTGTAGTCTCTAAGTTTCTGTTTCACTTTCCAAAAAATTTCCGTACCCCCTGAACTTGTGCGGTAAAATATGGATATATTGAGATGTCCATACCCTGATGATGTAGTTTACCCAACTCACGCGCTTTTCGGAGAGTGGCGTCCCTGTCTCTGTATTTCAGAATTTTTGTGACTATCGGATGTGGCCTGGACCCAGCTGGTGGTGCGGGCCCAGGAATCTTTGAGCTCTTTCAACAATGAATACCTCTGAGAAGGTTTCTCTACCCATGAGCGTGATGAGTAATTGTTCGACATATCGCTCCATGGGGCCCGTGTTGGTCGTTTCCGCCCCTCCCAGCAAGCGACTGTTGTTGCGGCGGGAGCGCGCTTCAATATCTTCAGCTTTTGCCATTATTGCTGTCACGGCTTTGTCCAGTTTATCCTGTTTGAGTTCCATTTGGCGCTGAGTGTCTTTTGCATCTGATATGCGGCGCTCCGCCATATCGATTCGCTCAGTTTGGCGGTACAGGCGTTCGGACATGCGGTCCACGCGGTAGGTGAGATTATCAATTTTACTATCTATATTAGACAAGGCCGTTTGTATTATAAAAAACATAGCCCGCACATCTCCAGCAGCGTCCCCACCCTTAGCCAACAGGGCTGGCTGCTCAACGCCATGGTTTTCCAGATCTGTGTCCACTTGTTTCTTTTGCTGGTTAAATGATAACTTGGGTTGATTTCTGTCCAGCTTACCCATGTTACAGCACGTTAAAAGTGTGTCTTGGTGGCGGTGACAGTGATGTTTCAATACAACACCAAATCACTGTGGCGCAGACAGATACCAAGGTGGTTTAACGGCATATGGTGCTAATATGAAGTTAAGAAGTGGGCAATAACACACGCAAAGTGCTATGGAGATGGCCTCAATGTGCGGAGCACCTCACCCCGATTCTCATACAAGAGAGTGGTGGACAGCCGGCACCGCCGTGGGAGCGAGGAGGGGGGATTAGTCTTGTCTGCCCCCAACGTCCGCTCAGGACTTCCGCAGTATTTTCCTCGAGTATCGCACCTGCTGCAGACATATGCGCGACATACGTGGGTCGAGGCAATCAGGATCGTCAACCCACATGACAGCGCAGTGTCCATAGACACAGTTGTTCAGCACCGCCGTCAGGTTTAAATGAAGCACATTGTGTGGCGCAGCAAGGTACGGCGGCATACAATCGTTGGTCGGGGCGGCCGCGGGGGAATGATGAAGGAAATGCCCTTGCCCATGATCACACCTTTATCCAACTGTGCTCCTGGGCAGGTCTGAGTTGCCTTACAGCAGGCCCGGGTGTTGCGCCCCGCTGAGCCAGGTGGTTTCGGCGTGGGCCGGAGTTGGCGTATGTGGCAGTTGTTTTTTAAGGGTGCGTGTCTCGTAGGGAAGTGGGGTTTCACAGCGTTCGAGGGCAGGCTAGATATCTGGCTCGCCGCGTCCCTTTCAGGCAAGCGGTGGGGGGGGGGCTTCCCAGTGGTATTCTCTGCCGAGGGATTCTAGGTGTTAGATGCGTGATCGCCGCATACCCGGCGTGGTCTTTCTACACCGCTGTCTCCCCGGGGCTCACTGGGCGCATCCAACATTTCTCACCTTCAGAGTGCGAGGCGCCCACAGTAAACAGTGTCCCCAGCCACTGCTGTACCACCCGGTCCACACCTCCAACAGTCTCGATTGCAGGCACCGCCACAGGCGCGGCCACGATCCGGAGCCACCGGTCCAGTGCACTGCACCGCCGAGGAGGATCATGTTGACGTCCGTGGCACAGGCCACGCTCCAGCGGGGTTTTCGAAGCTGTCGTACTCCGGCGATAGGGCATCCCAAAGCATGAAAGCGGTCACTCTAGTGTGCCCAAGGGTTCTGATGTCCTTTATTCGTGTTTTTCCTACATTAGGAGAGTTATGGTGCAGGATAAATTCAAGGGGGCAGATTTATATCGGACTTGCGCCACTTTTACGCCGCCGCTGCGTCACTTTTGTGACGCAGCGGCGGTGTAAACCCTGCGCCATGTTGCGCCCCAATTACAATGTGACACATCTAGGGAGATGCGTCACGTTGTAAAGCTTGCGCCACATGTGGGCGTACCTGCACAGGGGGGGGCGTTCCGGCGCAGGAACGCCACCAAAAAGTGGCTGAGTGATATCTACAAGATTTCACTCAGTCACTTTTCCGGCCATGCTGTGTCAAAACCCTGCGCCTGCTTGAAGCAGGCGGAAGGATTGACGCAGCATTGTAACGATAGGGCACCCCCGAGCCTTGCTGAAGCTGCGTTGCGCTTGCGACGCAACTCCAGCAATGCGCCAACCTTCCGCCATCAGATGCGTCACGCATCTGTTTATCCTTGCGCCACGATGCGCTGCATTGTAAATGCGGCGCATCTATCGTGGCGCAAGGGTAAACTTTCGTAACGCATCTTTCCTGGCACATCCCTGCTGATTTGCAGGGATGCGCCAGGAAACATAAATCTGCCCCAAGATGTTTTGAGCAACCGAAGGAGCTCGCTCAATAAGCGGCCATCTTCTGGTGTGGCTAGCTCCGCCCCCATGCTAGAGGTTCTTGAGTTCGTGCAGCAAAAATAGAAACAAAACATGAACATGATGTAGCATCCATTTTGGACAGAATAGTATTGAGGCCTAGCTGAGGCCTATTTTGTATGAGCCAGGAAAACAAACTTTAACTGCTCGTTGCAAACTTGTTTCAACTGCGTTAGCTCCAAGTCAATATGCGCTTGTAAATTCAAGTGTAGATTAATTGCTCAGTGCACTATTAATAATGCACCTTGATTAGAAACATAAACGTGTCATTATCTCCCCCGATGATTTTATCATCATTTTAAACCCAAACTATTTACAATACAGTCTGCATCACTCTGTGTCTCTTGCATCTTGATTCTTCCAACTTCTTAAATTGATTAAAGCATCTGGCAACTTCTTCCATCTCCATCTCACGCCTTTTCCTCTAGGACATCGTCTCTTTCTTTTTACAACCACAATTTACATCTATTTTATTAATGGTTAATTCAGATAATTTGAACTATAGAAATAGAATGTTTGAACAAATTATTATAGGAGTTAGTACAACCCGCAGCATGCCCCCTCCCAAATTATCAAACCACTCACCAACCTTTCTAAAGCCTTTTCCAACATCACCAAACCAGGATCCCACTGATTCCCATAATCTGTGCTCTACAATAGCTTTGATTTAACGAGAAACATTATTAATATTAGCAACATATGCCCTATTAATTTTACTGATATCCGGGATGAAGGCACATAACACTCTCTGACCTTTAAAACTATATGAATCCTGCCCTCCTTTGCATGAAAGTTGTATATCACAAGGTAGTCCTACACAATCATTGCATGCATAACAATTAGCTCATTATTTATCTTGAATAATGCACCAACAGTGTTAGAAGCAAGTTGATTGACAAGCGTAGATAATCTTTTAATTTTTAAATCATTCATAGCTACTCCAATAGATAGAATCATAGCTCCTAACACATCCAGCACAAGTTGTCCAAATCTTCGTTTCACTCTCTTCAAACCAACAGCATCACTCCTCTCCGTCACAGGATAAACCTTCAGTAATACCAAAGATAGGTTTCAGGAAACCACCCAAATACAATGCAGGTTACAGTAAGTAGTCTTACCATACACACAATAAATTTGTCTAAGTATAGGCTCTGTACCGACCATAAGTTCATCATTCCAACAAAACCTTTTTAGCACTCACTCTTTCCAACAGACTCTAATGACCTAACTCATGTAGGTTCATGATGCACCATAAACAATTCATCCTTTGTCTCATGCTCCTTTCTCAATCTTGGATGTAAATTCTAATTTGTAAATTTCTCTCTTGGTCTCACCTTCCCAGTCTCACACAATTTTCACTCTCCTCTCATTGTATTCTTTAACAAATTCATGCTCCTCTTTACTCAAACTGCCAACATACCCCCTTTTAGTTACCTTAGTATTTAAGTTAGATTGTGCAACCAAATTTATAAATTTAGAATCAATAACATGATTTCCGAACCTTCAGTTTCAGTTAAGCGTTGAAATCTGAAAGATATAGCAAATTAAACTCTTACTTGTTAAATATGTTAACAAACATTTTACAGAATTAAGTGTATGATATTGGTAGGTTGCTCCTTCATTTATGGAAGCGGAAAGAAAAGTACAAACAAAGGGCCTCATTCACAAAAGTAATCTGAGACAAAATCCTAACTTTACGACTTTTGGTATTCAGAAATGGTATTTAGGAATAGTAAAGTTAGGATTCCTAACTTTACTACTCCTAAACTGAGAAACATGCTAGCTTTACAACTTTAGGTATTCACAAAAGGTATTTAGGAGTAGTAAAGTTAGGATTCTTATCTTTACTGCTCCTAAATGCCTTTTGTGAATACCGAAATTCGTAAAGTTAGGATTTTGTCTGTTTAGCAAAAACCAGAACAGTAATCAATATTTCCGTTTTTTATACAATATTCAAAAATCAAAATTAAAAAACATAATGGAAATTTATGTTTTTGTTTCTCAGTCTTTATACTTGGTCTGAAAAATAAAAACTATGGTTTCTTAGTTTTATAGTCATCAGGATTTCATAAAATTTCAAAGAGGCTCTTCTCCCTCTTGATCTAACTCGTCTTCCAAGATGAATTGCTAACAGTTTATTGGATTGTAGATTTCCACATCTGACGACTCTTCTTTTCCTGGTACAGGTGCTAGATAGGTCCACTTAGGTGATGTATACTTTATATTCATTCTTCTTCTTCTGTTTGTCTTTTAGCAACCGGCAATGTCACTATTCTCTGAATAAATTTCAATTGTCTCTTGTTCCTCTCTGATTGACTGTGTCTCTTTTTAATGGTTCTTTTTGCTGCTGCTTCAGGTCACTTAGATTCTTGATGCACTCTGTGTCAACTTTTGTTGACTTGTACTTTGGTCAGGATCATCAACTTGACTAACTGTGAGCCTGTTTCCCTTGGGAGTTCTCGTGATTCAAATTTTCAGTTTGACTTTTTCACGGACTGGGTCAGAGGCAGTTTTTTCCAAAGGCCCATGACTTTGCAACAGGTGTTTCATTCTGATTCTCAAAATGAAATGAAACTGTATACAGGTACCTTCACCAGGATCTTCTTCACCAGTTTCAGGATTTTCTTCTGTCCAATTTGGATTGCTATACACTTCACAACAGTGTTAGTCACAAGGACTACTTGTTGTGACTGCTTCCAAATCGGTTCCAAGCAGCTCTTGTGAACTTGCTTCTTGATCAGAATCCAGTCACCTGGCTCAAGTGCATGGCACTGAGTTTCCTTTGTTAGTGCAGTTGCCAAATTCACCTGATGAGAAACAGGTGGCGCCGCTTTTGCAGTAATCTAATACTATATTATCAGTTATTGATACAAATATTGCTGAAGGGATATAAGCAACTCTCATCGCACTGTCCATCAGGATTTTATGGGGCAAGTTTATTTTTGATGGTGTTGTGCATCTTCTCAACAAGTCCAGATGCTTGGGGACCGGTAACTGCAGAGGAACTTCTGTTCAATTTGGAGAGCAGTACATAACAATGTTAGGACCTCATTTTAAAAATGATATTCTTGATTTGTCTCAATAGAAGTAGGCAAGCCAAACTGTAATATTAACTCTCTCTACAAGAGTTTTGCCACAGTCATGCCGTCACTTCTCCTGATGGGGTAGGCCTTAACCCATTTAGAAAGCAAGTAGACAATCATCAAAACATATTATAAACAGGAATCTCCATGAAGTCTGTTTGAAGTCTAGTAATGGGTCATTCTAATTTTCCTATATGACTCATGATTACCAATATTTTCTCTTTTACTGATTGTTTTCCTGACAAGTAATACAGCTCTGGCACACATTTTCTGCTACACCTCTGAACTTTTTTTGTTCAAATATGTCCTAGATGTCCCGACTATTGCATCCCATCATACATGACTACATCTATGCAAAGAATATAACATGGAGTCCGGCAAAACATACTGGCTTTCTAGAGTAACTCATAAATCATTATAGTTTTCCTACAACCAGTTAATTCCCATCTTTTTCTGTCATTCCTTGGTAAGTTCTCCTGCAGCTATTGTAACTTACTTAATGTTGTCTGTATTGGATTCAACAAGAAACAATTGGCATTATTTATATCATCATCAGTCTATACGTCATGTTCACATTATTGTGACTCTTGCATTTGTTTCTGCTCATTTGATCTTTTAGTTGCACATCCAAAGGAACAGTATCTTGCACAATATCTCGCAATGTAAAACGTTTTTGAAAACTGATATTTGTCTAGGTTGCTGATTTTCTTCGAACAAATGTAAAATGTATGGATTGTTCATAATTTAAGTAACAGTAAATGTCAAGAAGCCCCTATGTGACCATTGCTGCCCAAAAACATGCACCACTCAAAATACGTTCTGCCTATCTATGTATATTGTCAAATTCGATTCATTTGCTTGTCAGCAGGTTCTTGTCAGAGCAATTAACTATGCCACTTATGCTATGTTATAACAGCCAATTATGATGCTTTAAAGATTTCAGAAATGGAGCAGACTACATATGCTGCTTTCAGTACTCCTTGATGGTCTCTCAGACAAGAGCCATCTAAAAAGAATGTCAGATAAGCCATTTTAAGTAGAACATCTTTGATATCTGGTCTTGGCTTGGTACATAATATGTTACATTAACAAATTCCCATTCATGGTCTTCATCATCATCTTCATTGTTTGGAATCAGCAGCAGCAGCACAGGATTTAAGATGTGGCACCTTTTAATCGAAATGTTCTCAGCTGCCAGTATTGTTTGCTCATAGTTTTTTGAGGCGGCTGTTTGTCAGGTGCTGAGTTTGAGTAGAAGTCAGTAAAATCTCAAATGAATGAGGGATAAACACAGTGAGTATATGAACCATGATAATTCCCTCACTGTGTTCCATGGCAAGGAAACTGCTACAACAGCTTATAGACAACCAGGAAGAGCTGCAGCAACTGGATTTGATTTGATTTGATTTAAATATGTAAAGTGCAACGTATACCCTAAGGTGTCTTAGCGCTTAAGTCTGCACTTCCAAAATCGCAAAAGACAATAATCAAAAGAGAATTGTTTTTAGCCCAACGAAGCGAAAACCCAAGTTTTTAGATACTCCTCCAAAGATCATACAATTTAATGATGTCCTTATATGCAGTGGCATTTGGTTCAAGAGAATGGCTGTTGGATGCACAACACTTCTGACTCCTCAAGTGGCTTTACAAATCTTAGGAACTACCATGGTCTTAGCAAATGTAGATCGCAGACATCTTCTGGGAGTGTACATCACATATCACCCTCAGATAAACAGGGCCTGTTCCATGCAGGACATTGTGTGCCATAGAGAGTGCTTTAAAAGCAGAGAACCAAAACTTATAACGCACACTAACTCTTTTCATGGCAGATCTGAAAGAACGCCTTCTCATAATCAGGAATTCTGAGGGCGGGTGCCTTATACTCTTAGTCTTGGAAAGGCCTCCATGCATTCATCATTAAGTGGTACAGGATCCGTGATAACTCCTACATCGCACCCAAAAGATGGAATGAACTCCCACAACACATCAGAGCCTCCTCCTCACTTCTCAGATTCTTCATGAAGCTGAAGACATGGCTCTTTGAATAACTCTGCGGGTCCACACGCCGATACCCCAGCTC
This sequence comes from Triturus cristatus, assembly GCF_964204655.1. Classification (NCBI taxonomy): domain Eukaryota; kingdom Metazoa; phylum Chordata; class Amphibia; order Caudata; family Salamandridae; genus Triturus; species Triturus cristatus. The sequence continues at coordinate 992,781,634 of NC_140580.1, forward strand.
AAGCACCTGGATAACCTAACTTAACATAGCATACCATAATTATTAGACCCATGTCTGTTATTTCTGATTCACTCAATCCTTCAAGCCCATTATTTTGCTTATATCTATTCCAAATTCTTAAACAAAATATTCCAGATTAACCCGTGCCTCATTTGCACACATCGCTGATTCCTTAATAAAGGAACTCAATTAATTGAGTTAATGGTCATTATTCTGCGTAAACCAATCATTCCCTGAAATATTTCTCCAAATTTAATTTTCAAATTGGTAATGTTAATTTCTCTTTTCTCAGGTGGAGTACTAGCTGCTGCTTCTACAACAAAAACATTAGATCCAGTATCTACCACAGTTGAAACCCACTAGAGCCAAGTAAAACTGGCAGCACACTCTAAGACAGGGCACTTGCAAGTGTTGTCATTCACTGCATACTTATACTTGACTCACCACTCACACCCATGTCAGGTACTAGAGGTCCTTGTGTTTGTGTCTGTGCACAGTCTGAGTAAGGGGAAGGTCTATAATCCAACAGGTCATATAAGAAATTATCCTCCTCATCTGTATCAGCGTTCCATGCCCTGATTGACCCACTTTGATTTCATCCAGTGACAAATTGCACTGTTGAACTACTCCTTTATTGTCTATCTCACTGTCTGTGTACCCATTTGATCCCATTCATTCAATGCTTGGAATAGTGTAGGTCTAAGATGCAGATTTCTCTCACATATTGTGTGTCCCAGGAAATCAAGATTCCTAGAATTGAAGGTACCCTCCAACGGAAATTGCATGTCCTTATCAACAGCAGCATACTTGTGTGAGTAATTCAACCACTTTGAATGCAGGCGAACCTTCAGGAGGAACCTTTTGCCTCTCCATAAAAGATACGCTAGGAGCTTTTTCAAAACACTGCCCATTCTTCTCACTTACATCGATACAAAAACCTCACAAAAAAAAGTTAATGAGTAATTATTAAACTTAGCACAGCTTTGGGCAATCACAAAGCAGCTATAGCAGCAACCAACCAATGACAACGCAACTCTGTGGTGACGTCTCACCAATCCTAGCATGACTCTCAGCTGGCCAACCAGTTGGTGGCCCACGCTTTTTCTCATTGCAGCGCTTCAACCGGATACCATCCAAAAGACGATCAGAGTGAGTACGGCTGCCACTACCGTGACATGCAGTATCCATGCTCTCTGTGTGCGCATATGTTTACACTCGTATCTCCTTTAACCAAAAGCGGTGACTTGAATTCTTGACACAGATCCTGTGTCGAAATACTTCTGTACATAATGTGGCCCAATCGGCACGTAACCCTCCTCACCAGTTTAAATCCCCCCTGCACTGGGGTAAGTTTCCCTTTCTTAAACTATAATTATACAATTATCTGTAACTGCAACAAATACTTCTCTCCACATTGTTTTTCTTCTCCTCTCTCAAAGCACCCAACTGGGACCATGTAAGTATCATACCCCTTCTAAATCTTAATATATTGGTGTGCAAAGCACCAAATCTGGCTTGTGATTCATCAGGTATAGTTACACCTCTAACGCTTCTATAGATGCATACTCGCTTTTCTTCTTTTTTCCTCTGCTTAAGTCAGTCTCCTATATTTTTTTCTTCTTAGGTGTCCCTTATCTCTAGGTCCTGATGAGGCCCCATATTGTTTTCTCTGCAGTCGAAACGTCGTCGGCTTGCATTTAAAACTAACCTTTACTGGCCTCTCCAAAAAATAATACAGAGGCTGTTATCTAGATATTGTTTTAAGGTCATTTTCATGTATTAAGAAACCTTGTTGTATATTGCATCGGTGACTAATGTTATGTGGTTTCTATTTTTTCATTTGGGAAACAGAGCGCAGTTGATATGTCTTTTTAAATACAAAGCTGTCTTGTGCAAACAGTATATGTTTTCTAGAATATGCTTTTCTTGTGACATCCTCTTTCCAGTATCTAAATGCTATTATGCTTCTTTAATATTGATTATCCATACATTGTCACCAAGAACGAGTGTTTCCTTATATATATAGGCCAACCAGTTGCAGCATGGCTTTTCCCTGAATAGGAAAAGTATTGAAAAGCCTTTTTCATCACTAAACACGTAAAATAAACAAACTAAAATCTTGTCTGCTTAACTTCAACCTGAGGAAATCAGAAGCTTAAATCAAAGGAATCTTGCAATAAATAGAAAAGTCCAGTACCTTTGCGGCTCTTCAAACACAAATTGACACCAAAGCAGACTCCTGTCCAGCAGAAATGACCTTCTGATTAGTATATGTACTCCTGTGCCCCGAAAAGTAAGTAACACCAACCCAGATTGAACATGCAAAACCTGAAAGAAAAACTTTTGCTTTTATCAGAAGAAATCCTACCCAGTGTGAACGTGGCCCCTCACAAATCACACTACCACTGCAGACAAGTTCAGAAAAATCTTGAGATCTTGGATTATGACCAATGCAATTACCTTGATCAGCAAATAACAAACCCAAAATGTTTCAATGCAATATACAAATTTGACAAATACATGAAAATCACTGTGATCAAACCACCCACTGAACCAAGTATCAACAGCCCATACCCAAAGAACTCACATGCAGTATAACACTTCATAACACAAAGTTTCCTCACAACTATACATCCCACAATGCATCACTAGCATACTGAATATTTCAATCACAAGAATCGTTCTGCTCAATTCACAATTTTGCTCAGGAAAAGCTCTGAAGTCTCAAGAACTCAGCAAAAACCCAAAGGTAGACTCAGGAACGCTGACAGAAATGTAATCCAGAGACAAGGCAAACATGATCTCTGCTATCAAAAAACTGTAAATAGATCAATAGTATGCCCAGGAGTTGGGTGTATCAGAGAGTGTGTTAACCTCAGTTTCATGAGGCAATGTGTCCCAGAGACAAGATATGAAACAAAAATTCAAAATATAGTCAATAAAGAAAGGATTTACTCAAAACTTTGCATCCTTGGGCTTGCAGGCTTATTTAGTCAATTTTAAAATTAGGACTACAAGTTTCAGATTCCACACCAACAACCTGGCCTGGATGCATTTAGAACAAGGAAACTTGACTGATAGGTCTGCATTGTGATACTTGTAGTTTCCCTTCCATAATTTTAGGTATGGGCTACAAGTTCCTGTGTATAGAGTGCTAATGGTTAAACACTAGGGGTCTTATTATAAGTTTGGTGGTCCAATGGGCTGCCAAACCCCTGGTGGCAGTCCAAAGGCCGCCAGACTGGTGTTCTGCCCGCTGCATAAGAACTGGAGTGGTTGGACAGCAACGGGACTGCTGCTGCTGCTAGTGATCCACGATTCCTGGCAGTGGCCCAGTAGTCTGAGGCCTCTAATATGCTGGTGGTGCCTCTGCAGCACAGCCAAGCATATTAGGAGTTTCCTCACTGCTGCACTTTTCATGGCGGTAAGGAAACATGTGCCTCTGCGCCATGTGATGCATGCAGTGGGAACACAGTGTACCCCCTATGTTCATGCACCCCCAGTTCCTGCAGGACATGGACTTTACAATCCATGCCGTGAAGGAACCTTCTTAGATATTCCCACATTATAGGCACAGTCGTGGAACCGCCAAAGAACCGCCCACCAGTGACGGAAAGGCAGAAATCTGGCAGACGGTGCTCACATGGGTTTGGCGGTGTGGAAGCAGGGCAGGCCCGCTCCCACACCGCCAAACTCATAATAAGACCGTAAGGTTGCCTGATAGATATGCTGGTGACATTGAGCCTGTGGCAAGCTGGTCAGCACATAGAGCACAGTGCAGGCGTCAGTGCAGTCATACATTAACAGAAGGGTTTGCTTAAACTAAACATCACCTGAGCTTTAGGAGAATATTTGGTGTAATCTGTGGAATGTAACACGTGGCATTCCTTACCGACACCTTTTGAGCTCTTTATAAAATCAGGGAAATAGCAAGCCATGAATGAGACAATCAAATGTCAAACCACAAGTCTCAAGTGGTTCAACTGAGTTGACCAGGATTAATACTCCCACAATGCATTGCTATTAAATAAACGTTTAGGACAGAAATGTTTTGTCACTGATGACCTGGAAAAAATAACTTTATGCATGAGATATTTTGAGGTTTTATTCATCATCTGAAATGGATTGGTAAATAATTTTCAAAACTATTTTATGAGTCTGAACAACAATTAATGGGATTTGGAATTCACACAAAATATAAGCAATGAAAGAAGAAATTTTCTGAATTTATTTAAAAGATGCAAAACTGGAAACAACCATTTATCAAAAAGGGACATCTACAACGAGTATCCTGCATGGTGAAAACTTTAATCAAAAAGCACTCATCAACAGTATTCCATTTTGGGAATTTCTAAGGCTATAAGGAAATTGTTCAGATATAATTCAACTTGAGAAAAACTGTGAGGAAGCACAATAACCTTTTATAAAAGAGAGGATACAGAATGAGTACAAATGAAGGTATTTTAAAAGGTCAAGAAATAAAACAAGAATGGAATCTTTACTTGAGCAATGTATAACAGCCCAAGACAATAAAATGAGATTGATCCTTACATACATTAAAGAAAACTATCAAATTAAGAGAATATTTCAAACATATTGGCATCTCATCAAAAATTATCCAGAGATTGGAGGAATAATAGAGGATCGTCATACAATATCATTCTGAAAAGCACATGCATTAAAGAATAGTGTGGGTCTTTTTGTAGTAGCTAAATTCCAACATCTTAAATAAACAGTTCTTGATCTCCGCACCTAATAACATCTAATATATAGATGGAGACTCTGAAGGGTTGCCTAACTTCTCCCCTGTCAACATTATCCTCATGTTTTGTAGGATACAAGTGTAATAATAAAGTGTAAAATCCGGTACAGCCCAGCCACGTGTTGCTCTACGTGGCTTCCCTTGGGCCCATAAAAACCTAACACAGTGTGATTGTAGCTGTTGTAGCTGTCCCCGAGTGAGCTCTAGCAGTACAGATATAAAATAGTAAAGAACTTTGGGTAAAATCATAATTTTTAAGATATTACACCACCCCACCAGTGAAAGATGAGGACATTCAACTGTCTCTAACTGTTGTTAAACACTCGTGAGAATAGCGCTCCAGTTCACCTCTATTAGTTCCTTTAAACATGTTCTATTGTTAACACCCAAATATGTCACTTCATTGCTCACTCTGGGGTCCCCATTGCAGGCGTAGTTTGTACAAATTATCTGTGTTTTCGATGTATTAAGTTTATAGCTAGACACAGATCCAAACCAGTGTGCCAACTGTTCTATCTCAAGTATAGCTACCATAGGATCGGGTATTATAACCACTATATCATCTACATGAGCTAACACTCGGAACTGCTCCTGTACGCAGCACACAGGTTTGATTCTCAGGCTCCCCTCTAACATAGTTAAAAACAGATTTATATATAGCGTTAATAATAATGGAGAACACGGGAAGCCCTATCTTGTACCTCTCGATATGTGCACTGGTTCAGACTCTAGGTCATTGATACAGATTTGAGCCTTGAGGGTCTTACACATAACTTGGATTGATTTAAGAAACCAGAACCAAATCCCAAATGGCGTGAACCCCCCATAAAAAATTCCATGAAACATGGTCAAATGGTTTTTCAGCGTCTCATAGCACCAACCCCAGCGTGGTACCCTGCACATTAGCTGCATCCAGCAGGGTCACCACCCTGTTGATGTGGTTGACTGTGCCCTTGGTGGGTATAAACCTATGCTGTCATAGTGATACCCGTGGGGTAATAACCCTAGCCAACAAGAAGCTAAGACTTTAGTATAAATCTTCTCGTCGCAGTTCACCAGAGAAATAGGTCAATAAGACCCATGGAGATCTGCCTGTTTATTCTTTTTCTTAAACAAAATAATATTTGCTTCTTCCCAAGATGGCGGCACCATCCCCTGTTGCACTTGTTGCAGGGTAGCCAGCATATCAGTTTTTAACTCTTGAAAAAAGGTTCTATATACCTCCAGGGGTAGCCTCTCTGGGCCAGCCGCCTTACCGCTAGTTAAGTTATTTATTGCCTCCTCAAGGTCCTCCATGGTAATAGGGGTGTCCAGAATAAGTGCTTCCTCCCGGCCCAGCCGTTCTCTTCTTTATAAAGAGCTTCAAAAAACATATACAAAACTTTCAATATCTCGAATAGGGTATCAATAATCTTACCCTATGTGTCCTTCATGATCTTAATTCTCTGTGCTGCCTCTTTAGCGCAAAGCCTTTGTGCAAGACATCGCCTGTTGGCCTCCCCAAATTCATAGTTCTCCTCCTTAAATAGCCTGTATTCAATAGCTATCTCCTTGCTCCAATGTAAATTGATTTTAGCTTTACTATGAGCAACCTCAGTTTGCAGAGGAGGGACATCTGTTCCGGTCTGTATTCCCCGGGTTAGATTTTCTTACGCTAAGTTGAGTTTCCCATATAGATCTTGGATCTCCACCCTCAGTTGACTCTGTTTGGGAATCCCAAAGCTCAGGACCTCTCCCCTGAGCCCTGCCTTTAAGGCATCCCTTACATAAGCATGTGAGGTCGAATTACGATTCATTTCTAAAAATTTGGAAATCCAATTATTCATATGATTAGTGAATGTTGTGTCTTTTAGGAGCTTCCGATCAAATGAGAAGGATCTCAGAGGGGAAAAGTGTCTATCACTAGTGGACCATAGTCTGCTGTAATTCTTGGATAAACCTATATTTTAGTCCCCGAAAGCAATGTGGATGGGATAAAAAAATAGTCTAGCCGCACTAGTTTATTATGGGGGTGAGAATAAAAAGTGAAGCCAGGGTCTGGCCTCCGGAATATGGGCCATGTATCAATCAGTCCATGGTACCCTAAAAAGAAATATTTTGCTCTAAAAACTTTAGGTTTAATGCCCTTATAGAACTTCTAGCCTTTCTGTAGATCCTGACAGCCCAGATGAATATTAAAGTCACCACAAAGAATCAATGGGGTAGGCCATGCTGCTGGCTCTAAATTGAGTCCCTCGAATAATGTTGCCTCATCGAGAGTGGACCCATAAACTGAGCACAGGGTAAACATAAAGGTACCCCTTAAACATTTAATAACCACCCACCGACCTTTTGTCCACCAGTGTTCTACCTATGTCCTGGATCCCATGTTTGGCCAAAACGGCAACCCTCCCCCCCCCATTCGTGGTAGACTGCTGAGTGCAGGCCAGTAATGAATAGCCTACTTCATTTCGAAAACAATCAAATTAAGAGAATATTTCAAACATAGTTGCATCTCATCAAAAATTATATAGAGATTGGAGGAATAATAGGGGATCGTCCTACAATATAACTCCAAAAAGCACATGCATTAAAGAATAGTGTGGGTCAAAGTCACTATTCATAAAAAAATCAAAATATAAAACTGTCTATCCACAACACAAGGTAGATTTAATGGATGTAACTCTTGTAAAATAGCACAGAATATGAAAGAAAATAGAAACAGGAAAAATCAAGTGATTCCAATTCTCAATGAAAATCACATGTAGTACCATCATTTGTGGTATACATCATAATTGTAAGTATGCACTAAAATATATTGGAATTACTACATTTACTCTACACAAGAGAATAATGGAACACTTAACAGGATTTAATAACAAAGATCCTGTATACTAAATGGCCACACACTGCCTAAATAAACCCACAAAAGATTGGCTGGCAAAAAGATATTATGGAATTTATTCTGTACCCAAGAATGAATTTGGAGGAGACTGGAAACGTAAATTTAGACAGTACCAAGTACATCATCAGGCTACAGAATTATACACTATATGAAATAAACAATGATTGAGAATTACATGTGCAAATTTAAAGTATTGGTGTGGGGACTGAATTGAAATATAAAATATGGCAAGTAATGGGAAATTCTTAGATAAGGATGTATGTTTGCATAATGAGCTCTAAGTAATTTCCATTGTGGTTACTGGAATTTACATGCAACAAATAACAAATGAAAAGGGATATTGCAACGGAGAAATGTGTGAATCAAGTAATTAAACATAAGGAACATTGCTACAGAAAGTGTATAACATAGGTCTAGATTAATAAATCCCACTGAGGGATGAATCACTCCTGAAACCATCAAAGTAAGAAAACTAATAAATGTGGCCCGTTTATTCTTATGAGTAGCAGGAATTTGTATCCCAAAGCAGACCTTGAAATCATCAAGCAAGTGATGAAAAACGATATGGCATATTCCAATGATGAGACAAGAATTAAACAGCCAAGCATATGGGTGATCGATAATGATTTTGCACAAAACGATGAACACAGAGAAATTCCTAATCAGGGATCAATAAGTAATAAATGACATAAATTCATAAAACAATCAAAAACCATACACAAGTGCTATTGAAAACATGCGGAGCATTAACAGATGTTTGTGGCAAGAAATATTCAATGAAGTATTCGGAGCAAAAACTTGAATTACTACTGAATTCCAGGGAAAAGAAGGAACATAATGCAAGAACGTTGTAGGAAGGCTATATCTCACAGCATACCACCTAAAAGGCACAAGGGGAGGGAAGGAAGTATGAACTTAGTAAAAAATGACTACTAGTTCAGCCCTGATCATGACCCTAAGAGCTAAATATCTTAATTGATATTACAGCGGACTGGCCTAAACTAGCATTTATACTGCATGGTTTATTCAGAGTGCTATTAGTATGCATTTCTCAAACCTATTTTTCATGGTGCATCACATTTTTAAAACATATCCATTTTTATAATTTTTTCAAGGGTGTATTTCAAAACCTCACACTGTGGTGTATCACATTTGAAGATATATCTACATTTATGATTAAAATGTTTTTAACAGATGCCACCAAGATCCATATGTTGCGTTTTGAGAGCATGTTCGCATTTATTATTTTTGACAGTGTTTTGCAAATGCCAAACAAAATTATACATTGTATTTTATAAAGATGTCCACATTTGTGATTTGTGCAAGTGTATGGTGAACACTACACAGAATATGAGTCAGATGGCCTAAAACATGAATATTAGAAGAAAAGTGTGAGTGCATTTCAGAGATTTTGCTAAGTAGATAATCGAGGATCTGAACATATGGTAGGGTACTCGACAGTGGTGTAGGGTTGCACTGAATAGAACCAATAGGGCCTATTCACAAAGATACATTTACTTGTCTACATTCCCTCACATGTAAATGCATTACTACACCTAGGTGCACATGTGTGCTATTCACCATTTCACCTAAGTGTAGACATATTTGTCTCCATCCCCTCACTTCAGGGCATGGAGACATCTAAGACTGAATTAACGAGCGTTGTTATGTTTCAGATAGGTACCCCAATATAGGCTCAGGTACTCACCTAACCTTTCACCTATATTCTCCCCTACCATTACACTGCATAACGGTTCTTAGTACTGACATTTTGCCTAGTTAAGGTAATGCCTAAAGACATGGGGTTTTCTCCGAAAAGCTTAAGCCTCATTGATTATGCATGCGGATTCTTGGAATGACAGCCGGTCAGAAGGCCTACCATCTCCTGCATAATAACTATGTATAAGGGTTATTCCTTCCGTCATCCTAGTCCGACATGACACAGCAAGGTATACCACTTTGGGAATATATATTAATACACCATATCTTGCTGAGATAGGGAGAGGAGAAAAGGACTTCCATGCCGACACACTGACGCGAGACGCTGAGGCTCTTGCACGCAGACACTCCAGCTCGCAGTGGTCTGACATCGCTTGCGGGTGTCCATCTCGAGACCAAGATGGGGTCCCACAGTCTCTCAATGGGGTTGACTTTATCCTAGAGGGATTCTTGGCTTTACACCCACATGCATGCTAGCTACATTCAGGCACATCTAGTTAGGAACGCATCGTAGGAGTAGGGATTTATTACTGTCATGTATTTCATAAACTTGCCTGTATTCATTGTTTTAGCACGATGGTAGAAATCTACCATCCGTTTACTCTGTTAGTGCTTATAATCATTTATATCTGTTACTGTCTAATGGTTGTTTCAGCACACCTATTTTACACTAGAATGATGCTGGTTCAATAAATGCTTATTGAAAAACGTCCCGGGGGGCGCTAGAGGGCGCAGGCAAGATGGCCGCACCTTAGGGTCGCTCTGCCCGGCTAAGCCATGTTCTAAAGGAAGATACAGAGTCCATCTGTACATGTAGGTTACTTCTTTATTAGTAGCTTGGTTCCAGCATAGGTGGTCAGGATGGCAGGAGAAGATAGATGATACAGAGATAGCCCCACCAGGAGCAAGCTCCCAACAGCTCAGCCTGAGTTGACCAACTGACAATGCCACCCAGAGAGGCACTCAGGCATTCTATGATGTCATGAAACATTCTAACAGAGCAGTACAGTGGAGAATAGCATTCTATGATGTCATGAAACATTCTAACAGAGCAGTACAGTGGAGAATAGTAGACAAGTAATTTACTACAAGCCACCATCCGCCCAAAATCCGCCTGTAACAGCTGCATCTACACTGCGAAATCGCACAATCCCAGCTATATGCGACCTCTGCACGTCTTGGTGAGGTTGTGGAGAGACGGAGTGCACCATAAAGGCTGATTCCCGGAGGTGCCGAGGCTCGAGGTGAATGCACAAGATGGCAGCTGCCAGGGTGCCAAACGAATGAGGCCTGGCTGATGCGTTCCTGGCTTGCCCGCTGAGATGTGATGCTGATTGGAGGCGGACTGAGCGCTGCTGCAGCTGATTGTGCCCTGAGGGGTCGACTCACCGCAAGAAGGCATCGGGTGATGTTGCCGCGATCGCGAGAACGGATCCGGCGAGGGGAGCTGCTGCGGCCAGACGGGGAACTCGGGAGCACCGCGCTGAGGCGGAAAGAATCGCCGGAAAAGGTGAACCTTGGGGTGCCGGTCCTGGTGAGTGGGGCGCGAACTAGCCGGAGTCCGCGACTGCAGAGGTGGGCGTGGGCGCTGGCGAACGCCGCGATCTGGAGCTGAGGCGGGTGCTCAGGGGGGAGCTGGCGGCTGATCCAGGCTTTCCAGGGGGAGACACCGCGGCGCAAGAGGCAGCTCCACTATCAAAAGTCACATAACTCTGGCCCGACGTCGTCCTCTACATGACTGTTGCCGAGCTGCACTTCTCTGTAGCGGGAGGCCTGCGCTTTCCAAGACTTGCCTGGGCTTCACAGTGCCGAGCTCTGGGGGAGGGACGACCCACGGGAGAGGGGCTCCCAGAGCTTACCGGAACTCGGCTCACAGGCAGACATTTATTGGGGTGCTGGTTGGTGACTGTTTGTTGAGCTCTCTGCGGCCCAATTGAGTGAAGCTGTCCCTGTGGCTGCTGCTGTAGGGCCCTGGGCGTGGGATGCTCCCCGTGAGCAGGCTCTACATATCCTCACACCACAACAGTTCCTCCTCTGGCTGGGCCCCTTGGGAGGTCACCTCCTCTTGAATTTGGTAGCCCAAGTCTTGCGTTGCCCCATTACTTCAACCAGGCAGCTGGCCCCGCCGCTCTCAGGGTGAGATCTGTCATCACATGCCCATATAACACGAGGTGGGCCTTTTCTTGACATGCTAGCTGAGGCTTGCACAACTACTTTCTACGGTCTCCTGTGGTAGCGCATAGCTGGAGGCATACATATCTTGGGTTTACCGGCGCTGAGTTAAGAGCACTCACGGCCTCAAGCTAACACCTTACAGGGGGAGCCGAAGGTGCTATGTCCCGTTCCCTGCCCTCCAGATAATCCTGTCAGGACTCTGTACGCCATGGGCAGGGCAGATAAAACCCAGCCTCGCCTCACGTTCGAGGCACGTAAATCTACTAAAACTCCACAGAAGACTGCCTCAGATTCTGAAGCTGATGCACAGGAGGGGGGAACTTCCACTCTTGAGACCACGCTGTTAGCCATGCAGCGCAGCCTTCATTCCATAGAGGGCACGATGGCAGCTGTCAATCATAGACTCGACCACATGTCCTCGCAGCTAGAAAAGCAGAATGCCCGCATGGGGGAAGTCGAGCAGCAGGTGTCTGCGGCAGAGGATGGCCTCAGCGATGTTGCCGGGATAACTCTCAAAATGGAAAAAATTCTCTCCGTCATACAGGCTAAGAACGAGGATTTGGAGGCCCGCTCCAGGCGTAACAACATCCGCATTACTGGCCTGCCAAATGGAGACATTCATTGAGAAATTGGTCACGGATCTTTTTGGTACTGAGCAGCTGTCACCTATGTTCATTGTAGAGCGGGCACATCGCTCGTTGGCTGCTCGACCGGTCCCGTGGCTCCTCCCTGCCCCATTATTGCTACAGTGTTGAATTATAGGGACCGAGATGTTATTTTACGCCTGGCCAGGGAAAAGGGAACTATTGAACACCAAGGTAATCAACTCTCGTTCTTTCCTGACTTTACTGTTGCTGTACAAGCTGCAAGAAGGGAGTTTGGGCCTGTTAAAAAATGTCTTCAATCTGAAGTGGTCTCTTACGCCATGTTATATCCTGCCCGCCTAAAGATAGGTTCTGACGGGGACTCTCGCATTTTTAACAATCCCAAGGCTGCCTTAGAACATGTAAAGAACCTCAAGAGACGTAGACGCGAATCCAGAACGCCGTCAGATACAGAGGAACACTAGGACCACAGGGCGTGCTTACAGAATATATCCTGCCGATAGAGTGGCTTGTCCACACCCTTAGGCCTCACTCTGGCTCATGTTGTGTACCTTGACTGTATGTTTTACCTCTCTCCACTGCACAGGTGGACACAGCTGTGATAGCAATGTAGTATGTTAGCTTCCATATTATGTGCACGCTCCTTGGTATTGTTCTTATCAGGCACAAGTTACAGATTCATGCTCAGCCACCTCCTACTGGATAGGAGGACAGTAGCACTCTGACGCCTCTCATGGGAATGCCCCATCTATGTTTTGTATTGTTGTTGGTTAGCTGGGAGGGGGGGGTGAGAGTTGGGATGGCTTTGGCGAGTTGGGGGTGCTGAAGTGGGAGGGGGGTTGGGTGGTTGCGCAGGGGGGAGGCTGCCTGACACTTCATGCATTGTATTTTGTGAATGTTATTTTCCTCGACTGAATAGCAAACACATGCTTTTGATCTGTCCGTTTGCCGAATTACTTTACACTTCACTGACTGAATGAGTGACAAACTGTGCTTCCTAACCTGGAATGTCCGTGGCCTCAATACACCTAAAAAAATTAGGTCGGTGTTCGCCTACTTAGATAGGATGGAGGTTCATGTCGCCTTTCTGCAGGAGACCCACCTTAAGAAACTATCTGAAAAGAATGTGGGGGTTCAGGGGGGCTGGCTTTCGGGTGGTATCTTCTTACTCTAGCTACGCACGGGGAGTGATGATCCTGATTAAGAAAGAGATACCGTTACGGATCACACGCACTGAGACAGACGATATGCGGCGAGAGGCACTGGTACATGGCCAGCTAGGTGGCACATGTGTTGTTTTTGTGAATGTGGATGGACCAAATGTCGATGACCCGGCCTTTTTCTCTGATGTTTGGCGCCGCATCTCGGGGTTTCCAGATGCAGAGATAATATGGGGGGGGGGAGTTTAATGTTTGCCTAGAAATAGATGCTGATCGTATGGGCAGTGAATTGGCATGTCCTAAACAAGGTGCGGAGGTGCTACTTGGCATGATGGATGCGGGACGTTTGAGGGATGTGTGGCAGTTGCAGCATCCTGGGGGAAAGTACGTTCGTTTCATCAGTGCATGGGACTTGGTCCCGCTTGGACTTCTGGCTGGTTACTGAGGCTACATGTGCATGGGCGATTGAAGTACGTCACTTACCTCGGACGCTTTCAGACCATTCACCAGTGCTTCTGGAACTTCAGTTTCCAGCATGTGAGAGACCGCCGTTCCAGTGGCGATTACAGCCGTCCTCGCTGACGGATTTGGTCTTCAAGGCCACTGTTAGGGAGGCTATGCGCAACTTCTTTCGGGAAAATACTGGCTCCGTTGACAGCATGGATACCATGTGGGAAGTGTTCAAAGTCACTATTAGGGGGGTTTGTATGGGTCGCAGGCTGGAGTTCTGCGGGATTTGAGGTGCAGGATTAGCAAGTTAGCTACCGATATTTCAACGTTAGAATGGGCCTATGAGACGGACCCGCTACCCGAAACTCTGTCCAAAATTCGCGAACTGGTGACTGAACACAACGAAACTGCCGACCAGCAGATGGTGCACAGATCCAGGTGCAGTAAGGCCCGATACTATGGGGAAAGGGGTCGGCCTAGCCGCTCACTTGCGCAAAAACTGGCTGCACCGCGGAGTCAAGAGTATATCACGTAAATGCTAGATGAGGCAGGGAAAGCTCACTACAACACAGCTGACATTAGTGAGGCCATACTTAGCTATTATACTGTCCTTTATAGAAATAGGGACGTGGTGCAGCCGAGTGAAATCCATTCGTATTTGGAAGATGTTGCACTGGGCTGGCTAGCTCCTGGTCATAGAGAATATCTTATTCAACCTTTCGATGAGGAAGATGTAAAGCTTGCCATTATGTCCCTCCCCACATGTAAAGCTGCGGGCTTAGATGGACTCCCGAGCGAGCTCTATAAGGCATTTGCGGACAAACTAGCTCCCAGACTCCTCGAGATCTATGCGGAGGCATACGACACCGGACATCTTTCGCCTTTGCTACAGGAGGCTCTCTTGGTTATGCTATTGAAGCCTGATAAGGCACCTAATTGCTGTGATTCCTACAGACCACTCTCAATGATCAATATTGACGCCAAGATATTGACAAAAATGATAGCCCTCCGCCTTCAGCCTCTGGTTCCCTTGCTGGTACTTCCTGACCAGTCCGGTTTTGTGCCTGCACGATCTACCATGCACAATCTACGCACTCTCTTCGCCACTCTCAACTACTTTGACTCTGATTTTCAGGGTGGTCAGTCAAAATATCGAGTTTTTAATATCGACCTACAATAATATCGAGTTTTTAATATCGTAGGGACAGAATATCGAAGTCAAGAATATTGATGGACAGAATATCGACCCCAAGGTAAGTAATATCGATGTAAATAATATCGAAGTACTTAATATCGATGTAAGTAATATCGTAAGCAAACATATTGATGTCACTAATATCGATATTTATATGTATTTTATTTGTATGTTAAAGATTATTGTAATGTATTTTAATACATTTAAAAATAAATGTTTAGAGATTAATAATTATTTTAAAGTAAATTTAGCGTTTTAGTATCAGAGCGGGTTGTGGGTTTATAGGGGAATAGGGTGGGAAGTAATTTAATTATAATTAATTAATTAATATTTTTGTTTAATTGGTATTTATGATTAATTAATTGTTAATTAATTATTAATTGTAAATTAATTTTATTAATTGGTTAATTATATTAGTTATAATTAGTTTATTATTAATATGTATTTATTGTGATTTTTAATTTATTTATTGTTAATTAATAATTAATTGGTGATTTATTTTTATTAAGTGATTAATTGGTAATTAAATTAATTATGTGAATTTATATGTGTAGTGGGTTGTGGGTTTATAGGGGAATAGGGTGGGATGTAATTAAATTAAAATAATTAATGATATTGTTTTTTTATTTGTATTTATTATTAATTAATTGTTAATTAATTGGTAATTAATTGTTATTAGTTAGTTAAATATAGTAAATATAAATAATGTATTATTTCATTTTATTTGTTGTTATTGAAAATTAATGTATTGTTAATTAATAATTAATTTGTGATTAATTGTAATTTGGTAGTTAATATGTATTAACTAGTAAATGAATAACTATATTAATTATAAAGAATGTATTATTAATTGTAAAAAATAGATAAATTGATAGATAAATTCATTGTGTCTTTTGTATGTGTAGTGTGTTGTGTGTTAAAGGGGGAATTGTGTGGGATGTAATATAATGTTATTTATTAAAATATTTAGTTTAAATTATTTGTATTTATTAATAATTATTTTGTAAATTAGTTATTAATATGCAATTTTTTAATAACAAATTATTTAATTGGTTATTATGTTCATTGAACCCCTACGCTATCCAGTGCTTTCCCAACTGTTTCACTATCTGGAGGGGGAATAGTAATTTTTACCCCTACACTATCCAGCGCTTTCCCTACTGTTGCACTCTCTTGAGTGGGAATAGTAATTTTTACCCCAACGCTATCCAGCGCTTTCCCTACTGTTTCACTTACTGGAGTGGGAATAGTAATTTGTACCCCTACGCTATCCAGCGCTTTCCCTACTGTTGCACTCTCTGGAGTGGGAATAGTAATTTTTACCCCTACGCTCTGCAATGCTTTCCCTACTGTTGCACTCTCTGGAGTGGGAATAGTAATTTTTACCCCTACGCTATCCAGCGCTTTCCCTACTGTTTCACTTACTGGAGTGGGAATAGTAATTTGTACCCCTCCGCTATCCAGCGCTTTCCCTACTGTTGCACTCTCTGGAGTGGGAATAGTAATTTTTACCCCTACGCTATGCAATGCTTTCCCTACTGTTGCACTCACTGGAGTGGGAATAGTCATTTTTACTCCTACGCTATCCAGCGTTTTCCCTACTGTTACAGTCACTGGAGTGGGAATAGTAATTTTTACCCCTACGCTATCCAACACTTTCCCTACTGTTGGACTCACTGGAGTGGGAATAGTAATGTTTACCCCTATGCTATCCACTGGTTTCTCTACTATTGCATTCTCTGGAGTTGGAATAGTAATTTTTTCCCCTACGCTATCCAATGGTTTCCCTACTGTTGCACTCTCTGGAGTGGGAATAGTAATTTTACCCTTACGCTATCCAACGCTTTCCCTACTGTTGCACTCTCTGGAGTTGGAATAGTAATTTTTACCCCTACGCTATCCAACGCTTTCCCTACTGTTGCACTCTCTGGAGTTGGAATAGTTATTTTACCCCTACGCTATCCAACACTTTTCCTACTGTTACACTCCCTGTAGTGGAAATAGTAATTTTTAGCCCTACGCTATCCAACATTTTCCTTATTGTTTTTTTTGTTGGAGTTGGAGTAGTAGTTTTATTTTCTCTGATATTTAAAATGTTTTATATTATTTTAGCTAATGTAATATATCATTAATAATAAAAAATATTCAAATTAAATGGTTTTTTTTTTGCTATATGTAAATATTTAATATTTATTAATGTTATTGTTTTATGTGTTGTAGTAAGGACTCCCTTAATACGTACATACATTGTTCAGTTAGCATAACCACGTTAGAAGTTAGAAAACAATCTTGCTGCTTTTGCACACGACACTGCGTTCACATGTTATTGCTTAAACAAACTGCTGACTTGAGTTTTGCCTCACACGAGAGCAATCTGTTGTTACCATCCCGAGCTCTGCGCAGCGACCTTGGTCTGCACACGATGTGACAAACAGTCTGAGTTGTTAGACAATGCATGTTTTCCACTCTAGGTTGATCGACCCACTATTTAGTCATAACACACGAGCAGCTGCAAATACCTGAAAGTTGGTGCTTTTAATATCACAGACATCATGTTTATTATTCAGACCGAAGACGAGCCTTCCTGCGAGAAGACTCCTGATGCTCCTGTGATGTGATTTCACTAAGCTGATCTTTGAGGTATGGGGTCCCCTATTCAAGCCTAAGAGACCTTCTGTTAGTCTAATAATAATATTAGCTTCTTAGTAAAGGGAAGGTGGTAGTATCCACTGTCATTATAACATGATCACCCCTTTTATATTCTATGGAATTGTAAATATGTTGATGGTTTTGATTTTAATCATTTGTCTGCTTGTATTAGCCAAAGTACTGCATCTTAGGACACGTGGTCTATAAAAATAAACTCTTTTTATTTTCACCGTGTCTCTGTTGATTCTTGTTGTGGACTGATGTGAGAATAATATACGAACAGGTATTTCCGATTCCCACCATTCCTGAGTATGTACTGAGTCGCTTGTTCTGGGTTGTCTTTTCATTGGGACCGCCGAGCTAAATCTCGGATAACGAATGGGACACTTATGCTAGCCGGATACTGGGTTCTGGGTTCTGAGGTGAGTTTCTGGTACACCACAACTCACTGAGGTCCTGGGGTTCTACGCATAGTTCTGTGTATAAGCAGAATCCCTGCAACATGGCGCACCTAACGTTTGGTCTCTGAGTTGAAACGCCTTAGTAGTGCTCGCGTTTGTCCACAACACCCTCATTCTTGTTTCCGGATAACAAGTCTGACGGATTTAAACCTACCTAGGTCTATTGATATAGGTTCCTTCAAGCTTGATCATTAAAAAGGTTATTGGACCCTTGTGCTACTGATAGTTTCAAGTATGTGTTGTCCTAATGTCGGTGGATATTGCGGCGCATAGCCGTGCAGCTCTGAAACGTCATTTGACGCAGTATGGGGTGCCGGACACTGGTATGAACGTCATCTTTGTGGTGGGAGCCGATGCGGCTCATCCCTATGAGTTGTTCTACTCTTGGGTGACGATTCCGGCGGTAGGGGATGATGACACCTTTCATTCTTACACTGCCGCTGCCGTGCCAGCGAACTATACGCCGTATAGGACACAGGAAATACCAAAATCTGCTTGGCAGCATCTTATTTGGTTTAATGGCGCCCTTCCCCATGTGGTTATACCGCCAAGAATGGGCCCTTTATCAATTGCAGGGGCCACTTGGCCGGTACTAGCCGGATTTACGCCTCATCCCCGTTACCTCACGGTGACGGTGGCTGAGTTGCGTGTACTGCACACTGCCCTAATTACGGTATATAGGGCGTTAGTGCAGTACGTGTCGCGCAATGTGCAGGCGGGGGCACCTGCTGTTGCGGGGCAGCCTACTGATCACCACGCGGTGGTCATTAGTCCTGTTATGGTTAATTCTGTTATGGGCAAGCGCCCCCAAACTAGGGATGATTTCCCCTTTTGGCTTGCTGAAAAATTTGACCAAATAGAAGCGGTATACCCGAATACTTCTCCTGTGGAGAAACACAGGATCCTCACCATTAGTTTGCCTAAAGACTTGGTCCCCCACATAGATGATTGTGTTAATTGGGGCAAGGTCTTTGCAGCGACGTACGCGCAGTGCTTTGGCACTCCGTCTATGTTGCAGCTGCCCTCCGTTATCAAACGAGTTCAAGAGAACCATGGTGCGGAGTCTGCGATAGAATTAGGGATGCGGCTCCTCGGTCAATTTGACCTGGTGGCTACCATGATAATGGGAAACCTTAAGGGTGATGCTTTGCATTTCCAGGTTCGTAATGAACTGAAGCGAGTTGCTGAGGAGGACAAACCGCAGGAATTTGCGAAAATAATCGCAGAGGCATATCGGGATTTGGGTCGTAGCTCTTTAGGAGTTAAGCCTGTCATAAAGAATCCCGATCTAAAACAGCAGGGTAAGGCAGAAACCTCTGGTAAGGACGACCGACCAAGTTTTCCAAATCAAAATTGGCGGTTTAAACAACAGGGAAAGCAGCAGCAACAGAAACAGGGCTCTCGGCCTGCCTCTCCCGTACAGTCAAGTAGTGAACGCACTTATGATCTGCGCGATCGTGCTACTATAAAGTCTCCTGATAGATTTCAGGTTTCTGAACAGCGCTCTCCTCGTTCTTCACAGGAAACATCGGCTACACAGTCCGGTGGCGGAGGCGGTGGCAAAGGTCGGGGTGCTCCACAACAGCGTGACCAACCCCGACAGACTGAGGGTAAAGGCAAGCAGGACGAATTTGCACGACAAAGACCCCCGTTTCAGAAGAAGAAAGTGGCGGCTCTGACAGCAAGATATGCCTCAGATAGTGCGGACACAGCTTCGGAACCGGACATGGGCGCTGACGCTCCTGGACAGCGCAGCGGAAATTACCATAGTCCGTCACGCTCTGCGTCCATTTCTGGCGGTGACAGCAACTGATATATCGGTTACTGTTGAAACAGCTGACACCAGAGTGGCTCCCCCTGATAGACTTTACGAAATAGTCTTATTAATTGAGGGTGACATACAACGTACAATAAAAGGGATTTTTTGGGATAATCTGACCACCACCTATGATATCCTCCTAGCGGAGGCAGATTGGCCTCCGGCGTTCATTTTAGAGGCTCCTAGAGGGGAGGAAGTAATCCTCCCGTCCTTTGCGCACACAGTGCCTAAGGACCAAGCTGAAGTGTATGCTGGGGAGTGGGCGCTTGCGCTTGCGCCGGCGGTGTATCGTACTCAGGTGGGATGGGACAGATTGTCCCCCTGCCATGAGATTCCATTGGAATATCAGGGTGTTATTGAAACATGTGTGTCCCCTATGAATAACCCTTTATTCACTGTAACGAAGCCTGACGGCTCGTACCGTTTAGTTTTGGATTACCGGCTCCTAAACTCCCATTGCCGGACCTGCGCGGTACAAAATACACATAGCTTGGCTTTGGTCGACAGTCTCGTGCGTAAAAGGTTTAAAACGACACTTGACATTTCCAATGGCTTTTTTAGCCACAACCTGTCCACACTGAGTAGCCAGTGGACGGCGTTTACTTCGGGCGGCAAACAAAAACAGTTTACAAGATTGGCCATGGGTTACAAAAATAGCCCTGGCGTCTTTTCTGCTCGCGTGGTTTCTCTCTTAGAAAGAATAGACCCCGACGCATACTCCTATGTTGACGATATCTATCTTACGGATGATGAGCTGATGCCACATCTGTCTCGAGTCGACAATATTATCGTGAGTTTTGCTGACTATGGCTACAAATTCAATTTTGCGAAGTCTCACATCGCAGAATATACGGTGTTGTTTTTGGGCTACGAGCTCAACAATGAAGGTAAGGGGTTAGCCCCCCACTTTCTGGAGAAGTGTGCACGCTTAAGTGCTCCTACGACACTGAAGAAATTACAATCTCTGCTGGGTTTTCTGAATTTCGGCCGTACGTACATTCCTGATTATGCCCAGCGTATCAAGCCGCTTTACGCCTTGGTACAACCTTCGTTTTCGAAGTCTAGCTGGCAGCTAGAACACTCTGCAATTTTACAGTCTTTACAGGCTGACCTTCTTGCTTCACAATACTTGCTGACACGTGATAACCGCACTAACCTGGTAATAAGAATAGTACCAGGCGCCGTGGGGTTCACGTATTTGACGTTTATTGAGGGCGACACAGTCCCCATTGCGTACAAATCCCACTTGTACACCTCTGCTGAATTACGTTTTTCCACGGTCGAAAAAGTTCTGACTGCTGTACAGATGGCGATCCTCAAGGAACGCGCACTTTCGCATGGGAAACAGATTCTGGTTGTAACACCATATCCTGCTTTAGAGGCAGTGACTAAAGCAAGTGTACCAAATTCTAAAGCTTTGCATCCACGGTGGATACAATGGGCCACAACACTGACGTCGCCAGATGTCACTTACATCTTTGATGCCTCATTACAGACTCAAGAGTACTTGCAGTATGAATTCGTTCATCCGGCACCTCTGTCTTTGCGCCCGCTCGAAGAATACCATTGTGTCATATACACTGACGGGTCTGCGCAACCCGCAATTGGATCGAAGCACGCTTATTCAGCGGCTTGCGCAATTGTCGTAGGTACATTCGTAAATGGTGAATTCCAATCTGATGCAGTGCATACGCAGTCATTGGGTGATTGTACCGCGCAATTAGCGGAGCTTCGGGCTCTGGTGCTTGCACTGGAGTTTGCTGATCCCCGAGTCACTACTCTTATAGTGAGTGACTCCTTCTACTGTGTCCAGTCCTACAATGACAATTTACACTTCTGGTCTCAGAATGATTATCGAGACACTAAAGGTAGCACAATTAAGCATAAAACGCTTTGGGTTTGAGTGGCAGACTTTAAAGAACGTCTCCCTCTCGTGAGTGTTATTCACACTCTTGGTCACCAGCGGCTTGGTGTCCATGCTGTCGGCAACAGCTTAGCTGACGAGGCAGCGAAAACAGCAGTGGCTACATACTTAGTGGCAGCAGTTACAAGATCCAAAAGTAAGATTGATGATGACATCTTGGCAGCTATTGCTGCTACAGAGAAGGGAGGTGATTACCCGAAGGGTTTTCCCTCTCGTTATATTTATCATTTAAGTCCTGATAACGTCCCATTAGTGAGGATTAACGACGTTGGTGACAGAATTATTCCCAACGCGGACTGCAGACCAGCACTGATCCTAGCTGCGCACGAGGGGTTGGCGTCAGCCCACGCCGGTGTGTCAGCTACAATATCTCTGCTACAACAACGTTACTGGTGGTTTGGTTTATATAAACAAGCACGCGCATATGTTCTTGATTGTGACATTTGCCAACAGATTAAACCTTCTACTGTTGCGCGCCCACCACAGACACAGCTGTACATCTCTAATAAGCCATTTGGTTGTGTTTATTTAGATCACTGCGGTCCTTTTTCTTCTGATACTGCGTACAAGTATATCTTGGTTGCAGTGGATTCGTGCACACATTTTCTTTGGGTATGGCCACAAAGGAGTGCTGACTCGCGGACTGTCATCAGGGATTTGCGTGTCTTTGTGGGAACTTTTGCGTGTGGTACCTTCCATTCTGATCAGGGCCCTGCGTTCGCCTCTAAGGCTTACAAGGAGGCTATGAGAAATTTGGGGGTCCTAGTCAAATTTTCGTCCCCCTACCGACCTGAGGGTAATAGTGTGGTGGAGCGAATGAACCGTGACTTAAAGCAATCCTTAACAGCACGTGTTTTAGGCACAGGCCGGAACTGGCTAGCCCATTTGTATAACGTCCAACGTGCACTTAATAATCTCCCTAGAAGGTCTCTGGGTGGGCGTAAATGATGCTCTTCGGAATCAGAATGTTTGTTCCAGACCTTGATGGTCTAGACATTGCGGCGTCGACCGCACCCTTTGACGTAGATGATCACTGTGCTGTTTTGCAGACTCTACAAGAAGCCAGAGACTCTCTTTCGAAAGAACATTTGCCCTCCACGTCTGAAGCTGAGGTTCAGATTCCAGTAGTCGGCTGGCTACCCCGAGTTGGAGATCTGGTCCGTGAGAAGGTGGAGAACAAGAAGGAGTTCGGCCGCTCTTATCGTGCACCAGTTCCAGTGCTTGGAGTGCAGGGTACAAGAACAGTCATTTTACCTCCACTTCCTGGTCGCAAAGAAAACAGGTACATCTCTATTGACAATGTCAAACTTCAGCGAGTGGCCGATACTTCTTAGTATGACTCCGGCAGTTTCATGCCAGACAATGCAAAGAAATTCAATGTTTGTTCCTGCTTCTAACACCTTGTCTGATGTTGCCATCGAGATGCATTCAGTTACTGATCCCTTGCTGATACCACCGGCTGGTGGTTTGCCCGAAGAGACTGAGTATGCTTATCCTACACGTGGACCCTCGCCTGTTTTACAATCTACAGCACTTGGCCAGTCCCGTTTTTCCTTTGACACTAACTCTTTGCCCTCAACTCCCCCATCGAACATTGCTGTTTTTGTAAGTTGGTTTAAGAGAAATTTTTTGATAGCCCCTTGGACATACATCTGGTTGCTGCTTTTCAGTATTTTTTTGTTTATGTCCATTGGATTTGTTATAGTTTTTTTCCGTTTGGTGGATGGCCATTATCTCAAAGAGAGATCGACAATTAGACTTATCAATGGAACTTTGGCCCCCCACTCCTCATCCCACATCATGAAAAGGGACCAGACTTTTGTGAATATTACTGCCTGGCCCGTCATGGATGGAATCGCATGGGATGCAGTTAAATTTCAAATTCATGGGCCTACAGAGGTCATTAATGTGCCTAATGTATTTCGTGTTTCTATGGGTGATGTAGTTAAACAGAACATACGTTCTGATGATTGGGATGTACACGCCATTGAGGCACTGTTTTCAGATTTGAAATATTATGCCGCTTTTGATGCTGAGGATTTGTATGAAAATGCGGCTAATTATCCAGAACAGTATTGTTTTCAACATTATGGCAATCACTTCCTGCATAAAGCGAATACATTTAGAAATTTTGTAAATTTTACCCAGTGGGAACACTGTCCCACCCCCTCGTTTGGCAGTTCACATACATTAGTTGATAAGTTTACTTATTTTACTGATTTCAGTGTTTCAGCCCCGGCATCCTTTTATTTTAAAGTTAAGCCTGAGTCTGCCTCCAAGGTTAGACTGACACACACCAAATTGCTTTATTCTAAGTCCTTTATGGATGAGTTGTCAATCAAAGGTTATGATCTATGGAAGGCTACTATTGATCTTAAGTCGGTTTGGGGTTCCAAACCGTGGCAGGTTCAGGGAACTGAAGCTTTACACCGTGCCTGTCTAGTACCAAATCATATGTTGTTTTTAAATTCAACCATCTTCCAAACCACCTGTTTCGGATTGGCCACTTCTAAAAAACTAAATTCGCCTTCTGTGCCGGATCTGGGCGCTTACCCAAATTGGAATAACCACACAGATCTGTCCCTTCCTGCTTTGCAGTTATTAGTTTCTAATTCATCTTTCAATATTTCGAAATTTAGTAATGTGGGATGGTTAATTTGGCAAAGCAGTTCTGATACCTGTCAACGTCGTTTTCTAGGGCTGAAACCGGGGTATACTCAGGATCGCGTAGACCCCCGGTTTGAGTCGTCACATACAGTAACTACCTACTCTGGTGCCAATTCCGATCCGGTAAAAACCGGGTACGAACCGTCGGACGGAGCCCTATCTCCGTCCGACTCGTACCCGGTGCTAAATCCATCCGAAAATGCAAGTACGATTCGCACGGAAACACCATTTCCGTACGAATCGAACAAAACACCGACCGAACAGAAACTAAACACAATTCCGATCCTGAAAGGCGCCGACCTGACGTCGGTACGCATCCAGCCTACGTTTCACGAACCAGGAAGTACGAATCGAACCGACGTCATCCCGCACGGAAAATATTTACCGGCTGCCAAAAACTGCCGGGAAATCAGGACGACACACGCAAGGAGCAGCTGGACGCGACGAACAGACATGGACCCGAACCTACGTGCCATCCCTGCCCTCCTAGCAGTCCACCTGGCGTACAGGAACCGACGCAGACGCCGCAGAAGGTCAGCACAACAACCAGGGGCAAAGGGGGGGGCAGGGGCAGGACACACAACACCAACACATGGTACCAAATCACACATGGCCTGGACATACCTGACCATCAGGGCCTGGTCACTTCCAGGGGGTGGGGGCGAGGCCAGCAACGCAAGCGTCCGCCACAACGGAAGTGGATGGTCACGCGAACCGGTACGTACCCTACCCAGGCCGCAAGAGCGTGGGTACGGAACGCACCACGCGTCCCCCTACGTCACTCCAACAATGGCGGTACGGCCCGTACCCACGTCAGAAAGGCCTTGGTACGGCTCGTACCAGCATTGCTGGGGTCATGTAGGGGTACGCGTGGTACGACCCGTAGCCACGCCCCCAAGGCCTGTGTACGGTGCGGACCCCACGGCACCGCAACAATGGGGGGACGCACCGTACCCACCCACCAAAGGCATGGGTACGGCCCGTACCCAGGCACGCAGAGCGTGGGTAGGGGTATGTACGGACCGTACCCCCACCCGTGGAAGTACGGCCCGTACCCCCACCCGTGTATGTACGCACCGAACCCCCACCCGTGTATGTACGCACCGAACCACCACCCGTGTATGTACGCCCCGAACCCCCACCCCAGCAGTGTATGTATGCCCCGAACCCCCACCCGTGTATGTACGCACCGAACCCCCACCCCAGCAGTGTATGTACGCCCCGACCCCCAACCCGTGTATGTACGCACCGAACCCCCACCCCAGCAGTGTATGTACGCCCCGAACCCCCACCCGTGTATGTACGCACCGAACCCCCACCCGTGTATGTACGCACCGAACCACCACCCGTGTATGTACGCCCCGAACCCCCACCCCAGCAGTGTATGTACGCCCTGAACCCCCACCCGTGTATGTACGCACCGAACCCCCACCCCAGCAGTGTATGTACGCCCCGACCCCCAACCCGTGTATGTACGCACCGAACCCCCACCCCAGCAGTGTATGTACGCCCCGAACCCCCACCCGTGTATGTACGCACCGAACCCCCACCCGTGTATGTACGCCCCGAACCCCCACCCATGGATGTACGCCCCGAACCCCCACCCCAGCAGTGTATGTACGCCCTGAACCCCCACCCGTGTATGTACGCACCAAACCCCCACCCGTGTATGTACGCCCCGAACCCCCACCCGTGTATGTACGCCCCGAACCCCCACCCCAGCAGTGTATGTACGCCCCGAACCCCCACCCCAGCAGTGTATGTACGCCCCGAACCCCCACCCGTGTATGTACGCACCGAACCCCCACCCGTGTATGTACGCCCCGAACCCCCACCCCAGCAGTGTATGTACGCCCGAACCCCCACCCGTGTATGTACGCACCGAACCCCCACCCGTGTATGTATGCCCCGAACCCCCACCCGTGTATGTACGCCCCGAACCCCCACCCCAGCAGTGTATGTACGCCCCGAACCCCCACCCGTGTATGTACGCACCGAACCCCCACCCGTGTATGTACGCCCCGAACCCCCACCCGTGTATGTATGCCCCGAACCCCCACCCCAGCAGTGTATGTACGCCCCGAACCCCCACCCGTGTATGTACGCACCGAACCCCCACCCCAGCAGTGTATGTACGCCCCGAACCCCCACCCGTGTATGTACGCACCGAACCACCACCCGTGTATGTACGCATTGGACCCCCACCCCAGCAGTGTATGTACACCCCGAACCCCCACCCGTGTATGTACGCCCCCAAACCCCCACCCGTGTATGTACGCCCCGAACCCCCACCCGTGTATGTACGCCCCGAACCCCCACCCCAGCAGTGTATGTACGCCCCGAACCCCCACCCGTGTATGTACGCACCGAACCACCACCCGTGTATGTACGCACCGAACCCCCACCCGTGTATGTACGCACCTAACTGTGGAAATTTAGCGTGCAAACTGAACATTATCTGCGCCATCTTGCCTCTCCCCAGCGCCACGCACAGCGAATGCACGGCCGCCATTTTAGGCACCCCACTCTCTCCCCGCTCACTCTCGACCGCCAGCGCTTTCCCCTGGCGCTGCAAGCATCCCCCGCGCGCTGGCCACCCCCGCTCTCTCATACAGGCCATAAACCCTCTCCTTCTGCGCGACCCTGCTACGGAACCACTTCCGACCGACAACCCATACATGGTCATGCCTCTCCTTTGATAACCCCCTTCCTCTGCGCCCCATTGTCTGAACTAGTCCCAGGCCATCACCTAGCCCTGCGGATGCAGTTTATTGCCCCTACTGTAAGGGAAACACCCCACATCAAAGGGATTACAGTAGATCAAGGCCCCTACCCTCTGAGACCCGGCCGGTTGCACACACCCCCGGGAATTAGCGGAATTCCCTGCTGCGCGATAGCCATCTCCCACTGCGGGTAGGGTGGGAACTTCTACTGTATCTATGTGTGGGATTGGATCTGAACCGGGGCTTCAGGGGATGTTCTTTCAGGCATCAAGGGAGTCTCAAGAATATACTATGTGTAATAAAGCAATAAACCAGTGTATAAGAGACCAGGTCTCAGAGCTGCAGTTAGAGCACCTCGTGACGATACCTTGCTGTCTGATCTGATGTGTTCTGCTCCGACGGAATAAAACTTTGTTTCCTGCCTTCCAGTCTCCGGCGCCTGCCTCTTTTATTGGAAAATTATCGAGTGGTATGAGAGGCGATTACCGCCGGGCAAATACTTGAAAGATTATCGACTGAAACTGCCGCTACCATTTAACAATTGGCGTCCCAAACGTGGGGCCCATCAGCGACACGTGGATCCAGTGGGAGAGGTCCCGACGACAGAGTGAACGACTGCAACGATCGGGAGAGCTCCTGCCCAATAGACCCTCGTCTGGCAGCCGATCATCCGAACTTCACTGGTTCCGAGCAGACCTCTCTCGAGTGATCTACGGTCCTGACTGGGAACCATCAGGAGTGCCGCGGCAAATACGGAGAATAGAGGACGATCGGGCGCTGGAGGCGGAAGACGAGAAACTGTCCACGCGGTCCGGGTAAGGTCGTGAAATACGACAAAAGTGCGAAATAATTGATTGATTGTTTGAATACTAGTATTGCTCATTGATTGTTCTCTTTGAGATATTCGCTGTCTACAAACGGGGAGGAGTAGAAATACTCTCTCTCTCTCTCCCTTTGCAGATAGTGAAGGGTAGGTAACGCAGACTTTTGTCCCCGTTGAAACCCGTCGTGCCTATCTTTATCTCCCCATTGATTGATTGTCCGAACATTGATTGTTTTGAAGAATAGTGCTTTTTGAGATATTCTCTGTTTGCAAATAACGTAGAATAGGAATATTCTGTCTAGTCTTTGCAAATAGTGAAGGGTAGGTAACGCAGACTTTTGTCCCCGTTGAAACCCGTCGTGCCTATCTTTATCTCCCCATTGATTGATTGATTGATTGTCCGAACACTAGTTGTTCGATATTGGTTCTTTGGAGGTATTCTCTGCTTACAAATAACGAGGAATAGAGATATTCTGTCTAGTCTTTGCAAGCAGTGAAAAGATAGGTAGTGCTGACTTTTGTCCCCGTTGAAACCCGTCATGCCTATCTTCTCCCCACTGATTGGTAGTTGGTTCTGCCCGGACCGCTTATTAGAGGTGAACCACCCGGCTCCACTGGAAGGCACCCCTAATAAGGACATGTTCACTAAATATGGACTAGTCGCCGTAGCTTATAGCAAGCTGTGGCATAAATATACCAAGAAGGACCCCGAAAGTCAGTGGCCACTGATGGGATCCTTCGACGACCGCAAGATAGAAGCGCTAGAAGTAGCTCTGCGTAACAATAAGACGACGCCTACTATGCTTGACAGTATTGGCATGTGGCGCAAAGAAGCGACACAACGGAAAAAGAGGGAAGAAGTAAAAGCAGAAAAGGAATTACGAAAGGCAGCTCACCTTGCCGCTAAAAAGTTAGAAGAAGACATAAAGGAGAGAAGGGAAACTAAACTAAGACAGGAGCCCGAAACCTCAGGCCAGTACGCTGTTAGGACCCCTTCTTTGCTCTACCCTGAGTTGTCCTCCAAGCAGCGAACGAATGACGAATTACTGTTAGGTCCCCCGATCATTTACATGCCCCCTCCGTATGCACCCTCCCAATCAGTAGTGCAACACCCACAACCCCCGAACACGAGCGAAAGCAGTACAGGGGCCTCGGCCCTCACGGCCTCCGCGCCGGCTGAGCCTCTTGTACTGAACCCGATGTCGACTACAACGCTAGATGACCATGAGATGGGAAAGAAAGAGTCCACCAGAATGAATCGATTAACTAAGGATGAAAGATCAGGAATCGATAGGATAGTAGGGACGCTGGTGGAGCGAAAAGAAAGTGAGGAGTATATAACAGACGTGTATAGCTCGTATGCCGACAGCCGCAGACGACACTTCGTCGTACGGCTCTGTTATCACGCCCTGAATGCATATGAGGACAGATACCACGATAAAGGTCCCGAAGGCTTAGCGGCCCTATATAGGAAGGTAGACATTGGGGAAGAAGGAGAGGGCGATGTAACGAACCTCTTCACTCGTACACTCGAGGTCTACCGACACCTTAAAGAACATGGACAGACCACCAAAACAGAAACCCCCATAGCAACTAAGCCCCAGGGAGGAAGGGCCGATGCCATGATGCCCATTAAAGAAGCTGCCCCCTACTGGGTCCCCCCACGGGGTCAGGGAACACACGACGACATCAACCACCAAGATGCGAAGGGAAGGGTTGTATATAACTGGGTCTACCAGCCGTGGGACCGGCAAGATATTTTGACCTTTAGAAAGACTCTACCCGACTTGAGAAAGAACCCGACTGCCTTCTACACTGAATTGGGTACAGCCTTAGGCTCAACGATAATGACGTTGGCAGATATCGACTTGTTCTTTGGGCTATGCCTGCCGGCTGATGTGTGGAAACAAATCCGGAAAGTTGACCACGCTGAGCCGTTCGGATATACCTGGATACAACTCGATACCATAGACAAGCAGCGAGAACCTGGACAGAAACCCCCGAAAGCCATCTTAGAGCTCCCAGACAAGATTGTACAAAAGCTGAAGACTCTAATCCCAGAAAGAAAGGTAGACTGGTCGATAGTGACGGCTTGCCGCCAGAAACCCCAGGAGGATGTGTCTGAATACTTCTCCCGATTCGAGACTGTGTTTTCCGATTACAGTGGCCAAGACATGACCACCGCAACCGGACACCACCTCTTTGTCCAGAATTATGTAAAGGGTCTGTCTCAAGAAGTTTCCCAGAAGCTACAGACCAGCGAGAGCAGTTGGGCAGCCTCCAAACCCGCAGCAATTCTCCAGATGGCCCAATACTACGAAAACCAGAAGAACGAGAACGATAGGGCGTCAGAGAAGAAGAAAAAGGAATTAAAGGAGAGGGTGATGATAGCACAGTTGCAAGGGGTGACCATAGGAAGGGAACCCCCAAAAGATAATTACCAACCAACCGCCCCTAGAAAGCTACCCCCTAGAGACCATACACCTACACCCTACAACGGACGGAGAGACTTAGATGGAAATCAATGTGCGTTCTGTAGAGGGTTCGGACACTGGAAATCCCAGTGCCCGGTCCTTCTGGAAATAAACAAGAATAGGGACCCCAGAGACACAGCATATGACCCCAGAAATAGAGGACAGGGACGAGGGCACACGAACAACACCATCAACGACAGGCCAGGCAGACCAAACACCTTTGATCGCCCCCGCCAAAACCAGCGTCAGCAGTCCGACTATGAGAGCACTCATGACTTCGCATAGGACCGCCAGGGGCAAGGGAGGGATCCAGTCGAACTCCGTGTTGACCAGCAAGGTCCTTACGTCACCGCTAAGGTCTTGGGCACAAAATCTCCATTCCTGGTAGATACTGGGGCGACACGTAGTGCGTTATCTAAACGACTGATTCCTAGGGCACCCTTGTCTGGCTCACACGTAACCTCAATAGGCTTTGACGGAACGCCCTCCACTAACCCCTTATCAGCACCAATCTCCTTTGACTTAGAAGATAACACCACTGACACGACCTTTCTGCTCTCCTCCAACACCCCCGATGCTATTATGGGACTTGATTTGCTAAAACATTTTCGAGCCACTATCAGATGCTCCCCAGACGGAGTTCGAGTCATCCTACACGATAACCCAGATCTGTCCAGACCCTGTCACACACGGCGTATGCTCTCTATAACCGATGCTGATATGTCCCTACTCGACACATTACCTTCACATCTATGGGCTAAAACCGACTCAGATGTAGGGCGCATGGTGATCGACCCGGTACACATAACCGTCCGACCGGACGCAGTGCTCCCAAAGCTTCCACAGTATCGGATATCACCCGAAGGCGAGAAGGCATTGGTGGAAATCATCGAGTCCCTGGTCGAGGCAGGAGTGGTAGAAGAAGTAGTGAGTAATGTTTGCAACAGCCCTATCCTACCCATTGTAAAGAAGCAAGGCGAGGGGGATGAGAAAGCCTACCGTTTCATTGTTGACTTGCGAGAGGTTAACAAAGTAGTCATACCCCAGTACCCCGTAGTCTCAGACATCACCACCATCCTCACCCTGATTCCATCCACTGCCACCATCTTTACTGTTATTGACCTCAAGAACGCATTCTTTTCCATCCCCATCCACCCAGACAGCCGCTACCTGTTCGGCTTCACTTTAAAAGCCCGTTCGTACAGATTCTGCAGGGCACCCCAAGGCTACACTGAGAGTCCCAGTATTTACAGCCAAGCCCTCAAGAGGCAACTGGATGCAGTCCAACTACCCGATGGAGTGGTATTGATACAGTACGTCGATGACATTCTTTTGGCGGCCGACACCACTCCTCTTGCCGTCACAGCCACGATTCACCTCCTCCGCTTCCTTGCGGAGAACGGTCACAAGGTCTCCAGAAAGAAATTGCAATTCTGCCAGCCCCAGGTAACTTATCTAGGCCACCTACTATCCAAAGACGGGAGGAAACTTACCCCTGACCGAATTCAAACCATCCTAGAAACCCCTGTTCCCAAAACTCAGAAGCAAGTACGATCCCTAGTGGGCCTCACCTCCTTTTGTCGACAGTGGTTGCCAAACTTCAGTCTCACCATAAAGCCTCTGCTTTCCCTGCTGGCTAAGGATGTCCCCTTCCCCCTCCCCTGGACACCCGAATGCCAATCCTCCTTCAAAGAATTACGAGACGCCCTCTGCTCGGCCCCAGTCCTAGGAACCCCAGACTACACTAAACCTTTCTCCCTCTACACCCACGAAAGGGAGGGATGTGCGTTGTCTGTCCTAACCCAGTCCATAGGCCCTAAGCAACGCCCTTGTGCCTACTTCTCTGCCACTCTCGACCCCGTAGCCAGAGCCTTGCCCGCCTGCCTTCGAGCAGTAGCCGCCGCTGCTGTCTCTATCCGACAAAGTGAGGGGATCGTGCTCTCGAACCCCCTCACAGTATTGGTACCCCATGCTGTTGATACCCTCCTGAACCAAACCAAGACTCAACACCTGACTAGCGCACGACTGACTGGGTATGAACTGACTCTGCTTGCACCCCATATCACATTGAAACGATGCACCACTCTGAATCCAGCTACTCTACTACCTCTCCCTGACGCTGACCCCAATGCATCCCCTATACATGACTGCGTGACCCTCACCGACGAACAAACCAAGAGTAGGGTTGACCTCCGGGATACTGCCTTCCCGGACCCTGACGGAGAACTGTGGGTGGATGGCTCATGCATCAAGCTCCCTGATGGCACCACCTCAGCTGCCTATGCAGTCACCACAGCTCGAACAGTTGTTGAGACAGCCCGCATCACACAGCGATCCGCACAGGCGGCTGAACTAATTGCCCTCACACGAGCCTGCATCCTGGCAGCAGGGACAACCGCAAACATTTACACAGACAGTCAGTATGCCTTTGGGGTAGTTCACCACTTCGGGCTCTTATGGAAAGAGAGGGGATTCTTGACTTCTCATGGCACGCCCATCCTGCATGGAGATCTAGTCTCTGCCCTGACCGAAGCAGTCCTCCTCCCCACACGGATAGCTGTGATCAAATGCCAGGCACACAAGAAGGTGACAGACATTATAGGTCAGGGAAATGCACTAGCTGACATTACTGCCCGAACCACAGCCGAGAATAGGTCCACGACCCGCATGTACGTGACCAGGTCACAAACTGAGAAATGGAAGGATGCTAGGGAAACGATTAGGGATATCCAACTAGCCAGCACACCACACGAATTAACTGAATGGGCCCGGGTAGGATTGAAGGACGATGACGGTTGTTGGCGAACTAAAGACTCGAACAAATGGTTGCTACCCGACTCATACTTGATCCCCATGCTGACCATGGCACACTCCCCCGCACACATAGGGTCTGCCCCCATGATCGAACTCATCTCCAAAGTCTGGCACAACGACAGAATACCAGACTCAGCCAAACGTCTGGTCCAACAATGCCTAGTATGCCTCCAACACAACCCTGGGAAAGGAACTGCTGTACCCCGGGGAGGGTTTGGGGTCCCCAATCACCCCTTTGAAGTCCTACAAATGGACTACGTCCAGCTAGAAAGGTGCCAAGGTTTAAAGTATGTGCTTGTCGTTGTGTGTGCCTTCAGCAAGTGGGTGGAAGCCTACCCGACCCATGATAACACCGCTATGACTACCGCAAAAGTACTACTGAAGGAGTTCTTCCCCCGATACGGCCTTTGTCGAATTTTGTGGAGCGACAATGGCCCCCACTTCGTAGCCGAAGTTATCCAACTCATCTTAAAAGGGTTGGGTGTAAAACAGAAGTTCCATGCGGTCTTCCATCCCCAATCTGCAGGCCTGGTTGAGCGACACAATGCCACATTGAAGCTTAAGATAGCAAAAATAGTCGCCACCACAGGACTAAGATGGCCAGACGCTCTCCCACTAGCATTGCTATCAATGCGTTCCACCCCCACCAAACACCACTTAACCCCCTACGAGGTCGTCTTTGGGCGGCCCATGAACCTTTGGACTGCACCAAAACCATCATCCATCCACGACGTCCCGGACGTCCTCATGTCTGACTATTTGTATAACCTAACTAAGACGTTGTCTGTTATCCATCAGCAGGTGCTGCACGCCATTCCCGATGTTTCCAGGGGCCCGGGACACGACATCCAACCCGGTGACTTCGTCTTAGTGCGTAACTTCCAGCGCACCAAGAGTCTGGAGCCCCGGTGGACGGGCCCCCTGCAAGTCCTGATCACCACCCGAACAGCTCTTCGAGTGGAGGGGAAACGCAATTGGCTGCATGCACACCACTGCAAGAAGGTATCACCGACCCTGACAACCACGGACAACATCACCGCCCAAGAGGAACTACTGGACAAAGACCGACCATCCCTGAGCCGCTGCCCGGATACAGAGACACTTGAGTTGATTGAATATCCCGATCCCACTGTGCCATCCAAAGAAGGGTATAACTTGCGACGAAAGGAGAGAACTTCGGCTAAGCAGACCACAGGCTAAGTGGAAATCTCAGAACGGTAGCCTAGTCACCTCAAAGGCCACCAGGAGAGAAACTAAAACAAAGTCTGTGGTTCTGCCCGCTACCGAGTCTCTTGAAGGTGATGGAAGCGCCCGACATGAAGATGATGGAAGCAACCGGACGTCCGAAGATCCACTTCAAAAACCCAAAGACTGACCGAATGCACAGCTTTAAGACAATAGCACTTTTCATTTCCCTTCTCTTTTGCCTTCTCCTCGTGGTTACCTTCTGGATCATGGAGGAGAGCACACCCGCTCATAAGACATTGCTGACTACCGTTCAACCTACCACCACGAAAGAACACCATCTGATCTCACTTTCACCCCAACTCCGAGAAAGGCGTAAGGAGTTCTGGAATAACTCTTTTGTGCAGTTACTCCACCAACACAATCTTGCCACCAACGCCACTAACTGCTGGATCTGTGGATTGCTACCACATGCCACTGGGCACTCAATCCCTTTCATCCCTTCACCTTTTTCTGTCCATGGTTCCTGCCTCGCCTGGCTGATCCTCCTGCAGGAGAGCTACAAGGACAATGCCACTTCCGGCAGAACCATGTCACACTTCTACCATGGGTTCTGGCTGAACAAAACTGGTAGAACTTCCGCCCTCTTCTGCCCTCTGAGATCGAACACTTCCTTTCACATGGACATCCCTGCCAAAGAACGAGTTGAAATGCAAGTGTTCAACAATCCAGCCAGACCCACCTTCTCTTACCTCCGAAAACGGACGGCCGCCACCCTAACAGTGGCCCTGTCCGTCATCAACATCACTGGATCTGTATGCCTCGAAGGCCTGGGGGCACAGCTGGTGGGCCACAGCTCCTGCCTCATCACCCGAACATTGGACTCAGTTGACCCACCTTCCTTTGTTGCCTCCCCGAATATGTACTTCGTGTGTGGTACTAAGGCCTACACCTGGCTCCCGAAAGGTTGGGGAGGCACCTGCTACATCGCCTTTGTCCTTCCTCCGACGTATGTGGCTCCAGCAAACCATCACCGACAGAAACGTGCCAAAGACATTGTACAAACCGACTCCACCAGAGCACAGTTCATGGACGCAGTAAAGGGTCTTGTTCCGCTCTGGGGTCCGATGGCAAACAGCCGTGCCATCCGCCACTTAACCCAGGCAGTCGAAACAGCAATGAACATTACAGCTGGCGCCCTCGCCAACAACACCGCTGAGCTTCAGGCCGTCCGCCTGGTGGCTCTCCAGAACCGCCTTGTTCTAGATGTGGTTCTGGCTGACCGCGGAGGAGCATGCCGCATCATTGGGTCCAGCTGTTGTACCTACGTACCGGATAACTCACCCTCAGTCTACAAAGCAATTGAACACCTCCACAGACTGTCCACAGAGGTCCATCAAGAACAAGAGGAATGGTCACTGGGGAGTTGGTTTTGGGACGCTATTAAAGGTTGGGGATGGAGGATGTTTTCATTCATCCTCATACCAATCATGATACTATGTGGATGTTGCTTGGGGATTCAGTGTCTGCCACCTTTATGTTCGCTTTTTATGAACTGCATCTGCCCTAAGACTTTGGACTTTGAAACTGAGCGGATGAAAGCTCTGAATGAGGTGGAGGTACGGGGTATTATGGGGATAGATCCAAACTAGGCAAGCTGGCGAGACATGTTAAAAGGGAGGACTGTGGAAATTTAGCGTGCAAACTGAACATTATCTGCGCCATCTTGCCTCTCCCCAGCGCCACGCACAGCGAATGCACGGCCGCCATTTTAGGCACCCCACTCTCTCCCCGCTCACTCTCGACCGCCAGCGCTTTCCCCTGGCGCTGCAAGCATCCCCCGCGCGCTGGCCACCCCCGCTCTCTCATACAGGCCATAAACCCTCTCCTTCTGCGCGACCCTGCTACGGAACCACTTCCGACCGACAACCCATACATGGTCATGCCTCTCCTTTGATAACCCCCTTCCTCTGCGCCCCATTGTCTGAACTAGTCCCAGGCCATCACCTAGCCCTGCGGATGCAGTTTATTGCCCCTACTGTAAGGGAAACACCCCACATCAAAGGGATTACAGTAGATCAAGGCCCCTACCCTCTGAGACCCGGCCGGTTGCACACACCCCCGGGAATTAGCGGAATTCCCTGCTGCGCGATAGCCATCTCCCACTGCGGGTAGGGTGGGAACTTCTACTGTATCTATGTGTGGGATTGGATCTGAACCGGGGCTTCAGGGGATGTTCTTTCAGGCATCAAGGGAGTCTCAAGAATATACTATGTGTAATAAAGCAATAAACCAGTGTATAAGAGACCAGGTCTCAGAGATGCAGTTAGAGCACCTCGTGACGATACCTTGCTGTCTGATCTGATGTGTTCTGCTCCGACGGAATAAAACTTTGTTTCCTGCCTTCCAGTCTCCGGCGCCTGCCTCTTTTATTGGTAAATTATCGAGTGGTATGAGAGGCGATTACCGCCGGGCAAATACTTGAAAGATTATCGACTGAAACTGCCGCTACCATTTAACATAACCTGCAATAAGAATGGTGTGTGCCAAACACCCCCAGCAGTGCCCAGACATAGGAGGGGTGGGTGCAGAGTCCTCCCAGCAGTGCCCAGAGACAGGAGGGGTGTGTGTAGAGTCCTCCCAGCAGTGGCCAGACGCAGGAGGGGTGTGTGCAGAGTCCTCCCAGCAGTGCCCAGACACAGGAGGGGTGGGTGCAGAGTCCTCCCAGCAGTGCCCAGACATAGGACAATATACCCCATCAACAAGTTCAGTGACCAACAAGGGTGATACCCCAGATGCAGGTGGAGCCATCGCTGAGCCAGCATGGCTATATTGAAAGGCAACCCTCACACATCCAGGAAATGTAGACACAGCACAGCACAGCATTTGGGAGACACCCTGCAGGGAAAATGGCCTGCTCCACAGAGGATGGAACACACCTTGGGACAATGTCACCATACAGTGAGAGCAAACATGACCAAATACCATTGGCAGAGACCTTTGTGATGGCACGCAGATGGCAGGGTACACCCCATGAGCAGCACACTCCAACATTTCACAGACCCCTAACACATTATCACCACCCCAACTCAGGGAGCACCAGCACCAACAGCAAGTCCAGGAAAGCATCAGTGTGCAAAACCAAAAGAAAATGCTTTATTCAGCAGGAAAATATCTCTGAGAAAATGTCCACTATGTACAAGGGCCATGGGCCAGGCCAGCAGCAAAGTCCGGGGGGGGGGTACACATCGGGACGTGTGTCCCCTAGCTTGCCTGCACAGTTCACATGTCCATTTCATCCACAGAAGAGGGGGCATCAGGGGGGAGGGTGGAAACAGGCACCGCAGGGACAGGATGGACAAGGGTAGGTGTTGTGGGTGCAGGGAGGGATGATTCTGCCACAGGGGGGGTGCCAGCGCCAAAGGTGGAGGACAGAATGGCGCTGCACACGTCGGCAAGTTCCCCCAGCGACTCCCCCGCACCCAATCGAACCACAGGCCCCAAGGAGGGGGGGGGCAGAGGGATGGGTCGCAGCGCCACTGGGGGAGGGTGTGGACAGGGTGGGGGACTCAACTCCCCTGGCCGGGTCCCGCCTCCACCGCTTGCGGGGTGGTGTCATCCTGGGGCTGGGGGGCACACTTGCAGTGGATGATGCTGTCACCGACTGTTGGCCAGGAGAGCTAAGGGGAGTGGATTTGGAGGGAGTGGGTTGTGTGGACTGCGGACTCCCACTGTGGCTGCGTGTTCTATGTTTCCCCCCCGACCCAGTGGGTGGGCCTTCCTCACCCTGTGTGTGCGTGACAGGAGGTGTGCGCTTCGACTTCCCTGGTGGTGTGGTGCCTGTGTCTGTTGGGGTGCGTGCACGCTGACGTCTGGATGTGCGTGGGACAGGCACGGGAGTGGGAATTGTGGATGGTGCAGGGGTAGGGGGGGGGTAGGCAGCGCTGCAGGAGATCCAGTGCTGCAGTCAGTGTGGAGTCTATGGACCTCAGCAACTGCCGTTGGTCAGACTGCGCAGCCGACATGCCCTCCATGTATGCCTCCATCTGGGTCAGCACCTGGGTGTGGGCATGGAGGACATTTAGCATCGCAGTCTGACCAACCTGCAACTGCCTCAGGATGTCCACAGACTCCGCACTCACCGCAGCAGTGGTGACAGGGGCAGGGGGTGCGGTGCCTGGCAGGAAGGAGACATGTGGGGACCGAGCACGGAGGGAAGGGCCACGAGCAGGTGGGAGGCCGGTGATGGAAACTGAGGTGGCGGTGGGATGTGGAGGGCTGCCATCAGCTGGGGGGGCAGACTCCGCCACCTCTTGGAGCTCAGCCTCGGACCCGTCTGCGTCATAGTCTGTGTTGGCAGTCGACAGGTCCTCTGCCTCACTCCCTTCGGCCTCCGTGCCACTCCATGTGCCAGACAGGACAGCACTGCTGGCACTGGTGCTCAATCCCTCCTCCCGGTCCGTGCTAGTGTCTCCTTCCGTGTCCCCCGGCGATGCTGTGGGCAAGGTGAAGAGACAGGAGATAATCAGACACCTGTACACATATGTCACATGAGTCAAATATACATAGGTCACATTGCATAGCCTGAAAAGCAACAGGAGTAACACCTACAAAACAATGTACACATGTAGGCCATGGAACACACAGTTTGTCGACCCACCATGCCACTGAGACACAATGGAGAGCATGACACAACAGCAAATCACTGCACCTAAAATTTTACAGAGGAGCCAGCCTCTGGGGACAAATGTGCACAGCACCTGCACCACACTGCGTCGTCAAAAAGGGATGAGCATGAATCATATCCATTTACTCTTGCCACATGCTGCAAAGGCAATACATGAAACCAGGCCAAACATGACTGGGTCACTGCACCTTGAGCGTATGTCCAGTCAAACATCACACACAGGCTAAACCCAGCAAGGAGGATGAAGCTTCTGACATGTAGGCCTTGTACGCACAAACCAACCACACCTGAGACAATCTCATTGAGACGGAGAAAGTATGTACACCTCTTACTCTGGGATGAAAACACATGGCCTCCACTAATTCATGACTGTACACACACAGCCCCTGGTGCGCATGTCCACACATCATTGACAGGCAAACATCATCAGATTGTCTCAAAAACACACACAGGTAATGCCCACTGTGAGTATGCACAAGCAAAATGGGTCCCCCTGTACAGTGGACACATGTAGCAACCTGTAGGTCCTAACAGTTGAGCCCAGGGTACAATGCCACCCTACCCAACCCATGGCGAAGACACAGTGAATGGCCATATTGTTGGATGACGCACATGATACCTAGGAAGAGGTGCCCCAGGGCACAGTAGTGCCCACACTCCTCCATGGTCCAGGATGGACATGACTGCAAATTAAGCAACCGTCCCTGCACTTAGCAGGCCTCCCACTCAGGCACATCATGTCAGAGGGCACACAATTGGACATGCATGCTGGAAGGCTGTACATTTTGGAGATACACCCCTATGTCGTGATTCACAATCAGTGCCAAGTGACATGGACACCACAATGACTGAAATTGGCCAGGGCACACGCAAGGTCCCCATACCTGTGGCACATCACCCCCACACATGATGCTGCTAGCATTGGGCACCTGCATGAACTGCCTGCCTAAATAACCTTGTGCAAGAGTGGCTACAGACAGACCAGGGAACACATGGCAAGGAGGGGAAGGGAGGGAGTGAGAACAGCACTGTGCTACTTTGTGGAGAAGTTGACGCACTGCACAATCAAACCCTGGCAGTGTATCCATGCAACTGCACACTTACATTGGCTGGGGACACACAACTGACACACATGTAACTACCCCCTTCCTGCTGCTGCTTCTCCTGTAGGCGCCTGTCCATATCGGGGAAGACCACCGCCAGCACACGCTTCTGGATGTGGGTCAGACGATGGCGCCCACGGTTCTTACGGCTCACAGGTGAGTCCCCCAGCAGGACCCGTGCAATCCTCCTCGTCCAGCACCGGATGTCCTGCCAGCATTTCCTCACCTGAGACAGGCTCCGCCTCCGACCCTCTGTACCCCTCACGGCGCTGACGGCTTCCCTCCAGATCTCCCCCTTGGCAATGGCACCTACCTGTGAGGATGCAAAAGTGAGAATACATTAATCCACATGAGCAAAGACACAGAGACACACATATAGAACAATCCTCTTTATGAACAGGCCATGGTATGCATGCAACTAATTGCACCTTTGTCATAGGGACATTATCCACTGTGGAAGGCCAAATGCACTACGTGCCATTGAAAGTACACGGGTGGCATGAGGGGTACCACACACTCACTGACCAGGGATCACACTGTGCCTCACAGGCTACACCAGGATTATGTACAGCACCTCACAGCAGTCACCTGCCCCAGCACACTGATGCTACCTCAGCAGAGTACACAGACACACACAGGTACAGGACAATCACATGGCATTGCCAACTGCGGGTACACACCTCACTCTGCCCATGTGCCAGTAGACGGGGGTGTCACAGGTGTGGGGCTGTCTCAGCACGGCATGCACACAGCACTGCTCCCTGCTCACATCGGATGGCCAGGCTATATCCATCCCTCATGCTGCTTGTGTGCAACACTCCCCATATGCACTCACCCACATGACAGGGGACTTACACACACACCAATGTGCAGGGGACGAACACGGCCTTTGGACACTCACAGCACAGGTACACTGAACAAACACACATCCATGGGTACTGACACCTGTCACACTGGGGGGAACACAGGATCACATCAGGACTGTGGAAACAACATCCCCAGGAGGAGTATGCAGGCAGAATGTGGCATGCACCTTGCATTCATTGTCACAGTAGGCACTATGCAAGTGAGGAGTGCACACAGGAAACACAGCATGCTCTGCATGGGTGACATGAGGCCTTCCACACCCTGGGACCCACTCCAAACAACAGTGCATGTCTGTCACACATGGACACAATGCCAGAAGTCACTGGCACACAAAAGGGGCACAGTCTAAGCCAGTGGAGTCTGCACACACCTGAACCCCTGGTCGACCATACAGGCTCTGGAACTGTGGGAGGATCACATCTATCAGGGCAAGGTTCTCCTCCTGGGTGAAGGGCTGTGACCTCTCCACAGTCCTGGACATGGTGCCAGAGGAATCACTATCAGCAGCAGTGGTCATGGATGAATGGATGTGCAGGCAAGTGCTCTCTCATGGGACCTGGCTGCCTTATATATGCCTGGCTGGCCTGTTCATGTATAGGAGTACAGATTGATTGGTCAGTCACATTTGCATCCTACGTTTCATCCAATCCCTTCAAACCTACCCCAGTGTGTGGCTTTGCATGGTTTCAGTTTTGATGATGATGTCAAGTCAACATCCACATTGCAACAATGTAGATTCTTTCAAACTGACTTCTGCTGGGCACCTGGTGCTCAAACTCAAAAATCTAACTCAGTCTCCATGGCAACCATCATGCATTTAGGCCCTTATACTTGTCCCTCATGTGTCCCCTATGTGTTTTCATACATTTACACACAGGTACGGTGCGTTCCACGCCCTAGGGCACCCCACAAGCAGTGATACGGACCGTACACGCGCTTGTACGGTCCGGATCACAATATGGGCGCTGGCGTATGCGTACGCCACAGTAGTACGGACTGTACACGCGCTTGTACGGTCCGGATCACAATATGGGCGCTGGCGTATGCGTACGCCACAGTAGTACGAACTGTACACGCGCTTGTACGGTCCGGATCACAATATGGGCGCTGGCGTATGCGTACGCCACAGTAGTACGGACTGTACACGCGCTTGTACGGTCCGGATCACAATATGGGCGCTGGCGTATGCGTACGCGACAGTAGTACGGACTGTACACGCGCTTGTACGGTCCGGATCACAATATGGGTGCGGGCGTATGCGTACGCCACAGTAGTACGGACTGTACAAGCGCTTGTACGGCCCGTACTACTGTGGCGTACGCATACGCCAGCGCCCATATTGTGATCCGGACCGTACAAGCGCGTGTACAGTCCGTACTACTGTGGCGTACGCATATGCCAGCGCCCATATTGTGATCCGGACCGTACAAGCGCGTGTACAGTTCGTACTACTGTGGCGTAAGCATACGCCCGCACCCATATTGTGATCCGGACCGTACAAGCGCGTGTACAGTCCGTACTACTGTGGCGTACGCATACGCCAGCGCCCATATTGTGATCCGGACCGTACAAGCGCGTGTACAGTTCGTACTACTGTGGCGTACGCATACGCCAGCGGCCATATTGGCCCAGGGACCCTATACACGCACTCAGAGCGTATGTACGGTGCGTTTCACACCTGTCAGTGGTGACAGGCGGCACACAGACAGGAATGGAGCGGTCAGATTTTGCCAAGGGTGGACACCAATGCATTGTCTGTGCAATACCACATGTGTGTGACACAGGTGTGTCAGGATGTGATGTGGCACTTTACCCCTGAGGTGTGGGCAAAGCACATGTACGATGAGCTGTGTACACATGTCGTGTGTGATGGTGCGCATTGTACCACACATCCCCTGCACTCCTTTGACATGTGTGCATGTCGTACACACTAGTGGAGCCATGAGTCACTTGCATGTCCCAGTCACGGACACCCGCACCTGTCCCCTGATGCCAGGTACACGGAATATTACACATGACATGTGTATGGCTGCGTTGCACGCTGCTACCATGTCATGTGTGTGGCATGTGTTTCCATGATTTTGCTGTAGGTGTGTGGTCCAATGCATCAGCAGTTGCTGCTGCCAACATGTGTCTGTGTGTAGATGGCCATGGCACACTGTTCCGCACACCAGCCCACATATGTGATTTGCCATGAGGTGTGTATGTATGCAACTACACGGAGTATCAACACAAGTACATATCCACATGCTCTCTATGTATGTTCTGTCTCGACATGTACTCCTCCAAGGCAATGTGTGTGGCCTGTCCTATTCCTATGACATGTGACCAGTGCATATCGCATCCACCAACCTGTCTGTACCATACGCATACTACTTCTGCACATGTGTGGATGTCTGTGAATCCTGTGATGCGTGTGCATGTTCACTTACACTGGCCCACAGCTAGTCTCATGCCATGTCATCGTGAGCTTGCCCCACTCCGTTAGTGGCTGTCCCTTTGTAGGAGTGTCACCTGACTGGCGTACGTGTCCAGGAAATGTGGCACAGACCTGACTCAGAATGTGGCATATGTGTATTGGCTGTGTAACATGTGCTCAGTGCATTGACAATGTCGTTGTACAGTGCTCACTCTTCGGTGTTCCTTCCATTTCACTGCAGGGCTCCGCCTCTCCCTCGACGTATGCCAGACATGGCTGCCCTGCATGAACGGGACTGTATACGCCGCTACAGATTCAGCCAACGGTTGATTGATGAGTTGACTGGCCGGCTGGAAGCACAACTCCTCCCGCGCCACAGGTATCCCAGTGCACTGACACCCAAGTTGAAGGTGATGGCAGCCCTACATTTCCTTGCCACGGGTACGTTCCAACATACCATTGCTGATGTCGGGGGCATGTCCCAGACGATGTTCAGCCGTGTTCTGCATGATTTCTTAGAGGCCATGTTGGTTCACCTGGATGAGTACATTAAATTCCCAATTCGTGAGCAGTTGACAGATGTCAAGCGTGAGTTCTATGCCCTGGGAGGGATGCCCCATGTCATTGGGTCCATAGATGGGACACATGTTGCGTTGGTACCACCACAGGCACAGGAGGTGGTGTATAGGAATCGCAAACATTATCACTCCATTAATGCCCTTGTGGTGTGTCTGTCCAACATGGTGATTTCACATGTCTGTGTTCGCTTTCCAGGATCAGCACACGATGCCTTCATCATGAGGCGTAGCAGGCTGCCTGAAATGATGCTGCAGCTGTGGAACGAGCGAGCATGTATTGTTGGTGGGTAGACTCTGGCAGTTCAGTGTTTGGCGTCATCTTCCAATCTCACTGCCTGTGCTGACACACTTCTGTCCATGATGTTTCCTTGTAGGGGACGCTGGCTATCCCAACATGCCATGGCTGATGACGCCTGTCGCAACCCCAGCACGGCTGCCGAGCACCGCTACAACAACGCCCATGGGCGGACCAGGAGAGTCATTGAGAGGACGTTTGGACTTCTGAAGAGCCGATTCCGGTGCCTCCACAAGACCGGCGGAGCACTCCCATATGCCCCGGTGAAGGTGTGCAAGATCATCATCGTC
The DNA here is from genome assembly GCF_964204655.1 of Triturus cristatus. Taxonomy (NCBI): domain Eukaryota; kingdom Metazoa; phylum Chordata; class Amphibia; order Caudata; family Salamandridae; genus Triturus; species Triturus cristatus. The sequence goes on from NC_140580.1 coordinate 992,826,362, forward strand.
TGCTGCATGCTGCACAACATGGCAGTGGAGGAAGCTGTTCCACTCATACTGGATCAAGATGACCAGGACCATCCACCCGTGGAGGATGAAGGCCTTGGTGACGGGGAAAGTGATGTGGAGGAGGAGGAGGCTGTGGAGGACATGCGGAGTCGGCTCATACGCAACTTCTTTGCTTAGTGGTGAGTTCCAGTGTCTGAGTGTGCACGCATTGGGCCGTGTGTGGCATGTGTTGCAATGTGTGTGTCCATCTGCATGTCTGCCAAGTGAGTCAGTGGTGTGTATTGAAGTGTCACTCGAGTGATGGCGCAATGGAAGGATGTTGTCCGAGGGTCATCATTGTCACCTGTCATGTTGACAACATGATACGTGTTGAGTACATGCTTGCGGATGTGCTCCTTTGGGCTGACTCCTTGTGTGTCTCTCTTCCACAGGTCCATGGGCATGCTGTCTGCTGGTGGCATTGTTGTGCTCCTGCTACTCCTAATGAACACAGCAACATGTGCTGATTCTGCGTCACATGCACGGGCAAGTTTGGAAATCTCCTTAGGGTAAGGGATGCCTCACGGCGTTTTGGGGGTGTGAATTGTTTGTAGTCTGTGTGCACTTCTCCGGTTCATGTGTGGTCAATTTGCATACATGTGGATCCTACAGGGGGAACACGACATGGGGCAGGCTTCACCTGGAGCCATGGTCAGACTTGGTGACTGTCATGTGTCAGGGGATTGGGGATTGTGATGAGGCCATCAATGTGTGTAACACTGACCTCGGAAACATACAGGTTGCACCGGGTTGACATGGTGTGTGATTGCCCCATCAGGGCCTCAATGGTGTATAGCAGCCTCTCCGTGGCAGCAGGGGGTGTTTAGCTGTTATCCGTCACTTGTGTGCCAGTTCAATGGAATACCAGCATCTGTGTTGCAATGGGGGGTGCCAGTGTTGCTCCCACATGTTCATCCACATGACCTGTGTATGTGTTGACAGAGTATCATTGTCATTCCAACACACATGACTAATAAATTTGTCCCTCTGTCTCCAAGGTGCCTCTTCCCTGTCAATGGTGGCCTGTTGCCACTGTGCGTGCGGCATGTCTGGCATAGTTTTCAGAGGTGGTGCATATGTGTCTATGTGTAGAGTGACAAGATGCTAGCGGTTTGTCAGGGAGTGGGAACTGTATTATGCACAAGATGCACAGTTCCATCCACCTCAAGGCAAGAGAGACCATCCCCCAGGGCAACTACAACATCCGTGTCGAATCCTACCCTGCAGTCTACGGACATGTGCCTTACGACTCCCATGATACTTGTCCATATCCGGAGTGCATCTGCACAGCTCTGCTACTGCATCGGGCAACCAGGCCACATCAACGTCCAAACGGGATGGGGGGAATGATTCACAGCCAGCTGCAGGATGACCTTCTCGATCCACGCCCACACTCATGATGCAGCCCACAACCCCAACACAACCATGTGGCACTGTGATCCAAAACTCCATTCTGGCATCTCCATGCATCCAACCTTGGCCTAGCCACCATTCTCAACATCCGCCTGACGCAAGCATGCAGGACATGGTAGGGACACATGTCTAGACATACCTGGGAGCGGCAAGCCAGGTCACTCCACATGATCCCTGACCTCTGCGCATGACTGTTGCTCCCCTGAATGTGTCTGTAGCCACAGTTGTGCGGGAACCACTCAGCTGGTTGGTCCCAGCACAGGTGAGTATGGTACTCCATGTCTGTATCAGATGATACATTGGGACCCATGTGTGTCCTGGGCAAGACTGCGACCCCACGGTTTGGATGGTTGGAGTTAATTCTGAGATCAGGCATGCTTTGACTTTACGACACACACATGTATTGTAATAATGCAGAATCACGGCATCATCTTGTAAGTGTGATTAATTTATTTGTGGTGGGGTACGGGTTTGTGGGGATGACAAGAGGTGCACAGCGGGAGTGTAGAATCCAAAGTTCACTGGGGGAGTTGGTATCCTTGCCGTAGCAAAATGTCAGAGTCCATGCCACAGTCTTCGTCAACATAGGTCAGACAGTGACCAGCAAGTCCATGTGGCAGAGAATGTCATGTGCTGCTATTGGGCCAGAGGGCCAGGTGCCAGGCCAGGTGACCTGGGAGATGGTGATGTTCTGCTGACTCTCACAGTCTTTTTCGTGGACGACCCACCTTCCTGCGGGGACCCTCGGAAGCAGGCCGTGACGATGTCTGTGACGCTCCGTCGGATGAATCCTCCTCCTCCTGATCCCTCCCTGTGTCTGGTAATGGCCTTCGCCTGGTGCCACAGGGAGGGTTGCCCATGTTCTCGGGAATCCGACGGAGTACACCGGTCATTTGGGTTTGCACCGCCACGAGCTCAGCCTGTCTATCCTCCATCCTTCCTTGGTGTTGCAGTTGACAGGCATGTTGCTGGGCCTGCAGGGTCTTCATCTCCTGGAGGGTCCCCTTGATGTCATTGAGGGTGGACGCAATCTGGTCCATGCCCCTGGTGTCACGCCGGTATGTATCCAGGATGTTGCTGACCTGGGACACTACCGGGTCCTGAGCTTCCTGGTCAGGTTCGCGCCTCCGCCGTCCTCCACTCCCGCCACCCCTGCCCACGTGCACCTGGCCTGCCGTTGTGGGCGCATCGGGTCTCCGGGACCCCTGAGGGATGGCATCTGCGTTGCCGCCTGCCTCCTCCTGGGTGCCCGGAGGACCGTGTCCCTCCTGGGCAGACTGGCTGGGTGGTCGTGTGCGGGCAGGGCTCCTGGACGTCTCCTGGGATGTGGCAGGAATGGGGGTGGTGGTTGGCACAGTTGTACCTGACGCAGGTGCTGCAGGTGGTTGGACACCAGAGGGGCCAGGTTGGTCTGGGTCATCCACGGAGTGGTGAGAGTCATCGCTGGCGGTGGGGTCCTCATCCCACGGAGCCTGGTCCTGTGAGACTTCCCCCCCAGTGTTGGGGGGTGTTCGTCGACGTTGACCTGTGTGTGAGAGAGACAATGTTAACAGTGTTACATGTGGCATCCATGTTTCATGCATTTCTGATTTGGCACTTTTCCTCTGGGTAGTTGGATCTGTCTTGCATTCCTCTCACAGTGCACTTGTGCATGGGTATGTCCCTTGGCCACAGCTGTCAGAGCTTTACGCATGTGTGACACAATCTTAGTTGATGCATCTATTTGGGTACACAGTCAGCAGTGTGGTGTGCGGGCATAGCGAGCCATGCAGAGGCGCCTTACGTGTTGCACTGTACGTGGCCAAATGGTGTTTTGCCAAGGCAATTTGATGTTGCAGGTAGGTGACTGAAGCATTTGTGACAGGGTTCTTACCGACACAGTGGGTGGGTATACTGGGTGTGTGGTTAGGTCTGTGCCTGCAGCACGGATGGACTCGTGCACAGATTGACACATGGACCGGTCTTCATCTACGGTAGGGGGGGTTTGAGGCACTGCCAGACCTTGTCTGCATGCACACAGTCCACCGGCTGACGAGTGGACATGGCCACACCACCCAAGGGTGATTTAGTCTCCCTGTGTCTCCCTTCCTCCCTCCCTCTGTCACCCTCCTCCCTCTGTCGGTCTCCCTCCGTCACCCTACTCCCTCCCTCTGTCTGTCTCCCTGTGTCCCCCTCTGTCTCCTTCCCTCTCATTCCCCCTCTCCCTCCCTCTATTTGTCACCCTCTGTCACCTCAGGCCAGCTTCCTGGGCACTCACAGTTAGCCGGTCTTTGAATGGCCATTGGTTTGTTCATGTGAGTTAGTTCCTGTTCTCCGGGCACCCATTGGGCAGTGTGTCTGAGTGTAGGCTGCTGCTGTGGCGGTGTGTGCTGAGACTCTATCAGAGCGATGCATCTTCATTGTCTGCTGTTATGTGCAAATTGTGCCTTCAGACCCATGTCATCCTGCATGGCAGCCACCATTTGCAGGCATGACAGTACTGTGTGGGTACACACAGTTTGTATGGCTGTGCCCTGGGCCATATGGGCTGAGGGCATTGTTGTGTGCTTGTGAGTTGCTCAATGTTAGTTTTGATGCCCCCACTCCCAGCATCGACCACATCCTGTGTTGTGTTGGTGTTTTGTGTGGCCTGTGACTTGGCATGGCCCTGATTGATGCATGGGGCATGGAGGCGCTAGTGGCATGTGTGTGTTTGTGGAGTGTTGTTGTGTCCGGTGGTGGCTTGGGGGGGGTGGCATGCATGATTGATTGTGTATGGCATCCCCCCCATGTGAGGTGAGTTGTTTGTGTACTCACCAGGGTCTGGGAGTCCTGGCAGTCCGTGTAGTCCCTCCACCGCCAGCGTGGACATCACCTTCTCCTCCCAGGGATGGTATTGTACCGGTCTGGGGGGCGGCCCTCCTCCAGTGATGTTCCCCTGGTTGTGATTGTCAGTCATCTTCCTCTTGACCGTCCTCCGCAGATCGTACCACCTGGATTGGCACTCGTGCCTGGTCCTTCTGGTGGTCCCAACAGCATTCACAGAATCGACAATCCTCTGCCACATGGCCGTTTTTTCGGATATGCTGGTCTGTCTGACCAATGTCCCAAAGAGCTGTGGCTCGACTCTGAGGATTTCGTCGACAAGGATCTCCAGCTCCTCCTTTGTGAACTTTGGATTCTTGGTGGTGGACATGGCGTGGGGTGTGGGTGTGGATGGTTGTGGGGGTGTGGGTGTGGATGGCTGTGGGTGTGTGGGTGTGGTAGTGGAGGTGTGTGTGTGAATGTGATGAGGGGGTGTTTGTGTAGGTGGTTGTGTGAAGGTATGCAAGTGTGAGGTTCAAGTGTGGTGGTGTGGGTCGTCTGTGGGCTCTGGCAGCAGTGGGTCTGTTGCAAAGGCTCATGGTTTGTGTGTGTGGTCCATTTTTATTGGTCCATTTGTGGGTGTGGCTGTGTTTGAAATTTGTGTGGGTGTGTTATGAGGAGTGATTGAGTTTTGGGCCTCTGGCAGTTTGGCAGTTGCAGGTCAGTGTATGTGATGTTTGTGGGGTTGTTGGGCATGTTTGGTGGTGTGGGGAAACTCTAATTGACTCTCCTTGTGTAAATATGGTTTGTCCTGGTTCAGTACGTGTGTTTTTGGCGTCAGTACGGTCCGTACATGCACTGGTGGGGGTACGGTCCGTACATTCCCTGGTGGGGTGTGGGTACGGCCGTACATACACGGGTGGTGGTTTGGTGCGTACAGACACGGCTGGGGGGGGGTGTTCGGTGCGTACATACACTGCTGGGGTGGGGGTTCGGTGCGTACATACACGGGTGGTGGTTTGGTGCGTACATACAGTGCTGGGGTGGGGGTTTGGTGCGTACATACACGGGTGGGGGTTCGGGGCGTACATACACTGCTGGGGTGGGGGTTTGATGCGTACATACACGGGTGGGGGTTTGGTGCGTACATACACGGGTGGGGGTTCGGGGGCGTACATACACGGGTGGGGGTTTGGGGCGTACATACACTGCTGGGGTGGGGATTCGGTGCGTACATACACGGGTGGGGGTTTGGTGCGTACATACACGGGTGGGGGTTCGGGGCGTACATACACTGCTGGGGTGGGGGTTTGATGCGTACATACACGGGTGGGGGTTTGGTGCGTACATACACGGGTGGGGGTTCGGGGGCGTACATACACGGGTGGGGGTTTGGGGCGTACATGCACTGCTGGGGTGGGGATTCGGTGCGTACATACACGGGTGGGGGTTCGGGGCGTACATACACTGCTGGGGTGGGGGTTCGGTGCGTACATACACGGGTGGGGGTTTGGTGCGTACATACACGGGTGGGGGTTCGGGGCGTACATACACTGCTGGGGTGGGGGTTCGGTGCGTACATACACAGGTGGGGATTCGGTGCGTACATACACGGGTGGGGGTTCGGGGCGTACATACACTGCTGGGGTGGGGGTTCGGTGCGTACATACACGGGTGGGGATTCGGTGCGTACATACACGGGTGGGGGTTCGGGGCGTACATACACGGGTGGGGGTTTGGTGCGTACATACACGGGTGGGGGTTCGGGGCCTACATACACGGGTGGGGGTTCGGTGCGTACATACACGGGTGGGGGTTCGGTGCGTACATACACGGCTGGGGGGGGGTTCGGTGCGTACATACACGGCTGGGGGGGGTTCGGTCCGTTCATACACGGGTGGGGGTTCGGTGCGTACATACACGGGTGGGGGTTCGGGGGCGTACATACACGGGTGGGGGTTCGGTGCGTACATACACGGCTGGGGGGGGGGTTCGGTGCGTACATACACGGCTGGGGGGGGGTTCGGTCCGTTCATACACGGGTGGGGGTTCGGTGCGTACATACACGGGTGGGGGTTCGGGGGCGTACATACACGGGTGGGGGTTCGGTGCGTACATACACGGCTGGGGGGGGTTCGGTGCGTACATACACGGCTGGGGGGGGGGTTCGGTCCGTTCATACACGGGTGGGGGTTCGGTGCGTACATACACGGGTGGGGGTTCGGGGGCGTACATACACGGGTGGGGGTTCGGTGCGTACATACACGGCTGGGGGGGGTTCAGTGCGTACATACACGGCTGGGGGGGGGTTCGGTCCGTTCATACACGGGTGGGGGTTCGGTGCGTACATACACGGGTGGGGGTTCGGGGGCGTACATACACGGGTGGGGGTTCGGTGCGTACATACACGGCTGGGGGGGGGTTCGGTGCGTACATACATGGCTGGGGGAGGGTTCGGTCCGTTCATACACGGGTGGGGGTTCGGTGCGTACATACACGGGTGGGGGTTCGGGGGCGTACATACACGGGTGGGGGTTCGGGGCGTACATACACTGCTGGGGGGGTTCGGTGCGTACATACACGGGTGGGGGTTCGGTGCGTACATACACGGCTGGGGGGGGGTTCGGTGCGTACATACGCGGGCGGGGGGTGGTGGGGTGTTCGGCGCGTATGCGGGCACATGTCTCCATGGTTGCTATGGGAGTTCGGTTCGGACGGTGTTTTTTGCGTACGGTTGTGAAATGGGGAGGACGGGAGGGATCGTACTTGCGCTGTCGGACTTTATTTTTCTGCACGGTGGGTTTTTCGACCGGGGACGTGTCGGTGACTTTTCCCGACCCGAGGACGTGTGGGGAAATCTTCCCAATGCGATTCGTATGGACTTTTTTCCGTTCGAATCGTACTTGGCAGTTTGTACGCTACTTTGACGATTCGGACGGAAAAAAATCCGGATACGAGTCGGACGGGGAATTTTTTTACCGGATCGGAATTGGCACCTTAGTAGGGAAATTATGTCAGTCCTGGCTGCGACATTCCACCTTGGCATCTGTCAAAGTTCATTTATCAAAATTACATGACAAAATAGATTTGAATGATTTTGTTAAAGGTCCTGTGGGTGGCAGATCCAGGAGATGGGCGTATGCTATTTACAACGAAGTATGGAAACTGTCACAAATTGAGGCAGCTTCAAGATTGAGAGCTATTGATCAGGCTAATATGGAAAAAGTATTAGCAGTTATTGATAACAGCATTAACACTCTTTCTTCTCGCATTTATACATTAGATAATATTGTTTCTTCAATTGTGGATATTGTGCAGGATGATATGTCTGTATTGTATCATGGTCAAAACCAGTTGCGTTCTGTTATGCAGTTTGCATGGACATTACAAACATTGAAGGCAGGGAAGGTCCCTTGGGACTATCTGAATACAACATCGTTATTTCTTCCCTTTAACCTTACTGACAAACAGCAGTTCATGTCCATGAAGGATGCTTCATATTCCTTGCTACATATTGAAAAATTGGAGCCGTTACCTTTCTCTGTAGCGGAAGTAGATTCCGCAGTGTGGCTCTTACACGGATTGATAACTCTCCCGTTCGCACTTTTTAAGTTTACCTCTTGTATGAAACACTATGCTCTGGGTAGATATGAACAGCTGGGTACCGCTTTCATACATGAAGTTTGGTCCCTCCCCTTTACGTATAGATGTACAAGGGACGGTACTGAGGTTTATCTGAAGGGTGAAGAATGTACAACGTCACCTGATCATTCTGTTGTATGTAGGCACATTCAGTTGCACGGAGCTTGCAATGTACACGCCCCGAATTTGGCCTGCGTCCTCAAAGGTATCCCGGTACCAGTGATTACGCCATCTTTCACGCTGCTTGCAAACGGTAGTTATTTAATTTTAAACAATGAAGCTTGCTGCGGGATGTTAGTGGGGATCCCATATATAGTAACTGTATCGCAGAGGGTTGTCTGCTGCAATAACGTTCTGTTTCCTCCCCCGCATGGGAGGCTGGATGCATCCATCTGGCCTTCGATTCTAACCTTGAAAGCAGAGTTCAACAAGATGAGCAGAATAAGAGCGCTATTGTCCCAAAAGGAGGTGCCGTTGACTTCCTCCCGGGAAACATTTGTCCTTCACGTAGCAAATACGCGCACTGAGGTACAGGCGCTTTTGAATACTGACCTCCCCCTGCATTTTGGAGCTTTGATCCAAACAATTTTCAATGCCTCGTCCACGACTGGCCTGGCTCATTTTTTTAAACTTGTGGGCTCGGGCCTCGTGACTTCTTTCCAAACTATTTTTGGTGTGATTCCGGCATTTTTTCATTCTATTTTCTCGAGCGTCTTTGGAGGTGTCCCTTTAATTCTGGCGCTAGTGGCAGGTGTGCTACTTTTACTTTTCATCTTGCGGAATGGCTGCTCTTTCTGTGCCACACGACAGCCTGTCCCGTCTGCAGCTTCTTCGTGACAGGATGCTTGATTACTATGGTGTCCTGCCGTTGGCGACTTTGAGCCTGGCATATGGATTATCCTTCCGGTATTCCTACTTCACCTGCGTGCAACCTGTCTTCCACTGCCTAGATTGTCCCTTTGAATGGCCTATGGATTTGTGCTTAACCAACATGGTGTCTCCGGACCCGGATTATGATCGACTGATGAGGCCCTTAATGTCTCACGAGTCCGCCTGTTCTGGTGTTCGGATTATGGCCTGCGGTGCGGCGCATGGTATCCTGGGTAATTGGGACATCGCGAGAGCGGCATATGACTTCTTGGATATGAGTTATTTGGAAGTACACGCTGGTTGCCCTCTGATGGTGCTAGAGGCTCCGCTAATGGAAGAACATGTATGTTCCTTTTCTTTGATTAACTGGATGGCTGAAACCTTCAGTGGCCGTGCCAATGATTTTCTGCTGGAAGCAGTGGCCACATATGCTGCATATACTTTCATGGATTGAGTGAACTATCGTCCACTGTGTTTTCCTCACGTGTCTTGAACTGTCCCTGTACGTCTGCACTTCTGCCCGGTGAGGCGTTTTTTCGTTTTTTCAACCCCCACGGCACGTTTGAGGTTTTTTGTTTTTTCTTTCCACTTTTGGTTTTTTCCTATTCGGACTTTGCCTGAACTGACCAGTGATTTTTAAATTGGATACGCCTTGTTCTGCTCTGTCGCGCTTGAACTCTGCGTTCTCTCTTTTCTTGCATACTAAGTAGTGCTTCGATCAAGGGGGCATGTAGTAAGGACTCCCTTAATACGTACATACATTGTTAAGTTAGCATAACCACGTTAGAGGTTAGAAAACCATCTTGCTGCTTTTGCACACGACACTGCGTTCACATGTTATTGCTTAAACAAACTGCTGACTTGAGTTTTGCCTCACACGAGAGCAATCTGTTGTTACCATCCCGAGCTCTGCGCAGCGACCTTGGTCTGCACACGATGTGACAAACAGTCTGAGTTGTTAGACAATGCATGTTTTCCACTCTAGGTTGATCGACCCACTATTTAGTCATAACACACGAGCAGCTGCAAATACCTGAAAGTTGGTGCTTTTAATATCACAGACATCATGTTTATTATTCAGACCGAAGACGAGCCTTCCTGCGAGAAGACTCCTGATGCTCCTGTGATGTGATTTCACTAAGCTGATCTTTGAGGTATGGGGTCCCCTATTCAAGCCTAAGAGACCTTCTGTTAGTCTAATAATAATATTAGCTTCTTAGTAAAGGGAAGGTGGTAGTATCCACTGTCATTATAACATGATCACCCCTTTTATATTCTATGGAATTGTAACTATGTTGATGGTTTTGATTTTAATCATTTGTCTGCTTGTATTAGCCAAAGTACTGCATCTTAGGACACGTGGTCTATAAAAATAAACTCTTTTTATTTTCACCGTGTCTCTGTTGATTCTTGTTGTGGACTGATGTGAGAATAATATACGAACAGGTATTTCCGATTCCCACCATTCCTGAGTATGTACTGAGTCGCTTGTTCTGGGTTGTCTTTTCCTTGGGACCGCCGAGCTAAATCTCGGATAACGAATGGGACACTTATGCTAGCCGGATACTGGGTTCTGGGTTCTTTGGTGAGTTTCTGGTACACCACAACCCACTGAGGTCCTGGGGTTCTACACATAGTTCTGTGTATAAGCAGAATCCCTGCAACAGTATATAGATGTATTGGTAATGTTTTTACAAAATTAATCATTTATACGTTACTAAAATAATAATTAAAACTAATTATTAAGTAAGTATATATATTATATATTATATGTCTATGTTTAATTAATGTTTTATTAAATTATATATATATTAATTATTAATTTTAAATATTATAAAATATATTTAATTATGTTTATTTTATTTATAAGTATTATTTGGTTTATTTTACATGTACTTTAAAACTAAAAAAAAACGATATTTTTTACTAACGATATTTTTGACATCGATATTTAATTATCGATATTTTTGTACTTATCATGTTGTAGATAGGATGTCGATATTCTTGACATCGATATTTTTATTCCGATATTTTTGTAGGTCGATATTTTTACCTTCGATATTTAGTCAGTGATCAGATTTCAAGGCCGTGGCAGTACTAATCGCCACAAAGGCATTTGACTCTCTCTCTTGGGCATATATGTTTACTGTTCTCACACGAATGGGCTTCTCCCTGTTTTTTCTACAATGCATCAGGGTGTAATATACCGAACCCGCTGCTAGAGTTTGTGTGAACGGCTGGGTGTCATCGGCATTCACCATAGGCCGGGGAACACGGCAGGACTGCCCCCTGTTGCCCATCACCATGAATTACGGATGCACTATCACACAACTCACCGAAGAAGCTGAGCGATGGGCTCGGCTGCCTCTTTCCTTAGTGGACCGAATTGCTGTGATCAAAATGGCTGTTTTGCCTAAGTTGTTATACCTATTCGTGAATATCCCTATCCGCCTGAACCTCTCTGTGTTTAAGGCGTTACAGACGGCCCTATTGTCCTTTGTTTGGGGGGTAAAAAACCTCGCTGTAGTTGAAATACCTTGGAATAACAATTTGAACGTGGCGGCTTCGAAGAGCCGGATATGCGCCTTTATTACTTGTGTGCACAAGCGCATTTCACGCATTATTGGTTTTTCCCTCACGTTTTCTTCCTCATACGGCGATAGAGGGTGACGCAATACTCCCACTACCGCTAGTTGCTGCTGCCCTCTCGGGTGAGAGTGGAGGCCGTCGGATGGAAATGAATCCGGTTCAGTGCACTGCCTGGGCCTGGCAGACGCTGGCTAAACGGGCGAAGCTACCTTATCTCTATGCCCCTAACTTGCCGGTAGCGGCGCAGCCTGGCATATCGGCATCGCAAGAACGATTACGCAGCTGGGGGATTTATATAAACAGGGCCAGTTCCGCTCATTGCCGGACGTGCAAGCCGGTAAGACACATGGGCCTATGATGTGCATCACGTACGTGAAGGTTCGACAAGCAATTCGGGATATATATCCTAATTACCCAACTGAGCCTCAGACATTGCGAGCGCTGCAGGTGTTGCTCAAGGGAGAAGATCGTAAAGGACTGATTACTAAAGTATATGCTGCATCCCTCCGTGAACGGGAGTCGGAGGTACATCCCTCATACGTTAAATGGACTGAAACGCTGGGTAGCGTAATATCCATAGATCACTAGCATTCTTGTTGTAAACTGACTGGGCACCTTACAGCTAACTGCAGTCTTCGCATTATACATTTTAAATTCTTACACCAGCTCTATTATACTCCAGTGCGATTGCGAAAATTTGGATTGCGCGATACAGCTTGTTGTGTGTGGTGTAGACAAGCGGATGCTGATTTTTTACATCTCTCTTGGCTATGCACAAGGATAGCTACGATCTGGTCTAAAGTCGTGAGCGTGCTGATGGGTGTTGTGCTGGAACGGGTGAGCTGTATACCTGAGCTGTGTCTGTTGGGTAATGTGTCGTCATTGAAACCTTGCAACAGGAGGTTGGTTGCAGTGGCAACCCTAATGGCCAAGCGAGCTGTGGGTGGCGCAATGTTGGGGTGCAAAGAGGTTGCCCACTGTTCGAAAGTGGATCCGTGATCTGACCTACTGTCGGGAGCAATTGGAGACCTATGCCGAAGAACTACCTGAATCGTCACGGCCTAAGGACTTCTGGGCCCCACTGACATTATATTTATTGAGTCATCCTGATTTGTAAGATGTCATGTATTCTTATTTGCGCGCTATAGATGCCTAATGCAATTGGACTCAGGTTAATGCTCCATTTTTCCATGTGTGTCAATAAGTTATCACGCTGCTTTATTATATCAGTCATATTGTTGCAGTGCAAGGGGGGGAGGGGTTGGGGAGGAGAAGGGGGTTCTGTTGGGTTTACCGGGGGAAGCGGTTATTTCCCTGTTTTATATCACTGTTCGACATGTTTATGGAACTCAAAAATACTTGTACTGATTACAATGGCGTGACGCTGATGGCTCGCATGTGATATTTTGTATTATATTGCAAGCTTCAATAAACAAAGAAAAAAAAAGAAAAAAGAGAAAAACGTCCCCACCATTTATTTTGTGTATCTCTCTGAGACAAAGGGAGCACGAGTGACTGAGCGAAAAGTAGTACACTGTTTCCACGATCCCTGATGGGACAGGGTTGTCATGTTCGAGAGCTGCCAAGAACTATTCTCTCCTTGGTAAGAGGGGTTTCTAGTGGCACTGTGAGCTAGCTGGTATACAGGCTAACATATGCGGTAGGGGTATCTAGAATCAATCTGAGTCCAATCCTACAGTATATGTTGTCTAAATACACAGATCCTATATAGGTTTATAGGGACTACACGCCAGCATAAAGGTAATATTAGTTGCTTGTCTTACATAGGTGGAGCTCTCACTAACATTTCTATTTTAAGGTTTAGTAACGGAATGAAAATGTATGAATTTAATTAATGTCAATTATTGTTTACATTTTAATAAAAATATAATTTAATAGGTTTTTTCATAAATTACGGATTACTTTTTAAAATATTGAAACATTTTAATATTAATTTTGCGTGCATTTTAACACAAAAAATTATTTGTATATTTAATGAAAAACGTTAAATAATATTTAGAATTATTTCCTACAGGCTGTTAGTTTAAGTCCCTGCCACCATTATTGTCTATTGGAGTGTGTTGCAGCACCTATGAGGAGCTAATTGTGCTGATACACTTACTCCAAGGCAGTGCTAGAGAAGTCAAGTCAAGTCATGGTTATGTTTATTTAGACTATAGTCTTTAACCAATTTGCTTTTCTTGCTTCACAAATTACAAAAAAACGATACTCAATACCATTCCAGAAAATACAATAACATCAACATTTTAAAATATGAAACTCATAGGGCCCGATTCCGATGTCGTTCAGAAGGCCTCCGAATCGGATGTGGCTTTCTGAGTGTGACTACAGGTGTCCAGAGAACCCTTCTCCCATGGGGCATGGCAGTCCCTATGTTGGAGTATCTAAGAACCACACATTATGTTAGAGGTATACACAGGTCGCCCTAACTAGAAGGCAATTTTTAGTACTACATTGCTAAGCAAGGAGCCCCTTTGCTCGCCTGAAGAATGCCTTGGACTCATTAGAGCCATAGGCAGAAACATGTCAACGACGGTAACAGTGGTGATGGAGTAATAGTTACCCTAATCTCCACATTTTACATTTTACATTTTGATACCAAGTAATATATCTGACAAATAAATGTAATTTGGGGTATTACATTCGTTTTTAATACACTACTCACGCGGGCCCCCCTTAAAATAATTAGAAGTGCCTCCCTGTTTACAAGTGTAGGCCCACTTTCTATCAAAATGTGTTTTTACAGAGCGAGGACTGTCCTATGATGAAGCATGACACCTGGTGGTGTGTAAGGGCAGCCCTGCACATTTTTTGATGTGCCCAGCACTCCTATTAAGTATTGCTACTAGGCCCACGGTGACATAATGTAATTGACTACAACTCTCGGGTAGCTATAATTGTGTGTACACAGTAACTTTGGAGGCCAGCTCCCCCATAACGAGCCCATAGTCTCTAATTCCCTCCCCTGGATACTGCTGGGTTTATCTGTTGATGTAACTGCCTTTATCATTCTAAATTGAGGAGCCTATTTAAGCACCGCCCTGGGAATGCCAAAGTTCCGCCCGCCAGACCAGGATAAAACTCCTGATCTGGCGGGCGGTTCCTACATGGGTTTGGCGGTGCTGGAGAGAATCGTTCCATCTCCTGCAGCGCCAAACTCATAATAAGGCCCTGAGCCATCTACCATACCAACCATACACTCCACATCATCATCACCTGCACAAAAATCAACTTGTTGTGACATGAATGTGGACACAAAACCAGCTCTAGTCTCTTTCCCTCCCAGAACATGTTGGGCATCAAAGTTTCATTTCTGGATAGTAATCTTAAGAGCCCCAGGGCTTGCTTTACACATACTTTTCTGCAAGTAAACATGCTAATGAAATCTTATGCCTTTAGATAATAAACCTAGAACCCCAGATGCGGAAATATTCAATAGCCCATAAGAAAGCAAAAGGTTTATCTCTCTACTGTGCTTCTGGGAATTCTACACCACGAAGACCCAGGATGCAAAAGTAAGTTCACCATCTGATAGCGCACCCCCACACCCCACTCTGCACAGAACTAACTTCCATCCTCACAGCAGACAAAGCATCTTCCACATAAGGCTGCAGCACAAATGCGTTGATGAACAACTTATGGGCCGGGCCACTGAAATTATGCAGCAGAGGAGGGCCAAATTATGCGGCAGGGTTGACAAATTATGTAGCAGGAAAAGGCAAATTATGTGACATAATGTGATAGTAATACATCATTATTTTGTCATTTTTAGGTCTCGCTGCGTGGAGAGAATTTAGTAAGGGCTTTAAAAAATGCTACCGCGGCTACAATTTGCAGTGCATGTGCGCGGGCGCGCGCTTCAGCAGAGGCGCCATATGGGGTAGCATTTTTCCCTTTGCGTGTTTTTTTTTTTGTCAGGGCGTGTTTTTTTTGCACATATTGTAATTAGCAGAGGCTTTTATGAACCGCACCACTCGTTTGCCCTTTCTCTTCAATTTGTGGTTGCAGCGTTATATTCCTTTTATAATTCTCCTTGAAGGTCAGTGTGTTAACTGGGCCGGTACTGAATACCTGTACTTCTGAGCGGGAAGGGGTAGAATGAAAAGACAATCTTAATACAATTTATTAAGTAGTTTACTTATTACTACATACTTGCGGGCAAAATGTGATGTGTTTGGTGAAGTTGGGGTGGTGGTGCTCGTAATCTATTGTTGTTTGACAGGAATGCCTCCTAACTACTCATTTAGAGAGTGGCTTTGTGTTTTCTGTGAGGCGCAAATAAAGCAATAAATCCCAGGGCCCAGAATGATTCTGCGTGTTTTGAACATAGTAAAGCAAGACATGAAAGTATCTTCCTGTTGCAGGGAATCAAATAACGAGACCACTGCAGGATAATTAACGTTGGAGACACAGGAGCCCACGACCAGGTCCCTGCACCCCCAGAGCAAGGGCCCGACGCACTGCAACCACCCTCTGAAGAGCTGGAACCTAGAACGTCAGCCAGAAAGACACATAGAACTACTACTGTGCGTCTCCAGACGCGGCACGAGATGCCCAGCCACAATATACATATGATACTACACGTCATCCAAGCATATGTTGACTGCGCACCTTTAACAGTATTTACGGATTTCTTCTGCTGCTACATTGTGAATGCAAATAATTAGGATACTTTCGCTGTTTTGCCAGAATGCAAGAGCTATGTGGTGTGAAATCACTTTGTTCTGATCTTTTTTCCCATCCTTCTTCTGAGCTACTATGTACAAAATAAATACAAATTTCACAAAAAGCTGCTTTGTTTAACTCTTTGCAGTGTTTCCGCGTGCTGGGTGCTTGTTGGACTTGGCGCCTGTCAGCTGCACAGTCAGGTGCTACTTCGGGCTGTCTTTCAGCACGCAATGCATTATATTGTCAATTTTGATGCATGTGATGTAAAAAAAAACATGCAAAAACACACACGCACTGCAAATATCAGCTGCTCAAGTTCCCGTGCGCTCACTCATATGTTTTAATTTTTTTGAGCCGAGAGCTGTGCATAATAGGGTGCTTTCGGCGACAACTCCAAAAAGAACAATTGGATGAACAGAATGCAGAACAATGTCATACATTCTCCCCAGTACAGAGATCGGGGCCTAAATCTATCATTTTTTTTGCTCGCCGTTCCAGTTTAAACCCAGCCATATGCAAATCAGTTTTGACCCTGTGCCCTATGGGAACAGTCCAGTCCTCCCTGGACAGGAAACAAGCATCCTAGGACCGGTGCATAATAGCGCACTTTCAGGAATTTCCCATAACCGAAATTTCACCTTGCCCTGGTGGTGACACTTTGATTTACGACCGTTATGAACTAACTTCTGGAAATGGTGTTGAACACAAGTTGGATGGATGGAGGTTCATGTCGCCTTTCTGCAGGAGACCCACCTTATGAAACTATCTGAAAAGAATGTGGGGGTTCGGTGGGCTGGCTTTCGGGTGGTATCTTCTTACTCTAGCTACGCACGGGGAGTGATGATCCTGATTAAGAAAGGGATACCGTTCCGGGTCACACGCACTGAGACAGACGATATGGGCCGAGAGGCACTGGTACATGGCCAGTTAGGTGGGACAAGTGTTGTTTTTGTGAATGTGTATGGACCAAATGCCGATGACCCGGCCTTTTTCTCTGATGTTTGGCGCCGCATCTCGGGGTTTCCAGATGCAGAGATAATATGGGGGGGGGCGTTTAATGTTTGCCTAGAAATGGATGCTGATCGTATGGGCAGTGAATTGACATGTCCTAAACAAGCTGCGGAGGTGCTACTTGGCCTGATGGATGCGGGACGTTTGAGGGATGTGTGACAGCTGTAGCACCCTGGGGGAGAGTACGTTCGTTTCATCAGTGCATGGGACTTGGTCCGGCTTGGACTTCTGGCTGGTTACTGAGGCTACATGTGCATGGGCGATTGAAGTACGTCACTCACCTCGGACGCTTTCGGACCATTCACCACTGCTTCTGGAACTTCAGGTCCCAGCATGTGAGAGACCGCCATTCCAGTGGCGATTACAGCCGTCCTCGCTGACGGATTTGGCCTTCAAGGGAGGCTATACGCAACTTCTTTCGGTAAAATACTGGCTCCGTTGACAGCACGGGTACCATGTGGGAAGTGTTCAAAGTCACTATTAGGGGGGTTTGTATGGGGGCGCAGGCTGGAGTTCTGCGGGATTTGAGGCACAGGATTAGCAAGTTAGCTACCGATATTCCAACGTTAGAATGGGCCTATGAGATGGACCCGCTACCCGAAGCTCTGTCCAAAATTTGCGAACTGGTGACTGAACACAACGAAACTGCCGACCAGGAGATGGTGCACAGATCCAGGTGCAGTAAGGCCCGATACTATGGGGAAAGGGGTCAGCCTAGCCGCTCACTTGCGCAAAAACTGGCTGCACCGCGGAGTCAAGAGTATATCACGTAAATGCTAGATGAGGCAGGGAAAGCTCACTACAACACAGCTGACATTAGTGAAACCATACTTAGCTATTATACTGTCCTTTATAGAAATAGGGACGTGGTGCAGCCGAGTAAAATCCATGTGTATCTGGAAGATGTTGCACTGGGCTGGCTGGCTCCTGGTCATAGAGAATATCTTATTCAACCTTTCGATGAGGAAGATGTAAAGCTTGCCATTATGTCCCTCCCCACATGTAAAGCTGCGGGCTTAGATGGACTCCCGAGCGAGTTCTATAAAGCATTTGTGGACAAACTAGCTCCCAGACTCCTCGAGGTCTACGCGGAGGCGTACGACACCGGACGTCTTTCGCCTTTGCTACGGGAGGCTCTCTTGGTGATGCTATTGAAGCCTGATAAGGCGCCTAATTGCTGTGATTCCTACAGAACACTCTCAATGATCAATATTGACGCCAAGATATTGACAAAAATGATAGCCCTCCGCCTTCAGCCTCTGGTTCCCTTGCTGGTACTTCCTGACCAGTCCGGTTTTGTGCCTGCACGATCTACCATGCACAATCTACGCACTCTCTTCGCCACTCTCAACTACTTTGACTCTGATTTTCAGGCCGTGGCAGTACTAATCGATACCACAAAGGCATTTGACTCTCTCTCTCTTGGGCATATATGTTTACTGTTCTCACATGAATGGGCTTCTCCCTGTTTTTTCTACAATGGATCAGGGTGTAATATACCGAACCCGCTGCTAGAGTTTGTGTGAACGGCTGGGTGTCATCGGCATTCACCATAGGCCGGGGAACATGGCAGGGCTGCCCCCTGTTGCCCATGCTATTTCCAATGGCTTTGGAGCCGTTGGCCCGCAAGCTGCGTCAACTACATGCCTCTGCTGCGCTGCGCTTCCGAAAACGACCACTTATTGTCTCGCTCTACGCGGACGATATGCTGCTTTATGTTCGTGAGCCTGCAATGTATCTAACCGAATTGCGGCGTGAATATGTTAAATTTGAAAGATTCTCTGGCTTAGGGATAAACTGGGCCAAATCGACGGTATTCCCCCTGATGACTGGTACAGATTAGTTCGAAATGGAGTTCCCCTTTTCCTGGTCCCAGGACTCGGTGAAATACTTGGGGATCTGGTTTCACAGACACCCTGCACAGGTCATCACCATAAATTACGGACGCACTATCACACAACTCACCAAACAAGCTGAGCGATGGGCTCGGATGCCTCTTTCCCTAGCGGACCGATTTGCTGTGATCAAAATGGCTGTTTTGCCTAAGTTGTTATACCTATTCGTGAATATCCCTATCCACCTGAACCTTTCTGTGTTTAAGGCGTTACAAACGGCTCTACTGTCCTTTGTTTGGGGGGTAAAAAACCTCGCTGTAGTTGGAATATCTTGGTACAACAATTTGAACGTGGCGGCTTCGAAGAGCCGGATATGCGCCTTTATTACTTGTGTGCAAATGCGCAGTTCGCGCATTATTGGTTTTTCCCTCAACGTTTTTTTCCTCATACGGCGATAGAGGGTGACGCAATACTCCCACTACCGCTAGTTGCTGCTGCCCTCTCGGGTGAGAGTGGAGGCCCTCGGATGGAAATGAATCCGGTTCGGTGCACTGCCTGGGCCTGGCAGACGCTGGCTAAACGGGCGAAGCTACCTTATCTCTATGCCCCTAACTTGCCGGTAGCGGCGCAGCCTGGCATATCGGCATTCACAAGAACGATTACGCAGCTGGGGGATTTATATAAACAGGGCCAGTTCCACGCATTGCCGGATGTGCAAGCCGGAAAACACATGGGCCTATGATGTGCATCACGTACGTGAAGGTTCGACAAGCAATTCGGGATATATATCCTAATTACCCAACTGAGCCTCAGACATTGCGAGCGCTGCAGGTGTTGCTCAAGGGAGAAGATCGTAAAGGACTGATTACTAAAGTATATGCTGCATCCCTCCGTGAACGGGAGTCGGAGGTACATTCCTCATACGTTAAATGGACTGAAACGCTGGGTAGCATTATGTCCATGGATCACTAGCATTCTTGTTGTAAACTGACTGGGCACCTTACAGCTAACTGCAGTCTTCGCATTATACATTTTAAATTCTTACACCAGCTCTATTATACTCCAGTGCAATTGCGGAAATTTGGATTGCGCGATACAGCTTGTTGTGTGTGGTGTGGACAAGCGGATGCTGATTTTTGACATCTCTCTTGGCTATGCACAGGGATAGCTACGTTCTGGTCTAAAGTCCTGAGCGTGCTGATGGATGTTGTGCTGGAACGGGTGAGCTGTATACCTGAGCTGTGTCTGTTGGGTAATGTGTCGTCATTGAAACCTTGCAACAGGAGGTTGGTTGCAGTGGCAACCCTAATGGCCATGCGAGCTGTGGCACAATGTTGGGGTGCAAAGAGGTTGCCCACTGTTCGAAAGTGGATCCGTGATCTGACCTACTGTCGGGAGCAATTGGAGACCTATGCCGAACAACTGACTGAATCATCACGGCCTAAGGACTTCTGGGCCCTTCTGACATTATATTTATTGAGTCATCCGGATTTGTAAGATGTCATGTATTCTTATTTGCGCGCTATAGATGCCTAATGCAATTGGACTCAGGTTAATGCGCCATTTTTCCATGTGTGTCAATAAGTTATCACGCTGCTTTATTGTGTCAGTCATATTGTTGCAGTGCAAAGGGGGAGGGGTAGGGGTGGAGAAGGGTGTTCTGTTGGGTTTACCGGGGGAAGCGGTTATTTCCCTGTTTTATATCACTGTTCGACATGTTTATGGAACTCAAAAATACTTGTACTGATTACAATGGCGTGACGCTGATGGCTCGCATGTGATATTTTGTATTATATTGCAAGCTTCAATAAACAAAGAAAAAAAAGAAAAACGTCCCCACCATTTATTTTGTGTATCTCTCTGAGACAAAGGGAGCACGAGTGACTGAGCGAAAAGTAGTACACTGTTTCCACGATCCCTGAAGGGACAGGGTTGTCATGTTCGATAGCTGCCAAGAGCTATTCTCTCCTTGGTAAGAGGGGTTTCTAGTGGGACTGTGAGCTAGCTGGTATACAGGCTAACATATGCGGTAGGGGTATCTAGAATCAATCTGAGTCCAATCCTACAGTATATGTTGTCTAAACGCACAGATCCTATATAGGTTTATAGGGACTACACACCAGCGTAAAGTTACTATTAGTTACTTGTCTTACATAGGTGGTGCTCTCACTAACATTTTTATGTTAATGTTTAGTAACGGAATGAAAATGTATGCATTTAATGAATTTAATGAATGTCAATTATTGTTTACATTTTAATTAAAATATAATTTAATAGGTTTTTTCATAAATTACGGATTACTTTTTAAAATATTGAAACATTTTAATAATAATTTTGCCTGAATTTTAACACAAAAAAATATTTGAATATTTAATGAAAAACGTTAAATAATATTTAGAATTATTTCCTACAGGCTGTTAATTTAAGTCCCTGCCACCATTATTTTCTATTGGAGTGTGTTGCAGCACCTATGAGGAGCTAATTGTGCTGATACACTTATTCCAAGGCAGTGCTAGAGAAGTCAAGTCAAGTCATGCTTATGTTTATTTAGACTATAGTCTTTAACCAATTTGCTTTTCTTGCTTCACAAATTACAAAAAAAAGATACTCAATACCATTCCAGACAACACAATAACATCAACATTTTAAAATATGAAACTCATAGGGCCCGATTCCGATGTCGTTCAGAAGGCCTCCGAATCGGATGTGGCTTTCTGAGTGTGACTACAGGTGTCCAGAGAACCCTTCTCCCATGGGGCATGGCAGACCCTATGTTGGAGTATCTAAGAACCACACATTATGTTAGAGGTATACACAGGTCGCCCTAACTAGAAGGCAATTTTTAGTACTACATTGCTAAGCAAGGAGCCCCTTTGCTCGCCTGAAGAATGCCTTGGACTCATTAGAGCCATAGGCAGAAACATGTCAACTACGGTAACAGTGGTGATGGAGTAATAGTTACCCTTATCTCCACATTTTACATTTTGATACCAAGTAATATATCTGACAAGTAAATGTAATTTGGGGTATTCCATTTGTTTTTAATTCACTACTCACGCGGGCCCCCCCTAAAATAATTAGAAGTGCCTCCCTCTTTACAAGTGTAGGCCCACTTTCTATCAAAACGGGTTTTTACAGAGCGAGGACTGTCCTATGATGAAGCATGAAACCTGGTGGTGTGTAAGGGCAGCCCTGCACATTTTTTGATGTGCCCAGCACTCCTATTAAGTATTGCTACTAGGCACACGGTGACATAATGTAATTAACTACAACTCTTGGGTAGCTATAATTGTGTGTACACAGTAACTTTGGAGGCCAGCTCCCCCATAACGAGCCCATAGCCTCTAATTCCCTCCCCTGGATACTGCTGGGTTTATCTGCTGATGTAACTGCCTTTATCATTCTAAATTGAGGAGCCTATTTAAGCACCGCCCTGGGAATGCCAAAGTTCCGCCCGCCAGACCAGGATAAAACTCCTGATCTGGCAGGTGGTTCCTACATGGGTTTGGCGGTGCTGGAGAGAATCGTTCCATCTCCTGCAGCGCCAAACTCATAATAAGGCCCAGAGCCATCTACCATACCAACCATACATTCCACATCATCATCACCTGCACAAAAATCAACTTGTTGTGACATGAATGTGGACACAAAACCAGCTCTAGTCTCTTTCCCTCCCAGAACATGTTGGGCATCAAAGTTTCATTTCTGGATAGTAATCTTAAGAGCCCCAGGGCTTGCTTTACACATACTTTTCTGCAAGTAAACATGCTAATGATATCTTATGCCTTTAGATAATAAACCTAGAACCCCAGATGCGGAAATATTCAATAGCCCATAAGAAAGCAAAAGGTTTATCTCTCTACTGTGCTTCTGGGAATTCTACACCACGAAGACCCAGGATGCAAAAGTAAGTTCACCATCTGATAGCGCACCCCCACACCCCACTCTGCACAGAACTAACTTCCATCCTCACAGCAGACAAAGCATCTTCCACATAAGGCTGCAGCACAAATGCGTTGATGAACAACTTATGGGCCGGGCCACTGAAATTATGCAGCAGAGGAGGGCCAAATTATACGGCAGGGTTGACAAATTATGTAGCAGGAAAAGGCAAATTATGTGACATAGTGTGACAGATTTTGTGATAGTAATACATCATTATTTTATCATTTTTAGGTCTCGCTGAGTCAGCGCGCATGCGCTGCTCGGAGAGACTTTGGTAAGGGCTTTAAAAAATGCTACCACGGCTATAGGTTGCAGTGCATGTGCGCGGGCGCGCGCCTCAGTAGAGGCGCCATATGGCGTGAATACTGCTGCGCGCGCACATGCACTGCAAGCTGTGGCCGGCGGTAGCATTTTTCCCTTTGCGTGTTTTTTTTTTTTGTCAGGGCATGTTTTTTTTGCACATATTGTAATTAGCAGAGGCTTGTATGAGCCGCACCACTCGTGTGCCCTTTCTCTTCAATTTGCGGTTGCAGCGTTATATTCCTTTTATAATTCTCCTTGGAGGTCAGCCAGTGCTTTAACTGGGCCGGTACTGAATACCTGTACTTCTGAGCGGGAAGGGGTAGAATGAAAGGACAATCTTAATACAATTCATTAAGTATTTTACCTATTATTACATACTTGCGGGCAAAATGCGATGTGTTTGGTGAAGTTGGGGTGGTGGTGCTCGTAATCTATTGTTGTTTGACAGGAATGCCTCCTAACTACTCATTTAGAGAGTGGCTTTGTGTTTTCTGTGAGTCGCAATTAAAGCAATAAATCCCAGCGCTGATTTAATGATTTGCGCCTGATCGGACACGTGCCCAGAATGATTCTGCGTGTTGTGAACACAGTGAAGCAAGACATGGAAGTATCTTCCTGTTGCAGGGAATCACATAACGAGACCACTGCAGGATAATCAACGTTGGAGACACGTGTATTGTCTCATTATTCACAGGAGCCCACGACCAGGTCCCTGCACCCCCAGAGCAAGGGCCCGACTCACTCCACCCGTCCTCTGAAGAGCTGGAACCTAGAACGTCGGCCAGAAAGACACATAGAACTACTACTGTGCGTCTCCTGACGCGGCACGAGATGCCCAGCCACAATATACATATGATACTACACGTCATCCAAGCATATGTTGACTGCGCACCTTTAACAGTATTTACGGATTTCTTGTGCTGCTACATTGTGAATGCAAATAATTAGGATACTTTCGCTGTTTTGCCAGAATGCAAGAACTATGTGGTGGGAAATCACTTTGTTCTGATCTTTTTTCCCATCCTTCTTCTGAGCTACTATGTACAAAATAAATACAAATTTCACAAAAAGCAGCTGTGTTTAACTCTTTGCAGTGTTTCCGCGTGCTGGGTGCTTGTTGGACTTGGCGCCTGTCAGCTGCACAGTCAGGTGCTACTTCGGGCTGTCTTTCAGCACGCAATGCATGATATTGTCAATTTTGATGCAAGTGATGTAAAAAAAAAAATGCAAAAACACACACGCACTGCAAATATCAGCTGCTCAAGTTCCGGTGCGCTCACTCATATGTTTTAATTTTTTTGTGCCGAGAGCTGTGCATAATAGGGTGCTTTCGGCGACAACTGCAAAAAGAACAATTGGATGAACAGAATGCAGAACAGTGTCTGTCATACATTCTCCCCAGTACAGAGATCCGGGCCTAAATCTATCATTTTTTTTGCTCGCAGTTCCAGCTTAAACCCAGCCATATGCAAATCAGTTTTGACCCTGTGCCCTATGGGAACAGTCCAGTCCTCCCTGGACTGGAAACAAGCATCCTAGGACCGGTGCATAATAGCGCACTTTCAGGAATTTCCCATAACTGAAATTTCACCTTGCCCTAGTGGTGACACTTTGATTTACGACCGTTATGAACTAACTTCTGGAAATGGTGTTGAACACAAGTTGGATGGATGGAGGTTCATGTCGCCTTTCTGCAGGAGACCCACCTTATGAAACTATCTGAAAAGAATGTGGGGGTTCGGTGGGCTGGCTTTCGGGTGGTATCTTCTTACTTTAGCTACGCACGGGGAGTGATGATGCTGATTAAGAAAGGGATACCGTTCCGGGTCACACGCACTGAGACAGACGATATGGACCGAGAGGCACTGGTACATGGCCAGCTAGGTGGGACAAGTGTTGTTTTTGTGAATGTGTATGGACCAAATGTCGATGACCCGGCCTTTTTCTCTGATGTTTGGCGCCGCATCTCGGGGTTTCCAGATGCAGAGATAATATGGGGGGGGGGAGTTTAATGTTTGCCTAGAAATGGATGCTGATCTTATGGGCAGTGAATTGGCACGTCCTAAACAAGCTGCGGAGGTGCTACTTGGCCTGATGGATGCGGGACGTTTGAGGGATGTGTGGCAGCTGCAGCACCCTGGGGGAGAGTACGTTTGTTTCATCTGTGCATGGGACTTGGTCCCGCTTGAACTTCTGGCTGGTTACTGAGGCTACATGTGCATGGGCGATTGAAGTACGTCACTTCCCTCGGACGCTTTCGGACCATTCACGAATGCTTCTGGAACTTCAGGTCCCAGCATGTGAGAGACTACCGTTCCAGTGGCGATTTCAGCCGTCCTCGCTGACGGATTTGGTCTTCAAAGCCACTGTTAGGGAGGCTATACGCAACTTCTTTCGGGAAAATACTGGCTCCGTTGACAGCACGGGTACCATGTGGGAAGTGTTCAAAGTCACTATTAGGGGGGTTTGTATGGGGGCGCAGGCTGGAGTTCTGCGGGATTTGAGGCGCAGGATTAGCAAGTTAGCTACCGATATTTCAACGTTAGAATGGGCCTATGAGACGGACCCGCTACCCTAAACTCTGTCCAAAATTCGCGAACCGGTGACTGAACACAACGAAACTGCCGACCAGGAGATGGTGCACAGATCCAGGTGCAGTAAGGCCCGATACTATGGGGAAAGGGGTCGGCCTAGCCGCTCACTTGCGCAAAAACTGGCTGCACCACGGAGTCAAGAGTATATCACGTAAATGCTAGATGAGGCAGGGAAAGCTCACTACAACACAGCTGACATTAGTGAGACCATACTTAGCTATTATACTGTCCTTTATAGAAATAGGGACGTGGTGCAGCCGAGTGAAATCCATTCCTATTTGGAAGATGTTGCACTGGGCTGGCTGGCTCCTGGTCATAGAGAATATCTTATTCAACCTTTCGATGAGGAAGATGTAAAGTTTGCCATTATGTCCCTCCCCACATGTAAAGCTGCGGGCTTAGGTGCGCGCGGAGGTGTACGACATCGGACGTCTTTCGCCTTTGCTACGGGAGGCTCTCTTGGTGATGCTATTAAAGCCTGATAAGGCGCCTAATTGCTGTGATTCCTACAGACCACTCTCAATGATCAATATTGACGCCAAGATATTGACAAAAATGATAGCCCTCCGCCTTCAGCCTCTGGTTCCCTTGCTGGTACTTCCTGACCAGTCCGGTTTTGTGCCTGCACGATCTACCATGCACAATCTACGCACTCTCTGCGCCACTCTCAATAACTTTGACTCTGATTTTCAGGCCGCGACAGTACTAATCGATGCCACAAAGGCATTTGACTCTCTCTCTTGGGCATATATGTTTACTGTTCTCACACGAATGGGCTTCTCCCTGTTTTTTCTACAATGGATCAGGGTGTAATATACCGAACCCGCTGCTAGAGTTTGTGTGAACGGCTGGGTGTCATCGGCATTCACCATAGGCCGGGGAACATGGCAGGGCTGCCCCCTGTTGCCCTTGCTATTTGCATTGGCTTTGGAGCCGTTGGCCTGCAAGCTGTGCCAACTATATGCCTCTGCTGCGAAGCGCTTCCGAAAACGACCACTTATTGTCTCGCTCTACGCGGACGATATGCTGCTTTATGTTCGTGAGCCTGCAACGTATCTCCCCGAATTGCGGCGTGAATATGTTAAATTTGAATGATTCTCTGGCTTAGGGATAAACTGGGCCAAATCGACGGTATTCCCCCTGATGGCTGGTACAGATGAGTTTGAAAAGGACTTCCCCTTGTCCTGGTCCCAGGACCCGGTGAAATACTTGGGGATCTGGTTTCACAGACACCCTGCACAGGTCATCAACATGAATTACGGACGCACTATCACACAACTCACCTAAGTTGTTATACCTATTCGTGAATATCCCTATCCACCTGAACCTCTCTGTGTTTAAGGCGTTACAGACGGCCCTACTGTCCTTTGTTTAGGGGGTAAAAAACCTCGCTGTAGTTGGAATACCTTGGTACAACAATTTGAACGTGGCGGCTTCACAGAGCCGGACATGCGCCTTTAATACTTGTGTGCACAAGCGCAATTCGCGCATTATTGGTTTCCCCCTCAATGTTTTCTTCCTCATACGGCGATAGAGGGTGACGCAATACTCCCACTACCGCTAGTTGCTGCTGCCCTCTCGGGTGAGAGTGGAGGCCCTCAGACGGAAATTAATCCGGTTCAGTGCACTGCCTGGGCCTAGCAGACGCTGGCTAAACGGGCGAAGCTACCCTATCTCTATGCCCCTAACTTGCTGGTAGCGGCGCAGCCTGGCATATCGGCATCGCAAGAACGATTACGCAGCTGGGGTATTTATATAAACAGGGCCAGTTCCGCTCATTGCCGGACATGCAATCCGGAAAGACACATGGGCCTATGATGTGCATCACGTACGTGAAGGTTCGACAAGCAATTCGGGATATATATCCTAATTACCCAACTGAGCCTCAGACATTGCGAGCGCTGCAGGTGTTGCTCAAGGGATAAGATCGTAAAGGACTGATTACTAAAGTATATGCTGCATCCCTCCGTGAACGGGAGTCGAAGGTACATCCCTCATACGTTAAATGGACTGAAACGCTGGGTAGCGTAACGTCCATAGATCACTAGCATTCTTGTTGTAAACTGACTGGGCACCTTACAGCTAACTGCAGTCCTCGCATTATACTTTTTAAATTCTTACACCAGCTCTATTATACTCCAGTGCAATTGTGGAAATTTGGATTGCGCGATACAGCTTGTTGTGTGTGGTGTGGACAAGCGGATGCTGATTTTTTACATCTCTCTTGGCTATGCACGGGATAGCTACGTTCTGGTCTAAAGTCGTGAGCGTGCTGATGGATGTTGTGCTGGAACGGGTGAGCTGTATACCTGAGCTGTGTCTGTTGGGTAATGTGTCATCATTGAAACCTTGCAACAGGAGGTTGGTTGCAGTGGCAACCCTAATGGCCAAGCGAGCTGTGGCGCAATGTTGGGGTGCAAAGAGGTTGCCCACTGTTCGAAAGTGGATCCGTGATCTGACCTACTGTCGGGAGCAATTGGAGACCTATGCCGAACAACTACCTGAATCATCACGGCCTAAGGACTTCTGGGCCCTTCTGACATTATATTTATTGAGTCATCCGGATTTGTAAGATGTCATGTATTTTTATTTGCGCGCTATAGATGCCTAATGCAATTGGACTCAGATTAATGCTCCATTTTTCCATGGGTGTCAATAAGTTATCACGCTGCTTTATTATGTCAGTCATATTGTTGCAGTGCAAGAGGGGGAGGGGTAGGGGAGGAGAAGGGGGTTCTGTTGGGTTTACCGGGGGAAGCGGTTATCTCCCTGTTTTATATAACTGTTCGACATGTTTATGGAACTCAAAAATACTTTTACTGATTACAATGGCGCGACGCTGATGGCTCGCATGTGATATTTTGTATTATATTGCAAGCTTCAATAAACAAAGAAAAAAAAGAAAAACGTCCCCACCATTTATTTTGTGGATCTCTCTGAGACAAAGGGAGCACGAGTGACTGAGCGAAAAGTAGTACACTGTTTCCACGATCCCTGATGGGACAGGGTTGTCATGTTCGATAGCTGCCAAGAACTATTCTCTCCTTGGTAAGAGGGGTTTCTAGTGGCACTGTGAGCTAGCTGGTATACAGGCTAACATATGCGGTAGGGGTATCTAGAATCAATCTGAGTCCAATCCTACAGTATATGTTGTCTAAACGCATAGATCCTATATAGACTTATAGGGACTACAAGCCAGCGTAAAGTTACTATTAGTTACTTGTCTTACATAGGTGGAGCTCTCACTAACATTTTTATGTTAATGTTTAGTAAAGGAATGAAAATGTATGCATTTAATTAATGTCAATTATTGTTTACATTTTAATGAAAATATAATTTAATAGGTTTTTTCATAAAGTACGGATTACTTTAAAAAATATAGAAACATTTTAATATTAATATTAATTTTGCCTGCATTTTAACACAAAAAATTATTTGAATATTTAATGAAAAAACGTTAAATAATATTGGTTGTTAGTTTAAGTCCCTGCCACCATTATTTTCTATTGGAGTGTGTTGCAGCACCTATGAGGAGCTAATTGTGCTGATAGACTTACTCCGAGGCAGTGCTAGAAAAGTCAAGTCAAGTCATGCTTATGTTTATTTAGACTATAGTCTTTAAACAATTTGCTTTTCTTGCTTCATAAATTACAAAAAAAACGATACTCAATACCATTCCAGACAACACAATAACATCAACATTTTAAAATATGAAACTCATAGGGCCCGATTCCGATGTCGTTCAGAAGGCCTCCGAATCGGAAGCTGTTTTCTGAGTGTGACTACAGGTGTCCAGAGAACCCTTCTCCCATGGGGCATGGCAGACCGTATGTTGGAGTATCTAAGAACCACACATTATGTTAGAGGTATACACAGGTCGCCCTAACTAGAAGGCAATTTTTAGTACTACATTGCTAAACAAGGAGCCCCTTTGTTCGCCTGAAGAATGCCTTGGACTCATTAGAGCCATAGGCGGAAACATGTCGACGACGGTAACAGTGGTGATGGAGTAATAGTTACCCTAATCTCCACATTTTACATTTTGATACCAAGTAATATATCTGACAAATAAATGTAATTTGGGGTATTACATTCGTTTTTAATTCACTACTCACGTTGGCCCCCCCTAAAATAATTAGAAGTGCCTCCCTGTTTACAAGTGTAGGCCCACTTTCTATCAAAACGGGTTTTTACAGAGCGAGGACTGTCCTATGATGAAGCATGACACCTGGTGGTGTGTAAGGGCAGCCCTGCACATTTTTTGATGTGCCCAGCACTCCTATTAAGTATTGCTACTAGGCACACGGTGACATAATGTAATTGACTACAACTCTCGGGTAGCTATAATTGTGTGTACACAATAACTTTGGAGGCCAGCTCCCCCATAACGAGCCCATAGCCTCTAATTCCCTCCCCTGGATAGTGCTGGGTTTATCTGTTGATTTAACTGCCTTTATCATTCTAAATTAAGGAGCCTATTTAAGCACCGCCCTGGGAATGCCTAAATTCCGCCCGCCAGACCATGATAAAACTCCTGATCTGGCGGGCGGTTCCTACATGTGTTTGGCGGTGCTGGAGAGAAGCGTTCCATCTCCTGCAGCGCCAAACTCATAATAAGGCCCTGAGCCATCTACCATACCAACCATACACTCCACATCATCATCACCTGCACAAAAATCAACTTGTTGTGACATGAATCTGGACACAAATCAGCTCTAGTCTCTTTCCCTCCCAGAACATGTTGGGCATCAAAGTTTCATTTCTGGATAGTAATCTTAAGAGTCCCAGAGCTTGCTTTACACATACTTTTCTGCAAGTAAACATGCTAATGATATCTTATGCCTTTAGATAATAAACCTAGAACCCCAGATGCGGAACTGTTCAAAAGCCCATAAGAAGGCAAAGGTTTATCTCTCTACTGTGCTTCTGGGAATTCTACACACGAAGACCCAGGGTGCAAAAGTAAGTTCACCATCTGATAGCGCACCCCCACACCCCACTCGGCACAGAACTAGCTTCCATCCTCACAGCAGACAAAGCATCTTCCACATAAGGCTGCAGCACAAATGCGTTGATGAACAATTTATGGGCCGGGCCACTGAAATTATACAGCAGAGGAGGGCCAAATTATGCAGCAGGGTTGACAAATTATGTAGCAGGAAACGGCAAATTATGTGATAGTAATACATCATTATTTTGTCATTGTTAGGTCTCGCTGAGTCAGCGCGCATGCGCTGCCGGGAGAGATTTTAGTAAGGGCTTTAAAAAATGCTACCGCGGCTACAGCTTGCAGTGCATGTGCGCGCGCACGCGCTTCAGCAGAGGCGCCATATGGCGTGATTACATGCACTGCAAGCTGTGGCCGGCGGTAGCATTTTTCCCTTTGCACGTTTTTTTTTTGTCAGGGCATGTGTTTTTTTGCACATATTGTAATTAGCAGAGGCTTGTATGAGCCGCACCACTCGTGTGCCCTTTCTCTTCAATTTGTGGTTGCAGCGTTATATTCCTTTTATAATTCTCCTTGAAAGTCAGCCAGTGCTTTAACTGGGCCGGTACTGAATACCTGTACTTCTGAGCGGGAAGGGGTAGAATGAAAAGACAATCTTTTTACCTATTACTACATACTTGCGGGCAAAATGCGATGTGTTTGGTGAAGGTGGGGTGGTGGTGCTCGTAATCTATTGTTGTTTGACAGGAATGCCTCCTAACTACTCATTTAGAGAGTGGCTTTGTGTTTTCTGTGAGGCGCAATTAAAGCAATAAATCCCAGTGCTGATTCAATGATTTGCGCCTGATCGGACACGCGCCCAGAATGATTCTGCATGTAGTGAACATAGTAAAGCAAGACATGAAAGTATCTTCCTGTTGCAGGTAATCAAATAACGAGACCACTGCAGGATAATTAACGTTGGAGGCACGTGTATTGTCTCATTATTCACAGGAGCCCACGACCAGGTCCCTGCACCTCCAGAGCAATGGCCCGATTCACTGCAACCGCCCTCTGAAGAGCTGGAACCTAGAACGTCGGCCAGAAAGACACATAGAACTACTACTGTGCGTCTCCTGACGCGGCACGAGATGCCTAGCCACAATATACATATGATACTACACGTCATCCAAGCATATGTTGACTGCGCACCTTTAACAGTATTTACGGATTTCTTGTGCTGCTACATTGTGAATGCAAATAATTAGGATACTTTCGCTGTTTTGCCAGAATGCAAGAGCTATGTGGTGTGAAATCATTTTGTTCTGATCTTTTTTCCCATCCTTCTTCTGAGCTACTATGTACAAAATAAATACAAATTTCCCAAAAACAGCTGTGTTTAACTCTTTGCAGTGTTTCCGCGTGCTGGGTGCTTGTTGGACTTGGCGCCTGTCAGCTGCACAGTCAGGTGCTACTTCGGGCTGTCTTTCAGCACGCAATGCATTATATTGTCAATTTTGATGCATGTGATGAAAAAAAAAACATGCAAAAACACACACGCACTGCAAATATCAGCTGCTCAAGTTCCTGTGCGCTCACTCATATGTTTTAATTTTTTTGTGCCGAGAGCTGTGCATAATAGGGGGCTTTCGGCGACAACTGCAAAAAGAACAATTGGATGAACAGAATGCAGAACTATGTCATACATTCTCCCCAGTACAGAGATCCGGGCCTAAATCTATCCTTTTTGTTTTTTTGCTCACCGTTCCAGTTTAAACCCAGCCATATGCAAATCAGTTTTGACCCTGTGCCCAACGGGAACAGTCCAGTCCTCCCTGGACTGGAAACAAGCATCCTAGGACCGGTGCATAACAGCGCACTTTCAGGAATTTCCCATAACCGAAATTTCACCTTGCCCTGGTGGTGACACTTTGATTTACGACCGTTATGAACTGAGGGGCATATCAACAAGGGCTTTATCTCTGCTTTTTTGGCTTTAAGGGGCATATCAACAAGGGCTTTATCTCTGCTTTTTTGGCTTTAAAAGCCAAAAAAGCAAAGATAAAACTAGCACCCTATCAAC
The DNA here is from genome assembly GCF_964204655.1 of Triturus cristatus. Classification (NCBI taxonomy): domain Eukaryota; kingdom Metazoa; phylum Chordata; class Amphibia; order Caudata; family Salamandridae; genus Triturus; species Triturus cristatus. Next base: position 992,859,086 of record NC_140580.1, read on the forward strand.
AACAGGGTGCTAACATGCAAATTCTCATGTTAGCACCATTTTACTCTACGCTTCCCCTTGCATCTCTAATGAGATGCAAAGGGGGCGTTCCGGAGTAAAATGTTAGAGACAAAAAAGGCAGCGCTAACCGCGGTCAACGCTGCTTTTTTACGTCTGGTACTTTTCTGACTTAGCCATGATATCCTATGGAAGGAGGATATCATGGCTAAGTTTGTCTGTCCCTATCAACAAGCTAACGTGAGATTATCGCTGGGATTCCAGCGATAATCTCACGTTAGCCATTTAGCGTGAGGATTTTTATTGCTATTGAGATAAGCGTTGCTAATAGAACGTTATCTCAGCGATAAAAATCAATGCTAGCCGGCGATAATTATCCTAGCGCTAAGTGCGCTTAGCGATAATTATCGCCGGTTGTTGTTGATATGCCCCTTACTTCGGGAAATGGAGTTGAACACAAGTTGGACATGCTGCGTGTTTAGGGGGGATCACTACATAATCCTGTACTATCATGTGGTGTGAACATAGAGTGAGTGGTTAATACATCCAATCATAAAGCATCCTTTTTTCTTAAAAATGTGTGAAGGTTAATGGTATGGTGTGTAGCGGTTGAGTCTCTTGGTAAAACCGTACCCAAGATAGGTGCGTTTTTGCTTCCGTATCTTCAGGGAACCTCTGCATCTTGGTTACTAGATTGGGAAATGATAGGCGCTACTATAGGGTTATGCTAGTGGAAGTCCGCCTTCTATAACCCAGACTCCTGCTGTCCTCTATTCCCACCCCATCTTAAGCCTGCCACCCTGTTGCCAAGGCCCAGTGCCTATGAATGTAGGTGTCTACCAGTAAAGTGACAACAGCATGAAGTTCCGGGTGGCGCAGCAAGCATACATGCTTTAACCCTTCATTCAACAGCAGTGGGCCTCCTTATGATTCAAACCGTAGTTGCGCAAAGGCTGTGTGGACAAGCCTTCCTGGCTATTGAAGGAAGGTGGATATCTGACTATGGTTACCCCCAAATTTTTGCCTAGTGTCTAGCTGGTTTTTCGACTTAGTTGGCCTGAGATCCTGCCATTCAGGATCTCAGCCTGGCTGTTCTCTCTTTAAAATGGACTCCATGTACCCTAGGTACATACCCAATTGGTTGGATCACCCTGTGAGCCCCTGTACCAGTGTACACTAGGTACCCAGGGCATTGGTGTATCTAAGGCCTACCAGGGGCTGAAGCACGTATTGTGCCACCCCTGGCCTGGCCTAACAAATTTGACACAACTGGCTGATCACTCAGCTGGGGTAAGTTGGTGTAACCACCTCTTACTTAGGTGTAGTATACCTATACCTAACCTTAAATGGAACACATGGTAACCTATCAGCCACTCCTATAGCAGGCCTTGACAATCCTGAAGGCAGAGTGCTTGGTTCCATGTGAGATGGTGCTCTGGCATGAGCTGAGCCTGTCTGCAGTAGTCGGAACCACTTCCTTCTACTGTTTCCAGATATCGTCATACCATATACTCTTAAGTGCATTATGAACCTCGCGGTTAAATGCTATCTTTGGTTTGGCTTTATCAAAACATGTCGAGTAAGGTGTCATACGAATTGGAATACTAACCCCTCGCCAATTCTGGCGACGGGGTTAGCATTCCACCCTTCTAGAGGGACACGACATGTACAGTACCTGAAACCCGGGTAAAATCAGACATAGCCTCAGCTCCACAAAATGGATGCTGCCACCACAGACACAAGTCTGCCCTCCTGCTGCTGGGAGTCCTTCCAGCTTGGGAGGTGTGGACAAAGGGTTTCCTGCCAGGGGAGGTGCGTGCACCACCCCAGACAGGATTTTGTGTATTGGTCAGGTAGGGCTTGAAAGGAACCAGACATGCCTGAGGCTCACAAGGAGCCTCGGTGCATATGCCAGTTCAAACCGGTCCTGGGGCACACCAGCCCTGGACCTGGGGCGAGCTGGACAAAGGATTGGGGGCGTAACCACCCCCCTTCCTGGTCCCACCCATAGGGAGGGACCTAGCAGGTAGTCCGGCCCCTAGAATCCGAATAAAGGTAGGAGCTGTGTCCTAAGACTTTAGACATCCTGGAATCAACTTAACTACAAGAAGAAGACGGGAACTTCGATGCTCTGCCGCACAGAGGACTGAAGCCAATCTCCCCTGTGGTCAGGGAGTGACCACCTTGCTAACGCAAGCACCATCCAGCGAATCAACATCTGCTTTGCCGCCGCCTCCCGCAGGAGCCCGAGCCCAGAGACTGACAAGACCTGGACCTCCAGACCTCTCACCGCCCGATCCACAGTCCCTGAAAAGAAGGAACCCGTGGAGGCACCGAGACACGTGGAGCCAGCCATCTTGAAAAGACCACGACAAGCTGCAAGCGCAATAACCGAGGCTCCCTCCAAGTTGTGCTTTGGGATCTGAGAAGCCCAACACCCGAGCAGCATCTGCACCAAAGGTGAGCCCCCCAGCATCTCCACGATCTGCGTGGGCCCCTCTGCATTTTGCCATGCGACGCGCCTAACCGGTTGCTGGCCCGTTGGCTAGTAGCCATCTTGGCGACGAACTTCAAGAACTACACCGCTGGTTTGGTTGCTCGAGACTGGCCCTTGTTCCCCTCCAAAGGAGCAACCCCTCTGACCTTGCTGGTCAGAACTATCAGCTTATTTCGTTTTCCACAACAATTGCTTTTGCCAAGGCTTGTTTGCTTCGATCAAGTCGCCGACACCGCCAACAGCGAGAGCCTGCGTGGGACAGCTTGTGAACCGACTCCTGGACGTCGTCGACCTTCAGGGACCACGAAGCTGCAGAGACAAGCTGCACCTTTTCTCCTGTTTGAACCCGACATCGCCTGGTACCCACCTGGTGCCACGCTGGTCACTGGCTAGTGACTGAGAACACTGTCCCCTCTGTATACAGGTCTTCTACAACTCCGATCCACCCTTGGATCCACCGCATCTCTTCTGGACCGACCGCCTGCAGCATCTTTGTCTTCAGGCTCCATTGAACAGATAGAAGAAACCCGACACACTTCGAGACCTATGCACCCGCTTCCTGTGGGTGAGGTAAAGCTGGTACTCCGGTGCCCAAGTGTAGAGTAACATCTCTAGTGTCTGTGTTTCCAATCTTGAGTTCATAGTCCATCCGGAAGATCCTTTTTGCAGTAACTTTGTAACTTTTACGCACCCATTGAAAACCTATGGGAGCACGCGTGTGACTATTTGCTCTGCACACGCAACCCGTGGACCTCCTGGTCACTAACTAAAGTTAGCTCCTTGTAGGCCCAGCGATTCTAGAGGCCCTAGGCCTTTTCCCTTTTCTGGTCATGGTACTTATACCACTATTTTAGTATATGGTTCGAGTGGCCACCAGGGCCTATCCATATAAAGTGCAACTTCTGTGTATTCTAACGTATTCTTGTTTAACGATTTGTGCTCATAAAGAGTCTAGGGGATACTTTGAGAAATAAATACATGTATATTTTCAATATATATCTGTGTGGTGTCCTTTCATTGGTATAAAGGGGGGTTACATTTGGTAAAACAGCCTGCTTAACACGTTTCACGAGTTTAGCCTCAAAGACTGCTTAGCCTACGCTACCACTAGGGCAGCTGGTCCGAAAAGGTTGACTTACAACCACACCATAAGGGTTGCTTGGCATGGTACAAGGTGGTCACTTTAACTAGTGAACATCATATACCAGGCCAACTTCTCACAGCTATCAACTCTGATCTTCCCAAAAGGCACATAATGTGGATGTCTGATCCTACAGGGCCTGCTGGACACAGTCTATGTGCCCAAATGCCAGTTTCCCTTTAAAAAGCTATTTTGAGATAAAATAGAGCAGCGGTCCAATTCAAAAGCCGATGCCTCTGTACAACAAGCATTTGCAATGCAATAGGTCTCGCATTTACGCTATTGGCATTGTAATGACAATGCCTTTTATTTATGTTTTAAAAACAAAAACAAAAATAAAAGGCACTGTTATTTGCAATGTCAATAGCTCAAACTCGCGTAAATGCGAGACCTATTGCATTGGAAATGCTTGTTACACCTGTTAACAGTGCCTGGGAAAAGAGATCATCTTAGTAGTACCAATTTAACACCCAAACGCAGCAATAAGCTACTGAAAGATGACCAATTCACCTTTGCGCAAAGCCTTCAGGTGTGCAGAAACCCGAGTCGCCATATTTTTTGTAGCTTTGATCTGTTTGACCTAGAAACAAAATTCTTTTTTATTATTAAAATCTGCAGATTATGCAGTAGATGATTGATTATGTGGCAAATGCAGCAAATCCATAACTATGCAAAAATCGTTCATTTAGCGGGTCTGTCAAAATTGCAAAATTGCAAAAGACGCAGAATTGACCTCACTTGATCTCCTGCCCTGCTACAAGCTGCCTGAACAATGGCTTTAATCAAGTCATCTTTCAGTCTAAAACCTTCTATAGTGAGATGATGACACAGATAGTCTACATTGCTTGTAAAAATTCTGCACTTTTCATTTCTACTGCCATACCCGATTCTTTCAAAATCTCTAAAGCTTGGTCTAGATGTTTGGAAGACAGATGCTATTGAAGTCAAGCCGAAAAGCATTCATAACCAGCACTGACAATGTCAGCAGGCCTGGCTTTAATGTGCTACACTCCGCATTCATACAGAAATACCTTTTACTCTGCGCTCAGACAGACACACCTCTCACCCTGCATTCTCACAGGGACACCACTTCCCCATCATGCACATAGTCATACTTTTCGTCCATTACACACAAACATTCAACTCACCCAGCACCTGCACCGACACTCCATTCACCCGGCACAAGCGCAGGCTCGAAACTCACCCAATATGGGCACAGCTGCTCCACTAACCCAATACGTGCACAGATGCTCCACACCGACTGGCCCAGCATGCACACAAACACTTTATATGCCCAGTATGGCACAGACACTACAACCGATCAGCAGAGACACAAAAATTCTACTTGCTTTGCACACAGCCAGACAAGCCGCTCCCCAGACTCTCTGCCCACCCAGCACCCACGCAGATACTCGGCTCACCTGGCACACTCAGGCAATATGCTTGCCCAAAATATATAAATATATAACATGTCACTGCTTATTTGATTGGCTGGGGTCTTGCTTGTTGTAATTACGGAAGAGATGCCAGGTAAAAAAGCAGGTACTCTTTTTCATCGAAAGCACATAGCTTATGCCCAATCACAAACTGTTGCTGCGGAATGCTTCTAAAAGCTATTTTTCTGTTGATCACATAAGATTTGGAAATAGGTGTGCTGGCAAGCCAGACCTTAAAACCAGTATGCCCCTCATGCAGTCTAGGCTCTTCCTCCATCTCAGTCTGGTGATATGTGGCCCACAAATCAGTGGCATAAAGATAATATAGAACCCCCGACCCTCAATAAGTATGTTATATTTGAAGGCTCTGAGGTCTGCACAGAGATGGAGCTCTCCACACCTTTTTGTGATTACAATCTCAGTGACCATTCTGAAAAATTCTCTGATTGTGTAACTTTCTCCGGGTCTCACTGCTGTACTTGATCCTTCAACTGTCCCTCTCACTATGGGGCATGTTGTACCCCTTTGACCTTGTGGCACAATGGTACATTGGTTTCCTTAATAGTACACCTGTTTTGAAAGCTTCTCATGCAAACCAGTCTACCACTAAAACATCTTTATATGATTCCAGGATAACTTTTATTGATATATTGTCAATCGCCGCCAATGATTTATTATTTGTAATTTTTTTTATTTAAGAAGTTTAGATAGCGCTGTCCTGACCCTAGGGTATCGGAGCGCTTTACAGCAGATACATTACAGAGATTCACAAAACACAAAACAAAAGAGCGACACATTAACAGTGCAGGACAGTCCTAGTCTTCGGAGTCCTTCGAAGTATTGGAGTTGGAGCAGTGCGAGGTGTCAGCTACCTGCTCCGATTGGTCTTATCGACTCCCTAGGGAGCGGTTGAGGAACAGGATTTTGAGCTGGCTTTTGAATTTTACAAAGGAGGGAAGGGTTCTGATGTGAGGGGTCATAAAGTTCCAGATTTTGGGAGCACTTCCGGCAAAGGATCGATCCGCAGTTTTTTGTTTTCGAGTTTTTGGTGGGATGAGTAGGAGGGAGTTTGATCTTCTGAGGTTCCTGGCCTGACCGGCTTTTTTGAGTTTTTCGCCAGATATTCAGGTTTGCCGGTATGTAGGGCTGTATGTGCAAGGCAGGCTGTTCTGAAGCTAATCCGCATTTCGGCTGGAAGCCACTTAAGTTCCCTGAGTGCAGGAGAAATGTGGTCGAATTTCTTGATACCGGCGATCATTCTGGCTGCCGCATGCAGCGTTGTTTTGATGGGAGCCAGATGTGATTTTGGAATTCCTGAGAGGACTGCATTCCCATAGTCCAGTCTTGACAGTACCAGAGTTTGGGTGGCCTGTTTGAGATCACTGGGCGGAATGAAGGGTTTTATTTTGTTCAGTAGTTTGAGGTTAAGGAAATCGCTCTTGGCCGAATTCTTGATGTGTCTGGTCATGTTCAGTTGCGGGTCTAGAGTGATGCCTAGTGATTTGACAGAGTCTGCTAGAGTGAGATTCCTGTTGAGCGCATCGATGGCCTTTACCCATTCGGCAATTTGGGGGTTCTATTCGAGATGAGGAGTATCTCAGTCTTGTCAGGGTTTAGTTTAAAGTGGTTGCATGACAGCCAGTGTTGAACATCTCTCAGTACGTCATTGAGTCTTGGAATGTCTCTGAGGGAGGTAGTTTCCAAATATATCTGAGTATCTTCAGCGTAGAGATGGAAACAGATGTTGGCTGTTTTGAGTAGTTTGGTGAGAGGTTCCATGTAGATGTTAAAAAGTTGCGGGGATGCCACTGAGCCTTGAGGGACACCCTTGTTGACTGGGTGGAGGTCGGAAGCAAAGTTTTTTATTTTTATTTTTTGAGTGCGATTGTGCAGGAAGGAGGAGAACCATTGGAGGACCACCTCGCCAAGACTGGCTCTTTCTTGGAGAGCCCTAAGGAGAAGATTGTGATCTACCGTGTCGAATGCTGCCGAGAGGTCAATGAGAATGAGGAGGCAGCATTGGTCAGAGTCTAGTGATCTGTGGATATCGTCAATGATGTTGAGGATCGCGGTTCCTGTGCTACAGCCTTTTCTGAAGCCAGATTGGTGAGAGTCCAGGAGGTTGATGTTGTCCAGGTGTTGGGTTAGTTGTTGGAGTACGCATCTTTCTAGGATTTTGGACAGAAGGGGGAGGTTCGAAACAGGTCTAAAGTTATTCAGCTCCGTAATGTCGAGGCCGGGTTTTTTCAGCAAGGGTGTTACTTGTCCCATTTTAAGGCAGTCTGGAACAACTCCGTTTTTCAAGGAGCTATTTATGATCGTGCACCAAAGCGGAACTAGGGAGTGCTTCAGTTTTTTGGTCAGTAGGGGAGGAATGGGGTCTAGGACATGAGCTGAGGGTTTGGAGGTGGAGATCAGTGTGAATATCTCAGATTCTTGAATGGGGCGGAAGCTTAGCCAGGAATTGGAAGAGGGACAGGGAGAGAAATCATGCGTCCCAGACGTGAAGCTCTTAGTGGGGTGCGTATTGATGACATCCAGTGAGAGTTCGATCTTAGTAATCTTGTCATTGAAGAAGTTGGTGAAGTTGTCGCAGAGTCCTTTGGACGCCTGTATAGAGGAGGCCAAGGGTTTGGAGGTTTGTTGCCTGATAATGCTATAGAGTATAGAGCTCCTTCGGTCTATTTTTTACGTTGTCCAGCGCAGAGCGGAAAAAGATGGATTTCTTGTTTTTGATGTGATTGTTGTACTTCCTATGAGCTGTTTTGAGTTGTTCGCGGAGGATGGAGGTAGGGTTATTCCTCCAGCTCCTTTCTTTGGCTCTTAGTTTTCTCCTTTCAGAATTGAGGTCGGGGTAGAACCATGATCTGGACAGAATGGCTCGGCTTTTTTTCAGTTTTAGGGGAGCTAGCTGGTCAAGCATAGCCACTAGCTTTGTGTTGTAACACTCGGTGAGTTCAATTGTAGAGAGGTGGTCGTTGGTGCAGGAAAGAAGCGAGCTTATACTTTCTTCAAGGACTACCATGAAAATCAGGGAGAGGTTTCTGACCCATTTGGGGGGTCTTGCATAGGTGTTTGAGAGAGAATTTGTTGGTTGATATGAAATAAGATCATGTGGTGGTCCGACCAGTCCACGGGGAGTATGTGGTTGATTGTAATTGCGTCTCGTTGAGAGATGGCTGAGGATGATTTGCAATCAGTCTTTGATGGCTGGATCTGTGCCGGACTGCTGGAAATTAGCAGTGGTGACCCCACTGATTAAGAAACCGAATCTGGACCCCTTGGTACCAGCTAATTTTAGGCCTATTTCGCTTCTACCATACCCGGTGAAAATCCTTGAAAAGACAGTAAGCAAGACACTGTCCTGCTTTCTGGAGGAGAACCTACTGCTTGACAGGGATCAGTTCGGCTTTCGCCCTGGCCACGGAACCGAAACGGCTCTGACGACCATGCTGGACAATCTTCGAATGCGCGCCGACAACGAGAATGCCATGATTCTAGTGCTTCTCGATATGTCGGCAGCATTCGACACGGTGAGCCACCCAGTCCTGGTGGAGAGATTAAAGCAGATAGGTGTTAAAGGCAGGGCGCTGCAATGGCTTCAATCCTACCTAGAAGGTAGACAGCAGGTAGTCACCTTGACACCTTTCTCCTCCAGCAGGTCTCCAGTTGCGTACGGGGTGCCGCAGGGATCTGCAATTAGTCCCATCCTTTTCAACATCTACCCACGGCCCCTGTTTCCCCTAATTAAATCTTTTGGAGTCAGCCTGGTGAATTACGCTGACGACACACAGCTGGCCTTCTCTTTAGAAGGGGATGACGCACTATCTATGGATCGATTCCAGCAATGTATGAAGCAGACCACGGACTGGCTCAGAAGGAATTCTCAAAATTAACAAACTTCCCTCATGGATTTACTCAATAGTCTCCAATTGTAAATTTCAGATCAATGTATAATGAACCAAAGACAAGGAGTCCATAAGACTTAAACACAACAGAGATAGAGTATATTGTTATTTTATTTAAAACTTGTTATATACCTCAGACTGTATTATAGTGATATATCCACAATTATCAAATACATTAGAATAAACATCTTCATAAACAACATACATATGAAAGAATGATAAACAATAAAATAATTCACATTAACAATTCAAATCAATATTTACACATAATTAAATCAAACAAATCAGACATTCAATATGAGAGTCAAGGATATATTTCATATATATAAAATTGGTTTAAAAACACAAGTACAATTTTGTCCTCTTGTCGACGCGTTTCGGTGTAAAGTGTGATATGTACCACCTTCTTCAGGACCAATACATTAAAAACAGCTCTCACTATCAAATATAGTCAATCTATAAAGAGAGAATATATACAATTATAATACATACATGTACTCATGGTGTTCAACCCTATCTTTGGTTCGACATACTTGATATTGGATGACTCAAAACATTAAAAAAAAAATTTGTGATTTCTAAAGTGCCAATTATTGATTAAAAAGGTACAGAAAACTGCACCTGAAACAGTCAGAGCCTCACTTTTGTATGACCTTCATTTGGCCCATCCTCGTGTGGCCCATCGGTTTATTTAATCGCCAAGGTATAATGTTACTTCCTTTAATTGAGGACCTCCTGAAATTCATTACATTTTGAAAGAGGCATGCATTAGATAGATCCTCCCCATCAACGATTATTTCCAAGAGTATATTGCTGTCACTTCTGTAATTAGCCCATATTAGATTTTGGGCATATACTCACATGAGAATAGGACCTTTAGTCGTAGTCCTTAAGTGACCAGAGTGGCGTGTTAACTCAGTGCATCCTACTCCAATCTAATATAAAATAGTATGGAGATAGTATCAAGACTTGTAATTTTTCAATTTTGTCTATTTACCTCATATCTTCATAGGTATTTACTCTAAAAAGATTGTTTTGTAGATTGTTTTAAAGTTAATGGGTACCACTCACCCTAGTTAAGCGCGTATCTCTTCTGAAACCGCTTATCCACGTTATAAGTAGCTTTTCATATTCAAGCTCAGTTAATTCTATTGAGACAAATTGGATATGGACTTACATTAATATCCAGATAGATAACAGACCCTAATAGTTAACGATTCTATTAAGAAATGACTTGGCTTACCATAGAGTCAGCAACCGTGTATTCATTACTTTCTTCTCCTTGTCTTTAATTACGCTGAATTGCCGGTCATTCCACTATGGACCAAGGTGTCTGTGCTTGTGACCCTCGTGTTTAGTTTAGGCGGGGACCGGTTTCTAAGATTGAGGGAAATAATCGCACTAGTTTACGAGATGCGAGAAACCGGGTCGGTGTACGCTAACTTCTGGAGCCATTTGTGAAAGTTATCAAGGATTATGTACTCTCCACCCCATAGGCTCTATAGTGACATCACTCTCTGTGTAAATGGGACTGAATCACTTAAATGTTTAATAAAGCGCTGTGCTCCTTAATGGGGAATACACAGTGTCACGACTGACCATATTCATACGATATGTGACTCAACGTAACGCTATGTTGCAAGTTATTTCTATTAATGGACAGAGAGTCTACCCGTTTATTGCAATTATTTTGGTGGTAGCACCTCTAAACTCATCCCTCCAGGACCCCAAACTCTTACCTTACCAGGAGCGTAGCGTCACCTCGTATCGGATTCTCTGGTGTTATTCACAACCATCGTCTTCACTACCTCTCTTTTTATACGTTTCCGCGTTTCCGGCAATTACTTCTTTACGTATTTCCGTGTAGTGGGGCCATCTTGGTAGTTCCTGATTGTTTTTCTTGAGATTGAAGCTGAGTTTGCACAAACTTTATTGAATCTAAGAAGCCACCTCCAATGGGTCAAACGAAAGTTTAAACAACCGCGTTTCCGGCACTTACTTATTTACGTATTTGCGTGCAGTGCGGCCATCTTTGTAATTCCTCAATCTATTTCTTGCGATTAAAGCCAAATTTGCACAAACTTTATTGAATCTAAAACGCCACATCCATTGGGTTTAACAGTGTCTATTGTTAAAAACATCGCAGTGCTTATCACTTTTTAGAATTACGTTTCTGTGTTTCCCGCAAATACTTTTTTTTACGTATTTACATGCAATATGGCCATCTTGGTAGTTCCTAAGTGTTTTTCTTTCAATTGAAGCCGAACTTAATTTCAATATAAGCCAACACCACTATACGGTCAAGCGAAGGTTGAAAGATTATTTAATGTCCATTATTGAAAAGCCTCGCAACGCATGTCGCTATGTGAGGAAACGTCTTTGGGTAATTAATATTAAGTTTAAGTTATACAGACACATTTATTTCGAGGTGATTTTAACGAATTATAGGTTCAAGTTTACTTTCCATTAGATCTTTTGGAGTATTCTGATAACAAATACATATTGTATTACCTTCACTTTACCTATATATAGCACTAAGGTATTATACATCCTGCTAGTATTGGCTTTCGTGATCACATTTCATTGTAGACTTAGAAGGACTCAAAGGCCATTATTTTCATGTCAGTAGAGTAAGTTGGGAATAGAATTATAGTACCTTATGAAAAACTAAGAGACACAAGAATACAGGACTGGAAATTGTATAAATAAAGCAAAAAGCCCTTTGACATCGTTAACAGTGGTTAATGTTGTAAACAATGTAATCCAGTTACCTGATGATTCTTTCCCACTCTTCTCTATTATTGAGACCCTGGTAGTAAGTCTTAAATTTGGACATGAAAAATTGTTCTCTTTGTTTTCTTCTTTTGTCCATATCACCACCTCTCACTGAAATTTTTATTTTTTCAAGAATGAACCATTTGAGATCATCTTCCTTGTGTTTCATTTCTTGCCAATGATCAACCAAAGGGGCATTCTTTTTGCCATTTTTTAAGGCTGACCTATGTTCTGTAAGGCGAGACCGCATCTCTCTGCTTGTCTCGCCTACATATCCCTTTTGACAGGGACAAATTAAAAGGTATACCACATTTTTGGTTCGGCAGTTAACCATTTCATTTATCCAATGTGATATGTTGTTTAGTACGATTTTTTGTTCTTTAATGATGGTCTTACAGTGTATACATGAACTACACGGAAAGTTACCTTTTAGCTTCGTTCCATCTTGGATACTGGTTTGTACACTCATCTTAGGTTCACTAAAGGTTCTTACCAGATGATTTTGAATAGTTTTGTAAGAAAATATAGGTTTACTGAGTGGGCACTGACCTGGTTTGTTCAGTAAATACCAGTTTTTATTTATCAAACTTTTAAGTTTGTTAGCTCTCTTATACGCATCTTTGATAAGTCGTTTAGGATATCCTCGTTGTAGGAGTTTTGAACATCATGCACTGGTTTTGCAACAAAAACTCCTACAACGAGGATATCCTAAACGACTTATCAAAGATGCGTATAAGAGAGCTAAATACTATAATCGGGACAGCATCTTTGAGCCCAATGATAAGCCCCAAAAAGCCTTACAAGAAATTGTCATGGTGACTAACTTCAACGGCATGAGTAACAAACTTAAAAGTTTGATAAATAAAAACTGGTATTTACTGAACAAACCAGGTCAGTGCCCACTCAGTAAACCTATATTTTCTTACAGAAGGAACAAAACTATTCGAAATCATCTGGTAAGAACCTTTAGTGAACCTAAGATGAGTGTACAAACCAGTATCCAAGATGGAACGAAGCTAAAAGGTAACTTTCCGTGTAGTTCATGTATACACTGTAAGACCATCATTAAAGAACAAAAAATCGTACTAAACAACATATCACATTGGATAAATGAAATGGTTAACTGCCGAACCAAAAATGTGGTATACCTTTTAATTTGTCCCTTTCAAAAGGGATATGTAGGCGAGACAAGCAGAGAGATGCGGTCTCGCCTTACAGAACATAGGTCAGCCTTAAAAAATGGCAAAAAGAATGCCCCTTTGGTTGATCATTGGCAAGAAATGAAACACAAGGAAGATGATCTCAAATGGTTCATTCTTGAAAAAATAAAAATTTCAGTGAGAGGCGGTGATATGGACAAAAGAAGAAAACAAAGAGAACAATTTTTCATGTCCAAATTTAAGACTTACTACCAGGGTCTCAATAATAGAGAAGAGTGGGAAAGAATCATCAGGTAACTGGATTACATTGTTTACAACATTAACCACTGTTAACGATGTCAAAGGGCTTTTTGCTTTATTTATACAATTTCCAGTCCTGTATTCTTGTGTCTCTTAGTTTTTCATAAGGTACTATAATTCTATTCCCAACTTACTCTACTGACATGAAAATAATGGCCTTTGAGTCCTTCTAAGTCTACAATGAAATGTGATCACGAAAGCCAATACTAGCAGGATGTATAATACCTTAGTGCTATATATAGGTAAAGTGAAGGTAATACAATATGTATTTGTTATCAGAATACTCCAAAAGATCTAATGGAAAGTAAACTTGAACCTATAATTCGTTAAAATCACCTCAAAATAAATGTGTCTGTATAACTTAAACTTAATATTAATTAACCACAGACGTTTCCTCACATAGCGACATGCGTTGCAAGGCTTTTCAATAATGGACATTAAATAATCTTTCAACCTTCGCTTGACCGCATAGTGGTGTTGGCTTATATTGAAATTAAGTTCGGCTTCAATTGAAAGAAAAACACTTAGGAACTACCAAGATGGCCATACTGCATGTAAATACGTAAAAAAAAGTATTTGCGGGAAACACAGAAACGTAATTTTAAAAAGTGATAAGCACTGCAAGGTTTTTAACAATAGACACTGTTAAACCCAATGGATGTGGCGTTTTAGATTCAATAAAGTTTGTGCAAATTTGGCTTTAATCGCCAGAAATAGATTGAGGAATTACAAAGATGGCCGCACTGCACGCAAATACGTAAATAAGTAAGTGCCGGAAACGCGGTTGTTTAAACTTTCGTTTGACCCATTGGAGGTGGCTTCTTAGATTCAATAAAGTTTGTGCAAACTCAGCTTCAATCGCAAGAAAAACAATCAGGAACTACCAAGATGGCCCCACTACACGTAAATACGTAAAGAAGTAATTGCCGGAAACGCGGAAACGTATAAAAAGAGAGGTAGTGAAGATGATGGTTGTGAATAACACCAGGGAATCCGATACGAGGTGACGCTACGCTCCTTGTAAGGTAAGAGTTTGGGGTCCTGGAGGGATGAGTTTAGAGGTGCTACCACCAAAATAATTGCAATAAACGGGTAGACTCTCTGTCCATTAATAGAAATAACTTGCAACATAGCGTTACGTTGAGTCACATATCGTATGAATATGGTCAGTCGTGACACTGTGTATTCCCCATTAAGGAGCACAGCGCTTTATTAAACATTTAAGTGATTCAGTCCCATTTACACAGAGAGTGATGTCACTATAGAGCCTATGGGGTGGAGAGTACATAATCCTTGATAACTTTCACAAATGGCTCCAGAAGTTAGCGTACACCGACCCGGTTTCTCGCATCTCGTAAACTAGTGCGATTATTTCCCTCAATCTTAGAAACCGGTCCCCGCCTAAACTAAACACGAGGGTCACAAGCACAGACACCTTGGTCCATAGTGGAATGACCGGCAATTCAGCGTAATTAAAGACAAGGAGAAGAAAGTAATGAATACACGGTTGCTGACTCTATTGTAAGCCAAGTCATTTCTTAATAGAATCGTTAACTATTAGGGTCTGTTATCTATCTGGATATTAATGTAAGTCCATATCCAATTTGTCTCAATAGAATTAACTGAGCTTGAATATGAAAAGCTACTTATAACGTGGATGAGCGGTTTCAGAAGAGATACGCGCTTAACTAGCGTGAGTGGTACCCATTAACTTTAAAACAATCTACAAAACAATCTTTTTAGAGTAAATACCTATGAAGATATGAGGTAAATAGACAAAATTGAAAAATTACAAGTCTTGATACTATCTCCATACTATTTTATATTAGATTGGAGTAGGATGCACTGAGTTAACACGCCACTCTGGTCACTTAAGGACTACGACTAAAGGTCCTATTCTCATGTGAGTATATGCCCAAAATCTAATATGGGCTAATTACAGAAGTGACAGCAATATACTCTTGGAAATAATCGTTGATGGGGAGGATCTATCTAATGCATGCCTCTTTCAAAATGTAATGAATTTCAGGAGGTCCTCAATTAAAGGAAGTAACATTATACCTTGGCGATTAAATAAACCGATGGGCCACACGAGGATGGGCTAAATGAAGGTCATACAAAAGTGAGGCTCTGACTGTTTCAGGTGCAGTTTTCTGTACCTTTTGAATCAATAATTGGCACTTTAGAAATCACAATTGTTTTTTAAAAATGTTTTGAGTCATCCAATATCAAGTATGTCGAACCAAAGATAGGGTTGAACACCATGAGTACATGTATGTATTATAATTGTATATATTCTCTCTTTATAGATTGACTATATTTGATAGTGAGAGCTGTTTTTAATGTGTTGGTCCTGAAGAAGGTGGTACATATCACACTTTACACCGAAACGCGTCGACAAGAGGACAAAATTGTACTTGTGTTTTTAAACCAATTTTATATATATGAAATATATCCTTGACTCTCATATTGAATGTCTGATTTGTTTGATTTAATTATGTGTAAATATTGATTTGAATTGTTAATGTGAATTATTTTATTGTTTATCATTCTTTCATATGTATGTTGTTTATGAAGATGTTTATTCTAATGTATTTGATAATTGTGGATATATCACTATAATACAGTCTGAGGTATATAACAAGTTTTAAATAAAATAACAATATACTCTATCTCTGTTGTGTTTAAGTCTTATGGACTCCTTGTCTTTGGTTCATTATACATTGATCTGAAATTTACAATTGGAGACTATTGAGTAAATCCATGAGGGAAGTTTGTTAATTTTGAACGTTGTCACGTACCCGGTCCCTTCTGGCTAAACCTGGGAAACTCTCTATTTGTATTCAGAAGGAATTCTCTCCAGTTCAATAGTGGAAAAACAGAGGTGGTCTTCTGCTCGCCAACTAGGATTCCAAAACACCTTCCTCCCGAATTTAGACTCTCTCCAGAGGAAGGACCTCTGACACCGGTCAGTAAGGTACGCAATCTTGGGGTGATTATTGATGATGACCTCCAGATGGTATCCCAGGCCAGTAAGACCGCTAACGTCTGCTTCGCCCTGCTGCGGCTGCTTCGGAGCATTCTACCCTTACGTCCTAGGGAGTCCCGAGCTATGGTAGTACGCAGTACGGTATTAAGCAGGCTTGATTACTGCAACTCCCTATATTTGGGGGCCCCACAGTATATTTTTCAGGGACTGCAAAGGATCCAGTCAGCTGCAGCCAAACTAGTTCTCGATAGGCGACGTACCTCTTCGGCCACCGGAGCACTGAGGGACCTACATTGGCTTCCTGTCAAGGAAAGGGTCTCCTTTAAGTCCCTGTGTCTGGCCTTTAGAGCAGTGCATGGACTAGGCCCAGTCCCTTTACAGGATAAGTTTGCTTGCCATCTACCAATCAGGCAGCTCCGATCTTCCACAGCCGGCCTATTGGTAGTCCCGAGATTTAAATGCTCCAAGGTAGGCGGAAGGGCCTTCAGCATAGTAGCCTCTGGCATGTGGAATAAACTCCCTCTGAACTTGAGACAGTGCAATTCCCTACTCGAATTTCGCAAGGGATTTAAAACCTGGCTGTACCCCAAAGTCTAACCCAGGCCGTTCCCCTGTCCCTCCCTCTGTCCCCGTTGGTATGTTTCTCCAGTCTAAAGCGCCAGGATGCCCGTAGGGTGATAGCTGCACTATATAAGTTCCACATCAATCAATCAATCAATCAATCGATGATGGCATCCAAGTTAGCTCCTTTGCAGTGCGACTCCTCCTTGCAGTATTGGGTTAAATTGTTGTCACAGAGAAGATTGGATAGCGTTTGAATTAGCGGGTTGTTAGTTTCATTCCACCGCAGGTTAAGGTCGCCAAGAATTAGGTTGCTGGCATCTCCGAGAGCACAGTGAGCGATCAGGTTAGATAAGTGTTCCCCGAATGCAGAGGTGTTACCTGGTGGATGATAGAGAAGGTGGCAGAGCAAAGTTCCATTATCTTTGGTCTTTATGCTGGTTGAAAGGCATTCAAATGTGTTGTAATTGCATGATTCTATTTCCGTGATGGCCATGTTGTCGTTATGAATGATAGCTACCCCTACCCCTCGTTGGTCTTTTCTGTCTTTGTTAATAATGGAAAAACCTGGTGGCACAAGCATGTTTAAGCATGGTGAGGAGAGCTTGTTGAGCCAGGTCTCCGTGATGAACGCGATGTCAATGTCCTGCGAGAGGATGGCTTCTGCTAATTCAGTTGCATGCATAGCTGCTGACATGCAGTTGATGAGCATGCAGTTGGTGGAAAGCTCTTTATTGCTGGGGTTCTTTCCTTTGGGCGCCCTAGGTAGGGTGGTGAGGAAGGGCGGTCAAGGGGGTTTTGTGCAAGGAAGGTCTTTTCAGAAACCCGTGATCACTTGGATCTTGGATTTTGGGGAGTCAATGGGAGGTGTGTCATATGAAGAGACTAGATTTGCTGATTCTTTGTCAGACATTGCTGCTTCTGTCCTAGTGGGTCTTGAAGTCAGAGGCTCGATATCGGTATTTGAGTGTCTCTGAGCCCTAGTGGGGAGGGCTGAGTTTTTTTGGGATTTTTGTGGCCAGGCTTCCGCGTCCGATCTTGAGAGTGTCTGTAACCGTGTCACGGGGGTTGTGTGTGGCAGGTAGGGCACTTGTGGTGGTTGGTGTTGGATGGAGAGGGTACCCAGGGAGGGGATTGGTGGGGCCTGCGTGCTTTGTCTAGGTTGGTGAGGATTTCGGACAAGCCCCGGGAAATGATATGGAACACTTTGTACCCCGTCTCCAAACCATTGCAAAAGGACCCTTGTCCTTTCAGCTAAGCATGCTGCATCTCCTTTTGCCACAGATATTTAGTGTATATGTTCCTGTCCTTAGACCTAATGTTGTCCCAAAGAATATCTGATCATAAGGATCCTATTCTCCCTTAAAGCTAACTGATTAATATCTGATGGATTAGCTCTTTACTGCTCCATTTTCTGGAGAGCAGCTTATCAGGTACAATAGTGGTAGGAGATCTGAAATCAAATGTTACATACTTTAAGATACATCTAAAATCCTACGGTAACACACCAGATCTCTGTTGTCAGAATAACATTTGGTCCTAATCCAGAACATCAAACATTTTGCTCATAAATCTTGTTCACTTAAATAACTCTCTGTGAATAGCACCACGTGATGGTGAAATAGTCAGTCTTTCACATATTACATGTTTTAATTGTCGCGAGGCAACAGATCATCCTGGCAAGATGGTTACATAAAACACACCAGTAGCAGTAACCACCTTGATTTGCCACTGGGTTATCATTTCTGTAAATATTATGTTAGGATGCTCCCCCCTCATGATTATGACTTTGACATTCTCATCTGAAAAAAGGCTTTTCACTTTTACACAATTATTTGAATGCCATGACCGATCCTCAAATTTTGTTTTTGTAATGTTAATGGCCTTCTCTAGAGATAGTCCTGGTCCCTTGAGATACCTCCATGAAAAAATTGTTGTCCAGAAATTGTTGCAGAAATATGGCTAGATGAATTTCACAAAAGATTGGAACTGATGGGTGAAGAAGATCAAACATTTTATCATTGGAACAACAAGTGCTACAAGTCGTATACACTGGAAAAAACCTTGAAAAAAATTGTCAAAAAATAGCAGAAACCTGTGACTCACAACAAGATTCTGACTCTTCTGAGGAAGTGATGAAAATCAAACCCAATGCCCATCCACCCCGAAGATCGATGGCAAAACCTCGTCCACCTCCAACAACTGATCAGAATGCAGAAGTTCTTTAATGTGTTATCTGTGGTTTAGCCAGAACAAAGGCCAGAGGGATTGATGAAAGAACAAAGTACAGAGTGTGTAAGTCTCAAAGGGTATATATGTTTTTATCTGCAGCTCGTTTCTTTCAAGATGACGTTTTCAGCCAAGTAGCTGATCTAAACAGCGAGATGAATGTATTTGCAGCAGATTTGTATGCCCACTTGAACGAGCATACATTCGAAAATATGAATGTCATCTTTGAAAAAGCAAATTAAGTTTTAAAGCCACTCGAGTGCTGGCTACAGGTTCATACTCAGTGAGATCAGAAAAATAATGGTCATTATTAATTAAACTGCATTGATCTATAATAATGAAATTAGAATTTTTCTGGTGAAAATGTACAATGACAGAATTAGCTTTTGAAAGTCTAACTAAACGAATGAGCCACTTATGGTGTTCTCAGCTGATTTAAAACTTGAAGTTCTTGCTGCCAAAATAAGATCACAGCATGCAGTAATATCAACAGGATCCCTTTTAAGAAATGTCCTGTAAGATTTAAATTTTGGACAAATGACACATTTTGGGAAGCCCCAGAGCTCTGCAAATCATGGGAGTCAACACAAAATGCCTGATGTTGTCATAACATGTTTTACAACATTGTTTAATATCAGCAAAGCAAAACTGTTACAAACTACAGTTCTTGAGTACGGAACAGAAGCAGACAACATTTATGATGGCTTTGAAGATATAAGCGAAGAAGTGGAAGACCATCCCATGAACCGACAAGCTCCTGTTGTGTAGACCTGGGCATAGTTTGTGGAGTTTTGCTATGCAGACCTCCGCGAAGTTACAAAAAAACTGCGTGAAGTTCGGTGAGTGGCAGAGTGCAGTGCGAACTGCAGTTTGTGCTGGTATTCCTGCAGCTCGGGTAGAAATTCTACCCGAGCGGCCGATCGAGCTCGGGAACTCACCCAAAAAACTCTGCTGCACATCGCGAAGTGGAGTTTTCTGCACTCCATGATCTCCGCAGAGTGCGGAGTGCACAAACTCCTCAAACTCCGCGAACGGAGCGAAGTTCACTGCCCAGGCCTAATGCTGTGCGAATATACTGTCTTTTCCAAATCACGGCAAAAGGAAAACTCCGCTACACATTAGGACTGCCCAAGCAATCTATGACAAGTGCAAAAGTATAGAACTAATCACTTCAATGAATAGGATTGGTGTATCGTATAGTTATAATGACATAGTATGAAGGAGGAACTTGTTAGCAGCTCATACTGTAGAATCCAAGCAGTGTCAGCTGTAGGCAGAAACAAAAAAAGCTGCAAACTTAAAACCTAACTGCTTTGCCAATGTGTGCAAAATCACTACAAGCCAACACATCCCAGCCTACCAGAAAGTTTCAAAGTGGCTGAGGACATGGCTAAGGACATGGATCATCTACTACCTGATGCTGCAGTCCACAAAGCTGATTTAACTGAATTTATCAATATTGCTTATTCGGTGCAGACTGAAGGATGAAGAAAAGCAAGTACTCCGTGGGCTGGAATTCATGCTCTGATCTCCCAGAATACCATCCCACTGAAGAAGGTTCTGTTTTTACAAGTAATACCATCTCAAGTCACAAACTATGGAACAGAATACACAGCTCTAAAAAGTTTCCAAAATTATGTTCTCATCTTGAAAGCCAACTTATCCTGCCAATTGTCTGTTATGTAGGAGTTTTCCATATTGTAGCTGACATTTTTATAAGCAATCCAGCAGAAGTTTATGATCTTTATCCAAAGATGGGCATTTTTCACATGACAAAAGTTGTGTTGAGGTGTGCAGGAAGTTAGCTCATTGGATGTGGCATAGACGATGCACTTATTGAGGCAGAAATGTTTAGAAGCACAAGCTTCGAGATCTTAATCTGGACTACAACATGATGTATCCGAGAAAATCGAGGGTGCACGCAGATGGAAAGGCGCATCATTTTACTGAACCTAAGCAAGCATTGCAATTTCAGAAAAAAAGGGGAAAGTGACAGGCTCCGAGGGAGATCCCCAAAGTCCCGAACACAGCAGGCTGACGCCTCGCCAGACTCTTAGGAACAGTGTATCATGACTCTTTCTATACTTGGTTGGAGCCAGGAGGTGTGGCCTAGCAGACGATCCCTTGTTGAATGGTGGTAGAGCTGTGTTAGTTGAGTGAAGGAGGCGAACAGCAGCTATGAATAAAGACAACGCTAATGGACAAGCAAAATGGGTGTGCCGCCTGTCACATTTTCCCCTACCTCTTTCTCCTGGCTGGGCTGCTGGGACACTGATTGAGGAGCCCTCTCCTCATTGCCATTAGGGTGACATTGATTAATCAAGAGATTGGAGTGCAGATGTATTTTAATGGATACATACAGGGTCACCCCCTGGATATTCACTCCCTGAAACACTCAACAGAGTTACAACTGAGTACAGAATAATGGCGGAGTGGGGGGACAAGCCAAAAATGGGATGAAGTGAGGGGAACGATATGTCATAAATAAGCGTTATGGGCTCAGTGGGCTTTGTACAAGTCAGAATGCCAGCAACATCTACCCCAATGTGTAATCCACATGGTGTGAATGCTGTTGTTATCGTTTTTATTTGTTTAAACGCCCGCGTGGCAGGTTTGTTAAAGGGTGGGTGGGTGTAGGGTCGTCAATGCTTAGTTGGGGATGGCATAGCGTGGGTGGGGGCGTATTAGGGGTGAATGTTCACATCCTACATCAAAGGGCACGTTCTCGGGAGAGCAGGTTGGCAGGGTGCAGTGTGCACGAAACAAGTTATCCCAACTTATACACAGAAGGTCCCACATTGATACTCCAAATGCGATGAGTAAAAAGTCAGACTTTGGACGTGGAATGTGGAGGACATGACGTAAGGTAGTAGCTTCCCTAAAAAGACACCAGGTTGACATTGCTATAATTCAGGAAACACATTTAGCTCCCCAAAATAAGATGTTGTCCACAAGGGGGCTGCAAGGACAATTCTGCGCTGCAGGCTTTACCTCCCATGCCAGGGGCGTACTCACATCGGTAATCCTCAATCAGGCCTTACTCTGCAGGACAAGGAGATAGATCCTAACAGTAGGTTTGTAGTTACCAGATGCCATGCAGATGGATTTGGTGTGATGCTGGTGAACATATACGGTCCTAACTATGACGGTCCACAATTTTATCATGCACTAGCGGTTTAGTTGCTTTAAGTAGCCAACCTTCCTCAAATCTGGGGGGGAGATTTCAATTGTATATTAGATCCCTCCTGGGACAGGTCCAAGGGCCAGTCTAGGCGGCCTGCAGAGGCGGCAGGAGCAATCATAGACATGATGCATCAGTTGGGACTGATGGATGTTTGGAGACTACGTGCCATCACCACTCCAAGATTCATACACTACTCTGCACCTCATGACACTCACACCAGGATAGATTACTGGTTGATATCCAGAAGTCTCTTACCCTAGGTCACTTCATGTGAACCCCTAACAAGGACCTACTCGGATCATTCTTCAGTTCTATAAGAATTGGAGATACCAGCTGAACGTGTTGCCCCTTTCACTTGGAGGTTTCCCTCTTTCTCCTTATTAGAATTGTTGTTTCACACAGAAATGGCTGCATCAATAGTGTTTCTTCAAAGATAACATTGGATAAGTTACCTCATTCTCGACAGTCCGGGAGGCCTTCACAGTGTACATTAGAGGGGAGGCTATATCAAAGCATGCAGGTGTTTTACACTTTATTCAGAACAGGTTTGCAAGTCTAGAGACAGAAATAGCACTGCTGGAGCAAGAACACCGAAGGACTGAGGACAATAAGCGGCTAGGTGATATCAAACAGACCCTGGAAGAGTACCATGACACCGCAGATAGTGCAGTCAAACATCTAGGCAAATATGCTACCATGCGGATATAGGGGGAGGGCGAACGCTCTGGTGCCATGCTTGCCAGTCTACAGTGCCCAAAAAGGGAAGCTAGCACCATTGTGGAGGTCACTGGAGCTGATGTCAGTCTATTCCACGACACTACTGGAATTACTGACAGATTCCACAGGTATTCTGCAGACCTGGATAGGTATCGAATAACCCAAGACGATAAAGCAACAGAAGACTACTTGGCTCATATCCAGATGATATGGCTTACTGATTCACACAGAGAGCACCTTATGGCCCCCCTGGACCCTAGGGAGATGCGGGTGGCACTGTCGTCAATGCGGGTTGGGAAGGCTCCAGGCTCGGATGGACTAACTGTTGGTTTTACAAAGCCTACCAAGACCTACTTATACCGCATTTAGTCGCACTGTTTGAGGAGATGGTGGAACATAAAATGATGCCCCCCTCGATGAGAGAGGCTATCATTGTCACCCTTCTCAAGCCAGGAAAACCACCTAATGACTGCTCATCCTACAGACCCCTGTCTCTTTTAAACGTGGACACAAAACTCTTCGCTAAAATTCTGGTTAACTGGATAGCATCCCTGATTCCTAATCTAGTGGGAGAGGAGCAAGCTGGCTTCATCCCTTGGTGCAATTTAACGCTAAATCTCAGAACCGTCTTCGGTGCGATTCAGTATATAAACTCAGAAATCAAAGCTGCGGCTGTTTTCTTAGATCCCAAGAAAGCATTTGATTCTGTGGAATGGTCGTTTATGGAAGCAGTGCTGAGGTGTATTGGTGTGGGAGAGATCTTCCTTCAGCTTTCAAAGCTATTATACGAGTTAGGCTGGGAAATAAAGTTACATCTACTATCTCCATCTCCATCCCACTGTTGTATGCGCTGGTTGCCGAGCTACTGCTATGCGCATTGAGAGAATATCATGGCCATAGAGGAGTGAGCTTCCCAGGCTATCAATTGATGGCTTCAGCCTACTCAAAAGACATGCTCCTATATTTCAGGGACCCTGAGACTCACTTCACTTCAGTGCTCACGGAGGTAGTCCGTTTTGGGCAGTTGTCTGGCCTAAAGATTAAGTGGACTAAATCCTTGATTTTTCCATTAACCCTGGCAATGAAGCCGGTACTTCTGGAATTCCCATTGCAGTGGACCATGGACTTGGTCCAATATTTAGGTATACAAGTGCACACCAACTCAGAGGTAATACTTACAGATAACTATGGGAGGGCCCTTGGTAGGCTGGAGGAGGAGGTTACTAGATGGATGAGATTGCACCTTTTACTGATAGGATGGATATCATTAATGAAAATGATTCTCCTCCCACAATTCTTATTTCTCTTTCAAAATATTCCCATGTTACTACTGGCGCACATATTTGCCAAGATAAGGTCGCTTTTGATCAAATTAGCCTGGGCTGGTAAACAACCTTGGGTTAAATGGGAAACGTTTACTTTACCATATTCCAAGGAAGGCCTCAACGCCCCAGACCTTGAATTATATTATAGGGCTGCCCAGAGCTCACACGCCCATGCATGGATGCACGGTTCACAGACCCTCCCACATTTACATATAGAGAAAGCAGCGGCTGACCCAGACATATTGCCACAAGAATTATGTAATGCACCTTCTAGGAGACACAGTATGCTGGACTCCCTCAACCTCACTACACATGCCTGGCATAATCTACTTGCTAGACAAGCGGGTGCGCTCATGTACTCACCTTTAATTGCCCTAGAATGGTGCACCTGGCTTCCGACGGGTAGAGAAAGGGAAGTCACAAAGGTTCTGTGTAGGGTAGGCATCACTGAAATAGGCGACTTATTTAGAGATGGTGTACTGTGCAAATGGAAGGATATAATAGCTATGGGGCATGCCCCATCGCCTCTTGATCAATATCAGCATCTTAGAGTTCAACACACGTTACAAGTACATCTGGGCAAAGGTCTTCACGAGCCAGCAGAGGTCCTGGCCCTAACACACATTATCCGTACTCCCTCCTTTTCTAAGTTAGTCTCAAGAATTTATAACATTACACAAGAAAACAGAAGGGCAACGGGATTGGCAGAAGGATTTAGCACGGGTAATTAATGATAATGATTGGCGCTATTGCTGTGAATTGACCAGAAGAATATCATTAAATGACAGGCACGTCCTCATTCATTTTAAATATATCAATATATCAATAGGATATATTACACTCCAGATAGGCTGCATAGATATGGTTTGAGGGACTCGGCTTCCTGTTATCGTAACACAGTTTTTTACATGTAGCCTGGTACTGCCCTGGAATTTTGAAGTTCTGGGAGAAAGTATTCTATACCCTTAACAAAATCACCGGGCTCTCATTCTCCCCAGACCCTTACTTCACGTTAATGGGGTACGATAAAGAAATCAATAAAGATGTTCAGCGACTGGTGTCGATTGGCTTGCTGCTTGCCAAAAGATGGGTGGCGATGCGTTGGGCAAGGAGCCCGACACCAACAGCTGATGAATGGACCAAAGACATGATATACTGTAACACTCAGGTAGACACACACAGTGAATTTCTACCTCCACAGGCCAGATCTAAAGTCTTCTGGAGTCTTTTCCAACAATACCTGATAGGCAAAGAAACAGGGGAACCTGAAAGCGCAGGGGATGGGAAAGCACACAGTAGCCAAACAGAAAATGGGGCCAGTGAAGCAACCCAGTCTTAATTGCAAGATTACCGTAGTCTGATCATTGCTCTTGTCATGGAACAACATGTTGGGAAATGTTGGAGGTAAGCTTATGGCCAGGGCCAGACTGGCTGTAGCGGGCACAGGGCGTTTCCCCGGTGGGCCGCCAGGGTGGGGCTCCGGTTTTGGGCCCATGGGGGGCAGTTTTTGTTACAGGGTCGTTTTTGCAGCATAGCTGCAATATCAGCCCTTGTAACAAAATCGTTGAAACGGGCCCTGGCAAACAGCTCGGCCGCACCACCAACCCCCCGGGGGTCCGACCGAGTACTTTGCCAGGGCCGGTTTTGGTTACCTGTCCGGCCCTGCCTATGGTCATAACAACTTTAATGTGGTCTAGATATGCACGCCACTGTGTACATGGTCATTATGTCATGAACTGTACATACACTTCGATGATGTCTAACTGTCTTGTGTTGTGTTAACTGAAAATCAATAGAGAAAAAAACAAGCATTTGCAATGCAAATAGGTCTCGCATTTGTGAGTTAGAGCTATTGACATTGTAAATGGCAATGTTTTTTACATATACGTTTTATTTTTGGAGTGAATGTATGTAGTGTGCAAAATCCCTTGGAAAGGTCCTGCACTTCGTAATAAATATATTGGAAAAGGGCGCAAAGTGTGGATTGTATCAACAATTGCTTGGCACGTACCTCATGGGTGAAGTGTTGCCACACATGCACACCGTGGTGCTTTACTAATGCGAAACTCATTAATAAAAGTAGTGCTTACAGACTAGCCAGCGCGATCGGGATCAGAGCATGTGAATCCGAATCCAGGCTTCTCTTTCATTTTCTAGACTATTTGACTCATTCTCCTGCGTCTTGGTTATCCCCCAAACACTGGGAGGCAATGAAGTTTGCCAAGGGGGCGGGGGCAGGGGGGCTTCGGCTGTACATGAAAATGTATTCATTGCCCAATTGTCAAAGGTCGCCTGGTGCTATTAGTTAAACGTGTGCAGATTTCATTAAGGTATTAAGAGTACTTTACTCGCATCTATGAGAAAATCGACATTAACTAAACAAAATGCCAGAATGTGAGTCAGTTTTAACAGTGTTTCAGACAGTACTGGTTGCTTAGTTTGATTGCACCAATTTTTGTATTTACTCTTTTACACAGCATTCAAAGTAGGTTACCTAACCCCAAAGCCCGAGTTGTTAAATGACCCATAGAAGGGAGTGTTTTACAGTTGAGCAAATGGGTCCAAATGTAATTTTGGTAGCACCATGGAATGATCAGCCAATGAGGTACTCGATGAGCAGGTATTTAACTACACGTTCAAAACATACGGTATTGTGGCTGTTGTTTGTTTGTACACAACCACCTCTCTGAATGTGTTCATTAACACAGAGCTTCATCTACCAGACAGTGCTCACAGAGGGGAGACTAAAGCACAGAACAAAATGTATTCATTTATCCTGAGTGTGAAGGAACCCGGAAGGCTTAGGTGCCCGTCCGGAGAGGCTAGGGATCCCAGCGCTTCTACAGACTCTGCCGTGCTCCCCTGCAACAGCTCAGAATCTGCCGCTTCTGCTAAGAATAGGTGAGGGGGATGAGGGTGGGGCATGCAGGGGATGCTGGCAGATTTCCAGGTTATTGAAAGTGATGATTCTGACGTGAGGCAATGGGGACTGACTTTGTCTGTTTGTCTGCACCAGTCTATTTCTCTACCATCCACCGGGCTTACTGTCATGTATCCATGCATCTCTCCTTGTTCGAGGTGCGCAAGCCAATATATTAATTAACAGATAGAGCCAGCCGGAGATGAGCCAAGCGTATACGAGCCAGTGGGCGAGCCGTAAAAATGATTGGCATGTTAATCATACAGTAAACATGATGTAAATGTGCGATAATGTCTCTTCAGAATTCAAAAAAGTGCATTTCTTTAGCGCGCCACCTCAGTACACAAGATTATAGCACTGAATTGAGAGGAAGTTATTAAAAGTGCTTGTTTTAAGCATTTGTTAAAACATTGCCGCTCCTCCCGCCTGACAACAATGCCATTTGTGAACTAAGAGGCATCAGTTGCCATGCATACCCCGAATGTTGCCTACAGTCTTATTATATTTAGAGTAACATTAAAATCTAGTTCATTAAACACAAGAAGTTTTTGTACAGCACGCATCTTGAACTCGCATATTTCAAGGTGGCAATAATAAAGATGAAAACGGAAGTGCCGGCAGGCAAGAAAACATGAACAGGAGTGGGTGGGGGGTCGGGGGAGGGTGAGAAGTCACAGACTGAGGGAGGGGGCGGTGGGGAGGCAGGGAAGGAAATGGTGTTAGGAGTAAAGGGGCCAATAGCCGTGGAAGGATACAAATGATGAATGAGGAGGGGCTAACATGCCTCAAACCAATCGGAAGGCAGAATTTAAGACAAAAGACAATGGGCAGAGAGTGGGCGGAGCTTCCACACTACAGTATATACTGCATGTCGCGCAAAGCGATGGCAGCGCATTCGAGCTGCCATCGCTAGGCAAGACCGAAAAGAAAATAGTGCCAGGAGTAAAGGGGCCAATAGCCGTGGAAGGCTACAAATGATGAATGACTAACAAGCCTCAAACAAATCGGAAGGCAGCATTTAAGACAAAAGCCAATGGGCAGAGAGTGGGCGGCGCTTCCATGAAGCTTCCACACTACAGTATATACTGCATGCCTCGCAAAGCGATGGCAGCACATTTGCGCTGCAACGCTAGGCGAGACCTAAAAAGAAAGAAGAAAAAAATTGTGCAACTTGATAAATTCTGGTCATCAACATTAAACAAGATGAACTTGGAAATATTAACTCGCCAAAGCGTTAATGATGCTCCAGTGAACACTGAATTTCCAATTATTGCAAGTGGAATGATTATCAATGAGGAGTTGGTGCCTACAGAGATCTATTCAAAAGGTGTGGGCCATATTGTTCCAGAACTTAACAGCAAATTGGAGGAAGCTGTCCTTCATGTTGTGCCAAAAGTTGAGTGGGCTGTTTGAAATGCTTCCAATTGAGTCATTTTATTGTCAAATGACACATTGTTGTGCTACTTAGGTTTGTTGCAATGTTCATAAGACAAGGATTGTCAGAGTTATGGATATGTTATCGAACAGGCGAGAAAAGACACTTAATCCTGCTTCATATTCTATACAAGAAACTAGACCCAGAGTTGGCCAGTGTTCATTTCAAGGCACATATTCTTAAGGGTGATGAGACTATGAGCAAAATTAGAACAAATCTTGGAGTTTTAACTGCTGAACCTGTGAAGATTCCAAAACATTTTGCTGAGATAGAAGAAGAATGTAACTTTAAAGACTTAGAAAAATATTTTGTGCCTGTGCAAAACGAGTTCTGACGGTCACACATTTGACTATCTTTGGTGCAGTGAGTTCACGAGATCTGTCCCGATAAGTGACCCTCCATCGATGTCATATTCTGTGCGTGGACACATTAAAAGACCGTTCTACTTGATCAGAAGATGTGTATATATTTTGGATCATGCATATGTAGAGAAAGATTGGTGTGGATTTGGTTGAGAAGATATTGATGGGGTGCTATAACCTATCAAATTTCTAAACACCTCTACCCACAACACCTATACGTGCATGTACTTAGAAAACCTGAGCTAGAAAAAGATGCACCTGTCGATATGTTCTGTTCAAATGTTCAACATTCTGCAAATGTGCCACGAGTGATTGCAGAAACAAATAAACAAAGTGTGCTATATTCAGATCATAAACAATGTTAGTTGTATACAAAAAATGATTTAGAAAAATGTATATTTGTTTCATTTCTATATATGTCTCTTTGTCCTCTTTTATAGCCGCCATTTTGGAAAATAGCAAGAGGGTTGTTCTGTGGAGTTTTTTTGTCTCTACTTGACTACTTTGACACCAAAATGAAGTATATAGGTCTCATGGTTCCTCAAATATCACATCATCACTGCAACACTTCTGTCATTTTTAAAAATGTTGTCCAGAAAAATTAATCCCAGATCAGCAATGTCTACACAAGCTACATCACTTCTCTAATGATCCAAAAACACATATCAAAAATGAAAATCTATGGACAACAATATTTATACAGAGGTATATCTGGGGTCTGGGGATAAGAGGGGTTACAACAGCATAACAACTCCTGTATTTTCTTATCATAGCTATTAACCACAGTCTGATCCATCAAGTACAGGTCTATGGTATCATCAATATTATAGGTTGACAGAATCATATATGAGGATGCCACTTAAATGTCAATCACTTCATAAAGCACCTATTTCTTTGTTAACCTATATATTTTTACCACAATATTTAGTTCATTCCAAACGTGACATTCCAGATATTGCACAGCTTATATATATTTACCATAACAGCCAAATTTTGTAACTCTTGTAATTATCTCTGGCAAGTGGTCAGATATATTTTGACTTTCTGATCCCAAGAAGTTAAATCAAAGTGTTGTTTTCCTTTTGGGCTCAACCCTTTTGAACTCAATAGCCATTGAAAAGTTCCGAACCATTATTTCTATTCCATATTTGGAAATCCTGGATTCTGCAGTGTACAGTTGTAAAGCCCAGTACAGGTGAAGAGCACCAATACCGGTCGCCACGCCAAGAGGTAGTGATGAAAAAAGGCAAACACACTAATAAACCCAACTTTGTAACAACAATAGGTCTTTGAATAGTCCAGAAATCCTAGAACACAAATAGTAACTATGTGTAGGGCTACAGTGAGCATCTCAAGGAACCACAACCCTAATCCACAACTCTTTTCAAGGTGGGCTTTAAGAGTTCATTTTGCTCACCGCCTTCTTTGTAGAAATGTCAGAGAATTAATTCCTTTGATCGCCTCACTCATGATGGTTGCCTGTCTTACTCCTTTTTGGTGGCTGAAAGTAAACCAACTTGCCCATCAAAGTGGTCATGCACATGTAAAAGAGCAGAAGAAAGATGGCCAACAAACCGGTGCAGTGATGTAATGTTTTAGGACATTGCCTGGAGGGAAGATGAGCTCCTTGCGACCGTGCTGGTGATGTCACATGCAACGGATCCCGTCAGCAATGGAGACGAAATGCCCAGCCAACAGTTATAGAGGAACTCGATGGTCACCTGCTCAAGTGTCAAACATTGTTTTCTACGAAAGGATGTAATGCCACCATCAGGCAGTGAAACACCTGGCAGGTGGTGGTCCTTACAACCATCTTTGTCCCCAAATGGGAAACATGGATGCAGGAAAAGGAGAAACAGCAGGATATACTTCAGAGGAACAGAGAATTCAGACAACACTCCTCACCCCAGACTTCTGATTTCCCAACTAGCAGAGAAACTAGAATTCAGAGCACCACACAAAAACATTATGAATTAAATATTCTAAACATTGTAAATACATGTCCCAAGCAAAACAACATTACAATATGTAAGGATAAAACAAAGAGATAGTGGAATATCTTCTTAGTGACATATAAAGTTGCAAAAATAATTGTAAAATTACAAGCAGTAGGATTTTATGTCCAGTGCTTTGGCTCTATGAACAGTCACTAGGAGGTTGGGATGAACAATTCTGTAGGGTTTGACTTGTGAAAAGTTGTCTTTGAAAGTTGTGTTAAAAAACATACTCATATCAGTTAGGGTAATAGAGGTGTGGAGGAAATGTAATTGGTGTTTGTTAGAGAGAGTGTTAGATGGATTCAGTGATGCTGGCACAATGGGGAGGGGTGCACTTAATATTGTTGAGCAGGGGGCGTGGCCAAGATGCCGATTGGAGCAGTCGCATAAACACGAGCTCCATCCTGCACCACCTTTATCCTGGGATCTAATCGGCAGCTCTCCCGCACTTTTGCACATTCGGTGTCACTTCCTGCACAGTGCAGATCTCACACCACAGACGATAAGCAAGATGTTTCCCGGTGCCTCTAACATATGTCCGAGGTGCAGATCCACTGACTCTGACTTCCTTCACATGGTGTGGTTCTACATACTGATTGTCCATTTTGGGAGCAGGTGTCATGGGTGGTATCAGCAGTGACACGTAGTTTGTTTCCGCCGGACCCGCTTAGATACTTGCTTGATACAGGGCCTATAACCAAGACAAACAAATGTCTTTTAAGATTTCCGAAATTAGCATTCATTTTAGCCAAACGCGGTATCACTATGGCCTGGAAGTCCACCGCGGTGCCCCGCCAAAGCATTGGTGGGCAGACATTCTCTGCTGGGCACTGGCTGAATACTGGATTAGAGCCATTGAAATGTTGGCACACTTACCTGGAACACCTCAAGGCGGAGGTGGACGACTGTCCCCCGTAAGCGCTTGGCCTTTGCTTTGAGAGATAATACACAGGGAGGTTTCCCCCCACTTGATGGATGGCCAGGTGTTGGACCCGCCTCTGAGACATCAATGAGGGTACATTGGGGAAGGATGCTCCATTTGTTGTGCACCAGTGTTCTGAGTAATCATATATTTGCTGGTGTACTATTGGACTGTGTCGTATGCACACACATGCACATGTGCGCGCGCACACACACACACTCTCGCTCTCTTTCTCTCTTCTCTCTCTCTCTCTCTGCTTGGAGTGGGGGAGAATGTTGTATCATTTTTAAAGCTCGAGTCCAACTGTGAATACTCTTGCAGCATCTGTTACCCTGTTCTAAGACATGACACAAATGAAGGCAAACACTGCTCTAGGCCCCCTGCTGGCCAGTGTTTTGTCTTTACCGGCTGGAGCACCTTGGACCATCTGGCCGGGGGTTCTGTTACATGGGGGGGAATCTCCAATGTGCATGTATCCGGTCTATGACTTCTGTCTTCTCCCACAGTGTGAGGTTATTGTACGCCATATGTGTTCCTTTTGCTGATTGCATCAACAAAATATAAAATGCAATAGAAATAGTTTTAAAACTATGTGTGTGTGTATATATATATATATATATATATATATATATATAAATATATATATATATATATATATATATATATATATATATATATATATATATATATATATATATATATATATATATATTGTTGAGCTGGTTTGGTGGGCAAAGATGCTTTTGGACTGGCTTCCAGTTGCGACCCTACATACAGATTAACAAACCAATTATTAGACTAAGATGAATGGGTAACAATATAAACAGTGATACTTTTCAACATCAAGATGGAAACTCCAACAAAATGACACATTTATGAAGTCAATAAATAATTCTAATTTTTAATATGAGTGATGGGGGAATGTGGGGACACACTTTTTTTGTTGTTTTTTTTGTTTACGCACATCCAATATATTAATGAAACACTTCCAAAAATGCAACTGCGCATTTGCAATATAGTCTTTACATATATTTTTCTCATCTCTGAGAAAGGAAACCTTTTCCAATGGCACAGTGCAGGGCCTAGGTATGATAAGTATACATAGCCGTGGTTGACAGCTATATCGGGCTCAGACCATTCTGGGGCTCATGTACAGTTTGTTTACCACACCCCTCTCTAACTTCATGATTCCAACAAATACCCTTCTACTTACTCTTAACAATATATTAACTCACATACTATTGTAGATGGATCCACCTTACCCAATATGGTGGGCATGGAACTCCTCTATTGTTAGTACATGCACACTGCTGCTCGATCATTACCTGATGCTCAGTGCACCCTTTGCCTGCACGCACAACGTATCTGAACAAGGAGATCCTTCAGCATCCTATAACGCCAAGGGCATGGAAAGCGGGTAGGCGCAACAGTCGGGACATATCTCATCAGAAGTAAGTAGCGGTCCCCCGCTGGAATTCCACTCTGTGACAAGGTAAGAGTTAACCTTTGATGCTGGGTACCTCTGTTCACCTTCTAAAGATGACTGGAGAACAGTCCAACATCAACGTACCCTTTGTGGCCTTATAATGAGGAACTTATGATGAGACTCAAGCTATTTAGGGATAACTATTGTCTGTAATGCACGTGTCACTCGTTTATGGTTGACTACCCATGATGGAACAGTTTTCTGCATGAACATGGATCACATAGTTGTATTATGTTGATTGTACCACAATATACAAATTGATTCCGATATTTGCCTATTTTAGTAGGTATCGATGAAACAGAATGAATTGCCTTGTGTTGATTTTGATATTCATTGTATGTGTCTCTGTTTGTCATTGTTTGTGTTTTACCAGGTCACTAATACAATTGGAGTCAATTACAGCCTGAGTTTGTGGGAAGTAAGTCTTGCGGACAAATGTTATCCATTTACTTGAGGTGGGGGAATCACTTTTTCCCTGATTAGGGTAGGAACTCAACCACAATTGAAGATTAGGTTTTTGATATTTGGTCCTGAAGAATTGCTGCAGATCCTTTTGGATAATAAAGGCACGAAACATGTAGACCTATTAATTGACAAAGAACTCCATAGACATGTGACCATTTTCGCATTATTTAGTGAGAATAAAGGAACGGACAGTCTTGTTGATGTCTTCCAACATTGGGTATGTTTGATTTGCCCTTTTGAGAACCAAATTAGTGATAAAAATATCTCCAGCAACGAGCCTCGTCCCAGAGTCCGTTGGGCATTACAGCCCTGGCCAACGAGGAGCAAAGCCCAATGATGAAGCATGCCACCCTAGGGTGGGTGAGAACTCCACTAAGCGAACGCTTCGAGTGACCTTTATGATCCGAACATTGAATACTTGACCTGGGATTCAAAACAGAACCGTAGACTTAATTTCGATTTATTAACATAACCGGCCTTAGACATATCATTACAAAGAATTTGGCTTGTAATTAAAACCCTCTTTTGTCCTTTTGTCCTAATTCCGTATCTAACATTAAACTTTTTTAGAGAATAAGCAGGCCTGGCCAGTCTTTGGCCAAGCTTTTTATTGATTAGTATCCACCATACACAGAGCTATGGGCATTATGCTAGCTAAATCTTTCCAGGAGCTATAATCAAAGAAGCACAAGATGTAGCAGGCTGTTGGGTTCCCTTGGCCAATTAACTATATCAACAAACTTTCAGCATTATTTCATACTATGGTCCAATAGATGTCAACAAATTAATTATAATCTCTGATAATCGCTTTTACATCATTCCTGAAAGGATTATTATGAGTGGGATTTACTTTTTTTCCAATACACAACCGTGGATTCATTATTATCAGTTACAAACCAGCTGAAGACTAGATTTGCAGAACAATGACAACCCTAAAACTTTTGCCAAGAGTATTAGATCCTTGAAAATCACAAAATACTACTATTAACCAGTATGCACATTTCTACAAGTGTTTCAAATCAACTTAAAGGCTAGATTATATTTATTATTTAACAACCGAGGTAAAGCTGACATTAAGTATGTACCAAAATGTTTCTTGATCAAACAGCGAAATACTTAACAATACAACTAATGATTGCTGATAAAAACATCCTCAGATAGAGAGTAAATAAAATGTTAATAACAGATTCATGATTAATACTAAAAACAACATCAATCTTTTTTTTTTTCAAAGAATCAAGGGGTCTGCCTCAATGGATATTGTTTGAGACACAATCAAGGCAACCAAAAGGGAGGAGGTTATACCATATCCAAGACAAATAAGTAAAAAACTGTAATTAACATTGTCTCACAATCAACTGATTCAAATGAAAAGGACAAACTAGTGCTTAACAGACAGAACAATGAGGGCAATTATTTAGAATTAAGGAAGGCCAAGAATACCCTCAAAATATACTTTTCAGAAACTGAAATATTGAGCTCTTCAATGATTGGACAGAAAACATATGAGGAAGGGGAATATTCCCTAAAAAATCTTGCTTGGCGCACAAAAACGTTAAGTATTAAAAATATAATCTCAGCTATAAGAGACCCAAACAATGGTAATATTATTTCAGAACCCACAAGAAAAAGACAAGTGTTTTCTGAACTTTTTCAAAAGATATATCAAGCCCCGAAGGATGCCTCTTATGGGGACACAGAAGAGTTTTTGAGCATGCTTATAATACCAATCCTAACAAGTGGTTCTACAGCAGAACTAATTCAACTTTTCAGGAAGATGAGATACTGGCAACAGTTAACAATTTAGCAATTTGTAAGGGGCCAGGAAAATGGTTTTCAACCTCAATAGTATAAAACACTTGTGTCAGAATTGTCAGATCCACTCACTTGATTTTACTGCTACATTCAACAATGGCACTTTGACGTTTTATGAAAAATCAAAATTACTCTGCTGATCCTACCTCTGTTAAATTCAAATTACAAAATATCCACAAAATTGTTAGATACACAAAAAGTAGTCAATACTTTTTATCTGATTCATATCCGAATGCTTTTATTCTTTCACGACGACTATACACAAATGCCTATTTTGTGGTAGTGTGATGAAGTATCTTTCTCTTCACAAATACCCAGCAGCTAAGAGAACACCTTTGAACTCATGAGCTTGAAATTTTTATTCAAAGTCCTACACTTGATTGGGGTCGCACTTCAGATCACAAGGACAATCACTTCTCTGTATGCAAGCAGTATGACGTCATTGGTGCTAAATGGTACACAGGTTCTAAAATTGGGGGAATGCATGACTGCAGACAGGTCAGCCCTATTTCATCGATACTCTTGTACAAACCATTAGCAATTGCATCAATAACAAGCAGCTCAATTAAGACGCTCTCGCCTGACGCTCAAAACGAGAAACAATATGCTGATGATGTGATGTTATTTTTGTTGGCAAAAAAGCAAAGCATAGAGGAAGATTTCAAGTGATTGTTTGTACACAACTCTGGGGGTATATAAAGTGAATGCTTCTAAAACAAATGTTTTATTAGATAATACCAGCTCTCAAATACTCATACGTATTTCAAGTCAGAGTTATAATAAACATCATAAAAGATACTTAGGTATATGGGTCTCCGAAAAATGTGTAGAATTTAATGATTTAAATTGTATTCCCTTATTGAAAAAAGTTCATCATTATTAAAAAGATTGTGGAAATATGGATTTTTATGATCAGTTATGTCCCCTATCTTGGACCCCAACGGTTTCATGTATAAATCACAAGTACATGTATGTTCCCTCCAGTTCCAGTTATGAAGACGCAAACACATGTGCGTCCACCGTCAACATGTCCTCTTTCAGATCCGCCATGAATGGGCCGGATATTCCATTCCTAAGTATGAAAGGCCACCGGCTTTATATGGTTCACTTATGCCATTTTACAGTCCAGGCGAGTAGGCCCTGATTCTGCCATCAAGCCTTTTCTTGCCTTCTGCCTCTGAAAGCTCCAGTCTGAGCTCGCATCTGTATCCATGAACTTTGTCCTACTCCCTGCGCGGCTAACGGTGCCTGACATCAGCCTGTTGCCTGCCAAAAACTGTATTTCACCTTCGAGATTATCTGCTCCGCTCCCTACCCAATGCATTCCTGTCTAGTAGTTTAAGTAAACATTCTTCCAGCTACCGAGCAAAAGGCCCGGCTTCTCTGTCATTATGCAAGTAATTCATAGCCCTGTTACTATGGAAGATTTCTGCCCTCGCATCTAGTATAGACACGTAGACGCTTGTACACGCACTCACAGTCAGTATAGAACAGATTTTGTTCGAAAGACCTTTCTTTTTGGATAACACCGTTCTTTAAACATAGGATGTTAGATATGATTTGGGATTAGGTTGACTTGACCCTCCAGACTTCTGTCGCCACATGTAGAGCTAAATGTCAAGTCCCCTTCACCCCCTAGTTGCACGTCAATCACACGTCATGCTGCTGCGCGCGCATTTCTGCCAAGTATTTCTGCTGACATTGCGAAATTCTTTCATGGAACCACCCTATTATGACATCATACCTGATGACGTTCTTTAGTTACGCCCAGTTACACCCACTCTAGCTACGCATGTATGTTTTATCTTTGCTATCAATTGTTACGCCTCCTCCATCTGTTTCACTGTAATGCCTATTGTATAAAAATGATTACTTGTCAATAAAGTACGCCCTTCACTTCCTGAACCTTCGTGGTGATGGAACATGAGGTCCTCAATTTAAATTGATTTTGGAATAAAGCCCGTTCCGAACCTCTAATACCACGGATTCTGCCTCTTATTTTACTGAGCTATTGTTATAGATTTTCCGCATCAAATTAAGTTCCGGTAATTAAATTATTTACCACATAAATGGCGCCCGAACAGGGACACTTTCTCATCTCACGCGCCGGCGGTGCGTTGCAGGCCCGGTCTCCTGTCACAGCTGGACGGACAACAACGCGTACCCACAGGATTTCCTGTATCTCCCTCCTGCCGAGCGGGGGTAACTGAGGCTGCGATCAACACCCAGACGAGGCGGTGAGAAGTGCGAAGTATCCCGACCAGAGCCTAGCTGAGAGAGCAAGATCCGAGGTATACAGAGGCCCACCAGTTTCCGAAGTTTCCGAAGTTTCGAGTCGAGTCCAGTCCGGTTCAAGTTCAGTTCAGTTCCGAGGCCTTCCGTTCCGAGCTACCCGGTGAGTACCATTATCGGGGAGGCGTTCTGACGTGCACATAGTTTGTGCCGGTCAAGACGGGTTTGGGTACACAAATCCGGTCTGCACTGTTTCAGCAGTGTATCTGTACTGTTTAGCAGTATATCAAGTATGTCTAGTATATAATTCAGAATTACCTAGTTAGTATCGAGTATTATGCTTAGTGACTAGTTCCCTAAATGGCCATCATTGTCTATTTCATTTAAATGTTAAAATGTTTTAAATACGTTCTGTATACTGTGGTGTGAATGACTGTTCATTATTGTGTTTTATGGTATTAAACGTGTTCAAAATTAGGTATCAGATCAGTTCTCAATATGCCGCTCTTTTCGAAATTAAGACAGATTAAAACTAGAAAAGGGGTACTCGAAGAAGCTGTTCCCATTCCTCCTAGGGACACTCCAGGGTACTTCATGTATCATAAACATGGCCTAGACGCCATATTATTTCTTGATCTATGGGTAGACTACACCAAGGAATTACCAGAAAGTCAGAGGTGGCCCGCAGCTGGGACCTGGGATGCAGATTGCATTATGAAAGTAGAAGAAGAATTATGGAAAAAGAAAGCTAGACAGTCACAGAAAGATGCCATTGAATTATGGCGTAAAGAATCATATAGACGTACAGAAAAAGCGCTCAGACAGGAAGAGAAAAGTAAGGAGAATTCAAATAAAGTTCGAGAAAATGTATTAATTGAAGAAGGTACTCGAGTAAAGTCAGAACAAACAGACAGACAAAGAAATGCCCTTGTGAATGGTATGTATCCTCTGCTGGCCGAAGGATTACCTAAGGCTACTCCGGAGATACCAAAAGACTTGCCACCCCCATTGTTTCCGATAAAAGCACATCCCAAAGGGCATCCCAGAACCGCAGAAGATGTTTTTCTTTCCTCTTATTTAGACGACGCAGCTCCCGAGTATGCTAATGCTGCGCCACATAGAACGCCTGCCGAGGGGGGTCAACGCCAAGACCCTCCTTCGTCTGTACCTCTGCAACAGCAAACTCCGACACAAGTTCCGGCAAGCACATCTGTTTCTACATCCGCATCCACACCTATGGTTGCTATATCCCGTTCAACGAATCCTTTCACATCCAGCACCCCAGGTGGTGCTACCGGAGGTACATCAAGCATTTTTTCCACGCCACCCAGAACAAATAAACTTTCCTTTCAAGAATTAGCCCACCAACGTACGCCCAAACTAGTAACTCCCAACACGCTCAAGGAACTTCTAATAGATTGTAGATATGACCCTGTGCCCGGAAAAGGGGACGAAATGATGCTGGCATCGTTACGTATCCGACGGGCTGCAATATATTTAGGGAAGCTACCAGGAATGACTGCACATTTAGAAAATATATATCACTTTGTTCAGTCAGGGCGAGACCCTGAGAGTATTAACAGAGCCATGGAGTACCAAAAAGTGGAAATCCAGGGGGAACTGTTACGTTTCCTCATAAACTGTGTGATCAGAAATCAAGATCAACCAGGGGTAAATCCGGAAGAAATGCAAATTCTTACCACATGGGGTAAGAATATATCAGAGGGGAGACACGATAAACGATCATGTATAGTAGCTATGAGCCGAAAGATCCGCAAAGAAATAGAACGAATACACGAGGAAAGATTAGCAGTAGACGAACCAGAACAAACCGAGGACGAGGAAGAATTAGAACTGCCCACAGGACAGTTAGAAACTATGGCCTATGTAGGTAGAGGAAGATCTTGCAATAATACTAGATGCTTTACTGATCCGATACGTCCGATACGTCCAGATAATAGCAGAAAATTCCAAACTCCTATAATAAATATAAGGTCCCCCGAACATTCATTCCAAGCCGCTGACAAATTACTCCGAGAACGAAGGGGTTATCATATACTCGATTCTATGGACGAACAAGAATTAGCCAGGTCAGCCGTTCACTGGGTTGATAGTCCTGGAAAATATGGTGATGATACACTAGTGCATACGTTTTTGAACCTCGCCCCAGATGAACAGCGTTTAGCTGGTATCTATATGATTCAACAACTCCTTATATTATATAAAAGCCAACACTCCGATCCTGGCCCTTTACCTGATATATTGACTGAATTACTCACGAACAAATGGAGAGGTTCCGGTACTAAGTTAATTAGAGAAATACTAGAATCCAGAAAGCAGTACATCCTTTTTGTATGTCCTGAACATGTCTCACTGCCCATCAAGGAAAGAACGACGTATTACATGGATAGACAGAATCCCTTACGCGAAGTACACCCGATAAAAGGTGATGACAATGAGTTTAAACGTGTGTTTGTCTACACACCCATATCCAAAATAGAACTATGAGAAATGAAGAAAGTGGTACCCAGTCATGACAAAGACCCAGCGGGTTTCCACCGTGAAATTAAAGATATGTTACTAATGGGAGAATATACCTACCCCGACATTATGACAATATTGAAGGTATTAATGCCTGCGGGCATTTACGAAAAACTCAAGGAAAAGGATTGGGAGGTGGGAGACCAGAAGATAGATTGGACAGCATTAGAAAACGAAGAAAAAGCTCGAGGTCCAGGTTCAGGGCTCGGGGACAAGACCAAAGCACTACCAGGTTTATTAGTACAGGTACTGCCACGTTTATTAACTACGAAAAAGGAAGACTGGGGTGCAATCTCAGCCTGTAAACAGAAATCAGATGAAGACACTAGTGATTTCTATTCCCGATTTGAAAAATGTTTTGGTATAAATAGTGGAATAAAAGCAAGTAGCGAGTCGTATCCACATCTGTTTGTGACAAAATTGGTTGAAAATGCCTTGCCCCAAGTTAAGAATAGAGTATTGAAGTTCGAGAGTACCTGGCAAGGTAACACCCCGTCACAAATGTTACAAATGCTACAGTACCATCACAATAGAATTAGAGAAGAACAAGAACATGAACATAGGCGCATGAAAGACACGAAAATGAAAATGCTAGTTTCCCAGACAGTTCCAGCTGACGGTCATAAAAAGGGTATAACACAGTCCAGTGTTTCAGCAGGTCCTGTAAAAGGGACGTGCAACTATTGTAAACAGCCAGGTCATTATGTACACGATTGTCCCGTTTTAAAACATAATATCGCCATAGGTAACACAAAAGAAAGACCAAGACCACTTAGACAGGATCAGAATCAACAAGGAACACCGCAGCATGCACAGTCCATGCCAGCTCCGCAACAGTCTATGCCAGCTCCACCACCGCAGCCTATTGCTGCCACACAAACAACGACCCGACAGATGTATCAGACCGCACAGTATGACTATCCTGATTATCAACGATACTCATGAAACAGCCTAGAGAGGGAAGTTGGCTTACCCCTTATTGAGGTCCCTGTAGATCAAGAAGGACCTTATGTGCACAGTGAACTATTAGGCCAAGATAGAAAATTCTTACTTGATACAGGGGCAAGCCGAACAACAAAAAAACGTAGTGAAGTTCCAGGGGCACCCCTCTCAGGCTCACAGAGTATTTCCCTTGGCTTTTCAGGAAAACCTATCATTAACGAAGTATCACAGCCTCTTCCACTTACGATTGGTCCCTTGACACGAACTACAGATTTATTACTTACTAAATCATGTCCAGAAAACTTGTTAGGCATAAAAACTTTGAAAGCTCTCGGAGCTATAATATGTTGTTCTCCAGAAGGAGTAAGATTGTTTTTACGTGATTTCAAAGGGCACTACGTGTCCCGAGACATGGATCACCGACTGCAGACTTTACCGACACATTTATGGGCACAAGGCCCTACAGATGTTGGTTGCATGAACATTACACCATATCGAGTCACACTAAAGGCAGGAGTGGTACTACCCCGAATGCGACAATACAAGTTACCCCCAGATGCTGTAGTGGCTTTACTGCAAATCATTGACGAGCTTATTACCCAAGGAGTGGTTGTGGAAACTGACTCCAATGTATGTAATTCACCGATAATTCCGATTCTTAAACGAACCGATCCAACAGCCCCGCCAGTATATCGATTGGTTATTGATCTGCGCGAATTAAATAAATGCATAGTACCACAATACCCCGTAGTCCCAGACATTTCTTCATTACTGACAGCCATTGATTCCGAAGCGACATTCTTTACTGTAATTGATCTCAAAAATGCCTTCTTCAGCGTCCCGATAGATCCGGAAAGCCAATACTTGTTCGGATTTAGTTTAAATGGACGAAGCTTTAAATTCACACGCGCACCTCAAGGATTTACAGAAAGCCCCAGCATCTATAGCCAAGCACTGAAACGAGAACTCGACAGTATCCACATGCCAGTCAACACTGCCCTGCTTCAATATGTCGATGATCTGTTGATCACCGCTAGAAGCGAACCTGAATGTGAGAAAGCCTCACTGACGGTTTTACAATTTTTGGCCGAAAAGGGGCACAAGGTGTCCCCTTCTAAGCTGCAATTCTGTGTCCAGCGAGTTGTTTACCTTGGTCACTCGCTGTCCAAGGAGGGAAGGCAGCTTACATCAGATCGCATCCAGTTAATTGCTAATATGCCAATACCCAAGACACAAAAGGAGGTGCGGGCTTTCATAGGCCTCACTTCATATTGTAGGCAGTGGATCCCTCAGTATGCATTTCTAGCGAAACCACTCATTCAATTGACAACACAGGAGGCAGCCACATCGACTGTTCTCCCTTGGACTCAGGAACATACACAAGCTTTTGAAAGCCTAAAGAAAGCCTTATGCCAAGCACCTGTTTTAGCAACACCATGTTACAATAAACAGTTTACACTCTTTGTTACAGAACGCGAAGGTACTGCCTTGTCAGTACTCACACAGGAACAAGCAGGATCACACAAACCATGTGCTTATTTTTCTAGTACATTAGATCCCGTAGCTCAGGCTTTGCCTGCGTGCCTGAAATCAGTGGCAGCAACAGCTTTAGCAATCAGACAAAGCGATGCCATAGTATTAGGACATCCATTGACAGTACAAGTACCACATGCAGTAGAGGTTCTCTTGAACCGCACACAAACACAACACTTGACTATAGCACGACTCACTGGTTACGAATTAACATTGTTTCAGCCACATATAGAAATCAGACGTTGTAGTACATTGAATCCTGCCACACTGTTACCTGTAAATGGAACAGACCCACTTGCACATGATTGTATTGAAGTTACCACTATCACGACGAAACCCAGACAAGATTTAACAGACGTCCCATTGTTAGACCCAGACCTGACGTTGTATGTAGATGGTTCATGTATGAGAACAGGTACAGGAGAGCTAGTGGCCGCTTACGCAGTCACAACAGACACTGAAATCATTGAAACTAATTGCATAAATACCCTGTCCGCTCAAGCAGCAGAGCTCATCGCTCTGACACAAGCCTGTATTTAAGCCACAAAAAAAAAAGTCAACATATACACTGATTCACGTTATGCATTCGGAGTTGTACATGACTTCGGCGTGCTGTGGCGAGAGAGAGGTTATTTAACTTCTCACGGTGCCCACATTCAGCACGGACCCCTTATTCATGCCTTATTAGATGCAATACATCTACCCACTGCAATATCAATTATGAAATGTAAAGCCCATACGAAAGTTACTGATGTCATTTCTCAAGGCAATGATCTAGCTGACAGAACAGCTAAACAGACTGCTCAAACTCAAACATCCGACATGACAAAGACAATAGTCCCGACACCAACATATTGCATGACGGTTAAGGATCCCGCTCTTGACGTAATCGACATACAGACACATGCTACACCAGACGAAATAAAGAAATGGACTGAGTTAGGAGGGATCCAAACGGATCAAGGATGGATGACGAAGGAAAAATCTGTGTGGTTCTTTCCTGATTCAATGGTCCAAGTCGTTATTAACACTGTACATAGTCCAGCACATCTAGGAGAAAAAGCTATGCTAGACAGCATCCAACACATTTGGTTCAACAAACATTTACGAGCAGCAGCTAAACAAAAAGTCCGTACCTGTATGATCTGTTGTCAGTTTAACCCAGGTAAAAGCATTCCCGTAGAACAGGGTGGATTTCAGCCTCCTGATCACCCTTTTGAAGTCCTCCAGATGGATTATATCCAGATGGAACGATGTCGAGGATTCAAATATGTTCTCGTAGTTGTCTGTGCTCTTTCCCGTTGGACAGAGGCATACCCGGTTTCAGATTACACTGCCCCGACTACTGCCAAACAGTTAGTTCGAGAATTCTTCCCACGGTACGGTTTACCACGTGTTGTCTACTCAGATAACGGCCAGCCGTTCTCATCCGAATTAATGAAACACGTTTCACTTTTGTTAGGCTATCAGTGGAAATTTCACTGTGTCCGACACCCCGAGGCAGCAGGTCTCGTGGAAAGACATAATCAGACCCTGAAAATTAGATTGTCCAAAATATGCAGAGAGAAAGGTGTCGACTGGGTAGTAGCGTTACCAGTTGCACTCTTTTACATGAGAATGGTAGCACACTCTCGAACAGGGCTATCCCCTTATGAAGTGATCTTCGGTAGACCACCAAATATGTGGGGGACGCCTATACCACGCAAAATAACTGATATTGACTGTAATATGCTGACAGATTACTTGGCTTCCTTGATGTCTGCACTACAATCTTGTCGTTCACAGGTAGCTGCAGCCTTTCCCGACAACACCGAGGTGAAACCCCATGACGTAATTCCAGGGGACTTGGTTTTAGTGAGGAACTTTGACCGGAAGTCTCA
The DNA here is from genome assembly GCF_964204655.1 of Triturus cristatus. Lineage (NCBI taxonomy): Eukaryota > Metazoa > Chordata > Amphibia > Caudata > Salamandridae > Triturus > Triturus cristatus. The sequence goes on from NC_140580.1 coordinate 992,903,835, forward strand.
GCTGGATCCTAGGTGGAAATCGCCTCAACTCGTATTGCTAACGACGAGGACAGCCGTGAAGATCGAAGGTCGAAAAGGCTGGATACATTCAAGTCATATCAAGAAATTTCATGGACTACCGTCAGACGTAAACGACACACCTTGCGTGTCTTCACCGATTGACTCAAAACTTCCTTTGGTTGAACTGAATAACCATGAACAATATAAACTAAAACTTCGGTCTAACAAGTCAGGCAATTTGATTGTTTAAGTCCTCTCCAAGGTGAATCGGTCGAATTCGTCTCTGACATGTATCCCTTAGACCTGTATAGAGAAAGAAACAGAAGGATAAAGTTGAAACAACATGCGTACTGTAAATCACTGCGTAGTCATTGCACAGTGACGTTATTAATTTTGTTTTTCTTAAGTCTTTTAATAATTACTGCAAGTATATTGTTGCACATATATTATCCTATTTTTAGACATGTTTACAATGTTACTGCCGAACATTCTTTCAGTGAATTACCTCCGCATGAATTGTCCTATAGATTTGCGCTGCGCAATAACACTTTTATTAGTATGTTACATCATTCCCATCAGGTTAGCAATGCTACAAATTGTTGGATATGTGGCCGACTCCCTCCCTTTCAGAACTATAAAGGAATTCTGCCTCTCTTTCCATACCCGCTCACACACAACGGCTCCTGTGGAGCATGGTTTAGTTTAATTAATTCCCTAGATTCGAATTCTGCAGTTTACCAGAATAACTGGGTATGGGGAAATCTGAAATTAGTTTTGCTCAAAGTCTGTTACCCTAACAAGGAGGGACTTCCCAAAAGAATAGGAACTGATCTAGAAAATGAAGTATATGGATTAGGTAATTTTACGCTTAATCTCATGATCCTGAATGTCGAATCCGAAGCTACTCCAATTTTGCCCACCATGTCAGTATTTCCAGTTAAAGGTGAATTATGTGTAAGAAAGAATGGTTCCATACATATGGGCCATAGTAGATGCACCACTGTAATAGAATTTAGTGATCAAGGCAAGTCTACATTTAGAGCTTCCCGCCATTCCTACTTCATATGTGGTCAGACGGCATACATACGTTTGCCACTAGATTGGGATGGTACCTGCTACATCGGATTCCTTTTGCCACCTGTTTTCCTAGCTCCTCCTGATTATCACAGAAATACTCATTTAGTACACAATAGAGAAAGGAGAGATCTCCCAATAGTCGATTACACTGAGACAGCATGGGAAAAATACACAGATTTCAATAAAGGTCTCTTTCCCTATATAGGTACAGTTACCAATAGTAAGCTGATACGTAGATTAACCAGAACCCTTGAAGCAGTAGTGAACGAAACTATTTCCGCCTTAGGCAATTTAACAGAAGAGCAGTCTGCTATGCGGATTGTTGTGCTTCAAAATCGTCTTGTCCTTGACGTCATCCTGGCCGATAGGGGCGGAGCTTGTAGGGTCATCGGATCAAGCTGTTGCATTTTCATACCAGAAAATTCGCCATCTGTATATAAAGCCATAACTCGCCTTCATAAGATTGTAAGACAGATACACCAGAATCCAGGCACTTGGACTTGGTCCGGTTGGTTTTGGAGTGTATTATCTACCTTTGGATGGAAGGTCCTATCCTTCCTAGGTATTGGCTTTCTCATATTATTCAGTTGCTGTCTATGTCTACAATGTGGACCAGCGATCTGTGGTCTGTGTGCCACATCGTGTATTCCACCACCAAGATTTCATTCATCACGGAAGAAGAAAGAAGAACAAATGATGCTATATGAACAGATCAACGGATTGATGAAGATTGATATCTCTTAACGGGCAAGTAGGGGACAAGGAGGGAATGTGGAAATATGGATTTTTATGATCAGTTATGTCCCCTATCTTTGACCCCAACGGTTTCATGTATAAATCACAAGTACATGTATGTTCCCTCCAGTTCCAGTTATGAAGACGCAAACACATGTGCGTCCACCGTCAACATGTCCTCTTTCAGATCCGCCATGAATGGGCCGGATATTCCATTCCTAAGTATGAAAGGCCACCGGCTTTATATGGTTCACTTATGCCATTTTACAGTCCAGGCGAGTAGGCCCTGATTCTGCCATCAAGCCTTTTCTTGCCTTCTGCCTCTGAAAGCTCCAGTCTGAGCTCGCATCTGTATCCATGAACTTTGTCCTACTCCCTGCGCGGCTAACGGTGCCTGACATCAGCCTGTTGCCTGCCAAAAACTGTATTTCACCTTCGAGATTATCTGCTCCGCTCCCTACCCAATGCATTCCTGTCTAGTAGTTTAAGTAAACATTCTTCCAGCTACCGAGCAAAAGGCCCGGCTTCTCTGTCATTATGCAAGTAATTCATAGCCCTGTTACTATGGAAGATTTCTGCCCTCGCATCTAGTATAGACACTTAGACGCTTGTACACGCACTCACAGTCAGTATAGAATAGATTTTGTTCGAAAGACCTTTCTTTTTGGATAACACCGTTCTTTAAACATAGGATGTTAGATATGATTTGGGATTAGGTTGACTTGACCCTCCAGACTTCTGTCGCCACATGTAGAGCTAAATGTCAAGTCCCCTTCACCCCCTAGTTGCACGTCAATCACACGTCATGCTGCTGCGCGCGCATTTCTGCCAAGTATTTCTGCTGACATTGCGAAATTCTTTCATGGAACCACCCTATTATGACATCACATCTGATGACGTTCTGTAAACACACCCAGTTACGCATTGACTACAAACCTCCCTGGTGGAAGGACGCTCCGCTGCGCACTCTGCATTGCCCGGGGGTCGGAGGCTGTGACACCGCGCTGAGACCGCGCTGGACGCCGCGAAAGGGACTACAGCCCCCAGAGTCCCTAGCGGTATCTTCCGCTTCCGCTTCCCTGCGCGCCCTGAGGCGCTTATAACTGCGAGGCTCCCTCGGTGGAGCGGGGGGCATTGACTACAAACCTACCTGGTGGAAGGACGCTCCGCTGCGCACTCTGCATTGCCCGGGGGTCGGAGGCTGTGACACCGCGCTGAGACCGCGCTGGACGCCGCGAAAGGGACTACAGCCCCCAGAGTCCCTAGCGGTATCTTCCGCTTCCGCTTCCCTGCGCGCCCTGAGGCGCTTATAACTGCGAGGCTCCCTCGGTGGAGCGGGGGGCATTGACTACAAACCTACCTGGTGGAAGGACGCTCCGCTGCGCACTCTGCATTGCCCGGGGGTCGGAGGCTGTGACACCGCGCTGAGACCGCGCTGGACGCCGCGAAAGGGACTACAGCCCCCAGAGTCCCTAGCGGTATCTTCCGCTTCCGCTTCCCTGCGCGCCCTGAGGCGCTTATAACTGCGAGGCTCCCTCGGTGGAGCGGGGGGCATTGACTACAAACCTACCTGGTGGAAGGACGCTCCGCTGCGCACTCTGCATTGCCCGGGGGTCGGAGGCTGTGACACCGCGCTGAGACCGCGCTGGACGCCGCGAAAGGGACTACAGCCCCCAGAGTCCCTAGCGGTATCTTCCGCTTCCGCTTCCCTGCGCGCCCTGAGGCGCTTATAACTGCGAGGCTCCCTCCGCGTCGCGGGACGCGCGCGGGCGGCGCCGGGCTAAGCCCGGGCAAAGGGCGGGCCCTCTGTGGCCCTCAGAGGCCTGAGGAGACTGGACTGGGCCAGAGACGCTGGTCCTGGCCACAAGATCTGTAAGAGGCAGCGGGGGTGATATTGAGGATTTGCTAATCATTGCTAGTGTTTTTTTAAAAACTGATATTTAAGTAATTACTAACGGACACAACGTTCTATCAATTCAGCAGGCTTGTAACGAGGGTGAGACTGTTTACAATATGTCTAGATCTAAAGCCTCTTCGGGGCCACGTACAATGGATAACTATTTGGTTCAGAGGGTTAATAAGATAAATTCTGAAAGACGACAGTCATTGGGGAAAGTTGGTACCCCTCCCGGAGCAAGTCCTACAGGAGGTTTATCAACCTCCGGCATGGAGGATGTAAACAATCCTTTTGATACTACCACCTCGGAGGTGGTTGAGTTAACGGAGCTGGGGCATCTCGATTCTGTACAAGATAGCCCCAATGAGTTAATAATAGATGACTCCCATGTAAGGGTGGAACAATGTTCACCTCCCCCAAAAAAACGATCAGTAAGAACATGCAGGAAAACCCAGTCTAAAAAGGGGACATTATATAATGGTAAGAAATCTGCAGACCAATCATATAAAGATATTGGGAATACTGCCTTGAGCTCAGCTAATAAGGTGGGAATAGGGGATAATACTGTTAGTAACATCGAGGAGATTATGGGTACTAAGATCAAGGACATAATAGATCCGCTGGTTTTTAAAATAGAGGAGTTAACGGAAGAAGTTGCCAGATTGAGCGGTCTGCTAAATAAGGCATTGGGCAAACTGGGAGAAGTGTCTGCTGCTACTCCGGTTATAGAGGTGGTAGCCGACACCACTACTAATACCCAAAGTAAGAATCAAGGACAGGGAGACCCTACTAAGAAAGCCACAGGGATCAAAGTGAACGATAGTGCTACTCTGGTAATACCACAAATAGGCACCACTCCATCAGGAAGTAATTTGCCTGTTTTAGATAATATAAACAACGGGGAGGGAAACAAAATGAAGGGTGCTGTTAACCTCCCACCTGAGTGTGCTCCCTATGTGGTGGTACTTACAAATGTGCCACCGCTAGACAACAAGGTTCCCCAAGAGACTCACGATTCTTTAAAAAACAAATGTTTGTCGTGGTTAAATAGGCAATGTGGTTTCCCACTGAATCTTTCTGACAATATTCTGACAACCAGAAGAGTTAACTGGATTGGGAGTGATAGGAAAAGACTAAAAGGGGACTGTGTAATTATTAACTTTAAATATCCGCAGCACGTCTCTACTGTCCTCCTAAGAGCGGCATCTCTCCCAATCTTAGATGGTAATGTATGCGCACGAGCGCTAGGATACTTTTATAATCACCTTAATGTTGAAGGGAGGGCCAACAATAGAAATTCTACTTATCCACCTATTTGCAAACCCCATTTTGATATCCCAACCCAGAATAGATTTCTTGCACTTAGCACTCTGGACTCTAATGATTGACGTATAAAGGAGACGGAGATATGTGCGGGAAGGGAAGAGGAAGTGACCTTGGTGGATCATAGAGATGATTGTATATCTGTAATCTCTGGTATAACAACACTGACCCCCAGACTGATGCCTGAGCAGGATGAGGTTGAGACCATACCAGATGGTTGTATGAATTCTGGTGATTTGGGCCAAATTGCTGAGGCTGGCATTATGGAGGGTGATATACAAGGTACTACTAGAGGGAATACGATCAGAGCAGGTATATGTTCCAGATTGGTGTGCTGGAACGTAGCTGGTCTGAAATCTAAATGTAGGGACCCGGGTTGGAACTCCTTTATTAACAGGTATGATATCCTATGTTTTCAGGAAACCTGGTGCAAAGATAATATTGATTATGAGGGATTCGTTTCATATAACCTGCCAGCATATGGAGATGGACCGGGTAGAGCAAAGGGGGGTTTACTCACCCTTGTATCGGTCCATCGACAGATGACGGTGATAAAATATGTGCCGGTAGGAAATCTAATACAGATGATTTGGATCCAAGAAGGTAAAAGTCGTAATATCCTTCTGATCAACTATTATAATAACATTTTTGATAGTACCAGGGGTAGAATTGTTACTGATCTGAACAATGCTATTGAGAACCTAAGTTCGATTTCTCACGAAGTATTTGATATCATTTGGTGTGGGGATTTTAATGTTTCATTATGTGAATTACTATCCACTAAAGCTTGTGGGGTTACAAATAATGCTGGATGGGAAGCCCCACATTTTGGGCATGATATGTACGGGGAAAAAGTGAATGCATTAATGGGGAGCCTTGACCTGGAAATTTTGGATTGTTGCAGGGATAGTAATGGTTCGCCTATCCCCACATTTAGGAATTGGCGTGCCAATTCTGTAATTGACCATGTGTTGGTTTCGCCCAGTATTGCCGATTGTTTTGGCCCACTTGAAATTGAAATAATGGATACCAGTGATCATAATTGTATTATCGTCCCCATGACTTTGTGGGAGGAGAATGATGTAGAGGCAGGGGCTACAGTTGAAAACATTGAAGCACACAGGGTTAACGGGGTAAGGCTGAGATGGATAGGTGCTAAAGCATCTGAATTAACCAAGTCTATTATCATGAAGAATTTAGCAGACATTGTCTTTATTTTAGAAAATAGATTAGATCATGAGCGGGTCTTATCTAGTTTTAAAGGTATCAACAATGCCATTAACGACAAGTTCACAAGTGGTAGTAGGGGCAGTAAGAAGCCTGGCTTCGTTTGGTTTGATAAAATTTGTTCGGCTGCCCTGACCGACCTTAAGCAAGCCCTAGCAATAAGACCTAGGGATAAAAAACTAATAACTACTTTGAGGCTAGAATACAAAAAGGCTATTAAAGAAAGGAAGAAGGATTTGCAGCTACAAGCGTGGGAATCTCTTAATCAGGCGGCAGAATTATCGAATTCTGTTTTATTTTGGACAACAATTAATTCTCCGTTCCTCAAGGAAACAAATATCCCTGAGTTAACAGCAAATGTTTCCTGTGAAGGATGGATTACCCATTTCTCTAGTATTTTTGACTCAAATAAAAATAGTAATGTTGGGCCAGAAAGATGGCCTATCATACCACTTGATATTACTGTGGAAGAAGTGGAAAGTGGGATAAGAGCAAGTAAGGGAGGAAAGGCCCAAGGCCCGGATGGGGTCCCAAGTGATGTATATAAGGAGACGCCAGAAGTATGGGGTCCGTTGTTGGCTGCTGTTTTTAATGCCGCAGTGTGTATAGGCCCTCCACAAACCTGGGCGGAGTCTATAATTGTACCTATATACAAGAAGGGATCTAGGTCCGATGCGAAAAATTATCGACCAGTCTCATTATTGGATGCCTCAGTAAAAGTAATGAGTAGGATTATGCTGGTTAGACTGGAAGAATGGGTAGAACAGGATCATATTCTGACAGATAGCCAATATGGTTTTAGGAAAGGTAGGGGTACACTCGATCAATGCATTAATTTAGAATTATTGATCGGGAAATACAGCGAAGCCAAATCTGGCCATATCTATATGTGCTTTGCTGATTTAAGTAGCGCCTTCGACATGGTCGACCACTCTATTTTGTGGAGGACCCTGTTAGAATTAGGGGCGCCAAAGGGCATAATTTATTTTCTTGCCAGAATGTACGAGAGATTAAAAACATGTGTACGTTTTGGTAGGAAGGGTGAATGCACTAGGAACTTTAGCGTTAAACGCGGTATAAGGCAGGGTTGTGTTTTAGCTCCTCTTTTATTCATTTTATTTATAAATAATGTTGATGCTATTTTAAAAAAGGTACCTGCAGATGCCCCAGTGATTAACGGTACCCCCGTTCCGGTGTTATTATACGCCGATGATGCTGTATTGTTGTCAAGAACTCCGATAGGGTTACAACGATTAATGGACAGTTTTGTATCTTTTATTAAAGATAAAAAATTAGTTATCAACAAAAGCAAAACTTATACAATGATCTGTGGCCCAAAGAAAATTAAACATGCAGCGAAAGGGTTTTTTATAGATAAAATAAAAGTGCAGCAGGTGGACAAATTCTGTTATTTAGGTATAACCTTCGCTGAGGATAAAAATTGGACACATGAATTTAATAATATTCGCAATAAAATGGCTAGAAATGCACATGGAATTTTTAGATTTGCACAGAAAATTGGGGATCGTAGGACCAGAGACATGGTAAAAATTTATCAGGCTAGATGCGTTTCGATTGCATTATATGGAGCTGGAATTTGGGGCTACAGTAGCGCACATGAGGTGCAACTGGAACAGAATTCTTTCCTAAAAAAGGTATTGTGTTTACCCACTTCGGCCTCTAATGCATTATGTCACTATGAACTAAATGTTAATTATTTATCCGATCTTTTGTCACTTAGACCTTTAATGTTGTGGAGATCAATCTGGTTGAACGAAGAAAAATCTTTCACTAGGTCTATAATCCAGGATTGTATGCGATTAGATAAAGTAAAGGCAATCCCCTGGATTAAATACATTATCATGTGTTTTTCGGATATTTTCAACCTGAATATTGTAACTGATCCAAATGCTGTTTTATTAATCCCCAAGACTGAGCTGAAAAGGATTTTTCTAGCCTTTGCCGAGAGGAAAAGAAGAGTAATTGCAGGTTCTTTGTCCACTGTTATGTTTTATAACAGATATTTGGCCATGGATGGATTTCCCGTCTATCTAACTTTTGTCACCAGACCAACACATAAATTTGTACTAACCAGGCTGAGATTTGGAATAGTGCATCACCTGGTGGCACATCCTGTTATGAGAAAATACCCTATAGGCCCTTGTAGATGTGACGGTTTTTCCAAGCAGAGCACAATGCACTTTATATTATTTTGTAAACTGTACTCCAACCTCCGTGTTATTCTGCTAAAGCCCATGTTTGTTAAATATGGTACACGGACGGTGGAGCATGCTATGAAATTGATTTTTAACTTACAATCTGCTGATATTTGTTTTTATATAGCTTCCTTTTTAAACAAATGCATTAACCTGAGGAAAAGTATGTGTTTTTTAGATGTAGATATGTAATTTTAAGACGTATTAAGTTTTTAATGATTAATATGTATATGAAATGTGATTATGTCTGCTATAAGTATTCATGTTTTGTATTTGTGATTATGACTGTGATTGCTTTTATGGACATTAACTTGCTCCGAATAAAGCTGAATTGATTGATTGACATCATACCTGATGACGTTCTTTAGTTACGCCCAGTTACACCCACTCTAGCTACGCATGTATGTTTTATCTTTGCTATCAATTGTTACGCCTCCTCCATCTGTTTCACTGTAATGCCTATTGTATAAAAATGATTACTTGTCAATAAAGTACGCCCTTCACTTCCTGAACCTTCGTGGTGATGGAACATGAGGTCCTCAATTTAAATTGATTTTGGAATAAAGCCCGTTCCGAACCTCTAATACCACGGATTCTGCCTCTTATTTTACTGAGCTATTGTTATAGATTTTCCGCATCAAATTAAGTTCCGGTAATTAAATTATTTACCACAAGATGGAACATACTCCCACCCACCATTAATGACAGAGTCTCATTGATAAAAATGAATAGGTCTCCTCTTTTTATATTCATTATTTCAACATTACCTTGTATATTATACCATTTTGAAACATTGATTAATTTCTTTATATGGAATCAGTGTCACTCACTAAGCTTGAAAAATGAACACTATCTTGTGAAAAATTAGGTCTGGTCTTACCTAATTTATGTGCATTTTACATGGCAGCCTATTTTTCAAAACATACTAAACTGAGAAAGGAGGAAGTGTAAAATATGTTTGACAATTTTGTTTTCTTAATTTGATGATAGGGGGCAAATATATTCATACATTTCAAAACACACATAACCCAAATACAGTATACCCTTTCACTGTGAAAGCGTATGTTAATCATCAACATCATGCATCTTTACAAATGCCATTTTATAGGCTGAGACACCTTTTGGGTTGATATGTGTAGATTAGGATAAGATTGGCTGGGCTAAAATTGGGGGCTAACTAATTTATGACCACTTAATTATACGGGATTAATTAAGCCTGGTCAAAATTAAAAGGTGCCAGGGGATAGCATCACTTTTCATATTGCAGATTACTAGAACAAACAAGCTTTTTATGGTAAAGAGAGTTCTAGTCCAAGAAGCGGAAAATATATCGACTTTCTTTGTTGTGAAAATCTTAAAGAATCGGGAAAAGGAAATTAGGTTAAAAATTCACCCAGTAGTTTGAAAGGAGGTTTGTAAATGCAACCAAAACATTGTCAGGGGGAAAATTTTAGAAGAGTGCAAAATTTTGCCGCATGGATGGCTTATTATATACCAGCATATCTTCATAGTGTAGACACGAGATCACGGATTAATGACCTAGATTTCAGATTTATGGTGACTGGATTCATATGTTATAATTTTGCTCAACTTTTAAAGATTAGGCACACAAATCTCTCTATATATGGCCAAAAGTTTATAGGTGTATTGCCTCAGGAAAGTAGCACTAATATCACTTGAAGAAAAAAATATTAAGGCATTTAAATGTCTGGGCTCCATCTAAATGGATGGATTACTTTGTATAGTCGTGTCTTCAGGCATGTAAATTCCAAAGTGAAATGTCAGAGTAGGAATTCATGCTCCATGCTTCTAATACCAAACAGGAATAGGAGCACCGAAAGCTAGAACAAACACCCTTGTGTGATCAACGGGAGTGCCTGTAACCTCAGAGGAGGTGCACAGGTTCTCTCTGTGAGTTAAAGCAAACACAAGGAGATGATGGACTGAGCGCTGAAACTTTTCAGGCACTCACCCCCAGTCACAGATCTGGGTTGAATCCATCATTGTTCTTTAGCTCACTTCACCACCCCAGTTCAGACACAGCTATATGCAAATCAGTCTTGACTTTGTGCCTCATGGGAACAGTCCAGCCCGAACTCCAAGCCATGTCTTCCCTGGAACGGAAACAAGCATCCTGGGACCGGTTTCGGGCTAGCAGCCCTCATCATCCAGGCTAGCTTGAATCCAGTGGCAAAGTGAGGAAGGGACTCACGTCTGGGCATACACTGCCAACTTAAGGCGAACAAAGCAAACACAAGGAGTTGATGGACAGAGCACTGAAACTTTTCAGACACTCACCCCCAGTCACAGATCTGGGTTGAATCCATCATCGTTCTTTAGCTCACTTCACCACCCCAGTTCAGACAAAGCTATATGCAAATCAGGCTTGACCCTGTGCCTCATGGAAACAGTCCAGCCTGAACTGCCAAGCCATGTCTTCCCTGGACCGGAAACAAGCATCCTGGGACCGTTTTCAGGTTAACAGCCCTCATCAGCCAGACTAGCTTGAATCCAGTGGTAAAGAAAGCAAGGGACCCACGTCTGGGCATACCCTGCCAACTTAGGGCAAACAAAGCAAACACAAGGAGTTGATGGACGAAGCGCTGAAACTCTCCTTGTGTTTGCTTCCTCTGTGAGTTAGCAGAAGCTCTGCCTCCCAACATGGGTGCATGTGAGAGTGTTTAAGGGCTAAACTCAGCTGTCTGGGGTTTTTGCTCAGGAAACTATAGTGGTGCCCTTAGTCTTATGGGACTAGGAAATACAAGACCCCAAAACAGAAAAGGGCACATGATTGGAAGAATGACATTTCTTAAAGGTTAACTGAATAAAGAATCACAATTTTATTAAAGACAAGGAGGCTAGCATTATGCTTTAAACCTTTTATTTACTCCTCCTGAGCAGCACTTTTAAAAGCTTCCAACATAGGACTTTTAAACATCACAATTTATTGTAACTTTCAGTCCCATAAAAGCTCCTTGTTCTCCATCTTCTTCCTCTTTTATTTCATTCTTCCAGGTTAAACTTATTCTCTATTTCTCTTCCACCTCAAATTCTTTATTCAACCTATTTATGTGTAAACAAATAAATCAAGAATAAATTATATCTATTTCTTTTTACCTTTATTTACCAAAGTAATTCTAAACATCTAATAACCTTAAATTATTCAATATATCAAAATCGCTCTTGTCTATTCAGTTTCCCTTCTCACCAGAAACTTCCTCTCATATGAGGAGGGTGGGTAGGATAATGCTAACCTCCTTGTCTTTAATAAAATAGCGAGTCAAGACAGGAGGCTTGTATTGTGCATGTTCAAAGCTTTTCAAGGAATAACTTGAAACATGTTCTGCAGCCTTAAAATGCAATCTTCAAAAAGTGTCTTGGTTAGACCAATCTGCTGCCCTGACATATATACCTTACTCACTGTGGCTCCTCTGGCTGAATGAACTGTAAATTTACAACTATCTACACCCAATTTTTTCATAACCGATTTCACCCATCTTGCAAATGTGGCATTTGTTAACATAAGAAATTAACAATTAGTCGTCTCCTACACATCTTTTCTCTAACATTCTATACTCATACTCTTTTAAACACCTCAACATGCAACTTCAAAATGTTGTCAAAACTTGGACAAAAAAGTAAACGAGACATAGGGCCTTATTTACGAGTTTGGCGGTCCTCCTGTCATCCTGCCACCGCCATGCCAACAGGAGGACCAACAAGCCTGTCATGCCAGATTATGAGTGTAATTCAGGGCGTGCGGGAGGTGCTGCGGCGGTCTCACGGCAGCAGCTGTATAAGGCTCATAGGAGAGCCTTAGCAGCAGACCACTGCCGTAACAGCTCCTGCAGCACGTTCCTGCACGTGCAGGAATGGGAGTGCAATTCGAGGGAGGCACAACATGTGCCCCCCGCATGCACCCCAGGCCCAGATCCAGCAGGGGGCCCTGTTAGGGCCCTCTTAATTGTCTATCTACCACCCTTTTCATGGCGGACTTACCGCCATGAAAAGAGCGGTGGGAAAGCCAACTCGTAATATGCTCAGCGGTGCTGGCATTGACATTGGCAGCTTATTGAGGCCAGTTGCAGACCGCCGGCGCAGCGGGATCCTTGTTCCTTGCAGAGCCAGTGGTCTTGTGGAGGTCCAACAGCCACACTCTGAATACTGCGGGCGGTGGTTGGACCGCGACCACGAGTATGGCGGTCCTGAGGACCGTTGTACTCGTAATATGGCTCATAGTCTTAATCCTTTTCCATATTTCAAAAACTACTCCATTTGGTTGGTAAAATCTACTAGATACTTCTGAAGCACTGGTATCAGACCCACCTGAATGAAATCAAACACAACAACATTGCTAATTTCCACATCCATTCCTGTACTATAGGAATTCTTCCAATAAAAATTCCTTGAACCAAAGATTGTTCTGCCACCACAGCCCAGCCTTTAGCAATTAACAGTCCTGTATGATAATCCGTTCTCAAACAAATCTGCCAAAAAAGTTACTTTCTTTCCATGCACCAAAGTAACCAAACTCTCCAAGCCCCTCTGCATTTCTTTCTGGTACCAGTTGCCCATGACTCATCGAGCAGCTCTGTAGCTGTTCCTGAAAGGACTGATAATCTCCCTGGATTCCTGATACCTTCTATACTAGAAGAGTGAATACACCTGCTAACACTAAAGGATGTTCCTCTTGCTCTGCTCCCTTCAAAAGCCATTTGCACGACAGAAACAAATATGGAAGGTTGACCTCCATCTCTAACAATATTGGAAACCAAGGGGGATATTTACAAGAAAGTGCCAGAGTGTGGTGTTACGCCAAATTTGGCAACACTGTGTTCTGACATTTTGAAAAAAGCAGGGATGCACCGTATTTAAAAAACTACAGTGCACCCCTGTGTTTTCCCTAGCGCTGGCACTGAAAACGCTACCTAGAACAAGCGTAGGCATCCTTGCGCAATTTTGCAAGAGTGCCTGCACTGCAGGGGTGATTGTTTATGTGCAGAAAGGGACACCTTCCTTCACATAAACAGTCAATAATGGTGATTCGCACTTTTTATGTGTGCTTCAAAATGCAGCACACATCGAAAGAGCAAAAAACGAGGAGAAATTAATAATTTCTCCTCGTATCGCCTTTCTAAGATCAGTTATTACATGGCCTTAGTTTTTGGAATGCCCGAGCCTTGGAAATCTAGGGCAGCATCAAAAAGCAATGGGTGATGCGGTGGAACGCCCACAGCAATACCCATAGCCCGCCCCTTTGCCGCAGCAGACTGCGGCGGTAAGGGGCATATTTACAAGGTGGCGTTAAACCACATTAAGTGGCTTAGCTCCACCTTGTAAATATACGGAGTGGCGCAACGCCACTGCAGCATCCTAAAAAAGTGATGCTCCGGTGGCATTAGGGGCTTTTAAATATGCCCCCAAGTGTATTATAAAACGGGGTCAATAACATCATTTGACACCTCTATCTCCTCAAATGACCTAATAACCTCTGTATTATAGGAAAAGGATGGAAAGGATAACCGCTAATTTTCCTCCAATCTTGTGTGAATGAGTTCACTGCAGTTGCTCCTAGATCTGGACTCCAATGTATGTAACTCTGTAACTGGGTTGTCAACCTGGATGCAAAAGATCCACCCCAAAGGGACACAAAATCTCCTGAAATATCTGAAACAAATCCTCCCTCAGTTTCCAATCGCTGTAATCTATCAAATTTCTTTAATTCGGGTCTGCTATCACATTCTATACACCAAGTAGTACACTGCCTTCAGGATCATTTTGTGTTCCAAACAAAACTCCCATACTTCCTTTATTTTTTTTTTAATTATAATTTATCCATGAACAGAAATCAAAAAGGCAAAAGTACAGAATACAATACAATACGCAGTTGGGACCACACAGCATTAAACAGAAATTAAATTAGAATTCTGGCCGAGACATACATACATTTCAAGTTTCAAAACCATTTCTTAATGAAATCCCAGGTCGATAAACCGGTTAGCTTTTTCCCTGGTCGTTTGAGCCTATACAATGCCGTTTCCAGCTGATAAATGGCCAAAATCCTAGTTCGCAATCCCCCGAAAGTCGGGGGATCAGGATCAATCCATCTAGATGTAATAAAGCCATGCAAATAAACCAAAAACGAGCTTCGAGATTACGCTCCTGACCCACATCATGAGTTGAAAACACCCCTAACAACATTGCTTCCGCTGTCAAATTACAATTTACACCTAATGAAACATTAACAAAATATTGAACCTCAGATATAAAACAGGCCAATTTAGGACAGGCAAAAAACATGTGTACCGAGTCAGCCGCATAAAGATTACATCTAGGGCATTTATCTCCCCTTCCCGTCTTCCATTTGGCTATTTTTGATGGTGTATAATATAAATAAAAAACAGACATATAGAACTGGCTTCTCAAATTCCCCGCCAAAAGAACTGAGTTAGCCAGTTCTAACAGCGCTTGTATATCAATCATGGACCCAAGTCTCTGATTCCAACTGCTTTATCACAGCCCTCCTAGCCCTCCCCTGACACAGCGACCCCAGCGCTGTTGCTGGGAAGCGCCCACACCGCCAGCGGGGTCAGAACGCGGAAGCCACGCCCACTGCGAGGCCACGCCCCCTTGACTACAAAACGCTGAAATCAAGCGCGTCGCATTAGTGTTTGTTTTGATATCCTCTGAGGCGGAAGCCGGAGGACTGTGCCCACAATTGATTTTAAAAATTGTATTTCTTTCGTGTGTTTGATTTTAAAAATATCACGGAGCTCACCTGCACTGAAACGCTGAGTTATTAGCGCTCTCACAGCCCTCCTAGCCCTCCCCTGACACAGCGACCCCAGCGCTGTTGCTGGGAAACGCCCACACCGCCAGCGCGGTCAGAACGCGGAAGCCACGCCCACTGCGAGGCCACGCCCCCTTGACTACAAAACGCTGAAATCAAGCGCTTCGCATTAGTGTTTGTTTTGATATCCTCTGAGGCGGAAGCCGGAGGACTGTGCCCACAATTGATTTTAAAAATTGTATTTCTCTCGTGTGTTTGTTTTTAAAAATATCACGGAGCTCACCTGCACTGAAACGCTGAGTTATTAGCGCTCTCACAGCCCTCCTAGCCCTCCCCTGACACAGCGACCCCAGCGCTGTTGCTGGGAAACGCCCACACCGCCAGCGGGGTCAGAACGCGGAAGCCACGCCCACTGCGAGGCCACGCCCCCTTGACTACAAAACGCTGAAATCAAGCGCGTCGCATTAGTGTTTGTTTTTATATCCTCTGAGGCGGAAGCCGGAGGACTGTGCCCACAATTGATTTTAAAATTGTATTTCTTTCGTGTGTTTGATTTTAAAAATATCACGGAGCTCACCTGCACTGAAACGCTGAGTTATTAGCGCTCTCACAGCCCTCCTAGCCCTCCCCTGACACAGCGACCCCAGCGCTGTTGCTGGCAAACACCCACACCGCCAGCGCGGTCAGAACGCGGAAGCCACGCCCACTGCGAAGCCACGCCCCCTTGACTACAAAATGCTGAAATCAAGCGCGTCGCATTAGTGTTTGTTTTTGATATCCTCTGAGGCGGAAGCCGGAGGACTGTGCCCACAATTGATTTTAAAAATTGTATTTCTTTCGTGTGTTTGATTTTAAAAATATCACGGAGCTCACCTGCACTGAAACGCTGAGTTATTAGCGCTCTCACAGCCCTCCGAGCCCTCCCCTGACACAGCGACCTCAGCGCTGTTGCTGGGAAACGCCCACACCGCCAGCGGGGTCAGAACGCGGAAGCCACGCCCACTGTGAGGCCACGCCCCCTTGACTACAAAACGCTGAAATCAAGCGCGTCGCATTAGTGTTTGTTTTGATATCCTCTGAGGCGGAAGCCGGAGGACTGTGCCCACAATTGATTTTAAAAATTGTATTTCTTTCGTGTGTTTGATTTTAAAAATATCACGGAGCTCACCTGCACTGAAACGCTGAGTTATTAGCGCTCTCACAGCCCTCCTAGCCCTCCCCTGACACAGCGACCCCAGCGCTGTTGCTGGGAAACGCCCACACCGCCAGCGCGGTCAGAACGCGGAAGCCACGCCCACTGCGAGGCCACGCCCTTATCACCAATTACAAATGTGCCGGTCATACCAGCGCAGCGGACGAGCGCAGCGGGAGCGCCGTTTGCGCGCCGAAGGCGCGCTTAAGGCAAGCCCGTCTGCGCCCGTCCGCGCACGACCGGGCCTAGGGCCACAATCCCTGCCGGATACAGCTGCCCCTAAGGTAAGCTACTCACGTCGGGAGCTACTAAGCCTCAGACCCCCCACCTCCCCTTGTGAATACATTCATGACCTAAATGGACCTTTCATCCGCTGTTCCCTCTGCAAGCCAGTCCAGCTCAAACTACCTATAAAACCTCACAAGCCCGCTGCCCTGAAACTGGCATCGTTAAACTGCCGATCGCTCCCTAAACACGCGACGCAGATTAACCACCTTATAGAAGACCAGGAGATTGACATCCTCTTCCTCACGGAAACCTGGCTCGCCCCACATTCGGAGTCAGACATGGTGCTAGCTACCCCACCGGGCTTCCTCATTCAGTCCCTACCCCGCCCCTTAGGCCGAGGTGGTGGTGTTGCCATCATTCACCGGGACTACCTTCACTGCAAATCCGGTGGTGCGCAGATCCCTGACTCTGAAAGCCTGCAATTTACAATCAAGCTAGACCCGACCAACTCACTGACAGGAGTCCTTGTTTACCACCCTCCCGGGCATCCAGGCCCTTTCGCTAGCTCTCTCCTGGACACTGTAGCGACCCAGGCCCACTCCATATCAAATTTCCTGATCGTAGGGGATCTAAACATCCATCTTGATGACCCCACCGACCCGGCAGCAGCTGACCTGATCTCCGATCTGGCAGCACTTGACATCCACCGCCTTAATTCTGGAGCCACTCATACTAAGGGTCACCTGCTGGACCCGGTGTTCACTAGCACCCCTTCGATGCAAGTGAAGGAGGCCTCTCCCTTACCCTGGACAGACCATTTCTTAGTCTCCTTCCTACTACCAGGATCTTTCAGGAAACCTCAAAAACCGCCTACTTACATCAGGGACAGGACCTGGTCCAGACTTCCCACCGAAGAATGGGCCAGGAATCTTAAAAACACCATCCCTGCACACGCAGAAGACCCGGCTGTCGCCGACAGTAATTTCAGAGAGTGGATCACCACCTCCCTGGACTCCGTACTCCCACTAAGAACCAGGGAGGACAAAAACGGAAAACCCGGGTCCGCCCCGTGGTATACCTCGGACCTCCGACTACTCCGTAAAAACTGTAAAAGAGCCGAACGGCTTTGGAGGAAAGACTGGCAGCACACCAGCAAGGAAGCATACCATAATACAGTCAGACTCTACAAAGATGCCATCAGGCACGCCAAAGCTTCCCATTATGACTCGCGGATAACAGAATCCTCCAATTCGGCCAGGGAATCCTTCCTAATTGTAAAGGAGCTGCTTAAAGTACCTAACTCTCCTTCCTCCAGTTCCCCCCCTGTGGACCGAAGTAATGATCTAGCCACCTATTTCGACGACAAAATCGCCCGTATTCTAGCTTCCCTCCCCTCTCCTGGTCCCGCCAGCCATTTGGACAATCCTCCACCTCCCAGCCAGACCGAAAGTAATCCCCGCCCTCAACTTGCGACATTCAGGCCAGTAACATGCGTAGAGGTAGAACGAACCATGACCAAAATGAGAAGCGGATCACCTCTGGATCCGGCTCCCATTAGATTCCTCAAAACCGTGGCCCCTGTCATCGTCCCCACGGTCATGGAGCTCATTAACAGCTCACTTGCCCAGGGATCTGTTCCTGCCAGCTGGAAGAGCGCGGTGGTAAAAGCACTCCTTAAAAAACCCCAGCTCGATCCAGCAGATATGGCAAACTACCGACCAATATCACTCCTCCCGGCAATCAGCAAGGTAGCTGAGAAACTGGTCAACGGACAATTGTCCCAGTTCTTTGAAACAAACAACGTCCTACGGGAATCCCAAACTGGATTTCGCCCGGGTCATGGCACAGATACTGCCCTCCTCGCCGTCATCGAGGAGGCAAGGCGCATACTGGATTCAGGAGGGTCAGTGGCAGTAATCCTCCTGGATCTCAGCGCAGCCTTCGACACAGTCAACCATCGTGTCCTTCTCCATCGACTCGCGGCAGCAGGGATCACCGGGACGGCACTCAGCTGGATAGAATCCTTCCTCACCGGACGCACGTTCCAGGTATGGGACGGCAATTACCACTCATCCACCCTCCCCCTCACAAGCGGGGTCCCTCAGGGATCTTCCCTGAGCCCGACGCTTTTTAATGCATATATGGCCCCTCTTGAAGACGTGGTGACACCATTTGACATAAAAATGGTAAGCTACGCTGATGACACTCAACTGGTCGTCTCCTTATCCCAACTAGTCGACCACCCAGAGATCCTGGCTAACTGTCTCACACAAATCCACAGCTGGATGAGTGATTCATCATTAAAACTAAATGGGTCTAAGACTGAAGTGATGCTCCTGGGAAAACAATGGGCGACCATTCCCCCAACAGTCTGGCCTGACGTGTTCGGAGAAATCCCCTCCCCGAAGCGTGAAATCAAGACCCTTGGAGTATGGCTCGAACCTGAGCTCACCATGAAGACGCAAGCGGCCAAAACTGTGGGCACCTGTTTTGGGCTCATGCGCACTATCCGTAAGATTCTCCCCTTACTACCACCTGCTTCCAGGAAACTCCTTATCCAGGGACTAGTATTGTCCCGTCTGGATTATAGCAATATGGTCTACCTGGGAGCCCCAGAGGCCACCTTGACGAGACTGCAGCGGACACAGAACGCTGCGGCATGTCTGCTCATGAACCTTCCCTCGAGAGTGTCAGCAAAACCAGCCCTCAAGGCCCTGCACTGGCTCCCTGTGCGCCAAAGGGTGGAATTCAAAGCCATGTGCACGACACACAAACTGATCAACGGATCTGGCCCTGCGATCCTCAGCAGCTTGGTCACCCCCTATAAAGCATCCAGATCCCTCCGTTCGGAGAATGAGCACTTAGCCAACATCCCCAAATTCAAAAGGACACGCACAGGAGGACGACGATTCTCGGTTCAAGCGGCCACGGGATGGAACTCCCTCCCACGCACCCTCAGACTGGAATCCAGTTACCTGGTTTTTCGCAAAAAACTGAAAACGCACCTATTCCCGAAATAAATGTCCCTCCTCCCTTCCCTTCCCTCAATGGATAACAACCTTCTTACAGCGCGGGGATGCCCTTGGGTCACCAGGCGCTATACAAATCGCTAAATAAATAAATAAATAAATATCTAAGTCGTCTACTTGCACAGACATAAAACATCTATAAAACAAACCTATTTTTGCCTTAACTTTAATTAATTTAAAAAAATCATTATTCCCTTCCAGAAACAACCCCTTCAATCTGGCTTGGTCCAAAAAACTATGAATTTGCAAAAGTTTGAAAAAATCTCCTCTGGGTAGGTGGAATTTATCCTGAAGCTGAGTAAAGGATAGTCGTTGTCCAGATTCATACAGATGCCCAATAGTCCGAATTCCTAATGAACCCTACCTGCGAGAAACCATGTCTTGAAAAATAGCGGGGAGTACCCCTATAGAAACGAAAGGGGTAAATAATACTATTTTAGGGATCTTATAAATTATTCGAGTCTTTTTCCAAATCAAGAAGGCGGCCTCCAACACCTTAAACCGGGTCTTTTTATAATAGCTTGGTTCAAAGATCCTTATTAAAAGATTTCGGGCATTATTGCCCAGAATCATTCTATAAATTGATGGAGTATGCGCAAGATCATACATTTCTTCTTCCCCGAAGATTAGATCCCCGAAATGCCGCAATAGAGAAGACCAATAATAAAACCTGAAATTCGGAACGTCCCAGCCGCCACGTACTCTGGGTAGGTTCAACCACTTAATTGCCCTCCACGTTCTCCTATAACCCCACATAAAGCGTACACACATTCTTTCAATCCTACTAAACAGAGCATTATTGAATAAGAGAGGAATAGACAAAAAAAGATAAAGGAATTTGGGAAGTATGACCATTTTCAAAACATTTGATCGTCCATATAATGATAAATGTAACCTATCAAAATTTTGCATGATTTTGTTCAAAGAATCAATAATAGGATCGATATTGGCCTCTGGGATCCTGCTGACATCGGATGTAATACGGATACCTAGGTAAACCGCCTCTGAAACAATGGCTATCTGTTGGGGATAGCCGACCTCAGAATGTAAAACTTGGGTCTTGCCCAAATTAAGTTTATACCCAGACACCCTACCGAATTCATTAGTAATATTTTCAATTCTACTTAGAGTAGTTTTAATATCAGAAGATATTATAGCCAGATCATCCGCATATGCTAATACCCTGGGAGCCTCTATCGGAGAGGCTACCGGGGAGATCCCAGGATTAGAATCAAGTTTAGAAATCAGGGGTTCCAAATATAGTGCAAATAGGAGAGGTGAGCAGGGGCAGCCCTGACGGGACCCTCTGTTTACCCTAAATTCCGTGGACTCTCCTCCAAGTGTCCTAATAGTAGCAGTAGCATCTTTATAAAGAGCCTGTAATGCTTCAATAAAAACTAATGGAAAGCCCTTCCAGGCAAGTACGGCCCATAAAAAATCCCACAAAACCCTATCGAAGGCCTTTTCAGCATCTAATAGAGCAAGACCCATTGCAGATTTCGACACTTGAGCCCAATCAAACCAGGCAATAACCTGTCTTATATGTTCAATAGTGCTTCGGCCTCCAATAAAACCGTGCTGCCTAAGGGATACCAGCGGGGTAATAACCTTCCCCAAGCGATTAGCAATAATTTTAGAAAAGATCTTACTATCCAAGTTTATTAAGGAAATCGGGCGATAAGATGACAATTCCAAGGGATCCTTCCCTTTTTTCCTAAAAACGACAATTGTGGTCCTGGACCATGATCTTGGTGGCCGCCCGAAAAATGCACTCTGAACTATAGAATACAACTCTGTTTTTAAAGTATTGCGAAAAGTTATATAGAATTCAAGGGGAATTTTATCTGGGCCCATTGCTTTACCCCGTGAAAGAGAAAGGAGCGCCAGTTCCACTTCTTCCCATGTAATTAAAGATCCTAACTGTTCCTTATTAATTTGAGATAACACTGGCCCCTCAATCCCCGCTAAATACACTTCGGGTGCAGCTGTTTCCTCATTCGTATAAAGTCTCTTATAAAATTCCATAAATGCCTGTCTAATTTTCAAGGGGGATGACTGAAGCACGCCATGGATATCTTTAATCTCCAAGATGCTATTCTGGGACTCCTTCTGACGTAGTCTAGTAGCAAGCAGCTTGCCAATTTGCTCCACAAATTCATAACATTCCCTCTTATAAGTCTCAAATTTAAGGGCAGCCTCTTCGGCAAAATACTGATAGACCATTGATCGTTTAATTGCTAATTTTTTCTGAGATTCTACTAAATCTAGATTATTTTTTATTTTAGCTGTCAGTTCTTCCTCTGCATCCGCCAGGATTCTCAGGCTTAAATCCATTTCTTCTCTACGTTTTTTTCTCTTTTGCACCGCAAAACTCAATGTTTCCCCCCGGGCCCCAGCCTTAAAGGCATCCCAAACTATTGGCTCAGAAGCAGACCCCTTGTTTAATAAGAAAAACGGTGTAATCCATTTTTCCATATGAGTGCAGTACTCCTGGTCCAAAAGTAATTTTCTATCAAATGACCAATTGTTAATTAAGACAGGGGAATCAAAACCCGAAATCTCCAAGGTAAGAGGGTTATGATCAGAAATAATTCTCGGTAACATCCGCATCGCTGTCCTGGCTAACAAAGAGTGAGAAACCAAAAAGTAATCTAAACGAACCAGCTTCCTGTACGGAGCTGAAAAAAATGTCAACCCGGGCTGAGTAGACCTTAATTTAGCCCAAGCATCAAATAACCCCTGATCCTACATAAGCATATGTAAACTTTTGAAAACCCTGGGTTTTTCCCCACATAAGATTGCCCAGTAAAACCATTATAGCCAGTCTCCAGATGCATATTTAAATCCCCACAAAAAACTAAAGGCTGAGGCCATTGTGCTAGTTCATTATTGATTGAATCGAGGAGTTCGGCATCTTCTAGATTAGAACCATACACACTACAAACTGTATAGCGTTCCCCCATCAGCCTCACTTCAACTATCATTCACCTGCCCCATGAATCCTCACTTTTTCTTATACATTCACACAATCCTTTTTTCGCTAATATAGCGACCCCCCTAGTATTTGTAGTTTGTCTTGAGCATCCCAAGAGATCCATCCCAAGCATACCCAACCAGCCTCTATGGGCCCATGAGATATGTGTCTCCTGAAGGCACACCAAATCCCAACTCTGGGACTGCATCAATCCGGCTAGAACCTTCCGCTTTTTAGGAATATTTAACCCTGAGATATTCAACGTACACAAAATCAACTTCCTCATTCTAAAAGTAAAATTTTTCTATAAGTAGATATAATTAGTAACTGTGATCTGCAACCAAGCGAACAAAAGTACATCTCGTGGCCCAAATTGCTCAACAAAGCAAAAAAGCAGAACATAATACTCTTAAATAGACAGTTCATGGATAAGCATTTAAGACTTGGAGACCCTGCGAATATCATTCTGGAGCCGCATGCATGCGCTCTGAACACGATCACTCTCAGCCTGAGTTTCAGCCTTATGTACCATAATAAGATCGTAAATCGTAGCAAGCGTAATATCCCCCGGCCCTGCATTAGACCTCACTATCCCGCCTCCATTCCCAACAGGAATAATATTAACCCCCTGAGCTTGATTATCAATATTCGGAGAGTCTTGATGGTCCCGGGATAACAAAGCGCCAGATCCATGTGGCTGGTTCGCAACTAAAGTACTCATCTTTTGAACCACAGAGTCCTCCGTTGTAGGAGAAAAGTCATGTCTATCTAACCCTCCTTCCTCATCCGGATTAGAGTCTTCCAGCCATTCTTTAACTAGACTTTCCACTGAGGATTGTTCTGACAGGTAGAAAAAATCATTTGCGTTAGAGGTTTTATCAAAGGAGGTAACGCTATTAGGGTTTCTTTGATCCATATCCAGTCCAAATATCTGCAAATCTGTTGCCGGAGCTCCCCCCTGTTTAGCTGTGGTGCAGTCCGGCGCTCGCTCCTGAGACTGTGGAAAATCCTCAACCATGCCTACAGTTCCCAGAGTGCATTGCCCTGGTACACCAAGTTCCTCTAAATTCTCTGAAGGGAGTCCCACAAACGAGTAAGCATTTATACCCTTCAATCCCGGCGCCCCCTGGGCCCCATTAGCCCCATTAGCAGTTAGTACTTGGACCAAGGGGGAGCCCCAAACTCACCAACTCCGCCTTCCGAACCATCAATTAACTCCCTGCCTCCCCCGTCATCTTCTTGCACGGGGCGCCCCTTACGCTGGGCCCGCAAAAAAATTGCCAGTACAATTGGAGACATCGTGCGAGCCCCCGTCTGCTCTCCAGGTGAATCGCCGAGCTGAGCTGAGCCTGAATCACCCTCCACTGTCGGCACTATCAATGAATACGAACCGGGAATAACACCGCTCTTCACGCGCGATTTGCTTGAAACCTTATTTCCAGCCGATGCCGCGGTGTTCCTTTTTCTAGCTGAGCCCCCGCCGGCAGTATTTGACCTTTCGTCCGCTGTGAGCGAGGAATGGGCTTAGAGGCCATCATCAACCCAATACGAGCAAACGACGGTTGGCGACCCACAAGGAGCCAGAGAGGTAAAGCTCCGTGGTCTCTCCAGCCTTCCAAAGAGAAATCTCTCCACCGCATTCAAAATGTTGGAGGTCCTGAAGCATAACGCTGCTTCATCAGGAGTGAGAAGAAGTCGACTCACTCGGCCGAAGGAACGGCCGCCATCATGGCCCGCGCACCACTCATGACCTGCACCCAAAACTCCCATATTTCCTGAGTTAAATCCGGCAGTCTCTTTAATCTGGTTCCTCCCAATTTGTTAATTTAGGTCACTGCCGATATATTGTCCATCCTTTAGAGGATAGAATGTCCTTCCAACTGTCTCCTGAAACTCTGCAAGGTAAATAATCCTGATTTCATATGTAGACAATTTATGTGACTTCCCTTTCTAATGCATTCCATACACCTTCTGTTTCTTGACGTGAGCAAAATGTTCCCCATTTGAATTTGCTTACTCCAAATATTGCTTTTCCATCCATACCTCTAAATTCTCCTTCCGCCATTGCAACTTCACCTTTACATACTGACTCAAGACTACCTTTTCTTCATAACACAGATCTCTGGACAGACCCAGCGCCTTCAACCGCTTAAGTGCTTGTTAGTGTAACAGCCTTGGAAAGATTGCCTGAACTGACGAATATAACAGACCAATCACTCGAGCCAACTCCCTCAACATCACCTACTCTTTCTTTAACAAGGCATTCACCTCTTGTCTTATCTTTCTCACTTTTTCCTCTGGCAATTGCTATTGACAAGCCATTGTGTCTACTACAAACCTCAGAAACTCCGAACATTGTGTGCGTATCAAAATTGATTTTTCCATGTTCACTGTGAAGCCCAAATACTCAAGTAAATCCTTCACTAGAACCAAATGCCTTTTCACCTCCTCCAGATACTGTCCCATCAACAGAATGTCATCCAAATATATTATCATCCATACACCTCTTTCCCTTAGGAATCCCACTTGTAAAACACCAAAGGGCTGCGAATAACCCAAATGGAAGACACTTCAACTGGTATAAAACACCTTTCCACCTGAATTGTAAATATTTTCTGCTCTCCTTCCCTATTGGAATTGTGAAATAAGCATCTTTGAGATCCAACTTCACCATCCACTCTTGTTCCTGAAGCATGTTCTGTAACATGGACCTCTTCCAGCTTGAAATGCCTGTAAGTTAGAAATTGGTTTACATTTCTCAAATGTATTACCGGCCTCAATCCTTTGTCCTTCTTCTCTATAAGAAATAGTGTACCCACAAAACCTTTTCACTTCTCCCCTACTTCCACTATTGCACCCTTTGCTAGCATCTGCTTTATTTCCTCAATTACAATGTCTTTCAGTTCTTTGTTGAACACCAATTATTTTGGCTCTCTTATCCGATAAGGCTGATTTATGAATGCTATTTGATATCCTTTCACAGTTTCTAAAACCCAAACATCCTTTACATGTCTCCAAGGATCCTGTAACAACTTTAATTTGCCTCTCACCTTTAACGAGGTAAAACAAGTAACTGTCCCCATACTCACCTTGTTCTGGACTGGCTGCATGCCCTTGATCTCTATTCAACCATTACCTTCTTCCTCTTCCCATTTGGGGATAGAAACATCCTTGGTTATCTTTGGAACCTCTCTAATTTCCACTTGTCTGGTAAACAGAGTAATGGGTCTTATACTTTGCCCGGCTAAACGGTTGCCCTCTCCGTTCAGCCCTTCCAGAGAAATTAATTCTATTAAAGACTATGGGGCTTATTTACAAGCCCCTTGTGCCACCTGTGTGTCACTTCTAAGATGGGAAAAAGTTGCACACGGGCGGCACAAAGAGCTTGTAAATAAACCCCTTTATTCATATTGAATTGCACCTTATCCAAACTTGTAAATGTCTGCATGTATTTCCCATAGGATTTCGCCATGCCCTCACCAAATAAATGACCTTTGGCATCCTCACTTGTCTATTTTTGCCAAACCACCCAAATTTAGGTTTATGCGCATCAACAGTGTTTTGCACCTTTCCACCAGTGGGCCAGTGTTTGGGTTGCCCAAAAAACATACTGCACATTGGCACCAGCCCCTTATAGATTAATATCCAGATCTTTTCTTTTAAGGTATGCATCCTCCACTAAATCAAACATCCTTGCCAAGGGCCTCAGAACATCCAAATGCCTATCTTCACACTTTGAGAGAGCTCTCTACACTTTTCATAGGGTCTTGCCCCATTTTAAACAAGTAATCATCTCTGGAACTAAATTAGGAGTCATCATCACTTTATCATCGATCACTGGCCGAGAATACTCTGTCCTCATTATATTACGCCCCTCTTCATCCAGGGGCTTTCTGATCCAGTGTGGAATGTATTCGAACACATGGTCCATAAGCCACCAGTCCTTCCCTTTCGGGTGCCTTATATCATGTGGGTCAAAGAGATTTTCCCGTATAAGATCGATTACTTTCTTTATCTTTTTTGACCTCTCATCAACATTCTCCCCAAACTCATCATCAAAATTATAATTGCAATCCAAATCTAGTATATAATCATCTAAATTCGATGTAATTCCATCCCATTTAATGGTACATCACTTGCATTGCTTCACAGCCATGTCTGTGTGCCGCTTCGTACACCTCTCCCTCTCAGCTGCCTAGGGCTACATTTTCCCCCTAGGCCTCTCTGCACCTCCTCCTCATCTGAGATTGAAAAATATTCTTCGTCCTCTAAACGAACTGTCTGTCTTTTTAGGTCTCGCCTGAGACAGCGCTTCAGCGCTGCTCTCGCGAGAGCTTTTGTTAAAGGGGGATCTGGAAGTGCAAACGACTGCTTTTCAGGCCTCCAAATACAGTGCATGTGCGCCGGGCGCGCGCACCATTTGGCAGCCTGAAAAGCACTGCCTGATCACTTTCACGGCTGCTTAGATGTCCTCAGTGAGCCGCGCGGCCACTCAGGACATCAAAGCGGCCGTGAAAGTGCACACCATTTTCCACCGCCTTCCTGCATTTTTAATATTCTGTACTTCATCTCTAGCGCTCTATCCTTTCTTACAGCATTCCTTTCACTCGAGGTCCCCCGCCTCTCCCTCAAGCAGCATCAGTCTCTTTCTCTCAGTACATCCCTCTTCCTCCCCTCAAATCAATGTCAAATGTGTCCTTAAGGTAGCTAGCTGCGTGTCTGTCTATCTATCCATTCAAACACAAATTCAGATTTAATGACATATGCCCAGGCCTATTCTTTCTCTCTTGTCTGATGTGCGTTCTGAACACACATATACATAAATGCACACACAACACGCATCCATTTAAATTTGCTAACACACACTCGCTCTCACACAGTGAGGCATTTTTCAAACACACACACATTATTAACACATTCTCAAAAACTCTAATACACACTCACGCCATTTCAAACCAGTAAAAGCACTAACACGTGGCAGCAGGAACGCATACCTCCACTCACCACACATTGCACTATTTCACACACACACACTGCTTCTCTCGCGGCCTCGTCACACACATGCACAACTCCACTCTGACTGTCTTTGCTATTGAGAACCAGTGGACACGCGCTTTCTCGTGATAAATTACCAGACATGATGTATAACCTCAAGCTATCATATTGAGCTGAGGGCATTTAAAGTTCCTATAAAGACTTTCAATGTCTCTATGGCAACGAGGTCGATCTTTCTTTCCCGAGACGGAAGTCAAATCATGAATGCACATTCATTCATTTAAGAAAAGCACATTGCAATACAGATGTCCCTGTCTCACAATAAGATCCCACTGGTTACGGTTATGACATGCCATGGACTCCAGCACATGTTCTTCACATATTTCAATTAATTCAGAAAATGCTCTAACTGTACTGACATGAGATGGTTCAGGTTACATACTCACTTTAACTCTGTTTTTGGAAGTATTTTATTTACTGCTAATTTCCATGAAATGTAAACATCATTTCTAGCCTATGTTTCATATCTATTTCACTCTCAGCTGAAAAGGCTACTTCCTGTTCCCATTGTGGCATTCACAGCGGCATTAAGGAAAATTAACGAGTGCTTGTGATTGGAAATTTCCCCCTGATGCGGGCGCTTGAAATGTGAACAAAAGCCGGGGGGCGTTATGGGGTTTGAATATTTGACGAAGGAAACTTTAAAATGAATTAAAATTATAACATGGTATATTTTATTACTCTTCACTACTCTTTCTCGTTAACTGGCATTAGTATAGCTAGGCATTTCAATCCAAAGACTAAACCTGGCCATAATATTCATATGGAAAATCTTATTTTTGAGCAATGGTTCGAATTGGAAAGCTAGCTCTGATCTTAATTGGCTAAAATACCTTTTGCCTGCTCTGAAACCCCTAACCCTCCCAATGGCATGCCGTTATGTGTCCATGTGACAGCCGGCCTTACCCATCTGCTTTTCTCCATAAGTCTGTGTCTGCAGGTGGCTCGACGGGGTCTCAACCAAGTCTTTTCTATGCCCAGCATCCACCGGGCTGCACTGCTCACCGACTTACACAGCATAATTGGCAAAAATAAAAGCTGCTCTGAGTGAATCTTAAAGAAGCAGGGGTTCTCACAGCAGCCATGGGACATTGTTATAATTTATGTTGAAGCATGCCCTGATCTATACATTCTGACATCTATTCGGGACCTGTGCACTTAAACCACTAAAGAGCATTGACGGTGCACTAGTCAGCAGTTCTGGGTTGCTGTTATCACAAGATGCGGCAGATTAACAGGTTGCAGCATTCTTCAGCTTAGCACCATACCCTGATCTTTACCCATGATGCTGGATGTGACTTTTCTTGCTCCAAGACTATGCTGTGATCTGTTGTACAATTTATTAATATTTCTGTTACGGTGCATAGAACATTGTTTGCACAACACATAGGAAGGCCATGGCTCGGAGCAGCGTCCTTATATTTTTCTGGGAGGAATGGGCAGGATTCAGTCAGACATACTGACTTGACTGGTTCAGTATAGCACTACGTAAGTGGTCACACCACACATTCACCAATGATGCATCAACCCACTGAGCATCAATGATGATGCAGCAGACTGCCAGAGGATGCGTACTCGCTGTCCTGAGGCCCTGCTATGAGATCTGGACTGCGTCATATGCTAGACGTTCCTGGATGCTGTGGGCACTCTGCCTACCCTTCACCTGAGGGTGCACAAGAGTCATGCACTACTCTGAATTTCCCAAACTGTCTTGTATTAATAAAATGAGAGCAACCTCTTATGTTACCTGGAGAACCTAACCCCAATTGCAGTACAGGATTTTCACTTTACCCCATGATGGCTATCTTATCATACACATTCCTTAATCGGACTGCATGACCCACTGTGTGGTAATTGTATAGCTCTTCAATACTCGACGGCAGAGCACCTAGGATAAAATGCTGCATGGCTAAATACTTATATGGTCCCTAAAGCGAGACCTATTGGCTATGCCAATGCTTGTTTTGTTAAAGCCTGTTTAGTAGATTCTTGTACAGCACTACCTAATTCCTGTGAAATTATATTTTTTATTAAGCTCTCCTGGCTATTTTCATTCCCATGTACTTTCATTTTTCATTAATTAAATCTTATTCCCATTTTAAAAAACATTTAACTTCTTTTGATGTAGTATCACACTTCAGTCGGTTATCATGAATCCTTTTATCTCAAATCAGGCATCTCCTGCTGTTTCTCCCCTGAAACATTCTCCAGAGCTCTACGTTACTAAGCAATGCACTTCGCAATCCTATTTTCCATAGAAAGTAGGCAAAATGTTGTCAAAACAAGGCCTATGTTTCAATGATGCGGGCTATTTCCTTAGAAGCAAATGGCCGCGCACTGCTGCGCAATCGTCTATCTAAAGGCATTGACCCAGCTCAGCTTCTGCACTCCTGTGCATGGAGAAAATCAAAATATCCCTTCCCCTCTGCACATCAAATGTGCTGACTCCAACGTGTTACTGCCAGGTAAATGCCTGTTTTTATTTTAAAAATATACAGATTGTCTTTCAAATAAATTGTTTAAAACTTAAAACTTGTACACACCTTTGAAACAGTTACCAGAAAGCAATCATCCACATATAATTGCACGCAGTGCTCAAAACTAGATAATATGTTTTTTTAAACTTCCTCAAATATATTTACATAAATAGGAAACATCCTAGACTTAATTATACATTTTTACCAATAAACTGGGTAATTTCAACACACTACTTATTATTCTAATTAGTATTATAAACCTTTGCTACTACAGAAACAAACACTTAATCTGCTCAGAAGCAACAAACAAAAGAGGAAGGAGATGGAAGATAAGGAGCTTTTATTAGACTGAAAGTTCCATTATATTGTGATCTTTCAAAGTTTTATGTAGGAAGCTTTTAAAAGTGCTGCTCAGGAGGAGTGAATAAAAGGTTTAATGCATACTCCTGTGTTGACAAAATCCTGATGATGATCTTAACCTCCACCCCAGTACCAACTAGGTGCAAAGCACCTATCTACAGGGGAGATCTAAAATGTCCACCCTCTTACAGCTGGTGATCAAGTGTATTACTTATAGTGCGCTGGTTCTCAGTTGGACTTATAGGCACTAAGAAAGATCTAGTGTAAAAGGTTTGCACACATTGGGCCTGAATCACAAAGTTTAACTTACACTTTTTGAACGTTTACGTTTATTTTGGATTATACAAACTACAATTTAATAGTAAGTGTACGAGTGCAGAGACAGCAGTCTAGGCAGAGAACTCTGCACATAAAAAGATACCTTTTTATGTGCGGAGCTCTCCGCGCCAACTGCGGAACCTCCTCAGTCGTAAACTTACTGTTAAACCAGAGGTTGTGAATTTTAAAACAAATTGAAACTTACACAAAAGTGTAAGTTTACCTTTGTGAATCAGGTCCATTCAGTTAAACCTAATATAATCAAGGATTTACTAGACTTTCCAATCTCGAACCAGGTGTCGCAAGTAGCCAAAGTCTGTTGTTAAATGTAGGAGAAGCTTCCATATATTGAAAGGACTGTCCGATGCACACACCTATTACTACTAATTGTAGCAATAATGGTAATACCAATGACTACAGTAATTGGAGACACCCTGCAAGTGAGAGACAAATGTGGTAGTATCTGTTTTAGGACCCTCGATTGAAAAGAGTAACTGAAATAGACTTTATTGATGTGTATGGTATAGGTTTTCAAGCCCTACTCGTCACCAATAACTCTATGTGGCTGCTGTATTGGGGTCAGTCTACGTCCTCATCATTTTAAAGGTCTTCTGTTTCCCTGATTGTGTAGTTTTGATGCTAGGAGACTTTTCTGAGTTTTTGTCTCTAGGAAAATCTAAATGTTGCAGATAAATGTATTTATTCTTTTTCTTAGGCGCGGCATTTGCAAAGTAAAAACAAAATGGCAAAGTTCCAAACTGTCCTCCTGTTCCACTGGTCTGCCTTTACCATCCCCCTCTGTCATTGGCAGACACACCCTGATCTCCTTCGGCTCTGTCATGGTTTATGTCTCCAATATGATATAATTTCTCTTTTGTGAGAGAACAAAGATTGCATGAGCATTGTCTGAGGTCATTTTGCGGTTGTCCTTTCAACTCTTTTATGATTTTGTGCCTTTGGATTAGCTCATCTGGCTCTCCCCTCTCTCACGTGTATTAACTCACCCTCGGGCAGGGTTTGCAAAGACAACGCTTTTTTTTAAAATTCAATACTTATTGTTTATTCATGTCTTTGTGAGTTACTTTCTGTATGAGCAGCTTGTTCTCCCATCTGCATGTGCCATAGTGCGCGGGGCCTATCCTGAGGCAGGAGCGTTACATACGTCAGTACAGTGTCTTCCTGGTATTACAATGTCTTCAACATTGCCTCCATAGAGCCTACCTTTCATACTTGTTGAAGTCACTCATTTCTTTTATCAGTGAGCACATTTGTGAATGCGGAATAAGGCGACGGCCTTCAACAAAACCTGGCATCAGCTTAACCCCATCAAGGCCTCTCCTGTTATTCTTTGCTCATGAGAAAGCCAAGTGCTGGATGAGCATCTGTCAACCCCTGTTACCGCTGAATTTATTTGAGTATAACAGATGTGTAAACTCACTTGATTAGAAAACAAGCATTGGCAATGCCAATTGCTCTAGCTTCTAACTGAAAGAGCCTCTTTTGTCATTGAGTTTAGGTTGCTCAGTAGGTCATCATATATGCACTCTGTCACTCATCCTTACACTCTTACATCCATCCACATACTGAGTCATTCTGGCATTCACGCACTTACCCATCGGTAATAAAACAGATTTACAACCCTCCACAAGTACACAGAAAATAAATTAAAATAACGAAAGTAGAAAAGGAAAACATGCTACTACTTAAACTTGGGAGGAATATCCCTTTAATACAAAAAACAAAATTAAGCATAGCAGCTGCCGGGCATCTTACAATTGTATTGTACATAGCTCACTGCTGTTTTTAGGTTCCAGCCTAACTCCCACCTTCAGAAGCATTGTGTTGGACATCTTGGAGTGGTAGAAACAATGATATACTGTGCACAATCTCATTTCAAGATAGCCACTTGGTAAAAACTGTGGTGGGTGGCCGTCTTCAAATGTTAGTGTATAGTTTATCACTGCTGTACTGAATCAAAATGGCAAACAATACTTCTAAACATGGAGGCCATCCTGGAACGGTAAAATAATTATACACTATGAACAATACCATTTCAAAATGGCTGCTCAGTTTAGAAATAGTACAGCAACGACCAGGTGATAGATATAATACTTGAATTAATCCCAGACACTGTCAATTGCTCAAGGCTCCACCTCTATCTATTGTTTTTCGCTAACCATGCCACCTCAGTTTGGAACCAACAATATGCAAATACATCTTTACCCATCTCCAATAGGAATAGTCCAGCCCGAACTGCCAGGCCAGGTGCTCTCTGAACCGTAACACAAGCAACCCAAGAATGCTTGTGCCCCGATTAGGGCTTTTCAGTCGGGCATAACTTGGTTCAAGTGGCACAGTGAGCACTGGTCCCGTGTCTGGATATACTCGTCACAACAACAGTAAAGTTATGGATAAAAGTCTTGATTTATTCTCAGCCACTGGAAATCCCTCAGGGCTGCAACCCAGTCCATTGTTTTTTCACCCACCGTCCACTTCATTTTGGACACAGACACAATGAGGTCAGTCTTGACCCTGCTTGAATAAGAATAGTTCAGCCTGAACTTCCAGGCCAGGTCCTCTGCGAACCGGAATACAAGCAACCTAAGACCAGTGGAAAAAGTGGCAGTGCAAGATGCAGCACATTTTAGATTAAATGAGCAGCAAGTGAGAGCCAAAGTAGGATTGATTGTCTAGGGAGCTGCAGGGTGTTTAAAAAACATTAAGGAATGCAATTCAATGACATTTCAAAAAATAAACTTGAAACCATATGTGCTGGCTACCAGCCCAGACACTGAAGCACACTCTTTGTTGAAGGATGTGCACCTGTGATTTGGCAAAATGCCCTTATTTACATGGCAACAGAGTCATTAGCTTATATGGGCTAACCCAGTTCTCCATGCAGTAGTGTGACATATAGGGAAGCAGAATGTGACAAAGCCCCTCCATATAGAGATATGTATATGAAGCATTTTATGTTTTTTGTATTCCAAGGTAGACAGTTGGTGAGTCTAGCAATGATTATCAGAATGCAAATCTTGGACCCCCATGGTTTAGCAAAGGAAATTAAAAACTGCACAATTTTTCCTACTACTGTATTCTGCAAGACTCCATGTAACAAAATGCCAGTATACAAGCATTACCACAGTAATATCAATTCACCCATAAATGCCTATTGGCTTGAACATATGATCTTAACAATAAAAAAGGCATTCCTACTACTACCTTTGTTGGAATTTGTATAATAAATAGATCAGACCTGAGTCATGTGACATACATTTTCTACTGAACCAGTCAGCCTCATTGGCTCTTCATCATAACCAACTCAGGCCTACATTCTTATAAGGTAACCATTAAGCATACAGCCATAACATCAGAAACACGTACACAATTTGAGTTGATAAACAGTGTACAACCCCTTCTAATCTTCTACCCTCAAGGTTTGGTCAGAGAGGTAACCAACATCAGACCCCATTGGCTGCTACAGTAATTCATGAGAATCTATGAGGCCTACTCCTTTTGTCATAACATTTCATAATAAACAGATCAGACTTACGGTATGTGGCATAACTCTCCCTAATGAAACAATTGTGCCATTAGCCCTTATCATTCTTTCACCATAGAAAACTCAGGCCTACTGTATTGAGCACATGGTTTGTTTCAAAGCAGCCATCAGTATGAAGTAATACAATTCCAAATAAGTACATATTTACAAAATCTACTGGCTTTACCTCAATGTAAAATCTAACCATAAAAGCGAACTGGCTTTAACATATGCTTTTTACAGTAATTAGTTCACTTTTTAGCATATATTTTCATTATACAATAAAGTATACCAAACACTGTCCTGCCTGTAAGTAACCTTAATAGGCAGAATCTCTCACCATTATTACATCGCCACAAGGAGTCCAAAATGAGCCAAGAAACAGCAATGACTGAAAGAGCGACTGAGGTAAATACACATATGTTTAAACAGTAATTTGTTCAATGAATTCCACATATATTAAACAATAATCCGTTTTTGGTATGCTTTATTGTGCTATTTTACCTTGATTGGCCTGCCTGTTAACCAACATTTCAGGGGCCCTCTCTTTTTCGTATTTATTTTCTTTTCTTAATAAACAGATCAATTTCATGGCAACTGACATAACTTTCCTAAAGAAACCGATCAGGCGTGCATATACTTTTTTTGTTTGCTTGCCACTATCAACTGTTTCGATCATATACATTCTCACAAGGCAAATATCCTGCAAGATTACAAATACACATACAATTACAGTTGCCTAAATAATGTACAGCCACTCTCAAGAAAGCTTAACAAGGAGTATGACACTGCAAACATTCTAGCTAAGAGGTTATCAAAGGGGATTAGCAAACACCAGAACTCCTGTTTACCAAGTTAATCTGTGAGATTCTGTGTAACAAAATGTAAATCTACAAACTTCAACACAGTGTAATAATAATCCACCATAAAATAATGAGTGGTTTTAATAGATGTTTTACACAATAAGTAAATCATGGCCTACTAGCTTTGTCATAACTTTTCAAAATAAACAGAGCAAACTGATGGCATAGCACATAACTGTTCCCAATGAACCAATCAAACCTGCATCCTTTATCGTTGGTTTGTGGTAGTAACCAGGCTAAGCCTGTTGTATTGCTCATAAGCTTGCAACCATCATGCACAATCATCAATTTACAAATATATTCAGAATCGAAATTGGCAAACAATATGCAACACGCCTGAAAAGGGCCTACTAAGGATTATCACGCTGAAAATCTTCATCTCTAAGTGAAAGTAACCAATATAAAAACCACAGTAATCCATGAGATTCTCTCTAACAAAATATCTGTCTACAGCCTTTAAAATAGTGTAACTACAATCCATCCTTACAGGTCTATTGGCATTAACAAACACTTTTTACAATAAAATGGTCAGGCTTTCTGCATTTGTCATAACTTTTCATAATAAACACATTTGACAAGTGGAGTCTGACATACATTTTCCCAAAGAACAAACCAGTCGTATAGCATTTATCATTGGTTTGTCACCGTAACCAACTCATGCCTTCCGAATTCTGCATAAGCTTTCACACAATTCAACCCTCAGACAAACAGCCAGAGAATTGTAAATATACATAAAATTACAGTTGTCAAAACAATAGCCTACGCATCGTAAGAGGGTAAATATGAATTATCAAAATGCAAATCTTCTATTTGCAGGGTTTGACAGAGGTGGAAACAAGAGCGGGAAGCCAGCACGAAAACACTTGCCTACTACAGTAATCACTATAATACATTCAATGCAATACTTACTGTAATGCTTACACATAGCATTATAAAACTACACCCTTACATGCCAATAGGCATTTACATATGCCTTTCACAGTAAATAAGACAGACCTTCTGTGTTTGTCGTAAATTTTCATACTAAAAAGATTAGTCCTATAGCCTCTGACACAATTTTTTCCGATTAACCAATCAGGCCTATAGCCTTGTTACAATAAGCAACTCAGGCGTTCCGTATTCCACATAAGCTTTTCTGACAAGGCAACTATCCGTATGTAGTCATACATTTAGAAATATATACAAATTTCAACTGTCTAAACAATATACATCTTTCCTAAAATGGTATATCAAGGCTTCTCAAATGGCATGTCTTCTACCTGATGGTTTGTCATAGGAGGCAACCATCATCAAAACATTTGCCTTTTGTGGGAATCTGTGAGATTCCCTGTAATAAAATACCAGTCTGAAAGCTTTAACCCAATGTAATTGCAATCCACCTTTAAAGGCCTTCTGGCTTTCACATATCCTTTTCACAGTAAATATGTCTGACCTACTGCCTTTGTCGTAACATTTCATAATAAATAGATCAGGATGATAGGGCCTGATTAAGAGTTTGGCAGATGGATTATTATGTCAGGACAATGGACAACTTTACTCCATTACCCTTATGGACATTCCGACCACCAAATTTAGAGATGTCTGAAGCCCCATGGACATCTCTGTACATTGACAAGAACCATGGCATTGCCTGTCAATGGAGGAAATGTTTGGTGGATGGTACCAACAGCCATGATGGCCAGCTGTAAAACTTTAAAAAAAAATTGTTTTTCAAAAGCAAACTTCCAAAGTGTTTTTCTTTTAAATAGAAAACATAATGACTCCTACACCCTGGGAGCTGCTGTTTTTAGGATAGGGTTTCCCACGAGGCAGAATGTTCAAAACGGGCACTCATTTTCAGTGGAAGCAGACAACTTTTGTCCAATCAAAATCTGTACTGAGGGTGGTCTACAGTTGGGCAGAACCAAATACCTTCTTTCAGTAGTACTTCATAAAGAACTTTTTTCGGTTGATCTCCTGGCGAAAGCTGCCCTGTCAAAACTGACCTGAATAGTGGTTCCGTGTAGGAAAAGTTGCGAAAACTAATCTTTGGACAGCAAGGCACTGTGGCTCCAGTTCGGAAAGCACTTTGAGCACTAGACCTGAACTTGTAAGCTCAAAAAGAGTCGTTTGTGGGCACAAATGGAAGATTCCAAAACACTGGATCCTGTTCTGCAGATCTGCCTCCTACATATGGAAGTTATGAAAATGAGAAATCTGCAGGCATTTCAGAATTTCTGTATTCATAAATTAACATTAGGCATGGGATTGTGGGTGTTTCTATGGTGTTGGTGTTGGCCCTAGAGAAGATGTTTCAGATTCCTGTGTTTGGTTCACAGAGCCATCCACTGGAAAGGACCTGATTTCCAAACTCCAAAGCACTCAAGATCCCTAGAACCTACAGGGCAAAAACATATTATTACTGTCAAACTCCAGCAACAGACAATGAAGGAAGACGTGTCTACTTCCTTTCACCAACCAAGAAACTGGATTGCCCTACCACAGAAAATTAGGTTAGAAAATCATTAACTAATGCTTTAGTCCCTTTTAAGAAAACCTTTTTTAAAGTAGTAGGTCCAGATTGATTCTCTTTGTCTCTGGATTCCATTAACACCTGCCAGCTCTTTAATTCAGGCAACATGGCACTATAGTGACAAAGAGATATTTTTTTTATTGTATACACTACAGATATTATCAATCACTCAATCCTAAGTACTTTATTGCCCCTCTGCTCCCGAAGTGTCATACGTCACTTTGATCCTGACTAAGGTTTGGGAGAAGGTGCAAAGTCCTGGGCTTTTCCAACTTTACACATTGTTTTTAAACTATGCCAGCTTTATAGACCATGAAAACTGTGTTGTTTGAAAAGAAAAAAAGTGAAAGGAAAAAATAGAGGCCTTGTGCTGCAGCTGGAGTACTTTCACGGCTATGCAGGGCCCGGATCATGCATAGTAGCAGGTGGTTTTCATTTATTTTTGAGAGGGGCTACACTCCATCACCATTTCCTCAATGCTAAACTTCTCAAGGTGGTGAAAGATTACATGACTTAGAATTATCTATTGTATTTAAATCCTACCGCTCAGGTATCTGAAGGGAGACACAGTTTCCTGTAGCCGGGCAATACTACCAGAATACTGAGTTTTAAATGTTGTGCTACAAAATATCATAGGCAGAATATTGACTACAAAAATATTGTGAAGTTAAATACATGTAGGTGAGTATAGTTTTACTTCTACGTGCTGTGAAAATGTATATATCGAGTCAAGAATTATAAATCTATGTATAAATACTTATATGTATAATATTTTGATACTTTACTTTTTGGGTGAGAGAGGTTTGTAGCATACTATTTTGTACTTGGTATTCTGACATTCAACTATCTTCAACACTAGGAGTGAGGTGATTCCCCCCCCCCCCACCCAATAGGATGCCCATGGATGTCTGTAGAGAGGAACAGTGACTTCCTACATCACGGGATCTTCATTAATAGTCATAAACATTAAATAGTCTTGCACAAATATTGTTTTTTGGATCACTTTTATCAAGGTATAATAGCTTTTCTAAATAATTTTTCTTTATGCAACAACATCTACACTGGTTTCATTTTTTTCTGTTATAAAGAAACCAATTATAATTACAAATAAATCTAAGAAAGTACTGGTCTAACCTATTCCTCCATCCAATGAAAGCAAATAGATGTGTTTTTACTACTTTCTAACATCATATAAAAAGTTGAAAGGAGGAACAGAGATCAGTTCTGACCCTATAGACAAATGAGTGAAAAAAAAGAACATTCAAATACTAGCCCTTAAGCAGATTTACCCCAACTTGAGAAGAGGGGCAGGATAGTTGTGACTAATTTCAAGGATCCTTTTATCCAATCTCCTTTGTGAGGATAATTAAAAAAGTTTGTGGTTTATGATAGGCAAAACCCACTTCCACTGCAAAGTTTTATCTTCTTGTCTAAAATTTGATCCAAGTGGATGTGCATGTATTCATCTAGCCTTGTCCACGCTGCATT
Source organism: Triturus cristatus (assembly GCF_964204655.1). Lineage (NCBI taxonomy): Eukaryota > Metazoa > Chordata > Amphibia > Caudata > Salamandridae > Triturus > Triturus cristatus. The sequence goes on from NC_140580.1 coordinate 992,943,137, forward strand.
CAGGAGCAGAAGGAGGGGGACTTCAGCACACAGGATGCAGGTGGAGTCCAGGAGGAGGGCTCTAATTAACTGAAGCATTCAAAGCTTGCTGGTTTCCCCACGCGTGTGAGACGCTGCATTCTGGAGAAGAAAGAGGGGGACTTCAGCACTCAGGATATGGCGGGAGATCAGGAAGAGAGCTCTAATTAACTCAAATGCTCAAGCTCGCTGTGTTCCCTGAGGGGTCTGACTTGCACTTGATGTGCCCAGGCATGCACCCGGGCGAGGATCAAGCCCGTCATCGCCCGGAGGAGGCTAGGCTGGGCTACCCCTGTTTCATTAGACATAAGGTACTGGTGACATTTTATTCAGGACTTTTAATGGTCGCTTTTCCAATTGTCTAAAATGGGCCTCTGTGATTCCTCTGAAATTCACACCAGGAACTACTTTGGATGGCTTTCTGCAGTGGGCGGTGGGAGTGATTAACAAGGAGATCGAGTTGGCTGAACGACATCCTTCCATCTCCTCGCCCCCTAACCTGCAGAATTTACGTGAGGCAATTATTGTTGATATGGGCTCTGAACCGAATACGTCATTGTTGAGGCCAGGCATGTCCAATATTTCAACTAGTGCAGTTAGTGCCATAGCTGGGGAGCCTGTTGGGGTCTCAGAGGGGGGACAGTACTAAGTTTACTCTAATCATGTTAAAACAAGGGGACAAGCAGGAAAAAGGAAGAGAGCAGATGGAGGGGCTAAATCAAAGAGACAGTGCCCTGGTCCATCAAATCTATTCAAATGTACCGACCCTGATACCATGGGAAAGGGTGGGGATGGAGTTATGAGGCTATGGAGGTCTTCTGCAATCAAGCCTAGGCATCATTGATGGGCAAACTGAATCAGATTATGGACCGTTTGGAGAAAATAGAGAAAGAACTGTCAAAATAAATTTCAACCATGTGGCGCGATCACCTATTGCGGTGCCTTCTGTTGATCCCCAAGTGGCCCGCTCATTATCTAACCCACAGCCAGCTCCAGCAGAGTATACCACTTTGTCTAAGGTGTCATCAAATCAAGTAAGGGGGGCAGTAGTAAGTTTGTTTATAAGGAAATCCATGGAAGGCAGGAAGGGAAATAAAAAACTCAGGACAGGGGTGGCTCACCTGTTATGGCAGAGGAGCGTCACACCACTGAAAAATAAAATGATAATAAAACCTCTTTATTATCATTTTCTTGTTCATTTTTCTTTACTCTCAGCCGAGGTTAGGGGAGGGACGGGGCCATCCTGCCGAATGTCACGCCGCAGGAGGAGTGTTTGGGTACTTGCAAGTGCGCGTGTATGTATGGCCGGCCATCTCAGGCCGGCCAAATATACATGCGCATTCATGTTTCTCCAACACAGGTGTATTGAACAGCCGGGTTGGAGAAAAGCCTCAGACTCCCTAGGCCTGAGTGAGCATCAAGTCAGCCCGCTCAAGCCAATCGCAGTGCTGCTTTTATGCTGGTATTACCTGGTATTACCTGGGAGCCTGCATGCAGTGTGACAGAGGAGCACCGAGGCGGCAGTTGTAGGAGCAGGTACGTTTTTTTAAATGTATTATTTCCCCCTGGCTCCCACCCCCTGCATTGCCCCATCACCCCAAAACTCGTGCAGTCGCTGCTGACTCTGGAGTCAGCTAAGGGGACTTCTGAATCCCTGGGTTATAACCCAGGTAATTCTTTCCCTCAGCTTCCTCCTGAGTCTACGCCATATGTCCTAGTGCTGAGAGACGCCCCAGTTTTAGCATCACAAATGAGTGAAGATTATTGTGATCCGAAAAAATAAATAGTACATTGGTTAAGGGAAGAATCTAGGAGGCCCGAAGTGCTTTCATCTGGATTTGTGCCAGCAAGTGCACTTTACCCTGGGGCTGGTACCCCAATTTATAATTTTGAAGTTCAAAATCCTTTTGAAGCACTCGCTACTGAAGAGGACCTGGAATGACTACCCCAATTTGGAGGTGGCCACTCAGCCCGGATCTCCACTTGATATAAGGCAATCTGTGATCCATAAGCCCATGGGGCAAGTGGGGATTTTGGAGAATGGCTCGTCTATGGTTTTAGAGGACCCCCATGTCTAACTCAAGGAGTTCTGGGGTAAATAGGCAAGGATTAAGGTTTCTGTCATGGAACATTGCTGGACTCCACAATAACTTAACAAATCCCGATTGGCTTTCTATAATTGACAATGTAGATATTGCCCTATTGCAAGAAACTTGGCTCCTAGATGTAATGGTCATTATTATTTTTGGAGCCATTCCCTCTCGATCATTCACAAGCCAAGGGGGGGTTTAGCTTTTTTGTTTTCTGTTAATTTAACAGGTCTCTCTACTAGAATAATCAGTTTTACTCCCCTTTCAGTTGATGCTAAAGCAGATTCCATATTCATATGATGTTATTTTGATTAATCTGTATAATAACGTATTTGATTCACAAATGACAACTGTAATTGAGGGCTTGGACTTAGAAACCTTTATAGATAGTTATAACAGGGAGACACTTAACATAAGGCTTTGTGGAAATAGTGAAGAATCCCCCTATGGGGGCTAAGGATGGGGGAATTTGTTGCACTTCCAACACATTCGATTCGGGGAGGCTCTGAATGGGATCATGGTCTACAGACAATTGGCTTTTGACAAAGAATACGGGGTATATGGTACTACCCTACTTCCACTAATGGAAGCGAGATTGACTTTTTTATTCTATCCCTGGATTTAGCGAAATAAATGTATGAGCCTAGTGCTTCTTCTATTAGCGATCATGATCCCCTTGTCTTGGTCCTTGATTTGCACCTGTTGGGTATTGTAGGGAGATTGGAGAATTTATCCTTAACTGATTTGTGCAGTAAGGGCATCATAATGAAATGGGAGAAATTAATAGGGGTCCTTCATGCATAATCTTGTTAAGGAGAGGTTTCAAGCTACTTTAACCTTGGTATTGGTGGAGGAAACCCACAGGTCTATCATAGCTGCTTTTAGTGCCTTTTGTGCCTCAGTAAATAAAGGTCTGAGGCTAAATAGAGCATCAAAATCAACCTCTCCCTTCGGCTCCCATCGGCTGGTTCCATAATGCATGCACTTTGGCCCACAAGAAGCTGAAATTGGCACTCTATAATTGGGAAGAAATCCAGAGTGCAAGGAGGTTCTATAAAGCTACCCTTGCGGCTATGAGATCTGCGTTAAGAAAGGTGGCCTGGGAGGAGTTGGAAAAGGATGCTAGGAGGCCGCTTTTGAAAAGGTTGTAAGTCACCCATTCTTCACTGGGAATGAAAAGACGACATTGGACACAGTTACACCAGTTGAAGTTTGGGTAGACCATTTTAACATCATTTGTAATCCCGGTAACAAAGCTATTTATATTGATAATAGAGAAACAGAAGCCTATAATTCAGGGCTATATGGTGCCATTAGTGGATCTATTGAGACAAAGGATGTTAATGCTGCTATTATTCAGAGTCCTGCCGGAAAGGCACCCGGCTCGGATAGAGTTACTTTGGATCTCTTTCAAGTCAATATTCCATTCTGGTCTCCTATTTTTACTAATGTTTTAAAGACGTCTATAAAAGGGGAACTTATTCCAACATGGAGAGAAGATGAAATTGTTCCCATTTAAAAAAAAAAAAAAACTGAAACTCACCGGACTGTTTGACAAGAAGCCTTATTTCCATCATGGACAGCTTCCTTAAGATATTTGGAAAGATCCTTGCATCCAAATTGGAGGCATGGATGCAGGAAAATCAGGCCCTGTCAAGAATCCAGTATGGGTTCTGCCAAGGGCTGTAAAACAGTGCCAAAACCTTCAGCTGATCATTGGCAAATATTTAAAGGACCGGAGAGATTCCATTCATCTTGCGTTTATGGACCTCTCCTGAGCCTTTGATATGGTCAGCAGAGTGAAGCTTTGGGATAGTATGGCTAGGATGGTAATAGATCGGGCTAATACAAAGGAAGCAATGGGACACTACAGTGAGGGTCAGATATGGTAAAGAGGATGAACTTTCCCCTAAAATGAATTCCCTGGGGGGTGTGGTCAAGATGGCGACCGAGTAGGACATACCTGCTCGTCGCTCTGTCTCGCCGACTGGACCCACGGCCAAACCATAGGGATTCGGGGCCGCAGAGTCCAATAATAGCTTTCGTTGACCGGGCTGAGACGAGTGGAGCCCAAAAGCCTGAACTGGGAGGAGAGAGGTGCGAATCTACACCCGGCAGCAGCACAGAGGAAACGGCCCTGGTCCTGCGGCCTGGCTGGGAGGATCATCGAGTGCGGCAAAGACGGGCTGCCCTCTCGGAGCGCAGTAAGCAGGCCGGGAGATCACGCCATCCAAGATTACAGAGCCCAGGGGTGGCATAATAGGGAGAGGCTGCACGTTCTCGATTGCACTGCTCCTAAACATCTACGGGGAGGTGCCTGGCATCAGGCAAAAGATGGTCCTTGCCCGCAACGGTGCTTCCTGCGCCGCTGGGCCTACCTTCACCACACAAGCGATATAAAGGGGAGGCCAGCCTGAGGTGAGAGGGCAGACACTCCCGGGGGGGCCATAAAAGCGGCAATCAAAATGGGCTGCGATCGAAGGGGTGCAGATTGTGGTTGAAGTCGGCATACACCAGTGAAGAGCAGGGGGACTGGCGCCCACATGCTTCCCACAACACTGACCTTCAACACTCTTGGGCGAGACACAGAGCCCAGGCTAGCTTGGCCACCTTGCGGAGGCAGAGCCACTGGGGACTGCGTTGGACTGGCCAGAGTGTCTTCCCTCAACGAGGTTCCCAGCGGGGGTATAAAAACAAGCAGCGGAAGGGCAGTCAGTCCCGGGTAGCCCTAGGACAGGCAAAGCTGGAGAGAACTAATCAGAACGCAAGCTCCCCTGCCACCGGCCAAGTGGGAGAGGAAGGAAAGCCTGAACTGTGCCAGAGAGCCAGTGGTCAGTGAGGCCCCAGCCCACGGAGCTATGAGAGGAAGGGACTGGCTGTGGCTTGGGGCACGGATTCAGCTGGGACTCATTCCTGGACAAAAGGCAGCGCTGCTGTAGTGATATCACCCCTAAGGCACTCCCTGGCGGCACAGAGACCCCTGCGGCGGTGAGGACAGTGAGGTGACCACCTAATTTGTTAGTCAAGGCCTTCAGCCCAATACTCAGTGATGTTCTTTGTTTGCTGGCCTATGTAAGGGCTGGGGGGCCGCATCGCCTCAGCAGCTGCCACCTGCATTAAAATAGATACGAGCTCACAACATCCGGGACCTTTAGCACAATACAAGTGTTCAAGCAAGGCACCAACGTTGCCGGCATGAGAGGCTGCTCCCTCAAAGTGTCTGAATGGACCTGCTGGCCTGCACGCCTTCCCAACATGGCTGCAGTCAAAGGGAAAAAAAGATGGCTCCGTTAAGGATCTCCTGCTCAAAACGGCCAGCACTGGAATAGAGGAGGCGCAAAACATAGCAGAATCGGGTGAAGCAGAGGCCCCCTCACACATTCTTTCATAGAAACTCTCTTCGCCAAACTACGAGCAGACTTGAAAACAATGAAAATAGAACTATTCCAAGAACTTGGAGAGGTAAGAAAAGTTGTGGAAACACTGGGAGACAGGGTCCATACATTCGAGTCACAAGGCACAAGCAGGGACGAAGAGCTCAAACAGCTCCAATAAGAAGTGATCCACCTCGGCGACCAGCATCTCGATCTACAGGCTCATGCCGAAGACTTGGAGACATTTATGTCCCAACTGAAAAACAGGAGAAATTCATACAAACAGCAGTGGCAGAAATTAGCACATCCCCAGACAGACAGTTAGTGCTAGGGGGAGATTTGAACCTGACATTTGATAACGCCCTAGCCAGGTCGGCTCAGAGACAGGGACAATCCGGGTTGCTCTGCAGGGAAGGGCAACAGAGACTACAAAGTGCAGGCCTAATTGACATCTGGAGAGATACACATCCCACAGCTCGGGACTATACATTCTAGTCCCACTCTCAGAAGATTTACCCCAAAATAGATTATCTGCTGGACACACAAACCTTTAGATCGCACGTCACACAAGTAGATATATTCCCTCGTACCCTGTCCGAACACTCGGCGGTGACAGTTGACCTTTCTCTACTGGCCACCAGCCCTCCGCCCTGCACCTGGCGCCTACGGGACACGCTACCACATCGTCCTGAGGTAATAGAACAAATCTCCAAAACCATACAGGATTATTTGAAGATTAACAATATTCCCGAGACCCCTATAGCAACCCTCTGGGATGCCCTGAAGGCGGAAGTTAGGGGGGAATTTATAGCAGTCGCAGCCTTCGACAATAGAATGCGGAGGGAGAAAAGAAACCTCCTGACAGCACAAGTACAAGAACTAGAGAGCATTCATCAGCGAACAGGGGCCCCGAGGGTCGGGCGTCAGTTGGAGGCGGCACGCACAACATTGGCAGCACTAGACATAGAGCGGAATACGTTGCGCTTAGGCTGCGCCACACTTTCTATGTGGGAGGCGATAGGAGTGGGAGATTGCTGGCTAATAGATTGAGAATACAGAGACAGACAGCTGGGATCACTTCAGTGTACTCACTGATGGGTGAGTTGCGTGAGACGGACCACCAGATTGGCGAGACATTCCGCCAATATTAAGCAGGGCTTTATGAGGGGGAGGGACTTCCCGCAGATACACCGTCTCGGTATTTCCAGGGGGTTGCTACGGCTAAGCTGACGCCGGACCAGGCGGAGACTCTTGAATCTCCCATTTAGACAGCAGAAGTCATCGCAGCCATTTCTAAATAGAAATTATTTAAATCCCCAGGACCGGATGGGTTCACAGCCCTTTTCTACAGGACTTTCTGTCACATTCTGGCTCCAGTTCTCACTAGAGTATATAACGCAATTGGGACCTCCTCAAAGATCCCCCAATCTATGCTGGCAGCTTTGGTGGTTGTAATACCCAAGCCCGGTAAGGACAAGAGACATTGTGCCGCATACAGGCCAATCTCTCTACTTAATGTGGATCTTAAATTATTCACGGGAATCCTGGCATCACGGCTGTACACCCTTCTCCCTGGCCTGATCGATCCCGATCAGGCAGGATTTATTCCAGCCTGCGAATGTGCAGACAACACTAAGAGACTACTCCATATTATAGCTAAGGCGCAGAGGTTTGAAAACGAACGCATGCTCTTATCCGTCAACAACGAGAAAGCGTTCGACAGAGTGCATTGGCCCTATTTAAAGGAAACCCGGGGTCACTTCAGGCTCCCTGACAGATTTATAAGTTGGGTTTTTAGTGGCTACACCATACCAGTTGCAAAAACAACAATTGATGGACACAATGCAGAACAATGTCATACATTCACCCCAGTACAGAGATCTGGGCCTAAATCCATCGTTTTTTCCCTCACCATGCCGTTCCAGTTTGAACCTAGCCATATGCAAATCAGTCTTGACCCTGTGCCTCATGGGAACAGTCCAGTCTGAACTGCCAAGCCAGGTCCTCCCTGGACTGGAAACAAGCATCCTAGGACCGGTTTCGGGGTTTCACCCCTCTTCAGCCAGGATAGCTTGATTCCAGTGGCATGGAGAGCAAGGGATCCACGTCTGGGCATACCCTTCCCACTCGGGGTGACAAATGCAAAAACAACAATTGATGGACAGAATGCAGAACAATGTCATACATTCACCCCAGTACAGAGATCTGGGCCTAAATCCATCGTTTTTTTGCTCACCATGCTGTTCCAGTTTGAACCCAGTCATATGCAAATCAGTCTTGACCCTGTGCCTCATGAGAACAGTCCAGCCCGAACTGCCAAGCCAGGTCCTCCCTGGACTGGAAACAAGCATCCTAGGACCGGTTTCGGGGTTTCACCCCTCTTCAGCCAGGATAGCTTGATTCCAGTTGCCTCGGTTAGAGTGAATGGCTAGTCCTCTCCCTTTCCGATACAAAGAGGGACAAGACAGAGGTGTCCTCTCTCCCCCCTACGTTTCACCCTATACATGGAGCCAATGGCTCAAAGAATGCATGACAATCCACAAATCGCAGGGGTGAGCTTTGGAGGGGACAAATACACTCTAAGCTTGTATACAGACAATGTGATAGCATCACTGGACGCCCCCCAAGTTTCTCTCCTAGCTTTTCTGACAGAGTTAGAGAAATTCTCCCATGCTTTTAGATGAATTTTATAGTTTTATGGGGGGGGTCTAGATCTCAAAACAAATTTGAAAAAATATTTTGCAATGAGCATTGGCCCTAAAATGTGAAAGCAAGGTCGTTTTACCTGGGTGGGTCGGAAATTTTAAGAGTTAAGAATTTTACTTATTTGGGATTCCTCCTGGATCAAAATTTGACATGGAAAAACATACAGAATATTAGGGTTGTTGAATACCAAAGAGCTGTGGAATCCTTTTTTACTGTAGTAGGAAGTTAGGACACAAGCGGATCAGAGAAATTATTAATATTTATAAGAGTTAGTGTATCTCTGTGGTTTTGGGGATAAAATGGTGCTGAGCCATTGCAGCAGGTCGAGAATACATTTCTGTGGAGACTTTTTACAGTGCCCCAATCTACCCCCGCGGAGGAGGCTTTTCAGGAAAGGCAGGTAGACTACATCAGGCGAACTTTCACAATCTGTTTGCCAGTGCCAATAACAACTTCATCAGATTGTTATATGCGAGTGAGTCTTATCTCTCCTGTTTTCTAACATAAATCCTAGATTTTATCTAACAAGATTTCAATTTAACTTTCTGCATTTTTTTGTTGCATTTCCCAGGAAAGCAGCTTGGAGTTCACTGTTGGCGAGATGTCCTTGTGATAATGTTTCCCAAACATATCACCATGCACTTTATTCTATATTGTCACTGTATTCTTATGCAAGGAAGAGCTTCTTGTACCCAATTCTTCGCTCATCTAAGATGAGATCTTATGGGAGGCTTCTGTTTTCCTGCAAAAGTTGGATAATATGGATCCCTGCATTACTGTGGTAAATGTCATCCATCATGCCCTGAGGAATAGAAGTAGATATTGGTCAGTGCAATGAACAGTGAGCATGGCTTTGCAGATTTTTAACACACAGAGGGGCATATTCATAAAAAATGGTGTGGCGCAGTGCCACAAGCAATTTTGCTGCGCCAAGCTCCTTCATTTCGAAAAAGCAGTGATGCGCCATATTTACAAGAATACGGTGCACTCCTTTGCTTTCCCCTGCACCGGTGCACAAACAGCAGCTGTGCGCCAACGCGGGCACCCTTGCACCATGGTGCAAGGGTGCCTGACCTGCAGGGATGATTGTGTTCCTGCACAAAAACAATCATTAATGGCATTTTGCTCCTACTATGTATGCTGCAGATTGCAGCATGCTAGAAAGAGCAAAAGACGAGGAGAAATACAAGTATTTCTCCTTGTTGTGCCACTTTAACGCCTCCCCTGGAAAGGCATTAGGTTTTGGCGCTGCCGAAGATTTACAAATCCTTGTAAATCTGGGGAAGTGTCAAAAAGCCACGAGTGGAACACCCACAGCAACACCCATGACACGTCCCTTTGAAGCAGAGTACTGCGGTAAAGAGGGCCATATTTACAAGGCCGTGTAAAGCCACACAAAGGGGCTTTGCGTGGCCTTGTAAATATGGGCCTTGGAGTTCCTATAGAATTAAGACCTTGATCTCACTCTCCACGAGGGTTCTACCAACCTGTTTTCCTATGATTTTTTATGTATTTTAGGCTTCATTTTGGGATGTTCTAGATACCTTTCATACTGCTGTAGTATTTATAACCTTTGTTGCCGGTTTCTGTGATTATAGTGTGATGTTATTTTCCTATAAACTGTTATTTCTATTGTGCTTTTAAGGCTTGATGAAGGACAAATAAAGTTTGTTTGACTGATTGACTGACTAGTCATGAATATTCTTTATAGAAGTCACAACAGGATTTTAAAATATCAAAACAGCAGTTATCATTCTGTCCGAACTAGGGCTGCTAGTGCTAAGCAAGTGTAATACATCAACTCCAGTCACAACACAAACTAGAGGCCAGTGTTATTTGTGAAACGCAAAAAAGATGAGGTGTTTCCTTTAGGGGACATACTTCTGTCCTTTTTTATGTTTTTTGAAACACCTCCCTAAAACTTGCCAAATGTCTTTTCTGCTGGACCTGATGATGTCATGCATTTACACTGCCCAGATTGCATGCTTGCATATTCAGTCATTGCAATGCTGCCTCAAGGGCTGATTTAGCCAACAACAATACTGGGACTGGGATAACAAGCTCAGGGATTTAGTTGCTGCTCCTTAATAGATTCCAAGGTGATGCAATCTAAAGAATTTCAAGGCAAGAACAGAGGGGTTTGAGTTGCAAATCTTCAAATGTAGAGTCAGGAAACACTTCAGCAAAGACTCACTTTAAATGGAAGAATTCCCTCACAAAAATGATTTGAGAGAAAAATATTAAACGGGTCACGTTTTGCACAGAGTGGAAAGTTTGTAAACATTGAAGGCAAAATCTAAATTCCCCTCCCAGAAAGGAAACAACTTGAAGTCTACTGTGATGGGGAGGAGATCATTGCATAGGACGGATTAGGAATCAGGGACCTTGGTCTTTAGAGGACACCACATATCACATCAATCTGCTGGAACTCAGAGTAGCACAAAAAAGCAACAGAAAATGTTCAGGCTTCACATGTAGTTTTCACAAACCAGGGAGGAAGGTAATGAACTTTTGATCAGGAGGCCTCAGGACATTTTTCATGATTTATGTCAAAACCTCCCATGCTAACAGAATTCATCAAGCTGTCCAAGTCTAGATGATCGCTTTGCACTAGATTGGCCCCAACAAATGTGGTTCTGTCATAACGTTTTTTGAGGTGATCTCCATGGCCCTTACTCTACACCTGCTTCTGCTTTTGCATATTTGCTATCCATGGCAGATGCCGCAGGCATTAAAGGACACCAGAACTTGACCTCGTCAAAAGTTATCCGGGTGAGGAGACCTATACATCCTTCAAAGTCAGTTCTCCTTCTTTTGAGGCTTAGAATCACCGCCCCCCAGTCACACCGGCATCCTGATCTCCTCGAACCACGTCAACAACGAAGACACCATCAAAACCATGAACACCATCCACTCCAGATCACCGTCAGACGCCTGCCCTACCATATCTTCAACAAAGCGAGCGCCATCATCGCACCCCAACTCCGAAAGATCTTCAACAGCTCATTTGAGACCGCGACCTTCCCGGAAAGCTGGAAACACGCAGAGATCAACGCCCTACTCAAGAAACCCAAGGCCGACCCAAAGGACCTCAAGAACTTCCGGGCCATCTCCCTGCTCCCGTTCCAGGCGAAAGTCATCAAGAAGATCGTGAACAGACAACTGACCCGCTTCCTCGAGGAGAACAACACCTTGGACTCATCCCAATCCGGATGCAACCACAGCACTGAAACCGCCCTCATCGCCGCCACCGACGACATCAGGACCCTGCTGGACAATGGCAAAACTGCGGCCCTCATCCTCCTAGACCTCTCGGTCGCCTTCGACACCGTCTGCCACCACACCCTACGCACACGCCTCTACAACGCAGGGATCCGCAACAAAGCCCTGGACTGGATCACCTCCTTCGTCACCGACAGAACCCAAAGAGTCCGCTTTCCTCCATTCAGATCCGAAGCCACCAAGATCACCTGCGGCGTACCCCAAGGATCGTCCCTCAGCCCGACCCTCTTCAAAGTCTACATGACACCGCTCACCATCGTCCGATCTCACAAACTCAACATCATCTCATACACTGACGACACCCAGCTGATCCTCTCCCTCACCGTCCCCAAATGGATGAAGAGCAGTCGCCTGAAACTAAACTCGGACAAGATGGAGGTCCACATCCTCGGCTCCAACCCCTCCGCCTGGGACTACTCCTGGTGGCCGGCCTCGCTGGGAGCTGCGCCGACACCCACTAACCACGCACGCATCCTGGGATTCATCCTGGACTCATCTCTGTCAATGACCCAGCAAGTCAACGCCGTCTCCTCTTCCTGCTTCAACACCCTCCATATGCTTTGCAAGATCTACAGATGGATCCCCACCGGAACCAGATGGACGGTCACCCAGGCCCTCTTCACCAGCAGGCTGGACTACGGCAACGCCCTCTACGCAGGAACCACGGCTAAACTCCAGAAGACACTTCAACGCATAAAGAACGCCTCTGCACGCCTCATCCTTGACATCCCCCGCCTCAGCCACATCACCTCACTGCCCACCTGAGGGACCTGCTCTGGCTCCCCATTAACAAGAGGATCACCTTCAAGCTCCTCACCTACGCTCACAAAGCACTCCACCACTCCAGACCAGCATACTTCAACAAACGACTCACCTTCTACACCCCCAACTGCCAGCTTCGCTCCGATGACCTAGCCCTCGCCACCATTCCACGCATCCACGAACGACCACCGGAGGCAGATCATTCTCCTACCTCGCCGCCAAGACATGGAACACACTCCCCACCCATCTACGACAGACCCAGTACCTGCTTACCTTCAGGAGACTTCTCAAGACCTGGCTGTTCGAACAGTAGCAGCACCCCCTCCCCCCTCAGCGCCTTGAGACCCCCCACGAGTGAGTATCACGCTCTACAAATGATTGATTGATTGATTGATTGTGTGACTTAACCAACAGCTGGCTCCCACAGGAGTTTGCGAACCAACTGGAGTATGAATGATCCTGTGATTACAAAAAATTCTGAAGGAGATGGAGGTATTGCAAGAGTAGACAAGGACAGCGGCCATCCTGAGCTCCATCACTATTTACATCATTCCCAGTGTCCCTGGCAGAATTTACGGCTTCATCAATAGAGTCCTGCCTTTCCTGTACCTTTAGTAGTCTGCCTCAGTCCTCAACAGAACAAGTGGCAAGTCACCATCCTGCAGCAAGTGACTCAAGCCTCACATCATTTTTTTTGTGTTTGCACTGACAACCATAGGTATAACACTGTGCGCTCTTTGTTCCACAACTACCTACAATTATTTTAAAACTCTCTAGCTGTCTTGTGAAGCAAAAAGAGCAAACATCACATCATGGCAATCTTTTTTTTTTCCTTTTTATGAAGTAGAAGAGTTATTGTATATGAATAACAATCAATTAAAACAAATCCTTCCCACATCCAAATTATGAATACCAAATCAAAGTAAAGAACAATTCCTCTACCACTACCCCAAGGAACAACGGCTAATTCATTAAATCAGGCAAATATCTCCATATCTCTATACATTTTTGTGTAGAGCTAATTCTTACAGCATACAAACTCTCATATAGCTTCACCCATTGTAACTTGTTTAGCCATTGAGTAAAAGTTGGTACATCCCTAGATGTCCAATTCTCCAATATTAATGATCTAGTTATTAGCAAGGCAATATATGCAACTTTGTGTTGCCTTATGGTAAAATCAATGAATTGTGGAATCATTCCAAATAAGACCCCATAGGAATCGAGACATAAAACAGCCTGAAGGTTTTGGCTGATTATATTTAAAACAGGGTACATCTTGGAAAAAAGATATGGAGTACGATACATCCACTGACTGAAAAAAGCCATTCTTCTTGCGTTTGCACCGTGGATGGCTCTGCTAAAAATCTTATTATAAAAGCCCTAATTATTCTGATGAACCTTACAATTAGTAGTAACTGCAATAGTACTTAACAAACAGAGTATTGCTTCTTCCACCAGTTTTGAATCTAAGAGGTGATACCAATTGCCTATACCTTTGAGATGGGATGCAAAGTATGCCTTACTCATGTTTTGTGCTAATTGAGAAGAGTCTCAGAAGCTCTCACATATAAAATAAAAAGTGTGTATAGCTAAACCATAAGTTAGGAACTATCTCTGGATGGCTATTAACTAGCTGGTTCCAAAATATAACAGTTTCTGCTTGAACGAAATTTGCCAGCAGAGGACATTGGCTAGGTGACAATTATTTTTTAGGCGTAATGATAGAAGGATCCAAGGTACATTATACTCCTATAAAAAATTATCACGTCTAAAGGCTTGAATATGGGGTGTCTTGTACCTAGTATGCTTCAACAGCCTAAGTTTTTTTTAAAGTGTTTTGGCCTCAACACCAACTTCTCTAAGCATGATGTATAGATAAACACAGTTAAAGAGATTTCTGGTTGTAGTCATATTTATCTAATATTATCGAGCAGAGCAGCCGGATAATACAGTTTGATTCTTGGAAGTGCCACCCATCTTCTTCTATAATTAGTTGTAATACCTTTAGGTTACTGTAAGGTCTTTTTCCCTATCATAAAAAGTGCCTTAGCATTCAATCAAATTCACCCATAAAAGATTGTGGGGCCTTGATCATAACATTGGAAAAATAAAAATAAACAAGGGGAGATTAGCCATTCTAATCAAAGTGACCCAACCAATAATGGTAAGATCTGGAGATTGCCACTGATCCAGTAGCCCACGCACTTTACTCGTGGTTGAAGTGAAATTCCACTGAAATAAATCGGAATGATTGGAAGTAACATAGAACCCCAAATATCTCATCAGATTTCCTATCTAATAATGTGCCCGCATTTCAAAAAGTAGAAGGGAAGAAGGGCTATTAAATAGTAAGGCTTACAATTCACAGTAAATCATTTTATAGCCTGCAATGCATGTCAATTACTCAAATTTGGTAAACATGTTTTAAATATTACCTTCAGCTGCTGCCAGATATAGTATCATATCATCGGAGAATAATTTTAATTTTGCAATACCACCAATTGGAGGCAAAATTGTGGGATCTTACCTAGACCGCAGGCCAAAGGCTCAATAGATAATGAAAAGAGAACGGGGGCATGGGACAATCCTGCCTCATGCCACCCCTCATAGTAATTTGACCCACTGCCTTTGGATTGATTATAATTTTAGCTTCAGTTTTATTATAAAGATTACGCAGCAGATCGACAAATCTAAATGGAAATCCTAAGGTAATCAAAATTATAAATAAAACGTCCCACTGCACCAAATCAAATTCTTTTTCTGCGTCAAGCATGATGATAGCTGCCTTGGTTTTGTTGACAGAATAGTAGTCAGTAACAGTTAGTATAGATTGACATCAATATTGAGGGTAGAAAGCCATTCTGATGTTGATGAACCAAGCTTTGTGCTAATGGGGCCAATCGACTTGTCATTATTGTCTTCAAGATCTTATAGTCACTTCTGAGAAGTCTAATAGGACGATAAGAACCTGGGTTTTCAGGTGGTTTTCCCTTTTTCAAGAAACTTATGATGATTGCCTCGGAGAAAGTACTCGGGGTACCCTGTCTTCCAAAATTTCATTATATAGTATGACCAAAATTTTACTTAGTTGATGCATCTCCTGAGGCTTGAGCCGGGGGACGGCAGGCTGTTTACTCGCGCTATTTATTTTGCACATTTCCGTTGCTCTGAGGTACTATTGCTGCTATTTTGTTTTAACAACTTTTAAAATTTTGTTTTAATCTGGGGCAGGAATAGTTTTAACTTGCACTTAATCTCACCTGAGTCCCGGGGAGCTATACTTTACTGTAGGGGCGGGGGCCGCCATCTTGGGGGAATCGCGGTCGGTGGTTCAGTCTCTTTGGCCCTGACACCATTTAGACTAACATGACGCAAGCGCGCAGCGGACGCGCACAGCGGGCGCACAGTGGGCGCGCCGAAGGCGCACCTAAGGCAAACCCGTCTGCGCTCGGAACGCGCTCTGCGCTAAAACCCCTGGCCATACAATCATAGGTAAGATACCTTCCCTTATTTACTCTAGCGAGCAGTTATTGGCACTGAATAGGTGCACAAGGACACCTGGCTGTGTTTGTTTTGAGCCTAGTACAGAGTCTGGACCAATAATAAGGTCCTGTACGGTGTGTCAAACAACTTTCCCAGGGTTAGGTATTACATATTTATCCAGGGGGTCTCTGAAGATGGGTACGAACGAAAAGGCTGATTCCGCATTTAATTGTTTACTGGTAAACGCTCGCTCTTTGGTGAAACATAGTGTTGAATATGCAACCCTAATAGAGGGTAGTAGTGTCAAAATAGCTTTTATAACAGAAACATGGACTGATGAGGCGTCTGGCCCAGACCTTGTGAAAGCAACTCCTCCTGGATTTTTATGCTACACTGCAAATAGACCTTCAAAAAAAGGAGGAGGACTGGCAGTTATTTATCATAGTTCCATCAAAGCTAGTTTCAACACAATGTTTAACTCTTTTTATGAAGCATTATCCTTCTCGTTTAGCCTTTCTTATCATTACATGTTTAGGGGTATCCTAGTGTACAGACCCCCTGGTCCTAGGAATCCGTTTTTAGCAGAGGTCGGCACACTTTTGGAAGCTGGCTTGAGCCTTGACTCGCACACAATATTGGGAGATTTTAACTTTTATTTAGAGGCTGACGCTGATAAAGACACGGTAAACTTTTTAGATTTGATGAATAGTGTCGAGTTAAAACAACTAGTGATGGACCTACTCACTTGGCAGGGCAAACACTGGATGGGATTTTTTCTAATTCCCCATTCCTTTCTGTCATAAATGTACTTCCTCTATCTTGGTCGGATCATGCGGCCATTATGTTTGAGCTGGCCATCCAGGAAGGCCAGGGTAGGGATCCCGCTTCTAGGAAAAAAAAGGAAATTAGAGCCTGGAATAAGGTGGGAGGGAAAGAATTAACTGAGCTGCTATTTTCAACGCAGGTTTCTCTGCCCTCGGAGGTGGAGGAAGCTTCCGTTGTGTATACTGCTTGGGTAGAGGACACCTGCCACATTCTAGCTCCTAAGAAAGTAATTACTCCCAAAAGCACACAGCCCACGGCTCCTTGGTACTCTCAGGAACTAAGGTCCCAAAAATTGAAATGTAAACAACTGGAACGGTCCTGGAGGAAGGACTATCACCCAGCTGAAAGAGTTTCATATAAACAAGGCCTCCTATACTATAAGCAGATGCTTTTTGAAACTAAACGTGAGTTTTTTGCCGGACAGATTAAATTAGCCAGCAACTCTTCCAAGGAATTATATAAAGTAGTTACTAGGCTTGCGCATCCACCGCCTGCAACTATTTCTACCAGCCAGGAATTCTGCAAAGAAATTGCTACTTTTTTTCAATCCAAAGTGGAAGCTATTTTTAGCACTTTTAAGGACCCTGTCGGCAGTATACCAGCTGATCTGACTCATGACGTCGAGGTAGGGCCTGGACTAAAATTTAGTATGGATTGTTTTTCCCCAATATCCTACCTAGACACACTCAAGCTTCTTGTATCAGCCAAATCAGGCTCACCTTATGATCCGTGTCCAGTAGCAATTGCAAAATTGGCCTCAGAACCTTTAGCCGGGACACTTACTCCCCTTTTTAATGCTATGTTTTCTGAAGGGCTTTTTCCTAAATTATGGAAAACAGCTTCTGTCCTGCTGCTTTAAAAAAAACCTAGCTTAGATAGTAAAGACCCAAGTAGCTTCCGCCCCATCTCACGCCTCCCTCTGCCCTCCAAACTGGTGGAGAAATACATGAACACTAAATTGAGCTCTTACCTATGTGAAGCCAGGGTTTTGGACCCCACCCAATTTGGGTTTAGAGAAGGACACAGTACTGAAACTGCCCTTCTTAATTCCACGGAAGAGATTAGGAGAGGACTGGATCAGGGAGGAAAGGCGGTGTTGATCTTGCTTGACCTCTCCGCTGCCTTCGATATGGTCCATCAAGGAGTATTGATGGATCGTTTATGGGATTGCGGAGTCAGGGATAAAGCCTGGTCTCTCCTTAAATCCTTCCTCTCAGACAGATGCCAGACAGTCTCACTTGGTGAGTTTGTTTCCAAACCTTTTTCGCACCCTTGTGGGGTTCCTCAGGGGTCTTCTCTGAGCCCTACGCTCTTTAATGTTTATGTTTCCTCTTTGGCCCCTTTGATTGAATCCTTCGGCTTCTGCTTAACATCTTACGCCGATGATACCCAAATTGTGATCTCCCTGCAACCAGGTCAGGAGAAGGCAACGGGTGAGAGGCTTCAGGACTGTATGGGAGCAGTGGGAGGCTGGATGTTGCAAAATTGCTTAAAGTTGAATGCTGGCAAAACAGAGGTGATACGGTTTGGGAATAACGCTAATCTCTGGACTCCTAGTTGGTGGCCAGAGGCCATGGGGACTCTTCCAGTACCCTCCAGAAAAGTCAAGAACCTGGGGGTGGTGCTGGATGAACACCTTGATATGCGTGATCAAGTAAATGCCGTGGTCTCTGCTACTTCCTATATCCACAGAAACCACAGTGGTAGGGACAATTTGCGCAGGGAAGTGAAAATATTAGTTCTGAATGCAAACTAGAACCCTTGCTACAAAGTAAACAATACGACGACCACCAGCGTCGTAATTTAGGCAAAGTAAGTTTACCTCATACATCAACAAATTTTGAAAACCGAGCAAAAGGATTCAAAAGTAAAGATCATATAATGGTGCAAGTACACATCAAAAATGAAGTTCTCTGATTAAATGCCAAATGTTCATATCTTGTCTTTATTCCGTGATATACTTCTTCGCTGCAAGCCCACTGCAAGCCAACACGTGTTTCGTCCTGACATTAATAAGTCATGGACTTCATCAGGGCAATTCTTATTAGTATCAATAAGCGTGTCATACAAGTCAAGGAGCCAGAAAAGCAACGTCTGCGAACCCAATAGAATCTTGAGCTGCCGAGAATACCACGAGTGGTCTAGATTTTGGACCCTAGCCAGATACTTTAAGGATATATGAATGATACCTAGAGCTGAATATATCAGAGAGATACATTGGAAAATAACCGGATTGGAGCCTTCCAGCTCAAGATTCTATTGGGTTCGCAGACGTTGCTTTTCTGGCTCCTTGACTTGTATGACACGCTTATTGATACTAATAAGAATTGCCCTGATGAAGTCCATGACTTATTAATGTCAGGACGAAACACGTGTTGGCTTGCAGTGGGCTTGCAGCGAAGAAGTATATCACGGAATAAAGACAAGATATGAACATTTGGCATTTAATCAGAGAACTTCATTTTTGATGTGTACTTGCACCATTATATGATCTTTACTTTTGAATCCTTTTGCTCGGTTTTCAAAATTTGTTGATACTTCCTATATCCTCAGGACCATGAGGAAAATTTTACCTCTTCTGCCGGCTGACTGCAAGCGTACAGTGGTTACAGCCTTTATTATGTCAAGACTTGACTATTGTAACAGTCTTTACTTAAATATCCATTAGCGCAGTCTACAAAAACTTCAGATGCTCCAGAATTCAGCTGCCAGGTTGCTCACGGGAACCCAGAAATTCGCTTCTATATCGAGCTCAATAAAAATACTTAATTGGTTGCCCGTAAAAAAGCGAATACTTTTTAAATCCCTTTGTTTCATTTTTTGAGCGCTTCGGGACATAGGCCCATTTCATCTGAAGCAAAAATTCCAGAGGTATGTGCCCGGAAGATCGTTACGCTCATTAGGAGAAAAACTTACTGTAGTACCCAACACAAAGAGAGCTAGATGGGGAGGCAGAAGTTTCTCCGTTGGGGCAGCTAAGGCCTGGAAGGATCTTCCTTTCAGCCTAAGAAACTGCAAGAATCTATCTGCCTTTAGGAAAGCGCTCAAAACATGGCTGTTTTAATTCTTCTGGCCTGAACCTCAGTTAGGAGGACTGTAGCAAGCGCCAGGACAACTTTGGGTAACCGTGCGCTATATAAGTTTTACTAACATAACATAACATAACATAACAAAAATAATGTATACACTTCTGCAGTCAAGCCATAGCTCCCGCAAGCTTTGTCAACCAATGAGATAGGCAAATGAGATTGCAGAAAATGATTAACACTTTCAGATGTAGATTCCTTATTTTCCAAATTTAGCTGTGACTAATGTTTACGGAAGATGTTGCCAATTAAGTCTGGCCAGTTAACAAACTAGTTGGTGCCATTATCCAGAATTGAATTGATGATGGCATTATTATTTTTTTTCTTACTGGCCATGCTAAATAGCAACCAGCATGTTCACTTTCCTCATAACTTTTTTGGAAGCAGGTATTTTGATTCACTATTTCCGGTGCAATAAAGTAATCCTTTAAACTTTACAGAGCTTGGCTAACTTCAGCTCTGGTCACTAGTGTGTTTGATGTAATAAAAGCTACGGTTGCATAGTCTAAAGCGAACTGTAGCTGAGAATCTTTAGCTTTGTTTGTTTGACAAGCTGCACTTTATAAGAGATGGCTTCACCACAATAAAGGCTTTCAAGAGACCCCACACAGCAAAGGAGGAGACCGTACCAATGTTTCTTTCCAAGAACTTATTGAGTGCATTACACATATAGGCAACTCATGCCTGATTTGACAGCAGAGACATGTCAAAAGATCACCTTGGGTTGACTTGGCTGGAATCTTCTATTAACATCTCATTGGCAGGAGCAGAAGGATCAGAAAAAGCACTAGCTCAAATCTCCGCCTTGCCTTTGGATAACAAGTGTGATATAAAACAAATTATATGCGAGAAGCCAAACAAAAACGCTTGGAAAAGCAGGTATATGATGTATCGCGAGGATGCTCAGCTTGCCACAGATCAATTAGGACCAGGTTGCGTCTCATCCTTACCAAGAAACATAAAGATTTGGTCATATTTTGGGGCAGATTTACAAGACCTTTGCAACACATTTGCGCTGCTGTTGCGTCACTTATGTGATGCAGCAGCGGGGTAAACAATGTGGCCAATTTACAATGTGATGCATCTAGGTAGATGAGTCACGTTGGAAAGCCCTGCGTCACATTATAGCTGCGTCAGGTATAATGTATGCATGGGGGCGTTTCCACGTAGGAAAGCCTCATAGAAGTGACGCAGTGAAATCTACAAGATTTCACTGTGCCACTTCTAGGATGCCACTGCGTCAACACCTTATGCCTGCTTGAAGCAGGCATAAGGAGTGACGGAGTACAATGTGTATAGGCCTCCCCATGCATTGCTGGAGTTGCATCCTGCTTGTGACACGACTCAAGCAATGCGTGACTTTTGGGCTAACAGATGCTTCAGAATTTCTGACGCATCTGTCAATCCTTGCACCATGGTACGCCATATTGTAAATAAGATGCATCCATTGTGGCGCAAGGGTATCGCAGGCTGGTGCAGGGGGACTGACGCATCTCTACAGATGTGTCAGTTTCTTGTAAATCTAACCCCTTTGTTGTTTGTTGATTCAAGAGCAGTCAAGGTTCACATTCTGAATAAAGATGAAATCCCCCCTAATTACAATTGTGCCCCTAGATACTGTAGCAAGGTTGTATATTTCTTCTAAAGCACTACTAATATCTCTATAAAGCCATAATAGCTTAAAAAATTAACAAGTTGATGTTGAATTGAGATTTGAACCCAAATCCCTTCACACCTAGAGCACTTTGCACTGAAGCTCCTTTGAAATAAATATTGCAATCCTTCTAGCTGTGGCATTCACTGACTTGACATATGTGTGGAAGATGAAGCCTGGACTATTGGGCTGGGGTGCCGAGGTTTAGAGATGCTTTTCCTGAAGAAAAATGAAATTTGCTTACCCTGCTCTCATCCAGACCAGTATAGACCTGAACTTAGTCTTATTGTTGACATCATTAGCATTACAGGAGGCCACCTTCATGAGTTTAACTACCTTCTTATTTTATTTTTTTCACCAAGCTGTTCCCATGTGATGTGGGGAGTCCCACTTATAAACTTCAAATCAGCAGTTTTAAAGAACTTTTCAATCTGACCTATATATCTTTTAATACCTTTTAGTAAGCTGCACACCCCTCCCCTGCTGTGAACCCCCTGCTGTGAACCCGCCCACTCCGGCTCCACCGATCATGCCGCCAGGGGATCATGCCACTTCCTCCTCCCAATAAAGGTCTCCCATATCATGCTCCCCATTAACCCCCCCTAATAGGTGCTTTGGTGATGCACCCAGGACTGCTTTCACAGGTAATAAGGACATCTGTCGGGGGCGTCTAACATCATACCATGTTTGCTTTTCCCTTCTTTTACTATGGGAGCTGACCCTGCCTCAATCAAAACAATTACATTGCATCCCAAGCTGCCATATACCAAATAGCCTAAAGAGGTTCCAATACATATATACACATATACGATTTTATAGAAATGTCACAGACAAATTGAACAGATAAATATAACATTCATAGGGGATTTTAAAAAGTTTTCATAATCCATTATGTCTGGTAATGCGGTAACCAGCAGATGCTGCTTCTAATCCTCAGTACTTAGGGGAATTGAGTTTCCAAGAATTCCACAGCTGATGAGACCAAAGACAAAATGTGAAACTGTCCTTTATGAGGTAACCTTGAGTTTGGTCTGTTGGACCAGAGCTGCCTGTGCTCCAACTTTCTTGAACGACTCGATCATGGACTTGAATTACTTTACGTCGGTGAGCAGTGGATAAAGACATATCTGAAGAAATCTGAAATGAATAGCTGTCGCAGTTGGAAAGATTTTGATCTGCAATGCTTTGGTGAATATTAGCTCGCTAATACGATAGTCTCCAAAATTTACATGAATTGTCCTTGGATACCTTCAATTGGAAGGCAAATGGCCAGAAACTCTATGGGCACGGATGATTGTGAAGTCATGAATTGTGGCTGAAGGTTCAAGAATTGCATGTGTCTCGACTAAATCCACTATTTACATGCCAACATTTTGATCTGTCTCCTAGCCTTCTAGTATACCCATGAATTGCAGGTTCGGCCGCGATCTCTCTTCCATTTCTTTGAACTTGGCCTTTAGGAAATCTATCTCATCCTTGGATCTTGCTGCCAGACTATCCAATTGTAAGCAACAAGGGAGTTTCTCCTGAAAACATAGTTGTTGGTTCTGGTTTTGAAGTGCTTTTGCCTGATCTTACAGTTGCTGGTCAAGTTGGGGCTGGAGCTTCGCGAAGAGAATGGAACTCCATTCAGTGCTCAAGCAGGATGTTGCAATATACACACTTCCACAGCACCCCCCCAGGAACCCAGTGTCCTAAGAAGTGGTGCCTAAAACACCACGTAAAGGGGCTCTACCTCCTGCTGGTTGCACCCGCTTTGCTTTACCTGTGCCTTACACAATGTCCAATGCTATTAGGAGAGGAAGGAAGATGATAGTTGCATTTGCATGGGTAAGGTTATCAACCATAAAGAAGCGATACCTGCCATCTTACGCCAGTTGGCTCCTACTGTTACATATAGAAAAGCTGCTATTTTCTAGCTCAGCATCTCTCCTTTCTGCGGCTTGCTTTTGCTCGCCAACTTTCTGCCCAAAGAAATGTGAGGGGTGTGACTTCAGAAGTCTTTGCGCCTCCTACGCTTCTTTTCGGGCTCCTCTCACCTCTTAATCATCGCCACCACCGGGATTGCAAAGCTGAACAACTGCTTAATTGATAGCCAGCTTTGCCTCCACATGCTTCAAAATGCCATGCTCAGCAGCTCACATCACCACCGCTGGCCAGAACGCCATTACTTGGAAGTAATCAGCTGCAGAGCATGATTGGAGCTCCAAGGGGCCTCCATCATTGCTTTCAAAGTACTCTCATTTCCTTTTCCCAAAGTTCTTGTGTACATGCTTCTCCACTGCCATGGCAATCTTATCGTGATGTAACTTAAACAACATTACAGGTAGCATGCCTTTGCCTAAAACTAAAATGCATTGAGACCTTTAGGCTCAAAATGAAAAATAAGCATGAGCATAATGCAAATAAGTTAGACATAGTAAACAGGTAGCTAGGTTGTTGGAGAGCATTAGTTAACATGCATGTTTTTTGACTGGTAGAGGCCTGAAATCTTAAATACCCACTTTGAGTCACCTTTGCAAAGAGTACCTAGGTACAGACTCAACATTGCAAGACGTTTACTCTTATTTCAGAGGTAATGTGAGGCAGTATGTTTATGCCTCTGTGCTTGTCTTATCATTGTTTCACTGTGCATTAGTACTGTTGTGTGCTGTTCCATTCAGGATAATGACAGAGAGCCTCAGATCTACACTGTAATGACAGAAGGAGTGGCAATGGGAGTCATCAATTTACTGTATGAGTCAGACACTTCTCAAATCCATCTCTCTCAACCCGTCCTCCCACTGGGGCCCACAGTGATCTTCACGTTCCACTGTCATGAGGGTTGTAGTGAACAACAGGAGGAGTTGGGTTCTAACATTGATCCTGCCTGATGAAGTTGTCCATCCAAGAAGGTTAGTGCCTTGGGTCTTGACAAGTTCTCAGTTCTTCTCCAGATGTTAAAATGGTCACATATGGAACTTCTCCATGATGAAGACAAAATCAGTCCTCTCAGATTTCCATCCTCGAGCTTGATTGATTGACTCCTGATTTTCTGCAGAACTGGGAACCAGGTTTGTTGCAGGACTATACTTGCTTCTTAAAAGAGATGAAATACGTGTCCTCCTGGACTCAATAGGCTTGCAAGTGCAAGCAATTCTACACCAGGTACTTTGAAAGAAACATCAATACTGTAAAGGGTCTTCGTTTGGCAGAATGTGACATGCCTTTGATGTATAAACAAGATTAGTATGTATAAACAAGAAACTATTGGTCCAATATCGAAGGAGAGCGCACCAGTGATTGCGCGTTCTGGGAACGCCATTATGGGAACCGTTGTACTCCACGCATGATCGCAACAATCTCTGGATTACTCTCCTTCAATATTAGACCAATAGTTTTTAAAGATTTTGGAGCAATGCGTACATACCATAGATTGGGTATTAGACATTTGATGACCGTAAATTTGGAGACCTTGAGATTATAGACATACATTGGTGATGATAGGCCTGATGACGTCTGCTGGTGTACCTACAGCATAGACGAAACACGTGTTGGCAAAGACTTCTGAAAAGCTATATGGAAATGAAGGATGTTGGTGGACTACTTAGAAAGGAACCCTGCTTTCGATTATTTCAGGAGTGCCTGAAATCTCGTTTATGTTTGATTTGTTCCTACAGAAGAAGTGGTGGTTCTTCTCCCTTTTGATCACCCATAACTAATTGCATATAACTGATTGTTTTTCTAGTGTATTTATGTCTACTAAGAGTGTGTGCGCTGTATCTTCCAGCCCACATTTTTTTACTTCAGCCTTTGATGTAATTGGGGTAAACATAATGTCACTTCCATTACCCCTAGTATGATGCTCAATCGCTATCCTTGTTCTGAAGTCTTCTTCAAAACTCCTAAACCAATCTCTCCCCAATGCGCTTGATTAGCGAGACCTCTGCTATGTACTCACAACTACAAAAAAGTAGAAAGAAGGGTTTTGGAACAGTGAAAGGAGAATTTGGGTACATAGATGGCAAAGATAAAGACTAGAATTGCTGAACTAATTAGGGTGAAGCGGGGGGGCAGATTCATTGCCTGGAGAAACACTGTGTTAAAAAAGTCAAAACTCTTATTACTTGTATTGGGCTCCAAAATCTTGGAAGTTAAATACCGATCTTTCACTGGCATGCCAATAGGTATGATTTATCTTAGTTCATTAGCATAAGATGTTAGTGTGGTAGGGCAGGAACTTAGTTAGGAACTGTTAGACCTTAGTTCGGAACAGTGTGCTATTAATGGAGAGAGGGTGAGATATTTGTTCATTAGGATCAAATCATAGCCATAGGCATGACCTTCTGGCAATGGTCAAGAAATGTTGGGTAGTAGAAGGCAAGGTGCAGGATGAGCAGCAGAAACTAATGTTACTTTAGAAGATGGTGCTAGACCATCAATTGCATTTAATACCAGGGCGTAAAACGTGGGCAAAACACTGCTTTTGTAAGCGAGCTGGTCCACCTTGGGAGGTTAATTGTAGGCAGGTTTTCCTATGCTTATCGCCAGATCCTGAAGATATAGGGATCAAATTGCAGTATTAAATATGGGACCTCCTCACCAAGATGCATAGCATGAAATAGAAAGCTTGGCCTCCAAAGCCTCCCTTCCTTTCTCCTGGGTAGCTTGGTGCGGGGACGTCGTGTGAAGGTATACAGTGTACTGTAATAGTGACACACAATAAAAATGAATGTCCATTTAAGGTTATTACTGCAACAGAAATATTTCTATAATACATGGGGGCCTAAAATCCTTGTATAAAAGCCTGTCTCTAATTACATTCTGGCAGTCAAGTTGGTCCATTTTTATGACTATCCTCTGGGTTCCCATTCCCTGTATTTCTGAGGAGGTGTCTGGAAAGTTAGGTATGTAGCTAGATGGAGGGAGGGTGGAGCCCTGACAGGACTTACCTGCTGTTGTTGTTGTAACCTAGGGCACTAACATGAAATAAGGAACTTAGGGCCACATGTATGAAATTTCGGATTTGCAATTTACAAATTGGGAATCCACAGAAATCACTATTTGGGATTCACAAAATGATATGTATGTAAATGCTGATTCCACAAACAGCGATTCCTATGGATTCACAGTCGCGATTAGGAAATCATAAAATAGGAAATCGCAAAATTGTGGTTTCCAAATAGGAAATCTCAAATTAGGAAATTGAGCTTTCTGGATGCAAAATGATGATGTCAGACCAGAAGGTTTACAAATATAGGGTTTGGCCGCAACCCAGAGGGCTAAGAAGGTACTGAAAGTAAGGAGTGCTCCTGCATCCGTACTGCCAGTGTATCACACCATTCCATGGAAGGGGAAGGTAAAATTCTCTGGGAAGGATCTGGAGCTCCTGGCAGAAGAATGTGTCTCTCATATGGACCAACTGTTTGGGAAGGCCTCCTCCACAGTACCAGAGAGACAAAAAACAAGGAACTAGACCAGCATTCTGGAGAAGCTTAACTCCCTAGGAGTCACCCAGAGGACCATCCCAGAGATCTGCAAAAGGTGGTATGACCTAAGGTCTCGCACAAAGGAGAAGATGATCAGCAGGAAGGCTGAGGGACATGGAACAGGTGGAGAACCCACAAAACAACCCCCTCTGATTCCCATGGAGACACTCATAGAGGGGACCCTGGAACAAGAGAGTGTGGTGGGAGTGGCTGACATCAACACCTTAAATCCAGCAGGCACCATCCAGGGTAAGTCCTCTTCCCTTTACTTACCTAACAAAACATAATGGCAGCAAATCCATATATCATACTTCACAACATGAATAAGTCCATTGATATGCTTGCCCCACCCTGGCAATGTTGTACACATCAGTTGCTTGCTGTACAGTGCCCTGCTGACTACACCAAACATATCTATACAACATAATCATGTCACAAACCCATGAAGCAGCATCACAACAATATTGTGGGCAGATATTAACCATTTATTTACACTGACTATTACATGCATTTCCACAGATCAGAGCCTGACCGTATCAGGAATAATTGCAGCCGAAGGGGCTACTCACATCAATGTGGTCATTGAGGACACAACATAACCATCTCCTCAGTCCATCACCCCAACTCCAACTGCCAGGAGAGGAACCATCTCACCACCGCCAAAGTTTGTGGACAGTGATGAGGGACAATCGCAGCACAGGGACCCCACAACATCAGAGGGCAGGGCACACAGACAGTGCAGAGGCCAAACATCAGCAGTCCATACTGATGTCAGATGACATGTCGGAGAGTTCTCCTGTGTATGGTGGCTTGGAGAGGTCCATCATCTCCGTCCAACGCCCACAGACAAATCAAATATGGACTGTCAGTAGGCATCTGCTACGAATGTCTAGGTTGATGCAGAAATTGGAGAAAGGGCAGGGCCAGTGGCTAGCAGCAATGGAGAAGGAGCACTGTGTGAAGCGATAGACTGGTTACTGGGCAGGAGAAGCCCAGTGAGGAAGTTGGGAAAGGTTTGGCACAATCTTGCATGACAAGGAATGAGCTAAGAGGAGTTATAAACTGAGGTGATGTGTCCCAGTGAACACTTCTAAGCAGAAGGACAATGCTTTGAAACAGTTATATAAGAACAATTCAGTGCAGACAGTACTGTGAAATCAGTGCTGTGGCGACAGTAGAAAGAGACAGGAAATCTCATTTACAGTAAACAGAACTCTGAAATGACACCTGGAGCTTCAAGCAGTAATACACTCAACAGTGACGGTGACATAAGAAGCAGCGTGGTCAAACGCAGTATGATTATTCAGTTACGTTGACTGTAGTGCAACTGTGACTGTGACTGTAAGGTAACAAAACAAATTACAGGATACAGTTCCGGCTCTCAACAGAGAGCAACTCCAATAACAATTCCCAGATGAGACAACTTATCCACCAACAGCGAAGACTTCCTCGCAACGAGACATCCCAAGTTTAGCTCTGTTTAGAATCCGTTCCTGAAACAGAAACAAGTTTGAAAACCACAGAACCAACAGTCTGGAACATAAGGGTGGGAAAGAAACATGTCTTATGCATTATATGACAACATGACAGTTGTAACTCATTCTTACCTGTCCCAACGGGTATGATAATCCGCGCCTCCGTTTCCTTAATAGAATCTAAAATTCTTGTTGCATATACTGGAAACCTTTGTATTCTATGGGAGGAACGGAGGCTCAGATTATGCTGGTTCAAAGTTGATCAACAACAACAGAAGAAACATGTGCAAGGGTTTATTATAAAATATTTTAAACATTGAGTCAGATGACCAATCTGCTACCTTCAAAATATCTTCTAATCTGGAACGCATAACAAAGGCTTTAGAAGCCATAGCACCCCTAGCGAAATGCGCTCCACACACAGAAACATCAATACCTGCTTCAGCCATCACCCATCTAACCCAACGTGCCAAAGTGGCTGCCGATACTGGGCGGAAGGATTTCTGGATAGACAGAAGTAGAGGTCCTAAAGGATCTGATCTGTGAGAAAGGGTACGTTCTTCATAGACTTTTAAACATTTCAAAACACATAACTTATCATTATGAGGAAAAGCAGGCTACTCAACCGAATGAGACATTGTTTTTTTCCTTCTAAAGATAATGAATGACACACCCTGGGGAGAAAAAATCTTTTCTGCCAGATCTAGAGCATGTACATCAGAAACTCTACGACAGGAAATAAGACATAGCAACATAACAACATAGTGAGTTTTGCTGATAGCTGCATCAGCGATAAATCTTTATTGTCCGGCCATGATTCTAACAATGATAGAACACTAGACACATCCCATCATGTAGTGTATCTAGGCCTCGGAGGACAAGTGACTCTGATACCTTTCATTAACTTACACACCATCGGATGGATCCCCACTGGTTTCCCATCAATGTGGTTGTGTCCAGCCGATAAAGGTGATCTGAAGTTATTCACTGACCTGTAGCAAAATTCTGACTCTGCACATTCGGACAAAAAATTCAATATCTCCTTCAAATCAGATCCCACAGGATCCACCTGTTGTTGAAGGCACCAACCCATCCATGGTTTCAATGATGCGGAATTTCTCTTGTGGGTGGAAGGAGCCAAAGCTTGCTGTATAAACTCGGCAGCCGCCGATGAAAGACCCTCAATTCGTTTGTGTCCCCTGAGAGCGTCCAAACCATGAGAGTAAACTGCTTCTGCAGTATCAGAGGATGCGGGGAGCCCACTGGGTCCTGGAGTAGCATCGGGAAAATGGGCAGTTGAAATGGCAGATCCGCTGACAACTCCAATAGAGTTGGAAACCACGATTGTGTCTTCTATAAAGGTGTGAATAATACTAATGAGGTTGTCTGCCACCGAACCTTGGCCGCTACCCTCGGTATTAATGCGAAGGGGGGAAAGGCATAATTCCTCTGAAAGCTCCAGTGATAAAGAAGCGCATCCATTCCCAAGGCCATCGGCTCCGGTCTCCAGCTGTCGAAGTGGGGAAGTTGGGTGTTGAGGCGAGAGGCAAAAAGAACTATCGGGCATGGGCCTCGCATACCCATGATCTCTTGAAACACGGAAGGATGCAGCTTCCAGTCGCTGAGATCCCTCAGGAATCTGGAGTTCCAATCTGCTATCTGGTTGTGTTTGCCGGGAATGAATTCCGCAACTATCCTGATCTTATGTGCCAGGTAGAAGTACCAAAATTCTCTGGCAATGTTGGCCAACAGACGAGCTCTCGTTCCTCCTAGGTGATTTATATATCTCACCGCTGACACATTGCCCATCCTGAGGAGGATACAACAATTTATTTTCAGTGGAGAGATCGACCGGATGGCAAACGAACCGGCTAACAACTCTAGACAATTGATGTGTAACTTTAACTCTTCTGTTGACCATCGGCCTCCTGTAGCAAACTCTCCCCATCTTGCCCCCCAGCCCCATCGACTGGTGTCTGATTCGATTACTACATCGGGAGTGGCTCTGATATAATAATAATAAATAATAATCCTAGTATTTGTAAAGCGCACAGCTACCCATAGGTTTCCCGGCGCTAGGGGCCGTCGGGAAGATTAAGCGAGCTTTTGCCCAGAGTCACATGGTGCTGGGCTGACCTGCCGCAGGTGCCGCGGATCGAACCGTGATCCCCAGCGTCAGTCGTCAATCACCCTGGCCGCTGCACCACACCTCTTCCACAATGGCCTTGCCATTCCAGGCCTCCATATGAGTTATCCACCATTGTAGTTCTTCTTGAGCGTCTTGTGACAGAGCAATCAAGTGATTGCACAAGAAATTCTGTTGCAGATAATGAATTTTGAGACGTTGTAACGCTCTGTAATGGAGAGGTCCGGGGAAAATTGCCTGAATCGAGGAAGCCAGAAGACCCACAACCCTCGCCAGAAACCTCAAAGAGACCGTCTGTCATGACAGAGTCATTCGTATCTCCCTTTTGATGGATCTGATATTGGTTGCAGGGAGAAGTAACTGGGCCTTGACTGAGTCGATTTGAAAACCTAAGAAATCCACCTGCTGGGATGGTGTTGTCATGGATTTCTTCAGGTTGATTACAAAACCCAATGCTTGTAGTAGAGAGATTGTCCACTGTAGGTGGGTGCACAACTGTGTCTGATCTTGAGCTAACAGAAGCATGTCGTCAAGATATACGATCATGCGGACTCCCATTTCTTGCAGACGAGTAAATACTGGCTTCAACAGTTTTGTGAAAACCAAAGGGGCTGATGAGAGGCCGAAGGGAAAGGACTGGTATTGAAACCACTGTCCCTTCCATTGAAATTGGAGATATTTCTGGTGAGAGGGGCATATTGGCACAGTTAGGTAGGTGTCTTTTAGGTCCAGACGAACCATCCAATCCTTTTCTAATAATAGGTCTCTTAGAAGATGGATTCCCTCCATCTTCAGATGTCTGTAGATAACAAAGGGGTTGGACTCTCTGAGATTGAGCACTAATCTCTGCCCTCCTCTCTTCTTTTGGACTAAGAAGACGTTGCTGCAAAAGCCTTCGGGAATGAAGGGTCCCGCAGCAATAGCCTGCTTTGTCAAAAGCTCTAGAAATTCAAAATCTATAAAAGACTGTTCTTGTAGGGAAAAATGGAGAGGAACAGGAGGAGCACGTTGGGTGGGAACACAGATTAACTCTATTTGATACCCTTGAACCATACTCATGATCCACGCATCTGAGGTTATCTTTGACCAATTGTATTCAAAATGCATCAGCCTGCCCCCAAAGGAATCAAAGGAAGAAGATGGATTCTTCCCTGAGAATTGGGCATCATTGTTCCTGAAGCCCCTGTTAATTCCCCTCTTATCCCGACCACGGAAACCCCGGTATCTAGTGGGGTAGAATCCGGCCTGGTCCAGTTCCTGGGTGTAACCCCGACGTCTAGGGGCGAATCCACGCTGAGGACTTTGTTAACTGTATTGGCTGGTCGAGAGTCCTCTGCCACGACCGGCCCTGCCAGAGAGGGGATGGAATACTCTCTTGAGTGAGGATTGCGACTTGTCTAGGGATGTGAATGTGTTGACAAACTTTGCAATGTCTTTTACAAAACGTTCGCCAAAAAGCTGGCCGGTTTGGCGGAAGAAAAATTCCACAAGTTGGAGGTCAATTCGTAGGAGGACTGACTTGCGTCTCTATGGAGAAAGGGCAGAGTTCACGTTTCCTAGGAGGCAGATAGCCCTCTGCGTCCATCCAGCCAGGACTTCCGGGTGGATAGCTGCACAAGTCTCTTGCGCCTGAAGCGCTAGTTCCAAAATCTTTGCCAATGGGCCAGAGACGTCCAATAGCTTGTCCTGGCAAGCCCTTAGAGCCCTATCTATGCCCTTCCTGGGATCTTTTTTGTACTTCTTCAGGAAAGTCTGCATGGACGTGTTGATTTCAGGGGTAAAGGCAGTTTTATTGGGAAGGTCTGGAGGAGGGAACTCTGATCTCAAGCGGGCTCGAACCTCTTAATCGAAGCTCTTGCACAGGTTATTCTGCATATATTCCACCACTGCCGGGCCGGATGCCCAATCTGAAGTGCAGGGATGGACAATGCTAGAAGGGTCAAAAGTGAAGGGGGAAGGAGTGATGGGGGAAAGGGAGTGCTTGCGCTTCCTGGCACGTTTGCGCAGGGGAAATTCTTGGGGAGAATCAGTATTGGTGTCAGTGTCAGTTATTGGGGGGGATCGGAGGGGTTGGGCACCAGAGAGGGGGTCAGGGGGTCCACATTGTAATCGTGGTTTTTGGATTTGTGTAACTTGGAACAAATGGTAACATGGGGCCAAGAGCTGCCCTAGGGCTCCGAGGGCGGAAGTGTAGGGGAAGGGGTAGGATTACCAGGCGGGTTGCTAGGAGTGGCACCTACAAGTTGATCCAGGCAGAGGGAAATGGGCAGGAGGGCAGAGGACAGTGCCTTATCTAACTTTTTATCCAAAGTTTTATCTGTAAGGGCCTCCATATTCTCATCGTAATAATAATCCTCATCCTCTGTAGGACCATAAGCAGCAAGTTCCTCCTCATAGACTTCACAGTCTGACATCTCGATGAATATATCTATATTCCTCACAGAATCCCAATGGGAAGGGTAATTTTACATACCAGCCCCTCTAATGGGAAAGGGTGTTGAATGGGAGCAAAAGCTGGAACAGTGAGGCCACAAAAGGTACCAACAACCCCTGTAGGGTAGGCCTCATGGAGGGCAGAAGTCCTACCTGCCTAAATTAATCAGGGAGTTTCCAAAACTTAGTTCTGCAGAAAGAATCTAGGAAAGGGTTAAATTACTCCCCAAAACACTGCATAAAGTATGAAAAACAGTTCTTATCTGGCCTGCTACCGGCACAACACCGTTTTGCTGCTTCCCTCAATTCTAATAGCCCGGGGGAAGCGTCACCCAGCGTGCATGTGGGAGTCTGCAGACACGTGCAGGCTCCCGAGGCACACGCAGGTATACCAAGCGGGCTCCTCTATGCGATCTCGCTCTTAGAGGGGGGACCGGACCCTGCCAATAGTGTGAGGAGCATGCGTCAACACGGCAAACCATCGCTCACAAACGCAAGTTAAAATCCTCATTCAAACGAAGGCAGTAAAGTGAAATAATGGCTAAAAGGAACAGCGCAACACCCGCTCAAGGAACATGTGAATTAAGCACATTGCGTGTCAAATGCAGCGCGAGCGCAACAACGCTGAGCGTCAAAATCGGGTTAATCACAATTCCATATAATAAATAAGAACCATACAATTATCATAATAGGCAAAATAACAAGGCACTTATCTTGACTGTGGATCAGCAAAGAAAGAGGCAACCAAGATGGTGCCTCGCTATTTTGTATACTATGGACCTTGTGGATTGGTTAATGAAGGAGGCGTGGTTCAAAGCCTCATGGGACTTGTAGTGTTTTACATGTGTTTTTACTGTTTTTTCATTGGCTGCTATTTTGAGTAGTAAAGATTTGAGAAGCATAATCTGAGCCTCCCGTCCTGCCATAGAATTCAGGACTACACAGTAACAAGAGACTAAGGGCCTCATGTAGGTAGCCAAATACCGGTCGGTAACGGCCGATTTTCGGTAATTATACCGTTACCGACCGGTATTTTGGCTTTTGGTATGTAGGGGGAGAATTTCTGTATTCGGAATTTACCGAATCGGTAAAATTACCGATTCGGTAATTTTACCGATTCGGTAAATTCCGAATACAGAAATCAGATGTAGGGGGACTGTGTGGGTGTTGTTTGGAGTCGGTATTTACCACCAACTAATAGTTGGTGGTAAATAAAGTATGGATGTGTAAAAGCATGTTATAGCGCTTAGAAGTGTGCAATGTGGCAGACATACATGCCCTTAGGGCATGTATGTGTGCCACATGTGCACACATGGCCGAATCAGGGGTGCAACAGGGTGTCAATGTGACACCCTGCCACCCTTGCATGTGCTCCCCCATTACCGAATCGGTATTTACCGATTCGGTAATGAGGCATACCTTCCCATCAATGGGAAGGTATGCCTCATTACCGATTCGGTAAATACCGATTCGGTAATTACCGAATTATTCCGAATCGGTAATATTTACCAACCAATTACCTACATAGCATTTACCACTTCATAAATACCGAATCGGTATGATTCGGTATTTATGAAGTGGTAAATGCAAGCCCACCTACATAAGGCCCTAGGTGAAGAACTCCAGGAAATGCTCAGTTAAGCACTCCAAGCATTTTGGCAACAAGATGATAAGTGAAGTGCTCCAGGCGTGTGACAGGAAATGCTTAGTTAAGCACCCCAGGTGCTTTGGCAGTGAAATAATATGGGCACGCTCCAAACTCAAGTACGCACATGGATGAGACAGGAGAAAGGTTCCATGCTGCTACTCGCTCCAAGCACACTAGTAGGAAGTGGCTGAGAAGCAGTAACGTGCAGCTTGAGCAAATGCTGCCTGTTAGACTTGGGGGTCTCTAGTTGGCACAGGTATGCACTTGTGACAAATAGGGACCCTCGCCTCTAGTCAAGATAAAGGGGTACACTCCTAAAATAACCCCTGCTCACCCCCTTGGTAGCTTGGCACGAGCAGAGAGGCTTATCTCAGAGGCAGTGTGTAAAGCATTTGTGAACACATACAGTAATCAAGTGACAACACTACAGATGGACACCACACAGGTTTTATATAAAAAATAAGTATTCTTTATATATATTTACCACAAGACCATAAACAACAAAAATCCACAATACTGTTACTTTAAGATGGTAGAATTTAGTTTAGTTCTCTTTAGTTCTTAAATGCGACACTTTAAGTCAAAGTACCTTTGGATGCGACACGATGTTGATGTGATGAAAGTCTGGTGCAAAGAAATAAAGACGTGAAGATCTTCCAGATGCAGCACGCTTCTCAGATGTTGCGAGAAGACTCGATTCGATGCATCAGCTGCAGCGGCAACACCCCTTTGCGTGATGCGATGACGGCGGCTTTGGCGGCGACACTCTTCTCCGACGTTGCGAGACCCTTCCGCTCGATGCGACAACTGCAGCGTTGACACCCCTTTACGCGATGCGACGACAACAGCTCCGACGGCGGCCCACTTCTCCGTGGATGTGAGGCGCTTTCCTTGATGCGGTGCAATGCGATGGCTGCGATGGCGACACACTTCTTCCTCGATGCGAGACTCTTCTCTTGATGCGGTGCAATGCGTCAGCTACGATGGCTGCGATGACGAGACGCTTCTTCGGCGTTGCGAGACACTTCTTCGAAGATGCGAGACGCTTCTGCTGGATGCCACAACTGCAGCGGCGACACCCCTTTACGCGATGCGACGGCAACAGCTCCGACGGCGGCACGCTCCTCCTTCTTGAGTCACGCTTCCAGCTCCTTGCGGCACGCAGTCCCTCAGAAGGCCCCAAAACAGCAGCAGGCACTTACAAAGAACTCTGGGGAGCTGGTGGTTGATGTCTGTTGTTCCTGAGACTTCAGCAGGAGGCAAGCTCTTTTCCAAGCCCTTGAAGATCCTTCACAAGTTGAGCAAAAGTACACGCACGGTTCCTTTTTCCTCCCGTTGGCAGTAAGGCAACCACTGCAGGCCAATCCCCCAGTTTCAGGGATAGTTTCTCCTCAGCTTCTTCTTGGTTCCTCTCCTCAGCAGAGTTTTCTTCTTGTTTTCCCAAAGTGATCTAAATTCTTGGGATCAGCGTCCCAATACTTATACCCCAAAATCCTTTGTCCTCTGAGGGCAGAGGGGCCTTTGCCTTGTTCAAACCGGTTCTGGTCAGTCCTGGAGCACTTTGTTTACCTGACTCCTTCTTTCCTTTCAGAGTGCAGGGCAGAGACATCAGACACACCACAGGAGGGGGAGCCAGCATTGTGGAGGGAAGGCACAACCCTATTCAGGTCCCAGGTGCAACTCCTCCCACCCATCTAGATGCAGATCTCTCTATTCACCACTGGGACACTTCACCCTGTCTCCTGGAATTCCCCAGCCCTGTCACTCAAACTCCAGACAAGGAATACACAGCCTAGCAGAGGCAGGTTTGAATGGTTAGACAAGAAAATATCTACTTTCTAAAAGTGGTATTTTCAAACACAGAATTTTAAAACCAACTTCACTAAAAGATGCATGTTATCATTCTGAGTTCAGGCATACTAAATTCAAATTTCTATCATGTTCCCTGAGTCAGTTAGGATTATAAGATGTAATAATCAAACTGCCCATTCTGGCCTATGGAGCACAGGTAGCCTTGCAATAGCGAAAACGAAAATGGCTGTAATTCACTATTAGAACATGCCACACACACCAGGGCATGTCCTACCTTATACTTACAATGCAGCCTGCCCTTGGGCCTACCATAGGGGTGTCTGATATGAAGAAAAGGGAAGGTTTAGGGAATGGCAAGTGGGTGCACTTGCCCAGTAAGCATGACAGTACCAGACTGCACGCAGGCTTTGCAATGGCAGACCTTATACACATTTTTACAGGCTGCTTCTGTGGGTGGCACAACCAGTGCTGCAAGCCCACCAGCAGCATTTGGATTTACAAGTCCTGGGCACTCCTGGTGCACTGTACTAGGGTCTGACAGGTAAACCAAACCAACCAATCATGGAATCACAAATTCATACATCAATTTACAATAGGGAGAGCATATGCACTTTATCACTGATCAGCAGTTGTAAAGTGCCCAGAGTCATAAAACAGCCAACAACAGGTCAGAAAAAATATAGGAGGAAGGCAAAAAGTTCAGGGATGACCCTGCAAAAAGAGCCAAGTCCAACACTGCTGAAGAGATTCCTCTGAAAACAAAGCAGCGCTGGGTTCTCTAACCTGGGTCTAAATACCACATGACCCGGAAGTCTAACCCGATCTGCTGTGTGCTGTAGTAAATCTGGAAGTGAAAAAGACTGGACTCCTCACTGTGCAGCAGGTTGGCACACTTCCTCCCTGGTAATGGCCGACAGTTTTGAATCAACTGTGAATGAATGTCAAGCCCGTGCTCAGAATTTCACCTCATTCAACCTTCTCCTTTATCAGGAACGAGGTGGAACAATGCAATAACGGGCCTAAAGCCCAGACCCATGACAGTGTTGTGCATTTCATTCAGTTTAAATATAATCAAGTTGGTTAGTGTTGTGTTTGAATGATAGTGTTTAATGTAGCTCTAGTGTGCTGTAGGAGAGAACTTCTTTAACTGGTTTCAGCGGTTGTATTGCTGGACTTCTCTAGTGTTTGACTGTTTATTGTGTCAATAATTTTTCTATGTGCGTCTACTGGAGTCTGTCTTCATTATATTCAGAAGATATCCCAATTTATTCTAGTGCAGTTTCCAATGGGCGTGGTGCAGGATGCAGATTAAGTGCTTTCTTCGACCTGGCACTTGGTCATATTGGTTTGGTCAACTAGTGTGATTGGGTGTGGGACATGTTGCAGTACTGGGCTGCACTTTTGTTCGTGAGTGTGGGG
This sequence comes from Triturus cristatus, assembly GCF_964204655.1. Classification (NCBI taxonomy): domain Eukaryota; kingdom Metazoa; phylum Chordata; class Amphibia; order Caudata; family Salamandridae; genus Triturus; species Triturus cristatus. The sequence goes on from NC_140580.1 coordinate 992,980,821, forward strand.
CAGTGTGTTGCCCTTCTGGGGTTGGAGAAATTGTAACAGTTGTGCCTGCATCTTCTGCATAGTTTACTAATGTGAGGTGGATGTGAGGACTCGGGTATGAGTGTAGTTGCAATGACAGGTTATGTGTTAGAATCTGGTCAAGGGATTTTGAGTTAAGGTGATGTATGGTTAAAGTGTCTGTTTTCATTTCATGTGTGCCTTGAATGTGTAGAGGAAGGGAATACAGGAAACCCTTCTTTAAAGAAAGTCAGTGGGTTCTGTGCCCAGGCTGTTGAGTGACTGATCGTCCGTGGCTACAGAGCCTGTGTGCATAAATGCTGTTTGTTGTCAGTGTGAGTGTGCAGACATATGATGGTTGGGACTCATGTCCAAGAAGGACATAAGATGTGCACATCTTCAACCACTGTGCAATGATAATCGCAACCTAGTTGTCTTGCTTCTTTGTTTGACATGACATTTGTGAGAAAGTCTCGTCTTGACCCCTCGCAGAGTTTCTGTGTCTGCTGTTTATTGTCTTTGTGTGGTTGCATGGGTATTGAAGAGTTTACACATTATTGTTGGTTGAATATGTATGCTAGACATGTTGGAGATTGAGCAATTATAATAATGTTCACTGTACTTTATACACAGGGGACTGGCTATTATTTGTTTTGTTTTTTTGTAAGAAAGGGAGGTGTGTAGTTAATACGTGTCCACATTTTCTGTGTCTCTGAGCTGGAGTTTGGAACGCTGAGAGTGAATGCCGTAATAGAATGTTGGTGTGTGGTACGGAGTGGAAGCTAAGAGATAGGGACATTTAGAGGGAGAATAAAGCCCTGACAAGACCTACCTGTTGATGCTGTAACCAATGGGCATTGAATAAAGAACTTACCTCCCATCTGAGTGGCTCCGGGATCTTGTATGAAGCTAGAATACTCTTGTCACCTGCAATAAATAAATGAGGGGGCTGCTCAACTGTAATGAGCCATTGCATGTGAGTCCTGGAATCACAAAGCCTGCTTCCAGAGCCACCATCCAGGGTGAAAGGCAGGCTGCAGAACATAATTACAGCTGCAGTTTAAACAAGGAAGCAGGAACTGGCTTTTCCTTCTTATTATATGTTATTCTAAAACAAAAGCATGAGGAGCAGAGATATTTATGTTAATACGTTTATTCTCTTCTCTTGCTATAGGTCATTACCGCAAAGATAGACTTGCTGCATGTTTCTACACAATCTGAGGCACAGTATTATTTTATTTCACCTACATTAAACTGATTTCTAATATTTCTTTGCAAAAGTTACTAACTGCTGTTTGATGTGTACAATTTCACAGCACAGATTCTGCTTTTAATTCTTGTTTGCAATGAACATGAAATAGCACGACACCAGATTTATGGGAAGGGTGATGGTATAACAATGGATGAGGAATAAAATGCATTCTGTTGTAAATTAAAAGGATATTGCAAGTAACCTCAGAGTTCCATGACCTTATTACGGAACTCAGCCTTTGGCCTTATTCCTCTATATGGTCACAGAATTCTTCAGTGACACCGTATCCCACATTGTACATAACAGTTGTCAGAAATCATGCTCGTTGGTGGAGTCCGGAATCTGTTAACCCTATCACATAATATCTTCCTTGAATTGAGCACTGTCACCAACTCTGCATGAACTGGACAGCCTGATATGTTACTACAGATCTAACTACGAAATCTGGTGCCATTTCATTTTTAACCAGTCTTGGTTGGGTGGCACCTGAAGCATCTTTCTGCCTTGCAACAAATGAAGGGATTTATCACTTGGCTTGGGGTTACAGAGACTGGCCCGTAAGCCACTTCATTCATCAGTTTCAACAAGCATTTACAATGCAACGGTCTCGGCATTGTTAAAGTTAGAGCTATTGGCATTGCTAATGACATTATTTTTGTTTATGTTTTTGTTTTTAAAACATTTAAAGAAACGGCATTGTTATTTATAATGTGAATAGCTTAATCACTCTCAAATGCGAGATTTATAGCATTTGCAGGCACACACAGAACCACACACACAAAGCCACCCACACACACAGAGCCACCCACAGAGCCATTCAAATAGAGCAACCCACACAGAAATAGAGCCACCCACAGAGCCACCTACACACACACACACGCAGAAGCTCACTAACCTATTTACATTATGTGCAGTTTGTGATCTGCATGGTACATGTTTTTTGCTGCAGGCACATTAACCCTATGTGCTACCTTTGCTGGAGTCAAAACTTCCACTAGACAAAACTCCGATCTCTCTGTAGGAAGAACATTAAACCCCAGTCATCATGACATTTTTATTGTTGCCGAAAATTGCTGGAGGCCAGGAAGGAGGTAGCAAGCGATTTTAAAACCTTAATTTACTTGTAAACATAATGTCTCCACCCAAAGTCAGCGCCCAGTCACACTGGTTGCACTGCCCTACAGCTGGCCCTTCTCAAGGGTCCTGTGACCTGAGTGATAGAGTCACTGTTGTTCTTGGCTGTGCTGCTTAATAGACCTGCTAGCAAGAGTGGAGGTGAACTTCAGTATGGATTGTGGTGGACAAACCTTGAAGGTTAACCCAATTTATTTCTTCCCAGACTAATGCCTTTTAGCAATGAAAGACTGGGAAAAAAACAGAAGTTTCTAAACCTATGCCTTGCTGTTTACGTGCAGCTCATAGCGCAGGATGCTGTATTAGGATTGTAACTTATGAACTGTAGTAACAAAAGGCTCTCTGTGACAAAACCCATTAACCCACTAAGCTGCAAAAATTACAGTCCTGTGACATGCAGGTGCTTTACAGCAGGGACATTAACCCTCTGCTCTGCTTTATGATAATTCAAAACCACACTAAACAAACCTCTGATCTCTCCAGAAGGTACATTAATCACCAGGGTTATCTTTGCATTTTATAACCACCAAAATGTTGCTGGTCACACAGTATCTCTGCAGCTGGTGCTTTTAATCCCTTAAGGTATTTCTAAATGCAGCACCCTCGGAGTTCGGCGCCCTGTGCGGTGGCACCAGTCACACGCTCTAAAGCTAGCCATGAGAGTAACTTTCTCTTCCAAGGCCTCGAAAAATGATGACAGATGGAAAGTTCTTTCGCAATTAAGATTTGTATACATCCAGTATGTAATACCAGGTATTCAATATGTGTTGACAATCTAGGGATCGCTTAAAGTGCTTTTGGGACTTGAGCACATCTTAGCTTATTCGTTACAGCACATTGGGCTGCAGGCTCGAGGCGCTTTCACAGCTGAACTAGCTGCCATGACTGAGCCCTGCTCCCTGACCCTTTCCTTGTCGTTATTTTCTGCCCAGAATAAGTACGGAGGTGACGGAGCATATGGGCAGGATATCTTGCTTTCTTATTTTGCCGTTTCTAAGCGCTGGAAAATAGCAGGTGGGCGCATGAAAGTGTTTGAAAGCAAGGATCGTGTGCAGTGGGACGTGTGCATACCGTCTTTGTCTAAAATAAATGTATGTATCTGCTATGTACAGCGCTCATAAGCCCCCCGTGACTGTTCCACGCTGTGATTCAACTTTTTTTTTGACCTGGCGTCCTAGGTTGAAGGGAATTTTTATATGTATTTTCACATTTCGCGTAAATTATGCTAATTTCTATAATTTACAAGTTGGGAAGAATTTAGAATTTAGTGCAAAGTTCGCTATGTGTGCTCCTCGGCGGATTTTCAATCATTGTGTGAAACTCGTCACACAGACATGCCGTGGAAATGTCTTAAGAGCTCCCAGTGGTGATAACCACCACCTCCCCGCCCAACGCCCTCGATGCCCCCCCCCTCACTGAGTGGAGTGAGCAGCAGCCTGATGCGGATGTTGACCAGGGGCCACACGTACAGGTGGAGGGGGCCCGGGCCCTACTGTGAGTATGCCAGCCATAGAACCTTGCTACAAGACCTGAAAGTGCAGGAGCCATTGAGCCCTGCTGTAATCCTGCGCCCTGGCAGTCCCTGTAGAGCTGGCGTGTAGGAGTCGTTCTCCGCCTCAGTAACACAGTACTCTGAGTTTCTTGCAGAGACTCAGGGTGTGTGTGTGTGTGATACTCGTGCAGTGTCAACCCTGTCCCATGACACTCTGTTTCCCTGCAGACGCGTGGGCTTTGTGCTTCTTTTGATCAGGTATGCCCCCTGCTTGGCACACCTTCCTGAAGGAGTGGGCCCTTCGTGTCTTTTATGTGGTTCTGTATGGTTTGTGAGGACAAGGCAGCGGGGCGCTCGAGTTCTGTTTCGCCCTACAGTCAGCTGGCACGGACGCCGTGTGCCGCACAGTGTAACCGCACAGCGCGGAGGAGCGTGCCACGGGAGTGAACGGCGGGTGGGGGAGGGGATGGGTACACAGTACGCGTCCTGGTGTTGTTGCTACACCTCAGTTCTCTGCCGCAGCGTAGCGTGCGCCCTCCCTCCTGCCGGGCACGGGGCTGGCATTCTCCATTCATCTGCCTGCGCCGGGAAGGGACCGAAAGGGCATGTTGCGGCAGGACTGGCATCCACATCCGAAGGGCAGATGGGAGCAGCGCCAGAGACGTTTTAATGCATGGGCAAAGTGGGCTCTGGCCCAGGGCCCCAGCCTTTCAGGGGGCCCCCTGACAAAGTCAGCTCTGTTCTCCAGAGTTTTGCCCTAATGACCTTGAATATTGCTTAAACAGATTGTTTTAAATACTGTTTTCCTTTAATTTCTTTTTTATGTACTTGATGTGTGAAAGTCTAGTACAGCCATTTTGCAGAGAAATGTTGTGCTTGTTTCATGCAATATACATAAAAAAAGTTTCTTTTAGATCAAAACAATGCCTAACTTATAAGAAATGGGAGGGCATCAAAGAAATTATATGCAGTAATATTGGTGAGCTGCTGCTGTGTTACAATATTGAAAACACACATAACTATCCCTGAACATTAGATGTAAACACATTTAGGGCCTTATTTATGAGAAGTGATGCATCGCATGATGGATGCGTCATATTTACTGTATGATGCATCATGTTGCAAGGAGTTACAGATACGTCAGTATTTCTGACATATCTGTAGGCGCAAAAGTGATGCATTGCTGGGGTATGTCTGAAAATAGACGCAACTCCAGCAATGTGTCCTTTCACATGGGGCTTGCCTGCATCAGTCTTACACCTGCTGTGAGGCAGGTGTAAGATATTGACTCAATGGCGTCCTAGAAGTGGCGCACTGAGTTCTCATAGATTTCAATGCGTCACTTCTACAAAGCAACACCCACCCTGCATACATTATACCTGGCGCAGATATAATCCGATGCAGGGGTTTACAAAGTGATGCATCTGTCTAGATGCGCCACTTTGTACATAGGGGGCAACATGGCACATTTTTTACGCTGCCGGTACGTCGCAAAAAGTGACGCACCCGCAGCATAAAAGTGAAGCAAGGCCTCATAAATAAGGCCCTTAGAATTTGAACAAGTGTTCCTTTGCACTGTCAGTGCCCTAATGAAATGAAATAGTGTATTTAATAAATCGTGCAGCTACTCAGACTAGAGTGTCCTGGCGCTTGACAGCGGGAGGAAAATGTGCGTAAAAGACCCATCAGTTATTAAAAAGCCAGGTTTTTCCTGAAAGAGTAGGTGTGTGGTTAGTCTCAGAGACTCAGGGGGGCTATTCCACAATTTTGCGCCTAGAAAGCTGAGGGATCTGCCTCCAGTGCGGGCATGGCATATTTTAGGCACGATGGCCAGGTTGGCATTGGAAGATCTTAGGGGTCTAGCGTTGTGTAGCGATTAACGCGCTTATTTAGGTAGCCGGCTCCTGAGCCAGGGAAAGCTTTAAAGAAGATGGTCAACGCTTTGAAGTCGATCCGTTCTTTTATGTGGAACCAGTGTAGAGAATTAAGAATAGGGGGTCATACTAGATCTGGATTTAGTTCTCAGGAAGGCTCTGACCGCCGTGTTTTGTACCACTTGCAGACGCTGGATAAGGAATTTGGGAAGACATAGTCAAGCTTTGATGTCACCAGAGCCTGCAGCACGATCTTTCTGCTCTCAAGCGCTAAAATTCTCAAGCGGTAACAGTGGCAGGAATTTTTTTAGCATCCGGAGTATGCCAAAGCAAACGCCAGTTACATTTTAGATTTGAAAGCACATGGAGTGTCTTGTCTATGACATTTCCTACGTTTTTTATTTTCTCCTTTTCCGCGGGCAGGGGCGGCAGATCTTATGGCCACCAAGAGCTCCAGTCAGGTGTTTCTGGATTACCATGTCCTGAGATCTATTTTCCAAGAAGGATGACATCCATGTTAAGGCCCCAGGCCAATGTTAGCAAGTCTCTCCAGGAGCCTCTCATCTGGGACCGTATCGAAGGCCGCCGACAGATCGAGCAGTATCAGAACAGTCTTGCCTTCCTGGTCCAGCTTACCCTTGAGAAATTCAGTCACTTCCAGCAGAGCGGTCTTCGTACTATTGTTAGCCCTAAAACCGGATTGGGACTCATGAAGGAGCTTCCCATCTTCAATGTATTTTTGGAGAGCCTGGTTTACATGCTTCTCTAATACTTTGGAGAGGGACGGAAGAAGGGAGATTGACCTGTAGTTGGTAGGGTTTGTAGGTTTGGCCTTAGCCTTTTTTGTCAGTGGAAGAAGCTTAGCATTCTTCCATAATTTCGGAATGTTGCCTGAGGCGAGGGAAGCATTAAAGAGCTGGTTTACCGTGGGGTTTATGATGGGAGCTAATAGGTTCAGGATATTCGCTGGACAAGGGTCGGTAGGAGAGCCAGACTTAATGCTTTGGAGAAGGGTCAGTGACTCTTCAAGCTCAAACCCAGGGAAAGCTAGTGAAGATGGAGGATCCAAGAGGTGAAATATGCTATTAGAACCAAGGTAGAAGGCCAGTTCTTCCTCTGAGCTGTTAGTGAAGGCATGTTGGATAACGGAGATCTTTTTTGAGGACGAATTGAGCTATTTGCTTAGACCATTCTTCCGTGCATGGCCCTTCCTTTGTGCCAGCTTTCGGGGCAGTAAAGGATTTAACTATACTAAATATTTCCTTACTCGTATTTTGGGCAATTTCTATCTTGGTTTGAAAGACGTTTTTCTTGGCTGCCTTCACGAGAATGTAATGTGCTTTCAAGTTGTCTTTATACACCTTCCTGTCCTCAGGTCGATAGGATTTATGCCATTTCCGTTCTATTTTTCTACAATTTCTTTTGCTAGATCTGAGGGAATAATTAAACCATGGAGCTGGTGGGGCCGAACTCTTTGTGGAGCGGGAAACAACTGGTACCACTGCATCAATGTTGGTTCAGAGCCATGAATCTATTGAGAGGGTGTCCGAGTCGGGGCAGCCACCCAGCTCCGGTGAGGAATGACCGAGGTCATCTGCTAAAATCGGGATGGATATTTTATGGAACGTCCTGTAATTAGAGTCCCTCTGCCCTGCGTTAGCCCGAGGGCTATATCAGAGTTGGGAATGACTAATTTTAATAGGGGGTGGTCAGACCAGATAATGGGAAGTGGTAAGCTTACTGATATGTCAAAGTTGTGAAAAATTTGGTCTAGAGTATGGCCCTTCTCATGGGTGGCCGAAGAAATAGATGGAAACGTGTTGCAGGCCTGCAGCGTGTCCAACAAGTAAATTGTTTGAGGGTCTTTTCCATTGTCCATATGTATATTGAAATCTCCCTGAATAAGTCAGTTGTTGTATTTTAAGGCTTGGGAGGTGGTGGCTGTATTAAGCGTAGTAATAAAATTTCCAATTGCACTGGGAGGTCTGTAAATCAGAAAACCAGCAGTGCTATGATGGGGGGATAAGGTACGGCGGAAGCCTAAGGACTGCGCTCTTGATGTTTTCCATCGGGATGGGAGAGCAGTCTAGTTTTTTTAAATCATGGCGACACCGCCCCCCTTCCCAATCTCTCCTAAGGATTTTATAACCCGTAGGGATGGCCAAGGTGATAGTAGGGTTGGAGGCTTCAGACAGTCAGGTCTCAGTGAGAAATAAAAAATTAGGCTGTTCATCTAAAAGTAGGCCATAAATGTGTGGTTCATGCTTTCGCATAGAGTGACAATTTAAAGGGTGGCCTATAAGTCCTCTATTTTCTTATTGTTTTTACACTTATTGTTGCGTGGGAGGATCTTGGGTGTGAGATTCCTGGGCTGGAGGAGAGACCAGTTGCACTTATTGCATCGAAAGTCTACCTCCAAGCTCGGATCAGCCGCTGTACACTAACCTAATGGTAGCCGCCTAAGGCTAAGCAGTTTGTTTCTATTGTAATATAGTGGAAGAAACTCACCGGAGGGGAAATGGGCAGCATGGCCGGCGCCGGACGCCTCACAGCACAGACAGGCTTGCCTATGGCGCGCTCGCTGCGTTTGTTCGTTTGCATCGGGAATATATTGGCTAATGCATATGATGCAAACTGGATCGCTAACGCAGCTGAGGAAGTGGAAACTGCGTTGCCAGAAGTGAGGAGCCCGATAGTAGCCCCAGCCCTCCGCACAATCGGAGTATCAGCCGCGGCGCACCAGGACTGGAGGAAAAGCAAGATGCGTATCAAAGCAGCTAAGGATTTGTAGGCAAGCAGAATCAAGAAAAGTGTAAGTGTGCGTTGGTAGGAGAAATTGTTATAAAGCACAGAGTAATTCAGCCACACATATACAATTTAAAAAGTATTAATATAGCAGGGCAGGAAACACTAAATCCTACCGCTGTCAGCTGCTTGCGTCCATTTTCATCGGGAATATATAGACTAATGCCTATGATGCAAACTTGATCACTAACGCAGCTGAGGAAGCAGAAACTGCGTGGGAAACAGGGGCTCAAATTGGATCATAAATTCAAAGCTGTTCTGAATAGGGGCCCCCAAAATATGTTTGGCCCAGGGCCCCCAAAATCCTTAAGATGTCCCTGAGCAGCGCCCTGCCAGGCCTGAGCGAAGTCAGGCTTCCTCAGGCCAGGGCCGGCAGACACTCCGCTGACCCTCGGCAGCGACCCGCGTTAGAGATCAGAGGCTGCTCATGAGAGCGTGAGATGTTACCACAGCCCTGGGGCCCCGACCACTTGTATGGGAGAAACGTGTCACACACCAGGCACCTGAGGCCAAATTCTCACCTGTAATTTACAAATGTTGCAATTGCTTCCTAAGCCAGCTCGTTTCAGCTTTATTAAAGAGTGCTGTGTACTCATTGGATGCCTTCCTTTCTCCGTTCCCACAGCCCCACTGGCTTAGCCCTCTCAACACATCTTGTTTCAGAACACAGCTCTGTACCTCATTTCACTCTAATAAAGCGCCACATGTTCACCCGCAGATTCAAAGTGCAGCAGCGTCTCCTTTCAACTACATATTTCTTGCCAGTGAGCCCTGTATGCGTTTCACGGTGTCATTCGTGGAACTCAGTGTGTACCGCCTTTTCGTTTCTATACTGCACAATACCTGCTTCCTCCTCCCAGGGTGCACTTTAGGCATTGCCCCCCCACCCCGTGGTGAACGGTGCGCATCTCCGTTCCTTCCTTTGGAGCACGGTATACGGTGACCAGATTTTGGAAACTTAAAAAACAAGACTTTTGGCAAAAATAGAAGAAGGACTCCAATTTTAGATCAATCAAGGGGTACAGAATTAGAGGTCTCATCAACATAGAGAACGCGAGAGTAATTCTGACTAGCATTCAAGGCCTTTCATTCATAACATACCCACGAACTGAACAAGCACACCACTGCCTTTCTCCGAGGCGAAGCAGAAATGCCTCGGAGAAAGGCAGCAGCGTTTCCGGATTCGGGGGCGTGTTTTTCTGTTCTCTCCTCTTGCCATTGGCTGGAGGAGATAATGAGAAAAGTAGCAAAAACACGCCCGCGAATCCGAAAAGGACGGGGCCTGTTCGGAGAGACAAACCTCTTCTCCAATGGCTGGCCAGCATTTAAGAGGCCAGCCAATGGAGAAGAGGAGAGAAGAGGGGCGGGTTCAAGCCCCTCTTCTCCAAAACATTAAATCTCGGAGCGAGACCGAGACCTAAAAATGACATACCTCATTGGGCTCGTTAGTTCTTTGATGTCACAGGAAGTCTGGTCAGTAGCCTCAGGAACTACATTTCTGTTCAGCCATGATTTTTATTAATTACGGTATTTACATGGTGTCAATCAAGTTACACAGGCAAGAAAGAGTGTGAGACCAGAATGATTAGATTTCTAGGGACATTCTGAACAAGCAGGGGCATAGCCAACAGGTCTTGCCTTTTTAACCTATTGGCTTTGCCAATGTTTTTTTGCTGATGCTCGACAAGGTAGGGGATGTGTTTGGGTCAGATTATTCTGTGCCTTCCACAGTGCCGTAGCTAGATGTACTGCCACCCGGGGCAGCCCCTAAGCCGCCCGGGTGCAGGTAAGAGTGGGGGGGATGGCAACCGACTTGTTCCGGGGGGTGTGGCAGCTGACTAATGACTTTTAGTCGACATACACAACTCCAGACGCTCCCAAAAGCAGTGCCACCCGCGATGGACCCCCCCCCCCCCAATACCTCACCAGTTACACCACTGGCCTTCCACGATCTAATGTTGTCCAACCTGGAACGTTAAATCTATGTGGAATGCTATGGATGTCATCCTGCGTATGTGTGAATGTGAAGATCATTTGGAGGAGAAGCCTGAGCAGGAAGCTATACAGCTTCTAATGTGGCACCAAAACAGGTAGTCATCATCAGCTGTACCTTAGTACTAAAAAAGGAGCTACGTACATGAACAGAGGAGTCGAACATGCTTGTACATCTTGATAGTCCCCAAGAGGTCTTTTGCAAACAGACAGCTAAAAATTGTCTGGTAGGCAAGACCTACAGGAGGTGAAGATTTGAGGTCCTTTTAAAGGTTTGTGTTGAGTCTCAGGTGATCCAATATAGGACTTCGTAATCTTGGTGCTTGTCATAAGGATGTTGGTTTAATTATCTTCTTCTTTTTGGTTTTTGCGATCTCCAGTGGGTGGCCAGTTTTGTTTCAAGTGTCTCTTTTTCCACATAAGGTGAGTAATTTATTTTTTAAGTATCTACAAAGGTTGAGATAAATCACTTTCAGAGCCAGGGCTGGTATGAACCTCTGCTCAGACCATGAAAATGAGAGGCTCAGAGCTACATATAATGGTGCAGGGATCCCTTCGCATTGCATGTGAGAATGTTCGTCAGGGAGAGTGACAAGGCTGGGCTATTTGATTTGTACTGTGCGTGATGTAGTCGCTCTTACCCTTATCTGGTGATGGGTTTCTGGTGGACCTCAAGGCGTTCTGGGGCTGATCCTCAGGTTTCCTTGGGCTGACTGAATGTTTCCTCTCTGGCAGCCCTTCCATTTAGCAGATGAGGAGGCATAAGAAGGGTCATGGGCAGAGCTTTGTCCCAATTGTTAAGAGACAGGCAGCACACAGCTCTGTTCTATGAAGCAACCACAGTTCATATAGGTCTAGTTCAGGGTGTCTCACTGAATTCACTGAAACGTTTGCTTGAACCTCGCACGTTTCTCCCCACTTGGTGGAAGTCTGTCCAGCTGCCGGCCCCCAATAAAGCTTGATGCATAGTTAAAACATTCAGTGAAGCCAGACAAGCTGGCCGCCTCTTTGAATACTTTCCACTGCCCTCAAGAGCCAGATGTGTATTTTAGAATCACAGGGCTGTTTTAGGGAAGGGTTCTCTGAAACTGGGCAAAACAAGACTTGCTCTTCTCCCTGCATACCTGCTGTAGGCACTGACACTACTACTTGCTGGTATGTCGATATCTTAACCAAAGCTTCCAGGGAGGGTTGATCAGTACATTACCCTCAAACACACAGGAAGAAGGAAGGGGTTTGGACTGACCAGATTGCTGTGCGGAAAGACCCACACCCACCATTAAAACACATGCAGCCGTATGTGTCAACACACTTGGCAATCAAGTTCCCTTAAACCCCATTCAGGTGCAAGAAATGGGTCCCCTTGACAGCGGCTCCTAAACATTACCTGAGGCAAGTCAGTAGGTCTTGCATTTAAATGAATAAAAGCTGCAACCAACCTGCAGCCTCTGAGTAAAATGGAGAGGGATTCCCCAAATAAAATCATTACAGGGGGGGGGGCGGCTCAAATGAAGTCTCCATTTCCTGATCAAAGGACTGTGGCTCTGCTGAGGAGCCCTCGAATCACCTCAAGGGGGTGCGGGCCTTTAAAATAAGGGCCATCTGGATACCGCCCAAAATTCCGGTAAGATATGAAATTAGAAAAAATGGCAGAATTAGCCAATTAGTACAAACAGCTGTGGTCCTTCGAACCCACATTGCTCATGAATTTCCCGCGGAGACTGAAGTTTACCAGAGTCTTCGTCTCTTCTGATGGTCGGATGCTCTTTGTATGAAGTACACTGGGTGCGCAGGGACGCTGTCATTTTTCAAGCCCTTCCAGTCAGAGGCATTCTAAGGCATGCGTAAAATGGGCGATTGACATGGCCCGGCCCTGGGAAACTGAACTTTCTCTCTGTAAACCTCTGTCAATTCTATCACTCCCTCTAAACAACTCTCCCTCTCTGTCTATCACCATCTCTGACTCTGTTTCTCTACTCAGGGTTATTTTAAGGATTTTTTGGGGTCCCGAGGAAGACAGATTTGAACTGTTTGGCACCATGCAGACGTGAAGTAGAAGGAAATAGGCAATATATTTCGAATTTGGTCCATGCAGGGGCCTTAAAATATTACCCCCAAAACCCTTCAAATCACACTGTAATAGAAATGCAACTTCGATGCAAAAGAAGTTAAGACACAAAACGCTTGCAATTACAAGACAGCCAAGTGAGTGTCAGAGTAAAAGAACTCCCAAAGCACGTCCTTTACCACGGAAAGAACTGGAACACAATGTCCTGGATGGCTAAAAAACACAATTGAAAGTTCACCACGCTCTGTATTTCCTCGGTATGAGTTATGCAGGCAAAACACGCTGACCTTTTAATGTAGGTTTCCAACTGCTAGTTGGCAGCAAATAAATGAAACAGAAGAAAGTCTGTCAAACTTGTGCTGGGCTTGCAAAGAATGACTGCGGGAAAGTCCTATGGAAACCCAGATATTGTTTTTTTTTTTTTTTAAATAAAGAGATGTGAGTGGTGAATGGATTCCAACCTTACAATCAAGCACAAAACAATATGACACTGTCCTAAATCTTTCTAACAATAGAGACTTTGTGGAAGTTAGGATCTGATCCAATGTGACTTTTAGTCAGCGCAAGGATCAGTGAGGGAACCTTATTGTGCACACTGACACAGGTGATTGAGATGTTATCAATATTTTAATTAAATTTACTGTTTCAGATTTATAGCCAAAACATAGCAAAAACAGTAAAAAGATAAAACATTTGGTTAGAAGGAATCCGATCTCAAAATGCTCATTTCACAATGTAAACAATCCATATTACAATAGTATATAACAATCCTTTTATTTCATTACTCATAATAAACGTAATTTAACATATTTACAAAATATTCAAAATAACAATTATAGCCTCCTTACAGTCCTCAGTCCCACACAAAGTTAAAAGCCATTCAACTGTTAACTTGTTGGTTTATGCATAATAATCACATACAGAGATAACAAACTTGTGTGGGACCGGGATTGACAAAAAAAATGTTTTGGCTCTACTCTGTAACAGTTGTAAACATTGGTACAGAACTCACTTTGGCTTATTTCTCATAATAAGCCAGGCTGACCAAATATAAGAGGCCATAGAACAAGCAATATCAATATCTTCTATCCTATAGCACAATGAAAGAGTATCTTAGGAGGTTCTTATTCCTCTATTTTTAAAGAGGGGGAGGAGCCAATTCTGCCTTGGTCTAAATGTTTTTGTGCAAAAGAGCAATATCGTATCTCTAACCCCCAGTGCTCATGAGCAGAATTGAGACAAGTCAACATCCCATTTGGCACGATAGGCTCTCGTCAGGTTAATCAGTAATCTAAAATTTATATATAAAAGGACTTCATTTTTTCTGGGTATAGCAAGCATATCGAGGTACGCCACTCGGCCTTCGCAATAGTGCTCAAAGTAGTTGACAATCAAAGGGCTAGGACTATTTACTATAATGACGGGTTTCTCTCGCCATTAGGCCTCCTTGACGACTTGGGAACTCCCTTCATTCATTTAGCATAAGTCCTGCTATAGATGGTTTAGGCCTAGTTTGTGATGAGTCTTGCGTACATGCCCTATCCAACTGTAGTCTTAGACACCCTTCCAGGTTAGTACTCCCGTAGTCGGTATAAGATAAACTCTTGCCTGGGAATTTCTATTCAGTCAAAATCCACTATAATTCTAGATAGAGATCAGCTGTATAGGAGACAGACCATATGGCCAGCTCCCCATGCAAAGGTATAACGTGCCTGGCCCTAGTTTTAACAAAGCCTGGTCCTAGTTTGAGCAAAGTGTGTAAAAAATTATTTCCAACCACTGAAAGTGTCCTGGGTTTATAATAGCCCCAGGTCTCGGCACTTTAAAGTGAAGTCACAATTGCCTTCTTCTGGTACATTTATAAAATTGCAGATATTTGTTTGCTGCCTATTCTCTCAACAAACCGTAGTACAGTGTTCAACCATGCTTTAACGCTGCACTGAGATTTGCTCCCACCGATGAAGGTTATGTGGGAAACACAAGCCAAGGTAATCGAAATAGGCCACCTTTTCAGTGGTTTCCCATCTATTTTAAATGATCTCTTTACAGGTAGACCCCATTTCAGAACCATGGTCTTGGTATTTTCACATTAATAGACAGACCTTTAGACCAGCAGTACACAGAAAATCTCTCAATCATACAATGCATAGAGTTTTCCGTCAATGATGACAGTTCTGCCTCATAGTAATATAGGAGAATAGGGACCCTTGCAGCACTCAGCATGGGGACTACATGCCTGGAGCCTCCATACAGGTGGTAACATAATGTTTTTTCCGCCTGTGTAATTGGCTGAATTTTGGTCACTTCCCATCACTCTTTAACATGGATTTCCATCCAAATTCCGCCAATCGTCGCATGGTGGAATGTTTCTCCAGCGAGGCTCCAGAAATGTGAGCAGGAGAGTGAGATTTGTCATCCCCTAGTGCGCTTTCCTAACATGGGTAGTCAAGGTCACAGGGCTGCCTCACAAGCAGATTTGGTCCAACTCAAGAAGATTTCTCTACTCGAGCGGCAGCAAAATCAGCTTGAATGGCCATGCACTCTTAATGAATGCGTGGTGCCATTCACAATAATTTTTCCACGCTGCTAAATTGCAGCATGAGATACATATTTTCTGCCTGTTGGTGGAACTCCGCGGAATCTCACAAAGCCTTTATGTAACTCGGAGAGTTCTGCCACAGCCCTAGAAAGAGCTGACTGCATTACCCATTCGGCCGAAAGCAAGCCTCAACGTGTTACAGGAGTGAATGCTTCTGACAGCAGACAGCACAGGAAGGTCAATGCCCTGCTCCTGCAGAGCGCTAGATGGCAGGTCGAAGGCAGACCTCAGAACCATGAAGGTGAGATGTGGGGAACATGAAGCATGTATAGCTCTTATTAGGTATAAGCTGAATACATGCTCTGTAGTTCCTAACCCCTTTTTAAAGCATGCCTGATAGCTATTTGATGGGCATCTACCTAGCCCTGTAAATGGTCTAAGAGTACCCGTCCAAATATTTTCCCTGCCCCATTCAAAATACTTGTAGGTCTCTAATTAGAGGAGTTGTTCCGACTACCTTTTTATGAATGGAAATCAATATGGCAGATCGCCACATTTGCAGAAGGCTTTGAGCCTCAAAGGCATCATTGTAAACTTTAGTCAAAATACCTGCCAAGTATGATGGATTGGCTAACAATAGAGCCGGAGGAACCAAGTCCAGGATGGAGGCCTTCTTAGCTTTCTGTGGTTTTATGTCCCTTTACCTTTCACAGCCACCTGCACATATACTTATGGGCAAATGCCTGCAAATTACAGTATCTTGATTATAAAATGTTTGAAATGAGACACTCACACATTTGTCCCTATATGATGTTCAATCACTGTTAGAAATGGGATTTTGGGTTGGCTAAGGCTTGCGCCAAAGCCAGGCAGAAACCACCACTCTAGTCAGGGCAAGGGAGTTACACACGGAAGATAAACCCTGCTCACCCCCTTGGTAGCTTGGCATGAGCAGTCAGGCTTATCTCAGAGGCAATGTGTAAAGCATTTGCGCAGCACACACACACAGCAGCAACACACTAGGCACACCACAAAAGAAACTCCACACAAGGTTATATCAAAAATAGCCTTTGTATTATCATAAACACATTAGAAACATAATCACACATTTCCACTGTGCCAACTGGCACTAGGCAATATTCACAGGGGATTATATACAGGACCAGGCCAATCGGGCCACGGTCCAAACCATCACAACAGGTAAGTAAATACAAAACACAACCAGTAACTACTGGTACCATAATGACCTAGGCATTATCACATTAGCACTAGACACCATCCTAAAATATCATAGCATTACATTAGGCAATAAATCACATTAGGCCCAAACCTCATTAGCATAAACACATTACTCACTAGGCCTCACCAGCATAAACACATTATGCATAATATCTTAAGCATAAATACATTCCACATTAGGTATCACAAGCATAAAAACACATTATGCATCTCATTAGGCCTAAACCATAGTACGCCTAAATCACATTATGCATCAAACATTATAGGCCCAAACCTCATCAACATAAACACATTAGGCAGTAAACATGGGGCATGAATCACATGAGGTATCACATTAGGCAGGACGTATCTTAGGCATAAAAGTAGCAGTGCACCATAGTAGCACTGGCAAGGGCCTTGCGCCCTAACAACACCCAAAAATGACCCCAGGCCAACTGGCCTTACACCGGGGCTCAAATGCCCTTTGTCCAGGGATGTCAGGGCGTGCAGCTGCCACCTGCAGCTAAAGAAAAACGATGCCTCCTCGTTGCAGCTGCCCGTGCTCTCGCGGTGCAGCTGTGGCAAACAAAATTAGCACCGGCACCTGCGGTGCCTTTGGGGCCCCACTCCGGGGCTCCTATCAACAAATTGCCCCCAAGTCCCACTCGGAATTTCTCAAGAAAAAGAAATGGCCCCCAACGTTGCAGCTGCCCTCTGTAAAGCGGGACAGCTGAAGCATCACCCTGGGCACTTCTGTGCCCCAGGAGCACAAAGAACACTGGCAACGACACTGTCCGGGGAGCCCCGATCACCGGGCTCCTTCCTGGTGCCCCAAAGAAATGCCTCCTTTGCTGTAGCTGCCCGCACTCTCGCGGCGCAGCTAATTTCTTCCAAAATCAGCACCCACTGTGCCTCTTGAGCCCCCTGCCCCAACGTTGTAGGAGGCAGGCACGGCCCCAGCCCAATCGGAGCCCCACTCACCGGGTCTCTCCTCCGAGGCTCTCTGCCTCCTCCAGTCTTCTCCTGGGCAGTTCTCCTTCATGCGGCGGGGGCAGGCAACGACTATCATGATTAGTCCTTAGAGCAAACACATGTTTTGGATCAACATCTATGTACGTGACTCTAACGATGTTCAGAGTCTTTTATGATATAAATAACCCACCCCATACCGTGCACCAGCACTCCTTAAGAGTGTAATGTGTAATTATAATGTGTACACTGTTATGATTTCTGATTATGTTTAGATATGTAGCGGATATCATTGTTGTAACGAAGGACATTTGGTGTTTGAATGCAAGATGCCAAAGAATGCTTTAGCTTCTATCTTCTGCATTAAGTAGAAATGATAATGCTTTTGATTTTGGAAATACCAGAGAACCAAAGGAGGTTGCATAGAACTTTGATTGCCACTTGCTACCGAGATCAGACCGGAGCTAATACTCGATACCGGGATCCGGAATCAGTGCGTTCACACTGCCACGTAAAGAACGTAAGAGTGTGTGGTTCCTTAACAG
Source organism: Triturus cristatus (assembly GCF_964204655.1). Lineage (NCBI taxonomy): Eukaryota > Metazoa > Chordata > Amphibia > Caudata > Salamandridae > Triturus > Triturus cristatus. The sequence goes on from NC_140580.1 coordinate 992,998,706, forward strand.
AAGGCCAAGCCCACGGTTATTGTTCCGCCCAGACGCAATGGATTCAACTCAAGCAGTTAGTTTACAAGATATAGCTGCAATGTTGAGAGATTTAAAAACTGAAAATGCAGCTTTGTGCAGAGATATAACAACTGTACAAGGAGCAATTCAGAGACCTATTTTAAAACCGTCTAGTTTTCAACCTCCCTTTCCAGCAACAACGTCTCCAACTACAGCTTCCAACGCTTCCACTCAAACTTAGGTGGTAACTCCTGTGTCAGTACCTTTGGCTCAACCAGAAAGGTTTTATGGTGATTGTAACAAATTCACCATTTTTATGAATCAATGTCACCTTCATTTTATCGCAAAACCCATAGCTTTTCCTGATGACTCATCTAAAGTGGCTTTTATCCTCTCCTACTTAGGAGGCGATGCAGCCTTATGGTCAGTCCCCTTAGTAGAAAGCAATGACCCTCTTTTGTATGATTTTAGAGAGTTTAAACAAACCTTGAAGAAATTGTTTGCAAAACACGTTTTTGTGCAAACTGCAGACAACGAACTGTTAAATTTAAAACAAGGGTCATCAGACTTAATTAATTATATTTCCATTTTTAATCAGCTAGTTTTAGAAACCAACTGGCCTCACGAAAAAAGGATATCTCTCTTTTACAGAGGATTAAAAGACGAATTAAAAGACATGGTTACACAAATTTTAGACCCACCTGATGATTGTAGCAAATTCATTGATTTGGTTGTAAAACTAAATCATAGATTAATGGAAAGAAAAGGAGAACACGGAAAGACAGACCATAAGATGTTTATGTTTAAAGAAAAAATACCTTCCATTAAGGAGGTAACTAATAAATCTGATCAAGGAGAACCAATGTAAATAGGTACCATTTGTGGACCTCTCACTAAAGAAGAAAAAGAAAAAAGACGTAAACTTAATCAATGTCTTTATTGTGGCAAATCAGGGCATATCATAAAAGAATGTCCTACACGACCCTATAAAAGTAAAAGCAAGTCATCAGAAGTAACTATAGTCCAAACAGATTCGGAAAACTAATAAACTCAATGAAAGACAAGGTCAGTTTGTCGAGTGAGTGTTTTAATTTGGCCTCCACAGATCCTACAGATTCATTTCGACATCTCTGTATTCAAGTAAAACTCATCGCAATAGAAAACCCTGAACGATCGTGGATAGTGGACGCATTAATAGATTCTGGAGCCACAGAGAATTTTATTGATACCCACTTTGCGAACAAACTAGGATTACACATCGTAGCTAAAGCTCGACCTGAAATCGTCCGAGCAGTTGACGGTAAGGAACTTACTTCTGGGCCTATCCAACATCACACAGAAACTTTACGGATGTTAAGTTCCCCTTCTCACAGTGAGCTCATTACGTTTGACATCATTGACGCACCACAATTTAGACTCATTTTGGGAATTCCTTGGTTAACTTGCCATAATCCTGGAATAGATTGGGTTAAGAAAACAGTGACTTTTCATTCACCTTATTGTCACACCACATGTTTCCAAACTCCTACTGACAATGACACAGTTCAGAGTTATGATTTTCCTAAAGAAACACAAAGTGTATTACTCCTTGAAGGAGTTCCCACAGAATATGACGATTTGATTGATGTGTTTGATAAAAAAAAGGCTAACACCTTGCCTCCACATTGAGATTTCGATTGACGGATAGATTTGGTCCCAGAGAATGAATATTTACGAACTTACTCAGATGAATATTTGGCAAACGGGTTTATTAGGCATTCCAAATCCCCGGTTTCTTCCCCTTTATTTTTTATACCGAAGAAGGGGGGAGAGTCACGCGTGTGTATAGATTACAGAGCCTTGAAAAATGTAACAGTAAAAAATCAATACCATTTGCCTTTGATTCCGACTTTATTAGATCAGATAAAACAAGCGACCATTTATACTAAATTGGATTTGCGCGGAGCATACCATTTATTAAGAGTCCGTGAGGTATTACACAAATTCATTGATGTTTGTTGTGTTGTCTAGATTGATGACATCCCTATTTATTCAAAAAACAAATCTGAACATGTAAAACAAGTACGTGCCATTCTCCAAAAACGACTTCAGAATACTTTATTTGCCAAATTAGAAAAAAGTATGTTTCACGTCACCAAAGTAGAATTTCTTGGATATGTAATCAGTCCACCAGGAATTGAAATGGACCCAAAAAAGGTTGAAGCAGTGAGTTCTTGGCCCAGCCCCACCTCTGTAAAACAAATCCAGAGCTTTTTAGGCTTCGCAAATTTTTATTGACACTTCATTCAGAATTTCTCACAAATCATTACTCCTATTACTAAACTCCTTCGTAAAGGAGTAAAATTCGAATGGAATGAAGCAGCTGTAAAGGCCTTCCAAGAACTCAAAGAATTATTCACTTCAGCACCAATTTTAGGACATCCTGATCCCTCTAGCCCATTTATTGTAGAAGCATTTGCTTTGGGAGGGATTCTATCTCAGATAGATAAAAACACAGGACAGATTGCCTATTATTCGTGAAAAATGTCTGCTGCAGAGCAAAATTATGCTATTGCAGGTAAGGAATTATTGGCAATCAAGGCAGTTTTTGAAGAATGGCGCCATTACTTGTTGGGTGCTAGTCATCCAATCACAATCTATACTGACCACAGAAACTTACAATCTTTAAGAACAGTTAAAGCTTTATCTGCCAGACAACTGTGTTAGACATTATTTTTTAATGATTACAATTTCATAATTACTTTCCAACCTGGCAAGGAGAATCAGAAAGCGGATGCTTTATCTCGCATTCGTGCTACAGAAACAAATGGAGAATCTACCACTGATGCACAACCCATTATACCTTTGTCATGTTTTTAAGCTGGACTAATTACTGTAGATGTTATTCATATAATTCAATAGACAATTAAAACTAAACCTTACGATGGCTGGCAGAAAATGTACCCTTCTGTACAATGGAAAGAAAATTTGTTATTTATGAATGATCAGATTGTTGTACCAACAACTTCTATTCAAAGGTCTGTCATAGAACTACATCATGACACTCTATTGTCTGCCCATCCAGGTATAATGAAAACTTATCACCCAATCAAGAGGAAATTTTGGTGGCCTTCCATGTTCAACGATATCAAAGCGTTTGTTGAAACATGTGTTGTGTGTATTCAGAATAAATCCTTACATCAAGCCCCTAGTGGTCTCTTACAACCTTTGCCAATTCCTCCTCAACCTTAGAATACAATCTCCCTTGATCTTCCACCTACTAAACAAGGGTTCACGACTATTCTGACTGTAGTAGATCAGTTTACTCGCATGGCTCATTTTATTCCCTTGAAGAAATGCCCTATGTCCAGGGATGTCAGGGCGTGCAGCTGCCACCTGCAGCTAAAGAAAAACAATGCCTCCTCGTTGCAGCTGCCTGCGCTCTCGCGGTGCAGCTGTGGCAAACAAAATTAGCACCGGCACCTGCGATGCCTTTGGGGCCCCACTCCGGGGCTCCTATCAACAAATTGCCCCCACGTCCCACTCAGGATTTCTCAAGAAAAAGAAATGGCCCCCAACGTTGCAGCTGCCTTCTGTCAAGCGGCACAGCTGAAGAATCACCCTGGGCACTTCTGCGCCCCAGGAGCACAAAGAACACTGGCAACGACACTGTCCGGGGAGCCCCGATCACTGGGCTCCTTCCTGGTGCCCCAAAGAAATGCCTCCTTTGCTGTAGCTGCCCGCGCTCTCGCGGCACAGCTAATTACTTCCAAAATCAGCACCCACTGTGCCTCTTGAGCCCCCTGCCCTCAACGTTGCAGGAAGCAGGCATGGCCCCAGCCCAATCGGAGCCCCACTCACCGGGTCTCTCCTCTGAGGCTCTCTGCCTCCTCCGGTCTTCTCCTGGGCAGTTCTCCTTCCATGCGGTGGAGGCAGGCAACAACTATCATGATTAGGACTTAGGGCAAACACATGTTTTGAATCAACATCTCTGTACGTGACTCTAACGTAGTTCAGAGTCTTTTATGATATAAATAACCCACCCCTATCCAGTGCACCAGCACTTAAAAGTGTAATGTGTAATTATAATGTGTACACTGCTATTATTTCTGATTATGATTATGTTTAGATATGTAGCAGATATCATTGTTGTAACGAAGGACATTTGGTGTTTGAATGCAAGATGCTAAAGAATGCTTTAGCTTCTATCTTCCGCATTAAATAGAAATGATAATGCTTTTGATTTTGGAAATACCAGAGAACTGAAGGAGGTTGCATAGAACTTTGAGTGTCACTCGCTACCGAGATCAGACCGGAGCTTCTACTCGTTACCGGGATCCGAAATCTGTGCGTTCACGCTGCCACGTAAAGAACGTGGGAGAACGTGTGAATGCTTGGGTGTGGTCTGACTATAAAAGACCACTCCCAAGTTCTAGAAGGCGCTTGGCCTTCTGTTTGCTTTGCCGGGATGAAGTTCATGCTGTCATTCTTCTGCTTACCGGAAAGGCAGTGCTTAGGACTTCATCGCTTCTGACTTCGTTTTCTTGGAAATCAGCATTCCTCCACAGCGACGTCTGGACCTGCAAAGACAAATAAAAGAAAGAAAGCTAAGTACAAGTTATTTCTGGCGCCCAACGCAAGAAAGGCGATAATTTTTGGAACCTTTTGTGCTCAATTTTAATGTATATTACGAGAAAAAGAACACTGTCAAGAAGGACCTTAGTTTGAAAATCACAGAGGTTTGTTTTGTTTTATGAGAAGACTGTCCTTAGGTCTTGTAAAAGATTTTGATTTGATTGTGCATTAAGAACAGAAAGCACGTTGTTTTCTCCTTTTGCTTCTTTTGTTATTTTGTAGGAGCTGGTTAAAAAGGAACGCAAAAAGACCAACAAGTGAGTTATGCTCTATTATAATACCTAAGCTTCTGTGTAAATAATAAGAAAGCCACATTTAAAATAATTTAGAGTCATACTGGTGTCTTACTGTCTTTTCAAGAACTTCCTGGGAGTTTATCAGTACCAAGTACAGACGTCCAACATCTACTTCTACTCTGCTAACCAGCCCTCACGACATACTCGAACGTTAGGACTTCCAACTACTGATCGCAGGTAGGCTTTTAATAGGTTTAAGTTAAAAGGAAAAATAACAACAGAAATAGTGTAAAAAACACAAAAGTACTTTGGACAATTTAAGTTTAGATTTGTTCCTTTTTGCTTCGCAGGCCGACAGCAGGAACTCACTACCCAAAGCGTCCAGTACCCGGCCCTCCTCCCCAGTTTCTATCTGTTAACTAGTGTAAAATAAAACTTCACCGGTTATAAAATAGGAATCAGGGAAGTTGGCTCATTGCGTCTCTGCAGAACTCAACACCACGCATTAAAACAGGTAAGAGTGTGTGGTTCCTTGACACCAACAATGTGCCTCGGTCCCCATCCGCCCCAATCGCCGCACTGCTGTTGCACGCGGGGCACTCCCTCACGCATGGGAGCCCCGCTTGTTCACCGACCACAGCTCCTGGCCCCACCCACAGTCCAGGCAGCCTGCCTGGCTTCCGGGACGGCTGCATTGCCTTCCCCAGGTCGCGGCGGTGATTCTCAGTATCAGGACGCGGGGTGGGCTCCCACCAAAGCAAACAATGCGAGATGGGCTCCCGCCTTAGATAAAGACTATTGCGGGGTGGGCACCCGCTCGTTAGAGGTGCTAAAACGTGGGGTGGGCACCTGCCAAAATAGAAGCATATGCGGGGTGGGCACCTGCAATCGATTAACAAGCACAAAGCGGGGTTGGACACCCGCTCGACTGCGCAAACTGCGGGGTGGGCTCCCGCTCCATAAAGCAGCAGGGGGGGGAATCCCTACGCGGGGGATTACCTCTCCTAGGAGGTGCAGCTCAGCGCTGCATATGCAGGAAAACAAATGCTCCTCTCCTCCTAGAAATCAAAGTATAGCACTCACGAGGCACTAGAAACCAACCAAAGTCCTTAGGTTGCTGGGGTATAGTTGGGCCCAGAGAGGCCAGTACACAGGGCCCTCCAGCAGGGAGGCAATCCCCTTGTGGCGGCTCCTCCTGGGCCCCCAGCAGCAGCAACACCCAGCAAAGTTAGGAACAGCACATCTTCATGGGGTTACAGCCCCAGTATTTATATCACCTTTCCCTTTGTCTGGAGGTTCAGGGGGGATTTGGACCACTCTGTTGACAGGGCTCCTCTTCTCCATTGTTAGGTGGGGGCTCGTCATCAGACACACCACAGGGGGAGGAGCCAGCATTCACTAGGGCAGGCACAATCCTATTCAGGGACCAGGGACTTCTCCTCCCACCACTCCAAATGTAGATGTCCCATTCAGCCTAGCACTGACTCACCCTGCTCCTCCTGGAGCCACACATACCTCACCAGCCCCTGTCACTCAAAAGCCAGACATACAATTCACATCAGGCAGGCAGACACATAGCAAACAGAAATGCCAACTTCTAAAAGTGGCATTTCTAAAATAGTTATAATACATCTGTGCACACCATTGCGCAGCGTTTATTATCACTGTTCCAAATATACAAAACTTGACCACGCTTCGCCTCTCATATCAGGAATTACCACTGGAACACTTATCAGGGAATCCCCAATGCATTCCTATGGGAGGGCAGCCCCACAGTAGTGAGACACCAAAATGGCTGTTTGTCACTACCAGGACATGTCACTCACTTAAGGAACATGTCCTAACTTTTACCTACAATGCACCCTGCCCATAGGGCTAGCTAGGGCCTACCTAAGGGGTGACTGACATGTAGTAAAAGGGAGGTCACGGACATGGCACAGACTTTAGGTGCCACGTCACAGCGGCAGTAGCACTGCACGCACAGGCCCTGCAATGGCAGAGGCCTGGGATAGGTTTGCAAGGCTACTTTGGTGGGTGGGGCAGTCAGTGCTGCAAGCCCACCAGTAGCATTTCATTTACCAGCCCTGGGTATATGAGATACCACTCTAGAAGGGGCTGGCAGGTAAATTAAATAGGCCAAACAGGTTTAGACCAATCTTACCATATTTAAAACAGAGAGCACACGCACTTTACACTGAACAGCAGTGCTAAAATGCCCAGTCCTAAAACCCCCAACACCATGTCAGAAAAAAGGCTAGGAGAAAGGCAAAAAGTTTAGGGATGACCCTGCAAAAAGGGCCAAGTCTAACAATCGCTTGGTTCCGCCCATGGCAATCAAGTGAAACCATGTTCCAAAACAGCTTGGTATTTTTGAATTTCCGGCATACAGTAATATTGGCAAGAGCTCACTTGGCCTGCCTCTGATTCCTTCAAGAGCAGTTTCTTATATTCACTTCTCAAATACAGAAAACGCTCTTCTGAGTTAAGTGAACTTCTTTGTTTCTCTAATGCTGATGAAGGAAATTTCTGAATAAGATTCACATTCAGCATCACACCAGTCAAATGCGTTACTCCCTTTCATCATCTTGTTTTTCATAGGCGTCGATGATGTTCAAAATAAGGCAATTTTGCCCATCATTTAATCAAAGGACTGATGAATTGTTGTTTTCCTGAGGCCTGGAATCAGTAATCACTTCAATACCCTTTACTTTTAAACTCATAAAAGTCGGAGGACCTTTCTCACATTTTCAATATAATGATCACCTTACCGACCTAGTATTGGGACTTCTTTCCAGAGACATGGGATCTGTAGGCCTATTATTCCTCAGAGGTGTTGCCTTCGTAACCTCTAGTGATATATGACTGCAAATAAAGGTTTATGAATTATGATCTCTTTCAGTTCTTGGGCTTATCTTTAAATCGACTACTCTAGACCATGCCTCAACATATTAAACACATAGTTTCCTTATGACCGTCTCTTAACGTGCATTTTGCAACACAGTCAGACTGTGTATGGCCATTCAAAAATCGCAAACCCACATCCACAAGCAAGTGGTGAAAATTCGGCCCCCTTTCTTTTTCCTTATTTCTGGAATAATCGGTTATGGAAACCTCCAGTGTTTGTCATCTTCTGGGCACAGGCTTTCCAGAGAACTGATTGGGGGATGTGTATTAAAATCGCCACATACTATCATCATGTCAGTCATCTGGTACCACTTATTGTTGTTAACCTGTGGATGAGGCCCTGCAGAACAAACAATGGCCCATTCTCCTTTCCCTTAGAGCCAGGTGGTACATATTCATGATATCTATGCTTTCTCTTTTTATTGAGCATTCTTTTAGCCGCAGGTGTTGAATATTCTGATGGAGGGTATTAGAAAAGGGCTCATTTATCGTGACTTGGAATTTGGTCGAAATATAAATTGATAACCTCCCATCAGGTGGCCACTATTAGCCTTCTTTCCCATGATATGGAAATCTATGTAGCCATTGAGTGCCATCTCTGTTGGCAGACACATCTCCTGAAAGCAGCATATGTCTGCCCCGGCGACAAATGCTGGCCAATCTGGGTCCTCTATTTCATCAACTAGACCTGCAGTGTTCCAAGACAGGAATCATATGTTCATCTTCTCGATATCACTGATTATGACTCTATTTCGTAGCTGCTTTGGAGGCATGGAATCTGGTTTGTTAAATGGAGGTAGTGATTGCCAATGGACTTTTCTCGTGCTTTGTACTAGCCAGGAGGACTGGTAGCCATGACCGGTTTTTCAAACCACAACTTACAGCCTCATTGTTGGTGTTTGGACAATTTATTTCAACCAGTTTTATATCATCTCTTTTTGTAATAATTAACTTACTTATGAAATGCTTTCTGGAAAGCAGCTCCTCACTGTTGTACTCTCTATATTGCAGTTTTATAGGGGCTCCGCTAGACATGCAGTATTGCCCTCTATACGGGAGTATCGGAGGTATCACGTCTATGCTCATAATGCAAAATGATCAATGTTACTTAGAGTCAGCTGGTAGACCCTACCACATAAATAAAACTCAACTCTTGTCCTTGCTGGTGGCCTGGACCTTTGTTCTGCTGGCAAGTTGGGTTCTACCCTCTTGATGTTGTGTGGAGTAATCATCCTCAGCAAAGGTGGGGATCCAACAGGATTAGCAATCTCAATCTATTCAGTTGATTAAAGTTTGTACATCAGAGAATAAAGGCTACAATAATGAATTTTGTGGCACTGGGCTGCGCGGTAAGTCACCATGCTGTGCTGCGTCACAGGGAAAGAGCCGGAATGCGCCAAATGTATCAAATATGGTGCATTCCTGTCCTTTTCCCTTGCACTGGTGCAGTTTTGGCAGCCTTGCACCAAAAGTGACTACAGATGACTTAAAGAACGACAAGTCTTGTTGGCTAAAAAATACGGCAGACTTTTACAAAGCCTACAAATACTTCCTATCCACCCTTGAGACATACATTTCAATTATCGAAAAAAGAACCCTTCAAACACTTTGCATGGCTGTCATCACTTTGATTTTCTAAACCTGGTGTCAGAATGCAGGCTAGGCAACAGGCACACGTGAGCTGGAGAAGGTGGAGAACGAGTGGATGGAAGTTTAGACAGGTAGAAACACTAGACTGCTAACTATCAGTGACTCACACAAACTCACTTCCTCTGTTGCAATAATTTCCAGGTCAAGAGGGGTAGAGCCTTATTTAGACTCCATAGGGACTTACAGGTAGATTAAGTCTTTGTGGACATGATACTCCATTACAAATGTGAAGGAGTACCCTGTCTGCCAATCCGATGGTCCGTCTGACCAATTTTGGGTGAGAAGGACCAGAAGCCCTCTGTAAGTGGACCCCCAGTTGGCTCTGTTGATTGACAGTTTCCACCAGTGGCCTGCTGGAGTAGGACCTGTCAGAGGCCAGGCACTATACCATCTGCCCCATTTAGGGTGGATGGTGTCATGTCCTCTTTTTTTTCTGTCATTACCAGGTAACATCTGGCAATAGAGATGGAAAAATAATTACCCCCACAACCAAGGAAAAACGCCCTGGGTGTTGTGGTCATTAGTTTTAGTTTTTCAGTAACACATTTCCACTTTGGAAGTTTGTTTTTGAAAAACAATAGTAAAGTTTGGTTAAAGACCTTCAAAAACGTTTTGGGACTTATGAGCCCCATGCGCCAGTCTTGCACCGCCATTGCGTCACTTTTAGTGATGCAGCGGTGGCGTAAATAATGCGCCATGTTGCGCCATATTTACGAAGTGATGCATCTAGGCAGATGCTTCACTTTGTAAGCCCCTGCGCTACATAATACCTGTGTAAGATATAATGTATGCAGGGTGGCCGTTCCCCCGCAAGAAAGGGTCGTAGGAGTGGCGCAGCGAAATCTATGATATTTTGATGCCCCACTTCTAGGACGCCAATGCGTCACAACCTTACGCCTGCCTAATGGCAGGCGTAAGGGTGAAGCAGGCCATTTCAAGGAACATTGCTGGAGTTGCGTCGGGCTTCCGACACAACTCCAGGAATGCGCCACTTTTTGCGCTGACAGATACGTCAGTTATACTGACGTATCTGTCCTTCCTTACGACATGATGCATCATATTGTAAATATGACGCACCATTGGTGTCGCAAGGAGGGCGCACTGAGAAGTGGTGCATCGCTGCTTTCACGCAGCGATGCACCACTTCTCGCAAATGAGGCCCTTTGCACCTATCAAGGTGAATGGATCACCTCTGGGCCGGGTGATCTCTAAATTTGGTGGACGGTAGTCTGTGAGGGTAGAGTTTGTAATGTTTTCCAGCACCCTAATAAACTGTAATCTGTAAAATGTTGTCTACATTGTACCTCCAACCATGAGTAAAATGTTTCTAAACACAATGCATTTATGCAAACTACTCACACCGGCAATAGTGAAATACGGTAACATAAATAATATCTCAGTACAATTAAGTACATGACTGACAACTGATCAATGTTGCAGAAAGTGACTTGGATAAATACAAACAAAGGGTATATCATGGTCGTCATTTAGGGGTCAACAGGGGTCATAGCTGCGACCACTGGTTTGCCTTCTGAACCCCTAGCACTCTCCTTGCAACCCCTGGCCTCAGAGGTGTGAGGGCAGTTTTAAAAGCAGAACAAATGTCATACAAGGCTCTTATGAGCCTCGTTTACTTTCTGTTCGTCTCAACTCCATTGTGTGCATGAAAAGGTATTAAGAAAAACTCTCAACAAGAGCCAGATCTAAGCAAAGTAGTGAATTTGCAAAACAATGGCTTACTTTTGCAAGTGGAGCAGACCCCAGTAAAAGGGGAGTCTCTGTGACTCCTGCTGCTCCTAATCTTTTGAAGAGTGTAAGCAAAAGAAATACAGATGAGAGAGAAACAGAGGGTGTAGAGGGGAAAAACTATGAAGGGAAAAATAATGAAAGAAAGACCATGAAGAGATACTACAGAGAGACAGGTGAGAGATTCAAAGAGAGAGAGAGAGTGTGTGTGGGTGAGAAAGACAGCGAGAGCGAGATTACATAGACAGCGAGAGATGACAGGTGTGAGAGAGATGCAGAGAGGTGTGAAAGAGAGTGAGGCAGGTGGGAGTGACGTGTAAACACACAGACAGGTGACAAAGTTGCAGCCAAGAATCAACGAGAGGAGAAGACCATTGAAACTTTATGACAGAATAAGAGATGTGCTACAGATAGAGACAGATGGCAAATAGCGACAAAAAGAGAGGGATAGACAGGTGTAAGAAAGAGGCGCGATAAAGAGACTCCTGAGGGAAGTGGATAGGTAGACAGATGAGAAAGTGACAGCTGAAAGACGGAAGACAATTGATAGGGTGATGACAGGGTGACCGAGCTGAATGGGAGAGCGTATCTTGTTTAAAGAGAGAAAGACAAAATGTTGATAAGAAGACAGATACAGATTAGGAAAAACGTCTGTGGGAGAAGGACGTAATGTGAGAGATACAAAGGTGATGTGAGACAGGCAGGTGTGAAAGAGACGGATAATGAATCATAAGAGAGGTGGGATACAGGTGAAAGAGAGGTGATGTAGAGACAGAACAAGTAAAACAAGTCAGGTGAGAGAGAGGAAGGCATGAGATAATATATGATCAGTGAGAAAGCACAGTTGAGGTAGAGGAGGAGGCAAGAGAGGTGAGAAAGACAGCAACTGGCGAGAGATGGCAATGAAAAGGGCAGTTGGGAAGCAGAGAGCTGAGAAGAGTGGGACGCCTGGTCAAGGGCATATGGTATGACTTACTGTGATGTCATTGAGGGTCAAATCACATGTGATGTCATATCCGCTACCCCATGCATTTTGGTGGTTTTCTGACAGAATATCAGAAACACAAATATCATGGGACGTCATATTGTGTCAAAAATATTGAGGACAAAAATACAATGGAGGTAAGATTATATAGGTAAGTAAAGTTTTACTATATATATAACTGCATATATGTACTGTGATGATATATATCTTCAAGGTATGTAGATATGGAGTTAAGAATAGTAAATCTATACTTTCATATTTGCATTTACCTTCTCGATATTTTGGTCTCCGATAATTTTGACACGATATTCTGTCCAAACAATATTTGTGTTTCCGATATTCTGTCAGTGATCCATTTTGGTGAATCGACTTCCAATGGGTAGATATGAGTACACACATTGAGCCGAGCCAGTGGGGATAGATAAGCAGTCATTAAGTCATGACAGAATATCAGTAGGATATTAGTATGAGCATAAAACAGGAATATTCACACAGACCAACATTGCTACTAATTAGGATGTTTACACAGTTGCTAAAAACATGACAATGTACAGCAATCTAAAAAAACTAAAACTCAGCCAACTACAAAATATGACAGTGTACGTCAAATTAAAATACTGAACCTCAGCCAGCTACAAATACCTACTAATCCAATTCTCAAAACATCAGGAAGTGTCACCAAAGAAGCCCAAGACTCCAAAACAAAAAAACATTTTTTAGAAAGGTACCTTTCAGCCAATATTCACATTTCACTAGAGAGACTAAAGGATAATACGAAATTTACTAGACTCAATGACACCAGAAATACCATGAGAAGCTCAAATACACCTCAGGCAGTACAAACATGTTCACATGGCTAGTAACATGAACAGGACAAGGCATCAAGATACAGTTGCTCACAATCAGCCTCTTCACAACCACAGGTAATAAGGAAGAAGGACAAGTATCGGACAAATGTTTATCCTTCTGTCCTAATGTTATGTTATGTTATGTTATTTTAATTTATTCAGCGCACAGCTACTCGGAAGTGTCCCGGCGCTATAGACCGCTAGGAAACCTGTCACCTAAGATTTAGTAAAAAACCAAACAAACATTTATTCCTTCACCAGAAAATTGAAACTTCGTACCTCCTTTAATAAAGGGACAAGGACCACACAAAGCTTGCCATTGACCCCGTCTGCCACCACACCCTACGCACATGCCTCCTTAACGCGGGGATCCGCGGCAAAGCCCTGGACTGGATCACCTCCTTCCTCACCGGCAGAACCAAGAGAGTCCACCTCCCTCCATTCCGATCCGAAGCCACCAAGATCACCTGCAGCGTACCCCAAGGATCATCCCTCAGCCCAGACTCTTTTCAACGTCTACATGACACTGTTCGCCAACATTGTCAGATCGCACGCCCTCGACATCGTCTCATACGCCGACGACACCCAGCTGATCCTCTACCTCACCAAGGACCCCACCACCGCCAAGACCAACTTCCACGAAGAAATGAAGGCCGTCGCCGAATGGATGAAGAACAGCCGCCTGAAGCTGAACTCGGACAAGACGGAGGTCCTCATCCTTGATCCACCCCCTCCGCATGGGACAACTCCTGGTGGCCGACCTCGCTAGGAGCTGCACTGACACCCACCAACCACGCACGCAACCTGGGGTTCATCCTGGACGCATAACTGTCAATGACCCAGCAAGTCAATGCCGTATCCTCCTCCTGCTTCAAAACCCTCCTCATGCTTCGCAAGATCTACAGATGGATCCCCACCGATACCAGAAGGATGGTCACCCAGGCCCTCGTCACCAGAAGGCTAGACTACGGCAACGCTATCTACACAGGTATTGTATTGTATTGTATATCGATTTGTAGAGCGCGATTGCTGCCCAGCGGGCGTCCAAGGTATCACAGCCAAACTCCAGAAAAAACTCCAACGCATCCAGAATGCCTCCGCTCGCCTCGTCCTCGACATCCCCCGCCACAACCACATCACTGCCCACCTGAGAGACCTGCACTGGCTCCCTGTTAACAAGAGGATCACCTTCAAACTCCTCACCCACACTCACAAAGCACTCCACGACGCCGGACCAACATACCTCAACAAACGACTCACCTTCTACACTCCCAACCGCCAGCTTCGATCCGCTGACGTCTCCCTCGCCACCCTCCCACTCATCCACCGAACTACCACCGGCGGCAGTTCTTTCTCCCACCTCGCCGCCAAGACATGGAACACCCTCCCCATCCACCTGCGACAGACCCAGGATCTACTGACTTCTCAAGACCTGGCTGTTTGAGCAGTAGCAGTTTCTAGCCCCCCCCCCCCTTAGCGCCTTGAGACCCTCGCGGGTGAGTAGTGCGCTCTTCAAATGTTTGATTGATTGATTAAAGAGCTTTCCAGAAGAGATTTATACAAGATGTACATAGTCTCACCTCCTTTAATAAAAGGAACTCGACTGGCTTCCCTACAAGGAAAGAATACGCTCTTAAAGTAAGAAATAACTTTTTCATTCCAAAAAGAAATGTCAGGCCTACATTCACATTTTCTCCAGTTTTTCCAGCAGGCAACACTATTGCAAGAGTACACAATTACCCAAATGGCTGTCATCAAAGATAGATCTAGAAATGAACCATCAAACATACACTGAAAACTAAGAATTCCTACCTAAGAGCCTCACTGCGAAAGAAAACTTCAAACTAAAACAACCGAAGAACAACCATGAGATTATAATAAAGCAGAGAAGGGAGGTAACATGGGGCAAATGCATCCAGATGGCTACAGACAGAGGCACAATGCAACTATCAGATGCTGCTTGTTACAAAACACCTGACAAGGACCCTGCAATGAATAATCGAGAGTAGAAAAAACAAAACTGAATTGTTGGGCAAAACAATGAGTGATCTCAAGTGAACATAAAGTACTTCTAAATCTAAATCCCACCCCTGCAATGATGTTGAATTGCAGGAATCAGTTCCACTTGCTCAGGCATTGCAATATACTTAAATCTCCTGCACATATAGCGATTTGTAAGAGAGCTGACCTAATTTATCAAGACACAACGAATGTACTGACTGAATTAGATATAATACATTGGAAGGATAACTAAATGTTGGGAATTATTCACTGTCAGGACCTACCATGGGGTTTCTGAGGCCACGATGAGGAGATGGCAGGAAGGACCTATTGAGAAGGGATGTATGACGTTACAACGCATACTATTACAACGCATACCTTTACAACGCATTTTTTACAACGCACAATCCATTACAACGCATGACATTACAACGCAGTACACTACAACGCATTTTTAAAAACTACCTTTACAACGCATATCCATTACAACGCATACTACCTTTACAACGCATACCATTACAACGCATAATATTAAATTGCATTTAAGGTAAGTATTAGATAGTATAGGGTTAAAAATTACTATTCTAACTCCAGGGGGTGCAACAGTAGGGTAACTGTTGGATAGTATAGGGGTAAAAATTACTATTCTAACTCCAGGGGGTGCAACAGTAGGGTAAGTGTTGGATAGTATAGGGGTAAAAATTACTATTCTAACTCCAGGGGGTGCAACAGTAGGGAAAGTGTTGGATAGTATAGGGGTAAAAATTACTATTCTAACTCCAGGGGGTGCAACAGTAGGGTAAGTGTTGGATAGTATAGGGGTAACAATTACTATTCTAACTCCAGGGGGTGCAACAGTAGGGAAAGTGTTGGATAGTATAGGGGTAGCAATTACTATTCTAACTCCAGGGGGTGCAACAGTAGGGTAAGTGTTGGATAGTATAGGGGTAAAAATTACTATTCTAACTCCAGGGGGTGCAACAGTAGGGTAAGTGTTGGATAGTATAGGGGTAAAAATTACTATTCTAACTCCAGGGGGTGCAACAGTAGGGTAAGTGTTGGATAGTATAGGGGTAAAAATTACTATTCTAACTCCAGGGGGTGCAACAGTAGGGAAAGTGTTGGATAGTATAGGGGTAAAAATTACTATTCTAACTCCAGGGGGTGCAACAGTAGGGTAAGTGTTGGATAGTATAGGGGTAAAAATTACTATTCTAACTCCAGGGGGTGCAACAGTAGGGTAAGTGTTGGATAGTATAGGGGTAAAAATTACTATTCTAACTCCAGGGGGTGCAACAGTAGGGTAAGTGTTGGATAGTATAGGGGTAAAAATTACTATTCTAACTCCAGGGGGTGCAACAGTAGGGTAACTGTTGGATAGTATAGGGGTAAAAATTACTATTCTAACTCCAGGGGGTGCAACAGTAGGGTAAGTGTTGGATAGTATATTACTATATTATGCGTTGTAATGGTAGTATGCGTTGTAATGGAATGCGTTGTAAAGGTAGTATTTAGAAATGCGTTGTAGTGTCCTGCGTTGTAATGTCATGCGTTGTAATGGATTGTGCGTTGTAAAAAATGCGTTGTAAAGGTAGTGCGTTGTAAAAGTTGCGTTGTAAAGGTTGTTCCCCATTGAGAAGTGGTTGTGAGGCGGTACTGATTTTGGGAGATTGGAGGTGGTGGAGGACAGAACTGCAGTGGTAAACACAAGGAGATGATGGGTGGCATACTGAAACTTTCAGACACTCACCCCAGTCACAGATCTGGGTTGAATCCATCATCGTTCTTTAGCTCACTTCGCCACCCCAGTTCAAACACAGCTATATGCAAATCAGTCTTGACCCTCTGCCTCATGGGAACAGTCCAACCTGAACTGCCAAGCCATGTCTTCCCTGAAACCGGAAACAAGCATCCTGGGACCGGTTTCGGGCTAACCGCCCTCATCAGCCAGGCTAGCTTGAATCCATTGGAAAACTGAGCAAGAGATCCGCGTCAGGGCATACCCTGCCAACTTAGGGCGAACAAGGCAAACACAAGGCGATGATGGAGATGATGGACGGAACACTGAAACTTTTCAGACACTCACCCCCAGTCACAGATCTGGGGTGAATCCATCATCATTCTTTAGCTCACTTTGCCACCCCAGTTCAGACACAGCTATATGCAAATCAGTCTTGACCCTGTGCCGCATGGGAACAGTCCAGCCCGAACTGCCAAGTCATGTCTTCCCTGGACCGGAAACAAGCATCCTGGGACCGGTTTAGGGCTAACCGCCCTCATCAGCCAGGCTAGCTTGAATTCAGTTATATTGACAGAAGAGCAGGGTCAGAGCTTACAAAGGTCCAGCATCAAACATCACTAAATAGTAGGCCTATTAAATTAACATTGAGTCTCGGTGTTAAAAACCAAAATACCAGGGACTGTAGGGGTTATCACAGCTCTAGTCAACATATTTCAGCCTTTTTTATTTCCACTGCCTTCCACAGCATAGAGATGCCTTCATGCAACAAATCCCACCCGCATTTCATTCACAACCATTCACTCATAATCTTGCAAATCTTGCAAATGGATGGTGCTGGAACAAGTGGTCAATAACTCAGGGAGCCCAACCACACAGGAAGTTTTCTATATAAAAGGAACAGTAGTGGTGTACCTCCTGGGAAGTAACATTATAGGCCTTATTAATGATATTGTGTGGCTCCAGACAGGCCACTTAATCTGCGGTTCTAGGTCATAATCCACCTGGAACAATGTGACACATTGTTTAGGATTGTAACACATCACACCTCTCCATGTACCATTCACAACCAGAGGCATACAATACTATAGAGCCGGTGTTTATGGCCTACTTATAACCAGGAGCTTGAATCATATTTTGTCTTACCTATGTCTTATTAATAGGAATTATCCAACCTAGGAATTGTTACCATTTCTTCCAGCGTGCCTAGAAGGAGTCTATAACTGACTGGCACCATCTTGATGGTAGACCTGCCGATAGTGGGACCAAATTTGACAAATATAGCAGACTTGTTATCCCTCCTTTCTACACAGAAACTCAATGTTCATACTTTTTAGGTTGTCTGTGACAGCACATGCACTGTCTGCAAGACCTGTTGTATCATATTCTATGGGTTTTGGAACTTCCATTGATTGTTATTGGTCGTTGTTTGTGCCGTTCAGAAATGCAGGCTTCTTATTGGTGCATTTCTGTAACTGTCCGTCCCTTGTGTGCTTAGCTGTGTTTCTGGCAATTGCACTTAGTGAACATTTTGGTTAGCCATCACACTGTATAGCGTGATGGCCCGCCTTCCTCTTCCCTTTCCCTCTATGTGGATTGTATTTTTTAATTATTTTTTTAACCGCAAGCCTTTCTTTATGTGGGGTCGCCCCATTCAACCCTAAGTTTTTTTTTGTTTTGTTAAAATGCCCCCATGCCGCGCTTTCAATATACATTAACAAAGTATTTTTTGTCTGTTGTTAAAGCGCCCCCATTTTGCACTTTAATTTTAACGGCAGGCCGTCGCTTTTCTTTATAGCAGCTCGCCGCATTTGTTTTAAAACAACATTTGTTTTTGTTTTGCTAAAGCGCCCTCATGCTGCGCAAAACCGGCCGCGCCCCTTTCTGTATGGGACGCTCGCCGGAATCACTTTAGACAATACACAACTCCATTGGCTGTGGCAGCGTGCAGCGTGTGGCGTCATTTCCTTGTTCCCTCAGCCTCACTGTGTTACGGTAAAATACAGCATTTTAATTTTATTATTTATGTGCTGCTTGCTGCGCCCATTTTACGAATGGCGCACTCCTTCACCTTTCTTCCATGCCAGGCGAGGGGGCGGTTCTTGCCACAACCTCGCTGATGTAAATGATAAGCACCACCTTTGGACCATTCATGGGCTCTCTACTTTGTTTTACTCACAGGCAGCTCAGTTTCAGGTGATAATTCAGGGTTTCTTTAGGGCACCTCTGCCGCTACAGTTAACCCCTTCGATGGTCATGACGGATTGGTTCCGTCATGAGCATCGGTGCCCCTGTGCTCATGACAGAACCATTCCGTCATGAGGCCCGGGGCACGAAATCCCTCTGCTGCAGACAGCAGAGGGATTTCTATTCTTCCCCTGTGACCTTGGGAGCTGGGGAAGAGCTTCCCCAGCTCTCAAGGCCCCCTCCCTGGTTTCTGGGCCATGACGAACAGGGCGCACTTCGCGCTGTCTACATTGCACAGGCACCGAAACTGAAATGAGCCTTTAGGCTCATTTCAGTTTCACTTTCTATGTGCTCAGGGGGCTATCTCAGCCCCCCGGGCACATAGAAAGACGGGAGAGGTATCATTGGAAAGGGGAGCCCCTTCCCAATGGTACCCCTCCCCAGTGGATCCCTGCTTGGGGATCGCCCCAGGAGGACGATCTCCAAGCAGGGATCCACCCACTAGGCACCAGGGAGGGGGGAGCAGCCTATGGATTTTGGGCCCAAGCTCAGCCAGCACATAGGGAAACCTAGCAAACCTGTACATTTTTGAAAACTAGACACCCAGGGGAATCCAGGATGGGGTGACTTGACTGGCTCCCACCAGGTTCTGTTACCCACAATCCTAAAATGTAAAAAAAACACATTTTCCTCAAAATTCTGTGGTGGAAAGTTCTGGAATTTGCGTGGATCCACAAATTTCCACCCACCCCACGTTCCCCAAAGTCTTTCAAGAAAAATGGTACCTAACTTGCGTGGGTAGGCCTAGTGCCCACGACAGAAAACGGTGCAAAACGCAACAAGGACACACCCCAATTTCACAGTGAAAAATGACCCTTTTTTGGCAAAGTGCCTAGCTGTAGTTTTTGAACCCTAGCTCTGCCGGCACCTAGGGAAACCTAGCAAACCTATACATTTTTGAAAAACTAAACACCCAGGGGAATCCAGGATGGGGTGACTTGACTGGTTCCCACCAAGTTCTGTTACCCAGAATCCCTTGCAAACCTAAAAAATTGTCCAAAAAAAACACATTTCCCCCACATTTCTGTGGTGGAAAGTTCTGGAATCTGCATGGATCCACGAATTTCCACCCACCCGCGTTCCCCAAAGTCTTCCGAGAAAAATGGCACCTCACTTGTGTGGGTAGGCCTAGTGCCCGCAACAAGAAACGGAGTAAAACGCAACGTGGACACACCCCAATTTCACAGTAAAAAATTACCCTTTTTTGGCAAAGTGCCTAGCTGTAGTTTTTTAACCCTAGCTCTGCTGGCACCTAGAGAAACCTAGCAAACCTATACATTTTTTAAAATTAGACACCCAGGGGAATCCAGGATGAGGTGACTTGACTGCCTCCCACCAGGTTCTGTTACCCAAAATCCCTTGAAAATCTAAAGAATTGTAAAAAAAACCCACATTTTCCCCACATTTCTGTGGTGGAAAGTTCTGGAATCTGCATGGATCCACAAATTTCCACCCACCCCGCGTTCCCCAAAGTCTTCCGAGAGAAACGGTACCTCACTTGTGTGGGAAGGCCTAGTGCCGCAACAGGAAACGGTGCAAAACGCAACGTGGACACACCCCAATTTCACAGTGACAAATAACCATTTTTTGGCAAAGTGCCTAGCTGTAGTTTTTTAACCCTAGCTCTGCCGGCACCTAGGGAAACCTAGAAAACCTATACATTTTTGAAAACTAGACACCCAGGGGAATCCAGGATGGGGTGACTTGACTGCCTCCCACCAGGTTCTGCTATCCAGAATCTCTTGCAAACCTAAAAAATTGTCAAAAAATCCACATTTTCCCCACATTTTTGTGGTGGAAAGTTCTGGAATCTGCGTGGATCCACAAATTTCCACCCACCCCACGTTCCCCAAAGTCCTCTGAGAAAAATGTTACCTCACTTGTGTGGGTCAGGCCTAGTGCCCGCGACAGGAAACGGCGCAAAATGCAACATTGAGCACACCTCAATTTTGCAGTGAAAAATGACCCTTTTTTGACAGAGTGCCTAGCTGTAGTTTTTGAACCATAGCTCTGCCGGCACCTAGGGAAACCTAGCAAACGTATAAATTTTTGATAAACTAGACATCCAGGGGAATCCAGGATGGGGTGACTTGACCAGCAGAGCTAGGGTTCAAAAACTACAGCTAGGCACTTTGCCAAAAAAGGGTCATTTTTCACTGTGAAATTGGTGTGTGTCCACGTTGGGTATTGCGCCGCTTCCCGTTGCGGGCACTAGGCCTACCCATGCAAGTGAGGTACCATTTTTCTTGAAAGACTTTGGGGAACGCGGGGTGGGTGGAAATTTGTGGATCCACACAAATTCCAGAACTTTCCACCACAGAAATTTAAGGAAAATGTGTTTTTTTAAACAACATTTTAGGTTTGCAAGGGATTCTGGGTAACAGAACCTGGAGAGAGGCAGTCAATTCACTCCATCCTGAATTCCCCTGGGTGTCTAGTTTTCAAAAATTTATAGGTTTGCTAGGTTTCTGTAGATGCCGGCTCAGAGCTAGGGTTCAAAAACTACAGGTAGGCACTTTGCAAAAAAAGGGTAATTTTTCATTGTGAAAATGTGGTGTGTTCACGTTGGGTTTTGAGCCATTTCCTGTTGTGGGCACTATGCCTACCCACACAAGTGAGGTACCATTTTTATCGGGAGACTTAGGGTAATTCAGATTTGTAAAGCAACTATTACCTATTGACTTTCGATGCATTTCTGCCTTCCAAATGAAAGACAATGTGTAAAAAAGAAGTAATTTTGAAAAATGATCGATAATTCTCATGCTAGTATGCGAATTCCCAATTTCGGAAATTTTGCAAATATCTACTTTTTCTAAACTCTATATTTTGTTCCCATTTCAAAAATACATAGGTGTCTTTCATACCGATTTTTCCATGTACACATTTTCCCAGAATAATTGCTATATACCCGGTACATTATAAAAAAACATTGCAAGTCACTGATCAGTTTTTGGCTCTGGGTTCGGCGGGTTCTTGGTGAACCTACAAGTCCTATATATCCCCACAACCAGGAAGGTCCAGCAGGTGTAACGGTATATTGCTTTCATAGAGGTGTCACAATTAGAAGAAGTTATATGTAAAAACGTTGACACAAAAGGCTGTTTTTTTCAACTAATTTTCAATTTTTCCTATATTTAACTTTTAGTTTCTATAACGAAACCTTGAAGGATCTACACAAATGACCCCTTGCTGAATTCAGAAATTTGTCTACTTTTCCAAAATATATAGATTTCCTGGATCCATTATTGCTTTCATACCCATTTCTACCATTAACTGGCAGAAAAATGCCAAAACTGTGTAATAACATTTGGTTTTCTGACAAAAGTCTGCTTGTCCCTGAATTATGTAGACCAATTTCCCGCCCTGTGTAAACATTTGTATTTAAAGTGTGGCTTACGTTGCTTCCCCCAGCGATGACACGTCAGAATACATTCAGCGATAGTACTAAATAGCAAATGCAATTCATAAAATATTCTGTTTGTCTTCTTTAGACTCAAAGGGGCATATCAGCAAGGGCCGGCGATAATTATTGCTCAGCGTTCTTAGCGTGAGGATAATTATCGCCGGCCAACTCTGAATTTTATCGCGGAGATAGCGTGCTATTAGCAACGCTTATCGCCAAAGCGATAAAATTCGGAGTGCAAGGTGCCAAATGTGCAATTATCGCTGGAAATCCAGCGATAATCACACAACTTTTGGCGATAGCTTGCTGATAGGGCCTCACATACTTAGCCATGATATCCACCTTACATAGGATATCATGGCTAAGTCAGTTTCAAAGCTTAGCGACATTTCTCCCGTTATCCTGAGTCGGAACGCCCACTTTGCATCTCATTAGAGATGCAAAGATGAGCGTTAAGGGAAATGGCGATAAGGCAAGGTTTCACGCGATAGAGTGACTTGCTGATAAGGCGATAAAATTATCGCCGCTTTTCGGCCGAAAACGGACGCAAAAGCGGCGATAAGTTTTTTACCGCCTGCTTGCTGAAATGCCCCAAAAAGTTTGCTCTGAATCAAGGTTGTAACCCGTAATTTGCATACTTTTAAAAGTAAACTTTGGAGCATTTAAGGGTATTATGCAAACTGACAATTGTTCAAAATAAAATGCAGCCATCTCGTCCCAGCTGACCTTAAATGCCCTTCAAGATAATTATTTCCATTGTCGATCTCAGTATTGCAATCTCCTTTCTTGTCATTTCCTTGAACCAACATTTGTTAATAAATAGCTTCTGTCCCATGAAGTTTCCCCAGTCTGTCAGTGGCCAATTTCCTTTAGTGAATTGAGGGTCAAATCCCCCAGGTCTGTAACATTTACCATCTCTCTTTTAATCCCAAACTCAGCAAGGACATAGTTCTGGTGATCTATTTTATAAACTGCTGATGGAATTCAGTGAAATAGTTTCCGTGAAGCAATAGAAAGATATAGAAAGTCTTTAAAGAATGTGCATAGCATCCAGCATTTTAGCAAGGTAATGAGTGCCCTGGGTTGAAGATTACAAACTATGTAAAACTTTGTCCTGAATGAGTGGGAGATGTAAGAAAGCGGAGATGTATGCAGTGCCAAGTAAACTGTCTTTATAAGGGAGTTTAGCCTAAAGTGTCATTCTAATTTCCAGATTATTTTGCAGAGGAGTAATGTGCAGTCACAAAGTAAAAATACTTGGGGGCAGATTTATGTTTCCTGGCGCATCCCTGCAAATCAGCAGGGATGCGCCAGGAAAGATGCGTCACGCAAGTTTACCCTTGCGCCACCACAGATGCGCCGCATTTACAATGCAGCGCATCGTGGCGCAAGGATAAACAGATGCGTGACGCATCTGATGGCGTACGGGCGGCGCATTGCTGGAGTCGCGTCGCAAGCACGACGCAACTCCAGCAATGTTTAGGGGCTGCCCATACCTAACATGCTGCGTCATGCCTTACACCTGCTTGAAGCAGGCGCAAGGTTTTGACGCAGCAGCGTCGGAAAAGTGACTGAGTGAAATCTTGTAGATTTCACTGCATCACATTTCCGATGCTTTTTCCGATGGAACGCCCACCCTGCATACATTATACCTGACGCTGGTATAATGTGAACCAGGGCTTTACAACGTGACGCATCTCCCTAGATGCGTCACGTTGTAAATAAGGTGCCCCATGGCGCATGGTTTACGCCGCCGCTGCGTCACAAAAGTGACGCAACGGCAGCGTAAAAGTGGCGCAAGTCTAACATAAATCTGCCCCTTGATCTTAAGCTAACACTGGAGTGTCTAGCAAGATCTGCCTTAGTCGGCTGAAGAGAAGGTGGAAGGAAAACAGTGAATCAGCTGGAATTTCTTTAGTTCCTTTTTAGGTCGAGCCTGGGCAGCACATGTGCTGCTCTGCGAGGCATGCTATACCGAGGTACAACATAGAAGCTCCGTCCATTTCCCGCCCATCTTTTCAATTGTCTCCTGTTACTGTCCTTGTGAAATCGTTGCTCTTCTTTTGTGAATAGGCTTAGTAGTCCCTCCTTGGAACCGCCTTTTCTGAATTTGTAACCTCCCTTAGCGACTGGACTCTTTTCTTGTGTTGTTACACAGTCTGCTTTATAAGTTGGTGAGCACTATTTTATTGAATGATCTTCTCCTATTCCACACACAACATTGCATCTCGCCTTTACTAATGTATTAATTTAAATTGCAGGGCGGGCCGCTTTAACTATAGCGGCCTGCTCTTATTCAATTATTTAATTTACAGCACAGTCTTCTTTCACATTAGCAGCAGCGCTTATGTAATTATTTATTTTGCAGTGCGGGCAGGGTTCACATTAGTGGCCGCGCTTATTCATTTATTTAATTATTAGCTTAGGCCGCTTTCACTTTTCACAGTTGCACTACAGAACCGTTCTAAATTAACTTTTTTTTTCACTTTGGGTGAAAGCGCCCCATACACGCTTTCACTTTAATATTAGCCGTGCCACTTTCCTTAGACATTGCTCACTGTAACCTGAATATGCTAGCAGCGTCTACAATAAGGGACGCGGCCACCATTAATGTGCGCTCACATTTGCGAGAGTTTGAGCTATTGGCATTAAAAATAACAATGCCATTTATAAATGTGTTTCTTCTAAAACACATAAATAAAATGCATTGTCATTTACAATGCCAATAGCTTAAACGCTCGCAAATGTGAGACCAATTGCATTGAAAATGCTTGTTTTAATTATGAATACTCTCCCTAATAGAAAACAGAGATACATTCCAGCCTTTCTCCCATACAGAGACTTGATGCTTTAATGTTTTTAATTAAGGAAACATCCTATAACATAAAACAAAGACGTTTTGATGCTGTTTTTCCCATCTGACGAGTATGACATGTATGACAAAGTGATTATTTTTTTACACATTCTCTATGGCAATGTTTTTAAACCTCAAAACAGGCCCATTAATCAGTCTAAAATCTTGGATTGCATTTTGTGACACAGAGTCTGACTTATAGGGCACACAAGTGTCCTCCACCCATGAGGAAATATTATTGGGGTAATAATGCGGAATTATGTATGTCTGGGAAGAGTTCGAAGGAAGCACACAGTGTGTGTACGTTTGTATGCATTTATTTTTCTCTACACATTTTTTCCACATGTTGTTCTCTTTTGCAATTTCTCACAAAAAACAGAGGTAGTGCATGGAATGCAGTGCTGTTCCACTTTCTCCTGCCATACTGTTCTCTTATACCTGCTATTTGATGCTATGTTACAGGAACCAGGCAGATTCTTGGTGCTGGAACCTGCCGGACTGCTTCATATTTATTTATGTGCCCTGCCTCACTTTTAATATGGGGAAAAGTGAGGTACCTGCGGCGCAAGGGGCTTGTAAATAAAGCCAACTGTGCGATCTGCTGTCTGTTTTCAGCTGTCTTTGCTAATTCAACCCTTGATCCCCGTGGACCGTTGAAGCGCAGCTCAGGGAAGTCGCATCTCTATCAACAAAGAGAAGGGCCCGCGCCCTTCCCTGGCTACAGTTTAACTTGCTTTGCCATCGGCCCTTTCATTTGGGCTCCAGGGCTACACCCTCCTTGTTTTCTGATCCGTTGGTATTATAACAAGAATGAGTGATAATGAATTATTCACTTCTGGTGTAATAAAACAAATGCCGACCTACTTGGGGTCCAGCAACAGCCGTCAGAGTGTTTGTCCCGGGCTGGTGAAAACCTAGGCCTGGCGTCAGCCTTTGCTACTCACGAACATAGCTGCCAGTCTCGTGAACATTGTGTGCCAGTGTGTGCACCTATGCGGTATCAGACAGACCGGTTCATTCACGTCCGTTCCGTGTGTGCCCAGGTGATGAAGAAAGCCGCAACTTGCTTCTGAGAGAAATCACGGGGGACTCCATATGTGAACTGAGCACTGACTGACACTCTCCGAGTTAGTGCATGGACCGCAGCCGCACCACCGTCCTTCCGAGCTGTGCTTTCTGCAGCTAATGTATTAATAAGCTGGCTTGTGCGCACTCAGACGGCCCTGTCACTCAAAACCAGCGCCCTGTGCACTCATTAATGAGGCAGTGTGGTCACTGATTACGTAGCAGTAAACGCAACCAGTAATGTGTGAGGCCTGGGCTTGTATAAATAGGCAACCTGCCAGGGGCATACTTCCATTAGGGCAGCAGGTGCAGCTGTACCTTGACTCAGAGGCTTGAGGTGCCCACTGGAACCTGATTCTTGTCTTGCTGTGTTTTATTATTCAAACAGCAGCGGGGTGGGGGGGGGGGGGGGGTATCTCCATAACACACTGGCTATGCTACTGTAACCTAGATTAATCCTAGCACAATACACAGCCCCCTGAGCAGCTCATTGGCGCCCTGGCATGTCTCATTTGACACTGAGCAGTGCCGCTATTTTAACCATCACTATCACCCAACGGGCTGGTATTTTCACTGGAACACGGGGGCTGAAACTGCACTCCTGGTAGGTGTCATACTTTTACCCATATTATTAACACATTTCTGAGGGGCACTTAACTGGCACAAGATTAGCGATGGCCAATATAATCTAGCACAGGAATCAATACTGGCGGCATTCCTCGTTTTTTGTGGACAAACTGTACTGGACGTACATTGCCACTCGTGTGACACGCATGTTTGCCTGGTGAGCATTCAGTTTTAGTATCCAGCTCTCAGTGTCTTCATGGGCACATACATGAGTCTCTGCTGCAGAGGCATGTCGCTCCTGGACTCGGTGCCATACCTTGAAGTATTGCACTATTCCATGAGTTCCCCTTCGGGGCAAGCTGCCTGTAAAACTCAAGACCTTGGAGCCTGTATATTAGAAATGTCCCCCTCACCACGCACCGGACGGACCGGTGTTTTCTACAACCTTCTTGAGGGGGGTACTGCTGCCCCGAGAGGTCCCATCCACCCACAGAGGCCAGTCCCGCTCTCAAGGCTCATTGTGAGACTGGCATGGACATGTTTTCCAGGGCTGATTTCTCTTCCCACTCTGAGTGGCAAAGAACGAGGCCCAACAAGTTCTTTGCCAAGAAGAAGCTTATTCAAAACAGATCCGGGTAAAACAAGGAGCAACAGGTACAGCATGAACCCTCACCCAGCTGACTACAGCAGAGCCTAAAGCCAAACACGCGCACACCACAATCCACACTCAATCTCCCCACATGGTGCAAGATATAATAACTTGTATCAACAATTCAACGGCACTGTAAATACCATAGTCTAGCCCAGGGGAACTCGCAAACATCTGTCCAGGAGCCAGAAAGTACAGTCTGTGCTGTGACCGAGGGCCGCACTGATGCCAGCAGGGTTGCGTTTGGGGGTCTGGGTGGGTCAGGAATTGTGTAAGTAGGTCTAAAAATTTTTAAATAAACGGGCAAGCATTTATTTGCAGGTTAATAAATGCATGCCCGTTTATTTAACGTTTGTTTTCTGAATATTAATTCTCAGCAACTAGACAGCTGCTAGTACTGCTGTTCACCAGGGGGGGGGCACATATAAAGGTCAAGAGGGCCGAAAGTGACCCCCAGGCCCTACTTTGAGTATCACTGGCCGAGCCCTTCCAATAGATTACACATAGAAACACTCCCTTATATTAGAAAGAGCCATCATCGCACCACTTCCCTACTGTCACACACTGTCTGAACTTCACACACAAGTACCGCAGGGCCCGTGCAGGTAAGAGCGGTGGCGCGCTGGGGTCGGGTGGGGGAGAAGATTTCGACAGACGACGACGAGGAAAAAATAATTTTGTATTTTTTTCCCCCTTGTCGTCATGTGTCAACCCCCCCTCCCAACCCGGCCCCACCACTCTTACCTGCACAGGCCGCAACTGAACAAGAATAAACCCATTCTTCACCATCACTAACAATCAGCAACAACTGGCACACCAGAAAGTTCCGCTGTTTGAAGATGTTTGCTTAGGTTTGAATCCTGTAGTGACATAATTCACTGGTCATTTAATATGAATCGCTTACCTATGAATCTATGATTGCTTTTCCAGAAAGCAACTAGTGTTCGGCTCTGACCCCCGCTCCTTTATCATTTATTGCCACCACACCCACCTCCATCCTGAAAAGGAGTTTAGAAATAGTTGCACAACGCTTCAACACCCCAAACTGCTGGGTGAAAATCCCTCCCCGCATATGGGATAACTTCTTTGTGCTCTTCCTTCTTTCAGAAGAAACTATTTACTGAAAATTCTGTTTTCGAAGGCTTTCGACCACACCTCACTTTTGTATGAATTCTTTTCTGCAGTTCAAAACCGAAAAAGGCATTCATACTAAAAATAAGTGTTACACAGTACACATTCAGCATAGAAAAAAATTGCAACTCCCCTAAGCAAAACCAAGACAAACTTTATAGACCATGTGCAACTGTGCAAAACCTCAAATATACAACAGCATTCAAAACAATTTTATTTATTAAAAAATAACATCTATATGTGAAAAGTTATATCAACAGTAAGATACCAGACGTAGACGGGGGCGTGGTTACGACCGCAATGGAAGAGGACGTATCCGGGTAGAGCTCCATAGGAGGCTCCCCCAAACAGGCTCAGATATCCGAATGTAGTCACCT
This sequence comes from Triturus cristatus, assembly GCF_964204655.1. Taxonomy (NCBI): domain Eukaryota; kingdom Metazoa; phylum Chordata; class Amphibia; order Caudata; family Salamandridae; genus Triturus; species Triturus cristatus. Next base: position 993,027,721 of record NC_140580.1, read on the forward strand.
GTGGCAGTTCTCGCCAGCCGCAACCTTCTCCGGACATCGGCCCTGAGCTCCGCTACTGTTTTTGTCCTGCTCGGGCGAAGGCTCCAGCTCCAGCGGGGCGGCTTCTGCCCGAGTGTGGCGCACGAGATGCAGCTCCCGTATGGCTAGGCCCGGCTACCTGAGCCTGCGGCTTGACTCCGCCCACTGGGCCGCTGCAGATGGCGCGGAACGCATGAATTGGCGGAGGAGTGAGGCGGACACGCATTCAGTGGAACTGACATTGTTCGGACCAGCGATGCCGCCGCTGCCCCTGCGGCGCGTCTGATGGAGGTGAGCCCCGCTGGGGGACCGACTGTGGTGCCCCGCCGAGCTGTCCCTAGCCCATCTGGATCCGTTGACACGCTGCCAAGGACTTTGCTCCATGAGTTGCAGGCCTGCCAGTGCACATGAGTCTTTGCTGACCGAGCGGGACTGATGGTGTGTCGTGGAGGCTGTGTGGCGGCGTGAGGGGCACAGCTACAACTGCCCTGCCTGGGGATCCCCGTGTTGATGCCCCCCTGAACTGACACCCTACAAACTGCTGGGCGGCATCTTGTTGTCAACTTCACCACCCTCAATGGCCGATACGAGCTGTGCTCTGATTTCCTGGCTGCTGTCTCGCCCTGCCAGCTAACATGTCCCCACCACTGGAGTGACGCGACTGGACAATCATCTACCGGTGCCTCCCATAGAGAGGACGGCGACCGCGCTGCGGTGGGGGAACTCAAGTGTGACGGGAAGGATTTGCCACTAGGCCATTGAACTGTGACGCAGCTGCCGAGCACGATGCTCCATTACCTATGTGAGGCACGCTGCGGGGACCGTAGGCCTACAACCTGAACACAAACCAGCACTGGTGTGCTTCATCAGAGACAAATGTCAGGTGGCACCCGGGCACGGGCTGGAATGGGAGGGACACCGGCACCGGCCCCACCACCACAGACCAAATCTAAATCAGATAAGATGGCAAAGCAGGGTCTCACAGACCAGACTGCTAATTAACTGGACGCAGTGCTCGCGGCAATGGAAAGGCTGGAAGGTGGCAATCGATCTCATCCACCTACACGCTGATCACCGGAAGCTGGCGGATCACACCACTGTATTGGAAACCACACTCGACGACATTAAACCGCAGGTGGTTCAGGCGGACAAGCATGTACAAAATTTACTGAATCGGGTGGAGTTCCTGGAGGAAAGAGCCGAGGATGCTGAAGGGCGCGCGCGGCACAATAATGTGCGCATGGTGGGTGTGCCTGAATGCTGGGAGGGAAGAGAACCTGCCTCTCACATGGAAAACTGGCTCAGAGGCCTGTTGCCTGAAGGAGCTCTCTCACCTCATTTTGTCATAGAACGGGCTCACAGAGTCCTGGCGAGGCCACCCCCTACAAGCTCTAATCCGAGGCCATTACTTCTCTGCCTTCTTAACTACCGAGACAGGGACTCAATCCTACAGGAGACCAGGAAGCTTCCCGACATCCAAATAGACAATCATAAATCATGTTTTTTCTGGACTATACCATCCAGGTACAGAGACAGATACTATCCTTTATGGTAGTGAAGAGACGACTTCGGCAAAGTAATCTGAAATACTCTCTGCTATTCCCGGCACGCCTGCGAGTGGTTGCACAAGATAAAACCCATTTCTTTACAACACCAGAAGAAACGGAGGACTGGCTAGACACTCTCACTACTGCGGGCCCTCGAGATCCTGACAAGGTAACAACTCTACCAAAACTGAGAGGCCCCTTTCGTCGCCGCCAGAGAGAGCGAAGGCCTGTGGGATCATGAACGCCGCCTTCGCCAACAGTGGGACCACACTCAGACCTGATCCTCAGCGGACAACGAGACGCCCTTCAAGCTGTGGCAGAGATCAGCGGATCTTTGGTGGCTGAAAATGCATCCAATTCCAGCCAGCATGATCTATCGAGTGATGACGAGCGAATATATGGCATGCCAGACTCCCAAGAATCTAATGAACTACCAGACGTCACCCCACAGACGTCTGACACCATCGTATGAACAATATAGAACCCTGTATAGATTGAACTGCCACTAGAGGTATTGTAGTATGTATGTGGGGGTGTGCAGTTGATTGGCGGGATGTTGCATACGGTGGACAATACAGCGCGGGGAACAACCTTTACAACGCAACTTTTACAACGCACTACACTTACAACGCATTTTTTACAACGCACAATCCATTACAACGCATGACATTACAACGCATGACACTACAACGCATTTTTAAAAACTACCTTTACAACGCATTCCATTACAACGCATACTACCATTACAACGCATACCATTACAACGCATAATATAGTAATTTTTACCCCTATACTATCCAACACTTACCCTACTGTTGCACCCCCTGGAGTTAGAATAGTAATTTTTACCCCTATACTATCCAACACTTACCCTACTGTTGCACCCCCTGGAGTTAGAATAGAAATTTTTACCCCTATACTATCCAACACTTTCCCTACTGTTGCACCCCCTGGAGTTAGAATAGTAATTTTTACCCCTATACTATCCAACACTTTCCCTACTGTTGCACCCCCTGGAGTTAGAATAGTAATGTTTACCCCTATACTATCCAACACTTTCCCTACTGTTGCACCCCCTGGAGTTAGAATAGTAATTTTTACCCCTATACTATCCAACACTTTCCCTACTGTTGCACCCCCTGGAGTTAGAATAGTAATTTTTACCCCTATACTATCCAACACTTACCCTACTGTTGCACCCCCTGGAGTTAGAATAGTAATTTTTACCCCTATACTATCCAACACTTTCCCTACTGTTGCACCCCCTGGAGTTAGAATAGTAATTTTTACCCCTATACTATCCAACACTTTCCCTACTGTTGCACCCCCTGGAGTTAGAATAGTAATGTTTACCCCTATACTATCCAACACTTTCCCTACTGTTGCACCCCCTGGAGTTAGAATAGTAATTTTTACCCCTATACTATCCAACACTTACCCTACTGTTGCACCCCCTGGAGTTAGAATAGTAATTTTTACCCCTATACTATCCAACACTTACCCTACTGTTGCACCCCCTGGAGTTAGAATAGTAATTTTTACCCCTATACTATCCAACACTTACCCTACTGTTGCACCCCCTGGAGTTAGAATAGTAATTTTTACCCCTATACTATCTAATACTTACCTTAAATGCAATTTAATATTATGCGTTGTAATGGTATGCGTTGTAAAGGTAGTATGCGTTGTAAAGGAAATGCGTTGTAAAGGTAGTTTTAAAAAATGCGTTGTAGTGTCCTGCGTTGTAATGTCATGCGTTGTAATGGATTGTGCGTTGTAAAAAATGCGTTGTAAGTGCATGCGTTGTAAAAGTGTGCGTTGTAACGACATACATCCTACAGCGCTCACGAACATTACCATGGGGGCGAGGAACACACAGTTATGGGCGTGGAGGGATGGTCTCGATTGCACACCTTGCTGCGGGCCCCTGTGCTCCAGCCTACATTGTCCACTTGGCGGGCGACAATGCGCAGGTACACCCAAGCTGAATCTCTCTTAATACATTCTGCCTGTAGATGGCCAGCCTCTAAGACACTGGTCATACATTTTGTCTGTTCTTTGTGTGCGGCGCACAGCACACCCCCTTTGACTGTTTTGATTGTTGTCTCTAATGAGAGTTTGGACGATTGCTGGTTGAATTTTCGCCCTTTTGGTATTAGTCATGATTATGTTATTATTTTGGTTCCCTTTTGAGATATAATTTCTAATATGCTGGAGCATACAGCACTCTATGTCAGGAGCCGGGATGCTAGGAAAGCCACGCATTACCGGGACGCCTACGTTACATGTGTTAGCTGGACTGCCGTGGGTGTATTTTTCTAGCACACAACACAAGAGTCATGACCTCACTTAAAATCGATACATGGAATGTTAGGGGCATGCACTCACCATCACGTAGGTATCAGGTATACTCATACCTTCAAAGGCACCATATACAAATAGCTCTACTTCAAGAGACACATCTGGCCAAACCAGAAATTCAACGCCTACACCACCGCTGGCAACGGGATATACGGCTTTTGCTTGGGGCACGCTCTTATGGGTAAGGCCTGGGGTCCCATTCAAAACTACAGATTCATTGATATACGCAGAGGGCAGGTATGTCGTAGTCAGAGGCACACTGAATGGTCGGCAGGTTGTCATTGCCTCATTATCCGCCCCCAACACAGAACAGGCTGTGTTTTTTTAACACTATTTCACGGGTGTTAGCACCATGGCACGATATCCCTATGTTCCTGGGGGGAGATGACAATTGCGTGTTGGACGTATCACTGGACCGCTCCTTTCCGCTCTTGCCAGGCACATGCACACATAACGCCATGAAGGCACTGACCGGCTGGGCAGCACACTGGCGACTGAAAGACGCCTGGAGGCATCGCAATCCCCACGACAAGGTATACTCTAACTACTCACGCGCTCACAATCTGCATGTGCGGCTCGACCGCTACATGCTTACGGAGGAACTGCTCCCACATGTCTCTGCAGTCTATTATTTAGGCAGGACACATTCCGACCATAATCCGCACGTGCCGGAGGTGTCATGGGAATGCTCCCGACCGCCAATTCCTACATGGCAACTGCAGCCGAATGCAATGCTGGACGCACTGTTTCGAAACCTGCTAGCCACTAACATTGACCAATATCTCGAGGACAATACTGGCACTGCTACGACACCGCAGGTAGAGTGGGATGCATTTAAAGTGGTGATCAGAGGCGAACGTCTAAGTGCACAGGCAGACATGCGGAGACAGCTGGAAGCGCAAATCACACAACTTGAAAATAAATTGTTCCGGAGTGAGAGTGAGGCATTAGGGGGCGACGCCATATCATTGGAGCGAGATAGAGAGGAACACCTCAAATTGCTTATCATCATATGGGGATAAACCTAACAAATTGCTAACGTGACAGATACGGCAGGATGCGGTCACTGCGCCTGTGACGTCTATACGGAATGTGCATGGCGATACAATGCATACACAGCATGACATCCATGACGCTTTTGTGGAACACTATTCCGCAATGTACGAGGCTTCCCTACTGGCTACGGACGCAGACATGGGGGAATTTTTTTCTGCCCTGGCGCTGTCACAACTTACGCCACAACAACAAGAGGACCTAGAGGCTCCCCTACTACCAGAGGAAGTAAGAGATAGTATTTTCTCCCTCTCAAATGGCAAATCTCCGGGTCCGGACGGACTACAGGTCGAATTTTATAAAGCATACTTAGACATATTAACACCAGAATTAATGCGGGTATATGCAGCTGCACTAGATGACTCAACACTCACGCCCACGCAGAACGAGGCAATGCTGATCTCTTTATTAAAACCTGGTAGGGACCCTGAACTTCTGGGCTCCTACCGCCCGCTTGCTCTATTAAAGACAGACTACAAAATACTCGCCTCCATTCTAGCCAAACGACTGGCTCCATTTGTACCGACTCTGGTACATCCGGATCAAAACGGGTTTGTCCCCACCAGGATTACTTCCCTAAACATACGCCGGCTATTTAGAATCCAGAAGTATGCCACGAGGGCCTGGCCACGATCTGGCTGTTTAGTGCTAGATCTAGAAAAAGCCTTCGACTCACTGGAGTGGCCCTACCTTGCAGCGGTCCTGCGCAAGTTCGAGCTAGGGGATGGATATTTGCAATTGGTTCGACTATTGTACCAGTGCCCCACAGTGAGGGTTCGCACGGGAAAGCTCATCTCTAACACCATCAGAGTCCGGAGGGGAACTAGGCAAGGGTGCCCATTGTCCCCGCTGCTCTTTTCTCTTGCCATGGAGCCATTAGCAGTTCTCCGACGAGAGAGTGGGACAGACTGGGGCATTCCTCTAAATGATGGGCTTCATACAGTGTCCCTGCATGCGGACGACCTGTTACTGTACATTCGGGACTTACACGCAGTGCCGCCAGCCATATCCACATTATTCCACAGATTTGAGGTAGTATCGGGCCTTAGGGTCAACTGGGCTAAATCAGGCGCCTACTCTTTTCACGGAGATGTGGCAGAGGCTGATATCCTTATAAACGGGCCATGCTCACCTGGTACCCGACCACATTCAGATACTTTGGCGTTTACATTTATAGATCCCCTGCAGGGATACTAGAGGGCAACCTAGTACGCGCCGTCTCCTCCGTCAAGGCACAGATGCAGTTCTGGAAGACCTTACCTCTCAATGTAATGAGTCGCATCACCCTCACCAAAATGATAGTACTGCTGCGGCTGCTATAATACTTTGCTAATATTTCCAGTATATGTACCAGTACGATTCTTTCGAGAATTGGAAGGACTAATCCGAGGTCTGATCTGGGGTGCGGGGAGGCCCAGAATAGCGTTGAGAAAATTATATGCGCCGCCTGAACAGGTAGGTTTGGTGGTTCCGAATTTAGAACTATATTACCTGACCGCGCAGTTGCAATGGCTTACAAAATGGATGAGTGGTAGGAATCTGGCGGATACAGCGTCCGAGTCATTAACATGGACGCCAACACAGATATATAGATTGTTTCACCCGCTGGCGAAACTCCCCCGCCCTATGCAGATACATGTTGACTTAGCCCACAGATGTTACCGGAGGAGTCTACAACTAACAAAGGATACAGTCCCCTATGCACCAAGTCTGCCACTTATTGGGACACCCAGAGGCAGAGACTCAGTGACAGATGTAGCGATAACATCCTGGACTGCGGCGGGAGTGGAAACGCTAGGAGACTTGTACGTGGACGGAGTTCTATTACCTTTTGAGACTCTGGCGGCAGACAGTGGTTTGCCGACAGGTCAGTTCCTTCTCCATGCAGCCATCATACGGACGCTGACGCAAACATGGGGAGACTTGACGAATGAACTGCCGACACATCAGCTATTGCAGTATCTGCATGTAATGGGGGAAGGATCGCATGTGATCCACTGGCTAGTACAGGCCCTGCTCATACACGTAACAAAATCACTACAGGGACTCCAAACACGTTGGGCTGAGGATAGAGGCCATCTTTGGACTGACAAGGAATGGGAACTCGTCTTAGCCAGCGCCACACACATACCACGAAACTCACGCTTTAAACTTATACAGACGTACATCTTACATAGAGCATACCTCTCCCCGGACAAGATAAATAAATATTTTAACATCAACACCTCTGCCTGCCCACAATGCCGTCTATTAGACGCCAATCTCCTACACATGCTGTGGTCCTGCCCCCTGCTCCTGCCCTTTTGACACACCATAACGGAGACACTCACGAAGTGCACCAACACTGAGGTACCTAACACATGGGAGGTCTGCATCCTGGGGCTCTATCACCGTACCAAAGCAAATAAAGGTAGATCTAGATTTCGCGACCTAGACTTCATAACCGCAAAAAGACTGATCACTCAGAGATGGAAGCACAGAGACATTGCTTAGCTGGATAAAATCCCTAGGCGTGTGGGCATGGGCGGAAAGCACAATCCTCCAAAGGGAGGAAACGGCAGGGCTACGGAAGTACCCCATAGCACAAACTTGGGATGATATCCTTAAAACCTTCACCAGCTCCATAGCCACTTTGCCTCCACCACCTATGCGATAGACAGGGGATGATGCTCAGCAAGATGCCTAGTAATACAGACATGCTGTAACCCTGGAAACCCCGGTCGTAACCAAGCGGCTGGGGTACGAAGTTCTGAGCCTTAGTCACGCTTCATAGACACGACATTAGCCACAAGCGGCCCCAACACCCATGTCACCGCGTATGACTTACAAACGGTGACAACAACTGCAAACTCACTGGCTTAATCACAGCAAGAATTACATGGCACTTTACATGATGGGTACACATTACCTTTGACATTAGATATCTCACTTTCCCTTGGTTTTCATTTGTTTTATTTGTTTTATTGTTTTATTGGTTTCAAAGTTAATTCATAAAATTACAAATATCTAGCATCCTGAAACAGTGCACCCATATCAGCCCAAGACACACCAAGGGCCGACTCCACAGATGAGCTGAATACGAGCTAAAAGACCCTACATGAGTCAATACAATTGTGGGTAAGCGACCACGGCAGGGAAATGCACGTGTGCATGACCTGTCCTGCTCTACAGTTGGAGATGGCAATACGAGTGGTCAACTGCTGTTCACGACACATTACACACACACACGGAATCCTGTGTAATAGTAACAGAACTCACTATGTTTATATTTTGGTAGCATCTGGCATTATGCGAACTGCAGCATAGCAACTTTATCTCTGTCGTTAATCCTATTTGTATCACTGCCTACATTATATGTATTGGAAACGATAAAATGCAAATAAAGATATATTTTTTTAAAAGATACCATACGTAGACAAAATTAAGATTCCATAAAAATACATATATTTATTTATGTATCTGACTGTTTCGTATAACAAATCATAGGGTATCAAATGCACATTTTTTTTATTTTAATAAACGTAACACAAAAAAGGTGTCCTTTGAGTTCGTCGATGAGTTTCGGTGAATAAGATGCTTCAAACCAACTTCCTCAGGATACATTCTTTTTTTAATCTTCGAATTTAAACCTCATATGCATTTCCAATTATACAAAAAGAAAAGGAACAAAATATTTGCTGAAAAACAAACATAAACACGTTACAAAACATATAACATAACAATTTTTTGCATAGAAAGCACATAGCTACAGCCCTAACTGCTAAAAAATACCCTCCTGTGGGCCGTCAAAATTGACAGTGAATTTGAAGGATCTGGGGAAACATAATGTTCCTCTCTAATTTGAGGCAACATAATAGTTCAACCAATCCAGGCTCTATGAAAATCAACCCAGAAGATCTACCGATCTAAAAACGCTCATCCTTCATCGCTGTCCATTGTGACTTTTGACAAGGTAAAACCACCATATTCTCTACTGTATCTAATCCATAATTCTTTCTCATAATGTAGATGGTTCTAAATAACTCATTTTAAAGATGTTAGGTCCTTCATAAACAGACAGAAACAGATTGTGCTGCATAGACATAAAACACCTATTCTTGGTAAGAATATCACTCACCGATCAGTATTCATCAGGCTATCACTTCAACATCTGAAAAATATATAAATGTACTACTTGGTTAAAAGGCACAATCTGATATCGCTCTCAATCAATTTATAAAGAATTTGTATTCATATGATAGCTTTTTTTTTATCAAGCTCTCTGTTAAAAGTATAGTTGGATGATCCAAGTTTTTCACACCGAGCAAACCGCAGGGAGAAGCCCTTATTAAACAAATTCTATAAAGACAAAAAATTAAAGTAATCAGTAAAAGTATCTTGGTATTAATCTCTACACTGGGGACTGGGAGCAGATAAAGGTCCAGTGCACATGCTCCAAAAATACTGTGACACTAATGATGGAGGTACTGTTTCTATAGTGGAAAGAATTTTTTAAGAGGAAGGAGTGGTGGGCGTACCTAAGGGGATCCTTAGGTTATTTATATGTACCCTTAAAACATCCAAAAGGATGTCATGCTTCATCAAAGGGCTTGCCCCTCATCCGGCCGACACTCAATGCCCTATGGGCCCAGTGAAGGATCTCTTTCTTGGATATCTTTTTATTTTTAGCTGTAATTAAGTTTGCGTGTGTGCAAGGACGGCCGGAAAAGTAATAGCAGGCACCATCTTTGAGTTGTGAACGGCGGCCCTAAATGAAGTGTTGTGTCATATGGAAGTAAGCATCTACCCTGAATAATGACAACCGGTTTGCCTAACGTCTCTCTACAGTTCTTATTTTATTTTGGTTGAAAAATCATTTTTATCGAGGTATTTCCCCCACAGGGAGTACCTGACACTACACATCATTTCCTAGGTGTGGGGTAAGGATTTGATCTAGGTCCTAGGAAGCGCCGAAGATCTGACTGGACCATTAGGTGCAAAACATGTTGACCTGACCGCACCCACTCATTCAGACTATTTGGGTCCTTTTGAGACCTCATAATAGCCTCCCTTCATGAGTTTTAACCCTGCTAACGGAACCACCACATTAAAACATAATTTGATATTTCTTAGACAGGTTTAGCTTCACTTCATCATACTTCATACACTCACTCCACCCCACACATTCTATACCCTTACACACGCATACTTCATTACGATTAAATATGAAAAGATCTCCGACAAAGAGACCCATCGCGGGAGCCATAGGTCAACGCAGCGCAGGCTCGACGAGGAGCACACCCTATGATGAAGAATTACATCCTTTTGGATGTGTGAGGGCACCAAGAAATAATCTTAAGGTTCCCCTTAGATACATCTACCACTCCTTACTCTTTCTTTCCACTATAGGAGTAGTACATCCATACATTATTGTCACTTTAATCTCTACACCATATCATATTAATATATCTACGCAACTCACTTCTCACCTGTGTGTACAGTATTATCCTTCCTTTAAGACCGCACTATGACATTCCGCATAAATACGGGACACCATCCGGTAATGGAACTCACTTGAAACATATCGCCATCAAGAAAAGGATCTAAATCATAGACCTCCATATAACTTGGAACGTTCCCTACTCCGTCATAGGAGTGTCAGGACTTAAAACTAAAGCAGCCATGTTACAATTAAAAAAAACGAATACAATCAGTCGCCATCTTGGACTAGTCCTTTGTAGAATAGCTCACGCTCCTAACTGTGACAAAGCACATCTATATGCCTAAAATGGATTCATGTAATGGACTCCCTTACACAAGAAATACCAATTAAACCCCTTATGTTATCCATGCTATCCAAATTTAAAATGTTAATTCTAGAAATTGTAATTATAAAAAGTATATATAAAAAATGAACTACTAACAAGGACGTACAAACATAGCTAAAGCTCACTAAAAATAGCTAAAAATATGCATGTCCCTTGTATAATTAATAAATAGGTAAAATGATTATAAGCGCTTAGCTCCAAAACTGGCCAATAAAATGATTTCACTCTTCGCTATTTTTCAATCCCAATTTACATGTTTTATGTAGGACATGGAAAATTGGTCTCAACTTTTTTTCATGCTTTGTCACTACCCCTCAGGGACATCAATATTTTTGCTAAAACAAACCACTTAACTTCGTTCTCATTGTGGTTCATTTTTACACATTGCTCGACAAGGGGAGCCCCATATGTTTTTATTTTTTTTAATGGGCTGTGGATGTTCACTAAACCTGCTTCTAAATTCTCGACTGGTCTTACCCACATACCCCCTTCCCACAGGTGAACCTCAGCAGGTAAATGACATTTTTACTCCAACAGTTGGCCATACAGTTAATTTAATATTTCTTATCATGGCATTCTATATGTGTAAAACTCAAGATGAGCTCAATTATACTAACTACACAGGCCACATTTAAAGTTTCCAACTATCTTGAACATTTCATCCACCCTCGCCTGGACTGTTGCTCCTGGATACAGAGCTGAAATTTTCGTCTGTTACATTAGTTCTCTTACAGAACTCCCTGTGAAACTGAAGACATTTGATCCTATATATTATAACGTTCCTGTAAAATTCACGAGGTGGAACATTTTTCTAAAACTTTCTTCGAGGGCAGTGTGCCTGGGCCTTTGAAGAGCTGAACGAGGACATGGCAGGTCCCATCTGCCCATCCACAGAGATGGCCAGACCAGAGAACGTGTTCCATTGCTGATTTCTGTTCCCAGTCTGTGTGGCACAGAATGAGGCCCAACATGTTCCTTGCCAAGAAGATGTTTGTTCAAAACGCAAGCATTTACAATGCAATGGTCTTGGCATTGTTAACCCCTTGTGCGCTCATGACGGAACCACGCCGTCATGAGCCACGGGCGGCGTGTGCTCATGACGGCGTGGTTCCGTCATGCTGCGGCCGTTGGTGGCCGCTCCTCCCATGCGGCACTAATTCCCCACCTGTGCGGGCGAAATAGAGAGTGGGCGGAGTCGTGACGGAACCACGCCGTCATGAGCACAGCTCGCCCGTGACTCATGATGGCGTGGTTCCGTCATGAGCATGGCGGCGCCGCGCCTACTCCGTACCCCCCCCAGCGCTGCGGCGGAATTCGCGCCGCAGCGAAGGGGTTAAAGTTAGAGCTATTGGCATTGCTCATGACATTATTTTTGTTTATGTTTTTGTTTTTAAAACATTTAAAGAAACGGCATTGTTATTTACAATGTCAATAGCTTAATCTCTCTCAAATGCGAGACCTATTGCATTTGCACCCACACACAGAGCCACACACACAGAGCCACCCACACAGAGCCACCTACACAGAGCTATTCATATAGGGCAACCCACACACAAATAGAGCCACCCACACAGAGCCACCTACACACACAGAGAAAACTGCAGTCACACGCAAATAACGTTTTCATTTTTTTAGCCAGTGGATTAATTCCTGAGAAATTATACTGTGACCAGTTTTTCAATTTCTGACCGTCAAATTTTAGTAAAAGTGCCTAACGTCCTGGTTTTTAAAGAGAATTTACGAAGCAAAACCCGAAACTAATTTTTATCTGCACCTGTGCAGGATTAGCTAGCTGTACTGACCAAGAAGCAATTTAAGTTACGCGAAGACTGACTGGCAAAGTTGCATTTCATACTCCATGTTATTACCACAAATGACCAGTCATGGCAACTTAGTACCTTTCAGTCGTGAGTGTTCTGTGAAGAACAAATCTCTTTAGCTCAGGTGGAATCAGTGGCATACATTACTTATACAGTAGTTCTACTTCTATATCACTGGTGTTTGTCGGTTTTTGGCTTTCAAAATCTGGTAACGCGTACGGGGACAGAAAGCTTCCCCATGCAGGTTATAAAATATTTGATAAGCAGGAGCATCAACCACATAATTTGCGTTACAGGATTGAAATCCGTAGTCCGCAGATATTCACAAATCTTTGGAACAAGTGCATTGAGCACAAGAACAACTGAGCTGTTCTACTTTGACTGATACCAGTGACACAGAAGATGCGAGAAACGCAGACATGCCAACCCTCCCAATTCAGGCGGGAGACTACCGATTTCAAGGCTAGTCTCAAATTGTGTGATCCTAGGCAAATATTTTATTGTATAGAACCACCTTTTTCTTCATTATTGTATATGTAAGCCCCTTCAAATAGACAAGTTCTAATGCTGTCATCATGGCATCATTCCACCTCGACACTTGTAACATGGCTACAGTAATAGAGGGACCTTGTGACACCAGTTTTCCAGTTCTTTGTTTAACGTACAAATCGACAAAAGGGAAGCCCATGACTGGGAAACTGGTGTCCCGTTGCCACGGCGTCATCTCGACACCCAGCGGGGTGACCCAATCCAGACATTTCAGTTTGTTGCTGTAACTGATGCATTGGTCCACCTGCCCCTTCAGCATTCTATAGTATAAGCGCTCCTCGCATACCCAGCATGTCCAAGACTTGCCTGTTCTGCAGCCCAGAGCGCGCGGGGAGTGAGGGAATGGGCGGGAACTCTGGCTGGTTCGGAACTGCTAATTCCTCAAAAACCTTTTGCCCTGTCTGGATCGAAGACCTTGGAGCCGAGGATTGCACCAAGTGTGTCACATGGGATGTTACAAAACGCAGGCTCAGCAGAGGGGGCAATGACAATTGAAATGGTGATACCAAGACTCAGAACCGGGCCAATGATGACGACATTCACAGAGGGATCTTGCAATGCACAGGAAGCTCAACTACCCTAACTCTCTGCAAGCAGCTGTCTTCAGGCTAGAGCGGCGTCACGTGCAGTACTCCAGGCATCGACGAGAAGAAAAGCCTAACCGCCGTTAGAAAGAGGCCCGAGAGAACCCGAGATTACCAATGAACGTGGATAGAACTCCGAGTGATATTTCCCAAGAAATAGGTACCGCGGGCGTTCGAATGCGCAGGGTATGTATTGAGAGTGGTACAAAGCGGGGAAAATACTAAACACTGAAAATCCTAAAATGTAAAACACTGGTTACATTTAATACTGATAGCTTATCGTTTAACGTCATCAATGTGAAAATCAAACACATTAATCTGTTCGAGTTAATGTGTGTATGTTTGCTGCAGAGCAGGAAAGTGTTTTACCACAATTACAAGTGACTTAATTGTATTCATGACTTGCTCGCAAACTAGTTAATGGGTAGTTACTCCATTCAAAGATGGCCCCCGCTTACTGCAGGGGAGTGGCGGCCTCATCCTAATGATTTACAAACATTCTCTCGCAGAAATGCTAGGCGGTGGTTTTCAGGGAATGATGCAGCCGCCACTAGGGCTGTGGGTGGTCTAGTAAGACGCAATATAACACCCGAAAATTAGGACTTCAGTGCCTACTTGCTTTTCTGTTGGTCGGCCGGTTTGATGGAATGCTTAAACAAATGTTGGCAAAGGAAACAGGTCTCGCATAGAGTGGGTGACCCGTCTTTCTCCGAGGTCAAGCATAAATGCCTCGGAGAAACGCAGCGGCATTTTCAGATTCGGGGGCGTGTTTTTCTTTCTCTCCTCTTGCCATTAGCTGGAATGTTTACATTCCAGAAGAGAGAAAGAAAGTAAAAATCACGCCCCCGAATCCGAAAATGACGGGGCTTAAACGGACAGACGCCCCTCTCCTCCAATGGCTGGCCTCCGTTTAGGAAGCCAGCCAATGTAGAAGAGGGGCGGGTTCAAGCCCCGTACTAAAAAACTTTAAATCTCGCGAGCGAGACTGCGCAAGCGCAGCCTTTGCTAGCCGAGACCTAAAAAAGCAACAGGTACAACGGAGCCCCCACCCAGTGCTTTCTGTGAAACTCCCAGATGACTACAGTAGAACCTCAAGCCAAACCACACGCACACCACATGCCACATTCCACATTCCAACTCGCCACATAACTCGCTTAGTACAAGACATAATAATGTTGCATCAACAATCCAATACCACTGAAAATACTGCAGTCTGACCCTTCCAATAGATTACATGGAGAAACACGCTCTTAAATTAGAAACAGCTCCAGCCTCCCCCCACCCCCTTTACGAACCCACTGTCTGAGCTCCACTCACACTAAGAACAAACCTGTTCAGTGCTGGAATTGGAAAAGGAAACAAATTACTGTGGGAACCCTTTAATTGGGGGTTGAGGTAGGGCAGAGCAAAGGGGGTGGAGTTGTGAGGGACAGAGCTTGAAAAGCAGAGCCTGACAGTCAACATTTATTTTAAAAATCTCTGCTCAAAGAAATGGGCAACAAGTTCAAATGTGACAGCAATCTGTTCTAGTTCACTTAATTAGTCACAAAGAGGCTGTATTTTAAAATATCTTATTGGGTTAAGATGCCTGCTGCCGAGATCTTTTTGTGCCCAGTACTTATGAGGGTGTTATAATGTTTACAAGTACGAACGATAGGTAACTCTGTGCTATGTAACATTTCTTGTATATGTATTTTCACACTTGTATGATTTATTGCGTCTGTGTGATGTAAAGCACTTGGATACCCTATTCTGTGGTGAGTAGTAAATGTAAATCCAGTATTTGTAAAGAGCCCAACTACCCGGAGGCATCCTGGCGCTGGGGGCTGTCGGGAAGATTAAGCGAGCTATTGCCCAGAGTCACATGGTGCTTGGCTGACCTGCCACCGGTGCCGGGGATCGAACTGTGAGCCCCAGCGTCCGGTGTCAGTCGCCCTGGCCGCAGCGCCACACCTCTTTTGCTATAAAAGAATTAAGTAGCAAATAAATTGGTAAGTGCCATTTAAATCATTATTTGTGTTCTTACACATACACACAGATAAATCTTGCACTGTTACAGTTCATGCACATTTCTTACATGGCGCTTTGAACAAAGTCAAAAACCGGCCTCCAAGTCATAGCTTCTCTAAAGTACTTGTGTGTGCCTTTGTTTCCTTCCATTGCATTGGCATCTGGGTAATAGGCTCTACATAGCTCTCAGCCAGGGTGATACTCGGAAAAAAACAGAGTGGCTGATAACCCTTTAATTCAGCTATTTGTTCTGGGGGCAGCTGGAAGTGAAATAAATAAATACCCCTTGCCGCCTGCAGGTTGCTGCTCTGAAAGGAGTGCAAACAACATGCAGGCGCTGCAGAATTGTGTCCCGGAGTCGGATAATGACACCAGGACTAATTCAGCGTATTTCCCCCCCACTGACGTAACGAAACTTGAGGGGGCCTCCCTGGAAGGCACCTGGAGGGTCAATAAGGAGCTCTGCAGCCAGAGCACTGTGCTGAGGGGGCCCCTGGAGCTTGGGAGCCCCCAGCACAGCGGGGACTGCGGGGGCCTGTGTTACGCCTGCTGGATGTCCACCCATTCCCGCACAGGGTAACGTCTTTGAGTTCTTCCTTCTTTCAGATAAAACTGCTTACATGAAATCCTGCTTTCTAAGGCTTTAGACCACATCTACCTTTTTATTATTTTTCTTTGCAGTTTACAACCTAAAAAGTCACACATACTAACAATACGCACATTACACAGTATACATCCATCATGGACAAAACAAGAAGGAGGGAAGGCGTTTTTAGCAGTAGAGGTGGCCCTATAAATCATGGGGAAAGGGCTGTACCAAGAACCAACAACATTAAGATCACGAACGGGGGCATCTCTGTGGCCCATACACTCCCAACAACGCACCCTTAGCGTGATGGCAGAGTAGTTTGGAAACAGTTGTGGAAGCTTTTTTGATACATGATTTTGAGCAACAATGAATTTTGCGTATTAATGATTTTTAATGATTGATTCTTGACGCAAATGACGAAGTAATAACATTGCAGTTAAAATGAGTTTAATATGATTTACAGAAGTATGTTTATTAATGTGCCACATTTTCACAAAGTCGTTACATTAGTTAATGTGGGTGTAGATCATCTCACTCTTGCTCATTCCCGCTGTGCGTCATCCCTTCCCACAGTCTCCGCAGAACACAGAACACTGTGACGTAACTGGATGTTTTCCTTAGGTTGCATGAATTGTGAATAGATTTTACTTCTTATTCTCTGTGTTGCAAAATAACCAAGGACTTTTCGGCTGTAGTTCCCATGTGGGCTTCACAGAATTCATTGGTGTATGGGTCATTGCTCAAATAATGTTTAATATTGAGATTTGCATCCCCGCACAGCAACTCTGGAGGAAACAGTGCAGAAACTGCTTAATGCTTTGTCAGAGGTAGGTTATTGTAATGAACCTATTTATGTATCCCATTTTGATATCCTTAAAATGCATTATTTCTAATCAAGCCACGGTGACACTACAGAATGTGCTTTTTAGTTATGCTGAAGTTGTGTATAAAAACACTTGGCTTTAGGGATGAGCCAGAAGACTCTCCTGGTATGCCAGGGGTTTTGTTCATTTATTGAGAGACTCTTCCTTTCTATCAGAGACGCTGTCTGTTTTCCTTATGATTCTGACAGTTACATTTGAAGAGATTTTCCTGAACATCTTACAGCCGTGGATGCTGTCCATCGCTTTTATGGTTTTACTGTTCATTTGTGACTTTAAATATTTCTGAATTCTGACTATATACGCTTCATTTGAGCATTCATTGCATTTAACCTTTATTTCTGTACTGCTTGATTTTTGAGATTTTGTAATAAACCCATTTAACTTTCCCCTGAAATAGAACTAAGTTATTGAGTGGTGTCAGTTATTTATTTTTGGTATTCTGCTAAACTAATGTTGGGCCTGATATTGAGGGGAGTGCTTTTTATTGCAAGATCAACTGTGGAGCAGAACAGCCAGAGGTAACTTTGGGATGATCTCAAATTTGGGGTGAGTTAGAAATTGGGGGTTAAGGGTTCTCCTTTCAAATAGTCCACAAATTCTACCATAAAATAATTCTGCCCCCCCCCCCCAGGGCAGAAGTGGAGTCCAGAAGAACAACAGAGCACATGAATATTACAGATAATGGTAGAGAGCCACAAACAATAGGTGGGCTTTGTCAAATATAACCAGTGTATGGCTTCAATTGTTACACTATAAGCGACGTGAATTGTGCAAGTCGAATGTGATAAGCATATTTTCACAGAAGGGATGCAAGATGCCCAACAAATAGGTGAAGAACAAAAGGGGCAAGAAATAGTTAAGAATGGGCTCAGAATATGAAGGAGCAAGACCTCTGACCTCTTGGTCATGGAAACTGCTCTCCCCTCACGCAGCTCCGTCGTTGCTCTCCTTCTAGTAGGTGTTCGAGGCCCTCCTCCACCCGCAGGTTCCTGCCTGTGTCTCATCCCTGGTGGTACAGTGGGAGAGCTTTGCTCTTCTGCTGGTCCGCTGTGCCAGCCTTCTGTTTTCTTTCTGGTTTTGTCTGTTCGTGCCTCCGTTGTCTGTCTGTGCCTCGTTTGTGTCCTTCTTGTGCTTTTTTCTCTTTGTGCCTGTGCCTCCGTTGTCTGTCTGTGCCTTGTTTGTGCCTGTCTTGTACTTTTTCTCTGGGTGCCTTTTGTGTGCCTTTACTGTGCTTTTTGTCTCTTTTCTTTGTGTGTCCCACTGCTGCTGCCCCCGTGCCCCCCCCTTTTGTTTTCCCACTCTCGCCTCCCAGCTGCTCTCCCTCCCCGACCCCTACTTAATGGTGGCCACTGCGCAACAGGGTGAGTAAGACCTCTGACCTCCTGGTCAGGGAAACTACTCTCTCCTCATGCTGCTCGGTCTTTGCACCCCTTCATGTAGGTGTTCAAGGCCCTCCTCCGCCCTCAGGCTCCTGCCTGCCCCTCATTCCTGGTGGTCCACTGGGAGAGCCTTACTCTTCTGCTGGCCCGCTGTGCCAGTCTTCTGTTTTCTTTCTGGTTTTGTCTGTCTGTGCCTCCATTGTCTGGCTGTGCCTTTTTTGTGCCCTTCTTGTGCTTTTTGCTCTTTGTGCCTGTGCCTCGGTAGTCTGTCTGTGAACTCGTTAGTGCCTTTCTTGTGCTTTTTCTGTGTGCTTTTTTTTGTGCCTTTATTGTGCCTTTTTGTCTCTTTTTGTGCCTCTCTTGTGCTTTTCTCTGTGTGCCCCGCCGATGCTGCCCCCGCAGTCCCTCCCCCTCTTCGTGTTCTTGCTCTCGCCTCCCAGCTGATCTCCCTCCCTGACCCACCAAGGACAAGCCCATTTGCAACAGTCCGCGACCCGACCACGACCAGCGCCAGGATTCCTTGTCCTCCAACCACCCACCGCTATGACTCAGCAACACTCCACGCACTCAACCCCAGAAGAAACAACAACTGCCAGCTGTCGATGCCAAACACCACCCAAGTCCAGTTCTCCTGCCAACACTGCTGCCGCACCTTCACCCACATCCGGACCCCCACTGCTACCTCAAACCCACTGGATGCCAGCGAGCCCAAACCCCTGAGCTCATCCTCCTCAATGTACGCTCCCTACACAGACACACAGTAGAAATCTGGGAGCTCTTCAACACTCTAACGGCCAACGTCGCCTTACTCACAGAGACCAGGACCAACGCCAGCTCTGCACCCAACATCGCAACCACCATCCTCGACAGGTACAAGATCCAGAGGAAGGACCGCCCCAACCACCCTGGAGGTGGACTCGCCATCATACACGAAACCTCCGTGCGACTCACTACAACCAGCAGGAATGACTCCTCATTCCCCTTGGAACATCTCCATTTCCATATCCATATCAACCCCAGAACGACTCTACGCGGCACCTTTGCCTACAGACCTCCTGGACCATGCACCACATTCGCCACTACCATCACAGATCCCATCACGCCCCACACTCACGCATCCATGGACTACGTACTGCTCGGAGACCTGAATTCCCACCTCGACAACCTCAGCGACCCCAACTCAACTGCCCTCGTGGACAACCTCGCCAACATCAGACTGGAACAGCTTGTCACCACCCCCACCCACAAGGCAGGACACACCCTTGACCCCATCTTTGCAGAAGGAAAAAACATTTGTTTCAGCCACACCACGCAGCCCCTCTGGATGGACCACCACTGTGTCCACTTCTCCTTCTCGAAACCTACCACACACAAGCCTACACCATGCCCCCCCACAGGAACAGAAGCAAGATCACCAAAGAGCACCTCAACTCCGCCCTCAACCGCGCTCTTCCACCCACCACGACTGATACCAACTCTGTAGCCAACGAACTCCACAAATGGATAACCGACTATGCAAACACACTAGCCCCCCTCCAGAACTCAGACAGACAACGCACCACGAAAGCCACTTGGTTCACTACTGACCTCTGAGAATTCAAGCGCACATGCGTACAAGTCGAGAAAGCTTGAAGGAACAGCAAAACCTCAGAAGCACGCACCACCAACAAGACCGCCGTGACAGAACAGCATCAAGTCATCAGAACCACGAAGAAGAACTTCATCCATGACAGAATCCTCTCCAACTGCCACAACTCTAAGGAACTCTTCAGCATCATAGAAGAATTCACCAAACCCCCAGCTAAACCTCTGATGTCCCTCCCTCCCAAGATCTCTGCAACAAACTCGGCTCCTACTTCCGTCACAAGATCAGGACTCTCTACGACAATTTAAACAAACGGAACCTAGGCACCGACACTACACCTACCACCGGCAACACCACCCAGCCTACTATCACCCCCTGGATCCCTGTCACCACAGAAGACAGTGCTAAGACCATGAGGAGCATACACTCAGGAGCTCCCACCCACCCCTGCCTGTCGCACATCTTCGACAGAGCCGCCTCTGCATTATAGCACCCAAACTACGACGTACCATCAAGTGCACCCTCAAAACAGGCACGTTCCCCGATGACTGGAAACATGCAGAAGTCAAGCCCCTCCTCAAGAAATCATCCGCAGACCTGATGGACCTCAAGAACTACAGATCGATCTCTCTCCTCTCCTTCGCAGCCAAAGTCACCAAGAAGATCGTCACCAACCAGCTCACGAACTTCATATAATCCAACTCGATCCTCAAACTTCCCAATCCGGATTTCACAGCAACCATAGCACTGAGACCGCCCTTCTAGCTGCCATGGACAACATCCGCACCCTCCCCGACCAAGGCCACACAGCTGCCTTCATCCTACTAGACCTCTCAGCAGCCTTCAACACAGTCTCCCACCCCACACTAACCGCCAGAGTCCACGACACCGGCATGCAGGGAACTGTTCTAGACTGGACCTGCTCCTTCCTCACCGGACGAACTCAAAGAATCAGACTCCCACCCTTTGTCTCTGAACCCACAGAGATCAACTGCGGAGTAGCCCAAGGATCCTCACTCAGCCCCACGCTCTTCAACATCTACATGGCCCCCATTGCTACCACTCTCAGAAAACACGGACTCAGCATAGTATCCTACGCCAACGACACCCAGCTCATCCTCTTCCTCAGCAAGGAACCCAACATCACCAGACACAGTTTCCAGGAAGGAATGAAACACGTCGCATCCTGGATGAGCAGCTGCTGCCTGAAACTCAACTCAGAAAAAATGGAAGTCCTTGTCCTCAGATACACCCCCTCCGCAGGGGACAACACCTGATGGCCCACTGCCCTCATCAACCCTCCCACAGCCATGAACCACGCCCGCAACCTCGGAATCATACTTGACTCCTCCCTCACCATGAACTGACAGGTCAACGCCGTATCGTCCACGTGCTTCAATACCCTCTGCATCCTCCGCAAGACCTTCAAATGGATCCCCCTTGAATCCAGAAGGACCCTCACCCACGCACTCATAACCAGCAGACTGGACTACGGAATGCCCTCTATGCATAATCAACAAATCTTTACTTCTCAAACTCCAGACCATCCAGAACGCCGCAGCCAGACTTGTCCTCAGCATCCAACGACAAGACCACATCATCCAGCACCTACGAGACCTCCACTGGCTCCCTGTCGAAAAGAGAGTGGCTTTCGACCTGCTCACTTATGCTACAAACCCCTTCACGACACCGGACCCCAATACCTAAACAAAAGATTCTCCTTCTACGCACCCAAGAGAAACCTCCGCTCCGCTGACCTTGCCGAAATCCCACGCATCTACAGGGCCAGAGCGGGAGTAAGAGCCTTCTCCTACATCGCTGCCAAGACCTGGAACGAACTCCTCCTCAGCATCCAACAAACCCCCACACTGCAAGCATTCAGGAAGAGCCTCAAGACCTGGCTCTTCGGATGAGACGGAGCTGCTCAAATCCCCCCACCCCCAGCGCCTTGAGACCTTCACGGGTGAGTAGTGCGCTTCAGAAATTGAGTGATTGATTGAGCATCAACCACAGAGATAGCAGACGCTCCCACACAACGTGTGGAAAAGTGCCTTGATTAACTGCACAGGATAGGCATGTGTCATACTTCAAGGGGTTAGTGGCAAGAAGCTAAATCCGTATGTACTACATGTGATACAAAACTTTTAACTAGTAAACAGTTAGACACAACTAAGCTTGATTGTGCACCATCCTTCCATCCAAAAAGCAGCTGAAAGGAGATGGACAATGCCAGCCTCCCATGTAACCCAGATTCAGAGTGGGACACACTTTTTACTCTAAATACATTGTATAGTGTATAATCTAGGCGACTGATTAAGGATTTCAGGACCTGAAAAAGAAGAGTGTGCTTTGAGAGAATCATGGCTGTAACGGAGGAGCCTGTCATCATGTGCAGCAGATGATCCTATGACAAGAATTGTGAAGAAAAATGTTCCCATCAGGTTTGAGGAGATTAAATAGCATGACGGTGAAGTCTGTGTGGTTGTTTCCCACCAAAGGGGACCCTCTCCCTTCTACTTACTTGATACATTTGCAAATGGTGGAGGAACTGCGCCCAGATGAGCATGTCTGGATGGAGCATATTTGTTACGCCCAAGGTGGCCCAGCCTGTGTCCCCAGACTGAAAGTAGGAGCCTGGCTAAGATATCAAAAATACAAACCTGCTACCATGTGAAGAGTGTTAGCACATTTTCTAATTTTAGCTATTAATACTGTGTACTATTTAGACATGGAATAGAGAAGGAGTGGATGTATTAAACATGTGGACGTCCGCTGCAGGTCGGATGCCCAGTTGTAGTGCTAAAAGGATGGAAAAACCAGGATACCATCTTCAGTCTGGAGGGTAAGTGTGTCAAACCCGACTCTGGGTGTTTTACTCATCCACAACAGATCAGTCAAGAAACACTCAAGGACCAGAAGCACTACTTGGCGATCCTCGAGGGTGGTTTGCGGCAGATATATATAGATTGAAGGAGGACTGGCATGTTCACCAGCCTGATACAGTGGTCCTTAAGAGACAGAGAGATGAAGTATTTCCAGAAGGTGACCTTACTAAACAGTAATATGGGATCTAAGACAATGGCTTGAATCATCTCTATTCAGGTCCTAAAAATGAATGCTCAGATAATAAATGCCATTCTGGCTGATTCAAAGGGGAGGTAAGGTACATAATCATCTTACAAATGTTAAAGGATAAACACACTCCAATTTGGTCGTGTTGATTTTCAGATCTGAGTGAATGCCAAATTCTACATCCTAAAAAAGGTAGGTCAGTGAAGTAGAGGAAAACAATATCTGCCTAGAGAGAATCATATGGGTGACAGGATCAGTTTTTATCCCAAGGAACCAAACTAGGCCTGGATACATTTCCGGTCAGCTCGCGGAAATTGCGATAATTTGACATTTTTGCGTTCCACGGAGAGCGCGAAAATGTCAAAATTTCCGCATTCCGCAGCTTAGCGATAATTTGGTTCTTGCTCGCGCTGTAAAATAATACATTCTCGCGCGCACGCGATCGCCTTACCTGAATCCCCGCGTTCGCCGACAAGTTTTCCCGATCCGGTCGCGTTCTCCACGAGATGTTGGATTGTTGGTAGCCATTTGCGCTGTCTCGCGACAGTTGGCGCCCGCAGTAACGTCATGCGTCGCGCGATCACGTCTTTCTTCTCGCGATCATGCACCGCGAGAAGAGTGAAAACAAGATGGTCACGCCCTCAAGCAACTGCATGGGTAAGTTGGCGAGCCGCGACCACGCAGAAAATACCGCGAACGGGCGGGAAAAAAACTTCCGTATCTTCGCGATATTTCCGCGTGTTTACGGAGATTTTTAACATTTTCGTGATAATTTGCGAAAGTCGCTTTCGCAAATTCCGCCCACCCCTAAACCAAATCTATGGGAGATCAGAGTGGACAGAAGCTCTAGCTACAGGGCAAAAAAGATGGTTACAGCGTGCCGTCTTGCCTCGTGCCTCTTGTCAATTTAGAAATTGTAGCACATTGTGGACTTGTTTCAAGAACATGGGCCAAATGTAATGAGAAATTCTGCATAAAGTGCCTTCATCTTCCCTAATAAGCCACAAGATTATGTCATCATCCATTCAATCAGGGCGTGAGGAGAAATAGCACCATTTTACAAGGTAAAAGGGACAAACAATGCAAATTTGGCAGAAATAAACATGCTGGGGACTCCCCTCCCTCCCTGACATGGTCCGTGACTGGCTACCCTCCCCTCCCTGCTTCCCATACCACACCTTGAAATATTGTCAACAGCAGGTTGTCTTTGGAAGGCGGAGGGTCAGGGACCCCCCGGCCGTACTTATTATACAAAAACAATGAAGGATGAAATATCAACATTTCATCAATAAGTTAAGAAACGCAAAATTCATCACATTAGATTTACAGTATTGACGACCAATATCAAAGGCTAACCTTAATAAAAGTCTAATACAGCGTGTTACCTATCCGAATCTAACATCCTGTCTGAATTTTGCATTCTAACATTTCTGGCCCGACGGCAAGGTCACTAACCGGTGTCAAGTCCTACTAGCCACGCCCCTTACCTACAGGTGCGCATGCGCGACAGGGGACCGCCTACCCCGTCGGCATCGTGAACTCCATTTAACCAACAAGGAGGGCCCTTACACTCTGCATCATTTGCTGACGTCACGGTGTATGTGCGGGGTGGCTACCCGCCTGAGGAAAGCGTGACTCCCTCCCCCGCATCTTTAGCAGCTAGTGGATTTTCCTGCCCCTGAAGTTCTAGGAGGGACCAGTGGCCCCTCCCCCTGGGCCGCCCCCTCCGTGGATGGTGACGCCCCCCTAGGACCTTAAATTGCTGCTCACCGATCATGACCTTACCGCCTGACCAACCCTAATAAATACGACGATGAACCTAGGGAAAAAAGGGGAAAAGGAACTCGCTAAAGGACAACTACACTAACTAAAACCAGACCATAATAATACAAAGCATGCTGTACTAATGGGAAAAAAGGCCTAAGTACACACACTATTACACTTTCAATGACAACATAATCACAGCTATAACGGGAAAAAGGGCCTAAGTACACACAACATCCATATTTGATAACAACCGATCACAGCTAAAAAACGGGAAAAAGGCCTAAATTCCGATATGACCCAGGAGAAAAAAGGGGGCCTATGTAAAACCATACAATCACGTCAACCTCCTACACCTGTACGGGAAAAAGGCCTAAGTCAAACTTACATAGTACCACCGACTAGCATTGTTTAGTAACTTGTTTTTTGGGGCTGGTGGGTGGGGAAAATTAAACCCCCGAGCGTGGGGGCACACGAAATGAGCGAGGAGCGAGCCAGGGGCAAGAGGGCGCCCAGCTCGCTCCCAGGGCCTCTTATGGCACTGTTCCGCCCCGGCCCGCCCCCCCCCCCCTGCCCCGGAAGCAGCACAGACGCATCCGGGTCCCGGGGGAGGCATCAGCCAATCGGTGGTGGGGGCGCGCCGCGCGTGTCATACACCCGCGACGTACCACCACCACCGAGAGGCCGGGGGAGGGGGGCGCCGCACCGCCATGTGGGTGGGAGGGCCGAGCGGCCCCCCCTTTACAAATGCCTTTTACAGAACTGCAGTTTGGTCCTAAAACATAAATTGGAAATTGTTGACTTAATAACCTCAAACATCCTTCATCTAATCTTCTTGACTGAAATCTAATTAAATGTATCCCCTTAACCAGTGCTAGACTTATTTGTCCTACCTAAATAATCTATTGCCATCAGAACACAATAGTGGGACAAGAGGCAGTAATCCTAAAAATAAAAAAACGAAGACACGGCAGTATAAATGTTCTCGACCTCCCATTGCCCTTCAATTCAAATAAACACTATCAACCCCGCTTCTATTAAGAGGAAGCTGATTTATAAACTATCGAGTTCCAACAATTGGAACAATTGGTTGAACTCTTAACAGAATCTCTGATTAACTCAGTGATTCCCTGATGAACTCAGACGACACAGAATCCCTGATTAACTGAGTGAGGGTTTAACTTCACTGGGGAGTCGTAAAAGAACCACTTCATTACTTTTATCCTCAATCATACTTTTAAAAATGTGTTTTCCTGGCTTTTTTGCGCCATCAACAGTCACATCAGTGGTGTACAAATATCACAGGGGTTTTGCGTGTCTGTATAACATTCTATACATCGCTCGTTCGCATTAAATCAATGGCAGAGGAAGACACCACTTTGTGCGGATCGGGCCGGGGCAAACAAAACTATCTGTGCATATCTTTTCCCTGGCGCGAGTCCACACAAACGAAGGTGCGCCCGGCCCATCTCTATTACGTCGTATCTGAGGTCTGGGGAGGCTGCGGCGGGGATGGGGTGCTGGCGGTCAAAAGAGAGGAGGGAAATGGTGGGTTAAAATAAATATTTTGTGGGGGTGAGGAGTGAAGGATGGTTTATGTTATAAAATTACTGTTTGGTTTAACTTACTTTTTGGATCGTCTTACTGCTTGTGCTAGGGGTGGTGCCAACTAGTTATGCAGGAAAAGGCCCATTTTCTGCTCCTGTTTTTGAGAGGTCGTTTCCCACATCCCCAACCCCTCCCCTCGTCTTCTGCCCTTTTTTGTTCCCTCCCTTCTCCACTGTGCAATATCTGGCACTACTTCCGATTTCCACTTTGTTAGCTAATTCCCTTTTGCCCATTAGGTGTGCCATGCCTGTGAGCCTACATTCGTATTTGTTTGTCGTAGCTCAGGCTTGTAAGACTGATAGGCAGCAGGTTTTTGATTGGGGTCTTTTTGTGATGCCTGCTAACTGTTCTGCGATCCAGAATGCCCATAGCGTCTAATAAGTTACCCTTCGGGCATATAATGTGATATATTCCATTTAACTGGTTGGGT
This sequence comes from Triturus cristatus, assembly GCF_964204655.1. Classification (NCBI taxonomy): domain Eukaryota; kingdom Metazoa; phylum Chordata; class Amphibia; order Caudata; family Salamandridae; genus Triturus; species Triturus cristatus. The sequence continues at coordinate 993,054,781 of NC_140580.1, forward strand.
GTTACATGTGTTCACTGCAGTATGTTCTGATGTACTGATTATAAAATTATAATCCAGCATTTCCAAGCCCTGTTTTTGGGTGTTTTTGGGTTGCTTTCCACTCTGGGTCTGTGATCTCACTGCAGGGGTCTGTTGTCCAGGCATCCCATTCCTCAGTTCTTGTAAGCTTATTTCCATCATGGATGATAGTGCTTTATATAGTCTAGTCACCACTCTTCCACTATGGCCTAGTGTAGCATCATCTCCAACATCCTATTGGTTAAGGCTGTTCAATGTCACATGACTAGGTTTTTGCCATGGCTGTGATCAATGCACCAAATGTAAAGAATTGTTCTGTGGGTACAGTGCTCACTGCCTGCAATATTTCAGATGTATGGGGAGCACAGCTCATTACATAAGTCTTACACTATTGTGGTTCTGGTGGTCGTCCAGGCTGTTATAGCTGCAGTTTCTGCCACCTTTGCAAACTCAGACATGTACCACAGAGGGCATGCAGATGCCACCCCAGTTTTAGTGTTAAGCATCACTAAGTGTTGGTGCATCTTTCCATTTCTCCAATTTATAGTCAAACTGAACAAAATCTTCAAGTGGCTACCAAACAACACCAGGAAAACGATCACCCAAGCCCTCATTCACCAGCGGACTAGACTATGGGAACACCCAGTATGCACAGATAAGCAACCAGCTCATAAGAAGCCTGCAGACCGTCCAAAGCGCAGCAGCCAGGCTACTTCTCAACTTCCGTCACCGAGCCCACATCATACCAGACCTTCAGGAACTCTACTGGCTCCTAATGCACAAGTGTGCACACTTCAAGCTCCTCACCCACACCTACAAAACACTCCACAACACCAGCCCTGCCTACCTGAATAACTATATTCATCTCCACCAACCTTACAGACAGCCATGCTCTGCCGGTATCTCACTCGCACACCCCACGGATACACACAATCACAGCAGGAGGTCGCACCTTCTCATTTAGTAGCTTCAGAATAGCGGCCGTAGGGATATTCTAAACATTCTTCATTATCAAAAAGGGTAGGAGCCATGTCTACAACGGTGACCTTCGCTGTTCTCCTTTTCCCCCAACTGTATAAAGCTGGTTGCAAAAGGCCGCAGCCAGGACTGCGTTCTCCTCAATAAATTCACACAAAAACCAGCGGAATTGCACACAAACCCTACTCGTTCCTCCCTGCAACAGATCTTTAACAGATGCTGCAGTACAACCCTCCTTGGTGAGGACCACAGTGTTTGTCTCTCCCCTATGGGACAGGAAAGCATCTTTCCATGCCTAGCTTGCCAGTCATACTGTGGATTTAAAGCCCTCTGCGCATGCATGCTCACCATAGGTGTGCACATGGCTTTGTTTAGGAATCGTAATCCACACTGGGGATGAACAAAACGTGGATTCATGCTTGTAAACAGATTTCCGCCTTGTCACTTTCAAGTGTGAGTGAATTCTCTCCCAGGGTGAGGGGCTGATGGTAAAGAGGATGAATGTCATATCCTGGGGAATGTATGCTGAACCACGAGGTTGTGGGTGTTCACAACAGTGGCCACGACCAATGCCACCTCAGACACAGATGTATTCCTGTAAAGATCCAGGGTAATACTGTTCCAAAAGATGCCCAGCATGAGGAAGACTGGTGGGGGTGAATGGGAAGAGCTTTTACCAGGAAATAAACCCCATGGAGGAAAAGAAAAAAAAAGTATAACTCCACTACAGAGTTACACTTACGAACACCTACATTTAAAATACATACATTTATCTTGCAAAAAATATTTCTATGGGTGAAAATGAGAAATCACAAAAAAATCACTGCTCTGAGCGTCCGACTGTTGCACAGCTTCCCTGTTTAAAGTCAGATATGTATTCACCAGGAATGTTTCCATCAGTTGAGTTTAAAATGTCTCTGCTTAAAAAGAGTAAATGTAGGTTTCATCCACATTGAATGGACAGATAGACACAGGTAGCCTCAAAGCTGAATCGTATCTACTCTGGGAAGGAGGCCCAGCTATGCTTCTGGGGTTGGGCTGGATGCCAGTTCTTATAATTTCTGTCATGGTGGAATGGCAGACCTTGTCATAAAGGTGATCAATGCACCCGAGATGACTCAGCCTTGTAGGAGCTGCTGACTGAATCTACCCAAAAAAGTTACATGATGGAAAGAAATTATGTAAAACGATTTTCTTCACAAACCGGGGCAAAGATTTTGTATTTGCGGTAAAAGTAAGTAATGTTTCCTAATTCCTTCATAAATACACACACATACATATTTAATACACAGAGGCGTCACTAGGGTTGGTGTCACCCGGTGCGGGTAACTCATGGTGTCACCCCCTCTCGACTTACCGCATGGACCTCCTCCGCTCCGAGTCCGCCAGTGGCCTATTAACCAAAAGTCAAACTTAATTCGCATTAATTCCGAGTAATGCGTTTGCCTTGCTGCTCACTCGCTCTCACCTCAGGAACAACCAGCTTGTTCTGCGGCGACATCAGTCGTCTGTCGAGCATGCTAGAGGGGCTCCAGGGTGGGCAGGCAGCACGGGGCTCACATGAAGAAATCCACTTGTGATGGCTCACCTAATCTCCCTGATGGCACCCAGTGCCCTGACACCCTTAAGAGCGTGATATGTTCGCGCTTTACAAATACCTTGGACCGCCCCATTTGAAGAAGTCTTGGACTGACACCCTGAGGAAACTTTGGACTGCCCCCTGAAGAAGTCTTGTACCACCCCCTGAGGAAAGCTTGGACTACCCTACTTTACTGCCCTGGGGGTCAATACCAGAGGGCTGTACTTGATGCGCAGGCAGCGCAGCTTTGGGTCCGATATAAGGTCTCCCCAGGACACTGGGGGTAAAACTCTCTCTTTGACACAGTTGAGCCTAGTAACCCCTCAGTGCCCCTCCATAAGTGAGGACAAGGAAATGAATGTTGCCTTCTGCAAAAGGAGGTGCCGGGATTCTATTTCTGGAGGTGCGCGCTTTGTGCACAGAGCCCAGGCTCTGGGACATGAATGTGGACTTGCAACACCAAAGCCCACTGGCACGTGCCAAGGGAACTGGTCTCGAAGAGTGTGTATTCATTCAAGGGAGATGATACGTGTGCACCCCTAAACAAACATGGAACGAACATAGGGGACAGCTGTATACTTCTGTGTGCTAAAACTGTCACTCACTCTCTCATCCACTTTTCCATCGGGAGCGAAGGCCATGATGGAGGTGCAGAGGTCAACAAACGATTGACTTACAGCAGTTAGGCGACTTAAAAAAAATTCCATCGTAGCGCTAGGCAAAAAGTACTCTCCACCCAAAAATGCTCAGCATAAGCCCTGCTTCCGTTGGGTTCAGTTGAGGTGTTTCCACGGCCCTGTCGTGTGATAGAAGCATCCTAACTGCATTTCAGGGCACGTGAGAAGCATCCTAAGTGGAGCATTTCGGAGCACGTGAACTTATTTTCAAGCGCTTTATCCCGCGTCCACTAAAGCCTCTGCTCTCACTGAAAACTTGACCTCCCCCACAAATGCCCCCTTTTCAGATAACTATGTTCCTGTCCGCCACCGCCCATAAAGTGCATGGGCCGCTGGAGCCGATTAGATGGGGGTGTGGTATTCGGGGGGGACGCAGCCTGGTGTTGGGTTACAGGGAGAGCCCCCGCTGTGCTGCAGAGACAAGGCCGCCTGACCAGGACACTGGGAGGGAAAAGTGCCAATGAAATAATAAAGCGCTCTCCGCGGGTCTCAAAGCGCTCCAACGGCACAGGCACGGGTAGAGAAGGCAAAATATAGTACATACCCTAGCATTGGAATACCAGGGAAGGTACACAAGAAGAAAGGGAAAGAAGGGGTCTGGGTGGGGGAGAGGGTAGCGCCACCCCCGAACAACAGTGTGAATCATTCTTTAGCCCACTTTCATCGCAGCAGCGCTACTCTGCCGGCTGTTTTTAGCGGAGTTGTTATTGTTTCTGGCCTATTACCCAAAAGTCAAACTTAGTTTGCATTAATTCCGAGTAAGGCGTTTGCCTTGCTGCTCACTCGGCTCTCACCTCAGGAACGACCAGCTTGTTCTGCGGCGACATCAGTCGACTGTCCGGCATGCTAGAGGCTAGAGGGGCTCCAGGGTGGGCAGGCAGCACGGGGCTCACATGAAGAAATCCCTCGTGAAATGTAACATAGGCAAAGCATCATTGGGATAAAGAAAGACTGGGGAAAAACGTAACATTCTAACCTAGACCATGCAGTTTGCATGCAGCTCTTTGATGACAGTTCATGGGTTACTGTGCTAGATTAGGATAGTAACCAATGAACTGCTGTAACAAAAGATATCTGTGACAGAAGCAGTAACTTACTCAGCTATTCACATACTATATAGTTCTGTGATCGGCATAGCCCAGCTCTTTGCAGCAGACACATTTACCCTCCACACTACTTTATGATGAGTCAAAACTGCCACTAGACAAAACTCTGATCTCCCTTCAGCAGGAACATTAATCATCAGCGTTATCTTGACATTTTGTGATGCTGCTTGATAAGGGCTGGGCACACAAGGAACTCTGTGGCATATGTGTTAAAACCCATAAGGTATTTCTAAACACAGTGCTCCTCCTCCCACAGCTTAGTGCCAGGTGCAGCTGCACTGGTTGCACCGCCCTAAAGCCGACCCTGGCTGTATTTTTAGATGGTTTAGGGATGGAGGCACCTGCCGTGTCTAGCTATCTATGTTTATTAATCAGACTCAGAGTTTCTGCTTGTAAGGTAGCCTCGTGGGTAATGCACTTGCTGCAGAAATGCTTTTGTGGAACATCTGATCACATGTACGAATCATCACACAGGTTTAAAATGTCTGCTGCAGAGCTTTACCGTTACTATGAAGATTGAATGTTTGTAGTCTAAGTAAAATGTTTTTCTGGGCTATTTCTTTTTGTACCAAGGTTCTTGGTAAAAACAGTTCAGTGGGTTGTGTGCCTCTGCCAATATCTGCATGTAACCTGCAAGGAATGAGTTCTGAGGCCGAGTCGGGCAACTTCCTGGGACCCTGTGACAGTGCGTACAGCGCGCTGGTGGCTGCAGGAATTGACTGCGGCTGCGCTCATCTGTTGATCCTATCCCGCTCAGCGTGAGACCATCAACATCAATTAACCAGCAGAGGGGGCGTGGCTGATACTCAGTGATGACGTCAGGAGCCTGGGAGAGCAGTCTCTGCGCTTGCCAGAGAGGCACGTTTCATTAGGCTCAGGGTTCCCCCGTCCTGATTATAAAGCAGAGCAGAGACGAGGCTGCAGAGCTGTGTTACACAGCGTAACCAGATTGGTGTCACCCCATGATGGTGTCACCCGGTGCGGTCCGCACCCCCCGCACTCCCCTAGTGACGCCGCTGTTCATACACTAAGGGCCATATGTATCATTCAAAATTGCGATCGCAAGTTAGCTAAGTGGGATGTATTAAGGTAAAACTGCCTCGCAAAATAAGGAATCGCAAAATTTGTGATTCCTTATTTTGCAATTGCACTTAAGGAATCGCACATTTTGTGATACCTTAACCCCTTCGCTGCTAGGCCTTTCCCCCCGTGCTAAGACTTTTTTTTGGCCATTTGGTGTAGTGCGCGCTTAGGCCCCTGTAACTTTTTGACCACATAAGGTATCCACACAAAATTTGCATCCTTCTCTTCCAACATCATGGAGATTCTAAAGGTACCCAGGGTTTGGGGATTCCCCTGGATGGGTCCCAGAAATTAGCCAAAATACAGCAAAATATTTTTCTTTTTGGAAAAACTGGAACAACGGGCTACAAATGAAAGTGTCTGGGTTTCTCCCTGCAAATATTATCAAAAAAGGGTTTGTGGGGCTGAAATCACAATTTTCCCAGCTTTTAGGGAATGACAGACTTTTGTCAGAAAACCAACATTTTTTACACAGTTTTGGCATTTTTCTAGGACATAGCCTATTTTTGCTATTTTTTGTGCTTTCAACCTCCTTCCAGTTAATGGTAGAAATGGGTGTGAAAGTAATAATGGATCCTGGAAAGCTATACATTTTATAAAATTAGACACAATTCTGAATTCAGCAAGCGGTCATTTGTGTAAATCCATCAAGGTTTCGTTATAGAAACTAACAGTTAAATATAGGAAAAATTGAAAATTAGTTGAAAAAAACAGCCTTATGTGTCAACGTTTTCACCTGTAACCAGGGCCGGACTGGCCGTAGCGGGCACCGGGCAATCCCCGGTGCGCCGTACGGGTGGGGGCTGTTTTTGGGTGCCTGGGGCCGTTTTTGTTACATGGCCTCAAAATCGGCCCTGTAACAACATCGGCCGAAAACCGGCCCTGACAAAAAGCTCGGCGGCATCCTCCCCCCCCCCACGGGGAGGGGGGCGGCCGGGCACTTTGCCAGGGCTGGTTGTGGTTCCCAGTCCGGCCCTGCCTGTAACTTCTTCTAGTTATGACAGCTCTTTGAAAGCAATATACCGTTACATCCACTGGACCTTACTGGTTGTGGGGATATATAGGACTTGTAGGTTCACCAAGAACCCGACGAACCCAGAGTCAAAAACTGAGCAGCAATTTGCAGTGGTTTTTATTATGTTCCGGGTATATAGCAATTATTGTGGGAAAATGTATACATGGAAAAATCGGTATGAAAGACACCTATGTATTTCTGAAATGGGAACAAATTATAGAGTTTAGAAACAGTACATATTTGCACCTTTTCGAAATTGGGAATACTCATACAAGCATGAGAATTATCGGTCATTTTTCAAAATGACTTCTTTTTTACACAATGTCTTTAATTTGGAAGGCAGAAATGCATCAAAAATCAATAGGTAATAACAATTGCTTTACAAATATGAATTACCCTAAGTCTCCCAAAAAAAATGGTACCTCACTTGTGTGGGTAGGCATAGTGCCCACGATAGAAAATTGCTCAAAACCCAACGTGAACACACCACATTTTCACAATGAAAATGTACCCTTTTTTTGCGAAGTGTCTAGCTGTAGTTTTTGAACACTAGCTCTGCCGGCACCTGGGGAAACCTAGCAAACCTATACATTTTTTAAAACGAGACACCCAGGGCAATCCAGGATGGGGTGACTTGACTGCCTCCCACCAGGTTCTGTTACCCAGAATCCCTTGCAAACCTAAAAAATTGTCCAAAAAAACACATTTCCCCCACATTTCTGTGGTGGAAAGTTCTGGAATCTGCATGGGTCCACAATTTTCCACCCACCCCGCGTTCCCCAAAGTCTTTTGAGAAAAATGGTACCTCACTTGTGTGGGTCGGCCTAGTGCCCGCGACAGGAAACGGCGCAAAACGCAATGTGGACACGCCTCAATTTCGCAGTGAAAAATGACCCTTTTTTGGCAAAGTGCTTAGCTGTAGTTTTTTAACCCAAGCTCTGCCGGCACCTAGGGAAACCTAGCACACCTATACATTTTTGAAAACTAGACACCCAGGGGAATGCAGGATGTGGTGACTTGACTGCCTCCCACGAGGTTCTGTTACCCAGAATCCCTTGCAAACCTAAAACATTGTCACAAAAACCACATTTTCCCCACATTTCTGTGGTGGAAAGTTCTGGAATCTGCGTGGATCCACAAATTTCCACCTACCCCGCGTTCCCCAAAGTCTTACGAGAAAAATGGTACCTCACTTGTGTGGGTCGGCCTAGTGTCTGCGACAGGATATGGCGCAAAATGCAATGTGGTCACACCTCAATTTCGCAGTGAAAAATGACCCTTTTTTGGCAAAGTGCCTAGCTGTCGTTTTTTAACCATAGGACTGCCGGGACCTAGGGAAACCTAGCAAACCTATACATTTTTTAAAACTAGACACCCAGGGGAATCCAGGATGGGGTGACTTAGCTGCCTCCCACCAGGTTCTGTTACCCAGAATCCCTTGCAAACCTAAACAATTGTGAAAAAAAACACATTTTCCCCAAATTTCTGTAGTGGAAAGTTCTGGAATCTACGTGGATCCACAAATTTCCACCCACCCCGCGTTACCTAAAGTCTTACAAGAAAAATGGTACCTCACTTGTGTGGGTGAGCCTTGTGCCCGTGACAGGAAACGGTGCAAAACGCAAAGTGGTCACACCTCAATTTTGCAGGGAAAAATGACCCTTTTTTGGCAAAGTGCCTAGCTGTAGTATTTTAACCATAGCTCTTCAGGCACCTAGGCAGACCGAGCAAACCTATAGATTTTTTAAAACTAGACACCCAGGGGAATCCAGGATGGGGAGACTTGCCTCCCTCCCACCAGGTTCTGTTACCCAGAATCCCTTGCAAACCTAACAAATTGTCCAAAAAAACACATTTTCCCCAAATTTCTGTAGTGGAAAGTTCTGGAATCTGCGTGGATCCACAAATTTCCACCCACCCCGCGTTCCCTAAAGTCTTACAAGAAAAATGGTACCTCACTTGTGTGGGTGAGCCTTGTGCCCGTGACAGGAAACGGTGCAAAACGCAACGTGGTCACACCTCAATTTTGCAGGGAAAAATGACCCTTTTTTGGCAAAGTGCCTAGCTGTAGTATTTTAACCATAGCTCTTCAGGCACCTAGGCAGACCGAGCAAACCTATAGATTTTTTAAAACTAGACACCCAGGGGAATCCAGGATGGGGAGACTTGCCTGCCTCCCACCAGGTTCTATTACCCAGAATCCCTTGCAAACCTAAAAAAATGTCAAAAAAACACATTTTCCCCACATTTCTGTGGTGGATAGTTCTGGAATCTGCGTGGATCCACAATTTTCCACCCACCACGCGTTCCCCAAAGTCTTCCGAGAAAAATGGTACCTCACTTGTGTGGGTTGGCCTAGTGCCCGCGACAGGAAACGGCGCAAAACGAACGTAGTCACATCTCAATTTCGGAGTGAAAAATTACCCTTTTTTGGCAAAGTGCCTAGCTGTAGTTTTTAAAACCCTAGCTCTGCCGGCACTTAGGGAAACCTAGAAAACCTATACATTTTTGAAAACTAGACACCCAGGGGAATCCAGGATGGGGTGACTTGACTCCCTCCCACCAGGTTCTGTTACCCAGAATCCCTTGCAAACCTAACAAATTGTCCAAAAAAACACATTTTCCCCAAATTTCTGTAGTGGAAAGTTCTGGAATCTGCGTGGATCCACAAATTTCCACCCACCCCGCGTTCCCCAAAGTCTTACAAGAAAAATGGTACCTCACTTGTGTGGGTCAGCCTTGTGCCCGCGACAGGAAACGGTGCAAAACGCAACGTGGTCACACCTCAATTTTGCAGGGAAAAATGACCCTTTTTTGGCAAAGTGCCTAGCTGTAGTATTTTAACCTTAGCTCTTCCGGCACCTAGGCAGACCGAGCAAACCTATAGATTTTTTTAAACTAGACACCCAGGGGAATCCAGGATGGGGAGACTTGCCTGCCTCCCACCAGGTTCTATTACCCAGAATCCCTTGCAAACCTAAAAAAATGTCAAAAAACCACATTTTCCCCACATTTCTGTGGTGGATAGTTCTGGAATCTGCGTGGATCCACAATTTTCCACCCACCACGCATTCCCCAAAGTCTTCCGAGAAAAATGGTACCTCACTTGTGTGGGTCGGCCTAGTGCCCGTGACAGGAAACGGCGCAAAACGAACGTAGTCACATCTTAATTTCGGAGTGAAAAATTACCCTTTTTTGGCAAAGTGCCTAGCTGTAGTTTTTAAAACCCTAGCTCTGCCGGCACTTAGGGAAACCTAGAAAACCTATACATTTTTGAAACCTAGACACCCAGGGGAATCCAGGATGGGGTGACTTGACTCCCTCCCACCAGGTTCTGTTACCCAGAATCCCTTGCAAACATAACAAATTGTCCAAAAAAACACATTTTCCCCACATTTCTATGGTGGAAAGTTCTGGAATCTGCGTTGATCCACAAATTTCCACCCACCCCGCATTCCCCAAAGTCTTACGAGAAAAATGGTACCTCACTTGTGTGGGTTGGCCTAGTGCCCGCGGCAGGAAACGGTGCAAAACACAGCGTGGTCACGCCTCAATTTCTCAGTGAAAAATGACCCTTTTTTGACAAAGTGCCTAGCTGTAGTTTGTAAAGCCTAGCTCTGCCGGCACCTAGGTAAACCTACCGAACCCACACATTTCTGAAAACTAGACACCTGGGGGCTTCCAGGGAGGTATGGCTTGCGTGGATCCCCCAACGTTTCCTTACCCAGAATTCCCTGCAAACCTCAATTGTAGCTGATTGGGAAAGTGTGGCATCACCAGGCTAACACAAATTTCCCACCAACCAGCGTTCCCCCAGGTCTCCCGATACAAATGTTGCCTCACTTGTGTGGGAGGTCCAAGTACCCGCGACAGGCAAGGGCTCAAAACGTAGTGAGGTGACGTCACAATATCCTATCTCAAAACCACCTGGTTTTGCAAGGGGGGTGTCAGATGCCCCACAAGACTTACCTCTGCTTGTGAAGCAATTCCGCAGAGACGACAAGAGCACCCGCCCCTGTACCCACCTGACCCTTGTGGAATGTAGGACCCAGCAGGGATGAGATGGACGCAGGGAAGGGAGCCAGACAAGAATGTAGAGGCTTGGTGTGTGGTGTGGAGCTTGCGGGGTATCTCGGTGCCAACTGGAAAACAGGAAAGAACCAGATCAGAAAAGAACCACACCTCCCACTTTCTGAGCAACCCTTAAAACACACACAGAAAAGGTTCTCCTTCTGGGAACTCACCAGTGCTTCTGTAGACTACGGTACCCAGAAATCATTGCAGCTCCAAAGAAGGATAATCAAGGTGAGGTGCTCCTGCGCAAAGGTACCCAAGCAAAACCAAGGGAAAGCGCTCCTGCGCAATGTGCAATAAATAAATGTCAAACCAGAAGGCAAAGCGCTCCTGCGCGTACAGCATAACTAATGCTTAGTCACAACTAAAAACGTGGCATCCCTGGAAGGCAAACGTAAGCTATGAACAACGCTCCAGCTCTGTGGAGCTATTCCCCAATGCAGCGCTCCTGCGCGATGGGAAAACAAAACAACTGTGAGGAAAACCCAAAGTAAAGCACTCCTGTGCAATAACCCTTAACCCCCGTACAGCGCACCTGCGCGGCAAGGGTTAATGTAGGCAGAAAACGAACTGCCCTGGATAGCGCTCCAGCGCAGAGAGACCAAAGAAAACCAAGCAAGCGCTCCTGCGCGAGTACAACATAGAACAAACAACAGCGCTCCTGCGCGGCAAGGGTTCACAGGTCGGAGAAAAGTTCAATACCTCGACTCCCGTTCCAGCGCGGCGAGGAAAGAAAACAAACAGCGCTCCAGCGCGGAGTAGAACAGCTGATTCTTGACGCGTCTTCAGCTCCGGGAACATCAATCGCGTCTCAGGAGAATCCGGAAGGAATTCGAATCACGGAGCCGGCGGGAAACGCGATGTTTAAGCGTTTCCCCCGGAAGTGCTTCTGTAGACTAAGGTTAGCTGCCAAGGACTAGACCGGGACTCAACTTCCTCCCGGAAGGGAGTATCCCGGCATTTCTGTGTGTGTGTAGCGGGGATAACGGGGAACGGCAAGCGCCGTGAAACATGACAGTACCTCCCCCCCCAAAACAGATTCCCCCAACACCCCCGGAACTCAGAAAGGGGAGGCAGGGCGAGGGCTCAGAGGGTGACTCAGATGAAAAGCACGGACCAGAACGGGAGCATGGCGTACATGGGATAAGGGCTCCCAAGACCGCTCATCCGGACCGCACCCCTTCCAGTCCACCAGGTAGAATAGCTTACCCCTGGGACGACGAGACCCCAAGATGGCCCTGACCTCATACTCAACATGGTCCTCCACCACTACCGAAGAAGGAGGAGAGGGAACAGCGCTACCAGAACGGACCACCTGCAGAAGGGAGACATGGAAGACCGGGTGGATCTTCATGTGCGGAGGAAGCGAGAGCTTCATAGCCACGGGGTTGACCAACTTCTCGATGACAAAGGGACCCACAAAATGGGGCAACAGTTTCTTGGGGCCATGCACGTTGAGGTGCCAAATGGAAAGCCACACCCTGTCACCCAAGCGGTATTCGGGCTACTTCTGTCTATGAGCATCAGCATGCGCCTTGTAGGTGTCCTTCGCCTTGGCCAACTCAAACCGTGCTTGCTGCCAGAGTCTGCGCAGGGAATCATGATAAGACCGTACTGTTGGTAACTGGCTGTCCAGGGGTTCCTCCCAGGCAGTAGTGCGAGGGTGACGGCCGTGGAGGCAAAAGAAGGGGGACATGCCGATGGCCGAATGCTTGCTGTTGTTGTATGCGTATTCCGCCATCCATATCACCTCAGACCATTCCTTCTCAACCATAAGCAGCAAACAACGGAGGTACTGCTCCATGGTGTGGTTTGTTCTTTCAGCCTGACCGTCGGTCTGGGGGTGGTACGCTGAGGACAGGCGCACGTCCATCTCAAGTATCCTGCATACCTCCTTCCTGAAGCGGGACACGAATTGCAAGCCCCGGTCCGTTATGACCACTGATGGAATGCCATGGAGGCGAACCACCTCGTGTACGAAGACCAAGGCCAGTTCCGCTGCTGTGGGTAATTTCACCAAGGGAACGAAATGCGCCATCTTGGAGAGGTGGTCCACTACGGTGAGAACCGTGGTGTGACCAGTCTTGGTGAGCGGAAGTTCGACCACGAAATCCATGGAGATGGTGTGCCACGGATACGGTGGCACAGGGATGGAACGCAGAAGACCAACAGAAGGCTCTGAACTGTTCTTGCCTAGCAGACAAACGGCACAGTTTGTCACATGGTTTCTCGTGTCGGTCACCATTGTTGGCCATCAAAACTGTCTCTGTACGAGATCGAGCGTCTTGTGATAGCCAGGGTGGCCGGAGAGTACATGATCGTGGCACATGCGGACTGCTCTCGTCTGACAAGGCACCCCAGGAAGGTACAACCGTTCTCCTCTGAACAGCAACCCGTTCACACAAGTCACACCTTCGTATCCCTCTGCCAGGACAACTGGATCAGACTGCTTTGTGTAATTTTTCACCAGAGTCATGAAGTCCGAGGATGCTACAACGCCCTGGAAGTGTTTCTCCGATATTATGGAAACATGCTCGGCGTTTTCGGCATCCTCGTCGGATTCGTCTAGCCCCGAAAGGGCATCTGCTTTGGCGTTTTCTTTCCCGGGTCGGAACGTGATCACAAAGTTATACTCATTGAAGAATAGGGTCCATCGAAGCTGTCGGGCTGTGAGGGCACGTGCTGAACGTAGAAACTGGAGGCTCCTGTGGTCTGTGTAGATGGTTACTGTGTGTTTGGCGTCTTTTAGGAAGTGGCGCCATTCCTCGAATGCTGTCTTGATTGCTAGGAGCTCCCGGTCGGACACGGTGTAGTTGCGTTCAGCAGGTTGGAGTTTCTTGGAGTAAAAGGCCACTGGATGCAGCTGTCCTGTGCTGGTGCTTCTTTGTGATAACACGCCTCCTATGGCGTCCTTAGAGGCGTCTGCCTCCACTATGAAGGGCTGCTCGGTATCAGGATGCACCAGAACTGGGGCTATGGTAAAACGCCTTTTTAGTTCTTGGAAGGCGTTGTCTGCTTTCTGATCCCAACCAAAACGCACCCCTTTGCACAACAAGCGAGTAATAGGAGCCACCATCTTGGAGAAGCCTGTGATGAATCGATGGTAGTAGCTGGAAAAACCTAGGAACCTTTGGACCCCTTTTACGGACTCCGGAGTAGGCCAAGACAAGATGGCTTCTACTTTTTTGTTGTCCATTTGGATGCCTGCCGGAGTGATGATGTGCCCCAGGAACTCAACAGAGGTGACGTGAAAAACGCTCTTCTCCAGTTTCTCGTACAAACGGTGTCTTCCCAGCTGTTGGAGGACGGAACGCACGTGCTGCACGTGTTCTGCGATGGTCTGTGAATATATCAAGATATCGTCTATGTAGACAATACAGAAGACGTCTATGTAGTCCCTCAACACCTCGTCGATGAAGAACTGGAATGCTGTGGGGGCGTTACAGAGTCCGAAAGGCATGACCTGGTATTCGTCACAAGCAAAATTCCCCTTCTTGGCACACTAGATTTCTAAGGACTCACACGCACATTCTGTCACCAGAACAAGACACCCAAATTAGAACCTAATCCAATATTCAAATGCTGAAATACAATGTATTTTATTAAAAACAAATCATATAGCTTTATACAGTAACAAATTCATATATCACAGAGATAAAAAATTAAAAACATAATTCAATGTACATAATTATTGATACTCGACAAACAAAGACATGGGGAGAAATAGTAAGAAACAATGTTTTCTTATCAGCAAAGATGGAAGACATATGATCAAGATCAACTCCTTTCCTAGGTAGTAATGCCCCTTGATAGTTCGGAAAGCAGATGTCGATAAAATCTATAGTCTTCCTTCTATACTTGCGTCGACGCGTTTCGGTGGGACTCTACACATAAAAGACCACCTTCTTCAGGACAAATATAATATTCTCCCATGGAGTATACGTGCAATCTAAATCAAATAACAGAATATCCACATTACAAATATGTCCAACAGTTTACACATTAAAATATATTAGATAAAACACTGTTCTTTTATACATGGGCATCTCTGTCCAATTACATTGATTAAATTCAAAGAAACAAAACTATACTACATATTGACAAAAGTGTTGTTCTCCTGGTGACTCCATACAGCTCATTCAATTAGAACCAATAAGATCACAAAACACTGCAAACAATGCCATCCTTTTTACATTCTATTGCAACACAACAGGTTAATAATAAATCCTGTATATATGTACCTTATAGTATTGGATAATACGCTAGGATATGGTGACTACTTAGGGGTCCTTGCCTCCTTGTCTTGCACCACAAACGATATTAGATGAAGTTGCACGGATATTGACGTGTCAATCTAAAAGAATTGAGAGACTAGTGCTTTAAAATAGAGTCTCATTTCTTCCACAAGTAAAGACTGTGGAGTACCCACCATAATCATCAATTTACCTGTCATCCTGTGTTCATGTGGTCACCTGATTCAGATATTTAAAAGCCACAACCACACCTGCAAAAGAAGTCCAGGAATGTATATTGTTCATATGGGACAACTCTGAGTTATTAAATGTTATCAGGCATACCAAAGCACTTTTGATTGGAAACATAAATTTACCTTAATTAATACGTGGAGACTGAATGTTCGTTAAAAAAGAGGACAAACTTCTGGGGAGGCCTTATTAAGTGCACTCACTCACTCTTGCTATCTCGATCCTCGATCCCAGCTTGATTTAGAGGTTCCTTTATTTGGCTGAAAGGACAAGAGCACCGTGTTCAGTCGTTATTCATTCATGATCATGTTAATGGTGCCTTTCCGTCATTAGAATAATTCCCATGAATAACTATTTCTAGGGAAAGAGCCCATTGCTCCTGCGCACAACCACTAGTTATGGAATCAGGCACCAAAGCATTAGCCTTCTCTACCAATGCAAAGTGCTTATTCCACCCTCTTAAGTCAAAACGCAGCTGCAACCTTATCGGTAAAGATGGTGCGATTGAACACATCCCTGTTCAGCTATGTGCTGATCCATCTAATATCCCAATCACAAGTAAGGAACAGCTACTGGCATAGGGCTAGAGGGAAGACTTCCTATATTAAATGGAAGCGCGACCTAATGTCTCATAGTGCAACCCTCGCTGTGCCTTAGAGGAGAACAATCCCCAGGTACAAACAATCCCTGCATGGGCGGTAAATTTAGAACAGACCCCTATTAAGACCTATAGCGAATCCACATCCGTACCGCTATCATGGATTTACAATGCAATTCCCTCGGGGCCAGAGAGTACACCGCCTCCAATCTACAATATGCCGGCCAAAAGTCTAGCCTTAACTCACCTCATTCGCCCGGCGTCGAAGCCTCGTAACGATATACGGGTCCACACGTCTCGACAAGTGCACCTCAACACGGTCCCCTTTATATACCCCGTGCATGAGGAGCTATCCCAGTAAACGAGCAACAGCTGTTCACTTGATGGAAAAGTTGGAATTCCACCATGGCGGCCATCTTGAAGTGTCTTACACCTGGCCAAAAATATATGGAAGTCCCGTCTTATGTGGAAACCACATATAACAGATAACCTAATTGCCGACTTCAACTACATGCCTAATATTTTCATCGCTGCTGATATTAGTGACAACGTCACCTACACGATAAAACAAATGAACTAGAGAGATACTCGGACATCTTTGAATTCCTAAATAGATCGGTCCCGCTTCATGTTATTTCAAATAGGAAGTCACACCCACCCCGCTGTATTACTAGCCACTATGGCGGCCATCTTGAACTCTCAAACGCTTGAAAGGGCTAAGTACTGTTAATATGCCCTAAACAAGAACCGTTTGGAACATTGTTTCTTACTATTTCTCCCCATATCTTTGTTTGTCGAGTATCAATAATTATGTACATTGAATTATGTTTTTAATTTTTTATCTCTGTGATATATGAATTTGTTACTGTATAAAGCTATATGATTTGTTTTTAATAAAATACATTGTATTTCAGCATATGAATATTGGATTAGGTTCTAATTTGGGTGTCTTGTTCTGGTGACAGAATGTGCGTGTGAGTCCTTAGAAATCTAGTGTGCCAAGAAGGGGAATTTTGCTTGTGACTAGTGTCTTTTGGTGCTCTATCCCTTTCTTGTGGTACGGAGCCCCTCTCTTCTCTTGTTTAAGATGACCTGGTATTCGAACAGACTGAATTTCGTCCGGAAGGCGGTCTTCCATTCGTCACCCTTTCGGACTCTGACTAGATGGTAAGCACCCCGCAGGTCGAGCTTTGTGTAAACGGAGGCGTTTTTTACCTGATCCAGGAGGTTGGAGATCAATGGTAGTGGGTACCGGTTCTTCACGGTGATGGCGTTCATCGATCTAAAGTCTATACAGGTCCTCAGATCACCTTCCTTCTTCGACACGAAGAAAAGAGGAGAGGAAACCGGAGACCTGGAATGACGAATAAAACCGTTGTCCAGATACTCGTCCAGAGAGGATCGAAGGTGGATGTTCTCTTTCTCCGTGAGAGAATAAATTCTGCTGCATGGCAACGTGGAGCCGGGGATCAGGTCTATTCGGCAGTCGAATGACCGATGTGGTGGCAGAGTGTTGGCTCCCTTCTTGTCGAATACTTCCGCTAGGTCCTGATATTCCTCCGGTATGGCTGCTTGGGAAACCACTCCCATGCCTTGTGATGGCAGCGATCGTGCTTGTATGGAGCGAGCACCTAGTAGGTTGTCCTTCGCATAATAGGTCCCACAGCAGTGTTCCGAATCCAGGTGTATGATTCGGGACACCCAATTAATGCGGGGATTGTGCTTCACCAACCACGGCAAACCCAATATGACCTTGAATTGAGGGGCGTCGATGACGTCAAAGCTGATGGACTCGGCGTGGTGGTTAGCAAAGGACATAGTCATGTTCTCGGTTCGATGCCTGATAGGGCGGGAAGTCAAGTCCGTTCCATCAACAGCCTTGACTGTTTCTGGTTGTGCTTTTGACACTGTGTTCATGCCCAAGGCACGTGAAAAAACGGTATCAATAAAGCTGCCTGTCGCACCGGAATCCAACATAGCGGTTACCAGCCAGGTTCTGCCCGCCTGATTCTGTAAGGACACTTCCACGCCTACGTGGTGACTGCCGTCGAATACTGCAGGGATCGCTGAGGTGCAATACGAAGAACCCAGAGGATGGATCCCCTTGTCTACTGGGTTGTCTCATTTCCCGTCTTGTCGCCTTTGGTGATGGGCAACGTAAAAGGCCTTCTGCCCCGAGGTTTAGTTGGTTTCACCGGACATTCCCTGACGAAGTGTCCGCTTTTACCACAGTACAGGCATTGGTTCTGCTTCCTCCTTTTTTCTCTTTCTTGACTAGTCAAGGGTCCTCTTATGCCACCGATCTGCATGGGTTCAGGAGCCTCGCCCTGGGGAGTGGATTCTTCTTTGGCCTTTTCTGCGCCCTTGTCCCCAAAGGACAAGAAACGGTTGTCACTGCCTTTTCCCTTCTCGGTCCTTCTTTCCTGTAGTCGGAAGTTCATTTTCACCACCAAATCGATGAAAGGACCTATTTCGTCAGGCGGATTGGGTAACTGTGATATGAGATCCTTCAGGTCATCACGCAATCCCCGATAGAACACTGATACCTTCTTACCCTCAGGCCAATGGGCCTCGATAACAAGCCTGCTGAACATGGTGATGTAATGAAGCAGGTCTTGGTTGCCTTGTTTTAGGTTGAGCAACTCATTGTCTGCGGCTTGCACAAAGGTGTGACGAGCGAACATACGCCGCATGGCTTCCTTAAATGTCGGCAGGTGGTTGAGCATGGGATCGTCGTTTTCTACCAATGCAATGGACCACTGAGCGGCGTCCCCGCCCATGTATGATAGAACGTATGCGACCTTGGATGCATCATCGGGAAAAGCCGCGGTTCTGGCCATGAAATGCAGGTGGCATTGATGGATGAATATTCCGTACTTGGTGCTGTCACCGTAGAAGCGTTTGGGTGGTGCCAGCTGTACAGGATGGGGGGTGACGACTTGTATGGCTGTGTCCTGGTTGGTGGCAGCGGAGGACCCCCCAAAGGTAAACGTAGGCTGTCTCAACAGCCCTTTTTGTCTGACTCTGGGGCTAGGGGTAGTTCCCCAAGGACTGGTGATCCCGGCTGCCATCTGGCCCTGTAGGGCAGTCATGTCATGGCGTAAACTGAGGTTCTCTGCCTGCATGGCAGCCAGCTTGACTGCTATGTCTTGCAAGGTAACCTCCGGGTCGCCCATGTCGTCTGGGCGGAATAGTTATCGTGGGCTTCGAATTCTGTCAGATGCCCCACAAGACTTACCTCTGCTTGTGAAGCAATTCCGCAGAGACGACAAGAGCACCCGCCCCTGTACCCATCTGACCCTTGTGGAATGTAGGACCCAGCAGGGATGAGATGGACGCAGGGAAGGGAGCCAGACAAGAATGTAGAGGCTTGGTGTGTGGTGTGGAGCTTGCGGGGTATCTCGGTGCCAACTGGAAAACAGGAAAGAACCAGATCAGAAAAGAACCACACCTCCCGCTTTCTGAGCAACCCTTAAAACACACACAGAAAAGGTTCTCCTTCTGGGAACTCACCAGTGCTTCTGTAAACTACGGTACCCAGAAATCATTGCAGCTCCAAAGAAGGATAATCAAGGTGAGGCGCTCCTACGCAAAGGTACCCAAGCAAAACCAAGGGAAAGCGCTCCTGCGCAATGTGCAATAAACAAATGTCAAACCAGAAGGCAAAGCGCTCCTGCGCGTACTGCATAACCAATGCTTAGTCACAACTAAAAACGTGGCATCCCTGGAAGGCAAACGTAAGCTATGAACAACGCTCCAGCTCTGTGGAGCTATACCCCAATGCAGCGCTCCTGCGCGATGGGGAAACAAAACAACTGTGAGGAAAACCCAAAGTAAAGCACTCCTGTGCCATAACCCTTAACCCCCGTACAGCGCACCTGCACGGCAAGGGTTAATGTAGGCAGAAAACGAACTGCCCTGGATAGCGCTCCAGCGCAGAGAGACCAAAGGAAACTAAGCAAGCGCTCCTGTGCCAGTACAACATAGAACAAACAACAGCGCTCCTGCGCGGCAAGGGTTCACAGGTCGGTGAAAAGTTCAATACCTCGACTCCCGTTCCAGCGCGGCGAGGAAAGCAAACAAACAGCGCTCCAGCGCGGAGTAGAACAGCTGATTCTTGATACGTCTTCAGCTCCGGGAACATCAATCGCGTCTCAGGAGAATCCGGAACGAATTCGAAGCACGGAGCCGGCGGGAAACGCGATGTTTAACCGTTTCCCCCGGAAGTGCTTCTGTAGACTAAGGTCAGCTGCCAAGGACTAGACCGGGACTCAACTTCTGCCCGGAAGTGAGTATCCCGGCATTTCTGTGTGTGTTTAGCGGGGATAGCGGGGAAACATGACAGGGGGTCACCTGGGATTTTTGGCCCCGTGCTCGGCGGCCATCTAGGGAAACCTACCAAATCCACACATTTCTGAAAACTAAACACCTGGGGGCTTCCAGGGAGGTATGGCTTGCGTGGATCCCCCAACATTTCCTTACCCAGAATCCCCTGCAAACCTCAATTTTAGCAGAAAAAAATCACCTTTTCACACATTTTTGTGTGGGAAAGTTGTGGCATCACCAGGCTTGGGCTCTCACAACTTTCCCACCACCCGGCGTTCCCCCACGTCTCCCGATAAAAATGGTGCCTCACTTGTGTTGGAGGCCCAAGTACCCGCAACAGGCAAGGGCCCAAAACGTTTTGAGGCAACATCAACATTGCCTATCAAAAAATGTTTTGGGCCCTTCCCTGTCGCGGGTACCTGGGCCTCCCACACAAGTGAGGCACCATTTTTATCGGGAGACCTGGAGGAACACTGGGTGGTGGGAAATTTGTGTGAGCCCAGTGATGCCACAACTTTCCCACACAAAAATGTGTGAAAAAAGTGATTTTTTTCAGCTACAATTGAGTTTTGCAGGGGATTCTGGGTAAGGAAACATTGGGGGATCCACGCAAGCCATACCTCCCTGGAAGCCCCCGGGTATCTAGTTTTCAGAAATGTGTAGGTTGGGTAGGTTTCCCTTGATGGCCGCCGAGCACGGGGCCAAAAACCCAGGGGACCTCCCTTGCAAAACCAGGTGGTTTTGAGATAGGCAATTTTGATGTCTCCTCACTACGTTTTGGGCCCTTGCCTGTCGTGGGTACTTGGGCCACCCACACAAGTGAGGCACCATTTTATCGGGAGACCTGGGTGGTGGGAAATTTATGTGAGCCCGGTGATGCCACAACTTTCCCACACAAAAATGTGTGAAGAAAGTGATTATTTCAGCTAAAATTGAGGTTTGCAGGGGATTCTGGGTAGGGAAACGCTGGGGGATCTACGCAAGCCATACCTCCTTGGAAGCCCCGGTTGTCTAATTTTCAGAAATGTGTGGGTTAGGTAGGTTTCCCTAGATGGCCGCCGAGCCCCTGACCAAAAGCTCATGGGATCCCTTTGCAAAACCAGGTTGGTTTGTGATAGGTAATTTTGATGTCACATCAATAGGTTTTGGGCCCTTCCCTGTCGCGGGTACTTGGCCCACCCATACAAGTGAGGTACCATTTCTATTGGGATACTCGGAAAAATGCTGGGGGATTGAAAATTTGTTGTTACTTTCCGGCGTGTGAAAGGCACATTGTGAGGTTTGCAGGACATTGTGGGTAAGATAACTTGTTGGGATCCACAAGAGAGACCTCACCATGCACTCCCATGGGTGTTTAGTTTACGACATTTGGTTGGATTTGGCACGAGGGCGAGTGATGGTTCAGTATATGAAATTGTATTAACAAAAGATTTTACAAAAATGAAATGCACTGTCAATAATTGAATGGACAAAAAACTGAACCAGTGACTCGCAGCTCGTGAGCTGTAAAGCCACTTCAAGGCACCAACCGCTTTACAGTCCATTCACACACCTTTCATACATGATACACACAAGACCATTTACACCACCATGCACAAAACCAACACATTACAACATTCATAAAAAAGGACAAGGTACACCCTGCTTGACAAAAACAGAAAAGACACATTTTTATGCACAACCACCAATTCCTCAAGCACACATACATACTGGTTGGATTTGGCACGAGGGTGAGTGATGGTTCAGTATATACAGTTGTATTAACCAGAGATTTCACAAAAATGAAATGCACTGTTAATTGAAAGGATGAGAAACTGAACCATTCACTTACAGCTCGTGAGCTGTAAAGCCACGACAAGGCACCAACCTCTTTACAGGCCATTCATACACCTTTCATACGTGGGACACATACAAAACCATTCACAACGCCAGCCACGGGCCCAGCACATTACAACACTCACACCAGCAGACAGCGCCATTCAAGGGCCCATCACTTTCACACACCCACATTCCTGACACAGCAACCACACCAGCTCACGGATTGCGTTGAGTGGCGTTTGGCTAGCAGTGTGTGTAGTGACCAGCAGCTAGTCACTACTCACACACCGCCAGCCAAGCACCAGTCCAAACTCACCGCCAGCCAAGTGCCAGTACAAAAACACACCGCCAGCCAAGCGCCAGTCCACGCACACCGCCAGCCAAGCGCCAGTCAACGCATATCGCCAGCCAAGCGCCAGTCCACGCACACTACACTGTCAGCCATGCGCCAGTCCACGCACACCGCCAGCCAAGCGCCTGGTCATGCACACCACACCGCCGACCAAGCGCCAGTCCACGCATACCGCCAGTCAAGCGTCAGTCCACGCACACCACACTGTCAGCCATGCGCCAGTCCACGCACACCACCAGCCAAGCACCAGGCCATTCACAACACATCGCCAGCCAAGCGCCAGTCCACGGAAACCGCCAGCCACGTGCCAGTCCATGCACACCACCAGCCAAGCGCCAGTACAAACACACCGCCAGCCAAGCGCCAGTACAAACACACTGCCAGCCAAGCACCAGTCCAAACACACTGCCAGCCAAGTGCCAGTACAAAAACACACCGCCAGCCAAGTGCCAGTCCACGCACACCACCAGCCAAGCGCCAGTCCACGCACACCGCTAGCCAAGCGCCAGTACAAACACACCACCAGCCAAGCGCCAGTACAAACACACCACCAGCCAATCGCCAGTCCACGCACACCGCCAGCCAAGCGCCAGTCCATGCACACCGCCAGACAAGTGCCAGTCAACGCACACCACACCGCCAGCCATGCGCCAGTCCATGCACACCACACCGCCAGCCAAGCGCCAGCCACGCACACCACATCACCAGCCAAGCGCCAGTCCACGCACACCACCATCACATTTAGGATTTTTTTTATATATAAATAAGAAAACACAAACAAATTGAAAATAGATACAAATCTACTAACACAAAAACTGAAACTAAATACACTACACAAATGCCAACCTTGAAACTGAACAAAAAATATTAAACAATAGAGGCCAGGCAGGTCACGTTACCAATCATGGATGCTCCCAAAAAGTCTTTTGCGTGTGGTACATTCTAAAACAAGCAGGCACACACAGCCCAGGGTTAGAAGGACACTCAGGGCAGTACATGCGAGTCTCCTTCTGCATACCTCTTCACCAACAGACTCTACATCTCCTATTGGGAAAGTCTTTTGAGGGTGTGGGAGGAATGTGATCAGGAAAGTGGCAATCTTTCAATCTAGCAACATCCTCCACCACTCCAACTCTAGGAACACTTGCCTGTTCCACTAAAACAAGGCTGCCTATTACAGACTCCTGAAACTTAGCAAAAGTCATCTTTGACTCAGGACAATAATCCTGGAACACAACAAAAGCATTAAAGGTTGCCAAGTGGAAAAGATGGATAGCCAACTTCTTGTACCAAATGTAAGCCTTTTGAAGAGCAGCGTAAGGTTCCAACCTCTGATCTACTCTGTCAACACCACCCATGTGCCTATTATAGTCTAAAATGCACACAGGTTTGCGCACTTCAGCAACCTGACCCCAAACAGTCACAGGTGAAGTGCTTTCATCATGGATAGTAGTCAGCATGTAGACATCTCTCCTGTCTGAAAACTTCACAGCTAGAAGCTCCTCGCAACGCAACACACTTCACTGTCCCCGCACAAGCTTTTGACAAACAAGTTCTTTTGGGAAACCTTTACGGTTAGAGTGGATTGTGCCACAAGCAACAGTGTCCACTTTGGCCAATTCCTTGAACAACCGCACACCAGTGTAGAAGTTATCTACATATAAATGGTGGCCTTTGTTAAAAAATCCTCTACCAAGTTCCCACACAATTTTCTCAGTCACTCCAAAAGTGGACGAACAACCAGGGGGGTTAATCCTGGATTCCTTACCAGTGTACACCCTGAAATTAGAGACATATCCAGTCCTACTGTCACACAGCATATAAAGCTTAATTCCATAGAGTGCCCTCTTACTAGGAATGTATTGCCTAAAAACCAAGCGGCCCTGGAACAACACCAAAGACTCATCCACTGCTATTTCTTTCCCTGGAGCATGGATCTCAGAAAATCGATCAACAAAGTGATCAAGGACAGGCCGAATCTTAAAAAGATGGTCACAATCAGGGTGATCTCGTGGCAACGCTAAAACATTATCGACAAAATGCATCCTCCAAAGCAGAAGCAAATACCGATCACGACTCATGACTGCCGGAAATATAGCAGTTGCCATCAAGGGACTAATAGACCAATATGAAGACATTGATGGCTTCCTTAGCAAGCCCATCAAAAAAGTTAAACCCAAGAACTTCTTAATCTCATCCAGATTTGTGGGAGTCCACCGGGTAGCTCTAGAGTGGGGCTTAAGGCTGGCACTGTTGTCCCTCAAAAACTGTTCGGCATACAAATTAGTCTGCTCAACAATCTCTGCCAAAAATACATCATCCATAAACAACTGAAAAAATGTATTGGCAAAAAGTTTTCAGTATTCACTCTACACCCTGGAACACCAGTAAAGTCTGGCAATGCTGGCTGCACCATCCCTGGGGCAACCCAGACGTCAGCACTTTCAACGGGAAGCCTTGCAGCCCCAGGCTGCAGTCCAGATGCCTCTTGCCGCACTATACCAACGGGAAGCCTTGCAGCCCCAGATCCCTCTTGCCGCACTACACCAACGGGAAGCCTTACAGCCCCAGGCTGTAGCCCAGATGCCTCTTGCCACACTATCGGCACATCAATGTACTCCTCTAACACTGGCACTTCATCCGCAGTAAGAGTAGCTTCATCCGCACTGAGAGTAGCTTCATCATCCGATGATGCCATGTGGAGAGAAAACTCACTGCCTGAATCTTCCCCTCCCACCGCTGCCTCAGAATCAGTCAGTCTCTGGACCATGGTCAGAGGAAGACTCTAAAAGCATACCAACAACCTGCTGAGCAGTAATCCTATGGCTAGCCATTATCCTTACTAAGAAAAGAAACTGGACAAACAAGTCAACAACAACCAACACAGTGCAAAATAAGTAAGTAAAAAAAATGTGTGCCTTTATCACAAAGATCAATATACTCAAAAACTATGCGATTCACTTGCAAGAGACCGCTACACTCACCAGAACCTACTCTGCAGAGAGACAGCAAAAACGATATCCCACTAGAAAGAAAAAGAAAAAAACAATTACTCACAAAACAACAAAATGCACATCGAGCACAAATGCAAAATGTTTTTGACACTCAAAAAACAGAAGCCAAACATACTGCAATTCTTACATCATTTGCAAAAAACACATTCATGCAGAGAAATGAAAAAGATTTACATTGTACAAAAAAAGTCTCTTACCAAACACAAGCAACGACACAAACAGCAGAACCAAAAGTTACGAAACCGCAACCTGGAACAGTATAAAGAGCAAAAGCTTTCAACTAGAACAAAAAGGGAGAAAAAAAGCATTACAATTGAAATTCACAAAAAATAAAAGAATTAACATTATAACACACTGTCACTACCCAATTGGTCAATCTGCCAAATGGGCCTTCTAATAGGGCTGTGCAAAAATGGGGGTGAACTTGCCCGAGGGATCGGGTGAGCTTGTCTGAAGGCGGGGCAGAAAACAGCAGACAGAAATATGCCCCCCTTGCAAAAGAAATAAATCCCTGCTACCTAGTAGGGTATTCTGCCCCCCCCCTCCCGCCTAGGGCAAAAAGGCCACAAAAAAAGGGGCAGATCTGTCCACAGGAGGGGCAGAAATAACAATAACCACATTTATAAAACAAATCGACCCCCTGGGAGCGACCCTTGCCCAAGGGGTCGCTTCCATTTTAATTTCAAATACATCCCTGGTGTCTAGTGGGGTATTCTGACCTCCCGGGGGCAGAAGCCAAATACACGGGCAGAATACACATTAAAAAAAATGAGGCCCCTGGAAGCGACCCTTCCGCAAGGATTCGCTTCCATTTTTTAAAAAAAGATCCTTGGCTCTAATGGCCTTTTCCCCCTTCCCCCTCCCCCCCCCCCCCCCGGGCCAGAAACGCCAAAAAACTAAGGCAAACAGTCCCTGGGGAAGGGAGGGCAGAAAAGACTTTAAAAAAATTTACCCCCTAAGGAAGCGACCCTTGCCCAAGGGGTCCCTTCCTTTAGATAATAAAAGGACTCCCTGGTGTCTAGTGGGGTATTCTGCCCCCCTGGGGGCAGGAAAGCCAAATACACGGGCTGATCTGCCCCCAGGGGGGGCAGAGTACACATTAAAAAAAATTAGGGGCCTGGAAGCGACCCTTCCCCAAGGGGTCACTTCCATTTTTATAAATAAAAAATCCCTGGCTCTAGTGGGTTTTTCTGCCCCCCCCCCTGTGGCTAGAAACGCCAAAAACAGTCCCCGGGAGGGGGGGCAGAAAAGACTTTTAAAAAATGTGCCCCATAAGGAAGCGACCCTTGCCCAAGGGGTCGTTTCCTTTAGCCAAAAAAAGGACTCCTTGGTGTCTAGTGGAGTACACTTTTTTTTTTAATGAAAGGGCTGGAAGCGACCCTTCCCCAAGATCCGTGGCTCTAGTGGGTTTTTCTGCAGAAAAGTCTTTAAAATATTTGCCCCCTTAAGGAAGTGACCCTTGCTCAAGGGGTCGCTTCCTTTTAACGAAAAAAGCATCCCTGGTGCCTAGTGGGGGCATTCCTGCAGCACGATCGCGACGCTGTGCACGATCGTGCTGCAGGAATGCCCTGTATTGAGACATCAGGGGAGAGGAAATACTCTTTCCTCTCCCCCGATGCCTCAATACTTATAAAAATCCCCCCCGCGGCCCCACCGGAGAGCAAAACCTACCTCCTCCTGCTGGGACGCCTGGAAGTAAATGTCTTACAGGCGTCCCAGCGCTTCGTGATGACGTCGACGCGCGCTGTGCGCGCTGACGTCATGGGGAAGCGTGGGGGGGTCGGCGTGGCAGCGGAAACTCTTCCGCTGCCATCCCCCTCTGCGGGGGCAAGATCGATGCCCCAGGGGGGAAGCACCAGCGCTTCCCCCAGGGGTTGTGCTCATGACGGAGCGGTTCCGTCATGAGCACAGCCCAACCGATGTTCATGATGGAACCGCTCCATCATGAGCATAGAAGGGGTTAAATGCAATGTAAGAGGCACAGAAAAAGTTCAATTTGGGCTTAAGGAATCTCAAATTACCACCTACTTCAAGTTGGTGGTAATTTGCTATTTCTCAGAAAAATTCACTTTTTTGCATTTTTCAAAGTGCCATGTGACGCACATACATACCCTCAGGGCATGTATGTGTGCCACGTGTGCACACATGCACATTTCAGGGATTCAACAGGTTGTCCTTTTGACACCCTGGCACCCTTAAAATTGCATTCTCAATTTGCGATTCTCTAATTGAGAATCGCAAATTGAGAATGTCTTTCCATTCATTCCCATGGGCCTCTAGGCCCATAGGAATGAAAGGGGAGGTATTCCTTAATTGCGAATCACAATTTGCAATTCGCAATTAAGGAATATATAGGATTCGCAAAATTATTTGCAAATCCTACATACATAGCGTTTTGCGATTCTCAAATAGCGATTCGCAAAAATTCGCTATATGAGAATCGCAGAACCAAACTTTCATACATATGGCCCTAAGGTCTGCAGTTCATGTATGAAAACCTGGCTCTAATTATCTTATTATAGCCTAGTGATCTGTAACAAAAATGCCGTGTCACCTGTAATAAGAACATTTTATCGCTACTCTATGGAATGTTTACAGTCAATTTGTAAGATCATAAAAATGCTGCTGACAAAAGCCAGGGCCACCTTTCTTTCTATACACAACCATTGCATTGTGTTTAGTGACTTCCCTTCAAGGTTCTCTGCTGGCACAGCGCCAGAGAGACTTCAAAGGAGGCCGCAGAACAGAAACACAATGGCTGTTTGCACAATGAAAGGCATTACTAGCTTTGGCGGCAGCATTGTGATGTCATAAATGATCTGTGAAAACGTATTACAATAGCGTACTTCTTAAGTTCTGAACTGTGTGTTTCTAAAATGAAGACATTAGAAGAAAGGAGACAATTTAGTTATGTTCTATTTTTCATTGCTAGGTTTCATTACCTGCCGGCAGAAATATTGCTGCATGAGAGACACGCCCTGCACAACAGGAATTTCTAAGTCTCGCCTGAGACCGTCAATATACTGTCACTTGTGAACATTTTTAATTTTCTTTAAAAACTAAAAAAGGCTTTGGACTTGCACAATACTTATCATTGGTTAGCTTTGTTGTCACTCTTATTTTTTCGCTCTTTATAGTGAGACCATGCCAGCTTTCAGCTTCTCTTCATTTCTGTTTCTTCCACTCGATCTGCGATCCCCTTGATTAGAGTTCTTCATCGCTGCTTACTTTCGGATTGTGGTATTTGTTTTTCTTTGTTTTACTTGCAAAACAACTTGATACATCTATATTGTTTAATGTGCTTGCAAGACAACTTGATTATGAGTTGGTGAGAACTATGTAGCACCACTCTAACCTCCCTTTATCTCTACCCACTCAGAACCCTAAAATCACCCTTACATCCTTTTACCTCTGGCCACCATGAATCCTTAAATCACCCTTGCATACCTTTACCGCAAACAACCTCTGAACCCTAAAATCACCTTTACCTTTACCTATCAAAACCCTAAAATCACCCTTAAATCCATTTACCTCAACCCACCCAAAACCCAAAAGTCATCCATCCCTCCCTTCACCTTTACCCACAAAAAGTCACCCATCTCTCCCTTCACATTTACCCACCCATAAACAGTGAAATCCCCCTAATGTCCCTTTACCTCCACTCACCCCTGAAACCTAACATCATCCTTATCTCCCTTTACCGCTAAAGGAAGGTAAGGGTGATTTTACCACCCATGAACACTAAAATCACCCATTCCTCTCTTTACCTCCACCCACCCCGGAACCCTGTAATCATCCTTACCTTTTACCTATCCTCGTACCCTAAAATCATCCTTACCTTCCTCCCTCCCTTTACCTCACCTCTGAACCCTAAAATCACACTTACCTCCCTTTACCTCTACCCACCCCTGAACACTGAAATCACCTCTGCATCCCTTTTTAGGTCTCGCCTGAGACAGCGCTTTAGCGCTGCACTGGCGAGACTTATAGTAAGCGAGTTTTGGAAGTGCAAACAGTGCTTTTCAGGCCTCCAAATACAGTGCATGTGCGCCGGCCGCGCGCACCATTTGGCAGCCTGAAAAGCACTGCCTGATCACTTCGCGGCCCCTTTGATGTCTGTCAGTGAGCCGCGCGGCCACTGAGGACTTCAAAGTGCACACCATTTGCACTGTGGTCGCCCCCACTCCCCCCTCCCACTCCCTCCTCGTCAACTTCAGTGCGCGCTTGTCTAAGGTAAACTTTGGCCTCAGGGCTTCTCCTTTGTTCTTCACCCTCCCGCCCCCCGCCCCTCCCCCCCAAATGTTCCACTTCACTCAGTCTCCTCCTCCTGTCTCCTGATTTCTCACTTGTTCTTTTTAGGTAAACGGCATCGAAGCATTCCTTCCCCCATAGACATCACTTGGTCAAAGTGCACCCGGATCACTATTTATTTTGTATTCCCTTTACGCTCCACCCTTCTGCGCCTTAATCTGTTTTGTCAAGCAGCAAATGTGAAACTTAAAAATTCGGACTGTAACATCTCCGATCAGCATTTCCGTTCGAGATACAAATACATAAAAAAAACACACTGACGCCCCTTCGCTCTTTAACTCTTAGACAATATTTTTTTTAAACTACTTAAAACTGGAGCATTCTCTTGGATGGGACACCGTCTGTGCCAGTGGTATAATTACGCATTTCTAAGGCTCCTGCTTAATAGACAGTCTGACAAGTTAGACGCAAGAAAAACAACCCCTCCCCCCACCAAAGGAACAAATCCGTTTTGTTCTCAGTTGGGAAAACCCGCTATGTCGGAAGAGGCAAGCATGGCATAGTCGTAGAACCATGCATGGCGCTCAGGAGACTGTCCGAGCTGCGTACCCAGGTGTCAAATTATGTTATGTACGGGTGTGCCGTTTGTTAGGTACTTTTTTCAAAAATAGTTTGCCAATTATTACAATAATGAAGTTTCAGAGAAAATGATAAACATTTCCACCGTTCACTCACTGCGCTACTTTCCGCATTATGGATGTAATGGCTGCAATGACACTTAAAGGGTTTTAAACAAGAAACCACCGTCGATTTTACCATATACATAAAATATAAATCCGTAGGAAACTTTAGCTAGTTTGTTGTCCGCTCCCCTTTTCTGCCATAGAAAATGATTAAATTCATTCTTATATGTATTTTAAAAGACGAGGAGCGGTTATGTGAGACCCGATTCACGTGAAAACTCCTGGCCGGCCTGATGCGTACGTAGACTTGTTGTTCCTATCCCTCTCTTTTGGGTTCTCCTCTTGCCCCACGCCCTGCCTTCCTCTGTGCTCTTTCCCCGTCTGCATTGCATGCCTTTTTTCGGTATCAGTCATGCTCCACTTCTGCCCTTTCCGTATGTTTTCCTGTCCGTCTTCTGGTCTGTTTTTTCCCTGTCCCTCGTGATCCTTTTCCCTGCCTGTCTCCTTGCCGCTATCTTGTCTTTACATGGCTGTTGACTGTTCCTGCTGTCTGTTGTCTCTTTGTACGGCACACACAGCCTGCTGCTTTACTTGTCCCCCTGTCTCTGCCTGCCACTATCCATCTGTCTCCTTTCCTGTCACTGCCTCCCTCCATGCGCTCTTCTGCTCTTCCTGTCTATTGTCTCCCTTTCACGTCCATTTGTCTCCCACCCTGCTTCTGTCGCTCTCCTATTGTCTCTTTTCATGGTGTTGATTGCTTGGCGTGGATTTCTTCTTAACTCGCTCTATTCACAATGCTTGTATTCCCCTATCTCATTTTATCTGTTTGAATGCATCTCCCATCCATCTTTCGCTCCTTGCGCTGTCGGCCCCTTGCGCTGTCGGCCCCATTCCTCTCTTTCGATCTCTCATCCCATCCCTGTCTTATCGTGTGCCTGTCGGTGATCTGATGCCTGCCTCTCTGCTCCACTGTCTCATCCTCTGGCTGCTTACAGTGGATGTCTCTCTTCTTCCCTGCTGCACGCCGCACACTACCGCACGCCACACACTGCTGCGCACACTGCTGCATTACACACTGCTGCATTACACACTGCTGCATTACACACTGCTGCACGCCGCACACTGCAGCACGCCGCACTCTGCAGCACGCCGCACACTGCTGCACGCCGCACACTGCTACATGAAACACTGCTGCACGCCACACACTGCTGCACGCCGCACACTGCTGCACGCTGCACACTGCTGCACGCCGCACACTGCTGCACGCCGCACACTGCTACACGAAACACTGCTGCACGCCACACACTGCTGCACGCCACACACTGCTGCACGCCGCACACTGCTGCACGAAACACTGCTGCACGCCACACACTGCTGCACGGCACACACTGCTGCACGGCACACACTGCTGCACACTGCTGCATTACTCACTGCTGCATGCTGCACGACACAGCTGCACGCAGCACACTGCTGCACGCCACACAGTGCTGCACGCCGCACACTGCTGCACGCCGCACACTGCTGCACGCCGCACACTGCTGCACGCCACACAGTGCTGCATGCCTCACACTGCTACACGAAATACTGCTTCACGCCACACACTGCTGCACGCCACACACTGCTGCACGCCACACACTGCTGCACGCCGCACACTGCTGCACGCCGCACACTGCTGCACGCCACACACTGCTGCACGCCGCACACTGCTGCACGCCGCACACTGCTGCACTCCACACACTGCTGTTATGCGAATTTATGCTACTGACATTGTAAATGACAATGCCTTTTATTTGTTTTAAAACCAAAACATAAATAAAAGGCATTGTAATTTTACAATGCCAATAGCTCAAACTCTTATAAATGCGAGACCTATTGCATTGCAAATGCTTGTTATACATGCCAACACTTTCAAACTGGGAATAGAGATTTCGAAAAACATATTGGAGGAATATATTTTCCCTATTCGTTTATACTGAAGCTGAGGCACTTTTAGATGGGAGACACTAAAATTAAGCCATTTTGAGTTCAAATTTTGGGAGTCTCCTGCTTAAGTCAGGTCTATTGGTATGTATGCCTTTGCCTCTGCCCATCCCTGAACCCTAAAAGTACTCTTATCTCCATTTATTTGTAATTTCTAACATCACCTTTAAAAAAAAGAAACTTAAAATGCATGTTATTTAAAAAATATATATTTACCTGCATGGTAAATGTAAAAATACCTATCTGCGGGGTGCTTACCTATGTGGTCAAGGTCCTGTGTGGTAAAGGCTGTTTCTCCTCAGGCAGTACACATCCAACCCCTTCTTAAACACTCTCCTGCCTTCACATTAGAGCTCTTGAATGTTTGAGGGGCACTGTCAGTTGTTTTATGCGCTTCGTTATGTGTGGCGGCCACCTTCACACTTTTGCCCCCTCTTCCACCATACCCTATTCTTTAGGTTTTGCCTGAGACCGCTCATGAGCTGTCGTTTGCAAGGCATTTTATTTGCTTACAGGGGGGCTTAGAGCCCACCCTTTGCTTACTATTGGTTGACTTCATCACCACTCTCATTTCCTTGGTTCTCTTTGGTCATGGAGTACACTTCCTCTTCATGGGTTTGTCCCTACCCTGGAGTATGGCACAAGTAATGCTTCCCTTGATCAGTGTCCTTCCATTGCTAAGCCCCCCCACGATTTTGATGCTTTAGGGGATACATTTTGCGGCTAAAAAAGCAAGATTTGTGGCCCAAAACCTCAAAATTTGTGGTATTTTTGCAGCAGCAAAAAAGGTGTCTGCCACAAAAATACTGTAACGCCTGTGCTACGTCACTGCTGGAGATTGTGTTATGGCACAATTGGTAGCCTTGCAATTTCCAGAAGCACAGAGCATCGAAATGGAGGATGCCTGATGCCAAAGACAGCAGATTACAATATGCAACCTGCTCTCTCTGTCACAGACAACCTGTGTTCCATGCCATGTGTAGGGCGGCAGGGGCTGGGGGGGGGGGGGGGGGGGAAGGTAGGTGGCAGCAGGGGCATCCACACAAATGAAAAAAGGGGGTTAACATGAGACAAGAGGGGGGCCGAGTGAGAGGAGTGCAGTAGAGGGTGGGTGGCAGGAGATCCTTTCAATGGCCTGCAGAGACCCAGAGTCCGCAGGGGGCACACAAACTTGTAAGGCGGTCTGCAGGCTAATTGCACAGGAGGGGGCATAGTGTAGTTGAAAGACAGGCAACAGAGGAAGGGAGTTCTGCCCTCTTCTCTGCAATCTGCCTTTTGCACTTCTGCTCTTTTTCACTTCCTTTTTTTATCTTTTTCTGCTTTTCTATCTATTTTCTTTTTTTCACTCCCTTGTTTCTCCACCTCTTTTTGCGCCTTTTTCCCTTCCGTTCCCTTGCCACTGCTCAACCCCGCAGCTCTGCCCCCTCTAGTGCCATTTTCCCGCTTCCCACCTCCCAGCTGTCCAGCCCTCCCCAACACTACTTAATGGTGCCCGCTGCACTAAAGGCAAGTCGTCTGCCCCGCCCACGCCTGGACTGAGCCCAGCGCCACCGACCCTGGTCCTTGGAACTCAACTCCAGCGCCCTCCACGCCCTCAACACCGGATGTTCCACCGCCTGCTCCCTCGCATTGCCAAAAAAACACCCAAGGCCCGTTCATCTGCAGCAACTGCACCTTTGCCTGCCTCCACACTCCAGATCTACCAACCGCACGACCCTCAAGAAACAGATCCGACTTCGTCAGATGCATCCTACTCAAAGCCCACTCCCTCAAAAGACACGCTTTGGAGATCTGGGACCTGCTCGACTATATCTCCCCCACCGTCACCTTCTTTATGGAAACCCCAGATATCGCAACTGCCATCCCTGACGGCTAGAAAACCAACCACAAGGACTGCGTCAACAGACTGGAAGGAGGCATCCCCATCGTACACAAAAACACCCTCTGCCTCACTACCAGCTCTGACAACCACTCACCTGACATGGAGCACCTCAACTCCCAGAGTCAGACCAACCTGAATGCCACCCTCCATGGCAACCTCGTCTACATATCCTCACAGACCCCAACCCCACTTCAGCGAAGCCATAGCCAACTTCATCGCTCACCACGCTTTCACCTCAATGCACTACATCCTCCTCGGTGACCTCAATTTCCACATGGACAACCTTGATGACCACAACACCACATCCCTACTGGCGAATCTCGCCACCATCGGACTCAAACAACTGGTCACAACACCAACCCACTCAGCAGGACACACACACGACCACCTCTTCCCCACAAGCAACAACAACTCTGTTTGCCACACCTCTGAGCCACACTGAACCGACCACCACTGCGTCCACTTCTCCTTCCCCAAAACCACTTTACACCACCATGCCCACGGCAATCCTTGCAGAAGCTGGAACAAGGTCACTGAAGACCAGCTCACCACCGCCCTCAGCAAAACTCCACCACCGACATCCACAGACGCCAACACCTCAGCATGCAGCCTCCACTGTTGGATCTCTGACTGCACCAACACACTGGCTCTCCTCAGGAAACCCTCAGGCAAGCAGCCCTCCAAGAAAGCCAGCTGTTTCTCCCCTGCCCTCCAAGAGTCCAGGCACACCTGCAGACGGCTCGAGAAAAGATAGAGGAGCAGCAAGATCGTGGCAGACCACGCAGCCTTCAAAACCGTAGTCACCGCACACCTCCATCTCATCTGAACAACAAAGAAAGCAGCCAGCCAGGAACGCATCAATGCCAACGCACACAACAGCAAATAACTCTTAGCCGTGGTCAAAGAATTCACCTAACCCAGGACAGAGACAGCAGACATTCCCCCCTCTCAAGACCTCTGCAACAACCTCGCCACCTTCTTCCACTGCAAGATCAAGGAGATCTATGACAGCTTCACAACCCAGAGCCGGCACCTCCATTGTACTGGAACTCTGCCACACCCTCAACTGATCCATCGAGTCCACCACCTTCCTGGAAGACTGAAAGCACACAGAGATCAACCCCCTGCTGAAGAAACACTCTGCCGACTTGACAGATCTCAAGAACTACAGACCCATCTCTCTGCTTCCCATCCCAGCCAAAGTCATCGAAAAAGCCAGCAACGGACAACTCTCCGAGTTCATCTAAATGATCCACATCCTGGTCCTCACTCAATCGAGCTTCAGAGGCAACCACAGCACTGAGACTGCTCTCCTAACCACTACAGATGACATCCCCACTCTCCTCGACAGTGGGGAAACCGCTGTCCTCATCCTACAGGACCTCTCAGCCGCCTTCGACACCATCACCCACCACACCCTCTGCGGCAGACAACACGGCGCCTGCATCTGTGACAAAGCCCTAGAATGGATCCTCTCCTTTCTCACAGGCCGAACACAGAGAGTCAGACTTCCACCGTTCAACTCAGAACCTTCAGTAATCAGCTGTGGAGTGCCTCAGGGATCCTCCCTGAGCCCTGCCCTCTTGAACATCTACATGGCCAGGCTAGCAGCCATCGTCAGAAGCCATGAACTAAGCATCATCTCCTGCGCTGATCACACCCAGGTGATCCTCTCCCTCACAGACGAACCCACAGCCACCAAGAGCAACTTCCACAATGGGATGAAGGCAGTAGTCACCTGCATGAAGGGCAGCTGCCTCAAGTTCAACTCAGACAAGACCGAAGTCCTCATTCTGGGCTCCACCCCCTCCACTTGGGAAAATTCCTGATGGCTCGCAACATTTGGAACAGCCGACAAACCCACGGACCACGCACGAAACATCAGCATCATCCTGGTCTCCTCGCTCTCAATGAACTGCCAAATCAATGCTGTTTCGTCCTCCTGCTTCCACACACTCTACCTGCTTGGTAAGATCTTCAAGTGGATCCCCACCAAATCCAGAAAATGGTCACCCATGTGCTAGTCAGCAGCAGACTCGACTACGGCAAGGCACTCTATGCCGGTGCCCCCCAGAAGCTTTAAAAGAAACAGTAGAACATCCAGAACACCTCTGCCAGACTCATCGTAAACATCCCATGCCGCAGCAAAATCACCGACCACCTGAGAGACCTTCACTGGCTACCCATCAACAAAAGAATTACCTTCAAGCTTCTCACGCATGCCTAAAAAGCCCTCCAGAACACCGGACCTTCATACCACAACCTCTGCTTCCCCTTCTACACTCCCATAAGACATCTCTGCCCCGCCCAACTGGCCCTGCCTACCATCCCACATATCCACAAGACCACGGCTTGAGGAAGATCCTTCTCCTACCTTGCTGAGGAACCTGGAACTCTCTGAGCCTCAGGCAATCACCATCACTGCCGCTATTCAGGAAGGACCTCAAGACCTGGCTCTTCGACTGAACCACAGATCCACACCCCTCACACAGCACCTTAAGACCCTCACGGGTGAGTAGTCACGCGTTATAAGAATCCGGATTGATTGATTGATAGGGTCAACCCGTGCTATATT
The DNA here is from genome assembly GCF_964204655.1 of Triturus cristatus. Taxonomy (NCBI): domain Eukaryota; kingdom Metazoa; phylum Chordata; class Amphibia; order Caudata; family Salamandridae; genus Triturus; species Triturus cristatus. The sequence continues at coordinate 993,091,274 of NC_140580.1, forward strand.
TGTTTCCACAAGTTTTCTAGCCACTTTAGTAAAAATCATGGAATTTTTACAAAAGTGCAGATTTCACGTTTTACTTTGCAATTCACAATATCCTGGGGTATCTGACTGCTTACCACTTTCAGGAGTACTTTATATAATTTTACTTGCACATCTTCCTCCCTCCCCCTGCTGCATTGTTGCTTGCCCATTGTTCTGTTGAAGATTGCCCCGTCTGCACCTCCAAACCCTCCGTTTCCTCCTCCCATCTTGTCAGAAAAGAAACATCCCGAGTCATCTCAACAGGTTTCAAGATGCTACAAAGATGCAGATGACACTGCACTGTCCGCTCTCTATGGCCTTTTTGCCATTGTCTTCAAGAGGATCCACTTCAGCTAAGAGGTAAGATAATTGAACAAGGGAGTTTTTTCCTTGAATGCCTTTTATCTATTTGAGAGTATCAGACATCATAGCCATGCCATGATCCTTTACGCTTTTGACAACTTCAGACCCCTTTAAGTAGATTCCGGCCCTTAATCTCACATATACTTCCCCATTAAAAAAAAGATTGAGGCAAAAATGTTTTCTTTAATTTCTTGTTTGTTTACATTTGCTGACAAGGTGTTATTAACATGTGTTCTTGAAAGCATGTTTTTGTGAAGGCTAAGAATAGTCCCATACTAAGAAAACAGAACACCGCTCCTCCTGGTCCACGCTGGCTGCATCATAGATCTTTTTATCAAACATTCAGCAAGGCTGTTTGTCCTTTCTTTTTTTTCTTTCTTCCTTTCCTTCTTTCTACCCTTTTTTGGTCTGGTCTGTCATGCAGACTTGCACTTCGGCACTTCAAGATGAGCCAGCTTTAAATGGCCAGCGTGTGAGGTGTTTTTTTGGACCCATAGACGGAGATGGCACTAAAACCAAGTATTGGTAAAGTCAATACATCTGGCGCTATCCACCAGCCTTTTGTCAATTCTTGTTTTGTGTTGTCATGGTTTTTGCAAAACTTTATTGCTTGGGAAGCATCCAATAATTTGTCAATCTAAAAGAAATTGACTAATGTCAAAAACGTTTTTTGGCTTCAAAAAAGCACACATTACCATAGTACTCCCTGCCACCGAAGGGAACTACATTGTGTGCGGATGTGCTCCCTGTGACCACCTCTGCTTTTATCCTCCAGAGATTGTGAAATTGAGTGCTGTTCAATTAGAATGTTCAAGGCAGTGATAGTGAGCCTTAACTGAAGTTTATGAGGCTGGGTATACAGCGAGCCTTGATTGGAGGCCAGCAATGTGAGAATGTTTGGAGATTGAGTGAGACCTAACTGGAGAATATATAGCCAGTGATGGGTGAGTGAGTCTTCAACGCAATGTCATTGGACAATAGGAAAAGTAAAATATAAATAATCGGGCTAGTGTTTGGAGGATTGCACTGTATGGTCCAATAATGAGGCAATGGAATGTTTTAAATATGATTGTAATTTCATTTGTATAGTGCACTGCTAGTACTTGTATGCTCCTGAAACACTGTGTAGTCCGTGTCCACATTGTTTCAAGCTATGGTTTGTGTGCACGTTTGTGGTTGATAGAGTGTATTTTCCTAATATGGTCTTGATGAAGGGTTGCTCCAGTCTTCTCCCGGCCGACTTGATAATGATAATAATAATATTAATAATAATAATAATACCAGTATTTGTAAAGCGCACAGCTACCTCAGGTGAGGTGTCCCGGCGCTGGGGGGGCGTAGGGAAGATTAAGTGAGCTATTGCCCGGAGTCACAAGATGCTGGGCTAACCTGCCACCGGCACAGGGGATCCAACCGAAATGAAATGAAATGAAAAGACCATTTGTTAAGCGCGATAGCTACCCTTAGGTGTCCTAGCGCTGCAGACCACACGTGCAGGGATACAGTTAGGAACTATACAGGTTTATTCAAGAGCAAAGTTTTTAAACTGAGAGCCTCCATTTTCCGGAGTCAGCCGCCCTGGCCGCTGCACCACACCTCTTCCCCCTAGATGTTGTGCAAATGCATGTCTATGTTGCAGAAGAATGTCAGGTTAATAGGGCAGGACTTTATTAATACATTCCCCACTTGGGTTTAAGGGTTTCTGATATTTTCCCTTCTTCTGTATCATAGAGGAACTTCACTGGTTATTTGCTCTTTCTTGGAATGTTCTATTATATTGGAAGTTAAATTAGGTTTGTGCATGAGAGTGGGGGTGGTAATTTTGTTTTGATAGTCCTTTCGGATTCTAAATGAACATTCTTATTCGGGTTGGGAAGATGGAACATCAGTCAGTACTGAAATGGTAGCCCCCATTCCAGAGTTTCATTACTTGTGTATAATTATCTTGGATGATAGGTTAGAGGTTTGAGTTTCATGAAAAATGTAGCTATCGATTCACTGGCACAATGTTAACTGCAGAAGACCTTGTAAGGGATCCATGTGGCCACAGTGACTCTGGAGGCATTGGGCGGCTGGTGTTACCTCATCCCTTGTTTGAAGGTGCAGTAGTAGTCTGGAAGTTGTTTTCTGATCGTACTGTAGTCTCTGAAAAAGGAGCACTGTGACCCAAAGCCAAATTACATTGGCATAGTCCAGCCTGAAGAGTGCAAGTGTGATGGTGGCCTGGACCTGGCAAGGAACCCCAAGGCAAGAGGCCATTCTGCTTCTCTGGGACTTGAAGGCATTGAAAAAGGATGTGGTTAGCGATAATTAGTTAGAAAGAGTTGTTAGTGAGAGTTCTGAGATGTTAGTGAAAGTTCTTCGTCCTTTGTTAGTCCACGCTATCTGACCTTGCAGGCAGAGGCCAGCAGTGAGGCTCCTAATTATTTTTGACACCATGGTCCAGGTTGGAAGGTGGGTCCTTTTTCACAGGTTAAGATTTCCTTCTTTGGTGAGTAGGCTTCAATTTGTTAAATGACTGCTCTCTGCCTCCAACTAGCAGGCAAGTGCCAAGATAGTAATCATCTATGCCCAAAGATTTTTCCAGTTTGAGGACGATCTCTGTAATCTCTAGCAAGAAAGAAAGAAAGAGTTGATAACATTTAAAGAGTATTTAGACAAAAAATTGTAGAAAAATATTGTGTGGACAAAATACGATGTCAGGAATATTGAGGACAAAAATATTGTGAATGTAGGTTTCTATAGGTAAGCAAAGGTTTACTATATATAAATCCTCATATATGCACCATGACAATATATATATATATATATCTTCAAGGTACGTTGATGTGGAGTTAAGAATAGCAAATCTATACTTACCTTTTTTTACTTCTCTTCTCGATATTTTGGTCCTTGATATTTTTTACACGATATTCTGTCCACACAATATTTTTGTTTCCGATATTCTGTTGATGATCCTGCTAACAGAGTAGGAGTGTGATCGTGGAGCTTTATGAGACATCTACTTTAAATACTGGAAATGTGGGAGGATGATTATTTGATGTCTCACCTCAAGATAAGAATTGATTCATTCCAGCTCACGCTCTTGAATTCCAAATTTCGGTAGCCTTGTAGTAGGGTGAATGTTGGACAGTATTGAATACGAATCAGAGGCCAAATAAGATTAATACTTTCACTCAGGTATGATGAGCTGTACTTTTAAAGTCATTCTAGGTGGCAATCAGTGAGGCTTCGGTGCCATGCCAGGCCATAACCGCTATTGGTAATCCATAAGGATGTTATTTTGTTTGAAAAATGCATTGTGATGCCTGAAATGTACTCAGTCTATCATCTTGTCTCTGAAATGTCTTTTGGTGACTGTTTTGAAATTTGCCGTGCCATAAGGAATTTAATCCTGGTATTTCAGAAGTGGCTTGACATAGGCTGTGTTGAAGTCTATTAGATAGGAACCAGCAACGTAAGGTAAAATTAGGATGGTCCTGACTGGGGCTGACACAGACAGGTAAGTAAAGCTCCATGAAGCTGAGTATATGTCAGCATTATTTAACAAGGACCATTGTCAGTGGACTGAAGAAATTAAACAGCTACTCTGCAGTGGCCGCTGGTGACATTTGAAAGTGGTGAAGCGTAAAATTTGTGTGGGAGTGCACCGTTGCGAGCGAGCATAGCAAGCGAGCCTGAACAACCTAAGTGAGTTCAGGGGGGTTCGCCCCCAAGATTTTTTTTAAAAGAGTGGGCAAACTGGGACATCTTAAGGATTTTGGGGTCCCTGGGCCAAACATATTTAGGGGCCCCCGGCCCCTGTTTGAAACAGCTTTGAATATATGGTCCAGTTTCAGCCGTTTCCTGCCCTCTTTGACCAGGTCACTGACAGTGCACAGCCATTCCTTCAAAATGTGTTTACACCTATAATATTCATGGATAGTGATGACATGGGTTTTCAATATTACAACACAACAGCAGCTCACCAACATTAATGCAAATAATCTCTGTGACGCCTTCCCATTTCTCATATATATATAAATAGACTAGTCTCCCACATCACCCACATTAAAAATAAATGTCAGGAAAACGGCAATCACCTTACCTCGACTGTACCACATGGCGGCATCTGGTTTACAATCAGTATCTAGCATCTCCCGGGGGTGAAAGATACCCGTAGCTCTACTCCACACCACCTCTTGCCAAGAAGACCCGCAGCAGTGTGCACCTGGCAGCCTGAGTCAAACCATCACACATCTGCCTCCATGCGCAAATAACTCGTTCAAGACAACTACTGCGTTGCCCATAGAAAGCTCACATCACCCAACTAATACGGGCCACAGAGAAGCGAGGCAAGCTGACAGAGAAAACCAGGAGACAACTAAATATGGATGGATAGGAACAGCACAAACAAGGATGCAGGTAGCCTGGGGTAGTGCGCTTCCAAAGATTTATATATATATACATATAAAGGTTTATCTCGGGCTTTTGTAAAAAATCACAGGATGTTTACAAGAGTCCAAATTTCCCAATGTCTTTGCAAAGCGCAAAATCCTAGTGGGTCTGATAAAAACCTTTATACAAATAAATGTTCATAGGGAGTAGCTTGGTTATCCAACTGCAATAGTGCATGACACCTCCATTCTGACACCAGTGGTAAAAAAACAATTACCCACCACAAATACTGCTGTGTAACCCTGGACTGCCCATGCCCCTAAGAACGAGATTTACACTATTGGCAACTATTTCAGAGATTTGCTGAAATAAATGGAGAATAATTGGTCTAAAACTTTCAGCCTGTATTTGGGGTTGGTTTATATGAATTGGTCTTGTATTGGGAAAATATTCCTAGTTTTTCGGTGGCGTGATTTTTAGATTTCATATTGTTTATTACCAATAGCCTCTACGTGAGACAGTGAGTTTTAAATATAGTACCATTAAGCTGAGCAATAATACCTGTCATTAAAATTGATGAAACAATTCTAGGTAAGGTACGTGTCACTAAATACTCATATTCTTTTTCTTAACATAATTGTTCTATGGGAGTGGTTGGTTCCCACTGTATTCCTAGGAATTTTAAATCTTTTCTCCCGCCCATCAAGTATCTGGGACTATCACAATATAATGCAGCCATACCCATATTACAGGTTCTGTTGAGCTCGCGCAGGAGCACACAAGCAGGCAATAGAAATGCAAATGACCTCTCGGCCACCCCTACTGCTGCTGACAACCCAAATTTCACTGAAACTGAGAATCAAAACTAAACTCGAGGAAACGGGCACCGTTTAGGACTCTGTGTCTGCCAGATTGTACTAAAGCAGCCGGTGCAGTACAGTACCTATTTGAGTGGGAGGTGCTGGTTATACGTGGCACCAGTGATTAGTTTGTAAAAACCATAAGGGCGCTCCTCAGGAGATCCCTTTAGCTTGCACCACAAATCACAGCGTCCCTCACTTGACCACACTGTGTCATCGTGGTCAAACCATTTGTACTAACTAAATCGAGAAGCAAATGTCACATATTTTTCATCTAGAACGTTTTAAATCACCTTATGATTTTTTCATGTCACATTTGGTTCGTCACTATACAAATATTTTGGTGACACCGTGGTTTGGCTCGACCACCTTTGGTACTTAGATCTACAGTTACTTCCCATGGGCGGCTTGGGGGTGTAATGCCCGCGCAGCACAGTTCACGGTGATTCTCTACTCTTTGAAGTGCAGTTTCACGGGCTCAGGGAAGGATGGAGCCGTGACCTTTGCCAGTCGCAGCTCGCAATACACGGGGGGGGGGTAAAACAAAAGATAAATAAAACTTACCTGACCGGGTCCCACGCCGCCTCTGCTCCTAAGCTGGGTCCCACACCTCCTCTGCTCCTAAACATGAACAGGCATGTGATGCTCCCTCCCCTCCTGAAAGCCAATCACAACGCTGCAATGGCAGCGTTGTGATTGGTGCGGAGACCAGACGTCGCCCAGCCAGGCGCCTGTAGGGAGGCCATTTTATCTATGTAGGCTGCATGCTGCATACATAGAGAAAATATAGGGTGCACATGACTGCTTTGTTCAGCCCCAAACAGTCAGGGCTCTCAGAGTGGTGCAAGCCACTCCTCCCCGACTCGCCTACCCGCCCGCCCCCAACAAGGCTTACCCTCCTGCCAGCCCCTAACCAGGCATTCCTCTGTCTTCTGCTTTCTCGCAGCGCGAGAAGCAGAAAAAAAAATGGTATTTAAAATACCATTTTATTTTCTGCTTCTTGCACTGCGAGAAAGCAGTGGGCCGGTGCTCCGACACCCTAATGGAGCTGCCGCCACTGTTTATTTCAAAGAGGGGTATGCACGCTTGTAATTCATATATATTAAAAATATCGCAAATTATAGGTCAAGAAGAAATGTCAAAGGTCTTTTGTACACTACAGTCCAAACTCCAGTCTTCTAATAATAACTTTCACTGAAGTGGAAGTGTGCATGAAAAATACTCACTGATCCACTAAAATGGAAGGCAGACCCGTCTTACACAGGTAGGCTCAGGGGGCAGACAGTAGCTATGTTTTGGACATCAAAGGACTGGACGCTGCATCATAAACCTGCATCATTGGACTCTTTTGAAGATGGCTGCATGATACGAGCGAGGGCTCAATGTTCTTTCTTCTTCCAGAAACTGGAAGTGAAGGCATCTGTTTCGTATATAGCTCAGGAAACGTTCGAGGGACCTCAGCGCCAAAGTCTTCTGGGAGACAAACATCTGGGATTGTGAATGCATGGTAAATGCTGAATTACATCCATATCAGTTACTTGTAGTTCTGACATTCTTTAAGCGCATCTGGTCTTTTCCGTTTGACATTTATGGTTCTTTAGTGCATGTGATGCTCTTTTAAAAGCTCACAAAACGCAGCCAGACCCTCGTTGCATGATCACGCATATCATCTCGGGGTTGGTCCTTTTTTATTGTTACTGAAGCTGGAAACATCTGTGTTTGGTGCACAGTGCGCGACTGCGGCAATGGAGGGTGTAGGAAGAGGACGGCACAGACTGAAGGCGCATGAGTACTCATGTGGGTTCAAAGGCGGCAGCAGAGCAGGTGATGCCAAGGATGAGTACTCACTGCCATAAGGTAAGCCTCAAACACTCCAATCAAGCCTCACACATGCCACCATCAATGGCACCAGATGATATTGTTCATCTTCCTGCAGGAACAGTGGGCTTGTGCATGGGCCCGTGCATGGGCCCATGGCTGCTTCCTTCCTGAAGGTCATGTGACCCTTAGCCCCTCGCCTCAGAGTTGATTAGATAGAGTTTTCATCCCTCTAATCAAATGATTATCACCTCACTAAGGCATGATGGCTAACTCCTTCTCCCAAGGCATCCGCCTGGAACTCCCATGGAGAGGGCAAATGCGACTTTCAAGGGAAACTCTCCTGATGGCTGACATCTGTGCTCATGGCTCAGGTACTTATGAAACCTGCAAATTCTTCTAGAACGTTGAACAATATTGACTTGTATTAACAAGGAACTGAAATTATGGATTTTTTCTTTTATGCCCCCCGTGTATTGCGAGCCACGACTGGCGAGAGGTCACTGCACCATCCTTGCCTGAGCCCGCCAAACTGCACTTCAGAGAGTCGAGAATTACCGTGAACTTATGGGGTGAACTGTGCTGCGCAGGCATTACACCCCCAACCCCGCCTATGGGAAGTAACTGTAGATCTAAGTACCAAAGGTAGTCAAGCCAAGATTTGTAAAGTGACAAATCAAATGTGACATGAAAAATCATAAGGCTATTTAAAACGTTCTAGATGAAAAATATGTGACATTTGCTTTTCGATTTAGTTAGTACAGATGGTTTGACCACGATGACACAGTGTGGTCAAGTGAGGGACGCTGTGATTTGTGATGCAAGCTAAAGTATTCTCCTGAGGAGGGCCCTTATGGTTTTTACAAATTAATCACTGGTGTCACATATAACCAACACCTCCCACCCAAATAGGTACTGTACTGCACCGGCTGCTGTAGTACAATCTGGCAGACACAGAGTCCTAAACGGTGCCCGTTTCCTCGAGTTTAGTTTTGACTCTCCGTTTCAGTGAAGTTCGGGTTGTCAGCAGCAGTGGGGGTGGCCGAGAGGTCATTTGCATTTCTATCGCCTGCTCACGCTCAGCAGAACCTGTAATATGGGTATGGCTGCATTATATTGTGATAGTCCCAGAGACTTGATGGGCGGGAGAAAAGATTTGAAATTCCTAGGACTACAGTGGGAACCAACCACTCCCATAAAACAATTATGTTAAGAAAAAAATAATGAGTATTTAGTGACACATACCTTACCTAGAATTGTCTCATCAATTTTAATGACAGGTATTATTGCTCAGCTTAATGGTACTACATTTAAAACTCACTGTCTCACGTTGAGGCTATTGGTAATAAACAATATGAAATCTAAAATCACGCCACCGAAAAACTAGGAATATTTTCCCAATACAAGACCAATCAATATAAACCAACCCCAAATACTGGCTGAAAGTTTTAGACCAATTATTGTCCATTTATTTCAGCAAATCTCTGAAATAGTTGGCAATACTGTAAATCTCGTTCTTAGGGGCATGGGCAGTCCAGGGTTTCACAACAGTATTTATGGTGGGTGATTTTTTTTTTTACCACTGGTGTCAGAATGGAGGTGTCATGCACTATTGCAGTTGGATAACCAAGTTACTCCCTATGAACATTTATTTGTATAAAGGTTTTATCAGACCCGCTAGGTTTTTGCGCTTTGTAAAGACATTGGAAAATTAGGACTTTTGTAAAAATCCTGTGATTTTTACAAAACCCAAGATAAACCTTTATATATATATATGTAAAACATTGGAAGCGTACTAGTTTAGTTTAGTTTAAAGGAGCTTGTAAAGCGCCTGGTGACGCCTCCCGGCGTGTCCCCGCGCTGTGGAGAGAGTGAATTATGTGGAAAAGGAGAACCTATCACGGATTAAAGAGGCAAGTTTTCAATTTCTTCCTAAAAGAGGTCTCATTCACCTCTAACCTGATGTCCATGGGCAGGAGGTTCCAGTGCTTCGCTGCTACTGTGCGAAAGGATCTGCCTCCCATTCTGGCCTTTTTAGGACGGGCAATTCTGAGCAGACCTGTACCTTTGGATCTAAGGGTTCTGTTGGGTACATATGGCGAAGCCAGATCCGACATATAGGCAGGTGCCTTGTTATGGAGGATCTTGTGACACCATAGCAGAGCTTTAAAAATGATCCTCTTCTTGACAGGCAGCCAATGGAGAGTTGCCAGAGAGGGTCGTGAAGGGGCTCTGCGGGGCAGTCTTAATACTAGGCGTGCTGCCGAATTTTGTATGACCTGTAATTTCTTTATATTTTTCTCTGAAGTGCCTAAGAGTAAAACATTCCCGTAATCAATCCGGGAAGTTATTAGTGCCTGCGTCATAGTCCGTCTGGAGTTGAGAGGCAGCAAGTCAAGGGTACGGTTGAGAGTCTTCATCACTCCGAAGCACTTGCCTACAGTTCTCTTTATATGGCTATCAAAAGATAGCTTATTGTCAACCCAGACTCCTAAATTCTTCGCCTCCCGGCTGGGATGGGGCAAAGGACCCAAACAGGTGGGCCACCATTCTTTAGTCCAATTGGTCTCATTACCTCCAATGATGATGACCTCTGTTTTGGTTCCGTTCAGTTTTAAACAGTGCTCTGTCATCCAAGATGCCAGCCTGCTCATACAGTTGTTAAAGTTAACGGCTTCCGTGGATGGGGCTTGCGTCAAAGATATTAGAAGTTGCGTATCGTCGGCGTAAGAGACAAGCTCCACGCCGAACGATTGCACCACCTCTGCCAAGGGGGCCATGTATAGATTAAACAGGGTGGGACTCAGGGCCGAGCCCTGAGGCACCCCCTGTTCAAGCCGCACACTGTCTGAGAGGGAAGTCCCTCTTTGGACTTGGAAGCTTCTATCGATCAGAAAGGCTTTCAGCCATCCCAATGCCCTGTTGGTTACTCCAGCTTTGTTTAGACACTGTAGCAAGATGGAGTGTGCTACAGTGTCAAACGCGGCACTGAGGTCGAGCATGATGAGGGCCATGGTCTTGCCCTCGTCTGCTCCCTTGCGTAGGGTTTCAGTGGCCCTGAGGAGAGCCGTTTCCGTTGAGAAGTTGGATCTGAAACCCGTTTATGGAAAACATCGTGTTCTTCAAGATGTTCCATGAGTTGGATGTCGGCAATTTTCTCGGCTAGCTTAGCTAAGTAAGGTAGCAGGGAAATTGGCCGAAGGTTGTCCATAATGTCTTGGCTGACATTCGGCTTTTTCTTGATTGGTAGTACAACTGCCTGTTTCCAGTCCGCCGGCAGGCAAGCTGTGGAGAATGAGATCTGAAGTAGATGTCTATAATGAGGTTCTAGAGCAGGAAAGGCTTCAGCTAAAATTTTCGGAGGCGCCGGGTCTCGGGGAGAGCCCGATTTGATTTTGTTACACAGTTTAGACAGGACTTCGTACGAGGGAACTTCAAAAGATTTGAGGCACTTTAGAGTCTTAATAAGACTGTCATTTTCTGTGAAGTCAGAAGCCGACTCTACATGATTGGCGAAGCTTGTATATATTTTGATGATTTTACCTGAGAAGTACTGTGCAACTTCATTACATGATTCCACAGAATCATTTTGAATGGAGGAGTTAGTATCTACTACAGATATTTCTTTGTAAATCTGAAATAATTCCTTCGAGGAATTGCCTGCTTCCATGATACGGGAATGATAGTGCTCTGCCTTAGCCAAACGTACAGATTTGTAGTACACTCTTTGAGAGTTTTTATACTTTATTTTAGTTTCTGCGCAGAAATTCTGGCGCCAAGCTCTCTCAAGTTTTTTGCAGGTTGTTTTCATGGTCTGCAGTTCTTGGCTAAACCAGGGAGCAGCTTTTTTTAGTCTCCTGGCATTAGTCATGATACGACTAGGGGCAGTGATATCGAGGGCCTTGATTACGATATTATTTAGATTATTGTTAGCTGCTTCACAGTCTTCCCCTTTAGGAGGGCCCTCCTCCTGAGTAATTTTAATAAAAGATTCTATAGAAAAGCTCTTCCATTTTCTGCGTTTATACCGCAGAGATTGGTGTTGGAAATGCTCAGTTCTGTCCAGTTGAATCGTGATCGGGATAATGTAGTTATCCGACCAAGGTATGGGTATAGACTCTAAGGTGTGAACTCCCTGCCAGTTCCCAAAGATAGGATCCAATAGGTGACCTAATTGATGAGACGGTTCCTTGTTTTTCATTTCAAGTTGAACCGAAAGAAGCTCCGTTTGAATCTCAGAGGCAGCATTGTCTAGTGGATCTTCAAAATGAGCATTGAGATCACCTAGCACTAGAAGTCTGGACTTTCTAAGTGCTAAGTGAGTAATGGCTTCCATTAAAGTGGAAGTAAAGTCATACATTCTGCCAGGTGGGCGATAAATCAGGATGCCCGATACAGAGTGGTTGGGGCCGGTATTAATTGTGAAGGATCCAGCTTCACTGTGATCGATCTGTATAGGAGCTAAGGAGCAGACTAGAGGGGCTTTCGTGGCTATGGCTATGCCTCCCCCCCTTCCGTCTTTCCTGTCCAATCTAGAGAGGGAGTAGCCATGGGGCATGTCCTGGATAATGTCAGGGTCTGAATATTCATCTAACCAGGTCTCCGTCAAGAATAGAATGTTAAGATTTTGATCCTCGAGTAGATGAAATATTTCGAGGGCGTGCTTGCGGAGAGATCTACAATTGAGTAGAGCTGCTTTCAGGGAGTGACCCATGCTTGTTGTTGGAATGTGGATCATGGGTTCAAAGCTACACCCTGTACATTTACTTAACGACTGGGCGGTCATGGCATGCTTACAAGCTGCAGGCATGTCAGGTTGGAGATCAAGCAAAGCAAAGCTGTATCCTTGTTTGTGCTGTTCCTATCTATCCATATTTAGTTGTCTCCTGGTTTTCTCTGTTAGCTTGCCTCGCTTCTCTGTGGTCCTCATTAGTTGTGTGATGTGAACTTTCTATGGGCAAAGCAGTAGTTGTCTTGAACAAGTTTAATTGCGCATGGAGACAGATGTTTGATGGTTTGCCTCAGGCTGCCAGATGCACACTACTGCGGGGTCTTCTTGGCAAGAGGTGGTGTGGTGTAGAGCTACGGGTATCTTTAACCTCTGGGAGATGCTAGATTCTGATTGTAAACCAGATGCCGCCATGTGGTACAGTCGAGGTAAGGTGATTGCCGTTTTCCTGACATTTATTTTTAATGTGGGTGATGTGGGAGACTAGTCTATTTATATGTATATGAGAAATGGGAGGGCATCAAAGAGATTATTTGCATTAATGTTAGTGAGCTGCTGTTGTGTTGTAATATTGAAAGCCCATGTCATCACTATCCATGAATATTATAGATGTAAACACATTTTGGAGGAATGGCTGTGCACTGTCAGTGACCTGGTCAAAGAGGGCAGGAAACAACTGAAACTGGACCATATATTCAAAGCTGTTCCTAACAGGGGCCGGGGGCCCCCTAAATATGTTTGGCCCAGGGCCCCCAAAATCCTTAAGGTGTCCCAGTTTGCCCACTCTTTTTAAACCCCCCCCCCCCCCCGAATCCCCTTAGGTTGTTCAGGCTTGCTCGCTAACCTCGCTCGCTGCGGTGCACTCCCACACAAATTTTACGCCACACCACTTTCAAATGTCACCAGCCGCCACTGGAAATAAACCATTTGTTTTTGCATCATTCCAATTAAAGGTATCACAAAGAAAGCTGTAATAGTTTTGGACTGTGACTAATGCATTTGCAAACTCATCTTTGGACATAAATGACCTGACTCGCAAAAACATTGGCTCATACAGAAAATTACAATTTTGTATTTATTTATGTTTGAAATTCAAAAAGGTTTGCAACTCCTATAAAACTATCATGCATACCATTTTTCAATAAGCAATTATACAGGATTGTGTTTGCACAAGAGAAAATATAAAAAGCAAGCGTAAATGCATCTCCTGACGTTTTATATCTTTTTTCTTTATGGTGATGTTTTTACTTTTGGATAACCTCTTTCTCCAATACTCTCTGCACATTAACGGCGTGCTCCATTGATACTCTGAAAAGGGGTTCATTGCTGCCTTTGCAAAGAACACAGGGCCATGGGCCATATGTACATAGTGTTAGCGAATTGGTATTCCGTTACAAACTGAATGCAGGTTGCTAAATCGTACAAATGGAATGTATGGGACCCATTCGCAGTCCTCAAGTTAGCATTGCAAATGGTTTCCAATTCGGTAATTTAGCAACTCCAAATGGCATATTGCAAATAAGAAATCCTTGTTTGCGAACCGCTATTCTTATGTTCATCACGGTTGCAAATAACAAATTGTTGCAAAAGCCGCAAATTGTGCATACAATTACTATCACCACAACTCAGGTGGTAATTATGTATAAAGTGGTCCAGAATGAGTCAGAGTTTTTTCAGTTCTGTATGCCATGGCACAGAGAATAACGATTTTGGCTGGATTGCAAAGTCGGAGAAGGCATGAGAGGATTTTCAGACTCAGGGCCACGCTGTTTGAACAAATAGAGGTGGAGAAATACATACGCCAAGTATCGGCTAATTAGAGAAGCACTCATAGATCTAATTGCTGATTTAAAGCCTCAGCTTGAGAAGCACACCTTATGCCCGAAGGCCATCCCTAGTCCTGTGTAAGTGTTATGCAGCTTGCATCTATTAGCTTCTGGTAGTCATCAAAGTGTGATTGCAGCAACTGGTGGCGTGTCCCAGAGTTCACTGTCATGATTTTTCCGTGCATTTGTGGATTCAATGTTAATGCGACTCAATATCCACATACATTTGCCACAAAATGACTAAGAACTGCATACAACCAAGCTTCATTTTTACAGGATGGCAACATTCCCAAATGTCATTTGATGTGTAGACGGCACACATGTGTCAAACTGCTCAGCCTCCACCATAGAGTATTTACTCCGTAAGAGGAAAAATGCCCATTCTATGAATATACAAGTTCTAGGAGATGCAAAACATGTGATCACAGAGAATTTATGATGGGATTCCGCATGCGTTTATCACACATGCCTTGGGAACTCCTTCATTAGAACGAACACGTCTTTAGCACGCATTTGTTCTGCATGCAGATCGTAATAACGACTTGCCTTAGGGGGTTGCGGGGTTTTGGAATAGTTTAATTTACTATTCCAACTTCAGTCCGCAACCGCAGGGAAGGAGTTGGACTTTAATTCCAACACCATTCTACCAATACGCCCCCCTAAAGCAAGTCATTCTAATGACTTGCGTGCAGAACGAATGCATGCTTGTTCTGTTGCCAGCACTGTGAAGGCACAGCGTGATTGGTGCTTCGTCCTAAAGGACATTTCACAATCACAGACACAGTAGCACGTTTCCTTGGACCACCTATAATTCATTAATTTTCCGACACAGTGGCCTCCATGCAAGGCTACAAAGTGTAGAGTTTGATGATGCGTACATTTTGGTTAATAAGCCTATGTTATATTTTGACATACCAGGACATTTTTTAAAAATGTGATGTGTAATAATTAAGCCTGGGCAAAGCACTACGCTACGCTCGCGTAGTTTGCGAAGTTCGCGCTACTTCGCACTACGCGAACTGCACGTAGCACAGTGCGAACACGCGTAGCGTAGTGTTGCGTAGTGCTGCGGTCATTTTTTGCTTGCTCGCGGTCCTCAACGTCAAGTTGGCGACCGCGAGCAAGCAAAATGACATCCCGGCGAGACTTTTTCCTTGTTCGCGATCAGTAACATCAAGTTGGCGATCGCGAGCATGGAAAATAAACCTCCCGGCGAGATTCCCAACGCGAGGAGGTCAGGTTTCTCATTGCGAGTGGTCGCGTATGATCGCGACCGCTCGCGATGAGAAACTACCAGTTCGCGTTGAGAAAGCTGCCGCTCGAGTAAAAATCTACTCGAGCAGCAGAAAACTACAGCTCGCACTGTACAAGATGCCATTTTCAATGATTGCACAGTGCCGGTTGCTTGTCCGCACTGTGCAATCATTGAAAACGACATCTGGCACAGTGCGAACAAGGTACTACGCAGTTCGCGAAGTGCTACGCGTAGCTCGCGTAGTGCGAACTGCACTTTGCGTAGCTTTGCGAAGTGCTACTTCGCGAACTACGCCCAGGGTTAGTAATAATAAACATTACTATTTCAGGTGATTGTGCATGACCATACACCCCTGAATAATGACTCCATATATGAATCCATCCACACCCAGTGAGCGTCGCAAAGACGTGGCACATAGGAAAACCAGAAGCGTGATTGAGCGCACATTTGAAATCCTGAAAAGTAGATTCAAAGGCGTGCTCAAGATTGGTGGTGCCGTACAGTAATCTCCTGCCATCTGCTGTAAAATTGTTGCAAAATGTGGAATCCTACACAATGTAGCAACACGCAAAGGTTCAACTGCTTCTGTATCAGACTCTCAAACGGACGAGGATGAAGAACATCTGCCAGGATGTCTGAAACATGATGAATTTGGATCAGCAGAGGGTTGAAGCTGCTGTGCCAACAGCACTGAGAATTATTTTTCTGGGAGAGTGAAATCTTGACAAACTAATACTAAACAAAACTCACAGCTAGTTTGTGTAGGTAACAAAAAATGTAACTTTAATCCTATTTCTTCCTAGGACTGTAAGCATAGAAAATGACATTACTTCATGCCACTAGTTGTATAGAAACATATTTTGACATATGGGTTATGACAAACAGGACAAGCAACATAAGCACAATGACATCAGACTGCGACTTCCGTATGGTACAGCCAGAAGTGCTGGCACCCAGAATTTCAGCACCAGAAGTGTGATGCCTGGTATCATGTACACTCATGGTGTCACTGACCAACATACTATTCACACTAGAGTAGCCCTCATTCTCAGGACGTACTACCTGATTGACACTTGCTGTCTAATTGGTTTGCAAGGTCTCAACAGCATTTGCAATCTGTACCAGTCCACGGACGACATCTCCACTGTAGTGTCCCATTTCCACCTGGAGGTTGACAGACATCTTGATGTTTCTTGTGCAAGTTTGTTTTTTGCTCTTATTAAGCCATCCATGCTGGCAGACTACTTACGTTCCCTATGTCTGTGTTGTTTGTGGTCTGCATTGATTCTAGACATAGATCTGTCATATTATCAAGTTTTGCATTCATGTGGTGTTGGTTATCAGCTAGGCTTGCTGCAATGTTCCCTAATCCTGTTGCCATGCTAGTCTCAATATTAGTAAGTTTGTTATTGAGCTGTTTTATTTCCCTCTGTTGTAGGTGATGAACTTTCAGCATTGATGCCTTTAAACCACAAAATACTGTAGCATTTTCTGTGATGTCACCACTTTCAAGGTTTGTGGGAGATGGATTAGCGGACACGTGGCAAGTGTGACATCTACATCGGCCCTAGTGTTCTTGTGGACTGCCTACAGGTTCCTGGCTCAGTCTCTGAGTGTTTTCTGCACCAAATACATTGGATGACTGTGGCTGTACTTGCACTGTGGGGCTCATTGCTGTCAATTGTGGAATTGTGTCTTCACTGTCATCGACAAGTGGCTCTTCCTCTTGCATTGGAATATCCTCGAGGGCCTCACCTTAAGACACATTAGTCCCCTGGGCATGGATATCTGTTTATATTGGAATAAGCATTACTTACTGTATTATGGCTGTGTTATATGAGTTTAATGTTCTTGTGTTGTTATATTAAAGTTTAAGAACTTCAGAGCAGCCTTTTGAGAATGCACTACATCTCCCTTGATGCACTGTTCATGTGCGAGGATATTTTAATCGCACTGGCATTTCTGTATGGGCCACATTTAATATGAATTTAGTGATTTTATACACACATTTTCACTTCCATATTTTTCTTTTTGGGGAATCAGGCACTGCAAGGGAGGTTTGGCCAAACAGTTCATCATGGTGAGCCACACACTCCTCTATCAGGATCTTCAATTCCTTTACAGAAAACTTTAATTTCTGTTTTCTGGCCCCAGCCTCCTTGTTGGTGTCCTTACGTGACATGTTCAGCTTCTTTAGAGGTGGATGGCAAGCCCACAGGGAGATTGATAGTGGATTCTCAGCCAATCTTCCAAAAGCAATCCTTTCCAATGTTCACTAGTGAACTGCTTCCTGAATGTGATGTCATCAAAGTGGGACATATGGAGCATTCGCTATTTGTGAGCCGATTCGCCATTTAGGTAATCGCTTTTTGCAATTCCTTAAATAGCGATTCGAATAAATCACGAGTTGCTAATACAACACCGACCAATTTCTTACACATAATTGGCTATTTGTGAGTCACAAGATCTCACAAATATGTAATCGCAATTCTACTATTTCATACATATACCCCTAAGTTCTCAAACATCAGGAATTGCACTTTGGTAGGAATCACAATTAGGAAAATCGTTATTCTAGGTTTTTGTACATGTGGCCCACAATTCCAAATTTTTCAATGCATAAACAGGTTGAGGAGGAGTTTGTGCACAAACTCACAGGGCATTCCTATCTTGTAACGCC
Organism: Triturus cristatus; assembly: GCF_964204655.1. Lineage (NCBI taxonomy): Eukaryota > Metazoa > Chordata > Amphibia > Caudata > Salamandridae > Triturus > Triturus cristatus. Next base: position 993,109,200 of record NC_140580.1, read on the forward strand.
CACTGAGTGCACACTCCCCACACCTGGAAGTAGATTTACACACTCGAAAATCTTTGTGTGAGTAAATCCTTTTACAAGCACAAATTCAAATTTGATAAATTCCAAGAGTTCTTTGTGAACGTAAGATAATCTCACAGAGGCTGGTAGCCTTTTAATGAGTGTAGAAAACACCATTGGAAATCACAAGAGTTGGTTTTGCACTCCTTAAATAACTTACTTTAAGGAAGATTTCTTGGGGTACAGGACTAAAGAGCCCTGTGGGTTTGTGAATACCCATAAACCTGCACATTTATGGGCATTACAATCTCTTTTCCTTCCTGGAAAGGCTCAGAAGTGTACTCCTAATAAAGGCGCAGGCTATTCCCTTACCAGGGCTAGAAGAGAAAACTGTTTTTCCATTGGGAAACATTTTCTCTTTGGAGTAAAAATAGAAAAAAGTTATAAAGTGCAAATTGTTTGGCAGTATTTCACGTGAAGTTTCCCAGGGGTTGCAAGTTCACAGCTGTAACTTGGCTAACCATTGTGAGGGGTAAAGCTACAACCAGGGGCATCATTAACCTCCACTATATCAGCTTGAGAGGGAGTGGGTGCCACTGGACAGTTTAGAGGAACATGAAACATTTAAGATGTCATGTATGCCTCCTTTTACTTTGGTCTCTTAGAAGCTTATAAAGATGATCTCTTGCAGTGGAAAGAAGGGAGGTAAGGAGGGCTGGGGAGATTATAAGAAGGATAGTGAGATGATGGATGGATCAATGCAGGGATGGATGGGTGGTGGATGTATGAAGAGAAGGATGGATGTAGATGGATGGAGAGAAGGATGAATAGCTGGAGAAAAAAGATAGTGATGGGTGATAAGAAAGGTAATGAATAGGTGGATGATGGATGAAAAGTACAGGAACAAAAGAGAGAAGAAAGGATAGATAAAAGAAAAGGATGGAGAGAATGATGGATGATGGAAAAGGCAGAAAGGTGGTTGTATGAAGGGATGGATGGAAAAACGTAGTGAAAGGAATGATAGAAGGGATGGCAGAAAGGAGGCAAAATATGGAAAAAGACAAAATAGATGATGAAGAAAGGAAGGGAAAAAACTCAAGGATGTATGGAAAAAAGTAAGGAAGCAAATAAAAAAGTTTAAAAAACCCTCAAGGGCCAATCTTCAGAACAACTGCCTGATTCACTTGCCTCACCAGCTCATTTAGAGTTCCTTGGGATATGGTTAAAAAAGTGGGTTTTTTTTTATTTTCCTGGTACTCCCTTACCTACACCCCTGCGAGGAAATGCGAGGTTATAAGCCTACAGAAACACTTTTGTGTTTTTTAAGATTCCGGCTTCAAACATCGTTTAGCATTTGTGCTTGTAAGCCAAGCTTTCAGGCACCAATCAGTGTTTAATTTGAGCAGGTGGTTTCTGTTGCTCAGCACTGGCACTTAATTGTTAACTCCAGCACCTATGACCGCCTGCCACATGGTGGTGCTGTTTATTTTATTTAGTGATGTGCATAACTGTTGTGTATAAATTCAATATACATTAAAAATGACTAATACTTGCCGTCCAAGCCATTCTTATAGCTTTGGTGGCCTGGAATAGTCTGAATTGTCCCCCTTGTAGGAATGTGATGGTTAGTAGTTGTGCTTGTATTGTCATTGGCAGCACTGGCAGTGGCAATGTGTGGTACACGCTGAAGTGGCCTCCTAACTAGGGCCCTGGCACTTATGTTTTTACAAATGGTGCACTGGCACACATAGCTTTGAAATAAGGGGTAATGTTATCTTTTCAAAGTTTGGGCTATGTGAAAGTATTTGCCTTTCAGAAAGGAATTAGAAATCAATAACACAAGCTGTAGGTGAGTAGGTTCCTGGCAAGCACTGGCCTCCTCCGTCTCCTCTGTCTCCTCCCACAAACCCCCACTTCATAGATGTGGCTTAACGGCTAGAGCGACCAACTTTGAAGCTGAGGGACCAGCTTGAAGTCTGGCAGGAGGCTCAAACATTCTGTGATCCTGGGCAAATCACTTAATCTCCCCGTGCCTAAAAATGAATGTGTCCTTCTGTAACGCATGCTCATGTAAAGCGCTCGGATACCTTCGGGTCGAGTTTGTGCTATATAAAACTGCAAAAAAAGGTGTGACCCCAGTTTTGTTTACTCCGCTTTGAAAGGAGGAGAGAGCACGTGCTGCACTCCTACGTGAAAGTGTCAGTAACCGGTCATTATCCTTTGAGGGCCCCCAGGCTTCATGCCATTCTTGATCTCTTGCTGCCCTTCCAGCTCTGGGATTGGGTAGAGAGTTAGCCACTCAGCTGCAAAGAGGGCGCATTGAACTGGACATATGGTCAATGTGACAGAAGGGCTGTTTATATGGGGCTTCACTCGTGAACGTGGCTCCTTTCTGTATGGTCCTCATTGTTTTAATCTTTTGCGAAATGAGACCCAGAGAGGGGAGGTTGTATCACAGGTCACACAGTGTGACCATGGGTCAAGCCTAAAGTAGAACACATGTTTCCCAGACACAAGATCTGCAAATTTGGCATAAATTAAGAGGCTGACATTTGCAACTAAACAGCACATGCCCTGCACACCAACTTTACACTTCCCTTCCCCCACTTTGAGGTGGTGGAACCTCAGGGTTTCTGATGGAAGTGCCTCAGCCAGGTGAGTTGTGGCCAACAATGTAGGGCCCTCTAGAAAAAGTGTTCTGCCTTCAGTGCACCCTCTGCACCGGCAGGTACCCCGAAGGCACAGAGACCTCGGCCAGGGAGGCGGATTGCCAACTATGGCGCGGGGTCTTCCGCAAGTGGAGAGGAGGCCACGCCCTCCAGTGACCTAGTGGGCTGCCCACCAAAAGTTAATTGACCCTTTCGTAATAAGACACATCTCTGCAAGCTGCACATTGTGCATATCAAGTGATTGGGAGTCTGGCCATTCAACAACAAGTACCAGCACTTCTCAGTGTTCTCCCATTGAGTACCAGCACTTTTCAGTGTTCTCCCATTGAGTACCAGGACTTCTCTTTGTGTCAAGAGAGCACCGGTAGTCCTGGTGGCATGCTGGGGTCAAGATCTGGCGTATGGGCTTGTGACAGTTAAATGCGAGTGTATTCCAGAGGCAGCTTTCCCCTGCAGCCTTACACTTTAACCGAAAGCGCAACAAGAATAAGGACATGTGGCTTGACAGCAGATGCTGCCATTGTACATGCCTGCCTTGAAGACACTCCCCCAGACACACCCCTTCCAGATCCACCCCTATTAATTTGGTGAGTACCGGCACTTCTCTTTTTCCATTTAAATCAATGCACAGACTTCTTTCAAAATTCTGAGCGCGCGATTCCCAAAGAGCCTCCACGGTCATGGTGGAGGCTCCGCTGTCATGGTGGAGGTCCAGCTGTCATGGTGGAGGGTTCACACTCATGGTGGAATCTTAGTGGCATAGCTAGCGCTCTTGCCGCCCGGGCGATCCCAGAGTTTGCTGCCCGGGACGGCCAGTGGCGGTAAGAGCGGGGGTTGGCTAGAGACAAAGACAAGACAGGGTGGCGACTGATGACAACGAGCGGGGGGAGGCACTAGAGAACAAGGGAGATAAAACATACCTTGCGCTCAATGCCACCTCCAAAAAGTGCCTCCTGGGGCAGACCGCCCCCCCCAGATACACCACTGTGGAATCTCCACACTCGTGGTAGGCTCTCCACAATGAGAAACTGTGGTGCGGAGATCCTGCCATGACTGCAGGGTGTGCAATTGACAAAATCTGGAGTCCAACACAATAAGACTTTACAAGGTTTTCCCCGGTGATCTGGGCCCCTTGGAGGTGGGTTTGAAAGCCTGTGGCTGCGCCGGTCCCTCTGTCCCTTTTGTCAGCTCCCTCTGGTTGTTTGTAGCATGCATGAGGAGGCTTTAAGAGAGACAGTAAGAGGGAGAGGAGGAGGGAGAAAGGTAGAGAGAAGGTGACCAGAGTGGGAGAGAGGGAGGGAGAGAGAATGGACGGAAAGAGAGAGCATGAGGTGATGAAGGGAGCGAGCTAGTTTGAGCATTTTTGCCAGGTTTGCTTCAGGCTCCCCTGTTCAGTCTTGCAGTCCCTGGTGGAGGGTCCTTGCCATTCGTTAGGTGGGCCATCAGTTTGTGTGTGGTCAAGACCTGGATAGTTTGATAATCACAGGGAACATTTTCTCTTAATTTATTTATTAAAATAATATGTGGGCGTGCAGCTAAAAGGTGAATTCAAAATCAATTACAAAAAATATATTTTAAAATAAGTATGCTCATATGCATCAGTGACAGCAAATGTTATCAAAACAGTGTCAGTCTGTGGTCCTGTTTTTTGGCTGTTTGTGGGCCGTACCACAAGCATTGGGTGCAACAAGCACAAATGCATGCAGTCTCCCATGCCTTGCATTACACCACTTCAAACTAGCCCTACTTACCTATCTGAACCATTTCACGTTTTTAGGCGTGTGTATGTGTTTGTCTGTGTGTCTATATTATCATGCCGATTCCGATCCGTTAAAAATATTCCCCGTACGAATCGTATCCGGATTTTTTTACGTACGAATCGTACAAGTCCCCTACAAACTGGCAAGTACGATTCGTATGTTAAACAATCTATATGAATCGCATTGGGAAAATTCCCCGACACGTCCTCGGGTTGGAAAAAGTGTCCGACACGTCCCCGGACAGTTTTACGTACAAATCGGGAAACTGAAGTCCGAGCGCGCAAGTACAATCCGTCCCGTCCGTCCAAATGCACAACCAGATGGAAAAAACACCATACGTAGCGAACTCCCATAGCAACCATGGAGATGTCCAAACATGTGCCCGCATGCGCGCCGAACACGTACCCCCAGCCCACCCCCCTCAAGTATGCGCCGTACCCCCAGCCCCCCCCATGTACGCGCCGTATCCCCACCCCACCCCCGTAGGCACGGAGCGTACCCCCACCCCGTAGGTACGGAGCGTACCCCCACCCCCTTATGTACTGTGCGGACCCCCAGCGCGTAGCGCTGGGGGTCCGCACCGTACCTACGGGGGTGGGGGTACGCTCCATACCTACGAGGTGGGGGTATGCACCGTCCATACGGGGGCTGGGGGTACAGTGCGTACATACGGGGGGCTGGGGGTACGCTCCATACCTACGGGGGTGGGGGTCCACACCGTACCTACGGGGGCGGGGGTACGCTCCATACCTTCGAGGTGGGGGTACGCACCGTCCATACGGGGGCTGGGGGTACGGTGCGTACATATGGGGGGGCTGGGGGTACGCTCCATTCCTACGGGGGGTGGGGGTCAGCACCGTGCCTACGGGGGCGGGGGTACGCTCCATACCTACGGGGTGGGGGTACACACCGTCCATAGGGGTGGCTGGGGGTACGGTGTGTACATACGGGGGGCTGGGGGTACGGCGCGTACATACGGGGGCTGGGGGTACTGCACGTACATACGGGGGACTGGGGGCGTGTGCTGGGTACGGTGCTTACATACGGGGCCGGGGGTACGCACCGTCCATACGGAGGTGGGGGTACACACCATCCATACGGGGGTGGGGGTACACACCGTACCCCCAGCACCCCGTATGTACGCGCTGTACCCCCAGCCCCCCGTATGTATGCTCCGTACCCTCGGTTCCCATATGTACGGCATGTACCCCCAGGCCCCTACACCCTGCCCGTGCCTGTACGCACCCTACCCCAGGCCCCTACACCAGCACCCTCACTCAGCATTGCGCATGTACGAGTCGTACCAAGCCATAGCAAATGTGAGCACTGTACAACAACATGGCCGATGTACGCACCGTACAGACGCGAAAAACACACGTACAGAACCAGGACACTGCAAAACACCACAAGGAGAGTCAATTCGAATCGCACAACACCACAAAACACATCCAACAAGCCCAAATACATCCAATACACTGACCTGCAACAGCCAAACCCGTAAACAGAGGCCCAAAACACAACCACTCCTTATAACACACCCACCCAAAGTTCAAACACAGCCACACCCACAAATGGACCAATAAAAAGGGCCCACACACACAAACCATGAGACTTTGCAACAGACCCACTGCTGCCAGACCCCACAGACAACCCACAGCACCATACTTGAACCTTCACTACACCTTACACTTGCACACCTTCACACAACCAACTTCACAAACACCCCCTCATCACATTCACACACACACCTTCACAACCACACACACACCCCCACAACCATCCACACCCACACCCCACACCATACCCACAGACAAGAATCCAAAGTTCACAACAGCGGTGCTGGAGATCCTTGTGAACGAAATCATCAGAGTCGAGCCATAGCTCATTGGAACATTGGTCAGACAGACCAGCATAGCCGAAAAATCAGCCATGTGGCAGAGGATCGTCGACAGGGTGAATGCTGTTGCGGCCATCAGAAGGACCAGGCATGAATGCCAAGCCAGGTGGTACGATCTGCGGAGGACGATCCGCCGCAAAATGTCTGACGAATACAACCAGGGGAACATCACTGGAGGTGGCCCGCCCCGCAGACCGGTACACTACCATCCCTGGGAGGAGAAGGTGATGGGCACGCTGCCGCCAGTGGGAGTACACGGAGTAGAAGGAGTCGCCGAGCCTGGTGAGTACACAAACAACTCACCTCACATGGGGGGAACCGCATCAACAACCCAACTCCCAATAATGCACGCAACAACCCCAAAGCCATCACCGGACACAACCACACTCCAAAAACAGGCACATGCCACTAGCGGCTCCATGTCCCATGCACCAAGCAAGACCATGCCAAGTCACAGGCCACACAAAACACCAACACAAGACAGGATGTCCGTGATGCCGGGAGGGTAGGCCTCCAAAAAAACATTGTGCAACTCAGAAGCAGACACCAATGCCCTCAGCCCATATGGCCTAGGGCAGAGCTATACAAACAGTGTGTCCTGACACTGTACTGTGTCGCCTGCAAATGGTGGCCGCGTCGCAGGATGACATGGGTATGAAGGCCCAATTTGCACATAACAGCAGCTAATGAAGGGGCATCACTGTGAAAGAGTGTCAGCACACACCGCCGCAGCAGCGCAGACTCAGAGACACTCTGCCCAATGGGGGCCGGGAGATTCTACACAAAGCCACATGAACAAGCCAATGGCCTTTGAAAGACCTGCAAAGTGTGTGTGCCCAGGAAGCTGGGCTGAGGTGACAGAGGGTGACAGACGTACGGAGGGAGAGGGAGAGAGAGGGAGGGAGACAGAGGGCAACAGAGGCCGACAGAGGGAGACAGACAGAGGGAGGAAGGTGACAGAGGGAGGGAGAGAGGGAGACAGAGGGAGACAAAATCACCCTTGGGTGGTGTGGGCATGTCCGCTCGTCAGCAGGAGGACTGTGTGCATGTTGACAAGGTCTGGCAGTGCGTGAAACACCCCATTTTTGTTAGGAAATCACTGGGCCATGTGTCAAACTGTGCACGAGTAGATCCTTGCTGCAGGCACAAACCTAACCTTACACCCAGTCTACCCACTCACTGTGTTTGTTAGAACCCTGTCACAAATGCATAAGTTACCTACCTGCATTCTCCAATAGATATGAAAAAGCACCATTTGCCCACATACAGTGCAACACGTAAGCCGGTTCTGCACGCTTGCTACACTGCTCACTGCGTTCAAAAATGCTGCAACAACAAAGAGTGTGTCACACATAGGAAAAGTGTTGAAAGCTGTGGCCAAGGGACATACCCATGCACCATGCACAATGCACAGGGACTTGCCAAGTGCAGACAAGGTAGATGACACTTGGCCCCGCTGTAGACAGCACAAGGCAATCCTGGGACCACTGTACACTCAAACACCAACTCCACATGCCACCTACCTACCACAGGAACTCACATTCACTGTCATGCCAGCATGCACCATGAGGGGATAGACACATCACCTGGTAGACCCAATGACAAATCACACCACACCCAACAGCATGCCCGGTCACACACCCCCCCCTTACACAAGCACATACCCCCGGGGCAGCCAACGCAAATTGGCACTCACACAATGGATATGTGACACAACAAGACCAATCCATAGCCAAATAAGCATCCCACCACTCATGAGACAGGCCAAATAACCAGGAGTACATACCAATCTGTCCCCCGCAATATACCCATCCACAAGTGCACTGTGAGAGGAATGCTAGACATATCCAACTACCCAGAGGAACTGTGCCAACTTGAGTATGTATGAAACATGGATGTCGCATGAAACACCATTAACATTGTCTCTCTCTCACACACAGGGCAACGTCGTCGATCTCCCCCCAACACTGGGGGGGAAGAATCACAGGACCAGGCTCGGCATGACGATGATCCCACCGGCAGCGACAACTCTCACCACACCGTGGATGACCCTGACCAACCTGGCCCCTCTGGTGCCCAAGCACCTGCAGCACCTGCTTCAGGTACAACTGTGCCAACCACCACCCCCATTCCTGCCACATCCCAGGATACACACAGGAGCCCTGCTCGCACACAACGCAGCCAGTCTGACCAGAAGGGACAAGGTACTCCGGGCACCCAGGAGGAGGCAGGCGACCCCGCAAATGCCATCCCTCAGGGGTCCCGGAGACCCGATGTGCCTACAACGGCAGGCCAGGCTCAAGTGGGCAGGGGTGGTGGGAGTGGAGGACGGCGGAGGCGCGAACCTGACCAGACAGCTGAGGAACCGGTTATGTCACATGTCCGCAACATCCTGGACACATACCGGCATGACACCAGGGGCATCAGCCAAGCCGTGGAGGCCCTCAATGAGATAAAGAACCTGCAGGCCGAGCAATATGCCAGTCAACAGCAACACCAAGGACGGATGGAGGCAAGACTGGCTGAGCTCGTGGCGGTGCAAACGGACATGACCCGTGGACTCCGTCGGATTGCCGAAAACATGGGCAACCCTCCCTGTGCCACCAGGCGAAGATCACCACCAGCCACAGGGAGGGATCAGGAGGAGGAGGATTCGTCCGACGGAGCATCACAGACATCGTCACGGCCTGCTTCTGAGGGTCCCCGGAGGAAGGTGGGTCATCCACGCAAAAGACCGTGAGAGTCAGCGGACCATCACCATCTCCCAGGTCACCTGGCCTGGCACCTGGACCTCTGGCGCAACAGCAGCACCTCATCCAATGACATTCTCTGCCACATGGACTTGCTGGTCACTGTCTGACCAATGTTGACAAAGACTGTGGCATGGACTCTGATTACTTCCAATGGCAAGGATCCCAACTCCCCCTGTGAACTTTGGATTCCAGACACCCGGCGAGCACTACTTTACATCTCCCCAAACACGTACCCCACCACTAATAAAAATCATAGAAATCATTTTGCATTATTCCATAACATGTGTGTGTTGGAAAGTCAAACCATGCCTGAGTTTTGAAGTAACTCCAACCATGCATACCCTGGGGTCTGAGTCTGGCACAGGACACACATGGGTCACAATGTATCATCCAATACAGACATGGAGCACCATACTCACCCGTGATGGGCCCAACCAGCTGAGGGGGTGCCTGCACAACTGTGCGGACAGACCTATTTCGAAGAGCAACAGTCATGCGCAGAGGTCAGGGATCATGTGGAGTGTCCTGGGGTGGGAGTCCCAGGTATGTGTAGCCAGGTGGGAGAACTATGTCCTGCATGCAGGAGTCAGGTGGATGTGGAGAATGGTGGCCAGGCCAAGGTTGGATGCATGGAGATGGCACAATGGGGTCTTGGATGACAGTGCCACAAGGTTGTGTTGGGGCCGTAGTCGTGGGCAGCATCCTGAGTGTGGGCGTGGATTGTGAAGGTCATTCTGCAGCTGACAGTGATCCATTGCAGCTATCTCTGTTGGACGGTGATGTGGCTGGGTCGCCGGATGTTGAAGCAGAGCTGTGCAGATGCACCCTGGATGTGGACAAGTCTCATGGGAGTTGTAACGTACTTCTCCGTACAGTGCAGGGTAGGATTAGACATGGATGTTGTAGTTGACCTGGGGGATGGTCTGTCTTGCCTTGAGGTGGATCGAACTGTGGATCTTGTGCATAATGCAGAGTGTGCTGAAGCCTGAGGTACAGATGCTGGTGATCAGCATAGCACATGTGAGCAAGCAATCCATGATGCACACCAGCTCGTGTGCGTGGACACTGTTTGCCTGTGCAGGGCCCTTGCGGGTGGGACACAAGCAGTTGACCCAGCTGTAAGGGGACAGTCTGCAGATGAACACCTCAGTCGTGTACAAGTCCAGCATCAGGTGGCCGACGTTCAGCCATTTGCCAATGGATACCATGCATTATTCAATATGAGAACTGGCAAGGACTGCGTCTTTGGGGAGGGTGAGGAGCACCTGGCTGTCAATGGGACAACAGATGATGATGAGATGCAGTGCGCATGTCATGGTGTAGAGGGGGATCCTGGACACATTGTAGACTGACACGGTGAGACATGATACCTGTGCCATGTCTCCCACAACGACACCATACTACATGCAGAGGCCTGGAGTACCACTCCCATGGCCATGTTGGGGTACAGAGCCAGTGGGGAGTAGGAGGGACATGACCTGGTTGGTGTGACAGGGCCTGGAAGGCGTGCCAGCGCTGTGTAGGCAGTTGTAGTTGCACACTCATTATGCAAAGGTGTTGTGTGGGCGATGAGTGCATGCCTGAGTGCATGCAACAGATGTATTGGATGGACATTGCTTGGTGGGTGGCCTCAACATCATGGTGTAGCGTGATGTGGCACATGCAAGGACATGAGGCACGTGCAATGTGCACGTAGCATGTGCAGACGGTCCAGCCTTTGCCACCGCAACTGTGTCACACACAAGCAGAATGCACCAAAATGAATGGGTGGAGGGAGGAAGGGGGGTGTGTCTTAGAGGCGTGTGTGTGAGGCCAAATATAGAAACTCTGTGTGCCCTTGCTGCAGGGCCTGCAGCAGCAGGCGCCATGTCCTGAAATCCATGCCACAAGTTGCACACAACCACAAGCATGTCAGAAAGGACTACTGCAAAAGGTGTATGATAAGGAAGGAGTGTCTGGTTCTACATGGCACACACACAGACAATGGATGCACATGCAGCAAAGTGGCCGTTGTGGGGACTGAGATGGCAAAATACCTACACAGCCATGTACATCATGCACAATACATATCATAATCCCTGACAAACAGCTTGCATCTTGCTACTCTACACATAGACTCATATGCACAATCTGTGATAACTATGCCAGACATGCCGCATGCACAGTGGCAAGAGACCTGCATTGACAGAGATGAAGCACCTTGGAGGCTGAGGGACACCTTTATTAGTCATGTTAGCTGGAAGGCAAATGAATCTATATTAACAGATGCTCAGGTCATGTGGATGAACATGTGGGACCTACACTGGCACCCCCCTTTGCACCACAGATGCAGGAAATCCATAGAACTGGCACACAAGTGACGAGTTTGAGGCAAACACCCTGTGCTGCTCACGGAGAGGCTGCTATTCACCATTGAGCCTCTAATGGGGATGTCCCACACTATGTCAACTGGGTGCATCCCGTATGTTTCCGAGGGCAGTGTTACACACATTGATGCCTTCATTACAATCCACAATCACATTACAGATGACTGTCACCAAGTGTGACTATCAATTCAGGTGAATCCAGCTCCATGTCATGTGCCCCAAGGTGATTCTACATGTATGCAAAGTAAACAAACATGAACAGGAGCAGTGCACACACATCCAAAACAAATAGCACACCCAAAAAGCCGTGCTGCATCCCTTACCCTAAGGTGAATTATCGACATGTCCGTGCATGTTACGCTGATTCAGCACACGTTGCTGTATTCATGAAGAATAGCAGGAGCACAACAATGCCACCATCAGACAGCATGCGCAAATGCCTGGGGATGAGAGACACACAAGAAGTGAGCCAAAAGAAGCACATCTGCATGCATGGGCATGTACTCGACACATATTAGGTTGTCAACTTGCTAGGTGAAAATAGTGTCTCAGGAAAGACATTCTTTTATTACACCATCACTCGAGTGATACATCCAAGCACACCTCTGACTCACTTGCCATACATGCAGATGGACCCACACATTGCAACACATGCCACACAAGGCTCAATGCGTGCACACTCAGACACTGCAACTCACCACTAAGCAAAGAAGTTGCGTATGAGCTGACTCCGGATGTCCTCTTCCTCCTCCTCCTCAACATCAATTGCCTCGTCACCAAGCCCCTCATCCTCCACGGGTGGATGTTCCTGCTCATCGGGATCCAGGATGAGTGGCACAGCTTTCTCCACTGCCATGTTGTGCTGCATGCAGCACACGATGAAGATTTTGCAGACCTTCACCGGTGCATATGGGAGTGCACCGCCGGTCTTGTGGAGGCACTGGAATCGGCTCTTCAGGAGGCCAAAGGTCCTCTCTATCACTCGCCTGGTCTGCCCATGGGCGTTGTTGTACCGGTGATCGGCAGCCTTTCTGGGGTTGCGGAGAGGCGTGATCAGCCATGGCATGTTGGGATAGCCAGAGTCCCCTACATGGAAACATCATGGACAGAAGTGGGTCAGGAGAAGCAGTAAGACAGAAAGATGACGCTAAATACAGGACTAACAGAGTATACCCACCAACAAGACATGCTCGTACGTTGCGCAGCTGCAGCATCATTTCAGGCACCCCGCTACGCCTCATGATGTAGGCATCGTGTGCTGATCCTGGAAAACGAGCACAGACATAGGAAATCACCATGTTAGCAAGACACACCACAAGGGCATTAATGGAGTGGTAATGTTTGCGATTACGAAAGGCTACCTCCTGTGCCTGTGGTGGTACCAAAGCCACATGTGTCCCATCAATAGACCCAATGACATGGGGCATCCCTCCCAGGGCATAGAAGTCACCCTTGACACCTGTCAACTGCTCTGGGAAATGAATAAACTCATCCAGGTGAACCAACATGGCCTCTAAAAAATCATGCAGGACACGGCTGAACATGGTCTGGGACATGCCACCAACATGAGCTATGGTATATTGAAACGTACCCGTGGCAAAGAAATGTAGGACTGCCATCACCTTCATCATGGGTGTCAGTGCAGTAGGATACCTGTGTAGCGGTTGGAGGTGTGGTGCCAGCCTTGTGGTCAAGTTCGCAATCAACCGTTGGGTGAAGCGGTAGCGCCATATACAGTCACGTTCCCTCAGGGCAGCCAAGTCTGGCATTGGTCAGGGGAGAGGCGGAGCCCTGCAGTAATTTGGAAGGGACAACGAAGAGTGAGTACAGTACAACAACAATGTCAATGTACTGAGCACATGTTAAACAGCCAATACACATATGCTACATACAGAGTCAGGTCTGTGCAATATATCCTGGACACGTATGCCAGGCAGGTGACACTCCTACCAAGAGCCAGTTACAAACGTGGATTCTCAAGCTCAACATGACATGGCATGAAACTAGCTGTGGGCCAGTGTAAGTGAACAGGCAGACGCATCACAGGAGTGACAGACATCCACATATGTGCAGAAGAAGGATGTTTATCAGACAGACAGGTTGCGGAACACTAGAGGCACAGGTCACATGTCCCTGATAAAAGGACAGACCACACACCTTGCCATGAAGGGGTACATGTCAAGACTGATCACACATACATTGATACTACGCAGATATGTCCTTGTCTCGCAAGTCCATGTTCGATGCGTACATACACATGTGACGTCTGATTCCACATGTGTCCTGGTGTGCACAATAGTGTGCCATGCCCATCTACACACAGGCACATGTTGGATGCTGCAACTGCAGATGCATTTGAAGGCAAATTGTAGTAATCAAGCCAAGATCCAAGAAGTAGTTTCATGTAGATTTATTGAGGTTGGTTACAAGATCAGAAATACAGCCCCACCAGGAGCAACCTTCCAGGTGCTCAGCCCTTCTCCAACTGTCCATTCCCACTCCGAACATTCCATCTAGCATCATACTGTCAGCATTCCACTGGCACATCTTAAACCATACCAGACCAGGATACTACATATCCTCCTTTGTTCCAACAAAAACAAAAAGGAACCCCAAAATCTAGAATGAGAGGAGAGAAAAAGAACATAAACTAGACACAGGCTACAAGAAGGAGAAAACCGGAAAACACGTAAAAGAGTAGAGAAAAAACATAACGTAAGGAGATGAAAGAGAATAACAAAAAACCAAACCCACCTTCCCTTCCAAGGATAGAAACCTAACAAAAACACCAAGGAGAGTGGGGTAAAACATAATGAAAGGAGATGAGAGAGAATATCATAAACCAAACCCATCTACTCTTCCAAAGATAGAAAGAAATAGAAGAAGAAAGAATCCATTAATGGCTGTTCTCTGCAAACCCACTGGCCAGGTAGAAATACAAGAAGGCAGCTCACATCAGGTGAAAACAAGACGACAGAGAAGAAGAGGAATCAAAGTACTCACACTTCCCCATCGACAGCATGAAAAAGAGATTATAAATATAGAATACAACTGGGCTACAGCGTGCAAAACAAAACTAGAACAATTGAAACACCCAGAGTAACGCGACCCATGCACTGTGGCGACTTAAACCACACACCCACCAAGGGTAACAATATTTGCTTCTGCATGGTAAACCTCGAGTGGAGGTATAAAAATGTGCACTTTTGAAAAAAAAACATGACCAACCTTAGACCACTAAGAAAGGTACAGCGTGCACTGCTGTGGAGGCAATTGACAAATAATGTGATGTCCACCTACGGACGCACCTCGACTGGAGGTAACAATTGATATGCAACGGATGACGGGGAAAATCCCCACAACACACCTCCGGAGAGGTCAACAGATTGTGCATAGAAAACACGGGACACACGTCCACGCGACACACCTCTACTAGAGGTCAACTAATATACACATGAACTAGGGACATAACCCTAACACACCTCGCGGAGAGGTCCTTAGATTAGCATGTGCTAATATGCACATGAACTAGGGACATAACCCTAACACACCTCGCGGAGAGGTCCTTAGATTAGCATGTGCGAGTGGGACAGTAGTCCACACATAACATTGTGTACATGAGACACAATACACTGTAATCGTTGTGAAAACAACTTGAGGAACAGACCTCGTGCGGAGAACAAATACGTTTTGCACTAGAGAGGTGAGTAAAACAAATAGTACCATCACCTTGTAAGACTAATAGTTACGTGTTCCCCACACTATGACCAACATAGTCATGACACCCTATGAAAAATAATAACTAAAGAAAATGCACCTCACTGAGGTCAATGTATATGCACATTAAAAATAAAATAATACCAAAAAACACACTTCACAAAAATGACCACCTCCAGATAAGCCAAACGACTTCGTCCAGGAAAGAAAATAGGGTTAAACATTGCGATCTGAAAATCTAAACATTTTAAGAGAAATACTTTTAAACTATAGTGATGAAATACACAACGAATGTTGAAATATTGACCCTGGAAACGTAACTGTATGGAAATGTAAGCACAGTCTCTTGAACTTATACTCCATCAAACCTTGCACGAAGATTTTGCCCGTTACCTTCATGTTGCAGTTCGGTGAAAAATATTGAAGCAGCTTGCGACACCTGATAGCGCCCAATCCTCAAAGTTCACCAAAATCCTCGAGCAGGCCAAAAAACAAAGAGAGCATGTAACTGTTGCTCCCTCGACGGCTGCGCTGACTGAGTAAACTTGAATCAACTTTATTAACACGTGGTTGGCAAAACGTGGTTGGCACAATGACTCCGTGCAATATGAAATCATGTAGATGACTCCAAACCCCAAAATGGCGGCACGTTTTTTTCACGTTGTACCGGGTGGCTCCCGGCATCAGCGTGCACCAAGCCGACACACTGAAGAATGAAGATTCCGTGATGGAGGTGACGTGGGGACTCAGAATAAACAGTGCGCGACGAGAATAGTGGACAGGTAAGCGCGTGCTTTGCATGGCTCGTGCGCGCCCGCTTTGATCCACAACAATGACGGTTGAACTGCCACATGTCGAGGGTGCAACTGGGGCCCAGAACAAATAAAAACAAACTTGCCCCAAAAGTCACAAACAGCTGAATGGCTGAAAACACAAAAATCAAACCCCAACGTTATTCCTCCGTTGTGAAACAGGTCGAAAAACCCCAAAGTAATCCTCAAAACATGCCACAAACTGCTAAAAAGCGTCAACAAAGCAATTGAACACTTGTATAACGCAGCACATAAAAATTTAGGGACACTTCTAGGCTTACAGAGACTCCAGAGCTCACGAGGAGTACCGGTTTTCACTTAAGGCCATTCACTGTTGTTTGCCATTCGCTGTTGCCAAATCAGAAAACATGCCACAGGTTCAAGTGGAGATTACGCAGATGCAGCGCTAACAAAATGTCACACTTTACAAAACGAACTCCACATTGACAGACTTAAGTCACAGCGCATTTTGCTCTGGAGATTGAAAAGCACTGATAGCCTTAGATCGCCATCATACTTGTTGCACAAAAAAAACATTGTTGATGTATTTTAGATAATTGTAAATGTAAATGCAGGAACAAGACGTAGTAAAATGTCAGGCTTACCCTCTCTTGAGGGCACAGCACAGGAACAAGTTATAGAGACACAAGCTTATCCTCTCCTGAGGGCACAGAAATTGACAAAGGCGTTGGGCTTACCCTCTAAAGGCACAGCACATGAAAAAAAAAACGTTGTAGAGTGTGAAGCTTACCCTCTCCTGAGGGCACAGCACCTGACACCAGCTTTGAAGAGTGTCAGGCTTGATCTGCAACTGAACAGACGCTGTAGGTACAGCAAACAGAGACTTGAGCTGCAGTAGAGACCGAAACTGGCACTGTAGCGTAAAGGGCGACCGTTGTAGAGGTCACTGGTGGGGCTATGGTGTGCCAGTTAGTTGAATAATCGCAGCTGTAGTTACTTGAGTTTCTTTAGCATGAGAGTAGAAACTGCAGACTTGAAATAAACTGAAGGTTACAGAGGTAGCAGACGCAGGTTCTTAAGTTCAAATCGTCGCCATAAAATTGTAGTAATCAAGCCAAGATCCAAGAAGTAGTTTCATGTAGATTTATTGAGGTTGGTTACAAGATCAGAAATACAGCCCCACCAGGAGCAACCTTCCAGGTGCTCAGCCCTTCTCCAACTGTCCATTCCCACTCCCAACATTCCATCTAGCATCATACTGTCAGCATTCCACTGGCACATCTTAAACCATACCAGACCAGGATACTACACACACCAACAGGAAGCTTATGGGAACACATGACACACACATGACATACTCACATCGTGCAATGCCGGTAGTCACATGTCAGGTGCAATAATCCGTGTACCTGGCATCAGGGGACAGTTGCGGGTGTTGGCTCAACAAGTCTGTACTACCACATGTCCAATGTCAAAGGTGTGAAGGGGATGTGTGGCACATAGTGCACCATCACACATGACATGTGTACACAGCTCATCACACAACTTTTGGGTTCAAACATGAGGAGATATGTGCCACATCACAGCCTGACACACCTAGGCCCGAGACATGTAGGACTGCACTGACAATGACTTGATGTCCAGCCTTGGCCAAGTATGACAGCTCAATTCCTTTCTGTGTGCCGCCTGTCACCAGTGTAAGGTGTGAAACGGAGGGGCGTGGCTAACCGAGCAGCGAGATGGCCGCTCTTTGAGTGAGCTCCGCCGGCTGCACATGAATAAATCCTTGATAATCCTACACAGCGCTACCGAGGGGCCCGGCTTCCGTGTGTAATTGTTGCGGAAGTCCGGAGGCACGATCGACTAAATCCTTGCTGCTCGCGGGTGACTGCACGACGAGACCTGGCGGCCGCGGGTGGCGCCGGCCCGCATACTAGAGCCTGCCTACTGCCGTGGAGCCCGAGGCGGCGGTGACGTCTGGCCGGACCTCGGGGATTGCTGGGCCGAAGGAGATCGGCGGAGAGGGGGCTACTCGGGCGCCCTTGGCGCGGGGCTGGGAGCTGCCGGCGGCCGCTACGAGGAGACAATTGTGGACGGCGGACGGGAGCGGAGCGGCCATTGGACAGAGGTAACGGATCGGGGGAAGGTCGGGGCTGAGGCAGAAGCGCGACGCCGCCATTTTGCGGTGCGGCCGGGTCGGTGGAGGAGAAACCGAGGACCCGTGGCGCACTACAGCCTACACTGTGAGAGCCCCTTGCTTGGCGTGCCCCTGGGCCCCTGCAGATCGCCGATTGGCGTGCAGATGTCGATCTTGCCCTGATACTAGGGGCTCCGCTCCCGGGCACAGAAACGTTCTACAATCCTCAGCCCGCTCCTGCCAGGGCCTTGCCCGTGCTCTGTCCTCCACTCGGAGATTGTGGGGGGAACTTGGAAGGGTCACCGAAGGCCACTGGGCAGCCCACCGTGATTAGGGGCTGCTGACCCCCCAGTTCCCACTCGCGACGACTCGTACTGTGCCTGCCGGTCCTAGCGGCCTACGCGGGGCGCCGGTGAGTGCTTCCTACCACAGCCTGCACACCGCGTCCCACGCGTGTCCGCGATGGGGGGCACGAAGGATGCAAAACAGCCCAAACTTACATTTGACCACAAGCAGAAGGCCAAGCAACACACAGCGGAAACGGGAGCCGCGTCGTCTCCTTCCAAGAGCCCTGCAGCTGACATTGATTTTGGCGCTTTAATGATGGAGGTCAGATCTAGCTTGAAGAGCATCGACGCAAAGCTGGATGCTATGGCCACACAGCTAGAGGCGGTCAAGTCCAAAGTGGACGTACACGAAACGAGGCTAGACTGCCTAGAAAATAGACATACCGAATGTGCCGAGTTCCAGCAGCAGGCGAAAAACCACATAACCAATATTGAGCGCGAACTGGAGTCCATGCGAGCCAAGGCGGATGACTTAGAAGCGCGCTCCAGGAGGTCCAACGTCAGAATCACGGGCATTCCGGAGACAGACAACACCGGAAAGATGGAGGTCTTTGTGACTGATCTGCTCCATGAGCTGTTTGACCCGGACCTATCCCAGGTATTCACGGTGGAGAGGGCGCACAGGACACTGGGCAAGAAACCACCACCAGGCGCCGCCCCACGCCCTATATTAGCCAAGCTGCTCAATTTTCAGGACAGGGACCGCATCCTACAGATGGCCCGTGAAAAAGGCAAGATCATCCATAAAGGGAATCATATCTCATTTTACCCTGATTTCACCCCCCTCGTCCAGGCTGCCAGAAAAGAGTTCATGCCTGCGAAGAAACTCCTGATGCAGGCTGGAGTCCAATACTCCTTGTTATACCCAGCCAAATTGAAAATCTTCCATGAACGAACTGCTCACTTCTTCACTGACGCTAAGTCAGCCTTAAAGTTTGCTAAACATATCAGCGGCCCCGGTGCCAGACGCAAGTCGCCGCGGTTGGAGGAGGACGCGGCCCGCATGAGCGACAATGATTGAGGGGCTGTGGGTAATGGGGTCTGTGCTGCCCCTTTTAACGAAAGCTGACATTTGCTGGCTTGTTCGATTCCCTCGCGACGTGGAATGGAGGACACTGCTGGTACTGCTGGAACTGGCCTGCTCCTGCTGGGGGGGTCTTGGTTGTTGACTGTGGCACAGGTCTGAGGCGTATTGGCAGGCATACAACTCCAGTACTGATTGATCCATGCTGCTGGGCACCCCTCGGGTGTCGCGGATAACCTTCAGTGTGCAGCCACCCTGTGAATTCAGGGGTGTCAGCTAGGAGCACCTCGCCCCATGGGGTATCTCCCGTTGTTTTTGTTCTCAGTTGACTCAAGTGCGATTCAGAGCACGAATGGGATTCTAGCGCAACCTGATTGGGGGGTTGGCGTGGGTGGGGGTGGGGGGGGAATGTTGAGTGTTTGGTTACCGGTGCTAGTGGAGCGAGCTGCAATTTATCTTCTCGCGACTGTACTGCGCGGGGGTGTGCGGCGGTCTGGGCCTGTTTGTGTGGCGGGGGAGCGGGGCGGCGGCCTGGTCACCCTGGATATGCCGCAGGTATGGGGGGGGTTAAACTGTGGACTTGGAACATTCGTGGCCTTGGGGACTATAAAAAAGCCAGATTGATGCATAATATGTTGACCAGACACAATGTAGACATTTGTTTGTTGCAAGAATCTCACATCAATTCGACCCCATCGCCCAGGCTGAAACATCACAGGTGGTCGCATGTATATTCAGCTATATACTCTAACTATGCCCGGGGGGTGGCTGTCCTCATACGGAAAGGGTTGGATTGGAGAGAACATAATTGTGTACTGGATAAGGAGGGTCGTTATGTACTGGTGCATGGCTCATTGCAGGGCAGGCCGCTGGTTCTGGCCGCCATATATGGGCCAAATGTGGACGATCCTGACTTTTTTCGCAATGTTTGGGCGCAAATTGTGTTGCTCGATTGTAACCTGATATTGGTGGGGGGGGATTTCAATGTAGTGTTGGACGATGATTGGGACAGAAGGGGTGCTAGTAGACCTACGCATGCGAGGGCGAGGCAGGCGTTGCTAGATGTGATGGAGGAGGGGAGACTGACTGATGTGTGGAGACTTCGTCACCCTGGGGAGAGAACGGGGACCTGTATCACGTGTCATCATGACGCTTGGTCCCGCCTAGACTTTTGGCTGCTGTCCCCTGAGGTGGCTACATGGGTGAGGGAGGTGGATATTCAAGCTAGGTCGCTTTCGGACCACGCCCCTTGCATGCTAGAGCTGCGGATACCCACCGTGGCCCCTAGGGCGTTTTCATGGCGGCTGCCACCCCACGCCCTTACAGACCAGGTGTTCACGGAAGAAATTAGGGACGACATTATCAAGTATTTTGCGGACAACGAGGGCTCGGCCTCCTCTGAGGCCGTGGTGTGGGACGCTTTTAAGGCGGTAATACGGGGCCAGTGTATAGCTCGGCAGGCAGGGGTGCTACATACCATACGTCGGACACTGGCTCAGCTAGAGCAAGAACTCAAGGATCTGGACCTGGCCTTCTGCCGAGACCCGACGTTGGCCATTGCAGGTAGTCTTAAGGCAAAACTGTTGGACTTCAACGAGGAGGCGCAGAGGGAGGTGAAGTTCTTAGGGAAACAGGCCGAAGCCCGCAGATATGGGGAAGGTGATAGACCGAGCAGGACACTAGCTAGATTGATTGCTCCCCAAGCTCAGGCGCACTATATACATACTATCAATAATAGTGAGGGGACACGGGTCACGGGACAAGAGGCGGTGCTGAAGGCCTTTGCCGATTTCTATGCTTCCCTTTACACGTCCAAACACTCCGCTGCTTCGACTTCCCTGGAAGGTTTTCTTGACTCTATAGCCCTTGTCTGGTTCAATGACAACCATAGACAATACATGGACCTGCCTGTCTCGATCCAAGACATAGCTCAGGTTATCAAGAGCATGCCAGCTAATAAAGCTCCCGGCCCAGATGGCCTAACCACAATGTTTTACAAGACGTATGCTGAAGAACTTGCCCCGAAACTGCACTCAGTATTTGTAGAGGCGCTGGAGCTGAATGCCCTCCCAGACTCCATGCATGAGGCACTCATTGTCACCCTATTAAAACCCGACAAAGACGAATTATACCTGGACTCCTATCGTCCCCTTTCTCTCATAAATGTGGACGCTAAAATTTTTGCCAAGGTGATTGCAGACAAATTACAGCCGATGCTGCCAATCATCGCTCTCCCGGACCAGTCAGGATTCATCCCTGGCCGTGCCACCTCGCACAACCTCAGGACACTTTTCTCCATCCTACATTATCTCCACCCCTCCGTCCAGGCCGCAGTCGTGTTCCTAGACGCGACTAAGGCGTTCGATTCATTAGAGTGGCCGTACCTGTTTCGTGTCTTGGGCAGGATGGGCTTCAGTCGTAATTTTATTACTCTCATCAAATTGCTGTATGACAGACCTCGAGCTCGGGTGCGAGTGAATGGCCTGGTGTCCGAGCCCTTTCCCATCTCCAGGGGGACTAGACAGGGGTGCCCACTGTCGCCCCTCCTCTTTGCCATTGCGATGGAGCCACTGGCGGCCAGAATACGCCAACACCACACGGCGAGAGGGATAAGCTTCAGCTCTCGTAGTCTGCTGATCTCTCTTTATGCAGACGACGTCACTCTGTATGTTACCAACCCCGCAGAGAATTTGAATCCACTGCTCCGAGAATTTGTACGTTTCGAGGGTCTGGCGGGCGTGTCTATAAATTGGTCCAAGTCAGTTGCATTCCCTCTAACTGGCGAGACAGCTCAACCTCCTTCGGACTACCCCCTGCGTTGGGAGACTGACGCGGTCAAATACTTAGGTATTTGGATTAGTCGGGACACTCAGGAACTATGGTCTCTCAACTTCGGCAGAGCGGTCGACTGGCTGGAGCGGAGGGTGGAGGTCTGGAACAAACTTCCCCTGTCCCTGGTTGCGAGGGTCGCACTGGCGAAAATGGTAGTTCTCCCAAAATTTCTATATCTGTTCGTTAATCTTCCGTTACCCATGACTGCATGCTTCCATGCACGAGTCCGCTCCTTACTTGTATCTCTGGTGTGGGCTGGGTGGCAGGCGAGGACCTCTTGGGCTCTGCTTACACTCCCGCTGCGACAGGGGGGCCTCGGGGCGCCTGACCTAAAGCTATACTCGCTGTGCGCTCAGGCTCAATTCTTGCACTTCTGGGTATTCCCCACCCCCTACCAGCCGCACGTGGCGGTGGAATTGGCCGCGGTTGCCCCGTTGCCACTTCGGGTGGCGTTATATGGCAGGGTTTCCCGCCCCTCGAAGGAGGTGGACACCGTTGAGATGATCCGCTGGTCCTGGAAGGAGTTAAGTCGGAGGGCGGGCCTTCCCTTGCTCTATGCGCCGGCCATTCCACTGCGAAGCAATCCGATGCTGCCCTGCCTTTGTGCTAGGGGAGATACCATCACGCTCCAGGGGAGACGGGTGACCACTTTCTCAGACATCTACCCTGATGGGACGTTTGGAGCGTTGGGTGTCCGTGAGGACGGCCAGCCTACCTCATTCTCGGACGCGCTTCTGTATCACTCTCTCCGGGAGTCCTGCAGGAAGATGTGGCCTCAATTCCCCGAGGAACCTCCACAACTGGATGCCCTTCAAAACTTGCTGTCACGACCCTCCCCCGCGAAACTGGTATCTAGACTGTACAACTGCATGCAGGAGCAGGCCCCGCTCACCGTGCCTAAGGCCAGACAGGCTTGGGCCGCAGACCTGGACGGGACCCTGACAGATGACGTGTGGGAATACTGCTGTAAGCAGCTCACGGCGCTGTCACCGAATTATAGGCTACGACTGGTCCATTTTAAATTCTTGCACCGGTACTATCGCACACCAGTGCTGCTACACCGCATGGGAATCCGCACTGACGCTTCATGCTGGAAGTGTGGTGGAGCTGACGCGTCCTTCCTCCATGTGGCGTGGAGCTGCCCAAAGCTAGATGAGTACTGGTCGAGCATCTTTGAGGCCATCAATCACATTTTACATAGGTCAGATGAACCCACTCCGCTTTTAGGGCTCCTGGGATACGTTAAAGACACCGAACCCGTTGACAGGAAACTGCACGCGATGCTGCTGCTGTACGCTAAACGCCAGGTGGCGATACACTGGGGCCGTGGAGCCTTGCCTACGTTCGCCGCATGGGTTCGAGACGTTACATATGGTCAGACACAGCTCACGAACTACTGGGAGACGATGCCCACCGCATCTAGGCCCAACGACATCTGGGAACCCTTCCTGCAGTGGACTAGAGAGCGGGCGGGTTCGGATGCCGGGGTGGACTCCCCTGGGACGGGTGTTTCGGATGACATGGGGTGAACCTTTGAGCCCTGTGTGCATTTTGTTGGGATAGATGGATACATGCTTGGTGGATGCGCCTGAGGGCTGTGGAATGTGTTGCTCTTGTCGGATCCCGTGCCTGCTGCATGCCTGTCGGGTTTGACGTGTTGCCCCCCTTCCCGTCCGAGCGCCCCGCTGTTCTGTCCGGCCGCGTCCCTTCCCCCCCCTCCCCCGCCCCCGCCCCATGGCTGCTGCCTTGCGTTCCTCCTGCAGCCACCAATACTGTTTGTAGTCGTCCCTCTATGACGGACGGGCCCTTGTACGCGAGCCCCTGCGTATGCGAGATGTGAGGTCTGTTGGTTTTTTGAAATAGCTCTGCACCGAAGTTTGTTGTTTCCCTCCGATTGTTGCGGGGGGGTTGGGAGAAAAGGTGGTAGTGGACGATTTGCCTATGCATTACCTTTTCCATGAGCTGCGGTCCTAGTACTCGCTGGAGTGACTGGACGAGACCGCGAGCCTAGGATTCGCTTCCAGTTCACGGCACCCAAAAATGTAAGACCATCCACTCTGCACTGGTTATACCTTTGTACTCCTCACCAGGGCTGAGGGTGTGTATCTCCCTGAATGGTAGGATACTGACACTGTTTACGACTCCTAATATGGTACACCTTCATTGAAACCATTTGTTGATATCGCGGCCTGCCTCCGGGTTGTTGGCGTGACGCAGTGTAACCATTCCTTTGCACAATAAAGGTCTTAAAAAAAAAAAAAAAAAAAAAAAAAGGTGTGAAACGCACTGTACACACGCTCTGAGGGCGTGTGTAGGGTCCGTATCACTATGGTAGTGTTGCCGTAGGCATACGCCATGGTGATACGGTCCGTACACGCGTGTGTAGGGTCCGTATCACTATGGTAGTGTTGCCGTAGGCGTACGCCATAGGGATACGGTCTGTACACGTGTGTGTAGGGTCCGTATCACTATGGTAGTGTAGCCGTAGGCGTATGCCATGGTGATACGGTCCGTACACGCGCGTGTAGGGTCCATATTACTATGGTAGTGTTGCCTTAGGCGTACGCCATAGGGATACGGTCCATACACGCGTGTGTAGGGTCCGTTTCACTATGGCAGTGTTGCCGTAGGCGTACGCCATAGGGATACGGTCCGTACACGCGTGTGTAGGGTCCGTATCACTATGGTAGTGTAGCCATAGGCGTACGCCATGGTGATACGGTCCGTACACGTGTGTGTAGGGTCCGTATCACTATGGTAGTGTTGCAGTAGGCGTACGCCATAGGGATACGGTCCGAACACGCGTGTGTAGGGTCCGTATCACTATGGTAGTGTAGCCATAGGTGTACGCCATGGTGATACGGTCCGTACACGCGTGTGTAGGGTCCGTATCACTATGGTAGTGTAGCCGTGGGCATACGCCATGGTGATACGGTCCGTACACGCGTGTGTATGGTCCGTATCACTATGGTAGTGTAGCCATACACTGGAGTAGTGGTGCCCTAGGAGCGTGGAACGCACCGTACCTGTGTGTGTATAGTGAAATTACATAGGGGACACATGAGGGACAAGGATAAGGGCCTAAATGCATGCTGGTTGTCATGGAGACCGAGTTTCCAGTTCAAATTATTCATCAGGTGGGCAGAAAAAGTCGGTTGGAGACAATATACAATGTTGCCAAGTGGTTGTTGACTTGACATCATGCTCAATTTTTGAATCATGCAAAGGCCCTCACTGGGGAAGGTTTAAAGGGATTGAAGGAAACGTAGGATGCAAATGAGACTGACCAATCACTCTGTACTCCTGTATATGAAACAGGCCAGCAAGGCCAATATAAGGCAGCCAGGTCCCATGAGAGAGCACTTGCCTGCACAACCTTTCATTCCACACCACTGCTGCTGTTTGTGATTCCTCTGGCACCATGTCCAGGTCTGTGGAGAGGGCCCAGCCATTCACCCTGGGAGGAGAATGTGGCATTGCTGGATGTCATCCTCCCACAGTACCCCAGCCTGTATGGGAGACCAGGGGAGCAGGTGAGTGCTGACTCCACTAGCTTAGACGGTGCCCCTTTTTTGTGACTGTCACTTCTGGCATTGTGTCCAGGTGTGACAGACATGCAATATTCTTTAGAGTGGGTCCCAGGGGGGGGGGGGAATGGCTCATGTCTCCCATGCAGAGCATGCTGTAGTGCATGTTTGCACTCCTCACTTGCATAGTGCTTACTGTGACAATCACTGCATGGTGCATGCCACATTCAGCCTGGCTAATCCTCTTGGGAATGTTGTTTCTACAGTCGTGATGTGATTCTGTGTTCCCCCCAGTGTGACAGGTGACTGTACCTACAGATGTGTGTGAGTTAAGTGTACCTGTGGTGAGAGTGTCCAAATGATGTGTTCATCCCCTGGACATTGGTGTGTGTGTAAGTCCCCTGTCATGTGGGTGAGTGTCTATGTGGAGTGTTGCAGCCCAGATGCATGAGGGATGCATATACCCTACCCATCTGATGTGAGCAGGGAGCAGTGCTGTGTGTCTGACGTGCTGGGCTAGCCCAACACCTGTGACACCCCCCAGTCAAGTGGCACATGTGCAGAGTGAGGTTTGTACCGCAGTTGCCAATGGCAGGTGATTGTCCTGTGCCTGTGTGTGTCTGTGTACTCTGCTGAGGTTGCGTCAGTGGCCTGGGGCATGTGACTGCTTTGAGGTGCTGCACATAATCCTGGTGTAGCTTGTGATGCACAGTGTGAGCCAGGATCATTGATTGTGTGGCACCCCTCATTCCACCTCTGTACTTTCAATGCCACGTAGTGCATTTGGCCTTCCCCAGAGGATAATGTCCCTATGACAAAGGTGCAATGAGTTGGCTGCATACTATGCCCTGTTCACACCAGCCAAATTGTTCAAATATGTGTCTCTGTGATATGTAGCAGGTGTATTGATGTTGTCTCACTTTGTCATCCTCACAGGTAGGCGCCTATGCCAAGGGGGAGATCTGGAAGGAGGCCGTCAGGGCCGAAAGGTCGGTGGAGGGACAAAAACGGCGCCTGGCCCAGGTGAGGAAACGCTGGCAGGATATCCGGTGCTGGACCAGGAGGATCGCCCGGGTCCTGCTGGGGGACTCACCAGAAGGTCATAAGAACCTTGGGCGCCGCCGCCTCACCCACATAATGAAGCGTGTCCTGGCGGTGGTCTTTCCAGAGATGGATAGGCGCTTACGGGAGAAGCAGCAGCAGGAAGGGGGTAGGTACATGTGTGTTTGTTGTGTTTCACCAGCTGTTGGAAGTACCCAGTCGCATGGATACACAGCCAGGGTTTATATGTGCAGTGCATATCCTGTTCCCCCAAGTCAACCCGTGCTGTTCTTCCTCCCTTCACCTCCTTGACATATGTACCCTGGTCTGTGTGTAGTCACTCTTGCACAAGGTTATCTAGGCTGGCAGTTAATCCAAGTGCCCATTGCTTGCAGCATCATGTGTGGGGGTGGTGTGTGACATGTGTTGGGACCTTGCCTGTGCCCTGGCCAGTTCAGTCATTGTGGGGTCCATGTTAGTTGCCACTGATGCTGAGTCCCGACATAGGAGTTTGTCTTACAAGTGTACTGCCTTACAGCAGGCATGACCAATGTTGTGCCCTCAGACATGATGTGCATGAGTGGGAGATGTGCATAGTGCAGGGACGGTCCCTTCTGTTGCTGTCATATCCATACAGGACCATGGAGGAGTGTGGCCACTACAGTTCCCTGGGGCACCTTTTCCTAGGTATCATGTGTGTCATCCAACAATGTGGACATTCTCAGTGTCTTCAGCATAGGTTGGGCTCTGTGGCCTAATTTGTCTTTCCGTAAAGTGTGCTACATGTGTCCACTGTACAGGGTGACCCAATTTGGCTTGTGCATACTCACAGTGGCCGGTGCCTTTGTGTCTTGGTACAACTATGTGATGATGGTTGTTTGTCAATTATATGTGTGGACAGGCTCATGAGGAGTACTTTGTGTACACTCAGGATTTATTGAAGGGCATGTTTGTAATCCTCAAGTAGGAGGTGTAAGTACTTCCTCTGTCTCAATCACATTGTCTCAGGTGGGGGGGGGGTTTGTGCGGGAAAGGCCTACATGTCCAAACCTTATGTCTCCTTGCCAGGTCTGGCCTGTGTGTGATGCTTGTCTGAACATACACTCAACATGCAGTGACCCAGTCATGTTGGGCATGGTTTAATGTATTTGCTAAGCAGCATGTGCTAAAAGTTAGGAGACATGGTTCCTGCTCATCCCTTTTGTGGCAACGGTGTGTGGTCCAGATGCTGTGCTCGACTGTCCCCAGAGACTGGCTCCTCTGTCTAATTTGATATCAAGTTATTTGCTGTTGTGTCATGCTCTCCATTGTTTCCCAGTGGCATGGTGGGTCAACCAACTGTGTGGTGCAGGGCCTACATATGTGAGTAGTATTGTAGATGTTACTCAAGTTGTTTTTCATGCTATGCATTGAGACCTATGTAGTTTTGAATCATGTGTCATATGTATGCAGGTGTCTGATTTTTCCTGTCTCTTCACCTTGCCCACAGCATCGTCGGGGAAACCGAGGGAGACACTGGCACGGACCTTGAGGAGGGATCGAGCACCAGTGCCACCAGTGCTGGGGAGTCTGGTGCAGCGAGTGGCACGGAGGCCGAGGGGAGTGAGGCGGAGGACCTGTCCAGTCCCACCACCGACTATGACGCTGATGGGTCCGAGGCTGAGCTCCCATAGGGGGCGGAGGCTGCTCCCAGAGCTGAAAGCAGCACTCCATCTCTCGCTGCCCCCTCCATTCCCATCACCGTCCTCCCACTTGCTCGGGTCCCTTCCCTCCATGGTAGGCGACAACATGTCTCCTTCGTGCCAGGCACCGCACCCCCTGCCCCTGTCTCCCCTGCTGCCGTCAATGCCGAGTCTGTGGACATTCTGCGGCAGTTGCAGGTTGGTCAGACATCACTGCTTAATGTCCTCCATGGCCACACAAGACTGCTGACACAGATGGTGTCGTACATGGAGGGCATGTCAGCAGCGATGTCTGATCAACGGATGTTGCTGAAGTCCATAGACTCGTCACTGACTGCAGCAGTGGATCTCCAGCAGCGCTCCGTCCCCCCCTACCCCTGCACCATCCACACTTCCCACTCCCATGCCTGTCCCATGCACACCCAGACGTCCCCATGCACGCACCCCACCAGACACAGGCAGCACACCACCAGGGAAGGCTAAGTGCACTCCTCCAGTCATGCACACACAAGGGGAAGTAGGCACACCCACTGGGTCGGGGGGCAAACGGCAGCCACCCAGCCACAGTGGGAGTCCGCAGTCCTCCTGACCCACTTCCTCCAAAACCACTCCCCTTAGCTCTCCTGGCCAACTGTCAGATAAAGAGTCCTTTGTGGCCAGTGTGTCCCTCAGCCCCAGTGTGGCACCACCCCGTAAGCGGTGGAGGCAGTGCCCGGCCAGGGTAGTTGAGTCCCCCCCCTGTCCACACCCTCCCCCAGTAGCGCTGCAACCCATCCCTCCGCCCCCCCCTCCTTGGGGCCTGTGGTTCATTCGGGTGCAGGGGAGACACTGGAAGAGCTTGCAACTGTGTGCAGCGCCCTGCTAACCACCACCTTTGGCGCTGCCCCACACCCTGTGGTGGAGTTGTCCGTCCCTGCACCCACAACACCTATCCTTGCCCCTCCTGTCCCTGCGGTGCCTGGTCCTTCCCCTCCACATGATGCCCCCCCCTTCTGTGGATGATATGGTAGAGTGAACTGTGCAGGCAAGCTAGGGGAGACGCGTCCCAAAGTGTCCCCCACCAGGACTTCGCACATGGCCTGGCCTATGGGCCCTGTATATAGTGGACATTTGTTTTGCTATTATTGTTATGCTGAATAAAGCATTTTGTTTTTCATTTGCACACGAATGCTTTTCTGGTCTTGCTGTTGGTGGTGCTGCTCCATGATTTGGGGTGGTGATAATGTGTTAGGTGTCTGGGAAATGTTGTAGTGTGCTGCTCATGGGGTTGACCCTGGTATCTGTGTTCCATCACAAGGTATCTGCAAATAATCATTGGTCATGTAAGCTCTTACTGTATGGTGACATTGTCCCATGGTGTGTTCCTTCCTCTGTGGACCCTGACATCTTCCCTGCAGGGTGTTTCCCAATTGTTGTGCTGAGCTCTGTCTACCTTTCCTGGGTGTGTGATGGATCCCTTCAACTTTGGCCATGCATGCTCAGCGATGTCTCCACCTGCATCCTTTGTGGCATCCTTGGTGGTCACTGTACTTGTGTATGGAGTATATTGACATGACTTCATGTGGACATGTTCCCTTTTACGCACTATGCATG
This sequence comes from Triturus cristatus, assembly GCF_964204655.1. NCBI lineage: Eukaryota > Metazoa > Chordata > Amphibia > Caudata > Salamandridae > Triturus > Triturus cristatus. The sequence continues at coordinate 993,139,315 of NC_140580.1, forward strand.
TGTGTACTCCCAGCCTCGCACACATGTGTTACGTGTTCTGCAGGGTCTTTGGGCACCTGTCTGACAATTGTGGGCATTGTATATGTGGGTACTCCACCCTTTTCCTTCCATGGGAGGCAACAACTTGTTGGCTGCCCCATCACCTGTACATTCCTATCAGTCCTGGAATGTGCGTGACAGTGTGTGTTCCCTTTGGGTCTCTTAGTTTAGTAGGGTGGCACATGAATATACAGTCTTGTTGCATGCTCTCAGTGTGTGTATTGTGCTGCCAGCGCCAGGGGTGGGTAAGCATGTGTAATTTGTCATCACACCCACATGTGGTGTGTCATGCAGTGGGGGATGGACATCCACCCTCATGGGAGTAGGACACTGCTGTCAGTGATGTGTTGGCATGCCACTCTCAATATAGTCGCACTTTGTGTATGCCTTCATGCACCCATGGAGTTTTGCTAATTGTAGGATGGTGTACACACCACCATGTCTCTGTCCACTGCTGGGAGGACTCTGCACTCACCCCTCCTGCATCTGTGCACTGCTTGGAGTGATAGGCACCCACCCCTCCTATGTCTGGGCACTGCTGGGAGGACTCTGCACCCACCCCTCCTATGTCTGGGCACTGCTGGGAGGACTCTGCACCCACCCCTCCTATGTCTGGACACTGCTGGGAGGACTCTGCACCCACCCCTCCTGTGTCTGGGCACTGCTGGGAGTGGTAGGCACCCACCCCTCCTGTGTCTGGGCACTGCTGGGAGGACTCTGCACCCACCCCTCCTGTGTCTGGGCACTGCTGGGAGGACTCTGCACCCACCCCTCATATGTCTGGGCACTGCTGGGAGTGATAGGCACCCACCTCTCATATGTCTGGGCACTGTTGGGAGTGATAGGCACCCACCCCTCCTATGTCTGGGCACTGCTCTGCACCCACCCCTACTGTGTCTGGGCACTGCTGGAGGACTCTGCACCCACCCCTCCTGTGTCTGGGCACTGCTGGGAGTGATAGGCACCCACCCCTCCTGTGTCTGGGCACTGCTGGGAGGACTCTGCACCCACCCCTCCTATGTCTGGGCACTGCTGGGAGGACTCTGCACCACCCCTCCTATGTCTGGGCACTGCTGGGAGGACTCTGCACCCACCCCTCCTGTGTCTGGGCACTGCTGGGAGTGATAGGCACCCACCCCTCCTATGTCTGGGAACTGCTGGGAGTGATAGGCACCCACCCCTCCTATGTCTGGGCACTGCTGGGAGGACTCTGCACCCACCCCTCCTGTGTCTGGGCACTGCTGGGAGGACTCTGCACCCACCCCTCCTGTGTCTGGGCACTGCTGGGAGTGATAGGCACCCACCCCTCCTGTGTCTGGGCACTGCTGGGAGTGATAGGCACCCACCCCTCCTGTGTCTGGGCACTGCTGGAAGGACTCTGCACTCACCCCTCCTGTGTCTGGGCACTGCTGGGAGGACTCTGCACCCACCCCTCATATGACTGGGCACTGCTGGGAGTGATAGGCACCCACCCCTCATATGTCTGGGCACTGCTGGGAGTGATAGGCACCCACCCATCCTATGTCTGGGCACTGCTGGGAGGACTCTGCACCCACCCCTCCTGTGTCTGGGCACTGCTGGGAGGACTCTGCACGCACCCCTCCTGTGTCTGGGCACTGCTGGGAGTGATAGGCACCCACCCCTCCTGTGTCTGGGCACTGCTGGGAGTGATAGGCACCCACCCCTCCTGTGTCTGGGCACTGCTGGAAGGACTCTGCACTCACCCCTCCTGTGTCTGGGCACTGCTGGGAGGACTCTGCACCCACCCCTCATATGACTGGGCACTGCTGGGAGTGATAGGCACCCACCCCTCATATGTCTGGGCACTGCTGGGAGTGATAGGCACCCACCCATCCTATGTCTGGGCACTGCTGGGAGGACTCTGCACCCACCCCTCCTGTGTCTGGGCACTGCTGGGAGGACTCTGCACGCACCCCTCCTATGTCTGGGCACTGCTGGGGCTGATGGCCACACACCCCTATGTGTCTGTCCACTGGCGTGGTACTAACTGCACCCACGCTCTTGAGGCCTGGATACGGGCCGTACCCCTACGGCACCCCAACAATGGCGGTACGACCCGTACCGACGTCCCAAAGGCATGGGTACGGGTCGTACCACACCCACCCCTACGTCACCCCAACAATGGTGGTACGGCCCGTACCCATGCCTGAAGAGCGTGGGTACGGGTCGCACCACGCGTACCCCTAGGTCACCCCAACAATGGAGGTACGGCCCATACCGATGCCTATGGGACGTGGGTACGGGCCGTACCGCCATTGTTGGGGTGCCGTAGGGGTACGGACCGTACCCACGCCTTTAGAGCGTGGGTACGGGTCGTACCACGCCCACCCCTAGTCACCCCAACAATGGCGGTACGGCCCGTACCCACATCCCAAAGGCATGGGTACGGGTCGTACCACGCCCACCCCTACGTCACCCTAACAATGGTGGTACGGCCCGTACCCTGGCCTGAAGAGCGTGGGTACGGGTCGCAGCACGCGTACCCCTACGTCACCCCAACAATGGCGGTACGGCCCGTACCCACGTCCCAAAGGCATAGGTACGGGCCGTACCGCCATTGTTGGGGTGACGTAGGGGTGGGCATGGAACGGCCCGTATACACGGTCTGAAGGCGTGGGTACGGGCAGTACCCCTATGGCACCCCAACAATGGCGGTACGGCTCGTACCCACGTCCCAAAGGCATGGGTACGGGTCGTACCATGCCCACCCCTACGTCACCCCAACAATGGCGGTACGGCCCGTTCCCATGCCTTTGGGACGTGGGTACGGGCCGTACCGCCATTGTTGGGGTGACTTAGGGGTGGGCGTGGTACGACCCATACCCACGCTCTTAAGGCGTGGGTACGGTGCGTACCACAATTGTTGTGTTGCCGGTTCGCGTCCATGTCGACTTCCATTGTGGCGGACGCAGGCCTTGGTGGAGACGCCCCCGTCCCCCGAAGTGGCCAGGCCCTGGGGGTCAGGTATGTACAGGGCATGTATGATTTTTAACTTGGGTGGGGGTTATGTTTCCTGCCCCTGCCCCGCCCCCCCTTTGCCCCTGGGTGTTGTTCTGACCTTCTGCGGCGTCTGCGTCAGTTCCTGTACACCAGGTGGGCTGCTATGAGGGCCGGGATGACATGTAGGTTGGGGTCCGAGGCTGTCCATCGCGTACATGTGCTCCTTCTGAGCGTCGTCCTGATTTCCCGGCAGTTTTTGGCTGCCGTAAAATATAATCCGTGCGGAGTGACGTGGGCACGGATCGTACTTGCTGGTTCGTGAAACGCTGCCTGACTCCGTCTGGACGTCAAGTCCGCGGTGTCCCGGATCCGATTTGTATGTATTTTTTTGCCGGTCGATGTTTTTTACGATTCGTACGGAAATGGTTTTTCTGTACGAATCGTAGTAGCGGGTTTGTAAGGTGTTGTCCCGGGTACGAGTCGGACGGAGAAAACGCTCCGTCCGATGGTTCGTACCCGGGTTTTACAGGATCGGAATCGGCACCTTTATGTTCAGACATGTTTAAATAAGGGATATTTTGTTGAAATAAAGGCTCTCTCTCCACTGTGATTGTCTGCTTTCTACACTGTTGATTTGCACTTTAAACAGATGGGAATAAGGGATGGAACTGTGAGCAAGGGTCCAAGACAGGAGAGGAGTGCCTAGGTCTGTTATGCCTGACTGGGCTTTCTAAATCATGGACTGATCTTTGGCAGCACAAGCGTCTGTTTCTTTTTATCTTGCAGTGTTTGCGAGGAGCTCACCTCCACCTCGGAAGCAGCAGCCTCATCTCAGAACGGAGGTCAGAAATATACTCCCTGCTCGAAATGGAAATAATAGAAGTTCTACTCCCAAGGGTACCCAGACATTTTAAGGCATGGCTTAAGTAGGGTCTGGCCCAGGGCCCCATGCTTTCAGGGGGCCCCCTGACAGAGAAGACCCTGTTCTTCACACACTTCTGCCCTGAGGACTTTGAATATTTTTTAAACACAGATTGTTTTAAATACCATTTTAGTTTAATTCATTTTTAATACGAGTAATTTGTGGGAGTTGATTAGTTACTATCCCTGGATATTAGATCTAAACACATTTAGAATTTGGCGGAGTGTGCCTGTGCTGTCAGTGACCTGGCCAAATAGGGCATGAAAGAGCTGACACTGGATTATAAATTCAAAGCTGTTCTGAATCGGGGCCCCCAAAATATGTTTGACCCATGGCCCCCAAAATCCTTAAAATGTCCCCGGGAGAACCTGTTTCTGCTTAGACGTATATAGCAGCGGTGCTGAGAAGTGCAGGTGCTCTCACTTTCAGATTTAAGAAATGCAGGCACCCAGCACCTGACACTACCTGCCCATTTAAAGCAATTATTATGCTGTTAACTTGTCGTCCCTTCCAGAACCTGAAAGCTACAACAAATGTAAAGCCTGATTAAGAGTTCGGTGGACAGGTTACTTCCTCACAAATGTGACGGACAGCCGCGGCCCGTGGTGGGAGTTCCGTGGGGCGGTAAGGCGGGGCGGGGGAGGGGCAGGGTGGGGGGTTCTAAAAACCGGAATATGGATAATTACAGGTAAGTCAACAATTAAATAAGTAAAACTAATTTCGTAGCGCGCGCTGCATCGCATTTTGCGATGCAGCGCGCGCTATGAAATTCGTTTTATTTATTTAATTGTTTACTTACCTGCAATTATCCATATTCCGGTTTTTAGAACCCCACACCCTGCCCCTCCCCCACCCCGCCTTACCCCCCAACAGAACTCCCTCCACGGGCCGCGGCTGGTGACGGATATCCTATCTGCCGTATTACAGGATATCCGTCACATTTGTGACCGAGTAACCTGTCCACCGAACTCTAAATCAAGCCCTTAGTGACCCATCATGCTGGTCAGCTGGTTGAATGTTTCTGGATCCATTCCGAAGGGTGACTAAAGGGAAACTAACCTCTGCAATTACTGCAGTGTAACTTTGGTGGGACACGCTCAGGATCTGAGCAAGCAGCCAATAAGTAACAAACATATTGATTATTCAATCATTGCAATAGACAGAAATATGAAACGATAAAAGGCATACCAGCCTTATTTTCTGAACAAACTCAATACACATTAATGTGATGTAAAAACTGTGATTCTCTGGGACCAATGTCTTCTAGTGTCTAATTTGAGCTGGTGGTTCCAGTGCTCAGCACCGGCACTTTATTGTCAACACTGGCACTTATGACAGCTGCCACATGGTAGCGCTGTTTGTATACATTAGAGATGATCAGAACAGCAATTGCTTATTAATTCAATATACATTAAAAACAACTAACACCTGCCACCCCCGCTATTTTATAGCTTTGAGGGCCTGGAATAAGCTGAATTGTCACACTTGTAGTGTGCTGGTTAGTAGTAATTGTGTAGGTACGTTCATTGGCAACGACAGGAGTGGCAATGGGTGGTGCAAACTGCAGAGACCTCCTGACTGGAGCCCTGGCACTTCTTCTTATTTTTTTACAAATTATGCACTGATGCCTTCACCGCAGAAATGATCACAACTAGAGAAACTTCACAAAGGGGAATTGAGTAAATGGTGTAAGCAACTTCCCTACATATTTGTATAGATGTGGGGAGGGTTCTGAGAGGCCTGTGGATAAACATAACTATTCCTATGTCCCGTGTCCTTGTCCCAGTCATTACGTTTTAGGCGAACTCACCTAAGATAGCAAAAAGAAACAGGAAGTGAAGTCATAACTCCACCCACCCCTTAGCAACTATTAGCACTAGCTTACCCAGAGAACCTCTTATTTTTTTCTCCTGCCTTCAACTGAGATAGGGATATGGACGTCAGATCCTTGTCTGAGTTGGGTCTGCTACTTTAGGTCTGGGTTCCCTTTATGCTGGGCATAGGGGGAAAAGGCCAGTGCACCACGAGTCCTAGAGGATTGCGACAACCCAAAAAATGTTTGCTGTTTTTTAACGTGGCCCCACATGGTCAGGTGGTCAGGGTATCCTTACACTGCCCACTTGTAGCTTTTCTTTTTAATACTCAGGACATAGGGATCAAGTTCTCTTGTCCTACAATGGCGGCCCCAACATGTTTTTTTCATTTTGTGACCAGCCAATCAGAGTACAAGTTCCCGTAGGACATGCAGGAGCCTCTCCCTCCCATGGGAGCGAGGCGACCATGGAAAAAAAGATTCTTAGGCCTATCAGATCACTCTTGAAGTTGCATGACCCCTGGATTCCTGCGAGAGTCCCTCAAACCCAACGTTCCAGATATCTATAAAATTTGTACCTTAAAATCTCAAAAACTACTGAACGGATTTACACCAAATCACAACAAGCATGCCTTTTGGGTGAAAATCTAGCTTTCTGTCAGATTTGGTGTAATTCCATTCAGCTGTTTTGGCAGTAGAGTGTGTAAAATTCCCTCTGGAAATTAAATGGGGAATTTGCGTTATGGGGCCCCCACTCTACCTTGGCCCCTGCTTAACGGATCACCCCAAAACTTCTCAGGAAGATACTAAGGTGGATAAACTTTGTTTTAGAAAATGTTCATGAACATTCATCAAAGTTATTTGCAAACCAAACCAAAAACATTTTTTTTAATGGTAACTGGTTCTTAGCTATAACTACACAGTGGTGACTAATATATATATTCTATCCTTTACATTTTATGAGCACGTGCACACTGCAAATGTGGTTCAGTGGCCATTTGTTATTTTCTGTGACCTCTCATGATCTGTCTTCTTACACTTTGCTAACCGTTTAGGTGTGCTAGAGCTGACAACACTCATGCTATGAACATGAACACACACATGCACGCACGCACACACACACAAACGCACACACACACACATATTTTCATGCAGTCAACCACACTTGTAGTGTGCTTGCACTCCCGGGGCCGTATTACACAAAGTGCCCAGGGGGCGCAACAGGCGTTTGCACCCACTTTCCGCGCCCGATGGGCACATTGGTATTTCAGAAGGGGCCTCATATGCTTGTGGGGCCCCTTCTGTAATACCGAAAGCAATGACGCACATAAAGCACCAGCCCTATTTTTAGGGGCTGTTCCCTCATTTGCATGGGGGTGTGCCACATGCAAATGAGGGAAACCCTTTGCCTCTGCACTCGCACCGTATGACAGAGGTGGGCGCCGAGGCAAAGAAGCTCTCAGGAGGCACACTGTCCCCTTAGAGCAGCCCTCTGGAGGGGGTAAAGGGGCTCCTATGGATCCCCCAGACATCCGCTTGCAGCCCCCTGCAAGGGGATCTCTAATCCCCCTTCAAAGTGCAGGCGGGTTGCCGCCTGCACTGTGAAAACAAGGAGCGGCTTTAAAGCAGCCACTCAGTTTTTTACTGTAATACGCTGCCCCCAGGGCAGCACAAGTTCGCACTGCCCTGAGGGCAGCGCTTTCATGATAATATGGCGCATTTTTCTTAAAAAAAGGTGCACCCAGTGCAATGAAGGATAATTCACTGCATGCATAATACCGCCTCAGATCATGTGAAAGGATCACACACTTTCTTAATGGGAGTGAGGGTAGGGGCTCAGTGCAAAACTCATCATTACAAATCTAGGAATTGTGCCTGTACTTCACTGTAACACCGGGCCACGTGGCAGACTATTTACTAGGTGGTTGAACCGCTCCATCTGTGTCTCCATCCACAAACAGGAGGTAGTATGAACTCCACTGCACAAGCCAATAAAAGTGTCATTATTACGTCTTGTGAACTCAGTTCATAAACGCCTTTATGAGCTCTCTGCGTGGGACCGTCCATCTGTGTCTACTTTCCAGCAAGAAATGGATGAGGCTAATGACTCCACCGAGACATCAGTCATGGTCACATGCAGGTGGCTTGGCAGCTGCAGATGTGACCTGACTGCCTGCTGTGAGTGAAGGGCCTGAGAATCAGGGCTGGAAAGATGATTGAAAGCAGGCCTAGCACACATGTTCACACCAGCCCCATATTCTGACAGTGCAGCAAAGAAAATGTAAGAGAACTTTAGGCTATTCTGCATTTTTTTAGGTGTGAATGTTCACATATATTGGTTGAAAACAGAGACGTTTTATGGAATGGGCAAAGTGGGCTCTGGTCCAGTGGCCTCAGCCTTTCAGCCCGCCCCCCCCCCTCATGGAGATAACTCTGTTCTGCAGAGACTTTTCCCTGATGACTTTCATAATTCCTAAACAGATTGTTTCAAAGATCATTTTCTTTTAATTTATTTTTATGTGGGTGATGCGTGACAGTCTATTCCATTTTGCAGAGAACTGCTGTGTTTGTGTTTCATGAAACATCCATAAAAAAAGGTTTCTTTTAGATCACAACAGGATCTCTCATATGGGAAATGGGAGGGCGTCACACAGATTATTTGCCGAAATAAACATGAACTGCTGCCCTGTTGCAATACTGAAAACAAACATCACTATCTCTGAATATTTGATGTACACACAATTTAGTATTTGGACGGGTGTGCCTTCGCACTGTCAGTGACTTGGCCAAAGAGGGCGTGGAAGAACTGAAAATGAATCATAAATTCAAACCTGTTGTGAACAGGGCGCCCCAAAATAGGTTGGGCCGAGGGACCCCAAAATCCTTAATATGTTCCTAGTTGAAAATCTATAGATTTTACTGGCAGATCTCATGGTTAGCAAATATACTTTTGTACTTCAAGACCTGGCGCTACCCAGAAGCCAGTCCTTTGTGAAGATTAAAAAACGTGATGCGCAGCTGACAAATCTTGAGTCAAAGTAAAAAGGAAGCACCAATTTGTTACAGTATGCTGATAGCAAAAAACCACATTGAAATTCTTAAGTCAGTGGAACAGCACTTGATAAAAATAGTTTACCAGATGATATCCAATTAACATCTAATTGGAAGGTTCTGTTTAGGAAATACTTCCAGAATCACGCAGTGCCAGTCACCGCTCTGTAGTTACAGTTAGGTCAGAGTTTCCAAAGGAAAAGCGTTATTTGTTTAGTTAATAACTATGGTACCATTTGAGGAATCTTCACTAAACTTTCCAAAAAATGTTCATCCACCTTATCTCCCTCCTTGAAACTTTTGGGGTAATCTGGTCAAGCAGAAGGGCAAGAAAACGGGGTAACGAGAAAGGCGTTTATACCATGCAATTGTTCATAGTGATTTTAGACATTGATAAAAAAAGAAAACGGCTGAACATAATTACATCATATTTGCCAGAAAGCTAGATCTATACTCAGAAAGTGTGCTTTACATGCAAATCTGTTCAGCTGTTTGGGAAATTAGGGATAAACAAATAAAAATATCTGGACGATTGGGGGGGGGGGTGGGTGCTAGAGAGCCCACGGCAAGATGTCTGCACTTTAGAGCTACTTTGTCGGCCGAGAGCCAAAATCACTCAAGAATCCATCTGACACAAGCAGAAAAAATAAGAAATATGATGTGGTGAAGTTTGACTGTATGCCTTATTGGCAAAATTAGTTTCCTGCTGCAGCGGAGATACAAGACAGCGGGCCGATGCGCTGGGCCATATTTGACAAGATGGCGGGTGCTGGATCCGCGATGCAGCGGCCGGACCACACAGTGTGACTGGGCCCAGTGACCAGGCAGTGGTGAAATATCAACAGACTGGCTACCAACTCCAAGTAAGCCCGGGGCCCTGGATGAGTGCCGGAGCCAGGGGGACAACGGTGACGAAGCAGCAATAAAGTGGTTCAAAAAGAGATCCTGAGGGGCCTTGCTGCTGGTGCGAAGCTGCGTGCACGGAAAGGGACTGGAGAGCATAGAACTGATGCAGCCTAGCGGGGGGGACCCACACGGACCGTGTTGACATCGTGTGAAGAGATTTGCAAAGAGCGGGACCTGTGAAATATTAAGACAGGCCTGACGGTGAACACTAGTGGCATAATAAAGTAAGAGCTGCATGCTGTTGGGAGTATAATCTGCTGTGGCTGGATGGAGGGGGGCGCCCGCGGAGCCGCGGCAGTGCATACCTGCCCACAGTGAATCTGCTGTGTGGCCCGCTGCAAGCAGGGCTGAGGACGCATCCTGCTGAGTGAAAGAAATGTAAATTTAGCCGGGCCCTCTGCCTCCCCCTATGCAGCTTAAAAATCAAACCACAAGCGCAATGAGGGATATGTGCCAGCGCTGTGTGAACTAATGGCAACCCTGAGGCCCGTGTGCAGTGCCCTATAGGCTCTATGCCATTTTGACTCTGACAGGGGGAAGCAAGTCAATATATGGAGGCCCAGGTGAACGATACCACTCCTCCAACTTGGCCTACTCACTAGGGACTGCATTGCCCAGCCATAATTATGGTCAAAGAAAGCCGCTGGTAGGTGACACGAGAGAACTTCTTGTGACTACATTTAAGTGGCAGGCCTCCACCCGGATACTTGTGCCTAAATGAGGGCCTCGGGAGGGTGAAGACAGCATGGGGTACCCCCCCAGGAGGTGATACCGGGGCCTGTGCTGTGAGTTCACATGGGGGTGTGCCTGTGGCGCGGACAGCTGAGACCCCCAGAGCAAGGTGACAGAACGGTGGGAGTGGATGTCCAAATAACAAGTAAGACCTGTGCCTATAGTGACACCCCCACCTAAGCAATCCAAGGCTGTTGGGAAACTGACAGCACTAAGCACCTACAACCACATTTTAGACGTCAAGACTAATGGCCCCAATTGGAAAAACAGATAGGTCTCAATCACGACTAACATTTCAGACCATGAAAAGCACAAAGACCTCGTTAGAAATGACTGCAGAACATGACATGGAAAGCTCAAACCAGGCAGCTATGACCCTGGAAAACACTCTGCTGGCAATGCAACAGAGTCTGCAGTCCACAGATGCCAAGATCAACTATCTCAACCTACGAATGGACCACCTCACTACTAGGTTGGACAAGCATGCAACAAGACTGATATAAGCAGAACAACGGATCTCAAACACAGAAAACACCATGCCGTCTGTGAACAGTAAATGCCTCAAAATGGAAAAAGTGCAAAATACAAGCAGAAAACGAAGATTTAGAGGCGCGCTCCTGACGTAACAATTTATGCATACTAGGGATCCCGGAATTGACAAATACTGCTAAAATTGAAGTTTACGTTGAGCACATGCTAGCAGACATCTTCAACTTCGACAATCTCTCATAACTGCCGGTGGTAGAGCGAGCTCATCCCTGGCAACAAGACCATCCCATGGAGTCCATCCAAGGCCGATAATCGCCAAGCATTTACATTATTGGGACCACGACACGGTATTAAGGTTAGCACACAAAAAAAGAGATACTACTTATTAAGGTAATGCTGTGTTATATTTCCTAGACTTTACAGAAAATATAAAGGCTGCCCGGAAAGACTACTTACCAGTCAAAAAAAAGCTACAAAAAGCAGAGATTCCCTACGCAATGCTATACCCAGCCAGACTGAGAATTGACCATCAAGGAAAAACGAAGGCTTTCATGATGCCTAAGGCAGTGATGGAATACATTAACAAACTATCCGCTCGCAGAGAAGAATGCCATACCCACCTGGAAGCAGCAGTGGTCCTATTAGATGGCGCCAAAGCCTTCAGCTCTATGGAGTGGACCTACATGTTCACTATCTTAAGGCAAATGAGGGTACTGGAAAACTTTCTCAAATGGGTGTGTCTACTGTATACGACCCTGGTAGCTAGAATGTGCATCTATAGGGACACATCAGAACTGCTGCATATGCACCAAGGTACCAGGCAGGGGTGCCCCTCTCCCTAAATGTGTTTACACTGGCCATAGAACCGCTTCCGTTATCCAACAAAGGCATGCAGACACGACTCTCCAGTTCCAGCAGAGACCAATTGGCAAATCGCCATATGCAGAGGACATGGCCATTGACACCATGCACAACACTGCATACCTGAGAATACCCACCGGAATGGAGCACAGAAATACTCGGGGTGTGTATACATGAAGACCCAGACCTGGTGATTTGTGGAAATTATGGTAAGGCAATAGCGAAACTGGAAGATCAAGTGGAGAGATGGGCTAGGATGCCACTATCCCTTGCTGACAGAGTAGCAATGATGAAAATGATTTTATTACTACGATTCCTCTACATATTTACTAATATACCTATAGTACTCCCTAAATCATTTTTTAAAACATTACACACACACCTGATAATGTTGGCAACGGCATGCAAACAACCCCAATTGGGTACAATACTAATACGCTGCCACGTGCACTTCGATCCGCCAGATTTTTATTTATGCTACCTCTGTGCCCAAGAGCAATTCAAGCATTACTGCCACCACCCTCATGCAAACACGCCCTACCTGGCAGCTGAAGCGGGAGACGCACACCCCACCCTGCTTCGATTTAGTTTTACACATAGAAACACGGACGTACCACGCGCAATGTTGCTTGCTAGCCCAAATCTTTGACACCTGGTCACAAGGCTCTATAATGCAGCACTGGGGTACAGACCCTCGCAAACAGACCAGGCAATAGAGCTCTGGAATACCTCCTTAGACCCACCCTTAACGCTGGAAGAATGGTGTTTTTGTTGTACACAACTTTAATTAATATACACACGCTCCCCCTGGCTCCCTCGGAACACCTCTTTCGGTAAAGATTTTAAACCTGGTTGTTGAGATCAAATTGACTCTTTGAGTTCTTGTGAGTGAGTAGCACATGGGAACTTGGAACTTCAATGCTGGACACTTCGTTCCGAAGTAGCTATGTGCTTTATAATTTCCAATATTATTATTATTAAATTAACATTAAATCACAACTCTTCGTTGGAAAACTGGATAGCAGCAGGTATCTTTAAAGTGTGTCAAAAAGGAGGTTCTGAAAATGTGTTTTAATTTACAGAAAAAACAGTAAATGTAAAGATCAGTGAATCATTTAGGGCCTAATGAACAATTCCATTTTCAAAAAAGTGGTTCCGGATTGTGCACTCACTTTGGCAAATGGAATCTGATTTTGCGAATTGACCAATTTACTAATAGTTCAGATTGCAAAATAACGAATCACAGGGAGTCACAGAGCGCCCCGCATAAGAAATATTCATTAGGCAAGTTGTAATGTGCAACTCACAAGGATTGGTCACAATCATAGTGATGGCGGCCTTCAATAGTCAACAGACCACCATTTCAGTGATTGTCCTTCAATAAAGTAATTTTTCTTTTTTAAATGCAGCCAATTTTTCTTAGAGGAAATAGGGCTACATTTAAAAAAAAGATGTTTACTTTTTCTTGAACGTTTGTTTGTGAGTTTACATTCACAAAGTGGAAATGGTCCCACGGAGAAACATTTAAGAAAGATATGAAGATAACCTGTAGAAGATAAGTATATGATGACTCCAGGCTTGAGAGACAGAACAGGAAGTCAGACTTACATTCAAGAGCTTAGAGATGAGCAAAGGAAAGCCTATCATAGCTAAGGGGGAGCTCTTAGTGAAGGCGGCTCATACCAGAAGGAAATCAAACCATATGCAACAATGGAAGAAAGACAGACTGGTCACTCATGGGATAACACAAGAAATCAAAAATATAAGACTTGCATGACCTATCAATGAATGGTATATCAATACATTACTGGGGGAATTAACCAGATAATATAGTAAACCCAATAGCTGTATTATCATGGTATGTAAAGTGTTTGAACTCAACCAGAAATTGCAGAATGATTCTATAGGCATTGAATGAAAGGAAAGGAAAGTAGATATTATAATTTTATTAGATGTTAAACGTCTTGAATCTGAAGCACAGCAGAACTTAAAATTAAGATGGAATCGATGTAATAATTTGCCTAAAAATAACAAAGGTTCAAATAAATTATTTTATGGCTAATTTAAGCTAATTGATAAATCGTGCAAACAGCATTTATTAACCTGGGAATGTACATTTTTTTTATCAAGATTGATAATCCACATCAATAGCATGTGACCACTTTACCCATACTGTCAATTTAAGATGAACCCTGCTAGTAAAGACCCACCATTTCAGTTTAACGAATTAAAACAATTAACTCTGACCAATACACTGTCTTCGCTGGTGTCAACTGGATGGAAAGGGGAGTGGGTGGAGATGGGAGAGTTAAACACTTCATCATGTCAGGGGCATAACACAGGCCCCCGCAGCCCCCGCGTTGCGGGGGGGGCGATCTCCAGGGGCCCCCTCACTTTATTTATCATGAATTAAATGGTGCGCAGTGTGCACGTTCACAGTACACAATAAGGAACTATGCGTTTCTGTCAGCTGGGTGTTAGATGATCGCGTTTCTAGAATTGGCAGAGACCAGACAAGCATACTCAAAGGTCCACACAATCAATCCAGTCAGGATGGGTGGGCAAGATTGTGAGGATCCAGGGAGTTGCAAACCATTACACATTACTCTGTCAAGGGCCCAAGTAAACGCGAGCGACTACAGTTTTTATCAGTGCCACTGCAAGGAACAGCAGCATTTCGAAGGACTGTGTGTGCCCGAGGGAGAGGTAATGTTGGAATTTAGTTAGGCAGGACTTAAGAAGGTTGTAGGTTTCCAGTTTAACATAGGCAAATGATATATAGAAGCTCACGTTCTCGCAGTGCGTCATTATAAACAATGTACTCAGGAAATAAAGAACAGTCATAAGATTAAGTGTTCACACAGCGACAGAAAGTATACAATACACAGTATTACTGGAAAAAACACAGATCAGGCTTGTACCGTACAAAAAGAGAGTAGTGGTTTGTGTTGTTCATATCTGGAACAACAGGCAGAAACAGGCTGAAAATAAACCTGGTTGGTGCGCCTTAAATAATTCAATGAGGCACAATGAAGATTTTAAATTGAAGAAGATGTTTGCAGGTTGGGTAGGGTTGGTATTGTCTAAAGTGGTAGGTAAGGAAAACAAGGCATGGCATTTTGGGAAGCAAAATATGAAATAGCAGCTACTCCCTCAAAAACATACGATTCTGCAGATAGGCACTGTTGATTCTTTTTATGGGTCTCATGCATCTGTGTCGTCTTGAAGAGCCTTCCTAGTGATCTACTACAGCGAATCTTGTTGCAACAAGTAGAGTTCATAAAGAAGGGTTTCAAGTAGTCACTTGAAGAGCAGTAACTTATTCAGATGGGGGAAAGACATCCCTTTTTCTCACATCCAGAAAAGCACCGATAAAAATTTTGGAGTTAATTTTCAACACTGTTTCTTTTATTGTGTAGATCAACCCATGTATTCGTATCTAGCCTACAAGTATTAGACCTAAACAAGAAACACTGTTAGTGATCTGATAACAAGCTAATCTTAAACCTCATGGCTATCCCAAACTCCGGCCAACCATTTCGACATAGCAGAGCAGTAGCAGCATCATATATATGTCGCAGAACAGGGATTATACAGTGACTGCAAGCTATTACAATACAATATGCAAATAATCGAAAGTCCATTTATGCAACTTCTTCCTGTATACATGGAATTGGGGTTGGTGCCTATCATGGACACTATCGCCCTAGCACCAGTGTTGTACTGGCTACGCTTAAATTGCAACCGCTATTAGGGGTATTTTGTTATGTTATCTCTCAGATTACCACAGTAGGCAGGGGGTTTGGGGATGGTTACCCCCTTTGAAAAACCCTTGGGGTAGAAGCTTTGCATTCTGATTATCCTAGTCAAGCCCTTTCAGGTGGGGCTGTGTATTGTTTTGCCAACTGCAATTTTGTCCAAAGTCTGAATTTATGGCTGCACGTATGATGGCTGCCTTGTGGGAAAACTACAGCTCAACACAGTAGGCCTTAGTTACTCATGACAAGCCAAGGTTAAAGGTTGTTGAGTTGATATGTCCATTGGGAAGAATTGTGTCAGATGCTCTAGGCCTGAACTATTTACTATGG
The DNA here is from genome assembly GCF_964204655.1 of Triturus cristatus. Taxonomy (NCBI): domain Eukaryota; kingdom Metazoa; phylum Chordata; class Amphibia; order Caudata; family Salamandridae; genus Triturus; species Triturus cristatus. The sequence continues at coordinate 993,155,177 of NC_140580.1, forward strand.
ATCACAGGTAGGAGGCCTGATTTATGTTTTGCAAAAAGTATATTTTAAACCCAATAGGCGTTTAGGGGTGGATTATTATTAAAATGTGTTAGTGCGCATAGGTAGATCTTTTGCTACAAGGAATCTCACTGGTTACTACAGTAAGCAAGGTTATTAGTGTTGGCTACCCTCTCTGGGAAACGCTGGTGGTAGATTTGCACTACAAAAAGTTTGGCCCTCTAATGAGCAGTTGTATTTGGTTTTGCCAACTGTAATTGTGCTTGGATTTATGATTTTATAACTGTATACCAGATGATTTCAATTCTGTAAAGCTTATGCTCAATATAATTAGGCTTTAGTTGGTTTTGGTGACAAGCAGTTGCTAAGTGCTGTAGGCCTGATTGATTCATTGGGACGCTTTGTTTAAAGCCATAGGTCAAATCTGTTGTGAACGCACAAATCAGGTACACTTACTTGTCTCTTAATGAGAGTCTGCATCAAACTCAGTTGCGGAGGTATATTTATTGAAGCTTAAGTCTGAGAGTTACACAGTATTCGGCTTCCAAGTGTACTCTGCCACACACAGCTGGCGCAATCCATTTATACCGTTTAAATATGTTTTACCTGTATTAATAAAGCTGAGTCAGATGTATGCACAAAATGAAATTTGTAAGTTAAGCTAAAAGAAAACACTGTCAGGAATCTTATCAAAGCATGAATACATTCTCACAGTACTGAGGACAGGTGTGGTTTCAACATCTGCTCTTTGTCCTCCTTTCTTATGTACCTCTTATCTACCTGATCCTTCAGTTCATGGAAATGAAAGGGAAGTTCACATAAATAAACAGTTCGTGAACTTTGACCCTCCTCGGCTTAAGTGCAAAAGCCAGTTTTTGTAATGCTGCATGGCTTATGAACTAACAGCGAATACATAACATGATGAACAGTTGCTCAATATTACGTTTATGCTCCTACAAGCCACCCTTTGAACAACTGGGTTTCCCTCTTTCTCATTAGAACTTTGAGAAAGACAATATAGAGGCATTTCATTTCAATGTTGGAGGTTTCAAATCAAATATGCCAGATTTTTGGGCGGTAGGGTAAAGTGGTAGGTGGTGGGATGGGCCGCCGGGGAGGGGGGGGCCCTCCATGTGTTTTGCAGGGGGGCCCCCTCAAGTTTCGTTACGCCACTGCATCATGTCACGTAAAAACATAAATACCATCTGTTACTCCTTTCATCAAAATGCACTGGATTGACTTTCGGCTTCATAACAGGAGTAGGCATCAGCTGAGGCTGTGTGAGAAATGAGTCAACCCACATATACAATTAGACATTGCTAAGGAACAAGGTGATCAACACACCCCTCACCCCCCGTCGTCCTGTTCTGGTTGAAATATGTGCTTCCTCTTGGATGGAAGAAGCTGCCTATCAGCCTCAGGATTAACACAAATATGTGTCTTCTCTCCATCACAAACACAGAGTCTTGCCACAGGGAAGCTGGTACCCCAAGAAGATCAGCTCCTTTGCAATTATCTGCACATCTTGTCTGCGCATCAGAGATGACAGGCTAAGCTCTAAGAAAACATGAACCCTGAGCAGTTTCTTTTGGCAGTAGTAGCCTCTTTTACCAACTCCCACTTTGCAGAATCGTCTAGCTAGGCCAACACCTGTGCCTAATCACTCTGCCCGAACATCTTTAGCTGGTAAGCAAGCGGCCCGAACCACTGAGATGGCAGCCTCTATGATACCCTCGAGGATCATGGATCTTAGAAAGGGATGCATCTCTGTTGTCAAGTCACTTTTAGCTTCTGTGGAGTAGGGGCCTTGTCAACTCCCCTTTAGTAGCTACCGTGGGGCTGGGGTTCTTGATGGGCCTACACTGTCTGCAACTCGGCAGACAAAGGGTCACAATTAACGTGAAACGGTGGAATGGTGAGTTGATGGCAGGATGGATACATTTGGTATTGTGGATGTATGGGTGAGTGAATGGAGGGGTGGACAGATGCATGGACGAATGAGTGAAAGAATGGATGTAAGGATGGATGAGTGAAAGGGAGGAAGGATAGGGTGAGTGAAAGGGTAAATGGATGGATGAGTGAAAGGATGGATGGATGATGCAAGGATAGATGTATGGGATGAGAGTGAAATGATGGATGATGAAAGGGTAAGTGGAAGGCTGGGTGAGTGAATGGATGGATGAAATGAAAGGCTGTATGGATGGATAGGTTGAAAGGGTGGGTGAGTGAAAGGATGGATGGATGAGTAAAATAATATATGCAAAAATAGATGAGTGAAAAAAATGGATGGATGATGGAGTATAGAGGGGTGGCTGAATGAAAAGGTGGATTAATGGATGAGTGAAAGGGTGGATGGATGACTACATGAGTGAAACGATGGATGGATGAGTGAAAGAGTAGATGGACAAATGGATAGATGGATGTGTGAGTGAAATGGGGGATGGATAGGTAAGTTAAAGGGTAGATGGATAGCTGCATGGATGAATAAGTGAAAGGATGGCTATAAGGATGGGTGAGTGAAAGGAAAGATTGATGGATGAGTGAAAGGGTGAATAGATGGATGAGTGAAAGGGTGCATGGATGGAGGATGAGATGGATGGATGGACGTGTAAGTGATAGAATGAATGGATGAGTGAAAGGGTGAATGGATGGATGGAGTGAAAGGCTGGATGGGTTGATGGAGTGAAAGGGTGGATGTATGGACAGAGTGAAAGGATGGATGGATGAGTGGAAAGATGGATGGGGAAAGGGTGGAAGGATTAATGGATGGATGAGTGAAAGGGCAAATGGATGGATGAGTGAAAGGGTGGACGGAGGGAGAATGAGAGAAAGGATGGATAGATGGATGAGTAAAAGGGTAAATGAATAGCTGGATGATGGAATGAAAGGTTGGATGAATGGACGAAGTGAAAGAGTGAATTTATGGATGGAGTGACAGGATGGGTGGGTGAGTGAAAGGATGAATGAGTGAGTGAAATGATGGATATAAGGATTAATGAGTGAAAGGGAGGATGGAGGGTAGCTGTTTGAAAGGTGGACGGATTAATGAGTGAGAGGGTAAATGGATGGATGAAAGGAGTAAAAGGGGGGATGGATGGATGGATGGATGGGTGGATGGGTGGATGGTTGGATAGATTAAAAGGGTGTATGAGTGAAATGATGTTTGAAAGGATGAATGAGTGAAAAAATGGATTGGTGAGTGAAAGGGAGGGTGGAGGAGTGGCTGGATGAAAGGGTGAATGGATGAGTGAAAGGGTGAATGGACGGATGAGTGAAAGCATGGCTGGATGAGTGAGTGAAAGGATGGATGAGTAAAAGGGTAAACAGAAGGATGAGTGGATGGATGGGTTGAAGGGTGGATGAATAAGTGAAAGGATGGAAGTAAAGATGGGTGAGTGAAAGGAAGGATTGATGGATGGATGGGTGAATGAAATGATGGATGGATGACTGAAAGGGTAAATGGATGGATGGAGTGAAAGGCTAGATGGATGGACTGAGTGAAAGTTTGGATGTATGGATGGAGTGAATGGATGGATGGATGAGTGGATGGATGGATGGGTGAAAGGGGGGAAGGATTAATGGATAGATGAGTGAAAGAGCAAATGGATGGATGGATGAGTGAAAGTGGGATGGATGGTGAATGAAAGAAAGAATGGATAGATAGATGAGTTTATGGGTAAATGGATGGATGGATGGATGGAATGACAGGCTGGATGAATGGATGAAGTGAAAGGGTGAATGTATTGATTGGGTGAAAGGATGGATGGGTGAGTGAAAGGGTGAATGGATGGATGTAAGGATTGATTAGTGAAAGGGAGGATAGAGGGTAGCTGCTTGAAAGGCGGGCAAATAAATAAGTGAAAGGGTAAATGGATGGATGGATGGATGGAGTAAAGGGTGGAAGGATGGATGAAGTAAAAGGCTGGATGGATGATTGAGTGAAAGGATGATGGAAGCATGAAAGGATGGAAGGATGGATGAGTGAAAGGATGCTTGTAAGGATGAATCAGTGAAATAATGGATGGGAGAGTGAAAGAGAGGGTAAATGGGTGGCTGGATAAAAGGTTAATGGATGAGTGAAAGGGTGAATGGGTGGAGGGATAAGTGAAAAAATGGATGGATGAGTGAGTGAGTGAGTGAGTGAGTGAGTGAGTGAGTGAGTGAGTGAGTGAGTGAAAGGATGGATGAGTGAAAGGCTAAATGGATGGATGTGTTGAAGGGTGGATGGATGAGTGAAAGGATGGATGGCTGAGAGAAAAAGTGGATGAGTATTAGGATGGATAGGTGAAAGGGGGATGAGTGGAGAGAAGGGAGATGGATTGATGTAGAGAATAGTGGATGTGTGAAAGGGTGGATGTATTGATGAGTGAAAGGATGGATGGATGAGTTAGAGGGTGGATGGAGAGCAAAAGAGGGGATGAATAAGTGAAAGGACAGATGGATGGATGGATATGTTTGGTGGTATTTTCAAGATGGATGGAAAGGTTGGGACATGAATGGGTGGGTACATGGAAGCAGTAGGGACAGACTGAATGTTGAATGAAAGACTGCATAGATGACAGAATATACAGGTAAAATGGTGAATATCAGAGGGTGTATTGAAGTATGAAAGGATGAATGGCTGGATTCTTGGATGGAAAAGACAAGCAACCTCTTCTAGGGAGGATCGTGATGACTTCCTTCGCTTGCTTGGTGCCATAAAAGCTTGAATTCAAAGTGAGGGGTATTTTAATTTTCTGGCTACTTTCTGTGTAGAGGGAAACCTGAGAATGTGCACTTATGTAGCCTTAGATCAATTTTCGGGATATCACTTGCAGTACCAATGTCAGACATTAGGGGTCCTCACTGAAATTATATCATAGCATAACATGCATTTGTAAAGCGCAATTTTCACTCAAGGGTATTAAGGTGCTGAATAACAGATGTTCAATAGAAATTAGAAATGTAGGAAAGAAATGGAGGTGTAATTATACTCTGAGGTAATGGATCCTTTCGCCGATGTAAAGCTGCAAATATACCAATGGCAATCAGATATTGTTTCAGAGATTACATACATACGAAAATTACTGCAGTTACACTTTCACATAATCGATATCTGCGGAGTCGTTAAATGCAGATGGAATTCTGCAATAGCACTTTCAGTACTTTGACATTATTATAGACGCATCTCTCTGCCTACCTTGGACTTCAGGAAACGGCTGAATCCTTGCCCCTGCACAGACCTCTTCTTTCCCTGGAGTACTGCGACCTATTGCCAAGTTGTGAGGTGGAAGGTCCGACATCGCCTACATCTCCCAGAGGTCTCTCCGGTATCGCCGCGCCTGCTGACATCAGAGGGCAGGAAGCCCTCATATGCGAGAGGCGACTCCAGCAGCGCGGGACGCGCGCGGGCCAAGGGCGGGCCCGTCTCGCGCCCGTCATCGCCAGGAAGAGGCAGGGCTGGGCCCCCCCTCTTAGTCCTGATTTACATCGTCAAAGGTACTGTGACCAACACGGGGTGTGTTATCCCCACTTGCTGGGACTCTGGGACTCTTGGATTGTGTTCTAGCGGTGTACTTAACTTGCAGAGGCTGTATGCTTGCTTCCTCTATTAATTCGCTACTGTAAAGTTCATTTTGCGATCTCTTTGGATTTTGCATTAGTGCATTCAGGTGTATCCATTATCCTATTAATATAGCTATGTTAATGTTTTGTATTGTTTGGTTATTGTAACTTATATTATTTTTCATCATAGTCTGACATTTTAGTGTCGTACCTCGATTCCTATTTTATCCGCAAACGGGCTAATGGCAGGAAAGGGTAAACGCACGGGGGGGGGTGGGACAGTTATGGGTACCCTAGACCAGTTCATAACGCGAGCAGCCTCAGTCCTAGAGCATGAAATCGCCATAACTGAGCGGCGACTCTCTACTGAACCAGCGTTGACAAGACGTTCATCTATTGGGCTTTTGGCACTAGCTAAATCCCCTACTAGATTAGACGTGCTTATGGTGGATAATCCCTCCCAGCTCGAGAATCTCGAGGCAAGTTCCATTGTGATTCAGAATAGTATAAGGATTTCTGAGACCTCTGGTGAGGCCGCTTCTGTAGATGAAAACTCCTTTAGACTCAATGAAAGATACCCCCAGACACGAGCTAGCAAGAAACCTAAATCTAAAAGTACTACTAATCCCAAAAGGAAAAGAGCTGAGGATATCCAAGGTGGGAGGCAGTCAAAACTCCCTAAAAAGAGTGCCAATCTAAATAATGTTTCCAGCATTTCATCTATGAGGGATTGTGAAATTAATGTTGTGGGTAACAAGAACTCCCCTGTCCAGCTGAATCCTGACGAGTCGATTACCCACATTGAGCAGATGGTTCGTTCATTATTACTCCCTCTGGTCGAGAGGGTTAAATTGATTCATTCGAAAGTTGATCGCCTAGAGCAGACGATGCTTGACAATTTCTGCTCTTTAAAAAATGTCATCAAACTTGCTACGCGAGAGAGAGATAACCCTAACCATAACCAAGCAGCTATGGCAGCACCTATTACAAATACCATAATTATCCCTGCTGCTGACCCTGTTGTAGCCACTAGTGAAAGGTTAGGGATTGACCCACCTATCTCCCCGGTCAACACCTGCCACTCCAAGCCTCGGACAAGCTTTTCTAGAAGTAAACAAGGGGATAATGACCCTGTGGAGACCCCTACCAGGGCAAGCAGGGGTGTGGAGGCAGGATCTAGTAGTTCAACTTACATTGATCCAGCGAAACCTCCAAATGTTCGCATCCATCTTCCCCCAGCTTCTCTTCCTTACACAGCAGTATTAACTGGCGTCCCGGAACTAAAAGATGGCAAGTCTGAATCTTACCCTGAACTCAGAAATAAAGTGACCTTCTGGCTAAACAATAACAGACCGATCCATGCTGGTCTGGATGGGAAGATCTTATTTGCCAGAAGGGTCTGTTGGGTCGGAACAAGACCAAAAGACGTTGAGGGTGATTGTATTCTTGTAAATTTTCGGGACAGACGCATAGTGCGTCTCATCTGTGATGATCCACTCTCTGGGGGCCAACCGGGGATAGGGGTGCGCGATTTGGACTATTTTTATAAGTTAGGCATTAATTATGCCGCAAGACCCCTCTATCATCGGGGTGTGCCAAGGCTGCTCTCTGAGTCCACTATTCCTCATTTTGGTTATCACAATCCCAATTACAACCTAGGCCATTTTGATTGACCGGAAACCCAATTCCCAAGTGAAGTTATGACAGAAGAAGTTGTTCCTATGAACAAAAGGGCTGAAGTCGAGTTCCCCCTAGCCGGGACGCCAAACATAGTCAGGCACTCCCCTTTGCAAATGTGTTTAGAACAGTCAAAACATTATACCAATAGGACGAACATTATCTGCCAGGTAAATCTGCCAGGTACAGGGATGGGAACTATGCTCTCGTGGAATATTGCAGGGCTGAAGTCAAAGATGGATTCACCAGAGTGGGTTCAATTTATCGGTAACTTTGATGTTTGTCTCCTCCAGGAGACCTGGTCCTGCGAGCCCCAGTTTCTCCCGGGTTTTCTGAATTTCCACGTTCCCGCATCTAAGGGACCCAAAGGGCGCCCTATGGGCGGCTTAACAACATGGGCACGCCAAGAATTATTCTTGACGGCCAATGAAATCCACACAGGGTCTCCTGACATTCAATTGGTCAGATTATCCCTGGGTCTAGTGGGTGACGTGGATATTTATAATTTGTACCTGAGAGGGACCAACGGGACAAAGTCCAGGACTTTGGTTGCATTGGATTCCCTTATCGCCCAGCACTCATGTGAGAGGGGAGTGCTTGTAGTGGGGGATCTGAATGTAACCTTTGAACCGCTTTTAAACTCAGACTCCTGTTGGGGACTTGACCCCGAGGAAGATCAGCTATGGGGTATCCCGGGCCTCGACATGGACCCAATAAAACGTTGGTCTGAGATTGCAGTGCAGGTCAACGCTCTCTGTTTTGAAAGAGGCTTGAGGGCTCTGAATGGAAGAACTCCAGGGGATAAGGAAGGGGCCAATACTTTTGACAATGGCCGTCACAGGAGCAGAATTAATTATGTTCTCTGTAGCATGAGGTTATGGCAGCATGTAAAAGATATGGTAATTGAACCTAGACCTGAAAGTGATCATAACCCCCAATGCGTAACGCATTGCTGGTGGAAAAATGGTAATGCTGAAGTAGAGGTGATGATACTTAAGCCACCTGAAATATTTCCCTCCAATGATATGCGTAGGCTTAAGTGGAATATGGTAAAAACTAAAGAAAAAGTTGTTGATATAATTGACAACTTGCTGTACAAAGCAGTAGTGGAGTTCGAAAGCTGTAGATCTATCGATTCAGGTATCTCACTAATCACCGGACTCCATGAAACATTTTTTGAGGAACTACGACAGTTTTTCCTTAAACCTGCTAGGAAAAATAATCGACTCCCTCCAAAGCGCCTACGGTGGTATGACAAGGATTGCAAGAGTGCCAGAATTAATCTTACCACAGCCCTTTCTAGTGGTGACACTGATTGCGTGAGGGAAGCCCGCCAATCGTACAAAAAATGCATAGCTCAGGCTAAAAAGAACTGGGACGAGCTTTATTGGTCCGATCTAAAGGATGCTAGCGACGCGAGGGACTCACGGCTATTCTGGAACATTATTAAGTGGGGCAGGGGAGGGTTATCTGACCGACCCCCAAACCATGTTTCACAAGAAGACTGGGTAAATTACTTCAGACCCCAATATGCATGCGAGTCCCAGATAAATCTTGCAGGGGAGATACCCCTTGTTTTTTTCGCTAGTGGTCCTTTCAGCACCAAAGATACCCTATTGGCTCTACGATCTATAGCAGCTGGCCGAGCTCCAGGACCGGATGGGATCCCATCTGATCTTTTCCTCCACAACAAAAAGACTTGGAGCGAATACATCACCTTACTGGCAAATGCTATTGCTGTAGGCGCCCCTGTTGCAAAATCCTGGGGGGGGGCTGTTATAATTCCCGTGTACAAGAAGGGCGATAGAACCCTCCCCGGGAACTACCGACCAATTAGCCTAATCGATACCATGCAGAAGGTCATTGGGAGAATGATACTGAACCAGTTGTTAACATGGGTTGATGATAATCAGATTCTCTCTCCCTTTCAAGCTGGTTTCCGCAAGTCAATCACACTGGATCAGGTCTTTCGATCTGTACAACTCCACTGGAAAGTAGTTACCTTGGGGAAAGGCAGTTTCTATGTAGCCTTTGTGGACCTAAGAGCTGCCTTTGACCTTGTCCCTCGCCATCGGTTGTGGGTGGTACTTGAAAAATTAGGGCTCCCAGCGGAAATTCTGACCCTGATCAAGAAACTCCATGACTCGAACTTTGCTAAAATCCAGTGGGGAGGAGCGGGCGAAGTCACTCCAGAATTCCCGGTTGAACGAGGTGTGCGGCAAGGCTGCACTATGTCCCCTACCCTCTTCTCCCTGTATATTAATGGGATAGCTCAATCTATGCTCAGCGCCTCTACTGATGCTCCAAAGCTTGCCGGAGTTACTACCCCGATATTAATGTTTGCGGATGATACGCTCATCGCATCAAAAACCCCAAGTGGCTTACAGAGAGCTTTACTAGTCTTTGAGGATTTCTGCCTTGGCCACGGATTGGAGGTAAACGTGGCCAAGACGAAACTCATGGCTTTCAATCCGCATCCAAGTTTTAGAGGGAGAAAGTTCTTTTTGGACGGGCAACCAATAGAAATGGTCCCCAATTTTGTTTATTTGGGCATACATATAACCAGTAGTAACAAATGGGATAAGCATATCGAGGTAGCCGCCCTGAAACTCAGGCAAATGTCGGGAACCTTAATTAGAGAACATAAAAAATCCTTCACTAAGCCCGTAAAACCTGTGCTTCAAGTTTATGAGGCGAAGGGCTTGGGTTCAGCTTTGTATGGGGTAGAACTATGGGGGTTTAACCGGCTGGTCCCTTTAGCCTTAGCCGAAAATGCATTCCTCCGCGGCATAACAAACCTCCCCCAGAGCTCCCCTATGGTTCCTGTAAGGTATGAGCTGGGTAAGAGGGCTATCGTGGATATTGCTAGACTTCGCCCGGTTTTATACTGGCGAAGGCTCTGGACTACTCCTGAGCTCACCCTGTATGCCCAAGGGCTCATGGATGTTGTTGTGTCAGATGTTTTTCACAAGATCGATTGGCTGAGGCAGCTCCGCCAGACCCTGACACTTATGGGCATGGTGGGGTTATGGAGCGACCCAGCAACTGCTCAGTTTCCCACAAAGAAGACCATAAAAGTTATTTATTGGGAATGTGCCGACCGGCAGGTGTGGAGTCGAGCTAACCCTAATGGGATGGCCGGCCGCTATCTAGAGGTCAAGATTACGCCTGTTCTTGAACAATATTGGGACTTGATCGCGCATCCAAGAGACAGGAAACTCTACTTCCAGCTCAGAGCAGGTTCTCTACCGCTTAAGTCCCTCACAGGCAGGTGGTCTAGCCCCCGAGAGGTTACCTGCCCTGCCTGTGGGTTACAGGCAGAATCTACTGCCCATTTCTTGTTTGTTTGCCCTGTGCTAGCTCCTCCTAGACGAGTGTGGTTGTCACCACTGTGTAGAAATCTGGGCACTAGGAGTAGTGTTGTTGCTTTAAGAATCTTATGCACCAACACTTCCCCAACTATTTCTATACCGATGGCTAAATTCTTGGGTTGGGCATGGTCCCTAAGGGCGAAAGCTTGTGCCAAACCCCAGAAAATCCCCCACTACACAACCCAACTTGCTGTTACTTAGTGTAAATCTTAATTAATTGTTCCTTCAAATTATTATAGTTGAAGGGGGTTTTTTATCATGTATTGTTACACTTGTTGTCATTCCGACCAGTTTAATGTCTTTTTAAAAAAGAATTTGTAAATTATTCATTCAAAACATTTTAATGTATTTTATATGTAATGTTTGTATGTATGCTTGTCTTTTATGATTTTTCTTTTAAATCGAATAAAGACTTATGATGATGATGTTTATTATTATAGACATTATACAGAAAAGAAAGACCGCGTATCTACTGGCAGAAAAGAGATGTGGCAAAGTGTCATTGTGTGTTGCTTATGTCACTGATGCTTTAAAAGCCAAATTGAAATGAAATAAAAACTTTACTCAGAATTTATTATTTTTTGGTTTGCTGCAAGTTTGTTTAAATATCTTTTCAGATATATCAGTTGCAAAAAAGTGCCAGGCATGCTGCTACGGGTTTGTTCTACATTTAGACCGCAGATTGTTTTGCGTACCGAACAGTTCGTACATGACAATTCAACATTAAACTGAATCAGATGGCCAGAAGAACAAGGTTATTTTTTTTTCTCACATATTTAAATGCTCTATTTGCAACCTGGGAAAACGACATGAGACCGCACGTTGGAGTATAGAGGAACCAACGGGGATCAGTAAATACCACAGAAGGTTGTAAAAGTTTCATTTTTTTATTTAATAAAAATGTAAACAGTGACATGCGGTTTGCAAATAATAAAAGCTGTTCACTATCCAGGAGATCTTGCAATGCGCTGGGAAAGGTTTTACTATCAGTGTTGGTTCGATTCCATTCTACGTAAAAGGTGTTTTTTTCTAATCCCGTTTCATGATCACCCTGCACGTTTTTTTTATGCAAACAACAAAGGGGGCTCTAACTCACACCCATCCAAATAAAATAATCAGAGCGGAAGAGCAGCGGTACAGCATTAATACATACACATCTCGCAGTTAATGACTGAGTATCAGCCGAACAGACAACGGGTAATCATACAAATGCAACTGATCACCGAGCACAGAACCTTAAGGCTGGGTAAGTGAGGTCACATTTCCATCATCCATCATGTCAAGGTCATAATATTTTATTCAAGAACCCCAGACTTTATTGAACTTATGAGGGCATCCTCTGCTTTTATAGGTGGCATTCTTGGCTGCCATATATAAATCCATCCCCGTCCTCCACTCCTGAACGGATGGTATCTCGGGAGCACCCCAATGTTTAGCCGCATCTCTCTTTGCCACCACTAGGCCCTGGCTGCAGAGAAGGAGCGTGGTACGTCTACATCAGTGGGTATACCTAGGAGACCGGATTCAGGTTCTATCGGGAAGGATGTGTCCTCTACTTGCCAAGCTCGTTCAGTAACGTGAATGGCAATGTTTTCCAGCGATCAGCACCAGCTTGGAAATCCGCCAGCACCCTCCTTAGATACCGTTCCAGACAGCAGTACCTGACAGGTGTTCTATAAATCCCGAGATACCGAACTCCCTATCTATCTGTTCATAGTCTCCTGGGGGGATCAGACAGGTTCAGTTCTCCACCCGTGGGGAAAAAGACCGATTTATACCAGTTGATGGTGTATCTGGAATCAGGCCTAGCTCTAGAATTTTTTCTTTGGGTGGGCCATGAAGGTGAGTGGGTACTGGCCAAAAAACAAAGTATTTCATCGATCTGATATTTTAGGTATCGGCGGGGCCGGCTTGAGCGCTGGTGGCGCCTGGTGCCGCAATCCTTTTTGGCGCCTCCATGCTCTATGACCGCCTCCTTGAACTCCCTCAATTCCACTGGGCAAAAGTGCTGCTCATCTCTCCAATCATAAGTTATTGCTAAACACAGCATCCCCCCCTCTGAGGTCAGCGCCCCCTCTACCGGCCAACGCCCAGTGCAGCTGCACCGGTCGCACTGCTCTAAAGCCGGCCCTGAGTATCGACATCGGTCCGCATTTAACATTGTTAATACAATAATCAGCACCCAAAGAGCAGGTTCTTTGATGTACTTCCGGCTTTGGCAAGGGATGAGGCGCTGCTTGTCTAATCTTGAAGATGCAGAACTTTAAGACTGCAGCATGCTCCAGGTCATGTGCAACAGCAAAATATTTCTGCTGCCATACAGAGCTACTTTACAGCTTTTCATGTTTTTAAAAACTTTTTCAGCTTTTTACTTTACAAAGCATCGAAGTTTACAAAATACGATGCAATGAGCCCAGAATCATAATTCAGTTTTCGGGATATCCATGCCATTTGTGCATCACAGCAGCTAATAAACTCCGCTGATTTCACACCTCTCCCCAGGCCTGAAAGTAGCCTATATCAAAGGTGTTAAACATTCAAAAAATGATAAGGGAGAACTACGGAAACATTAAGGTGAAAAACACCTTGTTTTTCATTAATGATTTGGCCTTGGGTGGGCCAAGGTTTCCTTGGATGGGCCTGGCCCACCTGGCCCACCCTCTAAAACCAGGCCACCTAAGGGGGGTTGGGTGCATGGGGGGTGCCTGTGTGGGGTTGGACACAGGGCCTAGCCAGGGCCAAGCCCTGTGCCTCATACTGTGCAAGCCATGCATGCCTGAAGGCTATGCAAGGCGGAGGCACTGAGTGCAGGGCCGGGCCATAGGCCAGGGCCTACAGCCAATCCCACACCAAAATTAGGCAAAGACCGTGCATGGGGTGATGCTGGATGCCTGTGTGGGGCTGGGCGCAGTTCGAATGCTGCCGAGAGATTAAGCATAACCAAGGCTGCTCTCCCGCCGGCGTCCAGACACTCCCAGATCGCCTCTGTCACCTCCAACAGTGCTGACTCCGTACTGTAGGATGCGCGGAAACTAGATTGAGCTGGATGAAGCCAGCCAGACACCTCTACATAGCTGGTGAGCTGAGACGTAACAACCTTCTCGCATACTTTGGCCAAACTTTGCAAGAGCGAGATGGGACGGTAGTTCTCAGGAAGCAGAGGGTCAAGTGATGGCTTCTTGATGAGGGGGAGAATCAGCGCCTGCTTCCATGGTAGTGGAACACAGGCCTCCCGGAGCGACTTGTCGACCATTAAATTTACTTCAAAATTAATAGTATCTGCCACTTCGGACAGAAGCCTAGCTGCCCTTACTGTTTTATTCACAAAAATATTATAAATGTGTTTTATAATATTTATATGTTTAATTAATTGTTTCATAAATGTCCTTTTTTGTTGTCTGTTATGTGTCAATAACTGTTCCAACCTGAAAATCTGGCACAGATTAATGTAAGTGTAAACGTGTGACTTAAAATTATATGAAATAAACAAGTTGAGTAATGTCCGCATGTTGCCTATACACAAAATGAAGTAAACAAATTGTGGCCAGTGGGTATGGGAGTCATGGGAACATGGCACAGTGCAAAACTAAAGGCTACGCTCTGTGCCTAGTGTTCCCAGGTCATGACCCGGGCTAAGACCTGATGGCTCTGATTGACATGCAGGCTGGGTGCATGCTCTGGCTAAGGCCATGCCCTTTTCCCCGACCCTGCAAGCCGCGTGCACCTTGGTGGTCAACGAGTTCACTGAAATTCATTGTTAAAAGGAGGTTATGGTTGTTTAATCGCATTACAAAATAGAATAAATCACCCGTGTTTTGGCTGAATTTTCACAAGTCTAAAAACCATTGAAAATCATCAGTTATGGTGAGCGATGCATCTATAAGGTCCCTCTAAAGCATGGCTCATCATGTGACAAACAATGTCCCAGATGGCATGATGACTGCACTATTGAAACATCATTTTGATCCTTGCAGGGTCTTATTAGTGCATTGTCACTAGTGCCCTGAAATACCACAGGGCAGTTTTTTAAATTTCTTTTAATCAAATTATAGATGCTAACGGTAAGATCTCGTAGGAAAAGAGGGTCAATTGTCATAGTTATGGGTTATTGCAGTCATAGAGAGACACCAGAGGAGATGGTGCCTTTACACCTGCCTATGTGATCACCTGCACACCAAGGAAAGCCAATCCTGCATTCAGCAGAGAATTACATCATAATTAGAATTATTGAGGTGAGTATGGGGTAGCCAGCAATGGTCTGGAGGGTGGGCAAAGAGTGAATATGCTGAGTGTTTCCACTTTTCCTCAAATGCCCCCACATTCTTGATGCACTCATTTACTTATATACTTGCACATTACTATCACAATGTTTCTCTCCCACATGCTGTTCTTCTTCACATGCACATTTCAATTATCACGTACACATTAATCACTCACTCACTACTCACTTCTAAAAGTCGTCAACCGTATGGCCCCAGCAAAGACCAGCAAGAACAACATGTCCAATCAAGCAGATTAAAAAGCTACTTTGGGCCCCTATGTTTTGTGCCTCTAGACAATGTTAATCATATAGATTTTTTAGGAATTAGATGTTCTAATTGACTAATCCAAATAACTCGAACAAAGTGCTAGTTTTAAGTACCATTTTGCAACTGCCACACTTAGGGGCATATTTATAATGGCCCTGCGGCACTTTTACGCCCCCGGAGCATCGCTTTTGTGAAGCTCAGGAGGCGCAGTGTGCTGGCCCATGTTTACAAGGCCCTGCAAAGCCACCCTGTGAGGCTTTTCATGGCCTTGTAAATACGAAGTAAGGCAATGCCTTACTCTCCATGGAAGGGGCGTTCAATAGGTGTTTCTATGGGTGTTCCCATGCAACACCCATGTTTTTTTAGACTGCCTCAGATTTACAACATAGCATAAATCTGGGGCAGCATTCTGCAGCACACATAGAACGAAGAAAACGCCTCCTTTGGTGACACTTCCTGCAAAAAAACAATCATGCCAACAACACAGACCCCCTCGCACCTCGGTTCAAGGGTGCCTGGGTTGGCAATGTTTGTGCGCCGGCACTGGCAGAAAGTACAGGATGCGCCGTAGCTTGTAGATCTTTTGACGCAGGGAAGCACAGTTAGATGGCTAGCAGCACTGCCCTACACCAAAATATTGTAAACATGCCCCTTAAATTGACTCCCAAACATGAGGTTATCCTCTGCACTTTAGGTGCATTGGTCTCAAGTCCAAATTGTTGCTGTGAAGGGTGCAGTGATGTTGCTGTTATCTGGGAGGAAGTTAAATCCCCTAGACTGACAGACTTACATAATCAATTCTTAAAATCTCTTCTAGCGCACCATCCATTCTCTTGATATTTTTAAAGCAGGTCTCCATAATTTGCAGCATCCATCCCACATTAGATCTGTGGTTAATCCAGCTAGTTTCTGGACCACCGAGCTGTCGAACCCTTTCAGGATGCAATGAGGAAGGTACTCGCCATGATGTATGCTTCAAAAGTGCCTTGGTTTCAATGTGCCTGTATCATCAGGTCTGGTGCATTTCTGCCAAGCCCATCTTTCATGAACAGGGGTTCAATTGACCTTATCAATGATCTTTTTTTGAAATATACAACAATAAATAACCTTATTGATTCCACATATGACAGATAGGTCAACACATGAGTGTTAAAAGTCCTGCTTCCTCCTAAATGTATCTAGATTGTTAAAATAATCTGTCCACTTTAAAATATTGCGTGGTTTACCACATCTCCCAACTGTTTACTCTTTATGGGGCATATTAACAACGGACATATCACTGCTTTTCCGGGGCGTAGCTCCGGAAAAGCGGCGATCATAATTTCGCGATATTTACAATGCGCCGCTAACATGCATTAGCGCATGTTAGCAGCAGTTTTCCTAACGCCTCGCCTTGCATCGCTAATTAGATGCAAAGTAGGCGTTCCTGAGGAAAACAGCATTGCAATATGCGCTGACACAACTTCGCCAAATTAACAAGCCGGCAGCGAACCCAGTCCGTCAAGGATTCAGGCTAACAGCTGTCCTGCAGTGTCACCGTCCTCTCCGTCAGCATATCATCAGGAAATCGAAGGAGCGACTCCCAACCTCTTTATTCTATGGGTTTTTATAATAATTTCAATAACAAAATGTAACAAAAATGAGTTTTAAACTGTTCTGATTGGCTGATCAGGGGTCGTCCTACAAAGTTCTCATAAGGTTTAGTCCATGGTGTCAGCATACTTGCTGGTTCCGGTTCTTTAATAAAGTCTTTTGTCTGTAGCGTTGGCACTATTCCCAGTGCGGCCTTGATAAGTACAGCTTGCCTGGGGTCAGGACGGGGCCATTGTTGCTCATCTTAGCGCAGGCGCACTTCACCCAAGCCTTGTTCAGCGTTGGCAGTCAGGTTAGGCACCAAAAGCAGCCAAAGTTCGATAGGCCAGAATAGTCAACTTAAGCAAAGAAACACAAAACTGTAATTAATACATAAAAATGACTAATTAAATGTTATTCCCTCACTAATACCCATATGTGTGTGTATTTATCTAGCCAAAAGTAACACCAAATGCGGTTTATACTTACTAAATAAAGCACAAATCACAATTACATCACCAAAGCAACATATATCATGCAATATTCTAATTGTCTATCATTAGTATGCGTACGAATTTTAGTTCACATAATTAATTAGGCCATGCAGATGCAGATCCCACGTGTAATTCAGAAATTAGTAAGGTTGGTAAATATTTTCCACATCACTCCAAACCATTAGTTCGATTATAATTAATTAATTAATCTAATTAATAAAATATCATGCAAAATGGGGTGGGTACACAAATTTTTGCATAACCCGCTCCAGCAATGTTACCAAATGCTTCTCTCACAGTGGTTCCCAAATGCACACAGACTCACAGTGTGATTCTAGACAACAACCACTATACCTAGGAGTTTACCAAAAATCATTCACTACTGTGGAAGTGATAAGGGAACTGCACACAATCTACATATTTCAGGACTGCACTATTGTGTCAAAGCCTGACTCATTTAATCAAAGCATAAGCAAAAACTGGCTTCTAATGCTACTAAACCTTGACAACAAGACAGGTTTTAAAACAATTATCTGTCAGCAAATACACGATGATACCACATACTTCTCTCACAGTGGTTCCCAAATGCACACAGACTCACAGTGTGATTCTAGACAAGCAACACTATCCCTAGCAGCTTACCAAAACTCATTCACTACTGTGGAAGGGGTAAGGAGACTACACACAATCTACATATTAAAGTACAGCTCATTAGTGTCAACGCATGACTTATGTTATCAATGCATAAGCAAAGACTGGCTTCTAATGCTACTAAAACGTGACAACATGACAGGTTTTAAAACAGTTATCTGTCAGCAAATACACGATGTTACCAAATGCTTCTCTCACAGTGGTTCCCAAATGCACACATACTCACTGTGTGATTCTAGACAAACAACACTATCCCTTGCATTATACCAAAACACATTTATTCATCTTGAAGGAGTACTACATTTTAATGTAGAAACATAACTCATTTCACAAATTCATGAACAATGACTGGTTTCTAATTCTACCAAAATATAAAAACAGCACAGTTATCTGTCTGCAAACACATGAAAAACACAAATGCTTATCACAGAATGGTTTCTACATGCACACACTCTAAGATTGTACAGAAAAAAAGTACTCCCTACACTAGCAGGAGAAATACATTAGTCTGATTAAAATCAAAATAGTCTACATACATCCCCTCACAATTAAATAACTCACCTTTCAAGTTGTTTTGTAGATTAAGAAGTATATCAGTCACACACCAGATTTTCTTTTACAGAATCTCTGCACTGTGCACCTCTCAGCAAAAACAAAGAATGGAAAAGTTTCCCTTTCATTTTCCACACATATACATGTAAACATCAAATCACAATCCTTCACACATAAATTCAAAAGCAAACACACATTTCTATTGGTTAAACATTTCAACCCTTTCCAAATGAAATACATTTCAACCCTTCCCCCAAACTGCCTTCTGCCTGTTACCATAGAAACAGGTCATGGAACACTGCACTGAGCACACAGGTCACAAGTTCAGCACAAAATGTTGCTAAACAAGACAGCAAGTGTGCTTGACTTTTCAACATATCAGCTTATCATATATAATGTTCTTTACAATCAGTTTTTGTTAACCAATAAGACTCATGCCTTTAAAAAACAGAAATATACACCCTACCTTTCAGTATAGAAAGTTGTCATACATCAAATGATTTCTTGACTTTTTTCAATTTTTTTTTCCTTGGATCCGCGCACCCAACGCGAGAGAATCCGTGCACCCAACGCGATAGGATGCGCGCAACCTGCGCGCATTTTGCCGTTTGTTTTTTTTTAAAAGGGGGCCCCAGGGGGTCCTTCTGGGACCCTCTAAGCACCTCTAGAGGGTCAGAGTATTTCCACTCTGCCCCCTTTATATGTTTTACACACTTATTCCCCTTGCTTCTTCAGCTTCGCTTCTACCGAGGCAGAAAATGGCCGCCAACAGTTCTTGGTTTCGAATGTAGACAGACACTCGACAGCCAATTAGCATACAGCGCGTGATCGGGAGGGTGCGCGCTCGGTTCGGGGAGGGTGCGCATATGGTGCGGGTGTGGTCCGCGGATCCTCCCCGGCCATAGATATATATATACTTTTAACTCTAATTTTCTCAGGAACTACTGAACGTATTCACACCATTTATGCAAAAGGCACGAGTCTGAACTGAGGACTACCTCTTTGCCAAATTTGGTGTAATTCCGTTCAGCAGTTCGGGCTGTAGCTACGACAACAGATCCTATGGGAAATTGCATGTGGAAAACGCGTTTTGGGACCCCCCTTTTTTCTCGTCCCCCGCTTGATGAAACACCACAAAACTTTCAGGGTAGGAGCGGAGCGAAGCTGGCCAAAAGTTTGGAAAATTTAGCGAAGATTCGTCAACCGGCGCCAGACTTATTGGGAATAGAATGTTGCGGATTTCCTATGGAAAATAGGTCCTAACTATAACTAGCTACTGGCGACTGCCAGTAGATAATATTATATATATATATTTATGTAGAGACAGGGTTTCACCGTCGTCGCAGCCACACGCCCTGGGTGCCTCCTGGACACAGTGGTGAGCCACGTTACATAGCGTTTCACGATCGGAGACAGTATTCGTGTCGGCCGACACAAGCAGGAGCACACTCAAACCAAGTCCGTGGAAAATAATCTATTTATTCAATTTAAGATCCCCCCTTCATTTTTATATATTGCCCTTGCATGCTCCAGAATCCCGTGCTTCATCGGATGAATAGTGCTGCCTATTTACATAAGCTAACACTGGCATATAAGACAATAAACACAATAATATGTGCTACATGTTAGAAACTGAGTTATTGGTATTGGTTTATTACACCCTGGCACTACATATGTCAATGTCTTTTAGCTATTTTTGCATGCCTTGCACTCAGTGCAAGGAAAAAATCCTGCTAAGTCACTAATTCATGTACTGATTGGCATTGTTATAAAGTGACTCTGTACTAAAGTGACTTTCAGTGAACAACTCCTTCTATATGTTATTTTGGGGTACTCAGAAATCATTTTTTCAATAATTTGATAAGTTTGTAAAATGTGCCAATTGCGTTGTATGATGTTTCTTACATTGTGTGCCCCATTAGTGAAAGTGGTGATCAATCTGAATTCCTGATCTAATTTCTTATCAGGGTCTTTATCCTTATTTTTCTCTTTGAAAAGACTATTGTGTGAGATCTTATCTACTCTCTCATATGCATTTCGGAGTGTATCCTCTGTATATCCTCTTAGTCTGAATCTTTCAAAAGCCTCTCTTGCTGCTTGTTCAAAATCTTGCATCCTTGTGTAATTCCTTTTGAGGCGTAATCGTTCTCCATAAGTAATGCTTTTCTTAAATGAATTGGGGTTACTACTACGTGCTTCTAAAATTGAGTTACCTGCCGAGGGTTCGCGAAATAGGATTGCAGATGACTATCTGCAATAAATATTTTTAAATCTAGAAAGTTTACTCCTGTTGCACTTATTTCTCCACTAAATTGCAGATTAACCTCATTGTTGTTCATGGGCAACACTTGTATACAACTTGTTATATCCAACACCAACATCAGCATATCTTGTTCCCAGGAGAAATTTGAGATTATTCTTTTAAAATCTTTAGTATCACGGATATATGATGGCAATATTCTTACAAAATCAAAAAAAAGTAATCAGTGGGTTCAGATAGGCTCCCTTTAGATGAAATAATTGGGCGGCCTGGTGGTATCTTCTCGTCTTTATGTATTTTGGGGAGATGATAGAACGTCGGTGTCACTGGGTGAGGGCATTTGAGAAACCCTAGTTCATCATGATCTATCATTCCACGACTAAACCATATCTGTATCATGTCATGATATGCTGTAACACTTACATTATAGTCCTCCTTTTGTATTGGCACATAGCAATTAATATCTGATAATTGTCATAATGCTTCCTTGCAATAATATTCTTTTGCCATCAATACAATGTTACCACCCTTATCTGATGGTTTGCATACAATATTCTGGTCTTTCTGAATTCCTATTAAGGCACTCTTTTGTTCCTTAGTGAGATTCATTTTGACTTGATTTTGCAATTTGTTCTTCAATTTCATTAATCAGAATTGCAGTAAACGAAGGCGGCTGGAATCTCGAGGATGGGTGAGTTGGAGGACCCATAAGTCCCCGTTTTGATTATTTTCCGCCTACAAAAATGTACTTGAAGTATTGCATGGTAACCGATTCATACACAAGGCGGTTGGAGCGAGTGAGAGGTGAATTAGATTTTGAATGGATACACGATTAATCAACTGTAAATATAATGTTCAGTGATGCAGCACGCCGAGAAGCGGCAATTGGTATTTTCAAGAGAGGACAAGCCAGCGAGGAAGTGGGCAAGGAAACACCTCACACCACGCAAGACGGTTCAATTTGGGAAATTAGAAAGATTATATGAATGAGAAAGGCGGAAGGAGTGGGAAGCAACATCACTTCAGAATTATATTGAGGTGAACCGCATTCCCAGAGGCCTAAGAATATACACAGTTCCGGCCTATGAAAATCCAGACCCCAATCCACTCGATGAATGGGCAGCTTTTACTACTGAATCTTCAGTGGGCATGTTGAAAATTCTGATAAAATTTCCCTGAAATGACAGAGAGAAATGTTTAAAAGAAATTGAAGAGCTGGAAACACTAATTACCAATGATCAAGATGCTAAGACTCGAGAAGAGCTCTGGGAAGCTATGAAAAAACAACTCCTAGTATATGAAGACAAAATCAAACAATGTAAACATACAAAATGCAATCGTGACATTCAAGATTACGAACAAGGCAGAGTACTGACCTTTGCTTGCAAATTTGATGCACCGAGTAGAGCATTAAGAAGTAAAATCAATCGCTCAACAATCGAACAGAGAGAAACCTCAGAATCTGACATTGCCACTGATACTGAGCAATCGGGTGAAGAAGGTGGGGACCCACAAATACGGGCTACAAAACAGACCCTTTTTCACGAGCAATTCCAACTGCTCAGACAATCTTGGCAATGAGGAGGCAGGGGCAAGCCCCCGGAACGCAGCATACAAGGAAGACAAGAAAAACGAGAAGAGGGGGCTATAATAATTACAATCAAAGGAATTGCTGCACAAGCACGTAGCAAACGGGTCTACAAGAAATCATAGAGGCCGATAAATTGACTATCATCAATTTGACCCCAAGAGTATTAACAAACGTGGAAGAATCCACTCTAAAAATGGGACTCACGTTTTGTCCAACGCAAGATTTTGAATACACCCAAACACGTATTGATCTTTTCCAGGAAATTGAATCTTCATAAGTTCTTTAAAATTAAAGGATTAAGTCACCAACAAAGGTTTGATGGAAGATCTGAAGGAACATCTACATTAACTGATATACTCACAGGGAATGACCTTGAGACTCTGCTTGCATTAGAGGATCAGGAACCCTCTCCCAGAATGGAAGAAAATGTTGGTAACATTACGGAAATAGAGAGTTTTGGAATCAAGCAAATAAAAGTGAAAATGGGCTTTTAAGTAAAATCAGCATTTTTACCAACTACACCATTTGATACAATTGATGTATTTGAAGAGACAGTCATAAAAGATCTGATGAAAATGAGGTTAATGAAATGTTACAGTTTATGCAAATGTATCCAAGCCATAATATATTGTGTGGCTATTGCAAGTGAAATTCATTTCTGAATAATTATACTTTAAATAAGAAAACATTATAATGGCAGTAAATAATTCCTTTTTAAAGTATAATTATTTAGAAATGAATTTCACTTGCAATAGCCACACAATATATTACGGCTTGGATACATTTGCATGAACAGTAACATTGTGATACTTCAAAATGGCACCCTTTTTACAAAGCATTGGTTTCCTTTTAAAAAAGCAAGTCCATTTACTATGTTGATGTACGAAATACGTAACCAGACATCCAAATCTATGTTGTAAATATAAGCACAGCAGTGTTGCAAATATACTGACAGTCGAAAAAGGCATGAGCTGAAATGCGTCCTGTTTGTTTTGTGACTCGGTGAATAAATCGAGTCTTTCACCTCTCACGTGAGTGCGGTCTCTTAATTTTTTGACGATTTTGAGCTGGTGAGATAAATATATATATATATATATATATATATATATATATATAGATATATATATATATATATATATATATATATATATACACAAAACGCTACTTTTCGAAGGTCACGAAAAGAAATCCAGGACTCCCAGGAATGCTATATTCAAAATTTTAATCCAGGCAAAATCGTAGCCTTAACCAACGTGTTTCGCAATAAAGCTTGTTCACGGTATGGCTTGCAATACAAACACATCCTCCTTACATATGCGCATTCAACAAAAATAGAAATGGGACTAAGGAAAGAATATGCTTTCAAGTCTGAGCGCCATTTTACAGAGGTGTAAAACAAAGTTTGTTGCAACCCAAAGATGAAATTTAAATTTGCATTTCATGTCGATATCTAGCGTATCATTAATTATGAACAATATTTAAACAGACAAAGATCAATCCATTTACGAGATAGTATGTGGTCTTAACAACAATAGAAAGTGGATTCTATGAGATACAGACGTCAATGCCCCAGTGGGCAAATATTACTAGTGTCATAGCGCAATTAATGTTCAAGCAATAACATTATTGAATCAATACACACTGAAAATTTCATCATGTAAATCAACATGTTAGCCCAAGTGGGCATTATCTGTATTCTGCAATCCATGGCATGCCACATACGAGTGTAGGGTTTAAGTAAAGGTTGTATAAACAATCCACTTGGCGTTTCTTCAAGTACAGTAAGTCCACGTCAAATCAATTTTAGGAATGCTACATCAAGGAGAACAAAAAAGAAAAGGAAGGGAAAGAAGGGAAGCAACTTGATGTAGCCTTCCTAAAATTGATTTGACGTGGAGTTACGTGGATGTCGGGTTTAGGCTAATTTAGCAAGTAAATAGCGTATTTGCATAGGCCATACATCATCCATCCCTGGTTAGAGTGGAGACGTAAGGGCCAATAATGAAAACAGAGTTCAAATACCTAAGCATACTTAGAGAGTTATTATATGAAAATAGTTCAATTGAAGTGTATTAAAAAATGTAATAGGAAAAAGTCCAAAAAGTTGGAAAATAAAGTGAATTTCTTACAAGTCTTGGAGATTGCAGACCGGAGGTTCTTCAGCGGCTTGAGATGCGTAATGTTCCAAGAGGCGATTGTTGCCATCGTGTGAGAAAAGCGAAGCGATCCAATTCATATCCTCAAAGGGACAGTAATGTTCCTCGAATGTTGGAGCAGCAATTTGAATTGGCAGGCAATCTGCGATGTTGTAAAAGGTCGCACGTTGCATGAGATCTTTTGCGGCTGCGCAGAAATCCCATTCTGCCAGGATACCTTTTTGCGTTGCATCCGCCATTGCTCCACTGCCCGAACAATCAAGTTCATGGTTTTCAAGATACTCCATTATGTGCTGGATATCGGGAGCGTTTACTGGGATGTTTGCAAGGTATCGATCCATTCGCCAGTCGATTGGGCAAGTTTTGCAATAAAAAGATGGTTGCACGCAGATTGTATATGTGTAAATAAATGTCCTGTTGTAGCTGGCTCCGATAATAGTTAGAGGTAAGCAGCCGAAAAGTTGTTTCATTTTTTCACGGTATTGATGTAGCTTCGCGTAGAGGCATATTCTGTTGGACATGCTTGTTACCACAGGGAGCATGGCCATTTTTAACGAGCTAAAATAGTAGTAGGATGGCCGCAAACAGAGCGAGAATTATGGGCACTGTTGCTGTTATTCCAGAGATGATCGAATAAATGAAGTCTGGTAATAGACTAAAAACAGTTTGAAAGCCTGTGAGAAGGCCGGAGGAGACAATGTTAAAAAAGTGTGCCAGACCTTAAATGTTAGATGTGTTGAAAATTGTGTAAAAATTCACAAAGTGTAATGGGAGGTTCGTATTTAAAAGGGAGTGTATTTTACTTGAAGTTCGTGCTATCTGCAGTCGATAAATTACTTTTGGAGAAGTGAGGGACACTTCTGTTTGAAACAAAAGCGCTTTCAGTTTGCTCCATTTAATAAAATCTGTTTTCAAAGTAGGTATTGAAGGCCAAGTTGAACTTTGGGAGTTACTTTGTGTGGGTAGGAGATTGCCAGATGAAATTATCTGGTTTGAAACAGTAAGGACATACGGTATGCCAGCTCCCATTGCGTAGCAGTCCATGTTATTAAGACCCAGATAACTGCCGTTAGAAAGCTGTGTGAATGTTAGTCTGATTGTGGGAGTTGGTGTACTTTTAAGAAAGCACGCAATATTGGGGGCTGTAAGCTTAGAAGCGTCGTGCAGTTGGACATTCTTGCATAGTAATGAATGACTGCCATTGTGGTCCCACTTTTCACCTGTGAGAAAAACTTTGGTGTCCTCTTTAAGACAGAGATATGTAAATGGGAGAAACCACTGCTCGTAAATAAACGTGGTACCTTATATAATCACATACAACATGACAAACAACATGTACACCTAGCAGACACAACGACAGTACGTACTGTGGCTAGTCATGCACACAAACCAAACATAGCACCTCTGCCACACAATGTAGAATGTGGGGAGAGATGGAAGCAAAGTATGTGCGAAGGTGGCAAGTGATTCTCGATTATAAAAGTATACAATACAAAGTGTTGAGGGGATGTGCCAGACAGACTTGAGTATGTAGAGCACAGACATGTAAATATCAACATACACTGATGGTCTATTGAGTGAAGTGGACAGTGGACGCAACCATGATAGTACAGTCAGTAGGAAAGAGTACGAAAACATAGCACATACGTGACCCCTCCCGCCCCCCCCAAATCTTTAGCGTAGTGGGCTGGTTTGGTGTACGCAAGGCTAGCATAGGGGTATGAATAAAAGGCACGTTTCTCTGGGTGTGGTTCTCTTCCAGAATGGCGAACATGTCTGTCAGGTCTGCGCAGCTTACACCTCCACAAGGCTGACGCTGTGAGCGAAGGTGGCTCCGGGAAAAATGCTCTCAGCCTGCTGCTACCCAGAAATCGGCATGGCCGCTGCAACGCACATATGCCCCACAGTTCACCTTTCGACACCGTCGTATGTGAAAGAGGGCCCACCACGTGCCGGAGGAAGCTCCTGGGCCGAGGTCTGCGAGCTGGGATGGCTCCTGAGATCCATTCTGGCTACCGCGACACAGGCAGACAGCGCCCAGCCTGAGGCCCAGCACCGTGGAGTGCTCTGTATACTACTAACACAGTAGTCCAACAGGTACCAACAGTGGAACAGTGTCTTGATCCCACAATGGAGGATGTTAGAACTGCATCTGAGAGTGGAGATGAAGGTACTCCTTTCGACCAGCTGTAACCAGCTCTAGGTCCCAACAGTGGAACGGTGTCTTGATCCCACAATGGACGATGTTAGAACTACATCTGAGAGTGGAGATGAAGGTACTCCCTTCGACCAGGTGCAAGCAACTCTAGGTCCCAACAGTGGAACGGTGTCTTGATCCCAAAAATCCCAAAATGGACAATATATGATATTACCTGCTGCTTGGTTTTCACAGAACTCCCTCCGTTGAGGTGCATCAGACTCTGTACTTCCGTAGCTAATTGCTGCACATGATCATTGGGGTTGGGTGACTGTAGTGGCTGGAGTACACCGCGGTACAGCAGGTCTGAACAGTGGAACGTGGTCTTGATCCCAGAATCGACGATGTTAGAACTGTATCTGAGAGTGCAGATGAAGGTACTCCCTTCGACTAGGTGTAACCAACTCTAGGTCCCAACAGTGGAACGGTGTCTTGATCCCAGAATGGACGATGTCCGATATTATCTGCTGCTTATTGGTTTTCACAGAAGTCCCTCTGTTGACGTGCATCAGACTCTGTGCTTCCGTAGATAATTGCTGCACATGATCATTGGGCTTGGCTGACTGCAGTCGCTGGAGTACACCGCGGTACAACAGGTCCGAAGAGTGACACGGGGTCTTGATCCCACAATGTACAATGTTAGAACTGCATCTGAGAGTGGAGATGAAGGTACTCCCTTCGAACAGGTGCAACCAACTCTACGTCCCAACGGTGGAACGGTGTCTTGATCCCAAAATGGACGATGTACGATATTACGTGCTGCTTGGTTTTCACAGAACTCCCTCCGTTGAGGGGCATCAGACTCTGTGCTTCCGTAGCTAAGTGCTGCACATGATTATTGGAGTTGGGTGACTTCAGTCGGTGGAGTACACCGCGGTACAGCAGGTCCGAACAGTGGAACGGGGTCTTGATCTCACATTGGACGATGTTAGAACTGTATCTGAGAGTGAAGATGAAGGTACTCCCTGTGACCAGGTGCAAGCAACTCTAGGTCCCAACAGTGGAACGGTGTCTTGATCCCAAAATGGACGATGTCTAATATTACCTGCTGCTTGGTTTTGACAGAACTCCCTCCGTTGAGGTGCATCAGACTCTGTGCTTCCGTAGCTAACTGCTGCACATGATTATTGGGCTTTGCTGACTGCAGTCGGTGGAGTACACCGTGGTACAGCAGGTCGGAACAGTGAAACGGGGTCTTGATTTTGTGATTGAGGATGTCAGAAGTTAGAGTTTGTGATGATTTGTGTGTACCCCCTCCGATCAGGTGCAACCAACTGCGTGCTTCTGAATCCAGCGGCACGTGGCCGTGAGGCGTTAATGACCACTGCCTCTGGCCTACACTGCGGTCAGCAGGGCTCACAATTCAGATCATATGGTGATTGTTTAATTACAGAATCCAGTAGGCAACTAACTACAACATCTATTGAAATATACACAATAGCCTTTTAGTATACTTGCTTGAAGAAGTTTTTTAAGATGACTTATAGGTCTAGTACAATGACCAAATTCTTCTTGGTAGTGGTAAAGAGCAGTGAATAACAGTGTACACAGTGGACAGCGGAGATCGCAATTCGAATTGTTTTGATTTATTTATTGCAGAGTTTTGTGGAATTTATGTTGTTGTATTTTGTGAAGAGGAAGTGAGAAAAAGTATTCCTGGAAGACTGTGCTCACTACTGCCTCCAATTTACAATGCAGACAGCAGTGTTCACAATTCAGATTGAGTCGCTATTGTAGATGACGCAGTCCTGTAGGCAAAAGACATTGCTCCAGTGCGCTCTGTCCGCACAACGCATACGCATCATCACAGGGTCCGTACACAGTTTTTGTTGCTTCACGTATGGCAAACTGGGTCGCTCAAGTCAACGCCATGTGGCTGTGGGCCCTTGCTGACTGCTCTCTGGCCTACACTGCAGACAGCAGTGTTTATAATTCTGATCGAGTTGCTATTGCAGATGATGTAGTGTTGTAGGCAACAGACATTGCTCCTAGTAAGACCCGCCCGCAGCACGCATCATCACTGGCTGTGCACATGCTGAATGCTTTTGATGTGGCTAAGTGCACTAGACCTGATGGACCCTTTATGATGCAATCTTTTTGTGTATTATTTCAGATCTACTGCCTGTATCTGAGTATACCACAAGGTATGTTTTTTTTATGATAGAATCTTTTCTGTATTATTTCGAGTGTCCCTACCTTACTGCAGCACAAACTATTGACCCTTTTATTACTGAATCTCTGTGTGTGATCCAATGATTACTGTTGTAGTTGATGCTAGCATCAACCATTCCCTGAGGGCTGGTTTACACTCACCCCACACGCATCCAGCACAGACGTCACGGGATATGTGACCCTGGTAATAAAAAGGAGTCGAGCGCACGTGCCCGTATCCACTTCCACTATCTATCTGTGTCTGTGTGTTCATTATCTATGCATGATACTGTCCCTGGGCCGTACCACATTACATTGTGCTGTGGACAGCGTATGCAACCATGTTACCTCTGGCAGTGGGGAAAAGTTCTGTTATGTAGCTTTTAGATGCATGGCTATCACAAGTGGAAGGCTACTTTACAGAGCATGAATATGGATGAAGATGATGATTGCATGTTGTGTGTAGTGTCCGATATGTGTACATAGCAAAAAGTTTTCAAAAAAGCTCTGTAAGCAGAAGAGGAGTCTCTCATCAAACGCTGTAGAGAGAATGACTAAAATGGGTGGGGTCCTCCAACTGTTACAATGAGAAATGTTATGAACCAATCAAATGCTTTTCTTTAAGGTCACATGGCAATCGCGCACCGAGCGCGTAAGGAGGCCGCACCTGACGTGATTTTGAGAAAATATTACCATAATATAAGTTTATTGCAGTTAGAAATATATAAATGTTTAAAATATTTTAAATTATCGCTTGTTCTCATATACACTTTGAACTTATTTAGATATAGTTTTGAGAGGAAAAAAATGAGGGAATTGTGTTCACGGCGCGACACCATATGTCTATGACATAACACAGGGCCTGGCAGCGTGCACTCATCGCATACGCCACGCACAGCGGGCGTGACCCCATACGTACATGACGTAAGGCGCGGCTTGGTACTGCGTACCCGTCGCATACCAAAGTTGCAGCTGGCGCGACCACATATGTATATGATGTTATGCGGGATGCGGTGCCATGAACCCGTCGGATACGAAATGCTCATCCTTTATGAGTTTAGCAATATGGCGGATAGGATTCGTGTGCTGATGGAGCTTTGTACACTACCGGTACGGGACTTCAGTTTTCTCAACAAAAAAAACAAAACGATATACATACTTTTTTTTGAAGATATAAAGCATTACATATTTTTCAAATAAAAAAAAGGATAATAGAGTTCCAAAATATTACAAAAAAATTAGAAAAAATATAGGTTTTCTAAATATTAAAATATGAAATTAACATTTAAAAAACATTTGAAATTCACTGAAAAAACCATAGGTTTTACAGAAGTTATAGTTAGGAATTAGCATTTAAAAAACCTTAGAAATTCACTGAAAAAACCATAGGTTTCAGGGACGTTATAGTTAGTTGGACATTTGACTCATATAAAACCAGAGAAATTTGCCCGTTATAGTTAGTTGAGCTAACTATAACTCGCGCGCCCGCAATGCACTGGTGATGACGTCACATATTACATCACTCATGACATAGTCAGTGACATCACGGATGACATCACTGATGACATCTCAAATGACATCACTGATGTCATCACTGATGACATCATCCACCTGATAATCTGATGCATATACTGATGGCCTAATATAAACTTTGATACACGCACTCTAAAATACAGACTACTATTTTTGAAACCATACACACAACAATGCCAGATACTACATACCACCCACTATTTCCTAGGTCTACACTCACATCCACTCACTTATACATGTAGTTACTCATCAATACAGTACTATAATATGCACTCATACACCTATACATACAGTCATAGTCCACCACTCATCCATAGAGTTACTCACACACCTAGTCAGTCATGCAAAGAATCAATCACACACCCATTTACTCATGTATACAGTTATACACACCAACTGCGTTATTTATACACACACCACAGAACTTATTTATGCAGATACTAAGACATACTTACTGTCTTCTACAATTACTGATACAAGCAGACACTCTTTTATACACCCACTCTTCAAATAACTTACTCTCACGTATAGTCATTTATAAACTCCAACACTCACATATAAAACATATGTAGTTACTCACACATATACCAGTGAGACATTCATTCACTCACCAACACACCCATACACACAATAACTCACCCATACAGCCCTTCCCAGATGTACTTTTGAATCCATACAACCAGTGAATCATCCACTCAGACATGTTTGCACTGAGTCACACACATCCCCACCCACCCACACAGACACTCAGGTAATCATACAGATACTCAGACAACAAATCAATAACCCATATAGACACTCATGTAGCTACTCACCAACCCATGCATCCGCTTATACACCAACTGAGACACTAATACAGACTTTCACACAGTTTAGTCACTAACCCATCCATTCAGTAACACATGTTCAATCACTCACTTATACAGTCAGTCACGCACCTACTAAATAATCCATTCAGGGACTTGTAAATTCACACTTTCTTCAATACACCTTGGCATAGATATATATGAAAAATATTTAAACTTTACAGAAACACACATTCACTGGATGATGTCATCAGTAATGTCATCAGTGATGTCATTTGAGATGTCATCAGTGATGTCATCCGTGATGTTACTGACCATGTCATGAGTGATGTAATATGTGACATCATCACCAGTACATTGCGGGCGCGCAAGTTATAGTTAGCTCAACTAACTTTAACAGGTGAATTTCTCTGGTTTTATATGAGTCAAATGTCCAACTAACTATAACATCCCTGAAACCTATGTTTTTTTCAGTGAATTTCTAAGGTTCTTAAATGCTAATTCCTAACTATAACGTCTGTAAAACCTATGGTTTTTTCAGTGAATATATATATATATATATACACATATAGACGACAGAAGAGGAGAGTACCTTGGCGGTCATCCACGTACAGGACATGAGCGTAGGCTGCAGTGACAAGATCAGTGCCTTGGTCTCGACGGATGGGCAGAAGAAAGACCTGGATGTTCCAAGTTGCATCGACAGTGATGAGGCTTTCGGGCCAGAGACTGATCTTTCTTATTTTTCAGAATTTTACTCCGACCATGACGACATTGAGGTAAGGAGGATGGGAACATCAGAGGAGGCATCTAAGGCCTCGGGATCCAAGATGGGCATTGTTGACCCCTTGGGGGAGGATATGTTCAACCCCTTCTTAATAAGCATCCCTTATCCCCTTGAATGGGCACCGTCTCAGCATGTTGCTGAGTATATTGCCTTCTGGCTCAGAGGGGAAATGCTCAAAGAGGTAAGAACTCATCAGAGATGTGAGTGTCCCTAGCCTTCCCTCCCTGTCAAGGTCGTGATGACCCTAGATCTGGATGCCAAGGTGGTGCCATTTATTAGCAAAAGTGGCAAGGATCCAAGGAAGGAGCATGAAGTCTTTCCAGGATTGTCTGCTCTACGTTACTGGTCCTCAGACCTGGGCTAGACTGGGAACCGAAACTGGCCCTGGCAAACTGCTAATCCGACCCCCGGAGGGGCCTTGCAGGGAACGCGGTGGAGCTGTTTGCCAGGTTCAGTTTTGGCCGATTTTGTTACAGGGGCCAGCTCATAGTAACAAAAACGGCCCCAGGGACACACAACCAGCCCTCACCCTGGCGGCCCACTGGCGAAATGCCCAGTGCCCACTATGGCCAGTCCGGCCCTGCCTCTGACTAAGGTGTTTGAGATTGCGTGATATTCTATCTCCATGAGACACTAGTCAACCCCAAGGAGCTGCGCCAGTGGGCACAAAGGACCATCTGTCCCTTGAGGAATGCGAATACTGCTCTCTCCAATAAGAGAAGTAAGTGCATCCTCCTCAAAATCGATCCCAAGCTAATCAAACTGGTGAGCAAGGAATGGGGCCCTTCTTCTCAGAGACACCTCTTTGGGGATGAGTTTATTAAAGATATCTCCAAGTATGTAGGAGTTTTTAGCTCCATTCAAAAATTGCATAAAGTCAGCAAAAAGGTTTTCCAGGACAAGGTTTTTGGTAGGGCCAGGAGAATGAGGGGTCGGTTTCTCAGCCGAGGTCAGGCTTCATCCTTACCCTTCTTGTGACATGGCAGTAGATTTGCCCGGACAAGCTTTGGTTCCCATCAGGTCTTCTACCCCCAGAGACAAAGGTTCCATGTCAGGTCCTCCAGAGAAGATCGAAGGCAGAGAGCTTTTTCTGCAGGTAGGAGTTTAAAAAGACCCTTCGGGTACCCCTATAAATGTGGGAGGCAGATAGGCCCACATTTTCTTTTTAAAAATACAAAAGAAAATTCTCCCCTTACCATGGGCGTTATATCACAAACCGAGGCGAGCGTTTAACTGTTTTACTGCCTGTCACCTCCAGGGATTTCCTAGCAATGACAGGCAGTGAAAACTGACCTCTAATTCCACCTATCAAAATTAGGTTGGTGTATTTAGACATCTACCTCCTATGGCTTTTACTTCATAGGAGGAGTTTAATCACAGCAGACATGGAGCAATCTCTGTGGTGATTAAACCAAAGGTCCATCCACATATAAATCTGGCGTACGTACCACAGTCTTGGTGGTATGGATAATCCGTCATCATTGCAACAGAGTATTCACAATGCCAAGACCTAAATCAGGCCCACATTCACTACTAGCATTGTCATCAGGGTGGTGGCACCAATGTTTCTTAGTTTATGTTTAAAAACTCACACTTTTAATACATATATTACTAAAGCATGTTGTGGTAGTGCACTGTCATATCCAGACAGCACATTTATATTGAAATGACTACAAACGTTCTCACTGACATGAAGTTTTTTTTATAAAACTATATAGGGTACAAGCAATAATGTGTGGAAATTGGGCATCATCAAATATTTATCATTTGCACATCACCAAGTAAAATATTTTCATTTGTTTTGATCCTATCAAATTTTATTTCCATAACACTTAAAAATCACAAAAAAAGGTTTTTTTCCTAATTAGTGAAAAATGTTTTGAAATATTTGTACAGTTCATTTACAAGCTATTTGAATATTGTGTGTTAGAAAAAAACTGACATCCTACAGCCCTTCATTTCACACTGTCTATACCACAGCAGGATTGACGGATAGTTCACTGTACTTGTCTCTGGCTGCAAAGTTAAAGGATTTTTTAAACACCAATATCCAGGATGACATAAGCAACAAGGTTTTAGAAGCCATACCCTGACATTTGATCTCTGCCTTTAACCCCTTCCATGCGCTCGGATTTTCCGCGCTGTGCGGGCGTTTCCATTAGTGGGCGGGGATTCGGGCGGCCGGGGGCCGTCGTGCGCACACGCCCACCGTGACGTGTGACGGCTCCCGGCTGTCTCGAGCATGGAAGAGGTTAAAGGCACAGCAAATGTGACAAGATAAGATTGAAAGGCATATTTATTGCTCATTCACTATCTGAGTGAGCAGAGCACCTGCTGAGCACCTGTTGTTTGCCAGTTTGAGCTCTCTTGCCTGACCAGGCCAGTAGGCCCTGAAAAGAGTTTGCCCTGATAAAATCTGACTCGCCATAGTGAGTGGTTAAGTAGATTTCTCAAGGCCTGGGATGAGAATATGTTTTGTACTTAAGGTATATCCTACCTAAACGAAGTCCTATGCCTAGACAATGTCTATACCATTCCACATATTGGAAACGTGCTGTATAATGCAGTTTGTGGAATGTTTGCAGAAACTAAAATATTTCTCAAAATTTGTACCTGCTTCAAAGAGGTGTTTTTTTTATTTTTTGACACAAAGCCGGGTCTAATTATTTTAGTAGATCGGGCTTCACGTAAAAAACTATGGATGCTTTATCTGGTCATTCCAAGTACCACCCGTGTCACACTGCCCTGATGCAAAGTAGTACAAAGCAGCACGCAGCACAGTTTGCACCAAGAATAGCGCACCTCCCCAGTGCAATATAAAAAGGAAAGTAAATACCCTTCCCAGACTTTCAGCTCCCATGCATCACTTTATCTAAGAAAATCTGCCCTATTTTGTTTCTGAGACGTGGTCTGCAGGCCTAAGAGGCATGTACAAGCCTAAATAAAAAAACAAATCGATCTCCCATAGAAACTGACATACGGGAGGAACACATGCCATCAATGTGTTATTGCCATTCTGCTAGCAAGCTCCTACGCATTTTCAAAGTATGTACTGGAATATAGGACTAAAATGTCCTGAGAGAATATGTGCATGTTTGAGGAGGCTTGTAATGCGATGGGCTCCTTCCTCTCATGGATGACGCAATCTGGTGCAGTTTGCACCCGGCACTCCCAGTGAGGTCTATTAGCAGATGGAGGAGGCCAAACCACACCCAGGATTGAGTGCAATGTACTGCTCAGTGTCCGGGCTGACTCTGTTTCAATAATTCACCAGGCTCAAGAAGTAATTGCTGTTGTGGTTATATTCTGGGAACCCCTTCTGTGTCTGCTAAATATTTCATGTCCAGGGGCTCCTCTTTCACGAGAAGCACCCTGAGAAGTGTGTGTGGTTTTATCGTATTTTATATCCTTGATAGCAATGCCTAGAAATGGACTGAAAGAGGATACATTAAAAGGCAGCAAGGGAACTCGAAACTGGCAAAACCCTTTATCCAAATGAGCAGACACTCACTCACTCACTCACACGCAAACACACACACCCCACTCAACAACATTTCATGCAGCCGGCCCTGTCTTATTAGCCAAAAGAACGTTGCGTTAGGGGAACTGTAGGTTACATTTTAACAGTGTGAGTATGGGTTTCACAAGCCAGAGCATTCAAAGTGCTGACAGCTAATAGGCCAGTACTGGATAAACGTGTTACTTTCACAAGGCCCTGGAACAGTTGGCAACTATGCAGAATAAGTTAGAATTGTTTTGGTCACATGAAGGAATCAAGTGCCTTATATAGAGTTTGTCAGATGGGACAAGTGTGACAGAGTATCCCGGCCTCCGTATCACAAGTGCATTGTACTTAGGGCTCCCAGTTTTATGCTATTTATGTCCTTGGGCATTTTCGTCTCTATTTATCCATGTTTACTTTTTATTATTTTATCTGTATATATACATATTTATTTTGAGTTTGTGATTTTTTTTAAGCTGAAACTAGTATATTTTCACATGTATTTAACCAATAAATGTACACTGATACTTGGGCCTCGGACAGGTTTCATTTAGAGAAATACAAATTAATAATAAATGAATACACTAGTCTGAAAAGATATACATTTAAGCAGTAACGGTTGGTTTCAGAGAAAAGTGGTGGGCAGTGCGGGAGTGACGAGGCGACAACAATAGGAGCACAAAAATAAAAAGAACTTACCTGCCGCCCGCCGCATCGCCGCCCTTCTGCTCCTCTGTTTCAACTGCAGCACAGGCTGAGGCTCCCAGACTCCCCCGCGGCAGCATGAAAGAAGCACCGGGATTGGCCTCAGTTGCCTGGATTTGTGCTCCCAGAGAGACTGTGAACTTTTGCCTGCTGTCTCCAACCCGGCAACGCAGCCCGGTTTGAAGACATCTCAGTGTGCTCGTCAGTGTGGCCATCCAAAGACGGCTGGCCATACCAACATGCGCAATTGCAGCATGTGCCCACGACACCTCCTCCCTGGCTGGCATCACAAGGCCCCGCTCCCAAGACTCGGCCCTGTGAAGAAAAATAAAAGGATAATAAACCTGTTTCATTATCAATTTATTTTTCAAGTTTGGCATCTGCTGGCAGGGGGGCGACACTCCTCTGCCATAATGGAGGAGCAACCGCTGCATTTTAGTATCAACATTGGACACACCTCAGATGTTTAAGCCTCATTAAGAAACGTTCTCTCTTTTTTGACTCCATTGCCTACCAAATCTACAGAGCTATTAGCCTGGAACTCATGCCTGTCAAACAAACACATTTCTAATTTTTATCCATATTTAAAAATAAACACAGGCAGTAAAATAGATAGTTTTCCGTCTGTATTTATCTGTAAAATTCAGAAAAATTGAAAACTGGGAGCCTTAATTATAGCCTATTGCACTTGTAATAAGGCAGACAGGATGCCCGTGGTGTTTGTGATGGAGTATTCCATCATCCAAACGCTGACGAAGGCCCCAAGTCTGAATATGACCTTTAAAGTGCATTGTCTTTGATTATAAAAGTGGCGGGGCCCTCCTGGTTTGCACCTGAAATCATAGAACTACATATGAAAAATATTTCACTTCAAATGGATGCCACATATTATGCCAATGGATAGCAGCGGCTGAACAAAACGGTAACATTTATGCAATGAAATAAAAATCCTCACTACACAAAAAAACGGTATCAAAATTGGTCCTCCCATGAACTATGAGTTACTCAGCAAATGACCCTCAATCTCATGAGTTACAAGGGCTGGGCAGCTTATGTTTGGTATTGTCCCTGCAGTCTCTGACCAGTGGTCCTCCATGTGCTGATTTGTCCGCATCTTGGTCAGATCTGATATATGGGTCTATCCCTCAGTCTTGTCATGGTAACACATATGACGCTGAGAAAGAAAGTTCTAGTCCATGGAGTAAAGTGGTGGAGCTACACCGATGGGTGTAGGTGATGCATAGACCTCTTGAGTTTATTCAACAACCTTGCACTGGGCTTCTATTTTTCTGCAACTATGGCCAAGCAGTGCAGCAGGTGGTTGGTGTTACCTACGATACCTCTACTGTATTCAGCACTATCCCACTCAACATCCTCTTTATGGTTGATGAGCCCAGTGGGAGACAGGGACCTCGGGGGGGGCCGAGAGTTAGGTCTCCATAGAAATCATCCAGTGTAGATTCATCCGCAAGAGATTATCCAGAGATCCCTGCCATGGTGTGTTGATGAATGTAGGTAGATGTTTTTTCAGTCTAACCTGTGGGCTCCAAGATGCAGCCGTGAGTGGCAGGTGCAGCTGGGAATGGGAGTGGGAAAGGCACCTATAGTAAGGGGATGAGGCACAATTCTGGCCTTTGCATACTACCAATGGAAATACTTTGTATCCAATATTGATAAACACTTCAGCACAGAATAATGGACTATAGAACTTAAATGTACCCACAAATTAGGTAGCAAACAACGTTATGCAGAGTAATCGTAGACACCAAACATAAAGACATTCTCCTTTTCATTTTTATCCTAGAGGTGTACTGGCGCACAAAGGTGGTGAACATAGAGGTCCGAGTTAGTGGAATAATAAGAACTGTGTTCGCCTACTTCAAGTTTTAGGTCTGGCATTAGCCAATATGTTTAGATTTTACTAAAAGTATATATATAGTAAACTTATGAGGCTTTCAGACAGCCCTCTTCCTCCACTGTTCTGTTATTGTGACATTCAGATTTTTCTTACATCCACTACAGCATACAGCATGGTGCAAGGAGCCAGCTCACTTCATCCATTGGCTAACTGAGCTGACTCCTTGCACCATGCTGTATCCATTGGCTAACTTCAAGAGAGAGA
Organism: Triturus cristatus; assembly: GCF_964204655.1. Taxonomy (NCBI): domain Eukaryota; kingdom Metazoa; phylum Chordata; class Amphibia; order Caudata; family Salamandridae; genus Triturus; species Triturus cristatus. The sequence goes on from NC_140580.1 coordinate 993,193,374, forward strand.
TGGCATGCTGCCCTTTCACAAGAAGCAAGTCCATACACAAAGTAGTAAGAGCCAGGGACTGGCAATGTGTGCTTTTGAGGCCAAAATATATTTTGGCTTAACCAGCTTTTTTGTATTGATGAGGGCCCAGCAGCTTCTTCAACTACAAATTTTTGAACAAAGCAAAACAAGCATTGACAAAGCCAAAAGATTGGAGGCTAATGCCAGACTTATTGTTTTTACTAATGCCAGACACATTGGCTTTTCCTATGCTTTTTTAACATTGAGTTATTTCACTCCATTTTACAGCCATTCCCAAAGTTGTGGTGCTTTTCCTCTGAAATTAAAGCATACCTCTCTTTCATTTTATAATTATGTGATGATAATAGTTTCACATGTGGTGTTGATGAGCTGTTATTATATAAAGTGAAATCCGTTCCGACAAAGTCCTCTCTGCATTTCCGGCAGCCTTCTCACCAAACTTGTAGTGTGTACGTATGTATACTAACACACACATCATTTATTCAACTCAATTAAAAAACATTTATATTTGCACCATTAACATACACAAAAACTGTCACTGTATACAAACATAATTTGCACACACAGTATAGTTACACTGTTGAGTAGGAACTAATAGCCTCATGTTATGCGGGGATTTCAACATCACTTCCCGTTGCTATTGGCTTTCTTCTATTTCCCTTAACTGAACAAAAAAAAGGGGCAGGCATGTTTTCAAAATGCACATTTGAGCTGATGAGTGTATAGTTTCATGTAGGCATTCTCTTTGCTACCTTCTCTTTCCACTCTGCGTGGGTTACTGATGAGCTCTTCTTTGAGTCTAACATTCATTTTTTAAGTTTAAGAAAGCTTTATTAGAATAATTTCATCAAATGGGTACAACTTAGTGAATCATATCAAATAACTAAGAAAAAGAATGAAATGACACAGTAAGGGAGATAATTACTAAGAAAGCATTAGCCAATATTAAGAAAATATTAAAGATACTACATTGTAAAGTGTACAAACAGAATGTAAAAGAGGAAAAACCTTAATGAAAAATGGCATCATAATAGAATAGCCTTTTGTATTTTAGAATAAGATGGGAAGAGAAAGAAAAGGAAAGGAAAAAGAAGAAAGAAGGAATAAAGTGAAAAGAAGATGAAACAAATGTTATGGATTTACCACATTTGCTACATAATCCATCATCTGTTGCATAATCTGCAGATTTTAACAAAAAAATGTGATTCTAGTTCAAAGTGATCAAAAATTACTTAAAACGTGGCTGGTGACATCTATTCCAGAGCAGTGGAAGGCCCTTCATAAAAGTTGATTGGTCATCTTGCAGTTGCTTATTGATATATTTGAGTCTTAAATTGGTACTAATGAGGTATAATATTTCACCACAGTGTTACCATGACTAAAAATGAAAAAAAAATGACATGAAGCTAACCACAAAGTGTGACAGATTATGCTGCATAATTTACCTTTTCTTCCTGCATAATTTAATCAACCGTGTTGCATAATTTCTTCCTCTCTTGCCACATAATTCCAATGGCCCTGCTTAATGCGTCAAATTGACAACAATTTTTTTTAGAGGTATTGTAAGAGTGTTATACTTCGAAAAATGCTTACATTAAGTACAGTCTGATCACTTATTACTAAAGGCTATATTTTGTAGGAAAGTGTTTTTATTTCAAACACTGCATCATTTTGCAGCAGCCTATGTTAGACTGTGTGTAATGCAGCTTGATTTAATTTTTCTGGGAATCTGTTTGCTCATTATTTCATATACAGTTAGCTGACAGCAAAAAAACAAAATACTCAGACTAGTTAGTTCTTTTCCTTTAGGCAACTTATTGACACTCAGTGACCTCCCTTCACAGCACTCCGGGATGCCTGTAAATGAAGACAGCCAGGAAATGCAGCAGATAAATAAGGCTGCAGTTCCAGGCCATCTTCATTTACATGTAATTGCAGAGGCATTTGCGCCCCCCTTAGAAACCATCAATGGACCCTCAGGGGGGCGCGCCCCACAGTTTGAAGACCTGTGGGGCGCGAAGCACAATTTCTGTTAATCCTCCCACTTCCAAAAGGAAAAGGAAATGTAAGAAGACCACTGTTATGCCTGCAGGCTCTGGAAGATCACACACCCCCAGGACGCCAATTCCATCAGAGGCTGGGACATGAACACTCTTTTTGGGGGATTCACAATGGGCATCATTATGGGCCGGGATCACCTCTAGAATGGAAGCTCATAGTCAATGCTCCTCCTTTATGCCCAAGCCAAATAGAATGGTATGACTCACTGAAGAACAGAGTGGTTCATTGGCTCAATAGAAATTACCACTACCCAGTATGGGATGCCGACACAATACTGTTTACAAGGAGAGTGAGTTGGATTGGTCACCTGAGAAAACATTGTACAGGGGATTGCATTATAATTAACTTCAGGGAACCAAGGTGTGCTAAGGGTATTCTAACGGGCGTGACACATTACCTCCAAATCGAGCAGAACATGTCACTACAGCCCTTGGGTTTTTTTCTACAGGCACTTTCAGCCCTCTGTGCCTCAGATGAGCAGAATAGGTCCAGCAGTTCACCACCTTGCCCCAGCATACCCCTCACTCCAACCCGTGGTGGTTTCTAACAGAAATCAGATACTGTATGACCTTCAGGACATTGATTGACATGAGACAGGGCAACACACGGTGAACATGCCTCCACTTCATGAAGGATGGGATGAGGACACAGGAGTACACTCTGCTGGTCTCTCCTAAGTGCGGAGCTCCAGGTCTTCTGGGGAGCATGGAAAGGTGGCGGCAGCTCACGCCCTGATCCCTGAAGGTGCCGAAACCTCACACCAGGCAGTCAAGCGGGGGGGCCGCCCATTGGTGGGGGCGACGCCGGAGCAAGATTCCCGGTGAGTGAAATGGGGAGCCTGAAGACCAAAAATGGGAACACCCAGCCCAACACCCGCGAACCTTCCCCCCCAGCACAGCAGACAGGATAAAGGGAATACTGCTGATAAAGACCTCTCTTTACATCTCCACTTGGATAAGATATTGGTGGCGATCTCTGAAACCAAAACGTCACTGCAGCAAGATATAGTAGCTGTGTAGGTCAGGCTGGGACAACCTGCAGGCAGAACACCGTAAGCTAGCGAACAGGGTCACGGAAGTTGAGAACTCTCTTATGGAGCTAGCACCGGACCAAAAGCAGGGGTCGGTTCGGCTAGATGAGCTTACCTCAAGAGTGACGGAGCTTGAACGGAGAGCGGAAGATGCCGAAGGAAGATATAGGTGCAATAATGTCCGAGTAGGTGGAATCTGGGAGTACATGGAAGGGTCAGACATGGTGTCTTTCCTCGAAAAGTGGAGGGGGACTGACCCCGTACTACAAGCGGGACCAGACGAGTCTTCAGCCATCTCTGAACTACTTGACACCCCTTTTTTCTTTGCCATCCCCTCACCAGAAGACACCACCACTGGAGGGAAGGGTGGCGTTCCACTAGCAGGGATGGTTTGTTGTAAATTTGGGCAGCTGACCGTTGTCAGTCCACTCACGGGATGGGGAGTTTCACAGTTGGGTTTCTTGTTCCACATTATGGGGTCCACTGCAGACATTGATTTGATGGGGATTCGGGGGAGGATGTGAAGGGGGATTTTAATCATGAGTAATGGCTGAAAGTCATGGACAGGCTGAGGAGTTTAGGCTCCTGACCTGGAATATTAGGGGTATGTGTTCTCCCTCAAAACGGTATAGTATCATTAATTATATAAAGCGCAGAGGCGCGCACATGGTGATGTTGCAGGAGACCTACCTTACAGAGGCAGAGGTTATTCAACTGTGGCGTAGATGGCGAGGGCAATTGTATGCGACTGGGTACTCCGCATTTGCAAGGGGGTGCGTGTGTGGATCAGACCCAGGGTACCGTTTCAGACTTCCCATACAATAATTGCCACTGATGGGTGGTAAGTGATTGTAAAAGGCAAGCTGAAGGGTAAAGAGGTGACACTGTGGAGTGTTTATGCACCAAATCAGGACCAGGTAGCTTTCCTGACTTGCCTTTCTAGACCGCTTTCGGGGTTGGTGGAGGGTGATTTGATATTGGGGGGATTTTAACTGTATAAGCGATTTAAACATGGACAGATCCACTCTATAGTGGTGTGAAGGCCAAGTGCCCGAGGGGCTATATTGCAGGGTGGGAGCTGCTGGATGTCTGGAGAGTACACAACTCACAGAAGAGAGACTGCTCCTACTATTCCTTCCTTTATGACCAGCACACTAGATTGAATATGTTCCTCTGCTCAGACAGGTTGGCCCCGATGTTGATTGAGGCGGAGTATTTGGAGAGATCCATATCGGACCATAGCCTACTACTGATGTGATTTGCTCTTACACCCAAGAGGGCCCCCATACCGCTGTGGCAGTTAGATCCCAACATACATTGACAACAGCTTCAGACAAACACTCTCCGGGGCTATAACAATGTACTTTGAGAAGAATCAGGGGACGGTTGGCTCCACTTTGATTGAATGGGATGCCTTTAAGTTGGTAGTCAGGGGGGAATGCAGGGGACAGACGTTGGGAGCTAGAAAAGAAATCAACCAGGAACTCAAATCCCTGGAGGCCCTGATTCTATCGCTAAATAGGGAGTCAGGAATGGGGGTTGACACTCAGAGATGACTGGCAGACATGAAGACCATTTATAACACTTCATGGGATAGGCTACCGATGCTGGATTCCCGGGTTTACTGTGAACGGCAGAGCTGGGAAACTACTGGCTTGGTTCATTAGGCCAGAGGGCAGGGGAACCCCGATTCCTAGCATCCTGGATCCTAGTGGACAGGTGATCTACTCCCCGAAAGGAATCATCGACACGTTCAGAGACTATTACGAGCGGCTATAGGTTAAACCAGTGGAAATACAGAGGGACAGGTTAACTAGTACCTGGAGGGATTAGGTTTGCACGGTTTGGACCAGGCTGCTAGGGAAACTGTGAAGTTGCCAGTTGCCTTACAAGAAATCATATCTCCCATTAAAGAAAGGGCACGGGGGAAAACACCGGAACCGGACGGCCTTCCGGCTGAATTCTATATTGCCTTCGTAGATAGCTTGGTTCCGAGACTGGTGCAAATGTATGCAGTGGCGTCAATAGAAGGTCATGTTCCATCATCGGTTAGGGAGGCGCATGTGATCCCTTTGCTGAAAACCAAGAAGAAAGTGGCGAGCACAACAGATTTTAGACTGCTGTCAATGTTGAACCTTGACTTCAAAATACTCAGCAAGGTGCTCGCGGTCCGGCTCCTGCCACAAACGCAGAGACTGGTCCACACGGACCAAAACGTGTTTATCCCCTCACATTCAACATCCAATAATTTAAGTAGGCTATACCATGTGATGTACCATCAATGTTTAGAGATGTTCCCTGATGCGGGAGTGATGGCTGTAGACCTGGAAAAGGCCTTTGACTCCTTGCGGTGGGACTTTTTATTAGCCGCGATGGAGCGGATGGGGTTGGGAGATGAATGCCTGAAATGAGTCCACCTTTTTTATGCGTGCCCCATGGCTAGAGTGCGCACGGGAAGCACAGTGTCTACCCAATACCCTATCGACAGAGGAACGAGGCAGGGGTGCCCTTTGTCGCCACTGCTCTTTGCCCTGGCGATGGAGCCGCTGGCAGAGCGCCTTAGACAGGAGAGCGGGAACCTTGGAATAGTGCTGGATGGGACTGAGCATATAATCTCGCTATATGCAGACGACATCTTGGTCTATTTACGTAATGGCTCTCGTGGGATCCCAATAGTGATGCATATACTGGAGGAGTTTGCACAGCTGTCAGGACTGCGCGTAAACACCGAAAAACATGTAAATTCCCACTGAGGCTGATCTTTGCAAGCCGCTAGACCTCCTGGTAGAATTGAGGTTTATTATTTGGCGGCACAGCTTCAGTGGCTGGCTAGATGGAAGGGGGATAGAGACGTTAACGCTGCCGGCACGGACCTCCCGGGGACCTCTGCTTGCCAGAATGCTTAACCCCTACCAAAAGATCAAAAACACGGGTGTACTTTTCGGGCTGACTGTGGCGTGCTGGGGCAGATCGGTCAAGAGGGCTCTGGATGTGTTGCCATATGCACCAAACCAAAGAGGCAGGGGTGTTGACTGTAGGCGATTTTTACCGGGATAATGAGATGCTTACCCTCGATTATTTTTTAGAGTACCATGATCTACGCCCGGGACAGTTTTTAAACTACCATAAAATAAGAGGGGCGATGGCTGAATTATGGGGCAACGGCATGGGAGAGCCTGCCACCCATGGTCCCTCCAAGCAATGGTGATGCTGGGGTCTGCAGGACATTTAGTGAAATGGCTCGACCTGGCAATAATGGAAATGTCACAGAATCATTTTCCCCGCATACAGGAGAAATGGGAGGGCTCGCAGGGTAGGCAGCTATTGGAGCAAGAATGGAAGAAGATCCTGGGGAGCCCGAAAAAGTTGTCAAGGAAAGCAGCCTTTAAGCTCATACAATGTAATATATTGCATAGAACATACCTTACACCTCATCAATTGAATGTAATACACAAGAGAGATGACTTGACCTGTGCCAGGTGTCGAACGCTAGATGCCAACTTCAATCACATGATGTGGTTGTGCCCGGACCGACAGCAATTTTGGACCACGGTAGTAGAGACAGTGAATGCGGTCCTGGCCCGCGATTTGCCATGTTGTCCGGAAGTATGCTTACTGGAACTCTTCCCGAGGCCCAAATCCAAAAGGATGGGGCACATATTTGTGGATTTGGCCTTCCTGCTGGCAAAGCGGAGAATAGCCCTACGATGGAGGTCGGAGAAGGGCCGACGGATAACTGAGTGGGAGAAAGATGTTGACTGTTGGGCTAGAGCAGAGGAGAGAGTTTTGATCTGGGAAGACAAGATCACGAAAAGGCGTAAACTCTTGGCAGAACCATGGGAAGAAACACTGGGGCCATGGGATACCCGTACGAGACTGACCAAGATTCACAGATGGATAGTTCAGAATCTGAGGGGGTGTAAGAGGTAGAGGAAGGCCCTGTTCAGGCTTGGAGTCTCTATGGTGCTCATGGGCAAGAGGGGTCATGCTGAGGGGACGAATCTAGATGCACAACAGCGTGGGGAGGCTACAAGAGGCTTCTGACCCATTTCGTTCCCTTTTGTTTCTCCACCCCCTCTGTCCCCGTCACCCCCCCCCCTCCCCCCCCACACCCCTAGGAACCTCCCCTCCTCTTCTCCTCCCCCTGGAGTCCCCTGGTCCACCGGGGGGACTAACCCCCAAAAGCAGAAAAGAAAATGCAATGATTTACTTTATAGGCAGTGGACCCTGGGTAGATTTAGTCGCATTAAAGTTTGGATTGGTATCTATTGTTTCCCAGATGCCTTAAAGTTGGGGTTTCTTTTTTCATCTCTTTGCTCTGTATAATAACATACATTCCGACTCATATAGGGCATAAATGTGCGAGACACACGGACGGAGGACACAACTACTCCCAGTAAGATATCTTGACACATCACAATCTTGACATCAAGATTGACACATAAGAGGTTCCTGCATCCTAAGGAATTGGATTTAACTGGGAATTGACTCCTGAGTTTGGTCTACTGTTTACTTAACCCTGAAGACTATTATATAGGATGTCAAATGTCTCCAGTGTTTGGACTATGCACCTACTGTTGATGTTGCGAAAATGTATCGTTTGTATTGTACTAAATATCGTAAATGCCAATAAAGAAGATCTTTTTTTTTTTTAAATGTATCCCAAAAATTTGATTTACTGAGCCTGCTTATTTTGAGGGGTTTTCAACACACTGTATGGAGGCTGAGCCATCGACAGCAGGAAGGGCAAAAGGGGGGCTTATGGTCCTTATATCGAACAGGCTCCGGGTAGGCATAAAGAGAAAAACAACTATAGGCCCTCGTTCATTAATTCTATGGCTAACATTTGGGGGAGACCGGAACATAGTTTTGGTCAATTTACAACAATGTTTTTAACAATACTCGGGGTAAGGTGGCTTTAGCCCTTGAAGGGGGACTGGGGACTTTTTTCCAGTCCATCACCAACATCTTTGTATTAATTTGGGCCGGAGTTTTAATATTCACCGATGCCCACACTCTGCTACATGGGTATGTGGGGTTACTGATGAGGCTGGGACTGGTTATCTACACTTCCCCCACAATGACTATTGTGACCAATTGAATTTCCTGATTACTAAGTTCATTCCAACTTTCATAGGGAGGAATTCTGCTTCTGTTATTGACCATATCCTAATTTCCTGCTAATGCATGCAAGTGGTGCCTGTCCGGGCCTGAGTGACCACAGTTGTATTATATTGACAGTTTTTTTCTGGGGCAGGACCAGTGTTATAACTCCTAGTCGGATTACTGACATTGCCCCAACAAGATCTAATGGGGCCCGCATGAAGAGGAATGGAGTGGACCCGACCCAATTTTTGCATGATATTTGCTCTAAGGGCTATAACAATATCCGCTGTTTAGATATGGTTACCCCCAATCAGATACTTTTATTGGCATTCCCACCACATAGATGCTCTCCTGACTCACAAAAATAAAATAGGTCTTGTGAAGCGTAGAGGTTGGTTCGACCTCACATGTACCATTGCATTCAGAGACTTGAAATAAAGAGGTACTCTCAGCTAGGAAAAAAGAACTCCAAGATGTAGCATGATTCAAATTATCACGAGCTGATGATACAGAAGATAGCAAAATATTTTGGGATACAGTTAATTCCCCTTTCCCAAAGGATGATTCCTTCCCCGAATTGTTGTCACGTCACCTGCGATGCCTGGGTTCCTTATTGTACTGACATTTTCAGCTCTCTAAAGGCAGAAATGGTGACCATTCAAGACAAGGAACAGTTGATATGGCACCCCTTACCTCTGGGTACTGGATATTATGATTCAAGAAGTGTCATGGGCCTTGAAGGAAAGTAAAGGGGCAAGGCTCCAGGTCCAGATGGGGTCCCATTAGATGTTTTTAAGAACACCATTGATTTATGGGCCCCAATCCTAACCAGAGTTTTATAAAATGGTTGCGACAATAACAATTCCGCCTACATAGTCCCCATCTTTATGAAGGGTAATAAATCAAATACCAAGAATTACTGGCCAATTTTATTGCTAGATTCATCGGTGGAAGTGATGAGCAAAATCCTGCTCAAAAGATTAGAAGAATGCGCTTGGGACTGCTCAACACTTTCACCGGCACAGTTTGGTTTTAGGAAAGGTGTGGGGGCCCTTGAGCAATGTGTGAGCCTGGATCTACTTATAGGCAAGTATACATGTGCTAAAGGCGTAAGACTGTACCTCTGTTTCGCTGACTTGAGCAGAGCTTTCAACGTAGTAGACCACGCTTAGGCCAATTATTTGCTTTCTGGCAAGATTATATGAAAATCTGGTGTCTAAAGTACGCTATGGTCCTCGAGGTGAATGAACCAATAACTTGCAGTCAAACGCGGCATTCGTCAAGGCTGTGTACTCAACCCTTTGTTATTTTCTTTGTTTATAAATGGGATGGACCTGATCTTACAAACTGTGCATGCCGATGCCCCACAAGTGGCTGGGCGCCCCACACCAGTGCTCTTGTACGCAGATGATACTGTCCTGCTGGCCAGGACTCCAGAGGGGCTGCAACGTTTAACGAATACCTTTGGGGGTTTTATTGCTGCTAGAAAATTGATTATCAACAAAAGCAAAACTTACATTATGGTTTATGGCTCAAGAGACAAACAATGTAGAAAATCTTTTATGGATAAGTTGCCGGTGGCCTCTGTTGATACTTTCTGCTACCTGGGCATTACATTTTCAGGTAACAGCTCATGATCCCATGAAATCATTAATGCTAGGAGCAAAATGAAGAGGTGCACCCATGGATTTTTTTTATTTTCATCTAAGCTGGGTTCTAGGCTGGTTAAGGAGATAACAGAAATGTATAGGGCAAGGCTTTTATCCACTGCAACATGTGGGGCAGGAGTGTGTGGCTACCACAATAGTAAAGCACTTATGGAGGAAAACGACTTCTCAAACGCCTTCTTAGTCTGCCAACCTTGGCTTCTTTTGAGATCATTCATAGAGAAGTAGGGCTCCAGCACCTCACAGATATAGTTGCACCTCGTCACTTGCTGCTTCGGCGTTCCATATGGGCCAAAGATGAAACCAGTTTTTCAAAGTCAATGATTTTAGACTGTTTTTCTCTAGACAATGTATTGGCGATTGCCAGATTAAGCTGTATTTATTCTTGGTACAGTAAATTCTAGATGTCAGTCCGGACTAACCCTCTATCGACAATATCACTTAGCAAGTTGTACATTAGAGAAACCTTTATGAATCACAAAAGGGAAGTCCGGCTGGATTGTGAAAGATGGATATCAACTGTTAAGTTTTACTCAACACTTACTTTAACAAAGGGCTATCAAGATTTCTTTATTTATATTACTAATCTTACACACCTTTTTGTACTAGTTAGTTTTAGACTGGGAATTGCCCACCATCTAGCTGCCGTCCCTAACATGAACATTTGTCCTCTGGATTCAGCTCCTTCCCCATGTGATGGCCAGAGTAAGCAAAGCACTGTGCACGTTATGCTGTTCTGTGGTTTTTATTCTGGTTTTAGAAGTTACTACTTAAAACCACTTTTGCTTGCGTATGGCAATGAATCGTATATTGGTGCCTTAAAATACTTATCCGAACTAAATGATGCTAGGGTTTGTCTTAATGTAGCCCTTTTTATTACAAATGCAATCAATATACGCAAAAGTATTGTTGAACCGACATAGTGATGACACTACAAGGATTTTAAATGGAGACGGCACCCCTTTTAAATATTTTAAGTGTTTGTAGACATGATTAACTTTGGCTCTATGTTGTATACCAAATGTCGCCTTACAATATTTATTACAATTTGAAACTATTCTTGCGCAATGTAATCAGCTTTTTATCTATGTATACTTTTATGGTTGTTTAACACATATCGAATAAAGTTTTTTAATTGAATTGAATAGTTCAAGGTGGTTGGAAATTGAAATTGCTACCCCGCAATGAGAGGTGACCAGAGAATGTCCTTCTGAAGACGTTGAAAAGTAGATAATGCAGACGCTCTGTCAAGTCTGTGATGATGACCAAGTGAGTTCCACCATCCATTAAAGGTGACTTGGTTGGCGTCTTTCAAGTTAGAAGTAATGATTTGAAAAGTAACTGCAAGTAAATCCACAAACTTACCCAAGCTATGAGCATCAATCCAAATAGGTGAAGAACTGCCTAAAAAAATAGATGTAACCTCAAAGGGGAAGTCTACAAAGCACAGAATTGAAATCACATGGCAGATTCTCTTCCAGAAAGAAGTGATATAGTAGCCAGAAAAAAAAATGCAAAACGTACCAGGAGTACTACTGCCAGTCCAACAGAAAATTGACAATCCAGAATTATATTTACAGATAGAAGTAGGGATTAGGAACAATCTATGGTAGAAATAATATACGGTTTGTGTGTTGCTAGCAGTACTTGAAATATGATGTATTTTTTCCATAAGTAGTTCCAGGTTTGTACTGAAAAAGTGATGATTCCAATTAAAGTTCTATTTTGTTGTTAGGACGATTTGGTATAGAGTAAGGAAGGTATTTGTAGATATAGGAAGCCTGAAAGGGTAGGGAAAGAAATGATTGAGGAGAAAGCAAATCAGATGAAGAGGAAAGAACTTGTGAAAGAGAAGAAATGTGTTGTGTTAAGGAATTTTGTAACAGTTCATACTTAACAGTAGAAACAGCTGAAAGGTCAAACTCAGCTTGTACTTCAAGGGGGGAAAGAAGGTGTGTTCCTTGAAACAAATATTTGATCTGAATTATTCCTTTTTCAACCCAATCCTTCCAAACAATTGTGAGATTAGATATTTTATTATGCTTATTGTGCCATAGGGAAGATTCTAAAAAGCTGTAAAATGGTGTGAGAGATGTAGTGAAGATTGGAAAGAGGGTGGAAATAGAATGAATGAATGTGAGCGATACAAAAGCACGTGGAGGATGAGAAAATGAGCAATAGAATGAAAAGGAAAAGGGGAATGCAAAGAATCTTCCAAGAGATGCCAAACCATCAGTGGTGATTAAAAAAAAAGGAGTAGGGGGGCGTGGCTAGACGCCGTGGTGAATGGCCGCCTGATCCCGGAGCTCCGTCGGGGCTGTTGGTGTTCCAGTGAAATCCGGCAATAATCCGTGCTGAGGGGAGTGCCCTGGAGCTCCCCCCGGCTCCCCTTGACCCGGTGCCCACGAGAGCTGCTCGGCGACCCCAGGTGACACTCGCGCGGCCCGGAAGGGCGGCCGCGGCGGGTGACGGCGGCCGGGCGCCTCGGCTCCGGAGCTCTGTGACCGCTCCCGGCGCTACTTGAGGCCCGGGCGTGGGCCTGCTTAGCGACGTGCTCGGAGTGATGCCGTCGCTGGAGAACGCGGCCGAGTTCGCGGCGCGGGACCGCCCCTGGACCCGGGAGCCTGTAGCCAATGTCGGGGACCAGCAGGCGTCCACAGGGAAGGTGCACGATCGCGACTGGGGCTGCGGCTGAGTGATTCCCTGGCCGAGAAGGGGGCGCCATTTTGTGGCCACGGGAGAGCAGAGGGAGGCCTGTTGCTGAGGGGCGCCCTGCCCAATCATCCGGTGAGACCCACGAGCGCGACTGGGGACTGCGCACCGCCTGGATGCCCGGGAGTGGGACGGAGTGCTGTACCTGATATCGGGCCTGGCTGTTTGCCGGCGGAGGCCTTCCTCCCTCTATCGATCCCTGAGAGAGAGCTGTGGGCCCAAGGATACAGCCGTGAACGCTCGCCCGGACCAAGGGGCGCTTGGGTGTTGCGGCGGGGACCAGCAGTCGTCCAAAGGGAAGGTGCACGATCGCGACTGGGGCTGCGGCGGAGTGATTCCCTGGCCTGGAAGGAGGCGCCATTTTGTGGCCACAGGAGAGCAGAGGGAGGCCTGTTGCTGAGGGGCACCCGGCCCAATCATCCGGTGAGACCCACGAGCGCGACTGACGACTGCGCGCCGCCTGGATGCCCGGGAGTGGGACGGTGTACTGTACCTGATTTCGGACCTGCCTGCTTGGTGGCGGAGGCCTTCCTCCCTCTATTGATTCCCGAGAACGAGCTGTGGGCCCAAGGATACGTCCGCGAACGCTGGCCCGGACCAAGGGGCGATTGGGTGTTGCGGCGGGCGGTGGTGCATACGGCCCGCGGGGTGCCCGGAACGCCATGCGGCCCAAGAGTGGCGCCGCAACACAGGCCAACAAGCTCGACCAGTACACAGTAGCCAAGGCTCCGCCTCAGGCGGAACGGGCTCCGAAGGATGATGCAGACCCAGCGGACCCTTCCTTGAAGTCCATCATGGCCGCGATTCAAACCCTGGGCACTAACTTGGAAACCAAAATGGATAAGATCACCATTGAAGTGGCCCTGCTTCGAGCCGACCTGGGGAAAACCACTGACCGGTCCAAGGCCAATGAAGTTGATATAAAGGCCCTACAGGACTCGGAGAAGCGGCTGGAGGGTAGGGTGAATGAGCTAGTGCACCAACACCGCTTGCTGGCCCTGCGGCTTGACGACCAAGAAGGAAGGGCTCGTAGAAGTAATATCCGCGTCGTGGGTGTGGCGGAAGGACTTGAAGGGGACAGTGTGGAGCTCTTCCTGGAGGACCTGATCCTACGGCACCTTAAACCCAAGCGTCTCTCGAAGCTCTTCACCATTGAGCAGGCGCACAGAGCCCCTATCCCACGACCCAAGCCTGGGGCCATGCCACGGACGATCATAGCCAAAATATTGAATTTCCGTGACCGTGACGCAATTCTCCAGGCGGCAAGACAGCACGGTGACCTACAGTATGAGGGGGCCACGATCCGTTTTTTCCCCGACTTCACGCTCCAGGTCCAGCGGGAAAGGCGCTCCTTTCAAGTGGTCAAGGCGGCGCTACGCGATCGTGGGATCAGGTATATGATGTTCTTTCCCGCCAAACTGAAAATTATCACTGGTGGACGATCCCTCTTCTTTACCACGCCGGAGGCAATACAGGAGTGGCTGGATGCGGGAGAAACGACGCAGGGTTCCCGGCGTGAGGATGAGCAGCGGCGGGACGCGGGCCTGCCCGCCACGGAGTCGGCGCCGAGACACTCAGGGGGTGGTGAGCCAAGTCAGCGGTCCTGGCGTTCCAGGTCCAATAGTCCCCGTTGGGGCTCGTCCAGAGAGGGAACGCCACGATGAGACCACGAGAGATGGCGCTGAGAAGACGTCGGACAGTAAAGTATACCACACGTGCCTTTACTATGAGACTAGTTAACTCTGGGGTATACTGGCCGACTCACTACCTCTGCGGTTGGCTTCTCTGTATGGGTGGCACCGGGCCAGAGGGGCAGAACAGACTGGGACACCACGGATGGGCGACCAAAGGGGACTAGCCCACGAACTTCCCAAGTTGAGTTCCCCGGTGGGTTCCCCGGGACAGGGTGGGACGACAGGCGCTCTGCTAATTGGGGTGGTGGGTAGTTCAAGACCCACGGAGCAGGGGGCAGGGTGGGGGGGTTTGTTTCAGGACGGGGGGGCAGGGGGGTTGGGGCCAGATTCGGGAGGGAGGGAGTGGATTGTCCGATTTATTAGGTTTATTGTATTTTGTATACTTGGTCATTGTGGGGTGGGACCCAGGGAGGGGTGGGAGTTGGGGATCCTTTACGGTCACACAAACTATGTCAACACAACTGATGCCCGGGTGGTGGGACAAGGCACCCTTGTAAGACACAGCTATGGCTAGGAGGTGGGAAAAAAGCTTGAAGATCCTCAGCTGGAACGTCAATGGTATGGGGGACAGACTTAAGCGTACTATAGTTTTGCAGTTTCTCAAACGGCACCAGCCAGATGTGGTGCTTTTGCAAGAAACACACTTGCTGGGGAATGTCTGTCATGCCCTGAATAGATATGGCTACACTCTAGCAGCACACTCAGGTTTCACCACTGGATCGAGAGGAGTGGGTATACTCCTGCGACGCTCGCTGCCCCTTCATGTGGATCTCACCAAGACCGACCCGCAGGGACGCTTCACGGCTGTGTCGGGGCGTTGGGAGGGCCGGGCGCTCAATCTTCTTTCAGTTTATATCCCCCCAGGCCTACAGGCCCGGGCCTTCGCAGACCTGGGCTCATTCCTCCTTTCGCTACCTGAGGGTCGGCTCGTGCTAGGAGGGGACTTTAACGCAGTGGCGTCGGGAGCCCAAGATAGGCTGCCGCCTAGAGACCTGCCCCAGGGGCAAAGGTGGCTGCCGGATTTTCTCGAGTCCTTTGGGCTTACGGACGTTTGGCGCCTACTCCACCCCACCGAAAGTAACTTTAGTTTCTTCTCCGGGGCGCACCACTCCTTCTCCCGGCTGGACTACATCCTCACCCTGCTCCAACACGACATGGCGGTACTGGAGGCCGAATTCCTCCCCAGAGGCATTTCTGACCATTCACCGGTCCTTGCACATATTATATTTGATAGTAGACGGGAGGGCTGCACGGCGCCAATTAATCCCTGGCACTTGAAACACGAGGTCACTAGGAAACACATATCCACCTCAATCTCGCATTATTTCACAGAAAACGATGGGTCGGTTGGCTCCCCTGTCACCCTGTGGGAGGCGTTTAAACCTGTGGTGCGGGGTGAGGCGCTATCGGCTATCGCGGCTCGGAGGCGGGAACGCAGCCAGCAGACCACAGCGCTGGAGGCGCAACTTGGAGAACTAGAAAGGGAGGCAACGGCCAGCGGCGACCGGGAACTCAGGCACGCGATGCAGTTAAAGGCGGCGGAGTACAAAGCGCTGGTGACCCAGGAAGCCCAGACGGTGGCTCGGCATAGAATTGGTAGAATATATGATCAAGGTGACAAAGCCGGGAAACTTATTGCCTGGCTCGAGAGGAAACAACAGGCCGGCAGGGTGGTGCCGGAGTTGCACACTGAATCGGGGAGAGTGCTCACGGAACCCCGTGAAATAGTACAACAGTTCGCCGACTATTATCAGCAGGTTTACAGGCGAGAGTCGGACCGGCCGGAGGAGGACTCCATGGACCTCCTCGCAGACATGCGCTTGCCCACTCTCTCGGACGCAGACCGGGAGGCTCTTGATGGCCCGCTCACCGAGGCTGAGCTCCAGCGAGCGATAGGAGACCTCCGTCCTGGTAAGGCGCTCGGTCCGAATGGCATACCCATAGAGATCTACAAACTCCAGCCGGACGTCACTAGTAAACACCTCAAACTCATGTTCGACCGAAGTAAAGCAGTAGGGCTGCTGCCCCGTGACCCGCGTTTAGCGCCCATAGTGGCAATTCCGAAAGAGGGTAAACCCAAAGACTCCTGCGCATCATATAGACCCATTTCGCTCCTGAACGCGGAACCTAAAATACTGGCCAAGACGCTGGCCAATAGGCTTAAGCCGGTGCTTTCGTCGCTAATCCACCCTGACCAATGGGGATTCATGCCTCACCGAAACACGGCCCTCAATATCAGGAGACTGCATGGGGTGCTAGGGCAATGCCACAGGCTACAGGAGGATGCGGTGGTGGTCTCGTTGGATGCCACCATGGCCTTCGACACTTTAGAGTGGCCCTACATGTTCGCAGTCCTGCGCAAGCTGGGCTTTGGACCCCAGTTTATCGCTTGGGTGCGATTACTGTATGCGGAACCCCTGGCGCAGGTGCTGGTAAACAATAAGGTGTCTGAGGTCTTCACGCTGGCCAGAGGAACTCGACAGGGCAGTCCCCTCTCCCCCCTTCTATTCGCCCTCTCCCTCGAACCGCTTGCGGCCTGGATAAGACAGGTTGCCACCGTGCAGGGCATAACATGGGCGGAGGGGTGGGAGGATAAGATATCCCTCTATGCCGACGACATACTTCTTTACCTCTCGAAGCCGCGTGGGTCACTGATCGCGGCGCTGAACATACTAAATAGTTTCGGTCGCTATGCTGGCTTCTGAGTCAACTAGGCCAAATCACATCTCTACGTCCTCCGTGGGGACCCACCCAGACTCCCTGACACTTGCCCTATTCGGGTGGCGGAGGACGGGTTTAAGTACCTCGGAGTGTACATCACTGTTAATAAGGCTCTGCTGTACGAGCACAATCTCAAGCCGCCGCTGCTCCGGCTTCAAAGGGAGGCGAAATCCTGGCAGCATCTGCCCCTGTCATTGCTGGGCAGGGCAGCCTTATTTAAGATGCTATCGCTCCCGCGTTTTCTCTACGCGCTACAAAACTACCCACACCTGGTTCCGAACAGTTACTTCCTAGCAATCGAAGCTGCGCTGCGCGACCTCCTCTGGGCCGGGCAGCCCCGAATCTCGCTGGCCAAACTCATGCTGGGGTGGTACGACGGTGGAATCGCTCTCCCCGACATCCGTAAATACTACTGGGCGGCCCACCTGTCCGCGATTAACCAAGGGACATACGGGGACGGGAACGACCCGGCTTACGGCATGGATAGATGGCTGCTTCCCAGGGGGAACTATGAAATAGCACTCTACTCTAGACGGGGTGTGCGCAGACTCACCGACCCGACACTCCATTCGGTACAGCTGTGGCACATCGCCCAGAAGAGGCTCGGATGGTCCGGAGTCCTCACGATGGCCACGCCACTGTGGGCCTCAGAAGCATTGGGAAATCTGCGGCGCACCAAAGGGTTCCGCAATTGGGATCTGATCGGCATCTCCCAAATTAAAGATATCTGGGGACCTGCCGGGATCCGCATGTTCGCCCAAATGCTGGACGCATACGAGCTGGCAGATGCCGAATATTTTAGATACTTGCAGGTGCGTCACTCCTTACAGGCGAATATCCCACCGGAGGTCAAACTGCCACCGGCCTCCCCGCTCGAAGATAGATTGCTGGATGGACTCCTCGCGGAACACGCCATATCCCTCACCTACAAAAAACTTATTAATAACCCCCCAGATTTGCTTCTTCCCCTTAAAGAAAAGTGGGTCGCTGAAGGGTTAGAGATAGATGACGAGGAGTGGCTGCATGCTTTGGCTTCTCCACGTGAGGTCGCGATATCGGCCCGACTGCGGCTGATCCAATTGAAGATCCTACACAGAGTCTACATCTCTTGCACGAGATTACATATGATGGGTAGGGCGGACACAACGCTATGTAGGAGGGGGTGTGGAGGCGATGGAACCTTTTTTCACGTGCTGTGGGACTGCCCGAAGATTCAGAGGTACTGGAGGAGGGTGGTGCGGAATATGGAGGAGGTGTGGGAGGTGGAGATTCGCCCGGAGGCCAAGAGGTGCCTCCTCAATATATGGGAACCGACTGACCTGCCGCCAAAAGGGAGGCTCTCGGTGACACTCGGGCAAACGATAGCAAAGAGGAACATAGCCAGGCTCTGGGGCAGCGCTGTTCCGCCGAGGCTGTCAGACTGGTCCGGCGACAAGGACTGGTGCATGCTGCAGGAAAGGACAGTATATGTGGCGAGAGGGTGCCCTCGCAAGTGGGTTGAGGTGTGGTCCAAGTGGAATGATTTTAGGGGGGGCATTTGCGAGCCTCCTTCCATTGTGCAGGAAGAACCCGGAGATGTCTAGACACCTGCCATCGCTGTTTGGGGAGCTGGGAAGGGGGGGAGGGTTGCTGGCCCGAGCCAAGGGCACATATGATAGCGCAGTGTTGACCGGTGTTTCAGGGGTTGGGGGGGGGGGGAGTTGGACTGTTCGGCACCTTATGCCTCCTGGGACATCGTGCCTTTAATTTATGGTTGTTCGGTATGAAACTGAGACCTGCCACACTCTTCTCTACCTCTCGGTACGCTTGCATTCCTCAACGCCGCCGTACCTCCGGGTTGACGGCACAGGGCTGTGTGACCCGACATAATTGCAAATGTTTCCTCCGCTGCCGGCCCGCAGGGTTGTAGGCGATCTGCTGTGTACCGTAAAGTTTAAATAAAGGTCTTTCAAAAAAAAAAAAAAAAAAAAAAAGGAGTCAATAAGAGGTAAAACGTATTTAATCAAAAGGACAAATGGTACTGATTCCAATTGGGGGTATTGACCACTTCATGAACTTTGGGTTTATACAGAAAAGCTATAGAGATTTGGAAATTACGTCCTTTCTATGAAGATTTACTAAGGAAATATTGAGAGATTTTGAATATTTCAAAGGGATTTTGAGAGGCAGCCTAGATAAAAAGAAGTTAATCACAGAAAGCATCATAATTGTTATTGTATCTAACCTGCCCCACCAGGATAAATACAAAGTAGACCATTTCTCAGACATAGGAATTATTTATTGAAGGGCATCCTCTAAATGACTCTGGACGGTTTTATTGATAAAAGAAGAAAACTTTATTTCTAAGCACAATATAACTAGTAGTCCATTTAAAAACAGTTTCTGCAAACATTTATTTTAAGCAAAATGTATTTAATGAAAGAACTTCAGACTTTGTAAAATTAAATGTATAGGTCGAGACACCTGAGAAGATCTTTAAAGGCAGGAATAGAAGTTAATGGATCTGAGACATATAAAATAATATCGTCAGCATAGGCTGTTAATTTGACCTTCACATGTTTATGAACAAAGCCCTGAAAGGAAGATGAGAGATGTAACCTATGCAAAAAAGGTTCTAAGGATAAAAGAAAAAGTAAAGCTGATAAGGGGCAACCTTGTCTGGTTCCACGGTGAATAGAAAAGTATGGAGATTTTATACCATTAACAAAAACAGATGTAGATGGGGAGGAGTAAAGTAAACTAATATATTGCAAAAATGTGGGGCCAAAGCCATGCCATTTGAGAGCCCTCCTCGTTAAATGCCAGTCTACCCGATCAAAGGCTCTCTCAACACCCAGAGTGATAGTGGCTGTAGGAGTGGAGCTTTTTGAGGCAAGGTGAATAATATTTAGAAAAGCTCTTGAATTATCCGCCATGTATCTGCCCTTAACAAACCCAGTTTGTTCAATCCCAACAGATCTGAAATACATTGATTAAGTCTAAGTGCTAAAATGTTCGCATAAATCTTACAGTCCACATTGATAATGAAAATAAGTTTATAATTGGCACAAGAAGAGAGGTCTTTATCTTTTCTTAGGATCAAGGATAACATTGCTTCCGAAAAATTACATCGGGTCCCATTATTCAAATAAAAGTGCCTGTACAGAAAAAAAAAACGAGGAGGTAAAATATGTGAGCATTTTAAATAGAAATCAGTTGTGAAACCATCCGGACCGGGGGCTTCGTCAGTAGGTAATTGAGCTAAAGCAGATTTGATATACGCTAAAGAGATATCTTTGTCAAGAATGGAGTAATTTTGAGGCAGATGAGAACGAGGAGGAAGAGAATCAAAAAAAGAATCTATAGCAGCATCCGAAGGAAAAAGTTCTAGTGTGTACAGATTTTGATAGAAATCAGTAAAACGATTAATCCCTTTATCATCCATAATATTTGCTATTTTATATTTTTGGGATTCAACTTCAAGATAATTCGCTAACAACTTACCTGCTCTGTTTCTGCCTCTGTAAAAGTTTGATTTTTTTTTTTAAGTACACCAGAAGTCTCCTCAATAGATTATTTGTTAAATGACAATTTGGTTTGGATAAGGAGTTTAAGAGAAGCATCTGTCTTAAAAGTGTAATATTCATGTTCTAGCTTTTTAATAGATGAGAGTAAATGTGCAGCTTCCTGTAGAGATTTCTTCTTTTTACCTGCAACAAGGTCAACAATATGTCCTCAAGCCGATGCCTTAAATAGTGTGAAAAGATAAATCCGGACTTATTTCCAAATCAAAATAGTCCTTCAAAGATTGATCTTTCAAAAGATGGTTGTTAAAGCGCCATCTTTAAGGCTTAGAAGATACAGCGGAAACTTATAAATCGATGCATACCTGTGCGTGATAAAATATTAAGAAAGAGCCAATCTCAGCGTGAACAAAAGCTGGGAGTAATTGAGGTGTTAAGAAAATAAAATGGATTTAGAATTGTGCGTGGAGGAGGATTGAAATGTGAATTCTAAATACTCCGGGTTGTAAATCCTCATGTATCAACCAAAACCCAGGACTGTTTAGCATTCTTGAATGTCTTTTGCATTCTATTTGTGAAATATCGGGCAAGTGATTTCCTGTCAGTAAAATAATCCATAATTTGGTTGCAGTCACCTCCCAAAATAAGATTAGTGTTAGAAATAGAGTGTAACATGTGAGATGTTTGTTCCCAAAATGGAACATCTATACCAGTGGGGCCATATTTGTTAAAGAAAGAAATGAGGGTAATGTTGATAATGGTATAAAGCAGAAGCCATCTTCTATTGTCATCCTTTTCTTCGTTTTCAAAAGATAATGACTTTTAGTATAAAGTAAAAACCCCAATTTCTTTCTGCTGTGCGGGGGAACAGAATATCTGGCTTACCCATTGTTTCTTCACTAAGTGAATGTCTGCATCAGTGAGGTGTATTTCTTGTAACATAACATTTTTGCATTGTAACCTGGATAAATTGGCAAGCACTCTCTGTTTCTTAATGGGATTATGTAGTCCTTTAACATTCCAGAAAACTACTTGCAGACTATTAACCATAATACAATGGGAATAACATGTAAATAAGGCTCCCTGTTTTCTGTTTTTACTGACTTTTACAGATTAATACAGACATAAAACATGTATTTTCTTGTCTGTACTTATTTTTAAGATGTGGATAAAAACTGAGAAATTGGGTCGCTTTTTTGGGCACTTCTAAATACTGTCTGCCATGACCGTCAGGCCAATAGCTGTGTGGACTGATAGCAAAGGGGTTAAAAAAGAAAGGCATTTTAGGGAAGAGGGTTTAACAGCAGTAAATATGCACAAGGTTGATGCTGAAATTTGCATATTTTCATATAAGTGCATTGATTTATCTTCTGCAGGTGTTTACAGCATTGAAATCTGGCAGGCATTCAAGCATGAGTGAATATTTCTTGGTTAAATGCATGTGGAAATATACTAATTTCTACTTTATTTTTTCACAAAAACCAACATAAATAGGGATAAATACAGATTAAAAAAGCAAAAAATAAATATGGATAAATACAGATAGACATGTCAAACAAATAAATACCATAAAACCGGGAGCCCTACATATAATTAAACATACTCTAGAATTGATAACATTTACAGTGCATAATGTAACATGATGTCATATCAACCAACTGAGCAAAAAATCTGTATTACTGCAAAGAAACATAAATAAAACAAAGATAGAGACAATAGAAAGAAATTATAAAGTAGAGGAGAGCTAGAAAAAGGTTAATAGAAAAAGAGAGGATTGCAAAAAGCCAAATGGCTTCAGCCATAGAAGAAATTAAACACATCCAGTGTATAAACAATAGCAAGTAGGGGTGAAGAAGCACAAGAAAAAAGATGAGTTGCATACTGATACCAGCCTGATTAAGAGACAAAAGCAACGGAGACATCAAAATAGAGAATGAGACGGCAAATAGAAAACAAAGAATAATATCAGAAAAAACACAATGATAATCATATAATAAAACAATCTAAAAGACTAATAAAAGGAATTTACCAACAAGCGTAGATAAAGGATAAACAATAGAACTGGGAGAGGAAATACGTGGGAATGGACACAGCTGGGGTAAGGATCCTGGTTTAGACAAAAGACATTTGAAAAAAGGAGATACACCATTAACACCTTGAAACAAGAAAAAGTTACATTAAAGAAATACAATGAGAAAAACTTAATTTAGGACCAAACAAGTAGCATGCGGAAGGAACATATCAATGAACAAACTAAATCATAACCATATAAAATTTTTCCAACCTTCAGTTTTTCTTCCTGGCTCTGAGAAATTAATTTTTGAAGATCATCTGGAGTATCGAGAGAAAATGTGCGATCTCCATAAGTCACTTTGAAGAATCAAGGATGAGCGAAACCATATCTTGTATTCATGGAACGTTGTGCAGGACGAAGTGAAAGAAATTCCTTTTTACGAGCCGCAGTTGCACGAGCCACATCCTGTAAAAACAACAACTTTTGACCAGACCATAACATTTGTTGCCTCTGTTTGGCGCAGCTAAAACCATAACAAGCTCTGTGTATTCCAAAAATAACACTATTATTCCTCTTGGACGGCCAGAAGAAGTCAATGATTTGGCGCCTACTCTGTGAGCATGTTGTAGATTCAGATGAGTATGTTCCATAATGCCCACAATCTTAGGAATACAAATGTAGAACCAACAATGGCTGACCAGAGGCTCAGCACCTCAATCCCAGTTTTCAATAAGTAAGTGTTCTGTGCATTCCCTTCTGGAGCCCGCCGCAGTTAGGTTCCTCTGGATTCCAGAAAGACAACATTTTTTGAAAATGAAGGTGCACCAGAATAGAAGTCCAAAATATCCAAATGAGTCCAAACAAGAGTTCTTTATTATGTATCAAAATCTTGAAATGGCCTTCAGCCAATGCGTTTCGTTCCTAGACGGAACTTCATCAGGGCTCTAGTTATAATAGCATCACCATATAATGTGAGGTATACAGGATCAAATAACAAATCTCAGACAGCAGTCAAATAAGGCATGTAACACGTTTTCTTATAAAGAATGAGCGGAGGAGAAAATCTCCATCCATAAGCGCAGTAAGTATGCGAAACCCCTAACTGTAAATACGTGAGTGCGAAATCCAAAATCCTTGATAAGATACGCATTGTGTGCTGAAACTTCCGTATAGTAATGGGATTTAAAATACATAATAAAGAAGTCTTGTTGGACTCATTTGGATATTTTGGACTTCTATTCTGGTGCACTTTTATTTTCAAAAAACACAATCTTAGGAATGTTGAGTTTAAGAAAAGCCAACATGTCCGTACCCTCTGCCCCATCAGGTATGCTATAAATTCAAGGGTTATTGTGTCGATTACGATTTTTCCAAATGTTCAGCTTGATGTTTTAAATCCTCTATTTCTTTAGATATGCCCTCAATTTTAGTTGCTACATCTTGTACATTACTGACACACTGCTCCGCGTCAGACAACCAAGATTCAAGGTTTGACCATTTTTCATCTAATCGCAGAAGCGCAGAGTTAGTTTCTATAACAAAGGGTTTCAAAAGATTAATCTCCGCCATAAGATCTTCCAGTGTCAACGGTAATGGAGACTTTGTAGGCGAATCCAGATCCTTCTTATAACGTTTGATTGCAGTGCCAACATCTTTGCGCACTGAGAGCATGTTGCCAGACATGGTTGACACCTTCTGGCCAGCAGATGAAGAGGACTCCATAAGTGAAAAGCAAAATAAGGTGCAAAAACATGGCCAAATGAGCCAAAAACACAGAACAATGAATTCAGCTAAAAGGCAAATAGATTTCAGCCAAATAAATAAAACTATGTACAGGAGTATCCAGTAAAAGCGAAATTAGGCTGTAGAAATAAAAAGGGATAAATAACCTGCCCCCAGAAGCACAGTCAAATAAAAGGAAAGGACAGGAAAGGGTTAAATCCTGTCCAAAATGCTGAAGAATAAACAAAGCTTCTATTTATCACAGCTGCCATTTTAAATCTGGCCAAAAATGAAGAATACTTGAAGAAAAATGAAATACCAATGATACCTTTACCTTAAAGCATTTGACGGCCCATTAATTCGGAGCGGGAAAGCCCAACCTCCGTTGGCCTAAGAGAAGATGGTGGCTGCAACCACCGAGCGTGAAGGGGAGTGACCCTGGAGAAAATAAATAGATAAACAAGCATACACAGTGCGGAAAAATATAAATTCCTAAATCCTCCGCTGCCGCTTATCAGACCCTGCTCACAACGCATCAGGGTACAGAGGCGAGTGTCGCCTCCCGACGTGAAAAGTTCCGTTGCAGCACAGAGCTTCAAAAGCCCGCGGCCATCTTGCAGGTGATTCAACCACGCCCACTGCGTCTAAAGTTCTTGAATGTGAATGCTGCACATTTTGCTTCTCTCATTTGGTCTTTCTGGTTTTCCCTTTTTTTAAGTGTGGATGACGCATCGATCATCGCATATCTGGATGGTTCTTTATCTGAGGCTACGTCGTACTTTATCACTCAGAAGCAAATGGTATTCATTTTACTTGGCTGTCCTTCAATCACGACTAACAATTGCGGAGTGACCTGCTCCTATGGGGCATTCACTCCGGATACCAATGCTGGCCATCATAGGGTTCCTTTTGATGCCCCCCTTTCAATGCATCCTCAAGTCAATGAAGTAACCCTGACCTACTTTCTCCTTTTGAAGAACCTGGGAATATTATATCTCACTTATTCAACCATTACTGGATGCCTGTGATGCAGGCTATTTGCTCCTTTCCCCTGCACCATAGTGATGTGTTGCATTTGAATCCCCCTAAATACCTCTCTTCAAGGATTCAGATGGGCACAATGGTGGAGGCTCACATCACCATATACCTAAGTGATTGACATCTGGTGGTAAAATACTATATTTAGGATCTTATGTACACATGATTGCACTCTTTCTGGCTGTGCCTTGCCTTCTTCAGCATTACTTCATACAATACATTCCCAGACAAACTCTTTAATCCTCATAAGAAAGGTCTGTTTTCTCTGCACATAATTTGTCTGTCCTGTAGAGAATAGAGATCTTTCTCACATCTCACAGCTAAACTCTGGAAAGGTTTTGCATTTGGTCTTCGCTTTCAAAATGCTCTTTTCCTAAAGAAATTGTGAATGTGGCTATTCCATACTTTTTCACAATGTACAGCTTTTGGTTTAGGATTAGCACCCGGGCACCCTTTTGTAGGTGACAGTTGTGTCCTATAGAAAGTCTTCCATTCATTCAGTCACCGGATAGACTAAAGGCCTTCTTTTATCACACACATAAAGATAAAGTGGCTGTGTTACTCTTTGAGGACTATGAGGAACTGTCAAATATCTTTGAATCTCTTTTTAATGTAATCTGAAACTATTATACTGAAAAATGAGAAAATGTGGATCTTATTTATTTCCATCCCATTTCTATAATAATGTTGGCTAATAATATGCTGGTTTGTTAGAGTTTTAGCTAATAAACATAAAATACTTTTGTCCTGTTTGTTACATGATAAGAATGATTTTATTACTATCTAAATATCAAGCCTGGGCAGTGAGCTCTGCGCCGCTCGTGGAGTTTGCGGAGTTTTCAGCACTCCGCATTAAGCGGAGCTCGCAGAGATCCAAATAACTCCGCTTCGTGCAGCGTAGCAGAGTTTTTTTCCTCGCTCGCGTTCATCAACGTCAAGTTGGCGAGCGCAAGTGAGGAAAATCCACCTCCGGGCGAGATTATTCCTCGTTCGCGATCGCCAACATCAAGTTGGCGAGTGCAAGCATGGAAAATAACCCCCCGGTGAGATTTCTCAACACGAGGGGGGTCAGGTTTCTCATTGCGAGTCGTCGCTTATGTTCGCGGCCGCTCATGTTCAGAAACTGCCTGTTCGCGTTGAGAAAGCTGCCACTCGAGTAAAAATCTACTCGAGCGGCAGAAAAGGTAAGTTTGCGCTGTGCATGGTACTGTTCGCAATGATTGCACAGTGCGGACAAGCATCCGGCACTGTTCAATCACCGCAAATGACATTTTTCTACCATACTCAGCCGCTCGCAGAGCTCTGCGTAGCGCAGCGAGTGTTTTTTTGCACTTCGCATAGTGCAACTCCGCAAACTCCACCCAGGGTTACTAAATACATCAGTTAGCATTCTTTGTTAGCCAAGTCTTTTCTGATAACATGGTGTGTCAGCAACAAGCTGTTTTTTTTTCTATTCATATGATCAAAATATTGAGTACTATCCTAAGTAGCTTTATATGGAAGTTAATGTAAGATATTTAGGTAGGGGAAAGAAATCATACATTTAGTAAAAGAAATAAACAACTCACGCAAATTAGGATGTTGCCCTCTGTTACCCACCTCCTCCCTTTCGTGCTCACCTGTGTGCTTCTCCCCATTGACTCCAGCCACCTGAGCCCTATGTGCAGCTTTCCCACCCCTGTCCCATGCGCCTTTTCTGTGTTGCTTCTGCATTTGTTACTCTCCACCACCTGTGTTGCTTCCACGTTCGTTACCTCCACCCTCCCCTGTGTTGATTCTGAGTTTGTTACTCCCTGTCCTTCCTGTGATGCTTTCGTGTCCATCCCTCTGTACCCCAAGTTGCTTCAGCACCCTCTTGCTTCTCCCACCACTTACTGTATATAACGCAACAGTGCCAGGGAGTGGAGGGCGTTGACCCTGCCCCCCACCCCTCTGCCACCTTGGCGGAGGGGTGCGGAATGGATAACTGTATGGGAAAAAAGGTAGCAATATACAAAGCGCTGGGCTGCCCCCATAAACACCACAAGATTTGGTAGGGATGGGCTGAATACAGAGGTATAGATCTGGGGCCAGTTACTCGCACCGAGGACTTACTTGATGTGGACACTTGACGTGTACGGAGAGGGTGGTGGGCTCTGTCGAGGTGGCATGATGGGTATGCAAATTGTGACTTTTTTATACAGCAGAGGGGGGTGAGGGTAGTGGGGATGACAGGGAGCATTCATATTTGGATGTTTCTGTTTGTTATTATTAAGCTTTCTTTTTTCGGTGCTTTAAAGTTTATTGTCGGCCATGTTGGCCAAGATGTATTTGGCATGTACAACAAAAATGATAAAATATATTGTAAAATAAAATAAAAACAATTCAGGTGAAACTCTATTAACATTTCAGGATTTAAGGATTTCTCCAGTGGGAGTAAGCACCTAATATTAGCAAAACGTCAATTACAAGTCTATAGAGGTTGACAAAAATAGTGGATTACTTCAGATGTAAAAATTGTTATGTATGTGAGTCCCCTACCAACAGAAAATACGTTTTTATAAAAGGCTGACAACATATGGAAAACAATTTCTCTAATTGCAATAGCAAAAATGTGATCTTTGTGAAGACTCGCCAAACTTACAACAGAATGACAACATAAGAAGTCAAATAAAATGGATTGTTCAGCACAGAACTTATTTCATTTGTAAAACAGTGAATACCCCTTTGGTTTAACACTACAGTGATTATGATACCTATATGGTCTGTTCTGGAACATACTTAGCAATTGGCCAAAGAATGTGCAACCTCGAGAGAAAGCTGGCCAGTTAGAAACAGCTACTTAGAGAGCTTCGAAACAGCATATTTATGAGCATAGTAACGCTGAAGAAACTTATCGATTGACGTTCTAGTATAGCTGTTGCAACGCTTGGTGATTTGATCTGGAACACTTTTCTATTTTTTAATTTAAACTTTGCCCAAATATATTAAAATAGTGGTGAGTTGTTCAATTAGAAAATACTTCATGAAAAAATGAATAATCCAACAATTACATATAATAGGCATTGCTGCAATACATTTTGCCGCACAAACCTTCACTTTTTGATTTGGCCTTAATATTAAATAAGTCCAGTCAGGGAATGACTTAAGAAGATAATTGGCATTCAATATAAAAGTGCATATAAGTAGGTCACGTAAAAATGAATGGCTTGCTTGCATGTATAGGTTTCTCTACATCGTACATTTTTGTGGCCACACATTAAAGGATTTATACTATATGTGATTAGAATGTCTACCATTTCATTACGTTTGTTACATTTATTTCAAATCTTCTCCATTTTTCAACAAGCTCACTCATTTTGTAACCCCCCCCCCCCCCCCAACAAAATGTCCCTGAAAATCATCTAGTCAGGTTAACATGTACAGATCTAGGCCCGTAATATGCACTGTCCCCTGGGGGCGCAACGGGCATGTGCGCCCGCATTGAGCACCTCCGGGCACAATGGTATTACAGAAGGGGCCGGAGATGCTTGTGCATCCCCTTCTGTAATACAAATGGCGCTGGTGCTATCATGAGAGGTTGTTCCCTCATTTGCATGGGGGCATGGCCCCATGCAAATGAGGGAATCACTTTGCTTCTGCCCCCGCGCTGTATTACTGATGTGGGCGCAGAGGCACACATGCCTTCAAGAGAAGCAATGAAAGTGTAAAGGCAGCCCTTTGGGGGAGAGAAACGGGGTCCCATGTACCCCTCAGACATCCCCCTGCTGGCGGGTGCAATCTTTGACTGCACCCACCTGCATAAGGTTCTTTAATGCCACTTAAAAGTGCAGTCTCGTTGCCACCTGCACAGTGAAATACAGAGCAACTTGTAACCAGCTGCTCAGTATTTCCCTTGAATGCGCTGCCCCAGGGCAGCGCAAGGTCGCGGTTTCTCTTGTTGCAGGACATTCATTCTAACACGGTGCACTTTCCTTGTTTGCACAAGGCACACCTTTTGAAAGGCGCGCCATGGCACAACCAGAAAAGATCGCCGTATTCGTATTACGGCCCCTAGACTTCTCTATCTATGAGGTCATTATTCCACCATTGCCACCAATTAGTGAGAGTTTCTGTGGAAGTAGATTGCTGGGAACTTGATTGCTGTTCATGGTCTATGTAAATGATGACAATGTTAAGTTGCAAAGCACGTGCTGACACTGTCCGCAGCTGATCCTGCAGATACCACAGGCTTCTGATGTCTTCCACGCCTTGGCTCCGGCATGTCCAAGCTGAGCCGCATCAAATTAAACAATTCAGGTACAATGAATGGGCGCAAATCCTTTAAACAGCGACTGATGTGTAGTTTTCAATATGCTCCTAAAATCCAGGGCATTCTGTTGCACACACAACGTCTCTTCCAGAAGCTCTGTAATTGTTGCTAAGCCCTCAGTATCTCATATACAACTATGCTTCGTCAAACGTGTGTTTATATGATATGGGACTTGCACCCATTTGACGAGCGGTGAAGCTGTAGGTGGAGCATACATGCCAACACTTCAAAGCTGGAAAGTTGAACATTTTGAAAACAAAGTGGGGGATATAATTGCCTGTACTTTCCCCACTTACTTATATTGAAGTAGAGGCAATGTCTAGCGAGAGACATCTAAAAATAAGCAATTTTTGGATTCAGAAATGAGGGGTCTCCCATCTAAATCAGGTCTGTGGGCATGTTTGGTGGAGGTAATCAGCATACCTTGCAAGACCAAAATGAACTGAAATTTGGACCAGTTCCAACCCCTAGCACAACATTGGAAGGAAAGACAGTCCATTAGGCGACTAGGAGAGCCATGGGCACCGTGCAACAGAAGCCTGGTGAACCTCATGCCAGCGCAAATAAAATTACAGTTGGCTCTCTTTTGATAGGATGGTGTCCCATTACTCAGCCACAGCTGATATGCAAGTATTTGTGCTGATAAACTGTTGCCAAGTGGAAGGCCAAGATAAACAAGCTAAGATTTTAATCAAACGTGTGGAGGTAGCACGGTCATTGCTTTACGAAACTAAAGATATCACGCGGGAGAAACAAACACTTCACTTTAAAGGAACACTGAGTCACAAATGTCTTTAAAACAGAAACTGTACTACTGTGAGAAACTGTGCAAAAAGGAAATTAACAGATGGTAGAAGGTTATAGCTCCCAGAACTTCATTGAAGTGGGGGAGAGAAACCCGTAGAGTGAACCACAATCCTAAATTGCTAGATGAAGGAGCGAAATGTATGAAAACAGCTAGCAAGAAAATATGGTTTTTCAAAATATGCAAAAATTAAATGATCTGCTCTTTGGGAAGACATGATAAAATCGAAAGAGGACCTGAAAAAACACCAGGAACAAAACACCCTTAAAACCTATCTCTAGGGGACGGAACACAGACTACAAAAGTATGAGCAAGACATCAAAAAAGAAACGGAGCTGACTACAAAAGTATGAGCAAGACATCAAAAAAGAAACGGAGCTGAAAATGTATAAGTGACAAACAGGATTATGCAACGTTTGAATTTATTAGGAGAGAAATGTACACAGGAAACAAGAATCACTGGCATCGGAATCAAGCTAGAAACCTATTTTGATTTGGATGAACAACCAATCACTTCACATAGAACAAGTCAACCTCTTTCGTTTTTTAGACACATTTTTCCTGTTAGAGCAAAGCAAAATCCCAGGAAAGAAGGGACAACACCACCCAAGAAGCAAAGGACGAAACAAGGCAAATGACCAACAAAGAGAAAAGAGTGAGGACACCAAGAAGATAAAATGCCACATGGAAAAGAACACAACAAACCAGAAAGAACAAGTGATGGGTAAGAAAAGTCGATAAATGGTTAATCGATCATCTCATGATTTGAGTGATGATGACCAGGACTTTCGTTAGTTTCTCCGACTGACAATTTAACCTACAGCACTGCACGTGTTGATGCTTTTCTTTTTATCAGAAACTATATACAACAATTAGTTAACAATCTAAAAGAAAACGGTTTGTATCACACTCACTTGTTCGTCTCAGTATGAGTAAGCAGATTGTGTATTGGATATTTTGAGGTCTTAGCGACACCTACACACTTGTCTCTTTGAAAAAACGTCTTGAACAGTGATGATGTTTTTAACTTTATGTGTAATCCTCAGACTATGAATATTTCTACACATACAAGAGTTTGACAAATGATTTGTGTGGCAGATCACTTGCTCTATGAACATTAGTTATGTTAGATGAAAAGTTACTGAAAATAACCTAAGCTAGAATTGCTTATCCTTTAAAAGAAATGGAAATAATTTACCTTATGGAACACATACATTTTTAAGATCCTATTTATTTGCCCCAGTTCCCAATGTGTTACTGTGAATTCCCTAACTAATTCCCCCAAAATGGACCATGCAGGGGCTTCCATGCTCTGGGTGCAGACCATTACGGTGAAGACTATAAACAACAGCGATGAAGGGACAGGGGCCCATGTCAGGAAGCAAGAGGAAGCCTGGGGTGCTTGAGTTGCTCTTCTAACAGATTAGCTGGAATTTGTTTTAGTTTATCAGTTTCTGCTCCTTCCCGAATGTGTTCTTGGAGAGTGTTACGGATACGGTCAATGGACCACACATTGCATGTTCATAGGGGCACTCATTGAGGCGTAGGTGGACTGTGGCAGACAATATTCACAGGCTGCATTTACGCACATTCCACTAAATGGATTCAGGGCAGCTCAGTGAATGAATTTTATAGAAAAAATATTTCTGAAAGCTGTTACTGTGGGAAACGCGACAATACGGGAGACGCTTCAGTCTCCAACATAACACCCTTCCATGAAAGGCGACCACAGAGCTATCTACAGTGGGGTTAGTTAAAGGACATGACACATGTGGCAAAACACGCAATTCAGCAAACCTCTTCCTTCTGCTTTGAGGGCTGTGCTGCAGGAAACATCTGGAAGAGTTGTAAACCCCAGTCACCCACCTGCTAACTTTGCAGGGGGAGTTGCAAAATGTACTTCCTGTTCTGCCCTTTTTTGGAACTCTACAAGCACTGAATATACTAATACATACATTTTGAAAGCCAGTTGGTGAGTCACTCAAGGTTTTGGTTAAAGAACAGGCCGGTGCTTCATTCAATACATCATTTTTCTATGTGCCGGAGACTGGTATGTACGTGTCATGTATGTGGTATGTCTATAGCACAAACCCAGCTGAAAGGCAGCAAAACCCTGAACAGGCTCAAAGACCAGACTGAAACCAATGCGTGATAGGAGAGGATGTTGGTTTGTTGACGGTTAATTCATGTACTGTTTTTAAAAAGGTACCCCTAGTCCAGTGACACTCAAAGTATTGCCCAGGGGCCGCATGCAGCCCTCCTGACCTTTACATGTGACCCCCTGATCAACAGCATCACTGGAGTGCTGTTCACTCGAATCAGCACTAACATTTAAACGATGTTAAAAATAAGGGCACCCCTTCATTTAAAGGTTACTTGCAGTTAAAGAAAGGGGATAACTTGATTGGCCTGCACCACTTAACTTTAGGAACACCTTAATTTGTAAAGCCATCTTGCAGCAAAAGTGTAAAAATGAGAGAGGATTTCTTCAAAAGTTCAAAAAGAGAATTTCATTAACATGCAGAACCACATCACCTTAGTATATAAGGTTATATCAGTGCACTGAGGAGTTTTTTTAAGTGATAGTTTTCAAATCTGAATTCAGAAACACATTCTTACCCCTCACTGACAACAATGCTAAAAATGAACTAAGACGTAAGTCAGTTGTTCTGTGCACACTGAGGGTGGTCCCCTATTATGCATGAACAACATTACAGTTTATTAAATCAAACACAGGAGAAGGTTTTGTGCAGCGCACATCTTGAAGTAATATATTTCGAGGTCCTCTTATATGTGATAATAAAAGAAAAAGGAGGGAAAGTGAAATGAAACAATTGCCTAGGATCACACAATTTGGAAAAGTGGGGAAGCTGGGATTAATCCCAGATTTTCTAGTTTCACGTTGTGCAATTCAGCCACTAGATGTATATGCTTTGCTTCCTCTAATTTGAATCTTTACTTGGCTCCACTAGCCACATTGATTAGAAATTTGGGTTTTTCAGTTGTATGCTATGCTGACAACACGCAAATTATCATCTCAGTTGCTGGCAACCATAAAGAGTCAGCAGCCACCTACAGCAACCACATGTAACACGTTAACAACTGGATGATGTGCAATTGTCTGAAGTTGAATTCCGATCAAACTGAGGTGCTATCCTGGGAAATAATACCTCGTTTTGGTCACCAGATTGGTGGCCGGAGGAGGTTGGCTCCATTTCAACCCCGGTCACTAAGGTGAAACTTCTGTGGGTGATTTTTTATAACATCTGTCGTTTGACAAACAGGTGATTGCCATTACTTCAAGCGCCTTTATTACGTTAAAAAAAGTGTGAAGGATTTTACCTTTTATTCCTTTGGAGCTGAAGAAACTAGTGATAACTGTCCTCGCTCTATCCAAAATAGATTACTGTAATGGTATGTAATCAATTTACAGAAAAGACTTCTTAGCAAACTAAAGATTCTGCAGAACTCGGCAGCTCGCCTATTTCTGGGGATACCTAGACAAAGCTCAGTGGCCAAGGTTCTAGTGAAGCTTCAATGGCTGCCAGTTGATAAGAGGATAGACTTTAAGGTGCTGTGCATCGCCTTTAAGGCCATACATGGGGAAGGCCCGGACTATTTTAAAAATAAACTGACCAGGTATATTATCGCTAGGGCACTTCGATCATCCGTAGCAGCCACCCTTAAGGTGCTCAAGTTTAGAAGAATGCGTTGGGGGGGGGGGGGTTAGGAGCTTGGTGTATAACACAACCAAACGATGGAATGCTCTACCCCACAACTTAAAGACCAGTTCTTCCCTGTTAGTTTTTAGAAAGAATCTTAAGACCTGTTTTTATAACGTATAGCTCCAAAACTAGTTGTCATAACCATCCTTCTGTGTGCTACCAGCGCCAAGACGCCCTTGTGCATTTGAGCGCTTTATAAAACATATTTTCATTTCATTTCCTATAGCCGCCTTACCATGCTCCTCTCCCGCCTAATCGCCACCCTTCTGGCATCGATGGGGCCCTCGTTCACATCACTGACCAAACTTTGCAGCCCTTGGGAAAATGTTTGCTTGTATCCACGCTCTAGTCTATTGTCTAGTTGTGTTCCAAAGGAGCGTACAGATAACCAACCTTGTTTGAACAACACTCAATGATACTTCAAAGTAGAACCCGGAATCATTCTCATTGTCAAGATCAGAAGAATTGGACATAAACCACAGAGTAAGAGTAAGCCCACACAGCCTCACTTCAAACAGTGATGCAGCTGCAAACAACTGTTTTTCAGGCAAAGCTGTTCATTCTGCAAAAAAAAACATTCTTCTACTACAATAATGATTAACCTCCACCCATTTTATTGTACCTGAGCATGGGTGCTGATGATTCTTAATTTAATAAATTATTCCACAATATTTTCTAATTTCTTAGCAGATTACTCTAAGAACGAAAGAACATGCTCCTGTGAAGTGGGCCAGTGGAGTGCAAACCAGTGTCTTGTAAGCACACAATCCTGAGTCTTTTGTACCACTTTTGAAATACCTACAATTTTGCTTTGATGAACAGATATTCTAGAATCCAGAATGAGTCTCTAGAAATGAATATCCAAAATCCGGCAAATGAAGATCTTGGGATTTCTCATTTGTTGATAATTTCATGGAATACCTTGAACTTCCACTTTACATGAATCTTTGTATGAAAGTTGCTTCTAAACTTTCAGCAATAACACATGTTGGACTTTACAGGCATGATTCTGATTCTTGAAAAATTACAGATCTGGGGCCCACCATTCTGTGAAAAGCCTGCTTTCATCTCTATTGATATGGAAGGCCCAATTCACAAACAAAAATGCAAAGGTTTAGATATCTACCTGAATGTGCTTTTATGTTGTATATGAATACACAAATATTAACAGAGGTGTGCTTGGAAAGCTGTAGCTGGCACAGGTTTCAGGGCAAACTTCTATAAAGGTCATATGACTTTTCCCAAAGGTTCCTCTATCCTCTTGTGCAGAGTTCTTCATAGAGGAGAAATCCCCACAGGGAGGAACAGGAGCCTCCCATGCAGATGCACATTTTTTTCTCTCTGTGGTAAAAACATTTTACCCATGGAGGAAGTCTTTCCCAACAACTCCAGCATGTCTGGGAGAGATCTGTTCCCCTTTCGGTCCTGGAAGAGAAGTTACTCCAGCTCGTGGATGGAATAATTCTCCAACCATTTACATGGTTGAAAGGGGTCAGGGAGGAGCATGAGAATGCCCACAAACTTAAATGTCTAGGGCCTTTCCCAAACTTTTAAGACAAACTGGGAAAAGGACCAGTCCCACGGACAGATGAAAGGTTGTAACAAACAAAGCAGGATATTTACAGGAAAATGCTGGAGCACGGTGTTTGGTCAAATTTAGCAACGCCTCGCTTTCACATTTTCAAAACGCAGGGAGGATGCGCCGTATTTACAAAAACACTGTCTTCCTCTGTGATTCCCTTAGCGCTGGCACTAAAAAATCTGCCTTGCGCCAGCACAGGCACCCTTGTGCCATGTTGCAAGGGTGCCTGAGTTGCAGGGGCGATTGTCTATGTGCAGGAAGGGAGACCTTCCTGCTCATTAACAATCATTAATGGAGCAGAATGCAGCACACATAGAAAGAGAAAAAAATTAGGAGAAATTAATAATTTCTCCTTGTATCGCCATCCTAGACCAGGTATTACCTGGCCTTCGTTTTTGGCATTCCCCAGCCTTGTAAATCTAGGGCAGCATCAACTAGCAATGGGTGTTCCGGAGAAACGCCCACTGCAACACTCTTTGCCCCCTCCTTTGCCACAGAATACTGCAGCGGAAAGGGGCATATTTACAAGGTGGCATTAGCCGCTTTGGTGCTCTTGACGAGCTTGGCTCGTCATAACCGTCGAGGCCCGCCCACGCGCGATTGATTCCCCGCCTGTGCGGGAGAATCAATCAGTGGGCGGGGTCGTGACGAGCTCAGCTTGTCATGAGCACAGCTCCTCTGTGCCTCATGACGTGCTGGGCTTGTCACGAGCACAGCGTCACTGCCGTCGCCCCCCCACCCCCGCTGCGGAGGAATTACCCCCGCGTGTAAGGGGTTAAGCCAAGTTAGGTGCCTTAGGGGAATGGAGTGTAAGAAAAAGTGATGCTCCGGTGCTGTTAGAGCTTGCAAATATACCCCAACGTTTATTCATATGAACATTCCAGTCCCTCCAGCCATCAGAGCCAGTGTTTCCCCTCTCCTGTTTCCAACTCTGCATTATCTGACAACCCAGCATTCTGTATTCAAGCTTACATCAGCGTAGAACTGTTGACAAATCAACATTCTATTGCCTAGGACACTGCACAAACCACGCCTGGAACACCCACTCACCTCCGCTTCAGTGGGATATACTGTTGTGGTTTTCCACACTGGCAAATGCTTTTACACCCACTAGGAATCCCTTTGTGAATTCCTGGCAGGCATGAAAAAGATCAAATTGGTCATAAATGTGTGTTTTACGAACGAATATACCTTTGTGAAAAGGGCCCAGTGTTTCCTTGACATGCAATATCTATAGAAATCAACTCAATATTGCACCGCGGATCCTACAACAATGTTGGTTCATAAACAAACTTGATGAAGGAGCAGTCTAGGGGTGGAGCATTATCTCTGTGATCTTCTATCCATGTAACATACATACATGGCTCAATTATTGTGCAAATGTACAGACTGGTGGAGAAGTGTGGCTCAATGATTAGAACGGCAGACCCTGATGCAGAGGTCTAGCCCGGGACCAGGGTTCAATTCCCTGCCTTGGCGGGTCTTGGGCTCAAAAATTCCACGGACCTGATAATTCTCGCCTCAGTGCCTATTCCAATCATGGAGTCCCACTCTGCAACTCTGGGCAATAGCTTGCTTAATCTCCACAATGGCCCCCACAACGCTAAGGATGCCTGGCCTCCACCTAGGGGGTGCCCAGGAGTGGACGCCTCACAGGGAAAGCCAGGATGGGTTCCACAGCGGTATTCGTACAAGCGCCTTGAGACCCTTGCGGATGAGTAGTGCGCTATACAAGTATCAAATTTACATTTACTGTCATTTTTCCCCAGTATTCAGCAATTCTGCACTGGTACAAGGCAAATTTGGCCAACATTAACACTGACCAGTACATTGGATAGTCAGTGAAAATGTTTTTGCACTAGTCAGTCAGTGCAAATTTCTTTTTTTCCATAAATATTGATTAAAAGTTTTTTCTCTATTTGGCAGAATTTCTCAGCTAAGGTACAGTTTATTTAATCTAGCCAGCGCCCTTCATAGACAGACTTCCTTCATGCATGTCCCTTTGACTAACTAGTAAATGTCTCTCTTTCTTCATGGTCACAAAGCCCTTGTCCCACATAGTCACCATAAGAGAAAGCCTGTGTGGCTATTGCCAATGACGTAGAAAGCATCCCTAATCAGCACACCCTGCTGACAAGAGCACAAGGGATAAGGGTGGTAAACCAGGTTAGAAATGGAAGCCTGTCGAAACTGTGGGTCTGATCCAGCCAAGACCTTACACCCTTGACAGGCCACAATTATGAACAGGGTCCTGTCAATATAGACTTTCCACCACATTTAGACCTGGGACTGGTAAATTGGGGTTTAACTAGTGGAAACATCGTTTCCAACTGCAATTCTACAAGCTGTATGTGGCAGCAAAAAGAGAGATATCGCTAAAAATTACCAGGAGATGCCTGTAATTTCCAGCATAGTGTATACTATTGCCACTACATAGCTTGGTAAAATTGGAGATAAGTCTGTGATGGTGTGGGGTGGAACAATGTCTGCCAATTCGATTGTTGGACATTTTTGTTGCTCTGCATAATTACTAGCAAGTTTGCATTTAGGGTTATAAATGAGCAATTTACATGAGCAAAAGGCACTTGGTTAACAAAAAGAAAAAGAACACATGAATTACACATCTAAAGGGAAAGAAATGGGAATGTGATAAGAAGACTGTACCGCAGTGGTTTAAAGCAAATAATTGTGAGTGCCCAGTAAAGGTATAAGAACGCTACACACCACACAATCCCTCTAAATCAGAACTGTTTCTGTAAAGCAAGCCATGAACCTCAGAATTCACAGCTGTTGGGCATGAAGGTCCAGGCTCAGGAGAACGGTGCTCCCCTGTGTTGTTCTCCTGCTGGTTTGTGGCGTCTTCTTTCATCAATAGTCATGAAAGCCCACTAAAGAGACTCCGTGTATTATGACATGAGACAGACGATCTGTGCTCTCTCTTTCAGAGAGTAGCTACTCCCCTCCAGTCCCAATTCTTGGTGGTGGCAATGTGGTTTGCAGTGAAGGGACATGCTTTTTTACCTCTTCCATTCAGAAAGATGTGCTGGCCTCCTCGTGTAAAAGGTCTGGCCCATCTCTCTTAACTGGGGTACCTTTAACTCTGTATATGTGACTCATGTAAGGAGAGCAGACGTGGAAGCTTGCAAGTTTGTGTTTTTTTTCCTTTGGAATTTTATATAGCGCAAACTCAACCCGAAGGTATCAGAGCGCATTACATGGGCTCCAGTTGCGTTACAGACGGACACATACATTTTGTTAATCATGGGGAGATTAAGTGATTTGCCAAGAATCACAGGATGTTGGGCTGTCCCTGCCAAGACTCAAACCCAGAGCCCCAGCTTCGAGGTCGACGGCTCTTGCTTTTAGGCCACATCCTTTCACATCAAGTGTCATGGTAGAATGAGAGGTGTGAGTGTGTCTGGTTGAGTTCCTTTGGTCTCCATGCATGCATGGAAATTCAGAATAGTGGAAGGCTTTGTGTCCCCGCTGACCTGGGAGCCCACAGGCTTGCATATCTTTCCTACCTCGCGTAGTACTGTGTTGCTGTAGGTGGAGATATTAAGCCATCACCTCAGTGTAGTTGCTACTATCGTCTTGCCTCACTCTTTATCTCTTATCTCTGTGGTTCATGGCCTGCTATCTTGGACCGCAAAAAACATTGTAACTTGGCCAAGTAGAACCAGCCCAGGAGAGACTTCTGTTGCCGAAAGCCGCTGCCCCTTCTGTTTAGCGTCGCTCCCAGAATTCAAACATTCTTATCTTTAGAGCTGCACACTATTGCATGGTATAAAGAATAATAAAGGCCCCTCCCCAGCAGAATGAGAAGAGGGGGCCATTAGTCTCCCATTTCTCACAGATATTCATTAGCTTTTGGCTGAATGGGGGCCCTCTGGCAGGTTAGGCGTCCCCTGAAGGTCTCAGGGACCCCTGAGCTGCAGGGTCCTGCATTAGGTCCTGCACTAGTGTATCAAAGAAGACGTGTTTCAGGCACAGCACTCTCTTGGTGGCTGACTTCCTTGCTAAGCTGGGGATAAACTTTGACCCTAGACTCAAGAGGAAGCAGAGCTGAAACTGTCCTGTGAGTGGCAGACTGGTGCCTGAGGGATAAGACACTGGATTGAAGCTTTCAGGGCAAGTGTTTGCTGCTGTCACTAAAGCCCAGAGTCTAGCTGTACCAAGGAGCCCTGTTGGAGATGTTGTGAACTGCACCAGCCCTGGAACAAAGAAAAACCTCTACTAAGTGCTTGTCTTCGTCGCCTGTGGCCAGGTGAAAGAGCTCTTGCCTTCGGCAGCTGCTTCGGTGGAACCCTTTCAGTCCATGACCAAGGCTATACTGCAGGCAAACCTGTGAGTAGCTTCCAGTTGCATTCAGCGGCCTTACGGATTTCCCATGGCTCAACCTGTGACTAGAGGTAGGAAAGGTGGCTGGAGGAGGTCGTCCTCAATACAAAACTGTCGATGTAATTTTTGAGCTAACGCAGTTGCTGAGAAGTTTACAATTGGACCCCCAGTACAGTGCCTCCAACTTTGTGTTTGCCGAGGCCAGAATCCATGCCCATGGCCTGAGTGTACTCCTGACATGCTAAAATTCCAGTCTCAAATGGCAGCCCCCCAGATACACATCATGGAATCATCTGTCCTAGTGTGGGCATTCTGGTGTACTAGCACTAGAGTGAATTATAGACCTCTACGTCATCTACTTACTGGTCAGTGGGCTAGTGGGATGTGTCCTGGCACCGGGAAGTGGCTGTTGCTCCAGCATTCCAGCACTCCATTGGTGCCCATTGTTGTTTGCCATGCTAGGAGGGCACTTCTAGCCTTCTTGAGAGGGTATGCAGGCACCACTTGGGCCTTGTTTATTTCTATGAAGAGATATCAAAATCAAACAGTCTGACCCACCAAACACAAATTGCACAGCAGTACTTTAGTCCACGGTACATCCACGTCATTGAGTATCCCTAAAAGAACATACTTGGTGTCTTCAGACAACTGCACCCTCACTATGGTG
Organism: Triturus cristatus; assembly: GCF_964204655.1. Taxonomy (NCBI): domain Eukaryota; kingdom Metazoa; phylum Chordata; class Amphibia; order Caudata; family Salamandridae; genus Triturus; species Triturus cristatus. The sequence goes on from NC_140580.1 coordinate 993,234,074, forward strand.
CTGGGTTCTGACAACACATGGCGCCAGTATAGTTGTAGGGCCAAACGGGTTCAGAATGTATGGATATTTTCAGCTTTTCATGCATGTGCGAGCTGTAGGTATTTTTAGTACTGTTGGTCATGGAGTTGAAATTCCATCTCGAGGGAAGTAAAGGGCATCAAGGTCCCCCCCCCCCTTCCCGCCCCCACTCCCTTGAGCAAGTTGCTCACCTTGGAAATGCCTATTAGATCCCAGGGTGTAAAACCTTTTAATTTAGGTATTTCTTTCAAGTTTCTACCAATCCATAGAGGGGATTCCAGCGTGATTTTCTGTTTCCATCCCATACAGGCATTTGCCTTATCCCATGCCTCTAAAGTTACTTGAGTAGCCAGCAAAAAGCCTCAACCTCCCTTGCCTCCACAAAGATAACGTTGATATGGGTGCACCTAAAACTGAATCCTTTCTAGGGCCTATCCAGGATAATCATTGTCCAAATAGCCCCAGTCATTAATGGCTACTAGGTGGGATGCCCAATAATAAGCCTGATGGTTTGGGAGAGCTATACCTCCATTGTAGAAGATGCACTGTAGCTTACGGAGGGCTATTCGTGGACGACTGTCGTTCCTTAACAGTTTCCTCAGTTAGCCCTCAATTCTAGTAAAGAGATCATCCGGGAGCCTATAGTATACGTTCTGTAAAGCGAATAAAAACTTTGGGAGGGTAACCATTTTAAATATTGCCGCTCTCCCCAAGTGCATTAGGGAGAGTCTCTTCCAGCGGCTCGCATCTGATTGAAAGTAAGTCAATAGGGTCCTAACAGTTCGTTCTGCGCATCTCTCCAGATCTGTCGTGGCATATATCCCCACTAATTGAAATCCCTCCCTGGTTATGTTGAGTTGCAGAAGGAAGTCAGTTTAGTCAAAGTGCCCTCCAACGGGAAAGAGTATAGATTTTCTCAATTTATCATGTCCCCAGAGTGAGCGCCGAAATGTTCAAATGCGTGTAAGCCAGCTAGGATCGAGTCTTTAGGTTGGGATAGGTAAAGCAGGATGTTGTCTGCATAGAGGGAAATCTTTTCTTCTGGGATTGGGGAGCCCTCTATTCAGAAGCCCCTACCCTCAGGGTCGGCACGGATCAAACATGCTAGGGGCTCTAGAGTCAGGGTAAAGAGGAGTGGGGAAAGGGGGCAGGCCTGTTGCGTTCCTCTCTTGATAGGGAACTCCAGAGACAGCATGCCATTTACCCTTACGGCAGCCACAGGCTCTGTGTAGAGTAAGTTTATCCATTCCCAAAAGTGGAGTCCGAACCCCGTTTTTGTCAGGGTCTGGGTCTGGTAGGGCCAATGGATTGCATCAAAGGCCTTCTCGGTGTGACTTGGAACAAAACGATGGGGGTCTTGTCTGATCTGAGCCGTCACCATCCATTTATGGACTCTGCGTAGGTTCCCCCTGGTAGAGCGTTTCAGCATGCATCCAGATTGAGCACTGTGGATCGGTGGAGTAATCACTCCCAAGAGTCTAGTGACCAGGATAGTGGCTAAGACTTTGGTTTGTATATTATTCAATCAAATTGGCCGGTGAGAGCCACAGGAGATGGAATACTTTATGCATTACCACTATCGTGGCTCTGCGCAGGTCTGGGGGGGGGATACTATCCTCTCAAGACTTTAGGAATAGTTGGAGTAGGTGAGGAGCAGCAAAAATATCCACTTGATTTTTAAAAACTTTGGCCGGAACCCATTAGGCCCTGGAGTTTTACCGGAGTTTATTCAACTTATAGCATTTTGGACCTCTGCTAAAGTAATGTCGTCTTCAAGGGACTCATGGTCCTCGCCGTATATGGTCGGAAGAGCAATCTCAGCGAGGTAATCATTAATTTGGGAGGTGTTTGCCAAGGGCCGATCTTCATAGAGGGCTGCATAGTATTTCACTAACTCTCTCGTAATCTCACAATGTGAGGAGTAGAGGTTGCCCTCCATATCTGGTATTTGAGAGACCCTTCTGGCCTCCACATCTTGGCGGCTCAGCCAGGCCAGCAATTTCCCGGCTTTGTTGCCTACTTCATAGAGACACTGGTGTGTGGCTAGCATATGGATACTCATCACGTCAGTAGCCAATTCAATATATTCAGTGTGCAGGGTTTCTAACGGTTGGCTTAATAGGGGGCTCGGAGAAAGGATATGGTTGGTCTCTGCTTTCAAGAGTTGTTTTTCTAAGTCTTCTATTTCCCGGTTTGTCTTTTTTTTTCTTAAAGGCAATGATAGTTTGAATCCTGTTCCTCATGACTACTTTATATGCCTCCGATAATGTATCAGTCGATGCAACTGAGTCCTTGTTTTCTAAGAAGTAGAGGTCTGGTTCTGTACAAATCTCCTGTAGCGTATTGATGTCTGTTAGCTCCCAGGCATTGAGCCTCCAGACATTGGGAATGTCACAGGGCTTCTGCCCTACTGGAGAGTGGTCACTGGAGAGTGGTCTGGAAGGCTCCTCGCTAGATAGTCAGCCCTGTGTATCGAGCCCACTTCACCTGCGGGTGCAAATATATGGCTAAGTCTGGAGTATACTTTGTGGGATCCTAAATATTAGGAGTAACTTTGGCCCTGTGGAAGGTGTTGTCTCCATTAATCAGTGAGTCCCAATGAGGCGACAAATTGAACTAGGGGTGTAATTCTACCTGGGCTACGCGACCCTCTCAATCAGTCCAGTTCTATGGACATTACGTCATCAAAGTCACCTGTTAGCATATGTAGAGAGGATTTGGTTTCTAGGAGGATGTCAGAAGGTTTGGTTAAGGTGTAGGACTGGAGACAGCGTGTGGCATAGACACTGATTAGGGTGACGTTCAACCTCCCTCAAAGGCCCTGAACAGCAGCATAAGTCCCCTGGGGGGTCTAACCAGGATTTCTGCACATAAAGGGGGGGGGGTTCGGTTCTCAATTGCTACCCCTTGGGATTCGGATGTGAAGCCAGCATGCACCACCATGGTGCGTGCTCCTCACACGAGAAAAAAGACAAAAGGTTCCCCTGAGATGTGTCTCCTGCAAAAGTGCAACGTCTGGCTTGAGACGTTTAGGGTTTGGGGCCACTAGCCCTCTCTTGATATTACTACCCATCCCATTTACATTCCAGGTGAGGATGGAATGCTGATGGGGGCCCTTGTCAGTAGTGGGCATTATGTCTAGGTGGTGTCATTTGTCCCCCACACTCATCTTGAGTTATATCAGTAGTGTACTCATTACGTCAGTCCAGCTAATTAAGAAAAATAAACAACAATTCAGAGAAGCCTTTCTCAACCATGAATCTATAGCTCTTCCTATCCCCCATCTCCCGCATGTGCATACCTCATTAGTTCACAAGGGAAACACGTTGTAGGCACAATTCTGGGGATCTGTCACCCTCCCCATCCCAAGTGTTCAAATAGGGTTCAGATCACCTATAAAGAATAAAAATAGGGGGAGTGGAAGAAATAGGAGAAAGAGAGAAGTCGGGAAAGAGGATAAGGGGGAGAGGCGAGGAAACAGAGAGAGGAATGGAAGAGAAGAGAGACCACTGAATGTGGACAGGTAAATGGTTATGTCCAAAGTTGGTTGTGCTCTCTTGAGGATCATAGCATGATGTTGCCGTCAGGTTACAACAGTGCTCCTCGGCAATTCAGTTCCCACTTCCTGTATCTGACGCTCTGAGTTTAGAGCCTAAATCTCTGGAAGAGTGTCAGCATCCTTCAGGTCTTGCTGCAGCAATTTACCAATGGGTAGATACTCACTATCCCGAGGATGAATCCTCACCCCCCAAGCCGTGCCTCGAAGCTCCACGAGGGGGCATCTCCCTCTGTGACCGTCGACCAATGTCTATCTTTCCTGTGACCTTTCGTCTGGTATGGGAACCTCCATCCACACGATGTAGCCCTATGACTCCGTCTTTACTGCATCCATGGACCGGTCTTCAGTCTGGGGCCTGGTGGTTGAGGTGTTTAGCGTCCAGTGCTAGCCACAGAACCAGACAGGGTCCCTGGCCATTCCTCCAACCATATCCAGGCCTATTCCAGAGAGTGCACGAAAAGGGATTTACCCTTGTATAGGACCTTTAACTTGGCTGGAAATAGCAACATGTATTGCAGTTGTAGGGTGCAGAGTTTCATTTTGACAGAGTCAAGTACGTCATTCATGCAGAACTTCTGGCCTGTAGTCAGGGACTATCAAGATATTGGAGCCCTTGTGGCATGAATCCCCAAATCCGCGTGCTTCCCGAAGGATCATGTCTCTATCTAGGAAATTTAGGAACTTTGCAATAATAGGTTGCAGGGAAGCTCCAGAGGGAGGGTTTCCTCTCAGAGCTCTAGGCGCCCGTTCCACCATGAAACATAATGAAAATAGTTCAGTGGGGAATGTATTCGTTAGCCACAAGATTAGGAACTCACTTGTGGCAGTGCCATCCACTCCCTCCGGGAATCCAGCGAAGAGAAGATTGGACCTTCAGGCTCAATTTTCTGCATCTTTATTGCACCCTAGGACCTCAGCGTTGGTCCTACATTGGTCCTCTGCTCCTTTCTTGAGGTCTGGGCCACTGCTTTGGCTTCAGAGAGCCTTGCCTCCGCTACCGTCACTCTATCAGAGACATTATGTAGGTCCTGACGCAGGAGAGCCAGCTCTGAGCATACCTCTCCAATTTTACCTTCAAGCACTTCTTTTGAGGATTGGATAGCTTGTAGTAAATATACATTACGTGGGCCGGGCGGTGGTCTACTCTTGTTCAGCCTGAGACATGACTACTTTTGTGCAACTGTCCATCTTGCCTTGTCGCGCCTGTTTGGGCTCCTTGTCTTTGGCCATAGTTAGAAAGAATGCTTGGTGCAGTTTGACAAGAAGGAAAGGATGCACGGTGTCCAAACTGTGAACAGACGACCCATTAGGGGAGAAAAGGACAGCAGACGAAGCCGCAGAAGTGTCTCTGTCTAGTTATAGTGCAAGCCACTCTCTATAGTGTTCACACCAGAAGAGCCACTACATTAGAGACCCCGGGTAACTGCCATTGACCTGGGCCTCTGCAGGCCGAGTGAGGTCTGTGTGAAGTGACTGCCCCAGGTAATGCAGGTAGGTGGACTATTCGTCACATGGTCCTCTGCTCCTCCAAGACCCCAGCAGGGCCCAGTCCAGTTACCCCACCGAGAGAACAGGAGGCCCCCACTGCAGCTGACTCCCCCAGCCAGGCAGCTCAACAGTATCCTACTGCCGTACCCTGTTAGCTGGAGCAAATGGAGTCACTCAAGGGAGGCCTAGAAAGCACAGTGTGCCCCCATCGAGGCCCCAATGCGGATGCGGGACCCAAATGAAATGAAGAGGGCTCTTTTTTGTGCTGTATCACCAGCAATTCCCCTGAGCATGGGTCTCCCTCCCCTTTGCACAACAGATTCGCGAGGGAGTCCCAGCTTTGTTGGTGGCCAAACTCAGTTCCCAGACCACAGGCGCAGCAGTCCACGCCCCTAGGGACCCGCAGAAAGGGAGCCGGCCTATACAGGAGGATCCCACGGTCAGAGGGGGGGGGGACACCCAGTCGGCTCACCCAGCATCCATCAAGCGCCCGAGCCCCTGATAGACTTCAGCTCCAGTCAGTGCATCCCCGGGGTCCCGTTAACACAGCTACTCACCTCACGATCTGAGGCCCGTCATGTGGCCTCACCGCCGACGCTGCTCCTTGAAGGATGGCGGTGCAGGCAAACCACGGGGCCAGACAGGTCCCGTTGCCACAGGGGGTGGGGGAAAAGCCTCCACTCTGGTACCCCACGGGACTCCCAACCGCCCCCAGGCGTTCATCATGGCTAAAGGGGCTCCGGTGAATCCCATCCCCTGCCTCCTCAGTCCGGGAGGCCTCTCCACAGCAGCTCTTCCTCTCGTGGTCTCATTGCTGCTCTCACCAGTAGTCTCGCCCTCTGGGGATGGCAGCCAGGTCACACTGCACAGGGCCGGAGATCTCCCACCACAGGGTGTCCCACAAGGCACTGGGCAATGAGAGGAGCCAGCGCAGGCACGCACCACTGCGACTCCGTTCACCTCAACCCCTCTGCCTCACACCCGCAGTCAACGCAGCTGAGCGACTACATTTTCTCGACTTAGATGTAGCACCAAAGGCCAGGAGTATGTGGGCCAGGCCTCAGACGGCTTTGCAACCCGGGAAGCACCATCAATGTGGCTGGGGCAATCCAGTTGCATTTAGGCTGCTATGATTCATATGGATGGTTCTGGAAGGGCAGGATAGTTGCCAGATTAAAGCCAGGCAGCAGGAGCTCACAGCACACGCGTCTACTCAGCCATGTTGTTGGCCATGTTCCTCACCCGAGTCAATTCTTAATAATTAGAGTCTCTGCCTGGAGCAATACAAAGTGATTATTGGCAAACCTGAGAATTAGTAATAGCTGGGTAAAAAATCTAAGCATGTCCTGATGACTACAGGCACACCCGAGCAATTAAAGACTGAGGAGTCAGGAGTCCACATCTGGGCAGGCACCAATATCAACTGAACTACAGCAACAGTAGGTGAGGCTGCATTTCCCCCAAAAGAACACTCCTGGAGTATAAATAGCACCACATGGACTAGAGAAAGAGGGCTCTGGGGTAAGGTTGGAACTTTTTTTCACAGAAAGGGTGGTGACTGTATATTACTGTCTTCCTGTAAGTAGTTGTAAGAAAAAAGTAAAGTTGTTCACTTCAAAATGCACATTTCAACAAAATATGAGAACAATAGTCCTCAAAAAGCGTGGGTATAACTTGAGACCATGTTTCGCCTGTGTGTCATGAACAGAGAGGACTGCAGCGGAACAGACCAGAATAGCAGTTCTTCATTTAAGTGATTTAATAAGGTACTTGTATGAAGACACGAGAATATGGTACTGAGCAAACAGTGTCACAACGAGATCCTGTTGGCCTACATGTTTTGAACAGGCAAGACATTTTGAGACTCTATGTCCCTAGTTGCCTTTATATGCTGTTACTTGTTTCTAAAATGATTACTACTTGTTCTGTGAAACTTTCGCAAGCCTTACCAAAACATTGGCAGGCATGAATTTGAATGAAAAATGAATTAGAATGGAAAATAAAACACTTCAAAGTGCACAACGAAAATGTTTTTCCAAATAAGTTCTGGACATGAAAACTCCCAAAAGGATCGCATGGAGCAGCAATAAAGTCAGAGGAGCTGCCAGAAGAGTCCCCGTAGGCCACAACAAACAGGCTACACTTTAAAGTGCATACGTCTCAGCTACAATGCTGTGAGTCCTGTTTACTTCCAGCTGATTTCAAAAGGGCACAGCACTAGACTAGAAGCACGCATGCACTCCGTTGTGCACCAGAACCCCGTTTTTTGTAGTTAGGGGGTCTACGGTTGTTTTTGTTGATTGTAGGGGTGGGCGGAATTTGCGAAAGTGACTTTCGCAAATTATCGCAAAAATGTTAAAAATCTCCGCAAACACGCGGAAATATCGCGAAGATGCGGAAGTTTTTTTCCCGCCCGTTCGCGGTATTTTCTGCGTGGTCGCGGCTCGCCAACTTACCCATGCGGTTGCTCGCGGGCGCGGCCATCTTGTTTTCACTCTTCTCGTGGTGCATGATCGCGAGAAGAAAGACGTGATCGCGCGACCAATGACATTACTGCGGGCGCGAACTGTCGCGAGACAGCGCAAATGGCTACCAACAATCCAACATCTCGTGGAGAACGCGACCGGATCGGGAAAACTTGTCGGCGAACGCGGGGATTCAGGTAAGGCGATCGCGCGCGCGCAAGAATATATTATTTTACAGCGCGAGCAAGAAACAAATTATCGCTAAGCTGCGGAATGCGGAAATTTTGACATTTTCGCGCTCTCCGCGGAACGCGAAAATGTCAAATTATCGCAATTTCCGCGAGCAGAACGGAAATTTAGCCCAGGCCTAGTTGATTGTGCCCACCGCGGAAAAGGGCAGGGCGGTGGCATGAACATGATGCCAGGGGAGATACATCCCGATACGGCAGGGCTAGCTATAGAGCGCAAAGGCATTGGCTGCCAGAACTGCAGTGTCCTGCAGCAGGTATGGCTCTGAAATACACCAGTGGGAGGGGCACTGCTTCTGTGTTACGTTGTTAGGTGAAGCAGGGGTGAAGCGTAGCACAGGTGGGCAGCTTTGCCTGTTACCTTAAAGATATATGCCAGCTTAATGGTTGGGGATGGTCGTCGTGTCTCCTTGAAATAGGGTAACAGCAAAATAATTTGATTTGTGAGTTTAAAGTTACTACTTTGCCTTTAAGCCTCAAGTGTAGTTTACATTGACTTTCTCTGCTCTTCCCCATGTGCAGGTCTTTTATATTGCTGATTGTGTGGCCTTGACCCAAATGGAAAGATTGTTTCACCGGAATCTTGCAAAATACAGTTTGTTGTCTTTTCTTAAGTTTTTTTTTTTAATTACTGATTGCTTAAAATGAGCTTGTTTTAATTTTGACCTGACTTTGTGAACGATGTTAATAGTTTTTTGCATTTTAATCACATTTTATTAAATATTCGAAGACTTCAAATAATGATAAAACGAGGAAAATAAAAGCACAAAGGTTGCTATATCTATCCGATTGACAGAGGAGTTACCTCATAAAACGCCAGAATATAAAGAACAAGTATTGGCATAGCCAATTGGTCTCACCATTGGGACGTTATAAGTGTTTAGCCATGCAACACTTGATGTTGTTGCACCAAGACAGGAGCTTGAACAGAAGGCCGTGGTTGTGAACAGCAGTAAAGTAACATCGAGTAAACAAGTATTTCCTTGAAAGGGCTTCTTAGCACGTCCTCTGCACAGGCCCCGCCACACAGGAAGGTAATCAATCACCTTGCATTGTGATATTTGTGTACCCAGCTGGTGGTTGACAACCTTGCCAGGGGCCACATGACCGACGTCTAGGCCTCTAGTGAAATCACAGAATCACAGCGGTGCAGGGCTGACACGAAACACAGCCGTGAGTGTGAGGGAGGGAAGACAAGGCCTTAACAGAGGCACCACAGACCCACCGCTCCATGCTTCCTGCCAAAGGCGCCTCCGGGGCAGGCTGGCAGCCTGGGGGCCTACAACTATTATACTAGCTGCAAAGTATGCACGTGTTTATGTCTTCTGTACAGAATTTACCAGCACTTTGCAGCGGTGTTGAAAATCATTTACCAGCACTTTGCAGCTATGTTAGGGTGACCAGATGTCCCCGTTTTCCCAGGACTGTCCCCGTTTTTGGAGAAGTGTCCCCGTGTCCCGACACTTTTCTCCAAATGACTCAAATGTCCCTGTTTTCAAACAGTGTCCAGGTTAAACACAGAAATATCCCTGTTTTTCATTGTTCCGGTTGAGGATGCGCGTGCATGCTCTCTTTGCACTGTTTATGGCATGTGTCGTCACTGAGGTGAGCGCTGTAGCAAGAAGGGAAATCCTTTGAAGAGAGACATTTTACACGCAGCGCCACCTACGTCATCGTGCCAGCCAAAGTTTCTACTTTGGATAAAACAATATTTCTTCGTCCTGTAGCTTGTATTCTATAGCCATACAAACTTTTCAGTAGCCCTTATGCATACCGTGCAAGGATTAATGCATTGCTCATTGCATGTTTTATTCATAACCAGTTGATGCATGCTCTGTGTTCTCCATATCATAGCTATGACTTGACCTTTTGACTGACCTTTCAGATCACGGCAAACTGTTTAGCTGGAAAGGACTTAAAGGAGCTGTATTAACACCTGTGGGAGAGGCGAGAAGCGCTGCTCGAGCTTTTTGCTCAGGTCTTCACACACTATTGCACTATGAGATGATACCAATGGCTAGAGTGCACTATACATACCCCAGTAAGGTAACATGACATCCCAGCAGTGACCACGCAAATGTGGAAGGACTGTGTGGTCAGCCAGCCTTTGCGACCCTTAAGATCCTAAGGCAGTAATACCTGGAGAGAAGTGTTTTTTTTTACATTGGTCCATGGCTGCCATTTTGCAATTTAGCATTCCGCAGTTTACCTCCCATGCTTTTCTGTCATGAGCAACTAATCAACATTGGTGAGTTGTACTTTACGTGGTGCTGACGCGCAGCTATAGAAATGAGCATTGACAAAGCTAGTAAATCTGGTGTTTGCTAGCCTGTGATGTTTTATTGATTTTTGGCAAATATATGCTATAGTCCTTAAAAGTGTAAATGTAATAAAAAGTACTAATGCTGCTGTGTAAAGGAGACGGGTGCCAATAAAAGACCGCGGATTTGTTGTCTGTAATGCTTCATCTCGGTCTGTGGAGGGAGCTGTCATTGTAGTCCTTTTTCTATGTCTATGACAGCTGCCAGTTACTGCAAACCGTAGCCCTACTTCTATGTCTATGACCTGTCCTGTGTTTTGTTTTGAGAATCTGGTCACCCTAAGCTATGTTGAAAATCTAGCAGTGGACTGGAGATTTTTACCAGGAAATGACGTAGACCCTGGTACTGCGAGAGCTGCAAAGGTCCACTTTTCTCATTTATACACACACGTGTCAGCAGAGGAGGAAACAGTGGCACAAGATATTAGGCGTTTCGCCCAAAATCACACACTTTGGCCAAGTGCCGCACTGCTATGGCTAAAGAGAATGCCAATGCTGATAGCTTTTTCACAAATACTGATAGACTGTAGAAGAAAAATAGAACAACTACGTCTGTACTAATTAAGCACCCGTTTCCGGCCGTTTGTGAAGACGCTGGTTCACCGCCACAAATGAGTTTCGTCGCCTGAGACCCCCTACATTGATTGTCGCACGCCCCCTCCTCCGCCAACTTCGGTCGGACAATAATCCATCGTATAAAGAAGCGTGGATTGTCCCGTTCTATCTAGACTCAACTAGATGGTTTAAATCCTCCCTGCTATTCGGACTTCCTTGCGCAGGTCCGCGGTCTCATTCACGAGCAAGTGTATCACTTCTTGAAATACTGAAAGGGCACCTTCAAAGTACTTCCCTGAGGTGTCATGGTCCTGAAGAGAACCCCAGTACCCAATTAAAACGGGGTTCAAAACGCGTAGACCTTCTTCCCGTTTCTTCCAAACATTTGCATTTTTAGTCCGTTGTGGTGCATTGCTTCAATTTGTTATGAGTTGATAAATTGATTAGATTTTTTGTACACTCTCACAGCGGTACTTTTCTTTAAAGCTTTTTTGTTTGGATATTCCTTTGGTCGTTTTAAATTCTAATTAATTGTAACCAAAGGCCTATTGAGTTGACCTGGTTGTGTGTGAGTTCTTGTGAATGAGGAGTGGTGTATGATTGAGTGTTCAATTTGCCTTTCTGCCATACTGGTAGTTGAGTTTGTGTTCACTACATTGTTGTGAGTTTATTAACTGTTGTTTGTGAAAAGAATTTTCCTTTCTTGGGTTATGTTTTTGAACTATAATTGTGTGTCCAGATTAAAATATTTCCATAAAAGAATTAATTTTGTAAGATAAAAAGAGATCAAGTCTGAATAAAACACTATTAATTAGTACAGACGTAGTTGTTCTATTTTTCTTCTACAGTCTATCAGTATTTGTGTAAAAGCTATCAGGATTGGCATTCTCTTTAGTTCTACAGGTTTATAGGCTCAGCCTTGCTGATTGGAGCCACACCCATTTTTGTTACTAGCACTGCTATGGCGTCACAGAAACGGGCAGAGAAAATGAGAAGACTCTTAAGTGGCAGAACACAACTTTCACTGCCACACAGAATATAGAAACAAACTCTGCCAAAGCCAACAGATCTGGCTTTCTATCAGGGTAAATGTTTGCTAATAACCGGGCAATTTTGTGTTGCAACTAGCTGACCAAAAAAGGAAACCCCATAGTGAACGGATATCTTGGGATGTAATATGGAAGCTGGGAAAAGGGTGCCTCTGTTGAACAGACGGCATTTGTAGGGTCAGATCCCCTCTCCCCTGTACTTTACGAGGGTTTAACAAGGCCTGCAACTGATGTCTTCCAAAGGCATAACCTGAAGGCATTATATGTGAAATCAGCTTAAAAAAACGAGAAGGAGCTCGTTCTAACAGTGTTATCCGTTCCACCCCACGAAGCCGACAACCTCGATCCCAGTGACGATTCCTCAGGGCAGTCGTTCTATGACTACTCTGAGAAGCAAGCAGTGCCCATCTCCATACCCGCCTACAAACATGCGGGTCAGAATGCAGAGAAGTTTGCGGTGAGTATTGCTCCGGCCTATTTTAGTATCTCGCAATTATCTACTGGAACCCACTCTGGTCAGATGGAACTTTTTACTTGCCTGATAGCATGGAGGGAAAATTACCGTTATCACAATTACAGTCTGCAATTTTCCGTAATCAAAGACTCGAAACTTAATCTCTTGGCTCTCTGGTTTTTATTATCAACATAAAGATTTGGAGATACAAAGTCCTCAACACGAGGCACAACAAGTACATAGGCACTAAAACAAATGCTACTCTACGAAGAATCCGCATCCGGCTAAAAATAACTAAAAGTACAATCTCTAAAAGCATGAGGTAGAACACTACCAAGCAAATGTCGATACTAGGGACACTGAACCATACCATCTCTGTCCCTACTCTGTACTAGGTGATATCCCTACATAGCAATCCCTTGAGACCCTCATCAGAATAAAAGGTGTCAGAGTGAAACTTCATAAGAAGTCCTCACTTAGAGAGCTTGGTCTAAGTTGCCCCCTCTATCCCTTCGCCTAGCCTTCCTCTGCTTTGGGCTGCCCCGCTCTGCTCTGCCTCCACCCTCGGGGCGCTGTCCCTAATACAGTACCCCAAGTCTCCGAACACGCCCTTTGCGCCTCCTCTCCTTCCGGGGTCGTCTTTCAGTACTTTTCCACAGAGCGCTGTCCAGTTCCATCGTCCATCGCTTGGCCTTGAGTCCCAGACGCCATCCGCACTAGGAGTTACGATTGGCACATTCCAATACACTCCCATGTCTGGCTTTCTCTACATAATTCAAATTATGAACAAAGAGCTTCTCTACTAACGAGCAACTGTCCTTGCACCTGGGGTGAGATCATGCAAAGCAGACATTCTTCACATCTTTTAAGTTGCAATTTACTACAGCCTAAAACCTCTACTGGAATAAATCCTTTTTGGCCTATTGCCCTTGGCTAACATAAGAAAATACCAGGCCTTTCGCCTCAACGATATATGCGAATTCTGGCCACTACTTCGGTTACACAAGCAGGTTTCAATCACAGTATTGACATTTACGTCTTTCTTTCATGTGTGGTCAACCTAAACAACCTACAGACACGAAGTCTGGGGTACACATTTCTAACACCACATTGCATTTCCCGTAGCTAAACACTATACATTTCTCTAATACGTTTACCATGTGCTTGTACATAGCTAGCACTTCTACTTAAAATCGATATAGGTTATACAGTTGTAATACATTGCACACGAAATCCCTGAGTACACATTTGGTTATATACGGGTGCCGACTAACCGTGAATATGACGCACCCCTACAATTCTCAAACTTTTTAAACGCTACATCAGTTCCCCCCTTTGATGACATCCGTCATCACACCATTACATTTCCTTCTTCAGAACTGATTTAAACCGTGCTAGTCATAACATTTCCATGTCGGACTCCCTCCAGTTTCTTAAGACTCTCATATTGCTGCTCCTGGAGCTTTGCCAACCTCCTCTCGTTTGCCTTTAGAGCTCTTTCAACCTTGCCTCCTTGATACCACTTCCATGCCTTCACACATCCCCACAAACAGATCACACAAACCACGGCAATAATAATTGGTTTCAACACTGAACCTAGAAATCCCCTTCCCAGATTCGCAAACCAAGTTCCCACTCTTCCAAATCCTAATCCAATCTTCTCCCACACATTCACCTCCGTCAGATCCGTAATCTCCTTGTGAATAGTCGTTATGTTGTCTATGTACTTCCCTATCTCCTTCGAGTTGTCTGGAATATATGTGCAGCATTCCTGAACTTTCAATAATTTGCAGACTCCGCCTTCTTTTGCTAACAACACATCTAAAGCAAGGCGATTCTGCAAAACCATATTCCGGATCGACAACATCTCTCCAGCCACCAATATCAAAGATCTCGCCGTGTTCATAGACAACTCATCAACTACAGTCGCCAACCTTCGGATCTTCACATCATTCAACACCACACCCATACTAGGTATCATTGCTCCGTATATGTCCCCAATCACTGCACCGGCATTTGTAGCCCTACGTTTCCTGGGCGGTCGCTTCGTTTCTAACAACTCCAAGTCCCTTGTGTGATAAATCTTCGGGAATATGATAGCCAAATAGCATACTCCATACCAATTGTCGGGTAGTCTGACATAAGCATTCGTCCCACAAACAAAATACACTGTCGGGATTACTTCTACCGGACCTTGCATAAAATTCTTAGCATAAGCTTCCATTGTAAAAGTCTGAGAACAAATGCTATGTCCTACTGCGACCTTCTCCGTCTTGGATTGAGGCCGTGCAATACACAAATTCCCTCTCTGTGCCTCATCCAATGCTATTGGTCCATAACTTCCCTTAGATCTGTGAGCTCTCTCCTCGTCCGTCCAATCTACTGGGCTCTCTCCGGTGTGTCGTGTCTCGGTCAACTTTCTATACCTGTCCTCTACTTGGTCTATGAATTTCTTCTCTATCTCTGATAACGCACATGTCAGGTTATTCCTGTGAGCATGCGCCGTATCCAGTTTCACAGTCGGTCTAAAATATTTCAGGAGTCTGTCCTCTTTCTTATCCAGGTCATATCTATTCAAATGCTTGATTGCTGGCACCTCGGGAAGTACCGTGTCAAAATTTGAGAAGAAATACTCGAACTGTCTCCTGTCATAAAATAAACTGAGCCATATGCTACAAGAAATCCCATAAGTCAATGGGAGATGATGATACTTGATACCTTCATCCACTGAAGCAGGCAACTGCATGCACACATAACAATCCTTCACATCCATCGCATCAACATACTCATACAGCAACCTTGCATACGCGTTAAGCTTAAAATCACCCTTTGACAAATCCATGTGAAGTCTGCGAACATCTCTCAACTCCGATAATTCCTGTTCGCTAATACTGACACCACTCTGCCCTGGGGTAATAGGTGTGGGTGCTCCCTGAACCTTCCCCTCTTGCCTGTGAGCCACCATGTAGGAACTGATCACTACCGCAAATATGGTGACTACTACAACTCCGATCAATGTGCCTATTATCAGTTTAGCCCTACGATGTGGGTTTACAGGATCTGCCATCTTCGGAATATGCTCAATGTCCAATGCAGTCTCTGAAAGGATAAGTCTCCTTCTCATTAATGTCTCTTTCGTGAACTTAGGCAACCCTCCCTAACTTTCTTCGTTCTACAACGGAAAAATCCCTAATTTGTTCTTCTTCCGCTCGGCTCTAGGTAATCTTCTTCTTAGCTTACAACCTTTCTCAAATCAATCTAACATAAGCGCCGGTCCCAACAGCTCCAGGACTCCCTGCAATATTTCGAGCTTAAGAATAATCAGTTCTTGTGGATCTGGCAATGCTGTGAACGTCGGGAACTCTAAATTGTCCAAGATCATACCTCGAATGGTACTCAGGAAGGGCGGACTTGGGATATGAATCGTCAGAATCCCTTCGATCTCCAATCCCGGAACTTTCAGCAACACTTCCACCCTCTGGAGCGGGACACTGTTGACCAATGTCATCGACCTCAACCTTCCCGTGCTCGGTAACCCTGGCATCAGTCACTTGGTATGCCCACTCCGGGGAAGCGTACTTCCGACTTGGCACTCGAGTTCTCTTGGACCTTCTCACACCACCTTGAGGATTTTCCTCGTCTCCCGATTCTTCTTCTGGTTCTTCCGAAACTGGTGCAAGGTCGGTGTCTGGGGCCAACCTCAGGTTTACCCGGTTCTGCTTTGCGGGCCAAACCCTTTCCGCTTCGGTGGCTCCCCCAGTCTTCTCTCCGATACCCTGTGCACTGCCTTCCTCTTCTTCGGCAGAACTCGATTCTGTACTACCCACTGCACCTCTCGCTCCTTCGCCGGTTTCTGGGTCAGTACTTTCTTCACGTCCTCCCCCAACTCGATTCAGTGCACCATCAGCCGCTTCAGCAACCCTTACAGCTTGACTGGCCCTCTCTGGCGATTCTGTCGGCTCACTGAGATCTTGGTTCTCGAGAGGGGCTGTATCTTCCAAGGGTGCTGGAACTCTACGGGTATGAGCAGCATGCACCCAGTTCGGTAAACCTCCACACTTGACAGCAGTGTTCGTAACAAGGATTACTTGGAAAGGGCCACGCCACCTAGCATCCAAACAACTCTTCCTCACGTGCTTTCGGACCAGGACCCAATCGCCTGGGTCCAAGTCGTGGCACCTGTCACTCGCAGCTGGAACCGTTGCTGTCTGCACCTGCTGAGACACAGAACGGACCACGTCAGCAAGGCCTTTACAATAGTCCAGGATCACATCATCAGTGATATTTATCAGAGCAGTAGCAGGTATTGCAGGCAAACGCATCGCTCTTCCCATGAGGATTTCATGGGGTGACAACCCAGTTCTTCTATCAGGCACACTTCGAAGGCTCATAAGGACCAAAGGTAATGCGTCAGGCCATTTCAGAGACGTAGACGAACACACTTTCGCCATCCGAGCCTTCAGAGTTCCATTCACCTGCTCCACTATCCCTGAAGCCTCTGGTCTATAGCTACAGTGTAGCTTCTGATCTATATTCAAAGCAGCACAAAGCAATTTCATAACTTCGCTGTGAAAATGAGTTCCTCTGTCCGATTCAAAGGACGTCGGGAACCCGTACCTTGGAATGAGTTCTCTCAATAATAGTTTCGCTACTGTGAGTGTGTCACATCTGCGTGTAGGGTACGCCTCCACCCACCTGGAAAAGACACATACTATCACTAATATGTACCTCAACCCATTACACTTCGGCATTTCGACAAAATCCAACTGCATCCTATTGAAAGGTCCCCCTGACCTCCCTATGTGGCTCAATGTCACAGCAGTTCTTTTCCCTACATTCATCTGTTGGCAAGTGACACATCTCTGGCACACAGTTTCAGCCACGGCACGAAACTTCGGATTGTACCAAGTCTGACGAAACACTCTCATCATGGCATCCCTACCCAGATGTACAGCACCATATATCAACCTCGCCATGGGATTCAACAAACTTTCCGGCAACACTGCTCGTCCATCATTCGAAACCCATATATCCACATCTCCCTTCTCACATCCAGCTCGTATCCAGCTGTCCCGTTCCTGATCTGAGACCCCTTCCTGAAGCTGCTTCAGTTCCTCCCATGTGTCAGCCACTGCTAACATCTGACCATACACCACCTCTTCCCCAGTTTCCTCAATGTGGATCTCAGTAAAGTTGCATCCCTGCTCTGCACAAAATCGAGCTACTTCGTCTGCATAGTTATTTCCCAACGAGACAAAGTCGCTTCCCTTCGTGTGGGCTGCACATTTAACAACAGCAATTTCATCAGGACCTTGCAATGCTTTTAACAGTTTCCGTACATGTTCACCATTTCTTATAGGAGAACCTGAAGACGTCATAACCCCTCTCTGGGACCATAGCTGTCCGAAGTCATGAACCACACCAAACCCGTACTGGCTGTCCGTGTAAATAGTTACACGGATCTTGTCGGCTGCCAAACAGGCACGAGTCAAAGCAATGAGCTCAGCCACCTGCGCGGAGTGTACTCCTTCTAAACAAGCGGCTTCAACCACACCCGTAATGGTGCATACAGCAAACGCTGCTCTCAATCGACCGACACTGTCTCTTAAACATGAACCGTCCACGAAGAAAATCTCATCTGACACCGGGAGCGGTTCGTCGACAATGTCGGGTCTCGGTTTGGTGCATAGTTCAGTCACATCGAGACAATCATGGTCCTCACAATCTTCATTATCATCTATTTTTAGAACAGGTAACAGTGTAGCAGGATTTAAAACAGCACACCTCTTCAATGTCACATTATCTGCTGCAAGAATAACTTGCTCATAACGAGTCAGCCTATTATTCGTGAGGTGCTGCGTTTTAGTCCTAGTCATCAACAATTCAACAGAATGTGGCACATGTACAGTAAGTGGATGACCCATCACAATGCTCTCACATCTCTCGATGCTGACACCTGTTGCCGCAACGGATCTGAGACATCCGGGCAACGCAGAAGCTACTGGATCTAGAGTAGCTGAGAAATAAGCAACTGGTCTACGGACACCTCCATGATTCTGGGTTAACACTGCTAATGCGCAACCTTCTCTTTCGCAGCAGAACAATGCAAATGCCTTGTTATAATCCGGCATTCCCAACGCAGGAGCGCTACATAAGGCTTCTCTCAGCCTCAGAAATGATTTCAAACAATCGTCGTCCCATGGTACCGGATCACTTACATCCTTTCGCGTCAGCCGCTGCAAAGGCTTCGCTTCAAAGGAAAAGTTTGGGATCCACTGGCGGCAATAGCCCACCATTCCCAAAAACATTCTAACTTCCCTCTGCGTCGAGGGAACTGGCATCCTCAAAATCGCATCAATGCGATCTGGAGACACCTTCCTTTTACCCTTTTCAATTCTGTGCCCCAAATACTGTACCTCAGGTAAACAGTATTGCAGCTTGTTTGGAGACACCTTGTGACCGTTCTCTCCCAGGAAATTCAACAACGCAATGGTATCGATCCTGCAAGCGTCTTCTGTCTCTGACGCGACAAGCAGGTCGTCAATGTACTGCACCAGAACAGAGTTTTTCGGCAACACAAGACCTTCCAAATTCTTCTTTAACAGCTGATTGAAAATCGATGGGCTCTCCGTATACCCCTGTGGGATACGGCACCACGTTAATATACGATTTTCTAGCCTAAAGGCAAAAAGAAATCTACTCTCTTCATGTAGGGGAATCGAAAAGAATGCCTGACACAAGTCAATCACTGTGAACCATCCAGCTTCGCATGGGATCTGGAACAGTATCACAGACGGATTCGGTACCACTGGACAACATGGAACAACTATGTCGTTTATTTTCCGCAGGTCTTGCACTATCCTGAACTTCCCACTCGGTTTCTGCAGTCCCATAATGGGTGAATTACATGGACTACCCATGATCTCCACCAGTATTCCCTGCCTAATCATAGACTGAATCACAGGTTTGATCCCAGCAATCGTCTCAGGCGACAGTTTATACTGAGGGGTTCTCGGGAATTCCGCGTTTGGCTTAACCTGTATCTTCACTGGTTCCACTCCCCTGACTAAGCCGATCTCCTCTCCGCTTAGATCCCACACTTCGGTCGCAACTGACTCCCTCAAGTCCTGTGGAAGCTCCTCCACTGTCAGAGCCGGGTACACTTCCACGCACCCCTGCTGATTTGCAACCTTAAAGGTCGCGTCGTCATCTCTGGTCTGTACCTCTACTCCCCTCGGGGTACAGTAAATTGTGCAATTGAGTTTACACAATAAATCTCTTCCCAACAGACAAACAGGACTAGAATCGCACACCACGAACTGATGTCGATCCCTAAAGTTTCCTATCCTGACGGGAATCGGTTCCGTCAAGGGGCTAACTAGTCTCTTGTTCGCCACTCCAACCACTTGTATACTTTCTCCCGAGAGGGCTACCCCCGGAACTACTGCTGATCTTATGGTTGACCTGGTAGCCCCCGTATCTACCAAGAAGGTAGTAGGGCGTCCATCGAGTTCGGCTTCCACAAAGGGTCCCTTCTGATCTACCTCTAGTATGGCCCTGAGCAGGCAATCATCGTCCTGACCCAAACTTAACTGCGCCAGCAAATCTGCATCCCTCTCCTCTTCCACCTCGAACATGGGCATCTGCAAATAAGTCCGAGCTCCCTGCTGTATGTTCTGCATCCTGGGTGGCTGGGGAACCTGCACCTGCGAGACGCCTGTCCCCCCTTGCATCGTTCTCGGTACAGTCACCGTCTGTACCTGTTCCGCCCCAGGGACCTGACCCATTCCTCCCTCCATCTGCGGCTGATTATAGGGGTTCAAGGGACACTCGCGCCTCCAGTGTCCCACCTGGTGACACTGGTGACAAGCAGTCGTCTTCTTCAAGATCGCTACATCTATTCCTGTCCTAGGGTCTACGGGTCTCGGCCTTCCCTGACCCTGCATATTCTGATTCCCTGTCTGATAATTTCCCTGTCTTCGCCCCACTGGACCCCCATTCGGCGGTCCCTGAGCAGCTTGCATCTGAATGAGCAATAAGTTATCCTTCATCTTCTTGTGCTTTGACTCAATCTCATCCGTGCAGTACCTGGCGTACCGCAAGATCTCGTCTACGGGCTTATTCTGCCAACAGATCAAATGCTGCTGTATCATAAGACTGACCTCGGGCTTCAAACCCAG
Source organism: Triturus cristatus (assembly GCF_964204655.1). Lineage (NCBI taxonomy): Eukaryota > Metazoa > Chordata > Amphibia > Caudata > Salamandridae > Triturus > Triturus cristatus. The sequence goes on from NC_140580.1 coordinate 993,254,410, forward strand.
CACGAACTTAGACACAAACTGTCCCATGTCCTTTGTTTCCAGCTCATCTAACCCACTGTACTGCTTAAAAGCTTTCAGAAGTCTCTCATAGAATTCATGTACTGTCTCCTTGGGCTCCTGCACTGTCCTGTCTATCTTCACCCAATCGATATCTTGGGGTGAAACCTTCGATTTCAACCAGGTAATTACCTTATCGTACAGCCTCATTACCACGGGCGACGGACCATTAGTAACTATGTTCCTATCAGGCTCATAGTCCGGCCAATCAACAGCAATTTTACATGCGTTCCACAGATCTCCCGGAACTACGATATCGAATAAGGTGTTCAGATCTATCCACAACACCTTCGAAATCTTAACGAAACGCTCAACTTGCTTGTACCACTCTGCAGGCTTCTCCCTGAGCCTGGGAAAATCATTCGTAAATGATGCCAAATCCCCCCTGCTCCATGGTACATGCACATATCCTCCATTCGCCACCTCTCTCAAAGGAAGGATCTTTACCTCCTGCAAATCTCCTTCAGAGCTCCCTCCTTTCGCTCCCCTAGAATTCTTTTTCCTAGCCCATTTCTCTTGCCATTTGTCGAGCATCAGCCATATTCTCATAGCTACAATCAATTCCTTGGTATGTGACCTTAGACCAACAACCCTTTTCTCTTCCAATTCCCGCTCGGTACAATGCATCCTATGGCTCCCTTGCAATGCTCTAGTCTTGGATAGATCCACCCCATATTCTCTAGCCAAACCCGCCAGTTTCTCATGTGCCATTCGTGCTTTACGAGTCACATCCTTTGCCACAAAAAGCAATTCATCAGGAGTATAGGTCAATACTCTCTCCAGAGGTAGATTCCCATATATTATTTCATCCGCCTCTGCCTTAAGTCTTACTACATCTATCATTCCTGCCTTCAAGGCTCCTTTCAACACCTGACAACTTGCTCCACGTCCCTCATCATACTCGCATTCCGATTCCTGCTCTCCCCTTTCCTCTGGTAGTTCTATGGGAGCAGAATGGCTCGTAAAGGCAACTGGGGTTGTCCCCGCTCGGCCCATATTCCAGCTCATTTGCTTCTTGGGTGATACCCATGACCCTAAATCTGGTCTCGACTCCATCAGAGTCCTCGGCCTCACCGGTCTCTCGTCCTCTTCGCCCCTAGATGTGTCCGACACCGCTGCTAATGGTGTACTCCACTGCACAGGGCTTGGAGGTCGGGCCGTTGCCCCTTCCAACTCACTTTCCCCACTTTCTCGCCTAGTCCTCTCTGCCTCTCGTTCGGACCTCTCTCTCGCCTCTGATTCCGGGCTGTATATAGACACAATCGGTCCAATGGTGACCGGTACCCTCAATGCATCCGGTAACCTCATCTCTCCTTCAATCCTTCGGCTGGTCCCCGACTGACCCTGTGAACTCGCTGTTTCAAACGAGACCAACCCTTCCACTCGGGTCTCGGGCTGGATCGTTACCCTTCTAGTTTCCTCTCTCTCGCTCCACCTATCATCTGCCTCATCCGGGTTATAAGGGGGTGGTCTCTCGTCTAGCAATCTTTGCAATATATCATCATCAGAATCACTATCCTCTTTCTGTGCTTTCCCATTCCTTATCCCCGTCTCCTCCATTATCGCGGGATACAGTTTCGCTTCCTCAATCGTCTGCACTCTCCATCTTTTCTCTGCTGCGTCCCATTTGGCATCCTGAAACGCCCTAATCGACTTCCTCATCCTCTCCTGACTTCTTCCCTTTTCCTTATCATGCGCTGCTCGGATCCACGCATGTAATGCTTCAAACTGTGCTGGTCTTGGCAAGGGTTTTAAGGACCCCATCACCGTCTTCAGTTGGTACAGCACCGCTAATCTAAATGAGCCGTACCTCGGGAAAGCTAATTCCCCTTCACCTTGTGTAACCTTGTGCCAATTCTCGATCCAAACGATAGTATGTAACCCCACATTCTGTGCCATGTAATGTGCCGGTGTATCCTCGGGAGGAGCTTCTTCTCCCCCGCGGACAACCACATGCCTATCACCTCTACACAACTCTCGCAAAGCCCTAAGACACTTCATAATGAGCAAATTCGATCTCGCGCTCTATTTACTTCTTATTCTCAAATCCTCCAATAACAGCGCGACTCACACCAACCGGCCTATCACAGCGCGACACCCTCTGACGTCACCTTCCTTCGTTCGCAGCAGTTCCCTTCTCCAAACTCGTTTCACGCTTACTCACGTCCCATTCATACACTGAAATAACCAATTAAGTTATTTCTCTGGCTGTCCGTCCACAGCCTCTGACTGTCCGTCCACAGTCTCTCGACCTTGTTGACCTCGATTGGCGCCCGTCTGCCCCCGTCCGGCCAGACAAAAACGCCTCTGATAGGTTACTAACACTCCGATCTGCTCACCACAACCCACGACCAGCGTTAAGTTGCCATACACACACGCATTCGCTCCCCCTATCTCGGTCCAGGTGATCGATGGTACCTCACGATCTCCTTTGGGTGGTCAACAAAATCTATCTCAGGTGTCTTCTACACCACAATTCCCGGGCTGCGCGCGCTCACAGCCTGATCTCACAATCACACGACATACACAACAACTCCGCAAGACATCACACAACAAATCAACACCGCAATCTACAACCACTCATTATGTTCATACTCACTCCTGGAACTGCTGCTTTCTGCCGCGCTGCTACTCGCCGTCGATGCTCATCTGCCGCCGTCTGCTGCTCGCCATCTGATGATTCAGCATCACTTATCGTCTCTTGGGCCTCAAGGGTCACTTATCCTTATCTAATCTTCCCTCGCTATCAGTAAGAAACCATCCTCGTTTGCTACCAACTGCTCCGGCCTATTTTAGTATCTCGCAATTATCTACTGGAACCCACTCTGGTCAGATGGAACTTTTTACTTGCCTGATAGCATGGAGGGAAAATTACCGTTATCACAATTACAGTCTGCAATTTTCCGTAATCAAAGACTCGAAACTTAATCTCTTGGCTCTCTGGTTTTTATTATCAACATAAAGATTTGGAGATACAAAGTCCTCAACACGAGGCACAACAAGTACATAGGCACTAAAACAAATGCTACTCTACGAAGAATCCGCATCCGGCTAAAAATAACTAAAAGTACAATCTCTAAAAGCATGAGGTAGAACACTACCAAGCAAATGTCGATACTAGGGACACTGAACCATACCATCTCTGTCCCTACTCTGTACTAGGTGATATCCCTACATAGCAATCCCTTGAGACCCTCATCAGAATAAAAGGTGTCAGAGTGAAACTTCATAAGAAGTCCTCACTTAGAGAGCTTGGTCTAAGTTGCCCCCTCTATCCCTTCGCCTAGCCTTCCTCTGCTTTGGGCTGCCCCGCTCTGCTCTGCCTCCACCCTCGGGGCGCTGTCCCTAATACAGTACCCCAAGTCTCCGAACACGCCCTTTGCGCCTCCTCTCCTTCCGGGGTCGTCTTTCAGTACTTTTCCACAGAGCGCTGTCCAGTTCCATCGTCCATCGCTTGGCCTTGAGTCCCAGACGCCATCCGCACTAGGAGTTACGATTGGCACATTCCAATACACTCCCATGTCTGGCTTTCTCTACATAATTCAAATTATGAACAAAGAGCTTCTCTACTAACGAGCAACTGTCCTTGCACCTGGGGTGAGATCATGCAAAGCAGACATTCTTCACATCTTTTAAGTTGCAATTTACTACAGCCTAAAACCTCTACTGGAATAAATCCTTTTTGGCCTATTGCCCTTGGCTAACATAAGAAAATACCAGGCCTTTCGCCTCAACGATATATGCGAATTCTGGCCACTACTTCGGTTACACAAGCAGGTTTCAATCACAGTATTGACATTTACGTCTTTCTTTCATGTGTGGTCAACCTAAACAACCTACAGACACGAAGTCTGGGGTACACATTTCTAACACCACATTGCATTTCCCGTAGCTAAACACTATACATTTCTCTAATACGTTTACCATGTGCTTGTACATAGCTAGCACTTCTACTTAAAATCGATATAGGTTATACAGTTGTAATACATTGCACACGAAATCCCTGAGTACACATTTGGTTATATACGGGTGCCGACTAACCGTGAATATGACGCACCCCTACAATTCTCAAACTTTTTAAACGCTACATCAGTATGGAAAGTCCTTCAGCCTTGGTGCTTAGAACTGTGAGGTCCATAAATATTTTGTAAGCACATCCCTCTGATTTCTTGTGGTCCTGATGCTTCCCTTTAGGTCAGCTGTTCTCTAAAGTTGAAGTTTTGTGAATAGCGATCATAATCGTGTCACATTCTCAAAGGTCTCTGCTGCAGTTTGTGGGCCACTTTTATTTTGGCTGCCCGGGCCGAATTGTGGCCCCAATCCAACTCTGAGTGAAAGAAAACTATGGTTCAGTCCCGGGGCCGCTTTAACAAGTGGGCGGAAAGAGAGTGAGACTAGAAGGAGCCTTGCTCGGGAACAGCAGGCATGCGCGCAGTAGTGTTACCTAGGACATCCAAATTGCACATTGTGTGTTTAACTACCAATGCGTGCAGACCCAAGTGATTTTGGGTAATAATGTAATGGCCTCTGTAGAATAATTCCGAAAGTAAAGAGGATAACAGAAATGGTTACGTTTAGTAGTGACTGTCTGCAACCTCACATACAGTCACGTTTTTAAGTCCAAATCAACAGTTACCGAAAAAAAATTGTATCCGGTCCAGACAGCGCACTTGCTTCTAATTTAGATGGAGTGAAATGAACAATGAACCTAGATGGTACATTTCGGGCCACCGTTATCATGACTCAAACTGACTTGTCTATGTCGAAGCTAACTAAATGTTATTCAAATGAAAAACTTGTTTTGCCCAACCAGCCACTAGATGGCGCCACGGTGCAAAGCACGTGAAACTAGTAGGTTTAAGCTGCAAAGGACCCCACTTGAATCTGACAGTTGAAAGATACCGTTTTAAAGCTTCTAGTCGGCCCTTACTTTACAAGATATATAAAATACATGCACTGCTCAAATACAAGAACGGGAGGCTTACATTTAATAACTGTTGGCTTAAAATACCTCCAGTTGCTTGACGCAGCATGAACCTTAACGAACCCTCACTGCGTCCAAAGCTTGCTTTAACAAGCGAGGGCCTCGCGCTAAAAGTGGGAGGGTTGAGGGGAGTTCACAAAGCGTTTCCCTTGTGGGAGGGAGCCCGGGGCACCATGTGTTTGCAAGTTAATTACAAACATATGGTGTCAAAGCTCGCTCCCGCAAGGAAATCGCCAAACGTGCACGCGTTGCCATTGAGAGCAATGCAACGCGTGCACGTTTTTAGGGCAAAAACTGAATCAATTACAAAAGGTCGTTTTCCTATTGCAGCGCATGTGTGCTGCTATAGGCTCGACCTAAAAACCAGTGATGAGCTGACAAGAGACGGTTTTGACTGGTGCAAGTGGTAAATAGTTGGCCTTGAATGAATACTAAGTCATACGTAGCTTGCTTGATGGGCAGCAACAAACGAGGGATGTACTATTTAGGGCTGTTTGAAGACTTTCTCTAGCAGTAAATCAATAGTTTTGATATATCACAACTCGTGGAAATATTCAAACTCAATTTTAATATGTTCCTTTGTTGAGAAAACATATTTTTTTCTACGGTATGCCATCTCCATTCATGTTCAGTATTCGAGTTTAATGGAAATGTTTACTTGTTTATCCAGTCTTACTATTTACTGTATTACTTATATTGGTAGAATACCATTTTTTGCATGTGGGAGAAAGGCCATGCTGAAAATACGTCTGTGGCTCCATCGTGACATGCAGGGAAAGGGGAAAGCAACTCGTATGAAGGGCAGAGCACAAGTCCTAAAAAACAGAAGTGAGGGGACTAAACAAGTTAGGTAGTATGTATGTGACATCACTGTGCGTGGCATCACTTGTGACATCACAAGAAGTCACATCAGATATGAAGACCTCCCACATATGCTTATTAGGTTTGGGGCATATGTATGAACATCCCGTTTAGCGAATCTCAAATTGCGATATTCTGCGATTTGCAGTTTGAAATTCGCAAATTGGGATTTATTTAAAAAATCGCTAATGTTTAGCGATTACCTAAAATTTGCTAAAAAGTCTCAGAAACATGGTTTGCGATTCAGAAATCGCAAAAGCGGGAATCTGCTATACAGGTGCAGCCTGATGACATCACAACCAGGAAGTGGAAGTGATTTGCTGCACCTGATTACCTGAGCCACAGTCAGAGGCTGTTTGGCGAGAGTGAGGAGTCATCACAGGAGAGAAAAAAAAACAATGGAGTCCCAGAAGCAATATGAGGGCAAGGAGGGTGAAAAGAGGAAGAGAAAACACAAATTCTCTGACAAGGAGCAGGAGGTCCTCATTGAGGAGATGGTATGCAGCCATGAGCTCCTATTTGGGAAAAAGGCACTGAGAGTCCCAGAATCAAGGAAGAGAAAGATTGACATTCAAGAGAAAGTTAATGCTGTGGGTGTTACTCATCGCACTGTCGAAGAATTGCGCAAGCGATGGTATGACATGCGGCAAAGGTCTAAGGAGAGGGTGGCAGCCAGACTCAAGGAGGCCAACAAAACCGGGGGAGGACCATCCACATCAGCAGAGCCAACACCCCATGAGGAGCTTGTGGAGTCCATCCTCCTGCCTGAAAGCGTCAGTGGTGTGACTCACATTGACAGCTCCGACCCTGCATCCAGCCAAGGTAAGATGCATGCAAAATATATCTGCCCTGATCCCCATATCATGCACACTTTCACGAATGCGCAAAATATACACAACACATGGCACTCCGGTCCAATTCTTACAGCACACCCACCAATGCATCATGGGAGTTGTAGTAAGATGTATGACAGTGTGTCCATGACACATAGGAAATCAAATGCAACATGTGGGTCGGTGATAAGGGAATAAGACAGTGTCAGAAGTTAGCCAAAACAAACTGTAGAAACTTTATTGAGTGCAAAATGCAGACAATGACACAAACTCATGTATTCCCCTTTACATCCACAGCACAATCCAGGGCACTTGATGACAGTGCAGAGGGAGATGAACTTGCAAATCCTGAGGACCAGCATGATGATGGGGACTCAAGTGAGGAGACAGAGCACACAACAATCATGCGCAGGAAGCGCACACATGTGCCCCCACTGCCTCCACTGGAGGATGACATAGAGCCCACAGGGGAGGAGAGTGATCAAAGAGAGGCAAGGCAGGGTGTGTCATACATGAGGAGGCAGGAAACCCCACGAATGAGTGTGGCAGCAATGGAAAGACGCAAGTCAAGGCCCAGGAGCAGCGATACCACCGGTGAGGAGCACACTGTATTTGCAGGTCTTGAAAACAGCATGCTGCAGGTACAGCGCCTGCAATATAAATCATTGCGCTCCATTAATAGGCAGCTCTGCACACTGAACATGAATCAACGCTACATGGGAGAGGGCATCATGGCCGTGGCAGGTGCCATACGTGACCTCTGTGACACCCTGAAGCAAAACCAAGACGCCAGTGACAGGGCTGCCCACCGTGCCAACGCACGGCTGCATAACTACACAAAGGCGGTGAACCGCCTCTGCAAGATCACCAGCAATTTGACACGTCGCAGCATTACCATGCAGTTGGAAATGTCACACTGCTGTCAGGACATTGCAAGAGGGCTGGAACAGGTCACCAGTGCAGTTGAGCAAATGCAGACGGCCAACTCAGGTGGCACCGTACTCATGGTCTCTGGGGAGAGCGAGGAGACCTCAAGTAGGAGTAGCATCACACCTACATTGCCTGAAGCAATAAGGCGCAGTGCCAGACAGGGTGCAGTACCTAGGAACCCCACGGAGGGCACCCAGCCTGGATCCCAGACAGCACCAATCCATCACCGGAGGAGGTGAACTGTACAGTGACACATTTGCGTCAATGGGTGATGCAACCCAGCAATGCATATTGAACACTTTCTTGTAAAAATACCTGCACTGTGTGCATAACATGTGCTGGGTACAGCAACAGGTGAATGCTTTTGAAGTGTGAATAAACACAGCACAGATTACAATCATTTTTTTGGCTCATGTCATCATTACTCACCTAGAAGTAGTTTTGCGTGATCTCAGTCCGCAGCTGCCCCGACTCCTGATGCTTGTCTGCCAGGGGGAGCAGGGCAATCGTCATCCGATGTGTCTGTATCGGTCACATCAATTGTGGTGCCTGTCCTCATAGCCATGTTATGGAGCATTGCACAGCTTGCCACGATTTTACAGCAGGTCTCAGGGCTGTATTGCAGTGCACCTCCACTTTTATGCAGGCACCGGAACCGGCTCTTTAGGATTCCAAACGTATGCTCTATGACGCAGCGTGTAGATCTGTGTGCCCTGTTGTATCTCCTCTCACTTGCACTGTGGCACAGGCGTACTCGCCGTCGCCACTACATGGACCATAGTTCCTTGGGGCAACTTGCTGGTAGACGAGCAGAGTGCGGCTAATTGGATTTGTTGTATTTAAGGCTCCCTTGAGCCATTGGGCTGACGGGCCTTGGACCAGCACCTGCGCGCCATGAGTGGTACGTCACCTGTTAATACGTTTTTGGCAGTCTACGCGGCACCCCCTTACACTCACCTACTCCCTGCTGATGAGAGGCAACTACCTCGAAACACGTGTCCAGGGATGGCTAATGCGACACTTACTTTTTTCTAACACTGTGACACAGGCGTACTCGCCGTCGCCACTACATGGACCATAGTTCCTTGGGGCAACTTGCTGGTAGACGAACAGAGTGCGGCCAATTGGATTTGTTGTATTTAAGGCTCCCTTGAGCCATTGGGCCGACGGGCCTTGGACCAGCACCTGCGCGCCATGAGTGGTACGTCACCTGTTAATATGTTTTTGGCAGTCTACGTGGCACCCCCTTACACTCACCTACTCCCTGCTGACGAGAGGCAACTACCTCGAAACACGTGTCCAGGGATGGCTAATGCGACACTTACTTTTTTCTAACACTGTGGCACAGGCGTACTCGCCGTCGCCACTACATGGACCATAGTTCCTTGGGGCAACTTGCTGGTAGACGAGCAGAGTGTGGCCAATTGGATTTGTTGTATTTAAGGCTCCCTTGAGCCATTGGGCCGACGGGCCTTGGACCAGCACCTGCGCGCCATGAGTGGTACGTCACCTGTTAATAAGTTTTTGGCAGTCTACGCGGCACCCCCTTACACTCACCTACTCCCTGCTGACGAGAGGCAACTACCTCGAAACACGTGTCCTGGGATGGCTAATGCAACACTTACTTTTTTCTAACACTGTGGCACAGGCGTACTCGCCGTCGCCACTACATGGACCATAGTTCCTTGGGGCAACTTGCTGGTAGACGAGCAGAGTGCGGTCAATTGGATTTGTTGTATTTAAGGCTCGCCATGAGTGGTATGTCACCTGTTAATACGTTTTTGGCAGTCTACGCGGCACCCCCTTACACTCACCTACTCCCTGCTGACGAGAGGCAACTACCTCGAAACACGTGTCCAGGGATGGCTAATGCGACACTTACTTTTTTCTAACACTGTGGCACAGTCGTACTCGCCGTCGCCACTACATGGACCATAGTTCCTTGGGGCAACTTGCTGGTAGACGAGCAGAGTGCGGCCAATTGGATTTGTTGTATTTAGGGCTCCCTTGAGCCATTGGGCCGACGGGCCTTGGACCAGCACCTGCGCGCCATGAGTGGTACGTCACCTGTTAATACGTTTTTGGCAGTCTACGCGGCACCCCCTTACACTCACCTACTCCCTGCTGACGAGAGGCAACTACCTCGAAACACGTGTCCTGGGATGGCTAATGCGACACTTACTTTTTTCTAACACTGTGGCACAGGCGTACTCGCCGTCGCCACTACATGGACCATAGTTCCTTGGAGCAACTTGCTGGTAGACGAGCAGAGTGCGGCCAATTGGATTTGTTGTATTTAAGGCTCCCTTGAGCCATTGGGCCGACGGGCCTTGGACCAGCACCTGCGCGCCATGGGTGGTACGTCACCTGTTAATACGTTTTTGGCAGTCTACGCGGCACCCCCTTACACTCACCTACTCCCTGCTGACGAGAGGCAACTACCTCAAAACACGTGTCCAGGGATGGCTAATGCGACACTTACTTTTTTCTAACACTGTGGCACAGGCGTACTCGCCGTCGCCACTACATGGACCATAGTTCCTTGGGGCAACTTGCTGGTAGACGAGCAGAGTGCGGCCAATTGGATTTGTTGTATTTAAGGCTCCCTTGAGCCATTGGGCCGACGGGCCTTGGACCAGCACCTGCGCGCCATGAGTGGTACGTCACCTGTTAATACGTTTTTGGCAGTCTACGCGGCACCCCCTTACACTCACCTACTCCCTGCTGACGAGAGGCAACTACCTCGAAACACGTGTCCAGGGATGGCTAATGCGACACTTACTTTTTTCTAACACTGTGGCACAGGCGTACTCGGCGTCGCCACTACATGGACCATAGTTCCTTGGGGCAACTTGCTGGCAGACGAGCAGAGTGCGGCCAATTGGATTTGTTGTATTTAAGGCTCCCTTGAGCCATTGGGCCGACGGGCCTTGGACCAGCACCTGCGCGCCATGAGTGGTACGTCACCTGTTAATACGTTTTTGGCAGTCTACGCGGCACCCCCTTACACTCACCTACTCCCTGCTGACGAGAGGCAACTACCTCGAAACACGTGTCCAGGGATGGCTAATGCGACACTTACTTTTTTCTAACACTGTGGCACAGGCGTACTCGCCATCGCCACTACATGGACCATAGTTCCTTGGGGCAACTTGCTGGTAGACGAGCAGAGTGCGGCCAATTGGTTTTGTTGTATTTAAGGCTCCCTTGAGCCATTGAGCCGACGGGCCTTGGACCAGCACCTGCGCGCCATGAGTGGTACGTCACCTGTTAATACGTTTTTGGCAGTCTACGCGGCACCCCCTTACACTCACCTACTCCCTGCTGACGAGAGGCAACTACCTCGAAACACGTGTCCAGGGATGGCTAATGCGACACTTACTTTTTTCTAACACTGTGGCACAGGCGTATTCGCCGTCGCCACTACATGGACCATAGTTCCTTGGGGCAACTCGCTGGTAGACGAGCAGAGTGCGGCCAATTGGATTTGTTATCTCCTCTCACTTGCATTGGCTGGATCCAGGTACGGGGTCAGGATGAAGTCCCGCACTGCATAGGCACTGTCATCTGCAGGGATAGACACAAAAGGTAAGTCAATGCCCCCCCCCCCCTCAGGAGATGTAGTGGATGTATGGATGTGTGCCATGTATTTACCTAGCAGGTATCCCTCGCCAAACTCTCCAGCAAACAGACGTTTGTGTATCCCACTATGTCTAAAGATGAAAGAGTCATGTGTACTGCCAGGGTATTTGGGTACAATGTCATTGATGATATACTTAGCATTGCACACAATCTGTATATATTTAGGGAATGGTAGCATTTACGGTTTCTGTAGACATATTCAGTTGCTGATGGGGGTGTGATGGCCACATGGGTCCCATCGATGCAGCCAATGACGTGGGGGAAACGTGCAATCTGGTAGAAGTCAAGTTTTGTTTGCTGTAATGCCTGTTGGGTGCTGGGGAAGTATATGTGATGTGGTAGCCTCTGTAGCATTGCATCTAGAAAGGCATGGAAGAAGCACGACAGGGCACTCTGTGACACCCCGCCAACCTTCGCTATGAACCCTTGAAAACTCCCTGAGGCCAGGAGGTGCAGGGAGCACAGGACCTGCACATGGGTGGGAATTGTTTGTGTCCTGCTTGTTGGGTGTTCCAAATAGGGTTTCAGTTCCTCAATCAGGTCCAATATGGTCTGTGGGTGCAGCCTGTACTTGTCATGGATGTACTCTTCAGTCTGCTGAGCCTGAAGATATGTTCCTGTCTCATTCTCCTCTGTGCAAGAGCCCGAATACGCAGCCTCCTGGCTATCACAAACAGTGCTGCATTGTGGGATGGTTTGAGTACCTTGCACCTGGTTACCACCTGCATGCACTTGGTGTTAATTGTGATTTCTTAATTTGCAAATCTTTCAATTTCGCAATTTGTGAATTTTTCATACATGTACTTGCGATTTCTTAGATTGCGATACCCTGTTTGCGAATTTAGCAAACTGAGAAAATCGCAATTTAGGAATTCGCAAGGATATTCGCAGAATTTTGGTTTCGCAGATTTAGAAATCGCATATTTTGCGATTTCTTAGTTTGCACTGGGAATGTGTCTCATACATCTCAAATAGCGATTTTTTATTCGCAAACGCTGTTTTTTGCGATTCGCAGCATTTGCGAATAAAAATTAGTTTCATACATATTCCCCCTTATCATTAATATACTTAAGTGCATTACATGATTTAACAAAGGAAAGCTGATACATACTAAAGTCTGTGGCTTGAGTTCACTGCCTTAAAGAATTAACAGCTCAAATATGGATGACATTTGGTAACTAACTATAGTAGACAATCCACTAAGTGCTACAAGCTTGGCATACACAAAAACAACAGTTGATGGACAGAATGTAGAACAATGTCATACATTCACCCCAGTACAGAGATCTGGGCCTAAATCCATCGTTTTTTTGCTCACCATGCCGTTCCAGTTTGAACCCTGCCATATGCAAATCCGTCTTGACCCTGTGCCTCATGGGAACAGTCCAGACCGAACTGCCAAGCCAGGTCCTCCCTGGACTGGAAATAAGCATCCGAGGACCGGTTTCAGGGTTTCACCCCTCTTCAGCCAGGATAGCTTGATTCCAGTGGCATGGAGAGCACATGACCCACGTCTGGGCACACCCTTCCCACTCGGGGTGACAAATGCAAAAACAACAGTTGATGGACAGAATGTAGAACAATTATTCTAAACAACAGTGGTCCCTAGCGAAGGGTCAGTGTGAGAAAAACTAATAAATACAGACCCACTCAGTGCTGTATTGGTTAAACGTGTCCAGCCGGACAGAGGTTCAATGTTTAATTTATCAGCAATTCTTGGAAATATGTACAACACAATATAGTGAGAGTGGGACACAAGCCTGCATCCTACTACAGAAACATAGAAACATACAAAACATGTAGTCTGGGAAACATTTAAGGAAGGCTCAGGCAACGCTCACGGTTTGTTCTCAAGAGAAGCAATTCACAAATTTAAGTAAACAAATCGCAATGAACACCTCTACATGGCAAATAGTAACATCACAATGTATGTACGAGGCGTTTTAGTGTGTCAACGGCGTTTCGATCCAAGAGACAAATGCATGGATCATCTTCAGGACATTAGATAAGCATGCCTGAAATATAGGTGCCTTAAATTACTGTATAAACATAACATAATCGATGGGGAGAAAGAAGGAATTAGGGGAAGAAAAACAAGAAGAAGGAATTAGGAGGATATATCTTCAAAACTTAACCTCGTTTAGTTTGTATGTCATTCAAAAAAAATTAGTGATAGCACCACTAGAGAGTTTATCAAGGAGATATGGTGATGACATTCAATTGGAACAACCTACACAGTTAGGCCAGGTGACAAGGTGTTCAGCATTGAATTGTGACGCAAGAGAGTGACAAAATGACATTTCATTAGGCCCTGCCGGAATGAGTAGGTATAGTGACAAGGTGCATATTTATAAACTTGCGGCGCAGTGACTTAGTGAAAATAATATTGGCTCCGTACTTTTAAGAGACCTCAGTAACTTAATGCAAACGGTACTGGCTCTACACTTTAAGAAAAAGATGCAGTGACTTTTATGGCAAGATTATGACTAAAAATGGCACATTGTGAGAAACATAGTCAGGTAGCGCATGAGTTGTACACGGGAATGAAAATATACATGGTCAGTCAAGATGCGGCAGTGATAAGGATTGCAGCCGGGGTAGCAGTGTGCTAATCGAGGGCATCTGATTTCAGGGTGATCATAGTGCATGAAAAATATCAATACCCGAAGCCGATTAGTGGCATGCTACGTGAGTGCGTGGGAGCTTACCGTGAAGTTATAGATCGGTAAGTCAGGGTTAAGGGATGTCCTCAATGGGAGTTACAGGGTCACCCGCAGGTACTATGGCGGAAGTTGAGGCCACGATGTAAAAGTGCAGAGGTTAGGAAATCCTCTAGGGCAGCGTGATGTTGTTTAGAATAATTGATTCCCAAGGTCCCTGGCAGACTTTATTTGGGGCCCCCTTGTTATTTAAAAAGAAGTTTAGCACAACCGCTGGGTTGCAAGGGCTTTAAACTTATTTCCCCCTTCTCTGAAGTGGGCCACTTCCCTAACTCTGACTACTCTAGACCTCCCCTTTCTCTATTCAACACATACCTCTAATTGCTATGTCTGAAAACGCACCCTTGTATTTGGACGAATACATTAAAAAAATCTTAGAAGGCCCCTCACTCTTCAGTAGCTCTGACGAAACCCCAAGCAGTGCCAATACCACTCTCCCTGAGGAACTAGAAAAACAAAAAAAGAAATGTGTCCACCTTCAACTTATGATACGCATGCTCACTGAGTATCTGAAAGCGAATATAATTCCCGTGGGCCTACAGGTTAAACATATCCGCGGTGTGTTCACCGAAAATCCCAAATATATTACCAACTTTGGCTACGTAGGCACCACTTGCTCCAGACATTGGATGGTGCTAGGCATAGACATCGCCAACAAGGAGCTAAAAAACTTTATGAAATAATTAATGAGATAGAGAAACAAATAAAGGACAACAATATACCTGACGCCAAGAAACTATTAGAACAAATCCAAAAAATCGTGGACGAATTCCACAGATTGGAACAAAACAAAAAATCGAACAAAGTGAAAAAGGATATAAAATCCTTTTCACAAGAACGGGCCTATCCATATATAAACAAAGATTTCTACACGAACAGGGCCTGTAACAACCCCCAAAATCTGAGACCTTGGGGCCGTTTCAGTAGACGGAATAACTTAGTTGGATTTTCTGACACCTCAGCAGAGTCGATGCAGATGAAGGCACTAGCACTAACACAAGAAACTCTAATACCCATTTTTTAGTTACGGGGTCGCCAACAGGTACTGTGGCGGAAGTTGAGGCCACGATGTAAAAGTGCAGAGGTTAGGAAATCCTCTAGGGGAGCGTGATGCTAAAGGATGAAGAAAAGGAAGGAGTTAATAAGTGGAGGGCATCTCAGGACCACGAGCGCGGAGTAGGAAACGGAAACTCACCTACACTCGTTGAATCGAAAATGAGCCACGGGCGTGTGCTCTGTGGGCGCGATGGCCTGGAAGGGAATTAAGGACGATCAGTATACTGTCGAGGATGAGTGACTAAGTGCAGGTGGTGTTGTGGTGCGCTTACCTTTAACCGAAGATTATGGCGTGATGTCTCGGTTAGAGACGTGCAGTGATAGGACGATGCAGTCAGGTGGTGATGAGGGATTGTAAAGATAGAAGAAGGCCTGAGTGATGGAAACTCAGTGAGTGGATTAGGTGAAGGTCAATTAGAAAGTCTTCGGGGGACCCACAAGAAAACGGGCAAGGGATCGCAAAGACGCTTCTTGAGGAAATGCTTCACAGGAGCCCACGGTCACTCGGGACAGGTTAGGCCTCGGATTTTCACAGCAAAACCTGCTGAAGGCTTGGGCCACAAATGGTTCAAAGCACAAGTTCATAGAATGTCGTGAAGGGGTTGCACTTGACAATAGTGCCCGGTACCCAGGTATTGCTGTTCCTCGTCACTCGTGGGGTCCACTCACCTTAGCTTTGCTGGGGACTCACAATGGCCGTCAAGAAGTCAGGAAATCTACTTCTAGGGCTACAGGGACTTTGATCTCCGGCGGGAGCGGGAAAGTTTGCGACCATTGATTAGAGTTTCTGGTGCCTGCCAAGCAGGGGAGTCCCTCCTTGACTCCAAGGGAGATTCTTCTGTCTTCCAAAGGTAATGGGACGTCAAAGGGCCAGGATTCTTCTTTGTAGAGCATCATCCAGGGTTATCTGCTTTGCAATGGCAAGGTTTGCTATCTTATACTGAAGATAGGGGAGGGACTAGCTCTAGGACCACTCCTCTAGGAGGGTCAGGGTAGGGGGTGGTTACACCCACTTCCCTTTGTCCAGTTTCGTGCCAGAGCAGGGACAGGTAGCCCCTGAACGGGTTTGAGCTGGCATATGCACAGAGGAGCCTACTGCTCCCCCAGTGCAGGACTTCAAAGCACTCTAGAAGTGCACCCACCCAGCTCCAATACACTAAATCCTGTCTGGAAGGTGGTGACACCTCCCTGTGACAGGATGCCTATTGTTGGGTCTCCTCCACTGCGAGTTTCAGTCAGCAGCAGAAGGGCAGCCCAGTGTCTGTGCTGGTGGCATCCATTTTGTGATGCCAGGGCTCTTTCAGATTTCTACCGTGTTACCACAGTAGGCACATGTCGTCCCCTCTAGAAGGGTGGGATCATGCTCCCACATCATGGACTGATGTGGGGGTATGATTCCAAGTTGTTTGACACCAAACACGACATGTTTTGATGCAGTCATTCCAAAGTTAGCATTATAATGCACTTAAGAGTATATGGTTTAACCACATCCACAAACAGCCACAAGGAATAGACCCTGCCAGCTGCAGAGGGGCCCTGCTCATGCAGAGGCACCCCCTCACATTGTAAACCAACCACCCTGCCCTCAGGATTGATAGGGCCTGCCATAGGGGTGGCTGATAGGTTTATATGTGTGTGTATGGTGAGATATAGAAACCTATACCTCAATGAGGAGTGCTAACACTACCTCACCCAGGCTGCAGTAGCAGGCCTGTGGTGTCAGATTGAGTCTGCTTCCCAGGGGTGGTATAATACATGCTCCAGCCCCTGGTAGGCCTGTGAAGTGCCTATGCCCTAGGTACCTAAGGTACCATATACTATGGGCTCATAAGGTACCACAGTATCCAATCACTAGTGCATCTAATATGCACACCAAGTCGTTTAGAGAGAACAGAGAGACTGGGGCCCTGATTAGCGGGGACCCAGCCAGACTATAGCCAGAAACCAGTGTATACATCAGAAAAAAAGTGGGGGCAACATAAGTGCAGATCCTACTCTCCTACAAGAACAAACCGTGTTAGTTGCCTGAGCCTTCGTTAAATGTTTCCCAGGCTACATGTTTTGTATGTTTCTGTAGTAGGATACAGGCTTGCATCCCGCTCTCAGTATTTTGTGTTGTACATATTTCCAACAATTGCTGATAAATTAAACATTGAACCTCTGTCCGGCTGGACACGGTTAACCAATACAGCACTGATTGGGTCTGTATTTATTAGTTTTGCTCACCCTGACTCTTCCCTAGGGACCACTGTTGTTTAGAATAATTGATTCCCAAGGTCCCTGGCAGACTTTATTTGGGTCCCCCTTGTTGTTTAAAAAGAAGAATGTAGAACAATGTCATACATTCACCCCAGTACAGAGATCTGGGCCTAAATCCATTGTTGTTTTGCTCACCATGCCGTTCCAGTGTGAACCCAGCCATATGCAAATCAGCCTTGACCCTGTGCTTCATGGGAACAGTCCAACCCGAACTGCCAAGCCAGGTCCTTCCTGGACTGGAAACAAGCATCCTAGGACTGGTTTCGGGGTTTCACCCCTCTTCAACCAGGATAGCTTGATTCCAGTGGCATGGAGAGCACGGGACCCACGTCTGGGCATACCCTTCCCACTCGGGGTGACAAATGCAAAAACAACAGTTGATGGACAGAATGTAGAACAATGTCATACATTCACCCCAGTACAGAGATCTGGGCCTAAAACCATAGTTTTTTTGCTCCCCATGCCGTCCCAGTTTGAACCCAGCCATATGCAAATCAGTCTTGACCCTGTGCCTCATGGGAACAGTCCATCCCGAACTGCCAAGCCAGGTCCTCCCTGGACTGGAAACAAGCATCCTAGGACCGGTTTCGGGGTTTCACCCCTCTTCAGCCAGGATAGCTTGATTCCAGTGGCATGGAGAGCACGGGACCCACCTCTGGGCATACCCATCCCACTCTGGGTGACAAATGCAAAAACAACAGTTTGTGGATTGCATTAAAAATGCTGTAAACTATAGTTTTAATGCATAATGGGTGTGTGATGTAAAGCGTTCTGTGTGTACAATGAAGTACTGTATAGGCTGTTTCTAAATCTGTTAATTCTTGAAACAACATGTCCGATGTTTCTTTTGGGTTCTGCAATTTTCTTGGGAAACATATGGGTGTTACGAGCCTATAGATGCATTGGCATCATTTTGTTAGGGTGTATAATGAACGTGTTCAGAAAGCATAAATTCACAGGGCCGGCAACTTCTTTGAAGTGCAATAGGTCTTGTATTTACAAAAGTTTGAACTATTGGCATTGCAAATAACAATGCCTTTTTTATGTGTTAATTATCAAAACAGATAAATAAAAGGCATTGCCATTTACAATGCAAATATCTTAAACTCTCGCAAATACGAGACCTATTGCATTGCTAATGCTTGTTTACCATGGCAAAGCTAGTACCGCCAAAATAGAAATGGATTACTACCAGCACCACAGGTGCCATATGGAGATTGTGGTGCAGAGTCTAAACTGTACATTACTTAAACATGACCCCTAAAGCCCTACATGTCTGATGAAAGCAGATGGAATTATGGTACCATTCATAACATAAAGTTATACATTTATCACTGTGAATAAACAGGATGTTTTTCACCTCTGGGTTGTAAGTATCATCTTAGACAACTGAAGCTGCGCTCTTGTTTCCCATTGGATGGGCCTCAGAACCTGTTGGTTAAAAGCAACTGTTATTATCTAAGTTCAGTCTATATGTTTCTTTTGAACACAGATTTGAAGTAGTATCAAAGGTCTAGAAAGAGTTAACGAGAGACTACCCCCCTACAGGCAAAATCGCTTTTCCTCTTCTGTTTCCTCAGTCTAACTTCTCTCAAATGTTTTACATAATTAGATTTTAAAATCAGAAAATATGAATATTTTGGAAAACAGTAATAAAGGACTTTTTCATTCTTCCATTGTAATGTAATTGCATATATTGTATTTTTAGTGGAAAAGAAAGCTATTTTCAGATAGATTAAATTTTTTAAATTTTTCGTTTTGGCCCAACATGTGCGAGCAGACTCCCAAAAGAAATGGTGTTTAAATATTTATTTTTTCACTTTTCATTTCCAGTTTTCTTACTCAGATGGACGTACTTGCAGGAAAATGCATGGTCTTAAAAGACAGGTTTATCGTTCGTGAAATGTAAGCAGAAGCATATCAATGCAATTTAAATATACATATTTTCTGTATAAAAATGTGATATGCATACTTTGGAAATTATACATGTAAAGTTAGTTATATAGGTGTTTTAAAATCGATAGAATGAATGGTAAATGTGGGTTATTGGGGTCACAGAAAAGCTGGTGCAGCTTTGCGAAGTTAGTATGAATGTTCCAGCGCCCATCACAAGTTATTCTCCTAGTTTAAAGCCAAGAGACTGGAGACCTTTATCCTTCATTTTCCTATTGCTGTAGTACACTGGACATGTTAGAGTGCTCTTTGTAACACTAGAAATGATCATTCATCTCAGCACATTTGTCTTGTACTTCCCTCATAAGGTGACAACTACATGTTTATACACATAAGCAGAAAATACTCAAACATGGGCTTGCTTTGGCCGCATACGCAATGGGAATTACTGATTTAGGGAGCTGCTCTTCATTACAAGGGAGTTTATGGTCTGGCTTGAAAGTGCAGCTGTCGCCAGACACATATGTGAGAATCACCAGAGAGGGGCCTCGGCTCCGCCCACATGTTCGTATCCAAGAGCAAATGTTCTGATTGGTCAGATGTTGTGCGCTTCCACAAAAAGGTGTTCGCCCTCCATAAAGCTGTGATCATTTTATTTATTCATCTTCCTGAGCCTAAAACGTTCAGGGGCACACACACAACATTGCAATGCTATTAAAGTGTCTTAGATAACTAGATCATTTATGTTTTTTTTCTGGCAACAACACTGTGGGGAGAAGGGAATACCTTAGCCTACATGGAAAATGTAGGCCTGGCTTGGCCGTGCAAATGTCACCTCACCTTTTAACCTACACCAATGTTATTCTACAGTTATTTGCTTTCACACAAATACAAATCCTTTCCTGTGCTATTTACTTGTAATGCTTCACATTACCATACAACATTCCCTTAAACTCAAACCTATTGCCATCTGCAATACTTGTTGTAGTTTCTGTTTGAATTTACAAGCAAATTTGTACGTATTACAATAACAACCAAGTCCCTCTTAGCAGGCCAGGTTATTTTCGAGAAATATCTGAGTGCCCTAGGCAAAGTTTATTGTTTTAAGCCCTTTCATAGGCCAAGTAGCTGTTTTTAAAAAGGATGAAAACTCCAATCGACTGTCCACTTAAAAAACAGCTTTCACAGGCAGAAAGTTAACCCCTTGAGGGTAAATAATGTTTTTGAGGTCTACTCTAGCTCTAGAAATTGTAAACACATACAAGAAGTTTGTCTGCAGAGTGCTGCACAATAAAGTGAATAATTCTAAACATAGATGGAGGAGGCACAGCTGCTCTTGTGCTCCTCGATCTGTCTGCCGCTTTTGATACGGTTGTTCATACCCTCTTGGAAAGTCAGCTAGAGAAGAAGGGAGTGGGTGAAGTGGCTCTGGCGTTACTGGCCTCCTTCCTAAAGGATCGGAAATCTACAGTGTCCGTTGACGGCTTCAATTCAGCCTCTTATGTTTTGCCTTGTGGCGTTCCTCAGGGCAGCTCATTGAGCCCTTCGTTATTTAACATCTATGTCTCTGAACTTGCCCCATTAATCCGGGAATTCGGATTTAGCCTGACCACATATGCTGATGACACCCAGATTGTGGTAGCTGCACACAAACATCAAAACTCCCCCTCTCTGCAGTTTCAAAGCTGCATGAGCATTATTAATAAATGCATGACAGCACATTGCCTTAAACTTAATTCCGATAAAACGGAAGTCTTGATTTTCGGCAATTTGCAGCCCACCTGGAGTAATATGTGGTGGCCGGCGGAGATGGGTATACCACCAAAGCCAGCGGAGAAAGTAAAAAACCTGGGTGTGCTGATTGACAACAGACTAACACTCTGTCAACAAACGAACACCGTTGTCTCTGCATCACACTTCCTTATAAAGAAAATAAGGAAGATATTTCCGTATATCCCAGCACATACCAGGAAAACAGTAGTGACTTCTCTTATTCAATCCAAACTATACTACTGCAATGGGCTATATCTCAATGCCCAGAAGCAGTGCCTGAAGAGACTCCAGATGATTCAGAATTCCGCGGCACGCTTATTGCTTAATATTCCTAGGCAAAGTCCGGTTTCCAATGAAATCTGCAAATTGCACTGGCTTCCGGTGCCTCAGCGTATAAAATTCAAGGCCTTGTGTATTGTCTATAAGGCCTTGCATCATACAGGTCCTTTTTTTCTTCAGAATCTCTTTGCATGGTACCAACCGACCAGACATCTACGGTCGACGGGGGCAAGACTACTGCTGGTACCCAGAATTCGTACAACACATTGGGGTGGACGTAGTTTTCATTACGGCACATCAAAACTTTGGAACTCTCTTCCACTTGAACTTAGGAATGCCAGTTCTTTGACTGGCTTCACAAAGCAATTAAAAATTTGTCTTTTCCAGTGCTAGTTCGCAGAGCTTGCTGTTTGTATTCCCTAGCGCCAAGACACCCTTGGTTATTTGTGCGCTTTTATAAATCCCATTAACATAACATAACATAACATGTTTCCTCACATATCGGCTAAGGATTGCATGCTCTGTAAGCTCGGATAGCACTCTGGTACTTTGTTAGCACTCTGCCATCGTCACAGACATGTGTTATACAAAGGTGTAGTGTTGTGAGTAATGTGACTTTTATGAGGCTTTTCGCTACTTCTTGGAATGCATCTCCCTGGTAGATACCAAATAGTAGGAGACAATGTAAATGTAGCATTGTGAAATTGTACAGCTATCTGCTTTTGAACAACCATTAAAGCTACACACTTCCTTACAAAATGTAGGTATGTTGTGAAATTTGTTGTAAACTTTAGATATTGCCCACAGAGGCATGTATGCAATAAATTAAGACAGCAGCGAGAGGTCTGAAGGAAACTGATAGGTACTGTGTGTTTAGTAAGCCATGCACTCAGAAGATTCCCTTTCTTAATGGATTATCAAGCAGGCAAACATTCGGATATATTCGGACCTTCTGTTTTTAGTAAACAAGCAGCTCTTATTATTCTCGTGAATCACTCTGCAAAATTCACTGCCATAACTCCATGGAAACCCGTTACCATTTAATGCAATGATGTACTCCAGTTACCACCACGTATACGATCGATGGTGCAGAAAGAGTTAAAAGTATCTCCCATGCCTTTAGCCTCTTTTCCATAGGTTATGCTTACTGAAAGGAAAACAACTCAGATAAAAAGCAACGTGTTTCATTTAGAATTTCTTTTGGACTAATCCTTAAAGCTTAGCAGGGGACTTTACAACAACTGTTACTATGTACACAAAACGTTATTCAAGTGCTTCAAAAACAATCCTGCTTCCGAGGCACTCCTTAATCAATCATCAAACTCTGTTAAGTCATTAAAATGTGAGGTGTCTTTAAAAAAATTGCTTTCAGTCCCACAACTTTCTTTATTTTAGTTTCCATCTCAATTATTATTTTGCAATACATTTTCTGTAAAACAAATCTTTGAAATAAATTGCAGCACAATCTTTACATGCATTTTGAATTTCTAAGTTTGAAAACACACAGACAAAAGTGTGCTACAAGCTTCTATATTTTAATTTCCACTTCATAATTACTTTGTAATTAATTTTGTTTAAAGAATTCCCCAGACAAAAAAAATCCAGAACATACTTTACATGTATTTGAATTGATACGTTTTAAAACATACAGACAGATTTATGGCAATGGTAAAAACAAACACTTTAACCCCTTCAGCGCTCATGACGGAGCCACTCCGTCATGAGCCACGGGTGCCGTGTGCTCATGACGGAGTGGTTCCGTCATGCTGCGGCCGTTGGCCGCCGCTCCTCCCACGCTGCGCTGATTCCCCGCCTGTGCGGGCGATTAGCGCAGTGGGCAGAGTCATGACAGAACCACTCCGTCATGAGCACAGCTCAACCGTGGCTCATGACGGAGTGGCTCCGTCATGAGCACAGCGCCACCGCGCTGGCCCCAAACCCCCCCAGCGCTGCGGCGGAATTCCCGCCGCAACGAAGGGGTTAAATTGTCTTGTTTACCATGCTGAAATATTAAGGCCAATTACCATAACAACATGGATTTTAATAAGGCATAAAAGGGATATGCCTAAAGGGGATGCCAATAGCCTAAAGCCTCCTCCCTCCCAAACTCCGCACACTTTTGCACCATTTATGTCCATGATCCAAAGCCATATTCCCAAGAAATATTGACAATCCCCCCAAAAATGTAAAAGTTGGAAAAAGTTATCCATTAACATAATTGTTTTTAAACTGTCGAATTTGCTCAGACTTAAATGCTTTTAACAAATTATTTTTAAAAATCCTTTTAAAAATCATGAGTTGAACAGATTATAATTGTAAAAAAAATCTCCAATCAGTGTGTTGCAATTTATTTCTCAGAAATGAATCACTGTTTCGTTATTTCTCTGTAATTTCAACTTCGGGAAGAATTTCAACAACTTATATTTTACGCAGCGTGGGTGATTACAAAGCCCTTGAATTTCCTGATCTGGCCAGGAACCGAGTTACTGACTCCACCACGAATTGCATTTTCTCCGGTAAATCAAAGGTCTGGTACCTTTCACTCAGGAACTCCGACTGTTGAAATCAGCCAAAATATCCAGTTGACACTAAGAGGTAAACGAGGAGTTAATGAAGAAATCAGATCTGGAATTACTGATTTCCCAGATAATTCCTAATTTCTCCATAGAAATTCAGAGTTCCACCTACAATACCTGCTAACTCTACCACCCAGAATTACCAGTTCCCTTGTATCAGTGGCTCTAAAATGCGAACCTAATAAGCCCAGACTCAGGTGGTAATGATGCCCATAATGTTTACTAGTTAGCTTTTGTTGACCATTGGCATTTTTGGAGTGTTGTTCAACTAATTAAGCTGACCTTCACCACAATGGTCGACCTGTGGGTCATGTTGCCCCATGTGTATGAACACATTTTTCCATAGACACAGAATGGGCAAAACCCTTTGACACATCTGGCTGGTTGTTTCTTTTAGTAGGATACATAGTACAGACCTTGTTGTAAATTGGAGAAAATATGACCTTGTTTTGCCTAAACTGATGTACTTCTTGTCCCATTGTTACATGAGTAATCGGTACCATTACAATGCTCCTTCTTCTATTCTTTCATTGGCTATTTGCCTAAGGCTACCTAAATGCCTCTTCCTTCTAGTCATATCTTTTTTCACAGTTTTCAGCTCTCAAAATATCACTGCTAACACCCTTGTTTCTGGATTTTAATACACAAAGGTGATCCTTATCCACCTTACTGCCAACCTTTTACTAACAGTTTTATGGGAACTCATAATGCAAGCAATTTTGCACTGTTCTCGCAAGCCTTTGAATTTTATAGTAACTAGATGCTACACTTTGGGTCACATTACGCCACATGCACAACTGTGCAAAAATGTAATTAATATACTGCTTAATTTGCCACCTGCCTATGGTTTGATTTTTGCTTTATTTATGCATTCGATTTAACTGCAGAATCTGCCTTCATCTAATGTCTCAATATCCCAGAGATATCGTCACCAGTGGACTGGTTGAAGTTGGGTCATGAAATGTGTATCACAGACCTTGAAAAAAGCTGAAACAACTGGAGAACGCTCCTCGCGATACTTAGGAAAATAAGGTCACTTCCTGTTTGGACTACAGAAATGGAAGAAATACTTGTGAAGATGCCTCCACAGTAGAGGGGGAACACTGAAGGTAGGTGTTTCTAAGGTTTATTGGTATCACAGTAGATAAAGAACTGACACTGTGCAGCTCCAGTGTTCAACTGCCTTCACTGGAACCTTGCCATGACGACATTGCTGGAGGACACATAATGTTCTGGAAGGTGGCTAACAATTCCCCCTTTCAAGATATAAACCTCAACAATAATAAATAGTACCGGATACACTGTTTAACAAAGATACCTTTGCCTTTATTCTTCTTCAATAATGAATGCATTTTTAGATTCCTGGGTCTACAACTACCACTGACAATGTAAAACATTAATTCTAAGGGAGGTTCTGAGATCCAGAGCCAGCCATACAAACAAAATTCTGACTTTCTATATTTGATAAGTTTCAGTTCAAGCGGTATATTATTGAAGGCCCTTTACATGTGCCGAACTAGGTTGGTTGTTCTAAATTTTCAAGAAAAAGTATCTATTATAAGGCTTTGTATGCAATATACTTTAACAGCAACGTGTCAATAATATGTGTTGTGAACTCAATAGAGTGTTAATCAAGCTGATCAATAACCCAATGCTGGGACCATATTGGTCAGATGGAATGTGTATTTGGAACATAAAAGTTACAACAGAATAGTTCTCATGACCACCGTCCCAAAAGTCAAACAGAGAGTTGGAACAGAGATGGTTAGAGACTCCTCACGAGTAAACTGATACATAGCAAAGAACAATGCATTATATCCCAGTCTTGCATATTAATCACAATAACTCTGTCCCCAATTGTAATATGTTTCTCTGAAAAAAACAGCCATTTTCCAGAGAAAAAAGATTGAAGAGGAAGATTTTCTTCTGAGGTATCTTGGCCTCATTAACTTTCAACTATTGTCAAACGGCATGATATGTTGCATTACTTTGTACCCATAAACATTTCGTCATGGTAGAAAGAAAGAAGGATTTTTGATAGACCTTTGTGAATTCCTGTAAATACATATGTCAGTTGATGATAAGTGTGTGCGAAATTAACATTCTAATGGTGAAGTTGCTTGAAGCTGAAAACTTTAAAGTTTGCACTGTTGCAGATTTTTTCTCAACTTTACACAACTTCAACTGTAGGCAAATTTTAGAAATTTCCCATTTTGGAAAAAAAAATTGCAGTATTTTTATCCACATTTGCTTAAAATGTTTCCAAAAGTTTCCGAAGTTGGCAAAGTTTTTCGTAGACCAATAATGGCAAATGACCAACTCCACTAAAATCCCACACTGCTCGCTAGTAAAGTTATTTCTTTCTCTGCCAATCTTCTAGTTGGTGGTTTTTATATCTAACCATTGTAACTGATAGTAATGATTCAGATCAATACGAAGCTGTGGGTTTTCCAAATGTTCTCAGATCGGCTCACTGTGAAGAGATGTGGCCTAACAGACAAAGTTACTGACGCTGGTACTGGAAAATCAGGTCAAAATCCTGTTCTCAGTTTGACATCCTGTTATTCTGCAAAAAAGAGCTGATGATGGATGGAATGCTGAACAAATCAAAAATCAAAAATTCATCCCCAGTCACAGATCTGGGTTAAATCCATTATTTATTTGCTTGCCATGCCATTCCAGCTTGGACCCAGCCATATGCAAATCAATCTTGACCCTGCTCTCCATGAGAACAGTCCAGCCCGAAGTGCCTGACAAGGTCCTCACTGGACCAGAAACAAGCATCCTGGGACCAGTTTCAGGGTATGACCCTTCATCAGCCAGGTTAGCTTGAATAAAGTGGCATAGCGGGCACAGGACCTATATCTGGGCATAATCTTCCCACTTAGGCCGATAAACGCAAAAAGAACCGATAGATGAAATGCTGAACAAATCAAACATTCACCCCCAGTCACAGAGCTAAGTTAAATCCATCATTATTTTGCTTGCCACGCCATTCCAGCTTGGACCCACCCTTATGCTAATCAGTTTTGACCCTGCTCCCCATGGGAACAGTCCAGCCCAAACTGCCAGGCCTGGTCCTGCCTGCACCGGGCTCGGGGTATCACCCCTCATCAGCCAGGCTAGCTTAAATCTGATGGCATAGCAAGCACGGGGCCCAAGTCTGGGCATACCCTTCCCACTTAGGGCAACAAATGCAAAAATGATGGGAGGAATGCTGAACAAATCAGACAATCACCCCAGTCAGACATCTAGGTAAAATCCATCATTTTTTTGCTCACCTTGCAAATCCAGCGGGGACCCAACCATATGCAAAGCAGCCTTTACCGTGCTTCCCATGGGAACAGTCCAGCTCAATTAGCCAAGCAAGGTCTTCCAGGACTGAAAACAAGCATCTGGGACCACTTTTGGGGTATCACCCCTCATCAGCCAGGCAAAAAAGGATGGCTTTAACCCAGATCTGTGGATGGTGATGAATGTTTGATTTGTTCAGCATTCCATCCATCAAGGGTTCTTTTTGCATTTGTCACCCTAAGTGAGAAGGATATGCCCAGAAGTGGGTCCTGTGCTCGCTATGCCACTGGATTCAAGCTTGCCTGGCTGATACCCTGAAACCGGTCCCAGGATGCTTGTTTGCAGTCTAGAGAGACCTGGCCTGGTAGTTCGAGCTCGACTGGCCCCGAGGGAAGCAGGGTCAAGACTGATCTGCATATGGCTGGGTCCAAGCTGAAATGGTGTGGTGAGCAAACAAATGATGGATGGGTGAATGATGGATGAGTAGGGGTAAATGTTTGATTTGTTCAGCATTCCTTCCATCATCGTTTTTTATGCATTTGTTGCCCTAAGTGGAAGGGTATGCCCAGACGTGGGTCCTGTGCTCCATGTGCCACTGGATTCAAGCTAGCCTGACTGATGAGGGGTGATACCCCGAAAATGGTCCCAGGATGCTTGTTTCCGGTGCAGGGAGGACCTGGCCTGGCAGTTCAGGCAGGACTGTTCCCATGGTCAAGACTGATTTACATATGGCTGGGTCCAAACTAGAGTGGTATGGTGAGCAAAAAAAATGATGTATTAAACAGCATTCCTTCCTTCATTTGTTCTTTTTGATCCTGTGATTCTGGGCAAGTCACTTAATCTCCCTGTGCATAAAAAAAAAATCTGTAATGTAAACTGGTGCTCATATAAAGCGCTCTAAAGCCCTTTGGTTAAATTTCTGCTATAAAATTGCAACAATAAAAAGGCGCTGCCCACCACAGTTAGTTGAAAGGATGCTAATTTATGCCACATGGTCATCAAAAGTATGCAACTGACGATTATTGTTTCTTTTTTTATCAGTACCTAGGAGCAGTGCAAGACCTCATGAGCAGCTGGAGAGACCATTAATCCAAGGATAGGTACGGCCAGCAATGAAACGGAATAGCATCCTTTATTGCTGACAATGTATAATAATCACTCCCAACGGTTGGATAGAAGATGATACAAACAAAGGCATGTTGGAATGCTGACAAACCTTCATCCATCTATGTGGATTGTCAATAGTAAATTATGAAGATATTGGAGGATCAAAAATATATAATTTTTCTTCTCCAAAAGAAACGTTAAAGACAAATGGATGGTAAATTCATTTCATTATTGTTCTAGTTTTTCTTATAGAGGCATAAGGGTCACCTTGCTGCTACTTGCCAGTGGTTGGTGGAAGCCAACCATCTAAGGCCTTGTCTCCTTTCTGGATTCAACCTTTCAAGTAAATTGAGGCTCCCTAGCCACCCAGGTGCTTTATGGGGCCGACAGCAAGATGTTCGAATAAACAGACCCTGGTTATCTGACAAAATCTCTTTCCTACAAGACAATAGGGGTGACCTCCCTGAAAATACTACTTTGGTAGTTCCTGTTTTAGGGAAGGAGGCTCGACAATGCCCTGAAATATTAAGGCCAGGTGTACCAAAATTTTGGGCTGGTGCAAAATCACAAATTATGACAAAACCTGTGCTAAGTGTTGGTTTGTCATTAACTTTCCAACAGAAAACTTGTTTTGCACTGATAAGTTACCTAAAAGTAACACATAGCACCACTGTGTTCTACTTTTATTACCTTGCATCATGGGGCACCCCAGGGATGGTACATGTGTGTTCCCATGCAACTACTCATGGTTTTTCACGCAATGCCCCATCTACAATATTTTTTAACAAGGTTTTTTGCTCCAAAAAATGTGCCTCCACGAGGAAGGCGCAAAGAAGTGGAAATTCTTTTCTCCAACCTCTTCCAACTTTGCATGTGTGCTGTAATGTACAGTACACATACAAGGTGGGAAAAGTTTAGAAGTAAGTCTTAACATGTTATGTTATGTTACCAATATTTGTAAAGTGCAAAACGACTCACTCCCAAAAGTGTATTCCGGCCCTAGACAGACAGAAGCAGAGAAAGAGGCAACTTAACAGAAGAGGCATGTTTTCAATAATTTTTTTGCAGCTTCCAAAAATAGAACAAAAGCGAATGTGATGCGGGAGACAATTCCAGATAGGAAAAGGAGCAACCATGTGCCTTGAGGTTCGAATACGGCAGTGGCGGCTCGCCGAGGGAGTGCTGCGGGGTGGGGCGGGTGGGGGTAGTGGAGTCCGACATATGACGGACAGGAGTAAGGTAAGTAATTAAATAAATAAAACAATTTACCTTGCTCGCGCTGCATCACCGAGTTGTCGATGCAGAGCGCACAAGGTAAATTGTTTCATTTATTTAATGTTGGACTCCACTACCCGCCCACCCTGCCCCACTGCCCCGCAGCACTCCCTCGGCGAGCAGCCATTGGAATACGGTGAGGTCTTAAAAAGGCTTCGTCCATGGATCTCAGGTTTCTAATTAGGTGATACCAAGAGAGAGCGACTCAGAGGTAGGACAGGCCATTCCCCATAAGAGATTTATGGACGAGACAAACAAATTTGAACAGTGAACGTCCCCAGTGGGGCTATTTATGTTTTAAGCACGACCCGCTCTCAAAGGCCGGAGGAGCACTAGACCGCACCCAAACAAATATGACATGGGAAATGGCAACCAGGAAGTGAGGGTGTAAGCTTGTTCCTCTCACTGCACAAACAGTAAAAACTGGGGCGGAACAGAGAGTGGAGCAGGGAGCCAAAGTACAGTTTCAATAAAGAATGATACTGACAATGGGAGAAGTGGTTAGAAACCCCTGAAACTACCCTGAACCAAGCCTTGTAGAAGCAGGGTCACCACCCTCTCTCCCAGTCACAAAAAGCAGAACTGCACACGCCGAACAGAAGCGAGGTAAAACGTTGTCAAAGTTAAAAACCGGTCAGAGTAAAAATTGTTGGGAGAGCTGTGTCTATAAAGATTATTTTTAAAGTGCCAAGTGCCACCAAATTTAAAATAAGGAGCCTTGCCTTAGCCCACTGCGCAACTCCTCTTCCAATAGTAGTTTTAACTGGAAGGGTAACCTTTCAGGTACAAAATCTATGCTAGACTCATGCAGACATCTTTACACTATGGTGCTAAGCAGCTGGAAAGTGTGTCAGTGCTAGGGAATGGAGCAAAAGCACCATATCTCATTGAGTATAGTGCTGTCCTGCTCTCTCACTTTCACACAACCCAGCGCAGCAGGTTTGGGGTTATGCTGCATTGCTTGAAAAAATGGTACATTTGCCCTCAGGTTCATGTCATTCTAAAACTTGGCTCTTAGTACCTCGATGGGTTTACCTCTATTACTATTACTGTTTGGTCTGGATAGTCGACCTGTTGTCCTGGGTCTCAGGTGTTGTACTGACTGCTAATGGGACCTACATTCTATAGGAAATTTGGGCAGGATAGAGAAGAGACCCTATTTATTAATTCCCTGTTCCAACGGGGCTCTATAGAAGGATTGCAGGACAGGAGTGATCTGAGAACCGGAGGGCAAGGCATTTATAACAGCTTGTCTATAGATGCGTTCACGATTCAACACTGCCTTACAGGACACACATATTTAAGTATGACACAAATATAACATAAAAAATATTTTTAGATATTTAATTCCAAGTGCTTCTGTAAATGTGATGCATTTATTTTCCACCTGAAATTATCATGAAATTCAGGCTGATTTCTGCAATCAAATCGGGAATTATGTAGGAAATCAGATTTTACACGTTAAATTCCACAACCCATTCCTTACTATTGGGCAGACTTCTGGGGAGTGGGACACATCTCACCAGGCTTAACCAGATGCAGATATGTTCATGGAAAACCGAAAAGGTAATTTTGCATGTGGTCATACCACAAGTAAAATTACTGCATTACTCCAATTCTCAAAGTGGACAGTAATTTCAGTTTCTGCTCAAACCAGAAATTCACAGTAACTCACAATATGGCAGCCTCATTTTTAGTACTTCTGTTGAGACCTAAATATTTTTGACAAGTAAGGAATAGAGAGCTGTACCTGTAGATAGGGATACTACGGAGGTCCCAGGAGGGTTGGGACTGCTGCCTTCCCTCATTGGTTGACCTAAGGTCAGCCAGTGAGGCGAGGTGGGATGGGGTCACTAAGGCTGCTGACTCTACCCCACTCTGTGATGAGGTGTCACTGATAGATAATCAACTCTGGACACACCAGGGTTTAAAACTGAAGCACCCAGGTCTGAGGCAATCAGTGACGCTCTTCGTCGTCACCAGGGGGAGGGCCTTGAGGCACTTTTGCCAGGCTGAGGAAGTCACGTCCACAGGACTGTGAAATCCTCAACCTGGCAAAGTTCAGCTCAGGCATCCAGGAGCATGCGCATTTAGAGCATGTCTAGCTCCTGTCTGTCTGGCCTGAACAAGAAGAGCATCAGTCAGGCTGACCTTCGCTCAGCCTAACAGACATTCTTCTTCATGGGTAAAGGGTGAGGGGCGTGGCCCCTCAGCCCATATGGACGGGCTG
Source organism: Triturus cristatus (assembly GCF_964204655.1). Lineage (NCBI taxonomy): Eukaryota > Metazoa > Chordata > Amphibia > Caudata > Salamandridae > Triturus > Triturus cristatus. The sequence continues at coordinate 993,286,179 of NC_140580.1, forward strand.
CAGCTGAAAGTTGATCTAATAGCAGCAAATTAGTGTACCCACGGAAGTGCAGGTGCAAAGCTATGTTGTAAGACCCAAGCCTCCACGTGCATGTCAAAAACAGATGTTGCTACTGCCAGCAAGGTCTCCCCTCAGATCTCTGTCTCCATTGTGGCATTGGAGTACTGATGCACTGGGCGATGTAGACAGAGCAGGCACTTGTGTACTGTTCCAATAAAAACCTCTTGTTCTCCGAGACCTCACAGAGCTCTGGACCACAGAGGCTCATTGTGTTGGAGGCAATGAGACATAGTCAAAGGAAGATTAGCTTAATGAAGTGAGTAATTAGGGCATGTCTGCTTGATGGGATGCCAAGAGCTGCCCTGTTGATCTTCTTGGCATTTACAAGTTGAAAGAAAATTGGATTCAATACAACTCTTGGCATTTCATGAGCCATGTTTGATGTGAAAAGAAATTCTTCCTTTTTGTGAACATGGGCATCTGACTAGGAGTAAAAGGTGATAGAGCTATCTCAGGACAACAGCGCTGGTGCCAACTGACCCAGTGTTTACTTAACATCACTGCGCATGTCGGGATGTGCAGGTCTAAGCATTGACACATGCAGTGGCAGCCCTGAGAACAGTGGCAAAGCAGACAAAGGGACTGCAGCTCAGAGACTGAGCAGTGAGCGAATGTTAGCAAATTAACTCATTTTAGAACCCATTTCCTGATATAAAGGCCTGTGCACAGACCTTCTGAGTATCAGACTCATGACAGATAGAAATGCTGCGGCCATCTTGAAAGTATAACAAATAGACTTTCAAGATCAGAATTCACAGCTCCTGGATTTGTCAATACAGGAAAATGTTAAACTCATTGTATTCACAGTTTTATTGCTAGATACATTGTCTGTATTTGATTGAACTGTTTTGTATTATTACTTGCATTTGCACCTTTAAGCTTACTTGGCGTTTTTGGCTTTAAGAATAACAAAACAAGTAAATCAACAAACGAATGCAGGAAAGAGAGGAAGGATGGGAGTCGCATGGATGAAGCTGAAGATGTGAAAGCAGCCACCCAAGGACAGAAATAGAAGGTGGGTAAAAGAACTAAATAAACACAGACAGAAAGCAGTGAGCGTTCCTATGATAGGAGACAGTAGTGCCTCAGAGGTAGGGAAGTGGCATGGTAGCACTCTAGCAACACCGAAGCGCGGTACTAGAAGAATGCATATGAAGAGAAAGTTGTCAATGAGGAAGCTCTATGTACAGTACCAAGAGCTTTCCCAGTATGGCCTTCCTCAATAATACCTACATGTTTCTTGACACATCATGCTTACCACTGTAGGATTCTCTCTGTGTTAATATTATTTGTGCATTATTGACAATGATCATAGTATGGATTTGCACTTGAATTTACAGGGGTATACATATTTAATGGTATCGCCTTGAAACAATTTTACTAAGACCTGTTAAAGTGCCTTTTCTTGACTTATGCCAAATAGGCATCAGTTACGCCTTGACATCATGTTGTTCAAAATGGATGTCTGTAAACTGCACTCTACTTGTTTATTATTTCTGCTGCACACAGTCAAGCAAAGTCTTGATGGTTTGTTTTTGACAGACATGTTCTCAAAGAAGACTAACATGGGCTACCTTCTTTCAAGCTCTTTTCTACCTGCTTGCTGTATTGCATTAATTCAAAATAGTTTACTGTTGTTTTGTTTGTCCTGACATCTCCAGATAATTTCAGCCCCCTCGTGCTGAATCACTCACTATTCATGTAGTCGGATAATACTTAGGTGGTACAGCAATATGACGTTTATTAATTCTGTGCCCTGATCTTCTGAAATCGTATTCTATGTGCTCACACTATGATGAATTTGCAGTTTTTATGATATCCTATTAGAAGAGTTCCTATATAAACCCTCAAATGTGTGGTTGAGCCGGAGCCCATTCCAATTCTAAGAGGGATTCTGGCCGATTTCTTACTGGTTTTGCTGCTCATTGGCACTTAAAATATTCTCGATTTTGCTTACTATTCTGTTTTGCTCTATTACTGGGAGCCTTCATGGCAACAATGACTTTATGCATCTGTACTTGTAATTTATGTATTGGACCCATAAGATTTCTGTAATAAATCTGTTAGACCTCTCAGCCTTAGAGTGGTCTTCCCCCAAATCTTTTGCCTCTCCTCTGCCATTTTGCTGGACCTATTTTTTCTGCCTTAGGACTCTGAGCACTTTACCACTGCTAACCAGTGCTAAAGTGCATGTGATCACTTCTTAAAATCTGGCAATATTGAATTATCCCCAACTGGCTTATTTAATTTACCTATAAGTCCCTAGTAAACTGCACCACATGTGCCCGGGGCCTATACATTAAATGTTACTAGTGGGCCTGCAGCACTGATTGTGCAACACACATAAGTAGCCCTTTAACTATGTCTCAGGCCTGCCATTGCACAGCCTGTGTGTACAGTTTTACACTGCCATTTCAGTCTGGCAAAATAAACCTTTGCCGGGCTCGAAACTTCCTTTTTAACACAGGTAAGTCACCCTTAGAGCAAGCCCTGGACAGACCAGAGGGCAGAGAGCAATGTATTTTAAACATAGGACATGTACTTTTAAGTTTTACATGTCCTAGAAGTGAAACATTCTTAATTTCATGTTTCACTACTGCAAGCCAATCTCTCCTGTAGGATAACATCGGAGTTGCCTTATAACATTTTATAAGGGTAATTTCCAAATGGGAAGAGATAACTGGCTCATGTCTGGTGCCTCTGGAACCCTAATTTAAAATCCTAACTTACAGTGAAATCAGATTTTAAATTACAAATCTGTAAATGCCACTTTTAGAAAGAAGAAATATTATGGGTTTGGGTCCTTAACAACAACCACCCTGGGCCTCTGTTGTCAAAGTACAAACAACTGTAACAAAGGTGGTTGGTTTTGATTCAAAACATTTTACTAAAGGACCAGTTAATCAATAAACTAGACCTATGTCTTCATATCACAATTCATTGGGTACGGTTAATGCATTTTTACCAAGTCATAAAAAGGAAAAACGTTCTTCTTTAACACAAATCAAATAAACCACAAAACCGATGACATTGAATTTATAAACACATTAGTGTTAGTGGTGCAACCTTAACAATGCTGTAGCTTGAGAAAGATCATACTACTTTGTAACATAAATAACAAAAATTGACACAAATTTAGTGTATTTAGAGATGCTCATCAATCATTCAAACCAGCACAGTGTTTCTATACTGGAGGGTTACATCGTGGTAGCCTCAAAGGTAGCCTATTTGCGACTGCGAAAGGGCTCATCCGCATCAGAACTGCGCTGCTCTTACCGAAGAACAACGCAAGCTGCCTAAAGCCGTCTCTTTACCCAGCAAGCATCAATCACATGTGGAGGACCACCAGTGCAAAGTACCAGCCCGCGACACACGGCCTGCTTCTCGTCGACCACCGCCAGTGATGCTCTACTTGCTCACGGTGACTTTGTTCCACGCGAACAGGACTCTTGGCCCAAAACTTGAGAAGATAAACCTTCAGATGGACTAATCTGGGACTGTATCTGCCCTGCGCTCCATCACGGTCGTCCTGAACTTTTGGCTTTGACCCGGTCCAGCGCTTCCAGATAGCCGCGGTTGGTGCCTTATGGTTTTAGGCACATAGGTGCACATGCATCAACAAAACCAAAAGCAATTCCTTAATAGCGAGAAATAAGGAATCGGTATTAAGGAATCGCTTTTGTGAATGCATCAACAGATTCGGTAAACAATAGCGATTCCTTAAAAATCGCTATATTTTACCGAATATCCAATAGCGAGGAGAGCAAACACCCAGGAGCAAAATGCGAAATCGGTATTACCGAATTAGCTAATAGCGATTTCGGTAATAGCGAAATCGCTATTAGCGATTACGGAAAAGACCGGGTCGCTCCAGGAATGGGTTTATGACATCACCAACCAGGAAATACTGCAGCCCCACCCTCATTGCCTCGCCAGAGGAGCAAACAGGAGCTGGGACTGGAGACTGGCTGAGCACATTGAAGCCACACTAACTGATCTACCCTCCAAAACAACCATGATGGATAAGGAAGCACCATCCAGCGCAGAGGCTGCACGCAAGCGGAAACGCAAGTTTTCCGACCGGGAGCTGGAGCACCTGATAGAGGGAGTGAGCAGCAAGCACGATCGCCTGTTTGGTAAGCTGTCCCTAAAGGTGCCAGAGGCTGAGAAGCGGCGCATATGGCTGCGCATCCGGGAGAGGGTGAATGCAGTTGGAGTGACGCCCCGCAGCATTGACGACCTCAAAAAAAGATGGTATGACCTGAGGAAGCGGGCAAAGGAGAGGATTGCGGAGAGGCTCCGGGAGGCATCCAGAATGGGAGGCGGACCTTCTACAGTGCAAGCCAACACTGCCCTGGAAGAGCTGGTGGAAGGGACGATCGAGCCTGAGGCCGTCGTGGGAGTAACCCAGATGGATACCTCCGGCGCAGCCACAAGTGCCCAAGGTAAGATGCATGCCTGTGCCCATACCCAGCATAGCGTAAATCCATTCCCAAGCCCCCAGCAGGATCAGAGTGTGCATGCAGCTTTGGCCCACACAACTTTACTCTTAACACTAGTGCATTATGGGAGTTGTAGTCAAGTCAACCCGGTGTGCATGTACAGGATAAAATATAATCACAAATCACCACATCAGTAGAACCTGGATATAGACTGTTTATTTAGTGGATCACAGAGGGACATGTATGTTTACAATACTACGTAGGTGTAACTATCCTACTAACCATGCACTGTTTCACACACAGATGCATCTCCTGGGGATTCGGACGACAGCCGCCGGCTGATTATTTCCGAGACTCCTGCCGATTCCGACATGGATACAGCGCAGGATACGCACTCACGACCTCCACCTGCAACAACAACACCACCACCAGCACCACCAGCACCAGCACCAGCACCAGCTACACCTGCTCCTGCTACAACTTCTACTAAAGCGCCGAGATGCAGGTCCCAAGTTCCGCCCATGCAGGTGATGGAAACACCCGCTACACCATCGGGCCAAAGTCTGCGCAGCATCACACCGCCTGCTGCACCACCTGCACGTGCCAGACTCCCACAGCGCCGCAGGTCTCTGCGCAGTTCACTCTCCTTAGGCAACGTTGCTATCACCCCAAATGCTGGCATAGAGGAAAGGATGCTGCGTGTCCAGCGCCTGCAGGGAAGACACATGGCGACAATCAGCTCCAACATAGCGCACCTTGCAAAGGAAATGCGTGCCATGACTGCGGCGGTGAGGGACATGACCACTGTGGTGGCAGAGGGCAATGGGTACCTGAGGGAGGACATCCATGAGCTCACCCGTGCCATGAGGGAAGGCCATGAGAGCGAGAGGAGGAGGCACCGTCAGAACTTGGTGAGGTCCGCGGCCTCTACAAAGGCCATCACAAGGATGAGCAATAGCACCGCAGTGTTGGCAGGCCGCTCGGTGTCACTGCAGGTGGACCTTGGACACTTTTGCAGGGATGTTGTCAAGGCTCTAGGGCAGGTCACCGCTGCAGTAGAACACCTGCAGAGCGGCACATTCAGTGCTGGCGCTTTGGGAGGGGAAGACGGAAGTGAGGCTGCCTCGAGTGTGAGCAGTGTGTCTGTGGCAGAGGCCAGCACCAGGCGCCGCAGTTCGTGGTGCTCCACGGGGACAGGCCGTGGTGAGGCGTCGGAGACACCTGAGAGGAGGCTTGGCATACGTGGCAAGCGCCACTAGACTGAATGACAGTCATACTTGTCCGTGGTGGGGCAACCTTGGTCCTCCCCTTCCTGACGCTGTACAGCCGTGACTAAAACGGCCATTTGTTGTTATATTTTTCCTGGGGAGCATTCATTTCATAGCTTGTTTGGTCGCACATACCTCAGTGCTCCTGTGCATTAAACAGTTGCACCACCAATGAAATTGTAATGTTTCATTCTTACCTGCTTCAGAAATGATGTTGCATGATGTATGTCCGCCTCCTATGGCCCTCTGCTGTGTTAGGGACGTGTGCCTGACGGTGTTGGGCGGGTGGTTGGTCATCCCGGTGGTCGTCATTCCTGTCAACCTCTATTGCGGGTGAGTAGTGCGCTATACAAGTATCAATTTACAAGTATCAATTTTATGGGTATCCCCCTTCTGGTCGCAATGTTGTGCAGCATAGCACATACAGCTACAATCCTGCAGCAGGTATCAGGTTTGTATAGCAAGGCGCCGCCAGTCTTATGTAGGATTCTAAAGCGACTCTTCAGAATCCCAAAGGTCCTCTCTATGACATTCCTTGTGCTTATGTGGGCGGCGTTGTATCGTTGCTCCTGTGGTGTTGCTGGATTGATGTAGGGGGTGAGTATATATTTACGCAAGGCGTATGCACTGTCGCCTAGAAGATAGAAGCAAAGACTTAGCAATGGTGATGTTCAGACATGTGTGGTGCTCATGTGTGGAAGAGGTATGTGTACGTACCAAGCAGGAGTCCCTCTCCAAATTCTCCGTTGAGTAGACGCCTGTGGAGGCCACTGTGTCGGAATATGTAGGAGTCGTGTGTGCTCCCCGGGAATTGTGCCACTAGGTCTGTTATGATGTGCTTGGCATCGCACACAACCTGCACGTTGATTGAGTGGTAAGACTTGCGGTTACGAAATATGTACTCATTTGCAGAGGGTGGACAGATGGGGATATGCGTACAGTCGATGCATCCAATTACATGGGGGAATTGTGCCACCTGGTAGAATGCCTGTTTGGTGCGGTCCAACTGCTGTGGGGTTGTGGGGAAGCTGATGTGGGTGTTGATCATTGTCAGCATGGCATCTATGAATTTCTGGAAGAAGCGTGAGAGTGCGCTTTGCGATACGCCTCCGGCTATGGCGATTACCCCCTGGAAACTTCCTGAGGCCAGTAGGTGCAGGCTGCATAGGACCTGGACGTGCGCAGGGATTGCATTGGTCCGATGTGTCTGGTGCTGCAGTAGTGGTTCCAGGTCTGCAATGAGGCGCATGATCATGGCACGATTCAGTCGATACTTCTCGTACACCTCGTCCTCATTCTGTCCGAGCAAGGTGACGCGCAGTCTGAATACTCTCTCCTGGACCCTTCTCCTGCGCTGTCCTGCGGCATTGATTCGCATCCTCCTTGCAAGCACGTAGAGGGCTGCCATTTTGTGCTAGCCAACAGGGTCTCCTGGGCCACATTTAAGGGTTTGCTGATTAGCACAATCAGTTGCACATGTGTAAATTTTTTTTTCTCTTTCAAAAATATTTTTTTTTTTACTTTACCTCCAGGTTCTGATTCCCCTTATTTTGCTCATGCTAAATAGCGATTTTTGGGATTTTCGGTATTTGCGGGTGGTGTTGCATTGGGTAGAGATTGGTTATTAGCCATTGGCACTTGCCGGGAGCTATTTGTGATTTCGGTAATTGCGACTTCGGTATTTTGCGAATCGGTATTTTTGAGGTTTGGTTAATTGCGATTAGTTATTTTTCCGGTATTTATTTTGCGATTCTTTATTTGCTCACAATTTGGGTTGATGCATTGGGAATCGGTTTTTGACACTCGCTAACGGGTGATTTTAGCGATTCAGTATTTTACCGACTGGATTTTTGCTTGATGCATGTGCCAGTATATTGCTTTTTATTCTTCTAAAATTCATAACTCCGGTTCTACTGATTGAAGTTTTGACATTTTGGTCTTGTTTTTTTTGTTTTTAATTAAGGTCTATTTTTCTAATTTGGTGTGGGATCTTTTTGTGTGGTGTTTCCACAGTTTTACTGTTTGAAGTATTGCACAAATACTTTACACATTGCTTCTAAATTAAGCCTGACTACTCTGTGCCAAGCTAGCAGGGGTATGAGTACAGATTAATTTCGGGTTTGTTTGTGCCCTACCCTGATGAGGATTGTGGTTGCTGTCTGACCAGGGCGCACACTCCAGTAAACCATTAACCCAATTTCTAACAAAATATTTCTGTATTTTCAAATTCCGCCCTAGAACGCAAATACTGAGTCTGTCCTTCCTTAACTGACAGTATTGTTGATATGCTGTTTGTACCTTATCTTGGAACCCATTTCCTCATGAAATTGAGGTTTAACGCCATTCTCGATCCACACACCTGAGAGCATGCTATTGAGGTGGCTTTTGAGTTGTAAGATTTTAGGGGTTCCCTGCACCCATACCACCATTAGCTCTAACCTCATTTTTGAAGTCTCAGATAAAAATAATTTACATGTTATTTGAGATCTTTGTTTCTGCAAACTACATTACATGGAATACAAAATACTTGCAAGGGTCTTTCAAACCATGAATTGCTCTGCACACCCACGTACACTCATTTATTCCTGGCAAATAACAGCCTTATTTACTGTTTGTTCCTCATGCGCAATAACTAGGGTCACAAGAATTAAGTGAGCCAGCAGTCATGGAAGTTTCCAAGAAATTACATATTTACCACACCCACTACATAAGCCAGTGTCTGCAGTATATTTTCCAGATTTCAACAAAACATATTTATGCCTCAAACGAATCAAAAGATACTTGAAGAAGACCCTTTGTAAAGGTTAACTGATCACCTTTAAGTTGCTCGTTGCTGTGTTCAGATGTTAAGCTGGTACTAATGACAAAAAAGTGAACAACACTGCCACAGAATATGTCACATTGTGTTACATAATTTTCCTTTTCTAACTGCACAATGTAGTAAACGCTGCCACATAGTTTGCCCCTGCCTTGCCACAAAATTCAATTGGTCACTCTATAAATAACCACAGTCATTCAGGATTATATAAAACAGAAGGAACCTGAATGAAGAAATATCTTTACAGCGAAACCACTACAGAGAAAAGCTGTAGCAAAATAAACATATAGGTTGCTACAAGGAAAAGCATATTTATTTATTGTGGTGTATTGTTATTATTTGTTACGCACAAACAAATGTCAGAGACCGAGATTATGAGCACAGAGATTTTCGAGACCAGTTTAAAAAGCATAAATAAAGTAAATTGGTTAAAGTACTACAAACGTTTAGGAGAAGGATTAGCATCATTAATGACAAAGGGCTGTGGATTCAGGTAAGTGACAAAGGTCGGCTAAGTGTTAGGTTTGGGGTTATAGTTAGAATTAAGCAAATGTTTGGTGTTTCTGCTCAACAAGAGTAATTTCAGGAAACAACAGATGTATTAACATCTATATGGTACATGAATTTACAGCTTAGCTACACAAATCCTTCTAAATAATAAAAATAGAGATTTCTCTGCAGTGGTTTCATGCCTTACCTTTCTCTGTAATATATGTTTTCACAAATGTATTTCTAATTAAAGGCATTCACTGAAAGGTTATAGACACCAGCCATTAACTCTGTCTAAAGGCCTTACTTCTTCTCAAGACGCTACTCACACCTCACTCTATTCTGTCAACATGTTATGTTATGCTATAACAATCTATTGAGCGTACGTATACCAGAGGTGTCTTGGTGCTAGCTGTCCTGAGCAAGAGAAATACAACCTAGCCCTAGTTAATAAATTACCAGGTCTTACGATCCTTCCTAAAGGCCATTAAAGTAGGCAGGGCCCTTATGCAGCCCGGGAGGCTGTTCCAGAGTTTGATGGATCCTGATATGAAACTTCTGCCACCCCAGTTCGCCTTTTGGATTCTGGATAGCAGCATGAGATTTGCCCCTGCCAAATGCAGGGGTCTGTTAGGGGAATACCATTTTCAAAGACTGACTAAGAAACTGCGGGCCTGTGTTATATGAAGGCTTATAGGTGATACATAAGTCCTTAAATTTCTTCTTACAGGAAGCCAATGGAATTTGGGGATGCCTAGGAGAAGCCTGGCTGCTGCGTTCTGCACAGTCTGAAGCTAATTAACGTGCTTTTCCTGTATATTCAAGTAAAGGCCATTGTAATAGTCTAGCTTAGATAAGACTAATATGGCAAATACGATCTTTTCGGTATGGGCAGGATTGTAGGGCAAGATGTTCTTTAACGATGTGAGTAGATAAAAACTAGAGGAGGTAACAGCATTGAGTTTTTCATCAATTATTACTCCTAAGTTTGTTGCCTTCGTCACCAGGATACGTAGGGGGACTGGTTTGTCCGACCACCAGGCTGGAGACCATATCGGGCAGATGTTTCCAAACAGGAGTACCTCGGTCTTTCCTGAGTTCAGTTTTAGGCAGTGCATACTCATCCAGGAGCTGACAGCCAGCATGCAGTCTGGAATTGAGCAGCAATTTTGGTGCCATTTTTTAAAGCTGACAGGACAATTTGAGCGTTGTCAGCATAGCAAGTCAGAGACAGGCCGTAAGATCTGATTAGATTGGTCAGTTCAGTAATGTATACATTAAATAGTGTAGGGCTGATAGATAAACCTTGCTGTTCCCAGCATGGAAGTGTGAAGGGGGAGGATTCATATAGGCCGAAGGCTACTGATTGTTAATGTTAGTGCTTTCTCTTTAATTCCTATGAAACTCAAGTGGCTGATCAGCAGCTTGTGGTTGACAGTGTTAAATGCGGACGACAAATCAAGAAGGATGACCACTGACTCTCCCCCGACATCTGGTACTGCTCTGATTTCCTCAGTGGCTTTGATCAAGGCCATTTCTGTACTATGCCCTGACCTGAAGCCAAATTGAGTCTCATCAAGAAGATGATTATCTTGAAGATAATTAGCTAGCTGACTGTTCATCACTTTCTCCACTATCTTAGCAAGAAGTGGGAGATGCAAAGTTGATCAGTAGCTGTTGGGTTCTGCCGAGTCAAGGTTGTGTTTCTTTAGCAGAGGTAAAACAGAGGCCTTTTTCCATATGGAAGGCAAAACTCCGGTGTTAAACATGGAGTTAAAGATGGATGAGAGACTGATGCCTATGATTTCAGGGACCTGTTTGAGGACTGAAGGAGGACAAGGGTCGTGGGGGGAACCAGACTTGGCTGGATTGATCATACTGTCTATCTGATCTCTAGCCGGAGAGAATTTAGAGAAGGAGGATAGGATGAAGTTGGACTGGGAGCTAACCGCTCTAGCAGCAGAGGAGGAAGATACCTTGAAATTGGAATAGATTTGTTCCACTTTATCCTAGAAATTGATTGAGTGTTTATGTGTCACAGAAGGCTTGGGAGTGCTAACTCACTGCAATGCTGGTGTGTGTGGTAAATTTAGTTAGCACACACAAAGTCTCCACTGGATCTGTGGAGGAGGGAACTAGAGGCACAGGGGTTCTAGGAGCTGGCAGCCTCCACTATAACTGTTTACCACAAGAAGCCGCTCCTAGTGTGATAACCCAAAACGAGTTACAGGAACGTCGTAGGTGTGGGCATCTCACAAAAAGTTGCGGACTGGTCTCACACACCACCTGGTGTCATGCTTCATCATTGACCAGTCCTCGCTCTCTAAAACCTTTGTTTGATAGAGGGCGGGCATACACTTGGCGACAAGGATGCACTTTCTAAATGGTTAAGTGGGGGCCCGTGAGATTGTGAGTGAGGTTAAAAATCATTATAGTGGTCAAAAGTGATTTTAATGTGAATGACAACTATATGATATTAAAAATATATGTGTGACGGTGTATAGGGTTTTAATGTCCCCTAACCGTCCTATGTGTGGTCAACATGTTTCTGCCTTAATGGCCCTGTCGGGTCCGCGGCATTCATCAGGACCAAAGTATAGGTGAGGGCTAAGTTCTTACCATATGTCGGTAAGATACTACCACTGCGTGAGTGTGGCATAGGCCACACTTCACTTCTTATGGTGCTTCCAAAGGTGAAGCCTATAAAACAAGATGAAAACAGAATTTATTTAGAACTTGTTGAAGCGAACGTACCTGTAAACGAAAAGGAGAAAGAAAGAGAATACAATGCATGCATTGACCTCTAAAAGTGAAAAATAGTGTTTGTGACTCTGTGACACTCTATTTGTGTACACTTTTTGTGAGCAATTGCAGCCTGGGAGCAGTAAATACTGCTACCAAACTTACCCTAATCGGTTGGACAACTTGTCCCAAGGGGGGAAGGAGGGACTTGTGGAGATCCACTGTTAATTTACTTCTGTAGGAAGAAAAGCACATAGCCTAGTTCTTAATCAATGCTTTAAAATAAATAATTCAAGAAATATTGTCACACAGGCAGAATGATGGTTCAACATTGCAAGCGAATCCCATACCGTCTTGAAAGGGACACTAAAAGGAGCCAGCATGTAAAATGCAAGGTAATAATACACACGCATGCCGTTTAGTCATTCACATCATCCACACCCTTACTGTAACAAGTAGCAGAATATGCCTGTGTCCTACGCGTCCGCTCCAGCCTCCCGATTACGAAGACTGGAGAGAGCGGGCGCCGCCTTATATGTGCTGTTAAATTGTATAAATGTAGCCGGGACCTGAAACAGGTGATGGGTTCCCGGTGTCTGTGGGGCACAGAGCCTGGAATCGAAATGGCGGAGTACGCGTGTGAAAGAGACGCGGAAGCTCATTGGTGGAGAGCTTGGGGGTGTGTGCTTGTCGTCCAATCAGATGCGGGGGAAAGCGCCGTTCGTAGTGCGCGCTGTGGCCTGTCTGGTTCTATACGAGAGATAGGCGCATTGGAGGTGACGTAGGCTTGGTGAGGAGCCTGGGAGTGTGAATATTCCATCCAATGAGGAACAAGTGATCGAAAGGATGCCGTTGATAGGGCGTGCTGCAGCCTGACTAGTGCAGTGCACTGGACGGGGACAGATTCGTAAGAAGTGAGATTGGCTCAGCAAGGGTAACCTTGTTTAATTAAAACAGAGATGCATAATCTTTTGACATACCTACGTCAAAAAAAATGATCTAAATAGTTTGGTAGCCCATGTGCAAAATACTGCTTTTATAAAAACGAGTGCATTCACAAATTCCCTGATTCCCAGATCGAAAAGACAGTAATAATGGAGAAAAGGGGCCCGTTTTTTGGCATGCAGTAAAACTATGCATAATGGCTATTGATTGTTGGATCATTTGTGTATTAGATCGATTCAGAAAAATGTTTATATGAGAAAGAAAGGAAAATGAGGAAAAACATTGCGTATAGTAATTCTACTGTCAGAATTATATCTCCTTTCTTCAATTAGTTAGCTGCAGCCAAGGAATGTCATCATTGAAACACAATCATACCTTAAAGACACGAAAGACGTCCTATGCCTCCTAAGAGACCTGGAGATTGATACCACAAGTGACTGGCTTATAACTATGGACATTGAAGCCCTGTACACCAGCATTCCGCAACGACGAACCTTGGAGGTGGTAGAAAACATCATTTTACACAGGGAGTGGGATTTTGTTACCCCCCAACATTTTATCATGGAATGTGCTGAGTTGGCACTCACAGAAAACTTCTTCGAATTCGAACAGGTCATTTACCACCAAATAACAGGCACTTCGATGGGGAGCACATTTGCTCCCAGCCTGGCCTGTATGTATGTCCAACAGTTTGAAGATGATTTCATCAATAATGCAGTCAATCCATTCCAAAATCACATAAAGATCTGGAAACGTTACATAGATGACGTCCTGATTGTATGGAATGGAACAGAAGAGAACGCTACAGCCTTCGTCCAGTGGGTGAATCTTCAAGATAGCCATCTAAAATTCACTCACACTATCAATAAAAACCACGCAATCTTCTTGGACCTGGATATAACACTCACAAATGAGGGGATCATAACTAAAGTTCATAACAAACCCACCGACAAAAACAGCCTACTCCTTTATGAGAGCTATCATCCTAAAGCCCTAAAACAGAACTTACCAGTTGGTCAGTTCCTCCGTATCAGGAGAAACTGTTCCGAGAAAAAGACTTACACTGAGCAAGCAGAACAACTTGAGAAAAAACTGGTTGAACGCCATTATCCGAGGAAACTGGTGAAGAAGGCTAATAAAAGAGCCAGAAACAACCCAAGGGAGGCGCTTCTGGAAAACGTGGAAAAGGAGAAAACCAACAGACCGGTCTGCGTCACCACTTTCACCCCAATCTCAAACTCAGTCCAGAAAATTATTCAAAAAAGATGGCACATACTTAACAGCACTGGAAAACATTGGGAACCACCACTGTTCGCATACAAACGGAATAAGAATCTCAGAGATGAACTAGTACATGCCCAGATGAACACACATGAGAATACAGACCAACTAAGACTCTGGGATCAACCACCAGTGGTTGGCCATTTTTCTTGTGGCGGATGCCAGTCGTGCAATCTTACTAAGAACACTAAATCAGTGGACATTGGAACCAACAGACCGTGGCAACTAAAATCATTTAGCAACTGCAACACGGATAATGTGATATATCTACTGACATGCCCTTGCCAACTTCAATACGTAGGGATGACTACGAGGAAAGTGAGAATTCGTATCAATGAGCACCGCAGCACAATCAGGTGCAAAAAAACGAACACCAAGTTAACCCGACACTTTACTGAGAAAAACCATACAGATACAGACCTACAGTGGACTATCTTGGAGGTTATGAAGAAAACGAAATTTGATCTCACGAGGGCTCTTCATGTGAGGGAACAACGTTGGGTGTACCGCCTACGCTCTCATGAGAAAGGTCTCAATGATGACATTCCTTGGCTGCAGCTAACTAATTGAAGAAAGGAGATATAATTCTGACAGTAGAATTACTATACGCAATGTTTTTCCTCATTTTCCTTTCTTTCTCATATAAACATTTTTCTGAATCGATCTAATACACAAATGATCCAACAATCAATAGCCATTATGCATAGTTTTACTGCATGCCAAAAAACGGGCCCTTTTTCTCCATTATTACTGTCTTTTCGATCTGGGAATCAGGGAATTTGTGAATGCACTCGTTTTTATAAAAGCAGTATTTTGCACATGGGCTACCAAACTATTTAGATCATTTTTTTTGACGTAGGTATGTCAAAAGATTATGCATCTCTGTTTTAATTAAACAAGGTTACCCTTGCTGAGCCAATCTCACTTCTTACGAATCTGTCCCCGTCCAGTGCACTGCACTAGTCAGGCTGCAGCACGCCCTATCAACGGCATCCTTTCGATCACTTGTTCCTCATTGGATGGAATATTCACACCCCCAGGCTCCTCACCAAGCCTACGTCACCTCCAATGCGCCTATCTCTCGTATAGAACCAGACAGGCCACAGCGCGCACTACGAACGGCGCTTTCCCCCGCATCTGATTGGACGACAAGCACACACCCCCAAGCTCTCCACCAATGAGCTTCCGCGTCTCTTTCACACGCGTACTCCGCCATTTCGATTCCAGGCTCTGTGCCCCACAGACACCGGGAACCCATCACCTGTTTCAGGTCCCGGCTACATTTATACAATTTAACAGCACATATAAGGCGGCGCCCGCTCTCTCCAGTCTTCGTAATCGGGAGGCTGGAGCGGACGCGTAGGACACAGGCATATTCTGCTACTTGTTACAGTAAGGGTGTGGATGATGTGAATGACTAAACGGCATGCGTGTGTATTATTACCTTGCATTTTATATGCTGGCTCCTTTTAGTGTCCCTTTCAAGACGGTATGGGATTCGCTTGCAATGTTGAACCATCATTCTGCCTGTGTGACGATATTTCTTGAATTATTTATTTTAAAGCATTGATTAAGAACTAGGCTATGTGCTTTTCTTCCTACAGAAGTAAATTAACAGTGGATCTCCACAAGTCCCTCCTTCCCCCTTGGGACAAGTTGTCCAACCGATTAGGGTAAGTTTGGTAGCAGTATTTACTGCTCCCAGGCTGCAATTGCTCACAAAAAGTGTACACAAATAGAGTGTCACAGAGTCACAAACACTATTTTTCACTTTTAGAGGTCAATGCATGCATTGTATTCTCTTTCTTTCTCCTTTTCGTTTACAGGTACGTTCGCTTCAACAAGTTCTAAATAAATTCTGTTTTCATCTTGTTTTATAGGCTTCACCTTTGGAAGCACCATAAGAAGTGAAGTGTGGCCTATGCCACACTCACGCAGTGGTAGTATCTTACCGACATATGGTAAGAACGGAGCCCTCACCTATACTTTGGTCCTGATGAATGCCGCGGACCCGACAGGGCCATTAAGGCAGAAACATGTTGACCACACATAGGACGGTTAGGGGACATTAAAACCCTATACACCGTCACACATATATTTTTAATATCATATAGTTGTCATTCACATTAAAATCACTTTTGACCACTATAATGATTTTTAACCTCACTCACAATCTCACGGGCCCCCACTTAACCATTTAGAAAGTGCATCCTTGTCGCCAAGTGTATGCCCGCCCTCTATCAAACGAAGGTTTTAGAGGGCGAGGACTGGTCAATGATGAAGCATGACACCAGGTGGTGTGTGAGACCAGTCCGCAACTTTTTGTGAGATGCCCACACCTACGACGTTCCTGTAACTCGTTTTGGGTTATCACACTAGGAGCGGCTTCTTGTGGTAAACTGGTAAATTTAGTTATCATCTGAAAGCTCTTTAGTGGAGTCTTTGGCTCCATCTATTAGCTGAGTATAGTTATTGCTCTGTTCCGTAATTAGGAGGTTTTTATATTTGGATAAGATGTTCTTGTAAAGGGAGAGCTCCCTCTCATTATTTTGTGCCCACCAGTGTCTTTCCTGTCTTCTACAGTTTTGCTTTTCAAGTCTGAGAGCCTCAGAAAACCAAGGGGCTGATGGGATTTTCCTATTGTTAGAGGTTTTTTTTTTATAAGGAGCTAATTTATCGGCCGCAAAGTTCAGCCAGTTGTTAAAAGGATGAGAAGCTTGTTCAGTATTTTCAGGCAGGTTAGGTTGAGATAGCATCAGGTGCTGGCTAAGCAGGTAGTTATCTATGTTCTTCCAGGCACGGGATTGAGAAAAATGATAATTCCCTAAACTCAGATGGTGAGGTTGTGTGACATTAAGTTCTATTGTAATGCTACATGCAGGGAGACATGGTTCCTTCTTCTTGAGAACTAATTACGCATATGTCAAAGGTATCCACTTAAACACATATTAGAGTGAAGAGGGTGTGCCTTGTTAACCTGCCAGAAACAGTTATGAATTACCGTTGTGAACAGCCAACATGCAATCATACAAGGATGGTATCTTTATCAGAGAAGCTCATAGTTTTGACAATATCTTTCTCAGTCAGTTATAGCAGTCTGAAAAGAGAAACTCCCTTCAACGGGAAGAGGGCTGTGCATTCTTCAGTGAGCGAGGGCGGATGAAAGATTCAATATGGGGTTTGATACCAGTTCCATGCAGGACTCGCTTCCTGATTCCTCCTTGTCACAAACCATGCTCAGGAGAGCCATAGCACCAAGATATAGGACCACATACATAGAAGAGTAGTAGCTGTGAGAGGGAAGGTGCTACCAAGCCTCCCTTATTTAAGTTTTCATTTCTGTGTACCGCACTACACCCAAGGGCATCGGTGTGCTGGACAAAGAACAAGGAGACAGCCTCATTACTCGCATTGAAACTGACGAAATCTTTAAAAACGATATAACAGGTGACTAATGTCACAAAAGAAAAGTGAACTGAAGCTGATAAGATGAAAGGAAGAAGAAAAGTGAAGATTTAATGTGATTAGCAGTGAAAGGGTAGAAAACCTAAGATTTTTAGATTTATTTACACTCCTAGTCCTTTACGGTGTGGTATGTTGTGTAGCTTTGCTAAAGTAGACAATTGCTACTAGTGCGGTACCATAGCACTAGAACCATCTTGAGCAAGTTTAGGTGGGCTAGTATGTTTGGGTGTAGAGGCATTTGGCTGTAGTATGACCCATGTTGGAAGTGTGAGGTCCTCACACAAGGTTGAGTCATGTTGTGGCTAACTTGCTACTTCTGATATGTCTGCCTATGGTTATAGGGTACGTGAGAATGGATAGAGGTCAGTTAATGCAGTAATAATGGAATGTACCTGAGTGTGTTTCCATGTCGCTTCCATCAGAGTTCAAAATACATTGATTATGTATGAAAACTTCCCTACGGTTTCTTGCACATATCTGGATGTAGGTGTTTGGAGTACCATATAGTTGTTGTGCACAAACAAATAGCTCAAGTACCCTAGAGGTTTCAGCTCATGAAGTATTAAATGTGACTGCCAAGTAAGACATCAACTTACCAAAATCTGATCCCTGACTCTCTTCTTAAGAGAATGACAGGCATTACGTTCATTGTCTCTAGTGCCAGTAGAAAGAGGAAGGGCAGGCAGAAGAACCACCAAGAGGGAGACCAGCAGCTCAAGGTATCATGATCCAAGGATCTCCTGTATCGTCATGGCTGAAGCTAAGGGATCAAGGCCTCTCCTGATGCACACCTGGTCGTGCTACAGGTGCTCTTCAGTGCACCCCAGGACGAGCAGTTGTTTATAAGGTGGATTGGAGGCAGGGTTCTCATGGTGGTTGCTGTTTGCAGCACTGCGCTCTGCGTTGAGTGGTGCATCTTGGCCATGGATGCGCTCTAGGAACCTTAGCACGGGTTGGCATCGAGGAGTGCTCTCTCTCTCTCGCTCATCCTCTGTGGTGGAAGGCCAGATTGTCAGAAATGGGAGTTGAGACAAATCCTGCCAGACGTGAGCTGCCGCCTCTCGTTCTAAAAACATGGCGCCTGCTGGGAGCATGTGTCACTTATGAGCTGGGGGGGAAACAACAGTTTGGCACCAGTGCTAACTGCTCCAACAGCAACAGGAATCTGTACTAGGGCCATTTAAGGGGCGGGAGACCAGCAGGTCTGAGAGCATCAGTGCAGATTTATGGTGGGCGCATCTTGCACACACTCTGCAAGAGCACAGGCCTTTGGTTCAGTCCGGTTAGGGTCAGTATGGCATGGTAGTGCAGCTTTAATTGTAGCAGGATGTAAACAGGTATGCAAATTTCCTGTGGGAAAGATACCGGCATGGTAATGTGCTTAACTGAAGCAACGCGAGAACCGGAATGGTAATTTATTAGCATGATAATTTACTGTGGGACTGTAGAAATTCGAATAGAAATTGGCATAGCAATCTGTGCTTAACTGGGGCATTGTGAAAGGTGTAATGGCAACGCGTGCTGTGCGTTACAGCTTTTGCAAAGCTGTGCTGCTGATGTCGAAAGTGCATGACTGCAATAGTTGTAACCTGAGGAATAATTGTGCTGTCTGAGCTTGTCAGTCTTCACCATAAGTGCAATCTGCACTTGGTTAGCAATTACAGCATAGGTAGACACACATGGCTGTTTGAGCATTGCTGCTGGCAATCTGAGCAGCTCTGGTAAACCTCAGCACACCACCGACACAATGAGCAACCCAGACATATAGAATCAGACACATTCTCTAGCCCTGGCCAATCTGAGTGGCACCCCCTGGACAGACTGGCATGTAGATCAGCACCCCCATGGAAGCCTGGCATGTTGATCATAATATTATTAACAGTGCAGTGGAATATCTGTGCATCTCCATAATATTATTGGCACACCCTGGCGTTCTGGGGTAACAGTTATATAATTGAAAGTGCCTTTGCGTGTCCTAACAACAGCCTGCCAAATACAAGCACATTCATTTTGATGAGTAACTAACAAATAGTTGGGCAATCATGTTTTACACTGTGCTAGAAATGACAGATTCGCCAGTGACATGAATGTTTATCTGCTGCCCATGCAGTGTTTCCACCCGGTGCATAATATTCTAAAAGGAACAAACAAATGTGATTTGCTGGGAGGGAGCATACTCTTCCATCAAACAGTGGCAATCCTGCAGAAGTGCGCTATTTCACGTAAAAAATCTCTGTAAAAACCTATAGCCGATGCATTTGAAAACTGTGGTTTGAAAAACACCATTTAGCCTTACTTTTAGGTCTCCACTCGCATGTTCTGCATGGGCTGTCTCTTCGAGACATGCTGTATGTAGAATATGGGATTGAAGCACCTGCCATCTTTTTAATTGGTTCCTGTTACTGCCCTTCATAAATGCCTTCTTTTGTTTGTTGAAGATACCTTTTGTAACCTCCCATGAGGACTGCCGGTGTACATGTGTTCTTACCCTTTCTGTTATTTATGTACGCTGAGCACTCTTTTTTTAGTATGCCTGCCTCTGCTCATGTTTTTGCAGGCTTCATGAAAGGTTCACCATGCTTGTTTATTTCAGAGAACTTCCAAGGTCTCAGCGCGGCCTACTATAACCCAAACCACACAAACACACTGAGGAATGCTGACAGGAATGAAAGTCGAAAATTTAAATAATGGCGAAGCCAAGTCACAGGCTATCTTTTCACTCCACATATGGTCTGCTGTCCCTATGATCCACTCAGCAAATGACGGAGTGCTCTCTCAGGAGACTCTTACTACATCAGCCCCTGTTGAGTTCTGAGCAGTGTTTCTTAGGAATCTGCCCCTTCACCAGAGGGGTTTTCCCATTGAGCGAGATATGCATCTCCATTCTAACTGCTTCCTGATTTATATTTTTTCTTTTCGGGATTGTGGTATAGAATCAATGCTGCCATCTAGTGGTAGGGAGTTATATTTGCATCGATTTTTTAATGAAACTGCCTTACACCTTGCCGGCAGACCACGTTGGGGCCACCAACGAAGTGGAATTTGCATCGCAAATGAAGAGTAGACGCAAAGCCACAAGGTCTGATCACGCCAAGCCTCACCAGTAAAATTAGCAAAGCATGTATGACACCTGCAAATAGCTTGGAGACCAATTCACCAAAATACTACTGTAGATGTGACAGCAAACAACGATGACATGTCCCATTGACATTGACTCCTTGTCCCATTGTTGGCTCCTTCAACAGCAAATGTGGTAGATGCTCTAGGAATAGCAAGGAGTGGAAAGTGAAGAAAACAGACAGGCTGTAAGAGTTGGGTTCTCTTTCTGCTCTTGTTGCTCCCTTCATTACACGTAAGACTAGGGTTAGCAAAGGGCAGAGGTATCAAAGGGCACAGCCAGTGAAAGCAGCTACTACCCATGGGTGTCACTAACTAAAATCCATGAAAAATGGCTATTGCCTGAGAAGTGCTTAACAATTTTTAGAGATGTATAGAAGCTCACCGAAGACTGACAAATTTAGAGGTCAGCTTTCTCTTTCCTCCCAAAAGCATAGATGCCCTGTGGCTGTAAGGAACAAGAAAACTAAAATGACCTTGCCGAGCTACTAAATTACCTTTACCTGTACCATTTAGCCTGTCATACACACCATAGAATCTATCTTGTGACCCCAGATGATTTGATTCTCACCAGTGCTTGAAATAAAAAAATAGAAGTGCCAAAACTCACTACTTCAGAGTACATGTTTCCTAATGAAAAGTGCCAGTACTCTCCCTTTAAATGAATTGACACAAGTCCTGAAAAGTGCAGGTAGTCTACCTTTTAAATTAAAGATGGTACTCAAAGATTGATCGTCTATGGAGTGCCGGCAAACAAATTCCTAGTAGAAATCTCAAATGAGTTGTCAGATCATGGAAGGTGTGTGCATGTGGAGTTGAAAAACCATAAGTGTTGGACTTGGCCCTTCTGGCAGGTTCACCCCTGAACTTTTTTTTGCTTTTTATTGGTGACTTGGTGTGGTGATTTTTTGGTTTCTGCGCACTTTCCCTGTGTCCCAGGGTAAAGTGCGTGCGCGCTCTGAGTGCATGTGGTGAGATAGGCCTGGCCTCCCATAGGAATGCATGGGGAATGTATGTGTCCCTAGTAGTTCCTGATGCGTGGGGTGTGCAGGCCCGAGTTTGGTATGTGCGGACTCGTGTGATTGAATGCTGCGCGATGATGTGTGCGGCGTGTATGTACCTAGTGTGGAAGTGCCACTTCTAGAAGTGGGCACTTCGGTGTGCAGTGTGAAATGTGTGCCTTGTCGCGTGATTGGCTGGTCATGTCATGTGACGGGCTAGGGATTCCCCAGAGTCAGGATGAGTCACCCAGTGGTGAATGGGGAGATCAGCAGCTAGATGGGTGGGAGGAGTACACCTGGGTCATGAATAGGGCAGGGTTTTCCCCCACACAATGCTGGCTCCGCCCCCTGTGGTGCGACTGACGACCCTAGCCCTGCCAGTGAATAGAGTGAGGGGCTGAGCACATCAAGGGTGCTCCCCAACCAGCTGCGACTGGTTTTCCCCCTCACCCTGAACCCAGAACAAAGGGTTTTACTGTATAAAAATGGGGCTGTGTCCCCACAGAAGGTGTTCTCTGCCAGGATCTTACCTGAGGGGGGCTGCTGCTGCTGGACCAGAGGACCGCCACTTGGACTACCTCCCTGCCTGGAGGCCCAGTGAGCTGGCTCTGGGTCCAGCCTTGCCCCCACCCCTGCTGCATGCAGGGAAGAACTTTGCTGGACTTTGTGGTTCTTTTTATCCTAAAGCACCAGGAAGTGCTTTCCTTTCCCTCATAGCGCTGGGAGCGCTTTATGTGGGTCCCTAAGCGCCTGGGAGCGCTTTTCTTGGCTTCATAGCGCTGGGAGCGCTTTATGTGGGTCCCTAAGCGCCTGGGAGCGCTTTCCTTGGCCTCTAGCGCTCAGGAGCGCTTTATTGATGCCAGCCGGTGCCCACCCGGCGTTGACCCCGCTTATTTAGTTATTTGATCGAGCGGGAGCCCACCCCGCATTGTGGTGTGCTCGCGGGTGCCCACCCCGCTAATTTGTTTATTTTACGGCGGGTGCCACCCCGCCGTATATCGCATCTGGAGAAAATCACCGCCGCGGCCCTTGGGCGAACCGGAAGTCAGGCGGCCCGTGTGGGGACGTGGGCGGGACATAGCAGCAAGCAGGAAGCGGACGGGAGCCTACCCCGCGCTCCTGCACTGAAGCCGGAGAGCGGTGCTGAGTGACGCGGGGTTCCCGTGAGAGCGAGGGAAGCCCCGCGCCGAGAGAGAGGAACGGAGTGCCCCTACGAGCGGCCCGGTGAGTAGGGGAGGGCCCGGGGGCTCCGTGGGGCTGGTACTCTCTGTTACAGAGCGCGTGGACGCTCTGAATGTTACGGGGGCATTATTTCTTGAGCGCCGAGGTCGCTCCAACGAACGGGGCATCTCTTCCGTGTTTTGAGTGGCCCCAGATGGCAGCGGGCCACTCCAACCTTGCCCCCAGTATTTCTCGAGCCTAGAAGGCTCTAGGGGGCAGTGCCTGCTGTTCAGAGCCCACGAGGCTCAGGGGGCCTTAAGTGTTGAATCAGAGCGGCCCCATAAGGCAGTGGGCCGCTCCAACGAAGGGGCACATTATTATTTAGAGCCTGCGAGGCTCTAGGGGGCATTTCAGTTGTTTCAGAGCCCTGGGAGGCTCCAACGTTGGCCCCAGCATTTCTCCAGTTGCCCAGCACTTAGTGGGCAACTGCCACGTGTAGGTTGTGCTTTGTGCTCCTGACTTGCGCAGCCTGCGCTGCATGGCCCTGACTCTGCTGGACACAGGGCGTCCTAGCCCCGACAAGGCCAGTTGGCCTAGGGACTGCCACAGATAGTGGCTAATGTGAGTTTTTGCGCCATTGTTCCTTTCCTGCACCTCTGAATGTGTTTATGCGTCATGTGCTTTGCTTTACACCTCTGAATGTATTTTATGCATCCTGTGTTTATGTGCTTAGACCCCTACAGGTAGAGTGATACTTAGGTGGTTGGTTTTCTCCTAGTACAGGTGGTACTGGTGAGGTCCTGATTCCCTGCGCAGTATTTTCCTAAGGTGGTTAGGGTTGCGTAGGTGGTACTTTCTGGTTATCAGGAGTTACTGATTGTGTGTTGTATATGTTATTGTGTGCTATGTTCTAAAATATTATTCCTACGTTCTAAGTGCAATTTCTACAAAGTGCTAATTCCTGACAGTGGTCCATGTGACCCTGTCCCCTGTATATATAATCCCTTGTAAATTCTGCCCGTGCCTGTTGGCACATTGTAAAGTGTGTGTTTTTATCTGATGTGTGGTGTATAATACAATGGCTATTTTTATAGAATACCTTGTGTGGGGTTTCCTTTGTGATGGGCCTTGGGTGTTGTTGCTGGGTGCGCGCGCAAATGCTTTACACATCGCCTCAGGGATAAGCCTGTCTGCTCGTGCCAAGCTACCAAGGGGGTGAGCAGGGGTTATCTTTGGCGTGTAACTTCCTTGCCCTGACTAGAGTGGTGGTTTCTGCCTGACTTTGGCGCAAGCCTTAGCCAACCAGAAATCCCATTTCTAACAATAAGTAATTAAAAAAAATAGAGAGAGAAACACAGGATGCAAGATGGAGGAAGGACAGGCAATATTCCATCACTTGGACAAACCACATATTTACATCACCACAGTTGTAGACTCACCCTGCACACTTCTAGTCCGTGGATGATATCAGCCCTAACCTCCCCTCACATCCAACCAGCACCCTGTTAAATCTAAACGGAGAGCCAACAAAACACTTACAAACTCCAAAGCAATAGGCATTGGCTGCAGTTCATCAAATTACTTTTAAGACAAATCATATTACCATCCTTTAAATCAACGCTGAACACATTAACCCAGGGTTTTGTGTTGAATAACATTTCTTTAGGACTACTGTTATATTCTTTTTCTGTGTGTTTTCTTTGGAAATGATGTCAGAATGCTTGAAGTCAGCGTAAAATGTGGTAGATATTAGTCTTACAGTTGCAAATTTTAGAAGTGAAGGGGCTGAGCTTGGAACAACACAGCTCCAGGTGGGGCGCTGCAACTAATACTGATCCTATAATTGAACCTGAATGAATCTTCCTAAAACACCATATCTGAATAGACCCTATCACATCTTAGCATAGGCAAAGAGGTTGGAATTCGAACCCACATGTGCAGTGTAACAATATCTAGTCATTCTCAATAAAGTTCTGTCAGGGTTTTGAAGAATAATGTATGCTGGAGCGTGGCATGGTATATCTGTGATGCGTGTGTTTGTATGTGCACACATGTGATTTGTGAGTGTGTATATCTGTAGCACTTGTATTTGTATCTGCAAACGTGTCATTTGAGTATATATGTATATCTAGGGTTCCAGTGTTTGTATGTGCGCATGAGTGATTTTCATCTGCTGTCAGGGAAGAGGGAGGGCATGTTTCCATTTTTACAAAATCTGAACTAATAATATTGGTAAGAAGCACAATTTGTGGTAAACAATCCTCATATGCTGTTGAGTGTCTGGCTCTGCGAGGTGTGCAGGGGCTCACTCACTTTCCTCAGCTCCAGGGCCTAGGGTGGGGGGCATGCACTGCCCCCCGCACCATCCTCCGACTCCCTGTGATTTTACTCAACACCCCCACTGCTCTCCAATGTCTTTCCCACACTCCCACCTCGTGTTGTTCACGGCATGTTTTTAGAAGAATTGGAAATAGAGCTTTTACTTGCCCTTGCTTCTGCTGTGCATTGTTGGCAAACACTGAAAAGAGGTCACAAGCTGGATTCCTTTGAGTTTCAGGCTGCTAGTCCATGACTTGGTTCCTTCCAGTGCAATTGGCTGCCCATCTTTCCCTTCCATGTCCAACATTGCTCAGAGCCTAAACGTCCACATTTCCACATGAAATTCTGGTTTTTCTCCTAGCTGGTGGAGCGGGCAGCTCTGAGGAACATGTGGATGCAGCCCATTGCACACAGCCTGGAGTACATGGATCCTTATTAGAAAACATTTTCACTGATGGCTCGTGGCTTGTTTCTATTATTGTGTTAAGCATTCTCCCCTTTGATGAAGTGGGCTCTCATTTATTCTGGGCCTTGTGTCCATTATTTTAAGGCTTTGAGCAGCTCATCGACACCCAGAAGTAGTATGGCCAACTCCTATTATGTAATCTACTATTACATAAACTATTAGCACTTACCCTTAAATCCACCAATCTACGCACCAAAATGACTCATTTACAGACAAGGATGGTTCACAAAAAATTCTCAATCAAGACATCCTTGAGGTATTTAGGCATTTCTATGAAAGGTTATATACCCCTCAATTGTCATGTGATAAATTCACATGTCAGGAGTTCCTTCACCCCTTTTCATTGCCCACAGTTTCTGACACTGATAGATTGTGTTTGAATAAACCAATAGATTCTGAGGAAATTGTTAAAGCTATTAAAGCCATGCGGTCGGGCAAGGTTCCGGGCGCGGATGGCTTCCCAATTATCTTCTATAAGACTTTTACACGCTCCATCATTGGTCATCTGAAAAGAGTTTTCGATCAATATGCCTTGTCAGGCAGAATCTCAGGCCCGGCTGCTGAGGCCACCATTATGGTCATTTCGAAAGAGTGCAAGGATCATTCTTATCCAAAAACACTACTTTCATTTCCCTTTTAAATATGGAAGCCCAAATCTATGGTAAGATCCTATCGAATAGATTGGAACCCTGTATCCCTAATCTAATTCATAGCTCACAACCTGGCTTTGTCAAAGGCCGTCTCGCAAGAGATAACATCCACACCTTCTGTCATATTATAGAAAAGGCTCATTTAGCAACATTCCTTCGGCTGCAATTGCTCTTGATGTGGAAAAGGCAATTGATAAGGTTTTCTTGCCTTTTCTACATGCCATTTTGGAACCTCATGACCTAGGTTCCTCTTTCACTAACATGATCTTAACTCTGTATGTGAACTCTAAGGCAAACATTAGAAGTAATGCCTCTACTTCCTCTTTTTTTTACCTACACCAAGGTACAAGACAGGGGTGCCCCTTTGTTCCCTACTTTTCTTACTTACAATTGATCCTCTAGTTGGACTGCTTAACTCTTAACCTAACATTAAAGGTCTTCAATTTGGTCATTTTGCATTTAAGATGGCTGCATATGCAAACAATATCCTTATATTCTCCTAGGATGTAGAATTGGCTATCCCCTCGATAATAAGCATTATCCAGGAATTTTCGAAGGTTTCCAAGGTATACACTGAATAAAGATAAAACCGAAGTATTCCCTGTAACTTCCTTATGCTTTCCTTCTCATTTGGGCATCTCAGGTCTGAAGTGGAAGTCCTCTCACCTTAATTATTTGGGTATCTGGTTCTGTAGAGATCTCGCGGAAATAGTTTCTTTCAATGAATCACATACACATGTCAAAGTTAAAGATCATCTATCCAATAACTGGTCTCCTAAATTCATTTCCTGGTGGGGAAGACTGCATCCCCTCAAAATGATGATTACCCCGATAGTTAATTTTTTATCCTCAATACTCCCTCTAAGGCTTTCAACCAACTTTTCCAAGAACTTGACAAACTTACCTCTAAGTTTCTTTGGAACAATAAACGAGCAAGGATCTGGTATACATTTTTTAGGAAGCCGGATGTATGACGTTACTACGCCATCCATTACCCCGCAGTAGGTTACAACGCGGACGTTACATCGTCTGCATTGTTACCACGGAGGGCTGTACATCGCAAGTCGTTTCTACGACTTGCGCTAGGTGGCGCAGGACTTAGGAATAGTATAAATTACTATTCCTACTCCAGTTAGCGCAACAGCAGGGAATGTGTTGGATTTACAATCCAACATATTCCCTGGTGTTGTGCGCCATCTAGCGCAAGTCGTAGAAACGACTTGCGATGTAATGCCATGCGTGGTAACAACGTGGACGATGTAAAATCCGCGTTGTAACCTACCCGCGTGGTATTACCAGCGTTGTAAACGCTGTTTCCCTAGGAAGCCGGTTGCCCTGGGTAGTTGTAACTTTCCGAATTGGCACCTCTATCAAACAGCCTTCCCAGTGTCTCAAGGGGTGGTTTAGTATACCCCAGATTCACTTTACTCTCCTCCATGGATACGTATTAAACAATTTCTTTGTCACCCCTATAGTCTATCGTCCTTCATCTCAATGACAAAATTTGGCCCCTCACATTCTCATCGCTTTCTTTCAGATACAGTAACTGCTTTAAAGGTCATTGACCAGAGGCTCAAGATCCGTTTTAATAATTCTAGGAGGTCATCTCTTTGGTTTAATCCAAAACTTGCCTTTGGTTTCGATCCCCACCTTTCTGTTGTTTGGGCTTCTAAAGGCATTAAGACTATTCAGGACCTTTACGATATTAATTGGGATCCGCTTCCTTTTGCAGTTCTTGCTACAAAATATGATCTCTCTAATCTGGACTTTTATAGCTTTTTGAAGATAAAGGTTAAACTCAAAAAATTCAAATTTTCTAAACATTTGTCTTTATTTAATCATCTAACCCTTTGGCTCCGGGCGGGGCATGTAGCGTCCCAGCCAAAAACATTTTTATCAAATCGGCAATCCCCACAACGTCCATCTATTTATACCACATGGTCCAAACACTTTGATAAAGTGGTTTATGTACATATTTGTGCGAATGACTGGCTTCTGATTGGTAATCTCTCCCTACGCAATAAAATTGCTCCAGCCGTTATCCAATCCACATTTTTTACAATGCACTTGCTACATTGGACACCTGCTCAGCTATACAATTTGAAGCTAAGGGATAATGATAGGTGCTGGAGTTTTTATTTGGAACCAGGCATGCATCAACACATGTTTTTTGACTGTACGCTATTACCTGATTATTGGGCCTCTATACAAAGACTTTTATCGATTATCTTTAATATTCCTATTACCTTATCCTTCTCAATGGTAATATTGGGTCCCTGGGCCTCAACTGTCCCTCTACCTCTAGACAAGACTGACATTTCAATGCTGGACTTACTTTTACCTATTGCAATGAAAGTGATCCTCACAGAATGGAAGTCCTTCCAACACCTTTCTTTTAACACTTTTTGGGCCTTGGTATCCTTTCTTTGTAGCGCACACACACTGCACTCTGATAGTCCCTCCACTCCACTTATCTCTAGCGTAGTCTGGCATTCCTTGGAAAATTATGTTCAACTCTGCGCTCAGGACTCTGGGGCATACACCTCTAATACCTGAACCATTTAAGATTTTTCCTCTTTTTTTTCAATTTTTTCTTCTGTAGCGGATGTTCCACTGTCGTACCTCTACATCTCCCTCCCTATCCTTTTCCTTCCAATTACAACTCCACAACTAACAATTCCAATGCAACCCACATAATTGCACTCCAAACCAAACCAAATACATCCATTCCACTCCAAAACACATAGATTAAAGACATTGTCATTTACATTGCCAATATCTCTAACTCTCGCGAATGCAAGACCTATTGCATTGCAAATGCTTGTTCCTTCTTGGCAGGAGAACCAAATCAATCTCTTTGAGGACTGACAGACTCATTTGATGCTGTGACTCACTGAGTGCCATTCGGTTCTGGTTTATGTCCCACTTGTCTTACGGTTCAGCAAGCACCAATGGAGTTCATTAACTATTGTATAATACATTTAATGTCCATAACAGAACATACATCCAGGAGCTGGCACATCTCAGCTTCAAGCACATATCACATCACATCACAAGTCCTCACTCAGGACTCACTAATACACTCATTAAAAAATCTTTCAGGACCTTATAAAACAATGCCCACATTCCAGTTGCAAACCATTCTGAGGAGCAGGCTGGGGTGAGACAACCTCACAGTCTTCAATCCCTCTCACATGATTGGTTTCAGACATAACTGCTCTGCCCACCTCAGGTACTATGACACACATCCCCTCTTTTTCAAGACTGGGATAAAATGCACCTAAACATTCAGAGCCTCATTTACATGAAACTGGCGCGGCGCCGCAAGCCATTTTGCAAGCCGAGCAGCATCATTGTAAAAGCACAATGATGCATCGTACTAACAATACAACGCTTTTGTATGTTTTCCCCTGTGCTGGTGCACAATTGCCTACCATGCACCAGCGCAGGCACCCTTGCGTCATGGTGCAAGGGTGCCTGCATTGTGGGTATTGTTGTTTTGGAAAAGGAAGGGACACCTTCCTACACGAAAACAATCACTGATGGTATTTTCCTCTTTCTATGCATGCTGCATAATGCAGAATGCAAAGAAAGAGGAAAAACTAGGAGAAACGTATTATTCCTCGTTACGCCATTTATGATTCTGATGCATTCCCAGCTTTACAAAACGTTGTAAATCTGGGAATGTGTCAGGTTCCATGGATGTTGCGTGGGAACACCCACAGCAACACCCATGGAAGGGGCCCATATTTACAAGGCCATGACAAGTCATGCAGGGTGACTTAACATGGCCTTGTATATATGGGCAGGCTCACTGCGCCGCTGGTGTGTCAAAAAAGTGACGCACTTGTGGTGCAATGGCCTTTGAATTGAGGCCCTCAAGCACTGATCTCTCTCTTTAGGATTAATGGCAGGTAATTTCACTACTATATACATCATGTGACACCTTTCCTGAATGATGTGGTAGCTGACCTTGGGTGGGTTGTCTGCCTCAGTCTCTAAGTGGGGTGACTTGCTTGTTATGTGCATCAGTGACCTATGCAAGTCCATGGGTATTGAGCCAGGCTCATTGCTCAGTTACTCACCCGGAAGCCTCAGGTGGCTACCCGTGACCCCCTCCAGCCTCCCAGAAGTTCTCTCTGATGGTCCCAATCAGTGCACTTCATTTACAACTATAATTCAACCAATACTCATTAGCCTGCATTTCTTTAAATTATAACAGGGCCACTGGAATTATGTGGCAACGGAGGACCAAACAACAAGGCTGACTAATGATGTGCCAAGAAAAGGCAAACTATGCTGCAGAATGACCAACGTATTGGGCAGTGTTATTTTGCTATTTCATCATTTTGTCACAAATGAATACCATCTGAGCAAATGTTTTACTTCATTAGTACCAGTCTAACACCTGTACACAGCAATCAGAAACTGAAAAGTAACCAGTTAATATTTTCAAAGAGTCTGGAACTACGCAAGACACAATGTAGCACTTTTTGCTATATTTTGATTCATTTCAGTTAGACATTTTTTGTTGAAGTCTGAAAATTATGCAGCTGATGGTTTACGTGAAAAATGCAATAAATCCATAACTATGCAGAAAACTTTGCAGTGGCAGAAATGCATCCACTGCCCCTTAGTATGACTAAGCTGACAGATTCTTTCTCATTTATAATCACACATGGGTGAGAGAGAAGACCATGGGGGTAAATCCACTCACGTTCCCAGGACAAATCACTAATTAAAACAAGAGTGGAACCTAAGACAAAACATCTGTAGTTATTTTTGTAATATGGTAAATAATGCATTAAATGAATAACTGATTGAGTTAGAAAGAGTAGAAGAGAACCAAACACCAAGATATTTTATTTTTGCAGGGCACCAGGTAAAATTAGTGTTAGTGAATATATATTGGTAACAAAGGGAGTTCAAAGGTAATACCTCTGTTTTGGAGCAGTTCAACTTATATCCCGAGATACTAGGATACAATTGAACTTCCTGCAAAAAGGGAGAAAGAGAGGAAATAGGATTAGACATATACACCAGAATGTCATTGGCGTACGCTGACAGTTTAGTTTATATAGAGTTATGTATAAATCCTGAAATAAGTTAATTAACACGAATGACATTAGAAAACATTCGAGCATTGTCAGCAGCCAATCTGCCCTTAATAAAACCAGATTGATCCGTTTTAACCAATAGTGGGACAATATTCTCAAGACCTTGCAGTCATAATTAATTAATGAGATAGGGCGATCATTTTTACAAAGGGTGTGTTCTTTATCGGGTTTGGGAGTAAGGACAATTAAAGCTTCCATAAAGGAACCAGATGCCTTAGAATCTTCTAGGAAGGAGTTAAAAAGAGCAAGAAGTTTAGGGGCAAAAATAGAAGAAAAAGTAGAGAAAGATTCAGCTGAGAGGCCATTGGGACCAGGTGCTTTAGATTTTTTAAAAGATTTAATGGCATCTGTTATTTCTTGGAGCGTAATCTCAGCTTCTAATACATCAACTTCGTCTGACAGGGGTGGGGGTTTAAGAAAACCAGTAAAAAAGGTGTGTATATTTTGACTAGAGGGGTTCGTATCATCAGAATACAGTGGCTGGTAGTAATCTTGAAATGTAGTAGAAATATCTTTATCGGAGGACGCCAATTTATTGGTGAATTCATTTAGGATAGGACCAATAATTTTATGTTCAGATGTAAATTTTTTTTTTAATGGCCAGCAGTTTGCCAGCTTTATTTTGGCCCACATGGTATTTGGACTTAATTCTAAGAAGGACATTACAAGCATCAACTGTGGCAAGTTTGTTAAGAGCAGATTTGACCTTAATTAACTCATGGAGAGTCAAGGGGGATCTAGAAGCAAAGTAAGTATGTTACAGCGATTTGAGCTGTTGTAGTAGAGTTATATACTTGGCCTTAGTGGTTGTCTTCTTTCTTGCTGAGTATGCAATAGTAAAGACACGAAAAGAGGCCTTAATGGCATCCCAAGTATTAGGAAAGGAAGTATCCCAAGGATTATAAATATTAAAAAACGTGTTGATAAAGGTAGTGGCTTCAGAGATGAAATCATTATTTGACAACAAAAAATATTACGTTTCCAACTACCACATTTTGGAGTACTCAGGTAGAGGTCAAGTGCGGAAAGGACAGGAGCATGATCAGAAATAGAAATAGATCCAATCTCGGGAGATTGGATAGATGGAAGTAAGGGTTTACTCATCAAAATATAATCAATTCTAGAACGAGTATGATGGACATTAGAAAAAATGTAAATTCAAAGGAATCAGGGTTACAGGTTTTCCAAACATCAAATAATGGACGCAAGGCAATGGCCGATTGAAATGATCTGTGGGATTTATCAGGATTAAATTTGCATTTGGACTGTCTATCAGAAAATGGGTCTAGCCATTGGTTGAAATCACCAGCAACAAAAATGTTAGGATTATCAATGGAGGAAAATAAGATCTTGATGTTATTCCAAAAGTCAGCGTCTGGTTTAACTGGCCCATAAATATTAAATAAAACAAATTCTTTATTGTGAATAACAACCTTAGCCATTACCCAAAGTCCATCAGTATCACATTGTGTAGATAGAATTTGTACAGGCAATGAGTTATGAAATAGAATAGCAACACCACCCTTACGATTGGAGGCTGGGGAATAAACAACTTGGCCTACCCACTGTCTCTTTAATTTAAGAGACTCTGTATAATTACAATGAGTTTCTTGTATGAACGAGACATGAGAATTCAGTCTAGACAAATGAGAGAGTACCTTTTGTGTTTTAACGAGGTGTCCCAGACCACGAACGTTCCACGTGAAAACATTACACATATTGGGAGGAAGGGTAGGTAATACATGAATGGAGATTATACACTTCAGGAGTACAGCTGGAAACAGAAAAACACCACTTATTAGATAAATATGAAAGACAAATTGCACAACAACAAAGAACGATGATAAGCACATTCATCAAACAGAATAATAAAGAAAAACAAGGACAAACAAGGAAGGATAAAGAAAAGGAAATAGGAAGAAAAAGAGATATATCAAGGAAAGAGATCCAGATCTAAAACAGACGGAATGACAGAGAGAGAAATATTAAGAAATGGAAAAATGAACAGCCATAAGGAACCTGATAGACAGAAGAAAGAAAAAAAGTTATAGACGTTGGCTAGAACTATCAACGGAACTTAGTGAGAGACTTTGGAGAAAAGACTTCAATTTAACAGGGTCATCAAATGAGCGAGTAGAGCCATCATGAGTAATTTTGCACAGGCAAGGGTTCAAAATGCCATAGTGAAAATGTAGCTGTCTCATCTGAGGGCAAAGGGCCAGAAATTCCTTTCGTCTGGTATTAGTAGCATTGGAGAGATCCTGAGAAAGATAAACCGTGTGACCAGACCATATAAGGCGACGCTTCACTTTTGCTGCTTGAAGCACAAGCAGGAGATCTGTAAATTCCAGAAATAACATTTTAATTCCTCTAGGTCTAATAGAGTTCGGTTGAATACGTCCAAGGGGATGTGCACGTTGGATATTTAATGAAGGCTCAAGTGGAAGATCTAGCAGCGCGGGCAGGAACCTCTTTAGAAAAAAAAGGAGGTCGTGACCCTCCAAATTCTCCGGTAAGCTATATAGACAAAGGTTATTACGTCTGTTACGGGTTTCAAGATCCTCAGTATGCAGCTTAAGACATTGAATTTCCTGTTCTAGGATAGGAATCTTAGTACTAACATCATGTAAATCACTGATATGCTGTTCCATGTCAAACACCTTTGCTTCCATAGTAATTCACCTGTCTTCAATTTGTTGAAGCTTCTCCTTAATAGAGGACATAAAAGAGTTCAATCCCTTCACCTCATCAAGAATAGTATCAAGGACAGGATTATGAGATGACAAAATGGGTGAAGGGGGTCATTTTTAACTCTCTTGGGCTTTGTACCAGAAGATGAAGCTCTGACAGAGGTTGAAGTGTCACTAGCCATCGTGAAACATCGAGAAGGACGATGCAACACCTTTAACCCCTTCGATGCGTGTGACGGAGCAGTTCCGTCATGCGCGTCGGTCACGCTGTGCGCATGACGGAACCGCTCCGTCACGGACCCGCCAGCGCACGGAACCTTCAGCACGGCGCGGTAATCCACGCCGCGCTGAAGGGGTTAAAGGAGATCTCAGCCTGCCCATATGCTATGTAATGGTCCTGACTCAAAACTTTACGAATCAGCAGTATGTCATCCAGTTCATTGACATACTGCTGATTCGTAAAGTTTTGAGTCAGGACCATTGTCTGTTGTACTAATTCGATTCCCAGGTCCTTGACTTCCTTGGGAAAACCCCATTTTTGTAATGGCCATATGCTATGTAAACACGCTGCAGAGGGAGATAAGAATGGAGAAGAAATGCTAATCAACCAGAAAAAGGAGAAAAAAAAAAGCATTCCTGCTCTTCCTCTACTTCTGAGAAAATAGCTTCTCAGCAAATGTGTGCAGGATAAATTAAGCAAAGTCAATATAAAAAAGAAAAAAGCAGAAAATGATGTGAGGTGCCCATAGAAAACAGAGGCTCAGTCAAATCAGGATGTGCCTTAGAAAGGAGGCATAGCTGACTATGCAAATGCTCATGTTGAAGGAAATAAAAATAGCAGCAGGTACAATAAGAAGAGAAAAAAAACGTTGCAGAGCGTTAAGTAAACAAAATGCTGGTTTTTCCTCAGTAGGAGATCTGGAGACACGAGCGGCAGGCTCAAAAATGGTGGCCGCTCGCGTTTATGAGTAGTGATTCACCGCCGCTGCCACTGGGTCCAGCAGGGATGCATACGAAGTCAGAGCCGCTCCAAATGCTGCTCCGCCCATCAAGAAACACAGAAACGGAGGTGTCTTCCCTCCGACACCAGTAAAATGGGCTGAAATGCTAAAAGAGCTCCGCGTCAAAGCAGAGCTCAGCCCAGTGCCACCATCTTGCCACGACGCGTGACCACGCCCCCCCCCACCTTTCTAATCTCTAAATGTGTTAAATACTCTATGGTGATATCTGGGCGACAACTCTTGTATGTATGTATATGGTACTTCTATAGCACAAGCTTAGCCTGAAGGCAAAGGAGCAGTGCATGTGGTCAAAGACAAGCAGCATAAGGTCAATGAGTGATAGGAGAAGCAGCTGGGTTGTGCATTGTTAATGCAGTGTGATATCACGTCCTACAAAGAGGTGAGTCTTCAGCTTGTTCCTAAAATGGAGCAGTGTTTGGAAGGTCCTGGTGGATACAGGAATGTTGTTCCCTTATCTCTTTTGATGTCTCTAAGGTAGCATTCAACTAGTACAGTGAATGTTAAAAGGTTCCTGAGATTTTACAACTATACTGAGCTTCTCAAAGCAACACCTGACCACAATGGAAAGGGGACTTTCCTTATGGCACATTTTTGTCTCTGTAAAAAGTTCTTCCAGTGAAGCTTTTTATGTCGTAAACGCTCTGGTGTGACTAGGAACTATATTTGTGCTATTGAAACAACTGAATAAATAAAACAAAATGATAACAATAATGATAATTATTGGTTATTTGCTCTCAAAGTGGATTTTTCCTCCACTGCAATAGTGAACTCCAAAAGCCCTCCTGAGAATGGACCCCAGTCACCAGGTGCTGCATTAGGCATACTCAACATATGTTTACCTTTAGGTGACGCCACATTCCAGAGTCCAGAGCTTGGCTGGCCACTCTCCTACTCTGGCATTTTTAGGGAGGGCTGCACGCTAGTGGGCATCCTTCAGGGCAGGGTTGGCTGCCATGATCGAGTCATTCCCCCATGGCCCATTCTCTTCTTAAACCTTTGTAGCGTGGGCTGGCTTGAACATTTTTGTCAGGTTTTTCAGTGTAGCTCCGTCAATGTCCATCTCTCATGCACACCCTTCACCAATTCACACCTCTTCTGCCAATAACCACAGACCTCTGTTTTCTTCTGACGGGTTCTGCTCGGCCTGAAAAGCTATAAGAGATCTTCTTATCGGTCATTCGTTATTGAGTCTTAGCTCTCGGGCAATTATTCTATTAACGAGGATTTCCAGTGTAGAAGAAGAAAAAAACTGTTCTCTTTACCCTGCTTTGTTCCTCTCACAATCACCAACAATTGGTATTCTAGAATGGTACTTTGATTGATGTCCTCGTGGGTTTAGAGACCTTTTGTGACATCATTCCCAGGATCGGCCCTTTAAACAATCTTTGTGAACCAGCCATTCACCCCCTCAGCCCTGCGGACACGGAAGGTCGACCTCTGCTTCATTGCAAATATTTCCGTCTTGAACAATCTCCAGGACATTCTTCAGCTTGGCAGACTTTCCACTCCTGGCCGTCTCTGGACAGTGCACCTGCCGGACAGGTTAGGACTCTCTCATGCTGGCAGCCTGCACCCAGGCACTGTTGACACTGTCCTTGCTGTGCCATTGCACTCCAGTGCAACACGGATCTAACAAAGTAAACAAACCTGCTCTCCAATACCCTTTCATT
The DNA here is from genome assembly GCF_964204655.1 of Triturus cristatus. Classification (NCBI taxonomy): domain Eukaryota; kingdom Metazoa; phylum Chordata; class Amphibia; order Caudata; family Salamandridae; genus Triturus; species Triturus cristatus. The sequence continues at coordinate 993,322,902 of NC_140580.1, forward strand.
CTCCACAGTGGAGAAACCTACAACGCGTGGCACCCTCCTCGTACCAACAGCTCACGGAATAATGCCCACAGCTTTTCACTGCTTTGGCGTATCATGTCACATTTCACCCTGTTCTTCCTGCCTCTCATAAAATCTCCAAGGCATTAACTCAGACCTTCACCTACGCATGCATCCCTGTCTCTATCGATGCAGGCCTGCTACATCTCGAAGTGTATCTTCTAGACTGCCAGGTACATGCTGAGCATTTCACCAACAGAGGACACGGTGGTATTTCAATACAAAATGATACATTTTAGCGGCATTTCTTGGGTCAAAAAGAATACTAAACTATTAGATTTAGAAACTGAACACACTTCTGCGCCTTTTCACTCTTGCATTAGGGAAAAGAAGGCGCTATGGTGCATATTTCTACCTAATCCTGAGCATGCCATGAGGACACTGACACTGTGCTGCCACTTATTAGAACCGCCACTGTATGTTGTCCTGAAGACAATCTCAGAGGAGAGCAAGATGGATGAAATGCAGAGCGTTGCCCCTATATTGTCGCATTTCAGACATTTAGTGGAAAATGTTATAAATGGTACATTTTACTTAATCTGTTGCGGGGGTAAAATCGCAGTACGGAATATATGCTGATGCCAGCTCTAATCTGCCTACACCGGACCCACAGGCTTGCTGTATTCCATAATGCCACACATAAGGGAATTAGGCAGTCAACAAGGGTTAGGGACAATTATCGGGATCATGGCAACTCTTTCTTTAAATTCTTGGCAAAGTTGAAGTTGTGGCTTGTTTTGAGTATTATTATAAGAGGAGCCATATGATGTAAGGCTTCTGTCGTCCAGCTAAAGCCCACAAACTAAGGAGTCCAGGGTGGGAACACTTGCATTGGTCTCAAAATGTTTCCCAATCACAATGTACCTGAGAGAGTAGTAATCAGTGGAGTAATGCGAAATGATGGAGGCACGACAAGTAACATATTGAATGATCTCTGAGATTCCTACGCTCACGGTATCAAATCTCAATTCTAGGCTTCCTATGAGCACCTCATAGCTTTAGTTTTAATGAAAATGTGGTGAGATGATGGACAAATACCTTTTAGAACCTTCACATAAAGACTGACTACATATAGTGTCTGCTACTGTACATGTAAAAATGATGCCACATGTAAGACTGCCTATGAAAGCGGCCTTGCCTAAGTCCTTCCCTCAAATAATACATAGATAGTTCATGTGCTGTTGTCTGATTATTTCCACCTGCACTGTGCACACTTTTTTTAAGTTCAAAAGGTTTTTATTGGATAAGTAAAGGTGTCAATACATGAGAAAAAAGAAAATACAAACATATCTTCAATTAGAGGAGAAAAGTAAAACACGGTAATGAAAATATACAATTGATCAGAGGATAACAGAAGTTTAAGGCTGGGTAACAAAAATCAGCACTGGTACTAATGAGCAATAAAGTAGCTTATATAAATAGAATAGTACAAATGAAAATCAATGTCAATCAGGGGGGCTTAGGGACCTCTTGCTGAATAGGTGAGACATGAGAGGAACGTTTAGCACAGGTATCTAGATACAAGGTTACAGGAAGCCATAAATCATGTCGTTTAGCAGCTAGACTAAGGGGGTGTACAAAAGCAGTATCTAGCCTGTGATTATAACAAACATTGTACCACCATGCTTTAAAAGAAATATTCGTAAAGTCTTTCCAGTTGACGGTGATTTGCTGGAAAGCAACAGCTAACAACAAGTCAACAATTTGCGTGTTAAGGTCAATATTATCCCAACAAGGTGAAAGGCTTCCTAAAAAAATATTGACAAGAGAGAAGGGGAATGTGGTGTGGAATATGGCATTGATTTGGGTCCAAACTAGTGTCCAGAAATTTTGCGTGAAAGTGCAAGAGAAAAGCATGTGGAAGAGAGTGGCCTTAGGAGCAGAACAGGACCAACAAAGATCTGGTGTAGAGGAGAATCTCTTATTCAACACCTGGGGAGAAAAGAGAAGCCTGTTGTATATGAAAAAGAGGGTTTGTGTAAGAGAAGCAGCTCTAGATGTCTTGCGAAGTTTGGTCCATAGTTTATCCCAAAGGGAGGTGGGCCAAGAGATGGCAAAGTCAGACTCCCACTGTTCCTCAACTTTGGACTTCGGCCTAGGTGTGAGAATCGTGTGAAATGAGTGGTATATTGAGGAAGCTGTAGGGTGAGTGCGCAAGAAGGAGTGAAGCTGCGAGGTATGATTTGGGGGATGGGCATGCGTGAGGGGGTTGGAGAGAAGAGCATAAGTGGACATGACTGCATTTTTAAGCGCAAGATACTTACAGGCAAAAGAACGAGGGAGATGGAAGTGCTGGCTGAGAGCGGAGAAGGATAAGAAATCAGAATTAGAGAAGAGTTGAGAAACCCAGATTAGACCCCTCTGTCTCCAGGTTTTCCAATAAAAGGGCTTGCGATTGATGGTAATGCTATTATTGTGCCAGATAGTGGAATTAAGAAACTCTGCTGTAGAGGAAGGGGGGTCTGGAGAGGTGGAAAGAAGCAACTTGGCTGTGAACTTGTGGATAGGAATGGAGGAAAAGTGAGGTTTACGAGAGAATGAGAGATATTCAGCAAAAGTGAAAGGGGCTAAAGAAAGCCGCTCAGTGGTAACCCATAAGGGGGACGGCTCAGCAGGGTCTTGCAACCAATGGGAAGCTTGCCGCAAAAGGAATGCTTTGTGGTAAGCGGGGAAATTCGGGAAATTAACTCCACCCTCGGATTTGGGGAGTTGCAATCTAAGCAGGGACATGCGTGCTTTTTTGCCGGACCAAAGAAAGGAGGAGAGAATGGTGTTAATTTTCTTGAAGAACTTAGCAGGGATAGGAATTGGGATGTTGGAGATGGTGTAAAGGACTAATGGGGAGAGCATCATTTTAATCGTATCAAGACGACCCCACCAGGAAAGGTATAATGGGTGCCATCTGGAAGTGAGGTCGGATAGTTTCTGGGTGCATTTGGTGAGACACAGCGAAACAGTGTCGGAGAGGGAGGGAGTTATGTGTAGGCCTAGGTATTTGATGTGTGAGGGGCTCCAAGTAAAATTGGACGCCATAAAGTCCGGTTTAAAAGTGAACTTAGTGAGGGGTAGAATCTCACACTTGTCATTGTTTAGCTTATAACCTGAAATCTGGGAATATTCGTGAACTTCAGCTAAGAATGCGGGAATGGAAGTTGCGGGATTAGACATGAATAATAGAATATCGTCTGCGTAGGCAGCAAGTTTAATATTAGTGTGGGAGATTTGGAAACCGTGTAAGTTGGGATTTTGACGAAGCTTTGAAAGAAAAGGTTCCAGGGCCAAATTAAAAAGAAAAGGGGAAAGAGGACAACCCTGACGAACACCCCTACCTAGATTAAAAAAAGAGGAGACTAGACCGTTGGCGCAAACCGCCGCTCTAGGACTGGAATAAAGGAAGGAGATAAAAGAAATAAAACGTGGACCAAATCCAAACCATTTGAGGGCGGAGAAGAGGAAAGTCCACTCCACCATATCGAATGCTTTTTCTGCGTCTAGGGCAATGGCCGTTAATGAGTCTTGGAACTGTGGAGATTTGGAAAGGACATTAAACAACAGCCTGGTGTTATCAGTGATGAAGCGACCCTTAACGAAGCCAGACTGTTCAGGGCCTAGCAGTTCGGGAAGGTAAGGGTCTAATCGGATGGCGAGAGATTTGGCATACAATTTATAATCAATGTTGACCAAAGAAATTGGTCTGTAATTCTTACAATGCTGGGTGTCTTTGCCTTCTTTGGGTATAATACAAATGTGGGCGTCTGAGAATGTACCTGAGGAAGAACCGTTTAATATGAAGGAATCAATAAGGGAGTGGAGTCTGGGCAGCAACAATTTGGAGAAATGTAAGTAAAATTCAACTGTGAATCCGTCTGGCCCAGGGGCCTTATCCTTCTTGAGTGACTGAAGCGCTGTGAGTAATTCATCACCAGAAATTGGTGATTCAAGGGCAGATAAATCAACAGGGAAATTAGGAGGTGGTTGGATGGTGGCAAAAAAAGCAGCAAGAGATTGAGCAGTGGGGTGCGTCTCAGAAGAATAGAGTTTGGAATAAAACTGGGAAAATTGTTCTAAAATGTCAACATCTGTATGTTTTAAAACAGAATTAGCATCGTACACAGATTCAATATTCAGTTTGTTCTGTTTGACTTTTAAATAGTTAGCTAAAATCTTCCCCGCCTTATTTTTACCACCATAAAATTTTGAACTGGATTTCAACAAGTACAATGAAGCATCCTCAGTGGATTGTTTGTTAAATTGCATCTTAGCAGCAATGAGGGCGGTCAGACTTTCTTGCGAATGGGATGTATAGAAAGAATGCTCTAGCTTTTTAATCGTACAGAGGAGGTCATTGGTGCGTTTGCGAGCATTCTTGCGTTTGGTGGCCACAAAGCTGATAATGAAACCTCTAGCTGCTGCTTTATAGGCATCCCAAACAACGTGGTTAGGCACAGTGGGTGTATCATTAATGGTGAAAAATTCTGTGGTGAAATCTACAAAGGAGGCGGAGAATTTGGGGTCGAGGAGTAAAGTGTTATTGAAGCGCCATCTCTTTGGTCCGGTGGCCTTGGGTAAAATGTCAATGTTTACCAAAACGGGGGCATGATCAGAAAATAAGATGGGGCCTATATCAGCGTGGGTTAGGGATTGGGACAAATGGTGGGAGAGGAAAATATAGTCAATACGTGACTGAGAATGGTGAGTTGGGGAGTAGAAGGTGAATTCTTTAGAGGTGGGATTGCAGAGACGCCAAGCATCAATGAGTTTATGTTGGGATATCGCTTGGGCGAAAAGCTTGTGAGATTTATTAGGGACAAAAGGTACCTTGGAGTTCCTGTCTAAAAAAGGGTCGAAGGGAAGGTTACAATCACCTGCTAAGATAAAATTATCGTCAATATATTCGGTGATACGGGAGGCCATTGTACGCCAAAAAAACTGATCACCACCAGTAGGGGCGTAAATATTAAGGAGGGACAGAGGGGCGCCCTTTGAGGAGAGTTTAACGTATAACCATCTACCATCAGGGTCTGATTCAGAAATCAAGAGCAAGTGAGCAAAAGATTTACGAACTAATACAACCACTCCGTTCCTCTTACCATCACCCGGAGATGAGAACACAGCACCCACCCAACCTCTCTTAAGTTTGGCAGCCTCAGCATCAGACAGATGTGTTTCTTGTAAAAAGGCAACGTCTACATTCAGTTTGGCTAAATGAGAAAGGATTTTTTGTCTCTTAATAGGAGAATGCAGACCTTTAACATTCCAGGAAACAATTCGGACTGACATTAAGGATTAATCAGAAAGTGGATCAGTTGAAAGGTAGGACAGTAAGGAAATACCTCGCAACGAGCAAGGGCACAAGAGAAAAAGAGAGTGAGGCGAGAATTAACGTGAATGAACAGGAGTAGAAGAAAAAGAGAAAGAGGAGCCAGTGGGGCCATAGAGATAGGAAAGAGCCAAGAAAATAAGAAGAATGATAGGAAGATACAATAATTCTTAAAGATAATGATGAGAAAGATGAGAGGGAGAATCAAATAGGTGAAGAGAGATGAATACAAGCAAGAGAGCCAACAAATAATGAGGAAAATAGAGAATGACGAAAGAGAAGTGGAGAAGAACCATGGAAAAGATAGTGACACCAATAAATCTGAAAGCAACGAGGGAAAAGGGGAGGTAAGGAGACATCGAACGCAAAAAAACATGATAAATAAGGAATGAAGAGTACTTACGAGGGGAAGCATGGGAGAAATACAATCGGGAACTGGGAACAGACGGAAATACATGTGGAGATGAGGGAAGGGAGGTAGGGCCAACTGGGAGAGGCAGGGCAGTCGGGATGAGGGAAACGTCCAACCAGAGACAACACAACGGAACGCAGAACAATGATCTGTGAAGGGAGAAAAATAACAAGATTAGAAACTCGAACGCAGCAAAGATAAAAAAGAAAACATATGACCAACTGAGGAACTAGAACAACACTATCAGACTATAAAATGAGAAATATAATCTTAACTAGAAGTCATAAAATCAGAGGAACCTGCAAAAATGAGGGCAAAAAAAGCAAACAGATTAGAGGGTCAAATTGCAACTACAAAAACAAGTCATGGTGGGTGGGAAGAGGAACCAGCTATCTCCATGTCATGTTGACCACAGGAGTTCAAGAAGCTTCGAAGTCGCGCTGGATCCTCATATGTCGTTGTCTTGTTGTTATGAGTGACCTTAAATAAACAAGGATGAAAAAGCCCATATCTGGCACCAATGGAGCGAAGGTCTGGTCTCATATCAAGGAAGGCTTTACGACGGTTTGCAGTGGCCCTGGCATAGTCCTGTGCAAAGAACAAAGTGGAGCCTGACCATGTGAGACGAGGAGATGCTTTGGCGGCTAAGAGAACTTTCAGCAAGTCTGTGTACTCTAGAAAGTACATTATTACACCTCTAGGCTTCGTTGACGTGGAAGGAGAGGAGGGAGCTCGACCAAGCCTGTGGGCACGTTGGATGTTTAGTGAGGTATCTTCAGGAAGATGGAGAAGCTTCGGGAGAAAGGATTTGAAGAAACTAATGGGATCATTTCCCTCACAACCCTCCACCAGGCCGTAAATACGGAGATTGTTGCGTCTGTTGCGATTTTCAAGATCCTCCACCTGCTTCTGAAGAGAGGAAATCTGCGTGTGCATGTGGGGGACCTTGGTGACAGAGTCCTGAAGAGAGGACACGTCACGCTCCACCGACGAAACTCTTTCATCCATCGAAGCCCAGTTGTCAGTGAGAATCTGCAACTTAGCATTGGTCTCTTCCATGTAGGGGCGCAAGGCCCGTATCTCTTCGAGAAGTAACTCCATAGAAATGGGCGAAGAGGGCTTAGGAGGCGAAGGAGGGTCCTTTTTTAACCTCTTAGAGTTCGCTTTTGCTGAGGGTTGTGAGGGGGTGTCCGCAGTCGACGTCATCTCAGTTGAAGCTTCCAAATGGGCTAGTGCGGTGAATAACTTGGAATTTTTAATGAAATTACGCTTTTGAACTCTACTGGAGCAATCCGCCATCAGCACGCCTATGGAGCGTGAGGTCTTAAGATATCCTATTGCCCGACTCAGAAGGGAGCAGAAAGCAGATTAATACAGAGACATGCCAGGTCAAAAAATTGGACTCGTAGGAGTTAGAAACTGAAGTCCTAAAGGTGGCCGCCCTTCATGAGGAGAGGTGAAAATTCCAGTCAGAACATGCAAGATGATCTCAATGTTCAACTAAAAAGAACTCCAAAGGACAAATTAATGTATAGGTGTGCCAGACAAAAAACTGTAGACGTAGATATCTAAGGCTAAGGTCATAAAATGGCCGCCGTGGATGAGGAGAGCCAAAAAAATTCCAGTCAAAACCATGAAAAAGGCCACCCTTTCAAAAGAAAAATAAAGAAAAGTCACCTTAGAATATTGGTCTGCCGCATTTGTGCCTCAGAGGCTGCTGGGGTCATATGTGTGCGAACGAGGCATCCAGGAATCTCATGCGCGCTAGGACGCGCTGTTGAAGCATCCGCGGGCAAAAAATAAACAAAATGGCGGCCGCGGCCGATGATAAGCCGCGACCGGAGGTAAAAAGGGCTGTTAAGTCCAAAATAGCTGTGCCTCAGGAGCGGAAGGGGGACGAAAATGAGCCTGGCATCTTCCGGTGCAAGGGGCTTCCCTCCGTTGCTGGAAACGGGTGCGCGAACCGCCGGTATCCTCCGGTTCGGACGGAGCCGTCACCCGAACGCCGCCATCTCCTTCGGGCGCCTAGCCACGCCTGCACTGTGCACACTTGACAAATATTATTACATTAAGTCTTCATCATCCTAGTTCAAGCTAAACAAGGTTTTTTCCCTCATAGTACAGACATAATTTACTTTTCCAAACAATTCCCCCAAAGGGGATTTAACTCTTAACAGGGTCTCTTAGTTGGGCCTGATAGCCTAAGAGATGGAATCTCCTCAAACCCATCCTGTAATATCCAAAAGGAAACATAAATCCACTAACATCTAGTGTACACCTCAGAAACCAAAAGACCTCTAGGTGTGAGAGTCAGGAAGCTGAGACTGTGACGAGAAAGACTTGGACTTAGATTCAATCATTCAGTCAAGATTGGTAAAGCGACCCGCAGGGGTCTCAAGGCCCTGGGGGGCAGGGCCGTTGAGAGCTGCGGTCATCCGAAAAGCTAGGTCTTGAGGTCCTTCCTGAACTGGTGCAGTGTGGGGACTTGCCGGAGGTGGAGGAGGAGGTCGTTCCAGGCCTTGGCTGTGAGGTAGGAGAAGGACTTTCCTCCTGTTCTGGTCTTGTAGATGCATGGGATGGTGGCAAGGCAGAGATCAGCTGATCGGAGGTGTCTGACGGGTGCGTGGAAGGAGTGGCGGTTGTTTAGGTAAGCAGGTCCGATATTGTGGAGGGCCTTGTATGCGTGAGTGAGTGAGGAGCTTGATGGTTATTCTTCTTTCGATGGAGAGACACTGAAGGATGCAAAGGTGTTGGGTGATGTGGATGCGATGTGCGATGTCTAGGGTTAGTCTGGCTGCGGCGTTCTGAATTGTCTGGAGTTTGCGGAGTAGTTTCTTCTTGATTCCGGCATAGAGGACGTTGCCATAGTCCAGTCTGCTCCTGATGAGGGCGTGCATGACCAGGTGTCGTCCCACGTGGAGGGGGTGGAGCAAAGGATGAGGACTTCTGTTTTATTGAAAGTTGTGTCTGGTGATGTTGGGTTCTATGGTGAGGGAGAGGATGAGCTGGGTGCCGTCAGCATAGGAGATGATGTTGAGCCTGTGGTTTCTGACAATGGTTGCAAGGGGGGCCATGTAGACTTTGAAGAGGGTGGGGCTGAGGGAGGATCCCTGGGGCATTCCACCTCTGATCTTTGTTGGTTCCAAGAGGTAGGGCAGGAGTCAGACTCGCTGAGTTCTGCCTGTAAGAAATGAGCATATTCAGTCAAGGGCCTTTCCGCAGATCCCAGCGTTGTGGAGTCTAGTGGCTAGTGTGCGATGGGAGGCAGTGTTGAAGGCAGCCGAGAGACCAGGTAGGACTGCTGTTTGGCCCTGGTCTAGGAGGGCTCGGATGTCATCTGTGGTGGACAGAAGATGTGGGGTTGGCAGGGGTCTGAGGGTGCTCCGGAGTGTATGCTCTTCATGATCTTTAGGGTGACTTCTGTCGAGAGCAGGGTCCAAGTGAGCAGGGTCAGTAGAGTGGCGTTGCTGGGGGTGGGAGCTGGAGTGGTGCAGAGGTCTTGTTTGTTGAAGTTGTTGTAGATCCTCTTAATCTTGAGGTGAAAAAAGGTGCTGAGTCTATTGCAGAGGTCTTGGGAGGGTGGGACGTCTGTTGTTTCGCTGTTGGATTTGGCAAATTCCTTGATGATGGAGAAGAGTTCTTTGGTGAGGATTCTGTCTTGGAGGAATTTCTTCTGATGATTTGATGAGTTGGTGGTGTTCTTTGGTGGCTGCTCTGTAGGAGGTGTGTGTTTCTAGGGTTTTGTTGTTCCTCCACCTCTTTTCGAGTCACCGGTAGGAACGCTTGGAATCTTGGAGTGCAGGGGTGAAATGCTTGCTTTCCTGATGTGTCGTCTTGTGGCTTTCTTTGGGGGGGTGACGGTGTTGGCGCAGTTTGTTATCCAGTGGTGGAGGTTGCGTGCCGAGGTGTTGGCATCTAGTGTTGGTGGTGATGGGGTGCTGATGAGGGTGAAGGTGACTTTGTTCCAGCTTCTACAGGGGTGGCGGGCGTGTTTGTGTATGGTGGGTTTTCTGGAGGAGAAGTGGATGCAGTGGTGGTCTGTCCAGAGGAGTTCCATGGTGTGGCTGTAGGCAATGCTGTTTCCTTCTGCGAAGATGGGGTTGACGGTGTGTCCTGTTGTGTGCGTGGGGGTGGTGACCAGTTACTTCAGTCCTATGTTGGCGAAGTTTTCTAGGAGGGTGGTGGGAATGTAGGTCTCCGAGTAGGATGTAGTCAGTGGAGGCGAGGGCGTGAGGTGCAATGAGGTCTGCAATGGTGTCGGTGAAAGGAGCACGGGGGCCGGGTGGCCTGTAGATGAGGGTTCCGCAGAGAGTCGTTTTAGGGTTGGTCTGGATCTAGAAGTGGAGATATTCTATGAAGGCCGTAGTGTCGTCCAGGCCGGTGGTTGTTAAGCGGAGGGTGCTTTTGTGGACGATGGCAATGCCTCCTCCAGGGCGGGTGGGGCGGTCTTTCTGCAGGATCTTGTATCCGTCAGGAATGGCGATGGCAATGTCTGGTGCAGAGATGGCATTGGTCCAGGTTTCTGTGCGGATGGCAAAGTTGGGCTCATGGGTGTTGAGGTCCCAGATTTCTATGGTGTGCTTGTGAAGGGAATGCACATTGAGGAGGATGTCGTTGAGTGGTTTGTGAGCGGTAGTGTCTGGTAGGCTGGGGGCTGCTGCTGGGTCCGGAGGTGGGTGAAGGTGCAGCAGCAGTGTTGACAGGAGATCGGGCCTTTGGTGTTGCTCGGCATAGAAAGCTGCCAGGGTTGAGAGCGCGGAGTAATCGACTCGTGTCAATGTCAGGTGTAAATTTGTTTACATTGTGAGGATGGGGTGCGAACACTTCCAAAATTAGGAAGGGGGTTTTACACAGCTGAAATATTTCCCCCAATAAGAAAAAAACATTTGTAAGCACAGCTGTACTATTTCCATGTATGTACGCATGTCTAAATATACACCTGTCACATTTACACATGTCATAATGCCTTTGCATTGGAGGAGCTTGAAATTCACAAAATAATTCCAAACTAACTCCTGGGAAGCTGATATTTTAGCCTCCCTAGAGTACCCCTGGAATTCTCTGTAAATGCCTAAAAAGCCAAACATGTACTTCCAATCTGGGAATAAACCTTCAGACTGACCTCTTTTGAGAATCATGCCCTGTTGTTTAATCTCCCACAGTACCCCCTTTGGGAATCTTGCATGCCCGTGACAAGATGGAGGAACACCAGTAACAGATGGGGATTGGGGAGTGGATCTGCAAGGGGCCTGTGTTTCCTCTGCAATATGGCTGGAGGCGTACACTTCAGCAAGATAAGGACTCATTAGAGACACATGACAGCTGCTCTGCCACCCCAGAGAGGAAGGGTGGCCATCAAGGAATGAAGAAATTGAAACGTCTACTGGAATATCAAATGTTGGCTTCCCTTTGCAGCCCAACATAGATGACTGGATCATGAGACAAGAAAGAGCTGGGGGAAGGAGAAAGAATGCACCATGTGCCAAAGTTAACAGATGTCTGCATGAGGAAATTCTGCAACCTAACTAGGGTTTAAAGGCAACAAGGTTTGAAAATTAATTGGTTGCATCGTGGGGCCAGATTCCACCCTATGTTTATTTCAGAGAAGCTTCTACTGGGAATTAACCTTCACAAAGTACCTTCAAGAAATATATCATGTTGTTAACCAAGTACCAAGGGATACGCATTGCAGACAAGTTTCATAGTTTGAAAGGCAGAGTGATCTATTTTTCTCTGAAATTGTTGATGCTTGGAAATATAACATTTTCGTAAATTCTGCAGAGTCTCAAAGCAACAAACTTCCAAATAAGGGAAAAAAGCACCGACACTGGCAACTTGGACCAACAATGAGAAATATTCATCAGCATCTATAACGAAGGGAAAATCATGCTACAATCTACATACACCTACACATATTTATAACAAAAGAATTAGACCTATGAAGACTCACACTTGACTACTTGGGGACCAATACAACAATGTGATACCAGTAATATGACAGCGAAGATGCTGTTTTCAAGAACTGGATTGCCGTATCATGATTACCACCCAATATTCCTTGTTAAAGCTCTAATGCACATCTGTTATAATGTAAAATCTGGTTCTCTTTTTTAGGTCTTGCCTAGCAACGCAGCACTTGCGCTGCATCGCTAGGCGAGACGTATAGTCGCCGGTTTCTCTGCCGAAGGGACACAGGAGGTGGCACGCGCGGACAGATGTGCACTCGTGGGCAGGAGATGTGCACTCCGGACACATGCACATCTCCTGTACCCGAGTGAACACAGCACGCGCATGGCGCATTTTCACTTTCCCTCCCTCCTAGTTAGTTTCAGTGTTGCGCTGCCGGTCGCGCTCTCCGACACACATCACATCATCACAGAGGACAAAGCAGGAAGATGGCTGCCCGCGGTGTGATGTTATCCCCTGAGGAGGGTGAACTCCACAGGTTACCAGAGACACGCACCTCGTTAAACTGATAGCACCCTTTCTTTTCATGAGCGCAGCCGCGGCTTCCTGCTCCGTCCACGTAAATTGCCTTGTTTATCTCTGTTATTAGGTTAATGGGTGTAATGTGTTTTAGATCTCAGTATCTGCATCACTAGCATTCCTCATGGCAGAAATCTCAACCAGATGTCTGACTCGCGTCCAACCCCCGCCGCACGCTCCCTTTCATGTGGTCCTTATTAAAGAGAATAATAATAGCTTTGCACGGCGATCCAACCCTTGCACTTATCACAATTGGGGCTGTTCAATCACATTCTAGTGTACGGCGACGCTGGTAATGTTCAAAGGCCCAGGGGCTGTGGTCTGGACCTTTACATCAGGCCGCTCAGGGGGTAGTAGGCGTGAGCCGCATAGCTGATACCAAGCCTTGCCCACTGCCCATCCAAATTGTCAACCCAAGGAACTGGCTTCGAAACCGAGCCCGGCTGAGGGGGCTTCTCACCTAGAAATAGTACATGAAATTAACTTTCTTTTATATTTTTCGTCCAGAGTGCGCTGCTTAATGACAACAGCAACTAGGGAGGGAAAAGGAGGCCTTGGGTAAAGATTTGTTATCATTGATGTGAACATTTACTGTTATAAAGTGCTCTGATACCTTCGGGTCTAGCTAGCGCCATATATAACTCTCAAATAAATAAATAACTTACAGTAAGAGATGATAGTTGCAGCTCCTAGAAATGGCTGAATTGCGATATAAAGCTCTAATAAGTATTATTACTATTGTTTGCACTGCCAGGGCATATGTAAAAGAAACACAATAACAAGCATTTGCAATGCAATAGATCTCGCATTTACGAGAGGTTGAGCCATTGGCATTGTAAATGACAATGCCTTTTATTTATGTGTTGATTTTTAAAACATAAATAAAAGGCAATTAACAATGCCAATAGCTTAAACTCTCGCAAATGCGAGACCTATTGCATTGCAAATGCTTGTTTGATTAAGCTATGCCTCATCCATTTCTCACCCCTGCTCTGCTTTCAGCCTGGCTCTATCCTTTACACCACATCTGTATACACATGAGTAAAGAATCTAGATTGGGGCATTGTAGGCTGTGTATACATACAGAGTCAGCGCAAAAGAACAGCTGGAGTCTGCACTGGGTTTTTCAGACAGTGGTAAAGCCACAAGTAAAGTTTGCTCAGATAGCATATCTTGTTGTGTAGCTTCAGGACGTGACAGTAACACAAGGCACCAAGGCTGTTGATTCTTACCGATTGTTTCATTTGTGTGTTCTTCCCAAAGCTCTATTTACCTCTGGGCTTCCCTTGTTTGTGATCTTTGCTATAAAAACCCATGTAACCATCGTTCGGTGTGCTCTCTCCTTGAGCATCTCTATGGTGCATGTCGGACAGATCCCCATTCATAAATGCTAATTAAATGACCTATGGTTTGTACTTCGCTCCTGTGTAGATTCCTCCTTACTTGTTAAGAACCCGTGGACTAAAGGGTGACCCTGCACCAGTGGGTTATGACATCTGACAGAGTGAATCATGTGTTGGCTGTCCCAATTTATTTTGGCCTGAAAAATAAGAAACATGATCAATAATTCTGATTGCAATTTACCTTTAAGAATGATAATCCCCTGGTGTGCATGACTTCTTGAATTTCTTGTCCAAATCTTTATTTATTTATTTATTTACTTTTTGATATTTATAAAGCGCAGCATATACCCTAGGGCGTCTTGGCGCTAAGAGAACAGTTACTTGTGGTGAAAAACGTGGAGATGGAGGATTCATTGATCGAACATCCAAGTTTTTAGGAGCTTACGGAAGTGAAGAAGGGAGGGGCTCTGCCTGATGTTAAGGGGTAAAGTGTTCCAGAGCTTTGGAGCTGCCACCAGGAAGCGTCGGTCACCCCAGGATACCGTCTTTGTACGAGGAATAACCAGTTGGCCGAGGGAAGCTGAGCGTAACGCTCTGCTAGGTTTGTACGGTTGCAGCTGCTCTTTCAAAAAGTGAGGTCCTTGATTATTGAGCGCTTTGAACACGATACGAAGGGACTTGAAATGGATTCTATTTCGAACAGGGAGCCAGTGGTAATCCTTTATGCTTCTTGAAATTGATTCATATTTTGCTTTTCCTGAAAGCAAGCGTGCTGCTGCGTTCTGAATAGTTTGTAGTTTGGTTATTACTCTGGATTGAGTGTTAAGAAAGAGGCCATTGCAGTAATCCAGAGCAGAAAAAACTAGAGAGGTGACCAGAGTTTTGATGGCAGACTCCGGGAGAAAAGGTCGAATTTTTCTGATCATCTTTAGTTTTAGATGTGCTATGGAGACTGTTTTATTGGCGTGATCCATGAAGTGTAAACCTTCATCGAAAACGATACCGAGGTTCCTAACTTTGGCGGTTGGAGTGGGAGGGGTACCGAAGGCATCTGGCCACCAGCTTGATGGCCAGGCTGGGAGAAGAGGTCCAAATATGACCACCTCAGTTTTATCTGAGTTTAATTTGAGGCAATTAGTGGCCATCCATTCTCCTATGTCGGTAAGTCCCTTCTTAAATTTTTCAGCCATTTGATCTCCATCACCTTTGATTGCCAATACCAACTGGGTATCATCGGCATAGGAGGTTAGGCTCATCCCGTGTGCTTTGATGGTTTTAGCAAGGTCCGACACATAGATGTTAAAAAGTGTCGGACTAAGGGATGAGCCTTGAGGAACTCCGCAAGGAGATGACAGTTGTGCCGATTGAAATGGGCCTAAGATGACAGCCTGCGTTCTTTTGGCTAGGAAGGAGGCAATTAGATTTTTTGCGGAGTGGCAGATCCCAAATCCCTCGACACGATCGACCAAAATTGTGTGGTCGACCGTGTCGAAGGCCGCTGATAAATCCAGCATTACCAGGATGGCTGTTCCCCCCTGATCTCGGATTACCCTGATATCATCGGCGGCCTTAATCAAGGCCGTCTCTGTCCCATGGTATTTCCAAAATCCAAATTGCGTGTCATCCAGGAGATGGTGTTTCTCAATATATTCAGAGATTTGAATGTTCATGGCTTTTTCAATCACCTTAGCCACAAATGGGAGACTCGCAATAGGCCTGTAATTTTTTAGCTCATTTTTATCCAGAGAAGGTTTTTTTAACAGAGGTTTTAGTAGGGTATTTTTTAAGGGGTCTGGATAAGTGCCTGCAAGTAGAGTTGAGTTGCATACTTGGGTAAGTAGTGGAATGATGGAGTCCATTATCGGCAGGAGCACTGAGATTGGACAAGGGTCCAGGGCCGATCCTGATTTAATGGTGGACACTATGATTTTGATTTGGTCCGTTGTAATTGATTGAAAGCTGGGGAACGTGTTGGCTGGAGGTAAAATAAGGGAATTGACTGTCCTGGGCAGTGAGTTTGCCGAGAATGCCTGATAGATATCGTCAACTTTGGTAAAGAAAAAAGAGGCTAAAGAGTCACATAGAGATTGTGACGGGGGGGAGTGAGATCCGGGCAATTACCTGACAGTGATTTTGTGATTTGGTACAATCGTCTACTGGAATTTTTAGATTTTTGGATTTGGTCCGTGTAGTAGTCTTTTTTTGCTTTTGTAATCATGGCTTTGTAGAGTGCCAGAGATTCCTTATAGGTTGCTTTACTTGCTATATCATAGGTTTTCCTCCATTGTCTCTCCTTATTCCGGTTGATTTGCTTTTGTGCCCTTAGTTCTTCGTTATACCAAGGGGCAGTGGGTTTAAATCTATTTTTTGATAATTCTTTAGTCGGGGCTGATTGATTCGTGGCCAAACCCAACCAGGAGTGGAATTGAAGTAGTGCTGAATTGGGGTCAGCAGATAGTACTGGGCAAGTATGATCCAGTTTTGACCTAAGATCGTCCAGATTGATGTTTTTCCAATCTTTAAAAGGCTTTTGAGGGATGGGAGTAGGTTTGTTGTCGTAAGGAGTTTTAATGGTGATAGTAGCAAAAATAGCATGATGGTCAGTCCATGGCAGGGGTAATATATTGGTTATTTGTAGGCCTTCTAAATTGGAAAATATGGGATCCAAAATGTGACCAGCTAGGTGAGTGGGAGAAGTGACCCGTTGTTTCAACCCTAGTGTTTCCAGATCGGAAATTAGGGTGGTCGTGTCAGTTAAATGGAATTGGTCCAAGTGAAAATTCAGGTCACCTAGGACCGTAAATGCACTTTCAGTGGCAACTGATTCCATCATTATGTTGATGCTGTTGAGAAAGGCTGTTTTGGTTCCAGGGGGGCGATATATCAGTATTCCTTTGAAATTAAACAAAGGTGATAACTTGATGGCAAACTGCATGGCTTCACAGGATATGGATGGGATAGGAATCGTTCTGACAGGATATGAGTCTCTGGCTATTATAGCTAGCCCACCCCCTCTTTGTCCAAATCTGTCCTGGCGGTATGCTTTGTAACCGTCCGGTACTGCTATAGCTAAGTCTGGCTCTGAAGATTCGTCGGTCCATGTCTCAGTGACAAACAGAACATCCAATTTAAAGTCGATGATGAGGTCTGAGATCTCTTGCCATTGCTTAACGAGTGAGCGCGCATTGACAAGGGCAATTGTTCAGGTAGCTGTTTTTCCATTCCTTGCAGATACCGTATTTACGACAGGTAATGGTAAAGGTATTGAGTGATTACAATGGGGACAGTGGGTAGCAGACTGGCTATGTAATCCTGAAGGTTTTATTTTTATACAGCGAGTGTTAGGCGCTGGCTGAAGTGCCAGTAGGTCATGGCTAGTGTACGTCCTGTCGATATCTGGCGTCGGTCGGGCAGGGGTCGTGGCCCTGGGCACGGTCCCGGCACGGACGGGCGCAGACGGGCTTGCCTTAGGCGCGCCTTCGGCGCGATGACGGCGCGCCCGCTGCGCTCGTCCGCTGCGCTTCCGCCAAAGGCACATATCTAGCGGTAGGGGGAGGGCGCTAGTTAGGGGAGGGGTGTGGCCTCGAGGGGGCGTGGCCTCAGTGCACGCCGCCAATGGCATTCGTTCTAATGCCTTCTCGACAGAGACCGCAATCAGCGAAGGGAACCGCTGTGCGGGATGCCAAGTGGGGTGCTGGTCCTGGTAGGAGCCCCGTGTGAGGTACAGTTAAAATACAAATAGTGGTGACACACAAAGATTTAAAAAACACGACAACACAGTTCAGCTCCCGGCTTCCGCCTCAGGAGTAAACGTTCTGCACGCGTGCTAAATCTCTGAGCTTTTAAGCACTGGGGGGGGCGTGGCCTTGTGGAAATATGGATTTTTCTGATCAGTTATGTCCCCTATCTTGGACCCCAACGGTTCCATGTATGAATCACAAGTACATGTATGTTCCCTCCAGTTCCAGTTATGAAGACGCAAACACATGTGCGTCCACCGTCAACATGTCCTCTGTCAGATCCGCCACGAATAGGCCGGATATTCCATTCCTAAGTATGAAAGGCCACCGGCTTTATATGGTTCACTTATGCCATTTTACAGTCCAGGCAAGTAGGCCCTGATTCTGTCATCAAACTCTTCTTGCCTTCTGCCTCTGAAAGCTCCAGTCTGAGCCTGCATCTGTGACCATGAACTTTGTCTCATTCTCTGCGCGGCTCACGAAGCCTGACATCAGCCTGCTGCCTGCCAAAAACTGTATTTCACCTCCGAAATTATCTGCTCCGTTCCCTGCCCGATGCATTCCTGTCTAGCAGTTTAAGTAAACATTCTTCCAGCTACCGAGCAAAGGCCCGGCTTCTCTGTCTTTATGCAAGTAATTCATAGCCCTATTACTATGGAAGATTTCCGCCCTCGCATCTAGTGTAGACACTTAGACGCTTGTACACGCACTAACAGTCAGTATAGTCAGTATAGTCAGTATAGAATAAGATTCTACTCGAAGAGACCTCTCTTTTGGATAACGTAGTTCTTTAAACATGGGATGTTAGATATGATTTGGGATTAGGTTGACTTGACCCTCCAGACTTCTGTCGCCACATGTAGAGCTAAATGTCAAGTCCCCTTCACCCCCTAGTTGCACGTCAATTACACGTCATGCTGCTGCGCGCGCATCTCTGCCAAGTATTTCTGCTGATATTGCGAAATTCTTTCATAGAACCACCTTATTATGACATCACATCTGATGACGTTCTTTAAACACACCCAGTTACGCCTATTTTTGCTACGCACGAATATATTATCCGTATTATCAATTGTTACGCCTCTTGTATTTGCTTCACTGTAATGCCTATTGTATAAAAGTAATTGATTGTCAATAACGTATGTACTTCACTTCCTGAACCTTCGTGGTGATGGAACTTGGAGCAACCGATTATAATCGACCATTGGAATAAAGCCCATTCCGAACCTCTAATACCACGGATTCTGCCTCTTATTTACTGAGCTATTTTATTATGTTTCTGTATCAAATTAAGTCCCGGTAATTAAATTATTTACCACATGAATGGCGCCCGAACAGGGACACTTTCTCATCTCACGCGCCGGCGGTGAGTTGCAGGCCCGGTCTCCTGCCACAGCTGGACGGACAATTACGCGTACCAGCAGGATTTCCTGTATCTCCCTCCGGTCAAGCGGGGGCGACTGAGGCTGCGATCAACACCCAGACGAGGCGGTGAGAAGTGCGAAGTATCCCGACCAGAGCCTAGCCGAGCAAGATCCGAGGTATACAGAGGCCCACCAGTTTCCGAAGTCCTGAGTCGAGTCCAGTTTCCGAAGTGTTCGAGTCGAGTCGAGTCCAGTCCGGTTCAAGTTCAGTTCAGTTTCGAGGCCTTCCGTTCCCGAGCTACCCGGTGAGTACCATTACTGGGGAGGCGTTCTGACGTGCACATAGGTTGTGCCGGTCAAGACGGGTTTGGGTACACAAATCCGGTCTGCACTGTTTCAGCAGTGTATCTGTACTGTTTAGCAGTATATCTAGTATATCAAGTATATAAATTCAGAATAATTCAGTTAATGTCGAGTATTATGTTTAGTGATTAAGTTTTCCTTAGACCATAAGCATCATTGTTGCTCAGTTAAATGTTAAATGTTAAATGTTTTAAGTACGTTCTGCATATTGTGGTGTGAATGACTGTTCATTATCGTGTTTACTGTATTAAGTTTGTTCAAAATCAAGTATCAGATCAGTTTTCAATATGCCGCTCTTTTCGAAATTAAGACAGATCACAACAAGAAAAGGGGTACTCGAAGAAGCCGTTCCTATTCCTCCTAGGGACACTCCAGGGTACTTCATGTATCATAAACATGGCTTAGACGCTATATTATTTCTTGATTTATGGGTAGACTACACCAAGGAATTACCAGAAAGTCAGAGGTGGCCCGCAGCTGGGACCTGGGATGCAGAGTGCATCATGAAAGTAGAGGAAGAGTTATGGAAAAGGAAAGTCAGACAGTCACAGAAAGACGCCGTTGAGTTATGGCGTAAAGAATCTCATAGACGTACAGAAAAAGCACTCCGACAGGAAGAGAAAAATAGAGAGAATTCAAATAAAGTCCGAGAAAATCTATTAATTGAAGAAGGTACACGAGTGAAATCAGAACAAGTAGACAGACAAAGAAATGCCCTTATGAATGGTATGTATCCCCTTCTGGCCGAAGGATTACCTAAGGCTACTCCGGAGATACCAAAAGACTTGCCACCCCCATTATTTCCAATAAAGGTACATCCTAAGGGGCATCCTAGAACCGCAGAAGACGTTTTTCTTTCCTCATATTTAGATGACGCAGCTCCCGAGTATGCAAATTCCGCCCCACATAGACCGCCTGCCAGGGAGGTTCAACGCCAAGATCCAGTACCCGTATCTCTACAGCAACAAGTCCTGACACAAGTTCCGGCAAGCACATCTGTTTCTACATCTGTCCCTACAGCCACTTCTATAGCTGTGTCCACACCTATAGTTGCTGTATCACGTTCAACGAATCCTTTCACGCCCGATACCCCAGATGGGGCTACGGGAGGTGCTACCAACATTTTTTCTACGCCACCCAGAATAAATAAACTTACCTTTCAAGAGTCAGCACATTCACGTACCCCCAAACTCATAAATGCCCGTACGCTTAAGGAACTTCTTGTAGATTGTAGATATGACCCTGTGCCCGGCAAAGAGGACGAAATGATCATGGCATCATTACGTATCAGACGAGCCGCAGTGTATTTAGGGAAGTTACCAGGAATGACTACGCATCTAGACAATATATATCATTTTGTTCAAACAGGGCGAGATTCAGAATGTATTAACAGAGCTATGGAATACCAGAAAGTGGAGATACAGAGGGAACTGTTACGTTTCCTCATAAATTGTGTGATCAGAAATCAAGACCGACCGGGGGTAGACCCGGAAGCAATGCAAATTCTTACCAGATGGAGCCAGAATATATCAGAAGGAAGACATGATAAGCAAAATTGTATAATAGCCATGTGCCGAAAGATCCGTAAAGAAATAGAACGTTTACATGAAGAGAGATTAGCGGTAGACGAGTTCGAACAAGGCGAGGAAGAAGGATCAGGACTGCCCACGGGACAGTCAGACACCATAGCCTATGTAGGTAGAGGAAGATCTTGTAATAGTAATAGATGTCTTATTGACCCGATACGTCCGATATGTCCAGATAATAACAGGACTTTCCAAAAACCTATAATTAATATAAGGTCTAACGAGCATTCGTTCCAAGCCGCTGACAAATTACTCCGAGAACGAAGGGGTTATCATTTTCTCGATTCTATGGATGAACAAGAATTAGCCAGGTCAGCTGTCCATTGGGTTGACAGTCCCGGAAAGTACAGTGATGATACAGTAGCACGCACATTTTTGAATCTCACCCCAGATGAACAGCGTTTAGCTGGGATTTATATGATTCAACAACTCCTTATACTATATCAGAGTCAGCATTCGGACCCTGGTCCCTTACCTGACATATTGACTGAATTACTCATGAATAGATGGAGAGGTTCAGGTACTAAATTAATTAAAGAAATACTAGAATCAAGAAAGCAGTATATTCTTTTTGTATGTTCAGAACATGTCTCACTGCCCATTAAGGAAAGAACCACGTATTACATGGACAGACAGAATCCCTTACGAGAAGTGCACCCAATAAAAGGCGAGGACAATGAGTTTAAACGCGTATTTGTATATACGCCCATATCGAAAATAGAATTGTTAGAAATGAAGAAAGTGGTACCCAGTCATGACAAAGACCCAGCGGGTTTTCACCGAGAAATTAAAGACATGTTACTCATGGGAGAGTATACCTATCCCGACATTATGACAATATTAAAGGTATTGATGCCTGCTGGCATTTATGAAAAACTCAGGGAAAAAGAGTGGGAGGTAGGAGACCAAAAGATAGAATGGTCAGCATTAGAAGCAGAAGAAAAGGCCCGAACTGCAGGAGCAGGACTTGGGGATAAAACTAAAGCACTACCAGGTTTACTAGTACAGGTACTGCCACGTTTATTAACTACGAAAAAGGAAGATTGGGGTACAATTTCAGCCTGTAAACAGAAGCAAGATGAAGACACTAGTGATTACTATGCCCGATTTGAAAAATGTTTTGGTATAAATAGTGGCATAAAAGCAAGTAGCGAATCATACCCACACCTGTTTGTGACAAAATTAGTAGAGAATGCCTTGCCTCAAGTGAAGAATAGAGTATTAAAATTCGAGAGTACATGGCAAGGTAACACTCCATCACAAATGTTACAAATGTTACAGTACCATCACAATAGAATTAGAGAGGAACAAGAACATGAACAAAGACGCATGAAAGACACGAAAATGAAAATGCTAGTCTCCCAGACAGTTCCAGCTGAAGGACATAAAAAGGGTACGACACATTCCAGTGATTCAACAGGACCTGTAAAAGGGACATGTAACTATTGTAAAAAGCCAGGTCATTACGTACACGATTGTCCAGTTTTGAAACATAACATCGCCATAGGAAATACAAAAGAAAGACCACGGCCACCTAGACAGGATCAGAATGAACAAGGAGCCCCGCAGCATGCACAGTCCATGCCAGCTCCACCACAGTCTATACAGTTTGTGCCGGCTGCACCAGCGCTGCCTGTTGCTGCCACACAAACCACGACACGACAGCTGTACCAGACCGCACAGTATGACTATCCTGATTATCAGCGATACGCATGAACCAGCCTAGAGAGGGAAGTTGACCTACCCCTTATCGAGATCCCAGTAGACCAAGAAGGACCTTATGTACATAGTGAATTATTAGGCCAAGACAGAAAATTTTTACTCGATACAGGGGCAAGTCGAACAACCATAAAACGTAGTGAAGTTCCAGGGGCACCCCTCTCAGGCTCACAGAATATTTCCCTTGGTTTTTCAGGAAAACCTATTGTTAATGAAGTGTCACAACCTCTTCCACTTACGATAGGACCTTTGACCCGAACTACAGATTTATTGCTTACTAAATCATGTCCAGAAAATTTGTTAGGAATAAAAACACTGAAAGCTCTAGGAGCTATAATATGTTGTTCTCCGGAAGGAGTAAGATTGTTTTTACGTGATTTTAAAGGTCACTATGTGTCTAGAGACATGGATCCCCGACTGCAGACTTTACCTACACATCTATGGGCACAAGGCCCTACTGATGTTGGTTGCATGAATATTACACCATATCGAGTCACACTAAAGGCAGGAGTGGTACTACCACGAAAGCGACAATACAAGTTACCACCAGATGCTGTAGTGGCTTTACTGCAAATCATTGACGAGCTTATTGCCCAAGGAGTGGTTGTGGAAACAGACTCCAATGTATGTAATTCACCGATAATTCCGATTCTTAAACGAACAGATCCGAAGGCCCCGCCAGTATATCGATTGGTTATTGACCTGCGCGAATTAAACAAGTGCATTGTGCCACAATTCCCTGTGGTCCCAGATATCTCGTCATTACTGACAGCTATTGATTCCAAAGCAACATTCTTTACTGTAATTGATCTCAAGAATGCCTTTTTCAGCGTCCCAATAGATCCGGAAAGCCAATATTTGTTCGGATTTAGTTTAAATGGACGTAGCTTTAAATTCTCCCGCGCACCTCAAGGATTCACAGAAAGCCCCAGCATCTATAGCCAAGCACTGAAACGGGAACTCGACAGTATCCACATGCCAGTTAACACTGCCTTGCTTCAATATGTCGATGATCTGCTGATCACCGCTAGAAGCGAACCCGAATGTGAGAAAGCATCACTGACAGTTTTACAATTTCTAGCCGAAAAGGGGCACAAGGTGTCCCCTTCTAAGCTGCAATTCTGTGTCCAGCGAGTTGTTTATCTTGGACACTCGCTGTCCAAGGAGGGAAGGCAGCTTACACCCGACCGCATTCAGTTAATAGCCAACATGCCAATACCCAAGACACAAAAGGAGGTGCGGGCTTTCATAGGCCTCACTTCATATTGTAGGCAGTGGATCCCTCAGTATGCATTTCTAGCAAAACCACTCATTCAATTGACAACACAGGAGGCAGCCACATCGACTGTTCTCCCTTGGACTCAGGAACATACACAAGCTTTTGAAAGCTTAAAGAAAGCTTTATGCCAAGCACCTGTCCTAGCAACACCATGTTACAGAAAACAGTTTACACTCTTTGTTACAGAACGCGAAGGTACTGCCTTGTCAGTACTCACACAGGAACAAGCAGGAGCACACAAACCATGTGCTTATTTTTCTAGTACATTAGATCCCGTAGCTCAGGCTTTACCTGCGTGCCTGAAATCAGTGGCAGCAACAGCTTTAGCAATCAGACAAAGCGATGCCATAGTGTTAGGACATCCATTGACAGTTCAAGTACCACATGCAGTAGAGGTTCTTGTAAATAGAACGCAAACACAACACTTGACTATAGCGCGACTTACAGGGTACGAGTTAACATTGTTTCAACCACATATAGAAATCAGACGTTGTAACACATTGAATCCTGCCACACTTTTGCCAGTAATCGGAACAGACCCACTAGCCCATGACTGTATTGAAGTTATTACAATCACGACGAAACCCAGACAAGACTTGACAGACGTCCCATTGTCAGACCCAGACCTGACGTTGTATGTAGATGGTTCATGTATGAGAACAAGTACAGGAGAGTTAGTGGCCGCTTACGCAGTCACAACAGACACTGAAGTCATTGAAACTAATCGTATAAATACTTTGTCAGCTCAAGCCGCAGAGCTCATCGCTCTGACACAAGCCTGTATTCAAGCCACAAATAAAAAAGTCAACATATACACTGATTCACGCTATGCATTCGGAGTTGTACATGACTTCGGCGTGCTGTGGCGAGAGAGAGGTTATTTAACTTCCCACGGTGCCCACATTCAGCACGGACCCCTCATTCATGCCTTATTAGATGCAATACATCTACCCACTGCAATATCAATCATGAAATGTAAAGCTCATACGAAAGTTACTGATGTCATTTCTCAAGGCAATGATCTAGCCGACAGAACAGCTAAACAGACTGCTCAAACTCAAACATCCGACATGACAAAGACAATAGTCCCGATGCCAACACATTGTATGACAGTTAAAGATCCTACTCTTGACGTAATTGACATACAGACACATGCTACACCAGACGAAATAAAGAAATGGACCGAATTAGGAGGGATTCAAACGGATCAAGGATGGATGATGAAGGAAAAATCTGTGTGGTTCCTTCCTGATTCAATGGTCCAAGTTATAATTAACACTATACATAGTCCAGCACATCTAGGAGAAAAAGCTATGCTAGATAGCATTCAACACATTTGGTTCAATAAACATTTACGAGCAGCAGCTAAACAAAAAGTTCGTACCTGTATGATCTGTTGCCAGTTCAACCCAGGAAAAAGCGTTCCCGTAGAACAGGGTGGATTTCAGCCTCCTGATCACCCTTTTGAAGTCCTCCAGATGGATTATATCCAGATGGAACGATGTCGAGGATTCAAATATGTTCTCGTAGTTGTTTGTGCTCTTTCCCGTTGGACGGAGGCATACCCGGTTTCAGATTACACTGCCCCGACTACTGCCAAACAGTTGGTTCGAGAATTCTTCCCACGATACGGTTTACCACGTGTTGTTCACTCAGATAACGGCCAGCCGTTCTCATCCGAATTAATGAAACACGTTTCACTTTTGTTAGGCTATCAGTGGAAATTCCACTGTGTCCGACACCCCGAGGCAGCAGGCCTCGTAGAAAGACATAATCAGACCCTGAAAATTAGATTGTCCAAAATATGCAGGGAGAAAGGTGTCGACTGGGTAGTAGCATTACCAGTTGCACTCTTTTACACGAGAATGGTAGCACACTCTCGAACAGGGCTATCCCCGTATGAAGTGATCTTCGGCAGACCACCAAATATGTGGGGGACGCCTATGCCACGCAAAATAACTGATATTGACTGTAATATGCTGACAGATTACTTGGCTTCCTTGATGTCTGCACTACAATCTTGTCGTTCACAGGTAGCTGCAGCTTTTCCTGACAACACTGAGGTGAAACCCCATGACGTAGTCCCGGGGGACTTGGTCCTGGTGAGGAACTTTGATCGAAAGACTCAGCTGGAACCTAGGTGGAAGTCGCCTCAGCTGGTCTTGCTCACCACGAGGACAGCCGTGAAGATCGAAGGCAGAAAAGGTTGGATTCATTCAAGTCATATCAAGAAATTTCATGGACTACAATCAGATGTGAATACCACACCTTGTGTGTCTTCACCCATTGACTCAAAACTTCCTTTTGTTGAAAAGAGTAACTCCGAACATTATAAACTAAAGCTCAGGTCCAATCAGTCAAGCAATTTGATTGTTTAAGTCCTCTCCAAGGTGAAGCGGTTGAATTGTCTCTGACATGTATCCCTTGGACCTGAATAGAGAAAGCACCCGAAAAATGTTGAAACGACAGGCGTACTGTAAATCACTGCGTAGTCATTGCATAGTGACGTTATTAATTTTGTTTTTCTTAAGTCTTTTAATAATTACTGCAAGTATATTGTTGCACATATATTATCCTATTTCCAGACATGTTTATAATATTACTGCTGAACATTCTTTTAGTGAATTACCTCCGCTTGAGTTGTCTTATAGATTTGCGCTGCGCAATAACACGTTTATTAGTATGTTACATCATTCCCATCAGGTTAGCAATGCTACAAATTGTTGGATATGTGGCCGACTCCCTCCCTATCAGAATTATAAAGGAATTCTACCTCTCTTCCCATACCCGTTCACACACAATGGCTCCTGTGGAGCATGGTTTAGTTTAATTAATTCTCTAGATTCGAATTCTGCAGTTTATCAAGATAACTGGGTATGGGGAAATTTGAACTTAGTTTTGCTTAAGGTCTGCTACCCTAACAAGGAGGGACTTCCCCAGAGAACAGGAACTGATCTAGAAAATGAAGTGTATGGATTAGGTAATTTTACACTTAATCTTATGATCCTAAATGTCGAATCCGAAGCTACTCCAATTTTGCCCGCTATGCCAATATTTCCAGTAAAAGGTGAATTATGTGTAAGAAAGAATGGTTCCATACATATGGGCCACAGTAGATGCACCACTGTAGTAGAATTTAGTGATCAAGGCAAGTCTACATTTAGAGCTTCTCGCCATTCCTATTTCATATGTGGTCAGACGGCATATGTACGTTTGCCTCTAGATTGGGATGGTACTTGCTACATTGGATTCCTTTTGCCACCTGTTTTTCTAGCTCCTCCTGATTATCACAGAAACACTCATTTAGTAAATAATAGAGTAAGGAGAGATCTCCCAATAGTCGATTACACTGAAACAGCATGGGAAAAATACACAGATTTCAATAAAGGTCTCTTTCCCTATATAGGTACTGTTACTAATAGTAAGCTGATACGTAGATTAACTAGAACCCTTGAAGCAGTAGTGAACGAAACTATTTCCGCCTTAGGCAATTTAACAGAAGAGCAGTCTGCTATGCGGATTGTTGTGCTTCAAAATCGTCTTGTCCTTGACGTCATCCTGGCCGATAGGGGCGGAGCCTGTAGGGTCATCGGATCAAGCTGTTGCATTTTCATACCAGAAAATTCGCCATCTGTATATAAAGCCATAACTCGCCTTCATAAGATTGTAAGCCAGATACATCAGAACCCAGGCACCTGGACTTGGTCCGGTTGGTTTTGGAGTGTATTATCTACCTTTGGATGGAAGGTCCTATCTTTCCTAGGTATTGGCCTTCTCATACTATTCAGTTGCTGTCTATGTCTACAATGTGGACCAGCGATCTGTGGTCTGTGTGCCACATCGTGTATTCCACCACCAGGATTTCATTCATCACGGAAGAAGAAAGAAGAACAAATGATGTTATATGAACAGATCAATGGATTGATGAAGATTGATATCTCTTAACGGGCAAGTAGGGGACAAGGAGGGAATGTGGAAATATGGATTTTTCTGATCAGTTATGTCCCCTATCTTGGACCCCAACGGTTCCATGTATGAATCACAAGTACATGTATGTTCCCTCCAGTTCCAGTTATGAAGACGCAAACACATGTGCGTCCACCGTCAACATGTCCTCTGTCAGATCCGCCACGAATAGGCCGGATATTCCATTCCTAAGTATGAAAGGCCACCGGCTTTATATGGTTCACTTATGCCATTTTACAGTCCAGGCAAGTAGGCCCTGATTCTGTCATCAAACTCTTCTTGCCTTCTGCCTCTGAAAGCTCCAGTCTGAGCCTGCATCTGTGACCATGAACTTTGTCTCATTCTCTGCGCGGCTCACGAAGCCTGACATCAGCCTGCTGCCTGCCAAAAACTGTATTTCACCTCCGAAATTATCTGCTCCGTTCCCTGCCCGATGCATTCCTGTCTAGCAGTTTAAGTAAACATTCTTCCAGCTACCGAGCAAAGGCCCGGCTTCTCTGTCTTTATGCAAGTAATTCATAGCCCTATTACTATGGAAGATTTCCGCCCTCGCATCTAGTGTAGACACTTAGACGCTTGTACACGCACTAACAGTCAGTATAGTCAGTATAGAATAAGATTCTACTCGAAGAGACCTCTCTTTTGGATAACGTAGTTCTTTAAACATGGGATGTTAGATATGATTTGGGATTAGGTTGACTTGACCCTCCAGACTTCTGTCGCCACATGTAGAGCTAAATGTCGAGTCCCCTTCACCCCCTAGTTGCACGTCAATTACACGTCATGCTGCTGCGCGCGCATCTCTGCCAAGTATTTCTGCTGATATTGCGAAATTCTTTCATAGAACCACCTTATTATGACATCACATCTGATGACGTTCTTTAAACACACCCAGTTACGCCTATTTTTGCTACGCACGAATATATTATCCGTATTATCAATTGTTACGCCTCTTGTATTTGCTTCACTGTAATGCCTATTGTATAAAAGTAATTGATTGTCAATAACGTATGTACTTCACTTCCTGAACCTTCGTGGTGATGGAACTTGGAGCAACCGATTATAATCGACCATTGGAATAAAGCCCATTCCGAACCTCTAATACCACGGATTCTGCCTCTTATTTACTGAGCTATTTTATTATGTTTCTGTATCAAATTAAGTCCCGGTAATTAAATTATTTACCACAGCCTCGAGGGGGCATGGCCTCAGTGCACGCCACCAATGGCGTTCGTTCTAATGCCTTCTCTATAACTGTATATGACTCCCAGAAAAACGTCTAGGCACCAAAGATCCAAGACTATAGCTCCAAGCATCGCCAATCAAATTTTATAGTTGCTACAGTACGTTTCCCCCCATGGGTTCCATGAAAGACAGCCCAGACCCCAATACACACTCCATCGTGGTACCAGGGCCCACCTCCCACAAAAGACTATTTACATCCTGTGACAGTATCATGATATTAATGATAGCTCTCACGCTCAATAACTTGATGTGATACAAGTGTCTCTTATCCCAGACTCATTTCTCCTCAAACTGACACCACAATTGCTGCAGAAACTAATTATGACACAAGACTACCCACGTCATCTTATACTGACAGATGACAACACAGTCGCATACCTACAGATTTGCATTATGATGTTACCACAATAAACACCCTCTTAAGCAAACTCCTGAACCTGGCAGTTAATACCTAAAACAACTACCTCAATATGCCCCAACAGTTTCTCACAAAGTATTCCTTCCCAGGACTAGAAAGGAAAATTCTATAATGGAAATTCTCACTTAAAAATCAGCTGCAGGTATAAAATAAGCTCATTTTTTCAAGGTAGCAACTATATACAATTATGTACCATCTTTTTGTTGTTGGATACAGTCTTTTTATTTGCAGATATTGATATGTAATCTTAATGATATATTGTATATTACATGTCCTATCTCTTTAGCCGTGACTTTACATTTTACATTTTAATTTACATTTTATGATTGTAGATGTATAATTACATGTTTAATAAAAGATATTTAAACTAAAAAAATGAACATACAGACATACACTGGTCCATACCACCATTACCATAAGTACCCAAAGGGACTTTCTACAAACTGGCCACAGACAAAGCACTGCTTATCAAACTAAAATACTGAGCTGGACCACTCAAAATGTCCAGTCTAGTTCAGCTCAACAAACTGAACAACTCTTTTAAGCTCAACAACAGCTTCCACCAGTACACACTGCTAGACACCATAGAGCGATCACAAATATGTGTGTCTAAACAATCTTACAACAGTAAACCTAATCAAGACCCTGCCCATGACGACTCCAGATGAATCTTCCCTAATAAACTGCAGGTAGGAGGCTGGCAATTCATCTGCCTTCTCAGCACATACCGCATACCTGAGACCTGGACCTTCTCTCACAAACTGGGACGGTTCATTTCAGACACCCAGCCTATAATCAGCACATTAGTACCAGACAGGTACAATATTACATGCATGGACGAATCAGAAAAGACAGGGAGAAAGAGTGGGTCTTATTCATAAAATATCTGACTTGAGCATCGCCATAAACTTATTTGAGGACCAGGACTTATTTTCCATCATCACGCTTTCTCCCAGATGCAACCAGAAAAGGGCACAAGAAGAGAAAAAGGAGGAGTAGAACGAGAGGACAACACTGACAGCTGTAGAAAGCATTGATGCAAAAGAACGTGTAAAAGTTATATATAAAGGAAGTGTGTGGTGGTGAAAGACCCTTAGACCCTGCATTTAGCATCAATGCAAACATCACTCACATACACAGCACAGTTGCAGCAGAGGCAGCAGCTGTGCTTTCTTCCCCCATATACACAGAACAGGTCCACCACAGCCTGCGGGGGTGCAAGAATCCTGTATGAGCACATTGTGGTTGTAGCACATTGCAAGATGCCTCACATACACAGAACAGGTCCAGCACAGCCTGCAGGGATGCAAGAATCCTGTATGAGAACAATGTGGTTGCAGCACGCCGCAAGATCCCTCACATACACATACACATAACAGTTACAGCACAGCCTGCGGGGGCACAAGAATCCTGTATGAGCACAATGTGGTTGCAACACGCCACAAGATCCCTCACATACACAGAACAGGTCTAGCACAGCCTGCGGGGATGCAAGAATCCTGTATGAGCACAATGTGGTTGCAGCACGCTGCAAGATCCCTCACATACACATAACAGTTACAGCACAGCCTGTGGGGATGCAAGAATCCTGTACGAGCACAATGTGGTTGCAGCACGCCGCAAGATCCCTCACATGCACAGAACAGTTACAGCACAGCCCGCGCGGGTGCAAGAATCCTATATGAGGAAAATGTGGTTGCAGCACGCTTCAAGATCCCTCACATAAACAGAACAGTTACAGCACAGCCTGCAGAGGTGCAAGAATTCTGAATGAGCACAATGTGGTCGCGGCACCCTGCAAGAACCCTCACATACACAGAACAGGTGCAGCACAGCCTGCAGGGGTTCAAGAATCCTGTATGAGCACAATGTGGTTGCAGCACATTGCTAGATCCCTCACATACACAGAACAGGTTCAGCACAGCCTGCGAGGAAGCAAGAATCCTGTATGAGAACAATATGGTTGCAGCACGCTGCAAGATCCCTCACATACACAGAACAGGTACAGCACAGCCTGCGGGGGTGCAAGAATCCTGTATGAGCACAATGTGGTTGCAGTGCGCTGCAAGATCCCTCACATCCGCAGAACAGGTCCAATACAGCCTCCGGGGTGCAAGAATCCTGTATGAGCACAATGTGGTTGCAGCATGCTGCAAGATCCCTCACATACACAGAACATGTCTAGCACAACCTGCGGGGTGCAAGAATCATGAATGAGCACAATGTGGTTGCAGCACACTGCAAAATCACTCACGTATGCAGAACATGTCCAGCACAGCCTGCGGGGGTGCAAGAATCCTGTGTGAGCACAACGTGGATGAAGCACAATGCAAGATCCCTCACACATACAGAACATGCCCAGCACAGCCTGCAGGGGTGCAATAATCCTGTATGAGCACAATGTGTTTGCAGCAAGCTGCAAGATCCCTCACATCCGCAGAACAGGTCCAATACAGCCTCCGGGGTGCAAGAATCCTGTATGAGCACAATGTGGTTGCAGCATGCTGCAAGATCCCTCACATACACAGAACATGTCCAGCACAGCCTGCGGGGATTCAACAAACCTGTATGAGCGCAATGTGGTTGTAGCACATTGCAAGATCCCTCACATACACAGAACAGGTCCAATATAGCCAGCATAGATGCAATAATCCTGTAGGAGTGCAATGTGGTTGCAGCACAATGCAAGATCCCTCACATACACAGAACAGATCCAACACAGCCTGCATAGGTACAAGAATCGTGTATGAGTGCAATGGGGTTGCAGCATAATGCAAGATCCCTCATATACACAGAATAGTTCCAGCACAGTCTGCGGGGGTGCAAGAATCCTTCCTGTAGGAGCGCAATGTGCAAATTGTGGTTGCAGCACAATACAAGATCCCTCACATAAACAGAACAGGACCAGCATGGCCTGTAGGGGTGCAAGAATCCTGTATGAGCTCAATGTGGTGGCCAGACAGGGCATCAAGCATTTCCGTGGAGGCTGGATGGGTGAGGGGGCTATTTTGGTACTGGGGGCCGGTTTTGTAGCAGTGCAGTAGTTTTAAAAGTACTGCAGAGTTCCTTGTATATCCAACAGTTTTCAGGCAACATTAAAAGTGCCACAATAACTCTTGTGATAAATTTACTTGCTGATCGTTATTTTGTCTAGCGGCAGCTTTGACTCATCTAAGATAGTGTAGAAGGCAATATGCCTGCTCCAAAGAGTGTGTACTATGCAGATCACAGAACAGTATTTTATTTTATTGTAATGTATTGTATTGTAATTGCATTTATATAGCGTTTACTACCCCTGACGAGGCATTGAAGCGCTTTTTTGGTGAGTAGCATGCTACTCTGGAAACCAAAAGGATTAGAAGTGAATTAGTATAGGGAAATATGAAATTATTTTGAGCGGTGGGCATGTTAGTCTGTTATTTGGATCGAGAAGGATAGTGGAGGGATGGAAGAGGGAAGGGTTTGCATTTATATAGCGCTTACTACCCCTGATGAGGTGTTAAAGCACTTTTCGGTGAGTAGCACACTACTTCGGAACCCAAGAAGAATTAGTGGTGAATTAATGTAGGGAAATATGAAATTAATTTGATTTGAGTGGTGGACATGTTAGTCTGTTAATTAGATTGTAAAAGGATAGTGGAGGGATAGAAGAGAGAAGGGTTTGCATTTATATAGTGCTTGCTACCCCTGATGAGGTTTTGATGCACTTTTTGGCAGGTAGCACGCTACTCCGGAAGCCAAACAGCATTAGTGGGGAATTAGTATAGGGAAATATGAAATTTATTTGAGCGGTGGACATGTTAGTCTGCTATTTGGATTGGAAAGGAATAGTGGAGAGATAGAAGAGGGAAAGGTCTACAAAGTGTTGTTTTTTTTTGGAGTTCATAGCAGTAAGAGGGGGTTTGGGATGAGTAAAGGGGGGTGGAGGGGAAGAGTCAGAGGGAAGGGGTTAGAAAGGCTTGTTTGGGAGATCTGAATAGTAAAAGAGGTGTGAGATGATGGAAGGAGGGGTAGAAGAGGGAAGAGTCTACAAAGGATTGCTTTGGGGATCATAATAGTGGTATGAGTTTGGGGAGGAATGAGAGAGTGGAGGTAGTGGATATATTGAGAGAGGTATAGGGTAAGCAATAGGGCAGTGCATTGGAAAGAGTAATAGAATGAGGTTCCAGATGAGTCAGAGACTTGAGATAGAGGTATATATTGAGAGTGGTATAGGGTGAGAAATAGGGTAGTGCATTGGAGAGAGTAGTACAATGAGGTTTGAGATTAATCAGAGTGGGGGTAGAGGATATATTGTGAGAGATATAGGGTGAGATATATGGTAGTGCATTGTATATGCTTATTTAGAATGTACGTAATAAATATAAAGATATATAAGTATACGGAAGGTATATATCCATAAGGAAGGTAATATATGTAGATTAACGTTGCATTTAATAAACTCAGACTTTCAAGTGTTGCTGTACTTTAAATTAATGTATTTGTTTTTATCTATTTTTTTAATTCTTTGTAATTCAATAATGAAGCAATTGTAGATAAATAGTTATGATAAAAGATTTACATATTTATGCAGTCACTTATATTTTATGTGCATAGCTCACTGGGTTACTGCTTTTGTCACAGAGATCCTTTTGTTACTGTGCAGTTCATAAATTACAATCGTAATCTAGGTTAGAAAGTCATGTTGCTTTCCCAGTCTTTCATTATCCTAATTTGGTTTAAAAGGGTTTGTTTGGGTAGAAATACATTCTTCTAAGTAAAGTCAACCCTAATCATTGTGTTACATTCTGAATCCTGAGTTTTTGATTTCCCACACCAAGCACTCTTAAAAAATGCATATTAGTATGGACAACTTGTGAATCCTACACCCTGTAGTCAGTCCTCTTTGTCTTATGTAACATTTTCTATACACTGATTTACACACGTATGATTCATTGTCTCTGTATGAGTGTGTGATGTAAAATGCGCCGACACCGTACACTGGTATGAGAGGTGCTATTAAACAAATGAAATACATTTGAGAAAGGGGCGATGGAGAGATGAGAGGCACTGAAGGACGGTGATAGTGAGGGAATCATTGAAGCGCCCCAATAAAGATTGCTGTATCCTGGTGCACTGTAAGATCATCATTTACTATGCTATAAAAACTAATACCATGGAACATATAACGAAAAATGTGTTGTAGAATGCTCAATTTCTGCAATTTTTTCCCACATTTTCATGGGGAGAGAACCTCTCAAACCCCCTGGCAGTAGTCAGGCTTGCTCACTGCCCTCGCCTGTCTATGCACCGTTTGAGGATTGGTCTGACAAAATTTGCCATGTGCTGCTTTGGGTTCCCAGTATGAACCTTTACTGCAAGATCCCTCACATACACAGAACGTGTCCAACACAGGCTGCAGAGGTGCAAGAATCCTATATGAGTGCAATGGGGATGCAGCACATTGCAAGAGCCCTCACATACACAGAACATGTACAACATGGGTAGCAGCAGAGCTGGAAAACCTTTTTTAAAAAATCCTGTGCACATTCTCTTCTGGGTAAATTTAACTCATGCATTTATCTTGAGGATCCTGGATGGATCAGACCCTTGAAGTCTGAATTAAACAACCTAAGTGTGGCCTCTTTCTGAGAGTGGTGCCTTAGAGGAAGGATACGAATGCTGTTCAGCTTCCAGAAACATTACAACAAAAAGCTGCCAGCGGGAAAGTAGATCTGAAAAAGCAGAAGAAGTGAAAGCAGAAAATATTATGCTATGCTATATTATGCTATGAAAAAACATAAAACTCTAGAAAACACAGAAAGGAAGAGTGTGCGGGGGAGGGTTGCCTGGGGTGCAAGATATAGCCAGCTACTCGCCGAAGGCTTTCAAAAAATAATTGCTTATGTAAGAGGCTAGGAAATTGGTTTGTTCACCTCCCTCTAAAACGGACCACCGTTGTGGTGAAATGACCGCAGGCATTTGTGGAGAGTGCAAATGATCATGTGAACATTCAAAAGATCTCTTTCTTTCTCCTTTTTTAGAAGCTGTAAGTAACTCCATTAACAGGAAGACGCCGGGTGAGTAGCAATGTAAGAGGCTTTTATGCAATCATTGGGAGGCCTGCCACTTCAGAAACATTTGGACTATCTCAGAGAATCGAGGGCCAAGAAGAGGGTAGGTAAGTTTCAGAAATAAGAGAGGAAAGTGTGAAATAACTGAAACAGACTACTTAAATAATGTTTATAACTTGTTTTTTACAGTGCACTTTTACTCAGTGTTGCCATGTCTGATAATAACAGGTGAGGGAGGGTATGGTGTTAAGGTTATGGGGCAGACAGAGGTAAAGGGAGGTAAGGGATTTTTAGGGTACAGGGAGGGGATGGTAGCAGTAAAGGGAGCTGAAAGATTTTTAGGGTTCATGGAAGGGTAGAGGCAAGGGATTTTTTAGGGTTCAGAGGTGGGTAGAGGTATAAGAGGTAAGGTTTTTAGGGTTTGGGGCAGGTAGAGGTAAAGGGGGTAAAGGATTATAGGGTTCAGACAGGGCGGGTAGAGATAAAGAGAGGTAAGGGTTTTTAGGGTTCAGGGCTGAGTAGAGAGAGAGAGAGAGAGAGAGAGATAGATAGAGAGATAGAGAGATAGATAGATAGATAGATAGATAGATAGATAGATAGATAGATAGATAGATAGATAGATAGATAGATAGATAGATAGATAGATAGATAGATAGATAGATACATATATAATATATATAGAAATAGATATATATAGATTATATATATATAAATATATAAATTCACTGAAAAAACCATAGGTTTCACACATGTTATAGTTAGCTGGACATTTCACTCGTAAAAAACCAATGAAATTCCCCCGTTGTAGTTAGTGCAGGCAACTATAACTCACGCGACCGCAATCCTCTGCTGATGATGTCAGATATTACATCACTGATGACATATGTGTCTTTATGAAAAATAAATATTTGTTATATATGTATAGCTAAAGATACAGTATTAGCATCAACAGAGGATTGCGGTCGCGTGAGTTATAGTTGCCTGCACTAACTATAACGGGGGAATTTCATTGGTTTTTTACGAGTGAAATGTCCAGCTAACTATAACATGTGTGAAACCTATGGTTTTTTCAGTGAATTTGCAAGGTTTTTTAAATGCTAATTCCTAACTATAACGTGTGTGAAACCTATGTTTTTTTCAGTGAATTTGTACGGTTTTTGAAATGCAAATTTTTTTGGGAGATTTTTGGTAAACCTATGTATAAAATAATATATGTACTATATCCTGCATTATGGAATGGTTAATTTTTTTTTATGCATTTTTTTCCGTGCGCGTACGGTAAGCTGACGCTACG
Organism: Triturus cristatus; assembly: GCF_964204655.1. Lineage (NCBI taxonomy): Eukaryota > Metazoa > Chordata > Amphibia > Caudata > Salamandridae > Triturus > Triturus cristatus. The sequence goes on from NC_140580.1 coordinate 993,359,547, forward strand.
CGCTCCGTACGTCATAAGTACGGTGCGCTTACGTGATACGATGCGCGTACGGTAAGCTGACACTACGCGCTCCGTACGTCATAAGTACAGTGCGCTTGCGTGATACGTACGTGACGTACGCGTACACGCATGCGCGTTGCGCGGAAGCAACGTCGCGGTTACGCAGGGGCGTGTAATGCGCATGCGCGAGTGCGTCTTACGTACGTGCTCCGTAAGTGCTCCGTAAGCGTCACATTTGCGCATGCGTACTTGTTTACGAGCGCGTACCGTAAGCTTACGGAGCGCGCACGGTAGGTCATGTGATCCACAAAGAACACTTTTCATTGGTTGAAACTACTTTCAGTTCCAGAAACTTCCCACACCACACCCATTCCCCTCATTACTGCTTGAGATCCCCTAGGAGAAGGAGCTGAATTGACATTGAGATACAATGGCAGAGCAGCAGACCTCTTCTGAGAGTGAGCCTAGCAGCACCATCATCAGACAGAGAAGGAGGAAACAAAAGGATTCTTTTGTGTGGGAGTATTTTACTTTTCCAGAGGGGCAGGAAAAAGGTCAATGCTCCATTGGTCACTTGCACACTTTGTGACCGTGTTTTATCTAGAGGAAATCCAAGGAAGAAGTATTCCTTTGGAAATCACTCTATGATGAGACACCTTAGGGATAAACATCCCAGGACCTTTGCTCGACATACTGGAGAAAACTCTTCAGTAAGTCACCAGAGCCCAACCTCAGAAGCTCAGCCGAGTACATCATCGGCAGCTCAGCTGAGCCCTTCCTCTGAGGTGGGAGCATCACCTTCTTCTGCTCCTCTGGACATTAACCCTCGATTTCGGAGGGTTTCAATGAGGTGTACAACGTGTTGTGGTCTTATTGTTTTTGGGGAGACCAGTGTTTCCCTTATTAACAATAAGATAGACCAGCACGTTTGTAGACGCTCATAATATTCCCATTCTTTCTTTCCTCCATCCCTGTATTAACCCAACGGCTCTTTTAAGAGCCAACCTTACCTCACAAATTTTTTTATTTTTTTTTAAGCTTTCCTTTTTGAAATTTTTTTTTAGCCGTGCGCGTACGGTACGCTTAATCGTTACGCGAAGTTCGCGGAATTTCTCCTCGCGGAATTTCTACGTTTACGCCGTGCGCGTACGCTACGCGCATTCGGCGATTTTTAAAAAAAAAATTTAAATTAATTTTTGCCCTTGGGGGTCCTTCTGGGACCCCCTGACAAAGGCTAGGGGGTCAGGAACTGTCCACCCTGCCCCCTTTTCACGTTCTCCACCTTTGTTTTTCACCCCCTCAGACTGCGAGAGACAAAATGGCGGCCGACACTTCCTGGTTTTGACCGATTCGAATGTTTACTGAGATCTAACAACCAATCAGAATCGCGCTCGTGCACGGCGGCGTGCGCGTACGGTAAGCTTACGGTACGCGCTCGGAGCACGCCCATAGATATATATATTGATTTAAATGCTATTTTCTCAGGAAATACTGAACAGATTTACACGAGACCTTCAAAAGGCACATCCCTGACCTGAGGGCTACCTCTCTGCCAAATTTCAAGTAATTCTGTTCAGCCGTTCGGGCTGTAGCTCGGACTAAAGGTCCTATGGAAAAATGCATGGGGAAAACGCGTTTTGGGACCCCCCCTTTTTCTCAGCCCCCGCTTGACGAATCCCCCCGAGACTTTCAGGGTAGGAGCGGAGCGGAGCGCCCCACCTATTTTGAGAATTTCGCGAGGATTCGTCAATCGGCGCCAAAGTTATTCCAAATAGAATGTTGCGGATTTCCTATGGAAACACGGTCCTAACTATAACTATCTACGACCGCCAGTAGATAATATATATATAACTACGAGGAGTAGCTATGGGGGCTAGCTTTTCACCAAGTTATACTTGCCTCCACATGGGCTATTGGGAAGAGACTGTGTTAAAAACCACACATGCTACAACAATGACTAATCATGTGATAAAATGGATGCGTTACATTGATGATCTTTTTATAATTTGGGGTGGGAGTGAAAGTGAAGCTCTGAGGTTTATAGATGACATCAATGATAATAATCTCAATTTGCATTTTACTAGTACAATTGACACTACAGAGGTTTGTTTTTTAGATGTGAAGGTATATGTAGCCAATAACCAGCTTCAAACAAAACTGTACCGCAAACCCACTGCAGGTAACACCACGCTACATTCCTCAAGCTTTCACCCCAAACACACTATTCACAGCATCCCATATGGTGAGATGCTTAGGATTAGAAGAATCTGCAGCACCGAAAATGACCTAGCAATTGCTCAACAAGAAAGCAAAAACAGATTCATACAAAGAGGATATAGCAAAAAAACTATTGAGGAGGCTATACAAAAGACTAGGTCCATGAGCAGGGAGGATTTACTATTTAAACCTTCCAACAGTAAAACTAAATCCATGAGCAGTCAGACTGACATGAACAAAACAGATGAGATAAGACTAATCCTAACGTATAACAAACAAAAAGACAGCCTCAGCAAAATCATTAGAAACAACTGGTATTTGCTACACCTAGATGCACAATTGACTGAGATTATCCCTTCCAACCCAACCATCACTTTCAGAAGGGCACCATCCACTAGTGATTTCTTGGTTAATAGCAGTCCAGAAATTAAATCTATAACAAACTGGCTAACTAAACGTAAGGGTTTTTTTAAGTGCCCAACCTGTAAAGCTTGTAAACACGCAATAAACAAAACATCATTCATCACTCCTTTTGAGGAAAAACCACACTTGATCACCAAAAACATGTCTTGCAAAACGGAATTTGCCATTTATGTGTTGGAGTGCTCATGTGGACTGCAGTATGTGGGATCCACAAAGCTGCAGGTCCACAAGAGAATTCTCCAACACCTACGTGCAATTACCAATATAGACACCTCATATCCGGTGGCCCGACATTTCAGGGATTGTCACGCAAGCAACATACAATTCCTTAAATATTTTGCAATTGACTGCGTCCTACCTCTTAGAAGAGGCGGTGATCGTGAGGCTCTCCTCAGAAAATTGGAGACCAAATACATATTGGAACTGGACAGTAAAAGCCCACATGGGCTCAACACCACGGAAGATCTCTATACGTGGCTGTAAGAAATCTATAGCTAACTGAGAAACAATAATAAAAAAACTTGAACCAATTAGATTTCAAGGTCCAGGGCTCTCCACTGAAAGATAATGTTATCCACACACAATACAGATATTTTTAAATATATTTGTAATTTCCCTTCCGCCACATTTCTCTCTTCTCCTCTTTTCCCCGTTTTTATCTTTTCCCTTGACCTATATTTTATTTCTACGAATCACGTTTTACAGAAAGAAAAAAATTCTCCAAAAACAATTGAATAAATGCACAGGTGATTCCATTGCACTATTTTGCACAACTTTGCATTTTACTTGCCGTTTTGCACACTTAGAACATTACCATGCTGCTTAGCAATTGCTTAAAATGAAATTTGTTTTTAACAAACTTTGCTTTTAACATGTTTTTTACCATTTGTATTGCTCTGTTTTTATATGTGCAGTTTATTTATTTATTTATGTATTTATACATTCACGAATAGACTTAGTGGTATATGAGCCAACAGCTCAAGCCTCACATTAGATTACAGCATACTATATTACTGTATAAATTATATAGCAATGAGGAACAAATGTATTATTGTATTTTACAATTACAAGTGACTAGAGCTATCATGTTAAAAGCATCTACATCATGGTAAAATCTTTCTTCTATGTCAATGGCAAAAAATTAAGCACTGGCACTTTAAAAGGGATTCACACGAGGGGTTCGTCATGTGATCAAGGGCTGCTGAGCCCGAAACGCGTCATGGCGGCAGAGCGCACAAACAAAAAATAAACTAAATTGGGTACAACTTATCGGAGTCCGTCCCCTTCTTGATCCAGGATTGAGCGGATCGTTTGAGGAAAGGTTGACTGCTATATATATATATATATATATATATATATATATATATATATATATATATATATATATATATATTCCCAAAAGTGCCCGAAAGCTTGAGGCCGCAACACAGCTGCAGTGAGGTCAACAAACCTTTATTTAAACAACAAAGCAGCTAACTTCGCATCCCTTAGCTTCGTCCTTAGTCCGTCTAATTCATTTCGGAGAATCTTTCTCCTTCCTCAGAGACTGCGTGCCAAACGCCAATTAATCGCATCACTGCAACTCCCCTTCATGCTTTTAACTGATTGGCCTTCAGTGTGCCTCGTTGTTCGTAATTGCTCAGATGCATGTCGGGAGATGTAGTTGATTCGTGCTTTTTCAAATCCCTTCAATGGGTTCTGGTTTTGGCAGCGTTTTCCAGGACAGTTCACAGCCCTCCATTAGGCTCAGGATGGGACTTTGCCTGCTTTCAGTGAGAGTTACTGCAGCGCCAACACGACGGGCAGATTCCCTTCGGTTGGACCCTTCATCTGCTCTTGGGTTGCGCGATCCCTCTGCGGCTCGGACTCGCCGCATACAATATTCCCAAAAGTGCCCGAAAGCTTGAGGCCGCAACACAGCTGCAGTGAGGTCAACAAACCTTTATTTAAACAACAAAGCAGGTAACTTCGCATCCCTTAGCTTCGTCCTTAGTCCGTCTAATGCATTTCGGAGAATCTTTCTCCTTCCTCAGAGACTGCGTGCCAAACGCGAATTAATCGCATCACTGCAACTCCCCTTCATGCTTTTAACTGATTGGCCTTCAGTGTGCCTCATTGTTCGTAATTGCTCAGATGCATGTCGGGAGATGTAGTTGATTCGTGCTTTTTCAAATCCCTTCAATGGGTTCTTGTTTTGGCAGCGTTTTCCAGGACAGTTCACAGCCCTCCATTAGGCTCAGGATGGGACTTTGCCTGCTTTCAGTGAGAGTTACTGCAGCGCCAACACGACGGGCAGATTCCCTTCGGTTGGACCCTTCATCTGCTCTTGGGTTGGGCGATCCCTCTGCGGCTCGGACTCGCCGCATACAATATTCCCAAAAGTGCCCGAAAGCTTGAGGCCGCAACACAGCTGCAGTGAGGTCAACAAACCTTTATTTAAACAACAAAGCAGGTAACTTCGCATCCCTTAGCTTCGTCCTTAGTCCCTCTGCGGCGAGCCCGAGCCGCAGAGGGATCGCGCAACCCAAGAGCAGATGAAGGGTCCAACCGAAGGGAATCTGCCCGTCGTGTTGGCGCTGCAGTAACTCTCACTGAAAGCAGGCAAAGTCCCATCCTTAGCCTAATGGAGGGCTGTGAACTGTCCTGGAAAACGCTGCCAAAACCAGAACCCATTGAAGGGATTTGAAAAAGCACGAATCAACTACATCTCCCGACATGCATCTGAGCAATTACGAACAATGAGGCACACTGAAGGCCAATCAGTTAAAAGCATGAAGGGGAGTTGCAGTGATGCGATTAATTGGCGTTTGGCACGCAGTCTCTGAGGAAGGAGAAAGATTCTCCGAAATGCATTAGACGGACTAAGGACGAAGCTAAGGGATGCGAAGTTACCTGCTTTGTTGTTTAAATAAAGGTTTGTTGACCTCACTGCAGCTGTGTTGCGGCCTCAAGCTTTCGGGCACTTTTGGGAATATTGTATGCGGCGAGTCCGAGCCGCAGAGGGATAGCGCAACCCAAGAGCAGATGAAGGGTCCAACCGAAGGGAATCTGCCCGTCGTGTTGGCGCTGCAGTATCTCTCACTGAAAGCAGGCAAAGTCCCATCCTGAGCCTAATGGAGGGCTGTGAACTGTCCTGGAAAACGCTGCCAAAACCAGAACCCATTGAAGGGATTTGAAAAAGCACGAATCAACTACATCTCCCGACATGCATCTGAGCAATTACGAACAATGAGGCACACTGAAGGCCAATCAGTTAAAAGCATGAAGGGGAGTTGCAGTGATGCGATTAATTGGCGTTTGGCACGCAGTCTCTGAGGAAGGAGAAAGATTCTCCGAAATGCATTAGACGGACTAAGGACGAAGCTAAGGGATGCGAAGTTACCTGCTTTGTTGTTTAAATAAAGGTTTGTTGACCTCACTGCAGCTGTGTTGCGGCCTCAAGCTTTCGGGCACTTTTGGGAATATTGTATGCGGCGAGTCCGAGCCGCAGAGGGATCGCGCAACCCAAGAGCAGATGAAGGGTCCAACCGAAGGGAATCTGCCCGTCGTGTTGGCGCTGCAGTAACTCTCACTGAAAGCAGGCAAAGTCCCATCCTGAGCCTAATGGAGGGCTGTGAACTGTCCTGGAAAACGCTGCCAAAACCAGAACCCATTGAAGGGATTTGAAAGAGCACGAATCAACTACATCTCCCGACATGCATCTGAGCAATCACGAACAATGAGGCACACTGAAGGCCAATCAGTTAAAAGCATGAAGGGGAGTTGCAGTGATGCGATTAATTGGCGTTTGGCATGCAGTCTCTGAGGAAGGAGAAAGATTCTCCGAAATGCATTAGACGGACTAAGGACGAAGCTAAGGGATGCGAAGTTACCTGCTTTGTTGTTTAAATAAAGGTTTGTTGACCTTACTGCAGCTGTGTTGCGGCCTCAAGCTTTCGGGCACTTTAGGGAATATTGTATGCGGTGAGTCCGAGCCGCAGAGGGATCGCGCAACCCAAGAGCAGATGAAGGGTCCAACCGAAGGGAATCTGCCCGTCGTGTTGGCGCTGCAGTACCTCTCACTGAAAGCAGGCAAAGTCCCATCCTGAGCCTAATGGAGGGCTGTGAACTGTCCTGGAAAACGCTGCCAAAACCAGAACCCATTGAAGGGATTTGAAAAAGCACGAATCAACTACATCTCCCGACATGCATCTGAGCAATCACGAACAATGAGGCACACTGAAGGCCAATCAGTTAAAAGCATGAAGGGGAGTTGCAGTGATGCGATTCATTCGCGTTTGGCACGCAGTCTCTGAGGAAGGAGAAAGATTCTCCGAAATGCATTAGACGGACTAAGGACGAAGCTAAGGGATGCGAAGTTACCTGCTTTGTTGTTTAAATAAAGGTTTGTTGACCTTACTGCAGCTGTGTTGCGGCCTCAAGCTTTCGGGCACTTTTGGGAATATTGTATGCGGCGAGTCCGAGCCGCAGAGGGATCGCGCAACCCAAGAGCAGATGAAGGGTCCAACCGAAGGGAATCTGCCCGTCGTGTTGGCGCTGCAGTAACTCTCACTGAAAGCAGGCAAAGTCCCATCCTGAGCCTAATGGAGGGCTGTGAACTGTCCTGGAAAACGCTGCCAAAACCAGAACCCATTGAAGGGATTTGAAAAAGCACGAATCAACTACATCTCCCGACATGCATCTGAGCAATCACGAACAATGAGGCACACTGAAGGCCAATCAGTTAAAAGCATGAAGGGGAGTTGCAGTGATGCGATTAATTGGCGTTTGGCACGCAGTCTCTGAGGAAGGAGAAAGATTCTCCGAAATGCACTAGACGGACTAAGGACGAAGCTAAGGGATGCGAAGTTACCTGCTTTGTTGTTTAAATAAAGGTTTGTTGACCTTACTGCAGCTGTGTTGCGGCCTCAAGCTTTCGGGCACTTTTGGGAATATTGTATGCGGCGAGTCCGAGCCGCAGAGGGATCGCGCAACCCAAGAGCAGATGAAGGGTCCAACCGAAGGGAATCTGCCCGTCGTGTTGGCGCTGCAGTAACTCTCACTGAAAGCAGGCAAAGTCCCATCCTGAGCCTAATGGAGGGCTGTGAACTGTCCTGGAAAACGCTGCCAAAACCAGAACCCATTGAAGGGATTTGAAAAAGCACGAATCAACTACATCTCCCGACATGCATCTGAGCAATCACGAACAATGAGGCACACTGAAGGCCAATCAGTTAAAAGCATGAAGGGGAGTTGCAGTGATGCGATTAATTGGCGTTTGGCACGCAGTCTCTGAGGAAGCAGAAAGATTCTCCGAAATGCATTAGACGGACTAAGGACGAAGCTAAGGGATGCGAAGTTACCTGGTTTGTTGTTTAAATAAAGGTTTGTTGACCTTACTGTAGCTGTGTTGCGGCCTCAAGCTTTCGGGCACTTTTGGGAATATATATATATATATATATATATATATATTCACTTAAAAAACCATAGGTTTCACACATGTTATAGTTAGCTGGACATTTCACTCGTAAAAAACCAATGAAATTCCCCCATTATAGTTACTGCAGGCAACTATAACTCACGCGACCGCAATCCTCTGCTGATGACGTCAGATATTACATCACTGTATTTAGACACTTATTTACCCATGTCTTCTTCCATAATCTTTAGCTATACATATATTACAAATATTTATTTTTCAGAAAGACACATATGTCATCAGTGATGTAATATCTGACGTCATCAGCAGAGGATTGCGGTTGCGTGAGTTATAGTTGCCTGCACTAACTATAACGGGGGAATTTCATGGGTTTTTTACGAGTGAAATGTCCAGCTAACTATAACATGTGTGAAACCTATGGTTTTTTAAGTGAATTTGCAAGGTTTTTTAAATGCTAATTCGTAACTATAACGTGGGTGAAACCTATAGTTTTTTCAGTGAATTTGTACGGTTTTTGTAAATGCTATGTTATGTATTTTTTTTTTTTTCAGGTTTTACACCGTGCGCGCACCGTGCGCGCTCTGTGGGCACTCGGTGCGCCCCACGCACCGAGCGCCCACTGTTCGCAGTGCGCGCAGGGTGCGCGCACCTCGCGATTTAAAAAAAAAAAAAAAATTGTTTTTTTCTCCCTTGGGGGTCCTTCTGTGACCCCCTGACCAAGGCTAGGGGGTCAGGAACTGTCCACTCTGCCCCCTTTTCACATTCTCCACCTTTGTTTTTCACCCCCTCAGACTGCGAGAGACAAAATGGCGGCCGACACTTCCTGGTTTCAACCGATTCGAATGTTTACCGACATCTAACAACCAATCAGAATTGCGCTCGCGCACGGCAGGGTGCGCGCACGGCAGGGTGCGCGCACAGTGCGCGCACGGTGCGTGCGTATAGATATTGATATGCTTATAAATGCTATTTTCTCAGGAAATACTGAACAGATTTACACCAGACCTGCAAAAGGCACTTCCTTGACCTTATGGCTACCTCTCTGCCAAATTTCAAGTAATTCTGTTCAGCCGTTCGGGCTGTAGCAGTGTCTAAAGGTCCTATGGAAAAATGCATGAGGAAAACGCGTTTTGGGACCCCCCTTTTTTCTCGGCCCCCACTTGACGAATCACCCCGAGACTTTCAGGGTAGGAGCTGAGCGGAGCGCCCCATTAGTTTTGAAAATTTTGCGAGGATTCGTCAACCGGCGCCAAAGTTATTCAAAATAGAATTTTGAGATTTCCTATGGAAACTAGGTTGTAACTATAACTATCTACTGGCGACGCCAGTAGACAATATATATATATATATATATATATATATATATATATATATATATATATATAAATTCAATGGCGTATCTGTGTAGTTATAGGTAGGTATGTCAGGCTTTCCCTAGGAAAAGTATTTTTGGTTTTGCTAATTACTTTGGCACTGTTTGATAAATCTTCACAAATCTTTCCAAAAAATTATCATTCCAGGAAAGTTTCAGGGTCGTCCATCAAGCAGGGGCCGAGAGAAGGGGCAGGGACAAAATACAACTTCCTTGTACAATTGCCATAGGGAAGTTTAGACAGTGCTCCTGCAAAAACATCTGAATGGACTTACACAAAATTTAGCAGAAAGCTAGATCTCAATCCAAAAAGCATGATTTTTGTGATTTGCTGTAAATGTTTTCTGTAGTTTTTGAGAGATTAAGGTTAAAAAATATATATATATTGAGAGTTGGGTTTGAATTTAAAAATTCAAGCATTATGATTGGCTAACAGTGCTTTATGTAGTCCTCTCTTGGCTGGCCACAATATGAATACAAATGTTGCAGCTGACATTACAGAATTCAGAGACTTGGGGCCCATGTCCTGGAAATATTTTAGAAAAATGACATAAGGGGACAGGATAGGGGGACTTTGACCTCCTAATACTAAAGGGACACCTTGGCAAAATGAAAAACAAAGTTTTAGTATCATAATGCTGCAGGACAGCCAAAGAAATGTAAAAAATATAGTGTTTTTTTCACATTAATACATGGGCCAGGGGTCAGTGCAATTTATTTTATTTTATTAAACCTGGGGAGGGGGTGTGCAGGGAGGCCCTCTCCAAACCAAACTTTGGTCCCGGGGGCACAACAACTCAGAGACCTATGGAAGAATGCCCCAGGGATCTAATTGCCTGGGACGCTGAGGAGGAGGGGGGCACCACTGTGACTGAGGGGAGCAGGGAGCCACAGCATAACCAGTGGTCATCTCGCTTCCACTTTGGTGGGGAAGTTAGCATGCTGGAACCCACGCCAGCAGTGGATGCAGGGAGCTGGCAGGGCAGCACATGAGTGGGTTGTCGCGTGCTGTACCCGCATTACTGGCAGCACTGGGTGCCCCAGGAGGGACTGGGGCATCCAAAATAAAAAGCAAACCAAGAAAAGAGGTTGCTGGGCAAGGCAATAAAAAGTATAGGAAATTAGTGAAAGAATCTGCTAGTTAAAAATGCATGAAAAGTCTTGTGGCACCCCATGAGGGGGTATTATAACACAGTTATACCCCGGCAATCTAAATGTTAAATTCCTTCAAATGTGGAACCTTAATAAGTTGATTTCACAAAAATATATCTCTAATGTGTCGCAGGCCAACAACAGAGATGATTTTGTGCTAAAAAACATGTGATGAAACACGTGTCGGCTGTTCTTGTGCATCTTGATCAAGACTGTGTAGCATTGAATTATATGTTTAATATCTCCCCACTTGTATGATTTTGAAAACAGGGGTGTATATAGTCTTGACTGAAATTGTCATGTTTTAAGATATCTGCACAAATTAAAGAAAAGAAAGTTTTTTGTACAAACTCATCTCTGTTGCTTGCCTGTGACACATTGGTGATATATTTTTGTTTAATCAACTTATTAAGGTTCCACATTTGAAGGAATTTAACATTTAGAGTGCCGGGGTATAACTGTGTTATAATGTATCGCATAGTGACTGTTGTCAGTACCTGTGTATTTGTGCACCCAAGGTAGTAGGGTACACTTTTTACCCTCAGTGGCACTTTAACTAATTGTTCCATTGCTCAGATTTACGAGGAGAGTTAACTATACTTGTGATTGCCCAGTCTAATTGTACACTCTTGTGAGGTGCGACCCCTTAGACACTAATACCGCACCATGAGGGGGTATATTTGCATAGGTTCTTGCTTTTGTGGTGACCCAAATTGGACAGGGGGATCACGAATTAATTGGAGTGTTGTGAGGGGCTGCAGGAAGGTAGAATTGATGACCCCAGGACAGGTTTGACATTGAATCAAACATTCCCAACTTTCTAAAAGTGGCATTTTCAAACTTTTAACTTAAAATCCTACTTCACCATAAGTAAGGATTTTTCATTAGAATTACAGAGACACCAAACATTAACTGGTTACCTATTTCCATTTGGAAATTACACTTCTAAAATGTAATAATGTAACTCAAATGCTATCCTATGGGAGAGGTAGGCCTTTCAGTAGTAAAAAGCAAATGTAAGAGTTTTTCACTACCAGGACATGTAAACCGCATAAGTACACATCCTACTTTTTGAATACATTACACCCTGCACTCTGGGCTGTCCAGGGCCTGATCTAGGTGTGCCTTATATGTTTTAAAAAGGAAGGTTTGGGCCTGGCAAAATGTTTACTTTGCCATGTTGAAATGGCAGTTGCAAACAGCACGCACAGACTGCAATTGCAGGCCTGAGACATGTTTAAAGTGCTACTTAAGTTGGTTGCCACAATCAGTGCTGCAGCCAACTAGTAGCATTTAATTTACAGGCTCTGGGTGCAAGTAGTGTGACTTTACTAGGGACTTACTAGTAAATACAATATGCCAATTGGGTATTAGTCAATCTAACATGTTTTAAGGACAGAGCACAAGCACTTTAGCACTGGTTAGCAGTGGTAAAGTCCGAAGGCCAACAAAAATGAATTAAAAAATTAGGAGTGAAGGCAAACAGCTGCAGGCCATGGCTACCTGTGCCTTCTAGACATTGCCATATCCAGAGATTACCACTAGCACAGCTATTTGTGCTACAGGGCATGTCTGAAGTGCATGAGCTCTGACTTAGGCAGTGATATGACATCACAGCTAATGGTAAATAGCGCAGACACAGTATTCAGGTTTAGAATCGTAATTAATATGTTCTTTTAAGCATTGGTTTCAACACCCATATTTCATAAGAATGATGTCATAACTATTATTTATTTTCCAGAAAATATGCACAACACATTATCACTGTGCCAATGAGATCAAAAGGTAAAATAGTGTTCTGAAGCAAACAAAAGAATTATGTAGAACTGGTTATCATCATAGACCACTCTTAGTCATGGTTGATTATTTTCTAGTTTTCTGGCTGTATTCCCAGTAGTCAAAAGTCCAGCTTTCATTTATCTGCAGGGGATTTTTTTCCAAACTCATTACTAAGGACTGTCAACAGTCAGCATATTGCAAAAATGTGTGCATTAAACATTGTTTTCTCAACTATTGTCTTAACATTTTTTACTACAATATCATCCCATTGAATGAATGGGGCGATAGGATTGAAAAACAAAATGTTAGGCAAATATTTATGCAAGGCGAAATTATGGTACCACATCCTGCCAGCCCTGAGTGACAGTGGAGAACACAATGACAGCCTGCAGAAAAGCTGCATTCTTTCCCATCCATGTTGCCAGATGCCCTGACCTGGGAAACAGTGCCGTAGCTCAAGCTGTGCCAAGAGGTAATACAAAAAAGACAATGCACCTTACCGTGCATGTTTATTTATCCATCTACTTTCATTGCTAACCCGTATTTAAGGCAGTGCAAGAGCCTGCTTGTTCACTTAAAATATTTAAATCTGACTTTTTGAGTGTGTTTGTATGCATGTGTATCTCTCTATACACACACACCCAAATGGGCATGTGCACACACTCTTTACAATTGCTCTTTTCAGGAGGGTGCACCAATTTTATCTGTTGCCCAGTGTGTGATGAGCATTGCCAACTGGATGAAGGACAACTGCCTGAACCTCAGCACGGACAAAATGGACACAATGGAAGTGCTGATCTTCTGCAACAACACCACCCATTTGACCGACTCCCTCTGGCCCTCAGAACTCGGATAATCTCCCAAACGGACCGGCCATGCCAGAAACCTCTGCATAATCCTGGACAGCAAACTGACCATGAAGTCTCAGATCAAGGCAGTCGCCTCTGCCTGCTTTCGTACACTTTGCATGTTACGTAGAGTCTTGCAATGGCTCCCCCTCAACACCAGACGTACCGTCACCCAGGCTCTAATCTCCATCCAATTAGGCTATGGCAATGCACTCTAAACTGGGATCACTAGACTCCTTCTGAAGAGACTCCTGGTCACATAGAACTCTGCTGCCAGACTCATCTTCCCCAGAGAGACCCACATCACCCCCCACCTCAGAAAACTCCACCGGCACCCCCTACAGAAGAGATGCCAATTCAAGCTGATGATCCATGCCTACAAAGCCCTGCACAACCATGGACAAGCCTACATCAACCACTGCCTGAATTTCTACCAGCCTATGAGACAGCTAGTCTCTGCCTCCCTCTTACTCGTCCACACCCCCGCATCCACCAATGCAACAGCAGAGGACACTCCTTCTCCTGCCTAGCTGTGAAAACCTGGAACTACTACAGCTATGGACCTTCACCTCTCTACTGGAGGGCACTCGAGACCTGGCTGTTCAACAGAGTAACCTCAACCATCAAGACCAAGTGCCTGGACACCGTCTGGGTGATTAGTGGCGCATATAGTTGATTGATTGATTGATTGATTGATTGATTGATTGATTGATTGATTCATTAATTAATTGTGAACCCACGTCACTTCTAGAGTTGTCACTGCTGGGAAACATGACTCATTGGAATCAATAAGGCATTGCATGCTCCCAAAACTGCAAGAAATGGGGGACTTGGCTATAACTATCTTACCTTGCCACCTGTCAGAACACCGTTCAGAGGGCTGCGGGGCAAGCAGGGGTTGCTGGGCTCAACTGTGGGGGTTCAGCTCATTTACTCCTGATGTCCTGGCCTACTATGGGTCCTGAGCAACAGGGCCAAGTAACCCTTCAGCACTTGACTTTCAGTGGTAGCACGGGTCGAGCAGCCCAAGGCTACTCGGGGGGAGGTAGACACAGGGGGATGAACAGAGGCTTACAAATCAAAATGCAAGTAGCAGCAATAAATGATGGTCGTCAAATTCTTGTCTTATGAAAAAATGAGTATTTATACATGATCACAAAGTATAATATGACATTTACAAACAGTTCCCTTAGGTCAGGGCTCTAATGTTTCATAGGTGGGTCCATGAGTCCCATTCCCCTCAAGCTAGTAGTACTGGCTATTCCCCATGAACTAGTCTATAGGCGACATTCAGGTTAAGCATAACTAATAGTTTGCTTCCCAGGCGTCTAAGTACAGCTCCATATTAAAGTCAAAACTGTTTTAGCACAGCAGTGCTATCTGGAGAGCAGGTTTCCCTGGGGCCATCTGGCCTGAGATCATTCTTACTCACACCAGCAGAATCCGTGACACTAGAGTGTCTGAGCACACCATCCGGAGTCTCTGAGTGCCCCACCTCTTATGGCGCTGAAGCTGCAGAGGTAGTCTCTGGTAAGTCTTTGTCAAGCGGTCTAAGCAGGCTGCGTTAGGCTGTCCTAGATTTCCCCCACAAGCAGTCATGCAGCAGCTGGGGGAAGGGTGTTCTATTGGCTCCTTCAAGCTGGGTAAGTTCTTCGGTTCTTACCACCAGTAGAAAGAGGTTGCAACGATCCTTGCGCTAGTCCCCATTCACGGCTCAGACCCACTAGGGGCTACATGACAGCCTCTCTCCTACAATAATGATCCCGACCAGTCCACGCTTCCTGCTTGGTTCCGGTTGCCCTCTCTGGCATACAGAGTCACTGTTCCTCCACTGCTCACGGGCTCTGGCACACTTGATAGCGTTCCTCCCCTGACATACAGGGTCACCGACTTAACACCGCACAGTGGCTAGGACCCACTTGCCACAGCAGTACTCTTCATGGCAGCCCCACCTGGCATATAGAGTCACCAGCTTAACCCCGCATACAAACTATGGCACGGCAGCACCCTTCATTGTGGCCTCAACTCACATACGAGTTCTCTGATTTCACACTGCACACGAGTGATAGCCCGTTTGGTGCAGCAATGATCACGGCTCACTTCATGAAGACCCTCCTCTGGCATATGGGAGTCATTGACTTTCCCTGCACACAGACTACAATCCCAACAATGCAACAGCTGCCTCCTGACACCTCATTAATGGAATCCACTCACCAGGATTCACCCACTGGACCTTGCTCCCTTCAACTCTTTTCTTCCTCACCGTGCACACTAGTCTTGTCAAGCAGGCAGGTGCTGGTGCTCCATACTCAAGGGCAGATGATCTTGGACTCCCTGGGAAATGTCCCCTCTATAAAATGGACACTAGCAGGCCTTGACCTCCAGTACAAGTTATAGTCATATGTCTTGCAGGGTTTCTCCTCCCCCCACAGCCTGCCTGGGTGCTTGATTTTTTTCGGGTTTCATGCTTCCCTTCTTGTAGTCCATTTCCAGACACCAAACGTCATTTACACTGTGAGTCTTTGAAGTAGGGGGTCTGCTTCCTTTTAAAGTGCTTACCCCTCTGTTCTCCCTTCCTCCAGAAAGCATTTTGTCACCGCAGGAGCGACTCCAAATCTGATAGTATCACAACACAGGCTATGGGAGTGACTAGAGGTTCACACCTGGATGTCAGCCACAGTGATATGTGTATCAAAAGGTTACCCCAGAGCCTAAGCCCTACTCATTATGATTCTCTTACGAGCCTCATCTTCTTCCTGAGATGTACCCAAGCCCCTTCCTTGCGGCCTCTCTCTGAATGAAAGGGCACCCTTTGAAGTGTACTTGAGAGACTGTCTTTCTCTTCCTCCAGTGTGTCTCACCCAGCTTACAGGTGATTCCTCTCCCTCCTCTCCTCATGTTTCTCCATCCAGGTCTTCCAAAATGGAACACAGAGTCTTCTGTCGATTGTACCTCCACATGCAAACAGCGTACACACACAGTATGCATAGCACTACACACTTCATGTTCTGTACCAATCGCAGGCACACATACGCCCACTACATGAATATAATATGCAAGCACTGCTCAGCATAACATCCTTTATGTGTTATACCACTCACAGGCAGACATACACCCGGCACATGGACCACCCATGCACTGCGCAGCACTATACACTAAACTGATAGGCAAAGGGTAAGTTAAGCAGACAGCAGCAGAACTTAAATGAGTGCCTCTGGAGACCTCACTCAAGTGACACCGGTATAAAAGGACCTGTTCACTCCTACTGATCACTACCCAGTATGCCGCCACCACAGTGATCATGCTTCTTAAATCCTGGTAAAAGCAGTAGCCTTTCATCACTATGAGGGTAGCACTTTGGGCATCCCTTCTGGTCCAACAAGACTGCAGTCTGTGAGAAAGGCCTATGTCATGGCGCACACACATGATCAGTGTTTGCCTATGACAAGAAAAATCAGCTTTAGGATATAGATATTATTACAGTTGGGGCACTCATGGAAGGGATGCAAGTCCTCAACATGCAAAGGAATTTTCCATCCCAACAACAGCGTAGTACTTTACAAAGCTGGAAAGTTAAAAAAAATATATGGTAAGCTCTAAAGTTCACAACCTCGTACATACCTTATTAGAAGCATAATGTAAGGTTGACCCTTGTTTACCCTCCACATATAGAAACACATATAAAAATTATTGCGGTGCAATATTGACACCATAGCAAATTATAAGTTTCAATTTCTATGGGGAATTCTCTCTTCTTTTTTGGCGAAACTTTTTATTATAACAAACTTAATTGAGTTTTGTATTCCAAATTAACCCACCAGCATGAGTCATCCCCGCCACATCCACAATATGAAGTTACACAGAACCACAGGATTAATGACAGTATAGAGCATGCCATAGGTTCCCGCACCCCCAGATAGCCCAGAGTACTCCCATATCACTGCATGTTTGCAAAGACATCCCCAGGCTCTGTAAATAGTTTCCTCCATCTTGGCACACCAGTCCATCGCACTCTGCCAGTCTAAAAGCTAAGGCGGATGTTTGTGTTTCGACTTATGTGCTATGTCCCTCTTTGCCAGAAGTGTGTCTTGGCCCACTAGGGCGCGTTTGGCTCGTATGCCTCACGTCGTCTAGGATCCCCAAGAGTGCAACCCTGAGGGTCAGTCGGAGGGGTCTCGAGATCCCCAGACAGCTCCCACTCGATGGCCCACCAGTATGGCATAATAATATGACTAAACCATGTGGCAGAAGTCAGCCTCCAGAGCCACACAGTTATGACAGTTAGAGGATAAGAGGTTACCCATGGACCAGAGCTGGATAGGATTGTAGTACGGGATGTGGAGCTAGTTCAGCTGTATTAGGCGTAGTCATGATGAAATGGCTATGTGCGGGAGGCAAGTCAGGTATCCCTCTAGTCTGTGTCCTCTAAAGTACCCACCCATTTTTCCCATTTGTGTTTGAGGGGGAAGAATTTATTGTGTGCATTAAGAATTAATGATTTGCCGATTTGGGAAATCCATCTCTTTCCCAGTGAGCCCAGTGGAGGTTTGGGCTCCAGGAGGCTGAACTCATGAAGGTTGTGTAGGAGTGGAGAGTGGACGGCAAGTGCATGCCTAAGTTGAAGGTATTTACAAAATTGTGTAGTCGATGAAGAAAAGTGTGACTGCAGGTCCTGAAAGGACTTCACCGCGGAGCCATGTTGGAGACAAGTGCTTCTCTAGAGTGGCGTCAGCTGAGTTGATTTCTTGTCTCAGCCCATCATTTTGTTGCCCCCTCCATATCTGGATGATCACCATGGGGGGTGGCAGGAGGTCCTGTAGAATCATTCTGCCATAAAGCAGAAGGAGAACATTGTCTAGGCCCAGAAGCGAAAGTTCGGCTTTGTAGGTTGGGACTCCACAGCCCCAGTTTAGCCAGATGTTGAGCACCAACAGACAAGATAGCCAGTAGTAAAGTCTGACATCTGTCATGCCAGGCCTTCCATCACATGCTGATTGGCAGCATTTGTAGAGGGCAGTTTGGGGATGGTGGCTCACTCATAGGCATGACTGGATGGCTGCGGAAAGTTCACAAAAACAGGAAGAAGGAATTCGTTAGGGAAAATTATGTAGGGCATTTGAAAAGCAGTGATGGATTTTTCATTTGAAAGTGGGCTATTAATTCCAAGATTTTGAAGCATGTGGGTCACCCAGTGGTGAGAGTGCTCCTTCGTGCGTGTCTTCAGCAGCCTCAAGTTTAGATATCAGGTCAATTCAGACTCCAAACACATTAAGATCCCAGATATTGAAAACTGAGCCGTCTCACCATGATGGTGGTTTGCCAGGAGTCCACCTCCATGTCCCTACAGAATGAGATCACCAGGGATTTGGACCAGTTGGGTCGAAGAAACGAGGCCTCCGCTAATAGTTCAAGAATGTGGAGTGTGCGTGTGCCGGATTCTTGGCAGTGAGTGAGGTATAGGAGCATGTCATCTGCATACAATGCTATCTGA
Source organism: Triturus cristatus (assembly GCF_964204655.1). Lineage (NCBI taxonomy): Eukaryota > Metazoa > Chordata > Amphibia > Caudata > Salamandridae > Triturus > Triturus cristatus. The sequence goes on from NC_140580.1 coordinate 993,378,248, forward strand.
TCTTCACCTCCTTTTTCCCAGTTACAGCCCCACAGTTGGGTGCCACAGCAGGCCCGGAGTTCAATGTGCAAGGAAAAGAGGAGGGAGGGACAGGAAGCAACCCTGTTTTGTGTCTTACCCCCTTTCAATTAGGACAGAGCTCTGATAGTACTCCATTATTACAAACCTGGGCGGCTTGGAAGGAGTATATTGTTGGTGAAAATGGGGTCAAAAAACATTTTGGTGAGCACTGCATCCAGGAACAAGTCGACGGTGTTGAACACCTTCTCAATGTTGCCTAAGAGCAGCACACTGGGACCCCATAGCTCATGTCTGTAATCCAGTGCCAAGTGCAGGTAGTGTCGGGTACTACAGGAGGGCATGAAACTGCAGTGGTCCAGAAGGATCAGGGAGGGGAGTACCGAGAGGAGCCGGTGAGAAAGGCCTGTATGAGGGGCATCACTCTGATGATTTTCCAGGTTTGTAAATAAGCACTATGGTGGCCAGATCTAATCCAGACAGAAACTCACCCTGGGTTGTTGCCTCTGTGTATAGACTGTATAGGTGACGTGTCAACAGATCGCAAAACATGCAGGAGAACTCAACTAGGAAACTGTCCTGTCCCTGTGTTTTTCCAGTGCTCTGATCTGAGAGTCTGAGGACAACCTCCTCCAGGATTAGTGGAGCCTCTAGTTTACATTTAGGATGAACCCTAGTCTCTCCAACATCCTGCTACCCATATTCTCCCCGAAATTATGGGGATAATATGGGTAGATGGTCTGGGGGCTTACCATGAGCGGCAGTAGTCTGCAAAAGTTTGTGCAATATTTGCAGCAGAAGTCTGTATTCGTCCAGTATTTTGGGTGCACTCCTATATGCCAGCTCTGAGTGGCCAACCAAAAGAGGAGTTTCTCAGACTTGTCACCATGCTCGGAGACTCATTGGGTGGCAGCCCTCCAGCACTTGATCTGGGCCGAGGGCATATTGTCTCTCTAGTGTGAGGATTTGCGTCTCCTGTATCGAGATCGTATTCCTCCTCATCTGTTCCTTGCCACGAAAGTGGGCCTTGGCCTGACCTCTGATAGTCGCTTTTCCTGCTGCCCACAGAATACCTGTGGAAGTGACCATACCTTTGTTACATTTAAAATATGCCTCAATATTTGAGGCTAGGAAGTTTCTGCATTCTGGGTGTGTCAGATACCATACGTTGAAATGCCACATCGGCCGTCTAGCAGCATTGGAGGACCGGAGGTGGAGGCTGACCAGTGAGTGGTCTGAGAACTGCGGAGAAGGATTTCTATGTTAGCAGTGCGTAGGGCATCTGGGGCCAGTAAAAAGATGAGATCAATACATGTAAAAGTTTTGTGACCAGCGGAGGTGAGGATGTATTCCCAAGTGTGGGGATGCGAGGTCCTCCATACTTCACAGAGATCTAATCCCTCAATCCAGATCTGGAGCATTTTCCTTGTGTGCAGTTTGTAGAGTGTCAACCCTGCAGTTGTGTCTGAGTGAACATGTTGGGCAGCATTAATGTCACCAACAACAATTGTGACACCCTGGGGGAAACTTGCTACTACCAAGTGACAGGCATACAGCGTGCTTCTTGGTGTCTCTGGTGAGGTGCGCACATTTAAGAGACTGAGTTGTGTTCCCTCTAAGAGACCTTCCGGACCCACGTATCTGCTGAGGGGGGTCTATGTGTGCCTTGAACATCACCACGGGAACGTTTTTCTTTAAGATGCTAGCTACTCCTCTCGAACCTCTGGAAAAGTTGGCATGATAGACTCTGTTATACCCATATCGACCCGAAAATACGCATTGGGTACCATGGAGCATAACTACCACTAGCACATTACGTTTGGCATATCGGAGGACTGCAGTTTATTTAATATGATCCAAGAGTCCGTTTAAATTCCAAGAGAGGAACCTGATGTCAGTAATTGAGGTAAGTGCGGGGAGCAGGGCAGGAACTCGCACTCATGTAGTTGGCATTGGGTGAAACTCCCGTGTTGGTTGGGACAGAAGTCTATGGTAGAGATGTGAATGAAGATACGCATGCCAAACTGAGGGAACAAGAACAGAACTTCATAAACCCGAAATCAAACCCTGAAACAGAGACCCTCTACCCCCAACTACCCTTAACCCATGTTCCCCACCCTGAAGAACCCACAAACCCAACCAATAATACTACATAACATATAGGGGTGTTTAGTGGCCACTCCGATGGTCGGTGGATAAACATAGCATGAGTCGCCATGTGGAGGGACCTCAAGTCCACAATCTATCCCTAAGCACAGCACAGGTAGGGCCTCAGTGGTCACTTTGCTTATGAAGGGTCAGTAATCAATCAATCAATCAATCGGGGATTTGTAGAGCGCACTACTCACCTGTGAGGGTCTCAAGGCGCTGGGGGACGGGGGTTTTGAACAGCTCCGGTCATTCGATGATCCAGGTCTTGAGGATTCTCTTGAATGCTTGCAGGGTGGGGCTTCGTCTGATGATGAGGGGGGAGTTTGTTTCAGGTCTTGGCCGCGATGGAGAAGGATCTGCCTCCCGTTCTGGCTCTGGTGGATGCAGGGGATTTCGGCCAAGGTTAGGTCAGCAGAGCGGAGGTTTCTCTTGGGGGCGAAGAAGGAGATTCTTTTGTTGAGGTATTGTGGTCCTATCTTATGGAGGGTTTTGAAGGTGTGTGTGAGCAGCCTGAAGGTCACTCTTTTTGATGGGGAGCCAGTGGAGGTCTCGTAGGTGCTGGGGGATGTGGTCTTTTCGTTGGATGCTGAGGACAACTCTGGATGCAGCGTTCTGGACGGTCTGGAGTTTGTGGAGTAGAGATTTGTTGATTCCAGCATAGAGGGCGTTTACGTAGTCCAGCCTGCTAGTGAGGAGTGCGTGTGTGATGGTCTTCTTGGATTTGGTGGGGATTCATTTGAAGGTCGTGTGGAGTATGCGGAGGGTGTTGAAGCAGCAGAGGTTAAGATGGAGCATCTCTATAACTCCGTCCAGTCCTGTAATGGACGCCCTGGCAAAAAGTCATTTTGTTTGTGGGCCAGAGACGTCCGGTATAGTGCCCCAAGATCAATGTCTGCTGTGTTGAAGGAGCATGCACAGAGACACCGGCTCCTCCTAGAACAGGTCCTCCTATGAGGCTGGCCTCTAGAGGAAAGTGCCAGGGCAGGACCAGAGATCTTTTGAGTGAGAATCTCCCAACTGGGAGCAAAAAAGGCTCTTGCTCTCAGCTGCCCATTCCCAGGCCATCTCCGAGGATTCGAAGAAGTGTGTTTGGAACTCGTGTATCAATTTAGTGTGGCTGGGTAGAACAGGATATATTGTAGATTCATCGCCCTGAGTTTCAGTTTGACCTCAGTGAAGGATTTGCATTTGGTTTGTACCATTTTTGTATAATCTGGAAATGTAATCTAAGAGGATTCGCAAAGCAGGTTGCCGAGCCTCTGGGCCTGCCGGAGGATTGTATCTCTGTCTTGGTTGTTCATGATTCAGGCAATGAGTAGCCTTGGTGGGGCTCCCGGAGGCGGCTTAGGAGCCAAGAATCTATGGGCATGCTCGAGGAAGAACCACTGGGAGAGAAGCTCCAAGATCTTAGCCAACTCGCTAGAAACTTCTTTCTGTCCCCGGCCATGGCCCCTATGGAAACACCAGGAATCACAGCATATTACAACTTGATCTGTTTTTGGCTGGTGAATCAAGTTACTTGTTAGTGGACTAAAGCTTAGAGAATGTAGATTTAACAGTGGTGACATTGTCTTCCAGAGTGGATACTCGGGTTTCGGATTCAGTGACGTGGTTGGATATATTGTAGAGGTCCTGGCAGAGCAGAATGACATCTATGTGCACTCCTCCTATCCAGGTCTCCACCGCCTCCTCGGAAACTTGGACGGCTTGCTGGGTCGCAGCCATGTCATGCAGGTTGGCCAGCTTCAGGTTTGAAGGGGTAGATCATGGACCCACCACAGACGTGGGGAATTTGTTCATTTTGGTTTGAGCCACAGGGCCTTTGTCTTTGCACATGCCCATGGGAAGCCAGGGGCCCTGAACATGGTTGCCTCCAACAGAAGAGCGTCCCCAGGTTCAAAGATTGATGAGGATGGGTCAGAGAGACAGGAGCTTCGCTAAGGAGCGACCACCGTCTTGGCGTCCAGGGCCATGCCTCTTGGCTAAACGTTTTAAATGTTTGACTAAAGTTTACCATATAACCTCCTGTGTGCATATACGAAATCTGGAGAACATTGAATTTTCGAGTTTATAAGATGATTTGTATGTCAGTCTTTCAGCACTAGTCTCACATATTATTTTCAAAGATCCACTTAAAGCAAAACAATTTTCAAACTTTGTAAATCAGATTTCACCACACTTGGCATTTACGTTAATCTGCGTGGCCTGCAATCCTTTCAATAATGGGAAAATGACAGCCACCATTTGAACAAAAACACTTTTAATGTATTCAAGACTTACCTGTAGTGTGTGGATGCACACAAAGTGCACATTCATTTTCAAAGAGTACCTGAATAAACAAGAAGAATTTCGATTAGTCAACTCAGTTATACTCATTTTATCAATCCCTGAACGATCAAATTTGAGATGCCCCTTCTTGGTTTCAAACCAGTGCACTGAAGACTGCACTTCCATCCCTGAAGAAGGCATTATGCTCACTTGTGCATACATCTACATTTATCTGTCATGTGAATGGACTAGAAGGATCATTGAATGTTTTTATTATCAGGATGCAACAGTTCTATATTTCAATTTTAATTTAGTTCATTTTTCATAACGCACTACGAGTTTGGAATGGTCTCACAGAATGAAGAAAATAAAACTAAACCATTACGATGATAGAGGCTTTAATTGTATGTTATTTTGTATTATTCCTTTACTAGCCTTGATAAAGGCAAAAACATTCTTTTGGGGTTTTTTCAGCTGTTTCAAAGTGACTCAGTTTTTAACTTTTATGTTTTCATTTTTGTTGCAATACATCACAAACACACAAGGCCACGTATTTGGTGACAGTAGAACATCTAATGCATACATATTGGAAGGCAGTACAGTGACATTGAATCACAGCGACATATTCAGTAATATTTCAAGAAATATGGGCCTTATTATGAGTTTGACGCTCTGTGAACTGCAGTACCCCCAATCCGCAGTCCGACCGCCGTAATATGAGATGGGCGAAATGTTATTGCAAAGACCGCAGCTGACCGGCCTACACCGCCAGCACACCGCAGACTGCCAGGGTCGCAGTCGGGGAAAAGCAACTGCCATAGGGCAGTACAGTGGAGTTTCACTGCCGTCCGTATTACAAGTTGCCATTCCGATGAGCCGACCACGGCAGTGGGACAGCCAGCTTCTAGTCTGTTGAAATGAAGGATTTGGGGTGCTTACTCTCCCTCTTTCCTATTATTTCAGTCAGAGTTCAACGTGGATCCCTTTCTTCAGGTCCCTCCTTCACAGCAGCATATTCACCCCAATGATTACGACTCTGTTTGCTGCAATATACATGTGTGTCCTTTTTGTATCATATACCCATTGGCTGGACTGGCCACATATGCGCCAGACTCCGGTAAAGGGTAGGTGGTATTTTTCCACATGTATCATGCATATGTGTGCATTCAACACATATGCAGTTGAAATGTTCTCACAGGCATCGATACATAGGGAAAACTAATCACCATTTTTTTTTTTTTAAGAATTTTATTGAATTTTCCCCAGCCAGTGCAACCAAAAATCAATGTTACATACAATAGTCTCTGGCAAAAGACCTAATCATCATAGGACATGTCAGGAAAAACGGTGCTTGAACATTTTCCCCCTAATACCCCCACCCCGCCCCCTCTCTACCCCACCCCCCCTTGTCAGTGTGCCCGTGTCGGCCCCCCTCCAACTGAGGCCTACAGTGCCCCATGTATCGAGAGAACCGAGCTCAAAACTATGGGAAGGACCCTGTCATTGTTCCCAGAAAGGCCGGAGGCTTCCCTCTGCCACCCATACGCGCTCCACGGCTGCATCCTGAGGGAAAACTAATCCCCATATCGGTAAAATGTCTGCTGCCACACCACGGGCCCAGTGCTAAACCCATAATACAGCAGTCTGAGGACCGCCGGCGCTGTGGGCTTCTAGCGGTTGCATACGCAGTGATCAGTCGGTAGGACGGCCAAACTCGTAATCAGGCCCTAAATATCTATGATGCAGTGTTAATGCCAATTTTGTCTGAGTATGGATTCTAGAGCGTTTTAGGCATTATAGGTGGATTAGCACATATACAATAATTTATAAAGGAGGTTCCCCAAGCCCCAAAAAAACGGATAGAGGAGCGGGACAAGGAAAATAAGGCACTAGAAAAAAGAAAAAAAAAACACTTCCGAACTAAAACTCATCAGGGAGAGTCTAAAACGTTTCTTAAACTAACCGACCAAGAAACGTAGTCCATTAGAAATATCTCAACATGTTTTATTGTTTATTTATGTACATAGTCAGACATAGAAAAGAATGTATTAATCATACACATATATATATATATATATATGTTAGAATTGGGAATCTCTGGTTGGCACAGGTATGCACTTGTGACAAGCAGGGACTCTTACTTCTAAGTCAGGATAAGGGGATCACCCTTTCAAATAACCCCTGCTCACCCTTTAGGTATTGTGGCGCAAGCAGTCAAGACTATTCTCAGGGCGTCATAGGTTAAGCATTTGTGAACACATACAGTAATACAATGACACACCACAAATGGACACCAGTCAAGGTTGTATAAAGATAGTTTTCTTTGTATAAGGCTTAGCACAAGACCAGAATAACGAATAAAAAGGACCACAGTATTATTTTAAAGTTCAATGTTCTTGTAGAAAGGCTTAAAATACAAAAATAGGCTTCTTTTAGTCAATTACGCTTCTTTTCAGGCTCTGTACAATTCGTACCTGGATGTGTGACTCGGCATTAAAAACAAGGAACGTACGAGTCAAACAATCGTTGCGGACACCGGGGTCCGTAGCGTGCACGCTGCGGTGCGAACAGAACAAAGTACTTTAAGTTTGTGGGGTCCACGACAGACAGTGCGGGACAAGTCGATGGGTCCGGGTCGTAGCTCAGCAGCGTATTCGGATGCTGGTCGGGTCGCGGCGTCGGAACGCGGCGTTGGTACGGGACCTTCAGGGATACGTGCGGATGGCCTGGATCGGCTTGCAGAGTCTGTGGCGTTCGACGTTCGAGCCGTACCTTCGGTGCGGATAGGCGGCGACACTTCTCGGCGCCATACAGCGTACGGGAAGGATCGGTGCGATGCGGCGTCTCGGCTCTGAGCACGGCACGGTGCAGTACATTAGCAGCGTACGGACCGTACCTGCGGGACAACGAAGCTTGTGTTCAGCGTACAGGGTTCGGCAGCCAGGGCTGTACGACTCGAATCGGCGGGGAAGGTTAGGTGCGATGCGGCCGGGAGGGATACGGTGCGTACTAACGCTTCTGGATCAGCGTAGACACACGGTGCCGGGCGGCAAAGACACGGCTCCGCGGCGGATGGAGTACGAGTCGTACTGGGGCCAAATCCAGCGGGAAACAAGCAAGAATTGTTCAGGCAACTCAGTTTTGGAAGGCAGATGAGTCCAATGGTCCTGGGACGCAGTTCACAGGGCAAGCTCTTCTTCCAAGCCCTTGGAGAGTGTTGAAACAAAGTGCAAAGTCTCTCTTAGTCTTTTCCCCTCCTTTCTCAGCAAGGCACCAACTGCAGGCCAATCCCCCAGGTCAGGGAAAGTTACTCCTCCTTCAGCTTCTTCCAGGTCCTTCTAGTCAGGCAGAGTTTCTTCGTGGTTCAATCAGGATCTGCTTTCTTAGGAGCAGGGCTCCTACATTTATACCAAGTTTCTTTTGTCTTTACAGGCCAGGGGGGCCTTTGCATAATCCCAGTCCAGTTCTTTTCAGTGAGGAGCACTTTGTTGTTGGGACTCTGGCTTCTTCTTTCAGCAGGCAGGGCAGAGACATCAGACGCTCCCCAGGGGGTGGAGCCAGCATTGTGGTGGCAAAGCACGGCCCTATTCAGAGTCAAGGTGCACTCCTCCTACCCATCCTGGTGTAATCTCTCTATTCACCACCTGGTAGCCCCAGCCTGTCTCCTGGAACTTCCCAGCCCTGTCACTTAAGCTACACACAAAGAAGCTAGCCCCCCCCCCCCCCCTCCAGAGGCGGACTGAAATGGTTAGGCACGCAAAGGCTAACTTTCTAAAAGTAGCATTTGCAAACCCAGGATATTAAAATAACCTTTGCTAAAAGATGTATTTTATTATTCTGAGTTCTGGCATACTAAACATGAGTTTCTACCATGCTTCCTGAGCCTGCTAGGATTATAGAGTGTTATAATCTAGCAGCCCATTCTGGCCTATGGAGAGCAGGTAGCCTTACAATCGTGAAAAACGAAAATGGCTGTAATTCACTATTAGGACATGCCACACACTTTAGGGCATGTCCTACCTTATCCTTACAATGCACCCTGCCCTAGGGCCTACCATAGGGGTGACTAACATGAAGGTAAGGGAAGGTTTAGGGACTGGCAAGTGGGGACACTTGCCCAGTCGGCATGACAGTACCAGACTGTATGCAGGTTCTGAAATGGCAGACCTTAGACACATTTTACCCGGCTGCTTCTGTGGGTGGCACAACCAGTGCTGCAATTCCACTAGCAGCATTTGGATATACAAGCACTTGTCACCCCTGGTGCACTCTACTAGGGACTGATAGTACCCCAAATAAGCCAAACATGGAAGTCAATTCACATAATAAATTTTCCCATGGGGAGCACTTGCACTGTGGCACTGGATGGCAGTGGCACAGTGCCCTGAGCAGCTAACACCAGCACAAAAATACATTGAGGCACAGACAAAAATGGAAGGGTGACCCACGCCAATGGTGCCAGGTCTAACACGTGTCCCCTCCAGCTGAAATGTGGGGAGAACTACCCTACCCCAGGGAGTTCTCATCACTAAGGCGGAAAAATCTGGAAAGACCATCAGCGTTGGCGTGGTCTGTACCGGGGCGATGTTCAACCGTGAAATCCATCCCCTGTAGGGAAATGGACCACCTCAACAACTTAGGATTCTCACCCCTCATCTGCATCAACCACCTGAGGGGCCTGTGGTCTGTTTGAACCCGGAAGTGAGACCCAAACAAGTAGGGTCTTAGCTTCTTCAATGCCCAGACCACAGCAAATGCCTCTCGCTCAATCGCACTCCACTTTTGTTCCGGGGGAAGTAACCTCCTACTAATAAAGGCTACGGGTTGGTCAAAGCCCTCCTCAGTGATCTGTGAGAGAACAGCCCCTACACCATGCTCTGATGCATCTGTCTGCACAAGGAATTCTTTGGAGAAGTCAGGAGCCAAGAGCACGGGCGCCGTGCACATGGCAGTTTTCAGGGTGTCAAAGGCCTTCTGACAGGTGTCAGTCCATATCACTTTTCTGGGCTGCTTCTTCGAAGTCAGCTCTGTCAAGGGGGCAACGATGCTGCCATACCCCTTGACAAACCTCCTGTAGTACCCTGTGAGTCCTAAAAAGGCCCTCACCTCCGTCTGGGTCTTTGGGGGCTCCCAAGCCAGGATGGTTTTAATCTTGGGTTGTAGGGGCGCCACCTGGCCGCTCCCTACTTGGTGTCCCAAGTTCACCACTGATCCCTGCCCGATCTGACACTTGCTTGCCTTGATCGTGAGGCCTGCCTTGCACAGTGCCATCAACACTTCGCAGAGATGTCGTAGGTGTTCTTTCCATGTGCCACTGAACACTGCGATGTCATCCAGGTATGCGGCGCTGAACTCGGTCAGCCCAGCCAACACCTGGTTGACCAACCTCTGGAAGGTGGCAGGGGCATTCTTCGTCCCAAATGGCATAAACCGGAACTGGAAATGCCCATCTGGTGTGGAGAATGCGGACCTCTCTTTAGCCCCATCAGTCAAGGCGATCTGCCAGTACCCAGACGTTAAATCAAACGTGCTGAGGTACCGTGCAGCCCCTAACCAATCGAGGAGCTCATCAGCTCTGGGGATGGGGTGCGCGTCAGTCTTCGTGACTGAATTGAGTCCTCTGTAGTCCACACAGAACTGGAGCTCGGGTGTGGCACCCGGTGCTGCAGCCTTTGGGACCAAGACCACTGGACTGGCCCAAGGACTGCTGGAGGATTCAACCACCCCAAGAGCAAGCATCTTTGAGACCTCCTCTTTGATGCAGGCTCTGACCCTGTCAGTTACCCTGTAAGCCTTGTGCTTCACAGGTAAGCTGTCTCCTGTATCCACATCATGGACGCACCAATCTGTGATACCAGAAACCAGGGAGAACAGGTCAGGAAACTGCCCCAGCAGCTGGCGGCAGTCATCCTGTTGCTCAGAGGTCAGGGTGGGTGAGAGGTTAACTCCATCCACTGACCCGTCTCGCTCTGAGGCTACCAGGAGGTCAGGAAGAGGCTCAGACTCCTCCTCCATCCCATCATCTGTGGTCAAGAGCATGCCCACTTCGGACCTCTCCAAGTGGGGCTTCAGTCGATTGACATGGAGGACCCTCAAGGGGTTCCTCGGAGCCTGCAAGTCCACCAAGTTGGTGACAGAACTCTTGCGCTCCACAATCTCAAAGGGTCCTGTCCACTTGTCCTGGAGTGCACAAGGCTCCACAGGGGCCAGGACCCATACCTTTTGGCCAGGTTGAAGCTCAACCAGAGTGGCATTCTGGTCGTACCACCGCTTCATTTCCTCCTGGCTGGCTTCCAGGTTTGCCTCAGCAAGTTGCCTGAAACGCCTAGTCTGGATCCGGAAAGCCAGCATGTAACTGTATACATTCTGGGGAGGTTTCCTGGGAGATTGCTCCCAGCCTTCCTTGACCAGACTAAGAGGTCCTCGTACTGGGTGGCCATACAAAAGCTCAAAGGGACTGAACCCCAGAGACTTTTGTGGCACCTCACGGTACGCAAAGAGAAGGCATGGTAAGAGGACGTCCCACTTACGCCTCATGGGTTCCTCAAGACCCATAATCATGCCCTTTAGGGTTCGGTTGAATCGCTCAACCAACCCGTTTCCTTGGGGATGGTAAGGGGTGGTAAACTTGTACGTCACACCACACTCTTGCCAAAGGGATTTCATATATTTCGATATGAAATTGGTCCCCCTGTCAGACATCACCTCTAGAGGGAATCCTACTCGTGAGAAAATTCCCATCAGTGCCCGTCCCACCACAGGGGCTGTCACTGTCCTCAGAGGGATGGCTTCAGGGTACCGGGTGGCATGGTCCACCAAGACCAGGATAAACCTGTTTCCCATGGCTGTCTTGGGGTCCATCGGCCCCACAATGTCAATCCCCACTCGCTGGAATGGGGTACTGACCACAGGGAAAGGTTGGAGTGGAGCCCTCAGCTTCCTTCCACTCTTACCACTTGCCTGGCAAGTCTGGCATGTCCTGCAGTGAGTGTCAGAACTCCTGCGCATTTGAGGCCAATAAAAGTGGGTGACAAGCCTTTCGAAGGTTTTGTCCTGCCCCAAATGCCCTGCTAACGGAACGTCGTGAGCCAGCCCCAGTAGGAAGGCTCTGAACTTCTGGAGTACCACCAGCGCACGGGCTGACCCAGGTTCAGCAACCTTAGGCTCTGAGTACAGGAGGTCGTTCTCCCAGTAGATTAAGTGAGTACCGGACTGATCACCATTGGCCTGGGCTACAGCCTGCTGCCGCACGGCACATACCCACTAGAGAGGGGCACTCCTTCTGCTCCCTGCAGAACTCCTCCCTGGTGGGGCCTCCTTCTTGCTGCCAATGGGTCAGCTCAGGTAGGTCCCCCAGTTCGGCTATCTGTTCCCCGGTAGGCTCCAGGGCATCCCCCTCAAGGTCTGCTTCCTCCTGGGCCGTGGGAACTTTAGGAGCCGGTTTCCCGTGCCTCCTGCGCCCTCTCCCTAAGGCCGGTTCCTGGGCCTCTCCTTTAGGCTCCAGGGTCCCTTCAACACCCCTACTGACTGCCATCGACCGGGTGGTCACGCACGCCCAATCAGGTAAACCCACCATCTGCAGGTGAGTCGTCTTCTCCACCTTTTCCCAAGGGGAGCTCTCCAAATCATTACCTAATAGACAATCAACAGGCAAGGCCCCTCTCACAGCCACTTGCAGAGTACCAGAGACCCCCCCCCCACTCAAAGGGAACCTGAGCCATTGGACACTGACTCTCTGTGTTGTCGGCGTTGACAACACGGCAGAATGCGTGTGGGACAACCTGCTCTTGAGACACCAGGTGTTGCTTTACAGCAGTCACACTGGCTCCTGTATCTCTAAGAGCCCCCACCCTTTGGCCATTTATGGTCACCCACTGCCCATACTTTTAAGTATTGGGGGGCAGCTGGGCCTCAGCGACCATCTCACTGTCTCCTAATGAGACTAGGGTCATCTGTACGGGATCCCCCTCCCTTTGGACATCTACCTCCCTCCCAAAGGCTACACTAGCCACCTGCTTGGGGGGTGGAGCACCAGGGGGTGCTAGTTTACCAAACATGGGGCACTTGGGATCCATGGAATAGTGCCCCAGGTTGTTACACTTGTAACATCTGGGGGGCCCTCTTTGAACAGGGTTACCTGTCGGGGCCCCGGTCTGCTTCGGGGGTGGGGGTGGCTGAGAACCTTTCCCTTGGTTCCCCTGGGAATTACTTTGGGGCCCTCTGTAGAACTCCCTCTGTTTACCCTTGTCCCCCCCACTCTTCTGCTGGGGACCCTGACCACCTTTGGCGGGGCCTCCCACGGGACCCTTGTGGACCCTGGTGCTGATCCAGCGGTCCGCTTCCTCAGCAAGCTTCTTAGGGTTAGTGAACTTGCTATCGATCAGGTGCTGGCGTAGCTCAGGAAAACAATTAGCAGACAAGTGCTCCCATGCAAACAGCCCTTGGTAATCATTTACTTTGCTACCCTTCACCCAACCATCTAGCGCTCTGGAAAAAAAAGTCACATATTCTACAGAAGTGGTACCAGGTTTCTTGGTGCATTCCCTAAATCTCTGCCTGTACAATTCAGGAGTTAACCCATACCTTGTCATCAGAGCTTCCTTCATGTGTGGATAGGATGTGGTGACATCAGAGGGGAGATCCAGCAGTGTGTCCCGCCCCTCACTCAGGAACCTTCCCCACAACCCCGCTTCCCAATCTCTCTCAGGGACCCGGTGGGAGGACATGGCTACTTCATAGGCCCTGAACCACTGCCCAATATCATCCTGCTTGTAATACTCTTTCACCACATCTTTAGGAATGTGCACCCTTGACTCTGTTAAATTGCTGCCACCAGAGGGAGAGCGGTCTAAACTCTTGGCCTTGAGATCCAACTCCCTCATTTTTACCTCATGCTCCATGGCCAGCCTTTGTCTTTCCATTTCCATTTGCAGTTTTGCCATCTCCACTTCATGTGTTCTTGCAGCCCTCCTGTCGGCCATCTCCTCTGGCGACAGGCCTCTGCAAGGCTCAGAAACACCTTCTGGGGGTATCACCTCCAGCACATTCTCTGGGAACTTGGATTCGTACCAGGACCAGAGTGCCTTGGTATACTGCTCCTTGTTTTTCAATCCAGTTTGGTTAATTCTGTACTTGGAGAGGTATCCTTTCAAGACTTCACTTGTGCACCTCAGCAGTGCCTTCTCCTCCCAATCTATGTCATCAACCCCAGAGAATATAGAGGCCGCCCTGCCTCCATTGACTGGCTAGGCATGGTTTCTTAAAGTGGAGATTCTTCAGCAAAAACAAAAATCAATACTGTGTGGCTGCGTTATCGGTCTGAACTCACTACGTGGTGTTCCCTCAATCACTGTACATGAATCACAAATGCAAATTCAAATCCTCACCGCTCACCACCAATGTTAGAATTGGGAATCTCTGGTTGGCACGGGTATGCACTTGTGACAAGCAGGGACTCTTACTTCTAAGTCAGGATAAGGGGATCACCCTTTCAAATAACCCCTGCTCACCCTTTAGGTAGTGTGGCGCAAGCAGTCAAGACTATTCTCAGGGCGTCATATGTTAAGCATTTGTGAACACATACAGTAATACAATGACACACCACAAATGGACACCAGTCAAGGTTGTATAAAAATAGTTTTCTTTATATAAGGCTTAGCACAAGACCAGAATAACGAATAAAAATGACCACAGTATTATTTTAAAGTTCAATGTTCTTGTAGAAAGGCTTAAAATACAAAAATAGGCTTCTTTTAGTCAATTACGCTTCTTTTCAGGCTCTGTACGGTTCGTACCTGGATGTGCGACTCGTTGGCATTAAAAACAAGGAAAGTACGAGTCAAACAATCGTTGCGGACTCCGGGGTCCGTAGCGTGCACGCTGCGGTGCGAACTGAACAAAGTACCTTAAGTTTGTGGGGTCCGCGACGGACAGTGCGGGACAAGTCGATGGGTCCGGGTCGTAGCTCGGCAGCGTATTCGGATGCTGGTCCGGTCGCGGCGTCGGGACGCGGCGTTGGTACGGGACCTTCAGGGATACGTGCGGATGGCCCGGATCGGCTTGCAGAGTCCGTGGCGTTCGGCGTTCGAGCCGTACCTTCGGTGCGGATAGGCGGCGACACTTCTCGGCGCCGTACAGCGTACGGGGAGGATCGGTGCGATGCGGCGTCTCGGCTCTGAGCACGACACGGTGCAGTACGTTAGCAGCGTACGGACCGTACATGCGGGACAACGAAGCATGTGTTTAGCGTACAGGGTTCGGCAGCCAGGGCTGTACGACTCGAATCGGCGGGGAAGGTTAGGTGCGATGCGGTCGGGAGGGATACGGTGCGTACTAACGCTTCTGGATCAGCGTAGACACACGGTGCCAGGCGGCAAAGACACGGCTTCGTGGCGGATGGAGTACGAGTCGTACTGGGGCCAAATCCAGCGGGAAACAAGCAAGAATTGTCCAGGCAAATCAGTTTTGGAAGGCAGATGAGTCCAATGGTCCTGGGACTCAGTTCAGGGGCAAGCTCTTCTTCCAAGCCCTTGGAGAGTGTTGAAACAAAGTGCAAAGTCTCTCTTAGTCTTTTCCCCTCCTTTCTCAGCAAGGCACCAACTGCAGGCCAATCCCCCAGGTCAGGGAAAGTTACTCCTCCTTCAGCTTCTTCCAGGTCCTTCTAGTCAGGCAGAGTTTCTTCGTGGTTCAATCAGGACCTGCTTTCTTAGGAGCAGAGCTCCTACATTTATACCAAATATCTTTTGTCTTTACAGGCCAGGGGGGCCTTTGCATAATCCCAGTCCAGTTCTTTTCAGTGAGGAGCACTTTGTTGTTGGGACTCTGGCTTCTTCTTTCAGCAGGTAGGGCAGAGACATCAGACACTCCCCAGGGGGTGGAGCCAGCATTGTGGTGGCAAAGCACGGCCCTATTCAGAGTCAAGGTGCACTCCTCCCACCCATCCTGGTGTAATCTCTCTATTCACCACCTGGTAGCCCCAGCCTGTCTCCTGGAACTTCGCAGCCCTGCCACTCAAGCTACACACAAAGAAGCTAGCCCCCCCCCTCCAGAGGCGGACTGAAATCGTTAGGCACGCAAAGGCTAACTTTCTAAAAGTAGCATTTGCAAACCCAGGATGTTAAAATAACCTTTGCTAAAAGATGTATTTTATTATTCTGAGTTCAGGCATACTAAACATGAGTTTCTACCATGCTTCCTGAGCCTGCTAGGATTATAGAGTGTTATAATCTAGCAGCCCATTCTGGCCTATGGAGAGCAGGTAGCCTTACAATAGTGAAAAACGAAAATGGCTGTAATTCACTATTAGGACATGCCACACACAGGGGGCATGTCCTACCTTATCCTTACAATGCACCCTGCCCTAGGGCCTACCATAGGGGTGACTAACATGAAGGTAAGGGAAGGTTTAGGGACTGGCAAGTGGGGACACTTGCCCAGTCAGCATGACAGTACCAGACTGTATGCAGGTTCTGCAATGGCAGACCTTAGACACATTTTACCCGGCTGCTTCTGTGGGTGGCACAACCAGTGCTGCAAGCCCACTACCAGCATTTGGATATACAAGCCCTTGGCACCCCTGGTGCACTCTACTAGGGACTGATAGTAAACCAAATAAGCCAAACATGGAAGTCAATTCACATAATACATTTTCCCATAGGGAGCACTTGCACTGTGGCACTGGATGGCAGTGGCACAGTGCCCTGAGCAGCTAACACCAGCACAAAAATACATTGAGGCATAGACAAAAATGGAAGGGTGACTCACGCCAATGGTGCCAGGTCTAACAATATATATATATAAGAACTCCTCTCACATACAAAACACAGACTAAATATCACAGTAAACATTCAAGCTCCACACATACCACTCATGCCATAGTGACACATCCAAACACAATGAAATAAAAAAACATCATATTACGTCATACAACGACACAGTTGATATTAGTACTAGATGATACCTAGAGAAACTCGTCTGTCAATTAGGCAAAAAGTATAGTTAATTTAAAAATAAAAGATTTTGATTCTCCCTTAAGCGCCTTAGTTTGGAGGCGGATATTTTCTTCTTTTTTTGGATAAGCGCATATGAGCATCTTGAGCACGTTACATTTAATGGCACTTCTACATATATATCAGTGGTGTCAGGAGAACATCGGAGTGGGGACTCACAGCAATAACCATCTCAACTCGCATCACAACTTGACTTTCCGTCCACATTCTTAGATTGGTTTAACAAATATAATTTGAGAGGATCCGGATATCTTGGGGTCTAGAAGCAGCAGGGAGCAAATCGGCGTGCAATTCCATCAGTTCATTACAGTATACTAAGTCACCTAGCCATTGCTTGAACGGAGGAGCTCATCCTCCACCCCATCGACAGAGAACTAGTCGCTTCGCCAGCAAAAGGCTAAGAGCGCCATTTCTGACACTGGAAACGAAGGTCCTTCACCCACCCCAGCACTGTAACCATAGGGACCATTTGTAATTCGCAGTTCACCATGGCGGAAAGGGCCGACAGCACTTCACCCCAGTGTCTCTGCACACCACTGCATAGCCATGCTAGATGTAGGACACCAGCATCTGGAGAGCCACGTGTGACACGGTTGTCCTCTACCTAAAGGCTGAACCTACAGAGAGCCATAGGGCTGTAGTAGGCCTGCTGCAGGAATATATAATGGATTATTCTGAGCCTGCTACTAGAAGCCACCATGTCCATTGGGACGCCACTGGATTTTCATATTTCATCAGAATTTCTTGTCCTAGCTGGTTCTCCCAGTACGATCTCACTGAATGTGTCTGCGTGATCCATTCGTCCTGTGCAGAATGGTATAATCTAGTTTTTAAGTGTTTAGTTGTGGCAGCCACCAGCAATCTCTCCAAAACTGGAAGACAGCCGGTTTTGCAGAAAGCTCTATGAGGAAAAGCCTACAGCTACTGCTCTGGAAATATTAACAGAGATTAAATGGGATGCAGGGGCTGCCATCCCCCCCATTATATTCTTGTAAGTAAGTAGTCATTTCTATATAGATCTCACCATACCACCAATCCACTTGCATGCAACTGTGATATATCTTTGGCTTTATGAGTGACAGGTAGTAGGGGATGATGACTTGAAGGGGGAGGAGAACATTTATCCCGGTCCACCCCTCTTACTTAATCGGATTGTACACTCGGCTGTGGGAAGCGGCTTGTCCAATAAGGGGGGGGAGGCAGTGTATGTGCCATGCAGTCTATTTCAACCTCTAGATTTAGGAGGTAGGGTGTCAACTTGTGCCAATATATAGTAAGGTGTGCCTGAGTGCCCAGGTAATACAACTCTAGGCCCGTGGCCTCAAATCCGCATTTGTGAAAGGAAGAGTGAGAGTCTCCCATCTTACTCTGGGTTGTTTACCCACCCATGCCAGTCTGATCATTTGGGTCCTAAGTGTGTTAAAGAGGGCCTTATTAAGAGGTAGGGGTATTTTTAAAATAAGTATAACAACTTTGGGAGAATTAACATCTTCAAGAGGCCAATGTGCCTTGCATATCGGAGGGGGACGGAGATCCAATGCATTATCTGCTCCATAACCCTGTAGATGGTAGTACCATAGTTTTCTTTTTGAGTCTTTACACCAGTGTAGTGGGAATCTGGGGTGAATTGAGATGTGTTGTTTGCCAAAGTGTTCGATCTGAGACATACAACCGTTGAATTGGACACCAGAAAGGTATCCAAATTGAAAATATTGTCTCATAATGTTATTTAGACATGTTCTCAGCTCATGTAAATAAAGGGTCCTATCACCCACGTATAGAGATATCAGTATGGGCTGGCTGATGAATCTCAGGGCATATTCTGCATGGTGCTGTCAGAGCTTAGCAGCCAACAGCTCCATAGCTAGGGCAAGGAGGACAAATGATAGGTGGCATCACTATCGCATTCCCCCGGTTTATCGGAAAGGGACTAGAAAATGTGCTATTAATGCACACTCTGGCTATTGGAAGCATATCCAGCAATTTAATCTGACTTAGAAAGATGTGTGAAATCCCATCCTACTTAATATTATAAAGCGGTATTCCAATTCCAGGGAATCAAATGCCTTAGAGACGCCTAGAAAGATTGCGGCGGGATCGAGCGCTGAGTCAACATTCTGCAGAAGAGCACAAAATGTATGTAGATTATTGGCTGTTAATCGACCGAGCAGAAATCCTTATTGATCTGCTCTGACAAGATTTGATAAGAGAAGTTTCTGTCTGTTGGCTATGTGTTTGACTAGTTCTTTAACATAAACGTTTAGCAGAGACATGGGGCGGTTGGACTTATATTTCTGCGCCCGTTCATCCAGTTTCATGAGAGCCACAATGACCACTTCCTGCATAAAGGGAGGGGTAACCCACCACTATCTCTTTTCCTCAAAATCTCCAAGCAGGTGAGGAGCTAGAATATCTGCATACTACTCATCAGATTTGGCTGGTAGCTCATCTGAGCCTGGTGTCTTACCAATAGCAGGCTCACAGAGCACCACCAGACTCTCGTCTGTAGTGAAGGGTTGCTCTAAAACTAGCTGATGAGCTTCGCTCAGTCAGCCTAGTGTTGTGCCTTCCAGGTATTCTGCAATATGTGACTGAGGTCTCGACTTAGTAGTAGTGTATAGCATCTTGAGGTATGTTGGGAACACAGGGAAGACCTGAGTGGTGTCTTACTGCAGGGTGCCCACTTAATCCTCAATTTTCTATAATATTGTTGGCTGCCCATGGGCGCCTAGTCATAACGGCCAAAGTCTTGATGGACCTTTCTCCCTCACCATAAGCTCTGACATATTTCTCTCAGTGTCTGCAATCTCTATCCGCCACTTCGTTAAACTCCCTGAGCTTGGCCCGAATCAGCTCCAGTATAGAGGAATCCTTTCCCTGTGCAAGCGTTTGTTCAAGGACTTTGAGTTCTCTGATCCAGGTTTGTCTGGTCAGTTTGGCGTGTCTTCAGAACACTACTCTGTTTAGCTATACACCTGTCTCTTCTGGTAACTTAAAATGCCTTCAAGACTGTGCTCACGGAGCCTACTGTGCCAATATTAATCTAAACAAATTCTGATCTCTCTGCTTTAAGTTTGTCCACATGCATCTTCTATAATTGTGTCTCTGGGTTCAAGTGCCAATTATATTCCAGTGGGGATGCCATTGGCATCCGAAGTACCAGGAGCACCGGTGGATGATCAGAGGGTAAGCGCCAGGTGTTTGGATTTGTGGACTCATGTGGCCACTTCCTTGGAGATCAACCAGTGATCCAGTCGAGACCACATTTGGTGTACACTGCAGTAGTAAATGCCCTCTCTATCACATGCATTCCTATGCTTCCGAATGTTTATTAGATCACACAGTCTTGCATTATTGCCTTCAGGTGAGTGGCCGCCGCTGTCCTACCACTGGCTGCTATGTGGAATCTATCCATCTGTTCCTGCAGTGTACAGCTGAAGACTGCACCACAGATCTGAGCATATGGTTCAGCTGAGAACAACCTGCCCCATAACAAGTCATAGAACTCAGGATTGTCTATACTTGGCCTATTTTGAGCTTAGTCTAGCATAAGTTACACCAAAGTATAGCATATCACCCCTGTTGATCTCAAAGAAAACCTGACATTGTGAACTGTGTGTGAGAAGTTGGCCTAGTATATGCTGTCCACTAATTAAAGTGGGCACCTTGCAGCAGTCCAAACGACCCTTATGATGTATGAGGTCAAAAATAACCTTTAGAAAGCTATCCTAGTGGTACCTGCGGAGAGCAGTCTTCAGGCTTAATCTTAAAGGAATGTAAAGCAGCTTGTTTTACCAGCATATTACCTTAAGTATTAATTAAATGAAAGGAGAACCACACAGTAGTTATAAAAATATATATTTATTTATATAACACTCTCTAGTACCCTCTACACGAGGGTACAACACAAAGAACACAATACTTTAGCAAAGAAACAATCGTAAGTAGCACAATACACAGCGGGCTCCAGGGGAGACTGAACCATATACTACAATAGTGGTATAAGAACCACGACTTGAGTCGAGACAGTGTCTAGAACATGTAGAATCGCTGGGGCCCCAAGGAACCACCCAAGGTGAGTAGATAGGGACCCCACGGAAGATGGGTGCAGTGTGGTAACACGACCGCGGGCTTTGGACAATTCTATTGGGAAGTCGCGGTTACAGTTTTAAAGTTTAAGGACCCTTCTCTGTGGACTTCGAGGAAACCCTTTGGAACTTAAGAGTTTGGAGAGCCACCCCACCCGTGGATACCAGAGTACCTGAGTTACCTATCCCAGGGAAGCTGGTTTTGGAAACCACTGTCGTTTTCAATGGAGGGCTTCAAAGAAGAGCTGCTGCCGGGAAGGAAGAAAGTGCCCATGGGAATCCAAGGGTGGATTCATGATGGAAGGAACCTGAAAGCAGAGGTGACAGAATCTGGGTCACTTCAGGGTGACTTGGGGCTCAGTAAAGGAATGCCCTTAGGTCCGTGCTTCAGGTGCAAAGAAGGGATGCTTGACTCTGCAGCCACGAGGACCAGAAGATGTCGAGGACAACCAGGAGCCAGATGCAAGATGTCCCATGAAGGATGTCGAGTGCTGAGGGGTCAGTGTCCTGCTGGAGCACCAACAACCCACGCAGGAAGGTCAAGCAGGTTACGGTGTGGACCAGTAAGGTCCAGGGGACTCCCCAAACAATGGAGAGTCAAGGCACATCTGGAGCAACCAGGCAAGCCCAACAGAATTCAAGATGACCCTCAGGAGGACCCACAGGCCGAATGACCCGGAGTCGCGAGGGGACCTCAAGCAAGATCACACAGTACCAGCCCACGGAGCACTCAGTGCAAGGAGGCTGGAGTTCTTTGGTGGAAATATTGCTCAGGGTCCGGACTACACGGAGTTTAATGTACAAGCTCGGGAATCGCCAACAAGCTTATGCACTTGCAAAAGTACACAGTGCCTAGAGGTTCGGGTTATGCGGTCCCCACAAGGGATACTGGCCTCAAACTCGGTGAGAGGGCATATCAATCTCAAGTAACGTCAGAACCCACCTCCTGTGTTGCTGGAGCCTTTTGGAGTCCGCAGGAGCTCAGGATCAGTAGACCGGTCAGTTGCTTTACGGTGCCTGCGAATGCAGGGGAGTGACTCCTTCACTCCAAGGGAGATGCTTCAGTTATCCTTGATGCTCCACAGGTCCTGCACGGAGTCTGTATGGGGCACAGGCACAGACAAGGTTTTGGATGGAGAGGGAGACGAAGTCGGGCCAAGTCGAAGTCCAGCGAAGTCCAGAGGGTCCAGCCCGTGGAAGGTCAGTGGTTTCTTGTTTCAGAATCTTGTCCACATCAAATTCAAGGTCCTGTAGTCAGGTAAGCCCTTGTGTACCCACGGGAGAGGGTTGGACAGATTCATGGGACCCTCCTAGGGGAGGGTCAGGACAGTGGGGAGGATACTCCCATGTCCTTTATCCAGTTTCATGCAAGAGCAGGAGCCCATGGCTCCCAGATCTGGTTTGAGCTGGACTATACACAGGGACACCAAGTGTGCCCCTCATGCAGACTTTCAGACTTTGGAAGTGCACCCACCCAGCCCCAATACACCAAATCCTGTCTGGGAGGTGGTCACACCTCCCTGTGACAGGATGCCTATTGTTCTGCCTTCCCCTGCTCGAGCTTGGCTCAGCAGCAGGAGGGCAGAAATGTGTCTCTGGTCGGCAGCAAACATTGGCCGGGTCGAGACGGCTGGCACCGGACAGACCAGTGACCCCACGAAGCTTGTTTCAGAAGGGTGGAATCATACCTCCCACACCGGTTATTGGTGTGGAGGTATGATTCCAAGGTGTTTGATACCAAACACAACATGTTTTGTTTTAGCCTTTCTCGAGATAGCATTTACTGCAAGGTTATAATGCACCTCTACCTATATGTCTGGCTGAGTCACAGACAACCCGGGAGACTGGTCTCCGAAGGCTGCAGAGGAGCTCTGCTCATGCAGAGGCACCCTCTCACGTAAAAACCAGCACCCTGCCTTCAGGATTGTTATGGCCTGCTATAGGGGTGACTTATAGGTTTTAAGTGAAGTGACCTATAGATATAGTAAAACTATATCTATCGTAAGTGGTGCAAGCACCAGCTTACAGAGGCTGCAATGACAGACCTGTAGTTCCATTTTGCATGGCCTCTCATGGGTGGCATAATACATGCTTCAACCCATGGGAGGCCTCTGGGGTACCTATGCCCTGGGTACATGTGTACCATATACTAGGGACTTATAAGGGGTACCCTAGTACCATCTGGAGTGTACCTAAGTACATGTCAGCACAGTCTAAGGAGGACGCAGATAGACTGGGGTCCTGATTAGCAGGATCCCAGTCAGACTAGTCAAAACAGTGTAACATGAATGAAAAAGTGGGGGTAACCATAAGAAGCAGATCCTACTTTCCTACAGTGTGTGCTCCTCCTTATAAAGATAGCCACTCCTCAGGACTATAGGGTCACGCAAGAAGAAGCCCATTTATTGGCAAGGCCATGGTCAGTATGGGGAGTGAGGTGAGTCTCCTGTAAAAGGGTACCACCCTCACAGTGTCTATCAAAGTAAGTAACAATCTGTCTGATTTTTCTGGGGTTATTAAGGGGTTATTAAGTCTCCACATATTCTTAGTCATACATGTTAGCAGGTCGTCTCTTGCAACATCAGCCCAATCTAACATATGCAATGGCTATGTGATGAGGAGAGTGATCAGGCAAATACACAGACACCGTGATAGATAAATTATTCTCAAGTTGCTCCATAATGGTATACAGAGTCAAAGACAAGGAATTATGTTTACTGTGATACTGTTGAAGATGTATTGCTTTCTGTGCCATGCAAAGGCTGTAAGAATGTGTAGGTGTTATTTTTTATTATCTTCCTAAACTCTATTAACTTGTTGTTATTACAATACAAATGGTATTCATATGTTTTAGAAACCCAAAAGCACACCAACAGTTTTTTACATTTCAGTCCCCTAGGTTAAGCAGAGTGACATTCATGAACTGGTCATGATGAATGACTAAGACTTCTTTGGAAGGCTGAAGATTGACAGAAACATGTTGACTCCTCGACTTACATTGAGCTGACGTTTCGCTCCCCTCTCATTTAACTCTTTACCTTGAGGACACGAATAAAGCATTTTGCAAGTCCACCAAGAGGTAGCTATAACCCAGACATCCTCACTTTCCCACTGCATTTTTTGCCCACACCTATAGACTCACTTAGAGGCTCTAAATCTTATCAGGAGCTCTTTCCACCTAGAGGGAAGTTGCAGCTCACACCACTCACTGTAGAGAGTGGTGTCCGGAGGTACTCTATGATAAAACATGTGGGTGAGGGCTTTCGTCAAAAACAAAAGACATGTATAAATAAAATAAACATTAAAATGGTTCTGGGGTTTCCAGACCGGGTTCATACTATGTAGATTGGCTTGTAATAGGGAGAAATTGCAGACCAGGTCTTAAAAAACTCCTGTGGACCCTCTTTGCGTATACAATGAGGAAAGTTATGCCATCCTTCATTGTTGCCCACTGCCCATTTAAGTTGTCCTGCACGCTTGGTGTGTATCGTCTGGAGTTCCATGACCAATATTGCAATTAACCAATCTTGCTCCTCCCTACCACACTGGTGGCCAAACCCCGCTATGTCTGTAAACCTCCTGCCCTGAAAACCTACATCCAACTGGGACAGTGGTGAACTTAGCAAATATTTTTTAACATAGCTCAAGGAAAGGGCCTAAACTCTGGGGATTGCCTAGCGAACCAGTGATTCTCCCTTAATCTGAAGTTGAGGGTGCTGGAGGGTCAATTGATTATATACGTATCAACTTTAACTAGTTGTATTTGCGGGGTGATGCCCGACCCCTGCAACATGTAATATTTTAACACAGTATACAGGAGCTTGTGGGAGATACCCTGAATGCTTTGTGGTCACATTACTCATATTTTGGGGTTTTGCATGTGGCTGGGTCACTTTCAGTCAATCAGTGCTGGAACAGTAGCACAGACTTCCTTGAGAGCCCGTCCAAATACTTAATCTGTGTCCTCATGTAGTGAGGGCGACCTCATTGACGCCACAGAATCTTGCCCTCAATGGGTGTCCTCAAACATTTTTCAAAGAGAGTAAGTGACCTACTTTAGTATTTGAAAGATGTATTGCTTTCCATGGTGAGTGATGTGCAAGTGAGTTGGGTACAGCATTGAATACTGAATGTTCGCTTGTTGAAGTTTCTGCTTGACTGGTATGTATTCATATCTCCCTTCTTGAATGGCAAACGCAAAGTCTGTGAAAAGCGATATATTATTACCCTCATAGTGTTTCCTTTCTCGCTAACCATGCAAAAGGCCGTGTCACGATCACATAAATTTAATAGGAGTGCTATGATGTGTTGCACAGGTGCCCCTGCTGGTGGCCTGGTGTCAAGAGATCTGTGAACCCTCAGCCTGGGACGACTCCTGGTGGTCGACCGCACTAGGAACAGCTCCAACACCCACCGACCACGCACGCAACCTAGGGTTCATCCTCGACTCCACCCTCTCCATGACAAAGCAGGTCAACGCCATCTCATCCTCCTGCTTCAACACCCTCTGCATGCTCCGCAAGATCTCCAGGTGGATCCCCACTGAAACGAGAAGAACTGTCACCCAGGCCCTCGTCAGCAGCAGGTTGGACTACAGAAACGCCCTCTATGCAGGAGCCTCGGCCAAACTCCTGAAACAACTTCAACCCATTCAGAAAGCCTCAGCACGCCCGATCCTCAACATTCCTCGCTGCTGCCACATCACGCCCCACCTGAGAGACCTGCACTGGCTCCCCATCAACAAGAGGATCACCTTCAAGCTCCTCACCCACGCACACAAGGCACTCCACAACACCGGACCAGCATACCTCAACAGACGACTCAGCTTCTACACCCCCAACCGCCAGCTTTGCTCCGCCGACCTTGCCCTCGCCACTATCCCCCGCATCCAAAGAGCGACCTCCGGCGGCAGATCGTTCTCCCACCTCGCCGCCAAGACCTGGGACCTGGAACACCCTCCCCATCATCCTTCGGCAGACCCAAGACCTGCTGACCTTCTGAAGACTCCTAAAGACCTGGCTTTTCGAGCAGTAGCAGCGTTCCCACCCACCCCCACTCCCCCCCCAGCGCCTTGGGACCCTCACGGGTAAGTAGCATGCTTTACAAATGTTCTAATTGATTGATTAATTGAACTCTCTAGATTATCATCATGTGGGAAAAGGCTTCGGTGTCAAACAGTGACAGGAACATTTCTTCTATATAGTCCTCCAGCTTTCTCGTATTCATGTACTCTGGCACTCCAACTATTCAGACATTGGTTTGGCAAGGCATCACCTACAAATCTTCACTTTTTGCTGCAGTTACTCAGAGGACCTTTTCCATGATGAGGAAGGCTTCCCCATTGGAGGCTAGGTAGTCTTCAGTGGTGGTGATTTGTTGTTCTGCCTCATTTAGCCATCTGTCATGCTTCTCCAGTTTTTGCGCACTGGAGTCTATTCTCGTGTTGAGGGTGTCTATTTTACTATTTATTGAGACCAGGCTTTCTTGATTGGCTCTGAGAAGTGACTTCATGCCATCGTCCTGATTGCCAGTTTCCTGAGGCGGCTCCTGTTTCTCAGACTGGCTGTTTCCAGCAGTAGTCATTCTTGTTCATCTGCAGGGTTCAAATTGCAGCTTTGGTTGCCTTCCATCCACTTTTCCCTTTCTAATACCTTGCTTCGTGCAAATATTCACCGTGATTCTAGAAATTTCTGACCCTACATAATCTTAGCTGCCCTCTATCTAGCAGGCTATTGTGGCACCAAGGCACTTTGTAGCAGGATGTTCCACGTTTGGGTATGTCCATTCACCATGCAGCAGAAAATATAGTGCCCTTGTAGTTGTCCAATGCGTTGCATATCGCTTAGGTCCCGCCACACCCCAGTACTTTGTGTCCAATTGCAGGAGGCATGAGTAGACCAAACGCAGTATGCATATATACTGTTGTAGCTTTGCAGTACTAACGCCATGCTGTCGCTGTAGATTGCTGTTATGATGGGGTATTTGAAGAAATGATGTCATCCTCTATTCTTGTGTGAATATGCATGCTATTATTTCTGCCTTGTCACCTAAGTGGGCAAACGGACGAGCGCAGCATGCAACTTTTATTCAGGATCGCCTGCATGATACAGAAAATCTTTTTTGTCTGTTCTTGCTGATGGATTCTAACTCTGGCACCTGCCTCCTTGAGGCACTAAAAGGATTTATCGCTGTATCATGGGCATCCCCCATATCTCACCTCCAGGCCAGTGAATGGAAGTCTGCCGCACTCATCAACAATTTGTCATGCAGCCGTCTGTGTCTTGCCACCTGCTCTAGGACTCTAGGACTGTGATCGCCATTTGCCCACCACAGGCGGCTTCACCTTTGAAGTTCGCCTTTTTGGCCAGCACCATGAGGGGCTTCCTGCAAGGGGAAGGTGACACCTCTCCCTGTAACAGGCTTCTATTGTTCCTGAGCCTGAGTGTCATTCACACTACTTCCCAGGTGGGTAGAAATGTTTTCTGATAGCCAGCAACTGTGCAAGGCCACTGGACAAACTGGGCAGCAGAGTAGCAGCTTTCTAAAAGTTGCCTTTCCTTAAAAGTGACATTAAAGTCGACTTGGGTATTCAGTCGGGGTTAATGCCACAATTAATTTGATACCTGGAAGTACCCATTTTAGAAGTCTCATTCAGAAGTTAGTCGGGCTGATAGATCAGCCAGTAAGTGTGTTAGTTAAATGACAATTTGTAAGTTTTGCTGTGAGGGCACATTAAAAGTATATGTCCTACTTAATAATATACAACTCCATGTCTAAGGGCTCCATAGGCCTTCCTTAGGGGTGACATATATATTGCTAACGGAAATGGGGATTTGCGTTAGTTTAAACGGCAAAGTTGGACTGGCAGCTTGAAACTGGTCTTCCAGGCTGTGTGGCAGGCTGGAAGTCATTTTGTACTTTTTTACACACAGAGTGGCACAACCAGTGCTGAAGCACATGGGAGGGGCCACTCTATCTTAGAGGCCCTGGGTACCCTTGGTAGCAAATACTATGGACTTATAAGTAAAGCCAGCTTATGCAAATTGGGGTTAGCAAATTTAACACATATTTTGTAAGGGGTTAGAACAGTGGCACTGAGGTCTGCTTAGCAGGCCTCATTGCACTCTCAGAGTCAAGAAACCTGCGACATCAGTCCAAAACTTTGGGGGTGATCATGCAAAAAGAGGTATTCCTTACAACATTTAACTCATAAGTTCTCAGAGGTTCGCACATTTCCACATGTCTAGTTTGTTTGCACCACTCCCATTACCAGTGGGTGTGATGCCCAAGTGTACATCTTGGTGACATATAAAATGCACTAGTCCTCAGGCAAAGCCTTGATTTGCAATTGATCACAGCCCTGGGGCCTCTGAAGTAGTCCAGGACAGCAATACCTCACCAACCTAATCTTTTATGTGTAATATCAATGAATGCAAGACAACTAAAATTCATAAGTTCTTTGGGACAGGATTGTATGTAGGGGGACATGTTCTACCGGAAAAAAGACGAAACACGAAAAAAATGTAAACATCTGTAAAGTATTGATTATACAATATGTAAATGACACAGATTACTGAAGCAGGCATATATCACCAAAATGAAAACCAAAAATGTACATGGGTGTTTATCCAATCTTATCCAATCTTTAAGTTGCATATGCGTATATTATTAAGTGCCAATAAAAAGGATTGTGAAGTAGCAAGTAGAGGGTACCCATAGACTTAACCATAGTTTACTAATTTGATAGATATGCGACTTTTCAGATAGCTTTGTGAATCTCCAGTTGTGGGTCATACGTATTAAAATAATGTACAGTTTAATTCCGCTGACAGTGGTTGGTTATTCTTCTGTCTCCTATCCTTGATGTTGTCGCTCCGGCGTAACTTCTTCAGGGAGAGGCCAAGCACTGAATGGGCACAAAGAACCACCATCACACTGCTCACCAGGACCAGGAAGCTAACGCCTTTCGCGCCTGTCTGGAAGAACCCAGCGTTGCACGCGCTGACTGCCTATCTGTCGTCCACGGTATCAGACAGTGACCAACCAGATGGGCATCTCTGGGCCAGATATGGCTGTCACGCATCTGTGCTCTGCTCTGACCATTGGCCCCCTGACAGCTGTCAGAGAAACATGTCAACAAAGGCCCGCTTCTCTCGCTGCTGCTGTGAGAACAAAGCGTCCATATAGTCATGGATTCCGGAATCCCCGGACACCCCCAGGACCTTTCTCCCAGCAGCTTTCCGATCGCCCCATGCCTGCGGGCATCTTCCACGCACGAGTCCCAGCAACTTCCAAGCAGAATTAGTCAGGATTTACTGGCACATTTAAAACCAGAGAGCGGAGCCCCGGCTGAGAGTAGAGGAAAAAAAGCCAATGCTAATTCAATCAGCCGCAGCATGAGAGAGAAGGGGTATTGTTGTGCGGGCCCGGCCTGGACCCCTTTCCACTGAGAGGGATCGCCAGGTCTGAATGTAAACTAAATGGCGGCGAGAAACACAGACCGGCTGAAGCCTACTGTCAGGCGTGGTTTATTCCAGGAGATACTGTTGGCTGCCCGTGGTCCACAAAGGGGACCCTCATAGAGGGCGGCCGCCTTAGTGCCACATGAGGGCACACGAGCCAGTCTAGTTTTTGGGGGACCCCTGGGGTCCGCATGCCGCGTTATTTCCGGGAAGAGGTGGGTGGGGGATGCAGTATATGTGCCTCTCCCTGCCCACCTGGCGGCTTCTTTGTGGCTATCCTTGACGCTGTTTGGTCGTGGTGCTGGTCTCTGGGGATCGTGGTCGCAAC
This sequence comes from Triturus cristatus, assembly GCF_964204655.1. NCBI lineage: Eukaryota > Metazoa > Chordata > Amphibia > Caudata > Salamandridae > Triturus > Triturus cristatus. The sequence goes on from NC_140580.1 coordinate 993,407,571, forward strand.
AGCTCATCCTGTGACTAGTGAGTGTAGGTTCTGCCCCCCCCCCCCCCTTCCCACCTCAGGGTGGCTGTCCGCATGGGCCCAGGGCCTCACCTTGTGCAGCCCGGGCAGTGGGGGTTGGTCTGGCAGCGGGTCAGGGGGGGCAGAAGGGAGGGATCTTTCCCCCGGCCTCCTTGTTCAGGCGGTTCCCTCCCGCCACTCCCAAGCAAGGGGGGTGACCAGCACCGGGTGTCACGGGTCGGGCCACTTCCCCTGATCTCCGTGCGCAGCACCAGGAGCGTGGGCTGAGGCACACACAACGGCCACGTGGGAATGAGGTCCTTAGGCCCGAGGGGTTCGGCAGCGTAGGGATGGGGGGGAGCAGCCGGTTCCTTTGGCCTCCTCCCGCGCACTGGACTCCAGGTGTCGGTTTGGAACCAGGCACGCCAGCATTCTGACCGGCCAGTGTCCCCAGTCCATAGCTGCACGCCGTTACTCAGGGTCCCTCGATCCCTCCCTGGGATCCAGGTCCATGGTGGGGCATGGGCCTAGGGCCGGTGAGGGAATTGCGATGGGGGGGCGTGAGGGAGCCACGCACTACCCCCCTCCATGCTCGTCTCGTGGATTCAGGGGTTAGAGCACTGGTCTTGCAAATCAAGGATCACAAGTTCATATCTCGCTGGGCCTCATAAAATCTGTTTTCGAGTCTAGCTGGAGGCGCAAACAGCGCAGGCGGGGAGCGTCGCCTGCAGCCTCTCTTGGTGTCCCCGCTGCTCAGGGTGGCTGCAGCCGTGCATCGCCTCTGTCCAGGTCCCAACTGGGTCGTGCTCAGCGGGATTTTAGGGCCCCTGGTGGGATTTCAGGGTCCCCGACGCGTTTGTGGTCTCCGAGCCTCCCTAGCCAGATTGTGTGCGGCGCTGCGGGGGGAGCACACGGTTCGCCAATGGGGATGTAGCTCCTTGGTGGAGCGCATGCTTCGCATGCATGAGGCCCCCGGGTTCAACCAGGCACGGCCTCCAGGCATGGCTAAGGGGGTGGGGCAGCTGGGAGAGAGAGTATGCCCACCGTAGCGTGCCGGGTGTTGGTGCGAGGCCAGGAGGGGCCTCCGGCAGGGCAGTCTTGACTACGTACATCTTTTCATATACTCAGGGCCATTGGCATTATTGTGATGCAGTCGCATTTTCACAGAACTTTGGACCTGCATTAGCCATTCATATACCTTTTCCATTCGGGCCCACACTAAGACCATTCTGCTCTGACTCCAACTTTTGGTCTGGCTGATACAATAAAGCCTTTTCTTGTTTAATCTCATTGTGGACACATATTGTCACGTTGCTGGCCATGTAGAGTTGGTGTCTTAGCATGAGGGCCTGCCATGGGGGTGGCTGGTTTCGACTTGTAGGGTCCAGATGTGGACAGTGCAGAATTCTTCAAGGTGCATAATTCCTTGTATGGTGAACATGGTCGAGATTCAATTTGGAGAGCCATTTCATGGGTGTTCATGTGCTACAAGTAGCTCACGCATTACCTGTTTGAGACCTGTTATCGAGACTAATGTGCACTTCACACAAAGTGAACACCACATCGCACCAAGCATGGATGCGAGGGAAATTTTTAAACATCTGGAAAAGTACCTTGTTTGTGGCTAACGGAAAGTTTGTTGTAAGTAGGTTGCCTTCCCATGAGTTAAGTTGGATAACTATAGTATATAGTTAATGCTACAAAAGGTATGTTAATTAAGGTAATTCACAAATAATCATGAATTGGCACACTAGGGAGGGTCAGGTTCAGAGAAAGAGATAGTCACTGATTATCAGAAAGTGGCAGGGCTACTCGAAACCAATGCAAAGGGACACAGATAGAGTACTGGCAGGATTATCTTGTTTGGGTTCATTTGCAGGAGTGAACCGCTAAAACAGCTTGGGCTTCACATGTTACCGATGCTTGTGTCTGTGCACACCCATACGTTTTCCAGCTCGGGGACGCACCACACCTTTCCAGGTAATAGGAGCAGTTAGTACCAGGGCATCTAAGCTCAAGTTAAATAAAGAGGCTTTTTAACTCTGTATTTGACTTGCCACGCTTTCTGCGCTTCAATGACAGAGGTTGAATGTGAGGCTATGTCGCCTGACAAGTTCTGCTTGCATTTTAGTTTTAACAATGGGATTGGTGCTTACAATCTCCTGTCATTTGGCAGCTGGAGAAAGAAAAGAAAATGGTCCTTTTTAACCTTGAGGGCTGCTGTGGCATCCAAAGTCTGGCATTTTGCCTCTCCGGGGTCATCCAATGGCTTCACCTCAGAGACATTTAGGTAGGTCTATGGTTCTTTGCATGGCTTATTATGTTTTCAGGATCAAGGACATCCTTTACTTTTGGCCACATGCTCCGAATTGCATCAGAAGCTGGGCAGGCACGTATCCTAGGGGGACAGTCACCAGCGTATATATGGTCTTTTGGTTTTCGAGAGACACGTACGCACTCTGTATACTAATTGGAGCGATAGCAGAAAGGTGTGGAATCACGGGGTTTCCTTAAGTTGGCGAGTAGGCAGTGGCTTCCCAGCGGAGCCTCATTGTGGGGGATAAGTAGCACACGGTAAGGGACGATTAGAGTCTAAGCCTGTTAGCTGTCTCCCAGCCAAGGGGGACCACTCAGCCCCTCATCAAAGGGCAGGCAAACTGCTTGTATTGTTCACTCCACTCTAGTAGTTTTCCAAACACAGGCCTACATTCTGGTATAAGTCAGTAGGAGTCTGGCCCTGGACTACTCCCGTGAGGGTGGGAACATGGGCCAGCAAATAGGGATGACTATCGGCACGCTCACTGTCGTCGTTTGCACTGACTATGGTGATGCAGGGGAAAGGTTGCAAGCATGCACTGAGGGATGGGTCCTTCGACACCATGCATACGTTAATCTGGTTAGTATTCAGGCCATGATCCCTGGGTGCCGGAGAGGGTTCTCAGGGTTGCAGGCTTTCTCGAAGCTTGCATAGGTTGTAGTTTCCACCGAGTTTGGGGGCAGGTTAGCAGGCCTCATCATGTCGTCAGGGGACATGCGAGTTTGAGGTGTCTGGTAGGTCATTTGACCAAGTACGAATAGGCTCTATTCCGTCAGCGGGGGTGTGAGTTTGCCATTCCCAAAAGGGTGCTGTGACCCCATTAGTGTGGAAATAGAGGGTTAAGACCATTAAGACGGACAACTTTCAGAGCACATTTTGCATTCATAAGTTAAGAAGGTGCAGGTACATTGCTCATAGGTTGACTCCATGTCCTCAGATCCAAAAGCTTTGCATAATACAGGTTGCTTCAGTTAAGCAGAATATCCTTGGGATATACTCGCACACACGAACAGGCACCTTTCAGCCAGTGGGGGCGTGAGTTTGGCAGTCCTAAATGGGTGCTGTTTTCTCAATAGGGCCCACTTAGCGGGTTGGATCACGAACAGGACAATTAACAGAGCACATTGGCACTCATAGTTAATAGGGTTTAGGTACTTTGCTCATAGGTTTGCTCCCTGTCCTCAGACCCAAAATCATTGCACGTTACAGTGTGCTTCAGCTGAACTATATACCCAGGGGAATTTTTAAGCTATCCAGGGGACTACTGTCCCATCCTGGCCCAGGATTTCTGGACGATGGGTACCTCCGGAGGGTATTCTGGTTGCACCAAACTGGAGGATATGGGGTACGGCCAGTGGGCTTGGTCGGCTCTCAGCAGGCCCTTCACCTTTCTGGGGAGCCTTTCTTTCTGGTTAATGCTGACAGCACACCCCTTACCAGGTTCGGGTCGAACGGGTAATGCAGAGGGGAATCACAAGGTTTTATAAGGTACAGCCGTCTGTAGCCACCCTGGGGAGTGGCCGGAAGACAGGTTAAGTAGATGATGCACAGGCGAACTCTGAGGATTCCAAAGGCACCCTGTGAGGCACCAGAGGTTCAATAGGGGCAGTGTTATTGCACAATTATGTGGTATATGGTGTAGTTGTATAAAAGGGTGTGCAGGCTCAATATTGGGCGGCAGCAACCTAGCATTTATTTATTTTGCCAGGATCAATGGTCTAGGTAAAGGGCCTTCCATGCGTCTTGAGTGGCGCGATGGGCAGAATTCAAGAAATGGAGGCATGGGTTTTCCACCACTGGGTTAGTTTTTGGTTGGGGGACCCGGGCAGGCACTGGAACAGCTTCTGTAGAAGCTGTGGCACGGGCCGGAGGAGGTGTCTCCCCTCCCATCACTGTGGTCTTACACCTGGGAGGCAATGATTTGACTTTCCAGGGTAGGAGGGTACTGCTACCAGAATTGAATTCCTCCTGGTGTAAGTTATGCAACCATTGGTGGGCATGTGTGTTAGGATGGTCAGAAATAACCCCAATGTTAGTGTGGGAGGGGCCCAGCCAGGGGTTGCCGTGGAAACCTCAAGCAGGAGAGTTATCAGTGCCATGTGTAGAGTCCCTAAACAGAGGGGTTTGGTTTTTATCAGGCATGGCCGGCTGCACGCTGAAGTCCACAGGGAGTTTTAAAAAAAGATGGGGGCACCTATCCAGAAGGGGCATGTCTGGCCTCCGGTCCAGTGTGGGCTTGGACTTGTTTTGCGAGACATGGGATAGGCCCTGGAATCAGCAGGATGTAGGTAAGAATGCCTACACCTTCCAAACCGTCAATACGTAGACAAAGAGGACAGGCAAGAGAAGGCTGAAAATGGGGTTTCATCCAGGGCGCTCTCAGAGCAAAGGCCAGCTCTGCCGAATGCCTTGTACAAGGACTGTGGGTGATATGTCTATCTTGCAGAAAGAGAGTTCTAGGGGACACCCCCGTTCCCACATCCTCCCAAAGGGCCTCGTTTTTTTCCTGCAGAGTGACCTAGTTTTGCAACTTATTCAAAGAACAGCTCATTATTTAGCAGAAACTTGGAAGGAAAGAGGCTTGGTATGGCTAAATGCCGACTACTTTTAATTTTTATGAGATCCTTGTTTATCTTTTACTGGCGGGAGTAAGAGGTTCTTTGGCATTTTAAAGCTCTTACTTTCATTTGTGTTTAATGCTTCCACTTTCCTGCAAAGCCTGTTGGGTAGGAGATTGGGCGATCCAGAATGATAATGGAAGGGCCCAACATTTAGGGGGTCATTTACTCATATTTTGCGCAGCGCGACATCGATTTACTTACAACTTAAAAGGTATGCGGTGCAGTTCAAAGTTCAGCCACGCCCCACAACGTTTAGTAATTCTAGTCCCTATCATGGGAGCACGCGGGTGCCATGTTTCTGTGTCTATTATGTGGAGTTTTATTGTATCTTCCTTTTGCAGAAGCCCTTATAGGTTTTGATGGCAGTTTTTAGATCACTTTCGATATTTGATTACTGTGCTGTGTAAATATGTACAGATTTTAGTGCAATGTGAACTAAACTGTTTTGTGCATTCTTTTGAAAAGGTAAAATGTGATGCTGCGTACAAAAGCACTTTTCACTGAATATATATAATACACTTCTTAACCCAAGAAAATTCTGGCACTTATATTCCATTACTTCAAAATCATTTTGCGCAAAGCCCTCACGTGCAGAGTTTCAAGCTGTTTGTCTCTGGGCTCCAGTGGTGGGTGATAGCTATGAATCTGGAGTGAGGCCATGAACACTGAAGCATTTACTTTTAAAAATATTTTTATTTACCATGAAATATAGTAAAGGAATTACAAATATAATAATAATTACCATTACTTTTTGTAAACAAAGGAAAACATTTCATCATATACATTAAGAATGATTGTAAAAGGGTAACTAATATAAGGACTATTTAAAAAGTCAAGAAAAGTTTCCCCATCGTTTTATCAAATTTCCTACTGGCTTCTACCCTTTTAGCATAGACATATTTTTTTATGACTGTGAAATAAGATTGCTTATTTAACCTCTCTACAAAATAAGGAATGTATTGAGAATTCCAATGCGTAATGCTTCTAACATGGACATAAAAGTCAGTTTGGTGTCTTTGCTTGATACTCCTGCAATATTACTCGACCAACACATAAATCTTAGGATCCATGTGGATTTTAAATAACCATCTAGAACGAAAACCAAAAATGTCCCCCCAAAACTGTGGAATAAGGGTAATACTAAAGTGTTGCAAAGTGACCCCTTTTTGGATTGGCACCCCTCATTTTTCTTTTGGTATATTTAAAATTTCTACAAGGCCATAGTATATGGTGCAGAAAAACACCCACAGCACGTAAAGCTAAATTAAATGAAGCTCAGACCTCGTCAGGCCCATCAAGCGTCAGGATGCACAACCAAAGAAATTCACATTCAGACATGTTCATACTTCTTGTTTTAACCCATTAGTACTCCATTTTAATCCAAGTTTTATACATATGGTTCAACAATGTTTCAACAGGTGCCAATCAAGCTTTCCTTAAAACACACATCAGTTCACGATTCTTCATAGCGCACTCCATGAAATGGAACCCAATGCATTTCGGACAGAACTGCCCTTCCTCAGGAGTAACTTTATTAGTAAAATCCCTTCAATGTCAACAGCAACCAGCTTAAAATCCGCCATGAAATGTTATTGACATCACATTATATCGTGAATCAATCGCTACTGGTCAACCACTTCCCTGTGCAAATAAATAAACATGCAAAAAATAAACAACCAATGATATGCAATGGTTATTACATGTTTCTGCCAAAAAAAAGAAACACGCTGCATACCAAAAACGTACATACAAGTTTTAAAACACATATATATGCAAGTGTCGATATATCCAACCCATGCACCAACTCATCTTAAACAGTGAATGAACTTAAAAGCGTCACCTTAAAATAAGCTCACTTATCAAAATCGAACCAAAACCTTCTGATCCCAAGTTAACACTGCAAATAAAAATAGTTTAACTAATAACATAAAACAACGTCACAGTGCCTCTGTTTGAAGAGTAATTTACCTGCTGCAAAGAAACACCCAGATATGTCGATCCCAAGTGAACGCTATCAGCATCGCATTGGGTTCCATTTCATGGGCTGCGCTATGAAGAATCGTAAACTGAGGTGTGTTTTAAGGAAAGGCTGATCGGCACCTATTGAAACATTGTTAAACCATATGTATAAAACTTGGATGAACATGGAGTACTAATGGATTAAATCTTGATTAAAATAAGAGGTACAAACATGTCTGACTGTGAATTCCTATGGTTGTGCATCCTGGCGCTTGATGGGCCTGACGAGGGTTGAGCTTTATTTCAGATATTCACGCGCACGGACGGAGCATGTTCCAGGGTAGCACGCCCAACCTATTTGGCTTTCAGCATCAAAAAAGTCATCAAAGAACTTGGAGTGCATCCTACGACAATTTTTCATGCAAAGCTAATGGCACTTGTAGCAGTGCGTACAGCAAGGGGGAGTGGGGGACGCCCCGTGTGGCACGAGTTTTCTTACCTGCGGCGGCCGCAGTAATCGCCAGCCCCCCCACCAACCCCCCGCTCTTACATTAAGCCGCCTTGGGTGGCAGAACGCAGGCCTAGCTACGTCAGTGACTTGTGGACTGCAGCACCTACTATGACCGCCACTGCAGTGCCACTGAAAACGTTTCTCGAAGCCTACCCTGTGTAGCCTGACTGCTGCAGTGTAAAACCTGCAATGCGACTGGTCAAGATAACTCTTTTGGCCAGGTAAAGGCCTCCCTGTTAAATATTAGTAAGTCACCCCTATGCCGGCCTTGCAGCCTCAAGGGAGGTTTCAAAGATATTCAAAAGTGGACATGTAGAAAATTAATATTGGTATATTCCTACAGAGAGAAGGCCCTAAGCACAAAAAGGGGAGGGGAGAAAGACAGAAAAAAGTGGCAAATGAAGAATACGGGGTGAAAAAGAAACTGCAAGAGTGAGCGAAAGAGGCAGGGAGTGTCTGGTGGCGGATTAAAGAGGCGTGAGGTGTAACGAAGACTGCACACTCACAAGCTGCGATAGCACCAACCTCGGTCTTCCTAATAAAACTTTGGGCCTTGGCACGTATTGTATAAATAAGGCACCAAGCACCACCCATGTGAATTTAAATTACAGTCACGGCCACAGCTTGGCTGTGCTCCCGCATTAAGCAGGTGTGCAGGCTGCCAGCCACCTATACCCTGCGGCGCTCAGCACTGGGACTGCTGAGGAAGCTCATGACAAACTCCTGGTCTAACAGTACAAACAGAACGCGTCGTGTCTGTAATTGGAATCTCCCAGGCCCAGTTTACCATGTGTGACCAAAAAGCCAGGGCTGCTGACTTTGAAACAGTGATGTAACATAGGCCCCCGAGCTCCAGGGGGGGGGGCCTCAGCACAGTATCCTGGCCTGAGAGCTCCTGACTGAATCTGGAGGGGGGGGGCTCCATGTACATTTGCAGTGCCTCACCACCCCGACCCCTTAAGTTTCGTTACGCCACTGCTTTGGAACTGATGAGCCAGGATCGGTCCGACCTCGGTTCAAGGTCCTGTGATCCTGGACAAATGACTTAATCTCCCCGTGCAGTTAAAACATGAATCTGACCTTGCCTAATGTAATCCGTTGCTCATGGACAACGTTCCAAAGCCCCAGGGTCGAGTTCGCGCTACAACAAAGAAGCAAGCGCGCCCTCTGCTGTTCAAAGAGAGAAGTCGCCCACACGGAGCGAGTCCACCCACCGTGAACGAAGTCTGAGGGGTACAAATCTTTAAGACCTGAGACTAGAGGACTATACAGGCGCGCAACACCCATTGGGCTCACAGGGCTTCAGCCCCCCCGTCGTGTGTGGCAGCCCGGGATGAGACAGCTTCCCGGCGCACACACAGCCGCACCCGAGCACTTCACAGGTCTTTAAAAGACCATTTGCATGTTAATGAGGCCTCGCTGTTGTTTCACCCCTTCTAAGAGCCCCTGCAGCTCCACTCTGCCTATGGCTTAAAAGATTCAGCCCCCCCCCCCAAAAAAAATTTCTTAGCCCCCCTCCCCGAAATTTGGCTCTAGTTGCGCCTCTTGGACTATATAACAAGAGATAATATTAACGCAATAGGCAAAGCAAACGTACATTCGCCAGTTTTCCTGCATTGTGGAATTGTGCGAACAGTTTTAGTTCCACTCAGGATTACTCGAGTTTTTTGTTTTTTAACAAGAGACAAACACGGCGGAGGAACCTAATTGTGAAACCACATGTTACATATATATTGCTTAGAAATAATTAAAAATGAGTCACCGTGCTAGAAATGCAAAACAGAGCCTCTGGTATCCCACACATCAAGGATAAAAGCGTAAGGAGTGACGAGATAGTCCTGGACGCGAGGAGCGCATTGAATTTATACATGCTTTTTTAACTCACTCCCAAAGAAAGTGGCAGCAGGACAAATAAGATAGCAACTCTTTTGGCTTAATTTGATCAGAGTTGATCATCAAGCCACTCGTGAAATGACACAAGATTTCAGGGCATTGCCATCAGGGTATCAAGCAACCTCGAACAAAAGGATTGTTGATGGCCCTGTAAATGAGGCATTTGTGTTGGACTCAGTTGGAACCTTAAACAAGCATTTACAATACAATGGTCTCGGCAATATTATAGGTAGAGCTATTGGTATTGCTCATTATTTTCTTATCATTTTTGTATCCCTAAATAAATGGCATTGTCATTTCTATTGGCATTAGTTTTTTTTTTGCATATGTGATACCTATTGCATTAGCAGAGAGAGAGTGAGGTAGTGAGATAGAGAGAGAGAGTGAGGTATTGAAATAGAGAGTGAGGTAGTGAGAGAGAGTGAGGTAGATAGAGAGTGAGTGAGGTAGTGAAAGGGTGAGTTAGTGAGTGAGGTATTTTCTGACGTAGTGAGATAGAAACAGTGAGTGATGTTGTGAGATAGAGAAAGATTGAGGTAGTGAAAGAGAGTGAGGTAGTGAGGGATGTTGTGAGGTATTAAGATAGAAACAGAGAGTGATGTAGTGAGGTAGTGAAAGAGTGAGTGTAAGTGACTTAGTGTATTTGAGAGAGAGAGTGAGGTAGTGAGATAGAGAGAGTGAAATAGTGAGTTAGAAAGAGAGAGTGAATTTGTGATGTAGTGAGAGAGTGATGTAGTGAAGTTTTGAGAGAGTGTGTTGTGATATAGTGAGGTAGTGAGAGTGAGATAGAAATAGATAGTGATGTAGTGATAGAGAGTGAGGTAGTGAGATAGAGAGAGAGTGCATATAATGTATTTTAACCTGCGTGATTGTTGGGATATCTGACGTATATACCCCTCCCCCCCCAATCTTCTTGAAGAAGTTACCCCCTGTGCATTATGCGAGGCTGACTGCAAATAATCGAGTCCTGTATTTCACAAGAAGCATTGACCAATAACCACTGACAAGAAGAGCTTGTGCCCCAAAAACTTGCCCAGGGCTGTCTGCCTTGCAGGCCAAAGAAGGCAGAGTTCCCTCCCAAGCCGTGATCTCCGTGCGAGCAAGCAAGGCCTATCTGCCGCCATTTACTGTAACCTCACAGACTTCACTCAGGCGTCCCTGCAAAGGACCCCCCAGGGGTGAAGCTTCCATTGGTGCAGCAGGTGCAGTGGCACCAGGGACACACTGAGCCTTGAATATTATTGTATTTCACACTTCAAACAGCAGCCGGGGAGGCATGTCCTTCCTTGCACTAGGACCCATGACACACTGACTACAATAACAACACTGGGAACCCCGCTCAGTCAGGGGGCAAGCCTCGATATCCGCATCCAGCACGAAGGTGCGGTCCGACTGAGGAAACTGCGCACTCCGTGCCCCTTTGAGGAGGGAGATAGACAGTTGTGTCAACAGAGCTCAGTCCTCATAGGGACATTGTGGCGACGAGATTAGTAGCTTTCTCAGTATTGTCTGTAACGCATGCGGGGCCTGAACTCAGCTCAAAATTCATGGTCAACATCAGAAATTAGGTATTGCCTGAAACCGACTCAAGCGGGCATTGACTGCTGGTTCACACACACTGGACATAGAAGACGCGCCGCTCGTCCGCACTTAAACTACTTTGATAACTGCACAACGTGCACGTCAGTTCTTAGGTTTCACGCGCTAGAGGAGTTTATGGAAACTGTAACCATTAGGGAAAGCCCCTCTGTAATGGTCACGGGGACACTACACCCTCAGTGCTCAGTCTCGTTAAACACTGATATAAACTGTGTCGACGGCGCATCACTTGTTAGTATGACTGACGCAAACTGACCACAGCTCAATTTTCAGTCAAAATGTCGTTTTTGTGATATAATGAACATTTCTTGTAAACTCTAACAGTTACTTTCGCAAATCTTAATTTTCCATTTGAATGCCATATGGAGTATTTATTTGTCATTTTGTTTGAAAGTGTGCACTTGTGGTATTTACGTGGGCTGTATACATGCACCTCGCTGCTCCGGTGTAATGTGATGAGAGTGGTATATTGTTAACTTTACCCACGCGGTGGGACTCGTGGTACACAAGTACCGATTTTAAAGACGCCCCATGTTCATAATAAAGCGCTAGGATTTGCATGTCTGTTGTATTGGCAAAATGTGCCCACTCTGTAGTACTTTGGGTAGACTGGCACAGACTCATTCAACACACGCCTCGGTTTTCAGAATAACCCCGGCGAGGACTCAGCAAGACCAGGGCGTTGTGTTGGAATGTGCGAAGATGCCCTCCCGGGATGGGGCTTCTCTTGAATGTCAAAGCCCCTTTTCCAGGGGGTCCGGGCTTTGTTTACATCCAGATGGCGCCGATTACGTCCCAGCAGGGACAGTGGGCGGTCAATAGCAGCTCACTGTGAGGTAAATTGGTGGGGGTCGCTAGGGAGACAGTGGGGGTGCTCCCGTGTGGGCGGGGGCGTGCCTAAGGTGGTGGTGGGCTGCATGGCTTTTGTAAGTGCGTTTACATAGCGCCTCAAACCTGCCGAGGCGCGAACAATTAGGGCGTCGAAGTTGCAGGGTCAGATTCAGGCTGGGACAGAAAATAGACCCAGGCTGACTGACAGCAGACTCGTGGCACGGCCTTTTCACAGAGCCTCGTTTGTGTCCTTTCAGCTGTGGATTACAGGCGGGCGGGGCAGCCCCACTTCTGTGGAGATTTACGTGGCAGCGCGCGCAGCCATTCACCCTAGCAGCGGGCGAAGCAGCAAAGCTAATACCGCACAGATGGTGGCATGGCGTGTGTTTCAGTCTGGAGCAAAACAGGGCTTTAACAAAACCACAGTAAAACCAGAAAACAAGGCAGAGCAAAAGGCAACCACACCACTGCCTTTCTCCGAGGCAAAGCAGAAATGCCTCGGAGAAACGCAGTGGCGTTTTCGGATTCGGGGGCATGTTTCTTTTTCTCTCCTCTTGCCATTGGCTGGAGGTGACAAAAACACGCCTAAAAAGGGCGTGGCTAAAAAGTGGAAAGAAGAGCACGGAACACGCCCCCGAATCTGAAAAAGACGGAGCCTATTTGGAGGGACGGCTCTCTCCTCCAATGGCTGGCCTCCGTTTAGGAAGCCAGTCAATGGAGGAGAGGCAAAAAGAGAGGCGGGCTAAATAGCCACTCTAAGAAACATAAGATCTCCGGACTTCCGGTTCTACCTTCGGCAGACCGGACGGTCCCTCGACCTAAAAACAGAACTCTATCACCCCCCGCAGGTTATTCTGAAAGCTAAAAGCACAGAAAGTTTGGGTGCTGCAGGTTGCATCACAGCGTTGGTAAACTGCACCAGGGCACATTCAACAGATTTCACTAAGGCCAGCCCAGATCCTGGATCAATAATAGCGGGTGGATTCCCCACTACTCCAGCACTGGACTAACAGATATGTCAAAAAGACACCCTTGTCTATCAATAACCCATTTGGTAGGAAGAGTAAATGAATAGGGCAAACTCATTTTACCTCATACAGATAGCATTTTAGGTTTTAAAGTGGAGAATTTCTTTTCTCCATCTCTAATAATGCAAACTGCCAAACTTTGGCACAGATTTATCAACACTTTGCACTGACACAAAGTCACAAAAAGTGACACAAACCAGCACAAAGCTTTGATAAATTAGTTCTTTTGTGCACTGAAAAAAAGCCCTAAAAGTACCTACAGTGTGGGAAAAGTTTTAACATTCGTCTAAGCATCACATTTTGTATGGAAGGGACACTTCCACTACAAAGCCTATGCAAGACATTACGCACACAAACCTTTGCACTATGGTGCAAAGTGAGTGTGTTTGGCGCTAGGCAGGCTGAAAGAGCACCAGTGCTGGGGAGGAGAGCAGCAGGAAGCTGCCCTGTGCTGTCCTATTACAACATAGCAACTTTGGCTGCTACAGAGCATCTTTTTTACACCAGCGCAAAATTTCTGTAATATGTCTCAAGGTGGGTTGCATCAGTAAGCTGGTATATTTATCACTGCATGAGATCATCAAATGCCAATGGTGCCTCATGGCACAGGCTGTTCCTCTGGCCAATAAGCTCACCCATTTGTGCCCCCGCCCCGCCTCTGAAGCGGTGCTCATGTATATTGATCTTGAGGTGCTAAACATCAGCTGCATTTTGAATAGGGCTCCCAGTGTTACGTTTAAAAAAAAAAAGATATCCTTCTGTATTTATCCATATTTATTTTTTGGCCATCTTATTGGTATTTATCCATATTTATTTTTGGGCCATCTTATTGGTATTTATCCATACTTATTTTTGGGCCATCTTATTGGTATTTATCCATAATTTATTTTCAAAACACAAAATAAATAAGCCGTAAAAAGGTATATTTACACAATTATTTAACGCGTAAACATGCACTTACTTATACTTTGATGCCTGTCACTTTTCAGAAAATTAGGCAGTCAAATATAACAACACACTACACCCACAGGTGAATATTAGCATAATATACAAATATATGCCTACATAGTCCTGTATTTAATTTATACTCATCCTGTTTTATAACTCCCTAGGCTGTCAATTTGCTCAGCCGCTTGCCTGGAATTCATGAAAGACAGCATCGAGAATCACTCACAAGAAACACAATTGTATGTCTTTTTCTGCTTTAAAAAATAAATGCAGACAGGAAACACATTGTTTTCGGTCTGTATTTATCTGTAAAAATCAGTAAAAACAGAAAACTGCAAGCCTTAATTATGAAGCTCGCAATACTTCATTTTTTACATTAACAGTGCACACTGAGGCAAAAAGACCAGATGAGAGGAAAAAGGAACAACATGTGAAAAGGGGAATAACAAGTCTCATAGGAGGGGAGAAATGAAATAAGCATTGGCAAAGGCAGTAGGTATGGCTTTTTAGGGAAGTGCTTGGCAGCAGCTGGGCGACTGTGCTTGTATAGCATTCTGTTGACAAAGAAAGAACATTCTGTAATGAAGCAAAAGTATGAGCTACAAGAGTATAGAAGTTGGGGGGGAGGACCCCTTTGCTGCACAGAGTACATTAGCAAAGTTAAGCTACACCCTCAAAGTGTTACGAAAATGAGTCAGAAGATGAAGTTTGAGTGGTAAGTAATAAATTTAAAAGGTATAAACACAGCAACATATTGTGTAGAAGATACTACAGTGATGTTATCAATCATGTCATCAGTGATGTCATAAATGATATCATAGAACATGTCATGAGTGATGTTATATGTGAGGTCCTAAGTAGTGCATGGTGGGGGTGCAAATTATAGTTCACTCTTCTAACTATAACTGGTTAATTTCATTTTTGTTTAGTTCAAAACATTATTATTTGTCACTGACGTATTCACTTAACTATAATGTTACTTTAACCTTTGGCTCTTTCAGGGGAAAAAAAAATATATATATATATATATTATCTACTGGCGGTCGCCAGTAGATAGTTATAGTTAGGACCGTGTTTCCATAGGAAATCCGCAACATTCTATTTTGAATAACTTTGGCGCCGATTGACGAATCCTCGCGAAATTTTCAAAATAGGTGGGGCGCTCCGCTCCGCTCCTTCCCTGAAAGTCTCGGGGGGATTCGTCAACGGGGGCTGAGAAAAAGGGGGGGTCCCAAAACGCATTTTCCCCATGCATTTTTCCATAGGACCTTTAGTCCAAGCTGCAGCCCGAACGGCTGAACAGAATTACTTGAAATTTGGCAGAGAGGTAGTCCTCATGTCAGGGATGTGCCTTTTGCAGGTCTGGTGTAAATCTGTTCAGTATTTCCTGAGAAAATAGCATTTAAATCAATATATATATCTATGGGCTTACCGTACGCGCACGCTGCTGTGCGCGAGCGCGATTCTGATTGGTTGTTAGATCTTAGTAAACATTCGAATCGGTCGAAACCAGGAAGTGTCGGCCGCCATTTTGTCTCTCGCAGTCTGAAAAGGTGAAAAACAAAGGTGGATAACGTGAAAAGGGGGCAGGCTGGACAGTTCCTGACCCCCTAGCCTTGGTCAGGGGGTCCCAGAAGGACCCCCAAGGGCAAAAATGTATTTTAATTTTTCTACGAAAAATCGCCGAATGTGCGTGGCGTACGCGCACGGTAGAAACGGAAAAATTCCATGAACTACGTGACGTGGGCGCGCGGTGCGCGAAGCGCACCGTGCGCGCACGGTACGCGCACGGTGAAAAAACTTAAAAAAAATAAATAAATACATAAATTAGCATTTAAAAAACCGTACAAATTCACTGAAAAAACCATAGGTTTCACACACGTTATAGTTAGGAATTAGCATTTAAAAAACCTTGCAAATTCACTTAAAAAACCATAGGTTTCACACATGTTATAGTTAGCTGGGCATTTCACTCGTGAAAAACCAATGAAATTCCCCCGTTATAGTTAGAGCAGATAACTATAACTCGCGCGCCCTCAATCCAGTGCTCATGATGTCACATATTACATCACTCATGACATGGTCAGTGGCATTACTCATGACATCACCGATGACATCATCCTTGTGATAGAGTGGCGGTCGGCCGAGTTATAGTTATCTGCCCTAACTATAACGGGGGAATTTCATTGGTTTTTCACGAGTGAAATGCCCAGCTAACTATAACATGTGTGAAACCTATGGTTTTTTAAGTGAATTTGCAAGGTTTTTTAAATGCTAATTCCTAACTATAACGTGTGTGAAACCTATGGTTTTTTCAGTGAATATATATATATTATCTACTGGCGGTCGCCAGTAGATAGTTATAGTTAGGACCGTGTTTCCATAGGAAATCCGCAACATTCTATTTGGAATAACTTTGGCGCCGGTTGACGAATCCTCGCGAAATTTTCCAAATAGGTGGGGCGCTCCGCTCCGCTACTACCCTGAAAGTCTCGGGGGGATTCGTCAAGCGGGGGCTGAGAAAAAAGAGGGGTCCCAAAACGCGTTTTCCCCATGCATTTTCCCATAGGACCTTTAGTCCGAGCTACAGCCCGAACGGCTGAACAGAATTACTTGAAATTTGGCAGAGAGGTAGTCCTCAGGTCAGAGATGTGCCTTTTGCAGGTCTGGTGTAAATCTGTTCAGTAGGTCCTGAGAAAATAGCATTTAAATCAATATATATATCTGTAAGCGCGCTCCGTGCGCTTACGGTAAGCTTACCGTACGCGTACGGTGCCGTGCGCGAGCTCAATTCTGATTGGTGGTTACATGACTGTAAACATTCGAATCGGTCGAAATCAGAAAGTGTCGGCCGCCATTTTCAGTCTCTCGCACTGAAAAACAAAGGTGGATAACGTGAAAAGGGGGCAACAAAGAGAGTTGCAGACCCCCTAGCGTTTGTCAGGGGGTCCACGAAGGACCAAAAAGTACGAAAAATACATTTAATAATTTAAAAAAAAAATCGCGGAGTGCGCGTACGGTAAGCTTACCGTACGCGCACGGCAAAAAAAAATTTAAACAAAATAACAATCACATTTATTAAATAAATTGAAGGACCCGCAAGGGAGAAAAAAAAATTGTTACTGTGTAAAAAAAGGCGAGGCGCGCACGGTATGAACTGCGCAACGTGGGCGCTCGGTGCGCAAAGCGCACCGTGCGCGCAGGGAGTGCGCAGGGTGAAAAATCAGAAAAAAAAATAAAAAATAAATACATAACTTAGCATTTGTTTTGACGTTCTGTTATTGGAGCACTACGTTGTGCTAATGGAGTCTTCAGGTACGAGCCCGTGACGGAGGAGGAGGAGGAGGAGTTTCGTTTTGTTTCGCTTGGTTCGGTGCTCGGTGCTTGAGCCGCGGCTGGCTGGTGCTGCCAACGCCAACCCCAACAACAACGCAGGAGACCGGGTTTTCTTTTGGAGACTGGGGGCCAGACCGGCGAGATCAGCAACCGAAGCAGGAGCCAGAGTTAGAGCGGGTCCGCCATTGAAGGCAAGCGCTCGCTCACTCACACTCTGCACATCGTCTGCCCGCGTTCTCTCCCTCTGAGGGGGAGGTGCCGGGGAAGAAGCCCTCGAGTAGAGCAGAGCCTGGTGCCTGGTGCTGAGCCGCGATTTTTCCGGAGACCGGCAACTGGTTACTGGGTACTGGATTCCGGATACTGGTGAGACTGACACTGGTGAGACTGATAACCGGTAACCAGAGCTTGAGCGAGATTCCCGATAGTAGGCACACACTCGCTCGCTCCCACATGCTCGCTCGCTCACTCATGCTCATTTTGTTCACCTTTGCTTGTGCATTTGGTCCCTCCCTCTCCCTCTCCCTTTTGCCCGCAACAGTTACTACAGTTATTATAGAACCCTGTTTTAGCCGCGTGCGATCGCTTGAGTCAATTGCTGTCTTGTGTGAAACGCGTCGCTGCAGGCAGTAGCGGAAAGGTTGCCGGACTTCAAGCCCCAGAGGTTTAAGGGGGCTGCCTCACCTGTTGCCAGTCCTGACTCTGACCCAGAGCCTTCAAAACTACCTATCGCTTCCCGCTTTGCGGGAAACGCGTCGCTGCAGGCTCGTTTAAAGCGGAAAGGTTGCAAATCTTGCTATTGTATGTAACCATGTCACTCGCCAAGGTCAAAGAGGGGAAACGTTGCCTTACACCTGCCATAGCAAGCGGAAGGACCACCGGTACTCTTGACGACTTTTTCCTGAAAGCAGCCGATGTTGTAGGAAGGGAGATTGCCCGGACTGAAAAACGCTTGTCTATGGAACTCCTTAGCAACAGACGCTCCTCTCTAGGTGATTTAAATCGCGTGGTGTCACCAGTAAGGGTAGATTTGACTTCCGCATGCCCATATAGTTCTTCGTGCTCTGACTACCCTGTTGTCGTGGATTCTGTGTCTAAGAGTAATGATTCCTTCAGCAGCCTTGATTCATCTGAGGGTTTCTATTCAATTGAGCCTAGAAAAAGCTTGCAGCCAGAAGATCATGTAGCTCCTGAAGCCAATATAGTAGCGGCTCTCCCTAGTTTGGATAAGGAAGGGATGAAGAAAAGGAAAAGGGGTGGTAACAGCCAAACAGGCAGGAAATCCAAAATTTCAAAATTAACTGGTACACATAGTGTTACTTGTTCTAAAAACTACACCAAAAAACCTAAGAAGAATTCCCAAATATCGTTAGACCATGTCCTGTTGTCTTCTGCTTTACACAATAGAGATACGACTAGTGAAAAGGTCGAGGACACAACAGTATCTCTTTCAAACATAGTCCATCTTCTACGTTCCTTCACCCTCCCACTAATAGAGAGATTGAAAAACATTAATAATAAGTTAGATACCTTGGGGGAGCTCGTCAATATCAACAAATGTAGGCTTGAGAATTTAACACCGCCCAACACGATCACCTGTACTGAAACAATAATTAACAATAACCCAGCCCCTCAAGGTCCAAATACCCAGGTAGCTGGTGATAATTGCTTACCTCTGATGCCCCCGATAACTACAAGTGTCAACTTTACTAAACCCACTCGACCTATTACTACTTATTTACAACCTAGTGATAAAAGTTCGAGGGAGAAAGAGCGGGATGATCAGGATGAACGGGTTTCTTTACCAGTTATTAACCTTCCACCAGCGTGCTCACCTTTAGTAGTAGTGCTCGCAAATGTCCCTTCATTGAATAAAGGCGTCAGTGAGGACTTTGGTCAACTAAAAAACAAGGTGCTTCACTGGCTTACCAAGAATACCACGGCGGGCAATAACATTTGGAATGATTTAATAATGGTGCGAAGAGTGGCATGGATTGGCAGATCCAAGAAGACAATTGATGGAGATTGCATTATACTTAATTTTAAAAATTCTTTTTTGGTTA
Source organism: Triturus cristatus (assembly GCF_964204655.1). Lineage (NCBI taxonomy): Eukaryota > Metazoa > Chordata > Amphibia > Caudata > Salamandridae > Triturus > Triturus cristatus. The sequence goes on from NC_140580.1 coordinate 993,426,671, forward strand.
GACGAATTATCAACGAATCATTATTTAATGTGAAACCTCAATCGAGGGGTATCCAGATTCTCCCACTCGATTATTTTTATAGAGAGCTGAATAGACCAAACCCCGGTATGCTCCCTGAGCTAGGGGGGAGGACGAGCCATCACACCCCACTTAACTCAGGCTGGGAATACCCAAGGAAAACATTTCCTAACAGGACCTGGCGTGGGAACGACAGCTGCCATCGTAGTTTCTCAGGGGTCAACCGCTTCTCAGTTTTGAGCGGACTTGAAGGAGTGGACTGACGCCCATCTACGGAGGCCGCTGTTATTCCAGTTATGACTGATTTATGTGTACCAATCGCGATACCCTGCGAAACCAATGTGCAGTTGGTAACCTTACCATTGCACCAACCAGAGCAAATAAAAAACAAAGGTACCAGGATTGCGTTCTGGAATGTAGCTGGTCTCCGTTCCAAGATTTATAATCCCATATGGATTGATTATATCAAGAATATAGACATCGTATGTTTGCAAGAGACCTGGTCCTTGGAAGCCATCCACATTACCGGATATAGAACCTTCCATCAACCTGCTAGTCCTTCTACCTCTGGGAGAAATAAAGGGGGCCTGATTATTTATTTATCTAATCTGTTGGAGACCCTGTCAGTAAAAGTGGTGGGCCAATGTGATTACTATCAGATTATTTTAATCCAGGTAGCCCCCAAAGTGGAGATGCTTATTGTAAATTTATACAATAGTATTGAGAAAGGTCTTGTAAATGGTTTGGTAAATACTCTCACTAAAGACCTAGGAGCTTTGCTAGCCTCTTCACACCGGGATTCCATTATTATTTGGGGAGGTGACTTTAATCACCACCTCTGTAAACATTTTCTAAGCGGTTGTGGCGATCAAGAAAAATATAAATCTGAATATCAACCACATTTCGATCATAATAGCGGGGGTGATTCTTTTAATGAAATGATGGCGACTTTTGATCTTGGCTTTGTCAACTTGCTCTGCAGACCTCCAGTGGAGTTTAGATCAACGTATGTGGGGAGAGGGTATAGTACGTTGATTGACTTCATTACAATCACCAATTCCCACTCCAGCTGGTTAACTGATTTTGCCTCACATACTCTTGGGGTGAGTGATCATCTTCCCTTGAGTTTCAGCATACATCTCCCCTGCAAATCAGCCCCTTCTGTGGTGGAGAAATTGGCCTGGACTACCAACTGCTCCCTATATAGAACGAACGGGTTTGCCCTTAGATGGTCACAGTGTAATCAAGTGGAGTTGAATAGGAATATCATTAAACAGGCATTAACCTCCATTAATGTGTGCCTTCAGGATGAAGTATCCCACTTAGACATTATGGAATCTTTTGCTTCTATTACTAAGATTATTAAGGATGTCCTACATCGCCCCCCTAAAGTGGGGAAAGTAGCTAGAAAAGGGTGGTTTGATTCTGCGTGTACTAAGGCCCACACTGCTTTAAAGATAGCCTTGGGGAAAAATCCAAGGAACCAAACGGAAATTACTCACCTTAGGCGTGTGTACAATCAGGCCCGGAAGGCTCGAAAACGCGCGCTTAAGAACGACGCGTGGGATTGTTTATACAATGCGTCCTTGGAAAAGGATTGCTCTGCCTTCTGGCTGGCGGTTAGGGCTCCCTTCCTCAATACAGGGGAAATCGACAGAATGGACGTGGCCATCACTGAAGATTCTTGGGTCGACTTTTTCGCTGAGGTCTATAATCCGGGAGGGAAAGACAAATTGGTAGTTATGAAGTCTACTTCCCAGGGGCAATTGGCGGACGATTTCGTCCCGATCAATCTAGACGTTACTGTTGATGAACTCTCGGTCGCAATCACCCAGAGTAAAGGTAACAAAGCGCCAGGAGCAGATGGCGTCCCAATTGATTTATTTAAAATTCAGCCGGGACTTTGGTCGCCTCTACTCAAGCGCGCTCTAGAGGCTAGTTGTGCGCGGGGTTTCATCGATACCTGGGCAGACTCGGTAATTATACCAATATTCAAAAAAGGGGACCGAGATAAACCTTCTTGCTACCGTCCCATATCCCTTCTGGATTCTTTCTTAAAAGTCACTGGGCGAGTTATCCTGAATCGGTTGCAACTTTGGGCAGATGAGTTTAACATCTTATCGCCGGTTCAATACGGCTTTCGTAAGGGCTGCGGTACTGTAGAACAGGTACTCAACTTTACGTCTTTAGTTGGCAAATATACACAGGCCAAAGAGGGCAAACTTTTTGTCGTGTTCGTCGACCTAAGTGCGGCTTTCGATTGTGTTATTCACAATCGATTGTGGCAGATTTTGAGTGATATGAAGGTTGACGAAGTAATTATCTCCTTTCTAAGACAGCTGTATGCTGGCGCTAGGGCAAAGGTTAGATACGGTTTAAATGGGGAATGCACTAAGCCCTTTTACGTAAAAAGGGGCGTGAGACAAGGGTGTGTACTCGCCCCACTGCTGTTTAACCTGTATACCAACGACTTAGAAAAAGCCCTGATTGCTACAGTACGCGATTCCCCCCAGGCCAATCAGCACCAAATTGCATCCCTCCTATATGCTGATGATGCAGTGATCATGTCCCGGACGCAAAGAGGTCTTCAAACTGCTCTGGACACTTATATAAATTTTATGGATAACAGGGGGTTAAAACTGAATGTTTCTAAATCATTTGTAATGTCCTGTGGCAGCGGCAAGAAAAGAGCGTGTCGTTTGTTTGTGGGGAAAGAGGAACTTGCCACATCTAAAATATTTTCCTATCTGGGAATAGTTCTCGAGGAAAGGGGGTCCTGGGGTCCTGCTATTAGAAATAGGACATTATCATTTAAGAAAGCAACTGCTGCACTTATGATCTTCTCAAAAAAGCTGGGGAAGAGGCCGCCTGCAATACTGCTAAAAATCTATCAAGCCAAGTGCATCAGTATAGCCATTTATGGGGCAGGCATTTGGGGGATCAATAATAATTTCTCCACGATACAAAGGGTAGAGAATGCATTCTTAAGATTTATCTTGGCAACCCCTGCTAGCTCCCCTGTTTTTAACTGTCACGCAGAGTTAGGTATGCGTTATGTGAGCGATTTGATTAGTATTCAACCAGTTCTGCTTTGGTACAGGGTATGGACTTCTCCAGCTCTAACGTTAAATAGAGACATCCTCAAAGATTGCATGGGATTGGATAAAGCACTTAGGATACCCTGGTTGAAATATATTTGCCAATTTACAAGGGATCTTGGCAGACCCGAGTTTTATTTTCAACCAGAGACCATGTGCAGTTTAACAAGAAAGGACTTGAAGGAGCTATGCTGGTCCCATGTTGAATCACTTAGATTAGGCGTTGAATTTAATAAGAACCTTGTATTACAACATCAACTTACATTGGTTTCTAATGATATTCAGCCATATTTAAAATGGTGTCAGGTGGGCTTTGACCGTTTTTTGCTCACTAGGCTAAGGTTCGACGTCTTTTTCCGCTTAGTCTCCTTCCCTGCAGTTAATGATTGGTCAAGAAAATTATGCAATTGCCCGTGCGATAATTTGTCTATCCAATCAACTTTGCATGTTATTTGTTTTTGTAAATTTTATTCAACGGAAAGATCTAGATGGATTAAGCCATTTTTAAAAAAGCATGGCTCATGGAGACACTGTCGGCCCGCCTTATTGTTTTTAGTATCTTTACAAGATGAATACTGTGTGTCAATAATGTTGGGCTTTTTAAAAAGTATTTTAAGGAAAAGGAAATGTTTAATCAATTCTTAGGTAATTTATTTATGTTCTGTGTAACATTGTTTTTATTGTTCTTAATGTCGTTTACCTTTGTCTGTACATGAACATGTTACTTTTATGATTTCGTGAATCTTGAAATCGAATAAAGTATTATCTATCTAACTTAGCATTTAAAAAACCGTACAAATTCACTGAAAAAACCATAGGTTTCACACACGTTATAGTTACGAATTAGCATTTAAAAAACCTTGCAAATTCACTTAAAAAACCATAGGTTTCACACATGTTATAGTTAGCTGTACATTTCACTCGTAAAAAACCAATGAAATTCCACGTTATAGTTAGATCAGGTAACTATAACTTGCGCGACCGCAATCCACAATGTGTCATTTCAGATGTCATCATTGATGTGATGAGTGATGTCACTGACCATGTCATGAGTGATGTAATATGTGACGTCATCAGCAGTTTATTGTGGGCGCGCAAGTTATAGTTACCTGATCTAACTATAACGTGGAATTTCATTGTTTTTTTACGAGTGAAATGTACAGCTAACTATAACATGTGTGAAACCTATGGTTTTTTAAGTGAGTATATATATATATATATATATATATATATATATATATATATATATGACCTAGTGGCAGTCACCACCAGGTAGTTATAGTTAGGTCAGCTGTTCCACAGGAAAAGCATTTTTGTGTTGCTAATAACTTTGGCCCCATTTAAAAAATCTCAATTAAACTTTTAAAAAAGGTGCTACTTTATGACTAGTGAGTGCATGGAAAGCTTTGAGGTGATCCGTCAAGCAGGGAAGATACAAAAGAGGGCTCCCAAAACACAAAATCCTCCCAAGCATTTTTCATAGACTTCTTTAGGCAGGCATTACACCAAATGTGACAGGAAGCTAGATCTTGGACCGCAGATTGTGCATTCTGTGATTTGATGTAAATCCGTTAAGTAGTTTTTTATTTTAGAAATAAAGAAAAAACATATTTGTGTATCTGGACAATTGGGTCCGCGAGAGACTCTCACAGGAGTGTCAGTTCAAAAATAGAGCATCCTGATTGGCCCAGGGAGCGTTTTTTACTTTGGGCCACTTCTCTCACACAGGATTGAGCGCTCCGATTGGCTGAGAGCAACATGAGAAAATTGTTGCCGGCCGCCATTACAGGACTCGGGTACTTAGGACCTCATTTAGATCTTGGCGGACGGGTAACTCTGTCACAATGGTGAAGGCTATCTCACCTGCTGAACTATAAATCCCACAGGATATAATGAGATTTATATTTCGGTGGACGGGATATCCGTCACCGTTTTGACGGAGTAACCCATCCGGTGAGATCTAAATCAGGCCCTTAATGCCTGTGCTAAAGTTTACAAAAATTAAATAAATAAGGGGACAAGGTAGCGATACACTGCCACCATCCCGGCCGCCATGGGGGATCCAGAGGCACTCCCCCACGACCCCCCCAGGTCCAAAATGTAAATATGTACAGAAAGGGAGAAGAGCCACACTGCCCTTATCCAGAACCTTCAAAGACCAATATATTTAACGAAAGGGGAGGGGGTGCATGAGCCCTCCTCTCCAAGCATTTATAGGCCCAGGGAGTCCACCCCTGGGGCTGAAACTTACAAGAAAGGGGAGGGGCCACGCCTCACCCCCCAAAGCCATTAATGGCCCGGGTGACCCAATCTCTCAGGGCCGGCTCACATCCTGTGTCTGAGGGTGACCACCCCTGGGACACAGCAGTTTCCCTGCCTGCACTGGCATGGGCAGGGAAACTTGTGTTTGCTCCTACCTGGCGGGAGCTTTTTCAAAACTCCTGCCAAATGGGAGCAAAAACAAAGTCTGCTCCCCACTGTACGATAGCTTTGCAAATGCTCCCATCAGCTGGGAACAGACTTTTTATCTGTTTCTCCGTCCCTGTGGGCAAGGAAACAAATCAAGATATTGCTACCCTCCGGGGGGAGCAGCATAATTAGCTGCTCACTGTAGGCAGGAGCAATGCCTGCTCCAATAGCATAAGTTGGAGCTGGCTGGGCCATGGCGTACCCGTGGCTCCCTTGCGGCGCCCAAGAACTGTATGATGGGTGCCCCAGTTGGTCACCAGGGCACCCACCCATATTAAATGTAGGCCCGGAGAATGGGGTCCATGTGGCCAAAAACGGATCAGGGAGCCGGGCCGCGAAGCCCCACTCCCCTTTAACAAAAAACACGGGGTGTGGTCTAACTGGCGATGCAGTCGGACGCGCGCTAGAGGAACTCCGGCAGGCCGCCGCGCACTAACGCTATTATAGCAGAGCTGAGGGACCCCTGACGCTCGAATCGGGGGTGCACTGAGTGCGGCTGGTGCACGACACCCCTTGGCGGGAGGAGGACGGTGTAGGAGCAGCGGCAGCGGTGGTCTGGTGCGGGACCTCGGTCCGGCGGCTGGTGCGCCCGCCATTTTGTGCTGTTTGGAGGCCTCCGGATTTGCAGCGGCCCCTGTGTCCTGAGATGGCATCTGGTGCTGTCTGCCTTCTGAGGTGAGGGAGGCATCGAGGGAGCGCTCACCCGGACAGTGGAGTCTTGACCCTCATCTGCTTTTAGCAGCACCTTATCCATATCCTGCATAGAACAGCACAGCCATAAGGAGGGATTGCCCAATGACCTGAAACAGGCCTTAAAGAATCTCTCCACACCCGGCACAACACATCTACTCAGAATGGCACAGATGACCGGGATAAAACTTTGAATTTGTAGAAAAGCATCTTGCAGTTAAGTCACAACTACCTGGGACCACCATTTCCTGCGATTGGATCGGTGAGGTGCGTCAGGCCCCCGGACTTCGCTGGCTGGCTCGCCTGGTCCGGGGGGGCCTTCATATGCCCTGACGGTGGTGGTGGCACTGGCGAGGGGCCGCGACTGGGCTTTCCGCGGCTGCTGCCTCCCCCCCCTTCTTGTGGAATCCGGGGCTCTTGTGTGAAGGAGCCTGTAGAGACTGCCTCCATCTACCTTGTGCCTGTGGCGGTCTCGGCGGTGGCCTGCGTGGAGGGCAGCGAGGACGGCGGTGTCCCGGGAGCTGGTTGAGGCGGCGGATGTTGTGGTGCCTACGTGGGACCCCCGGCGCTGTGAGTAAGGCTGTGGGGGCGCGCATCCCTGACCCCTTGCTGTGGGCCCAGTGGGGACATTGGGGGCGGGCGCTCCCCCTGTGCGACGCAGCACTTCTGCCTTCAGTGGGACCCAGTTCGCATCGTGCCTCTCATGGACGCGGGGTGGGGTATGCCCCTGGGAGTGCCTCTGGCCGCCATCTTTAAGGCAGTAAACTGAGACAGCGAGATAGCCTGGGCCCGGGTGGATCCTCCTTGGGCTGCACCGCCGCCATATTTTCCACGCTAGGGCGGCGGGGGGTCTCGTGGGTCGCCCAGCAGCCCAGCGACGACGCCTGTTGTCCGACACTTGATGGAGCGGTGGGGCCCGGACGGCGGCAGTGGGTAGAGCGGACTGGCCGTCGCTGCCGCTCGCCATGCTTCGGGTGGCTGGGGGGCCGAATGGTGCGTGAGGATCTCCAGCGCTAGGAGGCAGCAGAAGCAGACAGGGAGCTTCTCTTGAGTTTGGAGACCCCAGAGAGACCTTGCTTTTCGTGCCCCATTTCTGTGCTGTGGGGGGCCCTGTGCTAGGGGGGGCCTGGAACCCGGACTGCCCTGGTACGAGACTCTGGTGGAAACTTTCTGTGACGTCACCCATCCCCCGCTGTGATGCCGTCATGGGTCACATGACGCCAGGGTGCTGTGCTCGCCGGGCCTGTTCCTACTGCTGGCTGGCGCCTGACCCTGCCGTTGGGGGGGGGGGCGCTTACTTGCCGGTGGGAGGGGGAGTCTGACCATTTTACTGTACATTGTCGTCAGCCGGGTCGACTCCTTTGCTGGACTGCTCCTGCCCATTGATCTGTGAATTCTCCCCATAGACGGCTTATTACTGCCACTTTGTCTGCTGCTGGGGGTGTTGGGCTGTGGCACCCGGGGCATCATGGGTCTGGCCTGAATCTGGTCTGATCACTCTCACTCTGGTGGGGTGCGGGTTGGGGCTCAGGTCTGTTTGCCTGCTTCCACAGGGGGTACATGTGCTTTGAAGGGCTGTGGGGGACTGACAGGGGCTCCTGGTCCTTTGAGTTACTACATTTTGCAGAGCTCTTGGAGGCGAATTGAATGTTAAGACCCCCTATTCGGTGTTGTCTGGGCTTGTTGGGCTAGCGGTGAGGCTGAACACCTTTCACGGAGTCTGTGGTGGGGAAGGGGGCCTTCTGTGGGGCCGATGCTTTGGGGTGGTGGCGGAGGGACCTCCGTTATATGATAGGTCTTACCGCCGGCTGTTCCACTGTGCCGCCACTATGACGCGCACTAATAGAGTCAAAGATGCCCCGGGGCCAGCCCCTAAGGACAACTCGGTGGCTGCCTTGTGGGGCAAGATGGGCTCGTCTGCACCCGCTGAGGGACAGGCGTCGGCTGGGGGAGACTCGCTCCCATGACGCAGGCCTTTATGTCCTCCTTCATGGCTGAACTGAAATCGGAGATTGGCTCCTCGCGTACTGAAGTGCACTTCTGTGTCAGAGAGCTCCGGAAAGAGGTCGCGGATCTTGGAGGACGGGTCGATGGGTTGGAAAAGACGATGGATGCACGGACGGAAGACCATGAGCAGCTTTGGCAGCGTCTGGCTGTACTGGAAGAGCAACACATTGATTTGTAGCTGAAGCAGGAGGCTTTGGAGAATCGAAGTTGCCGGAATAACCTCCGCATCCGGGGGATCCCCTTGGGTGAGGAAGGGAAAGACATCATGACATATGTGGCGCAGCTACTGCATGAAGTGTGGGGTGATGAGGGCGCTTCTCCACCGGCCCTGGATCGGGCTCACCGGGTCCCTGGGCCTGTGAACAGATCTGGCCTTATTCCTGATATACTAACCAGGGTTCATTTTTTTACAGAGAATGAAACTATTCTACGGGCGGCGCGGGCCAAGCAGGACCTCACGTATGAGGGGCATCGGATTCAGATTTTCCCCGACCACCCTTAGGCGCCACCGTACCTTCAAACCAGTGACTGATAAGTTGCGAAGCTTGAATATCACCTACCAGTGGGGTCACCCCTTTGCGCCTATATTTACCTGGGAATCTAGGCACAGGGTGATTCGATCCTACAGGGGTGAGGCGCAACTGCTTCGACTCCCTGTCTCGCGACCCGCCAGCACCGCTCGTCCTCCATCCTCTGCAAGGGTTCCTGCTGAGCCAGCCTGGTCAACCGTGCGCCGGCGCTCCCCTCCTCTTAATGAACAAGACTCCCAGCAGGCGAAACAGGACATTATAGAACACATCAAATCTTTAGAGGGCGACAAATCTGACTCTGGTCCAGAGTCTCCCCCACCGTGATTAACTGTCGGAGTGGCTGTGGTGGCTTCTGGAGCTATTCTCGATGTTCACTGCTCCTTCTGGCCTAGTGCTTCCTAGATGGGCTTGGTATATGGGGGAGGGAGGGGGGGTCTTGCAACTCCCCAGCTCCTCATCTTATTTTCTCCTTTTGTGTGCGGGGCGGCCAGTGCCGGGGCCTTCTCCTTGGTCGAGTTTGAGACCGGTGGACGGCGTACCCCCCTTTGTTCGTGGGAGAGTGACTTCTCTAGGCTTGTCCGAACCCTAGTGTGTAGGCTGGCGGGCGATTGGAACAGAGAAATGTGGCCCGGTTCTGGGCATCGGCGGATACCAAAACAGCCGGGGTGGTTATTCTCTGTAGACCTGGAATCAGGCAGGGGCACTCTAAGGCTTATTGCAGTCCGGACGGACGCTTCATAAGGGTGGGGGTGCGGCTGGGGGGGCGCCCACTCATGCTAAGCAATGTTTATGCGCCAAACCAGATGCAAGATTCTTACCTCCGAGCACTGATGCGGGAACATGTGCCACATGGAGAGTCCTCCTTAATTTTGGGTGGAGATTTTAACCTTGTGTGGGACCCTGCGATGGACTGTAGCGAGGCCCCCTCCAATGGGATGGAGCCATGTCTTCCGCACTACGAAAACAAATAACGGATCTTGGATTGCTGGATGTCTGGCGATATCATTCTCCGGAGGTGCGGGATTACTCGTACTACTCCCATGTTCACCGTTCATACTCGCGAATTGATTATTTATTCATCTCCCATGATGCCGTGCAGGACACGGTGGGGGCATCTATGTCCGACATATCGATATCCGGCCACGCCCATGTGGAGCTTCTGCTGCAGGATCCGACCGCTCTCCCGTCCGCTCTCGACGGTGGCGACTGCCTTTGCACATCCTGCGTGATCCGGCAGATGTGGAGAGCATACGGTCTGCCATTGACTCCTACTTTTTAAGCAGTGATCTTCCTGAAACTCCTTTCCCAGTGGAGTGGGATGCGTTTAAGGCTACCATCCGCAGCCACATCACGTCCTTAGCGATTGCACGTGCCCAGGAGGCACGCCGCCTGGAGGACAACCTTTCCAAGGACATTAAGGTGCTAGAACGCCAAGATCAGGGTCATTCCTCGGTCGCGACTCGGCGACGGCTTGCTGACCTCCGGGGCCAACTACGCACACTACGCACTAATAAGGCGGAGCAGTCCCTGCTGACCCTAAAGCAACTGTATTTTGAAGGGGGAGATAAAGTGGGTAGGGTACTGGCGCAGCGCCTGCGGGCTCGTGCTGCGAAGGCCCACGTAGCGAATATTCAAACACCGGATGGGGTCTGGGCTACTACGGAACGAGCTAAATGTGAGGCCTTCAGGGCTTATTACACTGCCCTCTACGGGGCGGACAACCCCTCGCCCGCTGACATAGATGATTTCCTAGCTCAATGCCCCTGGACGCCAATTCACCCGCAACATGCCCAACAGCTAGAAGACCCTCTCACGACGGAGGAATTGTGGGCAGCGCTGAAGGATCTGCCCCTCGGGAAGACGCCGGGGCCAGATGGCTTGCCATTGGCTTTTTATCGTATGTTTCTGCCGCAGCTCCAGCAGCATCTCTTGCGGCTGTATAACTCCTTCTTGAGTGCGGAGGGGTCGTCGTCTTCTATGGGTATGGCGGAGATAGCCCTTATCCCTAAACCGGGTAAGGACCCCACGCTGTGTGCGTCTTACCGCCCTATAGCTCTGCTGAATACGGATCTTAAAATATACATCAAAATGCTCGCTAGACGCTTGGATCCCCACATGCCGGATCAAGTTGGCTTCATCCGCAGCAGGCAGGGGGCGGATAATGTGCGTCGAATCACGCACCTGGTGGGGAAAGCCCAGCACTGGAAAATAGCAGCCTGTCTTCTCTCGCTGGACGCGGAGAAGGCGTTCGATCGCGTGGATTGGGGCTTCCTTCGAGCGGTACTCCAGAAGATCGGACTGGGTGGGAATCTGATCTCTATGATCATGGCACCTTATCTTTCCCCGCAAGCTCAGCTTCGAGTCAATGGGCAGCTTACAGATCCCTTCTCAATCTCTAGAGGTACACAACAGGGCTGTCCCTTGTCACCTCTGCTGTTTGCCCTGGTGGTAGAGCCCTTAGCGGAGATGATTAGGCAGCATCCAGAAATACATGGGATCTCCCTTGGGGGCTGGCAAAACAAGGTGGCACTCTTCGCGGATGATCTTATCCTTACTCTGTTGCGCCCATACACGTCTCTTCCAACGCTCCATACCCTACTGCGGTCCTTTGAGCACGTCTCGGGCCTCAAAATAAACCATGGCAAATCCTGGGCTCTGAATCTCACGATTCCGCCAGAAGAAGTGCCGGTCCTGAAAACGCTTGCTCTCTACCAATGGGCCACGGAGCATATTCAATATCTTGGCCTCCAACTGGCCCCCGCCTTAGACACGTGGACTCAGGTAAATTGGCGGGAGTGCCGGAGGACTGTTCTGGAAGATATGCGGCGGTGGAAAAACCTCACGGTCTCTTGGTTGTGTAGGCTTAATGCAGTAAAAATGTCAATACTCCCTAAAATCTTATATTTATTTCAATGCCTCCCCACCTCCATACCGCAGCGTCAAATTCAGGGCCTCCAACGCGATATCATTTGCTTTATCCGGGGCTTCCGCAGGCAGCGATTCTCCCCCAGGACCCTCATGTCGCCGCGCGACAGAGGGGGTCATGAGTGCCCTAACCTCTTGAACTAATATTGGGCCTCGCACCTCCGCTTTGTGTCAGAATGGATAGCCGTCGAGAGCGAGAAGGTGTGGTTTCATATGGATAGAACGGTAACTGGGCGTTCGATTTGGGACCTTGCCTGGCGCTCGCGCACGGCGCGCTCGTGGAGCACCTATATGGCAGTCCCTACCAAAACGGTATTGGATATATGGGACGTGATTGCAGTACGTAAGGGCTTAACGACATTTCCCTCCCCTCATACACCTATCTCGGGCAACCCAGCCTTCCCACCGGCCCTTCACTCGCCAGCCTTTGCTGATTGGTTACAGGGGGGATGTAGGGTGATTGGTGATCTGTACAAGGGGGGAATAATTAAGACGTTTGCCTGGTGTTGGGAGGACTTTGGTCTCCCGGTGACTGCAGGATTACAGTATGCGCAGCTGCGGCACTGGGTGTCCTCCCCAGAAATGCACAGGGCCGCTACCCGTCCATACACCCCGTTTGAACGGCTGGTCCGTTCCTTCGATGAGTCAAAGGGCCTGATCTCTCGCACATATCAGATTTTACAACATCCCCCGGTCCTATCTCCACATCTTTACCAGCGCCATTGGCAGGCGCTCTCCCCCACGGAAATCACCTCAGCGCAGTGGCGTCGTCTCTGGCGGGATATCTCTGGGGTTTATCGCAGTGTTCCACAGAAGGAAAACGCTTATAAAATCATGACGCAATGGTATTATACGCCTACTCGCCTGCACAAAATGTTCCCTAAGATGTCCTCATTGTTTTGGAGATGCCTGAAGGCTCCTGGAGATTTCATGCACATCTGTTGGGCGTGCCCGCTCCTGACCCTATTCTGGAAGGAAGTACTTAGCCACATCAAGGGGGTGCTGGGGTTTCCACTGCCTGACTCCACCACAGTAGTTCTCTTGGGCCTTAAGCCTGTCAGTCTGAAAGCCCTTACCCGCAGCGATTGGACTATAGCACTCCATATGCTAGGGGCAGCCAGACAGACTATAGCGTTGTACTGGAAAAAAATGGACACTCCCCCAATAGTGGCTTGGTCAACGCGTTTATGGCATGTGCTAACTATGGAATTGCTTACAGCGAGATTACAATCATGTGACACACGCTTCACTGCTGTCTGGAGTCCCCTAGTCCAGTATCTTTGTAAAACAGAACATGCACGTTACTTACCCTCCAAGCTTAGAGCGCTACAACTTTTTGACGATGCCCTCCTACCGTCAGATCCCAGTAGACTCCTCGTATGAGCAGATCAGTCCTCAGGGACGCCCCCTATGATTAGCCCCAAAACAAGCATGTCTAATGTTATGCGCTGTTGCGTACACATTCCCGTCCGTTTGCCTGGCCACTACGGCTGCTGTCCTGCTCTTCTCTTCTTTCCCTTCTTTCTGTCTGGCTTTCTTTTATCTAGTTTCCTCTATCAGCTTTTGATGGGCACCTTGCCCGTGCTTTTGTTGTTTTTGCATTGCAAAGGTCCCCGACGCTACATATCACACCCCTACCTCGCCATGTGTTTGGATACGTGGCCGGCCCCACAGGGGTTGTAGGCGGCATGGTGTGTTTAAATTGTTTTATACTGCTTCCATAGACTCCTCCTGAGGAGCTTTGACTGCAACGTTGCCTGCCCGAACTGGGTTGTAGGCTTAACGCTGTGTCATTGGGGACCTTGGTTAAGAAAAAGGAAAATAAAAAGACAAATTAAAAAAAAAAAACACGGCCCTGGGGAAATGGGATCCACAGGGCCTTTTTAAGGCTTGGGGAGGGTGAGCAGTGCCCCATCTCCTTTTTACAAATAAAAAAAAACTATAAGCTCCACCCATGTGGCCCCACCCCTTACACATAAGTAGTATGCAACGGTATTCCCACCATTTTCTTACTTAATTTGTTGCAGCCCTGTGCAGCTTTATTAAGATTTGTTTTTGGGGTGCTCCGGTCCCATCCGGGACACCCACAGCTTCCTCTTTCATTGAAGACCTGCAGGGAAGCCCCAAGACCCCTGCAACCCCTGCACATAGCCCTTGCCCTCTAGGGCCATACAGGCGCCACCAATATTCCATTTGACCTCCCGCCATGTAGAACCAGCCTTTTCTCTGGCGCCTGCCGGCAGGAGGAAGCACTGTTCCCCGGCCACCCTGCCAACGTGGAGGGCTGGCAGGGCGCTGTGTGGCCAGCGTGACCCGCTCTACCTCACACACGGGCAGGTGGGAATAGGCAACATGCCAGCTGCTCCAACACAGACTCGGTCTTTGGGGATGAGGGTCCCTGAAACAGTATTGCGTCAGGCCTTGGAAATGGGGGTTCCCAGGGACATAACTTGGCATAGGGAGGGGGACCTTTTAAAGATGACAACGTATATTGCCTGTTAAACTCGAGCAAAAGCGGCTGAAGTGAAGCAAACAGATCTAGCCATCAAGAGACGAAAGGCCATTCACCCTATTTGCTTGCATTTAAACTGTACGCACAGATAAATCAGCAGGCAGCTACTATAAAAATCACAGCATCATACTAAAACATTAAGTGTGAGAAAATGGATTTAAAATAAACATTAAAAACCCTTTCAGTGAGGAAAGAACAGGTCATGGCGATAAAACCCCATAACTAGGCACAGCGAGACAAACAGCGAGCCACAGAAGCGCAAAACCCAGGATCAGCCACACAAGCGGTCTAAAGGAGACAGAAAAGTGGCCACAATACTGGAACTCTCCTGCAGCACCTCAAAACTATCAGGGTTGGAATATACTTCATTTAGCCATAAAGTTTCTGGGCTACGAAGTCAGGAACTATCAGGAAGAAAACACAACTGCCTGAGAACCCTCAGAGCCTGAGGACACAGCCCTTCACACAACTGCCTGAGAACCCTCAGAGCCTGAGGACACAGCCCCCCACACAAGGGCATGTGGGTACTGCTGACATGTCTTCACTCTCCAAAACATGCTATCAACTGGGAGGCCCATAGTGCAAACTACAAGAAAATGATCCAGCAAACTTTATCATCAACAACTTCTTCACAATTAGCTATACTGCCAACCACAGCCAATAACAATGCGGAGGCTCTCACTCAAGAAGCACCACGGTTGAAGTAGACAGAAGAAGGGAATGCTGGCAACCAGGCGGGCAACTAGAGACAAATTTCGGGGGCGGCTGAAAGAGATTTCGGGGGGGGGGGGGGCTAAGTCTTCCAGCCATAGGCAGAGTGGCTGTAAGAAGGGGTGAAAACACAACAAAAGCCTCATTAACGAGTAAATGGTCTTTTAAAGACCTGTGAAGTACTCGGGTCCGGCTGCAATTAGACGGACGCCAGCCCGCGAGGCTGTCTCAGCCGGGCTGACACACATGACAGGTGGGGGGGGGGGCTGAAGCCCATTGAGCCCAATGGGTGTTGCGCGCCAGCTGGCAACAGCCGAGACGAAAAAGCTTGAAAGATTCTCCTGCCAAATGTCAGAACTTTTGAGTATCACACCTTTAAACCTGTGTTCCTCACATAGGAAGCCACTACAAAGGCACTGGAATATCAGTCAAATAAATATGGCATATAAATTGCACAACTGCGACATAAAACAAGGGATTATTGGCACGAGCATCTATACGTGACCATTAAAAATGTATTTGCGGAGTCAATAAAAGAACAGTGCACACAAAACAAGAACACTCCATGATGAACTGACTAGTTTTCCATCCATTTTCACCTTACTAATTGAGAAAGTAAAAGTTATGAAACCTAACTCAGGACATGTTTTATTGAGTTATTACACCCCGAACACTGGGCAACAGCACTTGCAGCAGCAATGCCAACCTCGGCAAAATGATGCCACCACTTGTCTCGATGCCAACTTACGTAATGCAAGGATGACCACCCACAACAGCAGAATACATGCAGCTTTGAGCCCGGATAGCAAGCGTTTGGCATCTAGCTCTGCCCAGCCGCACTTGTAGCATCAATATGAGCCTCGGCAAGTTACTGCCACCCCCAGCATCGACGTCCGCCCCATCAAGACAAGACCAATAACCCATGAAGACGAAATACACCGTGCATGAGACCCTGATGGAGAGACTTTGACATCTAACGCTGCTGTCTTGATTTTAGATATCTTCAATCAATCCGTATCTGCAGAAATAACGTCCATGGACAATTCATGCCCAAAAATTAATAACTCAGCTCAGCAATTCATATCTAAAAGGAGAAGACAGAAACTTGATAAATAAAAAGGAAAAAAGGGAGAAAGAGGCTAAAGCTCGAAGAATAAAAGGAACGACCGTCAAATTCTTTCCTATTTTCAAAACTAACTAGGCAAAAAAACAGGTACAAGACACAAACCCCAGAGTGGGAAAGATGAATGCTGGGTCTTCATCGGACCTGACTGTTGTTCAATCTGGCCACACTCTGCCATAAAATCAAAGCAAAATCAGTCTTAAGCAACCCCAGGCTCAGCAAAGTAATGTCCAGTCTAGTGACATTGGAAGTAAAGATAACAAGCATTGAAAATGCAATAGGTCTTGCATTTTAGACACTTTGACCTATTGATATTGTAAATTACAATGGCTTTTATTATTGCAGGTTTTTCAAACACATAAATGAAAGGCATTGTCATTTACAATGCCACTAGCTCAAATTCTCACAATAGCGAGACCTTTTGCGTTGCAAATGCTTGTTTTCCTTGCTACTTGCACGAGTGATGGTAAACTTAACAAGCATTGGCATAGCCAATAGGTCTCGCTTTTGGGACCTTATAAGTGTTTAGCCATGCAACAGTTGATGTTGTTACGCAAAGGATATTGTGCTGCATAACTAAATACTTATAAGGTCCCAAAAGCGAGACCTATTGGCTATGCCAATGCTTGTTCTGTTTTGTAGTTCTGTTTTATTAAATGAAAGAAGAGCCTTGCTAAGACACACGTTTAACACAATGAACATTCGCTCGTGTAGAGATGCGGCAATTGCGGCTAATACCAACTATAAACATGCATTTTGATACATTTTTCAGCTTAGCTGCAAAGAAACGGGAAGGCTTGAGCTGAATGTTTCCTTCTGATGTTGTATGTTTTAATTATGTAACACGCTCCTTTTTTAACTTTTGTATATTTTAGCATGTCATGATTTTAACCACGTACTCGCATGAAATAAATGAACTACTGAGAAACTATTGTGTCGAGGTTGACCATGTTGATCAAGGATTGGTTGTTGTCTTCTGATGGCCGTAACTTAAAGCATGGGATAGACCTACAGCAGGTCGTTGGCCTTGGGCAGATGTAAGCAGTATATACATATGGCTTGATGTAGAGACATAATAACAGAGCTCCAATGTGGCCCCTGGGATTGTGTTTGCACCAGATGTGTGCCATTTTGCTTGTCCTCTGTTCTGGGGTGCCATGGCTGTTTAGGCTGTCATTAGTCATGTCTCCAAACAATACCTGCTGACACATCTTGGGGAAGGGCACTAAGATGGGTCTTCCCATGCCTGTGAGGCTGCACTTTGAATAGTTAAGGATATCTTGTGTGTCACATCTAGTAGAATGACATATCTGTCCGTGTATATATCCAGTGCTCTAGCTGCTTAACTTGGGTACAGATGGCTACATCATGCCAAGATCTAGAGCAGTGCTTTGGACAAGCAGCAATGGCTAGGAGGCCATTGTACACCAAGAGCCCATTAAGACTGCTATATTGGTGATATAAATACTGTCTGTGTCACTGTGCCACCTGACTTCAAATCAACCCATATGAAGTGGGAAACAGCAGCTGTGGATTTCCCTTGAGATCCTTTTGTAGTGTGTCTAATAACGTTGGCCTTTGCAGCTGGTTTACTCCTCTGAACGGGACACATAGCAGGCAAATTCTTAAAGTGCTACCAGTACATACACATGGAAGAAATCTGGTATGCAAATGTTTGTAAAATAACATAACATAGCATGACAACATAACATAACACTTATGAAGAAAGAAAAACACTGTATTGTCATGTTCAAAAGAGGAGGCATTGAATATGTCAGCCGATTGTCAGCTTGACTTAATATCTTAGAGGTCAAACGAGAGCATGGGCGTGCAGTCTTTGCCAGGTGCGTGACTCTAAGAACTCAAGCAGAATGAGATACATACACTGAATTCTTCAGGAGAAAGCGTTCATGCCCCTGCTAGACTAATGTATTACATTTTACCAAGAGCCCCACACAACAAAGAACATTGCAAATTACTGCTTCAACGCTAAAAAGTGTCATGACAAATAACAGGGGAAAGGATCTCAAGAAATATAAGCCTCGCTGTAAGGAAGCCATTACATGAATCACACAAAGGCATCTGTAAGATGAGTGTGCAGAGCGCCGCAGGAATGACTCGTTTAATTACAGCTTCAGATGGGAATGCTCAGAGGCATCTTACAATAACAAGCATTGGCCGCGCGGCAATAAAAGTAACGCCGCGTGGCCGTAAAAGCGAAAGTCATCTCGATCACTCTGAAAGCGAAAGTGATCACGATGATGCGCTAAAGCACGCTAGGGATGAGCGCGCAGCAGCACACGCCCTTGTGCACGTGCCAGTAAGTTGGTGGCCGCTTTGGTAGCACTTTTCAAAGCAGCTACTAAATGTCTCGGCCAGACCAGCGCATGCGCTGGATCAGGCGAGACCTAAAAACAGACGAAGGCATGCCACTCGGTCGTGGATGCAAGATCAGTTTGCAAAGTCAGCACTTGAAAATGATTTAAGCCAAGCCTCTAAATGTGTTGATCACGCTCCTTCAACAGGTTTACCACGCCCCTTTTGGAGACCCCATTTTTTTCACCCCACTTAAAACCCTAGTTATATGTACGATAATTCACTGCAAGTAATACAACGGTGGCAAGATGCTTGTCGGGCCAGTCTCACAGCGTAATTGCTACAATTTAGTGTTCTGTGCAAAAAGCGAGAAGGAAGAACACCAAATTAAACAGTGTCCTAAAGACAAGCTTTTAACACACTTACTTCATTGCAGAAAGCAAGCAAGCCGCGGATCTTCTAATACCACTTCCTGATCAACCCGGAGCCAGAAACGATTTTTTTCCAGCAACAACAACAACTAGAATACCTGGAGTGTCACGCTCCCGAAGCCACCATGTTTAGACTGTTGACAGTATAAAACCTGTTTAGGTAGAAGCTGCGAAAGACTTGATATGCCTGGCCACATGTAAAACTTTCACTTTCTGCCCAACCATCACCAGGCTGCTTCAGCGACCCGTGCCTAATTAAAGTGAAAGTGCGCATTGCGCACTCCGTATACAAGTAGCGCCTGCCACTGTCCCACGGGTGCTGTGTGGGTGCACTTCAAATTCAAGCACCGTCATTGTCCCACATTATTCATTGTTATGGGAGGTAACAAATGCAGACAAGGCAGTACTAAGAAGGGACTAACAAGGCTCTTTACGAACCAGACGCCTGCATTTACGAAGGACACTGACACAAGCCAATGACAAATATGTGCGGAGAGTGGGCAAAGCTTATATTACATACTCCACTACAAAAAGTATCCAAGATCAGCGCATATGTGCTGACTCTAGGCTCGACCTAAAAAGTGCAGCTAAATCAGTTAGCCAAATTATTTTCTTACTAGAATGTGCTTTGGACGTCCCACAAACACAGTTGGCCTATAGGCAAATAGAGTCCACCCTGCTTCATACCAGCATCTCTTCACACTGTTATGGAGCTACACGCCCTCTCCATCTACCTACATCAATCTCCGCAGCTTCCGACTGTTCCTGTAGCCCCTCTCAACCCTTTGCCTACCTCATACCACCTCATCAATCCCTCCACAAGCTCTAAAACCTTTCCTCTGCACAATACACCAGATACTTGCACAGTGCAGTCTGTATACATCAGCAGCTTGGGAAGGAACTGGGATATGAGGAAAGGGTGGACGCTTTTGAAGAATCATGCATTTTAGAGCTTGATGGACCAGTAATGGTAAAAACTGGAAGTAGTTTCAAGGCTGCTCTAAGAGGGAACTGAGTGATCTTTCCCGACGTTTATCTTTTTCTTAAATATGGAGGAATTGTGCAATGGATTGTATTGTATTGCCACTTACATGGTGCTTTCATAAGACTTAAAGGGCCTAAAGTGTTTTCCAGTGCTCGTTTAAGAGGGTACTTTGTTTGTTTTACAGGGTTACACTTAAGATGATGGTGTAGACCACAGTGAATACCAGAGACTACAGTCGTTCTCAGGGGTCCATCCAGGAGCCGAGAACGGAGAGTGCGAGGAATACCGCAGACATCACTGTTGTAGGCTTATGAGGTCTAGGCCAATAATACAAATAAGACAGCTTGTGGCAGTGAACCCTAGGAATATCACACTCACAAGAGTAGTTTATCCTGGAGGTCTACCTGGAAGCAGTCCACAAAGGAGCTAGGGAATGACACAGACACCACCGTATCATGGTATATGGGATTCATCCAGGGGGTGGTGGAGGCGGAAACTGAGAAATATCAAAGATGCCAGAGTAGTGAATTTTAGGGGTCCACCCAAAAGCGGTGAATGCAGAATCCAAGTGATGAATGTCACTAAAATCATAGTGGCTAAGCATCAATCAGCTATCTTATGGACAAAAATGTAGCTTGTTCAAAGAGGAAAAAGCTGTGCTGCTAGAGGATGTATAAAGTGAGACATGGGAAAAGAAAATCAAGCCGGATTGCAGCCCTTGGCACTACTTGGTCTAAAGGACCCAAACCAGGAATACACCTACAGACAGCTTAGTGTGAAGTTGGATCAATGAGGCCTACCCAGAAGCAGTGAAGGTCCAACCAAAAGACAGCTCATTATAGGGTTTAAAGGGGCCACCCAGCAGGAGCGTAGAAGGGGGAATTCACCTATGTGGCTGAGAATCAGAACACCATGTAGAAAGAAAGTAATTACATTATCACCAAGGAGGGTGAGCAGGAGAAGTTAGGGAGACAACTTGAATGGTAGAGGGCAGGGTTTCTTGTCCAAGGCACTAAAAGGGAAGACATAACAGGAAGATGCCCTTAGCTTGGATGCTCAGGAGGCAGAGGTAATTGGAGTCAAGGGTGAAAGGGACTAGGTTTTAATGGCAAACAGATGTGGGAAGGTCTAAGCCCAAGTCACGCATGCCAGGACTGCAAGGTGCCTAAGGGAAAAACGGAGCACAAAGAACCACCTGTGAAGAAACAAACACATAGGCAGGCAGCAAAACTATCCTTGTAAACAGTTATTTTTCTCCACGTTGACAAGACTATGCTGAGAAGCAACCAGGAAGCGGACTGACAGAGCTAAGAGGGTGCCACCGACTCCCCTGGAGGGTGGTTTGCCAGTACAGAGAAATACATGGGCCACTTTAGAGGAAGAAAATTCTTCTCTGTGCTGGGACAATGGAAAGATGCGTTACACAATGTAATATACCGTGTTTAAGTACCATTAGTGAGACCCATTCGGGTTCAAAGATCATTTTACAAGAGACGTAAATGGTATACTCAAGAAATATTTAAAATGCTGCAGGAAATTGAGGTTTTTTTTTAATACGCGGAGTGAATTCATCACTATTGGAAGGTGTCTTGTTTCAGACATGTGGCAGACTTACTCAGAAGACCAGCGGTTGAATGTGCGGTTCTGATCGTCACTTTGTCTCAGAAGCGACAAGGATCGAGTTTGAGTGAAGGCAAGCACATCACATATTTGGAATGTAAAACAGGGCACCTTCCTGGAATACAGGATTCAAATCCAAGACCTGTTTGTGTCAATAAACAAGCAATCCATAACTTTCAGAGTTTCTTGGAGGTATATCCACTATAAGAATCAGGATTTTAATACAGAGTCAAATTATGAATTTTAAGACCCTTTTGCAGAGTATATTTGCTAACAAAAACAAGTAATTAATTCGCCAATATCCGTTGGTTAAGAAATTGGACTTGTAACGCATGCAACCCCACCTGTAAATGGCAAAGCAGGTATAAAATAACACATTTAATCTCAAGTGGAACAAGCATACCAGATGTTTGGAAATGAGCACCGTATGCAATATATTACTTTTTGAGAAAACGTAAAATTTATTTGACATGTTCCACATAATGTTTCTACCTTTCGTCAACTTGTCTAAATGAATACACATCATTCGTGTAGAACCTTTTTGTGTCCCGTGCTCCATATTCGAGTCGATCTGAGCGCTAACAATTTACAACTTGTCCTCTCCTGCGCAGGGTTGCCCATGATCACACATTTTACATACTGAATACCAAACATTCAGATCAAATGCTTTAGCTACTAAATCACTGCCCCTACTTGGGATGCTGTCGATGAAATTAGATTAGTTTTTGCAACACATTTTTGGAATCCTCAGGAACCGGTACAACTGCGCTCTAATGATTACAACCCATGCTGTGTACAAAAGTTTGCGTATTCTCCTCCGAACAGCAATGTCGCTAAGAAATGAAGCAGCTTTATTTTAAGTAGGAAAGATGGATTTGAGGATTTCAGTAATGGAACCGTTAAAATATTTCCCAAGATAGACTAACCTGTGCAAAAATAAATAATGTCCCATAATAATTAGCTTTTTTTTAAAAAATACACCAAAGGAAAAAAACATATCCAACACACCTTGTCACCCATGAAGGTCTAAAATCCACACCCCGGGTAGTGTGTGGTTTCTTGTGGAAATGAGAAAACATCACGTGTATGCACCATAAAAGTATAAAGTGTAACCAGCACTCGTTCTGGAGGATAGAGCCTTTTTGCGCAATAATCGGACTCTGATCCAGAGGCAAGAAACGGAAAAGGAACATGAGAAGAAAGATTAGATAAACAGTGAAAAATGGAGAAAGGAGAGGTGGTTAACTTTAAAACCGGGCATCCTGTACACACATACACATGCGCGTGGGTGCGTACGAAGGCGAATGAAGAAGAAAAACAAGGCGAAAGAGACGAGAGACGCTGTGCGCGTGCACATCGCCTGTCCGGGCGCGTGCACATCTCCTGTCCCCCTTCGCAACAAACATTGACGACAATTGATCTTGCCAAGCGAGCAGCTGCGCTGCGTTGCTAGGCGAGACCTAAAACCCAGCGAGCCCCCACCCCAAGTACATACAGTGGTCGAAGTGGGCGAGATCGGCAGGGCATGGCACGCTCCAACTTTTCTTGATTCAATATAATCTATTCTCCTACTTTTTTATTATAAGAATGTGTCCGAGGATGGCAGAAAGAGCTACGGCCTATAGATAATGCTCGGCCATTTGTGGCCGTTCGGGGATGGCCTGGGTGAGCAGAGAAGGAAAAGGTCTTTTCCTTCTTGCCCAAAGAATACAAGAACGCGCTCCATTTCTCCTACTCACCCCCTTTCTTTCTTCCTCTTATTCCCTCTCTTTCTGTCTCACCCCTACTCACTTGCTGAATGAAAACCATGACTTCAAAGAACTGCTCTTACCCTCTCTTTCCTCTCCTTTCCGTGATTCCTTCCCCTGTGAAATGGATCCAAAAAACAAGAAACACTTTTGCTAGAAATGCTGTTTTTTTCTAACATTTTCTATTCCAAAGTGTAGAAAAAGGTTCAAATTATAAAAAATAAAGAACTAAATAAAGCAAGAAAGAGTGGTTGCAAAATTGCCACATTGGCTTTATTCACTCCCAAACACATTAGCGCCACTCTATTAGAGTTTACCAGTGAAGCGCTACTTTCGTTTTCTCGTCTTTCATTGAACAGCATTGTTTTCCCAGGGTGGGCAAGTGCACCATTCCTGGAGGTACTGCAATACCAGGTTGATGCATGGAGTGGAAAACGTTTAATGTGATCCTTATGAGCGGTTTTCCTCATTTTAAAATGTACACAGCGGGATGTGGTCTTTTCAAACCATATTGCTTATGTTTTGTAAGGATAGAAGCATTGGACATTGAAACGGGTCCCTTCCATGCCCTATAGTCATGTCCTTAACTTTTTAGGCAAACACACTCATTGATTTCTGAATAATGAGTGCAAAAGCTTTTGGGTAACCATGTTGTTCCTGCTTAAATTTCGAATGCTTTACTTTATCTTGCATTGCTTATGAATGTTTGCTTTTTCTACGAAGATCTTACTTTTTTCCCTCCAGGCAGCATATTACTCATGTCTAGTGCATAATTTGAATTGAGTTGCATCCAGGTGTTTATAGCAGGATAAAAGTGGGTTGTAGCTGAAGGCAGTGCAAGTTTGTCTCAGTGGGGCAGTATGGTGTTCAGTGAGGGAGAGGATGTGGCACTATGGCCAGAACTGCCGAATTTGGAACTGGTCCTTCATGACCAGGCCACTCTCCAGAGGGAGCACATTCCCATGCTAGACCTTAGCAGGCCCGCGAGACCTTAGAAGCCCTGGTGTTTTAGCACTAACAGATGGACCCTAGCGGTGGCAAGTGCGAGTTATCCTTGAAGGCCTGTCCACAATCTATTCTAAAGTTCACCTCCAGTCTTGCGGGCAGGCCTACAAAGCAGCACACCCTAGAGCGACAGTGACTATGTCACTGAGTTCACAGGACCCTTGAGGCCAGTCTGCCTTACCCATTGCTACCGTCATTAACCTTGTTTCAGCAGTAGTAGCTGCAACTCACCAGGGATCAGCAATGCAGATATGCACGCACACCAAACTAAGTTTGCAAACTTCGCAGTCTCTCTGCTTCATGCTCAAGCACTTTTAACATGTGCTGCCTGCTTTGCGGCCACTGAAATTATGAAGCAAAGGAGGACAAAATTATGCTGCAGTGTTGACTAAATTATGCTACAAAAAAAAAGGCTGCAGCGTAATGCAGTATATTTTCAGATACTTTATTATTTTGCCATTTTTACACATGCTAACAGTCTCTGGAAAGATTATGCCTAGCAGTAGCCTAGTTGAATAGCAGTGTAACATACAAATGCAGCAGGGAGAAAGGTGATCAGTCAAACTTTGCAAAGGGCCCTTCAATTCGCAGAAGTACAAGTCACATTTAGTAATTTTTAATCAGTTTGAGCTACAATTTTTGGGGAAAAAGTGTCAGATTATGCAGCAGATGATGTATTATGTGGCAAATATGGCAGAGCCACAATTATGTTGAAAACATTTGCAAACTAGGATATTTTGCCATTCATGTTTGAACTGCTCTTGTTGAAAAAAGGAGAAGTACTGATGACAGAAATTCCATGGCTCAGAGACAAATGGCTTGTAATTCCACTTTTAAGCGTATTTGGGACATATGATTGGAAACGTATACCACTTTGTGAATGTATTTAATCTTAATAACTCATATTAGAACACTGGAATGTGGAGCACTTCATTGAATACAATGGAGTGCTCCATGCTTCTACGGGCCAGTTAAAGCCCGCAGAGCAACATTCCAATGTTGCTTTTGTTCACAGCTGTTATTGTGAACAAAGGTCTGTCGAAGCCTGAGGGGATTTAAACCCCCTCGGGCTCCGAGAGGACTTTGTATTATTTGTTCGAATATTCTGCCCTCTAGTGGCAGAATGTTCTAATAGCCTTGTAGCCCTTCCTAGCTGGCTATACAAGCCATTAAAGTCCCGCTCCCTTGTTAAAGGCCCTCACCTTCGGCTCGGGCCTTTAACGCTGGAGTGGGCCTTTAAAGGCCGGTATAGCCTGCCGGCTATATTATAACTTAAATAAGCATGTATCCATAGGTTGAATTAAATAACGTAATGAACTGTAACTGGTCAGTTAAATGGCAAACAAGTAATAACAATTGGGATGTTTTGCTCTTTCTGACCATACCTCTGGCTCCGCCCACTGACCCAATCCTCTGGTCATTCCCACCCTCTGATTCTCTTCCCACAGTTCCCCCACTTCGACCACTGAGTACATACCAGCTTATACCACAGTTCTCAAGGGGGAACAAACTCCACAGAGGTCTCTTCATCGCTACTCCCTAGAATGCAAAATATAATTGCACCACAGCTTAAACAAGGCTGTAAAAAAAAAAAAAAAAAAAGTGACAAAATTCAAAACTGCCAGTGTCTAGAAAGATTCCCAAACTGAAGACCATTATTTATCCTGATCCATAATCAAGGTGCTAAGAAACATGTTAAACAGAGTTAACATTGTGAAATTACTAGCTGGAAATAAAGATGAAAGATGCTTAGCATCAAGGAATATGGCTCTATAGCTAATCAGTTTCATCGGTTTCAAATCCCGGTGTAGCAGGCCAAAAATACCCCTGCCCAGGTTAAAGCCGGGTATAGTTTGGCACAGGCCAGAGTATACCCGGGGGGATAAAGTGTCCCCAGGGGTTTAAAATAGACTTGGCCAGACCATACCCCAACAGGCCAGAATATGCCCCATCTGAAAGTTGACACAGAGATACAAACCTTTTAATTATAATTAATTGTTCTATGGAATCTATTGAGTTGTGACATTGTCATTTGAACAAAAGTCGGTGACTCCATGGATTGGTTGACTTATCCCGCAAGCTTCAATCTGCATTCAACAATAGAACATGCACTTTATCTTGAAAACAAGCATGATCGTTTTGATGTTATCAGTGTTGAACTTTTAACATTTATACTAGAGCAAGCATTATAGAGTGCTAGATATGTGCTTTTATTTTAATGTGTTAACACTACTGAGAAATATGGTACTAATCTTTGAAGAAGTTTATTATTTTTTCGGATTAAAGTTTTTCTGGTTGAAGCAATCAAATTCTATGTGTTTACAGTTTTAAATAAAATGTAGTAATTCATGTGTATATCGCTCAACACTATTGATATCATTGGAGTATAGTTTGGCTTAGAAGGGTATGGTTTGTCCCAGGCCATAATACACCCCAGCGTATAAATAGGCCCAGGCCATAATATACCCAGGTGTAATCTAGCGAAGGCCGTTTTAACCCCCGGGTATACTACGGCCTGGGGGTATACTACAGCCTGTTACACCTGGAAATATTGAAGCAATTATTGCTACTTGGGACGTCGGAGAAGGCTATGAATCTAATTATTTCAAAGCAGCAAGTTTTTGCAGAATGGGGCATTAGAATATCTCAGCCGCCAGAAGAACATTATCCTTATTGAATGAAGAAGTAAGAAACCTCTGCAACTCTGACAAACACACACCAACTCAAAGTTTTAAAAAAACCTTTTAAAAAACATACCCTCGATACATAAAAATGTGACCGGACCTGATCATGGTAACGTCAAGCTGATGTCGGCTCCTTCCTCCATATCATGGAGCAAACACTGTGGTCGCTGTCGTGAAATTAACGAAGCAGACACTCCATAATCAGCAGACCAGAGCTGCCTTTTAAGGGCTCTTCATGAGCATTAAAATGTATGATGACTCCGAGACACAGGCACACCCATCCCGCCCCTTTCTGCAATAGCAAAACTACTTTCATCATTTCCTGGCACTTAACTACCACAAGAAAATGCGCAGGACCCAGAGCGAGAACACTGTTTAAATAAATAAGAATTCATCTGCATTCAGTATATGAGACAGAATTTCCAATAAAGGGCTGTGTTGAATAGGTCATCCCTGCAAAGAAACCCAAGAAAATGGGCTGTCCTAACGACGGTCTATCAATTTATGAAAAACAACAAACCTAAATTGTAAGGATCCAAGCATGCCGATGGCTATTTGAGCCGAAAACTGGGATTTGGAAATCAAAACAGGCACTTTGATTAAGCCAAACATATATTATTCCAGCCTTTAGAAGGAAGAAAGGGATAGAATACAACCTCAGTTATTTATCATGCAGACATGGTGACATCCTTTGGATAGTCACAGGAGACTTCCATCTAAACCTTTCTACTACTCCATGCAGGGATAGTCTAGCCGCATAACAATGCCAGATGGGATATCCCAATTCAAGAAACAAATGCCTATGAGGCGGATCAACAAGCCGATGTCTGTTCTTGAAGCCCTGAGTCTTCGGGAACTCCATAGTCATGTCCTAACCGACCGTCCAATGTCACACACACATTACCAATAAGGCGTCATCAGTCCTGGATTATACTTTCGCATCACTTACCTTATTTCATAAAAATGATGATTAGCTTTTCTACTGCATCAAGATGCGAAAATGATCACATACCCCAGTGTCCTACCATCGAAAACAATAAATTTGCAATATCACTGGGATTGATAGCCCAAACCTCGGATCAGGACTGCTGGAAACGGGTCAAAATGAACCCCAGGTCATTAAAAAATTATAATCATTGGAAAATAACTACAAACAACACATTATTACAGCCCAGTGATCCAATTTTGGCATGGTCTCATCTACAAGCTCAGCTAAAGTCTAACCTAATAACTACAAACTCTGCTCCTCCTAGGAGTAACTTTAATTTAAAAACAAATAGTAAACATATAATTTGCGGACCCAGGGGCAAGCTGTAAATATAGAAATAAATAAAAGGAAACATTCAACAATCAAACAGCTCTGACACGCAAGGTCAAAGATCTTCGCAAAATTGACAAAAATAAACAATTTGGGGTCCAAAAGGTTTGAGCAAGACCTGGAATGGACTTAGCTTTTCATGGTGAGCAACAGTATAAAAAATAAAAAAATAAAATAAAAAATAAAAAAATCTGAAAAGGTTCTGGTAGCCAATTGACTCCATGGGAAATGGATCCACTTTCACTACAGGCAACAACGTTCCTGAAGACTTATGGATAACTTATATAAAGGTGTTCTATGACGGGCGCTCCATTCAGGCATCCAGTACCTTGAAAAAAGTCTCTACTCACTTTGCCCTTAAAATATCAATAACAACAAAAATACAACCACATTTGGAAAAGCTGGGAGGATAGAGACCCGGTCCAAACAGACTTCCAATTGCCATATTCAAACATGGCCCCCGGTACGGGACAGATTTTCATTACCATCCTTTTTTATAGTTCTCATGGTGTCGATGTTAGACCAGAATGGATGCGAGTTGGACTCGGTTACCCTTATTGGTAGCAGTCTCCTCTCCAAAGGAACTTAAGCAACGGGTATTAATTATGGTTGTGTGAACAGACTTCTGGGTATGACTATCTTAGTATATCTCTTCTCCTCACCAATAACTGCTGGGAGGAGGGTCAGGCAATGAAAGTCCTTATTGGATTGGGCTTTGTGTTGTATCAATCAACTGATCTGCAGGGACAGAGATGTAATTTCTGAAGGTTTCATGCTCGTAATTATTGGGTCTCAGCTCAAATTTCGCATCTAGGCTCATTATATATACACATGTGTATAGCTTTTATCTGTAATGAAATTGTGCAATTATATTAAAATCATTATTTTAAATGTATGTACAACATTTGTTAATTAGAGGGAGTCATGCGCCGGACAATCTGGTTTCTTATCCTTTTGGAGTCATCGCTGATGATCCCCTCAGTCACACCTCGTGGCATGTTGCAGCACCATGTTTAGTTTTCAGTTGCTCTTGCAACAATAAGATATTTACTTTGGGGATTATGCTGGTTACTTTTCCCACCGCTACATTTGTAATGCACTATATTTTTAAATACTGTTTTGGCATCCAAACCTTTTGGCATCAAGCCATACTGTACTCCATTTATAAGAAAGGCTCGTATTCTTGCCCAAACAGCTACCATGTAATAGCTTTGCTCGAAACTAAATCCGAATAATTTGCAATCCTGTTATTAGAATATACTGAACTTTGAGCTTGTAAAGAAAAAATTATACCTTTCATTCAAATAGGTTTCAAAGCAACGTCCAGCACTACAGATGAATTGCTAACATTATAAATGGCAATTGAAAAAGCAATTTATAAAAAGCAAGTTGTTTGTACCCGTTTTGTCAACTTCACTGAAGCTTTTGTCCACGTGAGCAGAGATTTAGGGCCCGATTACAATTGCGGTCGGTAGGACTGCTGCCCACTACTGCAGTGGTCAGTAGACCGTCCGGCAAGCAAGCAGTGGTCCGGCTGCCGTATTTCGATAGGATTGCCGTGCTGTTGGTCAGAACATGCTCTGTACCACGGCAGCTTGTGCTGTGGCCAAGGAAAAGGGCCGCAGTACAAGCCGCCGTGGTACAGAGCACGTCCTGCACGTCCATGAACCGTGTGCCATGCACCATGTTGTGCATGGAGGTGAGTGGGGGCACTACATGTGCCCCCAGGGTCACTTTACAGTGGCCCAGGACAGAGAGGGACCCTGTGTGGGGGCCTCCATATCCCTTTCTGACAGCCTTTTCATGGCAGTCTTTCTGCCATAAAAAGGCGGTCGGAAAGGGATATCGTAATCCCAATGGCGGTGCCTGCCTCAGCACTGCTGCCCTTCAGGGATATGACTCTGACTGCCAACCCATAAGGATCTCTGATCCTGACGGAGGCGGTGGTCTTTCCTCCGATGGCTGAGGGTCCGACCGCCGGAATTGTAATCAGTGTTTGGACCGAAGGGCTGGCGGAGGTCAGACCGCCATCATAATCAGACCCTTAGTTTGGAAAGAATTGGTGCACTGGCACAGTCTTAACCTGATTTGAGCCATACAACTTTTATATACAGACACCTGGGCGCAAGTCGAACTCGGCTCAAACTATGCGCTCTCTCCCAAAAACCTCTGACTGAAGCAAGGCTGCATGCTCATGCCATTATTGTTAACATCTTTTTTTCTCTGACTTGAGTGCTTAACTAGATTCAGCAAACATAACAAGAAGATGGACTGAGTGCTGAAACTTTTCCAAACTGGGGTGGTATGCTGAGCAAACAATGGATTTAGCTCAGATATCTTGACTGGGGTGAATGTTTGATTTGTTCCACATTTGTGTGTCTTAACTGAATGCAGCAGCCTTGCATTTATCAAGTATTGGTTCTCAGCGTATTACTTCCATACAATATGCTGATGACGTGGTCTTCCTGAATTGAACAGGAGTAGGTCTTCATAAATTATGAAATGTTCTGCACACCGAATGCAAAGAACATCAAATGGCTGTAAACGTATAAAAAATGCACATAGTCATCTTTAACTGAAAGCTAAAAAAAGACGGGAGCCTGGTATTTGGATTGTAGTCTCACTACCAAAATAGTAAGAATAAATGTGTAGGCCTTGGCTCCATGACCGGGGAGATAATCTGCAAAACCTAAATTCTATACATCTAAGTTTTCCTCCTTATTTTTGCCTCTGAGGCCCTGTTACACAAAACTCTCAATCAGTTGTTGTCCCTGATACTAAAAACAGTTAAAGTAAAACTTATACCTACCCGGACATACAGGACACAAGCCTTCCTGGATAAATTTGAATCCTTTCTCAACACCACTCAATGCAAATTATATTGCTGGCTTTTCAGGGTGCCATAGAATGCCTCGCTAGTAGTTGTATGACAGAAGCACGCATGGCTGAACCCCCCGTGTCTCTACAATGCGGTCCCAAGAACGAATGCGTCCTAACCACACATGCCTTTACCACGCATGCCTTTAGAACGAATATCATTGTAAAGGCATGCTTGCTAAATGGATATGCATGGTAAATTACCACTACCTCTACCCGACCCCCCCTCCCTGCCTTAAGCCCTAATATCCTATACCCCTACCTTGGCCCCCACCCTAAAACCTATCCCGCCCTGCCCTTAAAACTACCCATTTCCCTCATCCCAGCACGGAGGCCTAAAACCCTGACCCCTACCAAAAACAAACCAGACCGCAGCCCTTCCACGCTGAGCCCTAAAACTTACCCCGGCCCTTAAAACTATCCCTACCCCGAGACCTAAAACCCTGCCCCTTTAAAAAGACTACCCCAACCCCCCTCCACCTTGAACCCTAAAACTGACCCCCCACCCCTAAAATGTACCCCCCCAACCTGGCCCCAGCCCTTAGACCTACCCCAATGAGCGCTATAACCCTCCCCCTTCATAAAACTACCCAGCTCCACCCCCCCAGCTCTAAAATCGACCCATATCCCTAAATTTGAAACTCCCACAAACCCGGCCCGAGCCCCACTTTCCTGCCCGCATCCAGAGCTTCCTGTTCCTCTCCCCGCCCATCTGGACACTAGACCACTATCTACTTTAACCACAATTATGCATGGCTAAGGCAGATGTGTGGTTCAGGCAAGCGCTGTTACGCTTTGCCGGTAAACTGCATGCGTGGCTCAGCCCGCAGTGTAAAGGCCATTTCCCCTAGCTAGCTTTGATAAGACTGAAGTATGGCTAGGCAGACCAGCGACAGGCTCTACAAGCATTTGTAATGCAAATAGGTCTCGCATTTGTGGCTATCGACGTTGTAAATGGCAATTTCTTTTTTACCTACACGTTTTATTTTTGGAGTGAATGTATGTAGCGTGCAAAATCCCTTGGAAAGGTCCTGCACTTCGTAATAAATATATTGAAAAAGACGCAGTGTGGATTGTGTCAACAATTGCTTGGTACGTACCTCATGGGTGAGGTGTCGCCACACATGCACACCGTGGTGCTTTAATAATGCGAAACTCATTAATAAAATTAGTGCTTCCAGACTAAACAACGCGATCAGGATCGGAGCATGTGAATCTGAATCCAGGCTTCTCTTTCATTTTCTGGACTATTTGACTCACTATCCTGCGTCTTGGTTATCGCCAAAACACTGGGAGGCAATGAAGTTTGCCAACGGGGCGGGGGCAGGGGGGCTTCGGGGGTACATGAAAATGTATTCATTGCCTAGTTGTCAAAGGTCGCCCGGTGCTATTAGTTAAAAGAGTGCAGATTTCATTAAGACATTAAGAGTACTTTACTCGCATCTATGAGGAAATCAACATTAACTAAACAAAATGCCAGAATGCGTGTCAGTTTTCACAGTGTTTTAAACAGTACTGGTTGCTTAGATTCATTGCATTAATTTTTGTATTTACTCTTTTACACAGCATCCAAAGTAGGTTACCTAACCCCAGAGCCCCAAGTTGTTAAATGACCCATAGAAGGGAGTCTTTTACAGTTGAGCAAATGTGTCCAAATGTAGTTTTGGTAGTGCCATGGAATGATCAGCCAATGAGGTACTCGATGAGCAGTTATTTAACTACACGTTCAAAACGTACGGTATTGTGGCTGTTGTTTGTACTCAATGACCTCTTTGAATGTGTTTATTAACAGAGAGGTTCATCTACCAGATAGTGCTCACAGAGGGGCGACTAAAGCACAGAACAAAATGTATTCATTTATCCTGAGTGTGAAGGCACCCGGAAGGCTTAGGTGCCCGCCCGGAGAGGCTAGGGATCCTAGCGCTTCTACAGACTCTGCCGTGCTCCTCTGCACCAGCAGGGCACAGCTCAGAATCTGCTGCTTCTGCTAGGAATAGGTGAGGGGGATGAGGTTGGGGCATGCGGGTGTTGCCGGCAGATTTCCAGGTTATTGAAAGTGATGATTCTGACGTGAGGCAATGGAGACTGACTTTGTCTGTTTGTCTGCACAAGTCTATTTTTCTACCATCTACCGGGCTCACTGTCATGTATCCATTTATCTCTCTTTGTTAGAGGTGCACAAGCCAATATATTAATTAGCAGGTAGAGCCAGCCGGAGAAGAGCCAAGTGTATACGAGCCAGTGGGCGAGACGTAAAAATGATCGGCATGTTAATCATACAGTAAACATGATGTAAATGTGCGATAATGTCTCTTTAGAATTCAGAAAAGTGCATTTCTATAGCGTGTCACCTCAGTACACAAGATTATAGCACTGAATTGAGAGGAAGTTATTAAAAGTGCTTGTTTTAAACACGAGTTAAAACACTGCCGCTCCTCCTGCCCGACAACAATGCCATTTGTGAACTAAGAGGCGTCAGTTGCCATGCATACTCCGAATGTTGCCTAGAGTCTTATTATATTTAGAGTAACGTTAACATCTAGTTCCTTAAACAAGAGAAGTTTTTGTACAGCACGCATCTTGAACACGCATATTTCAAAGTGGCAATAATAAAGATGAAAACGGAAGTGCCGGCAGGCAAGAAAACACGAACGAGAGTGGGGGGGATGGGCAGGGGAGGTTGAAAAGTCACAGACTGAGGGACGGGGCAATGGGGTGGGGAGACAGGGAAGAAAATAGTGTTAGGAGTAAAGGGGCCAATAGCCATGAAAGGATACAAATGAAGAATGAGGAGGGACTAACAAGCCTCAAACCAAACGGAAGGCAGCATTTAAGACAAAAGCCAATGGGCAGAGAGTGGGAGGAGCTTCCATGAAGCTTCCACACCACAGTATATACTGCATGCTTTGCAAAGCGATGGCAGCGCATGTGCGCTGCAATGCTAGACGAGGCCTAAAAGAAAATACTGCTAGGAGTAAAGGGGCCAATAGCCGTGGAAGGATACAAATGATGAATGAGGAGGGACTAGCAAGCCTCAAACCAATCGGAAAGCAGCATTTAAGACAAAAGCCAATGGGCAGAGAGTGGGTGGAGCTTCCACACTACAGTATATACTGCATGCCGCGCAAAGCGATGGCAGCGCATTCGCGCTGCAACGCTAGGAGAGACCTAAAAAAGCAGCCTTTTTGAAAAACATGTTTACACAAAGTCAAGCACAGAAGACCACCTTTAAACCCTACCTCAAGGAAGAAATCCTATCAAGCCTGATAACGAAGAACTACTCATGTTCAACATTTTTAGTACAGCTCTTTCCATATTAGGCGCTGAATATTTGTGGGAACAGGAGCTGTCGTAAAGAGCCTTTAAATCATTGAACAAACTAGTAAAAAGGAGTTCTTTCATCGTGGACAAACAAAAACGACTTTGTAAGCAATACAAAGAAACATTAGCTCATGTGCTTTACAAGTGTAGAACATTTACAAATGAGGGCAGACTCAGGCTCCTCGGTGCATTTAATCAAAATGGAATTCGAACGTCATGCTAATGTTTTTTGTATGTGGGGTGAATATCCATACGTTGTGGCTAAGTTCACAAAATGTATGGACAAAGCAGACAGACTGTTGAAGAGCTGAGGCAGGAACTGTAGGATTGGCCCACATACGGGAAACAAAAATACATATTTTCTAAGATCATGTAAAAGCAGACGACCCTGCATATTTTTACCACTCCTTCTGACATCTCTTTTTTAAAATTATTATTTAGAGACGAGAAGAGGTTTTTTTAATTATGTAACAATCGCAGCCTGGCTGCTATCGCCAACCCCTCAGGGTAACCTTTGGAAGCGTCTTAGCTTCCCTGGGAGACAATATATAAAATGGACTCCAAAGATATCCAGGCCTCACCGCTAAAACATTGCACTTTATATAGCACACCAAGTAATTTTGTGTTTGCATGTAAATTTTCCGTCTGCATAGTGCACTTTATGTCTGATAACAATTATTTCCGAGAACAAATCTTCTAATTTTCAAACTTTTATATATTTTATTGAATATGTATTGGTTTTAGTTAACTGAAATAAACAAATTACTAACTAAAACTTTAAACAGAATATCTCAGAAAGGATAAATTAGTGAATTCATCAGCTAAGTGGACTATGATCATTAGAAACACCACAGAGGGATCTGTAAAGCTGCTAAAAGCGGCCAGCTTACTGAAAATCATAAGCTGCATGCCTCTCACACCTCTTCATTCATCACAAAGCTAAGCGCTGAGCCCTCTAACACGATGAATGCACCTTCTGGTTACCCTGAATGGAAACACTGCACAGACAGGGTTGAAACAAAGACAACACACTTCCAACTACACACCCTACATAGTGTTGCATACTACCCATGTAGGTAAATGCTTAGTAAGCGCTATACAGTGCTAAATTTGTGCCGGTGCTTTCCGGTGCTAAGCACCGGCACTTATTTCTCAGAGCCGGGTCTACATGGGGCGATTGCTGTGAAGAGAGTACAGTAAACAAAAGAAAAATCCACGAGCTGTTTCAGGCAGTACATAACCTGAAACTCATGTTTAAGCAAAGTGAATTCACAATGCAGCCGCCCATGTGTAAACCTGGAGGCACAAGGCAGTGTTGCTTGTATCATCAGGATGGTGGGCACGGCATTTTACAATGCCCGTGTATTTGTTTCCGAAGGTCCGTTAAGTCTTTCAGCCTGGGGCAGGGCACTCAACACCAGAGACAAGCGAGGCAGTATTGATTTATAGTAAACGTGTGAATCCCTCCCCCACCCCATGCTGGCCTGGAACGCCTTTGCCTCAAAGAGCAGGGGCTGGAGGAGGGGCCCGCAGGGTATTTGGCAGTTAGCCCACGTGAGAGAAGTAACGGGTGCAGAACATTTTGTTAGCAACTCAGCAAGCATGGCGTGCATTGCTTTTGTCACCACTGTTACCTCGAGCAGCAGGATTGCAGACCTGTCAGTGCTGCCAAATCCCTTCACCTTTGGAGCTGCAGTGTCTTTGTAGATTGGAGCCTGCAGCCCCAGACCGCACGTCGCCATTGACAGGATTGACTAGAGCAGGACATCTGCATTAGGTATGTGATAACAACAGCAGTAATGCTGTAAAGGGTAATCAGCGTGTTGCCAATTTTTTGAGTTTGGTATGGAGATGCGAAGATTGTCTAACAATGCTCCTGGCCTCCCTGCACATTTAAAGAGAAGTTTGCATTACATTAGTAGATATGCAATTTCGTCTTGGGCATTTTACATACGTTTCAATATGGAAAGCCACAATTTTGCAGTTAACAAAGATGCCCACTCTCCCATGTCGAGTGTACATATTTCAACTGCATTATTACTCTGTACAGACGACAGATGCTTTAAAGGCAGCAACGGCCCCTAGAAGTGTCCAGACCTGCTTCCGGTCTTTGTTGCCCACTGCAATGAAGAGAGGCCGGGCGGGCATATTAATCACAGCTGCTGGAAAGAGGAACACGGAGGGTTCATTGTTAGACTCTCAGCGCATTAACAGTTTTAACCTTAAAAATTCTGTTTTCAGAAAGACAGTGTTCCTCTAAAGGTACTAAAGGGATTTAATGTGTGGTCATGCATATCTACGATTCTACAGATTGCTGTGCGTGCTTTAAGTCTTTCCATTTTTATTATTTATGAGTGCAGGGTGACTGGTGTGCCTGTTTGAATGCCCGTGAGCACTGTGCCTGTATGAGTGCATGGTAAGTGCTGCACATGGTGACCTGTGAGCATCTATGAGTAAAGGTTGAGTGGTGCACCTGTATGAGTGCAGGGTGACTGGTATGCTTGTTTAAGTGCAGGGTGACTGATGTGCCTGTATAAGTGCATGGCGAGCGGTGTGCCTGTATGAGTGTAGGGTGAGCAGTGTTCCTGTATGAGTGCAGGTTGAGCGGTGTGCCTGTATGAGTGCAGGGTGAGCAAGTGTGCCTGCATGAGAGCAGGGTGATCAGTGTGCCTGTATGAGAGCAGTGTGCCTGTATGAGTGCGGGGTGACTGGTGTGCCTTTATGAGTTCAGGGTGAGCGGTGTTCCTGTATGAGTGCAGGGTGAGCAGTGTGCCTGTATGACTGCAGGGTGAGCATTGTGCCTATAAGAGTGCAGAGTGAGCACTGTGCCTATACGAGTGCAGGGTGAGCGGTGTGCCTGTATGAGTGCAGGGTGAATGGTGTGCCTATACGAGTGTATGGTGAGCGGTGTTGCTGTATGAGTGCAGGGTGACTGGTGTTCCTGTATGAGTGCAGGTTGAGCGGTGTTCCTGTATGAGTGCAGGTTGAGCGGTGTGCCTGTATGAGTGCAGGGTGAGTGGTGTTCCTGTATGAGTGCAGGTTGTGCGGTGTTCCTGTATGAGTGCAGGTTGAGCGGTGTTCCTGTATGAGTGCAGGGTGAGCAAGTGTGCCTGTATGAGTGCAGGGTGAGCAGTGTTCCTGTGTGAGTACAGAGTGACTGGTGTGCCTGTATAAGTGCAGGGTGAGCGGTGTTTCTGTATGAGTGCAGGGTGTGCAGTGTGCCTGTATGACTGCAGGGTGAGCACTGTGCCTGTACGAGTGCAGGGTGAGCCTGTATGAGTGCAGGGTAAACGGTGTGCCTGTATGAGTGTAAGGTGAGCAGTGTTCCTGTATGAGTGCAGGGTGAGTGGTGTACCTGTATGAGTGCAGGGTGAGCAGTGTGCCTGTATGAGTGCAGGGTGAGAGGTGAGCCTGTATGAGTGCAGGGTGAGCGGTGTTCCTGTATGAGTGTAGGGTGAGCAGTGTTCCTGTATGAGTGCAGGGTGAGCGGTGTACCTGTATGACTGCAGGGTGAGCAGTGTGCCTGTATGAGTGCAGGGTGAGAGGTGAGCCTGTATGAGTACAGGGTGAGCAGCGTACCTGTATGAGTGCAGGGAGAGATGTGTGCCTGTATGAGTGCAGGTTGAGTGGTCCAAACAGAAAACTGCACAGGTGGACATTTCTGACTTGGGTCTGTGAAGTTTGCAGACCTACGTTATATTCCCTGAAAAGCTTAAGTCATCTGCACATTTGAACAGTGTAATTTTCAGATACCGCAGTATTACATACCATGCATATACAAAGGGTCCATTGTATACTATAGGCATACCTGTGACACTGCATTTTACATAAGCCTATGATATATGAACATTTTGGATGCCTTATATATGCATATATTAAGAGGTTTCAGATGTCCATATTGGGAATATTACATGTCTGAATGATGTGCATAAATCAGTTACAGGTCGTGCATATGCCAGAGGTGCATATTGTGCATCTAGCAGAGTCCAATATATTCTTAATGAGATAGATGCCTTCATAGTGGGCTTGTACCACTGAGCTGTACAGTGTCATATATCCTTTGGCAACAAAATGTACATATATCAGTGGGTGAATTCCCCAAGTCCTGATAGCAAAATAGTTGAGAAGTGTGTAAGGTGTGGTACTGTCTTTTACAAATAGTTTAGCAGTTTAGAATGTTATTTGAAAATCAAGCCTAGGGAGACACAAAATGCAACAGAAGTAGAAGTAGTCATTTCAGTGTAACTTTAGAGTCAGGCCTTTCCCGGTCATAAAAAAGTTCATTATCTTCAGTTTCAAAAGTCATAACATCCAGTCTCTTTTGCGGTTTTGCCTTGATTTTTATTAAAGATGTCCTTCACAAGGAGCTTGGAAAACCCACACGTGTTTCAAGTCCACCGTTATATTACCAAGGTAGAAATTCAGACCAGGTATTACATCGGGCTGTCAGCAGTGCCAGTTGAGGATGTGGGTGGAGCCAATAGAGTAAGTGGGTGGAGCCAGTGAGGAAGTGGGTGGAGCTGTAGGAAGTGGGTGTGGCCTCCTTCAAAATGTGAGCACCTGCACTTAATATTTTACAAATTAAGTACTGGCGCTATAGAAGTGGTGCAATACAATATAACACACAGTGACGACTGCACTTTGTAATTTATCTATATCATACATACATGGTCAGCCCATTTCTGTAATTGGCCTCTAAGAGTGTCATTTATACTCTGGTTCAAGGGAGTAGCCAATAATGAAAATACCCTATGCCTCAACCAACCGCTAATCACCAACAATGCAAAGCAAGCACACCAGGCGCTGCTGAGAAGAGTTCCTTCCATATATCCATCCATTCATTCGCCCGTCCATCTATTGATCTATCCTGTCCATCCCTTCACCTTGTCATTCGCTCATCCATATGCAATCCAGCCATCCTTTTACATCTATCCATCCTTTCACCCACCCATTCTTGACTCCTTCCACACACCCTTTCACATGTTGATCCTTTTACTCTTCTCTTCAACCTTCACACTTCCATCCATTCATCCCTACTTACCTTTTTTCCTTCTTAGTTTTCACATTTCCTTCCTGAGTCTTCCTTATTACCCACTCTTTGATTCCGCTCTCTACCCATCATTGTTCTCTTATCCTTACTATTTATTGCTTATTTCTCTCTATCATGCTCAATGTATCCCTTCTGTGTTCTCCTATATAAACTATTCCTCGTTCAGTTTGCTTCATTGTGCATACCAGCCTCAGTCTACAGCTTTATACATAGTATTCCCCAACAGTGTTATTTAGGAGTATTTTAGCTGCAGGCAGAAGAGGCCCATGAACAACCAATAAGGTGAGATAAAGCTCCGCAACCAATCAGGCCCACTGGCAGCTCCTGCTTAAGCTGCTAGAGCAGGGAGCAGGAAGCCTTAGTCATTGCTCTGCCTCCAATCAGGACATCATACAGCTTGGGGCAATGGGTCAGCCCACTTCACCTATTGACTCTTACTGCCGTGTGAGTGATGACGTTAGTCCGATTAGTATGCACATTCGCCTGGAAAGGAGGGTGGTTGAGTGCCAGGGCTGCTGGGGCAGCTTTTTAGGTCTCGCCTGAGCCAGCGCTTTAGCGCTGCTCTCGCGAGAGCTTTTGTAAAAGGGGGATTTGGAAGTGCAAACCAGTGCTATCATGCCGCCAACTACAGTGCATGTGCGCCGGGCGCGCGCACTATTTGGTAGCCTGCGTGATCATTTCGCGGCCGCTTTGATGTTCTCAATGAGCCGCGCGGCCACTGAGAACATTAAAGCGGCCGTGAAAGTGCACACCATTTGCCACCCCCTCCCTTATCCCACTTCCTGCTTGTTGCTTGTGCTTCTTTTGTTCTTGTTTACCTTCTGGCTAGAGGCAGCTGACAAGAGTTGAAAAGTTGGCAATTTAAAACGTCCTGCGGAGATTTGGAGACAAGTTGAGGCAACCCGCAGTATTGCCTTTATTAAGCTTTTAATAAAACAAAACTCCTATTTCATCATGACCCGCACAGTGCTGCTGCTTATGGTCGCAACGCGCTCATCCTTCTCAGTTATACAATCATCTCTCCACTCCTATTACATGTGCTGTAATAATCACTGGCCCACAGTGCCGCTTCTCATTGAACACAGCCCTACAGGGCTACTACTAAGTTATTCGGCCCTCAGAACGCTGCTCATTAATAATACTTTCCCCATTGGTCCTACTCCTTTTCATGTCTCTTCTACAAACTCCTGTTGTCTATAGTCCCAATAGTTACAGTAACGGCAGCTAGTTCTCGAGCATGGCCAGTACTTGTACAGCCTCCTTCCCTCCCTCCCTCCCTCTCTCACTTTCTCGCTCCCCTCAGTGGTCACAGCATTGTATTATCATTTTTCTCGAGTGTGGTCAGTACTTGTTCAGCCTTTTTCCCTCTCTCTCTCTCTCTCTCTCACTCTCTCTCTCTCTCACTCTCTCTCCCTCCCTCCCTCTCCTCCCCCTCTCACCCTCTCGCTCCCCTCAGCTGTCACAGTATTGTATTAGCAATTTTCTCGAGTGTGGCCACTACTTGTACAGCCTCCTTCCCTCCCTCCCTCTCCTTCTCCCCCTCCCTCCCTCTCTCTCCTTCTCCCCCTCCCTCCCTTTCTTTCTCCCCCTCTCACTCCCCTCAGTGGTCACAGCATTGTATTATTATTTTTCTCGAGTTTGGCGAGTACTTGTGCAGCCTTCTCCTCTCTCTCTCTCTCTTCCTCCCTCCTTCTCTCGTTCTCTCCCTCTCCCTCCCTTTCCCTCTCTCCCTCTTCCTCCCTACCTCCCTCCCTCCCTCCCTCTCTCTCGCTCCCCTCAGCTCTCTGCTTCTCAGAATATTTTCCAATTCCCTCTTCTTTCGCGTACGGAGCTCAGACTTGCAGCGAATGCATCATGGCCCAGTGCCAGCCCCTTATCAGCTTTCGCCCCCCCCTCCAACCCCCCCTAGATCACGCACAGCAGCGCTCCCACCACGGCCATCAGCCTCCAGCCGCTTACTGTCCCTCCACCAATGATGCTGTTCCTTCGCCTGATTTCTCATCATGTGGGAATATTTTATGGGAAACCCGCAAGAGTGGAAAAGAAAAGAAAGAGAGGAGTGTAAAAGTCTTACAAGCTTGGGAAACACGCTTCTTCGCCCTCGTTAGGGAGATCATCAGACTACACGTGCTTTTCAAACGAGGAGCGGAAGGAAGATGCAACGAACATTGAACGGTCCAGCTTGCTGTATATAACATCGCAAAAAAGAAAAGGGGGGAGGGGGCTCCAGTCTTTCACACCGTGAGCAAACTTCCTGTACCTTTGCATGTACACATAATGAATGGGCTGTGCCACTTGGAACGTGGCACTTTATTATATTGTATTTATTTACTATCCTTATAAGGCATTGAATCACTTTAAAAATGTGTTGCTTGAGTGCCTTGCTTGAGAGCTGCAAAGGGTGTTTGTGTAATGGAATTGGTGCTCATGTAAAGTGCTCCAATAACCTTCCGGGTGAGTTTGAGCTTTATTTTGAAAAGTGCACAAGGATAACAAGCATTGGCATAGCCAATAGGTCTCGCTTTTGGGACCTTTTAAGTATTTAGTTATGCAGCACAATATCCTTGGTGCAACAACATCAACTGTTGCATGGCTAAACACTTATAAGGTCCCAAAGGCGAAACCTATTGGCTATGCCAATGCTTGTTGTTTTTGATTTTCCACTTTATAGCCTTAGGCTCCCTTTCATTGCTTCCCATCTTATTTTTACTGGACATACTAAAGCTCCCCCAGACAGCGCCACCCGGCTGCTTACTGCCCACTCGTTTCACCTGCAGTGTGCCTCATTCCATGCAGTCACCGTCTCCACCTCCCCCCCCCCCCCTCATTAAGGAATGGTACTGTCCATACTAAATCACGTTTTACCCTTACAAGAGGTCCGCCACGTTGCTTCTACACGTGGGGAAATGCTGGACTTTAAATCAACCCTTATGCACAAACCCTTTGAAAGATGGCCTGCTGCGGTTATGTTTAAGTGCGTTTGTTATTGCAAGGATAAGCCCAAAATCTTTAGACGGCAGCGTGGCTTCCTTTTTCTATTTTAATTATTTCCCTTTATCTTACATGTGTAGGGAATGTGTGTTTTATTGTGGTTGTGTACATGGGTGAATACAAGAATATGTCAGAGGGTGGGTAAGTGCCAGGATAAATGCCATAATGCAAGTACCGAGGCCTTACAACTGTCCAAGTATGATCGGCAGAAAATGAAAGAGGAAAGAAACATGGAAAGAAAGAAAACATCCGAAAACATGCTCAGGGTAAGATATGAAAGGGAAAGAGAATAAAGACCAAAACAGACAGGAGCCACACGCATGCAACAGAAAACATCAGAGTAAAAAAGCTGTGACAACAGAATAAGTGGGGAAACGTGAAACAAGAGACTGCAGAGAGGAAATAAAAGAAACTAAAGCTTTAAAAGAGGGGCAGGCTGAGAAAATGAAAAAGAAAAAGGAAACAGTTTAAAAATGACCTTATTCGACACATTAGAGATTACAATAAGAGTGGGACAACTACCTGCAGCCCGGTTCTATATGTAATGAGCAGTGTACTGGTTACAATGCACGAGATAGTGCGGTGGGTTAATATATTGAAGACAACGATCTACGTTCAGCCTGCAGGGCGTAGGTGCCAATCTCAGTGGCACTAACTGTGGATAAACACACCTGCTGCAGACCACGGATTCAGGTCCTCGTGATAAGAGTGCAACAGGATAATGCACCTACTGCAGACATTTCCGTGCAACACGTGGGTCAAAGGTGCCCATCACATGAAGGTATCAGTGGGTAAATAGATCTACAGCAGACGTGTATGTGCAACTACTGGCAACAGGTTTAATTCACTGTTAGAAACATGTTAATGTTTCTACTTCCTAAATATATGTGTATCCTGTGTCACAGCCTGCCCATGCCAGGGCTCTCTGCCAGTGACTGCAGCACCATACTAGTGGGGGACTGTGCACTATACAGATGCTCATTGCCAATAATGAAGAATGGCCTTTTTAATCCATCACTAGATACGAGAAGGTTGCAAAGGTCTGCAGGCAAGCACGTGTGGTGCGAGCACTGGAGAAGCCACCTAGTGACAAGGATGCTGACTTTGGAGCCCAGATTCTACTCCAGGAACACTGTTGCCCAACCGGCGCACCATCCCCTGCAGGATTACAAGTTTTACCAGATGTGAGAACACTGCCGTGAATGTCTTGAGCAGGATCTAATACATTTCCCGATGTAACCCAATTCACTTATGGCAGCGAGGCACTTTTACATGGGTATCTAAGGCAGTAGCTCAGCCCCACATTTACTAGTATCCTTACCACGGCAGTCAATCAAGTTTATTTTAACAAACAAATAGATCCATAGTACTGATCAAAAGCAGCTCTTTCCGCTATTGGCAGCCTATGTGAGACAAGGTTTTGAAGGTGGTGGGGTAATTACATTCAGTCTTTGTGCCTCTGATGTGGAAGATAACGTAAGGTCCCTTACCCTTTTATATGGCAGAGTTAGTTTGCATTAACATACGCTTTTTCCCTTCTTATACCTTTAGTCCTTGGTTTGTAATGAAACAAATATAAAAACAAATTTCAAAGAAAAAGGCCGGAATGGAAGAGCGACTCACAGAAAACTGATACTTAAGAACTTTGCGGACATACTATGGTGCAGCATTGACATCAGGGGTTCCTTTTGAATTCACGTGGGAAAAACGAAATGGTTACTTACTAGTTTTGCAGCTTGAAGAATTTTTGGGATTCATATGCTGTGCATTATTCCGCCATCTAGTGGTTGGGTCCTGAATTGTCTGTTTTTGTCTTGTTTTGGTTACTGTTGACCACCATTTGATGCCAGGTACGTCCCCTGTGTGACGTCAGACAGTGTCCTGGAGGTCGATGTGCATGGTGGCCATCTTCGGATTTTTAGGTCTCGCGAGCCAAAGGCTCGAAGAGACATTTTATATGTGGGCTTCTCAAAGTGCTGCCGTGGCCTAAAGCTACAGTGCACGTGAACGTGCATGCGCGCAGCGCCATGTGTCTTTCCTCCGTAGCGATCTAATCACAATCACTTTCACTTTCGCGGGCTCCTCTGTTGCTGGCATTCCCCCCTCCCTTCTCGCCCAGCCCTTCTTGTTCTTCGTGCCTCTACTCTCTCTGCCCCCTTCTCTATCTCTCTTTGTTC
The DNA here is from genome assembly GCF_964204655.1 of Triturus cristatus. Taxonomy (NCBI): domain Eukaryota; kingdom Metazoa; phylum Chordata; class Amphibia; order Caudata; family Salamandridae; genus Triturus; species Triturus cristatus. The sequence goes on from NC_140580.1 coordinate 993,471,277, forward strand.
TCTCGTCCTCCCGTCTCTCCACCCGCCAATCCGTCTTCTTTCCTGAACTGTGGCGTTTGTCTGAGACTCACCCGACCCCTCCCTCTCTCAGACCCTGTCTTGTTTAGGAAGACATTGAACAGTAAAATAGCAATGCACGAAAAGAAGACTGGCTGCATTTCTCGTGTCTGTCTCAACATATTTTGGAACTATTTCTAGAAATGCACTCTACACTTGCGGTGATTAACTCTGTTCCTGCCACTGCCTAGCCTGGAAAGGCTCTCTTCTGAGGCCTGCTTAGATCGTGCAGCGGCTGCACAGACTGCAGTTCTTCTGAAACACAATGCAGGTAGTGTTGCAGTGGTGTATTGTCCCCCAAAATATAGGCCTACTGCACTGTTTATAGCGGCCATGGATCCATCAGCCAGCTTTCGTTTTTATTCAGTTAGCCCTTTGCATTCTGGGACCTGTAGTCACGCATTTACTAATTAATACTCGATACTAGCTAAAAGTGCCAAGCACGACCCAGGGCTCATTGACGGCTAAAATTAGGTTTTCAATAAAGTGGAACAATCCAACCCCTTACAAGCCCTGGGGTCTCTCACAAAGAAAAGCCGATGACCACGGGCTAAATTGCTTCATCCTTATTGGCGCTGCTGCTCAAATCAATGGCATCCATTTAAGGAGTTCTGAAGGATAAAACACGAGTGGCCCCAACTCGAGTTCGCATTAGGGCCCACATGCTACACGCAAACAGCCGCCGGCCGGTTGTACAGAGGTCAGTTGCAAGAGCTATTCTCGCTTTTCTTTTTAAGCAGTGCTTAATTTGAGTCGGTGGTTTCCGGTGCTCAGCACCAGCACTTAACCATCTACACCGTGCTTTTCCGGAGCACCACTTGCAGACACATTCATTTATGGCAGGCACCTGAATTTGTAGTGATTTGCCCAGAATCACAGGATGTTGAACGGACGCAGAGGCTCAAACTTGGGGGTATATTAACAAGCCAGGCGAAAAAATTATCGCCGCTTTAGCGGCAGAAAACTGCTGCTAAAGCGGCGATAATAGGCTTGATAATATGCTCTATGGAATTCTAATTGAAGCCCATGTTAGATGTCATTCACATTTAACATGGGCTTCAATTGGAATTCCATAGAGCATATTATCAAGCCCATTATCGCCGTTTTAGCGGCAGTTTTCTGCCGCTAAAGCGGCGATAATTTTATCGCCTGGCTTGTTAATATGCTCCTTAGTTTCTCCGTTCCGAAGTCGGCAACTCTCGCATTTATTATTGAGCAGTGGGAGGAGACGCGGGAGAAGCTGCGAGGCGGGAACAGCTCACTTGTTCATTACTAAACGCTTCCAGGCACTACTCCAGACGGGGCACGGTCGGCGGATTTCCTGACCTTTGAGACGGCCTCTGCTGTGGGCTTGGCACGGACTGACGCAATGCCAGCAAGGCAAATAATGCAGAGCGCACTCGGGGCACTGCCAGACCAGTGGGCAGCAGCAGGGACCCCGGGCACAGAGCAGCAAATAGAACTTGTTTTCACCATGCGGTGTAACCCTCGAGTTCCCGCGAGCTGCTCTGACGGCAGCTTTTTTGACCAAACTTAGTGCAAAGATCTCGAGTTGTAATACTGGCTTAGCTGTCCCGCAGCCCCACGTCATGCCCGACTCCTTTCATCAGCCATGCCTTATTAGTCAACGGGATGTTGCATTCTGGGGCTGGTAGTTTCCCATTTAACATTGTATGAATCGGTCCAGTATATCAGTACACAAATGTTGCCTAAAGAGCCATGACTGGGCTGGTCTGGCCAAGGGGCCACTTGGGATTATGTACCAGGCCAGGTGTGAATACCTCGTCCAGTACGACCTTTCCATTCCGACACATATGGTACCAGGAAAAACTACAAGTACCAGAATGCAAGAAATGTAGCCATTTACATACACGTGGACGGGTTAAAGTAATGTGTCTGCTCAGCAACTCTGATTAAACTGACTCGTACAGTTCTACAACAGGTGCACTAGCCAACCGAGCTTTCTTTAAAAGGCAGATGTGCGCGAGACGCTGTTAATGAATCCCTGTTATGTAACTTTAGTGTGTATTTTAAAACTAATCCATGTGCAATTACATGTATATAGATATACACATACACACTATATATTGATTCACATAAAAAAGAAAGGTTAAAGTGATGTCATAATTAGATGTCAAAATAAAACTAACATTTAAAAACAAAAAACACTGAAATTCAGCAGTTATAGTTCACTGAGCTAACCAAAACTTGCAGCCCTGCCATGCATTGCTTATTACCTCACATTACATCAATCATTTCGTGTTAAATGACATCATTGATGGCATCTCCGATGACTTCTCTTATAACCTCTTAGTCATATACAGCATATAGTTACTGTGTGAACATGGGTGGGCGCGTAGCATGGAAATATAGCAAATCTTGGAGACCAGTGTGGTTGCACGTGGTGAAAGTTACATCACAGAAGTGTGGGATGCAAGTATCACTCCTTGTAATACAAGATAAGGAGAGTGCACCTAATGTAGTTGCAGCGGTATAATTGTAAGCAGGGTTTGGCTTAATGCCAAAGCCAGTTCCCAAATGTGTGTGAGAAAGGCCAGAGTTTATGCTGACATTCGATGATCCCCCAGTGGAAGTATGGAAATGGGGCCCCTTTAAATAGTTGTCACAGAGTGCGATAGACAAATTATGTAGTGAGGGCGTTCTTATGGGAAGGTGTGGCGCCGCGGCCAGGGCGACTGACTCCGGAATCTGGGGATCACGGTTCGATCCCCGGCGGCAGATTAGCCCAGCACCATGTGACTCTGGGCAATAGCTTGCTTCATCTTCCCGACGGCCCCCAGCGCCTAGAAACCCTTACGGGTGATTGTTCACGCTTTACAAATGTGGATTATTATGGTGTGGATGTTCAACTTCAGAACTTTGCTGAAGATTTTGTCAATTTGAAGATTGCAGATGACCACCAAGCAACTGGCCATTCTAGCTCCTTGAGACCCTCACAGGTGATTTGTTGCACTTTATAAATCTTTAATTGAGTGAAAAAAGTAGAACGTGTTGGTGTCCCACTTCGAGTTGGTGTATCTCATTGAACGTTGCTACAAACTTTTGCAAAGGTTGGAAAAAAAGCACATTTGTGCAGACCTAAAAAAAACCACCAAAATCCCAGCTGTAATAAAGATTGCCAACATTGAGGCGATCTACAAACGCGTTGTGACACTGTTTAAATGTTTCTCACGTTGGCACCAACACCGCAGGCCTGCAGACAGTAATACCAATGTGCACTCATAACATTATAGTAGGAAAAATAAATATCTACATTCCTCAGCAGACAGAAACACGTTTAAAAGCCCAAAGAGAAATTATATTAAAATCAGTATTTGGGTGATCTCCATTGAGGATGACGTATCTGATGATGTCAATGACAAGGATGCGTGGGCCGACGATTGTGGATAACTCCAGCAAACAAAGACAAGCATTTGCAATGCAATAGGTCTCACATTTGCAAAAGTTTAAGCTATTGGCATTGTTCATGACAATGCCTTTTTTATCTATTTTATAAAACAAACACATGAATAAATGCCATTATCATTTACAATGCCAATAGCTAGTGATGCATTATTATTAGCAATGCCAACTGCTCACACTTTTATAATGCGAGACCTATTGCATTGCAAATGCTTGTTTTTTCTGTTCTTATTTTTATTTGTAGTCATTGAGATGGTTATTCCATAACTGATGTGATCATTTGCTTCCCCACCTGTATGTTCTCCTTGTAGGGGAGGCCGGGTGGGTTGCATGTAAATCCTGAAAATTCTTCAAGCTGAAAAACTGCGCCTACTGGTAAGTAACCATTTTGTTTTGCAGCGTGAATCCTTTTCTGGATTCACATGCTGTGCATTAGATTACGTAGCGGTTTCTCCCGTGTTTGGGAGGTTGTGGTGAGAGGAAGACTTTGCAGACAGGTGTTGAAGTACCTTTTGTCCAATTTGAGCTTCCTTACTCATTTGTATGTCCACACAGTAATGTTTTGTAAAAGTGTGGGGTGATGCCCATGTTGCTGCTGCAACAATGGGTACGTTGGCCATGAAACCTAGGGTTGCTCCCTTTTTAGGTCTCGCCTGGCGTAGGATGCACACATGCGCAGTCTCGCTGGCGAGATTTAATGACTTTGGTTAATTTCTGTAAAAGGCATTTAGCCCGCCCCTCTTTTCCATTGGCCGGCGTCACTGTTTATGCTAAACGGTGGCCAGCCATTGGAAAAGAAGCGTTTGTGACGTTTTTGCTCTTCTTTCTGAGCCGTCCCATTTGAACGGGCTTGTCTGCCTTCATTCTGCCGTGAAAGCTTTCTTATCTTTATGGGGCCATGTATTTCAAAACACATGGCCCCAGTAAAGACAAGAAAGCTTTCACGACGGACCGTGCTTGTTAAGTGGTAGCTATCAAATATTAGGAGTAAAGACAGTAAGCCAGAATATTCAACAAAAGAGATGCAGGGCACAACGCCTAGGAACCAAAGTCCCTCAATAAGTAATGAAGGGGCACATGATGAGGGACCTTACTGAGGAGAGACTGTGAAGGGATGACTGGTAAGGCAGGCACCAGGTGCCTCACCAGCTAAAAGGAATACATTCTAGGAGGTATCGGTCTACATTAGAGACACATTCGAAATAATTGACTTTGAGTCCTTTTCAGCACCTACGATGACCACGGAGGTGTAACTAGGGGAACAGAGTTCCTGATCCCAACCCTATATGGCGGCTTAAAGTTAGGTTTTGGTGGGATGGTTAAGTGGGTGGAAGTGTGCACATGTAAGATGTTTACACAAAGCCTAGGGGCTACCCCCTGAGTTAAGGTGACCTTCTGGCTGTTACTTACACAGTCCTTCCGTGGAGTCTAAGGTTTGCTCCGCTGTTGCTTCTATGGATATAATTTGTCTGTAATTTCAGCAGCACTTCCTGGTCGCAAAAGAACTGGTCCCACAGCTGCGGACATTCTGGTCGTGGCCTGGGGTGGGCGGAATCGGTAAGGTGGAAGGCGACCTAAGATTGGCACATTGGCGGCACCTCAGCCAATCGTAGTGTGCTGCATTGAACTTGCAGTGCTGATTGGCTGTGGGGCTCACGTGTTCCTTGGCCGCCCCGCTTCTGACAGTTGATGTGCGTGGCCACATTGGAGCGGCTGGGGGCGAGGCTTGGCTGGAAGCATGCCCGAGGGTAGGCGGTCAGGAGTGGCAGTTGAAAGCCTTTCTCTGTTCGTGCAGGCCAGGATCGGTTGTTCTCGTCCACGGTTCTGGCTGAGTAGAGTGTAGAAGGGATGGGGCTTGGAGCAGGGCTAACCCCGGGTGCCCAGAGTGAGCCATGTTTAAACCCTGGTACCAGGCCCATACAGCGGCTCGTCTGTTGACGAGTGTCAACCGGCCCGCGGCTGCTCATTCATCTGTGGCTCAGGCCGGGTCCAGGCACATGTTAAATGTCTAGCATTTATTGATTCTGGGTATTCCGTGTCAACTGATTAGATTCACCCTTTGCTCCTACATTGGCCTCTCCTTGGCATGCCTGCCAGACAACATGTCAAACTTCTGTGGCATGATTGACATGGCAAGTCCCGCTGCTCTTTTCACCCGGTTGCGCAAGTTCTTTAATAAATAAGCGGTGAACTTGTAGTTGATTTATTTTACACGATCGTAGGAAACCACATAAGCAGCAGCAGGCTCCTTGCATGCCCTCAGCTCCTTTGCAAACGACCACCCTGAAATTCCAGCGTGGCAAGGAAGCAGAATACAGCGTCACTACACAGTTCCCTTAACACAGCCACACTAGCCATAGCTGCCAAGGTCTCAGATTGCTTTTGTGTTATTTTTCTGTGGTTCAGTGTGCTTATGTGTGACATTTCATTGCCTTTAAGTGATGCTATAGAAACAAGCAGTTATACCTTGTGCCATTTTACACACAGAGTATAAACTGGGTAGAAATGGCTGTGAATGCTAGCTAGCATTTGTTTACTTAGCAGTTAGGAGTTACTGCTTAAGAAACACATTTACCTTCATTGTCGATAACAAAGAACATTATCACTGAAGAGAGGTATAATAAAAGAAGAAATCCAGGAATCCAACGAAGGTAGGATTTATTTATTATGCAAAAGATGTTCCCAAACAGCAGAGCTTCCTAGGTCAAACAAATTATCCAGCTGACTGATTCACTGAACATTTAAACTCAAACAATTATAATTAGGGCTCCCAGTTTTATGGTGTTTATATTTGTCATTTATGTCTGTATTTATCCATATTTATTTTTTGCAAATTTTACCTGTATTTAGCCATATTTATTTTAGGTTTTGTGAAAAAATGAAGCTGAAAATTGTATATTTCTGCATTTATTTAACCAGTTAATGTGCACTAGTGCCTGAACGCCTGACCGGTTTTAATGATATCTACACACTCAGATGGTAAAATATGCACTTGTAAGGAAATATGCACATTTTACTATTAATTTTGTGCAAATCTACTTCTGTTTAAGGCTTTTTACTAAAATCCCTAAATTTTTAGGGCTCGCGCCTGCGTTGCAGTGCGTAGCACTGCTCGCGCAGCAAGAGCCCTTTTGTATGGGGTTTTGAAAGCTGACCACACGCTTGTGCGTGTGATCAGGCTTTCGCCGTCAGGCATTGGCTTTCACTTTTTTTTTTTTTTTTATAAAAGGCACGCGATTGGGCAAAGGCGGGTGCATGTCCCGCCTTTGCACCGCCCAGTCTCGTCCGTGTCTAGCACGCACAGCAGCGCGCATTTGCCTCGCTGCTGCCGCGCTCCTCTGTGGTGCACACGCACCACTAGTTGAAGACGGGGCTATCACTGTTAGTTACACTTGCGTGGCCTTGCCACAACCCTTCAAGTGGCTTAGAGTGCTTTTACTTGGACGTGTCACCTCAAAGCACTCTGGGAAGTCTTTATTGGTTCATTGCCCTTTAAGTTATCTTCTAGCTGCAAATTGTTCTTGTTGCGCGTTAAGTTGCACGTTTTGTCTTGCCATGGTTAAGTTTCTCTTGATGTCTGTTCCAGTTGTGGCTTCTTGGTGTCCAGGCCTCGGCCGTCCCTTTTATAAGGATGCGCTCCGGGGTGGTGCTGGTTGCTGCCCGGCGCAGAATTCCCCATGACATCAGGCGCGCGGAGGTCAGGCTCGTATTCGCCAAGATTTTTAACACAACAACAATGTCTCAACTGGATATCATTTAAAATAGCAAGTTTAAACGCAGTGATATAAATCACAAAGGGAAGCGGAAAAAAGGAAGGGAGACCACAAGAAAAATTAGAAAAGAGGTATATATTGTAGGTAGTTAACAGCACTACGGTACAATCAAAGTACAAATGACCAAAAAAACACAAGTGAGCACTGGGCGTGCTGGTGATAGTGAACGGCGCAGTGACACAATGGGTGAAGACAGCGTGAACGGCGAAAAACAATTATAATGACAATGTGGTCAAGAAAAAAGATTATATACAGTCTGGTTTGAACACATTTTTAAATGACCACAGAGAAGCCAAAGTTCTTTGCTGAGGATTGTCGACGGCGTTTCAGCCTGATATAATTTCAGGCCATCATCAGGACAATGGTCATAGTTTAACGTATGCTGGGCGTAATACAGGTAAGTAGAGGGAATCCAATACAGATAGAATGTACGCAGGCATAAATCAGCGCCAGATCAAGGATTAAAGCAGTCGATGGTCAACGTCAAAATGTACTGTGGCCGGGAACAATGGATCTCCTGGGGCCAGGCATGGAAGTCAAATCTCGTAAAGATGGGTCCAAGGGTGATTAAATCGATGGACGGGAGCAAATCCTAAGAAGTGAAAAGACGGGCGAATGAAGCCAAGAGACACTTCCTCTTTCAGTTTCAGCAGGCATCACCTTCATGCCCTTTCCCCGTGCTTACACCCAGCAAGTTGAAGAAAAAAAAAAAAATCACAATTCACCAAGAAGAAGGAAACTTCAAAAGAGGAATTAATGCGGAGGAAGGGGGGAGTTAAAGTGTCGAAAAACTCACAATTTTGGAAAACAAAGCGTTGTGGTTCCGGGGCGCAAACACTCTGCTGTGGCCATCCAGTGTTTTTTCCACAAACTCACATCTTGATTCCGACCCCGTCACCCCCTCCTTTATCACTTCGAAGTGATGACCACTTGAGTGATTGCCTCTCTCGAGAAGGTGCTGTACGCCTGCACTTACAGTCGGACTAATGAGTACAACTACATAGCACACATGATTTGACTCGGATCTGGGCGCTGATGACAGATGTTAATTACTACCAAACTCACTGATACTTAGGTTATGACCTCGGAAGAATGAATGGCTGAGTTGGCCACAAATGAGTCGAACAGGATACTTTCAGGCTACACAAAGATCGCCCCAATAAGAGCATTAGTCCACTGAGCTATGTTAGATGCTTTACACCTGTTGTAATGGGGACTGCATTCAAGAACAAGCATTGAAAATGCAATAGGTCTCGCCTTTTATTAAGTTAAAGCCATTTGCTTTGCTAATGGTATTGTATACCAAAGCAAATGGCTTTAACTTAAAGGCGAGATCTATTGCATTTTTAATGCTTGTTTCAAGTGGAGTGAGCTGTTGGTCGCATTGTTAGTTCTTTTTTGGCATTGGCATAACATGATTGGATGGTTTGTACTATCCATCGTGCAATTGTTGCATTTGTGACCAGTGATCCTGTGTTGGTACGTGCGTAAGCGACAAACAATTGTTTTGGTTTGCGGATCTATTCCGTTTTTTGCAAATAATACAGCAACGCTCTCCTTACATCCAGGGTATGGAGGCTTCTCTCTCCTTTAGTTTTTGGGTTTTGAAGAAAACCGGTGGGGGGGATATTCTGATCTAAGTGTAATTTAGATACCACCTTTGGGAAGAAGTGTGGGTTTGTCTTTAAGGTTACTTTATCCTTGTGTATTTGCAAGTATGGTTTTTGTATTCTTAAAGCTTGTACCTCACTTTCTCTCCGTAGTGAAGTAATGGCGATGAGAAAGGCTGTTTTTAGAGTAATGTGTTTGACGCCTGCTGCATGCATGGGCTCAAAGGGTTTTGCCATTAGTTGAGAAAGTACTGAATTCAGGCTCCATGTGGGTACTGGAGCTGCTCTAGGTGAGGCAATTCTGTTTATTCCTTCTAAAAACCTTTTATTACAGGTCTTGTGAAGAAGCTTTTGCATGCTTTCCCTCTTGTGTATGCTGCTATGGCAGCAAGGCGCACCTTTATGCTGGTGTAGTTGATGTTGTTGTCCAAGAGGTAAGTTAGGTATGTGATTACTGTCTCTTGAATGTTGATTGAACTGATTTTCTATTTAGCGGTGCACCAGGTGGTATATCACTTCCATTTTGCTGCATAGCGTTTTCCTGTTGACTGTTTCCTTGCCTCTTTTAGAATTTCCATTGTTCGTTGAGGCAGCTTGAGGTGGCCAAATTCTATGTACTCAGGTGCCAAGCTGCCAGATGCAGCGCTGCTGGTTCCGGGTGAAAGATTTGGCCTTTTTGCATTGTTAGCATGTCCTTGTCTGCTCGATTTTGATCATTTTCCCTTTGGATAGTTCCAGTAGAGTTGAGTACCATGTTTGCCTTGGCCATTGAGGGGCAATGAGAAACATGTTTGCTCCTGGATGGTTTGCTTTTTTGTAACACTCTTTGCATCAGGGGTATTGGTGGAAAGGCGTAAGCAAAGATCTGTGACCAGTTGAGTGAAAGTGCATCCCCCTTTGACAGGTGGTGTGGAAATCTCGAGGCAAAGAACTGGCATTTCTTGTTCTGTACTGTTGCAAACAGGTTTTTAACTGGTGTTCCCCAGAGATTGAAAAAGTATTGTACTGTTTCAACTCCCATTCGTGGGAGCAGTTGTTTTGTATGCTCAGTTGGTCCGCTGTAATGTTGGCTACTCCTGGTAGATGTACTGTTTGTAGGTTGATTCTTTGAGCTACTGCCCACCGGCAGATTTCCTGCGCATGTTTGCTCAGGGGAAAGGACTTTGTACCTCCCGTTTTGTTCAGATAGAACATTGTTGTTGTATTGGCTGTTTGGATTAGGATAGTCTTCCCCTGAATGTGCTTCTGGAATGCTTTTAGTGCAAGAAAGACAGTTTTCATCTCCAGGAAGTTGATGTGTTTTATGGAATCCTGTTCATTCCATTGACCCCGTACTTTCAGCTGGTTGAAGTGTGCTCCCCAACCATTGAGGGATGCATTTGTGGTGATCGTCACAGATGGAGTTGGGTTCCTGAAAGGTCTCCCCCGTGCTACGCTGTTGGATACCCACCATTGTATCGCTGCTTGCACCTTTTGTGTAACAACCACTAGATCCTCCCAACTCTCTGTGCCTGGAGACTAGCTGTTGGTAATCCATTCCTGGAATGGGCGCATGTATAGGCGTGCGTGAGGGATAAGTGGGATGCATGATGCGATCATGCCCATCAGTTTCAGTTTTGGGTGGGGTACGCTTTCGGAGTTTAATCTTGCTACCAGGAAGGTTTTTTTCCCTTCCTGGTTGTGTGGAAGATTTCTTGTGGTTTATTGAGAAACCCAGTTCCTGTAACGTTTGGATAGCTGTTTGAACAGGATTGTGGCATGTTTGCTTTGAGTGTGCCCTTATGAGCGAGACGTCTAGATAAGGATAGACGTGGATTCCTTCCCTTCTTAAGTGTACCATCACTGCGGCTAGGCACTTTGTGAAGACACGTGGAGCTGATTTTATCCCGAAGGGAAGCACCTTGAATTGGTAATGTGTTCCATTGTGTAGGAACTGCAGTTAGTTTATGTGTCCTTTGTTCATAGGTATATGCAAGTAGGTGTCCTTGGGGTCTATTGTTGCCATGTAGTCTCCCTTTTGAATTTGTGGAATTAATTCTTGAAGACTACACATTTTGGAGCGTTTTGTTAGTATAAACCCATTTATGAACCGCAGGTCCAGGATTGATCTTAGAGATAGGTCCTGTTTGGGTACTAGAGAGTATGGTGAGTAGCTTCCTTTGAATCAGTCCTGGTTTGGTACTACTTCTATTGCATGTTTTTTTATTAGTTCCTTGATCTCTGAGTTTAGCTGTGTTTGCTCTGATTTCAAGAATTTTCTTGTTCTTGGTGGGTTTGCAGGTGGTGTTTTTGTCAGCTCTATGCAATAAAAGTACTTTACCAGATTTAATATCCAATTGTCTGTTGTAATATTTTGCCACTTTGAGGAAAAAGGAATTTTCCCCCCCACTGGTGTTTTGTGTGGGTCCTTTTTTGTGAGCGAGTCAGTTAGAGCCGTTTCCTCTTCCTCTAGCGGTTTGACCTCTGCCTCTCCCCTGAAAGGGCTGCTTCTGCTGTTGTTGCCAACCTTGGTAGCTTGCCTGCTGACTTGTTTGTTGCCCAGGGATTTGACCCTGTGGTTACTGTGAAATTTGCTGTCCCTGGCCAAATGTATCTCTTCCTGTGGGCTTTCTGTTGTTGAAGCCACCTCTTTTAAAGGAACCTCTTTGCTGTAGGGCTCCCATCGCCCTTACAGTCTCGTCCTTTTTAATCTGCTGAAGGGATTCATCCACTTACTTTCCAAAGTGGGGGTCCCCAAAGAATGGTCTATTGATGATGGAGGTTTGAACCTCCTGTTTGAAACCGGATATCCGGAGCCAGGCATGTCTTCTCAGGATGGTGTCTGTGCACTTCTAGCAGTGTCTGCTGCATCAAGAGCTGACTTAGGCATGCATTTGCCACATTTTTGCCTTCCTGGAAAATAGACCTTGCTCTTTTCTTGTCCTCTTCGGGGAGTTTGTTAGGAATCTCCTCATTGTCGTCCCACTGTTGGTAGCTGTATCTATTTAGTAGGGCATTGGAATTTGCGATGCGCCACTGTGTTGCCGCTTCCTTTTCCATTCTTCTCCTCACCATGTCTATTCTCTTACTCTCCTTCTCTGGTGGCGGTCCGGTATTGGAGACTGGATTAGCTCTCCTTCTGGCTGTGGTGACAATAATTGAATCAGGCACCATGTTTCCTAGAATATATTTAGGGTCCTTTGAGGAGGCCTTGTATTTCTTCTCTACTCTCATGAAGCTGGTTCTTTGAAGGCTTCTTTACCTTGAGCCAGAATGCTAGGAAGCATTGGTAGGTATTGAGTCCCCTTGGTGGCAGGAGCTGGGGTGTCCAGGAGGAAATATGTGTCTCCTTTTTCTTCCTTGAGGGTAACTCCAAATTGGTCTGCTGGCCACTTGACTAGGCCATTGTAGAAATCTATGTCATCTGGTGGCTATGCTGTAGATGGATAACTGCATACCTCCTCCTCTGGGCTTTCGGCGTTGAGATCGTTCCAGGAATCCTCAGGTAAGTCCCCGTATTCCTCTGGATCTTCGTCTTGACGTTCAGGGGTTGGGGAGGGGGGGGGAATTCGAAGATACCTTCTTCTCCCTCGGCGTCTTCTGCGTCAACATTTTCTGGCTAGGCAACCGTGGCTTTGGGAATTCCAAAATCCTTCAGAGAGGTATCGAACTCCTTCTTTTGTAGAAGTGTCACCATTTTGTCCGAGAGCCTTTTTCTTTACTTTCAAACCTCAACAGCCCTCTCTGCGTCGGAGGCAAAAGATTTTCTCTTCTTATTAGCGTCCACGTCCGATTTCGACGCGTAGTGCTTTTCTTCACAGATTTGTATTCGACCCTTGGCTTTGGCGTCGTCTGCGATTTTCCCTCCTTGGTAGTTTTTGGTTGGCTTCCATGGGGTTCTTTTATTCACAGCTGGCCCTCGATCGCCTTTTTGTTCGACGTTGGGGCTGCCTTGGATTGCGCCTCATGTTTGTGGCCCTTCGGTTCTGATGGATGTGTATGTCTTACCTTATCCATTTTCTTCGTTGGTTCGATCGCCTTCTTGTGGGCTTGGATTTTTTCGGAGTCCCCTTCTAGAATTTTGACGTCCGATCCCTCATGCGTCGATTCTGCCTGTACTCCACATTCTTCCTCGTCGCTAGAGAAACCCAGGTCTTTGAGGTAAGTTTTGTTCATGTTCTGCGATATTGTGGCTTAGTGGGCCTCGCTTAGTTTTCGGCAGCTTCGAAGTGTTTGACAGGAACGACGCGCAGGCCTCACAGTCCTTGTCCCGATGGTCTTTGGGCAGGCAGAGGTTGGACGTTGTGTGGGTCACGTTGAGCGTACTTGTGGTGGCATTTGGGACAAAATTTGAAGGGGGTATTCTCCATGTCCCCTACCTCGCCATTTGTGGACTAACTAGGTCCTCTGTGGATTTGGAACCGGAGCTTAAATCTTGTCCCTGGTTACGGTGTCGATGAACGATGAGATTCGAGGTAGTCTTTTTCTCAGATTTCTTGAGCTTTTTGGGGAAAAACTGAAAAACCTTCAGAGCTTCCTGGCTTGCTTCTAGACCCAATGGCGGAAAAAAGAAACTGAAGATTGCCACCACGCACAGCGGCCTCCAGGACACCATCTCACATCACACAGGGGACGTACTGTTAGAGGTTGTGCTTCCTGTACTCTTATTTTAGGTAAAATACAGGAAAACTCCAAGTCCCAGAATGCTTAGAGCCTTGTATACCTTCCCATGTAGCCTTGCACTAGCTCACGTGACTTCAACCGGCATATAGGCTGCCTGCTCCTTACCAACAATGCTTGGCCTCACTTCCTGGATTGGGACCATGCCCCTGTTTCCCGTTTGGAGCTTCCCTGGATCGGATCGTCGTTTGTCGAGTGTTCACGAGTTGGTGGAATCCTTTTTGGCGGATATATGCAGTGTGAAGATGCAGAATCGTGAGTGCGCTGCGTGAAGATGCAGAACCGTGAGTGCGCTGCATATTGATTTAGTTCATGCTTCCTCTGCACCCTGAACAACTTCTTTCAGTGCTGGTGGGGAGCGCGTCCTCAACTGGCGCCATGAAACTTTATTGAGAAATTTTTTTTATGTTGCCGATATCCTTAGCGCTGGCTCATCGCTGCAGTATTTTTGAATCTGTAGCACGAAAAGCGCTGTGTACTCTTGCCGGTTTTGTTTTGCCGGGAGCGCTGTTTGGCGCGCTATACAAATTGCCCTTTAACTCCCTCAGCGCAGGAACGCGCTGTGACTTTTTCGAAGATCCTGACCGCTGACTAGCAGTTTTGAGGAGATTCAACAGCCTTTCAATTTTGTTTTGGTTTATGAAGAGTCCAAACCTTTTTTGGGACAGACAGTCTTGCTTAATACTTTAACAAACCCAGGGACTCACATGAAGAAAGGACTTTACAGTATTGGAGAATTCTCTTGTTTATGAACTCGCCACACAGTGCTTTGTCCAAACGTGGTAGGTGTGATACAGCCAACACCCTCCATTCAGTTCGCCTCCTGTCCTCATTACCTGGGTGAACCAAAGGAGCAGGGGCTTCTTATTTTGAATCGTCTGTCAGTGCCTAAGTTTTAATGTGTGAGTATGAGGAGGTATACAAGGTTCTAAATACTATTGGAGGGTGGAGGGTCACGGGGAATCCTCTTACACTTGTCTTGTTGTTTTTGTCTTTTTGTAGGAACCCTGATGCCTATACCTGACATCCCTGTAGAAAACCCGGTGGTCCTTTCCGGTCTCTTCGCCCTCTAGGGGGTCCAAGTCTTCCGGTAGTGTGTTATTCCCTACAGGAAGCTGGACCCTGTGAGAGCGAAGGGGCTCTCTCTTCGCTCCTGTGGATCTCGGACTCTCTGTCGTGGACTCAGAACCGGACAGAAGGCCAAGCCCACGTATCTTTTACATCCCCTGAGCGAAGATGGAGCAAGGCGCTTCTTTTAATGCGACTAGGGTAGAACCCTTGCGCCTTGACAACCCTGACATTACCATGTCTGAATTAGCAAATGCAGTAGTTACCTTACAGGCAGAACTTAAAGCATTACGAGGGGAGAATCAGCGTTTGGTCACAGAGTTAGCCATAGTAAAAACACACACATCAGTGGAGTCCGTAGGATCAGGTACATTTCCCAAACAGAAGCGCAGTTATATACAACCAAGTCACTTCCACCTTCCGACCTCAGATGGATCTGTGCCTCCTGTTTCCCAGGCTGCCCCAGTTAATGTAACTGTTCTCACTCCACCTCATACTCCTTTGGCCATGCCAGAACGGTTTAACGGGGATAGCACTAAATATGCAGTCTTCATGAACCAGTGCCATCTCCAGTTCCTGTGTCGAGCGGCGGCGTTCCCTGATGATGCGGCCAAAGTGGCCTTCATCATTTCTTATCTGAGTGGAAACGCCGCGCTTTGGGCAGTTCCATTAGTGGAGAATGACGATCCAGTTCTGTACAATTTAGCACACTTCAAAGAAAGAATGCGGAGTTTATTTGCGCGACATTCTTATATGCAGGCTATTGACAATGAGTTACTGAACTTGAAACAAGGTACGAAGGATCTCCTTTCGTACATAACCACATTCAACCGGTTAGTAACTGAGACACAGTGGCCTGAAGATAAACGAACTTCATTATTTTATAGGGGTTTACGAGACGAATTAAAAGACATTCTGTCACAGATTGTAGACCCTCCCAAAGATTGTTCCTCCTTCATTGATTTAGTGGTCAAGTTGGACCATAGACTGACAGAAAGGAAAGGAGAGAAGTCAAAAGGGGAATACCCTTGTCTTTTTCTTTCCAGGTCTGACAAAAAAGACCCCAAAGAGTCGAGCGAACCAATGCAGATTGGTGGGGTTAGAGGCCCTCTAACGGCTGAAGAACGTGAAAAAAGACGACGTTTGAATTTATGCCTTTATTGTGGTAAAAGTGGGCATTTTGCCCGAGAATGCCCCGTGAAGCCTAAAAAATTAGGTGGTATTAACGTGAACAAATCAGGGGGAGTACCGGTTCCGGAAAACTGAAAGACTTGGGAAGTTTAGAGATCGATTTCCCAAGTCCTTCGGTCTCTCAGATCTCGTCATCTGTCTTCACCCACGTGCCTCTTGTACCAAAGCATTTCATTATTTCTGTGGTTTTCATGTTGCCCTCTCAACGGAGAAAATCTATGGATATTCTGCTAGATTCCGGGGCTACTGGGAACTTTTTAGATATAACTGTAGCCAAAGCCTTGGGGCTACAATTTATCACAAAACCTCATCCTGAAAGGGTTCGAGCTGTAGACGGATCTGAATTGTCATCAGGCTTGATTAAACATCAAACCCCAGATATCATCATGGTATGTGACAATGGTCATTCGGAAACCATCTCTTTTGATCTCATAGACACTCCCACATTTGGGGCCATTTTAGGAGTGCCATGGCTACAACAACACAACCCTCACATAGACTGGGTAGCTAGAACAGTGACGTTACGGTCTTCCTATTGCACACTGCATTGTTATAAAGAAACGGCGCTTTGGCAAACGCCTTTATGTTGTGCTACAGAGTTCTCATATGCCACGAACCTGCCTGCAGAATATCAAGAATTTTCTAGTGTATTTGATGAAGTGAAAGCGACAGCTTTACCTCCACATCGCGCATATGATTGTAGGATTGATTTAATCCCTGGAGTGGAACTGCCCGTCAGTCGAATATATGCATTGACTGAACCAGAAACCAAATATCTTCATGACTACTTACAGGAGATGTTGAAGAAAGGTTTTATTAGACATTCCACCTCCCCTGTCTCGTGGCCCCTTTTTTTTATTCCCTAAAGAGAGGGGGGGTTGAGAGCGTGCTTGGATTACCGTGCGTTAAACAAAGCTACGGTAAAAAACAAATACCCTCTTCCACTCATTTCCACTCTCTTAGATCAAGTACGTAAGGCGAAGATTTTCACCAAATTAGATCTAAGAGGGGCGTACCATTTGATCAGAGTAAGAGAGGGAGATGAGTGGAAAACAGCATTTCGTACTAAATTCGGGTTGTACGAATATTGTGTTATGCCGTTTGGCCTATGTAATGCTCCAGCAGCTTTCCAATTTTTTGTGAATGAGATCTTACGAGACTATTTAGATCTCTTTGTCATCGTCTACATTGACGATATTTTAATATATTCACAAAACGAGCAAGAACACGTAGAGCATGTAAGGCTTATATTGCAACGCTTACAGGAACACCAGTTATTTGCCAAATTGGACAAATGTTTGTTTCACACCAGAAAGGTAGACTTCTTGGGGTTTGTTATCTCGCCTGATGGGATTCATATGGATCCAGCTAAGGTCACTGCTATCACCAATTGGAAAAGCCCCAAGACAGTGAAAGAAATCCAATCCTTTTTAGGATTCGCTAATTTCTATAGAAGATTTATTCACCATTTCTCAGAATTAGTGTCTCCTATCACTAGACTGCTAAAGAAAGGGGTGCAGTTTGAGTGGGATAAAACCGCTGAAACAGCCTTTCAGGCTTTAAAAGACAGATTCACCTCTGCCCCCATAATCCGCCATGCCGATGAGACTTTACCCTATTTCGTGGAAGCTGATGCCTCACAGTATGCTGTGGGGGGGGGGGGGGGGGGGGGGGGGGGAGTATTGTCGCAGCGCAACAAAAGTTCAGGTGCTCTCCATCCTGTTGCTTATTTTTCTAAGACTCTCTCCCAAGCAGAACAGAATTATACTATTGGAGAACGGGAATTGTTAGCCATAAAGATGGCTTTCCAAGAGTGGAGGCATTATTTATTAGGCTCACCCCATACCATCACGATTTATTCTGATCATCGGAATCTGCAATTCTTTAGATCAGCTAGAGCCCTCACACCAAGACAGATGAGATGGGTGTCTTTCTTCTGTGAATACGATTTTATTATCACTTTTCGGCCGGGAGCGAGACATGGAAAAGCGGATGCTTTATCCCGGTTAGGTAAAGAAATCCGTATCACGGAGGAAGAATCAGTACCCATCATACCAGAAAACAAGATTGTAGCTTTGGATACTCAGGAGGAGAGTAAATCTGAATCCTTTCTTACCCAATTAGAACAGGAATATAAAAGTCTAGGGCAGGAGACATGGTTAGCAGAGCCCTTGAATACAGTGGTAAATGGCTTGTTTTACCATGACGGAAGACTCTTTATTCCCTCACCTGAAACACGTTCCTTAATCTTGCAGTGGTGCCATATGTCACCTCTGGCTGTACATCCTGGCAACGACAAGACTCGTCAACTATGTCAAAGGTGGTTCTGGTGGAAAGATATGCATCACGACATCTCTGCATTTTGCAAAGCTTGTTCCACCTGTGCACGTCAAAAATCTATGCATTGTGCTCCCGCTGGTCTCTTACACCCTTTACCTGTCCCTGAGTGCCCTTGGTCCACTATCAGCATGGATTTTATCACTGACTTGCCGATAAGCAGGGGTTATACAACTATTCTGGTGGTGGTGGATATGCTATCGAAAATGGCACATTTCATTCCTCTTAAAAGACTACCCCGCGCCACTGACCTCATTGACATCTTCATACACAACGTGGTGAAATTACATGGTTTGCCCTCAGTTATAGTGTCAGATAGAGGCCCTCAATTCATCTCTAAATTTTGGCAAGGTCTCTGTAAAACATTGCAGATAGATCACCGTCTGTCATCAGCGTATCATCCGCAAACGGATGGACAAACGGAGAGGACAAACCAAACTCTTGAGCAATTTTTGAGATGCTTATTGAGTACTATAACCAGCGAGTAGAGTCAGGCTCTTCCCTTAGCGGAATTCGCTTACAATAATTCTACGCATTCCGCCTCCAAAGTGTCTCCTTTTTTCTTTGTAACAGGACAACACCCCAAATTCCTCCCTGTCCCACTTCCCCCCCGAAATGCTAAACATTCCTGCAGTACACGAACACCACAAGAACCTTAAAGCCATATGGGAACAAGCTACCAGGGAATTACTTGACGCCAAACAGCAGATGAAGGAACAGGCAGACAGACATAGGCGCCAGGCTCCTGTCTACTCTGAGGGCGATCAAGTATGGTTATCCACAAAGAACCTCAGGTTAACAGGACCGCGCAAATTCTGGCCCAGGTATATAGGACCTTTCCCTATACTTAGGATTATAAATCCAGTAGCCCTGAAACTCGATCTCCCACCAGATTTGCATATACATCCTGTTTTTCACATTTCTCTCCTCAAACCCTTCATCCCTCCCTCTAGTCCGGAGCCTCCGCCTCCTCCCATCACTGTAAACGGTGAGCAGGAGTTTGAAGTCAGACGCATTGTGGATTCCCGCAGACACCAAGGAAAGTTACAATACCTAATAGACTGGGTGGGGTATGCTCCGGAGGATAGGACCTGGGAACCAGCAGAGAATGTACATGCCCCAGTCTTAATTAGGAGATTTCATGTCTTGCATCCCAACAAACCCAGACCTGTGATTAGACCGTTAGGGGGGAGAACTGTTAGAGGTCGTGCTTCCTGTACTCTTATTTTAGGTAAAATACAGGAAAACTCCAAGTCCCAGAATGCTTAGAGCCTTGTATACCTTCCCATGTAGCCTTGCACTAGCTCACGTGACTTCAACCGGCATATAGGCTGCCTGCTCCTTACCAACAATGCTTGGCCTCACTTCCTGGATTGGGACCACGCCCCTGTTTCCCGTTTGGAGCTTCCCTGGATCGGATCGTCGTTTGTCGAGTGTTCACGAGTTGGTGGAATCCTTTTTGGCGGATATATGCAGTGTGAAGATGCAGAATCGTGAGTGCGCTGCGTGAAGATGCAGAACCGTGAGTGCGCTGCATATTGATTTAGTTCATGCTTCCTCTGCACCCTGAACAACTTCTTTCAGTGCTGGTGGGGAGCGCGTCCTCAACTGGCGCCATGAAACTTTATTGAGAAAAATTTTTTATGTTGCCGATATCCTTAGCGCTGGCTCATCGCTGCAGTATTTTTGAATCTGTAGCACGAAAAGCGCTGTGTACTCTTGCCTGTTTTGTTTTGCCGGGAGCGCTGTTTGGCGCGCTATACAAATTGCCCTTTAACTCCCTCAGCGCAGGAACGCGCTGTGACTTTTTCGAAGATCCTGACCGCTGACTAGCAGTTTTGAGGAGATTCAACAGCCTTTCAATTTTGTTTTGGTTTACGAAGAGTCCAAACCTTTTTTGGGACAGACAGTCTTGCTTAATACTTTAACAAACCCAGGGACTCACATGAAGAAAGGACTTTACAGTATTGGAGAATTCTCTTGTTTATGAACTCGCCACACAGTGCTTTGTCCAAACGTGGTAGGTGTGATACAGCCAACACCCTCCATTCAGTTCGCCTCCTGTCCTCATTACCTGGGTGAACCAAAGGAGCAGGGGCTTCTTATTTTGAATCGTCTGTCAGTGCCTAAGTTTTAATGTGTGAGTATGAGGAGGTATACAAGGTTCTAAATACTATTGGAGGGTGGAGGGTCACGGGGAATCCTCTTACACTTGTCTTGTTGTTTTTGTCTTTTTGTAGGAACCCTGATGCCTATACCTGACATCCCTGTAGAAAACCCGGTGGTCCTTGCCGGTCTCTTCGCCCTCTAGGGGGTCCAAGTCTTCCGGTAGTGTGTTATTCCCTACAGGAAGCTGGACCCTGTGAGAGCGAAGGGGCTCTCTCTTCGCTCCTGTGGATCTCGGACTCTCTGTCGTGGACTCAGAACCGGACACGTACCTGGCACCAAATGCTGGTCGACAGCAACCGAAACAAGAAAGAAAAAAAACGAAGAAAAAAAAATAAGACAATTCCCGACCCAACCACTAGATGGTGGAATAATGCAAAGCAAGTGAATCCAGAAAAGGATTCACGCTGCAAAACTCAATTATGGGACCATCAATATGTATTCAAAATATGTCTAGCACCAAGCATAGATCAGAGATACACCAGTAATTACTGGTAAATATGTAATAAATAGTACAATTATCTGACATAATAAACAGATGATCATTTTTGTGAACCACGAGGCGCTACAGTGAGCAGACGTGACAACACAGTGATTGTGAAAAGTGTAAATAACCAAATACTGTGGAAGAAAAAAAACAGGCAAACAAAACATAAACAGCTTCACAAGTCCATTTATGATTGGGTCTCCGGTTTTAGATATCAGGTAACCAGACAGCATCATATACAAACAATTTGATTGACGTTTGAAGGGCTAATTAGGAGCAAACCAATAAGGGACACCATAGTAGTAGCTGATGTATGTTTTGATCCCTTATTCTTGATTAGCTGGGGTCTTCATCAGGAGAAAAGGGTGGGTCAATGAGCTGTAGCACCCCACAGCACAACCACATGGGCATGTGTCAGTTTGGTGATAGCCATTGAAAGGGCAATGAAAACGAAATCAATAAATTCATGGCGTGGAGGATAGAGTACATCTGCTAAAATGAGAATGTAGCACACAACGCAGGGGAGACGGTCCAAGTCAGCAGGGCAACAGTAAAGAGCAGAGCAGCTCCTCGGGCACCAGAGCAGTCAACCACTTAGGTAAGAGTGCGACTGCACCGCCTCCAAAACTGACTCGCTGTGAGCAAGTCGCTTCATATTCAAGTAAACTAGATTTAAAAAGTGGGTGACTTAAAAAAGCAGTTCGATTTCTAGAACGCAACCTGCCACAAAAGGCCAGGCTTACCTCTGAATGGCATCCTGTCGAGCAAGAGGTTGCCGACTGCTTTACACCAACTTGTTCTAGAGCACTGAGTAACAAGAGGCAACTCAATGGACTGTAAACTTCACCTACAGCCAGGTTGGAAATTTGTTTTATTGTGTGAGTTTGTTAAATATTATAGTTGTGCAATCTTCTGCAGTAAGTTAAGTTTGCACAAAGTTACTGCAGAACATATTGACCAGTCTCAATTGCACTGGCAGACTTTACTACACCTCAGCCAATGAGGCGTGCATTAAGAATAGGTGTTTTCTAGTAACAGCATCATACAGAAAAATACAGCTGATGCGCACAGCCAACTACCATGACAGAAAATAATACTTTAAAAAAATTTTTAACTAACATAAAAAAATTTGTCTGAAACTTAAATATAAAAAAAAAACTGAACACAAATCACAAATACACACAAGTTTGTTACCAGGTTTTATTTACAAAGTCCTGTGAAAGAAAACATTCACTGCGCCAGTGAAACAAGTACCGAACCAAAAGTAACAAAAAATAAAGTAGCAAAAATCAAAGTACCGAAAAAGCTGGAAGGAAAAGACCCAGCACAAGAGAGAACAGGAACGTGTAAACAATTCTGGAGCAAATGCCCCAACATTTATAGCAGCAGCGAGTAGAGCATCAGAACAGGCACAACCAATGAATGCAGGGGAAACACACAAACTGATCAATCAGATTTGAGAATGAATGTACTTGTGTTAAAGAAAAATACAAATCTCATCATGAGCTAAAACAAAGAACTTATTTTCAGTTGCACCTCGTTGCGGTTTCTGGAGTCACTTCTTACAATGGCATCATAACTAAACCATGAACTATAAAACAGTTGTGTGCGGCTAAGATTGTGCCCTCATGGGGTGGGGAACCATGCGTCACTGGCCAGGCCCTCGTTGGCCCACAGTGGAGTGCCACATCTATTTTGTGACTGTTAGGTGTATAAATGTATGCGCAAACTGGCCCTTTCCGACTTAAACGACAAGCTGTTGAACCACCTCAACGAGAACTAGGTCACCTAACAAGGCCTTTTACTCTCCATGCCTCGGTCCTGCCAGCATAACGGGCAAAGTTTTTTCAGCCTTTCGATTTGCAGGTCAGCTACCTGATCACCTCCCGCTGGAATCTGCCTGGGTGGGTTCAAACAAGCCTAGCAACTTACTTCTAGTCTTATTCTGGGGCACGACTGTTACTAGCAGCAGGAGTAATTTCATAGTATCACCGCCAGGAATATACTGAGGAGTATACCGTAGAAATGTAATGAGGCGTATAAACATGGCACCCAAAGTTAACCATTATCAGCCAACCAAGGGACACTTTTTCTCAGTGTTGACAACACCGCGTTACTGCAAAAAGGATGGCCAAGGAAAACATGGCATGGAGTAACGGGAGTGCATAGGCGCCATGTCCACGTGGGCCGGATTGTGGTCATCATCTTAAAGCGGCAGTGAAATGCAGTCTACATTTTTTGGGACAGGTTTATCCCCCGTTTTAGGTCTTCATCTAATCTGCCCATCATTTGTGCCAAATCCCCCTTTGCTTCTTTATAACGGGCTTTGGAAAAAAGGATTCAAGTTGGAGAAATTCAAAAAGTGTTTTATACCAGCATGCAGTTGTTCAACCTGAAAAAAGACCTTGAAACAAATATATTTGTATATTCACTCTCCCAGGAACCCAAACTGAAATAACCCTCCCAGCTGCCTGAAATTGCACTTAAGCCAATAAACCTCATTTTTATTAAAGGGGTATTAACAAAATGTGATTGGCTATTAAAACTAAACGGCTGAACGTGCACGGCTATGGTGTAGAATTGAAACAAGGAACACTGCATCAAAATCATGTTTTAACTCCACATTTAAATATTACGAATCCCAAAATGAAGATGAACGCAAGCTCAAACTCCATCTGTTCTCTGAACAAATGCAAAAAAAAAAAAAAAAGGTAAAAAACGCTGACCACATTGCGCTTCTGCCCAACAGCTAACAATGTTCGTTGATGCTGCATATAAACGCATAAAAGCATAATTTACTCTATAAATCCCGTTGCTCGTCACAATGCCAGCCCTCAAGTTTTGTAGCTCCTCTAAATGTTCCGAAAGAAGTAGACGATCGATCTAATTGTGCATCAAGACACAAGGTATACATACGTTTTGGATCGGTGAAGTGGAGTATGCAACAGTAAAGCTGCCTGACGGTTGCCAGGTCATCAAAGGGGCATCTGAAGTACATGGTGCAGAACACTAAAGCTAGACCTGGCAGGTCAAATACAGGCGGATTCCCTTTCAGTAACGGAGAGAAGGTGTGATTTGGGGCAAACAGCAGTCTTCATGGTCTTAAAAAAAAGTGGCCCTGAAAATGTCAGGACTGGTTTCATTTGTTGCTTGTATTTAAAGGTATTTGGCATGTCTTACAGGATTCTGATCTTGTTTTCAGTGCAGCCGTGATCAGTGCTGCCACTGGCCAACTCAACGGTACTCAAGTAACAGGACTCTCCATAAGTTCAAGTAGAAGAGGAATTCATCTAACCCGGTAACTAAGTAGGTTATCAAACAGAACGATGTCTTGTTGACCCTGGTGCACCGTGGCCAGAACAAACGAAATCCTCCTGCGGTAGAACCCCTTGTAGACACTCTACTTCAACAGCATTCCCTCGTGGTCTAATTCTCCTGTGTGACCCATCTCTGCCACGGCTTGTCCCCGGCAGCAGTCCCTTGAGCAACCTCTAAACCTATGCTTGAAACAGCTTTTTAATGATTTTACAATTTCCCCTTTGATTCCATCTCCCTTAAGCAAAAAAACTATCTCCCACAGGTGTTTACTTTTCTCTTGGGGCCATCTTTATGGTGTTGCCAACCTCTCCTCCATACCAGTTTACCCTCATACACCTTGTTCCTTGGTGGTATCCAGTCTTCCATACCAATAACATTCCCTTACAGCCATGTCTTCTATCCTTACCTCTCACGGGGGGATTATCTCTGCGCTGGAAATCATTCTTCCGTTCCCATCTACCTTTCGCTTACAGCCATCTCGGCGCTGGCATCCTCTCGAGTACAGGTTTACTTTCCTCACTGGCCCAAGCTTTCTGCATAGGGCTAGCTTTCGGTAGGGGCACCTCTTTTGTGCGGGAGACCTCTCCTTCATAACTCGCTCTCAACGGCCTTCCCGTTTGAGGGGTTAACATTTGTAGCGCCCGTATATAGTAACGCCCCCTACAAGAGGCAGGAGCTATCTACTCCACAGCTAAGCGCGAAAACTTAAAACAGCGTTACTTCACTTTTCATTCCTGAGGACTTGTAATGGCCGTATTCTTCAATTACATTTTTGGTTTTCAAAATATAACGTATACAACGTTCACAAATACCCCCAATAATAAAAACAGAAGGGCAGCTGGCTGGCAAGTCAAATCGGAGAAAAACTTCTTTACCCCACCAACGCATGCTAGAACCACGCGGTGATCACGTCTTTCCAGACCAGCGCAAAGTTATCAATTATTTGAATTAAGCGAGGGTTCTTGGCTGTGGTGTAATGTTAAAAATCTGAATTCTGCTAGACTGTGGTGAAAGACAAACAACCGACACAAGCTGCAGGCCCGTTAATGGAGTGGTTTGCCTGAACCAGCAAGGGGGCGTCAAACACACAGAGGTTGAATCCAAGCTCTCCTTCTCATAACTCTTCCAGGTCAAGGTAGTGGAAGGGTGTGACCACTTCCTGCCGGGCGAACATTCCTTTATCATGGTCCCTCATACAGCGTGCCCTCTCAAACAAAAGCAACGCGTCAACAACTAGCATTCTTGCTGATCGCAAAATCCCAGAAATGTTCATTTCTTCAGCAGAAGTCCAACTTATTAGTATTTTACCAATAGAAGTATAGCACCATCTGCCGGGTACTTTTGGAAATACTCGGGGTCAGAGATAGTTTCCAGCGCACTGATGTTTGCAAGTAAGTCCCACTTATTAGTATTTTACAAATAGAAGTATAGCACCACCTGCCGGGTGCTTTTGAAAATACTCGGGGTCAGAGATCGTTTCCAGCGCACTGATGTTGGCAAGCAAGTAGAAATAGTTGGGATAGAAACATTTTCAGGCAGATTGTCATACAAATCAACTGCAAGCCGAAAACACTGCCATGAAGGTGGTCACCAGAAATTTCACTCCCTTCCCCCAGCTCTTCTCTCCCGCTCAAAGACTGCATTCTGCCTCATACAAAATCACCATGCAAAAATGTGCATACATTTAAAAGGGGTATAAAAAGAAAGTAAAACACAAGTATATCTTTTACAAATCTTCGTGTAAAAACAAGTCAGCGTAAACTAAAGGGGAAAGCTAGCCCCTAACCCTGTAACGCCACATATAAAAATAAACAGATTTTTTTTTTATAGGAGTGTACCGCAGTGCAGGCAGCAGAAACTGGAGCGTGCTTTTCACTAACCAGTGTCACTTGGAAAATGAAACCTTTTACCGGACAATTCTGGAGTGTGGGTTTACCACAATGGATAGAAATTGCCCTTTTGAACCCACATTTGGTGGAATCACTCGGAGTGCTCTCATTTACATAAAATGCGCCCCTGAGAGTCATCCGTGTAAGGCCTGGAGCTCGCGGAGTGGCGCCCGCCTCAATCACAGCTCAAAGAGAGAGGCCGCGGTAGGTCCAACAGAGAGAAGTCAAGTCACTTCCATGAATAAGTCTGTGTGAAGCAGGCTCCAGGCTTTATGAGAAACCCAGCCCCGCCGCCCCACGAGCTCCAGCAGGGCGGCGTAGGCCCGGCTCCATCAGATGAAGGTGGAATCCAGCTGACTGCAATCCTGGGCGCTCCGGGCACGCGCCTCGAACAGCTGC
This sequence comes from Triturus cristatus, assembly GCF_964204655.1. Lineage (NCBI taxonomy): Eukaryota > Metazoa > Chordata > Amphibia > Caudata > Salamandridae > Triturus > Triturus cristatus. The sequence continues at coordinate 993,497,654 of NC_140580.1, forward strand.
TTGATCAGCGCAGACTTTTCTTGCTCCAGCTGCGTGATGCGGTCACTCTTGTCCGTCACCTCCTGCAGGGAAAGATGGGAGAACGGATGAGGTCAGAGAAACAGAGCGGACCATTAATCCAGAGAATCACGTTTAAAGACTTGTCGTCGGATAAACACATTCAGTTAGGGGCAGGGCCTAAGTTCTAAAACAAGCACTTGCAATGCAATAGGTCTCGCATTTTTTTTTTTTTTTTTTTAGAGATAGAGCTATTGGCGTTGTAATGGAAATGTTTGTTACTTATCAAGATGTTTGTTTTTAGCACCCTTTAAGTGCCCTTAAGTAATGTCTCACAGCTGCATTTATTGTTTTTGAAGGCGTTTGCATTATTTTATATGCAGTAACCTGGAGAGGACAAAGCAACTAAGTAATCACAGTTTGACTGCAAGCTGACCCGGCCAGATTTTGAAGACGTGAAAAGGGACCATCACCCCAAGCAGCTGTTTTTGTTATGCATCTGTACCCCTTGCAGGGATATTACTTGGGGTTCCTGTGATCCATATTTTTCTTCCCAGTGGATTCTCTCTGGGTGTCCTTATTTGTGGGGCACAACCAACGTACTGACGAAGACTTTTTTGTCTTGCACACTCTTCTGCAATGTGGCGCGGGTCCAAATGAAAAAGCATACCCTTGTGTGCAGGGCCAGACTTCCCTGCAAATTATGGAATGCCTCCATGGAATGGTGTTGCAACACATTTGAGTTCAGCTGAAACAATACCGGTATTATAAACACAGGAGAATTCTGGGTAACATGTACACGGACTACAGTGGATCTGTTATATAATGTAAAAAAACTAAGTAGGATCAAATAAAGCTCAGTTTAAATTGTACATCATAATGTGAGCAAATGCGTAGCCAAGAAGAAAACAAAAATAATTTATACAAGAATGATCAAAATGATTTACATTCGTAGACAATGCAAGAGAAATAAAAAAATAAATTTAAAAAAGGAAATCAAATTATACGTGCCAGAGAGGACGCTTAATAGGAGGCGCTGTCCATGCTTGAACATTAGATGAAGCGAGGGTTGTTGGAAAGATGACAGATCATCAATGCTGTGCAATTTATGGCAGAGATAAACTTGTGTAATGGATGGGAGGCAATGAGGGGAGATAAACTGCAGGGCCGTGGAAGCACTTTAAGGGCAGCTAGGCCTAACTAATCGATCGATGCAGTGAACGCAAACTAAAGATTGACAGGAGTTCAGGAATAAAAAAATCAATGCAAACACTTGCGAGCGTGATGAACAGGGCGGCCAGGGCAGCCACAATTATGGACTGCCTGGCCAATTAGTGCATGTTCTCAGTGCTATTAATACCTAAACTTGGCATACTTATGTTTGGTAATTCGATGTTTTGACACTGTGGCAACTCACCCTAGCTTAGGTGTATCTACTTCTGTTTAGGACTGTGGCGATGAATGGAGGCAGAAGGTAAAGAAGCAAATACAGATGCTTGTTCCAGGCAAAAGCAGCAGATAACAAAAGAGCTGACTGTACACAACACTGACCCTTCTAACAATTTTTACCATCGGAACGAGAGAAACTCTCGGACACGAGCATAGCCATAATGGCGGTGCACTGTATGATTAAGGTGCCAGCTCAGATGAGACACCACTCAGGCAGCGGTCACTTCGCGGGTGCTGGATGGTCCAACAACTCTACCTACAACAGCTCGCCAGAGCAGCGCTTGCGCGCTGGCTCAAGCTCAACCTAAAAATGTCACAAAAATTTCTCGCCAACGTTTGAGAGCGCAGTTCGATTAGGTAAACAAGTATTTAAGCAGTAAAGAACGCTCTCGATTGAAATTACTCGAAACTCACCAATACTGCTATACGTAAAGAGGAAGACATGCTGCAGCTAAATATTATTGTGCCGTAGCACATACACGCTTAATTGCCCAATAAGCAAATGGCAAGCTTGTCTATATCCTACCGGAATCAACGAATTAGAGCAGTCGCAGCACCAATGATAACCTGACATTAGGTTCCTTAGCCGATTAGATGATCAGGGTTTCCATAACCAAACCTAAAGTATCACAATTTTTGACAGCGAATAAGATAAGTCCTCACTGGTTGTGGCAAAATAGTAAAAACACACATTGCGGAGAGATTGTAACTTTTCTATTAATATGCTTCCCTCAGTTTGCCGCTTTTCAAAACACACATTTAACACCAGTTGTCCCTTTTCTCTTTTGGGACTTGCTTTAACATAGGTGTTGTACGGCTCTACTCTATCCTCTCTGGGCGCACGTAGTTCTTCCCTGGCGCCAGCGTTTGGTGTGCGGTGTACTTTGTAAAGTGGCAGAGCGGGAGCTGGCTTGACTGAGCTAAGAAACTACTGGGTCTCTGTGGGCGCCGCTTTTGCTGGTCCTTCGGTAGTGAGATTGCAGGTGAATGTCAGGTAAAAAGATGTTTGGTTACACTTTGCTTACTAGTGTAGCCACGTAACTCCACCCGGTAAGAATACTGGCTATAGACCCTTATTTTGCCGTTTTGGGTGGAATGTTTATATACTATTGTGCGTTAGTCTGATGCAACAACGCGGCCATTAAAAGTTTAATTTAACTTATAACCATTTTTACCATTGGAACGAGAGAAACTCTGACACGAGCATAGCCATAATGGCTGTGCACTGCCTGACTATAGTGCCACCACTCGGGCAGCGGTCACTTCGCGGGTGCTGGTGGATCCAACAAGTGGTCACGATTGTCCCAGTAGCTTCGAAAGTGAAGGCGCGTGCGCACAGAATGCTGAATGAAAATAAAGCACGCCATCATGCCTCAAGTAGGACAAACTCAATAAAGAATACAGTGCTTACCATGTAAGAACCGAAGTAAAGGGGCCAGTTACCATAGGAGGATACACATGACGACATGGCCGTATTAAGGCGGGACTAACAAGCCTACTGGGGAATCAGAGGCCAGCATTTACAAAGGACAAAGACACAAGCCAATGAAAAATATGGGCAGGGCTTCTCCACTGTACTCTTCATACAACAGATCGCCAGAGCAGCGCTTGCTCAGACTCGACCTAAGAAAACAGAAGTGGGGGGAACTAACCACGTTAGGCAGTACGCAAGTGACATCACGGCGCATGACATCTTCAATGGCATCACAGGAGGGGACATCAAGTGACAGCAGATCTTAAAACATTTATGAATGTTTTGCAGTTCTATCACAAGTACATTTGACCACAATACAACATTTAACGAGTGCGATTTTGCCTTGGAGTTGTGCCAAAAAAGTGACGCAACCCCGACACAAAGTCTGGGCCTCAACTTATACATTATGTTTTTTTTTTTAACTCTGCCACTAAGAAATTGGCAGCCAGGAGAAATGTGGCAAGAAATCTGTTCTGCTTAATTGGATGCAAAGTCTGCATTAAAAAAAATATATCTTATGGGAATAAGGCACCTGCTGCAGAGATCTTTATGTGCCCAGTAAATCTCAGGGAATAATAATAAAGGTGAGATAAGTCTGGAGGTTAATGCTTTTATTTGAGAGATCTAGGTTTTGTCTAGCCCCAGTTTTGATTCTAAGCAGCATAGGGGGTTAATGTGTCTCCTGCAAAGCAGTTTATGTAACATGCAGATGACAGATTTTGATTTTACGTAGCTAGGCAAGCGGGTTACTTGCTTTTAACACAAAGATCATTTTGTTACTTGCAGTTCATAAAATGTAATCCTTCTAATATGGCACAGTGAGCTATGATGGGCATGTAACTCCTACACTCTGTAACCCTCACTATCTTGTGTAACTCATTATGGACATTTATTTACACACATAGGATTTATTCTCAATGTATAATGTTTACGTAAGATGTCAAGCTCCATGATACACTGCATTGGGACGGGTAGCACTAAAAAAGACATAAAACACAATACTATTTAAATTGTTATTTGTGTAAATACTGGGAGAGGCCAAACACATTTGACATTCTTAGTGTATGCGTCTCGCTTATATACAAGGACTGAACAAAGGCAAACGCGTGCCTCTCTCGAGTGCCTGTGAAGTGATAAGCTGGGTGCCTTGGCTTGCCCTCCTTTGCATTCAAGTATGAGGCTCCAGATAACTCCAAGTCAGGATACTCGAAAACAAAAAAAAAGGAGGCCTGATGGCCCTTAACTTCGGCCTTTGTTTTGGGCCAGCAGAATTCAAAATAAGAAAGCCCCCTCTTCGCCTGCATTTTTTTTGTTTTGTTTTTTAGTTCTGAACGAAAGCAGACATCGTGCAGGCCCTGCTGAGAGTGTCCAGGTGTCTGAAACCAATACCGGGACACATTGCCCATATTTTAGAGAGGCCCGACTTCTTGGCAGGGTGCACAGCATCCACCCACTGAAAATAGTGTGTGGATGCCGTCCACCCGTGTGGACCCCCCAACGTGTGCCCTTGTTAGGGTGCTACTTGAAGCAAGACCGATCTCCACTCTAGGCACCTGTCCACGGAGGTGCCACGGCAGACAGACCCTACCTTCGGTCTGCAGCACACAGTGCTTCCTGTAAGGCCACAGTTTGCCCTACACCGGCTTGTGCTCACTTTGCTATGGGAAAGCCAGCCTGGACCCACCGGCTCTAGTCTTAAAAGCTGCCAAGGGTTGTTTGTTTGTTAAGATGTCTGTTTTTTCCAAAGAAGTCTTCACTCTTACACTAAACTATTACCCTTAGAAAATGCAAGCAGCAGATTCTGGCTACTCGGTAACAGTGAGAAGTGCACATCCTGAACGTGCTAGCCAAAGGAATTTGCAATTTGTTGAAAAACATTTTCACTTTAACTGAGTTCCGAGTAGCAATTACACACACCTTTAAGTGACGTTATGCGTAAGAAACAAAATTGTGTTTGAACCCCGGGCCAGCTCAAATTTATGCAAACATAGCTATCGATTTATTTTTAAAATCTATCCAAAATATCTTTTTTTTAACTGAGTGTCATAATTGTCTATCAATTGTAGCGAGTCTGTTCATAAATGGTTTAATATAACTGTTTAGTAAAGAAATTCATTTTCATACTTCAAATTACCTTTGGGTGTAAATGACAAACCTGTGATTTACAATAGGTGAAAATACAGCTAAAGGCTCTTTCGACATCTCAATAACCACCATCAACTCTGGCAGAGAGAACAGGCACAGCACAGGGAGCAGTGGTCTGACCTTCCCGCAGACACAGAACAAGCAAGGAACAGACACAGGCACGCCATAGTGAAGCCCCGCCCCGCCCCCACCCCACCTCCAAATAGATCATAAAGACTGACAGAGCTCAGTAGACCTTCCAGGAGCTGGGGGAAGGGGAGGGGGTACGGGGAGTTGATACTGTAAACCTCGAGAGCAAAACAGAAGGACTGAGAGAAAGTAAAGAAATGAAAAAAAGAAACAAGAGGCAAAAGCAAGCAATGGGTAATAAACAAATTAAAAGGGTAGGGATTAACGAAATAATCAAAATCAAAATCTTATTGTTTTCAGCCAAACTGGCCATGACAATTAGTTTAACATTGTGTAATTTAAGACATGAAAAAATAAGAAAGGATGAAAGAACGGACAAAAGGAACGACGGGTGAAAGGAGATTAATAAACCAGAAAGGGTAAAAAGTCGAATGGTAGGAAGTAACAGACAAAGGGAAGTAGTAAAGAAATAAAGAACAAACGTAGTGTTAAAAAGCAAACTAAAGAAAAGAAGAAAGACGGCAGGGAAATAAAAAAGGAAGAAAAAGACAATTGGTTGAAATACGGATACAAAAGCATGAAAGGAGTAAATGAGAAAGTAGAAAAAGAATGATAAAAAGATGAATGAAAGAAATGAGAAAAAAAAGATGGAAACACAGAAAGAAAGATGCAGAAGAAAATAAATGAAGTATGACAATACGTAAAATTGGACAAAAGGGCACGAAGATGAAACAAAAGATTGGAAAGTTTTAAATAAAAGGAAAAGAAACAAGCATTGTTAAAGTCAATAGGTCTTTCCTATGTGAGGGGCTTTTTGCCAGGAGGTAGCAGATCTTGATGGAGAGATCTAGCCACCTTAACAGAGTCCTCTTATGCACTGTCCTACCCTTCTTTACACCTGCGAAGGAACCACAGAGTTGATCATATACCCAAAGATCTTTTGTCTGGTCTATGTATAAGCTCAAAACATTCTTTGGAAGAAGGTGATGGAGCCTCTCTACCTCTTTCGATGGAGGAGGTGGACTGAAGAATGCTGGCAAAGTGATTGATTGACCAACATCACAACGTTAGGGAGGAAATCTGCCAGGTCCTCAACACCAACTTAACCGAAAAGAAGATAGCGTAGGGAGATTGTATAGACAGCACCTGCAACTCACTCACATGGTGTGACGACAGGACGACAATAGAAAAGACTATTTCAAGCATCAACAGCCTTAAGTAGCAATTGTGCATATGCTCAAAGGTCATACAGGAATGTCAAGACCAGGTTAAATGTCCCAAGGGGCATTACAAACAGTTTGGGAGGAAACATACGTGTCACTTCTTCAATCAAAAGTATATCTACTGGGTACGCTAACAAGGCTGTTTGGTCCAGCACACACAGAAAGTCAAAAAGTGATGATAAGTGACCTTTCACCAAGCCAACTGCAAGGCCTTGTTGGGCTAAGGAGAGAATAAACAGACCACTAGAAAGTTTGGTTTATGAGGCAGTTGGTGCCCCAGGCATCACACCAGGCAACAAATTTGTCCCAGCACCCAGTGTAGACTAACGTTGTTGAAGAGCTTCTGGCAATAAAGAATCTACCATCTCAGTCAGCAACTCAAACACATTCAAATGCCACCGTTCAATCCCCACGCATGGAGGTGCAAATTGTGGAGATTCGGATTGCAAGATTCTGCTTTGTCGTTGAGACAGGAGGTCCTCTAAAAGCAGAAGCCTCATCGCAGGGCAAGCGATTGGACTCCGAAGCTCTGCATACTATACTCGCCTGGGCCAGAGTGGGACAATCGAGATGAGTCTGACTCATCTTTCTTGATCTTCAGAACCCAAGGCAGGAGAGGGAGGGATGGGAGGGCATACAGGATTCATTTGTTCCATTTCAGTCAAAACGTGTCTCAAAACTAATTCCTCAGAGGAAACAGCAGCCAGCAAAATTGCTAACACTGCACATCCTCTACAGTGGCAGAAAGCTATACAAGGGGCTCCCTCCAGTGTTCAGAGATGACCAGCATCACCTCCGTATGAAGACGCCACTCATGATATGCCAGATGGCAACTGCTTAGGTTGCCCACTCTTGCATTTAGGGACCCTTTCAGGTGGTTGGTGACTAGGAAGAGGTTTCTGTTGTTCCAACTACCAGCTGCGGCACAGAGCTCAGGACCCAACTCTACACTGCCTGTTGCAATACTACATGGCAGTAGTGTTGTCCGTGAGAACATGCAGCAGCCTCCTTTTGATGGATGGATGGAAGGAAGGAAAGTTTTTTGAGCCAAACTGATCTCTATAATTTACAGCAGGGTGATGTAGGAGCAGGCTCTCTGCTGCCAGAGACTAGTGGCCTCAGATCTCTACCTGTCCAATGTGATTTCCTCCCCTCCACCCACACCGTCCTAATTAGGGATGAGGAAGCAGTACGATGGCATCCTTTGCCTTTCTCAGAGTCTAGTAGTCAACTGAAGGCACCTTTGGAGAGTAAAAGGTATACCTACTCAACAGGATGGTTGAGTGTTCATCAAAGTGCATTATGGTGTCAGAGGAAGATGTGGAAGGAGGAAACATGGTAGGGTGCGGCCTCTTTGGATAAGACACACCTGTACAATGTGATGGATCTCCAGCTAGGGATTCACTGTTGTATCCAGCTCCCGACATGAATTGTGGATGACAAACTAAAGTAGCTTTATAGCTGCTAGGGAAGGCTGCATTGGAGTACTATTCAACACAGAAGCACGCACTGGTTATATACTAGTACAAGTTATAATTGTTAACTAAAACAGTTACATTTAAGGTGTGCAGGTTGACACAGATTCACTCAGCATTGGAGTACCGCAACCCTGCTGCCCTATGCAGTGTCTGCCAGTGCCACATTCACAGCCACAAAAGCTCTGGGCAGTCTGCTGCACCACTGGTGGGAAAGGCTGCAGCGGCCTAAATACCAGACACCTGGTATAACCTCTGAATGTCCTAAACTGAAGGGGAAATGGTTCAGCAGGTGCCAATAGCACAAAATAACTTGCTTTGGTTCGGCTGCTTTCAAATTTCTCTAGTGCCAAACACGCCTTTTCCCAAAGAGTCAGGACCCACTGACTGCTTGTTCATTAGGGATGCTGACACATCACCTGAAAATCTGGTCCACCTCAACCACGTGTGCCTCCTAAGCATGGCAGTGGTGTCAAGGCTGTTGGCAGGGTGTAGACCCAAATGGATTAGGCACTTTGATGCATCCTGTCCAGGTATTTTCTGAGCCAAAGAAGCTCTGAGGTCCTCCAGAACTGCCTCCAAGATCTCAGTGATCATGTCCCACAGGGCATGCTTGTACCAACTCAGTAAACAAACCACATTTATGACCCTAAAGGTCAGGCTTATGGATGAAAATATCCTCTTACCAAAAGCATCAATCCTTTTGTATTCCACATCTGGAGGAGTTGTCAGCAAGGAATTAGGATTCACCTTAGTAGTTGACGCCTACAAGTTAGAATCACCAGTGTAGGGCATTAGTTAGGAAGTCCAGATCACTGTGGGCAGGCCTATGCTGCCGGGCACAGGCGAGCCAGTAGGAACAAGACTAACATGTAGCCATCAAGGTACCAGTAAGGGCATTAGTAAATGGTCATAAGAACTCGGACAGTGACAGCCCTGGTTGGAGGATTTCTGTCAAAGCACTTGATTTTGCCTCAGTGGATAACAAAAGCAGATTTAGCACCTCAGTGGCCCTTTGGACCATTGCTGCAAATTACACTTTCCTACGATGGTGGCCCATGAGGCGAGTCAAGGTCCATTTCAGTGGGAAGGGTCTAGGCCACTGATATATAAATTAAAGTATAATAAATCATCAGTAGAGCGAGGGAGGAGTAAACCACCACAACCATCATTATCATGTGTCCTGGGGTACGCTACGCATCTCTTCTATAGGGTCAGAGTCAAAAAGAGAAGGGAGCCTCTGCTGACTGTTGCGTTGCGGCAGAGGCACCGGGTTAAAGTCAGGCTGCTTAATGAACAGTTATATTTTATGATCTAGTATGCTGACACTGGCTCAGAGTCTCACATGGGCAATGGCACCAAAAAATCCATCTGCGCCAGTACTGCAGCAAGCTCTGCGAATCTTCTGATTGGCATCGAAGTCTGTATCAGAGACAGTAGGAGCCTGGTAAGGTTTTGTGCATAAGAAAACCCCTGGGTCTATTGGATAAGGAACCTTACTTTCAGAGTAGTCCTGAATGCCTTCCGCGATGCAACTCGCACCCAAGCTGGCTTTTACCACAAGGGCGTAATGCCACCTTGAGTTTTCACCAAAGTCAAGTTGAGGCATGTTACCTCACGATTGCGGGTAAAACCAAACTGTGGATCCCTCATCAAGTGGCGTTCCACTTCAACCACTGGTTTTGTATATGGCAACTAGCCCTTTTTGTTTCTATCATTTGTTATTTACATACATTTTGCAGAAGCTTCCATAAGGTCCTGAAGAACGCCGCCACACCTGTGTTGAGGGTATTGGGCTGAAACCGGTCAACCTACTTTTTTACTCAATGGCAGGTTGAATCCTCTCCCGTTATAGCTCAGTCTTAATCCTGGTCCAGGGGCACCTCAATTAAGTCTACTGAGTACCCTGGAGCTAGTTTTAACTCCCATTTTCTTTGCTCTGCACCCCTCACCACATCCAGTTCATATAGAGTATTTATTTCTATTGAAACATACCAGAGCTCCTCCCTCTCAGATAGGGGAATGTGGCCCACTTTGTGACTAGGTTCACAATGCGAGGAGATAACCCGATGATGAAGCAAGCCACCTTTGGGTGGGTGAGGGAAATAGTCCTTTAAAAAGTACTACTCTGATAGTACTCTTCCTTATCCAATAGACCCAGGGGTTTAATTTGGGATACTGTTCATTGAGTAGGGGAGTCAACCCCTGTGGGTCCTAAAACCTCCTCTAACCCTTCTAGTGTTCTGGTATCAGGGGAGAGCCTACCAACAGTAATCCAAGTCGAGTCACCTGAAGATTAGTGGGGCTAGACCGTTCACCAAAGCGGGCCAGAATCACACAAACATATGCAGCATGGGCTCCTTGAAGAAAGCGATCTGCTGCAGAGTAGAAGGCGGCCTGGGGAGCTCTGGGTATGTATGGACCACTAAGGCTCTATTCCAAAACCAAGGTCTTTAAGTTAGTGCGCTACTGATCTTTATATTCTCACGCTTTCTCTTTAGAGAGAGATGGGATCAAGTCTCCCTTCCTTTTACGTTTTCATTTGAGCTTTGACTTACCCAAAAACTGAGCTAGAAGAGCTGCGTTCCCAGGAACAGCATTAATACTGGGAACAAGCCCTCAACTTGGAAGAAGAGCAAGACCTGAGCTTCCACTTCTTCTTGTGTACTGCGATTTAAGGTTTACCCTTCAGGCCCAGAACCGCTCCAGTTGGGACTGGAGCCCAGGTATGAAAGACACAACCCATGCGAGTAAGTGAACATCATCCACTTCTGACACTTTCTGCATGGTTTGAGGCCTGTAGGTTTCAGAAGGGACAGGATTTCCTACTCCACTGCCATAAAATTTTGAAGTGGTCATAAGAATGACAAAAGTTGGGGGTGGAGCACTTGATCCATGTCAGAAAGCGCAGAAAAGAAATGCCAGCGAGGAGGGACAGCACATAAGTTTCCATTCAGTCATATTCAGGGAGTTACAAAGCCTACATAGATCCGCACAAAGCATCTGCCAGCACACAGGAGCATCGCCGTTAGAATTTTTTGGATTCAATTTGGTGCCTATTCATATTCTAAAGGCAAGGAATCTAAAGTTAAAAATATCACCCCCCAAAAAAAATCTAGGCTAGAGATGGCTAATCCTTGGATGAATCATTATTTTTTTTTAATTTGTTACGGAATAAAGGAGGAGACATGGTTTGAGGATTAATTTGTTTTTGAGAAACTCAAGTAGAAATATTTCTCTGCTTAACCTATTTAATCATCTCATCTCGAACTTATTTGAAACCCCCTTTAGGCAATGATTTGGCATTTATTTTTAAGGCTTTTTTTCATTGAATTAGCAGAACTTCAAAGTAATCAGAAGTTATGCAGCAAACTTCACTCAACTCCCCACTACGCTGGGAAAAACGTATGTCCAGCTCCACTGCACCAGTCGCTGAAAATAAATCCGGTGAACTCCACTGTTCCAGAAGTTAGGTGTGCCCAAGGCTGTGGAGGTAGAGTATGGACAAGTTGAGAGGGGAACAATTATCAGTAAATTACTTGTTTTGTGTATTATATTGATGTCTACACCCTCTAGTGAACAACAAATGTTAATAAACTGTTATTGCCCTTTTTCTATGACATTATGTTTGTGTGTAAGTTGGAGGTGGGGATATCTGTTTTTTTTTTATTTTTTATTGTATATTGGTATGTGGTGAATGATGGTAAGCAGTGGTTTCCGGAGCACACGGATGTACAACTATACGGCATACCTGTAATTTATTCGCAGTTTTATTGTATGTTTCTCACATGGCATAGACTGGTGAAAAGTGGTGTTGGAAGCCATGCGGAAACAGGCTGTTCGTACTGTGTTGGCGACAAAGAACTGCGTTTGCGGCGATGTTTGTGTGTTGTGTTGTTTAGTGCTGTTCAGAGCAGAATGATAGTTAACTATAGGCATTTTTGTTGTGCACTGGACATATGCTAGATGTGCTTCCTAATGTGTTCTGTTGGATGCCCTGTGGGAGGAATGCAAAACTGTACATGCCCTGAAAAATAACATGATTCCTGGAAGTTGGAAAGTAGGTTTACATCTACAATTCAGGTCATATCAAGCCCATTAACGCAAGGATTGTCTGCTGCTCCGACAGCCATGATTATTTACAGCTAGTCACATTTTGTAAGTGTTTCTGGTGCATTATGTTGCCACAAACACACTGTAAACTGCATAAAATGCTGCTCTGTGCACCTCCCCCTTTATTGATCTGTTTGTCAAAGTGATTTTATTCTGTCTCTCATAGGTTCATACATTTCAATGCTAGCCTATACCCCTTGAGCTTTTATGATCTACAGGCTCAGTACACCCTCCCCACCATCCACAATCCTAAAGCACACATTACTTTCACACATTTACTTCTATGATCATCCATACCCCTGGCCTCTCAGCAAAATCAAACCTCGCCGAACCCAGTATGCCATTCAGTGTATGGCATTACCTTTGTCAGGAGTCGGTTTTGTTCCTTCAGCATGTTGATGGACTGCTGCTGTCCTACGGTGGTGAAGGTTGGAGATGTGACTGCAGTTCCATTGATGGCAGAGGATGACACACTTTGGTGCTGATAAAGGCAGAAGAGGAGACAGTTACAGATAAAAATATTTAATATTGTAAGCAAAACAAACTGAGGTCAGGAAAGTAGAGGAGTTCAATTTAATAAAATACTTACTGCAACCTTTAAAACGTGGCTAATCTCTCTTTTTCCTTTAGTTTTGTCAAAATGGTCACATTGGGCAGTATTGCAGATCGTTTATTTAAGCTGTTGTACAGCACTACCAATATGTTATGTCATCTTTGAAACAACAAACAAAGAAGCAATGGCAAAACCAATAGGTCTGGCCTTGGGAACTTACACAAGGCCTCATTACTATGGTGGTCGGACATCGCAGCAGAATTGAGACCACCCAACAAGTAGTCAGTGGTCCCACCCGCCATATTTTGATAAGACCACTGTGTAGGCAGTCGGAAACTGCATTTTTCTACTGCAGCTTTTGCTGCAACCTGGAAAAAGCCTGCAGCACAAGCCGCAGTAGAAAAAGGCATGTTTTCAAACATCCATGTACCGCATGCCAGGCACTATGTGGTGCCTGGCACATGGTGCATAGATGTTTGGGGGAGGGCACCACATGTGCCTCCCTCGCCACTTAGGGACAGAGGCCCTGCTTGGGGCTCCCCAGAGTCCCTGTCCGACAGCCTTTTCATGGCAGTGGAACCGCCATGAAAAGGCTGTGGGAAATGGACATACTAATCCCTACGGAGGTGCCTGCACAGGCCCCGCTTCCATTGTAGGGATTAGTGTCGAACCACTGTCGCGACGGACTCCTTGAGTCTGTACGAGACTGTGGTCCAACCGTCTGCTTTGTAATGCGGTGGTGCGACCGGAGGCCTGGATGTCGGTGGGACCACCACCCTATCGAAGGTAGTCCCACCAACATCAAAATGAGGCTGTTTTTGAAAGTAATAAAAACCTCAAACGTTTAACAAGCATTAAAAGTAATGAGAAGAGATGCTGCCTTTTGAAAGTTTGCTGGAGTTCTTTTTAGGTGGATGTACACATGTGGTGTAGCAAAATTCCATAACGTGGGTGGATGCAAAATTTGAATGACACTTGAACTGACCAATTGACGAAGAGTGTGGATGGAAAACCCTTGTATGTATATACATATGTATTTTAATTATGATTTTGGGGGAAACGTGAGGCTGGTATTGCAGCTAAAGCTGTCCCTAGGCCAGTAATACAAATTTGTACATAGTCAAATATTGACAATCCTTTAATACTTCTTTGCCACATCTGTACAGCTTTTCAAAGCAAAGCAGACCACTTTCCCAACACAAAAAAGAACAGATCCAATCTTGCTATAGTGCACATTTTAGCAAAATAATATGCAGCTGTGTGGTTTGTGGAACAAGTCCTGTGCTAGCCCAGCACTTGCAGATCTATTAATTGCAAATAGCTTGAACAAGACCAAAGAACAAAAAAGTGTTACAGAGAACAAGGACAAAAGTTTAATAAGCGAGCAAAAAAAAAAAAAGTTTCTAAACTTACCATCCATTTTGCAATATCTTCCAATCTATTGGTGGGATTTGGGAATACAAGTTTTACACCAAGTTTTACAAGGTTGCCACTCACCATGACCGTGTCAGACAGACAGCAGAGCGTACTATTTTATTTATTTATGAAGTTTTATTAAGGGCGAACAAGACCAAAATTTGGTGTTGGGAGCACTGTACAACATAACAATAGCATCAAATGTACAAGGAGTAAGTTATAGAGTCACAGGGTGGAACCCGAAAGCTACACAAAGGGGAAAACAGATGATACAAAGAGTCATAGTAAAAATGGCAACAATTAATTCAAATTGGTACAGACAGTCGCTTCAGATAGGAAGGAGATTATTCAGTGGTCTAATTTTTACTTCCTTTTTTAAAAGAGTGAACGAAGGGATGGTCCTAGTCTCTGGAGGAAGAAAGTTCCACATTTTTTATGGCAAGTCTGGAGAAAGTTCTCTTATGAGATTTCTTTTTGTGAAATTTTTGGGATTTCAATAGTAGAGAGCTTGGAGATCGCTGATCGTGACCGGCATCCGATCGGATAAGTCATAATTGATTAGGACTCGTTGAGATCTGTTTTGTAGTAATGAGCAGAACCATTTTAAGACAGTACCAGAGAGACCCATCCTATGTTCGAAGAGTGAAACAGACGGAAGGCTGACAACAACATTGATTCACTACTACTGTGTGGTCAAGGTTATGTACAAAGATTTAGTAACTGGATTTCCAAAGCATGTGTGAGTGAGAGTAACCCACATATGAAGTTAAGCTTGTATACATTTTTATGTTCTCTTCCCTCAGCTAAAAAAGTACCTTGTTTCTTTGCAAATGGGGTCAGTTACAGATTCACACACTCTGGATAGATCACAAAGACGCGCCTTTACTCTAATAAGAGCTGGTGATGGAGATGGGAGCTACATTATTATGATTTGGTAAAATACTACTTTTTCAAACACCATGTAATTTCTCGCATCAGTATAGTAATGCAGTTTATAGACCCGTACACCAGAACATATCACCTTATAACTGATTTGGAAAAGTATTTAATGGGAACTGCAAAGAGTTTCACAAAAAGAATATTTACTTCTTGAATGGAATATGTAGAAGTTTGTTCTTTGTGCAAGATGGGTTAGACCCCGATCGATAACTCACTGAAAGGAATGCCTTTGAAAGCGACCACATTAGGGAATAGGATTCTTGATGTGGAAGCAAGCAAAGCCTCACAGTAACTTATATTTTGGTTCCATAGTCCTCTCCAAGACAGCGATTGGCCTAGAACTCAAGTATAGAGTGCAGCACCATGTCATTTTAAATCAAGTATCATAATAATAATAATTATTATTATAAAACATTTTTGGTGTTCTTTGAATCTAGAAATTGGTCCTAGAAGTATAGATTTAGTGGCTTCACTAACTGAATACCAATGTAAATAGTAACTCCAAATAATAATAATGAGACTTCGATAACTGAATCATTTAAGAATACAAACTAAGCAAGTTGAATGAAGGGGCCATACCCTCAAGTTCTGGGCAGACCATTGCTGGGGTTTGTGAAGATCCCTGAAATCATGAAAGGCAGAGAGCCACATCAGGGTCTTCAATCATCTCACAGTCACACATTTTGATGAAAGAAAAAGCCCGATGGTCTTCAGTAAGTGAAGTGACCTCTAACTGACGAGATGGAGGAAACTTAATGTGATGGACAAGGATAGTACATAAGAGGTGTACTACAGGTGTATACCCAAATACCCTGATGAAGCCCCTAAAAGCAATTCAATGAGAGAAGCGGAGTCAGTCATTCGAGGACGTAAAGAGAAACATTCTAGCCTTTAACTTTGACTTGTGCTACCTTAATGCATTTGGTTAATATTGGAGACGCTAACATGAAGGTGGATGGAAACACTTGAAAAGTAATAATGCTGATCTCCTAATAGGACTCAGGAAAATGAAAGAAAACAGGGTAAAATGTCCTTCTCTCTAGGGAGGGGTCAGTGTCCTGCATGGATCTCATTGGCATGTTTTTCGTCGACTCCAAACATACCAAGACTGGACGTGAACTTTCGTACAAGTCTCAATAAATCTCCTAAAAGGAGAGTGATGGGAATGGATCTTTTAATCAATTGACGAAGTGTTTCCACTCCCTTCTGAAGTACGTAAAGGTGTGGTTCCACCCAGGTCTGAATGCTCTTGTGCAGCAACTGAGGGTAGCATTCCCCTGCTGCACTGTACAAAGCGACTGCATTTTATACTCTCAAGCACCTGTTTTCCATGGGAGGGATGATCTTCTTTGGGAGAAAGAGTTGTAACCAGGGATGTAGAGGGCATGGCTAAAAAGAGCTGAAGTGGACTTCGCATTTCCAACAACAGAATCTCAGCTGCTGTGAGTGACTGTCTGTACTCACTGGATAAGGAATTTAAGAAGGGGAAACGCTTGCTTCCTTTGAAAACAAACTAACTGTAGCTGGTTGGTTGCATAAATGCTGCTTTTGGATGAAGGGCCTCAGCATTCATTGCTGTACAAAAAGGTTTGATGCCCTCGTGGTGGAATTCACCATGCTGCTAAAGATCATGGAACTGATGAAAATCCTAAGAACACCTGTATGTGCTTCAGGACTGAATCATGAGATCAGAGTGGGAAATTGCTCCATGAATGTCAAGTCTCTAGTCATTTCTCTACAGCTGGATCAGCGGTCTTACACTGCTGCTCTAAATCCGCTCAGACACTAGATTACTTACATTTGAAAAGACAAAAGATTTCTGCTGCTGGACGTCAGGCACAACCTCAAATAGCAAACACAACCAGATGATGGAAGGAGTGCTGAAACTTTTCAACCACCCACCCCCAGTCAAGAGATCTGGGTTTAATCCATTGTTCTTTTGATCACTATGCCAGCCCAGTTTGGACCCAGCCATATGCAGTTTAGCCTTGACCCTTCTCCTCTTGGCAATTCGGACTGGACTGTTCCCATGTGGAGCAAGGTCAAGACTGATTTGCATTTGGTTGAGTCCGAACTCATGGCATGGTGAGCAGAAAAACGATGGATTTAACCCAGATCTGTGGCCGGGGGTAAGTGTTTTACAATGTTCAGCTTTCCATCCATCATCTTTTTGCGTTGCTATAGTTGCTTTAAGTGGGAAGGGTATGCCCAGACTGGAATCCCGTGCTCACTGTGCCACTGGATTCAAGCTATCGTGGCTGATGAGGGGTGATACCCCGAAACCGGTCCTAGGATGCTTTTTTCCGGTCAAGTGAGGACCTGGCTTGGCAGTTTGTGCTGGACTGTTCCAATGTGGAGCAGGGTCAAGACTGATTTGCATTTGCCTGGGTCCGAACTGGGGTGCCATGGTGAGCAAACAAATGATGGCTTTAACCCACATCTTTGACTAGGGGTGAGATTTTGGCAATGTTCAGCATTACGTCCATCTTTTTGTGTTGCTACAATCTGAAATAGCCCGGCAGTCTGGCATCAGAGCACTGTGTTGCAAGTGGCAACGAGCGTAGGAGCAGTTACAGTTTTTGGCATTACTGATCTAGAAGAACACATCTTCCTGTAGTAACTATCCACACTGTTAAGGCAAATAGAGAGATCACTGAAGTGAAGGACTGGGTGGTCTGCATTTGGTAGGGTTTACAAATTTAGGTGCAGGGTGGTCTTGGATATAATAGAATCAATTAGGATAAGCATTATTTATATCCGGCCAAGAAGCTAAAACATAGGCTCCTACAGAGGTCAGTAGGGGGCTCACTCTAGAGGCGGTTTCAGTTTTAGAGTAACGCAAAACTGGATAGCTGGTAAGGTCTCCACGAGCTAGGCCAGACAAGGCAATAATTTAAAGGGCGGTGACCACACTTTGTGTGCTCTTTAGTAAGCACAAGCCTTGTTTGGGCCCCTCTTTCAGGTTAACATGCAGTTATGACCACATAACAATAATCTGGTCAACAGTGAAGTCTTGGCTCAGGCATTGGTTTCGGTATGGAGTATTCTTTTGGTACTACTTTTTGTCTCCCGTGTCCGGTGATGAAATCTAGCCAGCAAATAAAGACCCCAAGTGACTACAATTTTCAAGTCACACTTGGGACGTGGGAAGAAAAGCACCAGGACGCTCCAGGTTGTTAGGGACACAGTCTTCAGCCCTGAACTTTTCATCTACAAATCACAAATTTCAGGTGTGGGAGTCTAATTAGCTCAGTGGAAGTAAAACAAAATTACAACACACACACACATCATTAGCCCATTGCACTTAAGTATAGGACTGGCAACTGTGTCTGTAAGGACCAAGAGGAAGGGGGCAACCCTAATTAGGAGGGAGCGGTCAGATCAAGGGGTTCATCGACCCTGGCTACTGGGACCATGGTACAGTTGAAGTCAGAAGGTTTTTGGGTGGCGTGGGGGGGAGAAGGTGAAGAAAAACTTTAAGACCTACGTACTTCAAAAGCCAATGGAAGGGAATATTTAGATGTGGGCGCTTTGGTAGCGGATGGCTGTGGCCTGGTAGCCTTGGATACTCTCTGCATAGACCGAAAGTCATTTCCCTCCGTATGAAACACAGACTAAGAGTTTTTTTTATTTAGCAAGAGTTGTCCGAGGCGCAAAGGGAAAAGATGTAACTATGGAGGAAACAATCCAGTCTTTCAAACTGCTTTCCTCCCCATTAGCGGTAGATGCAAACCATTTTGCATGAAAGCAGTTAAGTTGTGTACTTGGTGCTCAAACAGTAGACTAGCCACACATTTAGCAATGATGGTCATCTTCCTGGGGCAATTGTTGCAAGTCTTTGAAGACTTTGTTTTTGAATTATGGAAAACTTTGAATGTCTGTCTGGAAAACCCTTTGTTTGGGAGAAGAAGGGGCTCACCATTGGAAAATGTCCACCATACCGAAAAAAAAAACCCCTGCAAATGATGCTAAAAACAGACAAAGAAATAGCGCTAAAATTAATTAACAAAAAAAGTTCAGTTTTGCTTAGAACTACTTGTGTTAACGGCATCGGAGAGAAGTAGATAAACACTGATGCCAGTCTTTCTAATTTAGACCCAAACATAGGCAGCATTCCCTGAGGAGGCTTAGAAGCGGGAGGAGGAGCCTGATCCTCAGGAGGAAGCTTGCAGTATAGGAGTAAATCAATGCTGGAGAACACAGTTATTTACTAGATCACCAGAGCACACTTGCAGAATTTTATCTTCAATGCACTCATGAAAATGTGCCTTTTCAACTATAAACATGTCTGAAACAAGAGCTTTCTACACCAAAGCCACACTCACCTTGCCGGTAGTGGAAACCAGATCCCTCAGGCAGCGATTCACTTCCTGTAACTTGGGGAGGAGGAGATTGTTCAGATAACCCTGATTTTCATCTAAAGAATCCTGCAAAGAAAAAGAATGAAACATAAACTGAGGTATCAGATGAAAAGAAAGATCGCTTCTAGATCAGAGAGGGTACAAGAGGGCAGCACCGGCGAAGGGAAGAGTCCAACTTTTCAATTGTGTTCTGTACAGTAATTCAAAAAGCACAGTTAAGATGGAGTACTTGTTACATACAACTGTATTAGTAAAGAGGCTCATGGTCCCAGGTCGCATGGACAAGAATCAAGAGGCTTATTAACTTCATCTTTGATAAGAATGTGCGAAGACTTCAAAGTTAGTGAATTCAAAAGAAAGAACACAGCACACTAGCAGTAGGTGGTGGTGGCCCAAGAGGTACAGGTGAGGGTAGTCTCCGACCCAAATTGCACACGCCCATGCAGAAATCTTGAGGCGGCCTGACAGCCCAGCCACTGAAGTGTCATCAGAATCTGCACGCAGGTAGACCATGATCCCCTTTGAAAGGGGAGAACTACGCCCCATGCCCTCTACTCAAGGGAAAGTGCTCTACTTAAGGGAGATCCTGGAGGATGCCAAGAATCTTCCCTGTCCCTCTAAAAGGGCACCTAGGGGGAGGAAGGAATGAATGTGTGCCACCTACAAGGTGTCACACTTTCAGCGCATCTCATGCAAGTTTCATTTAAAGTGCACATGATTCGGTATTTCAGGCATGCACATGGGAAATGAGGATCCATCATTTGGATTGGACCACATTTCGATTGAAAGACAGGAACTTTGTTATTCGCAGGTTACAAAAGGCGCAGGTGATAATTATCGACCTCTACACTATTTTCAGAAGTGAAAAACTATGAAGTCATAAGTCTGTTGCTACTGCTAATCCTTATAAAGCACATGTTCTATTTACATTTAGTTACTCGAAGCTCAAGTTGACTCTCAGCCATGGCAGGCCAGAGAGTGAGAGTCCCGCTCATGTTAGTTTTTTTTTTAGTAAAAGGGAAAAGCTCGATAAGGAACTAGCTCTTGGACCAGGGCTAGCATCCTGAAGCTTAAAGCACCAGTCAGCCATCTTGATGTTGAGAGAAGATCACGCAGAGCTGGGCAGCAGAAGTGCACCACGTCAAAGAGAAATGTTTAATTGAAAAAAATGACAAATGCGAAGGATGATAGTGGGCATAAAAATGTTATTCAAAACATTTTTTCGGACACAATAGAGGTATGAAATATAGTTGCTGAAGTAGGTGTCGGTCTTTTATAAGAAAGAAAAAAAAGGACATTCCCGATCTTAAATGACAGTCACAGTAGCAATATGATGAAAAGGTGATTCAATAACAGGAGTAATAACAGATAAAAATAGCGAACAAGTAATCAATTTGTTGAAATGCCCACATGTTAAAGTGTAGATAGGAGAAACATGGGGATAAAATACAAATGCAAATACACATCGAGGGATGCTCCCTTAATTTCAGATTGTGTGAATTTACAGCAAGATGCTGAAGTGGCGAAAAACAGGGATAAACTGTGGCTAAAAACTCTAAAAATAAAACAATTTTGTAATTAGGAATTCGACAGTGTTAGTTCTGAGGGACTAAATGAACAGCATGTTTGTGCATGCTTTTCATAATATATTCTGGGAGATTTAGTATGGAGGCAAATTTTCCTTATTGCTTCATTTTAATTAGTCATATGAAATTGATCGGAGGATGGAATTGTGGTCTCGAAACAGAACACCAGGTTACCTGGAGAGGCTGAGCTAGGTTGACCATCGCAGAGCCCGAATACTAAATCCTGACCCTTCCTGAGTCTGAATATCATTCCCAACCCTTTTTTAACCAGTATGCAGACCACCCAGTCCTGAACTTGTGCGCAACTTCGTAGTCACACTTTAAAGCCTGTGCACTCACTTCAAAGCATGTAGGCCAAAGAAGGATACCAATATATTATTTGGCCAGTGGTTGCGTTTCGCAGCCAGGGTTGCCTTCCGCAGTCAGTGGTTGCCTGCCACAGCTAGTGCCACTTCTATGGATGAAAGCTGCACAGATCAGCTCACTATGAACTATGCATCATACATGCGCCTGTCCCAGACTCAAACCATTCATGCTCCTTCTTGGTACTGCACTGCGGCCCAATTCCCATAAGGTCCAATACAAGCTGAAATTTTCAGTTCATATTTTTCTTCGTTTTCCCCGTGGCACATTTCTCTTTCCACATACCAGACGATCCCAAGATCCTGAAGTATTTACGGTAGCCTAGAGTGTGGCCACAATCCTCGACTTACAATAATAAATGCCAGCACTTTAGCAAATGCTGTGTACTGTCTCTGTTTCTATCAGAACCGGACTACTTCAATGGCACCTGAGCGAGCAGTCAGAAAGCTACTGTGAAATAGGAGGCTTTCTCCACTCTGAAAAAACGGTCACTAGGACCAATAACTTCGCCAAAATTCTGAATGCCTTGGTAGCCAATGTCTCCCCTAAAGGGCTGTAAAACCATATCAGCAAATTATACGTGGTCCAAACTCAGTGTACCCCATAATCACCTACTTAAGGCCCCAACAATCAAACCCTTGCCAGGAGGGCTACTCTGAGCATCAGTAGCAATGCAGCCAGGGGCCACCAGTTCCAAATGGCATTCATACAGAATTCTTCAAATATCTTTCTTACTAATAGGTTCCACTGTCAACAAACCTTATTATTGCCTTTTTAAAATGTGCCACTTTTAGAGAGCATCTGATCCAGTGCAGCAGTCATGCCAATATATAAAAAGGCCGACAAGGCAGATTCTGGTTATTGCCCAATGTACTCAAAATCCAACGTCTAAATTCTCGAAAACTCTTGGTGACCAGTGCAAAGGAATGGATCCCACTGTGAACTCAATGCACTGATCTGCGGAGCCTTATTTTAAATCTGGGTTTGGCCAAATATGCAATGGCTGTGAGGGGCTCCTTCGTTATTCATGGATCGGAGTTCGGCCTTCGACTGACACATGGCCAGAGCTGCGCCTCACATTGAAGCACGTGGGCATTGAGCCGGCACTTCTCAACATTGCCTTGGCCTTGTACTCAAATGGCAACAGGTTGCCACAGTACATGCTACCTATATGGCTGAACAATAACTCACCACAAATTACCAACATATGTTATGTAATGTTCATGGGATGGTAGGGGGGGGGGGGGGGGGGTTTGGGGAGTAATTGGTAGTGTTTACCCACACTATTCAGCTTGAGGAAAATAGGTTTCTCAGCAGGCTATTATTATTTAATTAACTAATGTTTATTAAATAAGTCTACCATGCACTCTCATTTGCCATTCCCAATGTCATTTGAGACACCCAACTGCTGATCGTGGAGCTCACAGACACCTTCGTTTGGGTCTCGATGCCCGAGCAGAGTGTCGTTCAACGGGAAGTAACGCTTCAGTTGCCACTTGCTTACACACATCCGACAACATGAGGTTCAAGACAGCAGGGCATTGTATTCTTGTGCAAAAAATATTCTGTACGGTGTCCTAAATAAGGCAAGTTGCTATAGAGGAGCTGTGACCCATGGCAACGCAGCATTCATCCAGCTTTAGGACGTTTTATTTACCACACATGTAGTTACGTTTTTGCTCCAAGCATAAGTCAACTATTTGCACTTATATCTTAAAAGAATATCTGTAGTGTTTTATCATGATTTTTATAGTGCTATTATGATGGAAAGATGAACGGCTGCTATTATGGTTAATTTTTTTAATTGCTCAATAAATCAACTGAATTGAATGAAGGCAGTGCTTAGAAGGCGGTTTCACAAAGAGGGAGTAGAGAGGGTGAGGCAAGACAGATTCCAGAGAAGGGCGGGAGTATCAGTGGACGGCCAGACTCACCTGTGGAGGTTTGGTTTTCCCCAGCTGTTTTTGGCGGTCCTGCACAAACTGGATCTGTTGGTGGTACCACTCCCGGGCGCGCTCCAGTGCCTCGAGTCCCTGGATCAAAAAGTCCTTTTCTTGCTCCAGCTCCTTCATGCGCTTCAGCTAAACAAAGAAGAAGCCAGCACAAAAACAAGAGAAAAGACCATTAACGGTGGCAGGAAGTTCATACGAGTCCCACAAAGGTCTGTGTTCGACTGAGCAGGGACCACTTGCATATGATCAGCGAAGTACACAAACCTGTAATGTTAGCCTAGAGAATACGTTGATATTCTGGACTCATCCTGAAGCTTTTTACCATAACCAAGAGGAACCAACTGTACACGACCCATAAGTGACAGAAACCCAACACCGTGAAGAGTAAGGACCCAAGGCTGTAGAAGTTCACACCTGGGATGACTTTGGAGATCCAGGTTTTGAATGGAATATTGTTTACACTTTCAAATTATGGAGTAAACTGAGATTTTTTTTTTTTAATAACTTGAGCGAATAGATAACAAGCATTTACAATGCAATGGTCTCGGCAATATTATAGGTAGAGCTATTGGTATTGCTCATTATATTTTTATCATTTTTGTATCCCTAATATAATGGCATTGTCATTTCTATTGGCATTAGCTTTTTTTTTGCATATGTGATACCTATTGCATTAGCAGAGAGAGAGTGAGGTAGTGAGAGAGAGAGAGAGAGAGAGAGTGAGGTATTGAAATAGAGAGTGAGGTAGTGAGAGAGAGTGAGGTAGATAGAGAGTGAGGTAGTGAGATAAATGCGAGACCTATTGCATTGCAAATGCTTGTTGAATAAGAGCTTGATTTTCACAGTGAGGATGCGACCTCACGTAATCACAATTCAGGTAGATGGTTCACAGAAAATCACTGTCCTTTATTTCGACATTGCATTATACTATTTTATGCATTTTTGCTGATGCTGTTCAGCATTGGCAACAAGCACTGGCAAAGCAAATAGGACGGCTAACCTTTCAGAGTCAAGAAATACAGCTTTACATTACAGTACCATATATGAGAAAATACATTAAACCAGTAAAGGAAAAAAAAAAAGAGAAAAACAATATTATTACAGCCATAAAATGTATTTACATTTAAGCATTTCATTAAAATTAGCTATAAAATCAGATTTATGAAAGCAAAAAAATGTGATCAGTATCACATTCCAAATGAAATTTAATGTGAAAAAAATATTATGACAAACAAAAGGGACACTGTTCCAAACGGCTGGCTATCGGATATCGACCAATAGTCCTTGCCACACATAAGCAAAAGTAAAGATAAAGACCTAGGTATAAAGAGGACCCCCTAAAAAAGAGAAAGAACGAGTCTTATCTCCTGTTGCCCTCACACACCCCGGAGGGTGTCATGCTTCATCATCGGGCGTTGGCTCCTCGTCGGGCCCGGCGGTGCAATGCCCAACGGGTCCCCCGAAGGGTCACTTTGGCGGAGCTCTTTTAAAGTCAATGCCGGATGGTGCCTGAGGGTATGTGGGGTGTGGGTCCAAATAAAGAGGGCTACAAGGTGCGTGCAAATTACAATAAAATTTGAAAAGGGTTGCTAAGGCCAAAAAATGAACAACGGGAATTGTTCCCATAAAAACACATTAGAACCCCATGGGTAAACAGTTACCCTTACAGGCATAACTATGCATGTAATGGATCGACATGTTTCGCGCCACTGGAGCCACAAGGGTCATAGGCGCTTCTTCAGGATCAAAAATAAACAGCAGTGAAGTGCACGTAAAGTGAATGATAAAAAAACATATACCCTCGTAATCAGTCAGGGTGTGCCATAACCCTGTTTCCCATACAGGGTGGCGTAAAATTGCTTTTCCTCCTGATGGATACCTAGGGTAGAAATAGAAAACATAAGCAGTATGTGTATCAGTACAACTTGATGTCACAAAATGTGCCACAATCGTGTGCACAACCTGCCACCATGAAAGACACACAAGCCAGAACTTCGGGGCGTCCCAAAAGTTACCCATGTACCATATATCCCCTGCCGGGTTTTTGCCACTCTAAAGTAAGACAACCTCTCAAAATGTGTGTATGCCCAGTAATATTCCGTCCTACATTGTAGCCGGTCTAGCGGACACCCTAAATGTCAGATGGAGGACCAGGATGTCAAAATTATAAACAGTACCCTTGACCATAATGTGGTTATGCATAGGACCCGTCATATATGGCTACCTGTTTCTGTGTAGTAAGCATTATGTCACAGGACTTGCAACAAAGGGGAAGCAATTACAATTAAAAATCCTTACCCCCGCACCCGTACGGACTGTAATAAAGAAGAGTATTTAAAAACTAGAGCAATATTGAAAGGGTACCCTGCACCTGCGCAAGCGCGTTGTCATGCCGAGGGACCCACGTCCCGGATGTAGACGCCGCCCGGGCTTCCCTCTCTGGACTATTTAATCCGAGCATTGCCCCCTGATAACTCATGGGGGGAGACGTATGGACGGGGCAGGTACTCTGCAGCCCGCACCCGGACACCACTGTAAGTAGAGGGCGTTTGAGGAAGGGGCTTTCCGAGCGATTAGAACTCGGTTCGTGCACTGCCCTTGTAATGGTTGGGCTCTGGTGCTTATGCTCCCTTTCAATATTGCTCTAGTTTTTAAATACTCTTCTTTATTACAGTCCGTACGGGTGCGGGGGTCCACCGTTTCTGGCTTTAGAAGGGACTCTCCTGACTACGCTGGGTAAGGATTTTTAATTGTAATTGCTTCCCCTTTGTTGCAAGTCCTGTGACATAATGCTTACTACACAGAAACAGGTAGCCATATATGACGGGTCCTATGCATAACCACATTATGGTCAAGGGTACTGTTTATAATTTTGACATCCTGGTCCTCCATCTGACATTTAGGGTGTCCGCTAGACCGGCTACAATGTAGGACGGAATATTACTGGGCATACACACATTTGAGAGGTTGTCTTTCTTTAGAGTGGCAAAAACCCGGCAGGGGATATATGGTACATGGGTAACTTTTGGGACGCCCCGAAGTTCTGGCTTGTGTGTCTTTCATGGTGGCAGGTTGTGCACACGATTGTGGCACATTTTGTGACATCAAGTTGTACTGATACACATACTGCTTATGTTTTCTATTTCTACCCTAGGTATCCATCAGGAGGAAAAGCAATTTTACGCCACCCTGTATGGGAAACAGGGTTATGGCTCACCCTGACTGATTACGAGGGTATATGTTTTTTTATCATTCACCTTCACGTGCACTTCATTGCTGTTTATTTTTGATCCTGAAGAAGCGCCTATGACCCTTGTGGCTCCAGTGGCGCGAAACATGTCGATCCATTACATGCATAGTTATGCCTGTAAGGGTAACTGTTTACCCATGGGGTTCTAATGTGTTTTTATGGGAACAATTCCAGTTGTTCATTTTTTGGCCTTAGCAACCCTTTTCAAATTTTATTGTAATTTGCACGCACCTTGTAGCCCTCTTTATTTGGACCCACACCCCACATACCCTCAGGCACCATCCGGCATTGACTTTAAAAGAGCTCCGCCAAAGTGACCCTTCGGGGGACCCGTTGGGCATTGCACCGCCGGGCCCGACGAGGAGCCAACGCCCGATGATGAAGCATGACACCCTCCGGGGTGTGTGAGGGCAACAGGAGATAAGACTTGTTCTTTCTCTTTTTTAGGGGGTCCTCTTTATACCTAGGTCTTTATCTTTACTTTTGCTTATGTGTGGCAAGGACTATTGGTCGATATCCGATAGCCAGCCGTTTGGAACAGTGTCCCTTTTGTTTGTTTAAATACTACGAAAGAGGAGCATGGACACTGGACCGTAACTCGCTCCTCGGTCCCCCCTCTCTTTTTGATTTAAAAAAAATATTATGGTCAGCACACCTTACATGCTTCGGAATTCGCTACAGGCTCACATATTATGTGGTCTAATATTAAAACCTTTGGTATAGTTATAGGTAGATATGAAATAAAGTACCCCTTGCTGTACATTAAAAGGATACTGCGGGTCACCAAGAGTTCTGTGACCATATTGAGGAATGAGACCAAAGGCTGAGTTCCTTTATAAGGTCATGGATCTCCGAGATGAGTTGTATTAGCCTTGTAATGTAATGTACAGAAGGGGGGGGGGGGGGGGGGAGGGGTTATTCCTTATAATAAGTAGTAGTCACACCAAAACCCTTCCCACAAACCAGCTATATCTTTGGAGTGGTGCTCTTTCATATAAAAGAGATCAAATGTTTATGAACCTCTAGTGCAAAATTAAACACACAATAAAGCAGTTTGATATTTGTTGTGAAAAGATATCAGTATCAGTTTAGAACAAGATTGATTTAAAAAACACTGTAGCTCAGAATACCTAAAAACATGCAGAGATTATATCTTTCCTCTAATTACCTATACTAAAGAACAAATATACATGTTGCCTTAAATGCTGATTTACTCCATATGACCACAGCTGGAGGAGCACATAACCGGAATGCGATTTGTACTTCATAGTGGGGTATTGTACATGACTCATGGCTACTGGACAGACATCTGGCACACATTGGACAACACCAGTCTTAACGCCTTTGTAGAATCAGTGAAATTGGCCATACACAGAGGAAGCCACTTCCCCTTGGAAGATGTGGATGTCTCCAGCTCTATGGCAGCAAAGATATGTACTCTTAGGCCCTGGCGTACCCCAAAACTGCCAACACATCTCGAATGGATGACTAAAATGTTCTAATTGGCCACTTATGAATAAGTATATACAAGATTCAGGATCAACTCCAGACATTTGAGAATGTCTGGGGATCGTTCATACCCCTCATTGACCCATAGGAAGCAGACACACCTGCAGGTCACCCCCTCCAATAAGTGAACTTTCTGATCACCATAAACAGGCACTGGGGTAAACAAAGTGCAGGACAATATCGAAGTAGAGGGGTACAACTCAAGGAAAGGCTCAGTCTAACATCCAAGTATGAGAGACTTTGGCAAGGGAAAGCAACTCAAATGTCTTTCAAATTGAAGGGTTTTCAGTCATATTTAAAGACCGTGAGTGAGATAGTGGTGCCTCAGCCCGGAGTTGCAGGAGTTGTAAGCTCTAGTGCCACTCCCTGAAAAGGATTGAGCCATGAACCGTTGCTCTTTAAAGGTCCGGGGTGTGTGTGTGTGGGGGGGCTTGATGCAGTGCAGCTCTAGCATTCCTGATGGCCTACTCCCATCAGATTTCTCCCAGAAACAATTAAAGGTCCATTCTGCAATCCAGCGCTCTTTGCTGGCCTCTGCTGGTGGACTCTTACCTCGCCTTATGGACTCACAGGCCCTAGTCAGATGGAAGACGCGCACTGTCCACCTAAAACGATTTGTCACCTTTTTTTCAGTGTTCTAAAATATGGAGTGATAAATAAGTGTCCTTTAATAAACTTGCGTTATTTTCATGCGTGAGCATTGTGGAATGAACATAAACATGATACATGGCTATTTTCAGTTGGGTCACGTGTGCTCCTCCTAGGGAAGACATATATACACTCCAAACTTCAGATTACAGACAAGGGCCAATTTAAGCCTCGCCTTTTAGTTGGGATATAGAAGACATGCGTTGAGAGAGAGAAGGGGAGAGCACGGGAGAGAGAACAGTCGAGGGCGTCGAGGAAGAGAAAGCAGAAGAGAAACAGACTGAAAGAGAGGTGGGGCGAGTGAGGAAGAGAGACAGCGAAGGAGAGGGGGCGATAAGTGAAATGGGAGACAGAAGGGGAAGTCGGCTACTAAAGAGAGAGAAGTCAGTAAAGAGAGGGAGACGTGGCAAAGATGGTCAACAGGAGGAAAGGAGAGCAACGAGGTGGGGGAAATTAAAACACGAGAGAGGTACGTAGAAGGTACGAGAATGTACAAAATAGACGCACATCACGCAGAAGAGTGAGAAGTAGGTAGGGAGAGAGAGTGGAGGGAATACAAACTGGAGAATAAAGTTATTGATACTGAGAAAGAGACGCTGGAGAGAGGAGAGAGAGGCGGCGAGTTGCAGAATGCACCTTGAGGTATTTCCAAGAAGCATGCCTAACGTCTCAGTATCTCTTGGCTGGATCGCAGAGCAGGGGCTGCGGGTGTGGGGCAGCAGGAAGGGGGCAGGGAGCTGGGCTGCGGGTGTGGGGCTGCAGGGAGGCGGAATTGGTCTCACTCGTTCTCCAAGCGCGGCGGCAGCGTAACAGTTCTGACTCCTTGCCAGCCACTTGGGTTACTTCCAAGCTCACCCATTCCCAGCACATTTCAGCACCGCTTAGCCGCAGGACTGACTGCTCTGCAAAGGAAAACAGAGAGCACATGTGGAGAAAATTACCAAGACGGCTGGTAGCCATCGAATCTTCTCTCGTTTACCGCCTGACCCTTCGGTGCCATGACTTGGAAGGGCTGCTGGAAACTCTCTGGAACCGTGTTCAAGAAATTAAACATAATAATTAACAAGATGGCTTACCTTACTCGTGCACAACAGCAAGAAGATCCTCACGGCCAGACGATACCTAAAAAATGGCGGACGGAAGCTTCCAAACTTTTTCGGATTCGGGGGCGTGTTCCTGCTGTTCGAAAAAGGGCGTGGCTGAAAAGTGGAAAGAACAGCATGGAACACGCCCCCGAATCTGAAAAAGACGGAGCCTATTTGGAGGGACGGCTCTCTCCTTCAATGGCTGGCCTCCGTTTAGGAAGCCAGCCAATGGAGGAGAAGCAAAAAGAGAGGCGGGCTAAATAGCCACTCTAAGAAACATTAAATCTCCGACTTCCGGTTCTGCCTTCGGCAGACCGGACGGTCCTCGACCTAAAAATGGTAATTTTGCAGCAGTTTGATTCCTTTTTAAGTTAAGTGGCCTAGTTCATACTAAATACCAGTAAAAACCAGGCAAGCCGCGCATTATTGGTTGGCTCAAGAAGAGGCGCAAGTACAGTACAGGCTGAGGAAGCTGAAGCCTGGGAGCAACCAACACAGCTATGGAGACATAACACCAAGGAGGAGGGTGGGGGAGAAACAGGGGCGAGGGGCGGGGTGCAGGTAGGCAGGGAGAGCTATGCGGCCAGGGAAGGATACGGAGAAGAAGAAGGGAGATGGGTGCAGGCTGACAGATGTACAATTACCATATAAGACCACAATGAGTTAAAGTTCAAATGAAGAACAAAATCAACAACAGAAAAGAAAACAAAACCAGTGAAATGCATGTTTTTTCTTTAATTAGAAATACATGACGATATCTATGTACAGTAGAATTAAGGTTGCTCCATGTAGTGGGAACAGTGTGATAAAGGTGCTCGGATAGAGTGACCATGTGAAATATGAAGTGACTGTACAGATAAAATACAATACAATGCAGTGCCAGAGCAGCCTGCAAGCTGTCTGCCCAAAAAAGAATGACCAAATCCTCAACACCCGGGCTTCTAGAAATATCTTAAAAGTTCAAGGAGGGTTACGGCTTTAGTGCAGACAATAGATATCGTCAACGTTTTGACTCAGGAATAAGTGGCAGCTTGAACCCATCTGAAAGGGTCTTCATTATGACGTAGGGGAGGGACAACTTGAGTAGTAAGGACACGGAGTGATTACATGTACTTTAGCTGGTGTGTTTTCATGGAGCCGCTTGGGTTTCGGGCACAAACTCCCCTTGAGTTGCATGTGAATGGCCCTTCCATGGGATTGCTATGGAGGGCGAAGAGACAGCAGGCCTGCTGGTCTCTGAGGGGTTCTAAACAAAATTAATTGAACCAATCAATGAAGGTCCCTTAACATGGACAATGAGGTGAGTAGTTAAATAAGTACTCACCGGATTAAATGAATGAAAATCCTAGACTTTTTTTTTAACATAGTTTTATTGGTTTTCATAACAGTACAATTCTCATAGGCCACATTGTTGATCTTATACATTGCAAGGTACACCTAATGACAAAATCAAGAACTATAAAATCGTCCAACTTCCCCCCCATCCCACCCCGGACTCAATATGCCATTGTGTACTTGCTTAGTGGTCTTCAGTACAATGTAATATCAAGCAGTTATTTACAATAGCAGACGAACATTTCAATACATGAGTACTACATAGAATTTATATCTTCCCACACCACACAGCTCTTATTATTGGGACCGTGAAATCCTAGACATGAATAGAATATTTACAAATGAAAAAGTTACCCCAAAGCTCATACGTAGGGACAGGTATGCACCAGGGGTTCCACAAGGAACTGCAGGATTAGAGGCTTGCGGCTGCATGATTTACGTTCACCACCCTCAAGGTGATTGATGTAGCAGGGCGGAACATCAGTGAAGGTGGCAGTGCCACTGTTGCAATCAACAACCCACTCCTTTACCATCCCCAGCACCCAGATGCCCATCCGCGGCCGATAGTCTTACCCCTGCAGGGCGATCATTGTTCAGTCTGGGCAGTGCTAGGGCACAGATGTGTGCATGATCGGTCAGTAATTAAAGTCGCCAGTCAGGAGGCGTGCACCACGCTTCTGGTGCCCTACAGACCACAGCACACCCAAAACCACACGGGCCATTACCTGTCCCGACAGTCCACTTCAATCACACTTCCAACAGAGTTCATCAAGGAAGAGGAACGGCTCCGCAACAGACCCTACCACTTTTGCCAACAGCTGTTGGTATTTGCACCAAGAATGTAAACTGAATTATACAGACCGAAAAAAAAGTGCATAAGGCCCTTATTCAAATGATTGAGGACAATGAGCTGGTGGATGCCTGGGAGCAACTAAAGCCACAGGAGGGGGGCAGCACATATTATTCGGCTCCAGACAGAGCCGTAGCCAGACTAGACTATTTTTTGGTTTCGCCCTCTCTCCTTTCCACCTGCACCATCAGAAAATGTCCCTGGGTTATCTCGGACCACAATCCCCTAGTGCTAGGGGTTCAAAGCACTGTGGGGGAGGTACATGAACACACTTGGACTTTTGAGCGAGCCTTGCTGCATGATCCAAAATACGTGCTACATAGGAGTAAATAGCTTGGGGAGTTCCTAGAGATCAACAGGGGTAGCGCTGGGTATGGAATAGTCTGGGACGCTTTAAAGGCTGGAATAAGAGGGGAAACTCTGAGCTACTCGTTGGAACTGGAAAAAAAAAATGGAAGAAGACATAAGGTCCATGTATAGTAATATATCAGACCTAGAAGAAGAGCTGGTTAGGGCTATCGCCAATGGCTTAAACACAGACGAGATCCTTCCGAAATTGGCGCTAGCCAAGGCTGCAACAGGTGAATACATGGCAGCCAGAGTTGCAGGAAACTGCCTTCAGGCTAGGTAATCTTGCTATGAATATAGTGAACAAGTTGGGCATATGTTAGCGGCAAGTGCTATACAGAAAATAACTGAAGGAGATATCTTAGAGATTAAAAATTCAAAGAGGGAAGTAGTTATAATACCTAGTGAGATACGCACGGTTTTTCAAAATTATCATAGGACGTTATATAGGGAAGACGGGCATTGCGAGCCCAAGAATATTATAGATTATCTATCATCACTCACTGTTGAGACACTATCACAAGAAGACTCAAAGGCGCTAGAAGACACATTCACAGATTAAGTAATTCAAAAAGCCCTCATGGAACTGCCATAAGGAAAGGCAGTCGGTCCGGACCAAATCCCATTGGAATTTTATAGTTTTTTTTTTTTCACTTTTGAGGGAGGATTAAGTTCTGTAATGTGCCAGGCACAGAAAGGGGAAACACCTCCAGAGTCATGGGCGGAGGCTAGCATGATTATTTTTTTAAGAAAGGAAAGCCCTCTGACGAACCTGCCTCTTACAGACCGATTAGTTTAACGAAAAGCGACGCAAACCAAAGTTCTACAATTTTAGCGAATCGTTTAAGTTCCATGATTGGGAATGTGATCTCGCCCCGCCAGCACGGGTTTATCCCAGGAAGAGGCACTGCTGAACATATTCGCAGGGTTGTTACCCTGTTTGATGGTACCTCTGTCACACAAGACCTTATGGCGCTCATCTTGCTAGACGCAGAGAAGGCGTTCGATAGGGTCTCGTGGGGCTATCTTTGGGCCGCTCTTGAGAATGTGGGGGTTGGAAAGAGGTGCGTTAAAGCAATCCAAACACTTTATAGGAGCCCCAAGATTCAACTCCGTCTGATGGGAGGGCAGAGTGACCCAATAGATATCACACGGGGGACAAGACAGGGGTGTTCATGCTCTCCCCTCCTATTTGCATTTTATATCGATCCCCTGATCAGGAGAATTGAGGCAATAAGGCAATTTTCCCTATACGACTGAATGGATTTGACACTAAGATTTTGGGCTACGCAGATGATCTGGCAATAACCACTGAAAATCCGTCTGGGGCCTTGATGGAGATCGAGCAGGAGGCAGAATGCTTTGGAATGATTTCTGGCTACAAGCTCAACAGGGAAAAGACACAAATTGTAGTAAATGGCAGAATTTCTATCCCCGATCCACGGGTGATTGAGTCTGCCACCTATCTTGGGGTTACCATAACATCAGATTGAGGTGTTGAAAGAAATCTTTCCCCCGTGATTCAAAAAGCTAATAAAGACTTTGATCGACTTAATTTACATCTTTCGATTGTGGGACGTTGTAATATCATCAAGATACTGTTTCTGCCAAAAGTCTTGTATTTATTTAGAATGATACCCCTAAAATTTGAGAACTACTGGTTTAAATAAATGGACAGGTTGATTGATAGCTTTATTTGGGCTCAAGATAAAAGCAAGAAGAGCACTCCGATACATGACCTTAAGCAGGGAAAGGGGGGGGGGGGGGGCTGGGCAGTCCCAGACCTAAAAACATATTATTGGGCAGCGGTGATCCAATACATCCGAGGGTTATTGGGGGTGAAAAGGTCACTGATCGATGGAGGAATGACTCTCCTCCGGACGTATTCGAACTACTGGTTGAAAAAGAGGCCCACAATTGGCTTTTAAGATTTACCGAAGCCAGCTACTACAAAAAAAAGTCAAATTTAAGACCCTTGGTGCAGCAGCTGCTGTTTGAACTGGTGTTAGAAAAAAGCTGGGGTTAGGGAGAATGAATTATTATACTGTTCGGGAACACATCCCTCCCCGAAATTTTTCAGGATGGAATTATGCGGCGTTGGGACACTCTGGGGGTGAAGAAGATGGGGGGATCTTTATGACGCTGATGGAATAATTACATTTGAAAGAGCCCAAACTCTTTATATCCTCGATCGCAGGGAATTTTTGTAATTCCTCCAGATTAGTTCATCTATTTTACAGAAAAAGGGGGGAAGAGAAAGCTTTTGCTAGAGATCCAGTTATGGACGCGGTTCAAAACTCAGATGGGTGCTCTATCACCCAGATTTATAGGGAGCTGACAACTACAGGGCGATGATTTAGACAAACACTTCGAGAAATGACAGCAGAAGCTGCATGTCGAAGGGGAGGAGTTTATGGGGTCACTTAAGCTGGGCAATACTGTTTTAAGAGTTGCAGGTCTTCAAGCCCAACATTTTAAAACAATTTTTTCTCTTTATCATACCCCAGCTAAGATTGCTCAATTGGGGGGGGGGGGGGGGGGCGGGGGGGGGGGGGGGGAGTATTATTTGCTTCAGGTGCCGGGGCGACAACGCATATTTAGTCCATATGTTTTCCTCTTGCCCAGCGCCCCTTAAAAGAAATATCGAACAACTTTTGGGGCGAACTCTGAGGATCCAAATAAAACTCACTGAAGAGCTGATGGTGCTTGGTGTGGCTCGGCAGGGTACAGTCTTAGATCATCATGAATTTATATTTCTTGCCATGGCGGTGGTCAGAATATGTAATTTCTTCTGCTTGGGTGGACCCTAACACCCCCTCATTTCAACAATGTTTTTCAAGACACTTAGCTATGTACAACTTGGAAAAGGGACTGTATGAGAAGAAAGAGTGGAAGGCTAGGAAACTAGGGAAAAAAATTTGGAGCCCTGTTATAGATTGGAAAATAAGAGAGGAGCTCACTCTTGGTAACAACTCAATGAGCTAAATCTGCTTGAGTGAACTTATGGTTTGTTTTGTTTTACATGTCCTAATAAAGTGTATATGCCTGTTAACTGTGCTATAATCTTCTTTATTATTCTTTCATTCAAGATCTATCTATTTGGAACTCCCTGTGTTCTGGTTTGATTTCCCAAGTATCCTACTATGGATAAATTTGTGTTAATTTGTATATAACTGAAGGTGTTTAATAAAAAATAAAAAAAGGAATGTAAACTGAAAATATGAACTCCATTGCCCTAAAATTGAAGGCTGGTGAGGCAGAGTGGGAGTGAAGTCAATGGCAGAGTGATGCAAAGCAATCAATCAATCAATAAGGATTTCTAAAGCATGGCTAACCACCTGATAGGGTATCCAGGTGCTTGCAGGTTCTGGAGGATTATTCAAACAGCCAGGTATTGAGGGCCAATCGGAATTCCGTCAGGTGACCATCGTCCTGGCACCAATATGCATATCATTTTTATAAAGTCTGCACTCAAAAGGTTCAAGCATTCCCAAACCTTCCTACTACTTTCTGCTGTAAATGTGAAAATGCCAAGAACAAGTGTCTAGAAATGCAAACACTGCCTGAGCCAACACAGAGGGCAAATGCTTTTCTACATGTAATTCAAAAACACAATGAACTGCTTCTACCATAAGGCAATGGGAGAACTGGGACTGACATTGTGCTTCCTGTCCCCCAGTCTACAGCTGGCCCCTACCTCGTCATGATGACAGCAGGCAACAAACCCCTGCCAGCTGTTAATGTCACATCTATTCCATTGCAGAACACCTGGCCTCGACACCCATTAAGACCCTCTGGTCTTCCTAAGACTTTCAATGAAGACGGACAAGTGGCTCACGTTTGCATTGAGTCAGGACATGTGTCGTTGCTTAACAAAAATGTAAAAATTTTAGACACTCGCCAGAAGGACCTAGAATCTTCATCTGCACATGCAACGGAGGAATCAAGACTGTGATTTGCCAATGAATTATTCCAGCGAGAGACAGAGTGGGTAAACCCTAGATATATCAGGTCCAGATTGCATTTTCCCCAATTTAGCTTGAAAACACAGGCCAATGCCAACTGTGATGGTAAATGAGGAGAGAGGTTGAGACATTGCTTCCATGAGATATCTAAATCTATGTCAACACATACGGTACTATGGTGCGAACTCCAGTTCTTCCAAAAACTCTGGTAAACGAATTTAAAGTGTTGCTTGTCGCTGGCATAGGTCTAGCAAATACCACTAGCTAGAAAGAAGATAATGCTGTTCTGTGCACAATGCAGATTCTGTCCTGGATAGAAGATGGCCTCAAGAGATTAGCAACTGATTGATTTCAGAGGTCGATAGAGCGAACAAGCTTTTGGATGAGAAATCTAACATTACAGGTTGGAAGGGGATATTTAGGCTTAAGACATCCAGAGGGCACTGGTGCATAGAGCTCTGGGTGGCAACAGTGATTCTAGAGGTATATTCAACCACAGCTGCCTCACCTACTGAGGGTTGTCTAACTCACTGAATAGGGGGCAGAGGCTGCTAAATGAAATATTAAGGTCACAGAGAGGGCTGTTGGTGGTGCCAACATATGGGCAGTATGTATGAAAACTGATGAGCGAGGAGATGGTATTGTGCAATCGCATGATTATCGATCATAGTCTTGCAAGGATCAACAGAGTCACTCCCACCAAAGGTACAAACATTGAAATCTGCTTGGCAGGTGAAAGAAGACCGTGCTGCAAGAAAACTGAGCACACACAGGATAAACAAGCACTGGCAAACAGATCTGGCATTAATGTGCCAACACCTATACACATTCACAAAGGCTGCTTGCATGCATGAATACCAATTAGCAGATTAAAACTGGCATTTTCAGACTTCGCCAAAGCTGAGAAAAAAAAGTAACAAAAAAGACGGAGAGCTGCATGGAATGTATACATGGGGGCAGATTGAATGTGTCAAACAGTGCGATGGCGGGTTGTACTTTTTTTAGATAAGAAAATAATCCCTCATGCTTTCTAATTGAAGCGCTTCCCAGAAGGGGGAATGATACACCAAACAGCCAACAGCATCAAATGAAAGTAATACTTCGCTGGGTGACGCAAATTCCCACCAAGTACATTTTAAACAATATGGAATGGACTGCAGATTTCTCAACCCAGACCTCAAAATGCCTCTCTGTAAATGGCATTCACAGCACAGGTTTTACTAAACTGCTCAGCTGTGGCGTCTAAAGCAAACTTCTCAATCACTTGGAAAATAAGAAAGCAAACGTAACAGGTATCAACTGGTCTGATCAGACATAGAAGCATCAACCTATTGATGAGACTAGCAAATTAAAACTTCCCAAAAAGGCAACTGGCAAGCACAGCAACAGCAGTGCAGAAATAATTATGTTAAAAAAATAAAAAAAGACTGCAAGGTGAAAAATTACAAAAATATGCAAAATGATTTATAAAGTACATTTAAAGGACTGAACAGACTCTAGGCGCTTTCCATCTCTCTTTGAGAGGACCTGGCTACAGATTACGATTATACATTGTCTAAAGCAAGGGAATTTACTCGCAAAGATTTTCCAGGGGGCCATATTTTTTGCCTGTCGTGTGATTGAGAGCTGCATTGATGGCAGGTGGGAGGTGTAAGGCGGGCATAGGGGAAGCAAAGCATGTACATAGAAAGGCTGAATTGCACATTATGAAGCAAGAAAACCTAGCCAAATTGTATCAGATTAACCCTCTCCCTCCCTCTACCTGTTGGGCATGTCCAGCCCCTGTTGCAGATCTTAAACATATGTTATTTACACGTCCAGTTATTCATCAATTTTGGACTAGAGTTTGGCAGCAAATGAACAAAATATTTCACACACATATCCCCTTTTCTCATATTTTTCTAGGTAGTGTTGCAGAAATTTGGTCCTCTTCCACCTCCCTTAATACCCTCATCATTGACTTACTTCTAGCTGTTGCTTTTCAGCAGATCACTACATCGTGGAAAAATGCTTCAAATGTTTCTTTTCAGGCCTGGTGGTATAGTGTTTGTTATAACCACAGATTAGACAGAGCTTATGTTCACCCGATTGCACTGGCCATTAAACGTGACTTATTATGGCTACCCGTTACCAATTTTCTAGATATGTCTGCTCAATCATTACCATCACATATTCCAGCCATAGAAGAAGTTTCCAAACCTCCTTAAATTAAGGTTAATTAAATATTATTATATTCTGTGCTTATTATCAATATATAATTCAGTTTGTAGTAGTGAGATAAATATGATGTATATGTTATATTTTTTAACAATATTTTCAGTTGTATTAATATAGGATATATATATATATATATATATATATATATATCTTTTTGCTTTCCCTCCCCCCTCCTTTCCTTCTCTCCCTCCTATTTGTTCTTTCTTTATTGTATACAACATATTTTCCATTTTTTATTATTACTATATACTGTATTTTATTACTGTTGTATCTTATTCTTATATCCAATAAACTTTCTTTTAAAAACTTAAATGAAGCAAGAAAACCTGGGATCAATGGATACTTTCCCACTAGACCAAATTATGTGATCGTAGACAATTCTTTTATTGCACCTTCTTTTTCTTCATCACATATTAGAGGACCTCGAAATACACAACTTCAGGATGAACACTGTATGAAACCTTCTCTTACTTTTTATTATCCATGTGTATAGTAGGAACCCTGACCACTCAGATGGTAAACATAACAACTGACCTGCCTGTTAGTTCACTATTTGCAGTGTTACCAGGGTGGAGGGGAAGCATGAAAGTTTTTAAAGATGAATTTAGAAACAATCACTTTAAAGAAATTAAATTTTCAATGCACCGATATAAACTAATGTACTAAGACGAAACGCTTCTGCAGGTTAACGAAATACACTTTTTGAAGAGGCTATCAGATTTTTCCAGTTGCAACAGGTCTTTAAAAATGAAGGTGTTCCTAAATTCAAGTGGCGCAGAACACCTTAATTACTTCCTTTAACTTCAGCTAAGCCGTAAATGAACGTGTGCCCCTTTATTTAACATACATCTCAACGTTAGTGTCGATTCGAGAAACAGCAGCCCAGTGCTGCTGATGACCAGGGGGCACATGTAAAGACCAGGAGGGTCGTACTTCGAGTATCACCGGCCTAAAGTAAGGTGAAGACCATTCCCCCCCTAACCACCCCCCCCCCCCTCCGAAAAAGCGGCAGAAGGAAAGTCGACTAGTCCATCTCTTACCCTTCTCTCCTTTCTTCGCTGACTGAAGCAGCCAGGCAAATATATTTAACCGATGTAACTGGTAAATATTCAAGAAAGAGTTTCATTTATGCGGGACTGAATTACGTAAGAAAACCCACATTTACCTGCCAAACAATTCGGTTTGTGGCATATGGCTATAAATGGTCGATGTATTTCTTAGGCCACGCGACCATAAATCACGAGCTCGCTGCCAGTTTCAGCAGAGCGTTTTCCAATGCAATAGCACTGTGCAGGAAACATTCAGGTCAAAACAATCGTTTTTTTTTTTTTTTTTAACTTTAGAGCAGTTGTAGGCATCAGCAACTATGGCTTCCAAGCAGCTAAACGTACAAACGTGCACAAATACCCAAGTAGGAGTATTTTGAAGCTCTGATCAGGGTAGGGCAAGTTTTAGTCTTATCCCCACTGACTGGTCGCCAGAGCAATTTTAGCATTTCACACAACAAACCCAACAAATGAAGTAAAGCCAGCAGCTCGCGCCAATGACAGGTGAGCATTGTGCAAACACTCGTGACAAGACAACTAAGAGAACTAATGGACTACCGCGGTAAAAGTAACGCATCAACCAAGACAGTGGAGAAGGTTTACAAACTTACTGGAAGTCGAAAATTGCGATTATGATGTTTTAGTGAACTACTTTCTTACGTCAGAATATTTATTAAATGACCATCAGGAGCTTCCTTCATACCCTGTAACCAACAAGGGGTTTAACGAATCCGACTGCACCAGTAGTGATTTAACTTATCGATTTAGGTCATTCCCCACTAAAACACCTGCTTCACCTCCCTACCCAAGCAAGGACTGAAGACAGGCAACATACCCATACGAAGAACTGCAGGGCCGAAAGACTGCACCCGCCAGCATGCAGGGGGAGGAAGAGGATGCTATAGACAGCACGCACACCCATGGAGGCTGCTGGAGAACAAGCAGAGGGTAGCCTCGACTCTACCAGCTGGGCTCAGATGGTTACCGTGGAAACCCTCAATATATGCCGTGAATGGACAAGCCCCGCACCCCAATGAATGCACCAGACCTCCTCAACCGTGCTCATATGAAGAGACTGGACGGCCGGAGGGATTCAATGGCTGGGGAATGGCTTCTAACGGGGGCAATGTGGGGAGGGGGCACTACATTGTCTGCACTGAAGAACAGACATTCAACAAAATCTCCTATTACTTTATAATGGCCCACATTCCTTTCCTGGCTGATGACTGGAGACAGCCCACGTCTCCACGACATTAAAACAACAGTTAGACTTCATGCTGGAAAATTTGGGTCATGATATGACGACACCATTAGAGTGGTGGTACTTCTACTTACTAGAAAGCCACAAACGCAGTAACCTGGTAATTTGGAGATCTTTGGAGATCGGATTCCGGATCTTCACAAACCCCAGAATCAAGAGGCTTAATTAAAAGATTTACCACAAAAGACACTATACTAAATTCTCCGCTTTTACCCAAGTTTTAAGTTGTTAATTGGAAAATGCTTTTCCAAAAATCACGAGGACCTACACAGCAAACTTTATCTATTTCTTCGTTTCATAAGTATTTTTATTTATGGTAAAAGTAGAAGAGAGAAAGTATTGGAGAGTGCAATCCAAACTTTCAACATGAGATCCAGAAGAAATACAATCCTTACAAAGACGTAGTACAGTTATTTTGTTGTTGTATTGCAATTGGATTGTAGTGTCTTGAGAAAAATAGAATAAAGGATAGAGGAAAGTGAAGCGTGAGGAAGGAATCGGAGACAGAGGGTAAGATGAAGAAAGAGGGAAGATAAAAAGGAGAAAAAGTGGGAGGGAGGGGCAGGATAGATAGGAGGAAGTGAATTCTGACAACACAGTGATACAAGTGGCTCAACACTACCAAAGTCAAGTGGCAGCCTCCACGGAGGCCGCACAACACCTCTACACCTGAAAGAGGAATTAGCCTGGTTTGGACAGAGCGTAATTTCACCCAAAAGGACATCTTTTACCAAAGTGAAGGTAACACAAGGATAACCCAATCGGAGTTTCTAGATGAAAGACTTGAAATCTAAGGAGACAGATGGGTAAGTCTGCTTGGATTGATGCAATTGTTGGTGCACGGGTTACCCATAGATGTTCAGATTTTCAACCAGGTCCAATGGGCAACGTTCTTCATTACTTTGTAGGTGACAAGTCAAGTCACAAAGAGAATTTTGGATTTGGGATGAGTGATGTGTTCAGATCTCAGTCCTTTGAAGCAGCATGGAGGATGCTAGTTGCACAGTAAAGGTGGCATTGAAAATTCTAGTGAGCAGGGTGCTTCTTTGATGTTTGAAAGGGTCAGGCTTTTAACGGCGATTCTAAAGAATGTGCCAGGGAAAGGCCGTTTTTGATTCTGCATAGGAGTGTTAGCTGGTAACTTGCAATCTGTGTCTTCTTAGCAAAATGGGCTTTGAAGGCGAAGTCATGGTTCATGCTGAACCACTGATTTTAGACATGTGGTTGAGCTGCTGAGTTAAGCGGTCTAGCTTTAGGTTAAAATAGCCAATCATGGGGCTGAGCCTGTCTGGGGCTGTGGGCAAGAGGGCTGAACTCCTTTTTGGTTGTACTAACCTTGAGATAGCACTTAATATTCATGTTTGCTGAGGTTATTTTTTTTAATGTGAATTATGGCCTTGATTGTGAAGACTTTCAGGTCACCATACTGGTGAATCTATAATCCATAACAAGTAAAGAAGACTCCAAGGCTGAATATACAGGGAACATTTTATGACCATCCCAAAATAGTAGTAGCCATTGAAATCTAGAAGTGCCGATGCAGATGATATGGTGCAGAACGAGGGCCAGCGAAGTGAAGCATTAATGAATTCTAAGTGTGTCAACTGGATGCTATTTAGAGCTTGGCAATCAAGAATGTCAAAAGCAGCCAAGAGGCCACGTATGACCAGGAGACCAGAGCAGGGAAAGAGGAATGGAACACAAGGTTAGGTGGGGAGGTCGCTGCATCATTCGGACAGTATTCGTCTCAGTGCTGCAGGATGGGCTAAAGCCAAATGTTTGTTTCCGCAGTTAAGTTTTGTATGATCTTTAAAAGAACAATAGCTCTAGGTTTTTGTGGTAGGGTAGGCTGGCTTTAGCTGGAAATGCTCTCCGACTTTGAGTGTAATTGGGGACATCATGTTCTGCAAGGAACGTTGCGCAGATGGAAATGTCCCATGCATGGTAAAAGAGTGTGTACACCTGCGTGAGTGCATGTGAAACTGGTACCCCAATTTTGTTTGGCTCCGTTACCACGCTAAATTATTGTGGGCTTTAAGGTCTGTCCCTCTTAATGTGAGGCCCAGAAACTGTTTGGTGACCAGGAGGGGTACACAAAGTGCACCGGGTAAGTCACAAAGCAGTCAGGACACAATACAGAATTCTGCGACTCATTAGTGTCAAGGAGAGTCACTGACCACTCTAAACGTAAGTTCCACTGTTCTGTGAGCCACAGACCATCCAGTGACATTCCGTTTGCATTTCGAGCACGTATCTGTAGTGTGTGTAGCACATGAACAGTTGTAGGACTGTGTGACAAGAGCAAGAACTGTCACAAGTGGATCCATTTTGGATGTCCCCTCGGTTTAACGTAGCAGAAGATGAAGGTTGGATACAGCTTCCCCAGGCAGTTGGATTGATTTGACTGTGTTCCTGTGGCTGGACGGAGGAGATCCAGACATGCAAGTCTGGAGCTGCCCTTAGAGGTTCAATGAAAGCCTTGCTAGCAAACTGCTGATTATTTCTTCCTGACACAGCCATTTGGTAAATGGTAGATTTAGTAGGTGGGATTCAAACTCGGAGAGGCGACTGCAGTTTCTGTTGTTCAATAGTTGGAATATTCAAACAGGGTCTTGGTCGGTCCTTTATTACTGCTTCAACGAAGGTTAAGGACAACCAGGTGCAGAGATCTTACAATTCATTGTGCTTATGTTTTGGATGGGCCTGCTTGGAGCCAGCATATTTGCTACATGCTACGAGAGTAATCACATTGCACAAAGGCTGTATCTGAGGAACAGCCAGAGTGGCATTTAAAAGAGAACCACAACAAACTGATCCTGAAACCTTAGGCAGTGAATCCACATCCCCCGGCTGTAAAAGGTGGATAACATTGGGATTCAACCCAACAGAGGTAAGGGGACATCAAATAAAATGTGCACTTTCTGCAGGAGCTGCCGATGGCTAGACCTCAGATGCCTGCCGGCTGAGAGAAGGAAGGAGTGTGCCTGGTTCTCCAGGAGGGACTGTCCATGAGATAAGCCCAGCATATTCCTGGTGTGAGAAACAACCAGGAGAAACTATGGGTGCAAAGCCAGGTGCAACCCATGTGTGAAGGTGCCTCCAGGTCTACAAGTGGATACTGCTGTGAATTGCACCAAGACCCTAAACTGCAAAGCATGGCAGTGTTTTCGGAGCCCTGCCGTATGCCCATAAACTGGTACTGTACGTCAGGATGTGGGATTCCTCGTCACAGCCGCTGCAGAGGCCCTGATCGGGCAGATACTGTTACTGTCAAAGATGCCCATCCTTGACAACAGGCCCAGAGGCTACATCTGCTCGCTGAGGCGTCCCATCTGCATCCAGTCTGGAAGGCCGCTATGGCCAAAGAAGAATGAGCTGTGTCAGCCTGAAGCTCTGATTCCATCCTGCTGCCAAGTTCAGAGCGGGACTGCTGAACACATCCTTCCCACACCACCAGAGCTGCACCTGCCGGAGCACAGGTACCAGCAGGGCTTCACAGCTAAATGACAGAATGAGGAGATAAGTTCATTCTCCAGAATTTATCTAAGACCTCTACAGAGTGAACTTGAATGGGTGAAAATGAGCTAAACTGCTGTGCACGTCTAAACACTAGAGTTGTTTTGAGTGAAAAACGTATGTGACTGATATATGCCTAGACTCATGCTATACCACAGGGGTTACCGAGGTTAAGCAGCACTGTTCACAGGGAGGAGGGGTACAGAAGCTTTGACCGTGTTAACAAATGATGCAAGTGCTTCTCTGATAAGGAATTATAGGATGCTAATGTCATTGATTGTGGTTTGTTTGAGAACATACGAATGTCTGAGTTCTACCACTATCAGCATCTCAAAGGCGAATCCCTTTGCGATGGGACGTGGCACACATAGGAGGGTAGCACGGTGATGGTCTAGTTGATGCTTTCATATGTTTCCTACTTTTGTTTAGGTATTCTACCAAGAACTCATTAATGGCATGAGTTTGTTTCAGTTTGGTACATCAAGGGATTAGTGCAGCGTACAACCACTTTGCATCTTTGAAGGCTTCCATAACGGTGGATATGTAGTAGGTTATTTTTGCTACAAAGACAAGGTTATAAAGTGTGGCATGGAGACATCAGAGTTCTAGCAGGATGTCCTGCGA
Organism: Triturus cristatus; assembly: GCF_964204655.1. Classification (NCBI taxonomy): domain Eukaryota; kingdom Metazoa; phylum Chordata; class Amphibia; order Caudata; family Salamandridae; genus Triturus; species Triturus cristatus. The sequence goes on from NC_140580.1 coordinate 993,542,483, forward strand.
CTGTTTTATGCCATGTACTTTCTGGTTTGAGATGGGGCGTATTGCAGTTACCAACTTCCTGATTTTCAAGATAGCAGAAGGTTTCTATTTGGCAAATCAAAGTTTCAGAGGAATAGTGCATCATGGGAAACAGTTGGCTGAATAGACCAGCGGCCATTTTCTACCCCTGGTTTCAAAGTCGCAGAGATCATTTTATTCCATACACATCATGAAAACAGAGGAGATGCTGAAGAGAAGAATTCCTCTTAGAAGGTTATAATAAGCTCTGCAATTTAAAGGGTATCACAAAATGGTGGACATTGAGGGATTTAAGAGAACCTGCTGAGGTAGCAGAGATGTCAACTAATATTTAGAGCACACAGGACTGAATCCATGACCTTTGGGACAGAGCGGCACAATACAAGATAGGGGAGGTCACCATATATTAAGATGTAGAGGTTCCTAAAGAAAGTGAAAGGGTATTTCGGATCTCTCAGGAGGATGGGAGAGGAGAAGGGGAAGGGGTAGATTGAAGGTGGCATAAGTATGCACTGGAGCGGATTTATCCCACACGTTTTTAGTATTCGAATAAATATAGGAGAACCCTCACTTGGAGTGCCAGGTGTCTTAATTTTTTTTTTATTTTTTTTTTAATAGGACATCTCCAAAAAGGACAAACAGATCATCAGCTCAGAGGCTAGAAGTCAGGGTGAAGCAAGGAGTGCATTCAACACCCTTTAAAGGACCTGTGTGGACCGTAAGTGTGTATTGTCTGAAAAAGTGGGGAAAAGGGTGGTGCAGTACAGACAACACATGGCTTTTTAATAACAATGTGGAAAAGAAAAAGATTTGCTGTAGACGTCAAGAAAACACTGGGGAGGAGGTGGGCTTCACAGGTAACAGATCAAAGCCCTACAATGGGGCCCACAGTGCACCGTTGAATCCGCACTAAAGTCAGAATGGAGTTACGAAGCACAGCACTTCCATGGATCTGGCCATTCATCATGGACAAGAGCAAACTGATTAGAACCTGCTCCACCATAGATCCCATCATATGCATAATTCTAGAACATGTCTCATAAAAAGAACACAAAAAAAATGTCTCAACTGCTTTTCAATGTCTATTGGCACAGACAATGACACATGTAAATGAATTCACATAAGCAGAATAGAGATTCATCCGTAGTGCCATAACAAGATCTCAGATTGGGTTGTGTGAATGTTCTCCAAGACTTTGCTTTTTCTGCTCACTTTATTCCCATTGTTGGACCTAGCTCTGGAAACAGATAGTCATTCAAGTGGCCAAAGGAACCATGGATGGGAAAGCATCAGATTCCAGGAAGTACTGCTCTGGGAGCAAAGGAGCACAGCTTTGATGTAGCTGAAGAGGACAGCGTTAACAGAAACCTTTATTTAAATCCCTTTCTTCATGGACTTCTTTCTACCTGCTTTCACACAGGCTATATGTGGGCGATGGACCCATTGGACTATAAAAAAATTCAAAAGGCAAAAACATAAGCACAATCAGAAAACATCCCTAATTACAAGTACTAGTCTTTGTATAAAAAAAAGTGGATCAAGGTCTTTTTGGAGCATCTACTTGGACATATGTTTGACAAGGTGTGCAGCAGTGTATGCATAAGCCTTGCTATATGTACTCTCTAAGCCATATACCGCAGTACTGCACTTCCTGAACCTGGGCAGAATAAAGGAACCACTGGGCCTGATGTTTGGGCAGGAGTTCCTCGAGATTACCTGGTTCCCTCTCCATGAATGCTCAAACAGCCAGGCCAAAAAACCTTAAAATTCATCCTGGCTGCACCTCTCTGGTGTTAACATGCTGCTTGTATTCTTGCAAAAACAACAGTTGTTGGACAGAATGCAGAACAAAGTCATACATTCACCCCAGTACAAGGATCTGGGCCTAAATCCATCGTTTTTTTGCTCACCATGCCATTCCAGTTTGAACCCAGCCATATGCAAATCAGTCTTAACTCTGTGCCTCATGGGAACAGTCCAGCCCGAACTGCCAAGCCAGGTCCTCCCTGGACTGGAAACAAGCATCCTTGGACCGGTTTCGGGGTTTCACCCCTCTTCAGCCAGGATAGCCTGATTCCAGTGGCTTGGAGAGCACGGGACTCACGTCTGAGTATACCCGTCCCATTCGGGGTGACAAATGCAAAAACAACAGTTGATGGATAGAACGCAGAACAATGTCATACATTCACCGCAGTACAGAGATCTGGGCCTAAATCCATCGTTTTTTTGCTCACCATGCCATTCCATTTTGAACCCAGCCATATGAAAATCAGTCTTGACCCTGTGCCTCATGGGAACAGTTTCCAGTCCAGGGAGGACCTGGCTTGGCAGTTCGGGCTGGGACGGGTATGCTCAGACGTGAGTCCCGTGCTCTCCATGTCACTGGAATCAAGCTATCCTGGCTGAAGAGGGGTGAAACCCCGAAACCGGTCCTAGGATGCTTGGTTCCAGTCCAGGGAGGACCTGGCTTGCCAGTTCGGGCTGGACTGTTCCCATGAGGCACAGGGTCAAGACTGATTTGCATATGGCTGGGTTCAAACTGGAATGGCGAGCATAAAAACGATGGATTTAGGCCCAGATCTCTGTACTGGGGTGAATGTATGACATTGTTCTGCATTCTGTCCATCAACTGTTGTTTTTGTGCTTGTTTTCTAGCAGCAGTTCCCTCCAACTTCATGGGTTCACACCCACTGCAGGCAAGCAATAAAATATGATGGGCACCCAATATACAAGAAATGTAACTAACACCTTAAAGCATCATTGCACAAAACAGAGGAGAAAAAGTGATAATACTCTTTGCCAGCAAAGGCTTCAGATTTTAGCAGTTAACCACTTGAACGGTATGCGTTTGCAATTGAGGCAAAACAGAGGGCAGGAAGGGTTATTGGCAGTCATTATCCAAGTATTTCCAACCCCTCATTCTACTGAATCTCAACACTACAAAAAGAATTTTTTTTGTCCACTGCGTCTTTGAGGGGTAGACTCAGTAGACTGTCCCAAGCGTGAGTGAGAGAAGGGGCCAATCGGCATAGTAAATTTTGATGTAAACACTTGAAGCAGGAGGAAAAAATAGGACAGCCTCATCTGCCAACTGCATGTTTGGGTCTTCCCAACTCTATGACAGGAAATCTAAAGTTAGTTGGTTGAAGCAAGCTGGGCTGTACTGGATCAGCCAATGTGTCCATACAGAGGAGGAGAAATCCCAACAGTTGAGGCACAAGGAAAACAATTATGAAGCAAACAGTATTAAATCTCGGGATTCTGGGACTCTTTTCATCATAATAGAAGGAGGATACCTGCCATGAGCAAAGGTTCCTGGGCCACTACAGCAGCACCTTTTCAGCTACAGCTCAAATGTGCAACAAGAAGACTGCTCCAAAACGCTGCTTTTTCCACTGGTGCAATGACCATCTGAGCAAAACATGCAAGCTGACCGCCTAGCTTCAAAGTCAAACTAATGGCAGTTTCAGAAAACGCCCTACTGGTTTTCCAACCATGAGCTAATAGCAGCAATTCAAGTTACACCCCCAAACCACTGAAACCCACTCCCGACCCTGCAAATCACGCTTGTAAGGTGAAAATATAGAATCTTGATTTCTGCCCTACCGAAGCAGTCTATCGCTTTACTCACTGGAAACACATCTGCCATCAACATTCACGACTCAAGGCTAGACACGAAGGCTCTTTTCACTACAAATTATGTACTGGGGATGCTATATTGATTATATATTTAGCATATGGGCTGGCAATAATGCACAGCTAGAGACATTTACTCAACACTTGAATGACAACACACAATTTACACATCAGGTGAACAACAAAAAGATTGAATTCTTAGATGTGGTACTGTACACGGATGGCAAGAAAATCTGTTCACGTCTGTTAGGAAACCCACAGCTTGTAACTCTATCTTACATGCTACAAGTTCACACCCTAACACACAGATTAATGCGATTCCTCTGGGAAAAATGACACAATTGAGATACAACTGTGGTGATGACAAGATCTTTCTGCAGGAATTGAAATTACTTGTAGATTGCTTTATGCAGAGGGGATATTCTGACAAATCCTTGTTCCAAACTAGGAGCAAAATTATAACCAAACAATGACATAATCTCTTGAGAGACAAAAGAATAAATAAACAAACAAAACACTGATCACTAGCTAGAGGACATATAGCCATGACATTATCAAGGTGCTTAACAGACACCGACATCTTTTAACACTAGATCCTGTACTGTTCAAATTCATTGCACAAAAACCCAATATGTACATAGTACTGGCATCACTCTGCATAATATTCTATGCCCCAGTTCCATCCCTCCCATTACGCAACCACATGGGAGAAAATGGCTAGCCAAAAGACCTAAAGGTTTCTATATTTGCAAGCAATGCAATGTCTGCCAATTTGCCACTGACAAAACCAAGAGTTTCCAATATAATACACCTAGCAGACATATACAACAATTCATAAATTGCAACACCAAATTAGTGGTTTACTGTATTATATGCCAATGCGGCCTCATTTATGTAAGCAGTACTACACACTACAACCTAGCTCACTCTACTCCAGAACTTATTAACATCAAGTTCAATGGAATAGCTCATGCTAAATGCAGTCCGAGAGGCGGTGATAGGACACTTACACTTAGAAGACTGGAGACCAAGTGGATAACCAAACTATAGGCAGTCGATCAGGGCCTGAATGTGGACAGGGAACTGCATGTGTTCCCCGCTGATTTACAATGTTCTGTGAATTCTGTGAACTATATGCTTTGTTCTTCTAGATAAGTCTGTATAATTTATTTTGCATATTTAGATCTTGTTACGATGCACACTTTCACAGATGGACTTCCCAACTTGCAGTCGGCAGCTTTATTTTTTATATTAACCATGTTTGTTTATCTTTTAGGAGTACATTTACCTTGTAAACTTATGACGGGACCTACAGACATATATGTAGTTACTTTATGTTGCTACATCAAATCTGATAGACTTATGTTTTTACTTGACCCACACTAACAATCAGCCTTAACAAACATGAAGATGTACAGATGTGAACCTGAACAGATCTTGTCTTCTCTTTCCATTCTCTACTCTCCCACTTCCAACCAACTGAATACTTCCAATGATAGCTTGGTATTTCTTCCACTTTTCTCTTGCATCTTATAGATGTTTGACTTATCATCGCACACTAAAATTGCATCGCAATCTCTTGTAATATATAGACTACTTTAGTACAACCTATGAGCATTTTTTCTACCACATTATGGATGGCACCCTAGCGGTGCTGGGACCGGCTGCCAGTGCTGCGGCGGTCCTGCACCGGCAATTAGGATGCCACAGCCATGGTGGCATCCCGCATATATTGCATTGTGGCGGGCGGTGCTGTAAGCAGCACCCGCTACAATGCTATATATGCATGTTGTGCATTGGCATGCACAACGTGACAGGCACCGCGCGGTGCCTGCCACCTTATGCATGCCAATGTCAGGGGTACAATCCCAAGTGCAGCCCTCCAGCCCCCTGGGGGCTCGCAACGGGCCCCCAAAGAGAACTCCGCATGCCTTTCCATGGCGGAGTCTCCACCATGGAAAGGCATTGAAAATGCCAGATACTAATATGGATGGCGGTGCCTTGCAGGCCGGTGACGATCCGCACGCCATCCTAATAGAACCCTAAGGCTGCAACTCTTAATATGTTTTCTTGGACTATGTTCAGCAGAGTGACTCTTCACTTGGATAAACCTCCAATTTTTAAGTGGCGATTCTCATTTTACTATTATGGAACATGCCGAATGGAGCCACTCCTTGCATCTCAGATACCACCACAAATTATTTATAAAAGTTTTTTTTAAAACATTACAATAGGACATAACATAAAGACGCTTATCTTCACACTCTAATAAGGCCGCCATCCTAACTACGTTCTTAGGGACTCTGCTTCTTGTAGTCCCTTTGCCCTTTCAAATATGTCTACGTACATCTTGGTCCATCAAATAAAAGGCGTACAAACAGCGGCTCTGCTCTCACAATAGACGGGAACAGAATCACACGTAGGTAAGTGCTCTGCAATGGAAACTTTGTTTTGGTAACGGGTTACTGCACATTTTTGGGCATCTTCTGAGTCATATGTTCTTTAGAAAACAGATACTACTTAATCTAATCTTTGTTTGGGAACCCGTGTTTTCTAAGGAGCACTGCAAAACATGACAGTTTCCTGTTTTGTAACCACTAATGGTGAGCATATGCAGTTCTAATATATCCTTTTTCTCAACGGAGGACGTACCTTCAGATGTGGGACACGATACTGGAGTTTATATATAATTTTTTTCCCTACTTACCACAGGCAAGATTGTGCTGGTACACTAATATTTATTCATATGCTACCCATGTACCTTCTTACATGTATGAGGTTTTTCACATATGGACTGTCAAACTTGTTTTTCTAGAGACATTACAGATTGGAGCTTATTATGGACTCCTGCCTTTGACGAGTTACATAGATCGCTCACTTTTTGATCTCTCTAGATTTAGGTAAGACCCATGTGAAAAGACTTTTTCTAATTGGCTGCTTCCTTAAACTTCTATCACGTTCCACACAGATATTCCCATTCACACTTATTTTTCTTTATGTTTTATTTTCTAGTCGACCTATCTCCTTTTTATTACGCTTCAGTGACAGCCTTATAGGGTCTTTAAACTTTCTAATCACCCTTTTGAGAAGCTCTTTTTCTTTCTTTTATACATTTCAGTGTCAGCACTTTTTGAATTTTTTTAAACCTTTTATCACATTGTTGGGAAGCTCTTCTACATTACAGCAGCATGCCCCCTTCTTATCTCATAACTATGTACACATTTCTCTCATAACAGGTATTTATTTATTTAGGTCATTTATAGAGGGCTTGAATCACCCCAGTTGGGGTATCTCCGCGCTGTGGACGTATAGAGGTAGTGACTAGGAACTAGAAAAGTGATGTTTTGAGTTTTTTCCTAAAGGTCAAGTAGTTAGTGCAGTGACGGATGTCCAAAAGTAGTTGGTTACAGAATTGAGGGGCTAGGAAGGAGAATGCTTTGCCTCCTAGTCTGGTTTGTTTTATGCGTGGGACGGTGAGAGGACCCTTCCCTTTTGAGCGAAGGGTACGCGAGGGTGTGTCTCTGACCAGTTTGTCTGCCAGATAAGTTGGTCCCATCTGGTTTAGGCCTTTGAACACCATACAGCAAATTTTCAATTGAATTCTTTTACATATGGGTAACCAGTGTAGTTTGTGGAAAAGGGGGAGTTTGGTGGGGTGCACTGGTTACTAGGCGGGCTGCTGTGTTCTGGACCTCTTGTAGAGTGCTCAGGGAGGTTTCCTTGGCAGAGATCAGCAGGGCATTGCTGAAATCTAGTCGACTGAGTACCAGAGCGTGTACCAGGGTTTTACGTGTGGAAGAGGGGAGGAAGTGGAAGACTTTGCGGAGCAGGCTGAGTGCATGGAAGCATGCCCGTTTGGCTGCGATTATATGCTCTTCTAGGTTGAGTTTACTATCTATTAGGACCCCCAGGTTCTTAACCACAGACTTTGGGGATGGTGCAGGGCCCAGTTCCTCTGGCCACCAGCTGGGTGACCAGCTAGTTACTGCGTCTTTGAATAGCATTATTTCTGTTTTTTCTGCGTTTAACTGCAGGAAGTTGTTACTCATCCATGATGTTATAGTTTTCATGCCCTCTGCAAAAATGCTTTCGGTATTAGTGGTGTTTTTGTCGAAGGAAAGGAGGAGTGGAGTGTCATCCGCGTAGGAAATGGGGGTAAACCCGATGTTTCTTAGGAGTGCTGCAAGTCGGGCAACATATACGTTGAATAGTAAGGGGCTGAGGCAGGAACCCTGAGGTACGCCCTTGGATACCAAGGTGGTCCTAGATTTAAAGGGACCAAGGTCTACCGTTTGGGTTCTCCCCTTAAGAAAGTCCGTCAGCCAGTCTAGTGCAGTCTCCTGAATGCCTATGGTTGGTAATCTTTCCAGCAGAATCTGGTGTGAGATGGTGTTGAATGCTGCGGACAGGTCGAGCAGTATGAAGATTACTGCTCGGCCAGCGTCCGTATGGATTCAGATGTCATCTATGACATTGACCAGGGCCGATTCCATGCTATACCCTGGACGGAATCCCGACTGTGAATGATCAAGGCAATCGGAGGATTCAATGAATATGGATAGGTGTGTATGTGTTTTTCCAACAATTTGTTATGGAGAGGAAGTAGTGAGGTGGGTCGGTAGTTAGAAATCACGTCAGGGGGCAGTTTGGTGCTTTTCCTGATGGGCTTAATCTGGGCGGCTTTCCACTCTGTGGGAAGCTTGCCTTCTTTGATTGAGCTGTTTAAGATAGAACAAAGAGGTGCTGCCAGCTCCACTGCGAGACTTCTGGAGATTTTAGCTGGTATTAGGTCTTTGGGGGATCCAGATTTGGAAGATTTTAATAGGGATTCTGACTTGGATGGTGAGCAGAGGGAATTCTTTCAAGGTAAGAGAGCTAGGTGGGGCCAAGGTGGGGGGGGGGGGGGGGGGGGGGGGGGTTCTGCAATCGAGTTTTGGCACGTACTTGTGTTGGAGGAGGAGGAGGTTATCTTATTGTAGATGTTATCAATCTTTTGTGAGAGGTAACCGGCAATACTATCGCAAAGTAACTGGGTTGGCACGTCTTCCGGGTTGCAAGCTTTGGGATTGATGAGGGTGTGGAGTACTTGAAAGAGGACTTTAGGGGTGTTTTCCGTTTGTACAAGTTGGTTGGCTATATAATTTTTCCGGGCGATTTTTATGTTTTTATGATAAGAGTCTAAGGCAGTTTTATACTTTCCTTTGTCAAGGGGTGCTTGGGTTCGGCACCATTGATGCTCAATCTTTTTACAATTACTTTTTTCTGTCCGAAGGGCTGAAGAGTACCAAGGTAGTTTGTCCTACAAGTATTTGAGACTGGTGATTAATAACTACTTACAGATACCGTTTGCACAGACTAGTGACTGACTTCTTTTAACTATTTGAGCAGCCCACCACGGACGATTTCATGTAAGTTTGTACTCTTAGCAACAGACCAATAATATTCTTTTTAATTTCCTTTACTTATTGGAATACTTTATTTTCCAATCTGCATTCTTTTACCAGTGCCATGTGTTGCGACATTACAAGGTGTGAATATACCAATTTAGAGGTGCTGCTTTAGATACTCACCAACTGAGTCAACACCTTGGATTAATGACCTTCGTTTCTATACTTTTGAGGTTTGTCTTATTGAATAACTTTAAATTATTTTAAGACCTCATTTTCACAGCAGTTCACAATACTTGTTCATGGTGTAACTTCACTGGTTCTATACCCTAATAATAGTGTCTGGTTCACGGCGTTATATCACCGATTCTATAAGTTGGATAGCTTTCGATTTTCCTAAAGACCACTATTCAAATTCTCCTTTTTATTTACACTATCGGAAGTCACGTTGAGGATTACACTACAACATCTTCACATTTCCTCCCTCCCTTCCTTTTTTTACTACACTGGTAGCGGATCCTCTCGCTAATATTATGTTGAACTGGTAATCGGATTACGTGACTCTTTCATCGTCTAGCTTGTTCCTTTTTCTTCATTCCATTTTTTTAGTTTATACTCTTCTCCTTTTTCCAAAAAGTAAATTATTCAAATTTGAAATTTATTTTTGTAACATTTCACATTCTTGAAAAAGTCACTGTGTGACGAAACACGTGTTGGCTGTTTTTGAAGAAAATAAATTTATGAACTTTTGAATGTATTAAAGACCAGAAGTTCCCATGCAGACAATCAATTATACTTTGTTTTGGGAAAAACAAGTCCTTAAAGTTTGGACCGCATACTAATTTATAACAATGTTGGAGTGCTTGTTTTTTTTGGCAATGACATGTGTATACATTCTGTTTCTTAGGATCCAGTGTGTAAGTCAACCCTTGGATAGTAGGGTGTGTGTGTAAACGGATAGCATCATATCTCAGTACAAAAAGTAACTTTTTGCTATACTATATCCACGACATATATGAAGTGCGAATGGCTAACCCCTATAACCCCCGTATGGCAGTGGTTACTGAAAACACAGAAGCTCCAGGAATGGCTAGAAGCCACCAAAGCCTACGACACCACTTTTGACAAATGAAGAGCAGACATAATAAAGGGTACATTAGGCAGAAAGAACAAAATCGGCCTGACCAATTTGTTACTACTCTGTGCCAGAAGCTGTATCCCTATCGGACATGTTGTTTCTACTTCACGTTTCCTCTGATTTTACCATGGATGCAACAGCCTAGACCTGAAAATTATAGACCTTGAATCTAGTTCACTTCATCTTTAGACAAAGGTATATCAAGTGCATTTAACTTTTCAAAATATCATGGCATTTCACGTACAATACGAATGCAGAGAAAAGTCAGCCCCTGAAGAACATTTACTTCACTCACAAAATAGAAGCATAAACTCTTTATAAAACACATTGCCCCTGAAGGGTCAACACACACACATACATATATATATGGAAAAGAATATACAACAGAGACACACAAATCAGTGAGCACCGAACAGTCAATTAATACAGGTTACCTTTGTCAGCTCGCCTCCAGCTAGTAATACTTTAAGATAAAGCCTTTCCTTACCACCAATATATGGTCATGTCACCCACATTAAGTTGCATAGAAAACATTGTACTGCATCTCAATTGCGTATCATCAGTCCTAGAGCTTGAAAGCATACTCCGCCTTGTCAGAAGCAAGCAGTGTGTGTGGTCTTCCTTAGGTAAGGGCCCCAAAAGGCTACTCACTCAAACCCTTGCCCACAAAACCTCTCACAAGGGCTTGCTATTGGGTAGCTTTTAATCTGCTTTGCAAAAACAAGTCTGCATGCTAACCTTTTCTCGAAAAGGTAGGGAAAAAAATCCCTCATCTGGAGAGGATGCTGCAGTCTCTGCTGGAGGTTTTCTCGACATCTGGAGCCATATCGCTCTCCTGACTTTCTGGAACTGGTTTGTGTCAAAACTAAACCTCTACTCTTCCACAAAAACCACCCTTTACATTTAACCAGAGGATTTAACAGGAGGTCAGGGGGGTGGGGATGGGGATGGGGGCGGGAAGTTTTTTTTCCATCCATTCCTGGTTCTCAGGTTAAATCACAGACCACATAAATTGGTTCCAGTGAAATGTAAGCAAGTTTTTAACCAAATTTCCTGAAAATCTTGTATGCCCTCCTAGACCTGTGCTTGAATTCCCTGCATTTGCAGTGGACATTGTACACCAAAGCGGTTATAAATAACTAAATAAAATGCAATTGTGTTTTTTGCTCCCTGCCACCTGCTTCACAGCATAACTGCCTCCAGTCTGACCCAGGAATACATGGACAGCTTAAACCCAGATAGGCCTTTACAATAACGAGGAAACATTACAAGATAAAACACAGAAACTACATGTAGTGACTAGAAGAGAAGCAGTTTTAAAAATAAAATAAAACCAGTGATCTTGAAAGAATTCAATTGGCACAGTTGTGTCCACTCAAAGATTTATCCCAATTGAATCTTTGGTTGAATTAAGCAAGTCTCTTGTAAATGAATCTACATGGCAACATGAGGAGCTGTGAGTGAGCAGAACTGAATAGGATGTTGGAGCACAAGACATCCTCTGCCAAGAATGGAAAAAGGAAGAGATATATATTTAGTGGTGAAGATGTCCAGCTTAATGGGCACCTTAATACAAAGTGAACATGCTAGACAGCAGATCATGGACACCCTTGTGTAGACTTGTGAATGAGCACAGAAAACTAGTGCAGACCTTGTGACTGGCATCTGACAGTACAAATCCGCTATTTCAGGTCACAACAACTCCAGTTAAAGGGTCTGCTTACCATGCCATAATCAACCCCATTGGTGATCGTGTGGCGTCGGTGATCTGCACGATCCCTTGGATGCCGCTGAGATTCCCTCATCCCGGCACCTGTGCTATCACTCTGAGACCGCACCATGGCATTTGCATCCACACCTGCATGAGCGAAGAAAAAGTTAACAAAGTATTAACAAACCAACACAATAGGTGCTTGCAAGCAATATCTACACTAACTACAAACAATTGACAGAGGCAACCCAGTGCCTGTGTTTCTACCTCACTCAGTCTTACTTTACAGATGACATTGTCAAAAATGTGCTCTCAGTTATTTATATTGTTTAATTTTTGAAAGACAACTTTCAACCCAAGTGACCTTTGATTTGCGATTTCACTATCCATTTTTGTTGGCTGAATACCCAGATTCAACGTATTTTTTTCCACTGATTTCTCGGGTTGTTTCCAAGTGGAACCAGGTTTTCATTACTTATATCCAGAACGTTTGTGGTCATCCTACATCTTACAAAGCTCAAGATTGCAGCGGCATATTTTTTTAAATAGGGATATATAACGCGGGGGAGATTCTGTAAGGTTTTCAGAGGCCAGAATCTATAGTATAGCTTTTTTGAAATGCAAATACCTCTGACACCATGAATCACAATTTCTACTTTTCTCAGCAAGCCTATTTATTGACTGCGAGTTGTATTTCATTTATGACAATCTGAGTTACTTTGAAACAGGGAGAACACTTCTTCATTGTGACAAATACATGTCCTTTACATTTAACATTAAACAAACTTTACTTTTTTTTCCACAGTAACTTAATGACAACTCGACGAACATAAGCTATATTTTTTTAAATGGCTTTTATAAGTGATTCAGAAGCACCAGGATATTGGGGTGGCATCCCCAATTGGGTTTATGTAATTGAACAAATTACGCAAGGGTAAAAGCCATGTTCAACAAGGAGAATACTGAGCAATTGCCCTAATGTGTGCACACAAGGTGCTTATCAGAAAGAAGAAACACAAAACGCTATAGCTGGAAACAGAAAATAATGTCAGAAGTCATTTGTAAATTAGTTCAGAATCATTAGAGTCCACCTCTCTGTTACTCCATGAGGTTTTAAAGTCACAAGACCAGCAGCAGTGCTTAAAAGCAGGGTAGTAAAAGGTTGTGATTCCAACACGTTATTCTGTCATACTCAAACAGGTTCAAGAATACAAACAGTGTATTTCAGGGATGTGACAACTACCACAGGGAAGATCTCAGACATGAGGTGATGAGGTCTTGCAACCCAGTAACAAGCTGGAATACTCACCATGTATTACAGATGTCGGAAAAAACGGCTAGTGAGAGTTTGGGACAGAGTTACAAAATTTAAGTAAAGACTGCATGCATACACGGCAGACCTCCCCAAAAAAATGTGGTTTTAAGATACGTTGGTGGTTCACCCGAATAGTTTCTCCTGCCCTCCCACATGAAGGCAGACCTGCAGCAGAGGTTGTGTACGTTCCATAAGGCAACAAAGATGATCGCGTATGTGCGCATAAGGGTATTTGCTGTCAAAGTCAATATTCAAGATTTTTAATAAGATCCTGCCAATGAGATATGTTCAACAGAATAGGCAGAGTACGAAATTACATATACCTCTGAGCCAACCAACAAAGGCTCTTCATGGAATACAGTCTGGCCCGTTGCATTTAAATGTTCTAAAAATGTTGACTCTGCTAAACTCATCTTACGCTCCGTTTTTGCCTGTGTATGTTGCAAAAAGGATTAGAGGGGATATAGGTAAGTCAAGCTCAGGGCTGCTTCCAAACCTTCCCATCCCTACCTCTGTAGAACCAAGTCACATCAGAGAGGTGATGAGACACGTTTCCGACTCGATCACTCTCATTTGTATTTTAATCATCTGACAGCAGGAGGAAGGCTTACTACTGGTACAGTTTTTGTTTTTATTAGGAGGGTAAAATTGGCAATGATGTAAAATTCATCTCAATCTTTACACCCGATGCTACTGCTATACATATAAATTCTTCATTTTGCCCCAGTTGCTCTTTATTCTTTTACACACAACACTATACACATTCAACTTCGCAGGGTATCATGAGCCCAAGACAGATGGGTTTCCAGGAAACGGCGCGGTACCAAGGCTGCTCCACCTATACTAATGGTATGGAACAGTTCCCAGGTCTTAAAAGTAGACCCCTGCCTGGGTTACGTCTCTCGTTCCCCAACCAGCCAACACAAACTCTTCATGTGATAAACACGTCACAAATACAGTAAAAAGAAAACAAGTAGACAAGACAAATTCATCTATAAATTCACTTCATAGCGATTCAAGGCTCCGACGTATACGTTTTCTAGCTTCAAAAGCGGTTTCTGTATTTCATATTTTATATAGCTTTGTTATTATAGTAAGCCATTCTTAAAACTGAGAGGTGTGTGGTTATTTCCAGTGAAATGTAATCAACGATATTGCAGCTAGTATGGAAACAGACCAAGCGTTTGATGCTCTGGGGATAATTGCCCGTGTAATATGAATACTCGGGAGATTCCAACATTGGATCATGTGTGATTTTAAACTCATAATTTGGATTCTATTTGAGAAAATTCCTCCTAAAATGGAATAGCATTGGACAAAGTGAGACAAAATTCAGCCAATTCGCTTCATACTTTGTGGTCTATCTGAAACAATCCAGCTTTATTCTGTTATCGATGGTGTGCAAAAATACATGGGTTCATAGGGGCTATTAGGCATAACATTTCATTTGTCTAAAATCTGTGCACAAAGAGCATTAAAGATTAACTGCTTGATATATCTTTGTCCAGGCTTCATGAGTTAAAATAACTTGTCCCATTTCTGAGCTATCATAGGAAATTGGTCAATAAGCTTATTTTGTGATTGTATAATAAAACTCAATTTACCCATGCCCAACTGATTGATTGTTTCTACTTAGGTAATATTCCAAGTCTCCTGCCGCATGGATAAAATTGTCTGTATATTGGATACAGGAACTTATTTTTGTACACATCCACCAAAGCCCTCTTTCCCGATTTGGAAAGCACCCTTCAATTGAGCCACCGCTTCTATCCCTTGTCAGCAGTGAGATCAATTATCTTAACCATGCCATGGTTCCTCCAGATTTTTAGGTCTGTGTCTGAAAGTAGCCTCTGACCCTTTGCCAATGAGAACTCCTATAATCTGGACATAGGAATGACAAGCAAGACGGAAACATTTTCAAAGAATTGCTCTTTTTTATAGGAGTGCCGTACATATTTTTGGGGGGTGGATTTAGACAGTTTTAAGATATAATCCCCTCAAATATCTTGCAGCACATCCAATAGCAAATAATTGTCAGCACAATTTTGAAGCATTTTAAAACTTCTATATCTAAAAATAAAACTATAGGATATAAAAAAAATAATATAATTTTGAATCTGATAGCGATAACCCCTTCCTGTTTCTGTGGATATAATACTCCTAGCTGTGACCTAGAGGCATTGTTATCTCACATGAAATGTTGAATGCATAGTTTCATTTGTTAAAAAAACCATCATCATACAACATACACCGAGCTTGTGGCTGTGGAATCCAGTCACCCTCAAGGACTGTTGTCCAGCTCCAAGCACAGACCAGGAAAAAAAAAACAGACCTCTTAATAAAAAGAGTTCCCATGTTCCTTGGAATCACCCTCCTGCATTCAAGTAGGAAGGAGAAACACTACCAGATGGGTAGAAGGGCTGGGTTGGCCTAAAAATGCTCAGAAGAACCTCAGAACCAACTGGGCTGGATCCCTCATAGTATCGTAGTAGTCAGCATGAGGCTCTAAACACAACTCTAAATTGCCCGGCCCACCCCTATATACAGATTACTGCCTCCCTCTCATTGAATTGTCTCAACTCACCCTCCCTCCTCTTTGGGCTTTTCAAAATAAAACCTCTCCCTTTTATGGATCTGCTTGTTACCTGAAAGCTACACCCAAGTACCACAACTGTGTGTATGAATTCCACTTTTGTGTTAAAAGGGTGATGCAAAGTTACTTACCCTAAAATAAAGGAAAAGGAGACATCTCACAGGAGCAGCCAACAGGTACACAGATTATTTACTGTCTTGGGTTTCTCATCATAAGTGCTCACTCTTCTGAAAAGAAGATGGGAGGCTCTACTTAATGTTAGTGTGAAACTGTAAACACTAACAGTGTTGTTTAGCGCAATGTGTAGGGGCCTATATCAAAGGGCCCAGATTTTACGTTTGTTAGCTAGAGGACCCACACTTACGGTCTTAGATCTTCATCTATTTTAGAACAATAACTTTGGTACTGGATTAAAATGTGTTGCAGGCGCAATCCTTAGCTTTATTCTACTAAGGCTCCCGGGACCTATTAAAGAACATATGGTAGTTAACACCTTATTTAAGTGGAGAGTGACGATTCACCCTCCTTCTGTGCTGCTAACATCTTCAGGATCTAATTTCTGAAATGGGTTGTCTCCAGAATCACTGACCTGAAACTCATTCAATACAGACCTGTTCAGCTGTGACATGAATCATTCCAAGTGGAACCTTTGTGTTTTATTGAAACATTCCAAAGGAAAAGATTTAAAAAAAAATGAAAAAGTATTGTTATGTACCCTAATGGACACCAATCTAAGCCTAGGTAGCTACACGGCGGTTTACCAACATTTGTCCTACCTTGCTCTGCATTACGGTTCTAGCACTGACCTTTTACCCAGTTATGTGCGGAATAAATGTCGATGGGTTTCCTCCAAACTAGCCTCATTTATTATGCATGAGGATTCTTAGAAAAGTCCCTGCATGTGACATACATAACAGGATTAACATACTCTGTATAAAAGTCATGAGCATCTTCATCCTAGGACAAAAGAACTACTTTGCATTATTGCAGGTATTGATTTAGGCTTATTTACATAATCGTACTCACAACATATTGATCATGTAAGGAACACCAAGGCTACCCTTATGGTATAAAAGAACCATACCAACACTAGATAGGCAGAGGAGAATCTTTCGAGCTGACACAAGACGCCTAGGTCCAGCATGCAGTGGTCTGACATCTCTTGCGGGGTGTCAAACACAAGACCAAGATGGTGTCCTTCGTTCTCTCCCAACAGGTAATGGGGTTGGCTCATTCCTAGGGGATTCTTGACTTTACACACAAATTCATGCTCGGTACACTTAGGTAGGGTTTGCATCGTAGGATTACGCTTGATTACAATCATGTATCTATATGCCTACATATATTCACTGTTTTAGCACCATACTAGAATTCTACCTTTTATTTACTCAGTCGGTGCTTGTAATCTTATACATTTGTTTCGGTCTAATGATTGTCACAGCAAACATGTGTTATACTAGAATGACGCTGGTTCAATAACAAGTTTATTAATCACTCATGAGCGGGACCACGTCCACGCAACACTCAAGTGTTGTAGGAGAAGGTACTCTGGATTCACAAACCATCGTCTTTTTTTACAGTTTTGTTGCAATGTAAGCATGTGGACAGAAATGGCAAGAACAAGTTTAGAAATAACTAACAAACAGCAAACAAGGGCAGATGGATGACTACGGTGTCAGCAAATAGGGAGGGGGAGCAGGCATGCTTATGGCAGCAGTAAATAGTCAACAGATAACATCTAAGACCAGGTGCACCGGCAGCTACAAACCCCCAGCACGTACATTGCTTAGCCATGTCAGGAGGTCAACTAAAATAGATGACACAAGCAGAGTGAGAAGGCGAACAGCAGAAGACGAAAGAATTATGAAGGAAACCAAATGGACACCACAGCCAAAATGGCTGTTGCCTATACTAATGAAAATAGTACACGTTTCCACAGACGACCCTTTTAGCATAAGCTAAGACATTTTCTTATTTCTTCAAAGGGGTACGATACACATCATGAATGTCAATTAACATCATTTTACCAATTTCTTGGTCCATTGCCAAATGGGCATTTGTATTTTGGACATTCGTTTTAGACGGTACACAAGTAGTACAAGTGGAAGTACAAAGGGAATAGAGCATTGGCCCACATTGAATACATAAACAACAAAAGAAGAGAATCGTAATAATTATGAATAAGGCAGACAATACTTTCAGACCCTATACAGAAAATATGCTCCAGAACCATCCAGTCCAAGTCCATGTTCCTGAGTCTTGATGTATCTCAGTGGCTTTTTTATGCATTTTGGAAATGGCATCATAAACAGAAGGGGCGTGGTCAGGAATGAACACGCAACAGCTACTCCCGATAATGCAACATGCTCAGCTAACATTACATCTAGAACCATTCTATTTTGCAGTCACAATTCTCGTAATTTGGAGTTCTTCTGTATTATTTCCAAAAGCCATTGCTGTTTGATTAGTCACAGCTTCTACTACACGGGTCAAGCGTCTAATTTTCCTACTGTTCAAAGCCGCACCAACAAAGAAAGAGAGTCCCAAATTAAAATCAACATATTGCTGTAATGCAGTGTCAGTTTGATCCACTTCATCATTATTTATAGTTCTTTTGAATCGGATCAAGGAAATGTCATTAAACAATTTTTGATCTTTATGATAAGATGCAGGTGCTAAGAACACAGGAGGAAGCAAGAAGGCCACATAGCATATTCCAGACCATCCAATCGGTTGATGGTAGTAACCTTTACTTCCACAAATGAAATAAGTGTTATGTGAGGATAGAAAACTGCTATTGTTCGTTCCAGTGATATTCAATACTGTAGTACAGTCACTTTTTCCCCACTGGGATACTGCCAAAACTGCTCACACAAAGATTTGCTCGGGCTCTAGTAACGACGATAACAGGAGGCCCGTTACCCTTGGCCGTTCGAGTGTTGGGGAAAACATAGCTTGTGGAGGAATCTCCTTTGCGATACTCCTCCATTTCCCATACAGTTCCTTTGGCTTGTGGGTCCCCTTCCTCATCGGGGTAACAAACCTTATTTAATCGTGCATTAAGTCCTCCTTCATCAGCTAGAGCAATATTACTGATTTCAGAGGCCTACAACAGTGCGAACCAGGCTCTACAGGAGCCGTTATGCGAGAATGGCAAGGGAATGAAAGGCGTTCCTCCCATCTTCTGATGGGCTGGCATCATTCCACATACCCAGCAGTTGGTAGTGTTAGTAGCATTATAGGAGTATGATGCAACATTTGTATGAAAGCGTTATTGAGATATGACATTCGGTGCTTCTTTTCATGATAGGGAAGAGTGAAGTAATAATGTTCTGTGGGGACAGGAGTAGTAGCAGACAGTAAGTTTCGAGCCGGAGTTACTTCCTCCACAACCCACATTATCACAGCAATGATGACAGCAGTCAAAGTTAGTCCAGTGATGAACATTGTGCATTTGCTACAGACTTTTGCAGCATTCAATTTCTTTTCCTCAGGCATGTTCATCTCGTCGGCAAACAACAGAACAGATGGAGCCCTAAGGTCCTGGGCAGGCATTGGTTTCTTCACTAACATTGAGACGAGTAGTCACTAAAAGATTACCCCCCTTTGTAGTCAGTCTTAAACCACCCAGGAGAGTGGCTCAAACAGACTCTTTCTGTGATGAAGTGTATTTCTTATTGGATCGAAGCAGATATCTAGATGCATCAGGGATCGTGTGGTCCGGGAAGACTTCTTCAGGCCCTTCAGGTGTCGCTACTAGTCCTCTCTCAGTGACCAGGATGTCGCGGTGATGTTTCAATGCAGCAGAGCTCACGACGGTATGCAGAACCTTTCAGCAGTGGCTGGCATGGACCCAGTTCTTCCTGTTGGTCACACGCACTGCAGTTCTGGTAGCAAGGAGGACCTGCTCTAGGCCACGCCACCGAGGTACCAAAGAATTTTGTCAGTTGAAACGATTTAGTAAGCACGAAATCACCAGATCGTGGCCTTCACCCTGCGACCTGTCTGGAAGGGCTTCCCGTACCTACTGATAAATAAAAGACAAACTGTCAGTTAACTGGGACAAATAGTCACTCATCAACATGTGGGGAACATCATGTATAGGAATGGCGTATGGCCAGATCGTGTATGTGGTATTGATCTGATAGAAAGCAAGGCTAGGGGCACTGCATCAGGCCATTTCAAAGTTGTGGAAGCCTGTATTTTAGCCAATTTCAGTTTCAGGGTGGAGTTATAACACTCCACCCAGCCTGCTGATTGTGGGTGAAAAGCGGCATGAAATTTCTGCTTAATCCCCAACCCTTTCATGACATATTCTACAACTTGAAAAGAAATGAGGTCCGTTATCATTCCATAGGACCCGACAAATGCCAAATCGAGGGAAGAACTCCTTTAGAAGACCTTTCGCTGTCGTGAGAGCTGTATTATCCTTCGTAACATACGCCTCCACCCATTTACTGAAGGCACAAACCACGACTAGGACATATTTTAGATTATTACAGCGCTCAAACTGAATGTAATCCATTTGCAGGACCTCAAAAGGTGCAGTTGGTGTTGCAAACCCTCCTGTTGGAGTTCGCGGTCCCTTTCCAGGATTATACTGGAGACAGACCAGACATGACTGGACTATCTTTTTAGCAGAGCCAGCAATATCAGGATGATCCCAAACTTGCATAAGTTGTTTTGCCATTGAGGATGCACCAACATGTGCCGGCCCATGTGAATCAATGGGTATAAGTATGCTGTGGGTAACTTCCATTTGGTCATATCTTTATTCCTCCAGCAGCCCTCATCATCCAGTGTTCCCTCCATAGACCATTGGTCTAGTTCGTCAACGAAGGCAGATTGTTGCATGTGCAGCACTTCCTGCCTGGCATCATGCCAACGTTCAGCTTGTGACTTCACCACATACATAGATGTGGTACTTTGCTGCATTGCAGTCTCACGGGCTGAGTGATCCGCAAAGGCGTTACCTGCTCCTATTTTTATCAGTCACTTTCTTGTGTGCACTACACTTAACAATTTCCACTTTCTTAGGATAGGTTAGGGCAGTAAGAAGATTATGCACTAATTATCTATGCACTATCTGTGTCCCATGTGAGGTGAGGAAGCCCCTTTCTTTCCACAAGCGACCAGAATTGTGTGCCACCCCGAGAGCGTACTGGCTGTCAGTAATAAAAATGTTAACAAGTAATTCTGAAGTAAGCTCACATGCTCTCGTCAGTACAATCAGTTCGGCAGCTTGGGCCGACTTCTGTGGGATGCGAGCTGTCTCAACTACTGTCTGAAGTGTCATGATAGCATAGGAGCAGATGTAGTGCCATAAGGTAATTTTAAACATGATCAATCAACCCATAACTCCCCATGAACACTAGAGAGAGGTGTATCTTGTAGGTCAACGCGACCCTTTGTTTGCTCTTCAGTGAGGAATATACA
Source organism: Triturus cristatus (assembly GCF_964204655.1). NCBI lineage: Eukaryota > Metazoa > Chordata > Amphibia > Caudata > Salamandridae > Triturus > Triturus cristatus. The sequence goes on from NC_140580.1 coordinate 993,563,717, forward strand.
ATCAAGTAACTCTTGCAAACGAGACTGAGTAGATGGAAATGGTAATAGTGTAGCAAGGTTTAATGTCAAACATCTTTTCAATGTGATATGCGGGGCCAAAAGTGTCAATTCATATCCTGTCAAACGAGCACTAGTCAAATGCTATGTTTTCGTTTGATTTAGCAAAGCAACTGAATAGGGTACTAACACAAGCAGTTTGTGTGACAAAACTATTCCTTCACTCTGGCGTATAGATACAACCGTTGCTGCCACTGCTCGGAAACATCCAGGCAGCGCGCAAACGACTAGATCAAGGACAGCTGAAAAATATGCGCATAGGCGTGGTTTATCACCGTGTGTCTGTGTTAAAACCGAGAAGGCACAACCTTCCCTTTCATGGACAGAGTGTGAAAGCCTTAGTACAGTCTGGAGTACCAAATACTGGTGCAGAGCAAAGAGCTTGGCGTAACTGTTGGAAGACATTCTGACATTCAGTAGTCCATGGGAGACATCGGAGTGTCTTTAGTCAAAAGGGCCAACAAAGGTTTAATAATGTGCGAAAAACTGGGGATCCACTGCCTACAAAAAGAAGTGAGGCCAATCAGTGCACAGACATCCTTCTGAGTGCGGGGCATAGGAGTATCTAAAATGGTCTCAATGCAGTCTGGTTTGAGTGCATGTCCCTCCTTAGACAGGCGGTGACCTAAATAGGTAACCTGCTGTCTACAATATTGCAATTTCTTTCGCGAGACTTTGTGATTATAGGAGGCAAGAAAGGATAACAATTACAGTGTTCCTTCTTCACACTGCTCAGGAGTATCTGCAGCTAACAAAATATCATCGACATATTGGATAAGGGCCACTCCCTTTGGTGCAGGAAAGGAATCAAGCTGCCTTTTTAATGCCAGACTGTAAATGCTAGGACTCTCTGTATAGCCTTGTGGAGCTCTGCATTCTTCAAGTCTATCACCGAAAATGTAGTAGCAGTAAGAGAGAACATAGTGAGAAGCGTTGTGATATCAGAAACTACCAGATATTGGGGCACTACAATTTTATTAACCTCTTGCAAATCAATAATGAATCTGTAAATTTTAGTGCCAGTATCTTTATTCAAAATAGGAAGGATGGGGATATTGCAAGTATTATAAGGGACTTCTTTCACTACCCCCACTTTGATCAAATCCTGAACAATGTGTGCTAATGCTTCTTTACCTTTACGGGATATTTTGTATTGGGGCAGACGAGGCAATGAGACACCTTCCTTTAATTGAATATGCACTGGTGGAATAACCATTTGACCCACATCAGTATCTGATCTAGCCCACAAAGTACTAGATAAGGACACCAGAGCAGCATCCTCATTGATAAGACAAGATCTCTCAACCATTGGATAATTGTCATTCAAAATAACATGCACACCTTCCGGAAAACAACGTAGTGTAGCACGAAAATATTTAAGCATATCGATACCCACAATGTTGTCCGGCGTGTTAGGGGAAAGCAAAAATGGACATGCTGCAGTGAATTTGTCAAGTCTGAATTCAAGTGGCTGTGAAAGCGGGCTAGGTGTAGGTGTTCCATCGAACCCTATCGAGGTTATCATTGTGCCGGACAGGGGAGCCCTATGAACCAATCTTTTAGACAGAGCACTCCGGGTAGCCCCTGTATCAACCAGAAACCGATCAGTAGATCCCAAGACATTTGCGTCAACATTAGGACCCATTTGATCTACTGGCACCTCAACCGGTTCCTTACCCCATCCTAGGCCTCCCTATGTGCAATCGGAATCTGCAAGTGCATCAGCAGAATAATCCGACATTTGGTATTGATTTCGTCAATCAAAAGTATTAGAGTAATTTGGTCCTTGTTCAACTGCTTCGAACCTAGGACGAGCTCCTGTACCTCCCCTGTTTCCTGAATTCCCTGGGCATCCTCTCATACTACCCCTTCCCCGCTGGTACTGCAGACCTCGCAAAAGGGGGCACTCAGAACGCCATTGCCCAGTCTCTTTACAATAAGCACACTGATCAGGGGACAAATTTGCTCAAGGAAGAGGGGGCACTCCAGGTGTATACGGTACACGTCCACCTCTTCCACCTCCACTAAATGGTGGGCCATATACTTGAGCCAACATAACTTTTGTCTTTAAGTCTTTGACCTTCTTTTCCTCCCTGCCTTTCGCTTCCTGTTCCCGTCACTCATAATATTGGGCCATGGTCAAAAGGGAAACCGGGGAAGACTTGGTCCAAGAACTCTCACTAGCTTTTAAGGGACTAGCTATTTCCGGTAACATATCAGCAACAAATTTGTCGACAAACAAATGCTTAACCATATCATCGGCCAATGACTGGCCACTAAAACCATGGAATGTCTCCTCAAATCTTGAAAAGAAATCAGAAACTAACTCATACTTTTTCGGTTTACAGGACGCTAACGTAGTCCAATCTATTTTCTTAGGGGGTATGAGAGTCTATAACTTAGTCACAATAGCTTTAGGAAGGTCTAATATCTCCTTCTGAAGTTTCTGCGGAGGCTCTCTTTCCGCATCTATTTCTACTAAATGTTCCCAGGTATCACCATACGCCACATTATCATCTATTTTACGCATTGTTCTCCACATATCAGGGGGCAAAATAAGCCCGAAGAACATATCAATATCTGGCAACGGTCATAGTGCAGGAGCTGATGGCTCCTTCCACCTCAGCATAGAAGGCGGTGAGATTTTTACGGGGGTCGGGCAAAGCAGCCTTAAGAGCCATAACATCTGTTCTACTCCAAGGAGTGTAAACCCAATTATATATAAAATATCCCTTTGCATCATCCAGAGTCTTATCATCATTTGTTCCCGCACCCTTCGGAGGAACATACATGGGTGCAGCTTCACGCATTGGTTTCATAGTAATTTCACTACTACTGGGTTTATCCTCATCCACCAAAGCATCTACATTATTTGTCTGAGATTTTTCGGTTTCTACAACTTTACCCTTTCTAGCTAATTCTTGCTCCTTTCGTAAACGCAGTGTTTCATCTCGTAATTTAACTATTCGTCTAGTCATATCAGAGAGGTTTGAAAAAGGGAAAGTCCCATCTGATAACCGTTTATAATCAGTGTTTATATCATCTGGCTCTATTTCTTTAGAAATATGCCGCCAATCATATATTACCTCCCAAGTGAATTGCTCTACAAAATAAAATTGCTCTATATATCTTTCCACTGCTGAACCATAGCTACGCGGATCGATGCAGTGGTACTCCGACGAGCTTCCTCTCTGGCAGCGGTTTTTAATGTATCTTTTTCTGCTTTAGTCAAAGTAGAGCGAGTCTGCCGCCCACCTTGCTTGTCTGAAAAAATCTCCTTGTCAGAAGCCTCATCCTCAGGGGCACTTGGAGTGGGAAATTTATACGGGGGTAGGGGTCGTTCTAATAGGATGCAATCATCCTGAAGCGTATTAAGTAGTGGATAGATATGGCGCCTAATAGGATACTGGCCATTTACCTCTAATTGACGTTCTCTATCTTCCTTTCCTATTTTTTCCTTCATATCTTTGTCTTTTAATTCCACCGCTTTTTGAAATATCGTTTTCCGCTGCTTTTTTTCTGCTATAGCTTCTGCTCTCTTCGCTCTCTCTCGCACTTCTTTATCCCACATGCATACACAAACATATCATGTCTACTCTTTCTTTTAAAGAAACACTGCTCTACATATTGAACCTTTTTAGAATCGAATGACCCATTCACTGGCCATTGTAAATCGGACTCTTTCTTTGTGTATTTGTTCCACAATGAACCGTACATTATGGGACACATACCAGATTTAATATACATTTCTCTATTTGGGGTGTCTTCCAGAGGAGCCAGCTGACTTTGCTCTAAAGTATTCTTGGTACCACAAGAGCAGCAAAACCACTTATGGAGTGTGCTCAGAACAGGCGTGTTTTCACAAGTATATGTAAAATATTACTACTCCAAACAAATACTCCAAAAGGAGAAAAATATCCACATTACCTGTCTTCAGTCTTTGCAAAGAATGAATACAAAAACCAAACCAAGCAAATCAAGAGTGCCGCTTCAGCGACCTTATCAAACAGAAGTCTCCAACTCCCACCTGCTGGTCTCTGGTCGACCTAATGGTCACTGCAAAACTCGCCAAAGAAAGCCCCAGTCGAGACCGGCAACCAGCCGGAGGGTCAAATCGGGAAAACCGGAAAAGTCACGTTGGCCTGCAAAGACAAGGGTCTCCTCATGCAGTGCGCATCCTCAGTAATATTTTGATCCTCCGTTGAGACCACTCCTTCGGACGGCCGCGTCTCCGATGGGGCCCCAAGTGCTAGGCACCAACTGTAGAAATGTACTCAAAAGTGAGCACACTGGTGCAGGGTCACCCTCTCGCCCACGGATCCAAAGACTAACAAAAAGAGAGATCGGCACTGGAGCTGAAATAAAATAACAAGTTTATTGATCACTCATGAGCGGGACCACGTCCACACAACACTCTCAAGTGTTGTAGGAGGAGGTACACTAGATTCACAAACGATCGTCCTTTTATACAGTTTTGTTGCATGTGGACAGAAATGGAAAGAACAAGTTAAGAAATATCTATCAGCAAACAAGGGCAGATTGATAACTACGTGGTCAGCAAATAGGGAGGGGGAGCAGAAATGCTTATGGCAGCAATAAACAGTCAACAAATAACATCTAAGACCAGGTGCACTGGCAGCTACAAACCCCCAGCACGTACATTGCTTAGCCATGTCAGGAGGTCAACTAAAATAGATGACACAAGCAGAGTGAAAAGGCGAACAGCAGAGGACGAAAGAATTACGAAGGAAAAGAAATGAACACCATGGAAAAAAATGGCTGTTGCTTATGCTAATGAAAATATTACACGTTTCCACACCTATCTGGTTCTTGGTATGGTTAGGGGGCTTATGGTGGCACTGTGAGCTAGCTGGTCTAAAGGCTAACAAATCTCTTGGGGGGTAATCTGAATCACTCTGCACACCAATCCCTCAATTTATGTTGTCTAAATCTACAGATCTTATGTATTTTTAGGAACTACATGACCTTACCCGGACCCTGATATTTCCATGTTTAAGAGGTATAACTAAGTGGTTGTGTTGGTATTGATCGTTTTTACAAAACACGTTATGACAGTTAGAAGTCTGACTGGTATAACACAACCCAAACAAGGCAGTCCTTAAGTGAACAGATTACAAAATCTAGGGGCCCATTCAAATGCTGCGGGAACCATGAATTTAGCTGACTTCTGATATGATAAAGGTGCACTACACCATTGAAAAAATTAATAGGTAAAAGGAGAGGAGTGTGTGTTGTAGTAAAAGTTACCTAGCATTCCCAGATGCGCCAAAAAAACCAGGTCTGGCACCTCGAAAAAGAGGATGTTGCATTTAGGTCATCCAGGTCATTAAGCCGGAAATGGCACAATCGTAGATATGTCAATAAGGTTTCTGATTGCAGAGAAAGTCAACGGGATGCACCATTTTGTAAGGACTTGCGAAGGGCACCATGCTGATAAAAGCTTTGGAAGCCACATAATAAGAACAAAGACATTTTTAAGGGGGTATAAAGTGCACCTAAAGCCCAGATTATTGAAAAAAGCCAGTAGAACTGTAAGATGGAACACGAACAGCGTCTTAATGTGTAGAGGTGCATAAAGAGTAGATCTTACCCGCCTCAAACAGAAAATAAAAAACAAGCCTGAGAAAAAAGTTTGAGTAAGATAAGCAAGGAAAACTAATTAAGAAAAGTTGTCCTTGCACTTCAACTAGCTCCCTGCTAAATAAGCATCTTGCCAATGACTTGTCATGAACAGTTTCTCAGCACTGACTTTAAATCACAGGTGCATTACTACAACTGTGACCATTCACTAATATCTCTATGAAAGTTATCAATAACTATTGCTTGTGTTCCTGTCTAGAGAGGAAGCAGCCGGCATTTTGGGATGGACTGTTCCTACTGGAACTGGACAGATCTCAGTCCAAATGGCATATTATGGAAACAAGCATTTGCAATGCAATAGGTCTCGCATTAATTAAGTTTTAGCTATTGGCATTGCTAAATATTGCAACACCAATGGCAACAAAAGTCTATAAATTGTAGGCTAAAAAAATTTGTATTTTTTTTTGTAGCAATGGTGGCATGCTGCGCTTTAGATGAATATGTTTAAAAGTAAAGTGCGCCTTACTGCGATTGCTACAATAGTTAATTGTGGATGCGTTAACAATTGATGTGTGCACGGATGGCTGGTGGTGTGTGTGCCGGTAGAAATTGTGCACTGATGGCTGGTGGTGTGTGTGCCTAGTGGAAGTGTGCACTACCGGCTGGTGGTGTGTGTGCCTGGTGGAAGTGTGCACTGCCGGCGGGTGGTGTGTGTGCCTGGTGAAAGCGTGCACTGATGGCTGGTGGTGTGTGTGTGCCTGGTGAAAGCGTGCACTGACGTCCGGTGGTGTGTGCCTGGTGGAAGCGTGCACTGATGGCTGGTGGGGGTTGTGCCTGTAGAAATTGTGCACTGGTGGCGTGTGTGTGCCTGGTGAAAGCGTGCACTGACGTCTGGTGGTGTGTGCCTGGTGGAAGCGTGCACTGACGGCTGGTGGTGTCTGTGCCTGGTGAAAGTGTGCACTGACGGTGTGGTTGTGTGTGTGGTTGTGTATGTGTGGTTGTGTATGTGTGGTTGTGTATGTGTGGTTTTGTATGTGTGGTTGTGGTAGTGGTTGTGGGCTTGTGTGTGTGCTTGTGGTTGTTTTTGTGTGATTGTGTGTGGTTGTGGTTGTGTGTGTGGTGTGTCACGGGGCAGCGAAGGGGACAGAAGGAGAAAAAGGCACCGAATCACGGGGGCAGCGAAGGGGACAGGGGAAAACAAGGCCTGAATCCAGGACAGTTTTTCAAGTTATCTAAGTAAGATAAATGAACATAGAATTACTATAATAATTATTTAATTAGTGGTCATATAACAACTGGCCTGGATGTGGCTATCATGATTTTTTGTTGAAAACTCTTAATTTGACCTGACACACCATATCTTGCCTTTTGCCTGCCAGAAGCTAGTTACATGGTCCACTTTCACATTCTCAGCCCAGTGCCACATTATCTCTCCTAATGCCCAGCTAGTGTTGATAATTGACATTTGGTGGGATGTGCACGTCAAGGACAATTTGGCCTTTCTGTCTTACACGACCAATAAACTAAAGCCAGTTCCAACGGTGATGAGAACATCTGTTATTTATAGCACTTAGAAGTGTCAACCCCTGTGGTTTAAGGGTGTATTTATTTAGAAGTAAGTTAACACGAGTTTTCTAACCACCTACTCTTAATGGAGTCAAGGGCTAGCAACATACAAGAGGACAATGAGACATAACGAGAGAGGCCACGTGAATGAACCAGGGAGACGCCATTTATGAATGGGGTAAATTATTGCATATCAAAAAGCCTGCACGGGTGTCTCCCAGAGTGTCACAATCCACAAAATCAGCCAAAAGATCGCCCTGAAAGACACGGACACAGTGTACAAACATTAGGAGGATTAAGTAAAAGAAACATGTGCGCCGAAGACACCCAGCAGCCAGTTCGAGGATCCATACAGTGACGCTGCCCTATTTGTTATGGAATAATTGTGAGGTTCGCGCGCGGATGCCGGCTATGTGTTACTGAAACGTTAACACACAGTTTAATGTGCCATCAGCTCTGGGATCGAGTGTGCTGCTGGCCCCGGAAGCGGAATACGGAAAACGTCCGCCTGTGAACCCTGATGTGCCCAGGCGCCTCTGGGTCTCTGAGGGAGATGTACTTTTCACACTCGTGATAATTGCCAGGATTCACTGGTGGGCAAAAACACTCAAACTTTAGCTGCACAAATCAAATTTAAGTGCAAAAATCACATTTGGTGCAAAGTAAACATAATATTACATTTAGAAGCAAAATCCCATTTGCGTGTAAAGTCAACATTGGTGCAACAGCAACCAGAGTGTGGAGCATTTGTCAGGGAAGTGAAACCAGATGATTTCAATTCAAGAGGAAAACAAGACAAGCCCGGCAGAGCGTGGCGCGCGCGCGCTTGGGGGCGGGGGGAGCGCATTCCAGGCGGGGGAGCGGACCCTTTGAAGTGCTCCCAAAAAGCGGATTGCATGGCGGCACGATGCGCGTGATTGTGCGCGTGCTAGCCATGCAATCCGCTTTTTGGGAGCACTTTTAAAAGCCCCTATAGTCTCGCTTTGCGATCGCTTACGCGATAGCAAGGCGAGACCTAAAAATGATGGATTGGAATATAGCACGAGTAATTATCACTGGCTGTAATTACCACCGGCTGAGATAATTCCAGTATTAAACTTGTACGGTTTTTGTTTTACTAATGTAAGATGGGCCTCTGCACCAAGGCTTCTTCTTTCAGAACGAAAGGACCAGCGTGAAGTCAGAAGAATTAATGGGCCGAGAGCCTTTACAAAGACCTGCAGATCACTTGTTCGAAGTATGGCCGGAGCTACACAACCTCTTCTCAAGGGTGATAAAATAGTAACACAGAGTTTCACGACAAGACCGCCAGCTACTCAATTTGTTACAAAAAACACAGTATGCGATAAAAATTCAATACAATTTGTTGTATTTAAAATAGATCATGGAATCCATGTGCAGCAGGGAACTTTGTGTCCACATCTCCAAGATGTCCAGGGATCGATGGGTGCGGCGGGCTTCCCTCAACACCTCAGAGCAAAGGAAGCAGCATTTTTATTGGTCATTGATGCTCTGGGCTTCACCTACCAAACTGAGGTATCCCGAAAGCTTCACAACAATCTCTGGCAAGAAAACAGTTTGCTACTCAGAATATTCTGTAGGTGTGGTAGCTGTCCAGGGGTTTAGGGAAGGGAAGAGTGTAAATGCAGAAGGGGGGGTGGCACTGAATCACACCCTAATATCCCAAAGCATTAAAACATAAAAAGGCTAGTTTCCATAAGACCTCAGACTGTCACTAAATGTGCAAGCAGGGGGGATGACCCAGCATCGCTACAGGCTAGACACAATGAATCAAGAGCATCGGGCCTGTGTTCCCGAAGAATAAGCCAACTGGAACTCAGTTGTTGCAAGATTTTATTGCGTGCCAATTACCTTTCACCTCCCCCAAACGAGGTTGGTCTCCCTGTACCATATTGACATCAGGAACTGGAAATCCTTTTGTGACTCCAAGTTCTCTTTTGTTCTACAAATTAATGTGCTGGCCAAGTGCACCAATTTCAACTTTCCCAGCTCCAGAAACTTCTACCCCTCCTCCCAAAGGACCACAGACCAAGTTCAGCAGAAGGTCATTTTTATGATTGCTTAGAATATTTCAGCATTATTTACCCAGAGCCACTGTTCCCAATAAGGCGCGCGCCCGCACACACTTCTCTACCCCCGAGCGCCTAGTGCCATGTGTGGAGCGCACACAGAAAGCACATCCCGTAAGAGTATTCGCGCCGCCGCTTTTAAAAGGCACGCGGCGCGAAAAACGGGCATTTCCAGATTGCGGAGGACGGGGGCGGAAGTGAACACTCGGGAGCGGAGGTAACTGTGGCCACTTGCTGTACTTTTGTTTCTGCCGCGTGTGCTTTTGTATTGCCCTGAAGTGCACGCATTGTTTGTTTGCTGTATTGTTTTATTACTAAAGCGAGGCTGCAGGGGAGATTGTGTGCTTTTATTTAAGTATTCATGTTAATTGCAGCCCCTTCACGAGCTGCGATTATCATGAATACTCAAATAGAAGCACACAATCTCCCCCCGCAGCCTCGCTTTACTAACAAAACAATACAGCAAGTTTAAAAACACGGCGTGTGCTTTTTAGGGTATTCTGCCTTGTTTGCAGACTTGCTGTATTGTTTTGGTAGTAAAGCGAGGCGCAGGCAGATTGAGTGCTTTTGTTTAAGTATCCATGTTAATCGCAGCTCGTGAAGGGGCTGAAGTTAACATGGATACTTAAATAAAAGCACACAATCTCCCCCGCAGCCTCGCTTTACAACCAAAACCATACAGCAAGTCTGCAAATCAAGGCAGATTACCCTAAAAAGCACACGCCGTGTTTTTAAACTAGCTATATTGTTTTGTTAGTAAAGCTTGGCTGCGCGCAGATTGAGTGTTTTTGTTTAAGTATCTATGTTAATCGCAGCTCGTGACGGGGCAGCAATTAACATGGATACTTAAATAAAAGTGTACAAAGCTGTGAGAGGAACACCTTACTAGCTGGAGCACAACTTTAGCAACAAAAAGTTTTTGGATTGCCTTCACCGGCGCACGCTTCTATTCGGTTTTGCTTCTTCATCCTCAATCAATATGTCGCACCACAGATGTTGGTTTATAGGGAATTGGAAATTTTCTGTGACGCATGCTACCTGATCGGATTACCGTTAGTGACCGTTTACGCCTATCCGAGCCACAGCGATATTATGTCGGCTTGGTTTCTGCTTAACACGCACTTTCATTCATACGTTTCTCAACCCTCGTGCACGTTTGTGGAGAGCGCGCACTTACGATTTGGGACACAGCACTGAGGCATGGTATCATGGGCATTTTTCTGATTTTCATGGTCACTCGTCACTTTTTGCGCCACATTGAGGGCATTTTTAGACAGGTAATCATTTGTTGGGACGTCCCAGTGTCCTCACTCCTGTGCTTTTGCTTTGTAGATATTTGAATCTGGACCCCTGATGAAGGGTCGGGACATCGACCCGAAATGCATTGGGTTGTGGATTCTATATGATTGAATGCAGTCGGAATTGATTTTTCTTTTACTGCTATAATCAAGAAATAGAAATCAAGAATAAATAATCGTTGAAAAGAACCAAGTTTCATTGTTATTGGACATGATTTACAGTGGGTTTAACAATGGATTCCATACTGGAAGAAAGCAACTTTTTGTTGCTAAAGTTGTGCTCCAGCTAGTGAGAAGGTGTTCCTCTCACAGCCTTGTACACAGTATGTCCTTTGGAGTCTAGGGACCAGACACCCAGGTTGGATGCACAAAAGAGAACTAAAAACAAGGCAATTTAACCTGTTGATTATTAAGCTTTAAGTGCGTACAGGCAACCTTATCGCATTACTTAAATAAAAGCACACAATACACAATTTTGAGCTAATGTGGTAATGCTGCACCGGGGGAAAGCTAAACCATGCAGTCTTAGTAATTTTACATACTTAATTACCACATCAATTTACTAGAGAAATACCTCTCTTTTGCAGTCTCTACTCTTCCCTGGAATCTTGCTAAGTCTTGCTGAGTGCTCAGTGCTAACCATGGGCCCTTCCCAGCCATTTTCGCTGCTGCTGCTGTTGTTGTTGTTCTCTACCCCAGCAAGTTTTTTTTCTTCCCTGCCCCCTTGCACCAAGGATTTCCATTTCTGCCACCTCCTGATCTGTGACTGCACTACTTCCCTACCCACGTGTAGTAATGTTGCCCATTTCTGTCATCCGCTGGTCTGTCACTGAACTTCGTCCCTGCCTACCTGTGGAGAAGTGTGGCTCACTGGTTAGAGTAGGCAGACCTGGAAGCAGAGGTCAGCCCGGGACCAGGGTTCAATTCCCGGCTCGGCCTTGAGTCCATAAATGGTCCATGGACTCGATAATTCTCGCTCCAGTGCATACTCGATTCATGGGTTCACACTCTGCGACTCTGGGCAATAGCTTGCTTAATCTCCACAATGGCCCCTCGCGGCGGGATGCCTGGCTTTCACCTTGTGGATGCCCTACTGGGTTATCTCACAGGGGAATACCAGGGCGGGTTCCCTAAGCAGGCGCTTAGAGACCGGTTGGTGATTTGCGCTATATAAATATCTGCACATTTACATTTACCTGCAGCAATGTGTCGTTTTCCTGCCAGCTTCCATTTTTTAGCTGAAAGCCTTGCGCGGTTTGGTTTGCTGGTACAGCTTGAGTTCGTCTCTCCCATTGCCCAAACTTTGATTACTGTATTCTTCCACAAACTCACTTTCTGTAAACATTTGCGGTGCATTCAAAGACGGAGTTCAAACGTCAAGCTCTCGCTTCAGAGGGGGTTTGGTGTTTACTTTTCTTTCTCTAACTTCAAAGTGAGAGAATGTATGCGACAATCCTGCTGAGCATCCATGTAAGAGGAGAGGGTGTAGGATTTCTTTCCCTAGCACATAAAAAAATGAATTGTGCTGATTTTTCAAAATAGATTAATATCAGTACAAATGAAGCAATTTTTTTGTTTAACTCTAAAGTGTGCTGGAAACAAATATTTGAATATGATAAAAACACATCAATACACTAGATGATGACGTATGCACACATTGTTTGTGTGGAGTTTTACCCCATTTTGGTATAAATGTAATGCTCCTTTCAATTGAAAATATGTTGTCTGTAATGGTAGCGCACTAACACACCATGCATACTCCACTTTACACCACTCCATTTCTCTCTATGCCCTTCCACTCTGGCATGCCACTCCACTGTACAACATACTACTCCACGCCAAGGCACTCCACAACATGCCATGACACTCCACTCCACTCCCCTCCACACCACTTACCCCACACTACTCTACACTACTCTACCCCACTCCACCCCAATCTACCTAACCCCACTTTACATTGCATGCACATTACACAAAGACACTGAATCATAGTGTGTAAGTCAATGTATAGGAAATGTTACATCAGACAGAGGACTACAAGTTGTAGGAGTCACAAGTCATCCATACTGGTAGACAGTATAGTTTAAAAGTTCTTGGTCTGAAAAAGCACACACTGAGAATTTAAAATGTAACTCCATGGTTGGGGGTTGGCTTTAATAATAAGAATCGATTTGTACCCAAGTTAAACCTTTTTGCAGCATTATGATATAAAAAAAGAATGGAGGGGAAATTCGTAATGCTCTAATCTATACCTTGCAGCTCTTTGATAGTTAATAGCTCACTTTTCTATATTAGGATTTAAACTTATAAACTGCAAGTAACAAAAGGGGCTCTCTGACAGAAGCAGTAATGCAGTGATCTATTTACATTGCATGCAATTGGTGATCTGCCTGGTTCACCTGCTTTGCATCAAGCATTTTAACCTCCTCCGCTACTTTATAATGAGTCAAAACTTCCACTAGACAAAAATCAGATCTCTCTGCAGCTGGTCCATCAATCTCCGGAGTTATCCAGCCAAAGTGAAGCGGAGAAGCCAGTATTGATCCCAAGTTTACTGGTACCACATTGTTCAGCCACTAAATGTACATACCTCTCCAAGTCCACCTTAACACCTCCCAAGTCCCTGACCACTAGCCTGCACGCATCAGTGCAGCCCTATGTCACACCACAACCAAATATTTTTGGCCCTTGGGAAAATATTTGCGAGTACCCATGGTCTATTGTAAATGTGATTACATGCAAATGTGTGTGAATGGGACCCATATCTGTTAAAACATTGACATGGCAAAAGGTAAAGAAAATGCAGGAGAGTGCCTGGATTGTGTGGGGAGGTGCAGATAAGTTTAGCCTAAAGGATGCTAATAATGAAGCACAGAGGAACGTGCCTATTTGCCTAAACTGGAATCCCAGGTAACTATTTGGTCGTTTTTCCTAGACCGTGCTACAAATACAGTTGTACAGGCAGACGTGTGTACAGGCAGAACAAACAGGTAATTGGTAGAGTTAAACTGTGGTGCATCTTGTGTATTGTAGTATAGCAACATACCATACCCATGTTTTCTTCTGTTGTAGGTTTCGCAAACAGTACCCCACACATTTGAACGGGCATACGCGAGTACAAGCACAACAGGTAATTGTTTGGTAGAGTTCCCTTATGGTGCACATGGTATATTACTGTATCACAAATTCACAATGCGCTGTAACAATGTTTACTTCTATTGCAGGCTCTACGGACAGTGCTACATTTAAGTTTGAAACGGCAGGGCAGTGGACAGTAAAATCCAGGTAATTACACTCTACGTTTTGCCGGCAATGCCTTAGTATTATGTGACAGATTGCAATCATGAGCATATGCATCAACTTTAGCCATGTTCCTTTATTTTGCAGGCTCTGTGGCATAGCAGGCTAAACCCAGTTATCACAAATATGTTCAAGCGCAACGCTGTACCTTCTGCAGAGTGTGATGCTTCACCACAAAGGAAGAAATGTTGCCTCGTATTCAAGAAGAGTGGATGAAAGAAATTGTGGAGGCTGAGACACAGAAATCACGAAGAAAGGTTCACGTGCAACTTGGGGGAACTATTTCAATACTGTCCAGGCTTGGACTTGATATGCAAAGCATGTGCCAAAGCCAAGATTGTTGAAGACTTTTCTACAGGGAAGAAATGGAGTGATAGATGGAAACTGGATTACCCGATACGCCATCTAATTAGCAAAGTTCACGAGTCTGCCATGGTGATATTGAGAAACAGAAGTGCTGCTGCCAGGTTTGGTTTTGGAGTGAGGGCAATGCTGACAGAAACTGCCACTGACAAAGCACATAGAATGGAAGTAGTTGAACGACAAAGATCCTTGCCTGAGGAGATAAAGATTCTCATCAACAATGTGTTGCTGGCAGTCAAGATAAATACTTCAATGTTATCTGTACAAGACATCCATGACCACCTAGCTTTGTATGTGAAGATACCAGACAGTTGGAGGATCAAGAACTATGCTTTTGAGTTCCTTGAGGCCATCAATAGCGTGATACACTGTGAAGGTATAGCAGAACTTCGTAACGCTTTGTATGGACCATTGATAATAGCACAGATATTTCTGTTACAAAAATGCTCATCCTGTACTTCAAGTTCCGACCTGTAACCTCAACAGAGCACAAAACAGTGTTTGGGGGCATAGTGAAGCTGACTAGTTGTAATGCTGAGGCTATCACTACTGCTGTGAAATAATTCTACACTGCCAATGAACTGGACCTCATGAAAATGGTCATGTCCACATCCGATGGTGCGTCTGTGATGCTGGGTAAAAATAATGGTATTGCTACTCACCTTAAACAATCCATTTCCCATCTAGTCGAGCAGCATTGTGTTGCTCATAGAGAAGATTTGGGAGTGGATGATGCCTGGAAGAGGGTTCCAATGATTAAAGAGATGGAGACATTATTGAGGACGGTCTACACTGTGTTCTCCAGATCTCCTGCAAGGAAATCCAAGCTGGATGAAATGGCATCGGTCACAGATTGTGAAGTGGTCTCTTTTCGACCACTGAATGAAGTCCGGTGGCTTTCAAGGCATTTTGCAGTTGGTGCACTAATTTGGAATTACGAGGCTGTTCTTAAGTACTTTGAACCAGTTGCTAAATATGATAACAAAAAAACTATCTGACTCAAACTACCATATTTCCGTGACAGTACTTAATGACATTCTGAGTGAATTTGCATCTTTGCGCAAACTGTTCCAAAAAAGTTCTTTGACTACTGTTGAAGATGTACAGTATGCAAGAGCAAAGATTGGGCAAATTAAGGAACAGTATTTGGGGGACACTGTCTTTTGGAGCAGCAATGTAAGAGATATGATGGTATTGTGCAAAGCAAGGCAAGAGCTTGACAGTGGGCCTATTTTGTCATTTGTTTCCCTTCTTTGCGAGCACATACAAAAAAAGGTTCCCTGAAGATGAACTGAAAGAATGGGCAAGTTTTGAAATCCAGTCAATAGCAACACAATCACATTTTGATTTTGGGACTGAGAATATACATAGACTTGTTGAAAAGTATAAAAATGTCTTGGGCGATTGTGAAACACCACAAGATGTTGTTCGACAATACAGAGATTATAAATATGTGGTGGCAGAACATGTAAAGGGTGGGTTATTTACCACCTTTCAAGACATGATGAATTTCGCTGTATGCAATGCTGCTCAGTATAGTGTGGTGTCTCAGCTTGTTGATGTCTATGCAACATTTCAAGCATCAAGTGCAGATTGTGAACGAGAATTCAGCCTCATAAATACTATCAAGAGTAAATTGAGGAATAGACTAGACTAGAGCAGAAGCATTTGGATATGCCGATGAGGACAAAGGCCTACCTCCTGAATGGGAAAGTTGACCTTGATAGAGTTTATCAGCACTGGAAAAATGGCAAGGTTCGCCGTGAGATGCAACCCTTTCACCCATCTAGTGATGCCACTTGACATGTCTGAACTGCCCTCTCCCACAGTCCACGTTTGCCTGGATGTCAGAGTTTTACAAACTATCTCTGGCGGAATAGCCCAACATTAGCTTTCACATCAAATTGTAAATATGTTATGTAATTTTGTAACTTATTGTGTATATGTGATATTGTACAGGCTCTCAACATTTCCCCAACCAATGAACAGTGCTCCAGTTAAGAATATTTAGTAAAATCTTATGATGGTACCACCGTTGGAGTCTTGTGCTTTTCTAAACCTGAAGTGTACTTGCCTGTGTAACCAATTCAGGTCATGGCGTGTTTATCCAATTTGCAAACCAGCCTTAAGACCCTTAACGTGGTGCTGTATATGCGAAAATGCACCATATTTTGACTTTAAGTAAACGTTTGGAGTGACATTTGGCGCTGCGCACGGTCTTGCTCCTGGCGCACATAGCCATGGTTGCAGCGCACAGAGACCCTCCACTGCTGCACACAAATGATGGATAGAATGTGGAACAAATCAAACATTACCCCAGTCAAGAGAGATTGGTTCAATACATTGTTATTTTGATCACCATGCCACCCCTGTTTAGACACAGCCATATGGAAATCAGTCTTGACCCTGTGCCTCATGGGAACAGTCCAGCCCAAACTGCCAAGCCAGGTCCTCCCTGGACCAGAAACAAGCATCCTAGGACCAGTTTCGGGGTATCACCACTCATCAGCCAGAATAGCTTGAATCCAGTGGCACAGTGAGCCCAAGGCCCATGTCTGGGCATACCCGGCACACTAAGGGCGAGAAAGCAAGATACACAAATGATGGGCATAAGGTGGAACAAATCAAACATTAACCCCAGTCAAGAGATCAGGGTTAAATCTATTGTTCTTTTGCTCACCATGCCACCCTAGTTTCTGGGTCTAAACTGGGGTGGCATGGTGAGCAAAAGAACAATGGATTTAACCCAGATCTCTTGACTGGGGATTAATGTTTGATTTGTTCCCCATTCCGTCCATCATTTGTATGTCTTTGTCCTGAAAGTGTACAATTGACGTCAAGAAAAGGCAAGGACCCAAGAAAGGTTCTCTGCACTGGACACAATCCCACTGGGGCAACAGTTGAGTCTACATACAGAAACTAGGACCTTTCAATTAACTGCTGCACAACTAGTCAAAGAATCTTCAAATGGCTGAAACAGGAAGACAAGGCTCCAGGGCCCAAGGCTGTGGAAAGCCCTTAATCCAAAGCAGTTCAGATCCAAAGCACGTGTACATCAAGAAGAATCTGAAAACACAAACTTTCCAACTCATCTATATTTGAACTAGACCCCCTAAGGGAGTTGCGATGAAGAATATCAGAATGGCGCGTGCCCTCAGGACTCACATCTCCTTTTGCAAAGTGTTCTTTTTCTGATGCAACCTTAGTGCTCTGTAGCAGCAGCAAACTAAGAGAAAAGGCGTCCTAACCGTCACATTCACATGCTGCTAAACCAATTTAGCAGACTAAAGGCCATCAATTTAAATGATATAGGCTTGAAGCATTTATTTGTCACTTCATTCTATGCACTTTACTCCACATATAATCATAGGTCAGGTAAGTGCGGATACGTTTTAGTCAAGAACAAATTATACATATTAAGGCAACAAATAAACCAAAAACATACATATTTTGTGATGAGGTAATGTGATAACAAACAATACATGAAGAGTGATACATAACAATTAGCTAAACATTACATCACCAGTCTTAGTTCACAAAAGGAGCAGCTACAAGGACATCCTTTACCATCCACATTGTGTAACCGATTTAAGAAGCTGCTACCCACGGGGAAAAGAAACATTAGACCCAGCAGTGAGACCATTCAGAAAAACATTTCTACTGTGGGAAACTTAATAATATGCAAAAGTCCCTGTGTTATGTAATGCAGACGTGTTTCGATTCCTAAGGTGGTTTGCGGGATTCTCTTCAGGGCGTGGACTGGTTTATCTGTTTGACTAGAGGAATAAATGTGCACGTTGCAGGAGAGAAGAGACAAGTTAAAACGTAGATGGCACGATTTGCGCCAGTCGGGCGGTGCTTTTACTAAAGACATCGGAATTCTTGCTGCTAGTTAATTGGAAGCCTAGTTGGGCTTCAGGAGAGTGATTTTTGCCATGCCGGTGAGGTTTTCGTTAAATGCTTCTTTTCAGATCTCAGTCGGTTTAATAATTACCAATAGCCGGACGGGGCCGCTTCGCTGCTCAATTCATGAAGCGGTAAAAAAAGGTTGTCTCCTTCCATGTTTCTCACTCGAGTGAGAAACTGGGAAGGAGACACCATTAGACGACTGGCACAGCTGATTACAAAGAGACGCGATGTGGTCTGTTTCTGTGTGAACTTTAAAAGGTAGCAACCTTCTTTACCGCTTCATGAATTAAGCAGCGGAACTTGCCTCTTCTCCCCTGTAACGTGCAAATGTATTCCTCTAGTCAAACAGATAAACCAGTCCACGCCCTGAAGAGAATACTGCAAACCACCTTGGGAATCGAAACTCGGCTGCATTACATAACACAGGGACTTTTGCATTTTATTAAGTTTCCCCCAGTAGAAATGTTTTTTGAACGGTTTCACAACTGGGTCTAATGTTTCTTTTCCCTGTGGGTAGCAGCTTCTTAAATTGGTTACACATTGTGGATGGTAAAGGATGTCCTTGTAGCTGCTCCTTTTGTGAACGAAGACTGGTGATATAATGTTTAGCTAATTATTGGTATGTATCACTCTTCATGTATTGTTTGTTACATCACATTACCTCATCACAAAATCTGTATGTTTTTGTTTCATTTGTTGCCTTAATATGTATAATTTATTCTTGACTAAAACATATCCGCACTTACCTGACCTATGATTAAATGTGAAGTAAAGCGCATGGAATGAAGTAGCAAATAAATGCTTCAAGCCTATCTCAATTGAATTGATGGCCTTTAGTCTGTTAAATTGATTTAGCAGAATTTGAATGTGACGGCTAGGACACCTTCTCTCTTAGTTTATTCTGGCCCCATCCAGCCGCCTAGGGCCAAACCCCTTGTTGCCATTACGCTGTAGCAGCAGCAAGGCAATGTGTAGCACTCTAAGAAATAAAGAGCAAATCTCTAGAGTGCGTGATGCATCTCCAGCATGCCAGTTCTGAAGAGACATGCGCACAACCACAATGAAGGGAAAAGCAGCCATCACAGAACCCAGTAACAGATAGGTCTTTCCTTATAAAAAGGTGCACAAGCACAGAGTAGTCACGCACTTCAAGGCGTAGGCACAGTACTATGTTTTCACAGTTCTATGCTGACACCACTGATGTGCACTGTACTCTAGTAAAACCAGTTTACATCATGGAGGATCCCACCCTCGGCTCTTGTGTTATCCTGAGGCCACAAACGCATTTACACATTCTGAAAACAATACACCAGGAAGGCAATGGTGGATGATCTCACGCTTGTCTGGGATCCACGACAGGCTGCACGACACCCAGGAGGCTCACTGGAGAACTTGTCTGCACAGAAATAGCAAAACAGCGCCAGGTATCTTCCTGCCAGCAGAGCCCCAGTCCTCAAACGCTGCCAGTCTGCACTAACACTGTAAAGGTTCTTAGGAATGGGAGTTCTACCACCAAAAGGCTAATGTTCAGTATAAAAGCCATGAGTAAAACAATCAAACTGTCTCGAAAATATGTCAAGATGTTACTGCTAAGTACTCTGCAAAGGGTTCTGCTTTTCTCAAATTAAGCCCCAGGACACACTTTCTTTCAGAACCCTTTGCAAACACGAAACATCAAGTGAAACAAAGATTAGTCTAAACTGCTCTGATAAGCATGGACATTTCTAATACCCGAACTAGATTGTTATCAGATTTATAGAGCACTTACTATCCCTGATGGGGCATTGAAGTGATTTACGGCAAGTAGTACGCTACTCCGGAACCCAAAGTTAATGGTTAATACAATGGTTTTTGTAGTTTGTCATGAGCTCTCAAGACAAAAAAATTGCATGCATTTACTTCAGTTACATTGTGATGTATTAATACCAGGTAGGTGGGATCAGTAGTGGGACTATGTGGTTTCCGGTGAATGGTTGGCGAGATTGATAGGATGGCAGAGTTTAGACAATGTTAGATTACAGGATTAGGATTTTAAAGAGGAGAAGTTATCATCTATGAAATGAGGTATCAGCCATTTGCAGAATTACAATAAGAAGGATTGAGGGAGGCAGGCAGGGAGGCATCAGATTGGCAGGAAGCTATACTCAGAAATAGAAGGTGTGCAGAAGATGGAAGGTAAGAAGAGGGTCACTGAAGAAAGAAAGTAGGTCAAGGTCAATTTTTCATGCGAGGTTTTAGGAGTATAGTGGAAGAAGGCTTTTCAAGTCAGCAAGAAGTCGGCTGTAGAGAAAAAACAACATTATATATATCTCCGGTGCAGACAACTTAAACATTTGATTCTGAGTGTACACATCATTTAAACATTACGAGCCCCTAGGCTGTTGTGGGCTAAGCCTAGGACAGCCCTTTTAAACACAGCCTGGAGTATCTCAACCTTGGTACAGGGTCTGTACGCTGTACATCGGGAGTTGCCACGGAAAACAGATGGAGGCAGCGGCACATAGAAGTGATGGGTGGGAGGGGAAAGAAGAAATAGTTCCTAAATCATAGCGCAGGCAGCAGAAGGGCACTGATTAAGTTAAATCAATCAGTGATTGGTCCATGCTTTACAGAAAGAAACAAGAGTGATGCTTGGAATGCACTAGTCAATTTGGAGGCAGCAAAGAAGAGTGACACTTAAGCCAACAAATGTTAAGCAATTGGCAGGTTCCAAGCCCTTTATTATAAACAATACGTCTTGCAAACGAGAGTGCATGCGCTGTCACCGTCTCGACCTAAAAAGGCACATGTACCCAACTTCAACATCAGCAAGAGTGCCATTAAAGCATGCGAAAACATGAACACCCTACTTACCCAATGACAAGTCCATTCACACCATATGCATCGCTGAACACACTGTACTTTCGCAGCTTGGTAGCAATTCACAAGACTAGCCACAAAAACCCCCCATAGCAAAAGTTTTTCACAGTAAACTATCACCAGAGCAGTCCTCCAGAAATCTACTCACTCACTCGCATTGGAATGTCATATTTTATAAGGGCGAGCCACTTCTACGGCCTAGTGGCCCAGTCTAATGGGAGAGCTGGAGGTGGCAAAGAACAGGTGTTCTGTTCATTCAGGAAGTGAATGAGCAATAAAGAGGCCTTTAAATCTTGTTTTTATCTTGTCATAAAGACAAAGGCCAAACATCAACTTATGTCTTACAAATAAATGGCTGCATATTTTATCCTGGAGATCGATGCTTACAAAATCATTTAACTTTGCAGTCAGAGAAAGAAAATTAAAGTGCACTGCCAGACAACTGTGCTAGGGTACAGGCATTGTGACATGAAAGGCCGTAGGATGTCAGTTTTTTTCTAACACAACATGAATGGCTTGCAAATGAACTGCAGAAGTATTTCAGCAGTAAGAAAAGTTTGCAATGCTGAAGTGGGATGGCAACCAAGCTGTTATTAGGATCAAACTGTACTTTGTGATGTGCAAATGAAAAATATTTGCTGAAACCAGATTCTACATATTATTGTTTGCACGCTTTATAGTTGTATTAGTAACACTGCATTTCAGTGAAACGTTTGTGTCCATTTCTATGGAAATGTGCTGTCCATAAGTGACAGTGCTCTACCAAATCATGCTTCAGTAATATATTCATTCAAAGTGAGAGTTTCTGAATATGAACAGAGAAACATTCCTGCACCCTGATGACAACACTATTAGTGAACTGAGAGGCAAGTCCAGTTTTATGCGTACTCTATATATGGGCTAGGTTTTTAGTACACATGGCCATAAGTTCATCAAATAAAAGGATTTTTGTACAAAAGACATGCTAGACACACAAGCTTGAAGGTTCTCTCATATGTGCTGATGAAGAAAATGTATACTTGGTGAAATAAAATATTTGTCTAGGACCACACAAATGAGAGACCGGTTTATGGGTCCAGCGTGTTGCAGTTAGGTGGAGTAGAATATTCAAGTCACTGGACCTGCAGGCCTGGTAACATTTTTACGGTTGTTTGAGGCCTGCAGATGTCAGCAATCCAGGGGGCAATCATGCGCGAAATGAGAACAAAAACACCAAGATATGAGGACTGAACAATAGCATGAAGAAATTAAGCTAGTACGAGCCACACTACATAATTAAGAGTACACCCACACGAGTGTTGAGATAGTGTGTTAGTAGACACAATCACCAGAAGAATATCCCGCTCAGTGGGTCAACTTATCACTGAACCTACCAACACCACCAGCGCTATCAAACTGTGATGTACAAATATATAAAACTGTGATAACTTAACATTGCCTGACTCATGTGTGCACATAAAATGCACATAATACAATACAAAGGAGTGACAACCAACGGGGTAGCCCTATAACTCCTGGAACCAAGTAGTATAAACATATCAAACAATAGGCTCACTCCTGAGTGAACCTATTGTCTGTTATGCACACTACAAAGGAGGTGTCCTTTGTACATGGTTTTAAAAACCTAAATGAAAAGAATTGGCTGTCAACATCACCCTAGGGCCTAGAACAACGGTTCTTTATGCGGAGGAATTACCGACACTCTCGCAACCAAGAGACATTTGGGAACCATTGCGATTGCTTCTCTTGAATAGGGCAATTGATGCTGAGTAAGGGTGCAGGGAGGGGGGGGGGGCGTGGCCGGTACGTTGACCCGAAGAAGATGCGCTATTCCAACATGATTATGTACTCTAGGAATGGAAAATGTGTACGGGTGTGGTTTTTTTGTTTTCCTTTTCTTTTTATTGTGCCCATGGTGTATTTTTTTTTTATATATTTGCATCAAACGGAATACAGTATGGATGATAGGTAGTCTTAATTAAATTTAGAAACGCTCCAATCCTATTAAAATTGCATTCTTGATTTTTGTTATATTTGTGTATTAAAAAAAAGATGTTATAATTTGTATATTTGTTTGATGAATGCTCGTTTCTGTATTGTTTTCGGTCTAAATCATCGAAAATGCTTAGGCCAGGTTCTCAAGCCTCCACTAATTTAGTCGGGCTCCCTATTCCAATAATCATTCAGTGGGGGTACCCAGGTTCCAGTAGTGATTAAGTAGGGGTCCTCAGAAGTCCACAGGTTAAGAACCACTGTCCTAGAAGGTTGAAAAAGGACCATGCCTCCCTGAAGTAGCCCCTGTCGCTGACCAGGTCACCGTCACCAGGAGGGCTTCCTTTGCCATAGGTGGGAGAGCAGCTCGAGGGAAATGTGGAATGCACAGCAAGTGAGCAGCCACAGGCAGTCACAGCCACAGGCATGCGTTTAACACACACTGTATCCCATACATGCAGAATAACCAGTGCCAACAGATGAAGTGAATAGGGGGGGGGGGGGTGCTACAAGATACAAAAAACAATCTTAGTCTTCAATCAACAACTCGCACACACCCTAGCAAGGAATGCAAGTCACAGGCGCCGCACAGAGGTGCCTCTCCACACCCACTACAGCAGCGTGCTACACGTCTCCTGCTCTCGGCAGCCCTTTCAGGTGGAACCTCTCAGCAGTTCTCCCGCTACCTCCATCCACACCCCATAAGAAGCATACTTCAGACAGCACTGCTCAAAAGGCAGAGCCCTCCCTCCCTCTCCACAGAGACAAGGCCATGTCCCAGTACACAACCCCTGCTCAAGGACTCCATAAAGCAAAGCTGCTGCTGCCTGGAACTGCCTGCAACATTTAGACCCCAAACCCACACAGGCCAAGTAAGACCTGAAACACGTCAACCGCAAAGCACCCTTGACAGCCAAACTCGAATGCTGCTCCTCAGAGAAACGAGGGAAGGGAGCAAGTGTGTTCGAGGTGTGAGCACCTCTCCACATCCACTCCGGGCCTAGCAGTAGACGTCGCTAAAACTCAAAGCTCAGGTGATAAACGGATGCATCAAAAGTGCAGACCAAGGGGTGATGCCTCGGGGCTCGAGGGCTGATCCTACTTCCAGCAAGGACAGGCCTGAGTGCCCGTAGGATCCTCCCACTCGGAGCTGCCACTTCTGCCCCACTCAGCCTGGCTGCATTCGAGTCAACGGAAGTGTCTAGTTCCCAGTGGAGCCCACCGCCCCTTCTGACTTCGGAGTCCTACCTTTCCCAGGCTTCATCCCTATGCACACCCCTAGCAGACCACACCGGGAAGGCTTCA
Source organism: Triturus cristatus (assembly GCF_964204655.1). NCBI lineage: Eukaryota > Metazoa > Chordata > Amphibia > Caudata > Salamandridae > Triturus > Triturus cristatus. Next base: position 993,588,057 of record NC_140580.1, read on the forward strand.
AGCCCATGTCACTCAATGCTGCTCTGAGTGACCACTTGCTCGGTGTCTATATCGATCAAAATCACCATAAGCCTATGTGTTTTCAGCATCATCCAGATTCTCAACTAAGGACTACTTAGTTTACTCGAAGATCTTTCTAGCTCCAAAGACATTTCTAAGCCCGTAAAAATACTTGGTAGCCCAGATTGGCATTCATTGGTGGTCATACGCTGGGAAGTACAAGAAAATATTATAATACAATTACCCTAAAACCTCTTAAGGTGGCTAGCCCAGTGCTAAACCTTACTTTTCTCTTCAATGGGCTCCTTGGTCCTGTGTATTTGGGTCTGTTGGGCCCACCGTGCATTGTTATGATGGAGTTTAGCCTTTCTTTCTATGGAGCGCTGCGGTACCCTTACTGTCAGTTAGGCGCTATAAAAAAGGATCTAGAGTACATGCATTTGTATACCAACAGGTGGAAACTGTCCTCCAAGCACTATGTTGAATTCCAACTTTTAAGAAAGGGACTGTCCACTCGACACAGGGGGGCAGCCAAGAGCTCCCGGTATGGGTGGTCTTCTACATGTACTACAGAGAGGGACCCACTCATTTCACGAGAATGCAGAGGAAACATGCACTTGTTTTGGAGTGAAGACTGACACATAGTAAAACCGTAACATCCTTCTAAAACAGGAAAACTGTGTGAGTTTGTGTGCGGGGGTCGAAATGTGCATTGTCACTTGCAGGGGTTATAAATATAAGAATGGTGTGTGGAGGGGGCGGCGGTGTGGAACGTAACACTGCGCTTGAGGTTCAAGCAAAGACGTCTGTGATTACCTGTGGCTTCGTTCTGGTTCCACAGCGGACCCTTTCGGTCTGGGAGGGGTCGGTGCTGCAGAGGCCCCACCTCCTGCGGGCTAGGAGGCTTGTCTACTACCCGGTGTATGACGTCTGAGCCGCCGTTCATGTAGCGAACCCCCAGGGGAGGGGGCTTCCTCAGGGCCCCCTTGGGCTCATCCGACAGCTGCTGGATGACCCCCCACTGCTTCTCCCTGCCCTGTTTAACGCGCAGCAGGACCGGCCTCCCTTTATTCTCATCGCCGCCCCCGGCGTTAGAAGCACGGACTTGACCCAGTTCGGCCTTGGAGAGTGAGCTTCGAAGTCCATGCACAAAGCGCTCGAAGGTGAGCAGGCCGCTGGGGGGCGCCGCCCGGCGCAGGCACTCCAGCACCCCCCGGGGCAGCTCCAGAGTGTCCGTCCCCTGCCAGCGGGACTCGATCTCCGTGATGTGCACTGCGCCCCGACGCCCGTCGTCCAGGATATCAAAGAGCGTCCGCAGGCTCTGCAGAAAGGCGCGGGGTAGCCCGTCCGTGCCCTCCGGCGGCACCAGGGGCACCGGCCGGCGGGGATCCGTGCTCAGAGCAGCAGCCATGGAGGCCCGGGCCAGGGGACGCGCCCCCTTCCGACCTCCCAGCCCAGGAGAGCAGGCGAGGAACAGGAGGCGCTGCTACACGAAGCTCCAAGAAAGGTGCACAACCTTCCACCCCTGGACAACTTTGGGTGCCTGCCGGGGCGACAACTTTCTTCCCACATGAAACTGTGTTTATCCTTTGAATTAGCCTACAAGATTGTTACGTCACTGGTTAGAAGCATGCCTCCCACTGATTGGTTAGAGTCACAAGCCCCCGTCTCCGTGATTGGTTAAAAGTCCTGCATTCACAAATTTGATTTTCTATTCAGAAGCGAGAATGTAGCTGCATATCAAAAACGAAATTATGGCATTGCCTTTGACACACGGTAAAGACTGGAATTCACCAGGCGTGGTGATAACTTTCTACCAATTACACCGCAAGGAGGGACTTCATTGAAAGATTCGAGGGGGGGGGGGGGTCGGAATGGGCTACATTGTAAAGAGCTACACCGTTCCCCCAAGTAAAGGTCACTCGAGGTATTATTTTTAAATCAATCCATTGATATTATTTACTCTTGACCAATTTTTACCTTCATAGTATTGTTTTTTCCAATCTTCTTGTCTGTGATGCCATTTGATAATGTTTTAAATAGAAGAAAGACTCACAATGTCTAAAAGTAGATTCCAGTAAGGAAACGGCAGCAATTGGCTGAAGAGCGCCTCAAATCTCCCTTACCTCTGTAGAGCTACTTAAACGGGGAGGTGGGGCAAGTATCCATTTAACGCTTTCGTATAGCGGTTCTTAACCTAGGGTTAGTGACTGTTAGAAAATTACATGATAGCAGATTAATAAATTATATATACTTGAAAAATTGAAAATAAAAAAAAGTTATGGAAATGTGAAGGAATTTGTACTTGGAGGCTAAAAATTAAGTTGTGTCTCTTATCTTGACTTGTATGAGCGGACTCCCAGGAAGCAGCGGCGGAGGGACGGCGAGTGCTGGTATTTATTTTATTTTGAAAGTTTTATATAGCGCGAACAAGACTTGCGAGTATCAGAGCGCTTTACAGGAAGGAAGGAGGCAAAGTACAATATACATAGACAACAGACAATAAGAGAAAATCACAGTGAATAGATATAGAGTTCAAGTGAATTTAGCCATGAGGATCGCTTTCGCTTCTCTTTTGAAGGAAGAAGTGGAAGGGTTCATTCTTGTTTCACTGGGTAAAGCGTTCCATATCTTCGGAGCCATACCTGAGAAGGTACGGTTATAGGTTTTTTTCTTGGCAAAGCGTTGAGGTTGAAGGAGAAACGTTTTGGCATTCCTAGAGGCTCTGTTGCCCGCCGAGAGAACCAGTTTCTGTGCAAGGTATTGTGGGGTTTTGTGGTGGAGGGCCTTGTGTGTCATGCAGGCAATTTTTAGGTGAATTCTGGCTTCAAATGGAAGCCAGTCGAGGGCTCTCAAGTCGGGGGAGATGTGAGCATTTCTTTTTGAGCCTGTGATGAGTCTCGCTGCTGCATTGATCGTGGCTCTTAACGGTGCTGTTGAGGATCTTGGGAGGCCGCATAGCGTAACTGCTCCATATTCCACTCGGGGAATTACTAGGGCTTGAACTGCTTGTTTGAAATCATGTGCAGGCAGAAAGGGTTTCAGTTTTCTTAGGGTCTTTAGTTGGAAGTTTGCTCCTTTAGTTGCGGTGCTAATGTGTTTCTGCATCTTTAAGTTGCTGTCTAGCGTTATTCCCAAAGATTTCGCTGGGTCGACTATGTGCGTGTGACCATTTAGAGCTGTTAGGTGTTTCATCCAGTCCAGGATAGTGTGGGTTTTGTTAGGGGGGGCGATTAAAAGGAATTCCGTTTTGAGAGAATTAAGTTTCAGATGGTTTTCTGCCAGCCATGTTTGGGTTTTTTGAAGTGTGGTGTTGAGCGAATTGATGTCCTCTAGTGAGTGTATCTTGATGTAAATTTGTGTGTCATCTGCGTACATGTGGAAGTGAATCTTGGTGAGGCGAAGAAGATCTGTGAGAGGTTCCATGAAGAGCTTGAACAAGGTGGGTGAGAGAGGAGCCTTGAGGAACTCCTAATGTGACTGGCGTAGGGTTGGACAGGGATTGGTTGATCTTGAATGTTTGGGATCTATTTTGGAGGAAGGAGGTGAACCAGTTCAGAACCTTTCCAGAGATACCCATTCTGTGTTTTAGGAGGTCAAGTAGGTTGTCGTGTTTGACGGTGTCAAAAGCTGATGACAGGTCGAGTAGGATTAGAAGACAGGCTTCATTCTGGTATAGGATTTTGATCGCGTCGTCAACAACATGCGCCATGGCTGATTCGGTGCTGTGACCTGCTCTGAAGCCTGATTGAAATTGGTTCAGCAAGTTGTATCGGTCAATGTGACTGTTCAGCTGTACGTTAACACATTTTTTCAGGAGTTTGGCTAACATAGGTATGTTAGATATCGGGCGATAGTTGTTGGGGTCCGAGGGGTCCGCCGTGGTTTTCTTAAGGATAGGTGAGACCTGACCAATTTTCAGGATGTCGGGGATGGAGCCTTGAAGGAGGGAAGTGTTAATGATCTTAGTCCAACTGGGTAGTAAGAGAGGGATGAAGTCTTTAAGGTTATTCGCAGGGAGCGGGTCCGTGAAGTGATTGGAGGGCTTCAGAGTGATTGCCCCTTCCTTGCCCCCGGTGAGTGCCTGCAATTGGAAAGAGCACTGTTGCAGCCGGCGACATAGCGTCGCATGGGTATGGCCCGCTCGGATCATAGGAGCGTGACGATGGCGGACTGTGTGTGAGAAGCGCATCCAGCGCTAGAAAGACCAAAACACGCGCTGCTGACTGCCCAGCCTCTGTGAGGAGGTAGGACGTGTTTCCCTGAGTCTCCCCGCTCCCGCTGACCAAACCGGCCTAAACACAGCAATTTCCCACCTTTAGTCCTGCACGGAGGGACCAGGCTGCCAGCAGGGTTGCCTCCGAAAAGCACCGCACCAATACGGCTGGGGGCAGACAAACCTGAGTCCTGAAGTGCCAAGTGGCTGAGAAAGGTACGGGCGGACGCCGCTCACCGGGCCTGCTGACAACGCAGCCTATTGGCCGCCCGACCGAGCCGAGTCCAGTGAAGCTGAGACCCTCCCAGGTGCCGGTGTAACTGCAAAGGTGGCGGGGAAGCGGGAGCCGCCCCGACGCAGAGGGTGCCTGCCCGATTCCAGGGAGAAGGAGAGGCGGGAGACAGATTGTGCCGCGGCCGGCGGGCACTAGGAGTACGAGCAGTGCGGCTGCTCCACCACAAGGTGCATCGGTCAGGTAGTCGACTGGGAGGAACCGACAGGCATGCAGGATGAGGCGGTGGGCATGTCAGCAGAAAACGACAGCCCGTCGGACTGTTAGATCGCAAGGAGCTTTTTTTGCGGGGCCGTGGAGTAGCCATAGTTCAATGACTGGGGGGAAATAAAGCGTGTAATACAGCCTGTAGAAATCAGGTTCCAGACAACACGAGGTTCCCTGCAGAAGTTTATTGTAACAGCACCAGATGGAGACGTGGCCCTATAAATAGGTATTGAATTAGGGGAGACGCCTCGTATTGCCGCTGTTGTGTCTGTGGGGGCCCGAGAGCACTACAAGGACCAGGACGCTGCGGGGTACCGGACACCTCGTCCCTCCCCCCTGTAACTGGAAGATTTATAAGCGATTAGCCATTCCCGCCACGTGGGACCTACGCGGGCGGGCGCTGGGCTAAGCCTGGGCAAAGGGCGGGCCGGCAGAGGCTGGGCTGGGCCCCCCCCCCCCCCCCCCCCCTCTGTGAAGATCACTTTGAATTTCGAGGGCGCTCAAGGACCCAGTTGTGGACTTGAGAAGAGGTAGCATTACTGTATATGACAGACTGGACTGGGAGATCACTGTTCTAGACTCAAGTAGGGTGCGGATCTGGACTGTTTATTTTCGGTTAGCTGGGGTGTTTTTTTTTTTTTGTTTTTTTTTTTAGTGGCCCTATAGTTGGTTTCGCTTTTCTTGTATCTTGAAGGGGAAGACCTCTTGTGCTTGTCTATCAATCATTATACCTATAGAAATCTTATACAATTGCTAGTACGGTACAAACAAGGTCATCCAAGCTGAGTTTGATTATTCCACCTAATCCCCGTTCTGCGACTAAACCTGCTCAGCCCACCGCAATTGATAGAATGTTGCAAAAATCCATCGGTGCGGTTGCTAATGAAATCGAGCGCACTGAGAGGCGTCTTTCATTAACCCCGCAAATCGACCTTACCCCCTTGTCCCAAGAGTCCGAGACTGACATGGTTGTAATCCCCCAAAATGCTCTAGCAGTTTCTCCATCTACTGATATTCCTTCGCCCAGCTGGCGATTAATGACAATTTAGAGACACAGATAGCGGGGGGAAGGGACAAATCGCTAGGAAAAAGAGGATTAGCACTAAGAAACCCTGGCAGAAGAGGGGAAAAATTACCCCTGCTCCGACCGAAATCAGCAATGTGGCTGAAGGGGAATTTAAGGGGCACGCGCCGCCACCACAAGTACCCCCGAACTGGGTATCCCAAATCATTAGTGACTTGCAGAATTATTTCGAGCAGCTTATAAACACTCAAATGAAACTAATACTGAGTCGGCTAGATAAAGTGGTAACCTTGGTTAAAACAAAGGGGGTGGGGGCGGGTAATACTTCGCCTCCACTAATAACTGCTAAAGTCACTGAGACTATCTCTACGATCCCGTTAGTTGTACAACTAAGTAATCCCTCAGAAGGGCAATCCACCATTGCCATGCGCCCTCTATTGTCCCCAAATCCCCATTATCCACACACTAGTCGTGTTCTCAATGGCTATACTGTGAGCTCAGGTGATGTTACTCTTGCCCCACCAACACGTACCCCCCAAGTTATAGCCCATAAGCAGCCCTCACCAGAATTTCCACCCCAGTGTCAATCTGAAGGGCCACCCTCCAAGGCTTTTTCTACCCAAGGGGAACTCTGTGTTTTGGTCCAGGCCCCGGATTCTGAAGCAGAAGTGATAGCCCTTTGGGTGGGAAGGGTTTCTGCCTTCCAATGCCATATGCTTCCCTTAGAAATCAGGGAGCACTTAGCCTGAGGAACAGATTCGACCCCCTTATGTCTTTAGAGGAGCTGGACTGACTAAAGAGCAATAGAACCCTTCCCACAAATCGACTCTGTGAAAAGGGTTGTTCCCCTAATATCCCCCAGACTGTAACTTTATCTCACCACCCTGCATTGAATGTGCCCATCAGCTATGTTGTGGAGTCCCCGGATGGGACTCTTATGGATTGTGTTGCGGTCCCCCCCTGTTTCAGGAAATCCCCCTGGATTACCGGTTAGGTCATCAGGGAGTGAGGAAGTAGCGGGCTGGATCATATCTTCCTGCACCCTCAGCGACCAGAGAATTTATATAATCTGCCCAGGTCTAATGAGGACTCAAAAGGTGAAAGGATAGAGGACAATAACCTAGCTACACTATATCCAAGAGAGACACAAATGCAGGAGGGGCTAAAACTGGTATCATGAAATATAGCGGGACTATCAGCAAAATTTGACAACCAGGAATGGAGGAAGTATATCACCAGGTTTCAGGTAATCTGTTTGCTGGAAACCTGGGTGATAGACTGTAGCCCCTTTCATCTAGTGGGGTACAAGTGTTTCTCTGTGCCTGCACAGAAGTCAACCTTGGGAAGAGCTACGGGAGGACCTTGTATATTTGTAGATCTGCAGCTGGAAGGAGTATGGACCAACCTAAATTGGCCCACAAATACTATTCAGGCCATCGGGTTCCACACAAATGGGCTAAATGTGATTTTGATTAATTTGTATAACGCAGTGGCAGTCAAGGGGAAGGGATCTACAATAAGTGAATTAGATAATCGATTAAGCGCAGAGACAGCCTCGAGGAAGGGAGAGGTGGCCCCGTTAGTGGTTTTAGCGGGTGATTTTAATTGCCACCTGTGCCCCAACTTGATTCCTGTTAAGGAGGACTGGTCTCGTTGCACGTTGGAGGAAGGTCCGCACTTTCAGCACTCCGGTGAGGGGATGGGATTGGATAGGGTCCTGAAAAGTCACGCCCTAGTACACACTATAGACCTTGTGGCTATAGGAAGTGGAGGGGAGGTCATTCCAACATTCAAGGGCAGAGGGTGTCGCTCTTTCATAGACTACGTAGTGGTCTCCAGTCTATTTAAGGACTGGATAAGAGGGGCAGAGATCGAATGGAGTATATTCAGCGATCACAACCCCCTAGTGCTGGAGTTAGTAGACCTGTCCCCCAGAAGTGGTAGGAGAGGTATAGGGGTAGCCAGTATTGAGAGGGTAACGGATCAGGGGAGACGACTTAGATGGACCAAAGTGGATGGGGACGCTTTTTACAAATCCCTAATGGAGACAGGGAATGGAGTGATTGGGGCGTGCCTTGACCTTTCGGTGGAGGGACCTGCCGTTGTTGAAGCATTTGAGGAAGTGGCGCATCTAATAGATGGGCTATTAAAGACCACAAAGCAAGGGAGAGTAAACGCCACCCCCAGATGGTTCGATAAAGATTGTTCCCGGGCACAGAAAGAGCTAAAATCTAGCTTGAAAACTGTACCCCGGGACAAGTCACGCATTGCACTGTGTAGGATCACATACAAAAAGGCGATTCAACGTAGGAAATATTCCCTCCAATCACAAGCCTGGGAAGATTTAAGGGCCGCAGCAGATAGAAGGGACATAACTGCATTCTGGAAAATAATAAATAACCCATGTTTTCAGGACACTAATGCCCCAGAAATTGGTACTACCATTTTGCCAGAACAATGGTGTGATCATTTAAAAAGTTTATATAACCACACCGCTGAGAATAATAAGGATGATGGGAAGGGACCCCGGTGGGTTACCACGATTGAATTTTCTTTGGAGGAAGTGGTAGCAGGTATCCAGGGTTTAACGCAAAACAAAGCGTCAGGACCAGATGGTATCCCACCAGACCTTTATTTAAGCAAGGTGGAGCTGTGGGCCCCTATTCTCACAAGGGTGATAAATGCGGCGGTCGCTACCGGCCTCCCACGCTCATGGTCATCGGCAACAATAGTCCCCATCTTTAAAAAAGGGAACAGGGATAATCCCCAGTGCTACCGCCCCATATCTTTGATCGATGTGACGGCCAGAGTGTTGGGACGAGTGGTCCTCAACCGCCTTACGGACTGGACCGACGAATATCAAATCATCACAGATCCTCAGTACGGGTTCAGGGCAGGGAGATCAACAACGGACCAGTGCCTGAACCTCTATCTTTTGGTGGCAAAATATACTCTAGCTAGCAATGAGGCTATATATCTTGGGTTTATGGACCTCACTGCAGCTTTAGACCACGTCAATAGAGAGAAGCTGTGGGCCTTGATGTCCAGATTAGGGGTCAATCAGGGCTTGGTTAACATCCTGAGAGCATTGCACTGGAACACCACTGCCAAAGTGCGTTTTAATTTGGAAGGGGTGTGGAAATTTAGCGTGCAAACTGAACATTATCTGCGCCATCTTGCCTCTCACCAGCGCCACGCACAGCGAATGCACGGCCGCCATTTTAGGCACCTCACTCTCTCCCCGCTCATTCTCGATCACCAGCGCTTCCCCCTGGCGCTGCGAACATCCCCCCGCGCGCCGGCCACCCCCGCTCTCTCATACACGGGCCATAAACCCTCTCCTTCTGCGCGACCCTGCTACGGAACCACATCCGACCGACATCCCATACATGGTCATGCCTCTCCTTTGATAACCCCCTTCCTCTGCGCCCCATTGTCCGAACTGGTCCCAGGCCATCACCTAGCCCTGCGGATGCAGTTTATTGCCCCTACTGTAAGGGAAACACCCCGCATCAAAGGGATTACAGTAGATCAAAGCCCCTACCCCCTGAGACCCGGCCGGTTGCACACACCCCCGGGAATTAGCGGAATTCCCTGCTGCGCGATAGCCATCTCCCACTGCGGGTAGGGTGGGAACCTCTACTGTAACTATGTGTGGGATCGGATCTGAGCCGGGGCTTCAGGGGATGTTCTTTCATGCATCAAGAGAATCTCAAGAATGTACTATGTGTAATAAAGCAATAAACCGGTGTATAAGAGACCAGGTCTCAGAGATGCGGTTAGAGCACCTCGTGACGATACCTTGCTGTCTGATCTGATGTGTTCTGCTCCGACGGAATAAAACTTTGTTTCCTGCCTTCCAGTCTCCGGCGCCTGCCTCTTTCATTGGTAAATTATCGAGTGGTATGAGAGGCGATTACCGCCGGGCAAATACTTGAAAGGTTATCGACTGAAACTGCCGCTACCATTTAACAATTGGCGTCCCAAACGTGGGGCCCATCAGCGACACGTGGATCCAGTGGGAGAGGTCCCGACGACAGAGTGAACGACTGCAACGATCGGGAGAGCTCCTGCCCAATAGACCCTCGTCTGGCAGCCGATCATCCGAACTTCACTGGTTCCGAGCAGACCTCTCTCGAGTGATCTACGGTCCTGACTGGGAACCATCAGGAGTGCCGCGGCAATAACGGAGAGTAGAGGACGATCGGGCGCTGGAGGCGGAAGACGAGAAACTGTCCACGCGGTCCGGGTAAGGTCGTGACACACGACAAATTGCGAAATAATTGATTGATTGTCCGAAACTTTTTGAATACTAGTATTGCTCATTGATTGTGCTCATTGATTGTTCTCTTTGAGATATTCACTGTCTACAAACGGGGTGGAGTAGAAATACTCTCCCTCTCTCCCTTTGCAGATAGTGAAGGGTAGGTAACGCAGACTTTTGTCCCCGTTGAAACCCGTCGTGCCTATCTTTATCTCCCCACTGATTGATTGTCCGAACATTGATTGTTTTGAAGAATAGTGCTCTTTGAGATATTCTCTGTTTGCAAATAACGTAGAATAGAAATATTCTGTCTAGTCTTTGCAAATAGTGAAGGGTAGGTAATGCTGACTTTTGTCCCCGTTGAAACCCGTCATGCCTATCTTTATCTCCCATTGATTGATTGATTGATTGTCCGAACACTAGTTGTTCGATATTGGTTCTTTGGAGGTATTCTCTGCTTACAAATAACGAAGAATAGAGATATTCTGTCTAGTCTTTGCAAGCAGTGAAAAGATAGGTAGTGCTGACTTTTGTCCCCGTTGAAACCCGTCATGCCTATCTTCTCCCCACTGATTGGTAGTTGGTTCTGCCCGGACCGCTTATTAGAGGTGAACCATCCGGCTCCACTGGAGGGCACCCCTAATAAGGACATGTTCACTAAATATGGACTAGTCGCCGTAGCTTATACCAAGCTATGGCATAAATATACAAAGAAGGACCCCGAGAGTCAGTGGCCACTGATGGGATCCTTCGACGACCATAAGATAGAAGTGCTAGAAATAGCCCTGCGTAGCAATAAGACCACGCCTACTATGCTTGACAGTATTGGCATGTGGCGCAAAGAAGCAACGCAATGGAAAAAGAGGGAAGAAGTAAAAGCAGAAAAGGAATTACGAAAGGCAGCTCACCTTGCCGCTAGAAAGTTAGAAGAAGAAATAAAGGAGAGAAGGGAAACTAAACTAAGACAGGAGCCCGAAACATCAGGACAGTACGCTGTTAGGACCCCTTCTTTGCTCTACCCTGAGTTGTCCTCCAAGCAGCGAACGAATGACGAATTACTGTTAGGTCCCCCGATCATTTACATGCCCCCTCCATATGCACCCTCCCAGTCAGTAGTGCAACACCCACAACCCCCGAACACGAGCGAAAGCAGTACAGGGGCCTCGGTCCTCACGGCCTCCGCGCCGGCCGAGCCTCCTGTGCTGAACACAACGTCGGCTATAACGTTAGACGACCCAGAGATGAGAAAGAAAGAGTCCACCAGAATGAATCGGCTAGCGAAGGATGAACGAACAGGAATCGACAAGATAGTAAAGGCACTGGTAGGATCCTTTTTGACCTTACAAAAACTAAAGTAACGCTAGGAGTTAGCCCTTTGTGGGACATATGAAACCAAGGGAAGGAGTCAAGCTCACGGTCGAGACGGCCACGAGGTAGCCCGACTCCATTACTCTCGCTACCTAAACATGTCTGCCCTACTGCCCACCCCACCCAATAAGCATGACAAAATCCCGCACAAACGGAAGCCTGCTGACACCCACCACCGACGTCACCAAACTAGGGCTAGATCGCGCGCAATTGGTCTATGTTATTTTTCCGATTGCACAGTAACCTCCTTGTGCTCGTCATCAAATTGCAAATAGGTACAAACACTCCAACGAAGTAGTATAGTTATAACATTTTAATAACTTATAAGATATAACGAACACACCAACAGGGTAACCAGGTTAAAACACGTTTTAAAACAACTCTATTTACATGACAGTCTGCTGCAACCTCCATCCCAAAGCCTTAACGTCCACGTGACACCGTCCTCGCCTCTCCTTCCTCGAAATTGCAACATTGGCCTGTTTTGGGCGGTTCTTTTAGTCGGCTTTGGGCTATAAAAGCCATGCAAAAATCCATTGACATCAGTGGCGGACGACTGTGCGAATAGGCCGGAGGCTATACGAAGCGCCGAAGTTCTGGCAACCCCAAGGCGGAGCCCGCCACGCTGTGCGGGCCTTTCCGTTTTCTCTTCTTCTTTCTGTAATAAGGGCTGATGCCCTGACGGGGGGAGGCGACGCAGACGGGCCTCCCCCACCTCCCCAGGTGGAGGCTCACCAGCAGATGAGGACGCCCCAGCCATCTTTTTCATCGGCCTGCTGAATTTCACCCTGGCACGCTGTGCGGATCTTCCCGCTTTCTCTCTTCTTTCTTTAATAAGGGCTGATGCCCTGACGGGGGGAGGCGACGCAGACGGGCCTCCCCCACCTCCCCAGGTGGAGGCTCACCAGCAGATGAGGACGCCCCAGCCATCTTTTTCATCGGCCTGCTGAATTTCACCCTGGCACGCTGTGCAGATCTTCCCGCTTTCTCTCTTCTTTCTTCAATAAGGGCTGATGCCCTGGCGGGGGGAAGCGACGCGGACGGGCCTCCCCCGCCTCCCCAGGTGGAGGCTCGCCAGCAGATGAGGGCACCCCAACCGCATCTTTCACACGTCAGCCAGCTGAGTTGCGCCCTGCCACTTCATTCGCCGTTCGGCTGAGCCGGCGCCCCTGCACGCGGCCGCCAGGCAACCACCCAAGCACCGGGTTCACCAGGACTGCCGCTAGCACCCGACGCGAGGAGTGGGCCCCCGCAGCCAGGTAATCGGGGACCCACCCCGGTGGTGATACCATCCAAACTGCTGTCGTCACTGCTACTGGAACCACCCCGGTGGCAGTACCATCCGAACTGCCGCTGTTACTGCTGCTGGCTCCTCTCCGGTGACTGTACCGAAGAGCTGCTGCTACTGCTGCCCTTGAACTCCGGCGGTCGACTCCTCCGGATCCAGGCCTAAAGCCCACCGTGAGACAATTCTGGACTCGAAAGCTTGTCTGCTTGGGCGTGGGCCCCACCCTTGACAAAATGCTCCCCTCAGCCTTGCAGAATCGGCTGGAGTCATTTGACACTCGACTCCCGCGGACTTCCGGTAAGGACAAAACCGCCGCCATTGCTCTTTGCCCCGGACGGCAGCCACCTTGCCTCCGCTTGGTGCAGTGAGAAAGACTGGTTCGAAGCGTCGGCGGAAGAACCCGCCTCCTGCCCCGCCCCAAGAACGAACCATGGCATTTCTACGGGGTCGCAGTGACGCCATGCTGACGCAAAATTGACGCTAACGAAAGTTCTCGAACTACTGAAAGGGATTCTGGTCCAACAGCTAATTCATGGAAAGACTTAGACTGTACTCTGGCCCGACCTCGCCCCAAGATGGCGCCGATGTAGGAGAGGCCTACACACCCTTGTGGCGTCCCAGTCACGTGACATTTGTGTTAAAAAGATATATATATATATATATATGCGATGCTTCCACACATGATGGTCGGGGAGGGGCGGGAAGGGAACCGATTTTATGCCGTAGTAGCGTTGCTCATGACACTCGACGCCTCCCCACCACGTGGCCGGCCTGAACGGTTGTAGGCCCGTATCTTGTATGCTGACATTGTTTTAAATAAAGGGTCTCTTGAAAGAATTACGGAATCAGTGCCATGACTAATCACATAGGTTGATAGAGATTTCTTCATTTGAATAAATGATTGTTACCCCCAAGCAATAGAAAACAGATAATGCAGTCCCCATTTGCCTGAATCTTTTTGATTAACGGAATTTGTACCCATCACACCTATCTTTTTCCAAGAGTTGTTAAAACATGGTCAACCATAGCTCAGGGTATATGCCGAACGCAAGGTATGGTATCTTGCACCGTAATACACGACCGATTGAGAAATGCATATATGACAAGGGAACCCGAATTTAGGAAATGAAATAAATTAGAGCATCTTTGTCTCGGACAAAGAGAATAATAGGTCTGTGGTATCACCCATTCCTGCGACTAGCTTGGTACGTGGTAAGTAGAACTTTTTCGTGTCTGCGCGCGCTGGGGTACTTTGAATACTGCACATCCCCTCCCCTCTTTTTCCCCTCTATAGGTCACAACGAAGCTCCGACTGAAGAATGAAGTGGACATGGACCGTACCGAGTTCAATATCAGGGAAAATTTAGACAAACATTGTGAGATAGTGCGTGAAGTGCAGACCACCATTGAGAACATAAGAAACTGTATGGCATGATTGTGCGTGTGTGCTATAATTACACGGTATGAATGTGTGTGCATCTCATGCTTAGGTCACTTGGAGAGAGAGCGTCACTGTATGATTGAAATGCTCACCATCGATCAAAGGGAGGAGAATACAGGGTCCGACACCCCCCTAAAATGAACTACAAAATACTGAAAGTACGCAGCATAGAAAAAGAGGACAGGAAAGGAGAGGTCCCCATACTCAACGTAGCCCTGAGTCTCCGTCTTGCATGCATGTACTGTCACACCCTATCCGGCATTTGTGTGTACGTGATCACTGAATTTATGTCTTTTCCCCGCTCGTGTTTTCTTACATGGAACAGATCCATGCTACTCCATGTTGTGTGTGCACCAAGTGGCCTATTATCTTACCCATGTCTCTCTCGTTTTGTATCGTATGTATGCCAAATAGCCTACTTGACGCACACCTATCTCTCTCTCTCTCTCTCTCTCTCTCTCTCTCTCTCTCTCTCTCTCCCTCTCTCCCTCTCTCCTCTCCCTCTCCCTCTCCCTCTCCCTCTCCCTCTCCCTCTCCCTCTCCCTCTCCCTCTCCCTCTCCCTCTCCCTCTCCCTCTCCCTCTCCCTCTCCCTCTCTCTCTCTCTCTCTCTCTCTCTCTCTCTCTCTCTCTCTCTCTCTCTCTCTCTCTCTCTCTCTCTCTCTCTCTCTCTCTCTCTCTCTCTCACTCCCTCCCTCTCACTCCCTCACTAGAAAGCCTTCTTACCCTCTTTTCTGTTTGAATAAATTAACGACACATACCTCCTCGGTACAAAACAAAACGACCATACTTTGCCACGTTACTACCTCTCCTTTCTACAAATATTGAGCTTAATTGGCTGAGAAAAGAAGGGACAGGTAAGACGACTGATGTCTCCCAATTTGGCCCTCATCACGGGGACTATATGTCAGTGGTTTCCGTTTTTTCAGAGCTTTAACAACATCATCTCCACCGCCCAGAATTACCCCCGCCCAATTACCCCGAAATAGAATGTCTAAAAGCACCCCGTTCTCCCAAGATAACCCCAGCCCTATACTAGCCGCCTCAGAGTATTTCGAACGACACAGCTGATGACCTTATTCACTAATAAAACATCGCCTAAACTGATAAAGGGTTATCTATTGTCGCCAGCAAAAATAATGCTTAGCTTATGTTCCTCCCCGAAATGGATACTCGTGAACCCGTGACAGTAGCACCTCGCACTTTCTTTTTATAAACTTAGCAGTCCTCGGAAAGAAATATGTAGTAACAAAACTTGTGTTGGGACGAACGAGCCTCTGCCGGAGAAGCCGGTTCGAATTTCTTTTTTTATAGACTAGAAGGTTGACAGATGTCAGGCTTCCTGCAACCAGTATCGGGCGCAGGAATCGGCACCTAGGGGGCCAGACGATGGACAGGGACACCCACAGAAACTTGCACCACAACAATAATTAATAGATTAGTAACGCACACACTAACATCAGAGTTAAAAGACACCAATCATGCAGCAACCGATAAAAACATGTCCGCAACTACTCGGTGGTTGGGAGAGAGGATGAAGTATGTAAATGTCTTCCCTGCCAACTCTCTAAGACTTTTGTTTCTTGTACCCATTTAAAGATAACGTGCTGCCATCGGAAGGGAGGGGTCGGACGTGACGCACAGCCTGGCTGCAGACCTTGGAACATCTATGACATCGACCAAGGGGGAGGCTACGAAGCAAAAAGGGCATGGGACGAGACACCATTTTCAGGATGATAAGCGCGAGGGGCTACATCGAGGCCCCCTGCTCACCGACCAGCGTGCCTGAAGTCTCAACCCGTCGGGCCCGATTGATGGGCCCAGTGCTGGAAGATTCTGCTCCCCTTGGTCCACATTTTTGATCTGATCCCACTCCACCCCCTCTTCCCTCGGCGTCCCGAAGCACGTCACACCCTTCTCTCTCTCACCATCTTTTATATGGATTATGAATCTGACCTACCCACAGAAGAACAAAAGGCAGGTACCCTGTCTCAAAGTACCTATGGTGAACTGTGTTAAGGAACAGGGCTGTGATCAGAGAACAATGAATGATCACACCCTGCAACGTGAGAAATTGGATTTGAGCTGGACCTTAGCTCCACCGCCGGTGCTCAACAGTGCCAACGAAAGAAGAACAACAATGAGAGCTTACCAGTGATAGCTCTTTATAAAAAGGACACTGGAAAGAAGAACCCATGTCAAAGTCGAAAATCCTCTCCCAACCACCTTTTTATACTAACTATCTTCTTATCAAGTTTTCATGGTGTTGCATCAATCACTTCCGACTGTACACTGAGAAGTTAAGAAAATGTAACTTTGTATAGTAACATCCATACATTACCAGCCATGTACACGACTATACTGTAACTCTGTATGTACTACCTCCTCGCCTACTTTATCACCTGTAAGTAACTATAAGCAAATGTGTCAGATTACTCCTGCATGCCCTAAAAACTCTGTATCTTTAAGGAATGTACGAAAGACATTAACGATATTATAGCTGAAGGTTAACGAAGATAAATGACGGCCAGGCAAGCTGGCGAGATATGTTAAAAGGGAGGACTGTGGAAATTTAGCGTGCAAACTGAACATTATCTGCGCCATCTTGCCTCTCCCCAGCGCCACGCACAGCGAATGCACGGCCGCCATTTTAGGCACCCCACTCTCTCCCCGCTCATTCTCGATCACCAGCGCTTCCCCCTGGCGCTGCGAACATCCCCCCGCGCGCCGGCCACCCCCGCTCTCTCATACACGGGCCATAAACCCTCTCCTTCTGCGCGACCCTGCTACGGAACCACATCCGACCGACATCCCATACATGGTCATGCCTCTCCTTTGATAACCCCCTTCCTCTGCGCCCCATTGTCCGAACTGGTCCCAGGCCATCACCTAGCCCTGCGGATGCAGTTTATTGCCCCTACTGTAAGGGAAACACCCCGCATCAAAGGGATTACAGTAGGTCAAAGCCCCTACCCCCTGAGACCCGGCCGGTTGCACACACCCCCGGGAATTAGCGGAATTCCCTGCTGCGCGATAGCCATCTCCCACTGCGGGTAGGGTGGGAACCTCTACTGTAACTATGTGTGGGATCGGATCTGAGCCGGGGCTTCAGGGGATGTTCTTTCATGCATCAAGAGAATCTCAAGAATGTACTATGTGTAATAAAGCAATAAACCGGTGTATAAGAGACCAGGTCTCAGAGATGCGGTTAGAGCACCTCGTGACGATACCTTGCTGTCTGATCTGATGTGTTCTGCTCCGACGGAATAAAACTTTGTTTCCTGCCTTCCAGTCTCCGGCGCCTGCCTCTTTCATTGGTAAATTATCGAGTGGTATGAGAGGCGATTACCGCCGGGCAAATACTTGAAAGGTTATCGACTGAAACTGCCGCTACCATTTAACAGGGGGCACTACGGCACCTTTTGTTTGCAATAGTGGGGTCAGACAGGGATGTATTTTGGCCCCGTTTTTGTTTTCCCTATATATTAATAATTTAGACCAGGCACTAGGCAAATAAAAAGTAGATTCTCCTCGAGTAGGTTCCCACCCTGTCCCTGTGTTGTTGTACGCAGATGATGCGGTTCTTTTAGCCCGCACCCCCAAGGGAATTCAGCGGCTGATAGACGGGTTTGTCAGTTTTATGGACACCTTAGACTTTTCGGCAAACCTGACTAAGTCCTATGTCATGTTGGCTGGAACCAAACCCTGTAAGAAGTTCTCATACAAAATAGGCACACACAAACTAGGGCAGGTACAGACCTTCCCCTACCTTGGCTTGTTATTCGATGGGCTTTTAAATTGTAAATTTTTAATTGAAGAGCGGTGTTCCAAATTAGTGGCCTCGACGGGGGCGATCATGAATTATGGACGCAGGCCAGGCCGGTGGTCGCCAGAACAAGTTATGAACTTGTGCAGCTCAATCTGCTGCTCAAAAGTGGTATATGGGTCTGAAGTTTGGGGTTTTGTTAGCACTCAGCAGTTACAGATAGAGGAGAACAAATATTTGAGAAAGGTGCTCAAGACCCCACAAAGTACTCCCGCCTACATTATCCATGAAGAACTAGGAAGGGTATACATTGAGGACCTGATAAAGGTCAGACCTCTTATGGCCTGGCTAAAGATTTGGTCCAATACCGAGGCAGACCTGAGCAGACAAATTATTAGAGACTGTACAGAAAGGGACAAAGGAATGAGTATTCCCTGGCTAAAATACGTGAAGTCCACACTTGGGGGAATTGGTTGTAAGGATCTTTTTACCAACCCAATGGAAATTATCCCCCAAGATACATTGAGAGTCAAAACATTTTTTGGGGACCTGGTAGCCTCACGTAGAGCGGCTGCGGAAGAAAGTAAAACCTCAGTCTGTTCTCATAGAATGGTGAAAACAGAGGAAGGAATGGAACCTTATCTCGCTCTTATGTATAACGCCCAGGATAGATTTTTAATCACTCGTTTTAGGCTCAACCTTTTACACCACCTACTGGCTGATCCACCAGGTTTTACTTCAAAAGAGATGCATTAGAAGCAAAACAGCAGGCCTTCCGACTCACACAGTGCCACCATGTGTCACACAATATCCTCTCCTTCACATGGTCACCCTGTGAGGAGCAGATATCACAAGGAAGCGACAGTGGGGCGAGGTGGAGGGGAAGGGGCGGGGGGGATCGGGATGAAGAAAAAAAGCAAATCACTCATCACCCGGCCAGCAGGCGGCGGCCACTGCCTCTCCTGCGTCCTGGCTTCTTCGGGGAAACAGGAAGCAGAAATCACCAGGGCTCCCACGCTCCCCGCAGCCAATCACAACGCTGCAATGCAGCGTTGTGATTGGTCTGAGTGCCGTGACACCGTAACGCCATTTTCCACATAGGCTGTAATGCATTCTGCATGGAGAACATGCTTTGTGCGCGTTTGGCCGGTCCAAGGCGTCCAGCCAATCACTCATGCTCACATAGGGAGTGCAAACCACTCCTGCCCCTGCTTTGAGAACAGCCTCACCCCACAAAGACGCAGCAACGGTAAAAAATAAAATGATAATAACCTTGAGTTATCATTTTATTTATCCTTTTTTCCACTGCCTAAAGCAGTAGGGCGACGCTCCTCCACCTTCGCAGAGGAGCCGCCACTGATGGTGATAAACAATGTGAGTTGGAAACACCTGCAGAGAAGTGTTTCTAACTCACATTGTGTGGAAGGCTAAGCACATGTGATGTTTTTTAAGGGGGGGTTTAAGAGTGGGTCAGGGTCATTGACATGCAGAAAGCCCTGCCCCCTCTAAATGGCCACCCCCCCAGAAGCACTTTCAAGACCGCAGAGGCAATGAGCCAGTGTGAATTTGTTCAAGGTTGGCAGGTCTGAAAGAGACAAAGTAGTATGCTAGAGTCTTGCATATCACTTCATCTTTTAGAAATAAGACTACATGTTTTTAAAAGCTCCATCCTTCCATTAAAATGTCGAGTTTTGCACATTTTGGTTTGTGAATTAAATGAAACATTTCATATTGTGTGCTTTTCTTTATTTATGTATAGTTGACTGTATTTTTTGTATCTTATTTTCAGGTTTGACTTGTAGATATTGCTATTGCGGAGGCCCCTGGCTTCCTTGAGTGATTCAATGGTGGTCCACTAAAGTCAAATGGTTAACATCCGCTGCATTAGTGAGTCTCCCACGCCACACTCTGTGTCCGGGCTAGGCCTGCACATATGAGATCGACTGTTCTCCCTTCTGCTTCACCCACAGGTATGAAAAATCAAGGCAGGTGGACTCTGCATGCAGTGGCGGCCGACACAATGAAGAGGTGGTGGGAGGGAGCACGGGAGGAGGAGCGTGGGGAGGGGATTTAATAACTTGTAAAAAACCACTTACCTGGTGCTGCTGGCAGTGTCATGCCTCGGTCATCCCTGTCCCAGCAGGCACTGGGGCAGCGTCAGACTCTCTGTGCAATTCCCGCGCTGCTCTCATGCTATGAGAACAGCACGGGGATAGGCCTGAGCGAGCTGAATAGACACTAAACTCCACTCAAGACAGGGAGTCTGTGGTATTTCTTTAACCCGGCTGGTCAATATAGCCGGGTTGGAGAAACCTAAGTGTGCATGTGTGCTTGGCCGGCCTGAGACAGCCAGCTAAACACACATGTGAACTTATAAGTGCACAAAGCACTCCTCCTCCCCCCTCGCATGCTCCGGCCCCACCCCTCCCAACACATGCTGGCTCGAAGCCAGCAAATGAAAAATAAAACAATAGGAAAATATTGTTTTATTTTTCACCTGCTGGCTCTGAGCCAGTGGGGGGACGCTCCTCTGCAATTGCAGAGGAGCCGTCCCTCTCTGCATGAAAGTGGAGGATTTAAGGCAAATATATAGCCACTGCTGCTATGCCGAAATAGACAACCAAATTAAGCAACTGGGCTGACTAATGCTTGAGGCGAGAAAACACACAGTATGCAGCATAATGCACCACATTTTGCACACAACCTTTGTCTCATTAGTACCAGTTTCACCCCGAAATACAGAAATCAGCAACCAAAAGGTGGGAATTTAACATTTGCAAAAGGTGACCTGGAAGCAGCATCACATGTAGCACTTTTTAGCCAGTGCTTGAAATGGGCAGGTACTGTCCGGTACTGAGTACTTGCACTTCTTTAATTTGAAAGGGAGAGTACCAGCACTTCTCAGCAGGGCAGCGATATATTTGATGGTGGAGTGCGAGCATTTGTCAGAAGCAAGCAGGTACTCTAAATAATGAGTACTTGCACTTCTATAGCTCCATTTAAAGCACTGAGTGCAGCCAACAGAGAGCGTAAGCAACTGCCAGATCTATAGTGAACAATACTTTACACAGAGTGGGCTTTGGGTGAGCCCCTTACCCATGATTGGAAGATTTCTTAGTCTATCTCACTTACATACTCCTGATTCAATGGCTTTCATCCCTGCTCTACTGTGTGTCGTGCCCGGGTCCTTTTCATTCTTGCTATGTTTCGACTGGAATGCATGTATCCTTCCACTGCTGTCAGAGCATGCTTTGCTGTGCATCAGAATGGCTGTTTTCTCTCCAGAAACACCCCTCCTTGCTCCACTCTAATCTGCCACTTCCCCTACTGTTTATTAAAGGTTTATGGCCCCAGAGCCCGCTTGCCCACCCTGCCTCATCGTGTTATGAGGGCCGCCCCGGCTAAAACCGATTCACATTGGATGCGTGTTCCCAGTGTCTTCCTAGTAGCAACACATTATTTTGTTAAGGACGAGAGCCCTCATGATGCATAATGTGGCATGCTTCATCATAGGGTTTCTCCTCACACCACTCACAGAGGTTAGAGGTGTGGGCTCCAACTCCTCCGTATGAGGAAGGAGTGCTTGGTGGAATAGTTAGGAGTGGAGACCCTAAGTGAGCTTGTAGGTGTTGCTGAGAGGTGCAGACTACCAGAGTGAAGGTATCTGCACTAGAACTAGCTATTGGTGGACTCACTAGCAATTTTATTTGTGTCCCTAAGGGATAGAATATTCATGTCCTGTGTTTCGTGCATTCTTTTTAAAACTGTGTCTGCATATACACTCCTTGCTCCAAGTCCTGCGCCTGTTCAGGTGATTGCAGAAAATTAATTTGAAATACAGAAGATTTTAGATATATACATTGTTAGAAAACAATTACAATATTTGGTGGACTGGAAGTGGTACTACTTCCAGTCCACCAAATTTTGGGATTATTTTCCAACAATACATACATCTACAATCTTGTGTATTTCAAATTCATTTTCTGCGACCACCTGAACAGGCGCTGGACTTGGGAGCATAAAGTGTAAATCAGCTAGTGAGACAAGGAACAAGAGATAAATAGAGGCTAGAGAGAAAGATTACTAAAGATAAATAAGGGAACTAGAAAGACGCAGAGAAAAAGAAAAGAGAAAGATGAAAAGAAGGCATTGGCCTTAAACATTCAAATATCTCCAAATGGAACCAAAATTCCAGAAGCAATGAAAACAAGTACAAGCAGCATTGCCTAGTCACCAGTCAACCACAACCTGGAACACAATGCATGTTGCTGCTTATCTAAAGAAGGCGGCCTTCCTAATGAGTACACTCTGTACAAACTCAGGCACATAGAAATGGAAACAGAAGGCACCGGCCTTGACTTTAAAGCGTAAATAGGTTTATCTGACAAGACTGAAGTAATCCTTGTAAAATGTACATTCCTGCAGTCCTGTTGTCTCTCATAAACCTCTGTCATTATAATACTTTCACACAGAGCTAGGAGTAAGACTAGAAACATGAACATTCCGGACCTTGAAACTAAAGGGATGCCAGCTCAGTAACACAAACCAACATAGCTGAAATGACAACAAACTGCTTGTCAATGGAGCAGAGTGCATACAATTAGACAACACTCCTCACGTGCACCCACCGGCATTAACAATACCCTTCTTTAAAAGGCTGGTAAAACAGAGCACAAGTAAAATAGTCTGGCACTGACAAGGCACACACACTTCATGCACACCCCGATGCCAGGCTGCCATGCACAGGCAGAATGCTGGCACTGGACACAGTGGTTATCAATATATAGGGGGAAATAGAGGTAAAAGACTAGGTTCACCCTCCAAATGTACATGAATCATAAACAACCTGAGTTTTCAGGTAAAAGAATGCTTCATCATTGGGGTCCTCCCAGTCCTCTACGGACTGAGGCGTGCTGCGACTTGCGGATTACATAGGAGCACTGTAGTACCAATTATGTGTAGTGCAGGAAAGTGTAGTGGAGTGGGATATTGTGAGTATTTAAAATAATTAACTAGTGGGCCAAATAATTTTATTCTTGCTCCTAGCTAATAAAATTAAAAACGGGGTAATATGCGGAAGGCCCTAGCTATAATGAGATAGGTGTACCTAGCATATTGTCAACCAGTTTCGAGCTTCCCCTAGCTCTTCCTCAGGACTACACAGGGACCAGCCCTGTGCAAAAACCACTCCTAGTCGACCTGATTAAGGTGCAAGAAAATCCAATGTGAGACGCTGCAACTAATAAGCATGCGTTAGGAAACACACAGAGACGTTTTAATGCATGGGCAAAGTGGGCTCTGGCCCAGGGCCCCTGCCTTTGAGGGGGCCCCCTGACAAAGTCAGCTCTGTTCTCCAGAGTTTTGCCCTAATGACCTTGAATATTGCTTAAACAGATTGTTTTAAATACTGTTTTCCTTTAATTTCTTTTTTATGTACTTGATGTGTGAAAGTCTAGTACAGCCATTTTGCAGAGAAATGTTGTGCTTGTTTCATGCAATATACATAAAAAAAGTTTCTTTTAGATCAAAACAATGCCTAACATATAAGAAATGGGAGGGCAACAAAGAAATTATATGCAGTAATATTGGTGAGCTGTTGCTGTGTTACAATATTGAAAACACACATAACTATCCCTGAACATTAGATGTAAACACATTTAGGGCCTTATTTATGAGAAGTGATGCATCGCATGATGGATGCGTCATATTTACTGTATGATGCATCATGTTGCAAGGAGTTACAGATACGTCAGTATTTCTGACATATCTGTAGGCGCAAAAGTGATGCATTGCTGGGGTATGTCTGAAAATAGACGCAACTCCAGCAATGTGTCCTTTCACATGGGGCTTGCCTGCATCAGTCTTACACCTGCTGTGAGGCAGGTGTAGGATATTGACTCAATGGCGTCCTAGAAGTGGCGCACTGAGTTCTCATAGATTTCAATGCGTCACTTCTACAAAGCAACACCCACCCTGCATACATTATACCTGGCGCAGATGTAATGCGATGCAGGGGTTTACAAAGTGATGCATCTGTCTAGATGCGCCACTTTGTACATAGGGGGCAACATGGCACATTTTTTACGCTGCCGGTACGTCGCAAAAAGTGACGCACCCGCAGCATAAAAGTGGAGCAAGGCCTCATAAATAAGGCCCTTAGAATTTGAACAAGTGTTCCTTTGCACTGTCAGGGCCCTAATGAAATGAAATAGTGTATTTAATAAATCGTGCAGCTACTCAGACTAGAGTGTCCTGGCGCTTGACAGCGGGAGGAAAATGTGCGTAAAAGACCCATCAGTTATTAAAAAGCCAGGTTTTTCCTGAAAGAGTAGGTCTGTGGTTAGTCTCAGAGACTCAGGGGGGCTATTCCACAATTTTGCGCCTAGAAAGCTGAGGGATCTGCCTCCAGTGTGGGCATGGCATATTTTAGGCACGATGGCCAGGTTGGCATTGGAAGATCTTAGGGGTCTAGCGTTGTGTAGCGATTAACGCGCTTATTTAGGTGGCCGGCTCCTGAGCCAGGGAAAGCTTTAAAGAAGATGGTCAACGCTTTGAAGTCGATCCGTTCTTTTATGTGGAACCAGTGTAGAGAATTAAGAATAGGGGGTCATACTAGATCTGGATTTAGTTCTCAGGAAGGCTCTGACCGCCGTGTTTTGTACCACTTGTAGACGCTGGATAAGGAATTTGGGAAGACATAGTCAAGCTTTGATGTCACCAGAGCCTGCAGCACGATCTTTCTGCTCTCAAGCGCTCAAATTCTCAAGCGGTAACAGTGGCAGGAATTTTTTTAGCATCCGGAGTATGCCAAAGCAAACGCCAGTTACATTTTAGATTTGAAAGCACATGGAGTGTCTTGTCTATGACATTTCCTACGTTTTTTATTTTCTCCTTTTCCGCGGGCAGGGGCGGCAGATCTTATGGCCACCAAGAGCTCCAGTCAGGTGTTTCTGGATTACCATGTCCTGAGATCTATTTTCCAAGAAGGATGGCATCCATGTTAAGGCGGTCCCCCCAGGCCAATGTTAGCAAGTCTCTCCAGGAGCCTCTCATCTGGGACCGTATCGAAGGCCGCCGACAGATCGAGCAGTATCAGAACAGCCTTGCCTTCCTGGTCCAGCTTACCCTTGAGAAATTCAGTCACTTCCAGCAGAGCGGTCTTCGTACTGTTGTTAGCCCTAAAACCGGATTGGGACTCATGAAGGAGCTTCCCATCTTCAATGTATTTTTGGAGAGCCTGGTTTACATGCTTCTCTAATACTTTGGAGAGGGACGGAAGAAGGGAGATTGACCTGTAGTTGGTAGGGTTTGTAGGTTTGGCCTTAGCCTTTTTTGTCAGTGGAAGAAGCTTAGCATTCTTCCATAATTTCGGGATGTTGCCTGAGGCGAGGGAAGCATTAAAGAGCTGGTTTACCGTGGGGTTTATGGTGGGAGCTAATAGGTTCAGGATATTCGCTGGACAAGGGTCGGTAGGAGAGCCAGACTTAATGCTTTGGAGAAAGGTCAGTGACTCTTCAAGCTCAAACCCAGGGAAAGCTAGTGAAGATGGAGGATCCAAGAGGTGAAATATGCTATTAGAACCAAGGTAGAAGGCCAGTTCTTCCTCTGAGCTGTTAGTGAAGGCATGTTGGATAACGGAGATCTTTTTTGAGGACGAATTGAGCTATTTGCTTAGACCATTCTTCCGTGCATGGCCCTTCCTTTGTGCCAGCTTTCGGGGCGGTAAAGGATTTAACTATACTAAAGATTTCCTTACTCGTATTTTGGGCAATTTCTATCTTGGTTTGAAAGACGTTTTTCTTGGCTGCCTTCACGAGAATGTAATGTGCTTTCAAGTTGTCTTTATACACCTTCCTGTCCTCAGGTCGATAGGATTTATGCCATTTCCGTTCTATTTTTCTACAATTTCTTTTGCTAGATCTGAGGGAATAATTAAACCATGGAGCTGGTGGGGCCGAACTCTTTGTGGAGCGGGAAACAACTGGTACCACTGCATCAATGTTGGTTCAGAGCCATGAATCTATTGAGAGGGTGTCCGAGTCGGGGCAGCCAGCCAGCTCCGGTGAGGAATGACCGAGGTCATCTGCTAAAATCGGGATGGATATTTTATGGAACGTCCTGTAATTAGAGTCCCTCTGCCCTGCGTTAGCCCGAGGGCTATGGCAGAGTTGGGAATGACGAATTTTAATAGGGGGTGGTCAGACCAGATAATGGGAAGAGGTAAGCTTACTGATATGTCAAAGTTGTGAAAGATTTGGTCTAGAGTATGGCCCTTCTCATGGGTGGCCGAAGAAATAGATGGAAACGTGTTGCAGGCCTGCAGCGTGTCCAACAAGTAAATTGTTTGAGGGTCTTTTCCATTGTCCATATGTATATTGAAATCTCCCTGAATAAGTCAGTTGTTGTATTTTAAGGCTTGGGAGGTGGTGGCTGTATTAAGCGTAGTAATAAAATTTCCAATTGCACTGGGAGGTCTGTAAATCAGAAAACCAGCAGTGCTATGATGGGGGGATAAGGTACGGCGGAAGCCTAAGGACTCTGCGCTCTTGATGTTTTCCATCGGGATGGGAGAGCAGTCTAGTTTTTTTAAATTATGGCGACACCGCCCCCCTTCCCAATCTCTCCTAAGGATTTTATAACCCGTAGGGATGGCCAAGGTGATAGTAGGGTTGGAGGCTTCAGTCAGTCAGGTCTCAGTGAGAAATAAAAAACAAGCATTTACAATGCAATGGTCTCGGCATTGTTAAAGTTAGAGCTATTGGCATTGCTCATGACATTATTTTTGTTTATGTTTTTAAAACATTTAAAGAAACTGCATTGTTATTTACAATGATGTCAATAGCTTAATCACTCTCAAATGCGAGACCTATTGCATTTGCACCCACACACAGAGCCACACCCACAGAGCCACCCACCCACACAGAGCCACCCACACACACAGAGCCACTCACCCACACAGAGCCACTCACCCACACAGAGCAACCCACACACAAATAGAGGCACCCACAGAGCCACCTATACACACAGTTACCCACACACAGCCAGAGCCACCACGCATAGAACCACCTACAAAAAAAGCCACCCCCACAGAGCCACCCACACACAGAGCCACCCACACACACACACACACACACACAGCCACCCACACACACAGAGCCACCCACCCACACACAAACACACACACACACACACACAGACCTAAAAAGGAGGGGTGACTTCAAGGGCCAAGACAGATGTGAGGAGCGGAGCAAAGTCAGGGTGGAGCGGGGCATGTAGGGCCAAAGAATAGCGAAGGGCTGGAAGCCAAGGTGAGAACTTGGGACAAGAGACGAGGGTGGGGGGTTGAAGGACAGAAAGGTAGGGAGATATTAGGGGAAAGGGAGAAGAGCGGAACTCAGCCTATGATTGGCGCATGGCCAAAAGGCAGCAGTCCAGGGCTCAAAGAGAGGACAGCGTGCGGCTGTAATACGAAGAGAAGAGGCGCGGGCGAAAAAGGGGAGAGGGCAGAAGCAATAATGTGTATTGTATTGTAATTGCAATTAAATAGCGCTGACGACTTGACGAGGTGTTGAAGCGCTTTTACGGTGAGTAGCACGCTACTCCAGCACCCATTTGGATTAGTGTAGGAAATTACAAGAAAAAAAGAGCGAGGGTAAGAAATCCAGATATTTAGGGCAAGAGTGGCCGATAAGAGTAAAAGATGGTGTCTTTCAGGGAAAATTAGTGGAACATATCGAGTGAAAGAAGAGAAACTAGAGAAGGTACAAAGGAGGACCCACAAGGACTGGGGGGGTGGGGGGTAAAGGAGTTGGATGGGTCATGGAGCTGTAATTCGGAAGGTGTGGGGCAGTTAGAAATGGTGTTTAAAAGCTAGGCGCTTTGAATGCTGTTTGCGTTCATTGTTTCCACTGCCTCTGTACAGCACACACACACTCATTCGCTTTCTGCCTTCAGAAGAAGGGCCTCCGAGCTCAGAACATCCTATTCTAACCAGTTGTTTATCTGTCTGAGAACAGAGCGACTCCCTGCAGCATGTGCCAGGCGCAGACAAAAGAGCCGACTCAACACAGACAACACACGTGCACTACCCCCACGGGGCCCTGCGCTTTACACGTGTGTGGGGGGGACTGAGCTACCAGTGCCACTTTCCACACAGCGACTGACTTAACCAAGGAAGAAATCGCCCTTTCACCGCAGAGACTATTGGCACTGAACTACCCTATGAAGAACGTATTTAGGTTTCAC
The DNA here is from genome assembly GCF_964204655.1 of Triturus cristatus. Lineage (NCBI taxonomy): Eukaryota > Metazoa > Chordata > Amphibia > Caudata > Salamandridae > Triturus > Triturus cristatus. The sequence continues at coordinate 993,616,166 of NC_140580.1, forward strand.
GAATACATTAAACCTAGTGCATTGCCTGCCAGGCTGACTTACCATACCCATGACAGATGAACGCACCAACAGTCATTTTAGATATCCAATTACCCCAGCATCATACTTCCCGTGACACTCTCCTCGGGGAAATGCATCCGTGTGCTCTTGGACTGGTTGCTTCTGCTCGGTACGGCTCGGCCTGACACCCACGCAGAGTAGCTTTCTTTTTTAACCCTAACTGCAGCAAGAATGACATATGGACCCCGAGTGCCAGGGGGAGGAGAGCGAACAGCGCCAGCCGGAGGCAGGAGCACCGAGGGAGCCGAGAGCAGGGGATGGGTCACTGCTTTAAAGACCGCGATCCCTTTGTTACTTGCAGTTCATAAATTGTGCTCCTTCTAATATGGCCTAGTGAGGCATGAAAGCCAGCCACCCTTCAGTACAAGCTGGAGAGTGATGCCGGAATACTGCACAGGGGTGCACAGCCCACACCCCACCGCACTCTACCAAGCCTTTCTCTGCTGCCCATCCCGCCAGCGCTCTGTAGCGACTGCAAGTTGGCGCTTTATAGAAATCACCGAAATAAATATGTAGACTTGACAGGAGTCCGGTGAGCACACTACGACTCCGGTGGGTGCGCAACGCCCGTTGGGTATGAGAGGGGTGCCCTTAATGTCAACCACACCATTATGTAAATGATAACAATTAATGGGTACAAGCAGTGTTTTAGAGCTATCACACATACGCGGGGCGTGCGTGCGTGGGTGGTGGGGGGGGGGGGGGGGGAGTATTCGGTCTGGGTAAGGGATCTGAATCGGCAACGGAGCACATAACTACGGGAGGGCTACGGGTGTACGGGGGCACGGGTTGCAAGGGAGATCCGCCGAGTCTGGAAGGGGGGTTTCAATAGACCACAGGGGCTGCAAAAGGGTGAGGAGGAGGACGGAGCCTGGGTGGGTCTGTGGAGCGCTGGGACAGTACAAGAGCAACGAGGCCGCATGGGGTGCAATTGGAGGAGCCCAGAGTCTGTAGGGTGCGGGGCAGCGAGGTCAGCATGCCCGGCTCCAGGAATTGTTTTTTGGGAGGGCAAAGGATCAGGGCACAAGTCCTAAACAAGGGGGAAAGGCGTCCAAGGCACGGTGCGGATCCCTGCTCATCGAAGGGCAGCGCCGCCAACTATACTCACAACAGCACGAAGATCCTCACGGCCAGAGGACAGCAAAACAATGGCGGATGGAAGCTCCGAAACTTTTTCGGATTCGGGGGCGTGTTCCTGCTGTTCTAAAAGGGCGTGGCTAAAAAGTGGAAAGAACAGCAAGGAACACGCCCCCGAATCTGAAAAAGACGGAGCCTATTTGGAGGGACAGCTCTCTCCTCCAATGGCGGGCCTCCGTTTAGGAAGCCAGCCAATGGAGGAGAGGCAAAAAGAGAGGCGGGCTAAGGAGCCACTCTAGGAAACATTAAATCTCGACTTCCGGTTCTGCCTTCGGCAGACCGGTAGTCCTCGACCTAATTAGGCTGTTCATCTAAAAGTAGGCCATAAATGTGTGGTTCATGCTTTCGCATAGAGTGACAATTTAAAAGGGTGGCCTATAAGTCCTCTATTTTCTTATTGTTTTTACACTTATTGTTGCGTGGGAGGATCTTGGGTGTGAGATTCCTGGGCTGGAGGAGAGACCAGTTGCACTTATTGCATCGAAAGTCTACCTCCAAGCTCGGATCAGCCGCTGTACACTAACCTAATGGTAGCCGCCTAAGGCTAAGCAGTTTGTTTCTATTGTAATATAGTGGAAGAATCTCACCGGAGGGGAAATGGGCAGCATGGCCGGCGCCGGACGCCTCACAGCACAGACAGGCTTGCCTATGGCGTGCTCGCTGCGTTTGTTCGTTTGCATCGGGAATATATTGGCTAATGCATATGATGCAAACTGGATCGCTAACGCAGCTGAGGAAGTGGAAACTGCGTTGCCAGAAGTGAGGAGCCCGATAGTAGCCCCAGCCCTCCGCACAATCGGAGTATCAGCCGCGGCGCACCAGGACTGGAGGAAAAGCAAGATGCGTATCAAAGCAGCTAAGGATTTGTAGGCAAGCAGAATCAAGAAAAGTGTAAGTGTGCGTTGGTAGGAGAAATTGTTATAAAGCACAGAGTAATTCAGCCACACATATACAATTTAAAAAGTATTAATATAGCAGGGCAGGAAACACTAAATCCTACCGCTGTCAGCTGCTTGCGTCCGTTTTCATCGGGAATATATAGACTAATGCCTATGATGCAAACTTGATCACTAACGCAGCTGAGGAAGCAGAAACTGCGTGGGAAACAGGGGCTCAAATTGGATCATAAATTCAAAGCTGTTCTGAACAGGGGCCCCCAAAATATGTTTGGCCCAGGGCCCCCAAAATCCTTAAGATGTCCCTGGAAACACATACGTTTGATCAATATCAGGTAGTATATCTTAGGAAGCAAAATTGTGCCCCATGGTCTCGGAGGGGGTGTGGATATCTCGGACACTTGTATATGGACAACCACACTCTTGTTCACCTGTTTGGGAGATTCCCTCGAGGTAATCTCCCAAATATAACATATATAATATATAACATAATTGGTACTACAGTGCTCCTACGTAATCCGCAAGTCGCAGCACGCCTCAGTCCGTAGAGGACTGGGAGGACCCCAATGATGAAGCATGTCACCGTGTTGAAACCCTGGTGAGTGAGGGGGCTCAAGAAATAATTTTTTTTTCTTCTTTCTCTGGTGATTTTCAGAACCCAATTGATTTCTGACATCCTAAATATTTGAAGCTACTTTCTTTTACCTGAAAACTCAGGTTGTTTATGATTCATGTACATTTGGAGGGTGAACCTAGTCTTTTATCTCTATTTCCCCCTATATATTGATAACCACTGTGTCCAGTGCACCTTAATCAGGTCGACTAGGAGTGGTTTTTGCACAGGGCTGGTCCCTGTGTAGTCCTGAGGAAGAGCTAGGGGAAGCTCGAAACTGGTTGACAATATGCTAGGTACACCTATCTCATTATAGCTAGGGCCTTCAGCATATTACCCCGTTTTTAATTTTATTAGCTAGGAGCAAGAATAAAATTATTTGGCCCACTAGTTAATTATTTTAAATACTCACAATATCCCACTCCACTACACTTTCCTGCACTACACATAATTGGTACTACAGTGCTCCTACGTAATCCGCAAGTCGCAGCACGCCTCAGTCCGTAGAGGACTGGGAGGACCCCAATGATGAAGCATGTCACCGTGGGGAAACCCTGGTGAGTGAGGGGACTCAAGAAAGAAGAAAAAATCTTCTTTCTCTGGTGATTTTCAGAACCCAATTGATTTCTGACACCCTAAATATTTGAAGCTAGGTTCTTTTACCTGAAAACTCAGGTTGTTTATGATTCACTGGACACAGTGGCACACCACACATCGAACAGCTGGTCTAGAAGCTGGCACTCCTATCAAAGCCAATGGCTGGAAGGGGCTGACTGACTCACAAACTCTGTGTCGCTCATTCTGAGTTATGTGGACTGGTAACTCTGCATGTTTTTTTAATTGAATAACCACCCATCACAATTATGGGTTTTACCATGTGTGAAAATGCGCCCTCTAAAACCGAATAGCAGGTGGGAAATGTGTAGTGAAAGAGGTCCACGCAGGAAGAATTTAAAACATGAAGTCTTTATTGTAGTTAACAGCAAGTAGATATGTAGTAGATCAGAGCCCGACCAGGAGCTGCATGTCAGCTGCTCAGCCCATGACTAACTGTCACTTCAGCTCTCAGTCCCAACATTCCGAGGCATCATCAGACTCCAACATTCTAATGAGTCAGAGCACAGGCACTGGCTGAGCAGGGGTGGTAAAACACCTTACAATATAAATGCAGGATACTACATATATCCCTTTTCCTTCTAACAGAAGAACAATGCAAAATACAATAAAAGATAACAAGAGTGAACAAAGGACAGAAAGCAAGAAAGGAACAACGGAGTGACAGAGAGAACGTCTAGGAAAAGTGTGGGCAAGACAGAGCGAACAGTCAGGAAGGAGAATACGAAGAAGAAGCAAAGGGCAAGAATACCCAAGTGGAAAAGACCCAAACACTCCAACAAAGAAACGAATACGGAAACACAGGAGCACCGAACAGGAGAGAGAGCAGAGATAGGTGAAAGAAGCAAAGAGAGAATAAGAACAAAAGGTAGATGCATACCACCAACAGAGGGTAGGAAGAATAAGGAAGCAGAAGAAAAAGAGAAGTAAACAACCAAAGAACAGAGAGACATAGACGCACCAAGGACAAACCCCCGAACGCACCCACTGGCCAGGCAGGAAGGGAAGGAAGAACAAGGCACGACGCAAACCGGACACCAGCCTACACACAGACACAGAGAGGAGGGAAAGCGTATCTCCTCCGGAACAGGGAAGAAAAAGAATGGAAAATAACAGGAGAAAAGGCTGGAGACAAGGCAAGACAACAGGCAATGTAAGTCCAAAGACCAAGGATGAAAATAGGTATGACATCACAAGGAAAGCTGGACATGAGAGAAAACGGAGAAGAGGAAAAGAAATACAATAGTGCAACTGATCCTCTCCCAATTTTCAAAAAGACAATAGATCGATAAAGAGAATAACATTGAGTTGAAAAAACAGCAATGTGACTAAATGTAGAAATGCAAAATCAGCGAATGGGACTAAGACCCATGACCGTCCTCTACTCCTATGCAAGAGTGTGAGGAGCACTGTAAATGGGACTATGACCCATAGTGTGAAAGCCTGTGAATGGACAACCCCCATGTAGAGGTAAAGTGCAGAATAGAAATGGTTCAAAAACCCATAAGACACACCCTGTGTGAGGGTAGCAATGTAAATGGGAATGTAACCCATGTAACGGTGCCCTGAGTAAGGGTACCTGTGTAAAAGAAAGCGGTGCCCTGTGTAAGGGTGAACACCGTGAGTGGCCTGAGTAGGCAAAAATATGTGAGGAAATGGGGCTAGTACCCATTCCGATCCCTATGTAGAGAAAAATAATGTTAACTTTTGAATACAAACATGAACCCTAAGAAGGTAAATACCCAGAGTCCATACCTGCAAAACGTACCCCATGTAGGCAAGTGAATATGGGCAAATGGGGCTAGTACCCATTCCCATCCCTGTGTAGGGAAGAAAGTAGCCCATGTAGGCAAGTGAATATGGATAAATGGGGCTAGTACCCATTCCCATCCCTGTGTAGGGAAGAAAATAGCCCATGTGGGCAAGTGTACTATGTGAGAAATATGGTTTTAAAACCCATTGCTATCCCCATGTAGGGAAGCAAAAAGTATATGGTGAACACAAGCGAAAGAATCCAAAAAGGTGTGTACCTTAGCTCAGACATGTAAGGTAATGTGCCAATGAAAAATAATGTGCAACTATATTTGACTGAACAAAGCATAAAAATACGGACAGTAGCTGTATGAAATGTACAAAGAGCTAAAACAAAAGTGAACTAGCATAATAATATTCAAGCAATACAGTAGGCATTAATATTAAGTCACATTACAATACATTTGATGACTGCAAAAGTTAAAGATGTGCGAGATACTGTAATGTTGCGTCATACACTAGTGTTAGAAACGCCATCACATTAAACTTTTCACGACTCAGCATGCTGTAAAAATGAAACCATACTGAAGATCGGCACAGTAGTGTTGAACCCTTCTCTTCAAATGTGCAAAAAAAACAGTAAAGAAAAGTCCGTGCTGCTCGTCTGCATTGTTGTTTTGAAAACTCCCCTTTACTGGATAACAAACAGCAGAGGCACGTCCGAGCCTCTAATCGGCCCCATTGTGTTGTACACTGGTCAGAAATGTATGTCTGTAGGAAGAGATACGACGTACAATTGCGCAGTGCCTGATGGCTACCAGCGCGTTGGTGCAGGCAGGCGTCAACAAGCAGCTAAAGCAGAGTTAGAGCCTGACGTCATAGAGGGTTCATGAGGAGAATCCGCGCAGTCCGCTGAATGAAGAGAACAGGGCGCGCTGAAGTCACTGAAGAAGAACAACGGAAGAAACGTTCATAACTGCCGCAATACCGGTAAGGCAGTTATTCTGTGGAGAATGCCGGGCCCCGGGGGAAGCAGAGTCGCAGACTAGTCTTCCCCCGGTGTTATTCGCGCGAGGGTAGGACCAGGTAGGGTCAAGGGGTGGAGTTAGGGGGTGGGTATATGAGCGCAGGGGAGCAAGGCGACTTCCTCTTCCTGCGCTCGGCACCATCGGGAGGGTTTAGCAAAGGGGAGTGTGTGGAGAGTAGTGTAGGGCTAGGCCTGGCAATAGTTTCTGTGGGTATAGCTGTTGCAGTGTCAGGCGGGAATCGCGATTATGGCGCACGACGGAGGCGACGGTGTGGCGACCTCTGAGGAGGTGAGGCGGGCGTTGTTGGTTCTGGGGGTGGCCGGGAGGGAGGATCTCCTGCGGCCCGGTGTGCTGGGGGAGGCGTGGGTGGGCTTCGAGAGGGCCCCGCGGTTGGCCTCGGCGGGGGTGGCGGCGGCGGTATTGGCATGTCAGGAGGAGCCGCCGCCACCGCTGGTTCCCTGGGGTCTGCGTGGGAGGGGGCGGGGCACGGGCTGAGCGAGTCAGGCGCGTGGAGGCCGGCGCAGGAGCCTGCCTCCGCATCTTCGTTTCCCCCCGCTGACCTTCCAGGCCCATGAGGCTGAAGGGGGCGTGTCCTCGGTTGGGTCCGTGGAGGAGCGGCTCCCGGGGGCGTTGTCAGAGGCTGGGCGGGCTGGTGATTCGGTGGGTGCGGCGGGCCTGGGAGCGGGGGGGCCCGGGGTCGGACTGCTGGTTGCTGGAGAGGGCGGGGAGCCTGAGGCTGGGGAGGTGGGGGGAGAAGGGGGGTCGGGGGCTACAGGAGGGGCGGAGGGCGCGTTGGTTGGCGCGGAGGGGGTGGGGGGGGCTGTGGGGGCGGCGGTTGATGTGCCCCTTGATTTGTCCCGGGGGTCTCGGGCCTCTACTCCAGGCGTGGCAGGTTTGGGCGTGGGGGGGCAGGGAGGGGGGGCTGTCGCGGGTCCGTCCGGGGGGTTCCGCCTCTGGTGGGGTCCACTCATGTTGGTTTTGGGCCACATGAAGGGGGGTTTTTGGGCTCCTGCCCCCCCCCCTCCGCTTCCGGGTTGGGGCGCTTGGACGTGGGAGGATAGGCTCCGGGAACAGCGCATTTTGGCGCTAATGGCTGACGTGAGGCGGGCAGAGCAGGACGGGCTGAGGGCGGGGGCGGTGTGGGAGGCCGTGGCTGTGGAGCCCCCGTCGCCCACGTCGGCGGAGGAGAGGTGGGCGGAGCAAGAGGAGTTAGCGAGGGTGGAGGAGGCGATGTCGCGGGTGGGGGGGGCTGTCAGGGGATCGCGGAAGCAGGCAGGGACGGCCAGGACGGCTTTGAGGCCCGATGCTGCCGGGGCACACTCAGGTTTGAGCGACCTGGGGGGTCGGGGGGGATCCAAGCCGGCGGCTGTCGGCAGAATTCGGGGGAGTACGGTGGGGCGCAAGACGGCCCCTTGCCGCCGTCACGAAGCAGTAGGGCGGTCCGCGGCGGCCATCCCTCCAGCACGGGAGCGGGCATCGGCAGCGGGGGGGAAGGGGTCACGCATGTCTGGCGCTGTGAGTGGCAAGGGTGTGAAGAGAGCGGTGAGGGAGGTGCTGTGGGTGCCTGACAGTGTGGAGGCGGATGTGGAGTTGGATTATGAGGCGGACAGTGATGAGCTTGAGGAGGGGGAGGTGCGGGATGACTGTGACAGGACAGGAGCAGGCAAGGACAACAGTGAGGTTGGTGTGTTACAGGTGCCCCAGAGACCGGTGGACAAAGAGACGGTGGAGGCGCGACGGGCGGCCCCCTCCGGAGGACGGCTTAGCGAGCGACATCCGACTTTGACAGGTGAGCAGGCGTGGTGGTCGGTGTGGGACGGGGGTCCCAAGGGTGGGAGGAAGAAGGCTTGTAGGTCGGTAGGGGTGGGAGAGGGTTCCGTGAGGGAAGTGGTGGTGGCTCCAAAGGGCGGGCTCACGAGTGAGGACAAATCGGTCGGGAGCAAGGCGGTGACTTCAGCGGGGGTGCAGACGGAGAAGGATGGGGGCAAGGAGGAGGCGTTCAGGGAGTAAACTCCCGAAAAAGCTGCCCTACATGGGCCTGGCTATGCCGTTGGGGTCGCACTTGTCGGAAAAAATTAAGGGGAAGATCTGGAAACATGAGTACGTGGACGTGTTTAAACTACTCCATAGGGAGGTGCAGGCGAAGGAGGGCTCCAAGGAGGAGGAGTGGGAGCTGACTCGGCGGCCGAGGGTACCGGTGACCATGGAGAATTGGACCTCGGCCTTTCTCATTTATGCGAGTATATATTGCGAGAAGCATCCCGACAGGGCAATCGCATTGTTGAAATATATGGACATAATCAGGAAGGCTCAGATGCAGTTTGGGGGTTTCGCCTGGCTGAGTTACGATGAGGAATTCAGGGCACGGGTCAGTGCGAACCCCGAGAAGCACTGGGGTGAGGTGGACCAGGAATTATGGATGCAATGGATGGCGTCCACGCATTCCTCCGCGTCGACTCACACAGCGAGTGGTTTACCGGTCACGTACCGGTCTTTTCAGACGCGTCCCGCCCACACTGGGGCGGGGGGGTCCACAGCAACTACAAGTGGGGCTGGACAGGCTAGCAAGCCCGGCACTTACAATACCGGGGACTGTTGGAGTTACAATCGGGGATATTGTTCCAGGTACCCGTGCAAGTTCAAGCACGAGTGTTCTAAGTGCGGGGGGAAGCACGCCCTTACGCAATGTCTTACACTCGCCACTCCTTCCGAACAATGGCGGAATTCCAAGGGGAGGGGGCAGGCTGGACAGAAGGGCCCCTACACCGGTTAAGGTGGAGGCGATGGCCCCGTGGCTCTCCCGTTACCCGTACAGGGAGGCCGCCTTAAAGATTCAATGGGGCTTTACGGAAGGTTTTCGGGTCGGGTATCAAGGTCCCAGATCACGGAGATGAGCCGACAATCTCAAATCGGCGAAGGAATTGCCGAGGGTGGTGGCGGCCAAACTCTTGAAGGAGGTGGAGGAGGGGAGGATTGCGGGCCCCTTTTATGACTGGCCGATGGAGGATTTGATCATTTCTCCACTGGGGGTGGTGCCCAAAAAGGAGGAGGGGGAGTTTCGCATGATTCATCACCTATCGTGGCCGGAGGGACAGTCAGTGAATGATTTCATCGCGGAGGAGGATTCCCGGGTGCTGTATGCGTCGGTGGATGATGCGATCTGCCTTGTGTGGGTGTGTGGGCCGGGGGCGGAATTGGCGAAATGTGACGTGAAGTCGGCTTTCCGCTTGCTGCCTATACACCCGACGGATTTTGCGCTCCTCGGGATGCAGTTCGGGGGGGCCATCTTCGTGGACAAAGTCCTGCCCATGGGGTGTGCGATTTCGTGCGCATTGTTCGAAATGTTTAGCACCTTCCTGCAGTGGGCATTCACGCAGCGGAGTGGGCACCGGGATGTCACGCACTATCTGGCCGATTTCCTCTTCCTTGGGAGGGCAGGTTCGGGGGACAGTGGCAGGGCTCTGTCAGGGTTCCAGGAGTTGGCGAGGGGATTTGGGGTTCCTTTGGCGCCCGAAAAGACGAGTGGGCCGGGTTGCATTTTGACATTCTTGGGCATTGAGCTAGATTCCATCCAATGGACAGCGAGGATCCCGGTCGCGAAGGTAGTGGAAATTCAGGAGTGCCTCCAATGGGCGATTGGTGAGAAACGGATCGCGTTGCGGGCGGTGCAGCGGCTGCTGGGGTTCTTGAACTTTGCATGCAGGGTGGTCAGGGCGGGGCGGACGTTCTGCAGACGGCTCGGCATGGCCATGTCGGGGGCAGTGCTTCCACACCACAGGGTCAGGATCTCCATGGGAGTGAGGGCGGATCTGCGGACATGGTTGATGTTCTTGATGGATTTCAATGGGGTCTCCTTGGACTTTGTGGAGGAAAACACGGTTTGGCAAATCCAAATTTACTCTGATGCAGCTGGGGCGGATGGCTTTGGTATTTTCTGGGACGGGAGGTGGTGCGCAGAGACCTGGCCGGAGCACTGGAGGAAGCAGGGGAGGAGCATTACCTTTTTGGAATTCTTTCCTTTGTTGGTGGCGCTGGAAGTGTGGGGTTCTGAGTTTCAAAACAGGGCGGTGTTGTTCCATGTGGACAACATGACGGTGGTCGAGTTGGTCAACCGGCAGAGGGCAAGGGACCTGAGGGTGTTGCGTTTGTTGAGAAGTTTCATGCTGAAGTGTTTGCGTCTGAATGGGATTTTTCGAGCCAAGCATGTTCCGGGGGCGAATAATGACATTGCGGATGCTTTGTCTCGTTCGCAGTGGCAGCGATTCCGGCGACTGGCACCTAGAGCAGATCTGTGCAAGACGGGGCTGCCAGATGGCATTTGGGCCGTGGGGGAGTGAGGGTAGTAGGCCTAGTGGAGAATTCTGTTGCTGTTACCACCAGGCGGACCTACAGACTGGCGTGGGCAGAGTTTGTCGCTTTTATGGGTTGGAGCGGGGCTTCTGAGGCTGGGGAACAGGTGGTGGTGGAGCGTGGAGTGTTACAGTTTGTACTGCACTGCGTGGATAAGGGGTTGTCGGCTGCAACCATTTCAGGAAAGTTGGCAGGGGTGTCCTTTTATTGCTGTTTGTTTTTTGGTTTTGACCCTACCAAAAGTGTGATTGTTAGTAGGGTGTTGCGGGGTTGGGGCAGGGAGAGAGCGGGGGGGACTGTACCGAGGGAGGCCATAACGTTTGAGGTGTTGGTCCGGTTGGTTGCGGCATTGCCGCTCTGTTGTTATGATGAGTTTGAGGTTCGGATTTTTCGCTTGTGTATGATCTGGATGTTTTTTGGGGCATTTCGGGTTTCTGAATTACTGGGCACGCGTGCAGGGGAGGGGCGGAGGTATGAGGACATCAGATTGGATGCGGGGCGTCTGGGGATTTGGCTCGGTCGGTCGAAGACAGACCAGTTGGGCCGGGGTAAGTGGGTTTGGTTGAATGAGATTCGGCGAGGGGGTGTGTGCCCGGTGGCTGAGTGGCGGGCGTTTGTGAGTGCGATGCAGCTTGGGGTAGGGGAAATATTTTGTCACAGGTCAGGGGCCCGGGTGACGGCTGGCCAGTTGTTGGCGGTGTTGCGCATGGCATTGGTGCGTGTGGGTTTGGAGCCGGCGGATTTTGGATCTCACTCATTTCGGATTGCGGCGGCGACAGCGGCAGCCCGGCTGGGGTGGTCCTGGGATAGGATTCGGCAGATTGGGAGATGGAGGTCAAGGTGTTGTGAGCGATATGTGCGGAAGTGATAGGGTGGGGTGCAGGGAGTGGGGGTCGGATGGGGATGGGAGTGGCTTTCTTTTGTGTGTCTCTAACCTATGTTTCTCTCTTAGGTTGCGTGGGAGGCCCTGGGGCCAAGACGGTCACATGGATCGTGGGGCATTCCTTTGTGCACTGGGCGTCAAAATACACGGAGCAACAGGTGTACGGCCGTAACCTGGGACTCAAAGGAAAACATCACGAAGTGCACTGGTGGGGTAAAGGGGGAATGCGATGGGGGGCACTACTGCCCTGGCTCGCGAAGATGGTCCCACAGAAGGGTTGCCCGGATCTGTTGAATATACACTTGGGGGAGAATGATTTGGTTCGGCTGTCGGGTTTGGCGCTCTTACAGCTGATGCAGAGAGACTTGGAGGTACTAAAGCACAGACTGGCAGGGGCTTGCATTGCCTGGACTGAGTTTGTTCCGAGGAGGATCTGGAGGGGAGCTGTTAAGCATGGGGCAATTGAAAAGGCGCGACGGAAACTGAACAGAGCTATGCGAGTTTTTTGTGGGGAAAAAGACATTAAGGTGATCAGTCACCCGGGACTACGACTGGAGGAACCACTGTTATTTAGGGATGACGGGGTGCATCTGTCTAGACTGGGGAACGCCTACTACATGATGGAGATGAGGGATGTGGTCAGCAAGCTCTGGAATGAGGCAATCTGGTGTTGCAGGGGTGTGTGAGGGGTCCTGGCCTAGGGGGTGGGGCAGGTATCCGCCCTACAGGGGGCTACCTGGTTGGCGGTACTTTGGAGGGGTGGGGGGAGTCATTAGCGGGCACACCCATCCCTCGGGGGGGGAAGAGTGAATGAGGTGGGGGTATTGGAGGCGTGAGTGAAATGGCCGAGGAGAGCCGGGAGGATGCAAGGAGGTTTGTGGAATGGTGAGGAACGGAAGGGGCATGGTGTGGTACAAAAGGGGAGTGTGGAGTGGGTGAAAGGAGTGAAGGATGGTAGAGTGTTGTGGGAAAGTTTTATTCAGATAATGTTTGGTTATTGTTTAATGTTGTGCAGCCTGGTCCTAATAAATGGCATTTTACGCTAAAGACACGGTGTGGTCTGTTTATTGCGCGATGGCAGGGCTGAAGAGTAAATGCGCAATGAAGACATGAATACGCACGGCAAATAAAAATAACTTGAATCACCATGCAGAACTTGTAAAGGGCGATGACATGGAAACAGTTTTCTTAAGGCACCGACCAGAATAATGTCGAAAAATGTCAATGTCTCAATAGGCGAAAACTTCACCATTTAAACGCAAAATAAGCATCCACCAGGCACAGGCAAATAATAAGCTAAGTTTTAAGTCAGCACAAAGACCTGTAGGTGTTCCTCTTCTATCAAAGACAAAACACGTAACCACAGAGTCCATTAATGCCAACGATATTCCTCACATGTTTTCAACAGTATTGCCTCTCAAAGATCACCGGAACACTGTAGATGTAGGGTGATTCCAGACAATGAATGTGGCAAAGGTGGAAGCTTTTACTTAGTATATGATGACACACTTGAAATACGTTGAGTAACATCAACGCATATGGAGATCGGCAAAATGTGAACAAGATCACACAGTGCAGGGAGCGCAGTGGAACAGCATCAAACACAAAGTTCTCGGTCATACACTGTAAACTCCCATAAGAATGTAGCCAGATCTTCCATGATCACAAACTCTTACCACAGTTTATAAATAGTGGTGTAAAGACGGGAGTCAGAAAGTTGTAAAAAGCACGTGTCAGTGTAGCAGACAGAGATGGTAAAGCCAAAGTCCAGGAGGAGTAGAGAGGATGAGCACAACACGCCTGGGCTAGGGCTGGCTGATGGTGAGGCCACTGGTGGGGCTTAAAGGCGTAGTGCTTAATGCTTACTTGTTTCTTGATAGCTTCTTTTCTTTGTAGTAGTTGTTTCTTCTTTATGGTCATCTTTGTAGTTCTGTGAGCAAAACGTCTGTTTCTTGTTTGTAGTTATTACCATCTTGTGGATACCTCTTCTTCTTAGTTAGTTTTTATTTGCCACTGTAGTTTCTGTAGATTGCGCCATCTCCATGTTCACCTGTGTTCGCCAGGTACCATAGATTTGCTTGTTCTACGTAGGTACGTCACTAACTCGTCGCCATAAAATGTAGTGAAGGAGGTCCACGCAGGAAGAATTTAAAACATGAAGTCTTTATTGTAGTTAACAGCAAGTAGATATGTAGTAGATCAGAGCCCCACCAGGAGCTGCCTGTCAGCTGCTCAGCCCATGACTAACTGTCACTTCAGCTCTCAGTCCCAACATTCCGAGGCATCATCAGACTCCAACATTCTAATGAGTCAGAGCACAGGCATTGGCTGAGCAGGGGTGGTAAAACACCTTACAATATAAATGCAGGATACTACAAAATGTTTATGGAAAATGGCCTGCAATTTGAGAACCACATGTAGTAATATGCCTGGTGATTCCAAGGCTGGGACATTTTTCCCCCTACCGAACCAAACACTTGTGATGAACGGTAAAAGGGGTGATGATGCCATCCGAAATGAGTAACACCGGCCTAGTAGTACCACTCTGTCTTGAGATCCCTTGCAGAATCAGGGCATTATAATATCCCGGCGGTTCAACAACAAGAGAAATGACACTCCAGTAAGCCAATGCCTAAAGGAGGCTCGCCCAAAGCCTTCTTATGATATAAGCATCATGAATAGTAGTGGTGGTAGTAATAGCGTAGTATGTTTGGAAAGGTTGTCGAAAACCTAAAACTGTCTCCAGGCCAGACCTAAAAAGGAAGTCCACAGCAATAAAGTGAGCTTGTGGTGTTGATTCTGTGGGTCTTTGGTTCAAAACAGTACTTGTAACAAAGATTGCTCAATTGCTCCTGAATCCCATTGGCCCAGGGATCTGGCCTGACCTACATACATTAACTGGACTAGGATCTCCTGGGATCTGGCCTGACCTACATACATACACTGCCTAGGATCTCCTGGGATCTGGCTTGACCTACATGCATTAACTGGACTGGGATCTCCTGGGATCTAGCCTGACCTACATACGTTCACTGCCTAGGATCTCCTGGGATCTGGCTTGACCTACATATATACACTGCCTAGGATCTCCTGGGATCTGGCTTGACCTACATACATACATTCACTGGTTTAGGATCTCCAGGGATCTGGCCTCACCAACATACATTCACTGGACTAGGATCTCCTGGGATTTGGCCTGACCTACATACATTAATTGGCCTAGGAACTCCTGGGATCTGGCCTGACCTACATACATTCACTGGACTAGAAACTCCTGGGATCTGGCCTGACCTACATACATTCACTGGACTAGGATCTCCTGGGATCTGGCCTGACCTACGTACATTCACTGGCTTAGGATCTCCTGGGATCTGGCCTGACCAACATACATTCACTGGACTAGGATCTCCTAGTTTTGGTTTGCCAAAAAGATCATTCATCAGAGACAGTTGTCTCCAAAGAGCTTTGTCGCTTTCTCTCTCACGTAACCTGAAGAAGCTCACAAGGGGCTCTTACGTTCTGAAACATTTTGGACCAGACTCACCAAAGTAGATTTGGTCAAAAATGTAAATTCGCTACCAAATTTAAATTTATTATGCCTGCCAGGAATTCACAAAATGATTGTCTGCAAGTGTGCGCTCATTTACGTGGGTAGAGATCTCCATGAGTGCGTAGTTCTACAAGCCTGTAATCTGTTGTCTAGGGGTAGATTGCAAAAGCCCTTGAGCTGTTTGGCAGTATTTACAAACTCCTGTGGAATGGGTCACCCCCCCCCCCCAAATTAGTTGGGGATGTATGGGAAGAACTTTCTTTAATGGTGGGGGGGCGGCGGGTTGTGTATTTGTACGTAGAATTCTATTCTCCACTGAGCAGAGTTCTCTGCTGTAGAGAACTCCGCAGAATCGGAAGACTCCCGCTGCGATTGTCTGGTGTTCTTCACAGAAACACACATGTAGTTTTCCATGCATGTCCCTCGAAGTGTTTGTGAATTCCAGAAAGTAGCAAACAGTGCTTAATTTGAGCAGGTGGATTCCGGTGCTCCTTACAGCACTTAATTACCGGGATCGGCACGTAATTTCTGGAATCTGCACTTATGACAGCTACCTCAAGGTGGCTCTGTTTGCGCAATTTAAATATGAGCAGAAAAACTGTTGTTTGCTAATTCAATATACATTGAAAACAACTAATGCCTGCCACCCAATCAATTCTTAAAGCTTTTGCGGCCTCGAACAGTCTGAATTGTCACACTTGCAGCAGTGTGATGGTTAGTAGTTGTGCAAGTACAGTTGCAATGTTTGGTGCAAACTGCGGTGGCCTCCTGATGAGTGCCTCAGCATCTATTTTTTTTTTTACAAATTAAGCACTGTCAGTAAACCTACATTCAAATGGAGGTGTATCCTCCGCAAGTGCAGATTCACTCCTTTGTTTATCGTGTCCCGTGTTTTATTGTGATATAAGCCTGCTGTCAGACCGAAGACAGCGTGCAATCTATGCCGGAGCAGGATGTGAACTAGAAAAGCAAGTGCCTCCCACTGTTGTTACCCATGTGAGCACACATGGCCTTGGCACTGTCTATATTCTTTACAGTGTGCAACCTCCAGTGAAACTAGTGGGCACACACAGTACCCTCCCTAGTTGTGACATGTATTCGAAACTCCCCAGTTCGATCCCGCCCAGACAGCATATCCCCACCCACCCATAAAACACACAGCAGCCTGAATGTAGCCATTACCAAGGAAGTAGGGTGCAATGCTGCTTGCACTCCTTAATTAAAGTAATTATACACTTAGCCAGTGGCGTAGCATGGGTGCCATGGGTCCTACAGGGAGCACGGTAAGGGCGTTGGGCCCCCCACCACTTGGATGGGTAGTGGAAGAGAGCCATAATTGCAGGGCAGTAGCTTAGTCAGTAAGATTGGGGGGCCTTCAGATTTTCCAACAATCACCCTGGCATATAATTGAGGCCCGTTGTTTTCCGTTTTTACTGATTTTTACAGATAAATACAGACAGAAAACCATTTATTTTCTTGTCTGTATTTATTTTTTAATGTGGATAACAACGGAAATAGGGTGTTTTATTGAGTGATTCTAAATACACTTTGCCGTGACTGCCAGGTCAATAGCTGTGTGGATTGATAGGTAAGGGGGTTAAAAAAAAGGAATTTTAGCAAAGAGGCTTAAACAGCAGTAGATATGCATGAGGCTGATACTGAAATGCGCGTATTTATATAGGAGTGCATTGATTTATCTTCTGCAGGTGTTCATATCACTGAAATCTGGCAGGCATTCAAGCGTGACTGAATATGTATTGGTTAAACAAATGCGGAAATATACCAGTTTCAGCTTTATTTTTTTCATAAAACTCATAACAAATATGGATAAATACAGATAAAGTTGCCAAAAAATAAATATGGATAAATACAGACGGAAATGTAAAAAACCGGGAGCCCTACATATAATGCTAAAATACAGTATAGGACAAGCAGGGTGCCAGAGAGGGTGCTAAGGGGCAGTGGAAAGGAAGAGAAATGCAGATTGGGGAATACTAGTGGAGAGGAAAATAACCAACATTTTTGTAGGACTTTCAAAACAGAGAGGGAGAGGGTGTGTGTGCGCGCTTTTGTCTGTGTGCATTTAAAGATTCATGGTGGAATCTGACACTCTATCGACCCGAGAAGGATAAAAGACTGAGTGATCTGCCAGGATTTTAACCTGCAACTTTAGGGGTCAAACATGACCTCTCGAGTGGGTGCATCAGCCCACTGAGCCACCAAAACCGCCTGAGAATCGGACCCATAGATCTATGTCAAAAAGGCCCCCCTGAGTGCCACGGGAGCATGATAAAGTCCCAGTTTTATGGGGAATAATGGTGAGGAAGAGGAGGGCCGTTCTCGTGCAGCATCTGTAAGCATAGATAGTAAAAGCCAGACACGTCACCATCTGTGCAAACGGAGCCTACTCCCAGGGTTTGTATAGGGAGTGGAGGGGGGGTCGTTCAGAACATTTAGGTCACAAGAGCGTGCATCGTGCTGCTGGCGCGACCAGGCAAGCAAGTGTTTTCTTTACAATGTCAACCAGAAACTTAGTCCCCTGTTGGAAAAATAAACAGGTAAATTGAGCTGGATCGGAACAAGTTAATGATGCTGCTGTGCAGTTCGCCAGTAAGCACATAATCTGTCACCCTGGTCCAATGGAGTGTGGGCGCGCGCGCCTGTAACTCAGGGTTGTTTTATTTACACTGGCTGAGAACGGAATGTACTGTAGACGGCGCTGCGCTACATGCACTGTTGACCTTCGGTTGCAGTCTTATGATACGGTTTGACACGGGCAACAGACTGCCCGGAGCGTGTTGCTGGCAGGCAATACTGGCATTCAGGGCTTAAGAGGGCCGGGTCTCCGATCGGTAGTTTCGAATGTGTGCCTTCTAGTTGCTGCTGGTGCCAACAAATACCCTCGCACTGCACGGCATGTTTGCTGGTAAAGTGATTTGGACTGAGGGTTAAGTGGTTAAACTGATTGAACTTATATCCTGTAATACATTTTATTTGTCGTCATCTAGAGCAGACGTCACTGCCATTTCTCCAAGATCTGGCTTCCAGGTGATGTGAAGTGATATCTGTGAGCTAAACAGCAAGTGATGTCATTTCTGATGATGTCACATTAAATTGGTTGTGGTTTGGAAACCTGAGAAACCTTCTAAAGTCATCCACTGCTGCCTTCACTTAGCTCTTTGTTTGTTCACAGGAACATTTTACAGCTGTAGTGTAGAAAAGGCACTAGACATGTTTTCATTGAGGTAGCAATTACTAATTATCCAGCAGAAAATACTCCAGTTGGGTAGACATTTTCAGCAAAACTGTGGACTCTTCTTGCAAAAAAAGAGGTTCCATTATGGACCTGATGCTCATTTCTCAGAAATTAAACCCCAACGGGAAGCACTTACAAATATAAATATAGCAGGTACCCCAGTTGAACCTCCACTTCTGTAAAGCACCAATGAACCTACTTTCTTGAGATTCGCAAAGGCAAAGCAAGTGTGTTACCTCTCGTATATCACATTGCAAAACTATATGAAATCCTTAATGGAGGTGAATTCATCATTGCTCTATTGGAGCACAATCTGATCCGTAGTGACTGTGATGAGTGGTTTCTTTCTTGTCATCTCCTGGTGAAAGCAGAGTTCATGGTTCTCACTTTTAAATACCCTAAGTATGCAAATGCCCAAAATCCATAGCACCACTCACACACCCACACACAGACACATAGAAGCGCTCATGCACCCACTCACCGACCCACACAGGAACTTACAGGCCCACTTACAGATCCACACAGGCACTCACAGTCCCACACAGCCACTCACAGACCCAGACAGGCACTCACACACCCTCTCACAGACTTGCACAGGCACTCACACACCCACTCACAGACCTACAGACACACATGCACTCACACATCCACTAAGACATTCACTCACCCATTCACAGACCCATAAGTCACTCACATTCACTCACAGACTCATACAGCCACTCACTCACCCACTCACAGACCCATACAGCCGCCCACATACCCACTCACCACCCCAAACAGCCACTCACACAGCTACTCACACCCACCAAAACACTCACATACTCACTCACAGACCCATACAGCCACTCACACACCCACTCTCAAAGGTGACAGGCTACAGTTAGGAAATCGGAATAAAAAAAATGTAGAAATTCACTGAGAGTGGCGGAGGCAAGATGGGTGCCGCTCTGTTGGCCGAGTGCGCTCTCACATCTAATCTACCCCCCCTCCTCTGAGTCCCATGGAGCGCTATGAAGCGCTATTCTTCACTATAATTGGTTCAATTCAGCCTACTTCGGTAAAGAGAGGATAAGATCCCCCCCTTCCCCCACTACAGAGACATGCTTTGGGATATCCACCTTTTCCAGTGGTGTGTGATCCCGCTTACCTGACTGGCTCTGTGTCTTCTATTTGCTTCCTGCCGGAGCTGGGCACATCCCAGCTTCTCGCTTGGCTGTCATGGCGTCGAAAAACTCCTGAGAGCCAAGACGTGCAATACAGGAGATTCTTCCGGGTCAGGGAGAGCCCCAGAAGAAAAACAACAAACCGGAACAACAGCTGCTGGGGAAGGTGCTCTGGCTTCTGAAAAGATGTGGGCTGCCGGATTGCCCAAGAAAACTACCCCGCGATCTTCCTCCCTGCTAAGAAAGGAAAGATTGCTGGCACCAAGCACGAGGAGCAGTTGCAGGGAGAGGCTGCCCCAGCTGATCTAAACAAAGAGGTGAGCTCAGATAAATTGGGTGGCTCTGGCACAAATGATCTTTTTGGCTCTGGCCAGGAGGGGGGTTCTGATCTGGATGCTGTAATACCATCATCTGCTTTGGACCTAGGGATATATCGGAGTTGACCAAGATGGATGGGTGTAAACATCAGATGGTGGGTGCGAGAGATGTCAGTTCCACAGACCAGGCCGAGACTGATACCGGTGAATATTTCTTTACTTTATCAGACCCTTCAAATTCATCAGGACACAAGTCATTTCAGTTCCTAGAACTGCGCCTAGGGGGGTGATAGAGCACCATGTGGTTTTGAAAATTGTAGGGGTGCATCATAATCAAGTATAGTCCGCACCTACCTATGTATCTTATGTTGTAGGAACAGATGATAATTAGAAGAGTATATGCACTAACGAATAATGCGAGTGTAATGTTAGAAATGTATTTTGCGTTAGTTACAAGAGTTCATGACTTTTAAAATGTAACTGCCTAGCGTAAAAAGCTTAGTAAATTAATTTTGTGAATTGTAATGCATTAGATTTAAACGTGCACCTATCAAAGTTTGCACATGTAGAAATGATTATACATATATTGAATGTAATGAAGTATACCGATTGTAGATGAAATGTTATTAATGTGTGATTTATAATGTGTGAAGGCCTTATCGAAGGTTCATGTATTGCAATGAATGGCCTATTCATTTCTTATGGTAGCTGAATATCGTAGGCCAAAATGTATTTTCCTTGGGAATGCTCTCATTTGGAAAGTCAGCAAGAATGATGTGCGTGCAAGGATTTTACTTTCTCAAGCTTCTGTTGCAGCTGCAAGGACATCCTACTCGTTAGCTAAGACTAACCTTTTGTTTTAGGAGTTAGGTATGGAGGAGCATTTGCTATAAGAGTCTTCAGGAATGCAGATAATGAGAAGCCGATACTTTCGGTGCTGAGGGAGCCTGGGATTCAAGGACGTTCCGACCATTATTGGACGAAGTACAGGTTTCAGTGGAAAATCACCTCCAGGAGGTGTCCAGTCAGGAGACGTGTGGCGAAGGCGTGTCTTCTATGTTGTGCATTTTGTATTAGGGACAGTGTCCAGAGGGAAGAGTTAGGAGATGAGGCAGTGAGGCGTTAGAGGGCAGGAGCAGGGGAACGATACAGAGGGAGAAGACTTAGAATGATGCTGTAGCATTGGTTATCGACCCATGCAAAGTGAGTGTTCTTCTTAGGAAGTCTTCACGAGCTGACACCTTTTCTTGATCTTGCCTTGGGATATATTAAGCAGGGATGTCCCCTTAGTGGTAGAGTAGGGACAGACTAATCAATTTCTTTATAGCTATCCATGAAGACTGATTTAGGTATTGGAGCAGTTATCTTTTGCTTGATATTTTTAGAGTTCATTAATCTTTTTATGCTTCAACGAGTTAGATTACTGCATACATTAAACTTTGTATTAGTTCCCATGTATTTTCTTAACCTCTTCTTGAGGTGCTTGGATGTTCAGTTATTTTTGGCTTTGTAATAAACCCCCTACATTTAATTTGGAGTTAGTGATTTTTTTAGAGTTGTGGTTGTTTAGTTATTGATTTTGTTTGGATGGATTGATTTATCCCCTTTACACTTCACAGAAGATAAAAAGGTCCAGTCGGCCGAGGATTCTTAAGAGTGGTAAGAGATGGTAAGATAAGATAAGAATCCGGCGTTATTAGTTGGTAGCAGAGGATGGTTATCTCTGTAGTAAGGGGAGATCTAGTTTAGGGTAAGTTACTATCGAGTCCCCCTAGAGCCCGAGTGATGGTGATCCAGTGGATCGTGAGCGGAGGAACGGCGCTGATGGAAGCTGATGGAGAGTAACGGTGCGGCGGAAGCAGCAGTTCGTGGGAGAATGAGTATGAACAGGGTTGTGTATCTGTTAGATTGCGGTGTTGTGTTGATTGTGTGCTGTCTTGCTGAGTTGGTGTGAGAGTCGAGAGATTGTGGTTTCGGATTATGAGCGCGCGCGGTCCGTGAGGTTTGACTTTGATATCCCGGGATATGAGATTGTGGTGTAGAAGACACCCAGAGTTGAAATTGTCTGACCAGAGATTGTGGGAGTCTTGAGATGTCATAGACTGACCCACCCATGATAGGGAAATGGGTGTGTGAGTGCGTGAGTAACTGACGCAGATCGTGGGTTACTATATGTGGAATATTGAGTGTTTGATTCCTATCAATTAAGTCCGAGGCAGTTGTCCGGTCGTTTCGCGGACAGACGATTGCCAGAGTTGAGGTCGACAATTTCGCGAGACTGTCCGGTCGTTTGGTGGACAGATAGTCAGAGAAGTGATTGTCCAGTCATTTGGTGGAGAAGACGGTTATTTCAGAGTGTGAAAGAGATGCGTGAAAGAGTGAGAAGCGAATTGTAAAGGAGGGAAACTGCTGCACGCGGAGGAAGAGTGACGTCAGAGGGTGCAGCGCTGCGATAGGTCGTTCGGTGTAAAGCCGCACGTACTGGTATTGGTGGATTGACATCAGGAAGTAGAAGGAAACGCTGGGTGTAAAGAGCTGATAAGTTGATTCCACCATGAAAAGTTTAAAAGATTTACGAGACATGTGTAGAGGAGATAGAGCGGTGGTTACTCGGGGAGGGGAAGAGGCTCCACCCGAAGATACCCCGGCTCATTACATGGCTACGAGTGTGGGTTTGCATACTATACTGTGGCTTGAGAATTGGCATGAAATGATTGAAAAGGAGGGAGAACTGACTTTTCCACGCTATAGCACTTTCAGGTTGGAGGTGTTGTGTCAGTTGAAAACAGTGATGTCCTCATTGCGACCTTTGCCTAGACCGACGCAGTTTGAGGTGTTGCACGCATGGATAAGAGCAGCGTATGACAGGAAGAAAGACAGAAGTCAAGAAAGAGTGAAAAAGTAGATCAGGGCATTTCAGGATGCGCGATGGGATGTCTTGGAGAAAAGATGGAAAGTGGAGACGATTGAGGGGCATAGATTGTTCCCGTTGATGGTGAAGGTGGGCGACACGCAAAAGAAGAGTACGGAAGAAGATGACAGCAACACAGATGATGGCTTGCTAGAGAGGCTACTGCCAGAGAGACCACCTCCATAAAATCCAGACTCAGAAGAGGGAAAATCAGTACCAAAAGAGGGTACTGGGGAATCGCAGACCCAAACCCATGCGAGAGTAGTGGGGAAAATTTCAACATGAACAGAAGGGACGAGGATACAGACATCAGCAAGTACTGAGACTAACGGAACTGCAAGGTTACCGGATGCTCTTACAGTGCCGGTCACCATTGGACCCATAGTGTCCGTTTATGACCCGGATCAGGTGAGGAAAGGGAGCCAGGTGCAGTCAGCAGTTAGGGAAGGGATTATCCCTGAAGGGAATAGTACGGTGAGTGGAATAGCTCACCTTCCGAGACCTGTAGAATCAAGTACGCCATTGCCAGCCACTGCAGACTCCTCTAGAGGACAAGTGGATGTGAGATCAGAAAGACCAAGGCCCCTGGCTGAGTCCAGATCAGATCTAAGAATGTGGGAGCCACCAGTAAGAAACCAGTGTGACAGAATGCAAGGAGACTGGGATCGGGAGGACTCAAGAGGTCGACCAGTTCTTAGGAACATAGCAGAAGCGAACCGGTGTGAAGATCAGAGCAGTGGGAACGAAGAGTCGAGTGGCACATCGAGTCAAGGGACACTGAAAGTTGCTACAAGAGCAAAGATGTTGAACGTGGAGAGGTTGAAGGCAGAGGTAGACGAGATAGTTAGTGGGAATCTGCCTTTGAAAAGAATTTAACTTTATGAGCCAGACGAGTTACTGTTTGCAGGGAAGGACGTAGCTCGCAAAGCAAGGTCCGCACATGAGAAATTGACCGAACTAGCAAAAAGGTATGAAGTGGACCTGTCCAAAACAAAGATGTTGCAGGGAAATCACAGGTTGCAGTACAGTGATCAAGAATTGGAAGAGAAAAGAGTCATTGGGTTGAAGGCCCATATTCGAGAATTGATTATAGGGATACGTGCATGGAGCATGCGTGATAAGTGGGAGGAAAGGAGAGACGCCTCCTCCGGGGGGAGGAATGGTAGGAGTGGAGAATTACCCTTTACGGAGGGTATGTGCATGTGCCTTGGAGTAGAGGTGACTTGGCAGCATTCACTAATGATTTCCCTCGGCTGACGGAGAAACCTGTTGAATGGTACACGCAGGTTGATCGGTTTGTCAAAATCTCGAAGGTGTTGTGGATCAACCTGAATACATTGTTTGACATTGTTGTACCAAGTGATCTGTGGGCAGCTTGTAAAGTTGCAGTTGATTGGCCAACTTCTGAACCAGACAGATTCTATTATCAATGGTCCTTCACCTATGGTCATGAAAAAGTTTGAGCAGGTAATTACATGGTTGAAATCTAAAATCTCGCCTCAAGGTATTGATTGGGTTAAGATAGATTGGACTGTTCAGGAACCGAAGTAGACGGTGCATGAATATTATGAGAGGCTCTTACAAGCCTTCAAACAGTACAGTGGATTGGACACCTTAGACCCCAAGGACATGGGACAGTTTGTCTCGAAGTTTGTTTTGGGATTGAGACCCGAGGTTAGTCTCATGATTCAGTAACATCTGATTTGCTGGCAGAACAAACCGGTTGATGAGATACCGCGGTATGCCAGGTACTGCAGTGATGAAGTAGACTCGAAACACAGGAAGCTGAAGGACAAGCTGCTGCTTGTTCAAATTCAAACCGCTGATAAGGGACTCCAGATTCAGCCCAGTGGAGGGACGCTAGGAAAAAGACAGTGAAACAATCAAGGAAGTAATCAGAATGCACAAGGTAAGGGGAAGGGGAAACCTGTAGACCCCAAAACGGGAGTGGATGTGGCAACCCTGAAGAAGACCACAGCGTGTCATCTTTGTCACAAGATGGGGCATTGGAAACTCGAGTGTCCATTGAACCCAGAAAACCAGGTGCCACAGGAGGTAGAGGTAGTGCAAGTGCCTGAAGTTGTCAATACAGTAACGAGACCTAGATCCATGCAAGGGGGGACGATGGGCCCGCAGGTCCAAGTCCCACAACCTCCAAGGATCCCATAAGGAACTCAGACGTACCAGCAGATGCCTCTCTTTGAAGGGTTTGATAAGTACAGCCCAGACCCTTTGGCATGACGGTGCCTGGGGGGGTGGAAGACTGCATTCTTGGGGCAGTCTTGGAGGTAGACCAGAGGGGACCGTTTGTGGAGGCAGATGTTGATGGTCACCCTACCACCTTTTTGGTTGACACTGGTGCTACCCGTTCTGCTGTGAGATCTGCAGTAGTCCCTAACCTACCCCTCTCGGGACAATCAATCCAAGTCGTAGGAGTAGCGAACAAGAAAATGACAAATCCACTGACTGAACTGATTCCTGTGAGAATAGGAACCTTCCGAGACCGACACCAGTTCGTGGTGTGCGACTCAAGTCCAGTCTGCTTGCTAGGACGAGACCTTTAGTGCAAGTTGAATTGCACCATTTACTGTACACCCAAGGGAGTAGAAGTTCAGACGAAAGACGATGATGCTACCTTTAAGGTTGCGAATCAGCACTTGTGCATAGAGATGTATCCTGTGCTGACAGTGGAAGAGCTCCCACTCAATTTAAGAGACTCCGTTTTATTGGATGTGTGGGATTTCACGGGAGAGGACATTGGGTTAATCAAAGGTGTCGAGCCAGTTAAGATCCAGATTAAGCAGAATGTTTAGTTCCTGAGAACACCACAGTACAATTTGTCACCAGAAACGATCGCAGGGATCAAACCTGTAATTGACTCCATGATTAAGCAAGGAATATTGAAGGAGATAATGGGCAGTCCATGTAACTCACCCATTATGGGATTACAGAAACCAAGCGGGAAATTCAGAATCGTGCAAGACCTGCGAAAGGTCAACACGATTGTTGTTCCATGTTGTCCAGTGGTACCAAATTCACCAGTGATACTATTTCAGATTCCATGCCAAGCCGAGTGGTTTACAGTAATTGATTTGTGTCAAGCATTTTTCTCGATACCTCTTCATGAGAAAAGCCAATTTTTGTTTGCCTTCTGGCTGGAAAATCGTGTGTTAACGTGGTGTTGTATCCCTCAAGGGTATACAGAGAGCCCATCGATCTTTAATCAGATCTTGAAAAAGAATTTGGAGAGTCTTGTGTTGCCGCAGAATTCGGTTCTTGTGCAATACATTGACGATCTCCTTATTGCATCAGAGACTGAGGATGCTTGCAGGATTGACACCATAGCCTTACTGAATCATTTGGCAGAGAATGAACACAAGGTGTCCCCAAACAAGTTGCAGTACTGTTAGAGTGAAGTACAGTATTTGGGTCATCAAATTGCGAAAGGCAAGAGAAAGGTGTCACCAGATCGAATTGAGGACGATCATGAACATGGCAGTACCTACCACTCAGAGGGAGGTCAGAATGTTCTTGGGGATGATTGGCTATTGTCATCAATGGATTCCCAATTTTTCTCTGAAGACGAAGCCTTTACAGAGACTGACTCACAAGGATGTAAGTGATCCGGTACCATGGGACCATGATTGTCTGGTTTTATTCTTGGAGTTGAGAGAGGGCATGTGTCGTGCTCCGGCTCTGGGAATGCCTGACTACAACAAGCCTTTTGCATTGTTCTGCTGTGAGAGAGAAGTTTGCACATTGTCAGTTCTGACTCAGAGTCATGGAAGTGTCCGTAGACCAGTTGCCTATTTCTCAGCTACCTTAGATCCAGTAGCATCAGCATTGCCCGGATGTCTCAAATCTGTTGCTGCAACGGGTGTCAGCATTGAGAGATGTTAAAGCATTGTCATGGGTCATCCACTGATTGTGTATGTGCTGCATTCTGTTGAACTGTTGATGACGAGAACTACAACACAGCACCTGACAAACAACAGACTCACACGGTACGAGACGGTTATACTTGCTGCAGAGAATGTGACTCTGAGGAGGTATTCTGTTTTAAACCCTGCTACACTTATGCCATTGCCGAACACATATAATGAAGATTGTGAGGACCATGACTGTCTTGATGTGACGGAATTTTGCACCAAGCCCAGACCTAAAATTGGCGATGAACGCAGCCTGACCCCGATGAAATTTTCTTTGTTGATGGTTCATGCTTAAGAGACAATGTTGGGCAATTGAGAGCAGCATTTGCTGTATGTACCTTTACAGGAGTGGTTGAAGCGGTTTGTCTAGAGGGAGTGTACTCCGCACAAGTGGCCGAAATCATTGCTTTGACTCGCGCCTGTTTGGCAGCAAATCAGATCCGAATCACCATTTACACCGATAGCCAGTATGGGTACGGTGTGGTTCATGACTTCGGACAGCTATGGTCTCAGAGGGGTTTTATTACATCATCTGGTTCTCCCATTAGGAACGGAGATTATGTTAGACAGCTGTTGGAGGCTTTGCAATGTCCAAAAGAAAATGCTGTAGTGAAATGTGCAGCTCATGCAAAGGGAACTGACTTTGTCTCTCTAGGTAACAGATATGCCAACGAAGTTGCACGTTTTTGCGCTGAACAAGGTTGTATTTTTACTGGAGAGTATACAGGAGAGAGCCAAGAGAGAACCGAACTCAACATGATGTTAGCCATGGCAGACACTTGGGATGAGCTCAAACGCCTGCAGTAAGAGGTTTCAGAACAGGAGAGAGAGATATGGGTCAAAGTAGGCTGTGAGAAGGGAGACATCGACATTTCGGTTTCATGTGATGGTCGAGCAGTGTCACCAGATGACTTATTGAGCCCGATGGCAGGACAGATTCATGGTGCTGTGCATCTTGGAAGGGATGCGATGGTGAGAGTGTTCAGACAGACGTGGTACAACCCACGGTTTCAGACGGTTGCTGAAGCAGTGTGTCAGAGATGTGTTACTTGTCAACAGATGAATGCTGGAAAGAAGACTGTGGTTACACTAAGTCACATTGGGAGGTCGGGAAGGCCTTTCAATAGGATGCAGTTAGACTTCATTGAGATGCCTAAGTGTGATGGATTGAGGTACATTCTAGTGGTGGTGTGTGTCTTCTCACGGTGGGTGGAAGCATACCCGACAAGCAGGTGTGACACTCTCACAGTGGCAAAGCTGCTACTTAGGGAGCTGATTCCTAGGTTCAGTTTTCCAACCTTGTTGGAATCGGATAGGGGGACGCACTTTCACAGCAAGATCATGAAGTTGCTTTGTGCCACCCTAAATGTTGATCAGAAACTCCATTGCAGTTTTCGACCAGAGGCTTCTGGGATAGTGGAGCAGATAAATGGGACTTTAAAGGCACGGATGGGAGAAGTCTGTTCGTCCACTTCTTTAAAATAGCCTGATGTATTGCCTTTGGTGTTGGTGAGTATTCGCAGTGTCCCAGATAGAAGAACGAGTCTTTCCCTACACGAGATCCTGATAGGGAGGGCGATGAGAGTGCCAGCAGTACCGTCAGCCTCTTTGATAAACATCACTGATGACTTAATCCTTGACTACTGCAAAGGACTAGCTGATGTGGTCCGTTCTGTGTCTCAGCAGGTGCAGGCTGCCACTGTTCCAGCTTCAAGTGATCTATGCCACGATTTGTGCCCTGGAGATTGGGTACTGGTCCGTATGCACGTAAGGAAGAGCTGCCTGGACGCTCCGTGGCGAGGCCTGTGTCAGGTGATACTGGTAACAAACACAGCAGTGAAGTGCGGAGGATTGCCAAAATGGGTACATGCTTCCCACACCCGCAGAGTTTTAGCACCCTTGGAAGAAACAGCTCCTCTCACGAATGAAAATCCAGCTGTGGCAGCAGGGCTACAAGAGAGGGCAAACCAAGCTGTGAGGGTTGCTGGAGAAGCTGGTTGTTCATCAGACCAGGCCAAAGAGGGTCACGTTGTTCAGATCCCAGATATTGACTCTGAAGAAGAAAGTGACATTGGGAGTGGCATAGAGTCAGATTCAGCAGAAGGAAGTTGTGTGCAGAGAGACCGAGAAGAAAGCAGAAGGGCTGGAGGCGCAGAAGAAGCCTGGCCCAGGAGACAAAGAAGACTGAATCTGAGATTGGCACCAGAGAGAGATCTTGCCCCTGTGTCTGAGGTCTCTGAATCTGAAGAAAGCGAAGGAGCGCAGGATCAAAGCCTGAGGCGATCGAGGAGGACGAAAGTACCTTGCCAGAGATACGCTAACCCGGAGTGGACTTACACAGTAACAGATGCCGGGAGTAGTGACTTCCGGGAGACTGAGGTCCGTGAGTGTGGTCAGCAGGAATCCGCTACTGAAGATCAAAGTGGTATTGCTGGTGCCTGGTCTTGAAATTGAGGGAGTGCTGACACTCACGGTTCCAAACCCTCCATTTTTGAGCAAGGTGCGAATCTTGGTTTTGCAAAGACTCGTTTTCCCGACGTTTGAATTTGAACCATCAACTCATGAACTGGTAACTGTCCATCTTGAAATTGTGCATCATGTTTTAGCTGCAATTGGATCTGAACTTATTCTGGATTGTGAATAAACTGTGTTTTGTAAATAAGTGCCTAATAGAAGGTAACCTAGGCCCAAGTGGAAGAAGAAGACATTTAGGGATTTTCCATAGAAGTAGAACGAAAGTTAAGGAAGTCTTTTTGCACTGTGTAAATAAGGAGCTAAAAGTACTGTAAAGGGATTTTCCAGCCCTTCCGGAGTGGTGTTTGATTTGGTGAACAGCAACTTGAGGTGGAGAAAGAGACTCTAAGTGTTCGTTGCTGAACCCCAAAGCCGATAATGAAAATGGAGGCTGGAAATCCGAACCGCATGTCCAAATATATGATAGGTACACTCATAGGAGGAGTGATAGTTTCAATAGTTGTTGTTCTTATAGTGTCAGTTGCTATTCCACATGAGGTAGGAGTCGTAGAGGTGAAGGGAACGCCTACACCCAGTACTTCAACCAAGAAAGAGGGTATCATAGGAGCTGAAAAGGATTTGCTAGATCAAGATAGTTGTAGATTGCATGTAGATTTGTCTAGAGGTGACTTTAAGCTTAATGTGTATGCTGAGCTGCTATATGAATATGTGGAGGCGATGGATGCAAAAGATTGTTATGTGTGTATGCAGTTGCCTGCCTCGGTGGACGAGGGAATTAAGTATCACCATCTTCCACTGACGTATGGAATTTCCTGTAGTTTGTTGCTTAGTATGTTTTATGGAAGAGGTCGTTATGAGTGCTTCTTTTCGAATTACGATGCAGTGCTTTCAGAGGTACCAGCTTGCAAGCACCTGAATAAGTATGATTATTACAAGCAGGAGGATAGGATTGGGAAGTATTTCATTCCGACTTCAACCTTAGATACAGCATATGCTCATCGATATAATTTGACCTGTTCATTAACTGAGGTAGAGAAGACATTTGTAGACCAAGTTTAAGATAGATATAGAACACTAACAAAAACACGTGATACTGGGGAGAGTCCAGTAGATTGGACTGAGAAGGAGAGATCTCACAGAGCGAAGGGCAGTTATGGCCCTATAGCATTGGACCTGGTGCAGAAGGGGAAGTTGCGTGTGAAGCGTGTGCAGACCTACTATGATAAAGTCTATGTGGGACAAAGTACGTGTGATCATGTTTTCACTATGGAAGAGTCAGCAAAGAACTTTTTGCAAGGTTCGGTGCAAGTGGTGCCAACAGTATATTATGTGTGTGGAAAGAATGCTTATGTGAGATTGCCTGCGAATGTGTATGAGACTTGTTATTTAGGAATCATTTTTCCCAAAATTTGGATGGGAAGCACTCTAGAGTCAAAAGAGGTTCGAGTGGGGGAGCAGTGATTGAAGATATTTTTGGAGCAGTAATTCCAAGTTTGGGAGTGATTCTGAATGATGTGAAGATTAGGAGATTGGCAACTGTTGTTGATGAGTTGTCAATGAATACAGCTAAGTCGTTGATACTTGTGGATGGAGAGATGTTATCGATAAGGACGATGGAGATGCAGAACCATCTTGCTTTAGATGTCTTACTGGCAAAAGAAGGTGGGGTCTGTAAAATGTTGAAGGTTCAAGAGTGCTATGCTTATATACCAGATAACAGCAAAGATCTGAAAAAGTATGTAAGTAACATCACTGTGATCCACCATGAGATCCAGGATCTGACTGAAGAGGGTGTTTGGGAAAAAGTCGGAAAAGGATTTGGTAAGGTGGGAAGTTGGTTTGCAAATCTAGGGAAAGGCATTCTTGGTTATATTCTGAAGCCTATCAATACCATATTGGTTTGTGTGGTTTGTTTGTGGAGATTTGCCAGAGCTTATCAATGGTACAGAGCGAACCAGGTTAAAAGGTCCCTTAGGGAGCAAGAGATAAGGATGGCCAGACTGCAGGACAGTCACTATCAGAATATCAAGAATCTAGAGAAGTTCCGGCAGGGAAGAGTGGCAACTAGCCCTATTTAGGTTGGTTCTTTCTCCAGGGAGTTGGGATTTTGGTGATGACACTAGTCATCAAAGGGAGAAACTGATAGAGCGCCATGTGGTTTTGAAAATTGTAGGGGTGCATTATAATAATCACGTATAGTCCGCACCTACCTATGTATCTTATGTTGTATTAATAGATGATCATTAGAAGAGTATATGTAATAACGAATAATGTGAGTGTAATGTTAGAAAAGTATTTTGCGTTAGTTACAAGAGTTCATGACTTTTAAAATGTAACTGCCTAGCGTAAAATGTTTAGTAAATTAATTTGTATGAATTGTAATGCATTAGATTTAAGCGTGCACCTATCAAAGTTTGCACATGTAGAAATGATTATACATATATTGAATGTAATGAAGTATAGCGCTTGTAGATGCAATGTTATTAATGTGTGATTTATAATGTGTGAAGGCCTGATCGATGGTTCATGTATTGCAATGAAAGGCCTATTCGTTTCTTATGTTAGCTGAATATCGTAGGCCAAAATGTATTTTCCTTGGGAAGGCTCTCATTTGGAAAGTCAGCAAGAATGATGTGCGTGCAAGGATTTTAGTTTCTCAAGCTTCTGTTGCAGGTGCAAGGACATCGTCCTCTTTAGCTAAGACTAACCTTTTGTTTTAGGAGTTAGGTATGGAGGAGCATTTGCTACAAGAGTCTTCAGGAATGCAGATAATGAGAAGCCGATAGGCGGATGGGTCTACAGATTAATGGAGAGGCAATAAATAATAATAAACACCCAACTCGTGATAAACCGGATAGGAGGGAAGAGCCTGTGGGTCTATCAGTTACTTCTATTAACCTACCGCCAGAATGTAGCCCATATGTGACAGTTATGGTTAATGTCCCACAACTAGAGGTGCAACAAAAAGAAAGCTATGATACCCTAAAAAATAAGGTGGTGCATTGGTTGCACCAAAAATGCGGTTTCCCAGTGGGGCAGGCGGACCAGGTACTTTTTACTAGAAGCGTGAATTGGATAGGGCCCTCTAGAAAGACTCTGTATGGGGACTGTATCATTATTAATTTTAAGAACCCGTCCTGGGTGCGAATGTCCCTTGAGAGAATAGCTTTAAGTCCGCATACCGAACGTTGTGTCTCGCTCTACCCTCTTGGTTATTTTTATAGACATTTAAGTCACCCTCAGACAGGAACACCAGTGCTTGTAGTTCTAATTCAGTATTAAATTTGCAGAAATACCCTGATCTGCCCATACATAATAGATTCCATCCTCTCAGTACCCTAGACTGTAATGATTGACTGGATCCAACTAGTATATATGTAAGGGGGTTGGGAGTTCCTGGGTCCTTGGACACAGACTTGCCCTCAGTAAAGGGGTCCACCAAAGATCCCGATGGCTTCTCCATGTCGAACTGTGTAGCCCGTGATAAAATTGCACCCTTATATCAAGGAGAGCATATAACCTCCCAAAAAGGGGTTAATATAGATCGGAGTAATGGTCACAGTTCAATCGCAAATTCCTCTAGTAGTGCAATATTAGACGACAGTACAAAGGTTCTAGCTGGAGCCCCCATTAGTGACCCTACCCACCAAGGAACCATCCTACCCGCATAACAACAGGGAACACACCAGGATTATGGATATTCTATCATTAGTTGGAACATTGTCGGTATTGCAAGTAAGTCTGGTGTGTTAGGATGGAAGGAATTTGTTAGTTCATTTGATATAGTTTGTCTTCAGGAAACCTGGAGTACCGTAGATGTCTATTTCGATGGTTATGTAGCATATAATCTGCCTGCAACCCCTTCCCCTCGTGGAAGAGCAAAGGGAGGTTTGTTAATTTTATTAAAAAATAACTTACCGATGAAAGTCAAAAGAGGCATCAATATAGGGCATCATTCACAGTTATTATGGCTGCAGCATAGGGAGGTCCAGGATGTGCTCTTGATTAACTTCTATAATAATATTTTTGATTCCACCCGCTATAATGTAGTCATAGAATTAAAACTAGAATTAGACAAAATGGCCAAAAGGAAAGAATTTTATTTGAATATTGTTTGGCTAGGTGATTTTAATGTTGTTACCTGTCCTTTGTCGATGACCAAAGTATGTGGATGTCAAAATGAAGAGGGTAATGATTATCTGCACTTCCCACATACTACCTATGGTAACACTCTAAATGCACTAATGACAGAATTTGACCTGGATATTCTGCAGTGTGCTAAGGATGGGAGCGGACAAGAGATCCCAACCTTTATTGGAAGGTCTGCGCACAGTTGTATTGACCACGTCATAGTTTCTGCCAATATTGTAAATTTATGCTCCACTCCGCAGGTTGTCGAATTGTCTATAAGTGACCATAACTCAATCACTATGTACTTGAATATATGGGGGCGTAAGACAGCTGAACCATGTACAATTGTGAATTACATCATACCGACACGCCCTAATGGTACAAGACTGAAATGGAGAGGTTCCAGCTCCTGTGTGATGCAAAAAAACATTGTACAGACATGTAGTAATGAAATAGATGATTGTTTATCTTTCGGGATGGAACCGCCACAGATTATGTCTAATTTCCTTAAAATCTCCGCACATATCACTAATTTACTGACTGTGTTACTACCCAGGAAACCAACACAGGCCAGGGGCTGGTTTGATCACTTTTGTACTGTTTCCCTGAAATGTTTGAAAATAGCCCTCTCAAATAAAACAAGGGATAGTTCAGTTATCCATTTGCTAAGAGTAGAATATAATCTTAATATAAAACAAAGGAAGAAAGAGCTCCAAAAAGAGGCACGGGACAACCTTGCATTTGCAGCAGAAACCTCAAATAATAAGCTATTCTGGGAAACAGTGAATTCAAAATTACTTAAAATCGAATCAGTCCCAGAGCTTTTAACTCATGCAAGCTGTG
This sequence comes from Triturus cristatus, assembly GCF_964204655.1. Lineage (NCBI taxonomy): Eukaryota > Metazoa > Chordata > Amphibia > Caudata > Salamandridae > Triturus > Triturus cristatus. Next base: position 993,650,075 of record NC_140580.1, read on the forward strand.
AAGAATGGGTGGCCCATTTCTCTAGTATCTTTAGCCCTAGCGATATCCCCTCAGCAAATTTAAATACCCAATGCCTTTGGCCAATTATCTCGCTTGATATAACTTTGGACGAAGTCCTGACAGGAATAGGAAATAGTAAAGGAGACAAAGCACCGGGTGTTGACGGTGTCCCCATTGATGTGTACAAATCAATACCAGAACTGTGGGGACCCATACTTACCAGAGTTTTTAACGCAGCGATAATTGAGGGTTGCCCTTCCTCTTGGGGGGAATCCGTTATTATCCCTATTTATAAAAAAGGTAACAAATCAGAAGCCCAATCTCCCTACTTGACTCCTCAGTAAAAATCATGAGTAGGGTTTTATTGTTAAGATTGGAGGAGTGGGTTTCGGATAATCAAATTATGTCACAGGCACAATATGGTTTCAGAAAAGGGTTAGGCACGTTGGAACAATGTATTAATTTGGAGCTTTTAATCGGTAAATATACCAAAGCTAAGCAGGGTCGGCTTTTTTTTTATGTTTTATTGATTTAAGTAGTGCTTTTGATTTGGTTGATCATGGAATTTTATGGTCTGTTTTACTCAATCTAGGGGCCCCGAAACCAATTATTTATTTCTTGGCCAGGTTGTACGAAAACCTTTCAACCAAAGTTAGATATGGCCAGAAGGGTGAATGCACCCCCAATTTTAATGTAAAACGCGGCATTCGCCAAGGGTGTGTACTAGCCCCACTATTCTTTACTCTGTTTATCAACGAAGTTGATGCTATACTTAAGAGTATACAGGTGGATTTACCGCTAGTGGAAGGCAAAGAAGTACCAGTCCTGCTTTATGCGGACGATGCTGTGCTTTTATCAAGAACACCGGTTGGCCTCCAGAGGTTAATAGATGGGTTTGGAGCTTTTACCAACCAGAGGAAGCTGGTAATAAACAAAACCAAAACCTTTACAATGGTATGTGGCCCAAAATATAAAAGCTTGAAACCGTTTTTTATCGAGGGTAATAAAATAGAAAATGTGGATAATTTCTGTTATTTGGTATCTCTTTCTCATCGGATGGTAAATGGAATTATGAAATATCCCAGATTCGGGCCAAATTGAGGAAAAGTATATATGGTGTTTTTAAATTTGCCATTAATCTAGGGGATCGTCGTATTAAAGACATGATTGAGATCTTTAAAGCTAGATGTACATCCGTTGCCCTTTACGGGGCTGGGATTTGGGGATCAGAACCTTGCCATGATCTACAGGTGGAAGAGAACTCTTTTAAAAAAAAGCTTTTATGTCTCCCCGTCTCTGCCCCCTCTGAACCTATTCATTGCAAGGCTGGTCTTAACTATTTGAGTGATTTAATAGCATTGAGACCGCTTCAGCTTTGGCGTTCGATATGGTCTAAAGACGAGACAACTTTTACTAAGTCTATTATAAATGACTGTCTATGCCTGGAAAATTATCTAAAGATACCATGGTTGAAATATTTAACTCAAACTTATGGGGACAATTTTAATCTATCTGTTCTGGGAAAGAATAACGAGACACCAGTTACATCTAAACAGGAGTTAAAGAACATCTTTTTGTCACATAACAATGCATGTAGGAGGGAATTAATTAAGAAACAAACCACATACCAGTTTTACCACCAATATATGGATACGCTGGGTTTCCAATCCTATCTCTCTTTAGTTACAAGATCTTCCCATCGTTATGTATTAACCAGATTGAGATTAGGCCTCGTGCACCATCTGGTTGCGTTTCCTGTGATGAACCAGCACCCAGTTACCCCTTGTCCTTGTGACGGGACCACAAAACAAAGCACTTTGCACTTCCTGTTTTTATGTGATCTTTTTCTGCCTTTAAGGATTGTCTACCTCAAGCCCTTGTTTAAAAAGTATGAAACCAATACCATCAATGCTGCTATGACCCTACTTTTTGCACTCAACGACACTGATGTATGTTTTTATACTGCTACATTTATTTTAAGTGCAATTAAGATAAGAAAGAGTATGCTGTTCTAACGTGAACTTTTATCCTTCATTAAGTTAGGGACAGTCCTATTGCTCCTGCACTTCATGTGAAACGATACATCGCAACTAATATTGTGTTATGCTGCTATGCACTTTGCACTTTAGCTTTTGTACTTTTTAAGCCTTTGCGAGTTGATCCTTCGCTATCGCTACCAATATCAGGTTACGCTACTATGAGTCCATTGTTTACATCTGGAGTTTTGCTTTAACTTACGCACTATATACCGGACATTGAAAAGCACCGATGGTTCCCCCTAATGTAAATATGCAATGCTATTCTGTGCTTACTGTTCATTTTAAGAGAAGATAACGATATTCTGTCGGATACTGTAAAATGATAACTGTATGTGTTTTAATATTGTATGTGGATCTGTATCATGGTATTTTAGTATGTCATGTGCTATATATTGTGCTTTTATGGTTGTATGTCCCAACCGAATAAAGCTTATTTTTTTTAATTTGAATTTTTGTAGAAGCCAATACTTTCGGTGCTGACGGAGCCAGGTTTCAGTGGAAAATCACCTCCAGGAGGTGTCCAGCCAGAAGAGGTGTGTCGAAGGCATGTCTTCTATGTTGTGCATTTTGTATTAGGAACAGTGCCCTGAGGGAAGAGTTAGGAGAGGAGACAGTGAGGCGTTAGAGGGCAGGAGCAGGGGATCGATACAGAGGGAGAAGACTTAGAACGATGCTGTAGCATTGATTAGGAAGTCTTCACAAGCTGATACCTTTTCTTGATCTTGCCTTGGGAAATGTTAAGCAGGGATGTCACCTTAGTGGTAGAGTAGGGACAGACTAATCGATTTCTTTATATGTATCCACGAAGACTGATTTAGATATTGAAGCAGTTATCTTTTGCTTGATATTTTTAGAGTTCATTATTCTTTTTATGCTTCATCGAGTTAGATTGCTGTGTAGATTAAACTTTGTATTAGTTCCCATGTATTTTCTTAACCTCGTCATGAGGTGCTTGCATGTTCAGTTATTTTTGGCTTTGTAATAAACCCCCTAAATTTAATTCAGAGTTAGTGATTTTTTTAGAGTTGTGGTTGTTTAGTTATTGATTTTGTTTGGATGGATTGATTTCTTCCCTTTACACTTCACAGCAGATAAAAAGGTCCAGTCGGCCGAGGATTCTTAAGAGTGGTAAGAAATGGTAAGATAGGAATCCGGCGTTATCAGGTGAGTCACCAAACACTCCATGGAGTGAGACTAGCAGCACACAACTGGAGGAAGAGGAGCTGGGCAACTCAATTGGTGCATCCGGTACTGGTCAAGTACGCAAGAAGAAATTGATATCTGACCCCGAGGATCAAAAGGAATGTTGCGGCGCTCTCATGGGACTATTCTTTTTCCTCCAATTTGGGAGCAGACCCAGGGGATACAACGAGACAGGCTGCTCTCAAAACTTTGGAGAACCCTGATGATATCTCTCTCTCTGTCATACATCAAACTATAATGACACCTAGAGATGAAACTCGTGTAGAAAGCCAAAAAACACAAAGTGCGTGCTGCAAGCTGCAAAATTCGATACGTCGAGTAGCTAAACCATGCTTGGAATTTGGGTAAAGGATTATTGAAGCTGTGAATAGAATTTCTATGCTAGAGGAAGAGATCATAATGCAGAAAGCTGCCACTGATACTCTGGCGCATCAGAAGAATGACATGGCATGGAAGTATGAGGACAGGGCGAATCGTCTCCGCCGCAATAACCTTAGAGACCTTGGTTTACCGGAGGGCGTGGAAGGGCCCGATCCCCACAAGTTCATTGTGGAACTTTTTTCAGAAGCATTCCCCAAACTTACTCAATGGGCTTGGGACTTGGAGGTTCAATGAGCCCACTGGTTCCCTTTCAGGTGAAACACTAGTTCAGGACCTGGTCACTCAGCCCCCAGACCCAGAGCAATCTTGATCAGTTTAAATCATTTTTTGTCTCAACAAGTTTTGTACGATCTGGCATGTCCAGACAGGAAGAGAAGGGGGAAAGGGATTGAGTTCTTTGTTTGGCTGGATTACTGTCAAACGACTGTTGAAAAACGGTGGCAGTTATTATTATTATTATTATATATAGACTTATTAAGCGCACAGCTACCCGTAGGTTTCCCGGCGCTGGAGGCACAAAAAATGGCACAGGCCAGCAACAGTGTCAAAGCAGGTTACAAGGAAAACAACCAGGTTTTAACTCCTTTGCGGAATTTAAGATAGCAAGTTTCCGTCCGCAAAGGGATGGGAAGCGAATTCCAAAGCGTGGGCGCCAGATAGGCAAAGGAACGGCCACCAACTCTAGTACGCTTGAAACGGGGAACTGAGAATCTACACTGGGAGGAGGATCTGAGAGTACGGGAAGGACAATACTGATGGACTAAGGTGGATAAATAATGAGGGGATTTGCCAGCTTTAATACGATGCATAAAGCATAAAGCTTTGAATTTGGACCTCGATTCAATGCGTAGCCAATGCAGGTCGCGAAGAGCAGAGGAAACAGACATGGTTCTAGACAAATTACAAAGTAAGCGGGCGGCCATGTTCTGAACCACTTGAAGTTTGCGGGAAACCACCTTGTCGGCACCCAGAAGTAAAACATTTCCGTAGTCCAGCCGTGAGGTCACTAAGGCATGGACCACGGATTTCTGCGTGTCGAGAGGAAGCATCCATGTGATCTTCTTCAGCCACCTGATGATGGTAGTACAGGTGGCTGCGACTTTCACCACATGTTGCCTCAAGGATAGTTGATTATCAAGGAGGATCCCGAGATTACGTACAGTAGTTGCTGGAGCCGGCACAGGACCCATTTGCTGAGGCCAATGTTTAGGGCCTCAGAGAGACGAGTCTGGTCCAAACAGAAGCAGCTCCGTTTTATCGCCATTGAGCTTCAATTTGTGCGTTAGCATCCAATTGGCGATAGCAGTAAGGCCAGAGCGCAGAGAGGAGGAGGAAGAATGTTGATTAGAAGAAAGAGAGAAGATGATTTGAGTATCGTCTGCGTATGAGAAAATAGACAATCCAAATTGCTCAGCGAGGAAAGAGAGGGGTCTGACGTAAAGATTAAAGAACAGCGGACTGAGAATAGAACCCTGGGGAACACCAAAAGGAGCGTTATGAACAGAAGACACCGAAGAAGAGGAGAAGACCTGAAAAGTGCGATCCGAGAGAAAATTAGAAATCCAAGCAAGTGCAGAACCACATATCCCAACGGACTCTAGGGCAGACAGAAGTATGGTATGGGAGACGGTGTCAAAAGCCGCACTCAAATCCAGAAGGATGAGTGCCACCGTCTCCCCACCATCAACCCGACGTCTGACTGTCTCCGTGACACCTAGAAGGGTGGATTCAGTGGAAAAGCCCGCCCGAAAGCCTGATTGGGACGGGTGCAGGATGTTAGCTGATTCTATATGAGCGGTTAAGTGACGATTAACATGTTTCTCCAATACTTTGGAGAGGCAGGGAAGTAGGGAAATAGGTCGAAAATTTGTTGGGTTGCTAGGGTCGGCATTAGCTTTTTTCAAAAGCGGAACAACCATAGCATGCTTCCAGACCCTGGGAACAGTTGCCTTACTAAGAGAAGCATTCAGAAGGGTCAAAATGAGATTAAATGGAATAGAAGCTAAAGTGCAGATAAACTGCGGGGGCATGGGATCCAAGGGGGAGCCCGATTTGATTTCTGCCAGCAATTTCTGAAAGGTGGGGATGGAAATGAGTTCCCACTTATCTAGGAGGGGTGATGAAGCTTGGACAGGGTCATCCTGAGGCAGAGTGGAGTCATGCTTCTGTGAGGACGGGCTAAGTAAAGCCGAAGAAGCAGCTCCAAAGCCTGCATAAATGTTATCAATTTTCTGCGTAAATTTACCACAGCTGATACTACGTTTCACACTAAGGGAGCTCAGGCCTTCCTTCTTTATCCTGCCAAACTTAAGGTCATACATAAAGATCAAAATCAGTTCTTTACTTCTGAGGCAAAGGCCAAAGAATTCTTACAGGCAATCAAAGTCTAAAGACGTTTGATCAATGCCAGGTAGATGGGGGGGCATAAGTGATGCAAGGTGGTGGTATTTGTTCTTTTAATATCTGTTTTCTCTTTTCTTTATTGCACCATAGGGCAGGATAAATCAGGTGGGAGGGGGTGGTCGATCGGCTGGTGTCGTGAGGCTCTCCATCACATTAGACCTAAGGGTCTGTTTGCTTCCATGATTGGGGTGGTAGGGGGGCTCCAATTCGCAGGAGAAGATCCAGGCTGGGTTTGAGAAGGTCTTCTAGGGGTGGTGCAGCTGAAGAGATGTGGTGTGCCTTCAAGAGAGGCACATACCCTGGGGAAAACATAGGGTTATATTCGAGTTAGGGTTCACATTGCTAGCCTGTAAAAAGCAAGGTTCTACTATTAGAGGTGTGGCTATTCTTGCAAAACCAAATATACAGTCCACTGGCAGAGTGCTTGCTGATAAATATGGCCAGTGGGCTATAGTGGGACGAGTGGCTGGTATTAGCAAATTTGTAATATGTTCCGTTTATGGATCTAATGTTGACGAAGCACAGATATTAGACTTTATCAATTTAGAGCTGACGTCCTGGTCCATGCCGCTGATAATGTGTGGGGATTTCGACATCCAGTTGGAAGATATTACTGTGCGAGCAGGCAGAGATATATATGTTGGTCTGAAACCCAAAGTCTTCAGGGCCCTGCAGCAGCTCCTACATGATCATTGCTTAGTTGATGTTATTCATGTCCATACCAAAAGCTTGCTAGACTTGACTATTTTTTTGTAACTAAAACACATGTAGCAGATGCACATTTACAGGTCTTCCCCAGAGTTACATTGGATCATAATCCTCTGCTGCTGAATCTTGCAATGCAAGGTCTGGTACGACCGTGTGGGTCTTTTTCATTCGACAGGAAGCTATAGCTCAATGAGTCTTTTGTCAGCCACATATGTCAGTCACTGAATCAATCTTTTGCTATTAGTCGGAACTCTACCACTCATATAGTAGTCTGGGATGCCTTAAAAGCAGGGCTCCGGGGAGAAATCCTCAGTTTTGGTTTATATAATAAGAGACAGCAAAGGCAGTTAATTTAGGGCCTATACGAGGATCTCCGGAAGGCAGAACAGAATCTCATACAATCTCTTCAAGGGAATCTAGACATTACTCAGGCGCAAACTGATGTTGCCCGTTGCAAGGCCAGGATAAACGTGCACTGGTCTACGGATAATGCTAATAAATATTATCTTTTTAAAAGGGAATGCTATGAATTTGGGGAGGCTACTGACAAATGTTTGGCAAAAAAGAACAGGTGTAAGGAGGTCAAGTGCGCAATTATCGCTGTTGAAGACTCAGCTGATAGGCTGGTTGAAACACCAGCTGAGATTCCTAAAGTATTCAGGGCATTTTATGAAGATCTATATACTGAGGGCCAGAATGGTAATGAGAGACACGAGTCTTATTTTAAGGACCCACATAGAAGGATTCTTAGCCCAGAAAACCGGGAGTATTTGGAGGAGCCCATTACATTAGAGGAGCTTGTGGAGGCTGTTAGCTCTTTAACAGCAGGCAAAGCTGCCGGTCCCGACAAGTTGCCTCTAGAAATTTACAAAACTTTTTTACCAGAGCTAAAATTAGATGTGCTCACAACCTTTCTGGATGCACAAAAAGGGCAAGCTCCAGCATCCTGGGATTCTGCCAATATAAAAGAAACACAGAGAGAGAAAGGGATTTATAGTGGAGCCACTCTTGGTCCCCTTGTAATCAAGTGCCTCTCGGGTGTGCTTCAACGCCTGCTTACAGCGGAGCGTTTTTTTTTTGACTGTGCAGTGTGTGAATAAGTGACACCGTGATGGATAAAATTACCTTTACTTATCCTAAGTGTATTTAATAGTGGAGAAGTAAGGTAAGATTAAAAGGAAGGTGATAGTGGATGTTTTAGCTGGTTAGATTGGCCAGTATCATCCTTATAAAGTGATGCTCGGTCTACATGTTTCAGCCTCCTATCGCAATTTGCAAGGCTGAAACATGTAGACCGAATAAGTAATGTAATTTTATCCATCACGGTGTCACTTATTCACACACTGCACATTCCCCCCCCAAAAACTGTAAGCAGGCATTGAAGCACACCCGAGAGGCACTCGGCCTCGTGGGTGGGAACCCATTGACGAAGCATGTCACCAACTAGGTTCTTTTAAAACTCTTGTGTAACTCCTCATACAATGTTTATCATTTGGAATCACTCTGCTTTTGTTTATTGATTCTGCCAATATACTCATCTTTAAAAAGAAGGACAAATCTCCCATACTACCGTGGTCGTATAGACCAATCTTGCTATTAAACTGCGACGGGAACATTTATGCAAAGATCTTTGCCGCGCGATTAGCAAGAGTTATTTCCAATTTAGTGTCTGTCCACCAGCACAGTTTTATCCCAGGAAGAGGCACGGTCAATCACATAAGCAGGGTGGTCACCTTGCTGGATTTGGCTAATGTCCGTCATGCTCCATTTGGAATGGTGCTACTCGGCGCTGAATAGGTGTTTGATCGTGTCTACTAGAAGTTTCTATGGGCAACCATGTGCTGGCAAGGCTTTGGACCAGGTTTTATTAGTGCAATCAGAGCCATGTATAGATCTCCTGTGGCTCGAATATGTGCGCTTGGGCTAGAATCTGGTCCAGTGTTGTCGATATCTAGAGGGACCAGACAAGGTTGTCCAGGTTACCCTTCATTGTTTTCCCTTTATAGTAATCCATTTTTGAACCTGTTGGAAAATAGCCCAAATATTAAACTGGTGCAACACAGCAGGAGCAGTTTAAAGTCCTAGCTTACCCGACAACATAGCTGTTGTCTCCCCTGAACCAGCCTCAGCATTATTGGAGATTGAACGGCTAGCAATGCAATTTGGGCTATGAATTAAATATAGCTAAGACTCAAATTATATGCACTAAACAAGCTTTTTTTAAAGATCCTAGGGATTGCAGTGTATCTTGGTGTTCGAATTAACACATGTTTGGATAAAATGGTATTGGTCTACTGGGATCCTATGCTGCAAAAAATTGAGAGTGCGTTAGATAGAATGGAATGTTTGCATCTTTCAATAGTTGGAAGATGTAATGTCTTAAGAATGAATATATTGCCAAAGGTACTTTATTATTTTACTAAAAACACAATTAACTTCTCGGGTCTAGACAAGCTTTAAACGTGGGCATGAAAAGAAGAATGCAATGATCAATCAGTGTCTCAATAGCAACAACCTGATGGGGGAAGAATCCCTTTGTAGGATGAATGCCCTCACTCACCAAAGGTGACATGCTTCCTCATTTGGGCTTTCTCCTCTCAGTGGGAAATCCTAGTCCCACTGAGGGCTACAACCACCTCTCTGAGAGGTGGGAGCTCAGGGATGTTTTCAATTGTATGGAGAATTTGGATGCGAAGATCCCAAAGAGGAGCAATAAAGTGATGTGAAGGTGTAGCTTGAGAAAAATAATAATGAGTGAGTGTGATCTAAAACTGACTAGTGCTGATGAAAATAATTTTATTAGCTCATCTGCACTGCCAGGGATAAAAAACAGTGCAAAGCAGTGCCTATTGAAAACTGCTTGATGAAAAAAAGGTCAACATGTTTCAGCCATCAACCATCTAAAAAGTATGTCTGGCTTTCGTCAGGACCAAAGAAACAAAGCTGCTGCAATAAAGTGTAAAAAATAAATAACAATTTATAGAGAAATAGTTTGAGATACAAAACCAGTCATCCACGTGCGGATTCAATATCGCTGGAACTTGTCTAAAATAGAACAAAGAGACACAGAAAAACAGTATAAACACTCTGATGTCATGCTAAATAAATATTCCGTTTGAGGATAATAATGTAAATGCCTCAGACGCAATTGATTTTTGAGTCCTGTAGGATACTCAAAATGTATTCACTCACCCAATTTGAAGGACAAGTAGGCCCGCCTCAATCTGGTTACAACTCAGGGAAGGGAGCCCGCTCTATAAAAACAAGCAAACATAAGATAATCAATACGTTTTGCTATGTAAAGTATCAGGATGTGTAAATAGTGTAAGTGACCACCAACAGAAATGGTCAAATTCAGAGGTGTAGAAACAAAACAATGGCAATGCTGAATCAATTCAATAATCTGGACCGTTATTCAAAGTGTCCAAGCTTTATCATGCTTAGTGACGTCACATGAGTATAAACAACTGACTATAAAGCTCATCGCTGTCCTTAACTGTGGCATAACGGTGAACAGCGAAGGACTACAATTTCACTCATATGCGTGCATTCGGCAGTAGTCTAAACATACAATAAGGCGAACATAACAAGACTCAGCCTTAAATATATGTGCCTATTCGAAACGCACTAGCTTAAAAAAGGTGTATTCTACTAATATCACCTAATCTATCAAATATTCCGTATGGCCGTTAAAATACCAGCGGAGAAACAGTCTCACAGAGCAGCAAGGCACTCGTCTAACCCTCCCAAACTCACCTCTCCGTCGGTACTCCGTCATAGTACAAAAGTTGCAACCGAAGGTACCGACGGGGGTGATGAAGTGGTGTTAAATACCTGCACTGATTATCTACATCGTAATGACTCAGGCCCCCGTAGGTGTCTATCTGGGGTGCCTGTCCAATTTCTGAAAGCATGTCTCAAACCGTAGTGTTTTTTACTTAGCGCATGCGTATTATTGCCGCATATACTGTCCGTATTAATGCGGAAATAGACTTCAATTGGTGTCAAATGTACGCGCTGGTATAAAGGACCTGCGTTGAAGAGTAGTGTTCCTAACGCATACATGCGTGAAGAAGTTGTTGTTAACCTTTTCGCACAAGAGCTAATTTAAGCAAAAACTTTATCCCTATCTTACACGATCGAAACAACACCAAAACGCACTCAAAGCACTGCGTAATGTCACAGTCCTAAGACCAAAAATAAATTAAAGTGAGAGAAACTGCTCCTCACTATAATCAGTCCTGGGCTATCTCAAAGAGGCTTAAAAATCCCCCCTAACTAGAATTAGTACAAATTGTGGTAAATGCAAAACAGTCTCACTTTTATAAATAATTCATCACTCATATGAAGATCTAGTGTTTATTGCAAGAACTGTATGTGATGTCCCCCTTCATAGTCAACCAAGCGATGTCTCTTGCTGGTTCCAAAGTAGATATACCAAAGCATATAATCATAATTTAGCCAGCCCACAATAATATAATTCATGTGGGAAAAATAGCATTTGTGATAAAAAATTATCATATGCTCATTCATATTTTGCAAAAGGACAACACCTCTTGAATATAACAAGTGTTCCTAGCAAGATCGAAACACCTATCGTCTTATAAGGACAACCAGGGAATGTCTTCATTGAGTCCTAATGTGTCACTTTTGATACGAAACACCCACCGCTGTTCTTTTCTAAATAAAAATTTAGAAATGTCTGTAATATGTTGGGGTATAAGAGGTTGCTCAAGAATTGTCCATCGAAGATCATCTGCTTGATGATTGAAATCTAAGAAATGGTTTGTCATTTTGGTTGATCTCCTCTTACGCCGAATGGTGCTTTTGTGTTCCAATATTCTTGTCTTGACCTTGCGCGTGGTCATACCCACATACCGCAAGGAGCAAGGGCACGTGATTAGATAAATGACCTTTTCACTGTTGCAATTTGTATGTTTTTTAAGCACCCAAGATTTATTAGTGCCGATGTCTACCTCTGCCATGTGTGTCGTCTGTGGGCAGGCTGCACATGAACCGCAAGGATAATGTCCTACCACTGGCGGTAACCCCCATAGTGACAGTTGTTCAGTGGTCTTCTGCATGACTCTAGGTCTGGTATGGACAATGCGGTCTTTGATATTGGCACTCCTTTTAAAGGCAAAGAGTGGAGGGGCTAAAGACTCAGTGCCAATATTAAGAGTCTTCCAATGTTTAAGGATACTACTCTTGATCTTGTTAGAGTGAGTACAAAAGGTATTAACACAGGTTAGTCTACCTAGGGGTTCTTTCGGGCTGGTCAAATCAATAAGAGCTTCCCGGTTGTTGTTGGCGGCTCTTTTACGGGACTTTCGGATAATTTTGTGAGGATAGTTCTTGTCTTTGAGTTGAATACTCAATAATTTAGCATGTTCATTGTACTTTTCCATTGTAGAACAATTCCTCCTTATCCTTAAAAATTGACCAAAGGGAAGATTCTCCCTAAGAGCTTTAGGGTGAAAACTTTCGAAAGACAGCAACGAGTTGCGAGCCGTGGGTTTTCGATAAAGTTCTGTGCCTAGCCCTCCTCCATCAGGGAAGATACGGATATCCAAAAATGGTAAACTACTATTTGAATATTCAACCGTAAATCTCAGGTAGTGATTTTGTGTGTTAAGCAATGCATGAAAAGCAACAATGGTATCGGGGGTACCTCTCCAAATGACAAACATATCATCGATGTATCGCTTCCAGGTGCATATATGTCTCTTGAAGGGATTGTCTTCTTTAAGGACGACAGGGAGGGTTAGACAAGTGCCTTGCTGCTCTGTGAGACTGTTTCTCCGCTGCTATTTTAACGGCCATACGGAATATTTTAAAGATTAGGTGATATTAGTAGAATACACCTTTTTTAAGCTAGTGCGCTTCGAATAGGCACATATATTTAAGGCTGAGTCTTGTTATGTTCGCCTTATTGTATGTTTAGACTACTGCCGAATGCACGCATATGAGTGAAATTGTAGTCCTTTGCTGTTCACCGTTATGCCACAGTTAAGGACAGCGATGAGCTTTATAGTCAGTTGTTTATACTCATGTGACCTCCACTAAGCATGATAAAGCTTGGACACTTTGAATAACGGTCCAGATTATTGAATTGATTCAGCATTGCCATTGTTTTGTTTCTACACCTCTGAATTTGACCATTTCTGTTGGTGGTCACTTACACTATTTACACATCCTGATACTTTACATAGCAAAACGTATTGATTATCTTACGTTTGCTTGTTTTTTCAGAGCGGGGCTCCCTTCCCTGAGTTGTAACCAGGTTGAGGCGGGCCTACTTGTCCTTCAAATTGGGTGAGTGAATACATTTCGAGTATCCTACAGGACTCAAAAATCAATTGCGTCTGAGGCATTTACATTATTATCCTCAAACGGAATAATTATTTAGCATGACATCAGAGTGTTTATACTGTTTTTCTGTGTCTCTTTGTTCTATTTTAGACAAGTTCCACCAATATTGAATCCGCAAGTGGATGACTGGTTTTGTATCTCAAACTATTTCTCTATAAATTGTTATTTATTTTTTACACTTTATTGCAGCAGCTTTGTTTCTTTGGTCCTGACGAAAGCCAGACATACTTTTTAGATGGTTGATGGCTGAAACATGTTGACCTTTTTTTCATCAAGCAGTTTTCAATAGGCACTGCTTTGCACTGTTTTTTATCCCTGGCAGTGCAGATGAGCTAATAAAATTATTTTCATCAGCACTAGTCAGTTTTAGATCACACTCACTCATTATTATTTTTCTCGCGCTGCACCTTCACATCACTTTATTGCTCCTCTTTGGGATCTTAGCATCCAAATTCTCCATACAATTGAAAACATCCCTGAGCTCCCACCTCTCAGAGAGGTGGTTGTAGCCCTCAGTGGGACTAGGATTTCCCACTGAAAGGAGAAAGCCCAAATGATGAAGCATGTCACCTTTGGTGAGTGAGGGCATTCATCCTACAAAGGGATTCTTCCCCCATCAGGTTGTTGCTATGGAGACACTGATTGATCATTGCATTCTTTTTTTCATGCCCACGCTTAAAGCTTGTCTAGACCCGAGAAGTTAATTGTGTTTTTAGTGAATATTCATTGGGGTAAAACTTCTTGAAGGTCTATAAACACATATTCCCTTGGACCCCCTACTCCTTTTTGTGTGTTATTAACTTTATTATTTTACCCTTGGAGCTCAGCAGAAGTCAACTCCAGAAACTGCAGTCCATCTGTAGCAGTTTTATTTGGGCACAGGGTAAACCACGCCGGGCAATAAAGTACATGAATCTACCCTGCTGTCGTGGGGGCTGGGCGGTAACCAATTTTATGTTTTACTACTGGGCCTGTCTTCTCCAACATATGCGCATTCTACTCATAGGTGAAGGGAAAACGAAATGTTGCTGAGGCTCCGCCTATTTTCCAAATGTAGCTGTGTCCAGAGGCTGAGAGAGGCGTTTTCCAATGTCTAGAACCTAGCTACTATAAAAAAAAACTCGATTCAAGGTCGTTCAAGCTGCCTGTAAGGTATGGCAGCAGGTTCGGGGATGCAGATCAGTAGGATCTGCCACTATACACCTACTTTAGCATCACTAATATTACAATCTATCTTCTGGGATGCCACTATTGCCAGATGGAGATGACAGGGTATAATTACTCTGGGGGACCTTTTTGATAGCAGTGGTGCCCTGCCTTACTTGCGCCTGGCTGATTTTTTAAAAGTAATTGCAGATTCGAGACTATCTGCAGAGGAAATCAAATCAAGAATTGATAGCCCAAAAAAATAACCTATAGAGGCAGTTAGGGGGTACAGGAGGATTGGCATTTTATATCAAGACCTTATTGAAACACAGTTGGATGATCTGGAAGTACAAAATCATAAATGGAACACTAGATTGTCTCAGGGAGGCGACACCACCATTGCTTAAGGTGAGAAGATTTTGATATCCTACAATCTCAAAGCACAGCATTACAAGACCATCTTCAATTTATACTATACCCCTGCTAAAATCTCTTAATGGGGCGGGTCAAATGATGGTAAATGCACATGTTGTGGGGCTGATCAGGTAGACAGCCTCCACATGTTTCATGCATGCACAAAGCTGAGACAGCTGATTGGGTGGATAGAGGCCTTCTTGACGGGAATAATCGGGGCACAGACCTCTAATACACCAACGGTTATGCTCTTGGGAGTTCTGGATGAGTCCACGACTAGCTGCGGGACATATCACTCTAGGTATTTAATTTTTATAGGAGTAGCAGTGGCCTGACTATGCATAACCTCACTCTGGTGGCAGAAAGAATCTCCCGTCATTTGAAATGTTGAGAGGAAGGCTGTATGCCATTTGTAATTTAGAGCATAGTCTGTATTCCCTCAAAGGACTCCAAAAACATAGAGTTGGCATAAAGATCTGGGGAGCCATGGTAGATCATTTGGCACATACCACGGTATGAAACTCTCCTTTGTTATTATTGACTGTGTAGATTTCTATATTTTATTTAGCTCGCTCTCATGAATTATATGATGCATGATTTTTAGGCAATAGTGATTGTACACAATCCTGATGTATTTTTCTGTATTACTGATTTGCTCTAATCCTAAATTATTCTTCTTTGTATACCTATGTTATTTATTGGCTTATTAAAAATAAAAAATAAAAGAAATTCACTGAGAAAACAAAGTTTCAGGGACATTATATTTAGGGAATATAATTTTTTTTTAAACATGGAAATTCACTACAAAAACCAAATGTTACTGGGACACTATAGTTTGGCTCAAATTTCACTCATACAAAATCATAGAAATTTGGCAGTTATAGTTACCTCAGCTAAATATAACTTACGCCCCCACAATGCACTGCTTATGACTTCACATATTTCAGTCTGCGACTTTTATGAAAGATTCTCCCTTACCTTCCCATCAAGTATCGAAGAACGCTAGTTCAGGCAATGGTGATCTGCCGCCTCGATTATGGCAATGCCATGCTCGCTGAACTTGGCCCGTCCCTGTTAAAGAAACTACAGGTCATCCAGAACACCGCGGCCCGAATGATTTTTGACCGTCCGGCAGGTACGCCTTCAGCCCCTCTCCTATTAGAGCTCCACTGGCTTCCCATCGTGAAACGATCCCACTTTAAGACCTGTTGCCTTACGTACAAAGCTTTGAATGGTACAAGTCCCAAATACCTGGCGAACAAATTTAAAAAAATGACCTCCACTCTTAATCTTAGATCTAACGCCATGGAATTCTTGGAAATCCCCAGAATTCGCCGCTCTCGTGCAGGGGCTAGGACTTTCTCATGTCTCGCGCCGCGCTACTGGAATTCGCTTCCCATTGCCATTCGAAACTGTCCCTCTCTCACAATTTTCAGGAAAAAATTAAAAACATTTCTATTCACTACCTCCTAGTATTTGTCTTGATGTTTCTCCCACTCTCCTTCCCTCTCAGTGATTAACTAAGCATAGCGCCGAGATGCCCCCGGGTGAGTCGCGCGCTCTAGAAGTACCCTTAACATAACATAACATAACATATTACATTGCTCATGACATGGTCAGTGACATCCCTGATGACATCTCAAATTACATCACTGTTGAGATCATCCACAGAACCACTCACACCCCCACAAAGCCTCATACACCCACACAACCACTCACATACCCATTCACAGACCCATACAACTAGTCACAAACCCACTCGCTCATCCATAGAGAAACTCACACATCCACTCGCTCATCCATAGAGAAACTCACACACCCACTCGCTCACTCATACAGCCACTCACAAAGCCACTCACTCGCCCATACAACTACTCACACAACCACTCACTCACCCTTTCAGCCACTCACACAGCCACACACACCCATACAGCTAAGAAGACATTCACTTATTCACATTTGCAGCCACTCACACACCCACTCACACAACCACGTACATACCCATTCACACATCCATACAGCCACACACACACCAGCTCCCTCACCCATACAGCTACTCACACACTCACTCTCCCATACAGCCACTAAAACACCAATTCACTTAACTAAACACCCACTCAGATAGCCACTCACTCATGTATACAGCCACTTACACACCCACTCACACACACATACAGTCATTAACACAACGATCACTCACCCATACAACCACTCACACAGCCAGCTGCAGACCCACAGAACCACCCCCCACACAATCACTCATAAACCCACTCTCACACCCACACAACCACTCACACACCCACACAGTCATTCAGACACCCACTCACACACAGATACACATAGTCACACAGCCACTCACATATTATATGTTAGAAGTAGTATCATTTATTAGAAATACACAAAGTATAGTAATTTAACTTTGGAGTAGCTTAGTACGTATCTTTAAGCCTCAGAATGTTTCACAAAAAACTAACACTCACTGAATGATACCATCATTAATGTCATCAGCGATGTCATTTGAGATGTCACCAGTGATGTGATTTGAGATGTCATAACTGATGCCATCAGTGATGTCACTGACCATGTCATGAGTGAAGTAATATGTAAGGTCATAAGCAGTGCTTTGCGTGGGCATTAGTTATAGTTAGCTCAGTTAACCATAACTGCTGAATTTCTATGGTTTTGTATGAGTGAAATCTGAGCCTAACTATAACGTCCCTGTAACCTTTGTATTTTTTTAGTGAATTACTAAGGTTTTTTAAAATTCTATTTACTAACTATAACATCCCTGTAACCTTTGTGTTCTTTAGTGGAAAAAAAAAATATATATATACATTTTTTACCATTGGTATTTTATGGATTTTGCTGCTTTTATGAGATTTTTTATATATCTGAAGTATTTATTTCAATGCAAATATTTATTTTTGTAGATGTGTATATTTATTGATATATTTATATATTTATAGATGTATAAATGAGTCGAGATATATTTTGTTTCATATTGTGCAATATATTTTATTCACCAGCATTGTAAATAGGAGTTCATACTTGTGAGAAGTTTCTTAGTTGAGTAACTCTTCACTGTCCATGTTTACTTTGCACTAAGGTCACACCCGGATGTACTTCACCTTTAAAAGCTGCTATTTCCCTTTGCAACGCGTCATGTGATCAAGGCCCGAGTGGGGGCAGAAACGCGTCATGTCGGACAGGCTCGATGTAATTCTAATAAATCAACTTTGATTGGCACTGATTTCGGGTTCGTTCCTCGTCTTTTCAACAGAGACAGCAACTCAGACGATTTTACCTTCATCTGTTTACCGAGGAGCTTCAGCGGTACGAACGGAACCCCTCCCCCTTGCTTTGGGCATAGCGGCAGGAAGCAGTTGATTCCGGTTTCCGGAATTTCTTTTGGATACTCTTGTGAGGAGGAAGCCGCCTTAGCCCCTGAGAACTGTATTATTTACCCACCTCTGCCGATAAAGCTGGGACGTTCATGGTCGGCTGACCGGAGAAGTATTCCTGGCGTTTGGTAAAGGTAGGGGACTACGGATACCTCAGTGGGGAGAGTGCACAGTTAGGGATTGGGACATTGTGCCGCGTATCCACGACCGCAATCAAACGAACTTTATACATCATCCAATTAGAGCCAACATGTCCGCCGCCGCGTTGCGGCATCGAGAGGAGGCAGCTAGCTCTATGTTTCTTGACTCCCCGGCTGGGGAGGCAGTACGGAGTGAAAGCCCTATCAGCCAACCAGAATGTGCCAATGTTAGAGAGCAGTATAAAAGACTAGAGAAACTCATGCGAGCAGAGCAGTCCAAGTGGTGGGAACACAGATCCTTATCCCGCTACTTGGACGTAGGCAGAGTTCCCAGGGGTCTGAGAATTACCCTGGCGCCGAGTTATGAAAATCCAGACCCGGAAATGCTCGCGGAGTGGGCAGAAACGAACCTGGCATCTTCCAGCAAATTAATGATGATTTTAATCAAATATGCGGAAAGTGACCGATCAAAACTTCAAACACAAATTGACGCTCTAGAGATGGAAATAGATAAAATGGAAAAGAGCGAACAAACAAAGAAATTCAGGGATGACATGCTGGCCCGCCTGAGCAAAGATGAAGACATAATCAAACGTAGGAAGACTTTCAAGTTTGAAAGGGACCGCGTTGACTACCAAAACGGTCAGATTTTTACGTACGCACGCAAATTTGATGCAGTCAAAGCACGGGGAACCAGGCCCACACAGAGAAACATAGTGGAAGCAACTGCATTATCCACTTCGGCCTCAGAGCTCAGTTCGGCTGCGGAAAGCGATCTTGAAGGGGAGGCCACTAGAGGACAACAAGTGGGGTTTATCAAACTATCCCTCGCTCAGGAGGTAGACTGCCTATGTCACGACAGACGGGAAACTTTAAGACCCCGTGGACCTTTGGCAACAAAAAACAAAGAAACAACTTCAAGCGCCACCAGAGAAGAAAATGCGCCAAAAGAAAACAAAAACAAAAATGTGGGCAGAAAAGCGCCAAGGGGGAGATGGAACCGCTTTCAAAACAAAAATTAAAGATCAGTAACAACTCAAACGCAGTAATCAATCTAACCAATATACAATTATCTTCTGCTGAGGAGAATATATTGAGTTTGGGATTAACCTTCTGTCCACCATGTGACTTTAACTATGTGGACACCAGATTGGATACTTTTCGTTTTGTAAGAAAGCTCAAGTTACACAAATTCCATTTACTCCAACCCAAAAAGGCCACAGCTCTTGCCACGTCTAGTCCGGTCAGTCCTCCTTTACTCACAGCGGGGGATGCAGCTTTGTTTCAGGATGCCTGGTCTCTAGTTGCAGAACAAGCAGAAGGGAGTACATCAAGAGAACCAGGATTAAATTTTAATGAAAGAACGTGTAAAACCCCGTTCAAACCTAAATCCACCTTTCAGCCCATTTCGCTG
The DNA here is from genome assembly GCF_964204655.1 of Triturus cristatus. Lineage (NCBI taxonomy): Eukaryota > Metazoa > Chordata > Amphibia > Caudata > Salamandridae > Triturus > Triturus cristatus. Next base: position 993,669,696 of record NC_140580.1, read on the forward strand.
CATGATAATTTGGATGTTTACCACGAGTTGGTGACTCAAGATCTGAAAAAGCTATACATAGCATCCAACAGGACATTTCGCAGCAGAAACAAGCAGAACCTGAATTACCAAAATCTTATAAAAAAACTGGGATCTGACACAAATGTAATTGTGAGACAGGCTGACAAAGGTGGGAACGTGGTTCTGTGGCCACGACAGCTTTACATGGATGAAGCAAAAACACAACTTGGTGACTTGGCATGCTATCGGAGGAGCAACATCAATGTGGTTAAAGCGGCTTGGCAAGAACATTATTTGAAACTCCTTGCATGGAAAAGTGGGGGTCTGTTGACAGAGGCTGAATACCGGTTCCTAAAGAAGGAACACCCAGTTATTCCTACATTTTATCTCATCCCCAAGGTTCATAAGAGTACCACAATTCCACCGGGTAGACCGATAATTTCAGCCATCAATAGCATAATGGAAAACACCTCCAAGTACATAGACTTTTTCCTACAGGAGTGGGTTCGTAATTTACCCTCATATATACAAGACACTTCGGATTTTCTCCGCAAAATTGAACACGTAATGTGGGGTGATGATATGTTCTTGATGACTTTGGATGTCACATCCCTTTATACTTCAATCAGGCATTGTGATGGTCTCAAAGCAACTGAACATTATTTAAATTTGAGACCTATGAATTGTGTGGTACATAACAAAATGCTTATGTCAATGATTTCCGCTTGTTTGGAACAGAACTTTTTCCTGTTTGACAATCAAATTTATCATCAGGTTAGAGGCGTTGCGATGGGGGCCTGCTTCTCCCCCAGCTACGCATGTTTACACATGGGGCTGTGGGAGGAGCAGGTCCTGATGGGTGACCACCTGGCTATCATTAGGGAACATGTAGTGATCTATTTGAGGTATATTGATGATTTGTTTTTTGTTTGGAGGGGCACTGTCAAGAATTCCTGTCATACGAGGGGAGGAAAACGGTAACCAGCGAAAACGGACTACATCTCCCAGGATGCTTAGCGGTTGAGAGGTTATGTAAACAGGAGAGCTGTTACATAACTCAAGGGAAACACGCCCTTATGTAAACAGGAGAGCTGTTACATAACTCAAGGGAAACACGCCCTTATGTAAACAGGAGAGCTGTTACATAACTCAAGGGAAACACGCCCTTATGTAAACAGGAGAGCTGTTACATAACTCAAGGAAAACACGCCCTATAAAGGGAGGAACCGGGAGGTACAAGGCTGTCGGATATTGTGTTTACACCGACGTACCTGCTTCGTGAAGAGCAGTGTTCCGGAGTGGTGCTCCAGTAAGGCAAGAACGGAGGTAGGTCGAGTCGTTACTCCCTGGGCCGTGTCTTGCCCCATCGTCACCTGTGAAGGACCCGGAAGCTCTACCGGTCAACCATTGAGCTTCGCTTTTTGACTCGGCTGAGTCCAAGCGCAGTGGCGCTTTTGCTGGTTGGAGTCGTAACTCCCAGCCCGACCAGAGACACAGGGACTGCCAGCTGTAACGCACACCAGGAGGTGTTTGCCGCGTTACAGACTCGGAAGTCCACAGGATCGATCGAGCGGCTGCTCTCAGTTCAGTCTTCTTGCTTGTGATTGGGGTATCGGTGACGCATCACCAGGAGGTGACTCCGCGTCCCGGTGCAGTCTGAGGAAGAGGTTGAGCGGCTGCTCCCTTCAGGTAGAGACCCCGGGTGGGTGTTTCCCTGACTCCTCGATTCTCCCCAACACTGTTCGTGCCCCTCACAGCCTACCGATTGGCATTGTCGGCCATTTCATTTCTGCCCTCTGTTGGCATACGCCAGGATCGGCGTATATGCAGAGGACGGTTAGGACCATCCGTGCTGTGGGCTGGTAACGTACTTAGCCTGGAGGATTCCAGTGACTATAACTTTTGTTTGTTCTTTGTATTTTATTTGCCTTCATTAAAAGAACTAACCCTTCACAAGTGGTTGCGTCCTCATTGTCGTGTCTGTTAAACGATCCTGAGACGTTCAGGGCGTTACAAAATATCCGACCTTAATAACACTAACTGTCTCCCGGTCGATAACAGACATGGCAACACTTGATGATGTGCTGGCTGCTTTAGCCGCCATGCAAGTTGAAGTGGCTGCCTCTAGGCAAGAAACAGCCGATGTAAAAGCCAGACTGGATGCTATCCAATTGGACCCGCTCACGCCCAGCACCTCCCTTACGAACCAGACCCCTGCGGTAGTAGTGGAAATGCCGGTAGCCATCCCCTTGGCAACACCAGAGAGGTACAGTGGGGATCCTAACACAGTGCACGTATTCCTCACACAAGTGGCGCTACATTTATCGTGCAAACCAAAGGCGTTCCCCACGAGTCAGGCTCGTGTGGCTTTCCTTATATCCTATTTGGCTGGAAACGCGGCACAATGGGCCGTACCTCTGGTGAGCAGGGACGACCCCCTCTTATGTGATTGGGGTGCTTTTCGCGAGGAATTCCTGAAGGTATTCGACAGAAGGGCTGACTCGTACACGGCGGACCGTGAAATGCTTGAGTTGAGACAGGGATCCAACGACCTGGTGCAGTATCTCAACGCGTTCCGAAGGCTGGTTGCGGAAACCAAGTGGCCTGTTGCTAAACAGACGGCGCTCTTCCATCAAGGGCTGTGCGATGAGCTCAAGGACGCCGTGGCTCATATTGACCCTCAACCCAAGACATGTGAGGGCCTTATCAACCTGGTATTACGGCTGGAACATAGGCTAAGTGAAAGAAAGGGGGATCATGGGAGAAAAGGAAAATCCCTTCCATCCTATGTGACGGTGGGAAGTCCTGAAACTTCCACCGCATCCAAGGGAGAACCCATGGACATCGGCGCAATACGAGCGAGCCTCACAGCCACGGAGAAAGAGTCACGCCGTAAACAAGGATTGTGCCTATATTGTGGCAAAAAAGGCCACTACGTACGTGAATGCCCTGCCAAACCGAAGACGTCACGTTATCGGGCCAACCGGTCGGTAACAGCCGTGGTGGACATACCGGCGGAAAACTAGAGGACTCCAAGACCAGAGAAGGGGCATCTCGGAGTCACTCATCCATCCCTTCACTTTCCAACTCGGTCACTAAGGGACAACGACACCTGTTTATCACGGTGCACGTGGGAGTGCATGACCAGTGGATACCCGTTGTGGCCATGGTGGATTCAGGGGCCACTGGCATGTTTATGGACCACAACGAGGCATGCAGGCTAGGGCTAGTGCTTCTTCCCAAAGCAGTACCCGAAGACGTCTATGCGGTAGACGGAAGGCGATTGGTGACGGGGCCCATCGGACAGCACACGGGGGTCCTTCCGATGAGATATGGGAGGAACCATTTGGAACAAATCGATTTTAACATCATCCGAGCGCCCCAATATGGCGTCATATTGGGATTGCCGTGGCTACAGAAACACAACCCCTTTGTGGATTGGCCAACACATCGCATCGAAATGACGTCACCGTATTGCATCCTGCATTGTGGAATAAGAACGGAATCCCTTGACGCAGATGAGAGCGGGAGTCAGACGGTGGCTACAGCGGCAGAAAAAGATGTGGCTCTCCCCCAGGCTTATCACAGTTTTGAGGATGTATTTGATGAGGTGAAGGCGGAAGTGCTACCACCACATAGACAGTTTGACTGCCAGATCGACCTGGTGCCAGGGGCCAGCGTTCCCAGCGGCAGGCTGTATGCCCTGACGGAGCCTGAAAACGTGCATCTCCGGGGGTACCTGGATAAACTCCTCAAGCTAGGATTCATCCGCCCGTCCAAGTCTCCGGCCGCCTCGCCACTCTTCTTCATCCCGAAGGCTAATGGGGAGCTGAGAGCCTGTGTGGACTTTAGGGCATTGAATGCGATAACCATAAAAAATCGGTACCCCTTGCCTCTCATCAGTGTACTTCTGGAACAGGTCAAGAAAGCTCGTATCTACACCAAGTTGGATTTGAAAGGGGCATACCATCTGGTGCGCATGAGGGACGGAGACGAGTGGAAGACCGCCTTTAAGACCAGGTTCGGCCTTTTTGAGTACCTCGTCATGCCGTTCGGTCTGTGCAACGCCCCGGCAGCCTTTCAGTACTTTTTGAATGAGGTATTCAGAGAGGAGTTGGATATCTACGTGGTCGTATATATCGACGACATCCTCATCTATTCGTCCAGTGTGGAGGAGCACGTACACCACGTCAAAGCTGTGCTCCAAAAGCTGAGGGAAAACATGCTGTTTTGTAAACTCAGCAAGTGTGACTTCCACGTCACATCCGTGGAATTCCTCGGAGTGATGCTGAGTCCAGAGGGACAGGAGATGGCAGAACGAAAGATCAAGGCAGTGAAAGAATGGCCGGTGCCCCAAAGCGTGAAGGACGTCCAAAGTTTCATTGGCTTCGCCAACTTTTACAGGCGGTTTATAGATGGATTTTCAGGAGTGGTGGCCCCAATCACACAGCTACTGAGGAAGTCCAAGGAGTTTGTCTGGTCCCCTGAAGCGAACAAAGCCTTTGAGGCCCTGAAAAGCGCCTTTGGTAAGGCGCCGGTGTTGGCTCACCCCGATCCGGATCTCCCCTACGTGGTGGAAGCGGACGCGTCGGATGTGGCGCTGGGGGCTATCTTGTCCCAACGCAACCACGACACAGGGGTGCTTCATCCCGTTGCGTACATGTCCCGCAAACTCAACGACGCCGAACGCAACTACCATATTGCGGAGAAGGAGCTTCTCGCAATCAAGGACGCCTTCACCGAATGGAGGCATTGGTTGATGGGGGCAAGACATGTGGTATCGGTGTACACGGACCATCGGAACCTACAGTTCATGACGGCCACTAGACACCTTTCTCCCAGGCAGCTGCGGTGGATGATCTTCTTTGCGGGGTTCAACTTCCGCATCACATATCGGCCGGGGACGGAAAACCGGAAGGCGGACGCCCTGTCCCGTCAATCTGCAGTTAAGGAACCATTGCCTGCGACCGAGCGTTCCATCATTTCCCCGAGGATGGTATTGGGGGTTATCCAACCGGATACTTTCCTGAGGGGTATAAAGAGAGGGATCAGGTCATTCGCATGGCGGAGGTGGCTCCTCAGTCACAGAGAATGGCAGCTGAAGGACGGGATACCCCTGAAGGGCAGGTGCCTATTGATACCCACGCCTAGGCTAAGGAAACAAGCATTCATCTGGTGCCATGACTCTCCATGCGCAGGTCATTTGGGCTTTGAAAAAACGGTGGCTAGCATGGGACGGCATTTCTGGTGGCCAACCATGAGAGTGGATGTCAGGAGGTCGGGACAGGAGTGTCCTACGTGTGCTACCATGAAGGCCGACCATGGCCGAACCCAAGGGCTCTTACATCCACTTCCGACCCCGGATAGACCATGGGATAGCATATCACTGGACTTCGTGGTGGGCCTACCGGTAGACCAGGGGATGACGGCAATACTGGTGGTGGTGGATTACTTGACGAAAATGGGGCACTTCATCCCCTGCAAGAGAGTCCCTACGGCCGGGGAATTGGCGTCACTACTCCTAAAGAATGTGGTACGACTGCATGGATTACCTGGGGTGATCGTGTCGGACCGGGGGTCGCAGTTTACTGCGCAATTCTGGAAGACTTGGTGCACTGCGCTGCATGTTAAGACCGCCCTGTCCACCAGCTACCACCCTCAAACGGACGGCCAAACCGAGCGCCTAAACCAAACGCTCAAACAGTATCTGCGATGTTTTGTGGACCAGGGCAGGGAAGAATGGGTCGACTTGCTATGGGTTGCAGAGATAGCCTATAACAACGCCACTCACAGCTCCACACAGTCATCTCCGTTCTATAGCAACTATGGCCAACATCCCAGGTTCTTGCCATTTCTACATCCGTTCAGAGAGGACAGGATTCCCGCCACAGCGGACAGGGTGGCACACATAAAAGACACGTTGATGCGCTCAAGGGCTGTCCTAATAGAGGCCAAGAGAAGATACAAGGCTGCGGCAGATAGGAAGAGAAGGCCCGGGCCACTGTACCGCACTGGAGACTACGTCTGGATATCCACAAGAAACATGAGGTTTCGAAAGAACAGTGTGTTCCATCCCAAGTACATGGGCCCCTATCGAATTACCAAGTGTATGGGTCCCGTAAACGTGAAGGTGTGCTTGCCCCAGTCATTGCGGATACACCCTGTCTTTCAAGTATCATTGCTCAAACCAGCACCCTCCAAGCCGTCTGGGACACCTAGGCCGGTATGCGTGGAGTCGGAGGTGGAGTATGAAGTGTCGGGCATACGGGCGTCCAAATGGCGCAGGGGGAAGCTGTGGTACCTGGTTGCGTGGAAAGGCTATGGCCCGGAGGAGCATTCATGGGAACCGGCTGAAGGGGTTCATGCTCCGCGCTTGGTCTCCTTGTTCCATCGGCGTTTTCCTGCCAGCGCTGGACCCGTGGGGAGCCGCTGAGAGGGAGGATGTACTGTCAAGAATTCCTGTCATACGAGGGGAGGAAAACGGTAACCAGCGAAAACGGACTACATCTCCCAGGATGCTTAGCGGTTGAGAGGTTATGTAAACAGGAGAGCTGTTACATAACTCAAGGGAAACACGCCCTTATGTAAACAGGAGAGCTGTTACATAACTCAAGGGAAACACGCCCTTATGTAAACAGGAGAGCTGTTACATAACTCAAGGGAAACACGCCCTTATGTAAACAGGAGAGCTGTTACATAACTCAAGGAAAACACGCCCTATAAAGGGAGGAACCGGGAGGTACAAGGCTGTTGGATATTGTGTTTACACCGACGTACCTGCTTCGTGAAGAGCAGTGTTCCGGAGTGGTGCTCCAGTAAGGCAAGAACGGAGGTAGGTCGAGTCGTTACTCCCTGGGCCGTGTCTTGCCCCATCGTCACCTGTGAAGGACCCGGAAGCTCTACCGGTCAACCATTGAGCTTCGCTTTTTGACTCTGCTGAGTCCAAGCGCAGTGGCGCTTTTGCTGGTTGGAGTCGTAACTCCCAGCCCGACCAGAGACACAGGGACTGCCAGCTGTAACGCACACCAGGAGGTGTTTGCCGCGTTACAGACTCGGAAGTCCACAGGATCGATCGAGCGGCTGCTCTCAGTTCAGTCTTCTTGCTTGTGATTGGGGTATCGGTGACGCATCACCAGGAGGTGACTCCGCGTCCCGGTGCAGTCTGAGGAAGAGGTTGAGCGGCTGCTCCCTTCAGGTAGAGACCCCGGCTGGGTGTTTCCCTGACTCCTCGATTCTCCCCAACACTCTTCGTGCCCCTCACAGCCTACCGATTAGCATTGTCGGCCATTTCATTTCTGCCCTCTGTTGGCATACGCCAGGATCGGCGTATATGCAGAGGACGGTTAGGACCATCCGTGCTGTGGGCTGGTAACGTACTTAGCCTGGAGGATTCCAGTGACTATAACTTTTGTTTGTTCTTTGTATTTTATTTGCCTTCATTAAAAGAACTAACCCTTCACAAGTGGTTGCGTCCTCATTGTCGTGTCTGTTAAACGATCCTGAGACGTTCAGGGCGTTACAGGCACAGAGCAGAGTGCACAGGATTTTGTAAACAATCTCAATATTAATTGTTTCAACCTTGAATTTACGTCCCATATCAGTAACAAATCTATGTGTTTCTTAGATGTCGAGATCTTTGTGGATAGCAATGTATTAGCCACTAGACTATACAGGAAGTCGACTGCGGGCAATACTATTTTGCATGCCTCAAGTCATCACCCTCAACACCTCATTCGCAGCATCCCCTACGGGGAGATGCTCCGCATCAGGCGTATTTGTAGTTCAGATTCAGAATGTGACACAGCCCAGGAGGCAAGTAAGCTAAGATTTCTTGCTAGGGGTTACTCTCTCAAAACAGTGGTCCATGCCATTCAGAAAACCAAACTCATTTCTAGAACGGAAGCATTAACACCCAAGGCCAGACCAGAAAAGTCATTGGAAATAACTTCCGGTTTCCAATCGAGAGTTATTCTCTCATTCAGCAGACAACATCTAGAATTAAGAAAGATCTTTAATCGGAATTGGAACTTGATTCAGGGCGACCCAGTTATAGGTGGTACTATGAATAGTAAACCGGCCATAACATTCAGAAAAGCGTTTTCAATGAGTGATGGGTTAGTAAAGAACAACAGTCCTGACACTGTTCCAACTGCCACCTGGATGTCCAAAATTAAAGGCTTCAGGAAATGCCCTAGCTGTAAGGCATGCAAATTTGGTTGCAGTAAGACTCACTTTCTAAGTCCATTCAAATCGACACCAATTGAGATAAATAAACAACTCACGTGCAAGACTGATTTTGCAATTTATGTGCTCGAATGTCCCTGTGGGCTTAGATACGTGGGCAGCACTAAGCTGCCGGCCCACAAAAGAATCTTGCAGCACATCAGGGCCATTTCGAACAAAGATCAGGCCTACCCTGTGGCTAGACATTTTGAACATAAGCATAATGGCAACCCCAGTTTCCTCCAGTATTATGTCATTGACACAGTATTACCCATGAAACGGGGTGGTAATCGGGAGGCTAAACTCCGATTACTTGAAACTAGATACATTTTAGAACTGGACACAAAAAATCCGATAGGTCTTAATTCAAGTGAGGACTTTTTTACCTGTTTATAGCTCTCTCTATCTGAAGCCATTCCTTGGAGGTTAGACCATGTGGGCCCATTTGGTAACTCTGTAAGGAACGGTAGAGTTTTTTTATTTTATGTACGAAAGGAGTTCCTTCCATCTTTCCCTACCTCTATTAACAGAAGCAAGCAGGAACTTTATGTAGCCTTCTTTTAAAGTCTATTATGAGAAGGGACACAGCTTGTATTTGAGTAGAAATTATGTAATATACTTAAATTAGTATTGCTGTAGGGAAAACAGGAACATTAGGAATGAATAACAACAATAAACAATAAAGAATAATAAACAATGTATAAAAAATATATAACAAAAATGTGAGAATTAGTAACTATGGAAAATTGTAAGAACTCCAATCTTGACAGTAACAACTCATGGATAGTTTTTTTAGTTGGATTAATTGTTTTACTCTCGATGAGGGAATTGCTACAAGACGGGGCGGATACTCCTTGTTTTGTTTGCAACTGGGTGTTTTTTTCATACATTTATGTCTATGTTGGTTCCATCACACCCTATGGGCTTAAGCAGGGGATTTTGGGATTAAATAATAAGGTGACCTTACGGCCAATAAGGCCTGCATCAGCCCACTTGGGCATGAATCAGCCAACAAAAGGACAGCTTGCATGTTAACTCCTGCCATTATTGGTGGCCAATGCCGTTACGAACTAGCATATTTGCACATTAGTTTTTCTAATTTAGTCTTAACTTACAGACTCATGTGGTTTATATGTATATATATATACTTATCTTAACTATAATTACCTTGCTTGGTTACTTATCTTAACTATAATTACCTTGCTTGGTAAAGGCATATGCGTGGTAAAGATATGCGTGGTCAATGATGTGTGGAAAAGGCGTTTCTTAGTAAAAACAGCATGCTTAGGCAACTCCCAAATGATGCCCATGGACAATTGTATTTTCGTCTGCTCCCCCCTCTCTCTTCTTATCTTAAAATGCCCCACCCCAATAACTTCTAACCACCATTGAATTAGGACAACCCTGCCCTATCATGTAGTTTTATACTTCCTCAGCCATCCCTTCTACCCTTGAAATATCTACACTGACCTATGATTCTTCTCGCTTCTTGGATAAAAAACACATTTTCTCCATCCACAAACTTTCTTAACATTAAAACTAACTTAGCATATATTTTGTCTCTGCATAGGGCGAGACCGAGATTTGTATGAGGTGGTGGATGAACTCCCCTCTAATCCTTCTGAGAAGATTTGATGTGTCCCCTTCTGCTTTGGAAGAGTACAAACTTGCTGCCATCTGAATGTGTCATGTATCTGCATGCTACAGTGGGCTTATAAAATATGTGCTGGTCCTTTAACAGGGACCTGGAGGCACTTTGCGTTTAAAGGGCAGATGTCACGAGTAAGATGAATAAATCTGGTCAGAAGTTGTGTGCAATCAGTACAGTGCAGGTGTCTCCAACCAGTCGACCACGAGCTACCAGTTGCTCCCAGACACCTTCAAAACAGCTCGCAGCCTTGAGATAATTTTTAAATAAGAACAGCGTCACCTTTTACTTTTGAATTTAAGGGGAGGCTGTGTTTAATTTAAATTTTTATCATCAGGCTGTAGACAGCTGGGCCTGATAATGAGTAGTGGTCAGTCAGATTTATGGCCCAGACTGGGGCTGGAGCAACGAGGTGAAGAACTGAAGCACCTGGATATTTAACCCCTCAATAAAAGTCCTTGTCAAGTAAATATTGAAGCCTAAGAACAAAATGATATTTCTGAATGCTTTTAAATGGAAGAACAGCAACATGAAAAATTAACTTGAAGATTGTGTTTACTCCTCATTGTAATTTTTTGCCATTTCAAAGTGTGGCATTTACAAACATGAGGCCTCTTGCTCCCAGTGCCCAGTTGACACTGTGCCATATGTATATCTGAAAAATACAGTCATTTTGTTAAATAGGAGAAATTTAAAGTGCAGAAAAATGTTCCATATTCTGCACATTTTTGCAGAATAATTTTCTGCACTTTCAATTTTTCCCATTTAAAAAAATGGTTGTATGTTTGTGTTATACATGTAACTGTGCCACATATGGCAAAAAGCATGTCCTGTGCCACAAGTACGTATGACATAGGCTCTCTGTCAACCATACACTTATATCCCATTCATACGCACACATGTTCATACATCCCCAGAGACTAGGCTCTCACTGACATACATAGCAGCCCTGTCATAGTACCCCTAGTCAAGGTATTTTGTTTACATTATAGTGATGGAGCGCGGGTCACCAGCTCTGGTCACACATACACCTAATACTCACCTCGGCCCAAACCACATTCATACAGTAAGCTAGTAAAAACCCCGCTGACATCAATTTTGTGTAAAATACCTTTACCAAGTCTTACCAACTCGATAAATATAGTTTCCTTCCTCAATGAATCATGTTGCTGAGGTAGTTTAAGGTAGAATGACATTTACCTCTTTACTCTGAATAACCACAGACTCAAGAAGTTTTGAAAACCTTTATCTAAATTAATTTGTGAGTCAAAATTCAATTACAGTAACCAACTTCATTTTCAAGAGGCAGAATACACTTAAACAATTTCATAGCAAAACTAAAATTATCAATAATGACGGACCTGAAAGGGAGGGAGGGGGATAGAAAGCAGGCATAAAAGACAGATTTGCTGATTATATTTACCTATGGTCTAAGATGAACCCAACTCCGTAATGGGGGCCAGATAGAATCTCCAAGACAGATCACAGGAATAAGAATGGACAGATTCAGATTAGGCCTGTGCCAAAATTCCGTTCTGTTCGCGGAAATTGCGATATCTTGGCATTTTCGCGTTCCGCGGAAAGCGCGAAAATGTCAAAATTTCCGCATTCGCAGCTTAGCGATAATTTGTTTCTTGCTCGCGCTGTAAAAAAATACATTCTTGCGTGCGCGCGATCGCCTTACCTGAATCCCCGTGTTCGCCGACAAGTTTTCCAGACCCGGTCGCGTTCTCCACGAGATGTTGGATTGTTGGTAGCCATTTTGCGCTGTCTCGCGACAGTTCGCGGCCGCATTAACGTCATTTGTCGCGCGATCACGTCATTTATCGCGCGATCACGTCTTTCTTCTCGCGATCTTGCACCGCGCGAGTATGAGAAGATTGAGATCTCGAACACGTCATTCTACATCGCGAGCGAGAAGGTGAGGACGCGGGCACGTCTAATCGAACGCGAACAGGAGAAAGAGACCCCGAACACGTCATATCCAACGCGACAGGGACAAAGAGAACGCGATCATGTCATTTTCGACACGCCGGCGGAAGTAATGTGAAGCTCGCGATTTCGAACATGTAAAATTTTCAATTTGGAGAGGAATATCAGCTCTAGCAGCATGAAAAGTTCTGCAAATGCTGATTTTGGATGAAAACAACTCCTTACATTGACATTTGGCTGTCCTTTTTTGTACAAGGAGTCCTTTTTAGGTCTCGGGACCATCCGGTCGGCAGACCGGAAGTCCGGAGATTTAATGTCATTGAGAAGAGGGGCTTGCACCCGCCCCTCTTCTATCCTGTTCTCCATTGGCTGGCCTCTTAAATGCTGGCCAGCCACTGGAGAAGAGGTCCAGTCACTCCGTTGAAGCCCCGTCTTTTTCGGATCGGGGGGCGTGTTTTTTGCGAGAAGTCTCAGGGAGGAGACAACAGCAAAACACGCCCCCCAATCCGAAAAGGACGCTGCGTTTCTCCGAGGCAGTTCTTCTCAGCCTCGGAGAAAGGCGGTGGTGTCTTCCGGTGCCCTCTGCTTCTTTATGTTACTTGGGAGTTCCGCCCGTCCGGAGTAGGAAAAGTAGCGCATCCAAGCCAGGGAAACCGAGGAAGTCACATCCAGGTACCGGTCGCGTAACGCGCCGCCCGAACATTTGGTCACTAGAATCTCCCCGACAACTTCATCACAATGCAACGCAGCAACTCTGGAACCCCTTAAAGAGAACTTCCCGGCTCGGGTTTCACTGGGCGACGTGCCCTGGCGGAGGGAGCGCTGCACGTCGAAACTCGAGAACTGAGGCCCCCCACTCACTCTTCACACCGAGCTGTCTCCGAAGACAGACGCACGTGGGTCCTGGAGACACTCCCGGCTTGCAAGGCGGAGAGCGGAAACCTGCTGTTAACCAGTCTGTCTTCCGGATTGACCGCCGCCGGCTGCCGTAGCGAGGGGACGTTCAGGACGAGTGGGTTTCCGTCCTGTCAACAGGCGCTGCTGCGGTTCATGAACTGCAGTCCCTTTACAATCAGCTCAGCGGGAGGATCGTTGCAGATGTGTGTTGAAATAAATCGATTTTCGTCTCCCCTCCCCCCCGCAATCAACAGTTAATAGGATTATAGGTAGTGCTGCAGAAATTGTTGCATAGGTAATAATTGCAGCCGCTTCTGTTTTGGAGACACAAGTTACATGAAACAAGTTTGGATTGATTTTTTTAGGCGGGCAGTCCCTAAGAAACGGAGGTCTGGCTGGTTAATGCACCTGCTGCTCGTGACAGGTGTGTAGCCAGTGCCTCAACTTGGCCCGTTAAGGGAATGATTATTATTGACTTAAGGAATCATAGCTTTTGTTCTGTGTGCCACGTTAGCCGTGGGCTTGTTTATAAATTCACTTAAAGTTCTGTTAATTTTTTAATTTTTGCTTTTCAAACTTCCCCTTTAACTGACTTCTAATTCTAGTGTCTATCTAGTGGACTATACTCGGGCCACCTTTTTCCTGCACAAACATGATTTTTCCTCAGTTTCTGCATATTCAGCCACCCGCGGCGTAATTTGCAGATGTTAACAAAAGTAATTGTAGTTCAAAGTCATCAAAGTGCTGCACAAGGGGTGCAGCGCCACACCTGACCCATTACACATTTTAACTGGTCACCTCTCCGTTGGTGTACACCTTATTCAGGCATTTAAGGAGTTAACAATGCTGTTCAGATTCCTCAAATATCCACACTTTTCTGGGCTGAAGTGAGGAATTTAACATGCAGCAGGAATACAAAACATATGGTAGTTCAATATAGTTCAAAGAGAATGGAAAGAAATTATTTTTCATGAACATGTTTTTTGCACAATTTGCACATTCATGTTGAGATCACAAGCTTTGCACTGGAAGCAGCACATCTTCCAGGAGGGCAATCCGTATTTAGAAGAATTCCAGACATATTGTATTGTAATTGCATTTATATAGCGCTTACTACCCCTGACAATGCGTCAAAGCGCTTTTTCGGCGAGTAGCGCGCTACTCAGGGACCCATAAAGGATTAGTGTTGAATTAGTATTGTGAAATAAGAAGTCATTTTAAGTGGTGGATAAGTTAGTCAGTTATTTGGATTCGGAAGGACAGAAGAGGAAACAAGCATTTACAATGCAACGGTCTCGGCATTGTTAAAGTTAGAGCTATTGGCATTGCTCATGACAATGCCGTTTCTTTAAATGTTTTAAAAACAAAAACATAAACAAAAATAATGTCATGAGCAATGCCAATAGCTCTAACTTTACCAATGCCGAGACCATTGCATTGTAAATGCTTGTTTTAAAAGGTGGAGAGAGGGAGGAAGTGACACAGAATCTCCAACTTCCTGTTCCTGTCCAGCAGGCTCCTCCCAGTGCTTTGTCCATCTCCTGCTCATTCTGCCTTTGGATTTGGAGCTGGAAAGATCACTCTTTTTGTCTGCTGCATCATTGCAATTGGATTTGAGGATTTTTTGAATAGGATATTTTACAAGTAAGTGGTTGTTGTGTCTGTTTGATTGTGGGCATTGCAGTTGTTGTAACTACTATTTATTTTTGATAATTATTATCATCATTCCTTTTTTTTTTTTTACATTTTGTGGGTAGTAGTAGTAGGCCCGAGCTAGCCATGGGCATGGCCTCATGGGTGTGTGCATGATGAAGCAACTGTTCCTTTTGTAGTTTTTTTTAATGTATTTCAATTTCAAGCACATTTAGGGCATGGATGGCATAGGATTGAGTGGGGGAAGTGTGCTTTTTGGGGGTGGCCTTTCTGATGTTGTTGGGCCTGGCCATGTGGCTGGTGGCCATTTTGAAGCCTAGGCCTGCAAGCTTGCCTGGCCTTGTCCGCCAACAGGCCTGCTTTCATCCACTAGGACCAGAGCAGGTAGCCACAGCTTTATTAATCTACTGTTTTCTGTGTGGTCTGTTGAATTTAGACTTCATTTAGGGCATGGATGGCACTGGATTGAGTTGGGGAAGTGTGCTTTTTGGGGGTGGCCTTTCTGATGTTGTTGGGCCTGGCCATGTGGCTGGTGGCCATTTTGAAGCCTAGGGCTGCAAGCTTGCCTGGCCTTGTCCGCCAACAGGCCTGCTTTCATCCACTAGGACCAGAGCAGGTAGCCACAGCTTTATTAATCTACTGTTTTCTGTGTGGTCTGTTGAATTTAGACTTCATTTAGGGCATGGATGGCACTGGATTGAGTTGGGGAAGTGTGCTTTTTAGGGGTGGCCTTTCTGATGTTGTTGGGCCTGGCCATGTGGCTGGTGGCCATTTTGAAGCCTAGGCCTGCAAGCTTGCCTGGCCGTGTCCGCCAACAGGCCTGCTTTCATCCACTAGGACCAGAGCAGGTAGCCACAGCTTTATTAATCTACTGTTTTCTGTGTGGTCTGTTGATTTTAGACTTCATTTAGGGCATGGATGGCATTGGATTGAGTTGGGGAAGTGTGCTTTTTAGGGGTGGCCTTTCTGATGTTGTTGGGCCTGGCCATGTGGCTGGTGGCCATTTTGAAGCCTAGGCGTGCAAGCTTGCCTGGCCTTGTCCGCCAACAGGCCTGCTTTCATCCACTAGGACCAGAGCAGGTAGCCACAGCTTTATTAATCTACTGTTTTCTGTGTGGTCTGTTGAATTTAGACTTCATTTAGGGCATGGATGGCATTGGATTGAGTTGGGGAAGTGTGCTTTTTGGGGGTGGCCTTTTCGGTTGTTGTTGGGCCTGGCCATGTGGCTGGTGGCCATTTTGAAGCCTAGGCCTGCAGGCTTGCCTGGCCTTGTCCGCCAACAGGCCTACTTTCATCCACTAGGACCAGAGCAGGTAGCCACAGCTTTATCAATCTACTGTTTTCTGTGTGGTCTGTTGAATTTAGACTTCATTTAGGGCATGGATGGCATTGGATTGAGTTGGGGAAGTGTGCTTTTTAGGGGTGGCCTTTCTGATGTTGTTGGGCCTGGCCATGTGGCTGGTGGCCATTTTTAAGCCTAGGCCTGCAAGCTTGCCTGGCCTTGTCCGCCAACAGGCCTGCTTTCATCCACTAGGACCAGAGCAGGTAGCCACAGCTTTATTAATCTACTGTTTCCTGTGTGGTCTGTTGAATTTAGACTTCATTTAGGGCATGGATGGCATTGGATTGAGTTGGGGAAGTGTGCTTTTTGGGGGTGGCCTTTCTGATGTTGTTGGGCCTGGCCATGTGGCTGGTGGCCATTTTGAAGCCTAGGCCTGCAAGCTTGCCTGGCCTTGTCCGCCAACAGGCCTGCTTTCATCCACTAGGACCAGAGCAGGTAGCCACAGCTTTATTAATCTACTGTTTTCTGTGTGGTCTGTTGAATTTAGACTTCATTTAGGGCATGGATGGCATTGGATTGAGTTGGGGAAGTGTGCTTTTTAGGGGTGGCCTTTCTGATGTTGTTGGGCCTGGCCATGTGGCTGCTCGCCATTTTGAAGCCTAGGCCTGCAAGCTTGCCTGGCCTTGTCCGCCAACAGGCCTGCTTTCATCCACTAGGACCAGAGCAGGTAGCCACAGCTTTATTAATCTACTGTTTTCTGTGTGGTCTGTTGAATTTAGACTTCATTTAGGGCATGGATGGCATTGGATTGAGTTGGGGAAGTGTGCTTTTTGGGGGTGGCCTTTTCGGTTGTTGTTGGGCCTGGCCATGTGGCTGGTGGGCATTTTGAAGCCTAGGCCTGCAGGCTTGCCTGGCCTTGTCCGGCAACAGGCCTGCTTTCATCCACTAGGACCAGAGCAGGTAGCCACAGCTTTATTAATCTACTGTTTTCTGTGTGGTCTTTTTAATTTAGACTTCATTTAGGGCATGGATGGCATTGGATTGAGTTGGGGAAGTGTGCTTTTTGGAGGCGGCCTTTCTGATGTTGTTGGGCCTGGCCATGTGGCTGGTGGCCATTTTGAAGCCTAGGCCTGCAAGCTTGCCTGGCCTTGTCCGCCAACAGGCCTGCTTTCATCCACTAGGACCAGAGCAGGTAGCCACAGCTTTATTAATCTACTGTTTTCTGTGTGGTCTGTTGAAATTAGACTTCATTTAGGGCATGGATGGCATTGGATTGAGTTGGGGAAGTGTGCTTTTTGGGGGTGGCCTTTCTGATGTTGTTGGGCCTGGCCATGTGGCTGGTGGCCATTTTGAAGCCTAGGCCTGCAAGCTTGCCTGGCCTTGTCCACCAACAGGCCTGCTTTCATCCACTAGGACCAGAGCAGGTAGCCACAGCTTTATTAATCTACTGTTTTCTGTGTGGTCTGTTGAATTTAGACTTCATTTAGGGCATGGATGGCATTGGATTGAGTTGGGGAAGTGTGCTTTTTGGGGGTGGCCTTTTCGGTTGTTGTTGGGCCTGGCCATGTGGCTGGTGGGCATTTTGAAGCCTAGGCCTGCAGGCTTGCCTGGCCTTGTCCGGCAACAGGCCTGCTTTCATCCACTAGGACCAGAGCAGGTAGCCACAGCTTTATTAATCTACTGTTTTCTGTGTGGTCTTTTTAATTTAGACTTCATTTAGGGCA
Organism: Triturus cristatus; assembly: GCF_964204655.1. Lineage (NCBI taxonomy): Eukaryota > Metazoa > Chordata > Amphibia > Caudata > Salamandridae > Triturus > Triturus cristatus. The sequence continues at coordinate 993,687,055 of NC_140580.1, forward strand.
TGGATGGCATTGGATTGAGTTGGGGAAGTGTGCTTTTTGGAGGCGGCCTTTCTGATGTTGTTGGGCCTGGCCATGTGGCTGGTGGCCATTTTGAAGCCTAGGCCTGCAAGCTTGCCTGGCCTTGTCCGCCAACAGGCCTGCTTTCATCCACTAGGACCAGAGCAGGTAGCCACAGCTTTATTAATCTACTGTTTTCTGTGTGGTCTGTTGAATTTAGACTTCATTTAGGGCATGGATGGCATTGGATTGAGTTGGGGAAGTGTGCTTTTTGGGGGTGGCCTTTCTGATGTTGTTGGGCCTGGCCATGTGGCTGGTGGCCATTTTGAAGCCTAGGCCTGCAAGCTTGCCTGGCCTTGTCCACCAACAGGCCTGCTTTCATCCACTAAGACCAGAGCAGGTAGCCACAGCTTTATTAATCTACTGTTTTCTGTGTGGTCTGTTGAATTTAGACTTCATTTAGGGCATGGATGGCATTGGATTGAGTTGGGGAAGTGTGCTTTTTGGGGGTGGCCTTTTCGGTTGTTGTTGGGCCTGGCCATGTGGCTGGTGGGCATTTTGAAGCCTAGGCCTGCAAGCTTGCCTGGCCTTGTCCGCCAACAGGCCTGCTTTCATCCACTAGGACCAGAGCAGGTAGCCACAGCTTTATTAATCTACTGTTTTCTGTGTGGTCTGTTGATTTTAGACTTCATTTAGGGCATGGATGGCATTGGATTGAGTTGGGGAAGTGTGCTTTTTAGGGGTGGCCTTTCTGATGTTGTTGGGCCTGGCCATGTGGCTGGTGGCCATTTTGAAGCCTAGGCCTGCAAGCTTGCCTGGCCTTGTCCGCCAACAGGCCTGCTTTTATCCACTAGGACCAGAGCAGGTAGCCACAGCTTTATTAATCTACTGTTTTCTGTGTGGTCTGTTGAATTTAGACTTCATTTAGGGCATGGATGGCATTGGATTGAGTTGGGGAAGTGTGCTTTTTGGGGGTGGCCTTTTCGGTTGTTGTTGGGCCTGGCCATGTGGCTGGTGGCCATTTTGAAGCCTAGGCCTGCAGGCTTGCCTGGCCTTGTCCGCCAACAGGCCTACTTTCATCCACTAGGACCAGAGCAGGTAGCCACAGCTTTATTAATCTACTGTTTTCTGTGTGGTCTGTTGAATTTAGACTTCATTTAGGGCATGGATGGCATTGGATTGAGTTGGGGAAGTGTGCTTTTTAGGGGTGGCCTTTCTGATGTTGTTGGGCCTGGCCATGTGGCTGGTGGCCATTTTTAAGCCTAGGCCTGCAAGCTTGCCTGGCCTTGTCCGCCAACAGGCCTGCTTTCATCCACTAGGACCAGAGCAGGTAGCCACAGCTTTATTAATCTACTGTTTCCTGTGTGGTCTGTTGAATTTAGACTTCATTTAGGGCATGGATGGCATTGGATTGAGTTGGGGAAGTGTGCTTTTTGGGGGTGGCCTTTCTGATGTTGTTGGGCCTGGCCATGTGGCTGGTGGCCATTTTGAAGCCTAGGCCTGCAAGCTTGCCTGGCCTTGTCCGCCAACAGGCCTGCTTTCATCCACTAGGACCAGAGCAGGTAGCCACAGCTTTATTAATCTACTGTTTTCTGTGTGGTCTGTTGAATTTAGACTTCATTTAGGGCATGGATGGCATTGGATTGAGTTGGGGAAGTGTGCTTTTTAGGGGTGGCCTTTCTGATGTTGTTGGGCCTGGCCATGTGGCTGCTCGCCATTTTGAAGCCTAGGCCTGCAAGCTTGCCTGGCCTTGTCCGCCAACAGGCCTGCTTTCATCCACTAGGACCAGAGCAGGTAGCCACAGCTTTATTAATCTACTGTTTTCTGTGTGGTCTGTTGAATTTAGACTTCATTTAGGGCATGGATGGCATTGGATTGAGTTGGGGAAGTGTGCTTTTTGGGGGTGGCCTTTTCGGTTGTTGTTGGGCCTGGCCATGTGGCTGGTGGGCATTTTGAAGCCTAGGCCTGCAGGCTTGCCTGGCCTTGTCCGGCAACAGGCCTGCTTTCATCCACTAGGACCAGAGCAGGTAGCCACAGCTTTATTAATCTACTGTTTTCTGTGTGGTCTTTTTAATTTAGACTTCATTTAGGGCATGGATGGCATTGGATTGAGTTGGGGAAGTGTGCTTTTTGGAGGCGGCCTTTCTGATGTTGTTGGGCCTGGCCATGTGGCTGGTGGCCATTTTGAAGCCTAGGCCTGCAAGCTTGCCTGGCCTTGTCCGCCAACAGGCCTGCTTTCATCCACTAGGACCAGAGCAGGTAGCCACAGCTTTATTAATCTACTGTTTTCTGTGTGGTCTGTTGAAATTAGACTTCATTTAGGGCATGGATGGCATTGGATTGAGTTGGGGAAGTGTGCTTTTTGGGGGTGGCCTTTCTGATGTTGTTGGGCCTGGCCATGTGGCTGGTGGCCATTTTGAAGCCTAGGCCTGCAAGCTTGCCTGGCCTTGTCCACCAACAGGCCTGCTTTCATCCACTAGGCCCAGAGCAGGTAGCCACAGCTTTATTAATCTACTGTTTTCTGTGTGGTCTGTTGAATTTAGACTTCATTTAGGGCATGGATGGCATTGGATTGAGTTGGGGAAGTGTGCTTTTTGGGGGTGGCCTTTTCGGTTGTTGTTGGGCCTGGCCATGTGGCTGGTGGGCATTTTGAAGCCTAGGCCTGCAGGCTTGCCTGGCCTTGTCCGGCAACAGGCCTGCTTTCATCCACTAGGACCAGAGCAGGTAGCCACAGCTTTATTAATCTACTGTTTTCTGTGTGGTCTTTTTAATTTAGACTTCATTTAGGGCATGGATGGCATTGGATTGAGTTGGGGAAGTGTGCTTTTTGGAGGCGGCCTTTCTGATGTTGTTGGGCCTGGCCATGTGGCTGGTGGCCATTTTGAAGCCTAGGCCTGCAAGCTTGCCTGGCCTTGTCCGCCAACAGGCCTGCTTTCATCCACTAGGACCAGAGCAGGTAGCCACAGCTTTATTAATCTACTGTTTTCTGTGTGGTCTGTTGAATTTAGACTTCATTTAGGGCATGGATGGCATTGGATTGAGTTGGGGAAGTGTGCTTTTTGGGGGTGGCCTTTCTGATGTTGTTGGGCCTGGCCATGTGGCTGGTGGCCATTTTGAAGCCTAGGCCTGCAAGCTTGCCTGGCCTTGTCCACCAACAGGCCTGCTTTCATCCACTAAGACCAGAGCAGGTAGCCACAGCTTTATTAATCTACTGTTTTCTGTGTGGTCTGTTGAATTTAGACTTCATTTAGGGCATGGATGGCATTGGATTGAGTTGGGGAAGTGTGCTTTTTGGGGGTGGCCTTTTCGGTTGTTGTTGGGCCTGGCCATGTGGCTGGTGGGCATTTTGAAGCCTAGGCCTGCAAGCTTGCCTGGCCTTGTCCGCCAACAGGCCTGCTTTCATCCACTAGGACCAGAGCAGGTAGCCACAGCTTTATTAATCTACTGTTTTCTGTGTGGTCTGTTGATTTTAGACTTCATTTAGGGCATGGATGGCATTGGATTGAGTTGGGGAAGTGTGCTTTTTAGGGGTGGCCTTTCTGATGTTGTTGGGCCTGGCCATGTGGCTGGTGGCCATTTTGAAGCCTAGGCCTGCAAGCTTGCCTGGCCTTGTCCGCCAACAGGCCTGCTTTTATCCACTAGGACCAGAGCAGGTAGCCACAGCTTTATTAATCTACTGTTTTCTGTGTGGTCTGTTGAATTTAGACTTCATTTAGGGCATGGATGGCATTGGATTGAGTTGGGGAAGTGTGCTTTTTGGGGGTGGCCTTTTCGGTTGTTGTTGGGCCTGGCCATGTGGCTGGTGGCCATTTTGAAGCCTAGGCCTGCAGGCTTGCCTGGCCTTGTCCGCCAACAGGCCTACTTTCATCCACTAGGACCAGAGCAGGTAGCCACAGCTTTATTAATCTACTGTTTTCTGTGTGGTCTGTTGAATTTAGACTTCATTTAGGGCATGGATGGCATTGGATTGAGTTGGGGAAGTGTGCTTTTTAGGGGTGGCCTTTCTGATGTTGTTGGGCCTGGCCATGTGGCTGGTGGCCATTTTTAAGCCTAGGCCTGCAAGCTTGCCTGGCCTTGTCCGCCAACAGGCCTGCTTTCATCCACTAGGACCAGAGCAGGTAGCCACAGCTTTATTAATCTACTGTTTCCTGTGTGGTCTGTTGAATTTAGACTTCATTTAGGGCATGGATGGCATTGGATTGAGTTGGGGAAGTGTGCTTTTTGGGGGTGGCCTTTCTGATGTTGTTGGGCCTGGCCATGTGGCTGGTGGCCATTTTGAAGCCTAGGCCTGCAAGCTTGCCTGGCCTTGTCCGCCAACAGGCCTGCTTTCATCCACTAGGACCAGAGCAGGTAGCCACAGCTTTATTAATCTACTGTTTTCTGTGTGGTCTGTTGAATTTAGACTTCATTTAGGGCATGGATGGCATTGGATTGAGTTGGGGAAGTGTGCTTTTTAGGGGTGGCCTTTCTGATGTTGTTGGGCCTGGCCATGTGGCTGGTGGCCATTTTGAAGCCTAGGCCTGCAAGCTTGCCTGGCCTTGTCCGCCAACAGGCCTGCTTTCATCCACTAGGACCAGAGCAGGTAGCCACAGCTTTATTAATCTACTGTTTTCTGTGTGGTCTGTTGAATTCAGACTTCATTTAGGGCATGGATGGCATTGGATTGAGTTGGGGAAGTGTGCTTTTTGGGGGTGGCCTTTTCGGTTGTTGTTGGGCCTGGCCATGTGGCTGGTGGGCATTTTGAAGCCTAGGCCTGCAGGCTTGCCTGGCCTTGTCCGGCAACAGGCCTGCTTTCATCCACTAGGACCAGAGCAGGTAGCCACAGCTTTATTGATCTACTGTTTTCTGTGTGGTCTTTTTAATTTAGACTTCATTTAGGGTATGGATGGCATTGGATTGAGTTGGGGAAGTGTGCTTTTTGGAGGCGGCCTTTCTGATGTTGTTGGGCCTGGCCATGTGGCTGGTGGCCATTTTGAAGCCTAGGCCTGCAAGCTTGCCTGGCCTTGTCCGTCAACAGGCCTGCTTTCATCCACTAGGACCAGAGCAGGTAGCCACAGCTTTATTAATCTACTGTTTTCTGTGTGGTCTGTTGAATTTAGACTTCATTTAGGGCATGGATGGCATTGGATTGAGTTGGGGAAGTGTGCTTTTTGGGGGTGGCCTTTCTGATGTTGTTGGGCCTGGCCATGTGGCTGGTGGCCATTTTGAAGCCTAGGCCTGCAAGCTTGCCTGGCCTTGTCCACCAACAGGCCTGCTTTCATCAACTAGGACCAGAGCAGGTAGCCACAGCTTTATTAATCTACTGTTTTCTGTGTGGTCTGTTGAATTTAGACTTCATTTAGGGCATGGATGGCATTAGATTGAGTTGGGGAAGTGTGCTTTTTGGGGGTGGCCTTTTCGGTTGTTGTTGGGCCTGGCCATGTGGCTGGTGGGCATTTTGAAGCCTAGGCCTGCAGCCTTGCCTGGCCTTGTCCGGCAACAGGCCTGCTTTCATCCACTAGGACCAGAGCAGGTAGCCACAGCTTTATTAATCTACTGTTTTCTGTGTGGTCTTTTTAATTTAGACTTCATTTAGGGCATGGATGGCATTGGATTGAGTTGGGGAAGTGTGCTTTTTGGAGGCGGCCTTTCTGATGTTGTTGGGCCTGGCCATGTGGCTGGTGGCCATTTTGAAGCATAGGCCTGCAAGCTTGCCTGGCCTTGTCCGCCAACAGGCCTGCTTTCATCCACTAGGACCAGAGCAGGTAGCCACAGCTTTATTAATCTACTGTTTTCTGTGTGGTCTGTTGAATTTAGACTTCATTTAGGGCATGGATGGCATTGGATTGAGTTGGGGAAGTGTGCTTTTTGGGGGTGGCCTTTCTGATGTTGTTGGGCCTGGCCATGTGGCTGGTGGCCATTTTGAAGCCTAGGCCTGCAAGCTTGCCTGGCCTTGTCCACCAACAGGCCTGCTTTCATCCACTAAGACCAGAGCAGGTAGCCACAGCTTTATTAATCTACTGTTTTCTGTGTGGTCTGTTGAATTTAGACTTCATTTAGGGTATGGATGGCATTGGATTGAGTTGGGGAAGTGTGCTTTTTGGGGGTGGCCTTTCTGATGTTGTTGGGCCTGGCGATGTGGCTGGTGGCCATTTTGAAGCCTAGGCCTGCAAGCTTGCCTGGCCTTGTCCGCCAACAGGCCTGCTTTCATCCACTAGGACCAGAGCAGGTAGCCACAGCTTTATTAATATACTGTTTTCTGTGTGGTCTGTTGAATTTAGACTTCATTTAGGCCATGGATGGCATTGGATTGAGTTGGGGAAGTGTGCTTTTTGGGGGTGGCCTTTCTGATGTTGTTGGGCCTGGCCATGTGGCTGGTGGCCATTTTGAAGCCTAGGGCTGCAAGCTTGCCTGGCCTTGTCCGCCAACAGGCCTGCTTTCATCCACTAGGACCAGAGCAGGTAGCCACAGCTTTATTAATCTACTCTTTTCTGTGTGGTCTGTTGAATTTAGACTTCAATTAGGGCATGGATGGCATTGGATTGAGTTGGGGAAGTGTGCTTTTTGGGGGTGGCCTTTTCGGTTGTTGTTGGGCCTGGCCATGTGGCTGGTGGGCATTTTGAAGCCTAGGCCTGCAGGTTTGCCTGGCCTTGTCCGGCAACAGGCCTGCTTTCATCCACTAGGACCAGAGCAGGTAGCCACAGCTTTATTAATCTACTGTTTTCTGTGTGGTCTTTTTAATTTAGACTTCATTTAGGGCATGGATGGCATTGGATTGAGTTGGGGAAGTGTGCTTTTTGGGGGTGGCCTTTCTGATGTTGTTGGGCCTGGCCATGTGGCTGGTGGCCATTTTGAAGCCTAGGCCTGCAAGCTTGCCTGGCCTTGTCCACCAACAGGCCTGCTTTCATCCACTAGGACCAGAGCAGGTAGCCACAGCTTTATTAATCTACTGTTTTCTGTGTGGTCTGTTGAATTTAGACTTCATTTAGGGCATGGATGGCATTGGATTGAGTTGGGGAAGTGTGCTTTTTGGGGGTGGCCTTTTCGGTTGTTGTTGGGCCTGGCCATGTGGCTGGTGGGCATTTTGAAGCCTAGGCCTGCAGGCTTGCCTGGCCTTGTCCGGCAACAGGCCTGCTTTCATCCACTAGGACCAGAGCAGGTAGCCACAGCTTTATTAATCTACTGTTTTCTGTGTGGTCTTTTTAATTTAGACTTCATTTAGGGCATGGATGGCATTGGATTGAGTTGGGGAAGTGTGCTTTTTGGAGGCGGCCTTTCTGATGTTGTTGGGCCTGGCCATGTGGCTGGTGGCCATTTTGAAGCCTAGGCCTGCAAGCTTGCCTGGCCTTGTCCGCCAACAGGCCTGCTTTCATCCACTAGGACCAGAGCAGGTAGCCACAGCTTTATTAATCTACTGTTTTCTGTGTGGTCTGTTGAATTTAGACTTCATTTAGGGCATGGATGGCATTGGATTGAGTTGGGGAAGTGTGCTTTTTGGGGGTGGCCTTTCTGATGTTGTTGGGCCTGGCCATGTGGCTGGTGGCCATTTTGAAGCCTAGGCCTGCAAGCTTGCCTGGCCTTGTCCACCAACAGGCCTGCTTTCATCCACTAGGACCAGAGCAGGTAGCCACAGCTTTATTAATCTACTGTTTTCTGTGTGGTCTGTTGAATTTAGACTTCATTTAGGGCATGGATGGCATTAGATTGAGTTGGGGAAGTGTGCTTTTTGGGGGTGGCCTTTTCGGTTGTTGTTGGGCCTGGCCATGTGGCTGGTGGGCATTTTGAAGCCTAGGCCTGCAGGCTTGCCTGGCCTTGTCCGGCAACAGGCCTGCTTTCATCCACTAGGACCAGAGCAGGTAGCCACAGCTTTATTAATCTACTGTTTTCTGTGTGGTCTTTTTAATTTAGACTTCATTTAGGGCATGGATGGCATTGGATTGAGTTGGGGAAGTGTGCTTTTTGGAGGCGGCCTTTCTGATGTTGTTGGGCCTGGCCATGTGGCTGGTGGCCATTTTGAAGCCTAGGCCTGCAAGCTTGCCTGGCCTTGTCCGCCAACAGGCCTGCTTTCATCCACTAGGACCAGAGCAGGTAGCCACAGCTTTATTAATCTACTGTTTTCTGTGTGGTCTTTTTAATTTAGACTTCATTTAGGGCGTGGATGGCATTGGATTGAGTTGGGGAAGTGTGCTTTTTGGGGGTGGCCTTTCTGATGTTGTTGGGCCTGGCCATGTGGCTGGTGGCCATTTTGAAGCCTAGGCCTGCAAGCTTGCCTGGCCTTGTCCACCAACAGGCCTGCTTTCATCCACTAGGACCAGAGCAGGTAGCCACAGCTTTATTAATCTACTGTTTTCTGTGTGGTCTGTTGAATTTAGACTTCATTTAGGGCATGGATGGCATTGGATTGAGTTGGGGAAGTGTGCTTTTTGGGGGTGGCCTTTTCGGTTGTTGTTGGGCCTGGCCATGTGGCTGGTGGGCATTTTGAAGCCTAGGCCTGCAGGCTTGCCTGGCCTTGTCCGGCAACAGGCCTGCTTTCATCCACTAGGACCAGAGCAGGTAGCCACAGCTTTATTAATCTACTGTTTTCTGTGTGGTCTTTTTAATTTAGACTTCATTTAGGGCATGGATGGCATTGGATTGAGTTGGGGAAGTGTGCTTTTTGGAGGCGGCCTTTCTGATGTTGTTGGGCCTGGCCATGTGGCTGGTGGCCATTTTGAAGCCTAGGCCTGCAAGCTTGCCTGGCCTTGTCCGCCAACAGGCCTGCTTTCATCCACTAGGACCAGAGCAGGTAGCCACAGCTTTATTAATCTACTGTTTTCTGTGTGGTCTGTTGAATTTAGACTTCATTTAGGGCATGGATGGCATTGGATTGAGTTGGGGAAGTGTGCTTTTTGGGGGTGGCCTTTCTGATGTTGTTGGGCCTGGCCATGTGGCTGGTGGCCATTTTGAAGCCTAGGCCTGCAAGCTTGCCTGGCCTTGTCCACCAACAGGCCTGCTTTCATCCACTAGGACCAGAGCAGGTAGCCACAGCTTTATTAATCTACTGTTTTCTGTGTGGTCTGTTGAATTTAGACTTCATTTAGGGCATGGATGGCATTAGATTGAGTTGGGGAAGTGTGCTTTTTGGGGGTGGCCTTTTCGGTTGTTGTTGGGCCTGGCCATGTGGCTGGTGGGCATTTTGAAGCCTAGGCCTGCAGGCTTGCCTGGCCTTGTCCGGCAACAGGCCTGCTTTCATCCACTAGGACCAGAGCAGGTAGCCACAGCTTTATTAATCTACTGTTTTCTGTGTGGTCTTTTTAATTTAGACTTCATTTAGGGCATGGATGGCATTGGATTGAGTTGGGGAAGTGTGCTTTTTGGAGGCGGCCTTTCTGATGTTGTTGGGCCTGGCCATGTGGCTGGTGGCCATTTTGAAGCCTAGGCCTGCAAGCTTGCCTGGCCTTGTCCGCCAACAGGCCTGCTTTCATCCACTAGGACCAGAGCAGGTAGCCACAGCTTTATTAATCTACTGTTTTCTGTGTGGTCTGTTGAATTTAGACTTCATTTAGGGCATGGATGGCATTGGATTGAGTTGGGAAAGTGTGCTTTTTGGGGGTGGCCTTTCTGATGTTGTTGGGCCTGGCCATGTGGCTGGTGGCCATTTTGAAGCCTAGGCCTGCAAGCTTGCCTGGCCTTGTCCACCAACAGGCCTGCTTTCATCCACTAAGACCAGAGCAGGTAGCCACAGCTTTATTAATCTACTGTTTTCTGTGTGGTCTGTTGAATTTAGACTTCATTTAGGGTATGGATGGCATTGGATTGAGTTGGGGAAGTGTGCTTTTTGGGGGTGGCCTTTCTGATGTTGTTGGGCCTGGCCATGTGGCTGGTGGCCATTTTGAAGCCTAGGCCTACAAGCTTGCCTGGCCTTGTCCGCCAACAGGCCTGCTTTCATCCACTAGGACCAGAGCAGGTAGCCACAGCTTTATTAATATACTGTTTTCTGTGTGGTCTGTTGAATTTAGACTTCATTTAGGGCATGGATGGCATTGGATTGAGTTGGGGAAGTGTGCTTTTTGGGGGTGGCCTTTCTGATGTTGTTGGGCCTGGCCATGTGGCTGGTGGCCATTTTGAAGCCTAGGGCTGCAAGCTTGCCTGGCCTTGTCCGCCAACAGGCCTGCTTTCATCCACTAGGACCAGAGCAGGTAGCCACAGCTTTATTAATCTACTCTTTTCTGTGTGGTCTGTTGAATTTAGACTTCATTTAGGGCATGGATGGCATTGGATTGAGTTGGGGAAGTGTGCTTTTTGGGGGTGGCCTTTTCGGTTGTTGTTGGGCCTGGCCATGTGGCTGGTGGGCATTTTGAAGCCTAGGCCTGCAGGCTTGCCTGGCCTTGTCCGGCAACAGGCCTGCTTTCATCCACTAGGACCAGAGCAGGTAGCCACAGCTTTATTAATCTACTGTTTTCTGTGTGGTCTTTTTAATTTAGACTTCATTTAGGGCATGGATGGCATTGGATTGAGTTGGGGAAGTGTGCTTTTTGGAGGCGGCCTTTCTGATGTTGTTGGGCCTGGCCATGTGGCTGGTGGCCATTTTGAAGCCTAGGCCTGCAAGCTTGCCTGGCCTTGTCCACCAACAGGCCTGCTTTCATCCACTAGGACCAGAGCAGGTAGCCACAGCTTTATTAATCTACTGTTTTCTGTGTGGTCTGTTGAATTTAGACTTCATTTAGGGCATGGATGGCATTGGATTGAGTTGGGGAAGTGTGCTTTTTGGGGGTGGCCTTTTCGGTTGTTGTTGGGCCTGGCCATGTGGCTGGTGGGCATTTTGAAGCCTAGGCCTGCAGGCTTGCCTGGCCTTGTCCGGCAACAGGCCTGCTTTCATCCACTAGGACCAGAGCAGGTAGCCACAGCTTTATTAATCTACTGTTTTCTGTGTGGTCTTTTTAATTTAGACTTCATTTAGGGCATGGATGGCATTGGATTGAGTTGGGGAAGTGTGCTTTTTGGAGGCGGCCTTTCTGATGTTGTTGGGCCTGGCCAAGTGGCTGGTGGCCATTTTGAAGCCTAGGCCTGCAAGCTTGCCTGGCCTTGTCCGCCAACAGGCCTGCTTTCATCCACTAGGACCAGAGCAGGTAGCCACAGCTTTATTAATCTACTGTTTTCTGTGTGGTCTGTTGAATTTAGACTTCATTTAGGGCATGGATGGCATTGGATTGAGTTGGGGAAGTGTGCTTTTTGGAGGCGGCCTTTCTGATGTTGTTGGGCCTGGCCATGTGGCTGGTGGGCATTTTGAAGCCTAGGCCTGCAGGCTTGCCTGGCCTTGTCCGGCAACAGGCCTGCTTTCATCCACTAGGACCAGAGCAGGTAGCCACAGCTTTATTAATCTACTGTTTTCTGTGTGGTCTTTTTAATTTAGACTTCATTTAGGGCATGGATGGCATTGGATTGAGTTGGGGAAGTGTGCTTTTTGGAGGCGGCCTTTCTGATGTTGTTGGGCCTGGCCAAGTGGCTGGTGGCCATTTTGAAGCCTAGGCCTGCAAGCTTGCCTGGCCTTGTCCGCCAACAGGCCTGCTTTCATCCACTAGGACCAGAGCAGGTAGCCACAGCTTTATTAATCTACTGTTTTCTGTGTGGTCTGTTGAATTTAGACTTCATTTAGGGCATGGATGGCATTGGATTGAGTTGGGGAAGTGTGCTTTTTGGGGGTGGCCTTTCTGATGTTGTTGGGCCTGGCCATGTGGCTGGTGGCCATTTTGAAGCCTAGGCCTGCAAGCTTGCCTGGCCTTGTCCACCAACAGGCCTGCTTTCATCCACTAAGACCAGAGCAGGTAGCCACAGCTTTATTAATCTACTGTTTTCTGTGTGGTCTGTTGAATTTAGACTTCATTTATGGCATGGATGGCATTGGATTGAGTTGGGGAAGTGTGCTTTTTAGGGGTGGCCTTTCTGATGTTGTTGGGCCTGGCCATGTGGCTGCTCGCCATTTTGAAGCCTAGGCCTGCAAGCTTGCCTGGCCTTGTCCGCCAACAGGCCTGCTTTCATCCACTAGGACCAGAGCAGGTAGCCACAGCTTTATTAATCTACTGTTTTCTGTGTGGTCTGTTGAATTTAGACTTCATTTAGGGCATGGATGGCATTGGATTGAGTTGGGGAAGTGTGCTTTTTGGGGGTGGCCTTTTCGGTTGTTGTTGGGCCTGGCCATGTGGCTGGTGGGCATTTTGAAGCCTAGGCCTGCAGGCTTGCCTGGCCTTGTCCGGCAACTGGCCTGCTTTCATCCACTAGGACCAGAGCAGGTAGCCACAGCTTTATTAATCTACTGTTTTCTGTGTGGTCTTTTTAATTTAGACTTCATTTAGGGCATGGATGGCATTGGATTGAGTTGGGGAAGTGTGCTTTTTGGAGGCGGCCTTTCTGATGTTGTTGGGCCTGGCCATGTGGCTGGTGGCCATTTTGAAGCCTAGGCCTGCAAGCTTGCCTGGCCTTGTCCGCCAACAGGCCTGCTTTCATCCACTAGGACCAGAGCAGGTAGCCACAGCTTTATTAATCTACTGTTTTCTGTGTGGTCTGTTGAATTTAGACTTCATTTAGGGCATGGATGGCATTGGATTGAGTTGGGGAAGTGTGCTTTTTGGGGGTGGCCTTTCTGATGTTGTTGGGCCTGGCCATGTGGCTGGTGGCCATTTTGAAGCCTAGGCCTGCAAGCTTGCCTGGCCTTGTCCACCAACAGGCCTGCTTTCATCCACTAGGACCAGAGCAGGTAGCCACAGCTTTATTAATCTACTGTTTTCTGTGTGGTCTGTTGAATTTAGACTTCATTTAGGGCATGGATGGCATTGGATTGAGTTGGGGAAGTGTGCTTTTTGGGGGTGGCCTTTTCGGTTGTTGTTGGGCCTGGCCATGTGGCTGGTGGGCATTTTGAAGCCTAGGCCTGCAGGCTTGCCTGGCCTTGTCCGGCAACAGGCCTGCTTTCATCCACTAGGACCAGAGCAGGTAGCCACAGCTTTATTAATCTACTGTTTTCTGTGTGGTCTTTTTAATTTAGACTTCATTTAGGGCATGGATGGCATTGGATTGAGTTGGGGAAGTGTGCTTTTTGGAGGCGGCCTTTCTGATGTTGTTGGGCCTGGCCATGTGGCTGGTGGCCATTTTGAAGCCTAGGCCTGCAAGGAGAGGAAATGGAGGGCGTCCTATTCAGCTTCCTCTAAAGTGATTTACAAAGAAGAATTAAAACTTTATCATGCAAACTGCAAACGTGCTAAGGCCTCCTACACTGTTTCCGCAATCACTTCAGTGCAAAACTGTCCCCGAACTCTTTTTGCCACAGTTAAAAAACTCACAGGAGCTGATACTGTCCCCGCACTGCCGGCTTTAGATGCCACACAATGTAATGCCATTGCTGACTTTTTTGTATCTAAGGTTGAGGGCATCCATCAATCTCTTGCTTCCCTTCCCTCTCCAACTGATTTCTCTCTACACGGTTTGTATTGTAATACCTCCACCTTCCCCACTGAGTTTATTTACAACTGGACACCATTTGACGACTCTTCCTTCCTATCCTGCTTAAAAAGCATCAGGTCTGGATCTCCGCGGGACCCAGTCCCCATGAAGATACTCAAACAACTTGACCTTGAACCACGAAGATTCCTAATGAAGCTATTAAACGTCTCGCTCACCGAATCTCGAGTGGAACAGGATTGGAAACATGCCATGGTCGTCCCCCTGCTTAAAAAATCTGGTGCTGACATCACAAATCTTGCCAACTTCAGGCCTATATCCCTGCTGCCAGTCTGTTCTAAAATTCTAGAACGCCATGTTAACACCCAGCTTAATGAGTTTGTTGAAAACATGGGATATCTCCATCCGTCCCAATCAGGCTTTCGCGCCAATTACTCCACCGAATCCGCACTCCTAGGGGTAACTGAGCGACTCCGACACGGTATCGATGGCGGTGAGACCTTTGCGCTGATTCTTCTTGACTTAAGCGCTGCTTTCGATACCTTGTCCCACTCCATCCTATTGGAGTCTCTCGGTTCCCTCGGTGTTGCTGGATCTGCGCTCGCCTGGGTGTCCTCATTTCTTAATGAGCGCACCTTTCAAGTTTTCTCAAACAAAGCTGAATCTGCGATTCATTCCTCTGCCTTCGGCGTCCCCCAAGGGTCTATATTGAGCCCTCTGTTGTTTAATATTTACATCAGACCACTTGCTTCTATCGTAGAGGACGCCGGTCTGTCTATATACTCATACGCAGACGACACGCAGATTGTGTTCTCTTTGTCTAGCAGCAGAGCTCAGGACACCTCTGCCCTCAAAATCGGCCTCTCTCGCGTTGCAGCTTGGATGCAAATGCATCTGTTAAAGCTCAATGGAGACAAGACCGAGGTGATCATACTAGGCAAACAAAAAGATCTTTGGGGTCCACGACATTGGCCCAGTGACATGGGTCCTCTGCCTACCCCCGTGCCTGTTGCTCGCAACCTCGGTGTCCTAATCGACGACAAACTCTCGATGAGGCAGCAGGCAACTAAGGTTGCTGCGATCTGCTTTAACACTCTTCGCTGGTTGCAAAAGATCATATGGATGCTGCCTGAGTCCACTCGTAGAACTGTCGTACAGGCCCTTGTGATGTCCCATATCGACTATGGCAATGTGCTTTATCTAGGAGCAGATAAAGCTACAATCAATAAACTCCAGGTTGTACAGAACTCAGCCGCCCGCCTGTTGCGTAATGTCCCAAGGAGAATGTCCGCAATGCAGGCTCTATATGACCTCCATTGGTTAAAAATCTCGGATCGAGTGGCCTTCAAAACTTTGTGCATCCTCTTCAAAATTCGCCAAGGCTCCGCTCCGGCCTACTTGCACAATCTTGTGCAGCCATATCAGCCTGGCCGCCTTTTGAGGTCATCCAACAGTGGCAATCTTGTGATTCCCAGAATCCGACTGACAAAAATGGGAGGCCGTTCATTCGCATATCTGGGTCCCAAGATGTGGAATGCTCTCCCATTGGCGCTTAAAACAGAAACCAGTCTTCTGGTTTTCCGCAAAAAACTGAAGACCCTCCTGTTCTAGTTCCTGATTCCTCCGGTCTAGTGTCTCCCTTTTGCAATTACTTGTTTTTCGATTTCTCCTCCAGTCTATCCCTGGCGCCGGGAAACCCACTGCGGGTAGCTGCGCGCAATATAAGTTCAATAAAAAAAAAAAAAGCTTGCCTGGCCTTGTCCACCAACAGGCCTGCTTTCATCCACTAGGACCAGAGCAGGTAGCCACAGCTTTATTAATCTACTGTTTTCTGTGTGGTCTGTTGAATTTAGACTTCATTTAGGGCATGGATGGCATTGGATTGAGTTGGGGAAGTGTGCTTTTTGGGGGTGGCCTTTCTGATGTTGTTGGGCCTGGCCATGTGGCTGGTGGCCATTTTGAAGCCTAGGCCTGCAAGCTTGCCTGGCCTTGTCCACCAACAGGCCTGCTTTCATCCACTAAGACCAGAGCAGGTAGCCACAGCTTTATTAATCTACTGTTTTCTGTGTGGTCTGTTGAATTTAGACTTCATTTAGGGCATGGATGGCATTGGATTGAGTTGGGGAAGTGTGCTTTTTGGGGGTGGCCTTTTCGGTTGTTGTTGGGCCTGGCCATGTGGCTGGTGGGCATTTTGAAGCCTAGGCCTGCAAGCTTGCCTGGCCTTGTCCGCCAACAGGCCTGCTTTCATCCACTAGGACCAGAGCAGGTAGCCACAGCTTTATTAATCTACTGTTTTCTGTGTGGTCTGTTGATTTTAGACTTCATTTAGGGCATGGATGGCATTGGATTGAGTTGGGGAAGTGTGCTTTTTGGAGGCGGCCTTTCTGATGTTGTTGGGCCTGGCCATGTGGCTGGTGGCCATTTTGAAGCCTAGGCCTGCAAGCTTGCCTGGCCTTGTCCGCCAACAGGCCTGCTTTCATCCACTAGGGCCAGAGCAGGTAGCCACAGCTTTATTAATCTACTGTTTTCTGTGTGGTCTTTTTAATTTAGACTTCATTTAGGGCATGGATGGCATTGGATTGAGTTGGGGAAGTGTGCTTTTTGGAGGCGGCCTTTCTGATGTTGTTGGGCCTGGCCATGTGGCTGGTGGCCATTTTGAAGCCTAGGCCTGCAAGCTTGCCTGGCCTTGTCCGCCAACAGGCCTGCTTTCATCCACTAGGACCAGAGCAGGTAGCCACAGCTTTATTAATCTACTGTTTTCTGTGTGGTCTGTTGAATTTAGACTTCATTTAGGGCATTGATGGCATTGGATTGAGTTGGGGAAGTGTGCTTTTTGGGGGTGGCCTTTCTGATGTTGTTGGGCCTGGCCATGTGGCTGGTGGCCATTTTGAAGCCTAGGCCTGCAAGCTTGCCTGGCCTTGTCCACCAACAGGCCTGCTTTCATCCACTAGGACCAGAGCAGGTAGCCACAGCTTTATTAATCTACTGTTTTCTGTGTGGTCTGTTGAATTTAGACTTCATTTAGGGCATGGATGGCATTAGATTGAGTTGGGGAAGTGTGCTTTTTGGGGGTGGCCTTTTCGGTTGTTGTTGGGCCTGGCCATGTGGCTGGTGGGCATTTTGAAGCCTAGGCCTGCAGGCTTGCCTGGCCTTGTCCGGCAACAGGCCTGCTTTCATCCACTAGGACCAGAGCAGGTAGCCACAGCTTTATTAATCTACTGTTTTCTGTGTGGTCTTTTTAATTTAGACTTCATTTAGGGCATGGATGGCATTGGATTGAGTTGGGGAAGTGTGCTTTTTGGAGGCGGCCTTTCTGATGTTGTTGGGCCTGGCCATGTGGCTGGTGGCCATTTTGAAGCCTAGGCCTGCAAGCTTGCCTGGCCTTGTCCGCCAACAGGCCTGCTTTCATCCACTAGGACCAGAGCAGGTAGCCACAGCTTTATTAATCTACTGTTTTCTGTGTGGTCTGTTGAATTTAGACTTCATTTAGGGCATGGATGGCATTGGATTGAGTTGGGGAAGTGTGCTTTTTGGGGGTGGCCTTTCTGATGTTGTTGGGCCTGGCCATGTGGCTGGTGGCCATTTTGAAGCCTAGGCCTGCAAGCTTGCCTGGCCTTGTCCACCAACAGGCCTGCTTTCATCCACTAAGACCAGAGCAGGTAGCCACAGCTTTATTAATCTACTGTTTTCTGTGTGGTCTGTTGAATTTAGACTTCATTTAGGGTATGGATGGCATTGGATTGAGTTGGGGAAGTGTGCTTTTTGGGGGTGGCCTTTCTGATGTTGTTGGGCCTGGCCATGTGGCTGGTGGCCATTTTGAAGCCTAGGCCTGCAAGCTTGCCTGGCCTTGTCCGCCAACAGGCCTGCTTTCATCCACTAGGACCAGAGCAGGTAGCCACAGCTTTATTAATATACTGTTTTCTGTGTGGTCTGTTGAATTTAGACTTCATTTAGGGCATGGATGGCATTGGATTGAGTTGGGGAAGTGTGCTTTTTGGGGGTGGCCTTTCTGATGTTGTTGGGCCTGGCCATGTGGCTGGTGGCCATTTTGAAGCCTAGGGCTGCAAGCTTGCCTGGCCTTGTCCGCCAACAGGCCTGCTTTCATCCACTAGGACCAGAGCAGGTAGCCACAGCTTTATTAATCTACTCTTTTCTGTGTGGTCTGTTGAATTTAGACTTCATTTAGGGCATGGATGGCATTGGATTGAGTTGGGGAAGTGTGCTTTTTGGGGGTGGCCTTTTCGGTTGTTGTTGGGCCTGGCCATGTGGCTGGTGGGCATTTTGAAGCCTAGGCCTGCAGGCTTGCCTGGCCTTGTCCGGCAACAGGCCTGCTTTCATCCACTAGGACCAGAGCAGGTAGCCACAGCTTTATTAATCTACTGTTTTCTGTGTGGTCTTTTTAATTTAGACTTCATTTAGGGCATGGATGGCATTGGATTGAGTTGGGGAAGTGTGCTTTTTGGGGGTGGCCTTTCTGATGTTGTTGGGCCTGGCCATGTGGCTGGTGGCCATTTTGAAGCCTAGGCCTGCAAGCTTGCCTGGCCTTGTCCACCAACAGGCCTGCTTTCATCCACTAGGACCAGAGCAGGTAGCCACAGCTTTATTAATCTACTGTTTTCTGTGTGGTCTGTTGAATTTAGACTTCATTTAGGGCATGGATGGCATTGGATTGAGTTGGGGAAGTGTGCTTTTTGGGGGTGGCCTTTTCGGTTGTTGTTGGGCCTGGCCATGTGGCTGGTGGGCATTTTGAAGCCTAGGCCTGCAGGCTTGCCTGGCCTTGTCCGGCAACAGGCCTGCTTTCATCCACTAGGACCAGAGCAGGTAGCCACAGCTTTATTAATCTACTGTTTTCTGTGTGGTCTTTTTAATTTAGACTTCATTTAGGGCATGGATGGCATTGGATTGAGTTGGGGAAGTGTGCTTTTTGGAGGCGGCCTTTCTGATGTTGTTGGGCCTGGCCATGTGGCTGGTGGCCATTTTGAAGCCTAGGCCTGCAAGCTTGCCTGGCCTTGTCCGCCAACAGGCCTGCTTTCATCCACTAGGACCAGAGCAGGTAGCCACAGCTTTATTAATCTACTGTTTTCTGTGTGGTCTGTTGAATTTAGACTTCATTTAGGGCATGGATGGCATTGGATTGAGTTGGGGAAGTGTGCTTTTTGGGGGTGGCCTTTCTGATGTTGTTGGGCCTGGCCATGTGGCTGGTGGCCATTTTGAAGCCTAGGCCTGCAAGCTTGCCTGGCCTTGTCCACCAACAGGCCTGCTTTCATCCACTAGGACCAGAGCAGGTAGCCACAGCTTTATTAATCTACTGTTTTCTGTGTGGTCTGTTGAATTTAGACTTCATTTAGGGCATGGATGGCATTAGATTGAGTTGGGGAAGTGTGCTTTTTGGGGGTGGCCTTTTCGGTTGTTGTTGGGCCTGGCCATGTGGCTGGTGGGCATTTTGAAGCCTAGGCCTGCAGGCTTGCCTGGCCTTGTCCGGCAACAGGCCTGCTTTCATCCACTAGGACCAGAGCAGGTAGCCACAGCTTTATTAATCTACTGTTTTCTGTGTGGTCTTTTTAATTTAGACTTCATTTAGGGCATGGATGGCATTGGATTGAGTTGGGGAAGTGTGCTTTTTGGAGGCGGCCTTTCTGATGTTGTTGGGCCTGGCCATGTGGCTGGTGGCCATTTTGAAGCCTAGGCCTGCAAGCTTGCCTGGCCTTGTCCGCCAACAGGCCTGCTTTCATCCACTAGGACCAGAGCAGGTAGCCACAGCTTTATTAATCTACTGTTTTCTGTGTGGTCTGTTGAATTTAGACTTCATTTAGGGCATGGATGGCATTGGATTGAGTTGGGGAAGTGTGCTTTTTGGGGGTGGCCTTTCTGATGTTGTTGGGCCTGGCCATGTGGCTGGTGGCCATTTTGAAGCCTAGGCCTGCAAGCTTGCCTGGCCTTGTCCACCAACAGGCCTGCTTTCATCCACTAAGACCAGAGCAGGTAGCCACAGCTTTATTAATCTACTGTTTTCTGTGTGGTCTGTTGAATTTAGACTTCATTTAGGGTATGGATGGCATTGGATTGAGTTGGGGAAGTGTGCTTTTTGGGGATGGCCTTTCTGATGTTGTTGGGCCTGGCCATGTGGCTGGTGGCCATTTTGAAGCCTAGGCCTGCAAGCTTGCCTGGCCTTGTCCGCCAACAGGCCTGCTTTCATCCACTAGGACCAGAGCAGGTAGCCACAGCTTTATTAATATACTGTTTTCTGTGTGGTCTGTTGAATTTAGACTTCATTTAGGGCATGGATGGCATTGGATTGAGTTGGGGAAGTGTGCTTTTTGGGGGTGGCCTTTCTGATGTTGTTGGGCCTGGCCATGTGGCTGGTGGGCATTTTGAAGCCTAGGCCTGCAGGCTTGCCTGGCCTTGTCCGGCAACAGGCCTGCTTTCATCCACTAGGACCAGAGCAGGTAGCCACAGCTTTATTAATCTACTGTTTTCTGTGTGGTCTTTTTAATTTAGACTTCATTTAGGGCATGGATGGCATTGGATTGAGTTGGGGAAGTGTGCTTTTTGGAGGCGGCCTTTCTGATGTTGTTGGGCCTGGCCATGTGGCTGGTGGCCATTTTGAAGCCTAGGCCTGCAAGCTTGCCTGGCCTTGTCCACCAACAGGCCTGCTTTCATCCACTAGGACCAGAGCAGGTAGCCACAGCTTTATTAATCTACTGTTTTCTGTGTGGTCTGTTGAATTTAGACTTCATTTAGGGCATGGATGGCATTGGATTGAGTTGGGGAAGTGTGCTTTTTGGGGGTGGCCTTTTCGGTTGTTGTTGGGCCTGGCCATGTGGCTGGTGGGCATTTTGAAGCCTAGGCCTGCAGGCTTGCCTGGCCTTGTCCGGCAACAGGCCTGCTTTCATCCACTAGGACCAGAGCAGGTAGCCACAGCTTTATTAATCTACTGTTTTCTGTGTGGTCTTTTTAATTTAGACTTCATTTAGGGCATGGATGGCATTGGATTGAGTTGGGGAAGTGTGCTTTTTGGAGGCGGCCTTTCTGATGTTGTTGGGCCTGGCCAAGTGGCTGGTGGCCATTTTGAAGCCTAGGCCTGCAAGCTTGCCTGGCCTTGTCCGCCAACAGGCCTGCTTTCATCCACTAGGACCAGAGCAGGTAGCCACAGCTTTATTAATCTACTGTTTTCTGTGTGGTCTGTTGAATTTAGACTTCATTTAGGGCATGGATGGCATTGGATTGAGTTGGGGAAGTGTGCTTTTTGGAGGCGGCCTTTCTGATGTTGTTGGGCCTGGCCATGTGGCTGGTGGGCATTTTGAAGCCTAGGCCTGCAGGCTTGCCTGGCCTTGTCCGGCAACAGGCCTGCTTTCATCCACTAGGACCAGAGCAGGTAGCCACAGCTTTATTAATCTACTGTTTTCTGTGTGGTCTTTTTAATTTAGACTTCATTTAGGGCATGGATGGCATTGGATTGAGTTGGGGAAGTGTGCTTTTTGGAGGCGGCCTTTCTGATGTTGTTGGGCCTGGCCAAGTGGCTGGTGGCCATTTTGAAGCCTAGGCCTGCAAGCTTGCCTGGCCTTGTCCGCCAACAGGCCTGCTTTCATCCACTAGGACCAGAGCAGGTAGCCACAGCTTTATTAATCTACTGTTTTCTGTGTGGTCTGTTGAATTTAGACTTCATTTAGGGCATGGATGGCATTGGATTGAGTTGGGGAAGTGTGCTTTTTGGGGGTGGCCTTTCTGATGTTGTTGGGCCTGGCCATGTGGCTGGTGGCCATTTTGAAGCCTAGGCCTGCAAGCTTGCCTGGCCTTGTCCACCAACAGGCCTGCTTTCATCCACTAAGACCAGAGCAGGTAGCCACAGCTTTATTAATCTACTGTTTTCTGTGTGGTCTGTTGAATTTAGACTTCATTTATGGCATGGATGGCATTGGATTGAGTTGGGGAAGTGTGCTTTTTAGGGGTGGCCTTTCTGATGTTGTTGGGCCTGGCCATGTGGCTGCTCGCCATTTTGAAGCCTAGGCCTGCAAGCTTGCCTGGCCTTGTCCGCCAACAGGCCTGCTTTCATCCACTAGGACCAGAGCAGGTAGCCACAGCTTTATTAATCTACTGTTTTCTGTGTGGTCTGTTGAATTTAGACTTCATTTAGGGCATGGATGGCATTGGATTGAGTTGGGGAAGTGTGCTTTTTGGGGGTGGCCTTTTCGGTTGTTGTTGGGCCTGGCCATGTGGCTGGTGGGCATTTTGAAGCCTAGGCCTGCAGGCTTGCCTGGCCTTGTCCGGCAACTGGCCTGCTTTCATCCACTAGGACCAGAGCAGGTAGCCACAGCTTTATTAATCTACTGTTTTCTGTGTGGTCTTTTTAATTTAGACTTCATTTAGGGCATGGATGGCATTGGATTGAGTTGGGGAAGTGTGCTTTTTGGAGGCGGCCTTTCTGATGTTGTTGGGCCTGGCCATGTGGCTGGTGGCCATTTTGAAGCCTAGGCCTGCAAGCTTGCCTGGCCTTGTCCGCCAACAGGCCTGCTTTCATCCACTAGGACCAGAGCAGGTAGCCACAGCTTTATTAATCTACTGTTTTCTGTGTGGTCTGTTGAATTTAGACTTCATTTAGGGCATGGATGGCATTGGATTGAGTTGGGGAAGTGTGCTTTTTGGGGGTGGCCTTTCTGATGTTGTTGGGCCTGGCCATGTGGCTGGTGGCCATTTTGAAGCCTAGGCCTGCAAGCTTGCCTGGCCTTGTCCACCAACAGGCCTGCTTTCATCCACTAGGACCAGAGCAGGTAGCCACAGCTTTATTAATCTACTGTTTTCTGTGTGGTCTGTTGAATTTAGACTTCATTTAGGGCATGGATGGCATTGGATTGAGTTGGGGAAGTGTGCTTTTTGGGGGTGGCCTTTTCGGTTGTTGTTGGGCCTGGCCATGTGGCTGGTGGGCATTTTGAAGCCTAGGCCTGCAGGCTTGCCTGGCCTTGTCCGGCAACAGGCCTGCTTTCATCCACTAGGACCAGAGCAGGTAGCCACAGCTTTATTAATCTACTGTTTTCTGTGTGGTCTTTTTAATTTAGACTTCATTTAGGGCATGGATGGCATTGGATTGAGTTGGGGAAGTGTGCTTTTTGGAGGCGGCCTTTCTGATGTTGTTGGGCCTGGCCATGTGGCTGGTGGCCATTTTGAAGCCTAGGCCTGCAAGGAGAGGAAATGGAGGGCGTCCTATTCAGCTTCCTCTAAAGTGATTTACAAAGAAGAATTAAAACTTTATCATGCAAACTGCAAACGTGCTAAGGCCTCCTACACTGTTTCCGCAATCACTTCAGTGCAAAACTGTCCCCGAACTCTTTTTGCCACAGTTAAAAAACTCACAGGAGCTGATACTGTCCCCGCACTGCCGGCTTTAGATGCCACACAATGTAATGCCATTGCTGACTTTTTTGTATCTAAGGTTGAGGGCATCCATCAATCTCTTGCTTCCCTTCCCTCTCCAACTGATTTCTCTCTACACGGTTTGTATTGTAATACCTCCACCTTCCCCACTGAGTTTATTTACAACTGGACACCATTTGACGACTCTTCCTTCCTATCCTGCTTAAAAAGCATCAGGTCTGGATCTCCGCGGGACCCAGTCCCCATGAAGATACTCAAACAACTTGACCTTGAACCACGAAGATTCCTAATGAAGCTATTAAACGTCTCGCTCACCGAATCTCGAGTGGAACAGGATTGGAAACATGCCATGGTCGTCCCCCTGCTTAAAAAATCTGGTGCTGACATCACAAATCTTGCCAACTTCAGGCCTATATCCCTGCTGCCAGTCTGTTCTAAAATTCTAGAACGCCATGTTAACACCCAGCTTAATGAGTTTGTTGAAAACATGGGATATCTCCATCCGTCCCAATCAGGCTTTCGCGCCAATTACTCCACCGAATCCGCACTCCTAGGGGTAACTGAGCGACTCCGACACGGTATCGATGGCGGTGAGACCTTTGCGCTGATTCTTCTTGACTTAAGCGCTGCTTTCGATACCTTGTCCCACTCCATCCTATTGGAGTCTCTCGGTTCCCTCGGTGTTGCTGGATCTGCGCTCGCCTGGGTGTCCTCATTTCTTAATGAGCGCACCTTTCAAGTTTTCTCAAACAAAGCTGAATCTGCGATTCATTCCTCTGCCTTCGGCGTCCCCCAAGGGTCTATATTGAGCCCTCTGTTGTTTAATATTTACATCAGACCACTTGCTTCTATCGTAGAGGACGCCGGTCTGTCTATATACTCATACGCAGACGACACGCAGATTGTGTTCTCTTTGTCTAGCAGCAGAGCTCAGGACACCTCTGCCCTCAAAATCGGCCTCTCTCGCGTTGCAGCTTGGATGCAAATGCATCTGTTAAAGCTCAATGGAGACAAGACCGAGGTGATCATACTAGGCAAACAAAAAGATCTTTGGGGTCCACGACATTGGCCCAGTGACATGGGTCCTCTGCCTACCCCCGTGCCTGTTGCTCGCAACCTCGGTGTCCTAATCGACGACAAACTCTCGATGAGGCAGCAGGCAACTAAGGTTGCTGCGATCTGCTTTAACACTCTTCGCTGGTTGCAAAAGATCATATGGATGCTGCCTGAGTCCACTCGTAGAACTGTCGTACAGGCCCTTGTGATGTCCCATATCGACTATGGCAATGTGCTTTATCTAGGAGCAGATAAAGCTACAATCAATAAACTCCAGGTTGTACAGAACTCAGCCGCCCGCCTGTTGCGTAATGTCCCAAGGAGAATGTCCGCAATGCAGGCTCTATATGACCTCCATTGGTTAAAAATCTCGGATCGAGTGGCCTTCAAAACTTTGTGCATCCTCTTCAAAATTCGCCAAGGCTCCGCTCCGGCCTACTTGCACAATCTTGTGCAGCCATATCAGCCTGGCCGCCTTTTGAGGTCATCCAACAGTGGCAATCTTGTGATTCCCAGAATCCGACTGACAAAAATGGGAGGCCGTTCATTCGCATATCTGGGTCCCAAGATGTGGAATGCTCTCCCATTGGCGCTTAAAACAGAAACCAGTCTTCTGGTTTTCCGCAAAAAACTGAAGACCCTCCTGTTCTAGTTCCTGATTCCTCCGGTCTAGTGTCTCCCTTTTGCAATTACTTGTTTTTCGATTTCTCCTCCAGTCTATCCCTGGCGCCGGGAAACCCACTGCGGGTAGCTGCGCGCAATATAAGTTCAATAAAAAAAAAAAAAGCTTGCCTGGCCTTGTCCACCAACAGGCCTGCTTTCATCCACTAGGACCAGAGCAGGTAGCCACAGCTTTATTAATCTACTGTTTTCTGTGTGGTCTGTTGAATTTAGACTTCATTTAGGGCATGGATGGCATTGGATTGAGTTGGGGAAGTGTGCTTTTTGGGGGTGGCCTTTCTGATGTTGTTGGGCCTGGCCATGTGGCTGGTGGCCATTTTGAAGCCTAGGCCTGCAAGCTTGCCTGGCCTTGTCCACCAACAGGCCTGCTTTCATCCACTAAGACCAGAGCAGGTAGCCACAGCTTTATTAATCTACTGTTTTCTGTGTGGTCTGTTGAATTTAGACTTCATTTAGGGCATGGATGGCATTGGATTGAGTTGGGGAAGTGTGCTTTTTGGGGGTGGCCTTTTCGGTTGTTGTTGGGCCTGGCCATGTGGCTGGTGGGCATTTTGAAGCCTAGGCCTGCAAGCTTGCCTGGCCTTGTCCGCCAACAGGCCTGCTTTCATCCACTAGGACCAGAGCAGGTAGCCACAGCTTTATTAATCTACTGTTTTCTGTGTGGTCTGTTGATTTTAGACTTCATTTAGGGCATGGATGGCATTGGATTGAGTTGGGGAAGTGTGCTTTTTGGAGGCGGCCTTTCTGATGTTGTTGGGCCTGGCCATGTGGCTGGTGGCCATTTTGAAGCCTAGGCCTGCAAGCTTGCCTGGCCTTGTCCGCCAACAGGCCTGCTTTCATCCACTAGGGCCAGAGCAGGTAGCCACAGCTTTATTAATCTACTGTTTTCTGTGTGGTCTTTTTAATTTAGACTTCATTTAGGGCATGGATGGCATTGGATTGAGTTGGGGAAGTGTGCTTTTTGGAGGCGGCCTTTCTGATGTTGTTGGGCCTGGCCATGTGGCTGGTGGCCATTTTGAAGCCTAGGCCTGCAAGCTTGCCTGGCCTTGTCCGCCAACAGGCCTGCTTTCATCCACTAGGACCAGAGCAGGTAGCCACAGCTTTATTAATCTACTGTTTTCTGTGTGGTCTGTTGAATTTAGACTTCATTTAGGGCATTGATGGCATTGGATTGAGTTGGGGAAGTGTGCTTTTTGGGGGTGGCCTTTCTGATGTTGTTGGGCCTGGCCATGTGGCTGGTGGCCATTTTGAAGCCTAGGCCTGCAAGCTTGCCTGGCCTTGTCCACCAACAGGCCTGCTTTCATCCACTAGGACCAGAGCAGGTAGCCACAGCTTTATTAATCTACTGTTTTCTGTGTGGTCTGTTGAATTTAGACTTCATTTAGGGCATGGATGGCATTAGATTGAGTTGGGGAAGTGTGCTTTTTGGGGGTGGCCTTTTCGGTTGTTGTTGGGCCTGGCCATGTGGCTGGTGGGCATTTTGAAGCCTAGGCCTGCAGGCTTGCCTGGCCTTGTCCGGCAACAGGCCTGCTTTCATCCACTAGGACCAGAGCAGGTAGCCACAGCTTTATTAATCTACTGTTTTCTGTGTGGTCTTTTTAATTTAGACTTCATTTAGGGCATGGATGGCATTGGATTGAGTTGGGGAAGTGTGCTTTTTGGAGGCGGCCTTTCTGATGTTGTTGGGCCTGGCCATGTGGCTGGTGGCCATTTTGAAGCCTAGGCCTGCAAGCTTGCCTGGCCTTGTCCGCCAACAGGCCTGCTTTCATCCACTAGGACCAGAGCAGGTAGCCACAGCTTTATTAATCTACTGTTTTCTGTGTGGTCTGTTGAATTTAGACTTCATTTAGGGCATGGATGGCATTGGATTGAGTTGGGGAAGTGTGCTTTTTGGGGGTGGCCTTTCTGATGTTGTTGGGCCTGGCCATGTGGCTGGTGGCCATTTTGAAGCCTAGGCCTGCAAGCTTGCCTGGCCTTGTCCACCAACAGGCCTGCTTTCATCCACTAAGACCAGAGCAGGTAGCCACAGCTTTATTAATCTACTGTTTTCTGTGTGGTCTGTTGAATTTAGACTTCATTTAGGGTATGGATGGCATTGGATTGAGTTGGGGAAGTGTGCTTTTTGGGGGTGGCCTTTCTGATGTTGTTGGGCCTGGCCATGTGGCTGGTGGCCATTTTGAAGCCTAGGCCTGCAAGCTTGCCTGGCCTTGTCCGCCAACAGGCCTGCTTTCATCCACTAGGACCAGAGCAGGTAGCCACAGCTTTATTAATATACTGTTTTCTGTGTGGTCTGTTGAATTTAGACTTCATTTAGGGCATGGATGGCATTGGATTGAGTTGGGGAAGTGTGCTTTTTGGGGGTGGCCTTTCTGATGTTGTTGGGCCTGGCCATGTGGCTGGTGGCCATTTTGAAGCCTAGGGCTGCAAGCTTGCCTGGCCTTGTCCGCCAACAGGCCTGCTTTCATCCACTAGGACCAGAGCAGGTAGCCACAGCTTTATTAATCTACTCTTTTCTGTGTGGTCTGTTGAATTTAGACTTCATTTAGGGCATGGATGGCATTGGATTGAGTTGGGGAAGTGTGCTTTTTGGGGGTGGCCTTTTCGGTTGTTGTTGGGCCTGGCCATGTGGCTGGTGGGCATTTTGAAGCCTAGGCCTGCAGGCTTGCCTGGCCTTGTCCGGCAACAGGCCTGCTTTCATCCACTAGGACCAGAGCAGGTAGCCACAGCTTTATTAATCTACTGTTTTCTGTGTGGTCTTTTTAATTTAGACTTCATTTAGGGCATGGATGGCATTGGATTGAGTTGGGGAAGTGTGCTTTTTGGGGGTGGCCTTTCTGATGTTGTTGGGCCTGGCCATGTGGCTGGTGGCCATTTTGAAGCCTAGGCCTGCAAGCTTGCCTGGCCTTGTCCACCAACAGGCCTGCTTTCATCCACTAGGACCAGAGCAGGTAGCCACAGCTTTATTAATCTACTGTTTTCTGTGTGGTCTGTTGAATTTAGACTTCATTTAGGGCATGGATGGCATTGGATTGAGTTGGGGAAGTGTGCTTTTTGGGGGTGGCCTTTTCGGTTGTTGTTGGGCCTGGCCATGTGGCTGGTGGGCATTTTGAAGCCTAGGCCTGCAGGCTTGCCTGGCCTTGTCCGGCAACAGGCCTGCTTTCATCCACTAGGACCAGAGCAGGTAGCCACAGCTTTATTAATCTACTGTTTTCTGTGTGGTCTTTTTAATTTAGACTTCATTTAGGGCATGGATGGCATTGGATTGAGTTGGGGAAGTGTGCTTTTTGGAGGCGGCCTTTCTGATGTTGTTGGGCCTGGCCATGTGGCTGGTGGCCATTTTGAAGCCTAGGCCTGCAAGCTTGCCTGGCCTTGTCCGCCAACAGGCCTGCTTTCATCCACTAGGACCAGAGCAGGTAGCCACAGCTTTATTAATCTACTGTTTTCTGTGTGGTCTGTTGAATTTAGACTTCATTTAGGGCATGGATGGCATTGGATTGAGTTGGGGAAGTGTGCTTTTTGGGGGTGGCCTTTCTGATGTTGTTGGGCCTGGCCATGTGGCTGGTGGCCATTTTGAAGCCTAGGCCTGCAAGCTTGCCTGGCCTTGTCCACCAACAGGCCTGCTTTCATCCACTAGGACCAGAGCAGGTAGCCACAGCTTTATTAATCTACTGTTTTCTGTGTGGTCTGTTGAATTTAGACTTCATTTAGGGCATGGATGGCATTAGATTGAGTTGGGGAAGTGTGCTTTTTGGGGGTGGCCTTTTCGGTTGTTGTTGGGCCTGGCCATGTGGCTGGTGGGCATTTTGAAGCCTAGGCCTGCAGGCTTGCCTGGCCTTGTCCGGCAACAGGCCTGCTTTCATCCACTAGGACCAGAGCAGGTAGCCACAGCTTTATTAATCTACTGTTTTCTGTGTGGTCTTTTTAATTTAGACTTCATTTAGGGCATGGATGGCATTGGATTGAGTTGGGGAAGTGTGCTTTTTGGAGGCGGCCTTTCTGATGTTGTTGGGCCTGGCCATGTGGCTGGTGGCCATTTTGAAGCCTAGGCCTGCAAGCTTGCCTGGCCTTGTCCGCCAACAGGCCTGCTTTCATCCACTAGGACCAGAGCAGGTAGCCACAGCTTTATTAATCTACTGTTTTCTGTGTGGTCTGTTGAATTTAGACTTCATTTAGGGCATGGATGGCATTGGATTGAGTTGGGGAAGTGTGCTTTTTGGGGGTGGCCTTTCTGATGTTGTTGGGCCTGGCCATGTGGCTGGTGGCCATTTTGAAGCCTAGGCCTGCAAGCTTGCCTGGCCTTGTCCACCAACAGGCCTGCTTTCATCCACTAAGACCAGAGCAGGTAGCCACAGCTTTATTAATCTACTGTTTTCTGTGTGGTCTGTTGAATTTAGACTTCATTTAGGGTATGGATGGCATTGGATTGAGTTGGGGAAGTGTGCTTTTTGGGGATGGCCTTTCTGATGTTGTTGGGCCTGGCCATGTGGCTGGTGGCCATTTTGAAGCCTAGGCCTGCAAGCTTGCCTGGCCTTGTCCGCCAACAGGCCTGCTTTCATCCACTAGGACCAGAGCAGGTAGCCACAGCTTTATTAATATACTGTTTTCTGTGTGGTCTGTTGAATTTAGACTTCATTTAGGGCATGGATGGCATTGGATTGAGTTGGGGAAGTGTGCTTTTTGGGGGTGGCCTTTCTGATGTTGTTGGGCCTGGCCATGTGGCTGGTGGCCATTTTGAAGCCTAGGGCTGCAAGCTTGCCTGGCCTTGTCCGCCAACAGGCCTGCTTTCATCCACTAGGACCAGAGCAGGTAGCCACAGCTTTATTAATCTACTCTTTTCTGTGTGGTCTGTTGAATTTAGACTTCATTTAGGGCATGGATGGCATTGGATTGAGTTGGGGAAGTGTGCTTTTTGGGGGTGGCCTTTTCGGTTGTTGTTGGGCCTGGCCATGTGGCTGGTGGGCATTTTGAAGCCTAGGCCTGCAGGCTTGCCTGGCCTTGTCCGGCAACAGGCCTGCTTTCATCCACTAGGACCAGAGCAGGTAGCCACAGCTTTATTAATCTACTGTTTTCTGTGTGGTCTTTTTAATTTAGACTTCATTTAGGGCATGGATGGCATTGGATTGAGTTGGGGAAGTGTGCTTTTTGGAGGCGGCCTTTCTGATGTTGTTGGGCCTGGCCATGTGGCTGGTGGCCATTTTGAAGCCTAGGCCTGCAAGCTTGCCTGGCCTTGTCCACCAACAGGCCTGCTTTCATCCACTAGGACCAGAGCAGGTAGCCACAGCTTTATTAATCTACTGTTTTCTGTGTGGTCTGTTGAATTTAGACTTCATTTAGGGCATGGATGGCATTGGATTGAGTTGGGGAAGTGTGCTTTTTGGGGGTGGCCTTTTCGGTTGTTGTTGGGCCTGGCCATGTGGCTGGTGGGCATTTTGAAGCCTAGGCCTGCAGGCTTGCCTGGCCTTGTCCGGCAACAGGCCTGCTTTCATCCACTAGGACCAGAGCAGGTAGCCACAGCTTTATTAATCTACTGTTTTCTGTGTGGTCTTTTTAATTTAGACTTCATTTAGGGCATGGATGGCATTGGATTGAGTTGGGGAAGTGTGCTTTTTGGAGGCGGCCTTTCTGATGTTGTTGGGCCTGGCCAAGTGGCTGGTGGCCATTTGGAAGCCTAGGCCTGCAAGCTTGCCTGGCCTTGTCCGCCAACAGGCCTGCTTTCATCCACTAGGACCAGAGCAGGTAGCCACAGCTTTATTAATCTACTGTTTTCTGTGTGGTCTGTTGAATTTAGACTTCATTTAGGGCATGGATGGCATTGGATTGAGTTGGGGAAGTGTGCTTTTTGGGGGTGGCCTTTCTGATGTTGTTGGGCCTGGCCATGTGGCTGGTGGCCATTTTGAAGCCTAGGCCTGCAAGCTTGCCTGGCCTTGTCCACCAACAGGCCTGCTTTCATCCACTAAGACCAGAGCAGGTAGCCACAGCTTTATTAATCTACTGTTTTCTGTGTGGTCTGTTGAATTTAGACTTCATTTAGGGCATGGATGGCATTGGATTGAGTTGGGGAAGTGTGCTTTTTAGGGGTGGCCTTTCTGATGTTGTTGGGCCTGGCCATGTGGCTGCTCGCCATTTTGAAGCCTAGGCCTGCAAGCTTGCCTGGCCTTGTCCGCCAACAGGCCTGCTTTCATCCACTAGGACCAGAGCAGGTAGCCACAGCTTTATTAATCTACTGTTTTCTGTGTGGTCTGTTGAATTTAGACTTCATTTAGGGCATGGATGGCATTGGATTGAGTTGGGGAAGTGTGATTTTTGGGGGTGGCCTTTTCGGTTGTTGTTGGGCCTGGCCATGTGGCTGGTGGGCATTTTGAAGCCTAGGCCTGCAGGCTTGCCTGGCCTTGTCCGGCAACAGGCCTGCTTTCATCCACTAGGACCAGAGCAGGTAGCCACAGCTTTATTAATCTACTGTTTTCTGTGTGGTCTTTTTAATTTAGACTTCATTTAGGGCATGGATGGCATTGGATTGAGTTGGGGAAGTGTGCTTTTTGGAGGCGGCCTTTCTGATGTTGTTGGGCCTGGCCATGTGGCTGGTGGCCATTTTGAAGCCTAGGCCTGCAAGCTTGCCTGGCCTTGTCCGCCAACAGGCCTGCTTTCATCCACTAGGACCAGAGCAGGTAGCCACAGCTTTATTAATCTACTGTTTTCTGTGTGGTCTGTTGAATTTAGACTTCATTTAGGGCATGGATGGCATTGGATTGAGTTGGGGAAGTGTGCTTTTTGGGGGTGGCCTTTCTGATGTTGTTGGGCCTGGCCATGTGGCTGGTGGCCATTTTGAAGCCTAGGCCTGCAAGCTTGCCTGGCCTTGTCCACCAACAGGCCTGCTTTCATCCACTAGGACCAGAGCAGGTAGCCACAGCTTTATTAATCTACTGTTTTCTGTGTGGTCTGTTGAATGTAGACTTCATTTAGGGCATGGATGGCATTGGATTGAGTTGGGGAAGTGTGCTTTTTGGGGGTGGCCTTTTCGGTTGTTGTTGGGCCTGGCCATGTGGCTGGTGGGCATTTTGAAGCCTAGGCCTGCAGGCTTGCCTGGCCTTGTCCGGCAACAGGCCTGCTTTCATCCACTAGGACCAGAGCAGGTAGCCACAGCTTTATTAATCTACTGTTTTCTGTGTGGTCTTTTTAATTTAGACTTCATTTAGGGCATGGATGGCATTGGATTGAGTTGGGGAAGTGTGCTTTTTGGAGGCGGCCTTTCTGATGTTGTTGGGCCTGGCCATGTGGCTGGTGGCCATTTTGAAGCCTAGGCCTGCAAGCTTGCCTGGCCTTGTCCGCCAACAGGCCTGCTTTCATCCACTAGGACCAGAGCAGGTAGCCACAGCTTTATTAATCTACTGTTTTCTGTGTGGTCTGTTGAATTTAGACTTCATTTAGGGCATGGATGGCATTGGATTGAGTTGGGGAAGTGTGCTTTTTGGGGGTGGCCTTTCTGATGTTGTTGGGCCTGGCCATGTGGCTGGTGGCCATTTTGAAGCCTAGGCCTGCAAGCTTGCCTGGCCTTGTCCACCAACAGGCCTGCTTTCATCCACTAAGACCAGAGCAGGTAGCCACAGCTTTATTAATCTACTGTTTTCTGTGTGGTCTGTTGAATTTAGACTTCATTTAGGGCATGGATGGCATTGGATTGAGTTGGGGAAGTGTGCTTTTTGGGGGTGGCCTTTTCGGTTGTTGTTGGGCCTGGCCATGTGGCTGGTGGGCATTTTGAAGCCTAGGCCTGCAAGCTTGCCTGGCCTTGTCCGCCAACAGGCCTGCTTTCATCCACTAGGACCAGAGCAGGTAGCCACAGCTTTATTAATCTACTGTTTTCTGTGTGGTCTGTTGATTTTAGACTTCATTTAGGGCATGGATGGCATTGGATTGAGTTGGGGAAGTGTGCTTTTTAGGGGTGGCCTTTCTGATGTTGTTGGGCCTGGCCATGTGGCTGGTGGCCATTTTGAAGCCTAGGCCTGCAAGCTTGCCTGGCCTTCTCCGCCAACAGGCCTGCTTTTATCCACTAGGACCAGAGCAGGTAGCCACAGCTTTATTAATCTACTGTTTTCTGTGTGGTCTGTTGAATTTAGACTTCATTTAGGGCATGGATGGCATTGGATTGAGTTGGGGAAGTGTGCTTTTTGGGGGTGGCCTTTTCGGTTGTTGTTGGGCCTGGCCATGTGGCTCGTGGCCATTTTGAAGCCTAGGCCTGCAGGCTTGCCTGGCCTTGTCCGCCAACAGGCCTACTTTCATCCACTAGGACCAGAGCAGGTAGCCACAGCTTTATTAATCTACTGTTTTCTGTGTGGTCTGTTGAATTTAGACTTCATTTAGGGCATGGATGGCATTGGATTGAGTTGGGGAAGTGTACTTTTTAGGGGTGGCCTTTCTGATGTTGTTGGGCCTGGCCATGTGGCTGGTGGCCATTTTTAAGCCTAGGCCTGCAAGCTTGCCTGGCCTTGTCCGCCAACAGGCCTGCTTTCATCCACTAGGACCAGAGCAGGTAGCCACAGCTTTATTAATCTACTGTTTCCTGTGTGGTCTGTTGAATTTAGACTTCATTTAGGGCATGGATGGCATTGGATTGAGTTGGGGAAGTGTGCTTTTTGGGGGTGGCCTTTCTGATGTTGTTGGGCCTGGCCATGTGGCTGGTGGCCATTTTGAAGCCTAGGCCTGCAAGCTTGCCTGGCCTTGTCCGCCAACAGGCCTGCTTTCATCCACTAGGACCAGAGCAGGTAGCCACAGCTTTATTAATCTACTGTTTTCTGTGTGGTCTGTTGAATTTAGACTTCATTTAGGGCATGGATGGCATTGGATTGAGTTGGGGAAGTGTGCTTTTTAGGGGTGGCCTTTCTGATGTTGTTGGGCCTGGCCATGTGGCTGGTGGCCATTTTAAAGCCTAGGCCTGCAAGCTTGCCTGGCCTTGTCCGCCAACAGGCCTGCTTTCATCCACTAGGACCAGAGCAGGTAGCCACAGCTTTATTAATCTACTGTTTTCTGTGTGGTCTGTTGAATTTAGACTTCATTTAGGGCATGGATGGCATTGGATTGAGTTGGGGAAGTGTGCTTTTTGGGGGTGGCCTTTTCGGTTGTTGTTGGGCCTGGCCATGTGGCTGGTGGGCATTTTGAAGCCTAGGCCTGCAGGCTTGCCTGGCCTTGTCCGGCAACAGGCCTGCTTTCATCCACTAGGACCAGAGCAGGTAGCCACAGCTTTATTAATCTACTGTTTTCTGTGTGGTCTTTTTAATTTAGACTTCATTTAGGGCATGGATGGCATTGGATTGAGTTGGGGAAGTGTGCTTTTTGGAGGCGGCCTTTCTGATGTTGTTGGGCCTGGCCATGTGGCTGGTGGCCATTTTGAAGCCTAGGCCTGCAAGCTTGCCTGGCCTTGTCCGTCAACAGGCCTGCTTTCATCCACTAGGACCAGAGCAGGTAGCCACAGCTTTATTAATTTACTGTTTTCTGTGTGGTCTGTTGAATTTAGACTTCATTTAGGGCATGGATGGCATTGGATTGAGTTGGGGAAGTGTGCTTTTTGGGGGTGGCCTTTCTGATGTTGTTGGGCCTGGCCATGTGGCTGGTGGCCATTTTGAAGCCTAGGCCTGCAAGCTTGCCTGGCCTTGTCCACCAACAGGCCTGCATTCATCCACTAGGACCAGAGCAGGTAGCCACAGCTTTATTAATCTACTGTTTTCTGTGTGGTCTGTTGAATTTAGACTTCATTTAGGGCATGGATGGCATTGGATTGAGTTGGGGAAGTGTGCTTTTTGGGGGTGGCCTTTTCGGTTGTTGTTGGGCCTGGCCATGTGGCTGGTGGGCATTTTGAAGCCTAGGCCTGCAGGCTTGCCTGGCCTTGTCCGGCAACAGGCCTGCTTTCATCCACTAGGACCAGAGCAGGTAGCCACAGCTTTATTAATCTACTGTTTTCTGTGTGGTCTTTTTAATTTAGACTTCATTTAGGGCATGGATGGCATTGGATTGAGTTGGGGAAGTGTGCTTTTTGGAGGCGGCCTTTCTGATGTTGTTGGGCCTGGCCATGTGGCTGGTGGCCATTTTGAAGCCTAGGCCTGCAAGCTTGCCTGGCCTTGTCCGCCAACAGGCCTGCTTTCATCCACTAGGACCAGAGCAGGTAGCCACAGCTTTATTAATCTACTGTTTTCTGTGTGGTCTGTTGAATTTAGACTTCATTTAGGGCATGGATGGCATTGGATTGAGTTGGGGAAGTGTGCTTTTTGGGGGTGGCCTTTCTGATGTTGTTGGGCCTGGCCATGTGGCTGGTGGCCATTTTGAAGCCTAGGCCTGCAAGCTTGCCTGGCCTTGTCCACCAACAGGCCTGCTTTCATCCACTAGGACCAGAGCAGGTAGCCACAGCTTTATTAATCTACTGTTTTCTGTGTGGTCTGTTGAATTTAGACTTCATTTAGGGCATGGATGGCATTGGATTGAGTTGGGGAAGTGTGCTTTTTGGGGGTGGCCTTTTCGGTTGTTGTTGGGCCTGGCCATGTGGCTGGTGGGCATTTTGAAGCCTAGGCCTGCAGGCTTGCCTGGCCTTGTCCGGCAACAGGCCTGCTTTCATCCACTAGGGCCAGAGCAGGTAGCCACAGCTTTATTAATCTACTGTTTTCTGTGTGGTCTTTTTAATTTAGACTTCATTTAGGGCATGGATGGCATTGGATTGAGTTGGGGAAGTGTGCTTTTTGGAGGCGGCCTTTCTGATGTTGTTGGGCCTGGCCATGTGGCTGGTGGCCATTTTGAAGCCTAGGCCTGCAAGCTTGCCTGGCCTTGTCCGCCAACAGGCCTGCTTTCATCCACTAGGACCAGAGCAGGTAGCCACAGCTTTATTAATCTACTGTTTTCTGTGTGGTCTGTTGAATTTAGACTTCATTTAGGGCATGGATGGCATTGGATTGAGTTGGGGAAGTGTGCTTTTTGGGGGTGGCCTTTCTGATGTTGTTGGGCCTGGCCATGTGGCTGGTGGCCATTTTGAAGCCTAGGCCTGCAAGCTTGCCTGGCCTTGTCCACCAACAGGCCTGCTTTCATCCACTAAGACCAGAGCAGGTAGCCACAGCTTTATTAATCTACTGTTTTCTGTGTGGTCTGTTGAATTTAGACTTCATTTAGGGTATGGATGGCATTGGATTGAGTTGGGGAAGTATGCTTTTTGGGGGTGGCCTTTCTGATGTTGTTGGGCCTGGCCATGTGGCTGGTGGCCATTTTGAAGCCTAGGCCTGCAAGCTTGCCTGGCCTTGTCCGCCAACAGGCCTGCTTTCATCCACTAGGACCAGAGCAGGTAGCCACAGCTTTATTAATATACTGTTTTCTGTGTGGTCTGTTGAATTTAGACTTCATTTAGGGCATGGATGGCATTGGATTGAGTTGGGGAAGTGTGCTTTTTGGGGGTGGCCTTTCTGATGTTGTTGGGCCTGGCCATGTGGCTGGTGGCCATTTTGAAGCCTAGGGCTGCAAGCTTGCCTGGCCTTGTCCGCCAACAGGCCTGCTTTCATCCACTAGGACCAGAGCAGGTAGCCACAGCTTTATTAATCTACTCTTTTCTGTGTGGTCTGTTGAATTTAGACTTCATTTAGGGCATGGATGGCATTGGATTGAGTTGGGGAAGTGTGCTTTTTGGGGGTGGCCTTTTCGGTTGTTGTTGGGCCTGGCCATGTGGCTGGTGGGCATTTTGAAGCCTAGGCCTGCAGGCTTGCCTGGCCTTGTCCGGCAACAGGCCTGCTTTCATCCACTAGGACCAGAGCAGGTAGCCACAGCTTTATTAATCTACTGTTTTCTGTGTGGTCTTTTTAATTTAGACTTCATTTAGGGCATGGATGGCATTGGATTGAGTTGGGGAAGTGTGCTTTTTGGAGGCGGCCTTTCTGATGTTGTTGGGCCTGGCCATGTGGCTGGTGGCCATTTTGAAGCCTAGGCCTGCAAGCTTGCCTGGCCTTGTCCGCCAACAGGCCTGCTTTCATCCACTAGGACCAGAGCAGGTAGCCACAGCTTTATTAATCTACTGTTTTCTGTGTGGTCTGTTGAATTTAGACTTCATTTAGGGCATGGATGGCATTGGATTGAGTTGGGGAAGTGTGCTTTTTGGGGGTGGCCTTTCTGATGTTGTTGGGCCTGGCCATGTGGCTGGTGGCCATTTTGAAGCCTAGGCCTGCAAGCTTGCCTGGCCTTGTCCACCAACAGGCCTGCTTTCATCCACTAGGACCAGAGCAGGTAGCCACAGCTTTATTAATCTACTGTTTTCTGTGTGGTCTGTTGAATTTAGACTTCATTTAGGGCATGGATGGCATTGGATTGAGTTGGGGAAGTGTGCTTTTTGGGGGTGGCCTTTTCGGTTGTTGTTGGGCCTGGCCATGTGGCTGGTGGGCATTTTGAAGCCTAGGCCTGCAGGCTTGCCTGGCCTTGTCCGGCAACAGGCCTGCTTTCATCCACTAGGACCAGAGCAGGTAGCCACAGCTTTATTAATCTACTGTTTTCTGTGTGGTCTTTTTAATTTAGACTTCATTTAGGGCATGGATGGCATTGGATTGAGTTGGGGAAGTGTGCTTTTTGGAGGCGGCCTTTCTGATGTTGTTGGGCCTGGCCATGTGGCTGGTGGCCATTTTGAAGCCTAGGCCTGCAAGCTTGCCTGGCCTTGTCCGCCAACAGGCCTGCTTTCATCCACTAGGACCAGAGCAGGTAGCCACAGCTTTATTAATCTACTGTTTTCTGTGTGGTCTTTTTAATTTAGACTTCATTTAGGGCATGGATGGCATTGGATTGAGTTGGGGAAGTGTGCTTTTTGGGGGTGGCCTTTCTGATGTTGTTGGGCCTGGCCATGTGGCTGGTGGCCATTTTGAAGCCTAGGCCTGCAAGCTTGCCTGGCCTTGTCCACCAACAGGCCTGCTTTCATCCACTAGGACCAGAGCAGGTAGCCACAGCTTTATTAATCTACTGTTTTCTGTGTGGTCTGTTGAATTTAGACTTCATTTAGGGCATGGATGGCATTGGATTGAGTTGGGGAAGTGTGCTTTTTGGGGGTGGCCTTTTCGGTTGTTGTTGGGCCTGGCCATGTGGCTGGTGGGCATTTTGAAGCCTAGGCCTGCAGGCTTGCCTGGCCTTGTCCGGCAACAGGCCTGCTTTCATCCACTAGGACCAGAGCAGGTAGCCACAGCTTTATTAATCTACTGTTTTCTGTGTGGTCTTTTTAATTTAGACTTCATTTAGGGCATGGATGGCATTGGATTGAGTTGGGGAAGTGTGCTTTTTGGAGGCGGCCTTTCTGATGTTGTTGGGCCTGGCCATGTGGCTGGTGGCCATTTTGAAGCCTAGGCCTGCACGCTTGCCTGGCCTTGTCCGCCAACAGGCCTGCTTTCATCCACTAGGACCAGAGCAGGTAGCCACAGCTTTATTAATCTACTGTTTTCTGTGTGGTCTGTTGAATTTAGACTTCATTTAGGGCATGGATGGCATTGGATTGAGTTGGGGAAGTGTGCTTTTTGGGGGTGGCCTTTCTGATGTTGTTGGGCCTGGCCATGTGGCTGGTGGCCATTTTGAAGCCTAGGCCTGCAAGCTTGCCTGGCCTTGTCCACCAACAGGCCTGCTTTCATCCACTAGGACCAGAGCAGGTAGCCACAGCTTTATTAATCTACTGTTTTCTGTGTGGTCTGTTGAATTTAGACTTCATTTAGGGCATGGATGGCATTAGATTGAGTTGGGGAAGTGTGCTTTTTGGGGGTGGCCTTTTCGGTTGTTGTTGGGCCTGGCCATGTGGCTGGTGGGCATTTTGAAGCCTAGGCCTGCAGGCTTGCCTGGCCTTGTCCGGCAACAGGCCTGCTTTCATCCACTAGGACCAGAGCAGGTAGCCACAGCTTTATTAATCTACTGTTTTCTGTGTGGTCTTTTTAATTTAGACTTCATTTAGGGCATGGATGGCATTGGATTGAGTTGGGGAAGTGTGCTTTTTGGAGGCGGCCTTTCTGATGTTGTTGGGCCTGGCCATGTGGCTGGTGGCCATTTTGAAGCCTAGGCCTGCAAGCTTGCCTGGCCTTGTCCGCCAACAGGCCTGCTTTCATCCACTAGGACCAGAGCAGGTAGCCACAGCTTTATTAATATACTGTTTTCTGTGTGGTCTGTTGAATTTAGACTTCATTTAGGGCATGGATGGCATTGGATTGAGTTGGGGAAGTGTGCTTTTTGGGGGTGGCCTTTTCGGTTGTTGTTGGGCCTGGCCATGTGGCTGGTGGCCATTTTGAAGCCTAGGGCTGCAAGCTTGCCTGGCCTTGTCCGCCAACAGGCCTGCTTTCATCCACTAGGACCAGAGCAGGTAGCCACAGCTTTATTAATCTACTCTTTTCTGTGTGGTCTGTTGAATTTAGACTTCATTTAGGGCATGAATGGCA
This sequence comes from Triturus cristatus, assembly GCF_964204655.1. Taxonomy (NCBI): domain Eukaryota; kingdom Metazoa; phylum Chordata; class Amphibia; order Caudata; family Salamandridae; genus Triturus; species Triturus cristatus. Next base: position 993,725,976 of record NC_140580.1, read on the forward strand.
TTGGATTGAGTTGGGGAAGTGTGCTTTTTGGGGGTGGCCTTTTCGGTTGTTGTTGGGCCTGGCCATGTGGCTGGTGGGCATTTTGAAGCCTAGGCCTGCAGGCTTGCCTGGCCTTGTCCGGCAACAGGCCTGCTTTCATCCACTAGGACCAGAGCAGGTAGCCACAGCTTTATTAATCTACTGTTTTCTGTGTGGTCTTTTTAATTTAGACTTCATTTAGGGCATGGATGGCATTGGATTGAGTTGGGGAAGTGTGCTTTTTGGAGGCGGCCTTTCTGATGTTGTTGGGCCTGGCCATGTGGCTGGTGGCCATTTTGAAGCTTAGGCCTGCAAGCTTGCCTGGCCTTGTCCACCAACAGGCCTGCTTTCATCCACTAGGACCAGAGCAGGTAGCCACAGCTTTATTAATCTACTGTTTTCTGTGTGGTCTGTTGAATTTAGACTTCATTTAGGGCATGGATGGCATTGGATTGAGTTGGGGAAGTGTGCTTTTTGGGGGTGGCCTTTTCGGTTGTTGTTGGGCCTGGCCATGTGGCTGGTGGGCATTTTGAAGCCTAGGCCTGCAGGCTTGCCTGGCCTTGTCCGGCAACAGGCCTGCTTTCATCCACTAGGACCAGAGCAGGTAGCCACAGCTTTATTAATCTACTGTTTTCTGTGTGGTCTTTTTAATTTAGACTTCATTTAGGGCATGGATGGCATTGGATTGAGTTGGGGAAGTGTGCTTTTTGGAGGCGGCCTTTCTGATGTTGTTGGGCCTGGCCAAGTGACTGGTGGCCATTTTGAAGCCTAGGCCTGCAAGCTTGCCTGGCCTTGTCCGCCAACAGGCCTGCTTTCATCCACTAGGACCAGAGCAGGTAGCCACAGCTTTATTAATCTACTGTTTTCTGTGTGGTCTGTTGAATTTAGACTTCATTTAGGGCATGGATGGCATTGGATTGAGTTGGGGAAGTGTGCTTTTTGGGGGTGGCCTTTCTGATGTTGTTGGGCCTGGCCATGTGGCTGGTGGCCATTTTGAAGCCTAGGCCTGCAAGCTTGCCTGGCCTTGTCCACCAACAGGCCTGCTTTCATCCACTAAGACCAGAGCAGGTAGCCACAGCTTTATTAATCTACTGTTTTCTGTGTGGTCTGTTGAATTTAGACTTCATTTAGGGTATGGATGGCATTGGATTGAGTTGGGGAAGTGTGCTTTTTGGGGATGGCCTTTCTGATGTTGTTGGGCCTGGCCATGTGGCTGGTGGCCATTTTGAAGCCTAGGCCTGCAAGCTTGCCTGGCCTTGTCCGCCAACAGGCCTGCTTTCATCCACTAGGACCAGAGCAGGTAGCCACAGCTTTATTAATATACTGTTTTCTGTGTGGTCTGTTGAATTTAGACTTCATTTAGGGCATGGATGGCATTGGATTGAGTTGGGGAAGTGTGCTTTTTGGGGGTGGCCTTTCTGATGTTGTTGGGCCTGGCCATGTGGCTGGTGGGCATTTTGAAGCCTAGGCCTGCAGGCTTGCCTGGCCTTGTCCGGCAACAGGCCTGCTTTCATCCACTAGGACCAGAGCAGGTAGCCACAGCTTTATTAATCTACTGTTTTCTGTGTGGTCTTTTTAATTTAGACTTCATTTAGGGCATGGATGGCATTGGATTGAGTTGGGGAAGTGTGCTTTTTGGAGGCGGCCTTTCTGATGTTGTTGGGCCTGGCCATGTGGCTGGTGGCCATTTTGAAGCCTAGGCCTGCAAGCTTGCCTGGCCTTGTCCGCCAACAGGCCTGCTTTCATCCACTAGGACCAGAGCAGGTAGCCACAGCTTTATTAATCTACTGTTTTCTGTGTGGTCTGTTGAATTTAGACTTCATTTAGGGCATGGATGGCATTGGATTGAGTTGGGGAAGTGTGCTTTTTGGGGGTGGCCTTTCTGATGTTGTTGGGCCTGGCCATGTGGCTGGTGGCCATTTTGAAGCCTAGGCCTGCAAGCTTGCCTGGTCTTGTCCACCAACAGGCCTGCTTTCATCCACTAGGACCAGAGCAGGTAGCCACAGCTTTATTAATCTACTGTTTTCTGTGTGGTCTGTTGAATTTAGACTTCATTTAGGGCATGGATGGCATTGGATTGAGTTGGGGAAGTGTGCTTTTTGGGGGTGGCCTTTTCGGTTGTTGTTGGGCCTGGCCATGTGGCTGGTGGGCATTTTGAAGCCTAGGCCTGCAGGCTTGCCTGGCCTTGTCCGGCAACAGGCCTGCTTTCATCCACTAGGACCAGAACAGGTAGCCACAGCTTTATTAATCTACTGTTTTCTGTGTGGTCTTTTTAATTTAGACTTCATTTAGGGCATGGATGGCATTGGATTGAGTTGGGGAAGTGTGCTTTTTGGAGGCGGCCTTTCTGATGTTGTTGGGCCTGGCCATGTGGCTGGTGGCCATTTTGAAGCCTAGGCCTGCAAGCTTGCCTGGCCTTGTCCACCAACAGGCCTGCTTTCATCCACTAGGACCAGAGCAGGTAGCCACAGCTTTATTAATCTACTGTTTTCTGTGTGGTCTGTTGAATTTAGACTTCATTTAGGGCATGGATGGCATTGGATTGAGTTGGGGAAGTGTGCTTTTTGGGGGTGGCCTTTTCGGTTGTTGTTGGGCCTGGCCATGTGGCTGGTGGGCATTTTGAAGCCTAGGCCTGCAGGCTTGCCTGGCCTTGTCCGGCAACAGGCCTGCTTTCATCCACTAGGACCAGAGCAGGTAGCCACAGCTTTATTAATCTACTGTTTTCTGTGTGGTCTTTTTAATTTAGACTTCATTTAGGGCATGGATGGCATTGGATTGAGTTGGGGAAGTGTGCTTTTTGGAGGCGGCCTTTCTGATATTGTTGGGCCTGGCCAAGTGGCTGGTGGCCATTTTGAAGCCTAGGCCTGCAAGCTTGCCTGGCCTTGTCCGCCAACAGGCCTGCTTTCATCCACTAGGACCAGAGCAGGTAGCCACAGCTTTATTAATCTACTGTTTTCTGTGTGGTCTGTTGAATTTAGACTTCATTTAGGGCATGGATGGCATTGGATTGAGTTGGGGAAGTGTGCTTTTTGGGGGTGGCCTTTCTGATGTTGTTGGGCCTGGCCATGTGGCTGGTGGCCATTTTGAAGCCTAGGCCTGCAAGCTTGCCTGGCCTTGTCCACCAACAGGCCTGCTTTCATCCACTAAGACCAGAGCAGGTAGCCACAGCTTTATTAATCTACTGTTTTCTGTGTGGTCTGTTGAATTTAGACTTCATTTAGGGCATGGATGGCATTGGATTGAGTTGGGGAAGTGTGCTTTTTAGGGGTGGCCTTTCTGATGTTGTTGGGCCTGGCCATGTGGCTGCTCGCCATTTTGAAGCCTAGGCCTGCAAGCTTGCCTGGCCTTGTCCGCCAACAGGCCTGCTTTCATCCACTAGGACCAGAGCAGGTAGCCACAGCTTTATTAATCTACTGTTTTCTGTGTGGTCTGTTGAATTTAGACTTCATTTAGGGCATGGATGGCATTGGATTGAGTTGGGGAAGTGTGCTTTTTGGGGGTGGCCTTTTCGGTTGTTGTTGGGCCTGGCCATGTGGCTGGTGGGCATTTTGAAGCCTAGGCCTGCAGGCTTGCCTGGCCTTGTCCGGCAACAGGCCTGCTTTCATCCACTAGGACCAGAGCAGGTAGCCACAGCTTTATTAATCTACTGTTTTCTGTGTGGTCTTTTTAATTTAGACTTCATTTAGGGCATGGATGGCATTGGATTGAGTTGGGGAAGTGTGCTTTTTGGAGGCGGCCTTTCTGATGTTGTTGGGCCTGGCCATGTGGCTGGTGGCCATTTTGAAGCCTAGGCCTGCAAGCTTGCCTGGCCTTGTCCGCCAACAGGCCTGCTTTCATCCACTAGGACCAGAGCAGGTAGCCACAGCTTTATTAATCTACTGTTTTCTGTGTGGTCTGTTGAATTTAGACTTCATTTAGGGCATGGATGGCATTGGATTGAGTTGGGGAAGTGTGCTTTTTGGGGGTGGCCTTTCTGATGTTGTTGGGCCTGGCCATGTGGCTGGTGGCCATTTTGAAGCCTAGGCCTGCAAGCTTGCCTGGTCTTGTCCACCAACAGGCCTGCTTTCATCCACTAGGACCAGAGCAGGTAGCCACAGCTTTATTAATCTACTGTTTTCTGTGTGGTCTGTTGAATTTAGACTTCATTTAGGGCATGGATGGCATTGGATTGAGTTGGGGAAGTGTGCTTTTTGGGGGTGGCCTTTTCGGTTGTTGTTGGGCCTGGCCATGTGGCTGGTGGGCATTTTGAAGCCTAGGCCTGCAGGCTTGCCTGGCCTTGTCCGGCAACAGGCCTGCTTTCATCCACTAGGACCAGAGCAGGTAGCCACAGCTTTATTAATCTACTGTTTTCTGTGTGGTCTTTTTAATTTAGACTTCATTTAGGGCATGGATGGCATTGGATTGAGTTGGGGAAGTGTGCTTTTTGGAGGCGGCCTTTCTGATGTTGTTGGGCCTGGCCATGTGGCTGGTGGCCATTTTGAAGCCTAGGCCTGCAAGCTTGCCTGGCCTTGTCCGCCAACAGGCCTGCTTTCATCCACTAGGACCAGAGCAGGTAGCCACAGCTTTATTAATCTACTGTTTTCTGTGTGGTCTGTTGAATTTAGACTTCATTTAGGGCATGGATGGCATTGGATTGAGTTGGGGAAGTGTGCTTTTTGGGGGTGGCCTTTCTGATGTTGTTGGGCCTGGCCATGTGGCTGGTGGCCATTTTGAAGCCTAGGCCTGCAAGCTTGCCTGGCCTTGTCCACCAACAGGCCTGCTTTCATCCACTAAGACCAGAGCAGGTAGCCACAGCTTTATTAATCTACTGTTTTCTGTGTGGTCTGTTGAATTTAGACTTCATTTAGGGCATGGATGGCATTGGATTGAGTTGGGGAAGTGTGCTTTTTGGGGGTGGCCTTTTCGGTTGTTGTTGGGCCTGGCCATGTGGCTGGTGGGCATTTTGAAGCCTAGGCCTGCAAGCTTGCCTGGCCTTGTCCGCCAACAGGCCTGCTTTCATCCACTAGGACCAGAGCAGGTAGCCACAGCTTTATTAATCTACTGTTTTCTGTGTGGTCTGTTGATTTTAGACTTCATTTAGGGCATGGATGGCATTGGATTGAGTTGGGGAAGTGTGCTTTTTAGGGGTGGCCTTTCTGATGTTGTTGGGCCTGGCCATGTGGCTGGTGGCCATTTTGAAGCCTAGGCCTGCAAGCTTGCCTGGCCTTGTCCGCCAACAGGCCTGCTTTTATCCACTAGGACCAGAGCAGGTAGCCACAGCTTTATTAATCTACTGTTTTCTGTGTGGTCTGTTGAATTTAGACTTCATTTAGGGCATGGATGGCATTGGATTGAGTTGGGGAAGTGTGCTTTTTGGGGGTGGCCTTTTCGGTTGTTGTTGGGCCTGGCCATGTGGCTCGTGGCCATTTTGAAGCCTAGGCCTGCAGGCTTGCCTGGCCTTGTCCGCCAACAGGCCTACTTTCATCCACTAGGACCAGAGCAGGTAGCCACAGCTTTATTAATCTACTGTTTTCTGTGTGGTCTGTTGAATTTAGACTTCATTTAGGGCATGGATGGCATTGGATTGAGTTGGGGAAGTGTACTTTTTAGGGGTGGCCTTTCTGATGTTGTTGGGCCTGGCCATGTGGCTGGTGGCCATTTTTAAGCCTAGGCCTGCAAGCTTGCCTGGCCTTGTCCGCCAACAGGCCTGCTTTCATCCACTAGGACCAGAGCAGGTAGCCACAGCTTTATTAATCTACTGTTTCCTGTGTGGTCTGTTGAATTTAGACTTCATTTAGGGCATGGATGGCATTGGATTGAGTTGGGGAAGTGTGCTTTTTGGGGGTGGCCTTTCTGATGTTGTTGGGCCTGGCCATGTGGCTGGTGGCCATTTTGAAGCCTAGGCCTGCAAGCTTGCCTGGCCTTGTCCGCCAACAGGCCTGCTTTCATCCACTAGGACCAGAGCAGGTAGCCACAGCTTTATTAATCTACTGTTTTCTGTGTGGTCTGTTGAATTTAGACTTCATTTAGGGCATGGATGGCATTGGATTGAGTTGGGGAAGTGTGCTTTTTAGGGGTGGCCTTTCTGATGTTGTTGGGCCTGGCCATGTGGCTGGTGGCCATTTTGAAGCCTAGGCCTGCAAGCTTGCCTGGCCTTGTCCGCCAACAGGCCTGCTTTCATCCACTAGGACCAGAGCAGGTAGCCACAGCTTTATTAATCTACTGTTTTCTGTGTGGTCTGTTGAATTTAGACTTCATTTAGGGCATGGATGGCATTGGATTGAGTTGGGGAAGTGTGCTTTTTGGGGGTGGCCTTTTCGGTTGTTGTTGGGCCTGGCCATGTGGCTGGTGGGCATTTTGAAGCCTAGGCCTGCAGGCTTGCCTGGCCTTGTCCGGCAACAGGCCTGCTTTCATCCACTAGGACCAGAGCAGGTAGCCACAGCTTTATTAATCTACTGTTTTCTGTGTGGTCTTTTTAATTTAGACTTCATTTAGGGCATGGATGGCATTGGATTGAGTTGGGGAAGTGTGCTTTTTGGAGGCGGCCTTTCTGATGTTGTTGGGCCTGGCCATGTGGCTGGTGGCCATTTTGAAGCCTAGGCCTGCAAGCTTGCCTGGCCTTGTCCGTCAACAGGCCTGCTTTCATCCACTAGGACCAGAGCAGGTAGCCACAGCTTTATTAATCTACTGTTTTCTGTGTGGTCTGTTGAATTTAGACTTCATTTAGGGCATGGATGGCATTGGATTGAGTTGGGGAAGTGTGCTTTTTGGGGGTGGCCTTTCTGATGTTGTTGGGCCTGGCCATGTGGCTGGTGGCCATTTTGAAGCCTAGGCCTGCAAGCTTGCCTGGCCTTGTCCACCAACAGGCCTGCATTCATCCACTAGGACCAGAGCAGGTCGCCACAGCTTTATTAATCTACTGTTTTCTGTGTGGTCTGTTGAATTTAGACTTCATTTAGGGCATGGATGGCATTGGATTGAGTTGGGGAAGTGTGCTTTTTGGGGGTGGCCTTTTCGGTTCTTGTTGGGCCTGGCCATGTGGCTGGTGGGCATTTTGAAGCCTAGGCCTGCAGGCTTGCCTGGCCTTGTCCGGCAACAGGCCTGCTTTCATCCACTAGGACCAGAGCAGGTAGCCACAGCTTTATTAATCTACTGTTTTCTGTGTGGTCTTTTTAATTTAGACTTCATTTAGGGCATGGATGGCATTGGATTGAGTTGGGGAAGTGTGCTTTTTGGAGGCGGCCTTTCTGATGTTGTTGGGCCTGGCCATGTGGCTGGTGGCCATTTTGAAGCCTAGGCCTGCAAGCTTGCCTGGCCTTGTCCGCCAACAGGCCTGCTTTCATCCACTAGGACCAGAGCAGGTAGCCACAGCTTTATTAATCTACTGTTTTCTGTGTGGTCTGTTGAATTTAGACTTCATTTAGGGCATGGATGGCATTGGATTGAGTTGGGGAAGTGTGCTTTTTGGGGGTGGCCTTTCTGATGTTGTTGGGCCTGGCCATGTGGCTGGTGGCCATTTTGAAGCCTAGGCCTGCAAGCTTGCCTCGCCTTGTCCACCAACAGGCCTGCTTTCATCCACTAGGACCAGAGCAGGTAGCCACAGCTTTATTAATCTACTGTTTTCTGTGTGGTCTGTTGAATTTAGACTTCATTTAGGGCATGGATGGCATTGGATTGAGTTGGGGAAGTGTGCTTTTTGGGGGTGGCCTTTTCGGTTGTTGTTGGGCCTGGCCATGTGGCTGGTGGGCATTTTGAAGCCTAGGCCTGCAGGCTTGCCTGGCCTTGTCCGGCAACAGGCCTGCTTTCATCCACTAGGACCAGAGCAGGTAGCCACAGCTTTATTAATCTACTGTTTTCTGTGTGGTCTTTTTAATTTAGACTTCATTTAGGGCATGGATGGCATTGGATTGAGTTGGGGAAGTGTGCTTTTTGGAGGCGGCCTTTCTGATGTTGTTGGGCCTGGCCATGTGGCTGGTGGCCATTTTGAAGCCTAGGCCTGCAAGCTTGCCTGGCCTTGTCCGCCAACAGGCCTGCTTTCATCCACTAGGACCAGAGCAGGTAGCCACAGCTTTATTAATCTACTGTTTTCTGTGTGGTCTGTTGAATTTAGACTTCATTTAGGGCATGGATGGCATTGGATTGAGTTGGGGAAGTGTGCTTTTTGGGGGTGGCCTTTCTGATGTTGTTGGGCCTGGCCATGTGGCTGGTGGCCATTTTGAAGCCTAGGCCTGCAAGCTTGCCTGGCCTTGTCCACCAACAGGCCTGCTTTCATCCACTAAGACCAGAGCAGGTAGCCACAGCTTTATTAATCTACTGTTTTCTGTGTGGTCTGTTGAATTTAGACTTCATTTAGGGTATGGATGGCATTGGATTGAGTTGGGGAAGTATGCTTTTTGGGGGTGGCCTTTCTGATGTTGTTGGGCCTGGCCATGTGGCTGGTGGCCATTTTGAAGCCTAGGCCTGCAAGCTTGCCTGGCCTTGTCCGCCAACAGGCCTGCTTTCATCCACTAGGACCAGAGCAGGTAGCCACAGCTTTATTAATATACTGTTTTCTGTGTGGTCTGTTGAATTTAGACTTCATTTAGGGCATGGATGGCATTGGATTGAGTTGGGGAAGTGTGCTTTTTGGGGGTGGCCTTTCTGATGTTGTTGGGCCTGGCCATGTGGCTGGTGGCCATTTTGAAGCCTAGGGCTGCAAGCTTGCCTGGCCTTGTCCGCCAACAGGCCTGCTTTCATCCACTAGGACCAGAGCAGGTAGCCACAGCTTTATTAATCTACTCTTTTCTGTGTGGTCTGTTGAATTTAGACTTCATTTAGGGCATGGATGGCATTGGATTGAGTTGGGGAAGTGTGCTTTTTGGGGGTGGCCTTTTCGGTTGTTGTTGGGCCTGGCCATGTGGCTGGTGGGCATTTTGAAGCCTAGGCCTGCAGGCTTGCCTGGCCTTGTCCGGCAACAGGCCTGCTTTCATCCACTAGGACCAGAGCAGGTAGCCACAGCTTTATTAATCTACTGTTTTCTGTGTGGTCTTTTTAATTTAGACTTCATTTAGGGCATGGATGGCATTGGATTGAGTTGGGGAAGTGTGCTTTTTGGAGGCGGCCTTTCTGATGTTGTTGGGCCTGGCCATGTGGCTGGTGGCCATTTTGAAGCCTAGGCCTTCAAGCTTGCCTGGCCTTGTCCGCCAACAGGCCTGCTTTCATCCACTAGGACCAGAGCAGGTAGCCACAGCTTTATTAATCTACTGTTTTCTGTGTGGTCTGTTGAATTTAGACTTCATTTAGGGCATGGATGGCATTGGATTGAGTTGGGGAAGTGTGCTTTTTGGGGGTGGCCTTTCTGATGTTGTTGGGCCTGGCCATGTGGCTGGTGGCCATTTTGAAGCCTAGGCCTGCAAGCTTGCCTGGCCTTGTCCACCAACAGGCCTGCTTTCATCCACTAGGACCAGAGCAGGTAGCCACAGCTTTATTAATCTACTGTTTTCTGTGTGGTCTGTTGAATTTAGACTTCATTTAGGGCATGGATGGCATTGGATTGAGTTGGGGAAGTGTGCTTTTTGGGGGTGGCCTTTTCGGTTGTTGTTGGGCCTGGCCATGTGGCTGGTGGGCATTTTGAAGCCTAGGCCTGCAGGCTTGCCTGGCCTTGTCCGGCAACAGGCCTGCTTTCATCCACTAGGACCAGAGCAGGTAGCCACAGCTTTATTAATCTACTGTTTTCTGTGTGGTCTTTTTAATTTAGACTTCATTTAGGGCATGGATGGCATTGGATTGAGTTGGGGAAGTGTGCTTTTTGGAGGCGGCCTTTCTGATGTTGTTGGGCCTGGCCATGTGGCTGGTGGCCATTTTGAAGCCTAGGCCTGCAAGCTTGCCTATCCTTGTCCGCCAACAGGCCTGCTTTCATCCACTAGGACCAGAGCAGGTAGCCACAGCTTTATTAATCTACTGTTTTCTGTGTGGTCTGTTAAATTTAGACTTCATTTAGGGCATGGATGGCATTGGATTGAGTTGGGGAAGTGTGCTTTTTGGGGGTGGCCTTTCTGATGTTGTTGGGCCTGGCCATGTGGCTGGTGGCCATTTTGAAGCCTAGGCCTGCAAGCTTGCCTGGCCTTGTCCACCAACAGGCCTGCTTTCATCCACTAGGACCAGAGCAGGTAGCCACAGCTTTATTAATCTACTGTTTTCTGTGTGGTCTGTTGAATTTAGACTTCATTTAGGGCATGGATGGCATTGGATTGAGTTGGGGAAGTGTGCTTTTTGGGGGTGGCCTTTTCGGTTGTTGTTGGGCCTGGCCATGTGGCTGGTGGGCATTTTGAAGCCTAGGCCTGCAGGCTTGCCTGGCCTTGTCCGGCAACAGGCCTGCTTTCATCCACTAGGACCAGAGCAGGTAGCCACAGCTTTATTAATCTACTGTTTTCTGTGTGGTCTTTTTAACTTAGACTTCATTTAGGGCATGGATGGCATTGGATTGAGTTGGGGAAGTGTGCTTTTTGGAGGCGGCCTTTCTGATGTTGTTGGGCCTGGCCAAGTGGCTGGTGGCCATTTTGAAGCCTAGGCCTGCAAGCTTGCCTGGCCTTGTCCGCCAACAGGCCTACTTTCATCCACTAGGACCAGAGCAGGTAGCCACAGCTTTATTAATCTACTGTTTTCTGTGTGGTCTGTTGAATTTAGACTTCATTTAGGGCATGGATGGCATTGGATTGAGTTGGGGAAGTGTGCTTTTTGGGGGTGGCCTTTCTGATGTTGTTGGGCCTGGCCATGTGGCTGGTGGCCATTTTGAAGCCTAGGCCTGCAAGCTTGCCTGGCCTTGTCCACCAACAGGCCTGCTTTCATCCACTAAGACCAGAGCAGGTAGCCACAGCTTTATTAATCTACTGTTTTCTGTGTGGTCTGTTGAATTTAGACTTCATTTAGGGCATGGATGGCATTGGATTGAGTTGGGGAAGTGTGCTTTTTGGGGGTGGCCTTTTCGGTTGTTGTTGGGCCTGGCCATGTGGCTGGTGGGCATTTTGAAGCCTAGGCCTGCAAGCTTGCCTGGCCTTGTCCGCCAACAGGCCTGCTTTCATCCACTAGGACCAGAGCAGGTAGCCACAGCTTTATTAATCTACTGTTTTCTGTGTGGTCTGTTGATTTTAGACTTCATTTAGGGCATGGATGGCATTGGATTGAGTTGGGGAAGTGTGCTTTTTGGGGGTGGCCTTTCTGATGTTGGTTGTCTTAAAGACATGCTTTTTTTATGTGTCTGGTCAATGGTGTGTTGGTGTGCAATGCATGCACCCTGCAGAGCTTTTTGGGGCCTGTGAATGTTCGTATTTACATTTTGTTGCATTAAAAAGGTAGAGCAGTGTGCTTTAGCAGGCATCCTTTACCTGGCTTTTATAGGCCTTTTATCAGCTCCTGGTGTTACCCAGGCCCCCGGCTTGTTTGTGAGTTGTGTGTGTCCATGTGGGTGGTGGCCTTTTTTGGTGTTTGGACTGTGAGTTATTAGTGTCCTGCTTTTGCCATAGGCCTGCATGGTTTTCCTAATGGCTCTTTGGCTTACTGCTTCCATCCATCCACCCCCTTTGCCAGCAGCAGCTCCATGGATGCTGAGATGCTCAAATAATGCAATGGTCCACCCCACTTCCATTACATTTTTATTTTGTTGTTTATTATTAACTTTCCTATCCTTCCTGAGAGTGTAGTGTGTGGCTGTACACAGTACTAGTAGTATAACATAGCTCTAGTTAAAAAAAAAAGTCATAAATAGCTAGACTATCTTTTGTTTGCACTAGTACAGTACTAAGTAACTGAACCACAACAACAAATGCAACATTTCACTGATGTTCTTCTCCTGTCTTATTTGCTTTTAGGTTCACAAAAGACAGAGTAGGAGGTGTCATCAGCATCACCCGGCTACCCGTTGTACTGCCAGCCAGACAGAAGTCCTGCTGCGCATCACGTCCACGTGTGACCAGAACTTGTTGTGCATCTGCATCCTGCCTGACATCTGAAGAAGATGGCCCCAAAGAAAGGTACCAGGTCCAGTACCAAGAAAGTTGCCGGTGAGAAGAAGGAACAGAAAAAGGAAGTGCCATTAACCACGACTGGTGGTGTGCCGGCCAATGTTTTTTTTGGCACCAAAGCGTTGTCCGGGAACCAAGCTGGGAGCAGCACAGCGGTCCAACCCCACCAACCTAGGCCCAAGGGCTTTAGTGTCGCAGAGGTAGCCAGTCTACTAACGAGCAGCGATGTTGAAGAAATGTCATTACCGCAAAGTAGTACACAATCAAGTTCAACGCAGGCGCAAACTCAGCAGATCAGTGTCAAGCTGCCGCAACAAGAACAGCAGCAGCCGCCGCAACAAGAACAGCAGCAGCCGCCGCAACAAGAACAGCAGCAGCCGCCGCAACAAGAACAGCAGCAGCCGCCTCAACAAGAACAGCAGCAGCCGCCGCAACAAGAACAGCAGCAGCCGCCGCAACAGCTCACCATAGTAGTTGTTGCTCCTGACGTAGGGGCATTTCAGGAAATCGAGCTTCCTGCAGACAAAGTGGAGCAAAGTCAAACCACTGTTTCAGAAGATCCTTTGTCTTCCAGACCACCAGCAAGGAAAAGGAGGCTTAGTCCATCATCTTCTTCTTCAAGCCCCGCTTCTGATGATCGTGATGACACTTAGGTCCCACCAGCTCGGTCTGAGAGTGATATACGCCACAAGACAATGCTTCTGAAAAGGAAGGTCCCAGAAAAACTTAGAGTTATGGAGGTAGATGTAGAAGAGGGGGGTGATGATGTTGATGAAGACGAGCCAGTCATCACGCACATTCTCCCGCCCCAAAGGGATTGGAGACCGACATTCTCACCCTATCCAGAAAGGCTGCTACTGAGCGGGATGTACAGGGAGGTGGACAGGGTCACATATTTTCAAGCACCCCCTCAAGTTCATCTGGTGTTGAAAGTGGCACATCCAGCAGTGCCAGAAAGTTCTCCTCCCCAGTTTGGGACTTCTTTTCTGTTAGCGCCAAGGAGGAGAACGTTGCTATATGCTCAATTTGTCGGCAAGGTGTTCGGCGTGGTAAGCTTGGTACAAACTATGGTACCGGAGGACAAGCAAGTCATCTAAAAATACACCACACTATCGTGTGGGAGGATCACCTACTTAAGTTAAAAGAAAGTAGAAAAACTAAACCCATTGAAGTTGGTCAGGAATCAGGGAGTGATATTATTGTGGTGGCAGGTGAAGAACAGGGAGGCATTTCTAGCCCTGTCTCCAGTAGTGCAGTCACTGCAGTGGTAACGCCCACATCCTCCTCAGTAACATCAGAGTGGCACCGCAGTAAGAGCCATACTCAGAGTCTGGGTGAGACACCAAGGCGACCGGCGAGTACCTCAATGAGACAATCTGTGTCGTTGAGCCTTAGTGGGTTAATGAAAACAGCACCACTAAGGAAAGTAAGCCACCCTACCATTGAGAGCATGTTTAGGTTGGAGGGGCAGTTCCAACGCAACCACCCAACGGCACGATTGTACAATGCGAAGCTGGCTAAAATGTTAGCGCTGGACCTTCTTCCTTTTTCATTTGTGGAAGGGGTGGGTTTCCTTGAATTTGTGTCTGCCATCTGCCCGAAATGGAAAGTTCCCAGCCGGTCCTATTTCGCAAGAATTGCTGTTCCGGCACTACATCATGATGTGCTGGAATTGGTTGGTCAAGGTTTGCAGCAGAGTGCTGTGCACAATATCCACCTGACAACAGACATGTGGAGCATTTGCCAAGCCACAGATTACATGTGCATCACTGCACACTGGATCTCTTTTGTGGGGGTTAGAGATAAACTATCTGCACAAGGTGTTGTTGACACAGCTGCGATTTTTGAAGGTACTCGGAAACATGCAACTGTAGCCATGTTCGCCATGGAGAAATCTCATATGGCTGAAAACATTTTAGAAGAGTTTCGCACCAAGGTTTTGGAATGGCTGCGGCCCAGAGGGCTTGGTATTGGTTTTGTTGCCACAGACAATGGCAGTAATGTATTTAAGGCCTTGGAACTTGGTTCCTATTTCAGGGTTCCGTGTTTGGCACACTGCATAAACATTATAGTGCAAGACTTTCTGAAAAAAGAACCCATAGTCAGCAATTTACTGGCCATCTGCCGAAGAATATGCACTCATTTCAGCCATTCTTTTAAAGCTCGGAAGCAGCTGAGGATCATCCAACGTGAATTTAGGATGCCAGTCAAGGCTCTCATCCAGGAGGTGGCAACACGTTGGAACTCAACGTATTACATGCTTGATCGTCTATACGAACAGCACAGGTCACTCCATGAATATGTCTGGTACAGAAGCAGGGATGCTAGTGTTAAAGGCATGACCCTTGAGAGGGAGCAATGGACCCTAATTAAATGCCTGACTGACATGCTGTCTCCTTTTGAGGTCTTCACATGTGAAGTCAGCAAGGAGGACTGTACAATGGGCCAAGCTATCCCATTGTTGCAAATGCTAGAGCATGAGCTGAATAATGTGTCTGAATCCTACAAAGGTGTAGAGGACAGAAGGCAAGCCCATGACTTGGTGGAGAGCTTATCCAGGCGCTTAACTGAAAATGTAAGGATACAAAATAAAATTTTGTCACAAGAACATTACATTTGTGCCACAATTCTGGATCCACATGCAAAATTAGGACTAGTGAAGACATTCCTTGCTTTTTCCGACAATGATGTTGCCCGCTACAAAAGTTGTATAGCTGAAGCAGCCATTAAGTTTGAAAACGAAGGGCTGCTAATTAAAAGCCCTCCACATCAACCCACAACAAGTACTGATACTGAAGCAGGCCATGCAGAATCAAGTGCAACTTCGTCGGCTGAGGGCAGTGCGGTTTGCTCAGAGTCACAATCACAACACTCACCATCACTATCGACTACAGAAACAATAACTGGATCATTAGGCCGAGTACAATCATTACAGGATTGATATGTAAAGATGGGCCTTTGTAAGCACAGTGCTGATGCACAGAAAAAACAGCACAAAAGCTTACCAGCAGCAACCCTGACCATTGAGCGGATGGTGCAGGCCTATCTGGACGACCCAACAGAGGTGTACGTTGATCAAAACCCATTGCAGTATTGGTATAGGAAAAGGTCTGAATGGCCACAGCTCAGCAGGCTGGCGATAAGCTATCTGGCTTGCCCTGTCGCAAGTGTCTCTTCCGAACGTGTTTTCAGTGCTGCTGGTTCCATTGTAACATTGAGAAGGACCGGACTATCTCCAAAAAACGTGGTGAGGTTAACAATGATCAAAATGAATCAGCACTTCATACCACCGAATTACACAATACATGAATCAACAGAGGAAGATGAGGACAGCGGCTCAGGTGACGGAAGTATTGTGTCAGATGATTACCTACTACTGGAAGAACCCCCAGAGTTTGAGGATGAGCTATACTTCCCTGACAATTAGGCTCGCACTGTCTTCCTCCCTTTTTTCCCCCTTTGTTTATGTGTCTGTCGTTCCGGTTATAAACTTGTGAATCGCAACAAATCCATTATCACCGTCTTCTACTCTTCTAATTTAATATACAAGTTTCAGGTGTCTGCTATTTGACAGTACAATCCTCCGAATCCAGCTCCTCCGCTCCATCATACTGAATCTCCTGCTCAATTCCATTTCCCTCATGAATGATGATTGGATGATGGTAACAACAAATTCAAACTTTCCTCGTCCTTCCAAAAGAAGTGTACCATGAATCAGATGACTACTATAGCTATCCTCCTTTCAGATCCGAGAGAGACTGGCCATTAACTGAAAATAAGATGGAACAGGTAATGATTGATGCCATGCATTGGACGCAGAGTCGCAGACTGAATGATTTAGATTTTGTTGTGTTTGTTGTGCATGAATTTGTGTAATTGTGCACTGCCACTAATCAACTTCCTACAGAACACACTATATTTCCCCTTCTTGCAAATAAGAAATTTGTACTTCTCCTGCAGCTTGGTGATACAGTGCTTTTAATTCAATACAGAAAGGGGACTCACTCAATCTGCGCAATGCCTATGACTGTGACACAACAGCACCGTCCATGATGATGATGGCGAAATAGACAGCCCGTTAACAAGATGAGATGGAACAGGTAATAATTGATGCCATGCATTGGCCGCAGAGTCGCAGACTGAATGATGTAGATTTTGTTGTGTTTGTTGCGCATGAATTTATGTAATTGTGTACTGCCACTAATCAACTTTCTACAGAACACACTAATTTTCCCCTTCTTGCAAATAAGAAATTTGTACTTCTCCTGCATCTTGGTGATACATTGCTTTTAATTCAATACAGGAAGGGGACTCACTCAATCTGCGCAATGCGTATGACTGTGGCACAACAGCACCGTCCATGATGATGATGGCGAAATAGACGGCCCGTTAACAAGATGAGATGGAACAGGTAATGATTGATGCCATGCATTGGCCGCAGAGTCGCAGACTGAATGATGTAGATTTTGTTGTGTTTGTTGCGCATGAATTTATGTAATTGTGCACTGCCACTAATCAACTTTACAGAACACACTAAACTTAACTCAAGGTGAATTCAATTTTCCCCTTCTTGCAAATAAGAAATTTGTACTTCTCCTGCATCTTGGTGATACATTGCTTTTAATTCAATACAGGAAGGGGACTCACTCAATCTGCGCAATGCAAATGACTGTGACACAACAGCACCGTCCATCATGATGATGGCGAAAAAGATGGCCCGTTGACTTAGGATGAGAAGGAACAGGTAATGAATGATGACAATTAATGGCATGCATTGGACACCTGACTCTGAGCTATTGGTCTTTGTGTTTGCGTTGTTTGTTTGTTGTGCACAAAGTGATGTCAAAGTGTATTAGTAGTAATCTATCTTTCTGTACACAATAAAGAATGACTCAAGTCAGTAATATTTATATTTCTACTCTTGTTGTGTCATAAAAATTTTACTTATACTGCAGGCCGATCTTCACAGTCAGTCAGTAAAAGTATCAGAGATGATGATGAAGTCAGGAGGATGTTTCAGGAGTGGCATAAAACGGAAAAGCCTAAAGGTAAACACGTCAACAACAACCACAGCAGACCCAAATGTCTGTGTAGAAGTTGAATAGAGTGTAGCGGTGGGATGACTGCAGTGCATTGATTTTACTAACTTAAACTGTAAAATGCTATGTTTGGAATGGATAATGTGCTTTGCGTTTGTCCAACTCTTTGAGAGAAAAAAAAAGGACTCTAAAGTGTTAACGTAGGATGTGCTAATGCTAAGCACTGTGGGCCAGCTCTCTCCTGTTACTGTTGAAGGTCAATGCTGGAAACAGACTAGAGTAGAGATGATGCATACATGCCACCTCGGAAAGTGTTCTTGTTGCACTACACCATCACTTGTGCATTTGTTTTAACTTTCTTTCTCAATATCCCCTTTGGTTTTCCATCTACAATTACAGGCCGGGCCTTGCCCTAAACTTTGTAAAACATTACAATGCATATTAATTACCTTACCAATCCATCAACTTTTTTTTGTCCAGCCGGGCAGTGGTGAGGCGACACACCCAAGATTGATGGACGAGAGGAGCAAGAGGAATGCCAAGATGCAAATCCAGTCCACATTTTTGACCAGAATAAGACAGTAACAGTATCCACTTTTATCTTCTTTTAAATAATTTGATTAATATCTTGTATACAATCTTTACAACAGTGTGTTCTTGGAGTTGTTATAATCATTAGGTTTGCTCTGTGTTTACGTTTCTTCCCTACCAATATTTAAAATTTCTATTTGCTATGTGTTAAAGTATTAAGGCCGGAACAACAGAACAAGAACTAGAAGTGTATGTATTCCGGGTCTCTCATCATCATGCATGCATTGCCTTTTTCTCCCTTAACATATGAATATGGTAGTCTTCAATGATTGTCGTTTGTTTGTCTATGTATGCATACTGTTTTTCTATGTCAAACCTTTCCCAAAAACCCCCTTCCCATCCATTCAACAAACCCTAACCCTCTTCCCCCGGGCTGTGTGACTTATTGTCGAGGTGTAACTAAATTAAATGTACACCAATACTTAATCACACACTTGCTGGGGCGGATGTGGTGAAAGCAACACTACTTCAATTTCAAGGCATAGTCAAGTGACTCGACACAACTATAGTTTGTAACTCTGTCTAGTAGGCTATCCTCCTAACCACCATTCAGTTTTTTTCTCAAATATTTGAGCATATTATTGTTGCTCGGTAAGTTCTGTACTGTACTTCATTCAACTACTCCTCTAACAGTCTCTCAAAGGCGATTGACTGTCTCCTTTTCTTTTTTTGGAAATGCTGCCGCCCTGCCAGTGTCTACTACTACTACTACTATACTACCACCACCACCACCACCACCCCAATCATGGCATGTATGAAAAAGGAAACCATCTTAACCATCCAGCCAGTGCTGTGACACAGTTGGACATAAACATCAAGCACCGGTAAGAGACAAGTTTGGGGGAGGCAGAATTAATAATGGACATGTCAATGATTTCGTTTTCACACACCAGTACAAAGAATGCATAGACGAGAGGACAGACTGAAAGTACTAGAAGGACCAGTCAATGAGTGAGGTGAGTCTCTCATCTATCTGTTTGTGTCTTATACAGTCAGCCAATTATTGAAATCAAACACAGGCTATGGGCGGCCATGCACCAGCAAGGAAACAGTGTGATGTTAAACAGTTACCCCACCTACAAAACATTAACAACATTGCATGTAACATAGAAAAATATATTTAACCCCTTGTGTGCCCCGCCCTTTCCACGCCCTGTGCCGGGCGTTTCATTAGCGGGCGGGGCTCATGACGAGATAGTCTCGTCATGGGCACAGCGCAACCGCGGCCCATGACGAGACCATCTCGTCATGGGCACTCAAGGGGTTAATTTACCCTAACAAAAATAAACTAAACCCACAAAAGCTGACCCACCCCCCTCCCTAACCCCAACCACTGTCCATAGTAGAAAAAAGTCTGTAACGCCCAAACGAGTTAAGAACAAGAATTAAAAAAGGGGCAGAACAGGATGACAGGGACTAACTGGTGGTGCGGGACTCGAGGAGGACACGCATCTGGCGCATCTCGCCCTCTAAACGGGCGACGCGGCGTGTAAGGGTGCGGCAGTTGCAGCCACAGTGGGGGGGGCACCGCAGATGGCATGGTGGCGGCGGGCAGCCGCCAGACGGTGGCGCCGTACCGCTGGAGGGTGGTGGCTGGGGCCCGGGCCACTGGAGGAGGCTTCCACAATTGCAGCCGCAGTCTCTTCCTCCTCCTCGGCTAAGACCACCAGCCGCCGGTATTCTCGCTGGATTGCCTCCAGCTTCCGGCGCCATGCCTTGGCGGCCAACTCCCTTCGATTTAGTTTAGGAGTAGCTGTGTATCAAAAAGAAAAAAACAAGACAATTGTAAAATATACTCTTAGAAAAACAGTAAGACAAGTTAATTATTTATACACATAGTGGCATGGTAGAGTAGCACTATAAAGCACAGTAGTACATAACATTTTAAATCGCACCCATCCTTCTTCCTTCCACCCGTCTTTCACTTTTTAGTTGAACAGTGCACCAGGTGCTCTTCTCCATAAAACTTTCAAAGCGGAGTTGAAATTAGATAGATGAGGCCATTGGTTACTCAATACTCCCGCGTTCACACTTCAAACATTCACAACAACTCATACTTACTACTTACGACATCCTCACGCTAAAAAGGGTGGGGGTCCCGTGGGGACAATTAATTAGGATGATGCGCCCGGCACAGTGGCTGGCGCATCCTGTTTTTTTTACATTCTGGTTGGCGGTGCCGAAAGCAATGCTACAAATACATGTTGTGCTGCTTTTCCAAGCACAACATGACGGGCCCCGCACGGAGCCTGTCACGTTTTGCTTGGAAAGGCGGGGGGTACCATAGCATAGGTAGGTACCCTCCATGGTTCATCTCTCTCCCCTCTTCTGTTTAATCTATATATCGCCCCTCTTATCTTTTCTCTCCAACAGATGGAGGTCGCCGTATTTAACTATGCGGATGACCTCCAGCTGGTCTTTGATCTTTCCTCTCCTTCTGCTGTCCTCAACTTTCAAACTGTCATGTTTCACATCAGGGACTGGATGAGCCACAATCACCTCAAACTTAACCCGGACAAAACCGAGTTGGTATTGACGGGCGGCTCATCCAGCCCCTGGTCCCCCCTTTGCTGGCCTCCCTCTCTTGGTTCTCCTCCTGCCCCCTCCTCCTCTGTTAAAACACTAGGCATTAAGCTCAATTCCCAACTCACCCTCCACTCCCAGGTTAGCTCTGTGGTATCTTCTTCTTTCCTCTCACTGCGTACTATTCGCAAGGTGTCCCGCTTCTTTACTTTTTCCGCTCTCAAACTTATTATTCTGGCCATGGTGGTGTCCCGCCTGGACTACGGGAACGCTATGTATGCCGGTATTCCTGCATACAGTTTGCGCCGCCTTCAACAGATCCAAAACCAGGCGGCCCGCCTAGCCTTCAACCTTCCCAAATTCCACCACTCCACCCCACTTCTGAAATCTCTCCACTGGCTCCCAGTGCGGGCTAGAATTCAATTCAAACTCGCATCCATCACTTTCCTGGCCCGATTGGACCTGGCACCTGCCTTCATCTCCTCTGAGATTATTCCCTATGTCCCCTCTAGGGACCTACGTTCTTCTTCTCAGTCCCTCCTCACCATCCCTCGCTTCCGGAGAAAGAAGTGGGGCGGCTCCAAATTTGCCATTCTAGCACCAACCCTTTGGAATTCCCTTCCCCTCCATCTTCGTGCCATCACCCTCTATCCCCAATTCCGCAAAAATCTTAAAACCTACCTATTCACAAAATCCTTTGAATAAATGCCCATTCCTCTCTCCCTGCTCTTAACCCTCAGTCCCCACTAGCTACAGCGCCAAGAAACCGCCGGTATACGTGCGCTTTAAAAGTGCTTTTAAACTCAAACTCAAACTCAAACTCATGGGGGCACCCAAGCATACTCTGCAATGTCTGCATGCCTTTCCGTGGCGGATGGCAATGCCGCCACGTAAAGGCATTCCAAAATGCAGATTATATGGCTGGCGGTGTGTTCAGAGAGAAACCACCGGCATATTGAACCCTTTTCCGCCTGGTCGACATGTGGGGGGGTCTGAATAATTTCTACAGGGATGGCGGAGGTTTGCCCCTGCGGTGTCGGCAGTGAATTCCAGCCGGCCCGGCGGGGGCAATACGCCCACCATCCTAATGGGGCCCTAAGTCACAACTGTACAGTATACATATACATACAGTACACCCTTGCAGTGAGTGTGCTGTCAAGTTCAACAATAGTTAAGGATTATGAATCTAACTTACCACCGCCTGCGACTGGTGCTGCCACTCCCCCTACCGCTCCATCGTCGGTATCGGCAGCAACTGCCGCATCCTCGCCCTCCGTGTCGCCTTGTTCGTTGGCCCCGGCACTGGTGGTCGGTAGTGCGCCTAGAAAACATTACACATTTATTAGGCGTCATATACACCTCCCCCCTATTGATCAGTTGCAAGGTTGAAAAATGAGTTAATACTAACATACATCACTAGTACAAATCAGGTAGTAGTAGAGTAGACACTAATAGTTATCTATGATCATTGTAGCCTTTGCTTAATTAGCCCTAGCCATGGTACCATTTTACCTTTGTGGCTTTTATTTTTGCACATGTGACGTTGCCTTTACCTTGCAGCTTCTTAAGACACCTTTGAGCCCACATGACCTGCCTCACACTGCTACTGTCTAGTCTACGCGCTGCGTACAAGCGGTCCACAAACATTAACAAGCCACTTTTTTAGGAAGTACTGGTGTACTACTGTTACTGTTAGTCCATATTGCTTATCCATAGATGCTACACTTTTTGGCACGGCTGAGAAATGCTTGCAAGTTGCAATATACTAACGCACACCATTTCTTTTTTCGCATTACAGACGCAAGGTTCCCTTCTACGAACCAGAGCTTCTGAATGATGCAACAACTACCAGTACTAGGTTCTTCTAAGGTGAGGGGTCCCTTCACTCACATCTTCTTTTATAAATTTATATAAACTAAATTGCTGTGGGATGGTGGTGCTGCCTTCCACCACTGTTCAGTTATCATGATTTAATTCCCAACTGTATAAGTGTAACAATGTATATTGTTTTAATGTTATTGATTTTCCGGTTGGTGCTGCTAAGAAAACAGTGTACAGACCTTCTCAAATTGAAATAAACATTTTGAACTTACATAGACTTGGTGGTATTTGGTGTGGACTAACTTACACGAGTGAGCAAATTAAAGTAAGGGTGTGCATGTGAATTGCTTCCACGACTGAGAGGTTGAGTGTGTTATGTTCTGGGTTGTCTACTTGTTGGGTATCTTGGGGGGAGGGTTCCGAGACCTAATAGTTATGACAAGACAGTACTATAGTCAAGCAGTGGAATTGTGGTGGGTGCGGAATTTCTGATTGAGGTGTGCAAGGAAGGTCCAACCTACCATCACCAACATCCTATTTTCTGGTGCAAATGTATGTGCAAGATCCCTACAACAGTAGTATGTCCTATAGGGTATCATATCAAAATAGTAATAAATCTGGTAGGGCTGTTGTTGCTGTGAATTTTCAAAGCCTCAAGATCAATAAGAGTAAAAGTAGTACAAGACGACGACCCAACGGATTGGACTCAATGGCTCGAGCTACTGGTGAATATGAGTTTTATATTACAACCTTTCACAAAGAGTGGCACTGGCCAACTGGGCAAGACTAGCTACTACAGTACAGACAGACTGATAGTATGTAGTAGTAGTAGTACTCAGAGTCATCATAGCGGAGGCAGGGATAAGGTTTTTGAAACCGTACAGATCGAAGGATAATTGGTGGTAAAAAAAATAGCATTTGGAAACAAACAATAGTTCGGGAAAAATATGGGGCAGTAAAAGATATGGAATAAGAAATATTATTAAAAACAAGAAGACTTACTGGGGCCAGCAGAGGAGCCCTCAGCGGTGTCCTCCTGGTGGTGTTGTTCCTGTCCCGCCGACTGCCCAGTCCCTGTCGGTCTGCCCCAGAGATGCGCGACACTGCCCGGCGCACCTTGCCCCACCGCTGCCGACGCTCCCGGAGGCCGTACCCGGACCCAGGCCTGCCACCTGCTTCCAGGGTTGAGGGGAGTTGGCGCTGCACAAAGAAAATTAGTGCAGACAACTACTCCTCCCCAAATAAGGCCCGTGCCAGCACCCCTTGTGGGCGCCGCCTTCCGCAAGGAAGGCGGTCGCGGCTCTGGCTGCGCCGGCGAACAGCCCTACCCTTGAACATGGTTCTGGGGACGGGGCGGGAAAGAAAAGGTAAAATAAATAAAGGAGTAAAGGAAATAAATAGCAGGCAATAGAAAGAGAAAAAGTAGCTAAAAAACAAAAAAAAAGTAGACAAAAACCAAAAATATAGAAGCAGGAAAATAGTTAGAGAAATAATAAGTAATAAAGATCCAAAAAAAAGTGGCTATAAACAAAGGATTGAAAAGATTTTGGGAGGATTGAAAATCAGGCCCCAGAACCATGCAATAGAGTGAAAAACAAGATGGCTGCACCCATTGCGACCACGTGCGCAAGTTCGCGCGATATTTTCTCCCCGAGCAAGCAAAAAGCAACGCGATCAAGTAAAAGCGGTCACGAACAGGAAATATCGACCGCGAACGGGCGCGAACATGCATTGCGCGACCCGGAACAGGAAGTAAGCATCGCGAGAGGGCGGGACAAGTGAAAACAAGATGGCCGCGCCCTTGAGCAACCGCATGGGTAAGTTGGTGACCCACGATCACGCAAAAAATACCGCAAACAGGCGTGAAAAAAACATCCGCGTCTTCGCGATATTTCCGGCGTGTTTGCGGAGATTTTCAGCATTTTCGCGATAATTTGCGAAAGTTAATTTCGCAAATTCTGCCCACCCCTAATTCAGATCTGGAAGTGTAACTTCTTCTAAAGTACAACGCCAGCGTTGCACCCCTCTCTGGCACTACTCTCCTCGGGTGTCCCTCTTCCTCAATCCCTCTAGCTGAAATGATTATTGATCCATATCTCGAACTCTCGGGCAGAGTTTCTGGTAGCAGAAGGGTTTGAGACAGTGTCTCGGACAATAACTGGAGCAGCATACGCGTTGGGTCAGTGACGAGTTGGAATGACAGATCTGACAAGTCGGACGAGGTCTACTAGCTATCTTACCTCAATTATACTGTTCTTGATTCATGTACCCCCCCCCCCATGTATCAATTCTTATGTTTTCCCTTATTCTGATTGGTCAGGATGAGGAGGTGAGTTCATCACACCACTTAGAATTTAAGATTTTCTCTATGAGCCATTGTTAATGTGCCCGCCCCTTAATTTTCTTTTCCCATAGCTTTATTCCCACAAGCATTTCACATTACTCAGTAAATTAAACATTTTATTCAACATTGTTGCTCTCGCTGGGGTCATCAGTTGATCTTCTCAGGCTTCTTCATTCAAGGTGGCCTTGGCTGAGTGACACGGGAGCCATCATTGTTTCCGGCCAATCTCTATGCGCATGCGCGTAGTTTCATGTGAGGTAGGGATTCACCCTCCGAGGCCCAAATAAGAACTAACAATAAAGTCAGAAAAAGATACGTTAGAACACAGAAACAAATGATTTCACTGTATAATATATTTCTACTCCATCCCCATTTACTTATTTAATCTTTTGCATTAGTGTTTAAAAAAACTTCTGAGGTTTAGTTTAGCAGTAGCAGGTGCATTAGCATGTGAGTTCAAAGCGGCCATTTTTAGAGCCGTTGCGCAGCTGCAAAAGTTTCCCACCAAAAGCGACAGAGTCATACTACGTAGATGCAGTAGACGCATGCGCAATAGAAATCCAGCGTTTTGTCGGCCATTTTAGAACATTCATGTTACGGGTTAGTAATGCACATGGAAAAGCTTCCCCTAGACAAAAATGTTCGTGATGTATTGCGGTTTTAGTTTTCACAAAACAAATTGATTACATTATTACACATTATTTGAGAGGATTGAATCCAAGCAAGTCTTTTTTACGAATCCTTGCTCCATCAATAGTACGGCTCTAGGGGCATTAAGCTTAAAGTCAATGGGGCTGGGCGTGAGGGTGTCTGGTAACAATGCACAAGTTGTTTAGCCTTCCGTATATCACTATGATTTTCGCTGATCAGATGTAGCTGTCACTGCAGAAAAGGTTGCAGACCCCTGGTACAGTGCAAGCATATCACTAACATAAAATGGGGCAGCAAGGGACTATTATACCCTGTAGCCCGTTCCTACTGAGAGCTGTGCGGCTGCTAGTGGAGGTGCCCTGGCATGGGCAGAGGTGTAGCCTGTGGGTCATGGGCTCTAGAGCAAGCAATGAAACTAGGTCCCCAATCAGTATCAAAATTGTGCTATGAATGAGGTGTACAGTGCACATAACGCCCCGGACCTTGGTTCCACTGCACCTGCTACACTAATGCAATTTATGGGTCTTCAAGTTCATCATTCTACTCATCTTTCCTTCTCGACACCTTATCTCCACCCCATTCTCCTCACATCTCCTTCATCTACTCAATGCTCTCCTCTCTATCCCTTTCCTCAGTCTCTTTCTTTCCTCTCTCTGTCTCTCAATCATCCTCATCTCCTTCCGCCCTTCTCTCCTTACTTCTGTTTCCATCCCTTCCTTTTCCATTGTCCACTTGGTTCATCCCTAACTTATTACTCTTTTTCAATCACCCATATTTCCTTCTCCCAACCTGTTACCTTTTCCTGCTTTCCTCCCATTCTTTCACCTTCTCTTTTTTTCCATCTCTTTCTTCTCACTTCTTTTTGTTCCCTCATCCTCTACTCCCTCTGTACCCCCTCCCCTGAAAGCTTAACACAGCCAAACTCCTGGCATGCACTGTGTTAGGTGCAGGGCACTGGGGCTCCAACGCTCCACCCACCTCTGAACCCCGGTGCCCTGCACCTGCCGCAACAATGCTAGCTACATCCCTGAACGGGCTGCCTGTTTCCACACCTCTGGCTGTCAATGCTGGAATAGAGTGGGAACCCGACGGATTCCGGGTCCAATAGAAACGTTTGTGTGAGAACCGGAATGCTGGCTGTGCACAGGGAAGCATCCAACCGCGTCTGAGACCATATCATTCCTTGTGTGATGGTGGGGGCGGGGCCAAGCTGGGCGCAGCTGAAGGTCACCCCAGGAATGTCATACTTAGCTCCCACGGGCAGCAGCGCATCAGTGAAACATATATACACTCTGCAGTGCCACTTTAATGCGCTGCCAAGAAATATACGACATTGAAACATAATATTAACTTTCTCAGGATCTGTGCCACTGTTAGATGTGTAAGTCCACGTGCTATCAGAGTCCATTCACATTATATCGAGATATTTATTGAGTTCTTTCTTTTACAAAATACAGCCACACAGTGCATAATAATGTATACAAATAACATGTCGGAAACAGAAGTGGCGGCTTCTTTCATGTTGGCTGGGATTTTTTCTAAGGCTTATAAACAAGAAGATGAATTAAAGCGCGCAAAGGTCAGATTTTATGATTAAAAATATCAATTAAATAGTGTGAAAGAGGCAGTGTACACCTGTGAAGGGTGAGGAACATGTCAATGATGAAGCTTAAAAGTGAATAATTCTTCATGTAGAAGACCAGTCAAACTGACTTGTTTGATACCTAATAAATGTGTATTACTCCCCATGGATACCTATAAACTTTATAACAAAAGACTTAGCAAAACCTTGCAAACTTTCACTCTAATTCTTTGCAGCTCATACAATCTGTTTGACGCGGGGCATTGCTCAGTGGGTTATTTCACCAGCACTGCCGTGTTACTAGCAAATATCACATTGATCTCTGCAACAAAAGCGTTATATCTTCCATACTATCTATCAGTAACATACACATACAGAATATGCTCTGCAGTAAGCGCATTAACAAGCTGAGCTATTCTTCTGATGATTCAAGCCTGTGACCAACAGCTGTAAACAGATCTCCCCGGTAAATGCACTGGCCACCATCTATCTTACCAATATTATACCACAAAACTTGCTGCACACACATGGATCTGTGCAGATGGGTATTTCAATACCCAAGCTAACAAAAGAACATGCAGCGAGATTGTGACCAATTCAGTAACGCAAAACATAATTACAATCAAATGTTAATTTCTCACCCATATCTTTGGGGCCAGAGTATGTAAAGAAAGAGGCACAAACTGACTGTTGTTGACACCATTCTTCATGACGCTGTAGGCGCGCTGTACCCAGGGCACAAGTCCTAAAAAAAGAAGTGGGGGGACTCTCCAAGGTAGGCGTGGTCACAGGAAGTGACATCACGACAGGAAGTGACATCACGACAGGAAGTGACATCACAACAGGAAGTGACATCACGACAGGAAGTGACATCACGTGTAAGGCAGATCTATCATTTGCATATATTGCAACAAAAGTAGAATTGGTGTGTTGAAAAAAGCAGAAGAAAAGCACATACTAGAAACTACAATAGTGATTATCAAAACTATAAAATTTATTACGCTACCTAGAACACGACATTTACATTTATTAACAAGTAGAATACACTGACCATGAGAGAAAAAAATGCAAGGTGCACACTTACAGTTAAAGCCTTATACTCTCTACATCTGTTATTTCAGACATTATGGGACATGTTATATTGCCACAGGATGTCTGGCCATGGAAAAATGTGAGACAGCTTATAGCATTGTAAGCTATCAATTAAAAAACGACCATGCTTCCGCATATCTTTTATTGTGCTGGGCTGTAGGATCAACCTTTCTAGATTGATTATCATCTGCATGACGATGAGCAATCAACCACCTGTTCACATATGGCACTGGATTCCAAAGAGGAAGAGGAGGACCCATGAGGTTGATGAACATTAATGATGAAAGGCGTCCGATACCAAGGCAGTTTCGTATGGGTGACATTACCAAGTTCATTGTGCTGAAACCCCTTTCGCAGTCACTTGAACTCACAGGAAGTGTGTTTATCGCCCTCAAAACAGGTTGCAGTTGCTCTGGAATGTCATTACCACCATTATCAATATAGTCTCTGAAGCCTTCAGATACGCCTTTGTGATTAAGACAGAATCTCCTGCACAGGTTTTGTAGTTTCTCCTCACCTTCAAACCATGGGCATTTTACAAGTCGAGGGTATTTAGAACATAGCCTCTCCAAAACACCAGAGTTTCTCCCAAGCATTACACTGGCACCATCACTGCACACCCCTATCCAATTGTCAGCAAGGAACGTGTTGGAAAACCCATGTTTTTCCAGACATTTCAAGAGTGAGGACTCAATGCACTCTGCATCGCCCCTAGGCAACTCAAGCAAGTCAAGGAAAAAGGTTAGGGGCTCTTTTCCATTGAATGCAGCACGAACATAAATAATTAAAACAGTCAATGAAGAATGGGTTGTTGACTCATCAATATAAACAGATATTTTTGGAGCCTGTTCAACAATGCCTATGCAAAGCTTTCTCCGCATTTCCTCAGCAATGCAATCAGTTATCTGTGCTGCAGTGAATTCGCTGTGTAGAATCGAGCCCATATCTGACTGATTAGCAACCTGCAAAGCTACTAGACCTGGAAAGTCTGAAAAGGGGAGATTATTTTTTGCACAAAAGTAAAGAGTGCGAAACACCTTAACCGTTGAAGCATGAAAATGCCTCTGCTGCTCCAGGAACGTTGACGGCAGTACCTCCTTCTTGGATGCATCTTGGATAGCACATGCATTACAATGTGCTTCAGAAAGTTTATGCTTATGAATTTTTTTCCGCAGTGAGCCTAACTGGCTAGCTTTTGTTGGGCCAGATGCAGCAATGCTCCCAGTGACCCATTCTCTTGACAAACTCACACCCTGTGATGCTCCAAGTAGCTTAACCTCACTGCATATGTTGCAGCCAAGGCGGCCATTTTCACAACTTAGCCATGTATACTTTTCTTAAAATTGAGCCCACTGATTGTGGTCCCAACACTCTGGCAAGGTGGTATCCCTTTCAAAAGTGGTGCCCACATCTTGAATCTTTGTTGAAGAGTCTTCCAGTGGAGAAGGTGGAATCGATCCTTGGCTTGACATCAATTTCTCCGAATCTTGTGCAGGTACATCTTTCAAGCACGCACCGGGTTGTACTAGGCTACTTTCCGAATCAAACCGCGATCTATTATTCGCATTCACAAAGAAATCCATTATGCTGGATTTGCGTTTGCTTATTTCTGTAGAAAGCAGAAAGCATTGGGTCAGTTTTATATTTTGCATCTGTCACTCATTCACTGATGGTTGGCGAGGAGAAAAAATTGCTTGGCAAAAATATTTTCCGTATTACTTTTGGCACCTAGCTAAATGTTTGTGGCCCAATGAGCCACCCATCCTGGTTTGTGGTGGTATTATAATAAAAAAAAAAGAGAGAAAGTCACAAAATGCCCTTTTAAAAACAGAAAAATTCCCTCAATTCGCAATTGATGATCTTCGATTTTACCGGTGTGATATTGCTCATTTTGTTTCCCATGTCATGTATGAACATTACATTAAAAAGATTTGTGGTCATACATGAACAAAACATTTTCTGCCAAGGAGTATTCGCGCTTTTTACCTCTCTTGGCTACCACTGTTGCAGCATCCGTGTTCGGGGTACAAGGTAAAGTTTGCGGTCTGGCAGCAGCTGGCTGGGTTAATTCCTGGTGATCTGTGTTGTGTCCTGGGTGAGCATGGGACCCAACGCGGCCCTGTTGTGCTGCAGGATGAACCATTGCAGGTGTGAGCAGGACAAATGCAAGGCAGGGAGATCTTTTGAATAGGATGGCTCCCAAGATACTGTAAGCTGTAGTGTAAAAGAGATTCCACATTAGGCAACTGTCAAAATGTTCATAGTTGAAGGAATGGTGAGTCACCGCCAGTCATTCCTTACAAACGATTCTGAGGCATTCCATAGATGTACATCAAGCTTGAGCACCCACATTTTTATATTTGAAGAGGTTAAAGCGCTTTTGGATGTTGGCGACACAGCAGTTTGCCTTTAATGAATGCATGGAGACCTTTCAAAAGTGATCATTTTGAACCCTCAACTTAGAAACATCCATGCTTCCTTGCCCGGACGACAAGCACAAAATAAAAATGGAGAAATACAGATAAAATGGGCACAAGAAAATAGAGCCGTCGTTAATCTGAAAAATCATTGAGAAAGCAGTGTGCACCAACTTTTTACTTTCAAGCAGCCCGGGACAATTCCGGCCACTTCTTTGCAATGCAATAGGTCTTGCAATTTGCAAGACTTTAAGCTGTTTCGTCTGAGAGCTGCAGCATTACATTCCTCTTAATAATGACGGATTTATACACAATTTGAGTTCAAATATTTTTGCCGTTAATATTAAACTATATTTTGGGGTATTCACCTGCACAACGATAATTCAAAGGAATTAAATGACTGCATTTACTGTTTTAATGTTCACTTTTCAGCTAGTCGCTCACTGCCTGTTTAAACTTTAATTGAGCGCCGACTGCTGCTGCAACTCGGGAATGTGTCGGAACAAGCTGTGGTGCTGCTTTCGCTCAAATACACGTTTTGAAAATGCCTAGCTTGCTGTTTGAACCCCGGAGCTAGCCAAGGCGAATCCAGTGACACTCCAAGTGGAATATTCATGACGTCTTTAAAACTTCAGTCTCACTTGCAGTAATTTATGATTACATTTCAAATGGTTGAGTGCTCCACCTGGTATTGGGACGCTCGATCTTTAATAACTCGAAGGAATTAAACTGAGGCAAGGCCTGCGGAAGCTCTAAAGAATATAACTTAACTACGTACATTTATCCGCCCCTATTTAGGGAATCTGTTCTTGGCGTCTTGATCGTATGTTATGGAATGGTTCTAGATATTACATTTAATTTTGTAATATACAGTCACAAACGCAAAAAAATGTGGAAACAGCAACACACAAGTATACATCATAGTACTTACTCGAGTCAAATTAAATCCGTAGCAGCAGGCGAGGCCGGGAGAGGGCAGCAGGCGAGGGCGGGAGGGGGCACCAGGCGAGGGCGGGAGGGGGCACCAGGCGAGGGCGGGAAAGGGCAGCAGGCGAGGCCGGGAGGGGGCACCGCACCAGGCGAGGGCGGGAGGGGGCACCAGGTGAGGGCGGGAGGGGGCACCAGGCGAGCGAGGCCGGGACTGGAGAGGGCAGCAGGCGAGGCCGGAAGTCTGGTGCAGGAAGCGGCGGCAGGTCAGGCAGCAGGCAAAGGGGTCACGTCACTCGCTCCAAAAAAGCAAAGGAGCTCATTGAAGGAAAGCGCGAAAAATAAAGGGCATGTTGCGGGTGGGCGGGACTGCCGAGTTGCAGACCCACCCATTCATTGGGTGAGGTCGGAATCGGATCCTTGGCGTCTATTGGGTACCCTGCCAACGGTGCACCTGGTAGGTGCAGGGGTGTGGTAACCGGCGTGCTTGGACCCGGAAATGGTTTGTTTACTTTGTGCCTCGGCCTCCCGTTTTGTAAGGTATG
The DNA here is from genome assembly GCF_964204655.1 of Triturus cristatus. Taxonomy (NCBI): domain Eukaryota; kingdom Metazoa; phylum Chordata; class Amphibia; order Caudata; family Salamandridae; genus Triturus; species Triturus cristatus. The sequence continues at coordinate 993,757,504 of NC_140580.1, forward strand.
ATGGACGGCGCGGTTTTGAAGTAGCAGGGTGGACGGCGTCCACCCTGAAAAACCCGCGGAAATAAGTGGGGGGATGCCGTCCACCCGCGTGGTACCCCGACTCGTGCCCTGGCTGTACCCTTAAAAGATCAATAATTCAATAGTGCGTGCCAATGTTGGTTGGATCGGGCTCGGGGATGGTGTTAACCTTTAATCATGAGACAATGTGTCCCACAGGAAAGGTTCAAAGCAGCACTTCAAAGTACAGTCAATAAAGAAAGGACTGACTCAGTTTTTGGAGTCTGGAGACTTGCCTGGAGTGGAGGTGTGGAATGGCCCACCGTGATCAAACCCTGTTCTATCAGCTGCTTTTGTTGAGTCAGTATCATCCCGTCCCCATTGTGAAAGGGAGAACAGAATTTTCATCCTACGCCTTGTGATAGCGTTCCTTTGGCCAACCAGTCATCCTGATTTCAGAAATAAACTGAATAGCTCACTAGTCCTTATGCCTCAGGAGATGTCCCAGTTTTCAGACGGGACCAGATGCTAACCCTAACCCTAATTCAAGTGCCATAGTTGCTTCTAGGAACTGGTGCGACCAGTGGGTGCCCAGACAACTGAAAAGTCTAACCATGAGTAGCCATTAATAAATGCAGACAGCTAATGTTTGTTGCCACCAGTGGGCCTTGGTATAAGTTCTACCTCATTACCACCCCCTTGCTTGAAATTTGACATTGGAGGCTACTTGGCCCTCTAACTGGTACACATCGGGCCCCATTGATTCCTCTGTCCATGAGACCCTGCCCTCTGGTGGCTGCTGTTTCCTCACTACATGTGCCACCTTCCCACAATGTGATGCCACATGCTGAGACTGGGAGCCAGATGGGTGAAGTCAAAGACGTCCCAAGGATTGATACATTTCAGACAATGGTCACTTGGCTCAAGCTCCTCCTCACCTGAAGGCTTACACCCTTACGTCCTTCCATGATCCACCCCTCAGGCCACACAATCCCCAGGTTCTGCTCTCGCTTTGCATCAGTCTGAGCACATTGTCCTTGCAATGCTCTTGTCCTGGGAAAAGCTTTGCACCATGTGTACATGTCTTTCTGGGTCTGTGGGCTTAATTCTTCCCTGAATCTTGTAATTCCTGCACCGATACAATGCTGCTGACCACCATCACTGCCAAGTCCCTCCCAACTCAGGCTTGTGCACAGGTGTTGCATCTGATATCACCCTGGTCTACGGCTGATCCCTAGTTCCTCGCTTATCCCCTGATCAGAGGGGCACCTGATCCCTTACTGCCTTGCCTACATTATCCAATCTCAAAAGCTGTCCTCCTACCCTTGATACAATGTCAGTTACAAGGACATGCATTGCATATAATCACTTCTTACTCTGTGTACCCTGGATCTACTACCCCGGGGCATTTCCCCTTTCCCTACACCACCACCACTACTGTGTCTCCTCTCACCCACTTGCAAGGCACCTGTTATTCCCTCTCTCTTCCATAGTGACCAACCTTGAGGTCCCTCCCTGACCTTCCCACACCCTCTACTTCCTCGGGGACATCCTTCAAAACAGTGCCCCGTCGACCACTGTGGAACCAGTAACTATATTACCTTCACACTGTCCCAGGATCCTTGGACCATTACCTTTTGGTACGCTAAACCCATCATTTTTCAGTGAGTGGCAAAGGCCTGGCAATCATTAGTGAGGCAGGTACAGTGGCACCTTCCATCTGCTTGTCCACTTGAGATGTTGCTGCCGAGTTTGTGCTGTTGGTGTCTGTGAGCGGGATGAATCAGTGAGGTCCACAACAAGAGAGGTTTCAATGGGATTTATTTTCTATACACGTTCCATTGTTTGTGCCAGGATTGTCCTTCGTAATTACTGTCCTTATTCACCACTTCTTGGGCTTTTACAGTTTCCACGAATCCTGGTACAGTTGCAAGAATGCCGTCTTGCTTCAGAGCTTTCCTCAAAGGAAATAAATACCGAAAACAAAAAAAAGATGGTGTGAGATTTTGTATTCTCTTTCACACCGTCACCATAGGGGAAAAGGATTGAGGAGACACCCAGTGCTCTTTCACTGGGGATGGTGTATGAGTGAAGGGAAGGGGTTATCGGGTTGGTGGTAGAGTGTAGTATCTTCATATAAGGTTTACTGTTCTCCTGTATATTGTAACTAGCTGCTCAGCCAGTGTGAGTGTTCCATGTGGAATGATGACCTGACTAGAATGTTGGTGTGTGAGAGAGACAGTTGAGAGGATGGGCTGAGCAGCTAGCAGGCTGCTCCTGGTGGGGCTATACTATAGACTTAACTATCTTAATAAATACACTTAAGACATATCCTGGCTACGTCTGCTGTGTCACATCATCCTATGGAACCAGGTCACTTCAATTGGCGACGAGTTGGACTAAAGAAACCGTGCGTGTAACCTCAACAGACTGGTGTGTAACTAAACTGGTGTGTCTTGAAGAAATTTGGACTGAAGAAAAGAAACTCCTCATTTGGCGAAACTACCTGGCACTGTGAGCCCCACCAGTGACCACAACACCGGTCGCCCAAACCTCCATGTGCCAGTTGGGGTGAGGAGTGGAGCTGCAAGCTGTTCCCTAGCGCAGCACAGAGGTTTGCCTCAGTCCAGTTTTTACTTCGAGGTGTTGTGTCAAAGAGCCTCCTTGTGGATGTCTTCGCGACCAAGATTGGTGTCTTTTGAAGGCTGCTGGCCCCTGTGACAGTCGTGTAGGAGAAGTACCTGCAGTCTCTTTGTGTTGGACTGTGGAGGGCCACTTGATGATCGTGAAGTAAGTGTTTGGGGAGCTGTCACCGGAAGAGGTGTTTCTGGTGAGGAGTGCTACTAACCCCAGATCCCTGTGTGGTACTGTTTGTCCTATATTGCGGACAGCCCCAACAACAGCGTGCTGTACCGTTTGGTTGTGCGTACACCCACAAGTCCTGCGCCTGCATGGAAAGTCTAGTACTTGGATGTGGCTTTCCACATGTCTGCAAGCTACATGGGCGCAGCACACGTCAAGACTCACATGGACAGCTGTCCTGCGATAAACCTGTCTACTGCCAGGTGTTGGCGCGACTTTGGAGGTGCCTGAAGAATGACTGTGTATGATACAGGTTTTTACAGGCTGTGCAAGGTATTATATCGAGATGTGGGCACAACGTAGAAAATGTCTACATTTTGTCTCTTTCTGCTCCCTCCCATCAAGGTGTGGACTATGTCTACTTCAGGCGCAGAGATTAGTAAACATGGCCCTGCACTTCAAATGAAGCAAGTCTGGTATGGTAACTGTTTGGTGTATTTTTGTCACTCAATCATTCTTGTTGCGGTTGTATTAGTGGACTTCTTATTTTTTTTTACTCATATTTTGGGCCCCAGCCGTCTCCCACACTTTTGGAAGTTCAACCGTCCTGTTGGTGTTTAAAATAACAAAGTGCGCCATGCTCAGCGCGTGCACTCACCTTCTTGTGGATTCTCTGACTTTCAGTGTTCAGTGACGCATAAGAATTCTCCTCCGTCTCTGCCTTACTAAGCAGCAATGTTGGGCGCACTTTCTCGCCTACAACCACCCAGCACGGCGTCATCTAACGTTGTATGCAACAGGGTTATTTGGAGCCTGAAGCCTGACGGGAATATCGTTTTCAAAGTGAATTAGGATGAGGCTGGTTTTTTTTTCTACACCGGCCGTGAGTGAAAGTTGTTTTATTTTCAAGGTGACTACCATCTGGTTCCAGGATATTATTTTTCTTCTTCGCGTTCCACACCAGGATTTCAAGATACTGCCACATGAAACTGCCACATGAAGAAATCTCTTTATCGAAATGTGGAGAACAAACTTGGAAGGGTTATCGGAGCTCTTATTTTCTCGAGTGCAGCGTAGGATTGTACTTAATGGTGTAATCTTGTTTTCAGGTATTTTCTTGTATTCACTGCCCAGTGTTACGCTGCCACCTAGTGCCAAGTTTGATTTTGACTGCAATGTTCTTTTGTTTTCAGTCCGAGTGAAGTTTATCCACACTTTTCTGTTCCTGTACTTGGAGTCTGATGGTGGAAGCTTCGTTTTTTATTGTATTACTATGCAATATGTGTGTGGCAATTTTTAATATTCTTGTGTACATTTAACTGTGGGTGTGCATTTTTGCAATGCTTGTTTATGCTTTCCTTCTTTACTGAGCCTGGTTGTTGTCACTTGGAACCAATTTACTGTCAGTTAAATATGTATGCAAAGTTTTTTACTTTGATGCTATCTAATGGAAAATTCATGTTTGGGTGCACTATGTGAGAGTGTGAGAGTGTGAGAGATCGCTCACCGGCGGGTCACAGTTTAATATTGCACTACTAGTGGGAATGGTTTTGGTCACAGTTTATTACTGCACTTCTAGTGAGAATGTTTGTGCATACTTAGGGTGGTGTTCTGATTTTGTACCATTTTCATTTTTTGTGTTGGTCGTGTAGTGTGTATTAGTCACTTTGTGATGCGCATTGTCTACTATTCTGTGTGTTGGTCATGCTGTGACTCTCTTGTTGGTGCATAGGGGGTGTTAGTCCCACCTATTATATTAGTAATGGGTGTTAGTCCCATATACTTAGTGTTTAGGGGGTGTTAGTCCCACCTATTAAGTTAGTAATGGGTGTTAGTCCCATATACTTCGTGTTTAGGGGGTGTTAGTCCCACCTAGTATTCAGTGTTTAGGGGGTAATAGTCCCACCTACGTTTTAGTGTTGGGTTAATCCCATTAACTACTCAGTGTATAGGGGGGTTGGGTCCACCTATGTAAGTCGTATTGGGTTCCAATACATTTTATAGTTTGTTTTAGGGTTTTTCTCCTTTATGTATCTTATGTGGTGCTTTTTCTATCTCCGTCTGGTAGTTTAACGTTTTTTTTGTGTCTCATTAAAGGAGGAGGTTGGGGATTGTGTGTGAGTTTAATGTTTTCTTTAAATTCTTAATATAAGAGGAGGATGGTGATAGTTCATTCTTATTATTCATCCTTTTCTTATCCTTTTCCTTTCGTTTTATAGTCTGGTTCCCTTTTGTGGTATGTTTAATTCATCTTACCCTTGGGATTTGGACTATTTATCTTTTGTTTATATTTTGTGTTTAGTTACTATCTACTTTTAGTGTTCTTTATTTAGTGTCAATTGGAAAGAAGGGAGATATTGTAGTATCTTCATATAAGGTTTACTGTTCTCCTGTATATTGTAACTAGCTGCTCAGCCAGTGTGAGTGTTCCATGTGGAATGATGACCTGACTAGAATATTGGTGTGTGAGAGAGACAGTTGAGAGGATGGGCTGAGCAGCTAGCAGGCTGCTCCTGGTGGGGCTATACTATGGACTTAACTATCTTAATAAATACACTTAAGACATATCCTGGCTACGTCTGCTGTGTCACATCATCCTATGGAACCAGGTCACTTCATAGAGCTATGGGGTTTTAGCCTGGTTTCTCACCGCCGATCTTCGCTCGCCGCCCAGCCCACCCCACAATCCGTGCACACATCTGGGAGAGCCACACTCCTCCTGGAGTGTGGCTAGATGATGTGCGGATACGTTGGTCTCCTGGTTCTTCCGCCGTTTCGGTGGTCCCTTGTTTGGCAGTCAACACTGGAGTCGGGGTGCCTTCTTCCTTTCCCGGCATTCATGTTTTATCCCAGTATGATCAACGGTAAGGGGGAATTCGTGACAGTGTCTTGCAGAAGAGTGTTCAGATGGGCTGTGAATGGTTCATCTCTGTGGCTTGCTACAGTGTTGTCATTTCACAAAGATCACAGTGATAGTGGAAGTTACATACTATGGTTTCAGAACTCCTGATGACATCACAGGAAGTGGCACCACATGTACTCTGATCGGAACAACATTGTAATTTTACCTTTTTTAAAAACATTTTAATTCAAAACATGATTAAAACTGGTACAAACTCCTGTCTACTAAAGCTACCAGAAGTCAAAAGAGAGGGTTACTCAGACCCACCTCTAAATGAACTTACTGGATTGCTACTCCGAAAGGCGCACATACAATGTGAGGAATTTGTATCCCTTTTCTTGCGATTATTGAAAATATTGACATACGTGCTTGTTGTAAAGAAGAGACATATTAAGAATGGGGAATGAATCTATCATTTATATTTTTTTAATGTACGAACAACTTTAACAAAAACACAAACACAAAGTTAAATGCATTTCCCATTTAGGCCCTCCTGAGAGGCCCTGTAAGCTGCTGGTGCCAGGGGCTACAGTTACTCGCCCCATCAGGATTACACAATGGAGTATTTCACACTGAGACTTCGGCTGCTGATAGCAGTAACCAGCTACCCAGGAACTACTAGGACAAAGACATGCTGGAATCAATGAGGGAACACAGATGCCTGCATGGTATTTCCCCAATCGGGTAACTGCAGTATTTCCGCCTCCCCAGATATTCCGATGCCTCTGGTTTAGGTAACTCTTGGGAGAGAAGTGTTGAGGTGAATAATTCCAGGCAGAAATCCCCCAACTTGAATTGCAGCTTTTAGTTGGTGGAATAAGCATCTTTTGCAAGGATGTTTTCCCCCTGAATCTAAGGACATGCAGATATGTGCATCTGGGCGCATGTTAACCAAGTAATACAGACTTTTTGCTTTGCTGGTTATAAGAATTGCACCCAAGTCCATTTTTGCCCTAAACTATTTAGTCCTAGTGTCTCAGGTTTTATGCGAACAGATTTTTTGTAGAAAACTAATAAAATAGGTAGGATCTGCAGGAGCATCAAAAATATGATAAAAGCAATTCATTGAGTCAACAGAACTAGTAGTGCGACTACGGAAATAAGGGTACTCAACGAAGTCTACTAAACTAACCCTTGCCATGAGCTGCTGAACTAGCAAACCACCTGTATCCAACCCAAATCCTGGAAACCCACCTTCACCTCACTTTTATATTCCCCTGGAGCATCCTACTTAAGAAAAAACAAGAAACGTTAGTCTAGGAAAACACTGTTCCCTATTGTTTAGATCACTCTTTACCAGATTCACAAGGAAAATCACAAACATAGGCTTACAGGCAAATGTACATTTTTTAGGCCTGCCAGGAATCCACAGAGGAATTCCATGTGAGTGTAATTACATCAATGCAGAAATAATCCAAACTTGTAAATCCCACTCAAGAAGTTGAAATGGGACTTTCCAAGGTGTGGGTTGCCTTAGAAGTTAAGGAACGCTCCTAAAATATTTTTATGGCTATTTCCAAACTGAAATCAACCATTTTCCACCCTCAAAATAGTCTGTGATTTACTCCATACAACGACTAGACCTAGAATTAAAAAAGTAGAGAGAAAAAGGATGTGCTGGTGCAGAGGGCTCCATTTCCCTTGTGAGAACTTCTCGACTATGGAGAATTCCATACAATGGGAAGAGGAGCACTTGAGAATAGTCACTTGACATTCCCAGAGCTAACGTAGATCTGGAAACGTGCTCCTGGTGCATTTTTCCAGCCATACTTCTGGAAATGTTTGTGAATTATAAAATCTGCACACACAAGTAAAGATATATTTATCGGTGCTAGTTTACTACTGTTTCTTGAATTAGGTCAAATTATGTTGGCACTTGGGCCAGATTGACAAAGGAAATTTACAGCTTTGTGTAATTTACACTTTTGAGTCACTTTACTTCCACATGGTAAAGTATAGGGAAAAATAAAAAAAGTTTATTTAAAAAGAAAAGAAATATAACAAATATTTTATGTTAAATATTAATGTAATAATTCATAATATATATTTATTTTAAACATAAAACAAAATGCAACGTAATTTTGAAAAAAATCTTTGATTAATGGAAATATGTCAAATTAAACTAAAAGTATTTTTAAGAAGCTTAAATTAAAAAAAACAATTGCCACGTAAAGAACAACAAATTGTATGTATTATTATTTATTAAATGGGATGCACACATTGGTATTAGTAAAATGAATGTAGTTATTTTTTAATCAAAATTGTTACATTAATTTTTAAATATTAAGGTATTAAAATATTACATGTACTACATATATGTATATATCTATCTCTCGCTCTCTCTCTCTCTCTCTATATATATATATATATATATGAGCTACTATGGGATACGGATGATACCTCCAGATGAACGAGGAGGAAACAGAATGAAAAAACTACGGCAAACTGAATCCCGGTTAATCATAAGATTAAAGACAAAAAACCCGAGAGGGATGAACTTTGATGAGAAACTTTTTGTACATTTGGATTGAGGAAATTAATATCCATATATTGATTTACAATGCCTTTTTCGCATAAGATTTCAATTGCTTGCGCGGTGGTACAAAAATATTGATGGGGGTACTAGACCCAACAAAATGTTTTACATAACTAACATAAGCTTGATAATTGACTTGTATATGAAGTGGATGGATACTATATCCTTGTTTTTGCTTTGTTTTTTTGTGTTTGATTCTCTATCTTGCGCTCTATAGTCCTGGCAATACACATAATGTAAAGAGGCAAACGTAACTGATTGGTACTATACCATAAAAACAGTCAAAGGTGAAATCTAGTGTAAAACATTACAGGATGCATAATGTTAATGACATATGATTTATGAATTGCATGGCAAACGGGCAAAATTATCTGTTAAGCTGTTTTTTTGTAAATATAATTCACACTACAATTCCCAGAATGCCACATTGAGGCAAAAATGGGATAAATGGTGGAAAGCAATGATGTCTCACTTACCGTGAAAAAAGCCAAGTGAAGGCTGAAACGCGTCAGGCTGAGCTGTTGATACGAGATTAAATTCTGAAAATAATCAAGTCTTGAGTGCCGCGTCCCTTGTTTGTTAAATTTAAATTGGGCCAGGATCCGGCCCCTACGCAGAGCACCCGTTCTTTGGAGCGCATGGAAGGCTAAGGATCACATTGCTACAAAGGAATATATATATATATATATATATATATATATATATATATATATATATATATATTCACTGAAAAAACCATGGGTTTCACACACGTTATAGTTAGGAATTAGCATTTAAAAAACCTTAGAAATTCAATGAAAAAACCAAAGGTTTCACACATGTTATAGTTAGCTGGACATTTCACTCGTAAAAAACCATTGAAATTCCCCCGTTATAGTTAGTTCAGCTAACTATAACTCGCGCGCCCGCAATGCACTACTGATGACGTCACATATTACATCACTCATGACATGGTCACTGACATCACTCATGACATCACTGATGACATCTCAAATGACATCACTGATGACATCACTGATGACATCATCCTTGTGATAGAGTGGCAGACCTCCTCTCCCCCTAATATAACCATTGAAACACACATTCAAAAATAGAAACTAAAATGTTCAAAATAATGAACATATCAATATCAGTTACAACAACCTATTCAGTAATTCTAAGAACCACATACACATACAGTAATTCACCAACAGTCCTCTACAGTCACTCATACATGTACTCACTCATCATATGTACTCATACACCTGTACATCCCGTTACACAATGCCACTCATCCATAGAGTAACTCACACACATAGTCACTCATGCTAATAAAGAATCAATCATCCATTTACTTGCATATACAGTTATACACACACCACCACACTTACTTCTACAGAAACTTACATATACTTACTCTTTTAAACAATCACTTATAGAAACACATACTTATTCATACAGGAACTCTTCCAATCTCTCACTCTCACATATACTCACTTATATACACCAATAGTCATATATACTAGTTTAAAACATATGTAGTTACTCATAAAGACACTATTGAGACAGTCATTCACTCACTAACACACCCATGCACACACTCATCCACCCATACAGTCCTGCACACATGCTGTATTCAACACATACAAACAGTGAGTCACTCATTCATGCACCTATGCACTAAGTAATACCCCCCACCGAACCATACAGAAACTCAGACACTCATAGTGATAAAAAACCAACTAATAACCTATATAGACACTCATGTAGCTACTCACCAACCCATGCAGCCACTTATACACAAAGTAAGAAACTGATACAGATATTTAAATATTTAAAGATTACTCAGTAAGCCATGTATTCACTATGATACACTTAAACAGTCAGTTACACAAAAAAAATTCCAAAAAAAGTATCCATTTAGACACTTATATACCCATTTATTCTTCCTTTGACCTTGAGATATACATAAATATAAAAAATATATAATTTTCATAAAAACACACAATCACTGGATGATGTCATCAGTGATGTCATCAGTGATGTCATTTGAGATGTCATCAGTGATGTCATGAGTGATGTCAGTGACCATGTCATGAGTGATGTAATATGTGACGTCATCAGTAGTGCATTGCGGGCGCGCGAGTTATAGTTAGCTGAACTAACTATAACGGGGGAATTTCAATGGTTTTTTACGAGTGAAATGTCCAGCTAACTATAACATGTGTGAAACCTTTGGTTTTTTCATTGAATTTCTAAGGTTTTTTAAATGCTAATTCCTAACTATAACGTGTGTGAAACCCATGGTTTTTTCAGTGAATTTCAAAGGTTTTTTAAATGCTAATTTCTAACTATGCCTACAGAGATAGGACATGTGAAGAAAGAAGAAAAAATGCACAGAAAGAAACAAAAGAAGTGCAGAAAGAAGCAACAGAAGTCCTCAAATACGAAGATAAGTGCAGGAAGAAGGATAACGTGCAGAAAGAACAAAAAGAAGAGCAGAAAGAAGCCTTGTTGCAAAATCATCCTGTACCCTCAACTTTTTCAGACGGATACTGGTGGTAACTGAGTCTGACTAACCAGTCCTAGAGCCAGTGCTATGTTAAAAGACACTTAGAATACAGTGAAAACACCTACATACACTAGGGAACATTATGCGTTGGGGTCCCCCTGTGATTAGCATGACCTCCTCTGTAAGCCCCTAGTGTATAATAGGGCATGGGGATTAAATCTACCTCTTAAAACAGGCCACAGGGCGTTTTTGCACACATTAACTCAGGCCCCGTCCCCTCCCTTCACCACTGTGTAAACACGCCCTGTGTCCATTTTTAGTTGGGAGATTAAGTTCATTTGAATCCTGAGGGTCCCTAGGGTCCAACTAGCCCACTAGGTACCTCCAGTAAGTGCCACAGAGCTGCGTTGCAGAGAGGTGTAAAAAGTGGCACGGCCTGGACCACCTCTCTGCAATGCAGCTCAGTGGCGCTTACTGGAAGCACTTGGTGGGCTAGTTAGCCCCCAGGGGCCCTCAGTATTGAAGGGAAATTATATCCCCAATTTAAAACATGCCATAGTGCGTGTTTGCACACGTCACCTCAGGCCCCGTCCCCTCCCTTCACCACTGTGTAAACGCGCCCTGTGGCTGTTCTAAGTTGAGAGTCCCCCTGAATCCTAAGGGTCCCTAGGGTCAAACTAGACCACTAGGTACCTCCAGTAAGCGCCACAGAGCTGCGTTGCAGAGAGGTGTAAAAAGGGGCTTGGCCCCAGAACACCTGGCTGCAGCGCAGCTCCCTGGCGCATACTGGAGATGCCTGTTGGGGGCGCGTTTGCAGAGTGCTGCACGGAGGGGGCATGGCCTCCGGCACGATGCCAGTCTTTTATTTATTTTAGTTTTTTAAGAAGGGGGGCTGTTTGGTTCCCCTTCTTATTCTAATTTATTGGCCCTGATGACCCCATCCCCCAGGGCCAGTCTCCTAATTATATTTTTTTGACCCCAATCCCCAGGGCCGGCCACTGTTTTTTATTATTTTTAAAAAATATATATTTATAGACACACCTAGGACATGCTGGACAAACCGTACGTACCTATCACCATGATGATTTGCGTGATATTCATTAAAAGGCGACTATGCATGCAATGAATCCACGTGGAATGTATTTACACCACTAGTGAAGCTCTGACATGTCTGATGCCCTACCGTGCCTAATCCTGGTAGACACCCGTGTCGTTTATTTATACAAACATGGGTAGCTATTGACGGGCACATTTAATACACATGCACACCAAGCCATTCAAAGGGGATTCGACAAAAATTCGACCAAAACTATGCAAGAAACCCCCCTCACGGTTAATAAAACACACATCCACTGCCGGATGTGTAATACTTTTTATTTTACTCTCTGGAAAGGGGACGAACATCACTTGAGAGTCACAGCGTGCTCCTGACAGAGCCCAATGCTGTGTTACACCCACCATTGCCTGCCGAGTGCCACACACCTCTGTGTTGTATTCCACTAGCTAGTGCATATGCTATGACACTCTCTAGCCCATGTGCACTGTAACACCACCCCGTGAATATGTCATGTCACACTTGTCTTCGCACGGGTTTTCTTGCCCCATCTAACATGCCTTTCTCGATGCCTATGTTATAACGCACAGTGCTATGCCATACATATTACAATCTGGGATCCATATATTTGTCACAGTGCATATGCAACGTTACACTCCCCAGCACATATTTTATATTACAACTTTAGAGACTAGTTAGGTTACACAACACTGCCCTGTGCATATTACACTCCAAGGCGCATATCGCATAGCACGCGCTAGTGCCTGTGCTATCTCGCGCTCTCCAATGAATCTGTCATTGCGCACAATGTATTGCAAATTATATTTCACGCCCGGTTCATCTTATATCACACTTTTTGGTGCATAGTTTATACCATACACTATATCTAGTTTTCATTTTCAATCGTGCTCTCAGGACTATGTTCTATATAACACTGTGTTCACCTACCCTTTTCACGGGCATTACATTTTGCGATAGGGGGTGGAGGGTCAGGGGGTGTTTCTGCCAAGTGAGCCCGGAGTCACAGTCACAAACGTCCTCTTCTTCCTGAATAAAAGTGAGATTATGCTGCATACTTGTTCATATTTTAAGTAGTTCGCACAGACACAATGATTTAAAAACAATAAAGTTCCTAATACCCGCCTTCTCTGAACAGTTAGCTTGCTGCCCCATCCCCTTCCTCCCTATCCTCTGTTGTGTGAATCCATGGACTAGCCTCCTCCCTCCTGCCATGCATGGTCTGATGTGCTGCCACTGCCCTCAATTTAGTATGATGTACCAGTCCAGTCCTCCTGCCCTCCATTGCCCAATTCTATGCCCCATCATTGACCTCCTGCTTAAACTCTGTGCTTAGCTTGCTGCCCCTATTCTCCTTCCCCCTGCCCTCCGATGTCTTTGTGCATGCCCCTGCTCCATCCTTTTTGCCCAACATGTCCCATGGACCTGCCACTCCTATCTACTCTGAGTGTTCTGTTGAGCTGCCACTCCCCTCCCACCTGCCTAGCATTGTCAGATGACTGTAACCTGTCCCTGCCACCTCCACCCTGCCTGTCCACATGCCATGCCCCTATCCTCTTCCTCCTGTCCTACATGGTCCATTGTACTGCCACACCCTTCTGCCCTCCCTGGTCTGTTGTGCTGCAACTGCTCCTCCTGCCTGCCCCGTGTGGTCTGTTGTGAGGTCCCTTCCCCTGAACTTTCTTGTCTGTGCACAGGTCCTGACCCTCCCTTCTATCCTCCATTGTCCTTTGTGCATGCCCCTCCACCCTCCTTCTTGCCCATCATAGCCATTGTGCTGCCACTAACCCTCCCACTTGCCATGCATGGTCTTCTGTGCTGCCATGGCCCCTCCCACCTTCCCTGTGTGGTCAGTTAGCTGCCCCTGACCCCCTCCCACCTTCCCTCCATGGTCTGTGTGTATGCCATCACAGTCTCACTGTTGCTCTTCATGGTGTGTCTTGCTTCTAGTGCCCATCCTGCCTGACCTCCATGGCTATCTTGCTGCTCCTGCCCTGCCCCCTTGCCCCCAGCCCTACTCCCTCCCTCCTGGCTTGTCTGTTCCATTGTAATGCCCCTGATCCGTCCCTCCTGCCCTTTATGGTCTGTTATGCTGTAGCTTTCTCTCCTGTCTGTCCATTATGGTCAGCTAGCTACCATTGCCTCTTGCCCCTCTGTTCTCTGTTGTCCATGTGCATGGTCCTGTCCCCTCCCTCTTGCTTTCTATGGATTGTTGTGCTGCACTCCCGTCCTCCATGCCCTGTGTGGTGTATTGTGCTGCTGCAAACCCTGATGCCTGCCCTGCAGGGTCAGTTTGGTGCACCTCTCCATGTCCCTCCTGTCCTCTGTTATCCAAGTCCATGTCCCTATCCCATTTCCTTCCATGATCCAATGTACCATACTTGCGAACATTTTGAACTTGGTAAGAGGGAGATTTTGAAAAAAAACTGGGGTATTGATTTTCCCCTTTGAGTTACATTGAAAAAGAGGATATTGTAGACAGGAGACAGATAAAATAAAGCCCATTTGAGCTTAAAAACATTGGACGTTTCCTGGCTGAATCGGGTCTGTTGGCATGTATGGTTGTACTACCATTGCCTCTTCCTTCTGCCCACAATGGTCTATTACATTGCCACAGCCTTGAAGGAGGGTAGATTTTGTATCACAGGGGGCCCCTGGCCCGTTCTGTCCACACCTGAAGTATGAGACCCTTGTCCTTGCCCTGCCAGCTGCATTTGTAGGCCGTATTAAATTGACCAGCGGGTCCTGTATTGCTATATAATTATCCTGAGACATCCTTACCACTCAGCCAGCATAAAACCCCTGTGTAGGCCCTTCTGTTCAATATGTAGGCCTCTTTGTTAAATTGACCATAGCTCTGCAATTTTAGTGTATAGCAGTCTGAAGGCAGGTCTGCGAGGCCTTCTGATCCAAACTAGTAGCCCCCACCCTACCCGAGTGCTCCGTGCTCGGTATCAAAGTTCAACATCCCCCTGAAGCTGTCGACATACAGTAGGCTGCATCCTGGACTGGTACTTGCTTCCTGGGCAGGTTTCCCGCTTTTAAGGAAGTGGCAACCGCAGAGCGTCAAGTTAGGAGAACTGAGGAGATTTTATACATGAATATATTGAATTCCCGTACAATACCCATTATTTTCTGCTTGCTCTATGGAACTTACGATAAGCGATTGGCCTGAGAGACTGACCTTTTCACCCAGTCCATTGTCAGCATTAAGTGGGTAAATGATGAAATGTCTGGTAAAATCTGCAGTCGAAGCTTTTGGGTAGCATACGTAGGTAGATGTAGCGTGCAAAGGAGCCCACAAAATGATATAAAAAGGGAGCACCCACAGATATCGACGGACTACCTCGCCGTCTGTATGTAGGTTAACAGGCAGTGCAGGTTTTCCCCAAGAGCTGGGAGCTCTTGTCTTCCTTTGCTTAAAATGTCTTGCTCTGCTTTGCTTGAAGTATCTTATTCTATTTTACCTATATGAAATGTCATGTTATGTTTAACCATTGTTCTCTTTACTTTTGCATTTAAAAGATTTTGTATTGTAATTGCAGGAATGCTTGCTCTAAGAGTAAACGTGAGTGTTCCTAGGTAACATTTTCCTTGGTGTAACTTGTTTCTCATGATGCATTTATAGATGTGTTTTCTCTCTCTCTCTGTCAGTACATTAATTGAGATACAGAGAATATTATGACAGCTGTATGATTATCTGGATTCTGTTTTTTGTACTTTATGTCTCTATTCTGCAGTTTCTTTGAAGTTGCATCTTCTCATTAAACTGCCATTGTATTCTGCCTCCAATTCCATGTCTCATATGTCTGTTTTCTTCATTTTTGGAGCAAGCGTTCCTAGGCACCCCGGCTCAAATTAAGGTGCCCCTTTTGTCCCTGACTCACTCTCCTGCTCAGTTCTGTGGTGGCTCCCGGGGATCTGGGGACCGCCCCTAGCTTCCTTGACCCGTAATAGATCTTCCCTCCAACAGCCTCTCTTGCAAGTCCTGTATTGTTGGTTTGTTGCCCCTGCCCCCCTTTCCACTGCCCTCCATAGTCTGTTGTGCTTCCACGGCCCTTCCTGCCTGCTCAGTGTGGTTAAATTGTTGCCTTTGCACCCTCCTACCTGCCTTCAATTTTCAGAGTCCGTGCCCCTGGCCTCTGCCTCTCAACAGTATCCTAATGAACAACTAGATTGCTAACATTCTATATTTATTACAAAAGTGTGGAACGCCTGACATCATCTTGATGTAATCAAAACTGTAATACCTAGAGCATTTCCTTTAGAAATTACATATATGAGAGGGTCTTATTGGCATCAAAATTATGGTTAGTGCTCTAAAAGACTAAAATAAGGACATATTTGCTGAGTTTTCAAATAGCGACAAAGCACTTTTAAATTATTTGTTATCTTTATGTTTTTTTATCCAGTTGACCACTTGATTAAATGTTGCACTTAGGGGAGAGGATGTGGTGTTACTTCCAGAACTGCAGACTTTGCAACTGGGGAACCAGGTTGAAGTTTCTGCTTCAGCTCGACATTCTGTGATTCTGGTCAAATCACTTAGTCTCCCCATGTCTACAACCAAAATGAATTTGTTCTTGTGTGATGTAACCAATGCTCATGTAAAGCACTCCAATACCTGACAAGTCTGCACTATATAACACTGCAAAAACACAAAATAATAAGTGTTTTGCACACTTCTGTCATTGGGCTATATTTGGGCTACATCTGGTTGATTTTGGGCTACATTTGGGCTCTTTTGTCTCCGGTGGCCATCTTGGGAGATTTATTTGTTATGAAGTTTCCTAATTTCCTCATGTACTGCAGTCTCCTCAGTAGGAAATGCTTTCAGTTTTTTACTTTGATTCCATCATGAAGGTATTCAGATATGTCACACATTTGCCATAAATTCTGAATGTTAGCACTCTAGTTGCTCATTAGATCACTGTAGTAAAACTACTCCACCATGGAAGTCTGCTCCTGGTATTAAAAGTGCATGTTTCATTCTGCATGTCAGAATTTTTTAATGAAATAGAAGAGGATTTGAGAAGTCACTCAAAATGTGCCCTCATTTTCTTCAGTATTAATCATAATTTCTATGGCAAAATGAACCTCCTCATTGTGTTCCTTTTTAAATTAAATGTTTTAAGTGTTACCAGTTTATTCCAATCAAGATGGCTTCAGGTGTGCCATACTTTTGTCATAATGAAGACAGTAAGCGCTCTAGTTGTTTTTAAGAACATTCTGGGACATTCTGTCATTGGGCTATACTTGGGCTACATCTGGGTGATATTTGGGCTACATTTGGGCTCTTTTGTCTCTGGTGGCCATCTTGGGAGACTTATTTGTTATGAAGTTTCCTAATTTCCTCATTTACTGCAGTCTCCTCAGTAGGAAATATTTTCAGTTTTTTACTTTGATTCCATCAAGAAGGCATTCAGATGTGTCACACATTTGCCATAAATTCAGAATGTTAGCACTCTTTTTGCTCATTAGATCACTGTAGTAAAGCTACTGCTCACCAGGGAAAACTGCTGCTGGTATTGAAAGTGCATGTTTCAGTCTGCATGTCAGAATTTTTTAATGAAATATAAGAGGATTTGAGAAGTCACTCAAAATGTGCCCTAATTTTTCTTTCTGCAGCACTAATCATACTTTTTATGGAAAAATGAACCCCCTCATTTTGTTCCTTTTTAAATTAAATGTTTTAAGAGTTACCACTTTAATCCAAGCAAGATGGCTTCAGGTGTGCCATACGTTTATCATAAGTAGGACTGTTAGCGCTCTAGTAGTTCTTTGGAACACTCTGGGAAGCTGCAGTAGAACACAAAGGAATCAACTGACAGTCTCTGCCCTTGTTGGATGTACATGTTTTACTGAGAATATCAGACTTCATTCTCACATGACTGAGAAAGATAATGTGAATTTACAAAAAATAAGCTCTCAGTTTAGCCTATAGATCACCTTCCAAACCTCTGTGGTAAAAGCATGAGAAAATATTTTTCTCTCAATCATGATATCCCAGCAGAAGGCTTTTTCACATGGTGAAATCACCTTAGAACATACCACAATTCCTAAAATGAGTATGGTACCATCAACAAATGATTTATAATGTAACTAAAGTCTTAAAACCTTCTATTAACTGCAATGCTTTTTAATGAGGTGCTATCATGTATATTTGTCCCAAGATGGCTGCCAACACTTCTTGGATGAAGTGCTGACAGCCAATCAGATCTCAGGATGAGATGTGTGGTTAGGCTCCGCCCACATATATATATGCTTTTAAATGCTATTTACTCAGGAAATACTGAACAGATTTACACCAGACCTGCAAAAGGCACTTCCTTGACCTCATGGCTACCTCTCTGCCAAATGTCTAGTAATTCTGTTCAGCCGTTCGGGCTGTAGCTCGTTCTAAAGGTCCTATGGAAAAATGCATGGGAAAAACGCGTTTTGGGACCCCCCGTATTATCTCAGCCCCCGCTTGACGAATCCCCCCGAGACTTTCAGGGTAGGAGCGGAGCGTAGCGCCCCACCTATTTTGAGAAATTTGCGAGGATTCATCGACCGGCGCCAAAGTTATTCAAAATAGAATGTTGCGGATTTCCTATGGAAAAGGGGTCCTAACTATAACTACCTACTGGCGACCGCCAGTAGGTAATATATATATATATATATATATATATATATATTCACTTAAAAAACCATAGGTTTCACACTTGTTATAGTTAGCTGGACATTTCACTCATAAAAAACCAATGAAATTCCCCCGTTATAGTTACTGCAGGCAACTATAACTCACGCGACCGTAATCCTCTGCTGATGCTAATACTGTATTTAGACACTTATTTACCCATGTCTTCTTCCATTAATCTTTAGCTATACATATATTACAAATATTTATTTTTCAGAAAGACACATATGTCATCAGTGATGTAATATCTGACGTCATCAGCAGAGGATTGCGGTCGCGTGAGTTATAGTTGCCTGCAGTAACTATAACGGGGGAATTTCATTGGTTTTTTATGAGTGAAATGTCCAGCTAACTATAACAAGTGTGAAACCTATGGTTTTTTAAGTGAATTTGCAAGGTTTTTTAAATGCTAATTCCTAACTATAACGTGTGTGAAACCTATGGTTTTTTCAGTGAATTTGTACGGTTTTTTAAATGCTAATTTATTTATGTATTATTTTTTTATATATTTATTTTACAATAAACTACGTATTAAAAATGATTCTTTTTTTTTTTTGGTTTTCACCCTGCGAATTATTATTTTTTTTTTGTAAAAAAAAAATCTTTTTTTTTGGTGTTTTTCAGGGTGCGCGCACTGTGCGCGCACCCCCGCGATTTTTAAAAAAAAATTATTTTTTTTGCCTTCGGGGTCCTTCAGGGATCCCCTGACAAAGGCTAGGGGGTCAGGAACTCTCTACCCTGCCCCCTTTTCACGTTCGCCACCTTCCTTTTTCACTCTCGCACTGAAAACAAACAAAATGGCGGCCGACACTTCCTGATTTCGACCGATTCGAACGTTGACTAACATGTAACCACCAATCAGAATTACGCTCGCGCACCTTTAGGGTGCTCGCACGGTGCTCGCACGGTGCGCGCACCCTGCGCGCATATAGATATATATATGCTTTTAAATGCTATTTTCTCCGGAAATACTGAACAGATTTACACCAGACCTGCAAAAGGCACTCCCTTGACCTTATGGCTACCTCTCTGCCAAATTTCAAGTAATTCTGTTCAGCCGTTCGGGCTGTAGCTGTCTAAAGGTCCTATGGAAAAATGCATGGGAAAAACGCGTTTTGGGACCCCCTTTTATCTCAGCCCCCGCTTGACGAATCCCCCCGAGACTTTCAGGGTAGGAGCGGAGCGTAGCGCCCCACCTATTTTGAAAAATTTGCGAGGATTCGTCAACCGGCGCCAAAGTTATTCAAAATAGAATGTTGATATATATATATATATATATTACCTACTGGCGGTCGCCAGTAGGTAGTTATAGTTAGGACCACGTTTCCATAGGAAATCCTCAACATTCTATTTTGAATAACTTTGGCGCCGGTTGACGAATCCTCGCAAATTTTTCAAAATAGGTGGGGCGCTACGCTCCGCTCCTACCCTGAAAGTCTCGGGGGGATTCGTCAAGCGGGGGCTGAGATAAAAGGGGGGTCCCAAAACGCGTTTTTCCCATGCATTTTTCCATAGGACCTTTAGACACAGCTACAGCCCGAACGGCTGAACAGAATTACTTGACATTTGGCAGAGAGGTAGTCCTCAGGTCAAGGAAGTGCCTTTTGTTGGTTTGGTGTAAATCTGTTCAGTAGATTCTGAGAAAAGAGCCTTTAAATCAATATATATATCTGAGCCAGCTTACGGTGCGCTTACGGTACGCTTACCGTACGCGTACGGTGACGTGCGCGAGCGCGATTCTGATTGGCTGTTACATCTAAGTAAACATTCGAATCGGTCGAAACCAGGAAGCGGCGGCCGCCATTTTCTCTCTCGCACTGTGAGGGAGGGGCTGTAAACAAAGGCAAAAAACATATAAAGGGGCTGTTTAGATAGCGCCCATGCACATAGCCATGTTAGTTGAGTCCTCAAAGATCCCCCAAGGCCAAAAACGGTAAATTTTTATTTTTTGAAAATTTCGCCGATTACGCTTACCGTACGCGTACCGTGCGCTTACGCTAAAAAATATTTAAAAAAAAAAAAAAAACACACTCTCTCATATTATTGTCATCACTTACAAATTAAATTTAACAGATTACCTATCACAAGGAAGCCCATAATATGTCCTCCATGTGCGCACGGTGCGTAACGTGCCCACCTTGCGTGTACGGCACTAACTGCGTAAAGTGGGCGCGCGGTGCGCGAAGCGCACCGCGTGCTCACTGTGCGCGCACCGTGCGCGAAGCGCACCGTGCACGCACGGAACGAACTGCGTTAAGTGGGTGCACACGCCACGAATGGCGTAAAGTAACTTAGCATTTAAAAAAACGTACAAATTCACTGAAAAAACCATAGGTTTCACACACGTTATAGTTAGGAATTAGCATTCAAAAAACCTTGCTAATTCACTGAAAAAACGATAGGTTTCACACATGTTATAGTTAGCTGGAAATTTTACTGATAAAAAACCAATGAAATTCCCCCGTTATAGTTACTGTAGGCAACTATAACTCACGCGACCGTAATCCTCTGCTGATGACATATGTGTCTTTATGAAAAAAAAAAATTTGTAATATATGTATAGCTAAAATTTAATGGAAGAAGACATGGGCAAATAAGTGTCTAAATACAGTATTAGCATCAGCAGAGGATTGCGGTCGCGTGAGTTATAGTTGCCTACAGTAACTATAACGGGGGAATTTCATTGGTTTTTTATCAGTAAAATTTCCAGCTAACTATAACATGTGTGAAACCTATGGTTTTTTCAGTGAATATATATATATATATATAATGACATTTCTTTATATGTTTAACTATTTTAAATAATGTAATTTAATTTAACATTATTTCCTATGGGGTTTAAAAACCTACCTCCATTATTTTCTCAGGCAGGGTTTTGCAGTTCATGTGTCGTGTAGAGCCCACTACTCTTTTTTAGTAGTAATTTACACTCAGTTTTTGGGAACTACTCAAAACAGTAAGTTACGTTTGTGAATCAGACCCAATATATTTAGGTCTCCTTAAAAATATACCAAAATCTTGCATAAAACAATGAATGGATGAATGAATGATTGAAGGATTCTTCTATAGTGCACAGCTACTTAGAAAGAGTGTCCCAGCACTTTTGGGCAATGAACAGGGAATAGAGCAGAGAACTGCCGGAATCCTGCCTTCGCTGAAGTCTGAATAAGAGTGTTTTCAGCTCCTTTTTAAATTTATTTTCCTACGAGGTGTTCAGGCAGCTGATTCCACATACCTGTCACTTTAACCTCTTCTGTGCCCGTGACGAGATAGTCTCGTCATGAACCCCACCCACTAATGTAACGCCCGGCACAGGAGGGGGAAAGGGCGTGGCACAGAAGGGGTTAACAGTGAAGGAAGAGCCTCTCCTCAATTGTCTTTGAAAATTAGAAACAGCAATAAGTCTAGCATTGCTAGAATGCAGGGACCTCCCTGGGTTACATTCCTTAATCTGTTCATTACCCCCAGGTCCCTCCGGATACCTAACCCACTCCCTCCCGCTGGGAGTACATAAGCGGTACCAGCCCAGCATGCAGCCTGTTCTTTTTTTCTGTCTTCCGACAGAATGGGACGTGCTGTTACTTACCTATGCGTTTCTTCCTTGGATGTCTCGTGGGCTGCTGGGCTGTCCTCGACGTCCTGTTTCCGCGTCACCTGGCCTGCCGGGCTTGCTGGGAGTCGCGTTGATTGGCGCCCGGCCCTTTGCGGCTGGGGCGCCGGATCTCCGGATTCTTCCGGATTGCAGCGCGCGTCTTCCTACGGCTTGGCCTGGCGGGAAGACGCGCTGATGTGGCTGTTCTGGGGGTCCAGGGGCTGCGCCGGGCGGTGCTCCTGGTCTCCCTGCCTGGTTTGATGAGGTGCTGCTCGCCTTCCTTCCTCCCGGTAGCCCCTGCTGATGTTGGATATGGGCGGACCTTGATGGGGGTTCGGTCTCTGGCCGGTTGCTGCAATCCTCTTCATCGCCCAGCGCTGGTGTCTTGGAGGGCGCCTGGGCTGGTTCTTGGGGGCAGGGCGCTTGTTGGGGTGCTTTTCCTGCCCCTGGGGTGAGTACCGCATAGCGGCTCCTCTTTTTTTCCTTGTTCCTCTGGCTATGTTGTCTGTGCTTGCCTGGCTGGTTCTGGCTGTGCGCGGTGGGCTGCTTCGGCAGTCTTGGCTGGGGGACCTGCGCGGCTGCTTCGGTGATATTCTCGCCTTGCTTGCTGGCGCTTCTGGTGCTCTGGGACCTGGAATCCTCTGGTCTCACCGTCTGCTGGTTGGTTCCTGTTGGGGTCTTTCCATGCTGGCTTGTGGCGCTCCCTGTTCCTGCTTGCTGGGTTGGGGGCATTGCGTGAGTTTCTGCACTCTGTCTCTGCCTTGCTTCCTGATGCTGCGGGGGGGGGGGTTCCTCCTCTGGTTGTGGGTTCCCTGGCCTCCTTGTTTTCCACTTGCTCAGCGCTTGTTGCTGGATGGCGTCTGGTCGTTGGAGTTGGGGGTCAGTCTCTGTTTGATGGTGTTGGCCTTTCCCCCTGGTGGGTGCTGTGTAGCGGGTTTCTTTTTTTTCCCAGGCTGTGCTCTTCTGCTGTGATGGCTTGCGGCCTTGGCTCCTGTTTTCCACTGCTGGGGGTGTGCCGGGGCTGGTGGGTGCTGTGGCCATCCGCCCGTTCCCCTGTGCGCGCGTCTGCTCCCGGGGGCTTCTTCGTGTTTGGGTGAGGTTCGGCCTAGGTTCGTTCCTTTGGCCTGTGGGCTTCCGGCCTTCCTGCCCTGCGTGCTTTTGTTCCCCCTGGTTGGTGCCTGGTTGGATGTCCACCTTGGTTGCCGGTTGCCCGGCTTCATCCTCCTGTTTGCCCTGTTGGTTCATGCCTGTTCTTGTGGATTCGGGCCTGGTGCGTGCCTGTCTGGGTGCCTGCCTGCGACTCCTGGTGCTGGGTGCTTCTTGCGTTCTTCCGGGGGTTTTGGCGTGGCCCGTGCTTGGGGTGCCTTGTTTCTTATGCCCCCCTGTGCCTGGCCGGTGCTCTGGGCTTCACTGTGTGGGGTTTCCTGGCCTGTGGCCTTTTCTCTCTGCTGGAGCCTGGTCATTCTGGGTGTTGCGGCTGGGCGCGCCGGTGCCCTTGCGTCGCTCCCGTCCTGCCCTCCGGTGTGCCCTCCTGCCCGGACTGGTGGGCTCCTTCCCCGGCGGGTTCCCTGTGGGTGGGGTTCGTGCTGGTTGTGGGTCGGGGTGGTGGCTCTGCCACTCCCCGATGTTCCCCCATCTGCGACTCCTCTGCTCCTGCGCTTGGACCCTGCATGGGTTTGGCTGGGTCGCTACTTGCGTCCTGAGTTGGGGTTCTTGGTGCTTCCGGACTCCCTGTTTCTTGGGTTCCCGGGGGGGTGGGGCGGGTGGGGGGGGTGGGGGTTATGTTGTGACCTCCCTCTGTCCTGTTTGGCCTTGTCCTTGGTTGACGGTTGGCTCCAGGGCTGTCCTGGTGGGGCCCCTGATGGGCTTTCTGGCTGTTGTTGCGGATTGCCTCTTGCCTGGTACTGTGTTGTGTTGCGCTGGGTTGGCTGGTGGGGTTCGGTTTCCTGTTGTGGTTTCCTTTTCCCCTCTTGTGTCTCTTATTTGTGGCTTGGGGTCCTTTGCCTCTCGATGCCGCTCATTTTGCCTCCTGTGGTGGCTGGGTGTTGTGGGTCTTCCTTGGCTTCTGCCTGGGTGGTTTCTTGGTTTCTTGGGTGCGCTGCTTCTGTGCCCCTCCCTGTCTGTGGGTTCGGGCTGCCCTGTGTCCTTCTTTCCTGCTTGGGGGTGCTGTTCCCGGTGTCCTCCTCGACGTACCTTCTCTTGGGCTTGGCCGGTGGCTTTGTTGGTGGGGCTGCCGGTTGTGGTCTGGTGTCGGCCTCCCCTGTTGTGTGGGACGCGTTGCTGAGTCCCCGCTTCCCTTTTCGGCCTTGTGCTAGTGGTTGGCTTTGCCTGGGCCCTGGGGCTGTGGTTTTCCCCTTGTGGGCCTGTCCTTGGGCTTCTGCGTTTCCCGCTATTGTGGGTCTTCTTTCGGCCTGTTGTGTCTCTGGCCGTTGCTCTTACTGGTTCTGCGTGGATTCTTCTGACCTTTTGGGTCTGTTCCCTCTCCCTCCGGAGGTTCTGTGCCTTTGGTTTCTCCGGGCTCCTCTCCTTTGGTTTGGGGGTGCCTGGGGTGTTCCGGGGTGCGGCTGGGGCCTCGGCTCTGCCTCTGTGGCGTTTGCTCTCTTACGGTCCTTGTTTTGGCCTCCCTTTGCAGTCTCGCTGCCTGGGTCCCTGCCTGGGTTCTTCCCTGGCCGCTCGTTCTCTGGTGCTTTTGGGCCTCTTTTTGGCCTCTTGATGGCCGGTGGTTCTGGCCCTGCTGGTTTGGATGCCGGGTTGGTCCTGTGTCCTTTCCTGTGCTGCTCTTTTGCGCCTGGCTGGTGCGCTGTGGCCTTTGTGTTGGTTGCCGGTTGTGGCTCTCTTGGTGGCTTGGCTTGCTTTGGTGCCGTTCCCTGGGCCCCTTCTTGGTTGGGGTTTTTGGGGTTGGGTCGGTTGGCCCTTTGCTTATCCTTTCGGTTTCCGATGCTCCGTATTGGGGTCTTCCGGTGAGGTTCTGGACTTTTAAGAGTCCAGAGGTGTCAGGGAAACAACACCCGAAGACCCCTGAGTTCCCCCTGTCCCGGTGCACAAACAAACAGAGACACGGGCTTCTCGATGGCGGCGTCAAAGACCAAGGTTTATTTACTGCAGGGATACAGAAATCATAGGAACCACACAGAGGCAGAATCTAGGAGACTGTTCGAATTGCATTAAGTGGGTCGCTTCTTAAATACAAGAAAAATGTCTCGGGGCAACATTACACAAATATTTCTCATGCCCAACCCGGTATCCCAAACAGACAATAAATAAATATCAAACAATGATTAGTTGTAGGTTTTCGGTATTCGATCAGGTCCTCTCGACAGTTTTTCATTCTTCGCCCGATCCTCCCCACCATAAAAATCGTAACCTCCCCATTGTAAAAGCCCAGAAGGAAAGGAGCAGTGCCAGGTGCAAAGGATTGAAATGTAGGATAAGAGGTGTTTATGGATCATAAACGGGCAGGGCAATCGTCTTCGGCCTTTCAGTCAGGACAACGGACATGAGAACCAGTATAGCAGGACTGGCCTCAGGCAAGGGAGGCAGCTTGATTCTGCCGAGTCATGCAGCGTCAGCCTTTCTCGGGCTCGAGCTTACGTATCCTTAACAAGGTGATCTTGCCGGGGTCATCGTCCGTTCATTGACTATGTAAGGGCAAGAAACAAGATGGATGCCGTAACTAAAATGGATGCCGTGACTTTTAGAGAAAATGCCCTAGTTTCCAGTGAATTTGTGCTAGTTGCGCAGCAAAAACACTGTCACGTATACAATGGATCATTTGCGGTTCATTGGTACCAAAATCGTGTCAGTACTATGATACCGAATTCACGGGTTCGGATCGCACCTGAACCTCAGACCGTCCTTTTGCCCTTACATAGGCAATAACTCACTCTATATCAGAGTCCATTTCTATGTTCATTAGGTCACTGATATGTTGTTGTAGCATTACTTTATCTCGTGATGCATCTCCGAAAACAGGTGGTCTCCTTACACACGATGAAACACAAACGTTACATAAGGCAGGGCCACACTGAATAATGAGACAGCACGAAAATAAAAATACTAACGTAACACCGATGACCATTAGAACCTTCCACCCCCATGCAGATAACAGATTCCAGAACCATCCCATAAGTGACCAGTCACCTTCCTCTACGTGAATGGAGTCGGAGATTTTGTGTAACTTAGAGATGGCCTTGTATACTGTTGGCGCATTATCTGGGATAAAAACGCAGCAACTTGATTGGATCATTTTGCATACCCCACCTCGATCTGCAAGTAACACATCAAGAACCATACGGTTCTGTAACGTCATGAGGCGATCCGCTTGAAGCTCAGCTGTCAGGTTACTAAGGGCACCTGTAGTTTCGATAATGGTGGATTCAACTACTCGTGTTAGTTGACGCAGGTTTCTACTGTTGACCATAGGCCCCCAGAACGGGAGGAAACCCTTTGAAAAAGTCTCCTGCTTCTTGGCCAGCAGTATCCTCTTTACTGAATACACCTCTCACAACTCTCGTTTTGTGATAATCCGGTGCAGCAGTGTATGTTGGAGGTAACAGTTGAGCGATATAACATGAGCCTGAGAAGTCAGCGGGCAGCCATGTATATGCTCTGTCTTGACAAACAAAATAGGTACCCTTAGCGGCTAAGAATGCAGGGGAAGATTGTGACGGGAACACGTACGTTTCAATACAGTCACTCTTCCCTAGTCGAGCTTTCGGATTCCTCCCATTTCCTTGCAAACAGACCTGACCTTGGTGGGGTACGACCCAGATCGGAGTTGAGCTCTTACGTTTGTTCTCACCCAGAGTGATGCCATATTCTGTAATGTTCCACCCCATGTAAACTCGCAACTCATCCTTGGGAATGTACGGAGTATTAGTGACATCTCTCACCATATCAGTGATTCCTTTTACCAAGGCTCTATTAGCAGAGTTATACCGGGTGGAACGCGGAGGTCGTGGAGGGTAGGTCTCTAGAGCATAGGCGAACATGGTCTGAAATGCCTTGAATGATCCATTATAACTGAAAGGCAGAACCAAATAAGGGATGCCCTTGTCCATGGTATGTGGTATCAGGCCACATACCCAGCAGTTTGTTGTGTTAACCACTAGTTGATGTTGGTGCAAGAGCTGAATGAAAGTGTTATTTATAAACTCAGAGCGTCGAGCTTGCTCGTGGGCAGGAAAAGGATGAAAAGAATGAATAGAACCAATAGTCGGGGAAACAGAGATATGGGGAGATACTGTAGACGTAACAGGTGCAAAGATCAATTGAATACCAAAAATAATTCCGCCTACTAGAGTTATAAAAACAATCAGAAGTGTCAGGGCACATTGCATTAGGAAACATTTACTGTACAATATGTCATATAATTTTGTCTTGTGCACATTTATGACTTTAACCCGTCGTAATTCAGGGAGCTCCATCTTCTACAACCGTTCGCAACGGATGGTTTGTACCTGTTAGAAACTTACCTCTGTCTATCCTGGGAGTTCCCAAGACAAACAGAAGAAACCGACCTAATGTCTGATTCCCTGTAAATTAAAACAAGGCACACGTTATGACCCTACGGTAACCCAGACGGCAAGGCAAAAGGATAGCAAAAATAAAAGCAAACTTCCTGACTGTACGGGATGCAATGCGATCAAAACAGTTTTACAGTTATCAAACGGAAATGTAATAATGCAATGTCATCAGTTCATCACATGAGAACGTAGATTATATCTGTATTTTCCAGGTCTTGTTTGGTCTTGAAATAGCTGGTCCACAGGTTTAGAAATGTTCGACTCCACAGGTGACAAGTGTTCACTTTGTGCAATACTTGGTTCAGAATTCAAAGGAACGGTTTCTGCTGAGGTGTCAAAGTTCTGCGTTTCAGTTCGTGGATGGTCCGTTAGGTACTCTGCATCACTGAAAGGGATGTGCCTAGGAACAGGTTCTGTCTCGGATACACCAATTCCCTGTCTAACCCAGTTGTCATAGGGAAGTGGAAGAGGGACACACTTTGTGTGGCTGGCATGCACCCAATTTTTCCTGCCAGCCAGGCGTACTGCAGTTCTGGTTACAAGGAGGACCTGGAACGGGCCTACGAATCTTGGCTGAAGGTTTCGGGTGCGTTCAAAGTTCCGCACCACTACCTGGTCACCGGGTTTCAACGTATGGCCTGGACTCTCCGGCAGTTTAGCAGTCAGATCATGAAGGTAATCAATCAACATTGGGTATTCTATTTGTCTGAATTCCCTTGGCCTAGGGACTCCCCAAACATTAGCAGGGCGGCCGAACACAATCTCATATGGGCTAAGCCCTACTCGAGAGTGTACAGTCGCTCTGGTGGACAGTAAAGCTAGAGGCAGTGCTTCTGGCCAAGAGAGACCAGTGGAAGCTTGAATTTTCGCAAGCTTCAGCTTCAGGGTGCCATTGTACCCTTCCACCAAACCTGCTGACTGTGGATGGTTCGCACTGTGGAATTTTTGTACAATTCCTAGACCTGCACACACACTCTTCATAACTTTCCCTACAAACTCACTTCCGTTGTCTGACCAAACAATCCGTGGCATACCATACCTAGGGAAGTATTCTTTGAGGAGGATTTTGGCAGTGGACATGGCAGTGTTATCCTTTAATGGGTATGCCTCAATCCATCTTGAAAAGGCACATACTACCACTAGGACATACTTAAGATTGTTACACCTGTCCATGGGGATATAGTCCAATTGAATCACTTCAAAGGGACAAGAAGGGGGAGCAAAATGACCAGTTGGGGTTGGGGTTCCCTTGCCAGGATTATGCATCAGGCATACCATGCAGTTTTTCACCACTCTTTCCGCACACTTAGTAATTCCATCGTTCTTCCATACTGGAGCTAACATTTTACAGATCCCTTTCGAACTGATGTGCGCTGCTCCATGCGCCATCGTGACTACCGCAAGTACATACGCGTCAGGTAACATCCAACGTTGCTGCTCAGACAGATCAATCCAACATCCACTCGAATCTATTTTACCCGTTTTCTCCTTCCATTTGTTCTTCTCATTTTCAGTTGCCTCATTTTGGATTGCTTTCACACTGTCAATCGTATTCTCACACATTCCTGATTCAGCAATCCATCTTGCAGACGTTGCAACGTACATTCGGCTCATCATGTTCTTGGCCGTTTCTTTAGCGACCTTTAGCAAACGCATTCCCTTGGCCAACATCATCCGTAATCTTTCGATGTGCACTGCACTTCACAATCGCAACTTCATTCGGTAGAGTCAGGGATTCTAATAGATCGCTGACTAGCTGTCCATGTTGGATCTTAGTTCCATGGGACGTGAGAAAACCTCTTTCTTTCCAGGGGCGTCCAAAATTGTGTGCGACGCCAAAGGCGTACTGGCTATCAGTAAACACATTCACTCTCTTTCCCTCAGCTAAAACACACGCTCTTGTCAATGCAATTAATTCTGCTGCTTGGGCAGAATTCTGACTCACTCTTGCAGCCTCAACAATCGTACTCAAAGTCGTAACTGCATACGCGGCCGTCACATCACCATTCTGGAGTTTGAAGCAGGACCCATCGACATATAACGTGCCGTCTGGGTCTGATAACGGAGTATCTTTCAAATCAATTCTACCTTTTGTCTCTTCCTCAGTTCTGAAACAACAATCATGGGGCTCTGAATCACTCGACTCCTGAGCAATCGGCAACAGTGTTGCTGGATTCAATATGTTGCATCGCTTGATCTGAATGTGACTTGCCAAAAGCGTCAGCTCGTAGCCTGATAATCTAGCACTGGTGAGGTGCTGAGTCTTCGTTCGATTCATGAGTGTATCCACAGCATGTGGAACCATGACTACTAGCATGTTGTTCATGACTAGTCCAGCAGACTGTCGAATAGACACTGCGGCTGCTGCCGTGGCTCTCAAACAACTTGGCAATGCTCTGGCTACCGGATCTAACGTGGATGAAAAATATGCACAAGGCCGCTGTTTGTCGCCAAATTGTTGTGTTAATACACTCAAAGCACAACCTTCTCTTTCATGGACATATAGTGTAAACGGCTTACTGTAGTCAGGAGTACCCAACACAGGAGCTGAACACAGCGCATCACGTAAGTCAGAGAAGCTCTGTTGACATTCATCAGACCATGGCAAAGGGCTCGGAACACCTTTTCCAGTCAGGGCTACCAACGGTTTTGCCATGAGAGAAAAATTTGGGATCCATTGCCTACAGTATGACATAATACCCAAAAACGCACGCACTTCTCTTTGTGTGCTTGGTACAGTCATCTGTGAAATTGCTTTGATTCTCTCTGGGGTCAACCTTCTTCCCTCCTTTGACAAAAGATGACCTAAGTAGGTCACTTCTTGGCAACAATATTGCAGTTTAGAAGGTGACACCTTGTGATGTAAGTCTGACAAATGACGCAATAAAGAAACTGTAGCTGCTTTGCAAGTTTCCTTGTCATCAGCAGCCAGTAAAAGATCGTCTACGTATTGGATCAGAGCAACACCATGAGGAAGTACAAGAGCGTCTAATTGACTTTTTAATGCTTGGCTATAAATTGAAGGGCTTTCACAATAACCTTGTGGAGCGCGTTTGAATCTGAAACTGCGTCCTCCTAATGAGAAACCAAAAATGTCTCTACTTTCTTCTGCTATCGGAATGCTGAAAAATGCATTTTTCAAGTCGATCACCGTAAACCATGATGCCGATGCAGGAATCAACGTCAATAATGCAGTGATATCTGGGACTACAGGAAACTGTGTAATCACAATTTTGTTAACCTCTCTGAGGTCAATCACAAATCTGTAGATTGGAGGTTTGGAAGGATCAGTGCGTTTCAAAATCGGCAGGACAGGACTATTGCAGACATTTCCTCTCGTTTCTTCTATCACATCCTTTTGTATCAAGTCTTTTACAATTAGTAAGAGTGCTTGTTCACCTTCGTTTGAAATCCGATACTGTGGGATTCGTGGAAATTTAACATTCGCTTTTAGACTTACCACGTAAGGGGGAATTTCCAAGAGGCCTACATCGTTGGGACCAGTTGCCCAAAGAGTATCAGGGAGAGAACGCAGCTCCGGTGGGAGCTTGTCCATCGACATGTACATCGGGGAGATGACTCCTTTACCTAATGTGAGCTGTACTCCCGAAGGAGAACAGTACAACGTCGCATGCAGGCGTTTCAACAGGTCTAAACCAAGCAAATTCTCATTACAACCGGTTGTTAAAATGAGGGGTGCTTCTAGCTCGCATGGCCCAACAGTGATAGATAAAGGACTGGACACAGGATTGTGAACAGGGGCGCCCGAGAAACCTACTGAAGTGTTTGTTAAGCCGGACAAAGGTGCGCCAGGGAGTTTCGCACACATGATTGAACTTTTTGCCGCACCAGTATCCAACAGAAACGGTTCGACCACGCCTGAGGTAACTACTGTGACATAAGGTCCACTCTGATCAACTGGAACTGATACTACTCCCTCTCTCTGCCTGCGGCTGTCCTATTGTTCGTTTCTTTGAATCTCTTCATTATGATCATAGTAATCTTCAACATGATACTGTGGAGATCTACCTGGTTGCGTAGGTTGTACATTTCGCTGGTCGAAATAATTCGATTGGCGATCAGCCTGTGGTGTCATCGTACCACGCCCTCTACCTCTAGGAGCTTGCATAAATCCAACATTACCTCTCTGAGCTGGGACACCACTAGTTTGTGGGTGTAGTACTGGACACTCATTCTTATAATGACCCTCCTTTTTACAATAGGCACACTGATTCCATGCCAACTGTTGTCGGGGAAAACTATAATTAAATCTCTGGGCCGTCCCTTGCTGGAATTGTGGCTGCTGCTGAAACTGGGGTCGCTGCTGCGAGTCTGACTGATTCGAACGAGGCGGATATGCCTGTTGCAAAAGAACTTTGGTTTTTAAATCTTTCGTTTTCTTTTCTGACTTTTCCTTCTCTTCTTTCTCTCTATTCTCGTAATACTGAGCAGTTGCAAGTATCTGTGCTGTCGTCGACACTGCCCATGCACTTTCAGAATCCTTTAACTTGTTACTAAGCTCAGGTAGTAAATTAAACACGAACTTATCAACAAACAGTCTCTGACCTCCCTCGGTACTCATATCTTGCCCACTGTGATCTACGAAGGTCTCTTCAAATCTAGTGAAGAAGTCAGAGACGCTTTCGTCCTTCTTTTGCTTGCATGCTGATAGTTTATCCCAATTTACTCGTAACGCTGGCATCAGCGTTTTCATCAGGTTAATTATTCTGCCAGGTAAGTCAGCAATCAGAGGTTCGGGTTTAGCTCCGCCAACCTGCTGTGCGTCTGCCGCTACGATAGCTGGCCAATCACCTCCTAAGGCGACTGGGTGGTTCTCTTGCCGAATCTTGGCCCATATAGGCTGTGGCACTACATTACCAAACAGCATTTCAATGTCTGCCAAATTCATGATACACGCTTGGACTGTCTGTGTTAATTCTTTGTAATAACCAGCAGGATTCTTACGAGGATCTGGCAATGCTTGTTTTACCGCTAGTACTTCAGCCCGTTTCCAAGGAATGTGTATCCACACTCTCTGGAATTGTGCTGGAGCAGCTACAATATTATTAGCCCCATCAGCAGCAACTGCTTCGCGCCATATGGGTGGAACTTCCCTCATCGGATACTGACCTCGTCTTTTTCTAGTTACCGGTGTGCCATCAGGGTCTCTTGCCGCCCTAAAAGGGGACTCATCCCTATAAGCTAGAATCAATTCTATCGCTCTCCCTACTTCTGAACCTATCACCATTCCTGCGGCGAATTTCTGCTGAATATTTATTAAATCAGAAGGGACGGAATCTAAGTCATCATCTTCCCATTCCTCACGCACAAGAGAACACATCACGTCAAAAACATAACGTTGAGTTGGTTCATTCCACTGCATAAATGTGTCTAATACTCTTCGTGCATCATACTTCACAGCTTTCGACATCCACCTAAGAGCTGTCGAATCTAACGTCTCTCGTTCCTCGGGACCAGGAAGCTGGCTACGTCTCTGTATAGAGTCAGAAACGGGGGTCCCAATTAAAGACCTGTAAAGAGGGGTTAATATATTAGTTACAGAGTCGGTTATTTTCCGACGAACGGAAAGCGGAGTCAGAATGACAGGGCTTGGGGACAGGGCAGCTGAAGCAGATGAAGTAGTAAGGGTAGGAGTAGTAGGTAAAGCAGTTTGCGAAACGATAGTAAAAGGCGGAATAGGCGACCCAGGAAGAGGGGGTGCCGTAGGATCATTGACCACGGGAAAGACAGGAGCTGGATTCAAAGGGAGTGGAGCACCTATCCCAGGCTGACCAATAGCTGGCTGTACAACAGGTAGTAACTGTGGTACTGTAATACCCTGTGCATACGGTGGAGGTGAACTCAACAGGTAAGACAACAGGGGATCCTTTTCAGAGTCCTCTATCGGCTT
Source organism: Triturus cristatus (assembly GCF_964204655.1). Lineage (NCBI taxonomy): Eukaryota > Metazoa > Chordata > Amphibia > Caudata > Salamandridae > Triturus > Triturus cristatus. Next base: position 993,791,011 of record NC_140580.1, read on the forward strand.
AGCAGGACAAGATGGCAAGACAGGGTAGCATTTATCGATCGCCAAATTATGTTTTCTACTCGCCATCTCCATTGCTTTCTCGGTCTCGTTGACATGCAGCTGCCTAGCAGACTCCATTAAAGTCAACCCTTTCTCTTTCTGTTCTTTCTTTGTCTTCCTAATTTCTCTCTGTTTGGCTTCTTTGCGCCATACGCGAAAAGAATCAAACATCGCCGGCCGGGCTTTTCTGTTAAACAACTTCATTTCTAAATTATCTAGAATTTCCGTTTCGAAACTACCATGCGGTGGCCAACTAAGGACACCATCTTTCTTGGTATAACGGACCCATACTTCATTATACGTAATAGGACCCACACCATGTTTACAATAGAGCTCATATGTAGGAGTCCCAATCGGAGGAACCAAACACGAGTCCTCCAACCGTGAATCCCCGTTGCAACGTAACCAGGACAAAAAAAAATTGTTACCCTTAGTCATGACTACAAAGACAAATTCCAACCAAAATGCGCAGAGAACTACCAAAATGAACCAATACCGAATACCAAGATTATCTTAACAAGAGCAACCAATGATAATCTACAAATCCAAAACAAACGTATCCAAATAACCAGACTGAGCACAACCCAATTACTACTTAACTGAAATGTGGAAGACGTCACCAAGGAGAACCCGTCTACGTCTCGCCGTACTAAGGTCTGCACCTCGGGTCCAAGACAGGGCGACAGTCAAGGCAGCGGTCCTCTGTAGCCGTCTGGGAACGGGAACCCTCGTGGAAGAGATCGTCGGGCCACTTTTACGACATGCAGGGATCGATGAAGCGGGGTACCTCCCTCCGGAATCTTCACACGAATCTTCTCGAACTTTTCAGGCTTTGGACCGGTACCGGATGACGTCGCCCCACGTTGGGCGCCAAATTGAGGTTCTGGACTTTTAAGAGTCCAGAGGTGTCAGGGAAACAACACCCGAAGACCCCTGAGTTCCCCCTGTCCCGGTGCACAAACAAACAGAGACACGGGCTTCTCGATGGCGGCGTCAAAGACCAAGGTTTATTTACTGCAGGGATACAGAAATCATAGGAACCACACAGAGGCAGAATCTAGGAGACTGTTCGAATTGCATTAAGTGGGTCGCTTCTTAAATACAAGAAAAATGTCTCGGGGCAACATTACACAAATATTTCTCATGCCCAACCCGGTATCCCAAACAGACAATAAATAAATATCAAACAATGATTAGTTGTAGGTTTTCGGTATTCGATCAGGTCCTCTCGACAGTTTTTCATTCTTCGCCCGATCCTCCCCACCATAAAAATCGTAACCTCCCCATTGTAAAAGCCCAGAAGGAAAGGAGCAGTGCCAGGTGCAAAGGATTGAAATGTAGGATAAGAGGTGTTTATGGATCATAAACGGGCAGGGCAATCGTCTTCGGCCTTTCAGTCAGGACAACGCACACGAGAACCAGTATAGCAGGACTGGCCTCAGGCAAGGGAGGCAGCTTGATTCTGCCGAGTCATGCAGCGTCAGCCTTTCTCGGGCTCGAGCTTACGTGTCCTTAACAAGGTGATCTTGCCGGGGTCATCGTCCGTTCATTGACTATGTGAGGGCAAGAAACAAGATGGATGCCGTAACTAAAATGGATGCCGTGACTTTTAGAGAAAATGCCCTAGTTTCCAGTGAATTCGTGCTAGTTGCGCAGCGAAAACACTGTCACGTATACAATGGATCATTTGCGGTTCATTGGTACCAAAATCGTGTCAGTACTATGATACCGAATTCACGGGTTCGGATCGCACCAGAACCTCACCGGGCTGGCTGGCTTGTTGGTTGTCCGGTTGGCTTCTGGGGTCTTTCTGGACAGCCTGCGTTGTTGGGCTGTTGGCCTCCTTGTTCATCCTTCCTGTTTTGCCCTTCTTGGGGTTTGCCTTGGGTGGTTCCTTGGTGTCCTCCTGTCCTGTGGGTCGGCTCTTGGTTGGTGGGGGTTCCTCCTTCCCGGTTCTGGGGTTTGTTTCCCCGGTTCTGTGTTAGGCCCTTAGTTGTTCTCTCTGGGCTGTGCACTGGCCGTGTGTGGAGTCTGCTTGGGTTGCGCTTGTTGCTCTCCCTGGCCTTGCTTGGGTGGGTTCCTGGGTTCGTGTCCCTGTGTCTCCTGCTTTTGGTTGCCTCGGTCCTGGCCTCTGGCTGGTTCCTGTGCCCGGGGTTTTCTTTTCCGGGTGTGGCGGCCTTGGCTGCTGCCGTCTGGTGTCTCTGCTGGGGTTGGCGGCCTGTCTTTCCTGCCTTTTGGCCTGGGTTCCTTGGCCCCTTTCTTCCTGTTGTTGTTCTGGGTCGGTGCCTGTTTTCTTGTCTGGTTCCTCCCTCTTCGGTTTTTGCGGCTCTGCTGGTGGCTTCCCCTGGTGTGTTGGGGTTGGTCCTGTGGTTGGGCGCATTCGTTGTTTCTCTGGGTTAGGGGTGCCTCTAGCCTCTTCCTTCCCCTCGCCTCTTGGTGTGGTCTTTTGTGGGTTGGTCCGGCTGTGGGTCGCCTTCTTCCCTGCTCTGGGGGGTTCGCTTCTGTCTGGCCCTGTTGTGTTCCTTCCTGGACCTTTGGCCTGTCTGCCTGTTCTGCCTGCTCTCGTGCGCCCTTTTGGCGTTGGACCTGGTTGTCCTGTTTTGTCCCTGTTGGGGCGGCTGATTGGTGGTGCCTGGTGCTGTGGGCTTCTCCCTTAGTGGTTTTTCTCACTGGTTCTTTGCCCTTCCTGGTTGGGTTGCTCCGTTGGGGCGCTTCGGCTTCTCCGGGGCTCCCTTTCCCTGGTGGTTCGGGGGGTGGTTTTTCTTTCTGCCCCTCTGGGGGTTCCCTTGGGGCTTGCCTCTGGGTGCGGGGCTTCCTTCGGGCTTGCCTGGGTGGTCTTGTGCTCGTTTGCGGTCCTTCTTGGTCGTCCCCTGCTTATTTTGGGGTCTCGACTCTGTCAGCTTGGTTGGGGGCGTAGCTGGTTATGTGCTTCTGCCTGCGTTTTCTTGTGGGCTCCCTTCTGTTTCGGTTGGGTGCCGTTTTTTCTCGGTCGGGTGCCCCTGGCTTGGTGGGGTTCCGGAAGGCCGGGTTCTCTGCTTTGGTATTCTCCACTTTGTAAGGAATGGGACGAGGACCGGAGGGACCTGGGGGTAATGTCCTATTACTTAACGGTAATCTTCATTACTCCTGGTCCCGTAGGTCCTCGTCCCATTCCTTACTTCCCTCCCTCCCTCCCTCCCTGGCGGCCGGCCTTCCGGTTGTTGGCTTGGTATTTTCAGGCTGCATGCTGGGCTGGTACCGCTTATGTACTCCCAGCGGGAGGGAGTGGGTTAGGTATCCCAGCATGCTCCTGTTCTTTTTTTCTGTCGCGGAGATAGTAATCTCCACTTTGTAAGGAATGGGACGAGGACCTACGGGACCAGGAGTAATGAAGATTACCGGTAAGTAATAGGACATTAAGCTACATAGCCCCCCTGTTGTGGAGGGCTTGGTGCATTAGGGTCAGTGCCTTATATACTATGCATTGTCGAACTAGCAGCCAGTGAAGTCTCTCCCGAAATAATTGCACTGACGCATATTTCTGTATTTTATACAATAGGCAGACTGCCGTGTTGTGCATAACTTTTAACCGCTGGGTCATATATTCCGAGAGGCCCAGGTACAGGACACTCGCATAATTCAGCCTAGAAAGAATCAGTGTCCTGACCACTGTAACTTGGGCCTCATGTGGAAGCAAGTGAAGAAACTTCTTTAACAGGTGAAAGATCTAAGAAAGCACAGTTGATTCACTCACAAAGTCTTAATTAAGTAGTTAATACTCAGGGCCCTATTATGAGTTTGGCAGTCCTCCTGTTGGTCAGCGACTGCCGTGCCGACAGGAGGACCGCCAAGTTCGTCGAGTGCCTGACCGCTGGTTTACAACTTTTCTTCATGGCAGGTGGGCGGAGCTGCGATGGTCTCACAGTGGCGGCTGTGTAAGGCTCATAGGTGAGCCTTAAATGCAGACGCCACTGTGACAGTGCCTGCAGCACGTTCCTGCATGGTGTGGCATGCCTGCCACACCCTGCGGGATCTGGGGTGCAATAACAGGGGGCATATGCCCTTCCCGCATGCACCATCAGGCCCAGGAGCGGCAGTGGGCCCTGTTAGTTGCCTCTCTGCCACACTTTTCATGGCGAGCTTACTGTGGGCTGTGGACAGACAACTCATAATATGCATGGCAGTGCCACAGCAGCACTGACAGCATACTGCTGCCCCCTTCCGCTGCGCAACCCCACATGATCCTGGATACCTTGCAGACGCAGCGGTCCTGTGGTGGTCCGATCGCCACATGTGCGGATCTGCAGTGGTCAGACCTCCACCGCAAATATGACGGTCCTTTGGACCGCCGTACTCGTGAGAAGGCCCTGAGTGACTTGCCAGCCAGGCATCAGCTCGTATTGTTCACTAAGACCATGAGCAATTCTCATTCAACTCTAGCAATCTAGTGTAGACTCTGATTTCTGGGCTAACCATTTCCTACACTTATACGGTCCGTAGGGCTTTGCTGGTGTGGTATTTGGATTAGAAATGTCTCACAAGCACAGTGAAACTGAAGGGATATTGCATGAGTTTCACTGCACTAGCAATGATTTTCCTGCATCTTGCAAACACCGGTTGGATGGACACATCACTTTAGTTCTCTGGAAAGCCTTATTTATCAAACTCCTTCCTTTAAGGTGATGGTTCTACAGGTAAATAGAGGGATAGAAGAATTCCAGAAGTTACAATTTAAATGCAGGCGCCCGATTTTGCAAAGTATGCATATTACCTGCTCTTCTGAGAATTATGTATACGGTATACATAATTCTCAGAAGAGCATTTTGCGATGCAGCGCGCGCAACGAAATTCGTTTTACTATTTTAAATGTGTACTTACCTCCGTTCATCCATATTCCAGTGTTTACATTTCCCCACCCTGCCCCTCCCCTGCCCCGCCTCACTGCCCCACCAAACTCCCTCCACGAGCCGCTACTGTGTATACCTCACGCGGATAAAACCTGTACAACTTTGCAAACCCCAAATGTTAGGAAATAACTGTGGGGACACCCCCACTACACACAGAAGAGAAACACAGCATATCAATCTATACCAGACCTTCGTGGTATACTCCTGACATTCCATTAATGTTTGAATGGCTCTGACCACTCTCAACCACTGATTCTACACCGGGGCACAAGCGACAAACTCCTCGGGCCGGAATGAGTAGGCCAACTTGTTTGCATGAAGCAAACTGCTCTTCCTGGCCCCCAATCAACTCTTAACCATTTGTCACAAGTTACAACACCCATGGTCTGAGGCACGTTTATAAAATGCCATGTCATAGCATGAGACCCTCATTGCACAACCATGCCCCTATATTGTAAATGAGTCTCCATAGAAAGATGCACCCTGCTTCCATTCCTAGCATCCCTTTGTCAAGAGCATTCACCCTCAGCATCTAAACGCATGCAGACATTGTGAGCTTGTGCACATTTTCACTAAGCGACACAGATTTTACTTTAATGGTTCTAAGCATATGGTCGGAAAAATTACATAATCTAACGCAGGATGCATAGTGCACAGGTGATCACGATACATTCTACTTTTCCACCACATGTTACAGTGGATGCATTTTCTAATTTCTTTACTTGGATAGTATTGAGAAAGGGTCTCAGTTATATTCAGAACATCTGCCTATTGACCTAATGCATACCGTTTCAACAAAATGCTTCGGCTGCCCGTTGACCTCTATGACATCACAGGTTGAAACCCTTGTTTTGGTCTTCAGGTCTACTGAAAGAGCGTAGAGTAGAAGCTACAGAAAACAAACAGGGGTATTAGACATCAATTCACTAGTTTGGTCTGGCATAAAGACAGCTTTAGCTATATTACCAACTACATGTTTTCTAAAAAAGTGTCATGCAAAAAAAAAAAATATATATATATATATTATATATATATATTATATATATATATATGCTCCTAATTATTACTCTTTCTCCATTGATAGGTTGAGATGTCACTCAAATTATGCTCCCTCCAACCACAACACAAAGTATAGATCAACGTACCTTCCCGCTCCAGCTATTGGATGCTTTCACTTTGAGTGACTGTATATTTCCCATGCACATTTTTACCTACATCTAAAAAATAGTGCCTCAAGGATAGAACGTTTTAGACAGAGGTACTTCCCAGTGACTGCTTTTCCCTATGTATGGCAGAGTTTCCTCAAGTATTTTCATAATTCTCAAAACATTTATTGTAATTTACAATGTTTATTCCTTACTATAATCCAGTATTGGTATATTTAGTTATCCTACAGAAAATAAACTAGCGTCAATATGCAATTTTCTAGGTTGAAGCCACACCTTCTTAAGATTGTGATTCACCTTTGAGGCACTTGTATCTGAATTGAGAGGGATCTCTAGTAACTACTTGGGGAAGTGCAGATTCAGGAAAGAATTTGTTGTTCCTGGAGGTGTCTTTATTACCCTCAGACCATCCGCAGCAAGGAGGACCAGTGGAAGCAGCAGCTGCTGACCCTGTCTAGTACAAGTGGATGTCCACGCTGAGCTAGAGTATTGCCCATATAGGGGCACTTCTTCAAACAAGCACCTCACCGGGGTGGCTAGACATAGCTCCAGACCCAGGCCCTTCTGTGAGTGTCGTATGAGATCACAGAACACTGAGGGGGTCTTGTTTTACTTTATTTAAAAACAGTTGAGTTACAGATTATAGGAAAGGCAGGCTTATTAGAGGGATTTATATCTCAAATCAATTATTCATTAGAGCTCGACCCAATTTTCACCATCTACCAAGCAAGAAAACAAAGGCTCCTACTTTTAGGAGATGGTTGGTGACCTGAAACTGCAGACACAGCAAAGGATTAGAACATGTAATAGTCTGGTCTAATTAAAAAGAATATCCCCTTAGAGGTGAAAGCAACTCGAAGGTAAAGGAAAAGCCTCCAGCTATGGCTTAAGATCTGTGTTTGCTGCTATGGCCTCATGTTTTTCCTCCAGAAGCATTTAACAAACCGGGTACACATTTGTCGCAACTGAAGGGAACCTCCAGCTTAGATCATTGCCCCATGTTTTGGTCCCTTTTTCATCCAAGGCTAAGGGATTGATTTAGAGTTTGTTGACATCCGGAAAAGCCTGCCATCCCTATAGTGGAGAACATTCCAACAGTAGATGTTCTTCCAGATTAAAAGCTTCCCCAGAAATTGGAAAAATATATGTTCTGTAAATAAATCATGTCCAAAAGGCTTTCTGAGGATCCTGTCTGTGATGTGCAGCTGCTCTCCATACTCTGCTTTGTAAAGGAGAGCAGGCGATATGGACATACACCATGACCTTGGTCATGGCATACGTCTGGATTCGAGCTCCGCATGGGCCATGGCACCCTCAGTGCCTCGCTGGCTATATTCAGACCTTGCAGATTGGGGTTTTGGGGGGGCAGCCAACCAACGGGAGGCCTGCCACCCCCGGGGAGTTTTGGGCCGAGGGGGCAGCCGTAGACACGTACGGCGTGCCTTGGGCTCCTTTTGGGCTCGTTGGGCTGGGGTTGGGTGGTTTTTGGGCGTGAGGGTTTAAAACCGGCCATTTCGTATCGCGAGCCACCATTTTGGTGGCCGTGACACGACAGCCGGCGCGAGGGAGGCGGGCAGTGGTGTCGGTTTTTTTTGTCGCCAGTTAAACTGGACCGAACTGATGCGCTTGGGGAGATGGAACTCAGATTGTTTCAAGACATACATTAGGTTGCGGGGACACGGGATGGAGGAGGAGTCATGAGGTTTTTTCGTTGGTTGACATGTGTCTCTTTTCAGGTGCAGTGGTGGGGCCGGACGTGGAGGAAATCTCGATCTTCATCGTAGGATATTCTCTTGTGAAACGGGCTGAGCACTCTGAATGGGATAGGCACAAGAATCTCAATTTAGGGCTGGATCCTGGGCTTTTCAATTGTCAGTGGCGGGGAAAGGGGGGCATGAGGTGGTATGAATTAATTCCCATGTTGAATCAGGTGGTACGGGAGGAATTTGTCCAGATGTCTTGGTCATCCATGTAGGGGAAAATGACTTGGTGCAATGTAAGGGCTTGACTTTGTTGAAGCAGATGCAGTGGGACTTGAGGAAGATACGGAGGCAGTGGTCCGGGTGCCATGTGATTTGGTCTGAGTTCATACCCAGGAGAAAGTGGAGGGGGGCAGAGCGTCCTGCGGCAATAGACAGAGCACGTAGGAAGATTAATAGGGATATGCGAGTCTTTTGTGCTAAGGAGGGTTTCGGGAGGATGGAGTACCCAGACTTACGCTATGCGGCAGTATATTTTTTTCGGGAGGATGGAGTTCATCTGTCCCGCTACGGCATGGAACTGTACATTGTACAGCTGAAGGAGGCATTGGATAGAGCAATAGGGGTGAGCAGATACCCGAAGCGTTCGGATTCCTAAGGGGGGGTCGAAGGCTGTCTATGACACCCTTCGAGTGGCGTTTTTTCCTAGTTGATTCGGTATAAGGTTGGATGGTTACATTTATGAGAATAATATAAGAAGTTATTAAGTTAGACAGGTGTAGAGAAGTTAGGAATGGCCAGTTGTTTATAATGGTTACAGGGGGGGGAAACAGGTTAGGGGAGGGGGTGGGGGAAAGGTAGGAAGACTTTACTTAGTGAGGTTTAGTTTGGTACGGCACAGGCCAAGGGAATTCTGATGTAAGGTGCACCTGTTTCCAATAAAGCAGCCTTTTTCACACCAAGAAATGTGTCGTGGTATGTGCTGCCCCCAGGTTAGGCCCAATGGGGTTTTGGGGGGGGCGGCCGACCAACTGGAGGCCTGCCACCCCCGGGGAGTTTTGGGCCGAGAGGGCAGCCGTAGACACGTACAGCGTGCCTTGGGCTCCTTTTGGGCTCGTTGGGCTGGGGTTGGGCAGTTTTTGGGCGGGAGGGTTTAAAACCGGCCATTTCGTATCGCGAGCCACCATTTCGGTGGCCGTGACACAACAGCCGGTGCGAGGGAGGCGGGCAGTGGTGTCGGTTTTTTGTCCCACCCTCCCTCCCTATAAATTTTATTTTTTTCCAGGCGGTGTGGGGGGTCGTTTTGGTGGGGGACTTTGGAAGGCGTTGTGGAGTTTTGCGGTTGGCTTTTGAGGGAACAGGTGCATCCGGGGGAACACGTGTAAGGGGTTGTCGCTGGAACAGGTGCGGGTGTGAGAATAGCTGCTGCAGGGGCGTTTTTTCCTAGTTGATTCGGTATAAGGTTGGATGGTTACAGTTATGAGAATAATATAAGAATTTATTTAGTTAGGTAGGTGTAGAGAAGTTAGGAATGGCCAGTTGTTTATTATGGTTGCAGGGGGAGTGGGAACAGGTTAGGGGAGGGGGTGGGGGGAAGGTAGGAAGACTTTACTTAGTGAGGTTTAGTTTTGTACGGCACAGGCCAAGGGAATTCAGATGTAAGGTGCACCTGTTTCCAATAAAGCGGCCTTTTTCACACCAAGAAATGTGTCGTGGTATGTGCTGCCCCCAGGTTAGGCCCAATGGGGTTTTGGGGGGGGGGGGGCGGCCGACCAACGGGAGGCCTGCCACCCCCGGGGAGTTTTGGGCCGAGGGGGCAGCCGTAGACACGTACAACGTGCCTTTGGCTCCTTTTGGGCTCGTTGGGCTGGGGTTGGGCGGGAGGGTTTAAAACCGGCCATTTCGTATCGCGAGCCACCATTTCGGTGGCCGTGACACGACAGCCGGTGCGAGGGAGGCGGGCAGTGGTGTCGGTTTTTTGTCCCACCCTCCCTCCCCATAAGTTTTAGTTTTTTCCAGGCGGTGTGGGGGGTCTTTTTGGTGGGGGACTTTGGAAGGCGTTGTGGAGTTTTGCGGTTGGCTTTTGAGGGAACAGGTGCATCCCGGGGAACACGTGTAAGGGGTTGTCGCTGGAACAGGTGCGGGTGTGAGGATAGCTGCTGCAGGGGCGTTTTTTCCTAGTTGATTCGGTATAAGGTTGGATGGTTACAGTTATGAGAATAATATAAGAAGTTATTTAGTTAGGTAGGTGTAGAGAAGTTAGGAATGGCCAGTTGTTTATAATATAATGGTTGCAGGGGGGGGGGAAACAGGTTAGGGGAGGGGGTGGGGGGAAGGTAGGAAGACTTTACTTAGTGAGGTTTAGTTTTGTACGGCACAGGCCAAGGGAATTCTGATGTAAGGTGCACCTGTTTCCAATAAAGCGGCCTTTTTCACACCAAGAAATGTGTCGTGGTATGTGCTGCCCCCAGGTTAGGCCAAAAAGGTACAGAGGGCTGCCTTTGTAGATTTTCTGCTGACTCAGGACTCACAACCTCTACAGGCGTCTTAAAACCCATCTCCACCTCTTTTTTTGAGAACTTCTTTTGTGCATTTTCAATAAGATCACTCCCATTTCTGTACACCACTGTAATGAGGCGCTAATTCAAAGCAAATATCGATTGCTGCTAATTGCATAACCCCTAGAAAATCTTTAAAACATGAATAACCCAAGTCACCTAAAATCTCCACCACTCTGCAAACACGGACCATTTCTTGGTGGTGGAAATATTTTTATTAAACATAACAATATGTTCAAACAATAAGAGCAAACTCCTAATACACTTCAGAAGTTTGAAATAATAAATAATTAAAATGTTGATTACAGAAGAATAAGACTTGACAGCAAACTGAGATGCCTCGAAAACAATCATTATGAAAATGATTTTTAAGAGTTACGTTAAGCATGTACATCAGGATGTCATACCGTTTTGGAGCCGATTTGAGACTGTCTCTGAGTGTGCCTGTGTGGACATTCTACAAACAAACACAAGATGAGGGACGGAGCGCTGAAACCTTTCAACCACTCACCCCCATTCAAGAGATCTGAGTTTGATCCATCGTTCTTTAGCTCACTTCGCCACCCCAGGTTGTGCACAGCCATATGCAAATCAGACTTGACCCAGCATCTCAAGGGAACAGTCCAGCTTGAACTGCCAGGCCAGGTCCTCCCTGGGCCGTAAACAAGCATCCTGGAACACCCCTCATCAGCCAGGCTAGCTTGAATCCAGTGACACAACGAGCAAAGGACCCATGTCTGGGCATAAGTCATATTCCATTTGAGGTTCGATTAAACGCACAACAGAACATAATTTATTTGTAAAATAAAACATTCTGAAGTGCGAAACAAATTCTTAATTAATTAAAATTTTCAGGTTTCTGCTGGAGCATCAGAAAATAAACAGGGCTGATGCGAGCCCCGTTTTTCTTCTGGCCCTGCCACTGCCTTTGTGATCTATGAGGCCAGGGATTGCAAAGGCAGTGCTATGGGTCGTAGTGAGCAAGCCACGGCTCACAGCTGCAAACCCTGGCTTCCCCTTAATGACTTTCACAGGCTGCATCAGTTTCAGACCCCTATATTGTGAATAGACGTGTTCATCCCTTTACTTGTCACCCTCTATACGTCCTGGTGGTGACCCTGTGTACATCCAAAAATATGAGCATAATACTTAAATGCCCTCAATTACAAGTCCCTATCTATGTTACTCTAAGAATCATTACATACCATGCCGTGCATGCACTTTGTTAAGTATCCTTGATGTTTTTCTTTGTAGCAGCACCAACAAGATGCAGCGAGAGACAAGTGTGAAGAAATATTTAAAAACATTGATGAACTTTAGTATAGCTCTAACCTGCTGCCTCCTTGTTTTTCTGCCCATGCTAACTATGCCTACTAGATCTGCCCATCTCTGAGGTTTAGAATCGTTGCGCCCTGGCATATGAGAGATAAAATGTGCTTGGTCAGTCAATAATGTTCATATTTGTGTTCCCTGTGAAGGATATCTATAATTCTCATGAGCTCAGGTAGGTACCTGCTTGCACTCTTTGTGAGAATTGAGTGCCTGATTACGATGATGGTGGGACCGCCATTGACAGCCCGTCGGTAAGAGAAAGTGTAAAGGTGCAAGGTATAGCCCCGGCATGGCTAAATGCGATCCACCCAGGAACGTAGGATTGAGGGAGGGAACCAAGTGCGTGGTGACGACTTACGCAGCACGTTTAATTAAAACAAATAAAAACCGATTGTCAGAGGGAAGGGCGGAAAAAGAATCGAGTAGGTCTTATGCGTGGATCTATGATGGCGTATTTATTAGAGACACAGTAGAAATACTCAAAGGGTAAACACAGGTAGGCTTCGTGGAGGGTGATTCGTGAGGGATGCTTGAGTCTCGTCTGCCAATGGGTCCTCTCCAGGTGACTGGTGTTGACGTTCCCCGGGTACCATAGAAGAGAAGAGACAACAGGTGGTAAGTATTACTGTTGAGGGGTTTGTAATCACTACTGTCACCAAGGGGAAAAAGAAGGGGTTGACACACCCAGTGCTCAGGCTAAGGATGTTTGGGACATGCTCGGGTGAAGGTTTCGGGCGTGCAAGTCTTTATGGGGAAAAAACAAACAGCAAACAAACGTATTTATAGTCCCAACCTCGTCCCTTGCTTCGGGTGACAAGTATTTTCTGGAATAAACTGATTATTGACCCGTTTTCCCGGTCTGAGGGAGCTAGAGGGTAGAGTTCATGAAGGGTTGCCTGACTCCTTATAGTTGTGCCCCTCGGTGCTCCCCCTTCTTCCCCACCAACGAAACAAACACAGAAATGGCCGTAGCTCCCTCCCGGCACCTGTTGTGACCCTCTGCCCCTTAACACGTACCGCAGAAGCCGTAACTCTCTGGAGTTACGGCAGCGTGCAAGTATCCTCCGGGGGTGTCCACCAATCCTCCGACCAAGACTCCGGTTCTGCTACAACGTTGTCTTCCTCGACCGGGATGGGGCCATTGCCGTCACAGTCCTCGTCCGGTCCCGGTTCCGCTGTCCTCGCACGCTGATCCTCCCGTCTGTCGGTATCTGTCTTCTGCTCTCCGTCTTCCTCCTTCCAGGTGTCTTACGTAACCGCCTCCTGGGCTGCCGAGTCCGCCCTTCTATGGTCCCAGGAGTCTTCCCATTGGTTCGCTTCCCTCAGGGGGCGTTCCTGATGGGAAGAGGAGTTCGGGTAGATTAACCCTTGCATGACGGGCGCGTACCTCTCAATGGGTGACAGACGGTCTTGAAGGTCTGTCACGGGGTGAAGGTGGGCTCCTCCTCACATCGATGAAGGACTAGGCATAAAGAAATTAATAGATGATACTGTGACGGACGTACACAGACGCCGCCGGTTTTCGGATCTTCAACCAAACAAGCAGGTAAGGGTACTGCCCCTCATTCTCCGTGGGAGTTCGATATAAAGAGGCGAGGTCACAATAACATCATAAGAGGATTTGAATATGTGTGTCCATAGCATTGTAAAAAACAATGCACTCGATGAATGTAGAGCTAGCGGGAGAGGGGCGTGTTGTAAGACTCACTCGAGGTAGAGGAATAGGGATCAACTGCGACATTGATTATCCAAAGATAAAAGAGGTACACAGTGAGTTAGCGTAATATTTTTCGTCATTGAAGACCTGTCAAATTTCCCTCGTAGCCAAGAAAGGGTTAAATAACTTAAGGGTCTAAAGAAATATGGTGGGTTGTTACACCTTTAATTTCGGCTACACAATGAGGAGTGATATTTTTGGACCGATACAGAGAAAGAACACGGATATATAGGATCGAATAATGGAAACAATGGCAATATGCACGTGTCATTCAGCTGCAAGATAGGAACAAAAAAGTTCTGAATCGAACTATTTGGACACTTCTCTTTGAGAATTATTCCTAATTAGTTAATATATTTTTTATTTCTGTCCATTTAAGATCACAGAGCCATAACACTGCATATGAGAAATGGAAGCTGAACAATACAGCAGTCGAGCTTCGTTGAACATAGAGGAGACAAAGACAGCAGTACTTTTTAAAGAAAACACACAGGATAAAGGATAAGAAACTTACTTAAAGAAACATAGGAATTTTATCTTCATTAACAAGGTAGATATTAATAAATGATATCGTTTAAAAAAATATGTCCACATGAGCAAAGAGAATAAGGTATACTAATGACCATTTGGTCTTTAGATGATTTACAACAGAGCAGAAGGACAGCCTGGGATTATCTTATCAAAAAACCGAGGTGGCAACAAAATAGAAACCGCTGGTGCTCCACATTATAAATATTGAAGAGGTAAGAAGAGAGGTAAAAACCCTCTCGGTTATATGTTAAATGGACCTCGAAGAAAAATAAAAAAGTGGTAGTTAGGATTTAGTTTGAGGCACAGTTGAATAGATCTGTGTGCTTACTGTCTCCTTGTTGGGTATCCCCAGATATACATTGGAACGATCAGGATCCATATAATTGAAGACACCATAGTAATTGAAGGGAAGTTCCCTCGTCCTGAGTAAGTTATCAATACTCATTAGCCTTCCTTGGTATGAATGAAGGGGAGGTTAAGAAACAGCATAAGAAGGTGCATATGTTGGTTCTTGCGAAGAAAGTGTTGTTGCATCTGATTGTATGATCTAGGGTGGTAGTAGCATATTTGAATACTCGTAATGGGGTAAGAGTGAGTGGGTTGGTGTATTGGCACAAAGAAATCCCCCTATTGGAATATGATTCTAAGTATCTATAAGGTCTCAATGGATGGGGTATTATATTAGAAATACTGATGTATGATATATTGAAATGTTTTTAATGGTTCTCACCCTTTTTTTAATTATATTTTGAAAATGTGTATCTGTTTATGTTTATTGATTCTAAAGAACGGGAGTTGAAAATATTTATGGTCTTGAAAAAGAAGGCATGATTTGATTAGTACTTCGAAACGCGTCGACGCTCTCAAAATAGCCACAAATTTGTTTGTATATGTATGGATGGTAGACATTGATGATTTATATCAACACACAACAAAGGTGGTCTAACTGTCGGTCTTGATTGTGGTGATCAATGACAGATACCATTGTCTATTGTTATTCTGTACAAAAAAACTCTCGTATATAGATTGGGATAGGTTCATGATATATTGTTTTTAAATTCTGATTTATGATACAAATGTTTTTATTGTGATCTTTTTGGATGAAAAGGTCTTTTATCCAATTGTGTTTGATGAAATACACTGTATAAAGAATTTTATTATAATAAACCGAAGTCAGAACCCCACCTATGATTAGTCCTTGTGCCTATACAGAAACACGTGTGAGTGGCCCCAGAGTGAATGGTGGATAGATGGTGAATGATTGTTGAGGTAGTGTTTTTAATCTCTTCCAGAGGACAACTTCTTATATAGTTCTGTGTACGAACTCTAGTCCTTTGGGTTACCAAGGGTTCCTCTCTTTGTTTATATATACCCACCACCATAGTAACCATGTTTTCCCCCACCACATTAGGATGGCGGGCGGATGGCGGGCGGATGGCGGGTGATTGGAGAGACCGACCGCCACGGATCCAAGACTGTCGGAGGAAACTTGAATCCCTACAATGGTGGCGGTGCATGCCAGGCACCTCTGTAGAGATTATGATGTCCCTCCCTAAGACTGGTGGAAAGGGACATTGGTGGCCTGTAGTGGGACCACCTCCCTCCTGGCCCTCAGTTTTGGGGGCCCCCCTGCACCATGTGGCAGGCACTGCATGGCGTCTGCCACATGGTGCCAGGATAGGCCAAAAGTGTATTTTTTGTACTGCGGCATGTGCTACAGCTCACAGCGCAAGCCGGAATACAAAAGATATCCTTCGCGACTGCCTTGAAGGCGGTCGCATTGTAATACCATTGACAGCAAGTCCGGCTGTCCCGTCTCTGATATGATGGCCGTCGACGTAAGTCCGACCGCCATCATAATGAGGCCCTTAATCATGTGAATAATGCTTGAAACCGAGAGCGTGATTCACAAACTGCATTGTCGTATGTAAAGCAGCATTAACTTACTACCACCTAGTACAGAATGCAATTCATAAATCTATGAGTGTAAATCTTTACCTCCACCTCTCCTATCTTTTCTACAGGGAGAGGTCCACACATGTAAGTTTACTACTTAGGGCCCGATTATGATGTCGGTCTGAATGCCTCCGACCGCTGGTCGGAGGCTTCTGACCGACATCTCCAGTTTCTATTCCGACCACTTAATAACAATGTAGGTGGTCGGAATTGAAAATGGACAGTCATTCCAGCCCCTTGAGCCCATCGGCCAGTCGGGGGCCCCAATGTAATCCCTGAGGACGGCGTTTCCGCTGTCGTTATTACGATGTTGGTTTCTGACAGCTTTTTCATGTTGGGCTTTCTGACATGGACAGCCTGTCGGAAAACGACTTTGGAGGCCCCTAGCAGGGACCCTATTCCTCCATGGCCTCCAGTTGGGGGCCGAGAGGACGCCTATGGTGTCCCCTATTAATCCCTGCACCGTATGGTGCCTGCGACGCAGTGCAGGGATTAACAGAATCTCCCATTTTTCCATGGGAGCTTGTGCTACAGATGGTTTACGGCCTCAGGCAAGCTCCCATGGAGAAATGAGAGTTAGCAACCTCACCATGTGCGGTTGCATTGTAATGGCGATGTCGTGACTGCCTACCAGAGGTCATGGGTCCCGAGACTGCAGCGATGTCTCGACATCGTAATAGGCCCTTAGTAGTAAATGTGGAAGGGACCGGAGGAGTGGCTGGAAAATAGAGAACACTTACTAAAAATAGGAGGAGTAAGGAATGGTTTATGAAGTGGTAAGGTGAGGACTAGGGAGGGGCGTGCTAATAGGAAAATCCACATGCAAAAGAGTGCGATCATTACTATTCACAAACAACACTTCTAAAATTACTCCAGCCCGCAAACTCTCTAAACTGTTGTATGTATACTGCAGCCCACCATTGGAGTAAGTCTAGCGCCACACATGAGCGCTGCATACTGCAACACGCTCCCACAGAAAATAATGGACGCAGGGACTTAAAATGGTATCCCATAGGGAATAATGTTAACATAATTAATATATATATATATATATATATATACATACATGTATATATATGTGTGTATTTATATTATATATACTCTTATATTTATATATTTCAATGGAGCATTCTGTAGTTAAATACATAAGTCTTTTCTGTGCTGTGAACTCAGTGATGCACAAGTTTGAGATCTTGGGGGCTCCCTTCCATTCTGGAAGTAGTATCCATTTCTACCCTTTCTGGGATATGATACCAGTGAAAAAAGAAGTCTGTAGATTAGGTAGTCTTCAGAGATTATGAAAAACTCCTGGTCGCTGAGGTACTCTGGGGAATATTATGATTATCATCGCTACCCTGACTCCAGGCTTCTTAGTCACTGTCCTAACACGTGAGGTGAGTCTTCACCCAGGACACAGACAGTTTATATGCCCTGCAGCCTAAAAACAAGTGTCTGGACAAAATATCAGGAAAAAAAATATTGTGATACAAATATATTGTGTCAAGACTATCGGGGTATCAAACATATTGTCGACAGGAATATCGGAGGTAAAAAAATCATTTTCAGTGTTGTTTTTAATATCGGAAACAATCAGTAAGTATTGTATGTAATATGGTTTGAAAGAGCTAATTAGCATGGAATTTATTGTAGCATATGTTTAATATTTTTTATTTGTGTTTGTAGTAAGGTTATTTATTAGTAATTAAATTGTTTACATGTGTATTTTTAGTTTCAATAAAGTATATAAATAATTGTTTTAGACTTTTTCAGTAGCGGAATATTGGGCTTTTAGGGGATAAGGGTGAGAAGATTGTTAAAAAGTAAATTTTTTTAATTAGATGTTATCTTAATAATTTGAATAATATGCAAATTAATAATTTAGAATTTTAAAATGTATTTAGTCACATTAATATTTTTATAATGTTGAATTGAACAATAAATAATATAAATATACTAAAGGTTTTACATTGAAGTGTGTTTTATAAATAAATATAGTACTTTAAAAATTCTAAATTGATTTAAAAAAAATGTCATACAGTACAATATTTAGAAATATTTTACATAATATTATTTAAAAAGTTGTAATTTTTGTAAAAAATACATTTTCAATTGCAGAAATATTTCAAAATGTTTGGTTTTAAAAATACATTTTTATGTTAAAAATATATATTTATTTTTTACTTATAAAATGTATTTAAATACTTGTTTATGTTAATGTTGTCTATTTTGGATTATGATTTAAATTTTTAATTTATGGCTTAAAGTTTAGCAATGATTTTTAAAATATATTATTTATTAATCATATTAAAAAGAACTTTTATATTTTATTATCAAATATGTACATATAAGTTTGTAAGTATTTAATGTTATTATACAAAATTCTGTGTGAGTATGGAGTATTTATTGTGTATTTAAAACTCTTAATTTGTACTACCTTGTTTAAAATATTTTATATTGAAGTGGATATTGTCAATTTCACCTCTTTAGCATCTAACACCTTCTTTAAGTAGCCTTAGATTGGAGTGGAAATAGTCAATAGCTCCCCATTAGTGCCCAATGCCTTCCTCAAATTGGTTTAGACTGGGGTGGGTATAGTAAATGTCACCCCTTTAATGTCCAACACATTCCTCAAATTCGTTTAGATTGGAATGAGACTCATAAATGTCACCCCTTTAGTCTCCAACACCTTCCTCAAATTGGTTTAGATTGGACTGGAAGTAGTAAATGTCACCCCTTTAGTGTCCTACACCTTCCTCCAAAATGGCTGGATTGGAGTAGAAATAGTAAATTTCACCTCTTTAGTGCCCAACACCTTCCCAAAATTGGTTTAGATTGGAATGGGAATAGTAAATGACACCCCTTTAGTGTCCAACACCTTCTTCCAATAAGATTGGAGTAGAAATAGTAAAGTCACCCCTTTAGTGTCCAATGCCTTCTACAAATTGGTTTAGATTGGAGTGGGTATACTAAATATCAGTCCTTTAGTGTCCAATGCATACCACAAATTGGTTTAGATTGGAATGGGGAAGGTAAATTTCACCCCCCTAGTCTCTAACACCTTTCCCCAATATGGTTGGATTGGAATGGGAATAGTAAATGTCACTCCTTTAGTGTCCAACACCTTCATCAAAGTGGTTTAGATTGGAATAGGAAAAGTAAATGTCACCCCTATAGTATCCACCACCTTCCTCCAATATGGTTGCATTGGAGTGGAAATAGTGAATGCCACCCCTCTAGTGTCCAACACCTTCCCCAAATTAGTTAGATTGGAGTGGTAATAGTGAATGTCACCCCTTTAGTGTCCAACATCTTCCCCAAATTAGTTAGATTGAAGTGGGAACAGTAAATATCACCCTTCAGTGTACGACACTGTCCCCAAATTTGTTAATATTGAAGTGGGAATAGTAAATGTCAGCCCTTTTGTATCCAACAACTTCCCTCAATATGGTTAAATTGAAGTGGTAATAGTAGGTGTCACTCCTTTAGTGTCCAACACCTACCACAATATGGTTGGATTGGAGTGGAAATAGTAATAGTAAATGTCACTCCTTTAGTGTCTAGTTTAAGAGACAGTGGTCCCTAGACAGGGGCAATGGATAAGGAAAGTGATGAAAAAAAGACCCAGAGTCCCACTTTTATTGCTGTTATTCATATTTTTGAACATTTAAAATATTAAAGCATTCCTGTCTGGCTGGACAGCGTTAAAAATATAGTCCTGACTCGGGGTCAATTTTTCATCACTTTCCTTATCCATTGCCCCTATCTAGGGATCACTGTCTCTTAAACAAGTTATTACCCAAGGTCCCTGACCACTGTAATTCGGTCCCCTTGTTATTTAAAGCACTGCTTTAGTGTCTAATACTTTTTTTAAATGATTTATGTTGGGGTGTGATTATTTAATTCTATAATTTTAGTATGAATTTTTTCCGTTTTATTTGCATGTAGTATAAATAGTTTGTCTAATTTTATTAATGTTGTTGGTAATTAGAAATATAATAAAAAATTAGTTGATTGTATGTTTGTAATCAATAATATCATTAATTACATTGTTTAAAAGAATAAAGTCTCATTTTTCTTAATGTATTTGTATTCAAAGTTTCTTTTTTGTATATTTCTTCGTTTGTAATCATATATAGTGTAACCTAAAAAATAAATAGGTTTATAAAGTGAAGTAATAAATAATTTAGTTAATATTTTTTATTATGAAAAAATGTAAACTATATAAAGTTTGTGGGCTTTCTGATTACCTTGAGGTGGTCTACAACTTATATTACGCATATTTCTCTTGCCAGGTGGAATGGATACCATCTGGCTTGAGCATGTATCCCATCTAACAGACACTGCAACCCCCTCAGTGAACAGAATTGGTCGTAAACCCACACAGTGTCATTAGTAAGGGTGTTTTACCACAGGGACGTGTGTGTACCAAAGCGTCACAAAAGTTGGAACTTCTTTTAAATGAAAGTATAGGTTTTCTCAAATTCCAGTTGAGAATGTTCCAATGGCTGTTGATTCATTTTTTCAAAGGAGTGTACACGTTGGTGTATGTGACCAATCATAATAATCTATCATGGTTTTACCAGTGCCGACAAAGCGTTGATTAATTTGCCTGAGTATTACAATACCACTAGTGCTTTCTTAATCATGTTTTCACTTTTCTCTCATACAGGTTTGCATATTTACACTTTTCTCTCATACAGGTTTGCATATTTACATCACAAGACTTTATTTAGTAATCTTGCATGGTTACTCATTTCCTTGATGTTTTCACTCCAATATTTGGACGCTCACGGCTAGGACTCAGTCCCTTGTAGCACAGGGATTTATGTCGCCCTGACAAAGGCCCACTGACCTTTTTGATATTATTTCGGGCTGAAACATGTTGATCAAATAGGACACTGGGACAAATAATTTCCAGAGAGTATCTCCTTTCCTTTTAATCGTGGCAAGTGGGCCCACATTGAAAGGATACCTGTGACACCCCTAGACACTTTTATTTACTCAATCCCGTCACTCTCACAAGAGCTCCACGTTTGTGTGGTTGAGACCTCCCTCCCAGACCCTATCATGGAGCATTCCACTATATGGTGAGTGAGGGTCCTTAAACGGAAGTCGGGAGGACACCACTGTTAGGAATGAGATCCTTAGAAATGACCAACGATAAACAGTGAATGATACAAGCAATCTGAACTACTGTAACCTAAGTAGCGAACACGCTGCGGAACTACCATGACATGTACAACTGATGATTAAATGTACGTATACTGTTGTGTGGTAGGAAATGAAAATGCCAATAAAATATGTTTAAAAGAAAATGGTGAGTGAAGGTCTCCTTTAAATTAGATGCTACCGCAGGCAATGCGATGTGGCTTTCACAAATGGGAGGATGTGAAAGTGGTGTCTTTCCTCTCCCTGCCCTTTAGCAGTTTACGGGTAAGAATTGCGATTCTCCTATTACCATGACCAGAGAATCTAGATTTCATTAAAGACACGGAGGCTGACATTATGCATTATCTTTTAATGCAACTTCAAGTACAGCCGCCACTTAGTAGTTACATCACAAAGAAAACATCTAGAACAACAAGTGTATCCAGGCAACGGCAGCACAAGGATCAGCCTCTTTTAAATGCAATGAAAAACAAGAAAGAAGAAGAAAAACTTCCTCCGTGGCAACGAAGTCCAAAAGTTGGTGACATCCAAAAGATCAATCCATGGAACAGAGTAGGCGGGTAACTGCAATCCAGTCAAGACGAATTATCTGAAAAGGTAAATAAAATTAGGAAAGGTACTTATCACCCTATGAAGGGGAGTGAAAACAACGGATGTTAAAGATAGCATAAACCACAGTCAAAATTGCTAATCAAGATTAAAGATAGCATAAACCACAATCAAGGTTAAAGATAGCATAAACCACAAAGGCAATAGTAGTCAAAATTGGAAAATGAAAGAGTAATATAATAAAACAAAGCATTATATAATGCAAATAAACAAGAGGCTAAAATCCACTCCGGGAAGGGAGGGGTGGGATAATGTCAGCCTCCGTGTCTTTAATGAAATCCAGATTCTCTGGTCATGGTAATAGGAGAATCGCAATTTCATTACAAGACCGGAGGCTGCCATTATGCATGTTGGTAGTCAGACAGAATTACATCTGACATGTGTTCGACAGGTTTGCAGTAATGTCTTGCAAAGGTAAAGGAGCTTGACCAATCAGCTGCTTTAAGGATGTCGTCTAATTTGGCTCCTTTCCAAAAGGACTGACTAGCCATAGCTCCCCTTAAGGAATGAGCTTGAAATCTAGATAGATCGATGCCTGCCAATTGCATAGCTAATTTAACCCATCTAGCTATTGTAGAAGAAGAAACAGGTTTAAAGGGTCTGACGAAAGAAAGTAGGAGTTGGGTCACGCCAGAAGAGCGAAGAGGGATAGTTCTTAGGTCATATTCTCTCATGCAGTCAACTACACATAACTTCTTACAAGAGTCAAATCTAGGGTAAAAAATCATATCAGACATTGTTTTAGTTCTTCTAAGAATATCGAATCTGACGCCGAAGGCATCATAGGATCTGTTGGATACCTCTAAGGCTTTAACATCCGAGACCCTACGGCAGGAAATAAGGCAAAGGAGGGAAGCTAGTTTGATCGAGAGAAATTTGTTGCTTAACAGACTATTATCCGGCCAATTACAAAAAAGGTCAAGAAGCAGTCTTACGTCCCAAAGCGAGTCATATTTAGGTTTTGGAGGTCTCTTAAGTCTGATACTTTTCATTACTCTACAAATGATTGGGTTTTTGCCAATGGATCGACCATTAAGGAGGGAATGACCAGCGGAAACGGCCGACCTATAACAGTTAATGGATCTGTAGGAAAGACCTCTGTCAAATTGTTCTACCAGGAAATTGGTTACATGCACAATAGGGGCCTCCACGGAATCCAGGTTCCTTTCCATGCACCAACGAACCCATCTTTTCCAGATTCCGTTGTATCTAGAATGGGTACCGGGTGCCCAGGAATCCTGGAGGAGAGAAGAAGCTTGCGCCGAAAGTCCAGTGATTTCGTTGGCTCGCCTGACACTTTCCAGGCAAGAAGGTTCAAAGTCCCATTCAGAACAAGGGGATGATCGAAATCGTTTCTGTCCTTTAGGAGGTCTGGAGCAGCTGGGAGTAGAAAGGGTTTTTCGTAAGCTAATTCCAATGTTGACGGGAACCAAGCTTGGGACGGCCAAAACGGCGTTACCAGGACTATTGATGATCGTTCTGTCCTCAACTTCTGGAGGACACGCTGGATCAATGCAAAGGGGGGAAAGGCATATCCCCGAAGGTCCTTCCAGAGTTGGAGAAAGGCATTCACTGCTAGGGCCCCCGGATCTGGGAGCCAGCTGAAAAAATTTGGAGTTGTGTTGTGAGTCTGCTTGCGAAGAGGTCTATTTCTAGAGGACCCCAAATAAGGTTTAGATTGTTGAATATTATTGGATTTAATTTCCAATCGGTGTGATCTACGAGGAACCTTGAATTCCAATCCGCACAGACATTTTTTAGGCCGGGTAGGTATTCTGCTTTTAGAGAAATTTGGTGTTTTAAACAAAACATCCATAATTCCTTGGCCAGGTTGGAGAGGTCCGGAAACCTTGTTCCTCCTAGGCGATTTATATAAGCAACGGCCGATATGTTGTCCATTTTGAGGAGGACTGACTTCCCTTGAAGGGATTCCCTGAAGCTCATTAGGGCATAAAGACCAGCGGTAAGTTCCAGGAAGTTTATATGGAGGCAGCTCTCCGAATAAGACCATGAACCCCCGGTGCTCTGGTTCTGAAAACAGGCACCCCAGCCATGAAGGCTTGCATCCGATTCCAGAATCAGGTCCGGTGAAGTCCCAAAAATGGCCTTTCCGTTCCATGCGTCCAAATTCTCCAGCCACCAAGAGAGTTCCTCCTTGGCCTCTGGGACCAGATGAATTTGGTCTCCGTACCAAAGTCCGGAACGTAGGGCACTCCCTTTGAGTCTCTGGAGAGCTCGGTAATAAAGAGGGCCAGGGAAGATGGCCTGGATAGATGATGAGAGGAGGCCCAGAAGTCTGGCTAGCTCCCGCAAGGTTAGGAGGTTTGACTTTAGGACGTGGCGTATTTCCTTGCGAATCTTCGATATCTTTTTCCGAGGGAGTAAAAGCATGGACTTCACGGTGCCTACCGTGAAGCCAAGGAATTCTAGAGATCTGGAGGGAGTCATGATGGACTTCTCCCTGTTTATAATAAACCCTGTGCTTTCTATCAAATCCATGGTAGATTTTAAGTCCTTCAGGATCTGTGAGTTGTCTTGGGACATGATTAGAATGTCGTCTAGATAGATTATGAGGCGGACACCTCTTTCCCGAAGGACCGTGGTAATAGCCTTCATGACTTTGGTGAAACACCACGGGGCTGAAGATAGGCCGAAGGGAAGAGCTTGGAACTGATATAGATGTTTGTTCCAAACAAATTGAAGAAAAGGTTGGGATTCCTCTGCCATAGGAATAGTGAAGTAGGCGTCCTTCAGGTCTAGTTTGACTAGCCAGTCCCCTTCTAAAAGCATGTCCTTGAGAAGATGGATACCTTCCATCTTGAAATGATTGTAAGTGACAAATCTGTTCAAGTTTCTTAGGTTTATTACAGGTCTCCACCCTTTGTCCTTCTTTTCCACGAGGAAGATATTGCTTACGAAGTTTATGCAAGCCCAAGGAACTTCTCAAATCGCACCTTTCGTTAACATAGAAGTTACTTCCTCCTCGACAATAGAATGTTGTTCCCGAGTCAAGCTTAATGTTAGAGGAGTTGAGGTCTGGAAGGGTTCCTCCGTGAAATCTATTCTGAAACCTTGTACAGTCTCTAAAACCCAAGGGTCGTGTGTAATTTGCTCCCAAACGTGGATGAAAAACCTTAGGCGACCCCCTACTTTTTGAGTTAAAGAAGAAGAGAGAGGAGAAGGAGTACTCACTTGTTGAATTTTGATTGGAGATGCCTCTCGACCTGAAGTTTCTTGAACGGAAGGAACGACCTCGTTGAGGGAAGAAAGAGGAGTTGTGTTGGTAACCTCGTCCGAAACCTCTTGATCTTGAAAAGGGTCTTTGAAAGAAGCGGCCAGCAGAACGACCCCTTCTGCCGGCCCTTGCAAAAACATTAGGATTAAACACTCTGCGCATGTTGGCTTGCGCTCTATCCAGAGCCGTAAAGGTAGCTACGTACTTCCCCAGGTCTTTGATCATATCCTCGCCAAATAACAAACCATTTGGATTAGAGGGAGACTCTTTCTCCGCCATATCGCAGAGTTTAGGGTCAATTTTAGAGAGGACTATTTTCCTCCTCTCTGTATTGAGGGATGCGTTGGCATTACCCAATAGAATAAGTGCCCTCTGACTCCATCCCCGTAGGAGGTCAATATTAGGTTGAGTCCCTTTGATATAGCTTTCTTCGATGAGATCAATCATACGGCCTAAGGGGCCGAGCATGTCAAGCATGCGATCTTGGCAAGTTTTGAGGGAGCATTCAAACCCTTTCCTAGGGTCTCTGCCCAATTTAAATAAGAATTTAATTAGCTCTGGGTCTAGGTTGGGGGTAAGGCAAAATGTGTCCTCATTGACAGGGCGTGGGCATTCGGCCCTAAGAATATTTCTTGCCTCTCTTTCTAAAGGGTGCTTGACCCAAGTCTTAATAAATTTGGCTACATGATTTTGGTGCCACCACTGAGGGCTTCTAGGGTGTTGAATGTTGTCAGGGGAAAACATTTCTCCACCGAGGGGATCAAGAATAACTTTTTTAGAAGAGCAGGGGAGTTCTTCTTCAGAGAAATCGGGGTCAAAATCATCCTCATTTTGATCCAGATCCAGTATATACTCGTCAAGTGACTCGTTAGAGGGTACGCTAGGCAAGAGAGGGGTTGCATTGCCATTAGGGTATTGTGAGCCGCTTAGGGCATCCCAGTGAGATGTGTCGTTATAGGCACATCATTTCTTTGGGGCGCTTAGGCCACCCGTAGCATTTGAGGAGCTTAGTCCTCCTTCAGGTTTTGAGGCGCGTGGTCCTCCCAATATAAATGAGGTGCTTTGACCTCCCATACTTCCCTCATTATTTAAGTTGTTGCATTTTTTGGTTCTTTTACCCCCAACATTAGGTGGTTCGTTGGACTGCGCTCCGAGGAGTGCGGGGGTCTCTTACCTGCAACAATCTTGTCAATAGTCTCCCTCATGCAGGAATGAATCTCCTTATGGATCATTTTTTTGATAAGATCCTCTTTGTTAGAAGGAGCGGGTGTAATAATTTGAGAGTCATCAGAGTCAGATATATCAGACATTTTTCCCTCTTTCCTCTTTTTTTTTTTTTGAGTCACTTAGAGTGTTTAATTTCGTAGAGTAAATTGGTTTCTGATAATAATCTATTGATAAAAGGTTGGAGTAGTAGTAGTATTGTAGGATGAGGCAGAAAGCAGTCAAAATGAAGTTCCCAACTGTCGATTAGCAGCTGTTGTAGGGAGTTGCTATGAAACGGCATTGTGAGGGGGGTCGTTGCTAACGATTTTCCTCTAACGAGAGAGCAGCGAGACGAACGCGTTGTCTCTCGTCTCTATATCCATTTTTTTTTTTTTTTTAATTATTGAGGCCAAGCAGTGATGATCGTGTAGGAACGGTAAACGGAGAGTGGGCGAGAAGAAAAAGAAGTACGTCCTGCAGCTTGGACGTTGTAGCTGCGGGAGTCGAGTTCGCGATGCTAGGATGACAAGGGCTGCAGCGGGTGATGTACGGAGCCGGCTGCGGTAAGCGAGGAGCAGAACCAGGATCGGGTTTATGAAGAGAGGCGAGGGGTAAGCGTAGCTCAAAGAGCGCTCCTAACTCGAAATAAACGCACACTCAAAATAGCTTAGCAACGGGTACGAGGAGAGACTCGTGGACCAACTTGACTCAGCATACAAGTTCAACGACGATGGTAGCGTAAATAGCAGTAAGACATATAAAAACATGCTCAATAAAATTATAGTACACCTTATAAGAAGGAATAGGCAAGTAAACAAATAGATAAGCAACACTAGTATAACCAGATAGTAAACTATAGTATAAAAAGACAAAAAGGTTAGGAGAGAAAAGAAAGCCAACTTATCTGACTTGAAGCCACATTTAAAAGAGGCTGATCCTTGTGCTGCCGTTGCCTGGATACACTTGTTGTTCTAGATGTTTTCTTTGTGATGTAACTGGGACAGGTACAGACTAATTTGCATGTGGCCAGGTTCTGAGCTGGGATGGTGCAGTGAGCTAAAAAACGGTGATGGATTTAAACCATGATCTCTTGACTTGGGAAGAGTATTCTGCATCATTCAGAAACTCTGTCCATCACCACCCCCTTTTTCCCAAATCGTAACTACTAAGTGGCGGCTGTACTTGAAGTTGCATTAAAAGATAATGCATAATGGCAGCCTCCGGTCTTGTAATGAAATTTGCCCGACTCAAAAACAAACCCAACTCCCTTAAAAACAAGGCGACTGAACAAAGATCTCAGAGCCACTATCCAAGAAATATTTAAGGATACCATGCACGTGGATTGATCCTGTGCCAAAACAATCCATTGCTATGCAATTAAATTAAATGTGGACAACCCCCGGGATTAAAGGGGCCAGAGACAAAACTCATGTTTATGCCAAGTAGACCCCCAGTGGAACCAACAGCAATGGGAAGCTAATCAATCCTACATTTGGAAAATAAAGACCACAGAAAGAAGAACCAGCTGTAAATTCTAGGAAAAAATGCCAGTAAAGCACACAGGTGAGAAACAATGTCTGAGGAATGAAGAGACGTGCAAGAAGAAATGAGGCACCAACCCTTCCTGATTGACAAGGAAGATAAAGAAAAGAAAATGTTCATTCAAATTGAAAAACAAGAGTTCAACATGTCTGAGCAGACCATGCTAGGGGTTAAACTCATGACCTGAAGATGACTGCAATTGATAATTAGAGCACTTAAACCATTGCGCCAGCCTGCCACTGTACACCAGGCCAAAACTGTGTTGCGGTGAACCACACGTGACGGTGGAGATCCCTCCACCTGCCACAAGGGGTAAGAGAGGTCAGAACATGGATACAACCTCCCAACTAGACATTAATTACCTAAAGGTATCAAGAACCATAAAACTCAAGGACTAAAAATAGACAAAACCTTACGTGGCGTACACCACAGAATGCGGAAAGGAGGTAATTCCTTTTTGTTATTTAAGCCTCACACACCCTATTGGTGCCATGCTTCATCATCGGGTTCACCCTGACTCCGAAAGGTCAGGGTGGGCTCGACCGTATTTCAGGGAGGACTTAAGAGATGTAGGCCGGGGGGTTTAAAGATAAAAATCCTACTCCGTTCCTCCGGTATCCCTTTTATTCACAGGGACGTAGCGGATATTAAAAATGTAAAAAACAGGTCTCTTTTGGAGGTTATGGTCCTATGACCCTAATAATCAGCCAACATGTTTCAGCTCGTAAAAATGGCCTGCTCGGTCCTGGGCTTTCATCAGGGCAAAACAAACATTCCCTCTTGGTGTTGATTGAACACGCGAAGATGGCTTGACATACTACAATCCCCATGTACCCAATGGGATTGTGAGTTCAAAGAGGTTCAACACAGTCGTGGTTTTGACTACCACAGTGCAAAAAAACTACATTTCCCATGATGGCGGTGGGATCCGTAGTCTGGAATTTCTTATTGAGAGTTGGGAAATTGAGAAACTACACACACAATGGTGGCATGATATACTACAATCCCCGTATACCAACGGGATTGTTAGTTCAAACAGGTTCGACATACTCGTATTTTTGACTAACATGGTGCAAAAAACTACATTTCCCATGATGGCAGTGGGACCTGTAGTTTGGCAATACACGTACAGGAAGTGACGCGCAGTATAGGTGTCA
Organism: Triturus cristatus; assembly: GCF_964204655.1. Classification (NCBI taxonomy): domain Eukaryota; kingdom Metazoa; phylum Chordata; class Amphibia; order Caudata; family Salamandridae; genus Triturus; species Triturus cristatus. Next base: position 993,819,814 of record NC_140580.1, read on the forward strand.
GGATGGGAACCTCAGCCCTCCCTGAGCATTTGGGACACAGATGAGCCGGGTTACTTAAACAGACGCTTGTGACGAGGAAAATGCTAATGCCGGGATGCACGGGAACCGAATAGGTTGATAACTGGGCAGGACCTTTGGAGTAGTAAGTCCCTACCGAAAGCGCTCCCACCAAAAGATGTAATATTGTCTTGGCCATGAGGAGAACAGTGAGTCCTAACACTATAGTTTTTTATTTTCTAACAGCGTATGACTACAAGGCCACTCCTTTCCGTGATAAACAATCATTCTACTCTATTTGGGCAAGAGCATACCCAGATGTATGGCTTAAGAATGGATGTTGTATATATGTACAAAGGCTGGCTCATGAAATATATAAGTAACTGTGAAGGTGTGTTGTCAATTACGTGAAGTACAAGTGGGATAAGTAGTTTGCTACTTACGAGAATAAGTGAAGTGCGAGAAATGTACGCATGCGGCCAAAATGGCAAGTGGTGGTCAATAAGACCCAATATCAGCTCTTCTACATGATCATAAAATATAGATCACTGAGTGATGGGAATATGAGCGCACCTAGCATGATGTGTGCAATTGTACACGAGGACAACGATTACTGTATTGCATAAATTGTATGTCTTTTTGTCTCCTGTCACATTACATTACAGGCGGAATTTTTACGCACATACCGGGAAGGGAGATAAGTATACTCTCTATTCCTTCACAAAGTGACAGCTTTCTGTTCCTTCAAAAAATATATATAGAATAACATTTTCAATCAACACTAGGGAGGGAATGGTTGTTTTGCCCTGATGAAAGCCCAGGACAGAGCTGGCTATTTTTACGGGCTGAAACATGTTGGCTGATTATTAGAGTCATAGGACCATAGCCTCCAAAGAGACCCGTTTTTTACATTTTTAATATCCGCTACGTCCCCGTGAATAAAAGGGATACCTTGGGAACGGAGTAGGATTTTTATCTTTAAGCCCCCTGGCCTACATCCCCTAAGTGCTCCCTGAAATACAGTCGAGCCCACCCTGACCTTTAGGAATCAGGGTGAACCCGATGATGAAGCATGACAAAACTGTGTTGGCCCTATCGCGACGACCAGCCATGTTAAAAGTATAGTAAACAATGAACATTTTTTCTATACTTGTAAGATGGCTGCTGCTGCTTGACGCAACACACATGACCAGACAACACATGCTGTATCACACAATGCAGCAGCCATCTTCTAAGTATAGAAAACATTGTTTTCATTGCTTTCTCTACTTTTAACTCAACCAGTTGGATATTGGCAAAGCCAACCATGCTGCTCAATCAACATCGGCAAAGCGAGACTCATTGACTTCGCCAATGCTGGCTATATTTGAGAAATAGATGGAGTCTACCCATATGTGCAACAGTGAAAACGTGGTTGAGGGTGGAGATAGAGGAGTAGAAAAACACACCCAAGAGGGATATGAGCGAGATAGGAGCTGAAAAAAGACTAGAGGAAAATGGAGAAGGCATGAAAGAACAGAACCTTCGTTTTTTAGAATTAAGATGAAGAAAATAACAGAGAAATTGTTGGAGGTGTTATTGGAGGCTAGGGCGTTTGGGACCCTACCTCCTACTATGCGCGAGGGTGTCATTTGTCTCATGTTGAAGCCGAGGGGGGGGGCGGAGGATCCGTCCTCCTCTTGTCCCCTGACTATGATCCACTCTGATGTTAAAGCTATTACGTAGGGCTCCCCTTAACAGAAAACTGTCTATCTAGGATTTTGAACCCTTCTGGGCCATAGAAAGGGATATGTACATGGTGAGGTGGAAATAGGGGGGATGCCACCTGGTGGGTGATCTTTTGCCAGGGGAAATTGTCCTTACATTTTAAGATGCACAGGACGCCTTCCAGGTGGAGATGCAGTTTCTGCATGACGCCAAGTTGGAGAGCACGGTGAGGGAAATTTGGAATACGTATCCGGCTGCGCCACCTGCCTCTAACATGCTCGGATGTGCCTGATTAGAGGCTGTAGCAGCATGGAGACAACTAATAGATAACTTTAATACATGTGGGACTCTGGAATCTGACTCTGATTAGGTGGTTTGGGCGCTATTGATGGGGTCACCTAGTGTGGATGAACATAATGTATAAGCTATTCTTGCTTACAGGCTTGGTGTGAGGAATACTGTTACTTCATTAGCAGTGTGGGGCGAGGGGTAGCAGGTTGGAGGGTAATTCGACTGCAGAGTTGATTTGCACTGAATGTTATGTTGTAATGCTTTATTGAAAATTAAAAAGTGAAGGTTTAGAAAAAAAGACGAAGAAAATAAGAGGCTATCCATACAGGGTTTGACCTGGAGATACAAGGGGCTCTAGAGAATGTTTTATTACCAGCCACAAACTGCACCAAGTGTTGGCACTGAGCAGGTCTGACACTCTCCAAGATGATATAGACGGTGGACATTGTCTTAAAATTGTTTTTTTTTTTAAATAGAGTGAAGTGGTTTGTTTCATTGTACAAATTTTCAAACATATTGACTAAAATGCAGGAGGCTGTAAGGGCAATTCTGCAGAGAAACATATGAAATAGTTCAGTAATTCAGAGTCTGGCATGAAACCCTGGAGCACTGGTACATTGAAACAGCAAATTCTATATGCACCTGTAAGAATATAATCCACCTCTCTGTTGTCAGCATTGGATGGGCTAGAGCATCTCCCCATCCTCAAGCCTATCAGGGCTTCCTTGCATCCTTTATGATCAGCTCAGTCCAGCACCTGCCATCAGATCCCAGAAAATAAGAAAAAATAGAATTGAGAAGTTGAAGGCAAAAGGAGGAAAACAAAGCAAAGATCTTAGCTTCGTATGCAATATTGTCAAGATAGACTGAAAGATGTAGTGGGTGTAAGTTGGTGTGTGTACATAAAAACTATGGGGCATATTAACAACGCGGCGATAAAAAATTATCGCCATTTTTGCGGCCGTTTTCGGTCGAAAAGCGGCGATAATTTTATCGCCTTATCAGCAAAGACACGCTATCGCGTGTTTTGCTGATTTTGCTCCCGTTTCCAGCACGCCTAACTTCGCATCCCGAATGAGATGCAAAGTACGCGTGTCTGTGGAAACAACATGGGTAAATATCGCGAAGGCAGCTTCGCGATATTTACAATGCGGGGAAGCGATTATTTTTTTCGCGCTAAGTATGCCTTAACGCAGGAATTTAACGTCTGTTAAATTCCTGACTAAGGCATACCTAACATCGGAGGTGGATTCATGTGATACGACCACAGGGTCGTATCATCAAGCATATCGCCGTTTTACATGGAACATCGCTGGAAAACCAGCGATGTTCCATGGAAAAGGGTGCTATCGCTGGACTATACATCGCCATGGCGCTAAGCGTTGTTAATACAACGCTAGCCTGGCGAAATATTCCAGCAATAGAAAAAAATGCGCTATACAAGGTCAGCGATGATTATCGCTGCCTGTTGCAAATATGCCCCCAAGAGTCGCCACAGGACTGAGCACCGGGGACCACTGAAGCAAAGAGGGAACTGAGAAGGATTGGAGTCCAGGTAACAAAGTTGGTGATAAAAAGAAGGATAGAAAGACACACATGTGAATGCAGAACCTGAGATCCCGAGTGAAGACAGTGTAACATATTATTATAGAGAGCCACTGTATCAAAGAAGAAAGAAAAGTGTGCAGTGACCTGCGGAGTTCTCCATGATTCCATCTTGTCTCGTCATCATCAGCCACTACATGGATCCCCTTATAAGTGTACTCACCAAAAACAACATAACAAATCACTAATAAGCCAATGGCACAATGGCACACAATTATATTTGAAAGTCTCCTCTGCTCCAGAAAGCCAACACCTCAGCCCCTGCTTGCACCTCTTCCCTAACTCGGTGTTCACCATCTTCCTGAGCTTAACCCCACCAAAGCAGAATTCCTGCTACTCGCCAAGAAGAACAAGCAGCAACTTGTACAACCTGCCTCAACAACATGAACCTGGATGGATTTGAACCCAACTTTCATCCAAAGCCATGTCACTCTACAACCTTACCCTCAAGCAACACATCACCAAGAAAACAAAGACAGTCAGGTACCAGCACTTTCTACTAAGAAAACCAACACCATTCCTCCTAAAAATGACTTTAGAACTGCTGTTCAAGTCCTAGTACTCTTGAATCTGAATGGTGGTCATTCCTTGCTCCATGGCTTCTTAGGCTTCACTTTAGCCCCCCAAAAGGGCATTCTACTTGCCACAGCACACCTTGACAAGGACCTGATGAAATGTGACTGATTGGCCCGCACCCTAGGCTATCCTCTTTAAGTGCCCTTTTTAAAAGCACCTGCATCACCTAAAAAGCCATCTCGACCAGCAGCGCTGCCTACCTGGGTGGCAAGCTCACCATTTCAGGTGGCTCTCTGCATACCCACAGCCAGGCCACTATGAGACTGCTGACAAAGAAGTGCAATAAATGTAGAAGGCCGACTATACTGCTGCACCCAGTATCAAGAACAAATTCCCCGTATCCATCAGGACTGCCCTAACCATGCTCCAATTTAACAGAGAGCTAAAGACACTACTCTTTCAGATATTTCATGATGCAGTAACAGTTCGCTATTAGAAAACACCAGCCCCCTCCAATCACATGAGAACTGTGTCTTTTCTATTGACCATGTATAGCCCTCCACTGCCTTTTAGCTAGGTTTGTGCTCTATAACTGACACGCACATATATACACTCACTGACAGATGTATAGAAATAGGGAAGAGAAAGAAGGTCAGACTAAAAAGAGAAGAATTAGAGTAACAAATATTATTGCAATTTAGTGAGGCACAATACATCAGTTGTGGGGATAGCTGTTCACTAGCAAGAGTCATAATTAGCATACAGGTACCGGGCTGGAGAATGTTTGTGTCCTCTTGGGAGTGGTTTCACTCAGGAGAGACATTAGCAGTACACAGGTACAGGGCTGGAGAGTTTGTGTGTCCTCTTGACAATGGTTTCACTCTAGAGAGACATTAGCAGTACACAGGTACAGGGCTGGAGAGTTTGTGTGTCCTCTTGGAAGTGGTTTTACTCAGGGGAGACATTAGTAGTAAACAGATACAGGGCTGGAGAGTATTTGTGTATCCTCTTGGGAGTGGTTTCACTCAGGGGAGACATTAGCAGTACACAGGTACAGGCCTGGAGAGTTTGTGTGTCCTCTTGGCAGTGGCTTCACTCTAGAGAGACATTAGCAGTACACAAGTACAGGGCTGGAGAGTTTGTGTGTCCTCTTGGCAGTGGTTTCACTCAGGGGAGACATTGGCAGTACACAGGTACAGTGCTGGAGAGTTTGTGTGTCCTCTTGGCAGTGGATTCACTCTAGAGAGACATTAGCAGTACACAGGTACAGTGCTGGAGAGTTTGTGTGTCCTCCAGCAGTGGTTTAACTCGGGGAGACATCAGCAGTACACAGATAGACATTAGCAGTACATAGGTACAGGGCTGGAAAATGTGTGTGTCCTCTTGGCATTGGTTTCACCCTAGTGAGACATTAGCAGAACACAGGTACAGTGCTGGAGAGTTTGTGTGTCCTCTTAGCAGTGGCTTTCCTCAGGAGAGACATTAGCAGTATACGGGTACAGGGCTGGAGAGTTTGTGTGTCCTCTTGACAGTGGTTTCACTCAGGGGAGACATTAGCAGTACACAAGTACAGTAATGGAGATTGTGTTCAGGGGAAACATTAGCAGTACACAGGTACAGGGCTGGAGAGTATGTTTGTGTCCTCTTGGAAGTGGTTTCACTCTAGAGAGACATTAGCACAACACAGGTACAGTGCTGGAGAGTTTGTGTGTCCTCTTAGCAGTGGTGTCACTCTAGAGAGACATTAGCAGTACATAGGCACAGGGCTGGAGAGTATTTTTGTGTCCTCTTGGCAGTGGTTTCACTCAGGGGAGACATTAGTAGTACACAGGTACAGTGTGGGAGAGTTTTTGTGTCCTCTTGACATTGTTTTAACTCAGGGTAGATATCAGTAGTACACAGGTACAGTGCTGGAGAGTTTGTGTGTCCTCTTGGCAGTGGTTTCACTCAGGGGAGACATTAGCAGTACACAGGTACAGTAATGGAGAGTGTGTTTGTCCTCTTGGCAGTGATTTCACTCAGGTGAGACATTAGCAGTACACAGGTACAGTGCTGGAGAGTTTGTGTGTCCTCTTGGCAGTGGTTTCACTCAGGGGAGACATTAGCAGTACACAGGTACAGTAATGGAGAGTGTGTTTGTCCTCTTGGCAGTGGTTTCACTCAGGTGAGACATAAGCAGTACACAGGTACAATGCTGGAGAGTTTGTGTATCCTCTTGGCAGTGGTTTCACTCAGGGGAGACATCATCAGTACACAGATACAGGGCTGGAGAGTGTGTGTGTCCTCTTGGCAGTGGTTTCACTCAGGAGAGGCATCAGCAGTACACAGGTTCAATGCGGGAGAGTTTGTGTGTCCTCCAGCAGTGGTTTCACTCGGGGAGACATCAGCAGTACACAGATAGACATCAGAAGTACATAGGTACAGGGCTGGAAAATGTGTGTGTCATCTTGGCATTGGTTTCACTCTAGAGAGACATTAGCAGAACACAGGTACAGTGCTGGAGAGTTTGTGTGTCCTCTTAGCAGTGGTTTTACTCAGGGGAGACATTAGCAGTACACAGGTACAGTAATGGAGATTGTTTTCAGGGGACACATTAGCAGTACACAGTTACAGGGCTGGAGAGTATTTTTGTGTCCTCTTGGAAGTGGTTTGACTCTAGAGAGACATTAGCAGAACACAGGTACAGGGCTGGAGAGTCTGTGTGTCCTCTTGGCAGTGGTTTCACTCAGGGGAGACATTAGCAGTACACAGGTACAGTAATGGAGATTGTGTGCGTCATCTTGGCAGTGGTTTCACTCAGGGGAGACTTTAGCAGTACACAGATACAGGGCTGGAGAGTTTGTGTGTCCTCCTGGGAGTGGTTTCACCCAGGGGAGACATTAGCAGTATGTTCAACACTCCGTCCATCATTTCCTTTGGTTTTTGCTTTGTTCGCCATAAGTTGGCAGGGTATGCTCAGACATGAGTCCCTTGCTCACTTTGCCACTGGATTCAAGCAAGCCTGGCTGAAGACGGCTGAAATGCCAGAAACCGGTCCTAGGAAGCTTGTTTCCGGTCCAGGGAAGACATGGCTTGGCAGTTCGGGCTGGACAGTTCCCATGAGGCACAGGGTCAGACTGATTTGCATATGGCCATGTCTGAACTGGGGTGGCAGAGTGGGCTAAAGAACGGTGATGGATTAAACCCAGATCAGTTGACTGGGGGTGAGTGCTTGCTATGTTCAACACTCCGTCCATTATTTCCTTTGGTTTTTGCTTTGTTCGCCATAAGTTGGCAGGGTATGCTCAGACGTGAGTCCCTTGCTCACTTTGCCACTGGATACAAGCAAGCCTGGCTGAAGACGGCTGAAATGCCAGAAACCGGTCCTAGGAAGCTTGTTTCCGGTCCAGGGAAGACATGGCTTGGCAGTTCGGGCTGGACTGTTCCCATGAGGCACAGGGTCAGACTGATTTGCATATGGCTATGTCTGAACTGGGGTGGCAGAGTGGGCTAAAGAACGGTGATGGATTAAACCCAGATTAGTTGACTGGGGGTGAGTGCTTGCAATGTTCAACACTCCGTCCATCATTTCCTTTGGTTTTTGAGACATTAGCAGTACACAGGTACAGGGCTGGAGAGTTTGTATCTCCTCTTGGCAGTGGTTTCACTCAGGGGAGACATTAGCAGTACACAGATAAAGGGCTGGAAAGTTTGTGTGTCCTCTTGGCAGTGGTTTCACTCTAGAGCGAAATTAGCAGTACACATGTATAGGGCTGGAGAGTTTGTGTGTCCCCTTGGCAGTGGTTTCACTCAGGGGAGACCTCAGCAGTACACAGGTACAGGGCTGGAAAGTGTGTGTGTCCTCTTGGCAGTGGTTGTACTCTAGAGAGACATTAGCAGTACTCAGGTACTGGACTGGAGAGTTTGTGTGTCCTCTTGGAAGTGGTTTCACTCGGGGGAGACATTAGCAGTACACAGATACAGGGCTGGAGAGTTTGTGTGTCCTCTTGGCAGTGGCTTCAGTCAGGAGAGACAACAGCAGTACACAGGTACAGTGCAGGAGAGTTTTTGTGTCCTCTTGACAGTGTTTTAACTCAGGGTAGACATCAGCAGTACACAGGTACAGGGCTGGAAATTGTGTGTGTCCTCTTGGCAGTGGTTTCAGTCAGGCGAGATATATGCAGTAGACAAGTACAGGGCTGGAGAGTTTGTGTGTCCTCTTGGGAGTGTTTCACTCAGGGGAGACATCAGCAGTACACAGGTACAGTGCTAGAGAGTATTTGTGTATCCTCTTGGAAGTGATTTCACTCAGGAGATACATTTGCAGTAGACAGGTACAAGGCTGGAGAGTATTATTTGTGTGTCCTCTTGGGAGTGGTTTCACTCAGGGGAGACATTAGCAGTACACAGATACAGGGCTGGAGAGTGTGTGTGTCCTCTTGGCAGTGGTTTCACTCAGGAGAGGCATCAGCAGTACACAGGTTCAATGCGGGAGAGTTTGTATGTCCTCCAGCAGTGGTTTCACTCGGGGAGACATCAGCAGTACACAGATAGACATCAGAAGTACATAGGTACAGGGCTGGAAAATGTGTGTGTCATCTTGGCATTGGTTTCACTCTAGAGAGACATTAGCAGAACACAGGTACAGTGCTGGAGAGTTTGTGTGTCCTCTTAGCAGTGGTTTTACTCAGGGGAGACATTAGCAGTACACAGGTACAGTAATGGAGATTGTTTTCAGGGGACACATTAGCAGTACACAGTTACAGGGCTGGAGAGTATTTTTGTGTCCTCTTGGAAGTGGTTTGACTCTAGAGAGACATTAGCAGAACACAGGTACAGGGCTGGAGAGTCTGTGTGTCCTCTTGGCAGTGGTTTCACTCAGGGGAGACATTAGCAGTACACAGGTACAGTAATGGAGATTGTGTGCGTCATCTTGGCAGTGGTTTCACTCAGGGGAGACTTTAGCAGTACACAGATACAGGGCTGGAGAGTTTGTGTGTCCTCCTGGGAGTGGTTTCACCCAGGGGAGACATTAGCAGTATGTTCAACACTCCGTCCATCATTTCCTTTGGTTTTTGCTTTGTTCGCCATAAGTTGGCAGGGTATGCTCAGACGTGAGTCCCTTGCTCACTTTGCCACTGGATACAAGCAAGCCTGGCTGAAGACGGCTGAAATGCCAGAAACCGGTCCTAGGAAGCTTGTTTCCGGTCCAGGGAAGACATGGCTTGGCAGTTCGGGCTGGACTGTTCCCATGAGGCACAGGGTCAGACTGATTTGCATATGGCTATGTCTGAACTGGGGTGGCAGAGTGGGCTAAAGAACGGTGATGGATTAAACCCAGATTAGTTGACTGGGGGTGAGTGCTTGCAATGTTCAACACTCCGTCCATCATTTCCTTTGGTTTTTGAGACATTAGCAGTACACAGGTACAGGGCTGGAGAGTTTGTATCTCCTCTTGGCAGTGGTTTCACTCAGGGGAGACATTAGCAGTACACAGATAAAGGGCTGGAAAGTTTGTGTGTCCTCTTGGCAGTGGTTTCACTCTAGAGCGAAATTAGCAGTACACATGTATAGGGCTGGAGAGTTTGTGTGTCCCCTTGGCAGTGGTTTCACTCAGGGGAGACCTCAGCAGTACACAGGTACAGGGCTGGAAAGTGTGTGTGTCCTCTTGGCAGTGGTTGTACTCTAGAGAGACATTAGCAGTACTCAGGTACTGGACTGGAGAGTTTGTGTGTCCTCTTGGAAGTGGTTTCACTCGGGGGAGACATTAGCAGTACACAGATACAGGGCTGGAGAGTTTGTGTGTCCTCTTGGCAGTGGCTTCAGTCAGGAGAGACAACAGCAGTACACAGGTACAGTGCAGGAGAGTTTTTGTGTCCTCTTGACAGTGTTTTAACTCAGGGTAGACATCAGCAGTACACAGGTACAGGGCTGGAAATTGTGTGTGTCCTCTTGGTAGTGGTTTCAGTCAGGCGAGATATATGCAGTAGACAAGTACAGGGCTGGAGAGTTTGTGTGTCCTCTTGGGAGTGTTTCACTCAGGGGAGACATCAGCAGTACACAGGTACAGTGCTAGAGAGTATTTGTGTATCCTCTTGGAAGTGATTTCACTCAGGAGATACATTTGCAGTAGACAGGTACAAGGCTGGAGAGTATTATTTGTGTGTCCTCTTGGGAGTGGTTTCACTCAGGGGAGACATTAGCAGTACACAGGTACAGTGCTGGAGAGTTTGTGTGTCCCCTTGGCAGTGGTTTTACTCTAGAGAAACATTAGCAGTACACTGGTACAGGGCTGGAGAGTTTGTGTGTCCTCTTGGCAGTGGTTTCACTCAGTGGAGACATTAGCAGTACACAGGTCCATAACTGGAGGTTTTGTGTTTCCTCTTGGCAGTGGTTTCGCTCTAGAGAGAATTTAGCAGTACACAGGTACAGTGCTGGAGAGCTTTTGTGTCCTCTTGGCTGTGGTTTCACTCAGGGGAGACATCTGCAGTACACAGGTAGACATCAGCAATACACAGGTAGAGAGCTGGAGAGTGTGTGTGTCCTCTTGGCAGTGGCTTCACTCAGGAGAGACATCAGCAGTACACAGGTACAGTGCGGGAGAGCTTGTGTGTCCTCTTGGCTGTGGTTTCACTCAGGGGAGACATCAGCAGTACACAGGTAGACATCAGCAATACACAGGTAGAGAGCTGGAGAGTTTGTGTGTCCTCTTGGCAGTGGTTGCAGTCAGGCGAGACATTGGCAGTAGACAGGTACAGGGCTGGAGAGTTGTTCTGTCCCATTGGCAGTGTTTCACTCAAGGGAGACATCAGCAGTACACAGGTACAGGGCTTGAGAATGTGTGTGTCCTCTTGGAAGTGGTTTCACTAAGGGGAGACATTAGCAGTACACAGGTAGAGTACTGGAGAGTTAGTGTGTTCTCTTGGGAGTGGTTTCACTCAGGAGATACATTCACAGTACGCAGGTACAGGGCTGGAGAGTTTGTGTGTCCTCTTGGGAGTGGTTTCACTCAGGGGAGACATTAGCAGTACACAGACACAGTGCTGGAGAGTTTGTGTGTCCTCTTGGCAGTGGTTTCACTCAGGGGAGACAGTAGCAGTACACAGATACAGGTCTGAAGAGTATTTTTGTCTCTTCTTACATTAGCAGTACACAGGTACAGGGCTAGAGAGTTTGTGTGTCGTTTTGGCAGTGGTTTCACTCAGGTGAGACATTACCGGTACGCAGGTACAGTGCTGCAGAGTTTGTGTGTCCTCTTGGCAGTGGTTTCACTCAGGGGAGATATCAGCAGTACACAGATACAGGGCTGGAGAGTTTGTGTGTCCTCTCGGCAGTGGTGTCACTCAGGAGAGACATCAGCAGTAGACGGGTACAGTGCGGGAGAGTTTATGTGTCCTCTTGGCAGTGGTTTCACTCGGGGGAGACATCAGCAGTACACTGGTGCAGGGCTGGAGAATGTGTGTGTCCTCCTGGCAGTGGTTTCGCTAAGCGGAGACATTAGCAGTACACAGGTACAGGGTTGGAGAGTTTGTGTGTCCTCTTGACAGTGGTTTCAGTCGGGCGAAACATCAGCAGTACACAGATACAGGGCTGGAGAGTATTTTCGTGTCCCCTTGGCAGTGGTGTCACTCAGGGGAGGCATTAGCAGTACACAGGTACAGGACTGGAAAGTTTGTCTGTCCTCTTGACAGTGGTTTCACTCTACAGAGACATAAGCAGTACACAGGTACAGTGCTGGAGAGCTTGTGTGTCCTCTTGGCAGTGGTTTCACTCAGGGGAGACATCTGCAGTACACAGGTAGACATCAGCAATACACAGGTAGAGAGCTGGAGAGTGTGTGTGTCCTCTTGGCAGTGGCTTCACTCAGGAGAGACATCAGCAGTACACAGGTACAGTGCGGGAGAGCTTGTGTGTCCTCTTGGCTGTGGTTTCACTCAGGGGAGACATCAGCAGTACACAGGTAGACATCAGCAATACACAGGTAGAGAGCTGGAGAATTTGTGTGTCCTCTTGGCAGTGGTTTCGCTCAGGGGAGACATTAGCAGTACACAGGTACAGGGCTGGAGAGTTTGTGTGTCCTCTTGGCAGTGGTTGCAGTCAGGCGAGACATTGGCAGTAGACAGGTACAGGGCTGGAGAGTTGTTCTGTCCCATTGGCAGTGTTTCACTCAAGGGAGACATCAGCAGTACACAGGTACAGGGCTTGAGAATGTGTGTGTCCTCTTGGAAGTGGTTTCACTAAGGGGAGACATTAGCAGTACACAGGTAGAGTACTGGAGAGTTAGTGTGTTCTCTTGGGAGTGGTTTCACTCAGGAGATACATTCACAGTACGCAGGTACAGGGCTGGAGAGTTTGTGTGTCCTCTTGGGAGTGGTTTCACTCAGGGGAGACATTAGCAGTACACAGACACAGTGCTGGAGAGTTTGTGTGTCCTCTTGGCAGTGGTTTCACTCAGGGGAGACAGTAGCAGTACACAGATACAGGTCTGAAGAGTATTTTTGTCTCTTCTTACATTAGCAGTACACAGGTACAGGGCTAGAGAGTTTGTGTGTCGTTTTGGCAGTGGTTTCACTCAGGTGAGACATTACCGGTACGCAGGTACAGTGCTGCAGAGTTTGTGTGTCCTCTTGGCAGTGGTTTCACTCAGGGGAGATATCAGCAGTACACAGATACAGGGCTGGAGAGTTTGTGTGTCCTCTCGGCAGTGGTGTCACTCAGGAGAGACATCAGCAGTAGACGGGTACAGTGCGGGAGAGTTTATGTGTCCTCTTGGCAGTGGTTTCACTCGGGGGAGACATCAGCAGTACACTGGTGCAGGGCTGGAGAATGTGTGTGTCCTCCTGGCAGTGGTTTCGCTAAGCGGAGACATTAGCAGTACACAGGTACAGGGCTGGAGAGTTTGTGTGTCCTCTTGACAGTGGTTTCAGTCGGGCGAAACATCAGCAGTACACAGATACAGGGCTGGAGAGTATTTTCGTGTCCCCTTGGCAGTGGTGTCACTCAGGGGAGGCATTAGCAGTACACAGGTACAGGACTGGAAAGTTTGTCTGTCCTCTTGACAGTGGTTTCACTCTACAGAGACATAAGCAGTACACAGGTACAGTGCTGGAGAGCTTGTGTGTCCTCTTGGCAGTGGTTTCACTCAGGGGAGACATCAGCAGTACACAGATACAGGGCTGGAGAGTTTGTGTGTCCGCTTGGCAGTGGCTTTCCTCAGGAGAGACATTAGCAGTTCACAGGTACAGTGCGGGAGAATTTGTGTGTCCTCTTGGTAGTGGTTTCACTCAGGGGAGACATCAGCAGTACACAGGTAGACATCAGCAGTACACAGGTACAGGGCTGGAGAATTTCTGTGTCCTCTTGGAAGTGGTTTCACTCAGGAGAGACATTAGCAGTACACAGCTAGAGTGCTGGAGAGTTTGTGCTTCCTCTTGGCAGTGGTTTCACTCAGGGGAGTCATCTGCAGTACACAGGTGATAGGGCCGGATTCTTGACAACCTGATTATCTCCAAGAATCCTCTCAGGTCGCCAGGATCTTTTTATCTGCTAAATAGTGCGGAGGGGAGGAAATCCAATTATTAGTACATATTCACCCAAATCAAATCTCATTTGGGAAGGACCACTGACTCCGAATCTAAAATTTATAAAATGTTATTACAACCAAAAATAACTGCACATATAAACACCTTAGCACAAGGTGAAGAAGATAAATGGGCACTAAAACAAATGCAAGTCTACGCAAGAGTCTCATACGACTCAGAACAAAAAGAATAACAAGCTCTAAAAGCATAAGAATTGCAATAGTAAGACCAACATCTACATTAGGAATCATTGGCCTAAAAGAAAATTAGTTAGTCTTTCCCTACTCTATCTCTAAGGTGACATCCCTACTTAGCATTTCCCTTCCCCAGGCAAGAGAATAAAAGGTGTCAGAAGTGAAGACTTCCTAAGAAGCACATTCACTTAGTCAGAGCTCGTTCTAAGATGCTCCTTCTAGCTTCCCATCTAAACCTCAACTCCTCACCCCACGGGGCACTGTCCCTAATACAAAATCCCAAAAACTTAGAACACGTCCTTCGGCACACCTCTTCAACCACGTCTTCTTCCAGTACTTTTCCAGCGAAACTTGTCTCCCATCCAACAACAGTTAGCTTGACCTTGGGTCCCAGGCACCTCCTCCGCTGAAAGTATCCTCCTCACATTCCAATGTACTCCCCTGTTGGCTTCTCACTTCATCCTAACTCCTAGAACAAAGACCTAGTTTCACTAAGGAGCGAAATGTCCTTGCACCTGCAACAGAAAAATGGGAACGAAAACTTTTTCTCATCTCTAAGATTTTCCATCGTTCTGCAACCCAAAGCCTTTAGCAAGGGAAATCATTTTCGGCCTACAACGTTTAGCTAAAATAAGAAATTAACAGGCCTTTCTCTTTAACATATATGCGATCAGGCCTTTACACTGTTAAACACTCCTAAATCACACCCTAAGCATTAGTTTCATCATTCTTATATGCGTGAATAAACAACTTGCACGTGTAACTTTAACATGGCACACGTTTAACCTAATACATTACATTACGTGAAAATCAAACATTAATAATCTGCAGCATTACTCTTTACGGAAAGCATTATTACATTTCTAATCACCTCTATGTTAAACGATTCTAGTAATACATTTCTATGGCACACTTAACCTACATCGATTAATATGCGGGTGCTGACTAACAGTGAATTCTGTGCACCCCTACAAATTTCAGAATAACATGACGCTCTATCACAGGTACAGGGCTGGAGAGTATTTTTGTGTCCTCTTGGAAGTTCATTCACTCAGGAGATACATTCGCAGTACACAGGTACGGGACTGGAGAGTTTGTATGTCCTCCTGGCAGTGGTGTCACTTAGGGGAAACATTAGCAGTACACAGGCACAGTGCTGGAGAGTTTGTGTGTCCTCTTGGCAGTGGTTTCACTCAGGGGAGACATTAGCAGTACACAGATACAGGACTGGAGTGTAGTTTTTGTCTCCTCTTACATTAGCAGTACACAGGTACAGGGCTAGAGAGATTGTGTATCCTCTTGGCAGTGGTTTCAGTCGGGCGAAACATCAGCAGTACACAGATACAGGGCTGGAGAGTATTTTCGTGTCCCCTTGGCAGTGGTGTCACTCAGGGGAGGCATTAGCAGTACACAGGTACAGGACTGGAAAGTTTGTCTGTCCTCTTGACAGTGGTTTCACTCTACAGAGACATAAGAAGTACACAGGTACAGTGCTGGAGAGCTTGTGTGTCCTCTTGGCAGTGGTTTCACTCAGGGGAGACATCAGCAGTACACAGATACAGGGCTGGAGAGTTTGTGTGTCCGCTTGGCAGTGGCTTTCCTCAGGAGAGACATTAGCAGTTCACAGGTACAGTGCGGGAGAATTTGTGTGTCCTCTTGGTAGTGGTTTCACTCAGGGGAGACATCAGCAGTACACAGGTAGACATCAGCAGTACACAGGTACAGGGCTGGAGAATTTCTGTGTCCTCTTGGAAGTGGTTTCACTCAGGAGAGACATTAGCAGTACACAGCTAGAGTGCTGGAGAGTTTGTGCTTCCTCTTGGCAGTGGTTTCACTCAGGGGAGTCATCTGCAGTACACAGGTGATAGGGCCGGATTCTTGACAACCTGATTATCTCCAAGAATCCTCTCAGGTCGCCAGGATCTTTTTATCTGCTAAATAGTGCGGAGGGGAGGAAATCCAATTATTAGTACATATTCACCCAAATCAAATCTCATTTGGGAAGGACCACTGACTCCGAATCTAAAATTTATAAAATGTTATTACAACCAAAAATAACTGCACATATAAACACCTTAGCACAAGGTGAAGAAGATAAATGGGCACTAAAACAAATGCAAGTCTACGCAAGAGTCTCATACGACTCAGAACAAAAAGAATAACAAGCTCTAAAAGCATAAGAATTGCAATAGTAAGACCAACATCTACATTAGGAATCATTGGCCTAAAAGAAAATTAGTTAGTCTTTCCCTACTCTATCTCTAAGGTGACATCCCTACTTAGCATTTCCCTTCCCCAGGCAAGAGAATAAAAGGTGTCAGAAGTGAAGACTTCCTAAGAAGCACATTCACTTAGTCAGAGCTCGTTCTAAGATGCTCCTTCTAGCTTCCCATCTAAACCTCAACTCCTCACCCCACGGGGCACTGTCCCTAATACAAAATCCCAAAAACTTAGAACACGTCCTTCGGCACACCTCTTCAACCACGTCTTCTTCCAGTACTTTTCCAGCGAAACTTGTCTCCATCCAACAACAGTTAGCTTGACCTTGGGTCCCAGGCACCTCCTCCGCTGAAAGTATCCTCCTCACATTCCAATGTACTCCCCTGTTGGCTTCTCACTTCATCCTAACTCCTAGAACAAAGACCTAGTTTCACTAAGGAGCGAAATGTCCTTGCACCTGCAACAGAAAAATGGGAACGAAAACTTTTTCTCTTCTCTAAGATTTTCCATCGTTCTGCAACCCAAAGCCTTTAGCAAGGGAAATCATTTTCGGCCTACAACGTTTAGCTAAAATAAGAAATTAACAGGCCTTTCTCTTTAACATATATGCGATCAGGCCTTTACACTGTTAAACACTCCTAAATCACACCCTAAGCATTAGTTTCATCATTCTTATATGCGTGAATAAACAACTTGCACGTGTAACTTTAACATGGCACACGTTTAACCTAATACATTACATTACGTGAAAATCAAACATTAATAATCTGCAGCATTACTCTTTACGGAAAGCATTATTACATTTCTAATCACCTCTATGTTAAACGATTCTAGTAATACATTTCTATGGCACACTTAACCTACATCGATTAATATGCGGGTGCTGACTAACAGTGAATTCTGTGCACCCCTACAAATTTCAGAATAACATGACGCTCTATCACAGGTACAGGGCTGGAGAGTATTTTTGTGTCCTCTTGGAAGTTCATTCACTCAGGAGATACATTCGCAGTACACAGGTACGGGACTGGAGAGTTTGTATGTCCTCCTGGCAGTGGTGTCACTTAGGGGAAACATTAGCAGTACACAGGCACAGTGCTGGAGAGTTTGTGTGTCCTCTTGGCAGTGGTTTCACTCAGGGGAGACATTAGCAGTACACAGATACAGGACTGGAGTGTAGTTTTTGTCTCCTCTTACATTAGCAGTACACAGGTACAGGGCTAGAGAGATTGTGTATCCTCTTGGCAGTGGTTTCACTCAGGTGAGACATAAGCAGTACACAGGTACAATGCTGGAGAGTTTGTGTATCCTCTTGGCAGTGGTTTCACTCAGGGGAGACATCAGCAGTACACAGATACAGGGCTGGAGAGTGTGTGTGTCCTCTTGGCAGTGGTTTCACTCAGGAGAGGCATCAGCAGTACACAGGTTCAATGCGGGAGAGTTTGTGTGTCCTCCAGCAGTGGTTTCACTCGGGGAGACATCAGCAGTACACAGATAGACATCAGAAGTACATAGGTACAGGGCTGGAAAATGTGTGTGTCATCTTGGCATTGGTTTCACTCTAGAGAGATATTAGCAGAACACAGGTACAGTGCTGGAGAGTTTGTGTGTCCTCTTAGCAGTGGTTTTACTCAGGGGAGACATTAGCAGTACACAGGTACAGTAATGGAGATTGTTTTCAGGGGACACATTAGCAGTACACAGTTACAGGGCTGGAGAGTATTTTTGTGTCCTCTTGGAAGTGGTTTCACTCTAGAGAGACATTAGCAGAACACAGGTACAGGGCTGGAGAGTTTGTGTGTCCTCTTGGCAGTGGTTTCACTCAGGGGAGACATTAGCAGTACACAGGTACAGTAATGGAGATTGTGTGCGTCATCTTGGCAGTGGTTTCACTCAGGGGAGACTTTAGCAGTACACAGATACAGGGCTGGAGAGTTTGTGTGTCCTCCTGGGAGTGGTTTCACCCAGGGGAGACATTAGCAGTATGTTCAACACTCCGTCCATCATTTCCTTTGGTTTTTGCTTTGTTCGCCATAAGTTGGCAGGGTATGCTCAGATGTGAATCCCTTGCTCACTTTGCCACTGGATTCAAGCAAGCCTGGCTGAAGACGGCTGAAATGCCAGAAACCGGTCCTAGGAAGCTTGTTTCCGGTCCAGGGAAGACATGGCTTGGCAGTTCGGGCTGGACAGTTCCCATGAGGCACAGGGTCAGACTGATTTGCATATGGCTATGTCTGAACTGGGGTGGCAGAGTGGGCTAAAGAACGGTGATGGATTAAACCCAGATCAGTTGACTGGGGGTGAGTGCTTGCTATGTTCAACACTCCATCCATCATTTCCTTTGGTTTTTGCTTTGTTCGCCATAAGTTGGCAGGGTATGCTCAGACGTGAGTCCCTTGCTCACTTTGCCACTGGATACAAGCAAGCCTGGCTGAAGACGGCTGAAATGCCAGAAACCGGTCCTAGGAAGCTTGTTTCCGGTCCAGGGAAGACATGGCTTGGCAGTTCGGGCTGGACTGTTCCCATGAGGCACAGGGTCAGACTGATTTGCATATGGCTATGTCTGAACTGGGGTGGCAGAGTGGGCTAAAGAACGGTGATGGATTAAACCCAGATTAGTTGACTGGGGGTGAGTGCTTGCAATGTTCAACACTCCGTCCATCATTTCCTTTGGTTTTTGAGACATTAGCAGTACACAGGTACAGGGCTGGAGAGTTTGTATGTCCTCTTGGCAGTGGTTTCACTCAGGGGAGACATTAGCAGTACACAGATAAAGGGCTGGAAAGTTTGTGTGTCCTCTTGGCAGTGGTTTCACTCTAGAGCGAAATTAGCAGTACACAGGTATAGGGCTGGAGAGTTTGTGTGTCCCCTTGGCAGTGGTTTCACTCAGGGGAGACCTCAGCAGTACACAGGTACAGGGCTGGAAAGTGTGTGTGTCCTCTTGGCAGTGGTTGTACTCTAGAGAGACATTAGCAGTACTCAGGTACTGGACTGGAGAGTTTGTGTGTCCTCTTGGAAGTGGTTTCACTCAGGGGAGACATTAGCAGTACAGAGATACAGGGCTGGAGAGTTTGTGTGTCCTCTTGGCAGTGGCTTCAGTCAGGAGAGACAACAGCAGTACACAGGTACAGTGCAGGAGAGTTTTTGTGTCCTCTTGGCAGTGTTTTAACTCAGGGTAGACATCAGCAGTACACAGGTACAGGGCTGGAAATTGTGTGTGTCCTCTTGGCAGTGGTTTCAGTCAGGCGAGATATATGCAGTAGACAGGTACAGGGCTGGAGAGTTTGTGTGTCCTCTTGGGAGTGTTTCACTCAGGGGAGACATCAGCAGTACACAGGTACAGTGCTAGAGAGTATTTGTGTATCCTCTTGGAAGTGGTTTCACTCAGGAGATACATTTGCAGTAGACAGGTACAAGGCTGGAGAGTATTATTTGTGTGTCCTCTTGGGAGTGGTTTCACTCAGGGGAGACATTAGCAGTACACAGGTACAGTGCTGGAGAGTTTGTGTGTCCTCTTGGCAGTGGTTTTACTCTAGAGAAACATTAGCAGTACACTGCTACAGGGCTGGAGAGTTTGTGTGTCCTCTTGGCAGTGGTTACACTCAGTGGAGACATTAGCAGTACACAGGTACATAACTGGAGGTTTTGTGTTTCCTCTTGGCAGTGGTTTCACTCTAGAGAGAATTTAGCAGTACACAGGTACAGTGCTGGAGAGCTTTTGTGTCCTCTTGGCTGTGGTTTCACTCAGGGGAGACATCAGCAGTACACAGGTACAGTGCGGGAGAGCTTGTGTGTCCTCTTGGCTGTGGTTTCACTCAGGGGAGACATCAGCAGTACACAGGTAGACATCAGCAATACACAGGTAGAGAGCTGGAGAATTTGTGTGTCGTCTTGGCAGTGGTTTCGCTCAGGGGAGACATTAGCAGTACACAGGTACAGGGCTGGAGAGTTTGTGTGTCCTCTTGGCAGTGGTTGCAGTCAGGCGAGACATTGGCAGTAGACAGGTACAGGGCTGGAGAGTTGTTCTGTCCCATTGGCAGTGTTTCACTCAAGGGAGACATCAGCAGTACACAGGTACAGGGCTTGAGAATGTGTGTGTCCTCTTGGAAGTGGTTTCACTAAGGGGAGACATTAGCAGTACACAGGTAGAGTACTGGAGAGTTTGTGTGTCCTCTTGGGAGTGGTTTCACTCAGGAGATACATTCACAGTACGCAGGTACAGGGCTGGAGAGTTTGTGTGTCTTCTTACATTAGCAGTACACAGGTACAGGGCTAGAGAGTTTGTGTGTCGTTTTGGCAGTGGTTTCACTCAGGTGAGACATTACAGGTACGCAGGTACAGTACTGCAGAGTTTGTGTGTCCTCTTGGCAGTGGTTTCACTCAGGGGAGATATCAGCAGTACACAGATACAGGGCTGGAGAGTTTGTGTGTCCTCTCGGCAGTGGTGTCACTCAGGAGAGACATCAGCAGTAGACGGGTACAGTGCGGGAGAGTTTATGTGTCCTCTTGGCAGTGGTTTCACTCGGGGGAGACATCAGCAGTACACTGGTGCAGGGCTGGAGAATGTGTGTGTCCTCCTGGCAGTGGTTTCGCTGAGCGGAGACATTAGCAGTACACAGGTACAGGGCTGGAGAGTTTGTGTGTCCTCTTGACAGTGGTTTCAGTCAGGCGAAACATCAGCAGTACACAGATACAGGGCTGGAGAGTATTTTTGTGTCCCCTTGGCAGTGGTGTCACTCAGGGGAGGCATTAGCAGTACACAGGTACAGGACTGGAAAGTTTGTCTGTCCTCTTGACAGTGGTTTCACTCTACAGAGACATAAGCAGTACACAGGTACAGTGCTGGAGAGCTTGTGTGTCCTCTTGGCAGTGGTTTCACTCAGGGGAGACATCAGCAGTACACAGATACAGGGCTGGAGAGTTTGTGTGTCCGCTTGGTAGTGGCTTTCCTCAGGAGAGATATTAGCGGTTCACAGGTACAGTGCGGGAGAGTTTGTGTGTCCTCTTGGTAGTGGTTTCACTCAGGGGAGACATCAGCAGTACACAGGTAGACATCAGCAGTACACAGGTACAGGGCTGGAGAATTTCTGTGTCCTCTTGGAAGTGGTTTCACTCAGGAGAGACATTAGCAGTACACAGCTAGAGTGCTGGAGAGTTTGTGCTTCCTCTTGGCAGTGGTTTCACTCAGGGGAGTCATCTGCAGTACACAGGTGATAGGGCCGGATTCTTGACTACCTGATTATCTCCAAGAATCCTCTCAGGTCGCCAGGATCTTTTTATCTGCTAAATAGTGTGGAGGGGAGGAAATCCAATTATTAGTACATATTCACCCAAATCAAATCTCATTTGGGAAGGACCACTGACTCCGAATCTAAAATTTATAAAATGTTATTACAACCAAAAATAACTGCACATATAAACACCTTAGCACAAAGTGAAGAAGATAAATGGGCACTAAAACAAATGCAAGTCTACGCAAGAGTCTCATACGACTCAGAACAAAAAGAATAACAAGCTCTAAAAGCATAAGAATTGCAATAGTAAGACCAACATCTACATTAGGAATCATTGGCCTAAAAGAAAATTAGTTAGTCTTTCCCTACTCTATCTCTAAGGTGACATCCCTACTTAGCATTTCCCTTCCCCAGGCAAGAGAATAAAAGGTGTCAGAAGTGAAGACTTCCTAAGAAGCACATTCACTTAGTCAGAGCTCGTTCTAAGATGCTCCTTCTAGCTTCCCATCTAAACCTCAACTCCTCACCCCACGGGGCACTGTCCCTAATACAAAATCCCCAAAACTTAGAACACGCCCTTCGGCACACCTCTTCAACCACGTCTTCTTCCAGTACTTTTCCAGCAAAACTTGTCTCCCATCCAACAACAGTTTGCTTGACCTTGGGTCCCAGGCACCTCCTCCGCTGAAAGTATCCTCCTCACATTCCAATGTACTCCCCTGTTGGCTTCTCACTTCATCCTAACTCCTAGAACAAAGACCTAGTTTCACTAAGGAGCGAAATGTCCTTGCACCTGCAACAGAAAAATGGGAACGAAAACTTTTTCTCTTCTCTAAGATTTTCCATCGTTCTGCAACCCAAAGCCTTTAGCAAGGGAAATCATTTTCGGCCTACAACGTTTAGCTAAAATAAGAAATTAACAGGCCTTTCTCTTTAACATATATGCGATCAGGCCTTTACACTGTTAAACACTCCTAAATCACACCCTAAGCATTAGTTTCATCATTCTTATATGCGTGAATAAACAACTTGCACGTGTAACTTTAACATGGCACACGTTTAACCTAATACATTACATTACGTGAAAATCAAACATTAATAATCTGCAGCATTACTCTTTACGGAAAGCATTATTACATTTCTAATCACCTCTATGTTAACCTCTTCGGTGCCCGTGACGAGCTGGACTCGTCATGGGCCGCGGTGGCGCTGTGCCCATGACGAGTCTAGCTCGTCACAAACCCCGCCCGCTAATGTAACGGCCGGCACAGGGCGGGGAAAGGGGCGGGCACCGAAGGGGCTAAACGATTCTAGTAATACATTTCTATGGCACACTTAACCTACATCGATTAATATGCGGGTGCTGACTAACAGTGAATTCTGTGCACCCCTACAAATTTCAGAATAACATGACGCTCTATCACAGGTACAGGGCTGGAGAGTATTTTTGTGTCCTCTTGGAAGTTCTTTCACTCAGGAGATACATTCGCAGTACACAGGTACGGGACTGGAGAGTTTGTATGTCCTCCTAGCAGTGGTGTCACTTAGGGGAGACATTAGCAGTACACAGGCACAGTGCTGGAGAGTTTGTGTGTCCTCTTGGCAGTGGTTTCACTAAGGGGAGACATTAGCAGTACACAGATACAGGGCTGGAGTGTAGTTGTTGTCTCCTCTTACATTAGCAGTACACAGGTACAGGGCTAGAGAGATTGTGTATCCTCTTGGCAGTGGTTTCACTCAGGTGAGACATTAGCAGTACACAGGTACAGGGCTGGAGAGTATTTTTGTGTCCTCTTGGAAGTGGTTTCACTCTAGAGAGACATTGGCAGTACACAGGTACAGGGCTGGAGGGTTTGTGTGTCCTCTAGGCAGTGGTTTCACTCATGGGAGACATTAGCAGTACACAGGTACAGGGCTGGAGAGTTTGTGTGTCCTCTTGGCAGTGGTTTCACTCAGGGAAGACATTAGCAGTACACAGGTACAGGGCTAGAGAGTTTGTCTGTCCTCTTAGCAGTGGTTTCACTCGGGGAGACATCAGCAGTACACAGCAGTAGCGGCTCCTGGAGGGAGTGCCGCGGGGCGGTGGAGGGGCAGGGTGGGGGTATTAAACTACGGCATACGGCCGAACAGAGGTAAGTATACAAATAAAACGAATTTCGTTGCACGCGCTGCATCACCAAATTAGTTTTATTTATTTATTTGTTTACTTACCTCCGTTCGGCCGTATGTCGTAGTTTCCTACCCCCACCCTGTCCCCCCCCCCCGCCCTGCCACACGGCCCCACAGCACTCCCTCCAGGAGCCGCTACTAAGAATACATGCAGAAACATTACACCTACAACAAGTCAGGACTGTTTGCTTTGTCAATGGTTGTTAGCTGCATTAGATAAATAAGCAACAACTAGGGCTTCATTGTATAGATTATTGAAAATGCTTCTGTTCTGAAACAATGAGACTGTGAAAGAACTACAACGAGTCTCTTTTGAGTTGCATTAAAGGCCGTGAAGGGTGGTACTGCTGCAGAGTTTGCAGAGTTGAGATTTTTATTTCACCCTGAGGTTGAGGGCAAAAGTGGAGAGCCCGATGGGGACCCGTTTTAGAACTTCAGGTGCTGAGCACCGGCAGGACCCCGCCCACTTAAAGCCATGTTCTTTTGAGATAATATTAGCGCACAGGTTCAGAGGGTGTCTTTAGGACCATTTCATTCATATATGGGTACAGCGGTACTAATGTATTGCATTTTCACGGTGAGGAATTGACCCCTCCCATCCACGTCAGTCAGAGGCGCAACTAGAGCCGAATTTTGGGGGGGCTGAGCAAAAATTTGGGGGGGGGGCTGAACTTTAAGCAATAGGCAGAGTGGAGCTGCAGGGGCTCTTAGAAGGGGTGAAACAACAGCAAGGCTTCATTAACATGCAAATGGTCTTTTAAAGACCTGTGAAGTGCTCGGGTGCGGCTGCTTTTTTGCCCGGGAAGGTGTCTCATCCCGGGCTGCCACACACGCCGGGGGGGGGGGGGGGGGGGGGGGATGGGGCTGAAGCCCTGTGAGTCCAATGGGTGTTGCGCGCCTGACGTCAGTGATACTGTTAATGCCCTCCTGAGAGGGATGTCACTCAGTGACAGACCTGAACTGCGGTTGTTAGAGCCTGGGATGGGAAAGTAAATATTGTGGCTGTAAGAGAGCTCCACAAACTTAGTAGTGCGGGCAGTAGGCGCTGCTGGGGCGGTCTGAGGGTGCAGAGCTGAGGCAGAGGAAAGGGGGCTGTGAGGGCTTGGAGTGACGGGAGCCTGGTCGTTAGAGCACAGGTCATTAGTGTGTCATTAGACCAGGGGTTGTTAGCCTGTCATTAGACGGGGTGGTTTTTGAGGAGCTCTGTCAGTTTATCTGATCAGAGCTGGGAGCCGTTCACAGGTGTGCCTGGCAAGGATTAAAGTCTCCAGCACCTAATTGACCATTAGAAGAGACACTCCAGAGGTGCAATGGCTGAAAACTACACAGGCAGCAGGATTTCCGCTCTGGGAAAGCACATCAGGTGCTGAGTTATGTTATAGTTAAGGTGGGTCTGTCAGAGCCCAGAAGGAACAGTGGAGCGCTCGCTGAGCTACAAAGATGTGTTATAGCCACTGCTCTGTTTGTAAATACAATAATAACAATAATATTAATAATAATATCAAGAATAAAAATAACAACTGCACAGTCTCAAAGTTTTTCTTCTGCCAACATCATCAGCCCCATCGATTACCAGGGGTGGAGTATCTAAAGATACCGCGTCTTTATTCCATCGCAGGCTTCTATCTTCCTCCACCCTACAGTTCCCCTCTCCTTATCTCACATTGTTGGTTCTTTTTCATTACTGCTTTCATCTCTTTGTCACTGTTTTCCTACCTTTCTCTTTCTCCCTTTACTGCCTTTCTGTCTTTTGCTCTGGGTCAAAATATGAAAAATAAGATCTGGTGCTCAAAAATCACTCCCGGCACCCACCACCTTCAAACACCATCCCAAATTTATCAAGAGAGCCAGTTGCGTCGAAGGATCACCGTAGGTAGCTGTATGGCATCCCTGATTATACTCCTGAGGTCTTGCAGGTACATTTGTATATCTACATCAGGTCGGTTGTTGGATCAAGGGTAGCAAGTGCTACATAAATGTAAACCTTTTTCCCTCTTCTATCCTTCCGCTATCCTTCTCAATCCAAATAATTGACTAACATATCCACCACTCAAATTACTTTCATATTTTCACTATACTAATTCACCACTAATCCTTTATGGGTTCTGGAGTAGCGGGCTGCTCGCCGAAAAAGCGCTTCAACACCTTGTCAGGGATAGTGAGCGCTATATTAATGGAATTACAATTACAATTACTACAAACAACATAGAGCAGCTGTGAGGGTGTTGGAAATTTGCGTAATTTGCTTTTGTGTAATTCCACAAAATTCCGCAAAATGCAAATCTGTCATTTTGTACTATATTCTAACACCAAATGCATCCTTACTTCAACTTTTGCACGACAGCACATTCAAGCAATAGCACAGGGAACAACAACCCCTCACATTCTGTTGTTCCCTTGCATTCACTGTTACATTTTAAGGCAGATTGCACCATTCACTCTAAATTGTTTACTGTAAATGCTGTGTACTACACAAAGTGGCATAATGAGGTAATTTCAAGAACTGTGCATAGCAAACGTAATGCAAAATTGCGCAGGGGAGGTGATGCATCGGTGCCTTACAGGAGAGGAGATGATGCGTCGATTTCTTACTGTGTGGGGAGGTGATGCATCAGTTTCTTCCCCCAACGCTGCGACAGTCTTGGCGCCTCGATGCGATGCGTCGATCCGGTACAATGCATGGTTTTGTGCAGCAGCTCAGCAAGCTTGCGTCGGGATCGGTCCCGTGATCTCGGACTTCGGAGATCGTTGCGCCTGATGCGTCATGCAGCGTTTTCTCGAGCCGCTGCAGGTCCTGCGACGGTTTCTTCGGCAATGTGTTTGAAACAGGTGCAGATGCGACACGCTTCTGCGGTGTTGCGTCGATTTTCCAGCTCCCAGCAACAAACTGTCTCTAGAGGTCCTAAACAGCAGCAGGCGCCTCTTTGCAGGTTGGAATTCCCAGCAAGGAAATTCAGGGGAGCTGGTGGTGAAGTCTTTGTGTCCCTGAGACTTCAGAACAGGATGCAAGCTCAGTTTCAAGCAGCAAACAGCAAAATCCTTTTCTCCTTTCCTTGGCAGCAAGTCGCCACTGGAGGCCAACCCCAGACAGCAAACAGCACAGGGGCAGTATTCCTCCTCAGCTTCTCCGGCTCTTCTGCTTGGCAAAGGTTCCTCTTGATTTCCCAGAAGTGATCTAAAAGTCTGGAGTCTGGGCCCTCTTTTTATAAACAAAAATCCTTTGTTCTCTGAAGGCAGAGAGTGGCTGTACCCAGCCAAAACCAGCTCTGTGGGGCACTTTGCAAGTGCATAACAACCTCCATTGTCAGTGTGAGCCCTGGCTCCAGACACACCATAGGGGGCCAGAGCCATCATTGTGGAAGCAGGCACAGCCCTATTCAGGTGCAGGTGCTACCCCTCCCACCACTTCAAATGCAGAGCAGGTCTATTCAGCCCAGCCCTGTCTCACCAGGCTCTCTGGAGCCACTGCTCCTCCCCAGCCCCTGACACTCCAAAGCCAGACATGCAACACACAAACCTAGCAGAGGTATATTGGATGGTTAGGAAAGAAAATACCTACTTTCTAAAAGTGGTATTTTCAAACACAGAATGTAAAAATCACCCTCACTAAAAGATGCACTTTGACATTCTGAGTTCAGGCACTCTAAACTTTACTTTTCTATCTTGTTCCCAAGGTCAGTTATGTTTATAAGATGTTATAAACAAACTCCCCATTCTGTCCTATGGAAACAGATTGCCTTGCAATAGTGAAAACGAAATCGGCAGTATTTCACTATCAGGACATGCCACACACATCAGAGCATGTCCTACCTTTCAAATACAATGCACCCTGCCCACAAGGGTACCTTGGGCCTACCTTAGGGGTGACTAATATGTAGAAAAGGGAAGGTTTAGGGACTGGCAGGTGTGTGCACTTGCCAAGTCAACATGTCAGTTCCAGACTGCACACAGGCTCTGCAATGGCAGGCCAGAGTCACATTTTACAGGCTGTTTCTGTGGGTGGCACAATCCGTGCAGCAGCCCACTAGCAGCATTTGATTTACAGGCCCCGGGCACACACAGTGCACTGTACTAGGGTCTGACAAGTAAATCAAATATGCCAATCATGGAATCACTAATCCATAACAACAATTTACAAGGAGTGCATATGCACTTTAGCACTGATCAGCAGTGTTAAAGTGCCAAGAGTCATAAAATCAACAAAAACAGGTCAGAAACAAGAGTCCAAAATTAAAAAGGTTTGGGGATAAACCTGCCGAAAAAGCCAGGTCTTACATTCATCAGTTGCATTCTTCTGCTTTAGACAACCTATAAGGACCACTTTCCACTGTGAGGCTAGATACCACCAAGATATACATAGCGCCATTTCTGGTCTTTCACTACACAAGATACTCTAGTTCTGTAAATTATAATAGCATGAACATTCCTGCTCTGAAGTTTACACTATAAAATGTCTTTCACTTATTCTGCACCAAAGCATCAGCACATTTGGGCCAGTCAGCAGTCTTACTTGTTTCTATCAGCCTCTGGTAGGGCTTGTTTGTTATATTGAATGGAATGAAAGCAGGGTCATGTGCATAATCCCAATGCAGATGCAAGAATTACAAAATAGCACCTGAAAAACAACATCAGAAACTGGATCACTACATTCAATACTGTCTCCAAGATAACAATGCTTTCAGAGCTCTCGTTCACTTCTTTACAATGGGTTGTCTGTTTGGGGGTTATTTGGTGGTGTTAAGAGAAGACAGACTGGGGTGAGGCACCCTGCTGAAATCAGACTCAGAAATTGAAAAGACAACAAAGACAAAGTAGTTGTTTTATGTTAAATTTACAAATTGGCCTTCATTACGAGTTCTCTTTTGACTCCGCAGGGAGATAATGGGCCGAAATTAAACATTCTAGCGGTATATGCCGGTGGGTGAACAGTTGTTATAGGTTAGTACTCTTGGAATGGAGAACAAGACATGGACCAGGGCATACCAGGTCCAGCTCCACTTGAATCCCCCCCTTCCAGGTCTATTAACAGAGCAATGGTGGGGTGTCTCCTGCCACAGAATTATCAGGTCCGGTGCTTTCCAACTTGATAAGTCCAGGCCAAGATACATAGAAAACCTAGAATTGCAGAGCGTGGTATCCCACATGGGATACAGCTCCAGTCAAATCCTAAAGAGGGCCATTGTGCCCCATTATTGATTGCGACCATGTCCTCAATTGTTATTGGTCGTGTCTGAAATATTTGATTTTTAAATATGTTTTTTTCATGATGGTTGCATTTTTGATGGTGTTCCAGGTAGTCATAGATTATTGTCAATACTTCAAACAATTATTGTAGTTCACCACTTGTGTCCTGCCTGGAGCTACAACACTGTTAAACTTAAACTGATTGACTAAGTACTCCCTTCTAGCACTTGGATTTTGCTTTCCAGTCTTACTCCTGGAGGTGGTGTGGCGCAATGAACTCAGAAGAGTATGATACCTTGGATAATCCTTAATAATTAGGATGTCGGAGGAGCCTAGCGCGCATCCAAGATGGTCGCGTGAGCACAGGGCTCCCCGGACCCTCGCTGCTCCTCGGAATTTATCCTGACATTATCCTGACTTAGCTGACGGAATCTGGAAGGCGAATTCTGGCTGAACGTTGACCTTCTTTCAGAAACCGAATCGGACCTGGGAATCCTGATCTACGGTGGTTGGAACTTTCGAGGCCCAATCGATGGCTGTGCCCGGGGCGAGGGTGACCTGTGGAGCCGGGGTGTAATTGAACAACAGCGGCAGCGGATCTGTGCCAGTGGCCGCTCCATTACTTTCGGTTTCACTTTTGGATCCCCGAGGGGCTGGAGATCGTAACTGATTGGAGCGGCTGGGTGTTTATCTCCGCTGGATGCCCTTGTATCCGCTTGCCACCAGTGTGTCCGTTGACTTTGGTTTCCTCGCCCCGCCGCATCACGGTATCTGGTGCGGCTTCTGACTGAGTGGCCGGTACCCCCTTGACGCTGGGCCGGTGGTCCCCGTTGGTGAGCGTGGTTCTCATGGGTGGCAGGGGGGGCCCCGAGGGGCGTAAGACTAAGACATCCCTCCGCGGGGGTCCGGTCCAGACGAACAACATGGACCGCTATACTCAAGGAAGAGGGTCCCCTGGAGCGGCTGGAGCCCCCTCGGACGAAGCTGGTGGTGGCTCGTCCATGCCCTCGGATCCGTCCCTGCAGGACATTATGGGCGCCATTAACGGCATCAAGGAGACTATTGCTACGCAATACGAGGCCTTGGCCCGTAAAATCGACACGGTGGCTATTGATGTCGCACTGATTCGGGCGGATCTCTCCAAGACCAACGAGAGGGTTCAATCGCTTGATGTGCGGACGTCCGCCCTGGTTGCGGATGTGTCGGACCAGCGGGCCACTCTCGGCGACCTCAAGTCGGCCAACGATCTGATGGCCCGGCGGCTGGAGGACTTTGAGGGATGGGCCCGCCGCAATAACATCCGCGTCGTGGGCGTCCCGGAGTCCTCCGACAACCACCCGGTGGATCTCTTGGTGGAAGAGCTCATCCTCAAGCATCTTGCCCCCGCCGGCCTGAGTAAGTTCTTTGC
Source organism: Triturus cristatus (assembly GCF_964204655.1). Classification (NCBI taxonomy): domain Eukaryota; kingdom Metazoa; phylum Chordata; class Amphibia; order Caudata; family Salamandridae; genus Triturus; species Triturus cristatus. The sequence continues at coordinate 993,849,899 of NC_140580.1, forward strand.
CGTGGAGCGGGCCCATCGAGTTCCGGGCGGTCGGCCGCGGCCGGGGGCCCCCCCGAGGCCCATTGTTGCCAAACTTTTCTACTACAGAGACCGAGATGTGATTTTGCAGGCCTCGCGGGCCCATGGCCCGGTCCGCCATGAGAATGCGTCTATTAACTTTTTCCCGGACTTCACCCAACTTGTCCAGAAACAAAGGATGGGCTTCCAGGGGGTAAAGCGTCGCCTCCGCGACCTGGGTCTTAAGTACTCCATGCTTTTTCCTGCTAGGCTCCGAGTGGAGCACGAAGATCGGACAATCTTTTTTGACTCTCCCGCGACTGTGAGTGACTGGCTTGACTCGCTGCCGGGCCGCGGGGACCGGCCTGGGCCCTCTACTGGTACCGAGGGTGGCGGGTCTCCCTCGGAGTGACTTTGGTCCTTGATTTTGCCATTTTGTACTGTTCGGCTGGGTTCAACTTCTCTTTTGCATTTTGTTTCATTATGATCTATGTGGGGGGCGGTTGGGGACGGGTCCCTCTCCTCCTCCGGGGTCTTTCCGTAGAATGGGGTTTATGGGGCGACAGGCACACTGCAAGTTGGGGTGGTTTTTTGGGTCGCAGGGGTGCAGGGTGGGGGGAGTTGGTAGTTGGGGGGGTTGGGGGGTTTTGATTTGTGTGTTTTGTTTTTAATGCGAGGTCTTTGTTCTGTTCTAGTCTTGGGCGTTGCGCTATCTGCTGGGGGACCCTTGATCGATTGGAGGGGATGGGGGGGGGACGGGTTGAGGTTGATGTCATGGAACGTCAATGGATTGGGGGACCGTATCAAACGGGGTGTTGTGCTGCAGTATCTGCGACGTATGTCTCCTGATGTGGTGTTTTTACAGGAGACGCATCTGGTGGGTAACGTTTGTCATGCCATGAACAGGGGGGGGTACCGACTCGTTGCCCATTCTGGTTTCACCACTGGCTCTAGAGGGGTTGGCATTCTCCTGCGCTCTTCACTTCCGCTGGAGATCACCAGGGTAGTCCCGGACGACAGAGGGCGCTATGTGGCTTTGACTGGGCGGTGGGAGGGGCAGTCCCTTTCCCTGGTCTCTGTCTATGTTCGCCCGGGCCTCCAGAACTCCACCTTTTCAGACTTGGGTCGAATGCTGCTTGAGCTTCCTGACAGTCTTCTGCTTATGGGTGGGGATTTCAATTCGGTGGTCTCGGGCGACCGGGATCGCCACCCGCCCAGGGCCCTCCCTGCTGCGCAGGCGTGGCTTGGCGGATTCTTGGAGACCTTCGGTCTGGTCGATTGTTGGAGGTTAATGCATCCTACACAGTGTCAGTACACTTTTCACTCTGGGGCGCATGGGAGTCTCTCCAGATTGGATTACTTTCTTATGCCCGCGACCCAGACTGCCCGGATTCGAGAGGTTAAGCATCTGGCCCGGGGTATTTCTGATCATTCCCCACTGTGGTTGCTTTTTGACACTGGGACGCAGTCTGCTGGGCGGATCGCTCCTATTAACCCTTGGTACCTGCGGAACCCCATGATCCGCTATAGTCTGGTCAAGTCGATTGACCAATACTTCCTTGAGAATGATGGGTCGGTGATGTCCGCAGTGTCCCTGTGGGAAGCTTTTAAGGCAGTACTCCGTGGGCAGGCCCTATCCCAGATTGTGGCGGCTAAGAAGGTTAAGACGGAGGCGGTGGAGAAGCTGGAGACCGACATCTTGGGGTTGGAGGCGGCCTTGGAGACGGGTGTCTCTCCGGATGGGCTACATGCCCTCAGCCTGAAACAGTTCGAGTATAAGTCCCTTGTTACTGACGCTGCCCGGACCATGTATAGGGAGCAGCAGGGTAGGTTGTATGATGCTGGAGACAAGGCTGGTAAATTGATTGCTTGGCTGGATAGGAAGGAGAGAGTGAATCGTGTGGTCCCAGAGCTCCGGGTTGCGTATGGAGTGTGTGTGACTGAGCCTGGCGAGATTGTGGAGTGCTTTGCTGACCACCTCCGGACGGTGTATTCCCCGGTGTCTGACAGAGATGAAGACGACTCTCGTCTTCTACTACGGGATATTGTCCTGCCCAGCTTATCCGTCGAGGACCGTGAGCGGTTGGATGCCCCCTTGGCCGTCGATGAGATTGCTACCGCGATTGGCTCCCTTCGCTCGGGCAAAGCCATGGGCCCCAATGGCCTGCCGATCGAGCTATACAAACTACGCCCGGATAAAATCGCGCCCTTCCTCCGTCGTATGTTTCAGGAGTCGAACGAGAGGGGTTCCCTTCCCGCCGACCAGCGTTTGGCGACCATAGTCGTGATTCCTAAGGAGGGTAAACCACGTGACCGCTGTGCTTCATATAGGCCTATCTCCCTCTTAAACGCAGAACCCAAAATCCTGGCTAAAGTCCTCGCCAACCGCTTGCTGAGCGTTATCTGTGACCTGATTCATCCGGATCAATGCGGCTTCATCCCCCACCGTAATACCGCTCTTAATCTGCGGCGTCTGCACGGCGTCCTAGCTAGGGCGAAATACTTTTCTGAACCAGCCGTCTTGGTTTCATTGGACGCCACCATGGCCTTTGATACCATCGAGTGGCCATTCCTCTGGGCGGTCTTGGAGAAGTTTGGCTTTGGGGAGGGATTTCTTAGCTGGGTGAAGCTTCTTTATGCCGGACCAATGGCTCAGGTGGTTGTCAATGGGCGGGCTTCCCGGCCTTTTGCTCTCGGGAGGGGCACTAGGCAGGGGTGCCCGTTGTCCCCTCTGCTTTTTGCTCTTGCCTTGGAACCGCTCGCCGCCTGGCTCCGCTGGGAGCCCTCTATCAGAGGGATCCGGTGGGCCCCGGGCTTCGAGGATCGGGTCTCGCTGTACGCGGATGATATTCTTCTGTACCTCACCTCGCCGCGACAGTCACTTAATGTTCTCTTTGATGTCCTCACCTCCTTTGGGAAAAACTCGGGTTTGATAATTAACTGGTCCAAATCTTGCGTGTACCCTCTCTCCGGTGGCCCTCCCGTCTTGCCGCCTCTACTTCCTATCCAAACGTCCTCATCCGGCTTTAAGTACCTGGGGGTGTATGTTTCGTTGGACCCGGCGGTCCGCTATGAGCAGAACCTCCTGTCTCCACTCCGACGTTTGAGGGTGGATACGGCTCGTTGGTGTAGGTTGCCCCTGTCTCCGCTTGGTCGCGCGGCCCTGTTTAAAATGATGTCCCTTCCCAGATTTCTTTACGCACTACAGAACTCATTTGATGTCATTCCGGTGGCCTACTTTCGGGAGGTGGAGAGCCTGCAGAGGAGACTGGTCTGGGACGGGCGGGCGCGTATCGCTCTGGCAAAGCTTACTCTCCCCTGGTACGACGGGGGCATCGCGCTTCCTGACATTAGACGGTACTATTGGGCCTCCCAACTGTCGGCAATTAACCATGCCACGTATGCTCCTGGTCTGAACCCGGCGTATGAGATGGATAAATTCCTGCTTCCCGGCGGTAATTATAACAGAGCGCTTTACTCCCGATCTGCTGGTGGTACCCTCACGGGCCCTACCAAGATTGCGGTAAGGGTGTGGAAGGCGGCGAATGTAGCGATGGGCTGGAGTGAGCGTTTAACGTGTGCTACTCCCTTGTTTGCCTCAGACCGCCTGGGGAGCCTTTGGACGACGAAAGGCTTTGAGCACTGGGACACGATCGGTATTAGCAGAGTGGGGGATCTGTGGGTTAAAGGCGCGGTCAAGACCTTCGCGGCGCTCCGGAGCGAGTATGAGCTTAGTGAGAGGGAGTTTTTTCGCTATGCCCAGGTTCGGCATGCCCTGCTCTCGGTTTTTGGGGAAGGGTCCACAGTCCCTGTTTCTTTGCCCCTCGAGGACCGCATACTCGACGGTCACGTTCCCGATAGTACTATCTCTTTGATCTATAAAAAATTGATAAATAATCGGGCTGACCTCTTGGTGCGTCTACGGGAGGCATGGACGGGGGATGGGGTTGAGTTGGACGACGAGGACTGGCAGTCCGCGCTGTCATCTCCTAAGGAGGTGGCCATCCCGGCCCGTCTCCGTTTGGTCCAGCTTAAGATCCTCCATCGCGTTTACGTGACGGGTCCCCGATTGGTCTCGATGGGGTTTTCTGAGGACGGGCTCTGCAAGCGTGGCTGTGGGCACAGTGCCACCTTTCTCCACATCCTGTGGGAGTGCCGCGAGGTGGTGGAATACTGGCGTCAGGTGCATGAGGTTATGAGGCGAGTCACCGGGGTCACGCTGTTGCCGGAGGTGCGTCGTTGTGTGCTGAATGTGTGGGAGCCCAATGACTATAACGCGGCCCAGACTCGGTGGGCGGCCCTGGGGAACATGATAGCAAAGAGGGACATAGCGCAGCTTTGGGGTTCGCAGCGGCCCCCCACCGTGTCTGTCTGGAAGGAGAACATGGACTGGTGCATGTTCAGGGAAAAGACTGTGTATGTGGCTCGGGGTAAACCCGGGGCTTGGAACAGAATTTGGGGGCAGTGGAATGCGTATCGTGGAAGTATTTGTGCTCCCCCCCTGGTGGAAACGTCTGATGTAGCCTTGTCCCCCTGATCCTTGATGGTTCCTTACTTATCTGGCACACCTGAGTATAGATTTGTATTCCCGTCTCTCCCCCCCCCCCCTACCTCTTTGTTTCCCTGCCTTTTGACTGCCATCGGGTGGTCGGATATGGACGCACCCCTGCTGTGGCTCGACGCCCATCTTATGTTTTCTTGCCTCGCCTTTGTTTTAAGTTGTTATTTATGTTAAAAGGGTGTATCCTGATTTCCTCTATGTGCAGTCTGCTCTTCTGTAGGGTGCGGAGCCCCGGTGGGCCAGTCATTGTGATTGCACTGTTTGATCTTTTACCTACTAGCGGCCGGCCCTGGTGGTTGTAGGCCCGTGCTTGTAACCTTCTTTCTGCACAATAAAAAAATTTTCAAAAAAAAAAAAAAATAATAATAATAATTAGGATGTCCAGGCAGGTCTCTACTTTGACCTTTGCTTAATGACTTTGCTACACATTATTAAATATTCTGGACATTAAACCCAGGCACAACGAAAACTGGAAGTACCGTGTGTGTGTGCGTGTGCGTGTGTGTGTGTGTTCTTCTGATTAAAATCAATTTATTCTCTGACCTTCTAAAAGGGTAGATCTTGATAAATTATCCACTTTACTCTGAGTGATCATTGATGGACATTTATTGATTTATTTTTAAGTCGCAAACAAATCCGTTTACTCTCCTCTTGAAGTCCTTGGAGTGCACTTCAACTTCCTTTTGCTTTAATCACATCTCCATATGGAATACTCCTGATAAGTGACTTCGGATGGTAGAAGTCCGCTTGTAAAACTGAATTCACTGTTGTTGTTTTCCTTCAGATATGGTTTAAAGCAATTGTTTTCTAGACACAAAAGTACAACTAAACTCTCTTGGCTAGAGTTTATTGCACGTTTGATTTTAACATTAGAATTTAATCTTTTGGCACAGTCTACTAGGTCTGAATGAGGATCCCACCAAATTAGCCAAATATTGTCAATAAGCTCCTTGCGTTATGAAGCCTATGTGGGCAGGATATAAGCCTGCTATAACCATGAATTTGAAAAATCCCTTATTCATTTTGAAAAAGATGATAAAATCCCAAGTGTAAATGCAATCCACCCCACCTGCCAAAGCATCACTAGTCATGCTCTTGTTCGACCTACCAGACACATTGGAATCAATGCTGGCAGCCAGCCTATAGTACTGCTGTCGTAAATCAGTAAATTTTATTTCTAGACCCCAATGGTTTGTTTTACAGGTTTCAAATTAAAAGCAATTTGTAACAATTAGAGCATAAAAATGTATTTCATTGAAAATCTGTGAGTATTCAGCACTGATGGGAATCCACTAATTAAGTCGAACCATGGGACTGGAAGCACAGAGGCCGTGGTTACCCGTGCTTTGTTATCCTTTAGATACAAGCGGCATCAAGGTTCAGCCCTGATGGCGCTAATTGCTTCATTAGAAATTGGAGAGGGACACTTGCTGGATTTGGCTTACTGGCATTGCCATGGCAGCCAAGGATTAGTGTTGCTCACCCCAGTGGGAATCAAAGTTCTCTGAGCATATGGCATTGCAGAAAGCTTGGGATATTTCTATATATATATATATATATATATCAGCATTGGTACTTTGGCTACCCGCTTTACTTCGACTCCTTCCTCTTCTCAAGCAGGGCCATCATCTTGGTGAGAAATGACGCTTCTGAAGGCTCCTTATGAGGTGTCCACCTTGAGACAGCTGGGCAGGGACATTCTCGAGCACACCTCAGCTCATGGCATCCCTAACGTGTTCCGCTCCAGGCACTGGTTCCGCCGGCTGCTCTGGACGGTGTTCGTCAGCTTCGCTCTCTGCTGCGCTCTCTGGCAGTGCTCTGAGATGGTTCGCACCTATTACTCCTACCCATCTCATGAGAAGATCATGCTGGTCTCCAGCGCCCGGTTGAAGTTTCCAGCTGTCACGATCTGCAACCTCAACAGTGTGCGACTGTCGGCCATCAACAAGAATTTTGTCATGTTCACATCCTTGCAGGTAGGCGGTGCTGCGTTCTTCTCACCATTGTTACTTTTTCATGGAAGCTTTAGCTGTTTTACAATGTATCATTTTGGTAGACTAAATAGAGATCTGAAGACACCTCTACAGACCGAAAGCCCTCACTGGTGGCTCAGAATGGAACAAAACCAGAGGTTATCTCCTGCTGACATGTGATTCTGTGATAAAAATAAGCTGCTGGTCTTGGCGTAGGGTCCCAGTGCTCAGGTCCCAAAGCAAACAATAACTCTCATGCTTTTTGCTATTTTGCAAAGGGAGCTTCAGACTTTCTTCAGATAAAAGCACCTTCTAGAGCAGGGGAGAGAATGTTGCTGAGGTAGTAGGTGGAGGCTTGGAACATGCAGAATAGGGAACATTGCAGCCACATGCCCTGTCTAAATCAGAATTGTAGCACACAGAAGGATAAGTGTTTGAATTATTGCATTGCCACTGCCTGCTATGCCTGATCTGTGCCTACATCATGCGCAGAAAGAGCACTCTGACTGCCTGTTCCTGATGTGAAGCCCAATAAATGTGATCTCAGTGCTAAAAAACTTGATCTGCTAAGGTCTGCCTCCTGTGTAGCTACATGCAGGGATCAAATTAGGGACATGTGCGCAGCTACTTCCTGTACCTGATCTGTGGCCACTCTTGGGAGAGCGGTCGAAGGCAGCCGCTCCAGAATCTAACCTGCACTTCCATGAATCACGTGCCATGTAGGATGGAAATGCAGCTAATACTATGGCAGCCCTGAATTTACACACAAGTAGAAAGATTGTGAGGAAGAACGCTCTCCTTCGCCCTATACTACACCAGATATGTATGCTATAGGGATAGAGCAATACTCGTAAGCTTGCACGGCTACATCCTACACTAAAACATCTACTTCTATAAGGGATCTGCATACTACATAAAGGGGAGGGTATCAAGGGCCTTCTATTGTAACTAGCTATGTTATACAAGATTCCTATGCTATATGGACTGAGCTACAGTGGAAAAGTATCTCCCGTTATGTCCTAAAGCAGTGGTTCTTAACCTTATATCTTCTGAGAACCCCCACTTAATGATTACTGGGACCCGGGGACCCCAACTGAATCGTTATTGAAATCTGGAACACTCCACTTAGGGCTTGATTACGAGTTTGGCGGTGCGAGAGCGGGACAGCCCTGCTCTAGCACAGCCAAACCAGTGTTAGAACCGCCTGCTAGTTTAGTAGTTTTCTCCTGGTCTCACAGGCAGTTCTTTGGTGTTCCCACACTGGTGCCCATGGAATAGGCACCGCAATGGGAACGTCAAAATCATTACCTGCACGGCATGGACTGATGCATTTTATGCCAAGCAGGTAACAGAGTGCATGCAGCACACAGGGGGGCACAACATGTGCCCCCCTGCATGCATCCCTAGGCCCAGAGGCAACAGAGGGCCCTGTAGGGCCCCCTTTGTTTCCTCTTCGCCACGGTTTTTATGGTGGTGGAACCACCATGAATACAGTGGCGGACAGGAAATTGTCATATACTTGACGGGAACGCGGTGGTCCTGCCAAGTATTGCAACATCAAGACCACCGCGCCACTGCCAGGGATCTCTGATCTCTGTCCCAGGGCAGGCGACCACCCTAGTTGTAATAGGGCAGTCGGAAGACTGCCGCTGCAGCACCCACCCCCCCACCCCCGAGGCTGGCGGTCCATGGACGACCAGACTCGCAATGACTGCAGTCATTACTGGAAGCCAGGGACTCCAGACTAAGGATTTCAATTATATGCACCGCAAAATAATAAACAAAAGATACAGAAGCAAGCAGTCATCAAACAAATAGACAAATTATGGGTTTTTTTAAGATTTGCAAATATAAAAAAAAGTTTTTAATAGGAAGCTTGAAGCGTTTCTAAATTCAGCTAAGACGCTCAGAGTCCATCTATATTTGTTTAGTACACTTGCACTTCTCCCACGAATCAATCAATCTGAGGATACTAAGATAAGGCCTGATTAACAAAGGGCCTCCCGCATTGTTTCGGAGGCCCTGCAATCATGGCGGGGGGCCCAAACTTGTGGCGGGAACTCCACAATGAGGAGGTCCAGGGCCTCCACCACAGCTGCAGGGCCCCCGCCACGACTGAGGAGGCCCAATGGGAATCCGAACCTTCAATTTTAATCTGCAGTTTCAAATTCCTTCACATTACGTTTCAAAATGTTAACTTGTACATTTTGCTTCTTTTTTTATGGACACTTTATTAATCTGTCAATGTTATTTAATTTTCTAAGCAGACACCAATCCCCTGAGCTGGCTTTGCAGACTCCCGGGGGTTCCCCGGACCACAGGTTAAGAACCACTGGTTTAAAGTATACTTAAAGTGCATGCTATGTAAAGAAAGCAGTGTCAAGAAGACCCTATAGCCAATGGCTTTGTAATGCAGAGCTCGCATGCTATAGTATCAGAGCAACTGTCGCTTAGCATGCATTGGCAGTACCTAACCTACTGTCGCTATTATTGCCCCGGCTATATTACACAAAATGTGCATGCCTTATGTTAAAGCTGTGTGGCGAAACGTGTAAAACCACAGGCTACGCTATACTATATGTGCATGCTGCGTGAAGGGGTAGTGCCAGCATGTTTGCATGACTACTGGCTATGCATAAGAGAATGCACATGCCATACAACCAGTACTGTCATGGCTATATTGTACTGGATCTGCTGCTGCACGGAGGGGCCATGTGAAGATGCACCCTTTGCCAATAGCTAAATTATACGCAATGTGCATGCTGTATAGATACAACCATTGCTGTGATATACTTGACCTCCATGCTGTATGAAGGAGCAGTGTCAAGAATCGCTCAAAAATACCGGCCATATTTACAAGATTAATATGCTGTGTGGCGAGGCGTGTACTGTCATGAATTTTACCACACTATACCACACTTGATCGCCATGCTATGTTGTACGGAAAGAATTACGAAATTGAATTATCATAGCCTATATTGCACAGAATTTGCACACACTGGGCCTGGAGTGTTTAACGTATCATTACAATAGTACTACTAACTTACTACAAAATGCAGTTTGCAAACCTATGGGTGGAAATCTCCACTTCCACCTGTCTTATCTTTTCCATACAGAGTTCCTCACACATGTATGTCTACTTCTTAGTAATAAATGTTAGTGGGTCTGGGAGAGTGGTTGTGAAATGGGGAATACTTACTACTAAGTGGGAGGGGGTTAGGAAGAGGTAAGGATGGAATTAGGGTGGGCTGTAGAGTGGTTTAGGGAGGGATATGCATCATTCACAAAAGAAGAGGCACTTTACTATTCAGAAAATGCACTTATAAAGCTACTACAGCCAAAAAAGACCCCAAAGCAGTAGTAAAAGTACTCCAACTGAGACCTTGAGTAATTCAAACATGGCCAACTACTGGCGTAACGACACCCTCACATAGAAAATTGTGGGAGCAGAGACTTAACATAGAACCCTATAGGAAATGATGTTAAAATACATTAATTTATTTTGACTTTTTAAATAAATATATATATATATATATATATATATATATATATATATATATATATATATATATATATATATATATATATATATATATATATATATATATATATAACTGAATGCTAAAAACCTTGTAATTGTATTTATATAGGGCTTACTAGCCCTGATGAGGGAATTATAGGTTATTAATTGGAGCGGTAGACATGTGAGTCTGTTAATTGGATTGAATAGAATAAAGGAGGGATAGAAGAGGGAAGAGTCTGGGAAGGGTAATTTGTGAGATCACAGTAGTAATTTGAGGTTTAGGATGAGTCAGAGAGTGGAGGAAGAGGATGTATTGTAGGAGGTATAGGATGAGACAAACTAGTGATTTGGAGAGAGTTGATGATTTTTTTTTTATTCTACAGTGGGAGGAAAGTAATACATTTATAGATACTTCAATACATAAAACGGTATACATTTCTGTGTAAAATAATAAAGAGATATGAAATTGTATTATGTAAATTACCACGTGTACATGCATGGTTAAATGTTTAGAAACTCAGACTTTCAAGTGTTGCATGTATATATAAATAACTAAATAAATATTTTTTTACATAAACCTTTTAAATACTTTTTAATTAACTTTTAATTAACCAATAAATGGTTTTTTTAACTAGCAAACTAATTTAAGGTCATTTTATACATGGTTTGTCATGTTTAATACATAGGAAATAAATATAAACTTTAGGTGGTCATTTTTAATAAAACTGTAAAAAATATTTTATTTAATATATTTCATTTAATGAAATGTTTAATTAAAAAGTAAGTTAATACTGCTTTAGCATTTATTTTGTTCGGCATTTAAAATAAATATATAAAATTAATTTACATGAATATATAGCCTAAAATATTTTTCTATTTATTTTACGTCTAGTATACTTTTAAAATCTTCTCTCTACTGCAATACTTTACCACAGATTTCTGCCCCGGTGATGAGGAAATCAGCCTACGTGCGAAAAGTTACTGGTAGTTGCTTAACATCCGTATATGTCTCTCCACCCCTGTTTCAAGGGGTGGAGACATGTAAGTTTATACTTTGTAGTACATTTACTCTAAGAAATGGTGACTCGCTAACAGTAGGAAATTTACTATAAACTGTAGGAGTAAATCATTTGTAAATTTAACACAGCTGTGAGGTTAAAGTTGTACTTCATGGAATATACTATCCTTGAACTGCTGCTCCTGTAAAGTGCTCTGGTACCTTCGGGTCAAGCTTGCGCTATATAAAAATCCGAACAAATAAATAATAAGTTCCCATTACTACTGGTTACAATATACAAGGTGTGCGTGCTATATGGGCAGAACTGTGCATTGAATATTAAACTGCCAAGCCTGTGTTATGCTGGATCTGCATGCTATATGAAGGGGAAAGGGTGAAGAAGCTGACATTGCCACTGGCTGCATGGACAGAGCTGCATGGTGAAGCCTGCATTGTCATAGTCAATACTATGCCTGATCTGTAAAATATACGAGGAAGGTAATATCAATATTGCTGCATTACCACTACCTAAATAATACAGCATTTGCTATGGAAATGGACAGATGTGTAAAAGCCTGCACCGCCAGAGCCTCCAATATACTGGATGTGCTTGCACTGCCAGAGCATTTATAATAAGAGATGTGCCTGCTATATGGAGGCATAATGTTTGGATATTTGCAGTGGCCCTGCTGAATCTTCCTATTATATACAAGGGGCAGAGTGTGGGAACATGCAGTGTTAGATGCTAGACCGTGCCTCATCTACAGGTACTGAATGAGGACCCACATTGCACTGCTGTGTCTCACTTGAACACAGCAGAGAGGGAGAGAGAGGGAGGGAGAGAGAGAGAGAGAGAGAGAGAGGGAGGGAGAGGGAGAGGGAGGGGGAGAGAGAGAGAGGGAGGGAGAGAGAGAGAGGGAGGGGGAGAGAGAGAGAGAGGGAGGGAGAGGGAGAGGGAGAGAGAGAGAGGGAGGGGGAGAGAGAGAGCGAGAGAGGGAGGAAGAGGGAGAGAGAGGGAGGGGTAGAGAGAGAGAGAGAGAGAGTGTGTGTGTATGCGTGTCCGCGCAGGTCGAATTTCCACTGTGAGAGTGTCTCTTCCAGTAGGGAACTCAATATTATTTAAAGGCATTTGTGTTCTGTAGTATGTTTCATGTAATCTTTATTTATCCAATTTGACCAAATATATTTCCTTGTTATTAATTTTTCAATGAAAGATGACACACCACTTCAAAAACCCTCTCTTTTCACTATATAAGGAGATTCCCTACACGGTGAGTACCTCACACCAGTCATAAAAAACCTGAACTTGTTTTCACTGTCTTCAGTAAATGTGGTATATTGATAAGTAGAACTGTAGGGGGGTAAACAAACTATAAACCTTGCAGCTGGCCTCTTCGGGTGTGGCCCGTAATATCAAGGTAGGAATGTTGATGGCACCAAATATGACGGGCACAATGTCCATTTCAAGGGACAACATATTGAAAGGTAAATAAGTTTCGATTTTCTATACCTCACTCTACATATATGTAAACTGACGATATATAAATCTTCAATGTGCATAGATGTGGAATTAAGAATATTAAATATATACTTCTATATGCACTTACCTTTTGGAATTCTGTCCACGATAATAGTGTATCACAATATTCCTAGCCTCGATATTCCATAGTACAGTTCTCTTCTGCTCCTGTAGAGGAAAGCTGTGCATAGTTTTATGTAAGGTTTTTAAGTTCATCTCTTTATATGCTGGGTGTATTTTTTCTATAGCTTAAAATGCATGCCTATCCCAGAGTGCTTTATTAAGGTTGGCAAGAGGTTCAGGTTGACACCTAAAGGGGAAAGTTTTATGGAGGCGGACTATTTGTTTGGGACCTGAGTGCTAAAAATGTGTCGTAAATATTAATACACCATACGCTTTGGGCTTTGAGTTTTAATGTGTGGTTGAACATATAGGTTCAAGTAGAGCATTTTGCAAACAATGGTATACTCTAAAAGTTTTGTATTAGAAATGTTAACAGGGTACTCTAAACAGAACACTAAGCTAACTTGTATCTTGTTTGCTCAACTGTGACTCTTGCCTCCTTCACCCAAGTGCACACAACCCAAGTGCTCCTGATTGGTCAGCTCTGAGCGTGCATGCGCCAGTGAATATACGTGCATGCGTGTGCTTTTGTCTGGTCTCTCTCAATACTTCCTTCGAAAATATTTGGGCCAATTATAGACAGGCAGATAACGAGCATATGCCAGTGCATTTACATTGTCTCATAGATGTAAGTAAGGGCTGCAGCCGAGGCCCAGATACCCTAGGTCCTGGACAGGGGGTACTCACAAACTTTCTCTTGGGGGCCAAATTTACAGTGTGGTTTGTGGTCGAGGGCCGCACCTTGGGGGCGGGGTCATTGGGGGAGGGGGCGGGGCTAGAGCAACAATAAAAAACTGTGACCATGAGGTGGAACACAGGTTCCTGCAGCGGACGCCTTCGTCCACTGAGCCACCGGACCCGGCATACACATATCTCTCTCTCTCCCTCTCTCTATCTCCCTCCCTCCCTCCTCCGTCTCCCTCCCTCTCCCTCCGTCCTCCATCCCCCTCCCTCCTCCGTCTCCCTCCCTCTCTCTGTCTCTCTCCCTCCCTCTCTGTCTCTCTCCCTCCCTCTCCATCTCCCTCCCTCTCCGTCTCCCTCTGTCTCCCCCCTCTGTCCCCCTCCCCCTCTGTCTCCCTCCCCCCTCTGTCTCCCTCCCCCCTCTGTCTCCCTCCCCCTCTGTCTCCCTCCCCCCTCTGTCTCCCTCCCTCCCTGTCTCCCTCCCTCTCTCTCCCCCTCTCTCCCTCCCTCTCTCCCTCTCCCTCCCTCTCCGTCTCCCTCTGTCTGCCCCCTATCTGTCTCCCCCTCTCTGTCTCCCCCTCTCTGTCTCCCCCCTCTGTCTCCCTCCCTCCCTGTCTCCCTCCCTCTCTCTCTCCCTCCCTCTCTCTCTCCCTCTCTCCCCCTCTCTCTCTCTCTCCGTCTCCCTCCCTCTCCGTCTCCCTCCCTCTGTCTCCCTCCCTGTCTCCCTCCCTCTCCGTCTCCCTCCCTCTCCGTCTCCCTCCCTCTCCCCGTCTCCCTCCCTCCCCGTCTCCCTCCCTCTCCCCGTCTCCCTCTCTCTCCTCGTCTCCCTCTCTCTCCCCGTCTCCCTCTCTCTCCCCGTCTCCCTCTCTCTCTCTGTCGCCCTCCCTCTCCATCTCCCTCTCCATCCCCCTCTCCGTCTCCCTCTCCATCTCCCTCTCCGTCTGTCTCTTTGCCTCTCTGTCTGTCTCTGCCTCTATCTGTCTGTCCCTGTCTCTGCCTATCTGTCTCTGTCTGTCCCTGTCTCTGTTAGTCTCTATCTCTATCTGTCTGTCTGTTTCTGTCTCTCCCTACTGCCCTCTGTCACCCTCTGTCCCCTTACCTGACTCTCACACCCTGCTGTTCTCTTGTCATTCTTTGTCACCTCTACACCCCCCCCTGCCCCCTCCCCCCCCTTCGCTTGTGTGGCAGCTGAGGCAGCTTCCCTTGCAGGGCACACACACAGCCCCACCCGAGTACTTCACAGGTCTTTAAGAGACCATTTGCATGATAACGAGGCTTTGTTGTATTTCACCTCTTAGCGCCCCAGCAGCTCCACTCGGACTATCACTTGAATCCCCGGCCCCCACAGAGCAGAGTCTGTGTTTGCTGACACTGTTAGAAAACAAAAAAAACACCGGTACGATGTCTACAAGGTCCGCGGGCTGCCAAGAAAGGCTTGCCGGGCCGCTGGCGGCCCGCAGGCCGCACTATGAGTACCCCTGCGGGCCTAGGAGGTTCGAAAGCATGTTTGGAAAAAACATGGACTTGAATTTTCTAAACCTATTATCTTTTAAACTGCTGAAAGACCTACAGCTCTGCCGAGGAACTCAGAGACCCTAATTCATCGTACCACACAATACACTGCTAGTGCCTAGTGACATCACAGAGAAGTCCTCACGTCACTTCCTGGTCGTCCCGCTGCCTCGTCTGGCTCTTCAGATTCCGCAGTGAAGCAGATGGTAAATGATGGGCGCTCTCTGGTGTCCACATACCCAAGCAGGGGCGAAGCCTGGTCAGTATGATTAGGGAGGTGTGAGCAGAGGCGCAACTAGAGCCAAATTTCGGGGGGGGGGGGGCTAAGAAAAAATGTCGGGGGGGGCTGAATCTTTAAGCAATAGGCAGAGTGGAGCTGATTTCGGGGGGGGGGCTGAATCTTTAAGCAATAAGTAGAGTGGGGCTGCAGGGGCTCTTAGAAGGGGTGAAACAACAGCAAGGCCTCATTAACATGCAAATGGTCTTTTAAAGACCTGTGAAGTGCTTGGGTGCGGCTGTGTGTGTGCCTGGGAAGCTGCCTCATCCTGGGCTGCCACACACAACGGGGGCGGGCTGAAGCCCTTTGAGTACAATGGGTGTTGCGCGCCTGGGTGTGAGCATCAGATTTCCTCACAGTCACGCTGGCATATAATGTTAAAATACATTATACGACAAGCAGGGTGCATGGGAGCAGCTGAAGGGGCAGTGGAAAGGGAGAGAAATGCGGATTGGTATGAGTACTAAGTGAGAGAAAACAATATTTTGTAAAATAATCAAAAAAATGTAGGCCTTTCAAAACAGAGATGACATAGTGTGTGTGCTTTTGCCAGGCTTTGCTTGCAAAAATCCCAGCTGAAATCTGACAGACACCTCACCATACCCGACTGAAAGCACATGTACCCAACTATTCCTCAGAAAATACATTTATTATGCGGGTGTAACACCCCAAACACGCCCCCTGAAGCGACGCCCTTGTTCCAAGGGCGGGTCTGCAGACGTCGGCTCTCTGGCACCCCCTTACTCCATTCTCCTGTCTGTTGGGGTTTATAGCTGACAGGAGGCTTTCAATCCACGCTGACCGCACACATTGAACGCCGCTCTCACCATGATGCCAGCTCTTCACTCTTACGGAGAGCAGAGAGCATGGCGGGAGAGAATGACGTGTGATGATGCAGAGATAGTTCAGAGAGTGCTGAGGGAGTGTGGAGTGACCCCATGTACTGGGATCTAGATTGGTTCGGAGAGGGGAGAGAGGCAGGACATCACATATTTACTTTTGGTGTATTAGAAGGGAAAAGGAAAGTTGCTGCTGAAGGTGGCAAGACACCAGGTATTTTTTCCTTATTGAGGAAGAGTGGCTGAGTGGAACAGAGAGAAAGCAAGGGGGAGAGATCGAGCGAGAGGTGGTAGTGCAGGGTATGACTCCCTAATGGCACCTCTTCCCCTGTACAGCTTCTCCATGCCACCATTAGTTTACAACAGGGTGCTCATGGAAGACGAAGGGGAACCCACAGGATAACATGCCTAACTATTTATAACAGCATGACGTGCATTACTGTCAATGACAGGGAATGTTTCACCTCAGGGATCCAAGTGCTAACATAGTCACTTGGAAACCCCCGGAAGAAAGCAACCCTGTTATTGATGAAAGCCCATCTCTAATTCTAAATATTTCTTCTGCCTACGTGATCCCTCCACTATAAAGGACTTTCCAAAGCATTCATCCACTTTAGTGTAGTTAATTGTTGTGTTTGAACTTGTGAAGGGGTAGTGGAAAATCAACTGCAAGCTTCCCAAAGCAAGTGCTCCCCTAAACTAGACTCAGGACTAAAGTTAGAACCCAACAGCGGCGGCTCCTCCGTAATGGCGGAGGAGCATTGCACCACTAGTCAGAGCCAGCATATGAAATTTTTTTATCAGATCAAAACAATTTTATTATCATTTTACTTTTCACTGTAAGCCCCGTCTGCTGAGGTTAAGGTGGGGCGGGGCCATCTTCAGTAGAGAGCAGAAGGGAGAAGGAGTGGTGGGCACTGTATGTGTGTATGTCAGTTTAGCCAGCCGGCCAAACGGACATGGCCAAACTGACATGCATACATAGTGTTGCGCAGCCGGGTGGAGAAAAGGCACAGGCTCCCTGTGCCTGAGCGAGCATACCAGCCCGCTCAAGCCAATCCTGGCGCTTCTCTCATGCTTCATGTAGCATGAGAGCATCATCTGAATTTGGTGGGGAGCCTGTGCAGAAACCAAAAAGCTGTGAAAGAGCACCGATGTGGCAGCTGGCAGCGGCAGTGGCAGGTAAGTGTTTTTTAGAAATTATTATTATTATTATTATTCCCCCCTGTGCTGCCCACCACTCTTTATTGGTAGCAGCCGCTGCCGGAACCCAAGGCAGACCTGACAAATTTGGTCAGTCTAATTCTGGTACTTTGCGTAGCGAGCGAGCGCAGCAAGTGACCCTGATCACTACAAGGGGGGTCATCCCCCCCATAAAAATTTGGGCAAAAGTGGCAAAATGGTGCATTCTACAACACATTTTTCATTACATATTAAATTGCATTATCTTTTAAAGCATAATAAATGTTGACCCTACAGTACACCAGGATACACCAGTCTTTGTTGGGGCCCTTTAATGATTCCCAACTATCACCCTCCACAATGACGCTCATCTCTCCATAGCCTCTCTCTCATATGTATTGCATTTGCTTTATAGCGCCTCTCATACCAGTGTAGGGTGACAGAGCACTTTACATCACACGTATATAGAGGCAATGAATCATACGTTGGTAAATCAGTATATAGAAAATATTACATAAGGTAAACTAAACTACAAGGTATAGGATTCACATGTCATCCATACTGGTACACATTTTTTAAGAGTGCTTGGTTTGGAGATGCACAAACTTAGGATTCAAAACAACAAAGTGGTTAGGGTTGGCTTTCTTAATAGTAATGTATTTCTACTCAAACAAACCCTTTTTAGCAACATTAGGATAATGAAAGACTGGGTGTAAAAATAATGTTCTAACCTGTACCGTGCAGTTTGCATGCAGCCCTTTGATGGCAGTTCATAGCTCACTGTGCTAGATTATGACTGTAACTTATGAAATGTGCATTAACAAAAAAGGTCTCTGTGACAAAAGCAGTAACCCCCTGAGCTATGCACATAAATACAGTTCTGTGATCTGCATGGTACACCTTAGCAAGGCATATTAAACCTCTGCGCTAACTTAGATGAGTCAAAACTGCCACTGGACAAAACGCCATCCTTCTCCATCAGGAACATTAATCAGAGCTATGGCGACACTTATTGTTGCCACCAGCCAGGGGACCCACCGGCATGTGGCACCATCAGCATGAATTAACAAGCATTGGCATAGCCAATAGGTCTTGCTTTTGGGACCTTATAAGTGTTTAGCCATGCAACAGTTGATGTTGTCACACCAAGGATATTGTGCTGAATAACTAAATACTTATAAGGTCCCAAAAGCAAGACCTATTGGCTATGACAATGCTTGTTAAAGGTTGGAAGCAAGGAGTGGCAGATGCTAAGGGAACTCCACCAGAACATATGCATAGACACTAACTGGGGGGCAGTGAAATATTTACCCGTTTTCTTTGTGCTCATTCCCCCACACAAACGAAAATGAGAAATGCTCCAACGAGAGGGCTGAAGGCTTTAAAGCAGACGAGAGCAACGTTGGTCATGTCCATAAAGTAGTAATTTTCTTTATAGAAAAAAGGTTTGGCCCCCTAGACGAGGAGAAACACACACACACACACACACACACACACACACACACCCTCACCTCCCCCCTTTCCTCTTAAGTGAAAGAGGCAGCCCTCCGGGGCAGGAGTAAATCAAAATCTGTTTATCTGTTCACTCTGGACAAACAGGATGCGTTTCAGCTACGCAGCAGCCTTGGTCACCTTGCAGCAGATTATATATGTATTACACACTTATATCTAACGCAACGTGCTTGTAGGGGGGCTTCCCTCACACTCTGCTAATGGAGCAATTAGAAAACCATTAAGGGCTGCAGCTGTATCCTGACATTTGCCAATGGTTAGTTAAATGAATCAAGTCAGTTTGGGGGTTAGGATGGGGCAGCAGCAAACTATGCCCTGTTTTGTTCACGTAGATGGTTTTGCAGCAAACATGGGTCAAGTGAAGGTGCACATAAAGGCCACCAGAAGCAACACAACTGCCAGGTTCAACGCAAGTGCCTTTTGGAGCACTGAGTCTCGGAGGTTCATTGTAAGTGCTGCGTGGTGCAGTATCGGAGCTGTGACAGCACTGACTTGCATCCCAGAACACCGACGTTGCACCTCACTGTGTGCACAGTACACACATCCAGAGAGGTGCAGACATTTCGACGGCCGTCATCGAGAAAGGAATCATGTGCAGGTCGTGCACCTTTAGAAACAAGGTAGGCTTGTGTAAAAATGTGCAAAAAGTGTGGACTGCAACGAAAAATATCAACGCCGACTGTGGCAAGGAGAAGTTCAGTCACTGGCTGTTTAAAATCTGGAGGGAAAAAAAACACACACACACTGTGCGACACACGAAGGTTGAAAGAGCCCCCCCCCCCCCAATCGTTCAATAGGGGCAAAGCAAGAACCTAGCAGGAGCCAATGGCCTCGTTGCCACCAGAAAATAACCATGGCGCGTTAAAGCGATCGAAGGACAGAGGCTACTCAAGGTGTAACAGCACTGCTCTTACGCACTCATCTCGAGAGGGCATGGGGAATGGTGAAGTAAAACAGAGTATACTCATGGAGCGGACATAAGGGAAGAGAAACTGATTGCCAATATTCAACATATTTGTTCTGGTGAATATCCTTGAAATGTTAGAATAGAGGGCGGCTGTATTATTCTGAAACATCTGAGTGGACTCTATACTAACAAGAAAATCGATGTCAAAGCTGCAACCAATCCAGATTTAATCCGATCTATTAAGTGTGTAAACCACATTTACTGTCGACCAAGAATGCGAGACCTATTGGCTATGTGGGTGTAAGTAAATAAAGTGTCAATAGAGTAGAGTAGAATAGAGACGGAAGATAGGGTGAAAGCAACATAAATAAGAAACTGTATGCTTGTTTTAAAAGTAGGAAAGCACATTGCCTGTCCAGGAATACTACTAATACCTTTATAAAATGATATGCGTGCGGCAGCCGAAACGCGTAGATGTTGATATTTTCCTGGATGCATTAACTGAAATAAAGGAGAGAAGAAATTACCTCGTTTGGAAGTGCCATTCCTGATATATAGATATATATATAGCATCCAAAACAGCGGTGGTGCAAGCCATAAGGACGATACCACTCCGCCCTTTAAAACATCACTGCAATTTTCTCCCCATCAAAGAGAATGGCTGCAATCAGAAACTGGAACACTGGCAAACCACAAACCCAGAAGTGAATGATAAAAGCCGGTGAGCCCCAGAGCACCACATCAGAAAAACAAAGGAGGAATTGGAAGAAAGCAGCAACATTTGTTTGGCGCTGAGAGTCACAAGTGCTACCCTTGGCGGGGGCTAATGATCTGCGGTAAACTCACACATTCTTGAACATTGCGGTTGCTCGGAGCTGGACACTGCAGACGGCATTTGCTGAGCAGTGAGAACTGGAGGCCCTGTTATCAGCGGCAGTGCTGGTTAAAGAATTACAAAAACAACAGTTGATGGACAGAATGCAGAACAATGTCATACATTCACCCCAGTACAGAGATCTGGGCCTAAATCCATCGTTTTTTTGCTCACCATGCCGTTCCAGTTTGAACCCAGCCATATGCAAATCAGTCTTGACCCTGTGCCTCATGGGAACAGTCCAGACCAAACTGCCAAGACAGGTCCTCACTGGACTGGAAACAAGCATCCTAGGACCGGTTTCGGGGTTTCACCCCTCTTCAGCCAGGAAAGCTTGATTCCAGTAGCATGGAGAGCACGGGACTCACGTCTGAGCATACCCGTCCCACTCAGGGTGACAAATGCAAAAACAACAGTTGATGGACCGAATGTGGAACAATGTCATACATTCACCCCAGTACAGAGATCTGGGCATAAATCCATCCATGCAGTTCCAGTTTGAACTCAGCCATATGCAAATCAGTCTTGACACTGTGCCTCATGGGAACAGTCCAGACCGAACTACCAAGCCAGGTCCTCCCTGGACTGGAAACAAGCATCCTAGGACTGGTTTCGCGGTTTCACCCCTTTTCAGCCAGGATAGCTTGAGTCCAGTGGCATGGAGAGCACGTGATTTAGGTCTGAGCATACCCGTCCCACTCGGGGCGACAAATGCAAAAACAACAGGTGATGGACAGAATGTAGAACAATGTCATACATTCACCCCAGTGCAGAGATCTGGGCCTAAAGCCATCGTTTTTTTGCTCACCATGCCGTTCCAGTGTGAACCCAGCCATATGCAAATCAGTCTTGACCCTGTGCCTCATGGGAACAGTCCAGACCAAACTGCCAAGCCAGGTCCTCCCTGGACTGGAAACAAGCATCCTAGGACTGGTTTCGGGGTCTCAACCCTCTTCAGCCAGGATAGCTTGATTCCAGTGGCATGGAGAGCACGTGACTCAGGTCTGAGCATACCCGTCCCACTCGGGGCGACAAATGCAAAAACAACAGGTGATGGACAGAATGTAGAACAATGTCATACATTCACCCCAGTGCAGAGATCTGGGCCTAACTCCATCGTTTTTTTGCTCACCATGCCGTTCCAGCGTGAACCCAGCCATATGCAAATCAGTCTTGACCCTGTGCTTCATGGGAACAGTCCAGACCGAACTGCCAAGCCAGGTCCTCCCTGGACTGGAAACAAGCATCCTAGGACCGGTTTCGGGGTTTCAGTGTTTCACCCCTCTTCAGCCAGGATAGCTTGATTCCAGTGGCATGGAGAGCACGGGACTCAGGTCTGAGCATACCCGTCCCACTCGGGGTGACAAATGCAAAAACAACAGTTGATAGACAGAATGTAGAACAATGTCATACATTCACCCCAGTGCAGAGATCTGGGCCTAAATCCATCCATGCCGTTCCAGTTTGAACCCAGCCATATGCAAATCAGTCTTGACCCTGTGCCTCATAGGAACAGTCCAGACCGAACTGCCAAGCCAGGTCCTCCCTGGACTGGAAACATGCATCCTAGGACTGGTTTCGGGGTTTCACCCCTCTTCAGCCAGGATAGCTTGATTCCAGTGGCATGGAGAGCACGGGACTCACGTCTGAGCATACCCGTCCCACTCGGGGTGACAAATGCAAAAACAACAGTTGATGGACAGAATGTAGAACAATGTCATACATTCACCCCAGTACAGAGATCTGGGCCTAAATCCATCGTTTTTTTGCTCAACATCCCGTCCATCCTCTTGTGTGTTTTGCTGTTCGCCCTATGTGGGAAGGGTAGGCCCAGACGTGGGTCCCATGCTCACTACGCCACTGGAGTCAAGCTATCCTGGCTGAAGTGGGGTGAAACCCCAAACCAGTCCTAGGATGCTTGATTCCAGTCCAGGGAAGACATGGCTTGGCAATTCGGGCTGGACTGTTCCCATGAGGCACAGGGTCAAGACTGATTTGCATATGTCCATGTCTGAACTGGGGTGGCGTGGCGAGCAAAATAACGATGGATTAAACCTAGATCTGTGACTGGGGGTGAATGTTTTGCCAATGTGCAACATTCCGTCCATCATCTTGTGTGTTTTGCTGTTCGCCTTATGTGGGAAAGGTATGCCCAGACGTGGGTCCCATGCTCACTACGCCACTGGAGTCAAGCTATCCTTGCTGAAGAGGGGTGAAACCCCGAAACCGGTCCTAGGATGCTTGATTCCGGTCCAGGGAAGACATGGCTTGGCAATTTGGGCTGGACTGTTCCCATGAGGCACAGGGTCAAGACTGATTTGCATATGGCCATGACTGAACAAGGGTGGCGTGGTGAGCAAAATAATGATGGATTAAACCCAGATCTGTGACTGGGGGT
The DNA here is from genome assembly GCF_964204655.1 of Triturus cristatus. Lineage (NCBI taxonomy): Eukaryota > Metazoa > Chordata > Amphibia > Caudata > Salamandridae > Triturus > Triturus cristatus. The sequence goes on from NC_140580.1 coordinate 993,872,774, forward strand.
GAATGTTTTGCCAATGTGCAACATTCCGTCCATCATCTTGTGTGTTTTGCGGTTAAAGAATTACAGCATTCTAGCAGTTTGGCATGAATAACTGGTGACAAGCAACACAAGGGATGTTTCCTTAAGAGTTAAAAGAAAAGTATCTATGTGACTGTACAAATTAAAATGCTCCCGAACTGGAATAACACTTGTTATGGAGCCTGAAAAGAGCAATAATTTAAAATGAAAAGTGACAATCTCAAACTGTTGCTAACTAGGAAAACTAACAAGCAAAAAAGAGACACGTGGCCCCGAGACGCGCTCTGTGGTGGGGGAGGGGGAGGAGCGTTAAGCCAAGAGTGTAAAAGTGAGAAAAGACGAACGAGGGAAAGTCGGCTATTTAAAAAGAGAAAGATCATGAGAGAAGACAGAGAAAGAAATTATGAGATACACACATCTCATGCTAATCCAGCGTATATACTTTACTTACTCATTTCTTATACAGCTGAGCGGCGTGCAAAGAACTTCTAGGAGTCTACGAACACCGACAGTGAGAGAGCGGCGCAGCCGTGAAAGTGACCCGCCGCGCGGCCGCGAAAGGGCAAAGCGGGAGGGGAATAAAAAAGAGCATGACGGAAGGGTGCCGCGAGGAAAGCCAGCGCGCGCCCACGCACGGAACCGCAAGCTCTAGGCCGCCGTGTGGTAGCTTTTTCTGAAGCCCACATGGTAAATGCGCTGGCTGAGGCGAGACCTAAAAACTGAAACTGGCTGCACAGGCACCCAGTCAGATCTTACCAAAGGTAGCTTCCTGTCGCTATTGGTGATGGATTCTAGAGGCTGATGGTGGCTGGCTCGAGCTAGGCTGCTGGCCTGGGCCTAGCTGGCTGTCTGCAGCTGTGCACTTCAGCCAGGATAGCTTGATTCCAGTGGCATCGAGAGCACGGGACTCACGTCTGAGCATACCCGTCCCACTAGGGGTGACAATTGCAAAAACAACAGTTGATGGACAGAATGCAGAACAATGTCATACATTCACCCCAGTACAGAGATCTGGGCCTAAATCTATCGTTTTTTCCCTCACCATGCCATTTCAGTTTGAACCCAGCCATATGCAAATCAATCTTGACGCTGTGCCTCATGGGAACAGTACAGCCCGAACTGCCAAGCCAGGTCCTTCCTGGACTGGAAACAAGCATCCTAGGACAAAGAGGGGTGAAACCCCATAACCGGTCCTAGGATGCTTGTTTCCAGTCCAGGGAGGACCTGGCTTGGCAGTTCGGGCTGGACTGTTCCCATGAGGCACAGGGTCAAGACTGATTTGCATATGGCTGAGTTCAAACTGGAACGGCATCTTGAGCAAAAAACGATGGATTTAGACCCAGATCTCTGTACTGGGGTGAATGTATGATATTGTTCTGCATTCTGTCCATCAACTGTCGTTTTTGCGGTTAAAGAATTACAGCATTCTAGCAGTTTGGCATGAATAACTGGTGACAAGAAACACGAGGGATGTTTCCTTAAGAGTTAAAAGAAAAGTATCTATGTGACTGTACAAATTAAAATGCTCCCGAACTGGAATAACACTTGGTAAGGAGCTTGAAAAGAGCAATAATTTAAAATGAAAGTGACAATATCAAACTGTTGCTAACTAGGAAAACTAACAAGCAACAAAAAGACGCGTGGCCCGAGATGCACTCTGTGGTGGGGAGGGGGAGGAGCGTTAAGCCAAGAATATAAAAGTGAGAAAAGACGAACGAGGGAAAGTCGGCTATTTAAAAAAGAGAAAGGTCACGAGAGAAGACAGAGAAAGAAATTCCGAGATACACACATCTCATGCTAATCCGGCGGATATACTTTGCTTACTCATTTCTTATAAAGCTGAGCGGCGTGCAAAGAACTTCCAGGAGTCCACGAACACAGACAGTGAGAGAGCCGCGCGGCCGTGAAAGTGACGCGGCCGCGTGGCCGCGAAAGTGCACAGCGGGAGGGGGGATAAAAAAGAGCATGACGGAAGGGTGCTGCGAGGAAAGCCAGCGCGCGTAACCGCAAGCTCTAGGCAGCTGTGTGGTAGCATTTGCTGAAGCCCACATACTAAAAGTCTCGCCAGTGCAGCGCATGCTAAAAACTGAAACTGGCTGCACAGGCACCCAGTCAGATCTTACCAAAGGTAGCTGCCTGTCGCTATTGGTGATGGATTCTAGAGGCTGATGGTGGCTGGCCCGAGGTAGGCTGCTGGCCTGGGCCTAGCTGGCTGTCTGCAGCTGTGCACTGACTCTGAGCGTAGCACCAGCATGAGATCCAAGGAGAGGCCTTGTGTGCCACGGTGAGGGAGGGGTGAGAGGGCAGAGAGGATGGAAGCAGGACAAAATAAGGATACCAGGTCTGTCACTGGCAGCACTTTCGTGCGCTACTTCAGATTGACAGCCCTGTGAGCAAGGGGTGGTCACACCGTGTTCATTTTGTATAGTTTTTTAAAAAGGTATTTAAAAAAGCAGTTGAGTTCACCTGTGAAGCCTGGCTGGCCCCAGGAGTCAAGAAACGAACATGAGTGCTGAGTGGATTATGCTGGCTGCTGATTTTGTCACAGAGATCCTTTTATTACCGCAGTACATAAGATACAGAACAGTGACCGTTACGAACTGTCATCAAAGACCTGCATGCAAACTGCATAAAATAGGTTAGAACGTTATGTTTCACACCTCCCCCCCCCCCAGTCGTTCATTATCTATTTCTAATGCTGCTCAAGAGGGTTCGTTTGGGTCGCTGTATATTCTTTCAGAGGCAAGGCAAATGGGGGGGCATTCCGCCCCAGGCGGCACGAGTTTTGGTGCGCCTCCCCCTCTTACATGCGTTTGCCGTAGGGGTGGCAAACGCAGAATTTAGCTGCAACCCCCCACCCACCTTCAGCACGGGCGGCAAAGGCAGGGATCGCCACGGGTGGCAGTGTGCCTAACTACGCCGCTGCATTCTTATTTGTTAAGCCAGCCTATACCAGGGCTTTAAAACAAATGAAATGTATGCGAGAGAGGGGCTATGGAGAGATGAGGGGCACCTTTGCCCAGTCGTAGTCACAGAATCCAAGGGGGAGCAAAACTGTCGCACCGGGCACCACCTGCCCTGCCCACCCAAAACCTTATGTGGCCACTTTCTTTGCTGTGCACCAATTCATAAGGCAGAAGATGGATTGCATTGCCTGAGAACCAAGATAAATAGGAAGTCTGTGGTGACGCCCAGATGCTGCCTGTGCCCTCTCTCCTGCATTGAAAGGGCAGCGTTCCTCCAAATGCATCGGCGGTAGCACGTATCATTTGACTCTCGGCTCACCTACCATGCGCACAGCAACTGTGAACTTGGCACTCATCGGTGCTCAACTTCTGCCTTGAGTTTGCTTAATGAGTCCCATTGGAGGAAATCACGATCCACTACAGTTGTAGTCACCTCGTGTAGTTAAGGGGAGCACCGGAATTTCTAAGCAGTCTGACGGGCCTTAATGGAAAGCAAAATCATCCCTGGGGTAAGTATTCAGACGAGCTACACACTTGATCACATCCGTCCACTCATTGCTGAAAGCAGACCCCCCCTAGACTACAGTCCACTATGAAAATGTGCATGTGACAGAATGGCCAGTCCCACGTGGCATCATACAGACCAACCACTTGTGGATTTCAAATGAGTTGACTCCTCCCTAAGTTAGTTTCTGTACTTTGTTTGATGGGGAGCGTTGGGATTTGGCACCAGAAGCCAGTGCAAACATAGTGAGTCGGTCAGAGGGATGAATGAAAAGGTGATGCCAATTTATTTCAGACAAACGTAATGCTTCCTTCTTAAGCTGCATCAAACAATGGTTATAATTTTACCAGTACCCAAACATGTATTTAATATATTTGTATTTAAAAACTGATACAAAATTTATCTTTTCCTAATGCTGTTTGATTAGCATGCTCATCCAATCCATGGCCTCTCTGCAGAGGGCGATCCTTAAAAAAGTTCTAATTGTAATACCATGTTATGTTAAAGATGTAAACACAATTGGTGTGTGTGTGGGAGAGAGAGAGACTGGTGAAGGGGGGGGCACATAAGGAAGTACATGTACAAGGACAGAGTGGAAAGACAGTGATGAAGAGGAGGGAGATGACGTGTAAGAAATGCAGGTGGAGAATTTCAGAAAGACGTGGGTCGAAAAAAAGAGTACATGGCTATGGGAGTGAGAGAGCTCAGAGCAAAGTAAGGTGAAGCTGGGTCATACTCTCCCAAGCCATCCTGCTTTTTTTTTTTTTTTTTGCAGTTTTATATAGCGCGAACTTGACCCGAATCCAATCAGGTATCTGAGCGCTTTACATAGCACCAGTTACCTTACATGAAGACACACATTCAGTCTTTGTTAGGCTCAGGGAGATTAAGTCATTTGCCCAGAATCACAGGATGTTCAGCATCATTACCGAGACTCGAACCCAGTTCCGAGCTCGAGCGTCCTGGCCGTTAGGCCAACTCCTCTGCCTTGCCCAAGCCATCGCCTTTGCTCTGAGAGCAGTATTTCACTCTTCATCAAAGCAGCATTTCTTTAAAAAAAATTTTTTATATTCAATGTAGCATTAAAAAACATTTTTTATATTACTTCTTCCAAGATTTACACAAAGTTCATACAGAGATTGAATTACACACCATAAATCCATACATTAGACATAAAGGAACCTTAAAAATATTCATAAATAATACTTTAGTAGTATATCTAGTATCTACATAGACCTTTCTCTATGTTCTAGCCTTCCTCTGAGCAAAAAACTTAGTTCCATTCTTTCCATATTCTATTTAATCTAATTACAGAGCCCACCCTTCTTGCATAACTAGTTTCCCGATTAAAAATTCTATTAATTGTTTTAACCAATGGGAACTTGTTGGAATTACTACTGATTTCCAAAGCCAAAATTAATGATCTGGCAACCAAAGTAAAGATAAAAATAAATTGGTGTTGAGGTAAAGTTATAAGATTACGAGCTTCTACTTGACCTAAAAGAGCTGTGGAAGCCTCGGGAGGAAGATCCACGGCCATTATTCTTCCTACTTCAGAAAATAAATTTTCCCAAAAGCTTGTAAATCTGGGTGCAAGTAAATCCCACATGTAGCCAATCTCCTAAAGCTTGATTTTTTTTTTTTTAAAACATGTTTTTTATTGCAACATTTTCAGCAACATAACCATCGGGGCAACCGGCACCCCCTACAATCTCCGGTCATATTCTTCGGTTTAGCAACGCACACAGCCATTCAGCCCACATCCCGGGGGCCGGGCGGCATAGATGGATAGTTAAGCAATGGAACACAACTATCGCCTCACAGCGGTGCCTGGTGCATGCCCCATGGGAGCCTCTGCTTTTCTGTCCCCCCAGCTACATTCTTCACCCAACTCAGTGTAGCATTACCCTCCCACCTCAGGAACTCCCCCCCCTCCCATCCCGCCCCCCCCAACTGCTGCTGTTGCGGGCCCCTCCAGTGGTCCCTAACTCTAATTCGTGCCAGCTATCCGGGGTACATCTATTGCCCTCAGCCTCAAGGAACTCCGTTCTCCTCACGCTCCCGTTCCGCCCGCTCGAGCCGGCAATCCTGCAGGGCCTGCTCGATCTGCTCCCATGCCCTTACCCACTCCAGCCCCGCTTCATTGTCCGTCCTAATCGCTTGGCGCCTTCTGACTTCACTCTCACATCCAGACCATTTTAATAACTCGGAGATCCACCGCCCGATCGATGGGCCCTCCCGGGACTTCCAGTGCCACGTAATCTCTCTCTGGGCCAACATAAGCCCCAAGTCTATAAATTTACTCGTCACTTTTGTCTTTGCTGTGTGAGGGAACCAGAGCAGCAGGCACGCCCCCATATCAAACTCGACCTCCCTATCCGTCGCAGTATTCAAGATCTCTCCCACCTCAGCCCAATACGACCCGAGCTTCGGGCACCCCCACAGCATATGCTCTAGTTCAGCTCCCAGTGTGAAGCAGCGCGGGCAAGCAGCCTCCTGCACCTTAAAGTGCCGGCTAATCTTTCCCGGGGTCAAATACGCCCTGTGAACGATGAAGAAGTGCACCTGCTGAAAGCGGGCATTCCCGCTACCCTTCCATGTCCTCCGCATGATGTGGCTCCAGATCGTGTCCGGAATGGGTTTACCTATGCTTTCCTCCCACCGCTCCTTCAGTGCCGCAAGCGGCTCCAACCCCTCCTGCAGCAGTCTAGCCTGTAGGCATGTCACCGCCTTAATCGTGCCCGCCGCCATTGCCACGTACTGGCAGGTTAGCGCCACAGTGGGCTCCTCCAGCCCCTTCCTCCAGTGTTTCTGTATTGCCGCGCTCACCGCCGCGTGCAGGAGATAACTCCCATCTGGGAGGCCAAACTGCTCCTGCAGAGCCCCGAAGGGGGCCAGCGCCCCATCTATATAGAGGTCCCCCACCATCTGCAACCCCAGCTCCTCCCACTCCGCTAGCGGGGACCAATCGCCTCCATGCGGCAGCGCCGTCAGCATCCCCAGCGGGATCTCCGGTGCATAAGGTCTCATCGTCTTTGCTCTCCGCATGCCCCTCTGCCAGCATAGCCGGAGAGTCCTCTCCTCGATGGACAAATCTCTCAGGTCTAACTTCTGTTGCATGACTATGTAAGACAGGACATGTCTCTGGATGCCCGTCCCCCGTCCCGGCTCCGGGCCCCGGAATACCCTGGCCACATTCTGTGTCAGCACTTGTAGCTGCGCCGCCAGGTAGTACAACTCAAAATCGGGGACCGCCAGTCCTCCCTCTAGTTTAGGCCGCATCAGTACCGTCAGGGATACTCGTCTCCGCCCCGTCCCCCATAGGAAGCTGATGATCTGCGACCTCAATTCTTTAAAGATCCTCTGCGGGATCCATATCGGCAGTGTGCGGAAGTAATAGAGCAGCCGGGGCAGGGCCACCATCTTCAGCAACGCGACCCGGCCCAGGACCGAGAGCGGGAGGGCAGCCCAGAAGGCCATGCATCCCTTCAGAGCCCGTATGCAACGCCCTACATTACCGTCCAATAGATTTTCGACATCGTGGTATATCCGGACGCCCAGGTAGGTAAAGCATTTGGCCTCCCATACCACGTCCCGAGTGGGAGGGCAATACGGGACCTCTGCCCGCAGCATCTCCTAAAGCTTGATGACATCTAAAGCATTGAGAATCGAATGCTGGATAAATTTCTTCGAGTTTGGCCAGAGTAAAATAGATCAGCCATTTACTAAAAAACGCCAACCTCCTTAGGTTAGCTGCTCTTACTGCTTTATAGCTCATTTTGTTGAAGCTTTGACATTTCTGAAAATTGAGGTGGCAGCCAATTGATTCAGAGAATTTTTCTAGGTGGTTTAATACTATTTGATCGTTCTGAGTAGATTTAAGCAGTTTATACCAATTACCCTAACTTTAAGTATAAAATGACCTCTGCTTAATAGTAGACCTTTGCAATTGTCCTAATTCCTTAGCCTGATAAAAACGTATTTATCTGGAAGTAGTAAAAAAAAAAAAAGAGACGTCTTAATATTACTATTAGGCTCCCTGATTACCTGCCAGGTTCTCAATCTTTTGAGCGATTCGCTTAGCGATTCGCAGGAAAGAAGCAAGAGCAATCTCCATTTCCCCTAGCATTAAATCCAGAAAGAAGTTAGCGGAAGACATTTCTTCTGAACCATTATGATTTAGCCAATTGATTATTGAAGCTTAGTAATATAAACGTAAGTTGGTTAGTGCAAGGCCCCCATCTTCAACATCTAGTTGTAGGGTTTCTAGCTTCAGTCTTTGTTTTTTGCCTTGCCATTTAAAGCATCTTATTTCAGAGTTGAAACGCTCGAAAAAGGACTGAGGGACCTTAACCATCAAATAGGAGAATATAAATAAAAACAGGGGTAGTGAATTCATTTGAATAAGAGCTACTTGGCCCATAATTGTCAGAGGAAGGTCCTTCCATTGTGATAACAAATTTTACATCTTATTGAAAGTGGGGATACAATTGAGCGAAAACAGATCTTCTAAGTGGGCAGTAACAAATATACCCAAATATCTTATGGAATGGGGCCTAGGGTGTCGTCCTTGCACTGAGAGAGGTAAAATAGCTGGGGAGCAATTAAAAAGCAGTGCCCCGAATAGCTGTAAATTCGCTTAATTTGTCCAGTGTGCCCCGGATATTATCTTCTTCGGCTGTCAGATATAAAGCCATATCATCGGCGCACAGCTTCAATTTGGCGGTGCCAGGGACCGGGGGTAAGATAGAACAACCCTGCCTTATTGCGCAGTCTAAAGGTTCTAAAAATAGGGAAAAAAGTATTGGAGAAAGTGGGCAGCCTTGCCACGTCCCCCGACTAATAGAAATATTACCAGCCTTATTGCCATTTATAACTATGGATGCCTGAGCATCTAAATATAGATTTTCCACTGCTCAACAGAATTCAGGAGGAACCGCAAACTCTCTTAAAATAGAAAATAGTACATTCCACTGAACTCTTTCTCCGCGTCCAACATTATAATGACTGCTTTAGATTTTTGGGTGTTAAAATAATCGATTGATTGACACAGAAAATGTGTATTAGTAGCTAGAAGTCTGCCTGGGACGAACCCATTCTGGTCCCTATGTACCAAAGAGGTAGACGCTTGAGATAAGCAATACACCAGAATCTTTGAAAGGAGTTTGCAGTCATTATTAAATAGGCTTATCGGGCGATAGGAATTGACCTCCTCCTCTGATTTACCTTTTTTGACAAAGCTGACTACCACAGCTTGTGTAAACGAGGCCGGGACCGGTTCACCTTTCAAGATTTCATTTAATAATAATTTAAGAAAAGAGCTGAGCTGCAGTGGAAAAAGCTTGTAAAACTCTATGGGAATCCCATCACACCCACATGCTTTGGCGGAGGGTGAAGACATCACACATTGATCAATGTCCTTAGCTGTGATCTCTGTGATTAAGCTATCTTTTTTCTCCTGGGGCAATGAAAGACTATTAATTCCATTAAGCCAGGCAGCCGCTTCCTCTGTTGAGGTGTTATGAGGATCAGAGTAAAGCTCCCTATAATGTTCCAGAAAGATAGCAGAAATTTCCCGGGGGTGAGATGTTAATCTTCCATTCACTGGGTCTTTTATCTTTTTGATGGCACTCTTATTAGCCCTACGTTTTGCTGACCACGTAAGATATTTGTCTATATGTTCATTCTCCTCATAACTTTTCTGCAGGACCGCGTCATGCGCTAGGATTTCCTTGGAAACAAAGAAATCTTGTAAATTATATTTTGTTTGATGTAGTTACATTTTATTTTCCCTAGAGGGTACTGCTGGATATTTAGACGTAAAAATCGAAAATTATTTTTCTAGTTGAGACCTTTCTTCATTCTCTTTTCTCCTTTTATATGAATTATAATTAATAACTTCCCCTTGAAAAAATGCCTTAAGAGCTACCCAGACTGCAAAAATCGAAGCTGTATCCTTATTGTGTTCCAAAAAATCTTCTAACAAAAAGAGCATGCCGGCCACCCATTGCTCACCCACTTGGAGACTTGTCCAAAGACCATCTGAACTCATTTTGAGCTTGAGCTTGGATTTGCAATTAGACCGAAATTAGCGCGTGGTCAGGAAAAGGGTTTTCAATAATCTCAGATTTAGTACTTAAAAAGAGCATGTGAAATGAGAGAAAAAAGTTAATTCGTGAAAATGAATAGAATCTCCTCGAATGGCAAGTGACCTTCTTCTCTCGGAAGAATTCAACACGCCAGCAATCAACCAACCTAAAATCCTGTATCAGCTCTTGACAAACCCTGATGGATTTTGGTTTTGTCTGGGTTTTCTGGGGTCATGAAGAATGAATAGTTGGATTGATTGACAGATTGAAGTCCCCCCAATAATCAAATATCCTGCTTGAGCAGTGGCAAAATCATATAGAGACTGAAGCATTTCTGTTGAGTCTTCTATAGGGCCATAAAAGCTAATAAAATGGAGTAGTTGGTTACAGATGTGTATCTGCAACCAGAGCCATCTGGCGCTGTTATCTCTTTGGACCATCATAATATCCCCCTGTACCTTTTTACTGACTAATATGGCTACTCCACTAATACTTGTGAGGGCATACAATTCATGTTGAACGAAGGCAGGGTTTTATCCCTTGATGCGCCCTCCTGGTAATGAGTCTCCTGTAAGAAAATTAGATCGGCTTGAAAGGACTTAAACCAAGCCATCATTGAGCGGCGCTTCAATCTATTATTAAAGCCATTTACATTACAAGAAATAATCTTTAATGGTCTAGCAGACTTTTAAGTATAAGAATAAGAACAAAGAACATCTTGATCCCTTGCGTTTCTATCAAAAATCCACTACATTTTATTTTTTCACCACGTACCCTGTGAGCTCAGGCCCCCCACCCCACCTACCCTTCATGCATCCTTCCTCCCCACACCCACAGATCCCCTCAATATCGGAACCTCCCCCGTCTGGGACTCCCCAAAGTGTCTCTCTCCCCCCAAGTGATCTGAAACCCTCCCACCTACCCCATGTGATCCTCCACTCCTCACTACATAGGGGTGCTTTGACATGGCACCCAAGTTGGTGAGCCAGCAGCTGGTGGTCCAAAAAAACTCAAAAGGGAAGAAAAAGAAGAGACAGTAATTAGGGGAGAAGCAGAGGGAAAATCATCTAGTTCTTGCTTCAACTGCTTATATTTTTGCTGAACTTATTGATCATTTAAACCCCCTAACCCCTGAATGTTGCAGAGAACGGAGGAGCTCTTGCACCTCTTCAACTGATTGAAATATATGAACTCTCCCCTTATGAAGGACCCTCCGCTTCGATTGTTGAACTATACCCGCAGGAGACCCCACTTGTTGGAAAGAATTTATCATGCCTCTAAAAGCCTTTCTACGCTTAGCAGCGAAGGCTGACATGCCTGAGAGGGAAACAGTGTTTACAACGCTGCTATTACCACGCAGGTAGGTAACAACGCGGTCAATATAACGACCGCTTAGTTACCACACGTGGCTTTACATCGCAAGTCATTTCTACGACTTGAGCTAGGTGGCGTGCAACACCAGGGAATGTGTTGGATTTTGAATCCAACACCTTCCTTGCTGTTGCTCTAACTGGAGTAGGAATAGTAATTTATACTATTCCCAAGGCCAGCGCGCCACCTAGTGCAAGTCGTAGAAACGACTTGCGATGTAAAGCCACGCGTGGTAACAACACGGTCGTTGTAACGACCGCGTTGTAACCTACTGCGTTGTAATAGCACGTGTTGTGACATGCTATATTCATTTGAGAAACTTTTAAACAAAAAATTGCCATTTGTCTGATACCCTTTATCTTGGATTGCACAGGCTAGAATTTTTTCCTTTATTCTAAAATCTCTGAAGTTCACAATGATCGTTATCGGATACTTGGCGTTTCGGTATTGAACTGCTGGAACTCAGTGTGCATGTAAAATCATAAGATCCGTCGTCTGAGCGTTGGCTTCCGGGCAAACAAACTTGGTGACAAAGTCCGTGATAACTTTGTCCATTGCTTGCCCCTTCTCATAGTCTTCCGGAATCCCTGTAATGCATAAATTACATCTTCGAGCACGGTCTTCCACATCGTCTACCTTAAGATAAAGCCTTGCAAGCTCGGATTGTAGTTTGATAACCTGATCCGCTTAACGAGGGGTGATAGCTTCAAGATCAGATATATGTTGTTCCACTTCCGAGACTCAGAGATCTAAGCTGCTGAACATGAGATTGTATTAAGTTCAGTTGCGATTCTGTCCTTTTCTGGGCTTCTTCATGGGAGAGTTTATTATTTTTCAACTCTGTTAAAATCTGGAGAAGAAGGGTTTGTGTAGAATCTTCTGTAGCAGACACACTCCTTGAGTCTAATGGCATTGAGAGTGATTACTGGGTATTTGGGCACTTGGATAAGGTTTTGTCTGGTGTTACATTTGTGACTTCCATTGCCATGGCAAATAGGGAAAGCGTCCAAAAGCCTGGGACTCCCCACATCCTGAAGCGCGGTGCTTGCATTAGGTTTAGATAAGAAGAAACTTTTTAAATTAGTCTAAGTCTTAGCCTTCACATTTGGACCCAGAGAGAACTGGCAAGGAGCATACTGTTTATCCGCTGGGAGACCCTCCGTAGTTGGTACTACAGGTATTGCCAGTAAAGGTTTATCATTGCCTTGGAGAGAGACCAAGTTAACTGGGCTAAGGAGAGACTTATTGGTGTTATACCGACCTCCCGACAACTTCGTTGTTAATGGGGGCCGTATTGCTAATTGGCCTTCATATCCCTGAAGGGCATTCATACCGAGCTGAATGTCCAGCTTCTGGTGGATACCCGCACCTCCCGGACCTGGTAGACCTGGGGGCTTATTAGATGAGTCCTTCTGTCGGCTTCCGCTGAATAGCCTGATCTCAACATCTTTGAGAGGTGGAAGGGATGGACTCTTGGTCTTACGACATGATCTTGTGCCCTTTGCAAAGTTTACCTTCAAACGAGCTTTCACAGTAGGATCGCGGGAAATTCTTTTCATATTAATTATCCCCATGATCTTATTCCTGGTTCCTTATGTGCCATATATAGAACCGTTTAGGAGGAAGGCGCAAGCCGCAGCCAATCAAATTAGGCTGCTTCCTCGCCAGTTCCCCTATCCCCTACCCCCTGTGTGGCTATCTCAGACAGGAAGTCTCAATGCCTCTTCTTGGCTTAGTCCATATAGCCCCAGGTAGGTGATATTTGAAGCTTTAATGAGTGATATTAGAGTTTTTATAAGAAATGACACAGTCTTTCAATAAGAGAAACCACGACCTTGAATAAGATAGAGTCCCAGCCCTTATTCTGTATTCCTGTATTTTCAAATCAATCTCACTCAAGTATTTTACAATCAGGTACGAATTGTGCCTTGTTCTCCCTTTAACATCATTCAAGCGAAGAACAGTCCCGGCCTCCACAGTCTTACTGCCAGCGTTGTACATGTGGCTGCTCTGAATGTCTCCTCCAAGGGTGTCCGAGCCGCCGCCTCAGCCTCAGCATCATTTTCCCGTTGACAGCGCAGCCTTCCCGCCGCAAGAAGGAGGTGATGCCGGAGATGGCCGGACCACGTCTTTATGGAAATCGCGGTGCTGGCCTCCTCGTCACAAAAAAGCCCAAAAACGCTATGGCGCTGCTCAGAGTTTTTGCAAGCTATCGCTGCCGCCGCCTTCTCTCCCAAACCGAGCTAGTCCGCCAGCTTCTTAGCCATGCCCACCTTCAGTCACAGAGCATGACGGGAACTCCTGTAATCTCATCAAAGCAGCATTGACAGGCCAGCTGCAGGCAGGCCAATGCTAATTAGTCTGCGTGGTTTCAGGCAGGGAAGGGATAACTTGTTTTAAAGTTACTTTTATTATATAATTATCCAAAATCCAGCTTTACAATTAAACTAGATTTAAAAAAGTATTAAAACAGTGGTTGATATGGATTCACATATCCGTGATACCAGGCCTCATGCATAGCCTTAACCACCTTCCTTTCTTAAACAAAACTAAAACAGACCTTCACAATTGCTCCAAACTTTTGCAAAAGATATTGGGACGGGTAGCCCTAGTGAAAATGTTGGTGCTTCTGGGTTTCTTGTATGTATTATAGAATTTCCTGTTCCATATCCCCATCTCCTGGTTCACTTGAGTGGCAGCCCTGAGTCAGTCTTTCTATTGGGGGGACCGACCTCTGCGTATTTCGCTAGACAAGTGTCCTAGATCGATCTACGATAGAGGAATGGGGGTGGCAGATATCAGGCTCTATTACAGTGTCTCCCAGCTCCTAGTCATGAATAACTGGATGACTGGAGATGAAGTGACCTTGCCTACAGGCGAGAGCCAGATATTTTGGGTCTCGATTAGGTGTTAGGTCTATTATATGGCAGCCCCCTTCCATCATGCAGACTGGAGAACATGAAGAGAGTTCTTTTGGACCAGTGGGCAGCAAATAGATTCACAAAGTGGGATAAGAAAAACTGATGCAACAAACCCCTCTACGTAATTGCCACTGTTTGTTACAGACTGCCCGGCTGGAGGGTTTTAGGAAATGGGAGAGAATAGGGATCACCACTCTGGAGGATGTTTGGAGGGGCTACCACATGAAATCATTCCAAGACCTACAGCTCCAGTTTCGTCCATCACATACGCGACTCCACAAATACCTGCAGATCCAACACACATTGGCTAGCTATCAAACACAACTCATGCAGCTACTGGACTTCAGCCCGATGGAGGCCAAGCTATTGATGGGCCGCCTTGGTTGAGGAGGAGTCTCCCAGATTTACACTCATTATTATGTAATGCCCCTGAAGGATTTTGGAATCTCAGAAATAAGTGGGAAAGATGGCCGGGTATCCTGGAGGATACAATATAGAGAGAGGCATGTATGGCCCCTAGATAAATCGGAATATCTTCCCAGATGATTGAAATACATTATTTGCGTATGACATACCTCACACCACAACGCCTTTGGTATGCGGGGGTATTCTTGCCGTACCCACTTGTGCCTTTTTCCACATGGTATGGCAGTGTCCAGTTGAACTGTCACCTAGACTGGTTTTGCTGGGCTTTGATGGGCCTCCTGGAGGACTTGGGAGGCATGCGGGGTCCATGCACTGGTGGGTATGGCAACAATCATTGCCAAAAGGGACATTGCCCGCAGGTGGAACTCTCCTAACCTGCCTAACTTGACTGAGTGGAGGGCTGCGATGGATTGGTTCGCCAAACAAGAAGAACTGATATATACAGCTTGAGTCTGTTCTAAGAAACATCAAAAGATATGGAGGAGATGGTGGGATTTTTATGGCCTGATGAATATCTTTGGAAATGTATTCTGTGATGCTGAGGGCTCATTGGGAGATATTTGAATTGGAGGGTGTGGGACAGGTGCAAAGTTCAACTGTTTTATGAATGTATACTTGTGAGAAATTGGGTTGTTGGTTGACTGGGGTGTGACGGTCTGGCAGCAACCACAATTCTTATTAGCGTAGGGTACAACAAACCTCAAATTAACCCATGCTCAACCCCCTGGTAACTTTCCACACTGGTTACCTTCTCATGCCAAGAGTCCCGTTTACATTGAGGAGGGCTGCGAGAAATAGGAAATGTTGCAGGAGGCTGTCGAGGAAATGTGAAGAGCCAGCCAGCCTTGTGGGCTGGCATTGCTTGAGCTTTTGCATTGGCTGTCCCAGCGAGTTGTCGATGCGGCACTGCAAAGAGTCGGGCTGAGGGAGCTTTGAGCTGATTTGCGGTGCAAGCAACGAGGTCTCGGTGTGAACGAGCCCATTCGTGGCTGCGCAGAACGCAACAGCTTGATTTCAGTACCTTTGAGCCACACCAATGGTCCAGGACCTGAGAGGCACACCTTGGGAGTCAGGAACTCACTGCAGCTGGGTCCAGGGACTGGTGCAGGATGTTGGGGAGCCTTTTATGTCCCTGAGACTCAGATCAGGAGGCCAGCAGACTAACTATTTGAGTCACTCTGGGGTCCTGGGTTCAAGATGAAGTTGCAGGCCCAGTTCTTCGTTCCCAAGAAAGAGGGCAGCAGGCAGTAGGTCAGCACAGCATGGCAGAAGTTCCTTCAGAGCAGCAGTCCAGCAGAGTGGCAGTCCTTTCAGCAGCACAGAAGTCCTGGATCCTGTCAAAGTATCCACAGGTACAGAAGTGTACTGAAGTGGTGATGTCTGAAGTCCAGTATTTATACACAGTTGAAGCTTCTAGTGGCAACCTTTGAAGTGCACATATGCCCTGCCTTCCTGGCCCAGGCTCCAGACTAGCTACAGGGGGTATGCAACCCTTAGTATGGAGGCAAGACACAACCTATTCAATTGTAGGTGGGGGTCGGCCCATCTCCTACCAACCATTCTGCCAGTGATGGCCCATCTAGTCACACCTGAGCTCCCCACTGTGTGTGGTAGTCTAGGAGGAATACACAAAACCCAACTGTCAGCTACACCCAGTCATGTGACACAGAAACAGGTTGCAGCACCAAATGACTTAGGCAACAAAATGGCAAATTTCTAAAAGTGGCATTCCCAAAATTGCAATTTAAAATCAAACTTTTAAATTGTGGTTCCAGAGAGGCCAAACTTGAAGGAGTGCCTGTTCCCATTTTAAAATTACAGTTATTAAATGTAATAAGGTAACTCCAATGTTATCGTAAGGCACAGGTAGGTCTTACAGTAATGAAAAAACAATTTGAGTTTTTCACTACCAGGACAGGTAAAACCTAAAAGAAAACGTCCTGCTTTTTAAATACATTGCAAAAGGTTTACTTTGTCAGGTCCAAATGGCAGTATAATACTGTACACACAGGTTCTAAAATGGCACGCCTGAGACGTGTTTAAAGTGCTACTTAGGTGGTGGCCCACTAGAAGCATTTAATTTACAGGCCCTGTGCACAGGTAGTGCCACTTTACTAGTGACTTACAAGTAAATTAAATATGCCAATCAGGTATAAGCCAATGTAACCATGTTTTAGAGAGAGAGCACAAGCACTTTAGCACTGGTTAGCAGTGGTAAAGTGCACAGACTCTTAAGGCCAACGAAAAACAAATGAGTAAAAATAGGAGGAGGAAGGCAAATTGCCAGTTCCAACAATACATTTCTTTCAAAACTAATAAAATGTGACTATAAACCATCTATGAACCATCCCTGTAGCTTATTTCAAACCCAACATACAGGATTAATAGATTTACCATATTTTAGCTCTGTCTTCATAGGCCCAGCTGTAGCCTTAATGGTGAAAATTGCTTTTGAGGGCTAGTCACTGCAGGAACATACTAACATTAAATTCTGTTCCACCTTTAAATACTAGGCACTCTACCTTGTGGGCTACAAAGCCTGCAGAGAGGTGGCCTACTTAATATTTATATGTTTCAGGGCTCCCTCCTGTGAAAAGGTTTATTTTGACTGGTCTGCCTTCAGAAGTCAGGCTACACGTTTAGACATGAATCCATGTTTCCCTCGTTAGCCTAGTGAATGGCACAATAGGTGTAGCATTCCACAGGTGACATTTAACTTTCTATGCCATTGGTGTATTGTCTTATACCATACACTATGGCCTTACTGGGAAGTTAAATATGCAAATTGGGGATTAAACAATGTTGCCATGTTTTAGAGGTCAGAGGATATACACTGGGAAATGGACAGCAGTACCCCAGGGTGCAGAGTTCAGAAACTAGAAGCATCAGTGCACAAAAAATTGGTGTAACCATGGAAAAAGGGGCATTTTCTCACATACTGTAAACACAAAACACATCTGGTGCAGGACATAATCACAGTCTGATGAAAGGTAGTGCCAAATTCACATAAGAGGGTAAAGCAGTGGAAACTTTGAGAATCAAAGAGCGATTACACAAATGTACGCAACAATTTCCTAACCTATAAAATGGACTGCACAATATATTTATATAAACCTCCAATCTTGAGGTACTGAAACATTATACTATCTCACCACAACAGCATTGCAAGTAACTCCTGTTCTTCTTCATTTCTAAGATCACCACTATGCAAAAAGCAACTATAGAACATGAATCTCCCACCCTTCCTTTCCTTTGACCTTGCCTGCATGCAGCACCAACATCACCACATTCAGTTACCGATATGCCTGGTATAGGCTTTAGATTCACTCACAATATTCAAGACTGCAAAAGTTGAAGCAAAATCCTCTTCTGCCCTTTGGTTCAAAGAGATTCCCTCTCTCTGGTCCCTGACCTCAGAAACCTAATTAACTCATCCCTGTGCGGCGTTCCTAAAAGTAAGGTGAAGTAGGCTGTGACTCCCTGATGTTGATGTAGTTCTGTGCTGACCCCATGTTCAGTCTAATCAACAATAATATTGAATCTACTGTTCTCATACAGAATGAGCAAATTCAAGCTCACAAAATATGTGGAGGATTATATGGAGTCAGACAGCTTGTTCTATGTACATTGGTCTGTACTGTGCATTCTTTTAAATGTCCAGTAAAAGAAGGTATGCAGTTCCTAACAGTAGAAGAGGGAGAGGACAACAGGACTGGGTGGTCTTCAGTCCCAAACCAAAAGTTACAAGAGGAATTCCTCCTATTGGAATTAGGGCCCTCACACACCCGGCAGGGTGTCATGCTTTATCATAGTGCGTGCTCCTTGTCAGGTCGGCACTGCAATACCTGACGGGCTCCCTATGAGGGGCTCTTTGCCGGAGATCTTTTATTCCAAAGTGCCGTTGGGTGCCGTGCGGGTGAGGGGCCTAGGTGTGTAGATGGATGTGGTAAGTGAATGCTCAAAGTGAGTATTAAAACGGGGTATGGAAGTTCTCCAGAGAATTATTTTAATCAGTGTGATTTCCAACCCGATTAAGAACAGGGTGGCGCACTACTGAAATAATGTTTCGGGATGGCGCAACATCAAGTGGTCAACATGTTTCTTGCCTGAATAGTCCTCAGATTTAGTGGCAATTCGTCAAGACCAAAGTTCTAAAAAGCTAT
Organism: Triturus cristatus; assembly: GCF_964204655.1. Lineage (NCBI taxonomy): Eukaryota > Metazoa > Chordata > Amphibia > Caudata > Salamandridae > Triturus > Triturus cristatus. Next base: position 993,891,233 of record NC_140580.1, read on the forward strand.
CTACATCGTGGTTGGTTGTCTGGTAATGTGACTCTGATAAACCAAACCTAAAACCTACAGTGCGGTACCTGAAATTGGATGACTGACCCCATTGGGGTTGGTAATGATCGTCAACAACTCTCGGCAGTGAAGACACTGGGAATTACCTAGTGTCGCTTGCTCAGCGGCAGGTACACCTACAGACCTACCCACTCACTGCCGGAATCGGGGTGGTCTTTTAAATGTTATCACGAACATAACGTTGGGGGAACCTTTACAATGGGGGTCATTACACTGGGAGAATATTTACATAGTATGTTTGCTGGTAACTGCATATAAACTGATTTAGATATATAAATTGAAATAGCAATATATATATATATATATGTGTGTATATACATATATATATACATTATTGCTATAAATGTGCTTTTCGTTATTTTGTGTAAATCTGTTCAAAGAGGTGCTCGTTGTGGTCATGATGTGGTTAAAAAGTTAGGTATATCTGGACGGTTGATGCTACAGGAATACTGCGGGAGTTCTGAGGTACCGAAAATTGAAAAAATAAGGCCAACTGATTGGCTGAGGGAGGTTTTTTCCTATCGGCCTTTAAGGTATCACAGGAGATCTGATTGGCTGGCCGAGACTCGGAGAAAACTGTTGTGACCACCATTATAGGACTTGGTCTGTGTGTCTTGAAGTTATAAAAAAAAGATATAGGAGGCAGAGTAGGGATACCCTGGCCCCCTGGCACTTGTGGGAGAGACCAAGAGGGATCCACCTTGACTCAAAATAAAAGAAAATGTTTTTTCTATCAGTAGTACCACTGTACTCCAGCAAAAATAAATAAAATAAATTTAAATGAAAAACAACATTTGTTAAAGTAACGATATAGTCAGGTGTTGACATGAGATAAATATGTAATTTGAGATATCCTCAGTGATGTCATTAATGATGTCATTTAACATGTGATGAATGATGTAATATATGAGGTAATAAGCAGTGCATGTCGGGGCACAAATTATAGTTAGTGCAGTAAACTATAACTAGTGCACTTTAGTGTTTTTTTAATTAGTTTCAACACCTAACTACAACTTAATTTAACATTAATTTGTTTAGTGAATTGCTAGGTTTATTTTTTAATGTAAGCTAAGTTCTTTACCATACCTAAGTATAATGTCACTTTAACCATTGGTGTTTCAGGGTTGTTTTCAGTGAATACGTGTGTGTGTATAGTTTTGTATTTTCTTTAACGAGAGACATGTTCAATGCAGCAAACACCACCAGGCTCAATGTGCGATGGACCTGTTTATCATACCATCGAGCATTCTAAGAAGGGCTGCACAGGCTGATACATAGAGATGAAATATTCTGTCATCCTGCAATTGAGAGAATGCATGGTCTTTCCACTAACAACATAGTCTGACCTCTAACAAGGCACTGTCACAGAAATGGTATCTCAAACTGACTTAAAACTCAGCATAAATCCTTGTTAGACCAACTGCGCGGTGGCTCAGCTCATAAGATGATATTTTGAAAATATCTGTGTAAATCACAACTTTCACACTTATACTTGAGTGCAAAAATGTGCTTAGTGGTGAAATCATAAGAAATTGATAATACGTGCAAAAATATCAAAGCCATAGTTGAGCGGGTGGGTCCAATATGTGGTGGCAGTAATAAGATAAGTAATACTCTGATGGTTGAAATATAAGATCTACTTTAGGCCAAAGCCTTTTGTATAAGGGCCAAAATACCACAAATTCTGAAGTGGACATGGGGGACTGAGATAAGCCACAATGCTACAAGATAGAATGGCTAGTAACTTCAAAAACACTGGATGAAGCTTAAATAGATGATTGATGGAACAGATAAAAAATTCATAGCTCACCCTAGTCATGTGGAATGCACTTTCAGAATTGTAATCCAATAAGAATAGACTGAAAACAGGGTGCAACATTAGTTGGGTCTACAGTAATAGACAAACATGATCTCTTCATGCTTTGGAGCTTGTTGTCTTAAAACTATGGGCCAGATGTACGACCATTTCAAATTGCAACTCACAATTTGCGCTCAATTGCGAGTTGCAAATTGCGAGTCGCAATTTGAAATGTACAACAGTGTCTCAGACACTGTTTGCGATTCCCAATGGGGTCACAAAATGCGAGGCGCATGAATATTAATGAGACACTCGCAATTTGCGACCCCATTGGGAATGGCTGGCCCTCCCAGGGATGGTGGCCTGCTGGGCTCAGTAGACCTCCATGTCTGGGACTGCTTTTAAATAAAGGAGTTTTTTTTTTAAATGCAGCCCATTTTCCTTAAAGGAAAGATTTCGTTTCATTTTTTAAGGGCAGGCAGTGGTCTCTGGGACCACTGCCTGCCCCTAAAAAATATTTTCCCCTGCATTTGCAAAGGGGAATGGGTCCACTGGGGACCCCTTCTTTTTTGCGAGTGCATTACCACTTGACGAGGGTGGTAATTTGCGAAGGTTTTGCGGCCGCAAAACATTCATACATGGGGTTGGGGTCGCTATTTGGAAGGGAATAGCAACTCGCAATTCCTAAATAGCGAGTCGCAAGTAATTGCGACTCGATATTTAGGAATTGTACATAGCCCTTTCACCCGCATGCAAAATAGTATCGTACATTTGGCCCTTTATTTCTTTCTAATGGCTTCTGGTGTTTATCATTGCTAGAAATTCTTGCTAAATACTGTATGATTAGTATTTGATTTCTATGGAGCAAAGTGTAAATATCTTGAAAACAAAAGTTGTGAATCTAATCCATTAAAAAAGGCAACAATGAAGAGATGTTACACAAAAGAGTCATGAGAAAAAACCTGCGTGAGAGAGGCTGTAATGAATGTATGGAAGTTTATCCAAAAGGCACATTAGAGCAAAATCAATACAGAATTTAAGAAAATAATCCCCTAGCAGACAAGGGGATTCAAAATGTGAAAGATCAAAAACAAGGCTGCTCAATGGGGGAACATCTGGAGTATGGCATGTGGTCCAAAAGCCTGCCACGTCAGTGGAGGCTCATGCACTCTGCCTACCATGCATCCATTGGGGCAGTAGGTACTATAGGATGGGGCAAATGTTGAGCGGGTGACTGATTTTTTTCCCCTACTCAGCGTTTTTGCAAGTCCCCAAACGGGAGTTTGTTTGTGCAAACCAAAATAATTAATGAGCCCTGAGGCACAGAGAGTTTTCTCTTTGCGCTATTATGCCTGTTGTGACTTTCCCGTCTCTCACACTGCAGTCAAGGAATGGGCACCAGTGACGGTCGCCCTGTCTTAATTAGTGGAGGGTGAATGCCACTGTGGTCTGGTGCCCCAGTTCAGACAGGCCATCAGCTCAAGGGTATCCAATGATGGAGCCAGTTGAGGTCCTCCCCAATCAGAAACCCTACACTTCCCCACACTTCCCCAACCTTAAATGAAGCAGGGAGACTTCGGGATTGGCGGGTTAGGAGAACCAGAAATATATGGTGCCCTATCATACTAAACTAAATAAATCCTAACTTACTTATTATGTCTGCTGAGGAAATCCAAAATGATGCCCTAATGGGAGTGTGTGCACCAATCGGATTTCAGTGTTGTGTGGTATTTTGTGCAGATGGTAATTATCATACACGATAATGTTTTTGACCCATTATGTCAGGAAAAACTAGGCAAAATTTGCCAGGAAAAAATAGGCAGAAAAAGGTGAAAATGTTGAAAATCAGTAGAGAAAATACTGGTATTGCATATTATGCTTCATTCCAACAAGTGGAATATGTTGTGCTCATCATACCCATTAAATACAACAGCCGAGGATAGACGTATTTCCTAGGTGCTGAATGAAGCCCCGAGCAGAGTATGGTGTTAGTGTAGTAGGAAATGTGGAAGAAGAGGTAGCTCTGACGGTACTCCCATCAGTATTTGTCTCTCTGCAATTGCAACAAAAGCAGGGCCCAAAGGAGCTAATGGGGGTGGAGATGGTATTGTGCAGTGCATCAGTGACATTTTATTCCCCAAGTTTTCTGGCTGTTAATCTGTCTGCAATTTCTTATGCCCCAGGATTCAGGCCTAGAGCTAACTCACCGGCGTAATCGTTCCCAAAACTCAAACTCAACAGACGAAGTGGACGACCACATCCAGTATGCAAGCGCGTTCAACAAGTTTGCCTCTGAATTCAACCAACTTTCAGATGAGCAGAAAATTGAAATGGGTCATCACCTGGAGGACATGTTGATCTTTTGCAACTTCCACGGGCAGGAGTGCAACTCCAGGTGAGGGAGTGAACTCTGTCTTTTCTTCACCTAATGTAAAACACTGTCCAAGGTCAAGACTCAAAGATAATACCAGTCTTAAGATGTTGACACAGGTAGTTGGGGAGGAGTGAGGGGAGGAGGTGAGGGACAACATAAGTAATACCTTAAACTAATACAATTTTGTCAGATGCATATTTAAAGTCTTCCAATGAGGAACTGCTTTCAAAGTTATTTCCAAAATTAATTTTTACCCAGTTTAGTTTAAAGGTGGTATAAGTAATAAACAAGTGCCTGGGAAGTTGCCAGAGGGGTAATAGCTGTCCCTGAGTGCTGTCACCATACGGAACATTTCTGGCACTCGCATCTTGACCAGGAAGCTCGGGACTCCAACATATCGCCTCACTAGGATCACTTGGATCCCCATCACCAGCAAATTGTCCCCTCTCGATCTCTTCGCTTCCGCCGGCTATTCATCACCCTCTAAGGCCCACCGGTACATCAATTTACCTTCAACCCTGCCCTTACAGTCCCGGCTCGGGACATCATCTTCTGCTGCCTTTCTAGACGTTCCCCGGCTGCTTTCACCCCTCTGGCAACTTCCCAGGCACTTGTTTATTACTTAGTCCTGATGAGAACCCAAAACCTAGCCAGGGATCGAAACGTCGTCAACACATACATCTTCAACTCCAAAACTGTAATTCGTATCTAATTGTGGAGTATGAGATGTTCATTTTGATTGTGACTTTCTGCTTATTTACATTTTCATAAATTGAAAAGTCACCTTTTTACGTCACTTGCCAGCGGTAAGGAAATCGGCTGATTTCCCATTACCTTGTCACGTCCTGCTCACTCACTTTTTGCTTAATAATCTTTGCGTTGAATTTAATTGTAATTGATTGTAAAATTGTGATATTGTAACTATCTACCTTTTTTGGGACCATTGTTCTTCCTAGCATATGTCCACCCTCAGTCCTTTCAGACTTTTAGGGTCTCCTTGTTCTTTTTTTGGATAACTGTAAAGTTTGCAAAATTGTACGTAATACCAAGGAGATTGTTTGGGCAAACAAAAAGATATGAAAAATACAGAAATTAATAACTTGTAAAACACAGTTTGTAGTTTATGTTATAGAGTGCCCATGCCACTTAAAGTCCATTGGGAGCACAATTTGTGAACTCAGAAAAAGAATTTTAGAACGCGTGAGAGCCACCATAGCCAAGGATCGAAGCAATGCTGTTGCTAAACACATGGAACAAGAACATAACAGAGACTGGAAACAGTTAAGATTTTATGGTATTGAATCCGTAGAACAACATGTGAGAGGAGGAAACCGTGAAAGAAAATTGCAGCAAAGGGAATCTCAGCAAATACTTGCACTACGAACATATATGCTGCACAGTCTTAACCAGGATGAAGAACTTTACGTACATTTATAAACTAAGAATCCATTTGCTTCGCTTGCCCTGCATTTTGGTCATAGACCATATTTTAAAGTCACAATTTTTTTAATTTTTTTTTAAAGTTTTTATTATTTTCTTTGTAAACAAACCAACATTTTTTTTTTTTTTTTAAATAGTTATCCGTTTCCCATTGGAGGGAATATAGCAATATTGTGTCAATCATAATAACACAATGGCCGAATGAAAAGAATAATCCTCACCAGAGGGGAGAACCCCTTATGGCCACATATGCAATAATGTTTAGGTAAACTTATATTATTGTGATTATCATTGTGATTCTATTTAAAACTCTAAAATTGATAGCACATAGTGAATTTAACTGGAATTATATGTACCAGAATGTCAAGTACCTTCCTTTGTTTGATTTTTTTTAAAATGGTTTGTCGTTTGGACAGGAAGTCATGTGACTTGTTTCAAAAATAAGTATGTCGCGTAAAATCGGTAAATTCAACCGTGACCAAGGTCTCATCGTTTGTTGCTGTGATTTTACCCGTGAAATGAAATAACAAGGATTAAAACCGCTGTGAAACCTCTTCGTGAGTGCACTCCATTTGTCCTTTCCGAGTGGGAGGATTCTTTTGGAAATAAATCACAGCTGGGCTCAGCCGAGGAGTTGTGCACCGCCTCAAACATGGGACGCTACATGCAGCAAAAAGCGAGCCTTACTTTGAAAAAAATAAGTATATAGCGCGGAAGCACGGAAACGCCATAACCTGGGCGGAAATCGGCAAAAGCTGGGTCGGAGGACGCGGTGGAAACCGACAACACGCAAGGTAGGCGAGTGACAGCGCAACAGGGGTAACGGTTGTGCATACACGCGTACGAGGCAGCAAAGTATATTATAATTGAAACCTCAGAACGCGTAAATAATACATCGTAATAATGATGTCTGGAGATACGTTAAGAGATAGAGAAGCGGCAGCTTTGGAAATGTTCAGTGATGTAACCGTTACTAAGTTGTTGACACAGCCACACAATGAGGAAAACAATAAAAGCAACAGCACTTTGAAAGACATGTTTAAACAGTTGGAGAAACATATGCGCCAGGAACAAAGCAAATGGTGGGAAACAAAGTCTTTACAAGGATACATTGATGTAGGGCGTATACCTCGTGGGTTGAGAATCTTCATAGCACCTAGCTATGAAAACCCTAATCCAAAAATGATGCAGGAATGGGCACAATGCAATTTGGAATCATCTAGGAATTTAGTTCTGATTTTAATCAAATACGCTGAGATCGACCGTGCTACTCTTTTGGAACAAATTGACAAATTAAATGAAGAGATCGGAAACTATGAAAAAACAGAGGCTAATCAATTGCAAATGGACAAATTGCGCGAAGGAATGACAATACGCCTTAAAAAAGAGGAGGAAAAAATAAAAGAAAGAAAGGCTTATAATTTCATTAGAGATAAAAATGACTATGAATTGGGACAGATTTTTACTTTCTCATGGAAATATGACACAATACGACAGACCAAGGCAAATACAAAAGATGGCCAAATAAATGATTCATCACAGGGTGACAAACAAACAGCACAAACATCCAATTCGGATTTAAGCTCTGCCATGGATAGCGGATCTGACTCTGAATTAAGAAACAAAACAGCTAGTACCTCACAATCAGTACCTGAACCAGGTGATGAAATCAATTTTTTATGCATGGACAGACGGCAGACATTATGTCCAAGAGTTCAATCAATCAGAACCCAAGTCACAGAAACTACAAACGTAGGCAGAGGCGCAAAGCGCGACTTCGGTTCATCAAATCCCAGGAGGCAAGCCATGGGAAAATGGACACAAAAGTAATAAAAGGTAATGAAACAAATCAAACTATCATCAATTTGGCAAATATCAATCTATACAAAGCGGAGGAACAAATATTAAGCCTGGGTTTATCATTTTGTCCGGAAAGCAACTTCAATTACTCACGAACTAGGATGGACATCTATAGATGTATAAGAAAGTTGAAACTTAAGAAACATTTCTTGATACAAGCCAAAGAAAAAACAATAGAAATTGACAACATAGAAAATCCAGTCACGGTAGAGGAGGCAAGAACAACACAGAATGAAACCAATCAAGAAGTATCATTACTGGATACATTGAACGACTTATGGTCTGAAGGCAATATACAAATGGATCAGGACTCTACAAAGAGACTCAATGACAACATCATACCAGAACATAAGAAAGTTGAGAGAGCAGCAATTCCATCACCCTTTAAAGCTAAATTCACGTTTACACCGATTAGCCAAAGAGATTCTATTGATGTCTTTAATGAACATTTAACTAGCGCCATCAAGAAATTGCACTATAAAGTACAGAATGAGAAGACCAGGTACAACAAACAATCAACAGAATATCACAAACTTATGTCGAGACTGGAAAAAGATCCCTCAATAGTCATTAGAAACTCTGACAAGGGAGGCAATATTGTCATTTGGAGCAAGACAGAGTACACAAAAGAAGCTCTGTCCCAACTAAACAACACCAATTGTTACACAAGGGTGAATGGAATAGATCTAAAAGGAATACATCAACAATACTATACAAAATTACTATCCTGGAAAACCAAAGAATCAATAACTGAAGAAGAATACAATTTCTTAAAAAATGACTATCCTGTTACACCATCAATGTACTTTATACCCAAAATACACAAGGACAAGAACAAACCACCCGGTAGACCCATCATATCAGCTTGTGGGAGTCTTCTGGAGCATACTTCACAATATGTGGACTTTTACTTACAAAGCCATGTGCAAGGTTTAGCTTCATATGTAAGGGACACAGGGGACTTTTTATATAAACTCAAAGATGTGGAATGGCAAGAGGATTATATGATGATGGCATTAGATGTCACATCACTATATACGAGCATTAGACACAAAGATGGGATTAGAGCACTCCAATATTATTTAAGATCTGATGAGGCTGAACTAACAGGCCATAGCAATATGTTAGTAGAGATGGTCGAGTTTTGTCTGACAAATAATGTCTTTATGTTCAACAACTTACATTTTCAGCAAACAACAGGAGTAGCCATGGGAGCCAGCTTCTCCCCTAGCTATGCCTGTTTACACATGGGCTGGTGGGAGGAGCTGGTTTTAGCCAAAGAATTTGAGGAAATCATGAAAAAGAACATAATTGTTTGGCTACGTTTCATTGATGACCTTTTTATTATATGGAAGGGTACTGAACAGGAGGCACAGACCTTTATGAATTCAATCAATAACAACAGTTTGAATTTACAATTTACAGGCTCTATTAACAACACATCTGTACATTTTCTCGACACTAACATTTATATTCGTGACAGTAAAATCCAAACACGACTATATCGCAAGGAAACGGCGGGCAACTCAACATTACACAGTTCCAGTGTCCATCCACGACACCTGATCAATAGCATCCCCTACGGGGAAATGCTTAGACTAAGGAAAATTAATAGCAATGTGAGTACTCTAAGACAAGCACAAGATGAGGCAAAAAACAGATTCTTAGTTAGGGGCTACTCACGCAAAACAGTAGAAGGGGCGATAGATAAATCCATGAATATGAATCGATCTGATCTAATCAAACCTAAAATAAAGGGACAACAGACATCATTAATAAGTTATACTAATGATAATAGTAAACGTGAATTTCGGATTATCATGGATTACAACAAGCAGCACAAAGAGTTACGCAATATTATCACAAGCCACTGGCCCCTGATACTAAGTGATCCAGTCTTAGGACAATCATTGCCACAAAGAGTATCTATCACATATAAAAGGGCCACATCGATGAGGGACAGACTAGTAACAACAACTCCTGAATTAATTGAAACTTGCAGCTGGCTTAAATCTCATAATGGATTTTTTAGATGCAAAACATGCAAGGCGTGTCAATTGGGTGTAAATAAAACATCATACACAACACCATTTAGTCAGAATGAGATTAAATAAAAAAACTACTTACATGCAAGACAGAATATGTTATATATGTCCTGATATGTCCTTGTGGGCTACAATATATCGGCAGTACTAAGCTACAAGCTCACAAACGGATTTTACAACATATCAGAGCTATAAACAATCATGACAGCACATATCCTGTAGCCAGACACTTCCGTGAATGTCATAACTCCAGGAGTCAAGAATTAAAATTCTTTCTAATAGACTCAGTACCTCCAAGCAGACGTGGAGGCAATAGGGAAGCAAAGCTGAGAAGATTAGAAACACAATACATCCTTGAGTTAGATGCAAAGACTCCAGGAGGCCTTAATACCACGGAGGATTTATATACTTGCATATAATAGTTTGTTTACCCAAACCAACTTGCATTGTTTCCTATGATATTAATAACACATTTTAAGAATTTTTAGGTGTTTGGTCTTAAGTGATGATTTTTTAGAAACATTTTGTATATCTTTTATATTTATTTATTTATCTATATATTTATATATTAATGCATTTATTGCACTACACATATGAGATATATGCTCCGCATGACAACCCAATGTAAATCTCCTAGACTAACATCCTACTGCAATTAACATGTAAAGAATGTATACAAAAAAATAAAAAACAGTCTAACTCAACTATTTGGATATCCATATTTGGATATAAGAGGAAATTGAAGTAGTCATACAAATATATAGGAAAACAATTGTAACAACTACATCAATGAAGGGAATTTTAATGAACAGCATAATTTTTATTATTAACAAAAAATTTTTTTTATGTTCAGCACTTGTATTTGCACAGACCTTGCACAATTTGCACATTAAAGATAATAGGCATAAAATTACAAAATCACAGTACCAGCTCATATTATGCCAAGGAGAGCAATAATGAACAATAAGAAATTATTCTGGCATTATGAATTAATAATGCCCTGCACCCCACCGCATTTAAGCAAACACTAAACATGATGGTATTAAATTATAATTATAAAATAAAGAACACAAATTATTGAGATGCAAATAAAACTTGAAATTTGCAAGCTGTGGCATGATTTACAGTCTAGTCACATGGGGTAGAGGAAAGCATAAAATGGCTGGGATTTAGAGGCAAGCATTTGCAGTTTATTTACATATTTGAATGTATGACGATATGATTTCAAAAACGATAAAAATTGCATTTATGCATAGAACTGTTATCGATCAAAATTCAAAGTTGAAATACAAATGTATATGCACTTTTATTCTGAATGTTTCCTCTATGCCTATGATCATGTGCAAACCATGTACCTATCACCAAGCACAGCGTCACTTTAAATATGCAAAAGATGTAAAAAAAAACGTTACCATGTGATCAAGACCAGGATGAGTTGAAACGCGTAATGGCGGAGGCATCTACAAAAATAAACACGTAATTTTTGCACTACGATTGTGGTCCGTGTCCGTGTGTGGCTATTAAGGCAGAGGCGCTGCGGATTCGTCTATATATATATATGTATATATATATATATATTCCAGACGCTCCATATTTCTCACAACACACTCCACATAGTGCGGTTTGAAGATATTTATTTTCAATTACTACATTAGCAGACACAAGTGTCTACGCGTTTCGGCTCCCACTGAGCCTAGTTCACAAACTAATGCATCTACAGTCCTTGAGAGCATGGAGTACTAAACAGAGAATGTGGACTAATAGCTCAACGACTACACACACAATACATGGTGGCCATCTTATAACATGTGAACAGTGATTCACAACGTAAGCAATTTCCATGATTTGTCAAGAAAAAGCAATGTCTTAACAAAACCAGTGTGCTGTTTCATAACATTCCATAGTTGAAAAATTAATGAAAAAAATTACATTAAAATGATACAATAGAACAAATCTTAAAATACATGTCACTTTGAGCAGCAAATATCTTTCTTTGAGAAAATTGCCAATTTTATCATTGATAGTCATTAAGCCCCATTGGACAGTCATTGCCTATGATTTTTTTAAAATTATTAGTCCACTAATATCATATATTAATAAAGGGAAGACAACCTGTGTAAATATCTTTAAACCGCACTACGTGGAGTACCGTCTATGTTGTGAGAAATACGGAGTGTCTGGAATATTAATCGCCCGGGCACAGGCTATCAACTTGCACCTGCGTCGCCTTGGCGGCACGCCGCACCCACACTGCTAGAGTCTTATATATACATATATATATTCCTATATATATATATATATATTATATATACATATTTAAATGTATATAATATAGAGAGCTATAGCTATACAGAATGACTCTTTATGGAGAACAAGGGCACTCTTTTAGACTACAACAGTAAACAGCAGTTTACTGTCTTTATCTTTGGTTATAAGTTGTGCTAACAACGGTCAGCATCTTGAGTCTCCATCCTGATGATTCTGACATTATTCCAACCTAACAGCAACTGTATTTAACACTGTCAGGTCAAGTTAGTCGGATGTCATTCCCAATGTCACGCTCCCTTACCATACTTCCCTTCTTCTCTTCTTTCCTTGTCCCCATTGTGCCTTACTAATCTCACTCTCGCATGCTTTTTCTTCCATACTTCATTATCTACCCTCTTCCTGAATCCTACTTGATAGGTTTTTGGGAAACTGCTCCCCCCCTTAATTCATTCACTCTCCCTTCTCCTCACCTGTTCGTGTTAGCTTTTCCTCCTCCTCTTCTTGTACTCCAAATGTTCTTTCCAAGCCGTCCATGTTCTTCCTTCCTATTTCCTTGTTCATATCCGAGCCCTAATAGACACAGAAAACAGTGAACTGCATGTTTTGTTTCTTAATACTCTCCACAATCCTTCACACTGTGTTCTTTTCTTCAATCAAATATATTTTCGATATCAGATGTTTTAGAAATGATGCTGACTTTTTTTATTCTTTATCACATTGGGTGCACTATTTTATTCCTGTTCCAAGTGGTGAAATTAGTATTTTTATTACAATTTGACTATTCATCAACTTAACCTTTAATCAAATTAAACTTAGTAATTAGTCATTCGTTATTTTTTGAAATCATGAAATGTCCTTGTTAATAACAACGACAAAAAGCATATTTGACTTCCTGATCAAAATACATAATATGTATTTATCTCCTTTCGGATGTTACACAAAAATTGTTAGTGCTAAAAAGCTTTTCACCAATCGCGGATGAAAAACAACCGAAGAGCTGCTTTTTGGCCAATTAACAATTGTATGAGGGTGCACTTTGGCACAGAATGTATTATTTTCAATCCAAAGTGCAATTATGTTTATTAATGTATGTTAACAAAAGTCATTGCAAAAAAAATAGACCACAGCCTTTTTGTTTTTCAAAAAATGAACCTGATTTTGTAAAGTTAGAACAAGTCGCTTTTATTAACAGGCTATGGCCTTATTTAGAGCTTGAAGACAAATGTGGTGGATAGCCCATCCATCATACTATAAGCACTATATAGCCTATGACAAGTGTTATACGGTGGATGGGATCCTATGCACCAAACTCTAAAGTCAGTGGAATGAAGTATTCTGTATAATCAGGAGGCTGAAAATGGCTACTAACCCCTTGCTGTCTGTCCAACTATGTACTCCTAGTTGAACTGCTAATTGCCTACTTAGAGAGGTTTTCTAAAGGCTTCCGGTTGGCAATATGGGTTTTGGACACTGGATTATTCATGTCTTCCAGATAAAAACAGAATAATCACAGAAACAATGTCACTGCTCAAAAAATATATCAGCTGAGGTCAAAATCAGACGAAACCAATTAATAACAATAGTCCCCAAAATGCATGTGGAATCAACTAGTACTTCCTTCTAGAAATTATTTAAATGTCCAAAACCACTTGCAATCGTGCTTAGGACTTCTAGTGCAAAAACTAACAAAGTGTTCAAGGGAAAACTTGATTAAATCTCAGCTACTGGTGATTGCCTAAGGCTGCATTCCAGACCATCCTTTATCACCCACTACGCCACCCTATACAGAGACCAACCCTATGCAAATCAGTCTTAGCCCTGCTCCAATAAGAACAGTTCAGCCTTTACTGCAGCCTGATCTCTCCAGCCAGGAACACAAACAACCCCAGTCTCAAACAAACAAGGAACAGGCATGTGGTCCTGGGTAATTACCAGTGGCTGAGATTAATTCAGTTGTTCCACCCATCACCTTTTTGCTTTCTTCAAATCTATGCACTATCACATACTCCCCCAAATAGTACCCATATTTTGTGAGGGTATGATCTCACTATTTATATACTCAACAAAATGTACTTAAGTATAGGCCTTATTTAGAGCTTGGCTGAAAACGTGGTCAATATCAATAATCCTGTCCACAATATCATGATGTGCCATTGGCTAAAATGTTCTTGTTATACAGCAAATGGTACATTCGCCACTTTTGTGATGGAGTAGCCCATAAGCCAAACACTAAATAATGCCACAAGTTTCCATAGTGGGCGGTCGGAGGATTTGAATAGGATTACAGAAAATAACAAATGTTTCTTGCACAACCTATTTTTAGTTTTTGATTCTGCATGGGTATGTCAGATACCCATCACAGCACCTGCACTAATTGATGGACAAATAGATTCTGAAATATTCGGGCAGCTTATTCTGCTTGCAACAAACCCCGTTCCAGTAAAAGCAGAACACTCCCATAATAATTCATGTAAAATCTTATTTCGCTAGCATTACCCATTTACTTATAATCTGTTCGATATATGAGCCATCGTGTGAAGAAAGTTGCACCAGTCTAATAGAGTTAACAGAGCTTTGAAATTGTATTTTAGTTGATGCTCCACACTTTTCTCAGGGGAAACAGCCTTTACCACGAAGGCTTTTCTAGGCGTTACGTTTACAAAGGTACACTTACCTCGTAAACGTCTTTACAACGCGTATTGCTTCCACGCCCGTCTTTACCACGCAAGCAACGTCTTCACGGAACGTCTTCTTCCTCATCCGATTCAGTCCTTTTTTAGTGTCGGCGACGACGTGAGAAAAAGGCAAAAAAAAAGAAAAAAGGGGGCTTGGGGGGGTCTCCCCCCCCCAAAAAAAAATGCGTGGTAAAGGAATAATCGAGGTAAAGGATATGCGTAGAAAAATCATTCCGTTGTAACGCATGCGTGGTAAAAGCATGCGTTGCAACGGACTGCGTAGTAACAACATATATTCTTTCTCAGAGGTCGAAGTGGGTGGGATCAATTGGGAACAATGTTCCCAAGACCTCATAGCACTCTCTAATCCCCACTTCACCAACCATGGCTCAATTCCTTCTGTACATTCACAGACATCCGCAGTTATTTCATAATCAACTGAGCTTTCATAACATAAACATGCACATTTCCCACCAATTAGTTTAACTTGGTTTTTTTCGATTCATGTGTGTGCTATGTTTTATATGTTATTACCGGAAGGTGAATGGAACACAAAATAGTTAAACAATATTTACTCACTTGCCCCATCTCTGACCCCACCCACACACTCTCTGACCTCACCCTCAAAGCACAGATCATCATTTCCTCACTTTTCTGAGCACTTCAACTGCTGTTTTCCTCTGTTGTACCATGCAGGTAGACCTTTTGGGGAAACAAACTAAAATCATGGAGCAGGACCTATTCCCTGAGATGCTGCACTTCATTCTTAAAGATGGCTCCCACCACCTAGTCTCACTTGGAGGACTCTCCTTTTTAGGTCTCGGCTAGAGAAGGCTGCGCTTGCGCAGTCTCGCTTGCGAGATTTAATGACTTGGAGAAGGGGCTTGAACCCGCCCCTCTTCTCTCCTCTTCTCCATTGGCTGGCCTCTTAAATGCTGGCCAGCCATTGGAGAAGAGGTTTGTCTCGCAAAACAAGCTCCGTCCTTTTCGGATTTGGGGCGTGTTTTTTCCGATGTTTTCTCTCGGTGTGTTTTTCTCTCCTCCAGCCAATGGCAAGAGGAGAGAAAAAGAAAAACACGCCCCCGAATCCGAAAACGCCACTGCGTTTCTCCGAGGCATTTCTGCTTCACCTCGGAGAAAGGCAGTGGTGTTCCTGGCATCCTCTCACCCTTCTGTCGGCTCCCGTGTCTGGTCGCAATGTACTTCTTTGGTAGGTACCTCTTCTCTTCTCTCAGTGACTTTCTTAGCCGGGTCAGCGCACGCGGAGACGGCTGCAGTCTCAGTTAGGCGAATCGAGACTGCTGTGTATGACATTATTGCGGGATTGGAATAAGGCGACTGTTTGATAAAAATGCATGCCTGGCTGAAATCTAGTTGAGTGTTTCTCATCACTGATCAAATAAATCTCGAGGAACATATACGTGGCACGAGTGATCTTTAAAGACACGACAACAACTTTCACATACTGGCTCTTCGTTTATTCTTCTAAGACTGCCTTACGAATACATTTACTATTTTTCAATTTTTGCAGACTTCTTTCGGTCACTAAAATAGCTCAATTTCCAACCCGGGCCAGTAGCTAATAGTTTAACCTCTTTCAGTCATAAGATATTTGTTTGCTACCAAGTGTTGGCATACACACCCCCTCAGCTGACGACCCCCACAGGTGTTGCGGACTGTCGGTGCTGCGCAACCCAAAAGCAGTAAAACAAAAAAGCTAACATTGGAGATAGGGTTTTACAACTTAAAATATCTAACCCGTAAAACTACGTCTCCTCACTATTACTTCCGCCCACTTTCAGATGGCCGCTCTACCAATGACGGAACCATTAGATGGGAACAGTCGTCCTTTTCCCACTGTAACATGGAGGTGTTGCTACTTCCGCCCTTTTCAAAATGGCGGCGCTCGCGTCCTTCAACCGGTGCTTTCGCAATTTTCCAGCCCTTTTCCCGTCTGGTGCTGCCGGGTACCACGCTCAGCCCAGGCGCCATGGTCTCGGCGGAGTACCCCCTGAGGATCCGGAGTGCCCCTGGAGAACGGGTCCGCGCTTCAAAGCACGATTGTATGGACATCAGGGGTGCGGCCTGAAGTACTATGGCCGAGCCCGCTTCAGCTCAAGGAACTGCAAGAAGAGGAGCACAAGTGGTTTCCTTCCTTGCAGGAGATGCAGGAGTGCATCCGGGTCCGGGAGGAGCAGGAGGCCAGAACAAGAAGGGAGAGGTACTTTGGCTTAGAGAGGGTATTTGGAGAGGACATGTCGTTGCTCTGAGTAGGTCTTATACCACACTTGTGTCATCTATAAGTTCCCTGGATGTGTTATTAGTCTGCCTAATGGTATTCAGTTTGTCGACTATAGAAAGATGGAAGGCTGTTCTGGCTGACTATAGAGTTTGTGGACGGAGAGAGTCTGGGTGATGCAAAGAAGAGACCACGGTTACTGATGAGGCGGGTGGCAAGTTAGGGGGCTCGTGGTACTGAGGTTAAACAAAGAAGGAAGCTGATGGGAGATATAATTTATGCAGGTGAAACGTCCTAATAAAGGTGAGGAGAACACTACGAAGGGCAAAAGATCTGTATAGACACCAAGACGATGTTCATTATAAGGTCGAGAATAGTATATAGATTAGAAGGAACGCGTGGAACTCGAAGGTGGTACACGGGCCTTCTGCCAGAAAGTACTAAGGGAGAACGTTCCTTAAGGCTGGATATTAGGTTGAGGTTTTGAAACAGGACTAGGGGTGTTAGAGAGGTACAGGAAAGAGTACTGGAAGTCCGATTAGGGAGAAAAGAAGTTCACATACTGGGACACAGATTGGGGAATGGTTGAAGGTGGGTCAAGCAAATGCACTGAAGCTAATTGGGAGTAGTGTTGATCATGAGTAGTAAGAAATTAGTTCGGGGTGGGAATGAGCGGTTCTGAGAAGCTAAGTGATGATGGCAACTGAAGTCGGATGTAAAAGGCACTGGGTGGACACGGAAGGAGTGCTGGAGCTGGACAGGGTAAGTAGTGAGCCACAGAGGACTAGCCCTGGCGTGGACCAAAAAAGGAGCGCCAAAACAAGTAGCAAGAGGTAAATCAAAGCCTCTGGAATTGGGCAGTATAGGTACTCCGAGGTCAAAGGAGGGACGATCGCATTATTTCTCCGTACGATCTAGACTAGTAACCTGTGGTCAGCTGATTTCACCTCTTTTCGAGTACCCGTAGCACAGGGGCGTGTGACTACAAGGAGTCACGCTTGACTGTCTCTATAAATCTAGTGTCCTTGCATTTACTGTTTATTTATCCGCATGTTTGTGTAGTAAAAAGGGATTCATACATTGGTCTGTATTATTGTTCAGGTCTTGTATGAAAGACATGGGCCACATAAGAGTTTCATTGTGAATTGTGCGCGCAGAGGCTAAATGAGCTTTAGTGTCTCATCTCGAAAGAAGGAGCAGTCAGTTGGCAGAAGCTTCTCTTACATTGTGGACAGACCTGGAAGACAATATCTCATGCTTTGCTGAGCATGCCAGTGAGGAAGTACCAGCTAAAAACGAAGATATGATTTTTGAACCCCAAAAGGTGGCATTTTATAGAAACGGCAGCTTATTCGGCGTTAGGGGACACTGTGTTGTGAGAGAGAAGCCAATGAAGGTTTTGGGACCCTGTTGGGTACGTGCTAGCCATCTCTGTTCCTTATGATGAAATTGCACACAATCTTAGGGGCAAATAAGCTTTCCTGCAGTGCAATTCATGGTGCTTTTTGAAAGCTGTATGTTATTGCATCTGAATAATAAAATAATGTCATGAGCAATGCCAATAGCTCTAACTTTAACAATGCCGAGACCATTGCATTGTAAATGCTTGTTTCATTCCTTTTCAGCTTCTTTTCAGGATTCATCAATTATAAGTTCGGCAACTGCTTCACCTTTAACTCGCAGAAGGCCACAGACCTGCGTGGGAATCCCATCAATTCGGAGGCGCTGAATATCACCAAGGCCGGCTTCATGTACGGTATGTCCCTTGCTACGTAAGCCTCAGCCAGTAGGTGCAGCAGAAAGGAAATGTTCAATGGTGGCCCTGGACCCCTGGTCATACTGGCCTCAATGAAAGTCTTTGTATTATAGGCCTTCAAGGGGCATTACAAGTACAGCAGAATGTTCCGCTGCCTAAAATCTGCTACATTAGCCCACATTACGCGTGGCCAGTTCATTCCAATATGTGCAGTACCTGCAGTTATCAGACATATCACAATTACGAGTTTTGAGTTAAATATCAGCAGGTCAAACCTACCCATATTTATTGGGAGTACAATGCTTGGCGTTTACCTGAACATGTGGATTTTGGTGCGGTAAGCACCAAAGACACATATCATTTCCAAAAAACTCATAATATGGTGGTATTTATCACACCTGATAAATTCTGACTTGGCGGAATTGGATGTTATCAGGTATGATAAATAGCACACCAATGACTGGTCCGGGCTGCTCGTAATGAGGGTTTATAACCCTTATTATAAGTGCAGGACTAAAGAGGGATTATGAGTTGAGTGACAATTATCACATTGTTGCAGTTTCCTCTGATAGATTCTGGTAGGTCAAACCTGCCAAAATGTGTGAGGGGAAAAAAGCCTGTAAAAAAGGCAAAACATCAGTGGCGGCCGCTTTGAAGAAGTAGAGCTAGGATGGGCGAATTCGATTTAAAAAAATTTATTAAAAAGTTAACTTATCTGAAGGGCCCCCGCCTCGCCTCTGACCTCTTCTCTTCATCCGGCAGCATGGCAGCACTCAGGCTCCCAGACTTCCCTAGCCAATTACAACGCTACTGTCACTAGTATGACAGCAGCATCATGATTGGTCTGAGCGGCCTGGTTCAGCGCTCAAACATGGAGTGGGCGCCTGTGCATGTTCTCCACTAGGCCTTGCAATAAAGCCAGGTGGAGAACATGCTAAGTGCTGCATGACGGTTTGGCTGGCAAAAGACAACCACAAAACCGTCATGCGCACTTAAGTGCACAATATACCACTCCTCCTCCCTGTCTGGGACACAGCCCATTTGGCGTAAAGACGGGATGTGTGTTGTGATGTGTGCCTTTCCCTCTGATAGTATGTAACAAGTGAACATGCACTCCTTAAGAAATGTATTGTTACATTAAAGGTCTGAGCTGTACTGGGGAGGCTGAAGTGGAACGTGTGTGCAATTGATGGCTCCAAGCACCAATAGGAAAGAAGTAACATTGGTCGAGACCGGAATGGCTGCAGTAAGCACATGTGCACTGTTTCAACATTTTTAGCTTCAGAGAAGAGTCCTGTGAAAAGTGCCAAAGGCTAGGGGTGTGAAATTTAAATGTCAGGCTGCGAGGTGAATAACTTCTCTTTAGAGAAAATACAAGGTTTGGCTGTAGCCATATGCAATACATCGTACACCTTAACAATAACTTTCAATGTACTTGGTGGCTTTTGCATGTTCTCCTGTGACCTGTTGCAGCTTCTGAAATAAAGTGTTGAGGTTTGACAACTTTAAGTAGGTCTTCTGCAGGGTCCTATTTACATCCAAGGCACTTCTTATTTCCTTGCTTTTTGCCTGCACCTGGTGGACAAGGGGACTGCAACAGCTCCTACACAGAGGCTATTTGTTTGATACAGATAAGCAAAGAGAATGAAAGGGAAAGCTGAGACAGAGAGCTAGCCTGCTTCTTCGAGTCAAGGGGTTTGATCTCAGTTTTCCTGATCACACATTTTGTATTGAACCACAGGATGTCTATCTGAATTTCTCTGACTCAGCAGCATCAGACAAGGCTTTGTGCTGGGCACTACCTGAGGGTGAAAAGTAATTGTATTTTTTTTATTTATTTAAAGCTTTCTGCTCAGGGAGACCTGCTTTCTTTTGCACTATTGTACAAGTTCAGTCGGTTGGTATGAAGGAGTGAGTTGTAAAATGATCCCAGACCTGAAAGGGTTAAAAAGTAATGGCAAAACTGTGTAGGGTGCCTAGCACTGCATATGTCGATGTGTATTTGTAAAGCAGTATATTCTGTAATGTGGAGATCCCTGGTCCTTGATGGGTTCAAGTGCATTGGCTGGGTAGTGTGGTTCTCGTAACCCTTGATAGATCGGTGAAATGAGAGAGCAGCATTTAGGTTCCAACCTTAAGAGTTGTGAGGTGCACTGAGAGAGCAAGGTGGAGATCCCAACTCTATAACACAACAAGGCATTGGGAAATCCCAATGACTTATGGGGTAAGAGAGGCAGGATTGTGTAGAGTATATCCTCCCATACAAACTATATGCACAAAAAATACTCTAACAGATCTGAGAAGAGATCTAACAAAATGAAAGGAGAGGGGGAGAAATGAAAACTCCTAAAAAAGGTTGTGCCTAATACAACCGTGGTCGTGGGGAAAATAAGTATTTCTTTAAGTTACCCTCACACACCCTAGTGGTGTCATGCTTCATCATCGGGTCACCCAGACCCCTAGAAGTCCGGGTGGGCTCGACCACAGTGTTGGGAGTGCTTTTAATATGTTTACGGCAGAGGGAGTTATCTAGATAAAATACCGCAGGCAGATCCCCAGTATCCCTTTATTCTTGGGTCTGTCTGGGTAATTAAAATAAATAGAATGGGTCTTGTAGGAGTGTTATGGTCCTAGGACCCTAGTGCCGACATGTTTCAGTCCTAAAAGGGGCCAAAAAATGGTCCAGGACTTTCTTCAGGGCAAAAAAGTAACTTCCCTATGTGAGTGTAATTACTCGTGATGGGGTGTCCCTATCCTATCAGTATGGTGAGGGCAGAGTAGCTGCTCCACGTGATATGATTAAGAGTGGATGTATGTCAACTGCCAGGCTCCATCCAAATCGGGGAGGTTGACTGAATCTCACAGGACCAGTTTGCCAGAATGGGCGGTCTTATTTAAGATCGGTCGCCCTGCCTGCTACCTGTTTGGTTCTGGTCCTCGGCTTTCGAAACTCTTAATCATATCACGTGGAGCAGCTACTCTGCCCTCACCATACTGATAGGATAGGGACACCCCATCACGAGTAATTACACTCACATAGGGGAGTTACTTTTTTGCCCTGAAGAAAGTCCTGGACCATTTTTTGGCCCCTTTTAGGACTGAAACATGTCGGCACTAGGGTCCTAGGACCATAACACTCCTACAAGACCCATTTTATTTATTTTAATTACCCAGACAGACCCAAGAATAAAGGGATACTGGGGATCTGCCTGCGGTATTTTATCTAGATAACTCCCTCTGCCGTAAACATATTAAAAGCACTCCCAACACTGTGGTCGAGCCCACCCGGACTTCTAGGGGTCTGGGTGACCCGATGATGAAGCATGACACCACTAGGGTGTGTGAGGGTAACTTAAAGAAATACTTATTTTCCCCACGACCACGGTTGTATTAGGCACAACCTTTTTTAGGAGTTTTCATTTCTCTCCCTCTCCTTTCATTTTGTTAGATCTCTTCTCAGATCTGTTAGAGTATTTTTTGTGCATATGGAGATCCCAACTCCCCAATCTAAATGTGTTACAGCGCATTCACTGAGTAGTATGATGTCCCCAGAACGGCAAATGACCTTTACAACGGGGTCGTTACACCGCAATACATTTACATCGTGATCATTACAACGCAAGTCGTTACAACGACTTGCGCTGGATGGCGCTATACACTAAGGAATAGTATGATTTACTATTCCAACACCTTCCCTACTGTTACGTAGGCTGCAGTTGGAATAGTAAATCATACTATTCCTAAGTCCAGCGCCCTCCAGCTCAAGCCGTTGTAACGACTTGCGTTGTAATAACTGCGATGTAACGTACCACAATTGTAAATCATCGCGTTACAACGTCACATATTCCCCCAGAACAGGTAGTGCAAACATACTTTAGCAGAGAAGTAGGGTGGTCTCTGTTCTAAAGTGGATATGGTGCATTTGTCGAGCTATGTGCTTATCCCTACGATTAATGGATTGAGATCCATTTGCAGAGTAATAAAGTGCTGTCAGCACTCGACGGTTCCAAGGGCCTTGGTTAGATAGTGGCTGGTTCCAGCCCTGGATGGAGTACGGTCCGCTATGAGAGCACCGTGCAGTCCCCAGAGCTGGGGGAGCTAATATACACCAGTAAAGCAATATAATAGTGTAGTCCTGGATGTTTTACGGTCTTTGTATAACCAGTGCGGTGGAAGGACGGGTTCAGGTGCACGCACTGCCACAACGGTGCACAGGTGCGTCCTAGCCTCTACTGCCTTGGCATCTACTTTTAGAGTAGAGAAATGATCAGTGCTTGGGTTTGTTTGTAGGATCAACCCACAGAACACTGGCCTAGTTCATATAATGGACAAATATGATAGCAATTACTGGGTTACTTAATTGGGGGGACACAGAATGCATTTTAAAACATTTAATGGGATTAAGGACTCTGCTACAGAGTACTCAACATGTTCCGCCCAGCATTAGCAGTGAAATACCTATGGGGATTAGTGCACTTGCTGGTGAGGTCTGTGTGCACTCTAGTCACACCTTTGACTTGTCATAAAATAGCGAAGATAATGTACCCGCTACAAAGCACTGGCACAGCGTAACTGTTGGAAATATGTAACACTGCAAAGGTCCCTCTCACGTTTGCACCTGAACGCTCAACTCTTTCAGGTTTTTAATTAATTCGAGACTACACCATCAGGATTGGTTTATAAACCTTATTGCTTTTTCATCAAACTGTTTATCAAAAAAGAGCTTTGAAATGCACCATTGTCCCCTCCCTCTTGTCAAACTTTTCTTAGGGGCAGGACCTCCATGAACGCTCCTTTTATCAGTGTTACACGCTCATTTCACTCGTCCCCAGCTTTTATGCCCCACTTTGAAATGTCACCAGCCGCCACTGGGTGTGTATATCTGTGTGTGTGGGCTCTGTGCCAGTTTGAAGATCAAGCATTTTGCAGGTGGTGGTATATTAGAGACAGGCCATGCAGCTGGCAGTCGTGGGAGATGCTGAGAATCCGCTGCTCTGTGTGGGTGAATCAGAGATGTCTCCTTTTTTGGCACCATGGAGTGCAGCTGCCATCTATATCCTGGTGAACATACACTCCACACGTCCCTCCTCATCGTTCATTTCATTTTTATCTCCCCTACACAGCATATCTCTCCCTCGTGGCCGTCTGCCCACACTCTTTACTTTCTGTTTTTCTGCTGCACCGAGAGTGAACGGAGGCAGCAGGACATGGCGTTCCCCACAGTGGGCAGCCACAGCGTCGGCCGCCATGTTTGAATCCCCCCTCAGTACGGTTTATCTTCCTTTTCAGGAACATTGGCTTCATCTTGTGAGCGCCAGTCCCGGCTGACGTACTGAGGAGAGGGACTTTTGCAAGGATGTAGGAGGGCAGAGAGAGTTTCTTGTCACCCGTTCATAATACTGTGAAATATATTTTTGCACAGTGGAGCATTCAGTTCATGCGCATGCAGTATTGTAGCCCATTCACAGGAACTATGTGCCAGGTATCCTGCATAATAACTTTGTGTCTGTAAATTCTGACTTATGCTGTTCAGCCTACGCAAATGGGCCCAGGTCGGGCTGCCACAATGTGTATGGATTTTATTTTACCATATTTATTGAGTTTGTTTACAAAGAAAAGCCACAGGGCTCCATTATTAGTATCACTTTATCTCCACGGGGTCTAAAATTTACAATACTAGGTGTTATCGGCGCGTGAGATAACAGGGACGAAAAGTTGCTTTCCGTGGAATGGGGAAAAGCAGGCGGACTCGGGAATACAACGCCTGCACCATTGAACCACGCCTGGGGCGGAAGGTGAATGGGTGTGGGGCTTTGTCTATTGCTCATGGGGCTCGTAAACGGGGTGTGGGCGGCAGGGGAGTAGGTTGTATATTCCCTCAGGAGAGGGAAGCTTCTTCTTGCCACATGCTGAAAGATGAAAGGCGCGGGGGTGGGGGGAGGGGAGGGGCTCAGTAGCTGTCTGCAGCTTCACAGATGTATCCAGGTCCGGTGTCACAGAGCCTGGAATGATCTGGGCTGGAGTCATTGACAAATGAGGTAAGGGGTCACACTCATAGGAGGTCAACCCTGTCCTTACAGCATCTTACAACAGCACACAAAGAATGGCCTGAAATGATATCCCCTCCAGCCTCTTGTAATGGGGGATATAACATCTCTGTGAAACACCAGGGTCATGTTATATAATAGGGGATGTTAACCGGTCCACCTTTGGGCTGGAGTAAGTTGGTTTAGGCCCAGGGGTCATGTGACCAGGACAAAATGGCGCTGAGACCTCGACCCAAGATGTTGATGTTACCACAAAAGCCAGGATCTGTGGGCCCTTATTCTTGCCCCAAAATCCAGCAATTGGCGATGGGGTTTGGGTGAATCCCCTTCGCTACCCTCCCATCTTCGCACACCAGTTATGCCACCTCATTCTGCCTGTATGGCTCACTCCACTCTGACAGACCCAGCTGATGACGCCAATGGATCTGCAGTTCCGAATCGGCCCGCACAATGGTGGAAAAGTGCCAGAGGAGGTACGGGCACCTCCGCTACTGGAGACTCAGCGTTGGAAGGTCAGCGCGGCCCACCAGCCCCATCTGGGATAATGCAAGAAGCCCTCACCAGC
Source organism: Triturus cristatus (assembly GCF_964204655.1). NCBI lineage: Eukaryota > Metazoa > Chordata > Amphibia > Caudata > Salamandridae > Triturus > Triturus cristatus. The sequence continues at coordinate 993,916,360 of NC_140580.1, forward strand.
CATGTGAATTGGTGAGCCTGCACTGGCTAAGCCGGTAACAAGGGACTTTGTACAGGCCCTGGGGGGAGTCCCTGTCTGTTCGTGCTCATCCAGCTGGCTGGGGGAAGGGTGCAGTGTTGCACTGGCCGGCTCTTGTTGGGGATATCACGGGACTCAGCCGCATGGGACTCGCATTCACTGACAGCTCTGTAGCTTTCGCTGGACGAGCTTGTGGCAATGATGGTCGTCATTGATGACCATTCCAAGTATCCGGAGTTCACGTTGGTATCCACGCAAGCTGGATTAGTGTGGTGTAGCTGCCCCATATTTTCCTCAATATCTCTGCAGCTTTCAATTCAGCGTCCTATGTCACACTGATACATCAAGAATAAAGGTTCCATCTGTTAAGGCAACCAACAAGTCAGTAATTGAGATACAATAAATGTATGTATTGGAAATATAGCTGCATCAATGATAGAAAAGAAGAAAGCCACCCACTTTGCAACTGTGCAACATTTACTGCTTCAAGGAAGGTGCTTGGTGCTCATATGGACTCACATGTTGATAATTATCCCAAAACATACGGTGTGTACAAAACAGTATGATTATGGAACCACATAAATTGATAATCAGTGTCACTGGATATTCAGTATCGATAGGTCACAGGGAGGAAAAATCCATAACAAGTTGCATTTGCCATATGCATTGATGGGTTTCAAACCTTGGCAATTATTGTGTCCTCATCATGACTGATGGTTAATGCTGGAAGCAGCAAGCCATGCATGTTTTGACTTGCCCGAATTTGAGGACTATTTCTGGTCTGGGAGCAGCCTATCTGGAGTCCTCACAAGGTGGTCTCAATATTTTCCATCTTCTTCCCCGGATGTGAGGAGGAGTAGATTGGATTCAGTGTTCACATGAGTGCCGCCTTCTGTAGCAGCCACCCCTATTCGTCGTTACTTGTAAGGCTTTAGGTTCAATCATATCAAACGCTGGTGACAGAACCACTGGTATTAATTCGACAAGGTGATCTTGATACCAGCACCTGAAGAAGATCCCCACACACAAGCCAAACAACTCCCAGGCTCTCTGAAAATGTAGCTGGTAACTGTGGCAAGTTCTGGTGCACTCATAATGCTCAAGAGGAGTAGTGAGGGACAGTATGAGTAGTGAGGGACAGTATAAGTAGTGATGGACCGTATGAGTAGGGAGGGACAGTATGCCAACATCCCTTTTTAGGTCTCGGGACCATCCGGTCGGCAGACCGGAAGTCCGGAGATTTAATGTCATTGAGAAGAGGGGCTTGCACCCGCCCCTCTTCGCTCCTGTTCTCCATTGGCTGGCCTCTTAAATGCTGGCCAGCCACTGGAGAAGAGGTCCAGTCACTCCGTTGAAGCCCCGTCTTTTTCGGATCGGGGGGCGTGTTTTTTCGTTGCTTTTCGCAGGGCGTGTTTTTCTCTCCTCCAGCCAATGGCAAGAGGAGAGAAAAAGAAACACGCCCCCGAATCCGAAACCGAGGCTGCGTTTCTCCGAGGCAGTTCTTCTCTGCCTCGGAGAAAGGCGGTAGTGTCCCGGCGTTGCTCCCTCACCTTAAATTGATTGACGGGACTTGCAGCTCCTAACTCATTGTACATTACGCCACTTAATCTTGGAGAGAAATGTTCGTAAAAAAACTGCACAGCACACATGGCTTCAAGTTGAGGACGTGCTTTCCGATCAAGCAAGTACGGCACTCCGTCCCTATGCATTTTAAACCCCGTTTTAAGGAATAGACGTGGTTTAGGGATGTTCTGTTTTTTACTACAGCCAGCGCCGCGCGGGCATCAGCCGCTCTGTACCCCCGCCCCCTCCCGCAGAGCGGCGTCCCCTCCTACTGCAGCCCGCTGCTTCCCACGCCTGCCCAGGCCTCACGCCCTCCCTGCTCCAGCCAGCGGCAGAAGGGATCCCGCCGGGAGAATGGGCTCTCACACCGAAGCCATGGAGCTGAACGGCAGACACGGGGGCCGAGAGGACTTGGACACGCCGGAGGAGGAAGAGGTACGGGTATGGAGGGTGCGGGAGCCGGGGGGTGGTGGTGGACGGGATCCAGTGCATGGTGGGACAGGAGCCAGGGCGTGGGAAGAAGCATGCATTTATACGGCTAATCTCTTTAAAGACACCTGATCGCATTCCCAAAGTAGCTTCGTTGTTTACAAAATCTGCCCCTTTGCCAGTGAGAGGCGAGCTCCGGCGCGAGACACACTTGTGGGTGGATATTGGCACACCGGCTGCGAGAAAGAAAAGCTGGCTTGAAGCTATGATGACATTCGCAGGTGAAGCGCCCCCTCGCAGACACATTCCGGGTGGAGGATGATGGTCTGTGTGATGATGAGCGCGCTAGACAGTCTGTACACACAGCCGGAGCTCCGTGCACTTGTCACCGCGCTGCCAGTAAACTGCACCCTCTCCGGGACGCCTGCCTGCACGAGCGCCGGCACACAAGTGGCAGCGGGTCCTCTGCCCGCAGGACCATCTCTGTCTCGCTTTACAATGACTGTTATTTTCTCAGCCTCGCGGTGTTTTATTTTCCGCGGCTGTGCATGGCAGGAGTCTGTACCTGACGACACCGGTGTTTTGCCACAGGATGTCTGGTGTCCGCACAGCGCGCACTGCCTGCCGGGCATGCATTTTCTTATTTTCTCATAAGTTAGAGCATGAGGCGCCCACCATGGCACGTTCCCGGCGTTGCATTTGCGCACGCACCTATCTTCCCTCACCTTCACCCCACTCCTTTAAACTTGTTTGGTTTCTCCGCTGCGGCCGTGAGTGCATGCAATAAGAGAATCCTGCCTGCTCAGCTGCTATTATTCATCCGGATCCGGGATTCAGTCCGGTCACAGGGAAATGTGCAAACGTTGTCCCGGTGTAACTGGAAGACACTGGAACAGATTCAGCAGCGACCGCACAAAGTATGGGCACACCAGCAACCCACAGTGGATGAGAGAGGTTTCTTATTTCATTTTGAACTGGTTGCAACGCAAATGTCTCACTTACATGGCCACCTGTACTCCTCTTGGTCCTTTAGGCTAGGAGCTAGCTGGTGCCTTGTGTCTTGATGCCAGTGTCTAGGAGGAAAGCACAGACACTCAACCTGCTGTCTCTTCACAAGGGCTTAAGAGACAAACTATGATTGAGTGAGAGTCCGGGTTTTAACTTTTCCAACCCTCCGTGTACATGTAAGAGGTATACCTGCACTATAAGACAACGAGGGTCACGGTGTAGGAGTCTCGTCTCATGCATGTTAGGAGGCAATGCATAGGAGAAACACAAAGTTAGGATTTAGAACGTCTGTGGGTTCTACAGACTATAGAGATTGCGAGTGCCTATACTAAAATCTATATTAATACTCAGAGCCGCCCTTTTTTGCAATTCGGAGTAATGAAAGATTTCGAAAAAAGTACAGTTCTTGCTTGCAGTTTCCTTTTAGCTCACTGATGTCTGTTCATAGCTCAGTGTGCTAAATATAATACAAGGATAGCACATTTAAAAATCTAGTTAACACAAGGGACTCTGTGACAAAAGGTGTAACCCCGTAGCTATCTACATAAAATACAAATCACTGTCCTGCATGTTGCACATTGTCCTTATACTGTTTTGGGGTGAGTCAAACCTGCACTACAACCACACAGATCTCTCCAGCTAGTGAGTTATCCACCAAAGATATCATACTGTTTCTATACCCTGGAAATAGCAGGGTACACTAACCTTTCTTCAGCAGGTTCCTTAACCCGATACGCTATTTTAAAATGCAGCCTGTTTGTAAGCAATTAAGTAAACCAGAACAGATTTACTGTCACATTTGTTGTCTTCCTTACAAATTTTTGTGTTGCAGTTTTTTTTATTAGATAAATGTATATTGACTAGACTATCAGACTGCGCCCCTCGTGACTCCCCCCCCCCCCCTTTATGCTGACACACCTTGAACCTCAATGTATACGATTCCAGAGTACTTTTTATGTCTCGGCTGCGAAGGCTGCGCTTGCGCAGTCTAGCTCCGAGATTTAACAAGCATTTACAATGCAATGGTCTCGGCATTGGTAAAGTTAGAGCTAGTGGCATTGCTCATGACATTATTTTTGTTTATGTTTTTGTTTTTAAAACATTTAAAGAAACGGCATTGTCATGAGCAATGCCAATAGCTCTAACTTTAAAAATGCCGAGACCGTTGCATTGTAAATGCTTGTTTACCCAGTCGCTTGTTACAAACAGGTTGGGTACCACAGTGCCCGAAAAGAAGCTGTTGACCTGAGCTACCAAAGATGGGGGATAGCTGCATACTTCCACATATTTTCTAACCAGTAAGATAGCTCATTGATATAAGTTCCTGGCCCAAAGATGTGTGTTTAACCTGCAACAGAATCAGACATCAGCAAGGCAGGGATCTGCATTTCATTCGTTGAGGTCAATACTTTGAATGCCATTTGTGTTGAGTAATTTTGATTCCAATCATTTAAGTGCCAAAGCACTTCAGTTTGAGGCATGTGATAGAGAAAATCTTCTAATAATGCTACTTTCTCAAAGCTGCATAACAATGGCCCCCACTGCCAAATGCACTGCACGTGGCCCACTTCTAAGCAAGTACACTGCAAGCATGGCTTGGTGATGTGAGGGATGTGTGTGTCATACAAGACTGCCTGGATATTCAATTTCTATATGTTCTATTTTTGCTTCTTCCATTCTGATTAATGTCAGGACTGCACCTAGAACTCTTCATCCAGCAGATTGAGTACGTTCAGGACATGACCCATGCTGCGGGCGTCCGGCTGCTGATCCATGACCAATCGCAGATGCCCTTTCCAGAAGACGAGGGAGTGAACATTCCACCTGGGGCAGAAACAGAGATTGGCATGATGAAGGTAAATCACATTTAGAGACTGCATTAACAGCACTGACCGCAGAAATACAGACCAGCGAGGTCAAGCAAGCGTACACAATGACGAGAGCAGTTCTATACTCAATGTCTGAATGTGCCTATACCAAGCTCTATAGCCAAGCACGAAATCCTTATTTAATGCATAAACAGAGGCCTGTTGCACATAGAAGCTCCTCTTGGTCCATATACATGCATCACTCCACAGCAGTAGAATGTGCCACTTGTGAAAAACACACACAGTGCCCTGTACTAATAGGATGCGCTCCTTATTTGATACACATGCAGTGTTCTGCAGCAATATCTGGTATCCTTTGTGTAAGACACGCATAGAGTTGTATAGTGATAGAATGCGCTCCATGGTTAATCCATACAGCAGACTCAATGGTGCTCACTTAGTTAATAAACATACACGCCTCTTTGATGTCACTAACTGGTCTTTGGTTAACTTGATAACAGGGCAAGGGCTCCATAAGTTATGCCAATGCAGTTCTCTACTGTTGGCACTGAACGGTTGGGGTGTATGCTTTCCTGTGATTTTAAAGGTCTTATGTATGGAAATATCCCAGGCATGAACAGAACTACATAGTGAACCTTTGTGTTATATTTTAAACCAAATGATGTTCCTTCGGGGATATTGGTCATTTTTCCATAAACTTACGGCCAATATATATCTTTTTACTTAGGCCATCATTACAAATGGCCTGTTGAATTTCGAACCCTGCCGAAATCTCTGTTTGCAAGGGGTTCGGAAGTAGGAGTAATACAGAATGTATCACACTGGATAATTACTGGGTATGATAAAGTCCGACCATCTGAGTTAAATTTCGACAGATTAAACCTGCTGGAATTAACTCTGGAGAAAGAACGGGCAATTACCAGAACACTCAGACTGTGAAATGGCGAGCACCAAAACCCCTGTTAGGCCTCAAAATCTTGTCATAGGCAATAATTATCTCACTAGCTAAATTCTAACCCCCAGGGAATTCGATTTCATCGATTGAACAATACTTATGTTTAATAGTATATATTAATTATTAAACTTATAATTATAAAGGTATTAATATTAATAATTTCCTCTGATTCCGAGGTACTCGTAGTGAGGGCCTTAGAAGCAACAATCAAGAAGCAACCGCCATTTATTATAACAAACACACATTTGGATACATATTGAAATCAAAAATTCACTTTCCTATTTTGGGGTATTTTCAACAGTAGAAATAAATTATAAATAAATAAAATTATACCATAAAACAGAATCAGCTGAATGGACTTCTGACACTGAGCAAATGAACATACATCTAAGCAGAACGAAACCTGAAAGAATCACTGAAAGTAAATCAGAAAGGGTGTGGCATTTACCTATAACTCATAACATCTCAAAAAGTAAGGGTGTCAGTTAGAGACAGGTGGGTTAACTGCCTGCCTGGCAGGTCAACAGGAGCCCTGGCCTCAAGCCCCACTACCTTCCCTTGGACAGAGGACTCACACCTTATTTAGAGATCCCTGCCTGCCTGCCTGCCTGCCTGCCTGCCTGGCAGCAAGCAATCCGTGTGCCAAATGTGCAATCGCCGCATTATCAAATGCACTTTCGTCACAAGACGCTGCAATGCTTTTTTGGCTCACTTTGTATGTTATTTTGATTTTCAGAAGCAACCCCTAAACAAGGGGGTGTTTCTGAAAAACAAGGTAACAGTGGTCACGAGGTACTAGAAGTTTTCTCCTTGCTCGTTGAGCCATTGTTTGTTTTCCCTGCCCATGTCCGCCATGATTCACATAGCAAACACAAGGAAATGATGGACGGAGAGCTGAAACTTTTCAGACACTCACCCCTGTCACAGATATGGGTTGAATCCATCATCGTTAATTAGCTCACTTCGCCACCCCAGTTTAGACCCAGCCATATGCAAATCAGTCTTGACCCTGTGCCTCATGGGAACAGTACAGCACGAACTGCCAAGCCAGGTTTTCCCTGGACTGGGAACAAGCATCCTGGGACCAGTTTCGGGGTAACAGCCCTTATCAGCCAGGCTAGCTTGAATACAGTGGCAAAGTGAGCAAGGGACCCACGCCTGGGCATACCCTGCCAACTTAGGGTGAACAAAGCAAACACAAGAAGATGATGGACGGAGTGCTGAAACTTTTCAGATACTCATCCCCAGTCACAGATCTGGGTTTAATCCATCATCATTCTTTAGCTCACTTTGCCACTCCAGTTCAGATCCAGCCATATGCAAATCAGTCTTGCCCCTGTTCCTCATGGGAACAGTCCAACCCGAACTGCCAAGCCAGGACTTCCCTGGACCGGAAACAAGCATCCTTGGACCGTTTTCGGGGTAACGCCCATATCAGCCAGACTAGCTTGAATCTAGTGGCATGATTCACATGGCAGACAGACAGGGAAAACCAATGGCAGTAGCCTCAACTTAAATAAGGAGGAGTCACCACCACAGTGGTCCAGTGGACCAAAGGGGGACATGCCACTAGGTCAATCGTTTCCAACAGCACAATCAGCGGAGGCTCCACCATCATAAAAAAAAAGTTGTTTTCTTACCACTAAATGCAACCGGGAAACCACAAGCCGAGAAGCTCATGAATAATACAGCCTTATAGCTTGCCGTAGCGGGCTATACTGGCCATTAAAGGCCTGCTCAAGCGTTAAAGGGAGCAGGACTTAAATGGCCGGTATAGCCCAGCTACGGACGGCTATAAGGCTATTACAACATTCTGCCACTAGAGCGCAGAATGTTCTCACAAATAAAACAAAGGACTCTCAGAGTCCGAAGGGGTTTAAATCCCCTCGGGCTCCGTGAGGCCTTTGTAAAACAACATTGGAATGTTCCTTTGTGGGCTTTTATTGGCCCAAAGAAGCTCGGAGCAGTCCATTGTATGCAGTGGAGTGCTCCACATTCCAAGGTTTTAATACAAATTAGAACAATGGAATGCTGGGAGCTCCATTGAAATTAATGGAGTGCTCCGGGCTTCTAACATCACAGCGTAGTCAGCGTCTTCCATTCCATTTTTGTATGAAGTAAATTTCCCTGGTCCAGCTCAAAGGTGAGGCACATACACAAATGTGCTAAAAGAAGCAGCACGCTAATGCAGCATATTCCTTTCTTTCAGGTTCACATCACTAGGCTGAAGTCGCCCTACAGCAGCCACTGTACAGATGGAGAGAACATCAGGAATTTCTACCGGGACAAATATGCCGCAGGGTACACACGAGAGGTAAAAGTATATATACACTTCTAGACTACGCCACCAAAGTCAAACATGGGCAAAAAACATCTGGACACTGGTGAGGTTCACAGATGGCCTCACAAGGTCAGGGGTTGAAGAAGGAAAATGGCTACCCTTTAAACCAACGGCGACAGGTTAATGAAAGTAACAACCCAAATGGTGCCTTTGGGTAGCCCGGATTACTGACAGCTGGCAGTTGCAGAATATAGCTTTGTATGAATGCATTACTGTTAAGGACATTTACATGAACAATATTCATATACTACAATCAGACAGGCATTGGATTTTAACCATATTTACATGTTAAATTGATGTGTCTTAAACACCTTGAATAGGGACATCCAAAGGATTTTGAGGGCCAAGCATATTTTGGGGGCCCCCATTAAGATCAGTGTTCAATTTATGATCCAACTTTAGCTCTTTCATGCCCTCTTTGGCCGAGCCACTGACAGAACACAGGCACACTCGTCCATATTCTAAATGTGTTTACATCTAATATTTAGGGATAGTGATAGTGATGTGTGTTTTCACTATTGTAACACAACAGCAGCGCACTGATATTATTGAAAATAACCTCTGTGACACTCTCCCATTTCTCATATGTGCGGTCATCATTTGATGCAAAAGAAACTATATTTATGGATGTTGCATGTAACAAACACATTTCTCTGTCAAAACAAATTCTCCAATAGACACTCACTCATCACCAACATCAAAAATAAAACAAAAGAAAACGGTATTTAAGTCAATCTGTTTAAGAATTACTTAAGGTCATTAGGGCAAGACTCTGTGAAAAAACAGAGCTGGCTTTATCAGGGGGCCCCCTAAAAAGCTGGGGCCATGGGGCAGACCCCACTTTGCACATGCCTTAAAACGTCTCTGATTTGACCTTCACAATCTCACAATGCTTAGGAAACCTAATTTCGCAACAAACATGTCCTGTTGGAGTAGCTCGCTTCTAAACCAGGTTTCATTAAGTTTTTCTCAAAGGTTTAGCTCAGCTGGGTTGTTCGCCCAACCCTTATAAAAAACAATTGTGTTTACAGATTATTCTATTTTCCCATGTGTCATCACAAAGAGATGAGAAGTGATCTGAAATTGTTAATAGTAACAGGGCTCTTTATTGACATTCACCGCGAAGCCCTGGCTGCATAATTAGGATAAAATGATTGTGGTTCGCTAAATATAGTAATTTCAAAATACAGAACCTGAAAAACATTTTTATTAGGCACACTGGATAAGAAAGATCCTGAAAAGAAAAAAAAATATAAAAACCAGTTTAGCAATAAAAACGATGGCAGGGACAACACAATCTAGTTTGACTAAAAGCTTCAAGTGGGAGAGAGTTTTATGGTGGAGTTTAAATACAATGGAGGTTGGGAATTCCAATGTTTAGATTCCAGCACTAGTAAATGGAAGGACAAGATTACAAAGGGCACTAAGGTTTATGCCTGACAGGGACTTTAGAACAGCTGAAAGGAGTGGGTGGGGAGGAGCAGAAAGGAGTTATCAGGGGGGAGGGTCAGAGCTGTGTAAAGACTGTAAACATTTACCCAGAATGAGAGGGAGTTCACTGGTGTCAATGATGTAACTGTGGAAAAATGCAAGTAGTGTAAAAGAATTGCACAGAGAATAACCCTCAGCGTACAGAAGAGGTTAAAAACTATAAAGAGAATCCAGGGAGGCTTCTCGCTTGATTAACTCTCTCCCTCACACTGACACTGATGTCAGGTCTCCTGCATTCTGCTGGACCCAGCATTCCTCAAGTGCTCCTGAAATACCCCAAATCTCCGTGGCACTCATTGCAGTGCAAATAAGCGAATCTCAACTGCATTTCTATTTGAAATTCTAGCAACGCGGATATGTTTTTGAGATTGACTCTCTGAAGTTAGTGTCCCAAATTAGAGCCTTAGATCGAAGTCATGTGCAGCAACAGAAACAAAGACGCGACAAAAATAAGTCAGTAGTGTAGAAATATTGAAACAAAGTTATGGTTTAAAAGGAAACAGAAAAATAAAAGAACAATCGGAAAAAACACAACCACAAATAGAGAATGTGATATCAGAAAATGAAAGAATGGAGCCTGTGCCCTTCGTGCAGCTAACCTGATATGTAGGTATAAAGATGACTGCCCCGGTGAAGGTGTGGATTGTTAAGTGACCTTTCCCAGTGAAAGAGTGGGCCCTTTATCCCTGCATTAGTTATCCTTGAAGTAGTGAACATGTTGAATCAGCAGCATTGCATACTGGCTGCTGTGGGAGGACCCAGAGGGGACAGGGCGCTGGTGGGGCTGGGAACTGTGGCAGCCACAAGGGATATTGCTAGACAGTGGAACTCATCAGCGGCCCCATCTCTGACAGTCTGGATTAAGGGCATGGCCTGGTGCGGCCAATTGGAGGAGGTAACATACACTACTAGGGGTTGCCTTCGTAAATTCGAGGCCATATAGAGGAAATGGGGGCCTACCATGGCCTGCAGGGCTAAAGCTGGACATGGTCACACCCGAACGCTGGTATGCAGTGGGTGGAAAGGGACAAGGCAAATGGAAAATGAACTGCACTTTGTTTGCAAAGTATATTTCAGAACGAGCAGTTGTAATTTGCATTGTTGTTATTAAAATAAAAATAGTTTCTATTAAAAAAAACAGCAGCAATAAAGGAGGATCGGGAAGATTGATACACTCCACACAGCAGAAAGAATGGGCATGGTACATCAGAGGTGGTGCGCAAGCACCGGCTACAGAGCAACCTGGCCTGTGATACCTCTTTAGTTCACTCCTCTTTTGACCCCTTTTACTCTTTTCTTATTGTGTATCAAGGGAGTCCTTTATATCCTGCTGGGTGGACTGACAGCCCGTAAGGTCAGTGAAGGCCACAAGGAGTGATAACATTTACACATTCAGGTTAAGGTTGGACATTTAGAAATGTGGCAAAGGAGACATTATAGAGATACCGGCCTACCTGGAGGGTCTTTGTGCATCAAAAGTGCATCTGCACCCTGAGAGCTGATATCTTTTAATAATACATAACTCTGCCTCTGCTCTCACATCATGGAAAGTAAAGGTGCTTCTTTCTATGCTCTGCTTTGAACAAACGCATCAGCTATAATGTCAAATGACAATGGAGGAAATCAAGGACAGACAACAAAAAACATCCTTGTAACAGACAAAGCAAGAAATACCGCAAGGTGGTTAAGAAGCCCAAAAGGACAAGACTTTCCAAACAAATCAGGGAGGACACAGATCGAAGTAAGGAGAGGTGACAGCAGTGATTCATTTGAGGCGGTTTAAGGTGGGACCCACAGTACTCTTTTTAGGTGGCCCGGGACTTATTTTTCAACATGAGATTTTGATCCATAACAAGAGAGACAAACAGAAAAGGGGAAAGGGAAGAGTAAGAAAAGACAGAAAAACAGTAACAAAAAGATATAGAAGGGATGAAAAAGAACTTTCAAGAGTGAGAGAAAGTGGCAGGAAGTGTAGGATAGTAGATAAAAGGGGCATGGGGTAAAATCAACATTAGACGCAGCTGGTATTCTGCAACTCCACCCATCAGCAGCACCATTGCTGGGTTTCTGATGAAGACTTTGGGCCCTGGCACTTATTCTTTTTCAAACTGAGGACTCGGTGCCGGGCCCTTGAGTGAACATGTAGACTTACTGAAACCCCTAACTCTGCTAAGGGAATTTGCGAACCTTTTATTCTGTTTGCCTCTTGCACAGTAATGAGGATGGCCCTAGGAAAAAGAGCAGGACTTTGTAACAACTAGATCAATGACTTTGGCACAAGGGTTGCACCAATGCAGGATGTCTGGCAGCTGCTGAACTACAAGAAAACCACCCACAAAGAGCAAGTGGTGAGAAACCTGGAGTAAAGAGCTAATCATGGAGTGGGGAAGGAGTGACCGCTGCGCCTCTCACCAGGCCGGGTCACCCCCTTGCTCCTCCTGCTCCTGCCTGCCAGCCTTGCCGCCTTTTTCAGACGCAGACGCCCCCCTGGCCCCCCGAGCGACCCAGCCTCAGCAGAGCCGCCCGCTCGCCAGTTTCCCGCCGCAGCTCGCCACAGGCCCCGCCCACCACCGGCCCATTGGCCGAGCCGCTCCCGCCACCCAGCTGACCCGCCCTCTCGTCCCCCTTCTTTAGGGGACAGCAAGGAGTACTCGGGAGTGACCGCTGCGCCTCTCACCAGGCCGGGTCACCCCCTTGCTCCTCCTGCCGCCTCCTGCTCCTGCCTGCCAGCCTTGCCGCCTTTTTCAGACGCAGACGCCCCTCTGGCCCCCCGAGCGGCCCAGCCTCAGCAGAGCCGCCCGCTCACCAGTTTCCCGCCGCAGCTCGCCACAGGCCCCGCCCACTACCGGCCCATTGGCCAAGCCGCTCCCTCCGCCCAGCTGACCCGCCCTCTCGTCCCCCTTCTTTAGGGGACAGCAAGGAGTGCTCGGGAGTGTCCGCTGCGCCTCTCACCAGGCCGGGTCACCCCCTTGCTCCTCCTGCCGCCTCCTGCTCCTGCCTGCCAGCCTTGCCGCCTTTTTCAGACGCAGACGCCCCCCTGGCCCCCCGAGCGGCCCAGCCTCAGCAGAGCCGCCCGCTCGCCAGTTTCCCGCCGCAGCTCGCCACAGGCCCCGCCCACCACCAGCCCATTGGCCGAGCCGCTCCCGCCGCCCAGCTGACCCGCCCTCTCGTCCCCCTTCTTATGACGCCCCCAGAGCGACCGCGCAGCGGACGCGTGCAGCGGGAGCGCCGACTGAGCACCGAAGGTGCGCCAAAGGTAAGCCTGTCTGAGCCCGTCCGCGCCTGGCCCGCGCCCAGCGCCAGGACCCCTGGCCCCCGCAGACCCCAGGCCACCCACCGGGCGTACGACGCCGCCGCCACCCTCAACGCACTCAACGCCGGCCGAATCCCAGGATGCTACCGAGCCACCCCGAGACGCACCCACGGACCCTTCTGCTGCAACGCCTGCAAGTTCACCTGCATTCGGACCAGCACTACTCCAGCACCAACCAAGACCAAGACGAGCAACAGCAGCAGCCACCTGAAATGCATCCTGCTCAACACCCGCTCCATCCACAGACACGCCATCGAGCTCTGGAACCTGCTCGACACAACCTCACCAGACGTCGCCTTCCTCACGGAAACCTGGATGAACGCCTCTTCAGCGCCCGACATCGCCATCGCCATCCCAGACGGCTACAAGATCATCCGAAGGGACCGCATCAACCAGACCGGAGGAGGCATCGCCATCATCCACAGGAACACCATCCGCATCACGACCAACACCGACGACACCCTCGCACCCGCCGAGCACCTGCACTTCCAGGTCCACATCAACCCCAAGACCACCCTCAGAGGCACCCTCATCTACAGACCCCCGGGACCACGCACACAATTCAGTGACGACATCGCCGACTTCATCAGCCCGCACGCCCTCCTCTCTTCTGACTACATCCTCCTCGGGCACCTCAACTTCCACCTGGAGAACAACAACGACCACAACACCACCACCCTGCTGGACAACCTCGCAAACCTGGGACTCAAGCAGCTGGTCACCACCCCCACCCACTACGCCGGACACACACTCGACCCAGTCTTCTCATCCAGCAAGGACATCGCCTTCAGCCACGCCACCGGACTCTACTGGACGGACCACAGCTGCGTCCACTTCAGCTTCAGAAGGACCACGATCCACCACCACCAGCAACAGGTTGCACGCAGAAGCTGGAACAAGATCACAGCCGACCAGCTCGCGACCTCCCTGAGCATGAACCCTCCCACCAGCGCAACGAACCCAAGCCAGGCGGCCACCAACCTCGCGAAGTGGATCAGCAACTGCGCAGATGACCTCGCCCCTCTGAAGACCCCGCCTAGCAGACCCGGTAGCAAGAAAGCCCCATGGTTCACCGACGAACTCAAGAGCTCCAAGAAGAACTGCCGAGCCCTCGAGAGAACATGGCGCAGAGACCCAACACCGGACATCATGACTGCCCTCAAGCTCGCCACCCGAAAACACCACCAACTCATCCACGCCACCAAGAAAACCGCATTCAAGGAACGACTGGACAACAACGCACACAACAGCAAGGAACTCTTCAACATCGTTAAAGAGCTCTCCAACCCCAACGCCAGAAACAACGACATCACCCCTTCGCAAGACCTCTGCAACTCCCTCGCCTCCTACTTCCACAACAAGATCGCGGACATACACAACAGCTTCAGCACTCAACCGACGCACGCCACGACCGAACCACCACCCCCCACCACCACCCTCCGCGCCTGGACACCGATCAGCACCGAAGACACCGTCCGCACGATGAACTCCATCCACTCCGGATCTCCTACCGACCCCTGCCCTCACCACATCTTCAACAAGGCCGACGCTGTCATCGCACCCCACCTGCGGTACATCATCAACACCTCCTTCGACACCGCTACCTTCCCGGAGAGCTGGAAGCACGCCGAACTCAGCGCTCTACTAAAGAAGCCATCAGCCGACCCCACCGACCTCAAGAACTACCGCCCCATCTCGCTGCTCCCGTTTCCTGCAAAAGTCATCGAGAAGACCGTCAACAAGCAGCTGGCCGCCTTCCTCGAGACGAATGGTTCCCTCGACCTCTCGCAGTCTGGCTTCCGGGCCAACCACAGCACCGAGACCGCCCTGATCGCAGCCACCGATGACATCCGAGCACTGCTTGACAACGGAGAAACAGCAACCCTCATCCTCCTAGACCTCTCCGCGGCCTTCGACACTGTCTGCCACCGTACACTAGTGCAGCGACTCAGCAACGTCGGAATCCAGGAGAAGGCACTGGAGTGGATCATCTCCTTCCTCGCCGGAAGGACATAGAGAGTCCGCCTTCCCCCGTTCAGATCTGAAGCCACCGAAGTCATCTGCGGCGTTCCTCAAGGCTCCTCGCTCAGTCCAACCCTCTTCAACGTCTACATGAGCCCCCTCGCAGACATCGCACACCAGCACAACCTCAACATCATCTCCTACGCCGACGACACCCAGCTGATTCTCTCCCTCACCAACGACCCCGCCACCGCCAGAGCCAACCTTCATGAAGGGATGAAAGAGGTAGCCGAATGGATGATGAACAGCCGCCTGAAACTGAACTCGGACAAGACGGAAGTCCTCATCCTGGGATCCTCACCCTTTGCCTGGGATGACTCCTGGTGGCCCCCCGCCCTAGGCAGCGCACCCAAACCAACAGACCACGCACGCAACCTGGGCTTCATCCTGGACTCCTCCCTCTCCATGACCAGACAAGTCAACGCCGTCTCCTCGTCGTGCTTCAACATCCTGCGCATGCTACGTAAGATCTTCCGGTGGATCCCCACCGAGACCAGGAAGACGGTCACCCAGGCCCTCGTCACCAGCCGTATGGACTACGGCAACTCCCTCTACGCCGGAACCACCGCCAAACTCCAGAAGAGACTCCAGCGGATCCAGAACGCCTCAGCACGACTCATCCTGGACATCCCCCGTCGCAGCCACATCTCCGGACACCTGAGAGACCTGCACTGGCTCCCGGTCAACAAGAGAATCACCTTCCGACTCCTCACCCACGCACACAAACCCCTACACAACCAAGGCCCAGGATACCTCAACAGCCGCCTCAACTTCTACGCTCCCAAACGCCAGCTTCGATCGACCGGCCACGCCCTCGCCGCCGTCCCCCGCATCCGAAGAGCCACCACAGGGGGTCGGTCCTTCTCCTACCTCGCCGCCAAGACATGGAACTCCCTCCCGACCCACCTCCGCCTGACCCAGGACCACCTCGCCTTCAGGAAGCAACTCAAGACCTGGCTGTTCGAGCAGTAGCGGACCCCCCTCCCCCAGCGCCTTGAGACCCTCTGGGTGAGTAGTGCGCTATATAAATGCTTTGATTGATTGATTGAGGTAGAAGATGTGAGGTGCATCAGCGGGAGAAGACACTGATCGACCAGCTACAGAGTAGAGGCCACAGAGGAAAGAGTAGATGTGAAGTGGACCAGTAGAGGTTGAGAGGATGTGGATGAGGTGCAAAGAAGCTGAATAGAGGTGGAAAGGATGCAGAGGAGAGAAGAGGTGCAAGGAGGACCAGCGTTGATAGAGTGGGCAAGGAGGACCGAGGATGCTTGGGGAAGATAAGTGGAGGAGGAAAAAAAAGACAACAAAACTGAGATGGATGCATCCGCAAATGTAACCCAAGGCCCAGATGCCACCAGGAGAAAAACAGTGAGTCACCGGCTGCCACAATCCCATAGAGAGATCATGGCTTAAGGCAAATCTTGGATATTCCACCAGTTTGAGCTTTTGGTAATTACCTTTCCCTGACTTGCAAAGTACCTCTGTCCTGGAGGAAAATGGGAAAATGTATTTGCACTTTTTGTCTGTATGAATTTTTCACCACGACATATCTGTGTTTTTTCCCTTCTTAGCTAAAGCTTACCTTGGGGTAAGCACTGTTCAAATCCTTTCTTCTGCTCTACATCTCCTTTGTCTAGTTCTGTTTGTTGTTTCTTATTTCTTTCTGGAATTCCCATCTCTTTAAAGACCTTCCAGTCTTGAATCTCTTGGTGTGCCTGTCCTTCCAGGGTTGCGCTGTAGCAACAACAGATGGGACATGTTTTCTTTGCAAGAGCTGATGGTCTATTTTCAGTGCTTAAATTTCCCTTCCTCCATACTGGTCTTCCTTTATGTTACCATGCTGCGTTCATCATCCCCAGCCTATCCTTTAGGAAAAAGGTAATGCTGTTTAGGATGCTTGTGCAATATCCCTGTGCTGAGTTCTCTTGCAAATAAGGGCCTGACAATGATGGAGGTCCTAAATAACTTCAGGGGTATCAGAAGAAGATTATCTCATGCCACACAAACTATGGCAAGTAATGATCAAGCCTCAGAAAACTAAATTGGAGATTGCTCATTGGTCACACTTCATTTCAGTGTCATTGCCCCAGGCAACATCAACTAGTTGAGATCACATAGCTGATAACTTTACTAATGCCTTCAGCCTTGAATTTATGCGATGTAACTGACCCTCAGCTGTGATTTATGACCTTGCTAGCAGCTGTGTCTGACATTTTGGATTTCCTGCTGCCTGCACCTACAAAGGATAAATAACCCATGAACCATCTTCCTGTTGTTGTCCCTGAATTGACTTTGTGTCATCTTACTGTCGGGCATAAAGCACTGACACATTCCTAAACGTTCCTAGGGGAAACACCTCTAAAACAGAGAAGAGAAGTGAGACACAGCAAATTAGGACTCTCTTACTGGTCTACATGTCCATGAGAAGGGGGCTGTGAAGAAAACAACTGAACTGCCAAGGCAGGTCTTCCCTGAACTTGGCAGTTCAGGCTAGACGGTTCCCATGAGGCACAGGGTCAAGACTGATTTGCACATAACTGTGTCTGAACTAGGGTGGCGAAGTGAACTAAAGAATGATAATGGATGCAACCCACATCTGTGTCTGAGTGTGAGTGTGAGTGTCTGAAAAGTCTCAGCACTCCGTCCATCATCTCCTTGCGTTCGCTTTGTTCGCCCTAAGTTGGCAGGGTATGCCCAGACGTGGGTCCCTTGCTCACTTTGTCACTGGATTCAAGCTAGCCTGGCTGATGAGGGGTGTTACCCTGAAATCGGTCCCTGGATGCTTGGTGCCGGTCCAGGGAAGACATGGCTTGGTAGTGTGGGCTGTGCTGTTCCCATGAAGAACTTGGTCAAGACTGATTTGCATATAGCTGTGTCTGAACTGGGGTGGCGAACAAAGCTACAGAAAGATGATGGATTCAACCCAGATCCAGATCCACACCAACCCGAACACCACCCTCAGAGGCACCCTGATCTACCGACCCCCGGGACCACGCACCCCATTCAGCGAGGACATCGCCGACTTCGTCAGCCCGCATGCCCTCCCCTCCGCTGACTACATCCTCCTGGGAGACCTCAACTTCCATCTGGAGAACAACAACGACCGCAACACCAGCACCCTGCTCGACAACCTCGCCAATCTTGGACTCAAGCAGCTGGTGTCCACCCCCACCCACCTCGCCGGACACACACTCGACGCAGTCTTCTCCTCCAGCACAGACATCAACTTCAGCCACGCCACAGAGCTTCAATGGACGGACCACAGCTGCGTCCACTTCACCTTCAAGAGAACGACGACCCACCACCACCAGCAACAGGCCGCCCGCAGAAGCTGGAACAAGATCACAGCAGACCAGCTCGCCACCTCCCTGAGCCAGCACCCTCCTGCCAGCTCAGCGAACCCCAGCCAGGCCGCCGACAACCTCACGAAGTGGATCAGCAACTGCGCGGACGAGCTCGCCCCGCTGAGGACCCCGCCCAGCAGACCCGGCAGCAAGAAAGCCCCGTGGTTCACCGACGAACTCAAGAGCTCCAAGAAGAACTGCCGAGCCCTCGAGAAAGTCTGGAGAAGGGAACCTACACCGGACAACAGGACCACCCTCAAGCGGGCCACTCGGAAGCACCACCAGCTGATCCGCGCCGCCAAGAAAACTGCATTCAAGGACCGGCTGGACAACAACGCACACAACAGCAAGGAACTCTTCAACATCGTGAAAGAGCTATCCAACCCCAGCGCAGGAAACAACGACATCACCCCATCGCAAGACCTCTGCAACTCCCTCGCTTCATACTTCCACAACAAGATCGCGGACATACACAACAGCTTCAACAACCAACCAACGCACACCATGACCGAACAACCACCCCCCACCACCACCCTCCACGCCTGGACCCCGATCAGCACCGAAGACACCATCCGCACGATGAACTCCATCCACTCCGGATCACCAACCGACCCCTGCCCTCACCACGTCTTCAACAAGGCCGACGCTGTCATCGCACCCCACCTGCGAGACATCATCAACACATCCTTCGACACCGCCACCTTCCCTGAGAGCTGGAAGCACGCCAAACTCAGCGCTCTACTCAAAAAACCAACAGCAGACCCCACCGAACTCAAGAACTACCGCCCCATCTCGCTCCTCCCGTTTCCAGCCAAAGTCATCGAGAAGACCGTCAACAAGCAGATGGCCGCCTTCCTCGAGACGAATGGATCCCTCGACCCCTCACAGTCCGGCTTCCGAGCCAATCACAGCACCGAGACCGCCCTCATCGCCGCCACCGATGACATCCGAGCCCTGATGGACAACGGAGAAACAGCGGCCCTCATCCTCCTAGACCTCTCCGCGGCATTCGACACTGTCTGCCACCGCACCCTAGTACAGCGCCTCAGCAACATCGGAATCCAGGACAAGGTGCTGGAATGGATCATCTCCTTCCTCGACGGAAGAACTCAGAGAGTCCGCCTACCACCGTACAAGTCAGAGGCCTCCGAAGTCACCTGCGGCGTCCCTCAAGGATCCTCTCTGAGCCCCACCCTCTTCAACGTCTACATGAGCCCCCTCGCGGCCATCGCACGCCAACACAACCTCAGCATAATCTCCTACGCCGACGACACCCAGCTGATCCTCTCCCTGACCAACGACCCCGCCACCGCCAGAGCCAACCTACACGAAGGGATGAAAGAGGTAGCCGAGTGGATGACGACCAGCCGCCTGAAACTGAACTCTGACAAGACGGAGGTCCTCATCCTGGGCTCTTCACCCTCCGCCTGGGACGACTCCTGGTGGCCTCCCGCCCTGGGCACCACACCCAAACCGACAGACCATGCACGCAACCTGGGCTTCATCCTGGACTCCTCCCTCTCCATGACCAGGCATGTCAACAACGTCTCCTCGGCGTGCTTCAACATCCTACGCATGCTACGGAAGATCTTCTGGTGGATCCCCACCGAGACCAGGAAGACCGTCACCCAGGCCCTCGTCACCAGCCGACTGGACTACGGCAACGCCCTCTACGCCGGTACCACCGCCAAGCTCCAGAAGAGACTCCAGCGGATCCAGAACGCCTCAGCCAGACTCATCCTCGACATCCCACGAACCAGCCACATCTCCGGACATCTGAGAGACCTTCACTGGCTCCCCGTCAACAAAAGAATCACCTTCCGCCTCCTCACCCACGCACACAAAGCCCTACACGACCAAGGCCCGAGCTACCTCAACAGCCGGATCAACTTCTACGCTCCCAAACGCCACCTCCGATCAGCCAACCACGCCCTCGCCGCCGTCCCCCGCATCCGAAGAGCGACTACAGGAGGAAGGTCCTTCTCCTACCTGGCCGCCAAGACCTGGAACTCCCTCCCGGCCGACCTGCGCCTGACCCAAGACCACCTCTCCTTCAGGAAGAAGCTGAAGACCTGGCTGTTCGAGCAGTAGCGGCACCCCCCCTCCCCCAGCGCCTTGAGACCCTACGGGTATGTAGCGCGCTCTATAAGTGTCACTGATTGATTGATTGATTGATTGACTGGGGGTGAGTGTCTGTAAAGTTTCATCACTCCGTCCATCATCTCCTTGTGTTTGCTTTGTTTGGCCTAAGTTGGCAGGGTATGCCCAGACATGGGTCCCTTGCTCACTTTGCCACTGGATTCAAGCTAGCCTGGCTGATGAGGGGTGTTGCCCCGAAACCGGTCCCTGGATGCTTGTTTCGGGTCCAGAGAAGACATGGCTTGGCAGTTAGGCTGTACTGTTCCCATTAGGCACAGTGTCAAGAGTGATTTGCATATAGCTGTGTCTGAACTGGGGTGGCGAAGTGAGCTAAAGAATGATGAAGGATTCAACCCAGATCTGTGACTGGGGGTGAGTGTCTGAAAAGTTTCAGCGCTCCATTCATCATCTCCTTGTGTTTGTTTGAAACATGGCGCCTGCCTGGCGAGCTTCACTGCTGTGAAGTGAGCCACCTCCACAGCAGCTCCTTTTATATCAGAGAGGTGAACACCAGGAAGCGGAGGTCTGTAAATGCGGCGGACAGTCTTCTGGCAAGGGCCTGGTGTTCATGACCTCTGGCAAGATGGAGGGAATGCGGACTATCGCCGAGGCCTACACGAGGCCCTAACAATTGTGTGGATTGCAAAAACACAGATTAAACAACTCCGATTCTGAAATGCCTTTTTCATTGGAACTTTTTTCTGCTCATACTATGCTGTAATAACCATCCCTCAGAAAACGTCTACTGGCAAGACCGCATAGCTATGAGTTACATCAGCTCCACATGAGATGAAAGTTGTTTAAAGCTTCACAATTCATCTTGTGTAATTATTTTCAGTACACAGGTCTACCTGTCATACTTTTAGCTCCCACCCAAAACAAAAATGTTCTCGTTAACCTGACTTTTTTTTGTTTGTATTCTCCAACCTCAATGCTGCATCAACTTTTTATTTATTTTAATACATTTCCAAATGCAAAGGCCGTCTCTTCCCTTGCTCTTCTAAAAAGTTAAGAAGAAAGAAATCTAGAATCTTTCCGAATGGAATTGTGTTTGGGGAACACACATGTAAAAGATGCCAATTGCGAACATAGTGAGGATGTGGAAGGATTTTTTTGGGGCTTGGCAATGTTTTAAGAAGTTCCGTGAATCTTGTCCTTTAAGTTTGGAAAACCTTTCCACTTTTACTGTGTGAAGTTTTCTTTGGTAACTTTCACCTCACTGAGTGAAAAATGTCACTCTTGCTAAAACCAACCAAAGCAAAAAATGTGTTCAGCATTTTTTATCTGGAAGTGTACATTTTGCTGAGTTTTTCTATGCATATTGGCAAATTTATGCTATATTGGTTCCATAAGGTTACCTTCTGTGATATAAATAGTCAAAAAATCATAATGTTGTAAATTCACAATTTTTACACAAAAAGGCAAATCATACATTTTTGCAATCTTAGCCAAGCTACAAAATCCTCCATTGAACATTGTGATGGTTGCAAAAAAAGAAAAGAAAATAGTGCATCCCTTTAAATATTAGTGGGCAAAGGGATGCGGTATTTAATTGATATGGTAAATACCTCCGATTCAGAATTTTGTTCAGCAAAATGAGGAAGGTATTGTTTTCAGCACCATACCCCCTACGTATTGCATTATATTGTCTGTTTTCAGCTGGTAAATTTCTCCAAGGATATATTGCGGGTGGGGGTGGGTGGGGCAAGGGTGGAGTAATTATCAAAGTACTATTTATAGCCAGGGCTTTGGTGCCATTATTGGCATGTAGGATATCTCTGAGCGCCATATTATATTAAGACCTGTTTTCCTTTCTCCCAAGGCCTGTAAGAGGACATGCGCCCAAACGAGTATCATGGACCACTGCGGTTGCACCCACTGGGAGTTTGCAGCGCCCAAGGAGCCGGCCTACCCAAAGTGTAACCTCAGCCTCGCAGGAGTCAGTAAGTCATTGCAGGACACTGTAACATGCTCACCACAGAGACGAGTTGTACACAGTGCCATGAGGTGCACGACATTGACAACACATTGTTTCATGGTGGAGAAATCTGGACATCTCTGCAGGTATCTCACCTGTGAGGTGTTTGATCAGAATAGCGAAAGGAAATTATTATCTGACAGAAATATATAGTAGCTGTGGTTTCATGCACTATACCTATGTGATTCTTGTCTTTCCTTAGGTGAATTCTCAGTTTTCTCTTATATTCTATTTACAGTACCGTATATTTAGCAATGTGTGAATTTTCTCTACTTCCTGTACTGTCTCTGCTCTCGTCTGTTTGAAATAGAACATCACAAAAAAGCAAGGTAATATTGTCTATTTAGAGCTGCTTTTATCGGTGGATTGTTAAACCTTAACGTGAATAAATATTGGAAGACAAGTTGTTTGCTATTTTCCATCTTTGCAACTATTTCTCCCCCTGCAATTTCCACAAGGTTCTACCTGGCGTAATTTGCAAAGGCAAAAAAAACCTTGTGCGCCGCACACCTTGGATTAGAGGGACAGTGAGAAAGTGAACGTCCTGGGAGCGATGTAGTAAAGCCACCCCCAATTCTATTTCCTGTGGTGGTCCTCGCATTCATCTTTTTCTGAGACCTACTCCCCATTCAGATGCCCTGTGCTCATTTACAGCCACATCATCGTATAGTGAACTTCTTGCAGGTGCATCATTTGGACACTTATCTCCCTGGTGGAACATATACAATATTGTTTGTGCCTGTTTTTTTTAATAACATTTGATTGTTCCAATTTCCCAACACCATACTTTGTGCTTGAATGAGTGTAAGTACCCTTCAAACATTTATTCTTAGAACTGTACACTCCTCCCATCATTCAAGCCCTTTTCTCCAGAAAACACCTTTATTTCCTGGACATGGTGGGGCAGACCTTAAAGTCATCCTTGAAGTCATGTTTGCAGACCTCTCTTGATATTATCAGTGCAGGATAAAAACATCTCCTCTCAATCTGAGACTGTCAAATCTTTTAATACTCCGTGCTCAAGCAACCCTTTTCTATTTATTTATAACGGCCAATTTGTCAAAAACCACTAGATGGCGCCAGACACTGACATGTGCGCCCTGTAAATCTTTTTGACATGCCAGTCAATGCTTGCTCTTGTGAATGCAACTAGCAGTCTCAGGTTAGTATCCCAGCTGAGTGGACTCAGCCCATCCACCTTCTGTGGTTGATAAATGGCCGGGTTGCTTGGCAGTAATCTTCCTTGTGCTTAGTCTTACTTTGTATTTTACTCATTACTTTTGAGGTGACCTGCACCTCTGGATACGACAAAAGAACAGGATGTGAAGGCACAAACAGTGTACATAGATACATCAGAGAATTGGAGCAACATTTCACTCCTTCCGGACGCACAGCTTACTCAATAATCAGTTCACCACAGCACTCCACAATTAATCCATATTTCATTGAATTTTATTCCATGTTTTCCAATTGGTCAAATATCTTCACCAAATGTTATTCCTGTCACAAGTGGGGCAGTGTATGTATAAAATAGTTTCTTCTGCAACAGATATGCCTATCCAGGCCTTTTTCTGGCGCATGGTATGTACATCAAACATCCTTCATAGTGGATCTTATTAACCCAATGCATTTCGAGCTGTCAGTAGTTCTTCGTCAGGGGTTCACTAAAAACGTTAAAACATTGACATTAGGTAGTGTTTTTCAGACCACTGTGTGCTAATCAAACAATGAAGCAAACAATCAATGGCAAGCTTAACTGAAAAACTGACGTTCTCCCTCTAAGTTCGCAACAATACGCTGATGTGCGCGAGAAGCAGACTCGCTACGTAGAAAAAGATTATGTTACTTTACGAAGGTGCGAACGACTTCAGAATGGGGTAGGCTTTTGAGGGTGAAAAATCATGGGTTAACGGGCAATGGGAACATCAGGCAAGGAAGGGTGAATAATGAAGGGTGAACAAAGGCGTGTGCAGCTTCCCAGGGCACAATGATTTTGGCGTATTGTTGCGCACTTAGAGGGAGAACATCAGTTTTTCAGTTAAGCTTGCCATGGATTGTTTGCTTCAATGTTTGATTAGCACACAGTGGTCTGAAAAACACTAACTAATGTCAATGTTTTAACGTTTTTAGTGAACCCCTGACGAAGAGCTACTGACAGCTCGAAATGCATTGGGTTAATAAGATCCACTATGAAGGATGTTTGATGTGTATACCATGCGCCAGAAAAAGGCCTGGATAGGCATATCTGTTGCAGAAGAAACTATTTTATACATACACTGCCCCACTTGTGACAGGAATAACATTTGGTGAAGATATTTGACCGATTGGAAAACATGGAATAAAATTAAATGAAATATGGATTAATTGTGGAGTATTGTGGTGAACTGATTATTGAGTAAGCTGTGCGTCCGGAAGGAGTGAAATGTTGCTCCAATTCTCTGATATATCTATGTATACACGGCATTTGGGCAGGCCACATCACCGACGCTGCGCGCTTCAAGGATTAAACATGATCTAACAAAGAATGATGAAATTTTGATAAAACGAATGACATACGGTGTGCACGTGGCAAGCTTGTTTGTATTTTGCACAAACGATGTACAACCATGTGGGTGCTATAGGATCATAGCCTTCCCATCATGCTTCCTGACTTTACCAAAACTAACTGAAAGCCAGCAGTTAGTTCGTAATAAGTGTGAAGAGGATGAGTAGGAATAGGCATAATGAAGGTAAATTACCAGACCATTATTCTTATGTCAGAAAGCAACAGTAGTATTGGGCAACAAGACTTTAATTAGTGCAGTGAACCTAAAAACGAGACATTAAAAGAACTCAAAACACTGTGACCCAAAGAACTACTTGCCAGTTCAAACACTTGAATACAGAAGTGTCCAACAAAACTGTGAGATGAAATCCAAGTGGCCGCTCAACAAATGTCTGTCAAAGTAACCCCTGGTGCATCAGCCCAACAAGGTGCAACACCCCTAGTAGATCTTCGATGGTCAACCTCCAGAAGTGAAGTATGCAATACAAAAATAAGCAAAGGCAGATAGTAGAATGGACCTGTCTACTGAGAAACATTAGAGGCTTTCCGTCCTTGACTACAACCTCCAAATGCCACAAATAAATCATCAGGTCTCTTAAATGGTCGAGAATGATCTAAGTTGATAGACGCTGCTCTTTTTGCATCTAGTAAGTGCAACAACTACTCTTTCCTAGAAGAAAAAGAAGGAAACTACAGAAAATGTAATCTCATGATCCCTATAAGCCATAGAAGCAACAATAGGAACGACATCAGAGTCTATTTTCAATATTATGCCATCTTCTAAAACCCTAAGGAAAGGAGATGTACACAGAAGTGCACTGAGCTCACCAATTCTCCTAGCAGAGGTGAACTGCAACTTTTAAAGTGAAGAAATCTCATTTTACCAAGTTCAGTGTCTCAAAAGGACAAACCAGAAGACTTTTGAGAACCAGAGGTAAATTCCTAAGTGGTAAAAAAGGACACACCAAAGGCTTACAAATAGAAAGTCCTTCCAGAAGTCTAAAACAAAGGCTTCCTCATTACCAAGAATCCCCCAAGGCCCAGGTTTTTTTATCTGGTTCTACCCTGTATATTTATGTAAGGTAGAGTCACAAGATTGTCAGTCTTAATCAGAACATTCTTCTGCTGTAGAAAAGGGAGTAACTGGATTAAGGAAGGCTGCTCCCCATACAGTGCCCTCCATGGTAAAGATTCAGTCTCTCCTGTTAGGACCACCAGCTCTGATGGACATGTCCACCAAGGCTGCACATCAACCTTTTGCACTGGCACCCACTGTTACTACTCTTTCGTAGTGTATTCAGATAGAGCCAGCGGTGGAGCATGATAGAAATGTTGAGGAATCTCTAGAATTTCTTTCTCGAATATTATGGAAACAGATCTCCATGTGAATCAGGAGTCTGATATACAGTCTTATCCAAAGTACTAGGAACATGCCAGACACCATATGTTCCTTTGCCCTAAAGGAGGGGCATGATTCCATGTCAATAATCCGGAAAGCACCAACTTCAGTGTCACTCCTCGCTCTAACAGAAAAAACCCCATTCCAATATTTATTCTGAAATATACTCCTATGAAAATTCTATCCTGGGCACCCTCCAATTTGAAAACTGGGAGATTGATGAGAAGCTGTGTAGCTGAAGGCATCGCTAAACAGCTTGAAGATGTTTCACTTCCTCCTCCCTTGATGAAGCATGAAGTAGCCAGTCAACTAGATAAGAGAAAGTGTTCCAGCTGTGTAGATGCAATGGTACCACTATGGACTCTATCATCTTTGTAAAGACTACTAGAGAAGATCTGATGCCAAAGGGCAAGACCTGGAAATGATAATGATTTCCTCAGAGAAAACAACAGCATTAGTATGTCAAAGTATCTGAAAAACAGGGGGGTGGGGGGGTGCACATTACCTCACACTGCAGCACTCAGTTTGCCCCGATGCATCATAATAAATGCAGTGCATGATAACACTTTCTTCGGTGTCAGGCTTTAGTTTTTCACCCTTGTTGGTGCAGCCAGTGCTGTGTATCTGAAAAACGCGGTAATAAAGAAATACTAACCAGCCGCAGTACCATTAATGTCCGCTAGATGGTAGCCACATGCTTCAAATGCTTCAGGTTTTTTTCATATAAGACATTGCAACTATATTGAGAAAATAGAATTCCCTATCCAAAATAGATATTTGCTCAGGAACAAGAGCACGTATTATCTGGAAATGAGGACTCCCAAAACATGGTTCACAGTGCTGCCAGACGAAAGGTCAGGTTAAACTTTGATGGGCTCCACCACATATCCCCTATTCTGCTAAATTCAAATGTCCAATAAAGAGTGAAACCTCAAAACAAAATGTTTACTCAAGCTGGGGGGTAGCGACGTTTCTCTGGGCATTACTTCCTGATTTGTATTTAATTCAAGTAAGAGATTTTATTCCACCAGGGCTTCGCTGATGCCAGCGGCCCATGATTTTCAGCGCGTCTTAAAACTGCTTTTGTGATTCAATAAAAACCAGCCTGTGGCTGCATTTCAGATCAGCTTTGAAGGATACCAGGTCTGGCAGTTCCGGATGGGCAGCTCCTACTGGAGCAGAAGCTAAGCTGATCTGTATTAGGAAAATCCCTGTTTAGAGTGGCATAACGCATACAAAAAGATGGAGTGAATGTGGTCCGAACAATTATCAAAGACTGAGGGCCATATTTACCAATTTCTCACGCAGCGCAGTGCAGCAGCGGCAAATGCTGCCCTGCTTGAGAAGGTGAGAGCAGGAGAGCCTCAAATTTACTGAAATATGGCCCTCTCCCTAGTGCCGGCGCATGAAATTAGCTGCTGTACTCAACAGATACACCTTTGCACCATAGTGCTAGGTTGTGTGCATGAGTCTAGCATAGGTTTTGTACTGGAAGGATAGCCTTCCAGTACGAAATACTATGCTTAGACTAGTTTTAAACATGTTCCCACTTTGTATTTGTGCTGTACAGTGCAGCACACATGTGAAGTCAGAAAATAAAGGAGAAAAAAAGCATTTCTCCTTCAAAGCGCCTTGTTGAAGGTTGTGCTATTTTCTGACACTAAACCCTATCTACTTTATTTAGTAGGTTGGGTTTAGCGTCTGAAACTTTGAGTGGTTGCATGGGAACACCAGTGCACCTCCCATGGTACGCCTCCTGCCACTAAGTAATGCAAAGCAGCGCTTCGCACTGCTTCGCATTACTTTCAAGTTATTTCCAGCACTAAACAAGTTTAGCGCTGGAAAGAAAATCAGACAAAAAGATTTTGCGCCAATTGCATCACTTTTGCAACGTCAGTACAGCAGAAAATCTTAGTATCTGTCCTTGAGTTTGATTCTAGCCTTCTACCCATCACCTTTATAGGTGGCCGCCAGGCAGTCTGGAATCTCCAATTAGGATGTGCATTCCTCTGACAGGGGATAAGGTGACTTACAGGAATCGTTGGTCACCTGCCAACCTTTAAAGAAGACCCTTGGTCACTAAATAGCTGCTTAATGCCGACATACTACTACCTCTACCACATCATTAAAAGTACAGCAATACTACAAATAAGTGCTGCCACTGTGCCATCAGAAATAGGGCAATGCGCCAGAAAAGTACCATCACTGTCCTTTTAAACGTGCACAGAGACTTATGGGAAGTTAGGTACTGAACGTTACTAGTCCAACAGCCCCTTAAAGTGCATTGCTGATGCGCCAGTAGGAGTGCACACACAAATTAGTTGTGACGTGGTGGGTTCCTGGTTGAAGCTATGAATCCATGTCTTGATCTGTGGTTGCAATGGGTCACTGCTGATTAGAATGAATGCAGTCTTGATTGGACTGGATGGTGTCTATCCAGGTTTCAATAGTATCTACACATGTCCTGAGCCTTTGCATGTCACTAACAACTGACGCATGTAGGTTCAGTGTTGTGTTGGTGGAAGGTGAAGTCCTCTAGGCTGAGAAGTGCATATTTAATTTTTTTGACCTGCTTATAAAAGATACCAGGTCCGATGGATCAAACCCTTATGTGAATTGTTGGCATTGAGGGACCATCACTTAATGGCGCAAATATGCAGATTTGATACCTGTAGTCCAATTGTGTTCTTGTCCATATGGCACGTTGGAACAGTAAACATCGCTTACCACGCATGCAAAACAATGCATGCCATTACAACGCAGTTGTTACAACGACGGCATTGTTACATCGCATACCATTACAATGCAAGTCAGAACAACGACTTGCTGTAGGGGGCTGTAGGTGTTGGATTTAAAATCCAACACCTTCCCTACTGTTGCCCAGACTGGAGTTGGAATAGTAGATTATACTATTCCAACATCCAGTGCCCCTCCCCCCCAGCAAGTCGTTGTTCCGACTTGCGTTGTAAAGGTATGCGATGTAACAACGCGGTCGTTGTAACAACCGCATTGTAATGTCATGTGTTCTAAACGCATGCGTACTTACGTGCCATATTCGTTGGAACAAAGCAGGTTGTTAAAGGATGACTTTTTATTTTAGGACTAGAAATATGGCCTACTTACCTCTCTTATTAAAGGATTTTTAAACTTATTACCCTTGTTGGTAGAGATTTATCCTTTTTATCTTTTCAAATTGAATTTGCCCTTTTTAGGTCTCGCCTTGGCAGTGCATGTGCTGCATGCGCTGTCTCAGCGAGACATAAAGTAATCTGTATGTTGGCTGAAACTTCCTCTAATTTGTTTTTCCGCTTGTGATTGGTTTATTTGAGCCATTACTGTTGTTTTCGTGGTTTCTGTTGGTTGTTGATTGTATAGTTACTTCTGTGTAGTCCAGAAGCAGCGGCGCCTAAGTACAGTTTCCGTGCGCTCTGCTCGCACTTGTTTTAATTGATTGCAGTGTGCCATCTGTTTCTCATGCTGCGTTTGTTTATTTACTTTGAAGCTAACTCCCTGCACCTGTAACTGGAGACTGTCCTTTGTGTGATTATAGGCTAGGCAGTTATTTTAGCATTGCATTACAGAATTGCTTGAGCGGCAGCATTGTATTACAGAATTGTGCCGATTGTGCGCTCTTTCTGTAGATATTTTTTGCTAGTTTAACTATTGTTTTGCCCTTCTGTTTATATGGTTCCTTCTTTTCCATCCTTGTTTATATAAGAGGGACTTAGTCAGACTGTCACAGCTACGAGGCACTGCAGTCACACCACTCAGCGCTACAAGCTATAGGCTCTGCGGCTTGCAATCGATTAGGGAGTGTCTGGCCATACAGCACAGGGCAGCTGAGTAGTGTCTTGCAGAGATCTGCAAGTACATCCCCTGGGTAGGCACTCCAATGGGTAATCAAACTAAGTTGATTCATGCAAAAGTGAATCCTTTTAAGATGCGTGTTTTTAAATGCTTTTATTCAGCAAATTAGTTCAATTCGATATTGTTTGGCATATCAAATGTTCATTTGTAATCCATACTACCAGATCTATGAATCTTGATCTCCTATGCATTTCGGGCTGGGACGCCCTTGGTCACGGAGCACTGTTGAGGAAGGGAGGGAGGGATGAGTCAGTGAGGGTATACCGCCTGGATTTACACGTGCTTAATGTGACTAAGTGCAACAATAACTAAAACGGGTGTGTTTGCTAACGTTTTAGTGACTGAGTGAAGGTACTGGGTAGTGCAATGGAAATTACTGCGTGTGTTGGTTGAATGCGCGCTGCGCAATGACATGCTGGGTTCTGTAGCGCTGTGGGCGAAGAACACTTACTTCATAGATACCGGTGGCAAAACGTGCCGTCCATCGCTTAGTCGAGGGGTCTGCGTGTGGTGCGGGCGGGTGCTCGTTATGTTTAAACACTCGGTAATGTGACGTGAAGAAACGTAAACATAAACAAAGGACTACTCGGAAGTATGCACGGTGGCGACCATCTTAGAATGTGGGGAGATAGAGTACAGGTGATGCAAACTGGGGAGAATGCAGAGAGCCAATGTCAAAAAACAGAAGTAGTATTACATGAATAAACAGTAACATAATAAGCAATGCATCATATTAGTATTACAGGTAACAACTATACTCAATACGGTCATTAAGACCATGCGGCTTCAGAGTCTGTAACAGATAAATCCATTCAAGTTCTCTTTTTAACAAGAGTTTATGATTGTCAATCCCTTCTCGTTTGGTGAGGGTTTCAAGTACTATGAATTTTAATTGGGCGATGGAATGCCGAGCCTCAGCAAAATGCATGGCGATGTTGGATTTCTCAACTTTCAGCCTGATGTTAGATTTATGCTCGTTGAGGCGAGTTTTAATTTTCCGTTCGGTTTTACCGATGTACAGCTTTCCACAGGGACATTTCAAAGCATATATCAAATTCATCGAGTCACAGGTAGCATCAACTTGAAGTTTAATGTTGTGACCTTTCATTGGGTGCTGGATACTGTTGCCTTTGATGACACTATTGCAGTGATTGCAATTGAAGCAAGGTATGGTGCCACGGTGTTGTGTGTGGGTTTCAGTGGGTTTAGACAAAATTTCCTTGAAATTTCTGCTTCTTGTGTGTGCAAAAATTGGTGGTTTCTCAAAAATGCCCTTGAAGTCGGGTTCACTTTGTAAGATGGGCCAGTGCTTCCGTATAATCTTCTTATATGTAGGGCTGGCTGTGGAGTATTTGGATACTATCACCATACGTTGTTCTTGCACTCTATTGCTTTTCAAAAGGCTATCTTCTCTGGTGATGAGAGCAACTCTAGATTGTGCTTCATTCAGAGTATGTTCAGGATATCCTCTAGCACGGAATCGTTCACGCATCTCATTAATGCGCATGATGTATGTCTGTTCGTCTGAAACTATGCGTTTAACACGCAACATTTGCGAATATGGCAGGTGTTGCTTCAGGGACCCTTGGTGGAAGCTGGAAAAATGTAAGGTATTGTTTCTGTCTGTGTTTTTTCTGTGTAAGTCGGTAATGAATCCCTCTGGTGTGATCTTGATATTGACGTCAAGGAAGGAGATATCTGTGTCACTTATGTGCCATGTTAGTTTTATTCTTGGATCTTTGCTGTTGATTTCTGTTAACAGATCCTGAAGAGACTCTTTGGTGTTGGACCACATGAAAAACAGGTCATCTATATATCTGACGTACATTTTGGCATGATCTTTGAACTTAGAGTTGGTATATATGTACTGTTTTTCAAAGTTCTCCATGTACACATTTGCATACGTTGGGGCAGCACAATTTCCCATCGCCATTCCGGATAGCTGTAAAAACCATTGATTGTCTAGCTTGAAGTAACTGTGATAGAGAATAAATATCATCAGTTCCATGAGGAAGGCCTGCATGTGTGTCTTTATCTCACTGTTAAGCAAAATTTGTTCGATGGCTTCAATGCCTCCAAGGTGAGGTATAGATGTATAGAGAGAACTC
The DNA here is from genome assembly GCF_964204655.1 of Triturus cristatus. Classification (NCBI taxonomy): domain Eukaryota; kingdom Metazoa; phylum Chordata; class Amphibia; order Caudata; family Salamandridae; genus Triturus; species Triturus cristatus. The sequence continues at coordinate 993,948,709 of NC_140580.1, forward strand.
ACGTCTGCAGTGCATAAGATCAGTGGTGGCATATTGTTGACTTGGATGGATGATAGTTTCACAAGGAAGTCTGTAGTGTCTTTGATATAACTAGCTGTGTTAACAATGAGAGGTTGGAGGTACTTGTCGAGAAATTTGCCTGTATTCTCATGTATGGATCCTTTTGTTGACACTATTGGTCTACAGGGTGGGTCTGTAAGATTATTGTGTATTTTGGGACACATGTGGATCGTTGGACTTCTTGGATGTTCTGTTATCAAGTAATTTTTAGTTCGGTCTTCAATTGTACCAACTTCATGGGCTCGATTAATGATTTCTTTAAGTAGATTCTGGAACTCAATGGTGGGATTATTGTCCAGTGCCTGATAGGTCTCCGTGTCTTGTATATGTTCCCATAGTTTTTGTGTGTACATACTTGAGTTCATAATTACTAATGCACCTCCCTTGTCAGCCTTGGTACATTTTATTTTGGGGTTGTTGGCCATACAGCACAGGGACCATGGTATACCACTTAAGGGGAGGGCCGGGGTGGGGGGGAATAACCAGAGTTTCCAGGCGACCGTGCCAAGTGGCAACTGTAGCGACCTCCCTGAATGAACCCACTGGTTGAGGATTCCCTTATTGATAGATAACTGACCCTACATGCTACTCACTCTATGGGTATGGAAGGGGGCTGCCCCTAGAAATACCACGCAGCTCTTGCCGCTGCACGGTCGTGGGTGCACGCAGTCTGTGCCGGGACCCAGGCAGGCACACTGCGGTCTGGCAGCGCACCACTATGTGACGGCACAGGAAGCCTGCACATCTCGGGTCACTGTGCACAGTGGTGAGCAGGTATCCCTGCACAAGGGCACCTTTAATCTGGCCTCGTTAGGGGTGCAGTTGCACACGTACTGTCAGCACACCGGCAAGACAGCACCACCACGGAGGCACCTCCGCTGTGGGCACAGCGCGCCTGTAGGGAGAGCCACAAGCCTGCCCGTAGGGAGAGCCGCAAGCCTGCCTGCAGGGAGAGCCGCACGCTGCCCGTAGGGAGAGCCGCACGCCTTCCTGCAGAGAGAGCCGCACGCCTGCCTGCAGGGAGAGTTGCATGCCTTTACAGGTGTGCAGGCCCCTTACAGCCGTGACCCGCCCGTGCTTCGGGCAGTTTTTTCTTCATTTACTGTCGGTTCAATTGGGCTTATGTTATAGAACAAACGCCTCGCGACGGTGCCAACAGCCATCGAAAAAGCGGCTGCCATGCGGCAGGGTTGTGAGGCTGCAGGGACCTTCACCTGGCCCCTACCCCTTTTTTGTGTACTTTGCCCCATCATAAATTTGAAGGGGTAAAACTTTGAAGGCGTTGAACATTTCCTAGCAAACTGGGGCGGGCCTGTCCTTCCCTCATTCAGATGTCACCCCTGGCACATCGGTAGCACCCTGTTACGATGTTTTCTTAGAAGCTGCGCCCAAGGCCGTTTAATTAGCAGTGTACGCTATATCTCCAGAGTTTCATGCCCCTGGAAGGAGCCCTCCCTGCGAGTTACTGGGAGAGAGCCTTTCACATGTTCAAATCCGGGGAGACAAAGAGCTTTTGTTAGTTTACTCCTGGGGAATCCATGCCCCCACTCACCCCGGGAGGAGTGGCACGTTAGCGGACCCGGGGTGCCACGCCCCTGTCCCCTACACCCGCCCTCCTCACACACCTTACCGATCTACCTCCGAGACACTACATCCTGCTGAAATATCTTCATTTGTATGGTTTACAGTGTGCACAATTCACATACCTCTGTCAGCGATTTTGTTATATCTTTAACGCACATGTAATTTGCTGGTTGTGTCTTAAAGTCACTATTTTATTACACCAGAAAGTTGCTTTTAAATTAGCATAGAAAGGTGCCAAATCAGTTTACACCGTTTACTGTCCAAGCATTATAGCGACTTCGTCTGCTCTGTTCCTTGTTGGGAAAAAAGTGATACAAATTTTACATATATTTACCTCTGTAATGTGGCCCAAGTTGTGTATTTGGCTGTGCAGCTGTTCTCCGATGGGGTGTGACTGGCCTTAGTGGTTGAGCAGGGAATGTTGCGGGCTCCCCTGAATATGAGGATGTGGTGGCGCTGTGTGAAAGTGAGCAGATAGCTGCGCAGTGTGGGATGCCGGCTCGCTTGAGGAGGGTAGGGAGAGCTGGGTTTGGGGGCTTGAGTAAAGACGTGTCTGACACTCTCCCTCCCCCTTACAAGTAGCAGGCACGTTTTTGGATGAAGGTCAGATGGAATTATGCGATTCCACGGCTGCAGCTTTTTTTTTCTCACATAATTATGGAATTGGTACACAATCCCTCATCTTCTGCACAATCTGCAGATTTTAACAAAAATATTGTTTCAAGCTCAAACGGAGCAAAAGTTACTAAAACCGTGGCGCCGTGGTCACATTGACATGAGTTTGAGCTATTGACATTACAAATAACAATGTCTTTTATTTTTGTTTTCTTTTTAAAAACATAAATAAAGGGCATTGTTATTTACAATGCCAATAGCTTAAACTCGCGTAAATGCAAGACCTATTGCATTGCAAATGCTTGTTATATTTGATGTCATATCATTATAATTGTATTATACATTTTTTTTATATTGTAATATTTGTACTTCTTGTATGTGTTATGCCTTGCATAGTTTATATAAAGCTGAACTAAAGTATAATAAATAATTCTTACTTGTATAGCGCAAACATATCATCCCTTAAGGTTTCAAAGTGCTGGGGGCCGCCAGGGAGATTAAGTGAGCTATTTCCCAAAGTCACATGATGCTGAGCTGAGCTGCCGCTCGCGACCGAACTGTGATCCCTGCGTTCCAGAGTCAGCCGCTCTGGCGGCTGCACCACACCTCCCCCTTGCTGCTTCTGATGATAATGATGTGGAACTGCTCCCAATGGTTACAACTATAGGCTTGAGCTCTGTGTAATACCATGGGTCACTGGGAGGGAGAGACAATTGAATAGAGTCCATTTGGATACATATCCTGAAGGAAGCCTGTCAACCAACTTTAGGACAGTTTCACCACAACTGTCCTAAAAGGAGCAGAGAGGGTTCCAACTAGACCCAGACGATCGACGATGTCAAAGGCGAGGCACAGTATGAGATCAGGCCCAGTGAGCATTAGAGCATCCACCCAGACTGGTAGAGCTGGAGCAGCTGGACAATGTCAAGGTTGCTAGCTGCTGACCTTCAAAACCTTTTCCCTAAGACTCCAAGGAGGACAATAGGCAGCGGTAAGAGGATTTATTGGGGAGGCGGTAGGATTTTGCTTGTTTTAGTTGGAAAAAAGGATATCTGAAGGGAGTGAGGTTTTGAAGATATCTACACGGAGTGCTGTGCTATTGAAGGTATGAGATGTGCAGGATCTCACTGTCGGCTGTTGCCTTTAGGGAGTTCATTTTTGCTGCCCTGAATGGTTAAAGATTCATGAAAGGTCTGCCATTGGAGGAGTCCAAGTTATAGGATGCGTGTTTTTTGTTGGATGCATGATTTTTGTTGGGTGTGTTTGAGGCCCCAGTGCTAGTGACCCTTTAAAGTACATCTGGCCCATAATCGCTAGGGAAGTTGTAAATAGGAAACATGCAATAGGCTCTTTTAATCCATCTATGCATCTGATGCCTGTACTGATATCCCTGCACTCGAGGATCCACAGATCACCACTCTAACTTGGCCTGCACCTAGTAATGAGATGCTAGCGTTGAAATATGTGCAGGGTTCCTCTAATGCACCACTACAGTGACATGAGCGATACACAACAACCCCATAACTGAAGACACCCACAGATCTCTCACCTGGCCTTCATCATGCAGTCTTTTACAATAACTTAAAAATCAACAATCCTTCTACAATACACCTCTTTCCTAATTTTCATAATGTACTGGTTTCCAAGTACTGAGATAGCCAAATAGCTCTTTCAAAGAAACTCAGTCCTTCCCTCCAGTAATTGAATTTGTAATTGCATTTATATAGCATTTACTACCCCTGACGAGGCGTCAAATAGCTTTTTCAGCAAGTAGCACGCTACACTGGAACCCAAAGAGGATTTGTGGTGATTTGTATAAGAGATATGAAATTAGTTTGAGCGGTGGACTTGTGAGTTTGTTATTTGGATTGAAAAAAGTATAGTGGAGGGATAGAAGAGGGAAGGGTTTGCATTTATATAGCACTTGCTACCCCTGATGAGATTTTGATGCACTTTTTGGCGGGTAGCACAGTACTCTGGAACCAAAACAGGATTAGTGGGGAACTAGTATAGGGAAATATGAAATTAGTTTGAGCGGTGGACATGTGAGTCTGTTAGTTGTATGTATGCACGTCTATCCTCTAGACATCGACAGAGTACTTGCAGTGTTCACCTGCTCTGATCACCAGTGCAGGTTTGTATGCCCGGCAATTAAAGACAATCTGATTGTAGTAACCATCTAACAAATGCGAATGATAAGAGTAAAAATAAATAATTCAGGTACTGGTCAGGCTCTAATAATAACCAGGAGTACTATCACAAAAATATCTCTACTGTTTTGCCTCATAAACTTGAAAATTGGTTCTGAGTCATCCTCAGACCTCTAGCAAAGCACCTCCACCCTGACCTACACAAAAAATGTCATTACCCAGACAAGCAGAAAGCTTTCACAACTAGTGTGGTAATTCACAATATGCGCTTGTATACAGGTCCGGACACAGTCGCTAACTCTGGCAAAGCACCTCTGTTCAACCTGCATTATACACTCGAATCTCAAAACTGAGGAGTCACCGCACTCTTAAAAAGGCCTTTGAGGCAGAGTATTTCAGTGTAATTTTGAAGCAAATCTCACTCTATCTAAATATCATGGGGTGATCCTTAAAAGCCCCTGCTTGGGACTACAGGCCCAGTTCTCAATTATGATATGTTTGGCTCTCTTGAGAAAAAGTCCATCCTTCCAGAATGCACTGCCCATGGGAAGGAGACATTTCTGTCATTTTTGAACAGATAATCTGAATATATGTCCCACCACCAGGAATATTTGGATTTCCAGATCTAAACAATTAATAACTTTCCCCGGGGCCATTCAGGAAGATAACTTACTGTCAACAACAGAAACTTATCAATTTCAATAGAAACAATTTCCAGTGTGGCACATTGCCACGTTGTTAAGCCTCCATTGTGTGCAGTTTCTGCTTTATCTGTGGTCACACGGCATTTAAAGCAGTGTTTCCATTCATCTCTTGTATCTGAGATATTGGATTTCAGGCATGATCGTGAATCATGACTTCAAATCTATAAAGTAGCGTCCATTAAAGCTGGTTCTAGCTAAGGAGTCATTTTTAGGTTTCATCCCAATGGTTCAGTGCCATTGATATGGCAACCATTGTGTAAGTGTTTCCTTGAAAAAAACTCCGGGCATACTAACAGCCAGTCTCGATCTTTGCTAGGTAAGTGAAGAACCATTGTCTTGCGCTACGAAGTAAAAAAAACCTGTCAGAATTGCATGCACGCATAATCATTCCTCTACCGACATTGCATGGGGGGGAGCTAATTTGGAAGGCATTTGCACTTGAACACATAGTATAACCTCGACAGACCACAGACTAATGAGGGGAACTTGCTAGTAGAACTGGACATTCAGTGACGCTGACTGGAGCCCAGCAGATAGTCGAGTCCAGACAGGAGCCACACCTGAATTCCCAGAGAGCTCCCACTAATTTATTGATCCCCCCTCTCACTAGACTATACCAGCTTTAGAGACACCCGCCTTCCACCTGACTGGCCTTAAGATTGCCACAGGCCTTGTGTTCCTTACGAAGTATACTTAATGATGAATGGAAAGCTTGAATTTATCTCAGCAACTAGTAATTACCCAGGCCGCATCCCAGTCCATCAATACTTTGCACACCATCTCACCATCAGTTTTAGACCCAGCTATATGCAAATCAGTCTCGACCCTCCTCCAAAGGGAACAGTTCAGCCCAAACTGCCAAGTCAGATCAATCGATCAATCAGCATTTCTTAAGCGTGGCTAATCACCCGCATGGGTATCCCGGCGCTGAAGACCTTACTGCATCAGGAGGGATCAGCTGAACAGCCAGGTCTTGAGCCCTTTCCTGAATCCCAGAAGACAGGTTGAGGTGCGGAGGTGAAGGGGGAGGTCGTTACAGGACCTAGCAGCGAGGTAGGAGAAGGAGAGCCTCCACTTTTGCTTTGGCGGATGTTGTCAGGATACGCTCCACAGGATCCAGCGGTAGTAGAAAAAGGTCCACCTCCTGATATCACCAACACCCCTGGGTATAAGACAGGGTGCTCGAGGGATCAGGCGAGGGAAAGGATAGGGAAGGGACAGCAGGGGAATTAGAACCTGTAAGAAAAAAAGGAAACAGTTGTACTCACTTATGCAAGTAACTTCTACTCTCATTCGGTCTCGCTAAAAAAGTCTGCTGTACCTGGGAAGGGACAAAGCCGTCTACAATCCTACGGAGTATACCCAACGTCTGTCGAGGAAACCCAGATCTGCAAAGAGACACCAACAGCATTAGCGTGACTTCCCATGAGCCATTCAATCATGCGGCAACAGGAACTCATACACATACGTACCCCCAGACACTAATCCCGCTGAAGCTGTTGTGTTGAAATAAAGGAATTTTGCCCCCAGGATCACTGCTCGAGAGATCAATGTCTTTATGGGGGTGGCTTGTTCTATTCACAAGTATTATGCACCCATCCTTAGTGAGTCTTGGATACCTGACACCGTTTGTGACAGGAGCTCCCCCAACATACACGGAAGTACGCGGTTCCTTCACCGCTGTACTCCGCTATGCTTCCCAGTGTTTAATTAATTGTTAATCCGATATACTACTGCAAAGTACCTGATTAGTCCCACCAACGTGTCACAGGACACACACGGTAGTACGCGGTTCCACCTCACCGCCGTACTCCGCTGTGTAAAGGACATGAAAGCAAAGAAAATAACCGGAGAACAGGGACTCTTTCTCCTTACTTGGTAATACGTGGCAGCCGCTCGCCGTATTCCGTTCTGCTGAAATCCTACAGAATCAAAAAGCCCCGTGAAAGGCAGCGGCCAACTCACGAGGCAACTCGCTGTTCGGGAACCGTCTACTTCGATCCGAGAAGCAGACTCCAATTCTCCGCAAAGGCCAGGTCAAAGCGTCCGGCTCCAGCCCGCAACTCCTCTACAACGCGAGGACGGGAGCAACGTCAAAATTACGCGCTCTGGCCCGCGCGTTCACAGAGTCTATATTCCCTCCTCTCGTAGAGCATCATGGGAGTTGTAGTTTACGATCGGGATTCCGCAATGTAGGCGCCGCTTCGCCTGAATCCTGACAGATGTAGGGGGTGTGAGCGAGGGAGAGGGAGGTTGAGCTTAGGTGTCTGGAGGGTTGGTGGAAGTTCGTGCGGTGGTTGATTTACACTGGTCATTGATTGTGAAGGGCTTTGTAGATGAGGATCAGCATCTTGAACTGACATCTGTTCTGAATAGGTAGCCAGTGGAACTTCTTGAGGTGGGATGTGATATGGGTCTGTTTTGGGGAGGTCAAAGAAGAATCTGATCGCTGAGTTCTGGTATAGTCTGTAGTCTCTTCAGGAGGTGGGTGGTGATTCCTACGTAGAGTGTGTTGCCATAATCCAGCCGGCTGATAACTAGGGCTTGAGTGATGGTTCATCTAGTTTTCAATGGGAGCTATTTGAAGATTTTCCGAGAGAGGAAGCAGGTGGATGTCTGAATTGATCTTCCTTTTCATGGTGAGTTTGATGTCTAGGATAATGTCAAGGTTGCAGGCATGATCTGTTGGGGTGGGTGAGGGTCCTAGTTCAGGAGGCCACCAGGAGTCATTTCACAGGGAGCGTTGTTTCCAAAGATAAGCACTTCCGTTTTGTCCATGTTGAGTTTCAGGCAATTGCTTTTCATCCAATCAGCGACGCTTGTCATGCACCTATGGAAGTTGGCCCTTGTGGTGCAGGGGTCTTCTGATAGCAAGTGGATAAACTGGGTATCATCTACATATGATATGATGCTTAATCCTTAGGTTCTGATGATTTTGCCCAACGAGGTCATTTAGGTGTAGGACAGTGTGGAGCTTAGGGATGAGCCTTGAGGGACGCCACAGATGATGCTCTTGGATTCCGAAGTGAACAGTTGTAGGCGGATTCTCTGGATTCTTCCAGAGAGGAAGGAGGTGATCCATTTAAGGGCATCTCCTTGGATTCGGATCTGATGAAGCCTACTTGAAAAGGGTGTGGTGGGAACCGGAGTAGAGAGCTGCTGAGAGGTCGAGGAGGATCACAGCCGCTGTTCTCCTGGGACAAGGAGGGTTCTGATGTCATTGGTGGCAGCGATCAGGGTGGGTTCAGTGCTGTTGTTGATGTAGAATATGGATTGGGAGGTGTCTAGCAGATTTTTGTTCTCCATGTGTTCCGTGAGTTGGCGATTGAAGACTTTTTCGAGCACTTTAGCCAGAAAGTAGAGCGATGGGACAGTAGTTCTTGAGTTCGCTGGGTTCTGCAGATGGTTTCTTGAGAAGTGGTTCGACTTTTGCATGTTTCCAATCTTTGGGGAAGGTGGCTGTGGTGATAGATGCTTTGAATATGGCTGTGAGCTCATTGCTGATCTTCTTTCTCCCGAGGTTGTAACTGTGGTGGGGACAAGGGTCCGTGGTGGCTGTGGTGTTCTGCATGGTGAGCTGGTCCCAGGTGGTGAGTAGGTGGTATGGGGTTGTATCTGTGGGAGCAAAGAGGCTGTAGTTGGTCACAGGGGTGGGTTGGGGTTCGAAGTTATTTAAAATGGTGGAGATCTTGTGGAAAAAGTCTGCAAGGGTGTCACAAAGTTCCTAGGAAGGGGTGATGTTTTCAGTGGCGGAGGGGTTGGAGAGCTCTCTGGTGATGTTGAAGAGTTCTTTGCTGTGGTTAGAATTGGCTTTGATGTGGTCAGTTAGGACACTCCTTTATGTCTTCTTTAGGAGCTGGTGGTATTGGTTGAGGGAAGTCTTGAAAGTAGCTCAGTCTGTGGGCTCCCTGCTGGAGCGCCATTTCCTTTCAAGTTGCTTGCAGTTGCGTTTCGTGTTTCTCAGTTCCATGGTGTACCAACTGGCCTGTTTGGTGGATCTCTTGAGTTTGGTGTGCTCAACGGGGGTGGCTCTGTCAGCGCAGTCAGTCATCTAGGAGGAGAAGTTCTTGACAGGCTGTTTTAGGTGGTTGCGGTGTCAGGTTGGGAGGTGTTGAGGGTGTCAGTCCACTGGCTCTCTGACACTTTGTTCCAGCTGATCCACCCTGAACCAGAACACAAGCAATCCAAGAATGCTTTCACCCTTGTTATGGGCTCATCACCCAGGTATAGCTTGGTTCCAACTGACATAGTGTGCACGGGAACCATGTCTGGGCATACCCATCCCACTTAGGGCGACATACTAAAGTACCCAAAAAGTGATGGATGGAATGACCGAATTATTCTTGGCCACTGTAATTACTCTGGGCGCATCCCAGTCCATCGTTATTTTGCACACCATGCCACCTAACAAGGGCTAAACCGGTTCTATGTTGCTAGTGTTCCAGTACAGGGAGAACCTGGCCTGGCAGTTCGAGTCAAAACTGAGGTGGCACAGTGGGCAAAAAACAATGGATTGGGATGCGGCCATCACCTTGTTGTTTTTGCATCTGACAGCCTAAGTGCACCGGGTATGACCAGATGTGGGTCCCAGGCTCACTGTGCCACTAGAAGCAAGCTATACCTGGCTGAAGAGACCTAACACGGGCAAAACATGTCCTAGGTTGCTTGTGTTCTGGTTTAAGGAGGACCTGGCCTGGCATTTCAGACTGGTTTTTTCCCAAGAGGAGCAGAGTCAAGGCTGATTTGAATATGGCTGAGTCGACAACTAAAATGGCATGTTGGGCAAAAAACTATGGATTTGGATGGGACCCGAGGGCTCACCAGTGGCTGAGATTGATTCAAGCATTCCAGCCATCATATTGTTGCTTTTGCATTTGAGGGACAAGGTGTGCCAGGTATGCCCAGACATGGGTCCTGGGCTTGCTGTACCACTGGAATCAAGCTATACCTGGGTGAAGAGCCCTAAGAAGGGCGAAACCGTGCCTAGGTTGCTTGTGTTCCAGTTCAGGAAGAACCTGGCAGTTTGGCCTGGATTGTTCCCATGAGTTGCAGGGTCAAGTCTAATTTGCATATGGCTGGGTCCAAACTGAGTGGCACGGTGGGCGAAAAACAATGGATTGAGGTGCGGCCCAAGCGATTGCCAGTGGCTGAGATTGATTCAAGGATTCCATTCATCACCTTGCTGTTTTTGCATTTGATACCCTAAGTGCGCCTGGTATGCCCAAACATGGGTCCCGAGCTCACTGTGACTCTGGAGCCAAGCTACACCTGGCAGAAGAACCCTAACAAGGGCTAAACCGGTCCTAGATTGCTTGTGTTCTGGTTCAGGGAGAACCTGGTCTGGCAGTTTGGGCTGGACTGTTCCCATGAGGAGCAGGGTCAAGGCTGATATGCATATGGTTGGGTCCAAACTGAGGTGGCAAGGTGGGAAACAAACGATGGATTGGGATGCGCTCTGAGCAATTGCCAGTGGCTGAGATTGATTCAAGCATTCCATCCATCACTTTGTCGTTTTTGCTTTTGTCTGCCTTGGCATAATTTCAATGATGGCCTGTGTTGAGGCTGCGGTCATGAGCACAATGCAGGTTCTTCTGGTTTCCAGCTTTCTCCTGTCCCTAAGAACCAAGTCCGTTGACCACTGATTTGATGCTTTCTGGGACAGTTAAAGCATGCCATGGCTTCTATCAGCAAATCTTGTTTTCCATAGGGCTCACTGAGGTATTAGTGTGTGGAAAATTCATGGCCATTACTTTCTAGAGTAATAGACACATGCTGCGTAAACACTTGCTCTCCTCTACTTCAAGTCCACCCGAGTAAAAGCCTCACAATCTAACAACAGAGCAATTGGTGCAAGTGAACATAAGTAGCAGGTACACCAGTGTATATGCTTAGCCATCCATTTCTCCAAAAGCCAATGTCCAACATGACCAAACCTAATGCATTTGTAAATAGTGGTTAGAATCTGTTAGATTATTTCAGCCAGCAAGATCATTTTTAAGTGACCCGCCATAACTGAGTCCCACCTGATCGTCACACTGCGAGCTTTAGTTGCTCTCTTACCAATAAATGTTGTGCACAGAAATGTAAGCAGTGGCACTGACGATCAGTGCAATGGTTTATTGCAATATTCATGAGGGGTGCAATGTAGGCCGCAATGGGACACGATATATACAGTAAAAGAAAAAATACTTCAATTCTCACACGATGCCTCACAATTAGTCAACATGTGATTTTAAGAGTGGTTACCAGTCTACTTCCCAGAGCACAGGATTTCAAGTTACAAGGAAGCAACATATTCCTCTGCTACAATAGTGACATTAAAAGCCCACAACAGCATAGAGGTCATATATGCCCATTAAGTCCATTATACGCCACAGAAGGGACAATCAGCACAGCATCTGGTCTAGACTTGCCGATCTGGCTTCTTCCTGGTGGGCTGGGGGCTTCTTTTAGAGCAGTAGGAGTTACCATCACTCATCCATGCCCACTTCGGCTCATTGTAACCGTGGACTCCTGAATTCAGGGGCTAGTGTGAAATCTTTTTGCCAGGCTGATTCGGTTTCCAGTTTCGCACTGCAGAGCAGAGGCAGAAGTCCAAAATTAAAGCATGTGTACACTATGGTGCCGATTAGGATCCTGGAAAAAATTTCCCCAACCGAATTGAATCTGGACTTTTTTCCGTACAAATGGTAAAAGCGCCGTACAAACTGTCAAGTACGATTCGTATGGGAAAAAGTCCATACAAATCGCATTGGGAAAATTCCCCCACACGTCCTCGGGTCGGGAAAAGTCTCCGACACGTCCCCGGACATTTTTACGTACAAATGGGAAAACTGAAGTCCAAATGCGCAAGTACGATCCGTCCCATCCGTCCGATTGTACAACTGTATGGAAAAAAGACCGTCCGGAGCGAACTCCCATAGCAACCATGGAGATGTCCAAACAAGTGCCCGGTACGCGGCGTACCCCCCCCCCCGCCCCCCGTATGTTCGCGCCGTACCCCCAGCCCCCCCGCGGATGGGCGCGCCGTACCCCCAGCCCCCCCGCGGATGGGCACGCCGTACCCCTAGCCCCCCCGCGGATGGGCGCGCCGTACCCCCAGCCCCCCCGCGGATGGGCGCGCCGTACCCCCCAGCCCCCCGTATGTACGGAGCGTACCCCCCAGCCCCCCGTATGTACGGAGCATACCGCCCAGCCCCCCGTATGTACGGAGTGTACCCCCACCCCCGTATGTACGGTGCGGACCCCCAGCGCTGGGGGTCCGCACCGTACATACGGGGGTGGGGGTATGCGCCGTACATACGGGGGGCTGGGGGTACGGGGGTACGCTCCGTACATACAGGGGGCTGGGGGGTACGCTCCGTACATACGGGGGGCTGGGGGGTACGGGGGTACGCTCCGTACATACGGGGGGCTTGGGGGTACGGGGGTACGCTCCGTACATACGGGGGTGGGGGGGGTACGGCGCGTACCGGGCCCCCTAATCAGCTCGCATCGCTGCGTACTTAGCTTTTCCGGCACTTTTTAGGTGCCGTAAAATTTTTTCCATCCGGACTGCAGTCGGTGCGAATCGTAATTGTTGGTACGTAAAAACATGCCTAACTCCGTCCGGACGTCACGTCCGCGGTGTCCCGGATCACATTTGTATGTATTTTTCTGTCGGTTGGTCTTTTTTCCGATTCGTACGGAAATGGTGTTTCCGTACGAATCGTAATTGCATGTTTGTAAAGTTTTACAACCCGGTACGAGTCGGACGGAGAAAAAGCTCCGACCCACGGTTTGTACCGGGTTTTTCCAGGATCGTAATCGGCCCCTCTGTCTGCTAACAATAATATAGCCTTAGAGCCTGTCATAGCGAGCTATACTGGCCATTAAAGGCCCTCTCAAGTGTTAAATAAACAAGCCGAGGGCTACAGCAGGCTCTAAGGTTATTAGGACATTCTGCCCCAGAGGGTAGAATGTTCTAATTTGTAAAACAAAGGCCTCACGGAGCCCGAGGGGATTTTAATCCCCTCAGGCTCTTTGAGGCCTTTTGTTCACAGCAAGAGCTGTGAACAAACATTAAAATGTTGGAACTCCAGGCTTCTACCGGCCATTAGAAGCCCGGAGCTCTCCATTGTTTTCAATAGAACTCCCAATATTCCAATGTTCTAATAAGCATTCCAAAACAATCATTAACTCTTGCTGAATCATATTCTATTAGTGTGATTGTTTCTTTATTGTATTATGCATTCTTAACACTACTGTATTATAAATGTGTACATTTTGTATATTCCTCAATAAAAAAGAGATGATTGGTAGCCAGTCCTGCTGAGATATGTCTGTCTTTCCAACAGGAAACTGCGTGGAGTTGTACGAGTTCAAATTTGCCCATGATGACTTGAACTGCCACTGTCCTCTGCCGTGCAAGTGAGTAAAGCTCTACCCGACTCTTGATTAGTTATGCATGTTGTTACTGCACCTCGGTCTCTGGCTAGTGCTCACAACTGGGATTACCACTCTTCACCACATGGGTGCCCTTCATTACTAGTCAGGCCTCCATAGTAGTAAGGAGGGACTAGTCGGTGAAGGTACATCCCTTGCACAAAGCCAATGAGTCTCAGGCTTCTTTTTGGTAGGAAGACGCATAGTGGATGCAGCTTTTAGTAGTGAGGTGATTGGCCATGTATATCTATCTCATTGTATGTCTGCATAAAATCATTTACGTTGCGCACAAGGTGTTGGATGGAATGCTTAAGTTCATCTCAGCCACTGGTAATTAGTCTGAGACAGTTTTCTTCTGTATGTTCCAAGTAGCATATGATGGTTCCTTATGTGTTTTAATGTTTTCCGCATGATTTAGTTACAATTTTAAACTGTGAAGGGATCAGTGGCAGGGCTTGCTCTGAGCTGTTTGGGCCACATTCAAATTCTGGCTCATCTCTAACCTGGACCTGCCCTGGAATATTCTAGCTTGCCTGTGCCTACCTATATGTGGGGCGTTCGTATGTACTGTGAATCTAGCACACTCAGGCCCAGATGTACAAACATCTGGTCGCAACATACTGGTTGCAAATTGGAACCAGTATTTTTATGACCAGTGAAAATTCTTTAAGAACCAACATATGCAATAGTAGGTCAATTTTTAAAAGCCTGAATCATAGTGGGTCATAATCGTACCTCATGAATATTAATGAGGTAGGTCACAAATTATAACTCACTTCAATTGGAGGCCATCACAGGGAAGGTAGCCTGCTGGAGTCAGTAGACCACCAAGTCTGTGATTGCTTTTAAATAAAGCAAGCTTTTTTAATGCAGCCCATTTTCCCTAAAGTACAAGTTGAGGTGTTTAAAAAAAGACCACTGTCTCCTCTTCAACAAACTTTTTTCTAATTCATAAAGAAAACGAAGTCCCAAGGGGACCACTTCCCTTTTGTCAATGGGTTACTACCTCCTTGGAGCTCTCAGTAACTTTTCAATGTTTTGCACCCAGATTTCGGTCATAAAACAATGATACATAGCATACCATTTTGGTATTCAGAAGGGATGCCTACAACATGCTGCTTTCAGGTACAGAATTAGTATGAATTTGCGATCCCATTTTAGCAGTCAAAATATTTCTTTCGATTTCTAAAATGGGATTAGCACATATGAAAAAGCTTTTTTACGGTCTCATATACTGAATCTGAGCATTTCCAACCCTAAAATGCTTAGTACGTTGGACCATTACAGTCTTGTTAGCAAGAAAAGTTGAGGTTAAACTGTAGTTTTCTAACACTGCAACACAAAGATTTCTGTCTATCAATTACTCCCTGAAATACAAAGAACAAAGAATGTATCATGAACTCAGGAAAATCAGATTTCCCTGGCTGAGTGCAGACTGCCTTGGAGGGTGCTTTCATATAAACAACTGCTAAGTGTTGTGGGTGTAAACGTATGCACGTGTGTTTTTGTGTGTATGCGAGGGTTGCCATCTTTCTCTGAAAAAGTACTGTCCATTTTAATATTCTGCAAGGGCTAAGGACTGGTAGGTACAGAAGAACTTGTGTAAAATTCTCAACATCATTTTGTAACATGACAATTATCACTGTATTTTCTTTATAATCCTTTCAAAATAATGTAGGGGTTGACTTATATTTTGGTGGTAATGATACTCTGTCGCAACTGCAATGGAGTATCCTTACCGCCAAGCTATTGGTCCACCCGCCAGCTTTAGGAGTGGGCAGACCATGGTCTGCCCACCAAATTTAGATAGGAGGACATAAGTCAGTTTTCACTGCTTGAAACCGTCAGGAAAACCCTTTTGGGAAGGGCCAGTGAAAACTACTCAATGCTCCCCTTGCCATGGGAGAGAACTCCCTTTACAAAGGGATACTTTTTTTAATTTAAAAAAGAAAACCCTTTTTCAGGATTTCCTTTTGACAAAAAAATAAATAACTTTGATGGACGGCTCCATAATGTTGATGGAGCTGTGCATCAAGCTAAAAAAACATTGACAGGGACTGCCTTGATGGTGGTTCCTGCCAATGCTTTTGAAATGACCACCAGCTTGGCGGTCATTTCTAAATTTGGCCGGTCGAGTACCCCATGCCTGGTGGACGTTAAGCCCTCTGCCAGGTTGACAGAAAATGAATACTCCATACAAGACAAGCATTGGCATAGCCAATAGGTCTCGCATTTGGGACCTTATAAGTGCTTAGCCATGCAACAGTTGATGTTGTTGCACCAAGGATATTGTGCTGCAGAACTAAATACTTATAAGGTCCCAAAAGCGAAACCTATTGGCTATGCCAATGCTTGTTTTTATCTCTGTGTTGCTTCCTTACTGCCTTCCTACTATGTAATGCTATTTCCCTCTGTTTTTTACAGTGTGTATGTAAAGCGCTCTGATACCTGCGGGTTAAGCTAGCGCTATATAAAACTTTTAAAATAAAAATAAAATAAATAAATGGTGAAAAGGAAAGTGTTGGTGAAACCTGGGGATTTGCAGTGTTTAAAGGCAGCCACTGATGCACTCAATATGTACAGCTGTGTCTAAAACAAACGCTCGCTGCGGGAGTCAGAGGTCTCAGCCGAGCATGAACAGCACTGAGGACACGGGAGGGGGGAGGGGCAGAGGGAGGGAGCCTGGCAGAGAGGGCGAGCAGACTGGGAGTGGGAGAGAGATGACAGTGTCCATAGGGGACGGACGAGAGTCATTAAGGATTTAGGTGAGGTCTGGAGACAAGAGAGGCCTGGAGAGAGAGAGGGAGGGGAGAGGACATGCTGGCAGGGGGAAGAGGCGGATATAAGGGCACTAGTGAGGAAGAGGAGGCGTCGGCGGGGGAAGCAGATCCTCAGAGAGGCATACAGGGCATAGAAGAGGCAGCGGTCACAGCAAGAGGTACAAGAGGCCAGAAAAGGAAGGTGACGTAACGGCCAGGACTGCCGACTGTGGCGCTGGGTACCAGATTCGAGTCTTGGCGTCCTCTGCTCAACATCCTCTGATTCCAGGCAAATCACCTAATCACCCCCTTTCTACCAAAGAATGAATGTGTCCTTGTGTAACATAACTGATGATCATGTAAAGCGCTCGATAGCTTCGGGTCGAGTTTGCGCTATATAAATCTGAAAAAAAAAAAAGAAAGGAGGCGAAAACATCATCAGGAGGTAGAACGGAAATGCTGAATCAGAAGAAAAGAGCAACGTAGCTAAAGAGTGCCAAAGAGAAGAAAGCGCTTTGATGCCCTACTCATTGAGCGCATGTGCCTAATCCCAATAAGTAGTGCTACAAAAAGGGATGTATGCTGAAAGATGAAGGTGGAGGTGGGAAGGGCACCTGGGAGGTATGATATTATAATGAGGGGTGATGTAAAGAGGGCCAGAAGGAGGGAACAGTGAGGCGAACTAATGATACAGTCTGGTGGGCACAGGAGGGAGCAGGAAAGATGCAAGATTTAAGGAAAAGATCTGAGATAAGAAGAAGAGAGAATAGAATAAAACTGTTAGGACAGCGACAAGGACATTTCGGACCAGCCGAGTGAGAAAGAGTCAAGAAATATGGTCCAAACTTTAGAACAAGGAGGGGCGAAAGGATGCAAAAAAGGCTATACCGATTTAGCAGCCATTCTAGGGAAAGACTCATAATTACGGAGGAATCCTCAACGAGGCACATCATTAATGAGGTAGAAGGATTACACATTTAGCAAAATGTGACATAATGAGGCAGAACCATCCCACAATGAGGCTAAAATAGGCACAAATCGAAAGGAGGCTCTGGGGGCCGTGCGTGTGAGGCAGAGAGAGGTAGAGGGTGGAACAAAAAGACACAAAGATGTACAAGGCGGTGTACAAAAGCATGTAGAACTGGAAGGAGGCACACCACCCAAAGAGGCCGAGAGAGCTATGAGAGGGCACACAGAGCTAGAAGGGGGTACAGAGAGCCACAACAAGACACATACCCTCAAGGAGGTACAGCGAGCCAAGAGGAAAATCAGAGAGCCACAAAGCATCAAGGAGGTACAGAGAGTAGCGCGAAGGCATAAAGACCCGTAGGTAGGCAGATAACTTCAAGGAGCACAGACAGACAGCCATAATGAGTTACACCGGGCCATAAGGAAGCAAAAACAGTCATAAGAAGGCACAGGCAGCCACAACGAGGTACAGAAGGCCGCTGTAGGAGAGTGGCATCGACTGCATAGTTGCCCCCAACTTTTTGCTGATGTTTTGACTGTTTTCTGACTCTAGCCAGGCTGTGGCCCTGCTATCCAGGACCTCAGCTTATCTGCTTCCTCTCTAAACTAATGTGAGTACCATAGGTACATACCAATTGGATACTGAGGACACCCTATCAGCCCCTTGTAGATGGTACCCTAGGTACCCAGGGCATGGGTCCCTCAGAGGCCTACCAGGGGCTGCAGCACTTATTGTGCCACCCCTGGGACAGCCATACAAACTGACACCACCAGACCACTACTGTAGTCTGGGTAAGGTGGTGCTTGCACCCCTTACAGGGATATAGGTATCCTGTATCCCACTTAATACAACACATATATCCTCATAGGTCACCCCTAAGGCAGGCCTTGCTAATCCTACA
Source organism: Triturus cristatus (assembly GCF_964204655.1). Classification (NCBI taxonomy): domain Eukaryota; kingdom Metazoa; phylum Chordata; class Amphibia; order Caudata; family Salamandridae; genus Triturus; species Triturus cristatus. The sequence continues at coordinate 993,966,876 of NC_140580.1, forward strand.
AGGCAGGGTGCTGAGATATGTGTGAGGGGGAACCCCTACCTGAGTAGGGCCGCTCTGCAACCTTCGTAAAACTATTGCTGGGTTGTTTGTAGTGCAGCCATACCATATACTCTTAACCGCATTATAAGTAATCACGATAGCGTGATAACTTGAGAGTGGCTGCACAGAACCATGTCATGTTTGGTGTCAAACATCGTGGAATCATACCCCCAATCCAGCCATGGGAGTGAGGGCATGATTCCCCCCTGCTAGAGGGGTGATATGGTAAAAGCCGCAGATTTTAGACACCAATTTAAAAGTGCACACGTAGTACAAAATGGATGCTACCCACCACCCACACGACTCTGGCTGCCTGTTGCTGGGCAGAACTCCAGCCACGGCAGCTGGACAATAGGGATCTTGTTGCAGGGAGGTGTTCCCACCTCCCCAGACAGACTATGTGGATTGGAACTGGGTGGGTGCACCATAGGATGTCTTTCAGACTTGCACATAGGCTTCTCCAGTGCCTACTTCTGCATGCACCGCCTCAAACCGGTTCATGGGCATCCTGTCCCCTGCCCAGGCGGGAAAACACACAAAGGGGAGAGGGTGTAGCCACCCTTTCCCGCCTGAACTCTCATTGGTGGGCTCTGATTCAGACACTCCCCTAATCTCTGGATAAAGGTCGGAGCAGGGTCCCCAGAGCCTCAGATTAATCTTGGACTTCAAAGACTTGAACCTTCGACTTGCTACCGCACAGCTGAATGAAGAAATCTCCCTTGGGGTAAAGGAGATACCCCCCTGCTTGGCAGGCACCTGAAACACTGCAAGTGACCTGGTTGGAACTTCACTGCTCCTACGGACATCGAAGACTTCTGCCTACCCTGAGGTGGGTTTCCAAGCATCCCAGAGGCCAGTGAGTGTGCACAGCAAATCTCAGCACCGTGGACCCCGTGGGTGCTGAGATCCCCAATACCCCAGGACACCGGCCACCTCTTGCATAGCACACGACCCCGACCAGTGGGGAAGTTGTGCTTTGGCCCATTATTGAGCCAAGCTCTCAGAATTACTTGTGCCAAAGGACGACGCTGCAGCCCACTCCGGCGACCCGTGGGCTTATCTTTACGCACTCCAAATTGCCGCCTCCCGCGGTCCCTTGTCTCTCAACTGGTGGGCCCTAGCGGAGGTCAATCTTTACTTTAAAGGGCTTCCCTGGTTGCTCCAGGCCTGCTCTACAGTCTCGTCAACGGAGACCTTGCTCAGACCTCGTGGATCTGCACCGTAGCTGTTTTGTGATCCTTGCATGGGTTGCGGTTGCCAAGGCTTAGTGGATCCAATCTGGACACTAACACCGCCGTGGCCTTCATCCTTCGTGGGACAGTCGCCCTTCAGAATCTGGCCTTCCTTGAAGCCTCCTGGACCTCGTAGCTGCTGATCCAAGCTACCCGTCTTCAACCTAGAAGCACCCGACATTGAAGGGCTCTCTCTCCTGAGCTCCCTGGTCAATGGCTAGTGACCCAGACTCTGTCCCCTCTGCTTTCAAGTCCTTACCTTCAAGATCTACATCTTCAATCTACACGACATCGACAACGCTTCCTGCCAGCAGCAGTTCTTCACCTTTTTCCATTGAAAACGAGATCGCGACCCGACATCGAAAACGACCTATGCACCCGGCTTCCCTGGGGCAGGTAACAGTGGTACCGCAGTACTGTCATGGGTGTGGGCCCTCCAAGAGCTTAACTTTAAGCTGCTGAACTTGAACTCCTGCTAGAAGTGTTTAGATTCTTGTAATTTCAAACCGTGACATTCTCCATAGGGTTTAATAGAGATCCCGACAGTAGTTTATACCACTGCACGCGTCTCCCGTGGGTCCCCTTCCTCACTACCTTGGGTGGTTTCGTAAGGGGCCAGCGACCCTGAGTGCCCTAGGCACTGTCTGTAGAATTGTCTTGGTTCTTATACCACTTTTTTAATATATGGTTTGGCCCCCCTGGGGCCCTATGATTCCAGTGCTATTTATTGTAACTATCAATGCTTGTTTGAATTGTATCTTTACTTCCAGTCTCATAAAGAGACTAGTGGGATTATTCTTAGAATAAATACATATATTTTATATATATACCTGTGTGGACTACTCTTTCATTTGGTTATTCAAGAGGTTATCTATGGTAAAACAATAAGCTTAACACTCCTTCAAGACTTAGCCTGAAGGCTGCTCTCCACGGCTACCACTAGGATAGCTTTCTTTAAAGGTTGTCTTTTAACCTATCACCTTAAGAGTCGAATTGGACTGGTGCAAGGTGTCCCCTATAACTAGTGGACAGCATATGCCAGGCCAACTTCTCACATTGGTGTGCAGCGGTTGGATTCAAGCTTGCCATTGTTTTACCAGATAAAAAATTGAATTTCTAAAGTGAAAGCCACTTGGGTACTAAAGGTACATATAAATTCAGCTTAGAATACAATAGGTTCTACTGAACTTAGGAGTTGTGTGTAGAGGGCTTAGCACACCTTGACTACAACTCAAGAAAGGGTTCAGTAGGCCACACCTAGTGTAGGTAGATGCAACAATCCACTACACTAGAAATGCCTTCAGGATCAGGAGCCCATACGGCCCTGGAAGGACCTTCAAAGGTCCCAGTCGACAGGTATGACAATCTCACTTTTGCTGAGCTTAGGGAGATGTGCACTGCTAGACATTTGAAGACAACCAAAGGTGCCAACACTCAACGTCTCAGAGAAATCCTGCTCATTGCAGACTTCAAGCAGACTTTAGTGTCTGATGGGGTAGACAGGTTGGGTGGGCATCCCACAGAAGAGGACACCCAGGTGGTGGACTCTGATGAGGACCAGGAAGAGGATGAACTTGACCTGGAAGAACCAGACCACTCTATACACGGAAGTGGGGGCCCAAGTGGTACCCCCTCCATCCCTAATGGGAGAGTGGTGGATCCAAACAGAAGGAACAGATCCCCCTCAGAGGAGTCTGCCCATTCTGAGAGATCCAAAAGGACCTCTGCCTCTTCTCAGAGAAGAGACTCCTCCCAAGAGAGGAAATGCAGACTGATCCAGTTTGAGCAAACAGTTAGCATTAGACAGGGAGTCCCTGGAGCTTCAGAAAGCTTCAAGAAAGTGGGGTCTAGAGACCCCTGATGGCAGTAATAATACCCCTAGAGTTAGAGAGAAAGCTCCTGACCATAGGAACCTGCATAAGATTGCGCCCCCCTATCAGTCAGGGGATGATATCCATAAATGGATCACTGCACTTGAAAGGGCCTGTAAAGTTCAAAGGGTCCCAGTAGATCAGTGGGCAGCAATCTTATGGCTCTCCTTTGCTCCTCTCTGTTAGGGAAGAGAATGCAGATGATTATTATATCTTGAAAAATGCTTTGATAGATGGGTTTGGTCTAACCACTGATCAATACAGGTTAAAGTTCAGAGATACCCAGAAAGCACAAAATCAAGATTGGGTAAACTTTGTAGATTGTGCTACCAAGGCTCTGGAAGGTTGGTTAAATGGCAGTAAAGTAAATGATTATCAAGGATTGTACAATCTCATCATGAGGGAGCAGATTCTTAATAACTGTCAGAATCAACTATTGCATCAGCACCTGGTGGACTCAGATCTGACCTCTCCCCAAGAATTGGGAAAGAAGGCAGACAAATGGGTCAGAACCAGGATCAAGCAAAAGGTCCAGCCCTTGGGGGGTGCAACTAAAAAGGAAGATGCTAAAAACTCTGAGAAGGGTGGGGAAAAGGGAAAAGACCAGCAGTCTTCAACAGGCCCCCAAAATGCAGCATCTGAAAACTCCCAATCTAACAAAGCTAAACAGCCAAGGAAGCCATGGTGTAAAAACTGTAAGCAGAAAACCCATTGGACTTCAGATTGTAACAAGGCCAAAGACTCCACCAGTACCACTACACCTGCCCCTAAGGCACCTGTTCCCCCTAGTCCAGCTATAGGTGGTGGTACACAGAACAAGGGTATAGTAGGGTTGACCCTGGGATCTGGAGAGGACTCTGGCCTAGTCAGAACACCTACTCAGGCTGTGCTGGTTTGTGATGGGGACCTGTCCCTATTTGTGAGTCCCAGTGGTCTGGGCAAATACAAACAACAGCCTAGGATAAATGGAAGGGAGTTTCTAGCATACAGGGACACAGGGGCTAGTGTCACCATGGTGACTAAGGACCTTGTGGATCCTAGCCAAATCATACTTGGAGAAACTTACCAAGTGACCAATGCGAGCAATGTCAGTACTAACCATGCTCTGGCAGTTGTTAACTTCTCTTGGGGAGGGGCAACTGGCCTAAAGAAGGTTGTGGTGAGTGCAGACCTACCAGTAGAATGTTTGCTAGGAAATGATTTGGATACCTCAGCATGGGCTGAGGTGGAGCTGACTACCCATGCAGCAATGCTGGGTATCCCTGCAGAAGTGTTTGCCCTGACAAGGTCAAAAGCTAAGCTGACAGAAACTGAACAGACCTTGGATCTTGGAAAAATGGACCAAGGACCTTCCAAGAGGAGGAGTAGCAGGGGTAAGGCAGTGCCTTCCCCCAGGGTCAGTCTGAAGAGACTCTTGCAGCAGAAGAGGATCTGACACCTGAAGAAGGAACTGTCTCAGATGAACTTGAACCTGATCAGGTTGAGTTCTTGGGGGCAGGGGGACCTTCTAGGGCAGACTTGAGCCTGGAGCAGCAGAGATGCCCCACTCTTGAACCCCTCAGACAGCAGGCTGCTGCTGAGGCTGCTGGGAATGCTGGTGGAACCCATAAGATATATTGGGATGATGGACTCCTTTACTCTGAGGGTCGAGACACCAAGCCTGGTGCAGCCAGGAGGTCGGTCATACCTCAGAAGTTTAGGGGCTTCCGACTCACACTAGCCCATGACATTCCCTTAGCAGGACACCTAGGCCAAAATAAGACTTGGGACAGAATTGTCCCTTACTTTCATTGGCCTCAAATGAGTGAGGACTGTAAGAGTTTTTGTAGCTCTTGCATTACCTGCCAGGCCAGTGGCAAGGCAGGTAAATCCACAAAGGCCCCCCTGATACCACTACCTGTGGTGGGGGTTCCCTTTGAACGGGTAGGGATTGACATTGTTGGTCCCCTTGACCCGCCAACAGCATCTGGGCACAGGTTTATACTGGTGGTAGTGGATCATGCCACCAGGTACCCAGAAGCTATTGCCCTTAGAACCATCACAGCACCTGTGGTGGCAAGAGCCCTCCTGGGAATCTTTTCCAGGGTAGGGTTCCCTAAGGAGGTTTTGTCTGACTGAGGTACAAACTTTATGAGTAGTTACCTCAAGGCAATGTGGAAGGACTGTGGTGTTAACTACAGGTTCACCACCCCTTATCATCCTCAATGCAATGGGCTTGTTGAAAGATTTAACAAGAACCTAAAGGGTATGATCAAAGGACTCCCAGAAAAGCTCTGGCGAAAATGGGATGTCCTTCTGCCCTGCCTTCTCTTTGCATACAGGGAGGTGCCACAGAAGGGGGTTGGTTACAGCCCTTTTGAACTTTTGTTTGACCACCCTGTCAGAGGGCCACTCTGTCTAGTGAGGGAGGGATGGAAGTTACCTCTCAAACCCCCTAAACAGGATATTGTGGACTATGTACTTGGTCTCCGCTCCCGGATGGCTGAGTACATGAAGAAGGCGACAAAAAACCTTGAGGCAAGTCAGGAATTGCAAAAAGCCTGGCATGACCAAAAGGCTGTACTGGTGGTGAACCAGCCAGGACAGAAGGTATGGGTGTTGGAGCCAGTGGCCCCAGCAGCCCTCCAAGGCAAATGGAGTGGACCCCATACCATATTGGAACAGAAGGGAGAGGTCACCGACTTGGTGGACCTTGGCACTCCCAGAAGTCCCCACAGGGTACTTCATGTAAACAGACTGAAACCATATGTGGACAGGGCTGACATGGGCTTACTCATGGCAACGGATGAAGGACAGGAAGAGGAGAGTGACCCTCTCAGTGACCTGCTCTCTCACAACCCTGATGATGGGTCAGTAGATGGTGTAGCCTTGGCAGGCAGCCTCACTGCCCAGCAACAGTCTGACTACAGACAAGTTCTCCAGTCATTCAGACATATGTTTTCACTGACTCCAAGTCAGACCACCTGGTGCACTCATGAAGTGGACACTGGGGACAGTCTGCCTGTGAAGAATAAGATCTACAGGCAACCTGACCATGTCAGGGACTGCATAAGGACAGAAGTCCAAAAGATGTTGGAATTGGGAGTTATTGAGCCCTCAGATAGCCCTTGGGCTAGCCCAGTAGTCCTAGTACCCAAACCTCACACCCAGGGTGGCAAGAAAGAGATGAGGTTCTGTGTCGACTACAGGGGACTCAATGCAGTCACTAGGACTGATGCACATCCCATTCCCAGAGCAGATGAGCTCATAGATAAATTGGCCTCAGCCAAATATCTGAGCACATTTGATCTGACATCTGGCTACTGGCAGATAAGGTTAGCTGAATCTGCAAAAGCCAAAACAGCATTTTCAACCCCTGGTGGGCACTATAAATTTATTGTAATGCCCTTTGGTTTGAAAAATGCACCTGCCACTTTTCAAAGGTTGGTGAACCAAGTCCTCACAGGCCTGGATGACTTTAGTGCAGCATATCTAGATGATATTGCTGTCTTCAGCTCCACCTGGGAGGTTCACCTGATCCACCTAAGGAAAGTTTTGGAAGCCCTGCAAAAAGCAGGACTCACTATCAAGGCTACCAAATGCCAGAAAGGGCAGAGTCAGGTTGTGTACCTGGGCCTCCTTGTAGGTGGAGGCCAGGTTCAAACACTACAGAGCAAGATCCAGACCATCATGGACTGGGTTGCTCCAACCACCCAGACTCAGGTCCGAGCTTTCTTAGGCCTGACTGGTTACTACAGAAGATTTGTAAAGGGATATGGATCCATTGTGACCCCCTTAAATGACTTAACCTCTAAGAGGATGCCCAAAAAGGTTCAGTGGACTGTCAGCTGTCAGAAAGCTTTTGATGACCTAAAACAGGCCATGTGCTCTGCTCCCGTGCTCCAAAGCCCCAACTACTCCAAAGAATTCATAGTTCAAACTGATGCATCTGAGGTGGGGGTAGGTGCTGTAGTATCACAACTGAATGAAGAGGGCCAGGATCAAGCAGTAGCTTTTATTAGCAGAAGGTTGACCCCCAGAGAGAAACGTTGGTCAGCTATAGAGAGGGAGGCCTTTGCTGTGGTCTGGGCCTTGAAGAAGCTGAGGCCATACTTGTTTGGCACTCACTTCATTGTTCAAACCGACCATAAGCCCCTCCTATCGCTAAAACAGATGAAGGGTGAAAACCCCAAACTACTCAGGTGGTACATTTCCCTACAGGGGATGGACTATACAGTGGAACATAGACCTGGGAGCAACCGTGCCAATGCAGATGGCCTCTCCAGATATTTCCACTTAGAACATGAAGACTCAACTGGTCAAGGTTAGTTTAATGTCCCTGCGTTTGGGGGGGGGGGGGTTATTTAGGAGAGTGGCATCGACTGCATGGTTGCCCCCAACTTTTTGCTGATGTTTTGACTGTTTTCTGACTCTAGCCAGGCTGTGGCCCTGCTATCCAGGACCCCAGCCTATCTGCTTCCTCTCTAAACTAATGCGAGTACCCTAGGTACATACCAATTGGATACTGAGGACACCCTATCAGCCCCTTGTAGATGGTACCCTAGGTACCCAGGGCATGGGTCCCTCAGAGGCCTACTAGGGGCTGCAGCACTTATTGTGCCACCCCTGGGACAGCCATACAAACTGACACCACCAGACCACTACTGTAGTCTGGGTAAGGTGGTGCTTGCACCCCTTACAGGGATATAGGTATTCTGTATCCCACTTAATACAATACATATATCCTCATAGGTCACCCCTAAGGCAGGCCTTGCTAATCCTACTAGGCAGGGTGCTGAGATATGTGTGAGGGGGAACCCCTACCTGAGTAGGGCCCCTCTGCAACCTTCATAAAACTATTGCTGGGTTGTTTGTAGTGCAGCCATACCATATACTCTTAACCACATTATAAGTAATCGCGATAGCGTGATAATTTGAGAGTGGCTGCACAGAACCATGTCATGTTTGGTGTCAAACATCGTGGAATCATACCCCCAAACCAGCCATGGGAGTGAGGGCATGATTCCCCCCTGCTAGAGGGGTGATATGGTAAAAGCGGCAGATTTTAGACACCAATTTAAAAGTGCACACGTAGTACAAAATGGATGCTACCCGCCACCCACACGACTCTGGCTGCCTGTTGCTGGGCAGAACTCCAGCCACGGCAGCTGGACAATAGGGATCTTGTTGCAGGGAGGTGTTCCCACCTCCCCAGACAGACTATGTGGATTGGAACTCGGTGGGTGCACCATAGGATGTTTTTCAGACTTGCACGTAGGCTTCTCCAGTGCCTACTTCTGCATACACCGCCTCAAACCGGTTCAGGGGCATCCTGTCCCCTGCCCAGGTGGGAAAACACACAAAGGGGAGAGGGTGTAGCCACCCTTTCTCGCCTGAACTCTCATTGGTGGGCTCTGATTCAGACACTCCCCTAATCTCTGGATAAAGGTGGGTGCAGGGTCCCCAGAGCCTCAGATTAATCTTGGACTTCAAAGACTTGAACCTTCGACTTGCTGCCGCACAGCTGAATGAAGAAATCTCCCTTGGGGTAAAGGAGTTACCCCCCTGCTTGGCAGGCACCTGAAACACTGCAAGTGACCCAATTGGAACTCCGCTGCTCCTACGGACATCGAAAACTTCTGCCTACCCTGAGGTGGGTTTCCAAGCATCCCAGAGGCCAGTGAGTGTGCACAGCAAAGCTCAGCACCGTGGACCCCGTGGGTGCCGAGATCCCCAATACCCCAGGACACTGGCCACCTCTTGCATAGCACACGGCCCGACCAGTGGGGAAGTTGTGCTTTGGCCTATTATTGAGCCAACCTCTCAGCATTACTTGTGCCAAAGGACGATGCTCCAGACTGCTCCAGCGACCCGTGGGCTCATCTTTATGCACTCCAAATTGCCGCCTCCCGCGGTCCCTTGTCTCTCGATTGGTGGGCCCTAGCGGAGGTCAATCTTTACTTTAAAGGGCTCCCCTGGTTGCTCCAGGCTTGCTCTACAGTCTCCTTGCTGGAGACCTCGCTCAGACCTCGTGGGTCTGCATCGTAGCTTTTTTGTGATCCTTGCATGGGTTGCGGTTGCCAAGGCTTAGTGGATCCAATCCGGACACTAACACCGCAGCGGCCTTGATCCTTTGTGGGACAGTCGCCCTCCAGAAGCTAGCCTTCCTTGAAGCCTCCTGGTCCTCGTGGCTGCTGATCCAAGCTACCCGTCTTCAACCTAGAAGCACCCGACATTGAAGGGCTCTTTCTCCTGAGCTCCCTGGTCACTGGCTAGTGACCCAGACTCTGTCCCCTCTGCTTTCAGGTCCTTACCTTCAAGATCTACATCTTCAATCTACACAACATCGGCGACGCTTCCCGCCAGCAGCAATTCTTCACCTTTTTCCATTGAAAACGAGATTGCGACCCTACATCGAAAACGACCTATGCACCCGGCTTCCCTGGGGAAGGTAACAGTGGTACCTCGGTACTGTCGTGGGTGTGGGCCCTCCAAGAGCTTAACTCTAAGCTGCTGAACTTGAACTCCTGCTAAAAGTGTTTAGATTCTTGTAAATTCAAACCGCGACATTCTCCATAGGGTTTAATAAAGATTCCGACAGTAGTTTATACCACTGCACGCGTCTCCTGTGGGTGCCCTTCCTCACTACCTTGGGTGGTTTCGTAAGGGGCCAGCGACCCTGAGTGCCCTAGGCACTGTCTGTAGAATTGTCTTGGTTCTTATACCACTTTTTTAATATATGGTTTGGTCCCCCCCGGGGCCCTATGATTCCAGTGCTATTTATTGTAACTATCAATGCTTGTTTGAATTGTATCTTTACCTCCAGTCTCATAAAGAGACTAGTGGGATTATTCTTAGAATAAATACATATATTTTATATATATACCTGTGTGGACTACTCTTTCATTTGGTCATTCAAGAGGTTATCTATGGTAAAACAATAAGCTTAACACTCCTTCAAGACTTAGCCTGAAGGCTGCTCTCCACAGCTACCACTAGGATAGCTTTCTTTAAAGGTTGTCTTTTAACCTATCACCTTAAGAGTCGAATTGGACTGGTGCAAGGTGTCCCCTATAACTAGTGGACAGCATATGCCAGGCCAACCTCTCACAGCCGCAAAGAGGCATATGGGCACAAGGAGGTACAGAGGGCCACACAGAGGTATTATGACCCATAAAACGGCACAGAAACTCCAAGGGCACAAAGAGCGGCAATGAGTTACATACAGCCAAAAGGAGGCACAGAAAGCTGTAAGAAGGCACAGAGAGCCAAAATGGGGTACAAAGGGCACAGGTAGGAATGGAACCTCAAGAGCCTCACTGAGGTTTCAAGAGCCATAAGAAAACTCAGAACTCCAAGGGCCACAGAGAACCGCAAGGAGGTAGCGAGCACGGTCAGGAGGCACAGAGCCTTAAGGAGGTACAGAGAACCACAGGGAGTGACAACCCCATGGAGACAGAGGCAGCCGGAAGGAGTTACACATTCAATATAGAGGCACAGAAGTCCCTTACATAGACTCAAGGAAACAGAGTGAGCCACAAGAAGACACAAGGAAGCAGAAGGAAGCACAGAGAGCCACAAGGAAACAGAGTGAGTGAGAAGACACAAGGAAGCACGGAGAAGTAAAGCGCGTGTGCCGCGATTATAGCAAAAGTAAAGAAATAGAAAAAAAATCTATTTCTTTACTTTTGCTATAATTGCGGCACCCGTTCTTAACTATTAACATTGAAGCGCGGGTGCCGCAATTACAGGAAAAGTAAAGAAAGAGATGTTTTTTTCTATTTCTTTACTTTTGCTATAATAGAGGCATCCGCGCTTTACTTTTCATGTTAAAAGTAAAGCGCGTGTGCCGCGATTATAGCAAAAGTAAAGAAATAGATGTTTACTTTTAATGTTATGACGAGATCTATGGTGGGTGAGGGAATTGAAACGCGGAGAGAGGCACGCAAAGCACGCGCCCGCGCACATGCACTCAAGCTGTAGGCTGACCATGGCAGCATTTTTTAAAGCCCTTACTAAAAGTCTCGCCAGACCAGCGCATGCGCTGGGTCAGGCGAGACCTAAAAAACGAAATGCGGCCCTTAGACTGCTCTTAAATATCGGTCTGTTCGATTTCTTAACGTGTTTGCTGTTTTATGTTTATATTTCAAAGAGAAAGAATACCACATTTCCCAGGTTTTCCCAATTTGTTTACTGCCATGGACTTAAAATACAGGCCCGACCTGTAAAATACAAAGGGCAACCCTACTCTGGGTCCACTACACAGCAATTGGATCAGAATTATTTCTTAGATGCAAGAGGGCCCTTTTATTTGTCCTATAATCTGGCAAGCAAGGAACATGAGTGTCTGCAGGTGTTCTACTTCCTTATAGGGACCTGCCCAACTCTTCTGAACATAAAAGGTGGATGGTAACATTTTGTTGCTGGTTTTGCCTAGAAAGGGGTGAGTACTTGGCAAGTACAGTTTTGCATAACACAGGTGTACCAAGTCTGGATCAACTCTCTGATTTCTATAGCATTTAGTAAACAGCAAACAGTGCACCATGACTGATAGTATCAAAGGCCACTGAGAGATCCAGCACTATGAATGTGTAACAGAGGATTGAATCCTGACTGGTAGTCAGTGACTTGGCTTGTGTTCTCAAGGTTTGACAAAAGGGTTGAATACTGACTGGTAGTCAGTGAGTTGGCTTTTGTTCTCAAGGTTTGACCGAAGCGTTGAATACTGACTGGTAGTCAGTGAGTTGGCCTTTGTTCTCAAGGTTTGACTGAGGGTTGAATCCTGACTGGTAGTCAGTGAGTTGGCTTTCTTCTCAAGGTTTGACTAAGGGTTGAATCCTGACTGGTAGTCAGTGAGTTGGCTTTCTTCTCAAGGTTTGACTGAGGGTTGAATCCTGACTGGTAGTCAGTGAGTTGGCTTTCTTCCCAAGGTTTGACTGAGGGTTGGATCCTGACTGGTAGTCAGTGAGTTGGCTTTCTTCTCAAGGTTTGACTGAGGGTTGAATCCTGACTGGTAGTCAGTGAGTTGGCTTTCTTCCCAAGGTTTGACTGAGGGTTGGATCCTGACTGGTAGTCAATGAGTTGACTTTCTTCTCAAGGTTTGACTGAGGGTTGAATCCTGACTGGGAGTCAGTGAGTTGGCTTTCTTCTCAAGGTTTGACTGAGGGTTGGATCCTGACTGGTAGTCAGTGAGTTGGCTTTCTTAAGGTTTGACTGAGGGTTGAATCCTGACTGGTTGTCAGTGACTTGGCTTTTGTTCTCAAGGTTTGCCAGAGGGTTGAACACTGACTGGTAGTCAGTGAGTTGGCTTTGTTCTCAAGGTTTGACTGAGGGTTGAACCCTGACTGGTAGTCAGTGAATTGGCTTTGTTCTCAAGGTTTGACAGAGGGTTGAACACTGACTGGCAGTCAGTGAGTTGGCTTTGTTCTCAAGGTTTGACTGAGGATGAACACTGAATTGTAGTCAGTGAGTTGGCTTTTGTTCCCAAGGTTCGAGCAGTATTGAGTGTGCTTTACCAGAGCATGATTGCCTCAGCAGATTCCTATAACTGGCAGAGCTAGTGGCATAGCATGGCCACAATGGGCCCTAATGTAAACAGGGAAAGTGGGCCCTCATCCTCTGGTTTTGTAGTAGAAAACAGCGATAGCATGATGCAATAAGACCTTACTCCTCCTGGACCAGAACATCTTCGGTCATGCCTGTTCTTTTTACTGCAGGAGTGACACATTTTAGCTTTTGTGCCAAAATGCCAGTAGGCACACGCTTATGAGTTTGGTGGTGTCTGGGAGCAGGACAGCCGGACTAGCAACTTTTGCATATATGATAAAGGTAAAGTGAAGGTGCATGAGGGTGAAGGAAATCCTTATGTTGAACTGCAGCCATGTTTCATAGTAAACAGAACTCTCTAATTCACAACTTCTCGTTGTTAACTAGTCCTATGTTTCACAAGTGTTCATCTAGGCTTACTTTATGTCCCTACTAATCAACAACGTCATCGAAGGGTGAATGCCAGCATTACGCTGTAGAACTTATTTCACAGCACTGTTGTCCCATTCTGTAGCCATTCTAAAATTACAAAGTTCCTGGAGCTCTACGTATGTAATCCCTGATGCTCAGTGCTCTGGAGACTTCCCAACTTTTAACTCCAAGTAATAAGTCTGGATCGAGATACTCTCCACAGGGGTACTTTTAGGTTCCTACTAAATAAAACATATGTTTTTAAATAACAATGTAAAGACTGCACAGTGTGTTGTTCCAAAGAGGATCTGGCCTATGGGCAGCTGAAGAGGTAAGTTGATAGACGGAATTTAGTGGGGCATATCCAGGCCATTGCTAAGTGAGGTAAAGTTGTGTAGCCCTGATAAAAAAAGTATGAGAGTAATACATAGAATGAGCTGAAACCCAGTTCCAGAGGTTGTTAGACAAGTTGTTTACTATCACAACTCATCCACCGCATTTTCTTAAATAAGTGACTCAGTAAGCAGTGTCTCTCTCTTGCTCTCTCTACCTACCACTCTCCAGAAGACATTCCTTGCCCAGTCCTACCCTCCACATTGTTTAGAGTGGGTGTGATAGTAGTTTTACCGCTGTTCTGTTTATTAATGCCTTCCTGCTGCAGCTGTTTGGGTAAGCAGTTTGGAATAGATTCTCTTTAAGTGGAAAAAAAGGAACTAGTGTTCTGGAACCTTTAATTACTGAGGCAGAAGGGGACTGAAAACCCCATAAAGAAATGATGAATTTCAAGCAAAATTAATTCAGAGGCAGGACAAGTTACAGGAGGAGGAATTAGGGCTCCAGGGCAAACAGAATCAGGATCTGAGGCTGGTCTAGGAAGGGGGGGGGGGATTCCACAGCATGTTTAATACAAAGACAGAGCAGGTCCAAAATTAGGAATGCATGTTCTTCTAGAACCCAACACCTGGAGACAGTGGAGTCTTTAGAAATTAATTTTAAGGTGGGCACACATTTGGTCACATAAACTGCCTCGGCCCCTATGACGGCCATATATATTACACAGTGGCAGAATAGGCTTTCCATGGGAAAGGCATTTTTTGTTCAGCAAATAACTTCTGGAACCGTTTTATGGATCTGCATGTTTCCCCCCAAAAAGTGCATCTACCTCAGTTCTATCGTGGAAAGGTGTGCAGTGAAACGTCAAATGGGGATCAAGGAAATTAATAGGGGTGGTAGGTCCCAAATTCTTCCATGTTAATTCCCATAGGAAATGTTGCTGTCCTCTACAGAAAAAGTAATTGAACGGAATTGCACCACATTTTTTAAAAGTTAGAAATTTACTTTAAAAGTTTGGTACATATGGATGGTTGGTGCTGCGGGAATCCCACAGGAGTCCTGTAGCACCATAAATTAAACAAGCATTTGCAATGCAATAGGTCTCGCAGTTGTTACAGTTTGATCTATTGGCACTGTAAATGGCAATGCCTTTTATTTATGTGTTGGTTTTTAAAACATAAATAAAAGGCATTGTCATTTACAATGCCAATAGGTTAAACTCTTTCAAATGCTAGACCTATTGCATTGCAAATGCTTGTTGTCTTTGCATTCTGGGATTTGTAGTCCTGTTGGCCCCGTGTTTAGATCAGGGCTGCAAGTGCCAGAATAGAAAAAAACACGACTGCATTAACTGTTCATGCAAACAAATGGAAAAGCTCAGAGCTCTGTGCCGGTACACTGAAAAGTCTGTATTTGACACCTTAAAAGAATCAGATTTTCGCTCCGCCAAGAGGAATCCTATGTATGTATGTAATCTCTCAGGTGCCTTCAGGCGGCAGGGATAACGTAATCAGCAAGGGTTTGCACTACAACTGGGTGCACAGCCGGGGCGCGCGCACTAGCAGCGCTTAAGAAGTCTGGCAGGAAAAGTATTTCTGGGTCATACACTTTCTCCCTCGCTCTGCGGGGAACTCAGACTCGGCCAACAAAGTCATGCACGACAACTAAGACCAGTCCAAAACAAAACAAACCCGCGAAACACATTTCGAGGAACCAAACAAAAGTACAAAAACATGTTAAAGGATAAAAAAATGACGAATCATTGCCTTCAAAGTGCCTCACTGAATGTTTCCGTCCCATTTCATAGGACGGCATTGATTTGAAAACACAGTTCGTGGCATTTTGTAATGTTCAATGAATGCATGCCCTTTGGCGTGGAATGCTTTTGTTTTGGTAAGTGAAGGTATGTTTTGAGCTCCCTGTCACGCTTGCTGTGCCGCAATCGCAGGTCAGGATGCTCTCGGAAATAACTTCTGTGACGTATGTACACATCACTGTGTAAAATGCTATATGTGGCGAAGTAAAAAAAAAAATCGGCTCTGCAGTTTGAAGTGAGCATGAGAGCAGCCTGGTCAATTAGTATTAGAGTTCCTGTCTGGTCAAGGCTCGCGCATCCAGTCATCCTTCCAAGGTCGGAAAATAAGTACCAGTTTTTGTGGGTGGCAACTACTGTGCCACCGTAAATCACACAGACACCTATGACAAGGTATGAAGCGCTACAGAAGTAAAAGCCAACAAAGCAATAAAGAATAGTACGATTTTGCATCATGTCAGAAGTTTGTAGGAAGGGCTCTCTTTCCTTTTTGAGCCCTCCCGGTACTTATAGATTTACTTTCTTTGCTGCATAAGCAGGACTACATTACCCAGTATGCACCTCCACAAATATGACTGGATGATCTCTTCACACCTGCAAGGATACATCTTGGGATCACTTATGCATTACGAATGTTATGAAAGTTCTCGGGTACAAACAGGTATGATTCAGATCTGCTGGGTCTTCTGTAATTTGTCCCCCAAGCTCCCCAGCGCTCTCCCATCCCCCAACCCTCACCCAAAAACTCACCAGCATCCCCATCACATCGGTCCAGAGCCTGGAAATGCCATCGGACATGTCCGGCTACTCCTGGGGCTCTGGACAGGCCGCTTGGTCCTCTCCTCCATGGCTGCTCCCCCGCCTCAGCAGTGTTTCAGCCCGGCTGGGTCAACAACCCTTTGCCCCGGGCAGGACCCTGGGGTGCTGCGTTTTTAAAATACTTCTCCGCGGTCCTGGGGCAGCTTCACCATGCTCTTCAATCTCTGCTTAATCTACCTCAAAGCGGAGCCGCTGAATTGTCCCTTGGGACGGTGGGTATTGGGCAGGTCGGGTCCCGTTCCCTCATTGCGAATCCCCCCGGGGTCTCCAGGTTCCTGCCGGCTGCCGAGAGCTGGACGGTGGAGTTGACATTCCTTCGAAAAACTTTTGATAGCTGGACGAGGCTGCTACGGGCATACTCCAGCTGAAGCCTGGACTGCACCACAGAGAGTCGCACCAGGGGAGTCTTTAATGTTGCACACATGACTCATTCTCCTGGAAGGCTTTGCAGAACGCAACACCCCCGAAAAAATATATATTTCACAACACACAACAGTCAGTTTTGCACAAGGAGTGCTGGTGAGATGAAAGCTAAGAGGTAGCAAGAAGCACAGAGGATCACTTAGAGATTCCCCTTCTCCTGAAATGGACTCTCCCGACTTCACATGACTGCTCACACTGTCTGTCCACCAGCTAAGGCTTTCAGCAACAAAAGGTGCTGTGATCTCAGTCAGGCTCTGCGCATGGAAATGCGCTGCAGACAAGGGGAGTGATATGACTGTTGGAAGGGGGGACCCTAGCCGCTTTACCAGCATAAGGAACCCCCGGCGGACACATGGTTTCAATCGTAGAGAACTGTTTACTGCAGAAATCGAGCTGAGTGAACAGAACAGGATGAAAGGGATCTCGTGAGGCCATGTAATAGATGCCCCATGTCAGGTGCTAGTTGTTCGTTCACCCTCTCATGCTTTTTTATTGCATTTTGCATCTTTCTCGTTTTGGTCGTTAAATTCAAAATGCACGAATACAAGTGCGGAACCCAAAAGTAAAAAAAAAAGTTTAAAAAATGAGTTACCCAAGCCTCTTCCGCCAGAAAGCAGCTCCTCGTCTGGGCCGGGGAGGAGACCTGGGAGGGTGAGGGATGACCGCGCATGCGCTGTAACTGGAACTTTTGCGTGTTCTGCGACTGCAGCTCGTGCTTAGTGGCGGCGGCGCATGCAGACTTCAAAAGCCGCCGTACTTTAATGAGTGCTGTGTCGTGCGGCCCAGGGAGGGGACCTCTAAAGCGGCCAAGGCAAAAAAAGAAAAGCAGAAGTCCGGCGGGAGCCCACCCCGCCTTCGTGAATGCCGCATGGTGCGGCCAAAGAAGGATTTCAGACGGGGCTCCTGTGAGCAAGACGGAGCCCCGCGTGGTGCTGCAGTGAGCCGCTGAAGACACAAGACCAGCCGGAGTCCCCACAAGAGCTGGTAAGTGGGGCATGCTGTACGTTTAAAGCGCGCGTGTGCATTTAAAAAAAAAAAAGAAATTGCATGTTGTACATTTAAAGCGCGCTGCGCTTGGAGCGCGCGTGCGCTTTTTAAAAAAAAAAAAATGACATGAGGCTGGTGAGGACGGAAGGGGGACAATAGATGTGCACATCGCGCGTGTTCATGGGCGCGTTCACAGGCTCCAATCGCCAATCGCCCTGCGCGTGCGTATCTCCTGTCCCACTTCCGAGGCAAGTCAGCAACAATAGATCTCGCTGGGGACAGCGCTTACGCGCTGCGTTCGCCAGGCGAGACCTAAAAACAGGGCTCTCTAATTTCCTAAAGCAGCTTTTTCACCCATTAGCCAATTTGTTCCGAGTGATCTGATTGGCTGGCTGCAACCCAGAGGAAAATGTTGCAGCTGTCATTATAGCTTTGGGGTCTCGCTCCTCATGACTAGGAAATGTGAACAAATAGGGTATGAAGATACCCTAACCTCCAGCCACTTGTGGGGGACACCCAGAGGGTGCAGTGGTATTCCCAAAGAGACAAAGCACGTCCACCCGTGGAATATCATGGTGCTCAGCCAGACCCCTGTGGCCAACCGTCCGCTTCTTTAAGGACTCTTCTGTCTGAAACGCAGACAAAACCTCATCATTAACCCAAATATAAGATGGGTTGATGGAAAAGGGAAAGAATGATTCAAAGTTAAAAGGAGGGATGGGTGAAAGTGGGGATGGGTGACAGGATGTGCCGGTGGGTGAAAGGGTAGATGGGTGAAAGAATGCATTGGTGTGTGTAAGGATGGGTGAAAGGGTGGATGGGGGAAGGATGTGTGGGTTGAAATGATGGGTAAATAGGTGTTTGGTGAAGGGATGCGTGGGTGGGTGTAAGTATCAGTGAAAGGATGCATGGGTGAGTGAAAGGGTGGATGGGTGAAAGGATATGTGGGTGGGTGAAATGATGTGGGTAAAATTATGAGTGGGTGGGTGAAAGGATGGGTCAATGGGTGACATGATGCAAGAATGGGTGAAAGTATGGTTGAAAGGGTGGATGAGTGAGCACATGTTGGTAGGTGAAAAGTTGGGTGAAAGAGTGGATGGCCAAAAGGATGGGTGGATGTTAAGATGGGTGAAAGGATGCATTGGTGCTGACAGGATGGGTGAAAAGGTGGATGGGTGAGAGAATGTGTGGGTAGGTGGACGGGTGGATGGGTGAGAGGATGGGTGGATGGGCAAAAGGATGCATTGGTGGGTAAAAGGATGCGTGGGTGGGTGAAAGGATGTGTGGGTGATTAACAGGATGGGTGACTGCCTTGATGGGTGAAACAATGTTCTGCAGGGGTGGGTGAAATGATGGTTGACTGGATGGGTGAAATATTGTGTTGGTGGATGAAAGGATGTGTGGCTTGGTGAAAGGATGGGTGAAGGGTTATGGGTGGATGAAAGGATTGGTGAAAGTGTGGATGGGTGACAGAATGTGTCGGTGGGTGAAAGAGTGGACCGGCAATAGAATGCATGGGGCGGTGTAAGTATGGGTGAAAGGGAGGATGGGTGGAAGGATGTGTAAGTTGAAAGGATAAGTGAAGGGTGATAGGGTAAGGGGTGGTTGGGTGAGTAAAAGGGTGGATGGGTGAAAAGATGGATGGGGAATGATGGATGGATAAAATGATGTGTGGGTGTGAGAAAGGATGTATGGGTAGGTAAAACGATGGGTCAATTGGTGACAGGATGCAGGAATGGGTGTAAGGATGGGTAAAAAGGTAGCTGAATGAAAGAATGTGTGGGTAGATGATAAGATGGGTGAAAGGGTGGATGGCTGAAAGGATGGGTTTGTGTTAGGACGGGTGAAAGGATGAGTGGGTGGTGACAGGATGGGTGAAAAGGTGGATGGGTGAAAGGATGTGCGGGTGTGTGAAAGGATCTGTGGATGAACGAGTGAAATGATGTGTGGGTGGGTGAATGGGTAGAAGGATGGATGGGGTGATGGATTGATGGAGAAAGACTGAATAATGGATGAAAGAATGTATGCATAACAGAAAGTAAGAACAAGTGGTGAATATCGGTGAGTCTATGGTGAAAGGATGCATGTATAGATGCTTGGATGGAAGAGAGACAATGGAACTCTTCAGGGGAGGTTTCTTGGCTCACTTCCTTTACTTGCTTACTGCAATCACCGCTTAGCTCATAATTGTGGTATTTGAATGTTCTGGCTGCTCCCTCAGTTACAATTTTCGATACTCCTCGGGAAAAGCAACTTCCTGTTCCCTCCTGCTGCAGCAAACAGAGCATTCAGGCTGTTTACTTTGGAGGCGGTAAGCATACAGCACAGAGCGGCTCTTCTCTGTTCACCTCCTTTTCCCATTCCGCGGCACGAGCCAGGCACATCACGTGAGCGTCACCGCAGCACCACGTGGATGATTGAATCATGTTCCTCCTGAGTTTGAAAAGTGAGAAAAACAGATTTCATCACATATTTTTAGGCATCTCAGCAGACTCCACGAGACCGCAAAAACTTCATTAAAAAAAAAAAATGTCACGTGGCCGAAACTATACTTCTGATGAGGACGTTCTGTTGTGTCTGACGTAGAGAGAACGTAAGGCAGACCGACCTTGTTTGTCTGCGCCCCACATACCTCATGGATTCAATAAAGTTACGGTCTTATGAAGCTGTTTATATACCAGTTTGATTAACTTCATTAAAAAGAGCCCCAAGAGGTACAAACTAGTATTTACCGAGAACCTAGCAGGCTTCGCACAAGAGCCACACAACGCCTAATGGTAAAGTCCCCACAGACACTTTGTCTGTCCCAGGAACCTGGCCACTATATATTTGACGCACTTTAGCTAAACTGAAGGCATTTGTGACTTTGAAGAGCCCACAAATGATCCATGTAGATTGCTGTGGTTACAGGAGCTGCCAAAACAGGTATCTTGTATTTCAGGCCAAATTATATTCACGCGGGTGGCATTTTACATAATTTCTGGCATTTTGCATTATGATTGCTACCAGAAATATCTGGGATTGCGCTATCATGTCATGTCATACAATTCAGATCGCGTGTGGGTAAAAATCCTATCATAGTAACAATGGAAGAAAGCCAAACAAACTGAACATGAGCGGCTGTTAATTACATCAAAAGGATTTTTTTGTTGTTGCATGAAATGCATCCTTGCGTCCCAAGTAGAGCAGACAGGAATTTTGAGTAGTAATGTGGGATTTCCCATATGGATTGGGGTATATCACATAATTTCTGCAAAGGAAATTATGCAAATTTCGCCTAGACCAAGGAATGCACGGAAATCTGTGCACACAACCTAATCAAGAGGCTACAGGCATCATGGCAGCAGACACTGATTTATGACATAGTCTGGCTCAACAGTCATATATTGAGCTGCACTCGGGCATTCAGGGACATGGTTAGCAAATTCCAGAGTGTGTGGTCTTAGCTCGAGAAACTGGGCACACACTAACACACCCAGACAATTCATTAACTCTGACGATGATTCATGGCCTTGTGTTTATGGCCTTGTATGTAGAGTAGGGTGCTATATGTAATGATGCCCCTACACACAGACAGTTTCTCAGATATGGTATCGTGGGTTTCTGACATGGCGCCTAAAATTCCACTCAGACATGCCATTTTATTATAATCTTATAATTAAATAATGTGTTTCATGTCTGTATTTATTTTTAAAAGTGTTAAAATACTGAAAATGATGCTTGTTGTGAGAGACTCTCCGTGTTGTCTTTCATGAATTCTGTGAAACAACTCAGCAGATAGACAGCATGGAAAGTTGAAAATCAGGATGAGATTCCCTAAATACAGGCATATGTTAACATATATTTGTAGTATAGCGCTAATATGTACCTGCGAGTGTAGTTTTGTGATTATATGTGGCTGTTCAATTTGCTAAATGGTGACATGCATCCATGTATGAGTGCACATTCAATAGTTATATAATTAAAATAATTGAAATATACCATTTTACGGCTTCATTTATTCTCAAAACACAAAATAATATGGATAAATACCAATCAGATGGGCAAAAAATAAATATTGATAAATACAGACGGAAATGTTAAAAAAATAAATACCATAAAACCGGGAGCCCAACTTATAATATAAACGGGTTGTTAGATTTGAGGGTCTCTAGTTGGCAGAGGTAGGTACCTTTGACCAAGTAGGTACCCTTGCGTCTAGTCAGGGTAAGGGGGCACACTCCTAAAATAACCCCTGCTCACCCCCTTGGTAGCTTGGCACGAGCAGACAGGCTTATCTCAGAGGCAGTGTGTAAAGCATTTGTGAACAAATACAGTAACCCAGTGACAACACTACAGATGGACACCACACAAGTTGTATATTAAAAATAAGTATCTTTTATATAGACTTAACACAAGACCACAAACAACAAAAATCCACAATACAGTACTTTAAAAATGGTAGAATTAGCTTAATTCTCTTTAGATGTAAAATGCAACACTTTGAGTTTAATGTACCTTAGGATGCGCAACGCTATACAACGAGTGTTGCAGGGATGGTGATGCGTCGGTTCCTTACACGCAAGAACGGTGATGCGTCAGGTCCCTACTGATGCATAGGGGATGCGTCGGTTCTTCTCTGCGCGGGCAGGTGATGCGTCGGTTTCTTACTGCGCTTCCATTGCGATGTGGCCCGCAATGCCGTGATGCGATGAAGATCTGGTGCAATGCAACAAACTTGGCGTCTTCTTCTTGATACGACACGATGCGTGCCTGCCCGACGGCCGTGCGGCGACTCAACGATACTTCTGAGCCGCGACAGGTCCTGCGACACACTTCGCGGTGATGCGGTGGCGTCTGATGCGACGTTGAGCCTCCTCTCCGGCGATGCGAGGCACTTCGACAATGATGCGACAACTGCAGCGGCGACACGCTTTCCCAGCGATGCGACAACAGCAGCTGCGGCTGCGACACGCTTCTCCGAAGATGCGGCGGCATCTGGTGCGACGCCGATCCTCTTCTCCTGCAATGTGAGGCGCTTTCGCGTTGTGAAGCAACAGTGGCAGTTCTGCGACACGCTTCTTCTTCGTGCGTTGCGCTTCCAGCTCCTTGCGACACGCAGTCCCTCAGAAAGCCCAACACAACTGCAGGCACTTCCAAAGAACTCATGGGGAGCTGGTGGGTGAAGTCTGTTGTCCCTGAGACTTCAGTAGGAGGCAAGCTCTTTCTCAAGCCCTTGGAGATCCTTCACAAGTTGATGAAAGTACACACAAAGTTCCTCTCTCCTTTCTTTGGCAGTCAGGCAACCACTGCAGGCCAATCCCCCAAGCAGCACTTCAGCTTAGGGATAGTCTCTCCTCAGTCTCTCTGGTTCCTCTCCTCAGCAAAGGTTTCTTCTTGTTTCCCAAAAGTGATCTCAAGTTCTGGGGTCTGGGTCCCCCTTTTTATACACAGTTTCTCTTTGTTTTCTGAAGGCAGAGAGGCCTTTGCCTAGTCCAAACCAGTTCTGGTCAGTCCTGGAGCACTTTGTTGACAAGACTCCTTCTTTCCTTTCACAAAGCAGGCCAGGGACATCAGGCGCACCACAGGAAGTGAAGCCAGCATTGTGGAGGGAAGGCACAGCCCTATTTAGGTCCCAGGTGCAACTCCTCCCACCCATCTACATGCAGATCTCTCTATTCAGCCCTGTGCTGACTCACCCTGTCTCTGAAATCCCCCAGCCCCTGTCACTCAAACTCCAGACAAGGAATACACAACCTAGCAGAGGCAGGCTTGGATGGTTAGACAAGAAAATACCTACTTTCTAAAAGTGGTATTTTCAAACACAGAATGTTAAAACCAACTTCACTAAAATATGCATTTTATCATTCTGAGTTCAGGCATACTAAACTCGAATTTCTACCTAGTTCCCTGAGTCAGTTAGGATTATAAAATGTAATAATCAAACTGCCCATTCTGGCCTATGGGGAACAGTTAGCCTTGAAATAGTGAAAACGAAAATGGCTGTAATTCACTATTAGGACATGCCACACACAACAGGGATTGTCCTACCTTATACTTACAATGCACCCTTCCCTCGGGCCTACCATAGGGGTGTCTGATATGAAGAAAAGGGAAGGTTTAGGAACTGGCAAGTGGGTGCACTTGCCCAGTCAGCATGGCAGTACCAGACTGCACACAGTCTCTGCAATGGCAGACCTGAGACACACTTTTACAGGCTGCTTCTGTGGGTGGCACAACCAGTGCTGCAAGCACACCAGCAGTATTTGGTTTACAAGCCCTGGGCACAGTCAGTGCACTGTACTAGGGTCTGACAAGTAAACCAAACCAGCCAATCATGGAGTCACTAATCCATACATCAATTTACCATAGGGAGCTCTTGCACTGTGGCACTGGACAGCAGTGGCACAGTGCCCAAAGCATCTATAACCAGCAAAAACACAAGAGGCAACAGCAAAAAATGGAAGGGAGATGCACACCAAGGTGCCAGGTCTAACACTTATCTTTAACCTTGTAGGGGCCACAGTTGCTCACAGTTCCTTCACATTGCTAACGGAGAAGGGTGCTATTTGCAGGTTGTTTGGAGCAGTAGAGCGGCCTCTGCAGGTAAGAGCGGTGGAGCAGGTTTGGGAGGTAATCGACAGACATAGACAAAGGAAAATGAAATTTTAAAAAAAGGAACCCACTTACCTGGCACTCACTGCATCGCCGACTCAGCGATATGGCGAGTGCAAGGTAAGTGGTTTTCTTTTTTTTAAATTTAATTTTCCCTCATCATCGTCTGTCGACTCCCTCCCCACCCCACCCCAACGCTCTTACCTGCACAGGCCATTCCTGGTTTAGAGACTAACATATTTGCTAACTTCTTGCTTGCTTAGGGAGCATTGCATACATGTCAGGCAGATAGCATCCACATGATCGGGAAACTTCAACTTTGGGGATATTGTGACACATGTTGCATGATTACGTGAGAGACAGCTACCCTATTCTTAAGTTCATAGCTGGTGTGATTATACGGGCTTTTGAGTTGAGTCCAAGGTACATTTGATCTAATTTTACTTATTTTTAAGTCAGATTCTACATTCTAACTAAAAAAGGTCCGAGTTAGCTATTGGGGTTTCTCTATTCTCAGTGCAAAACATGTGCTACACAACGTGGTATGCTGTGCGAAGGGGAAAAAATCAACATGTAATGTACTGCAAGCTGTAATTATCAATGTGAATTACAATACAGACATTGTGAGTCCTTGAGTCACAGACCCACATGGTTAGAAAGGAGTTACACATTTACAGACAATTCCCAAGGACATATATTAGTACTTTATGACCAATACTGTAGTTGTAAAGGATTAAATGGTACGGACTTACATAGGACAGTCATTAACCATCCGCAAAATACAAGTTACTCAGCCTGAGTATCATGCTATTTACATAGCTGCATAGACCTCAGACAGCCTTGCTGCAGGACCCATGTCACCTAAGGATAAATATAAATTAAACCTTAATTTGGGTCGTGAATATAGTGGTGGCGATAATTATTAAATTTGAATTCACTAAGTAATTCGGCCCCAAAAAAGATCAAATCTGCAATTAAAAAACTAGATTATACTTTGCTACGAGATATTGAAAATTTTGCACCTGACCCAGCTTCAGGGAATCATTGCAGCATTCACACCTTGCCTTTACTCCTTTAACCGCTCACCTGTCATTTGGTAGCCCACAGCTTTAAAGTTGTTAGCTGGCAGATGACAAGGGGAGTGGTTCAAGTGGACTTGCTTCCCTGCCATGTAGAAGTAAATGGCTGTGCTCTCTTCAAAAAAGGACCATCCTACATTCTGTTTCTTCTGCTCTATAAGACATTGTTAGAACGTGCCAATAGATGATAGAATGCGGTTTAAGCGGACTAGACTGAAATGGCTAGTGGTGGGTGGGGTTTTCAAACAGGAAGGAGCCCTTTAGCCACAATGCTGCTCTTCTGAACATTGCCATCGAAGGTTTCTGCGAGGATATGAGTGCTCTAGAAGAAAAAGCTACCCACTTGTTATCCTAGTTCTCCATTTTAGGACTCTTTATTGAAATCCTAAAATTAAAAATTACCTGCCAGCTGTCATGGCTTATTATAAAAAGACCTTCTCAGACATCCCTCTTCAGTGTCTCACCAACTAAGGGCATTTTTGAGGCTATCAAAGTGGGTTCTCATGGGAAGGAGACCTTCTCTTTGGGATCTCAATATGGTCCTCTCAAAATTGACAAGTCCCTCCTTTAAAGCCCATGCATACATATTGACACCAGCATCTTCATGGAAAGCTGCTTCCCCTGTAGCTATAACTTCTGTCTTGACAGTAAAACATATTCAAGCACTATGTTTTCAGGATCCTACACCCTGCTCCAGAAAAGTGGTATAGTGCCATTGCAATTTATCCAAAAGGTGATTACCATAACTAGGTGACTGAATAGACATCATAGAGGGTCACAGGGGTTGCATCAACATCTCCTGGGTTTGCCCCTTATGACCCTTTGGCACTGCCTTTGCATCCCTGGCTTCATCTAAAATCAAAGTGGACTGAGCAGATATAGGACCAACTGAAGCCAAGGGCCAGTTCACAGGGTTGCAATTATCTCTTAAGAGAGTAAGGACCCATGAAACTATCTAAACTGCTTCAGAAACTACTTGGGAAGTTAATTGTGTCATAAGAAGTTTGTTTTGTGAGGCACACAGAAGTGGTAAGTGAAGGATTCCACTGGCACTGTAGAGGGGTTGGGGGGGGGGGGGGAGCGAGAGAGAGAGAATGGAATAGTGTATATCGGTACCAGTTTTCTGTTAAACTGTTGTTTCCAATACTGTATGTGATCTACTTATGTACGTGAAGCATGAAGAAACTTTTGCCTTATCAAAAACAAAGTATAAACTATTGTAAGCTAATTAGAACACGTCGTTATTGCCACAAACATTGTTGCTGTGAACGCAATAAACTCCTTTGAAATAATAACATGTTTTCATATCTTTTTTAAGAGAAGAATTATATGAACTAACAGTGTCTGGATCCCAGTGGCCCTCTTCATCCTTTATTGTAAGTAGAAGATATCACTGCTTGCTTTTGCACAGACCTTTTTGCATAATCTTCACTGAATTGCTTCATTTTGCTATATCAAGTTGCCTGACTATATTACATGAATAGGTGACAATCAGCTTTTAGAACAGCATTTAGAACATAGCCTCAAACGTGGGGGGCACTTTGCAAATGCTGCTCGATCATACCTGCTAGCATTCAAGTTATAAGCCCAAATGTTACCGAAATGGATCTACAGGCCTAGATACACCCAGCCATCCAGTTTGCATAATAGCAGCGCACACGATGCCAAGAAAGTCTCCCTTTTATTCTGCCAATAGTCAGATGGGAACTGTCATAACTGTTTGTAGTTGCCTTCTTGAAAAGCATATATGCCTTTTTTTAGAATAAAGTTTTGTCGATGTATCTCTCTTTCATCATACATATATGGATGCATTGATGCTGAGTAAAATATGCCCTTCATTTTGATGACAGATACACCCTTCCTTGGGGTTAATACTTCAGGAATAGCAGTGCTTTGAAAACCCACAATCCACTGTAACGATGTCCTACCCATAATATACCAGTCACAAACTACAGGAAAAAAACACATTATTATTGTGGAATACTTTTATCAATTCTGCCCAAAATTGTGCCCACGTACAATGTTTATGAAGAATTAGCGCTGGGTTATATTTCAGACTTGATTCAAATGTGTCCTTTAATTATGTGGCTATCTGTCTGGCTTAGGAATGGGCTTTCATTGATTAGATCCATCATTAAAGATGGTTCAAGTCTGGATTATGCCCTCGAAATCCCATGGCTCAACTATGTCAAGGGCAGTTTCCACTAATTAGTTTGACCAGACTTGTTCCACAACCCTGATTCTATTAAGAAGGAGGACATAACACGCTTTGGACTCTCGACCGGCCCAGGGGACCCTCGGCCCCCCCCCCCTTCCCCGCTGCTATCTCCCGCGCACGGTACACAACCCTGCTGTGCCCCGATAGGCGACTGCTGACCCCTCTGCACTGGCGCCAAATGATCTCCCCCCCCTCCCCCCTTGACCCTGTTTGAGTTCATAACCCTTGGTGCTGAGCTGACTAGGGGCCCCTAAGTTTGAGACTCTTAATGATGCTCTGCGTAACTTCCAAGGGGGCCTGGGCGGTGGCTGAGGCGCGGGCTGAGGCGCGGCGCCGACCCTGCTGCCAGCGCTGCGAATCAGGAGCACTAAGCACACACAAACAACAAAATAGACCTACCACTTACTCCGGTACGCGCCCAAGGACTACGGCAGTGTCACCACGTACAACGCCGCCGGACCCCCGGGTTGTCTGCTGAATGGCTGTGTCATATTGTTTGAAAAGCAATAATCTATTGCATAGCGTCTTTGACAAAAAGGATGGTGCATGTACATAATAAGATGATGCAACTGTGCTAATAAAGGTTTTCCAAAAAAAAAAAAAAAAAAAAAAAAGAAGGAGGACATAACTTTACTAAGAAAACCCTTTTGTCTTTGAGGAGGGAGGAAAGGGAATCTAGTGCCTTGCCCATGACTTCAGTCAGATCTTACGTCTTGGTGCAAACTACTCTCTCTATGGAACCACATTTAAATTAATAGATGTCAAATGCCCACTGTTTTTTACTAACCCGCTTTAGATATAATCAAAAACACCACCAACTACTACAAGTCCCAAAGGGTTGGGTCAGTGATAGAGGTAGTGGTAGTCCATGTCTGTGTTATGGTACATCTGTTCAAGCCACTATGCACTTTGTATTTTTATGCTCTTTTTACTCTCATTTACATAAGAGGTTTTTAAAGCTAGTATTTGTCAATCAAATTTTAAAACAAGTTAGGCCTGCTCTTTTACATGTACAGATGTTGCCGAATGCTAGAACCTGTTATCATGTTGCCTGGTTTTTAAATAGTGCGGTTAGAAGGAGGAATACAACGATTACAGAATGACATTAGGTGCCATGTTGCTATTAATTTGTTTTGCTGTCTGAGACACCTAGGGGCTTGTATCAATGTCGGTCAGACTTCGTGGAAACGGGACCGACCGACCGACCTCAGGTCGGCGATCTAGACCCCGAAGTCTCAATGCGACCGTACATGGTGGGGTCGCATACTCCCATTCCTCTATAGGAGCTCGTGTTACGGCCATAAACCGGCCGTAACACAAGCTCCCATGGAGGAATGGGAGTCTGTGTTCATCCCTGCACCCCCGTGGCAGGCACCTTGAGGTGTCTGCCACAAGGTGCAGGAATCAACAAGAGGGCATCTATGGAGCCCCCCTCAGCCTCCAACCGGTGGCCAAAATAAGAAGGGGGCCCTCCTAGGGGCCCCAAAACACGTCTTCTGACAGGGTTTCCATGTCGGAGAGGTCAGCATGGAAACCCTGCCGGAAACCATGCATCCTAATCCAGAAGGCGGAAACGCCTTCCATTTGGACTACGGGCTAGGCTCCAAATGGCAGACGGGCTCCTGGACCCCATCGGAAGTCAGCCGGATTGACCGTCCGGTTTGAATTCAGACCAGCTGTATTAAAATCAGCCGGTCAGAATTAAAACTGACGACCTCGGTTGTAATGCCTCCAACCTAAGGTCGTAATCGGGCCCTTAGTATTACATTTTATTCTGTGTTTTTTATCAATTAATTTGTGTTTTAATGATGTTCCACTGTCCTATTGTCTTCTATGGTTTACTTATTTCAAAACAAATAAAGTACATTTGATTGATTGTCTGAATGGCAACCAATAGGACGGCTTGATAATGTTTTCCTCCCATTGTTAAACTACTAAATTCATTTAGAAGTCAGCTGGTGGACCACCATATTGCAGGTTGGCAGATGGCCCACCTCCGCTACATTTGGGGTTTTCACCAAAAGTGCTTCACTGACATGGCAGGTGCATATTTAACGAAACCCCAGTATGGCGTTTGTTTCTGTAAATCAAAAACATAATGTCTATGACTGAGAAATGTTATCCCAGTGAATGGGAGACGTTTTTTACCTTTTATTCTTTTCACATCCGCGATGTCATGAATGGCAGCGGTGATCATGAAAAATCAACATTGAAGAACTGGTGTTAAACAGGGCAGGCCAAGCAATGCCACAGGCATGGAGATTCTGTGGCAGCTGGCCTTCAGGCAGGCTGTTTCTGCAGATGTAGGCTGTATCTGTAAATGAACTGGGGAAATCAAGAAGATGTGGTGTAAATTACCTCTTTTTGTATCTTAATTCTTCATTTATTTTTTGAAAATTACACAAACAATGATCAATAATCATATAGCTTCATATAAACAGACAATGCCAAGGATACCTTGTGGGATATGAGGTACTGTTCATTCCTGCGGTGTTAAGATATAAACTACTGCTGTTTCCATATGGCACAATTTGTATGTTCACCTTGGTTGTCTGAACAAAGCTTTAGAACGCCCTGTGAATTTGTGCACACCCACAAACTAACATGTTTAGGGGTATTCACGAACTCCTCTCCAATCTCTCTCCACACTACAAAGGGTTATAAATGTACTCCTGACAAGGGCAGAAGTTAAATATTTTCCAGGGAGAGAAAAGGGCATATAGAAGGTGAATCTGTACTACCCATAGTAGATTTTGTAACCAAAGGTTCGCTAGGAGTGCAGTTTCCAGGACCTAATTCTGTAAACTCCTGTGAATGCCTTAAAGGCATACATTTGCATCAATACAAGGACATATACTCATTGGTCCACTTTTGCGTCTTTCTTTAAGAATCGGGGCTTTCATTTATTTGTATGTTGCCCATGACGATGCCCAAATTGGTTTATAAATTGTCATGCATCAAACACATTTTACTAAATGATGCCTCAGAGAAATGATATTTAAAGTTGCACAATAGTTTTAAAAAAAAAAAACACCTTTTCAAGCTGCAAATTACTTTGGGTGCATTATATTTTGAAAGCAAACAATCACCAATTTTACATTTATGCTTATGCATTTTTTGCATTTAATCAGGGAGTATTCAGA
Organism: Triturus cristatus; assembly: GCF_964204655.1. Lineage (NCBI taxonomy): Eukaryota > Metazoa > Chordata > Amphibia > Caudata > Salamandridae > Triturus > Triturus cristatus. Next base: position 993,997,363 of record NC_140580.1, read on the forward strand.
GAGTATTACAAATAGCCAGAGGTTGTTACATTTTGCAATCCTTTCTACATGTTTTTATAAAGAAACCACTATCAGTAATGCAAGCTGAGGTCACAGCTCACTCGATATCCTCAGTGTTTTCCCTATTAGTAAAGCCTTCAGATGGATGAATCATAAATACAGGTTTGAACAGCTTATACAAATGGGCACACTTTTTGCCTTAGCGGAAAATAATCCTTTTTCACCGATCCATACAGTGGTACCGTAAACTGACAGCCTAAGGGTTTGGGCCATTACAAAAAATGGGGTAACCTAATTTGGTCGTGGACCTGGGTACAGTATAATGCAAAAGACAGTGTCCTAGACCTTTTTTTTGAAAGACATAAATCAACTCCCTATTAGGGTGTATTTAGTAACAATTTTCATGAGCATACTCAGGCGCAGCGCACCTGCTCATAGTATTAAATACCTTATTCAAAAATGAAAAAGACGTGCAATGACCCATAACTCAATTCACCATGCATTTTATTCTTATGCCATTGGTGTACGGTTCAAGAACATTTTCTGAATAATGTACATTTATCATTAAATATAGAAGGTTGCTCCAGGTGGACCGTGCATAAAGAGTGGTGCTCAAGTGTAGAGAGATGTGAAAAGAACTTCAGAGTGGTGACATAGGAAAAAGAAGATTAATAATTTTAAACACATGGACCAGTTGTAATTCACCATCCTATCTCGCCTGGCCACGTTTACAGTAAAATTCAATTCAATTACAATTTTAATTAACGCAATAATACATTCTTGCGTGGCACGTTTATGGGAAAGAGTGTGGGGTCGAGGCTGATTAAAGGGGCGTCGACGTTTCGACCCGTCTTGTGGCCACAAGGGTAGTTCGAGCCTCGGCCTTGCGGGTCTTCCTCAGAACAGGGTGGGGCAACCTTGTTAGATATAGGGCTTAGTCACATACCCGTCAAAAAGACTTGCAGGGTGCAGGTTCCTAATCTATAGAGGTCCATGAAATTTTCTATGGCCCAAGGTGCAATTCCACCATAAAAATGTTTCCTTCTATGCACTAATCCCATTCTAAGTCCCTCTTGGAACCCCTCTGTGAATATAAAAAAAACGTTTGTAGGTTTGTTTAAGTGTAGGCAGCGATCCATGGGAAAACTGCCAACTCTTAATAACTTTTCTTTTTTTTAAAAAAGTTTTTTTTTAAACACACCCCTGTTTTCATTATTTAAAAACAATCACAGGCATGGTGGTCTGCTGACCCCAGCAGGCTCCCAGACCTGTGATGGCCTCCAGTCATAATTAGTCATAATTTGCGACCCACCTCATTAATATTCATGAGATAGGTCAGATTACAACCCACTACGATTTAAAGAATTTTACGAACCAACCTGTTATCTGGCCCTTTATCTCTAAGGAATGAAAGAAAATAACACTTTTAGATTCTTCCCCAGTCTTGAATGATAGTCGAACAGCATGGAACCCATGCAGGATACTGGCACTAGAGATGCATTGTTACAGGTACGTAACGTTTTCATTCCACCAACCAATAGGCATAGAGATGTTGCACAATCACATCCTCTTCCCAGCATTACTCCTGTAGTACGGGAGAGCAAGGCTTTATACAAGGGTACTATGTCATTCCATCATACTTGTGCCTGGAAGAGTATGGCTGTGCTTTCCTTACTTCTCTACATCTAAAACTAGATCATCATGGATAATCACAAATGTGTGCTATTGCTCACATCATGCAAACTAAGTCTGAGTTCATGTCTTGTCTATTGTAAACCCTTCATAGCTAGATAGACTATGAGATACTTTGGTCAATTCCTATCATTTCTTGTTTGGCACATCACCATAAAAGTATAGTATCATAGTACATTGACTTGTATATCTTATATTGCATTATTCCTATACTATATAAATGATTCCTATTTGAGAATTATCCATATAATACAAATACCACTACAACACTGGAAATCTTCCTCTTTTGTTGCTAAGTCTGGCATCCTTTTTATTTACTCATAATAATTTTTCTTCCTAAAGGAGAACTTCTCCAAGGAGCTGAAGGAGATGGGAGGGCAAGTCAGCATCATTGCCAATGACCCGGCTCTCATCAGGTACCCTTAGTTTAAACATACAAGCTGTTCTTGACTATGGTAACCAGAAATAGTTATTTTACTACAATGAACCGTATCAGAAAAAGATGAACAAATCTGAAATACCAATCTTCTAACAATCTAATGTAGCATATCTTCGGGAAAACCTTGTTTAAAAAAACAATAATGCTAGAATTTAAATTTGTGAAAGTCCTCATCAAATTCTCTTGATGTTAAAGTCAAAGAATCAGTCAGTGTGGTCTATCCCTGTGACTCAGTAATGGTCATAAACGTAAGAAGCCACCACTAGGATGAAATACAACTGGATGTCTATTTTCACTCATTAGAGAAGACGGCACATCAGTCTTCATGGGACATTGGAATTACGTAATTCTGCTGTATTTTATGTGTACATATGAATTTGTCGCAAATGCCTCATAAGTCATTAACAACTCCATAGTTTGCAGATTTTAACAGAATATGTTTCAAACTCAAACTAATATTATTTTGGGGAAAACAAGGACATAATTCAACACCATGCCAGGCACTATGCAAAGGTTAACTGGTCACCTTTCGACTGTTGATTGTTGTCTTCGTTAGTGGTAATGGGGTAACCCTATGTCCCTCAGAACCTGGGTATTAATAATACAATCTGCAGTTGGTTTGGTGGGAAAAAAAACAATTGCTTAGCATTCAATGATGAATAAGATGCGGGGGAAATAATTATTTGCAGGTATACAGTCTAACATATCCCCTTTTTAGACATCCAATGAAACACCAAAGAAAACTATTCCTCAATTAAATGTAACTTTTACTCTTTCAGTATATGGCTGTCACATATACAACTTCATTAACAAAATACATAAATAGAGTGACTTTCGTGAGTCAAGTGAAATAGAGTGACAAGGTGGTGTCGTAAGTGAAATACACAAACATACAAATGACACACATATATACAACATATGAGTCAATAATGTCCTGTCCTTTCACAATTTAATCCATGTTTTCACAACAACCCAAAAATATTCTTCTTTCTGGCCTTGGGGTGAAGAAACTGATGGACGTGGGCGTGATAAAAAACTTTGACGTTTCGACCCAGAGCTATGCACAAGTCAACAAGCGTCATAGCGGGTCTTTCTCAGGACTTAAAACACAGGAGCTGCACAGCCTATATAGATCAAAATTATTTCGACATTAGTTTGGTGTGTTTCCAAAAATAAAAATGATATGAGGAGGCCATAGAGAATTTGAACTCACCGAATCACCACAGAACAAGTCTTGTAGTGGTAAAAGACAAGGGTAGCATCAAGCATGTGTTTGAATGAGTTGTATCATGAAACATAATATGGTACGATGCATGCTCTTAAATATGTAAAACTATTCAAAGTGATGCCTACATGCGATTATGTGAGCATGTTATTATTTTTTCTGAATTAGCATTGACAACGTAGTTAATTAATGTCAATATGCAATCAAGCAATTATGTATCATGTGCTTGTATGAGTCCGGACAGCGTGTTTAGGATGTGTGACCTCATATTAATTCCCATTAGCAGCTATGAGTTACTGCTGCCCCTTTTTCAATTAGTTGCCTTGTCTGTTTTTACGTGCGCTGACATTAAGCTGCTGCAAATCGACGTGCACGCTGAGTTCAACAGACGTCTAGATCAGATGCTGCGGATGCTACATGCGTCCCTGCACTACATCCAGTTGTCAAATACCAGTACAATTGACCGCGCATGCACCCATCCCGCGGTCTCCGTATTCATTGCAGATCTTGAGTGAAGGTAAGACACGCGCCCTTGAACTGCATGTACTTTTTGAATACTGGCTTGCCTGTCAGTGTCTAAATCGCTTCAGCATCCTTTGTTTTTAGATTCCAAACGTCTGTTTGATTCTTTTGAAGAACTCCTTTAAAATTAATTCAAGCACTCGTCTCGAGTCCTAAGCTTGCATTCCTTGAAATAGCACAGTAGAGATGAGTCACGCTCTACATTAGTTGATGTGATTTTTAAGCAAGCATTCCAATTGAAGGGTTCTTATTTACTCCTCAATTCTTTGATTTCAGATTCCAACTGCATTGTGGATTTCATAACTAAAATCACTTTACTCATCTTGCGCTCTCTACTCTACCTGAGTGAAGGTAGGCCACGCACTCTAGAAGCTGTGTGTATTCTTATGTGCTTAAGTTTAAAAGACTCTAAATCTCCCCACACATTATTTTTGTTCTAGATTCTAACCAGATGGTGGACTCTATATATTTATGTGTGCCATTATTGCTGATTGATGCTACCCTTGTCTTTTACAACTACAAGACATGTTCTATGGTGATTCGGTGAGTCCAAATTCACTATGTCCACCGTATATAATTTTTATTTCTGGAAACACACCAGACTCATGTCGAAATCATTTTGCCCCAATAGGCTGTCCACTCCTGTGTTTTCAGCCCTGAGGAAGATCCGCTTTAACGCTTGTTGATGTTGACTTGCACATACCTCTGGGTCGAAACGTCAATGCTTTTTATCAAGCAGATGTCCATAAGTTTCCTCACCCCAAGGCCAGAAATAAGAATTTTTGGGGGTTGTTGTGAAAACATGGATTAAATTGTGAAAGGACAGGCCATTATTGACTCATATGTTGTATATATGTGTGTCATTTGTATGTTTTGTATATTCCATTATGACACCACCTTGTCACTCTATATCACTTGACTCACGAAAGTCACTCTATTTATGTCTTTTGTTAATGAAGGTGTATATGTGACAGCATATAGTGAAAGAGTTAAAGTTACATTTAACTAAGAAATAGTTGTCTTTGGTGTGTTTCATTGGATGTCTAAAAAAGCGATATGTTAGATTGTATACCTGCAAGTAATTCTTTTTTCTCTACATCTTATTCACAATTGAATGCTAAGCAATTGATTGTTTGTCTTCAGGCACTCATAGAGGAGCCAGTTTCATTGAAATAGTGTTAACATGTTAATTTCATGGACTGAAGGAATAGTATTTGTCTGTAACTGGAAGCATACCTAATGTTATTCAAGCAGGGTGGAAAAAAGATTATTTCTTTATAACGAACCTGTTTTTTCGCTACTCATGCAAATTCAAGGTTACATCATAGACACACTCTGTTGTCAAAGCTAGAATATTGTGAGGTCAAGCACTCCTTCAAAAATGTATATGACAGTCAATATTGAAATTCTGTCACTTGATTTTTTCATTTAAAAAGTTAATTTATTCGCCCTATTATAGAACATTAAAACTACAGCTAACGTGTTTTGTTCCGCTTGAGGGCACTTCCTTAGGGTCGCCAAATAAAAAGAAAACATCCAATCACAATCAAACCATTGTTTATTCAAACCTATTTACAAGACAATGCATTCCTTGTAACTGCATAAATATTTCAATCAAATATACCTATGTACCATACAGATATATCAGAAAAAGAGGCACCTTTTAGAAAACACTATTGGATTTAACTTGGAGTCGATTCATTCACCAGGACACATCAGATAGCATTTCATATTGCTTTTTTTGTATTCTTCTACTACTTATGAGTCATATTTGAAGGGGAGGAATCAACATCTGTAAAACTAATTGTATTCTATTCTCATTTGACAAATAAAACATTGATATTATTACTCCAAAAAGGTGTATTTGGGATGTGTGTTACAATTCCTATTGTAAATTTAATACCCTAACAACAACTCACATTTCATTAGAAAACGGTTACATGAAACACCATTCCATTAGAATTCCATGCCTACCTAGTTAATACTTCATCCACTCTTGTATCCACAGTATTAAATGCCCACTTCTGTTACCACTCCATATCAACCAATCTTTAGTGCAAGTGAATATCTGTCATTATATAAAATCATTTTCATTTGTCGCATTGTGCTACTAATGGTAGCATGTATCCTTACCTAATAAAGGACCTGAATTAGAGTTTGGAGGAGATGGTACTCCATCGCAAAGGTGATGGAGCACCCTCTCCGCCAAACTGAAGGTCCACCTGCCTTATTTGGTGTTGGGTGGACCTTCGGTATGTTTGATTTACACCGGTAACCGAATTACAGAGTGATTTCTCCATTCACAGCACCCTTCGAAGTGCCAAGTATAAGGTAGACATTCCATATTGATTTGTTCTTATTAATTTGACAATCCGAGCTCGACACTTGGATGGCTACTTGAGAATCTTGTTCACAAAGTGGGCATCTAGTAACATTGTTGATACAGGTGTCCCAACAGAAATGGCTTACATGTAGGAAACATTATCTAATATAATGACAATATGACTGGCATCAATTGATGCCAGTGATTTTTCTGCTCTGAAGAAGTCCATTGTCTGTTGGACGAAATGCGTTGGCTGTTTTTTTATGAACATTTACATGAAGCACTAATAAACGAAGAATACCACTGGATCAGCTGAGAATCATTTTTATTAACTAGGAAATATTCATGTGTTAACATTGTTCTTTTGTTTACATGTGGTGCAACTCTGTTTTTTGTATTTATGTCGACGGCAGATACTATTCCATCTGCGCCACCAACATATACCTCTGAGGGCCATCAGAGGTTTTGCCATTTGTCCTCTCAGCGTATTTAGACTGGGCAAACAATTGGCAAGTTTTCACTGTGACAGACAGGAGTAAAGGACAGTGAACATAGCATAATGACACCCAGGCCATGGGATAAAACCCTCATGGCGAGGGGGTCATTGCTTTTTTTTAGTTTTGAAAGAAAGCAAAATCCCACTTTAGGATTTTGTTTATAAAAATAAACAAAAAGTGAATGTTTGCCGTACGGCTCCATCATTTTGACGGAGTTGTCCATCAAACTTTCAATGCATTGACAGGAAATGCCTTGATGGCAGTTCATGGCAATGCAAGAGATGTCCTTTTGGCCGGTAGACATCTCTAAATTCAGTGGGCGTAATTCTTTACTCCATTGCCCTGACACAGTAAATCCTGTCTGCCTAAGTATAAATCAGGCCAAAAGTCTGAGCTGTCTTAATTATGGGCAGCGCACTGTGCTCTCTTATGGCCAAATTAATTTCCTCTTACCACTATTGACCCAATCCGATGGGCTATCTCTATACCTAATTCAAGAAAATGCTTTGTTATACACAGTCCACCCTAAAAAGTCATGAATGATGTGTGTAACCTATGCTCACCATACAGCCTGATTAATCCAATTACCTTGAGTAAATGAGATGGCAATTGAGCCTTATTAACACAAGTAAATCATGACTATTAATGAAAGAATCTAGGGTAGACTATGTAACACACATTTTTTCTTGTGTTAGGAATAGGGATATCCCATAGGATTGGTACAATAGTGGCAGCAAGTGCCTTATAATCTGCTGGAGGGTGGTACTCCTGGCAATAATATAGTGCTTGCTGCTGTTGGAGTTGGTAGTGCTGCGGTTAAAATCCACCACAAAAGGAGGATATCCCTCTACCTTCAGCAGCCCAAAAGGGATTTTGTCTGTGATGCTTTAAAGACCTGGCTGTGTCGATAGCAGTCTTGATAGTCTGGAGAGCCTCATGCACATGCCAGCCGAATACGGCCTCTCTGTCAAAGGTCATGTCTAGGATACAATTTTGAAGCTCAGGGTGGAATGAGTTGAGCATTGGATATCTTTTGTACTTGAGGATCACAGCACCTGGTATTTGTCTAAATCTCACTGATGCCACATCCATTCACCATCTTTCATGCCCGCTGATTCTTCCTGTCCTTTCAGAAAAATGGCCCTTGCCTCCTCTTTTGCGTCTCCTCTGTCGTAACATGTGCTTAAGAGGTAGGTCCTGGATAATTGAGATGGAATTTATCTCATATGGCAGTGGCTATTTCTCAAGTGCCTACCACAGAGCCCTGGCAATGGTCTCTGTAGTTGAATAGTCATGTGAGAATAGTATGGGCCAATGCTAGGTGGGTGCCATGGCCCCAGCGATGGATACGGCTGCCCCACTGCGAACCACAGTGAGAACATTTCTGCCCTAAAACGAGCCTTTAGGAGAGAATAAGTATTGTCCCCTATATTGTCCATGTTTGAAGATTCTGGAATGCGAACCAGGAGCAATTTGTTACATCTGGACCTGGCCTCCAAATTCTTTACCTTATTAATGCTGAGTGCCTTGGCCATGTCCAAAAGCTTTTCGTTGGTTTTAGTGTTGTCTTTCAAGGTGGATATGCGTGAATCCCCTGTGGTGATTCTCTTTATCTGCTTATTTAGCGTGGTTGTCATCTTGCCCACTATGGAGGTAAGTCTAGTATGTTATCCATCGATGTTAGGCTCTTTTGCATGTGCAGAAGAAGTGTTTTCACGTCCGTGTGCTCAGCATCATCATGGGCCTCATGCAACCCACCAGCTCTCTCCACTGATGAGGCCCTAATGAAGAGGCTTGGTTTGAATGGAGTTTAGCTTTTTTTGGGTCATTTTTCCCTGTCTTTATCTCCTTTTGTGCCATTTCTCTCCACTCATAACCACCAAGACTGGTGGTGCACGCTTTATCGCGAAACAGTTGAGGGTTTCAAGGCCAACAGGGTCTCACCATAGGCACTGACAGGAGTGTAGCCATCTTGGGGCCAAGTACTCTGGCATCCCCTCTTGGAGCAATGTTTTTGTAGAGGATATTTAGGCCACAATACTTATGTCAGATAATATCTTTGTTATTGTTATTTTGACATACAACCCGTTAATCAGGTGAAGGATACTGTAGTTCTTGGCATAATCTCAGTCACAGCCAATATCCACAGCACATATCTTCTTCAACCAGTTAACATTGTTGAAGATTATCCTCTTCATGACCTTGATCTTGGCCCATACCAGCATCCTCGTCATCATCTTCTTGAGACTTAAGAAGACTGCTGGGTAGGGCTTGTAGTCAAAATTCCTCCTGTGTCAGGATTTTTGGAGGAGCTGCAGAGAGATTAGTGGAAACTAGAGGTAGTCCTTTCTGGGTGGCATTGTTGATGATAAAAGTGTTGTCATTCGTAGGACATTTGCATAGTCAACATCAGAGCTGCTGTGTGAGACATCAACAGGATCAAATTGTCCTGAGCTGCACTAGTCGAAGAAATTGTGAATTGGGGCATTGAAAAAGGCTTTTCGACAGTAACAGCTGTTGGTGGAAAAACTGCTAAAGGGACTCAAAAGCTGCCAATATTGATGGACAGAGCCACAGAATTTTGTTAAAATGGAAAAAGCTGTGGACAATGATTTTGATGGGTGGTGGCTTTCCCAGGCACCTCAGAGGATGCTTTACAGTCCCTGTCTGGCTTTTTTTGAGGTGGAAAATGGGTACCCCATAGAAGACAATAGCAAGTCCTCCATGAAGAGACTCTTGTGGGCCATCTTACCTTTATATTTGGATGAAGGTATGGTTTTGCACGCTTTTTAGAGATTTATTGGTTAGTGGATGAGCACCTGGCTACACAAGGAGCACTTTGGGAGGATGAAGAGGGCGGGTCACTTGACTATGCCTGCTTTTCAAGACATCACAATCATTGATGTTTTTTGAAGAAACCTTCCTGCATATTTTGTAGTCCTATGGTTTAAATTTTGGACGAATGCAATCTTTGTATTCCTTGTGCAGATCCTCAGCTTAAAAACTGTTCTTCCCACATGGACTAAATAAAACCTTGTTTAGTGAATCTGCCAGATTAAAAACCAAATTTCCCACTCGTTCAATCCTTTAAGGCAGCCAACCTTGAACAGAGTGTGCTTGGAAGGATGAAGTAATTCACTAGAAACACCTGTCATGACAATATGAAGAAATAGATGAAAGAACTTACAGGCTCCCTTCATACATGGAATGCAGTATAAATCTTATGGGTGACGGGCTCTGGAGAGAGTGCAGTCCAATGGAGTCTCACTTCATTGCCTGGAGTTTGGATTGTTTTTAATGAGGTGGTTGTGCTGCTAAAAGTGACACTGCTTGCATAATTTCAACTTATGCTGTATTTAAAAGTTACCATACTACACCCAACTTGACTACAGAGATTTATTCAAGCATGTGAATCTATGAAAGATTCAATTTTAGAGAATTTCTGTTGTACAAACAAAATTAGTAGGCTGGCAAGGAGTTTACGTTAGTTTTTTCTGTTCTGATAATAATGTGCTCGAATCCCCATCCTTACCAAAAAGTCGGAAATAATTCTTCAATTTGGATCAATTATGTAATCTTTTATATTCCTCAGGATTTCCTTTTGTGATAAATAGCTTAACCGCCCTTTTTTGGGTATTCCAAATGTGTTCAGCAAGTCTACAAAGGGAACAAACTTCAAATTTCATTTTATGTTACTTGGAGCACCAAGGGGCATATGTATCAAACTCCCCGTTAGCGAATCTCAAATTGCGAGATTTTGCGATTCGCAAAATCAGATTCGCTAAACGGGATGTATAAAATAAATCGCTAATCATTTGCGATTCCTTAAAAATCGCAAATAATTCGCAGAATCCCGTATTGCGATTTCTTAATAGCGAAATTCGCTAAATAAGAAATCGCAAAAACGGGAATCTGCAAGCCTGGTGCAGGCTGATGACATCACAAACAGGAAACTGTAGTGATTGCCTGCACCTGCTCACCTGAGCCACACCCAGAGGCTGCTTGTGGAGTGTGAGGAGGCTTTCCTGGAGACAGCAACCAGCAATGGATCCCAAACAAAACCAGCAGGGCAAAGATGCAGAAAAAAGAAAGAGAAAACACAAGTTTTCAGAAAAGGAGCAGGAGGTCCTCATTGAGGAGATGGTCTGCAGCCATGAGCTCCTGTTTGGGAAGAAGGCACTCAAAGTCCCAGAGGCCAGGAAGAGGAAAATCTGGCTGGAAATACAGAGCAAGGTGAATGCTGTTGGAGTCACCACACGCACCATCGAGGAGCTGCGCAAGCGGTGGTATGATATGCGCCAGAGGTCCAAGGAGAGGGTGGCAGCCAGACTCAAGGATGCCACTCAGACTGGAGGAGGACCATCCACTGCAGAGCAGCCAACCCCCCATGAGGAGCTCGTGGAGTCAACCCTCCTGCCTGAGAGCGTTGGTGGTGTGGCTGCAATCGACAGCTCCGACCCCTCATCCAGCAGACAAGGTAAGATGCATGCCAAATCACCCTGCACTCCTCCCCATCCCTTGCACACTCCCCCAAATGCGCATAGTTAACTCCCAACATGCCAATCCAGCCCAGGTCTTACAGCACACCCAGCAATGCATCATGGTACTCGTAGTACTGTGTCTGACTGTGTGTCCATGACACCATCACAAGTAAATGCAACATATGTGTTTTGGGGATCATTGAATAGAAATGTGTCAGAGGTTAGCCTTCAAAGATTTGTAACTTTATTGAGTGCCACATGCAGACAGTAACACAAACTCATATAGTCCCCTTTACATCCACAGCACACGCCATGCCACAAGAAGACAGCGCTGAGGGAGAGGAGCCTGCAGACCCTGCGGACTCCAGCGATGAGACAGAGCAGCAGCCAATTCAGCGCAGGAAGCGCGCACATGTGCCCCCACTGCCTCCATTTGAGGATGAAGTCCCAGCAACAGGCGATGACACCGACAGGAGAGAGGGGAGTCAGGGTGTGACAGACATGCCCCGTCATGACGCACCAACACCAAGGCAAAGGGAACAGGCCATTTCCAGGTCAAGGCCCAGGAGCAGCACTGCAACAGAAGGAGAAGGCACCGTGTTCTCCGGCTTGGAACAGTGCATGTTGCAGGAACAGCGTCTGCAAAGCAAGGCAATGCGGTCAATGAATCGCCAGCTAGGCCGCCTACATCAGGACAATCGCAACATGGTAGCGGCAATACGAGAGCTCTGTGCCACTTTGAGGGACACCCAAGCTGCCAATGACAGGGCTGGACGACGTGCCAATGCACGGCTACACAATTATACCAAGGCAGTCAACCGCCTCTGCACCACCACCAGCGCACTCACACGCAGAAGCGTAACCATGCAGGTGGACATGGCACATTGCTGCCAGGACATAGCGCGAGGGCTGGCGCAGGTGACCACTGCTGTGGAACAGCTGCAGACAGCCAATGCAGGTGGCAGCGCACTAATGGCCTCTGCTGAGAGTGAGGACACATCGAGTCGCAGCAGCATCACTCCAACCTTGCCAGGTGAAAGACGCCGCAGTGGCAGACAGGTAGCAGGCCAAGGGCGCACCATGGGGGTCAACCACCCTGGACGGCACCGACGGAGGTGATCATCTGCGGGGACACTGACTGCAACACGGGTGCATTAACCCGCAAAAGGCTGTTTGCCCTATTTCTTGTGCCTTCTCTGCACTGTGTGTACAACATGTGCTGGGGACAATTACAATTTCTTTCATGTTAAGTGTGATTAAACACTTGACACATCATCAGGCTTTGTAGTCTCATTTCCTCAATACTCACCTAAAAGTAGTTTTGTGTGATCTCAGTCCGTCTCTGGCGTCCAGCAGCTGCCCCAACTCCTGGTGCTGGTCTGGCAGGGGGAGCAGGGCGCTCGTCATCCGATGTGTCTGTATCGGTCACATCAATTGTGGTGCCTTTCCTCATTGCCATGTTATGTAGCATTGCACAGCTTGCCACGATTTTACAGCAGGTCTCAGGGCTGTATTGCAGTGCGCCTCCACTCTTATGCAGGCACCGGAAGCGGCTCTTCAGGATTCCGAAGGTTCGCTCAATGACACAGCGTGTAGATCTGTGTGCCCTGTTGTAGCTCCTCTCACTTGCATTTGCAGGATCCAGGTATGGGGTCAGGATGAAGTCGCGCACTGCATAGGCACTGTCACCTGCATGGAAAAAAACACAATAGGTGAGTCAATGTCCCCCCCCTCAACTGATGTAGTGGATGTATTGATGTGTGCAATGTATTTACCGAGCAGGTACCCCTCCCCAAACTCTCCAGCACTCAGACGTCTGTGTATTCCACTGTGTCGGAAGATGAAGGAGTCATGTGTACTGCCGGGGTATTTGGCTACGATGTCGGTGATGTGATACTTAGCGTTGCACACAATCTGTATGTTGAGGGAATGGTAGCATTTCCGATTCCTGTAGACATATTCAGTTTCTGCTGGGGGTGTGATGGCCACATGGGTCCCGTCAATGCAGCCGATGACGTGGGGGAAACGTGCAATCTGGTAGAAGTCCAGTATCGTTTGTTGTAATGCCTGTTGGGTGGTGGGGAAGTAAATGTGATGTGGGAGCCTCAGTAGCATTGCATCTAGGAAGGCATGGAAGAAGCGCGAAAGTGCACTCTGTGACACCCCACCAACCTCCGCTATGACCCGTTGAAAACTCCCTGACGCGAGGAGGTGCAGGGAGCACAGGACCTGCACATGTGTGGGAATTGTTTGTGTCCTGCGAGTAGGGTGCTCCAAGTGGGGTTTCAGTTCCTCAATCAGGTCCATTATGGTCTGTGGGTGCAGTCTGTACTTGTCATAGATCTCCTCTTCAGTGTTCTGTAACAGGGTGATGCGCAGCCTGAAGATACGTTCCTGTCTCATTCTCCTGTGTGCAAGGGCCCGAATACGCAGCCTCCTGGCTATCACGTACATTGCAGCCATTGTGGGTGTGTTTGTTGCATTGTGGGCTGGTTTTTGTACCTTGCACCAGTTTACCACCTGCAAGCAATTGGTGTTAATAGCGATTTCTTAATTAGCGAATTTCGTGAAATCGCAATTTGCGAATTTTTCATACATGTGTTTGCGATTTCTTAGCTAGCGATTTCTTGTTAGCGATATTCGCAACGCTAAGGAATCGCAAATTAGGTATTCGCTGGGAAATTCGCAGTTTTCTTGTTTCGCAGCCTAAGAAATCGCTAATTTAGCGATTTCTTATTTTTCAGTTTGGAAGTGTGTCATACATATGAAATAGCGAAAAATCAGTCGCAAACGCTGTTTTTTGCGAATCGCAGCGTTTGCGACTAATTTTTGCTTTCATACATATGCCCCCAAGATCAAACTGTGTTCTAGCTATTTTTACCAATGTAGTGTGTTGGTCTGGGTAACTATATTAGTAATTATTTAAATGATTTTCTTTAGTAACGTTTGGTAGACAATGTCATATTTCCCCATTGCAGATCAAAAGTAAGAGCTAGTAAAGTTCATGCAAATTTTTATCTGGTCCTGTAAAAATAAAACTGATTCGAGGAAGATGCTTACAAATCATTTAGAATCTAGGATACACATGCATCAAAATAGCCAATAGCCAATCCTTATTTGCGATTTTTAAGGAATCGCAATTAAGGATTCACTATTGGCTATGCATGTAGGAATTGCAATTAAAATAGCGATTCCTACAAATTCCTTAATTGAGAGTTGCAAATTGCGAGTCGCAATTAAGGAATTGCTTCCAATTAATTCCTATGGGCCTAGAGGCCCATAGGAATGAATGGGAATTGCTTGCGCAATTAGCAAGTACCCATTAGGTACTCGCAAATTGTGCATGCAATTTCAAGGGTGCAAGGGTGTCAAAAGGACACCCTGTGCACCCCTGAAATACAATTTATCCACAGGTTGCACACACACATGCCCCAAGAACATGTGTGTGTGTAACATGGGCCTTTGAAAAATGCACTTTGGTGTATTTTTCAAAGAAATTGCAAATAACCATCAACTTTAGATTGACGGTAATTTGCGATTATTAATTGCGAAATCGCAATATTTTTTGCTTTTCGGCATTGCATTTAAGGAATCGCAATTTGCGATTCCTTAAATGCAATCGCAATTTAAGTAATTGCAAATTTTGCGATTCCTTAATTTGCGATTTTTGCATTTGGTATGATGCATCCCAAATGCAAAAATACCTGTAGCAAAGGGGCAGTTTCTCGAATCTGTCCCTTTGCGACCGGTATTTGGTTTGATGCATGTGTACCTAAATGTCTCCTCACTCTGCAAACCCACAGTTCCCTCACTCTTTTTAAAGTCAAGGGAACCACTGGGTTACCATAGGTGAAGCTTCCACAAGTGCAGAGGGTGCCGTGCCATTCCCTGAGCCAGCATTACATCCACCACAGGACTGTTCGGTCACAGTGACAGTCACCCATGCCTATTGAGACACAGATGACCTTTACTCATTTTTGCTGCCCATGTCTGCCATGTGATGCAGGGAGGAAATGAGAAAGAAAATGTTAATGGGCCCCTATGTGTAGGGGAAACACTGCCTGTACATCAGAGCCTTTTACTATATGTTCAGAGAAAATAAATTCCCACTTTGAAAGTTTGCTTTCTCTGAAGAAAAGTGTGCCCAGCAGGCCCTTTAAACATGGCACCTGCTCATTAAACTTTCAGTGCTGTGACGGGAACTACCATAGCGATGGCACCATTCTCAGCATAGAAATCCATTCCAGGCAAGTGGGCATTTCTAAATAGTGCAGACAGTCCCCAAGCATGTGTTTGAGGTCTTGACTTATGCCCCCTGGCAGAGTGTCTGCCAGGGTCTAAATAAGGCACTACATTTCTTGTTTCCAAATCTCAAATCACTTAGGAAATTCACGATTATAATCTTCTGAACAATTCCACAACTGCATGAATACAAAAGCCATATGATATTCTTTCAATCTAGCAAAGTCAGCTTTAATTGTATTTTCAGTCTCCCCATTCATAATAAAGAGGTTTTTTTTGGGGGGTGGGGGGGATCAAATAAAATTGTGCCATCAGATTCCCAAACTGCATGTAAAAAGTGTGGGCACAAGCAGTTTGAGAAACATACAACACTCTATGCAAGATGTTCATGTTTATCATTTTCATTTTAGCCCATAATGCTTACACAAACAGTAATAAATCTGAAGCATCAACAGAATTAACAGCATGTAATCTGCATGCAAGTAACATGTGTAGTCTGTATTAAACCTGGGCGGACAACTACGCTACTCTCGCGAAGTTTGCGTAGTTTGTACTACTTCGCGCTACGCGAATTGCACGTAGCACAGTGCAAAATCGCGTAGCGTAGTTGGCATTATTTGCTCGCTCGCGGTCTTCAACGTCAAGTTGGCGACCGCGAGCGAGCAAAATGACATCCCGGCGAGACTTTTTCCTCATTCTCAATCAGCAACATCAAAGTGCCGATCGCGAGCGTGGAAAATAAACCTCCCGGCGAGATTCTCAACACGGGGAGGGCAGGAATCTCATTGCGAGTGGTCACGTATGCTCGTGACCGCTCGGGATGAGAAACTACCAGTCCGCGTTGAGAAAGCTGCCGCTCGAGTATAAATCTACTCGAGCGGCAGAAAATGACAGCTCGCACTGTGCACGATGCCATTTTCAATGATTGCACAGTGCGGACAAGCATCCGGCAATGTGCAATCATTGCGAACAGCGCACTACGCAGTTCGCGTAGTGCTACGCGTATCTCGCGTAGTGCGAAGTGCACTTCGCGTAGCTACGCGTAGCGCTACTACACGATCTACGCCCAGGGTTAGTCTATATTGCCTATTCTAATTCCTACAATGGTATTAATAAATCTGATGACAATAAAGAGAGATTCCATAGCACATAGTTACACAGTGGACATCCCTGTTTAGTGCCTTTGTATAGATTAAACTGTCTGGACAAAAGTTCATTTGTATTAAAACACAACCCCCAGACTCTTCACACATGCCTTTCCAGCTTTCAATGGATATGTTCCAGAAATTAATCTTTCTTGGTTTCTCAAAGAGGTTTATCAAATTTCCAGCTTTTAGTTCCAAAAGTAGCTGGTGACTCAGGTGTGACTTGGTGAATTGAAGATTATTTCTCACCTATCTAATGTCATTTTATATGTTCTGCTTTTTATATGCCAATGTGATCCACATACATTTTTTCAGTAATTACTTTATTTAATTTGTTACGCCAAGTCTTAGTTAATGTTTGATCAATTAATTATATTAGGCTTATAATTAGCACACTGTTAGCGATTCTAATATTGTTATGGCAACATATGACTGTTACATTGAGTTAGGAACTTAAGCTACTTTAGTACATTAATAATTTATCAGTATGCAGATGATACCCAACTGTACTTGAAAATCTTAAGCTCTTGAACCATTGTTAGGGGCCGATTATAATGTTGGTCGTAAGGCCTCTGACCTTTGGTCGGAGGCCTGACGACTGCCATCGTCAGTTTCACTTCCGACCGACTGATTATGAATCAGCCTGTCGGAAGTGAAACCAGCTAGTCATTCCGGCTGTCGGCTAGTCGGAACCGGCTCGTATTCGCAAAAAGGGTGGGCCTTACTGCCCTTGGGATTACGATGCACGGTTTCCGGCATGGTTTCCATTCCAGCCAGTATGACATGGAAACCATGTTGCATAGCTGTTTGGGGGCCCCCCAGCCGGGCCCCCTTGTGTGCGCAGCCTCTGATTGGTGGCCGAGGAGCACCTATGGTGCCGCCCGTTGATCCCTGCACCCCGAGCCAGGCACCTTGGGGTGCCTGCCACGGGGTGCAGGGATGAACAGCACCTCCCATTTCTCTATGGGAGTATGTATTACGGCCGGTTTACAGCCGTAATGCATGCTCCCAAAGGGAATTGTAGGAATACGACCGAACAGTGTTCAGTCGCATCCTAATTAGGTGGTCGAGACTGCTGACTGGAGGTCGGTCAGTCCCAGGACCAAGACGGTGTCAGGCGGACTTGAGTCCGCCCGACATTGTAATTAGGCCCACAGCCTTTACAAATTTTAGTAAATCAAACCTACCAGATGCACATGTTCTTTCTTAAACTAAACCCATCTAAAATGGACCGCTTCCATTACAGTCTTGATTCCACATATTATGCCCTCTAAGCCACCCCTCCGATAGATACCCTATGCAAAATCACTTGTGATTTGTATTGACCAGAGAACATCTATGCAGGTCTACATATTAAAGATGGCCTGAACTTTTTAACCGTACTCTGGAAATTCAAGCCTACTAACGCACCATTAGACTTCAGAACAGTAGCACGATCTCTGTTTTTCTCTCTCTCCTGGATGCAGGCAGTGTCCTGCTAGCTGCTTTAATTGGTCTACCCAAAACCTCCCTAGCATCTCCTAAAGCCATGGTGTAATTTGCTGTTCACCTGGTCAAAGGAACAAAGGAAACAGAGAGCTTTTCACCCATTCTAAGAGACCTTCACTGGGTACCAGTCAAGGCTAGCAATGACTTTAAAATAACACGTCTCACACAGAAGGCAAGCCACATCGGTCTGCGACCCTATTTAAAAAGCAAAGTTCACACCAGAAGAAGTAAGAGAAATTGCATTTCGCAAGTGGAAAAAAGAACCAGAACATAACAAACAGTGGAGCTGTGGCTTATCAAAGGGTCCCCCCTGGGCAGATGTCTCCCTAGTTAAGACACTAGAATGTCTTGATGATTATGTACGATTATGTACGATTTACTGCATGCAGTGGAGTGGACTCGTAAGCAATAACAGACTATGACTATGGTGAAAGACTGATTATTGAAGGTGTAAAGTTGTGTGCCAATAAGTGGAAGTGACAAACAGTGTGAGTTTTCCTTTTTAGGTCGAGCCTAGAGCAGCGCATGCGCTGCTTGCTCGACTTTTAGTAAAGGGGTAAAAAAAAGTGCTACCAGATGCTGCCATGGCCGGCCTAGAGCTTGAGTGCATGTGCGCGGGCACGCGCTTTGCGTGCCTCTCTCCGCGCTTCAATTCCTTCCCCCGCCCCCACCACAGATCTCGTCACTCTGCTGGCCTCATTAAGAGCAATTAGCCTGGCTGCGCGCGCGTCTGCACTTTTCAAGCACTCGTGCTTCTTCCTCTGTCTGGCAAGCCCCAAGACCACTTCACTCCTTTTTACTAGTTTAACGTCCTCTGAAATATGCCATAAACTAGAACGCGTGGGAGGTAAAACAGAAGGCAATTTGCTTTATTTCAGATTCTTCAATGTTTCAAAAATGACGTGTTAAAAAATCTTCCTGACTGTGTCATGGTTCTCATCCACGGTAGGAAAATTTGTGCAGATGTACAAGCTGGGGTAAAACATGCAAAAATATCCTTTTGTTTTCTGTCCTCTCCAGTAGCATGAGTAGTTGCTTCCATGTCCTTGTTCACGATAAAGCCTCAAATGTTTACCTTTTCCACACTTTGGGAATACGTTTTCAAATATCCTCTTCCACTGATGAGAGTTGAGGACATTTGCACTTTTTTTTTTAAGTAAACCAATGTCTGTAATGATTTGAAAAATCGAATAATGTTCCAAATCTAAGGTTAGTCACAGACACACTGCACTATACTGCTTGGCAGCCCCACCCCCTCAGTCCTATCCTGTGCACTACAATTAATAATCAGAAGTACTAAAACTTTCATAAAATCTCGGTGAGTGTGTTTTTTTTTCTAATTCACTGATTACAGCCGTATGGGGACCGTGATACCATTAAACTATTGAATTCATGGAGACAAGGTTGAAATTGGACCAAATTGGCTGTCACATGATTGCCGCTGCCCAATTATAATTTGGGGTTTAATCAAAAGAGGCCACTGTCTGTGTGATTGATACCAAAAAAGCCAGGAAGGCACGCCTCATTCTGCCCCATGCGCGGATTTATTTACTCCTTTTAGAAAATATATATTTTTTTCTCTTTTGCGTTTCTTGTACTACAGGCTAGGCTGGCCCTGCCTCTGTCTGCAGCAGGTTCCTCGCATTGTTTCTGACTGCCAGGAAGAGACTTTTGCCCCCTCACACATGTATCCTCTCTGTGCTTTCTGGGCTCAGCTTCTTTTTAGTCCACAGACACAACAAAGCCATATCTGGGAATGCAACATCGGATACCTGCAATCCAAGCCTCTGTTTATAGAAAACACGCTAAAGTGCGCGGTTATTTAATATCTAAATGCAGGGGCCTTAAAAATGAAAACTCGATAAGGTCCCAAAAGCGAGACCTATTGGCTATGCCAATGCTTGTTTGAAGGGTTGTGTTACTTCTTGGTGAATTTTAAAGCAGAGGATTTGGCTGCGTAAGCAACTGCATTATTTGAGAGAAAAACTACTAGAACGCAACACAACCAATTGTGACCTCAAAATGTAAACAAGGGAAAAATGGATTTAAAACATTCTTTTAATTTTTGAACAGATTACACAAGAAAGAGATAGGCAAGAGCTGGGACATAATCACGCTACAAAAATACATAGAAGTCAATCGAGTCCTCAGAGGATTTAGAATCTTCATCATTATGAATCATCCAGACACCAGTCTGGAACTGCTTCAGGAATGGGGTGTAAAAACATGCAAAGCTAAAAAATAAGATGGAAACTCTAATTAAATATGATAGGAAATATCAACATGGAAATGAAAAGAAACAACTGAAAGTTTTTTAAAGGTGAAAAGGATTATGCTGAGGGTACGATATGGACATTTGCAAAACTTTTTGATATCCTCAAAAAGAAACCTGAATTGGATAAGACACTGATGGAAACAGCATCCTTAGAAAAAACTAGCAAGGCTGAAACTAATGTGAGTAGTGTGGAAAGAACACCAGTCACATATGAAAAACAAACACAGAGAATCTTTTTTTTAGAGGAAATTAAATGTGACAAATATATATAGAGAGAAATAAAATGGAGAAGAAGAGAATGGAAGCAGTCAAAAGCAAGAAAAAGACAAGGAGAAGCCTCAGAAGAAAGAACATGACCTTTACACAACCAGGACACAAAGGTGTGATGCAGCAACACAGGACAAAAGCTTAATTGTGAAGCTGTCATACTATAGACCAACATTGGAAAATAAATCAGTACTGAATAAAGGAATCTCTTTCTGTCAAGACCAACACTGACTTTGTAGAAACTAGAATACGTAAATATGTGAGAGGTTTAAACTGGCAAGAATAGATGAGATAAAGAAAAAAGGAAATCAACTCTGACTTAAGAAAGATGTCAACAGGAAGGT
The DNA here is from genome assembly GCF_964204655.1 of Triturus cristatus. NCBI lineage: Eukaryota > Metazoa > Chordata > Amphibia > Caudata > Salamandridae > Triturus > Triturus cristatus. Next base: position 994,018,303 of record NC_140580.1, read on the forward strand.
TCCAACCTTGTGATTGAGCAAATTCCATATCTAATCAATCTATATGAACTAATAAAGATAAATCAAGAACAATTAAAAGTTGAATCTTACAAGAACTATTAATCAGCATTAGACCTGAATACTGTAATGTAAATGACAAACATGATATTGTTCAATTTTGACACCAGGAAATACAATGGATATTTTTCATGTATTGGTATCTCAAAATGTAGAACAGATGGGAAAGATCAGAACTCAAGGAAATAATGAGAACCTAAACCATGAAACAAAGATAAGCACTTAAGTGTCTTCAAGAAAACAAAGATATCATCATAAAACCGGCCAATAAAGGTGGAAACATTGTAATAATGAGCAGAGAAAAATACATTAAAGGAGCAGTGAGACAAATAAATAATTGGAGCACCGTATGAAAAACTTCACAGGAACTGCATCAATTAAATATTTGTTGAATTATTGGAAGCCTGGTATACCCAGTTAAAAATGAACACGAATAAATATCGCTACATGGAAACAAAAAGACCAACAATACCTACAATTTATTTTCTTACAAAAATACATAAATGTTTGGCTAATCCCACTGGGCCACTAGGAGTGTCCACATTAAATTCTCTATTTGAAAAGATATCACAGTATGTGGACTACAGTCTACCTCTGATAGTAAAAAGGCTAAGCTTAAACATTAGAGATACACAAGCATTACTACGCATTTTATCCAATACAAATTGGCAGAAGGACTACTCCCGGGTAACATTCAATGTGGTCTCATCATGTATTTGTGGAGTGGTGTGGCTCACTGGTTAGAGGCGGCAGACCCGGAAGCAGAGGTCGGCCTGGGACCAGGGTTCGATTCCTGACACGGCAGGGTCTTGGGCCAAGGTCAGCGGACTTGATAATTCTCGCCTCGGTGCCTACTCTAACCATGGATCCCACTCAGCAACTCTGGTCAATAGCTTGCTTAATCTCCACTTACGGCCCCATCAGCGCCGGGGATGCTTGTCTTCACCTTGGAGATGCCCAGTAGGGACCATCTCACAGGGAAGGCCAGGATGGGTTCCCCAGCGGTATACAGCGCTGGGGCAGCTGTGCGCTTTACAAGTATACAACATTTACATTTTTATATCCATCAAACAAGACATTATGTTGAACATCTGTGAGTACTTTTCTTAAGCAATGCAACATTTGGGAACTTGAACACTCCAAAATGCTATTATCAATGATTGACTGTGTTAATAATAACATTTAGTTCAACCACCAATTGTATAGACAGAAAAGAGGAACAGACATAGCGTTTATTTCTCTCCAAGCTACACAAACCTAGCGATGGGCTGATGTGAAAAGAATTGAAGCAAACAAAATTATCAGTTTCTGGAGAAAACAATCTGGTGGCGAAGATATGTCAATACCTTGTTTATTATTTGGAATGGATCTGTAAAGAAGTTCCACAACTATTTTTCCAGTCTGAACATTAAAGGCTGTGGTTACCTACACCGCTAACAATGAGAAAATAAACACCTTGTATATTCGAATATACATTAAGGATAAAAACCTGAAGACCACGCTGTACTAAAAAGTGACATCAACAAATAGTACATTTTATTGAAAAGGTTTTCACCAAAAGGCCCTAATAAGAAACATTCCATATGGCAAGTTTGTAAGAATGACAATAAATTGCCCTGATATGGCTGAATTCAATAAAAACTGTGAAGATGTAAAACAACATTTTCAGTAAAAAAGAGTACTCCTTAACTACAGTTAAACAAGGATTTGAAAAATCAAAAACTAAAACAAGAACAGAAACTATGATCATGAGAAGGGAACAGGGCTTGGCAAAGCTAAAGAATAACACAATTAGACTAATTCTGACTTACAAAAAGATATGCAATCAAGTAAAAAAAATCCTAAAGCATTGAAATCTTATCAGCAATGACAATGACATTGGACATCTATCAGGTAACTACACTTAAATATCGTCCAGGAAGGCACCGGCACCCAAACACCTTATTGTCAAAAGTCATTTCATGAAGAAAAATCGAACTCAGGACTGGTTATCAACAAATCAAGGTGGTTTTGTCATATACAAAACATTAAAAGCTTGCAAAATAGAAAAGAATACGAAAGAAATTTCAGACAGAAGCACCTGTGATCTCAACCACGAAGAGGATGACATGCAGCTCAATATGTTGCATACATCTTGGAATACAAGTGTGGACTAAAATATGCTTTGCTGCATCTATGCATATCTTTTGATCATTGCTTAAAAAAACATATTGGCTCAGATTGTAGTTTCTACAGATTTGTGTTTAAAGAATATAGCTTTATTGTATTTATTTCCTAAATCTTGACATTTGAGCAAGAAATATTATTTTAGTAAACCATTTTACATTTCACAAACGGGTTGAGGAGATTACAATTCTTGTATTTCTTTGTAAAGAATTAGAATTTGTTTAAGGACCTTGTTATTTGAAATGTTTTCGAGAAGTTAAGAATTTAGTTTTTATACAAAATAATGTTTATCTCTGGGTACTCTGAAAACTGTCAAAACAACAGGTGCACATTTCAATAGCGTTATAGTGTCTAATTTAAGAACAACATGGGATCAAGAAGTTTTTTTGTCATAACAGTCTTAGAGTACACACTAGTTGTTGGGTCTTGAGACTCAATGTCTTTACAAGCTCTAAAGTTTTACAGAACTGGTGTCAAACTAAAATCAGCTTGCAAAATCACATTGTCAAATTGATTTGAAATCAGTTTTTTTTAATGTAATTGTGATGAAGTAACAAAGGTGGCTTTGCACTCAGTAGATATACGTTCAGTCAAGTTACATTCACCCCATCAGCAACTAATTTTAAGATTTTCCATCTACCTTCTGACACATGTTTCTCTTATTTCACAGAAACCTTGAAATGCTTCTGAAATAGAACATGTATACCACAGTGTTTATTAAATTGATAACTGTGTACTTCTAGTCTGAGCTCTGTTGAAATGTTATAGCTTCCGTTTCTGTTAGGTGAATCTCATGCAGTAATAATAATAAATTTAAGATTTTATTTCATTCAGTCACAGTGTTTATAGCATTATCATTCCAAGATATCTGTGTCAATAAACTAGACATTTCCACTATTGGTTATGTTCACATATCCACTTGTATAACAAAAATCCATGTAGATTTCTGAAAGTTTACTTTAACTTTATGAATTTGTGTCTACAACCTCTGTAGGACTTTTCTCATTCATTTGGAACTTAGAACTTAATAAACAAAGCACTAAAGTAGGAAAATAAATGTTACATAACAATACAAAAAATAAATCAATTAATAGACTAGATTCACTAACTCAGTACACCAGACTATATTATGTATTATGTTCAATTCACAATATAGCATAAAACAGATCATGATATTTAATTACTGCAATATGACTAGCATTAATTTATATACCCTACATATCAAAGTGTATTATTTTTTCTACTAATAATTAATCAGTTCACCTATTTATTGAACCCGTATTTAATGATAATTTTACTGAATACTTTTATCAGAAAAATAATGTGCTTCATCTGTGATGCCATATATTAGCTACACTTCTTTGCTCAATTATTCACTATGTTGTTTTTTGTTTGATCTTCCTGTTTCTTATGTTCATATGCATGAAATACATGTTTGCTTTACATTTGTATACATGTTAGGTTGTGATTTCAATAGCTGTGTGTGAGTGTGTGTATGTGGGTGTGTGTGTGCGTGTGTAGTGGCATTTCTGTAGATGGTATTTTTTATTGTCTTCTTGATTGGAGTAATGGCCAGCAAGAGTGGGCATGGCCATGCAATCTTGTGTCTTTTTTTCTTGAATTAGCCTCCCATTTAATTTGGTGAATACTTTGTATACACTACCATTGGCCATGTTTTGCCCATGTGTTGCTCACATGCGTAGTGTGATTTGACAACTTTTTCACTTTTGCCACTTCCATAGGTACTTTTTTGCTGATTATGCAAGATGCCTAGAAAGCCTCTTTAGTGGTGCATACGTTTTAGTATGAGAAAATACAGTTCCAGTACAGTAAGGGAGAATGACGATATAACATGAGATAGAGCTTTTTTAAGACTTCTGATTATAATACGACACTGAATACTTAATTCCAATGCCCAGAGGCCTTCTGTTTTCCATGTCTTTGCACCGGCTTTCAATTAACGAGTGAGCCATTTCACATGTGCCCCTTTTTAGCTTTTTCATTGGAGTCCATTAATCTTTCTATTACTTTCCATGCCTGAACTCTGCTAACATTCCTTCCCTATCCAGAAACATTTTTCAGACTGTACCTCTTCTTTTTACTTTCAGCCAGTTAGATACCAGTACTCCAAAGGTTCTTTGCTCAGACTCTACCATTAATAAGACCCTTATGCACAATTCCTATCAACATTCAAATGCTCACAGAGCACATATCCTCACTCTTAGGCATACATTACCCAGAGACATGTAATGTATAGGTTCTCTGCTCTTACTCTTTAGTAAAGAGATACTTTTCTTGGGTGGAGTTTCTTCTGTGACGTATACACTAATTCTAGGTCTTCAGAGCAAATATAGTCTGGTCTAAACACTCCTTTGCCCAGAGGCCTCTAGCCACACTGTCTCTGCTCTGGCTTTGACATTTCCTATTAACCGTTTTCAGGTCTCGCCTGACCCAGCGCATGCGCTGGTCTTTAGGTCTCGCCTGGGCTCCAAAAAGTGCTACCAGGCCAGCCTAGACCTACAGTGCAGTACAGTACAGTTTCACTTTCGCGGCCGCGCAGCCGCTTTGATGTTTGATCGTGATCACTTTCACTTTCGCTTTGCATAGCCAATAGGTCATGCTTTTGGGACCTTATAAGTATTTAGTTATGCAACTGTTGCATGGCTAAACACTTATAAGGTCTCAAAGGCGAGACCTATTGGCTATGCCAATGCTTGTTTTTTTCTGTTCTTGCCCAAAGCTGTTTGTGCACAAACTTTCAGTATTGGTCATTTAGGTACTTGGATGCTTTTCTTGCACGTGTTCTCTGCTGTGCCTCCATAGCTCTGTGGTAATTTGTATATTCTGTCCTGTCACAGTCTTTCATTGTAAAACTACTCCCACGTAAATTGCATTTTCACATACTTCTGTCTATTTTTCAGGGACAACTTTGTGAAGGTTGTTGTGTATTTTAAACAACTGAATTATGAGCTGATTGAACAGGAACCCTCCATGACAGTGAGTATATACCTCAAACAGAAATGCAGTGGGCCTGGTTGTGAAAAAACGATATTCCTGACGCTGTCACTAGAACCCCCTGCAGATTGGCAGTGGGTTCTGGATCTGTGGAGACTTGCACTAAGAGGCAGGAGTTAGATCTGTTCATCATTGCAGTGGGTTTTGGATTCATTAAAGGTAGCACTGACTGCTGGGTCTGTAAAGAATGACCCTGGGTTCTGGATCTATGGAGATCCAGATGCTGAAGTCATGCACACATACTGTAGGGGCTGGATATCTACAAACCGACAAAATTATCTGCAGATCAGCAGTAGGTGCTGGATTCTGACAGTGGATGCTGAATGTACATTAAAAGGGCAGTGATTGCTGGATCCATGCAGACGAGCTATGGGAACAAGGCTCCTGCTGACTAGCAGTGGAGATTAGTCTATCCCAACTGGCATGGGTGCTGGATCCATCCAGATCAGCTATGGGAACAAGGGTCCTGCTGACTAGCAGTGGAGACTGGTCTGTGTTAACTGGCATGGGTGCTGGATCCATGCACAGAGCAGCAGACATTGGATCTATGTCGATTGGAAATGGACATTTAATCAATGTAAGCATAAAGAGATACTTAAACAACAAATGCTACAATAGCATACAAAAGGCAAGACAATTTTCACTGCAAAGAAACACATTTCCCCCAGTAGAATTTAAATGTTTGAGGATTTGTCCTGCCAAAGACATTAGCATTGTGGACAACTTCATTCTTCTAGAATGAGCCAGGATTCCAAGTGTTGTACCCCGAGGACAGACAGGGTGTGGTCCATAATTAATTTGCAGATAGCATAATTATTTTTAGGTGATTTCCCCTTTCCTAATCCCCCTGCCGCCATGCTTGATAACAAGGGATCTTTAGCCTTAGAAATTTTGCATATTTTCTATAGTAATGTCACCCAGTCTTTTTGTCAAAATCTGAATAATTTTGACCACTGCTCAGAGAGTCATACAAAAGAGCCCATTCTGACTATAGCTTTGATGGCACTCACGCAGCCAGTTAAATAGGCTGAAGAAACCAGAGTGGATATTAACTTCTATGTCCCCATGTCTTCCATGTCCCCATATTAACATCACCCCAACTCTTCTTTACATGTTTAAAAAACTATCGGAGAGAGCGGGGTTATTCTAGCTAACGAGCTATCTGAAGACCTCATACCTCTCTAATAGCACCTGTGAAGTGCTGTTAAAAGGTCCCAGAGTGAAGTTTAAACTTGCTTCATGACAAACGAAAACAACGAAGTGTGTAGGCTACAAAGGTTACTGTACCAATTATATGTGTTTTTAGACTGATGTGGAAAATGTACTGAACACACACAGCATGCTGATAGGAAATATTTAAAAGCATGTGAATTTGTGAGAGAACTATGAAAGCAGTGGACAGTTTATACAACACAGCTCTTCATAGAACATCAGCATTACAAGTTGACATAGCAATGGCTTCTTCATCCAGATTTGGGGGAAAGACTTTTAAGTCCCCAATAATATGGTAAAATAAACAACTGGTTCCCTGCATAGCCACTTTTTTTAACCATTCACTTAAAATAAGTGAGATGCCAAACTGTCTGAAAATATCAGGATTGACTCCTCTCAGAAATAGGTCTGATTAGATCCTGATACCCTGCAAAACAACCATGTACTTGGAGGTCTTCATTGTGTGTCTAAAATGTTGGATAGAGTTGTATCATCATAGCTGCAGGCTTTTATGGCTCATTGTTTGAAGCTGAGCATTCATCGAGCAGGCTTTACACTGCTGCACAGCACTGAGAGAGTATTGGTATAATGCTGGTTGATGGTATAACTATTGCTGATGATGGAGACCATCACTATTGATCTTCTTGGCCTTTCTGCAGCATTCGATGCTGGGGACTTTGATTTATTACTCAACTGTCTTACGAGAGCAATATCGGATGCAGGGTTAAGACGATTTTGATGTATTCTTATTAGCGTGTGCAGTTAGTTAAGTTTAACCTTTTTTGTATCATCTGAGGTGAAAGTTGATTGTGTGGTTTTGCAAGGGTCAATGTTATCATCACTCTTACTCAGTGTGTAAATCAAGCTACTGTTTTCTATCATCAGAGGTAGAGGCAGGCCTCTAGGTCTGAATATGGCAAATAATAGCACTAACATATAAAGGTGGCACTCATATAATGGTGGCAGATAGGTGTACCAGTGAATAAGGGACCAAAAGCTGATTTTCTGTCCGTAAAAAGAGGCGTAGAAGAAGTGGTCACCCAGGCTTTGCAGGAATGGAGAAGGGTTTCCCTATTATAGATTGGAATAACCCCAACCCCGAGCTGGATGCAGGCATAAATGTGGCACCCCATGGCACACACCTCAGAACACTGTCTGGACCGAAAGAGGATCAAAAGGGGACTGGACCGGCTGTCTGTGACTTGAGAGGAGCCTTGAAGAACTGGACATGCTCTCCCCTCAGAACATTTTCAGCAACCAATCTCCAAAGTGCCGATGGAACCAACCTGGTTCAGGTATCCGGCCTTCGGTTACACAGCTGCGGTACAGTTTCAGCGGTGTCCCATCCTGGGAGGCTTTAAATTCTCAAAAAGTGACAAAGTAAATTTTTTTCTTCAAAAAATGGCAAAGTCTCTTTCCAAAGTGGTACATAGAAGCTTTTTAGAACTTGTTGACTTTCATAATATCACTAGGACCAATTTGCTTGGTGTATCGGACCTCAGCTTTACCGCATGACAATGGACTATCATTGGCACGTAATGCTTTTTGGTGCTATTTTGACTTAAACATTTATAAATTCATATCTCCAGTTCTCTTTATTGGACTTTTGTCATTTTGGTGTCCTTTTGTTCATTCAATTGTACTCTGTTCTAATTTGGGTTGCAATTTTTTTGTTTGCTATTTTAAATTTATTACTGTTAAATACTTTGCACATTGCACTAAGTTAAACCTTTCTGCTCTGTGCCATATCCCAGGTTAATTTAGTGGCTTTGAGGATTTGCCCTGACAAAAAGTGTTATTGTTCAGGAAGTGTGGAAAGTTTTTACTACTACAATTGTTTGTTAAAAAAAACACTTCTGTATACCAGGGCACAGTGGAGAGATGTAATGGGTGATAAATGGTGTGAGACAACTGCCTAATAGGAAAATACATAATTGGAAAACTGAAGCGATTAAGCATACTTCATCACAGCTAGCTTGCCCGGGTGTAGCTCTTTTGTTATCATGTGAGGAAGTGTCTCCATCTCTAAGTATACTTTGGAATGAATATCCAAGTTTAGATTAGTGGAGTGGTTTCTGAATGGTGCTGGACATAATATTTAGAAGGTGCAGTGGCGTACAAAACATATTATCATTAAAAACATGGTGACACTTGTGTTTTTTTAAAGAAGAAGAATGGATGGGATTCAAGAAAGGGACTAAGGAACCCAAAGGTGAATGTGCTTGTTTTTGGAACCACTAAAAGTTATTAAGATTTTAAATAACGGAGGGGCCTGACCAACAAGATGGCGGAAGGTAGCTGAATATGCAAGCCCCCGGAGCCCCAGAAAACATCCTGAGTCATCCTGGACAAAAAGTGGATCAGACCCCTACAGAAATTGTGCACTGTGGAACCCCTTTCTGTGCGGAACACGCCGGCTGCAGCGACCCATTCTGCAGCTTGGGCAAAGGTAGAGTGCAGCAAGTGAGTCGAGGTCCTTGTGCTGTACTGCCAAAATGATTTTGATGGCAGTGAGCAGCTGAACACACTGAGACTGAAACGAGTAGAGAAGGCAACGAACAGTGAGACAGTGTTTGGACAAGCCCTGCTTGGTGGACATCTGCAAGTTGGCAGCAGAGCAGCATCGGCAGCCGAGAGGGCAGCGGCCATCAGTGAGGGGCCGGGTGGAGGCAGAGGAGCATGTGTACGGAGCATGCTGCAGGGGAGCATTGATCAGCCTTGATAGGCAGCGGTGGGCTGTGAGGAGACCACCTGTGAATTCTAATTGCCTGAATTCCAGTCCCCTCCCTTGGTCCTGCAGAGGCTGTGGTGCTTTTGATGGGGTCAAGAGCAGGGGCGAGTCGAGGACTCATATAAGCAGACAGCCCCTGGAGCAGCATCGGCAGAGAGGGGGAAATGAGATCTACATCAGCACCACCCCCCCCCCAATCAGGACAGTACAAAAAATAAAAACTACACATGGCTAACTTCTCAGGGCCTACCAGACCAAATATCTCCCTCCCCCCATGATGCAGGCTCACAATGGGCAAGGACAGAATTCAGCAAACCAAAAGAGCTCAGTCTGCTGCCACGGAGGCAAGCAGTGGAAGAAGAACGACCTGGCAGTGCAGGTGCTGAGGGACCCTATAGGGGCCCAAATCCTGGATGCAATTGAAACCTCATGCTCATCATTGGAAACTAAAAGAGACACCATCTCACACAATGTCAACCTACTCCGTGTGGATCTGCGTAAAGTGGCTGAAAGATCTTTGGCCACTGAGCAGAAGGAAGTCCAAACCTTAAAGTTGACGGTTGGCTGTTTCATGGAGCTTAGCAGGAAGTTGGAGGAGAGGGTCGAGGATGCTGAGAGGTGCCTACACCTCTGCAACCTTTACTTTATTGGATTCCCCGAGGGAGTTAAAGGGATAGCCCCGGAGCTATTCTTGGTACGCTGGCTTAAACAGGCTATAGACCCAAACATATTATAAGAAGTTTTTGTGGTAGAAAGGGCTCAAAGGTCGATGGCCCCTAGGCTCCAGTAGTGTGCACCCCCATGAACAATAATAGTAAAATTCCTTAACTGCGGAGATTGGGACATGATCCTACGGCTGGTGTGCTAGTCATGAGACCCAACATATTAAAAATAAATTATACGCATATTACCGGACTATACACAGCAGGTCCAGCACCTCCAACAATCATTCCCCTCTATCAAACAAAAAACTGAGGGCTACAGAACTGCACTGCATGCTCCTATTTCTTGCAAAGTTGAAGGGTCCCCAAGGGAGCAAAGCGTACTTTTTTACTACACCTAATGAAGCGTGGGATGGGGTGGAAAAACAGGATGTGACCAACCCACCCCACGATTTCTGCAAGCGAAAACTTCAGCTCCTGGAACCCAAGGAAGCGCAGAACTCGCATGGTGTGAACCCGTTTGTGGGGGCAGGGGAGTATGCGTCTCTCCCTTACCCAGACAATTAGGCCTTGACCATGAGTTGACTGTACTGATGTTCTGGCTGCGGACGTGGGCAGTGCAGAAAACTCTAGTAGTCAGACCCCTACCTCCCACCTCCCATTCTTGGGGGCAGTGGAGGGCCCCGTGATCCGCTGATATTGCGGGATCCAAACGAATAACTGATGGCCCACACCTACAGCATCCGTGATCGGATCTACAATCTGTGTTATTTTTGTGTAATCATAACATCTCTTCTTTTCTGTTGTCGCTGTTAGAGTGTACACAGAAGGGGAGATACGTTTTTCTGGCCCTGAGGGGGAGAATCTCTACATGACGGTGCCAGGATACTGGATGCACCCCTGCATTATAGAGCGTAGTTGGAAGAGTGATACACACCATTGTATACTACAAATTTATGAGGGGGGAGTTAACACACACCGTTTCAATGACTGGGGAGACACAGTTAGTAAAGGTATGTATTTACCGGGGGGAAAGGCAGGGCCAGACTGGAAACCCAGAGCAGCCCTGGCAAATTTTGTAAGGCCAGCACCCGTAGGTTGCATAGGTAGAGAGCATAGCAAGCAGAGACTGACCACTACAAGGAGCGTTTGGGTGGGTTCTCCAGTCACTCAAATGTGGGGGGAAAATGGCAAAAATGGTGCATTCTACAATACATTTCTCATTATATATTAAATTGTATTAGCTTTTAAAGCTAATGATAGGTACTCCATAAGATGCAGTTTGAACCTCAGTTCTTACAATGGGCAAGGCTGCTATACACTCGCCTTGTGGCAAGTATCTGACCAGGAGGGGTTGTCTTGGAGGGCACAGACATCGCTCAATGGACGAGGCAGGGCTGCCCCTTGTCCCCCCTCTTTTTTGACCTGGCCATGCAGTCACTTGCAGTATATCTAAGGGATGACCTACAGGATTGGAGAATGCAGATGGGGCACACCATGTATGCTATGTCAATGTATTCCTAAGACAGCTGGATCGGTCGATCCCAATATTGTTCTGGGCACATGAGACGTTTGGTGTGGCCTCGGGCATTCGGGTCAACAAAAATAAGACGGTGCTGTTTCCACTGGGAGGACTGATTGGCAAAGATTGTGTGGAGCTGCCAGACCCAGAGCTTAAATTGGAAATGTGGGCATTCCAATACCTGGGCAAACTAATAGCCCATGAGCCTGCAGAGCAGTATAACCTTAACAAGGGTAAGGTGAAGGAGGGACTACGGAACTCAGTCAGGTTCTGAAACATGCTCCTGTTATTGATCATAGGCAGAATGGTGCACAGCAAAATTCTATTCCTGCCAACATGCCTATATGTTCTCCAGAACTCATTCTGCGCTATACATAGGACAACATTTCAATAGTTATATACCCTCTTGATTTCATTGGTATGGGTGGCCAAGCGAAGCAGGGTCAAATTGGAGACACTAAAGCTAGATAACGTGAAAGGAGGCTTGGAACTCACTGACCTACTATTGTATTACTTAGCAGGATTACTGCAATATACAGTGCAGTTGTGTAACGAGGGACAAAACACAGAAAAACGGTTGTTGGCGGTAATTTTGGGTAAAACGGAACTTCGTCTGAGACTCATAAGGGGGTCGCAAGTCCTGGAGGAATGTCCCTTTCTGGCAAGGCAAGCAGCAGAGGCTTGGGAAAGGGCTGTTAAAACTGTGCTGCCTAGATCCCCACATGCCAAGATGCTGCCTCCATTGTGGTTGCAGCCTTTCATCAGGATACAGAACACCATGAATGTGAGACTGTAGTTGGAGGGGGGTGCCAACCATGGGCGACCTTTAAATGGATGGTAAATTCATGACATTTGTAAAAGCACAGCAAGTGTTCAGTTTTGGCCCGCGGCAATTCTTGCAGTTCGTCAAAATGTCTAGCACAGTCCGGGAGATCTGGACAGACTTCCTACAGGAACTGGTAGAATCATAGACGCTTAAATTGAACCTCGATCAGGGGTTAAGGAGAGGACTGATCTCACGCATATAAGTAGTATACATTGATACCTTTCGTAACCATTCATTTTTTGACAGGTGTCCCGCCCCTGGAAGTCCCGCCCCGAAAGTCCCTCCCCGGAAGTCCCTCCCCGGAAGTTCGGGCCCCGGAAGTTCGGGCCCCGGAAGTTTGGGCCCCGGAAGTTCGGGCCCCGGAAGTTCGGGCCCTGGAAGTCCAGCCTATGAAGTCCATCCCATGAGGTTCAGCCCATGAAGTTCCGCCCCGGAAGTGCAGCCCCCGAAGTTCAGCATGGAGTGGGGCATGTGTAGTGTGTGTGTGCGCCCCCCTGCCCATAAATGGCGGAGGTGTAGGTGGGGTCAGGGGCTGGCTAGGGCTAGCGGCAAGCCACCCGGTAGGGCCTACTAGGGGTGTTTAGGGTTATGGGCTGGTTGAGCAGAGACTTACTTGTGTGCGCCATGTTGGTTGGGCAATCAGGGGCATGTCCGGGCATGTTCAGCGGGTGGTTGCGGCTGTAGGCTGGTGTTGCTTCAGCAGTGGCGAGGTTCAGCTGTGGAATGGGAGCCCTAGAGTGGTGCTGGGTCTTTTTTGGGGGTAGACCAAGCCCCCAAGGAGGCGTGCCTAATGCATATGGGGTTCCTAATTGGCAGACCATGGTGTGGGGTCGTAGCCACGGCCAGCCAAGGGCTGGATTTCCAATGTCACCACAAGAGGCGGGAAGCTAAATGTAAATGTAAATTTGATACTTGTATAGCGCACTACTCACCCGCAAGGGTCTCAAGGCGCTTGTACGAATACCGCTGTGGAACCCATCCTGGCTTTCCCTGTGAGGCGTCCACTCCTGGGCACCCCCAAGGTGGAGGCCAGGCATCCTAGCGTTGTGGGGGCCGTTGTGGAGATTAAGCAAGCTATTGCCCAGAGTTGCAGAGTGGGACTCAATGATTGGAATGGCACCGAGGCGAGAATTATCAGGTCCGTGGAATTTTTGAGCCCAAGACCCGCCGAGGCGGGGAATTGAACCCTGGTCCCGGGCTAGACCTCTGCATCAGGGTCTGCCGCTCTAACCATTGAGCCACACTTCTCCACTGCTAGTTTGCTGATGCAGTAATTTTGCCGCCTAATTTTAAAAAGTCTCTGATGTAAAATGACAGTAGTTATGAATAAATAAATAAATAAATAAAAATCAGCCAAGGGCGGGAATTCCAAAGTCCCCACAAGAGGCGGGAAGCTAGACTGCGAGTGTGCTGGTGGTGTAATTTTACCGCCTATTTTTAGAAAAGTCTCTGATGTAAAATGACAGTAATTATGAAAATAAATAAATAAATAAAAATAAATAAATTTTAAGCCAAGCCATGGACCTGGTATGTGTGATGTCGCAACCCTAGACTGTGAGTTTGCTGATGCAACAGTATGCACCACATAGTTTTAAAGTCTCTGATGTAAAATGATACTAGTTATGAAATAAATATATAAATAAGACATGTTTATACAACTGCGGCTTCTCTCTACGTGGGAGTGGGGTGTCAGGGCTGATAAACATGGCAATCTTGTAAAGCATGCGTCAGGGTTTGGTAACATGACCATGCATCGTTCTGGAACGGTGAAGGGTGCTGTCACAGCATGGATAGGGCTGGATGGAGCAAGTTCCACATAAGAGGCGGCAAACCAACCAGTCATGGTGATGTAACAGGGAAAAAAATGCTGCTGCACCCCAGAAAGAGCGGGATGAAACACTGCTCCACAAGAGGAGGCAAACTAAAATGTAAGTTTGCTGATGTAACATTTTCAGTGCCTACCATGTGTAAGCCACCCCAATAGGGCCTACTAGGGGTTGTTTAGGGTTATGGGATGCGTAAGCAGAGACTTACCTGTGTGCGCCATGTTGGTTGGGGCAAGCCGGGACATGTCTGGGCATGTTCAGGGGTAGTTGCCGCTGTAGGCTGGTGTTGCTTCAGCAGTGACAAGATGCATCTGTGGAATGGGAGCCCTTGAGTAGGGCTGGGGTCTTTTTGGAGGTAGAACAGGCCCCCTAGGAGGCGTGCCTAATGCATATGGAGTTCCTAAGTGGTAGACCATGGTGCAGGGCCTAGCCACAGTCAGGCAGAGGTGGGAAGTCCAATGCCCCCACAAGAGGTGGAAGCTAGACTGTAAGTTTGTTGGCGCAACAATTTTACCGCCTAATTTTAAAAGTGACACTAGTTATGAATAAATAAATAAATAAATGTTAAGTCACCGAGGCTTCAAGGGGTTGATAAGTATGACAATTTTGTAAAACATAAGTTGTTGGTGCAACATTTTTCACTGCCTAATTTTAAAAGTCTTTGCTGTAAAGTGACACTAGTTATGAAAAGTGAATACAATAAAATAAACAGATGTTATGAAACTATGACTTCTTTCTATGTGGGGGTGAGGTGTCAGGGTTGATAAGCATGGCAATTTTGTAAAGCATGAGTTGTTGGTGCAACTTTTTTTACCGTCTAATTTTAAAAGTCTTTGCTGTAAAGTGACACTAGTTATGAAAAGTGAATACAATTAAATAAACAGATGTTATGAAACTATGGCTGGGAGTGTGGTTAGCAAGTTTGCTGATGTAACAATTTCACCGCTTAGTTTAAAAAAACCGCCTTAAAAGAGTGCTAAGACACAAAGAGCCTTCTACGTGGGGAACGAGGTGTCAGGGACTGATATACATGGGAGTCTTGTAAAAGTGGCGCCGAGGGCTTTGTAATATGCACAGTCGTGATGTTCTTAGATGGGACAGTGCGAGAGAGGTCGGTAAAAGTATGACATTTTTAAGGCACGCATTTTACACCTTTGGAGTGTGCAGAGAAAAAAAATTGAAATGCAACACGTAAACTCTTTTTCCATGAGTTTCCCGCCTGTCTTGTACACAACGAGGCTTCTACGTGGGGGGAGAGGTGGCATGGACTTATACGCATGGGAGTCTTGAAAAAGTGACGCCGAGGGTCTGGAAATATGCACAGTCATGATGTTCTTAGACAGGGAGAGGTCGGTGAAAGTATGACATTTTTTAAGGCGCGCTTTTACACATTGGGAGTGTGCAGAGAAAAAATTTAAATAGGGACGTAACTACACTTACACTCTAAAATTTGTTGGAGCACCTAATTGTATCTTTGCGGGTAAACAGGCTTTGGCAGAAGACTACAGAGTTAACATGGCGCAGAGAGGAAACAGCCACGCTGATGAAACAAACTCTATACTTAATGTAAGTAGCTATGGATTTTGTTTTTATTTTATAAGGCAGTTCTGGTATTTGTTAAAAACTTTAGAAAAGGAATAACTGTAAAATAAGCATGCATATAGTTATTATTGTAGTACTATGTCATAGAGACCTAACAGCTTTAAGAGAATAACAATTACAAAATAAAACAATGCCTTTTAAACACATACCTTAAGTGTTGGCGGTCTTCAGGATATGTAGGAGATGGTAGGGCCACCCCAAATCCGGCATCTGCTGCATTACAAGGGGCCAGTTGTGGTAGGTGCACTGGCTGCTGCTCTGCGCACTTGTTCTATCCCAGATACTACATTTTATTGACTGCTTGCCTTCCCCTGCTGCATCTTCTGGGAGCACACTCCTCAGCATACTGATACACGATCTTTACTTAACACAGCTAGCATTCCACTACTTGTAGTGCTGGCTATTCTCAGTCTTATACTGTTAAGGGGCAGTACAGTAATGTTATTGGGAAATCGACAATGATAATACTTCCTATCAACATTCTATGCATTTTTGCATCCATTTGCAAAGACTATTGATGTTTTCAGGGTGAGTGTGCCATGATGCTGTTAGTCTAGTCCATTTCTATTACAGGAGCCAGGATGCAAAGCGCACATCAGAGGGCTCAGATAACAGCATTGCATTTAACAATTACAGACGTGGCATTACATTCCTCAGCACACTGCCATTATATCCACTTATTTGGCACCGCTGATAGTCTCCTCGTGAATGTCTTCTGTTCAGTCGATTGCTGTATTGACAACACTGTTTTATTGTAGTTTTACTGCTTTGATTCCTTGGCTCATGGATACACAGGTTTTCCTCTCTTGGTCTCAGTTGCAAAAATTGTCCTCTGTAGACCATTCTTCGCAGAGGTTAATTTGTGAACAAATAAGTGCTGGGGTTCTTGTCAGGAGGCAGCTTGCACCAGCCCATTTCTCCTGTTAGCACCGCCTAAAACAGAACCAACTACCAACCACGAAAGTGGGGAGAGGATGTGACGTAAGGGCCAGAGTTGCTGACTTCAGCGCTGGGGAACCAGGTTTGAGCCACGGCATCGGCTCAACATCCTGGGATTCTGGGCAAATCACTTAAGCTCCCTATGCATAAATGAATGTGTCCTTAACTGGTACTCATGAAAAGCACTGGTGTTGATGATTAAGCGCCGGCTGAGCACCAGCTCAAATTAAGCACTGATTCTTCTGCTTCTTTGTGCTAGAGCTCAAACATACATGAACCTGTCAATCTGTGGAAGCTATTCCTACATGAAAGTGCCTTGAAGTACATGTGCTGAGGCAGGAGGACAGAGCCATACTCCCCATGCACAGAGTATACTCCTTGTGTTGTGCACCCCCAGATCTGGAAGGAGTTAAGAAAGGTGATGGAAAACAGTGAATCCTTTCAATCTGTGAAATTTTCAAACAGCATTAGCAGTGTGCTCAAACACAGTGAAAGATGAACGAAATTAAGGAGAGCCCACAGAAAGAAGGTATGCCACTCTTGTGAGTGGGTGGGATCAGATTACAGGAATGAGGGACATGAAAGGCACCAATGTAACTAATAGCTCCTTTTTAAAGCTTGCCAACATCGCAAACAAGAATCATTTGAGTCTTTTAATTGGGGAATGTGGAGACAGGCATGTGTTAAAGTAGGGTGGGAAAACAAACCAATCCACAAATTATTTTACCCTTGCATGTATGCATGGCTAAAACCACTGTGATTTATTAATGGTCTCTTCTAAGTAACTCATTTCTTTAATCATTTTTTAAAAATAAATTGACACAATGTATTCACTTGTTCATAATATTGCACCATAATGCAAACCGAACCACATTTTCACTAAAAAAGGTCTCAGAATATCATTCACCCGCTTCCTTCCCTTCAGGTACCCACTTAAAACTTTTTGTCATGCTCATTTGTTACACTTGCTTGTTCAGTAACAGCATGATGCTTTTAGAACACCTACAGTTTTAGCGTGCTGAAGCCCCTGGCCAGCATCCTGAATCAGAAATTTGTTCTAGCATCACTGATGGCTTTTTAGATCTCATGTGACATCGTTCACCAGACGACCTCTTTCATGCTCCCTGGGAAGCAGATCCTACGTTGGTTCATGCCATAGAGCACTTCTGCGGATGAGTCTAGACCTTCCACATTCTAGATGACAGAAGATTTTTGTTTTCCAAATCCTCGTGCAATTAAGTGTCTCAGAGCAAGGTAGATATCCCTCCATCACCATAACTACCTTTAAAATCTACATACATAGTGTGTCAAAATAGGACTTTCTGTGGTGTATTGAGCTGAAGAAGAAAATGGACTTGGATGTCCAGAACAGAAGAAAGTAAACCTGATACTGTGTTAGTAGCAACCGTGCAAATAGGAAAGAACTCTTTGTTATGTTATGGTAGGTGTTTTTATTTAGCCACCCTACACTATTTACATGGTCTTTTAACACCCTTAAGTGTTATAGCAGTTTGCTCCAACAGAAGGTTCATTTATTGGGGAAATCAGACTTGTGTATTCCTGACTTGTTGTCAGTGTGTTTGTGGTGGCTTTGCTCAATTTGCATTGTGGTGGTGTGTCTCTATCCTTGAGCCTCGAGTTTATTGTTTGTCCATTTGTGGATGTAAACAAGCAGATGCCTCTGGGTGAGAGCTGCGTGGTTTGCATTATATGTTTATGTTATACCACGGCTCCGTTTGGCCCAGCAGTGTGCGGTTTTGCTGGAAGAGTTTTGCCATAATAGATAGAGTCAAGTGTGGTTTTAGCTATTGTACTACATTTGGTTGTATAGTAATTACATTGCAATTTAGTGTGGTAAGGTGACGTTGGTAAGGGATTGTTGGTTCCAAATATATATTCCTCAAGTAACTTATCTATTACCCCTCCCAAAGTTTCCTTGGTGTGCCTTCCTGCTTGCAAAGGAATAAAATCTGCCTAATAATTGATCGTATCTCCATAAGCACAGATTACACAGACTCCTGGTTCCGTTCTTTGTGGGGTGTAGCCACTGTAAGGTGACAGTTTGTTTATCTCCTGCATCTATTAGCGCTTGGACTGGTCTCCTGATAAATCTAAAGGCCTGCTTGAAAGGAAGAGCTTGTGCTTCTGCAAACAACACAATGCCTCCTGAAAAACTTGTTTTAATGTTTATGCTAGTGTTTTCCTAGGACACACTCAACCAAGATGACCCATTCACCACAATCAAAAGCATTGTGGTCCTTGAGAGCTTCACATTAAGGGTGGCCTATTTTTGGAGGTGTTCTTCGCTTCTCCATTATGAAAATATTGACCCGTTAGAAAAAAATCTATTCTTGGAGAAATGAGTGGGCCTTTACAGACATTAGGAGTGGGTGTTAACTTAAAATATTTCCCAATTTCCAATCTTGAGCACAAGGATTGGCCCAAGCTATATTGATGGCTTCCTGTAGGCCTACCCTGGTATGTTGCTTTGCTCATCTTACAGTACTAGAAGGAAAAATACCTATGAATGATTCCATATATATGTTATCTATAACGTTCACTAGCCAAACCCATCTGTACCATATGTCTCCTCAGTCTTTGACTCTAAAGAATAATGCCTAGGGATTTCCTTATAAGCCCACATTTCTCTCTGAGCACAACTCAGTAATTCTCTTTATTAAGCCCAATTTTCGCTAAAATGGCTTATTTAAGTTCTTCATAAGGTGTAGCACGCACAGGATTAGCGGCCTGACTTGCGGCTTGAACTTCTGCTGATAAAGGAGCTATACTGGCCCCCACAATACTGCCTAAGAGGCTGCATTTTTAGCCACACCTTCACAATGAATGAATACATAAGTAGAGTACTTCCTTGGAACATATTTTTGTAAAATGGAAGATGGTACTTTAGGGTGTACTTTGGGTTTAGCAACTGCAAGTCTAACTAAGGCCTTATTCTTTGCACTGCCATTTTGTGCATATCTAGCAGTCTGGCCCTTAAGGCTATGTGAAAAGCTTGCTTTCTTGCAGGGCCTTTTGAGAATACTATTTCAGAGCTATTGAAAATGTCTTTGACCTTCTGCCACTTGGTATACTGTTGGATCCACAACGGAAGCATCTTTAATCCCACTTCTACCACTACCTGAACATGAGTAGAAGGGGTGACACACCAATCGTAAATGTAATTATAAATTAATTAACTCTTTTTTCAGTATAACGTGGTCTTGTACTCAGACTGCTATGTTTTCCGGGATCCTTAAGTAAGTTAAAGGTTTTTCTTTTGTTGTTCTGCTATATGATAACATAGAACAAAAATATTGGTTCTGTTGGGAATACGCTTAGTTCCAATGACATTAAATGTGTTTAGAAAGCTATTGAAAATTGTACTTAATCACTTTTACACACACACATATAGAAATCATTAATTTGAAAAAACAAGGAGATGATTTTCCTTTTAAACTATATTTGAATCCACATAAATATTATTACAGTACAGGACTGACCAAAAAACATTTAAATCACAACATATATAGTGACCAACAGTGCATAGTAACAAAACAATCGACATACATAACATCAAACTGAATACACACAAATTTAAACAAATATATGTATTTTCAAATGAAGTTGATCCAAAATAAATTGCATATGGCACCACAACATATATCTTCTATTTTTCAAATGGTGAAATTGCATGGATCAATCTGATGAACAACGTCGACGTTTCGACCCTAGGATAATGTGTAAGTTTATACGCATCAATGGCGGGTCTTCCTCAGGACAATAATCTAAATGTCAGCCTGTAATGACAAAACGTATAATCAAAAGATCTGTGTGTGTGTGGTTGTATTTAAACTAGAGCAAATGTGAAACTAAAGCTCACCTGAAGGCTAGGAAACTTAATTATTCCTAGTGTCACATACGTAAATAATGAATAATACCAACGTCAGACCTACAAGTACCGCCTTAATCCTAAATGGAGCCGTTCTTATCGGTAAGAACGGCTCCATTTAGGATTAAGGCGGTTTTTCATCTGGGGTGATATAGACACGTAAACTATTCTTGATCTTTCACTATAAATGGTCTGGTGACTAGTTTGACTTCGCTGGAGCGATACTTGTAGGTCTGAATTATCAGGTCACAATGTATTATGGAGATTGTGACTTAATTTGGTCCATTTCTCCCCGTTTTTAGATTTCGGTGATCGCCTTGACGGCACCGTCCCCTGACCTGGGATTGTTTAATCTCTAAGGTATGTGATTGACGATATGTATTCACGATACTGACTGTGAATACTATGCAGATCACACAAGACTGTTGGTATTATTCATTATTTATTACAGAGTAAACACACGAAGGGAGAAGTCCATGGAATTTACCGTATGTGACACTAGGATTAATTAAGTTTCCTAGCCTTCAGGTGAGCTTTAGTTTCACATTTGCTCTAGTTTAAATACAACCACACACACACAGATCTTTTGATTATACGTTTTGTCATTACAGGCTGACATTTAGATTATTGTCCTGAGGAAGACCCGCCATTGATGCGTATAAACTTACACATTATCCTAGGGTCGAAACGTCGACGTTGTTCATCAGATTGATCCATGCAATTTCACCATTTGAAAAATAGAAGATATATGTTGTGGTGCCATATGCAATTTATTTAGGATCAACTTCATTTGAAAATACATATATTTGATTACATTTGTGTATATTCAGTTTGATGTTATGTATGTCGATTGTTTTGTTACTGTGATAAAGTCAGGGGGGACCCCAGACCCCGCCGTAGTAGGTCACCCCTGCCTTCTCTTTCCCCACAGCCTCACGGGGACCTCTCCCACACGCAATGGTGGAACAACGAGGGAGAGACAGAAAGAAGCGACTGTTTCTTTAATTGGGCGGAGTTCGGAGAATCCGGACCCGGCCCTCTTTGTGACGTCAACATCCCAGGACCAGAAGTAGCCGGACAGGAGACCAAGCCGGTGTGTGTTACACCTGGAGGAGCGGAGTGTGGAGCAGAGCGTAGCGATCGTGAGAGCAGAGGAAGCGGAGAAGGACGAACGACGGGAGGACGAGGAGGAGGTCGGGACAGCGGAGGAAGCAGAGGAGTGACGGGAGGAGTTGGAGGTGAACCAGCGAAACTCGGAGGAGGAGGAGACCAAGAGCCCGTAGAAAGTCGAGGAGGAGAGGACGAGAGCAGACCGGACGTCCAGAGGGCTGAGCCAGGAGGCCACCGACCCGGTGAATCCCCGTGCCACACTTCAAGGGAAGTGTGGCTACAACAGGTACGGGGCCGAATCAAAGCCTGGGTGGGAGGAAGGGGTTGGAAACCTCCTTGACCCTATCGTCCACGGCTCTCAGTGCGCACCCTACCCCTGAGCACTTATGTTCATCACAGTCTGGGTTTTTTTTTTTGAGAGCACTGCGTGACCCCTCACCTCCACTTCCCTATAACCAGAACGTACTTCCAGGAACCTGACCCCCCCTTTTCTTGTTTGTTTCTTCCTTGGGCCCGCGACGAGTCCAGAGACCCCATCACCGTCCCGGCAATCTGGAGAACGCTCGCCCCTCGAGAGAGAGAAGAGGTCGTGTCAGCCCAGAGCCCCGCAGCCTGGATATCCCCCTTCCTTATTATCGGAGCTCACGCCTGCGCAAACGTACTGTGAAAACAATAAAACCCCTTGAAAACACCCCTCTTGTACCCGTGTCTCCTTGCGACCCGCTACAAGTGGTGGAGAATGCGGGCAGCAAGGTAACCATCTGCTCACCGAAGATGGACGAGATCCTACATCATCTGGTGAAGGGCCAAGAACAGTTGGGCTGGGTTGTAGAACAACAGCTCACTGCAGCCAAAGCCGATCGTGAAACCTTTGCCAATACGGTGGCGGCGCAGTTAGAGGGATTGCAGAAGTTGATGGTCGATAGTTCGGGAAGTCCAGTACCCCGCGAAGTCCGACCATCCCCCAACCCCTCGGGAATCTCGCTGCAGAAGTATGTACCGGGAGATGATCCAGACGCATTCTTATTGAACTTTGAGAGGGCCGCCCTCGCGTGTGGCTGGCCCCCGGAGAAATGGCCCTTCTTCCTCGCCCCCCTCCTGACGGGCGAGGCTCAGGCCGCATACCAGGTGGCCAACGCCTCTGGCGACACTCCGTACACCATCATTAAGACGGTCATCTTGGACCATTTAGGGATGGACTCGGAAGCCTACCGAGTACGATTCCGCAAGGAAAGAGGGGCTAGCGGCGAGAATCCAAAAACCCTTTTTTTTCGCTTAAAGGCCGCAGCAGACAAATGGCTCACTCCTGCTAGTAGCACCAAAGAAGACATTATGGACAAAATATATTTAGAGCAGTTCTTAGATGCTCTTCCTTATGCTACACAACAATGGTTGCGGCAACATTCTCACCTCACCACCGCCCAAGCAGTCGATATGGCGGTGACCTTCTCCCGAGCACAACCCAGACTCTACGCAGGCGACAACGAGAAAGGAACTAAACCCGTTCTCCGGCCAGATCGGAAACCCCGAACCCCCTTAGAACTGGCATTCCCTCGTCCCCTTCCCAAACTGGACTCGACTTCCGTTAGGGGACCACAATGTTTTGAATGTGGGGCCTGGGGACACATCGCCCGATTGTGCCCCCAGAAAAAGAGAACCGAAGAACCCATGGAGGTGGGCTACCTGCCTAAACCCGTGCTATACTCAGCCGAACTAGGCGGAGCCTACCATGTAAGAGTAACCGTGAATGGGAAAGTCGCCAAAGCACTCTTAGACTCTGGCTGTAAGCAGTCGGTGATACGGGGGGTCTTTGTACGAGCTGAACAGATAATTCCCCATAAATGGGTACACATTAAATGTGTTCATGGGGACGTGAGACCCTACCCTCTAGCACAAGTCCCCCTAGAAATAGAGGTGGGAAAAACCCATGAGGTCCGGGTGGGGGTCATGGAAACATTACCAGAAGAGATTATAATAGGCACAGATAATCCCCATTTTCACGTTCTCTTTACGGCCTCACTGAAGGGACCCCCTGTCCACTTCCCCAGTGCCATCCCTACCCTTCTCTCCCCAGATCCCTGGGTCACTGACAGAAGCTTTAGGTTCGCGCAGACTAGTGATCCCTCTTTGTTTAATGCGTGGGAACGAGCGCATGCGGAGCAAGACAGCCCCTCCCCAAGCTATCCCCGTTTCATGATACAAGAGGGCCTCCTTTACAGACAGGGTAAGGAGGACGATCCCTTGCAGTTATTGGTCCCCCCCTCATTTCGGGAACAGATACTGTTTTACGCCCATACCCACTTATTGGCCGGTCACATGGGGAGTGAGAAAACCACCCACAACATCCTGAGGTATTTCTATTGGCCAGGGGTATACCAAGAGATAAAAAACCACTGTCTCTCCTGTGAAGTCTGCCAACGGAAGAACACACATCGCCCCCCGGCCGTACCTCTACAACCCCTCCCCATCATCGGTACACCCTTTGAACGAGTCGGGATGGACCTCATCGGGCCCCTCCCAAAAAGTCGGAAAGGTAACCTTTACGCTCTTGTCGTTGTGGACTATGCCACCCGCTTCCCAGAAGCCTTCCCCCTCAAAACCCCTACCTCAAGGGCGATAGCGGAGAAGGTTGTGGAATTGTTCACGAGAGTCGGATTCCCGAAGGAGGTATTAACGGACCAAGGGACTCCCTTCATGTCCCGCTTAATGCGAGAGGTATGTAAGATACTGAATGTACAACAAATAAAAACCTCGGTGTATCACCCACAAACCGATGGGCTCGTTGAACGATACAACGGGACCTTAAAGGTCACCCTCAAGAAGATGCTATCAATAAGTGGGCAAGACTGGGATCAACTTCTCCCACTGGCTTTATATGTGATATGCGGACAAAGACAAAGTAGCCTCGGGTGTTCTGCATTCGAGCTCCTTTATGGGCGACAACCGCGTTCCCTCTTGGAGATGACGAAAGAAGCCTGGGAAGGCGAAAAAAATGACGAGAGAACCATATTAGACTACAGCCTGTCCCTCAAAAACACCCTGGGTAAATTGAGAGATCTCGCATACACCAATCTTGAGAAGAATCAAACCAAACAAAAAGTATACTACGACAAAGGAAAAAAATGGAGGAGGCTGGAGATCGGTGACTGGGCCTTGGTATTGCTGCCCTCGCCGACGAAACGGTTTCAGTCGGAATGGATTGGGCCCTATAAAGTCCTGGACACCATAGGGAAAACTAGTTACCTGCTACAGATGTCCCCTAGGAAGCAACAAACGTATCATATCAACATGTTAAAAAAATGGCTTGGGGCCCCCCCCAAGGAAGTCGCTTTGGCTATACCGACTGGAACCTCCACCGCCTCCACCCTAGAACAACTGGTCATCAACGACGACTTGAAGACGCATGAGACCGAGATGCTACAAGGAGTACTAACCCCGTTCGCCCCTATCTTCTCGGACCGGCCCGGACGGACATCTCTCGCTGAACATCGGATAGAGACACAGCCAGGTACCTTGGTGAAGGTACGCCCTTACCGAATACCCACTGCCAAACGACAGGCCGTTCAAGACGAGGTTGAAGAAATGCTGCGACTGGGGGTTATCCGTCCGTCCCGGAGTGAATGGTCGTCACCCATAGTCATGGTGCCCAAACCGGATGGCAGCACACGCTTTTGCATGGACTTCCGCTCGCTTAACGCTGTGTCCACATTAGACGCGTACCCAATACCCAGAGTAGATGAACTCATTGAGAAACTGGGGGAAGCCAAGTATATAAGCACGTTGGACCAGACCAAAGGGTATTGGCAGGTCCCCTTACGCGAAGAAGACAGGAAGAAGACCGCCTTCGCCACCCCAGATGGGCTATATGAGTTCAATGTCTTGCCATTTGGGTTACACGGAGCCCCAGCGACATTCCAGCGTCTTATGAATAAAGTCCTGCATCTCCATCGTTCCTACAGTGCGGCGTATCTAGACGACATCATCATATTCAGCCCCTCCTGGGAGACCCACTTGCTACACCTACAGGCCATTTGTGAAACTCTCCAGACCGCCGGACTGCACATCATCTCAAAAAAATCCCGCATAGGCTTCCACAAAGTGAAATACCTTGGGTATGTTCTGGGTCACGGCCTCATTGAGCCCCAAATAGAAAAAGTCCAAGCCATCTCGAAAACACCTTTTCCGACTTCTAAGAAAGAGATGAGAGCCTTCCTAGGCCTCATCGGTTATTATCGAAGATTCATTCCCTCCTTTTCAGCGCTCGCAGCCCCCCTCACAGACACCTTATAACAGGATTTTCGCCCTCAATCATTCCACACCCCTAGCCAAGACATGTGGGAGGCGTTCACCGCCTTATAACGCGTTATTACCACCGCCCCGGTCTTGTCATCACCAGACTTTTCTAAACCATTTCTGGTACACACTGATGCCTCAGATTATGGGGTGGGAGCAGTCCTCTCTCAGATAGGGCCTGATGGGATGGAACACCCCATCCTGTACATCAGCCGCAAGTTGTTTCCACGAGAGGGAAGATACCCAACCATAGAGAAGGAGTGCCTTGCCGTGAAATGGGCTATAGACAAGCTCAGGTATTATCTGGAGGGCCACACTTTCACGTTATACACTGATCACGCACCACTCCAATGGATGAGTAGAAACGCTTCATTAAAGTAATGAGATGGTTCCTGTCCCTCCAGCCCTTCTCGTTTACCGTCAAACACCGAAAGGGGACCGAAAACGCTAGTGCGGATTTCCTCTCCCAGTTTCCTCTCCCCGATCGGGAGATTCCGGGGGAGGTCATATGTGACAAAGTCAGGGGGGACCCCAGACCCCTCCGTAGTAGGTCACCCCTGTCTTCTCTTTCCCCACAGCCTCACGGGGACCTCTCCCACACGCAATGGTGGAACAACGAGGGAGAGACAGAAAGAAGCTATGGTTTCTTTAATTGGGCGGAGTTCGGAGAATCCGGATCCGGCCCTCTTTGTGACGTCAACATCCCAGGACCAGGGGGGAGGAGCCAAGATGGCGACCGGGACGGCAGCGTAGACTCCCGGCTCCGTGAACCTCCGCATCCCGCACGGATATCCTGCACGAGATCCTCAACCTGTGCTACGCGGTCGTGTTTCTGAAGGAGAGTGGCACCCGACTGTGTGACTCCGAGGTTTCTGGCTGCGGTATCGCCGGAGAAACGTGCATTTGAACTTTGCGGCCTGTGCGGCCCTGGAGCCGGGACCTCAAGTGGACGCCGTGGCCGGGTGGCAGTTCAACAGCGGCGGCCTGTTGTGACTGGGCGGAGGCGGTCCACCGGAGCGGTGCCAAACTCGGCCTACATTTCGTCGTGGTCGTTTCTACTGTCAAGTGTAGCGGACCGAGTGCATGCCCGTGGGTGCAATTCTCAGATCCTCCGGTGGCTGCCCCTGCCTTTGATGGTGAGCTGCCCGGCCGCCGCCCGTATCCTGCCCTGATCATTGCGGGCCGCCCCCGGATTTTTACGGGAGCGGGTCCGTAGTGGGGACGACTGTTGCCCGTGACCACGCAACGGATAACTTTTCGCCTGCCCCCGGAACCCGGTCACCAGCGACGTGGCCATCGAGACGCTTGTCCCAGGGTCCCGGCCCCGGTGAGGGTCGGGCATACTTGGCGGCCATCTTGTTGCGATGAAGCCTACCATCCTGTCCGCTGGGTCGCAGCGGGCTTGTGAGAGTGCGACTTTTGGGAGTGTGGCGGCGCAATCGCAGAGAGCTGTGCTGGGGTACGGCGACCTCCTCGAGGCCCTTGGTGCTCTTCACTCCTCCTTGATTCATGGTGTCGGGGTCTTGGGGAGTAAGCTCGACGGTGTGGCGTCGGCGTTGGGGCAATGGCGGCCCGACAGTCCGCACGTACACAGGGACTACCCACACTGCGCACAGGAGGACACTTTGGCGGCCACCCCTGAGGTTAGTGCACGGCTGGACACTCAGGCCAGTATGCTACAGTGTGTACGTCCAGCTGAGGGCCTGATCTGTCCCGGAGGCATTGGACCTGAGTGGGATGTGGTAGCCTCGTCCCGTACGTGCCCTCCTGCGACCCAGGGACAACTCCAGCAACTATTGTCTGCTTTGGCTGCTTCTGCCTTCCTGGACCTTGAGTGCAGTGCATATCCTGGGGCAGCACTGGGAAGCCTGTTTCTCCACGCTGCGGACTGTGTTGATGCTCAGAGACTTCCACCCCACCTGTGTGCGTCGCTTCTGGGACGTTTTTGGACAATCCTCTACCTTGGAACGTCGGATATGGTGCTGGGTCGAGGGGTAGGCATGGGCAGAATTCCAAAGAGTGGTCAGGGATAAGGCTGATCCTTCAGGGGTGGTCATTTAGTGGACGGGCGGGCTCAGGGGTTGCGTGCTCTCCTGGCATAGCTAACAGCATAATAGGTGCATAATGCTCCCCATCTTTCTTTGAGAAGATCGCTTTTGTGCTGTTTATTGTTCACTTTGGGGGAAACTTACCGTGCGGGAGGGAGAAGCCGGGGGTATGTTTTGAAGGCCCTCCCCCAGTTTATTAATACTTTCTCTACCCCCCCGTCTGGTGGGGTTCTTTTCCTACTTCTTTTTCCCTATTCTCCTATATTTCGGGTCTGGTTCCAGGGCGACAGGCACACTGCTGGGGGGGGGGCCGTACTCATCTGCAGAGGTGCAGGGTGGGGCGTTGGGGGAGGGGATTCTTTCGTCTTTTATCTCTTTTTCCATGGCCTCCTTTTTCTTCTCTGATTCTTTTTGTTTTTCTTTTTCTGGGATCAGCGTGATACACCTCCTTTGCTGTGACTCGTTGCCGCTCCATGTGTACCACAATTTCCGGGGTGCTCTCCGGGAGTTCTGGCGGGGGACTGCAGGCGCAACTGCTTATGATATTCTTCCTCATCCTGATGTTCTTGTGTTTGCGCCATTGACCTAATAGATTGCTGTAAATCGTTTACGTCTATTACTCTGCATACCTGTAATTGCTGTTTGAAAATTGTCTGGCACCTGATCCTTCTGCCTCGTTTCATTATAAAACGAAAACCTTTTTCTCCTGGTGCCCTACCTACGCTGTTCACAGTATTAGCATCACGATTCTGCTCCCCGATGTGCTGCCTGTGTTTACACTTGCCTGTTTTTTGCTCTGATTGCTTAGCGGCCGGCCCCGGGGGGTTGTAGGCCCATACTTGTTCTCTATTGAACTGTCAATAAAGGTTTTCAAAAAAAAAAAAAAAAAACATCCCAGGACCAGAAGTAGCCGGACAGGAGACCAAGCCGGTGTGTGTTACACCTGGAGGAGCGGAGTGTGGAGCAGAGCGTAGCGATCGTGAGAGCAGAGGAAGCGGAGAAGGACGAACGACGGGAGGACGAGGAGGAGGTCGGGACAGCGGAGGAAGCGGAGGAGTGACGGGAGGAGTCGGAGGTGAACCAGCGAAACTCGGAGGAGGAGGAGACCAAGAGCCCGTAGAAAGTCGAGGAGGAGAGGACGAGAGCAGACCGGACGTCCAGAGGGCTGAGCCAGGAGGCCACCGACCCGGTGAATCCCCGTGCCACACTTCAAGGGAAGTGTGGCTACAACAGGTACGGGGCCGAATCAAAGCCTGGGTGGGAGGAAGGGGTTGGAAACCTCCTTGACCCTATTGTCCACGGCTCTCAGTGCGCACCCTACCCCTGAGCACTTATTTTCATCACAGTCTGGGTTGGTTTTTTTTTAGAGCACTGCGTGACCCCTCACCTCCCCTTCCCTATAACCAGAACGTACTTCCAGGAACCTGACCCCCCCTTTTCTTGTTTGTTTCTTCCTTGGGCCCGCGACGAGTCCAGAGACCCCATCACCGTCCCGGCAATCTGGAGAACGCTCGCCCCTCGAGAGAGAGAAGAGGTCGTGTCAGCCCAGAGCCCCGCAGCCTGGATATCCCCCTTCCTTATTATCGGAGCTCACGCCTGCGCAAACATACTGTGAAAACAATAAAACCCCTTGAAAACACCCCTCTTGTACCCGTGTCTCCTTGCGACCCGCTACAGTTACTATGCACTGTTGGTCACTATATATGTTGTGATTTAAATGTTTTTTGGTCAGTCCTGTACTGTAATAATGTTTATGTGGATTCAAATATAGTTTAAAAGGAAAATCATCTCCTTGTTTTTTCAAATTAATGATTTCTATATGTGTGTGTGTAAAAGTGATTAAGTACAATTTTCAATAGCTTTCTAAACACATTTAATGTCATTGGAACTAAGCGTATTCCCAACAGAACCAATATTTTTGTTCTATGTACACACCCAGGTTCTGAGGGTCACTGGGTTACCCTATTATTCTTAATGGGCTGCTATATGATAACAGCATTCACCACGGCACACTCCAACACACCTCCAGACTATTCAATATCAACCCGCATCACGGCCTCCCACAAAACATCACCACCCCAACCTATTCCATACCATACTACATCATCACTACACCTGGCACACAATATAATCAGTAAGCTTAACACCACACTATAATGTGTTCAGCACAATGCAACACACATCATAAAACGTTAGTCCAGATCAACTCACACCTTACCGGATAGCACCCATATGCTGGGGAACAAGGGTGAAATCCTAAATGAGACCACCACCCATCATCTCACACAACAACTTTACACCGTAGCCACTCACTACAACCATATACCCCGTCACGTTGCCGCACCACACAGCACCCTCGTTGACTTCATACCTCCACACAGGACCATACGTTCTATGGTATACAACACAACACACCCTACTGTACCACAACACACCTCCCTGTTCACCATACCACATATGCCACATAGCAACACAAAATCTAACACCACACTAATGTACACCACACCAATCTACACCACACCAAAACGCAACATCCTACACATTGCACCACCGGCTTCAAGTATACTTATACCAGATTGCATCATCTCACACTTTATAACAAGCCACATCACATGCTATCACATTGCACCCCACTCATCAATAAACCCCTCCCATAGTTCCCTATGGTTCCACATCAGACTACACCACACCATGAAGTATACATGCCATTCAATACCACAACTATCCATATAAGAGCAATTACATGCAACATCACAGCACAGCAGGACTATACAACAACAAAGTTCACTTAGTACATATCACCGCACCACCGAACACACCAACATACCACAAAGACAATCTCATATTGCACTACTCCACTTCAATCTATCTCACTACAGCACATTATATCATACACCTACATATTCCATCATGTCACATCATCAGTTTTCAACACCACATCTCTCAGTATCACAGCACTCTCAACACACACAATACCACACCATGCCACACTTTCTCAGACTTTGGCATACCATATCATTACGTCTCACCTTAAAGGTCTGTGTACCACATCACCAAATGCCACAGAACACCATACCTCACCTTACCGCACTGAATTGCAATGTAATTACTATACAACCCAATGTAGTACAATAGTTAAAACCACACTTGACTCTCCACACCACCCTACACCACCCACTGCAACACCACATCAGTCTAAACCATACCAACCTGCTTCTTTCCACAAGTTACAGCAAGACACAAGTCTTACACAGAAAATGAGGGTGTTAAACATCTAGTATAAACCATCTATCTATTATGGCAAAACTCTTCCAGCAAAACCTCACACTGCTGGGCCAAACAGAGCCGTGGTATAACATAAAAATATAATGCAAACCACGCAGCTCTCACCCAGAGGCATCTGCTTGTTTACATCCACAAATGGACAAACAATAAACTCGAGGCTCAAGGATAGAGACACACCACCACAGTGCATATTGAGCAAAGCCACCACAAACACACTGACAACAAGTCAGGAATACACAAGTCTGATTTCCCCAATAAATGAACCTTCTGTTGGAGCAAACTGCTATAACACTTAAGGGTGTTAAAAGACCATGTAAATAGTGTAGGGTGGCTAAATAAAAACACCTACCATAACATAACAAAGAGTTCTTTCCTATTTGCACGGTTGCTACTAACACAGTATCAGGTGTACTTTCTTCCGTTCTGGACATCCAAGTCCATTTTCTTCTTCAGCTCAATACACCACAGAAAGTCCTATTTTGACACACTAAGTATGTAGATTTTAAAGGTAGTTACGGTGATGGAGGGATATCTACCTTGCTCTGAGACACTTAATTGCACGAGGATTTGGAAAACAAAAATCTTCTGTCATCTAGAATATGGAAGGTCTAGACTCATCCGCAGAAGTGCTCTACGGCATGAACCAACGTAGGATCTGCTTCCCAGGGAGCATGAAAGGGGTCATCTGGTGAACGATGTCACATGAGATCTGAAAAGCCATCAGTGATGCTAGAACAAATTTCTGATTCAGGATGCTGGCCAGGGGCTTCAGCACGCTAAAACTGTAGGTGTTCTAAGAGCATTATGATGTTACTGAACAAGCAAGTGTATCAAATGAGCATGACAAAAAGTTTTAAGTTGGTAGCTGAAGGGAAGGAAGCGGGTGAATGATATTCTGAGACCTTTTTTAGTGAAAATGTGGTTCGGTTTGCATTATGGTGCAATATTATGAACATGTGAATACATTGTGTCAATTTATTTTAAAAAAATGATTCAAGAAATTAGTTACTTAGAAGAGACCATTAATAAATCAGAGTGGTTTTAGCCATGCATACATGCAAGGGTAAAATAATTTGTGGATTGGTTTGTTTTCCCACCCTACTTTAACACATGCCTGTCTACACATTCCCCAATTAAAAGACTCAAATGATTCTTGTTTGCGATGTTGGCAAACTTTAAAAAGGAGCTATTAGTTACATTGGTGCCTTTCATGTGCCTCATTCTTGTAATCTGATCCCACCCACTCACAAGAGTGGCATACCTTCTTTCTGTGGGCTCTCCTTAATTTCGTTCATCTTTCACTGTGTTTGAGCACACTGCTAATGCTGTTTGAAAATTTCACAGATTGAAAGGATTCACTGTTTTCCATCATCTTTCTTAACTCCTTCCAGATCTGGGGGTGCTCTAGCACCTGCTGCACCCCTAGTTCCAACGCCCGGGGCACCCGTTGTTGGTAATTGTGAGTGACATAGGTGTGGACAAAAAGAACTTTGTGTTTTTCTTTCTACACTGGATGGCACCTTTGGGAATGCACAACACAAGGAGTATACTCTGTGTATGGGGAGTATGGCTCTGTCCTCCTGCCTCAGCACATGTACTTCAAGGCACTTTCATTTAGGAATAGCTTCCACAGATTGACAGGTATTTTTTAGCTCTAGCACAAAGAAGCAGAAGAATCAGTGCTTAATTTGAGCCGGTGCTCAGCCGGCGCTTAATCATCAACACCAGTGCTTTTCATGAGCACCAGTTAAGGACACATTCATTTATGAATAGGGAGCTTAAGTGATTTGCCCAGAATCCCAGGATGTTGCGCCGATGCCGTGGCTCAAACCTGGTTCCCCAGCGCTGAAGTCAGCAACTCTGGCCCTTACATCACATCCTCTCCCCACTTTCGTGGTTGGTAGTTGGTTCTGTTTTAGGCGGTGCTAACAGGAGAAATGGGCTGGTGCAAGCTGCCTCCTGACAAGAACCCCAGCACTTATTTGTTTACAAATTAACCTCTGCGAACAATGGTCTACAGAGGACAATTTTTGCAACTGAGACCAAGAGAGGAAAACCTGTGTATCCATGAGCCAAGGAATCAAAGCAGTAAAACTACAATAAAACAGTGTTGTCAATACAGCAATCGACTGAACAGAAGACATTCACGAGGAGACTATCAGCGGTGCCAAATAAGGGGATACAATGGCAGTGTGCTGAGGAATGTAATGCCACGTCTGTAATTGTTAAATGCAATGCTGTTGTCTGAGCCCTCTGATGTGCGCTTGGTATCCTGGCTGCTGTAATAGAAATGGACTAGACTAACAGCATCATGGCACACTCACCCTGAAAACATCAATAGTCTTTGCAAATGGATGCGAAAATGCATAGAATGTTGATAGGAAGTATTGTCATTGACGATTTCCCAATAACATTACTGTACTGCCCCTAAACAGTATAAGACTGAGAATAGCCAGCACTACAAGTAGTGGAATGCTAGCTGTGTTAAGTAAAGATCGTGTATCAGTATGCTGAGGAGTGTGCTCCCAGAAGATGCAGCAGGGGAAGGCAAGCAGTCAATAAAATGTAGTATCTGGGGTAGAACAAGTGCGCAGAGCAGCAGCCAGTGCACCTACCACAACTGGCCCCTTGTAATGCAGCAGACGCCAGATTTGGGGCGGCCCTACCATCTCCTACATATCCTGAAGACCGCCAACACTTAAGGTGTGCGTATAAAAGGCATTGTTTTATTTTGTAATTTTTATCCTCTTAAAGATGTTAGGTCTCTATGACATAGTACTACAATAATAACTATATGCATGCTTATTTTACAGTTATTCCTTTTCTAAAGTTTTTAACAAATACCAGAGCTGCCTTATAAAATAAAAACAAAATCCATAGCTACTTACATTAAGTATAGAGTTTGTTTCATCAGCGTGGCTGTTTCCCCTCTGCGCCATGTTAACTCTGTAGTCTTCTGCCAAAGCCTGTTTACCCGCAAAGATACAATTAGGTGCTCCAACAAATTTTAGAGTGCAAGTGTAGTTACGTCCCTATTTCAATTTTTTCTCTGCACACTCCCAATGTGTAAAAGCGCGCCTTAAAAAATGTCATACTTTCACCGACCTCTCCCTGTCTAAGAACATCATGACTGTGCATATTTCCAGAACCACAGCGCCACTTTTTCAAGACTCCCATGCTTATCAGTCCATGCCACCTCTCCCCCCACGTAGAAGCCACGTCGTGTCCTAGACAGGTGGGAAACTCATGGAAAAAGAGTTTACGTGTTGCATTTCAATTTTTTTCTCTGCTCATTCCAAAGGTGTAAAATGCGCGCCTTAAAAATATCATACTTTTACCGACCTCTCACGCACTGTCCCATCTAAGAACATCACGACTGTCCATATTACAAGGCCCTCGGCGCCACTTTTTACAAGACTCCCATGTTTATCAGTCCCTGACACCTCGTTCCCCACGTAGAAGGCTCTATGTGTCTTAGCACTCTTTTAAGGCGGTTTTTGAAACTAATCGGTGCAATTGTTACATCAGCAAACTTGCTAACCTCACCCCCACATAGAAAAAAGTCATAGTTTCATAACATCTGTTTATTTTATTGTATTCACTTTTCATAACTAGTGTCACTTTACAGCAAAGACTTTTAAAATTAGGCAGTGAAAAATGTTGCACCAACAACTTATGTTTTACAAAATTGTCATACTTATCAACCCCTTCAAGCCTCGGTGACTTAACATTTATTTATTTATTTATTTAGTTATTCATAACTAGTGTCACTTTTAAAATTAGGCGGTAAAATTGTTGCGCCAGCAAACTTACAGTCTAGCTTCCGCCTCTTGTGGGGGCATTGGACTTCCCACCTCTGCCTGACTGTGGCTAGGCCCAGCACCATGGTCTACCACTTAGGAACTCCTTATGCATTAGGCACGCCTCCTAGGGGGCCTGTTCTACCTCCAAAAAGACCCCAGCCCTACTCAAGGGCTCCCATTCCACAGATGCATCTTGTCACTGCTGAAGCAACACCAGCCTACAGCGGCAACTACCCCTGAACATGCCCAGACATGTCCCGGCTTGCCCCAACCAACATGGCGCACACAGGTAAGTCTCTGCTTACGCATCCCATAACCCTAAACAACCCCTAGTAGGCCCTATTGGGGTGGCTTACACATGGTAGGCGCTGAAAATGTTACATCAGCAAACTTACATTTTAGTTTGCCTCCTCTTGTGGAGCAGTGTTTCATCCCGCTCTTTCTGGGGTGCAGCAGCATTTTTTTACCCTGTTACATCACCATGACTGGTTGGTTTGCCGCCTCTTATGTGGAACTTGCTCCATCCAGCCCTATCCATGCTGTGACAGCAACCTTCACCGTTCCAGAACGATGCATGGTCATGTTACCAAACCCTGACGCATGCTTTACAAGATTGCCATGTTTATCAGCCCTGACACCCCACTCCCAGGTAGAGAGAAGCCGCAGTTGTATAAACATGTCTTATTTATATATTTATTTCATAACTAGTATCATTTTACATCAGAGACTTTAAAACTATGTGGTGCATACTGTTGCATCAGCAAACTCACAGTCTAGGGTTGCGACATCACACATACCAGGTCCATGGCTTGGCTTAAAATTTATTTATTTTTATTTATTTATTTATTTTCATAATTACTGTCATTTTACATCAGAGACTTTTTAAAAAATAGGCGGTAAAATTACACCACCAGCACACTCGCAGTCTAGCTTCCCGCCTCTTGTGGGGACTTTGGAATTCCCACCCTTGGCTGATTTTTATTTATTTTTTATTTATATATTTATTTATTCATAACTACTGTCATTTTACATCAGAGACTTTTTAAAATTAGGCGGCAAAATTACTGCATCAGCAAACTAGCAGTCTAGCTTCCCGCCTCTTGTGGTGACATTGGAAATCCAGCCCTTGGCTGGCCGTGGCTACGCCCCCACACCATGGTCTGCCAATTAGGAACCCCATATGCATTAGGCACGCCTCCTTGGGGGCTTGGTCTCCCCCAAAAAAGACCCAGCACCACTCTAGGGCTCCCATTCCACAGCTGAACCTCGCCACTGCTGAAGCAACACCAGCCTACAGCCGCAACCACCCGCTGAACATCCCAGACATGCCCCTGATTGCCCAACCAACATGGCGCACACAAGTAAGTCTCTGCTAAACCAGCCCATAACCCTAAACACCCCTAGTAGGCCCTACCGGGTGGCTTGCCGCTACCCCTAGCCAGCCCCTGACCCCACCTACACCTCCGCCATTTATGGGCAGGGGGCACGCACACACACACACTACACATGCCCCACTCCATGCTGAACTTCGGGGGCTGCACTTCCGGGGCGGAACTTCATGGGCTGAACCTTATGGGCTGGACTCCATGGGCTGGACTTCCAGGGCCTGAACTTCCGGGGCCCAAACTTCCGGGGCACAAACTTCCAGGACCCGAACTTCCGGGGAGGGACTTCCGGGGCGGGACTTCCGGTGGCGGGACTTCTGGCTCCTACGTCACTTCCGGGGGTGGGGCGCCTGTCAAAAAATGAATGGTGACGAAAGGTATCACTGTATACTACTCATATATACCACAGTGAAAGAGGACCGACCCCTCCCCCCACTTCCCTTAAAGCCCGAGCTATCTGGGATGAGGTGCACCCAGAGCCAATGACAGACGTGCAATGAGCAAGATCATGTGCACAAGTGCAAGAGGTAGTCAGCAATGCTAGGTTTAAGCTTGCACAGTTTTAGTACCTGCACCAAGTCTATCTTAAGCCACAATGTCTGCACAGAATCTCTCCTAAAAACTCTGAAAACTATCCAGCTGTGACTGTGGGCCGCCAACATTTTTACATATGAACTGGGAATGTGCAGCCCACCATGATTTCTGGAAGTAGGCAGTAGAACCACTCATTACAGTAACAGGGATATGACTAGCTTTGATGGTCAGATACTGCTTGGCATGGGTTTGTGCCACTACCGATGCACGGTTTGAAAATGCGCCCTATTTTTATCTTTTTTTTGCAGAGTTTTATATAGAGCGAACTTGACCCGAATCCAATCAGGTATCAGAGCGCTTTACATAGCATCAGTTACGTTACATGAAGACACACATTCATTTTTTGTTAGGCACGGGGAGATTACGTGATTTGCCCAGAATCACAACATGTTCAGCGTCATTACGGAGACTCAAACCCAGTTCCCCAGGTCCGAGGTTGAGTGCCCTAGCCGTTAGGCCAACTCCTCTCCCTAGATTTGTTTTGCTGAGACTTCTTCCAGCAAAACGTCAAACTGCCATTCATTGGCTCGTGTGAGAACCATCCCACCTTCACCCCACTGTGGAGCGATTGAGCTCGGACCTGAGGGAATGGGCTGTAGCGGAGGAACAATGACTACATAAGGTACGTAGGGACGAGAATGCAGAAAGAGACCTGGGTTTTTGGCAGTGCCGGATGGAGGCCCCTAGGCAGTTGAAATTTTGGGGCTCCCCTCACAAATATCTCCTAATACCCAATGCATCAGATTTTTCTGCAAATTGACAGCTGCCAGAAGATGAGCTTTTAAGAGAAAAACTGTTATGTGAATCTGATGTCTCTGGTTTATGTACTTTAAGGGGCCTCTGAAAGGAGTGGGTTAGGCCAGTGCCTCCTTTGCCTATTTGGTCATCTGGAACTGGTCTTTGGGCATCAATGCTTGACAGGATGGAATAAATGTCAGAAGCCATAGAGACGCAGCCAGGCGGGGACCTGGGAGAAGTCGGTCAGTCGGGTGGCAACTCACTGGGGACGGGAACACAAGGAACACAACAGCAGGAGCTGGGAGACAACAGGGAGGAACGAGATTCTTCTCCACCCCTAGCCACCACCCCCCTGAGATAACCTGGAGGGGCAGGATTGACACCCCCTCATGAACATGGTGATCAAGCTGTACCAACTGTAAAAACTTTTTCTCCTGCTTATCTGGGGACTAAGCATGATTTGATACCCTTGATCCCTGCACCGTGCTCTTGATATTATTATTTCTATGCGTAAATGATGGTGAAACGCTGAGCCATTCTTGTTACCTGCTGTTGGAACCAA
Organism: Triturus cristatus; assembly: GCF_964204655.1. Classification (NCBI taxonomy): domain Eukaryota; kingdom Metazoa; phylum Chordata; class Amphibia; order Caudata; family Salamandridae; genus Triturus; species Triturus cristatus. The sequence continues at coordinate 994,056,568 of NC_140580.1, forward strand.
GATTTGTTAAAGTATAAAAGTATTTTTTTTTTAAGGTTTTAAATGATGCTGGGGTGAGTGAAGGAGAAGCTAGGCCCCTGGGTTGTGTGTCATTTTGCAACCTCCCTAAGGCAGCTGCTGTTCAATTTGCACCAAAAACTGGAAGGAAATGATGATGCCAAGTGGTATGGCCATGCAGGAAGATGGACATGAGTTGGAGGGTATGGATGATGATCAGGGGGCATTCCAAGTCGGCCTTCTCTTTCTAGTGTGTGGTCAATTTGAGCAACAAAGGTATGAGTAAAGTGAGTGTTAGAACTGTCAGAGAGGAATGAGGAAACCGCACTTGTGAAAGTGGCTTGCTGGATTATTGTGACTGCCCACGGGTAACTAGTGCTTAGGATGCTACCTGGTGGACAATCAGTAAAGCGAGGTTTGGGCAAACCATTGTCACGTCAAAGAAATATGAGGAGTATGTTAATTAAAACCTCTCCAATCCAATGGAAATTTGTCTTGTCAGTAGCTGTAAATAGCACAAAGCAGCACTCTATTCTACCCCAGTAAAAGGTGGAGGTGCGCGTAGAGTTGGTAGATGTTCTTAATTCCAAGTTTACGACCCTTTCACCATCTTTTACAGCACCTATATGTTCTACTTCTCTACTCTGTGAGGAATGTTTAGACTGGAAAGAAGGGCTTTCAACTTTCAAGGGCGTCCTGTCCTCAAGGAAGTGTATGATTTTTTTTGTTTAAATTTGTTATATTGACATTTGTTTTGAAATTTTAAAACAAAACATAACAGTATAGATCATATACATGTCATATGTCTCCCATCATAAAAGATCATTATATATCGCAATGTATTTTTTATGTCAATGTGCATACATACTATTATTAATAAATTGGTTACACAATGCGTGGTATTGTGACTCTCTGACCAATGAACATGCAATGAAGGTGCATAAAAGAAGAAGGGTGGAGAACAAATTTCAAAACATGTAAAATAGTCCCATCTGGTAACAATATACATACAATTATGCTGATTAATAACGCGCGTCATCTGCCACAACCATATATATGAAGAATATGTACCTACTTAGTCAAAGGAGCTACTAGCTTAGTGACATGTTAATGTGTAGTTGTAATTACCCATGTCTATATGACTGATGTGCAATATTTGGACGTCAGGGAGCATTATCAGTCACGTGTACTGTATCTGCGTCTTAGGGGAGCTAAAAGGGCGCCACTTGTGGTGCCTCAAGGAAGTGTATGATTGCCACTGATTTCCAAAATGACTACATTTTTTGTGAGTCCCATAAACGCCACGACTCTATTATAAACATAGATGAAACCCGAGAGTATATTTTTTTGAGGTAGTTCATGAATCGGTTTGTGTATTAGTAAAAGGTCAGAAAATACTGTGGGATGTAGAAGAGCGACCTTCTAAACTACAAGATGTGGACCCAATTCATAAACAAATTGAGGACAGAAATCTGTAAGTCTCGCAGGTATGGCTTTGATTTGAATAGCCTCTTTACCTTAAAAGGATTCACAATGCTCCCCAGGACTAGGCATGCAAATGGAAATCTATGCACAAGGTAGATTTCCTTTTTTTCCAAACATATTTTTATTGCCATTTGAGTTAGCGATCGTTATGCACAAGGTAGATTTCCGCCTATCAGTAAGTGCAGGAGAATTTTTTCTCCACAGAGGAAACATTTTTCCATGTACTGAAGTCCCTTAACTTAAGGCGTTAGTTCCTCTCTGGTACACACTTAAGGAAAAACACTCCTGCTTTTTTTCATAAGCAATTGTGGATAGGTTTCCAGACTGGGAATACAAGTACTACCATGCTCCTTAAACACCGACACCCACCTCCAGGAGTACGCCATGCATGGAAATAAATAAGCATTGGAAAATACAGCAGGCTGGCTTTAATATTCCATCACATGCACAGAGAAATACTACTTGCTTTCTTTCGCAGAATAAAGCCAGACCTATCGAGTTTGCCAGGCCTTGTTCGTTTTGGACCTCAGGTCGGTCCCTGTTGTGTCGGGGAGTTTGTTAATGGTGCTTCTAGCACCAGAGCACAACCCGAACGTTATCGCAGCGTGTAGCGCGAGCAGCCCGCAATAATCATAGCACATGGGTAATGGTGTTGCTCTGTGCTTGCGGGTGCCGATTCTGATGCCGTGCGCACGCGCACAGTCCTTTAATTCAACACACCCGCATAACGTGGGCCAAACCAAAACAATATGCGTACTCGGGGGCAGTCACAGCTTCCCCCCATGATGTCGTGTCACAGTGGGCGCACCCTCAACAACTTATCGCGATGAGTGATACAACATTCCTCCCCAAAATAAATCTAAACAAAGATAAAGAAAACCTTACTTCAAAATAAGTCCTCACACCATTACAATGTCCACCCATGTAGAACAGCATACCACACATCAGCTCACTCAGCTGTAGTCTTAACAGTGATGATCCCGCAGTCTACCGGAGGGCTAAGGGTTCTTCCTCAGGTTATACTGAGTGCGGGTTTCACGGCATTCACTGCTTCCTTGAGTGGTCACATGAGCCCCTGATTACTCTTGGCTAACGTCTTGAGATCGGGTAAGTAAGTCAGCACCTCCAGCTTGAGATCATGGGCGTCCGCAGAAATTTTTCCAGGGGGGGGCGAACCTGGCAAATGAAGGGGCGTGGCTAATGTTAATCAATAGGGGCGGGGCTAAAATGGCAGACAATCAGAATCGGGTAATGTTCAGGCCAACCTGAGAAAAACAAGCATTGGCATAGCCAATAGGTCTCACCTTTGGGACCTTATGACTGACTCACTGACTGAAGAACTTATATAGCGCACTTTTGCCAAGGCGTCTTGGCGCTGGGTAAGTATGATGCCGGCAGTATAAGTATTTAGTTCTGCAGCAGGTCCCAAAGGCGAGACCAATTGGCTATGCCAAAGCTTGTTGTTATATCTGGGCATGTTGAGAGGCTAGGGGACTGGGTCTCGATGTCGGGTTGGGAGCACAGCAAGGACCTACTCAATTTAAATGCGTAGGTAATACAACCGGAGGGGTGAAATGAAAGGTTCACTACCAGGAATAACAGGAAGGTAGAAAGTTAGGCTGGTTAGAAAGGTAAGGCGGGGTAGATGCAGGCATGGTGGTTAGGGGAGAAACAGATGCATGCTAGGAGAGCGCTGTGAGGGAGTGAGGCGAAATGGGAAGAGGCACTGAAGGTGGGTCGGGTAAAGACCGTAGTGAGGCAAAAAGAAGGGTAGCGAGGGGTGAAGGGTAGACAAAGAAGTGAGGTGTAGAAGAAAAAGATTCAGGAGCAGAGACAGGTAAATCAAAGATGGAGAGGGCACAATAACGCAGACGTAGAACGTGAGAGGGCCGGGTAGAGAGAGGGAGAGGTGTGTCAGAGACAGGTAGAGACAGCTGAGGGGGAGGGAATAATAAAGACTGAGGTAGACAGGTGAGGTAGAGGGGTGCGTTGATATAAAGGAAGTGCAAAGATGTGTCACAGATGTTACTGAAGAGGAAAAGAAGTAGAGATATTGAGAAAGAAGTAAGGTACAAAAAGAAGTAAAGGGGTGAACAGAGGTAGAAAGAGTGGAAGGGGAGAGAACACGTAGAAGATGAATGGCAGGGTAAAATGAACGATCCGGCAGTGAGTGTGAGGAGTGGGATACAGAGGCATATGTGGCAGTGAGTGCGAAGTGCGGGGTACAGAGGGATATGTTGTGGCAGTGAGCACAAGGTGCGGGGTACAGAGGGATATGTTGTGGCAGTTAGCGCAAGGTGTGGGGTACAGAGGGATATGTCATGGCAGTTAGCGCGAGGTGTGGGTTAAGAGGGATATAAGGCAGTGAGCGCAGGCAGGGCCGGCTTTAGTGCTCGTGGCGCCAAGTGCGACAATGCTTTTTGGCACCCCCAATGACCACCTCCACTACAGGTTCTTCATAACCATCCTTTGACAGCGCCCCTCAAGCCTCCGTAACCATTCAGTCTCAGGTGCATTTAATTCATTTTATAGTGCCGCTCCTATCAGTGTAAGGTGTCAGAACACTTTACATCACACAGATTACATAGAGACAATCAATCATAAGTGTGTAAATCAGTGCATAGGAAATGTTACATAAGAGAGAGGACAAGAAGGTGTAGGAGTCACATGTCATCCATACAGGTAGGCAGGATAGTTTAAGAGTGCTTTGGTCAGGAGAATCAGAAACCTAGAATTTAAAACCTAGCACCATGGATGGGGGGTTCTCTTTATTAATAAGAATCGATTTCTACCCAAATTAACCCATTTTGCCACATTAGGATAATGAAAAACTGGGGGGAAATCATAACGCCCTAGCCCAGTTTGCATGCATCTTTGATAACAGTTTTTTGCTCACTGTTCCACATTAGGATTTTAACTCATAAAGAGTTATCAACAATATGGTCTCTCTGACAAAAGTGTGACCCACTGACCTATTTACATTACATTATACGCACTTTGTGAGCTGCACGTTCTTTGCAGCAAGCATAGTAACCCTCTGCGCTACCTTAGGATGAGTAGAAACTTCCATTACACAAAACTTTGATCTCTCCCTCCCTCTCTCTCTCTAAGGAAGTGCATTAATCACTGCAGTCATTTAGACATTTTTATTGGTGGCTGAAAATTTCTAGGAGTCCAGGAAAGAAGCAGGTGCTTTTAAAATCATCATATTAGGGCCCCCTACACGAAGTCAGCAGCCGGTGCGGTGGCACCGGTCGCACCGCCCTCGAGCCGGCCCTGAGCACGAGGAGTGGGGTACAGGGGGATATGAGGCAGTGAGCGTGGGGAGTGGGGTGCAGAGGGATATGAGGTAGTGAAACACAGGGTCGGGACGTCCTGCCAGACATGATAGGGTGCATACTGGCAGATAGATATGTTATTGACACGAGTCTGTGTACGTTTTAGTGGGATCTGAAATCCAGGCTATGCTGCAACCTCAATTTTAGACTTGGGACAATAATGCATCGACTCCCCCTAGACCTTCATTCAGAAGACCCCTTGCTCTCAAGCTACAGAGTGTTAAAATGAGGTCTTTGTGTCCAGACCTAACCACTCGTGCTTGTGGCGCACAGCTCAAACTGGCCATTGTCATTCTGTTTGTGATAATCAGCCACAGACAGAATGACAATGGACGGGAGGGGCTGCGAGGAGGAGTGCGAGGCGCCCCATCAGGGACTTGGGGCCTCTGGCAGGGAAAAGCTCTGCTCCCTGCAGGGCCCGTAATTACTGATAAAAGGCGTCTGTAAAAGCATGGGTGGCCGCAGGGGGGGCAAGGAGGAGCACTCCAGGGGGGGGGCAAGCGCCCCTCCTTGCCCCCCCCTGCGGACGCCCATGCTTGAGATGCCCCTGATTCACCTTCTGCCCAGTACAGAGTCATGATGACGGGGCCCTCTGCCGTTGTGACATAAACTAGCTAGAGAACGTCCATGATACTTTTTGAAGGCTGACACATTTCGGGTGAACAGTTCCAGGCCTCTTTTCACTGTAACTTGTGTGCCCCGATCTGAACAATACACCAGGGATCTTTTCCAAAAGGAAGCCTGAATTTACTGCCAGGATGTCAGTCGTGAATCAGAACCAAGTCACATATTTTTAGACGTGACTCTTCGGCTCTGCGCCGCTCGCTGACCTGCTTGTTCGACTTCTTCCTCCTGCAGTCGACCGCCTGATCATTTATTTCTTCTGGAACCCATCGGGGGTGGTGCGGGCTAGAGTCACTCTCTAATCTCTCCATTGACAGGTGCCCCAGGGCACGACCAGTGGAGGTATGGGGAGTCTGTCGGTAATCCCTCAGAAAAGAGTATATTGATTGTTCCACAGAATCGCCATTGGCCACTGCTTTACCGATTACCTTATTCAAAGTTCTTGTGAAGCGTTCCGCTTCTCCATTTGCTTGCGGCCATTTTTGCGTTATCTTTTTGTGTACAGTTCCCAATGAGGTCAAGTATGATGCAAATTCCCGACCATTATCAGTTTTTATCTTGTTGATGAGTCCATGAGTGGCCATCACTTTCTCCAGTTTAGGTATCACCTCTCCTGCTCTCAGGGACGACAACACTTCAACCCCAGGATATTTTGAGTAGTCATCGATTACTACCATAGAGTGTCTCCCGTCAGGGAGGCTCCCAAAGTCCATGCTTGCACTGTCCGGCCGCCTTTCCCTCGCAGTCGGTGCTGGAGGATTCGGTTCACCAGTCGCCTGACACCACTGACACGATTGCACCACCTCCTTGGCTTTTTCATCCATGAGAGGGAACCAGACCTTGGTCCTGAGTCTGCCTTTTGTTTTGACCATTCCTTGATGGCCCGCATGGGCTAACCCAACCACTCGGTCTACCAGGGTTGATGGAATAACCAATCTGTGACCTCGTAGCAAACACCCATTCATATCCACATTCAGTTCATGCCTCACATGATACAAGCTCTCAATTACTTTCCTGACCTCAGGAGTGATGTTACCCCTTGACTTCTGAGGACCTGCCATTTATTGGTTTTCACTGCCTCCAATGCTTTCTCAAGACAGTCATCCTGGGTGGTTGCTTGGAACAATTCTCCTAAAGATATGGGCAGCGGACGGGAGCGGTCCACTATGTAACGAACATACTCTTCCGTTTCGGCATCCTCTACCTCACTAAGAGTCGCTTCTCTGGGATGACGAGACAGATAATCCGCTGGATTGTTAGATCGGGGGTGATGTTCAATCTTGCAATCGTACCTCTGCAACTGCAGCATTCACTTCTCTATGAAAGGGGGGGCTTAGATGCAGTTCCGGTGAACAAAGGGATAAGAGGCTTGTGGTCGGTGGTTACCAGGAACGGCTTTCCATAAACATATAAGTGAAAATGCCAGCACCCCCAATGCATGGCAATCGCCTCTTTTTCTATTTGTGAATACCTTTGTTGGGTGGCAGTTAATGACCTGCTTGCGAAGGCCACTGGAGCCCACTCATCTTCTTCCTTCGGCCGTTGCAAGAGGACAGCTCCTAATCCTTTCGGGCTTGCGTCAACGGCAATTTGAGTTTGCTGCTGAGGATCGAAGTATCTGAGCGTGATGGTACTTGACAGGGCGTCCTTTGTAGCCTGGAAGGCAGTCTCTTGTTCCGGGCCCCATACCCATGAGACAGATGCTTTGGTCAGTTCTCGCAATGGCGTGGTTAGCGAGGAAAGTTCCCTGATGAATCATCCCTAGGAAATTGCGCATTTCCATTACATTGATGGGAACAGAGGCTTCTTTAATATCCTTTACCTTTTCAGGGTCCGGAGCAACTCCTTCTGTTTTAGGAATTCACATTTCTCTCGTTGGAGCGTAAGCCCTGAGTCTTGTATCCATTGTGGCAATTGCCTCAGCCAATCATTGTGTTGAGGTATAGATTTTGCATCGACAAGAATGTCATCACTGTCCTTGACTACTCCTGTGAGGTCAGCGAGAAGTTCTTTGATGGTATTTTGGAACACCTCCACTGCACTCGATATACCAAAACTCAACCTCTTGTAGCGTCGCAACCCAACATGCTCGGAAAATGTCGTGATGTACCTGGACTGTTCATCGAGGACTAGTTGGTGATATCCAGCCCGGATGTCAAATTTTGAGAACCAGCTGGCTTCACTCAGTTCCCCTATAAGGTCATCAATGGTTGGAGTTAGAAGCCTTTCTCGCTTGTTCGCGGTATTGTGAATGCGCATGTCCACGCAGATTCTTACTTCCTCCGACTGTTTAGGCTTTCTGGCGACCACAATCGGGGAGACCCAGGGGGTCCGTCCTTTCAATTTCTCAATGGTCCCTGCTTCTTCAAGTTTGCACAGTTCCTTTTCTACCAAGGGCCTCAGGTAAAAGGAGACGTGCCTGTGTCGAAGGGCCACTGGTTGCACCGACGGATTAATGTGCAGACGTATCTGTTTATCACGTAAGCATCCAATGCCACTGAATGCTTTAGGGAACTCCTCCAGGATTTGACTCACTCCTTCTCTGTCTATTCCAAAGGCAAACGTGACCATGCCCAGCGCTTCTGCTGACTTACACCCCAACAACATTCCATGTCTTTTCTCTGTCACATACACTAAGCCTTCCACTTCCTGAGAGTCATAGGTGATAGTGGTCTTGAACTTGCTTCTGATTACCAGGGGTTTAGTTTAACCATATGCAAAAACCTTTATCTTGGCAGGTATCAGTGGTGGAGGAGGTGTCATCCCTTGGTAGGCCTCCCTGGACAGGATATTTATGGTAGCACCAGTGTCCACTATGGCAATCGAGGGACGATCTCCTACCAGGACTTGACATTGTGGCTAGTGATTCTGTGCTGTCGACACCGATCCTACCGTGAACACCGAATGTACTGTATGTTCTTCTTGGCCATCGTCATCTATGTCGCTGTGAGGTTCCTGAGACTCTGGGATCATGTTCACATGGGACCTCGCAGCCGGCCCTTGTTAGACCGGCACACTTTCATGGAGTGGTTCATTTTGCCACATGCCGTACACCTCTTTCTTTTCGCTGGGCACTCTGACGGTCTATAGGACAGACCTCCGCAGTATCCGCATGACCGGACTCTCAGGCCTCTTGTCCGAATTGGTGATACTGTGGTGGTCGGGGTAATTACATTCACAGGCTCGTTCTTGATAGGAGCCTGGAGAGCGGCCTCCAAACGTGCTGCCCTTGCTTTTGCGAGTTCCTTTGTTCTTTCCATGGTAAGTATGTCGCCCAGTGACTTCCCTGATTCCTCTCGGATTCGCTCTCTCAACTTTGCCGAGGTACACCCCTGAATAACCTAGCCTCGTATATCTTCAGTCTCATCTCTGAAGCCACATGTACTTGCCAGCTCCTTTAAGCGCGCATGGAACACATCTAGCTATTCTTCGGGCTATTGCCTCGCTTGTCTGAACATGAAGCGTTCATAGTCTTGATTCGCCATGGGCTCGAAGTAGGTGTTAAGGGCTGTAATGAGCGTGAGATGAGTCTTTGGCTCTGCCTCTACCACTGATTTGGCTATCTTGGACACCTCTTTTCCACCCAGGTGTAAAATCATGGCCCGCTTCTGGTCATCCTCAACTTTAGTGGCCTCAAAGAATAGTAGGACACTCTCCACCCATTCTTTCCACCTCGGGGCCTGAGCAGAAGGAGCCCCCTCTACCACGAATGGCTCTATTGCCAGTATATGAGCCATGTTCTGCGTGCTAACGTCGCTGGAGCACCTTCCTGGACAATGCTAGCAGTGGTTCACACTGCACTACGGTTCTGTGGGCATCTGTATGGCGGTTGGCCGCTACTCACAGTTGGCTGTGCACCCCATTGGATCAACTGTGGCACCACACACCAGATCCACCACCAGGGCACGATGTAGGCACAGTGGGTCTGACTGGACAGCGCTGTGTCTCTTTCCCCACCTTTTCACAGACAGCCGGTGCTGTCTGTGAAAAGGTGGGGAAAGAGACACAGCACGAACACCCCGCACGTGGGATAACGTGTGCAGCTGCCGCCTGAAGCCACGTGGCCTCTTGACCACCCTTGTCGCCAAATGTTGTGTTGGGGAGTTTGTTAATGGTGCTTCTAGCACCGGAGCACAACCGGAATGTTATCGCTGCGTGTAGGGCGTGCGGGCTACCATAATCATAGCACACGGGTAATGGTGTTGATCTGTGCTTGCGGGTGCTGGCTCTGACGCCATGCGCATGCGCACAGTCCTTTTATTCAACACACCCGCGTGACGCGGGCCAAACCAAAACAATATGCGTACTCAGGGGAAGTCGCAGCTTCCCCCATGACATCGTGTCACAGTGAGCGCACCCCCAACAACAGTCCCTGCTTTCATTAAGATGTTACAGTCTATGAATTTGTGGGTGGGCTTTTTCAAATGCAGTGCCAACCCTTTGCACCTTGTTTCTATCAGAAATTAGGTATGGACTAGCTTTTTCAGTAAACAAAATGTTAATGTATTAGGTTTGCATCGCTCCATTTTCTGTTTCTGGCATTTTTACGGTATACTCATGTTTTAACTTATGCTTTGTATTAAGTTTTATTCTGCATGGTGATCGGTGGGAGGAGGGACGTCTTGAATTGTAGGAAAAAATGGTTGACTGATTCCCTAAAAGTGTGCAGTATGTTTAGCGTGTCATATACATACGTTCACATTAGTTTGACGTTTCTCTGTTATTTCCCATATATTTTTGTATCTGTAATTACCTGTCAGTCCTCCTGTACAGAACGTGAGGAATGTAAACACATATACAACAATAATAAGCACCCACATTGACTGCGGCTGCGCTGTTTTGTGCTTTTTCGCCAGGAGATTGACCTCATATCGAACATGGGAGGCCTGGTCGGACTGTGGGTCGGATTCTCGGTTTGCACCCTGGTGGAATTCTTTGAGCTGCTGGTCGACGTGCTGCTCTTCTTCCTACGACGCTGCCTAAGGACGGTGCCCTCCACAATGTCCAGGAGGCCCAGCGCCCAGAAGCCAAGGCAGATCTACATCACCCGTGAGAACACAAAGCTGTAATGCTCACCAGGCTGCTCCATGGATTGCAGAATCACGCACAGTTGCAAAGTCTTCAGCATCTTACGGGCTAATCAGTTTAGTTGTGTTCGTCCAGCCTGCTCCCTAACATATTTTTCCTTCAGCATGGCACTCTTCTTTTGTCCTCCACTGAACAGAACTAAGGACATTTGGGCTGGGAGACAGGCAATTACCGCCTGGTCCTAAAAATGTAAAAGTAACTGCTTCTACTTATACCCCTCCCCCCACCTCCTGTTTTCGTTCTTGTTGGATAAATGAATGAATAGTGGTTTTACCGTCCACTAGCTTATCATATTGCAAGGAAACAAGTAGAGTTGAGAAGTGTTTACTGGGGATGCATGCATTTTTTGGGAAATTATTCTGTGAAAAACTCTACAAATGCTTCTGTCCTCCTTTGTAGCAGGAGGTGGCTAAATTGTGCAAATCTGGTAGCCATTCGCCATGATTGGCCAATCCAGGGAAGACCTAAACTTAGAAGCTGCTTTTGTTTGTTCCTGCTGTAGTAAGGTGATAAGCAGGAGAGGGCATTGAACCAAACTTCTGGGCATCTGACTCCATTGCTTCTTCACTGGGGTGTCTAATGCCGGATCCCTGTGCCTCCTGAATTGCTATTTTATGGTATGCTTTGGTGTGTTATAGTGTGACACATTTGCTGTACCACTTGAGTTCCTTCAGCACATGAACAATCAGGACAATTAAGTTAAAATGCATGAAGATAGTGAACAAATAAAAAAACAGGAAGGGAAACACGCAGTGACAAAGCCAATATGCCAGACTTATGAGTAAAAAGTCCCCCACAATAAAGCTTCAAAACAATTTTCCAACGTGTCAGATGCTAATCCTCTTAGGCCTGTGCTGTGTAAGGCACGGTCAGCGGTTAAACATCGTCTGGAAATTGCTAAGCTCTGTGTAGATCTAGATTTAGATCTCTGCTTCATCAGAGACTTGCTTAATGGACTTTGCAGACCATTCATGAATAAATTAATCCTCCGAGGGTACCGGGTCCTACATCTTGATGGCAGCGGTATAGGTCAGGCGGCAGAGTTGCAGTTATTTTTAAAGCGGACCTGAGCCTCCCTGAACTGGCTGAGAAAAGGCTGTTTGAGGGTGAGTTTCTTCAGTTTCATTTTGGTGATGGGTTATCACAAGTCAAACTTGTGCTGGTTTATTGCCCCACACCCCTCCCCAATCCCTGGCAAATCAAACTGCTGCGCTGATGGAGGACATTAGAAAATTGATGCTCTACAATAAACAACCGATATTCATTGGGGACTTCAATCTATGGTTGAAAACAGATAACCACCAGGCCTGTGAGTTACTACAGAATATGCAATGAGTTCAACCTGAAACAACGCAACAGATCCTCATTTTACAAAGAAGAGTATTTATTGGACACCCTTTTCACATTAGATGAAGGCCTATGTTGGCGTGTCACATACTTAAACCTCCCATGATCTGATCATTGGGCAGTAACTTTTAAAGTCGATCAGCCTAGACCTCGTTGCCAAAAGGCCCTTCTTAGTCCTACCTTTAAAGACTTTGGAAGTAACTGGGCTTATCCAAGCTGACTGACTGCTGAGGCAACATCAATGCAATGACTACAACGAAAAAAACAAATGTGCTGGAAAAAACGTATTTTCCAGCAGTTGCAGGAATTCGTGGAGGAAAACAGCCTACTATATCCACTGCTGACCAGCTTTAGAAAACGCCATAGCATTGACCTTGTGGACCTGTCAGTACTGGATGAGTTCCCCTCAAAATGGAAAAGACAAGTTGGCGGCCCTCGTTTTGGTAGACTTGTCGGTTGTCTTTGTCACCTTTAAGACCATGATATTTTCTTTGCTTAACCAGAGGCCATTGGCTGTGACTATCAGTCACTGTCATAGTTCCGCTGTTTTCTGATTGACTCAGCTGAGGCAGTAATCATTCTATCCTTCATCTCGAACCTCAGGGCCACGGTTTCAGGAATCCCGCAGGGGTCTATGTATCCCCACTTCTCTTTAATATCTACATGCCCCTACCTAGCTGGCATGCTGAGAGAACAAGGGATGTCATTCCATGTATATGCGGATGACACCCAACTAATTTTCAAGCTGAGCCCTCTGTGACAGCAGAAATATCTCATCCAATGCTCCCTCAATCAGACTTTCTCCATCATTTGCCACTGAATGGCTAAATGCTTTCTAAAATTCAATCCTGCTAAGGCAGAACTAACGATTTTGGGTTAGGCTCCGGCTAGCGCACTCCTACAATCATGACTAACCTTTATGGTGTCAGCTCGACCCGATGGACAAGGTTAAAACTTAGCCATAATGATGGATTTAAACTTGAGAATTAACCTGCAAGTATCCAGAACCGCCAGCACCGGCTTCTGGCAGTTGTGACTATTGAACAACATTTGACCATTCCTGGCCCCAGAATATCACTGGCCAGTTGTCCAGGCTCTGGTACTTTCTTACCTGGATTATGGGAATGATTGCCTCATGAGGGCTTCCAGGAAGTGTACAGCTCACCTGCAAAGAGTTCAGAATGAAGCTGCTTGTCTCACCTCAGACACCCCTAAGCTCAAGCATATTTGCCGGGTTCTGATCAGCCTTCATTTTCTTGATCTCTTCCCTTAAAAAATTCAATGAAAAGCCCCACATGTGATTGGTTACAGAGGTCTGGCTGTCCTACTTTGTTCATGCGGGAGTGAGCCTTTTTGGGCCACGGGCAGAGTGATAGGTAATTAGTACAAGCAGATTCCATCCCCACCCCTTCCTTTTCCAGTTAAAAGCCCAAATATTGTCAAATGGCTCTACTGTGTGGGGAGGCCTTTGATCCTCCTGCTCGCCAGCAGAGTAACTAACTTGTCCCAGTAAGGGGAGCAAAAGTCTGGCATCTAATTGTAAGCTGAGTCAGAGAATTATGACAAATCTCCAGGCGTCATAAGAAGTACAGATATCACAAACGTGGCATTGAGTCTACACTCAGGGTACATGATTTCCCTAGGCGAAGTAGGGCGAAACTAGACTTTGGCACAGATTTCACCCATAACTTATAATTCAGTAAAGCATCTAGACGTTTCAGTAATCACTACATATGATGGGTTTCTTCTGCGAAAGGCTACCACGCTGATCTAGCTGGTAATATCACATCCTCAGCCCTCAAGTGTTTTTCAAATGTTCACGTGCATCTAGCCCAGAACCTCTTACTCTAGCTGTGCAGGAGCAGGCCTGATCATAAAAGTCGGACACTGGTGGTTAGCACTCTCAATCTGTTATAAAAGAGGGAGCCTTCTCAGGCCAGGGGTATTGTGACAGGTAATTAGTACAAGCAGCGTCCTTCCCCACCCGTTCCTTTTCTCATAACAAGCCCAAATATTGTCAAATGGCTCTACTGTGATGGGAGGCTTTGATCTTCCTACTCGCCAGCAGAGTAACTAACTTGTCCTAGTAAGGAGAGCAAAAGCCTGTTATCTAACTGTGAGCGGAGTCAGATAATTCTGACAAATCTCCAAGTGCCAAAAGGATTACTGATATCACAAAACTGACATTGAGTCTGTCTTCACTTTGGGTACAATTTTACTCTAGGCTTGGTACCTCATTTGAATCACTAGAAGTAGGGCAAAACTATACTTTGCACAGATTTCACCCATAATTTATAATTGAGGAAAGCACCTAAGCTTTTCAGTAATCACTACATATGTGCACTATGAATCCCTACCCCAGTTCAGGCTACCTCTCAGATCTAGTCGGTAATCTCACATTCTCAGCCCACAAGTGTTTCCCATGTTCACGTGCATCCAGCCTAGAACTTCTTACCTTAGCTGCACAGCAGCAGGCGTGATCGTAAAAGGTGGACACTGGTGGTTATCATTCTCAATCTGTTATAACAGAGTTTACTGTGAGAAAACCTCAGATAGTGAAACTCATTCACAGCAAAAGACCAAAAACAGATAGTCCAAAAGCAAAAATATCAGGGGGATTAAGCAGGTTGCAATCCATTTGCTACTGTCGTTATCAGGTTTTGTTACCATGGTTCTGGCCATAAGGAACATGAGGGTGAGGAGACATAGGGTATACAAGGATCACACCTTTGCCTTTGTACACTGTCATACATTTCCATGTGTGCTTACTACGCTAGACTGCACACATTTTGCACTACAGCTACCCACACGGAATTAACATTTGTATTCAATTAGAAACCACTGGCACAGGGGCATGCTTTATTCAGCTAATTTATCTGGTTCAACACAACAGCTTCATCTTCCATCTGTGAGTGTTTGTGGCAAAACTGCAGAGATGTGTGGCTGTATGGTGAGTGTGCAGACTGAATTTGGTCCATGCCTACATTGTACTCGCTCAATACTGACATTACTAAGTGACACACACAAGTAACACCCAAAAAGGGAGCGCAAACCGTACAACATCAACAATGTGATTGGCAGATATACACAATTATATCTCTCTGCAAAAAACAGCAGGGGTCATGTGTGCACATGTAAATGAAGGCCTAATTGTGACCAAAAGCACTCTTTATGTGGAACACACAATGGCACATATTTACATAAGACACTTGTTAAAGTGGCAAGTTGTGTAAAAGTGAGCAACTCTTTGACAAAGCACTGTTCCTTGTATAAAATGGAGGTCTAGCAACACTTGTGCAAACATCTTTCCTACAATACGTAAATGAAATGGAGGCTATGACCCATCTGTGGCAGACAAATTCACATAGTGGCTATTGTGTGGTGCAGTTAAACATGACAGTTGTATTTCTCCACCATATTGCTTCTCTAAATGTTTTCAGGTTGTTATACCAATTTTCCTATATTTTATTGCCTATATTATGCTGGTCTCATATTTTAATATTTGGTATGTAAGTTTATGCAGGGTGCTTGTAGTAAGCACAATTCATATGTGTATATTTGTGGATTTCTTCACGCTGGTCAGAGTATACTTACGCTATCCTGTTTTAGGTTTAAACTTATAATAACTGATAAATCCCACTGAAATGGATGCAGGCCTCATCAGTGTAAACATATAAACACTTATAATTACTTGCATAGCCACAAACTAAAATGACATTCAAAGAAACCAAAGTGAGAGAGAGCGGGTCATTTTTATATCTTTCTGAAGGGACCAACACAATGTAACAATGTTATACAAGGTAATAGGAAGAAAGACTGGTCTAAAATTATTCTGATTGAGTTTTGATGTTTAGGGATGTGCCTAATATATTGTTCCTCCTTCTATTGTGTCGTCCAGTTTTGTGCGCTTGGATTAAAAATGCAACAATTAGCAGCAGGTTTTACGTCTGATCTAATTATTTCAATAAACTTTATTCGACAAAAAAGTCATAAAAGCAGCACATATATACAAATACATTATACATGTTAAAAAAAACAGTTATATAAATAGTTAAAACCTTTATCACCATGTTTAAAAATTAATTAAACTGCATACATTTTTTGCCGAAGTACTTTTGAGAATAAAATATAGGGGATAGATCACCTTGCATCACTAATTTCATTACAGACAACTCCTATACGACTTTTATCTTACTGATCAACTTCTTTTAATCACATAAGCCATGCCCATTTTAAGAATTTTGCCATGGCTATTGCTATTAGGAGGCTAGGGTCTGTACACAGTATTCTCAATGCCTCCTCATTTTTCCGAAATCCGATTATACGACAGGTAGGTTTTATCCATTTGTTTCTTGGGGACACATATAAAGGACAAAAGAACAAAAAATGACTCAAACATTCTATCTTGTCTTTACATTTTGGGCAATTATCGTCGCCAAAACCTGCCCACCTTGAGGTAAATGCCCCTATTGGTAAACAACCTATCCTAAATTGGAAATAGAGTTTACGATCCAATGGTTTTTCGATTGCATCCCAATACGGTTCCAGCGCAGGAAGGGGCTTAAATTGGAGGAAACGCCCTGCGAGATGAGAAGAAGCATTAGCAGCGCATTTTTCTGAAGTAATCATCTCCCAATATATCCTCTTCATTTCTATTTTGGAGGGAAAGACAGCATTTGTGGGGTCTTTCCATAAGTCCATCAGTCCCATTTATTCCTAGAAGGATCCTTATTGAGTTTAGCCAACTGATTTTATGAAAGTGGTCCTTCTCTATGAGGTCCTTGAGTCCCTTAGCATAATGATGTAGTTCCTCGGTTATCCAAAGTCTGCGCCAATATAATATTGGGCGCAGCATGGCTAGATCTTGGACTGATCTTTTACCAAGATCCCAAAACAGAGGGACTAAAGGGGTACTACGAGGTACATACGTAGCTTTCCTCATTTTCCAATGCCGTCAACTGCTTAACGTTTGTGAACCCCCACAATTCTGCACCGTATAGGACGGAGCCTAAGACTTTCATCCCATAGATCTCAAGTAATGGTCTAATCGGTTTTGTAAAAGATGACTTATATCTTTTAAGTAAAATGCCCGCCTGTTGTTTATGCCTTAGTATCATCATTTCTAGCTGGGCATTCCAACACATAAAAGCTTCAACCTGTTCTAGAGGGTTATTGTTCATATATAGCCTTCCCTTAAACCGTTTTACTGACTGGTGACGTTTGGGTTCAGTAAAGACCATAAATTTTGTTTTTGCGCAGTGTATTTCTAAACCACGCATATCACAAAAGTCAGTAAAACGCTGGAGCGCTCTTTGAAGACCACTTGGAGTCTTTGAAATTATTAGTGTATCGTCCGCGAACATAAGGATCGGGACGCGTTCTCCAGCGATCATGGGGGCATCAGTTGGGACCAGGGAAAGATATTTTGCCACCCCATTTATGAAGAGTGAGAACAGGATTGGTGCCATAACGCACCCCTGCCTCACTCCCCTTTTAACCGGGAATACATCTGTAACCTCACCCGGCTTGCCCCATCTTACTCTGGCATAAGTATCCTCGTGTAAGCGGGCAATCAAAGTCACCAACTCCAAGGACATGCCCAATTCCTCCAGTACTTTCCAAAGCTTCCCTCGCGGGACAAGTTCAAACGCTGCCCTGAGGTCGACGAAGACTGCGTACAATACCCCTTTGTCCAAGACAACTGTACGCCAGTATAGGACAACCAATCTAAAAACCTGATCTATCGTACTGGTCCTAGGTCGGAAACCTGCCTGCAGTGGGCTCAGGATATCCCCCTCGTCCACCCAGGCCTGTATCTTTCCCAGAACCAGTCGTCCCACTATTTTCTGTAACGAATCGTTCAAGCTAATAGGTCTATAATTAGCCGCAAGGGCCTTATCCCCTTTTTTATAAACAGGGACAATTTCGGCATCTTTCCAAGTGTTAGGAACAGCCATCCCCTGAGCAATGGCATTAGAGAGATAGCATATATACTGTCTCCATCTCTCTCTGTCACTAAGATATAGGTCCGCGGGTATACCGTCTATCCCTGGAGCTCGCCCCTTGGTCACAGAGTTCAAGGCACTATCCACATCCCCTAGACTAAAAACGGTTCCTTCATACAATTTAAAACCTGGGGCTATCTCACTTAGGTTTCCTTCTATACAGGCATACTGGGGCTTAAAATATTCAACCCAAGAATTTATGGGCACATTGTTTTGCGGAGTTTCAGCATTATCTCCTCCTTCCCATTTATAAGTGTTCCAAAACAATGCCTGGTTCTTAGTTTTACATGCAACTTTAAGGTCCTGCCACAGTTGGTCATCCCACTCCCTTTTTGCCTCATGGATCTTTTTCCTATAGTTACTGCGTGCCATTCTTATTATCTCAGGGTTTCTAGTCTTTAGGGCTGTACTCAATGCAGCACGAGCCTCCCTACATGTTTTGTTGTACCACTTATCAGATATTTTCATAAGTTTTGACTTAGTAGTACATAACTTGCAAAAGTGGGTTTTAAGATTAAGAAACAATTCTTTATGTTCGTCCTCAATTGGGCTATACTTTTCTTCATTACTAGCGCCAGTTCCAATTTTTTTTTATTTTTTATTTTAATTATTGATTACATTGTAGAGAGCCTGGGAATATTAAAATAATATTTGATCTTTTGACAGTGTTTAATGTTTGCAAAAATTAGTGAAATGGTAGGCTCAAAAGAAGAATCTTGGCATATATGTACTATCACATTTACCCACAGACACTCTTTAATACATCTACCCTCTTTTCTAACAAGTCAGTACTGATAGCAAGTCAACTGCGAAATGCCTGGAGCTTTAAACATTCAATGAAAGGTGTATTGATAAGTACTTGTGAAAAGAGTACTGTCACCATGCACATGGGATATTGGTGAAAACATGACACAAGATTTTCCACATACCAACAAAATTCATAGCTGCAAGGTGTCCCTATTGTTATGTGTGATATCTTCAGCTAATCCTGGCTTTTATCTAATTGCACATTACTGCTGGTGTTTTTGAGCACATAGTTACAATGTTAACAGCAACATTTGAAGTTCCAGGATACAAGGTGATGTTTGTTAAAAGGTCAGGACTGACTTAAAGTAAGACATTAGCAGTGGCAGTGGGGATACTTGGCATCTATGACTGTCCACACAACAGCACCATCTTAGTATAGTCAATCAAAGAGTGCAGAAAAGCAGAGGCTAGCATGCTTAAAGCATCACGTTTCTGATTCCTTAGAATGCAGGACTACAAATTAATTTGGCATAATTCAAAAGGATAAAGGTTTCACAAGGTACTATGCTGTTGACAGGGTTGACCACTCCTTCAATGTCATAATATCGAGTAAGGAGTAGGTGAATAACCCCCAACTTTGTCCAGGAATTTATTTATTGAAATATTTGAATATGGCACTCTTAATTTTTTTGATCCATTATTGTATATGTAAACGAGAGTCCTGACAGAGTGAGCGTGAGAGGTAATAAGATGTGAGAGAGGGTAGTGAAATGTGAGTGTGAGAGTGCTATACCCATACATTCTATGCTTAAAACAGCCTAAAATAAATCCATTTGACACACTGATAATGGGAAGACTCCAAATACCCTGCATTACTTCTCCTTTAAATTAAAATGTGCTTTATAACAATCACTACAAAACATGTTCTGTAAACACTTGAAAAACACAGTATTTGTCAATTTAGGGGCTAAACACCAATAAGGACTGATTTCAAAAAGGTTTGGAAAACACTGAAAAAACACCACTGAAATCCATAAGGAATAACACTGAAAACAGGACAGCCTAAGTATGCAGCCATGCTTCTGCATGGCAGATGAATTTTTATGTGTACATTATAAATCTCATAGCTGTTAAATGATTTTGTTTCATACTAGACATGCACATACTTGTTCATTTGAACTTGCACGTGACATAACATGCGGAGGTGTGATGTGGGTAATTGACCATGGGTACATTCCTAGATATCAGGCACTCAGAAGTGAGATTACTCATTGTTGTGCCATCCCTTCACCAGACTATTTCCAACCTGCTGATGTTCTCACCAAGTGGCTACAAAAATAGTTAAGAAGACTGGGAACCATTTTCATCATGAGACAGATATAGGTAGAAAGGTCTTCCTGAACATTTTTCCGTAATGACGAACTGTGCAATAAAGCGGAATGATACTGCAGCAGATGTCCATAAAAATTAGAGTTGGGAAGGGAAGAAGTGCTAGCCTGGGCAGACCTTTTCTGATCTCCATGTCCAACTGAGAAAGAAATATTTGACATCCACAACACAAAACCACGCGAATATTAATATGGAGTCTGAGCATGGCAATACCAAATAACTCAATTTACTGTGGTGTATCTTTAAGAATGCATTGCAACATAATTTAAAAACATAGGAGGTGATTTACATATCTCACCATCTACAGAGTGTATGAAGGGTGACCAGAATTACAATTGGTGGATGCTGACATTGGTCTAGTGTTTGTTGATCAATTATTTCCTTTATGGATTTGAAAGCTTGATAGATGGGAGACCAAACTGCAGTAGATAATGTTCCAATTTATATGTTTAAAGTTAAGGAATGTTCATATGTATGTCTGACTCTTGATATGGTAAACAGAAGCCAGCTTCTTGGCTCCACTGCCTTTGCTGAATGAGATACATTATGACACCTACAACTGTGTTTGAGATACATTGTGATTCTTACTCCTATGTTCTTGTAGTGAAGCAGCTGCCTGAGATAAATACTGTAGCCTACATATTGTTAACAAAAACATTGCTCTATTCCGTCTAGAAGTTCTATTAACTCCAATGGTGCAATAATTTCATAAAAGACGTTTAGGACATATTATTTTTGTTCAATGATATTTAGGCCACAATATTCTGTTACCATATCACATGCTATCACAGTAGAACATGCTTTTGGAATCTTATTGGATCTTCCATCAAGAAGTTATTCACACAAGTTTAATTTCCTCACACAATGTAGACACGTAGCTGTCTTGCATCTACTTGTCACGTATAACATTATACATATTGACTTCCCTGAAAACTATATGTATGGAGAACAATGGGACCTGCATGTAAGAACTAAGGGGGTCATTAGGATGGCGGCCGGACAAAAGTATTTGGGACCCCCTGCCTACAAGACAGCAGTCCCACAGGGCAAATTAGGATGCTACCGCCACCGTGGTGGTCGCATTGCCCATGTTTTGCATTGTTGCGGGTTGTCTGCAGCACCCGCCACAAGCCAAAACAGACACCGCACACATATCCCTGCACTACGTGGCATGCACCACGCAGTGCCTACCACATGGTGTAGGGATATGTAAGGAGGTGCCACCCAGGGCCTATGTCCCTGGCCCAGGAGGTTGGGGGGCCTGCTACAGGACCCCAAATCCATTTCCACCTGATGTTTTGCAGAACGACTGGCAGAAATGGATATTGTAATCCCTACGGCGGTGCCTAACAGGCACCACTGCAATTCTGGGATTCCAGGGAGGTCCAACACGTGGTCGGATGCAGACCGACTGTCGGGACCATGGCGGTCAGTGTTTCCGACCGCCACAGCCTGTCGGTGGTAGTCCTTCAGCCATCGTAATGAGGTCCATAGTATTGCAAATATGTATCATACACATGGGTCCTCTGCAGGGTTGTCAGTGCTCAAATAGTGCCACGCCTCTCCCACCTACTCTCTAGGTGTCTCTCCTTCAAACAAATCTTCTCCTAGGATGACAACAGGTGACACATACATCACTGATGTTTCTAATAGGACACATTAAACATTTGCATGTAAGAGCTGTTGTGTACATAGCCTTGAATGAGGAGAGAGGGAGAATCACTCTGGGCATGGGTCCACATGCCACATGTGCACAGACTGCAACACCGTGCCTGGTGATGACTCACAAAGCCCATCAACAACATACTTCCAAATGTAACACTTCAGCATGAAGTAGAGTGCATACCATTGTCATAAGTAAATTGGAGTTCGTAGAGAACTGTGTATCCAATGCACTGTTGTGAATCCCCCTTCAATACAAAGTATTTAAACCTGCTTCAACCTTAGCTATGCTTAGTGGCCCAAAATAAGTGTTGTTGGTCAAAGGCCTCCACATAGTGCCATAGAAACAGAGGGTCAGTTATGTCTCACATGAAACAGATATTGTGCCCTGTGGTACGAAAACGGTATACTACTATAGTGTGTGGTTCCAGCCCCCCTTCAAACTCCTACAGACCAACTACACATGGAGCTGTGTTATGCGTATTTATGGTAGGTGGGCATATATGAATACGCATGTGGACACCATGACTTCAATGTCTGGCCTTTCAAAGATTTAGGTAACCATAGCAGTGTATAACATCCTGGATTTTTTATTACCAAAATTGAAAGTCAAACCCTCCTTTCTAACATAGGTTGCGGTGTAATAGCTTTATCAAACAAAAATCAGTTACCCTCAGTATGCAAGCAATGTATCCCAAAGTGTTTTAAACACAAATATACGTTATCTTTTATTCATAAAAAAGTCTATACAATATGAAAATCCCATTTAACATAGTATTCATACATTATATAATCTTTTTTATACCCACAGTGCATCTATAGCTACCTCAAACCCAACTGTTTTATACACTTCATCTTTTTTTAATAACATTGGTGGCTCCTGCTTAATGGCATTTCTGAAATCTAGTGTGGAGACAACTAGAGACTGGACCATTGTTTTAAGATGATCAGTGGAGATGAGGTGACAAATCTTCTTCAAGGTGTGCAAGTGGAAACTGGTAGATTTAGTCACGTTGTTTATACAACAGATTTATGTTAGAGATGAGTTTAGGGTGAAACCTGCAGAGCTGGCAGATGGTGTCAAAGATTGTATGAAACCCTCCAGTTTCCAGGAGATTAGAATCAAATTAGTCTTGAAAGATGTGGAGACAAGGAGGAACACTGTTTTCTGTGGGCATAGTTGGAGGAATTTCTCACTCATCCGGGGTTCTAATTAAAACAGTCTAATAATCTAAATTTTTGGAAATAATCTCGAAATAATAGTTTAATAATCTAAATGCCATAAATGTCTAGAAATAATCTATAATGTGAACAGAAGGTTATGTAACAAGAAAAGGATCAAATGTATCAAAACAATTGGGTATAAAAATAAATATTGAAGACCTATGCATATAATAAATAATAAAAAATGTATGAGTATTATATCAAATGTTAAAAGGGGATTTTATTATTGTATTTATTTTTTATGCATAAAAGCTAAATTATTTTATTCTACAAAACGTTTGTGAAGAAAATTCTTTGCAAAGTGTGAAGCTCGTTTATTTTTGTTTAATAACATACTTGATTGGCCATATCAATAATTAACTTAAGTGGAATATGAGAGTGTTATATATGGGCAAACATGGCATGTGTTATTAGCTCCACATACGTGCACTTAACTTCCTCAGTTATGTACTATATGGCAAAGCAGGAGGAGTCCATTCAAGAGGACTTAACTGACTAATAAACTTTCAGTTATGAATAAAGCACATTACACAAAAGTACTGTGTATCATAGATATGGCCAAAGTCTACGTGAAAAGATAGAGAGAATGTCAGTGCACACTACGGGGCCAAAATGATGCAGCCGTAAAAGGCTCCGACCCTATGTCAGAGCCTTTATGCATAGTAAGGGGCCAGTCAGTTAACTTTACCACTGCCTCATTACAATGGAGGCGGTCTTAAAGTAAACCTACTGGTCATTCCAGCTGGCTTCCGAAGGGCTCGGAGAGCCCGTCGGCCAGTCAGAATACAGCCTGTGATCTCAAGGGCGGGCCTTTCCGCCCTTGAGATTACAATGTCAGGTTTCGGCAGCCTTCTCGTGCAGGCCTTTCCGAAACGGAAAGACTGTTGAAACTCGACTTTGGGGGCCCCCAGAAGGGTCTCCTTGGATGCATGACCTCCGGTTGGAGGCGGAGGGGGCACCTATGATGCCCCCTGTTCCCTGTACCCCGTGGCAGGCACATAAGGGTGCCTGCCACGGGGTGCAGGGATGAACTACACCTCCCATTTTACTATGGAAGCATGCATTTCGTCCGGTTTAAGGCCGGAATGCATGCTGCCATAGTATAGTGTAGGAATGCGACCATCCTAAAGGAGCGGTCGGGGACCGCCGACCGGGTGTCGGTCGGTCACATTACAGATGCGATGTCGGGCGAAGTGATTCCGCCCAACATCGTAATGACCCCCTACGTGTACAAGGGACACCCTTCAGGGCACCAAGTGGTTAGGCTTGACACTGAATGATAAACGTTTGGAAGATGGGCAGTGTTTCATGATGTCAATGAAAAATGATGTAAGCTGCAAGCCTCTGTCACACTGAAGTGACAATTCTGTGAGCAGGCGCTATTTGATCGGTGGAACAGGCCAGACCATTTACCAAGCAGAGGAGACATCCAGCCCTGGGCAGGATCATACATCATCAAGCAAGGATCAATCTGTGTACATGAGGGCATCAAGAAGCTTTACCTTCTAGGTATACAAGAAGACTAGTATGGATGGTTAACTGATGGAAATTAGCAACGCCAAGGAGGCAAATATTGGAGAATGTCCATCCCTTATAATTTATACGTGTAGTGCCAGAGGTGTAGGTCACATGATGACCATCGCCACCAACAAGGATGTCTTCTGACCAGGCTCCACACTTTACCTGACCACCAACCCAACAGCTGGCAGCTCCCAGCAGTCTTCTTTACCCATAGCACCTTCTCACCTGGTCCTGCAGTGCTGCTTTTGTGGAAATCAGCAGGCAATGGAAGGCCTTGGGCTTTGGGCAGTAGTAACCTATATTGAAAGCCCTATCAGATTACAGTGCCTTAGGAAGTGTTTTGCTGTGTTTCAGGCTCAGATTCCTCTTGCCCACTTCTACCTAATTCAAGACCAACATAGGTACAGAAAGGGCACAAAGTGCCAGTTTAATGCCAATTTTAAGGAATCCAGACAATTAAAAGAAGAAATCACTTCCTTAACCCAGTTTGGAAGCGGTTAAATAACAATTAATGCCATGTATGGTGTCCTTTTTATTTATTTTTTATTTTATAGTTTGAACATCATTGTGTTCCTTCCTATCCTGCCGATGACTTGTGCACCATCGAACATGGGTCAAAAAATTGACAAAGATCCCTAGGACCAGTACAAGATGTTATCTCATGTCTATTGAACTTGTATTACCCAAGGCCCCACACCTATTACTACTCAACCAAGAACATTACTTTTTTCTGTTGTTCTTTGGTGTTCCTTTCAATGCATATGCCCTTCAATAGGCATTGAGCACCATGTGTTCTTCACTACGTCATTAGCACTCTTTATTTGTCACTGCTATGACTCATGCTAACTCCACACACGTTTGCAATGTCACTTGATTCTTTGTTGGATTACACCACCATGTTCACGGGCACACTTGACTTTTGCATCAAATTCATTATTAGGGCAGGCTCTAGGGCGGTGCCACCGGTGCCACCGCACCGGGTGCTGACTTCCAGGGGGGCGCCGTGTTTGCAAGTTTATTATTATTTTAAAGCACCTGCTGCCGCGTTCCTTTCCTTCAGTAATTTCCAGGCAATCAAAAAAAAAGTCAGGATAACTCCTGTGATTAATGTTCTTCCTGAAGAGAGATCGGAGTTGTGTTTAATTGTGGTTTTTACTCACCATACTAACGCAGAGGGTTAATACGCCTGTTGCAAAAAATAAGTACTGTGCAGATTACAAAGTGCACAGAATGTTAATGTCAGTGGGTTACTGCTTTTAAAAGAGACATCAATTTGTTACTTGCAATTTAGAAGTTAAAATTCTAATACAGAGTTGTTAACTTTTATCAAAGAATTGCATGCACACTGCAAAGTACAGATTTCCGCAAAGATTAATGTTGCAAAAAGGATTAATTTGGGTAGAAATCTATTCTTATTATTAAAAAGAACCCCTAACTATGATGTTCCTTTTTAAATTCTGAGTTTATGCATCTCTAGACCAAGCACTATTAAACCATACTGCCTACCAGTATTGATTGTGTATCAAACAACAGGAGCAAAAACCCATAAACCTCGTTGAGAATAGGGTAAGTATATGAAAGACAGCAACAATTTCTCAACAGGTATCATTTAAAGAGGACAGTTAGGAATGCATGTGCAAAACATTACAAGAAAGAAGGGGAGACTCTAAATCTAATTTTTCAGTGCCTCCTCGCCGATGCAATCCCGGACACGGCTCGTTAGCTGATATTTTGCAACTATTCAGCACCGCTCTTATTATGAAAACCCAGGCCTGATGATGATCCCAAGTAACTGGATCGAAACGCCGTCAACCTATCAGCGCAATTGATGGTGCATTTCTCATGTGGTTCTTTGAATAACTGCCTATTAATTACTAAAGAATTGCGGACTTCTGACTAGAGCCTCTGATTTCACTGTACATTTCACCTCACTTTGCGCCGTTCCTAGCTCATTTCACATTGTCACTTGCATCCCCACACCGTTGTGCCACAAACACACTCGTGCCCCAAGTACAATTCGGGTTGTTCACGCAAAGGTATTTCGCTTGCAGTGCTGTTACAACTGTAATTTGTCCTTCTTTATTTATTTATTATTTGTGGCTTTGCCCTTGTCATTACTGTTTGTTGAATACATGATGCCATGTGCACATTTTTCAAAGAAAACCGATTGAGAGTCTCGCCTTCTTTCTTGTAATGTTTTGCACATGCATTCCTAACTGTCCTCTTTAACCCTTTCGATGCGCATGACGGAGCGGTTCCGTCATGCGCGTCGGTTGCGCTGTGCGCATGACGGAACCGCTCCGTCATGGCCCTGCCCGAGCACCGAACCTTCAGCACAGTGCGGAAAACCGCGCCGCGCTGAAGGGGTTAAATGATACCTGTTGAGAAATTGTTGCTGTCTTTCATACCAGTATTGATGACATGTGACTTCTACACCTTGCAGTCCGCTGTCTTATGTAACATTTCCTATATACTGATTTACAAACTTATGATTGATTGTCGCTCTGTAATGTGTGTGTGATGCAAAGTGCTCAGACACCCTACACTGGTATGAGAGGCGCTATATATGCATCTGAGAGAGAGTGGTTATGGAGACTTGGGCACTGTTAAAGGGTGGTGGTGAGGGAATCCGTGTGTGAGGTGGTCATTGGGGGGCGCTAACAAACATCGTCGCACCGGGCACCACCGGGCACCACCAGCTCTAAAGCCGGCCCTGTGCATTATTGCAAAGCATTGATTGTTTGGGCAAAGCGTAAGGGTATTGATAGGAACCTAGATGAGCAAACCATGTTTTTATTAATTGTTATGTTGTGTTAATTAATGCCTCTTTTTCAGTCTTTTATAACATCTTCTGCTTTGTCCTTCTGAAAAGGGCCTTGAGTCCCTCACGTGTAAACAGAGAGCCAGAGGCCACTGTTCAACCTTGATGCGTTTCAACGACATATTCACGTTTACTTTTTATGACTCTGTCTTTGTGCGGGTGCCTGTCGGTTCCTGATTCAACCGGCCCCTTTTTTGTGCTTTGCGCAATTTCAATGGTGCACTTGAAAAATGGTGTCAAAATCTCCTATACATTTTTATAGGGCGCCCGTATCCATCTTTTTAGAGAGAGCAGCTCTGCTTTGAATGTGTTGTTTACTTGTGAAAACATGTGACGAGGAAGCCACTGCGAGGAAGTACCTGTACTGGCTGTACAGTAGTTGGTAGCTGAACTGGCAGCCCGTCCACATCACAGGACTCTTACAGTGTTTCTGTTTGAACAGCCGCACTGAGTAAACATTCGAGTTTCTTGCCGAGGTCCATCAACACACCCGTGCACTGAATGTGGAGCGTTAATTCCCCAATGACAGAGACGCTGAGACATTTTAAGAGAGATATTCAGTAAACGCTGCTGAGGGAATCCTTTTGGAATGGGCCATTAAACTGAGGTAGATACAGTACACTCTACCTATTAAATAAATGAACCTCTGTGCCTTTCTGCACTCACAATAAATCTCTCCTGCATTGTTTTAGCCAGGAAACTTTGGAAGTGTTTTTAGGGACAGAAAGAACAAACAGTAAGAACATTAGCACCTGGACTGAATCTAAGAAGCTGGTTAAAATGCCAATTTACCACCTATCTCATTTAAACCTGTATACACATGAATATATAATATATAATATAAGTAAAGTGGGAAAAAGGAATGCATGGCGGATTCTCAGAAAGCAACTCTGATCTGAAGACTCGGCCACAAAGCGAGAGAATATAATGTAGCAGGTTATGGTACTAGAATTTGTTCAGAACATTTAAGCCGGTTTTATGACTTTGTTGCGCTTTTGATATCTAGGCACCCTTTCTTCAGAGGTCTGAGATTTCTTATCCACCGTGTAATTGAAGTTTGATTTTCTTCAGTTTTGTTATTGAGGTGTTGCGATGTAGGTCAGATGGTTTGATGCATTGTTTAGTAATTGCGTTGTGCAGTTGTCGTGCATGGGTCCATGTGCCCTGTGCCATGTGCCATGACGCTGCCGGTTACTATGAGGAATAAGGTTAAAATGTTGGTTGTCTATTAACTTTATGTCTGCACTCAGGGGTGCAAGGCTAGCTGCCCAAGATGGGGCCACATAATCAGAACTCTCCCGGACTCTCCCGGCCCTCCTTACACCTTCCCTACCTCTCTGTTAGCTGCCGACCAGAGTGGCGTCCGTGGACCGTGTCTGCCTGGACCACCCCTAGACATTGTTGAGCATCGGCCGGTGTTGCTGCCACAGAGTGGCGCGGTCCTGCGCCTGGGGTCTGGGCGGTTGTGGGACAGGCCGTGCGGTTGCTCCTTGTTGATGTGAAGTGGGGTGACGCCGAAGTTGGAGTCTGCTGGCCCCCTGGCGCTTAAAGGAGAAGTGATGTACTGTGCCGGGGGCTGGCATTGGGGCTCGTGCTTGGCTACTGCCTTCGCGGGACCTTCTGGTGATGGCCTGCGCGTGACAGGGGTACCACCTGGGTACTTGCAGTGTCTCATTGTTTTGCTGGTCATGCTGCCCACCCCGGACGAGGATAAAGACATTGTCCTAAGCTGCACTTCGAGGACTGTGAGTACGGTTGGGCATATACTGATAGGAGGTCTGCCCTGGTGCCTCAAGGCCTGCCCTTGGAGGTGTGGGGTGGCTCGGGAGGGAGTATCAGTGAACCCTGTTACTGGCCCAGGGTTGGAGCGGACATCCTGTGAGTCCCTGCATCTCCCCTCCCCCCAAGACTGTCTGATATGGTTTAAGGTCTCCTCCTTCAACTGGGGAAATAAGTGTGGACACTGCCCAATGAACTGAGCACTCTCTCAGCAAGGATCCATCACCTTTTCCCTGGGTGTTGCAAGACTCTGTGAGTATATAGTCGCTCACTCTGTTGCGGGAGACTGTACTCAGCACTGTCACCTCTGTGGGCAACAGTTGCTGTGTTTGGGAAGTGAGTGTACAAGTTGTTACCCGAAGAGCAGCTACACGACTACACCCCATCGCCAGAGTTGATCCATCAGAAAGGTGCTACCAGGCCCTACTTCCTGTACTACACTCTGTGACTCCCTAAGACCCTCCTTATAGACCGGGAGACAGAGGGGCTAGTAGTGGTGAATAGCCAGGCAAAGACGGAGACTGCGGCCTCGCAGTGCACACAATGACCTTCGTAGTATAATCTTTATATCCCACCGATGCGCTATGTCTGTTACTCACCATCATTCTTGGTTCCAGCGTAACTGCGGCCTGGGTGACCAATATTGGGCACACTAAAACAAAGTCAAGAGCCCCTTCGGTCCGCATCCACTCTCACTCCTCGCCATCAGAGGGCTCACATACTCACTCCTTACCAGAGGGCAACACCTCTCCAGCTTGCCGCGTGGACAAATTAGAAGTTATACTTCAAGAGATCCGTGAATCTCGAGGAGCCAAAGCGCAGCAGTTGGGGGTGATGACTACAGACATTTTACTTTACTGAAGGATGACCACTGTAAATTGACAGACCGGGTTAAAGCCACCAAATCAGTACTGGAAACTCTTGTCCCATGCTCGAAGGAACACAATGCCCAGATTTTGCAGCTGTACCAACAGGTGGAGCTACTCCAGGCTCTTGTGGAGGATGCTGAATGGAGATCCTGTAACAATCCCTGCATCGTGGGACTCCCTGAGGGAACGGAGGGTCCCCACGCGGCACTATATATCGAAGATTGGCTCAGAACGGAGGGGGCCTGGCCGGTCTATCTGAGCTGTTCTCTGTCGAGAGGGCACTTCAGGTCCCTTTCAAAAAGCCCATTCCTGGAGCAAATGCTCACTGTGTTATCGCTAAAATCCTCAATTTCAGGGACCGTGATGTGATCCTACAAGCGGCCGTGACAGTGGCCCCCTACTGGTTAATGATTCCAGGGTTTCCATATTACCTGAATATACAATGACTGTACAACAAAAACGTTCCTCATTCCATGACATTAAAACCCACTTACGTACAGCTGGCCTCACATATGCCCTTCTTTTCCCGACTAAACTTAAGATACTCCACGGGCAATGCTCCCACTTCTTTGATACCCCTGAGGGTGCCTTAGAATGGCTGGCGCAGAATTTTCCAGACTCCGCAAGACGAAGCCTTTAGGATGCAGTGCCGCTGAGGTCACAGCGTGCCCCCTGTAGATGCAGGAGGGAGCTCACTACACAGCACAGTGTCCAGGGAGTGCCTTCCCCATGTCAAGCCCTGGATGGCCAACAGGAAGTGCTCCGCTCAGCATCAGCGCTGAGGTCCACCCGTCTGCCCATCAGTTCAAGTTAATCGCAGAACAACACCTCAGACACGGATTCCGCTGGTAGTGTGCCTCAGTTTCCCCGCACTTGAGTAATGATCCTTTGAAATAATCACTGAAATTTGATACTTTAAGCCAGCGCCTACCTGCTATCATCTGGTGACAGGGTATCTTGATGATGCTTGGTATGTGCTGCTGACATTGGTGTATGTAGACTGGACCGCCACTGTGATTAACTCTATTCATGGCCAAGACTAGCCGTATGATGTCATGTTTGCATCCTTGCCTGATGGGCACTTATATGTTGGCTACGGGATTGTACCTTAAACCTGCACTTATTCTGGTCATGGGTCCTGTCGGTTTTGGTTCTTCTACTCATGTTTGCACTCCACTCACTCCTGATGAGAGGGTTTGTCTACCTGTCCCTATTGTGAATGCACATATTATTTTAAGGATTATATTATTTCTATATGGTTTCAAGTTTGGGTGAACGACGAAGAATCGCTGGAGAGAGTATTGTGGGATTGTTTACTTATTTACTTTTTGAGGGGGTCATTTCTTGTACTAACACTAGGAGTCAGGCCTGGTGGTATATCTGTTCTACATTTTCTCAGATTTGCTATGTCTACAGTAACCAAAGCCTATACCCATATTACTTGGAATGTCCAGGGCATAAGTTCAATCCACAAATGGCACAGAATACTTGCTCAATTACACAGATGCCGCGCACAGTTAGTATTCTTTCAGGAGACACACTTGGTGTCCTACGAAGCACATGAACTCAGTAAGCGATGGAGAGGGCAACTATACCACCTATTCCGCATTTTCCAGAGGGGCAGCTGTGTGGATACGAGCCGGGGTCCCATTTGTAGTGTTGTAATCCAAGATAGATACTCGGGGACGCTATGGCCTACTAAGGGGCACACTTGATGGGGAAAAGGTAGTCCTAGGATGTGTATATGCACCCAACTCAAACCAAGCGGAATTACTGGCCCACTTGTCAACCTCACTGGTGGATTGGTCACAATTCCCCTGGCTCCTGGGAGGCAATTTCAATGCAGTGTTAGACACAAACCTGGACCACTCCCATCCCCCCTCCCAGGAGCATCTGTAGTACATAAAGCTAAGGAACTGCGCCACTGGGTGGACGGGTGAAACTTAGTTGATATATGGAGAGATCGTAATATAGGTCTCTGCGAATACACCTTTTATTCATATCCCCACACCTTACACTCCCATTTGGTAGGCTCCTCTTTACACAGAGTCTGGTCCCCTCTGTTTCCCACACTACGTATCTCGGTAAATCAATATCTGATCATAATCCCCAGGAACTTACACTTAATTGGGAGCAGGTACCTTCTCTCATGCCAACATTTCATTTACAACCTCAGCTACTAGAAGACTCAGTGTTTAGGACCACATTGGCTACAACCATCACCACATACTTCTCTGAGAACACTACCATAGCTTCCTCCCAATTGACGGAATGGGAAGCCTTTAAAGCGGTGCATCACTCGGCACAGTGGTGGGAGCTATACGCGATGTCACAAGGGACATTACAAAGCTTGAGAGCAGACTGGGCCATCTGGAGGTGGCAGCTCAACAAAATGGAGGAAATGCAACAGAGTTGAAGGAGGCTAGAATCCAGTATGCTGAACCTCTAGAGCGACTACGTTTAATAAATCAGAGGGCATATATACAACAGACACATGCTGAAGCGGCCAGGTCGGACACTATGTTGGCCAAATTAATTCACCTAGCTCCTTCCCCCAAACCCATATTGTCCCTTGTTACGCCCGCACAGAAATTGGTAACTACGCAGGTAGAGATTAATACAACGTTCCGTAATTATTATGCGGTACTTTACTCGGCACCGTTGCCCCCCACCCCGGGGGAGCTCTCTGACATTTTGTCTTGTGCGTCCCTACCCACTATTACTGACACTGATAAAGAGGACCTAGCATCTCCTATTACGGTTAATAAGATATGTGGGGCCATCAAAGACTTGGCTAGTAACAAAGTGCCAAGCTCGGATGGCCTCCCAAAATAATTTTATTCCACCTTTGCATCACAGTTGGTTCCACAATTGGAGAAACTTTATATTGTGTCCGTCATGGAGGGTTCACTGCCACCTACCACCAGAGAAGCACTGGTGACGTCCCTTCTGAAGCCAGATAACCTGCTTGCCGAATTGACCTCGTACAGACATCTTTCAATTCTTAATAAGGAGTATAACATTCTCCAGTAAAATCCTAGCCAGCTACCTGTTTCCATTCCTCCCACGGTTGATACATACAGACCAATGTGGTTTTGTGACTCACCGAAATACCTCTTTGAATATACATCGACTATTTGAGATAATGGCTGCAGCCTGTAACCAGTACCCCTATTATGGATGCCTCTCCTTGGACATACGGTAAGCTTTTGACACCCTGAGGTTGGATTTTATGCTGGTGACCTTTGCTCTGGTATGGAACTACCCCGGAGTACCTTCAGTAGGTAAAACTGTTATATTCCTTGCCCACAGCCAGGGCCAAAACAGGCCAACACATTTCCCAATCTTACCAAGTTCAAGTTTCAAGTTCAAGTTTTATTTATTTATGCTCTTGGAACTCCAAAGAGATCCACATAAATTAGATAACCAACTACATATAAAAGTTTTATGCAACAAGTTTCTTATACATTAGGAGATAATTAAAATATCCTTTATGCCCAAAACACTAAAACATCAAGTTAAAACCAAAGTTAATAATGACTTCCTATATATAATTTTATACAAATTTATAAAACACTTAAAAAAGTAAAAAATTCTATAACAAAAAATTTCATTTGGTGGCTCATAAATAGAATCCATTAGTGCCGATGCTGAGAGGATAGATAATTGTAGGCAGATAGGTCTCATCCATTTACGTCGATGCAATAGTAAAGCGGGACAAATAAATAACACATGATTAACATCCTGAATGGAGTCATTACACAGATTACAGATCGGGGAGGAACCATACCATTTAGTCAACACATTATTTAAAGGAAGCATACCCTGTCTCAATAATAGCCAGAAGCGGCGCACTCCATGGGGCAGGTTCCAGGAAATATAAGCCTGTGCGTCATTTATCTTACAGGAATCTATAGACGGATGGATACCCCTCTTTTGGGTGCGAGCGTCCCTATCCCTAGTAAAACTTAATTCCCTGGTGGCCTGTTTCAAGATGGCCCTTAATTGATATGGAGAGAGGGAAAAAAGCAGAGACTCATCTAATTGAAGCAAATCAACCGCAATCCTGAAATTTTTAAGAACTAATGACTGTTCCTTCAGATATTCTAATATTTCTTTCTGGATTAAAAATCTTAATGTGCCAGGATCACCCTTTACCAGGCTTGCAACCCATCGCACTATCCCCGCAAGACCCTGTACCCAACTGCTTCTTATACCAAATTCTAACCTTAGGGCAGCCACTGGGCAAGCAGAGTTGACTGAGGCTAGGCTCCTTAAGATTTGTCCTTCTGTTGTATTTAAAAAGCCCAATTTCTTTATGTCAAGCAATTCAATATCATATAACAGAGAAGCAGGTATTTTTGCACGGAAAACCTCTAATAAGAATGAGAAATGTCTTTTTCCAGTAGATCTATAAAGGGAGCCCAAACATTTTCCCTGCGTGGTAGCTTTACAGATGTTACTTTCTATATGGGCTTTATCACTTAGATTGCCACACTCTACTTTTCCCAGGAAAACATAAGATTTTACAAATTCCAATTTTTGGCCACCCACAGACCATACAAAATTCCCATACTGCATCTTTTTTCTTCCGTGCATGCACATAATTTTACTTTTAGATATATTAATCTTTAAATAGTGGGCTTCTGCAAATTCATGTAATGCCTGCAGACGACTATTTTATCCCCTTGGCGTTAAATCCAGTATTAATATGTCGTCTGCATAAAGTAAACATGCAATCGGTTTTCCCCCCAATAACGCGGCAATACCCTCACTTTGAACCAGATTGTGAGGAAGATCAGAAATATATAGGGAGAAAAGTAAGGGAGCTAATAAACATCCTTGTTTAGGCCATTTGCAGTGGGAATGGTTTGGGAGAGAGCTCTTTCCCCACCCATTAGGACTCTGCACCAAGTATCCATATGGAGAGCCCGAACTAACTCCAAAAGGGTAGCCGGCATACCCAGGTCTGACAATTTTCTCCACAGCAAGAAACAATCTACTTTAGCAAATGCGGTGGAGAAATCTATAAAGGCTGTATACACTTTTCCTCCTCTAACCTTGACATATTTTTCAGTTATTACCTGTAATGCAGTTAGGTTATCAATTGTTCCATGCCTTGTCCTAAACCCGGTTTGCTCCAACGGTAACAATTTTTCCGCAACCACCCAATCATTAATCTGGGACAAAAGGCATTTTGCAAAAACTTTACCCACTGCATCAAGAAGTGCAATTTGTGGAGCTTCCCGATCTCCTTTCTTAAATAAAGGGACTATTATACTGCCCTTCCAGGAGGGGGGAACCAATTTATTTGCATAGCAGTGCTTGAACACCGGATAGAGAATCTGACTCCACAGTACACTATTTTGTTTTAACACTGTGATTGGTAATTCATCGGGGCCCAATGGTCCGGAGGAGCGCATCTACCTAATCGCCATTTCTATTTCCTTTTCAGAAGGTTGAATCATACGGTATAATAGCTTCCATTAATACAACATACTTATTTACCATTGAATTACCAGCATACAGAACCTGAATAAAGCTAACCCATTTCTGCTCCTCTATGGTCACAGGAAGTGATCGTGATCTAGCTCCACATCCCTCCCCGATGAGAGACCAAAAGGTTTTTACCTGGCCTTTAGAAGCTGCTTTTCTCAATTTAATCCAAATGTTATCCTGCCTCTCTTTTCTTCTTAACCTTTACCCGAGTCCTCCTCCTTTTTAATAGTAATATTCTGTGATAACGTTCAGAGGAGTAATTCAAGTATTGTTTCCTAACTAGTTTATTTATTTTGTTATTTAACGGCAAGAGAGGTCTAGGGACTACTTTAGGGCTTTTTTTTAGATTCACCTTCTTTGCAGTTTCTACCACTTGATTCATAAATGTATTAAAACTAACAATTTCTGTTCCATTCCAAGTAGGCAAGTTCACTACAGTGAACTCTAAAACATTGTCCAGGCCCAATATGGCTTTATTATCCCAATAACATCTCCCTGTTTTCTTAGAGAAACTAACAGACTCACCATTTAAAGCCCATTGATCATGCAAAGATACATTTAAATCAATAGTAAGAGTTAATACTTTATGGTCACTGCAGGAAGAATTAAAGACCTTTAGGTCTTTTAATAAATAGAAAGAAGAACTTCCAACTACCACAAAGTCTAAGAGAGATTCTCCATTCTGTGTTTTACAAGTAAGGTTGCCGGTGTATCTAAAGGAAATCTTCCATTTACTATAATGCCATCAACCTTCATCAGTTCATCCATAAGCATTTTCCCTCTCTTATTAGTTCTAATGTTTTGTGGAAAGAACGCTTGAGGGATCTACATAGATTCTTCTTTTTCTTGGTTTCGGAATCTTTCCAAAGTAGAATTGGAGATTTTACAGTTCAGATCCCCTACTAGAACTATATGAGGGGGGAATTCTACATTATTAACTTTTTTAATGTAGGAGAAAACCGCCTATAAGAGAGCATCATGAGAAGCATCTGGAGGAATATAGGCATTTATCAACAATAGTGGAGGACTTTTGTATTATTATCAAGATTATTCAACATTATTGCCAGAAAAAGATTATTAGGATCTTTATAATAGTCATAATTCCATTTTATCTGATTAGACAGTAAACAAGCAACCCCTCCCTTTGCGTGTCCCCTCCTGGACGGGGTTGCTTTACAGTTAAAATAAAATAATCCTTACATAGAAGTTCCTCTGTACACCAGGTTTCCTGAAGACAGATCACATTTGCGTCTAATGCACTTAAATATTGTAACTTTTCTCTACTATTCTTTATTCCTGCAGCATTCCAAGATATTATTTTTAGTTCATTGCTAAAAGGATGGCAGTTGTAGATGTTTACTGTTAGGCCTACTCGATAGCACCCTGGGTAGCCAATTCCATTTTGGGCTCTCTTCTTTAGAATTCCACTTAAAAGAAAGGGGGGGACATGCTTTAAATTTCACTTGTCTACTATTTTTTGTAATACAGATTTTAATTCCTCTATTTCATGCAAGCAATCTCTATCATCTGAAAGTGAGTAAATTGGCGAAAACCTATTCTCACGTGCTCTATTTCTGGATATCTCAAAGAATGGAATTACGTCAATCCCCCTGCTTTGTAAGCCCTCTGACCATTGTAAAATAAGATTTACAATAATTTTGGAGTTAAACCTTACCCTCGACTTATAGCCTGCTTCTGTATTTAAGAGGGAGACTAAACTTATATCACTACTTTGTATAAGTTTCAAACTTTCAATCTCCGAGAGACATTTGAGAAGCAAAGTCCTATTTAATATTTAAATCTATATCAAACAGAGGGGTAAAATCTAACTGAAATGTATCCATACTTTCCCAGAGGGGTTCAACACCAATTTTCCCTGCATTATCTCTCATTTTTGTAATGTCAGGGAAGGGGACAGCTAGGTGCTTAAGTACTGATGAGGGGGAAATAACAGGCCTCGACTGCTCCACTGTTGTAAGTAATGGGAGCCCTTCTATTACAGGGTTGGCACAATCTCCTATAGAATATGCAATATTCGAAGGGGGGGGCCTCATAGACCATCATCGGCTCTGTTATTAAATCTTTATTCCGAGTATTCACAGAATCAATTTCATCTTCCAGGATCATACCTTGTGATGTATTTTGCAAGGGCTGGGAGGGACTTTCCATACTAATTGAAACCTCTATGTTTTCTTTAAAACAAATTCTCCTTTGCTTCTTTTTTGGGAATCTTCGTATTGGTTTCATCTTTTTCTCTCTACTCTTTTTCTTTTTCCCATTTCTCCCATTTTTATCCAGGACCTTCACAGGACCCGTCAAGGTTGTTCCCCGTCCCCACTTCTTTTTGTATTGGCGGTAAAACCACGTACTCAACATCTCCGTCACACTATGTCTAATGCTGGAATCCCAATTGGTCAGGTTATTTACTCAGTGTCTTTATATGCCGACGATATGCTCCTATATCTTAAAGATCTCCGGATGAATACAGCTGAAGTGGCATAACTACTCGCCCAGTTTGGCTGCGTGTCAGGTTTACAAATAAATATCACTGTGTTCTGTGGGTATTTTTTCTATGACACTTATAAAGAATCCACTCTTCAGTTTGGAGGGCTGCTATTAAAAACAGAACCTGCCTCTTTCCGTTACTTAGGAATTCAGATTTATCAGGAATCAGGTGATTTACTGGAAGAGAACTTGGTATGCACGATTAATTCCCTGAGGTCTCAGGTGTCCTTTTGGATCAAACTACCCATATCCATCACAGGCAGGTTGGCGCTGGCAAAAATGGTGAAGCTACCACGGTTGTTGTATCATTTTGTGAATCTTCCATTGGTGGCCCCGGCCTGGGTGTTTAAGCTTGTGAATTCCATGCTAACTGATCTTGTCTGCGGAAAAGGACGTCATAGAGTTAGCGTGTCTAAATTGCAACTACCGGTATCCAGTGGGTAATGGGGGCTTCTGATGTTAAAGCTTACTGCATAGCTGGACATTTGCAATTGTTATCATATTTGTTAGCTAGCCATAACCTGTTTGAAATAGGGAACACAACAGTACACCTACAACAGGGGAAGCTCCATACACAGTTATGTCCAGAGTTCCCGGTATTACATGAAGACTCATTATTGTTGCACATTGCCTTGATGTACTGGAGAATGGCCTTAAAATATTCTAACACCCGTACACTGTACACCCCAAATATCCCCCTCCATGGTCTCCTATTCTCCACAGGCATACTGATGGCCCGTAGTCTGGCCCCATGGGATCAGGCTGGGGTGGCAACAGTTGTTTCGCTAATCGTAGATGGTGTCCTACTGCCCCATGCAGAGTTTATACACGTCCACGGGTTGCCCGACTCTTTGTTTTTGACTCACGCTAGTATTCTCCACAATTACGCAAACACTGGGTGGCGAATAATATGAAACCTAACACTGAGTTACTCTCAGCGCTGCATACAATTGGGCACGGGAGCCACCTGGTACATTGGCTCTGCCCAGGCTTGAGGGAACAACTCATGATATCGCTTATTCCCCAGAAACTCAAGTGGGGAGTCAACTTAGGAAACTAACTGACAGGGTCCTGCATCTTATCTCCCGTAATACTCGATTTAAATGTATTCAATTTTCAACTCTACACAGGGCGTACTTACCACACAAACTACACTGAATGTACCCCGCGGCCGCTTCAGAGTGCCCATGTTGCCGCTCACCCAATGCAGAAATTCCACACATGCTTTGGGCTTGCCCCTCCCTGGCAGGGTATTGGGGGAAGATTTCGGGGGTGCTCTTGCAGCTGACGGGAGTGCATAGCTGTACATTGGTAGAATTCTGTATACTGTGTCTATCCCAGCTGCCCAAAAAGGCTAAAGTGATGCAACGCTTTGTTGGCCTTTCATTACTCCTGGCCAAGAGATTAATTACGCAGCGCTGAAAATCTCCACGGGCTCCTAGAATAGGGCCCTAGGGGGAGGAGGTGCTGCGTTAGGGCACAGCTGAAGGTGAGGCACTGCGGCGGGAGGAGAATAGGGGCCTCCGTAAAAAGGCAATCTCTTTTGATTGGAATGTCCTACTCAAACAGTTTTGAGTACAAGTATCTGAGATATGATGGAGGTAGGATAAAATCCACTAGTCCACTGACATCAATAAAGGTTCACATGGGAAACCTTAGAACTAAGGGAGACACTGATAGGCATATATAAGACCGTGACAAGTGTCTGTTTTCGAAACAGGGAAGTGACCATGGGCCTCATGTAGGTAGCATACCAGTTACCACTTCTTAAATACCGAGCCGTACCGAATCGGTATTTAAGAAGTGGTAACTCGTATGTAGGTAATGAGTCGGTAATTTTTACCGATTCGTTACAATTCGGTAATTACCGAATCGGTATTTACCGATTCGGTAATGAGGCATACTTTCCCATTGAGGGGAAGGTATGCCTCATTACCGAATCGGTAAATACCGATTCGGTAATTGTGGAGAACATGCAAGGGTGGCAGGGTGTCACATTGACACCCTGTTGCACCCCTGATTCGGCCATGTGTGCACATGTGGCACACATACATGCCCTAAGGGCATGTATGTATGCCACATTGCACACTGCTACGCGCGTAAAAATGCATAAACACATACATTAATTATTTACCACCAACTATAAGTTGGTGGTAAATACCGACTCTTAAACACACCCACACACTCCCCCTACATCTCGATTTTGGTTTCGGAATTTACCGAATCAGTAAAATTACCGATTCGGAAAAGTTACCGATTCGGTAACATTACCGAATCGGTATTATTTCCGAATCGGTAATTTTACCGATTCGGTAAATTCCGAAACCAAAACTTGTCCCCCTACATACCAATAGCCAAAATACCGGTCGGTAACGGTATAATTACCGAAAATCGGCCGTTACCGACCGGTATTTGGCTACCTACATGAGGCCCTATATCCCTATGGGGCATTACACTCCTCTCCCCGATATTGAAATACCCCTACACATATTAGTTTGCGGGCATGTACTTAGACATTCTGACACCTCCCGGACTTCATCGGACCCCACAAGCACCCTGCTGCTTAAAACTTAGTCAACACAAGGACTACCCAAACTTATTCTGGGGGGTGGGTTAGGGAGTTTTGGGATTGTTACATATTCCCTTCTTTTTTGTCATTATCATCAGATGCTTATGGTTGCTGTTTTATGACAAGACTTAAGATGCTCCCCTCTTTCCATTTATGCATGTCTGCAACCTTAACTGTATCACAAGAAAAAGTGCATAATGACAAATATAGATTATTGTTGTAAATTGCGCTAAACTGAATAAACAATAACGTGTTTAAAACAAAATGGCTGCACTCAGGCCAGTGACGTAACATTGGCCCCTGCAGCCTCTGCTGTGATGGGGTGGCCCTGAGCTGAAAGGGGACCCATCAGTACAACACCCTGGTCTGGGAGCTCATGACTGAGTCTGAAAGGGGGGCCCCTCCATGTGCATTGCAAGCGGGCCCCCTCAAGTTTCGTTACACCACTGACTCGGGTGAATCTTTGCTCGAGTGCGGACATAAAGATAGTACTCTTAAATACCCGTTGTGAATTCCCAAAGTCGTAAACTTAGATGTTTGGTCTAAGTTTAGACCAAATGTCTAAGTTTACCTTTGCGAATCACGCCCTTAGTGTTGTAGAGCTGCATAGATTGTCAATTATACAACAGAGAGACAAAATTTGATTGAGGAGTTGGGTGCGTGCTAAGGAGTTGGAGGTGCTTCTCCAGGTACAGCTGTGGCTTTGGTCCCATGTTGCAGTTGTGATAGGGCCTGAAAAAGATGATCTGTTGACTTTATGAAGAAAAGGTAAGTGAATGTGAGATGTGTCCAACAAAAGATTACGATAGTAATGTATATGAGGGTGCACATCAAGACAATTAGTAAAATCAGATTGGGTGTACAGTAATAATTGTCAGAAAAGAAGAATAGATTAAATAGCAAGATAAATTTATGGTGCCACTCGGGATAGAAAAGCACCCTACTACCTAGGTGCTAGAATACACGGATCATGCAAGGCAATCCCCGTGATGAACAAATTTTACACAGAGATATCCCGGCACT
The DNA here is from genome assembly GCF_964204655.1 of Triturus cristatus. Classification (NCBI taxonomy): domain Eukaryota; kingdom Metazoa; phylum Chordata; class Amphibia; order Caudata; family Salamandridae; genus Triturus; species Triturus cristatus. The sequence goes on from NC_140580.1 coordinate 994,098,060, forward strand.
CCAAAGTCACAGTTGTTATTCGTATTGGTTATTAGCCACAGAAGCAGAGAACAAAATATTGGCAATGAGAAACTGGCTACAGAACAGATTAGGTCCTCACAATAATGTATGACAAAGAATAATTTAATTCGGAATTTTACAAAAAAGGAAAGTCGCAATCATAAACACAGATCAGAATTCCCTAATACATTTGGTTCTAGTTGTTAGTTCATGGAAAGGAGATTTATAGTCTCCAAATCTTGATCCAAATGGATGACAGCCGACACGTGTTTCGTCACGTATAGTGACTTCCTCAGGGCTTTGCTTGTAAGTCTAGAAACGATTTGAGTATCAGTCATGCAATTATGCTTGTGCCAGACGGAGTTTCGATTGTTTATTTTTCAAAACCGCGCTCATGGGTGCGAAAAGATTCCGTAATTGTTGCCCTTGTAGTTGTTTGGAAAAGCTGTTTATATCACGACGAATGGTCCTGATATCTGTACAACTTGTGTTGAAGAATAACAAGTCTCCACCAATAATTTCTATTATTTAGGAAAAGTAGACCATGGGTAAAGTACCCGTAATTGTTGCCCTTGTAGTTGTTTGGAAAAGCTGTTTATATCACGAGGAATGGTCCTGATATCTGTACAACTTGTGTTGAAGAATACAAGTCTCCACCAATAATTTCTATTATTTAGGAAAGGTAGACCATATTACGATTTGCTATAACCCAGGTTACTCGGCTATGCTATCTATTTAGTCGTTGTGACAGTCTTCGTGTGGTCTTCTAAATAGTAGTTCTTAATGTATTTATTGGCTCCGCCATGCTAAGTTAAGTCAAAGGACCGGCTATGGTAAGCCCGCGTGATGTAGTTGGTGGTAACCGAAAAGTGACTCCCGTGTCTTCTTCACAGTGGTAGAACTACTATTTATTATTGGTGGAGACTTGTATTCTTCAACACAAGTTGTACAGATATCAGGACCATTCCTCGTGATATAAACAGCTTTTCCAAACAACTACAAGGGCAACAATTACGGGTACTTTACCCATGGTCTACTTTTCCTAAATAATAGAAATTATTGGTGGAGACTTGTTATTCTTCAACACAAGTTGTACAGATATCAGGACCATTCGTCGTGATATAAACAGCTTTACCAAACAACTACAAGGGCAACAATTACGGAATCTTTTCGCACCCATGAGCGCGGTTTTGAAAAATAAACAATCGAAACTCCGTCTGGCACAAGCATAATTGCATGACTGATACTCAAATCGTTTCTAGACTTACAAGCAAAGCCCTGAGGAAGTCACTATACGTGACGAAACACGTGTCGGCTGTCATCCATTTGGATCAAGATTTGGAGACTATAAGTCTCCTTTCCATGAACTAACAACTAGAACCAAATGTATTAGGGAATTCTGATCTGTGTTTATGATTGCGACTTTCCTTTTTTGTAAAATTCCGAATTAAATTATTCTTTGTCATACATTATTGTGAGGACCTAATCTGTTCTGTAGCCAGTTTCTCATTGCCAATATTTTGTTCTCTGCTTCTGTGGCTAATAACCAATACGAATAACAACTGTGACTTTGGAGTGCCGGGATATCTCTGTGTAAAATGTGAGATGTGTGGCTGATTACCAACGGCACCCACTGCATTACTGCTGCTGCTTGTACTGTGCCAGTTCTGAGTGAAAGGGAAGGCACAGTGCTGTGTGCTACTTAGATGGTAGCACTGCTGCTGGCTCTGTTGTACCTGGTCTGTGTGTTTCCGTTTATCTTGTGCTGCAGCTTTCCTAAGCTGTTCCTATTTTGTGTGATGGAAAGTTACATTGTTGCTGTCAGTTCTGTACCTCTTCTGTTTGTGAGAGAAGCTTACACCGCTGCTGCCTGTGCTGTATCTATTATGCCTGTAAGGAAAACTTGCAAATGTGCCTGCCGTACTGTGCACGTTGGATGTGTTAATGAAGTCTGAGAAAACATTTCACTATACAAAAAAGCCAAGAAGGTTGCATCCATATCAACAGTAGCAGCTCCTCCATAGGGGCATAGGGGGCGTTGCCCCACTGCTTTCTCGCAGTGCGAGAAGCAGAAACATAAAATGGTAAAACTACCATTTTATGTTTCTGCTTCTCGCACTGCGAGAAAGCAGAAGTGCCTGGTCGTGGGCAGGCAGGTGGAGGTCCTGATCGAAGGCAGGGGGGGAGTGGCTTGCCCACTGTTGTGGGCCCTGTCTGCTTTGGTCGGCCTGAGGCCGACCAAAGCAGTCATGCTCACTCTCCATTTTCTCTATGTAGGCTGTATGCAGCCTACATAGAGAAAAGGGCCTCCGATTAGGTGCCCGGCTGGGGTGCGTGGGCCTGCACTGCACCAATCACAATGCTGTCATTGCAGTGTTGTGATTGGCAGAGGGGAGGGAGGATGCCTGTGGGGGGCTGCTTCCTGTTAAGGACTGGAGCAGCAGAAAAATCGCATATAGGGACCGGCAAGGAGCTGAGGCGGCCTGGAGAAGGTACGTTTTATTTTAATTTAATCAAACCCCTCCTGCGTCCCCCCATTCCTCTTGCGACGACCCCATTTCTACCCCCCATCCAGCCCGTCATGCCAGCCGCGACTGACTAGATTACTTGATCCAGTAGCTACAAGAGGCTCAGTAACAATTAACAATTAACAATTATACATTGCAACACCGCGGGATTAAAACCCTTTGTTCCGATATCTAGCGCTTAGATTTTACAAGTGCCCCTATATGTGGCTACTATGCAAGTCGTGCCTCATAGCACACGTTGGGCTGTCTCTCGTGTACAACAGAGCCCATCTGTTTCTCCCTTCAGCCCGTGTGTACAGTAGCTCAGGGTGTTTGAGAAGAATAAACAGAACTTTATTCTTTTATAATCACAGTTTGAGTGACATGAGAGAAGGATGTGCGCAATATTTGTAGAGCGCGAGCCTAGCCAATGGCAGGAGAGCGCTGGACAGGGTGGCTATTCTAAGAGACGCTATCCTCTGAGACAGGAATTCGATGTATTTTATTTCGGGTATTTTTCTTTTTTGGTTCTAGCCCAGGAGACCACCTAGCATAGTACACGCATGTGCTGATGAGCCAAGGTTATGCAGCACTACAGGCAGATACGTCACGGGTGAGGGAAGGTTACATAGCACACCCTCTGTGCTGATGAGCCAAGGTTATGTGGCACTAGGGGCAGATACGTCTCGGGTGAGGCAAGGTTACATAGCACTATTGAGGCTAAGTGCATGAGATAAGGGCCAACATCACATATAGCAGGGCACGGTTATAGGGCCTGGGTCAACAGAGGTAAAATTCATGGCATAGCAACATACATCCGTTGTGAGGCAGGATACAAAACACATGTAAGTGCACAGAACTGGGACAGTTTAACAGTTTATTTATTATGATTTGGGACTCCGAGGAGGTCCACATAAAAGAAAAGGATATATCTAAAATCAACATTACACTCCATCAAAAGAGAAAGAGAAAAGTACTAAATTCATCATAGCATATCATATAGGAACAAGTAAAAACATGCACATGGGAACCATTCAATATATTTTCAGGTGCCAAGAGGATTGATCTGTAATAAATCAAATTACCATTGATGGATACTTAGGGGACTTTTACAAAGATTGTAATCTAAAACTACCATAAAAACTTTCAAAATTAAAACCATATAATAAAATGCAGGGATCTGTAAATTCGTAATACAGTACAGGATAACCAGTAGCATAACCATGTAGTTGAAAGTGGGAATTTGTCCATTCATAGTAGAGTACAAAATAACCAACAGAATAATAATAATACAAAAAATAGTTTAAAACTTCTCAAAAAATTCAGCTATGATACTCAATAGCTAGCAGCCAAAAAAGATTGAAAAAGTGCAAGTGCTCAACTACACACGTAGAAAATCAGCATACAGTACTCGTTAGGTAGCAGCAAGAAGGTTTGGAAAAGTGCTGGTGCCTTTTCAGCGTACGGTACTCGATAGCTAGCTGTATAAAAAGGTTGAAAAAATGCAAGTGCTCAGATACATACATAGGAAATCAGAATACAGTACCTGTTAGCTAGCAGCATGAAAGTTGAGAAAAGTGGCAGTGCACAGAACTGTGAGATCCAGCATCTAGGAGGCTAAGTTATACTATATTTGTGTGAGAGAAACTGCATAGCACAGAGAGAGACCTCATATAACAGGCAGAGGTGCATGGCATACTTCGGGCAAATCGCTTCGTCCAGTGCAATATATCACAAGTGAGGGAAGTTTGCTTAATACTTCGCAGGGCTTGGGGGCGTGGTTTGATGCGCATCCAAGATGGCCACGCGTCTTTGAGCTCCGTCGGACCTTCGGTGCGAGCGCTCATAAACATGCTGTATGGGTGACTTTTTTCTTCACCACGTAGCAGCTCCAGGCGGTGGAACAGTTTTAAAGACATCGGGGACAACTTCCAGGAGTTTTGGCCCGTTCCTTCTATGATTTTTCATACAAAGAATTTTACCCTCAGGCTGGATCTAAGATGGCGGCGGAAGGAGAAACTTTACCGTTACATAGGCTGAACATACAAAGGTTTTAAAATCGGCATATGGTGCTTCAGTGTGCTTTCTCCTGCTATATGAGGTATTGTCTCCGATGAGTTGCTGGACGCTTGAAGGTTTGGGGCGCTCTCGGGCCCTGGTCCGGAGGGCATGGACAGTGTGGAGCTGGGGTGTTTTGAATGTAAGACCGGGCTGGGCCATGCGGGGTTAGGGGGGGAACTGCTATGGGATGGGGCTCGGCGGCTGGTCGTGAGGGGCCTGGAGGGGAGAGTGGGGGGGCCTGAAAGGAGCGGAGCGCTGGGGGTGGACTGGTTGAGACTGGGCAGGGATGCTTTGATGGGGACTATCGTCAAGCCCGTCTGGCAGTGAGCCGCCACCTCAACCTCACGGACATAGTGAGACTCTGGTGGCTACCAGAGAGTTTGGTTGTTGTTGGGGGTAGTATTTGGATGGGTAACTGCGGTTTAGCACCTGTTCTGGGGAGGAGAGGGAGTTCGGGGAGTTGGGTGGTTGCGGGGTTTATGGGGTTTGTCAGTGTGCCTCGGAGGGCCCGAACTGGGTGGTTGGTTCAACAATGGGATGGGGACCCCACCTGAATTGCGATTTATGACTTGGAATGTGAGGGGGCTCACCTCTATGGTGAAGAGACATAAAGTCCACACGTACTTAGTGCGGAGAGGGGTCCAGGTGGCATTCCTCCAAGAAACACACTTAGATAGAGAAGAGGGGAAGGCGTTGCATAGACGCTGGAGGGGTCAATTGTATTACACAACTTTTTCGAAGTTTGCCCGGGGTGCCCTGATTTGGGTGAGGGCGGGGGTCCCTTTCCAGCCTTTGAGGACGTTAGTAGACCCGGAGGGCAGGTTTGTGGCAGTGCAGGGGCGGCTGGATGGGAGGGATATAGCCTTAGGTAGCATATATGCCCCTAATGTGGACCAGGCCGCGTTCTTTTCCAGACTGTCGGGTCAGCTGGCGGAGTATTTAATGGGGGCGGTGGTGTTGGGTGGGGATTTCAATTCAGTGCTGGATGTGGAGATGGACAGGTCCCATCCGCCCCTCACACAGTCGGCGGTTTGTCGGGTGGCCAAAAGTAGGCGGGCCTGGCAAGATACTTGGGGCTTGGTGGACACATGGCGTACCCATCACCCGCAAGACAGGGATTATTCATTCTATTCGGCCCCTCACGAGTTGCACGTCCGATTGGATGGCATATTATGTTCGCCGGATGTTCAGCCTTTGATGCGGCATAGTGAATATTTAGCCAGGACCATATCGGACCACATCCCCTGCGTGGGGATGCTGCAATGGTCCAGGCAGAGGCAGGCGATTCCTACTTGGCGCCTTAACCCCTTGCTGCTAGAGGACCCGGTATTCCGGGCTGAGATTAGTGACTGTATAGAACAGTATTTTGGGCATAATTCAGGGACGGCGGCGAGCCGGGCGACGGAATGGGACGCATTTAAGGCGGTTGTCCGGGGGGTTTGCATATCATCCACGGCCGGGGTGCGGAAGGCCTTGTTAAAAGAGGTGGACGGAGCGGAGGCACGGTTGCGGGTGGCGGAGCGGGCGCATCAGGAAGGGGACGGCGAGGTGGCTGCGGTTGTAGAGGCGCGGGAGAGCGTGGCGGTCCGAATGGAGCAGCTTCAGTGTTACGATCATAAAACTTATCTTGTGCGAGCGCATGCGGAAAGGGATAAGGTGGGATCCCTCCTGGCGTGGTTGGCGAACCCGGCGGCGCGCGGTGTCCCAATACTCTCCCTGGTAGAGGAAGGAGGGGTGTCGGCCTATTCCCAGGTGGGGATTAATATGCGGTTCGCCAGCTATTATGCTGGGTTATATGATAGTACTATGGAGCGGGAACATGAAGGCCTTGTGGATTTTTTGTTGGAAGCCCGCCTGCCTCGATTGGACCCGGAAACTGGGAAAGACCTTGGGGGCGCGATATCGCTGAGTGAGATCCGAGTGGCAATTAGGCATATGGCCAGTCGAAAGACCCCGGGGGCGGATGGTTTGCCCGTCGAGTTTTACGTGGCCTACCCGGATCTGCTGGCACAGCAGCTGCAGGCCCTGTATAGCGAGGCATGGAGGTTGGGGCAGTTGCCCGCCTCCGCTCGGGAGGCGATAGTGATACCCTTGCTGAAACCCGGTGGGGAGGCGGGTGCGCGCACAGCATACCGCCCGCTCTCTATGCTGACGGTGGACTACAAAATTCTGAGCAGAGTTTTGGCGTCACGCCTCTTGACCCACATGACTGCCTTAATTCACCCGGATCAGGCGGGCTTCATTCCTCGGCGCAGCACGGCCACCTCTATTCGGCGGCTACTGCGGGTGATGGAACTGGACCGGGATGAATACCCGGAGGCCTGCACACTGTCGGTCGACTTAGAAAAGGCCTTTGATAGTGTGGAATGGCCATATCTGTATCGAGTGCTGCGGGAGTTCGGCTTGGGGGAGGACTTTGTACGTTGGACCGCCTTGCTATATAGCGGTGCCACGGCCCGGGTGAAGACGGGGGCTACTGTCTCGGCCTCCTACCACGTGCGGAGGGGGACGAGGCAGGGCTGTTCCCTATCCCCCTTGTTGTTCGCGCTGGCTGTTGAACCCCTGGCGGCTCACGCCCGACGGGGATGTGCTTATTCCAGAGTTTCCCTGAGGGGGGACGCCCACTATATCTCCCTGTATGCAGACGACCTGCTGATGTTTTTGAGGGACGCGACTGCTGCGTTAAGTGGAGCGGTCGCCCTGTTGAAGGAGTTCGGTCGCATTTCCGGACTGAAGGTCAATTGGGGTAAGACATGTTTGTTTCCGTTGTCACAGGGCGGCAGGACACCGCAGACGGGGGGACGAATCCGGTGGGAAGGCAGCTGTTTGCGCTACCTGGGGGTTAACATTTATCATACCCAGGCAGATTTGTTGGAAGGGAATGTTGGCAGGGCACTTCGTGATCTGCGGGGTAGTATGGGGTTTTGGAGCACACTCCTGCTCTCGTGTGCCGGGAGGGTGGCGTTGCTGAAAATGGTGGTGCTGCCATGCCTCCTCTATTTTTTCCGCACACTTCCTATATGGATCCCGGCATCGTATTTCGCGCGACTACGGGTACTTTCGACGGGCTTCATTTGGGGTCCGGGAAGGCGGCGGGTGGCGCTGACCACGTTGCGGCGGCCACGAGCGGAGGGGGGCCTGGCAGCCCCCGATTTTGAATGGTACTATTTGGCGGCCCAGCTTCAGTGGCTCACGCAGGCGGTGGCCCGGGAGTATAGAGGCCCGGAGGGCCCGCAGGGCAGGTTGATCCCACGGCATGTGCTGGCCTTTACGGTGCTCCAGCAGCGACTGGACTTAACTCAGTTAACCCTGGAGGAGCGTAACCTCCGGCAGTGTTGGAATAGGTGTCAAAGGCGGGCAGCCATAGTCCGCTCGTACACCCCGGAAATCCCCCTAGGGACGTGTACAGCGCTCCCGCATGGGGGTGATTGGTCCGGGCTTGCAATTTGGGAGGAGCTGGGAGTACAGATGGTAGGGGACCTATTCCGGGACGGTGTGTTGTTGTCCTTCCAGGACTTGCAGGATGCCTACGGGCTCCCACGGGGGGACTTTTTGCTTCATGCGGCCTTGGTGGCGAGCCTCCAGAAGCATTGGAATATGGGGCTGTCGGAACCGCCGACTGCAGCGGGTTGCCAATATGTCATGATGGCGGTGGGGACGACCAAGGCCATTACTTGCCTATATCGACGATTGTCGACGGAGGGCTTGCACCCTCTGGCCGCTCTGAGGGAAAAGTGGGAAGCGGACCTCGGGAAAGCGATCCCTGAGACCACATGGTCCACGCTAGTGCGGAGGGCCTGGAAGGGGACGAGGAACGCACTGTTTCAGTTAGTTCAGTTTTTCACGTTACATAGGGCGTATCTGACGCCGGCCAAGGTCTTGCAATATTTCGGAGGGGCACACTCTCCATGTCCACGGTGTGGGGGAGAAGGGGCAGATTTTCGCCACATGTTTTGGGCCTGTTCGCAGTTGGGCGACTATTGGGCTGAGGTAGTGGACTGCTTGAATCAGGTGACAGACCGCTCTATTACCCCAGAGATGGGGGCTTGCTTATTGCTATGGTTTCCCCACACCCGTCGCACGAAGGTCACTAGCAAGTTCTATGATCTGGGGTTGATATTGGCCAAGAGAGAATTGACCATGCACTGGAAATCCCGGGGGGAGCCTAGCTTTTTGCGGTAGAGGGCAGCGTTAGTGAGATGGGCGGGGGCGGAGGGTACGCTCAGGGTGCAGTTGGCTCTTAGAAGAGACGATAAGAAAGCGCTAGCGACGGCCAGGGCATGGGAAGCGTTGGTGGTGGAACTCCAGGGGCTGCTATCTGAGGCAGGGGAAGGAGGGAGCACGTCGGATAGGCAAGAGGCGAGGGGGACTGGGGAATGAGATGGGATGGGAATGAAGGATGTCCCTGGACACATACCAGAGGCCTGGACAAGAGGGAAGATCTGCTTGCACAGAGAGGGATTGAGCGTCCGTACATGATTTCATTGGAAGGGGGGGCACATCGGGGGGTGAGGTAGGGGACAGGGGCACACTGACATGGGGGCGGGGAGGGGTGGGAACGAGTTGGGGTTAGGAGGGACGGTACTCCATTGGGAGGGACGGTACTCCATTGGGACACGGGGACTCGTTGTGTAATGAGCAGTAATTGTTGATTTGGAAAATAATAAAAATGTTTCAACAAAAAAATATGAGGTATTGTCTCTTTGATCTTTTATACCTCTGATTGTTATGCGCGCTTATGCTTGAGGGACACACTTCTGAGGAGATAAATTCAATTTCAAAATGGCGGCCGCTGACTGAATTTTCATCGGAAACTCTTAAATATTATCTGTGGCCTATAACTCAGTTGGCTCTACGTCAGAGGGGGTGATTTATCCAGTGTCCAACAATTAGTTTGACTTTTTGGAACCTCTAAGGATTGTCACTTGCTTTTCTCTAGTGGCTCATTTGACTATGCTCATATACTCGTTTCTCTCAGGATGTAACACACCAGATACATGGAAGCCTGCCTTAGTGCCTGCTTTCCTCTGGGATACTCTCCAGTTTGTGGTGCTATCCAGTATTTCAAGCATCAGTTTTTTCTACTCAACTGCAGTTTCTATGCTCTTAATATAATTTTGTCTGGTTTTTGCACGCTATCCTAATGGCGGAAGGCATGTGTGTCACCCCCAAAGATAGAGACTCGAAAGGGAATTTGAAGAGGTCTAAGCAGAATTCTCCCACCCCGGATATTTCGGCAAAAGGCAGTACGGACTCTGCTACAACATTAGATACCATTTTATTCAAACTTAATTCAGTCCATGACATAGTGCAAAGCACTGAAACAAATACTGATCTGCTTCAGGTCGCGGTGGCGGCAATTCGAAATGAGCTCAAAAATCTGTCACTACATGTTTCCAAAGCAGAAACAAGAATAAGTATGGTTGAAGACTTCACGAATAAGCAGTCTAAACATGTTCAAAGTATGGAACGCTCCTTGGCCTCTTTGAGAAGAGACCTGACTGAACAAGAGGACAGAATTCGCAGAAGTAACCTTCAAATTTTTGGCCTTCCGGAGGACTGTGTGAAATCTGTTCCTTCAATGTTGTTTTTTTGGCTTACCTGGATACCTTCTGTCCTAAACATTTCATTTGAAAAGGACTTTGAAATAGAACGTGCTCATAGAGTTCCCACCTTTAAGCCTAAAACGTTATCTTCTCAAAGACCGGTGATTTTTAAACCTCTGCGCCATCAACATTCTGAACAAATCCTAGCTCAAATGAGGAAGATTAAAACTTTACAATGGGAAGGGCACAGAATTTCAATATCACAGTATTTTGCTAGAGATGCTGCCATTCGCCGTAAAGGTTTCTTGAATCTGCACAGTAGGCTTATAAATATGAACATTCCATTTTCCTTTGCAGGTCCTTCGCGTTTCAGAATAACTTTTAAAGGTTGCACATAGATTTTCTATGAACCTGCAGAACTTTCTACTTTCTTGGATGATCAGTCTGAATCGCAGATGGAACAGATGGTTTCTGAATCTCTTCCTAGCACGTCCCATTTTTAACGTATCACAGTGTCTGACAACCTGGATCCATATTTCCTGTGTCTTGCGGTGAGCATGCAACATTTTCTTCTTCTTCTTTGGATAAATAGTCCGAATCACTGCTGGACTCTGAGTATCTCCCTGGCACCTCTCAACTTTAATGTTTATCTTGTGCTGATGGTTTGTTTTATACCCTCGGTGCCTTATTGCATTATGCATGGTTAATAGTGCCTCTCCGTTTTCTTTTTTGTAATGGTAATTATTCGTTGTATCTGATGTTGACTTACATTGGTTGTTTTCTTTTAACTGCTCCTTTCTTTGCAGGTCTTAAGGTGGTGCTTACCTCTATGCATGTTACCTGTGAGTTATATTTGTCTTGTTAACATTGTTTCGGTCCTATCTTGTTAACTAGTGGATATCATTTTATCTCTATTTCTCTTCTCCTCAATTTCTTTATCATCTCCTTTCACTTCTGTTTTATTCAAACTGTGTTTATGGTTGCTATTTTCTCTCATCCTCCTCTTGTGTACTTTTTGTTTCTTAATTTCTTTTGATGAATTTTTGATGGTTTGTAAATCTAAATAGTTGGGCTTCTTTGGGATTTTCTTTCTTTCTTTCTATGTTTATGATACTTGCTATATGTCTTTCCTCCCTCTCTTCAGGTCCCTTGTATATTCCTTTTCCGTTTAAACTTTTTCTTCCCTTCTTTTCCTGATTCTTTGCTGGTGATTATTCTTTCTCCGTGTGGCTATTATTCCTTTGTTTCTTCCTCTCTCAATCTTTTTCCTATATTCCCCTGCATTTTCTGTGTACAATTCTTATATAAACCATGTATTTATGACATGAATTATATTTTAGGTGGACTATGCTATTTACTTCTTATATGTATATATATCTATTAGTGCTTACTAAATGACAATATGTTGGATACCCATCAGATATGTTATATTCTATTGATTGTGATCTATTTATTGCTAATTGCTACAGATTAATTATCTTTTTATATATTTTAGTATTTTTTCACCGTTGCTATCAATTTCAATAGTGTTGGGCACATTAGTGGTTTATGAATTATAATGTGTTATATTGCCGTTTCTAATGCCTCATTTTAATATTTATTGCACCACTTATGATCATTTACCATGCCTTAGGCTGTTACTTTTAATATTTATTATTGTTATTTATGATGCCTTAATTTAGTATTACCTTAGGCTGTTATTCATAATATATAGGATTGTTATTCATGATGCCTTCATTTAATATTGACTTAGGCGGTTATCTATAATGTCTATTATTGTTATTTATGATGCCTTACTTTAATATTACCTTTTTTTAACAATATCTACTAGTGTTCTTTATGATACCTTAATTTAATATTGCCATAACCTGTTATTTGTAATATTTATTATTGGTATTTGTGATGCTTTAATTGAGTATTGCCTTAGCCTGTTATTTATAATATCTATTGTGGTTATTTATAATACCTTAATTGACTAATACCTTAGCTTGTTATTTATAATATCTATTATTGTTATTTATGATGCCTTATTCAAATTTTACCTTAGCCTGTTATTTATATATCTCTTATTGGTATTTATGATGCCTGAACCTACTATTTCTAATTTTTGATGTCTCTTCTTTTTATTTAGGATATGATAATATGTTGGTCACTCTTAGACTTAGTAGTTTCTGGAAGATTTATTCTCTGATCCTATTGATGGAATGTTGTTAATATAGTATACATTTGCATTAATGTTCTGTTGCTTAATGACATAGTTATTTATTCCCGAGCGGTCTGCACTGGTAGTGTTGGCCTCTGTGGTTGCTCCTCCAAGTTTTTTCTCCCCATGCAAATTGTCTGCTACAGACATCCCCTGGTGGGGTCTTCTTTTTATATGCTCCTTTTTTCTTTGGAGCATCTTTTCTCTATCTTCTCTTCTTTCTCGCCCTTTCTTCTCCTATTTTTATCTTTTTTTCCTTGGGGACTCTTGCTTCTGTTCATTTTTTATCTCATCCTCAATCATAAAATATATCAACAAAGGTTTTGATAACTTTGTAATGTCTGGTAAAGTCTCTGGGTCAGCCGCTGAGGCTACTATTGTTGTGATTCCGAAAGAAGGGAAAGATCATTCTGACCCTAAAAATTTCCGTCCTATCTCGCTACTAAATATGGAAGCTAAGATTTTTGCTAAAATCCTGGCTAAGCGTTTAGAGGGCCATATCCCTAGTCTTATCCATGGCTCTCAGACTGGCTTTGTAAAAGGGAGACTTGCTAGAGATAATATCCGAAACTTCTGTCATATATTGGAGAAAGCGAAGTTATCTGCTTTGCCATCGGCTGCGATTGCTCTTGATGCCGAAAAGGCTTTTGATAAAGTTTCTTGGCCTTTTTTATAAGCAGTACTCCAATCTCATAACTTAAGCAATTATTTTATGAACATGGTAATGTCCCTATATGCGCAACCTAAAGCTAACATCAGAGTCAATGGGCTACGTCTTCTTTTTTAATCTACGTCAGGGTACTAGACAGAAGTGCCCGTTATCACCCCTTCTTTTTCTTTTGTCTATAGACCCACCCCTCAGTTACTCATTTCGAATGAGAATATCAAAGGTTTTCAATTTAGTCCACATACAACTAAAACGGCTGTGTATGCAGATGATGTTCTCATCTTCTCTGAGGCTATTGCTACTGCCATTCCTGCTATCTCTAATACCATTAAAGAGTTTTCACGCTTTTCAGGATATACTCTGAACAGAGAAAAGACAGAAATGTTCCTTCTTAATGCGTTGTGCTTCCCATGGGTGAAGCCGGCTTTAAATAGCAATCGACTCAAATTAAATACTTAGGAATTTGTTTTTGTAATAACCTTTTAGATACTATTTCTTATAATGAATCTCATATATTAGCTAAGGTTAAAGATCTTTTGTCCTCCTGGTCTCCGAAATATATCTCCTGGGTGGAGACGACTTCAAACTCTTAAGATGATGATAACTCTGATTATTAACTTCTTATCCTCCATGCTACCTGTGAGGCTTTCCTCATCCTTTTTCCGTGAGATTGATTTACTTACGTCAAAATTTTTATGGAGTGATAAGCGTGCTAGAATTGTATATAAACATCTTAGAAAACCATCTGTTTTGGGTGGATGTAATCTTCCCGACTGGAACTTGTATCAAATTGCCTTTTTATCGTCTCAGGGTGCTCTTTGGTTTTTTATCGGATTCCCACCATACCCCCCCCCCCCCCCATGGATATATATTGAACGAGAGCTGTGTACTCCTCTTTCTACCCTTTCCTTTTTAACTGCTTCTAAGCTTGTGCTACCCTATTCAGGCCGTATTATTTCAGACACAATTAGTGCTCTTAAATATATTGATAAAAAAGTTTCCAACCCCATTCATAAGTCGAGATGGTCTTCATTATGGTATAATCCTAAAATTGTTTCTGATATTGATCCTGTTACGATGGCCTCCTGGGCCAATAGAGGTCTGATTCTAATCATGATCCTCTTCCCTTTTCTTCTTTAGCCAGAACATATAATCTTAACAATATGGATTTCTATTCCTTTTTAAAATTAAATGTTGCCCTTTCTAGAATAGCCCTCTGTACAGACTTGACTACTATTTCACTTCAGTCTATGTGGTCTCGTTCAGGTCATACTGCCTCGAAAATATACCAGGTTTTTATCTGCGCCACTTCCTTCTCATGCTACTATTACACAAGATAAATGGTCGCATCATTTTGATAGTGATATTTTCAAACATATCAGACAAGAGTCATGGGAATTCATTGGGAAAGTTTCATTATGAAATAAGATTGCTCCTTCTCTTATGCAATCTAAATTCTTCTCTATGAATCTCCTACATTGGACCCTGCTCGTTTATACAAGATGAAGCTGAGGGATACTGATCTTTGTTGGAATTGGAATTTGGTCTCAGGCACTCACCAACATGTGTTTTTGAATGCTTACTACTACATTCCTTTTGGGATTTGGTTCAGAAACATCTATCACTAATTCCAGTAGAGCTCTCGTTGCCTATGATCTTATTGGGGCCGTGGGCTGCGTGCACTCCTCTTCCCTTGGATGATACATATATGCAGCTATTAGATCTCCTCATATCCATTGCTGTCAAAATTATTTTAACCGAGTGGAAATCCTTTAATCTCCTGTCTTATCATACTTGGTGGGCCTGGGTATCATTTCTTTATGGGGCACATACTTCTGTTAAAGAGAAGCATTGTACTCCTTCCATCTCTAATACTATTTGGAGGTCTTTGGATAAATATATAAATTTGTCCTCTCAGGGGTTGCTAGCCCAATATCCTTTTGTCTCTATGTCTTAATTTATTTTCCCCTCTGTAGCGGGTGTCCCCACCTATCTGTCTATCTCTATCTTCCTTTCTTTCCTTGCTCCTTCTTCTTACTTCTTCTTTCTATCCTTTCTTTTTCTTTTCTTCTTTCTTTCATTATGAATTATTTTGATTTTTGTACAATACAACAAATGTTACTATTAATCTAGTATGAATTTTATCTTTGTGTGTGTGTTCTCTTAATTTTTTACATATTTATTGATCACTCTGCTCTGTTGTATTGTCTTCTACTATAATTGTATGAACTTTTACTTTTTAAAATAATAAAGATATTGAACAAAAAATACTTCGCTGGGCTTTAAGTGGAACAGGTCGTGCCTGTGGTCATCTCCAGCAGTAATTAAAAGGTGACATTAAAACCCATTATTTGTGGCCTGAACCTTAAAAGCAAAGACATTAAACTTTCTCTCGACAATGGGCTCAAAAGCTTGAAAACGAGTGACCTCTGAAGTGTTGAGTCTGAAGACAGTGCAAGTTTCTGGCTTTATGCAGACCACAGATGTCATATGTGTCAATTACACTTATGACTCTATGGGAAGGTGTGGGAAGGAGAGACACCATACGTATGTCACTCACCCGGCGGTAAACAAGCTGTGACCTGTCCGTAATGCGGAAGCACAGAAACAACAATAAATAATGTATTTAATATTTGAAGTGCATACATTTATCCCTTATTTTTTTCACTCTCTACACCCCTCTTGTTGTACCTTTCTGCTGCAAATGACTGGTCTTCAGCACCAGGATGATCAGTCCGAGTGCCTGCATACGTTGTACAAACTAGGCATTCATTCATTGCTGTGTTTTGGAATAATACTGCAAAAAGGTTGACCATTTGAGAAGAGTTTTCACCTGTTCCTGGGGCAGTACCTTTGGTAGGTGCAGACAATGATCGCTTCACACCTCTCAACTCACCTGCTGTTGACGCATATCACCTGCTACTGGCATCTCCCCATCTGCTCACTCACCAGCTTAAGTTTCTCCCTCGCAGAGGAGATCAAGATCTGAGCTCCCGCTGCTACAGTTATTCCCCATTTGTATTTCTTCCCTATTTCATGAGCATTGGTTGACTGTTGTTATTCACCATTCCGGCTGTCTTCCGGTTGAAATAGAGCTGGCGGAAGAGTTATTCACCGTTTTCACTGAGTGAGCATTGTTTGCCTCGTGCTCCCGTCTGAACGGGAGCTGACTTGTGCTGTTATTCCCCATTCACCTTCCTCTCGCTACCGCAACCTGACCTGTACATAAGTCATCCCCACCTTCCCTGGACAGGAAACAGAAGTCTGGAATGTTTCTTATGTTTCACAGGGAGGAGACTGATTGTAAGGGAAACAGGGAAGTTGACAAACAGGCTGTTGAATTTTAGATTGGTATGACCCAGAGGATAGTTGGACCTACAGAACTGTGCTGTTTGCTTAGGGGATATCTCATCTATGATCTCATCTAAGCACCATTTGCTTGAAAATGCACCATTTGTCCACTCTTTTTTCAAACTTTTGTCGGGAGGAGAACCCCCCCAAGCCCCCCGTAGGTTGTTCAGGCTCGCTCGCTACGCTCGCTCGCCACAGTGCAGTACGACAATTATTTTATGCCCCCCACTTTCAAATGTCACCAGCCGCCACTGCGTATCAACCAGCTTTGAAAATCCTATGTTCTTTTTAGTGTTAGTCAATCGCAACACCACTCAACAGGGATTGGTGTGTATCCCTTATGTTCAAACGCAAAACGAACAAAACACGTTTAGAGAAAAAGTTGGGAATCTAAAGGATAAAAACAGCTACCTGCATTTTTTCATCAATATAATGTAGAAACGGTCTACTTTGCTATGACAAATTAGTCAAGTTCCTTACATAAATACATGTGGAAGATTCTAGAGAAGTTAAGGAAACCAAACTGCAGGATTCATATCACCATACTTTCACTGAAACAATGTACCTGTGTTGCGGTCCATATCTCAACTAAACTCCTAGCAATCCGTGCAAAAAATACAGTGAACATAAAAAAGGCAGGCAAAGATTCCCTTTGGATAACAAGAACATTCAGATGAGGCCTAGAAATCTAATGATGTTCTAATTGCTTATTGACCCATTCTAGAAGATCAAATTCGGGATTGGGCCCAAAACAGCAAAACATTAGGCTGTTGGAAAGAGATCAGTTTACACAGGTTCTCTAAGCAACAGGCAGTAACAATATGTTTTGGCAGGGACTAATCAACTACTTTTTGGAACAAGGCCACGTTTCTATGAAGTAGAAAAAAAGCATTAGTGATCTTGTTGTTGGAGAAGTCTCAAGCAGGCGAGATAGACCAGGCTACTTTACAACTAGATATTCTACAACAATATTTGCTGGTGGCCTACAATACCCGCTGACAACTCCATCCTTTCCATCAAGCTGGCAGAAAAGAATATGAATCACTGATAAAAGAGATAGCATGTAGGAGCTTAAGACAATGATGATCTGGGCCATCGAAAATCACACAACCAACCTCCCCCTCCACCCACCTACAATCAGGAAGGTCTGGGAACGGGGAAAGAAACTGAAATAACTCCAGCAATAATGAATCTTGGCCTCTTCCAAACAGGGTTGGATCGTTTCTAATTGGTACGCCCTTGTCAAGGCTTCTAGACAGAAAGACACTGTAGTCTTTTGGCATATTATAACAAATGACAATCCAAGTAATGTTAGCCCCCTAGAGCTTTCTGTTCAATCATAACAGTGGGTCGACCATTGTATTCAAATGGATGCCTTGAACAGTACAGAAACAGTCGTACTACCAGTAGTTAAGGCAGAACCTCAAAACTTCGAGTGCATGTCCCCTCTGACCGATTATTGTCTAATAGATCACGATCCCGTTCAATTCACCTTGGATGATACATATAGGGCCATTCAATCCTTGCAACCTGGAAAAAGCTCCTGGCCCAGATACGATTCCAGGTGATTTATTTTGCTCTGAGCCCACTGTGTGAGGTCTTTATATTAACTTATTGTCAAATAAGATCCCGGCCTGGGGAAAGAATCCCTAATTCATGGCAGGGTGCGGAGATAATTCTGCTATTTAAAAAAGGGGATAGGACCATTCCTGGCAATTATTAGGATATCAGTTTAATCAACAATCTACAGAAAGTATGTTGCCGCCAAGTGTTAGATAAACTGCTTGACTTGATAACACCATCTCCGATCTTTTCTCCCTTCCAGGCAGGAATTAGTACTAAGGTGAGTAAGATTAACCAGATATGTGACCTTTGCCGACTTTAAGAGCCACGTTGGACCTTGTCCCTATGCAACGTTTGGGGTCCACCCTTGGGTCGATGGGATTCAACACTACATTGTTTGTAATCTTTATCAGACTACTTGAGGAAAACTTTGTCCAAGTGAGATGGTGGGAGGGGATGAGCTCACAGATTATAATTGACATGTGTTGAACGCAACAAATCGCCCTCAAGAGGGTCTCTCAGTGCTGTTGCAACCACACAGGTGAGAAGAAAAATTAACACAGATAGAAATTTAGAAGAGCAAGGTTTTCAAGGCTTGTTTCAATAGATCTAGGTCATAATATGAGCAGAGATGCACGGGTAACTGGTTCCAGTATTGGGGGACCATGAATGAGAAGGAACAGCCCCTGTGCCTGGCCGTGCATATATGTACCAATCACTGGACCAGAAGAAATGAGCTTTCCTGAAAAGCAGAATCTCCGTCTTGCTGAAGTTCAATATGAGATAAATGGCTGACATCCAGGAAGCAATCTCTTTTATACATTTCCTGAATCTAAATTTAGTAGATTCCAGGTTTGGCTCCATAGTGATGATAAGTTGTGTGTCATGCATGTACGAAATTACACCGATACCGCATGATCTTATCACTTTAGCCAGGGGGGGTCACAACGATGTTAAAAAGAGTGGGTCTCAAAGATGAGCCCCGTAGTACCCCACCATAGTTCTGGAATTGAAACAGTCTAACTGCACAGAGTGGGTGTGATCACTCAAAAAGTTTTTCAACCAGCCTCAAGATTTACCTCCGACACCAATCTCCCATAATCTTTGGATATGAGTTGCATGCAATATGGTGTTGAATGCTGCTGACAAGTCTAGTAGGACCAGCATAGCTGGATTGCCCTCACCCAGAGCAAGTCTAATTGAATCCGCAAACCTCCACTATCGGTGTTTCCGTGCTGTAAGAAATCCGGACACCTGACTGGGAGGGATCTAACACAGAATAAGTCTCCATAATTTACTAGGGTCTACTATAGATCGCATACTTGTTGAGCGTGGGGTGCATCAAGGTTGTGTGCTGGCCCTTACAATGTTTACTCTTTACATTAATGGTGTTATAAAACATCTGTTATAAAACACTGATACAGTGACTCTGCTACACTGTGAAGTATTCCCATCCCAGCTGAGTTATATGCTGACGATGCTCTCTTGGTTTCTCGCACTCCGGCTAGACTGCAGACCCTGCTTAGTAATTGTGTTGATTTTTGGTCTCATCGAGTTCTATAAGTGAATACATTAAAAACTACGGTCATGGTGTTTAACCCCCACAGGTCATTTAGAGGAGGGTTCCTGATGTAGGGGCTGACTTTGCAAGTAGTTGATAATTTTGATTACCTCGGTTGCAGAATAGATTCATCGCATACCTTGAGATCACAAATACAGAAAAGTGAATTGACCCTATTACATAGAGCTTCTGCAGTTATTAAGAGTTATAAACTACCCACAAATCTGTTTCCCCTGTTATTGAGGTCCACCACACAAAGGCATAAACTACAGTTCTTTATGGGGCTAGAATATGGGGAGTAGGAAGCACCATTGGACTGACCTCCAAGGAAAATAGTTTTTTTACGCTTTTTATTTAGCCTCTCCCAAAGTACTCCATGATCCTCTATTTTTCCACTGGTCTCAAAAGGACTGGAATATAATATCATTGAATGAGCTGCTGAAAGATGGTCCAGGCACACTGCCGTGTAACGTCTTAATTGTAGGAGATTTTAATGTTCATCCTTGCGGTAACCCCCGAGACACCCCTATGGGCGACCTGGGGTGTAATAGCATGGATGGATTCCATTTTCGACACACTAGGCAAGGGTCACTTTTAAATGACTTGATAAACGAAAATAACCTGTTTGTAGCTATGTCATTGGCCCCTGAGACCAAAGTCTATGACGTTCCAACATTCAAAGGCTCTGGGTCTGGGACATTCATAGATTACATATTATTATCTGCCGATCTCGCCAATCAGGCTTCTAATTTCACGATTCAAACAAACATTCACAGTGACCATAACCCACTTTCCATTAAATTGAATGGGGGTATATTTGAACAGCGAAAGCACTGTGATGATGTGGGCATATTAAAATGCACCAATGGAAAACGTCGCTTGAAATGGCATGTGGTAAATCAGGAAAATCTCTACAAAGAAATTAACAAAGCATGCGGCAGGGATCTAATGGACTGTGTATCGTCATGTTTGCACCCAGAGCAAATTTTAGACATTTTTGAAGGCATAGTAACAACAGTAGGGTCGCTGCTATCAGTTCCAGTGAAGGGGCAGGTTAGAAATATTCCTAAATGGTTCGATAATGCATGTTCCTCGGCAAGTAAAAACTTAAGAAAGGCTTTAAAAAATAAACCCAGAGACTCAGGTAATATTAAAAACCTCCGTCTGATATATAAAAAAACTCTTGCTAAACGGAAAAAGGAAATAAAAACCCATATCTGGGAGTCCTTACTTGACCCCTTAGTTTTGGGCAACAGTAGCAAATTCTGGGAAATTATAAATAAACCTATATTTGACAACCTGAGTGATACTGCACTTGGCACAAACATTCCAGAGAAAGATTGGGTTACTCATTTTAGTGCAATTTTTAAAAGTAATGACCAACAGACAGCATACAATTTTTTAACATTAAAGGAGAATTTTTTACCTTTTTCTGATAATGAAATAGAAAAGGCTATTCAAGGTTTAACTGGCAATAAGGCTCCAGGCCCAGATGGGTTGCCACCGGACCTTTTTAAATCGTGTATCTCGGTATGGGCACCTGTTCTCACAAAGGTGATAAATGCAGCTGCAATGTCTGGATGTCCAAAGTCTTGGGGACAATCCACCATCGTCCCCGTATTTAAGAAGGGCGACCGTAGTAGTCCACTATGCTACAGGCCAATATCGTTAATTAATTCAGTAGCTAAAGTGGTAGGTGGCGTAATCTTGAACAGGCTAACAACATGGGCGTCAGATAATAAAGTCATATCTTCTATACAATATGGCTTTAGACCTGGTCATTCTACAATAACCCAATGCCTGAATCTATACCTGATCGTAGGCAAATACACTATGGCCCGACAGGGAACCATTCACATGGCTTTTATGGACCTATCGTCCGCTTTTGACTGTGTTGATAGATGTAAACTGTGGGACATTATGTTAAAGATGGGCGTCGAGCAGAACTTAATTTATGTTTTGGCTGACTTGCACTCAGACACCAGAGCTAATGTTCGTTACACTCAAGATCTGAAAGTAACAAGTGACATTAAAATCAATCGGGGTGTCCGCCAAGGGTGTATCCTAGCACCATTTTTGTTCAATTTATATATTAATGAGCTAGAGGATTACCTGTTAAAAACAGGAGCCGATTACCCCTATGTCGGCCGAAAGGGCATCCCGGTTCTGCTATATGCGGACGACGCCGTCCTTATTTCCAGGACAGCGAATGGCCTTCAGTTACTTTTAAACTCATTTCATGATTTTATGAGCCTTCGAGGCTTGAGTATTAACAACTCTAAGTCATATGTGATGAAACTAGGTCAAGGGTCACGAAAGCCTAATGTGTTTTCCATAAATGGGGAAAAAATTCCAAATTCTAAAACCTTCTCATATCTCGGGGTTTTACTTGATAATCAATTAACCTGGGGCCCAGCTGTTATAAAAAAGAAGGGCGAGGTAACACGCACAAATGCAGCCATTCTCGGGTTTGCAAGAAAAATGGGCAATAGCCCGGTGGCGGCTTTACTTAAACTTTATCAAGCCAAGAGTGTTGCCATTGCCTGCTATGGCAGCGAGCTCTGGGGTTATAGTCAAACGCAAGCCCTGGAGACTGCAGAAAACAATTTTCTAAAGAAGGTTTTGAGGCTGCCAAGGGGTACCGGAAACTTCTCGGTCCACGAGGAGTTAGGTGTACCTTTTCTCAGTGATAGATTAGCAGCAAGCCCCATGATATGCTGGCTGACCTCCTGGCTAAACAAAGATATACCTCTCACACATGATATATTAAAAGAAGCCTTAACTTGGGACGGCAGGTTTAAGGTACCATGGTTGAGGTATATAAATGACCGCTTCACGGAATTGGGACGCCCTGACTTGTTTTCAGCCCCAGAGATTATAACTAGAGCTGATGTTACCTTTGTGAAAAAATCATTTTTGTCCATAAGGAATTTTGCCCGGGAGGAGGGCGAATTGTTGAAAGCTAGTGTTAGGAAACATGCTTTACTCCAAACAAGCCCAAGTATGGAACCGTACCTAACATGGCCTATGTCTGGCTTTGAACGCTTTTTATTGACAAGGTTCCGTTTTGATTTGATTCACCTCTTGTTGGCAACCCCGAAAGGGGTACACCGAGGTCAAGTGCTACCTGCTTGCGGCTGCGACGGGAAGTCTCCGCAAGACTTGGTGCACTTTTTATTTATTTGTCCTTATTATACAGTACCACGGAAGTTATATCTAAAGCCTTGCTTAAAAAAGTAGAATTTTATACAGATTAAACCAGCTCTTTATTACCTTCAACTCCTAAATAGTGACTGCACTTTATATATATGCAGTTTTTTGAAATTAGCCCTTATTTTTAGGAAAAGTATGGAGGGATAATTATGCTGTTTTTATTGATGTACTTCTCCCTTATTTTTAACCTTGTATACTTATTTATATTTTTAACTGGTTCAATTTGTCTGCTGTTCTGGTTTTATAACAAACTTTGTAATTTATTGTCCCACAACTTTGCTGTCTTAAATTCGGAACTGGAGGATTTATCCTTTTTAATGTTTATTTGTGAAATCTTGCTCATGATTGTATATTTGTGTTATGAACTTTTTAACTGTTTTTTTATGAAATTTGGTTTATGACTGTATATTTGTGACATGAACTTTTATGATTGTAAAGATTACAATCGAATAAAGATATTTGACTTTGACTTTGACTGGAGATTTGCCATCTTGAAACCTCTTCACTTTTGGTTGAGCAAGACCTCTGACCTCCTGGTCAGAGACCTAGCTCTCCGCCCCGGCAGCTCCGCTGTTGTGCCGCTGCCCCCTACACCTCTCTCTAAGGTATGTGTTTGAGGCCCTCCTCCATCCGCAGGCTCCTGCCTGCGCCTCATCCCTGGTGGTCCAGTCGGACAGCCTAGCTCTTCTGTTGGTCCGCTGTTGTCTGTTTGCGTGTGTGTGCCCGTTTTTCTGTTTTTGTTTGTCTTTTTCTTTTCTTCTCATTGTGCCTTAATTTTCTGCCTTTAATTTTATTCTGCCGTCTTTCTTTTATTTTTCCTGCTTTTGTTTTTGTGCTCTTGTTTGTGTCCTCCATGCTTGTTTTCTCCACCATATTCGTACTGCTGCTGCCCCCATGGCCCTTCCCCCCTGCCGGTTCCCACTCCCACCTCCCAGCTACACTTCCCTCCCCCTTCCCTATTTTATGGCGGCTGCTGCTTGGACGTCTGAGCAAGACATCTGACCTCCTGGTCAGAGACCTAGCTCTCCGCCCCAGCAGCTCCACTGTTGTGCCGCTGTCACTGCCCCCTACACCTCTCTCTAAGGTAGGTGTTCGAGGCCCTCCTCCACCCGCAGGCTTCTGCCTGCGCCTCATCCCTGGTGGTCCAGTGGGAGAGCCTAGCTCTTCTGCTGGTCCGCTGCTGTCTGTCTGCGTGTGTGTGTGTGTGTGCCAGTTTTTCTGTTTTTGTATGTCTTTTTGTTTTCCTCTCATTGTGCCTTAATTTTCTGCCTTTAATTTTATTCTGCTGTCTTTCTTTTATTTTTCCTGTTATTGTGCCCTTGTTTGTGTCGTCCGTGCCCAATTTTGCAACACTGTTCCCGTTGCTGCTGCCCCTGCAGCCCCTCCCCCTGCCAGTTCCCACCCCTACCTCCCAGCTGCACTTCCCTCCCCCTTCCCTATTTATTGGCGGCCACCTGCGCCCGTCCACTACCTGACGGCGACCAGCGCCAGGGACCCTGGATTTCCACCCACCCACTACTACGACTCAACGCTGGAAGGAACAAGAACTTCCATCTGTCTATTCTGAAACAGCACCCATGGCCAGTTCTCCTGCCGACACTGCCGACAAACCTTTACCATCCTCCGCACCCCCACGGCCGCCGTCCCCGCACTAGATGCCAGCACCCCTAAAGCCCTGAGGTGCATCCTCCTCAACATGCGCTGCCTGCACAGACATGCTGTAGAGATCTAGGACCTCCTCGCCAGACGTCGCCTTCCTAGCGGAAACATGGACCAACCCCACCTCCGCCCCCGACATCACCACCACCATCCCCGATGGATACAAGATCCAGAGGCAGGACCGCCCAAACGCCAAGGAGGTGGACTCACCATCGCACACAAGAGCTCCCTCCAACAGCACCACCTCCATCACGAGTGACTCCCATTCCACCACCGAACACCTTCATTTCCAGATCCAGACCAGCCCCAGAACTACCCTACGCACACCCTCGCCTAGACACCCCCCGGACCTCAGACCACGTTCACCAGTACCATTGCCGACCTCATTGCGCTACATACTCATCGGAGACCTCAACTTCCACCTCGACAACCTCAGCAACCCCAACTCCGCCCCCCTCCTGCACAACCTCGCCTACCTCGGACTGAAACAACTCACCACCACCCCTACCTACAAGGCAGGACACACCCTCGACCCCATCTTCGCAGGAGGTAACAACATCCACTTCAGCCACACCACGCAACCCCCCTGGACAGACCACCACTGCATACACTTCCACGTCGACAAACCCACTGCCCCAAACCTGCACCCCACCCTCCTCGAAGGAACTGGAGCAAGGTCACCAAGGAGCTCCTCAGCTCCACCCTATACAGCGATGCCCCACCACCTCGACCAACGCAAACTCCACAGCCAAATAACTTCACAAATGGATCACCAACTGCGCAGACAAGCTTACCCCCGCAACCTCCACAACCCAGACAGACAGCACCCCAGGAAGGCAACCTGGTCACCCCTGACCTCCAAGAATCCAGACGCACCTGCAGACATCTTGAGAAGAATTGGAGAAACAGAAAAACTTCGGAGGACCGCACGACTTACAAGAACTTCATGACAGAATACGACCAACTCATCAGATCCACCAAACGGACCTTCATCTGAAACAAAATCCATGCAAACGCCATCAACTCCGAAGAACTCTTCAGCATCATTCAGAAACTCAACAAGCCCCCCAGCGAAGCCATGGACATCACACCCTCCCAGGACATCTGCAACCAACTCCGCTCCTGCTTCCACCTGAAAATAAAATCCCTCTACGACAACTTCGACGAACAGACTCTGGACACCAAAACCATTGCTCCGCCCAGCAACGACAACCAGCCCACCATCTCCTCCTGAACCCCAGTCACCACCGAAGATACAGCATCGACCATGAATGCATTCACGCAGGGCCCCCCACGGACCCCTGCCCATCTTCCACCGAGCCGCCGCCATTGCACCTAAGCTATGACGCACCATCAACGTAACCTTCGAAGCCGACACATTCCCCGACGACTATAAATGCGCAGAAGTCAAGCTCCACCTCATGAAGCCCTCAGCAGATCCGACGGACCACAAGAACTACCGACCCATCTCTCTCCTCCCTTTCACGGCCAAAGTCACCCAGAAGATTGTTAGCGTTCAACTAACGAAATTCATCAAAGAGAACTCCATCCCTGACCTCTCCCAATCCGGATTCCACAGCAACCACAGCAACGAGACCACCCTACATGCCGCTACAGACGACATCCGTACCTTCCTCGACCAAGGCCACACCGTCACCCTTATCCTACTTGACCTCTCTGCAGCCTTCGATGCCGTCTCCCACCGCACTCTCACCGCCAGACTCCATGACGCTGACATTCAGGGACCCACCCTCAACTGGAACCGCTCCTTCCTCACCAGCAGAACCCAAAGAGTAAGACTTCCCCCCCCCCTTCCTCTCTGAACCCACAGAGATCAACTGCGGAGTACCCCAAGGATCATCGCTCAGCGCCGCGCTCTTCAACATCTACATGGCCCCCTCGCCGCCATCGTCAGACAGCATGGACTCAGCAAAGTATCCTACACCAACGACACCCAGCTCATCCTCTCCTTCACTAAGGACCCCCTCACCACCAGACTTCCAGGAAGGAATAAAGAACGTCACACCCTGGATGAGCAGCAGCTGTCTGAAGCTTAACTTGTAGAAGACAGAAGTCCTCATCCTCGGACCCTCCCCCTCTGCATAGGACAACGCTTGGTGGCTCACCACCCTCGGCAGACCCCTGAATCCCATGGACCACGCCCGGAAGCTCGGCATCATACGCGACTCCTCCCTCACCATGACCTGACAGATCAACGCCGTCACCTCGTCCTGCTTCAACATCCTCCGTATCCTTTCCAAGACCTTCAAATGTATCCCCCCCCGAATCAAGACCGTCACCTACGCACTCATAACCAGCAGACTAGCCTACAGAAACGTCCTATACACCGGGATCAACAAATCTCTGCTCTGCAAGCTCCAGACCATACAGAACACCGCAGCCAGGCTCCTCCTCAGCATCCCTCGACACGAACACATCACCCAACACCTGCGAGACACTGACTCACCGTCGAGAAGAGAGTTTCCTTCAAGATACTCACCCACGCCTACAAATGCCTCCACAACACTGGACCCCAATATCTCAACGAAAGAATCTCTTTCCACGTACCCAAGCGAAACCTCCGATCCGCCAACCTAGCCCTCGCCGAATCCCCATGCATCCGCAGAGCCAGAATGGGTGGAAGAGCCTTCTTCTACATCGAAGCAAACACCTGGAACAAGCTCCCGATCAACATCAGACGCACCCCCACTCTGCACATCTTCAGGAATACCCTCAAGACCTGGCCCTTTGACTGCCCAGAGCTACACCACCACCCCCAACCCCCCAGCGCCTTGAGATCCTTACGGTTGAGTAGCGCACATCCCAGTACCCTGATTCATTGTTGGATAGATTGTGGTCAACCCTCGCATTATCACATTATGTATCTGCCTTAGTAGAAATTATGAATCAGGGAACAGTGTCCTTGGCTCCTGCATATTAAATCGCACTTTAATGACATTGGATTGGGTAACTGTAGGAGCGATCTTACATCTAATAATAAAAGTTCTAAGGCTATTGTTAATGTGCATTTTGGAATCTCAAGAGTGATTCTTACCACAGTAGGCGGACTCACGAATGTGTTTTTGTCTAATAAATACGTACCCTCCCTGGAACTGTATATATGGATACAATCGTACCTTGCCAGGATAGAACACTGTTTATTAAATTTAGGCTGGGTACGTTGTTGGTCAGCAAAGTAATTAGTAATTGGAAGTTCAACTCAATCAGATCTCCACTTTGCTTAGCTTACAGTGACATGATCGAGACTCTATTATTTTTTTGTTCAACGTACACTAGGCCAAGAAGGGCACTGATTAGGCTACGTTGCATAGCCCTGGATGTGAGACATTATAAAGTTGCTTTCCTAATTTTTTTGACTGACACTAGCCCATTTATAGTCTTTGCCCTCAGCCATTACTTATATGGAGGGTAGGCGCAAGAGCAAGCCTCAAAGAACGACTCAATCAGGCTACGCAAATTTTTGTTCTCAAGGAGATTATTAATGCAAAAACCTTTCAGCAGAAGCAGTACAAGGAGGTCATCGCGTATTGGGGAAATTAAGGATCCAAGCTGGAATGTGGGACAAAAATATGAAAATTGTGCAGATATTTTTGCAACATTATAAAAATATCTACAGGATCGCAAATGTAGTTGGTAGATTCAGTCTCGAGGAATTATGTGGGCTGATTCAGCTCCCGTGTTTGACTGAGGCGCAGGTATAGGCATTGCAGGAGGCTATCTCGCTTAGAGAGTCCACCCGGGCATTACAAAAGATGCCCAATGCTAAGGCGACTGGCACAGATGGAATTCCAACGGATGTTTATGAAATATTCCAGAAGGAATTTTTACCACATCTAGAACAAATGTTTAATGAAATAGGAGGTAAGCTATGCATTCCATTTACTTTTAAAGAATCTGTAGTGGTAAGTGTTTAAAAAAAAGATAGGAACCCCACAAGCACAAATTCCCATCACCCAATAAGTCTTCTCAATGCTGATTACAAGTTATTTGCAAAGATCTGGGCATCATGTTAGTTACCGTTGGGCAGACATTGGTCCATAAGGACCAGAATGGGTTTTTACCAAATTGAACAATGGCAGCAAATACACAGTATTTGGTCCAGGCTATAGATTTTTTTCCAGTAATCAAAAATGCAGCAATTACAATGCTCAATGCTCAATGCTGAAAAGGCATTTGGCCTTGTCAACTGGGATGCCTTGTTTTTGCACTCAAGAGGTTTGGGTTTCCAGCTTAAATAGTGATAATGCTCAAAAAGCTATACCAAGGGGCAGAAGCACAGGTGATAATTAATGTAAAGGTAGCAGGTACTGTTCAAATTAAAAGTGGCACCTGTCAGTAGAATCCAGTCTCCCCTATACTTTTTGCTTTATTCATTCAGCCACTAGCGATGAGAACACGTAGTGCCGCTAGTATTGTTGCTCCACTGTGAGGAATGTCCAAACTTAAGTTGTTTGCGGACGATATGGTCTTGTATTTAGGAGCTGACCAGGTTAATATTAAGGGTGGGTGATCCCCAAGCAGGGATCCAC
The DNA here is from genome assembly GCF_964204655.1 of Triturus cristatus. Taxonomy (NCBI): domain Eukaryota; kingdom Metazoa; phylum Chordata; class Amphibia; order Caudata; family Salamandridae; genus Triturus; species Triturus cristatus. The sequence continues at coordinate 994,126,941 of NC_140580.1, forward strand.
CACTAGACACCAGGGAGAGGGGAGCCTTTGCTCCCCCCAAAAAAATATTGGCCATATTCAGTCTTTCTGCTCCCCCGGGGGCAGATGGGGCAGTAGACCCCAGTCTGCCTCCCGGGGGGCAGAAGGCCCACTGGACGCCAGGGATTTTTTTGGGTGCAATTTCAATGAGGGTGGGGGCTGCCCAAAATGGGCATGCCAATGCCCCCACCCTCCACCACAACTACAGCCTTTCTGTCCCCCTGGGGGGTAGAAAGCCCAATAGACACCAGGGATTTTTGGGGGGTAATTTTAATTGGGTGGGGGCTGCCCAAAACAGGCAAGCCAATGCCCCCACCCCCGCCACAAATACAGACTTTCTGCCCCCCCGGTGGGTAGAAAGCCCCCTAGACGCTAGGGATTTTTTGGGGCAATTCTAATTAGGGAGGGGGCTTCCCAAAACAGGCATGCCAATGCCCCCACCCCCCGCCACAATTACAACCTTTCTGCCCCCTCAGGGGGCAAAAAGCCCACTAGAAGCCAGGGACTTTTTTTGGGGCAATTTGAATTAGGGTGGGGGCTGCCCAAATCGGGCAAGACAATGCCCCCCGCAACAATTACACTCTTTCTGATCCCCTTGGGGCAGATGGGGGCAGTAGCCCCCAATCTTCCCCACTGGGGCAGAAAGCCCACTAAAAACCAGGGATTTTGCTCAGAACGGACATGCCAATGCCCCCCGCCCGCAAAAATTTCAGTCTTTCTGCCCTCCCGGGGGACATATGGGGGCAGTAGCCCCCAATCTGCCCCCGGGGGGGCAGAAAGTCCACTAGAAACCAGGGATTTTTTTTGTATTCATGTAGGGCTGGGGGCTGCCCACAGTGGGCATGACAATACCCCGACCCTCCAGAGAAATTCCAGTCTTTCTGCCCCCTTGCAAAACCAGGTTGTTTTGTTGTCGCCTCAATACTTTTTGGGCCCTTTCCTGTCGCGGGTACTTGGGCCTCCCACATGAGTGAGGCACCATTTTTATCGAGAGACCTGGGGGAACACTGAGTGGTAGGAAATTTGTGTCAACCCGGTGATGCCACAACTTTCCCACACAAAAATGTGTGGAAAAAGTGATTTTTTCAGCAAAATTTCAGCCTTGCAGGGGATTCTGGGTAAGAAAAAGTTGGGGGATCCACACAAGCCATACCTCCCTATAATTCCCCAGGTGTCTAGTTTTCAGAAATGTGTGGGTTTGGTAGGTTTCCTTAGCTGGTCGCCAAGCACGGGGCCAAAATGCAGGTGACCCCCTTGCAAAATCAGGTCGTTTTGTTATAGGCAATTTTGATGTCACCTCAATACGTTTTGGGCCCTTGCCTGTCGTGGGTACTTGGGCCTCCGACACGAGTGAGGCACCATTTTTATCGGGAGATCCGGGGGAATGCTGGGTGGTAGGAAATTTGTGTCAGCCCGGTGATGCCACAACTTTCCCACTGAAAAATGTGTGGAGAAAGTGATTTTTTCAGCTAAATTTGAGGCTTGCAGGGGATTCTGGGTAAGAACAATTTGGGGGATCCACGCAAGCCATACCTCCCTATAATCCCCCGGGTGTCTAGTTTTCATAAATGTGTGGGTTTGGTAGATTTCCCTAGCTGGCCGCCGAGCACGGGGTCAAAAACCCAGGTGACCCCTCTTGCAAAACCAGGTCGTTTTGTTATAGGCAATTTTGATGTTGCCTCAATACGTTTTGGGCCCATGACTGAGCGAGTACTTGGGCCTCCCACACGAGTGAGGCACCATTTTTATTGGGAGACCTGGGGGAATGCTGGGTGGTAGGAAATTTGTGTCAGCCCAGTGATATCACCACTTTCACACACAAAAATGTGTGGAAAAAGTGATTTTTTTCAGCTAAATTTGAGGTTTGCAGGGGATTTTGGTGAAGAAAAAGTTAGGGAATCCATGCAAGCCATACCTCCCTGGAACTCCCCAGGTGTCTAGTTTTCAGAAATGTGTGGGTTTGGTAGATTTCCCTAGCTGGCCGCCGAGCACGGGGTCAAAAACCCAGGTGACCCCTCTTGCAAAACCAGGTCGTTTCGTGATAGGCAATTTTGATGTTGCCTCAATACGTTTTGGGCCCATGTCTGTCGCGGGTACTTGGGCCTCCCACACGAGTGAGGCGCCATTTCTATCGGAAGACCTGGGGGAACGCTGGGTGGTAGGAAATTTGTGTCAGCCCGGTGATGCCCCAACTTTCCCACACAAAAATGTATGGAAAAAGTGATATTTTCAGCTAAATTTGAGGTTTGCAGGGGATTCTGGGTAAGAAAACGTTGGGGGATCCATGCAAGCCATACCTCCCTGGAATACCCCGGGTGTCTAGTTTTCAAAAATGTATAGGTTTGCTAGGTTTCCCTAGGTGCCGGCAGAGCTAGGGTTCAATATCTACAGTTAGGCACGTTGCAATAAAAGGGTCAGTTTTCACTGTAAATATAAAGTGTGTCCACGTTGCGTTTTGGACCGTTTCCTGTCGCAGGAACTAGGCCTACCCACATAAGTGAGGTGCCATTTTTATCCGGAGACCTAGGGTAACACTTAATTGTAGAGCAACTGTTATCACCTTTTGACTTTTGATGCATTTCTGCCTTCCAAATGAAAGACAATGTGTAAAAAAGAAGTCATTTTGAAAAATGACCTATAAGTCTCATGCTAGTATGGGTATTCACAATTTCGAAAATGTGCAAATATCTACTGTTTCTAAACTCTATATTTTGTTCCAATTTCAGAAATACATAGCTGTCTTTCATACCGATTTTTCCATGTATATATTTTCCCAAATGAATTGCTATATACCCGGAAAATCATGAAAAACCATTGCAAGATGCTGCTCAGTTATTGGCTCTGGGTTTGTCGGGTTCTAGGTGATCATACAAGTCCTATATATCCCCACAACCAGAAAGGTCTAGCGGATGTAACAGTATATTGCTATCAAACAACTGTCACAATTAGAAGAAGTTACAGGTCAAAACGTTGGCACAAATGGCTGTTTTTTTCAACTAATTTTCAATTTGTCCTATATTTAACTGTTAGTTTCTATGAAGAAACCTTGCAGGATCTACACAAATGACCCCTTGCTTAATTCAGGAACTTGTCTACTTTTCTAAAATGTATAGCTTTCCAGTATCCATTATTGCTTTCATACCCATTTCTACCATTAACTGGAAAGAGGTTGAAAGCACAAAAAACAGCATAAATAGACTATGTCCCGAAAAATGCCAAAACTGAGTAAAACATTTTGGTTTTCTGACAAAAGTCTGCTTGTCCCTGAAAGCTGGGAAAATTTTAATTTCAGCCCCACAACCCCTTTGTTGATACCATTTGCAGGGACAAAACCAGACGCTTTCATCTGGAGCCCTTATTTCCCATTTAAACTTTTTTTTAAAGAAATCTAGCTGTATTTTGGCTAATTTCTGGGTCTCCTCCAGGGGAATTCACAAACCCTGGATACCTTTAGAATCCCCATGATGTTGGAAAAAAAGGACGCAAATTTGGCGTGGATACCTTATGTGGTAAAAAATGTACAGGGGCCTAAGCGCGAACTACCACAAATAGCCAAAAAAAGGCATAGCACAGAGGGGGAAAAGGCCTAGCAGCGAAGGGGTTAACGTGCAGCCATCTGTTCTGCCTTTATATATAATAGAGCATTATCATAGCAGTTGCCCTATTCTCTATCTTGGGATTTATGTGACTAATAAGTATACTGACCTGGTCAGATTGACCTACGATAAGATGCTGGAGAAGGTGAGAGGTCTTTTGAATCGATGCTCATTGTTGCCTCTCACATTAATAGGCAGAGCGTCATTAATAAAAATATATATTTTACCTTTGTTTTTGTTTCCAACCTCCTAGCTAAGGTAATAAGCTTTTTTTTTTTAAAGAACTGGACTCCCTTATTATAAATTTCCTATGGAAAGGAAAGAAATTAAGGGTGAGACAGGGTGGCTTGGCTTCCCCGGATTTGTTTCTGCATTACCATGGTTGGATATTATGGTTAGAATGGGATTTTGATGGAGGGCTCGATATTTTATTTATTGAGAGGATGGTGCTGGAGAGCGGAGGCAAACTTCCAATATTTTTAAAGATGGCTAGGTTGCTGAAAAGAACTAGATATAAGATGCTAGGAGAAGTTAATTGGACAGTGTAGAGTTTTTTTAGAGCTAGACAAGTCCTGTTGTGTCATCGTATGTTAAGGCTGCAGCAAAGTTAGGGGATAGGATTGGTGTTATCGAAACAGATATATGACTGTAGAACTCTCGAGTGGAATGGATGCTGGGGGATTTTTTTTTGGTACCAGGATCGCAAACTGACCAGGATCGCAAACTGGGAAGAAATTCAGCAACGGGTGGGGGCGGATAACTGGAAGCTGTGGCATAGCTTCATTCAGATTAAAGGTTAAATGTGGAGCTTCTTGCAAGAAATGAATCACTTTACAGAGGGGTTGATAACATATGGTATAAAACTCAACTAATGGGGATAGGAAATTGGTATAGGTCCCTTTGGAAATACACCGATTCCTCGTTGATTGAAGCTCATCCGAGACAGGTAGAACAGAAGACAGGATGCCAGCCGCCAGCTGGAGTTTGGGAACATATTTCAATATTAGGTTATACATCCCTCAGAGCAGATAATTTTAAGAGAATAATCTTTCTGTCACGGTGGGTAGCATACTATACCCCGCGGGTAATTCATAAAATGTATTTATCCATCCCCAATAAATGTTTTAGATATACCCAAGATGGAAAAGGGGATTGGCTGAATATCTTTTTTGCGTATTCCAAGCTGTTACAATTTTGGGAGGGGATTTTTCAAGCTTTAAGCCAGGGTGTTGAAGCTACAATAAAACCAGAAGCAAAACTGGTCCTTTTTGGGGTATCTGGCCCAACTTCGTGCCTGGACAAGTATGATCAGAATTTTATCGCAGCATCTTTATCAGTAGCTAGATCACTGATATTACACTGTTGGTGAACAACTATGGATCCGATATTAAAGATGTGGCTTGAGAAACTACAAAGGACAGGGATGTTTGAAGAAGCCTATACCGTGAGAATGGGCAGCATGAAAAAATATGTTGCTGTATGGTCACCCCTGGATGATATAGCCCAGATATAGTACCAGCACTCTAACACTTGGGAATGGGGATTGAGGGGTTGCAGTACTTCTATGATTGTACAAAATGTTCTTGTTCCTGCAACATAATGGGATTTAGTAGAATGGGAAGATAATTAAGCACTTTGTAACTTTGAAATGTACATTGTGCAATATATTTTGAGACTCTAGACTCAGCTTTTAAATACGCTAGCACTTTAGTAGTGGAGTGATCTAGGAAGGGTAATTCGAGGCCCTTTAATATGTATTTATTGTCGGTTTAGCACAGATTATGCAGAAAAAGGTAGGTAATTATGGCTATTTTTTGCATGCCTCTCACTTGCACTATGTACTAGGAATTTTCAGTAGCACTTTAGTATTTTTGAATGGTGAGAATGTTTGTGCCATTGCAGTTAGCACATTGATAGTCTTAATAGTTTTTGACCCAAAAGGTTGGGAATATATGATATATCGAACGTTGAGATTCAGGTCACAACGAAGTGTACATTGTGGACTGTTAAAGCATGCCTTTTTCTCCATGTATAATTATTGGTATTGAAAATTGAGATTTTATGGCTTATTTGGTATTAAATATCTGGTAAACTGCTCAATAAAAAGTAAAAGTATAAACCACAGAGGAAATTGTATATGGCTTTCTTGGACTACCTGAGCTAATTAATAATGATAAGCTGCGAGCCTAACTAAAATCCTATGGAATCAACTCTGCGGAGGACCCTCTGCTAAGATGGGTGAGCGTCGCCCCACAGGAAAATTTAAACGATAATAACAACATGTTATTATCATTTTCTTTTTCAGTACTGGCTCTGCTGTGTTTCTTTTAGGTGTGGGGCTGGCTGGACTACCCACAGAGCAGGTGGAGGAGTGTTGGGCACCTTGTAAGTGCACCTGACGGTTTGGCCGGCCGTCTTGGCTGGGTGGAGAACTTAGCATGTACTCCACGCGGCTGTATAGTACAGCCAGGTGGGAAACATGCACAGTCTCCCCCTACCTGTCTGAACACTGAATCAGGCTGCTCAGACCAATCATAGGATAGACTCCATCACGCCCCTGGATATTGATTCAACTGACAAAGTCCAGGGTCACGATTCAGCAGATTCACACTATGCATGCTCTTCGGGATGTCTGGCGGACCGGTTGGGGGGAGAACCAGGGTTAACATTTCATTCTATTTCCCATGGTATATCCTCTCGCCTCAACATGTTCTTTGTTAGCAGTAATCTCTCACCCATGCTGTTTGTTGAATCCACTAATCAACTGAGATCATAACTCTGTGTTATTGGTAATCAAGACAAACCAAACAGCATTTTTACAATCTGACCACAAATGGACCTTTGATCGTAAATTGTTGTTAGCCCCCACATATGTCCATTTTAGGAGGACTTGTCTTTGCAAACTCATTAGTTCCGCTAGTACAATCATAGTGTGGGAGGCCTTAAGAGCTTTGGTGCATGGTCAGATCACAAGTTTTATTATTAACAAAAATAAAAATGAGCGGGCCAAGAAACCAGCATCATGGGATTTGTTGACTAGATTGGAGCAGGAATACTCATTCGGTCATGGCAGCCATGATTATATTTCAAGGATATTTGGACTTATGAAAAAGTTATAGGTCAAACTAAAAAAGATAATCTGGGATAGGGCCTGTGCCAGATATCATGAGAAGTGCATATCTTGCTTTGAGAATAGTGAGGAGATGGGGCATCTGTTGGATTTCCAACTTCAGAAAAAAATGTAGCATGAACTTAATACCAGGCATAAGAGATACCTAGGGTAATGTTGTAAACGTGGGACCCGAGATACTAGCCGTTTTTCAACAGTACTATACCGATTTGTATCGGGAGGACTGTCAGCCCTCACAGGACATGATTGATACCTATCTACTAGGCACGAGAGTTAATCAGCTAATGACAAATCAGAGGGCTAAGCTGGAGGCTACAATTACCAGCATAGGGTTTCATAGTGCCATATCACAGTTAGCGATAGCCAAAGCAGCGAGACAGAAGTTAATTAACGATTTATTTTTTGATAAGCAATTTTATTGATTTTGACAAACAACAAAGACCAGCAGTACAGCAGCAGATCTTGAAGGTAATGACTCACAACCAAGTGAAAGAGCAAAAACAACACAGTTGACCCCACAAGATATCGAAGAAAATAAGCAGTGTGCACAGATTTTAGGCTATTCCACGGCACCCCACCACTTGCCCCACACCCTGCGAAACTTCTTAGGACAACCCCGTGCGTCATACATAGGTCTTTCTTGTGCCGCACACCAGTCCACCCCCTTCCACCACCTCTCAGAGCAAGGCGGTGTTGGAAGCTTCCAGGAAGCGGCTATGTCCCGTTTAGCCAGAACCATGGCTGTGTTGAAAAATTATTTCTCATTCCTGGACCCGTCAAGCCCATCCGTAATCCCGAGAAGTGAGTGATGTGGGTCGTGGGGAACCTCCCACCCATACCATATGAAAAAAAGTGGCCGGGTCATGGCCGCACCTCAGGTAGGAGGCGGTCAGATAAAAACCGGCCTGTTGGAGGCGTATCGGGGTTAAGTAGGTTGCGTGCAGATAGTATAGCTGGATTAGGCGGAGTCTGGCAGATGCAGTTATCGACTTGGTTGCCATGCGGGCGTCACGCTAGTCTTCCTCATCCAGCCGACCCACTCATTCCTCCCATTGGCCTCTAAGTCGGTCCATTGAGGTAGGGGTGTTGTTAACCAGTGTCCGATAAATGCGAGAAATACCCCCTTTCCCCAAGTCTCCCAGCATAGTCTGCACTTCGGAGGACTGTATTCAGGGATCCTAGTGTCGTCTGATATGTGAACATGGAGGGCGTGTCGCAGTTGCAAATATTTGTAAAATTGTGTTGGGTATAGGGAGTATCTGGACTGAAGGTCTTGAAAGGAGCGCATGTGGCTGCTCACCCATACATCCCCGAGCTGCGAGATCGATATAAGGTCCCACGCTCGGAACCCCTGTAACCCACTGACCTCTTGGAGCCACGTACCGTGCCATAGGGGCGTATGTTGGGTGAGCTTATGTGTCCACTGGGTATGACGCAAAGCTGCCCACCAGGCCAACAGCGTGGAGCGTGTGACCTCAGGCAAGATAGATGGAATGGATTCCCTGTACAGTAGAGATTGGATTTTGGGCAAGCCGAGCTCACTCAGTTCAAGCCTATAGGCCGGGTCGGACCAACCCAAATTAACCCAGTCATGTATATTTAATAGGCGGCTCGACAAGTAGTATAAATATAGATGTGTCATCCCCATGCCCCCGTCGAAGGAAGTAATCCGGCAAAGACTTAACGCCAACCGGTGCCACCCCCCAAAGGAACTTAGTGGCCATAGTATCCAACTCCCGATACCAAGCCCGCGGAAAACAGAAGGGGGTGTTCTGGAGAACGTAAAGAAATCTGAGAAGAATCACCATTTTAAACAGGGCGACTCTCCCCAAGGGATTCAGAGGTAGCATCTGCCACTTGTGAAGGTCTGCCTTAGCTTTCTTCATAAGCGGGGTAACACTGAGGGACCAACCCAATTCCAGGTGGAGGGTGACCCAGATACCTAGATATTTAAAGGACTGGCACTTAAGCGGTATTGTAGATTGCCAGTTGTAACAATCTTTAGAGTTCAGCCGGAGACCGGAGGCTTGACCAAAGGACCGCAGGATTTGGAGACAAAGGTGTCCCGATTGGGCGGGTTCAGCCACAAAGAGCAGGACATCATCCGCATAGAGTGCGGTCTTGTCCACTTCTGCGTTGGGCCATTCCCATTCCCGAACGCGACTCTCGGACCGAATCATGGTCGCTAGAGGCTCCATCACCAAGGTGAATAGAAGGAGCAAGAGGAGGCAACCCTGTCTCGTTCCCCTTTGAATGGGGAAGGCTTCTGATAAGACCCCATTGTGCAAGACACACGCCAAGGGCTGGGCGTACCGGACCCCGACCAGCTGACGGAAGTGAGAACCAAAACCCATCGCGGCCAGCACATCTCCTAGGTACCTCCAGTCCACCGAGTCGAAAGCCTTCTCAAAATCAACGAGCAGAATCGCTAAGTAGAGAGTAAGCACCTGGCGGTGAGCCAGAACCAGAACCAGATGAAGCCTCCATAGACAGTGTCTAGTGCCAAGCATGGGCATGAATTTGCATTGGTCCGGGTGGACCAATGTGGTGAGGTATGGCTTCAGCCGCTGGGAGAGGATTGCAGCATACAGTTTTACATCCGTATTTATGAGAGAGATGGGACGATAGACCGCACAATGCTGAGAAGGCGGTTGAGATTTTGGGAGAACCACGATGGTGGTCATGTCCGTCTCGGGCGGGAAGAAGCCCTTCTCCAAAGCCTCGTCATACAAGTAATCGAGGCGAGGAACAAGGGACAAGCGGAATGCTGCGTAGTATTTTTGGGGGAGGCCATCTGGACCGGGGGTCTTACCTGGAGAGGTGTGAGCAATAGCCTTGTTAATCTCTTCAGGAGAGATCAGGCGATCCAGGTCAGCCTGAGCAACAGAGTCCAGTTGAGGCAGGCGAGCACCGACAGTATTGGGGTCCTTTCCGCGTAGAGTTGATGATAGTAGGAGGCAAAGGCATGGGCCATAGCCAACAGGGATCGATGTGTCGATCCCTCCTGGTCTATTATTTCCAGGATAATGCGGTTCGCCCTAGGATACGTGGCGAGCCTATGAAGGATCGTGCCATTTTTATCGCCCCAGCCGTATACTCTTGCTATGGAAGATCTCCAAAGGAGCTTAGCAGCGTCCAATGAGAGCTGTTTGATTTCAGCCCGAATGTGAGCGAGCTGCCATTCACGGGAAGTATAGCCATCTATAGGAGGAGATTGTTCGAGGTGCAGCGCTTGTGCCACGCGCAAAGTGATCTGTTACAGCTGGCCCTGTCGCTGACGCTTGAGTTGGCCTTTGGCGAAGCCACGAATAGTGGCCTTGCCCGCCTCCCACAGGGTACCTAGAGAAGGAACCGATCCAGCATCAGAAAATACTGCTTGAGCTCCGACCCAACGGCCTTCCTAAAGTCCTTGTCTTGGAGGAACCAGGCGTTCATCCGCCATGTCGGGTGTGTTGAAGGGGGGGGCCCCATGCTACAGAGCAACGGGGAATGATCTGAGATACCCCTGGGGAGTATAAGGACTTCTTGGATCGTGGAGCAATCAGTAGAAGGGACGAAGATTGCGTCGATGCGCGCCTGCGTGTGGTGTGCCGTGGAAGTATGTGTGAACTGTGTAGTGTGCGGGTGCCAGATTCACCATGCATCGCATAGGCCCAGGGATTCAGCCCAGTTCATTAATTGTTTCGCTTGCACCAACCTACAGGTAGAAGGGGGGCCTGTCGTGTCAAGGAGTGGAGAGGAAACCGCGTTAAAGTCACCCCCGATAATAGTGGACCCCAGGGGAAGGGTGGGCAGTAGGGTGGTAGAGTGTTTCAAGGTCATCGCGAGCATCGAGGGGGGTGAGTATACGGACATGAGATTGAGGGAGTGACACACAGTGTACTACAGATGGTCACAGACATGTCCTGTGGATCGTGAATAACTTGCGAGAGCACAAAGGGAAGGGTGCGCTTCAATAGTATAGCCACTTCACGAGAGCCTCGAGTGAAACCAGAGTGCCAAACTCTATCGTAGCCATAGCGTGCTAGAAAGGGACAATGGTTACCCAACAGGTGCGTCTTCTGAAGCAGGAGTACCTCTATTCAGAGGCGTTGTGCATAGGCAGGACAGCCGTTCGCTTAAGACGGTCCAAGAGACCAATAACGTTCCAGGATAGAATGTGGAGGGCTGCACTTGGAGGGGTTATGTCAGTCATGGGGCTGCAAGTCAATGTAGTGGCCCAACAGACCATGGATGGCCGTTGGTAGTTGTGTGGGCCAGTGCAGGCGTGGGAACGCGCTGGTGATAAGGACAGTGTGTATGGTGTGAGGTGACATCGCTGCTTGTCTCAGAGAGGCTGGCAAAACAAAACAAAGAACAACAACCAAGGAAAAAACAGTCCCAACCCCTTCCCCAACCCCCTCCCCACCCTACACTTCAGGAACAGAAGCATCTGTTGACCCAACAATAGCAACAAGAACCAAACTAAAACGCTCGGATTGGGTTGCGTGGAGGACCCCTCCATTGAGACGGATATGTAATGTACCGGCAGAAAGACAACAAGTTAGAGCAACAGATCTGCCGTGGGCCCCAGCCTACATGGAGGCAGAGGGCACATCTCCGGGGAGGCCGCACACAGGGCGGTGCCCGCAAGAGCTTCAGAGATTTGGGCTACGGGATAGGTCCGAGTCCGCTGCCGGTAGGTCCCGCGGAAGAGGCGACGGAGGAGCATTAGTTGGGGAGCCAGTTGAGTGATGCCGGAGGCGGGGAGGAGAGTCCGAGGGACTAGAGGAGTCACAGAGTCCACGAGCAGCCAGGCTCGACGATCTAAGTGTCTCTGAGTGGGACAGGCGGCTCCTACGGGATTGTGTGCGCCTCTGACACTGTCGCTGAGGCGATCGCGGTCTTGAGGACTGAGAACCCTGCGGTGCGGGAGACACGTTGCGCCGCAGGATGCTTGTTTCCGGTCCAGGGAAGACATGGCTTGGCAGTTCGGGCTGGACTGTTCCCATGAGGCACAAGGTCAGACTGATTTGCATATGGCCATGTCTGAACTGGGTTGGCGGAGTGAGCTAAAGAATGATGATGGATTAAACCCAGATCAGTTGACTGGGGGTGAGTGCTTGCAATGTTCAACACTCCGTCCATCATCCCCTTTGGTTTTGCTTTGTTCGCCCTAAGTTGCCAGGGTATGCCCAGACGTGGGTCCCTTGCTCACTTTGCCACTGGATTCAAGCTAGCCTGGCTGATGACGGCTGATTAGCCAGAAACCGGTCCCAGGATGCTTGTTTCCGGTCCAGGGACGACATGGCTTGGCAGTTCGGGCTGGACTGTTCCCATGAGGCACAGGATCAGACTGATTTGCATATGGCCATGTCTGAACTGGGGTGGTGGAATGAGCTAAAGAATGATGTTCATTCTCAGTTGACTGGGGGTGAGTGCTTACAATTTTCAACACTCCGTCCATCATCCCCTTTGGTTTTGCACTGCGGTCAGGGAGCGCCCATGCGCCGCCACCCCGGAAAAGGGAGGGGGGCGGGAAGCCCGAGCTAAGACCTTCCGCACTGCTGCCCGGCATGACAGCCGAACCCCGGCCCCAGACCCCACTCACTGGGTGTCACCGTCTTCCAGCGGGTTAGGCCGGCTGCAGCCACCGCAGTCAACCCGGTGCTCCGTCTGCATGGTGAAAGTCTCTCCATTCTGCTCTGGGAGGTGATGCCCTCGGCAGTTACCATCAGGTTAAAGATTGGCTTTCTGATGGCCCGGCCACAATCCACAGTGCCCCGAGGGGTTGGTGCCGCTGTCCGCTGAGGCCCCCGAAGCCTTGCTCAGATCATGGACCGCTGGCACCGGCGGCCGCCATTTTGGCAGCTGGAGACCAAGGACGTCCGGGTACAGTTCGGGTCAGCGGCCAGACTGGGCAGCACCCCCATGGGCCAGCGATCTGCAGCACGGGGTCCCCGGCTGGGGAGAAGCCACCCCGTCACCAAGTACCTCACCATAAAGTTTGCCGGGCACAGCCACGATTCACGAGGGAGACTGCCACAATGCGGTCTGTAAGGCCCTGTGGGGTCCGGAGCCATAAGTGGGTCCAGGCGTCAGAAATCAGCAGGTTAGGGACACCAGTGTGGCGATTCCCCTTCGGGGGCCCACGAGCAGAGGGTACAAATGACAACCGCGGGCATTAGGATTGAAGTGGATGACGGAGGGGTCCGGAGCACTCTTAGAGTGCGACCGCCATCTTGATGCTTCAGGCCAAGCCTCCTCATTAATTAACAATTTAAAGATATTGTGAGCCCTCTCTTTTGTGATATGTGTAATTCTCCTGCCGTTCTGGCTTCAACACCACCGTCTTTGGCTGAAACCTATATAGGTATATTCGTCGAGCAGAAAAAAAGATCTGCCTAATCGTGGATCATACCACCCCATCTCATTAATGAATTGTGGCTTCACAATCTATACACTTGTCCTATCCAATCTACTGGCAAGGGCTATAAGTGCATTGGTAGACGCAATGAAACATGGGTTTGTTCCCTCACGCAACACCACTTTGCAAATAAATCCAGCCATTTCTGCTCTAAATGTGGTGGCGGGATTGGGATGCTCTGCCAGGATGATCCTGTTGGATGCAGAAAAAGTATTCAACAGGGTGGCCTTGCAGTATCTGTGGACAGTTATGGCATTCATCGGATTTGGGCCCTGGTTTCTTTCCAGGAGCAAAACACTTTACTTCTTTTTAACAGCAAGGATCACATGCATGGGAATATTGCCTGAAACGATCTGTATCCACTGGGGCACCAAACAAGGATGCCCGCCGTCTCCACTATTGTTTGCTTTGCATTTAGATCTATATCTCAAAGGCTCTTAAGCTAACATTTGCTATTCCACCCTTGCGGATACATATATTGAATGCCAAATTACTGGCTTATGCAGACAATATTGCCATTCTCACCTCTTCCCCTGCCAAAGGCGTTGTCGGGAATAGAGAATGCTGCCAGAATTTTTGGACAAGTCTCTGGGTAAAAGCTCAACCTGAAAAAAACAAAGATTATCGTAAATAGGTAACCTGATCAATCTGACTCTTGATATGTTACATTGACTATATATTTGGGGGTCAAAAGCTCTTTTAATATGGAAACGACAAAGGGGCAGATGTAGGTAAAAATATGTTTGCAACTTCTTAATAGCGATTTTTACTGAATCGCTATTAAGAAATCGCAAACCGCTATGTAGATAAAAAAATCGCAAAAAATATGCGATTCCTTAAAACTCGCAAACTCCCATACCGAATCGGTAATACTGAATCAGTATTTGCGAAATCGCAATTTTAAAAAATTGCAAATTAGCGAATCAGCTATTCAGGTGCTTTCTGATGACATCACATACAGGAAGTGGCCACACCCATGCTGTTTCTGAGTGCCTGAGGCTGTGGGAGAGGCAAAGAGCAGGAGCACACACCCAGTAGCTGCACAGGAGTGTTCAGGCAGATACCAACTGACAGGATGGACACACAGGAGAAGGGAAAGGAGCCTGCAGAAAGGCAAAGGAAGCACAAGTTTAGTGAAAAGGAATTGGAGGTCCTGATTGAGGAAGTGGTGAAGACACACAACCAGTTATTTGGCAAGAAATCCCTGCATGTACCAGAATCTCAGAAGAGAAAGATCTGGCTGGAGATACAAGCCAAGATCAATGCCATTGGGGTCACACAGTGCTCCATCGACGACCTGAAGAAGCGCTGGTATGACTTGCGCTCCAGGGCAAAGGAGAGGGTAGCCGAAAGGCTGAAGCAAGCAAAAAAGACAGGGGGCGGACCATCCACAGAGCCTTCAACAACACCCATGGATGATTTGGTGGAGTCCACCCCCAGCCTGAGACCATCGTTGGCATAGGAGACGTGGACACCTCAGCCCGAGACAACACCAGACAAGGTAAGATGCATGTCCTGGACCCTCACCAATCCCCAATCCTCCATGAGCAAGTTAGAATTCCACTCCAGTCCACATTTTCTAACAACCAGCAATGCATCTTGGGAGATGTAGTCCCAAAACCCATATAGCATATCAGTGAGATTTGTGAACACAATTGCAGGGGCCTCACATCAGTCAATAACCAAGCGGAGGACTGTTAGTGTGAGTAGCAACTCATGTAATTTAATGTAATACAAATGCTGCAAGGAAAGTCAGTAAATGGACATCTTGTATCCTCAGGTGATCCTGCGCCACAGACAGAAGAGAGGGAGACACATGAGGCACCTGGGCAACAACCTATTCGGGAGGAAGAGTCTTAGACAGCCACAGATGTCACACCTACACCACCACCAAGACCTAGGAGGTACACAGTGGAAACACTACAGGAGATGGAGGGGGGAGTGGAGGAGACCACAGAAGCTCCACAGACCATGCCTGAAGAGCCAGCACAGTCTCCCGACCTACAGTCATCCATGCAGCGTAGCCACACCAGTGGTCTCCGACACAGACCAAGGGCACACAGTCCATCTGAGCAGGGTGAGGAGTCCAGTGTCTTTGCAGGTCTTGAAGGCACCATGGTGAAGGTGCAGCGGCTGCAAATGAAGACAAGGTGATTAATGCAACGGCAGCTGGTGTCTCTGAACAAGAACATGAGGGACATTAAGGAGGGCATCAATGAACTGAACACCACTGTTGCTGAGGGTCATATGGCCAATGCAGGATGCATGAGAGACATGACTGTGGCAGTACGGCAGTTATGCAGCAAATTGGACAGTGAACATGGCGCAAGGCGCAGGGAAAACAGAGCATGGATAGATACACAAAGGCGGTCAACCGCCTATGCAAAGCTACATCTGTCTTGAGCAGACGCACAGTTGACATGCAAGTGAAAAGGGCCCACTGCAGCTAGGATGTTGCTAGTGGGTTGGTGCAGGTCACCACTGCTGTTAAACTGCTCCAGACAGCCAACATAGCTGCCACAGATTCTGGGGATGGTGGAGACAGTGAGGAGGTCACCAGCCGCAGTAGCACAACTCCACCTGTTGCTGAGCCCAGACGGCGTATTGCAAGGCAAGGGCCATCAGCAGAACAGTCGTCAGCGGAGGGAAGTGTGCACACTGAGCGAAGTACTGCTGTGCGTGGGTGCAGGAAATAAGTCCATGCTGTGGCTGACATTCGCTGATGGGTGAGGTAACCCATGTGACCCAGTGACAGTGGTTGACAATGTGCATGCAGTGTGGACATGCCACGCTGGGCAACTCAAGGCACACAGAGGCCAGTATTGTGAGGCGGTGTGCATACATATTGCCTGATGTAAGGATAATAAAACACCGTTATACAAATATCAGTATCAGCTTTGTGTCATTAATTACTTAGAAATAGTTGCGTGTGATCTCAGCATGTCTATGTCTGCCATCTGTGGCTCCTACAACACCTGCTGCTCTGTGATGTGGCTGTGGATAGTCCTCATCCTCTGAGTCTGAATCTGTGATTTCCACTGGGGTTCCCTTCTTCATGGCCAGGTTGTGTAGCATGGCACAGGTAGCAATGATTTTGCAGCATATCTCGGGGCGGTACTGCCGTGCACCTCCACTTTTGTGGAGGCAGCGGAACCTGCTCTTTAGGAGTCCAAATGTTGCTCTACCACATTCCGTGTAGACTTATGGGCAGCATTGTATCTCCTCTCACTTGGGGTAGATGGGTTGAGGAATGGGGTGAGTATTAATGCACGCCCTGCATATGCGCTGTCACCTAAATGGGAAAGGATGAAACATCAATCACAGGCAACAACAGATACATCCAAGGTATACATCAGAGTGTGTCACATGCATTTACCTAGCAGGTATCCTTCTCCAGATTCACCCCCAGCCAGACGTGTATAGATTCCACTGTGCCTGAAGATGTAGGGGTCATGCGGTGCTTCCTGGGAATTTTGCTACTATATCAGTTATGATGTGTGACGCATCACAAATGACCTGGACGTTGATTGAATGATATGATTTTCTGTTCCAATATACTTACTCAGTAGCAGGGGGGAGGGGGGGGGGAGATTGCAATATGTGTCCCATCAAGGCACCCAATGACATGTGGGAAAAGGGCCATCTGATAGAAATCCATCTTGGTCTTATGCAGTTCCATTTGCGTGGTGAGAAACCGGATGTAATGGTGCATTCTTTGAAGCATGGCATCCAGAAAGGTGTTGAAGAAGCGTGCCAGGCAACTTTGTGAGACACCTCCAGTTACAGCTATCACCCCTGGTAACTACCTGATGCAAGTAGGTGCAGGGAACACAGGACCTGCAGATGTGGTGGAATTGCGTGCACCCTGCGTGTCTGATGCTCCAGGATTGGATGCAGATCACGTATAAGGTCTAGGATGGTAGTGGAGTGAAGCCTGTACCTCTCATGTATTTCTTCTTCTGTGAGTTGGAAAAGGGTGATGCGCGCTCTGTATATGCGTTCCTATCACCTCCTCATCCTCTGTGCTGCTGCTTGCATCCGCATCCTCCTTGCAATGACATACAGGGCTGCCATTGTGTGGAAAATGATGCATTCTGGGGCTGTTTACATGCAGTGTACCTGGTTACCACCTGCTTTGAGTTGGTGGTAATTTGCGACTCGCAAATAGCGATTTCTGCTACGCTTTCATTGTTCCACCTCGCTGGCAAATTGCCCCTGCCTTCTTTACCCTCTGCAAGATTACTCTAGGTGCAAGGGAAAGCGGGGCCTGTGGTCCCTTGGCCAATTTTTTAGGGATTGTAATCTTTGCTGTTTTTCAGACATCAGAAGTGAAAATTTACTTTCAAAAATAGGATTCTTCTGTTATTTACAGCTAAGAGAGTTTCTATCGCATCTCCCCCCAACTAAAGGAGCATGAGACAGAACATATGTTTACAAAACGTTGTTAAGATAGCCAGGTGGGGGGTATATTTATATGTTTTATCAGATTTTCTGGGGCCAGCGAAAGGAGATTAGTAAATGTACCGCTTTGTGGGTAAGGGGGTCTCATAGTTTGCATAGTAACATTTTTATAGCTGGCTTCCGATACACTAATACTCTTGCACAGAGTACCCTCAATGTATCCATGCTCAAGACCCATGCCTTCAAATTATGCACGATCTATAGCATACTTCAAATAAGTTTTTTTAATGGGGTCTAACGGCAACTGCGGACGGCTTTAGGTGTAATATGCCAGAAGCAGACACAGTACACATTTTTGGCACTTACAACAGCATTACCCAATATTGGCACAGGGTCTTTACATTTTTTATTCAGCTCCTGAAGATTAATGTTAGAGCTGAGCCATCCATGATATTCCCTGGTCACACCTCATGTCTTTTGCATAATGAGAGAGGGGCTTTCTACTTTGCAATTACATTGGCTCGGCTAGTTATCGACCGTGCCTGGTTAGAGAAGGCTGCCCCAGACTCTGTATCCTGGTGACAGGAGTTTGTATATTTTTAGGGACTGGAGTAGGTGGTGATTCAAAACCACCCTAATCACAGTAAGCTGTGTAGAATGTGGGAACCAGTCAGGTGGGGATTCATGAAAATGGAACCTGGAGAAGACCTCGAATTAGGGCAGAATTAGACTATTTAATTTATCTCTGTCTGACTCTTTATTTCCCTTTTTTTCTCTTGTGCATGGATAAAGGACTTGTGCTTACTGACCTGCTCTACACTGTTATGATGGATTTTGATAATGATTATTGTTTTTTTTCTTATCTTTTCTCTGCTTGTTACATATGGTCTGATATGATGATCTGTATCTACTCAATAAAATAATTTAAAAAATACTGCAAGCGGTTGCATGCCAGTCCAACTAGCAGTAAGTCAATTATCAAGACCTGAATGTCTCCATATAAAAGAGTCTGATGCCTCTAATTCAGGGCTAAGACCAGGAAGAAAGCTGCAGTCACAATAAATGGAATAATCAGATTTAGATCCAGGTTTAGGGCCAGTCGCCTTCAATATGCCAAAGTTTAATCCAACTGAAGATGGAATGACTCATACCCCACAGAGATGAACCAAGGGTCCACCTAAATTTGGTGCCCCTGCCCCAATGAAAGCTATGGGGAAACTCTTCAACTCCACCAGATGTTTCCTTCTATGTACACAGAAGCTGATTGCATCAAGAAACCTGCAACAGGAGGCAAGTAAAAGTGTGCTCTGGTACACATCTCAATGCAGATTGTCAACTACTTAACATCTGTAGGACACTTTGTGAGAAATTATGACTGTCAAATGATCACTTTCTGTCAAGAAACAACAGCCTACCAAGAGTGTTCATTAATTTTTTTTTTAAGTTGGCTGTACGAACTCCAGAGAAACCAGGCTGATAGAGTTCTAAAAGCTTCCGAGTTCCCATCGCAACATATGTTTGAAAAACATGACACAGTGCAATCTTAGATAGGTACCCTGCTACATGTAGAGATGAAACATATGTTTGCAATGGCAAAAGCAAACGTTTTGCCACTAAATGGGCAAATAAATGGTGATCTAGCAGTAAAGTCACTTTCGCTTGCTCCGCTGGTCATATCTACCACCTTTTCTTTGTCCTAGATGCAACCATATGGAGCTGGCATCATTGCGAGTGCTGTCTTCGTTCATGCCTGCAGGCAATAATGAAACAGTTGATTACCTCCTGGTAGATCACGATCAAGGGGTAACATGAAAGGTGGCCTCCTCCTCGCTGAGAATATCCAAAGGGACAGACAATACTCGCTGCAGAACCAAAATATGTCAGAGACTGCTCAAGCTAGTCTTGACCAAAAAGTCATAATAAAACATGCAGGAATACCCCATCTTTGAACTGGACATACTATACCAACTGACAAGGATACAGGCGAAGACTGGTAGGCAGTGGTCTGGATAGATTATAATCAGATGCTGTAGATTGATGGATATGAATAGGACCAAAAACTCAGAGAAGATTTTATTTCATGCTGAATGCTTTTAATACCTTTTCTCCATGCCCTTCTTAGGTCACGCCTAAGACAGTGTATGTGCTCTCTGTTTTGAGACATATTGTTAGCTTAGACCGGGCTTTGAGCCCGCACATTGCTTACCATTGGTAGGCTTCATTGTCATTGTTCGCTTCTTACTTGTTAGCGGGTGTGGGCTTTCCTCTTCATCTTGTATGTGTCCTTCCCCTGGAGCAAAGGATGCAATACTGTGTCCTTCCACTGCTCGCTTTTTGAGGCTTTTGCTTCTTTTCGTTTAAGCACTGTATGAGAGTGCATGTGTTTTTCAACTGTCTACCTCATGTGCTTCTCTCCTCCCTCTGGCACGTTCCATATGCCTCGCTGTCTTGTGTGCTTATCCCCACTTCCACTGCATTCCCATCTCGCATGTGTGCTTTCTAAGGCTCCAGATTACGGGCTTTCGTTTGATTCCTTCACCCAGGCCCCCATGCTGATTCCCCCACTTAGCCACCACTTTGCTTCCGCCCTACTCCCGGTACCCTTTGTTGCTTCCGCCTCAGTGTTGCTTCTTTCTGGTGGTTTTTCCTCTCCGCTCACATTTTTTAAAAAAAAGGCGTTTGCACATTTTTTTTCTTGGTACAACTTGGTACTGTAACTAAAAAGAAAAAAAGCATTGCTGTAATTTTGTAGTCAAGTGCATGCGAACCCCTAAAAAAAACGGCACAGCCAGCTGTATCAAAGGTTTGTTTTTAAAAATGTGTGAGCCATGGGGCGCAGCTTAGGGATGTTGTGCTGCATGGCTAAAACCATTGGCAAAGGCTATAATTAAGGGGAACAGCCATTACAACGCGGTTTTTACCACGCGCAGCTTTTACGTCGCATGCGTTACAACGCATGCGATGTTACAACGCAATGCCATTACAACGCAAGTCTTTACATCGACTTGCGCTAGATGGCGTGCTAACATTACAAATAGTGTAGTTTACTATCCCAACACCTTCCCTACTGTTAAGTGGACTGGAGTTGGAATAGTAAATTACACTTTTCTAATGTTAGCACGCCATCTAGCGCAAGTCGATGTAAAGACTTGCGTTGTAATGGCATAGCGTTGTAACATCGCATGCGTTGTAACGCATGCGATGTAACTGCACGCGTTGTAATGACACGCGTTGTAATGTCATACATCCTATAGTTAACAGAGGTGAGACTACTGGATTTGCCAATGCTGGTTCTCTTTATTTTCTCCTTGCTCATGTTTGTTTTCCTCTTTTTTGTTTTTCTCTTCTTTTCAACCCGTACATGCAATGGCTATAACAATTGAAGAATGCTAATAAAAAAATACTAAAAAAATACCAGATAGTGGGATGTGGTGAGAAGTATATTAAAGCTGCCTGAGGTTTGGGGTATCATATGTTTTCTAATGCCTTGACTTGTTAGAAATAATTGGACTGCCGGAAAAAAAATTCAATAAAATAGAAAACAGGTCCCAAGTATGTGCTATGGGGGCTTGGCCACTGCTGAAGTGATGAGGTCGATCTAGTGGAGCTCTCTGATACTAAACTCCCCATAATTTGCACTTTGCAGAGACAATGACAGTGTTTTTCTGGGTACTGGCACTTGGTGGTGTGGAGAGGTGCTGAGTAGAGCTAACAGAGCCATTGAGCCTCAGGTGCAGGGCAATGCACAAAGATAAGAGACCCACGTGCAGAGCAGCCATCTTGACCGAAGGAGCAGTGGAGCGTGGCTTCTGAAGCAGTGGCCTCATATAGAGATCGGGGCAGCATTGAGGGCCTCACATGCCAGTTGGGTGCTGAGTGGATGCCGCATGGAGGATTGCTGCAGCAGCGGTGTCAGAGGATGCAATGTAATCTGGTATAGAGAGCTGCCCAGAACGCTCTCAGAGTTTGCCATGGCCGGCGGTAAACCCGGGTGATAAGAGTTTCACTTGAGCGGGGCTCATGATGAGGCTGGACCCACCAAAACCTCAGTAAGACCTCGAATCCTGGTGAGACACAGAATCAAGGACCACCAAGAGCCCCTTGATAAACACATTGGCTTGTCCTCACATTAGGGCGTATCCACTGCTAATCCAAAAAGCATTGGTAAACGCATTAGTTTACACCTATGGAATTAAGAATACTTTTGTTGTTGTAATTTGTGGTTTTGTGAGTAGATGCTGTTAAAGTGTTACAAGTTGTTTATTAAGAAAGGCAATATATTGTGCTGTTACTGGTGGTATTATAAAGCAGGCATAGTAGGTAAGGGGGGAAGGTCAAAGTGAAAAGAAAATGTACCTGATAAGCAGGGTTGAACTGGGTGCAGCCATGGGCAGACTAGGTAAAGGGCAGATGAAAAACATAACAAGCACAATGTAAGCCATGTGCAGGCAAAACCTAAGAATAATATGAGACCCTGCCCCAAAGGACCCGTCCCATTCTGACAGCCACGCAGCCTGACCATCTTGCTGTATGACTTGCTTTTGCAACTGGAAAATGTATTTTGTTTCTTTATGGTGTGTCATGCCCTTAGTTTTGCATTCACAGACCCAATTAACACAATCTATACAAGTATCTCACTTTAGGCCCACTGAAGGCATAAAATATTACCTGAGTACTGATTGTCAGATGTGCGCATTATAATGTTGACATTTTGAAATTTTATTGAGATTTTATGATGCCAAATGTTTAATACAAGAATGTAGACAGTGAGAACATGTTTATACATTTGTCATGCCAAAATCTACTCAACTGGTATTTTTAAGTAAATAGCACTGAAAGTGAGTATCTTCTGAATGTAAACCAGCATATCTATCACTTCTCATAACAATTTCAATATTTGTATAACACTTCATAAATTTGATTTTCCCACATATTAACCAGTACATATAAGGGATTATAATTTCACAACTCAATTGTAAATAATTTATCAACTAAAGGCCTGATTATGAGTTCTCCGTATTTTTAACCTTTTTCTTCATTCCCTGTTACTGATAGCAAGGGAATTTAAAATCCTGGTGGTGGAGTCATAAATGGGTCTGAGAGGAACGACTAAGAAATGAGGAATTAGACAGGGAATCATTAAATCTTAATCCGACTCCCCAGTAATTTATAACTTTTACCCAAAGTTTCACCCAGCGATTTCAGCAGCCGAAGTAGCCAGGTGAAACAAAACAGAACAGATCTGTGGCCGGAACTCCACAGAGGGGAGTGTCTGTACCTGTAACCTCTGTCGGCCGGGCTGGGCTCCGTTGACCGGCGCTGCATGTTGGATACTGCGGCAAGGAAACCTGACGGCCGGGCTTGGCTCTGACAGTATCTGTGGCTCCTGGGCTGACTCGGGAAGAGTGATTGAGCGGCCGGGCTCGGCTCCGTTGCTCGTCACACCCGGGACCTGAACTACATCTCCCAGCATTCCTGCCACCTATCAGCACGCTGCTTACACCATCCGTTGGCGCCTGGAGGCACATTTAGGCCCGCCTGGGGCCGAGGACCCTGGGAGTGTCTGTACCTGTAACCTCTGTCGGCCGGGCTGGGCTCCATTGACTGGCGCTGCATGTTGGATACTGCGGCAAGGAAACCTGACGGCCGGGCCTGGCTCTGACAGTATCTGTGGCTCCTGGGCTGACTCGGGAAGAGTGATTGAGCGGCCGGGCTCGGCTCCGCTGCTCGTCACACCCGGGACCTGAACTACATCTCCCAGCATTTCTGCCCCCAATCAACACACTGCTTACGCCATCCGTTGGCGCCTGGAGGCGCATTTAGGCCCGCCTGGGGCCGAGGACCCTGGGAGTGTCTGTACCTGTAACCTCTGTCGGCCGGGCTGGGCTCCGTTGACTGGCACTGCATGTTGGATACTGCGGCAAGGAAACCTGACGGCCGGGCTTGGCTCTGACAGTATCTGTGGCTCCTGGGCTGACTCGGGAAGAGTGATTGAGCGGCCGGGCTCGGCTCCGCTGCTCGTCACACCCGGGACCTGAACTACATCTCCCAGCATTCCTGCCCCCAATCAGCACGCTGCTTACGCCATCCGTTGGCGCCTGGAGGCGCATATAGGCCCGCCTGGTCCCTCGTCCGCGTGGACGCGCGCGGGACGTGCCGGGAGAAGCCCGGGACAAGGGCGGGACCGTCTAAGGCCGTAGGAGGCTGGGCTGGGCCACCCCTCTAGGCTCGATAACAGAAGCCTGGGTCCCAGGACACTTGTGATCGTGGTGGGAGTGGGCAGGAAGGCATTGACATTGGGACATCAAAACGGAGGTGGTGCCTAAAGGGGGTGCTGAAGGCCCTTACGGTTGGTACGGGTACCCTCGTATGGGTTTCGTAGAGTGTGTGGTGGGAGTATAAGCTGCCTAATACTGTTTGAAGGTACGAGGCTAAACTATAGATAGAATGGCGAGCAAAGTTAGAACACGCTCAACCAAAACCAAGCCCAGGATGCTCACCCCGCTAAAGCTGCTCACACAAGAAAATGGTATACTGCCCCCACAAATTATCCAACCCACGGCAATCGATCGCATGCTACAAAAAGCAATTGGGGCAGTCTCCAGTGAAATTGAACGAACAGAGAGACGCCTATCTCCTACCCCATTAATCGAGCCATTGAACCCAACCCAGGCGCTAGATTGTGAGATTGTGGATACCTCCCCCTCTTGCTCGCAAGAGCTTAGTGCCCTGGACTTACCTTGTGCCCAGCAGATTTCTGAGGGGGAAACGAGGGACCACAACATGGGCACACCAATAGAGGTATGTGGGAAACGTAAATCCAGATCAAAGAAATCTAGAACCGGCAGCGCCCAGTCTAACACAAGAATTAAACCAGGGGAAGGGAGGGAGGTTGAGCCAAAACAATACTCAGTCCCACCAATCTGGCTATCACAAATAGTGGCTGACTTACAAACACATTTGGAAGCTTTTATTGTAAGCCAGATTAAACCACTCGTAAGCAGCTTGGACAAAATTATTAATGAAATGAAATGAAAAATAGGGATAGGGCACATAGGTCAGCTGTGGATACGACTAACACCACAAATGTTACTGGCCCCAATTTAGCCCCTGCAATAGATCGGCAAACTAGCAGATCAGAGGAGGGACAAGCGGCTGGCATGCAGATGCCAATACGAGAGGCCCATATATTGCAGCAAACCGAGATCACTAGACCAAATGAGAGGGATCAGCATAAAGGAGGGAGAGGACAGGGCTTACACATAACATTGAAGGATCACCCAAGTTCCCTGATTACAACTCAGATAAATCAGGCGACTTATCAGCCTGTGAGTGTGCCTAGGATAGCACTCACTGCCCCTCTACCAACGATTAATCTACCACCAGAGGCGTGCCCACTGGTGGTGATTTTTGCGGGGGTCCCAGAATTAAAGGGCGAGCAGAAGGAGTCTCACGAGGAATTAAAAAATAAGATTATACACTGGTTGAGCCACAACAAACCGCTGCCAGAGGGGAAAGACAGGGAGATCCTTTTGGTTAGAAAGGTGAACTGGCTTGGAAATAGGCATAAAGATATTGCAGGTAATTGTATTATTATCAACTTCAGGGACAGTAGTGTAGTAAAACATATTCTCAGTGAAGACATAGTAAATTACACTGGGAATGTAAAACCTCTGCCCCTGGATTATTTCTACCCTCGCCAGCTTGCCCCTAATGAGGAAACATGCTTTCAGGAAGGACGAAGGGAGAGAATTTACACAAGTCTCCATATGAATCAGAGACATCATGGAGAAAGGCTAGAGATGTGGGAAGAAGGTGCGGCTAGCCGGAGAAACAGGTTTTCCCCCCTGACGTCCTTAGGGGATAATGACTGACTAATTCTTTCTCCCGTTTCAATGTCACCGCAAAGAAATGAGGGAAAGTTAAAAAACGCGGTGGCCTTGAGGGAGGGACAGATGAACCTACTACAGGATCTCTCTCCTCTAGTTAATCTGCCCACGGACAACCCCGAATCACCAGTGACACTGAGGGGAGTAAGAATGGAAGAGATGGCTGATCAGTTAATTACATCTACTGGAGAAACAGCGCACCCCACTAGGGTGGAAAGGGAGATAGAGAGAGGCGAAACCCCCCAGGGTCGCGAGGTAATGAGAAGGGTGTTAAGGCCTACGGGAGGGTCCAATGGGGCACAACAAAACATTCAAAGCCGGGGTCAGGCAAGGAAGGCAGAGGGAGGCTTAAGCATTATCTCCTGGAATACGACTGGCCTAGCAAGCAAGTTTAATAACCAGGAGTGGAGGGAAAACATCGAACTATTTCAGGTAATTAGCCTCCAGGAAACTTGGGTGACCGACAATAGTTCCTTCCACATACAGGGCTATACATGTTTTTTTTACCCCAGCTTTAAAATCTAGCTCAGGTAGAGCTATGGGCGGTATGTCCCTGTATGTAGACCTAAGGGTGCAAGGTAAATGGTCCAACATAGCAAGCCCATCTCGCAATGTACAGGCTGTAAGGTTTGAGGGTAAGAGACTTGGATTGATCTTATACAATGTTTAGAATCTGGGAGAAGGTAGGGAGGAAAATTATACTCTGGGGGTATTAGATTCCAAATTGAGTAAGGAATACCCACATACAAATGGGGCAATGAACCCACTTAATATAATCATGGGGGATCTAAACACCCACTTGTGCCCCTTTCTGCTCTCAACAAATTCAGATTGGTCACGTTACCCTGCCAAAAAAGGCCCTCACTTTGCCCATACACCAGAAGGAAGGGACCTGAGCAAGATTTCGCTCAGCCACGATATGGAACACACGATAAATATGATGGCCACGGGGAGAGATGGCACCTTCCCCCCGACTTTTAAGGGGAGAGGGTGTTCGTCAATTATTAATTATATTTTAGTTTCTAGGCACCTCAAACACTGGATTGTAGCAGTTGGGATCGAGTGGAGCCCATTCAGTGATCATAACCCTCTAACAATGGTACTCCAGTATCAGGTTCAACCTAGGATACGTTCTGTGGGGGGCATTGTTGAGAGGGTGACAGATCAAGGAAGGCGACTCAAGTGGGCAAAAATAGAGATTGCTACACTCTATAGAGCCCTGATGGAGCAAGGAAAGCAGCCTATTGAAGAATGCCTAGACCTTGAAACTGATGGGCCACAATTACTAAATGCATTTGGGCAGATAACCAGTCTGGTTGAAGGGCTTTTGACATCACGCACCCCAAAAAAAGCCTTTAACCAACCAAGATGGTTCGATAGGGATTGTTCACGGGCCCTAAGGGAGTTAAAAAGCAGCCTTAAACAGAAGCCCCGGGACAAAAATAGGGTAATTCAGTGCAGAGCAAAATATAAGGTTGAGGTCAAAAGGAGAAAATTAGCACTACAGGGGGAAGTGTGGGCAGACTTAAGGGAGGCAGCGGAAAGAAGGGATATCACCAAATTCTGGAGCATAATTAATAAACCCTGCTTTCAAGACAGCAGTGCCCCAGAGGTTGGAACAAACATTCTACTGGAGCAGTGGGTCTCCCACTTTAAGAGCTTATATAATTACGGCAAGGAGACCGCTGCACCGGAGGGGGGTGCTGCCCCTCAGGAGCAGCTGGTCGAGTTCACCTTAGCAGAAATCACTGAGGGTATTGAGGGACTAACTAAAAATAAAGCACCCGGTCCAGACGGGTCCCCACCTGACCTGTTCGTTAGTAATGTGGAGTTGTGTGCCCCGATTATGACCAGGGTGATAAACGCCGCCATCACGTTTGGTCTGCCCCGATCTTGGTCAACTGCTATCATTGTGACCATTTTCAAGAAGGGTAACAGGGACAACCCCCAGTGCTATCGGCCCATTTCGCTGATTGATGTCTCTGTTAAGATACTGGGAAGGGTAATTCTTAATAGACTAATTGAATGGACCGAGGAAAAAAACATCATATCGGACATTCAATATGGTTTTAGATCAGGGAGGTCAACTAGTGATCAATGTTTGAACCTTTATATGCTAGTCGCCAAGTACACTAAAACAAGCAATGAAACCATATACCTAGGGTTCATGGACTTGGCGGCTGCTTTCGATCATGTAAATAGGGACAAACTCTGGCTAATAATGAGCCAGCTTGGCATTGACCAGGGCCTGATCACCATACTCAGGGAATTACACAGGGACACCACAGCAAGGGTATGTTATAACACTGAGGGGGGCCTTATTGATCCCTTCATGTGCACTATTGGGGTGAGACAGGGCTGCATTCTTGCGCCCTTCTTATTCTCACTGTATATTAACAACTTAGAGCAGACCCTAATTAACCTAAATACTGACTGCCCAAAAGTTGGTACACGCCATATCCCAGTTCTGCTCTATGCAGATGATGCGGTTCTGTTAGCACGCACCCCGAAAAGCTTACAGATTTTAATCAATGGCTTTGTCAAGTTTATGGGAACTCTAGATCTTTCCGTCAATCTTGGCAAATCATTTGTAATGACGGTAGGCAATAAACCTCGGTCAAAATTCACGCATAGAATTGGGAGTCACACATTGGAAAAGGTGCAGACCTTCTCCTATTTGGGCCTATTGTTTGATGAGATGTTAAAATTCACCCCCTTGGTAGAGGAGCGATGTGGGAAACTAATATCATCAAATGGTGCAATAACCAGTTATGGGCGGAGGCTAGGGCGATGGTCTCCAGAACAAGCAATGAATCTGTATAGCTCCATTTGTTGTTCTAAAGCCATGTATGGTGCCGAAGTCTGGGGATTTGCAGATATAGAACAATAGCAGCGGGAGGAAAATAAAATTGTACGGTCAGTTTTAAAAATTCCCCAGAGCATTCCAGCTGGCATCGCCCATAGAGAGTTGGGGAGGCCATACATTGAAGATATGGTCAAGTACAGACCTATTCTGTCTTGGCTTAATATCTGGACAAACCCAGAAGCTGCAATAAGTAGGCAAATCCTGAGAGACTGTTCAGGAAGAGAAAGAAGCATGAACATACCTTGGCTTAAGTATGTTAAGACTAATTTGGAGAACATGGGCTATAAAGATCTTATTTTTAACCTATCAGTAATTAGAGCCCAGGATAAACCCAAGTTAAAAAGATTGTTCCTGGCCCAAAGAAACACAAGTAGAATGATAGAAGAAGGGGCCAAGGGAACAGTGAATGCCCATAGCTCCGTTAAGACCATCGAGGGAATGGAACCTTATCTCTACCTCATGCACAATGCACAGGATAGATTTTTAATATCTCGTTTTAGACTCAATCTTTTACCACATTTATTAGCTGACCCATTAGGTTTTACTGCATTGATTGAGCAGAAGGGTGCCTGCGGCTGCGACAAAAGATCTCCGCAGGACACCCTTCATTTTGTATTTTTATGTTCTTTTTATTCAATGCCGAGGCGGAGATTTTTAATTGAAATCATCAAAAGGGCCAAACTGACTCAAACCAAACCTGCGCTACTTTTCTTACAAAGGGCGGTTGACCCACTGACTCTGTGCTGTATATTGAATTTTATTAAAGTCGCATTGAGACTAAGAGCAACTAGAGGACAGGCGTAAATTGTGATTGTTATGAATTTATGGACCTCCCTTGTGAATATGTATTTCCTTTTTACCAGAGTTCTTATGATGATTTAATTGTTTTTTTTTTTTTTAAAGAAAAGTATTGTGTATATATATTACTTTTATGGTGTTTTTAACAACCGAATAAAGAACTACTGAACTGAACTGTGGCATTCCCATGGACCTTGGAATTCCAACAGGGGAGGTAAACCAGGGGAACAGAAGAAACATTTAAAGAGGCCCTATGTAGGGCAGGCCGAGTCAGCTCTGCTAGGTTTTCAAACAAGACTGGCATGCTTCACACACATCTGAAGAGCAAATGATTTACTGTAACCAATAAAATTCATCTTTGGTGCTTAATGTACTGCTCGTGCCTTGACAGATGTGTGCAATAAGACTGGAAAATTACAGTGCAAAAACACGTTCTACATATTGAGATAAATAAAATATGCATTAAAGATGATTTTTCTAATCTGTCCCCTAAGCTATTTGAGTGTCAAATCAAATCATCTTTATTCGATCATGGTGGGGCCATAAAAGCACAGAATAAAACATTTACATCTTCGGAAATGTAAATGCCACTTTAAAAGCATCATAAAACAAATAGTCATTAAAGTGCATAGGTTCTTCTCTATTTGATAGCAGCCATGATATAGCTAAGAACAGCAGTGCAAACATCACGTGATTGTAAACTTTGCAGATAGATCATGCCCTCTTTTTAAGAATTAAGGTGCTTATGCAGTAGGGCGGGATGTAAACAGCGCAATCTAAAAGAGTCATATAAAGTACAAAGGAGCATAAAATGTGCGGAGGATTGGGCAGTAACACAGTGACGGGGGAACATGGGAGGGAAGGGAACTAGGAACCCACTAGTGGGAAAGACACAAGGAAATGAACTGTGTTTAGTCTCAATCTAGTGAGATAAAATCTATACTCTGGATTTCCTATCCAATTCAGGTAAGGCTCCATATCAGATTGTTGTAATCTTGTATCTACACGTTTCCTGGGTACAGGATGAGGTAAGAGAATCTGGAGTGTGGACAGCAGTCTACATTCTGTATCTTTTGTATAGAGGGAGCGTTCCAAGCAAGTCAGTTGCTTCAAGGCTGGCTGTGAGGTTTGCTGCACTCTGGTTTGCAGGAAGTCTCTGTACTTAAATAAAACTCCTTCAATTTACCTCTGACTTTGAGTCATTCTATAGGAGGTCACAAGACAGATGATGTAAATATCTGCATATATCTTGTTTCTGTAGGCATATCAAGGGATATTTCTAGTCTAATTCCCTCTTTGAAAGTTTCATAGCTCCCTTTGACTTCCATTTTAAGATACAGGGTTATACTTTGCGGTGACTCAAAAAGATGACTGCACCCCAGGTTATGAAAGGTGTTTCACACATAAGCCAAGCATGGGATAGCAGTCATGTTGTCTAGTTTTAGACAATCTAGCAATACCTTCCTCAAACAGTCTGCATTCGGGGAGCTCCATAGCTTTATCCATAATAAAAGAGTTGCCATAGAGATCAGATCCACCATGAACCCTATACCCAATTTCGGATGAGCAATAAGGTTTGAGGCGGACTTAGAAACGGCCAGATGCCTGTACAAGAACATATTCTCGACTATTTGACGTTTTGTGCAGGCAATACAGCCCCAGGCTCCAGCTCCATAAGTGCGCACTGATAGGCACTTGCTTTTATAAAGTTGGACCATTCCGTGGATCGGCTTATGGCCTTGCCTTTTTCCAAATCTGAATATTGTATCTTCTGTTGCACACATCTTTTGTGCCCTTTGAGTAAGTTGCTTGTCCAACAATCCATTTGCCTCCAACAAAATGCCAAGGTAATTAAAAAAGGAACTTTTTCAATTTGTACCCACTCTATGTAAAATGTTTTTGACTCGGTGTATTTTGAACCACATGTCAAAATGAAAGATTTTGACTGATTTACCTTAAGTTTTAATCTCAGCATAAAATTGTGAAACTAATTTAGAAGCTTTTGGGGGGCATTTGCGGTCAAACCTAAAAGAACCACGTCATCCTCATAGAGCAGCGCAGGGACTGCCTGCATACCAATCCTAGGGACATCATCACTGCAAGCCCTTAAAGTGGTGTCTTGGGAATTAATGTATAATAAAAAAATAAAAGGCGCCAATATGCAACCCTGTCTCATCCCTCTAGTCACATTTATTGGGCTGTAGAGTCTCCATTCAGTGTAAGGCACACACTCATTGTGGAGTCCCTGTGCATGCATTTTACCAGATCCAAAAAAAGGGGCTCAATACTCGCCTGCTCCATTAGGTCCCATAATATGCTCTATCTACAAGGTCAAAAGCACACATTTGACTGTCAAATGTCAAGTGGAAATCAATCATTAATACGGTCGCCGAAACAATTTCCAACATACACGACGGGTAGACATTTCTTATATGAGTCAAATTTAAATCATGCCGCAAACAAACACAGCAAATTGTTCTGAGTGCAGCTAATCAGTAACCCAATTAACTAGCTTTGTAGCAAATAACTTTTGTAGTTTGAAGGGAGGTTACAAGAAGAGCAAACGCAGTTAACATTTTATAGCTGGGTGCGCTCAATTGTATGAGCAGCATTTATTCATAGCTGATGTAAGTCATAAAAGCGCAGTTCCTTGTACCTTGATCCGATCCCATGAAGGGAGAATGAAGATATTTTTTTCTATTTTGGCATGCTCCTATGGTTCTTCCTGTTCCTGTTCCTGAAAGTAGTTAAAAACGCCAAGCCTCAGAGGAAACATATTGCCTTTGGCAAGGACCAGTAGTATTGCCTTTAACAAGCACACGGAGAGATTAGTACACAAACACAGCGCAAGTGCTTATCTTTATGTTTAGCCTATACAGCGCTTGCGCTGTGCTTGTGTACTCATCTTTCCGTGACTGTACGCATTTGATACGTGTTTCTTAAAGACAATACTACTGGTCTTTGCCAATTGCTTTTGGCAGTGCCATACAGTTTTGGGACGCTGTAAAGCATCATCAAAATAAAAAAGTTTAAAAAAGAGGAACGGCGTCATTTTGCTGATGCAAAAAAGCATTCGCGCCCAAGTGGAATTATGCAAGTATACCATTTACTAAAAATTGTATTTACCGATTCAAGATGGTGGAAATATTACGATTTTTCAGCGTGAAAGCGACAATAAAAAAAAAAAACATATTTAGGGGTAATGGAGGCACTGGTGAGGAATGAAGACTAAAAGCATCATACGAAGGGCATGAGCAGGAGCAGAAAAGGGAGCGATCACAGAAGTACACAGGCCAGACAGTGACACACAAAGAACGGGGCAAGGGAGAGAAGTACACAGATGAGAGACAGCATTGCTAGGGGAGAGATAGATGAGACAGCAACACAGAGGAGGGAGAAGAGAAGTACACAAGGGAGACAGCTAAAAAACAATTTCACCTGTGGAGTGCTTAAGCACCAAATAAACAACAAGTAATACAGGAGTGGAGATGATGTGGCCTAGCAGCCTGATCTGCTGATTCGAGAACTGGGGATCCCGGTTCGAGTCTCGGCGACGCAACATCCTGTGATTTTGGGCAAATTACTTAATCTCTCCCATTGTGCTATATAAATATGCTGCAAAACAAAAAGGCAAAACCTTCCAAAAAAGATAGTTCCACCAAAGCAGAAGTTAACAGCATTTTGGCTGCGGGAAACGGATAAGAAAAGCAGAGGAGGATACAAGCATTGGTAAATACAGGAAAAATGCTACAGCAAATAGAAATTGAGGAAAAGTAAGTGGCACGTACAGGAACCAATGAAAAGCAAGGAGAGAGAGGGGGCGGGATGTAAGCCCCTTTAAGATTTATATTCAATACAATAGATTTCACAAGCACAGCGCAAGTGCTGTGCAGGCAAAACCTAAAAAGAAACAATCCCTCGCCATTAACCAACGAAGACCTGTTATTCTGTTGTAAGGATACGCAAGACAAACCTACCTTCACGTTGATGTATCAATTGTAGGCTGCTAAAACACAGGGGCAAACCTCTCTGCTTGGACTGCCCAGAAATTTCCAGGACAAAGGGAATAGAATCAGTAATAATGACGATTCCTTTGCAAAGTTACAATGCGATGCGAAAGAGACCCAGACAACTCTGAAAGCGCTAGCAGAGGAAATGGAAGAAATGGAGAAGAAATATGATGTAAAATACAGATCTCGAAGAGACAATATCCGCATATCCAATGTCCTTGAATCCATCGAGGGGGCAAGTATGGTAGCATTTGTGAAAGACTTTTCAGGCAGGTGGTCAGTTGCGAAAGGCTTCCAGAAGATTGGCATTCTGGGGCACACAGGGTGTCGCTTGGAGCATGGCACAAGACCAAGGGACATAATAGCAAAACTAAGCTACTTGGAGAAATCCTTAGGACAGCATGTCGGCAGGCAGCCACCAACTATGAGGATTGCGCAATGCATCTCTTCCAGAATAGCTACCATGCTACTTTAGCCAGGTGGAAAGCCTTGTACAAAGTCACAACTGAACTCAGAAACAGGCAGATCAGATACTGGTGGGCGGTCCCTTCTGCTTAATCTGCAAGATCAACAACAATAAACTCACAATCAGGTCAGTGAAGGAAGGCAGTGAATGCCTGGGTCTGCTGATAGAAGAGTGTCTAACGTTGAGCCAAAGAACCAGTACGGGTCAGCTGGGAGTCATGCAAGTGTGGGAAAGAAGAAAGAATGTGCATTCAAGAAACACACCTACTCATGAAAGATATACAACTATTATTGAATCCAGCGTATCCAACACAATTCCAAGCAACATCAAATGACAGTAAATGGGCCAAATCAGAAAGCCTTGCATTTCAAGCAGAAGAAAAGAGGCATGCACAGGAGACCTTTGGCCTACCTGTGACATTAAATCTTATGTAAATTTGAAAGTCATGAATTGGATGAATAGATTGGTAAGTAAGTAAGGAGGATTTAAACTGCTGTGAGTCTACTTCCCCGCCTCTCCCTGTACACCCTCCTTTACCAAAAATTAATATGATTATAGCTTGTTCCTCATCCCACTGAAGTGATGGGAAATCAAGTTGAGTTGTGGATTTACAATTGGTTTGATTCATGTTATTAGATATAATTGCTACATTTATATATAAGACTGGATTGCGTTTGGCTATGCAATCATC
The DNA here is from genome assembly GCF_964204655.1 of Triturus cristatus. Lineage (NCBI taxonomy): Eukaryota > Metazoa > Chordata > Amphibia > Caudata > Salamandridae > Triturus > Triturus cristatus. The sequence continues at coordinate 994,161,212 of NC_140580.1, forward strand.
ATTATAACACCTGCATGAGATATGATGACAGTTACAGCTATGGTGTGCATTTGTATCCTATTGATATTCCTAAATTGACTGGTTCAAGACAACAACCTGTATTGTACTTCAATGTTAAAACAAGCTGTTTTAAAAAAAGGACAGGAAAGTATGTGGAGTCAGAATAGCCTTCTACAGACTGCTACTCGTGGAGGTGTCGGAACCACTTGTAGAACCATAAGAAGGTAGATACATAATTATTGGCAAACTGAGGAATCAAGACATTACAGCAGTGGTGTCTTACATACTGAACATGCAGCAGGAGCTTCACCTACAACACATCCTAGACACTGTTAGTGGGAAAGCCCAGGAAGAGGTGATTGGGGGACTTTAATCTTGTCTATAATCCTGGCCTCAACAGGTATTCATAAGGGGGAATGTCTAATCATCTCAAATCGGCACATCCAAGTTGGGAATTGTAGATATTTGGTGCAAGTCATAACTAGAAGAGAACAACTATTATTTTTTCTCACTTTGCCATAAACCTATTCTAGTATTGACTTGGCCTGCAGCATGGGTATTAACCACCCCAAACAGCTAACATTTAAATAGGCCTCATTGCGATTTTAGGCCACGTTCCCGTGATATGGGACTTCACTTGTGGGGGAAAGTGAGTAAAAATACTTGGTGGTTTGATATGACGATCCTCAAAGACAGACTGTATGAGAAAGAGATAAAGAATCAAATCCAAGAATTCTTTGAACTTAATCAGACAGGAACAACTCCTAAACTCCTTCAAGGCAGGACTTCAGGGCAAGGTGATATTTACACCAGCACCACAACTGGCCCCTTACCAAACCTCTGCGGAATAAGGAATTTAAAGACAAAGTATTACGCTATAAGGACAAGATAACTCATGTCATTGAGGGAAGTGACAAGGCTAAGGAGCCAAATAGATGTACTGCTTACAGAATGCTCGGAAAGGGCACTATTGCACCTAAAACTACAATTCTATGAGAAACCTAATAAAGCTGATAAGCCGCTGGTGCTACATTGCGCCACTTCAGGTTATTCTCTAAGCTAGAAAATGTACAACTAAAGAATGCCATTATTTTCGGAAAGCCAAACGGGGTGCATTTTAATCATTTTATAAGGATCTGCTTGGTAGCCAACATCCAGAGGCTTGGAGAAGCTCAGAATTCCTCGAATCTATACAGGTTCTTATTTTCTCACAGTTAATGAGGGATGACTTAGAGAAGGAGATCTTGGTGGGCAGGGTAGAATTAGTTATCAAGAACCTTCCATCCAACAAAGAACCAGGCCCGGATGGTTGTAGACATATCTTCTACAAAATATTGTGTTTACTTTTGGCCTCACATCTAACCACGCTCTACAATTCTTTCTACTAGACAGGTAGAGTAATTGACTCAATTGGGCAAAGGGATATATATATATTTGATACACAAACCTGGGAATCTGAAGAAAAAATGCTCGTCTTACAAGCCAATATTGATGCTCAATGGGGACTTTAAGATCTATATGAAAGTGTTGGCCACATTCATATATTAAAGAGTTGTATACCCTTCCTGGTGGACCTCGATCAATCAGGGGTTCATTAGAAACATGCAGGCGTTTAATAACATTCCTTGAGTCATGCACCGTATTGAAAAAACACAAAAGGAGTGCCATCAATGTTTGTCTTTGTGGCTGACAAGGAAAGGGTGTTCAGCCACATGGAGGTGTTCCTACAGCAAGTCTTGGGGAAGATTGGTATGGATACCTCTATGGAGAGGTATATTTGGTATGGATATGCGGCACCCATGGCACGAGTTATAGTCAAAAGGGATTAAACAGACAGCTTTTTATCCTCTTCCAGAACACCACTGGTGGACACGTGCCAAGAGGGTCCACTGTCACCCACTGTTATTTGTCCTCTCTATCAAGCCCCTAGCCCAACTAATTAGATAACCCCTGGAAGTCATCAGTATCGATTTTGGAGAGCTCACGCATAAAATACATTTACTTGCTGATGATATTTTGATGATGATGACAAAGCCCATGTGATTCTGATAATACTGTTTTTGGGGGAAGTGTCTGGTTTTCAGGTTAACTTTAATAAATCTGAAATAATGGGAATCCAGATTACGAGTCAAAAGCAGGATTGAATCCCTGACACCCCTTAAGTGGGAGAAGTGTAGTATCAAATGCCTGGGCGCCATAAAACTCAAAAGTTGCAGAATCATTAGAGAGCTAGTTATCAGGACTTCATAAAGAAATCGAAAATGAACGGTACAGTTGGGGCCCTTTATTCAGTTTTTGAATGAGTAAAATAGTGGCCCTGAAAATGAATATTTTCCCGGCAATGTTGTATTTTTCCCAGGCCCTTCCGGTGAGGCATACATAATCAGGCCAGTAATGGAAGTATGGGACTCCCTCGCCCACACGGAGGGACTTACCTCCTTCCCATCCCTGTTCATCCCAGAGTACATGGTAACCTATATATCAGTTCAGCCATTGATGAGAAACAGTTTGTAAACTGGCATAGTGGGAACTGTATAATGCTCCAATATTTGTTTTGCAACTAGATTAGATCATGTCAACAGTGTCAACATGATTATGGGATTGGCAAGGGAAAGAGACATATTTACTTCCAACTTAGGCACTGGGCTCTGGTCCATCAGAATAGGAATGCAGGATCTAGTACATCACGGCATTTGAAAAGCTCTTTAATCAGAACGACACCAATATGGGCCTTGTGTCTTCCATTTACTCCACTCTTACCGTTACTTAAGATAACCATGAATGGAATTATAAGAAACTGTGAAAGCAAGGTGTGAGGAAGCAGATAACACAAGAAGAAGGGGAGGGTTTGTGAGCAGATATCCCAAAGACTACCCGTAGTGTCCAGGGCAGGGAAACATAGAACAAAATGACTTTTAATTGGTATCGAACCCCAAGCAAATTAAAACGCATGTTCCCGAACTGTTATGAAAAGTGCCATAGGGGGTGTAGTATGGAAGGGGCAGCAATGCATGATTGGTGGTTTCTCGTAAATATTAAATATTTTTCTTTCCTAGTGCTCCCGATGTGGGAGAGTAGGGTTGCTCAAGCCCAGTACTGAGAACATATTTCTGTCATTAGTCCAACATTTGACCGCAAAGGACCCTGCTAGCAACTCTAGACAGTTGATGTGAAGTTGCTGTTATTGAGCGGACCACTCATCTCCTGTGGAGAACTCTCCACATCTTGCACCCCAGCCATTTCTGCTGGCATCCAACTCTAAGACCAGGTATGGTTGGGATTCGAAAATCCCCCTCCCATTCCAAGCTTCCATATGGGAGAGTCTGCATTCTGTCTCTGTCCTGGCTTCCTCCGAGAGCAGGACCACATTCGACGCCTTTAGGCATTGAAGAGCCTTGTAGTGAAGAAGGCCCGGAAATATAGCCTGGATAGATGACGAAAGAAGGCCTACTAGGCAAGCGATCTGGCATAAGGAGGATCTCAAGCTGTGTAGAGTTTTCCTTAGTTCATGTCTGATCTTTGTTATCTTTTTGGGTTCCTGAGCAAATTTTTTCTCGCAAAAAAGTGGAATGGGGGCCATCACCCTTAGAGGCTTAGGGTCACCAACACTGAGTCCACAACGAACCTCAGAAAGGTGAGCCCGTGGGAAGTAGACAGAATGGACTTTGTCTCGTTGACTATGAAGCTGAGGGACTCGAGAAGGTCTACTGTCAGTTGTAGTCGTGGCAGTTAAACAGGATGTTGTTTAAGTAAATTATCAAAATAGTACGTCTGGGCCTGTCACTGGAATTGAAGGAACCTGCGATGAGAAGAGTAGATTGGGATCATACTGTTGGCATCCTTGAGGTCCAGGCAGACTAATCAGTCATTGGGCCTCAAGATGTCCCTTATAAGTTAAATTGCCTCCATTTTGTAGTGGCGGAATACCAGCCATTTGTTGAACTGATTTATTATGTGGCAATGGCACAAGAAAAACGTTGCCCAGGAACCCACCCGAGTGTAATTGTGTGTGGACCACCGCTTCTTTGGCCAAGAGTTCAGATGACTCCTCATCCACCAGAGCAGGGGCGGCTGCTGTCAATCGGAGGCGTGGGGGTAAAAAAAAAAAAAACGTACCTTTCCTGCTGGCTGCGGCGATCTTCTCCTCCCAGCGCTGTGCTGCTCCACTGCTCCTGTCCTGATGACACTACAATCCCTATGGGCACAGGCTCCCCAATCCCAGCACTTCTCCCAGCATGAGAGAAATGCTGGCATTGGGCGGAATGTGCCCAGTTTGCGCTCCTGTGCCCCTGAGCACTAGGATATCTCCAAGAAAACAGTCTGGAGATATCCACGTGCGTGTGTGGGTGTGCCGGCCACAGACGGCCAGCCAAATCCACATGCGCACTTTTAGTGCCTGCCTAGCACCACTCTCCCTGCTGTGTGACGCTGTTGCCTGGCCCGCTCTGCCCCCAACTCGGCGGGCTAGAAGTAAAAATAAGACTACAAGAAAATAATTTATTTATACGCTCCTCTGCCATCGCGGAGGAGCCACGCTTGCATCAGAGAGGTGTCGCGAGCCAACATGGCAATGGAATGGGAGTGGTAAGGTTGTTTTGGCGTACCGTAGAACTCAATGTGAAAACCCCGCAACATCTGTAGAAGTCCTTTAGGAGCGGAGCACAATGGAATGCTGAAAGGAATGTGGGCACCATTTAGCGAATGGCGATCAGCTACCGTGCACTGCCTGCCCACCTTGCTAAAACCTGGAAACCGTGAATGGAGCATCTCAGCGCTCCTGCAGCAATCTAAAAGAAAAGAGGAATGTTAATAGCAATACCATAGTACAATGCAACATTTAATAATTAAGAATGAATCCAAACAGGCCTTTATTCCATAAACATGCATCTCACTAGCACGGTTGACAGTGAAGCTTCTACTCAATCCCCCATACCCATGTGTACTGCTTACCTTTTGTATCTTTATAAAGTCTGTACTGTTAGACATCCCTAGTAGAAATTTCTACTAGTCTTAAAACTCCAGTAGCAATGAAGGCTTTATGAGGTAAAGTAACCAAATGCATTTGAAAACATCTCTTTCTGTTACTGTTCTTAAAATAGTTTGCATCACTGAAGGGAATGTAACCAAAAACTTAGGATGAGTACAAATAAATATGTTTTAGAAAACTCCTAGCCTTGGGACTTTTCTAGCATACCTGTTTCTTTTTCAAATGAAAAAATATTTTTGCTTTAGACAAGGTTGTTTTAGGCCTGGTCTTTGTGACAGTTTTAGTTGTCTCATCAGTCTATTTTTTTACCAAAATTTTCATACATAATGTACATACATTGAAGGGCTTTCAGTGAGAGGGCTTCATCCATTGGTATAATTGGCATTCACATTTTGCTTCTGTCCACCATAGCATACAGCATAAGGCAGAGGTACAGCCCACTTTACTCAATTGCTCCCTTCACCTTCAGGGCCTGATTTAGATTTCGGCGGATGGGTTACTCCGTTGCAACGGTGACCGTTATCCCATCTGCCGAAATATAAATCCAATAGGATATTATGGGATTTATATTTCGGTGGACGGGAAATCTAAATCAGGCCATTAGTGTCTGCACAATGTCTAAAATAGTTTCTTTCTCTCTAGTGAGAAAGATGTTTTTAAATAGTGCTTCTTTATTAACATTAAATACAGGCTATTTATTTTGCCTGCACTTTGGGTTCCCAACTACATGGTGATCTTTTCCCTTCATCCTATTTAAAGTTATAAAGTATTTAACACCATAACTGCCTGCGATTTGATTATTTCATTAGGTGCCAATTTATTCTGGTCTCCATCACAAATAATAATAATAAATTGGGTGGCAGATCAGAAAGGTTTGTTAATTTAAAAAATCACCAGGAAAATTGTCACATCACTGAATGATATTAAAATTTAAAAATGGTAATTTAGGCAAATGGCAGCTACATTTAGGTGGTCATGTGTTCTTTTTCCTTTTTTCAACCCTTATGCTTGTACTAAAAGTAAAAGAATCGTAGCACACCCTGCCAAGGCCAGATCTAATAAATTTTCCAATGCGTATTAGAAAATGGAATTTGTGTCCCTCTTAATCTGCCCTTTCCCTGTTGTTCTCCATTCCCCGTTCCCACTCCACCCCTCCCCCAAATAAGGTTGAATTTTTCCTACAACCTTACTCTTTAGCTTGACAGGCCAACGGGAGCCTTTCCAGCTCATTAGCCCTTGATGCCACACCCTTGCTGCTGACACTGGACTGGAGGCTCTGCCCGGGCCCGACTCAACTGCTAAGTTTCCTACACTGATATTGTGGTTTCTTGTCTATGGCTTATGATTTTTTTTTTTGTAAAATGCTAAATATATAATGCTGCATAAAATAAAAAACAAAGAAACTGGACAGTCGTGGCCGGCATGAATCACGGGTGGGGGAGGCATGTGGGGGGGTCGCGCAGGGGTCCGCGGGGGGTTAATGAAAAAATAATAAAAATAAACTTACCTTCCCGGGTCTTGCGCCGTCGCAGCTCCTGGCCGGGTCCCGTGTTGAAGAACAGAAAGCAAGCAGCCTCCCTCCCCTTTCCTAAGCCAACCACAACGCTGCAATGGCAGCGTTGTGATTGGTCAGGATGGCGCCCAGCCGGGCGCCTATGGAGAGGCCATTTTCTCTATGTAGACTGCATGCAGCCTACATAGAGAAAAGGGAGAGCGCACATGACTTGTTTGGTCGGCCACAGAGGGCCGACCAAACAGTCAGGGCCCACAGCTTTGGGCTAGCCACTCCTCCCCTGCTTTCCAGGAGACCCCCCCAACTAGGTACTTTTGCTTTCTTGCAGTGCGAGAAGCAGAAACATAAAACGGTAATTTTACAATTTTATGTTTCTGCTTCTCACACCGTGAGAAAGCGGTGGGGCAACGCTCCTCCGCCCTAATGAAGGAGGCGCCCCTGAAACTGGAATTCAGATATTCCCTTTCTATGACTCTGGAATAGTTTTATTTTTCATAACTTGTATGGCTTTATTATATTAGCTATGACTACATCAGGTCCTATTCCTGAGAGGAATTAGTATATTTGATATAGTCCTCTATTTTACTTGTTAAGGGCAGTAAAGGAATACAGTTATCATACTCATTGCTATCAGAGCTTCAATCGGTTATTGTAATATTTCCTAGCCCATTACCAAGTAGTTGGCCTATGTCTTCAGCCTTAGCATATGATGTATACAAGTTGGATATTTATTTGACCCAGACAAATTCTTCCACTGGAGGACTTATGGCCCTTGTCACACTACCTGAGTTTCCAATTAAATCCCACAAACATTTAGCCTTTTTCTCTCTGAGAGCCACACCATCACCACATATCTTAATTGTTCTTTCTTCTAATATTTACCTAGTTTTCATATTTTCTGGAATCATTGACAATGTTCTTTTATTAGTTTAACTCTAAATTCCTTCTCAAATGTAAATGATTCACAATTCTTCTGATTCAATAGTTCTTTAGCTTTATTGTTCATGGTGCTTTCAGTCTTTTTAATCACTTTGATTTTATCAGAGTTACATTATCTGAGTAATGAGTTTCTCATATTGATGTTGACGTGGTAGTAAACCTCATAACATTATCAGGGTTTGCTTTATTTCTTTCCTATAAGAGCAGTTCTACTTTCTTTGAGCATGGATCTCGGATCCTTCATCTGACACTACCTGACGATTATACTTGCTCTTTACAAAGATGGTTAAAGGCAGGCCTTGAGAAATCTACTCGCCTACTCGCTATGGCAAGTCAGATTTTATAAAGGTGAACTATTTTAATGTCCTCACGGCACAGTCTGGCAAAATGTCTCAAACTGGAAAAGTACAGGCATCTTGCTCATTCAGAAAGTGAAAGAGCAATCAGGGGAGGCTCCTTCGTAATGGCAGAGGAGCGCTGCCCCCTACTAAAAAATTAAAAATAAAATGATAATGAAAGCATTTCATAATCATTTTTTTTTTGCCTGCTTGATCGACACTGACGGTGGGGTGTGGCCAGGCAATTCCCTATGACAGGCATGGCAGAGGGAGTGGTGGTGAGCACTTTTAAGTGCCCATAACGGTTTGGTTGGCTATCCTAGGCCAGCCAAACCGTCATGATCACTTAGGTAGCTCCAACCCAGCTGTGTTGCACAGCCAGGTCGGAGAAACATCACAGACTCCCATTTACTGTCTGAGCGGCACACCAGGCCAGTCAGACCAATCCCAGCATGTGAGAAGCGATGGGATTGGCATCTGGGAGCCTGCACATTGTGCAGCTGGGGTTGGCGATCGTCAGAAAGGAGCGAGGTGGTGTTCGTTGGAGCGGCGGGTTAGTGCAATTTCTTTTTTTAAGTATGTTCCATTTTGTGTGTATTCCCTTCCCCTCCCCGGCCCTCCACTAACGAATGCCAGAAGCCGCCACTGAGAGCAATAAAGATGTCTCTAAATCTTGTTTTTATCTTGTCACATTTGCTGTGCGATGCAATGGCAGAGGTTAAATGGCAGCTTATGTCTTCTTCCAAATTGAGGTTTATTGTATCTGGAATTTTGGTGTTTACAAAATCCTCTAACTTTGCAGTCAAAGAAAGAAAAGTAAAGTGAGCTGCCTGACTATTGTGGGGGTACAGGCAGTATAAAATGAAAGGCTGTTGGATGTCAGTATTTTTCTAACACAACATTTAAATAAACTTGTAATTGAATTGTACAAATATTTCAAAATGTATTTCAGTTAGTTATAAAAACACTTTTTTTTATTTTGAAATGTGATGGAAACAAAGATTTTAATAGGATCAAAACAAATCAAAACACTTTACATGGTGATGTACAAATGATAAATATTTGCTGACACGCGATTGCTACGCATTATCTTTTTTACGCTTTATAGTTTTATCAATAAAACTACATGTCAGTATGAATGTTTGTGGCCATTTTATTGGAAATGTACTGTCCGAAAAGGGCAGTGTGCTACCACAATATACTTTAGTAATATATTTTTTTAAAGTGAGGCCCTGATGACAATGCCATTTTTTAACTAAGAGGCAAGTCAGGGGCCATGTGTACCCTATATGTGGGCTAGATTTATTTTATACATGGAGCAAAAGTTTAGTCCATTAAATCACAGTAAAGAGTTTTTGTATAGCAGACATGCAGAACTCACATCTTTGAAGGTGCTCTCATATGTAATAATGAAGAAAAAGGCTACTTGATGAAACAAAATATTTACTTAGATCACACAATTTGAGGCCAGTTTATGGGTAATGCGCACTTCACAGTTAGATCAAGTAGATTATTCAAGTCACTAGACCTGCTGGTTCCCTAAAGTTTTTATGATTTTCCAAGACCTGTGTGTCTATGGTCACTTTCATTTAAGTCTCCTACTATAATACCCTTTATTAATTAAAAGCAAGGAGATGAGATTGCAGCATAATCTGTCAGGTATGCAGCTTGACCATTATTAAATGTGCCGTCGCCAAGCTGGCTACTTAGATATCTTCCATGACTAATGGTTACATTAAATCCTTTTAAAATGTTATCTAGCTCTTTACCTCTTTCATTTGGTATTACCTCATGCAGTATCTTCTCTGGCATTACCATTTGTTGTTTATAAGTATTACATAAGCGATCTTCTAAATTTACTAGTGATGCCCTTGAAATAATTTCTCCAAGCAGCAAACCAGGAGAAACTAGGATAATTATTGTCTATATCAGGGGTACTCATTGTACGGCCCGCGGGCCGCCAGCGGCCCGGCAAGCCTTCCTTGGCGGCCCGCGGACCATGCAGACATCGTACCTTGGTTTTTTGTATTTTTCAAAGTGTGTCAGCAAACACCGCCGGACTCCGAGAGAGACTGCTCTATGGGGGCCAGGAGATTCCAGGATAGAGTGGAGACAGGCGTACAACGCCCATTGGACTCAAAGGGCTTCAGCCCCCGTCGTGTTTGTCTGCCCGGGATGAGAGAGCTTCCCGGGAACACACGCAGCCGCACCCGAGCACTTCACAGGTCTTTAAAAGACCTTTTGCTTGTTAACGAGGCTTTGATGGTGTTCACCCCTGCTTACAGCCCCTGCAGCTCCACTCTGCCTTTTGCTTGAAGAATCAGCCTCCCCCCCCAAAATGTTTTCTTAGCCCCCCCCCCCCCGAAATTTGACTCTAGTTGCGCCTCTGAGTGGAGATGCAGGGGCGCTAAGAAGAGGTGAAATACATCAAAGCCGCATTAGCAAGTAAATGGTCTTTTAAAGACCCGTGAAGTTCTCCGGTGAGGCTGTGTGTCAACCCGGGAAGCTGTCTCAGCCCGGGCTGCCACACATGCAGGGTGAGGTGACAGAGGACAGCAGGGTGAGAGTGCCCAGTGAGGTGAGGGGGGGGCAGCAGGGAGTGAGAGCCAGCGAGGAGTGAGAGCCGGGTGAAATGGCAGAGGGTGACGGGGGCAGCAGGAAGTGAGAGCCAGGTGTGGTGACGGAGGGCAGCAGGGTCTGAGAGCTGGCTTTTACATTACACAGGGATAGGGGAGTGTGGGGGGGCTGTTTATGGGCTGGTGTCGGGGACGTGTAGACACAGAAGTGTGCACTGCCCGAGGCCCAGAGACAGAGAGAGATATAGAAAGACAGGGACAGACGGACAGATAAAGGCAGGAGGCAGGCAGAGACAGAGGCAGGTAGAGGCAGAGACAGGGACAGGCACGGAGAGAGGCAGATGGAGAGAGGGAGACAGACGGAGAGAGGGAGAGGGGGAGGGAGACGGAGAGGGAGAGAGGGAAGGAGAGAGACGGAGAGGGAGAGAGGGAGACGTCGGGAGGGAGGGAGGGAGACGGGAGGTAGACGGAGGGAGGGGGAGGGAGGGTGAGGGAGACGGAGGGAGGCAGGGAGACGGAGGGCGACGGAGGGAGACGGAGGGAGGGAGAGGGAAGGAGAGAGGGAGACGGAGGGAGAGAGGGAGACGGAGGGAGAGAGGGAGACAGGCAGGGAGAGGGAGAGACAGACACAGAGAGAGAGAGAGAGAGAGAGAGATGTGCGTATGCCAGGTGTGGTGGCTCAGTGGACGAAGGCGTCCACTGCAGGGGCCTGTGTTCAACCTCATGGACACAGTTTTTTTTGCTTTAGCCCCGCCCCCCTCCCCCACTGACCCCGCCCCCACCAGTGCGGCCCTCGGCCACAAGCCACACTGTAAATTTGGACCCTGAGAGAAAGTTTGTGAGTACCCCTGGTCTATATCTTATAATAGTGCTACTAACGATTTCAGCAAGTCATCCAATTGGCTTCCTTGTGAAATATAGGCTTTCACCACCACTATACCATCAGATTTCCTATTGGTACATGGGAGACTTGTTAGGCTCAAACCATTTGTGGTCACTGTAAGGAATGTATTATATGTTGAGCATATATTTTTAGGTTTAACATCAACATCCACAAAAGTATGAATCATTAGACCTCCTAAAGAATGTTCAAACTTTCCTTTTACTGCATCAGTTTCACAGCATATAACAATTAAACAGTTTTCCTTTGGTTATCCAAGTGTTCTGCAGAGCCATATTTGTCATTTTGTTCCAGGCCACTTCTTTATCTGAATCAATCCACTGCCTGTTAGCTTCCGCAATATTCCAGGTAATTCGATTTAGTGGTCCTTCATTATGGCATATGTAGCTTTCATATGGATGACTCTGGGGATATTAACGCTGCTATCCATGACCAATTAGAAATGCATTCAGTTTTCTTGTTTCCTCTCTGGTCATGGGTGCTGACCATACTTCCACCGCTTATTTCTGTAACAGTAACCTTACAGATCTGAATACCTCCTGCTAATGTTTGGTCTACGATTCCTTCGTAACTTTTGATTTTCTTCAGGGATAGCTATTAATCTATACTCTCAGTTTTTCAGTTGTTTTGCCTTAAGACCATTAATTTTTCATCAGTCTATGCCACACCAATCTCAAATCGTCTAATTCCATCCACAGAGTTTAGGATTTATTTTATGTTGCAAAAGGCAAAACTCACCACCATTTTATACCATGTATTTTCTGTTCCAGCATCCTTCATGAAACTCACTAGTATTATGTCTTTGGTGGTTAACTCAGTAGTTTAAAAAGTAAATGTAAAATATTTCATATTTCTGACAAATTCATATAGCGGGGTTCATCCTCCCTTGCAGCTATATCTTCAAACTATAAGGATCCAGTACTTAGGTATGATGCGTTATTTGTGGTATGTCTCCTTTCTTGGGCTTTAGGCATCTATTTTGTTCAAGGTTGATTCATGAACTTGATTATTTATTCTATTATTTTCAACCAATTATTTAGCAAGTAGAACACGTTCTTCTATCTGTGTTATTTGATCCATTTGCAACAGATACATGTTTTTGGATCTTTATTGGGCTTGTTGCCTCTATTGTTTTTACTTTTAGGAGAGAGGATGTTGGCTAGCAAATTTATATTTATTTATCATAGGCATCTTATGATACTTGTTGGAACTCAATCTCAATATTATCCCCGACTTTTATTGCTCTAGGGCCTTTTTTGCTTATTGTTTTTAACATTTTTCTTTTGATTATGCAGGCCATTATTCCCTCTTCTTAAGATTTTCATTGGTAGACAATTCTTTTTCACCAATGAGCTCTTTTTCAGCTGTACTAACTTGGGTTTCTGTACTAATCTGTTGTTTCTCGGTGTTGTCATTTTCTTTCTGCCATTAAAATATAGTTGTTTGTCAGAACTTTGAATTGCCCTTTCAGTTCATTTAACTTGTCATTTGGTTGGTAAAGAGCATGTGCCCACTCTGCTTTTTATGTCTTTCTTGTTCTTTTCTCTCTTTTCCTATCCTTTTTAAGTGGATTTGGTATATGTTACATTTATTTCACTCATTGTTTATTTTATGTGTTAGCAAATGAAATGTCAGAGGATTGAAGCATCTTATTAAAAGACAAAACCTTTTAACCCACCTTGCAGTGTAAAGGTTCAAGTTGTTATGTTACAATAAACTAATTTATCTTCTCAAGGCATCTGTAAACTGAAAACTGTGGGCTTGAGGAGTGTTTGTTGTACTTCTATATAAAAATTATAATTTTATTCTACATACATGTTAAAATATCTGTTATTTTTTATGAATGTGATACAAGCGAGAGAGAGGTTTTGATACAGCTCAAAAGTGAAGATACTTCCATATGTTTCTTGAATATATATGGTCCTAATCATATCAATACTACTTTTTGGTATACGCTTTCTTCTAAAATGCTGACAACAGTATAATTCTGGGTGGCAGTTGCAATCAACCCTTTCTAGATAGGAATTTGAACTTCAGATATGTATCAAATAATATGCAGGAATCTTCTAAATTAACTATTTCCCAGAGAGCACTTGTGGTTGCATGGCTAATTGTTAAGTCTGACCTTAAGGAGTACTCTTCTTATTCCCCAATGCATAAATCACAATCCAGGATAAACTATATATATTCCTAAGTCAGCACATGGTTCAACATGTTGCCAATGCAGAAACTGGTGCTATTCTAATCACTGACCATGCCTCTGTTCAGATTGATTAGTATCTTTTATCTGTGTACAAACAAAACAATTGGTGATGTTTTAACAATTTCTTGTTCCAGGCTAAGAAATTGTTGCCGGACTGTGAAATGTTTGCTATGGAGTTTTTTTTAAACTTGAACACCTTGGTTCGAGGGCACGGCTTGTAAGTCATACGACGCACCGCCCTCATCCCGAAGTGCAGCCTTGGCCTACCGACCCCATTGACTTCAGTCCGTCCGCTGACGACAGCACTTCTGCAACAACGATGCTGCTTGCACCATTACCTGCCAGCACCGTGATGAGCACCGCACCACTTCGCACCACAGCCCTGGTCTAATCGCCGCCGCTGGACGACCGTCACCAAGTCACTGCATGCGCCGCGACCTGAGAACACAGCACGTCACACTGCTGCACTTCGCACCGCAGCCCGAAGTCTGCCGGCGCTTCTGACTGTTAGAATGAAAATGTTTTTGCTGTGTTGATTATGTATTGTTCTATGTAAGTTAGCATTCGCAGCACCATTTTATGTTTGGCTGCCATTTTGAATCATGATCAAAAATAATCTTTCCCTTCCTGAAAAAACAGCTTTTGGTAAGTCTAATTTCTCCATGGTTGGGCCTTGCTTTGTCCTCATGAATACACTGTTCTTATAAGCGCATACCTTTCCCACTAGATAGAGGCCTTCTCCCGCTAGTCCAGCGGTGGGCACGGACAGAGTGTCCTTGGGTAGTAGATAGTGTGTGCCTGGCCTCAGGATCAAAACTTATCCTTCTGTACTTCTTTGTGTAGCTGCATCTGCCTGGAAAATTCTATTGTGGGCGTGCCTTCATTGGTTCTGAATCGTACATAAGGTATCATCATGTTTGCTGATGTCAGTCTCTCTGCAACAATCTTAAGAGACTGGACAGACTGGGCTCTCCGCTCAAGTGTATCTGAATAAATATATATTGGTTTGTATTCTCGAGTGTATGACCGACTCTTCGTTTGTATGGAAGGCTGAGAGGTGGTCGGGAATGACCTGGGTGAACCTAATCGGGTCACTTCCTTCACGACTGCAACTGCGAGTTCGATTTGCAACGCATGTGACTTCAAGGGCCCGACGACTCCTGCACCGACCTCGGGAACCAACGCTTGCCAGAGCTCAACGAGAGGTCACCGACGCCCTGCATTTCTAAAGGTACTTTTTTTGCGGGTCTTACAGACACCGTAGCTGGCCCGCGATGCCGTGGTCAGCCAGAACTGTTTGGATTTGTGTTTTTACGATGCCGTGATAGCCCTGGACAGAGCTATCGACTTCAAGGAACTGTAATTTAAGTCTATTTTTGCTTATTGATATTTTTAAGAACTGTATGGTGGATTTTTATTGTTTTTAGTCTTGTTTCCACATATAAAGTATTGGCTATTTTTCTAATCTCGTGTGGTGTACTTTTGTAGTGTTTTCACTGTATTACTGTCGGTTATGTGCAAATGCTTTACACAGTCCCTGAGATAAGCCGGACTGCTCGTGCCAAGCTACCAAGGGGGTGAGCTGGGGTTATTTCAGTAGTCTATCCCCCTTATCCTGACTAGGAAGAAGGGTCCCTACTTGGATAGGGTAACAACCTGCCAACTAGAGACCCCCATTTCTAACACAGATCAATAGCTATCTGCATTTTTAAAGAACTCTCCTCCTCATTCCCTGGCATCTTGGATTATAAGGTAAATGTTGATAAGAATGAAGTATTGCCTCTAAATACATTCTGTGCTAAGGCACTCGTTCAAAAATGTGGTTTAACCCGGCATTCTACCAAAATTATTTACTTAGAAAATTGATATTGCAATTTAATAAGAGATACATTTAACACTAAACTTCATGAATTACAACTCAAAGTTAACAATCTCTAAGAAAAAATGTCCCCTTTATATCCTTCTGGGTGGGTTCGCTTAGATATAACCAAATGATGATTCCCCCTGTTATTAATGATTCTCTTTTGATGTTACCCATTAAAATACAATAGGGGGTATTTTCTAAACTTGATAATGTACTTTCTAAATTCTTGCAGAACAAAATGAAAGTGAGAATTGCTCTTAGTAAACTCAAAAACTTTGAATAAAAAGAAGGGGGTCAATTTCCCTAAAATTTGCAAAGTATCACATTGCTTTTGAATTAAAACAAATGAAGCCTCTGGGAGCCCACAGATCTTGATGTGAAGGGGAGAATATGGGCCACTCTGGGGCAGATGATTGCTAAACGTAACATACCACAGGCATGGGGGGCCACCGTGCCGCCGAAACTGAAGAAATGGAAAGAGGACATGGACTGGTGTATGTTGAGAGAGAAAACGGTCTATGTGGCTCGGGGTGCCCCAAAAAATGGATTGCAATATGGACTAAATGGAATGTGTACCGGGGAGGACTGTGCGAACCCCCAAATTTCCCAACACCCGAAGAACATTGTATGATATAAATACCACTACATGAAATGGTAGGGATGCCCGTCATAGCGGGAAAACTGTATGTCAGCCTTTAAACTATGTTTACCACTGTGACGTATGACACATGTACCTGTAAAGCATGACTGTGTTGCTTAAGTTCAATAAACAGATTTATAAAAAAAAACAAATGAAGCCTAATTTTGTTGATCCAGAGCCTTATTTTGTTGATCCAGATTGAACTGATACTAAATTGTGGTTGCTTTTAAAACATTCTGTCTAATTTCTCTTTTACCAGAAACACTCTATTTATATCTCAGCCTGCCACATTTTGAATACCACCAAATAATAAAGCATTTCTGGTCCTTACTTGGCCCTTATTTTTTTATTAACATCCATTGCCTAAAAAAATGTAGATACTGCTTTATTTGGTATAACTAATGGATCAACATGAATAGCAAAGTGAGCTTCTAAAACAAAATGGGATGGGGAGAACTTGCAGCTTAAGAAAGATGAGGAAATCTTTTTTGCAGACCTCACACACCAATATGGGTTTAAAGTATTACATTTATTTGCACAGTTAATAAAAACCTCTGCAACAATCCATCCAAGCTTATTAAAATTCAGAAATTTAAAACGAGTTCTTCAATACAAAACGATCTGCAAATTTCCTGATATCAAAAATATAGTTATTAAACATTAATAAGGCTCTCAGAATTTAGTCCTAGGTTGTTGGTCTTAATAAAACGAAAGTCCTTGTGGTACAAAAGTATGATTGTTATTATGGAGGGATGCTTTTTGATGTGAAAGTTCTCACATTCTTGATTATTGCTCTCACTCCTGGGCAAAAGTCAATACATTCTATTTTGGAGGCATCCTTTTATCAAATGCACAGATTTGTAGGCTGAACGGGCTATTTAAAAGTACAGATTTGTTCATCTTCCATAATTCACATTCCTGACGGAGGTGGCTCTGCTTATCTGTTGATGCTAAGCTGTGAGTGGAAGCCTTCCTTCATACTGTTGTTTCAGTGAGAGCTCTCTTATTTGCCTAGGTTTTCTTCCTTGGAGATGCTGCCAGTCGCTTTTCTACTGTGTTAAGGACTCCAACAAAGCATCAGTTTAGTTGTGGATCTGCTGGGTCAAAAAATGCCAGTAACGCCTATCTGCAAGATCGAATTCCTCTTTGATTAAAGAGTGGGTGGAGCATTGTTCGTCGCTCCACAAGAAGCTTTGGGCAACTGCATATTAGGTGCCGCAGATCTTCTTGACCAATTCCACACAGGCGGCAGCAGGTCATTATTGGATTCCGCTTCCAGGGTGTTTGGTGAAGGAGCGAAGGCAACGCGCCCCAGCGATATACCAGGAATTTCTCATTCACTGCCATGTTGAGTCCTGTGCAGATGTATGGTTGCGGTGTTGCAGCGGCACAGTTATTCAGTACAAACCAGCTGTGTGCCCTGTCTGCCAGCGCCGACTTGTCCTCTATTAGTGAGGCCAGTTTGACTATTTTGTTAACCAGTTTTTTTAAGCCGGCATGGGCTGCTGGAGTGTCCCAGCTTAAAAATCTAAAAAATCCTTTAACTCAGGATAACAAACTTATTTGTTGCCTTAATGAAAAATAAGTGAAGTGTTCGATTTAGCAATTTTAAATACTAAGTCCAACCAGACTGGTCTGATTTTAAATCTAAATCATAAGAAAGCTTCAGTCATTTATAGATTTTGAAAAACCCAGGCTTATTGAGCTAGGTTTATTATTGAAACAATATGGGAAGCTGATTTGAATGCCTTTTTGCCTACTTCTACTTGGGATAGAATCTGTCCCAAAATTCATTCTAGTTTAAGGCTTGCTGTTCTTCTTCTACAATAGATTTTACTACACTCCAGTGCACCGGCATAAGATCACAAATATGAGTCATGACAATCGTTGGTTTTGTGAATCGCAAAATGGCACTTATCTTCATATGTTATTGCACATGCCTTAAAATGTATATTTGTTTTAAATAAGTCTGGTTTAAGGTTGTTTTACTAGGTGATTTCCCAATATAAGTCTCTACTGCTAATGTTCTTTTTGGATGTGTTTAAACTATCTTACAGGTTATTGATATTTTGATTGTTTTTGCTTCACAAAATATAACTTCCAATTGGAAGTCATCTGGCGCGTTTAAACTTAAAAGTTTGTTTTAACCATAGACTAGACAGTTAGAATCTAACTTCAGTGCAACTGTCTGTCAAAATGAGAGAAAATGTGGCATCATATGACAAATGAGTTATCTAAATGAGCCATTTCTTTCACAAATTCAACAAAAGTATTTAAACCACCTTAATAGCAGAATGACTTTTGTAATTTATTTCAATTGACTCTGTCATTATTATTATTTAGTTCTGTCAATTCCAATTATTTATTCTATTATAAAAAATACAGTAACTTCTATTGATTATCAAACTTTCTTTCTCTTAGAATAAATATTATCTACTTGATTTCTTAGTTCCTTTTTCCGTCCTTTCCTTTTTTTCTCTTTCATTACCTTTTCCTATCCTTCCTTTTCCATTTCATTTATCTTCTAAATTTAAAAATCGCTTTTTTCTTTTTATACATGTTTTGCCTATATCTATGAAAATGTTTCAGTGATTTTATGCAATCGGGGTACTGTTAATTACAGTTCTTAAAAATGTTCTTACATTAATCCTGCATATTGTTATAGCTCATACACAATTGTATAATTGATCCACTCTTGCACACACATTTGTTAATTTCTTTGGATTATCCAGACTTCCAAAGCCTATTGGGTGTCACAAGGATGTCATGTTCTTAGGCGGCACTATAAATTTCTGCCAGCGACATGGGGAATAATTGTGAGCAATCCACTACCAGGCTGAAATACGTTTCCATGCCAGTTGAGCTCTGTTTTTCAGCTGACATGGTGGGTTCAGGGTGCCTTCAGAGATAGTCTGCTAGGTTGTGGGAGTCTGGCCAGTATACTATGCAAAAAAGAGTACATTTGTAACAGAACTATCCCTTCACTCTATATGTTGTTGAAGGTTTAATGCTGTCCCTTTAAACAACGGGACAGGTGGTTTGTGGTACAGTACTAATGGTCAAGAGAATCCTTATAAGTAAAGATGACTGTGCTGGCGCCCCCAGTGGACTGCGATTGCTTCTTCATCTTTATGGGAGTGGCTATTATGGGTCAAAGCCTGCTTGGTATAAGTACTGAAT
Organism: Triturus cristatus; assembly: GCF_964204655.1. Lineage (NCBI taxonomy): Eukaryota > Metazoa > Chordata > Amphibia > Caudata > Salamandridae > Triturus > Triturus cristatus. The sequence continues at coordinate 994,180,353 of NC_140580.1, forward strand.
GCCCACTTACTGCAGTGTTGTTTTTCAGAAAGGAATGCTCCCAGTCCAGTAGGTTGGCATCTTCATCCAACTCTCAAGTCTTTCACTGAGTTGAAGCATTAGAGGGTATTTTCTACTGATAAGGGCCTCTTTTTCACCTGGAAAAGGGCCTGGTGTTCTTCATTGCAACCACAGGTGGTCATGAAGTTTGTGAATACCGTCATCAGGTCAGTAAGAGATGTTAACTTCTTTATAAATTTCCCACATAATCTTTTGACCTCAGATGCGAATGTGGGAGGAGATGCAGATTTTATATTGTCGACTTTTAAATCTGTGGATGCGCAATGTACAGCAAGAGCATCATGACGCCCCCTCTTTAACAGCTTGGGCAGGGGCGGGTTGCACTGGGCACTTCTCTGTATGTGTATTTAAATTATGGTTTATAGCTCCTTTGACTGTGATAAAAATATCATAAATATAACATCCTGCAGAAGAAGGCAAGGCTGGGGGAGCAATGGAGAGGATTAGAGAGATGGATATATGGATGCAGAGATGAATGGAGAAGATGAAAGAATGGGCAGAGAATGATGCATGGAGAAAAGGTTGGGTAGATGACCCAGTAACGAGAAAGGAGAAAAGAATGAATGGATGCATAGAAGGATGGATGGAGAAAAGAATGCATGGTAAGGAAGTTGGGAAAGATGGATGAGAGAAGGGTTTATGTACAGAGGGTGAAAAACAAGGATGGCTGGATGAAAGACAGAGGAAGGAAAAAGACAAAGAATGATTGAGCAAAGGATGGATAATAAGGTTAGAGAACGGTGAATGTGCGGACGATGGATAGAAAAATATAGAAAGAAGCATGGAATGATGGTTGGATAGAACGATGGATGGAAAAAGAATAGAATGATGGACATGAAGAGAAGCAAGCCAGTTAAGAGAGGAAGAAGAATGGAGAGAAGGAAATGACTGAACGAAGGTTGGCGAGAATGACGTAAAGAAATTTCAGAATTCTCTTGAGAGAAATAGCCAAGTGACTACAGTGCTCACTCGGTGCCATTTAGAACATGATTTATAATAGGGTGTTCTATTTTTCTGGCTACTTTCTGCGTATGCCAGCTTTAGCATTCGGCCGTCTTATTTAGTATATCGCAGATCTGCGAGTAAGTTACGTCTCAAAGTCGGGCATATAACCTAGCCTTTATCCCTAGCTACTATCCTCAGAATATTAATCAAAATCATTAATAAAAAGGCGAGCCTTCACTAGGACAACTTCGGCAGAGCAAGAGGGCATGACGACCAATATCCTTCCTTTCACTGGCACTTAACTTCCCTACTCGCTGCAGCAGCGGGAAGAGGGGTTAGGAGGGCAGCCGCGCCCCAGGAGGACTGCTCCCAAACAGTTTGGGAGGGGGAGGGGCGGCCGCAGTAGCCATTTTGTAAATATTGGGCTGAATGGGGAATAGCCCAAATGCAGTCCAATGTATTTTGTAGCCCAAAGACTATAAGGGGTGTCCCCTCCATCTCCCAGCCACCCTTTTAGGTTCTAGTGACCTGGTCGCTGGGAGTGCAGTAGGAAAAAAATGTTGTGGTAGTACAGGCAGGGAGTAGTTGGTAGGTTTTTCTCTAGTTTTTAGTGCAGGTTGTAACAAGGTACGTGGCTAGTTAGGATGGCGAGCAAGGATTATCAGGTCTTAGAGGCGATATGGCTACTTAGCGAGGCCTGCCGTCTTGACCTCCTGATGCCGGAGGCCTCGGGGAGAGTGCGCCCGGCGAGTCGCGCGGCCGCAGGGGGTGGCAGCCACCGTAGCGGCCTGCTCATCGCCCAAAAAAGGCAAGAAAGGGCAGGTGAGCAATGTGGGCCGCACGCGCGGGGTGTGTGCGGCCCCAGAGATGTCAGGGCAGCTGCAGCCTCATGTGTGAGCGGAGGTTATGGCGGGTGGGGGTGACAGCGGAGCCCGCCACAGGAGCACGTCCCGCTTTTCCCCGGGCTGGTCCCTGAAAGCATGGGCCGCTCCTATACCATGAGGTTACCTAAAAAGGGTGAACCCAAATGTAGTCTCTGGAACCTGGGTGCAGAACAGTACATAGGAACAACGGTCCCAGAAAGTAATTATACAACACGCATAATTCAAAGCAAAAATTAGAACAATACAAGAGATATTTGTTGTACTCAGTGTTATTTAATCACACTGGACATCTCGTATCATCATTTAGACATTCTTATATCTATAGTGCCCCTAGAAAAGGGAAAGGAGGGGAGACGGTGGTGGTGGTTGTGGTTTAAGTGAGGATCAAGGAGTGAATGAAGGATACAGTGTACATCACAAAAATCCGTTATTCAGAAAACACATGGCTCATTTCTCGAGCCTAATATTCAACAATTTATCCAAACAATAAATAGCCATGATTCAAAACAGTAACACAGTGTTGAATTTCTGTTGTTCAAGCTGGCTAACAGTATAGATGTCGACGTTTCGATCCCAAGAAAAATGTAGGTGGTTGTATCCCTTACGCCGGTGTCTTCCTCAGGACAGAGGTGTTAGGGATGGGAAAAGGAGTATCCTAGGGATAAAGCATAAGACACCTTAGAACCGGGGTCAACCCGAGGGAATCACATGTAAAAAGTGGGCCTATGCTCTAAAAATGATTATTAACATGTGTAGCCTTTCAATGAAGGCTATTGACGGAGAAGGGCGCGTAGGCTCCTGAATCAGGAGAGCGAGAAATAGCACCTGAAAGGTTAAGGTGCAGTGTCAGAGCAAAGAACCCATACGTTGATTGGCGAAACGAAGACCAAAAATGGTCACATACTTCGTAGCTGGGCACTGCTGGAATAATCTGCTGAACCGGACATAGTTAGTGTGATCTGGAAATACAAATGAGAAAGCGCTATTCAAAGACCTAGATAGTGCCATGGTCGCTAAGCCGCGTTGTTATGTACTACGCGCATACAAAGTTAAACTTAAGTTGGACATGGAATGGCTCTGAGGAGTCAAAAGGAATACCCACTATTAAGGACCCAAACAGAAATAATAAATAAGACAGTACCTAACACGCATTGGCTATTAACACGCGCTGCACAAGTGAAAGATTACCTGAGCTATTTAGAAGACGGTGGGCTGAAGGTTATGTACCACGCGCATACAAAGTTAAACATAAGTTGGGCATGAAATGGCTCTGAGGAGTCCAAAAGGAATAACCACTATCAGGACCCAAATACAAATAATAAATAAGACAGCACCTCACACGCGTTGGCTAGTACTGAGCGCACTGCAGAAGTGAAAGAGTACCTGGGCTATTTAAAAGACGGTGGGCCGAAGGGTCCCCGCTTCCGAGTGAGTCTGTAGGCAAACACAGAGAGATAAAACCGGTCATGAGGCCGAGCAGAGCAAAGGGACATGCGTTTGAGACTATGTGTAATCTAAAAATGTCACATTGTGCGGCCGGCAAAATTACCTGGGCTTAAATGTTGAGGCCTCAATGCTCCTTAATTCTGCGTCTAAAGTACATTGAAACAAGCATTGGAATAGCCAATAGGTCTCACTTTTGGGACCTTATAAGTATTTAGTTATGCAGCACAATATCCTCGGTGCATCAACATTAACTGTTGCATGGCTAAACAGTTATAAGGTCCCAAAGGCGAGACCTATTGGCTATGCCAATGCTCGAATACTACCATCCAAGGGGAAAGTCATGCGGGATTTGAAAATGCAACCCAGTTCATGTAACCCCTATTAAAGGCAGGGCAACCGTAACATTTTGGGACTATTGCAGCGGAGACATTGAGACGAGAAGCCGTACCTTTGCCACAGAAAAAGAGAGTGCTCTTGGGGCATCAGGCTTGAGCACATGGTTGAGCAGGAGGTCATCGTGGAAAGAGAGGCAGCGGAATGAAATCACCAATGCGGGCCCTGAACACTGACCAGAGGTGAAAGGCGGGCAAGCGTTACCCAGGGCCCATCCACAGAGAAGGAAGACCGGCATCACTGTTGCAGCCCGGGACCTTCGTGAAACAGTGAGTGGCCCCCGCCTGCAAATAAAGACAGGCATTATCGCTGCAGCCAGGGCACTCATGCGGAAGAGGAAGTCCACACCTACCAGGGGCCGGCATGCGATTAAGACTGGCATCATTGCTGCAGCCCGGATCATCCATCGGAGGCAGGAGAGAATGAGCACCACCCGGGACCCGCCTACAAGTTCAAAAGGAAGTGGAAATTTAAAGTTACAGGCAGCATGGGAGACAAGTGCTGTGCGAGTAGGTCAGGCAGAGTGCGAGGAGCAGGTTAAGAAGTCCAGAGGAGCTCCTCTCGCTGTCAGAAGCCAAAACCAGGGCAACATGTGAAGGCTAAAGGAGGCTCAGACAAAGAGATGAGGTTATGGGGGCAAAGGCCAATCGAACAGAGGATGACGCTGTGGGCAAGGCTGGGAAGCTGGGGGGGTTGAGGCTTGAAGAAGGAAACAAGTGGGAGGGGTGGGGGGAGTGCGCGCGAGGCTTAAAAAAGTGAAAGTGACCGCTAGACACTCTCTGTGGTGGGCTCTCTCTGCGGTGGGGAGGGGTGAGCAAGACAGAGAGGCGGAGTGAGGCGCGCGCGCTTGGGAGAGCAAGAGGAAAGCCAGATGGTGCCTCTGCTCATGCCTGTGCGCGTAACCGCACACAGTATGCCACACAAAAAGCTGTGGTAGGCTTTTTAAAGCCCACTAACAAATGTCTCGCCAGAGCAACGCATGCGCTGGCTCAGGCGAGACCTAAGAAAGGGGGGGGGGGGTGCCAGTTAGTATGTAAAGCTGGTTCGGGCAAATGTACTTTGCTTACACAATGCTTGAGGAGCCACACGCTCCCCAATGACTCACCGCGTCTCTGATATCTCCGTTCTCGACTCGTGAAACCGGAGCTCAGAAATCAGCTGTTATATAGAGCCGTCAGCCGCATGTGCCGATCAGGCGTGCAGACGCTCAATGCTGAGCATCCATGCCAGTGTAGCAGGGAGTAACTGAAGAAAGACTTGTGTTAAAATGAAAAAGGAACTTTTAAGAAATTCTACCTTGGTCAGTAATGGAAAAGCAGTATTAAAACGAGGGAAATCACCATCTTTTAATGTGTTAAAAAGACATGTGAATGCCTGCATGTTAATGACATTTGTATAAGTAAAGACAGCTGTAGAGTGGTGTCTTATGTCCATCCCCTGTTGGGAAATGCATATCTAAACTTACAGAAGTCTATGACACATCACAAAGCCGTGGTTACATTAAGGCTTATTTACAAGTTTATCCCATTGGCGTTTTTATACCTATACAGTCAGTAGCCAGGATTTCTTGGGGTCTTAAAAAACACAAACTCAGTAACCATGATGGTATCTGGCATATTGGCATATTTACGTTATTAAAATTACACTGTCTGTAAACCGGATAACACTAACAGATCGATGTGATTTATCCCTCGCTGCCTCTGGCTCCTAACATCTGTATAATACAAATCTATTGTGTGATGTAACATAGATATGACTTAAACACACCACAACCGATCTGTTAGTGTTATCCGGTTTACAGACGGTGTAATTTTAATAACGTAAATATGTCAATAAGCCAGATACCATCATGGTTACTGATTCCCTTTTTCTTTTATTGTTCTAATTTTGCTTTGAATTGTGTGTGTTGTATAATTTCTTTCTGGGACCCTTGTTCCTATGCCCTATACCAGGAGAGCGGTCCCGCTTGAGCGGAGTGCGCTGGAGCCTCTGGTAACTGTGGAGGCTCCAGCAGGGAAGAATATGGGAGGGGCTCGCCGGAAGAGCGGGCCTCGCGGCTCTCCGGTCAGACCCCTGGCCAGGAAGGAGATGTCCCGGAGGCGGGAAACGGGGAACCCAGGCAGTCTCGTGCTGGCTGAGGGCGGGGAGGGAGGGGGACCTGGGCCCCGATTGCAGCAGGGACAACCTGATGAGTGGGGGGGGGGCCTGGAGTTAGGGGGTTTCCTTGCAGGATGAGGCAGAGGAGGGGGACGGGGTAGTGCCCCGGCCCCCCCACAATGAGGGTATGGGAGTATATATCGCAGAGGGTGCCAGCTGGGTCAAGGTGGGAGGTATAACGGAGGGGGTAAGGGGCACTGCGGCGGAGGGGGCATTGGGTGGCTGGTTGGGGAGGATGACGAGGATAGCATCCCAGAGGAGTTGGAGCCAGCGGGGGGGGCCGGGATTGGGATGTTTTGGCTATCTTTACGTCCTGGCATGAGGAGGTGCGGGGTTTAGACAGGGTGGGGCAATTGGATGCCTACATGGCACAAGGGGGGGTCGCTGGGTCTGGAGGCCAGCATGAGGGTGGGTGCCGGTGGTCACGCAGAGGGGGGATGGGTTGGGATCCGGGTGCCATTGGGCCAGGGGCCAGGGGCCGGATCCCGGGGGATTAGGGGGAGGACAAAGTGAAGGGGGTAGCATTGGACCTTAGCAGAGTGGGACGACACTGTGCGTCTTCGACGTTCAGTGTTGGTGTGGTAAGGATTGGGGAAGAGAGGGGTAGGGCTGTTAGATCCAGCACACCCGTCCATTCCTTTACATTGCAGGCGTCGGAACAGCGGCGGAAGCCGTACTTGGCAGATCTGTGAGCAGCTCGTAGGTGCCGAGGTGAAGGGAGGGTGGAGCCTCGCGTGGTGTGCCCAGTACCGGCGTGGGAGCCCGCCGCAGCCGGCACAAGTAGGCCCCGAGCGGTCTCGCTGGCCCCAACACCCGATGGCCCTCAACAGGACATGGGACATCGGGAACACAGGACCATGAGTGGCTTTAATGCGGTTAGGCAGAGGAGGGTGCAGTCTGCGCCTCCGGTAGACAGGAATTGGGAGCCGGTGGAACCCGAAGTGTTAGACTATGATGAAGATAGTATGGAAGAGGGTGAATTAAGGGAAGGCAAGGAGGGGGGTGCGGGGAGCCGAATAATGTTTGTTCTAGTACTTTGCAGGTGTGACGACGCCCGGCGGAGCCCACGGGTCAGACATCCGGGTTGGTGGAAAGGACGGCCCCCGTGCCAACGCAGACTGAAGCAAGACGGGCATCCTCCTTGGAGCCAGGTAATAAGCAGGAAGGGTTGAAACCTAAGATGGTTTTGATGGGAATCGGAGTAGGGGAGGGGGAGAGGTTAAGCAGGGGAAAATATGTGTTAGATGTAGGAGTGGGCACTGACGACGCAGGCAAAGCGGCGGTAGGCGCAGGGGAGGACACTAAGTCCAAAGAGGTGGGCGGCGCAGGAGCAGCAGGGACGGTAGAGTAAGACGTAAAACTAGAAAGCAAGGAATTGAAAATCAAAAAACTGCCCTATATGGGGGTAACAAAGCCATTGGGTGTGCATTTGATGTTGGCCACTAAAGAGCGCATATGGAAAGGGGAATAGGTGGAAATGCTCAAGCTGCTGCACAGGGAGGTGCGAGCAAAAGAAGGGTCAAAAGAGGAAGAATACGAATTGGCCAAGCGGCCAAGAGTGCCCCTCACTATCGAAAACTGGATGGCGGATTTTCTAATATATGCCAGAGTGTATTGCGAAAAATACCCAGAGAGGTGTGTGGCTCTATTTAAGTATATGGACGTCATTAGGAAGGCACAGATCACAGAGGAGGGCTACGCTTGGGCCCAGTACAACAAGGAGTTTAGAGCACGTATGGCATGGGACACCGAAGCTAAGTGGGGGGAGTTTGATACGAATCTTTGGCAGCACACAATGAGGTCCGCTAGGGCAGGGAAGATGATATTCACGGCCAGCGGGCTTCTGCTCTTTTATCGGCCCTTTCAAGGGCAGCCCACCCAGGGAGGGGTGGGTGGTACAGGCAGTGGGCAGACGGGATCTGGAGGGGCCTGCTGGGACTTCAATAAAGGACTGTGCACCCGGGAATTTTGCAGATTCAGGCATGACTGCTCGAAATGTGGAGGCAGACACGCCTTGGTTAATTGCTTTGGGGAGGTCTGGACAGCAGTGAGAGGGCCACCAGTGGCACCAAGGGTGGTTCCAGATGGGGGGACAGCAGCAGCAGCCTGTCAGGGGGGTCGGGAGGCAAGAGGGGTCGGGCCAAAGGGCTCGTACACCAGTTATGGTGGACAAACTGGTGGCAGCCTTACAGGGTTATGACAACCAGAAGGCTGCAAAAACGCTACAGGACGGGTTTACTGACGATTTTTGGTTAGGTTACAGGGGCCCCAGGTTTAGGCGATGGGCAGACAATTTACAGACAGCAAGAGAGCACCCGGAGGTGGTGCAAGACAAATTGGACAAGGAAGTGCGTGAGGACCGCATGGCGGGCCCATTTGCTGAGTGGCTGTTGGAGAATTTGATTGTCTCTCCGGTCGGCGTGGTCCCCAAGAAGGAACAAGGGCAATTCCGGTTAATCCAGCATTTGTCATGGCCAGAAGGCAAGTTGGTAAATGGTTTTATTGACTACACGGAGGCTACTGTGTCCAATTCGTCGATTGGCGTGGCCATGTCACTGGTAGTGACTGCGGGCGCAACAGCGGAAATTGCAAAATGCGACATAAAGTCAGATTTCCGATTGCTTCCAGTCCACCCGGAGGATTGGGACCTCTTGGGTATCCATTTCAATGGTAAATGGTACGTGGACAAATCATTACCGATGGGCTGCTCTATGTCTTGCGCATTATTTGAATGTTTCAGTACTCTCTTACAGTGGCTGTTTTTCAGGTGCATGGGTCACCAGTTGGTAACGCATTACCTGGATGACTTTTTCTTCCTCGGCACCTCAGACTCCACGGAGTGCCAGGCAGCACTGGACAGCTTCAAAAAGATCATGAGGGAATTTAGAGTGCCTTTCGCGCCAGAAAAGACGATGGGGCCCAGTACAGCTCTTTCCTTTTTGGGTATTGAGCTGGATTCCCAAGTAATGGAGACACGATTGCCAATGGATAAAAAGCAGCAGATACTGGGGCTGCTGGAGGCCATGCTGGCTAGAGACAAGACTAGAGATTCAGGTGTTGTTGGGACACCTTAACTTTGCCTGCAGGGTAGTGAGAGTAGGGAGGACGTTTTGTAGACGACTGGGTAGGGCATTGTCAGGACAGAGACCGCCACATCACCATGTTTGACTGTCAGCGGGAGTGAGGGAGGATTTGCGGATGTGGACGTTTTTCTTACAGGAGTTTAATGGTATTCCTTTGGCACGGGAGAATGATATGGTATGGGATGTCCAAATTTTTTCAGATACCTTCGGCAGCAAGGGCTTTGGTCTCTACTGGCAGGGAAAGTGGTGCACGGAACAGTGGGGGGCGGGGGGGTAGGAGTATAGCTTTCCTGGAATTATTTCCCCTGGTAGTAGCAGTGACTTTATGGGGAGCACAACTGGCCCACAAGAAAGTAACTTTCAGGATCGACAATATGGCAGGAGTGGAGGTTGTCAATCGGCAGTCCGCTAGGGACGAGCAGGTACTGAAGCTGCTATGAGTGTTTGTTTTGGGCTGCTTGCGCTATGACATCGCATTTCGTGCTGTACACGTGCCAGGTGTGGACAATGACATAGCGGATGCTTTGTCTCGTTCACAGTGGGGGAGGTTCTGTGGGCTAGACAAGGATGCAGGCAGGTCCCCACCCCCATGCCGCGGCAGTGGTGGTACGTAGGCAACACCGGATGCTACAACTGGTGGTAGGCTCCCTGGCGCATTCCACGAATACGGCATATCGCTTATCCTGGCAGGAATTCTTGCATTCGGGGGCACTGCGGAGGGTTTCTCTGGAACACAGGAGAGAGGACGTGATACAATTCATATATTTTTTTTTTTTGTCCTCATCACGCAAAGTTTTGAAGAATAGAGTGTTTATGGCAAACATAACCACTTTAAAGAGAGGTTTTGCTCTTGGGCTATATCTTCCATGACCCTTACCCATCGCTTAGGTCAATCCTTACCCAGCGAAGGAGTATCCTAACAGCCCAGTCAAATCTCTCCAACGCGGCTTGCCCACTCCTTACATATGTGACCTTCTCTATTACCACCATTCAAAACTATTGATGCGCTTAATCATTGGACTTCAGATAATCACCAAAACCTCAGAAATACTACGATTCCCGTATCCAGTACTGTTCCCAATCATTCCAAAAATCTAATCTTTTACTATGTGGTCCAGCTCTATCCAGTAAGTTTATTCTAAGGACTGAATTCAGCCACTCCTCTATAATAGGAGAGACTTGCTTAACCCACTTTATGCAAATCTCACGTCTGGCAGCTAAAATCAACAAAAATAGCAAGTTCCTCGTTCTTTTAATGAGACTGGACCTCCCATTATCATCCAAGTTTACCCCAAACAGAATCCATTGGGCGCTTACCTGAATTTCTTGATGGAAAACGTCTGAGAGGATCTTACCTACATCTTCCCAATAGGATTGAAGGTGAGCACACTGCCAAAACATGTGGATGTCATCAGCTTGCTCTTTGCCACATTTGGGGCAGCATCTAGCTCTCCCTTTATTTATTTTCGATAACCTCTTAGGCGTCCAGTATGCTCTGTGCAGGGTAAATAGAAAATTTTTCTTCAACGGTGCAGATTTGATAACATCCTCAAATGCAGCCACAGATACTTGCCATAGTGCTGATGCATCCAGCGACGGCAGCGTCTTCCCCCAAATCTCATTTGGTGGTGTAAATTCCTCACGTCCTTCATCAATAAGCGTCCAATACCAAAAGGCTACTTCTTTCTTCTCAAATCTACCTTGGAGTTTTGCCTCCATCTCTGTATTACCTATCCCATCTTTTTTTATTGTTTTGGTCCAGCTCATTAACTGATAATACTTAAATTTGAATAAACTCCCATTTGTCAAGTCTACCAGATGGTCCCAATCAACAATGTTGGACCCAGATAGTAATTGTCCCCATTCCAGTACTCCACCTCCTCTCAACGGGACCGATAACACATCCTTTAAACATTCTGGCGTGCCAGGCGAGTCCCAGATAGGGGCATGGTAGCTATAATAGGGGATCTTCCATAAACGCCTTATCAGGACCCACAATTTAACAGCAGCTCCCAAAATATTTAGTTTGATCTTCTTAAAGAACTTCATATGCCCAAATGTATACAGAAAGTGGTCATCCTCCGAGTTGTCATTGCTTGCATAAAAGTTGGAAGGGAGCTGTGTTTTTTAAAAAGTATTCTGACATTCTTAAAATGGAAAGCCCTATAATACTGGAATAAGTCCGGACTGGCAATTCCTCCATGCTCCTGCTTCCTTCTTAATTTCTTCCAAGAAATTCTAGCTCCCTTTGAAGCCCAAATAAAAGACATAATTTCACCCTGCATTTTACTAGTCCAAACTTTTTTAAATTCCAAGGGTATCGAGTTAAACAGGTACGTGAATTTAGGCAAGATCATCATTTTAATCAGGTTAGAGCGACCTATAAATGAGAGAGGGAGGCATTTCCATGCATTAAGCAATTTTTTGGATTCTGATTGTACTTTATTAAAATTTATTTGAGGGATCTTCTTAACCTCACCCACAATTAGTATTCCTAGATATCGTATTTGATGTTTTACCAAGGGATCACTACTCTGGGTATTCCAGCACATCATCTCAGTTTTTTGTTGATTACTTTGATAGCCCGATAAACTTCCAAACTGCTGTAATGTTGCCGTTATTTCAGAACGGGAACTCATCAGATCCTTAGTGAATACCATTAGATCATCAGCATAAAGTGCGACTTTCTTCTCCCAATTCCTACAACTAAAAGGTAGTATAGACACATTAGATCTTAAAGCACAGGCCAGGGGCTCTATATAAAGATTAAACAATATAGGAGATAATGGACACCCCTGTCTGGTACCTCTTTCTATGTGAAATTTCTCTGTCAGAGACCCATTGACCAGCACACATGAGGTCGGGGAGCAACATAGCGCTCTTACTGCTCTGATAAAATTGCTCCCCAAGTTATAGGCCTCGAGGGCATTGTGTAAAAAAAAACAATTAACCCTATCAAAGGCCTTAGCTGCATCATAGGTAATGACTGTAAGGGGAAGTTTTTCCTCATCCGCCAGATCTATTGCTGCTATTAGTTCATGTGTAAGTTCCTGGATCTGTCTGCCCTTTATGAAGCCTTTTTGATCTTTATGGATTAAAGACCCTACCCATTTTCCCAATCTCCTTGCTAGCAATTGCGTAAAGATTTTATAGTCACAATTTAACATAGAGATTGGTCTGTAGGATTCACAATGTTTAGGGTTTTTTCCTGCTTTTAATAAAATACATATAGTGGCTTCACTCCAAGATTTAGGAGGTGGCTGACCTCTTATAAAAATATAATTAAACAAGTTCGTAAGTTCAGGAACAAGTTCTTCTCTCAGAACCTTATAGATCTCGTTGGGAAAGGCATCAAGGCCCGCGGCCTTAGCTTTCTTTAGGGATTTAATTACCTCATTAACTTCCAATTCAGTAAATTCAGCGTTGATTTCTTTCCTTTGCTCATCCGACAAGGTTTGCTTAACCCAGTGATCGAGATATTCTTGAGTTAGAACCTCACAGTTATTCATATCCTTTTAATATCTGCCTCCTCCGTGAGGGGGTGACTCATGTTCGCTTCTTGGATATTTAAGATCTTATTCCTGTTTAGGTCCGTTTTTGTTTTCCAAGCCAAAAGCTTGCCGCACCCCTCACCATATTGGTAGTGAGCAAGTTTACTGACCTCCCATTTCTTCTTGATTCGAGTATCTAATATATTAACCAAGTTGTTTTTTTCCTTGATGAGTTCCCTCCTGAAAACATCCACCTTCACAGCCGAAGTTTCTTTAGTAATACACTTTTCCAATCTGTGAATTTCATTCTCTATGCTTTTGAGCTCCTCCTTATTCCGTTTATTTATATGGGCTGCCAAACTAATCACCTTCCCCCTAAGTACCGCTTTAAAGGCCTCCCACCTATTCTGACTGGAGGTCTGATCCGAGTTTAGATAGAAGTAAGATACTGTTTCTTCTTTAAGAGCCACAATTACTTTAACATCCAGGAGTAAGGTTTTATCTAAAGTCCACCTTGAACGATTATAGTGATTATGTAATTCAAGCTCCATTAAAACTGCAGAATGGTCAGATAGATGTTCCGGTAGATGGAGAACCTCTTTTACTTCCGCTATTAATGATTTATCAATTAGAAAATAATCAATTCTAGAGGAGTGCCCCAATTTCTTGTTCTTAAAGGTAAACAAATGGTTTTTATTACCCTTACTTCTTCAAATATCTGATAATCCTAAGTCTTCAAAATACATTTTAAGCCATCTCCTCATCTTCAACAGAGTTGGTGAATTTTTTGGAGGACTCCTATCTAATTCAGAATTCAGTAATATATTAAAATCTCTGCCCAGAATGATGTGACCAGAGGCTTCCAGAAGTTGCGCATAGAGTGCCTGTAAGGCTGAAGGATCGTCAACATTAGGCCCATAGTACCCTGCTATAACTAGGGATCTGCTACTTAAGTGGATATTTCCGACAACCCATCTCCCTTTTATATCGGATTTATAGGAGAGTAGAGTGGCCTTGAGGGCATAGGATTTAAAATTAACCAGGATATTTCTAGGATTCAGCCTATTTTTGTTTTTCACAAAAGGTTCTCTATGAACCCTCTGTATATCATCCGAGAGGACATCGATTTCAATCCAAGGAAAAAATTCCTTCTGGAGATGTACTACAAATTTTTTTATGTCTCCAGCCTCCTGACCTTCAGGGATGTTTAAAAGTCTCAGATTATTACGCCTATCCTGGTTTTCAAGAGACTCGATTTTTCCTCTTAAGTCCCTCTCACTATTTTGCAGGCTCCCCGTCGCTTTTTCATTAATAGAGAGTCGTTTATCTAGATCTTCAACATTGGACTCCAGAGTGGTAACCCTTTCCATTATTGTGTTCATTTTGGTCTCCAATGCCTCACAGACCCCTTGAATTCTAAGCTGTTTGTTTTCGGATATAGCAAAACTAGATCTCATCTCCGTAATCAGGATTTCCATTAAGTGGTCGGACGTTTTAACCCCTACATTTGGTTTGGCAGCTATACCCTTTTCTACTACAACCTCCGGTGGAATACATAAACCAATTCCCGCCTCTTCAATTTCACCATCCTGTCCCAAATCTCCCAACTCTTTAAAACGGTTGGGGCTATGAGGAATACCTGCCGTTAGGTCTTTCCCAGCCATTTCAGACTGAGATACGCTTCCCTTTGTGTAAATGATATTGCCCTCCTCCTCAGGAGTCACCTCTTTGGGAAGGGTATGCTTTACCTTAAAATATGTATGAAGGGAGGGCGTAATTTTGACCTTTTTTGTTGCGGCTTTAGGACGTATAGGGACAATATTAGGCTACAGTGTTTGTAGTGAAGACAGTATTTTAACTTTTTCTTTAGTTTCTTTCTTATCCTTATACAATGACTCAGTGTTTAGAGGGTTTCCTAGGAAATTTCTACTTCTTAAACTATATCTTATGCCTCTCTTCAGTGGCTCAATATTTGTGGTATCTATAGTTATTATTCCAAGTTCCCCCGAGTCCTTGCTTAATGGCAACTCCTGAGGTTTTGTTACGGTGTGCACAGATTTTGCCTCTAGCCTTTTACTTACTTGGAAGTCCAGGTATTTCCTCCCTGTTCTTTCCAATTTAATATTCCGCCTTCCTTCCACAGAGGTTTCAGCTCTGCTTCCCCCCGTTCGTCCTCCAGTGCCTGCCAGACCACTTTCCCCAGCAATCCCTTTGCTGCTGGGGCTGAGAGTGACCTTTGCTCTGAAGGAAACTCTTGCTGCAGCTTCCCTGTTCTGACGGAAAACCGCCCCCGCCTTTGCCCAAACCGAAACTGCAGATCTTGCTGAACTCACAGGCTTAGCGGGGGCAGAGGGCTCACTGTAACACCCTCAGCAGAGCCCTGTTCCACCGAGGATAGCCCGACCGCACCCGCGGTGAACCGGGACATCAAAGGGGCCAAAGCGAAGCAACGATCGGCAGTCCTCCCGCCGAAACAGCGCGGCGGTTTCTCCAAGCTTCCTCAGGTCCCACCAAGCTCTCGCACCGTCAACGGACCCTCAGAGGTGGATTTTGAGATTTACAAAGGCATTTTGTGCATTATATTGATTGCCTGCCCGTCTCCGCAGGGAGCTCCCAACCGGCGCTTCCTATCCGGCCGCCATGCTCTCCGATACAGTACATATTAGAATTGATTGATGAAGGGCTCTCTAGAGTAACAATTTCTGGCAAACTGGCAGGGATTGCATTTGTGGGGAAGCTTTTGTGGGGTTATGCTCCATCCGCGGGAGAATTGGGGTCGCGGATGTTAGAAGGGTGGGCCAGGGAGCAAGGGGCACCTGGGTGCGTTCGACAGCCATTGTCATGGGACCTGCTAGTTGCAGTGTTAGGAGTTTTGTCCTCAGTATGTGCGGACAGTTTTGAGGTGTGCCTTTGTTCCACATTAATGGTGTGGATGTTCTTTGGGGCCTTCTAGGTGTCGGAATTGTTGGGACAGAAACACACGGGGTCTTGCATGGGGAGACATGGTTCCGTGGCGGAATTGGGTTTGCATATGACTTCGTAAATCCAAGACGGACCAGCGCGGCGTGGGTAAATGGGTATCACTGCTAGCAGCACACCCCCCTTTAACTTGTCCTTGCAGGTGGGAGGCTCGATGGAAGGAGCTGTCGGGTGGACAGGATGGTTTGGTCTTCACACACAAGGATGGGCGCAGAGTGTCAGCGTTTCAGTTGTCAGTTTTGCGTAAAGCGCTAGGTTTGGCCAGCAAGGGATTTGGGACGCATTCTTTTTAGGATTGGGACAGCATCTGAAGCCAGAAACAGGGTATGGAGGAAGGGGGACATTATGAGGTTGGTGAGATGGTCTTCGGACTGCTACCAGAGATATGTTTGCGGTGCTGCCGGGGGTAAATAGCGCGGTTATGTGTTTTCTTCTGTTCACGCAGTTTTTCTGTTTCGGGTTCACTTGCGGGCCCCCTTGCCAGGGAGATGACAATATGGATAGTGGGACATTAATTTGTGAAGTGGGCCCAGGTTCAGGCATGGGCCAGCTATTTCGGGGAAAGTTTGGGTTTTAATGCTGCCCCTTTAAACAACGGGACAGGTGGTTTGTGGTACAGTACTAATGGTTAAGTAAAGATGACTGTGCTGGCACCCCCAGTGGACTGCGATTGCTTCTTCATCTTTATGGGAGTGGCTATTATGGGTCGAAGCCCGCTTGGTATAAGTACTGAATGCCCACTCACCGCAGGGTTGTTTTTCAGAAAGGATGGCTCCCAGTCCAGTTGGTTGGCATCTTCATCCAACTCTCAAGTCTTTCACTGAGTTGAAGCATTAGAGCGTAGTTTCTTCTAACAGGGCATCTTTTTTGCCTGGAAAAGGGCCTGGTGTTCTTCATTGCAATCCCAGGTGGTCGTGAAGTTTGTGAATACCGTCATCAGGTCAGTAAGACATGTTAACTTCTTTATAAATTTCCCACAGAATCTTTTGACCTCAGATGCGAATGGGGGAGGAGATGCAGATTTTATATTGTCGACTTTTAAATCTGTGGATGCGCAATGTACATCAAGAGCATCAAGAAGCCCCCTCTTTAGCAGCTTGGGCAGGGGCGGGTTGCACTGGGCACTTCTCTGTATGTGTATTTAAATTATTGTTTATAGCTCCTTTGACTGGAATCTCATAAATACCACCTCCTGCAGTGGAAGGCCAAGCAGGGGGGAGCAATGGAGAGGATTAGAGAGATGGATATACGGATGCAGAGATGAATGGAAAAGATGAAAGAATGGGCGGAGAATGATGCATGGAGAAAAGGTTGGGTGGATGACCCAGTAACGAGAAAGGAGAAAATAATGAATGGATGCATAGAATGATGGATGGAGAAAAGAATGCATGGAAAGGAAATTGGGAAAGATGGATGAGAGAAGGGTTTATGTACAGAGGGTGAAAAACAAGGATGGATGGATGAAAGACAGAGGAAGGAAAAAGACAAAAAACGGCTGAGCAAAGGAATGCATAATAAGGTTAGAGAACGGTGAATATGCGGACGATGGATGGAAAAATATAGAAAGAAGCATGGAATGATGGTGGGATAGAATGATGGATGGAAAAAGAATAGAATGATGGACATAAAGAAGAGAAGCAAGCCGGTTAAGAGAGGAAGAAGAATGAAGAGAAGGAAATGACTGAAAGAAGGATGGCGAGAACGACGGAAAGAAATTTCAGAATTCTCTTGAGAGAAATAGCCAAGTGACTACCGTGCTCACTCTGTGCCATTTAGAACATGATTTATGATAGGGTGTTCTATTTTTCTGGCTACTCCCTTGTACAGCGTCTTAAGCCAGTACATTATGTGGGTATTTAACCTGATAAAACTGCGTACGCCGGCTTTAGCGTTTGGCCATCTTATTTAGCATATTACGCTGCGCGTAAGCAGATCTGCAAGTAAGTTACGTCTCAAAGTCGGGCATATACCCTAGCCTTTTTCCCCTGCTACTATCCTCAGAATATTAATAAAAATCATTAATGACAAGGCGAGCCTTCACTAGGACAACTTCGGCAGAGCAAGAGGGCACGACGACCAATATCCTTCCTTTACCAGCTTGAAGCGTCCATCTCACTTTTAAGTGCTAAGATATCCCCCTTCCCTTACAACCTCCCGAGGAGTTCCTTGCTCCCGCGCCCCAATAAAGCCAACCACAGTCTGCCCTCCGCAGACATCGCCAACTTACTGGCTAGCTACAAGACAACCAACGTCAATCCCCCTCCACTTTCCTCTCCTAGAAATTCTACTCAATTCACTATTCAGATCATCTCTTCTGTCAGAACTAACCCACCTTCTTCTTCTTCTTCCCTGGCACCCTCATACAAGAATCTTATCCCTATCTCCCTTAACAGCCCAAACACCCCCATCACCAAAACAGTTGCGTCAGAGCTGCATTGTTTGCTGCAGAACTGCAGATCTGCAATCAAACACAAACTGGAAATCTCTGACACTATCACCCACTACAATCTTGACATGCTCTTCCTCACTGAGACCTGGTTTAATGACTCCTCTCATACTTTGTTTGATCTTCTGATACCTACCGACTACTCTATCCTCAGAAACAACAGATCAGACAAAATTGGGGGAGTTGTAGCTATCATCTTCAGAAACTCCCTTCAAATTAAAGCCTTTCCTACCATCTTCTTCCGTACATTCGAAAGCCTATCCCTAGAACTTAAAGTACATCACGGCTCACGCTTCAGGTTCCATGCCATCTACCACCCGCCCGGTAACTGCTCTTCCTTTTTGGAGGAACTCACCGACTTCATCTGTGACCAATATTCTCAAAGTGACAGGCAGATCTTCCTGGGTGACTGCAATCTCCACTGGGGCTCCTTGGAAGACCCGGCTGCCAACAAGCTTGCCACCTTTCTCTCAGCCAATGATCTTTTCCAACACTGCTCGGAAATTACACACTCTAAGGGCTCAATTCGGGACCTTGTTATTTCTAAAGCAGACCTGCTTACTATTGCTACCCCTATCCAGGTAGACTGATCAGACCACTTCCTCATTCCCTTCCGTTTCCACCTATCGCACGTTATAACTCTCGGCCAACCTAAAAGGGTTTCTACCTGGTTCCGCAATACTAAAAACATTGATCTTGACACTCTGGGTGATTCTGCTATGCGCTCACTTCCTAGACTAGACCCTAACGTGGATGTCAATGATCTCACATCCCATTGCCCCTCAGTCCTAGCAGTCGAAATCGATAATGTCGCTCCACTCCAAAGCAAAAGGAAAAGACCCACCCCCTTAGCACCTTGGTTCAATAAAGCTCTCTATGATGAAAGGAAGAACCTTAGAATCTTGGAGAAACATTGGAGACAATCTCCATCCACCTTCAATCTCTCTCATTTACGTTCGGCAAGATCCAAATACCACAGGCACATCTTCCATGAAAAAGCATCACATTTCAGATCCCTCCTCGACTCAGCCAAAAACAGACCCAAAAACCTTTTTGACCTCATCAAAAAACCCAAACTACTCTCCCTAAACCACCAAGCCTGAGGATTCTTCAAAGAAAGCAGCAGAATTTGCTATATTCTTTGATGAAATGGTCAAATCACTGGTGGATCAGGTCACCCACCCCACCCCCATTGAGGAGCGAAAATCCTTAGTCACTTGGCAGAACTTTGCCGCCATCTCGGAAGATGACCTCCTCAAATGCATCCTCGAAACCAAACCCTCCAACCTTTCTTCTGACCCCATCCCTAGTGTCATCGCCATTGATTTCTACACCAATACTCTCTCTTACTGGACCAGGCTAGTTAATCTCTTCCTCAGTCAAGGGTCCCTCCCAGCTTCCCTCAAAACAGGACAGGTTACCCCTCTTCTAAAAAAAACCTCTGCAGCTGCGAACGACCTCAACAACTTCCGCCCCATCACCAACCTCCCTTTTCCTTCAAAAATCACAGAAAATGTGTTGTGAAACAACTTTCCCTACATATTATGGACAATAATCTCCTTGATGTGTTCCAGTCTGGCTTCATTCAAAATTGCATTTCCAAAGAAGGGGAGTGATTCAGTTCAGGGAGTTCAGAGGTTGGAATCAATATTAATATCAACACAAACGAAATACCTCTGACACCATCAATGAGATTTTACTTGTGCCTCAGTGGTCCTTTTAGTTAACCCTGGGATATATTTATTTATAAGTTCATTCTTCATTCTTTACTTATCAAAAAAGAGGTTCCCATCACGTTACACATTAAAACATACACCTCTGTTTTTGTTTTTTTGTGTACATCAGCGATTCTTGTCAAAGCAACTAACCAAAACAAATGACAAAAACACTATTTACATAACATACAGGTGTGTGACTGGTGACCAAAGTCAAGTCAAGAAAGCTTTATTCGAAAGTAAACAAACAATCATAAAAGCACAATAGCAGCATTACATACATGTTAAAAATACATATAATATACATTTAGACGACTTAATAAAACATTATTAAACTTTACAAGCTTTCCTCAAATTCATGAAAAAAGAAGATTAAAATAAAGACAATTGTTTTCTTGAGCGCTGGACTTGTTTCAAATAAGTGACCATCCTGAAAACAATGTGGACATTATCTAGTTGTTTCAGTGCCAAAAGAGCGGGTCGACATTGGCGAAGCCCAAACCGTAGCATGGATGTTTAATAATGGATGTACCGTGCTTCTCACTTTATAGGTGTCTTTAAGCTACACTGCATCCATTGCACTATCAGAAACAAAGAAAGCAAAGAAATAATGTATGGTTTAGCCAAAAAGAAAAGATTCACAGCCAGCCTCACATAACACAAAACTATTCTCCTCCCCTTTTCGACCCTTAGAACACCTAAAAAAAAACGCCACAATAGATGAACTCAGAAGCTACACTGCACCGCATCATACGAGCCTAATATGGTATGTCAAGAGCCCACTATAAGTTAATACCAATGTAAATAGCAGACATTAGATTTAGTGTTTCACTAGTTTTTTTATTTCCCACTCATGCAGGCACCACATGTCCTACCTGACTAAAGCCCCGCCCTGATGAAGACCTTCACATGAAATACTTCTTCTGGTCCCACCCACCAAAGGTCAAAACGTGTTGGCTCCCACCAACGAGAGGTTTAGAGCAACCAATTAAAAACATTATGCCCTATAATAGGTGCACTTGAGCTGAATCTTTAAAGTTCGCGACTGGAGTTTGTAAATAATCCTCTGACCTCTCTCGGACCTGTACAATAAAGCATAATGAGGGCAAAATAAAATAAAATAAAGTCCCAATAATGTAGGAAAAAAAGTAGGACTTTTTTTCGTTGGAAAGGATATTCCTATAGAATCATAACAACCAGGATTGCTGTTGTCTCTGTATGTTGTAATTGATTGTGGTCACCAATCACACACCTGTATGTTATGTAAATAGTGTTTATGTCATTTGTTTTGGTTAGTTGCTTTGACAAGAATCGCTGATGTACACAAAAAAAACAAAAACAGAGGTGTATGTTTTAATGTGTAATGTGATGGGAACATCTTTGTTGATAAGTAAAGAATGAAGAAAAAACTTATAAATAAATGTGGCCCAGGGTTAACTAAAAGGACCACTGAGGCACAAGTAAAATCTCATTGATGGTGTCAGAGGTATTTTGTTTGTGTTGATATTCATTCACAATTGCAGCACTGAAACAGCCCTGCTGCAAGTGATTGATGATGCGCTGCATTTACTCGATTCTGGGGAATCGTGCCTTCTGATTCTTCTTGACCTCTCTGCAGCCTTCGACACTGTTAATCACAACACCCTCCTTAACACTCTTCAACAGAGAACGGGCGTGGAAGGCACAGTGCTTAAATGGTTTGCCTCATTCCTCTCGGACAGATCCCAAATGATCAAGATAGCGAACAGTCTTTCATCTCCATTGGCGGTTGGTCAAGACGTCCCTGAAGGTTCTATCCTTGCACCCACTTTGTTTAATTTTTATCTGGAACCATTAGGGAACCTCCTAAGTAAATCTGGGATCCACTACCATCACTATGCGGATGACACTCAAATCTACCTCAAGGTGTCTTCCTCACAAGATCTCTCACTACTCAACTCTACTCTCAACTCTATTCACAACTGGATGTTAGTTCACCAACTCATTCTCAATCCCTCCAAAACTGAATTCCTCCTCCTATCTACCTCTCTCTCTTCGCCCGCTGTTCAATCGTGGATGGATCAGCTGAATTTACTCAATAATAAACCCATCATTGTCGACAGCGCTAAATCCCTAGGTGTCATACTTGAAAAAGACTCAACCTAGTCTCCCACATCAACTCCATAGCCAAGAACGCATGTTACCAGCTGCGCCTTCTGTGGGGGATTCGTCGGTTCTTTCCGGAAAAAGACCTAAAAACCTTGGTCCAATCGCTAGTTCTCTCTAGACTGGATTACTGCAATTCTCTTCTGACTGGCCTACCCAAATCTCACCTCTAACCCCTCAAATCCGTCCTCCATTCAGCAGCTCGCTTTATTTCAGGGTCTAAATGAAGTGACCACATCACTCTTATCCTGTCTTCTCTTCAATGGCTTCCCATCGAGGCAAGATCTATTTACAAAACGGCCTGCATCACCCACAAAGCCTTGCACACCTCCTCTCCTCATTACCTGGCGAATAAACTGAAAATGTCTGGAGGCTCGAGACCTTCTCGGAATGTGGAAAAGTTTCTGCTTGAGCCCCCCCTCCTTCAAAAGGGAAGGATCGCTTGGCTCAATCGTTCTCAGGTAATGCGGTGAGAATCTGGAACTCGCTTTCCACATTGCTCCATGCCACCACCTCTATCCAGATCTTCAAAGCTGACCTCAAATCTCTTCTCTTCCAAAGACACTTTCAGAACTAATACCTTCATTCTCAGACCCCTCTAGGAAGTTGGTTCATCATTGTAAATTTGTAATATTTTCTTGTACATTCCTCACCCTTGCTTGCTGTGTTTGATATTTTGTTCTTGCCTTCTATGGTTTTACCCTACCTCCTTTAGTCTCCTGTTTATTTTTGTTAACGTACTATTTTGTAACATTTCTCTCATGGTTCTATTGTACAGCGCTCTGACACCTTTGGGTAACGTCAGCGCTTTATAAAAATGCATTAATTAAATCAATAAATAAATAAAACTGGCACTTAACTTCCCTACTCGCTGCAGCAGAGGAAAAGGGGGCGGTGACGCGTGCTGGGGCGCGTGACTGCTTCGTGCTGCGCGGACGAGGCGAGGCCACGCCCAGGCCCTGTTGCTGCTTCCACTTTCCTCAGCCGGTCTTAACTCTCTGTAACTGTCTGCGGTCTCGCATTAAGAGACGGTCTCGCCTCTCATCTACCTTTGCCTCTCCAGTGACCGTTCCCACTCCGTGCTGCGGACCATGGCCTCGCTGGAGCAGGTCCGCCGCCGGCTAGAGGAGGCCGGACAGCCGCATCTCCTCCGCTTCTGGCAGGAGCTTGGTCCGGAGGGTCGTGCGGCGCTGCTGGCGGAGCTGTCCGCGCTGGATCCGCGGGAGCTGCGAGAGCACTGCCGGGGTGCAGCGGAGGCGGGGGCCCGCGGTGATGGAGGCGACCAGGGGATGCGGAAAATGGAGCCTCTGCCTCCCGAACTCCTGGGCAGTGTCCGCCGCAGTGACCTCGAGTCTCTGGCGAACTGGGAGCAGGAAGGTTAGTTCGGTACTTCCGAGAGAGGAGTACTGTGCGTGCTGTCTAAACGTGATATCTGTTATGCTACATGACGTGCTGTCAGAGAGACTACAAGTTTGTGCCGTGCTTTACCTCTTTAGACGAGTGTGCTGATGCTCCTTTTGAGGCGCATTGGAGACTCGCTCAGAGTGTGTAGTGAGTGACTCGTGTGTAAGTACTAGTACTAAATTTGTTTTCGTATGTCGCTTAGTATGGCACTTGAAAGCGATTTCTAACCAGTGCAATAAGCGGAGGATATTCTTAATCAGTGGCCCCACCCATGCAAGATAGAAGGATGAGCTTGAATGAAAAGGTTTGATTTGCCGAGATTGGAAACAATGCATTTATAAGGAACACTGCATTTGTCAGCTGCGAGCGTTTATCTTATGAGGGATCCTGCCGGCATCAATTACCAAGGTCTCAGTGTGTTTAGAAATTACCTTGATTCTGTGTAGATCAGTTTTGACCAAGCTTTTCAGGTGCTGAATTTCCTGTTTTTTTATCACCGGAAGCATAGCGCATTCAATCGGGTGGGCGCTAATACTTTAGATGAATACATTATCTTTATTTTGAGCAGGGCCCTGTCCCTCTTCATTTTGCTCTCTCATGGCATCAGTTCGTGCTTTTTACGTTATCACTCTCTCCGTGAATCTGGGGAGGCGGCCCTAGCTCTCTCAGTACAGGATGCGCTGTTCCTATTTTAAGAGAAGTCCTGTGATTCTTTCAGCGTTCTTTACAATTGTGTGTTCCTCCGAAATAATGCAGTTTATAGGAGGGAATAATACCCTTTTAACTGCCACGGAATAATAACACGGATTTGGGAGCATAAACAAATGGAGATACAGCTTTCAGGGTGGAAACCTTTAAAGGAAAATGTGTTTTTTATGCTTGGCATATTTTAGTTTCCCGTGGGGTGAAGCAGTTTGCATTGCTCTTATGAAATGCCTCATTCGAAATGCAATTTGACGGTCTATGGAATTTTCCACGCTAGAAGCCATTAGTCGAGGCCGTGCAGGTAGACCACTATGTATTTGTATGGACTTTCAGCCAGACATCTTTATTTATTGGTATGTTACTGTGGTATTTACATGTTTCTTCTGCCCATTATAGCATAGGGCACTGTGAGCAACAGTGTAGGAAAGTGGGTTTCTGTTGCAGTAACCCCCCACTTTTTGTGATGCACTTTGAGTGTGCTGGGATTCTCCTAACCAGGCCCCAGCACCTATGTTCTTTTCACAATTGGCACACCTCTGGCCTACATATAATCCTTGTAAAAGGTACTCGTGGTACCAAGGGCCTTGTGACCAGAGAGCATCCCTTAAGGCTGCAGCATGTATTGTGCCACTGTAGGAAAGTAGGAACTGCTTTCATGGTTACCCTCACTTTTTCCTTGATATCAGTCTATTTGTAGGGCTCTCGTACTGCGCAGCAGTGCTTGCGCAGGCGGGAGTCCTTCTGTCCGGAGTTCTGAAACAGACCCTGGAAATATATACGCTTGTGCGTGTGTTTTTACTTTTGTGGCCTGCTATTGGCCTTTGCCTGCGTTTTCGTTTTTAAAATAGCACACAGTAGGCCAAAGGCGGGCGCATTGCTCCGCCCATGGCTTATTGGTGTCTTATTACGCGCATTCCTGCCATATGGTTTCAATTATCGTGCTAAGACACGGGCGCGATAATTGAAACCATATGGTCCGCACGCGCGCACCACTCGCGGCTTTGGTTTCAAAAGCGATCGCTTTCAGTTTCGTGTGTTTTTTTTTTTTTTTTGGTTTTTTTTGTGGCCGGCTGTAGCTCTCTATTGAAGGGGCTGCGGGAGCCTCTCCTCACGCTGGTTAGGTTTTGCCTAGGCAGCGTTTGAGCTGTCTCTTAGAGACATTCGAGACAGGTTAGTAGTATCATGGTATTAGTGTGGACTGCAGTTATTTCCGTGTACGGTATATCTTGTTGTCTAATTGTTGTTGGATGGTAGTTTTTATAATAAACTGACTGGTGGCCTTTGGTACTTTTTAAAAGTAGTGAACTGGAAAGAAGAACACACATGGAATCTTTCGAGCATTGTCTGTGGGTGCTTCTTGCCAAATGTTGTAATTTTAAATGCAGCGCTCCGTTGCATGTATGTTGTAAATGTGGGCCTACCTGTTATAATGCTATCGATCTCCTACTTCGAGGTGTTGGCTGATAACCTCGGGTTACATAAGATCACCCGCATAAAGATGGCGGAGGCCTAACAACTAGGTGCGCCCTCATAAACATCTTGCTTAGTGTTTGGCAGTAGAACACAATGGAGAGATGGCAACAAAAAAACCGGTGTCCGTATTAATAGTCTTTAAAGTGAATTATTTGTATCTGTTTTTGTGATTTGGGCATAGAGAGAGGTTTTGGTTCTGCTTCGCTGCCCGGACAGGATAACATTTTGCCGAGAGGGGGTAGTAGTGTTGCCTAAAAGGTGCTATTTTTGTTCATGCAGTTATTCTGGATGTACACTCTTGACGCTTCCTAAATCAGCAAATGTCCTGTTGCTCCCATACTGACCTAGAATCTGTTTCTCATACAGTCTTTACCGTAGGCTTAACAAAGGCAGAACAATAGGCTCTGTTAATGATTGCTTTAGCTCTGGTTCGCCAACCTTATCTTATTCACTGACCTGCATCCTGTCTGAGCCCTAAACCAATAAAGTGCCCGGGAGTTGACTCCTCGACAGAAGTAACACAAAATTGGGGGTGCGGGCTACATTACAACCCTTCCCTGGCTCCATAACATTCATAATAGTGGAAGTGCCAGACACATTGGAGAAAATAACACTTGATGCCAACAACCTTGTCTCCTAAAGTTAGATTAAGCATGCCGCTCAGTCTGTCAATTTGAACACTTATAGCGCCTATATATACTGATTGTAACCAATGCTGTAGAAGTGCTTTCTCCATGGGAAAAATGTTTTACCAACACAGAAAAGAAGCATTTGCAATGCAATAGGTCTTGCATTGACGTGAGTTTGAGCTATTGACATTGCAAATAACAATGCCTTTTATTTTTGTTTTCTTTTTCAAAACATAAATAAAAGGCATTGTTATTTACAATGCCAATGGCTTAAACTTGCGTAACTGCGAGACCTATTGCATTGCAAATGCTTGTTAACATAGTCTGGGATCCTGAAAATCAGGATCCCAGTCACTGCGTTCTCGCTAAATTGACCCTGGTAAGTACTTATGTACATCCACAATTGGCTACTGGTGTATACCCATGTAAGTCTCCAGCCTATGGAACTAAGGTACCCAGGGCATAGGTACACCAGGGGTCTTCCATGGGCTGCAACATGTGTTGTGCCACCTTTGGGAGTCCACTCAAACTGTGACCACAGGCCTGCTATTGAACCCCGTGTGAGTTTGTGCTAGCACCACTCACAACAGATATAAGTTTCCTTAAATCTGAGGTCACTACACTTAAAGCTATACGTCACCCCCAAGGCAGGCTCTTCATTCCTGAGGGCAGGGTGCTTGGTTATAAGTATGAAGGTGCCCCTTCATGAGCAGGACACCCCTACAAACTCCAGAATGGAGTCTCCAGGCTTTGTAAGTGCGGTCAGCCATTGTAATACATATAATGGACCTCAGTCATTACGAGCTGTCTAACTATATAGTGGCTGCACCGAACCCGGGCATGTTTGGTATCAAACATGTTGGAAGCATATCCCAACACCGATTCATGTGTTGTAAGTATGATCCCATGTACTGGGGGGGAGCAGCATCTGTACTCCCTGTTATAGCCTATCATGGTCTGACAGCAAGCTAGTGCTGCTGCCGATCAGACACAATTCTGGCCTCCTGCTGCTGAGCCAAGCTCGAGCAGGGAAAGGTAGAACGATAGGTTTCCTGTCACAGGGAGGTGTGACTACCTCCCAGACAGGACTTAGTTTATTGGACTGGGGTGGGGGCGCTTGCCAGGGCCACCAGACTGCTTTGA
The DNA here is from genome assembly GCF_964204655.1 of Triturus cristatus. NCBI lineage: Eukaryota > Metazoa > Chordata > Amphibia > Caudata > Salamandridae > Triturus > Triturus cristatus. The sequence continues at coordinate 994,207,451 of NC_140580.1, forward strand.
AGGGCACATTAGGTGCCCTCTTTGCATACTTCAGTTTGAGCCATGTCAGGAGGACATAAGTCAACCGGCTGACCAACTAAGAAAAGTGAACTTCATTAAGAAGGGGATACATTTGTGGAAAAAGGGATCCAATAAGGGCCTGAATGATTTACCAGGGGCAGCTGAGCGGAACCCTCCCATACAAGAGCCTAGGGGAAAGCAAAATCCCGGGGGACAATTAAGCATCCATAGACCCCCACATGATCGTAGGGAAAGGGATATTGACTCGGAGGCGAACGATTTCTATTCACTGTCGGATGCCACATGGTCAGAACTGGGGTCAGATACCAGGTCCAACTTAAAATCAAGTGAGGAGGATAGTGTATCTGGCATTGGCACTGGTGGCAAGGATACTATCATTACTACACAGAAGATGTACTCCAGAGTGGGCAGAACTGACAAGCAGAGGCAAAGGTATCTGAGGTGGGATTATTCCCTCGGAGATCAATTGGTGGGGGACAGCAACAAAACTCCCAGTGAAGAGTCATCTGTAACACCCCCAACATTGGAGTGCATTCCGCAGTGTGTAGTAGCTCACCGGGAAGAAGCTCGTATGGAGAGCAAACGCTCACAGAATGCCACTCGCAAACTTCAAGGGGCGGTAAGGAAAGTCGCAAGAACTTGCAATGCTATCAGCGACCGGATGACGGATTTAGAGTCAAGAACAGCTTCTCTGGAGATGGAGATAGCAGGCTCAAAGGGGCAAGTAAAAGCCCATGAAGCACAATTAATGGACATCCAGTGGAAGCTAGAAGAGAGTGAAAATCGCCAGAGAAGAAATAATTTGCTATTCTTTGGCATCCCGGAGGGAAAGGAGGGGTCGGATGCGCAATTATACATGGTTCAGCTATTGCAGAACTCTTTCCCAGAATTGGAAGGCTGGATCTGGACTCAGGAAATACAAAAAGGACACATCGTGTTCCATTTACTATACGTCAGCCAGCTCGTCCAGATGCTAAACCACGGGCACTCCTGGTCTACTTCGGAAATTTCCTGCTGAGACAAAATGTGTTAGAAAAAGCAAGACCAGAAGCACAGCGCGCTGCGGATGGGTTTTTGTTCTTTTTACTAGACCAGACTTTTGCCACATTACAGTGTTTCAGGAGAAAGGTGCACAGGCCTTTCTTCTAAATCCGGCCCGACAAAGTAATCTGGAATGATCAGACTAGATTCTTCACGTCAGAGATCAAGGCGAAGGAGTTTCTAAACGCAGGGGGGAAATGACTCTCTTCCTTCGACTTTGACTATGGCACAGAGATTACTCGACTGGTTCAGGATTAATCTTGACTAAATAGGGTTTCAAGTATATAGAGATAAGTTGCTTGTTCTTTTCGTACGTTTTGCTGTTTCTCTCTTTTCCACACAGCTCTTAGTATGGTGGGGTAGGCAATAACAGATAAAAGTGTGAGGAGATATTTAAGGTACAGGTGGTTCTAGGAAGTCGCATATATGTATTACTCATGTCACCATTGGGAGGGCACCACCGCTCATCAACCACAGACCTAGACAGGTCTGTTGCTTCACTAAGCAGGGAGGGGGTGAGGGTGGGGTGAGGGTAGGGGGTAGAGTGAGGAGGGGTGCAAATAATTCAGAAAAGCAGATCATTGGTGGAATTCAAAGAGGCAGGCCGGAGCTAATTTGAAGGATTGGATCAAGGGGCAATCCAGGTACCAAGGAAACTATAGGGATGGGTAGATTGACTTTGCTCGGTAAATATTGGGGTGTTGAATGATAGGAGTAAGAGAGGCAGGACAGGTGAGGTGCTACGATCACTGGGCACTGATCATATGCCAGCAAGAAACCCATATCCCTTGGCAAAAGAGAGGGCTCAACATCATCCCGGGGTATATTCAGGTAATCTGCTCATCCCAGTCTACCACGACTGGAGGAGTTGCAATCCATGTCTCTAATCGGATGCCACCCATTAAGCGAACATTATCCGATAAGTGGGTAGGTGCGCGATCGCCTCAATACCAAGTGGATTAACATTATGTACGATCTACGGGTCGAACTTAAATGATTCAGACTTGATGTTAGAATTAGAACTCAAATTGGTCTCTTGGCTGTCCCCCCTTATTATCTGATGATTTTAATATCCATTTAGATGCAAATGGCCCCGTGAGGGGAGGGTATCGGGGGAGGAAGCCACACATTTTTAGAGCATTAGAGGCTCTAGTGGACAGTCACGGGCTACTGGATATGCGGTCCTATAAAAAAAATCAGGGGACCCAGGGTACACCTATTTCTCGTGTCCACATAGGAAGTACGTCAGGCTTGACTACTTTTATGCCTCCGCCTCTCTTATAGAGGGGGCCAACATCAGGAAATTACCTAAGGTCCTGTCGGATCATAACCCTCTAATGCTGGAAATTGAGGCTCAGGGTTATGAAAGCTCATTTACAAAATGGACCTTTGATAGGAAATTTTTGGCCACCGAAGGATTTATAGAACATATCAGGGGGTGGACCCGACAGTTCTACGATATGAATAGGTTTAGTAGCTTGAGAGAAAATGTCTGGGATGCGTTTAAAGCAGGGCTCAGGGGAGAGATAATCAGCTATGTGGGGTTTTATAGGAAGAGACGGAGAGAGGAAATACATCAACTTACGGAGGAGCAGTCTAAATATGAGGAAGATCATATGGCTGCTATAGCTCAAAAGCAGGAGGAGCAACAAACTCAGTTAGAACTTAGTTATAAGAACTAAGGCTAAAATTAACACATTTTATAATAAAACAGTGGCGGAAACGTTCCAAACCCGTGTCAGGGATAATTATGAATATGGAGAGACAACAGGGAAACATTTGGCGCTCCGTTTAAAACAAAGGGCAGCAGCAAACAATATTTTAAGGCTAAAGAGGAAGGATAGTAAAATGGCTACTGAGCCCCAAGATATATACAAAAATATTCGCAGAATTCTGTGAAGATTTGTATAGCTCCAGAGACAGAGCACCAATGACAGTAGGTACGGGAACTGATGTAACGCCCACTATTATACAGGAACTAGAGGAAGATATCTCAATTAATTAGGTTATTGAGGCACTTCAGGCAATGGCCTCGGGTAAGGCGCCCGGCCCTGATGGGATTCCGATGGAGGTCTACAAAGCTTTACAGATAGAGCTAGCCCCCCCTTTTATTAGACCTATTACTGGCTGTACAGCCGAAGGGGATTCCGCCTCAATCGTGGCAGGAGACTAACATAGTTTTCTTCCTGAAGAAGGGAAAGGCTGCAGAGGATCCAGCTTCATATATACCCATTTCTTTGATAAATGCTGATGAGAAATTCTATTCCAACATTATTGCGATTAGACTAGCAAAAATAATCCCCTCCCTGGTGAGCCCATGGCAACATGGCTTCATTCCTGGTAGAGGGACAACGGATCATGTCCGACGGGTAATATCAATTATTTGATATAGCGGAAGCTTCTGGAGAACAGATATCCCTGATAATTTTGGACGCACAAAAAGCCTTTGACCAGGTTGAATGGGCATACCTGTGGAATTACTTAAGAACCAATGGTTTTGGTCCACGTATATTAACCGCCCTAAGGGCAATGTATGTACAATCTTATGCAAAAATACAGCTGATGGGAAGGGAGTCAGAAAGGGTTAAGATTGTTTGTGGTACAAGGCAGGGCTGCCTCTTTTCCCCTATCCTTTTTGCTCTTTACATAGACCCCTTAATTAGATTAATGTTAAACGATCAGGCAATCAAACCGGTAGTGATCAGGGGATATAATACCAAAGTGTTAGCTTATGCTTACGATATAGCAGTCGTTATCCCTAACCCACTCGGATTAATAGGAAGGATTGAAGCCTTGGCCTTGGCATTCGGTAGGCAGTGGTTTAAATACCGATAAAACAAAGATTGTCTGTTCTAAAACCACACTATGCCAGGCTCCACGGAGGACGGAGGTAGCCACATACTTGGGGATAAACAGAGCTGCGGATGTTGGGACTATATGGGATATTAATTCGGCCCCTCTCACAAAGAAGATAAGTGAAGATTTAAAAAGAATGGATAATCTGCATCTGTCCATCATAAGAAGAGCCAATGTCCTCAAGATGACAATGTTCCCTACATTTTTTAAAATCTATTTTGATGTATCCCGCTGGAACCATCAAATATATATATTTTTTTAAATATACTGGATTTTTTCACAATTTGTGGGTTTTAAAAAGATTAGGAGATCATTGAAATTAATGACGTTACCACAAGATCGAGGGGGGCTGGCCGTTCCTAACCTTTTATGTTACTATTGGGCTATAACGCTACAGCAAATGACCATATTATTGAAACCTAAAATATGGGCAGAAACCTCGTTGGAAGGTCAGGATAGGGAACCTCCCCCTTCCATTTATGAGCTAGCCATAGGTGATGCAGCACCAGGGATAGTACCGAGGCAGTTGGAGGGCAACTACTATAAAAAAAAACCAAACACTCTTTAAACCCCTAAGAGCAGTCTGGAACGTTTGGCGTACGGCCGTTAACATCATAAAAATCCCAAAGGTCCATAGATATTTATTATTATGGCGATCATCAATTTTCCCAGCCCCACTCTACGACAAAATAAGTAGAATCTGGGAACAGGCTGGAATTAATAATCTAGGAGATATTATCAATCTGAATGGAGCCATGTCATTTGGAGAACTCCAGGAACGACATGGGGTAGACCCCAAGACATTCTTTAAGCATGTACAAATCAGGGAGACAATTAAACCGGTTGTATCGCAGCTTACCAGTCTGGCACGAATCCCGTTGTTAGAATGTCTAGTGTACAGGCAGCCCCGTATCAATGATTTATACTTAATGCTGATGAGTGCTAACCCAGATGACATAGCCAGGTCTGAAGGTGTTTGGGCAGACAAGCTACAGAATCAGGATGTTGTTCTGTGTAGATCTTCAAAGCTGTCTAAAACTGTATTTTTATCTGCTAATCTCAAAGCCCAACATTTTAAAACCGTATTTAGACTATATTTTGCGCCGGCAAAATTGTTCGCTTGAGGGGGGAAAAGGGATAACGATAATTGCCCAAGATGTGGACAGGGCACTGCAGATATGGTCCACATGTTTTCCGATTGTAGTAAATTGAATACATTGAAACAGGGGATTGAAACTTTCTTGCATCAAAATACAGGACGGGCGGTCCCTCTAACTCCAACTATGATGTTACTTGGCTCTGATGAGACCCTACATCTGGAACTGACCCAAGTATTTTTTTATTTCGCGGTAACAGTAATATGTTGTATAATGATTCAAAATGGAAGGATGTGGACCCTCCGACATATCAGGCGTGGTATGCTAGACTCTTTCATGTGTTCAATTTGGAGATGGCATTGTATAAATGTAAAGGCCTGAGAGCGAAGAAAAGGGGTCGTCAAGTATGGGGGCCCTTGATGGAGCAATAGGTGAAATAGGAATATCAAACTAATGTGGTGTTTTCTTTTATGAAATTGTCTCCTTTATTTTTTTTCTTTCTTTAAATGTTCTCTTTTTCTTTAAATATTTTCCTTCCCCTTTTTTCTAATTCTTCTTTTGTCTGTCTCCCCTTTTTGAAGATAAAGGTAGGGCAAAAAAATGTTGGCAAGTATTATAGGGTTGGAGTAATATCTGTACCATGTATAGTTTTAAGATAAAATTATATTGTATTTGGACATTTATATATTTTGATTAATGGAAATGACGACTGCTTTTCTGAAGAAAAAAAAAACACAAAAAAAAGTGATCATACAAACGGAACTTTAAACAAAGGTGACAAATATAAACGAATGGAGACCAACAAGGTATTATGAGTAAACTATGGAAACAATAAGTGTACCACACTGTATTGAAAAAGAATCGCTGTGATTAATCCTGTGAACATGTCTATTTTTTGTTGATAAAAGGAGAAAATAAAAGTGTATTGTTAATGTCAAAGAAAAAAAAAGATATTACGAATTGGTTAACATCCATCTTTCTCTTGAAAATCTTTTTATTTCACGGAAATAACTTTTACGGTAGAAAACTATTAATCATCAGGCCACCACTTATCCCTAGACGGAAAGCACGAGTGAACCACTCTTTCTTGCCATTGAACAGTACTTGTGCTGCTTCTTGATACTCTTGTACTCTTGGTAGAGGTTGTGCAGGGGAGAACTTACACTCCTACAGTAAAAGAAGAGTTGCGACTTAAAGGAATATTTGAAAGCAAATTTGCAAAAGTGTGTAGGACATTCTAGTTTTCCAGCAGGGCCCTAAGTTTTTCATCTCCCGGGTGTTACTTTCAGACCTTGTATTGACTATAGAGGGGATAACACTATTCATTTTTTCAAAAACAATTTCTCCCTTTCTTCTAATTGTCTTTTTTTTTTTTTTGTGCTTCTGGATCAATTCAAGGATTCCTGTATTTTTATTAAGTTAGTTTTTAAGAAAATCATATAACGAAGTCAGAATCTAGGTAGAAGACAAATGAAAAAGCATTCAACACTCTCCGTGTGCATTACAAGTATTTCCTGATATCTTCTCGCCTATTCACTGGAACTGCCCATTTCAACATTTTATTAATGAGGTCTTCAGAGATATCTTGTACAGTTAGATCTTTACCTATCTAGATTACTCGTTGGTATCTTTGGTTTTTCTTAAGAATATTGAAGAAACTTTTTTGGAAGTTCGGTCTTGTTTATGAAAAATGAATTAATGAAAAAGGCTGAAAAATGCTTGTTTGAAGTCTCATCCCTTTCCTTTTTTTATTGTCATCTCAGTTGAAGGAATAAGAATGGGTGAAAAGAAAATGAAAGCCATTTGCAATTGTCGAACACCTTCCACAGTAAAGGAAATCCAAATCTTCTTAGGGTTTGCTATTTTTTACTAGGTATTTATTGAGGAATTTTCAGAAGTTGTAGCCTTGTCACAGAATTAACCAAAAATGGAGTACCTTTCAGGTATGAGAAGACTTAGAGAATTTGGAACATTAAAGACAGTATTGTAGAAACAGATCTTTCCACTTTTCATCTAACCATTTTAGCTCAATGCAATCCAGTTACTTAAGCAGTACTTAAGTAGCATATTTTTCACAAACCATGACCCAATATGAAAATAACAACTTGAGATCCTGGCTATCAAAATAGGACATGTACACTGGAGACATTCCATAACTGCCTGTATTGATCATACAAATGTAGTGTTCCTGAGGTCCATGAAATGTGCCTATGCACATGCTACTGTTTACATGCTACTTTTATACCATCTCATGTAGACCAGAAAATCATCATTTAAAGGATCCTTTCGATTCTGCTTCAAACATGTTAGTCTCAAGTCCCAAAAGGGATGAATTTGCAGAAGGTTAAGATAATTTGAAGTAACATAAATCCATCTTTTTGGTTTCTCAATACAAAAAGATTATTTTTTTGATTAGAGACTGTTTGTCTCATGTTCCTCTTTTCAACAAGAAATTCAGAGATATTGTCATAAAGCTCCTGTATCAGGCACCCTGGTAAAGACAAACTCATACTATTGAACTAGTATGTCTGGTGGCCTGGGTTACAGTTGGGTGTATGTGAAAAAGTCCCATGTTGCATACAGGCCAAGGCAGATCATCAACATCGAACCGGTCCATTGCAGCCTCTTCCTACACAGTCTAGACCTCTGAATGTCATATGGGTGGACTTAATTGTTGAAATTCCACCATCAGAGTACAGTGCAGTGGTATTCGTTGTGGTAGATTATACTAGACTAGAATATTTACTAAATTAAAACATTTTGATACTGGAGTGAAGTTATGTGCAGCTAATCAGTTGACATCCACATTGCTTTAAAATATCTCCCGGTTTACCCAGTACTTTCATCTCAAACAGTGGAAAGAACTTTTACAAATGGAAACTATTAATCATCATTCCACCACCTATCATCAGGACAGAGTGAAAGACTCATTCTTGCCATTGAACAGTACTTCTACTGCTTCTTATGAATCACCAAGAATGGTGGGTACAATTAACTTCCTCTGGTGGAATTTCTTTTATTACAACTCCCTTTATTCCTTGTTAAGATAGTCTCCTTTTGGTTTTCTTTGCCAGCTAGTTTTCCTGAATTTAAGTTGCTTTCTATCCCAACTCACTTCAAACTATAGTCTGGGCGCAAGTACAGATTATTTTGCATTTGGTGTTATCTAAAGCCTCATAAAAAGAATGTGTTCACCCCCACTACAGATCAGCTCATATTTACCAGCCACGGCTCTTGAGTAATCATTTACTAATTTCCAGGTTCCATCCTAAGCCCATCACCCAGTTTGTGGGTGAGGACAAGGGCTGTGCATTTGACTCTCTACTGTGGATAGAAGAGTTAGGAAGTTTTTCACATCTCGTGGGAAGCCAGCAAAAGTATTTTTTGGCCACCTGTTCTGGTAAAATGGTGGCCTGAGTTTGAGGTGGAGGCAATCTTAAATTCTCACATGTAAATGGGTCAATTTCAGTTGCTAGTAGCCTGAAATGGTTATGATGTCTTCCCATTCCTAGGGACCAGTTTCTTATGTTCATGCCTCTTGTCTATTGATTTAAAATAAGTTACATCATATTAAACCTTAGTAAGTAAAGTACAAGGGTTCTGAAAGGAAAAGTTCTGGTAGGAATCAGCAAGATAGGAGACAGTTAACATGCACACCTAGATAGACGGACGCAGGCTCACCCATTTGGTGGTGAGTTGATGGGGAGGGGATTGGTGGATCGAGGGGGGGCTCCTGGAATGGTAATTATGTTAGCTATGATTTGTCTCATCGTCCCCTCTTTCCCGCCACCCGCTCCAAGCGTCCCTCCCAGGACCTACTCAATGGTGGCCGCAGTGCGGCCGCGCCACCGGCATTCCAAAGGCAAGCCCGTTTGCGCCTGGACCACTCCCAACACTAGGAACCCTGGCCCTCCGGGCACGCACAGGTACTCCACAACAGACCTCTAGGCCCTCGTTTCACAGCAGGTCTGTTCACATGCCACTGCTGTCTCTACACCTGCAACGTTGGACCTCCAGTCTTCAGAGAAACATGCGCAACTCCGCCGACCGCGACCACCCCTGAGACACTCCGCAGCCTCCAGATCTCTCTGCAAACATGCCACCGAAGTCTATTATATCCATCCTCACCCTGGATGTTACCTTCATCACAGAAACCTCGTTCAATCCCTCCTCTGCCCTGATGTCGCCTTCGCAAGCCCAACGGCTACAAAATGACACAACAGGACTGCACCAACAAACTCTGAGGAGGCATTGCCATCATCCACAAAGAAACTATCTACCGCACTACCACCAAAGACGACACCACACCGATCATGGAATATCTCCGTTGCCAACTCCACTGACAACAAAACAACTATCAAAGGCACCCTCTCCTACAGACCCCCAGGGCCATTTACCGGCATGTACGATGTCATCACAGACTTTATCGCCCCACTTACCATCGAGTCCGAGCACTACATCTTCCTCTGAGACCCCAATTTCCACCTGGACGACCCCACAGACACCAACTCGCCAGCCTCCTGGAATGAATGGACGACATTGGCCTTACCAAACTGGTTACAGACGCCACACACAGTGCAGGACACATTCATGACCTTATCTTCACATCTAGCAACAGAGTTAAATACAGCCATACCACAGAGCTCACCTGGACCAACCACACCATCGTCCACTTCACAATCGCACGCTCACGTGCACCGCCACCAACATCTGCTACAGCTGGAGCAAAGTGACACTGACCCAATGGATTGACTCCCTCGTCTCCACTCAGCCCATCGCAGCAACCAACCCAGAACAAACAGTTGAGCATTTCAACACCTAGAACCACAATGCTGCTGACCGAGTAGCCCCCATCGAACCAGCCAAAACCCGCAGATCCACCAAACAAGCTAGCTGGTACACACCAGAACTTGGTGCAATGAAACACAGTGCAAACAACGGGAGGGAAGGTGACGCTACAGCAGAGACATTAAATACAGAGCCACCTTCAAATCCACCCTCCACAAATACCACCAATGACTCAGACATGAAAAAGGATGCCCTTGCAGTCCGCATTGAGGCAAGCGCCAACCATTCCACGGAACTCTTCACTATTGTCGGAGATTTTTCCTGCCCCATAGCCACCGAGCACCGAGTTCCGCCCTCACAGGAACTCTGCAACGAACTAGCAGCCCACTTCCATAGCAAGATTTCCATCATTTTCAGGAACCGCAAGCCCCAACTCACCAGCCTCCTCACTCCAATGGCAGCCTTTCCGACCAGCATCTCACCACATGGCAACAGCTCACCATACCGGACACCACAGCCATCATTATCTCCATCCACTCGGGAGCACCCAGGGACCCCTGCCCCTACAGCCTCTTTAACCTAGGAAGCAACAAGATCAGCTTTCAACTCACCATCATTCTTAAGGCATCCATCATCACAGCAACCTTCCCGAAGCATGGAAACTTGCAGAAATCAGACCCCTCCTCAAGAAATCCTCCGCTGACCCGATGGAACTCCAGAACTACATCCCCATCTCGCTGCTCCCTTACCCTGTCAAAGTCCTAGAAAAGGCCATCAACTGGTACCTCACCAAACACATGCAGAGAAAAACTTGTTAGATTCCTCCCAATCTGGTTTCTGCTCCAACCAAAGTACTGATACCGCCGCGTCCGATATCTGCACCCTACTCGACGGGGGAGAATTGGCAGCTCTGATTCTCCTCAACTTCTCTGTAGCCTTCAACACCGTATCCCATCACACAGTCAACAAGAGATTACACCAGATCAGGATCAAGGGAGACTCAGTCAGATGGACTGCATCATTCCTCATTGGATGAACGCAGAGAATCTGCCTTACTGCCTTCACCTCAGAACCCACGAGCACCATCTGCGGATCCCACCCTCTTCAACACCTACATGATATCTCTAGTAGACCTCGTCCGAGTCCACAATCTCAACATCATATCCTATGCTGATACCCAGCTCACCCTCTCGCTCTCAGCAGACCGCACTAAAACCAACTTCCACAACTGCATGAAGAACATCGCAGACTGAATGAAGAACAACTGTCTGAAACTTAACACCAACAAGACCAAAGTGGTGATCTTTGGCAACCACGCTTCCCTCGGGAATGACACCTGGTGGTCTGCCAAACTCTACCTTCTCCCACACCAAAATTCAACATCCGCTACCTAAGCATCATTCTGGACATCGAACTCCAGTATGAAATGTCAGATTAACGCAGTCTCCTCTGCCTGCTTCCACACTCACCGCATGTTCCAAAGAATCTTCAAATGGCTCACCATCAGCACAAGAAAGACAGTCACTTAGGCCTTGATCATCACCCAGGTGGACTATGGCAAAGCACTGTACGTAGGAATCGCCGCCAAATTCATAAGCAGCCAACCTGCCCAAAACGCACCCACATCACCCAACACCCGAGGATCCTCCGCTAGCTCCCCGTACAGGAAAGATGCGAAGTTCAGGCTACTGACATATGCCTCCAAAGGCTCCCACGACCCACTACAAGCATACATGAACTACCATCTGATGTTCCACCAACCTCCCAGAAACCTTTGCTGTGCCTCCCATGTACAGACTCCATGCATAAGCCACAGCGGAGGCTGCTCCTCCCTCTTCCCCCCCCCCCCCCCCCCCCACCTCGCTACCAAGTCCTGGAATGCCCTCCCCTCCACCCTTGAACATCACCCTCGCTGTCAGACTTCAGGAAGAGACTCAAGACCTGGCTGTTCCACTAAGTCCAGCAACCCAGCGCCTGGATACCCTCGTGTGTGATTAGCCATGTTTTACAAGTACTGACTGACTGATTGATGTTCTTAGTGAAGAATTGTTGATGCCGGTAAGTAACATTTGTTGACTGAAGAAGGAACTGTGGGTTCTTGGAGAAGGATTGTGCTGTTTGACAGCCTTGAAGATGGATTTGTTTATGTTGCGGCTTCACTCAAATGATGAAAGATCGGCAATTAGAGTAGAGTGTTTTGAAATGAGTGAGGTCATACAGGTCACTTGACCTTCTCACTTTCTTTTCCTGTTTTCGTATGGTTTATTATTCTGTTCAACATTTGAGTGTACTAGGGTGCCTAGTCCTTGGCTTGGTGGTTCGAGTGTTCGGTTTAGCATAGCATTCAACATAATTTTTCATAGTAGTGTTATAGATGTTGAGGAGAGTATTGATGTCTGGCGTGCTAAAAGTTCTCTGGCAGGTTGTTTAGTTATTCTGGATTTCCTTTCCAGATGGATGACCTTGATGGAGCAGAAAGGTTATTTTTCCTCTTTTTGATTGTCTTTGATGCGGAGTTATAGTATATGTAACGGTTAAGGGGATGGCGAAGTGGTTGGTCCATTCTACGCCTATAAGTGTCTGCCAATGGATATTAGGGATGCTGACAGGATGAAGTCTATTGTGTTGCCTTTGAGGCAGGGGTGGAGTTATTGATTGTTTTAATTCCACTATGTTGAAGAGCATAGAAGGCTTTTTGCATACATTTCGTACTGGAGTTCGGGAGAATTGCTTTGGCCGAGTGTCTTGCACGGTTTGTTGCGAGGATCCACTAGTAGTGAAGTGTGGTGGGTAGGTGCTTTGAGTGGGTTGTGGAATGTAGCATGATGTTGGGAGGTGGGACTCGGATCTGTACGAGAGTCATATAGAGTGAGCACTTATGAAATGAGAGGGTTTTAAAAGTACCACATAGGCAACCATTTACCCATCAACACCCCCATTTTATGACTCCATTGGCCGATTGAGGGACTGCTGGTCTTGGAGAGTTCTTAGTGAATTTTAGATGAAAGGAGGATGGAATCTGGCATAAAGAATGGTAGGAGTGAATAGTCCTTGCAATGGGACACCAGCAATTTTTTTTTTTACTTTAAGAGGAACATAAAGCCGTCTGTCCCAAGGTTTTCCTTTCTTTCATAGAGGTTGTTTGGTAGTCTTGTACATTTTCTTTGGGCCTGCCTCCTTCCAGGGAGCAGTGGGACAGTGAGCTCTTGTGTACAGTCTTCTTCCCTTGTATTTAACTTTATAGTAAAACACTGATGGTTTTGATACATTTGAAATTAAAGAGCACATTTATCACACTGTGGCATGTTTTATTTCGAGTATAATATATTTGCAGTTTCTGACCCGAGGGAATCTAGTAAAAGGAGTGGGGATAATGTGCATGGCTTCATACCTACAGCGTTCTAGGAACCACAGTCCTTGGTAAAGTACATTTCACTTCTGTGATTGAAAAAAATAGCTGAAAATTAACAATTGTATACCCAACAAAACATGCATTTTTGTCCTGCTTTCTCCGATACTTACTTGTTATAAGTATTTGAACCAAAGTTTTCAAAGTTTCTGAATTTAACAGGGGTGTGGAATTTAATAAAATATCTACTTGTCCATGGTGCTTCATAAATCTACTTGTCCCGTAACAAAATCCACTTGTCCCTTTTGGTGCCATGTAGTGCGGCGACAGATTATAGCAGCAATATCATTATATAAGAACTCTGATATAGTCTCTTTGATTATGTCAGGGCTCATACCATAGCAGTGCTTGAATACTTGCAATCCCAGACTGGGGCTAAAGGTAGTGGTAAGCAATAGTTCCAGGGTTAAAATGCCCATTTGAGTCTGTGCAAACCTACTAAAATGCATGGTTTAAGCGTTTTCTGCAACCCTTCTCTAATATTTTCCCATACAGAGAAATGTTGGAAACTTACTCCTGACAATGGCAGACGTAAACCTTCTTCTACAGTTGGGGAAAAAAGTGGTTGGAGGGAAAGTGAACTTGCAAATGCTCCGATTTTAGCCTGAGCAAATCTACACATGCATATTTGCTCATGCTGAAATGCAGTTCACAAATATTTTCTAGGCGTACTATTTCTTGTTCTACTTCTGTAAAATCTTGGGAATTCACAAAAGCCGTATAGCTGCACTTAATGCAAGGACATATACCAAGGGTGCACCTTTTGAAATTTTCTTTAATAATTGGGCCCCTAATTTGTTCTGGCGTTGACCATGACCTTTTGCGTTTATTAAAATGATGTTTCTCTCTTGCTCTCTCTTTCGGCTGTCTTCACTGTTAGTGACCGCTGTCTGCTTTTTCACAAGGAGCATATCGGCACTCAAAGTAGTTTTGTTCAGTGCCAGTCACTACTGTGGCAGTGTGCTCTTTGAGACCAAAAATTATTTTTGCTTATGCCAATGTTTGTTATAATGGTGAGGGCCTGGCAGCTCCCACACCAATAAAGTTTTACAAAAACCATGCTTAAAGTCACACATTGACGAAACTAAAAAGCTGACCACCAATTTCAGACCTACTGGCTTTGCCAATGCTTTTTTATTTCCCATAATCTTATTGAAACTGGTTACACTGATTTTTTTTCTATTAGGAATATTTTTGGGGAATACTAGTATGCATCAACGCATGATGCTGCAAAGAAATCGTACCTGACATTTAACAATAGTTCAGCAAAATGTTTTTTTTCCTGCTTTCATTTTTTTTTTTTATCAACATTTTATTTTGAAAGCAAAGAATCCTCAATCTTGCTTTCAAGCTTCTGGGAATATTTGCATCAAATCAGGGAGCATTCTGGGAGCATTATACATAGCCTCATATTGCTAAACTTTGAAAACGTGTACACATTTTTATACTGGAACCACTGTCAGTAGTGCAGTCAGAGCTTACAACATTTACTTGGAGCGTTCACCCTAATAATAAAGGCTTTCAATTAATGAACCACAAATACAAGTTCGAACAGCATTAACATATGGACAAAAATATTACCTTAACTGCAGACGGTGCCCTTCCCTGATCCATAATGTGGTACTGCAAACTGGCAGCCAAAGGGTTTGTGCTGCAGGTTGGGCCTATTTGTCCCAAGGACAAAATACACATGAAAACGTGTTGCCCTTGACCCCGAACAATATGTCCTGGGCGTTGGGCTTTAGGAATTCCACATCCTTGCTTAAAAAAGAGCAGCACTGCAGCCCCACGAGGATATAGTTTGACTAGCCAAATGTAATCCACCTTGATAAAGGGTCTTGCTCCTCATTTCTCGAATGGCAGAGCCCATCACTCTACTTCAACCTATCTGCCTTGGTCCCCACCTGGGCCTCCCCATTTGGTACTTGGTGTGATAACATCCACCCTTCCAAATTGGGAACATTCGAATGTATTCTGTACCACTCTAGCTTCCACCTGCCATTTCACGCTTTTGTTTTATATTTAGCATTCTACCTCCTATTTTTTTTTTTCTTTCCTCCTCGTCTCTTAAAGTCCTCGCTGTAACCCAAGTGGCACTTTTGGGCAGGTATCAGGCTACTGTTGCCCTCCAAAGTTAGAAGTCGCCATTTTGACTCGCGAAGATAACAAATATACGAACCTGTTATAATCCAGAATAGAATAGAAATATGAAATCTTAAACTTGGTTCTCTGTTTTGTTTATAATTGCGCCGAAGTACAGTACACTGCTAATAACGGTTTGCCTGCTTTAAATAAGGTCCCCTTCACATGTAGCCCGCTTAAGTGATTCTGCAATTCTTTTGTGTAAGCAGCGATTGATTGGGTAATGGTCAAAAGCTTCGGACTGCGTTGCTGTTTTAACCCTTGTTTTTGGTAAATATCATTGCTTTCCTTTCATTTCGTTAGCAATGTCGATTTGTCTTCTCAATAACTTTTCTTCTTCATGTTTGACAGTCAGGTGGTCATATCGCAATGTAAAATTTAAGGCATGCTCATAATGCAACTTTTTCATTCTTGACTACATTTACTGGCTTTTATCATTTTGCCCAAATTTCTAATTTTGTAGTGTTTGGGGTTTGCATCCTTTTCCGACGGATAGCGTCGCAGTTTGTTTATAGTATACAGATGAACTTGTTTGGTTCAATTAAATATTAAATTGCTGAAATTCTAAAAACATTAAAAAGGGGAAAAGCAAAATGTCTGACGTTAGTTTCTATTTGCATTGAAGAGATTTCAAGCTTTGTTTTTCTTTCCTAGGTGGTTTTGTTCCAGATTATTGACCTCGTTCTGCTGTAATACAATTGTAACATACCAACTGATTACATTTGTTCTTGCCCCTGCATGCAGTGTAACACTTTAAATACAAATATGAGTCACATACATGTAACAAAATCTACATTCTCCAGCCCGGTCACAAGTTGTACTTTCTTGTGGGAGCTGCATCCGTCGTTATAGCATTTGGTATCTGCATTAACTCTAAACTCATCTTTTGATACTCTCCTTATTTGGAGATGATCAAAGACGTAATGCTCCCGTGATTAGCAGAGTTCTGTTAATGTGTAAGTGAATAATCACAGGATTAGGGATCAGGTTGTGAACCTTGGTATTCTGCAGGGACTTGAGCTCTGTAAAGGCTTGTTTCCTTGAGCTTCCTTCTTCAGGGCCCAGACTTGCTGACTCAATGTCTCTTGAGTTGACAGCCGTGTGACTCCTTTCTTTAATCATACTTTGTGGAATTATAGCAGAAACGCAGAGTGAGAACAGGTGCTAAATAAAGTAGGATGCAAAGTGGGCTTTTTCCATCAGAGTGAAGCTGTGAATTAAAGTACATTGGCATATGAAAGAGTATGCTTTGGACTAAACATCTAGATAGGGAAAAGGAATCCACAGTGAAGCAGATCCCAGCTGTTAAGGATTGTTCATCACTGTTGGACTGCACTGGTGCAGGCCGTTTAACTCTGCAGTCTTCTACAGGCAACAGTACTTGAGCTTTATTTCTCTGAACGAATATTGAACCTGTCCATGACTGATGAGAGAATCGACAATTTGTACTCCTAATATCTCCATGAAGGGTCTTTTCTAGACATGTGATTGTTCAATGATTCTATACTGGTTACCAACATGAGAATTTAAAGATCGTGTGCTGTAGGAATTTGCTAGTTGTACTAGTAATCTGGTACGTGTGGGGTTTTGTATTTTAAAATCATGGTCTTGCGACACGCACAGTCTTTCATAATGAGGTGTTTGCCCTTAATAGAGCCTAACACGGTACATTAAACAGTGAGTTATGGGTGATTTCGTAGCTGAGCCCAGCATGGTACTGTGCGCAAAGGATTATGGTGATGTCCTAGTAGGGCGCACATAAGTTAACATCAAAATAAAAGAGGCACTGAAGTGTTCTGCAGTTCATTTCCTTGTGCCTTTCTCCGTCATCCCCAACTGCCAGGGGAGAATTTGATCAAATTAATTTAAATATTCTTCATGCAAATTTATTTTATTTGGAACCACTTGTCGAGTGGTGTGCGTCAAAAATAAGCATACCTTTTTTATTTTTATTTAATCATACGAACCTACTCAGTTCCACAGTTTGCCACTGACTGGTTCAGAGCTCAATTCATTTAGTTTGGCATATGGTAGTGAAGTACTGGACTAAAGAGAGGATATTTATCTTAACCTGAGTTTACTTGTGCCTGTAATTAACGGTTATGTTCAGTTTGAACTTTGAATGTATTTTAGCCTTGATTTTAAAATGGTTATTCCTCGAACCTACTTTGCTCACTTGCATGTTTGTGATGGACTTTGCTAATTTCCTGCTCTTGTTTCCTAACAAGGTTTCCATCAGATCTCCCAAAGCAAGGTGGCAGTGCTTCTCTTGGCTGGGGGCCAGGGAACCCGCTTGGGCGTAACTTACCCCAAGGGTATGTACAACGTTGGCTTGCCGAGTGGGAAGACGCTGTATGAGATCCAGGCAGAGAGGATACGAAAAGTGGAAGAGCTGGCCAGTCATAGATGTGGCTCAAAGGGGACAGTGCCATGGTTGGTGTTATCTTTTTTCCATCCCCTGTGTCTTTGAAGGATGTACTTTGCTGTTGTCCCTGCTTAACCTATTGTGTTTTTTACTTGATTATTAACCTCTAGTTAAGGGTGTGCTATAAGCATGTAGCTTTTAATTGGATATTTTTGGTGCCCTGTGTGTGTGTTTTTTGTTGTTGTTGTTGTTGTTGTTTCGTTTAACGCTGATGGATTTTAAAGTGGGGAGTGACGGAGAACCAGACTGTCCAGGAGTGAACAAATGGAATGGACCTTTACATTGCAGCCGAACGCACCATATACCACAGGAGGGGGTTGCCCCAAAATGTTTTACTGAATTTGGGGGCCGTGGAGACGGTATTTTGGGTTTGATCTAGGAGATGACATGCAACAAGACACGCCTCACAATTCTCAGGGGGCACTTAGGAGACACAATGAGGAGCAGCCCTAGTGACAAAGACTCTAGGTCCTCTCTTGTTTCAGGTCCCTCCAGGGTGGGTCATGAGTTTGAAACGACCAAGGATACTATTTAAATTCCACATACAATTCTGGGAAATGAAGGGTAGCTATCGAACAGGGCGAGATCGGCATGTGACCAAAGTTTGTAATACTGTTTTTTTTGGAAATGTTGACTCTAAAACAAAATAAAAAGATTTCTTTAAAAAAAAAACACGATGTATTGTAATGTCTCGTTATAAATCTCTAAAGTAGTTGAAGGATGACAGGCACGCGTTTTACCCAGCCATTAATTAGTCAAATCCTTCAGCTTGCATCAGTTGTGACTAGATGGGCTTTTGTTATCTGCATTCCCAGTAATGGTAATGCCGAGATTGTTTTTTCCAAAAATAACAGTTGATGGACAGAATGTTGAACAATGTCAATCTTTCATCCCAGTACAGAGATCTGGGCCTAAATCCATGTTCAGTATTCTGTCCATTTTTTCTCTTTTCATTTGTCACCTTAAGTTGGCAGGGGTATGCTCAGACGTGGGTCCCGTGCTCACTGCGCCACTAGAGTCAACCTAGCCTGGCTGATAAGGGGCGATAACCCGGGTCCCTGTATGCTTGTTTCCGTTCCAGGGTGGACCTGGCTTGGCAGTTCGGGCTGGACTGTTCCCATATGGCTGGGTCTAAACTGTGGTGGGCAAAAAAAGATCAATTAAACCCAGATCTGTTGACTTGGGGTGAATGGTTGCATTGTTAAGCATTCGTCCATCATCTGTTCTTTTTGCAGTTGCCTTTTCCTGCATTAGATTTGCGCGTGGCCATCTATTCTTGGACTTCCTAGTCATGTCAATCCCGTAAATGAGGGCTTGGCTTTTAACATCCCGAGACACATATAGAGAATTTTTAACTCTTTTGTAGGTTCATTTTTCTCCTATTTTATGAAGGCAATCCACCATTTTTTAATTTGCTGTGTTGTGGAAAGTTTCAACTTTATAATCCTATTTCGTTATTCTCTTAACCCCCTGATAAAAACCACATGGGCAAAATTAAAAGTTCGTTTCAAATTTCACATTCCATGACCCGAACATTAGCCTGGCATTTTTTTATTAAAATGCAGTGATCAACTATAATACTCCATTCCAAATTTAACCTAGCGAGGGCTCTACAGTGTAGCTGTCGCTTTTGAAGAAAGTTATTAGCCTTTTTAGGTCTCGCCTAGGCAGCGTGAATGCACTGTCTCTCCGAGACCTAAAGTAATCCGTATAGCGAGAGTAATCCCTCCTGCTGCTTGCCTATGGCTTGCAATAGGGTTTATTATGCGTCACTTAGTTTCCAGCCACCCTATTGGTTTTTGCTCCGATTCATCACTTCCGTTTTCTTCCTTTTTTATCAGAAGCCGCACTGACCAACTACAGTTTTATTGCGCTTTACTTGCTTATGTCTTTGGGTCGGGACTACTTTTCTTCATCATGTGTTTCCCTGCCTATGCGCCACACATGCTTCACATCCTCTCCCATGTGCTTCTTTTCCCCAGCGATGTTTTCGGTGCATTTTGTGCTCCAGTCCTCCCAGCAACAAAAAAAAAAAAACACCCCCCCCCCCCCCCCCCCCGCCTTTACCCCCGTAATCAAGAATTTTTTAATGTTTTTTTTGGGCACCCCACTGTTTATTGCGAGCCTCCGGTCAAGGTTGGTCCCGGGCTCTGGCGTAGCATCCAGTAGCTGATACTTGTTATTTTCAGTGCCTTATGAGCACTTTCACTTTGAAAATGGTGGCCACGCCCCTTTCTTTCAGCATCTGCCGTCTGGTACTGGATCCGCAGGCATGGCTTGATCTGAGTCCTCTGGGACTCGAGAATTACCCCTCCCAACCAGTCTGCACGGGACACGCTGCAGGAATAGTGTTATCATTGCAATGCTCACCTACCTATGAACCCTGCACTGAAAAGTGGCTTCCACCGGCAATGGCGCCCGTGCACTTACTCAGCACATTATTTCTGTTGGTTAATCGTGCGCCATGCTGTGCATTCACTTTAGCAATGCACCCTGTATTCACTTTAACAGTGTGCTCTGAATTCACTTTAACAGTGCGCCTGTGTGCCTAATCAGATCATTTCTTTCCCCTTTGACAAAGGAGCAGCGCGGCACGCCCCAGTTCCTTTCCGGCCTCTCGTCACAGCAGGTTGCACTTTAATTAATCTCAGGCTTCCCACAACACTTCCCAACCCGCGCTCTGCATTCAAATAGGCGCGTTTTCACAACTAGGCAGCCCAAGCTGGCCTCAGGGAATGAGTTGAGTCAATGCTGTTTGCAATGCAACACATACGGCAGCCAGGCGGGCAGAGCAGGAGATGTAATGAGTTTTATTTACTCTCCACGTGGCATTTATTCCCCTGCAATCAGTGCTTTAAATGGGCCGGTACTTACAGGTACTGAGTACCGGCACTTTTCTTAGGTCAGAGAGAGTACTGGTACCCTGATTGAGAGCACAGCAGGCTCAGGTTACTTATCTCCTCCAGCTCAGGGCAGATGCCGCCCTGCTTCCGAGGAGCTTGCAAGACACTGAGCCCCTCAGTGGCATTTTGCACAATCGCTGCTGTAGATTTCAGCAGCTCTCACTTGAATGGCCCCAGACTGCAGGGGTCTGAGAGGGCTTGCCATGCGTCATGCTGTGATCAGCAGGACAGGGTCTAGACAGACCCTGCACTGTCGATCAGGTGCGCAATGGCTATTAGGCTTATAGTGTTAAGGCCCCTCCTTTCTCCATCAGGCGTGTGAAATCGTCTGGGGCTGCCAGTCAGTAATCCTGTCCCATTTAGGGAAATGCACTGGCCGTACTAAAGTGTGCGGCAGCGTCACACAATCATCTACCTTCCCCAAAGCAGGTTAGTTTCCCATCACTAATCGCTGCCTTTGTATGATAACATGACTGACCTGAATACTGGCTCCATGGGTGTAAAGTTAGCCCTGCCCGTAGGGCAATGAACAGCAGGGAACGCCGCAGCACTCCAGGAATAAGATCTAAATGGATTTGGTTGAGGGTAAGTTAAGATGAACATAGAAGGAAGGGAGAGGGATAGCTGTATAGAAGTGAGGTGACAGGTGAAGTTAGGATTGCCACTTTTTTCACATGAAAATACCAGATATTTGTTGAGTTCTGAAATCATGAATGGGCTTTGAAACGGTATTTTAACACAAATGTGTGTACAGTCAAAAATCCTGTGCATTTCCTGTTAACTTAAATAATCGTTTATACATACATACATGTCTGTGTGGTCGCCGACCTGTGTGTGCCTATTTTTGTGAGAGAAAGAGGGAGAGAATACGAGTTCTCAAGATATATTTTAAAGGGAATGGGCGGAATGATTTTGTGTTCATCTCAGCTGGTTTTGCTCTTTGTCTGTGTGCACGCTTGAGAATGTATAGTATTGTGCCAAACAACAAATAACATATGGCATTAAGGACCAGCAGCAAATATTACAAAACAAGGAAATGTTAACATATCCTGTTTGGCTTTCTATTTGTGTAATGAGTTAACCTGATTTGTTTACATAAACGCATTTCTCATGCGTTTTGATATGTGCTGCAACTGGTACAGTAGTCACTATGTATCATCATAGCTTGCCCTTAGCGCCGCCCCTAGCCCCGCCCATTTGCCACACCTCTAACTCATTTTAATGAGTACCTGCACTTATTTTTTCCCATTTAAAGCACTGCCTGCAATTGCGGAGTAGGAGTGTGTGTCTGAAAAGTGCGTGGAAGGGAGGGCTGGATCTACTCTACTGCTCTCTGTACAAAATGCTTTATTGCCGTGTTACATGCTACATTTCCAGTAGAATTGGCATTTCCGTCTGCAGATTGCTCGTGGCATATTTATTTTCTTTGTCCAGAAACCGACACCATACCACCTATCATTATTCTTTAAATAGAATGAACTGGGCGGGATCGACAGGGCACAGCGTGCGCCCACTTTAATTTAATGGAAACCATTCTCCTACTGTTTATTAGGTCTCGCCTAGCGTTGCAGCGTGAATGTGCTGCCATCGCTTTGAGAGGCATGCAGTATATACTGTAGTGTGGAAGCTTCGTGGAAGCTCCGCCCACTCTCTGCCCATTGGCTTTTGTCCTAAATGCTGCCTTCTGATTGGTTTGAGGCTTGTTAGTCCCTCCTCATTCATCATTTGTATCCTTCCACGGCTATTGGCCCCTTTACTCCTGGCACTATTTTCTTTTAGGTCTTGCCTAGCGTTGCAGCGCAAATGCGCTGCCATCGCTTTGCGAGACATGCAGTATATACAGTAGTGTGGAAGCTCCGCCCACTCTCTGCCCATTGGCTTTTGTCTTAAATGCTGCCTACCGATTGGTTTGAGGCTTGTTAGTCCCTCCTCATTCATCCTTTGTATCCTTCAACGGCTATTGGCCCCTTTACTCCTAACCCTATTTTCTTCCCTGTCTCCCCACCCCACCGCCCCCTCCCTCAGTCTGTGACTTCTCAACCTCTACCGCCCTCCACTCCCGTTCGTGTTTTCTCGCCTGCCAGCACTTCCGTTTTCATCTTTATTATTGCCACCTTGAAATATGCAAGTTCAAGATGCGTGCTGTACAAAAACTTCTAGTGTTTAATGAACTAGATTTTAATGTTACTCTAAATATAATAAGACTCTAGGCAACATTCGGGGTATGCAGGGCAACTGACACCTCTTAGTTCACAAATGACATTGTTGTCGGGCGGGAGGAGCGGCAGTGTTTTAACCCATGCTTAAAACGAGCACTTTTAATAACTTCCTTTCCATTCAGTGCTATAATCTTGTGTACTGAGGTGACGTGCTAAAGAAATGCACTTTTTTGAATTCTGAAGAGAAATTAGCGCACATTTACATCATGTTTACTGTATGAATAACATGCCGATCATTTTCACGGCTCGCCCACTGGCTCGTATACGCTTGGCTCGTCTCCGGTTGGCTCTACCTGTTAATTAATATATTGGCTTGTGCGCCTCTAACAAGGAGAGATGAATGGGGACATGACCGTGAGCCCGGTAGATGGTAGAGAAATAGACCGGTGCAGACAAAGTCAGTCTCCATTGCCCCACGTCAGAATCATCACTTCAATAACCTGGAAATCTGCCGGCAACTCCTGCATGCCTCAACCTCATCCCCCTCACCTATTCTTAGCAGAAGCAGCAGATTCTGAGCTGTGCCCTGCTGGTGCAGAGGAGCACCGCAGAGTCTGTAGAAGCACTGGGATCCCTAGCCTCTACGTGCGGGCACCTAAGCCTTCCGGGTGCCTTCACACTCAGGATAAATGAATACATTTTGTTCTGTGCTTTAGTCGCCCCTCTGTGAGCACGGTCTGGTAGATGAAGCTCTGTGTTATTAAACACATTCAGGGAGGTGGTTGTGTACAAACAAACAACAGCCACAATACTGTACGTTTTGAACGTGTAGTTAAATACCTGCTCATCGAGTACCTCATTGGCTGATCATTCCATGGCACTACCAAATTACATTTGGACCCATTTGTTCAACTGTAAAACACTCCCTTCTATGGGTCATTTAACAGATCGGGGCTTTGGGGTTAGGTAACCTACTTTGGATGCTGTGTAAAAGAGAAAATGCAAAAATTAATTCAATGAAACTAAGCAACCAGTACTGTCTAAAACACTGTTAAAACTGTTAATGTCTATGTTCTCATAGATGCGAGTAAAGTACTCTTAATATCCTAATGAAATCTGAACGCTTTTAACTAACACCAGGCGACCTTTGACAACTAGGCAATTAATACATTTTTATGTACCCCAAAGCCCCCGCCCCCTTGGCAAACTTCATTGCCTCCCAGTGTTTGGGGAATAACCAAGATGCAGAAAAGTGAGTCAAATAGTCTAGAAAATGAATGAGAAGCCGGGATTCGGATTCACATGCTCTGATCCCTATTGCGTTGGTTAGTCTGTAAGCACTACTTTTATTAATGAGTTTCGCATTAGTAAAGCACCACGGTGTGCATGCGTGGCGACACTTCACCCATGAGGTACGTGCCAAGCAATTGTTGATACAATCTACACTTTCCGTCTTTTTCAATGTATTTATAAAGAAGTGCAGGACCTTTCCAAGGGATTTTGCACACTACATACATTCACTCCAAAAATAAAACGTATAGGTAAAAAACATTGCCATTTACAACGTCAATAGCTCTAACTCACAAATGCGAGACCTATTTGCATTGCAAATGCTTGTTTTTAAACATGCGTTCCAGAGTGTCAGATATAGCCACTGCCTATAGATAAGGCTCGGCGGCGGGGAGGGCAGAGAAGCAAAAGGACTCTGGCAAGGACAGTGTTTACTTCTCCTGCTCTGCCTTTGTCAGCCTCCCCCTCCCTCTTTCTTTATTTCTCTTCTTCCTTCTGTCTCTGTCTCGCTCATCCTAACTTGTTGAAAACCGTGACTTTAAGATACGTTTCTTACCCTTTCTTTCCTCTCCTTTATTTCATTTGTTCCCTTATGAAATGGATCCCCAAAAAAACGCTGTTGCTGGGAATGTTGTCTTTTTTTCTGTCATTTTTCATTTTCTCTTCCCTTTGGTTCTCTTCCCCAGATCCCAGGTCCTTGCGTTTCTTTTCTTCCTTCGCTCTGTCTCCCCGGCTGGAGGTTTGCTCTGTCCACCGCCCTCAAAAGCTTTCCAACACCCTTTAATCTTTTATGATCTAGTTCAGGTCTCTTAATAAAGCTGTAGAATGACACTTCTCCTCTCACTGCAAGCCTTGAAGTATCTTCATGTGAAAAGACATGCAAAGGTGGGTGATATTGTATATGGCAGCAATTGTACTATGTATTAGATAACTGTAAACCCAGAGAAATGACCGTAGTTCCAAAGGTTGAAAACACACAAAACAATTCCAATTTACATACACTGTCATGCAATGTGTTTCTCTTAAGAAAATGTTATTAAAAATACTTGACAAAAAAAATCCTGTCCAAATTGCTCCTCCACTCAGACCATTTTTTTTTTTTTTTTAAATGTTTTTTTTTTAACCCCTGGGTCTTCTGCTCCTTCAATACAGCCCCCGGGTAATGCACTCCCCTCCCCAGCGTAGACAAATGAGCATATATTGTTTTCTTTTTGCCAATGTGTAACATCGGCTAAATGCATTGGTGCAGGTAAAAGATCTGTGTGGACAAACCCAAAAGGAAACAGCTATTGGCTTTCCCAATGCTTGTTTTATCTCGCAAATTAGGCAATCTCTTCTGTTTGGTTGTTTTTATGATGATGCCGGATCCGAGTAAGCCAGTTTCTACAGCCCTGTTGATCACCAGGCTGGGGCATTTGCATACACCATACATAACCTTAGGCAGTGATGCATGAATGATGCAAAAAAAATAAAATAAGGATACACTCTCATCCAATTTGAAAGATGACTCTGAGATGCTCCTAGAAATGTATCACTATCCAGGAGCGAATCTGGCAGCTGGTGGTTGATGAGGTTCCATGAGGATGAGCTAAAGCCTCATGTGGAAGAGACTCATTTCTGCAACTCATTGTTCCAAAACCCAGCTGACTTCATCAGTAAACTTCTCAAAGATACAAATTTGCAACTCTGCCCCTGGACCTGATTAGACGCGATTAAAAAAAGGTCTGTGTCCTAATATTAGAGCTTGCACTGTGCTACAAAAAGATCTTTTTGAAAATAACCTTTTTATAGATTGCTAAACGTCTCTTACTAAATGGGGTTTTGTATATCAGCAGTCAGTTAGTGTTCTGAGTTCAAGCTCACTTGAAGCGTTGAACTGCTCTGCAAACTGCTGCAAAAGAGAAAATTGCATTCTTTGATTGAAGAGTCCTTTGCCATCAGCGCCACATACTGAGCCATGGTGCAGTGCACGTGTATGTACATTTACTCAATGACTGTCATTTTTAGGTCTCGGCTCGAAGGCTGCGCTTGCGCAGTCTCGCTCCGAGATTTAATGTTTTGGAGAAGAGGGGCTTGAACCCGCCCCTCTTCTCTCCTCTTCTCCTGAGGTTTCTCTCTCCGAACAGGCCCCGTCCTTTTCGGATTCGGGGGCGTGTTTTTTGCTACTTTTCTCATTATCTCCTCCAGCCAATGGCAAGAGGAGAGAACAGAAAAACACGCCCTCGAATACGGAAACGCCGCTGCCTTTCTCCGAGGCATTTCTGCTTCGCCTCGGAGAAAGGCGGCGGTGTTCATGGCTCTCGCCAGGTAAGCCAAGTCGAACCCATTGCCATAAGCTATCCTCCCATGTCGAACTATCAAGCATTTTATGTCTGAGCCGTTAACCTGAGCTCACCAACGTCTTACCCATTAGCCACCTATGACTTCAACCCACTTATGACTTCACCCAAAAGGTTCACAGGCACAGCTCCCTCGCATTTACTCACGAGCCCTCAAGTCTTTCCCCGTCCACTTGTCTTAATCTCAAAGGGCTCCTATTACCCGCAACCCAACAGTAATGCACACATTTCGCATGCCCATCCTGCATTAATACCCGCCGGGAGGTCACTGCGCGTGCGCCCACCTCCGACAAAGGAGTACAATGGGCTGCCTACAATCTGCGGGACGCTGGCGTGGCGGCCATCTTAAGACGGGGCTTTCTCAGAACCATGCCAATGATCCCATACCGCTGCCGCCATAGTCAGTCGGGGTGACTGGTTGTGGGCTTGGATATACGTCAAGAGCTCGGAACTGTTGGTGGTCGCCGGTGAGGGTAAACAAACAGCTTCTAACGGCAGACATCTTGCGTTAGCCTAGTTCCCGTTCATTACAAAGAAAACATTGTGATATACAGGTAATTCTGGCTACCTGGCTTAGTGTTCAAGGAGACCCGTGAGTCCCACTTCACAATGCGGACAAGTGTGACTGCCATGGTAAACTTGTAGGCAATCTTCAGCCCGATAAGTACACATTTGAATACAGTCAGGATGTTATTAACCACATTTAGCGGTAATGGGAACATGGATAACATACATAACATAGACCTAAAAGCACTCTCGTTGGGGGTATGTCACCCTCCTTGGACTCTTCATCAGCCCCAAAATATACAAAATGACCCCCCCCCCTCCCTTCCCATCATTGACTTTAGTGGGATCATCAGGTCTGAAAATCTTCCCACCCTCAAACTGTTTTCAACCCCTTAGATATCAATGGACGTAATCTCCAAACAGCTTAGTCTCTCCCTTGGAGAGCCAAACGGTCACTGGCTATGACACTGCCCACAGTTGGATGTGCACTGTGGGACTTGTAGTATGGTTGTTGGAAAATCTAGGAGTGGTGTAAGATGTTGAAAATGACTGGTTAAAAGGTCGGGTGACAGTTGCACTCAAGCCAGACCTAAAAAAAAATCAACGCTCTCCCGTGAATACGAACAGAAGACGTCTGTGAAAGGAGTATTAACGGAAAATTAATTCCGGTCTCAAATAAAGGGCTGTCGAGTTACAGAGGGTGGGAGACCTATTATTAGGGTGCAAACCTTGCAGGCTTTCCATGTGACTGTTAAGAGCAAGGTGAGACTTTAAGTAGGGGGTTCCAGATTGCTGAAATACAGTATACTGTATGTCATGATGAACCTGGTGTTTAATGTTCTTCCTAGAGAGAGATCGGAGTTTTGTCTAGTGGAAGTTTTGACTCCTGGAAAGGTAGCACATAGGGTTAATGTGCCTGCAGCAAAGAACATGTACCATGCAGATCACAAAGTGCACATAATGTAAATAGGTCAGTGGGGTACTGCGTGTGTGTGTGTGTAGGTGGCTCTGTGGGTGGCTCTATTTGTGTGTGGGTTGCTCTATGTGAGTGGCTCTGAGGGTGGCTCTGAGGGTGGCTCTGTGTGTGTGGGTGGCTTTCTGTGTGGCTCTGTGTGGGTGCAAATGCAATAGGTCTCGCATTTGAGAGTGATTAAGCTATTGACATTGTAAATAACAGTGCCGTTTCTTTAAATGTTTTAAGAACATAAACAAATATAATGTCATGAACAATGCCAATAGCTCTAACTTTAACAATGCCGAGACCATTGCATTGCAAATGCTTGTTTAAAAAGGTGGTGCACATTTTAGAACTCTAGGGTTGGCACTGACCTTGGTGAACCCAGTATCAGTGTTACTATCAGATTCTAATCGAATTCATCCTGCTGCTTCAGTAGACAATCCTCCTGGTTTACCATAGGTATGGTTCCATACTTGGCCACCAGTATGCCTCAAAATTAAATCTTGATTCCCACTAAGAATATTCAGAGCTTTCTGCTTAAATGCTGGACTTTGTGAAAGTTGCAGTTTTACTCCACCAGAACAAAGTTCAGTTTTTCTGCTCAGATAAAAGGCGGTGACCTTTCCTTTTTTTCCTGTATTGCGTGTTTTATTTAGTTGTGGTCAACCTAGACTGTTTTATTAAGCTTGACAATTGCTAGACGACTTACACAAGTTAATTGGGTTATCCATGTACTCTTACTGCTTATAGCAGAAGAACTGGATAGGCTTATCTAGACTCCAGAGATCAGGATTCAAGGACCAAACCTCCTGAAATATGCTATTTATTTATCTTTTTTTACGGACTAAAAGGATTCCTCAAATAGCCCAGCTAAAATCACGTGTCGGTTCTTCTATGGTTAGCGTAGATCATTTCAACAGCAGTGCTAGCTGTTCTTGACTATCCTTGATTAACTTAGCAGGTGTTGATTTGTATTTGCTTTTCATTTCACTTTTGGTTGTACCAGTAATTAAAAGGTGCTGAAACCACCAGTATTCTGTGTGTGACATCGTATTGTAAATAATTAGCACTCTGCATCTTACTGATTTCTCCCACGAAGCAGAACCTCTCTGACTTGAAGGAGGCACATGTTAGTAAGGACAGCAATGGAACGTCTACAGGGGGGAGATATGTTAACCTCCAAGACCGAGAGAAGATAATGTAAATGAGATCTGAATATGTTTTATCGGGGACTGTAATTATTGTTTCATGATTGTCTCAAGTATCACTTGCATCATAACTATATTGCCAATGCACGTGTGACTTGGTTTTTTCATGTCATGCCTTGATTTCAATAAAAAATATTTATAAAAACAAAATGTTAGTAAGGACAGATTGCATCATCTCAGTCAGCCATTACTCTGTTGTCACAGGACCAAAGTGTAACCGAGGATTCTGATGGATACCCTCCTCTGTTTTCATGTAACTGAAGCTTGGTATCCGTTGGGAGCATTGCATTTGACATAGAGCTGTGGTACTGTTTATGCTCTGGGTGATTCCTCCCACTGTGGTCGGATCAACCATTAAAGTACTCTAGCTTGTCTAGTGTTCTTTCACCACTGTTGGTTACTTACATCCTTAGCCTCCATTCTCATCAGGAGGAACTCCCCTGCTGCAGATGATTTATGTACTTTGTCCAGTCTGTTAAGTAGTATCGGATTCTGTTATTTCTTTCAGATCCATATCCAGATTGGCACCAGCCGAACAGCCAGCATTTTATTAATTTTCTTCCCATTTTCCATCTTTCTGTTTGGAAGTTGTAAGACATCCTATTTTGCCTTTATTTGTTGTTTTCCCCTTTTTCTGCCACAAATGCAGGGAAACATTGCCTTCATACCACACCCTGCCGCTCTCTGGAGTTGCTTAAATGTCTCTTTGGAATCGCATGTTTCTGATACAGGCCTGCTCATGAGATTTAGCCCTCGTTTAGCTGATCACTGCTTGAAGTGCTGAATTCCCTCTTCGTTGTTTCACTTGGAGTGATGTTTTGTGGCTGGAATAGTTGCTTCCTGTTCTTGCCATTGGCACCCCACTCTGAGTGCTTCACAAGCAGGCCATCCACCTTTTTGCTGCTGTATCAGAACCGGAGGCAGGGGTTAGGCGGGGGGTTAAGAGTGACCTCATTGGCTCCGTTGAGTAAACGGGAGGTCTACATTCCATTTAGAGTTCTCTTGATAGGACCCAATTCACGGTAGTTCGAGCACTGCAAGCAGCCTGAATTCACGACCAGCGTGAGGAGTCCTGTAACAAAGCGCCTATCACACTCCCCACCACTTCACATCATGCTACACCCCTGCTGATATTTTATTCCTGGTGAACATTATTGGTGTTTTCACTATCTATTTGCTGTAGCAGTCGCTGGTTTATTGCTTTTCACTTGTAATGTCTACTTAATACGAGGCATTCTCACGTCTCCAGTTTCTGCTTTTAAATGTTTGATCTACTGTAAAGAGTTTAGCCAAAATATGTTTAATGAAATTACTAATCGCCCAGTGAACTTTAGTGTGGGTGCATGGTAAGGTAGTTTGGGCACTCACTGCCTCATGTGAGGAGACCAATATATGCTGTTCTGATGTTCAAATCTTGACTCCAGATAGTTGGAATTAACAAACCTACACACAGGAGAAGTCATTCAGTCTGTCTTTCTTGGGTGCAGGGCGTACCCATCTGATGTGACCTTGCTAATCATTCTCTCGCCACATGCCTGAGGCTTTGGGGCATTGCTTTTCTGACATTCAGATTAAAATAGTCTTGCTTTGGGAGCCCGGTTTTAACAGTTGCTAGTTCGCACGAGAGGCTCAATACCAGAGTCTTTAAATGTTTCAGTAGGCTTTGGAATGCCCTCCTAGGGATCGACATGAGACTGGCTTTGAGATCCCTGAATATGATCTCTAGGATGCTGCGATTTATTTACATTTATTCACATTTTTCTGACCTCTTGGCCTACTCTTCTCAGTGTGTCCATTTGTAGCTTACCAGGTGCCTGTTTAGCAATGGCATCCAACAATTGAGCAGATGTTGATATTCCAATTTGTCACTTCCACATTTCATTCACTTTTAAATCTTGTTACTGCACATGAGTCCAGAGATTACTCCAGATCTCAACACTTGTGTTGAGGAAATATATTGTTAGAGCTGACGACTGGTCCTAAAGAATTTTGTTCAGCATTATTATGTATAATACTATTCATATTATGCACATTACCCCAAGGGTTCCCTTGGCTCTGAATCTACTCCGTTATTCCGTCCATTGACACGTTGCATTCCCACTCATCACACACATTTCCATTGTATCTTCAGACATGGAATGGACAAGTACTTTGCCGAATGTACAGCCTCACTTATTCTTTACTGACCTGTCTGCTATTGCTGGAATTTCAACACCTTTAAATCAACCATTCTTTTCTGGGTATCTTCTCTTTCACTGTTGAAAAATAGATCATGGTTATTCTGTGTTAGGCTCACCACTCAGGTTGTTTAATGATGAGTAAATGTTTCTAAACACTACAAGCTATTCTGTTAAGCTTTGTCAATTCAGGGAACTTTCACTCTGGAAGGGAGAGGATATGAAACTGTGAGGAAGCATAGTTATTCAGCCTTTTGGAGAGATGTAGCCTTGTATGGGGTTGACCTGTCTGATAAGGCGTGTAAACTGCGACAACTCTTTAGACCATTTTTTAAAAATGGCATAGTCGCTATCCAATCCATTTGAAAGAGGGAGATGGTCTTGTTTTGTGCAGTCATCCTTGTACAGGGTTGTTGAAGTGCTCTAGGGAGGGCACTGTACTAAACTTGGTGATATACCGTAAATTAAAAATGCGCATTTCTGTGTTTTAGGTACATTATGACTAGTGAGTTCACTTTGGGCCCCACAGAGAAGTTCTTTGTAGAGCACAACTACTTTCACCTGGATAAGTCCAACGTTATCATGTTTGAGCAGAGGATGCTGCCAGCTGTGACTTTCGATGGGAAGGCCATCTTGGAACAGAAGGACAAGCTTGCTATGGCTCCAGGTATACAGTTCAACTGAACAATCTTTTTCTTAACTTGATATTCTATTTAACTGTTTTCTGAGGGCAAGCAATATGAAGGTGTGAGCTTACTACTCTAAACGCTTACCTGTTACAGGCACTAAACATGCATTGTACACTATTAATTTCCCACCACCAATTTCCCCCCCAACTCCTACTGTAACACTGCTAAAAGGTAATTAGCTAGTCCACGTCACAGGCCTCTATTATGCACAACGAATTTTGGTCTAAATCAGTGTCACTTTTCACCGATTTAATGTGCCTATACTAGTAAAAGTTCCTCTGTTGATAATGGCATTTCACCCACATAGTGGTTTTCATACGAGGCGGCAGAGAGGACACAACAACCTTGTCAGACCCTGTTTGGGGTTTACATGGAGAGCAGGAGCCACTGGGTCATTTGCCTTGGAGGCTAGGTTTATTTGCCTATGATTGGGCCAAGTTCAAGCCCTTCAGCACTTGACTGTCAGTGGAGGCAATGGCCAGCCACTCATAGGCTTCTCCGCGGTAGTGTGGGTACTCGGGACTCAACACTTACCCAGTAGTGCAATAACTGAATGTCCCACCCAGTGCTTTACTTAGATAAAAAAAATATGCTTTGATACACTGTTAAAATGGAATACAACACAGATAATGGCAGCAGATACAAACTTGTTGTGGTGCTAGCGTTACTGAACCTTGGCTACCGCCCTCCCTTCCCCCTTCTTCCCAGGTGTTCCTCCTTTTGTATGTCAAAAGTGGCTATGCAGCATGAATTGAGGTCTGGCACTGATACCCCATTTCAATAGCATGTGCGCTCAGTTCAAGTGTCTCACCTCATGCAGGTCTCGGCTCCCTTGTGCTTCTTGCAGATGATGCACTAGCAGCAGACGCAGCCTTTGCTTCAGGCAGGCAGCAACAGAATTGAGTTGCCCCCTGGAGTCCTTCAGCATCTGTGGGTCCTGGATACCAGCAGTGGGCTTTAGCATCTGTCGAACCTGCTTCTGGGTGACTTTGTGATGGGCAGCAGGTGGGCCTCTTAATGGGCGATGGGGACAGTTAGGAGGGTCACAGCGGCACAATGGCAGCTGTTGGGCTCACTTTTTAGATGCAGTGGTGTCTACTGCCATAAGCACGCGTTCAGTTTTGTGGTGCCAACCACCACATGCAAAGTTCTTAATTCCAATGGCAGTGTCCATCAAAGGGACAACTCTTGCTTCTTGGTGGTAACATCCACCACGGGCACGTCACTTGTCATCTTTTTGCGATGGCTATGTCAGATGCTGATCCACTATTCCTGCCTGGAACGACTTTACTGCAGAGACTGCACCCTGCTACTCGGGCTTACGAATCATTCTCCATAGTACAGCACCGGGGCGTCTGCTGCTTCTAACACTCAATAGACAGACACCCCTCAGGCAGAGTTGTCAGACTCCTTCCATCTCAGCAAGCAGATTGGCTTCCAGGTGTTTCAGATTATGGGTACAGGCCTTCGGCAAGACTCCAAGTTATGTCCCCTTATCTCTGGGAAGCTGGCTGTCAGGTAGACCCTAGCTCTGGTTGCACAGCAGACACCAGCTCTGGTTGTAAAGCAGTTATCAGAGCAAAACCTGTTTGGCGTGGCTCTTCTTTAAAGTGTCCTCTCCAGGCTATCAATACACACAACCTTTGTGATGAGCGGTGCTTTTTACAGCAGGCTAGTCTCAACCTAGAGCAGTCACAACAGAAATACAGAGGTGTGAGCTGTCGGTAACTGGCCACCAAGAGCTACACTGTACAGTGGGCACAGGAGAAACCAAAGATGTGCCTCACTAAAAAGGGATCCCTTTCACCTGAACAAGAAAGGCTGCAATCCCACCCTTCACCCTCATCATCTATCCACATGGCAGTGGTACAGGAAGACTAATTAGCAGCTTGTCTCCGGAAAAGGCCTGGTTGAAATCCTAACGGACCTTGCCTTCTCTGTCCCCTCTTCAGTGTCTAGGTCTCCTCTCCAGCTTCAGGAATGGCTGCAATAGACTTTCATTGTCTGGGAAAATAACCTTCCCTCCATATTGTGCAGAGAAACTGGTCAGGGGCTTCCAAAATAAAAACTCAAAGGCCTCCATTCCTCTGATTCACTGCTACATACAATGCGTGTAGCCTGGTGGAAAAAAGCATCTGAAGATGGTGACTGTGTTGAAGTATTTCCAGGGCGTGTGTCTATTGTCATACAACTAGGGACATAGCACCAAATGGTTGACAACTTAACTACGCCCTCTCGAAAGAAAGAAAAAAGGGAAGAGACTACACATGAACAATTATGAACCCAGCCACTAGATCGCAGAATATTGCACAGCATGTGAATCCAGAAAATTCTTTGAGCTGTAAAACTATTCCTATTGATCCGTTACCTTTCTGTTCACTTCTGCATATGGTGCATTTACCATGCTGGCCCAATACACAAACCAGGACAACATAAACTTGGGACATTAGCATTAGGATACAGGTTCGCACATAGAAGTGGAACTTGACACAAATGGACCAGTAGGCCTCCGCTCCAGTGATACAAATAAAAAGCTCTGGTCACAACTAAAGTTTCACAAAAATTGTATGCTTCTACATGGACCACACTACATGCTAAATTCCTGACATGAATTGTAGTCCACTGTCATTAAAATGATCCAGGTCACAAGACCGGTCCAGGACCTCACTCATGTCTAGGGACATTCTAGGGTGCTGCTCACACTAGATAAGTGTGGGGCCAGGTCCAAAAATGTTGTAGTTTTGTGTGTTTTCTGAGTCTTGAGTAAACATAAGCTAGAAAAGTCCCACCTCTTGCTCTATTTTGTGGTAGCATGTTCCTGTAGAGAGTATTTAAAGTACTTTGCACATTCCCACAAGTGTGATTACATCTTTTCTCTGTTAATAAATGTTTAGAAGAAGCAAAAGGCTTTGATTGATAGTCCATGAAGCAGTTATCTGTGCTTTATTTATCTAGATGGTTGGTTCACCAGAGTTCAATATTTGCAGTAGTTGAAATTGTCAATTGATGATACAAGTGTGACTGACCCTGTTCGGTGCAATCAGTGCAGTGCCAAAAGTGAGTAGCCCTGTTGCATCTGCCATTGGCTGATGACAACAAGTATTCTGTTTTGGGGTGCAGTAGCTACACCAGGGGTGAGGTTTACTGACCTCCCCTTTCCAGTTAAGTCCACTGGACTGTTGCAAATGGGGGAGCCCTTTGTGTTTCTTTATTTTATAATGAATGTGTAGGTGACCAAACCTTATAAGCGGCGTTCTTTTAATAATGATTTTGATCATCAATAGGTGTGTAGACAGGAGAAAGTTCATGATCACCTTCAGGGCAGCTGTCTTTAGGGCTACTCTGGGCTGAACACCATCATCTGTTTGCATACGACACTATGTGCAAGATGAAGGATAGCAGCTTCCCACAGAGAAACAGAAGATCTCCACCATTATTGTAAAGACATACTTGGACCATTCTTTAGCACTTTCTCAACCTGGAGCTAAAGTATTTCCCATTACACTTTGCTAGTAACAAGCCTGAATGCCGTGCTGCCATTTATCTAGTTGGCTGCACTGCAGCCCAAGCAGGCCGAAGAAGTCCAAAAATTAAGAAAGTGCCGTGAAGCCAAGCCCTACCAGAGACCTGAAGACTCTGCCAGTGAGAACACACCCTCGAATCTGCATCTTTTATTTCTTGTGCTCTCCTGATTGTTCCTTTCTGTGCTGAGTTCCAGCACCCAGTTGCCCTGCACATGAACTTGATTGAGAGGGTCTGTGCGGTCCCAGTGTGTGCTCTCCAATGGTTCACTCCTATCTTGTCCACCTACTCATCACTGTATTTCCCCTCCACAATGCAGACATTTACCTAGAGTCTATAGGATCCTTCAGTGATCGTGAGATGAACAAGTTGCTTACCTTCGGTAATGCCTTGTCTGGTAGAGAAACTATCTAGCTGCAGATTCCTTACCTTCAAATTATCCCCAGTCATCAGATTGGATCTGCAAATTATTCATGGGCAGTACCACTGTGCACCTGTAGGTGCCGTAATTCGGCTCCACGTGTCATTAGCACTGGTAGTGGCGTGCATGATGCCTATATAGTCAGTGCATTGACATCAGTTTCTTTCCGTGACTTTCTACACCAGAACACTGATCACTGGTGTGAAAAATTAAGGCTCTGACCCTAGAAAACTGTTCAGAGCGGGTAGGATGGATGGGTCGGTAAGGAATCTACGGCTAGATAGCCACTACCAGATAATGTGTTATTGAAGGAAAGTAACTTGTTCATCTGGTAGAGACTTCTAGCTGCAGATTCCTTTCCTTAGAGCAGATAGCCAAGCAATACCTTCCCAGAGGTGGGTTTGTGTAACAGATTTAAGACCAAAGAGTCCTGCTGGACAAAACCAGCAAAGAGTCCAGGCAGTATCATTTGGTAAACATGTGCAGAGTTGCCCATGTTGCTGCCTGACAGATGTCCAGGATCAGAACTCAGTCTTGGCTGAGCCCTGCTGGGTCAGGTGAAGACTAAACAAAAGAAATTGAGAAAGGGGAGTAACTAGGGAATCAGCTTGTTGCTCAGCACACACCATGCCACTAATGTATTCCAACGGCCAGCTTATAGCACCTTGGTGGGGGGACGCCCAGTAGGCAAGATAAAATTGCAGACTTTGAGCGAAAGCTGTCAACTGTTAATGCTCAGTCTCCATGCATGATGGCAGAAAGTTGACCGGTTCGGGTGGAGAACCCTCCCCTGCTGCTGCGACAGAAGGTCCTCTTGAAGGAGCAGCCTGATCAGAGGACTGATGGACATGCTCAACAGCTCGGGATACCAGGATCTCTGAGCCCAGTCTGGAGCCACAAGGAAGACTTTGGCCCAGTCCTTCCTAATATTCTTGAGAACTCTGGGCTGGAGTGGGATGGGCGGAAAGACTTACAGGAGGCCTGAGCTTCACTTGAAACTAAAAGCTTTTTCGAGCGAGAGTTACCTTGGAAACTCCAGCGCGCAGAACTGCTGACATTGCGTGTTGGTGGTGGCGGATCGATCTAACCCAGGCTCTTCCTACTGTTGAAAGACACCTTGCACCACCTCCAGATTGAGACGTAGTTCATAATCTGCTAGGCATTGTTGGCTGAGTTCGTCCACCCTGACTTTCAAAGATCCTCTCCAGTGTTGAACCACCAGTAAAATGTCCCGATGTTCCAGCCATATCCAGAGGCGCAAGGCTTCTTGAGAAGGGGTCCATGACCCCTCCCCATCCTGATTGTTGCAGTACCAGATTGGAGTGGTGTTGTCCATGAACACCTGCACAAGCCTTCCTTTGATAGAGGGTAGAAAGACTTTCAATGCCAGTCGGATCACTCTGAGCTCCAACAGGGTAATGTGGAGCCCGGCATCCACCAGAGAACAGAGGCCTCTCATCTCCGCCTCTGCCAGATGGCTCCCTATCCCAAGAGTGACGCATCTGTCACTACTGTCAGACCTGGTTGGGAAAGTGAGAGGGGACTGCGGCTGACCCAATCACGGTTTGTTAGCCACCACTGCAAATCTTTTGCTGTGCCCTACGAGATCTGGACCATGTGACAGAGATTCCCCTGATGCTTCACCCTCTGGAACTTCAGGTCTCACTGCAGGGCACGCATATGGTAGCCGGCATGCGTCAAAAGCAGGAGGCCATGAATTCCAGCAGCCTCAGAGCCAGTCTCACTGAAACCCAGGAGAGGTTGAAACATCAGTAACATAGCCTGGACCTGCTGTTCTGTTGGATAAACCCAAAACTGCTCTGTGTCAAGAACAGCTAAGATGAAAGGGAGCGTTTGAGAAGGGACAGGCGTGACCTTGGCACATTGAAGGTGAACTCCAGCGAGTGCAGGAGGTTTACCGTAGTCTAGAGGTGGGAGATGACTGCTTGAGATGAATCCACCTTTAACAGCCAGTCATCGATATAGGGAAATACTGGCAGCCCTAATCTTTGCAGATCAGGTGTAACTACCGCCATCACCTTGGTGAATACCTGAGGGGCGCTAGTAAGTCTGAACGGGAGCACGGTGAACGGACAGTGCTCTTGGCCCACCGTGCACCTCAGGTAGCGTCTGTGGGCAGGCAGGACAATAATGTGAAAGTATGCATCCTGCAAGTCCAACGCTACCATCCAGTCTTCTGGGTGCACAGCACTTGAGCGAGTGTGAGCATTTTGAATTTCTTCTTTTTCAGGAAACAATTGAAGGCACAGGTCTAGGATAGGACAAAGGCCTCCGTCCTTCTTGGGCACTAGAAAATAGCGAGAATAGCAAACACGACCACCTTCTGATGCTGGTACCCTCTTTATGGTTTCCTTGGTCAAGAGAGCTGCTACTTCCTGGCAGAGTAAGGAGAGATGGTCCTCCCATCAGCCTGTCGTAAAAAGGTTGCATGGGTGGAGGGGCAGTCATGAAGGGGAGGAAGTAGCCCCTCCGGACAATTTGGAGAACCCAAACCAGGACCATAGGCAGCACTTGCGCAACAAAATCCCACAGCGAATGGGAATAACTGCCCAAAAGGCATGCAGTGTTCAAAGACCACAATGCCAGGCTGGCAGAAGAAAACATTCACTTGCCTAAGGTGTCCATCCTCTTGGATTCCCTATCCGGTAAAGTGGTAGGGAATGGGCCAGGATTTACTGTGGAAGTGGAGTCTTGGACCACTAAGTTCTCCAGGGTGGGGTATAGGGTGAGGAAAGAGGGGTCCCCTGGGGCGGGGCATTGGTTGCGTGCAATTGTCCTGTTCACAGGAGCCCCTGTGCAGACATTGGACCTGGCTCCTGGCAGGACACCTGTGAGGGCTTTGTTAAATGGGAGAAGCGGTTCTGCAAGGGTGACTACCGGCTGAAGCACCTCCGTCAAGACCTTAGCTTTCGAGGGCAGCTGAAGGTCCAGGAAATCGTCCGTCCTCACAACCATAGCAAATGTGGCATCCTCCTCCATGGCCACGGTAGGAGGAGACACCAAACCATTATCTGCCAATTTCTCGCACCAATCCTTGCCAGGGGCTAGTATTCTTCAGGGTCCAGTGGCCCCTCCCAGTCTTTCCCAAGTACTAGCCCATAGGAATAGACTCCGGCTCCGGTCTAGAGGGTTTGGCTCCAGTCCAGAGTTTGCATTGCCCCTCTGGTTCAGTGTCAAAGTTTGGGATGAGAATGGAGACCGTACTGGGAGGGTCAACATCGGGATGGGTGTGGAGGTGGTCTGACTGGCGCCGGTCCAGATCCATCTGTGGATCCAAGGTACCCCACTGGTGCTGAGGGCGAACCTGTCGGCAGGCAACCAGCATTGGCACCTCCCGAACCTGCGAGTTCCAAAAGCATGCCAGCGGAGATGGACCACCCAAATCTGAGGTATATGTCCTCAATTCGTGGAGTTGCGTGGAAGTCTCTTCCGGAAACTCTGGGAGGCATAGATAGCCGGCGCAGGTGTAGGCTCAACCACGGAGCCAGAACTTGAATGATGACACACCCTCTGCTCCTAGGATGAGTTTGACGGACGGGGTAAAGTCTAAGACCTCTTCAGATTCTTACTCTACTTCTTTTTGTGGGACTTAGTCGAACGCCTGCGACGAAAATCAATGGCTCTGGGTCCGATCCCGGGACCTTCCCCTCGACCAGGATCGAGACCATCGCAGGACGAGCTCCTTCAAAGCCTTGGGTGCATGGCAGGTTGGCATGTCGTGGTCATGCTTTAGACACTAGAGGATGACAAGGAGAGGACCCGTCAACAACATCTGTCGGTAACAGGCGCCGCAGGGCTTGAACCCAGTTTTTCTAGCGCCATTCCTGCCACGCAAGTAGAAAACTCTCAAAAGAATTTTGACAAATTCAAAAAAAGTATCTGTCAAAAAATGACTAAGGGTAACTCTCTCCGGATCTGCGCTGGCTGGCACGGAAAGAAAATAACTGATGTTAGCATGCTGGAGTGGTGCTTACATAGGCACTGTGAAACTCCCTTCCAGCACAGATGACGCCATGTAGAATCGAGTGACGCCATCTAGAATCGAGTGACGCCATCTACTGGCGTGCAGGGTTACTGCTCACAAAAAACATCTGGATTCAATCTTACACCTTGGGATAATTCTAAGGTAAAGAATATGCGGCTAGAAGTCTGTATCAAGAAATCCATGTTTTTAGTAACTTAGCCTCACTCAATTACCACCACTAGGGGTAATCTTCCTGGTTGCATTCCAAACTTCTAGATACTCTTTTTCCATAACAGAGTTGTCATTTCAATTAAAATGAAGTTTTTGGTGGAATGGTTTCAATTCTCCATATTCCATTGACTTGAACTATCTCCCGCTATTAACAGTAAGAGCATTGTTACATTCTTGCCTTTTCAGCAATACTCTGGACATTACAAATGGTATAGAGCAGGGGCCTCCAACCTTTTCTGTAGTGAGAACTAGTTCTGATCATTGAAAATCATTGTGAGCTACTGAAGGCTAAGGAACTCGCACATTGTGACCAGACACCACCACGCCCAGCTTCATTGACTTTAAGCCAAATGTCTTTAGAGACATATACTATGGTTTGAACAAAATAATTTGACTAAGGGCACTGACAGGACTGCCATGCGTGTCAATGAGAGCGTGTTCTTTAAAGCATGTATTAACATGTGTGTATGAATGGGATATATGTGTATGGGTGACTGAGAGTCTGTGTTGTATGTACTTGCGGCACAGGACATACCTTTAGCCATATGTGGCACTGGTACATATACAACACAAACCTACAAACCTTTTTAAATGGGAGAAATGTATAGTGCAGAAAAATGTTCTGCAAAAATGTTCACAATATGGAACAGTTTTCTGCACTTAAAATTTCTCCCACTTAAAATAATGGCTGTATTTTTTCAGTTATAAATATGACCCCATGTCTATACGCCCCTGGGAGCAAGATGCCTGCTGTGTGTAAAGGCAGCACTTTGAAATGGGAGAATTTTAAACTGAAGAGAACGTTGTTTATAACGTTGATTCCATATGTTATATTGATTTGTAGAGGGCACTGATGACCAGAGAGGGTATCCAGGCGCTTGGAAAGTGTGTAGGTGTGTGGTCCCTAAGAAGCTTATACTAAGAGCTAGGTTTACAGTTTCTTACAGAACTCAAGAAGTGAGGAGGAGGCTCTGATATGTTGAGGGAGGTTGTTCCATTCCATGTCCATAAAACTCATAATTTAAGTTGTCTCTTATTTCCAAGTGTCACATTTACAAACGCCAGGCATCTTGCTCCCAGTGGCTTGTCGCCAGAGTGCCATATGTTTAACAGAGAAATACAGCAATTTGTTTTAAATACATTTTTTAATTATTATTTATTTATAGATTTTCACATCATAACAGCAGTATAACATCATCATTGTATTCACTATATTACAGAATACATAGCCGCAAGTTAATGCAGTTTCATTTTGGTCAAGTATGATATTAAAGCACTGTGGACAATAAAATTATACAATTAACATAGTAACATCGCATAGAATGTCATTAGTCAGTTGATTTAGCTGACATATAGGCAGTGAATGGACCCCAGATGTCACGTGGTCTTGAGGCTCTCGGCAGTTCTTCCTCACAACAAGTAAGCTGATCACGAGAACATGCGATATCTTTTAGCCAATGTGCCAATGTTGGTGCAGGTCTACCATCCCAATGGATTGAGACTCTGCGCTTTGCCAGTAATAACGCTATAGCCACTAATTTCCGATTATTAGCTTTAAGCTGCAACACATTTGCCAAAAGACAAATATTCATATTACATACTAGATGTTCGCCCACCATTTCTGTCAAAGCCAATGTAACTTTCTCCCAGAAGTCAGCCACTCTAAGACAGCTCCACACCAAATGTTGAAAATCGGCATTATCTGCACCACACCGCTGACAACAATGCCTCAGACCATACTTGTAAAGTTGTGCTGGCGTATAGTACATCTGATGAACATATTTATAGTGGGTCAACCTGAGATTCCCATTTACAGTGAATTGACCTGTTAGCCTACTGCATGTGTCCCACTCATCCTCTGTTAGTGTTTGGGGTAAGATAGTATTCCATTTGCTCATGGGGCCTAAGCTAACCGCCGTCTCATCAATCTGTGAAGCTTTATATAATCTAGTAACCAATTTAGTCCGAGTTTGCGTAGTATATATGATTTGTAAAGCCCCTAGAGTTGGGGGTTCATCAGGGAAACTGGGATATAACACCCGAATTGCAGCTCGTAGTCTATTGTATATGAATGTCAACATGACAGGCTTGTTCTCGTCTCCTATAAAAGTCTGGAGATCAATAAATTTACCACTGGGATATATATCGCCCATAGTGTGCGCTCCTGCATTCTGTAAAGCTTTTAGTGAGCCAGTTTCATTTGTCACTGATACCACCCCATGGTGCAGCAGTGGCATAGCCGGCACATAAAGCGGTAACCTCTGGGCACGTTTCCCCAGTTCCCACCAAGCATGTGAGGTACATTGTACTGTATCAACTTCGTCCCTTTCAAACACCGTAGTATCGTTAACAATCATAGCTTTCAGTGGTATGGGATGGACCGCACCTGCCTCCACCGCAACATGTGGCGTATATAGTGGCGCGTTTTGCCAGTAAAAGGCATATTGCGCTTGTGCACACAAATAGTATAATGGCATATCAGGCACCTTAAACCCACACAACTCCTACGGCAAAGTTAATACCTTCCACTTAACTCGTGGCTTTTTACCTCCCCAAACTAATGTAATCAGTAATGTGTGCAGCGTAATAAAAAAATGTTGTCTCAATATAATGGGTATGGTGTCAAACAAATATATAAAAATTTCGATAGGACCGCCATTTTAAGCAAAGCCACCCTGTCAGCAAACGTTAATGGTAGCCGTATCCATCTAGTGACTTGATCCTCGAGTCGAGAAATCGCAGTGCCATAGTTTGCGTGTATAATGGTCTGTGGGTCTTTGTGAATCCAAATACCCAGGTATTTAATCGGATCCGTACTCCATTCTAATGGGTATCCCAGTTCAACCTGCGTTGTGCTTGCTGTCAGAGAGATCACTACCGACTTGTTCCAGTTAATCCCCAGGCCTGAGTGCCACTCAAATCTAATGTACTCTCTAATGAGTTGTTCCAAATACAGCGCCGGCTCACGCACATATAAGACCATGTCGTCTGCATTCATAGACACCGCTAATGGCCGTTGGTGGAAAGGCAGCGCTGCCCGCGCATGGCGCTGTTGCATTATACAGGCCAGTGGTTCTAACACCACCGCGAATAGTAGAGGCGATAGAGGACAGCCCTGCCTTGTCCCACGCCGAATCGGCAATGTGTCAGACGTCCGCCCATTAATACGCACGCGAGCAACTGGATCGGTGGACAACAACTTGATCCAATTAGTACAAATGAACGGCACACCCATACGATGTAACACCGCCAACCTATACCTCCAGGAGTTGGAATCAAACCAGAAGGACCGCCGCTGCAGGCAAGGTGGGTTCCAGAAGATGCTTTACTGAAAAAGCGTTCTCAGATTGTGAGCTGTGGAACGGGTAGAAATAAATCCTGATTGATCAGGTAACACCATGACTGGCAATAGTAACCTCAACCTGGTTGCTAGTACTTTCGCTAATAACTTGACATCAGTGTTCATTAGTGACAACGGTTGATATGATTCACAATAATCTGGTTCTTTTCGTGGCTTCAGCAAAGTAATAATTAGCGCTTCGCGAAGTATATCTGGTAGTCTTTGCTGTTGGTATGCGTGTTCGAACATGGCGTGAAGATGTGGTACCAGTATTTCGATGTACTTATTATAAAATTCCGCTGGGAGCCCTTCTGTGCCTGTAGCTTTGCCATTAGGCAGAGCAAGTATAGCATCACGTATTTCGTCTAATGTCAGCGGGTGCATTTAAAAGTCTTGTTTTCTTTTTGACAACCAAACCAGAGCTATATCTTCAAAGTATTGTGCTAATTCATCGTCATCAGCAGTAAGTCTACTGTTCTACATAGTTGTGTAGTAACGCGCAAACAAATTAAGAATACCTGTAGCATCACAATGCCTAGTGTCCCCATCTACAATAGATTGTACTATACGATTTTTCGCCCATGGTTCATATTTTGACTGCTTGGGCCTGTCTGCCTCCCTCCCCATAATATCTAGCTGTCCAGCGCCGGGACATATGCCTCACCTCTTGATCCGCCAGATCATTATATTCAGTGATTTTCGATCGAATAGATGCTAACGAAGCGCTATCTGACGTGCTTTCATATTGTCGCTCAAGAATCGTCAGTTCTGCTCAAGTTGTTTCATAGATCCCCTTAGT
Organism: Triturus cristatus; assembly: GCF_964204655.1. Lineage (NCBI taxonomy): Eukaryota > Metazoa > Chordata > Amphibia > Caudata > Salamandridae > Triturus > Triturus cristatus. The sequence goes on from NC_140580.1 coordinate 994,251,758, forward strand.
GATTTAAGCACCCCAGCTTGCAGGCCTATGCACACTATCGTCACTTTGAATGCTTCCCATATTATGCTCAAACTTTGTACTGGCCCAACATTTTCATTAAAATAATGTTCAATGGCTTCCCGCACCCCCTCCCGGAATACCTGGTCCTGCAGGGCAGTGGATTGTAATCTCCATTGGAACTGTGGTGGTGTATACATGGGTATTATCATTGTGAGTAGCAATGGGGAATGGTTGGAGAGCGTCCGGGTTAAGTGGGTAACCTTAGTAATCAGCGAGTTTACATCACTGGTAGTCAACCAATAGTCCAGACGTGACCAGGACTGATGTGCATAAGAGTGACATGTACCATCCCGTGCCCCTGGGTGTCTTAACCTCCAGACATCTATGAGTGACAAATCTTGCATACCATTCTTAACGGCCTGTGCTGCTTTTTTAACTGAGGGTTCCGTATTGGAGCGGCGGTCCACCGCCGGGTTTAATACTACATTAAAATTGTCTCCGCAAATAATGGCTGCCGGCTGTAACCTATGTATCTTACTCCACAGTGTCTCGTAAAAACCAGGGTCGTCAATATTAGGGCCATAGATATTAAGAATAGTCACCAACATTCCGCACAGTTTTCCCTGCACTATGATATATCGACCATTATCATCTATATCCACGTGTGCGGTTACAAACAGGAGATTTTTTAGAACAAAATCATACCCCCCCTCGCATACGAAGAGTAGGAGGAGGCCAATTTTACCCCAACCCATCTAGTGGCCACTGTGTCAGCTGCATATTTGGTAAGGTGAGTTTCTTGCAATAACGCCACTTGGACATTGTGCCAATCTAGATAGGCCAGCACCTGCCTTGTCTTCTTCGGATTGTTAAGACCTATGACATTTCATGTTACCCAAGTTAGTTTACCATCCTCAGTCGTCATCAGACCTGTGTGTTATCTAGGTAGTAACTTTGAACACTATCTGTTTTGCCTGTCACATGACGTCTGCATTCCATGTATTCTGCATTTCGCAATGACGTATTTGAACAATCGCCCCCAACTGATTCCCCCCCCCCCCCCCCCCCCCCACTTTAGCATCCCAATCATGTCAAGGAACCCTAAGGTAAGAAACACAAAGAACAAAGTTAACCCCCATCCCGCTGTAAGCAGCTAACCCGCTCAGACTGCAACCTCAACCGTGAACTGCTTGGGTAGTACCCTCATGGAGGACACCAGCTGCCCATCAACCCCCTCGTTGGAGTGGGGGGGTGGAGTCAGGGCATCACCTAGTTCGTTCCCTGCACATCCCACGTCAATATGATTTATTATAGCATTCACAAAGGTAGTCCCACTGCCATGCTGCAATGGCAAAAAGAGGCCGCGCAAAATGGTTACGCCTCAATTCCCAGCTGTTTATCCTGACATAAACCATGAGTGATGGACCTATTACCTATGTCAGAACAGTTAGCAAGCAATAATAGTAAGCGAATAAACAGCCCTGCAAAAATATTTCCCTATATCCAATCCAACATCCAATGTCACAGCCAGGGTTACAGGCGTATGTGCACTTTCTATGTCTGCATCATTTGCTAGTGCATCGGCTCATCTGCGTTATTGTCCATTTGGAGTTATCCCCAAACAATTACCATCCCCCATGCACCCCCTTACATTTTGCAGATACTGTACACTTCATCTCTGTGGCAATACACTGCGGAAAAGCCTCAGTGCCATCAAAATGTAGTTATAGTGATACTTTACTACAAATAATGAAAAGATTATATACATCAGAATCAGTTTGTAACATGCTGCATTTAATCTTCATTATCTGCGTCATCTCGGTCCATTCTAGTCGTTTTGCGCTGCTCCAGCTGCTTTACAAACTGCATAGCGTCTTTTGGGGTCGTGAAGATTCTAGGCTTGCTACCGTGTTGTATTCTAAGACGCGCTGGATACAGCATGGCATATTGTATCTTCATAACCTGCAACCTCTTCTTTACTTGCTGGAATTCCCGCCGGGCCTGCTGCACTGCCATCGTAAAGTCTGGGAACAGTGCCCCTTCCATCCCATGGTACTTAGTAGTGCCCATTTCCCTTGCAAGACGGAGGGCCATGTCTCTATCGCGATAATTGAGAAGTTTTGCAATTATCGTGCGCGGGGGTACTCCCGGGACAGGGCGCGGCGCGAGGGAGCGATGAGCCCTCTCCACAACCAACATGTTAGAAAGATTTTCTGCGCCCAACATAGTTTTGTGCATTTCCTCTACATAGAGTTCCATTTTTCCCGTGTTGGTAGACTCAGGCACCCCCGTGATGCGTAAATTATTGCGTCGGGACCTTGCTTCCAAGTCTTCATTTTTGGCCCATATCGCCTCCAGTAGCTTCTCCATCTGGGTGCAGGACTCTGTGATGTTCTCCACCTTATCCTCTGCGTTTGAGATACGCTGTTCTGCCTCGGTTAGACGCACTCCATGCTTGTCCAGCTTCGCCGTCATGGTATCCATACGTAGATTCAGATTATCAATTTTACTGTCAATTGTGTGCAGGCTTTGTTGCATGGCCAGCATCATTCGTTCTGATTTGCTACTGCTGCCTGCTTCAAGATCTGTCTGTGTCCGAGGCAGCCTGCCTTTTTTTATGCGTTTAGAGTCAAACAAGAGTTTGGACTGTAGTTGTTTGTCTGTTTTTCCCATCTTTTTTCGCCTGCAGCCACAGTCGTGCTTCGCAATGGTCTCCTGTCCTCAGCCGTCAGGAGCAGATCACCCCACACAAGTCAGTGCTCCCGCCCTACCAGGTCCCGATCAGGCCTCCTCCAGCTCGGCCCCCTCGCAGCAGGGCAAGAGAGAGCACCCTAGCGCCTCACAGCCAGCTGGGCAGGATATTGCAGTTCCTCTGTAAACCAAATGTCTGTTCCACAGCGCCACGAGGCCCTGGCCCTATGTTGTTTCGTACTAGTGCCCTGATGAGGGAGTCACACTATTATGCGACCGGCACCGTGTCTCCAACGTCTCCCGCCTGTATCTCTGCGTTCGTATCCAGGCCTGCAGACTTTCTATGCAGTGCACCTTCCGCTCGTGGTCAGCACTGGCACCAATCGCGCATCAGTCTCCCCCAGTCGCAAGTCTGTATAATCGTACCTGCATCAAACCGATCCACGTGTCCCAATATCTCCCTCTTGGTGCGCGCCAAAACACTGCACCTGACCCTGTCGTAGCTTAGGCCTTTGTATTTAACACACAGGCAGTATCACTTTTCAGCATGGCGGGCAAAACGAGTCCAACAACAATAATACAGGCCCCGCACACTGTTGTGGTCCCAATTATCCGTTAATTTAGTGAGGGCTGGATAAATTAGTCGGCGCCTCCACCGCGCTGTCTAGGCGCGCGATGAATGACACCCGCTAGTGCGGCCTGCAGCTTCACTTTTTTTTTTTAAATTGTATTTATTAGAAACAGAAACATAGGGCATCAACATTACACATGATTTATACATTATTATGTTTTTGTAGCACCAATACACTTTAACCGTTATGACATCAGTATGTGGACCGAGCTCCAGTGAATTTCTAACAGCAGTCCCGCCCACCGCACCCATCCCTTGTCCTCCCACATTGCAGCTTCTCTTTTACCGCCGGTAGACCTTCACAACCTGGCAGCGGGGACAAGCATGACGCCAACGGTGCCTCTACACCATTTCAGCGCCATATATCTTCACAACTCCGCAGCGGGGATCGGAATGCCGTCAACGGCGCCTCTACACCATTTCAACGCCGTATATCCGGGTCGGAACAAACGCTTCTGTGAATCCTGCGCGTCTCCGCAGCATCTGTCGGCCCTCTCCCCCGCGGATCGGGAGCGTCTTCTTTCGTCCCCGGAGATCCAGGTCGCACAGCGTCCGATAGTCAACAGTGCTGCAGCGCTCACCTTCAAGTCCACGCAGCGAGCCAAAGGCAGCCGCTTTTCTGCGATATGCCTTCCCGACACTTAGTAAGTTCTGACTCCACCGCACTGCTTCAGCTGCCTCACCAGCAGTTAGCGGTCTACGATGGCCGCCATGTTGTTGTCTGGCCTGGAAGCAGTCTTCACCAGTATGTAGTCTGCCGCAAATGCACCAGTAAGTACACTAAAAAGGGCGGCTGGCGTAGAGGACTCAGAATCGCCGACTCTCGTGCTTAGATGGCTAGGGGAAATGCAGGATTTTTAACGGATTGTTGCACCGACCAGCAGAGCTGCACTACTGTGCGGCCATCTTGCTTCGGGCTCACTAGCACCCCCCCTAAATCAGAAGAATTTAAAGTGAAGAAACATCAAGACGTAATTGACAGTGGAGAAAGACATTCAGGCTTAATGTTAAATAGAAATATATTTCTTCACCATAAATTTCTCCCATTTAATTTTTTTTTTTAATTCAGTTATAAATATGGCACAATGCCTGCTAGCAGCAAGAGGCTTGCTGTATGTAAATGCAATACTTTGAAATGGGAGAAAATTAAAATGAAGTTAACTTAATCATAAAGGTAACTTTCATTTGAATTTACTCCCAGTTACAAGCATTGAGAAACATAATTTTGTTTTCACTCTCCAGTATTGAGTTGACAAGGGCTTTTATTTAAGAGTTGAATACTTCAGTGCTTCAGTTCTTCTCCTTTGTGCCCCAGCCTGGGTCATAAATCTGACTGAGCACTTCTCATTATCAGGCCCAGCTATCTGCTATCTGCATCCTGATGATGATCATGTAAAATAAATACAGCTTTCCCTTAACCTTAAAATGAAAATGTGACCCTTATTTTTTTTTTTTTTAATCAACTCAAGGTTGCGAGCTACCCAAAAGATGTCTGTGAGCTACTGGTAGCTCGCGGTCAACTTGTTGGAGACACCTAATATAGAGCCTATACATCCAAGGGCTTTGGTTTATCACTCTGTTACTCCATTAATCCTTTTTACTGTTAGGCATTCTGTTTTACTCTACGTACATATTTATCCAACTTGAGATATTATTAGAGTGTTGTCTTTTCAAAAGCTCACAATTCTGACAGGACGTTCAATTCTGCAACTATGTTGTATTGTAACCTTTCTCATCCACCTACATCCTCATATGAGTTAAGCTTTTAATACTCATCTAGAGCTACATGGAGAGTCAACCAGGGTTGGGAGGTCACCTTTTAGTTCCAGACTTAGGGTCCAGTGTCCTGGTTGGCGTGGCTGGGCTCCATCCATTTCATGCTAGATACTGCTTTATTGCCCTTGCAACTTAAAGGACTGGGGACAAAGTGACACACCTATTTTTACATGTTTGTAATGGAGGGTATAATTGAAATTTTTATTAATTGAAGTTCACTGTCCCCTGATGGCCAAATAGGAAGACACTTTTGTGAGTGATAAGATGTTTGTCTTTTTTTCTATAATTATATAGATGGTAATGGAGGTCTGTACCGTGCACTGGAGGACAACAAGATCCTGGAAGATATGGAGCGGCGTGGCATCCAATATATCCACGTCTATTGTGTGGACAATATTCTTGTCAAAATGGCTGACCCAGTCTTTATCGGATTCTGTGTCTCACGGGGAGCAGACTGCGGTGCCAAGGTGCAGAGCATTTATTTTCTATTTTCACTGGGTGGAGAGTGATGTGTCCATGTTACTTATTACCTTTGCCATTATTTTGCTGTGGTATAATTAATATCCGCTAGAGACTACTAGCCGCAGATTCCTTAACGTAGAATTATCCCCAGGCGTGAGACTGGACCCGGAAAATCTTTGCCACAGCATCTCTGCGCGCCGGGGGCGGTACCACGCCCTGACATCGTCTGCAGACGTGACGTGTCCGCGAGGTCACATAAGTCCCACCCCGGCTCGCTGACGTCAGTTTCCTTCTTTTCCGCGTGCAACACGGACCCGGATTGTGTCCCTGTCCTGTTTTCAGGCCTTCTTTTCACGCTTTTGTGTGATGGGACAGTGTGCGAATGCCTTCGGGCTTCAAGGCGTGCTCGTCTTGCGCGCGTCCGATGTCGGTGACGGACCCTCATCCTATTTGCATGTGGTGTTTGGGCGAGCACCATGTTTCCACAGACTCCGACGCTTGCCAGCATCTGAAGCCTAAGTCCCGGCGGGAGCGTCGGATGAAGCTCCTCTCAGCCCGGTTGTCCAGATCTGTGTCGTCCCCGCGGAAGGGTCCCAGAATCACCGCTTCCGACATCGCTCGTCACCGAGGCCCCTAGGGCGTCGCTCACCCGTTGGTAAGTCTTGTAGCTCGTCTCCGAGGCCTGGTCCCCGCTCTGCGGAGGGCGCGGGTTCTCCGCTGGACATGCAGCCTCATTCATCGCCACCCTATCCGCCGTTTGCAGGGGCGACTAGGGCCCAAATAGAGGCCTATGCTGCGGCTCTGCAGGCTTCCTTTGCCCCTCCTCCTCTTCCTGGGACGTCCACAGATCCCTTGCCACGTGCGGGGCCTTCCACGGCAACCAACGGTCTCGGCTTCAAGTTCTGGAGGTGTGGTGTCGTCTGGGTGTGACCCTACGGGGTTCCCCTCTTCGGCCCACGTCACCTCTGCCTCGCCACAAACCTACGAGGGGGTCCCTGTGGTGTCGCGGGAGGTCGCCGGGACTTGCGGCTCGCCCCCGGTCTTCTGGGCAGGCGGCGGGCTAGCCAGAAGCCGAGCTGATGCCGCTCAGGCGCCGCAGGTGCTGGCTAGGGGCCGGGGCGTGTCCTCGGGACCCTCTCGACTCTCCACGAAGGCGGCTGCTTCATCGGAGGTCGAGTCAGCGCCTTTTCGGCATCGTTCTTTCAACGGCCCGCCCCATTCTCCTAGAGTGAAAAGAGGTTGTCTCGGCGTCCCCTCCGGCAGCGGCTGACCTCACGCCGGCGCCTGTGGTGGTATCCACGGTGCCGTGCCGGCGTCAGGGCGTCGACTCGTTTCCAGAGGCCCCCTTCTCCCCGGAGGTTCGTCAACTTTTTGTCTTTTCCCCCAGAGACGGACCGCCCTGACGTGGCTTTTTCCCCGGCGTCTTCCAGGGAGGGCTCTTCGCCGTCCCCGCGGCCACAGCCTTCCCCAGTGGCACCGTGGGTCCCCCACTCTTCTGTCAATCTTCCACCATTCTGGGGCTGGCCATTTCTTCTTCCAGCTGGATTCGGGGATGGCAGGCTTAGTTTACAGCCGTCGCCCACGGAGGAATTGCTTCTCTTACCCCCTCCCCCCCCCTGACGCCCTACGGGGGTGTGTGCGGCCTTTGCCCGGGCCGTTTCTACAGCCACTGGCATTGTGCACATGGGCGACCCTGTTACCCCATTCCCCACGGACCATTTGCTGGAGGTTCTCCATCAGGGCTGTGGGGGACGGGAGCTGCTTCTTCCCTTCGAAGCTTCGCTCCATAATTCTCTTCTGGGGGCGTCCTGCCACGGGGGATCCTGTACCCCAAGCGCTCCTCCACCGTCCTGCTCTGCACGACCCGGTCTGCCTTTCTTTCCACCCTTCTACCCAGGACCCTCTTCTACAGACTGCTTTTCCTTCCTTACCTTTGGTGTTGTTTCCTCCGGCTCGGGAGGCCCGATGGTTAGATTCATGGGGACGGAAACTCTTCGCTTCCTCTAGTGCTGCTTTGCGAGCGCTCAACACACTTTGTGTGTTGGCCAGGGCTACTTCCAGCTTGTGGAATTCCGTGGAGTCCCTTCTGTCTTCTGTCTCTCCGGAAGGTGTCTCTGCTGATCTGCGGTGCCATGTACTGGATGGCCAGGAGCTGGCCGCGTTTATTCTTCGTTCGGCCCTGGATGTTTCTGATGCTCTTGGCCGCACAATGGCAAGTTCAGTGGCTCTCCGTCGCCATGCTTGGCTGAGGGAAAGCCTTTTCCCTGAGAATGTGAGGGAGCGTCTCGTTGACCTTCCCTTTGATGGGGTGCTTTTTTTTAACACCCATGCGAATGCTGCCATTCAGAAGCTCCTTGCGGGGCTCAGTCCTCCTCCCCCTCCGTAAACTTGGCTTGTCGATCCTCTGCTGCTTTATGGGCGGCGTTGTTCGGTTGGACCATCTGTCTGTTCTGGTGGGATGGCGTGCCTTCAGATCCTTTAGTTAACCCCTTTGTGCTGTTGGCTGCTGGTACAGCCCCTTCGGATTTTGTGGTTCTTTGGTTGTGGTCCACCCAAATGTGTCCTCAGGTTGGGCCTTCTGTGTGTTTTTTGATTGGCTGATTGACAAGCCGTCTGTGGCTCTATCTGCAGGTCCTTTATGTTCTGTCCTCTGCTGCGGAATTTTCCCTAAGAGGTATTCCCATGTTTTCTTGGGACGTATCATACCCTAACTTTATGTTCTGGTCCTCTGCTGCTGGTTTTTCCCTAAGAGGTGTTCCCATGTTTTAGTGGGACGTAGCATACCCTATGTGGGGTACTTGTAGCTATTGCATAGCTCTGTCCTGCGCTGCGGAGGTGTGGTTGCCCCTTTTTTGGGTTCCTTACCTTTCTTGGCATCGCTGTATACCGCTGGTGCGGTCTCTTGTATCTTGTCCGGGCGCAGCTTACGCTGCTCCGGGTTCCGTCATTCTCGGTGTTCACTACATCGCTTGACAGTTTGCCATGCTGTCTATGGTATCGTGTTGTGGCGTTTCCGCCTTCCTGTCTGGTGTTTCGGCCTGGTCCTCGGTCTGGTGTTCCGGGAGGGCTGGGTTTCTCCTGGCTTTCCTGTGTTCCGGTTGACGGCTTGGTCCGTCCCTCATGTCTCCCCCTTTTTCTCTTCTGGCTGGTTCCATTTCTCTTCGTGGGTCAGTGTGTGTCTATTGCACGATCCTCCTTTGGGGCTTGTTCTGCATTTTCCTGGCTTCTGCCCTCTGCCTGCGCCTGGCGTGTTCTGGGTGAGCTGCTCCATGGTGCTGTCTGCTGCCGGCTGTGCACGCCTGCTAGTGCTGGCCCACCGCCGTGGCACCTTTTGTGCTGCCTTGTACCCCTGCCTCTTGTTTTGCTGGTGCTTAGCGCACCTGCGCCTTTCTTCCTAAGCCTGCGTTCCTTGGCTGTGGAGCAGTTCCTGTCTTGCCTGCTTCCTTGCGGCTGATGCCTGTTCCGCTGTCCTCTGTCACTGTGTGTTTTCCTATGGCGGGCTCTGCCTCCGGTTCTGCCTCTTCTCCCTGGAGCTGGGGTCGTTCTTTCCTTCTGGGTGCTCCTGTGGGGCTGTCTGTCCCTACGAGGGTTTGTGGCTGTTATACCTTGAATGGGCTTGGGGTCTCCTGATCTTCCCTTTGCCTTGCTGTGGCCCTGTGTTTCTTCCTACTGGGGAGGTTCTCTCGCAGGCCCTCCTCCCCTTTCGGTATGGCTTGGGTATCTATTCAACGTTAAGGAATCTGCGGCTGGCAGTCTCTATCAGATGTACAAGTTACTTACCTTTGGTAACGATGTATCTGGTAGAGCCGATTCTAGCCACAGATTCCTTCACGACCCGCCCTTCCTCCCCGTTCTGAGAGGACCCTTCAGCCCGGTCTTCTGCACTCGCCTCCCTTCGGGTGGCATTTGTCTTCTGCGGGTGCTCTTTCTCTTCCTCCCTGGCGGGGTGCTTCGTTCTGTTTAATTGTTCCCCCTCCTTCTTTTCTGGTGATTGGATGGTCAGTTCATGTGTACTTTTGCATCCCTGCACCCTGGTTCTTCCAGTGTGGGGCCTAGTCATATTCTCCTACGCAATCCTCTGGGTTGGGGTTTCTTGGCTGTGCCTCAGCCCTTAGTTTTTACAGGGGATATGACTCTCCTTGACGGTATTGTCTTGAGGTGCCTTGTCGTTACTCTTCTGTTCCGGCCTTGTTGCCCTTCACCTTTATAGGTTGTGGTTGCAGCCTTCCTGTCGTCTGCCACGTCATTTTAACATGTTTTTTCTGCCTCCAGGGAGGTTATTGCCTTTGCTTTGCAGAGTTGCTTCTCCGTGTAGTGCTCTGCCCTTTCCTTTGCATGACTTTCAGTAACGCAGTGCTTGGCACTGTTCCTAATGGTGCTGTTCCTCACCATTCGCTTCTTCCCTTTTTTGTTTCACTGTTTTTTTTTGCACACTGTTCCCATACTCTCACAGTTTTGTTTGTGATGGCTGTGCGTTGTGGCGCGGAAAAGTTCCTTGAAGAAAACTGACGTCAGCGCGCCGGGGTGGGACTTATGTGACCTTGCTGATGTCACGTCTGCAGACGTCAGGGCTGGGTCGCGTGGTACCGCCCCCGGCGCGCAGAGATGCTGTGGCAAAGATTTTTCGGGTCCAGTCTCACTCCTGGGGATAATTCTACGTTAAGGAATCTGCGGCTAGAATCGTCTCTACCAGATACATCGTTACCGAAGGTAAGTAACTTGTACCTTTTATTCATCTGAGAGTATGGTGAGTTTACAGATTTCAAGAGAAGGGCTGTTGTCTGTATAGTTTGATTTATAAGAAACTTATTTTTGTTTTTACTTGAATGCTCTGTAGAGGGATCTTTTTCTTGCGATATTCCTTGATATTTATAAACCCAGATTATGTCTACCTATGTTGGAGACAGAAACATTTAACATTGTTCATTTAATGCCAATGGTTTCTTAATTCCCCCAAATAATTCATTACAACTGTTCTCCATACACGACTGACAACCACTTTAAGAACACAACATAGGAAATTGCATCAGACCGCTACATCATTAGAAATCAATTGGACACTCCTTTACTCACTGCAATAACCTAGATTGTATGACCATGTCAGTTAGAGAATGTTGATTATTCTGCACTGGTGTGAAGTTTCCTAAGCATAAGCTACACTATTTTGTCATAATTTACTCAAACATGCAATCATGTTTTTAGTTTTTTACTTGCATATTCAGATATGTCATTTTTCACAAATAAACTGTGCCTTCTGAGTTAGAATTGACAGCTGGATAACTAAATGTACTGTGTGTTTGTAACAGTATGCAGTTAAGAAGCAGAGCTAGAGGACTCACCTGTGGACCAAGCTTGGTCTGCTTGGAAATTATGGGGAAAAATGCATACCCATCTGTTTTAGGCTGTGGGAATAGGTGTTAACCTCCTGGCTTGTTGAAACCCATTATGATACCTCCATTTCTTCCTCTGAACTAACATGCCATTGTCTCTCTCTCAATACATAGAACCCTTCACATTAAGAACCTTGGTGCTGACTTTCTCAAAATCATGACATCCTCACGATGGGCATCAGTTTTGTACTCTGTGTTGAATTCTCTATCATTAAGGTCAAGGACCAAAAACAAGAGCTGAAGAAGACTCTTTAGCCTTAACACAGGTTTGTCATTAATCCTGCTCTCGTCTGACTTGAAAAGCCTAGTCCTAGGTCAGTGGTGGAATATTCAAGCCTGACCCTCTGGTCCAACAGCCATAAGCATATGGGCATATTCATCCAAAATGTGGTAACAGAAAATGGGAGCACTATCCAAGAGAGAGATCCACTCAAGGGCATCTACAAGGCCAAGTTGCAGATCTGCAATTTCCTCTACAAGAGACCAGAGGTCAAGCCCACTCTTCAGGCAGGCACTCCAAATTCACCAGACCACACCATTTTGTTTTGTGAAAGTCTAAACTGTCCCGCCTCAAAACCTAATATTAACTACTCAATTCCTCAGGTGCAGACCTTAGTTACGTTTGAAATTCCTACAGTTTCTTGTAAACTTTTAGTTCCATTGGTACAGGGGATTTTGGAGTGTCCCTTGCAAGCTGAAGCAATAATACAGTACAGGACTCCAGGGCCTCTCTTTTACTAGTAAGTGGTAGGGGTGTGATTCTTTCTCTTTTTCCTTTCCTTATGCAAAGTAAGTATATTGACTCACCGGAGAAGCAAGTGTTTAAGGCATATGAGCTGCAGAATACATACTTGTGCATAGATCGCCATCTCGGGTTGGGATCGGATGTTTGCAGTTTGTTGTGGTCTTGGAAGAAGTCTTTGAAGTCACGAGATAGGTGACTCCTCCCTTGGACGATACTGCGCATGGACATCGACTCCATCCCCCGATTGTTTTTCTTCCGCCATCGGGTTCGGATGTGACTTGCTGCGCTCCAATTCGGTACCGTATTTCCCAACCTTTCGGCGCGCAACCCATCACCACTCAACTGTATAGTTTTGTTTGCGTGCCCTTCGACACGCTAACACCCAAATCCTCGATTCCGGTCATCGACGTGGGCCGCTGGGCCTATCGGCGCCATTCGGGCCTACGGCTAATGGAAAGGACTCATTTAAAAAATGCCGCCATTGTGGAGCCAAATTTCCCCACAGTGACCACCACAGGGTCTGCAACCTTTGCCTCTCGCCCGAACACGTGGAAAAGGATTGCCAAGCCTGCGCCTCGTTTCGATCTAAAAAGACTATCTGTGATAGCCGGGCTCGATGACACATCACGGCTCAACAGGCTGCCCCGGTGCCATACAACATTTTCGATGAAGGCCCGAAGTTCCAGAGGCAGAGGATTCAGAGGAGCTCGAAATCTTCTCCGAAGCTGTTGACTCCGATGACCACATCACTCCGAAGACAAAGGAAAAGCCTTCCGGCAGCTCGGGACCGAGCAAGCCGCATATCAGTACTCCTAAAACACCTTCGGTACCGAAATCTGGGATACACCCGAATCCCGTTACAAAAAGGCCTCGGTATCGAACCCTTCGGCACCGAAAGACCATAAAGCCTCGGAACCGAACAAACATCGAAAGCCTTCGTATCCGGAGAAAATTTCCGACTCGGCACCGACTTCGAAGCCAAAGGAGCACAAGACCCCCTCCTATGGCTCTAGAGATTAAATCCAAATCGCGTTCGGAACCGAAAAAATCGGCACCGAAAGGGGACAATGAGCAGGAAGAAGTGTTTCGACTAGATCCTGTCGATCCGAAACAAAAGACATTACATGTGGACCCTAAAACATGCCATCCTGTCAATCTCCCATCAAAGAAGAGGAAATCTGATACCCACACACTCTCCTGAGGTACCTGTGAAGAAGAGACTTTGCAACTTCACCCCTAAGACCCTCTTCTCCTGTTCTTCCTTCCAAAACTTTGTCTCCTATACACTCTCCTAGACTCTCTCCATACTCACCCTTACCACCACAGGATGAGGATGATTTAAAGGATGGGGGTGGACATAAGGATACCTTAGATGACCCTGATGATGATACTCCATCACAGGATACATGGGACGATTACAATGATCCCACAGATCCTCCAGACCTTCCTGATCCAGATGCATACCCATCTAAGCCATCCACCCCAGATGACAATATAGGGTTTAGTCAGCTTATTAATAGGGCTGCGAAATACCATGGCGTTGAACTACATTCAGACCCCCACGGAGGAAGACTTCCTACTGGACACATTTACTCAGTCACAAAAAACAATACATACATTGCCCATGCTTAAAAGTGTCATTATACACGCACCAGACCTATTTAAAGACCCTGTTAAATGACCCACTAGATGCTTCAACTCAAAACATTATTTGCTATTTACTGCATCTACAAAGATGTAATCAAGCATATACATCCATAACACTACATATTGCTGCCCTTGCCGCTTACCTACAAAACAGACAACATTTGTCATTGTTTAGGGTACCTGCTATCAAAGCGTTCATGGAAGGCCTTTAAAGGATAATTCCGCCCACAATCCCACCCTCTCCAGTGTGGAATGTAAACATTGTCCTTACTAGGCTCATGGGTCCCCCATTTGAACCTCTACGCAAATGCAAATTGCAGTTCCTTACATGGAAAGTAGCTTTCCTAGTCGCAATCACCTCTCTCAGAAGAGTAAGTGAGATCCAGGCTTTAACCATACAAGAACCATTCTTACAAATATATCATAACAAGGTGGTTCTTGGAACAAATCCAAAATTCCCTCCCACGGTAATTTCTGCATTCCATCTTAATCTGCCCGTTTTTTCCCCAAAACCAGACTCTGTAGCAGAAAGAGCTCTTCTCACACTGGATGTCAAAAGAGCTATACTTTATTACATTGACAGAACTAAACCCTTTTAAAAAACAAACCAACTGTTTGTAGCTTTCTGGCCACCTCATAAAGGAAACCCCATCTCCAAAGCTGGAATTGCCAGGTGGATAGTCCAATGTATTCAAATATGCTTCCAGAAAGCAAAACGCACATTAACAATTCCCCCTAGAGCGCACTCAACACGCAAACTAGGGGCTTCCTTGGCATTCTTAGGGAACATTCCCTTAGATGAATTTGTAAGGCAGTAACATGGTCTACTCCACACACCTTCACCAAACACTACTGTGTAGACGTGCAGGCAAAACAACCGGCTTCTGTAGGCCAGGCTGTTCTTTAAAAACCTTTTCAGATCACTGCAACAGATACAGGTGACCACCGCTAGGGGAGAACACTGCTATACAGTCTATGCACAAGTATGTATTATACAGCTCATATGCCTCGAATGGAAAATGCTACTTACCAGTATGCATCTGTTCTTGGCATTGTAGAGCTGCAGAATGACACACGCCCACCCGCCTCCCCGGTGCCTCTATCTGTTCCAGTGTTATCTTGCTTAGATACATTACCCATGGACATCTTTTCTGTTTCTTACAAACTCCATCATTTCCCGTCATGACGAAAAACAATCTGAGAAAGGACTCGATGACCATGTGCAGTATCGTCAAAGGGAGGAGTCACCTATCTCGTGACTACAAAGACTTCTTCCAAGACAACAACAAACTGCAAACATCAGAGCCCAACACCAGATGGCGATCTATGCACAAGTATGTCATTCTGCAGCTCTACATGCCAAGAACAGATGCATAATGGTAAGTAGCATTTTACTTATGCTTCTTGGTCCAGAGTTCTCAGGGATGCACGCCATTCAGACCTTCTAGAAAGCTATGACGGGTCTTTCTGGGACTCTACTGAAACGTTCACAAATCTCTTCGAGGACAGCTGACAAGGTTTCACATAGGTTTTGAATGACTCAATGCTGGTCTCAGAAAAGAGGTTTAGAACAGCAATTTATGTGGCATGGTTAAGAGCCATAGGCAGCCCATGTAGATCGTTCACCTCCTCGGCTTTCGCTGTCAAGTGCATGAATATGAGGAAACATCTGACACTATATTTGGGCATGGTAGAGCGTAGCAAAGGAGAAATGGGTTCTAGACCCTAGAGAGAGGTTAGACTCTTGAATTTCCACAATTTCCAAGCATTCAGCCTGTAAACCCAAAGGATCATCGCTTAAAACTGCTTGCGCCCGAGTTTAGTATCCCATTATAACATCAGCATTAAAAAACTTTGAGCAAAAAATGGGTGCAGGCCCCAAATGGCTATAGAGACCGGTCAAATGGGTAGCTGGCTTTGCATCACTTTTTCCATTTTAAGTTGACTGTACGTGCCAACAGACTTCCAAGGCTCATATTTTCCCATTGTGAAGCAGCATAGAACATAGCTCATATATAAAATCGCTAGTCATCACCACTAGTTCCAATTTCTGTGCTTCAACCCGAAGTCTGTTTTGAACAATAGTATTCCAGAAGGGAATTTGATGGAAGACAAAGTACTATCTGCAAACCAAAATTTTTTTTTCCTAAGAATTGCATAACTTAATGTCAGAGAGATTCCATCTCAGCAGAGTTTAACACCTGATTTCGTGTTGATCCTTTTGCTTGACTACACACACTGTTTTTTAAAATGGCCAGTTGTTCCTTCAATCGGGGAATTAAAAATGCATGTTGACTTTACGTAACAAGCATTTGCAATGCAATAGGTCTCGCATTTATAAGAGTTTGAGCTATTGGCATTGTAAAATTACAATGCCTTTTATTTCTGTTTGGTTTTAAAACAAATGAAAGGCGTTGTCATTTACAATGTCAGTAGCATAAACTCGCATAAAAGCAGTGTGCGGTGTGCAGCGTGCAGCAGTGTGCAGCAGTGTTTCGTGTAGCAGTGTGAGGCATGCAGCACTGTGGCGTGCAGCGGCGTGCAGCAGTGTGCGGCGTGCAGCAGTGTGTGGCGTGCAGCAGTGTGCGGCGTGCAGCAGTGTGCGGCGTGCAGCAGTGTGCGGCGTGCAGCAGTGTGTGGCGTGCAGCAGTGTGTGGCGTGCAGCAGTGTGTAATGCAGCAGTGTGTAATGCAGCAGTGTGTGGCGTGCAGCAGTGTGTGGCGTGCAGCAGTGTGTAATGCAGCAGTGTGCGCAGCAGTGTGTGGCGTGCAGCGGCATGCAGCAGTGTGCAGCAGTGTGCTGCGTGCAGCAGTCGTGCAGCATGCAGCAGTGAGTAATGCAGCAGTGTGCAGCAGTGTGTGGCGTGCAGCAGTGTGTGGCGTGCAGCAGTGTTTCATGTAGCATTGTGTTTCATGTAGCAGTGTGTGGCGTGCAGCAGTGTGTGGCGTGCAGCAGTGTGTGGCGTGCAGCAGTGTGTGGCGTGCAGCAGTGTGTGGCGTGCAGCAGTGTGTGGCGTGCAGCAGTGTGCGGCGTGCAGCAGTGTGCAGCAGTGTGTGGCGTGCATGTTGGAAGGGGCGATCTCAGAGGGGGGTTACGGAACACGTTCCTGACCACCTCTCCCAGAATCAGGCCGAGCACCGGCGGGAGGCCACTCTAGGAAAGGGACTCGTACTTTAGGATCGCACTCGCTGAGCTGGCACTACTTGACAAAGGGACACCACACAAAAATGCCCCGGCCACCGCAAGGTGGCCGGGGCATTTTTCATTCCAAAGGGCATGACTCGGAAGCGATAGTGCCCATCTGGAGAAGTCGAAGGTGCTGAGGTAGTGAGCAGCCCCCAGGCGGTCAATGAGCTCGTCGGCGCGGGGAATAGGGTGAGCCCCCGGTAGTCCACACAGAACCTCAGTTCGGGGGCAACCCCCGGGGGCCGCTGCTTTCGGAACCAATACCATGGGGCTAGCCCATTAACTGTCGGAGGGTTCGACCACCCCTAGGGCTAGCATCTTGGCTACCTCGGCCTGGATGCAGGTCCGGACCCTGTCAGGGACGTGGTAGGCTCTGTGCCGTACGGGTGGGCTGTCTCCTGTATCCACATCTTGGACACACCAGTCGGTGACCCTGGGGGTGAGGGAGAAGAGGTCTGTGAATTGCCCCAATAGCTGGCGGCAATTGTCGTATTGTTGGGGGGTGAGAGAGGAGGAAAGTCTCACTCCGTCTATAGAGCCATCCTTCTCTTTTGCGCACAGGAGGTCCGGGAGGGGCTCGGTGTCCTCCTCGGCCCCATCGTCGGTGGCCAGGAGCAAACTCAGCTCCGTCCTCACGAAGTGAGGTTTAAGGCTGTTCACGTGGAGGACCCGGAGGGGGTTCCGAGGGGACTGGACGTCAACTAAATAAGACTTGACTCTTTCGCTCTACGACCTTGAAGGGTCCAGTCCATTTGTCTTGGAGAGCGCATGGTTTCACCGGGGCCATCACCCAGACCTGTTGGCCCGGCTGGAACTCGACCAGAGTGGCATTCTGGTAATACCAGCGCTTCATCTCCTCTTGGCTAGTCTCGCGGTTTGCTTCGGCGAGCTCTCGGAATTTCCGAGTCTGGTTGCGGAGCGCCAAGATGTATCGGAATACATCTTGGGGGAGCCCTCGGGGGGGCGGTCTCCCAGCCCTCCTTGACCAGGCTCAGGGGTCCCCGGACGGGGTGCCCGTAGAGCAATTCGAATGGGCTGAATCCCAGGGATTTTTGGGGAACTTCCCGGTATGCGAACAGGAGGCAGGGGATGAGAACGTCCCACCTGCGACGGAGGGGCTCTTCGAGGCCCATGATCATCCCCTTCAGGGTCCGGTTAAACCGTTCCACTAGACCATTGCCTTGGGGATGGTACGGGGTGGTGAATTTGTACGATACCCCGCATTGCTGCCATAAGGACTTCATGTACTTCGAGATAAAGTTAGTGCCGCGATCACTCACGACCTCGCGAGGGAACCCCACGCGGGAGAATATCCCCATCAAGGCCCGTCCCACCACGGGGGCCCTCACGGTTCGGAGGGGAATGGCCTCGGGGTAGCGGGTGGCATGGTCCACCAGTACGAGGATGAACCGGTGGCCTTGGGCGGTCCTTGGGTCCAGGGGTCCCACGATGTCTATCCCCACCCGCTCGAAGGGGGTACTAACGACGGGGAAGGGTTGTAGTGGCGCTTTGCGCTTTCCGCCACTCTTTCCGCTGGCCTGGCATGTGGTACATGACTTACAGTGGGCTTCGACATTAGCTCGCATCTTGGGCCAATAGAAGTGGGTGACTAAGCGATGATCGGTTTTGTGTTGGCCCAAGTGTCCCGCCAGGGGTACATCGTGGGCTAGGCCCAGGAGGAAGTCTCGGAAGCGCAGGGGTACCACCAGTACTCGGGCCGATCCTAGCTCGGCAGACTTCTGCTCACTGTACAGGAGGTCGTTTTCCCAATACACCCAATGGGTTCCGGACTTGTCGCCCGCCGCCTGGGCTTCGGCCTGCTGCCGGAGTCCGATGAGGGAAGGGCAGGCGGCTTGTTCTGGAGGGGCCCCCCTCGGAGCGCCATTGCTCCAACTCGGGCAGGTCACCTAGATCCGTTATTTTCTCGGGGTTCTGATCCACTGGCCCGTTGTCGGGGATGGGCTCCCCTTCCGGGAGGAGGTCATCGGGCTCGGGTAGCCTGTCCCGTCCCTCGGGGACGGCGGCTGGGTTCAGGGTTTGGGCTTCACCTCCCTCAAGGGGAGGCAATCGGGCTGACATGGAGCGCGTGGTGGCGCACACCCATTTGGGTAGGCCCATCATTCCTAGGTGGGCCCTTCGTTCCACCTGTCCCCACAGGGAGCTCTCGAGGTCGTTGACCAGGAGGCAGTCTACGGGCTGGGAGGTTCGGACGGCCACTCTCAATTTATCGGTTACTCCCCCCCCCCCCCCCCCCCATTCAAAGGGTACCAGGGCCGTCCGGCAGAGGCTCTTGGAATTGTCCGACGATATAACTGTACAGAAGATGTCAGGAAGTATCTGGTCTTCGGCTACCAGGTGGCAGTGGACCGTGGTGACACTCGCCCCGGTGTCGCAGAGGGCCTCGACGCGGTGCCCGTTGACCGTCACCTGCTGTCGGTATTTCTTGGTGTTGGCGGGTAAGGCAGTTCCGTGAACCATTTCTCAGTCTCCTAGGGAGACCAGGGCCATGGCTGCAGGCTCCCAATCCTCGGTGTCCTCTATCTCCTCCCCTAGGGCCACGGTGGCCATCTGTCGGGCCGGGGGAGCGGACGCAGCGGCCCGTTGGTACCTGGGACATTGGGGGTCACTGGCGTAGTGACCAGTCTTTTGGCAACGGTAAAATGTGATCTTGTTTCGGGGTCCCTGCCTCCCCGGGGGCCCCGTGCTGGCCGGAGGTGGTGCTGGAAAGTGCGGGGGTTGGTTTCTGGGGGGACTATGCTGGGGGCCTGCCTGGAATTCCCTCTATCTTCCCTGGTTTCCCCCACCCCTCTGGCGGGGAGATCCCTGACTGTGGCGGCCGTAGTCTCCCACGTGGCCCCGGGGGGCCCGGGTGTTCACCCAGTGGTCTGCCTCCACAGCCAGTTTCCGCGGATCTGTGAGCTTGCTGTCGAGGAGGTGCTGGCGTAACTCTACAAAGCAATTTGCGGACAAGTGTTCCCATGCGATCAGGTCGAACAGCTCCTCAAAGGTGGAGACCTTGCTGCCCTTGATCCACCCATCTAAGGCTCGGCTGTAAAAGTTCACGTACTCCACCCACGTAGTACCGGGTATCTTTTTGCAGTCTCGGAAACTTTGCCGGTACATCTCGGGGGTGAGTCCATATCTCGCTAACAGGGCCTCCTTCATGTGGCTGTACGAATTTAGCACAGTGGAGGGCAGGTCCAGCAGGGTGTCTCTCCCCTCGCTCAGGAACCGGCCCCACAAGCCAGCCCCCCAATCCTTCTGTGGGACTCGGTGGGAGGTCATGGCGACCTCGTAGACCTTGAACCATTGCTTAATGTCGTCGTTCTTGTAATATTCTTTCACCACATCCTTGGGAATGTGGACGTTTGGTTCCACCGGGGGAGAGGTCCCTTGATTCCCCGGGGGTCTGGATTCCTCATTCTTCGCCTTGAGCTCGATCTCTTTTAGGCTGCGCTCATGCTCCAGTTGCAGCTTTTTTTCTTCGTGCTCTCGCTGGCGTTTCTTCTCTTCAAGTTCCCCTTGTAGGCGTAATTGTTCTACAGCTAACTTTTTCTCTGCTAATTTTAGCTCTCCTTCTATCTTTAGCTTGGCCACTTCTAGTTCGTGGCTGCGGCTCTGTGAGAAGTTGGCCTGGTATATGATGTTCACTAGTTAAAGTGACCACCTTGTACCATGCCAAGCAACCCTTATGGTGTGGTTGTAAGTCAACCTTTTCGGACTAGCTGCCCTAGTTGTAGCGTAGGCTAAGCAGTCTTTGAGGCTAAACTCGTTAAAGCGTGTTAAGCAGGCTGTTTTACCAAATGCAACCCCCCTTTGTACCAATGAAAGGACACCACACAGATATATATTGAAAATATATATGTATTTATTTCTCAAAGTATCCCCTAGACTCTTTATGAGCACAGAAGCACAAATCGTTAAACAAGACAATGTGATAATATACAGAAGTTGCACTTTATATGGATGGGCCCTGGTGGCCACTCAAACCATATACTAAAATAGTGGTATAAGTACCACGAACAGGAAAGTGAAAAGGCCTAGGGCCTCTAGAATTGCTGGGCCTACAAGGAGCTAACTTCAGTTAGTGACCAGGAGGTCCACGGGTCGCGTGTGCAGTGAGGAAAGTTACACGCCGGCTCCCATAGGTTTTCAATGGGTGCGTAAAAGTTACAAAGTTACTGCAGAAAGGGTCTTCTGGGTGGACTACGATCTCAAGATTCAAAACACAGACACTAGAGATGATTCTCTACACTTGGGCACCGGAGTGCCAACTTTACCTCACCCACAGGAAGCGGGTGCATAGGTCTCGAAGTGCGTCGGGTTTCTTCTATCGATACAATGGAGCCTGATGACAAAGATGCTGCAGGCGGTCGGTCCAGAAGAAATGCGGTGGATCCAAGAGTGGATCGGAGTTGTAGAAGACCTGAAAGCAGAGGGGACAGTGTTCACAGTCACTAGCCAGTGACCGGCGTGGCACCAGGCAGGTACCAGGCGATGTCGGGTGCAAACAGGCAAAGAGGTGTAGCTTGTCTCCGCAGCCACGTGGTCCCTGAAGGTCGACGACGTCCAGGAGTCGAGTCACGAGCTGTCCCACGCAGGCTCTCGCTGTCGGCGGTGTCGGTGACTCGAAAGAAGCAAACAAGCCTTGGCAAAGGCAGGAGTCGTGGAAAGAGAGGAAAGCTGATTGTTCTGACCAGCAAGGTCAGAGGGGCTGCTCTTTTGGAGAGCAGCTAGGGCCAGTCTGGAGCAACCGGACCAGCGTCGTTCGTTTCAAGTTTCGTCGCCAAAATGGTCACTAGCCAACGGGCCAGGGACCGGGCAGGCGCGTCGAGATGCAAAGTGCAGAGGGGCCCCACGCAGATCGTGGAAATGCTGGAGGGCTCACCTTTGGTGCAGATGCTGCTCGGGTGTTGGGCTTCTCAGGACCCAAAGCACAACTTGGAGGGAGCCTCTGTTGTCGCGCTTGCAGCTTGTCGTCGGTCTTCCAAGATGGCTGGCTCCACGTGTCTCGGTGCCTCCACGGGTTCCTTCTTTTCAGGGACTGTGGATTGGGCGGTGAGAGGTCTGGAGATCCAGGTCTTGTCGGGCTCTGGGCTCTGGCTCCGGCTCCGGCAGGAGGCGGCGGCAAGGCAGACGTTGGATAGCTGGTTGGTGCTTGCGTTAGCAAGATGGTCACTCCCTGACCATAGGGGAGATTTCCTTCAGTCCTCTGTGCAGCAGAGCGTCGAAGTTCCCGTCTTCTTCTTGTTGTTAAGTTGATTCCAGGATGTCTGAAGTCTTAGAACACAGCTCCTACCTTTAAGCGGATTCTAGGGGCCGGACTACCTGCTAGGTCCCTCCCTAAGGGTGGGACCAGGAAGGGGGGGGGTTACACCCCCAATCCTTTGTCCAGCTCGCCCCAGGTCCGGGGCTGGTGTGCCCCAGGACCGGTTTGAACTGGCATATGCACCGAGGCTCCTTGTGAGCCTCAGGCATGTCTGGTTTCTTTCAAGCCCTACCTGACCAATACACAAAATCCTGTCTGGGGTGGTGCACGCACCTCCCCTGGCAGGAAACCCTTTGTCCACATCTCCCAAGCTGGAAGGACTCCCAGCAGCAGGAGGGCAGACTTGTGTCTGTGGTGGCAGCATCCATTTTGTGGAGCTGAGGCTATGTCTGATTTTACCCGGGTTTCAGGTACTGTACATGTCTTGTCCCTCTAGAAGGGTGGAATGCTAACCCCGTCGCCAGAATTGGCGAGGGGTTAGTATTCCAATTCGTATGACACCTTACTCGACATGTTTTGATAAAGCCAAACCAAAGATAGCATTTAACCGCGAGGTTCATAATGCACTTAAGAGTATATGGTATGACGATATCTGGAAACAGTAGAAGGAAGTTGTTCCGACCACTGCAGACAGGCTCAGCTCATGCCAGAGCACCATCTCACATGGAACCAAGCACTCTGCCTTCAGGATTGTCAAGGCCTGCCATAGGAGTGACTTATAGGTTAACATGTGTCCCATTTAAGGTTAGGTATAGGTATACTACACCTAAGAGACGGTTACACCAACTTACCCCAGCTGAGTGATCAGCCAGTTGTGTCAAATTGTTAGGCCAGGCAAGGGGTGGCACAATACATGCTTCAGCCCCTGGTAGGCCTTAGATACACCAATGCCCTGGGTACCTAGTGTACACTGGTACAGGGGCTCACAGGGTGATCCAATTCCAATTGGTTATGCACTTAGGGTGCACAGTGTCAATTTAGTAGAGAGAACAGCAGGCTGGGGGTCTGATTAGCAGGCCCACAGCCTCAATATGTCAAAAACCAGTGAAGCAAAAAGCAAAAATTTGGGGTGACCATAGGATAGCAGACCCTACTCTCCTACACAACCCCCCTCCCCCAAACGCAGGGACATTAAACTAGCCTTGACCAGTCTCGTCTTCATGTCCTAAGTGGAAGTACCTGGAGAGACCATCTGCATTCCCATGGTCTGTGCCTGGCCGGTGCTCCACTGTAAAGTCCATCCCCTGTAGGGAAATGGACCACCTAAGCAGTTTGGGGTTTTCACCCTTCATCTGATTTAGCCACAAGAGGGGCTTATGGTCGGTCTGAATCTTGAAGTGAGTGCCAAACAAGTATGGCCTCAGCTTCTTCAGGGCCCACACCACAGCAAAGGCCTCCCTCTCAATAGCTGACCAATTCTTCTCTCTGGGGGTCAACCTTCTGCTAATAAAAGCAATGGGTTGGTCTTGACCATCTACATTAAGTTGTGACAGCACAGCTCCCACACCCAACTCAGAAGCATCTGTTTGGACAATAAACTCTTTGGAGTAGTCAGGACTTTTCAGGATAGGTGCAGAGCACATGGCCTTCTTCAGGTCATCAAATGCCTTCTGACAGCTTACTGTCCACTGAACCTTTTTGGGCATCTTCTTGGATGTCAGATCATTAAGAGGAGTCACAATGGACCCATAGTTCTTAACAAACTTCCTGTAGTACCCAGTCAAGCCCAAGAAAGCTCGAACTTGAGTCTGGGTGGTTGGAGGAGACCAGTCCTTGATGGATTGTATCTTACTCTCCAGTGGTTGAACTTGGCCTCCACCTACAAGGTGGCCCAAATACACAACCTTACTCTGCCCTATCTAGCACTTAGTAGCCTTGATAGTGAGGCCTGCCTTTTGCAGAGCCTCCAGTACCTTCTTCAGGTGGATCAGGTGATCCTCCCAGGTGGAGCTAAAGACAGCAATGTCATCAAGATATGCTGCACAAAAGTCATCCAACCCAGTAAGGACTTGATTCACCAACCTTTGGAAGGTGGCAGGTGCATTCTTCAGACCAAAGGGCATCATCAAAAATTGATAATGCCCACCTGGGGTTGAGAATGCTGTTTTGGCCTTAGACTCCTCAGCTAATCTGATTTGCCAATAGCCCGCTGTCAAGTCAAATGTGCTCAAAAACTTAGCAGAAGCTAGTTTGTCTATGAGCTCATCTGCCCTTGGAATAGGATGTGCATCTGTCCTGGTGACAGCATTGAGTCCTCTGTAATCCACACAGAACCTCATCTCTCTCTTGCCATCTTTGGTGTGAGGTTTGGGGACCAGAACCACTGGGCTAGCCCAGGGGCTCTCTGAGGGTTCAATGACACCTAATTCCAGCATTTTGTGTACCTCAGCCTTTATACAGTCCCTGACGTGGTCAGGTTGTCTGTAAAGCTTGTTCTTTACAGGCAGACTGTCACCAGTGTCCACCACATGGGTACACCAGTCAGTTTGACTAGGTATCAGTGAGAACATATGTTGAAATGATTGTAGAACCTGTCTACATTCAATCTGCTGATGCTCAGTGAGGTTGCCTCCAAGGGTCACTCCTTCAACTGAACCATCTTCAGGGTTCTGAGACAACAAGTCTGGGAGAGGGCCACTCTCTTCCTCCTGTCCCTCCTCTGTAGCCATGAGCAAGCCCATGTCTGCCCTGTCAACATATGCTTTTAACCTGTTAACATGGAGTACCCTGTGGGGACTCCTGGGAGTTCCTAGGTCCACCAAGTAGCTAACCTCTCCCTTCTTTTCCAGGATTGTATGGGGTCCAGACCATTTGTCTTGGAGTGCTGCTGGGGCCACTGGCTCCAACACCCATACCTTCTGCCCTGGCTGAAACTCAACCAAGACAGCCTTTTGGTCATGCCAATCTTTCTGTAAGGCCTGGCTTGCCTCAAGGTTTTTGGATGCCTTCTCCATATACTCAGCCATCCTGGAGCGGAGACCAAGTACATAGTCCACTGTCTTGTTTAGGCTTTTTGAGAGGTAACTCCCATCCTTCCTTCACTAAACACAGTGGGCCTCTTACAGGGTGCCCAAACAAATATTCAAAGGGGCTGTAGCCAACCCCCTTTTGTGGGACCTCTCTGTAAGCAAACAGAAGGCAGGGTAGAAGGATGTCCCATCTTCGCCTGAGCTTTTCAGGTAATCCTTTGATCATACCCTTTAGGGTCTTGTTGAATCTCTCAACAAGCCCATTGCATTGTGGGTGATAAGGGGTGGTGAACTTGTAGTTGACACCACATTCCTTCCACATAGCTGTCAAGTATCCTGACATGAAGTTGGTACCTCTGTCAGAAACCACCTCCTTAGGAAACCCCACTCTGGAGAATACTCCCAGCAGGGCCCTGGCCACAACAGGAGCTGTAGTGGTCCTAAGGGGAATTGCCTCTGGATACCTGGTGGCATGATCCACTACCACCAGTATACATCTGTGCCCAGATGCAGTGGGAGGATCCATGGGACCCACTATATCTATTCCCACTCTTTCAAAGGGACCCCCCCCCCCCACAGGTAGTGGTATTAGGGGGGCCTTTGTTGTGCCACCTGATTTGCCACTGGCTTGGCAGGTCACCCAGGAGCGACAAAACTCCTTGGTATCTTCATTCATGTGAGGCCAGTGAAAGTGAGGGACAAGTCTGTCCCAAGTCTTGTTCTGGCCTAAGTGTCCTGCTAGAGGAATATCATGGGCCAAGGTAAGAAGGAAGCCCCTAAATTGCAGAGGTATAACCAACCTCCTGGTTGCACCAGGTTTTGGGTCTCTAGCCTCTGAATAAAGGAGCCCATCATCCCAATACACTTTATGGGTACCTTGAGTATTCCCAGCAGCCTCAGCAGCAGCCAGCTGTCTGAGGGGTTCAAGAGATGGACAGGTTAACTGAGCCTGCCCCAAGTCAGCCCTGGAAGGTCCCCCTGTCCCCAGAAACTCAACCTGATCAGGTTCGAGCTCTTCAGGGACAGTTCCTTCAGGGTCCTCTAGATCATCTTCCTGGGAAGGCTGATCATCACTTGTGGGCAGGGGGGAAGGCACAGCCTTAACCCTGCTGTTCTTCTTCTTGGTAGGTGCTTGGTCCATTGTTCCAGGATCCAAGACCTGTGGTTCAGTAAGGCACTTTTTGGCCTGTGGCCTGGTCACAGCAAGGACATGTGGTGATATACCTAACATCTCTGCATGTGTCCTGTACTCCACTTCTGACCATAGAGAACTCTCTAGGTCATTGCCCAACAAACATTCTACTGGGAGGTCTGCACTAACCACAACCCTTTTGAGGCCAGTTACCCCTCCCCATGAGAAGTTAACAACTGCCACACTATGTGAAGTAGTGGCATTGCTGGCATTGGTCACCAGGTAATTCTCACCTGGTATGTACTGTCCAGGGTCCACAAAGCCTGGTGTCACCATAGTGACCCTGGCACATGTGTCCCTGTAGGCTTGAGCCACTTTTTCATTAATTAAAGGGGTCTGTCTGTACTTGCCCAGGTTACTGGGGCTCACAGTCAGGGACAAATCCATGTTCCCATCACAGATCAAGATTGCCTGTGTCAGGGTTCTGTCTAAGTCAGAATCTCCTTCAGTTCCCATAGTGATTCCCACTACACCCTTTGTTTGGGGACCAACACTTCTAACAGTAGTACTGGGAGCAGGTGCCTTAGGGGCAACAGTGTTGGGGGCTCCACCCTTCTTACAATCACTAGTCCAGTGAGTTGTATTCTTGCAAGATTTGCACCAGGGTTTCTTTGGACCTTCTTTCTTCTTCCCTTTAGGCTGGGACCCACCCTCGTTAGTACTAGTTTGGGGCCCTGTTGAAGACTTCTGGTCTTTAGATTTCTGATCTCCACCCTTTTGGTCTGTTTTCTTCTGATCACCCCCTTGGCCCTGGTTCTGGTCCTTTTGCTTAACCCTGGTTCTGACCCATATGTCTGCCTTCTTTCCCAATACTTGGGGAGAGGACAGATCTGAGTCAACCAAGTGTTGATGCAGTTGCTGGTTCTGACAGTTATTTAAAATCTGTTCTCTCATCATCAAATTGTACAATCCTGTATAATCAGATACCTTACTTCCCAGCAACCAACCCTCCAAAGCCTTAGTGGCACATTCAATGTATTCAGACCAGTCCTGAGTCTGTGTCTTCTGGGTGTCTCTGAACATTAACCTGTACTGTTCAGTGGTTAAGCCTAACCCATCAACTAGGACACTCTTCAGGGCTCTGTAGTTTCTGACATCCTCCTCCCTAACAGTGAGGAGTCTATCTCTGCCTCTACCTTCAAAGGAGAGCCATAAGATTGCTGCCCACTGGTCTTCAGGAACCTGCTGCACTTTGCAGGCTCTCTCAAGAGCAGTCATCCATTTGTGGATGTCATCCCCACTTTTGTAGGGGGGCACAACCTTGGACAGGTTCCTATTGTCAAAGACCCTATATTTGTCCTTAGGGACAATGCTGCCACCAGTGGGTATAGACCCACTCGCTCTAGGTTGCCTAGCCTTGTTCAGTTTCTCTTCCATCAGGGCTACTTCTAGCTCCTGCTTTCTGATCCTCAGCTGGGCTTCCTGCATTCTGGCCTCATGCTCCCTCCTCTGAGGGGTGGTCATCCTTCTCCTGGAGGGACCTTGAGAGCCTCTAGAGGCATGAGAAGCATTAGATTCACCTGAGTGATTCCTTTGCCTCCCAAGCCCCGTGTTAAGTCCACTGGGGAGATCCAATGGGATGATCCCATTGTCAGTCCCCAATAGCCTTAGGTTAGCTGGGCCACGTATAACACTTGGCACTGGGCTAGTTCTCCCTTCATCCTCACTACCTTCTGTATCAGTACCCTTCTCACTTTCATCCTCTGTAGTATGATTCTCATCTAAGGGGTGACTATTGGAAAGGGGTACCTCAGTAGCATCTTCAGAAGGGGGGCCTCCTGTTCCAGTCCCTAAGGGGCTTAACTGGGAGGCTTTCTTGAGAGCTTTCTGATCTTCATCAGCTTGTAAAAGCTCTCTGAGTTCAGCAGAAGTAGGGTTCTTGGGCTGTTTAAGGCCCCTGATATTTGCCAACTGCCTGAGCTCATTTTGATTTAGGGTAGCAAAGAGAGTTGGTGCCCTCTGGGGGTCACTCTCGACAGAGATGGGTACCTTGGACCCCTCTGCCCCCTCCATTGCTCTTAAGTGTGGGTGGATGTGTTGCAATCTACCTACACTTAGGTTTAGTAGGTAAACCCATCTAGTAGTTGTAGTCAGGGTGTGCTACTCCCTTTGCTCTACAACAACTAAGTTCAGTAGAACTTAAGTATATCTATCTTGTTTTATATGTACCTACAGGTACCTATGTGATCTTTCAATTGGTAACCAAGAGATTACAATGGTAAAACACAGCAAGCTCAAATCCAACCGCTGCTCACCAATGTGAGAAGTTGGCCTGGTATATGATGTTCACTAGTTAAAGTGACCACCTTGTACCATGCCAAGCAACCCTTATGGTGTGGTTGTAAGTCAACCTTTTCGGACTAGCTGCCCTAGTGGTAGCGTAGGCTAAGCAGTCTTTGAGGCTAAACTCGTTAAAGCGTGTTAAGCAGGCTGTTTTACCAAATGCAACCCCCCCTTTGTACCAATGAAAGGACACCACACAGATATATATTGAAAATATATATGTATTTATTTCTCAAAGTATCCCCTAGACTCTTTATGAGCACGGGAGCACAAATCGTTAAACAAGACAATGTGATAATATACAGAAGTTGCACTTTATATGGATGGGCCCTGGTGGCCACTCAAACCATATACTAAAATAGTGGTATAAGTACCACGAACAGGAAAGTGAAAAGGCCTAGGGCCTCTAGAATTGCTGGGCCTACAAGGAGCTAATTTCAGTTATTGACCAGGAGGTCCACGGGTCGCGTGTGCAGTGAGGAAAGTTACACGCCGGCTCCCGTAGGTTTTTAATGGGTGCGTAAAAGTTACAAAGTTGCTGCAGAAAGGGTCTTCTGGGTGGACTACGATCTCAAGATTCAAAACACAGACACTAGAGATGATTCTCTACACTTGGGCACCGGAGTGCCAGCTTTTCCTCACCCTCAGGAAGCAGGTGCATAGGTCTCGAAGTGCGTCGGGTTTCTTCTATCGATACAATGGAGCCTGATGACCAAGATGCTGCAGGCGGTCGGTCCAGAAGAGATGCGGTGGATCCAAGAGTGGATCGGAGTTGTAGAAGACCTGAAAGCAGAGGGGACAGTGTTCACAGTCACTAGCCAGTGACCGGCGTGGCACCAGGTAGGTACCAGGCGATGTCGGGTGCAAACAGGCAAAGAGGTGTAGCTTGTCTCCGCAGCCACGTGGTCCCTGAAGGTCGACGACGTCCAGGAGTCGAGTCACGAGCTGTCCCACGCAGGCTCTCGTTGTCGGCGGTGTCGGCGACTCGAAAGAAGCAAACAAGCCTTGGCAAAGGCAGGAGTCGTGGAAAGAGAGGAAAGCTGATTGTTCTGACCAGCAAGGTCAGAGGGGCTGCTCTTTTGGAGAGTAGCTAGGGCCAGTCTGGAGCAACCGGACCAGCGTCGTTAGTTTCAAGTTTCGTCGCCAAAATGGCCACTAGCCAACGGGCCAGGGACCGGGCAGGCGCGTCGAGATGCAAAGTGCAGAGGGGCCCCACGCAGATCGTGGAGATGCTGGAGGGCTCACCTTTGGTGCAGATGCTGCTCGGGTGTTGGGCTTCTCAGGACCCAAAGCACAACTTGGAGGGAGCCTCTGTTGTCGCGCTTGCAGCTTGTCGTCGGTCTTCCAAGATGGCTGGCTCCACGTGTCTCGGTGCCTCCACGGGTTCCTTCTTTTCAGGGACTGTGGATCGGGCGGTGAGAGGTCTGGAGATCCAGGTCTTGTCGGGCCCTGGGCTCGGGCTCCGGCAGGAGGCGGCGGCAAAGCAGACGTTGGATAGCTGGTTGGTGCTTGCGTTAGCAAGATGGTCACTCCCTGACCATAGGGGAGATTTCCTTCAGTCCTCTGTGCGGCAGAGCGTCGAAGTTCCCGTCTTCTTCTTGTTGTTAAGTGGATTCCAGGATGTCTGAAGTCTTAGGACACAGCTCCTACCTTTAAGCGGATTCTAGGGGCCGGACTACCTGCTAGGTCCCTCCCTAAGGGTGGGACCAGGAAGGGGGGTGGTTACACCCCCAATCCTTTGTCCAGCTCGCCCCAGGTCCGGGGCTGGTGTGCCCCAGGACCGGTTTGAACTGGCATATGCACCGAGGCTCCTTGTGAGCCTCAGGCATGTCTGGTTTCTTTCAAGCCCTACCTGACCAATACACAAAATCCTGTCTGGGGTGGTGCACGCACCTCCCCTGGCAGGAAACCCTTTGTCCACATCTCCCAAGCTGGAAGGACTCCCAGCAGCAGGAGGGCAGACTTGTGTCTGTGGTGGCAGCATCCACTTTGTGGAGCTGAGGCTATGTCTGATTTTACCCGGGTTTCAGGTACTGTACATGTCTTGTCCCTCTAGAAGGGTGGAATTCTAACCCCGTCGCCAGAATTGGCGAGGGGTTGGTATTCCAATTCGTATGACACCTTACTCGACATGTTTTGATAAAGCCAAACCAAAGATAGCATTTAACCGCGAGGTTCATAATGCACTTAAGAGTATATGGTATGACGATATCTGGAAACAGTAGAAGGAAGTTGTTCCGACCACTGCAGACAGGCTCAGCTCATGCCAGAGCACCATCTCACATGGAACCAAGCACTCTGCCTTCAGGATTGTCAAGGCCTGCCATAGGAGTGACTTATAGGTTAACATGTGTCCCAAGTAAGAGGTGGTTACACCAACTTACCCCAGCTGAGTGATCAGCCAGTTGTGTCAAATTGTTAGGCCAGGCCATGGGTGGCACAATACATGCTTCAGCCCCTGGTAGGCCTTAGATACACCAATGCCCTGGGTACCTAGTGTACACTGGTACAGGGGCTCACAGGGTGATCCAATTCCAATTGGTTATGCACCTAGGGTGCACAGTGTCAATTTAGTAGAGAGAACAGCAGGCTGGGGGTCTGATTAGCAGGCCCACAGCCTCAATATGCCAAAAACCAGTGAAGCAAAAAGCAAAAATTTGGGGTGACCATAGGATAGCAGACCCTACTCTCCTACAGGCTCCTTTCCCGGTCTGCTAGTTCTTCTGGGGATAGGCCACCCTCTGGGACGTTGCTCCTTACCGGGGTTCTTCGGAGCTCGTTCGGCGGCTCCATCCGTCGACCGCCTCCTTCCGTTTGGGGAAGGGAATCTCCGGACTCTACTCCAGCCTTCAATGCTTTCTGGAAATCTTCTTTGGTGCTTAATCCGGTGGTAGCGATTCCAAGGTCTTTGCAAAACTGTTTTAATTCTTGGTGCGTATAATCTTCCAACCGGTCCTCTCGGAACGTAGAACTCGCGTTGGTTCCTGTGGTACTCATGGCGGTTCCTTCTTCCATCTTTGTTCGGTAGTGCGTCAGCCGTTTACTGTACGATCTCTAGGTGTCGGCTCGGATCCCGTCGCCTGCCACCAAATGTTGGAAGGGGCGATCTCAAGGGGAGGTTACGGAACACGTTCCTGACCACCCCGTGACCCACCTCTCCCAGAATCAGGCCGAGCACCGGCGGGGAGGCCCCTCTAGGAAAGGGACTCTTACTTTAGGATCGCACTCGCTGAGCTAGCACTACTTGAAAAAGGGACACCACACAGTAGGGTTCAGTAAACGGAGATCTTTATCTAAGATTCTTTGGATCTTTATGATCCGCAAGGTTGTCTTTGGTCAATACAACAAGCTTGGTAAGTCCTTGACAAAGGGGATTGGGGTAGCGGGACAGTTCTAGGTTCAGAGTCAATGCCGAGTATCCTTCGCACAGCTCTGTATCCTCGAGCCGGGGGACACGGTACAGGCTTGGGTCCAGCCGGACCAGGGTATTCTCGAGCCGCGACCACGTCCGCAGGTCTCCGGTAGGAAGGAACTGTCAATCGGGAGATCTTCGGGGAGCCGCGATTCACTCGGCGGGCTCAGCTGGTCTTAGAGTTGGAGGGGGAACCGCGAGTCTCTCAGCGGGCTCCGATGGTCTTAGGGTCAGGGGGAGCCGCGAGTCTCTCAGCAGGCCCCGAGGTTCGTAGTGTTCTCGGGAGCCGCAACGACGTCAGCAGGGCTCAGATGGTTTCCAAGGATCAGGTAGTGTCCTTCTTTGCAGGTTCGTCGAGTCGCGACCAGGTCCGCAGGGCTCTCTTAGTTCCAGGTCTTCTCTACCCCAGTCCCCTCAGCACCCCCTGTTATACGCCTCATTCTCTTTGAAGTCCGGCGTCCACACAGGGGTCTTTGGCTTCTGGGGGCGGTGTTGGGATTTCCTGCCGCTCGGCTCCTTGATCCTTTCAGGTTGGCCTGGGAGGGTCCCCAGACGCCCAGCATGCGGGGAGCCAGCTCTCTGGGGGTCCGGAGGGCGATCGAAACCCTCTGTTGAGAGGATGTCAGAGGTGTGACAGAGACTACTCCTCCCTGTCTTGCTTGGGGGGGGTTCCCTCTCCCTTGGCCGGGCATGGCGCGTTCAGGGTCTAGGTTTCGCTGGGGCCCCAGGCCGGCCATCGGGACATGGTGGCCAGGGGTCTTCGGTGGCTACAGGGTGGGAAGGATGGGCGGCTATAACCCGGGACCAGGGGTGGTGTATGGGTTGGGTCTGGGGGCTAGTGGTCAAGGAGGCCTACGCACGAGGCCGGGTCCCACAGTGCAGCAGTGTGTGGCGTGCAGCAGTGTGTGGCGTGCAGCAGTGTGTGGCGTGCAGCAGTGTGTGGCGTGCAGCAGTGTGTGGCGTGCAGCAGTGTGTGGCGTGCAGCAGTGTGTGGCGTGCAGCAGTGTGTGGCGTGCAGCAGTGTGTGGCGTGCAGCAGTGTGTGGCGTGCAGCAGTGTGTGGCGTGCAGCAGTGTGTAATGCAGCAGTGTGTGAGGTGCGGTAGTGTGCGGCGTGCAGCAGTGTGTGGCATGCAGCGGCATGCGGCGTGCAGCAGTGTGTGGCATGCAGCGGCATGCGGCGTGCAGCAGTGTGCGGCGTGCAGCAGTGTGTAATGCAGCAGTGTGCGGCATGCAGCAGTGTGGCGTGCAGCGGCGTGCAGCAGTGTGCGGCGTGCAGCAGTGTGCGGCGTGCAGCAGTGTGCAGCGTGCAGCAGTGTGTAATGCGGCAGTGTGCGGCGTGCAGCAGTGTGCGGCGTGCAGCATGCAGCAGTGTGTGGCGTGCAGCGGTGTGCGCCGTGCAGCAGTGTGCGGCGTGCAGCGGTGTGTGGCGTGCAGCGGCATACAGCAGTGTGTGGCGTGCAGCAGTGTGTGGCGTGCAGCAGTGTGCGGCGTGCAGCGGCGTGCAGCAGTGTGTGGCGTGCAGCAGTGTGTGGCGTGCAGCAGTGTGTGGCGTGCAGCAGTGTGTAATGCAGCAGTGTGTGGCGTGTAGCAGTGTGCAACAGTGTGTAATGCAGCAGTATGTGGCGTGCGGCAGTGTGCGGCGTGCAGCGGTGTGCGGCGTGCAGCGGTGTGCGGCGTGCAGCAGTGTGCGGTGTGCAGCAGTGTGTAATGCGGCGGCGTGCGGCAGTGTGCGGCGTGCAGCAGTGTGTGGCGTGCAGCAGTTTCGTGTAGCAGTGTGAGGCATGCAGCACTGTGCCGTGCAGCGGCGTGCAGCAGTGTGCGGCGTGCAGCAGTGTCATGCAGCATGCAGCAGTGAGTAATGCAGCAGTGTGTGGCGTGCAGCAGTGTGTGGCGTGCAGCAGTGTGTGGCGTGCAGCAGTGTGTGGCGTGCAGCAGTGTGTGGCGTGCAGCAGTGTTTCATGTAGCAGTGTGTGGCGTGCAGCAGTGTGTGGCGTGCAGCAGTGTGTGGCGTGCAGCAGTGTGTGGCGTGCAGCAGTGTGTGGCGTGCAGCAGTGTGTGGCGTGCAGCAGTGTGTGGCGTGCAGCAGTGTGTGGCGTGCAGCAGTGTGTGGCGTGCAGCAGTGTGCGGCGTGCAGCAGTGTGTAATGCAGCAGTGTGCGGCGTGCAGCAGTGTGTGGCGTGGTTTGTAAACAACAAGAAAAGCGGACATCAAAGGAAAGGTGGGAGGGAACGAGCATATGGGGTGTGAGTTATAACGAAAGTTCTGGCGAAAGCAGTCTGCTGCTTTCAAGTCCGATGCCAGCTTCGCGCTTGAATGCCTCACATGCACTGGCCATAAACCGCATTCCTAAGGTCTTGTGCCCCTTACTAAATCTCTCTGAATGCGTGAGGGGCGCACGTGCAGGAAGTAGCTGGTGGCAAATGGAATGCGCGTGGTTGTGCGCGTAACCGCCACCCGATCCGCCTGGGAAGCCTTTGGGAGCATTTTCGGAAGTCCCTACATAAGTCTCCCTGAGCGATCGCTTACGCGATAGCCAGGCGAGACCTAAAAAGCTCTTAAAGTCGCTCTCTTGGTGGTAGCAGGGTAAGAACATATTGAAATGGATCTGTACTTAAGTGGTATGCTGCTTGGAAACTTGTGACTGATGCAGTGTCAAAGACGGGCCTCAAGGTAGTCAAAGGTCTTGTCTTCTCGCAGAAAATGGTCTACTACTTTCCACCACCGCCCTGAATACCTTCATAGTACCAGTTAAATGGAAGCTTAGTTTGGCAGGGCAACGGCTAGCCAGAAAATCCAGATTCTAGGAGAAAATCCATGGAGAAAGTCTGGCTGATATAAGTCCCGAATGAAGTTCTGCCTCTTTAAAGATGGTCCAAGACTGGTATTGACCCCACAGTAAACTTGTGACCTCGGGACTTCTCCACCACTTGCAGTGCTGTTGCTGCGCCACCCCTGACTGCGATATCCCACACTTTCTCTACAAATGCCCGAGCATGCACTGGCTATGGTTCCTAATAAGCTCCAGATTCTGCCATTCCATTAACTTACCCCTGACCCTCCCATGTATGCTGGTCATGCTGCATGTCCCAGGACCCCTCCCTGGACTCAGGTCATGTGTGCAGGTTAATGACTTCTGCAATTACTAGAGCCAAGGCCTACATCATGGGACACTGTAGGTCACTTGTCGCTGACCGGGATGTACAAAGTGGTATTGTATGAGGGGTCATATACGGATGCCAGGATCGTATGTACCTTTTTAATACCATATGAGCCTCTTTCTTTGGAGAAGAAAATACCTGCCCCTAGCGACCTCACCCAAAGTCCAACATCTCTATTCCCCCTTACTGGTCTTACACAGATCAGCAGGATCCTTAATCACTGTTGATTGCCATTGTTCTCTGCTGTTGCCAGCACTGTTGATTTCAGCGGACCACAGTCAAGGCTGTGTCTTCCCTGCCCTTCATAGTCGCTTGGACACTGTACTCTTGTATCCCCCTTCCCTTGTACCTGCACCCCTTACCTCCCTCTCCTCCTCCTTCTACTGCACTTCCTCTAACCTCAGATCGTCTTTGTGTTTTTAGAGGTGGGACCTTGGTTTTGTTCAGATTGACAATTGAACACACAAGTGCACCCAGGGATTTAAGCCCATGGGTTTTATGTTTTATCTGCTGATTTATGAATTGTAACTTCTACCCTAAGCTCTGGGGTTATCATATGTTGTCCTTTTGTCTTCCACCATGGGCGAGTTAGGAATGTTCTTTGATCTGTGTGTCAGTCTCTTGGCTCGGCCATGACCTTCGTTCAGCATTGCTCAAAACCATGTGACGATTACATTGTACAGATGTACTGTTGTTTAATGCCAATAATAATGCAACAAAAAATGTAAAAAGAGCACTCGTGCTATATTGACAGAACTACTCAACTTTTTGTTCCCTATGCAGTATTTCAGCAGGCAGGCAATTTCCAAAGCAGATATTGCAAGATAGATTGTAAAATGGATTCCAACCTGTTCTACTAAAGCTAAGTGGGTGCTACATAGAGCACACACAACCCAGAAAAAGGGGGCCGCCATGGGTTTTTTGGCTAACCTCTCCCTAGCCGATTTATGAAAGGCAGCAACATTGTCAATACCACAAACGTTCACTAGACATTACTGTGTGGATATATTCGCCCTCCAATAAGCTATGATTGACCAGACAGTACTAAGAGAACTTTTTATTAATCATCTGCTCACTAAGCAATGTGGGGAGGATCGTGATTTATAGTTAATGCAAAGCATGTGTATCTGCGAACGGAATATGTATAGCATGTGAAGTGAATAAACCCGACTTCTATGGGGAGTACAGGGAGGTTATCTCGCGAGAAACCTTTTGGAAAAGAAAAAAAAGCTATTTGCAATCAAATGGTGAATTTTAAAGGACTGATTTCACATACATAATAAATTTACTAACGGATATAGGAGTTCAAAGGGCTCGTGTTCAATATTCAAGTACTTTCATTGTATGCCAGTGAAGCCTGATGTTTTCCAGGAGTTAGCTTAAATTTTCAAATTGCTGAGTAGCCAGATATTACCTCCAGTAAGCCAGGGCCTGCATTTTGACTCTGGTGCCCTCCCTTGTGCCAAGAAATCCCTCCACAATCCCAAAGCCAGTACATTCCCTTGAGTGGCCCATATGCCAGGAATTATCTTCAGTAGGTCATGGCCTGCCTTTTGCTACATATGAATGTGTTCATGGCAAGAATTACCACAAGT
The DNA here is from genome assembly GCF_964204655.1 of Triturus cristatus. Classification (NCBI taxonomy): domain Eukaryota; kingdom Metazoa; phylum Chordata; class Amphibia; order Caudata; family Salamandridae; genus Triturus; species Triturus cristatus. The sequence goes on from NC_140580.1 coordinate 994,288,165, forward strand.
ATGCAAGTGGCATACTCACAAGCTTAACACAAACAATATAGAGGCACACTCAATCTCACACTCTTTCCTTCACACCCCTACACCCTGTTTCATTCACCCACACATACTCAGTCTTGAGTCACTATCACTCTCATTTTCACTCGCAGTTACTCACTGTCACTTATCCTATTCTCACTCATTCATCATTCCCCTTTACATACACCTGTACCAACGCGCTCTCATGCACATCCTCTCACTCATATGTTCACATTTGAAAAACATTTTTTTTTAGTTACCCTCTGATGGCTGCATAGGTCTCGTTATAGACCCTGGACCTCCATTGATCCTCTTAGCAAGCACAAGGCTCCCTTTCACCTTAATCACTACAGGCAGAAATTGAGTACTTGAGCCTGGTTCACTGCTGTAAGTCATCCTCTCTTGTTTTTCCATCCAAATTCTTCCAACTTATCACAGCAGTAGAGCATCCACATCCTGTGATTCTATGACATAAAGAAAAGGTAAACGATAGTGATAGGTAAGCCATGTTTCCTTCCTCTTTGTTCATTTGCAATTTTATATAGTGCAAACCAGACCTAGTGGGAGTCCGAACGCTTACATAGGGAGAGGTTCTACCAGCAAGCGAAGTGTTTACATAAGAACACAAAAGGGAAATATCCTTGTGCTAGGAAAAGAATGTGAGGTTTCCTGAACTGTCCACGAGATATAAACCTACACCCACTTGTGGCAGGTGCTTGCCAGCTGGGAAACCTGCATCTCACATGCAAGAGAACTGAGTAGTTAAAGAGAGAGCGGGTTACTGTTGGTTGGCAAGATCAGTTACCTGGGTGAGCGTTCCATCCTAGTCTGTGTTTTTTAATGTTAATGACTGTCTCGTGATTGAAAAGAAAAAGTTGCATATTTGCAATTTCTCCATTACATACATATTCTTAAAATTTAACCCACCGCTGAATGACAAACAGTGGCTAGGAGATTAGTGATAATTATTTTTATTTAGCTTACTCCATCAGAATAAACTGTTGTAACTGATATCAGAGCAGCGTGTTGCCTTCAAATTAAAGTTTCAATTTACATTCTAAGGAGACTGCTGCTTTTTTTTCTTTCTTTTTTTATAATTCTGTTTATTGATACAGTTAAACATGATGGTCGTTACATGCAGGACATCATTACTTGTTTCAGTGTTACATAGTCAGGATCGCATACAGATGTCACAAATTACGATGTTATATAGTACAAGATATTCAGATTACATATCAAATTAAGGCGTTAATGGTTCGTCAAGGGATGGGATCAGGGGAGGCTCACACAGGTTGCCACGGTACACATTCCATTTTGTCCATATTGCTATCCATTTCCGGGGGCAACCCCGGGCAACGTATACTGTCTTCTCTTGCAACATGCACCAGTCCATGTCTTTCTTCCATGCGCTAAGGGTTGGAGGTGTTACTGCCCCCCATAGGCGTGCAATGTTATGTTTTGCTATAGTCTGACCAAGCGTCGCCCATATTCTGCCCTTTGCTGTCGGGTCTGTGGGCTCCCAGATGTTTTAGGCACCTTTTGGCTTCAAGCCTCATATTTACCTCCCAAACTGTACGCATACATTCATGTACCTGTTTCCAGTAGGTTTGTATCAAAGGGCACTCCCAAAGTATATGCATAAATGTCCCTGCCAGACCACACTGTCTCCTGCAGAGCCCTTCCTCACTCCTGCCCATCAATACAAGTCGGTTACCAGAGAAGTATACTCGATATTATAATATATATTATAATAGTATAATATTTTCAGTTGAATCAGCCTCAGTTTCACTGATATTGCCACTTCCTTGGGGGAAGAAAGCGGCTCCCTCCATTTCTCGTCATCTATCTCTAGATCGTCACTCTCCCATTTTCTCTTTAGTTCAATTAAGGGGTCAGGGGTGTGGTATGAGTTTTTTGTATGTGAGGGAGATGGCCTTTTCTGGCAAATGACCGTCAAGCAGTCTGTCCTCTAGAGGGAGGACTCCGGAGGGGGACGTTCCTGTTGGGATGTTTGCTTGGAGTGAATGCTTCACCTGCGCATATCTAAAGTATTCCGTATGGGCTAGTTCATATGTCTGTTGTAATGAGGCAAATGATACCATGCCATTAGGTCCCCAGAGGTCTTTTATGCAGGAGATCCCTATCAGGTCCCATTTATCGAACCCTTTAGTTCGACCCAATGTGCCCATCTGTTCAGAAACCCAAAGTGGGGTAGCCAGCGTAAGTTTAGCAGCCTATCCCAGGTTGCGGCTTACAATATGCCAGAGTTTGACCGAGTATCTTGTGGGCCCTGTAAGGGGGTACTTGTTGGCCTTAGAGTAGAGTGACGCCTCGAAGTTCCCACCCAGGAGAAGCCATCTATCCATCCCGTACCCGGGATCGTTGCCACTACAGTATGTACCTTGGTTAATGGCCGAGAGGTGTGCTGGCCAGTAGTATTTCCTGATGTCCGGAAGTGCTATACCCCCATCGTACCAGCCAAGTGTAAGTTTATGGAGTGAGATACGTGGTGTTATGGCCCGTAATAGGTCCCTCTGGGTAGCTTCTATTTCTTTAAAGTACCTCTGTGGGACTAGGTCTGGGTAGTTCTGGAGAGCGTATAGGAAACGCAGCAGTGTCATCATCTTGAAAAGAGCTGCCCGTCCCAACAGGGACAACGGAAGCCTCTTCCAGGTGGCGGTATCTCGTTTAAACCACTGCAGGGGTGGTAAGAGGTTCCGCTCATAGCGGGCTGTCAGGTCAGTGGTGATGAAAATACCGAGATACGTGAACCCCTCTGTGGCTGTTTGGATTGGGCAGCAGCATGACATTGAGGGGGGGTGCCATGCAAGACGTAGAGCAACGATTTCCCCCAGTTGATACTGTAGCTGGAGTTTCTCCCGAAACTGGTGAATATGTCCAAGGCTACGCTCAGTGATTTATAAGGGGAGGCGAGATACAAGAGGATATCGTCTGCATAGAGCGAGATCCGATCCTCCCACCCCTCGGCCGATTTGAGTCCCCGTATTGAGGAGTCCTGCTTAATCCAAGCCGCGAGCGGCTCAAGGAAGAGAGCAAAGAGCAGGGGGGAGAGGGGGCAGCCCTGTCGCGTCCCCCTTTCCTGGGTGAACACCTCGGATATGTTATTGTTGACGACTACTTGAGCCAGGGAGTCCGTATAGAGGAGCCGTATCCACCCAATAAAGTTAGGGCAAAAGCCCAACTTTTTGAGAACCGCCATCAGGTATGGCCATTCAAGCGTGTCGAATGCCATTGTGGCATCCAACGAGACCACCACTGCATCTTCTTGTATCGTGTGGCAGCATCCCAATACACCATGAAGTAGTCTTAAATTAAGTGCGGTGTTGTGGTGTGGCATAAAGCCCGATTGGTCAGGGTCGATCAATTTGGTTATCGGTTTGAGCCTGTTAGCGAGCAGTTTTGCAAGGATTTTGGGTTCGGCGTTTAATAGTGAGATTGGCCTATAAGAGCCACATATATCTCTGGGTTTCCCTTCTTTCGGTATGACCACCAATGTGGCGATGCGTTGGTCTCTCGACAGTCTCCCCAAAACGTAACTATCCTCGAACATGCGCTTCAGATGTGGGCCCAGGCTGACGGGCTTGATCTTGTACAGCTCGATCGGTAGACCGTTTGGTCCTAGGTCCTCGGCCACTACTCTCTGAGCTTTCTGTTTTTTGTCCAGCCAGGCTATCATTTTGCCCACTTTGTCCCCTTGGTCATATAGTCGCCTGTCCCTGTCTCTCGCAAGGCTCTTAGCGGCTTCCGTAGCCAATGCCTTGTATTCGGCTGCCTTAAGCTGCATTTGATGCAGAGCCGCCGGGTCTCCATCCGCTTGCGCTGCCCTTTCGATATTAAGAAGGTCGCGCTCGATGGTAAGCATTTGCTTTTCCCTTTCCTTGCGTTGCCCGGCTATCGCTGAGAGGGCGTTACCCCTAATTAGTTTTAAACGCTTCCCAAAGGATGGTAAGGGACTCCACCGTCCCTTCGTTTTCTTGGAAGTCCTGGCCAATCGAGCGGCTTATCTTTGTTTTGGTCTCTGGGTTGTGGAGAAACCAGGGGTTTATAGGCACGATACAGCCTACCTTCTGTTCCCCTATAGTGAGGTGGGCCCATATGGGGTAATGGTCGGATATGCCCCCATGCCAGGTACTTGATCTCCTGAATGAGAGTGTTGTATTGCAAAGGCATAAGGACATAATCTATCCTGGAGAGGGTCCGGTGTGGTCCAGAAAAGAATGTGTATTGTTGGAGGTTCGGGTGGCGCATGCGCCAGAATCTAATAAGTCGAATGCTTCAAGGAGGTTAGAGAGCCACATGTGTCCTGTAGCGATGTCTCTGGGTGGGTGCCTATCAAGCCCACCTGATACTACTGCGTTAAAGTCCCCACCCAGTATAAGTTGCCCCTCGGGAAGGGAGGAGAGAAGGTTGCCCAGATCCTGGTATGATTGGATTTGGAGACCTGGTGGAATATAAACCGTCAACAGGTTAAGTGTGTGCCCTTCCCACCACCCCGAGAGTACCGCAAATCGTCCCAGTGGATCTGTCACTGAATATTCAGTGACTTAACGCGAAGGTACGTTGCAACAGAATGCCCACCCCCCGGGACCCCGTTGTGAAGCCGGCATGTGTCGCCATTGTATAACCCCATCTATTAAGTGCATAACAGTTGTTACCGATAAGATGCGTTTCCTGCAATAAGGCAACATCTGGGAGATGTCTTTTGACAAATTGGAGAACTATACCCCTCTTAAGCCTGTCCCCTAGCCCGTTGACGCTCCAGCTTAGGATCTTTAAACTTTTATCCCACCTCGTAGCCATCGCTGGAGGCTATTTTTTTCATGCGATCCATACAACCTGCAACACCGTTCCATCACACTATTGCGTTTCCTGGTTGACCAACTTGGACCCCCGCACCCTCCCAAACATTACAAACAGTTTGTACATATCATTGAAGCTTCAAACCCCACCGCCCCCACCCTGCTACCCTGCCACGTAGGTTTAGAACGACCCACATCCCCAACTAGCAGAGCGCCTATCGCCCCAAAAAAGAAGACCTCCCCCACCCCCGGTCAACAGTTAGGTGGGGAAATGCGCTACCACCAACTCCAGCCGCTAGAGGCACGCCCCCGTACCTTAAATACCTTGTCAGGCTTATGCACCCAGATTATGCTAGGATCCTTGTTGCGCTGCATACCATACCCACCCTCTGCCTGATAATCTAACTTGTGCCTACAGGATGGCGGGGCCAATCCGCCAGTACAGATCGAGCAGTCAGGTATTGTATCTGGCCTTTAGTACATTATTCTGGTCGGCTACAGGTGTGGAGAGCATAACCGTCGCCTGGTTGGCGCTGTACTGAGAACCCCCAACCCCTGGTATCGTAAGAAATGTTTATACGTTACATTGCAGGTTGTCAAGGTCTGTAAATGCAATCTCCGCGGTCCGTGTGGCCATCTAGTGTCTGTGCGGCCCTTGCGCCTGGGCTGCTTGACCTTGATCGCCAGGAGCGCTGACTCCGCCTGTCGATGTCTGATCTCCCGTCTGATGATCCCAGTGACTTGGCTCGAGTGTCTCTCCATTTGTCGCCTGTCGCAGTCGCCGACGTCTGTGCGGTGCCTCTGTCGAGCCAGTCTTGCGCCTCCGATGGCGTAGTGAAAATGAGGGATTGGCCATGATTTTAAGCTTCGCGGGGAAGCACATCATGTACTTGATTCCCTTTTGTCGGAGTGCCGCTTTCACCCCGTCGAAGGAGCGCCGCTCCCGTTGCACTTTGAGCGTGAAGCCTGGAAAGAATCTGACTGTTGCGTTTTCGTAGTGCAAGTCTCCCAGTTGTCTGGCGGCCTGCAGGATGGCGTCGCGGTCCCTGTAGTTGAGGATTTTCGCAATTATGGTCCTTGGGGGTGCTCCTGGTTTGGGTCTGGGAATTGGCGCCCGGTGTGCCCTCTCAATGGTGAACATGGTCGATAGCCGCTTCGGTTTTAGGTGATTAAAGGATCAAGTCTTCAAGGAAGAGGTCCATACTAGGCCCTTCGAAACCTTCCGGAACTCCTACCACCCTAATTTTGTTCCGGCGGGCCCTCCCTTCTTGGTCCTCGAGCTTTAGGGCCACTTGACGGTGTTGGTGGACCAGCTCGCTGACTCTCTGCTCGAGCTTCTTGGCGGAAGCTTGGAGCTCCCGGATGTCAGTCTCGTTGGTTCTGGCTTTGTCTGATGTTTTGTTGAGGTCGGCTCGTATGAGTTTCATTTCGATTGACATCTTGTCAATTTTCGTATCGAGAGTGTTCCCTAGACCTTGGATGGCCGCCATTATGGAAGCTAAGGATGGCTCAGCTGCTGCGGATTGGTCTCCTGTTGCTCCTTCGTCTTGTGGGGCTGACTTCGGGACCGCATATTTGTCCAGTTTGTTCATTTGGATTGTTGCGTTACCTTTAGGTTTAATTTCCGCAATCGCGCTCTTCTGGTCCGCTGCACTCGGGGGTATCGGATCTCTTGTCAGGGCCCGGGACAGCTCCGCCTGTGGGCCGACGTCTTCTTCCCAGTAATCACACTCCAGGAAGTTCGAGGTAGCGGTCGTCAGGCCCTCCGTGCCGCTCCTCAGTGTCCGCCGTCCCTCACTCTGCAGGGGGTTCCCTCCAAGCCCACCAGCGTATGTGTCAGTCGCTCCCAATTAGTGTGTGAGCCGCCACTCTCCCACCTCCAGGTTTGCGCTGCGGTCCACCTCCGCCTTTCAGGTCCTCCTTTCACAGCACCGGGGCCTCCGTCGACCCCCCCCTCCCCCCAAGTTGGCCTCCAATATATGCGGCTATTGACCCGGCTGGGCCCTCTCCCACCAAGAGCAGGTAAGGAGTTGGAGTCTCGGCCGTCAGGCCAGCTAGATGTCCTGGGCGCTGGCTCCGCACCCGGCACGCACTGCTCCCAGCCTCGCACTCCTCCCCGCCTCTGGCCTTGTCCCCGCTGGGTTAATTGGGAGTCTAGTTGCACCCAGGTTCGCGGCCTTCACTCCCTTGCGGTGCCACCGTTTAGCCGGGAGCGCTCCCACTCTACCCTCGATCGGGCCGGTGGGTCACAGAGATGCGGGGGGGCCCCTGGAATGGAGGCGCACAGCCGGAGCAGCGGGCTCCCGTTTCAGCGGAGGCGCGCCTCTGGAGCCGCTCAGGCGGGCCCCTTCACGGCCGGCACTCACCCGGTGTTTCGCGGCCTCTCAGGGCCACGCCGCAGCCTCGACTCCACCACCCTCGGCACCTGCGTGAACACTGCGGCCCGCGACGGGACCCCCGACCGGTGCCAGGAGCGGAGACGAGGGAGCACCAAGTCCGGGGCCCACTTTACAACGTCCGATATTTGATGGGCCTTGGCGCCGGGCAGTTGCGTAGGAGGCAGGAGGTGTGTCCCGCGTCTGCCTCCTGGCTACACTGAACCGCTGCCAAGGGGCTCTCAATGCGCCGCAGGGTCAGAGGGTGTCCCGGAGCCTCCGGTTTGCGCTGGCGGGTGATGCTGGCTCTCTTCTGCCACTCCTCACGGTGCTTGGGTACGGCCTGCCGGATTTAGTGCGGATATGTAGGGTTTTCGGGCTCCGCTCCGGCGGAGCTCTCTCCTTAGGCGCCCATCTTCGTTGGCGCCAAGCCACGCCTCCCCGACTACTGCTTTTCTTAACCTAACTGTAATTTTACCCTTTAGAATGAACATTTAAAAGTGCTTTCAAGCCATTTTGCTTATTAGATTCATTAAAAAACTGTTCTTAGATAAGCGTTTGTTAGAAGTTTATGTAGAGAGAGATTTCTCTTTGAAATTTTTTTTCTAAGATTCCGCAGCTAGGCCAACATATTCTATGTTTGTGATGTAAAACATAGAATTTATAAGTGAGTAAATTTTTTTTCTTGTGTTTTTGCTGTTTTAGGTTGTAGAGAAATCCTATCCAGCAGAGCCTGTTGGTGTCGTGTGCCAGGTTGATGGGGTTTATCAGGTCGTGGAATACAGTGAGATTAGCCCAGAGATTGCACAAATGTGTAACCCAGATGGAAGTTTGACGTACAGTGCTGGGAATATCTGCAATCACTTCTTTACCTTGAACTTCCTTAAGACTGTGGTGAGGTAAGTGGCGAGATCAACGTAATGTTATTTTCTTTGACTGGGTTGGAAAGGAATGGGAAAGGCAATGGCTGAGAAAAGGAGTAGAAGCCATTGAGGTAACAACTCTCTAAATTGTTCTACCAAATCTTTTTTCCCTCTCACCTAACTGTAGACAGTCTTCAGTCGTTTTCCCCTTAGGTCCCCCTTCTGTTGATGAATACAGGCCCCAGCTAGGCCCGCAGAATACAAGGGTTCGCTGTCCTGTAACGAAAACTAGAAAGAAGTTGGCACGGAAACTGCAAGTACAAAGACAGAGTTTATTAACCCTTAAGGGTGGTCCTACAACCTATACAACACTCTTCACTATTGCATAGAGTAGCACAAAGAACTTGCGTACACGGTCCCCTTTTATACACAACAGAGGGGCTCATAAGTGGGTGGATACAACATGAAGCAAGGAATGTTGCCTTTTATGGACATTTTCGATACAGAATTAATATGTGGGCGGAGTTAACACACTCCTTAAGCCCGCGAAAACCTGGTCAAGCAAGGACTAACTGATAACAGATGTGGTCAAGTCTGGGCATGCGCCAGATGGACAAAGGAGCTATTTATAGACTGTTACTAGGCAGATAACGAGAGCAACTGACACGAAGATAGGACTTTTCTCGTGCTGAGCACGTGGAGACATGACAATACAAAATGGAGTTCAGACAATAGTCAACATAGAGGAAAGGAACTCAATTTAGACCGAACGAATACATGTTTTCAGCGGATGCTTAATCAAATCGCCGTTTCGGTTTCAACAGACGACCCTTTCAGCATTCGCTGAAGACATTCGGCTTATTGGGATAATCATCATATATGTCAATTTTCATCATCTCTTCCACCTCTTTGGTTAAATGTTTCTGACAGGTAACATTGGCAATAGCTTTCTTATCAGGTATACAGAATGACACACATAGAGAACAGAGTAAAGGACCACATTGGATACAAATGCAACAAGAAAACAGAATTGCTACAATAATGCAGAGACCAGTCAAAACCTTCCACCCCCACGCGGTGATCAATGCCCAAAACCATCCAGAAAAGGTCCAAGTGCCATTTTCTGTATGGATTTCAGCTGCAATTTTATGCAATTTATTGATAGCATTATAAACTGATGGCGTGTGGTCAGGAATAAACACACAACAACTACTTCCGATAATTTTACATGCTCCACCTCGGTCAGCTAACATAACATCTAATACCATACGATTCTGTAATGCAACAATTCTAGTAATTTGTAATTCTTCCGTGAGATTCTCAAGAGCAGCAGCGGTTTGATTTGTCACAGCCTCCACAACTCTTGTTAATCTTCGAACTTTCCTACTATTTAGGGCAGCTCCAACTAAGAAAAACAATCCTAAATTAAAATTAATATACTGCTGCAAGCTAGTATCAGTTTGATCAACGTCATCAATAGATAGAGTACGTTTATACCTATTTACAGTCACATTATTCAACAACTTCAAATCTTTATGATAAGATGCAGGTGCCAAGAATACAGGAGGTAATAGGAATGCTACATAACATACTCCGGACCAGCCGGCTGGCAAACGATAATAACCCTTATTCCCACATACGAAGTATGTGTTATGGGAAGCCAAGAAAGTACTATTATTCAACCCGTCAATGTTCAGGATAATAATACAGTCACTAACACCAACAGGAATATAACCCACACTCTGGACGCACAGGTCCGCTTGAGCTTGCGCCACTTGAATCACGAATCGGTCCTTCCCCACAGTGTCTCTAGTGTTCGTGAAAATGTAGGGGATCGATTCATTGTCTGGTCGATACTCTTCCCATTCCCATATTGTCCCATTCGCTTGTGGGTAGCCATCTTTATCTTGATGACATTCCCTATTAAGTCTGAAAAGTAATCGTCCCACTGTAGGTTTCCGCGTGGCAAAAAGCAAAGTGTACCATGCTCTACAAGAGCCATTATGAGAAAAGTGAAGAGGTATGAATGGCGTTCCTCCTTTCTTCTGATGAGCTGGCATCATACCACATATCCAACAGTTCGTAGCATTTGTAGCAACATGGGTATGATGCAACATCTGGATGAAAGTGTTATTCAAATAAGACTGACGATGCTTCAGTTCTTGATACGGAAGGGTATAAAAGTAGTGCTCCTCAGGCACTGGGGTGGTCAAAACAAGCAACTCGCGGGCAGGAGTCACATCCTCAACAAACCATGTGGTTATACCAACAATAGCCAAAATGATAATAAAGCTTGTCGCACAAAGAATCTTCTTCTTTTCCATCTTGTAATAAAGAGTCAATATCTTCCTGAAACTAAAAGGTTGTAAGAACTCTTCTCCTTAGGCAGCCGTTGATTTCTTCACCAGCGGGCCAAGACGGGTGTCACTACACTAATGCAGGGCTGATCCCCCCCCCCCCCCCCCTTGCCACATTGGCTCTCCGTTTCACTAACCTAAGGGCCGTTCTGACAACTTTGGATACAGCAGTCACTTCCTCGGTCTGAGGTGATATCTTCTTCCCCCAGGAATCGCTTGGTCCAGGAAGAGCTCCTCAGTATCATTCGGTTCCACAACACGGCCTTTCTCCGCAGTCAGGATTTCTCGATGGTCGGTCAACACGGCAGGCTCCACCAGACCTGGCGGCACTTTCCGACAGTGCGTGGAATGAATCCAGTTCTTCCGATTGGAAACTCGCACCGCTGTTCTTGTCGCCAACAAAACCTGCTCAGGACCCGACCACCTCGGCTCCAGACTGTTCGTCCTCTCAAACGCTTTGATTAGGACATAATCTCCAGGTCAAAGAGAATGGCCTTCACCAGTGGATCGGTCAGGGAGCGCTTCTCGAACCTGTTGATAAATGGAAACCAAATTATCAGTTAACTGTGCCAAGTAATCGCTCATCATTATACAAGGTATGTCATAGACTGATTTTGGCTTCGGTGTACCCCAAATATTCATTGGGCGTCCGAACACGATCTCATACGGAGTGAGACCGGTTCGAGAATGCGGTATCGATCTGATTGACAATAATGCCAGCGGTAAAGCATCTGGCCAAGTCAAAGAAGTCGAAGCTTGGATCTTCGCGATCTTAAGCTTCAAAGTACCATTGTACTTCTCAACTAATCCCGCAGACTGAGGGTGAAACACTGCATGAAATTTCTGGGAAACTCCCAGTCCTTTCAGTACATACTTAATAACGTCTGCTATGAAATGGGGTCCGTTATCACTCCACAACAGTCTGCAAACGCCATATCGAGGAAAAAACTCCTTCAGCAACACCTTAGCCGTAGTAATTGCAGTATTGTCTTTCGTAGGGTATGCCTCAACCCACTTGCTGAAGGCACAAACCACTACTAGAACATATTTCAGATTATTACAGCGTTCAAACTGAATGTAATCCATTTGCAATACCTCAAAAGGTGCAGTAGGCGTTGCAAATCCTCCTGCTGGAGTTCGTGTCCCTTTTCCAGGGTTGTACTTCAGACAAATCATACAAGTCTGTACCACCCTCTTTGCCGTACTAGCAATCTCTGGATGCTCCCAGACTTGGGTAAGCAATTTTACAATTGCGGAAGCTCCAACATGTGCTAGCCCATGTGCCATCTGAACCATAGGTTGTACAAAAGCTGTGGGTAACTTCCATCTGCTTATTTCTCCAACAACCTTCATCATCCAATTCTCCATCATTAGACCATTGCTCCCGTTCCTTATCGGAAGCGGTCCTCTGTATTTCCAGCACTTCTCTCCTTGCATCGTGCCATCTTTCTGCCTGCGACTTCACAACATACATTGCAGTAGCACCAGGCTGCATCGCAGTCCCTCGTGCCACCCGGTCTGCCAAAGCATTCCCTTCTCCAACTTTATCAACCACTTTCTTATGGGCACTGCATTTAATTATAGCAATCTTCTTTGGATATGTTAATGCAGTCAAAAGGTTGTGAACTAACTCTCCATGCATTATTTGTGCTCCATGTGACGTTAGAAACCCTCTCTCCTTCCAGAGTAGGCCGAAATCGTGCGCTACTCCGAAGGCATAGCGGCTATCTGTATAAACATTCACACACAATCCTGCACTGAGCTCACATGCTCGTGTTAATGCTATCAGTTCCGCTGCTTGAGCTGATTTCTGCGGTATGCGTGCTGTCTCCACTATTGTTTGCAGTGTGGTAATTGCATACGCTGCTGAAGTCGTACCATCTGGTAGCTTCAGGCATGATCCGTCCACCCACAGTTCTCCATCTACATCTGGAAAGGGCGTATCCTGGAGATCAATACGACCCTTTGTCTGTTCCTCAGTCACAAGAGTACAGTTGTGTGCTTTTTGTGCTTCAGACTGAGTTTCCGGGAACGGCAACAATGTGGCCGGATTTAACGTTACACACCTCTTTAACGTAATATGAGGAGCCAAAAGCATCAACTCGTATCCTGTTAAACGAGCACTGGTCAAATGCTGCGTCTTTGTCTGATTAAGCAGGGCATCAACAGCATGGGGGACTAATACCAACAGTTTGTGAGATAACACAATTCCCTCACTTTGGCATATTGACACAGCTGTCGCCGCAACCGAGCGAAAACAACCAGGCAATGCTCGGGCAACAGGATCAAGTACGGCCGAAAAATATGCACAAGGGCGCTGCTTGTCGCCGTGCATCTGCACTAAAACTGATAATGCACATCCATCTTTCTCATGCACATACAGTGAAAAGGGCTTCGTATAATCAGGGGTCCCTAACACTGGTGCTGAACAAAGAGCCTGTCGCAATTGCTGAAAGGCAATTTCACACTCATTTGACCAGGGAAAAGGAATCGGTGTGTCCTTTGTCAAAAGGGCTAACAATGGTTTAGCTATGTGTGAAAATCCTAATATCCATTGCCTACATAAAGTAACCAGACCCAAAAATGCACGCACGTCCTTCTGTGTGGAAGGCACTGGCGTGTCCAAAATAGCTTGAATGCGGTCCGGTGTGAGTGCACGCCCCTCCTTAGACAAAAGGTGACCCAAATAAGTCCCCTTTGGTCTCCAGAATTGTAATTTCTTCCTCGACACTTTGTGATTGTGAGATGCCAAAAAGGAAAGCAAGGATAACGTACTCTTCTCACACAGCTCAGGGGTGTCAGCCGCCAACAAGATGTCATCGACATATTGGATAAGGGCGACACCCCCGGGCAGAACAAAGGAATCCAATTGCCTTTTCAATGCTTGACTGTAAATGCTAGGGCTTTCTGTATAGCCCTGAGGGACTCTACAAAATCTATAAGACCTATTATTCAAAGTAAAACCAAAAAGGTATCGGCTATCAGGATGAATAGGGATCGAAAAGAAGGCATTTTTCAAATCAATAACTGAAAACGTGGTCGCCGTTGGCGGGACCAAAGTGAGCAACGTCGTGATATCAGAAACCACTGGATACTGAGGTATCACAATCTTGTTCACTTCCCTTAAATCTATGATAAACCTGTAAACCCTGGCATCCGTATCTTTCTTCAAAATGGGTAAGATAGGACTGTTGCAAACATTATAGGGAACTTCTTCCACTACTCCCACCTTAATCAAATCCTGCACAATCTGTATAAGTGCCTCCTCCCCCTCCTGGGAAATACGATACTGAGGGAGGCGCGGTAACACCGCACCCTCCTGGACACTAATGTGGACAGGCGGAATCACCATCTGTCCCACATCAGTATCCGAAGTAGCCCACAAAGTACGAGGGAGGGAAGCTAAGACAGTATCCTCTGCAACTACACACATACGTTCAGTCATAGGGTGATTATCGTTCAAGATCACACGCACTCCAGTAGGGGAGCAGCGGATCGTTGCTCTGAAGTACTTGAGCATATCAAGACCCATAATGTTGTCGGGCGTGTTTGGGGCAAGCAAAAACGGACAGGGTGCAGAAAAGCGGTCAACATGGAATGCAAGAGGTCGGGAAAGAGGGCTTCGAGAGAGTGTACCGTCAAACCCTACCGATGTAACCATTAAGCCAGATGGGGGAGCCCTCGGAACCAATTGTTTGGACAGCGCACTGCGGGTCGCTCCTGTATCAACTAGGAACCGATCAGTAGAACCCAAAACCTTTGCTGAAACATAAGGACCCTTCTGATCAACCGGCACTTCAACTGATTCCAACCCCCATCCAACGCAATCCTACGCATGCTGCGAATCATGGTACCCAGAGCGGTCAGTCCCAGACATCTGATACTGGTTTTGCCGATCAAATACATTGGGTCTATCTCGTTGCTGCGCGTTAGGTTCAAAACGAGCACGATCGTTAGAATTTCCTCTGAAATTCGAAAAGACCCCTCTACCTCTCGGTGGTCCCTGACCACGTCCCTGACGAGATGCATACAACGCCGGACAATCTCTGGCCCAATGACCCGACTGTTTACAATACGCACATTGATTTCTATTAACATCTGACCGACCCAAAGGGGGACCATAGAATCCTCCCCTACCTCTGTCGACACCCCGACGAGGCGGACCATACACTTGCGCTAACATCACCTTTGTTTTCAAATCTTTCGATTTCTTCTCCTCTTGCCCCTTCGCTTCTTGTTCCTGACGCTCATAGTACTGAGCTATAGTCAGGAGGGATGTCAGAGACGAGGTGGACCAAGAACTTTCACTCGCTTTTAAACGAGCTGCTATTTCCGGTAATAAATTCGCCACATATTTATCAACAAAAAGATGTCGACCCGTATCATCCGTAAGTGACTGACCACTAAAATCATGAAATGCCTCCTCAAAGCGCGTAAAGAAATCTGAAACTGATTCATCAACCTTCTGTTTACACGAGGCTAACATATTCCAGTCAATCTTTTTAGTGGGAATAATTGTTTTCAACTTGGTCAAAATAGCAGCGGGGAGATCTAAAATAATCTGAGGCGGTTTTTGCGCGGGTTTTCTCTCCCTATCCTCATCCTCAATCTCAGACCACTTAGCCCTGAAAGCGGCTTGATCATCCACCTTCCGCACAGATCGCCACATATCCGGTGGTAAGATAAGCCCAAAGAACAAATCTATATCTGCTAAAGTCATAGTACAAGAATTCAAGGCCCCTTCGACTTCTTCGTAAAAGGCCGCTGGATTCTTGCGGGGGTCAGGCAATGCATTCTTTAGTGCCATAACATCAGCCCTATGCCAGGGAGTATAAACCCAATTATACACAAAATATCCCCTAGCATCGGGGGAAGATATATCTGAACTGTTTCCTGCGCCTTTAGGTGGAACATACAAAGGAGCCGCCTCTCGCATTGGTTTAGTATGCACTAGTTCATCCTTATCTGACTGGGAGGAAGGCGGTTGGTCGTCGCCGATACGTGGATCCGACTTCTCCTCTTCGAAAGTGGTCAACTCCTTCTTTTTTTATTTCTTTTTTTTTGTTTTTTTAATTTTGTTTTTTTCACCAAATAAACATTATCAAACGTGAAAAAATTGTAAATTTCAGGCATCTATATTCAGTGTTTTGACTTGAGTGCACCTGCCGACATCTACCCAGTCGTTACTGGTCGCTTCTGCAATGTTTTACAGGCAGCAATGTACAAAGGGATGTACTTTGTGTGTGCGCGTGATTTGCTATGTCACGTGTCTGCATGCGCCCCATACCAATCAGGGGGAAACAGCCAGAGGCCACATCTGCCCGTTCATTCCTGGTCGCTTTTGCATTCACTGTCTGGTATGTGACTTCCTGGATCTCCATGCGTATTCACTTTACCAACCAGAGGCGCTTTATTCTTCCATATCTAACTTCTTAGACTTTCATAGGACTTTCGCTTTAACACCCCGCTGCCCTTTATTCTCCGGTATGTGACTTCTTACATTTTATGGCGTTTCCGTTTTAGCACATCACGGCACTTTACACTACTGTACTCCAAAGAAATGTCTACTTCTTACACCTCTAGACAGTACTACAGCTGCTTCTCTGATCCTACTGTAATTCCACATTATTGCTACTCTAGGTATTGCTGCAGCTGCTTCTCTCAAAAGTCAACTAACTATTCATTCCAAATCCTCTAGACAGTGCACACTACTGCTACCAACTCCTCTCGCCACCACCAGTAATTCTTACATACCAGTTGTAAATACACATACTTAGTCCACTACAAAGTGCTGCGCTATGTCTCTTTACATAATTCACTACAGTACTAACAAAAAAATATTAAGAAGATATTGTAATTACAATGCCAATAGCTCTAACTCTAACAAATGTGAGACCTGTTGCATTGCAAATGCTTGTTAACCGAGCAATAGAGACAGACTACTGAAACCTTGAATGTCTGTTTATTATATTTTTCCCTGCGGAGGCGGAAGTGTTACTTATGATTTCAATGGAGGTTCCTTTGTGTAGAGAAGTAGGATTACAGGTAAGAAACATTTCCTTTGCTTCAGGGGATCTCCATTGGTTAGCATAAGCACTTAATAGACTATTAAGCTCATCCCTAAAAAGGTGGTGGAAGAGGAAAAAGATGACCAATTCGTAACTAGGCAAACAGGTTTCTTAAGGAAGCTTGTCCTACTTGAGTATCTATTCTAGCATCTAAATCGAGACCATAGAGTCTCGTAAAGGTGTGAACAGACCTTTCTTTGGTTGTCTTGTAGATTTCCACAACAGGAACATTCCTCATTAAAGCAGCCATCCCAGATTTACCTCTGGGGAATGGGCAGTTGGATTACCAGCTAAGATTTTGTTTGCCTTATGATAGTCTAAAAGAATGGAAGAAACTATCCATCTGGATATAGATTGTTTCGATGAAGCTAAACCAGTACCTTACGGGACAAGTGGCTCACAAGGTTTCTATCGTAACTATGGGAGAACACAATACATGGGAAATAATATAAGAATAAGATAAGAACTGGTTGCTTATTATGGTCGGCGATGATGAGTTTAAAAAAAAAAATTAGAGTGAGCAGAAGGCTCTTCAGAACCACATCTTTGTGATGGCAGTAAGTGTATTTAAACACTTCCTTATGGAGCACAGTATTAGATTTTTTATTGATGTTTTTCTGAATATTGCTTTAATTGGTCTCTTTCCAGGGTTAGGAGGCTCACGCTCTTATTTGAAGTCTCGATGGGTATTCGTGAACACATTAGTGCCAAACGATAAAACATCCTGGCCAACCTCACTCACAGCAAAATAACATATAAACAGTGTCATATGTTTAGATGAACAAGCCTGTTCAGGCAACCTTAACTATCTTCTTGGTATAACTGGTATTTCCGTCCAAGTACAGAACCCTACACAGGGATCACATAATGAAATTAGGGGCAGAGGAGCTGCATAGTAGTGATAAGCAGAAAGGAAATTTAGAGATGTTTGGCTTAATTTGGTCATTTTGGAAACGTGAGGTGTTTAGGATGTGTGCCGTAAGCCTGGAGTGCAACATAGTTTACCTGGAAAATAGATATAGATTTTCCAGGACTGAGCAGATTAGTACTATGTTGATAGTCAGTAGAAAAATCAAAAACAGAAGAAACCAGTATAATTAAGTATTTAGTTCCTATGTATCATTCATGCAGCATTTAATGCATAGAGCGTTGTCAAATGCTCAATTGAAGTCTAGGATGTGTGTGTAATACAATGATGTCAGAAAACATGTTTGAGGCATGTGTGGCTGTAGATACGCATGCTGTGTGCATACTCCTGCTATCTAGTGTTGGGCCCAGAGTTGTGGAAGTTGTTTTTCTTTTGAAGAAGTCTTTCGAGTCACAATGTACTGTGACTCCTTCGCTTTCTGGTAATGTGCATGGTCATCAACTTAGTTGTTAGATTGTTTTATTTCTGCCGTCGGGTTTGAACGTGTGCTCCACTTCAACACCATCGTGGTAATCTGTATGGTTTACACAGGTTCCTACCCTCCGTTGGTTTTGATTCAATCGAGTTTCTCTTTCCCGTTCGTGTAGGGTTGACGTTTCCTGCTACGACCAGGCAACTCTCCTTCGACTGTGGCCCCAGATGGGCCTTTGCCCTTCGGGCCGCTCTCTCTCCCGTCTCTTGAATGCCCCCTCCCTCGTGGTGATGGAATGGATGCCTTTTTGCTACTGTCCTCGCTACCACGAGGAATATCCTCGGAGTGATCTACATCAGGTTTGTAATTTGTGTCTGTCTGCTGAGCATAACGATGTTGCTTGCAACGCCCGCTGCTCCTTCTGTTCTAAGAAAGCCCTCTGTGACTGTCGGGCCCAACGCCTCAGGGTGCCACGTAGGAGCGGGAATGACACCTGGACCTTTTCAGCTCCGAGGACATGGAGGGGGAACAGCATCCACAAGGGTTGGCTGCAGATGAGGTGATTTTCTCCCCTGACGACAGCTCCAGCTCCGATCCGGAGATCAAGCCTTATTTCTCAAGCCCAGCCAGCCATGAGGACTGTACTAACCCATAGCAACGACATCCATAGAAAGTAGAACAGCCTCTTCCAAAGGGTCGCCAGCCACTCTGGGTCACCAGTGAACGACTGCCTGGCCGCCACTACCTTCAGGCCATGGTCAGCACTGCCCATCATCTTCGGACGCAATGTCAAACTACAGCTCGGTGCCAAACAAACCATCAGGCAGACTGCTTTGGCACCCCCTGTGCCTACCCGAGAGCCGAGCCAATCCAACCCTCTGATCCGTCAACTTCACTGTTCAGAATCGGCATCAAAGCCAAGATCCTGGGTGCAGAGTAGTAAGACCGGACACGTCTCGGAGACAGTCGAGCCCATGCTCCATAAACTTCAGGAGGAGATTAACACCCTTCAAACACCTAATGATACATCCCCCACACAGGTGGGATACGCACTCGCCCTCCGGGATCTGCTGCCCAACCATCTAAATGGCAGCTGGACAAGGGAGGCTTGGACATGCCACCTCCGCCCAACAGTCCTCTTTCAGAGGATACTTAAGAGGGTCTTACTGAGGTAACAATTCAAAAGCCAGGGGTAAAGGTGGCTCCCCCAATAAGCCCTGACTTCTCTCCTCTCCCATCAAAGGCTACTCAGGAAAAGAGGTCCAAGAGCACCTTCTCAAAGGGGCCATAGAACTAGTCCCCTACCATCAGCAGGGCATGAGAGTATACTTCTGTACTTACTCATTCCCAGAAAAGATAGTTCTCTTTGACCCATTCTGGACCTCAGGCCCCTTAACAAATGCATTCTTTTAGAGCACTTCCACATGGTTCCTCTTCAGGATGTCACCCGCTGCAACAACAAGGCTACTTCATGGCCGCTCTCGACCTAAAAGGTGTGCTTATTTCCACATAGCAATGCACCCACACATTGCCTGTATCTCAGGTTTGTATTCAGCAGAAAGCTTTACCAGCTCAAGGTGCTCCCCTTCGGGGGTCACCACTGCACCCATGGTGTTCACCAAGTGCCTTGCAGTGGTGGTTGGTCATTTGCACAGACTGGGAGTTCATGTGTTCTCCGATCTGGAGGACTAGCTCGTCAAAAGTGCCACTGTCGTGAACACACACTGCTCACAATAATCCTTCTTCACCAACTAGGGTTCCCCATCAACGCTACAAAATCCCACTTCCAACCCTTCCAGATAAGGCGCTATCTGGGGCCAGCCCTCAACTCGGAAGTTGGCATGGCTTATCCAAGTGCTTCCAGGCATTAATCTTTCTTCGAACCAGGCCACCAAGTCATAGTCAGGTCAGTTATGTGTGTCTTTGGCATGATGGCCTCCTGCATTGCAATAGTACCCCATGATAGGTTACACATGGGTCTGTTGCAGGAGTGCTTGGCGCACCAGTTGTCTGAAGCAGAGGGTCATTGGGACAATCTAGTGTTGATCAGCCACCCCAATTGTGGCTCTCTGTAATGGTGGAACACCAACAACCTGTTGCAGGGGTGGCCTTTTCTTGACCCAGTTTCACAGAGCACCATTACAATGGTAGTCTCCCTTACTGGATGGGGTGCGCACTTACAGTATGTGACTGCCCAAGTCCAGTGAGAACCCACACAACAGGGTCTCCACCTCAATTACCTGGACCTAATAGCTGTTCACCATGCATTTGAAAGCTTTCCTTCCCCGCTGATTGGCAAAGTAGTCCTCATCAAGACGGGCAACATGACAGCCATGTATAAGCTGCAAAAGGGTACCAGATCTCTTCTCAAGACAGACAACATGACAGCCATGTATTAGCTGCAAAAGGGTACCAGATCTCCTCAGCTCTTTCACCTAGCTCAGAGCTTCTGGCGGTGGTCTGTCCTTTACCAGATCCATCCTCAAACAGAGTACCATCCGGAAGTGGACAACAACTTTGCCAACCTCCTCAGCACGATGCAGCAACAAGTTCACGAGTGAGAAACACACACACACACACACACACACACACACACACTCACTCACTCACTCACTCACTCACTCACTCACTCACTCACTCACTCACTCACTCACTCACTCACTTTAGTGTTGGGGACTCCCAGAGATCTCTTCGCCACGACCAAATGCCAAAACTTCACCTCCAGGTTCCCACAGTCTAGAGCAGAGAGATTCAAACTATTTGACAGCGAGACCTCTGTGTCACACTTTTCTAGGCATAAGGACCTCCCTTCTGACAAAAATTTCTAGAACCTGGTACTCATCATCGACCGCCATAAACGCCCCCAATTCCCACAGCTAATAATTTATACGGTGGGGAAATAATATTAAACTGTGCTTAGCAAACCGAAGGTCCTTGATCGTGGGGGTGTAATCAAAGGTATGGCTAAAAACAAAGGGTCTCATTTATGAGAAAGTGGCGTAGAGTAGTGTCGCAAGTCTTCCTGCGGTGTTGCCCTATGCCAATGTGAAAGGGCAGGAATGCACCGTATTTATGAAATATGGTGCATTCCTGTCCTTTTCACTTGCGTTGGTGCACAAATTGCTGAGCTGCAAAATGCAGCGCACAAGGGAAGAGAAAAAAACGACGAGAAATGAAAACATTTCTCCTCGTTACGCATCCCCTGTGGAGGCTTCCATTTCTGGAGCTGCCCCAGGTGTACGTGATTTTATAAATATGGGGCAGCATCAACATCCATGGGCGTTGCGTGGGAACCCCACGCAAAGCCCATGTAATACCGCCTTGATGCAGAGTAAGAAAAAGACAAACAATTGATGAACGGAATGCAGAACAAATCAAAACCTTCACCCCCCAGACCAGAGATCTGGGTTAAATCCATCATTCTTTTGCTCACTATGCCACCCCAGTTTAGACCTGGCCATATGCAAATCAGTCTTGACCCTGTGCCTCATGGGAGCAGTCCAGCCCGAACTGCCAAACCAGGTCCTCCCTGGACCGGAAACAAGCATCCTAGGACCGGTTTCGGGGTTTCACCCCTCTTCAGCCAGGATAGCTTGATTCCAGTGGCACAGTGGGCCCAGGATCCACGTCTGGGCTTGGCCGTACAGATTGAAGTCCTCTGGTGTAGAGGCAGTGCACTACCGATGAGTCAGTCCGAAATATCTGCTTTTGCTTTTCCTCCTTTCCCACTACTTCGGTTTGTGGTCCGAAGGCTTTGGCAGACGTCCATCACCCTCATCCTGGTGGCCCCCACCTGGGCAGGCAAACCATGGTTCAGCACCCTCCTCGAACTCTGTGGCTTCGCATGAAAGGCTCCCCAACAAGCCAGACCTTCTCACACAGAACCATGGAGAAATCAGGCACCCACACCCCAGGTCTCTCGATCTTGTGATCTGACCTGAAGTCCTAGAATTTGAGTACCTCAATCTTCCACCCAAATGCATGAGCATTCTGAAAGAAGCACGCAGGCTTACTACTCGTGCCTGTTCACTGGTAAGTGGAAGAGGTTCGTCTACTATTGTCCTATCAGAAAAATTGACCCCATAGCAGTCAGAGTTCAAGATATTTTCTTCTACCTACTTGAGAATTCCAGTCATTAAAGCCTTTTTGGAGAGTATCAAGAGTCATTCCTCCTCGGGTCCCACCAGCCCGACATGGAACCTCAACATTGTATTGATGAGACTCATGGGCCTTCCCTTCAAACCTCTCCACTCCTGTCCCCTCCAGTTTCTCTCTTGGAAGGTAGCATTTCTGATCCCCATTGTTTCACTCGGGTGTGTCTGTGAGCTTCAGGTACCAACCTTAGAAGAAGCTTTCTTCCAAAACACAGGGATATGGTTGTCCTCCGCACCAGCCCCAGATTTCTCCCTAAGGTTTTCTTACAGTTCCATCTTAATCAATTCATTGAACGCCCCCTGTCCTTTCCCTCAACCTGACTCAGTTGCGGAACGGGCTTATCATACCTTAAATGTTAAACTAGCCCTCATGTACTATATTGACAGAGCTAAACCCTTTAGGAAGACACAATAACTATTTGTTTTCTACTCCAAACGCCACAAAGAGAAGGCCCTATCTAAATCAGGCTTTTAAGATGGATTGTAAAATGCATCCAGACATGCTATACTAAAGCTAAAAGGACCTTGCCCGAGCCCACTCTACTCGGGGAAAGAAGGAGCCTCTATGGCCTTCCTGGGAAACATTCCTATAGTGGACATTTGTAAAACCGCTCTCTGGTCAACCACATACTTTTACAAAACATTATTGTATAGATGCGCTAGCCTGCCAACAAGCCAATGTTGGTCAGGCAGTTTTCTATGCACTTTTTCAATCTACTGCAGCTTCCTCAAGCTAACCACCACTTTTATGAGAGGACTGCTTTGCAGTCTATTCACAGCATGTATATCTACAGCCGCACATGCCTCAAATGGAAAATGTTACTAACCCTGTAAGCATTTGTTCATGGCATGAAGTACTGTTGAATCGTATGCGCCCACCCTCCTCTCCAGATACTTGTGGCTGTTACAGCCAACTTTCTTTCTCACTTTCCTCCTTCTTTGCATGGACAGCTCTCTACCCAGCGCTTTGCTTCACATTTCATCCTCACCTGCCGTGCGGTAAAACAGTTAAAAAATGGAGTCTATGACCATTTACATTACCAGCAAGAGTCATCTTCCCAGTATCTCATGACTCTAAAGACTTCTTTGAAGAAACACAACTTGCACACATCCGGGCCCACCACTAGATGACAGGAGTATGCACAGCATGCGAATCTACTGCATGACATGCCATGTACAGATGCTTACTGGGTAAGGAACATTTTCTATTTTTACATATGAAAGGTACTGAAAACACTTCAAAAGAAACACAACCTGGAAACTTGAAAAGATGTTTTCATAAACGTTGGCTCTGAAATTTGTGAAATGTGTGACGTATAATTGAATGTAACATTTTGTTTTTTCTTGTTTCTTCTTGCCCCCTTACCTGAAAAGGGAAATGGAACATCTACTGAAGCCTCACGTGGCCCTGAAGAAAGTTCCTTTTGTCGATGAGGAAGGCAATCTGGTAAAACCTGTCAAAGCGAACGGAATAAAGATGGAGAAGTTTGTGTTTGACGTGTTCCAGTTTTCTAAGTTAGTGGCCTGAAGGAAAATCTTTCCCCATTGCTTTCAAAATTATTAAATTGGCCCGCAGCGAGGGTGCTTTTTGTTAAAGAAATGTATTAATTTATAGGTTTTTGGTACGTGCTATTCCACCCGAAGGAACCATAGCATTGAGATTGAAGAACAGAAAAATTGTATGGAAAAACACTATTTAAACTGGTAAAGCAAGGGCTTTCATGCATTCCAAAATGTCTGTAGAATATGCTCAGCTAATGCATGGGGATTCAATTGAATGACTACTGTCACCGAAACAGCCCTACCACCATTCCTAGTGTGCTTCACTTTGGGTACCTGAAGAAGATATGCGTTTTGAAATCTTTAAACCTTTGTGGACTATACCAGGAAGGGTGCACTGTAAGCGGTATCGTTGATCTCGCATGCAAGGTTTTATGCACTAAGCAAATAATCTTAATACAACCTTTGCATAACGGGGAGACAAAGAAGGGAGTCAAGTGTTGGGTCACATGATCATGCTTTGCCAAGCCTGTGACTGTCCTGTCTGCTGCATATTACTAGTTGCAATGGTCAGAGAAGGAATTTGCACAAGGTAGAGGGCGTTACAGTAATCCACGTGTGAGAGAATAAAGGCATTCATTGTTTTAAACTTTTGAGAGCAGGAAATGCAGTTAAAAATACCTTTCCAAATGTTTAGATGGTAAAAGCATGAGCTTTACTGCTGTTCTAAATTTAGGTGTGTGGGTTCGCTGCTCGTCACATTTGACCCTAGGGTTCTTCATACATTACACTAGTTTTGGGGCAGTCACCCAGTACTTGTCGCCTTGTCCTTTTGTGAGGATCCTGGAGCATTGAGCTGGTCAGTTTTTGGCCTTTTCTAGAAAACCGATTTCACTCGATGTCTTTGACTGCTGGCTATCTTTTCTAGCTGTTTTCTGACTTTTGAGAACAATTTCCTATCATGAAATGCCAGCATTATTCAACAACTTAACTTCCTGTGGGAAGAAGATGTCCAAGTCTCATCCACACTCTGTATTGTGTGTTTGCCATCCTCACACAATCTAGATAAGTATTACAACTGCCAACACTTCTCTGAGAGGCTACTTCAGGACAGTGAGAGGATCAAGCTACATGCCTTGAAGGAGAGGGGAAAGAGATCAACAAGTGGCCTTGAAGCAGCCATGCTTTCAAAGAGCCCTCCTCTTGTGACAGATCTGAACACCGGGGCAGACAGAGAAAGGAAGACATTGCTCTACCTCGCCGTCGATGGAAAATGATTTCCGTCAAGGCAAGAACATGATTGTTATCCTACGGCATCTCGATCAGCGTCGAAAAAGCATAGACAGCATGCGGCGACATCGAAGGGCAATTCGCTGTTGAGGCAATCAGCGCTTATGTTGACGAAAGACAAGTCGACGTCAAGCCCTCTCGCTGTAGCAGGCTGGGAAGACGTAAGACTTGCAAAGCATAAGTCGATGCCGAAAAGTGGACTTGGGTCGACACCGAGAAAGTTCCCACATCGCCATTTGGCGACTAACCTGCAACGGTCAGCGTTCAGAACCCCACCGCCGTCTGAGCATAGACTGTCTGTTGAGAGCGTTGCTGCCATACATCTGCATGTCGACGTCGAGAACTCCGCTGATTGGCCATAGGCGATCGGCATCAAGAGCATCCCCTTCTGCGTCACAGACTCCAAGATGTCGCTCAGCATCGAGAGTCCCTATGTCGAGACTTAACTCCCCGCATCTCTCACCGCCAGGGGAGAGATGGCAAATAACTATTTCACCGCAGAAAAATCCTGCGACGGCCACCACAACGCTCAGGCTCCCTTCACTGTTGACGGAGACACAGGGAAGACTGAGATCGACGTTGAAATCCAGATTGTCTACGGTGAGAGAAATAGCCTTCTCCCCAGGCATCAGTATCATACAGATCACACCGGTTCCAGAAAAGCAGAAGCCTCCTATCATGTCTCACCTGGACGAGTGGAAAAAAATCACAAAAGACAAGTGGGTGCTCAATATTGTGCAAAATGGCTACTTGCTCAGATTGAAGTACCCACCTCCAACAATACCACCTCGGGGAACGTCTGTCCATCAACACCTTTTACTTCAGACAGAGGTAAATACTCTGCTTCAATAAGGCGTCATAGAGGAAGTTTCTTTACCCCAACAACGGCAAGGAATTTACTCACGTTACTTCCTGGTTTTGAAAGAGGGTCCAACCCAGGAGTACAGACCCATACTAGATTTAAGACGCTTAAACAAGTGTATCCGCAAAGAGATTTCGGATGCTACCGCTGCACCAAATCTTTTCCCTAACTCCATCAAGGGGAGTGGATGTGCGCCATAGACCTTCAGGACGCATATTTTCAACTTCCAATTTAAAAAACATCGGAAATTCCTGAGGTTCCAGGTAGCTTCGGAGCACTTCCAGTACAAAGTCCTCTCATTCAGCAACCCACACGTTCTTGAAATGCATGGCAGTAGTAGCTGCTTTTCTACGCAAGCAGAAGATCTTCTTCTAGCTGGTTGCTGAAAAGTTCATCACTCGCTCTGCTGCAGAAACACCTTTGTTAGAGTGTTAGGCCGTTTAGGCCTACGGATCAATGACAAATTCTATTCTCAACCCAATTCAAAAGATCCATTATCTGGAGGCTACTCTGGATACCGTAAGCGCAAGCTGGTGTCCTTCAGAGGAGAGGTTATCCTCAATAACCATCAAGTGCCACACACTCTTCCTCACACACCTTCCCACGGCCAGACAGGTGGCCTCCCTTCTGGGCTCCATGGCTTCCTGCATCTTCATTGTCCCCGATGCTAAGCCGCAAATGCGCCCTGCCTCCAGCAGGCTTTGGTGGATCAGTGGTCACAGATCTCGGACCACTGGGAAGACACAGTGGCTCTACCTCAGGTAGCCAAGGATTCACTCAGATGGTGGATGAAATGTTCTCACCTGCTGAAAGGAGTTCCTTTCCATCAGGATCTTCACAGCCAGATGATTATCACAGACTCTTCCCTTCAGGGTTGGGGAGCTCACATGGGTCCTCTCCACGTGCAGGGGATTGTGGTCAGAAGCAGGGAAGAGATCTCATTTCAATATGTTAGAACTGAGAGCAGTATATCTTGCACTCAAGTCATTCTTCCCTTCCACCCAGACACGCCCCCTGTTGATTCAGATGGACAACACCACAACTATGTATTACTTGAACAAACAGGGAGGAACTAGGTCGAGACCCCTCTCGCAGGAGGCTCAAGCCATATGGAAGTGGCTGTTCGCAAGGAAGTTGACCATTTCTGTGATTCATCTCCCAGGTACTGTCAACGTTCATACAGACTCAATTAGTGGAAACTTCGTTGAAGCTCACGACTGGGTGCTAAACAACGAAGTCGCAAAGGACATCTTCCAACGATGGGGAGTTCCAGACATTGACCTGTTTGCGGATGCAACAAATGCAAAATTCCGCGTCCTCGCATCCAGGTTTCATCAACTAAGCTCCAAAGGGAATGTACTTTTGATTGAATGGTCAGATATTACTTTACGCTTTTCCACCAATTCCGCTCATTCTTCTCGTGATAGCAAGTTCTACAGAGCCAAGACTAGAGTGATCCTGATCGCACCAGAGTGGCCTTGCCAGTGGTGGTACCCGGAACTTCCTCATCAATCCGAGACCCCACACAGGAGGTTACCGTGCTGTTTGGACCTACTATCTAAACTTGGGGGGAGGAGGGGAAGGTGTTCCACCCAAACCTTGCATCTCTGAGATTGACCGCATTGCTCCTGAGGTCCTCCGGTATGGACATCTAGGTTTGTCTTCAAACTATATGAACAATCTTAGAGGCTAGGGGACAATATACGAGAAAGTCGTACGCTTTCAAATGGAAGCGGTTCTACATATGGTACAATAATGGTTATGATCCCATTCTGCGGCAGGAGCAGGTGATTCTACTCTTCCTACTGTATTTAGCCAAATCTGGCCTTCAGTTTTCCTCTGTAAAGGTTAATTTGGCTGCTATTACAGCATACAGAAAATCTCCCACACAGGTTTCCTTTTTCCAGATGCCTGTGGTTAAGGAATTTCTTGAATGGTTGAAGAAAGTCTATCCACCAATTAGATCTCCCTCTCCTCCATGGGCACTCAATGTGGTCCTTTCTAAATTGATGGGTCCCCCATTCAAACCTATTCATAAAGCGTCCCTGCAGCATTTGACAGTCAAGACTGCTTCCTTAGTGGCAAATAACTCTGCTCGCAGAGCGAGCGAAGCACAAGCTCTGTGTTGTAAAAAACCTTATCTTATTTTGCATGCTAACAGGGTGGTCCTTAGAACTCATCCTAGTTTCTTACCTAAGGTGGTCTCTGATTTTCATATTAATCAAGCTATCACTCTTCCTACTTTTTTTTACGAACCCTTCCAGTCCTTCTGAGAGGGCTCTGTGTGATATAGACTTCAAAAAGGTGCTCGAATTCTATCTAGACAGAATCAAGGATCTAAGAAAATCAGACTGTTTGTTTGTGAACTATGGTTCCATGCGTATTGGCCTTTCATCTTCCAAACAGTCCATCTCTGGATGGATAGTCTCCTGCATTACATTGTCTTCCAGCTGGCTAATAAACAACTCCCTGGTAAACCAAAGGCTCATTCCACCAGGGGAAAGGCCTCTACTATGGCCCTCCTCAAGAATGTACTGATTGCAGAAATATGTAAAGCTGCCACATGGTGATCAGTACACACATTTGCTCGCCACTATTGTTTAGACTCTGACGGATGCTCAGTTTGGGCAGGCCTCTTTAAGGAACCTGTTTGGATACATTTTGCTTTGAGTGTCTTTTTTGTCACTATACTGGTGTTCATCCGCAGGATTGTCTGGGATGGGCTTGCTGTTCTATTCAGAGCTTATGACTATTGGAGAGTATTCCCTGGAAGAGAATAAGTTACTTACCTGTAATCCTAGTTCTCTTCCAGGTGTATACTCATCAAAGTCCTAAACAACCCACCCACCTCCCCGGACGAATACCTTTGGTTTAGTAGTATTTTCTTTCTTCATGATTCCTACACATGATGGTACGCCGTAAAAAAAGACCTGACCTAACTGTCACCTGTGGGCCATGATGGGAGCAGGATGGTCTTGGAGGTCTTAAAGGCACGGCACCAGTTTGATTACTGTTGTGGTTTTCTCTATGCAGCCAATGGGCCTGCTAATACTTTGCATTTTTTTGTAAATAAAAGGCTATGTTGAAACGCCAAAGGAGTGCATGTTCTATGTTACATAAATGCTATATAGATATATTTTTATTTTAAATGAAAAATCCAATGCAATTTTGGCATCTAAGCCTATTGGATGGTTTAGGCACACCATTGTAATGCCTATTCGCGCATGTCCTGCTGCATTCCAACTACACCATCACAGTGCCGTTTGGAGGTGGTGCATGCCACTTTACAACATCGACTGCTGCGGCCCTTGTGGCAGGCCACACCAGAACACAGAGACACACTTACCGCACTTTCTGTACACGGACATGTCCGAGACACCCCGTTCCCTTTGCCGACTAAGCACACCCCTGCGCTGACCTGTGTACCCCGGACCAACACACGCCGGTTGTACATGCAGGAGGATGCGTGCGTAGCTACATGTCTAGGCTCACTGCCAAAGCTGAGGTGACAGCACACTGTGATATTGCAGGGCTCGTGCCTATCATGCTAACACAATGACCACAGGGACACACTCGCTCAGATGCGGGTTTGGGGGGCATTGGTGGTCCTGAAGTTGTTGCGATGAGTCTTGTGGCCCTCATGGGTATCCCTGTATCATGCTCATTGACTCTATGGCACCTGTGGGTGTTCTGGTGTGGCTTTTGGCTGTGTTCCCTTTCATGGTGCAGGTAGTTGTCCTGCTTAACACCAGCAGAAAGCAGGTGTAAAATCCTTAGTGCGAACGTGTCTTATCGCAGGAATTTGTTTCGCATTGCAATTGGTGTGAAAGTTGTGATGTGATTTTTTTTCGTGTGCAGAACAATATACGAACTGAGCAGTGCATCTCGTCCAGATCCAGCACCTGACGCACTATTCCCAATCAATATAAATACAATGAGATTTCTTAATAGATTTTGTGTGTACACTGTAAGTGCAGCCAATACCTCGGTGCAATTCAATACAGGATTTTAGTATTTAGAATAAATCGGAAAGGTGCACCTCGTGTCTTTTTGCACAGGAACGGCTACTCTCCATTTCATTATCAGCACTTTAACGGAAGTAAAGTTGAGATAAATCTAACACACTATTTAGAAGTTGGTGCAAACTGCAGATATCACCAGTATTCCAGCGATAAGTCCCCCAAAATTTAACACCATGGTGGACTCCATCAAATAACAGTAATAAGAACAAGAAAGAGTCACACAGCGGTTAAGAGAACAACCAAAAACGTTATTAATTTTTTTGTTCAAACTTTATTTTTTACAATAATAAATATATAAACGATAAACTATTTTCAAACTTTATTTTTTTAATAACATATATATGAACAATAAACTAATAAACAAAATGTAACAACAATAATACAAAACAACAAGGCGGAACACTCCTGTGGGAATCATGCATGTCGACGACAGACCTGGAAAATCAGAAAGATTGTTAAAAAAAACCAACATGGTATTCTCAACAAAATACCACAAGAAACAAATCACAGATATATAAAATGCATACAGCTAACAAAATTTTATAAGTTTAACTTACAAAAACTGTAAATATTGCTGCTTTAAAATATTTACCGAATCTGAGGAATTTTTTTTGCAGAAGGCACCACGCCCACAACGTTTTTCTTCAGTGGTGAGGACATTTTTTACTTTTCCCAAGGGGCAAACAAAGACCAATGCCACCTTCATCACTCGCAAGATTTGCCAAAGAGTTCTGTTACGAGGGGATCCTAACAAAAAATACTTGTGCGGCACAGCAAGTATGATGAAACACCTAAGGACCCTTCATCCAAAACAATCTTGCACGAGAAGAGTGCAAACAGATGAGAAACACTCCTGTTCTGTATCTATAAAAAAGAATCACAAATAAATGCATATTAATAACTTTCACATTTATACTATTCCATTACTGTACAAACACATTTTATATAAAAACTGACTAAGAAACTATAGCCCTGAACCACAAGTGTGACGATCGTTAAAACACTACATGCATAGTGCATACTACTTTGAAGCAGTTCATGCCTTAAAGCCTACCTCACTAAAAGACTACATGCTAACTGACTAAATGATTACAGTACTATAAGGAGACACACTGGGTGAGTGACAGGGTGTTTGCTAGAAGAGTATGAATACTAACTAGGGAATTGAAGATGTGTAGGCGATTAGAGGACTGCATCCATACTGCATAGGCATTTAAAGCAGTCCATGTGCTAAGGCCTGGCTCACTGCATCACTACTTGGGTACTGACTGAATGATTAGAGTACAGCAAGGAGAGTGCCTAGCTGAATTTATAAGTGATAGGCTTTTCGCACAGGGAATGGATTAGTACTTGGTACTGAATGGGTCACTAGAGGAGTGCAAAGGCAGTGACAAGTACTGACTAGGAAATTGAAAGTGTGAAAGACAAGTGTCTAGGTGGTTAGAAGACTGCATGCATAGTGCATAGGGGTTTGAAGCAGTCCATGTGCTAAGGCCTGGCTCAGTGCATGAATACTTAGGCACTGAGTGAATGATTAGAGTACTGCAAAGATAGTATCTTGGTGAATTTATAAGTGTTTGGGTTTTAGCACAGTGAATGGATTAGTACATGGTGCTGAATGGGTCACTAGAGGACTGCAAAGGGAGTGACAGTGTATTTCCTGGAAGTGTATGGATACTGACTAGGGAATTGAAGGTGTGAAAGACAATTGTGTACGTGGTTAGAGGATTGCATGCATAGTGGATAAGGGTTTGAAGCAGTCCATATACTATACTATCTGGATGAGTACTTGGGTACTGACTGAATGATTAGAGTACAGCAAGGAGAGTGCCTGGGAGAATTTATTAGGGTTTGGCGAAGTGAATGGATTAGTACATGATGCTGAATGGGTCACTAGAGGAGTGCAACGGCAGTGACAGAGCGTTTGCTGGAAGTGAACGGATACTGACTGGGGAATTGAAGGTGTGAAAGACAAGTGTGTAGATGGTTAGAGGACTGCATGCATAGTGGATAGGGGTTTGAAGAAGTCCATGTGCTAAGACCTGGCTCAGTGCATGAATACTTAGACAGTGACTGAATCATTAGAGTACTGAAAAGAGAGTGTCTTGGTGAATTTATAAGTGTTTGGGTTTTAGCAAAGTGAATGGATTAGTACATGCTGTTGAATGGGTCTCTAGAGGACTGAAAAGGAAGTGACAGGATGTTTCCTGGAAGTGTATGGATACTGACTAGGGAATTGAAGGTGTAAAAGACAAGTGTATAGTATGGTAGAACACTACATGCATACTACATAGACATTTGAAGCAATCTATTTGGTACTTAGAAACTGACTAAATAATCAGACTACTTCTAGGACAGTGCTTAGGTAAAACTTTTAAATTTTCAGTTCTGCCACAGTGAACAGAATAGTACATGGTACTGCACCTTAGTGTCAAACCCTGACTCATTTTATCAATGCATAAGCAAAGACTAGCTTCTAATGCTACTAAAACTTGACAACATGAGATGTTTTAAATTGGTTATCTGTCAGCAAATGCACGTTACCAAATGCTTCTCTCACAGTGGTTCCCAAATGCACACAGACTCAGTGTGATTCTAGACCACAACCACTATACCTAGGCGTTTACCAAAAATCATTCACTACTGTGGAAGTGGTAAGGGAACTGCACACAATCTTCATATTTCAGGACTGCACTTTTATGTCCAAGCCTAACTCATATAATCAAAGCATAAGCAAAGACTGGCTTCTAATGCTACTAAAACTTCACAACATGACCGGTTTTAAAACAGGTATCTGTCAGCAAATACACGATGTTGCCAAATGCTTCTCTCACAATCCTTACCCAAATGCACACAGACTCCGTGTGATTTTAGACAAGCAACACTATCCTAGGAGTTTACCAAAACTCATTCACTACAATGCAAGTGGTAAGCGAACTGCACACAATCTACATATTTAAGTACAGCACATCAGTGTCAAAGCATGACTCATTTAATTAACGCATAAGCAAAGACTGGATTCTAATGCTACTAAAACTTCACAACATGACAAGTTAAAACAGTTATCTGTCAGCAAATACACAATGTTACCAAAAGCTTCTCTCACAGTGGTTCCCAAATACACACACTCACTGTGTAATTCTAGACAAACAACACTATCCCTTGCACTATACCAAAACACATTTCTTCATCTAGAAGTAGTACTACATTTTACTATAGAAACATAACATAACTCATTTCACAAATTCATAAACAGTGACTGGTTTCTAATTCTACCAAAATATAAAAACAGCACAGTTATCAGTCTACAAACACATGAAAAACACAAATGCTTATCACAGAATGGTTTCTACATGCACACACATTGTAGAGAAAAAAAGTACTCCCTACACTTTAGCAGGAGAAATACATTAGTCTGATTAAAATCAAAATAGTCTACATACATCCCCTCACAATTAAATAACTCATCTTTCAAGTTCTTTTGTAGATTAAGAAGTATATCAATCCCTCACCATATTTTCTTTTACAGAATCTCTGCACTGTGCACCTCTCAGCAAAAACAAAGAATGGAAAAGTTTCCCTTTCATTTTCCACACATATACATGTAAACATCAAATCACAATCCTTCACACATAAACTCAAAAGCAAATACACATTTCTATTGGTTAAACATTTCAACCCTTTCCAACTGAAATACATTTCAACCCTTCCCCCAATCTGCCTTCTGCTTGTTACCATAGACACAAGTCATGGAACACTGCACTGAGCTCACAGGTCACAAGTTCAGCACACAATGTTCCTACACAAGACAGGAAGTGTGCGTGACATTTCAACATATCAGCTTATCATATATAATGTTCCTTACAATCTGTTTTTGTTAACCAATAAGAATCATACCTTTAAAAAACAGAAATATACACCCTACCTTTCAGTGTAGAAAGTAGTCATACAACCAATGATTTCTTGTCTTTTTTCAAAAAACATTGCCGTGGATCCGCGCACCCAACGCGTGAGAATCTGTGCACCCAACGCGTTAGGATGCGCGCACCGTGCGCGTATTCCGCCTTTTTTTTTTTTAAAAAAGGGGGGCCCCAGGGGGTCCTTCTGGGACCCCCTAAGCACCTCTAGAGGGTCAGAGTATTTCCACTCTGCCCCCTTTATATGTTTTACACAGTTATTCCCCTTGCTTCCTCAGCCTCGCTTCTACCGAGGCAGAAAATGGCCGCCAACAGTTCCTGGTTTCGAATGTAGAGAGACACTCGACAGCCAATTAGCATTCAGCGCGCGATCGGGAGGGTGCGCGCTCGGTTCGGGGAGGGTGCGCTTATGGTGCGGGTACGGTCCGCGGATCCTCCGCGGCCATAGATATCACTAACTTTTTTACCCTAATTTTCTCAGGAACTATTGAACGGATTCACACCATATATGCAAAAGGCACAAGTCCGAACTGAGGACTACCTCTTTGCCAAATTTGGTGTCATTCCGTTCAGCGGTTCGGGCTGTAGCTGCGACGACAGATCCTATGGGAAATTGTATAGGGAAAATGCGTTTTGGGACCCCCCTTTTTCTCGGCCCCCGCTTGACGGATCACCGCAAAACTTTCAGAGTAGGAGCGGAGCTGGCCAAAAGTTTGGAAAATTTCGCGAGGATTCATCAACCGGCGCCAACGTTATTCCAAATAGAATGTTGCGGATTTCCTATGGAAAATAGATCCTAACTATAACTATATACTGGCGACCGCCAGTAGATAATATATATATATATATATATATATATATATATATATATATATATATATATATATATATATATATATATATATTCTCAAAGGTACGACGTACTTTTTTTTGGCTAGACATATATGTATGTATTTGGTATAAGCTCTGGGTTCCCCGCACGTGGGCGGGACTAGTCAGTGCTAATGTCTTTAAGTATACTCCTGGAAGAGAATTAGGATTACAGGCAAGTAATTTATCCTTTTCTCTTATAATCCTGGCCCGTTTTAGGTCATTTTCCTGTTTATACTACTCACCCAAGGGCAAGTCAACATTTTGACTTCATTTTGCTCTGTTACAGTTGGTGGTTCCCCCTAGTTTGGTAGGTGTAGAGGTGGACCAGAGGCATAACAGCATGCTGAAAATTGGTGCACTTCATTCATATCCTCAATGTTGCTGCAAATTCATCATTCCAGAAAAGGAGTGTCTAAAACGGACCGCTCGGGGGCGTGGCCAAGATGGCAGAGTGAGTGGACGTCTTGCTCAACTGCTCCCGCCCACGGCCCTCTACAGCACCGGCGTTTGGCCGAACCAGCACCCTCTGACCTTGGCATCGGTGCCGCCTAGGTTGCAGGACTCAGAGAGGGTGATTTTCTTGACGGACGGGGCACCGTAGGCTGCAGCGGGGGCTACAGAGGGCGAGCTGCTGCGTACGCGCCCTTCCACCGGAGCCGCGAGGTGAGGCCCTGAGCCGTCCGGCGCACTCTAGATGGAGCGACGGCGGCCCGCAACACTCGGCCGGAGTGGCGATCACAACTGAAGGCTCCACGCCGGTAGGGAAGCAGCGGAGGGCGGTTGCGCCGGAGGAGAGCGCCAGCACTAGCCCATCAGCAGTGAAGGAGAGGTGCCGAGCCACCATCTTGCGGGTGGTCCCAGGCGGCGGAGCTGCTCGTGTATACGGTTGAGGGCCCGATAGTGGAGCCGGCACCTTCCCGTGGTGACTTTGCTGCGGGGGCGCCCAAAGACATTAACTACTAGGAACGGCAGGGCCCCGGAGCAGAGTTTAGTGGAACAATTGAGGCCCACCGGGGTTGCACCATAGGGGTCTCGGGGGGAGGGGGGGTGTGAGTGAGGCTCGGCTGGAGTGTGCATACTGGGGGCCCTTTAAGACTCGGCCGCCTTGCGTCAGTCGCCCTCTGAGCCTCGTGTGGGTGACAGAGTGCAGGTCGCTGGTGCCGCTGCACGGACGGCGGACATAGCAGGGGGCTTGCGGAGCAGCTGCGGCCTGGGAAGTGCATGGTGGCCTAGTCCGGCTGTGGACACCTTTGGGCACGGACCTAGGGCGGCCCACTTTGACTGCTGCGGCGCTGGCGTTGGAGGACCTCACAGGAGACTTGCTGGACCTACCTGCTTCTGGCATCTGGATTGGTGTGGCGTCTTCGGGTGCACAGAGGTCCCGGGAGGCCCCGTCCTAGATACTACGGCTACTGAGCCCTTCGTCCAGAAGAAGTTATTGCCGCCATTGCCTGCCTCAACCTGGCAAAAGCCCCCAGGCCGGATGGCTTATCTGCTGCTTTTTATAGAGCGTTCTGTGCCCAAATTGCTCCTCTCCTCACCCACCTTTTTAGGTCTCGCTGAGCCCAGCACATGTGCTGGCTCAGAGACATTTTGTATGTGAGTTTTCAAAGTGCTGCTGGCTGGCCTAGCGCTTGCGTTCACGCGACCGCGCACGAGCGAACCGCAAGCCTTCGGCAGCACTTTGAAAACTCGTGCGTCATCGCGATCACTTTCGCTTTCAGAGCGATCGCGATGACACACGCTTTCAATGCTTGTTTTTTAAATGACTTTAATTAAAAACACTACCCGAAGCTCGTGTTTCCTTTGTGCTCGTTCAGCGCCCGAACGATGACCACTGCGCTCTGCATAGCAAACGAGTGAACTAAGCCCTCTTCAGCCACGTGCCTGTCGAGGACGCTGTGTAACTCTCACTACTTCCGACAGCGGCTGTTCAGTGCCTGTCCCTCACCTCTTCAACTACGACTGAGTTACAACCACACTCATTTGTTGCTCTTTTTATTGAACACTGCAATGTGATTTGTATTTCTGGTCTGCAAATAACAGAAACGACGGACAACGGTGTCCTGCATTAATACCCACAAAATAAAGCGCCGCTTGTTTAAATAATGCAAGAGAGTGGGATCCATGCCGCATATCGATGACCTGACATGAGCTGCCTGCCTCACAAGCATAACACTGCTTTGTCTCTCTCTGGTTAGGGACTGGAAAGAGGGACAAATCTGTAGTCGTGAGGGGAAGGGGGTCAACGCTCGTTGGGCTTGTCCATCACTTAGTGTGTGATTGTCGCCATGTCAACTCCACACGCTGTGCGTTTGACTACCTTGGAACAAAGACGATTCTTTCTCTCTTCTGTGCTACCTTAATTTTCTGGGTATTTCCCTCTGGTAGAAAAACAAGACCTTATCTCGGATGCAGTGGACCCCTTGGCCCCAGTGCCACCGCACCTGCTGCACTAATCATAGCCATGCACCCCCGGGTTAGTGGCTCCAGGTGTGCATGTGC
Source organism: Triturus cristatus (assembly GCF_964204655.1). Taxonomy (NCBI): domain Eukaryota; kingdom Metazoa; phylum Chordata; class Amphibia; order Caudata; family Salamandridae; genus Triturus; species Triturus cristatus. Next base: position 994,325,126 of record NC_140580.1, read on the forward strand.
CTAAGTGTCTATCCTTGTCACTGTATTCCGTGGGGGGGGGGGGGGGTCCCCAAATGGAGTGTCTTTTATTGTCTTCCTGTGTATGAGTCCATGTCAAAGGACTGCGTTATCCAGTCTTGGCGGCGATTCTTGGCTCACTGTGGGATTGTGGTCAGGCAGTGGCCCCAATTCAATTACATAAAATGTACACCCACCCCTAACTTGGTAGTAAAATGCAGCTAAAATTGGGGTCCAGTGGGCCCCTCAGATCCATGGGCACGGTGCCACTGCACCTGCAGCACTACTGATAGCGACCCCTCTCTTGGCATGTCTTCTGTCGGGTAGCATGCGTGACACGCTTACACCCCTCCACGCCGTCCACGTCTGATGGAATGCAGTTATAGTGAATGTGATTTTAAATTGTATTTAATGCGCGAATGACAGACACCTGATGAATACTATGCAGAGGAAGCACTAAACCTTTATGACCGTCGTTATCATTGCAATAACTGTGTTTGCTTTTCCTGGGGCGAATATTGCTTTTGCTGAGTCAATTGTTTCTTCTTCAATGTGCCCCATGCCTTTATCCAACTCGAAACCGACGTCCCGAGCGAGGAGCAGGTCGCTGCCTTCTCCAGTGAAGCTGCTGGCTTCTCCCTGCCCCCATTCCACGAACCAGGGTGCACTTTTGCACATGTGAAGTGGCACAAGAACATACCTCTTCTGGTGACAGCCACCGATGACATTTGTTTCCAGCGCACCGTCTGCTTCCGTTTCTACTCCATTCAAGCACACGAGGTTGTACTTGGCATGAGAGTGGCAGGGAGAGGTGGGTCTGTTGTCTCTGTCATGGACCTTGGCACAGGGAGAGCTGAGGCCTTAGCCAGTCCATGTCATCCTGGTAATTCCTGTTCACCTGCCTTTGCCTCGCTCCCTAAAAAGCATTGACCACGCCATTAGGTCGCATCTTTGTGACCTATGGCTTTAACAATGCTTCATTTAGCTGCCCTGCGCAGCATACGCAATACTGTGTGGTTAAAGTTTAAAAAAAAAAAAAAAAAAAAACTTTGATACGGACTAATCTAAGAGACCCAATAATACACCGACGTGCCCCTAAAGATGGGTCCCCAATAGACTTTATGCTGACTACTGTTTCTTTACGGCTTGGTTTAATTAAGCGAGAGGGAGGGCAACATCTGTAAGTTCTTTCTTTCCACCTGTGACACTTGCAGTGCCTACTTTTCATGGCCCCGTCTTTCAGTGGCGCCCTAGTGGTTTGCACTTTCACGTCTCCTTGACCGCTTCAAAAAGTCACTCCCTGCTTGTCTCTACCACAAAGCCACAGAGGAGCCATTTCACCCAAAATCAGCGTACTCCCTTGCAATGAAAATGCTATGTAATAACAATCACACAGTTCAGTAGATTTTATATTCCGAAGTTTATTAGTTACGGAACATAAGGATGCATACACCTCCTCCACCAAGGATTCCTCGTACAAAACCACCTAAAGTTCTGTTACATCAGCTACATAGTTACATGGAATCTCAAGCGCGAGTAAGTTGTTTTGGTATTGAGATTCCATGTTAAAGGAAACTTACCCATATACTACACATCTCCCTTCTTTACAACAATAACATAACAAGCATTGGCATAGCCAATAGGTCTCGCCTTTGGAACCTTATAAGTGTTTAGCCATGCAACAGTTGATGTTGTTGCACCAAGGATATTGTGCTGCATAACTAAATACTCATAAGGTCCCAAAAGTGAGACCTATTGGCTATGCCAATGCTTGTTACCTCCTTTGCCGAGCCCGGTGCGATCCCGAGGGATCTCCTGGAGGCCTCCATTGCGGTGATTCCCAAACCAGGGAAAGACAGGACACGGTGTGGTGCATACCGTCCTATCTCCCTGTTGATTGTAGATCTTAAGTTGTACACAGAGATTCTAGCTGCCCACCTTGCACCCTATATGTCTGGTCTTATAGATCCGGATCAGGCCAGTTTTATCCCGGAACGCCAAACCTCGGATAATACAAAACGAGCCCTTACCCTCATCGAGAGAGCCACACGTACACAGGGGGAATATATGATGCTCGCCATCGATGCTGAAAAAGCGTTCGATAGGGTCCACTGGCTCTATTTAGAGCAAGTTCTGGAGCGAGTAGGAATAAGCGAGAAGTTCCGCACATACATCTTTAATTGTTATAGATCCCAGACGGCCACAGTCCGCATGAATGGACACACGTCCTCCCGATTTACCATCGAGAGAGGTACGAGACAGGGGTGCCCTTTGTCACCCCTTCTCTTCCCCTTTTATATGGTACCATTGGCCCAAAAGATGCGGCACAATCCCATGATCACCGGGATCAAATTCGGCGGTTATACTCACGCGATCAGCTTATACGCCGATGATGTGTTGATTTCCTTATCTCACCCGCGAGACGCGCTACCAGCATGCCTAACAGACCTGGACCTTTTTGCACGGGTTGCAGGGTTTAAAGTGAATATAGATAAATCGATCGCTCTGGACCTCTCCCTGTCACCATCCACTTGTGACTATCTACAAGGGCTACGTCCACTTCAGTGGGCGACCGATTCGGTCCCGTATTTGGGAATTCAATTGGCCCCCTCCCTTTCGAGAACAGTTGCCATTAATTATTCGCGCCTGCGACAGAAAATCTGGCGAGAGTTGGGACGGTGGAAGCACTACACCCTATCGTGGCTAGGTAAAATAGCTGCAGTCAAGATGACTATTCTCCCTCAGGTTCTCTATTTATTTCACACCATCCCACTTCGACCGCCTCCAGGTTGGATACGACAGATGCAATCAGATCTTGCTCAATTCATTTGGAACGGTCGGAAGCCGCGACTGAAGCATAGGTTGGCGACACTCCCTCTGGAGAGTGGCGGACTTGGGCTCCCCGATCTACAACTCTACTTCCAGGCGGCCCAGCTGTGCCATCTGGTTGAGTGGAGTCGCTGGGAGTCAGAGAAACACTGTTTATTTCAAGACCAGGCGGTAGCTGCCAGGCCCTTGCAGGAAATCCCTTTCCTCCGCAAATGTCACAGGCCCCCTAATTTATAAGCTTCCTACATAACGCGGGTTCCCCTGGAGATATGGCATCCAACAAATACCAAACACGAATTCACTACTTTCCCGTCTCTGCTCACCCTGTTGATAGACAACCCCGACTTTACCCCGGGTATGGATGTGGTAGCCTTTGCTAGGTGGCGACCCTCTGGGTGCCGAGTCCTCCACCAAATGTATGCCGAGGAGGGAGTCATTCCGTTCCACCAATTCAAACAGGAATATAGGTGGAGAGACTTCGGTATTTGCAGGTACGACACTGGGCACTCCGTGACCAAGTCCGCTCCGTGGCTGACACACCTGCTTCCTTATGAGAGGTGGCTTATTACACGCATGTCTGATAAAAAGCTTATATCAAATCTATACAAGATGCTACAGGCTCGACACGCCCACACTTGTAGCTCAGGGTGAGCACGTTGGGAAAAGGACTTAGGTCGGACACTCAGTCATAAAGAATGGGAAGGGATCTATTACAGGGCCCGTCACTCAGCGTACCACATGGGCCTCACTGAAACCCTCACAAAAATTGTGACTTACTGGTATTATACCCCAGAACGCCTTCACTTCATGGATCGTACTAGGGAGGCTACGTGCTGGCGGGGCTGTGATCCAGTGGGAACCTTGGTACATCTATTATGGGAGTGTGATCATATTCAACCTTATTGGAAACAAGTGTTAGGTGAAGTGGACAAACACTTTGAAACAGAAATTCCACGTTTCCCAGCATATGTTCTCTTGGGCCTCCCGTACCCCCTGACTTACCCACTGCGCTCCCGTAGGGGCCGCCAAATAGCTATTGCGCTGGGCTTAGCAATACAAAACCTGGTCGCTCACTGGCGTACTCCGCACATTCCGACATTCACGGGGTGGTTACACCGCCTTTGGTATGTACTGGGCATAGAGAAACTGACTTTAACGATCGCAGGGGAGGGATCCAAATATATTGAGTTGTGGCAACCTTTTCTGTCCCTACTAGCCTCTGAATTTCGGGAAGTTACCCGTCTCCGATACCTCCGTTTATTACGCCTTTCTGACGCACAAATGGGGGAGCGATGATCGAGACTAGTATAGTTTAAATAGCTTTTGTGGTGGATAAGGTACAGGGGTTGGGGGGTGGGGGGACGGGACTGAGGGCGGTTTGTAATGGTTACGTATTGTTGTTATTTTATTTTAATTTAGGTAGGTTTCCCTACCCTGCAAGGCACCCGCAGCTGTACCGGCGGATCCCGCTTGACCCTTTCAAGGCATGTATCTAGCAATGTCAATGGCATGGTGTCTAAGCCTATAAGATTCCTTTTTTTGCCCCCCTCTTTTCATTGTGGTATATGTTGAAAACTTCAATAAAGAGATTTAAACATAAAACGGACAGCTCAATTAAATTGTGCCTTGGCTAGTTCTGTGTGTATCAACTAGAAAGCTGTTAGTTAAAGAGCTTATATTTTTTTAACTGCTGTAGCTGTCAAATGAGCCCTAACCGCCCCACCCACCCACCCTCGCACCCATCCTCAAGGAATCTAGTTTGTAAGTGATTCAAGTAGTGGTAAAAGTCGTTCAAAAGAAGTTTCTAACTAAAAATGTGTGCATGTTTCACCAGCCGTTTAATCGGGTTAAGATGGAACCTATGAAGGATCAAGCTTCTATCCGTCACATGACTTAGGGCCGGCTACTTGGATTTGTGGCAAATGGCTGAGTTTAGAAACTGATGGTTTTAAATCTTGACTACTGTTGTAGTATTTTAATGACAAAAATCAATGGTAGAGCGGATCACTGGTCCTGGGAAACCAGGGTATTGCATGGACAGTACATTGTACCGTATAAAAAACCCTCATTCACGTCTTTGCTGGGATCGAGATTAGCGGTATATCTTGATTCTCCGCTGACTGTGGTCTTTAACGTGATCGCATAATCATTGGGTCAATCCAATGCTTCCTCCACCCGGAGGCTTTTAACCACTGGTTAATCACAGTAGTGATCGTGAATCAAAAAAGAAGGGTGAGGTGATCGTGATAAAAGGAAAAGTGTATTAAAATTCTCGTAAAACCAGTAGATAATTTATTGGTACTGGGTTCGAGACCAAGATAAAAAAGTATTGTCGTTGTGCACGGGTCTGACTGATTATGGTCAGGTGCACTAGTTAAAAACTGTGTCCAAAAAAGGTCGACATGTTTCAGCCCTCGTCAGCCCAAAAGGGTCTAGCGGGCTTTCTTCAGGACCTGGTGCAGAATGGGGGCCCGTGTTATGGGCTCCCTTGTGGATGTGCAGGGAACTTTATCCTATTCGAATGCACATTCAATCTTAATCCAATGGATTGAAAAAATGGTTGTGGGGGGAAGGAAAGAAAGAAAGAAGGAAAAAGCATAAAATCATTGCGAATTCATTCTGTATGCAATCATAAAAAGGCAAAGCTTTGTTTAAGGGAGACCCCCAGTGGGGAACCCCTGGGATGGCAAAGTTCGACCCTCCTTTACTAGTAAGATGCAGATCTCGTACACAATCCATATTGTCATATCCCAAGGCAATAGTATTTAGTACTCCGACCAACTCCTCATGTCACAAACGATGTGTGTGCTCTGTACACCCCTATGCGTCAAGTGAGGCTGAGGGGTTTGAGAGAGTAGCACCTACAAACGTCTGGTGAGGGCGGTAGGATCTCTGTTATCGCTTGGGATCAAGTCATTAATCAAAAAACGCGTTAGCCCCCACACAGAGGTATCTCGTCTATGCATTTAGTTAAGACAGTTTAAGCTAGGTGGTATATTCATGTCAGATATGAGTTCCCCAGTGAAAGCGAGAAAATCAGATAGGAAAGATTTGTTGACTAGTGCAGTTCAATTATTTTGTTTTTGTCAAGCGGCTATAAATCATAATGAGACATAGTGATACATGGGGCAGGGTGAGAAAATTTCGTCATTACCTTGTCTCCTATGTTGCAGGCCACAGCGGGTACTCTAGGGGAGTCGCATCACGCTCTAGTTGTGTTTAAAGAAAGAGCAATGCTTGAATAGAGAGTTGTTAGGGCAATACGTTACGTTTTTGTTGTGTGATCTCGATTCCGGCTCTCGGCGTTCTTGATCTCCTGCCAGTTACCTCTTCGGCGTCGGTCTGGGACCTGTGCTGACTCTGCCTCCTAGGACCCGGTGAAGACACTGGATCCGGGTCTGTTCGTTCTTAAATAGGCGGAGTGGTCATGAATAATGAGGAAAGACTAGGAGTCGAAATCTGACTTAGAGAAGAAATTTACTAATATATTTAAAACGAATTATATTGTTCAAACGTCAATTTGCGATCATGTAATTTGTCGGTTTTTTGACAATCAGCTTCTACTATGCTGGAAATAGTCGTAATGCTTGTATACAATTGTCGCATCGTACCATGTGACTGTTGTAGCTGGGATTACTCAATTATAGAAGATCCTGTGTTTTGGACATTCCGTGACTGGGTTGGTCGTGTATGTAATTTGCTTAGTACATTGGTCAGTTCCAGTTATGTAGGGAAACGGCTCTGAGTGACAAAGTATCGCGATCTCTCTGATGTTGCATTGGTCATGGTGCTGAGTAGTTAAGGATCCGGTGAGAGGGGGAATACCATTTCGCCCAGTCTCTTCTGTGACAAGCTGAAACAACACGGTGTTTTAGTCAGTGCCTGAAAGATCGTATTTCTTTCTTGGTTCGTTGAAAAAACAGTTAGTGTCGAGAGGTTACTGGGGTCCCCAAAATACTCTCCCTCGATATATATCATGTATTTTTTAAGCTGAGCCACGGAATATTGTCGTTCAGTCCTCGTTTGTGTGTCTGGAGACGGTACACCCATCTTTGTTCCTTTTCGAACAGAATTTTGTCTGCAAATAATCAGTCAGACCCGTGCACAACGACAATACTTTTTTATCTTGGTCTCGAACCCAGTACCAATAAATTATCTACTGGTTTTACGAGAATTTTAATACACTTTTCCTTTTATCACGATCACCTCACCCTTCTTTTTTGATTCACGATCACTACTGTGATTAACCAGTGGTTAAAAGCCTCCGGGTGGAGGAAGCATTGGATTGACCCAATGATTATGCGATCACGTTAAAGACCACAGTCAGCGGAGAATCAAGATATACCGCTAATCTCGATCCCAGCAAAGACGTGAATGAGGGTTTTTTATACGGTACAATGTACTGTCCATGCAATACCCTGGTTTCCCAGGACCAGTGATCCGCTCTACCATTGATTTTTGTGAATATTGAGACAAGGAAGCTGAGTGGATCTAAGCCCTTCTTTCTCCCACCTCATTGATTTCCGTAGTATTTTAATGACCCTATAAATAATACAATTCATGCATAATCCTATTTAGTTTGTAGAAAGCATGGCTGTGGTTCATTAAATAATTCTCGCTATTAAGCAACTAACTCGCTGCTTATTACAAAATAGAGTACTGAGTTCATCAGGCAGTCCCAACATTAAATGGTTGTTTGTGTTTAAAAGAACAGTTCTTTCAGAAAGTTAAAACTTTTTTTCCATAGCAGTGTGGTTCCCCAGCTTTGGTGTGCGTACATTGAGGGACGAGAGTAGCATGAGCATGCACCTCTTCACCAAACGGATGGTGGATGTGAGGTACTAATTCAGTGAGCTTTGTGGGAGTAAGTGTGATACTAAGATGGAAAAGATCCTTCTTGTTCCTTACTTCAAGCGCTGGACTGATTTAGGGGTACCCCTTGCTATCAGGCTAGTTGTCATGTCACCAAATAGAGAAGTGCTTCCCATATGCTTTTTTTGTTTTTTGACGTGTCCCCCTATACCCTCTGGCATTCCTTGGTGTATCCTGCACATAATCACTCATCATGCTTTATTTTTCCACCCATTGGCTAGGACCACAACCACCTGTTTATTGGGGAAACTTTTAAATGATTTTGCTTTGTTTGTAACAGTTCACATTGCTTTGTAAAAGACTTTGTTAGGAGTGCTGACATCTTACACAATAACTGTTTGGTCGGCCCTCAATCCAGTCCTAGTGTTCAGTGTTTTTCCCCTCCAATTGGAAGACCCACTTATGCCTAGAGACCCTACTTACTGGTAAAGGTAAAAGTAAAAGGTAAAAAAGTAAAGGTAAAAGTTGAGGTTTATGGTTCAGAAGGGCCCTCCAATTTATTTAGCCTCTCATACGGACTGCTTAATAGTATTGTTGATAACAATCATGGACTGTAAACAGCCTTATTTAGAGTTTGGTGGACAAGATACTCCCTCAAAGCGTGAAAAATATTCTGTATGCCGGAATTACAAGTGCTACAGGCTACAAAGCACTTACAATGAAACCGACATCTGTAACATTTGCAACTGAGAATCCTGTCTGCCAAACTCTATATGAGGCCAAGAGTATTTTGAAAAGCAGTCTTCTTGTTTTCTTTAATAAGGAATTAAAGTATCAGGCAGGAGATTGGTTTACCAGCACTGGAGTGGTATTCTATTCCCACATGTTCTGTCTTCATTTTTGCATTGTATTCAGCTGTTCAGAATCTCTGGCTTTCTATCTGGAGATCTGAACATTGCGGCTGCTTGCTCAGATTTTATTTGTTATTGCTTTGTCTCAAAATCTTCCCACTCCCGCGAAGGTTAACATTTGTTATATTTGGTAGTCTTTGTCACTTTTTAGACTGCCATCACGTTTATCTGAGTGGGATACACTCATCTCTTGATGGTTGTTACATTAGAACCTCTAACTTTTCGTAATGTGGAGTTAGTGAACCCATTCATTTTTTGATTGCTTGCTTTACCGGGTGACTACAATATTGGCTTTTAGCTTAGCATGAAAAGTTTGTGTACTTTTTTCCAGCGCTACTACAGTCTTTCCTTTCATAAGTACTTAGTGGTCCTGATTATTTTCGTTAAAACATTTCTTTAACGTTTCCATACATTTGTGAATTGTGGTTGGATCCTTTTTCCATATCCTTGCCAAAATCTTATGCAAGCAATCTGGAATAAACTTGCATTATATTCTTATGAAATGGGCTCTTGCCTTCGCCTGCGGCGGCCACATCAAAAGGTCATAAAGGCTTTCCTGGGACTTTTTCAGGAGTACCAGAAAAGTTGGGGATACTGTGCTCAGATTTTGGCAATCCGAACCTTTTGCGACTGATGTCCTAGGACTTAACCTTACTATTGAACTCAAAACTAGACGCCCAGACCACCCCCTTCCTGTTCACCCTAAGGATATCGAAGTCAAGCAGTCCAGTGCCTACTTAGCGAGATGGTGTGGAGTTGGAGACTCGCAACTCAAACAACTAATACTAGGTAATAATTCTGTATTCAGCTAATAAAAGTTATTTTTAAAATAATGTTTGAGGCATGTGTGGCTATAGATACACGTGTTTTGCTTACTCCTGCCATCTAATGTTGGGTCCCGATGTGTGCAAGTTTATCTGTGCAAGTTGTTTTTCTGAAAAGAAGTCTTTCGAGTCACCATGTAAAGTGACTCCTCCTCTTGATGATAATGCGCATGGGCATCGACTCCATTGTTACATTTTCTTTCCGCAGTCTGGTTTGGACGGGTGTGCTTGCGCTCCGGGTCAAGACTGTTTCGGACTCCTTTTGGTTAGCGTTTCACTATTGCCCTCATCTATATTATCAAATGCATTCCACCTTTTGTTTTTCGAAATCTGAAAACTATTGCCTGCCGGATAAACACACTTGTACAGCGGCCTTTTGGATCTCACCCTTCCGGGCCTGTCTTTCTATTCCTTTCGGCTTCGCCATAGAATACCCTGCTAATGGAATGGACATTTCTGCCGGAAGTGCCACAACAAGTAACCAAGAGAACTATAATCACTACCAATCTTTTAGGTCAAATAAACCTCTACGAGAATGAAGGTCACTTCGCAATGAGATGTAGCGGAGAGAGGTCGACAACACACCTTACATCTTAGGACACCATGATGTCGAGGAGGAGGAACTCCATGAGGCCTCTGCGGACGAGAGACTTTTTTCATCAAAGGTTCAGAATTGGAAATCGACCTTGAGATGCAGGACATTCCACCGGGTCAGTGTACTGAGATTACTGAAGTCCCCATCCTGTCACCTAAAAAACATTCAGCTATGGCCAAACATAAGGCTCTCGGGCAACCACTGCCTGCAGGCTATTGCCAGCACTGCAAATCTTATTCGGAGGCCCCATCCTTGCTCACTCCACTTAGGCCTTCTTCAAACCCCTCCCTTTAAACTCAAACGCTCTGGTGGACGTAGATTTGCCACACTGGCCTCCTGCCTATGGAACACCTTTCCCCTGGAAATCCGGTTCTGCCAAAATCTCTTAATCTTCCGGAAAACGCTGAAGACATGGCTCTTTAGACAAGCTTTTTATTCCATTTTTTCCGCCTTTGATTGTGTTACTGTCAAGTTAGCGCCAAGAAACTAATCAGTGTTAGCGCGCTTAATAAATGATTTAATAACATAACATCCTTGGGCTCAGCACCGAGACTTCAGCCAGAGCCGCCACTTTGGCGCTCGGCCGACCAGCTCCATCTTCGCCACTAACCCCTTTGTCACCGAAACACAATCCATCTTGTTCCGAAGATTTCGAGACTGGCACCTAAATCTGACTCTGGTGCTCCAGTGGAACCGATTCTCCACAAGATGCAGGAGAAACTCTGTGCCCTTCATGGGCAAATCCAAATACAGCTTCACACGGGTTGCATTCTGGCCAAAAATGTGGTTTCTGTGTCACCTCTGTCCAAGTATCAACTCTCCTTTAGAGAGACCATCAATCTGCTGGTGCCAAACAACAAGAGGAAGACTGAAAAGGCCACCAGTCCCTTGCACCCTCCTACACCATCTTCACCACCACCATCATCCTTGATTCCACCACCTTCACCTCACTCTCAGGGTGATTCATTGTGGTGGTCTTAAGACGGTGGATGATACCTTTTAATGCACCACAGCCCCCTGATCCTTGGTCGGCTGATGGCATTGACCCTCAAGGGGACACTGATCCCGACTTGTACCCTGCTAAGCCATCTCCTCCTGATGACACCACCTCTTAGCAGCTTATTGGCAGGGCTACAAATTATCATCCGTTACCTCTTTATAAGGAACCTGTAGAGGAGGATTTTCCTCTTCAAAACCCTTTCTACAACACATAGATTTATTTAATTTTATTTAATGCGATTTTATATGGCGCAAACTTTACCCGAAGGTGTCCGAGCGCTTTACAAAGAACCACTTGCGTTACATACGGACTTTGAATTACATGAGTTACATAAGAGATAAAAACAGAAAAAAAAAAATTTGCAAATGTACAAGTGGAGCGAAAGGAGGGAAAATTGCAAATGTACAAGTTGTAAAGTCACTCAAGGAAGAGATACAAACAGATAAACTCTAAAATCACATAGGAATGGTAGTAGGTGCAAAGGTCGACTGCATATACTAGTGGTTAGAGATGTAAATATATACAAATTGCTTATTCACTCAGGATTACTTTTTAACATAGATTAGCCTAGGACAATTATATATTACATATTTACAGAGCAGGAAATTCTTGCCATTTCTCAGCCAGGTGTTCAGGTGGTGTTGCAATCAAGGGTGGTGGTCTTGGGTCTGGAGGAATCCACCGAGTTGGAGATGTCCATAGGGGTAGAAGGCCGGATGGTGGTGAGGGAAGCAGCATGCTGGATACAGGTTGTGCCCGGCCACACCAAGTAGGCAGAGTCCGCAAAGGTGAACAAGGGGGCAGCCGATGCTCTTCCCCCTCCGATCCCTGCTGTTTTAGATAATGTCCCCGCCAATTGCTTCTGGGAGAAACGGCAGCACAATATCTCCTTATGCTCTAGAGTATGCTACGACATACCAACAATATTTTTCAAGATCCTGCGTGAGCTTGTATCATCACTCGCAGGGTAGTTGTTAAAAATATGTATAATCAGAGGGCAAATTCCACCTGACTCCCTGGTTGTCTCCAATACTCGTAAGAGGGTTAATTCTCAGGCTGCAAGTGGCGCTCCACCTCCTGTCAAGCTTCTGGCAATACTAATCCCCTCTGATATGTACTGTGGAGTTGGCCTATGCTACTCCCACGAGACAAACTTACAGTAACTTCCGTGTTTAAGTCTCCTGGGCCTCCCATTAAAAAATCATGTTCAGGGCATGTGAGCTGTAGATCACATGCTTTGCATACTTCTGCCATCTAGTGCTGGGTCCGGATGTTTGCAAGTTGTGTTTGTTCAAAGAAATCTTTCCAGTCATGAGGTAGGTGACTCCTCCTTTCGGTTTTAATGTGCAAGGGCATAGACTCCATTGTTAGATTGTTTTTTTCCGCCCTCGAGTTCGGACGTGAATCGCTGCACTCCGGTTCGACACCGTTTCTCGGGTTCCCCTCGGTGCGCAATCCACTCATCCTCAATGGTATTGTTGTTCGGTCGCTATTCCCATTTCTCGCGTATCGTATTGGTCATAAAAAATCAATTTCAATCGGAAACCTCGTGGAAGGCCTTTGGGCTAGCCGCGTCGGGCAAGCTCGCAGTCGATGGAATGGACTCCATTTAAATTCTGTCCTCTGTGCCATGCCAAATACCCGCGCACCGACTCGCACAAAGTGTGCAACTTGTGTCTCTCTCCGGAGCACAACGAACAAGACTGTGACGCGTGCAGATCCTTCCGATCCAAGACTACGCTCCTTGACCGTCGGGCTCGACGTCACAAAATGCAGCAACAATGCAGCGGCTCCATTCCGGATCTCTTCGGTAAAGAATCAGAACAAGACGTCGACAACGCGCAGGGAGCCGAGGAGGAAGACCAACACATTTCCCTGTCTGAAGCAGAGTCCGACATGGACGAAGACATTCCGCAGGGTCAGTGTACCATGAGTACTAATAAGCCCCTGCCCCAAACTCTACCGCTGCCCAAGAAAAAGGCTCCGGTCCTTCCTCTGACTTCAGACCAGGGTTGGCACTGTGAACAGGTTTCAAACGTCCCCCCCCTCGGGTGCGGCACCGAATCAAACTTTTAAGCCTTCGGGCTCGGACCGAGTTTGCCCCATTCGGGCGCTGAGCCAAAACAATCTGCACCGAAACCGAAGCACATTTTGGTAACAATCCCTCCGCTACTGAAAACATCTTCAGATCCGAGCACTTCGACATCGAAAGCATCGGCTCTGAAAATACTGGCACCGAAACACAAAACCACTCTCTCTGTTAAAGGAGCATCTTTTCGACATCCCGCCTTCAAACACGGACCCTAAACAAGAGGAACTGCTCCTCAATCCCAAAACTGGACATATTCATGCCAAATTGCAATTGAAACGCAAACCAGAAACAGAGGACGCATACCACATCCCCCCTAAAGAAGAAACCTGTTTGGACTAACCCTTCTCCTCCTCTATCACCTTCTTCACCACCTGACCCAAATTTGTTAATAATACCAACAAATTCACCACCACCACCACCACAATCACCTGACAACCAGGATGGCTGGGAATGCGGTAGATGACATCAGTCCTAATTCATGGGATGATTATAATACAGAAATAGGGCTGCTGAGTATCATGGAGTTCAACTTCATAAGGAGTCACTTGAGGAAGATGTTCTTTTTGAAACGCTAAGTTCTTCCCAAAGATCCACTCCTACATTACCTATGCTTAAGGGTATGCTTAAACATGCAGACGACATTTTTAAAGATCCTGTTCGGGCAAGCATACTTACACCGAGGGGGATAACAAATGTAAATGTGCGCCAACAGACCCAGTTTAAATCAAGAGTCAATTACCGTTGGATTCCCTTTTTGTTTCTAATGCCTGTAAACTGGCAAACTCACAAACTTCGGGGGATGCCCTCCTCGGGACAAGGAATCTAAGTTCATAGATGCCTCAGGAAAGAGAGTGGCTACACAGGCAGCCAATTGCTGGCGTATTGCCAATACTCAGGCTCTCTTAGCGAGATACGACAGGGTGCACTATGACGAATTGGTACAATTGCTCCAATTCTTACCTGACGAACACAAAGCTAAAGCACACAACTTGATTCACGAAGGGAAGCTAATCTCAAACACTTCCATTAGATGCGCTTTGGACGTGGCTGACACTGCCGCCCGTTCAGTCAACACCAGTGTCTTGCTACGTGGGCATGCCTGGCTTAGAATTTCAGAGTTTAAACCCGAAGTCCAGGCTTCTATTTTAAATCTACCTTTTCATAAAGAACATCTCTTTGGTCCTGTGGTAGACACTTCATTAGAGAAGATGAAAAAGGACACAGACATTGCAAAATCAATGGGAGCCCTCCAGTCCCCATCCAATCGGGGTTCCTTTCATCACTCTTTCTACCGAGGGGGGCTCCAAAAGCATTTCTACCGACAACACCTCAACGTCCTATAGAGGCAACAAAGTCACCCTCTTCAAGATTTTACTTTCGAAGCGGATATAGAGGCAATAATGGCAAGGGAAGAGGTAAAGGTTCCACACCCTGCACCTCCTCCTCTACAAACAAACAGTGACTTGCCTCCCATTCCCCGATCATTCCACACCTGTCGGGGGACGTGTCTCTCAATTCATTCCCATCTGGCATACAATAACTTCAGACAGATGGGTCCTAGGAATTCTCCAATCTGGTTATTGCCTGGAGCTTACCAACAATCCTCCAAACATTCCTCCACGTTCACACAAAATGTCAACAGAGCATCTACACCTCCTCAATCAAGAGGTTCACTCTCTTCTGCAAAAAGGAGCTATAGAAGCCTGCACCTTTACAATACCAAGGATCTGGCGTGTACTCCTATACTTTCTAATACCCAAAAAGTTTGGCTCTCTTAGGCCTATACTGGACCTTCGAGCTAAATCAATTCATTCACGCCGCTCACTTTCACATGGTAACACTTCTACAAGTGTTCCTACTCCTACAGCACGGCGACGTTCTGTTTACTCGAGATTTAAAGGATGCATACTTCCCTATCCCAATACGTCCTGCTCATCGTAAGTATCTCAGGATTGTAGTAGCGGGAAAACACTACCAGTTCAAAGTACTTCCATTCGGAGTCACCACAGCTCCCAGAGTATTCACCAAATGCCTGGCAGTCGCTGCTCACCTGAGAAGACAACATTTTCACGTCTTTCCATACTTGGACGGCTGGCTCATCAAATCCAGTACCCTCACAGTGTCAACAGCACACTCACAAAATAGTACTATTACTGCACAATCTGGGGTTCACAGTAAATCTGCTCAAGTCCCATCTCCAACCCTCCAACAGGCAAACCTATTTGAGAGCCACTCTCGATACACAGAAAGCTCTAGCCTGTCCCATCCTTGTCAGGATCCACAATATTCAGTCTCTAATTTCCTATTTTCAGCCCGACCACTCATTACCAGCTTGAATTATGGCATCTTGCATCATGATAGTTCCCCATGCAAGACTTCAAATGCGTCCCCACAATAATGTTTAGCACGTCAGTGGAATCAATCTCCGGGTCAATTGTCAGATCTAGTGTTTGTGGATGGCCATACTCCTCGCTCTCTGCAGTGGTGGAATCCTCAAAACCTATCCAAGGGGCGGCCCTTCATCGACCCTGTTCCACAGACCGTGCTAACAGCAAACTCATCGCTCACTGGTTTGGGAGTTCATCTTCAAACTCACACAATTCAAGTCCTGTGGAGTCAAAAGCAAAAACAACTTCACATAAATCATCTAGAGCTGCTAGCAGTATTTCTAGTGCTCAAAGCCTTCCAGACTCACCTAGTAGGCAAAGCTGTCCTGATATGCACTGACAACATGACAGCCATGTATTACATACAGAAACAGGACACACACACTCTCTCAAACTATCTCACCTTGCACAAGCCGTTTGAAGGTGGCCCATACATCACAAGATTTATCTCTGTGCGGAACACCTCCCAGGAGTAAACAATCGGATCGCAAATCTGCTCAGCAGTCAAAGACAACAGATTCACGAGTGGGAACTTCACCCTCAAGTTCTCCTTCCGTTCTTTCAAATGTGGGGCTTCCCAGAGATAGATCTGTTCGCCAAACACCAAAACGCAAAATGCCCAAGCTTCGCCTCCAGGTATCCACACCCATTATCCAAAGGCAATGCGCTATGGATGAACTTGGAAGGGATATTTGCCTGCGCTTTTCCGCCGCTCCCACTCATTCCACTGGTGGTTCGGAAGCTCAGGCAAACATCCCTCAGGCTATTCCTTGTAGCTCCCACATGGTCTGTCAACCCTGGTTCACTGCCCTGTTGGAACTCACTACATCTCACACCCAGTCTCCTCACACAGAGCCATGGAGATATGACATCCAGATCCCAAATATCTCAACCTTGCGATCTGGCACCTGAAATCATAGTTTGGTTATCTGAATTTTTCACCAGACTGTATGAATATTATTAAAGAGGCCAGAATACCTAGTACAAGAGCTTGCTATGCAGCAAAATGGAAGCGGTTTGTTACATATTGTAACAACAACCATATCAGCCCTTTAGATGCTTCTGTTCAAAACATTAATTGTTACTTATTTCACTTACAGAAAACCGGTTTAGCGTACACATCCATACGCTTACATCTGGCTGTAATAGCTGCATACCTTCAAAATAGACAGCATCTGTCCCTTTTCAGAATACCTGTTATCAAGGCTTTCATGGAGGGACTGAAGAGTTAATCCAGCGAGACTTCCACCTGCCCTAGCGTGGAACCTTTATATTGTCCTTACCAGACTAATGGGTCCACCCTTCGAGCCATTGCATAAATGCGAACTGCAATTTCTCACTTGGAAAGTGGCTTTTCTCATTGCTACTTCACTGAGGAGAGTGGGTGAGCTTCAGGCATTAACCATAGAAGAACCATGTTTTTTCAAGTCCACCAAAACAACGTGGTTCTTTGCACTAACCCCAAATTCTTACCCAAAGTGGTATCTTCCTTTAACATCAACCAATCTGTTGAGTTACCTGTGTTCTTCCCTCAATCGGATTCAGTGGCAGAACGAGCTCTACACACTTTAGACGTAAAATGAGCACTGCTATATTACGTAGAAAGGACCAAACCTTTTCGTCACACAAAACAAGTCTTTGTTGCTTTTGCTCCACCGCACAAAGGTAATCCCATTTCAAAATCCAGTATTGCAAGATTGATAGTTAAATGTATCCAAACATGCTATGCAAAAGCAATGGGAACTTTACCAATCCACCCCTTGAGTGCATTCCACTCGCAAACTGGGGGCTTCTATGTCTTTTTTAGGTAGCATCCCAATAGCTGACATCTGTAAAGCTGCAACATGGTCTACATCACATATATTTACAAAACACTATTGTGTAGATGTGTTAGCCAGACAACAAGCTAATGTAAGCCAGGCAGTTCTTCGTATACTTTTTCAAACTACTGCAACAGCTACAGGTTAGCCACCGCCTTGGGAGATTACTGCTGTATAGTCTATGCAAAGTATGTGATCTGCAGCTCACATGCCTCAAACGAAAAATGCTACTTACCTAGTAAGCATCTGTTCTTGGCATGTTGAGCTGTAGATTCACATGCGCCCTCCCGCCTCCCCGGTCACCTGTACCTGTTGCAGTACTATCTTGCTTGAATACATATGCATGGACATCTCTATTCTGCTCTTACTTACTTCATTCACACCCTCTGCCGGAAAACAATCTAACAATGGAGTCGATGCCCATGCGCACTATCACCAAAAGGAAGAGTCACCTACCTCGTGACTGGAAAGACCCAACACTAGATGGCAGGAGTATGCAGAGCATGTGAATCTACAGCCCTACATGCTTACTGGGTAAGTAGCATTTTCCTTATCGGAAGTGTCTCTAAAGAGTGTTAACCCAGTTATGGGAAATATGTCTGAGTTGTTCCCCTCTACCCTTTCCCGCTCCCCAAACTCAAACCACCCCCATGGGTAAAGCTACTGTTCAACCTCCCCTCGACTCTCAATCGACCTGCCCTAGATTTCCTAAGTATGCACAGTACCTTTTCTGTTAGCAGTGAGGCTCTGCCTGTGTTCTGCTGGTGGTGCAGCTTAGACATGCAAATCTTAGTTATTTGGCACTTGAGGTCCTAGACTTAGGATATCTCAAATTATCAGAGAATTGAATGCAAATCCTACAGTAGGCCTACATTGCCAATCCACAGGCATGCTAAACTGCAAAATGTAAGTGCTTTTACACTACCCCTACAATCAACAGCGTAAGAAGGCTTATTTGCAAGAAATAATTTGCTGTCTCCTGCACCTTCAAAAGGTGAGGTTAACATACACCAATATTTTTACAGTTAGCAGCAATTGCTGCTTATATGCAAAAGAGAGAACACACTTCTCTCTTCAGAATGCCCATCATTAAGGCATTCATGGAGGGCATGAAAAGAGTAATCCCTCTGGGGGTACAATTCGTCCCTACGTGGAACCGCAATGTGCTTACATGCCATGTGGGCCACCTTTAAGCCACTTCACTCTTGTGCAATGTAATACCTTTCTTGGAAAGTGGTTTTTCTACTTGTGATCACTTCACTAAGAAGATTCAGTGAATTACAGGCTCTAACGATGGAATAACCTTTCATTCAATAGATAGTCCTGCTAAGGACTAATCCCTGTTCCCTTCCTAAGGTGGTTTCTCCATTTCCTATCAACCAAACCATAGTTACCAAGTTTCTTTCCTCACACAGTCAGCAAAAATAACATTACACACATTAGATGTTAAAAGTGCTAATGTTTTACCTTGACGAAACAAAGTATCTGCAAGACAAAACAGCTGTTTGTCACGTTTGCTAAACCCCACTATCTAAGGCGGAGTCTTTTCTTTGGTACATTTGGATGAAGGGACCAGGCATCTCGTGACTAAACACTTATTAGACCAAATTTACTTGCAAATGCCGGTGCCCAGCACTAGATGGCAGGAGTGTACAGAGCATATGATGCAATAGCACTACCAAGTTACAAACAAACAATTCTGGGGTAAGTGATATTTTGCTTATTCCCAGAGATCTGGATGGAGCATTAAGCAAGTTAGGTGGACTAACGAGGTTAATGTTGAGGGTTTTTTTCTCCTTTTTTTGTTTGTTTACTTTTTGTGTTATGGTAGTGTTACTTTCTTGGGGGTTATGGAGTCGCTTGTTTTGAATGTTACATGGGTCACTTTTTCATGTGTTATCAGTTTACATGTGCATCTTGTAATGATGAAAAGTTCCTGGGGCAGATATTCTAAGGATTTGCTTGTTTTTATTATTGTCACTGTCACAACAGGATCTAGTACATTGTCTCTTCTGGACATATCCCTTACTCTTATCCAACCCTTCTGCATGTGTTTTTTACATTTTTGCTTTCACGGGATTCTTGAAACTAGGAGTTTGTAGGCGGCATGTTTCCTTTCCTATGGAGTGCTATCGGTAAAAATTGCAGTTTTCACCATCACGTTAGCCGTTATGTTCTGCACAAAACATGCCACGGTTGATTATTTTTACCCCTCATCCATCGGAGGCTCCTTTGTGAGATAAATGTTCTGCAGCACTTCTTACAAAGCAAGCCCTTACTCAGGACGGATGGGGGGAGGGCTTATTGCATACTCTGGGTCACTTTAAGTCCATGATTACCTCCACCAAAGCTCCAAGTTATTTATCTGCCTTTAAAGTGCTCTTTTACTGCCCTGTGAACGTGATTACATTGCAGACTATGTGCTTTAATTCAGACTTTTGTCACTGGAGCAAAACTACATGACCGGGGGCTCAGCATATCTGTTCAGATGAAGCAAATAATTCTTTTTAAAGGCTGGTGATTTGCAGCATTGTATTTTTTTCACGAAGAGGTCTTTGCAAGCACTTGATACTGAAAGAGCTCAGTCATTATTGACAATTGACTTAAGAGGTCTGAAAGCAAGCATGTTTTTGGCCAGACATGCTGAGGTGAACAGAAATACATATTTACAAGAATGTATTTTATATCCAGGCAAGTAGATACTTGCATATATTAGTGTTAAATAAAACATCTCTTTCCTATTGTTCCTTAAGCCAGATGTAGGAGTGCTGCATCAGCAGTCAAAGTTTACATACAAACTTGATGTTTAGTTATTGTTCGGATACGGACTCTGGAGTTTGTGACTTCTGGGGAAAAAATATGTATGCAAGTGGTCTTTGCTTCATGCCCTCTTTAATCCATGTGGTTGTCCCTTTGTTGCCCTCTACTTTAATCTTAGGAAACTCACTGCTGTGGAAAAAAAATGCCCATGTAAAATGATTTTCTTGTACGGCGGCATATGAAATCTTCCTCTTTTAAACTATGGTGTAATCTATTATGCTTTTTCTTCAAAGAAAAGTCACATGGTGCCTTCAGGTCCCGGGGTGGTGGCCTCTCACTGTAATTAGGCCCATATTGGTATCTGTCAAAATCAGCAGCATTGTTTTTTATTTGTGATCTCAGATCCTCGGATGATATATAAAATTAAGATAATGTGTAGACATTGCCAGTTATTGAGACCTATTTTCAAAGATAAGTTACATTTTTCCATGTGAAAATGCAATTTAAACTTCTTCCTGCAGGCACTTTGTTGCATTTGAAGTCTTGAGAGAAGAGGAGTTCTCTCCATTGAAGAATGCTGATACTGCAGATAAGGACACACCAACAGCTGCTCGAAGGGCCTTGCTTTCACAACACTACCGCTGGGCAGTCTGTGCTGGAGCCAGATTTCTTGATAAAAATGGTTCCAGGGTTCCCGACAAATGCAGGTAAGCCGTGAATGATGTACTTGAAGTAGTCCACAGTGGATAAATTATAGATTCATGTTTTGTTACTTATTCCCACGTGATAATCTTTAAACTATCACCAACTTTTAACAGCCCATCCAGTCAATTCACTGTTTTCTTATGTGATGCACCTTGGTTTTTTTTTGTATGAAATGCAAAAAATGGGGAGACGCAAAGCTCCGACTGCTAGAGAAAAGAGTAAGAAATCCAGACAAAGTAAAGCACGAAGTAGAAGTCTTTCTTAACCCTGGTTTCACTACCTAAGCAGTAGTCCAGAGAAAGTCTTAATGGTCTTTTTGAATCAATCCAATAACGAGCAAAGGCAGCTTATTTCAGAGATTCTCCAAGGTTAATGTTCCACCATTTCACTCCAGTGAAGAAGCTCAGATATGGATCCGGCAGAGAGATTACTTAGAGGTGTAATCCAACTCTGGTTGAAAACATGTCTTAGCCACATGCTTAATTGGCTAAATGAATCAACAGTCTATTTGATAAAGAAAAAAAAGAATAATAGTCATGCCTGTAAAATTATACCAACTGACGTACTGTACAAGAATGAGTAGAGGCCCAGAAAAGTAGGTTGAACTCTTCATATTAGTGATTGAGATGGATATTCAGCTTATCAGGGAAAATGTAGTTCACTGGAAACTTGATTGTGCCACTCACTGGAGAACTATAGATTGTGCTCAGTGAGAGCAGAGTTTAGCTTCCAGCTTTCTGCAAGTGACTACAAAATGGGACTACTTGTCTACTCAAAGAAGCATGTCTGATAACAAACAACCAAATCCTTCACCAGTATGGAGAGATGACATAACTGATAAAATAAAGGGCAGGTTAGGCACTAGTAGTAGGAGGCCTGGTCTTTACTTCCATCGACATATAGCTTGCCAGGCTTCCTTTACTCTTCTTGCAAGCATTTTATGATCCGATTCGGAGCGAACCCATGCTTATTAATTAGTAGTTGTTTTCCCTAGGCTGGTAGGGTTAATTACCGGGCAATCTTTAAAAGAGGATAATGCTGTTCTTTTTCCTCCAACTTGAATATTTAATAGGTTGACATGGTTTGTGGGATAGACTACGAAGAACTGGTTTACCTGGAATGAGTGATGTAGCCAATCTCTCTACTTGATAAGGTACTTCAGGGGCTTCCGAGTAGCAACTTCATACATTTTGAACAGTGGACCCCAAGAATGCCATTTTAGAAGCTTTTTGTGAATATGCCATAACTTTCCCGGAGAACGGCATTTTACCTTCAGCATAACAAAACATTATATTGTCCACTAGCCTCCTGCCTGGATTTTGTTCGCAGGACTCTGTAATTGATCCGAAAGCTTTGAATACTGGTCTCATGACTCTATGGTGCATTAGTCTGTTGTTTGTGTAACTTGTGGGTTCTCTTAACATCGAATCCTGGTTTTGGTTTCCTGAGTAGACCATTCATGAAGTCTTGATGAAGGTCTTTAATGAGTGCTGACTTGCCCAGATTGAGGGTTTGAAGTGAAGGGCCTCTCATTAGATTACGCCAGACTTACTTAGCCAATTTTCTGTTTGACTTAGCTCAAACTGAGGCTATGTTTGTAGTGCAAGAGCACTTCCATCCTCACTCCTTGAAAGTAGCCCAATCCCTAGGATATCTGGAACCACATAACTACACTGCGTGAGAACAAGTTGTAAGGGTAAACACTCATGTATCCCTTAAACAGTCTGTGATGTGCTATCAACATTTTCAATGCCTAATTCAACAATTGTAGGCTATCCTGTTTCAGTGGGTTTCTTTTGTGAATTTTAGTGTTTTCCAAAGTTATTGAAATCAGTGCTCATCAGTGTTTGTTCAGCTGTTTAACCCCCACAATAGACAATACCTGTATGATTCCAGTGTTTATAAAACACATTGTTTTTAGGAGTGATTGTTATAAAGCACATATTTAAAGAAATAATGCTGGGTGTGTAGTGTCTTCCTATGAAATGTTTGCATTACAGTCACTCACTTGCATCTCATTACCCTCCCTCACATCTCGTTTCCTCTCGCACTCGTTCTGTCAGGACTCTGGTTTACAGGACCATTATTGAATAGAAAAAGTAATAGTGCTGTATTCCAATGTCTTAATCAACAAATTCCTGGACGTACTTGGGGGCCATTCACCTACTCCTTACTGAATATTATGACATATTATTGGTGGCCAAATGTCACAGCAGTATAACCTTGTGAAACCTTTAAAATGTTGAATAATACAAGGTTAATTTTGTAGCCCTGCCTTCTATTGTTACTGAAACGTGATACTTTAAAGCATGCTCACCACTGCTTTTCCGCACTCTTTGCCTGACTATATTAAGGTGGTGCTCATGTTTTGTGTGGGCATTCATAGCTGCCAAGTGTTCCCATGGCAAAAGGCTCACTTTAAGTTAGTCCATTTCAAAAATCAGTGAAACAATTAAACACTGCCGAAAGATCAAATATAATTTTAATATTCCCAGATTCTCTACAGTGTATATTGTTAGATCAAGCCTATAACATGCCTCAAAGCACAGCACTTTTAATACAAGCACCCAAAACTGGAGGAAACAAAAAAGAAGAACAAGTAATATTTTGGTGACATCCTTAAACAAAAAAAGTCAAGCAGATTATTCTTAGAACAGTCTCTCTTGCTGCTTTTTGTCAAAACAAAGTTATGTTGTGTTGACTCCTTTAGAAAGAAATACAAATGACTCATTCTTTCTCACTTTCCTTTCTTTGAATGGTATTTTTATTTGTGGTTGTGCAGTTGTTTATCAGTGTTTTATTTGTTTATATTGATGATTGCTGTATCTTTATGTGGGTGGTGTTATTGGTTATTATAAGTTTTGACATAGCCTAAATACCTGCAATACGTACATAAACGAGGTCTGGCTCACCAAAGCCAGGGATATTGGGGTGATCGTGTAATTTGATACTCCCATCTGGTATAGCACTGAAGGATGAATGGGTGGTGGTACAAGAAATATAGGTTTGCTTCCCTTGCCAGTTTGTGTTGATTGTACTTGTACAGTGTCTGCATCTTGTTCATGTGGTGGGCCTGTATGACGGCCACCAAAGGACGTTTTCTTTTTCTTGTGTGTGATGTAGTTCCTATCCCTAGTTTTATATTCTTTAATCCAGGTAAATACTGATCTCCAAGACTAGTCTAGTGGTTGAGAGCTCAGTTAACACATAACCCTTTTGTCACACAGTGGCCTCTCGCTTTAGGGTGCAGTACCTAATTCCCTTTGTGTGTTTTTTAATGTAACACATTGTTCTTGCATTGTGTTTAAAGATACTGGAATTCTAAACAAAATCCCTTGTGCAAATTGAACTCTGTGCTCCAGCAGTGATGTGCACAAGCTTTCAAAGAATTCATTTTCAACCCTTCTGAGTCCAGGTATGAGTACCTGGAGTAGTTGACCCTGATCATTTCTTTTGTCTGCTTTTTCAAATCCTCTTTCATTTTTGGCATCAGCAGGAATCTGTCCACTTCTCATCAGCTTGAATTCATTGATTATCTAGTTGTAGAAAAAGAGTTTAAATTCTCAGGAAACACTGCAGTTCCCAGAAGATATAAAAGGGTGTAACCACCAAGTGGTCAGGTCTCTTTGAGAAACATAAAACTATTTTCTAATTTCTAGGGAATCCATCTTTTGTTGAGATGACTTGGCTCGGTCTACCAACATGTTTATTTATACTACCAGGTAAATGTTGGCGGTATATGGAGTACTGGTGCTGACTGGCTGAGATGCTTTCTCCTGGAGTGTGCACCTTCTAGCCTGTTGTATTGGGTTTAAGTTTAGATTTCTAGTCCCACTCTCCGAAGGTGTGCTTAGTGGTTGCTTATCATTTGGTAAACACCCTTGAAGCTGATTGGCATCTAGCCAGCAGAGCAGCTAAATAGCAGTGCTGAGAACTTCAAATCTTAGAATGAATGGGTGCATGGACATAGGCATCCTCAAGATCTAATTTGATGTATATTTCTCTGGCTGTAAAAGTGGTAAACATTGAACACTGGGGCACCCATTCTGAGAATGTTCCCTTATAAAGATTTTGAGAATCTGTTTCTGTGAATAAGACCGTGACACCTTTCTTTGTAGCATCAACTGTTTTGAGTATGTCTTGCATTTTTTCTTTTCTTTTTTTTGGTGACACCTATGATTTTCTATTTTTCATGAGGTACAACACGTTCAGCCAGAGGATATATGTCAGAAATGTTAATAAACTATTTCTTTGAGTCTGATTGTGTTTAATTTCAGCCTTCGATGATTGTTTGTGTTGCAGTCCATCTTTTCTCACCCAGTATGCCACTCTAAACCGAATGAGCCATATGCAGATAAATGCCTGGCCATGTCCCCTATAAATAGGCATACAAACAACCACAGGCCATTTTCGCCTGCTTGGGCCAGATCACTGGGGTGGAGCTTGAGCCCTATGGCACATGGAGCATGAGACCCATTGAGGCATAACGTTCGCATTTAGGGGCTCTATTGCAACAGTGTGATAGAAGCAATGCTTTAACTCATCAGCCACTGATGACTGGTCTGGCCACGCTTGGATTCATTTAGCCCCTGAATAATGACTAGTGTATGTGTGGTGTACCTTTAGAGATTGGAAGACACCTGACGAAGTTAAAGGCCGAATAGACTCATCAGTTTTCAAACCTGCAAATTTGAGATCAATGCAGGTTCCTGTAGTGGATTTATTAGTTCATTCAGAAATTGGATCCAGCTCATAAAAAAGTTGCCTTGTGGAAAATAGCCAGCTATAATTCAGGGATGCCTTGTTGTCGGTGTAAGTTGGGAGACGTTTCATCTTCCTCTTTTGGGCCTTGAAAGTTTGAGGAGTTTGTGTGCGGAAAGCAGTGTATTTTGTGTCTGGATGTCCTTTTAACTGCGGTGTTTTGTAAACAAAATGTTGTAATTTTTTTGTAAGTTTTTGTAATTCTTGTGTTTTTGTTTAAATAAAGAGGTGTATGGTGATTGAGTAAGCAGTGATGCTGAGACCTGCGAGGCTGAAGCTTACAATGTGCGCCAGTGTTCTGTATGCTGCTCTCTGGAGGAAAGATCATTTGTACAAAGTCTGCACCTCTCTGTAGATCACATTGTTGCAAATTGTTCTGTTTGAGATGCTTCCAGGAGAGTACTTTTAGGTGCCTTGGTGGTAGTATGTTTTTTATGTGGTGGGGTGCGTGCAGCACATGGTGATTTGTTATGAAGATAAGATTTGGGCAAATACAGAAATAGACCAGGATTGTCAACAGGGTCCACAATCACACATCCAAAATCTGTGGTTCCACCCCTTATGAAACTGCACTTGCATGAAAATGAAAAGCCAATCTCTTGTCAAGTGTACAAGTTGGGAAAGAAACAATACAATCAAAGGAAATTAGGTTGTGTTATTTTTAAGTGTCAAAAAATTATATTCTTAATGTTATGCTCTCCTCTGGTGCATGAATAGCCTGTGTTTAACTGTTTCAACTCTTTCCTCTAGTTTATCTGAAAATGAAGATCCTCCAGCTGTCTGTGAGATTTCTCCACTAGTGTCCTACTTTGGAGAGGTGAGCACGATACGTAGTTTACTTAGACACATGGAATAATGTTGTGTTTCATGGTTCCTCAAGCTGCCACTGTGATCTATTTATGAAGACATACCCTGTTCTAGGATGAGATTCTGTTGTAGCACTTCAGTTTACATTGTACATCTATTGTGAAGAGTGTGGTATGTCTCTCCAGTAGGTATTGCAGAATTTCAGTTCCATTTTGTGGCTTAGTGAGTCCCTTAACGTTGAACAAGGTTAGCAGGTCTCCCTTTTGAAAATTTGGACCCTCCATCTCATCACATTCGCCATTTTTTTCTCTCAAATAATGACATTTAGACCTTGTGCTTATCTCTCTCTCGACTGAACAGGTACTATACCCCTCATTTTGCTCGCGTTGCCTGTTATTTCCGTCTCTGTACCTTTTTGTTTTCAAGTGTATGCATTAAAATCATGTCTGTGTTATTTAGAGATACTAACTCAACCAATGACCTTTCAAACATTTACATCTTGAGTTTTGTTCTTGCATTGAAAAGCAGGTTTGTCAGCTTGCTTGCCTAATAGGTACCAACTGTTTCTTGTTTTTGTTTTCCTTATCTATTATTTAATTGGTAAACTTAAATATTGAGAAATAACAGCAAATGCAGGGACAATGCAAGTCCAGCTTGTACCCATATATAGATATAAATGTTGATTATGATGCATGCACAAATAGTACTTATATATAATATTAGAGAGCTAGAAAAGGGAAGAGACGGGTGAGAGAATAAGCTATAGAAGGAAGAGGGTAAAGAGAGAAAGGGAAGAAGGACAGAGAAAAGAAGGGAAGAAAGATGGAAACTACTAAGCAGGGAAGAAAGAGGGGGGTGGGGTAGTGAGTA
The DNA here is from genome assembly GCF_964204655.1 of Triturus cristatus. NCBI lineage: Eukaryota > Metazoa > Chordata > Amphibia > Caudata > Salamandridae > Triturus > Triturus cristatus. Next base: position 994,352,296 of record NC_140580.1, read on the forward strand.
CAGTGATAGAAATGAGGAAGAAGCAAGAGTCTGAGCAAACTATATGGGAAGAGGGGGGTATCTTGCAAAAAGGGGACCATATAAGAAAAGTATCAATTTTGTCCATTTAATTGTAAATGATCTTTTCATCTGATGCGGTCTTGTACATCTCTGCAAGCCATTCCTCATGTGACTGCAATTGTGGAGAGGGAGAGCGCCAATGTTGCAAAATACACATTTTGGCAGCTGTAGGGGCAGGGACGAGCAATCTGCGAGCATGGCAGGTCAATTTGGGAATTTCCGATAAATGATGGATGAGAAGTAGGGGGGTCTGGAAATGGCGAAGGCAAATCAATAGACTCACAGAACATACTCTCCTGACCTCCAGAAGGGGTGTATGGTGGGACAATACAGGAAAATATGGACAATATCATAGGACGCATGATCATATCGCCAACAGTCAGAATGAGGTAGCAAGCCTGGAGCCGTGCCGGAGCCCAGTGCCAGCCCTGAAGGATCTTAAAAAGACTGAGTTTTAGGGCCTCCAAAATTTCTATCCAGTCTTCCTCATCATAGTCCACCTGGAGGCGAGCCTGCCAGGTCTTCCTGAGGCTGGCCAATTGTGGCTGAGAGTAAAGATGACAAATTGGAAGGTTGTATAGTCCAGACCGCGCCTTTAAACTGACCTCAAGTGTTGAGGTAAGAGAGCACCGGGCAACAGGAAATGGTCCAGGGTTGGGTACCCAATTTCCTCCGCAGACAATGACTTAATGATATACATCGCCATTGTTGGATATGCGACTTGCCAAATTGCAGCAGCGGGGCCAGGAAGCCAGAGTGCCGTTCAATCATAACCCACAATGGCAGGTCTTGGATCTGGTGGTGCATGCATGCCATTTGTGCCAAATGTAGGGCTAAACAGCAGTGTTCCACAGAGGGCAGACCTAATCCCCCTGCTGATCTGTGGGCAATAATCTTCCAAATTGCCGGACGAGGCCGCACTCACTGAGCCTCAGATGATGTCCTTAATGGTCTTATTTATCCGACGGAGGGTCGAGTGGGGTATTAATTGGGAAAGCATGTCTAACACGTATGTTCCAGACCCCTATTTACTAGAGTGCCCAGATAGCAAAGGCGGGTATTCTTCCACTGAAATGGGTACTAACTGTAAAGCATTGCCAGATTCAGTGATGCCTTTAGGGAAGTGATATTGCCTGCAATGTTTTAAATTGTCAGGCACTCTGTTGACAAAAGAGTGGATTGCTTTTATGTGTGTAAGGAAGCTCAACAAAGAGAAATGCTACTAGTTAGAGAGTTGCCTTCCAAGTATTTGCTTATATGATGCAATATTGGTGAAATGTCTTTTGCCTCTGCTTTTTTTCATTACCTCCCCGGTGGCAATGGACTACTAGTCACTTCAAATTTTGTGTTTACCAGAATCAGGTATGTTAGCTGCTCTAATAAAATAAAGTTAGTAAGGTTAACAGGGTATCTTTCTAGCATGTGCACTGGGGTTTATCCCTGAAAATAAAGATCTCTTGCAGTGCTTCGATACCAGTAGATCTACTGGTATCCTCAGCGGATCACGCCTTGCACTTTCTTCACGGCTTTACGCTGCTTGATGCCCCTTTAGGCTACAGCTGCACACTGTGTGACGGCCCTCAATCTTTTCTGCACCCCCCATCTAGCATACAGAGGTCATGAGAAACCTAGATAGGGCACAGTGCAGGCCCTCCTCCGGTCACGGCTCTGCACCGGGTGAGAGCCCTTCTTGTGGCCCTTTCAGACCACAGCGGTGCACCGTGTGACGGCCCTTTATCTTTGCGGTGCCCCTCACCTGGCCATCAGGTGTCACAGGCAATACAAACATGGTAACGTTCCTCCTCAGGTCACAGCACTGCACAGGGCGAGGGTCACTTCTCTTCTTCAGCATTGCATCAGAAGAGATGACTTGCCCATATTCTAAACCAGAGCCTCACCTAGCATACAGGGTTCACGGACTGTGCACATAGGCAGACTACCCAATCTGTGCGACTGTGCACACGGCAGACAGCCTCCACTCAGCTGGTTCCCAACTAGACCTCACTACTTCCAGGTGATCCCCCTCCTCAGTGTCCTCTGATCAGGCAGAAGCTGGTGCTCCAGGTGAGTGTTCTTCATTCTCCTGGGTGGTGTGTCTGTCTTGCTTTTTCTCCAGAGAGCAGTCTATCACAGCAGGAGATTATCCAAATGCGATAGCCCAAAACACTGGCCATGGGAGTAATGAGAAGATCACACTTGGATATCAGCCTCATAGATAAGTGCATCAAAAGGTTACAAAGGCCCTGGTCCTGCTCTTTATCATTCTCTTATCAGCCCCATCTCCTTCCTCAGATGTTTCCTGGCCCCTTTGCCCAGTGACCTCTTTCAGAATCAAAGAGCCCGTTGAAGAGTACTGAAGAGCCTGGCTCTTCCTTTTTCTAGTGTGTGTCCCAACCAGCTCTCAGAAATGCAGCAATTCACAAATCTGTTGGGGGCAGATGGGTCAGGATGCTCCTCTGCCTCCTCATTTTTCTCCAACAAGCCCTGGGACATGCAGGCCCTCATGCACTGTGCCACTGACTATGCACTCAGTTATCCTTAGCTCTGCTTGTGAACTTCCTTGTAACCATTCATGTACTGTACCACTTCCCAGGCGCGTGTGCACTCCAGCGCTATGCACTTACACATGATGGATTGCCTCCATGTACTGTTGCACACACTGGCTCACATTCATACCAGTGCAGTGCACTCCTACTTGCATGCGCTTACCGGCTTGCGTTCATACTAGAGCGGTGCACTCCCACATGCAAACTCTGTCTCCGTGTACTGTAGCACTCATTGGCTCATATACATACCAGCACAGTGGACTCTGGCATAGATGAGCTTTCTCCATGTACTGTTGCAAAACTGGCTCATGTGCCCGCCAACAAGATGCACCCAAAGTTTCTCCTAGTGTACGCCAAGGTTGAGCTGAGCACACAGCCGCAGAACCGCCCATGGGTAGGTCAGTAGGCCCCATTCCTATAAAACAGGCTAGACGTCATGGTCGTATTACTTGATTACTTAACTATAAAAACGGTATGCTGCCACCATGGCTCCCGTGCTACTCCGCTATTGGTAAGGGCGATAGCCCACTAACACTATGAAGGTAGTGCATGATGTGCCAAGCCTTGTCTAACCAGATTGCAATCTGTGAGACGGGCCTAGGTCATGGCACACATGCATGATCCATTTTCGCCCATGACCAGAAATTTGTATCAAGGATCCAGAAACCACCGATGCCATGGCACTTAGGGTAGGGGCTCATGTCTGGTACCATGTGAGTGACTTTTCTGTCCCACCAACACCCAAAGGAATTTTTGAGGCCCAAGACCAAACATCCAAACTACAAATTAAAGGCACTTATATTTTATCTGAAAATCCAGTCTATGTTCCTTCAAGTAAATGACTCTGCCAGATGTTCACTTGGGATGAGGTCCATGTCCATCTTAAAAGATGCTCGAACCATCCGACATTGGTTCTTAACATACAACCTACTGATCACAACAATGCTTCTCCCTGGTGTGCAATCTGGAATTCTGGGTTGTAGTTGGAACCTAAAAAATGAACAGTGCCTTTGCTATGTTGTGAGCTCTCATGCATCTTATCTAATAGCTACAAGGGACATTTTTTCCCCTAAAGCTTTTTTTCTATTTTTTTTATATATATAATAAAGTTTCATGGATGTTGTCTGACAGTATGGAAGTATGCTAAACTTTTAAATCTGAAGAGGGAGCCTTAGGGGAGTACTCATTTTTCAATAAGGAAACTTTTCCTCATCTTATTTTGACATGTGCAATGTATATATCTGACCGGTTATGTCACCAACTTTTGAGATTGTGAAAATGTGTAAGGACTAAATACCCCACTACCATAGCATACCATGCTTTATTGTTTTATTTTCTTTACAAAGAACGAACCTCTTCCCTCAGCCTTACTCCTGTGGCCTGAAATATCATTATAACTAACATTTAGTATGCCTTCTCTTGTAACTTTTTGACAGGTTATGCTGAAGTGTATGAGCATGCTTTTGAAATGGAAGGTATTCCTATTGAAAGAAAGCAAAAATGTGGGGGGAGTGACCTTTCATGAAAGAGTCATAACCACACAACAATGCACTATTTATAAAATGCCATGACTGGGATTAAAAAAAGACTAATGAGGAGCCTTGTAGCATTTTTAGACTAACTTGTTGACGCTATTTTTAAAAACCAAAACAGCATTGTTAACCATGGATCTTATTGTCTTGTTTTCTGCTTTGAAGCTGTATGTGCAGATTTTCGCACAGGCTATCCAAATTGTAACAAATGATGAAAAGCAAGTGCCATATTGAAGCTGTGCAATTACAATTTTGAACTCTCTTGCCAACATTTTTACAAAGTTGACTTTTGAAACTTTGCAAAGAGTTCCACTATATAAATTACTCCAGCAAGCGCTAATATGTTAAGGCATGCTTATCATGAACTTACTCTTCTGCAGTGTAGACCAAAGATAAGTTGTTTTGGATGTTTATACAGACTCTTCTGCTTAGGGATCCCTTTTTTGACCTTTTTTCAAAGAGTTTTTGGGACCTTGTCTCCTGGTGTGGCAGGGATGTCTGCAAGGAAGGCTGGTGTTAAGCCCTGTGGCATATGTCACCTGCAAATGTTGGTGACAGACCCACATCAAATCTGCCTCTAGTGCCTTGAGCGTGACCACAAAACCAGGCCCAGCGTCTATTGATGCACCATGAAACCCAAGGCCTTAAGGTAGCGGTCTCTCAAGCTTCTTGACATGCAATGCTGCAGCGGTCTTGATCTAGGTCAAGCGGAAGGTCCCGGGGATCGGTCGCAGAGCATTCGGGTATGTCCTACAAGCACAAAAAGAACAAAACATTGACGAGATGAGGGAGCATTTGAATTCGAGACTTGGCTCTGCAGTTGAGCCTGCGCCTGGACGGTCTCCGTACCTCCCCAAGTTTCCAGGAGCCGGAGTGACCCCCGCCCAACACTGAGAATTTTATTAGGCCTTGCACTTCCTATTTGGGCAGCACGTCCCTGCCAGAGCACCTTTGGGGCCAGTGGGTTTGGGAGAGGCCTCCCCTACTGGTCTTCCGCTGACTGGTTCACCCATGATGCTAGTCTTGCCCCTTGGATCTTTGGACGAATCTGAACCGGTGTCGGTTGAGCCACCTCAACCTGCACTAGCGCCGCTGCTGATGCTTGCACTGTCCCCATTCTCATCCCAAACTCCGACCCGGAGCCAGATGGGCATCGTTTGACACAGACTGGAGGCAATTCATTCAACCTGGAGCCTATGCCCTATTCCTATGGGTTGGGACTTAGGAAAGAATGGGAGGTGAACACTGGACCCTGAAAAACACCAGCCCCTAAATGTCACAGAGGACCGGTGTGAGGATTTGGCGGATGCCAGTAGACTGAGCTCTTCCCCAGATACGGACTTGTTCTCTCCTCCTACCGTGACTACGGAAGAGGAGGCTTCATTTGCAATGGCGGTGAAGAGGGCGGCTGAGAGTCCTGGGCCTTCAACTTGCCTCCGTGGCTGTCAAGGCTAACATCTTGATGGAGTTGCTTCAGTCGGCAGTCACCCCTTCCGACCCGCTTCTCTCTTTTAATGAAGCCCTCACTCGGTGCCTGGTCCAAGCCCTGCGCACATGCTCCAGTGATTAGGACAATAGCCCTGCAACATCGTCCTCCCCAGGGGACCCCAGCTTCCTCACCCAACACCCCATTTTGGAGAACTTGATGGTCCAAGTCTCCACTTCCAAACTAAATCCTGGGACATTCCCTACCACTCCACCAGACAGGGAATACAAGAGGCTGGAGAAAGAAGATGTTTTCTTCTGCCAGCCTGGTGCTGCGGTTGGTGAACACTGCTTGCCTTTTGGGCCATTGCTTGCACGCGCTCAAGGACTCTGTTGCACAGGTGCTGTCTATAGACTCTGAGGAGACCAGAGCCATACTCTCCCAATGTATTGCTGACAGGAGGGATGCAGCTAAGTTTGTCATACTCTGTGGGCTGGATACGACTGACTCACTAGGCAGAGCGTTTTCATTGTTGATGGCCCTGAGGAGCCACACTTGGTTGAGAACTACTGGCTTTTCAGGCGAGGGGGGGTTTTCCAGGCCTCGCTCATGGACATGCCCATTGATAGCTCCCATCACTTTGGAGATGACGTGGACTCGGTACTAGAGCACTTCAAGGACAGAAGAGCTATGGTCAGGTCCTTGGGCCTTTCTGTGGCCTACGCCAACCCCAGTCTGCCTTTCGCTCCTTTCGTGGACCCAGAAGGGGCTTCCGGTCGTGTCTCTACCCGCCCAGCTGCCATGGCATGCAAGGTTCCCTGCCCCTGCATGGCAGAGGATGCAGTACCCATATACCGGTGGGTCAGGTAGGCAGAGGTTGGACCAGTCCAACACCGCCTCGACAGCCGCAGTCTCCAAGCCTCTTACGTTTACCCTCTAACCATCATGGGCACCCAGTAGGAGGCAGGATATGCCACCACCTGCACCACTGGAGGTCAATAACATCCAACCGCTGGGTTCTCCAGATTGACTGAAGGGGCTACTCCCTCCCCTTTGTAACTTCTCCTCCACCCATGCCACCCACTTGTGACAGGCTGACTGAGGATCATATCTCCTTACTCCACCAGGAAGTGGCATCTCTTGTGGCCAAGGAAGCCTTAGAGAGGGTGCCAGCATCCGAAGTAGGTTGTGGTTGCTATTCCCGCAACTATTTTGTGCCCCAAAAAGACGGAGGCCTTCATCCTATCCTTAGTCTGCACCCTCCTAATTTCTTCCTGAAAAAGGAGAATTCAGAATGCTCATACTCACTCAAGTCCTGTCTGACCTCGACTCGAGATACTGGATGGTAGCGTTGGACATGCAGGACACATACCTGTTTTGCCTGCCCACAGATGTTACCTGTGGTTCACACTAGGTCACAAGCACTTTTAGTTCACCGTGCTCCCCTTTGGCCTTGGGGATTCACCAAGGTGATGGTGGTGGGTGCAGCTCAACTGCAGAGATCAGCAGTGCCAATCTTCTCCTACATCGACGACTGGCTGTTCAAGACTGACTCGTCTCACGCAGTCGTCTCCCACCTCCAGACTATGGCAGACCTCCTTTACTCCCTGGAGTTCACTCTCAACGTGGAAAAGTCACACCTGACTCCTTCTCAGAAGCTCCCTTTAATTGGAGCTGTTCTGGACAATGTGCAGTTCCAGGCCTACCCTCCTGAATGCTGAGTCGAGGATATTCAGGCTATGGTATCTATGTTTTAGCCTCTATCCTGGATTTCAGTGCAACTGACTCTGAGGCTGCTGGGCCTCATGGACTCCTTCTTGTGACACTTGCCCTATTGCATATGCAGGCTCTGCAGAGGGACCTGAAGTTCCAGTGGGCGAAGCATCAGGGGAATCTCTCCGACATGGTCCAGATCTCAGAGGGTGCTACAAAAGGTCTGTAGTGGTGCTTAATGAACTGCGATTGGGCAGCGGCAGACCCTCTCCCTCCCCAACCAGATATGAAAGTAGTGACTGATTCATCACTCCTGGGATGGGGCACCCATCTGGGAGTGGTGGAGATCAGAGGCCCCTGGTCTACGGCGGAATCTGAACTTCACATCAACGTGGTGAAGCTTTGAGTGATCCGACTGGCATTGAAAACCTTACTACCCTCCATCAATGGAAGGCTCATGCAGGTGTGCAACAAACCGGGCGTGGTGAGGTCCTGGACCTTGGGTCAAGGCATTTCCCTGGTAGTTCAACACCTGGCTGGATCTCTTAACGCCAGAGTGGACGAACTCAGACGAGGATGCCTAGTGGAGCACAAATGGCGTCTTCATCCGGAGGTAGTGCAAGGTCTTTTTCAGCAGTGGGGAGAGTCTTGGTTAGATCTGTTCGCCACCGTTCAAACACGCAATGTCAGAAATTCTGTACGCTGTAGTTTCCAAGGCAGCTCATCTTCGGAGACACTTTTCATCTCATGGAGCCCAGGCCTCATGTATGCCTTTCCGCCCATATTACTCTTATCCAGAGTTCTCGAATATCAGGAATGACCGAGCGCAAGTCATCCTTATGGCTCCGTACTGGGCTTGGAGAGTGGTATCCTGAGCTGTTGAGCATGGCCATCGGTCCTCCAGTCATGCTGCCCCTTCAGGAAGATCTTCTGTCGCAGCAGCAGGGGAGAGGTCTCCTCTTTAAAAAAGTGGGTTTCTGTTGCAGTAACTCTCCACTTTTTGCCAGATTTTTGATGCACTGTGACAGAATGAGCCCTGGGTCCCTGCCAATCAGTTTCCTATGGCCTTTGTTCTTTCCCCAAACTGTACCTTTAATTCCTCAATTGCCACACTTCTGGCTCACCTGTAAGCCCATTGTAAAAGGTACCAGTGATACCAAGGGCCTTGTGACCAGAGAGGGTCTCTAAGGGCTGCAGCATGTATTGTGCCACCCTCAGAGACTTCAACAGAACTGGAGCCAAGGGGGTCTAAAAGGCAGGTCGCCCCCCACTCATAACCATATACGCAACAAGACCTGCCTCGAACAATGATTCTTATCTTTCTACGCACAGTGAACACATCCTACTCAGAGACCCTGGTACTTACAAAGCCTATTTCAATTTTGTACCATCTATGCGGCACTACTTGCCAGTCGCCAGGTGGGTCTAGTGTCACTAGCTCTTGAAACTCCTAAGTGTCAAAGTGTATTAACAACAGTGTTTCCCTGGTAATCTATTTCCCCAATGATGTGTGAGAGCAAGGAAGGCTCAACAGGTCCCTATAATGTGGTGCCTGTTCAGATACCGCCAGGAAAGATGTGCAAAAAAGTGAGAGGGCCGGCAGTGCCTACGGAAGTAACCCCAACGAGGATGTGCGGACAGGTACTCGCCTGCTACCTCACGTTCTCATCATAGGCCACTGCCGTCCAAATTAAAGAAAGAGAACAAATCAAAAGTTCTAATGTAAACCTTAACTAACTAGTGTCTAGTGGAACTGATAATCTAAACTGTGTCTATGTTCCAATAAATAATAAAGTGAGTGTCGACCCCAAAAGGACAAGGGAGACTGAGTCTGATCAGGACTCACATCACTCCCAATTAAAACCGGGCAAGACCACACTAGCTATATGGAACTTTATTCTGTGCTGTGTGTCTGTCCAATAAAAACCAACATGTTTCGTTGCCTGTTTAAATTAGCGGCAACTTCTTCAGGGCTAGGGTCGACTGGCCTCTCTGCTTTGCTAGTCCTGACCAGTGTTATGTCTGTCAGCACCTGAGGGAAACACAATTAAAAAACACACACATTCAGTATGGCGCTCCCATTACTAATATAGGTGATACACACACTCATGAGAGCGATTTGTAACTTCACTGGATTGCTTAAAATATGTGACTGCAGAACCTCAGTGGCTCATATTTACCGTAAGGGTTGCTCACTTACAGCATACCTCAACCCTCTGTATTGGTTGGTATGTACTGCCTCAGATAGTTCAGAATTGCTTGCCCCTTGACCGCGGACTCGCGTTTCTAAAATACATGGAGACAAAGCATAGTATTATAAACAAGGACACGAATTTAAAGGGTTTTGCAACAACCACAGCTCATGTTCTTATTGTCAAATGCACTCGGGCTCATTATCTCGTTATTGCCGGCTGCGGATAATGTTGCCGACATCTTGTTATGCCTGTAAATTACTTGCGTGTATTGAGTGTTGAAGACCACCCTCAGAGACCCCTTACCAAACACATACACAAAAACCTAAGAGTCGACATGGCACCCATCTCTGGCTGCCATGCCCCCCCCCCCCCCCCAACCACTGCCTGTGCCATAGGTAAGTCACCCCTCTAGCAGGCCTCACAGCCCTTAAGCAGGGTTCACTATACCACAGATGAGGGCACAGCTGCATGAGCAATGTGTCCCTACAGTGTCTGCTGTCCCATTCACAGACGTAAGTGCAGTAGAGACATATTGGGTACATGGGCTGGGAGTTTGTCATTACGAACTCAACTCCACAGCTCCATTATGGCTTTACTGTATGCGAAGGAGTTTGGTATCACACACTCCTCGGCCTAATAAACCCACACCGAAGCCAGTGTTGGATTTATTACAAAATGCACTCAGAGGGCATTTTAGAGATGCCCGCTAAAAAATGGCCATCTCCCTAGTTTCCAGCTGACTGGTCTGCACCAGCCTGCCACACAGACATGGTTCTGACCCCCTGAGGTGAGAGTCCTTGTGCTCTCTTTGGTCCGGGACAAAGGCTGCTTGGGGTGGAGGTGCTTCACACCTACCCCCAAGCAGGAACAGCATTCAGGGTGGTGAGCCTCAAATGCTTCCTGCCTTCTGATATGCTAGCCAAGGCCTCTCCAGCTAGTGGAGATGCCGCCCCCCTGACCAAACCTCAATTTTGGTGGCAAGGTCGGCGGGAACATTTGTAGCCAGGAGAGGTGTGTCCCATCTCAGCCAGGACCACCCCTAAGGTGTCCAGAGCTGAAGTGACCCCCTCCTTAGGAAATCTTCCATCTTGGATGAAAGGATTTTAGCCAATCCGGTTAGGGGATGCTCCCTCCCCAAAGGAAGGGCACATACAAAGGGTATAGTCGCCTTAAAGGCAAAGTAGCCCATTGGCTACTACCTGCCAGTACCTGTAACCGGCCGTTACAATTAAGATGGTCTAAACATACCGTTCATTTTAATCTGAGTGTGGACACTTTGAAAATTAAAGTATGTATAAAAAAAAGTGGGACACGACTCATTTTAGTTTAAAAAAAAAAAAGAAAAAATTATTTTGTACTTTATGGGGTGCTGGTGGATGATATGATCATCTACACTTTATTTCTCTTCACCTTTTCTCACACAATTGCAAGACTTGGGCAAAAACTCTTTCCCCTTTTCTTGTCATGATAGCTACTGATGATTACCATGCGAGCAAACTGGTGAGTACCAACCAGTAGCTCCATTGATGGTGCTTACGTGAGGTACTTTCTGACTTCCCTCACCTTTTTTCCTTAATTGATGTGACCTTGTGTGCAGTTGGTTGACAAACCTTACAACTTTTAGAAAAGAACACTTTGAGGTGGGCACGACTGATAAACAAGCGTAGCCTAACCTAGGAGTATACAAATATTCATTTTTTGTTGATGTAACATTAAAAAGTTGCAGTGTTCTACGTAACCAGGTCATTGGTGTATGGACTTCGTGAGTGGAGTGCAACTTTGCTGTTTTCCCCCTGTTGCTCAAATTTTCTTGATTACAATATATACAGAGCCAGCTTCCTACATCCACCCGAACCTGTCAATTGACCGCTTTCGACTTTCTGTTCGAAGTTTGCGATGTCACCTTGGCAGCCAGGCATCCCTTCACCAAGATGGTATACACCTGCTGTTGGGGCAAGTTTGTTATGTTTATGATTTATGTGTCAGGTGGTGTCGTCTGGGGTCAGGTGGTGTCTGGTGTCAGGTGGTGTCGTCTGGTGTCATGTCTTGTCATGCGATGAGTAGGGAAGGCCTGATGATGGAGAAGGAGATCATATCTGTTTCGTCTGGAATAGCCATGTCGGGGGGGTTCCTTTCGGAAGTCCATAATGGAAGTTCTGAAGTGTTTCAGGAGGTCCCACCAGGTCATAGCTGCGAGGGATGAGAAGGAGCTTCCTCCGCTTCTGGTCTTCTTGATGCGAGGGAGGTGTGCTCTTGCCTGGGACGCAGATTGAAGGTGTCTGGTGGGTTGGTAGAAGTTGAGGCAGTGGTTGAGGTAAGCTGGACCGTTGTTGTAGAGAGCTTTGTTGGCATGGGTGAGTGGCATGAACTTTCATCTTTCCTAGACTGGGAGCCAGTGGAGATTGTTGAGATGTGGAGAGATGTGGTTATTTCATTTGATGTTCAGGATGATTCTGGTGCGGCATTCTGGGTGGTTTGAAGTCTGCATGTGACATGAAATGGGATTCCGATGTAGAGGGCGTTTTTGTAAACAAGTCTACTTGTGATAAGAGCCTGGGTTACCATCATCTGGTGTTCAGTGGGATCCACTTGAAAATCTTGCATAGCATTCGCAGGATGTGGAAGTATGGTGAGGAGACGGCATTGATCTGTCTGCTCAAGGAGCGGTAGGTGTCCAGGATGATGCCGAGGTTCTTGGCATGGTCTGCAGGGGTGGGTGGGGCCACCATGAGGCGTCTCAGGGGGAGTGGTTGTTGCCGAAGATTAGGACTTTGGTTTTGTTTGTGTTGAGCTCGAGGCAGTTGTTTTTCATCCAAGCATTAGTGTTTTCCATGCACTTGGCGAAGTTTGCTTTGGCGGTAATGATTGAGTCAGTAAGGGAGCAGATTAGCTGTTTGTCGGTGTAGGGTATTATGTTGATGCTGTGGACTCGAAGTCCACGAGGGGCGTCATGTAGACGTTGAAGAATGTTAGGCTGAGCAACAAGTCTTGAGGGACTCCGCAGTAGAGTTTCTTGGGTCCTGAGGTCGGGGGGGGGGGGTGTGTCTAACTTGTTAAGTTCTGCCCTTGAAGAAGGAGGGTATCCACTTGAGGCCGATCCACAGATACCCAAGTGCTAAAGCTTTATGATGAGTGACTTATGGGACACAGTATCGAAAGCTGCAGAGAGGTCGAGGAGGATGAGTGCGGCCTTTTCTCCTCGGTCGAGGATGCTTCGGGTGTCTTCGGTGGCCACGATGAGGGCTGTCTCTGCATTGTGGTTTGTGTGAAAGCCTGATTGAGCTGTCTTGGAATTTATGGAGTTCCAGGTGGTTTGTGAGTTGGGTATTGATGGCTTTCACAATGACTTTAGCTGGAAAAGGCAGGAGGGAGATGGATCTGTAGCTGCTTAGGGTGTTTGAGCTGTTGTTTACTTCAATAGGGCATTGACTTCTGCATTTTTCCAGCAAGACAGGAAGGTGGCAGTGGTTATGGAGGTTTTGTTGATAGCGGTGAGCGCGGGGGAAATGATGGTTCTTCTAAGGCTGTATATGAAGTGGGCGCAGGGGTCTGAGGGGGGCTCCATAGTGGAATGGTATTCATCAGGGCGGTGGCTTCTTCCCCTCGAGGGTTTACCAGTTGCTTAGCTGTTTAGCAATAAAGGAGGTGTCTGACTGGTCAGGAAAGTTCATATCTGTAGGCTGTGGGTTGATTGTGTTGTAGATTGTGGCAAACTTCTGTTCATACAAGTTTAAGAGGTTGCAGAGTGCTTGGGATGGGATAATGTTGGCAGCTGCAGGATTGGAGAACTCCTTGGCAATGGTGAAGAGCTCTTTGTCATTGTTGGAGTTGGCTTTACATCTGAGAGTTGGAGCCTTTTTCTTTGCTTCTCGTAGTTGGTGGTGGTAGAGGTTGAAGACAGCTTTGTATGTGGCACTTCCGTTGCTGTTTTTGGTGTCTCTGTTTTTTCTTAAGTTGTTTGCAGTGGCGCTTGGACCCACTGAGGTTGTTCTTATACCAGCTGATCGTTTGTTGTTTTTGTAGGTCTTGTTTCTAGTGAGAGCAGTATGGTTGGAACAGTTGGCAAGCTACTTTTTGAAGAGCTTGGTGTCAACATTGATGTTCCCGGTGTGGTTGGGTGGGCATTACTGTAGGTTCTTCGTTCAGTTTTCTTCTGATATTTTGCCCTATTGTCTTTGAGTTTTTCTGGTGGGGTGCCTTGGTGGGCAGATGATGTATAGTGGTCAGTCCATGTGAGTGCGGTGTGTGGGTGGTGTTGATCCTGCTGTTGGAAGAGAACATAGGGTAGAGGTTGTGGCCTGCTGTGTGGGTTGTCATTGAACGAGCTGGGTGAGTACGAGGTTGCTGAGGCTGTCGAGGGCTGTGGAGTTAGGGTCTGTGGTGCCTTCCAGGTGGAAATTGAGGTCCCTGAGGAGGATGTAGTTGGTTGATGGAGAGAGGAGGGATGAAGTCTGCAAAGTGGTTCTAGAATTCCACTCTGGGGAAAGTAGGCAAGAGTTCCATTAAGGGTAGCGTTTTAGTCCGTTCATATTTTGAAGTGGAGGTGTTCCAAGAGATTGGTGTCAGTCCATGGAGGTGGTGCAGTCAGTTGTGTTTTTGTAGATAATCGCAAGTCCTCTGCCTGGTTTGTGGGTTCGGTCCTGGTGTATGATTTTGTAGGTGGCTGGGATGGCTGCGGCGATGTCTGGGTTGGAGGCTGGATTGAGCCATGTTTCAGTCGGGAAGAGAGGGTTGGTTGTGTTGCTTTTGAGGAGGTCCCAGATTTCGGTGGAGTGTTTCCAGACGGATTGGACATTGAGGAGTATGGCAGACTGTTTGTGCGGACTGGTGGTTGTGGTGGCGTTGTTGGATGTTTGGAGATTCAGCATCTGAGGTGTCTGCGGTGAAATCGCAATACGTGCAGGAGAAAGCTCCTACTTTGGTGCTGGGGGATGTGCAGCAGTGTGTTTTCTGTTGTGTGTTAAGGTCGCAGAGGAGTAGTAACGACATTCGTTGACTCCAGTGGCAGCTGTGGTTGTCATGTTGGGTTGGATGGTCGTGGGGCCAGGATTTCTGGACTGGGCGCGGTGCGGACGGGCACAGATGGGCTTGCCTTCAGCTCACCAGCGGTGCACTCGCTGCAAGGCAGCACTGTGGCTTGCATTAAGTAGGTTCTGAGGTAGGTGGGGCTTCTGTTGGTAGGAGGAACAGTGAGGGGGGAAAACATGGGCAGCGGCAGTGTCACTTGTTAAAAGGTGGGCAACTGGATCAGGCTGGAACATGGTGGAGCATGGTGTGCAGAAACAACAGGTTGATCCCCTTTTGTCTCCCCTTTCACAGGTCCATCTGTGTATTCTTTCTCTTGCCCAGCAGAGCTCGGCTTTGGGCTACTTAAAAGGCTTTCTTTCTGCCATCTCCGCATTTCTGCGGTTGCCAGATAAGCCATCCCTTTTCAATTCCTATATTGCACAGGTCTCCAACACTTGTTTCCACTTTCACCGTTCATCATGCCTCAGTGGGACCTACATTTTCTAATGTGCGCTGCCTTCGAACCGCTACACACCTGTCCTATCGGGCTCCTTAATTTCAAGATGGCCTTTCTAGTGGCAATAAAATCTGCCTGCAGGGTCATTGAGTTCCAGGCTTTGTCATCTAAGCTTCCGTACCTCAACATCTTCCCAGACAAGTTGGTCCTCCGTGCTAGAGCTTCCTTCCTACCGAAAATGGTCACTCCCTTTCATGTAGGCTAGTCCATCACCCTGCCTACTTTTTATGCTCCACCTCATTCTTCTCAGGAAGAGGAGCAACTCCACCGGCTGGACATAAAAAAAGCATTGTCCTTCTACAAAGAGTTCCGTGTGGACGACCAACTCTGATTCGGGTATGTCGGAGCCCAGAAAGGGAAGACTGTACAGAAACTAACCATCTCCCAATGGATCATGCCCTCTATCAAAATCTGCTACGCATTGGCCAAGAAGCAAACCACTGAGGGTTTGCATGCTCATTCCACTAGAGCCAAAGCTGTGACCATTGTGTTAGCACATGGAGTCCCGGTTGTGGGCATCTGCTAGGCAGCAACGTGGGCATCTCTACACACATTTATCAAGCACTACTGCCTGGAAAGTCTGGTCCGTAGGGACGGCACCAAGTCTGTTTGGTCCTGCAGGACTTTTTAGTGTGAAATTACTTCGGAGGCCCTCCTCTGGTGAGGTATTGCTTGAATATCTAATCTAAGAGAAATCTGCGGCTAGAACGCTCTATCAAGTTACTTACCTTCGGCAACGCCTTAGCTGGTGGAGACTAACTGCAGATTCCTTACAACCCATCCATCCTCCCTGCTTTGTGAACTGATTTATAGACTTGGCTTTTCCCCTTTCAGGGGCCTAATTTTCACACACCAGTAGTCTGTACTCTTCGCGGTTCTACACTCCTGGAGTGAAAAATCGTGAAAAGAAACTGCCTTCTGCCTATAAAGGCACTGCCTACGTCACTTCTGGCACGGATGAAGCCACACGGAGCGAAACGACGCCACCTTCAAAGCACAGGGGTACTGCTCACGAAACAATTTTTTGGTCTGATTCCTTGGGGATGATTCTAAGGTAATGAATCTGCGGCTAGATAGTCTCTACTAGAAAAGGTGTTACCAAAGGTAAGTAACTTGTTCTTCAATTGTCATTGAAAAGTATTGTGCAAGTTTTTAGTCCTAAAAGGACACCAAATTCATTTGAGTGTCAGGTTTCTTTATCTGAAGTGTTTCCAGATTGCAAACTAATCCACTTTTACGGTTTCCTCATTTTCAGGGTTTGGACGTATACATGAAGGCCAAAGATTTTACCTCCCCATTTATAGTTGTTAGAAACCAAGCTAAAGTGATGGAAAGTGCTTGACTACAGTGTATAGCTTTTCTTGTGGAATCTTCGTATGGGGACCTCTACCTGCCCTTGAAGAACGACTTGTTGTGAAGCGACAAGTTAGAAAATGCATATCATCTCGAACTTGTGCCAAATTATATTCTTGTGATCACAGAATTTGTTTCCCATTGAGTGGAAAAATAATGAACTATTATGTACGTTCCTTTCGAACTGTTTTTTTACCAAAGGCTTTTTATATCTCTGCATTTCTGGGCCATGAATGTAACAGTACTGTGACTTCTTCCTCCAATCGAGGACCAGACTGACTGTCTCATGAACTTTAGAAGTAACCTCTGAAATAACAAGTCATGACGTCCCTAAGGATTTGCTTCTTGTTTTTACTTGCCGCTTTTTATAGAATTGCAAGTGCTTCTCAATACATGATTAAGGATGTTTACAGCTTTAAAACTTTGTAACAAACCTTCTTGGCAGAGGTACTGTTTTACAATGTTAATCAATGCTTTGCTATCATACAACCTTGAATACTTTAATAAAGTGCCTCAACTGCTTCTATCAAGCGAATACCAGTGTACTGATACGGGCTCCTGTTAGGAGTTGTGATTATACTAATGCTTCCAGGTCTTCAAAAATGTTCGATGTCCTTCAGCAGCAGGTTAAATGTGGTCTATCTATTCCATAAGCATTGGCAATGTCTACCTTTTTGTTTTGTGATATATATATATATATTTGTTAATACATGTTGTGATGCATTATACAGAGGGGGATAAATTGAAAATAAATGGAAATCTGGTCTGTGAGAGCAGTGGGATAATGGTATTACATTACTGGGTAGGCAGAATGTGCAGGAGGAGGGACGAGGGGAGTTATTGTAGCAGCAGAATGGTAGTGAACCTTAATTGGAGAATTGGAGGTGTGGCTCCAGAAAGAGGGCTCTATACCTATATGTTCATAGTGGGGGGCAGTAGATACAGATGCTCCACAGCTCTACATCAGGTGCCTCCAACCAGTCGATCGCGAGCTACCAGTAGCTCTGAGACACCTTCAGAGTAGCTCACAGCCTTGAGTTAATTTCTAAATAAGCACAGGGTCACATTTTCGTTTTAAAGTTAAGCGAAGGCTGTTTGTTTTGCATGGTCATCAGGCTGAAAATGAGCAGTGCTCAGTCAGATTTATGACCCAAGCTGGGGCTGCAGCACAGACATGAATAACTCAAGCACTGAGGTATTTAACTTTTAAATAAGTCCTTATCAACTCAATATTGGAGCAGATGACAATTATGTTTCTGAATGCTTTTAAATGGGAGAAAATTCAAATGAAAAGTTAACTCAATGATTAAGTTAACTCTTCATTTTAATGTCCTCCTATTTCAAAGTATGGCATATACAAGCAGCAGGCCTCTTGCTTCTAATGGCCAGTAGACACTGTGCCATATGTAGAACTGAAAAATAGTCGGTTTTTTTTTAAATAAAGTGCAAAAAAGTGTCCATATTTTGACCATTGTTGTAGAACATCTTTCTGCACTTTATGTTTTTTGAAATGGGAGAAGTTTAAAGTGTTATACTTGTAACGGTGCCACATAAGGTAAAAGGTATGTCCTGTGCCACAAGTACATATGACACAGGCTCTCAGTCACTCATACACATATATCCCATTCATACGCACATATGTTCGTTCATACATCCCCAAAGACCACTCTCACTGAAACACATAGCAGCCCTTTCATAGTGCCCCTAATCAAAGCAGTTTTTTCCCAAATCACATTACTTGACTCTATGAACATTAGCTTTAAAGTCAATGAAGCTGGGCGTGGGAGTGTCTGGTAACTATGCATGAGTTTTTCAGCCTTCGTTATCTCACAATGATTTTCACTGATCAGAAGTAGCTCTCACTACAGAAAAGGTTGGAGACTCATTCCTGTCATCTATTGTTGGCCCCAGACATTTGCAACTTGTATTTCTTTGTAGAAGACTCGAGTGACGAGCTCTATTCCCTTAGTCCAAAATGCATCAGTACAATGGTTCCACCTCGGATGCTCGAGTGCCAGCTATACGGTGTGGTGTGTTCTTCACTGGATTCTTTGCGGCCACCCTTTCGAACTCTCAGACTTTGATAACAACACCTGCCAAGACGTTTTCTCCACAACTCCTCAGCTCTTCTGTCCACATACCATGACTGATGAATGTTGGTGCACAGCAACTGGGCACTCCTGTTCGCAGATGATATTGGACATCTCTGGTCATATCTAGGAGTATTATGCAAGGGGAAAAAGGGGGACCCCCTCTAAGAGGAACACTTTATAAGGTCAGGGAGAAGAGGGGAAATAAACAGTAAACCACATTGAGAAAGCTCCCTCGTGACCTAAATTTATTTTTTACGATTCAATTGTGAATTCAACATGGGTTATGTATATAATTAAACCATCGCAGAATACAGAGACATATACATGTTTGTGATTTTTTTAAATTCATTTCCTTCTTTCTTCTTTTTTTTCCCTTTTTATCAAAAATATCCTATTCTTTTATCAATTATTTTTCTATTGTATTCTATCATATAAACATCTCAAATATTGTCAACATATGTACATCACTTTTCATTGTATTGACAATTTCACAACTAGACATCATATAACCCCAGGTGAGGAAACAGCATTTCAAGAATCGCACATGCATTCATACATTCACTACTGCAATTTTCTGGAGAGTGGGAGACATAGAGCTGGTTTCAATCTCCTTGACCACTTAAAACAACTGCATATAGCAGGATCTAAATATCATTGGTCAACGCGTTTCCGTGGTTTGAAGAACGTGTATGCACCACCTTCATCAGGACCCGCCAGATAACACACCAGAGTCTCAACACCCAGGGGACACTCTGACTATTTCTTCACAACAGGATATGTAGTTATGTAAGCCGACCCTTTAGTATTTATAAATTATTGCAGCTCTCCTCCGTTTTCAATTAGATGTGCGCGGACATTGCTGCAAATGATAGTTTTTTTCCACATAAGGAAACCCTTTACTTGATTTCTTTAATCGGGCTTCAGTATCTTATATATTCATCTCCAAACATTCCATTATGGCGATATCTTGAGAGTAAAGGCTAGAGGCGTTGGAGGACTAAGTTCAACAGGGTTCTGTTGGCGCCGGGAGTCGATAAACTTCACGATGGAAAAACAGTCACCAAGGCAATCTCTTAACTTGCAAGACGGAGAGACAGGTGCCCAAACGGTCGGTGCCTTTGTGACCGTTTTTCCATCGTGAAGTTTGACTCCCGGCTCGAGTCAGCCAAAGACTGGCACCAAGCCAAAACCTTCAGGCTCAAAGCCGAAAACCTCTTTGGAGCCTAAATCCTTGATGCCGTAGTCAAAGCCTCCTTCACCATCGAAAGCTTCGGCACTGAAAACTGATTCCTCCACGGCTTCAAAATCCATGGTGCCAACATATAAATCTGTGCCTCCGAAGCGACAGGATCCGAATTTTGATGCCCCAACACCCAAATCAGACCCGAAACATCCTAATACAGGTCATGTTCTTACTAAGTCACCTCAAAAACTCAAACCTGATTTAGAAGAAGAACTCTTCTTCATTCCCTTTAAGAAAAAGAATGTGTGTTCTAACCTTCCTCCACCTCCTCTTTTACCACAATCCCTTACACCAACCTCTCCAAATGAAAAATGACACAGAGGTAGCTGTCTATGGGAGCTCTGCAGTCTCCCTCTAATCGGGACTCCTTTCGTCGCTCCTTCTACCGTGTGGGGTCCAAAACCATGTCCTCGGACAATACTGCCACCTCTTACAAGGGCAACAATCAATCTTCCTCTACATGGTGCTTCTTTAGAGGAAGATACAGACGTAACAATAACAAAGGGCGAGGTAAGGGTCCTGCACCGCGTAATTCCCCCTCCCCCAACAAGCAGTGACTTGCCTACACTGCCACCGATCATTTAACACCTGTCGGGGGACGTCTTCTACAATTCCTCCCCATTTGGCAATCTATCACCACAGACAAATGGGTGTTAGGAATTGGCCAACAAGGTTATTGCCTGGAGCTTACCAACAATCCTCCAAACATACCACCACGTTCTCACAAAATGTCACCTGAACATTTACATTACTTCAGCAAGAAGTACAGTCTCGCCTCTCCAAAGGGGCCATAGAACCTGTGCCCTTACAACATCAAGGGACAGGTGTGTACTCCCTGTACTTTCTCATTCCCAAAAATCACGGCTCCTTGAGACCTATTGAGAACTAAACCTCTACATGCTGTCAGAACATTTTCACATGGTAACGCTTCTACAGCAGAGCGTTTTTATGTCTACTCTAGACTTAAGTCGCATATTTCCATATTCCAATTCATCCCGCTCATCGCAAATACCTCAGATTCATGTTAGTGGGTCACCATTACCAATTCAAAATGCTACCGTTTGGAGTCCCCACTGCTCCAAGGGTATTTACCAAATGTCTGGCAGTAGTCGCAGCACATCCATGTCTTCCCATGCCTTAATGACTGGCTCATCAAAGCCAGTGCTTACCAAAAGGGTCTCCAACACACACTAACCACCATTCACTTGCTTCACCAACTAGGGTTTACAGTGAATGGGTCGAAGTCTCATCTTTATCTACAGCCTTCCAACACACAAACGTATCTTGGGGCCACAATAGACTCTCACAAAGCTCTAGCCTTTCCCAATACAGCCAGGATTCACAGTATTCATTTCCTTCTCACTCATTTTCAGCCCAACCAATCATTGCCAGCAAGAGTCTTCATGCAACTGCTAGGGATGATGGCGTCTTGCATTACAATTGTTCCCCACACACGACTTCACATGCATCCCCTTCAAGAATGCTTAGCAACTCAGTGGAACCAGTCGCAGGGTCGATTAACCGATCTGGTGTTGGTAGACGGCCACACCCATCGCTCTCTGCAGTGGTGGAACCCACAAAATGTATCAAAAGGGCAGCCCTTTCTCGATCCTGCTCCACAGATAGTGCTAACAGCAGACTCATCGCTCACTGGTTGGGGCGCTCACCTACAAAGTCACACAATCCAAGGATTATGAACTCTAAAGTACAGGAGTCTTCTTATCAATCACTTAGAGCTACTAGCAGTGTTTCTAGCGCTCAAAACCTTTCAAACTCACCTAATAGGCAAAACTATCTTAGTCTGCACAGACAACATGACAGCAATGTATAACATACAAAAACGGGGGGAGCACACTCCAACTGTCGCGCCTAGCACAAGCCATTTGGAAATGGGCCATACATCACAAAAATGTATCTCCTAGCTGAACATCTTCCAGGACTAAACAATCAGATTGCAGACCTTCTCAGCAGACCGAGACCGTAAATCCACAAGTGGGAACTTCATCCCCAAATCCGCCTTCCAGGAATGGGGCTTTCCTCAGATAGACCTGTTCAACACAGATCAAACCGCAAAATTACCAAGCTTCGCCTCCAGTTTCCCACACCCGCCCTCCAAAGGCAATGCCCTATGGATGAACTGGTCAGGGATATTTGCCTGGTAGTTCGGAAGCTCAGTCATCCCTCAAATTCATTCTCATAGCTCCCACATGGGCATGTAGACCTTGGTTCACCACCCTGCTGGAGCTCTCAGTAGTTCCACGCCAAAAGCTGCATCTCAACTCCAGTCTCCTCCCTCAGCCATGGAGAAATCAAACATCCAAATCCCAAGGAATTCAACCTGGCGATTTGGCTCCTGAAGTCATAGAGTTTGGTCCTTTACAATTACCACCAGACTGTATGAATATCCTAAAGGAGGCTAGGAGACGTACTTCTAGGGTGTGTTATGCAGCAAAGTGGAAATGTTTTGTTATATACTGTAACAATAACAACATCATCAATCCCCTTGAGGCTTCAGTGCAAAACATCATATGTTATCTTTTACACTTGCAGCAATCTGGATTACTTAATACATCCATCGGATTGCATTTACAAAACAGACAACATATCTCTATTCAGAGTACCAGTGATTAAGCCTTTATGGAAGGACTAAAGAGAGTAATACCACCAAGAGTGCCACCTTCACCAGTATGGGATTTGAACAAAGTGCTTACAAGGCTAATGGGTCCACCTTTTGAACCAATGCACAGGTGCCCATTACAATTTCTCTAATGGAAGGTTGCTTTTCTTTTTGCAATCACTTCCCTAAGGAGAGTTGGGTAACTCCAGGCACTACCTATCCAAGAGTCTTTATTTCAACTTCATAAAGACAAAGTGGTTCTTCGAACCAATCCCAAATTTCTACCTAAAGTGATTTCTTCTTTTCACATCAATCAATCAGTTGAGCTGCCTGTGTTCTTTCCTCAACCTGATCCGGTAGCAGTACGAGCCCTATACACACTATATGTTAGAAGAGCTCTACTATAATGTGTAGAAAGAACAACATATTTTCATAAGGCAAAACAGCTTTTTTTGCCACCACACACAGGCAATCCTATTTCTAAATCGGGCATTGCAAGATTGATCATGAAATGTATCCAAACATGTTATGTGAAAGTGAAAAGAACATTGATAATACCCCCTAGAGTGCATTTCACCCGCAAAATAGGGACTACCATGGCTGCCTTAGGGAATATTCCCTTAGCTGACATATGTAAGGCAGCAACATGGTGTACACCGCACACATTCACCAAACTCTATTGTGTAGATGTGTTAGCGAGGCAACAAGCTAATGTAGGCCAAGCAGTACTTAAAACACTTTTTCAAACAACTGCAACAGTTACAGGTTAGCCACCACTTAGGGAGAATACTGCTGTATAGTCTATGTAAAGCATGTGATCTACAGCTCACATGCCTCGAACGGAAAATGTTACTTACCCAGTAAGCATCTGTTCTTGGCATGTAGAACTGTAGATTCACATACGCCCCGGGTACCTACACCTGTTGCAGTTCTTTCTTACCTCATATCCATACGCATGGACAGCTCTTTTCTACCTTTACTAACTCCATGCTCACCCTCTGCGAGAAAACAATCTAACAATGGAGTCGATGCCCATGCGCACGATCACCGAAAGGAGTCGCCACCTACCTCGTGACTGGAAAGACTTCTTCGAAGAAAAACAACTTGCAAACATCCAGACCCAACACTAGATGTCAGGAGTATGCAAAGCATTTGAATCTACAGCTCTATATTGCAAGAACAGATGCTTACTGGGTAATTACCATATTCCTTAAGCCCTCCCATTTCGACCCAGTATACTTCCTTGGCATGAGCCATACGTATCTTTGTGCATACTGGACACAAATGAGCTTCAATGCAGACGACAGGGGATGTGCCTCACCCCGAGAATAAGAGCAAGCGCATTGACGCTGCTGACTAGTGAGGGGCACAACCCAGTAGTGCATTGCCAGTTCCATATGCCTCCTCTTGCACTGCAGCAGGTACCATATAGAGGAGCTTATCAAACAACTTCCAAAGGCCACAGGAAGAGGAGACCAGACTTGATGGCAAGATTATTTCCAATGCTAACATCAGGTGTGCTCTAGATGCTACAGATACTACACCCTGGGACATCGGCAGCAGCATCCTGCTATTCTGGCGTGCTTGGCTCCTTATTCTGGCCCGATCTGCAACAGCACCTCTTTAATGTGTCTTTTGATAGCGAGCATCTCTTCGGCTCCGAGGTGGATGGGATGCTCAGAAAAAAAGACACAAATTGCTAAGTCCATGGGTGTCCTTCAGTCCCTAAGCCCTCTATCCGCTTTTCCAAGAAGCCACTCCAGAGGTGGGCTAAGAGCTACAGCCTCACCCTACCAGCAGCAGAAACTGTGCTTTCAGTTGGAATTTCTTTTTTTTTTTTTTTTTTTAGAGTACTTGGGCTGGAAAAGCACAAACTCCGGATTCAAAACATAACACAGTGGTTATGGTTACATTTACTAATAAGAATGTATTTCTCCCCAACAAATCCTTTGTAGCAACATTAGGATAATGAAAGACTGGGGAAAAACATAACTTTCTAACTAATAGCATGCAGTTCATAGTTCACTGTGGTCGATTACTATTTTTACTTATGAACTGCACAGTAACAAAAGGATCTTTGTGACATAAGCAGTTACCCACAGAGCTATGCACATAAAATACATTTGTCATTTGTGTGATACACATTCTTTTCATCAGGCATATTAATCCTCTGCGTGATCGTGGGGGAGTTAAAACTGCCACTAGACAAAACCCCAGCAGGAAGATTAATCACCAGAACTCTGTAGCCAATGCTTTTCAAACTATACCATATTTCAAAACACAGAGAGGCTGGAAGCGATAGTGAGTGCTGTGTGAATTATGCTGGTCTGCTGATTTTTGTTACTGGGGACCAACAATGCAGCACTGCAAAACCGGCCCCCAGCCTCCCAGGGAAACGGCCAGTCCGGCCTTGAGCCTCTCTAGGTCAGACTTTGTAAGATGGCTTGACAAATGCACATATATAAACCTGGTATGCTAAAGCCAAGTGCAAACCAACTGCCCCCAGAGCACACTCCACGGGCAAAAAAGGGTATTACTTTCACATTTTTAGGCAATATCCATCGAGCAGACATGCAAAGGTGCTACTTTGTCAACTTCACAGATGCTCAAGAAACACTACTGTGTGAAAATCCAGGCCTGTCAGTAGGCTTTAGTTTGCCAAAAGGTATTAAGAACTCAGTTTCTGTTTTTTAAACAGAATTTGATTGTTTTTCCCGAAGACCTGCAGGCAACAATTTTTGAAACAACCAATGTATGAAGAAAAAAAAACATTGTGTAGCTGCATGCACCTGTGCAATACAGCCCAGCCCCACCTCTACCCAAAATCACAGTATTAGATATAACCTAGAAAAGCCTATAGACCAGTCCTTCTATGTCGGGCCTGCAATGTCCACCCTACTCCTCAAACAGGTGTTTTCGGCATTTATATCATCATGTCTTGTGATACAGACAGGCTCCAGAACTATCCCCCTGTAGTCTGCACATACTTGCCACACCTTTGTGTGTTTTTGTGAAGATCTCCGGGCTTTGTATTCTGCCACTTCCAGACCCATGCCATAGTCTAGACCATTCTTCCATGCCGCCAGAGACTGAGGGGCCATTGCCTTCATACTCTTCGCTATGTCCCTCTTTGCCAGAGTCACACCAAGGAAGAGCAGAGAAACCCCCAATATATAGATATGCAGAATTTATTTTGGGTCCATTGGAATTGACCAGTCTAGAACCTCGCCTCCAAACATGCGGTCGCAACTTTCCAGAAGCAGAGTAACGCAGGACAGCCCCATACCATATATAGAAATATGCCTTTGACTGCCTCATACCTGAGACTAGCTGGGGAAACTCACCCCCATCATCGATGAAGCATATAGTGTTCCCTGTGTAAGTACTTAAGCTGTATTAGGTAGAGCAGGGCTGCGGTGGCTGCAATTCTTGGTGTACCCAGGGCCTCCTTCCAGTCCTTATTTTCCAAGTCTTACATCAGCCTCCCATGCCCATCGGAGAACATCAAAGGCATCAGGGCAGTTGGAGACCAGTGTCTGGTAGATTTGTGTAATCTTACGGTCAACAAAATCGCCCATAAGAAGTTTGTCCTCCAAGGGATTATATTCTGGGCAGTCTGAGATGTACAGGCACATTGCATGGTGGAGTTGCAAATAGTGATGAAAGTGGCTTCAGTGGAGTTGGTAATCTGGTTGCAGGGTCTGAAATGATTTGAGGACCGTCCCACTCAAGATGTTGACCAGTGTAGAGATGCCTATCGGGTTCCACTTTTGAAAGCCCTAGAGTATGGCCACCTGTGACAGCCAACAGCCATGCCACAGCAGTGTCCTTTGTCAGTCTTTCCCCCCACCTCATCCGTTGAAGGGACCCCGCTATTGCATGATAACAAGTGTTACCGGTGGAAGACCCTCACACCCACGTTCGCTGTACAAATGCAAAATGACTGGAGTCCCCCCCTCTTTTGCAGGGTCCTCCTGTACCCCATACCATCAGTCATTGATTATTAGAAGATGTGATGATAATAAGATTCTATGTCTGTGGCAGCTATACCCCCATAATATGTCGATTCGATGCTTTTCTCTAGGGTAATGCGAGGGATGCCACCTGCCCAAAGGAAGCTGATAAGAACAGAATTCATTGATCGGAACCACTGTCTGGGTTGGATACCGAAAATTCTGCTATTGGTATAACAGTTTGAGCAGTGATACTATTTTGAAAGTGGCTGACCTACCCTTGAGGGAGAGGGGCAGAACTGCCCACACACTTATGTCTCTATGTGGTGTGCCAGAACAGGGTCAAGGTCACACGCTCACGCTAATGTGTGGGGGGGATACAAATACCCCCAAATACTTGAGACTGTCTGCAGCGATCCAGAGTCCTGATGCCCAGCTAAAATCTTGTAACAACTGTTTCAAACTTTTGCATCATCTTCTCTAGCATTACTTCAGGGATAAACTCCTTTACAGGCTATGCAGAACATGTGTATCTACAGCCATACCTGTAGCGAACAGAAAATGTTACTTATCCTGTCTTTTCGTAGCATGTGGTGCTGTAGTCTCATGCACCCTCCCCAGAAACCAGTGATGACAACAGATATCTTTATTCTTTGCTATCATCTCATCCTTTCAAAATAGACAGTACAGTTGTCTTTGATAACACACTCACAATACTAACCCATTAGATAGTAAAACAATCTGAGGTGGTGCAGTTGTACTGGTGCATTGTAGACCAGTGTTTCCCAAACTGGGGTCCGAGGACCCCCAGGGGTCCGTGGCACATTCCCAGGGGGTCCGCAGACAGCAGTTTTATAAGCACTGCAAAGTTCCTTGTAAAATTAGCAGTTTTCGAGCAACTATAAAAGTGTCAAGAAAATGCCAGTGATTAAGTACCTGCTGGAGAGAGATGAGAGTTTTGTCTAGTGACAGCTTTGACTTATCTAATGTGACACAGAGGGTTAATATGCCTACTGCAAAGAACGTGTACAATGCATTTTAAAAAACAGTATTTTATGTGCATAGGTCAGTGGGCTACTGATTTTGTCACAGAGATTCTTTTGTCACTGTGCATTCATAAGGGACAATCGTAATCTAGCACAGTGTCCTATAAACTGTCAAAGAGCTGCTTGCAAACTGCATGGTAAAAGTTAGCAACATTTGTTTATTCTCAGTCTATCATTATCCTGATGCTGCTATGTACCCACTTCCTGCACATGAAGAATTTTGTAATGCCTTTTTGTCACTTCTATGTGTGCTGCCTAATGCAGCACACATGGAAGTTACAAAACGCCATTTTTATTAAAGATTGTTTATGTGTAGGAAGGGTAACCATCCTGAACATAAACAATCAAAGGTGTTTTGCTTTTTCAGTTGGAAAAAGCAAAAACGAGGATAAATAAGGCATTTCTCCTCATTTCGCCAAGTTAAGACCAGGTTTTTCATGGTCTTAATTTTGGTGCTGTCTCCTATTTAAGCTGACCTTGTAAGTAGAGGGCAGCGTCAAAATCAATGGGTGTTGGAGTGAAATGCCCACTGCAACTCCCACTGCCCACCTTTTTCACACTGAGCATTGCGTGAAAAGGGTCCTTATTTACAAGGCAGCGTTAAGCCACAATAAGTGGCTTAACGCTGCCTTGTAAATAAGGCAAAGACCCTATTGCCACAGGAACATTGCAAAAAGTGACGTTCCCATGGCGATAGGGACTTGTAAATATGCCCCTAAAATCCTTAGTAATTTGAGTATTTGTTTTGTGTGATCACGTTTGTTTATTTTTTTCAAATTACTGTTTTAACCTTCAATGCCCATGATGAGCTGGTCTCGTCATGGGCCGCGGTTGCGCTGTGCCCATGACGAGACCAGCTCGTCATAAACCCCGCCCGCTAATGCAACGGCCGGCACAGGGCGGGGAAAGGGGCGGGCACTGAAGGGGTTAATGTTTGAAATTTAAATCCTACAAATTGCTTGGGGGTCCCCGGCTTCCAGTGGTGACTCAATGGGGGTCCTTAGGAGTCAAAAGTTTGGGAACCACTGTTGTAGACCAAGGGAGGAGTCACAAAAGATCTTGTGACTAAAAACTTCTTGGGGAAAAAAGTTTCAAATGTTTGAGCCCAACACTAAATGGCGAGGGGGTAGACAGAGCATGTGAATCTTCAGCACTGCATGCTACAAACAGATAATTACAGGGCAAGTCAAATTGTCCATATATTTAAAACAAATAGTCCCTCAATCATCTAATGTCCGTCTGGTGACGCCACCACTTGCTGAACAGCTCTAAGACAAAGACGACCTGCTGATATACAATCCCTCGTCATTTCTATATATTGAACCGAATATCAGGCCCCTGTAGCAAACAGGCCGAAGATGCTTGCCTTTTCTTCCTGTGCACCGAATTAGCATGATGAAAGTGTAAAGCAGTGATGTGAAAGCATGTGTTATGTAGCTTGCCATTTTACAGTGTTTGCTACTGCAGATGTTGGTGTCTCATTACTATTAGATTAACAAATAGAATTAGCTCAACAAAACTTATTTTACCAACCTCCAAAGAATAAAAAGCTGACTAGGCATTGTTAAAACTGGTTGCCGAGGCATGTGTACGTTGATGCAGCAAAGCAGTCCCAGCAAGAAGTATACTTGAAGTCCCTAGCAGCTAGTGTCCTGAAAGATCTACAGTAAATCTCACTAAGCTTTTACTCTCTGCATAGATGTGAATTAGTAGCCAAGCACTAACTCTCAATGATGGTGGTGTGGACTAAGTGTAGGTATACTGCAAAATGTCGGAACCAGTTTTGTGGGTCCCAGCTGTAGTGATTTAGGTCAGTGTTTCCCAAACTGGGGTCCGAGGACCCCCAGGGGTCCGTGGCACATTCCCAGGGGGTCCGCAGACAGCAGTTTTATAAGCACTGCAAAGTTCCTTGTAAAATTAGCAGTTTTCGAGCAACTATAAAAGTGTCAAGAAAATGCCAGTGATTAAGTACCTGCTGGAGAGAGATGAGAGTTTTGTCTAGTGACAGCTTTGACTTATCTAATGTGACACAGAGGGTTAATATGCCTACTGCAAAGAACGTGTACAATGCATTTTAAAAAACAGTATTTTATGTACATAGGTCAGTGGGCTACTGATTTTGTCACAGAGATTCTTTTGTCACTGTGCATTCATAAGGGACAATCGTAATCTAGCACAGTGTCCTATAAACTGTCAAAGAGCTGCTTGCAAACTGCATGGTAAAAGTTAGCAACATTTGTTTATTCTCAGTCTATCATTATCCTGATGCTGCTATGTACCCACTTCCTGCACATGAAGAATTTTGTAATGCCTTTTTGTCACTTCTATGTGTGCTGCCTAATGCAGCACACATGGAAGTTACAAAACGCCATTTTTATTAAAGATTGTTTATGTGTAGGAAGGGTAACCATCCTGAACATAAACAATCAAAGGTGTTTTGCTTTTTCAGTTGGAAAAAGCAAAAACGAGGATAAATAAGGCATTTCTCCTCATTTCGCCAAGTTAAGACCAGGTTTTTCATGGTCTTAATTTTGGTGCTGTCTCCTATTTAAGCTGACCTTGTAAGTAGAGGGCAGCGTCAAAATCAATGGGTGTTGGAGTGAAATGCCCACTGCAACTCCCACTGCCCACCTTTTTCACACTGAGCATTGCGTGAAAAGGGTCCTTATTTACAAGGCAGCGTTAAGCCACAATAAGTGGCTTAACGCTGCCTTGTAAATAAGGCAAAGACCCTATTGCCACAGGAACATTGCAAAAAGTGACGTTCCCATGGCGATAGGGACTTGTAAATATGCCCCTAAAATCCTTAGTAATTTGAGTATTTGTTTTGTGTGATCACGTTTGTTTATTTTTTTCAAATTACTGTTTTAACCTTCAATGCCCATGATGAGCTGGTCTCGTCATGGGCCGCGGTTGCGCTGTGCCCATGACGAGACCAGCTCGTCATAAACCCCGCCCGCTAATGCAACGGCCGGCACAGGGCGGGGAAAGGGGCGGGCACTGAAGGGGTTAATGTTTGAAATTTAAATCCTACAAATTGCTTGGGGGTCCCCGGCTTCCAGTGGTGACTCAATGGGGGTCCTTAGGAGTCAAAAGTTTGGGAACCACTGATTTAGGTTGTTTGCCACTGGGGTCCGTCGTACTGTGGTTCTGCAGAGTGGACGAAGTACACTACTGTCGTACTTCGACGAGCAGTCAAAGGCTTCTCAGGCAGTTCGTGTGGGAGAGAACAGCTAAGAACTGAGCAGTTCATCATCAGACACAAAAGTGTGTTGTTCAGGTCAGTGCTTATCTTTTGAAGTAAAAGATGGCACTTTAATTCTACACCATTTTTTTCTCTGATTACTCCTCATGCCAGTCTCTCCTCCTGCAGGGCCACAAACATTCCTTCTTGGCAGACAGGCAAGCAGGCTTCTAGGCAGACCCTCATCTCCTCCAGCAGAAAGTTCAGACTTCAGATGATGTCCCTCCACCTCTGAGAGACTGGTTGTGATGCAGACACCAGTCCAAGCCTCGCAGCAGTCCTTTGAGCAGTCCCTTCTATGATCATGAAAAGGTGGAACTGGAACAAAGTTGGGTGGTCTGGATCTCATTTTCACACGCATTGTGCAGATGGGGGATGTGGGTCCAATGTAAGCGGTTTCAGAACCTGTTTTGGGAAGTTTTCTTTGAAATGTCATTTCCTGACTTTGTCAGACACAGCCTTTGTGCAAGGTGATGACTTTCACAGCTGGTAGCAGTGATGTTGGCTCCAAGCATGAGTATCCAAAATAAGGGCACAATGTAGTATAAGGACTCTGTATCGGCCTCCTTAAATCAGTAATCTGGGACAGACAAAAGGACATGGCGTGCACAGAAACTTCCTCACCTTCAACAACGGACACTACACTCCCACCCCTAATAGCCACTAAACAGCAGGTTAGAGAAAATAAATAATCAGCAGCCTTTTGCTAACATGGCCCGCGTTGAATTTCATAGTGGAGCTCTTTCTATGTCCTCCTTTATTTCAGTCTGGGTCTTCACCCTCCAGCCAAAACAATGCAGTCAATGCACTTGCACTCGCTGGGGAAGCAATACTCACCCTCTATCTTGTGCTTTGCTAAACCAGGAGGCATCAAAATGAATCCCACTAATCTGAATACTCCGACAATCACCTCTCAAAAAGTTGTACTAACACAAATATGGTACACACTTAATGCACATACATGCACACAGAATGTAAGTGCCAGGGTCTGGGTTGAACAGAGCAGCAGAACTTTGCATGAGACTGATTAGCAGACCACCCTTCACTTGACACAGAAAACATTCTGGTCACACTATGGATCCATACAATACTGTTATCATATTTGTCTAGCCATGGCTGTGTTTTACACAACATTTTTAATAATCTTGTTAAATATATTTACAGTATAAATCCAAAAATAGAATGCACGAGATGCCACAGTAATCACAAAATTAAAACTATAGTCTTATGAGAATGGTAATATTGTGGGCAGAAACTTGAATATTTACACTAAAACGAGTAACAGACTCTTAATTTGCTCTTCAAAGAATATTGGATGGGTGTGTGGTTGTGGAGGGGGCGGGGGTGTCTATTCAAAATGCCAAGGTAGTCCTGAGATTCCTACGAAGACTAGGCTTCTGCAAGCGGCTGCACAATGAAAAATACTCACTAGAACTGGCGAATATATATATCTTTTTTTAATCTTTTCATAAAATCAGTCCATAAGGATGTCTTGTGGTAGCTGAGTGCATTGGTGCACTGGAAATTAACTCTCACAGAGTAAGACAGGTCATTGGCCTGCCACCTGAGAGCCTGTCATTGCATGTTCACCTACAGCAATATCGATAGCGACTGACTGAAGTAGGGTAGTACACTCCTCCTAGAATCCTTCCATTCGACTTTTGTGTGTAAGATGGGGGATGAAATCCTCGTACCAATCAAGCTGCATGAATATAATTCACTAGCACCCATGACCTACCTTCAGGTATACAGCAGTTTCTGGAATCTACCAGGTACAAAAGCATACTCTTAATTATCTTTGAATCTAAAATTCGAATTTCAAATTCTGGGATTCCTTTTACGATCACAATGTGTAGGTGAAACATGGACCTTCTTCAACCTTATTTGCTAATACATGAAATATAGGGTGAATCTACATTGTGGCAGGAAGTTTTACTTTACCACTACCGATTTGGTGGTTTTCTCTATTGCAAATGTATTGGGTTTAAATTTGTCCCTGCCTTTCAGGTTTTTAAAATGTGTGGCAACGGATACTAGATCACCTTCTTTCTATTGCGGCGACTCCTTCCTGTGTTCTGTATTTTTCTTTCACCATCTCTAGGTTCCTTGGAGTCTTGTTTTTTTTTTTTTGTACATCCTGAATATGTTGGAAATCTTTGATTATTCTTTCTTTCAAAATTCCTCATAAGATGGTCAAACCCTTAGTTTCATAAGAATGGCAGGGTTTTAGATGGCGAATGCATAGAATTATTGAACACAATTTCCACCATCCTCTGTGACGAATCCCAATCAGTGGAATTCTGGAACAAATAATATAGATATTGGTCTAAACTGCGTATACTCATTCTGTTTGTCCGTCCATTTGAGAATGATAACTTGAAGACAATTTGACTTCAATTTTCATTAGTTTACGTACATTTTGCCAGAATTTTGATACAAATTGAGCTCCTGGATCAGAAATGACTACTGCTGGTATTACATGTATTTGAACTACATGTTTTTATAAAACTTTTATCTTAAGGAGTAGCAATTGTTAAATTCTTTAACTGAATGAAATGGGCCATTTTACCGAAATGATCCACTACAACTAGAATTGTATAATCTTCCTTAGAAGTTGGCAAATCTACAATAAAATATGTGGAAATCCTATGCGAGAGACAAGGAAGTACAGAAATGAGTCAAAGCAACCCAGATGGGGTTATTGAAACGTTCAAGGCATGTGGCTGTAAATACAAATACTCTACCTACTAATGCCAACTAGTCTCTGGTGATACTGTGCATGGGCATAGACTCCATTGTTAGATTGTTTTCTCTCCCGGCCATCCGGTTCAGACGTGGGTGCTTATGCTCTGAGTCGAGACCATCATCAGTTCTCTCTTTCGGTTCTATTTCAGTCTACCGTCTGTTTTGTAATCCATCGTATTTCTCCTCTCTACGTGTCGAGGTAGAACCAGCCATCAAGTCAACGTGATGTCTTCGTAGCCTCCAGAGGACCTCGCCCTTGGGGGGGCATTTGAACTCTGTCTCCAGTTTGTTTCCAGACAAAGCCCTCCTGGCGATGAAATGGAAGCATTTCGATTCTGTCTGGGTTGTCATTCAAAGCACACATGGACCGACTACCATCAGGTCTGTAACCTGTGTCTCTCTCTGGATCACAGGGAGGAGGACTGTGAGGCCTGTCGAGCAGTCCGCTAGAAGAAAACACTCCTAGATCATTGAGCACTCAGGATCAAAATGCAGCAAGTGGCCACTGACAACACCCCGACCTTTTCGGACATCAATACGTCCGGGAGGAACTTAATCCACAGACTCTGTAGAGAAGGCTTTCTCAAGTCGAGGCCAGCTCTGAATCCGATCCGAAGTTTGAGATCACCAATGTAACGCTGTAATCTTGCGCAGTGAGTACTCTACCCCTTCAGACTTGAATCAAGCCTTCAAAGAAACTAACGCCTCCAGATCAAGAGGCCTTTGGGCCACCACTGCCCCTAGGCCATAGTCTGTACTGAGAGCCTCTATGCCATTGTGGGCACGGTGCTGAAACACCATCTGAAGCCAAATACCTTGGTGCTGATGAAAACCTCTGTGCCGAGCTGCCCTTCAGCATCTACAGCTTTATCGCCAAAACAAAGTCGGCGCAGAACCAAAACGATTGAAGTCGACACTGAAGAAGACTATCAAGGCTGCAGTAGAGCCCATTCTCCACAAGTTGCAAAAAAAGGCTGAACTCTAGACAGCAGCAGATCAAGATCCAACCGAAAAGTGGATGGATTGTAGTCAAGCCACCGATTCCTCAATAACCACTTTCCCAGAGACTTTGGATTTCCCCGATCCACCCAAATGCAGAAAGATGGACAAGGCCACTAACACTTTGTCTCCACCACCCTCACCTCCTCCGCTACCACCACTTCCTCCAACACCACTACCAGACATGCCTCCTTCACCACAGTCGGACATAGGTCTCTTAGATGCCTCCCCTCAGGGATCTCCTGTTGATGGTACTGGTCCCCCTGATACAGGGGATGATCCTTTTCATGCAACACCAGACTCAGACCCCTGGGACTCCTATGATGTAGACCCACCAGGGGACACTGATCTGGACTTGTACCCTGCACGCCCATCACCTCCTGATGACTCCACCACATACCAGGAGCTCATAGCTAGGGCGGCAACATTTCATGGGGTGCAACTTCATAACGAACCTCTAGAAGATTTGTTATTCAAAACGCTATCCTCCACACTGTCAGGGCTCATCGAGCAGAAGAGCTTCAAATAGTGGACACGGAGCAGATGACGGGCATGGAACTACATGTTCGATGCATATGAGCTGCAGATTACACACTTGTGCATAGATCGCCATCTGGTGTTGGGCCAGGATGTTTGCAGTTTGTTTTTCCTCTTGGAAAGTCTTTGGAAGTCACGAGGTCGGTGACTCCTCCTTTGGATCGTATTGCGCATGGGCTTCGGCTCCATCCTCAGATTGTTTTTTTCCGCCATCGGGCTTGGATGTAATCTTCGCGCTCCGGTTCCGAACAGCTTCCAGTTCGACGATCGACGCGCAATCCTCACCCCAATTCGCGGTATTGTTTCGATCGCGATCTCCCCACTCAACGCGCCTCTCATCGGCAAGACCTTCGGTTCCAGTCGTCGACGGCGGCCTTCGAGCCTACCCAAGCTCCGGTCCTGGCTAATGGAAAGGACTCCATTTAAAAAGTGCCCTCGATGTGGGACCAAATTCCCCCACACCGATCTCCACGAAGTGTGCAACCTCTGCCTCTCCCCTGAACACGAGGCTCGAGACTGTCCGGCGTGTAAATCCTTCCGGTCCAAGAAAACGATTCGGGACCGAAGAGCCAGAAGAACCATGGCGCACTCTTCGACGGCGATCCTGGACGACATCTTTGGGGAAGGCGTCGACGCTCCAGAACAACACACAGACAAGGGACTCGTCAGCGCATTGGAAGCCGACGATTCAGATGTGGAGGACATCACTCCGGCACAGAGGGTCGTGAGTACTACTCTACCCACCCCACACCCTCACCGGCACCGAAAAATGCTTCGGTCACGCCTTCGGGCCTAAGCAAGACCAAAGACACTGCTTCCCACACCGCACCTTCGGGACCGGTAAAGAAGCCAATTAAGCCTTCAGGCAGCTCGGGCTCGAGCCAGCCCACCGTCGGAGCCGATAAACACTCTTCGGCACCGAAAAAGAAACCGGCCTCCATCTCGACACCGAGCCCCATACCAAAACACTCAGGATCGAGACCCAGCTCCTCTGCGCCGACCCCATCTTCGGTACTGACAAAAGCCCACAAGACCACCGGCACCGACACTTCGAAGCCAAAATCCATCTCGGCGCCTACTAAACAATCGGAGCTTTCCAAGCATGGTTCCAAACAACGAACCAGCACCGACAAGCCTAAGAAACCAATGACCCCGACGCCTTTGGCGCCGACGGACCAACCAACCTCTCCAGAACTATTCACACCGGATCCCTTACAAAAAACATTAACTAAGGATCCCAAAACTGGACATTTGATGCTCTCTATCAAAAAGAGACAGTTAGACAAACCTGCTCCGCCTCCACCTCCAAAAAGGAAGGACTCTGCTACCTCCCCTTTCAGACTACCTTCCCCACCTCCACCACCTTCTCCACCTTCCCCGCTTCCACCTCCCCCACCTTCTCCACCCCCACCTCATCATTCCCCGACCCCATCCCCAGATGATGATGATCAAGGGGATCCATATGATGACATAGGGGGATGTGCCACAAGATCTACCTAGAGGGGACCCCACTCCCACAGGATCCCCAGACCCATGGGACGATTATAATATCCCTGATGTTCCTAACGTCCCACAAGACGATCTTTACCCTTCCAAACCTTCTCCACCAGAAGACTCCTTGGGGTTCAACCATTTACTGCAAAGGGCGGCACACTACCACGGGGTAGATTTACATACCGACCCAGTGGAGGAGGATTTCCTCCTAGATACATTTGACACCACACATAGGACCACCTCCATATTGCCTATGCTTAAGGGTGTTATAAAACATGCGCCGGAGGTCTTTAAGGACCCAGTCAGGGCCAGGGTCATTAACCCGCGCATTGAGAAGAAATATAAAGCCGCCCCAACAGATCCCTCCTACATCAGAGTGCCAGCGCCACTAGATTCCTTGGTAGTATCCACAGCACGGAAAAGGGCCAACGCCCAAGCGTCAGGTGACGCACCACCACCTGACAAAGAGTCTAAACTCTTGGACGCATCAGGCAAGCGTACTGCATCGCAAGCGGCCAATATATGGCGTATCGCCAATACACAAGCACTACTAGCGAGGTATGACAGGGCCCATTATGACGAGCTAGAAGCCATAATGCACCATCTCCCTGATAAATACAAAGCTAGGGCAAATGAGCTAATTCAGGAGGGCAAAACAATTACCAATACCTCCATATGTTGTGCCTAGATGCAGCAGACACAGCCTCTAGGGCTATCAATACTAGTGTCCTCCTCCGTCGCCATGCCTGGCTAAGGATATCAGGTTTTAAACCGGAGGTACAAACCTCCATCCTCAACCATCCCTTTGACCAGGAACATCTGTTTGGCCCCAAAGTGGATGACACCCTGAAGAAAATGAAAAAGGACACTCACACGGCAAAATCCATGGGAGCCTTACAATCTCACCCTCCCAGACGCTCCTTTCGCCGCTCTTCCTTTTGGAGCACATCCAGAGTTTACTCCTAAGACACAGCTTCCACTTCATACAAATCCCCTACTCAGTCCACCTTTACAAGGGGTTACCAAAGAGGCGGCTACAGGGGCAACAATAACAAAGGCAGAGGCAAAACAAACACCGCCCGCTCTGCCACCGCGCCTACCCAATGACTTCCCTCCACTTCCCCCAGACCATCACACTCTGGTCGGGGGCAGACTCCAACATTTCCCTCCGGTCTGGACTACCATCACCTCAGACAAATGGGTAACACAAATAATTCGGTCAGGCTACTGCCTAGAACTAATATCTACCCCCCCAAACATTCCACCCAGGCAGCGCCCAATGTCACCAGAACATCTGCTACTACTCAAGCAGGGGGTAATCTCCCTCCTAGACAAAAAGGTAATAGAACATGTTCCTACCAACCAACAAAATATGGGGGTCTACTCCCTATATTTTCTCATACCAAAAAGGGACGAGACTCTACGGCCCATCCTAGACCTTCGGCCCCTAAACAAATACATACACTCAGACCACTTTCATATGGTGACGCTTCAGCAGGTACTTCCGCTACTTTCCCAAAACGACTTCCTCACCACTTTGGACCTAAAAGACGCTTATTTCCACATTCCAGTGCACAATGCTCACAGGAAGTACCTCAGATTTGTAGTGGACGGCCAACACTACCAATTCAAAGTGCTCCAGTCGGAGTCACAACCGCACCACGAGTATTCACCAAGTGCCTAGCAGTGGTGGCAGCACATCTGCGAGGACAACACATTCATGTCTTCCCATACCTAGACGACTGGTTGATAAAAGCCAGCTCATACAATCAGTGTGTACAACACACACACACCACGATCCAGCTACTTCACCAGCTGGGCTTCACGGTAAACCACGAAAAGTCCCATCTACAACCATCCCACATAAAACAATATCTAGGTGCCACTATAGACACCTCAAAAGCGCTCGCCTACCCCCACCCTGCCAGGATTGCAAGCATTGAGGCTCTACGCGCAAAATTCATAGCACAACACTCCCTTCCAGTTCGGGTGTTCATGCAACTAATAGGAATGATGGCCTCTTGCATCTTCATAGTACCTCACGCAAGACTCTAGATGCGTCCTCTCCAAGAGTGTTTAGCACACCAATGGAACCAGGCCCAGGGTCAATTAACAGATCTGGTGTTGATAGATGGTCGTACCCATCGCTCTCTGCAGTGGTGGACCACCACAAACCTTTCCAAAGGTCGACCGTTCCTGGACCCGGTTCCCCAGATAGTACTAACAACAGACGCATCGCTCTCCGGCTGGGGAGCTCATCTATTACATCTCACCATGCAAGGCAAATGGACACCTCAACAGAAGCTACTCCATATCAACCATCTGGAGTTACTAGCAATCTTCCTAGCCCTAAAATCCTTTCAAACACAGATTTCGGGAAAGGCAATCCTAATCCGCACAGACAACATGACAGCCATGTATTGTATTCAAAAACAAGGCGGCACACACTCTCCACAGCTCTCTCAATTAGCACAGAGCATATGGAGATGGGCCATACCCCAGAAAATCTTTCTCCTAGCCCAACATGTCCCAGGAGTACAAAACACTATGGCAGATCTACTCAGCAGGCAAACACAATAACTCCACGAGTGAAAACTTCACCCGCAAGTTCTTCACCCATACTTTCAAATGTGGGGGCGTCCACAGATAGACCTCTTCGCCACCCACGAAAACACAAAATGCCCAAGCTTAGCCGCCAGATACCCACACCCATTGTCCAAAGGCAATGCGATAAGAGTGAACTGGTCAGGCAGATTTGCGTACGCTTTTCCGCCTCTCCCACTCATTCCACTAGTGGTGCGCAAACTACAACAGCACTCCCTCATACTAATATTAGTAGCGCCAACTTGGGCCAGACAACCGTGGTACACGACACTGCTGGAACTATCGGTAGTACCGCATCAAAAATTACACCTCTCTTCACACCTCTTAACCCAGAACCATGGAGAGATCAGACACCCGGGCCCAGCTCAACTCAACCTTGCGATCTGGCTCCTGAAATCCTAGAATTCGGGTACCTAAATCTTCCCCCTGACTGTATGAACGTCATCAAAGAAGCTAGGCGCCCTACCACTAGAGCGTGCTACGCCGCCAAGTGGAAACGTTTTGTTGTCTATTGTCATAACACCATCGATCGCCTAGATGTGTCCATTCAACACATCATAGGCTACTTACTCCACCTACAAAGGTGCAATCTAGCCTACACGTCCATTCGACTACACCTCGCAGCCATAGCAGCTTACTAACAAAACAGGCAACATCTCTCACTCGTCAGAGTACCTGCCATTAAAGCCTTCATGGAAGGCCTTAAAAGAATAATTCCCCCCAGAGTGCCACCCTCACCTGTGTGGAACCTAAATATCGTTCTCACCAGACTAATGGGACCTCCTTTTGAACCACTACACAAATGTGAACTTTAATTCTTAACGTGGAAAACCGCTTTTCTTGTAGCCATCACTTCCCTCAGAAGGGTCAGTGAGATACAAGCACTTACTATTCAAGAACCTTTTCTACAAATGCACCATAATAAGGTGGTTCTCCGTACCAACCCAAAATTCCTCCCCAAAGTCATTTCTCCTTTTCACCTAAACCAATCTGTAGAACTACCAGTTTTCTTCTCGCAACCACAAACTTTTGCAGAAAGAGCTCTTCACACACTAGATGTCAAACGAGCCTTACTCTACTACATCGAGAGAACACAACCTTTCCGTAAGACCAAACAACTGTTTGTCTCTTTCTCTCCACCACACAAGGGCACCCCATCTCCAAGTCGGAGATAGCCAGGTGGATTGTCAAATGCATTCAGATTTGCTACCATAAAGCAAAACAAACGCTATCCGTTCCCCCTAAAACCCATTCCACACGTAAAATAGGGGCTTCAATGGCAAAGCAGCTACATGGTCAACACCGCACACTTTCACCAAACACTATTGTGTAGATGTGCAAACTAAGCAACAAGCTAGTGTGGGCCAGGCTGTACTCAAAACATTATTTCAAACCACTGCAACAGATACGGGTGGTCGCCGCTAACGGTGGGTGCTGCTATATAATCTATGCACAAGTGTGTAATCTGCAGCTCATATGCCTCGAATGGAATATGCTACTTACCAGTATGCATCTGTTCTTGGCAAGTAGAGCTGCAGATCTACACACGCCCACCCGCCTCCCCGGCTACCTTCATCTGTTCCAGTTTATCTTATTTAGATAACACACACATGGGCATCTTCACTATTATTACTACGCTCCATCTTTCCCTGCTGGCGAAAAAACAATCTGAGGATGGAGCCGAAGCCCATGCGCAATACGATCCAAAGGAGGAGTCACCGACCTTGTGACTTTCAAAGACTTTCCAAGAGGAAAAACAAACTGCAAACATCCGGGCCCAACACCAGATGGCGATCTATGCACAAGTGTGTAGATCTGCAGCTCTACATGCCAAGAACAGATGCATACTGGTAAGTAGCATATTCCTTCCCGTCACTCCGTCCGCAATGACAGTGTACGCACTGACGCAAGCACGCTCCCTGACGTGTTGTCAGCAGAGCGGTATTTCCCAAGATGGCGCCTGGACGAAGACGCCGATTATTCCTGGCATTCCTGTTATCCTTGGTAGCACGGACGTTAAGGGTGCGCATGCGCACCAACCTGCTTCATTGTTTTCTTCCATCAATTGAACTCCAGAGTTTTCCGGGATTCATATCTTGTTTTCTCCCGTAGGCGAGACACACACTTGTCCTGGTGGTCTCATGCGGGAGGAAAGACTGGTATTTTGTTTTCTCCCATTGGCGAGGCACACACTAGTCCGGGTGGTCTCATGCGGGAGAAAAGACTTTCCTTAAAACGCTTCCTGGGGCAAAAACACTCTTGTTGTGAGGAAACATCGAGAGTGGTCTCCGCCTGGATAACTGGCATTACTGTATTTCTTTCGGGCAGGTTATATCGGGGATTATTAACTCTCGTTATGAAGCAATAGCGAGAGAAACACCCCGAGTGATTGCTGGCATCCTCAGTACTGGAAAAGCTGCTTTGGGTTGCTATCATAGTTCTGTTGAAAGCATATTGGAGATTA
This sequence comes from Triturus cristatus, assembly GCF_964204655.1. Taxonomy (NCBI): domain Eukaryota; kingdom Metazoa; phylum Chordata; class Amphibia; order Caudata; family Salamandridae; genus Triturus; species Triturus cristatus. Next base: position 994,393,684 of record NC_140580.1, read on the forward strand.
ATGGGGATAGAGCATTTCCCGTTATTGTGCATAGCGACAGAGAACTTTCTAAAGACCCTCTGGATGTACAGTTAATCTTGGACTCTGTGTTATCTTTCGTTTACAGGGGAGATCATTTGGGGTATCCAGGGCTGAACTGTCAGAGTTTAGTAGGGAACAAGCACGATCCTATTGAAGGTATGCACATAGTTGTCCTACCTGTTGATAATCTAAAACAGGAGTAGCTGTTGATTCTTTGTGTTGTCTGTGGAGTCTAACTCTGTATTTCCTCATGACAGGCTCATGCTGGTACATTGTGATTACCCTCATGTCTCACCCCATTTAAAGCCATCATTATTTTATTTTACAGGTATCTATATATTTCTATATGTATAGTGAAAATCCTTCTAGTGTGATGTTACTTAATAGAAAGGAATAAGTAGGAGTTGAACCTCACAGTAAAACTGTTTTCTCTCTCTTGTTTACTCCTAGGTCTCCCTCCCTGCTGTTCCTACCCTTTCCTTCTCTCACTTGACCATCCCACTAGTCCGAGAGGATTTATTCCATCCGGACTTGGGGTTGTCGAGAGGTGGACCCCATAGAGCTTCAACCTGATCCTGAGGATAACCTGGTGACCGTGACACACACACACGGGCACACATGCTCAGGGGATGCCCCACTATACGGGGGACATATTCAAGGACCCAGTTAGGGCCTGTATTATTACTCCTAGTGTTGATAAAAAGTATAAACCCTCTCCCTCAAACCCTGTTTCCATCAGAGGACAAGTACTCTCCAGATTCTTTAGTAGTCACCAGTGCTACAAAAATGGCCAAATCACAAGTGTCTGGCAATGCCCGCTGCTTGACAAAGAAAGTAAAATAATTGACGTAGTGGGGAAAAGGGTTGCAGCTCAGTCTACAAACCAATGGCGCATTGCAAATTCGATGGTTCTCCTAGCAAGATATGATTGTGCTCCCAGGGATGAAATGTGGAGCTCCTCCAACATCCGCCCAAATGAGCACAGGAAGAGGGGACAAGAACTAGTTACAGAGGGCAAACTCATTTCTAATACATCGATTTGATGTGCCCTTGATACTACTGATTCTGCAGCCAGGAGCATTCACACTAGTGTCGACCTGAGAAGACACGCTTGGCTTCATAGTTCAGGCTGCAAGCCTGATGTCCAGCAGAATAGGCTCAATGTCTCAATTAATAAAGAATACTTGTTTGGCCCCCAGGCTGATGAAGCTCTGGAAAAGATTAAAAAAAAGACACTGAATTGGTGAAGTCCATGGGAGACCTACAAACTCCTACATCTAGGGGCTTCTTTTGCTGTTCCAGCTATCGAGGAGGCTGAAGGATTACTACTCCAGAAACCTCCACCTCATATCCGCGGAGGCAGAGCCAGTATGCCCCCCTCAAAATCCTACTATAGGAGCTCCTATAAAGGAAACCCCAAATGTAGAGGCAAAAGTGCATCCCCATGTGGTGTCACCACTACCAGCAAACAAAGACTTGCTTCACTTTCCCTCCAATCACACTACATACACTATTTTCTCCCCACATGGCAAAAGCCATATTTTCATATGCTTACTCTGCAAGGAGTGATTCCACACATCAACAGGGAAACTTTATGACTATGTTGGATATAAAAGACGCATATTTTCAAGTACCACTACACCCTTCCCATTGCAAATAAACGTGTTCCTCTACTTGGACGATTGGCTTAAAGCCCCAACCCTTAAAAAACTGTCAACAATCTATTCGGGTAACCATAGACCTGTTTCACAGCATGGGTTTCACAATCAATGTTCCCAAATTCCACCTACAACATCTGCAGATACAACCATATCTAGGAGCAATTCTGAGCACACATATCGTGCTAAGCTATCCCAATCCTGCAAGAATTGACAATTTTCAGGCACTATTACCTCAATTTCAACCAAATTAGTAGATAAAGGTGAAGACAGTTAAGCATTTTCTAGGATCCTGTATCGCTATAGTACACCATACCCGCCTACACAATGTCACTTACAGGATCCAGTGTTGGTAGACCGTCAAACTTGTCACTCTGTGCAATGGTGGAATCCTAATAACATGTTATCTTGATGGGGTGGCCTCTTCTGGACCCTGTTCACCACATAACTCTCACAATGGACGCCTCACTCACATGATGGGGTGCACATCTGAATGTTCTCACAATACAGGGTATATGGGACATGAAGCACCGGGGGTCACCATATCAACTTCTTCAAGCTGTTCACCGAGCTTTGAAAGCTTTCCTTCGTCCGGATGCAGCAACAAATGAGAACTCTACCCACAAGTCCTACTTCCATACTTCCACAGATGAGGGTTCCTTCAAACAGACCTATTTGCAACAGCAGAGACCTCAAAATGCCCAAACTTCGTTCCAACACCCACTATCCAAGGGCAATGCACTATGGATGAGTCAGTCAGGGATATTTGCGAATGCTTTTCCTCCTCTCCCGCTCCTTCCATTTCTGGTTCAAGAGCTCAGGCAGACGTCCCTCACAATGATTCTAGTGGCTCCCACATGGGCTCGTCAACCTTGGCTCAAAACATTACTGGACCTCTCCAAAATTCCCCACGAGGAGCTCCCCAACAGGCCAGACCTACTTTGTCAGAACCATGGAGAAATCAGTCACCCAGATCCCAACACTCTCACCCCAGCTATTTGGCTCCTGAGGTAATTGAGTTTGGTTACCTTCATTTGCCACCAGAATGTTTGGACTATCTTAAAAAAGCCTGTTGACCCACTAGAGCTTGCTATGTGGCTAAGTTGAAATATTTTGTTTGCTACTGTTACTCAAAAGAAATCAGCCCTTTCATAGCCACTGTACAAGACCTTGTCTGCTACCCTCTTCATTTACAAAAGGCTGGGTTAGCGTTCACATCTATAAGATTACATCTCGCTGCAATGGCTGCCTATCTTCAAAATAGGCAACACGTTTCTTTGTTCAAGGTCCCAGTGATTAAAGCCTTCATGGAGGGGCTCACAAGATTTACTACACCACAGATTCCATCCGCACCTTCACGGAACATTAATGTTGTTCTCACAAGACTCATGGACCCTCCATTTGAACTCCTATGCTCATGCCCCCTTCAATTCCTTTCTTGGAAGGTGGCATTTTAGTTGCCATTACTTCGCTTAGATGTTTTATTGAGCTCCATACTTTAAACCTTGGAGAACCTTTCTTCCAACTGTATAGGGATAGAGTGGTTCTCCACACCAACCCTACATTTCTTCCTAAAGAGGTTTCTTAATTACACCTCAACCAATCCATTGAGTTACCACTATTTTCCCGACAACCAGATTTCGTTGCAGAAAGAGCTCTACAATCATTAGATGTTAAAAGAGCCCTTATGATCTATATTTATGGAACTAAAACTTTCAGAAAAACATAACTTTTTGCTGCTTTCTCTCCTCCACATAAAGGCAACCCTATATCCAAATCAAGGGTAGCCAGATGGATAATAAAATGCATTCAAACTTGTTATGCTAAAGCCAAAAGACCTTTACCTACTCCTCCTAAAGCACACTGTACTAAGAAAAAGGGAGCATCCATGGATTTTCTAGGAAACATGCCCATAGTTGACATATGTAAAGCAGCTGCATGGTCTACACCACACACCTTCACCAAACATTGTGTGGAGGTCTTAGCACACCAACAGCCAGTGTAGGTTAGGCAGTGCTACGTACTTTTTTTTCAACGAACTGCAACACCCACAGGTTAGACACCGCTTCTGAGGGGGACTACTTTACAGTCTATGCAGAGCATGTGTATCTACAGCTACACATGCCTCAAACTGAATATTTTATTTACCCTGTAGGCATCTGTTTATGGCATGTAGTGCTGTAGATTTACATGTGCACACCCTCCTCCCTGACATCTGTGGCCGTTACTGTTCATTCAACTTTTTCTCACATGGATATCTCATAACTTACACTTATTCTACGCTTCATTCTCACCCTCCTGCGGGATAACAATGGAGTCGATACCCATGCACAGTATCATCAAGAAGGTAGAGCCACTCCACTTTTTGACTTGAAAGGCTTTCTTTGAAGAAAAACAACCGGCACACATCCGGACCTAACACTAGATAGCAGGAGTATGCAGAGCATGTCAATCTACAGCACTACATTCCACGAACAGATGCTTACAAGATAAATAACATGTTCCTTTCAGCACAGACTGCACAAGTGGAAACAACCTGCTGAGGATCCTGGGTTGTACTAGGTCACCAAAAATGTCTTCCGGGAAGCTGTAAAGTCTTCGTTTCAATGGGATGCCTGGCTAATGGACTTGTATGTCAGCAATATACCACTTGCTCCTATAATTCCTTTGTTGGTAGATGTAATGTATCTTCCTCATACAGCAGCCCTTCACTCGCATTTCTTTTTGGTCCTTCCTAATCACTTACCTTAATTTATGAATGTGTCTCTTTCAGTACTTGAACACACTATTTCATCATTGTCATTGTGAAATAATCTTCTGGCATGTTATTCAGTGACTCTGGAACCTTCTCTTTCATGAAATTAAAATGTGATAAAGTGTCAGAGTCTCAATTTTTTGACTAGGATGATCAGGAATAATGAAATCGTAGTCTACAAAACGTTGTCTTGCAGACAAAGCTTTGGCTGATTTCAGAAACTGAAGATTTCAGTCATCTGTTAGTATTGCAACTCTGTATCTTCCTCCAGGTAAATGATGACACCTTTCTCAAACTCAAGTTTGATGGCAAACAGTTCTCGATCTTCCATTGTATAATTTATCGCAACAGGATATAAATTCCTTATAAAATAATCCAATAAGCCACCAGATACAGCCTGGTTGAAACCACATCTTTCTGTGGTAAGACTCCATCTAAAGCAACTTGGGAAACATTAACTTCAAAGGTATCCGGATGTTGGAGGATTCATGCTTTGTTATATTTTTATTTCCAATCTTGAAAAAAATAAAATTCTTCATAAGTCCACACAAGTTTTACTCCTTTTCTTTGTAATCTGGTTATAGATGGCATGATCAAACAGAAATCTTTTATGAAACGACAATAAAAGTTCACAAATCCAAAAACAACTGCTTTGACATTTCTGAGAGCTTTCCATTGTAAAATTGTCTCCACATTCTCTTTGTCCATTTGAATACCCTTTGGAGCATGAGCGCTACAAATGCAACTTCTATAGAGTGAAAACACATTTGTCAAGTTTGGCATACAGATGATTTTGTTTTGTAGTTTCCCAAGATTACTTGACCATGCTGAATATGTTCTTCGGATATAGAAAAAGTAATTACATCATCTAGATAAACTACTGGACAAATATACAAAATGTTTTACAATACATGATTAGTATAACAATTCAAAGGCAGCTTGGGCATGCCGGAACCCAAAAATGCACCATTTACTCTGATCAAATGACATTCTCCTCTTAAACCAAGGTTTGATACATAGTTGCCTTGGTCCAATAGAAATGGAATTAATGGAAGAGGGTATTGACTAATAATAGTTACTCGACTCCTTGCTCAATAATCTATACAGGAATGGAGTCAGCCGGCTCCTAGTTTGTTTATAACAAATAATAGAGCGTAGTATTTGAGTGACTAGGAATGCAACATGAACCCCGCTGAAGATGTGTGACTGTCGCCTACTCCCCTGGAGACGTCAGGGAAATTATGCACTGCAGTGTTTCTATTTCTATATGTGAGTCTGCCTTATGAAACAGTCGTAAGCTTAAGGTTCATGATTACCCGCAAGGATCCAGAACCCTTCAACTCCAGAAAAACATTAATCATAGTTTGTTTTTAGACTAAATCTGAAATTCCTTGTATGAGAACTTATTGTTAAGCAGTATACCTGGGCCAAACTGTTGGAAATGTTCAGAAATCTACCGAGATTTTCAAAAAGGTCCTGACAAATCACGCTCAACATCCAGGCGTTGGTGATGTAATTGATCCATATGTGTTGGAAGAGAGAGATGGCATATTCCTGTGATTTGGAAGAGGGATGCCGCGTAGGACTTCTGCTTGAGTTAACTTGTGGAAGGATTAGAACTCTTAGTACCCGAGGAACAAAGAGGCTTATTTACAAACCCTGTCTGAACGCCACTTTTAGTGACAGTGTGGTGGTTCACACTGCAGGGTCATATCTACAAGGCCACGTAAAGCCACCCTGCGTGGCTTTTCATGGCCTTGTAGATAAGGACTGAGGCAAAGCAGCGCAAGTCGTTGCGATGCCTCACCCTGCAATAGGGAGGCATGCCATGGCATTTGACACATTCCCAGATTTACAAGATTTTGTAAACCCGGGAATGTGTCCAAATCCTACAGGGGAGGCGTAAGAGAGGTGCAACAAGGAGAAATGCCTTTTTTTCTCCTCATTGTTCCTTTTTTTTAACGTGTATTGGAGCACACATAGAAAGAAGAAAATGCCTCTGCATTGTTTTCCTTCCTACACAAAAACAATCATCCCTGCAATGGAGGCACACTTGCAGCACGGTGCAAGGGTGTCTGTGTTGGCACCTGGCAGCCCATTGTTGCCAGCATTGGGGAAAATTTCAGGAATGCGCCGTATGTCATAGATTCGGCGCATTCCTGCCCTTTTCTCTTTATGCAGGGCAATGCAGCAAAATGCCAATGCTTGTTCCTATAGGCACAAAATGGGTAAAACCCTTTGATCCATCTTGCCCTTATAGAGTTACACAGTTAAAGAGCAGAACATTACAATACAAGGGAGCAACAGTACTTTCATCTGGGAACCCATACAATGAAACATTTTAGGAGCAGGTAAGACCATAGAGTAACAGTGCTTGCACTTCGGATGGGGGTGATGAGTACCGGGTAAGAGGAGGAGGTGAGGGCTGGTACTCAGTAGATGTATTAGTTAAAAAAAAGATGGATCATGTGTGTTTTCAGGATTTACCTAAAAGTGAGGAAGGTGGGCTTAGTTCTTACATTTATTGGTAGAGAGTTCCAAGCTGAGATTGCTGTCCCAAAGAAGGGTCGTCTCTGAATAAAAGACGCTTTGAATTTTGAGAAAAGTTCCCACAGTGAAAATTTCAGTTGTCCAGTTACAATGTTTTCCAGTACATTCATTGTCTGGTGCATGTGGCTTGTGTGACTAGAGAGATGTTATGGAGAATCCTCCACTTGTATCATGGAGGTAGTTTCTAGACTCCATTGGCCCTTCTGGGTGCACTTATTATCAGCTGTGGTTCGTCCGTGGGAGCGGAGTAGCGACTATCTCCCACACTGCTGCCCAGAAAATGTGAAAAATAAAATAGTTATAAAATTATTTTATTACCATTTTATTTTTTGCTTTCTGCCAGCAAACTGAGTGCTAGGGCAGAGCCAGTGTGTCACTGCTGCCAATGATTGGCAGCAGTGAGGAGTGGCCACTTAAGTTTGAATTGCGCATGTTGGTTTGGCTGGCTACCTTGCTATGGCCAAACCGACATGTGCAATTCAAACCCCACCAACCCAGCTGTCTTGGACAGCTGTCTTGGACAGCTGGGTTGGACGGTAAGCACAGGCCTTTAGGAGCGTAGAGCATGCCCGCTCCAGCCAATCTAGACACTTCACTCATGCTGCTTAACAGCATGAGAACAACGTCTTGATTGGATGAGAGAGTTGGCTGTAGACTTCGTGCACGTGCTGCAGAACCTCGAGAGGCAGTATAAGGAAAGTGATTTTTTTTTATGTGTAATCTATGTTATTGTGTATTGCGTCTATTATTACGTGTATTTTTTATGTGTTTATTTTTTCGCCCCTCCAATGTAATTTGTCACTAATCGCAACAGCTTAGTATATTGTTAGGTCTGGCGTTAGCCACAACGTTTCATTTTACTAGAATTATATGTGTAAAATACTTAAAGGGGCTTTCAACTTTCTTCATCCACTGGTCTGTTGTGTCATTCACATTGTTCTTCCTCCCACTATAGAATGCAGCATGGGGCAGTGGCTCAACCCACTTCAGGCATTGGCTAACTTTACAGTGAGTGACGCATTCTTCTCTTTTGCAAAGTGCACATCCACACACAAAGTAGTTCCCTTCAGTGCCAGGGACTACTATTGCAATGTGTGTTTTTAAAACAAACCAAAAACATTTTTGCTTTTAGCTAATGTTTTTTTTTATTCTGGCGAGGAGATTTTGCTAAAGCCATGACGAAACAAATCAAGCACTGACAAAGGCAAAAGGCTTGCTGCCAATGGGAAACCTATTGCTTTGCCAATGTTTGTTTTATTTTTCACGGACATATAGAGTGAAATGTAGAGGCTATCGAACGCAACTGGATTTAAGACTATTAACCGGTATTTGTCGTCGGTAAACTACAATGTTCACTAGGGTATCCATGGCCTACTGCTGGGTGCCTTTCAGACTAACGATTGGCTGCCTTGGTGACGTTGGAGGAGGTGCGCCTGCTGGTGACTCACAGCAGCCACTGCAAATATGGAAACTTTGCACAAGTGTGAAGTTACGTGTAGACTGTAGAGCCTGAAATCACACAGAAGGTACTATGCCCTCCACGCCCCCCAACTGCACAGGACAGGATGAGCTACCTCTGGGGTTAGAGGGCAGGGTTTATTGGTCTGAGGGAGCTGAGCCACATATGGAGACCCATAGCTAGGAGACACGTGTGTTCGCTTCTCAGCAGGTGTCGGTAAGGGGCAGGGATGAGACATTCCTGTTCTCTGTGCTTTATGAGAAGCAGGCCTGGGACCCTGCGAGAGTGGCACACTCCTGCGCAATGCCAGAGGTTGGAAAGTTCATAGGCTGATGATGACGTAGTAAACAAGCAGCCGAACCAGCTGTGTGGGAGAGCTCGGTGGGAGGGGGTGCAAACATGGAGCATTTGTTTATGTAAGTTAAATGAAGCGGCCGCGATGTGCTCAAGACAAATGGTGGGGGCGGGCACAGGAATGCAAAAGCCTCCCTGTGCACACCACTGCTCGCTCCCGAGACCCTTAGACCATGGAAGTCTGAAGTGATTCCAGGAGGCCCTCTTCCTAGAGCAGCACATGCGCGGTGCGCTCGGTGATGGAGCGTGGGTTACCAGCTCAGGTTACACACACACTTACCTAATACTCACCTGGGCCCAAAAACATTCACACAGATAAGCTAGTAAACCCCGCTGTCATCAATTTTTAGTTTTACCTGTAATTTTATATTCACCTTTACCAAGTCTTACCAATTTGATTTCCTTAATAATTCCTTTACTCAATGAATCAGGTTGCTGAGATAGTTTAAGGTAGAAAATGACATTTAACTTTAAACTTGAAATAACCAAAAACTAAAAAGTTTTAAAATCTTTATCTAAATTTATAATTTTGTGAGTCAGAATCAAATACAGTTTAAACACCGTCTCACAAGAGGCAAGATAAAAGTCAAATATAGCACAGTCATAATAACGATCAACGAAGACGGTACCTGTAAAAGGGAGGGAGAGAGAGCAGGTACAAAGACAGGTTTCACAGAATTATATTTACCTAAGATGATAGATGAACCCAACTCCTTGAAGATGGGCCAGATAGAATCTCCCAGGACAGGATGTAGACAGAGGATCGGGCAGATTCAGAGCTGGGAAGGTGACCTCTTCTAAACTGCAACGCCAGCGTCGCACCCCTCTCTGGCACTACTCTCCTCGAATGTCCCTCTTCCAAAATTCCCTTCTAGATGATTAGATTATCGATCAGTATCTCATTTTCTCGAGCAGAGTTTCTGGCAGCAGCAAGGTCTGAGACAGCGTCTTGGACAGAATCTGTAGCAGCATACGTGTTGGGTCGGTGATGAGTCGGAATGACGGATCTGACAAGTCTGACAAAATTCTCTAGCTAACTTACCTCAATCATACTATTTTGTATTCGTGTGCCACCCCCAAAAGTTTCAATACTCGTGTTTTCCCTTATTCCGATTGGTCAGGATGAGGAGGTGAGTTCATCACACCATATTAAAAGTAATATTTTCTCTTTGGACCATTGTTCTATGTTTCCTCCCCTTAATTTACTTTCCCATAGGTTTATTCCTACCTGCATTTCAATACAAGTTATACATTTTATTCAAAATTGTGGCTTTTGTCCGGGTCATTAGTTTGCTTTCCCAGGCGTCTTCGCCCAATGTGGCCTTGGGTGTGATTCAAGTGTGCTATCATAGTTTTCGGCAAGTTTCTATGTGCCTGCGCGCGGATCAGGAGGGGTAGGGATTTCAGTCACCCTCCGAGGCCCAAATATGAACTAATAATAAAGTCAGAAAAAGACACATTAGAATGTGACAAATGATTTCACTGTATACCACGTATCTCTACTCTATCCCCATTTACTTATTTTAATCTTTTCGCATTAGTGCTTAGTAGAATTTATAGGTTTAGTTTAAGCAATAGCATGTGCATTATCATGTGAGTTTCAAGCGGCCATTTTTAAAGCTATTGCGCAGCTGCAAAGTTTTCCCCCCAAGCACAGAAGGCGTCATACTACGTAGATGCAGTAGACGCATGTGCAGTGAAGTTCCCGCGTTTTTGGCGGCCATTTTTAGACACTCAGGTTACTTGTTAGTAATACACATAGGCAAGCATCCCCTAGATACAGTATAATGTGTAATGCGATATTAGTAGTCACAAACAGATTGATTACGATATTATACGTTATTTGAGAGGATTGCATCCAAGCAAGATTCTTTTTTACGAAACCTTGCTCCATCATAGGCGAGACCTAAAAAGGGGATGTCGTCACAAGTTACATCACATCACAATTTTGCCTCAAGTGCCATACTTGCTGGTAGACGAGACCAGTCTTTGCTTGCTTGAGCAGCAGCATCTACTTGGAAATCTTTGACTATCGATTGAGAAAAATGAATTGTGACTATCCCAGTTCTAGTACCAGTCAGATTGAAACCAGCATAACTCTTCCTATGGTCCTTTTTATCCACCATGTCTGCCACTAAAACATCGTCTGACATCAAAGAAGGGCCACCCACCAAATTAACTAATATTGGATCCATTGTAACAGTAGCAGGAAGGTCCAGTTCACCCTCGGCTAAATGCTACATTCTTGAAAGAAATCTGGGAAATATGCCTTCTAAAGATCCTTTCACTCCCTCAAGAGAAGATCATACATGACTGGGTTTATTGGAAGAGTAGGAGGATAGCCTTGCAGCTTCTGAAACATCCTTGCAATAGTGCTGGGATGTTCTTCCTGAAAGTTCAGCTGAAGATTATCTGCCAAATACTTGAGTATCATTGGTAGAATAGATTGCTGGACAAATTTACAACTGGACAGAGGTTCAGTGTCTGCAGACTCCTCTTCATACTCTTGTAAGTGCCAAGATGAAGAAGGTGAACATTCAGAAAAAATGTATGTGAAAGCCTGAACATCCTAAGGCAGGTGCTTGCCAACAGGAACATTCCTGGATTGTTTAAGAATCCCAGAGAGGGAGGAAGTGAATGCCTGTAATTGAGCTAACTGAACAAGCAGATTAGCTGAATCAGAATCAGTTTTGTGATGTTTGTTGGAGCAAACCTTCTTCTTTGTATGGCACCTTTTGGATGAATGCTTTCTATGTTCCATCACCTACTGAGGACAACTGAAAGATGAGGCCTTGGCAGTTGCTTCTGTATGCATGACCTTGTATGACTCTTTATCATCATAAGTATCATATATAGATGTCTTAAGTAAAGGAGAGAAACGTGGGCCTGGATTTTTTGTTGCTGCAAGTTTAGCAACACATCAGATCCGCATGAGATAATATAAACAATAAGCAGACAGGAAGCCACGCTGCCTTAAAAGAGGTGTTCCTCCTGCCCATGGTCCTTCCTCTTTAACTCAAAAGGTCAAAAGCATGGGGGCGTGGCTTCGGCACCAAGGAAGATGGCCGCCTTTCCGTGAAGCTCCACGGCAGTGCAAGGAAGGAGTAACTTTCGGAACAGCACCACTCGACGCTTCACAGCTTCAACTAGCTGCGAGTGAAGATGAAGTCTTCCTCCGTCTTTTGTGACATTTCCATTTGTTTGGGGTGAGCACTTTGTAATTTGTTTGCCGCCTTTCACTTCAGTCAGCTTGCGGCCGCCATTTTGAGTGTTTTTATCACTCGATTTACACTCTTATAACTAACGCCCATATGAGCTTCGTTAAATAAGCGCTCTGGCTAATTTTTGAATGCCCTCACCCCCCTTTTGCTGTTTTTGCCATCTTTGGCCATAATACCGCTACCTGGTACCCCGGAACGAATATAGCTTAATTTATAAGCTTTTATTGTGCAGCGGTGATTTTCACTGGCAATTACCGAAAGCCATAATCTGTTCTTACTTGATGAAGAGCATCTTTAACTTCCAGTTATACATCCATGCAGGAACAGGGAGAGGATGTAGCCTTGCGGCTAGAGCGGTCGACCTCGAAGCTGGGGAACCGGGTTCAAGTCTCGGCAATGACGTTCAACATCTTGTGATTCTGGGCAAATAACGTAATCTCCCCGTGCCTAACAAAAATGAATGTGTCCTTCTGTAATGAAAACTGGTGCTCATATAAAGCGCTCTGATACCCGATTTCTCGGGTCTAATTTGCGCTATTTAAAACTAAAAAGAAAAAAAAATGCATGGTAGCCTTGGGGTACCACGTTAGTTACTGTCTACGAAGATGCTCCCTTTTTTCTTCCCTGAAAATCCTTTGTTTGCATGCTACTTCGATTCAGCTCTTATGTAACATATAAGGCCAAAACACAAAATTGACATCTTGGGACTTCCGGTGGCCTGTGTGTTTAGTGGGTAGACAACTTTTAACAAAGTTACCAAAGTTACATCTCCTTTTGACTAATATTAGTCACCAACCAAAGTCCCAGGTGTCTTAATTCAGCATCTACATGGCTTATTTTTGTTTCCCTTTTTTACAATGCAAAATGTCATAACCTCTACTGACTGACTGCAGGAGAATTTCTTCTTATTCCCTGTTTTTCCTCATCAAATTTTGGGCATTTCTCTTACTATATACATGAGGGTGTTAGCTTTTTGCTGTATGGTTTATGGCAAAAGCACGAGTTACACGTGGAGGAGCTCCTCCTCCTGATCTTTCTACCTTGGTGGATTATAACCCTTTCAGAATTCTACAAGAGAACATGGATGAGTTGGAATCATGCTCCACTTCCTCCACCACAAATAGTGCAGCATCTGCTACCGCCCGAATTACGCCTAAACCAGTCTCTAAATTACCCTCTGTATAGTCATCGGCAACAGGTAGATGTGTCAAAAAAGACCCGCCTTCTCCTACCAGTTCTCCAACATCTATATCTATGGAATTACTTCTTGAAGAAATTTGTGCTCTCAAACCATACATGACGGAAACAAATGCTCTCCTCCAAAGTCTTCAAGACAATTGTCCCATACCAATCAAAAAGTTACTCATTTGGATAATCAAGTTGATTCTGCTCAAGTGCCTTCTATGCATCAGGAAATTTCCAGCCTAAAACAACAAGTGGAAAATTTGGAAAATAGAAATAGGCGCAACAACCTACGCATCTATGGCCTTGTGGAGGGACTTGAGGGCTCTGACCCTCTAATTTTCTTCCAATCTTTTCTCCCAAAGCTTCTTAATATTCAAGAATCTCTACCACTGAATATCCAAAGAGCACACCATCTGGGTTGTGTCCCACAAGCTTCTTCTTCATCAACTAAGCCAAGAGAGGTTATTCTATATTTTCTAGAATATACTGACTTACTTAAGGTCTTACAGGCGGCCAAACTTAAGGGAAAGATTTCTTGGCAAGGATCTAACCTGTTTTTTGCTCAAGACTATGCAAAAGCAACAGTAGACGGCCGGAAGCAATTTCTTGATATGAGATCTGCACTTTGAAGTTTCAATGCCAGATATGGTTTGTTTCACCCATGTTTCTTTAAGGTGACTTACAAAAATAAAACTACTAACTATGAGGATCCTGCTCTATTATAGCATTTTTTGGATACCTGTAGGGAAGAAGATATGGAAATTGCTCGTTCTTCGCTGATTTGACGGTTGTGTTAACATTGTTGTTATCTATTTGTTCTCCTTATCTGTCTTTTTACCACTAGGTAAAGTTTTCGTGGTCCCCTGATCTGTGACTGTTACTCAGTCTGGATGTCCTCCTCCTTTACCCGTCCTCGTCCTGGAGTTTTCCGATTGGCTGTGCCGTCTTCCTTATGTGGCTCCACCACCCCCGTTTTAATTGTATGTACGTGGTATGTCCTTTTTTTTTTTCTTCTTTATTTTCTCTCTTTTTTTTATCCCCTTTTGGTCTCTCTATTCGACTATATATTTATTCCCTGGTTCTTTTCCCCATCTATTTCTATATATTCTACATTTTCCTTCTTTTCCATTCTCCTCTTTCTTTCCCTCTTTCCAGCCTCTTTATCTTCCTTCTCTCATTAGCTATTGCATGATCTTTTGGAATTATGTTCCTCTTTGTTTCATACTCATCTACACTATTCTTTTCTTGCTGGTTCTTTCCTGGTTACTTTTTCTATTCTACATCACTGTATTTTTTGAATTATTGTTAGAAAAATTAAGATGTTGTTAAAAAGTTTATCTTAGAATGTTAAAGGTTTGGGTTCACCTATAAAGCGTCAGAGGGTTTTATCACATATTGCTGGCTTGGAAGGTGACATTGTTTTATTGCAGGAGATTCATATAATTCAAAAAGAGATATCCAAACTTCAACGACAATGGGTAAGCCACGCTTTTGCTTCTCCTGGTTCGGAGAAACGTAATGGGGTAGCTTTTCTTTGTCATAAACTTTTAGATATCCATATTGTTGCTCAAGAAGCAGATACCGAAGGTAGATGGGTCTCGGTTTCTTTGTTAATTAACAAAATTCCTTTGACTATTGTTAATTTGTATGCACCCACTAACCCTGATAAACTTTTTGGGTCCAGATTTATTCCAAACTATTGACATATAGTGATGATTATTTGATTGTTGGTGGGAATTGTTATATGATTGTTGACCCCTTTATTGATAGACAATCACAATCTAGATTTATCCCTTATAATATCCATTCTCAATTCACATCTACTATTGCCCAACGCTCCCTTGTTGATGCCTGAAGATTATGCCACCCTACCCTTCAAGAATATACCTTTTTCTCTCCTTTCCATTCCTCTCAATCCTGCATAGATTACCTGTTTATTTCTAAGGCCCTTACACAACATATTTCCCATTCCGATATAGGTTATGTTATGTTATGTTATGTTATGTTATGTGGATATTTATAGAGCGCAACATTCGCTCCGGAAGGAGCATCTTGGCGCTGAGCAAGCGTGTAGGTTCCATTTTACTGTCATATCATGCTCCCATATCTCTTACTTTAGACTTACTTCCTCCTACAGTGGGATCTAGACGATGGAGATTTAATAACTCCCTTCTATTAGACCCCACATTTACCCCAGCCTTTCAGCATTTTTCAAGAAACGAAAATCCTCTTCCAAAAAATTTACAAACACTTATTTCGCATATTAAACAGTTAGAACATTCCTTTCACTCTACTAAATCCCAGTCTGATTTAGGCCCACTTCTTAAAGCCAAATTTTCGTTTAGTAAACTTTCAACCGAATCTGCTCATCTAATTTTGCTTAAATCCAGTGCTAAATATTATGGTGCCCAAAACAAAGCTGGTACAATTCTCGCTAATAAGCTTAAGATTAAAAAAGAATGAAATAAAATTGACTCAATTTTAACCTCGGCTAACACTAGAGTTCATAAAAACGAAGATATTCTTTTAGACTTTATCAAATTTTATAAATCCCTTTATATTATACTCCTGAATCTCCCTCCCGCCAAGAAGATATTCTTCATTATTTATCTTCTGTCACCCCTCCTTCTTTCCCTGAAGTAGATTTTTCTTCCTTGGAAGACAATATTCAACCTAAGGATATTTTGACTGCCATTCATTCGATCAAAAAAGGTAAAGCTCTGGGACCTGATTGGTTTACAATTGAATTCCACGCCCATTTCTCCCAGATCCTTCTTCCTAAACTATATCAATTATTACAACACTTTATCTCTACCCAGAAATCAGAGGGATCCTTTCAAGAGGCCTTAATATGTCTCCTCCCTAAAGAAAACAAAGATCATACTTTATACAAAAATTATAGGCCCATCTCTTTGATCAATTTAGATTATA
Source organism: Triturus cristatus (assembly GCF_964204655.1). Lineage (NCBI taxonomy): Eukaryota > Metazoa > Chordata > Amphibia > Caudata > Salamandridae > Triturus > Triturus cristatus. The sequence continues at coordinate 994,409,818 of NC_140580.1, forward strand.
AGATTCTTGCAAAAATACTTGCCCTTTGCCTAGATTCTCTATTACCCCATTTGATTGGGAAAGAACAATGCGGTTTCAATAAAGGATGGCATTTATCTGATAACACTCGTCTGTTTTTTAATGATTGAAGCAAATCCAAAGCATATAAGAATTCATTAGAAGCAATTTAATTGGATGCCGAAAAGGCATTTGATAGAGTTAGTTGGCTTTTTATTTTTTCAACGCTTGTTTGGTTTGGTTTTGGCCCAAAATTAATCAATTATGTTTCTTTATTATACTCCTCTCCCAAATCCTTTATTTTAGCCAACGGTCTTGTATCTGCTTCTTTTCCGTTGCATAGAGGGGTTCGAGAAGGTTGTCCCCTTTATCCATTATTATTTATTCTTGCCCTGGAACCTTTCTTAATCAAAATTAGACTAAATAAAATTATTACAGGACTCACATATGGTGAAATTTTTTTAAAACTTTCAGTTTATGCAGATGACATTTTATTATTTCTTTCTAATCCACAAACTTCCTTACCAGCTTTTCTCTCAGAAGTAGATAATTTTGCCCTTGTCTCCGGTTATAAATTAAATGCTGATAAATGTGAAATCCTTCCTTTAAATAGTTTATGCTTCCATGTTGATTTTTCTGCTTCATCTTCTCATTGGAAATGATGGTAGTCCTTATCATATTGTTTTATTTATCTAATATCCCAATCAATATTCCTAAATCTTATTATAAAAAGCTGTATGCTATTCTTTGCAAATTCTTATGGCATAACAAAACCGCTAGAATGTGCCTTTGTAAACTTAAAAAACCTAAATATATTGGAGGAGTTAATTTCCCAGATTTTCATTCCTATCATTCTGCATTCTTTCTTAAACAATCTGCTTTTCTTTTATCTGACAATCAATCTGACATTATACTTTACCCCTTATGAAGAATTTATCTCATTTTCCCATACTCCTCCCTCTCTATCTTTTACCAGTCTTAAAAATGCTCAAAATTTTTTCCATCCACTCTTTTCCTCTTCACAAGATGACCGTTCACAATTTTTAAACTCATCACTTTGGTATAATAAACATATCAAATTTAATAATAAATGTATCTTTTGGAAGGATTGGTTTGCTGATGGCCTTAAATGGACTCATCAGCTCTTTCAAGATGACCTTTGTATCCTATTCCCAATAATGCAATCTCGTTTTTCCCTTCCCTCATCATATCCACCCAAATACATAGCTTTGAGTGCAACGGCTCAATCTTCTTATAACGATTTATCCTCTAATCTTTCACTTGTCCCTCCATCTCCTAACATAACTTTTCACTAACATTCCTCTTCTGCGAGATAAATTAGACGTAGAACATAGTTGGGAATCTGATTTAGGTGAATCCTTCTCCATTTCACTCTGGAATAATATCTGGGCTAAAATACGGAAGTCCTCTAGAGCAGCCAACACAACACAGACCCTATTTTTTGTTTATAATAGACTTCTTATCACTCCTGCTAAGCTCCACAAGATTGACCCTAGCATTCCCTTTACTTGTTGGTCTTGTACTAACTCATCCGCAGACATCAAACATATGTTATTTGATTATCCACTCATTCATACTTTTTGGACTCAAGTCTGGCAACACATTAACAATATTTTCCATACCCATATTTCATTTAATTTCACTCATATTTTTCTGGGGAGCATTTCTGAAGATTGGTCGCCACAAGCCACTAAGGTACATACTTTTGATTTACTCATTGCTGTTGCCTTTCAGCAAATTACAAAATCATGGAAAGATACCTCTGCAGTTTCCTTTCAGGCATGGTGGTACAGAGTCTGCTATAATCATAGGTTGGATAGAGTCTATATATATCCCATCTCGCTTGCAATTAAAAGAGACTTACTTTGGTTGCCTGTCACAGACTTTTTAAATGTATCTGCTAAAAAGATGTCCTTACATGAACCCTCCGTTTAAGAAGCACTCAAACCACCTTGACTTTGTAACCTTTTGTTGTTTAATTGTTTCTATTTTATTGTTATATACCTGTATAATGCATTAGGAAAAAGTTTACTGTAACATTGTTTGCCTATACAGTTATTATATATTTCCCTTTTTTCGCTCTTTCTTTCCCCCCTCCCCTTTTCTTTCTTTCCCTTTCCACTTCCTAATAAGATGTATTATTCTCTTTTTCTGGTTCATGATATTAATCTTGTATTATCTGTATTATGTTATACTTATTTTTCATTCATCAAGTAAAAGCCTTTAAAACTTAAAAAAGAGCAAAAGCATAATATGAAGAGGAGAAATGACAATACAGCTCTCCCCGCTCAGTAGTACTGCTGTGAATGGCTCTGTTGGGGGCTACATCAAATCAGCAGCATCTCTCTGGGGATGCAGAAGAATTGACACTCCAGTGGACTGTACCCATCTACCTCAGCAAAGAGCCTCTCTCCTCGCATTTCACAGTGATTTCAAACCTGAAACAGGAAGAAAACTGCTTAGCAGGTAGAGTCTGATCAATAGTTATAATCTCACTCCAAAAACAACCACAGCCTGACGCCATAGATTTTCCTTGAATTAAGCGCTTCTGCCTGTACATTTGAGAAAACACTTTAAAAGGAAGGATCTGGCCGAGCCAGGTCCCGTGATGCAGTGTGGGAAGAATCAGGTGAAAGAAACAGGATTTTGCTATTTTTTTTCCTCCCCTTTTGACTCCAGGCAAGAAGGCGGAGCAGGGCCGGCTTTTGGGCGGTGCGAGCGGTGCGACCGCACCGGGTGCCAAGGTCAGGGGGGCGCCGGCCGCCACCTACGTCTCTTACTCTTAAATCAGCACTCACTGAGCCTGCCTGCACTGTTAAACGGTTGTCCCCTCTTTCTTTTCTACGATGTATCTTCGTAGAAATGGAAAGAGAGGAAAACCGTGTTACCAAATCAGGAGGCACGCTTTTGTTTTGCCCGCCCATGCGTTGCTCTGCCTGACTGCCTCTAACTAAGTGTTGAACGTTTGATTGGATTTGGATTGGCCTGTAACTGAAACCGTTACCTACATCGCGGGGGCGGGCCTTGGAAAACTCGCAGCTACTCTTCCGGCGGCTAATGTTACTGGTGGTTGCGCGCGCTCTCCGACAGTCCACGGGATTTTTGGCAGTGGCACAGAGACTGAGCCTCCTCTCTACAGCAACATAAAGTGAGTTAGGTGACGGTCTACTTTTTTAAAATCAATCAATAATTTAAATGTGCACTGTGCACAAACAATATAGGGTGGTGACCTCCCCTCCTTCTCAAGCCTGGTTTTAGCGACCCAAACATGAGCCTTGGCCCTCGCAGTGAGGGCTTGAAGGCAGGCGCGCAAAGAACACGTCGTGTGTGTCAGCCCGGGCAGAGACAGCTTCCCGGCGTGCACACACACAACGTTTTAGAGATTATCGAAGCCGCACCCGAGTACTTCACAGGTCTTTAAAAGACCATTTTCATGTTAACGAGGCTTTATTTTTTCACCCCTTCATCTCCACATTCCCGGCAATGGCCACAATGTTCTGCTGCGTGGATATTTCTTTTTCTATGCAGCGCAGGAGAAAATAAGTTTGTTTATTCATATTCACCTTTCCTGAGTCCTGCAGCTGCTTATCACAGCAGGCTGTGACACAAAGTTTGACTAACGGAGTAGGTAAGAGAATGTGTTACTAATATGTTTTTCTTTTTAAAATATGCGCAGGCCCAGCAGGGCACATACTTCGTGTGTGATGCAGGACAACAATAAGACAATAAAAGATGCCCAGATAACGCTGGTGATTAATGATCCTGCTGGAGAGCAATCATTTGTCTGTTAGTAGTTTTTAAATGCAGACGAACTGTATTTTATGTGGAAGCTCAGTGGGTTACTGCCTTTGTCACAGAGATCCTTTTGTTACTTGCAGTTCAGAAGTTACAATCCAAACATAGGACAGTGACCAATGAACTGTCATCAAAGAGCTGCATACAAACATGAATGGTATAGTTAGAACTTCGCTTTCTTTTTTTGTGACATATTTAGAACTTCCCCAGTCTTTCATTATTCTAATTTTGCTAAAATTAGTATGTTTGGGCAGATATACATTTTTATCAGTAAAGCTGAACCGACCCCATGGAATACTCTTTAAATCCTAAGGTTGTGTTTTCCCAGACCAAACCCTCTTAAAATATCCGGCCCACCAGCATGGATGAAATGTGATTCATACACCTTGTAATCCTCATTTGCTTATGTGGCATTCCCTGTATACTGATTTATATACTTGTATTATTCATTGTCTCTGTATAATGTGTGTGTGGTGTAAAGTACTGACACACACTACACTGATATGAGTAGCGCTATACAACAAATGAAATGCATATGAGAGAGGGGCTACTTAAAGATGAGGGGCTCTGTTGGAGGGTGGCAGTGAGGGAATCCGAGGTAGTAGCTAGTGGAGAGAGAAGTTTTTCTAAGTTAAAGTTAATTAAAACATATTTAAGATCCACAATGAAAGATGAAAGGCTATCATCTTTGGCAATCCTATCCATTGAAAATGATATTGCACAACAACTGGACTTATCCACATCAATATTGGCATTTGCAAAAATGAAAGCCCGTAAAGTTCAATTTTCTTGAAATTTGCAAATTGTTTTTACAAAATTAACAGTTAGAAAATGTTAATAATTACATCAACAAGATGTATATTGTTTTGGGCTATAAAATAAGCTATGATTGACTGATGGTGTTGTAATATCTGTTCCCCATCTAATCCCTATTTAATTTACATGACATTTGAGCATACATTTTACATATTATAAAATGTATCCTGTATATATTTAATATGCGGTTGAGAAACCATACAACTCAACACAAAAAATGTTTGCTGGGAGGGTGCGGGGGGGGGGGGGCACCAACAAAGATTGTCGCACAGGGCGCCACAATCTCTAAAGCCGGCCCTGAGGCGGAGTATGGGAGGTGAGGTCATTTGTTTTTCTTGCTTAGTCACGTGGTCCTGAGGGCAGAAGTGACCCCCTAACACAGAAATGAGGGGTCGCTGTAGGTGGAGGTAAAGAAGCATTAGTAGTACGTACTCGTAGTCCACATTCCCTGACAAGAAGAAACATCATAGCAGCAACATGGACATCTTTACAAAATATTGTCGCCTTCACAAATGCAAGGCAGGATTCATAGATGAGACGAGCGTTACTAAGAAACATGTTTAATCTCCGCTCCCCCTCCCTTTACCCACCGCCCTCCCTCCCCCCGCCCCAATCGAAACGTGTTGAATGTGCCAAGCATCCTACTTTTCAAGACTTTGAATGAAAGTGATAAGCATGCACTGGACGAACCTGAAACGTATCTGTCTAAACTAACAACATTTTATGTAGTACTTACAGTACATTAACTACTACCCAAAGGAATCCTTTTATAGCAACATTAATACAATAAAAGATTCCAAAAACAGTCAGGATGCAAACGTTTGCCTTGGAGTTTGTGTGCAACTCCATGGTGCCAGGTCATAACTCACTAAGCTATATTACAAAGAATTGTAACTTGAGATCTGCAGCTGCAACAAAAGCAGCAACCTACTGAACTATCTACATAAAATCTGAATCTGCCACCTACATGCCATAGGCTGCGTTTAAAGACATGCACAAACAAGTATCACCTTTCTCGTTACCAATATAATTTTTAATACATTTTAGAGGAACATTCTTTTCTAGCCACTAGATGGCAGTAGAATACAAACTATGTCAATGTGTAGCAGATAATTTCAAGCTGTATCGTCATACTGCCTAGTTTCTTTCAAGGTGTATTAGCATTAACCATTTTCTTTGGTGCCATTTATTTCACGTTTATAGAGTAAACTAAAATCAGTACGGATGAACTCATTTTAAACTAATGAACCTGAAAATTCGTAGGACCAGAGCCTATTGCTCTGGTCTCTTCCAAGAGGTGGGATTTTAGTTCACTGGACAGGAAAATGTAAGCCCTCTTCAACTCGCTACTGCATCCCAAGCTTGCAGTGTGGGTGAGGAGACCAGGGATAGGTAAAGAATTCTTCGGGCGGTGGGTACTTGCCAGAAAAGGAACCTTCCACAAGGCCGTTCCTGCAAGAGACCTGTTCTGTTCATAAATAACCATCGTTTTTCGGACGTGACCGTTCCACAAAGTACACAAGCTGTGCAGCCTGATAATAGTGGAGCAGACACGGAACTCCCAAGCCACCCCTCAAAGACGTGGGATAGAAATGGTCCCAGAACATACATAAAATTGAGGAATTAATCTACCTACCTTGGAAGAGGGGTCGAAACGTTGACATCTGACCATGCCAGTACCCTCAATAGTGCGTTGAGCACTGTGTACTTTCACTTGTATATGGCTATTTGGCAAAACATTTAATTCTGTCAATGAATGACTCTTATCTTGATTATTTGGCACGACAGTAAGGTGCGCAGCAATTGATTTGTACCATTGTTATTAACTTTTATATGTCACTTACCCTACTACCCTACCTAACTCGTTACTCCCTCCCCTTCCCCGTGGCACCCCGCACTTTTGTAAATAGTGTGATTTATCATATGCATTTATGTGCCTGTTCCAAGTGTGATTAAATAACACTATGGTTCTGCCTTACTCGTTGCAATAGTTGTTTTGTTGATCTTTCTCAATTTTATGTATGTTCTGGGACCATTTCTATTCCACTGTTTGTTACCCAGGTCCCAGTGACTATTGGGTTTGCCCTTAGTTCTAACGCGACCCCTCAAAGACGAGCACCACCTATGTCCTCGGCCCATCCTAGAGTGTTTACCAGCCCACACAAATTGTTGCAGCTCGTTCCACTGGCGTAACGAAAATTGAGGGGGCCTCCCTGCACGGTACGAAGAGGGGCCCCCTACAGGCTCAATCAGGAGCTCTCCGGCCAGAGTGCAGTGCCGAAGGGGCCCAATGGAGCTTGGGGCCCCCCCGCACCGCGGGGGGCTGTGTTACGCTGCTGGCTCGTTCTGCAGTTGCCGAACCGTTCCTTTTGGAGGCTGTAGCGGTAGGATTTAGAATAAATACAGAAGTTTGAGTAAAACCGTCATTTTTAAGGCGGCCACCCGTCCTACCCAAGAAAGCGGATAAAGCTGCAGCAAATTGCGATAGTTCAAGGCCTACACGTCTGCTATAGTCGGGGCGAGCTGCAGGCCCAGGTATGAGATGGACGGCGAGGCCCACCAAATTCAAACCGCCCGGGAGAGACCCTCCTGGGTGTCGGGAGGAACAGTGAGGTCCAAGGCCTGATATTTGGGGATGTTTGTATGAAACCTTGAGACCGCCCAAAACTACTGTGCCTCCTCTAAAAAGCTTGAAGTGTCCTGCCCGGGTCGTCCAATGGGACCAGCACGTCGTCGGCGTAGAGTTTTATAAGGTGCTCCTCTCTCGCAAAGCTCACTCCCGACACCCCTGGGTTGTCCCTAACTCTTTGCGCAAATGGCTCCATGTAAAGTGCAAAAAGTAGGGGGGAAAAGGGGCAACCCTGCCAAGTTACCCGATGAATCGGGAAGCACTCCGAGATGCAGCCATTCACTTTTACCGAAGCCACTGGAGTGCCGTATCCGCTTAACATCCAAGCACGGAATCTCTCGCCCAAGCCAAAGTGGGCAAGCGTCTTCACCAGATAAGGCCAGTGGACACGGAGTAAAGCTTGACTTTGCGGTGCGAACGGGTAACCTTGTCTATTAAATGCAATATCCGCTTTGTGTTGTCCACACATTGTCTGGTCGGAATAAACCCCGCCTGATCGGGCTCTACTAATCCTGGCATGAGAGAGGCCAGGCAGGACGCTAAAATACCCGTCAGCAGCTTCAGGTCCACATTTAAGAGGGAGTTGGGCCGATAAGACCCAAATTGATGTTTATCCTTCCCCGGCTTTGCTATGACCGTGATTGAGGCTTCTGCCATAGAGTGCAGGAGTGTCTTGGCCCTTAATAGTATTTAAGACCCTAGTAAGAAGAGGGGCTAATTCCCTACAAAAAATCTAATAGAATGCCGCCGGAAAACCGTCCGGTCCAAGTGACTTGCATGTCTTAAACCTTGAGTTTGCTGAAATAACCTCATCTACTCCAATCAGAGCTTCCAAATTGGTTGCTTGGTTGGCCGTAAGGTGTGTTACCTTGGCCCCCCGCCAAGTAGCTATCAATATCCGACCCAGAATTATCTTGTGACGCGTACAGGGCTGCATAGGATGACCCAAACCTCTCCACTATCTACTCATCTCCCGTGGCCAGGGTGCCCTCCGCTGTTTGCAGAGATTCCACTACGGTGGCCTGACCCTTTCCCTTGAGTTTATTTGCAAATAACCTTCCGCACCTGTTGCCCCCAACATAGAAAGTACGTTTGAGACACAAGAGTGCGTATTCTGCATAATCCAGGTCTAACCACGCTAGTTGTTTCCTGGCTGCCTCTAGTTGTCTCCATACCCTAGACGCCCCTGTGCAGTGGTGGATGCGCTCAAGTTCTCGCACCTACTGTTGAAGCTGGGAGCGCTTTTTCCTCCTTATCCGGTTGTCCACAGCCGAAATGGCGATAAACTCCCCCCTTAACACTGCCTTCATTGCCTCCCATACCGTCGAGGTTCTCACCTCTGGTGAATCAATCGTCTGTCAATAATCCTCTATTGCTGCTCTTATCTGCATGACCACTTCCAGTCTATTAAGGAGAGTCTCTTGTAGTCTCCAGGTACGAGCCAAGATTTCACCACGTGGGACAGACAGGTCCATAAGGACCGCAGAGTGGTCCTATAGATCACGTGGCTCGATTTCTATCAAATCTAGTGCAGCTAGTACTTTGCGAGAGCCTGAGAAGTAATCAAGCCGAGCATGAGATTTATGCGCATGGGAGTAGAAAGTGTAATCACGTGTGTCAGGATGTTTGTCTCTTCTTAGATCTCTCAAGCCTAACTCCTAAAGCCAGCGGGACCCTCCCTTGGACAATGCTCCCGTTGCCCCCTGTCTCTGTGACAATCAATCCAATTCATTATGGAACGCTAAATTAAGGTTCCCCCCCAAGGATCACCCAGTGGTCTTTAGTCGACAAAATATCGTCCACTGCCTCTTGTAGGAACTGTTCCTGCCCCTCATTAGGGGCATAGATGGATCCTATAGTAAGGGAGCGTTGGCCAAGATAGACACGATATCCCAGAAGGCGGCCTTTGATTTCTGCAATTTTTGTCCCCACCTTCACTTTAAAGGAGCAGCGCCACCACTGCCACCTTTCACGGTAGGGAAGAGAAAAACTGTTGGGGAAATGCCTTGGAACATAGTCTATGCCAATCACTAGACTGAAGATGGGTTTCCTGGAGTAAGCAAATATCGGCCTTTGACTGCTCCAAGTACGAGAGTATGGCCCGTCTCTTAACCAGGTTGTTAAGCCCCTTGACATTAGCTGTCAATACTTTTAAACCACCTACCATGGAACCTTAGGGAAAGCCACTCTCTCATGTTGTCCCCCTCCCTACTGCTCGTCTTACTCCTCCCTGCCCTGTCCCCGTAAGAACTCCCCTGAACCATACCTGTATTGTTGCATAAATATAGTGTTGTGTAGAGCACCCGGAACCCCCAAATTCAAAAACAATATACAACCATTGTCCCTGGAATGTGGAATGGGCAAGAAGATCCAACCCCAGTCCAGTGGAAAAGTGTAGTAGGGGAACGTGACCATCCTACTCTCCTGAGACATGCGTTATTCCTCTCAGTGGAAAACGTCCCCAGAGTGCACTCGAATAAAGCAATTTAATGACGTTCAAACAAGTGTTTGTCCAATTCAAATCATGGTTTATTGAAATGTATTTTTCTTTCAATATTATTCTTCATCACATATTCCAAACATTATGCCCAACGCATTTCGGGCCTAGCCCTTCTTCAGGGGGCTTTGTATTCTGCAATTATAAATCAACAGTCTTTAGAATAATTTGCTGGTACCATCATAATGTACTATTCTATACATCGTGACATCATGAAGTGGAAGAGTACCTTATATCCCCGGAGTGATAGCAATATTTCACTTTTTAGAGGCTTTTGTATGACAAGCATGTATGTAATTAATAAATAAATAAAACATCTCTGTGTGTTCCAATATCATGCATAAATCATGTGTGCAAAACATCCATGTGAAAAAAGAATGTGCCTAAAGAGAAACTGACACTAAAGTGAATGCACCACGAGAATTGATCTTACATCAAAGCCATAGGGCTTCAAAATTACTCACAATTATCAATCGTTACATCAGTTCCCGTGGTGAAATAAAAGAGAGAAATCTGTGAAAACAACGTGAACGATAAGTGTGACATCAACTATGGTGTGAGTGTGAAGATTAAAGGATTCAAGAAATCTCAACTTACGATGTAGAGTGGCAAATGCCTCACGTGTTAGACACAACATGGACGACACTCGTAAACTGTGCGGAACAAAGTTTAAGGAAACAGAAAATTAATAACAAAGAGGTGACACGTCTTGAAAAGGTGACATGTGTCTAAGATAGAAAGGGCTTACCCCGATGTAAACGGAGAATTATCCGTAGTCCATGTACGCGGTATTAGCGAGTTTCGAGCGTATGTTCGGTGTGAGTTTTAAACATTTGTTTTGAACCTCTACGGGATCACCAAGGTGGATAGTAAATAGAGTTGAAAGACTCACGAGGTAAATCGATTACCGGTGGAAAAAAGACTAGTCAAAAAGTACACGGCTGTGACAGCTCATCACAATATGTGAAAATCATAAGACGAAATGAAATAAAAATAAAATAAAAGTGTCGACACGAGCTTAAACCTAAAGATAGGTTGAGGTATTAAACGACTGTTAATTGAAATGCCAATATTTAAAGGATGTAAAAAAAACACCCACTGGGTTGATAAAGTTTTTTGAAAAAAAACAATGGAAAGATTATAGTGAATCGAGTGAATGTGAGTGTAAAACACGAATGAACAACACGAGTGAAGAGCACCCCGGTGCACACTTCAAAATGGAACAAGATCCTAAATGTAAATAAAATAAAACAATCTGTGGTAATCAATGATAAACAAAAAGTTCTATCACTACTAAACATGTCCAAAAAATCTTGTAAAAGGACACTGTTTGTATAAGCATAGACATGAACTGATCAAATAACAAAATTCTTTCAGTCAACACATGACATGATGTAAATCCAAAAGTGACAGTTCTTTCTGTATTGTCCCATCTGTATTGGTGTAAATTGTCTTTGCATGATGTCAATGAACTTGATTTTAATGAAAACAGTTTAAATCGATGCGTTCATTAAGTCCCTTTGGGTATGTTGCGTTTAAGAAGTTAATCCAATGTACTTCCCTTCTTAGTAAATATTGAGTATTGTCTCTTCCTGGAAGGATTTGTGCCTGCTCCAACATTAAAAATCATAGTTGACTTGGGTTATGATTGTGCGAGTTAAAATGTGTGGCCACGGTGGATTTTCGGTTCTTTGTGCGGATATTGCTCTTGTGTTCTGTTAAACAGGTTTTTATTTTATGTTCCATCTTACCCACATATGCAAGTCCACATGGACATTTTAACATATAGATGAGGTTGCTACTGTCACACGTAGCTGTGACTTTTAATCTGATTGGAGTTCCCTTGGTCGGGTGAGGGATTTGGTTGGCTTTTATTATAGCGTTACAATTTCCACAATTGTGACATGGTAATGTTCCCTTGTATGTTCTATCTTTTTGGGTTTCTTTTTGGCTGAGCATTTCTTTGATGGTGCGAGTGTGTGAATACGCGAATCGCAGTGGTTTTGAAAAAATGCCATTGAAATCTTCCTCTAATGTCAACAGTGGCCAGTGTTTGATTATAACTCTTTTTATGGATTGACTTCTGGTGGAAAATGTGGAGAAAAATACCATTCTTTCCTCTTTTTGGGGTTTCATTTCTTGTGAAAGCAATTTTTTTCTATCCAGATTTTGCAATTTGGTTACCGCCTCCTCTAAGATATTTCTGGGGTACCCCCTCTCTCGAAACTTTTTTACTGTATTTGTCATACCATCTGTGAATGAATCTTGCGTTGACGAAATTCTTTTTAGACGCGATAATTGTGAAAAGGGTAGATGTTTTTTCAATGATGGTTGGTAAAAACTGAAATATTGTACTAGGTTATTTCAGTCAGTTGATTTGGTGTAAACTTTCGTGGTCAGTAACCCTTCAGAATCATGTATCAAAACATCCCAAAAAGTTATTTCTTCTTTTTGTATTTTATGTGTGAAACCAATTCTGTTGTTAAATGTATTCAAATTTTCAATTGCCACAATTAAAGATGATTCAGATCCTTTCCATTAGATATAAATATCATCAATGTACCTTTTGTACATAATTATGTTCTCAAACCAATCCGATTGATTCAATATGTTGTCCAATTTGAACCTGTACCTGAAGATGTTCGCATATGCAGGAGCTGCACAATTACCCATCGACGTACCTGAAGCTTGAATGAAGTAGTCATTTTGCCATCTGAAATAGCTGTGATACAGCATAAAGTGAAGAAGTTCCATCAGAAAGATTTTCAAATCGTCATCTTTGTTGGTCAACATCAAAATGCTTCTAATCTCAGGTCATGTGGGATCGATGTGTATAACGACTTTACGTCTATGGTACACAGGAGCATATCTTTTGTGTAATATGGTTTGAATTCTTCCAAAATGTTTAAGAAATGTGTGGTATCTTTAATGTACGTCGACATTGATTGAACAATAGGTTGTAAATGTCTGTCCAAATATTTTCCAACGGGTTCATGAATTGAATTGACAATTGAAACTATTGGACTGCATGGAGGTTTAGTGGGATGCTTGTGAATCTTCGGGATCATATATATATGTATGGCAGTGTCGGATTATTTTTAATGAGAAATTCTTTTTCTTTTTTCCAATTGTGCCTCTTGTTATAGCTTTTTCTATGATAATGTTCAAAATCTTTATGAAATCCTTGGTCGGATCTGTTTTAACTTTGGTGTAAATGCTGTTGTCATTCACACGTTCGTTGATGTTTTCCAAATAGAATTGAGTGTCCATGATTACCATTGCACCCCCATTATCCGCTTGGCGAATGGTTATGTGTTCATTGTTAGCCAATTCTTTTAAGGCTTGTTGTTCCTTATTGGTGAAATTGGTAGTTTTGGACTTTGGTTGTTTAAAAACTTTTTCTATGTCTTTGGAAATTACCTTTTCGAATGCGTCTAGTATTTTATGACTCACAGGTGGTATGAACTTACTTTTGTTCCTCAATCCCAACAGGGTGTCTTTTGTTGGTTCCTTGGTTTTTTCTACCACGTTTGTAAAAAAAGTGTCTTAGTCTTAATGAACGAAGAAATTTGTATATGCACACTTGTGTTTCCAATAAGTTTGAATGGTATTTAGACACATAAGAAGTACCTTTTTGTAAAACAGCATGTAGTTTACCCTACCTCAACCAGGTGTGCGATCGTTCCCAAACCCATTAGATTTCATACATCCTACTCTCCTCTCAGCTGGCCCTTCCCCCGGACCATCTGGCTGCCCCCAGTGGTACATCTCTTAGCTTTAGGCAGGGTCTTGGGTCCCTAAATCTTCCGACAGCTTATCAGGCAGGGCTTTCCTCTCCCATGCGATGATCTCCGAGTCGCGTCTGGCAGCCTCCCTGCCCAGAAGGCACCCGCCTCCACTGCTGGCCCCCACTTGCTCGGCCCTTCCGCATCTTCGGTCCTATATTCTCCAAGTCAATCTGCAGCAATTCACAGGCCTCTGCCAAGGAGCGAAGTTGATTGAGTCGGTCCTTCCAGTGAAATGTCAGCCTATACCGGTCCCCCCAGGAGTAGGGGATCTTTTGGTCCCTCAGGAGGAACGGAACTGGGCAGAATTCCCTCCTTTTCTCAAGTATGGAGGCAGCGAGGTCCTAGCACAACTGCAGAGTGTGTCCTCGGAAGATTATTGGCGACGACAATGTAGCTACTAGTAGAATCCGTTCCTCCAGAAGGAAGCTGTGTACACAAGTTAGAATATCTGCTGTGTCCATTTGCCCTTGCTGTGTGCTCTGCCTTAGACCCCCACGGCCCACTCTGTGTGTTCTGTCCAGGCGAATCTCAGTTGTCGGCACGTTACCCAAGACCTGGGCAAAAAGATCGGCCACGTAGGCTTCCACATCTCCTTTTTCCGCCTCCTGCAGGGCCCACTTGATCCGGATTTTATTCCATCTTGAGCGGTTGTCGAGGTCCTCAGTGTGGGCCTGCAGGTCCAGTTGCTGATCCGTGGGTCGACCTGTTGCAATTGCTCAATTTCCTCGTCGCGTGAGCTCTCATGGCCTTCCAGAGCATCCACTCGATCCCCAATGTCTGTCACCTCCTTCCTAATAGACAGTAGCTCACATGTGAGGTCCCATTTGACGTGCTGCAGGTCCTCTCTCAGTGAAGAGAACAGGCTTTCCAAATTAGGTGCGGGAGACCGGAGCTTCCATGTCTTCACTTGTGGGTGAGGTCGCCCTGCCCGTCATCTTCTGGGTTTTCCTTTCCTTGGGGGCCACCGGTTTTGTGAAAATGTCTTTGAGTGTGTTACCTTTTTTTGCACGGGCTGACGCCATCTGGGCTCCGCCTCTGCTTCCTCTGTGTGTTGGTCCCAGTACGCTACTCTCAGCCCTCAATCGTATCTTGCAATCAACAGTGACCATTTCACCTCTGCAGAGGAATCTCTGCTTGTACCTCTCACACTCTTGCGTGCCTCTCTGTCCCAGCTCCCAGTGAGGTCTTCCCAGCGGCCCCCTACCAGGGCCTCAATGTCCAAGGCTGCTCTGCTCCAGGCCTCACCGCTCCTCTACGAGCTAACCGCTTCCCTTCGGTACACTGCCTCTCCGCTCCTCCTCTAATGCGTTGTTCATGAACAAGGGGGCCACCCGTAGGTTCCTCTGACCCTCAGGCTCTCTTTCACTCTGAATCTGGCACTGTTAGGCTGCTCCTTGCCTACTCCAATATTCTCACCCCCTAGACTCAGCAGTCTCCTCGGGGGTCCAGGCCCCCCGTGCCTGTCACCTTGACCCGGGCCACTGCTGGCACCAGCGCTCTGCACAATATCCTCTGCTCATGCACTTTTCCCCCACGGCGGCACCCTCCTCCTTCCCGGCCCCCGCGGGCATTGCACATCAAAGTCACATGTGCTCCTTGGCCTCCCCTCACTCACCAGCTGCTTCCAGGGGGTAAGCACATGTCCTCACTAGGGCCTCTCCTCCTCCTGGCCCTCTCCACACTTTTCAAGTCCTCTAGAGCAGGCACAATGTACTGCCCTGGCCCGTCACTTGCTGTCTAGAACTCACTGCGCCAGGCTGCTGCCTGGGTGTCCCACCAGGATTGTTGGCTAGATACGGCTCCCTCGCACCTCTGCCGGCACCTGGAGAGTCGTGCCCACGTTGCCTGGAGCTCCGGGTCCTTTCTCTCTCTCTAGAGGTCTCCGCGGGAGTCACTGTGTCGCAGCCTCCGCCTTTCATGCCTTCCTCTGCCCGGCTTGGAAGTCCTGGATGTAGGCCTCTAGCGGCTTCCGGGCTCGCCCTACGCCACCTCTGCTGACGTGATCTTCTGTGGGCCAACCGCCCACCTCGTCTACCTCGGCTCAGGCCACAGAGTCACTACTTCTGCTTGATTTTCCTGCCGGTTTCCAGAATGCAGGGGTAAGCCCTACGGCCCTCGTAACAGTTCTGGTGGCTTGAGACGATGGGCAGGCCGTCCCCTGTTGATGGCGTAGGCCTCTCACACCCTGGGTCCGCACCCACTAGCCTCCACCTCTCCTCTCACGTCTGGGATTGAGCACCTCCCGGGACCAGATCTCGGCCCGGAGAATATCTCCCTGATCCCACAGCCAACTCCTGCACTCTGTTCTTTGTCCCCACCTCAGCTAGACAGGCTGGCAGGGAAGCCGGGGTGGCACAGAGGACGGACGGACCGAGTTCCACGCCCTACTTGGTCGCCATCTTATCCACGCCCCTTCTGAGTCGAGTTTGAGACAGTTATCCTTCATCCAGTCTGCAACGTTCATCATGCATCTGTGGAAGTTAGCTTCTGTGGTGGAGGGATCTTCGGACAAAGAGAGGATGAGCTGTACGTGTCATCAGCGTAGGAGATGTTGTTGAGTCTGTGTGATTTGACGGTGTCAGCCAGGGGGTTCATGTAGGTGTTGAAGAGGGTCGGGCTGACTTGCTTTGGAAGAAAAAATATTCCTCCAGCTAAAGTACTGTATATTTGCGGCTCTGGCATTTCCCTTGATGGGCTGCAAACTAGGGACTGCTTTCAGAGGTTGGGTAGGTTACCATGACCAACCATGAAAGTCTCCATGGCACCTTTCTAGTCATGGCTTTGTGCAATAAAGGGCTGGTTTGAAACAAAGATTTTGCCAGGGCTGATTTCGATGTCTCGTTTGCCCTGGATCAGAGCCCAGAATTGCACATTAGGTGTTGGTTGGATGACCTGAAATATCATGGAATCCTCATCTGTCCCCCCATTTAGCTAATTGACGGATCCAGTGTCCCCCCCACCCCTCATACCTCACAGCAGAAGGAGGAACTCTGGAGCATATTTATTTGGGGGGGGGGGCTTTGTTCTTCATACCACCATTAGCTGCAAGCAGTGTGTGGTATTTTGCCAGTGTGTCTTCCTTCTCTGAGTAATTGACTGCTGTAATCAATTTTGTTCAATCTGCTCATAGAATAAGGAAACTTTTTTAGATGTCTGATGCTTAGTGCAATGGGTGTAGATATTTTATTGTGAATTTATTATTAATTTTTCTAAGTGCATATAATTGACAGTTTTTACCAAATATTTGTATGTTTATGAGGTTGTGAATTATGCGAATCTTCCATGGTTTATTTAAGCTGAATAAAGAATTGAATTGTATTGAGTAATTGGCATAGTTGTATTGCTGAATTATCCTGGAGGGCAGATAAAGGCATTAGATTTCAGCAGTTGCCTGGCGTAATCATTGGATTTCAGAACCAACTTGCCAATTTGCATAACGTTTGCAAACATTATGCTCTTAGGGTCACATTTCATATTAATTCTGCTTATATATTTGATTGGCTTAAGCCATTCTGAAATTAGGGGGTGCTTCTGGGGATACCCATTGTTTGCTGATTTCTATTCTGGCTAACAGAATTGAATAAAATATTAGTCTCTACTGAGAGGTGTTCAGAGGAATATTGATTGCTGGATCGGCGTAACTAAACTTGAGGGGGCCCCCCTGCAAAGTATATAGAGAGGGCCCCCCATGCATCGCTGCCAAGGTTCCAGGTTGCATATGTATGACATTTCAATGGCTGGAGTGTGCTTATGTGTGACACTTTGAGTTACACTTTATCGCATGTCAATGTAGCTCTGCCTGTGTTATAATGCTAATTTAAGAATGTCCTGAGCAACCCTGAAAGAGTGGAGTGAAGGTGAGTGTAGAGAGACATGTGCTTGTTTCCTGCAAATGGTGAGTGTTGCATGTACCCCAAGCTAACTTATTAAAATATAAGAATATAACCCAAATAACGGGCTGGCTACACTGGGTTACGCCAGGGTACAGCTGTCTCTAGTAAGCACTGCAGTAAAGAAAACACTGCAAGGTTGAGACTGTAACAGCTAAGGGATGGTACGACCATACAAGGCATTGATGATTTGCTATTTTGTCCCATACATGTTTTCTTCCTGATTTCTCTTGATAAAATGTTGTTCAAAGTGTCACTCGTGATAGACATAAATACCTCTCATAAGTAGAGTAGAAACATAAAAATGTCACTCAAATGCATGCTGAAATCCAACTGAGTGTGTTAGTCCTACCCCTGATGCATGGTACTTGGCAGGGATAGTGTAATTTATGATATTTATATGATTTCCTCATGTTCATTGCTTGATTTTGCTTGCGAGAAAGTGTTACTCATAGTTGTTTAAATGTCACTCATAATTACCCTGAAATTATGAAAGCGTCACACATAGCAATCTGAAACCTTGGCAGCTATGCGGTATGCTGCTTCTGGCCAGTCCATGCCACACAAAGCGTCAGCTAGTCTCTTTCTCCATTACTGCAGCAGGTGCTCAACCCCCCCAAGGTATCACTACGCACGTCGGATGTGAGGTGCCGGTGTCATACGCACAGCGTCAGCTAGTCTCTTTCCACAGCTCTGCAGCAGGCAGTGGTGTAACGAAAGTTGAAGGGGCCCTCCTGCAAGGTACACATAGGGGCCCCTGCTACGGATTTAATCCAGAGCCCTCAGGCCTGAGAACTGTGCTGAGGAAGCCCCTGAAGCTTGGGGGCCTGTGTTACGCCCCTGCCCGCAGCCTCTGCACAGAGACCCCCCCCCAACAGCGAGTGGCCCGGTAAGGTGAAATCCAACCTCAAAAGACACCCCTGCATCCATCTGCCCTGCACCCTGGAGAACTGAACCCGAGGTGCACCTACGTCCCCGAGCCCTCCAACTTACCTGCCCAGCTGTTGGTTCCTCCCAGAAGTCTTCCTGGACCGAGCCTGCAGCTAAAAACCAAAACCAAAAATCCCCATTGAAAAAAATAGGGCACCAGATGCCAAAACAGCACCCTGTACCCAGCTGCCCCTGCGGGGCTGTGGGTGCACTTTGTGTGCTAAACTGGATCCCCTTTGCCCTAAGCCTAACACCAGGAGCTTGGCTCTCACAACCAAGTGGCCTGCTCGTCACCAGCCACCAACCGGAGGCCCCCTATCCCCCATTGGATAACATTGGGCCTCAACACTCTGCACCCGGCCTCCCTAGTGCCACTGAGGGTCTAATGAGAGTGCAACCTTGACCCTGGGGGACCCCTGAGTCTACCCCAGAACCTCAACTCCCACTAACTAATACTTACCTTAAAACCGATATTACTATTTTCCTCCACAGTATAACATTAACTGTTTTTCTTGGAAAAGTTTTCAAGTGCGGAGTTTGAAAACCAAAAGAAAATTCTTTAAAATTGTACTGTTTAACAAAAATGATTTTACTTGCCTGTTTACAGGAAATGTCCCAGAGTAGTAACTAGGTATACTACTCTGTGTAAGAAAAGTAATCCAAAAAGTAATTTACCTGGTATTTTACTGAAAACCCCATTCAAGTCTATGTACTGGATTTACAAAGGATTGCATTTCTCTGAAACAATACTGTAAGTCAAATCAAAGTACATTTACAATTGCAATCCAAACTGTGTTACAAACTAAATTATTACTGCAAAGTATTTATTGCTTACCTGTGCCAGGCTTGCTTGGTTCTAGGAAATAAAATAACTAAAAGAATATTTCTATACAAAAACAATTGGTCTGAAGTTCAGTCTTGGAGTGTGTGACATCATTTGCTGACTGTGTACAACAAATGCTTAACACTGTCCTCTGATAAAGCCTGACTGCTCGACCACACTACCACAAATAGAGAGTAAGGTGCTATCTAACTTTACCTCTGCCTACCTTTTGGGTTCCACTGGACTCTGTGCACACTATACCTCACTATACCTCACTTACAGAGCCAGCTTCCTACACCGTGGACCCCTTCTGCAATACATCAAGTGAGCCTAACACCAAACTGGTGAAAAAAGAATGCAAGTTTTGTTTGTATTCGTTTGCTTCAATGTATTTCATGCAATGTGGCCCATGGTTTTCCTAACTAAGTCAACTTGAAATGTTTGTTTGCATGTTAGGTATGGCACCATTAATGATAATGTTCAAAGCATGTTGGTGAATACATATCAATCAGACCCATTGAATTCTATTTTTATAGGTAGAGGGAGTATGAGATAAGATGTTGACAGTGCCAAGATACACACTGGCGACCAGGCGCTTTACAAGTAGACATGGTCCTTTAAGACAGCTAAGTTCATCCAGCCTAACAATTGCCTGCCTACCAGTTAAACTCAGACTTCGAATGGTCTCCAGCTTTACCTCTTCCTTCTTAGTACACGTATTTCTTTATTTCCATGATGTAGACGTCCATAGCGCTAAAGCACCCTCCAGAGCGCACACACTCACAGTGCATAGCGCTAAAACACCCTCTAGCACGCACACACACAGTGCATAGTGCTAAAACACCCTCCGGTGCATGCACACACACAGTGCATAGTGCTAAAACACTCTCCGGTGCGCGCACACACACAGTCCATTTCGCTAAAACACCCTACGGCGCGCGCACACACACAGTGCACAGCGCTAAAGCACCCTCCGGCGTGCCCACACACACAGTGCAGGGCGCTAAAATACCCTCCAGCGCGCGCGCACACACAGTGCATAGCGCTAAAGCACCCTCCAGCACGCACACACACACAGGTCATAGTGCTAAAGCACCCTCCAATGCGCACACACACAGTGGATAGTGCTAGAACACCCTCCAGTGCACACACAAACACACACACAGTGCATAGCGCTATACAAACATGCTTTCAGAAAAACATTCCTGACGAATGTGCACATGATAGAGCAGAGGGGATGTGTTTTAGAAGGTAAGTTAACAAGGACTGTTTATAACTTGCTTCCTGGGTTTTTTATACATGACAACATGCATTGCTTCATTCAATCGTAGGCTTGCTATGGAACCATTGAAATACATCACTGGAAGGAACTGGAGCATTTGACCGGTTCTTTCAAACATTTGTTTAAGTGGTCTCAGCGAGGGACATTTTGCAAACGAATGGAACGGGGGTGTGTACAGCTAATTTATATCTGTTAGCGCAGTGGAACAGGCGCGCAACACCCATTGGGCTCACCGGGCTTCAGCCCCCCCCCCGTCGTGTGTGACAGCCCGGCTGAGACAGCCTCGCGGGCTGGCGTCCGTCTAATTGCAGCCGCACCAGAGTACTTCACGGGTCTTTAAAAGACCATTTACTCGTTAATGAGGCTATTGTTGTGTTTTCACCCCTTCTTACAGCCATTCTGCCTATGGCTGGAAGACTTAGCCCCCCCGAAATATTTTTCAGCCCCCCCCCGAAATTTGACTCTAGTTGCCTGCCTGCAGTGGAATATTAATTGTACCGAATATACTTGGGTGGCGTCGTTCTGTTGGCTCGCTTCTGTGTCTGTGACCGGCTGGGCCAGCAGAGGGCATGGTCGTGCCCAGGAGACGCACGTGCCTACAAGCTCCGTGGTGGCAATATATTCTTAATGAAGTAGTGGGCTCGCACAAGAACTCAATGGAAGCCATGTTTATGAAGCCGAAGTAAAAAGACTTTCAAACAATGTTTGAAGCCGCAAGAAGGCTGACGGAGACCACTCCTTCCTGAAAAAGACTTGCGCACGATGACACAGTAGCTCTCTGCACTACCTGTCACTTTTTACAGAACTGAGAAAACATGTCAAGTATTGAACTAAGGCGGGCTACTGTGGGGCAGAGAGCGATGGCAATTACCCATTAGTAATAATGCAAAATTCAGCGCTGCATAAACATACAAACATACAGAAGCAACGTCACTGAAGACAAGTTAGCACCGTGGCTCTGCACAGTGGCGCAACAAAACTTGAGGGACGCCCTGGAGCTTGGCCCACCCCCTCACCGCGGGGGGCTGCGGGGGCCTGTGTTACGCCCATGATATTAATTTGGGCTTACCTTACTTTCATACCTAAGTATACCTGATAACATTTTGCCTACTTCTTTCCAAATATTAATCAATGCAGAGCAACCTAAAAACATAGTCACATTGTGTGCTTTGTGCATCTAAAAACTTCTTGTGAAAATTTAGCCAATCGTTCGGGTGGCCAATAGGAAAGGTAAATAAGTGATTTTTTTGTCTAAAGCAGCAGATTTTGCCGTGCTTTAAAGCAAATTCAGAGATACTTGCCGCAGGTCTTCTAGCTCCTGTGTTGACAAGTGTCCTCCCCACAACCATGCAGAGTTGCATTAACTTCGTACCTTCTTCGTACCTTCTACTTTAACCAGCTCACAATGCCAGATTGAGATTTTGTGCTTTGATATTAGTCCATCCGAACGCATGTCCTCATATTCCAAATTGTCTTTTTCAGTCCATTTCTGATGAGACCACCATAACCATAGTTTAAGATATTTAAAATACAACAGTCCTCCTTTTGTTGCCTCATATACAGCCTCCCAGCTGATGAGTCTTAATCCAGCTCTTAAGTCTCCCCAAGTATTAGTTCCTGCATCCTCCAGGGGGAAACTAAGTCTATCATCAAGGCATGTGGGGTCCCTGGTTAATTTTAAAGTGGTGCTAAGTGTGTATAACAGTGAATCCCCAAGGCTTTACTCAAATAATAGCATACTTTTTTATGTATATTTTTTTTATTTCAAATACTTTTATTATATTTTCATTACAAAACAAAATGAAACATACAGCATAAAGTATATGAAACTGCACTCTTGGCGCGATGCTACAACTGGGCAAAGCATAACATTTTCAATGTAGCAATATTACTCAAGAATATTTGTTCCACGCAATAAATGAACAAAAAATATGAATATAGAGCACCAACTAAATATTGTGCACTTACAAATGATCATATTAAATTTATAAACAATAACCCTAAGAAGAAAAAAGGAGAGCGAAAGAGAGAAAGAGAAACAAAATAAAAAGAGAAAGAGACATAATCAAATAATAGAGAGAGAAATTGAATGATAAATGACCAACAAGGATTATATATTAGAGAGGCCAACTGCTACAACTGAATAGTATGATCAAATACAACAAACAGTCAGTAATAAGGGGGCGCTAAGTGACGCACGACCAAGATGGCTGCACACCTGAGAGGCTTTGACTGCTTGGCGGCAAAATTCTTCATTAATCCTCAATACTCCCCATTAATCCTGCCTACAGAGCCTGCCGCCTGATCCTTAACTCATCCGCTGGCTCCGGTGCGAGGCTCCGGGCTTGCTGACCTCTGCAAGTGACTCCTGTGCCAGGCTTTGCTGCGAGCGTGGAGAGTGTGGGATGAGCCTGGAGCCTTACGCGGCCGCTGTCGCGACGCGAGTCCCGGGGATCCCACGTGGTGATAGGCCTCATCGCCCAGCAAACGGAGGCTGCCCGACACCATCTGGTGTTCTCCTCGCTGCCCACTTGCAGCGCCTACAGATCTGGGGTCGGACACAAGCGGAGGCTGGCTCTAGTGTATTCCTGCGGGCGCGGTGAGTGCAGCGTGGTGTCTGGGGCCCGCCATCATTATTCAAATTATGTGAGCGCGATTAATGGCCTGTCCCATTGCACCATTATTGGACATTTGCAGGGATCTCTCTTCGAGGGCCTTTCAGCAAGCCTCTCGGCGGGCTCCCCCCTATACACTTGCCACCCCCAGACACTTACCCTCATCCAAGCTGTGACATGGGGCAGCGGAAGTGCCTTTGGGACATACCGACAAGCCACCACTCTGCTTCTTAGTCACCGCGTTACGCCGGACATCTTCCCGCTCTGCCACGGACCATAAGGGTATGTCGCTCTTCAGTATTGATTAACCCCAGAAGCACTTCTTCACATCAGTCTTCAGTGTGCTGCTTACACCCTCAACTGGGGACCCGACTCTCCTGCTGCAGTGAGTGCCGCACTGTGCAACACGAACGGGGAAAAAGAACACTTACAAGCTGTGGTATCCTTTCCGTGCTGTGGGGTGCAGAGGCCTGCATTCACTTTGATCCCTGCGCATACCTGGCCTACACATCACGCCGTTGGAAGCCCACTGGCACGTTCTACCACGAACCAGCGTTTACTGGGGGCCACCGCAATGGATGCTACTGGCAGCTGGTATGCTATATATATCTCCGCTGTGGCCGCCACGGGGCTCCTAGCCTGACTAATTGACGACACAATCGGGGACCGTCCCATACCATAAGTGAGCACAGGCGGCGCACACTTGACTAATTCTTCAGTGCCACACCATTCACGCAGTGTTCTTGCTCTTTGGATTGAGTAATATTGAATTTGGGTGCCCAATCTCTGCTCCGCAGACCGTCTGCTTTACCTCGCAGTAGGCCCATGTCCACACCTCCTGGACTGCCCAATTCACTCGCCGGCTGCTTCCACCTCCTCCCACTGCGGCTCTTTATCTGCTACTCTTGTCTGCTGGCTACAGGGAGGCCAAGAACCTTCTGACTGCTTCCATTTTTTTACTACGTTGCTGGCTCCTTTCCGCTCCTAAATAGAGTCATACCGACCACCATTACTGTCAGCGGTACCAGCCCATTCTGTTATCGGGCCCCTCTCAATCTCTGAGAGTGAAATTGCCATTGCTGCCAACTACTCCTCCTTCTCCCGGTAGCCCAAGAGGCCGACATTGGAGCGATCTCCACTGCTTCCAGTTGCGCTGCATACACTGCTCTCTCCTTCAGCTGCGATGGGGAAACCAGGTGATTACACGTTTGAACTTGGAAGGCTCCGTCCCCCCAGTGGGGAACCATCACAGACGGAATCTTCATCCCCAGGAGATGAGGTCAAAACCTTACTTCTTGCTATGCAACATAGCCTTACAGATCTGGACACCATGAATAGTCGCTTAGACTTCTTAATCCAGAAGGTTGATAAACATGAGGAGCAGATTAAAGAGGCAGAGCGTCGCATTTCAGACTACGAGGATTCCACATCTCAGCTGCAGCAACAGGTGACACAGATGGATACGCTTCTTAAAGTTATCGCTGCCAAAAATGAGTACCTCGAAGCTCTCAGCCGCCGTAATAACATCTGTATAATAGGCATTCCGGGGAGCACCAACACGGGCCGCATGTAGGATTTCGTCGAGCGCCTCCTGAAGTGTGCTTCCGGCGAGGATGCTTTTTCCTCCCAGCTCCTCGTAGAGAGGGCGCATCGCTCCTTGTGAGCCAGGCCCCCTCCGGGCAGTGCTCCCTGACCCATTGTGGCTCGTCTACCAATTATTGAGACCGAGACTCTGCTCTTAAACTGTCCCCTAAGAACAAATCGCTGCAGTATGAGGCCAATGAGTTCACCATCTTCCCGGACTTCACCATCGTGGTACAGGAGGCACAACGCAAATTTCTGGTGGTCAAGCAAAAGCTTCGGAAGGCGCAAATCGAATATGCACTCATGTATCCAGCACGTCTGCGGGTCACATATCAAGGCAAGCACTCCATCTTCACCAACCCGGAACAGGTGGAGGACTTCCTCAAGTCCATCAAGCGACGTTCTCCACGCAGAGCCTCCGGTGACCATGCCTCCAGATCTCCATCTCCTACAACAGATTGAACCCTCAGACAGACATTACAACCTTGAGTTCCATTTATCGTATCTCTCACGCTCTGCACCGTTTGCTGGTTTCGTGTACCCGGTGCAGATGTGAACTCTTTGCCTGCATCTGGCGTGAGAAACCTTCCTCTCTTACTTGGTGGTCTTCATCGTACGCAACTCATCATGGACAGATAAGTGGTATATGCAACATAAGTGCTCTGTATGTTAGAGGTGTGGGCTTAACACATATTGTGATTTTTGTACTGGACTATGCCAAGCACCCTTCCTTCTCTTTTCCCCTTCATCCCTGTACCACTGAGAAACTGTTCAGCAGTTTTAGGAGAAGGGAGGTTTTCGTGACTCACAAGCGACCCCCCACCCCCCCATATGGGCGATCCCCCCTGTTATTTGCAGTTTTGTTAGACTTACTAGACCTGGACTGAAATGTCACAAGTTTACTGGGCCTTGGGTGGGCAGTATACTACCAGCGCTATTGGGGTGCTGTTGTGGGTGGGGGTGGGTTGGGGATTGTTGTTTTTTAATGTTACCTTTGTGATCCACCAGCAGATAGACATGCCAGCTGTTGTAATGTATTCATGTAAAATGTCACACGCTGCACCCAGCGCATGACAGTAACTGTCCATAGCATCTCCTGCGCGAGAGCACCCATTGTCTATTTCCCCTTCCCCATTGGTTCCCCAACATTCCACATTCCTATCCCCCATCCTACTTACGTTATGCAAATACATCAACAGCTCCTGGCCTGAGAAAAAGCGTCTTGATAGCGAATCAACAAAGAGAAAACTAAAATAATGAAAGGAAACTCCAGAGAGAGGCGACACAGAATGATAAAACTCAGATCAAGTATCTGGGAGTTCTAATAACACAAAATCTATATGAGCCATCAGATAAACCATTAGTTAGGGTTAACAGAGAAATTGATCATCTGCTGAGAAGCTGGGAAGGCCTGCTGTTAAAATTCTATGGCAGGTTTAACCTGATCAAAATGATGATTCTTCTTAAATTAACATTTCAATTTGATACCATACCCCTTTCGTTTGCAAAAGGCAGTATTACAAAGATTAGTGGTAAAGTCAGTAACTTTATCTAGCCTTCTAAGGGTGTGAGACTCTTGTGGAAGAACTTAGGAGGACCACTAGAGCCTACTAAGGGGCATATTTATGACTGGGGTTGCGTCTCGCTTGCACGATGCAGCATGGTGCATGCATGACACAAACCCAAAATGAGATTTATGAAGCCACGCAAGGCCACCTTCGTTGCCCTGAGTGGCTTAATAAATTCAGAGTAATGCAGCACAGCTCAAATCGCTATATTGCATTAGTCTGTCTTGGAAAGGCGTACCTTGGGCGTTGAGTTGGTGTTCTCACACAACTACCCTGTATTTTGACGCATTCACAAATTTATCATTGCAGGTAGACCTGGGAATGCATTAAAAAATCCCCTTCTCAGGTGAGGTGCAACAAGATGAAATATCTTTATTTCTTCTCATTACTGCCTCTTTCTATGTGTGCTCCATTCTGCAGCACACATAGAAAGAGGATTATGCCCCTTAGGATGCAATGCAATGCAGTGGTGGTACCCTTGCACCATAGTGTAAGGGTGCCTGCGATGGTGCTCGGCAGCCAAAATGGCACCAGGGCAGGGACAAAGGCAGGAATGTTTTATAATATGGCGCATTCCCACCCTTTCCCTGTCACGCAGCGCATCAAGGTGGTTTGCTGCACTGGCTGCCTTTCTCATGAATATTCCCCTGAGATCATAGCTGGTGAGGCAAGATTTGTGACTACAACAGGCCATTTCATCCTTAATACCATGTCCCTGATAGATATATTTTTGGATGAGCCCTTCACTTGTTTAAAGTACAAGCACTAACAGAGATGTTTGCAGCTGCCTGTGTACCAGAGTGTGCTTGTCAGGCCTGGTGCTCCGCAAGGCCACTGGAAGTAGCGCGGCACCTTTCAGTGGTACCACACATTGCCACAAAAGATTACAATTAATCCAGGTTGCTAGAGTAAAGGTACCGCCCTAATGGTGAATTGTCTTTTTTCCTAGGGTTCAGAGAATCATTGCACTAGAGATAGGTTTCAGGGTCGCACACCTCGTACCTTCTACTTTTATGTCTTTCCTTTGACACGTAGGGCCTCATTTATGAGGAATACGCATAAGACAGCGCCACAGTTCTTCTTGCTGTGCTGCCCTACGCCAATGTGAAAGGGCAGGAACGCACTGTATTTATGAAATACGGTGCATTCCAGTCTATTCCCCCTGCACTGGTGCACAATTTGCTGCCTAGCACCATCGTTTGCACCATGGTGTAAGTTTGCGTTCATTACAGGCAGGATTGTTTTTGTGCAGGAAGGGGCACATTCCTGCACAAAAACAATCCTGAGAGCCATTTTCCTCTTTGTATGTGTGCTGCAGAATGCAGCACACATGAAAAGAGGAAAAAACTAGGAGAAATAAAAATATTTCTCATTGTATTGCCTGCTCTGGGGAGGCATAAGGTTTTAGCACTGCCTCAGGTTTACATGATTAAGTAAATCTGGGACAGAGTACAAATCCAAGGGAGTTGTGTGGAAACACCCACCTCAACGCCCATGGAACGTCTCGTTCACGCAGAGTAAGGCAACGTGGTGACCTGCTTCTTGGTCCTACTCCATATCGATGAGGCCATTCAATGCTATGCATGGTGGCTTTGCGTAGCCCCATGGATATGATTGAGAAGCTTGCACCACTGGAGCGTAAAAAAAGTGACGCTCCGACATCGCAATCCTCTCATAAATAAGCTCGATAGTCTTTGCTGGCTTCCGAAATATCATCGTAAGGAATCTCAAATAGTGATCAGAGACCTTTCTAATGGACATGATTTCCTTCCAGACGCTATAATCAAGACATACAGGTCATTTTCTCTCCAGAGAGCATTGAACTCCAAGTTAGCCTACTGGTTTGAATGGATTTTTTTGCCTCTAAGGCCTTCCTTCCCATTGTATGAGGAGAGAGGGACCTGTTTTTTACACTCAAAATCCACATCGCTGTTTTTGTTCAATTGAAAAACCATTGAAATCGACAGGTTATGTTTAGCAGTGCAATCATAAATCATCCCCCGGTGCACTACTCATGATCTCTTACATGTTGTCACAGGTGACATAATTGATGACATAACTTGTGACATCATATTTCTTCTTACCATTGACATGATTAATGACATTAAAGTCCTAAACAGTGTAACGTAGTGTCTCTAGGCACAATAATTTTAAAAATAACATAAAAATCACCAAGTTCGACATTAAAGGTATAATAGTTAGGAAATAGGAAACCAGTGTTGCTTTATGGGACAACGTCTGTCTTCTTACTTGCTGCTGAACTGTGATGGTACACTCACGGAACTGTGAGGTATGGGAAATATTTCATAATTCCCTGTTGAAAATGGAGTTTCCTGAATATATATTGACAGCCAGGGTCGGACTGGGAACCGTCCACCAGTAACAAACCAGCCCCCAGTAACAAACCAGCCCCCACCACTGTAAAACGGCCCCCATCCCTCCAGCCTCCCAGGGAAACATCCGGTGGCCGGTGCAGCCATTCCAGCCCTGTTGACAGCGCCCAAACCACACTTCAGTGATTTACAGCTGTAAGGGCTACTAGGATTGTGTGGCATGGGGGACCAGAATATGCTGCAAGCTTATTTAAACTATGTGTCAGAGACACAAATTATGTTGCGCATTAGCTGGCAGGATTATTTGTATCCATTTGAACTAGAAACATTTTGGGTGAAATGTGTTGATTGTGTGGCCGCTACAGAATTGCAAAAGTCCACTGACCCTCACTATTGTTCATTGTTTTATGAACAATTTCTTAAACAAAGCCTAAACACTATTATTCCAGTCAGAGCTCTTTGTTTGCTACATCCCTCCAGCCTCATGATTTATGATGTTACCAGCACCCCTCCATGGAAATACTGGACCATAATACACTGTTACACATTACATTATCTCTCTCTCTCTCTCTCTCTCTCTCGTTTGTTAATTGTAACATGCACTCTATGCGGCAGAAAACTGATCGTTTTTCTCATGTGAATGTCACTCTACATTGGTAATACAAATACTGTAATTTGATGTTTGTAATTTAGAAATTAATCAAAATGTGATTCTGTGTTTATTAGTACAGTTGTTCTAAATAACATATTTCATTGGGACCCATTTATTTATTTTCTGATAGAGAATTCTAGCTTCAAATTCCTCACCTTTTGAATATTCCCCAGGAGTCAGATTGTATCTGAAACTTGTCGGTAACACTTCTGCGCATCAGATCCCCACTAGGTTTGCCTATGGTGTCTGGGGTCAGGCCATGACTCCAAGACCTGCGGAGACTGTGCAGCGATGAACTGAGAGGTCATTAGGGAAGGTGAGGCAAAGCTTTATGTTGCCCATAGCGAACAGTTAAAAATCTCACAACAATCAGCTGATTTCTGTAAATAACCTCGTAGACCAGATCGTGTTCTCTTTATTTAACTTTCGTGTGTGCCTATACGCCCACTAAATACTCCCCCATCGAGATTTGCATGTCATCCAGGACCTTCATATGCGTATGTGTATTTATTTTCCATTAGTGTTTTTTTCCCCGCCTGGTCCCAAGTCGTCTTTTTATATTCTACTCATTTGAGATTTTAAGTGGGATAAAGTTTAAAATTGAAACTTTCTGCCGGTCTGCATTGAGAAGGTGTCACCCCTTCCAGGGAACCTGTGCACAAGCCTCTTCTGGGCATGGCCAACGGGAGATGTTCAATCTGCATTCATCTAATACATGGCGAGCAAACAACCATATTCGTGCTACGAGGCCGTGCAGTTCTTCCTAGGGCACGAGACCATCTAGAGCTGCTCTGTAAAGCTCCTTACGAGACCCTGCATATGACAGCAACTGACACAAGCAGCACCATTCAATCCGATGGCACCATGGACATAGATTCATCAAGATGCTTGGGGTAGCTGAAGTGACATCACACACCCTTTGACCCTAATGACTTCACATGACCTTTGACCCTGAATGTACCCAGGAATTGCAATTCCTTTAACTTAACCCTCAATAATTGGCAATGATGGCGTTCAATAACTACTTCATGATCATTATAACACCACAGAAAAAAAATTCCATTTTAAAAACCATCTATATAATGGTGCTGACACATAAATTTGCTAAAAAGCTGTTGGCTGTGAAAGGGCACTTAATGATATTCTTCTCCCTTCAAAGGTGGCGGGAAGGGGCTAAATAAGAAATACAATTTATCTTACCTCCTCGCCGCTTCTTCCTCGCTGGGTCCTCCTCATCGTGCCGGCCGGAACAACAGAAAGCGCCCAGGCTGAGGCTTCCCTGAGCCAATCACAACGCTGCATTTCAGAGTTGTGATTTGTAAGCACCCAGGCTCCCTTGACCAATCACAACGCGGCAATGCACTCACCCTAGTTCATTCATTCTCACTATCTCTGCCTTGCTCTTACTCACTAATATTTTCTCTCACTCCTGGTTATTCTGACTCAATCTTACTTACTCACACTCCTTCACAATCACCTTCACCCCTTCATTCTCACCCATTCACCTATTTACACTCTCTCACTCATTCTTTCTCCTTCATTCACACTAACTCACTCCACATCTGATTCATTCATTCCTACTTTCTGGCTCATGTGAACACCCTCTTCTTGCCACTTATTCTCAATCTCTCTGATTCACTCATTTTCATGCATTGTCAGTCACATTCCATCTCTTTTATTCTTATTCATTCTCACTCACCCACTCTCACTCATATGCAGTCATTCTTACTCTCACTCATACTCAGACACTCAATCACACTCACTCCTGCTTAATACCTGTCACCATCTCTTACTGACTTTCACTCACCAACACATACAGCACACTTACACACATGCCGACAAATGCACAGACACAGTTCAATATACACAACATACATTAAAACATTTTTTACTCGTCATTTGCGACGGGAGGTCTTGTTTATATGATCTGGTGGTGCAGGCCTCTCAATCATATCTATGAGGCGACGCAAAGCCACCCTGTGTGGCTTTGCATGGCCTCATGGATATAGAGCAATACAAGCCAGCTCAAACCGCTGTGTTTCCCTACTCTGACCAATGAGGCGTTGCGGTGGGTGTTCCACGCAACACCCATGGGTTTTGACGGTGCCACAGATTTACTTAATGACGTAAAGCAGCACACACAGAACGAGGAAAACGCATCTCTCGATTGTTTTTGTGCAGGTAAATAGCTCCGTCCTGCACAAAAACAATCCTGCAACAATGCGGACACTCTTGCTCCATGGTGCAAGGGTGCCTGCGTTCAGACAGGGCAGCCAAAACGGCGTCAGTGTAGTGGGAAAGGACAGGACTGCGTTGAATATCAAAAATAGGTTGTATTCCTGCCCTTTCGTTTTGCTGCGCTGCCCTGCACCAGAAACTCATAAATGAGACCCTTGATCTGTATCAGTATTTCTGCATTTCCAGAGCCTGCCAGATCTAAAAACAAGCATTGGCATAGCCAATAGGTCTCGCTTTTGGGACCTTATAAGTATTTAGGTATGCAGCACAATATCCTTGGTGCAACAACATCAACTGTTACATGGCTAAACACTTATAAGGTCCCAAAGGCGAGACCTATTGGCTATGCCAATGCTTGTTATATAATACATTTCCCTCGAAATAATGATAATGATGTGTGTTTTGGTGTTTTATACAGAAGGCGGACCACCGTGGCGGACTCTGATAATGATTATGATCAGGGTGATGAGGTTGCTCAGCCCTATGCCAATGACTTGCAAGAGCCTAGTGGGCTAGATACTTTCCCAGAAACAGGCCTCTTTTCGCCTCCAGACCCCATCGCGGAAGAATCTGCCTCCTACACCATGGTTATGCGTAGCGCTGCAGAATACCGCCACCTCCCCACTATTTGTCAGGTCTCTCTGAGGCTTATCTTGAGCTAGCGAAGTGATCCTGCAGAGATGATATGAACGACTTCCACCATCCCTTACCTCCCTCCTGGATGTGTGTATCAATGAAAACTAGATGAAGGTTGGGGCTGGAAGAGGACATCCTAGATAGAGCGGTTGTGTATTCTGTAGTTTCACCTTTTAACAAAAGGACAGAGGTCACAACAACTGGAATATAGCATAAGTGTCTGCACCCCTTCCCACCCCTGGTGAATGATATCTACCTGAATATGAGTTCTCTGCAAGATTGAGGCAGAAAGAAACTAACGGAGGAGGCTGTGGGAAGAGATCCGGAAACCATCTAGGGTAGTGGTAACTTGGAGTGGAAAGAAATGCCATGATCCAGGGGTACATCAAAGGTAATACTCAGGTGAAGAGTCAATGAGTAGGGGAAACCAAGGTAAGCGCTTCTATCTGACGAACTAAAGAATTCAAATACTGCGCATCCAGCTTGGAAATAATATGTAAAGAAAGGTCCCCATGCGCGGAGAAGCTCAATCCAAGAGATAGAGAATGAAAGCGCCCCCGCGCGCGCATGCAATGTTGTTGCTTTTAGTGCTCCCAGTGCGGGAAGGAACAATCCAAATGACAATTAATTAAAGCGCACCAGCACGTGCATGCAATGTTGCTGTATCGCTCCAAGTGCGGGATAATCAAGGATGAGGCGCACACAGGCATGATTTGAGACATAGGTACGGGGCAACCTGTAGTACTCACTGGGTCGTAATGAAGCAGCTGGAAGGAAGTCGGTAAATAGCACAGTGTGGAAAACATAACATCAGGGCACAAATCCTAAAAAAAGAAGTGGGGGCACTAACCAGGTTAGGCAGTATGCAAGTGAAATCATGACGCGTGCAATTACAGCGCATGATGTTACGACGCGCGACATTGCACGTGACATCACAGGAAGTTACTTCACTGGAAGTGACATCACAAGAAGTGACATCAGATATTAGGACCTTACACATATATTTAGCAGGTATATCATGAGTACATTTAAGCGCATTATGAGATTTAACAAATGAGATTTGGGGTCGGGGTTGTGTCAAAAAAAGTGGCGCAATCCCGATGCAAAATCTGGGCCTCAACTAGTACATTTAGTTTTTTAAACCCTGCCACAAAGAAATTGGCAACAAGGAGAAGCATGGCAGTAGATCTGTTCTGCTTCATTGGCTGCAACGTCTGCATCTTAAAATATTTTATGGGGTTAAGGCACCTGCTGCAGAGGTGCCCAGTAAATCTCAGGAAATAATAACAATGGTGAGATAACTCTAGAGGTTAGCGTATTTGTTGGAGAGATCTGTGTTTTGTGTAGTCCCGGATTTGAATCAAAGTAGTATAGAAGGTTAATGTGTCTCCTGCAAAGCACTTTATGTAACATGCAGATGACAGATTTTATGTAGATAGTGTTAGACCTGTCAGCCCTAGGGTGGTCTCCCCCTCTATTTTTGATCGTGCCTCATTTTTTCCACCCTCATTTTTATGTTGGACTTAGGTCTCCGGGCGCCTTTTCATTGCCAATCAGTGTTAAGGTGCAGGTGCTCCCTTCTCCCAAGATGGCTGCCACAGACCACTGCTACTGCAGAGTGGTCTTCATTAGTAGCACCCTAGCTGCCAGGAGCTGGCTGGAACCCCACAACAATGTTGCGACACCAGCCCGCCTTTTTTGTCCCATAGGTAGAATGGGGAAGCTCCTGGAATGTGCTGGAACCTTCTAGAAGGGAGGTGTGGTTTTCCTTTTGCCGCCTTGGATAGAGGTCACCTGACCAAGGGCTACTTAAGTGAGGGAGGGAACTTTTTCTAGTTAGTTGGCCAGTTGGGGTAAAGCAGACCTGGAGGATCCACGCAGGAGTTTAGGCGGTAGGGCCTAGCCAGGGACTTATGCCTCTGAAAGTGACAGGACTTAGGTACTGCCTTTTAAGTGAGTGAGGGATCCTGTACAGCCCACTGATCTAGCCCAGTGATAGGAGAACCCAGGGTCCATCTGCTAAGCTTGACTAGGAAGGAACTAGTCACCAACTCAATCCCTACCCCCCCAGAAACAGAACCCCTAAGGGCGCCAGAGACATCTGCGCCAGTAAGATTGCTGGAACTTCCTGCTGAAACTGAATGCTGAAACTAAATGCTAGAACTGCATGCTGAAACTGAATGCTGAAACTAAATGCTAGAACTGCATGCTGAAACTGAATGCTGAAACCAAACGCTGGAATTTCATGCTGAAACTGAATGCTGAAACCTAATGCGGAAGCTCCCTAGTGAAATGTAAGTTGAAAGTGACTGCTGGACTGCTGGAGATCAACCAGGTACTAGCGCTGTGACCCCTGCGCTCCCCGACCTTGCCTGGGATCCCCCGAGTCAGTCCCGCATCGGGCGCGGAGCGCTGAGCCCGCCGTCGCCCCTGCTTAACTTGTCACCCCCCCCTGGTGCGGGGACCTGAAGCGTGCTCACCGCCGCGGCCTGGAGGCCTGAAGTGTGCCCCATCATCGAGTCGGGCCCGCGGAGAAGCCTGGGGCCCCGTCGCTGCCGTCGCAGCTGCTGTTGGAGGTGTGAGAGGCTTTGACCTGTCCCCCGGTTGCTGAGCGCATTGATTGCGGGGCCCGGAGCCGTGACGGACGCCGCTGCAGAGAAGATCCCCCCCAGGACGCCGAGATCGAGGTAACCCCCCGGGGGCTGGGAGGTAGCGTGGCCGTGCGGAGGCCTGGGACTCACCCCCCTGCTCCCCGGGAGGCTGGTGGAAGACCCTGTGCGCCCCCTGTCGATCGGGAGCGGCACCGCACTCCGAGACTCTGATTCCCCTCCGTGGGATTCCCCCCTGGCATCGGAGACTCTGATTCCCCTCCGTGGGATTGCCCCCCTTGCTGCTAGACTGCCGCGTACAAGGGGACCAAGTGCTTAAGGCCTGATCATTACGAGTAGCGCTGTGTTCTGAAGTTCTGCTCCGAAGTGCTCGATGCTTCGTTAGTACGAGTAGCGCTGTGTTCTGAAGTTCTGCTTTGAAGTGCTCGATGCTTAATTATTACGAGTAGCGCTGTATTCTGAAGTTCTGCTCTGAAGTGCTTGATGCTTAATTATTACGAGTAGCGCTGTATTCTGAAGTTCTGCTTTGAAGTGCTTGATGCTTAATTATTACGAGTAGCGCTGTATTCTGAAGCTCTGCTCTGAAGTGCTTGATGCTTAATTATTACGAGTAGCGCTGAGTCCTCAAGTTCTGCGCGTAAGCGCTAGTAGTCTTCCATGTGCGGCACTACGTTATCCAGCCCTATTTCAAAGCGCTGATAAATCGCTAGATACAGCGCAAGGTGCCCACGGCTGGTTGAAACGCTAGTGGTGGGAGGGGCGCAGTGCGCTGGTTAACCGCTGTGTTCACCGTTCCCCCAGGTTTGCCAGGTATTGCCAATGGAACTATGATGAGTTGCTGATGAATCTGACGCTAATGTATTCAGGTACTGCATGGTGCATCATAATGAATTGCTGGTGAATCTGACACTAATGTATTCAGGTACTGCCTAGGGCACAATAATGAAATGCTGGTGAATCTACTGTTAATGTATTCAAGTAATGCCCATTGCCATTTCATGAACTGCGGTTGCATCTAACCGCTTAGATAAACTTGTTTGATTTTCATTGAACCTACTGTGTGGCGTCCATTATTGTGTGCGTTTCCTGCTTCAGGGGGATGGGTGTGTTGTATGGTCGCTTTACACTTAAGCCTTCGGGTGCCCAACCGCTCGAGTCACGTTACCCCCTTAGGGCTTGGTGACCTCAGGTCTTACATTGTTGGCGAGTGGTGGGATTAGGACCTGTGACCATACAGCACCCTTCCGTGAAGCGGAGGGTGCCACAATTAAACGCCTATTGTATTTAAGCTCTGCAACTGTTTAATACTGCACTGATTGCATTCCACTGTCCAGACTGAGGGTGTAGAAATCCTGGTTAGCTTGAAACTGTCACCCATATCCTAGAGTTTTTCTTCCTTAGTATCTAGGTCCCCACCTGTCACGATGGAGTTCCGGTTAGCCGACCTCGAGGGGTACACTGTAAGGCAACTGAGGGAATTCGGGCAGGGGATGGGGGTGCCTGGGGTGCGGAGGGCCAAAGGACCGGAACTCCGTACCGCCTTAAGGGCTTGGGTAGAGGCCCACCCAGAAGGGAGAGAGGATGAGGGGCAG
Organism: Triturus cristatus; assembly: GCF_964204655.1. NCBI lineage: Eukaryota > Metazoa > Chordata > Amphibia > Caudata > Salamandridae > Triturus > Triturus cristatus. The sequence goes on from NC_140580.1 coordinate 994,446,113, forward strand.
GAGGCGCCAGATGCACCTCAGGGGGAGAGCACCCAGGAAGTACTAGACATACTCAATGTGGATATGTCCGAAAATGTGCCCCCAGGGAGACGTTCTGGGGCCAGTAGTAGGACAGGGTCTAGGATGAGTGCTTCTCCAGAGGAGTACGAGGACAGGAGGGAGGAGAGGCAGTTAAAGTGGGAGCTGGCCAAGTTGGAACAAGAGAGAGAAAGGGAATTGGCCAAGTTGGAACAAGAGAGAGAAAACAAGAGATGGGCAATGGAGGAAAAGAAGCTGGCGCACGAGCTTCAGCTGAGGAGTTGGAGCTGCGCGCCCTCCAGATAAATGCGTCCAATAAGGACAATGGTGGCAGCGTACCAAGAGAGTCCCATGAGTCAAAATTTTATTTACCCAAAGAAGTCATTGCCAGCTACACAGTGGGGGAGGATATTGCCAAGTGGTTGGAGGCATAGGAGGTGGCCTTGACCGCCCATGGGGTTCCCGAGAGCAATTGGGGAGGGGGCCTGTATCGCTATATACCTCCCAATGTCAGGGACACCCTGTTATACTTAGCCAAGGCGGATCAGGTCAGGTATGCCCACATGAAAGAGGCCTTACTAAAGAAATTTGGTCTCAACCCCGAGAGGTACAGGCAGAAGTTCTGTGGCAGCCATAAGCTGTCCACACAGACTTGGGTGGATTTTTTTTTACTATGCCCGTAAGGCACTAGATGGTTGGGTGCATGGCAGCGAGGTGCAGGACTACCAAGGGGTGTACAATCTTTTTTTATGGGAGCACCTCTTGGATAAGTGCTTTCCGGAGCTGCGCCAACATCTGGTGGACCGCAAGTTAACGGATCCCCGTGAGCTTGCGGAGGAGGCAGATATCTGGGTGAGCACCCGGGTGTCTCACAAGGGCCCTGGGGGAGATGGCTCGAAAGGCGGACAGGGTTTCCCCCAGAAGAAAGAGGGGGGAGATAAAAAGGTGGAGTTCTCAAAAGGCCCCAAAATAAGTTTGGGAAAGGAGTAGGAACCCCACCCCCGTCCAATTCCCCAAAACCCACTTACCCTGGCAGGAGTCAGCAGCCAAGGATTGTGAGGTGCTACGAATGTGGGGAGATTGGACACTACAAAGGAGATCCCAAGTGTCGCAAGTGACCCCCAGCCCCACCGGGCGGGAAGAGCCCCGGGGTGAGTAGTGTAGCGCTTGGGGTGGAGCTGCCCTTAGATAGGGAAGGGGAGTGGACAGGCCTGACCCTGGTTTCACTCGGGGATAGAGAGGTGGTCCCCGTAGTGTCCCTGCCCCCGAACACTGCTAAATATCAGCAGAGGGTGAGAGTTAACGGGGAGGAGGTGGAGGCTCTGAGGGACACAGGTGCCAGCATGACCACTGTAGTGAGGCGGCTGGTGTCCCCAGACCAAGTAGTCCCCGAGGAGTTCCATCCGGCCGTATTGGCTGACGGCAGTGTGAGTCACTATCCCGTGGCTCGTGTTCCATTTGAGTGGGGAGGAGTCAAAGGCCTACTGAGAGTTGCGGTGAGCCCTGCCTTGCCTGTGGGGTGCTTGCTAGGGAACGACCTGGAGCACACCAAATGGAGAGATGTAGAGTTTCGAGCTCATACCGAGATGCTGGGATTACCAGGGTGGACTTGCGTAGTCACGCGGTCCATGGCTGCCCGGCATGGAACTCACCCCGGGTTGGAGCCTGGAATTATGGCCCAACCCAACGCCAAGTGTGGAGAGAAGAAGGTGGTAGAGGACACGCCCCGTGAGGTGGATGGGGAGGCCGCAGAGGTGGGTGTCGTTCCCGTGGGGGACTTGCCGACCCTTGCCGACTGGCATGTGGAAGGAGGACCTACCCGGGAGGAATTTTGTCAGGCACAAAGGGCGTGCCCCACGCTTGAAGGCATGCGGCGACAGGCCGAAGCCCAAGTGGCCAGTCAGGAGGCGGGCGGATATCATGTGTATTGGGAGGATGGTCTCCTGTACAGTGAGCCTAAGGTGCCGGTACATGGATCTTCGAGGGCCATAGTGGTCCCCCAATGTTACCGGGCCTTCCTGCTGGAGTTAGCGCACAAGATACCCTTAGCCGGACATCTGGGCCAGGACAAAACCTTTGCGCGGTTGGTCCCACATTTTTATTGGCCCAGGATGAGAATTGCCTCAGACACCTTTTGTAAGACCGGTAAGTCTTGCCAGGCAAGTGGCAAGACTGGGACTAAATTGAAGGTCCCTTTGGAACCGCTCCCAGTGGTCGGGACCCCTTTTGAGAGGGTCGGAATAGACATTGTTGGGCCGTTGGACCCTCCGACCTCAGCAGGACACCGGTTCATTCAGGTATTGGTGGACCACGCCACTCGGTACCCAGAGGCTATTCCTCTGAGGACCATCACTGCACCGGTGGTGGCGCGGGCACTGTTGGGAATTTTTACCCGAGTGGGATTCCCCAAGGTCATGGTGTCAGACAGGGGCACGAATTTTATGTCAGCCTATATGCAAGCCATGTGGAAGGAGTGTGGAGTGGCCTACCGGTTCTCCACTCCTTACCACCCCCAGACTAACGGGCTCGTAGAGCGCTTCAACAAAACCTTGAAGGGAATGATCTGGAGCCTGCCAGAGGGCTTGAGGCGTAAATGGGACGTCCTCCTCCCCTGCTTGTTGTTCTCCTACCGGGAGGTACCGCAGAAGGGAGTCGGGTTCAGCCCATTTGAGTTGCTCTATGGCCATCCCGTTAGGGGTCCCCTCAGTTTAGTGAAGGAGGGGTGGGAGAAGACTTCGCAGAAGCTTCCCCGTGACATTGTCAGCTACATGCTGACGTTCCGCAGCCAGGTGGCCAAGCTGTGGAAGGCGGCCTCAGAGAACCTAGAGGCTAGCCAGACCGTGATGAAGGAGTGGTACGACCGCAACGCTCGGACGGTCGAGTTAGACGTTGGACAGAAGGTGTGGGTCATGGAACCTGGGGAGCTTTGTGCCCTCCAGGACCGGTGGACTGGCCCGTATGACATTGTGGAGCGACGAGGCCAGACCACATACGTAGGGGATCTAAAGACCCCCCGACAGCCCCTGAGGGTATTCCACGTCAACCGCCTGAAGCCGCACCATGAGCGATCAGAGCTTGCTCTCCTTATGGTGACGGATGGGAGCGAAGAGGAAGAGAGTGAAGCTCTTCCTGACCTTCTAGCGGTACAGGAGAAGGATGGTTCGGTAGAAGGTGTAGTCCTTTCCCCATCCTTGACCCCGGAGCAACAGAGGGACTGCCGCCATGTCCTGCGACAGTTCGCCTCGTTGTTCTCCCTCACGCCTGGAATCACTCATCTGTGTACCCATGATGTGGACACAGGGGACAGCCCCCCGGTGAAGAACAAGTCTTACCGGCTCTCTGACTGAGTGAAGGATAGCATCCAGCGTGAGGTAGCCAAGATGTTGGAGCTGGGGGTGATAGAACCTTCCAGCAGCCCGTGGGCTAGTCCGGTGGTGTTGGTGCCGAAAGCGGCCCCACCGGGTACCACACCGGAACTTCGGGTCTGTGTGGACTACCGGGGGTTGAACTCTGTCACGAAGACAGATGCTCACCCCATCCCACGAGCAGACGAGCTGGTGGACCGGCTGGGAGCAGCCCGGTACCTCAGCACCATTGACCTGACATCCGGATATTGGCAGATTGCCATGGCTGATGGAGCAAGGGAGAAGACAGCATTCTCCACCCCGAGGGCCACTTTCAGTTCCGAGTGATGCCCTTTGGGCTCAAAAATGCTCCGGCCACATTCCAGCGGTTAGTGAATCAGGTACTATCCAGTCTGGAGTCCTTCTCAGCGGCCTACCTGGATGATATAGCTGTCTTCAGCAGCACCTGGGAGGACCATCTGCAGCACGTCCAGGAGGTATTGCAGGCGCTGCAACGCGCTGGCCTAACCATTAAAGCCAGCAAGTGCCAGATTGGACAGGGATCTGTCGTGTTCCTGGGACACCTGGTGGGCGGAGGTAAGGTGCAACCCCTCCAGGCCAAAATAGAGACCATCTTGGCTTGGGAGCCCCCCAAGACCCAAACAGAGGTCCGAGCTTTCCTCGGCCTCACTGGGTATTACCGCCGGTTTGTCAAGGGATATGGTACCATCGTAACCCCCTTGACAGAATTGACATCTAAGAAGCAACCTCGCAAGGTCATATGGACAGCTGCTTGCCAGGAGGCATTTGACACACTGAAACATGCGATGTGTACCGCTCCAGTACTCGCAACTCCAGATTTTAGTAAGGAGTTCATTGTGCAGACAGACGCCTCAGAGCACGGCATAGGGGCGGTGCTCTCGCAACTCAACACCGAGGGCCAAGATCAACCAGTGGCCTTCATATCCAGAAGACTCCTCCCTCGGGAACGGCGATGGAGCACCATTGAGAGAGAAGCCTTCGCGGTGGTCTGGGCTCTGAAGAAGTTGAGGCCATATCTCTTTGGAACTCACTTCCTCATTCAGACCGACCACCGGCCCCTTCGCTGGCTCATGCAGATGAGAGGCGAAAACCCCAAGTTGTTGAGGTGGTCCATTTCCCTATAGGGGATGGACTTTCGGGTGGAACATCGGCCCGGAGTTGACCACGCCAATGCTGACGGTCTCTCCAGGTTTTCCGCCTTAGCGATGAGAACTCCCTAGAGGTTGGGTAGCTCTCCCCTCTTTCGGCTGGGGGGGACGCGTGTTAGACCTGTCAGCCCTAGGGTGGTCTCCCCCTCTATTTTTGATCGTGCCTCATTTTTTCCACCCTCATTTTTATGTTGGACTTCGGTCTCCGGGCGCCTTTTCATTGCCAATCAGTGTTAAGGTGCAGGTGCTCCCTTCTCCCAAGATGGCTGCCACAGACCCCTGCTACTGCAGAGTGGTCTTCATTAGTAGCACCCTAGCTGCCAGGAGCTGGCTGGAACCCCACAACAATGTTGCGACACCAGCCCGCCTTTTTTGTCCCATAGGTAGAATGGGGAAGCTCCTGGAATGTGCTGGAACCTTCTAGAAGGGAGGTGTGGTTTTCCTTTTGCCGCCTTGGATAGAGGTCACCTGACCAAGGGCTACTTAAGTGAGGGAGGGAACTTTTTCTAGTTAGTTGGCCAGTTAGGGTAAAGCAGACCTGGAGGATCCACGCAGGAGTTTAGGCGGTAGGGCCTAGCCAGGGACTTAAGCCTCTGAAAGTGACAGGACTTAGGTACTGCCTTTTAAGTGAGTGAGGGATCCTGTACAGCCCACTGATCTAGCTCAGTGATAGGAGAACCCAGGGGCCATCGGCTAAGCTTGACTAAGGAAGGAACTAGTCACCAACTCAATCCCTACCCCACCAGAAATAGAACCCCTAAGGGCGCCAGAGACATCTGCGCCAGTAAGATTGCTGGAACTTCCTGCTGAAACTGAATGCTGAAACTAAATGCTAGACCTGCATGCTGAAACTGAATGCTGAAACTAAATGCTAGAACTGCATGCTGAAACTGAATGCCTAAACCAAACGCTGGAATTTCATGCTGAAACTGAATGCTGAAACCTAATGCTAAAGCTCCCTAGTGAAATCTAAGTTGAAAGTGACTGCTGGACTGCTGGGGATCAACCAGGTACTAGCGCTGTGACCCCTGCGCTCCCCGACCTTGCCTGGGATCCCCCGAGTCAGTCTCGCATCGGGCGCGGAGCGATGAGCCCGCCGTCGCCCCTGCTTAACTTGTCACCCCCCGCCTGGAGGCCTGAAGTGTGCCCCATCATCGAGTCGGGCCCGCGGAGAAGCCCGGGGCCCCGTCGCTGCCGTCGCAGCTGCTGTTGGAGGCGTGAGAGGCTGTGACCTGTCCCCCGGTTGCTGAGCGCATTGATTGCGGGGCCCGGAGCCGTGACGGATGCCGCTGCAGAGAAGATCCCCCCCAGGACGCCGAGATCGAGGTAACCCCCCGGGGGCTGGGAGGTAGCGTGGCCGTGCGGAGGCCCGGGACTCACCCCCCTGCTCCCCGGGAGGCTGGTGGAAGACCCGGTGCGCCCCCTGTCGATCGGGAGCGGCACCGCACTCCGAGACTCTGATTCCCCTCCGTGGGATTCCCCCCTGGCATCGGAGACTCTGATTCCCCTCCGTGGGATTGCCCCCCTTGCTGCTAGACTGCCGCGTACAAGGGGACCAAGTGCTTAAGGCCTGATCATTACGAGTAGCGCTGTGTTCTGAAGTTCTGCTCCGAAGTGCTCGATGCTTCATTATTACGAGAAGCGCTGTGTTCTGAAGTTCTGCTCTGAAGTGCTCGATGCTTAATTATTACGAGTAGCGCTGTATTCTGAAGCTCTGCTCTGAAGTGCTCGATGCTTAATTATTACGAGTAGCGCTGTATTCTGAAGTTCTGCTCTGAAGTGCTTGATGCTTAATTATTACGAGTAGCGCTGTATTCTGAAGCTCTGCTCTGAAGTGCTTGATGCTTAATTATTACGAGTAGCGCTGTATTCTAAAGTTCTGCTCTGAAGTGCTCGATGCTTCATTATTACGAGTAGCGCTGTGTTCTGAAGTTCTGCTCTGAAGTGCTCGATGCTTAATTATTACGAGTAGCGCTGTATTCTGAATCTCTGCTCTGAAGTGCTCGATGCTTAATTATTACGAGTAGCGCTGTATTCTGAAGTTCTGCTCTGAAGTGCTTGATGCTTAATTATTACGAGTAGCGCTGTATTCTGAAGTTCTGCTCTGAAGTGCTTGATGCTTAATTATTACAAGTAGCTCTGTATTCTGAAGCTCTGCTCTGAAGTGCTTGATGCTTAATTATTATGAGTAGCGCTGTATTCTAAAGTTCTGCTCTGAAGTGCTTGATGCTTAATTATTACGAGTAGCGCTGTATTCTGAAGTTCTGCTCTGAAGTGCTTGATGCTTAATTATTACGAGTAGCGCTGTATTCTGAAGCTCTGCTCTGAAGTGCTTGATGCTTAATTATTACGAGTAGCGCTGAGTCCTCAAGTTCTGCGCGTAAGCGCTAGTAGTCTTCCATGTGCGGCACTACGTTATCCAGCCCTATTTCAAAGCGCTGATAAATTGCTAGATACAGCGCAAGGTGCCCACGGGAGGTTGAAACGCTAGTGGTGGGAGGGGTGCAGCGCGCTGGTTAACCGTTGTGTTCACCGTTCCCCCAGGTTCGCCAGGTATTGCCAATGGAACTATGATGAGTTGCTGATGAATCTGATGCTAATGTATTCAGGTACTGCATGGTGCATCATAATGAATTGCTGGTGAATCTACTGTTAATGTTTTCAAGTAATGCCCATTGCCATCTCATGAACTGCGGTTGCATCTAACCGCTTAGATAAACTTGTTTGATTTTCATTGAACCTACTGTGTGGCGTTCATTATTGTGTGCGTTTCCTGCTTCAGGGGGATGAGTTGGTTGTATGGTCGCTTTACACTTAAGCCTTCGGGTGCCTAACCGCTCGAGTCACGTTCCCCCCTTAGGGCTTGGTGACCCCAGGTCTTACAGATAGGTAAGTGGGTTACTTCTTTGAACACAGAGATCCTTTGTTACCTGCAGTTCAAACATTTGAATCCTTGTAATATAGCACAGTGAGTTATGAAGGACATGTGACTCCTACACCCTGTAAGCCTGTCTCATGTAACTCATCTTGTACATTGATTTACACATGTAAATAACTTATTGTCAATGTATAATGTGTATGTTACATAAAGAGCTCTGACACCCTGCATTGGGTTGCATAGCGCTATAAAAGAAATAAAATAGTATTATTGAACTTTTTTGTGTAAATACTGGGGCAGACCAACACATCTGACATTCTTGCATGCATCTGTTATATACAGGGACTGAACGAAGGCAACAGCATGCCTCTAAAGTACCTATGAAGAGATAACAAGCTGTGTGCCTTTGTTTCCCCTCCGTGGCATTTACATTTAAGTGTGAGGTTCCAGGCCGCCTCCGGTCAGAATTTTAAAACAAAAGAAGGCCTGATGGCCCCTTAACTTTAGCCCAACTGGAGGTGAAAAAAAGGCTCCCTGCACGTTGCTGCTGGGAATGGAAAGCAGACAACGTGCAGCAACGTGCAGCAACGTGCAGCAACATGCAGGTGCTGCTGAACGTGTCCCAGTGTCTGAGAATTACACCGGGACAAGTTCAGCATATTTCTGTGGGGTCCAACTTCTTGGCGGGGGGGGGGACGGCGTCCACCCTGGGAAAATAGTGGGTGGACACTTTGTACCTGTGTGTACCCCCTACTTGTGCCCTGGGTAGCACCAATGCTTGCACACACGATGCACAGAGCGGACTGCTCTGTAACAGCTTCAGGGCACGCCACAATCAGTAACATGTACTGGATACCAAGCAGCGCCGAGTTGAATGACACGGGTATAAATGCAGAGTAACCCAGGGGGGGCGTGGCTAACGGGCCACAATGGCGGACGCAACCTCGTAGAGCTCCGCTACTTTTTCCCCGAGTTATCCTGTTCACGGGGATCCTGAGGTGCTGCCTTTGCACTGAATGCCGGCGGCAAGGTGGTGTGGAGCGACAGGGGTGCTGGCGAGGCTCCGGAGCGCTGCGGTGATGGCGAACGAGCTGCGGAGTGTCGGTAACGCCTGGCCCTGAGAGCTGTGAACGGCGGTGGACCGGGAGGGCCGCGGGGCTCGCACCCGGAGCTGCGGTGGCCGGAGATAATCGCAGGGCGGAGGTGCACGCTGGGCGAAGACGAGCGGCTGGCAGGGGAGATCCCCCGGATGCAGACCCTGACATGCGGATGCGGTGGAGGAGGCTGTGGGCGCACTGAAATTGCGGCGCTGGGGGCACTGAGCAGCACCCTGTGGCGGACTGCCGATGTGGGGACGCCCTCGCGGTGAGAGACACGGAGACCAGCCCCGGTGAGCGGCGCATCTGTGCAGCGTTCTCTGTGGAGAAGATTGGCGACAGACAACTGCCGGGGGCTGGAGACATTTGCGTGCTCGCGGACCACTGGGTGCCGGAGACCTTGGACTGGTGCTGGGGGCCGCTGTGGGATGCGGGACCCGAGCGGCGGCGGCCATTTTGCGACCTGCCTGCTAGAGTTGCTCAACACGGGGCAGCACGGGGTGCAGGAAACAGACAAAGCCATATGGCGTGCCAGACGAACGCCCAGCACCGCCAGCTGAATGACGCGAAGGAAACATGGCTGAGTAGGGAGCGCGAGGGACTCTGTCATCATGGGGCACATACGGTGGTGGGCTCGCCGTCATAGCGCTTCAAGCTGGAGGAGGGAGTCGGCGAGGAGTGCTGGGTAACGGCTGCTGCTGTCCCGGTGCGACACCACGAGCGGTGAGTCTGCGGTAGGAACTGCTGGCCGTGCTCTTGTGAGAGGCTGAGGGACTGACGCCTGTGGTGTAGAGAAGACGGTGGAGGGCGAGGCTATACTTGGAGATCTGTCCCGCGGGGGGTGCCACTGCCTCCAGCTAAGGAGTTCCCACCTGACTGCTGCCTACCACCTCGGGGAGTGCTTGCCCCTTGAGGGCTGAGGTGTGCTGCCCCCACCTGGCTCCTGCCGGGCGCCATACCGTGGAGGACGAGCAGGGGGCTGGACCGTGGTCCCCGAGAGAGAGTGAGTGAGAGAGCGCCCGCGCCTGTTATACACTGCGGACGCAGAGGGCAGTGTCGGAGAGCGCATGTGGGTGCAGGCCAGTCTCTAGAGCCTGTTGTGAATCCCACCGGCGGATCCTACCTGCGGCTGGACACGTGCGGAGCCTTCTGTGAAGACGGAATCTGTGAGCCTTCACTGGGGGGCGCTGGCTAAGCGAAAATCATCTACCGACTGACTGCCATTGTCCTGGGGCGGTTGGCGAGAGGACGCCGCGGGTGCACCTAGTCTACTGGCGATTGGTGGTGGATGTCCACGGTGCAGCAGCTGGTGATGGGCCATATGCCCGCCAGGCTGCAGCAGGGCCCGCTGCAGGCACCGACTTCTGACCGCACCCGCCATCGAGAAGAGATTGAAGAGGGATCGTCGTCTGCGGCGCTGGCAGCCAAGATGGACTCTGTACTGGCCGCAGTGGAGAGAATAGGGACAACCCTGGAGCACACTAGGACGTCTCTGGAGAACCGCATAGATAAAGTCACTTCCGACTTCACGCTCCTCCATGCGGACCATCGTAAACTGGCGGACACGGTCGCCACCCAAGGGCAAACACTAAAAGAGCTGCAGCCGGTCACTCGCAGTCATGCCGCTGCTCTACAAGATATGTTGGATCATCTCCACGCCCTAGAAGACAGGGCGGAGGACGCAGAAGGGCGCTCCCGTCGCAATAATATTCGCGCCGTGGGCCTGCCGGAGGGAGAAGAGGGGCGAAACCCGGAGCAGTACGTGGAGGACTGGCTACGCACAGTCATGCCGCCAGGGAAACTGTCGACCCACTTCACGGTGGAAAGAGCTCACCGTGTGCCTGCCCAAAAGCCACCACCGGGGGCCCGACCGCGCCCATTCCTGTTCAAGCTGCTGAATTACAGAGATAGGGACGCCATTCTCAGAGAAGTTCGCAATATGAATGGTCTTTCAGTGAGCGGCAGCCAAGTTATGCTTTTTCCGGACTACACCGCGCTGGTGCAACGCCGCAGAAAAAATTACATGACAGTGAAACGCCAACTCCGAGAGCTGGCGTTGCCCTACTCGCTTCTGTTCCCTGCTAAGATGCGTGTGGTGGACAAAGGGAAGACTCACTATTTTGACTCCCCAGCGGAGGTCTGGAACTGGCTAGAGGAGAAAGGACTATGGACAGGGCCGAGGCCGGCCGACCCAGGGAACGGAGCCCGACCAAATAGGAGAGACGGGCGTCGCAAGCAGCGCAGAACGATACGCGAGATGCCCACGCGGTCAGTGGCTCCAACGCCGGAGAAAATGCGGCTGGAGCGCCAAAATGTATTGCAGGCGGTCACGACACTTGCCAGTCCTAGTCAGGTAGACCCATTAGATATGGAGGAGCGACCCGAAGTGCTGGTGAGCAGGTCAACGTCGCCGTCGACAACACACTCTGAAGATTTTAGTGGGCCGGTGGTCACCCCACAGACTGCGGATGGTATCCTGGACTGAGAGATGGCCTGAGAAGTATCGCTCGTGCAAGTATCTTGCAGTTGGCTGATGTGCATGGGTGGGGAAGAGGGAGAGACTGGGTGATGGACCTGGCCTAGTAGACCTGCCGATCTGGGAGGGGGAATGGTTGAGATCATAGCTGCTCGCCCATGTCGGGACTTCCCAGGGGAGAGCAGTAGACGGGAGTGGTTCCCGGGGACTTTGCTTGTGCCTCACTAGCTGCACCGATCACCATTGGGTAACACTTCTTAGCGGCGCACCACACTTGAAAGGCACATGGGGATAGCGATAGAGCTTTCATCCACACGCTTACTCCCCCAGGTCACACCCTGGTCTAGTTTTCACCTGCGTAAGGTTACGTAAGTTTGGACGGACACACTTGTGAGGTACGCCCCAGCCGTTAAGCAATTGTTATCGTTATGTTGATATTGTTGCCTCAGACTACAGCTTCCTTACTTTACTGCAGCGCATGCCGGCTGCCGCAAGCCCCGAGCCCGGTCTCCCCAATCGCAACACACCTGCGCTATGACACGCGTTAATATTCTTACGTGGAACATACGGGGCATGCACACCCCCACGCGGATGTATTCCATTTTTGCTTACCTACAGCGACACTCAGTTGGAATCGCTCTGCTACAAGAGACGCACATGACACAGCCCGAGTTAGAGAAGCTGCGACGGCGCTGGAGAGGCCAGGTGTATGGCACGGTGTACTCGGCACACGCCAGGGGCACCCTTGTGTGGGTCAGAGCGGGCGTTCCGTTCGTCAGTTAGGACATGTCTGTGGACACTGAAGGTAGGTACACACTGGTACGGGGAACGCTGAACGGCCAACCTATACTGTTGGCCTCGATCTATGCTCCGAACGTCGACCAAATACCCTTCCTCACTCGACTATCACTGGCGCTGACTCCTTACGCCGGGCTCCCCTGGCTGATTGGAGGGGATTTTAACTCTGTCCTAGATGTGCACCTGGACAGGTCATTTCCTCCGCTCTGTGCGATGTCCGCTGCTTCCACGGCACGCGCATTGGTTGATTGGCTTTCGCAGTGGGGGGTGCTTGATATCTGGCGGGCCCTGTGCCCCGTAGATCGTATTTATTCATATTACTCCTCGACGCATGACCTACACGTGCGTCTAGACAGGATAGTGGGATCTTCGGTGCTGCTGCCGCTAGTGGTGAACGCAGAATACTTGGGGCGCACGCACTCTGATCATAACCCCCTGTGGCTCCAATTTAGCTGGGAGGCGGGTCGTCCTCCCATACCCACGTGGCGACTTCAACCTACTGTGCTAGAGGATCCGGAGTTTCGCTCCTCAGTGGAAAACGCTCTCCTCTCCTATTACGAACTCAACGAGGACACAGCAAGCGACGCAAGGGTGGAATGGGACGCGCTTAAAGTAGTGATCCGAGGTCACTGCTTAGGAGCCACGTGGAATATGCGGCGACAATTAGCGGGGTCGCTTACCCGTCTCGAATCCCGGCTGCTACAGTACGAACGGGAGGGGGAGGGTGGCGGTGAACGAGCACAACAACTGGCAGATCTGCTCGCAAATCACACTGCACTCCTGGAGTGCCTGAGGTGTCTGAATTATGCGGCACACACGGCCCGCACGCATGCCTCGGCTGACAGGACAGGCCGGTTGCTTGCCTGGCTCTTAAAACAGGAGGCCACCCGAACCCCGATCGCAGCGATACGCACGCCGGAGGGAGAACTCAGGTGCACCCTGTGAGAAGTTGGCCTGATGTATGATGTCACTAGTTATAGTGTACACCTTATATCAGTCCAAATACCCTTATGGTGATTGGTTGTAAAGTCAACCTTATAGACCAGCTATCCTAGTGGTAGCATGGACAAGAGCAGTCTTAGGCTAAACTCTGAATGGCATGTGAAGCCAGCTGTGATACCATATATAATCCCTTGAATACCAAATGAAAGGACACCACAACAGATATATATATAAAATAAAGTGTATTTATTCTAAGCAAACCCTCAGCACTCTTTATGAGTTTAGAGGTAAGTACAACACAGTCTTATTAATGCATACAGTAAGTCACACAGGTAAGTAATACAGTTAGGCCCTAGGGGCCACGCAAACCATATACTAAGTAAGTGGTATAAGAACCACTGTCACGGAAATAGAATAGGCCTAGGCCTAGGGAATCGCTGGGGCTACACTACACTAGCGTTAGTTAGGAAGTGGGAGGCCCACGGGATTCGTGTGCAGAGTGGAAACACTCACGCGTAATGCGTAAAAGTCAATAGCAATGTTACAGTTTAGAAATAGATAGATTTAGGACACTTCCGGAGTAGCTAGGAAGTTGAGACTTGAAAACTAGACACTAGGATAGTCACTATCCTGATGAGCACCGGAGTACCCAAGTTACCTAGCCCACAGGCTGCGGGTGCATAGGGGTGAAGATGCGTCGTTTTCGTCGTCGACTCCTATGGATGCCTGAAGAAAGATGCTGACAGGCAGTCAGGAGAGAGTGTCCGGTGGATCCCAAGCCTGGGATCAAGAAGAGAAGAAACCTGCAAGCAGAGGGGACAGAGTCAAGGTCACTAGCCAGTGACCACGTGGAACCAGGAAGGAACCAGGCGATGTCGTGAAGAGTTGCAGGGGAAGGTGAAGCTTGTCGCTGCAGCCAGGAGGACCAGGAAGCGTCGAGGACGACCAGGACCAGGAGGCGAGCTGTCCCACGAAGGCTCTTGCTGTCGGCGGCGTCGAAGTTGGACTAGGACTCACCAAGCCTTGGCAAGCGGAACCCACGAAGAACAAGGGACTTGCTTCTGGTGCAGACCAGGAAGGTCTGGGGTGCTTCTTCTTTGCAGAGAAGCGGGAGCCAGTCTGGAGGAGCCAAACCAGCGCAGAAGATTTCAGGGAGCGTCGTCACAAAGGCCACTAGCCAGCGGCAAGCAACCGGACAGACGCGGCAAGCAGGAAAATGCTGAAGGGCCCCACGCAGGACTCGTGGAGTGTGGGGGGCTGGTCTTCGGTGCAGATGGTGCTTGGGGTTGGGGCTTCTCAATCCCCGGTGCACAACTTCGAGGGTGCCTCAGAAGCTGCGCTGTAAGTTACTAGCCACTTTTCCCAGGTAGCCGGTCCCACGTCGCTCGTCGCCTCCACGGATCTCAGCTCTGCTGCAGATGTGGATGAGGGTCGGAGAAGTCTGGAAATCAAGGCTCTGGTCGGGCTCTGCAGTCGGTTCCTCGTCGAACGTTTCACAAAGCAAAGGGTAGTCACTTGATGGTGCCTGTTTGCACAGGGTAGCCACTCCTTGGCTACAAGGGAGATTCTTCAGTCTTCTTCTTTCGTCGAATGTCGAAGGTCCAGAGTTTCTGTTCAGTTTTGCAGGTTCAGGATAATCTAAAGTCTTGAGGCCCAACTCCCACTCTTATACTAATCTGGGGGGCTGGGATACCTGCTAGGTCACGCCTTATGGGTGGGACCTGGGAGGGGGTGGTTACACCCACTTCCCTTTGTCCAGTTTCGCGCCAGAGCTGGGGCTGGAGTGCCCCAGCGCCGGTTTGAACTGGACTATGCAAGGAACACCTTGTGTGCCCCAGGCATGTCTCATTCCTTTCAGCCCACCCTGCCCCAATACACTAAAGGCTGTCTGGGGAGGTGCTAGCACCTCCCCAAGCAGGAAACCTATTGTCCAGGCCTCCCTGGCTGGGATCACTCCCAGCTGCAGGAGGTCAGACTTGTGTCGTGGCAGCAGCATCCATTTTGTGATGCTGAGGCTTTGGTCAGAGGCTAACAGTTGAAGTATGATTTTAACATGTCTTTCCCTCTAGAAGGGGGGAATAATATTCTCATGTCCAGAAATGGCATGGGGGTATTATTCCCGAGTGTTAGACACCTTACACGACATGTTTTGATAAAGCCCAACCATAGTTACCATAACCGTTTAAGATTATAAGGCACTTTAAGAGTATATGGTAGGCTATATCATAGAACAGCTATAAGGACATGGTTCCGAAAGCTGCAGACAGGCTCAGCTCATGCTAGAGCACCATCTCACATGTTACCAAGCACTCTGCCTCCAGGATTGTTAAGGCCTGCCATAGGAGTGACTGATAGGTACACATGTGTCTATATATAAGTTAGGTATAGGAATACTACACCTAAGCAAGGGGTGATTACACGACCTTGCCCCAGCTGAGTGATCAGCCAGTTGTGTCTGATTGGAAGGCCAGCCCAGGGGTGGCATAATACATGCTGCAGCCCCTGGGAGGCCTAGGGTACACCTATGCCCTGGGTACCTAGGGTACACTGTACAGGGTCCAATAAGGTGATCCTTACCAATTGGTTATGTACCTAGGGTACATGGAGTCCATTTTAAAGAGAGAGCAGACAGCCTGAGTCCCTGAATGGCAGGATCTCAGGCCAACTAAGTCGAAAAACCAGCTAGACACTAGGCAAAAAGTTGGGGGTAACCATAGTCAGATATCCACCTTCCTACACAACCCCCCCCCCCAAACGAAAGGAGATAAGGCTGGCCTTGACAAGGTAAGCCTCTATTGCCTAAGTGGCCATATAAGGAAGAACCAGCACTGGCATGGTTACCCCCTGTCTCATGGTCCACTAAGCAATCCCTCATCCTAAAGATATCATAGGGTCTCCACCATAGGGAATCTCTACCTTTGGTGTGTCTTTGCAAAGTAAAAGGCTGGTGTTGAGATGGAGTACTGAAGTGAGTGTCCTCAAAGTGAGGCCTCAGCTTCCTCCAATCATCCTCCACCATGGATGCCTTTCTTTCTCTAACTGAGTTGCACTGTGCTCTCAGGGTCAGCCTCTGGCTACCTAAAGCTGGAGGCTGGGTCCCTTTTGTGGGCTTACTGGAGGGACAGGTCAGGTTTGGGGCCCTAAGGTCCCAGGTTTGCCTGTGCCCAACAGAATCCCTCTGGGGGAGGTCCCTAACTACCTGTAAAGGGGATCCCTCAGGAATGTTTTTACCCATCACCTGGCTAGGGCTACTAGCCAGGCAATCCTCATTCTTTTGATTGGGGGGTTCTTGTGGACAGGGGCCCTCTTGGGGTCCACTGGCCTCCCTGACCTCTGCAGCCCTGGGCTGACTGAGGCAGGGTAGAGAGAGGCAGGCTACCTGCACCAGACTGGGTCCCACCTTGGAAGGGGCCACTGACATCAGAGGCTCTGCCAGGCCAGGCCTGGCTACCTCTGGGGCAGTTCCTTCACAGGGGGTGAGGTCAGATCCCTGAGGAGGCTGACCTTTTCCTAATGTCTGGGGAGAGGGAGACTTTTCTTCCTCCCCACTACTCTCTGTTTGTGTGGAGTGATCCATAGTTTCAGGCTTCACTACACCTACATCAGTCTGAGTGTGGGCTGAGACCATTACAGCCTTGCCAACCTTTTCAGGAAGGCACTCAGTTTGTGTTTGAGCTGTGACTGTCACAGCTCTGCCAATTTCTACAGGGAAGTCTGTCTGTGCCTGGGCTGTGGCTACCACTGCCCTTCCAACCTTTTCAGGGAGGAAAGCTACTTGGACAGGGGTTGTGACTGGCACAACCCCACTACCCTTTTTGGAAAGGCCTACCATTTTAGAATGGGTGTCTTGTTCAACTCCAGCCCAAGCTGAGAGTTCTAAGTCATTCCCCAGTAAGCAGTCCACAGGCAAGGTTGGAGACACTGCCACCCTTTTAGGGCCAGTGACACCTCCCCAGCTGAGACATACCTCTGCCATGGGATGACTGTTCTGTTTGCCATCAATGTTAGTTACCTGGTATGAGAAACCAGGCAAAAGCTGCTCAGAGGGAACTAGCCTATGGGCCACCATAGTGATGCTAGCTCCAGTGTCTCTGTAGGCCTCAGCTTTTCTACCATTGATGTAGGGTTCCTGTCTGTACCTACCCAAAGTGTTGGGACAGGCAGTGAAGTTGGCAAACCCCATGCCACCATCACAGACAAGAGTAGCTGCTGCAGGGGAATTGGCTAAGCCAGGATCCCCCTGTGTTCCCCAAGAAAACCCAACCAAATTTTTTTGGGCACTCCCACCACCTGGGGGATTACTGCTGACAGTAATAGGTGGTGTGACAGGAGTAGTTGGAGGAACAGTTTTGTTTTTAGCCTGTGGACAACTGCTGTCAGTTTTCCAATGCCCAGGTGTTTTACACACATGGCAGTAAGGCTTTTTAACTGTGGTAGAGGAGGGAGCTTGGGACCCACCACCCTGTGTGGAGTTTTGGGGCCCTGAGGAAGATTTCTCTTTTGCTTTATCCCCACCCTTCTCTTGAGGCTTGGTGGTATCTTTCTTTTGGTCACCACCCTGATTTTTAGGCCTAATCCTGGTCCTGACCCATTTATCTGCCCTCTTTCCCAATTCTTGGGGAGAGGTCAAATCTGAGTCTACCAGGTGTTAATGGAGAAGCTGGTTCTGACAATTACTAAGGATCTGCTCCCTCATAATCAAGTTGTACAATCCTGTATAGTCCTGCACCTTGCTGCCATTTAACCAACCTTCCAAAGCCTTAGTGGCACAATCCACAAAATCAGACCAGTCCTGTGTCTGTGTCTTCTGGGTGTCTCTGAACAACAACCTATATTGCTCAGTGGTTAAGCCAAACCCATCTATCAGAGCACTCTTCAGGACTTTGTAATTGTTTGCATCCTCATCACTGACTGTGAGGAGCTTGTCTCTACCTTTGTCAGAAAAGGAGAGCCACAAGATAGCTGCCCACTGACTTTGGGGTACCTGCTGTACTTTGCAGGCCCTCTCCAAAGCAGTCATCCATTTGTGGATGTCATCCCCATTCTGATATGGGGGGACTATCTTGCTTAGGTTTCTATGGTCATAAGACCTATCCCTATCTCTAGGGATGTTGCTGCCACCAGTGGGTTCTGACCCACACAATTTTTGCTCTCTAGCCAGAGCAAGCTTCTCTTTGGCAAGGGCAATTTCTTCCCTCTGAATCCTCAGATTAGCTTCCCTCATTCTGGCTTTATGCTCCTTTCTCTCAGGTGAAGTCATTCCCCTGTGAGAGGAAGCATTAGAGATGCTAGAAACATGGGAGTGGATGGATTCCCTTGAAGGGGATCTGTCCCTCCTGCTTCTCTGTGAATGTCTACTTGTGGGTCTGTATGGGGGGACCCCATGCAAACTCCCATGTGAACTTAAGTTAGCCTGGCTAAGTCTCTTTACTTGGCTCTGGCTGTCTACCTCCCCATCTGAAGCCCCATCTGACTCCTCTGTGGTGGGTAGACCCTCCTCTGTGCCTAGGGCACCTGCCTGAGATGCCCTCTGAGCATCATACTCCTCTAGGAGTTGTCTTAACTGAAGGAGGGTAGGGTTTGCACCCTGTTTTATTCCTCTGGAGGTACACAATTGTCTCATCTCCTGGAATGTTAAGGTATCATACCTAGAGGGGGTCTTCTGCAGACCTGACCCTCCTGGGAGAGCATCTACTTGATCTCCTCCCAGAGGCATGATCTAGTGAGGGTGTGATGTGTGCACCTACCTACACTAGTTGTTTCTACTAAACCTCTCTAGTAGTTGTAGTCAGGGTGTGTTACTCCCTTCAACCTACTGTCAGGATTGCCGAGTGCAGGACGAGGTGCTTAGAGTTTGTGCAGGTGCGCATGCTCAGAGTGATCGGAGTCTGGGCCGGTGCGCATGCTCAGTGAACTACGAGACTGTTTAAGAGGCGGAGCACGCCAGGACTCGGTGCTTCGCGTTCTAGTGTTTGCCCCATTGTTGCGTATTCCTGTTTCCGTTTATCAGCTCTTGTATTTGGATTCTAGACGCCGTCCGAGGCGTTCCCTTGCTGGAGACTCCGTTCGGGTATTCAAAGACTTCGTCTTGGCTATTCCCGTACCGGAACTTTGTATACTTGAACTCTCTACTCGTGCCGCCTGCCTATCTGGCTTTCCCGTGGCTGGGTGAGCTAGCGGCTTTCCCGCTTGTCGTTATTGAGGCATTCCTTTACTTTACTGTCCTGCCTCCATCTACAGCCCCGCATACCCAGCGCTCCGCCCGCCTTTCCGGAGCTGTCTCCCGAGGGCCGGCCGGGTGTCTGGGGTGCTTTCCCTGTCCAACTGTTGCTTTAAGCATACCCAGCGCTCCGCCCGCCTTTCCGGAGCTGTTCTCCCGAGGGCCGGCCGGGTGTCTGGGGTGCCTTCCCTGTCCCGCTGTGGACTCCGCTTACCCTACGTTCCTCATTCCTGTCGACATCTCCGCTGGT
The DNA here is from genome assembly GCF_964204655.1 of Triturus cristatus. Lineage (NCBI taxonomy): Eukaryota > Metazoa > Chordata > Amphibia > Caudata > Salamandridae > Triturus > Triturus cristatus. The sequence goes on from NC_140580.1 coordinate 994,465,326, forward strand.
GCTGCTCTCACCTGAATTTAGGTGGTCCCTGGGCCGCTTTGGAGTTTGGTCTTCTGAAACTTCCCTGAAATTTCCCTGTGACCCAGGAGGACTCCGTCAGAAACTGCACCTTTCCACACTGCTTTTTGGAGCGGACTACGACTTGCACTACAGTGAAGCAGTGTATCGTCTATTTCATCGCCCTGCTTGCATACCTGGTAACGGGGAAAAGTATATAGTGGGGAAGGGGAGGAAATGAGAGATTAATGGTATTTGCATTTATTGTCTCTTATGTTCTCAGTTTAGGAAAACATATAGAAGGCTTCCTCTTGGACTATCCTCTGCAAGCTTCCTACCCCTAACAGCAGATCTTAGGTATTCATGTATGTTTAGTTCCTTCTTACTGTTGAATATCATTCCACTATATTCTCTCTCTGTTTTCCTAATTCTGGCATTCCCTTTTAGAGACACAGCATCCTGGGGCGTCCTACAAAGGCCTAACTTCAATGGTGGTGTTACATCCCGAAAGAGCAGTGGTCTATAGCTGTGGAGATATCTTCCCCTCTTACCTTGTTTTGTTTCCCTGTTTTCCCCTAGTACCTGTGCGCTCTAGGTTCTGATAGAGGCATTAGGTGCTGGTGGAAGGCAGGGGCCAGCGACGTCTACTTTCGGATCTCCGTGGCGCTCCTGCAGAATCCTATTGGTAAGATCCTTACACCTACCACTACTAAGTCCAGTAGGACTTAAGTATTATAAACTATGTTATATGTACCTAGACAATATCTGTGTGATCTTTCAATTTAGTATCCCAAGATTACAATGGTATTACAACAGCAAGCTCAGATCCCAACCGCTGCTCACCAATGTGAGAAGTTGGCCTGATGTATGATGTCACTAGTTATAGTGTACACCTTATATCAGTCCAAATACCCTTATGGTGATTGGTTGTAAAGTCAACCTTATAGACCAGCTATCCTAGTGGTAGCATGGACAAGAGCAGTCTTAGGCTAAACTCTGAATGGCATGTGAAGCCAGCTGTGATACCATATATAATCCCTTGAATACCAAATGAAAGGACACCACAACAGATATATATATAAAATAAAGTGTATTTATTCTAAGCAAACCCTCAGCACTCTTTATGAGTTTAGAGGTAAGTACAACACAGTCTTATTAATGCATACAGTAAGTCACACAGGTAAGTAATACAGTTAGGCCCTAGGGGCCACGCAAACCATATACTAAGTAAGTGGTATAAGAACCACTGTCACGGAAATAGAATAGGCCTAGGCCTAGGGAATCGCTGGGGCTACACTACACTAGCGTTAGTTAGGAAGTGGGAGGCCCACGGGATTCGTGTGCAGAGTGGAAACACTCACGCGTAATGCGTAAAAGTCAATAGCAATGTTACAGTTTAGAAATAGATAGATTTAGGACACTTCCGGAGTAGCTAGGAAGTTGAGACTTGAAAACTAGACACTAGGATAGTCACTATCCTGATGAGCACCGGAGTACCCAAGTTACCTAGCCCACAGGCTGCGGGTGCATAGGGGTGAAGATGCGTCGTTTTCGTCGTCGACTCCTATGGATGCCTGAAGAAAGATGCTGACAGGCAGTCAGGAGAGAGTGTCCGGTGGATCCCAAGCCTGGGATCAAGAAGAGAAGAAACCTGCAAGCAGAGGGGACAGAGTCAAGGTCACTAGCCAGTGACCACGTGGAACCAGGAAGGAACCAGGCGATGTCGTGAAGAGTTGCAGGGGAAGGTGAAGCTTGTCGCTGCAGCCAGGAGGACCAGGAAGCGTCGAGGACGACCAGGACCAGGAGGCGAGCTGTCCCACGAAGGCTCTTGCTGTCGGCGGCGTCGAAGTTGGACTAGGACTCACCAAGCCTTGGCAAGCGGAACCCACGAAGAACAAGGGACTTGCTTCTGGTGCAGACCAGGAAGGTCTGGGGTGCTTCTTCTTTGCAGAGAAGCGGGAGCCAGTCTGGAGGAGCCAAACCAGCGCAGAAGATTTCAGGGAGCGTCGTCACAAAGGCCACTAGCCAGCGGCAAGCAACCGGACAGACGCGGCAAGCAGGAAAATGCTGAAGGGCCCCACGCAGGACTCGTGGAGTGTGGGGGGCTGGTCTTCGGTGCAGATGGTGCTTGGGGTTGGGGCTTCTCAATCCCCGGTGCACAACTTCGAGGGTGCCTCAGAAGCTGCGCTGTAAGTTACTAGCCACTTTTCCCAGGTAGCCGGTCCCACGTCGCTCGTCGCCTCCACGGATCTCAGCTCTGCTGCAGATGTGGATGAGGGTCGGAGAAGTCTGGAAATCAAGGCTCTGGTCGGGCTCTGCAGTCGGTTCCTCGTCGAACGTTTCACAAAGCAAAGGGTAGTCACTTGATGGTGCCTGTTTGCACAGGGTAGCCACTCCTTGGCTACAAGGGAGATTCTTCAGTCTTCTTCTTTCGTCGAATGTCGAAGGTCCAGAGTTTCTGTTCAGTTTTGCAGGTTCAGGATAATCTAAAGTCTTGAGGCCCAACTCCCACTCTTATACTAATCTGGGGGGCTGGGATACCTGCTAGGTCACGCCTTATGGGTGGGACCTGGGAGGGGGTGGTTACACCCACTTCCCTTTGTCCAGTTTCGCGCCAGAGCTGGGGCTGGAGTGCCCCAGCGCCGGTTTGAACTGGACTATGCAAGGAACACCTTGTGTGCCCCAGGCATGTCTCATTCCTTTCAGCCCACCCTGCCCCAATACACTAAAGGCTGTCTGGGGAGGTGCTAGCACCTCCCCAAGCAGGAAACCTATTGTCCAGGCCTCCCTGGCTGGGATCACTCCCAGCTGCAGGAGGTCAGACTTGTGTCGTGGCAGCAGCATCCATTTTGTGATGCTGAGGCTTTGGTCAGAGGCTAACAGTTGAAGTATGATTTTAACATGTCTTTCCCTCTAGAAGGGGGGAATAATATTCTCATGTCCAGAAATGGCATGGGGGTATTATTCCCGAGTGTTAGACACCTTACACGACATGTTTTGATAAAGCCCAACCATAGTTACCATAACCGTTTAAGATTATAAGGCACTTTAAGAGTATATGGTAGGCTATATCATAGAACAGCTATAAGGACATGGTTCCGAAAGCTGCAGACAGGCTCAGCTCATGCTAGAGCACCATCTCACATGTTACCAAGCACTCTGCCTCCAGGATTGTTAAGGCCTGCCATAGGAGTGACTGATAGGTACACATGTGTCTATATATAAGTTAGGTATAGGAATACTACACCTAAGCAAGGGGTGATTACACGACCTTGCCCCAGCTGAGTGATCAGCCAGTTGTGTCTGATTGGAAGGCCAGCCCAGGGGTGGCATAATACATGCTGCAGCCCCTGGGAGGCCTAGGGTACACCTATGCCCTGGGTACCTAGGGTACACTGTACAGGGTCCAATAAGGTGATCCTTACCAATTGGTTATGTACCTAGGGTACATGGAGTCCATTTTAAAGAGAGAGCAGACAGCCTGAGACCCTGAATGGCAGGATCTCAGGCCAACTAAGTCGAAAAACCAGCTAGACACTAGGCAAAAAGTTGGGGGTAACCATAGTCAGATATCCACCTTCCTACACACCCTACGGGAAATTCACAGGGTCCTGGTAGACCACTATACACAGTTGTATCGCGTGCGAGGTTGCTGTTCGGGAGACGATCTAGAGCGGTTTATTGGACAGGCGCAGCTGCCTACGGCCACTGCAGAACATATAGAGGCCCTTAACTGTCCTCTTACGTTGGAGGAGATAGGGGAAGCCATATCCTCCATGGCATCAGGGAAAACTCCGGGCCCAGACGGGCTACCTACGGAGTTCTATAAAGCCTACCGGGAACATCTGGTGCCTCAAGGTATATAGGGCGGCGGTTGAGGTGGGCGTGCTACCTCCCTCGATGCGTGAAGCCTATTTGGTGTCTCTACCCAAGCCGGATCGGGACCCCACGGACTTAGGCTCTTACCGCCCGCTAGCGCTCCTTAACACTGACTGTAAGATCCTAGCCAAGGTGTTGGCGGAGCGTCTGGCGCCAGTGGTCTCGCACTTAGTCCACAAAGACCAGAATGGGTTTGTGCCAAAACGCAGCACGTCCTTGAACCTGAGGAGATTTTTCAGGGTGGCGGCAGACAGTACACAGAAGTGGCCTAGGGCGGGCTGCCTAATATTAGATCTGGAAAAGGCATTTGATTGCCTGGAATGGCGATATCTCTCGGCGCTGCTGCTGAGATACGATCTTGGCTTGGGGTTTCTGCAAATGGTGGGTCTCCTCTATAAAGATCCTACGGTGCGGGTGCGACTGGGACCGTATATCTCCGACGCCATACCGATTTGTAAGGGGAACCCGACAGGGATGCCCACTATCGCCGCTCCTGTTCGCCCTGGCGATGGAGCTCCTGGCAGCGACTATACAAGAACGGATGGGGGCTGGCATACCACTGGGGGACGCAGTCCATCAGGTGTCACTCTATGCAGACGACCTGTTGGTGTACGTAAGAGACGTCAACGACATCCCACCTCAACTAGCCCATATTCTGCGTGACTTTACTGCCCTCTCGGGACTTCGGGTGAATGCAGGTAAATCTTGCCTCTACGCGTTCGGCGAGGGGCGACAGGACCCCGGATACATCTTAAATGGCACCAGAGTACAGTGGAGGGGAGACACCTTCAGGTATCTGGGACTTCGCATTTACTGTCAACCGGCGGACCTACTAGATGGCAATTTGGGTAAGACCTTCACGGCCATTAAATCCCAGAATCGCTTCTGGAACGCGCTGCCGCTCACGGTCACAGGTAGAGTGGCGCTGTCCAAAATGGTGATCCTCCCACGGCTTCTATATTATTTTGCTAACCTACCCCTCTATGTCCCAGCTGCCTTCTTCAATAAGTTGTCACAACTTCTCAGGGACTTCATCTGGGGGAATAGCCGACACAGGATGTCGCTCAAGAAACTCTACCTCCCCACGGACCAAGGAGGTTTGGCCGTACCCTGTTTCGAGCATTATTACTTAGCGGCCCAGCTGCAGTGGATAGCTCGTTGGTTCGCGGATAGGGGTCGCGAGGACACTGCGTCCGAACTGCCGCCGTACTCACTTGAGCAGTTGTTGGTGCTCTTCCACCCAGCCTCCAGGAGTGCAGTCCCAACCCCGCTCCTCCTTGCTGTGGCGTATCGCTGCTTCTGCAGGAGCCTATTCCTTACTCGGCACGTGCTACCATACGCGCCAGCGCTGCCGTTAGAAGGCACCCCCAGTGGGACGGGACCGCTCACCTCCCTCGCGCTCACACAATGGCGAGAGGCAGATATTCAGACCCTAGGAGATTTGGACCGGGACGGAGTGCTCCTTTCGTGTGACTTGCTTGTGGAAGAGGGGGGACTACCACCGGGACAATTCCTGACTTATCACTCCTTAGTTAGGACTTTGGTTGCTAGGTGGGGAGACATGGCCGCAGAGCCCAGCCAGCACCTTACTATACAGTATTTACACGTCATGGGACGGGCCCGCCGTCTGATTCGATGGTTTGCAGCGTCGTTGAGGATACACACGGCGATTACCCTAGAGCCGCTCTGGCACAAATGGGAAGTAGATCTGGGGAGGCAGCTGACAGATAAAGACTGGGAACGCATATTGAAAGGCCCGGTGCGTATACCTAGAAATATGCGCCTCCGACAGATACAACTATTCGTCATACATAGGGCGTATCTTACCCCCGCGGTTCTTAACAGCTATTTCCATCGCACGGACGCAAGGTGCCCTGGGTGCGCTAAATCGGGGGCTGGTCTCATACACATGCTGTGGGGCTGTTGTAAATTACACTCCTATTGGCGTACAATTCATGACTCCTTGCACATTATAACAGGACGGGACATATCTTTTGACAGGGTGGTCTACCTGCTACATCACTTTTGCAGGACGCAGACGACTAAGGTGACGTCTCGGTTTCTGGATTTGGGGCTTGCGGTCGCAAAGCGCCTCATAACCAGGAGGTGGAAGGCGCAAGATCTGCCTCACCCGCAGGCATGGAGGCACTCACTTGCTGCATTGGCCGGAGCGGAGGGGACTGCCATCAGACGGGAGGAGACATTAGGGTGGAGGAAGATGCCCATAGCCGCGCAGTGGGAGGAGCTACTTCAGGCGCTCAGACAAGTTGAGGAGGGAGAGGGGAGGGATGAGCAGACAGGGGGTGGTTGACTCCAGGACGGGCAACAGGAGATCCGTCGGAGTGACCTCGTAGGGTTACACGCATGACTTACACCTAGATTGGGCGATGTGGGAATACGCATCTACACACATGATTATGTGCTGTAGCTAACTCACTGCACGTTACCAGGGGAGAGGGGGAGTATACGGGGGGCGGAGACGGTGATATGAACAATGGATCTGGTCTAATTTTGAGGTGGTTGAGGTTTTACATGTTTGTTTCATTATTGTTTCTTGACAGTAGATATGGATTCGGCTGAGGGACTCAATGGGACATCCTGACGTGCTCATGTATGGGAATAATGGGCCGTACATACCAATGCTTAAGATCTGTACTTTATTAGGGGTTCCGAGCAACTGGGTAGAGTTTCCATGCTGCGACCCAACTATGTCCCTATCATGTGTACCAGATAATGCTGTTGCAACAAAGGAACTCATATGCAAGTAAACCGAATTCCTGTAATTGTGTTTGAAAAATCAATAAAAACAGATGATAAAAAAATAAATAATAAATGCAGAGTAACCCAGAAGTTCAACGCGCGCGGTTGCTTCCTCAAATAACACGTGAAGGAGAGTGCTAGAATGCTAACCATACAGTGAGGTAGCAGTAGATAAACTTAAAACACGTGTCACAGCAGGAATACACATCAAAAAACAATCTTACTTCTTTTGCCTCCGGGGTTCTGTAGCTCAGAGCAAAGGATTGGCAGCCAGAACCTTGACACTATCAGGAGTCCTACAACCAGGCAGGCTGCTTCTGAGCCTCTTCTACCCTTCAATGAGGCCTTGACGGATACCCTCCTAGGTGCCTGGGCTAAGCCTTGTACTGGCCCTCTAGTAAACCGGCAAATTGCCAGGCGCCACCATCCTTCTCCAGGTGACCCAACCTTTTATTTCATCACAGCACCCCTCTCAGGAGAATCTTGAGGTGCAAGCATCCACTAGCTGGACCAACCCTAGCAATTCTCCCTAACACGAAATCTAAGAGAGTGAAGACTTTTGAAAAATGCTTATTCTCCTCACCCAGTTTGGCTCTGAAGTCGATCGACACCTCTTGTTTGCTGGGCCTCTATACCCATGCCCTTTGGATTCATTGGCACAAGTCCTCCCCGGTGTTCCAGAACACTTTCACCCTGTTCTTTCACACGCCATCCAGGATGGTCACAATACGCCTAATTCCCAATTTGTTGTGGCTTAGACAGCACCAACTCTATTAGATGGACTGTAGGCACCAGTGATGCCTTTCATCAACATGCGTGGCTGCGATCAACTGAGTTCCGGGGCAACTTCAAGTCCGCTCTAATGGACAAGCCGTTTGATGGAACTCGCTTGTTCGGCAACAAGGATGACTCTGCCCTTGAACATTTCAAGGAGAGTAGGGCTACCTATCGCTCTCTGGGCCTTTCTACCCAGCCTTGCCAGCAACAATTCCAGTGTTCCTTACGTGGCTTTGGACGAGGCATTCTCTATAGCTAGCCTTCCCTACCCAAGGAGGGAACACAGCAGTTTCACAGGAGAGACTGTGGTGACCACCGCCATAGCCAAGGTTAGCATGCCACCCATTCCACCCATCCCCTCCTCGCAGCCCCACCTGCCAAACATCTATAGTTAAGCCACAGGGTCACACCGGCCTGGTGGGTGGCAAAATCCACCAATTCTATCCGGGATGGCAAGCAAAAACATTGGGCAGGTTGCTCCTCCAAATTGTTTGCAAAGGTTACACCCTATTCTTCCTCATATCCCCTCCACACCTTCCACCATCTCAGCTTTGATCTTTGGCTCAGAAGATTCTGTTTATAAGCTAACAAATGCAAGTGGATACTATGAGACAGCTGTGTAGTGGGGGCAGAGGGTTCCACAAAAGGTTAGCATAATGGAGAGAACGGGAAATTATAAAACTGGCAAAGAAAAAAGCGATAGGCATGAGTGCGCACAAAGAAAGATGGAAGGAAGAAGATGAAAATAAAGATAGAAGGAAAGTTGGCAGAAAAGATAAAGATATAAGTACAGAGGGAAAAAGATGAAGAGAAGCACGGAAGGAAGCAAGGAATGAAGGATGGAGGGAGGGAGGTTAGTAAGAAAGCGGTAATAAAGCAAGGAAAGTAAGATTTGGTGAAAGGATAGAAGAGGAGGAAAGAATAAAGCAGATGAAGTTAAATATGAAAAATAGAAGGAAAGATGGAAATATAGACTAATAGATGAAGTTGTAGCAGGAAAGATGGGAGTATGAAGTGAACAATGGAAGTTAGACTAGTAAGCAGTAGGGAGTGCCGCGGGGAGGGGGAGGGGCAGGGTGGGGGATAGTAAACTTGGGCTCTTGGCCGACCAGAGTAATGTAAATAAATAAATGAATAAAACGAATTTCATTGCGCGCGCTGCATTGCCATTTGGCGTTCCAGCGCGCGCAATGAAATTTGTTTTATTTATTTATTTATTTACATTACTTCGGTCGGCCATGAGCTGGAGTTTACTACCCGATCGCCCTGACCCTCTCCCGCCCTGCCACCCCGCAGCACTCCCTCCAGGAGCCGCTACTGTTAGTAAGACAGGTGGAGCAAAAGGGATGGAAGTATCAGAGTACAAAAGGAAAGAAGGATAGAAGTGAAGATAGTGGGGTGGAAGGAAGAAATGGAAAAAGGAAGGATGTATATAAGGCATATAAAATGCTATGAAATGCATTCCAAAATGTCCTTTTTTTTATTTGCCTATAACGTTTGCAAAGGGTTAGAAATGTCAAATTTCATGCAAATCTGTGAAGGGATAAAAAGGTTAAGAGTGTTCTCCCATTTTAGATCCCATAGAAAGTTTTGCTTGTACCTACCTATGAACAGATTTATGCATAAAAGCAGAATTTTACTCAGAAGGTGTGCATTTTTTTGGTTCAATGTAAATCCATTCAGTAGGTTTTTTTTCCCAACAAATTTTATTCGGTTTTTCGTCAGATATATGGGCGAAAGCCCTACAATGACCTGTAGGAGAAAAATGGCTTATAATCACAAGATGCAGACAGTACTAGATCTCAGAACGCACATATTAGTCAAAAGATTATAAAGCTCCATTGCCGTCTTATTCAGGATGTTGCCAACAGTATATATTAGGAAACAAGGCTCCATTCAGGGGTCGGTGGGTGGCGGGGGGGGGGGGGGTCTCGATTCCTAGATATGATGCCCGGCGGGTCCAGATTTTTCTGTGTTTGGCAGGGCAACCTCGAGCAAGGAACACTGCTATTTCGGCCCCCATACATCTGTCCATTTCGGTCTTCCATTTACCCATCGTCGGGGGAGATGTCCCTTTCCATAATTGTGCTATGTCTCGCTTGGCAATAGTAAGGACTAAGAATAATAGGTACTGCTTATACACGTTTCCCCCTATGTCGTCTGTGCTATATAGGAGAAAGAGTCTCGGGTCCATCGGGAGTTCCCACGCGAGCACCTCCTAGAGGCAGGACCTAATTCTGCGCCAGAAAGGTTGCAACACAGTGCAGTTCCAAACTGTATGCATAAAAGTCCCCTCGTCTCGCTCACACCGCAGACATGTGGGGGATGGAATCACTCCCATCCGCCAAAGTCTAGTCCTTGTGTAATAAGCCCTGTGTAGGTATTTAAACTGTATCAGGCGGTATCTGGTGGAAAGCGCCACACCTCGCGGACTGGCGATGGCTTCGGCCCAGTCGTCGTCAGTTAAGTCAGGGATGTCGGCCTGCCACGCCAGTCGCGTCTTGTCGAGCATTGTCTGCGTGTGGGTCGTTAGGGTCTGCTAGATCTGTCTAATCTTGTGAAGGCCTAAATCCCCCATCAACACACGGGCTTCCAATGGGTGAAATTCCGGAAGGGTCTCAAGGGGGCGATCCAGGGGGGTGAGCTTGTGGCGGAGGCGGAGATATTTATAAAATTGTGTTTTGTGTAGGTCGTACTCACATTCAGTAGTTTTTGAGATACAAGCAATTTAAAAAAGGTGCTAGGTGGCCTTGACAGCATCAACACTTTTGTATAACTGTGCCATTAAAAGTCGCAATTCAATAATTGGTGACTCTTGTCAATTACTTTTGAATTCTTTTGACAAATGTGATCGGTTGGAGAAGGGCTCTGAAATTTATTTCTGCCATCTTGAAAATAGTGAACCAATTTTGCATCACGACGTTTGCGCTAGGGAAACAAATTTCCACAGTAAAGGCTTGCCACCCCAAGATGTGCCCGTCTCTGACCTCAGCGGAGTGCAAGGGCATGGGAGACTCAAATACTACACTCGAAAAAAATGCAGAAAATTGTGCACAATTCGCAACTCAAAAATCAATTGATATCTCACGAGCCCCAATTTTAGTTTGTGGGTTTGACTGCCATTTTATGAAAGTTTTGTGAATCAGTTTTGGATGGCAACTTTCCAATAGGTTCCCCAGGTAAGGGAAGATATTATAACAAGTGTCTTAGCCCACAACACACGTGTGAGCAAGCCATAGTTCAGGAATACAAAAATAGCCCAACAGGCAAACATGCTGAAAGCAGTGAGTGATTCCTGAATCAATATACGATTGCAAGCTACCATTTTAAACAATGCATTCACCTTCATTGTTTGCGGAAAAAATGCAACTTGGATAATAGCCTCAACTTTCACAAAGGGTTAAAAAAAGGGTGTGTAAGACACAAGGGAAGGGGCAGGGAAAAAACGACTGCACAGTGGGGTGTTGCTGCCAGAGTCAGGTTGGGCAGGCCCTGTGGCCAACGCCGACAACACATTGGTCAAAGGGGGTGCGCAGCAGGGGTTGGCAGGCTGGCCGCAATTTATTGCCAGGTCCACTGGCCAAGCCATGCTGGGCATATTCAAAGGCACACACAGTGGTGCCTGCATCCGGTTTGGCACACAACCAAGGTACAAGACTGGCCCTATGGCTCACCCACTTCACATGGAGTTGACCACCCACATTGGGTAGAGGAAGGCCCTTTGGCCAGTCCTCCATGTGCATGGCTGAAGGCCATGTGAAGTGGGAGTTGGATACTGGCAGTCGGTAGCGGGCAGGGCCTGGCCGCAGGCCTGCCATGTGCAAAGGGGGATGGCCGTTGGCTCACCTTGGATTAAGGTTGTGGCCTTGCCCTCTGCCAAACCTCTGCTGTGCACGACAAAAGACCTTGCAAGGCAAACCTTCACTGTGCGCATTGGGGCTGGGTGGCAGTGGCCCTTTGGGTGCATAGTCAAGCCCTGAGACATACCCCTGCAGTGCACAGCCAAAGGCATTGTGCAATGAGGTTTGGGCACCAACGATTGATTGGATGAAGGGCCTGTCTGCAAACCAAAGAAATGGGAGTTTCTCATGTGGTCTAACCACTACGTTTAAAAGGACAAAACAGAGTATACCAGTCTCCAGACTCCTACACGGACCTATGAGAAGAGCCTGCACATCACTGATGATGAGAAACCTACAACGCACTAAGAGACTCTTGTTAAGTACTAAAACTGAGTAATTTTGCGATAATATTTAGCCTTGAAAAGGCCACAAATTTGCCAGGTACAAAGAGGCGAAACACATGTCGCTGTGAACTGAGCAGAAAATGAAGCAAAACCTACTAGCTCTGTAATCTACCAAGATACAAAATCAACTCATGGTAGCAACTTCTCGTATTTTATATGGAATTTTTTTATATGTGCTGAATAGGAACAGTTGATTGACCAATAATGTCCAACACTTCCTGTATCTGTAAAATAATGACATAATTATGTTACTTAACCCCAACAAAAACAAGCGTTGGCAAAGCCAAATAGCCCGACGATGTGGTACTCTGGTGAGTGAATGGATGCTTGAATGCAAGAATGCATCACTGACTACACTGATGCAGGCATGGTATATAGATGGATGAGTGCATGAATGGAATCATCCACTTACTGACTCATTCGTGCATTCATCTACTCGCCCATCAACAATACCATTCCCACAAACACCGAAATCAACAATGAAGAGTTACTTTCAGTTATAAGCCAGGCCTCTTGGCTGTGCCAAATGTGTGTGTTTTATGTTTGCCCATGTTGCCAGTGCACACTAAAAATAAGTGCCCGTGTAACAGAGACAGGGAGAGGTGATATGCCTAGGATCACAGGATGAATCGGTTTCACGCAGGGTCAGATGTGAAGCAAATTGTTTATTGCCCCGAGCATCCCAACGCTACAAGGTGTCGTTTTTCCTTATCAACTCTGTGCATCAAAAAGATAAATCAAGGGCAAATCTTGTGAAAAACACATAGCTGTCATCGGGTCTTGTGCCACGAGGGGAATTCCTGAGTCAAACTTACCTAGAATGCTGGGACATGCAGCTTCGCTTTATTACGGATTTCACATATACACGTAGACCGAAAACAATATGTCTCCCGGGCTGTACTATTTTTTTAAAACAAAAATACACATATTGTGTTTCAATTGGAGTGTCCATCTACGCTTTCAGACGGGCCTGTGAGTTGACAGTATGGCGAGTTAAAAAAGATGACATTTCCCGAAGGAAATTAAATAGTTCAATACATATACACGTGCTAGCACTGCAGATAATGCTCTTATGCTAATTTGACTTCCGTTGTACATTGATATTAAGCACCTTAAAATCCTACAGACATCAAAGTGTGAGTGTACAGTTAGCAGTTAGCAGTTAAACGAACGTGGACATTTACAAGCTGTCATTTTATCTCAACCCTCACAATAAATAAGCGTGGATACTAACCAATGGGATGGGAGCAGCTAACATGGATAAATACAGATGGAGTTATGAAAATCATGAAGAAGTGAGACCCAATCATACATGATAGGGCCTCAACGCCCCAGCCTGCCCAGTGCTAGTGCTTGAAAGCAACAACTGGATGGAAGCCACTTTCACAGTATTAGTCTAAAGCGAATGTTTGCCAATCTGCCCAACCTGTTCAGGTAGTGAAGCCAAAAGTTATATTTTTTGCAGTTAGGTGCAATATGTACCTGAGATGCAGTAACTAAGAATATTTCGGTTGGGGCGGTTCCTTAAAGAAGTGTCAGTGATTTACAAGGGCCGGGCGGTGATCTAAAGCCCATGTGCCAAGTCCCACAGCTGCCAAATCAAGCAGTGGAGTACAAGTCCTGCATGCTGCACACTTGTGGGACTGGACTGCAAAACACTAGGGAGCATATTTACAAGGGCATTGCGCCACAGGAACGTCACTTTTAATGCCCTGTTCCATATTTACAAAGTGGCGTCAAGCCACTTTTTGTGGCTTAACGCCTCTTTGTAAATATGGTACCCTTTCACGCAGGTATCTGCGTGAAAGGGGTGTGCAGTGGGTGTTGCTGTGGGCGTTCCTCCACAACACCCATTCCTTTTTGACGCTGCCCAGATTTATAAGGATCTGTAAATCTGAGGCAGCACCAAAAACTAATGCCATGCGAGAGCAGGCATTAGAATGGCAAAACGAGGAGAAATTCTTTTATTTCTCCTCGATTTTACTTTTTCTATGTGTGCTGCAGCGCACATAGAAAGAGCAAAATGCCATTAATGATTGTTTATGTGCAGAAAGGGACACCTTCCTGCACATAAACAATCATTCCCTACAATGCAGACACCCTGGCACTATGGTGCAAGGGTGCCTGCATGGGCACTCGCAGCAAATTTTAGTGCCAGCGTAAGGGAAAACACAGGGGTGTGTAGCATTGTTGTAAATACCGCGCATCCCTGCATTTTGGAAATGTCATATTTGGCACAGCTTGGCTCTCCGACATATCCTTGTAAATATGCCCCTAAGTTTAAAATGACCAAAAAGTCTGAAATTCTTGTACCCCTGCACCAGGAATGAAGAAAACTCTTGAAGAGCACCAGGTTTCTATCCACTGTGTAACATATGAACAGCGCATGGCCTCCATCTTTACATTATGTACCCACGTGTTTGCCAAAGTCATGTCTGAATTCTGCTCATTGAGTTTTCCCCTCGATTTCTGATGAGAGGCTTTGCCGTGCATATGCTAAACTTAAATTAGATAATGATCATATATTACATAGCTGCTAAGTGACTTAAGTCAAGCGGGGATATCAATTCATAGAAGTGCCTCAAATGGCGAAGCAATAGCTCTTTACAGAGGACACTCGTGGAGTCACTGGAGAGACTCTCTGAGGAGGTGGGCGGCTTTGATCTAAACATAACAGTGGTTTAAAGTAAACCCGACTGGAATCCATGGTTGAAGAGTCCCGGGTGTCTAATGTTTCCACATGTTGGAGAGGAGGACGCGCCACTCAGAACAAGGCTCTGTAGAGGAAACGAATGATTCCGCAAATTCATTCCAACGCTGCACAGTTGTTTGTATTGTTCACATAGAAAACAGAGACGAAAAGGTGGAGAACACCAGGAGAATGACAATGTCTTGGATTGGCCCCATGGTGATGGTGGCCTGATGGCTCCATTCAGTGAGGCTTTCTTTTGTGAGGTTGCGAGGAAGTGGACCTCTTCAGTGGCGCCAAACGCCTCATAATGTTCTCCTTTTTGATAATCAGAACCTGCTTCGTTTAATTAAACAGTAATAAAGCGAGCAGAAGGTCTACCGAGGAGAAGTAATCTGGACCAGGACAGCGACTATGTAACTGTACTCTGTATCGAGGGAGGCTACAAAACAGGGATAGGTCATGTATTTGGGGGAAATGATGCTCTTTTTCTGGTCATCAGTGCAGCTATGGTTGGTAGGAGGATAGGAAGACATGCGCCAGAAAGAGTTTAAGGTTGAGGCCAGGCTGGTGCGTTGTTCCCATTAGGTTTGCATGGAACTAGGCAGAAAGCCACCATGCTTGGGGAAGTGGAGGCAGATGCAACCTATCTGTCTCAGTAGGTCAAGGATCAACACGAAGACCTGATGGAGCTGTTGGTTTTTTGTTCTTTACACTTTTATTTCGCTTCCTTGGACACTCTTTCTCATATTTTTCCAACTGTTGGGAGCGTGTGTGTTTGTGCTATTGTGCAGTTCTCTCTCTCTCTCTCTCTCTCTCTCTTACAAATTCAACTTGCCCCATCACCCCTCTTAGATGTTCCAGACTGGTGAACCATTAACAGTCCGGCCATGGATTTAAACAGGTGTCAGTCAGTATACTGTATGTAGCCAGGACATGTGTGTACTGAAGAAATACTCGTGTTGTTGAGGTTCGATTGTGAAGACGTAGGGTTTCTGTCATGCCTTGCAAGCATGGAGGCCAAGTAGAGTGTATATCCCAGAATGCCGAAACAGGTACTGTCTTGGCAAGTAGGCCACCAGGATGGTAGAGCATACCCCACTTTCCAACAACAAGAGTAGAAAGGATGATGCTGGAAAGACAAGAACTTGATCTGCAGTAGATAAATCAAGAGAATTCATAATAAAGGAAATGGAAACAATAAGACTAGGGATGAACAAAAAAAGTGAGGATGCCACCAGGAAAGAGAAGATGCCACGCTCATAGGCGGAGTACAGATCTTTGCATGGATTTGTAGATCTTTCCTTCCCTGCCTGCATTGTGCATTGAACGACACAATTGAGACTGCGTTGTTTGAGTGTATAAAGTGAGTTATTAGAGTAAAATGAGTCACGATACAATGATGATGCTCTCGACTTCCTCAAAGATACCGTTTTATGCACCAGTACAGGTTATAATCCACTATGTGTTATGAGTTATGCTTGCTAACTGTTCATTTGTATTTTTTTCAAGAAGAGGCGAGTATCAGAGAAGTGTGCAGTGTATCATTAGCTTTTACCACTGCAGACACTACAGACATTGCCGGGGAAAGGTGTCGGATCGTCTACTCCCTTTTAGACTAACTACTTGTGTTTTTATTTATCCTTTCATCTTAGAGGGGTGTCAGAGAACAGTGATCTGATTTCATCAAACATATAGGGGTGCCAGAAGTGACATTTCACCCAATATCATTGCCTTAAATGTTGGTCCAGATCTTTATCCCTGATCATGGTCCATAATATACTGTTTAAACATTAGTTGCTGAAAGCTCGAAAGTACAACAGTTAGTAAACAGTGAATAATAACGGGCAAGGAGCCACATGATACTTCCAGTAAAAACTAGAAACATGCCTGCTTTTTGATTGCTCATCAGTTTGCAAAAGTGTGAGCCTTCTAAAGGGTCTCCAATGGAGAATTGTCTTTTGGCTGTAATTTATTAAGAATCACAGTGCTCACTGCATTAGCCCCCGCATCAGGGGTGGGCTGGCTGTACTGTGCATCGGCAGCCACGGCCCGTGCAGGGAGGAGTGGTGGGGCCGGGTTGGGGTGGGGGTTTTTGACATACGACGATGCGGGAAAATTAATTATTTATTTGATTTTCCCCCATGGTCGTCTGTCGAATCCCCCTTAACCAGACCCCACCTCTCTTACCTGTACAGGCCAAGGCTGTGAATTGGGTGTTTCCCTGGGGGGGCTGGAGGGTTTGGGGGGGGCGGTTTTGTAGCAGTGCAGCAGTCTTGAAAGCACTGCTGAGTTCCTTGTACATCCAACAGTTTTCAGGCAACAATAAAAGTGCCATGATAATTCTGGTGATTAATGTAACTGTTGGAGAGAGATCAGAGTTTTATCTAGTGGCAGTATTGCCTCATTTAAAGTAGCGAAGAGGGTTGATATGGCTGCTGCAAAGAATGTAAACTGTGTAGATCACAGAACAGTAATTTATGTGCATAGCTCAGAGGGTTACTGCTTTTGTCAAAAAAAACCTTTTGTTACTGTGTAGTTCACAAGTAACAATCATAATCTAGCCCAGTGAGCTATGAACTGCCACCATAGAGCCACATGCAAACTGCATGATACAGATTAGAAAATGATGCTTTTTTCCCAGTCTTTATTTCTCTAATTTTGCTAAAAAGGGTTTGTTTTGGTAGAAATAAATTGGTATTTGTAAAATCAACCCTAACCGCTGTGTTACAGTGTAAAGTGCTCCAAACACCCTGCTCTGTTATGAGAGGCGCTATTAAACAAAAGAAATATATGTGCAAGAGGGGCAATAAAGAGATGAGAGACACTTTTAAAGGGCGATGGTGAGGAAATCATTGAAGAGTCCCAATAAAGGTTTCTATGTTCTGGTGCACTGTAAGGTCATCATTTACTATGCTTTCAAAACAAATACAATTGAATATAATAAAAAATGTTTAGTAGAATGCACAATTTTTGCCATTTTCCCCCAAATTTCCTTGGTAGGAGAACCCCGAGCCTCACAGTAGTGGTCAGGCTCATGAGTAGTGCACCCTATATGGGGCTGTTCTGACATAATTTGCAGGGCTTCTTTGGGTTCCCAGTCTGGCCCTCCTCCACATGGCGTACTCTGGCGACCAACAGATCTAAAAATGGCAGATCAGGAGCAGGCAGGGGCTACAGAGACAGGGGCATCCAATACAAACAAACAAACGGATGGTACTCTTAAATGGTTGCCCACTGACGTATTTTCAGCTTGTATTTCTTATATCTGTAGTATGTTTATGATGAAGTCAACTTTTTCGGACCCAACAACTACTCACCATCTTTGTAACCAAGGTACTGGAAATAAGTGGCTTTACAGGAGGAAATGCTGTGGCATGGGTGATTGCATTCTGTGGCATAAAAAGGGCTCATTATGCAGAGTGTTTTGTGAGTAAAGATAGTTTATTTAGCATGTTGTATGTCTTTTTTACATGTATGGGTGTTGATGCAAACCAGATCCCAATGCAATGCTTGGTAGTTTTTCAAAGATTTGGCTGCACGTTGCACTCTAGAGATGATGTAACTAAAGCTACCTATGTCATTATCACATGAAATCTCTTTATTGATGTCATAACTACACTTTCACAATTGCTTTATTAGCCTTCTTGTTTTCTCTTACTTTCTTGAAAATGCATCATTTGTCCACACCGTTTTTCAGAATTTTCTCGGTGGGAGAACCCCACAGGACACTCTGGCCTTTTACTCCCCACCACTTTCAAATGTCACCAGCCACCACAGTGTAAAATAGAATCAAAAAGTTACTTGGTGGATATTTAGTGAACAAGTGGACATTATTAAAAGAAAGCAAATGTCACTTAAAATTGCATCTTTAATTACTAGATATGTGTAATGTTGTGTGTCGATTTAGATACTGTATATAGGTTTCCCGATTTATGTCCTTATATAGGCACAATTCGCATTGCCCATATTTAGGCATAGATATCCGACCCTTATTTAGGCATTATCCATGCTAACCAAATACAGGCATGGCCACCTACATCCGTTCATCTACGTCACAGCGAGTTCTTGGAAAACCAGACTCTTAAGCCTTTAGGACTTCCCCTTGCTTGGATATTGATTTCTCCAAGAACTCCTTTATTCTGCATGAACATCTATTCCTTAGGAGTTCATTCATGACGTTCTTATGCCCGACTTTTACGTCAATACTGGCATTCCTAAACATCCTCAAGGTATAAATATACCTTCACTTACCATGGCAAACCACGGTTCGGCTGCCTACTTGCATGACGCGGCTCACCACAGCAAGTTCAGAAGGAAGTCGAGTCCCCGCCTGACGCACTGACCAGACGCTGTCATCCTCCTCGCAGAGAATCCAGCTCCAGTGTTTCTGACTCCCCTTGCAGGGTGTTAGAGATCGAGACTCGGAAAGAGATTCCAACCTCACTCATTCTAAGGTATGGAGTGGACTAGAACCTAGAGGGACTTTTGGCAAATCTTGGCAACTATAGCTAAACTAGACTATAGACAAACAGCACCTACTTCTTACCTTGTACTACACTTAGGTTAGGTACATTGGGGTAGAACTAGCTAGAAGCATCAGATGAGTATTAGCATTTTAGCCTGTGTTATTTATGTATGTATTTTTATGAATATCTGTCATAGCTACACACAATGCTATTGCAGTATTATTTTATCTTACTGCTAACGCTGTACGTATTATACTTCGCATTCTGTCTTACGATTGTAGCAGTTCATATCTCTTGCACGAGAAATAAGACTGTTCAATAAACCCTTTTTATTGAAACGCCCATCTATTTTTTTCTGTGTAACTCTGTAGAAACGAAGCATGCACGATTGACTAAGTGAAACTGTTATCTAATGTTTCCACGATTCTGAGATTGTTCCGATTCTTCAAAGTTGTCATGTTTATGCGGTTGTCAGAAACTAATCCCTTCTTGTTTATTCAAGAAGTTTTCCAGTGACCTCTGAGTTAGCTGGCACACACAAGTAATTAGGGTTAATGTACTCGATAGAGACATACTGACCTCAGTCTTATGTCAAAACTATAGCGTATATTATTCCAATGCGCAGAGCCTATCAGGGATATAGGAACTACACTACAGTAATCACAAAAAAACACTTCTCTACTGGCAATATTGCTGCTACAGGAATCAAAGAGGTGCACCAAGGTTTTTAATCCATTGGGAAAAATCAGAACAAGACCTTTTTTGGGCCATATTCACATAGAAAGCTGTCAATCTGCACCCACAGATTTACGCCTGCCTGCGGGTGCAGATTTACCACTTTTGGAAATCAATAATTCCTATTTAATCCGTTTGGAAAGCGGCAATAGAGTAAACACGGGTTTCCATGCGGATACCACTGGGAATCCCGTAATTCCTCACTTTTTTACCCCCTGTACGGGCTCTCCACATGGGATTCCCCCATACAAATGCGCTTTAAAATAATGCTTTGTGAGGAAAATAATCTTCCATGTCGAAAAATCTTTTCACCTACTCCCCCACGAAATATAAGGGTGATCTGTTTGCTTTCCTACCCTGGAAGGAGTGTTGTGCCAGGCCTGTGATGGATTAAATCTCTATTTCCATTGTAGCAAGGTCTCAGATTGTAATTGGGAATGCCAACCAATTTCCACATTTGCGTTCACTCTTAAACTTTCAAGGCAAACCATACCTTCAAAACGCCCTCAGTCCCACACCTTCAGAGGTTTATGGATGCAGAGTTCTCTGCACTCAAGTGGCACAGATCTTCGCACGTGCCGGGCAGGAGTCCCTTTGTGAATTCATGGCAGGCATAAAAATAGGTAAGTTCTATTGTAAATATAAATTTACAGCCAAATTTCCCCTTGGAAATACGGCCCTTTCTTCTTAATTCTCTTCCCCGAACTTGTCGCTCCTCTCATTCTCTTTATGTGTAGACTTCTCTTGCTAGACAGTGACCTCCAACTCTGTTAAGTTAGAGGAATGGGAAGTAGAGGAAGACACAAAAAAAGGACAAAGAGATGAAAGAGAACTGTATTGCGAGAGATGAAGAAGAGGGCACATAACTAGAGATAGAGATTAGGTAGAGAATAAGATAAATTCGGAAAATATGTAAGTTAAAGAGAGAAAAGTGAGATAGTCATAAAGAAAGATGCAGAGAGGGAGAAAGAGGAAGATATCGGTAGAGAAAGAGAAGGATACATATAGGTATGGTTTTAGAGTGAGCTAGAAAAAGCAGATTAAGACAGACCTGCTACACTGAGTGATACGGTAGAGAGAAAGGTAAGGTAAGGTAAGGATAGGTGAATTAGAAACAGGTGTAGGCAGTGAGAGGTAGTGGTAGGTAGATGAGTGAGGTACAGAGAGATTGGCAGAGAGGCAAGTTAGAGAGAGGGAGTGGTAAGATAGAGAGAAGAGAGAAATGAGATGTGAAAAATCGAAAGACAGGTCAGGTAAAGAGAAGTAGTGAAACAGTTAAAAAGGTAGGCACAGATGAATGAAAGTAGAAATAAAGTTAAGGTGTGAAGAGAAAAGAGGTGCTGTAGAGATTCAGATGTGAGAAAGAAAAAGAGAAGCAAGGTTGATACGTAGATACACAGAGGGTGAGGGAGAGAGACAGATAGGTGAGACAGACAGCCATATAAAGAGAGATGGATAGAGAGAAAGGTGAGGTAAAGATAGTGAGCTGAAAGTAAGGAGATACTGAGAGAGGAGAGAGGAGGTACCAATAGTAAAATAGGTAGAGGCAACGAAAGGGAGGAAGCAAGAAAGGAATAAGGTTGTTAGGTGAGCCATAGAGAACAGAGGTTTGAAAAAGTGGCTCAGAAGCTAGGAAACAAAGGCTTGGCGAGGGTGATTGAGTGGTAATATTGAGAAAGAGAAGTGGGATACAGAGATGTGAGGTAGAGACAGAGTTGAGTTAGTGATGTAATGAAGAAGTGGTAAGGTGTGGTGAGGTATGGAAAGATGCAAAGAGATAGAGAGGTCAGATAAAGAGCGATGAGGTCAAGATACAGGTTACGTAGATGCAAGAGGGATACAGGGAGGTGGTATAGAAAACACACCAGTGATGTGCAGAGAGAGGGATCAGGTAAAGGTTTGAGGTTGAGGGAAAGGATAGAGGGGTAAATATTTAGAGGTAAGCACACAGAAAGTGCACATTTCTCTGCTCGCCTCGCAGACTGCACCCCAGGATCCAAGGTACTGTGTTCAGCAGCCCCAAGCTGGTGCCTGTAGCAGACCTATGCTCCATCACAGTTGGCCTGAATTTTGTATTTACACCAGTCCCTCGCGACCTGATGTAACCTTTTAGCACTACCTGCTTCTAAGCTCTTTAATGCATTTATTTCTTCAACATTCAATAACTCGACTTCTATTTGATGGATTTTGATCTTTTTGGACTTATTTTACTCAGATAAGTATTCTATTTGTTTCTAAACTGTTGTGGAGTCTTTTTGTGGTGTATTTACTGTGTTGTTGTTCAAGTTATTGCACAAATACTTTACACTCTTTGCCTTCCAAGTTAAACCTGCCAGCTCTGTGCCAAGCTACCAGGAGGTGAGCACAGGATAATTTAAGGTTTGTGTTGTGACTTATCCTGACTAGGATTGTGGTCCCTCCTTGAACAGGGTGCATACCTCAGACAGGGTGCATACCTACTAGTAGGGATAGGTAGAGAGTGACAGATTCGGAGGTTGATGTAGAAAAAGAGTGGCAGAGAGGATGAGATGTAGCAAGGGACAGACAACAGATAGTGTCTTCTGACTTCCTGATAACTTTACCAGAATGTTCCTTGGAAAGTGTGGGCATGGGCAATTGTTAACCCATATCATACCTTCCAATTGCTGTGCATAAGAAAGGTCTTCTACATAACTGTGCTGGCTCAGACACCCAAGTCATTGACTTTGAACTTCCCACAGCTACCGATGGCATCTATGTAGGATAAAAGGTAAACTCGTCAAAATATTTTCTACCCAAAACGAAGGTTGATTCTGAATGCTACTCGCTACACTCGAAGAAACAGCCATCTTAGGAATCAATAGATGTATTTACCACACATTTCAAAGCATGTGTTAATGGTTGTGAATTCAACAAGTATAATGCTAAATAAGTGCTTATATTTCAGCTCATTGCTTGCTGGGAAACATCCAGTTTCAGAGAAATATGTCATCAATTTGGATAAATGCAGTTTCTGAAATACTTTGCTCAAATTCTATTGACATAAAATTTCTAGCAGGGGTATGAGTCCAGATCTAAAACAAAGTAGATTGTTTCAGCGCCACCACTATCCAATGTTTACTTGGTTCGCTCTTTCTCAGGCATGGCCAAATATTGTGCTAGGTATATCCGAGACTTAGCCGTCATTAGTGCTCTGCAAAGAGACTTGACTAGGAAGGGACACAATTTTCGTTGGTCCAGTGACCATCAGGAGAATTTCCATGCCATCAGGACTTGCATCTCTGAGACCAGTAACATTAATTATTATGTTCTGTTTCTGTGTACTAAAGTTGTCTTTGATGCCACCCGTCTGATCTAAGGCCATTCTAGCCCCATTTGAGGTGTCTCCATGGGAATCATTGCCTAGGCTAGTTGCAGCTTCTCAAAACACGAAACAGCTTGCTGTCAGGCTGAGAAGGCATTTCTTGAAGCATTGTGGGCCTCTGAACAATGCAACGCATTTCTATATCTCACAGTTATAACAAGGTTCCCATCTCCATAATCAGCAATCACAAAGTGAAGATGCCACTCAGTACTGAGATATGTAGTCTGTTCTTCAAAAGTATACTTTTCTCATTGTACACCAACCTTGGAAAGAATCCGAATCACTTTTGTTTTTACCTGTTTTTGGCTGATTGACTCTTGGCTTGAGCCGTTCACCATTAAAGAATATCTTGATATGTGGTTCTGCAGGTTTCCTGTCGTTGTGGACACGAGGAACATAAAGTAATGTTGCAAAATGCATGCTGAAGAATGGTGTGCAAATTACCGAGCTCCCCCAGCCCATCTCTAACATTCTGTGCCAAACCCTAAAAGACACTCTGCACATTAGTTACCACAGGCTCATATTAAACTCAGCTGCTACTTTGTAGGAAGATAAGGACATGGATTCCACAACAGGACCCACCCAACCTCAGGGGCCTTAAAGAACTGTTGCAACAAGAATCTTTGAGAAAACAGCATGTGAACGAGTATGCAGACAAAAGAAGAATGGCCCGTCATGGTGACATGGTGCTTGTTCTTTGGAAAAGGTTGCATTACGATGCCCCTTTCAAACCCTCATTCGCATCTCATCAAAGATTTGAAAGGCCCGAAGCTCACCACGTGCAGGGTGTGACACCCAATGACTCAGAATTTATCATAATCACTTACTCTCAGCTGTGAGCCTCACATCCAACCCTGAAACTCACCATGCATAAAAATAACCTTTTGACAATTTTGTCTCTGGTGTCTGAACTTTCAAATTTTCAAGATCCATGTGTGAGAAGCATTCTGGAACTTGTAGTCCATGCATCCAATTAAGAGTAAGACATATACCGCACTTCCAGACAGAGAAAGTCTACTCACAAGTCAAACGAAGACAGATAAAAGCCCGACAGTTTGTGTACTTAAATATTCTGCACAGGCGATTAAAATCACCAACATCATGAAGAAACACTGGGCACTTATTCAACAGGAACCGGACCTTAAACCATTGTTTGACGAAAAAAATTACCTTCGCTTTCAAAAGATCAAAGAATCTCAAAGAATATTTGTCCAGCAAAAGAGCAATAAAAGACAAACAGGTTTTCAGAGGGATGCGGAGGTGTGAAAATTGTACACATTGCAACAATGTAATTCAAGGAAATGAATTTACACATCCCACTAAGGGTACTAAAATACCGTTGTTACATTCAAGCACATGTGATACTAAGAATGTCATATACGCCATCAAATGCCCGTGTGGCTGAATTTATGTGGGACAAACTGAAAGAAAAGTGAAGGTACGAATGACAGAACATAAAAGCAATATTCGCTTGAAAAATATGAAGTCTTCAGTGGCCACGCATTGGCTTGAAGCAGGGCATACCATTGCACAAGTCAGATTTACAATTTTGGAAGCTATTCAAATCTGCCGGGATAAAGATCCGCACAAGCAACGTCTGAGAACTGAATATTTTTGGATTAAAAAACTCAATTCCATGCAACCGCATGGGATGAGTGACAGGATTGAACTTACATGTTTTTTGTGAAGTAGACTCTTCAATAATGCTTTATTGTTTCTCTCATGCGCACAATATGAGCTATACCTGTATCATAAATAGAACACATATTTTGACTAACATATTTTGTCTAATGTTTTTGCACACCGTATGTTTTTATCTAATGCGTAATTGACCCTCCAAAGCGCTATATTGTGGAGTAATATAAGCAAGGTTGTGATATTTTACACCCGATATACACATAATGACACGGAGCGCAGAGTAGCGTGTCATGTGAAGGGGGAGCGTGAGATGAGAGGTTGGTTACCAACATGTGACTAGGGTCATTCCGCGAGTGAAAAGTCACGTGCAGAGTTAACATTGAACTAATAGGTTCACTTCTAACCTGTGATATAGACGATCTCCATGATGAGGTTCCCCAGAACGTTTTGAAAGTAAGTGCATATATCAGAAGGCGGTCTCGCAAGTGGTGTTATAGATAGAATTTTTGGTACAGTGTTCATGACAGAACGTGCTACTTGAACTCAATACGCTTTGACATTTGGCGTGCATATGTTGAAACGGTCTATTTTTTCATGTAACTTGAGGTTAAATTAATACGTTGGAACATCCAGTGCGCATATGTTGAAATTAATGTTGGTTTCATTTATGTCAAAACTTTTTGGAGTTCTGCGAAAATGAAATGTACACAAGACACTTGATTTGTAGTGAGTGAAGTATATTGTTTTATTTGTTATATTTTTGGAGACTAGCTCATTTGGTTTTCCTGTATTTATCTTGTAGAGCCCTGATGAAGGGTCGACCAATGACCCGAAATGCATTGGGTGTGTTGAAAACAACGCTTTTGATGAAGTTATGAGAAATTGATGAACTAATGAAATAGTTTATTGAAGATTCAAAAAATGAATGAATAAATTCAAGGAATAATCATTTATGGAGTTCGCATATGTTTTGAGAAAAAATATATAAAATTGAGTTAAGAAACTCTTTGTTTCAAGTAAAAAGTGCACTCATCCAAGGGACTGACTTGTCTGACCCACATAGTTTTTCATTATGGGAAAATGTGTTCATACATCTGGCCCATAATTATGTGCAACAAGTTTGATGGAATCCCCATCCCTCGGACAGCCTCCCACAGTTTCTTCCTGGGGACCAAATCAAATGTGGCGTGAAGGTCGATGAATGCCACAAAGAGGTCTCCCCCTCTTAAATCTACGATTTTCGACTTAACCAGACAAACTCGTAAAACCTGGTCAATACCACTAGTTTCAGATCTAAAGCCAGCCTGCTAATTCAAAAGAATTTGGGTTTCATCATACCAATCCAAAAGTTGCTCCAACACCTGCTTACAAGAAACCCTTTGTAAATTATCTATAAGGCTGATGGGGATAGTTTGAGGGGATGCTGGGATTCCATTTTTTAAAACCGGCACAATCTCAGCACCCTTCCATGATCCAGGAATAGCCCCCTCAGACACAATTGATTGGAAATTACATTAATATAAAAGATCCCAAACATAAATATTAGGATTTAAAAGATTGGCAGGAATCTTATTGAACCCTGGTGCCTTCCCTTGTTTAAAAGAAGCCACTGCATTTGCAGTTTCCTCCAAAGAAAAAACTAGGGGGGGCAAATGGGTGTTGGACGCAGTGACAGCTCCTCCGCTAAGGCAGAGGAACGTCGCCCCACTGCTCTATGCAGTATAAAAAAATGAAAACTAAAATGATAATAACCAGCTATATTATCATTTTAGTTTTCTGTTTCCTGCTGCGGGGCAGGGCTGGACTGCCAGAGCAGGGGCCAGGAGGAGGAGTGGTTGTTCCACTCTAAAGTGTGCACAACTGTTTGGCCGACCCTCTCGGGCCGACCATAACAGTCATGCGCACTTTGCATGTTCTGCACCCAGGCTGCATTACAACTTGGGTGCAGAACATGCTCAGGCCCCCATTTCCCATCTGAGCAGTGTTGTGATTTACTACGTGAGGCAGGACCCTGAGTGCTTCTGGTTCCTGCTTCCGAGGAGTGAGTGGCGTCGGCTAGCGGACAGAGAGGCGGCGGCTGACACAGTGGCCGGCCTGAAGGTAAGTGTTTTAAAAAAATATTATTTATTATTTTAATTTACAACCCCTCTGCCTCCACCCCCCACCACGCCACCCCTGGTAAATAGCATCCATCACTGGTTGGATGTACAACTATCTTCCAAAGAGGGAGCAACCCTATTTGGTTCATGAGTGCCAGAGTACAAGTTTCCAAAATTGGCAACCCATATGTAGGCAAAACTGAAGATTCTGCTGGTTTCTCCAGCTTCTTCTTTGGCATGTGCAGTTTCTAGCTAGGATGCCATCCATCTCAAGCAGCCAGTGGCAGGTGGCTGGATGATCGCACCGTGAAGGCTTGGAAAGATACAAGGTTTGTGTATTCAAACGGCTTACTTTTGGTACTCCCGCTATGCTGTCTCCACTGACTTCACTGCAGCCCAGTGGCTGGAATAGTTGTGCAAGTCCTAGGTCTTGTCGCTCTTCTTCCTTTCTCATGCATACCTGTGGTTGTAGTGATCTTATGTGTGACGGGTCTGTCACACATCTTTCTCTCCTCTTCTCCTTCGCTCTGAGGTGTTGTGCGACTTTCTTCTCCTCTCCAACTTTCTTTCACGATGTGGCATTGTGCCATGCTCTTATCTCTTCTGACCAGGCCTCTTGCTGTGATGTGCCGTCCTGCCATGTGTGGCACGTTCACTTCACATGGACCACCCTGGTCACGTCCGGTTCATAGGACTGTTTCTCTTCTTTCGCCGTGGACCTCTCGCAGGCGTGGTCCTGTTGGTAGGACGTGACTTTTCATCTTGGACCTCTCACAGGTCCTCTCCTGTCAGTAGGACATGACTCTTCTCTCCTCGTGGACCTCTCACTGGTCCTGTCCCTTCCTCAGGGGTCTTCTTGGTGCTCTGCTCCCTGGATGGAGGGTCACCTTTCTTCTGTCTTCTCTTCTTCACTTGAGGGTGTAGTGCTTGCGCCTTGGGTCTGCGACGTTGCGGCACTTGGTCCTGCCTGAGTTCGGGCATGCTTGGCAGGATCAGTCACTCCGTGTGACATGCTTGATGATGGGTCAGTGGTGGCCTTCTGTACTGGGGTGGCCTGCTGGTGTGGCCTCTTTCGTACGGCATTGCTTCTTACTTTCAGAGGGCTCTCACTTTCCAGGGCCCCTGCCTGTGTTGTAAGATTCCGAAGTTCGGCCCTCTGCGCAACTCTAATCTCGTGCTCTCGATCTCTCACCTTTTGCAGGGCGCGTTCTTGTGAGATGGCGCCCCGTCAGACAGTGGTGCAGTTGGCAGACAGAATCTCTGTGGGCGCCCTCTGCTGGCGCCTTTGAGCGCCTATTCCTCTCTCTTGCAGTGGTGGCAATTCACCACTGGAGTGTGAGGCACTATCTCCACTTGCGGTGGCGTAGGACAGCCACTGGGGAGCGTGCCTGCAGCGCACTTTCTCCTCGTGCCTTTCGTGGGCATGCTGGTTAACTAGCAGGGCTTGCTGCCATTTGGCTTTGCTGCTTGAGGCTTGGCTGCCTTTGCTTCCATTATCTTGCCTGGACTTCTCTTGGATGGGCAGCTTTTGGGCTTTTTCGGGCTCTTTGTGGAGGGTTAGCAGTCTCTCCTCTCCAAAATGACCAGTATTCCACAGGAGGCATGTGCCGCTCACTTGGATGGTCTCTTTATTGTGGTGGCACAGCAGTAGTGGCCTGTTGCCTCTGGGGGATGTGCAGCACTCTTTTCATGCTGCAGTAGCTTATGTGAAAGATTTTCCCTTTCTCTTTGCGGGACAGCCCTTTGTCTTCCTGCATTTCTCCAATCCCCCTGGGCCTCTTCTCGAGTGATGTGAAACTGCTGCTGGGCTTGCGGGGCACTTGCAATGCGGTGTGGGTGTCTGCCCAATGCAGGAGCAGCCTCTCCAGCTCCTACAGACAGATTTCATCTCTCAGCGAGCAGTGCTACTGTCCAGGCTGCCCGGGGGGCAACGCAGTGGCCCCTCATCAGGGCGGCCGCATTAGTGCCACAGGAAGGCACTGGAGTTGGCCTCCTAGTCTCCCTGGGCTGGGACCAGGGGGACTTCTGGCCGGCCACTTCCGGTAGTGGGAGGGGGGACAGGGGTACATATACTGTCCCCCGCCCACTGAGCAGCCTCTTGTCCGCTGCCCGTATCACCTTTACGACGTGCGACACGATCGTTGCCATCTCGACTTTTCCGGTGTCCAACCGCGTTTCTGGTGAGTGACGCCTAGCGTGCCGTCAACTAGACCGCAACACCACAACATCCGGTGATTCTGGGCAAACCACTTAACCTCCCGGTCCCGGAATATTTAATGTATGTATACGTTGCTATGGCACAGCGCTTCAATTCCTTTGTGTCGAGTTTGCGTTCTTTAAAAGATGCTAATGATCTATATAGATATTGTGTCATGGTTGAGATAACCTATCCGGCGTAAAGTCGCGGGCCGTCGGACGCGAGTGGCTGGGGCCTCCCACGCGAGAGTCACGGTGGCCTAATGGTTAAGCTCTCACTCTCAAGGTTATAGGTCAATTCCCAGCGATTCTGTCCAGTTAGATATCGGGGAGAGGTTGTGGTTCATCTGCCAGAGTCGCCGACCTCGGAGCTGAGGAACCACCAGGTTCGATTCTCGGCGCCGGCTCATCTTTTTGGGCGAAGTTCTTATTCTCCCATGTCTACAATTACTGAATGTGTCGTTACATTTATCTAGTGCCCATGTAAGTGCCCCAACCCCTTTGGGTCGAGTTCGGCGAGATATATCTGCTTGAATTTTGCAGCCCCCCCGAGGCGCCCCTGATCTCGGGCCTGGGGGGGCGGGGGTGGCGAGGCGAGGCTCTTTGGGCGGTATCGGTGCGGGACCTCAGAGGGAGTGGGTCGGGCGCTGCCTGCCTTCCGGGAGAACATGTGATCGGGCGGCTAGACCGCCGACTCTGGTGCTGGAAACCAGGGTTCGAGCCTCGGGGCCCCGTCCACATCATGCGATTCTGGGTAAACCACGTAATCTCCCGGTCCCTGAATAAGTATTGTAACACGGTGCTCCTGCACAGCGCTCCATTACCTTCGGGTCGAGTTTGCGCTTTCTAAATGATGCAGCCCAAGTGGCCTAATGGTTAGGGCACTGGCCTCCTATCCAGGAATTGTGGGTTCGGGTCCCATCTGGGGTGGAGTAAATATGTGTTTAAAAATATATTATTTATTGCCTCCAAGTTAAGATAATCTAACCGACGTCTTAAGTCACAGGCCTTCAGACGGGAGCGGCGTGCGTGGCAGGGGGGTGCACAGCGGGGGTGTGCGGCTGCGTCGCCAGGCGGGGACTTCCTCACCAGGACGCCGGCTGGGGCTGCGCCCCCCGGCTGGCGACAGCTCAGGACATCTCCGGGCCGGGCTTGCGGCGGTGCCTCTCGCCTCCTGCCGCCCAGTGCTGCTGCACAAGGACTGGCTAGGGGTGGGCCGCGTCACAGCGCCCCTGAAGGAGTCTGGGGCAAGTCACACCCTCCCTCCTGAGCCTGGCTGTGTTGGAGCGGTGCGCAGGTCGGGCTCCAGTCTTTCGGGCAGGTCGCAGCGCACAGTGGGGGACAGCGTCGGGGCGTTGTGGGGATGGGGCAGATTTCCCTCTGGTGCTGGGTACTTTGCAGGAGGGGCACAGGCAAGTGACTAGGCCAGGGGGGAGAACGGGTACAAAGCAGCTACGACGCGCCTTGCGGCTAGTAGCAATGATGCGAAGTAAGCGGCAGTCGCTTAACATTTGGTTTGTTTTACAGGATTGGGAACAGGCAACAACAGGCTAACAAGTTGGTCGCAGTTGACAGATGGCAGGGTCAAGATTGTCTAACGCGCACCAGTGTACTGGGGTGAGCCCCCCCTTGGGG
Organism: Triturus cristatus; assembly: GCF_964204655.1. Taxonomy (NCBI): domain Eukaryota; kingdom Metazoa; phylum Chordata; class Amphibia; order Caudata; family Salamandridae; genus Triturus; species Triturus cristatus. The sequence continues at coordinate 994,495,789 of NC_140580.1, forward strand.
GGAGAGACATGCTAAGGTCTCCCTTTTCCTAACCTTTTGTCTCTTCAGCAGGCCACGATCCATCGGGTGACTTGGACCATCGCGGAGCAGATTCCCCTTCTCGAACCCTATTCTATCTCCCTCGTCCTGTCCAAGTCAAAGATATAGGTATGGATATCTGGGCAATTCAAGCGGCACTTTAATCGGGGCGTGACTGCTTGGGGGAGAGATGAGTTCCCTTGCACAGGCCAGGTGAATTGAATTGGCGGAGGATGTCCTCCCTCCAGGCCTTCCAGAGGGGAGGCTGGTGAGCAGATGCAGCACAAGGTGTGGGGGTTGAGGAGTAATGTATCTTCACTTATGTTCCACTACAGATCACTTCAATGACCCAGTGAGCGCCTGCTAGTGACACAGGAGTGTGAGTAAGGACTAGAGTTGGCAGGCACATAAGAAACAACAGGAGTATTGGGGTGTGGCAAATGGAAGGGACTAAGAATACAGTGTGGGGGGGCATTTCAACCTAACATTTGCTTCTTCTCCGCTACAGAATTCTTGACGTCCCCTGCGACCGGCATCTTACAAGCACGTTAGCTCAGAATCAAGCATAGTAAGTACAGGCGCGGATCAGAGCGTCGCAGAAGGGACATCTGAGGAATTTAAGGTGTGCCTGTTCAAGTTGGTTTAGGCTGCAGCTCACAGCGGTTTTTCTTCCAGAGAGTCGACCAGAGCAGCAGCGTCTCGGCGCACATATACCCGTGGTTAGTTACATATTTACAAGTTGCATATTAACTCAAGAATAAGGTACTAGCATGCTAGGTGGAGGTATCCTCTGTGGAAGGGCATTGAGGGGAGTTTGCATAAATTACACTTCGGTCGCCTGTAACTGAAAGGGTTTGACATCGTGATGTACAATGTTAATAGTACATTCAGTCATTTACAGAATAGTATATAGTATTTTTATTGGATATTGAATACTGCAGGAGGAGGGACTTAATCTTGGTGCTTACAGTCTTGTTACACTTTAGATGTGCATCACATACAAGCTACTGGGCCACAGCTATGTCCACTGTATGGGCACAATTAGGACAATTGGAACAACATGAATATCCTGCTAGGATATGCTGTTCCCATATATCACCCAGCTTATAATTTACATTCTTTAATTGTGTACATCAAATCGGTTAAGCTGTTACTAATTGTGGTCACCTTGTGGTTGGTACATTCCAGAGCGTCTCACTGACGAGGATGTCCGTACTAAGGGGTAGTTAAGAAAAACCCGAAGGAGAGCCCAAACATTTGGGAAAAGAAAGGGATGTAAGGCACCACGGTCATTAAGTGTGATGTCCGCAGTGGTGCCGCTGTAGGAGGAGGGGATGCAAGGGCGCTATTAGGCAGACGCGGCAGGTGTAAGTTAAGGTCATAGAGTTCTGACAAAGTGGGGGAGAGAGAACGAGTAATGTTGCTCCGCCGACCTGACCTGTGAGGATCCTTTCATATCCTGTATCATTCTGGGGGCAATTTGCTGCGAGATATCTCTCTGGCTTGGCGCCAGCACTCTGATTAAAAATTTGGTAACAATGTCGTACTATTTGATAGCTTGTTCCATCACAGTAGAGTCACCTCTTCCCCTACGGGCCTCTCCAGTGGCGCACTTCTGGGCTAGGCTTTCACGTTGCTGCACTCACTCGGTCATGAACGTAACCGATGATACCCAGATAGCCGGTCCTTGGGCCACACAGCACGCCCAGTGATGCCAAGGTTATTGTTATTTAATCATGTGCGCAGCTGTGGTCGGGTCACCAAAGCCGCTGCGATTCCTCCAGCAGTTCGGCAGGTGCGCAGGCCAGGTCACGTTCATCAGTAGAATCATGCTAGCGAAGGACCTTTGAGCCGGGGGAAGACACAGACAACAACTATTAACTGATTGTAATGCCACTCTTACTTTGGAGAAGATTAACCTCTGCATGGGGTATAACAGTCTGATTCCCCGGACACTCCTAGTGTGCCGGGCAGAGGTATGTGGGGTGCACATGTGTGAGGTGGGCCCCATCGGGCTGCTGGCTGTGTTGTGAGTTTTACTGGGTCCACACCCCAGTTGAGTCTCAAGGTTAGTAGTTGTGATGTTCTATGATTGGCAGCACAGCAGGAGCTAGGTGTGGACCTAACTGGTGGGGCCGCTTTGGTGAGTCCTGATATATAGTTACACAACTGTCCTGCTGTAGGGTGCAGCGAGTAGGGAGGGGGGGCCTATATGGGGCTTGGGAAGTTCACGGGACGGAGTCTGTCATTGAAGGCCAAGGTGATGCACCAAGGAGGTGACAGAATATTATTTGCAGTAATATCAGGAGCCGCAGCTGTCTTTCAATGTTGATATTGAGGAAACTCAATTCGCACTTGGCCAGTGCGCTCGTGCAGTACCAGCAACCTGGCAGGTGAGGGTACTTTGGATAACGGCGCAAGATAATTACTACTTAAGGTACCTGCCAGTCTTTGGAGCAATTGACTAGCAGGAAATTTTGAGGGAGGCAGCTGAGTGGCCCTATCATTGTTTGCCTCGTTTTAGGGCCAGTGATGTTCTTTTCAGGGGAAGGTTCGAATTCTTAATTGCGTTTGGATACGTTGACAGGCTGCCCTTACTCATGCTAAATGGCGATATACTTGTAAATTTGTATAGTGTGGAACTAGGTTGTAGCTTTCATGGAACTCAGTAGTTCTTGCAGTTCCTTCATTGTAGACCAAGAATTTTCAAAATTTTCTAAAAGAAAGCCTTTATTAACAGGAAGCTATCTAACCATGGAGAGCAGTGGTTGTGGGTTCCAGCACAACAGTAGTATTGGATTTACATTTTCTTTAGACAGGCCTGAGCACATACACTTGTAATGAAGTTTAGCTGCGACTTCAGACAGCAGGGTGCTCATAAGGTATGAGCTGCCCCTCCCCAAGCCTGAGACACTAACACAGCGCTCTTATAGAATGAGGACTTGGGGGTACATATTTATGCCTATGAAAATCTATTTTTGCCCTTGTACTTAGCTTTGCATATGAGGAAAATTTTCATGCAACGGCACTTTGTTAAATTAGGAACCGTGTAGAGCGTGCTTCAGCATATCTGACATAGACTCTTCCCCTTACTTGGGCCTAGGGCGAGGTGCACGGGTAACTTTTTGTTCCCTTGTACAGCTTTATTTAGTGGTTGAACAGGATTAAGGGGGATACCTGTGGCAGTATTGCCATGCCAGAACATACATAGGGATGAAGTAACAGTGTCCCATCTTGCGCAACATGATATACTTTTGGTTAGGAAGCTTGTTTATAGGTCCATTTGGTCTAAGAGTGCCAGGTTAACAGGGACGACTTGCACTAGAATCAACTTGAGTGGTTTCCAACACTGTTGGTTAGAAGTGATGCTGTCAAGAGCAGAACTCACGCCAATTAGCATTAAACACATACCTTTTAAGCGGCATGCATAAAGCTGTAAATGTGGTGCTCAAGGGATGGCATGCCAAGGGAGATATCTTCCTTTTCACTGGATCCCCTTAATCAACACGCCTAAAGTAAGCGGAGGATGCCTGTTGAAGTTGTTAGATCTGCTATTAGTTATTTAAAACACCAGGTACTATGAATTAGTCAGTGGTACTCAAATCATAGGTACTTACAGGACACATATGGTTCAATAAACACTCCTTTGGACAGGACTGCCCAATCTTGAGCAAAGGGAAGTAAAACAATTTTGGTTTGGGAATCTTTTGCAGACGTGGTGGTTAGCGCGCACACATGGGTGTTCTGAGGAGTTTGGGGGCGGGTTAGTATGCATCATCGTGTCACTTCTGTCAGTGCCAGCGGACCCCTAGGGTGACAGCGCGCTCAAATACGTGTCTTGTTGCAGGTAGGTCCAGGATGAAAGGTTGTGCTGAGTGAGGCTCAAATCCAAAGCGATTGTGGTTTCTTCCCATGGGGCACATCTGGTTGGGCAGTGTGAAATTTTAAAGTACATACCTGTGAGGGTGCAACGTGCACTCAGCAGTAGAGTTAGCTGAGTGTCATCATACCCTGGTATACCGTCAGTGATAAACGTAAGGTTAGGGGCTACACACGAACAGGCACTCTGTCTGCTGGGGCGGGAGTGTGCCAGTGCCAAGAGGGTGCGGGTTGCCTGGTTAGGGCTGATATCGATGGGAGGGAGCACTAATACGGACAACCACAAGAGCACTTTTTGCAGTCATAGATGGTTAAATTAATAATTTGATGGCATGGTACCAGTTGCTTCAGTTATGCGCATTTTCTTGGCAGTTGTCTGCGAACTTTAAGAATGCAAGGTTGGTGGGTAGCCAGTTGCCATGCCTTTCAGATGTGTTTTAGCTCAGGCATGGCCAAGCATGGGTTAGATGCCTGAGGTCTGCCCTGGGATACATGTTCACAGGCATGTGGAGCGACAGAACTTAGAGGGGCTTGGGTCCGACCTCTGGTTACAGGTGCAGATCCTGGAAGGTTCACCTAGTATCCCGTCCTTGAGTTCGATGAAACAGGTACCATTGATTTGAGTACCGATAACGTGTAATTTCTCCCGCCCTTCAGCCTTGGCGGGCAGCTATGCAGGTTGGGGACGTGTCTTCCAACTAGGGCGATATGGTCCATATGTTTGGGGGAAACACCTGGGTTAAACTCAATTGGGCTACAAAGTATTGGAAGAACACTTGGCATTCTCAGTATTCAAAACAGAGAGGTATTTATACTTTGGTTCCCCTCTGGTTCACTCAGCTCCCTGGTAGACTAGCAGATGTTTGGGGAGGGCTAGGCTGCATATAGGGTGGTGACTGACGGAATGCGATGGACATACTCCGACTAGTGCTAGACTCTGATAACTGAAAGAGGAAGTAAGGCGGGCTTGTCTACTCTTTAGTTCACCGCATTGGCACTTCCTGGCAGGAGGGGCTTGTCAAAGGTATTGCAGGTATGTCTTAGGTCATATCAGTCAAAAAGCCACGGGGAGTTTAGAAAGGATGGGGGCACCTGTCCAGAAGGGGCATGCTGGCCTCCGGTCCTGTTTGGGCTAGACTTGTTTTGGCTGGACCTGGGAGAGGCCCGGTAATTAGCATGTTGTAAGTAAAAAGGCCTACCTCGGTGGGGGGCCCTGGTTGTGACGGTGGACACCCCCAGAGCTGTGGGGGAGTTACAGGGCGATCCAGAGTCTGCAAGTTACCAAGGGGTACTTCATGCAGCAGCACAGTATGGTGCTAAGCCAAGGAAACCCAGGGATGTTTTAGCGTTGTCCCCTGGAAGAACTACGGCGCCCCGTTAGGCCTACGGCCGGTTGTGGGTCTGAGCAACAGGGGGCTGCCTGGAACGCTCCGCCCACCTTTTGGGGGGGCGTGAGTAAGTGAGTGGACTGGTGGTCCACTGATGGGAGGGGTGGCCCCTCCCAAGTATTGGAAAACACCGATTGGCGATGGCCAGGGTGTAATTTGGCTCATCAGACGGGCATAGGGGTTGGCCTGCCCTGGGATCGCCCGTAAGATAACCCACCATGTTGGCATATTTGTTATGCAAATAAAACTGCAGCAATTTTCTCCACTAACAAGGTGTTGTGTGGTTTATTGATGTATTGTGCTGCATGTAAACTGACTACTGTTGCCGATATTGGCACTATGTCAAGGCTGCCCGGGGGGCCACGCAGTGGCCCCTCATCAGGGCGGCCGCCTTAGTGCCACAGGAAGGCACTGGAGTCGGCCTCCCAGTCTCCCTGGGCTGGGACCAGGGGGACTTCCGGCCGGCCACTTCCGGTAGTGGGAGGGGGGACAGGGGTACATATACTGTCCCCCGCCCACTGAGCAGCCTCTTGTCCGTTGCCCGTCTCGCCTTTCCCACCCCACGCGTACCCTGCGGAGGGACAATGAAGGGGAGTGGGGGGGGGGTACAATTTCTAACCTATTGTTTTGTGTTGCAGGAGAAGTTACAGGGCGATCCAGAGTCTGCAAGTTACCAAGGGGTACTTCATGCAGCAGCACAGTATGGTGCTAAGCCAAGGATACCCAGGGATGTTTTAGCGTTGTCCCCTGGAAGAACTACGGCGCCCCGTTAGGCCTACGGCCGGTTGTGGGTCTGAGCAACCGGGGGCTGCCTGGAATGCTCCGCCCACCTTTTGGGGGGCGTGAGTAAGGGAGTGGACTGGTGGTCCACTGATGGGAGGGGTGGCCCCTCCCAAGTATTGGAAAACACAGATTGGCGACGGCCACGGTGTAATTTGGCTCATCAGACGGGCAGGCGGCATAGGGGTTGGCCTGCCCTGGGATCGCCCGTAAGATAACCCACCATGTTGGCATATTTGTTATGCAAATAAACCTGCAGCAATTTTTTCCACTAACAAGGTGTCGTGTGGTTTATTGATGGATTGTGCTGCATGTAAACTGACTACTGTTGCCGATATTGGCACTATGCAGGAGATCTCTTCTTGTCTTTGCAGTGGTAGCATGCAAGGGACCCCTCAGGGGCGCATGATGCTCTCCTTGCCCGCTTCTGACTTTGATTGCACCGCAGGAAGATTATCCTGGCGCTGTAGGTACTTCTTATGGCGTCTCGGCTTCCCTGATGCCATGGGTCGTTTCACCCACACGGGCGTTCCAGGAGCAGATGCGGGGAAAGTTACTGCCATGCAGGCATAGCCTCTTTCATCACCTGCTCCAGGATAAGACAGAGGATGGGCTAAAGAGGCGAGCTTCACATAATCAGGGCAGGTAGCGGCCTCAGGCCAAAATTCAGCACTTTCCTCTACCTGTGGGCAATCCGGCCGTTTCACTGGCAGTGCAGTCTTTTCATCCACGCGGGCACTTCAGGGGCTGGATGATTTCTCGCCTCTTGCAGTGAGCGTCAGTAGCATGAAGGCACCTTGAGCGCGGTGCTGGCTGTGACGCTACTCCGCATTTTCGCTTTTCTCCCACCGCAGGGCCGGACAGAGTGGCGAACGGCTGCAGAGGCCTTACCAGTGGAAGCCAGTGTACTCACTGAGTGGCCTTCTTCTTGCCTTGCCCTGCCTCAGTTGCCATCAGCAGGTGACGTGTGTGCCATAGCAGCAGGCAACACTGCCCCCATAAGGAACAACGGAGTTGCTGCTAGTGCACATGCGGGGCAGACCCGCTCGTCGTCAGTGTAGTGTGGCATACATGCTAACCCTCCCGATTCAGGCGAGAGACTACCGATTTGAAGGCTAGTCTCCCACCTCCTGATTCCTGCATGCAAGAACCTGATTCTTCGACGGGCTTCTGTCGACAGCAACTGGTCTTGTGTGACTTGGAGTATGCAGCACCAGCAACCTGCTCCCGCAGGCCAGTACACAACATTTTTGTCACACTCTCTCTGCCTGCTAAAGCGCTTTCTCCCCGCTCCTGACAGATACGAAAAAATATGATATCCGACCTTTCAGCAGCACACTTGCAAGTCCCATACATGACAATAGACCCAATAAAGGCCTCGTCCTCAATAGCAGTCTATGGAAGAAATACATTCTCCCGATCCTTTGTTTAAAACCTCAAGCTTTCCTCTTCTAAAATATTGGCATGAATGGTGTGGTGGGCCCTAGGTTCACATGCTGTGTCAAGGACGACACAGACACATGGTTACTGTACATGGAACTAGCCCAGGGCACTTGTGCCCAGCCCCTTTTATTGGCTGGGTCACCTGGCTGTTGACATGGATGGGTGTGGGGGTGAGTGCAGTCCTGCCAAGTATCACGCATCAGGCGTTAGACTAACGCATTTCAGTGTGGTAATTCGCATTACCGCACTGAAATGCATTGTCATGCATATGCAGTGTCTTAGCAGCTGTCACTGACTGTGAAGCGCTGCCACAGTCGGTAGTAGAAGCTTTGCTCCATTAGGTAAAGCAGCATGAGCCTGGTGCACTATTGGCAGCGTGCAGTGTACTATCTGACTACAGCCTGTTGCACACATACTGGGTAGCACTGCAAACGAATTCATCAATTATTAGAGTTGCCACTCACATACATGCCAACATTTCAGAAGAACAAAGTGGGAGATTCTTAAAAACAAATCGTGAGAATGGGGCCTTGAATCGGGTTACTGTCATGTATGGGCCTTGGAACTGTGCTGCTGCAGGATCGGACATTTGAAACACAAATGTGCGTTTTTTTCTTACCTTTCAGAAGCATGGAGCGCAATGGCAGGCAGAGAGAGGGTGATGCAAGTGTTCTGCACTCACTGGCCTGGCAGGTTGCTGGCAGTGCATATACCAACCCCCCCCCCCCACCTGTGTGGTAGCCCAGGCACACACACAGCCGCCCCAAGTACTTCACAGGTCTTTAAAAGACAATTCGCTTGTTAATGGGGCTTTGTTGGTTTTTCACCCCTTCTAGAGCCCCTGCATTGCCACTCTGACTATTGCTGGAAGAATTATCACATTACACAATACCAAGCCCTGTCTGCTGAAACCCCGAGGAATCGGGTTTTTGCTTGCAGGAATCGGGAGGCGGGAGACTAGCCTTGAAATCGGTAGTCTCCCACCTGAATCGGGAGGGTTGGCATGTCTGCACTCAACTCACTGCGCTGCAGCCTAGAGGCTGGCTGCATTCAATAAGCCGAGTTTCACTCTCAACATAGCCGCGGGCGCGGCGCAGCCTCACATGACATATACGAAGCCAATCAGTGAGAAAATCACCCTGCAGCAGGCCTGCACTGAATGAATCGGGTGGCGGCGCCGTGCGTGGTTGGCTTTCCGGCAACTGGCACGGTCCCTGCACACTATCATCAGTGTTGGGAGCATAATAGCCAATGAATGAGTGACGGGCAAATTAAACTTTTGTTTATGTTTTCTTATTCTGCTGCAGATTGAGAGAGTGTTTGAGGCTTTCATTCTTAGGTCCACGTGACACGTCATTATTGGAAATGCACGCACTCTGTGTGCTAATGTAAACTAGCCATTACAGGTCGTTGGGGCGCATGACTAGCACCCCCTTTTTTGCTATCTAGCCAGGAAGGCATCACTGCTGCTTAAGACGGGCTCGCGGCCAGAAAACAACACCCACTCTCGGTTAGTGCCACTGACACCTTGGTTGCCTTCTGCCACATAATGTGAAGAGGATAAAAAATTAGCTAGCATTCGCGCCAAGAATTTTTAATTCTATTAAGGACACGGAGGCGAGGATTATGCTTCTCTTTCATTTACTGCAAACAAACAGCAGACAATAAGAGACATTATAACAGTATAACACAACACTTAGTGTGACAGGAAAAAACAATAACCATAGAGACTAGCTCTATATAGCAGTCCTCAAACCGGAACACCTTTTCTGTCTTTGCCCAACGAGCAGAGTCCAAGTCTACTAGTATAAGTCCAAGAAACAACGGCAAAACATCCAAACCACTCCAGGATGCTGGAAGCATAGGAACCGTAGAACTGGAAAGTGACGATCGTCAAACCAACTCCTCCGAGGACCCCACCATGGTCTAATCTCCTTTCTGATCAGCGCCTGAAACAGAAATATCATATTCATAATAGTTGCCATTGACAGGTAACTCAGGGTGGGTAACATGACAGTATGAATCATAACAGTTAGTCTGTTTTACCTGGGCGGGATAATCCTCGCCTCCGTGTCCTTAATAGAATTGAAAATTCTTGGTGCGAATGCTAGCTAATTTTTTATTCTATTACAGGACCGGAGGCTTCAGATTATGCTAGTTTAACGCTTATGTAACACCACAGAGGCTACATCGCCCACAGATTTGTAATAAAATTGCTTGAAAGTAGATTTGGAAGACCAGACGGCAGCTTTCATGATATTGTGTATACTGGTACCAAGCATGAATGACTTAGAGGCCATAGCACCTCTAACTGAATGTGCTCCAAACAAATTAATGTCAATGCCTGCTTCTGACATAATAAATCTCAACCATCTGGCAATAGTAGCGGAAGTAACCAGTTTAAACGGTTTCTGTAAGGCAATAAGCAACCTGGAACAACCAGAAGGGCGAAGAGAACGTGTACAATCTTCATATACCTTAAGACATCTGACCACACAAAGTTTCTCATTCAAAGGAAACGCATTGTAATCAATCGACCTGGAAAAAGTTTTGGTACGAGCAGTGATAACAAAGGACACTCCTTCAGGGAAAAAAATTCTACCCTCTAAGTCAAGCACTCTAACATCAGACACCCTGCGGCAGGAGGATAAACATAACAACATGGTTAGCTTAGCTGACAATTGTTTACGAGATAATAATTCATTATTAGGCCATGCATCAAACAGATTCAAAACTTTTAAAACGTCCCACAAGGAAGTATACTTAGCCTTATGTGGATTGGAGACGCAAATTTCCTTCAAAAGCTTGCACACCACCGGATGCATGCTCACCGGCCTGCCATCCAGTTGCGCTTGACCTGCTGAAATAGCTGAACGAAAATTATTCACTGATCTGTAAGATAGACCTTCGGTGGCCTTGTGAGAGAGAAAATTCAATATGTGAGAGATATCTGCTTCCACGGGATCCAGGTGTTTCTTCAAGCACCAACCCAACCACACCTTCCAGGCAGACCCGTATCTCTTTCTGGTTGAAGGGGCCCAAGATTGTTGAATAAAACTGGAAGCTTGCGCCGAAATTCCTGGCAACGACCACTTTTGCCGGAAAGCCTCCAGGCCATCAGGGTTAGTTGATCCGCTAGAACTAGTGGGTGGAGCTCTCCCTGAGGGCCCTGGAGCATCCGAGGGAAGCATGGGAGGTGAAGCAGACAATCGCATGCCATCTCCAGGAGAGCTGGGAACCACGGCTGCGATTTCCAAATCGGAGAAATCAGCACAATCTCCGCTTCCTGCCGGGAAACCTGATTCGCCACCCTGGGTATCAGAACAAAAGGGGGAAATGCGTAATGAAGACTCAGGGACCAATCCTGAGTGAATGCATCCGTTGCCCTCGCTAAGGGATCCGGCCTCCAGCTGAAGAACGCCTCCAACTGAAAGTTCAGTCTGGAGGCAAAAAGATCTGTGTGGAATGGACCCCACAGAGCTTGGATCTGGAGAAACATGGATGGGTGAAGATTCCAATCGCTGTAATCCTTCAAATGGCGCGATTGCCAATCCGCCACCGCATTGTCTCGCCCCGGAAGGTATTCCGCAATCACCGATATCTGGTGCGCTAGGCAATAATGCCAAAAGTCTTTGGCGATCCGCAAACATCGGGGATCTGGTACCTCCCAGTTTGTTGATATAACGTACAGCTGAAATGTTGTCCATTCGCAACAGAATACAGCATGAAACCTTCCTGGGGGAGAGAGTGCGAATCTCAAATGAGCCCGCCAGGAGTTAGAGACAATTGATATGAAGATCCAATTCCTGGAGAGACCACCTGCCCCCCGTAGTCACCTCTCCGCAGCGGGCTCCCCAGCCCGACCTGCTGGCATCCGACTCTATGATCACCTCGGGGTGAGATCCGAAGATCGCCCGACCGTTCCATGCCTCCACATGGGTTAACCACCATTGGATCGCCACACGGGCTTCCTCCGCGAGTGGGACGAGGTCTGAATAAGAGAGTCCCTTCTGGAGGTGTCTCATTTTCAGACGCTGTAGGGCTCGGTAGTATAAAGGACCTGGAAATATCGCTTGAATGGAAGATGCCAGTAGGCCCACCAGACGCGCAATCGCCCTCAGTGACATAACCTGCGTTTCCAGAGTCTTCCTCAGTTCCTTCTTCAGGTCCCTGATTTTCTGTTTGGGCAGAAGTAATTGTGCTGACTGCGTATTGATCACAAACCCCAAGAACTCCAGGGATTGCGTCGGAGTGAGCACTGATTTCTCCATGTTCACTACAAAACCCAGACACTTCAGTAGCGACATTGCCATCCGAAGGTGAAGGGATGCTAGATGCGCCGAGGGAGCCATAATCCAAATATCGTCAAGATAGATTATGAGACGTATACCCTGCTCCCGGAGATGTGCCACCACCGGCTTCAGGAGTTTGGTGAAACACCACGGAGCCGAGGAAAGACCAAAAGGTAGGACCAAATATTCCAGGCACCTGCCTCGCCACAGAAACTGTAGAAATCTGCGATGGGGAGGAAAAATGGGCACTGTAAGGTATGCGTCCTTGAGGTCGAGGCGGACTAGCCAGTCCGCCTGCCTCAATAGATCCTCCAGAAGATGGATACCCTCCATCTTGAAGTGACGATAAAGAACAAAGCAATTGAACCCCTTCAGGTTGAGAACCAACCGAAAACCTCCACCCCTCTTTTGCACGAGGAAGACAGTGCTGCAGAAGCCCACCGGACCGTCGTCTTCGCAATAGGCCACCGCGTGCTTCTGCAGCAACTCGTCTAATTCTTGATCTATAAAATGCACGTCTTGTTGGGAAAAATATAGCGGAGGGGGAGGAGACCCTTGAAAAGGAGTTTGATAAAAGTCTATGTGAAAGCCCTGCATGGTTTGAAGAACGCAAGCGTCCTGAGTAATGGCCTGCCAATTGTGAATGAAATGGCGAATCCGACCCCCCAGAGGATAAACAGACAAAAGCATTGGGCATACCTGAGGTAATTTGAGGACGGGAGTTTCCTCTCTGGCCCCCTCGGTGTAAACCACAATGGTTGGAGCGCCTCGTGGGATAGAATGTTCCGCCTCTGGTAGAATCTTGAAAGTCTCCGCGGCCTCGTCCATAGCCACCTCTCGCGGAACCCTGGTAGTACTGGCAGCCTGGCGAGCGGCCCCTGCCTCGCCCGGCCCTTCCGAAAAGGCCAGTAGTGAATACTCTTTTGATATTCGATTGAGCCTTGTCTAAGCTAGTGAAAGTCCCCACGTATTTGGAGACGTCCTTCAAAAAACGGTCCCCGAACATCAAGCCGTCTGCCAGGGGATCCGGTTCAGCCCCAGCCAACTCAGTCAAGTTAGTATCCATGCGTATCAGGAGAGATTTCCTGCGTTCGGCTGAAATGGCGCAATTTGCATTGCCTAAGAAACAGATAGCGCGTTGGGTCCAACCTGCGAGGATGTCAGGGTCAATCAATGCTCCAGACTCTTTGGCCACCAGAGCCATCTCCAAGATCTTAGACAAGGGGCCGATGGTGTCTAATAACTTATCTTGGCACCCGCGCCAAGCATGGTCGATGCCTTTCTTAGGATCCTTCTGGAACTTTTTCAAGAAAGCCAACATATTAGGATCGTTATCAGGGGTTTCCGCGACTTTGTCCGGAACATCCGGACGGGGGCATTCAGATCTTAGATGGTTCCTAACATCCCTGTCGAAGCTACAACGCAGGTTTTGATGGACATAGTCCGCCACCTCCGGCGGAGGGGCTCAATCCAAAGACCTGGAGTGCACTATGTCTTGAGGATTGAAGTCAAAGGGGGTAGAAGGCTGATAGACCGGGGGAGACTGAGGGCGACACCACCGACTTTTTAGCTTTTTTCTTTTTGGGGGACATAGTGTGACTGGAGGAGTCCATGTCCGTGTCGGTATCTGTATCCGTGACCACCTTGGGCGCAGCGGGTATAGGATTAGGAGCCCCCGAATATGGGTGATCTCTGTTCGACAGGGGGTAGTGTGGTGATAGTTTGGGCATGCGGCCACTTGGAGGTTTTGGAAGACTTAGATATACCCCCAGAGGAAGTAGAGGCCTGTGTTGCATCTTGCTGCAATAAGCCATGGCGCTTCGCAAAAGTTTCTAGCTGTGCTGTAATAGGTTTCAGTGCCACAGCCAAGGCTTTATTTACGGTCTTAGGGACCGCCACTTCCACCACCTTCGTGACGGAGTCCTGGACAGAGGCGTCTAAAGCCTGCACAAGGTTGTCCTCGAGGAGGGGGGCATACTCCTCCTCATAGTACCCATACGCATCCTCCTGAAAATAGGCCCAGTCTTCCATGTCCACCGAAGAGAAGGTGACAAGTTAAGGTCAACTATATAAGTATGAATCCCAAGGGGATTAGTCAAGGGGGAGCAACCCTGGTGCAAAAGTCACTTTCAGACGTAAGAAAAACTGTGCTCCTCAGCAATGCTGTAATCAGAAACCCAAAGGGCAGTCAGAGCCTCAAACCTTCTACCGGCCTGCACCCAGCTGGGGGCCTGCAACGATTTATAGCCTGGACAAGGCGTCAAACAAGGGTACCACAGAGGAAAACAACCTGCAGCTCCGACGCGCGAGGGTATAAGCGCGCGGAGCAAGGAGGAAACGAAGTAGGCGTCGCGTAGCCCAAAAGAAGGCAAAAAGGAGCCCAATTGGGCTACGCGACGCGAGGCTCCCAGCAAATGCGAGCTTGAATCAGGGAAAGCACCGCCCGCCGCCGGTAACGGGGCAAAAATCACTGGGCATTGGGGAAACGGCGATCGGAAGGTGAGGAGCATCTTAGAAACTGAAACGCCACCTTCCGATCGGCCGCATGGGCGCGCGATGTAAAAAATCGAATCAAGCGTGCCGAGCCAAACCAGTGGCAATATTCAAATGCTGAAACAATACAGGCTGCAAAAATACAATAACACAGACATAAACGAAGCAAGAGACAAAGCAAGATGTTAATCGAGCACTTATCTCTGTGAAGAGCAGCAAAGAAAGAGGAGGTGTTCCGGTTTAAGGACTGTTATATAGAGCTAGTCTCTATGGTTATTGTTTTTTCCTGTCACACTAAGCATTCTGGGAATGTTGTGTTATACTGTTATAATGTCTCTTATTAGCTGCTGTTTGTTTGCAGTAAATGAAAGAGAAGCATAATCTGAAGCCTCCGGTCCTGTAATAGAATCACAATGGGCAGACTTTCTATCTCGAATTGGTGCCCTCTGCTAGAGTGGGGCCGATAGCGCCTGTCAGGTGATTCACTGTTCGCCGTGAACAGACACTGTCTGACTACGCAGGAGGGTCAGGACTCTGCGCAGGCTGCAGCAGCATGATGTTTTTTAAAAATTTCCTGCCAATGGACATGGGCCCACAGAAATAGCTGCCACCAGTCGGGGTTTCCCTGTCCTCCCTGACCTCGACAGATGTAGACTTCAGGGCAGCCCGACCCTCGCTGCAGCACAGAGTTGTAGGGCCTGGCTTTCTGTGAGGGTTGCTGCAGGCTTTCCTCAAAGTGCAGGGGCCTCTGTTTCCCATAGTTTTATGTTTCGACTTCTAAGGTACGAACCGTTTTTTTTTGTTTTTTTTAATAATAGAGTACTATTTGTTACAACTGTTGTGGTGCAGGGGCCCGTGAATTGCATTATAGGCCAGGTTTCCCCCTCCTGAAGGTGTTTTCAGTTGGCTTTTACTTTATGCCATGCAGTGCAGAGGCCGTGTGTTCTGTGTATTTATAAGCAGTTGCAGCCAGTGCTGGGACCGCTTACTTTTAATTTGCTGGTTCTGTCTGCGAGTGAGAATGACATGGGAATCGACCCTTTTTAAATACGACGATGTGGGGCCGCCTCTCTCCTCAGGTGCTGTGTTTTCACAAATAAAAACCACCTTCTGCTGATTCTTAGGTGTCCAGGAGTTTTCTGGCAGCAACTAAAAACATGCCAACATAACCGACCAAGATCAGCGTTTTGTATAGTGGCAGTTTTCACCCATCCTGAAGCAGCACAGAGGGTTAATATGCCTGCTGCAAATAACGTGGACATGCAGATCACTAAAGTGCATTTTCTGTGGGTAGCTCAGTGGGTTACTGATTTTGTCCCAGAGATCCTTTTCTTAATCACACTTAATAAGTTACAATCCTAAATTACAATCCTAATATAGCACAGTTACTTATGAACTACACCGAAGGGTCTGTATTCAAACTGCGTGTTATAGGTTAGAGCCAAGCTATATTTTTTCCCTCAATCTTTCATTATCCTAATGTTGCGAAAAGGTTTCGTTTGGGTAGAAATATATTGTTTTAAGTAAAACCAACCACTGTAGTACCTTTTTAGGTCTCGGCTGCGAAAGGCTGCGCTTGCGCAGTCTCGCTCCGAGATTTAATGAGTTGGAGTGACTTTGAGAAGAGGGGCTTGCACCCGCCCCTCTTCTCTCCTGTTCTCCATTGGCTGGCCTCTTAAATGCTGGCCAGCCACTGGAGAAGAGGTCCAGTCACTCCGTTGAAGCCCCGTCCTTTTCGGATCGGGGGGCGTGTTTTTTGCGAGAAGTCTCAGGGAGGAGACAACAGCAAAACACGCCCCCCAATCCGAAAAGGACACTCCCTTTCTCCGAGGCATTTTCTGCTGTGCCTCGGAGAAAGGCGGTGGTGTCCCGGCGTCCGGACGCATTTGTTAATTGCCAGGTCGCGATCTTCTCATTAGGTGCGTGCTTGTTGTTGTATTTTGTCAAGCTGGACATTAAGGTCTATTTATATTTTAAACATTTTTATATGTGCGTATGTATAGCCTCACGACTGCCTCTACGTAACTAGCGCGTAGGACATATCGTCAGTGGCGTGGAGCGAAGACTGCTCCGTTGATTGGTTTATTTTGCTCGCAATTTTTGCGTGCTTGTTGTTGTATTTTGTCAAGCTGGACATTAAGGTCTATTTATATTTTAAACATTTTTATATGTGCGTATGTATAGCCTCACGACTGCCTCTACGTAACTAGCGCGTAGGACATATCGTCAGTGGCGTGGAGCGAAGACTGCTCCGTTTACAGCTTATCCTCAGTGGTTGCCTTCTTCAGTGCGGTACATGATTGGCTGTTAAGATTTGCGGGGCGGGCGGACTCGCCCTCATACCGCCTCTTCTTTTGCAGGAGATAATGAGCAGCAACTGAACGAAAACAAACAAGGTGAGGCGCGCCTGGTAGAGGGGTGGTACTTAAGCGCAGCGGCGTATCACAGGAAAATGGAGGACGCTCTAGGCCTACAGCCTGTGCTCGAGTAGTTTGGGGGCGGTTTTCCAAGTACTTCTAGGCTAATTACGCACGCTGCAGAGACTACTGACAATGGTATCCGTGAACGAATATTGGTCATGGGGCACGAGATGCGTTTAAAAAAAAAATGTATTAGTGTACACTGTGGTCAAGCGCACGTACTTGACCGACAGGATGTTTTATTGTTCGCCCCGTTCCCTTTAACCAGCAATCACCCAGCCGCCCCTCCACTCTAAGCGTTTTTAGCACTGCGGGGAGCACTGATGCTAGAGTTCTGCCCCGGTCTTTTTCAGCTCTCTCTCCACTTCTAGCTCCCTCTCCCTCTATTGCTTCGCTCCCACCAGCTCTGTGTTACTCTCCACTGTCTGCTTCTCTCTAACCCGTACCGCAACGTCTTTTTGGTGCCCCCTCTGCTTCTCCCCATCCGTGGGCGTTGGTCTCCCGTTACCATACATGCCAACATTTTAGAAATTGAAAATGGGGGAAAAGAATATCAGGGAGTGTATTTTCCTCATTGACTTCTATTGAAGCAGAGGTTAATTTCAGGCAGAACTTGGAAGACAGCCCAAAAAAGTAATTGTTTGGCTTCGAAATTCGGGAGTCTCCCGTCTGAATCTGGTATAGTGGCATGTATGCATCACCTGTTTTACTCACCCTCAACGGATCCATGTTGCTGTCCCATCTATTCCCCCCCGTGTGTTTGCTCATTGTCTTATCCGTCTCCCCTGCGTTGTTCTACCCAGAGTGCGTTTTTTGCTCCATCCCGCTCTGTGTTGCTCCCACCCTGGCCAGCTCACTCCCCACCCCCCAAACAACACAACGCACTTTCGCCCTACTATTGCAACTTTTTTTTACATTTACCAGTGCATCGCAGATCTGTCCACTAAAAAAACACGCTATTTTGTAATGCACGTACATGTATAATCATGCATGTCGCTATAACTTGCCTCGCCGAGCACATCAATTTTTTTAATGTATTAATAAAAATGCCGCATAGCGTCAGCTGCCAACGCTGTACAGCACTGTCAAAAATAATTGCCAAATCCAATAGGTCTGTAAGGCAAGACCTATAGGTTTTATCATTCTTGTATTTCCAGTGGGAACAAGCCAATTTGAAGGTCATTTGTTGTAATTTGGCGCGCTCCTTTGACTATGTATGGTGGCATCATAAAGCATCTGCGTACAATAACCTTAACGCCCCATGGCCTCTTGAATGCTATCCTGGAATTGCAACGAAGTACATTGTTCCTGCATTTAAAGAACGCTTATGGATCTTTAATGAGCTTTGAAAACTTTATAGATTGGACTGAACTGTTTGCTGCTGCGTTATAATTATGGATTCCTGTTACGTGTTCTCCCATCAGCCTCACTTGCGCTGTTCTGATTAGATGTCACCAGGTCCTCAACTAGGGTGAGACCTTTGTATTTTCTCGGCTGAATCTTACTGTTTGCACAAAATCCTAATAAAGACTTTCTGAAATAAAAGTAAGTCACAAGAGTAAACTGTCCCGGTAATGACTGGCCTTTGGAGGTGGTGAAATAGACCTATTTAATATATTAAAAAGAAGCAATGCAGTCATGAGAACCAGTGGCATAACGGTAAATGATGTCCCCCACACCTCCTGCAGGATGACCATAATCCAGATATCTACCAGATATACATAGGCCTCAGGCTGAATGGGGGCCCCCTCCGCCGGAATACACGCAAGAAATGAATAACGTTTGTGCGGTCTAAGGTGGTGGTTTGTAGTTTATTCGAGGTTCAGTATTGGATTTAAGACCGATGTCATGTATCATGAATGTAGATAGTTGCTTTTCCCTTGACTGATGCGCTGTACATCTTGTCAAGTATGCAGATGTTTTAACTCTCTATGAAGGTTGAAAGTGCATTTGTGTGATGGTGTTTATTTTGTGTGTTTTTGTAGGATGATTGACTGAACAAAGCTTTGCATTATCTGTGCAGAGTAAAAACAGAAACCTGTATGTAAGTCATGAGGTTGTTACAGGAGGCAGACCCCAGCCCCTCCCTGTAATGCACAGGGCTGTAAAAGAGAGAGCCACTTAAAGGGCTGTAAATGGCGTTTGTACTGAAGCCCGCCCCTCCTCTGTGTAACTGAAAGCTTTATAGGGCGCTCTGCTGGGACATCCCCTCCCCTGTTTTCTTTCTGTGTTTTACTGTAGTTTATAAAGCGCTGTAAGCTGGGGGGATTAAACCTGGGTGGCGGGGTCCTTCCTGTGTTTGATTCACCAGTGCAGGAAGTGAGCTTTCCTTGTGATGATGCGCATCCTGGGGGGTCTGCAGCTTGGGTCCCTTTACAGTCTCCTCTGCAGCCAGGGCCTTGCCCGTCTTTCGACTGTTGCTGACAAGATGTCGGATGCCCCTGCAAGGGCCGCTCTTTAAACGGTGGCTTAGAGCTGTAGTGGATGAAATGACCTGAAAATGTAAGATGCCTACTCTCCTCGATGGCTCTGAATGCCATCATAACCCTCTACAACGAATAGCCAGGTGCCCTGCAATGAACCTTGGATTCTGTTCTCCCACTCTGGCCAAGGTGGCAATGGGTCGATTGTCCATCTTCCATGGCAGATAACAAATCCAGGTTTCTCTGGTATCTTGCCTTCCTGCCGTAGAGTACCAAACAAGCATTTACAATGCAACGGTCTCGGCATTGTTAAAGTTAGAGCTATTGGCATTGCTCATGACAATGCCGTTTCTTTAAATGTTTAAAAACATAAACAAAAATAATGTCATGAGCAATGCCAATAGCTCTAACTTTACCAATGCCGAGACCATTGCATTGTAAATGCTTGTTAAATCATGGGTTTGCGCTTCTCTAGACTAAACACTATTAAAATATACACCTTACTAGTATGGATGAAATGTGACTCTACAACTTGTAATCCTCACTGTTTTATGTAACATATCATTTAGACTGATTTACACACGTATGATTAATTGTCTCTCTCTAATGTGTGCATGCTGTAAAGTGCTTTGACACCCTACACTAGTACGAGGAGCGCTATAAAATAAATGAAAAATATGAAAGAGAGCGATTAGTGCCCTTCAATTTCAGGTGCTTTGTAGCAGTTTCAAGATCCTCTTAGAGTTTCTCGCTGCTCATATGGGTGTAACTTCTGATATTTATCTGTCTCCATGGACTTCCTTGCTTGATTTTACTCACAAGAAAGTGTCACACATTAGTCATTGAATGTCACTCATAAGTACACTGAAACTATGAAAATGTCACACATAAGCAATCTCAAACCTTGGCAGCTATGTGAGTGTGACAGGCCAGCCCTCACGGAGTGACTGTCAAACCAGTACATTGCCAAACACTAGAATGTGTCCTGCAGGACACTACACCAGTAATATTATTTAGCCATCTTTACCAGACTTTCCTAAACCATACGATTTTGTTTAGTTGTGGTTTTCAAAGAAAACGTACATTTTAAGAATGTACTGAAGACCACAACTAATCTTTGTTCTTCTTTGCAACATATTTGAAGCAACCTTGGAAGAATTGTCGTAGATATTAAACACTACGGTCCTTGTGTAGAAAATGCTATTTTGCGTAGTAGACATATTAGATATTAGATCTGAGATATAGTGAAAACAAATATTTTTTATAGTTGGAAGAACTGCGTTATCGTGTCCATCCGCTGTCAACCTATGTAAACAACGACTTTATTTATACCCAACATGGCCGCCGTCCGACGGCTGCAACGAGCGAAGAACTTTGTGACACGCGGTCTAGATTGTGGAAGCTGCTGGGTGTAGTGACAGGTGGAGTGGCTTTGGGCTGGATAAGGTCTAGTTTCTGTGCTTCAACACAGATTAGAAACTGCGCATGCGCCTGAGATATTAGACGAAGGTTTCACTGTGAAAGCTGTCAGTGTTTCTTGTTTGATTCGTAGGCGGTCCCGCCGCCCAAGGCGAGGGAGGGATGCCTCCTTCTGCTCTCATGACAGTACTATAATGAATAATCGGTGGTTTGGGGCTGCTTTTCCTTTCCCAGCCCACCGCAGCCATGTACTCCCCGCAAAGGAGAGACTTCATCTCCGTCACCCTAAACCAGCAAGACGCTTCCGGCTACGACAACAGCAAAGGCCCACGAAGGAGAAGCTGCTGGAGGGTAAGTGAGTAAAGGAGGTGGGCGACAGTGGGTGAAGGAAACCCAAGTCTACAGCATGATAGTGGCTGGAGACACAGGGTACTTGGGCGTTCCACCCGGGCTGATGAAGTATTTACGGTCACGGGCGATGCATAGCTGCCACGATTCCAGATTGCTATGTGTGACATTTTTGTAATTTTATTTTAATTATGAGTGTTCTCGCAAGCAAAATCAAGCAATGAAGACAAGAGAAACATATATGGAAGGGCACTCATCTAGTATCCTTGTGAGCTGATCGTACAGTAAAACAATTGTGTAACTGTGCAGTATATTTTAAGTGTTTGATCTGGAGGAGCTCAAACTGAGGATTGAAAACGTGCCACAGTAGTTGGGGTTGGCTTTGCTAATAAGAATACTTTTTTTTAAAGAGTTTTTTTTTTTTATAGCGAACTAGACCTGAGATATCTGGCATCAGAGCGCTTTACATGAGCACCAGTTTCGTTACAGAAGGACACGTTCATTTGTGTTAGGCACTGGAGAGATTAAGTTATTTGCCCAGAATCACAGGATGTTGAGCGTTGTTGCCGAGACTCCAACCGGTTCCCCTCCAGCTTTAAAGTCGACCGCTCTAGCTGTAAGGCTAAATCCTCTCCCCCATTTGTAAACACACTAATCCCTTTTAGCAAATACCTGATCTCTCCCAGGAGGCACATTAAACCCCACGTTCTCTTTGACTTAACAATGGAGTCAGTGCTGGGAAAATAACGCCTGGTGCTCGGCCTGTACACTGCAGCTACAGCCTGTGGGGTCACTCTCACTGCAGACAGCTGCTCAGACTGTGGGCAGTGCTGTGATGTGCTAGAGACAGTTGCCAGTCCGAAGAGAGCAGGCTAGCACAGTGACCTAGGTGATTCTGACACTCCTCTCTGCATACCATAGAGTACTGTGTTGCATCTTATCTGCAGCAGTAGTTAGTGATTTTTTTTAAGGCAGGAACAGCATGCTTTTTTTCAGAGAAGGGTCTGAACTTTCCACATCTGTTTAAAGCCGTAGTTCATTCACGGTTAAGCAGTACTCTGCCTCTTCAGAACGGATAATTAGGGAGACTTGTACCCTGTCTCGCAGCTTATTTTGCCCCATATCAGCTGTTTGTGTCTTGGCTACTGTTCAACATTTTTTTTTTTATATCTGCTTAGCAGAACAACCTCGAATCTCAGTCAACCCGATCTCCTTTTGTAATAACTATAGTAGCTGATCTCAGCTCCTTTAGGCCTCTGCAACAGTGAGAGCGAAGGTGTGAACAATGTATGTTCTCATCCCTTACAAGAATCTGTTATTGATAATATTTTGTTTAAACTAGAATTCCATTATAGCACAAACTGCAACAAATCAACGCAGGATTAACAATTTAATCTTCAAATGTTTCTCTTTCTTTAGGCAAAATTTACACGTGATGGGGAAGCACAGTATTATAGCGCTACGTTTTGGCTCTTTTATCACAAAAAGTGATCAGAAATCAAATGTGAAATACTCACCACATTTGAAGAGGGCATGGCCTGGCTGGCATGCAGTCTTCAGAGCCTTCAGGCTTTTGGCACATTCTGTTACCGTAATAACCCCTGGAGAACACTCTCTCCCCACCCCCTTCCAGCAGGGGAAGGCAGAACGTGTCATGGAGGACTCCCTTGTCCTTCAATTTATTTCTGGTGGCAGCAATTCCTGGTGGCCCGGGCTGGTTGCAAGAAGATTTTAAAATTGAAAACCTTCTTCCTGCGCCAACTGGAGGCTTTCAGTCCCTGACACAAGAAAGGTAGCTGCTGAACTTCGTCCTTTAGCAGCACTATCAGGGCATGGACTCCTTTCCTGGCAGTAGTAAACTTCGATGTGTTGAGTAGGCCACCCGGCTGCACGCATTTGTGTACTATACGGACCAATTAGTGCCAGGGGAGGTTGAACAGGCCAGTCTACCTACATAACAAGCAAAACCCCGTCCAATCGGGCATGAACAATCAAAGCATAGCAGAACTCGCATAGGTTTCTGTGCCCCGTCTGCTTTGTGTTTCTGTAATCTAACGAAATATCAGACTCTAACAACCCTAAACAAGCATTTACAATGCAATGGTCTCGGCATTGTTAAAGTTAGAGCTATTGGCATTGCTCATGACATTATTTTTGTTTATGTTTTTGTCTTTAAAACATTTAAAGAAACGGCATTGTTATTTACAATGTCAATAGCTTAATCACTCAAATGCGAGACCTATTGCATTTGCACCCACAGAGAGCCACCCACCCACCCACACCGAGCCACCCACACACAGAGCCACCCACACACAGAGCCACACACACACACACACACACACACACACACACACACAGCCACACAGCCACCCACCCACAGAGCCACCCACACAGCCAGCCAGTGCACTCTAGGGCAGTGCTTAAATTGTATTAAAAAAAAAAAAGTGCCAGGGCTCTTGACAGAAGGCCATTGCAACTTGCACCACACATTGTCCCTGACATGCTGCTAAAGATTATAACAACACAACTACTAACCATAATTTCCGGATATTGTAATTGGATAAACAGTGGTGGTAAATAAAATACCCAGGCTGGGTGGCCTACTCACGTGTGGGCCTGAAGGGCGGAGTCTCTTACCATCCTCATCAAGGCGCCTCGTTAATCCACGACAGCTGCTCAAAGCGCTACACTTGTAGCGTGGAGTATAGTTTAGTTTAGAATAACACTGCTAGCTAATGAGCAGTCATTAGTAAGGTTTACCAGTTAGCTACCTATCTCGGAAAGCCATGATTGTGCTTCGGGGATTATATCAACCAAGAAGCACTTCCTTTCTTTCAACTAGTGGTAGAAATAAGAACATGTTGGCCAAAATGCTAGCAGTTTATAGGGAAAATACGGTGTCTTTCTTTTAATCCCAATGTATTGGGGCATCAGCGCGCTTGTCACCTACAAGAACAACAACTCCCATAATGATGGGGCTTGCAGTGCAGGCACTGTTGTTTTGGACTTAAACCATCTTACACCGAACTACACTTCCCAGAAGACCACCGGGAAGTGGCAGCGCCAGTGTACATTAGGACCAGGAACTGGCTAAATGGGATAGGTAGTTCCATTACCAGACCCTGAAGCCGTAAAATGTAAGCGACTGAACTACATGCCCCACAGTGCTCCACTGCCCTGAATTCCACCGGGCATGCCGCCTCGAGAACTGCTACGGCCACCGCACGTGGCTGCAAATCTGTATTTTCCCCACCTTCCTTCACGCCGAGTCAGACAAGTACCTCCACTGCTCAATTCAACCTCCTGCTCGTTCCGCCATTGCCGCGGCGGCTCCGGTTGCCATGTTCCCGCCCTGAGCCCTCTGGTCTGCCGCCCAATGGCATCCATGCCTGTGATACCCCGCCCCTTCGTTGAACCTTTCATCCAATGACAGAGCGAGGCTTGAAACGCAGACTTTGCTACCGGCATTCACAACAAACTTCGCGTAAACTGAGACCTAAAAACGCTGGCAACCCAGTTTTCTTCATTTTGTGGGTCCTGGGTCGAAGTATTTATTTATTCATTCTATGAAACTCTGACAACCCTGTCAGAAATGCTAGTATCTGCAATAAAGTTACGCGAGGACTAATAGCGCTGCAACGCCGATAGCACATTCTTAAGTCTGCCTGCTCATCGTGGCAAAAATAAACATGAGGTCACACTTTCCTTTGTTATGTTTTTCCAAAAATTTCATGGTTAACTTACAGTGTAGCGTTTTTTTTCCTTGTCAAGTCTGCCGCTTTTTCTGTGAACCATACCTCTGGCATTTCTCCACGCAGTCCGGTTTATTTCACTGAGGGGGTAAAAAGTTAGAGGCTTATTAAAATTCCTCCCGCTGTCTGTCCGGGCTAGAAATCCCCCACATGCTTCGCGCCGTCCAATGGGGAGACCTCGCCATGTGAGGACGCCCGGGGACGCTTCAAGGCGCACTTTCGAATTTCCATCCTTTGGAGTAAGGCGGCATGGCGCAGCTGAAAGTCTTGAATAAACTTCCAGGCTTGTTGGCGAGGAGACGCACTCTGGCGGTTGTCTGCGTGGGGGCAGCAGCGACTGAGCCCTGTACGGGAGCAGACATGAATAAGCCGCACTGTCTGATCAATGAAGGGAGTGGCCGCAGTATTTAAAGAGGGAAAACGCGCCGATTCGGCATCATTACGCCGTGGGTTTGTAGCTGTTCGGACTCAAAGGGAAAGTTTCTGATGAATCCGTGGATGTGGAGTTTTATTCCGCCCAGGTTTACGTGTTGAGCTCGAACTGGTTTCCATTTCAGGGTGCTGGCCAATTTGTAGAAAGCAGTCCGCGGCGTGCGCTTCACTTACCTGGGGAAAATGAACCTCCTCGGAGTTGCAAGCGCGCTTTTGAGTGCAGGTAAGATTTGCGTCATTAATCTACTTTCATGTGTGCCAGACAAGTGCATGGGTCCGTATCTATTTTTAGATAACGAATACTGCCTTACCAGAGCAGCAGCCAAACATGGGAGCCGAGAGCAGGGGGAGAGGACAAGCACACCACTGCCTTTCTCCGAGGTGAAGCAGAAATGCCTCGGAGAAACGCAGCGGCGGTTTCGGATTCAGGGGCGTGTTTGCCTTTCTCTCCTCCTGCCATTGGCTGGAGGAGAGAAAAACACGCCCAGCTAAAAGTAACGAAAAAACACGCCCCCGAATCCGAAAAGGACGGGGCTTGTTTTGCGAGACAAGCCTCTTCTCCAATGGCTGGCCAGCATTTAAGAGGCCAGCCAATGGAGAAGAGGAGAGAAGAGGGGCGGGTTCAAGCCCCTCTTCTCCTAGTCATTAAATCTCGCGAGCGAGACTGCGCAAGCGCAGCCTTCGCTAGACGAGACCTAAAAACGGTAATACACTCAGCTTTTAAGTACACTGATTTGCGTGACAATCGTTTTACATGTGGTAACTAAAAATGCGTTAGTCACACAAGATGTGTGACACTTGGCAGGGCTGGTGATGAAGGGTAGTTGCACGGTGAATGGGGTTGGTGGCGCCCAAGGCAGTAATTTCATTAATGTTTTGTGGGGTTGCCCTTTCAGGCCTTGGACAGTTATTTTTATTGTTGCTGACCGTGTATAGCTTGTTGGCAGATTGCTGATGTTCCCTCCTCGTGTGTAGTTAAGCTAGGATTACTTCATGATTTGTAATTGCATTTTTATAGCGTTTACTACTCCTAGTGAGGCGCTGAAGTGTTTTATGGTGGGCAGTACTACGCTGCTCCGTAACCCAAAGTTAGGTGTCATTGTTAGGGTGAATTCATGCAAGTAGAACATTTGAATAAATAGGGCAGATAAGGTTAGATATTGTGAGATAACGAGGAGGAGTTACACAGAGGAGAATTTATGCAAATAGGATGAGTAGATAGCCTTGAAAAGGTTAGATATAGCATGAATGGTTACTCGGGGAGTTTACGATTTGTAAGGAAGGGTATGTGATAGAGTACGGCACACTGAGGGGCACTAATGCACGAGGATGGAGCATTAAGAGGGTATCATTCAAATAGAAAGATCAGAGAAAGAATAATCCCTGACTATACATCATGGTAGAAAGATAGGGCAAAAGTTAATTGGGCTTTAAGTGGGATGAAAAAAGTGTGGGTTTTCTTAATGTGACGTGGCCTACATAATTAACTTGTAAACTAAATGTCTGGGATTCCCATAGTATGTCACCCGTCCTTTACTTTTGTGCTTCTTTGAGCTTTCTGTTATTGAATCTAGATGTATCACACAACTGACCTATACCTAAAGCCAGTCAGGACTGTTGGCTATAGCAATGGTTGTTAGCTGTTTGTTAAGATAAATCACTAACTGCAATGATTTTATTATAATTAATACTGACAATATTTCAATTGTGAGACTGTGAGTTGAATATTTTTGAGGCTTGTAGAAAGGGTAGTGGTATTCAGTGTGTCTCAATCACTCCTGCTATATTCAATCTATATTAGAAATGCAAACACTTTTCCCTCTACATCTCTATGTACGTATCTTACACCTAATTTCTTTCCACTTCAGCACCTCGTTTTTGCTATCTCCTGAATGCACTTCATCGCATCTCCTTCACCACCCCCAAAACATATAGTATACCCACTCATCTGTAAGCACTTCATTTTCTTTTACTTTCGCCTTGTCAATATTTTGGAAACTGTATACTTCTTTTGTCACACACATTTGCACAAAATCAGAATTGCAACTTGTTTACATGACCGTTGCTCTGTGCTCGGATGATCCTTTATATAATACCTTTTGACACACTCACAGGCACTGTAAGGCACAGGCACTACCTTCAACCTCTACTCCAGAGCTCTCAATCGTGACTCATTATAAACAGCCGGGGGCAAAGCAGTTTAAAGTATACTCTATGCAAGAGTAATATGCTACTCGAAAAAGTACAGCAACACAACGTCCAGGAAGCTAATACTCTTCGGGAATTAATGATTAAGCAAAAATTGATATTTAAACTGGAACTAAATCTTTGACATGGATTATGTTAACTTTTTTTACATTTATTGTTAACAATTCAATCAGTGTTTTTACCAGTATATTTAAGGACATGAGTTATAGGTATATAGGGCCTGATAGAGACCCGTTTGAATGTCAGTTTTTAGGTCTCGCCTTGCGTTGCGGCGCAAATGTGCTGCCATCACTTTGCGAGGCACTGTAGTGTGGTAGCTTCGTGGAAGCTCCACCCACTCTCTGCCCATTGGCTTTTGTCTTAAATGCTGCCTTCCGATAGGTTTGAGGCTTGTTAGTCCCTCCTCATTCATCATTTGTATCCTTCCACGCCTATTGGCCCCTTTACTCCTAACCCTATTTTCTTTCCGTTCTCCCCACCCCACTGCCCCCTTCCTCAGTCTGTGACTTCTCACCCCCTCCCCCACCCCCTCCCATTCGTGTTTTCTTGCCAGCCGGCACTTCCGTTTTCATCTTTATTATTGCCACCTTGAAATATGTGAGTTCAAGATGCGTGCTGTACAAAAACTTCTCATGTTTAATGAACTACATTTTAATGTTACTCTAAATATAATAAGACTGTAGGCAACATTCGGGGTATGCATGGCAACTGGCGCTTCTTAGTTCACAAATGGCATTGTTGGCGGGCGGGAGGAGCGGCAGTGTTTTAACTGAAGCTTAAAACAAGCACTTTTAATAACTTCCTCTCAATTCAGTGGTATAAACTTGTGTACTGAGGTGACGTGCTAAAGAAATGCACTTTTTTGAATTCTGAAAAGACATTATCGCACATTTACATCATGTTGACTGTATGATTAACATGCCAATTATTTTAACGGCTTGCCCACTGGCTCGTATATGCTTGGCTCGTCTCTGGCTGGCTCTACCTGCTAATTAATATATTGGCTCGCGCACCTCTAACAAAGAGAGATGAATGGATACACAACAGTGAGCCCGGTAGATGGTAGAGAAATAGACTGGTGCACACAACCAGACAAAGTCAGTCTCCATTACCTCACGTCAGAATCATCCTTTTCAATAACCTGGAAATCTGCCGGCAACTCCTGCATGCCCCAACCTCATCCCCCTCACCTATTCTTAGCAGAAGCAGCAGATTCTGAGCTGTGCCCTGCTGGTGCAGAGGAGCACAGCAGAGTTTCTAGAAGCGCTGGGATCCCTAGCCTCTCCGGGCGGGCACCTAAGCCTTCCGGGTGCCTTCACACTCAGGATAAATTAATACATTTTGTTCTGTGCTTTAGTCGCCCCTCTGTGAGCACTGTCTGTTAGATGGAGCTCTGTGTTAATAAACCCCTTCAGAGAGGTGGTTGTGTACAAACAAACAACAGCCACAATACCGTACGTTTTGAATGTGTCGTTAAATACCTGCTCATCGAGTACCTCATTGGCTGATCATTCCATGGCACCACCAAAATTACATTTAGACACATTTGCTCAACTGTAAAACACTTCCTTCTAGGGGTCATTTAACAACTCAGGGCTTTAGGGTTAGGTAACCTACTTTGGATGCTGTGTGAAAGAGTAAATACAAAAATTAATGCAATGAAACTAAGCAACTAGTACTGTCTAAAACACTGTGAAAACTGACACACATCCTGGCATTTTGTTTAGTTAATGTCGATTTTCCCATAGATGCGAGTAAAGTACTCTTGATATCTTAATGAAATCTGCACACTTTTAACTAATAGCACAGGACGACCTTTGACAACTAGGCAATGAATACATTTTCATGTACCCCCGAAGCCCCCCGCCCCCTTGGCAAACTTCATTGCCTCCCAGTATTTGGGGGATATCCAAGACGAAGGAGAGTGAGTCAAATAGTCTAGAAAATGAAAGAGAAACCGGGATTCTGGAGAAGTGTGGCTCAGGGGTTAGAGGCGGCAGACCCGGAAGCTGAGATCGGTCCTGGACCAGGGTTCAATTCCCCGCCTCGGCGGGTCTTGGGCTAAAAAAAAAAATTCCACGGACTCGATAATTCTCGCCCCGGTGCCTCCTTGACTCATGGGTTCACACTCTGCGACTCTGGGCAATAGCTTGCTTAATCTCCACAACGGCCCCTCGCGGCGGGATGCCTGACTTTCACCTTGTGGATACCCTGCTATCTCACAGGGGAATACCAGGACGGGTTCCCTAAGCAAGCGCCGGGAAACCCACAGCGGGTAGCTGTGCGCTATATAAATACATTTACATTCAGTCCCATGCTCCGATCGCGTTGGTTAGTCTGTAAGCACTACTTTTATTAATGAGTTTCGCATTAGTAAAGCACCACGGTGTGCATGTGTGGCGACACTGCACCCATGAGGTACGGGCCAAGCAATTGTTGACACAAGCCACTCTTTGCGTCTTTTTCAATATATTTCTTACGAAGTGCAGGACCTTTCCATGGGATTTGCACACTTCATACATTCACTCCAAAAATAAAATGTGTAGGTAAAACACATTGCCATTTACAACATCAATAGCTCTAACTCACAAAGCGAGACCTATTTGCATTTCAAATGCTTGTTAATTACTGCAAGGTCTCAGACCCAAGGGACCTGGCCCATTTAAATCCCTGACCTGTGGGCAGGTGATATATATGTTGCTTCTGTAGTTGCTCCATTTAGTAGTTAATTGTGTTGCCAGTCTGTCCTTTAGTTACATAGATGTTATTGACATTGTTTCATAGAGAAACAGCTTACAAAAGCAATGGCTGAAGTTAAATCAGGGTCCCCATTTGACCCATGCCCTCGCTTAATCTTCTCCCGGATCATATCGACTTTATGTCCTCATGTAACTCATCTATTCAACAAATCCCTGGACATTGCTGTATTCCCAGAAATCTGGAAAAAGGACCTTGTAGTCCCATTAAAACAAGCATTGAAAATGCAATAGGTCTCGCCTTTGATAAAGTTAAAGCCATTTGCTTTGCTAATGGTATTGTATAGCAAAGCCAATGGCTTTAACTTAATGAAAGGCGAAACCTATTGCAGAGAGGTTCCCATGGGAGGACGCATCTGGATCCGTCTCAGACACAGCGTGTGTTTACAGACTCTGAGAGAGCGCACGCACTCTGTACCCAGACTCCCACATAAACAGCAACATGAAGCTTAAAAAAACACAGAACGCGTCTACAAATATACCCGTATGTCTTCAATTCCAATAACGACTCACACTTGACTTGGCACACAGCCAAGTGTTGTGTTTAAAGTATACAAACAGGGTAATGTTTGTTTAGTGTGTGTTTTTTAGTGTGAGTGTGCAGAGCCCTCTTCCTCGTTAGTGTAGTGAACACACGCCAGTCGTGATTTCATTCATGCAAAGTAGCAGCGTGCCTTGCTCAACCAATGTGTACAATTCCGTACAGAGTCTGCACAATAAGGGAAATGTTTCTCCACAATAGTAAGTATCTTTGCTCAATAGAACCTTCCAGCGTTGTCACTGTGTCATTTACAATGCAATAGGTCTCGCAATGACATTATTTTGAGCTAATTGTAAATTACATTGTTTTTTTGTTTTAGTTTTCTTTTGTAAAACATAAATAAAAAGCATTGTGATGTAAAACGGCAATAGCTAAAATGTTGTAATGTTGTAAATAAATAAAGACAAGCTGGAGTCCATAGCCGAATACCATGACTGCCTGTCTTGTTACCACCTTGTGTATTTTATTCTACCATCCTGCACTTCCAGTCTCTTTAACAAATTTAGCAGTGGGTAAACCTACATAAGATCCCTAACTTTAATCATTTCCCAGAGCTCTACATTTTCTATGCTTTGCTACAGGAACATGTGGGGGTAATGTATTCCCAGTGGTTTATTATTTGTGAATTTCGGTGGAGTGTGTGCTGTGTGCTTTAACTTGGATGTTTTAACGAATACCCGCTCTTGGATGACCCCAGCAGCCTCACATTTCAGGATTCATTAAGTACTACAAACTTTGTATGCTCCTGCGTTTGTCCACTCTTCGCAGACCCTTCCTGTCCAAGTCACGTGCTCCAGTCATTAGCGTGGCATCGTTTGAACTGCCTGTCGATACACGGTCTTTACCCAAGAATTCAGGGTCTTAAACTAGAGGCACAGTCCAGGGACAGATGCTATAAAGTGAGAGAGTGCAGAACACAAATAGCGCCAAACTCTGGGTGCGCAGGGGGTGCTTCTCGGCAGGCAGGTCCTTTTTAAAGAGCTATGTGGCTCGGTGCACAATGGTGGCCAGAGAGAGCTGCAGACGGGAGCTATGTGTCCGCCCCTATTGGCAGGCAGAGCACGCATACACACACACAGACACACACAACGGTGCAGCCCTGCTAGCACAGCAGCGTGCTCGTGCAGTGGGCGGTGTTGTGCTTGGACTGTCTGCACAAACACAAGGGCAGATGAAATTTAAAAAAAAGTACTGACTGTCTCGTCGACACTGCGTCCTGGCGGCAACGGGACGCCCCGGTGCCTCCGCAGGCGTCACGTCCCCACGGGACTGCACACTGCTGCATGCAGCCACTGCCTCTCCCTCCTGCAGCGCTGGCGATGCGACCTGATGCGCGGCATCCATCCCATGCTGAGAGTGTGAGTCCCTCGATGCTTGCTGCCCCTCTGGCCCGGGTCCAACCACCCCCGCCAACGCTGATGATTTTCATGCGCAGGCTCCGCTCCCTGAATTCACAACCGGCTAAGAGGACATGTTGCACTTAGAAAGCTCGAAGCTTTCTCGCAGTTGCGGTATGAATACTGCGGCAGTGAAATGCGAGTGGTGAACTCTATTGCTGCACTGAGGGCTCACGGCGACTGAGTCCGGACTTTTCTCATTGACACTGCAGTCCAGGAACATGCCTCGCAGAGCAGCGCATGTCTCAACCTAAAAAAACAAGCACTCGAAAAAAAGTTTAAATAAATAAACTGAGCGCGGTGACCCTAAATCGGGTGCCTCGCTCCGAAATAAAATAAACCAGCACTGGAAAACAAAACCCAAGGCACATTAAATAAGTGCGGCCGAGCTAGGCACGAGCCGATACAAATAAAAACAAGCGCAACCAGAGACGATAACACTGACAATGTAAAGAAAAGAGTGCGTATTGTCTTTTAAAGGACCGTGTGTAAAGCCGCCAGTAAAAGATCAAATCCCGGAGGGCGGGGCCAAAAGCGGACAGGGTGGCAACCATCAGTGTAATGATTGCCTCCGGTGCAGTCATTACACTGTGTTTTGCGTCATCCATGACGCAAAACGTCACGCACCAATCAAAATTGGAAGCGGAGCCGGGACACGACTTCTGGAATCGTATCGATTCCAAGAAGCCCTCGTATAACGAGAGCAGCGCATGTGCTGCTTTCGCCAGGCCGAGACCTAAAAAAGCAGGCACGAACGTCCATAATCCGGCAAACTACCGACCAATCTCCCAGCTCTCGTATCTATCCAAAGTAATGGAGAAGCTGGTTAACAAACAACTGTCCATCTATCTTGAAACCAACAAACTCCTGGACCCAACTCAAACTGGCGTCCGAGCCACCAACAGCACCGAAGCCACACTCCTGGCAGTCCTAGATAATCCCCGCCCTGATCCTATTGGACTTGTCGGCGGCCTTTGACACGGTCTCGCATAGCATATTACTGAGCACCCTACATGAAAAGGGTATACATTTTAAAGCCCTTCAATGGTTCAGCTCCTTTTTAAGCAACAGAACACACAGTACAAATTGGCCCTTTCGCCTCCATGGCGTCCCGAAGGGACTCTCCTTGAGCCCCACCTTTTTAATGCCTATTTATCTTCTCTGGCTAAAATAAGCAAAAAAATGGGGATTCAGTATCTGCTCTTATACGGACGACGCATAACTGCTGATAGCCCTTGAAGAAAGGCACGAGGACGCCAGGATTAAACTGAATAACTGTCTCTCAGAAATGGCGGGTTGGATGTTGGACCATTGTCTGAAATTGAACGCTGATAAGTCAGAGATCCTACTCTTTGGAGGATCCCACCTAATCTGGGATGCAACTTGGTACCCCCAATCATTAGGATCTACACCTGCACCCAAACAGGTCGCAAAAAACATGCGCATTCTTATTGACAATGCTCTAACCATGCAGGACCATGTCCGTGCACTGTGTGGGAAAAGCTTCGCTACATTAAAACTCCTAAAAAGGCTCTTCTTACGGATTCCCCTGGAATGTATGAAAACCATCACATAGGCCTTGCTCATAAGCAAACTGGATTACGGTAATGCGCTCTTCGTGGGCATGGCAGACTACCTGTTCTCTCGTCTGCAGGTAATTCTGAATGCGGCCGCTAAGTTGGTTTGCAACAAAAGCAAGTATAGCTCAGCATCAGAGTGCATGAGGGAGCTCCATTGGCTGCCTGTGCGCCATGCTCACAAAGCCCTACATCATCACGGCCCTAGAATCCTACAAGACAACATCCAATTCTATGCCCCTACACAGAATTTAAGGTCATGCAACCAGGCATGGGCAAAAACCATGCACATTAAGAAAGCCAGGGCAGGGGGCCGCTCCGTCTCCCATCTGGCAGCAACTCACTGGAATGAACTACCTCTAGAACTTCGTCTTACCGATGACTACATGTCATTTAGAAAGAGGGCTGAAAACCCATCTGTTCCCCAGGGTTTAATTACTGACACAGAGGCATCTAACATCACTTCACCCTCACTCAGGTTCTCGCTGTCGTAGCGCCGGGATATCCACTTCGGATTAATGTTGCGCTTATAAATATATTGTTTGACTCTATACTTTTTTTTAATATGAGGTACTGAGTAACGTTGTGTGCCCAAACAACTGGCCCTTTAGGGTTGTTTTATAGAATTCCAAGGAGTGGGCATTTGTTTGAGACAGATGCATGGATGGTAAGTTTCTAGGGGGATGGGGTTCTCTGTGGCATTATTAGGGGTTGTTTATGAACGTCTTCTGCTAATTTAGCTCTTCCTTGATCTTAGAGGGTCTTGGAAGGTTATTGGGGCTGGAATGTCACCTGCATGAGTTGCAGTTGTGTCTCCTATCCTGCATGCCCAAACTGCATACCTGTCACCCTAGTCTTTTATTTTGGTCTTGCCACACACTAATCCTGTGTGCGGGCATTGACCTAAGCCCAGTAATTTGAAATTTTGTAATTAGTCCTAAAGCCAGATTCTTTGGTGAGGAAAGAGAAGACAGGCTTTCTTTAGAAGTGCCAGAGCTTTCTCCGATAAATTGGGCTATATATGACTTTGACGGCAGCTGTATCTGTTGTTAAGGAAAGGAGTCCTTTAATGGAGCACTGATTCTTGTCTCTCTTCCTGATCTCTGTGAGAAGGGATCATAAAAGCCTGCTCTCGCTTATTTATACTTCTGTGGTGGGTGCTCCACCTGGAGACTGCGCTGTTGGGAAAAGCATCTTTGCAGACAGAGGCCTTGCCTGCAAGATGGCCTGGAAGAAACACATGAAAGGGGAATCAACCCAAAGCAGTACCAATGGAGCAGACCTGGAATACACACCTCTGTCTGTCAAATTGATATAAAGGTGGGAGATCAGGACTAATCGTTGTTGTGTTCTCCTCTACCAAGGAGTGGGTACTCCACAGAGAACTTGGGGACAACTACTCAACCACGGGTTGATGTTGCACTGACAGCCAACTCCCCAGAGGTGAAGGAACATCACCTGGAGTCTGATCTGAAGGAGGAATTGCTGGCCTGTCTTGGGTACCAAGTCATCCAGCTTGTGAGGGTGGGAAGGAAGTGCCAACCCTGCAGTAGGTACAGATTGTGATAGGGACTGCTATAACTGTCCGTGGCGTAGGGTCTTTCCAGCAGAGACTCGCTAAGCAAGTGTGCTGAAGGACTTGCAGTACTACCGGTTCAGGTAGTGCAGTCTTTGTCAGTTATCCCTGTTGGAGCTGCCAGGCGTGGTCTGTCTATGCAGTAGTTCCGACTGAATCCAGGATAAGCCCCTGCTGGTGGCCTTGTGTCCCACAAGTGGACTGCTTGACGGCGGCACTGCTAATTTTGACGTTTGGTCTGGACCAGTCCTGAAGAATAAGTGACCCGAGAAGTTCCCCTTGGGTGCCTTGTGAAGATTCAAGCTTATCTCCTTGTGGCACTGTGTGTCGAAGATGAAGTCTGGCTTCCGCTGCTCCCACGAATCATTATCTGCAAGCATGTTGCTCTCACTCTCAAAAAAGAAATGCTAAGTACTCACTGGAGTATTGGCGTGAGCTGTGCCGTGAATCAAGTACCCACTTCACTGCAGGAGTAAGCCATGATCTGCAGCCCATCACCCGGATGAGGGCCCCAGACAGAAGGCTCCTCTCCTGCCTTGTCCCAATGAGCAATGTGCTGCACGGCTGGCTGCCACGCAGCCCCAGAGAAGGCTGCTGTGTGCCTCCTGATGTCTTCCTCTTTTGGTTGAGATCCCACAGCTGCAGTAGAGCCAAACGTGACCCATTGCTGCTGCTGTTAACTTGGTGAGTGTGAATGCAGGTACAAAACAGGGGGGCCATGAGCGCACCCATATATCTACCGCAAACTCTGAATGAGGAAAGGGGGAACCCAGTTGAAGTGCACAACCCATGAGATGAGGCAGAGGCGACAACAGTTCAGGCCCCTAGAGCATAAAGACTTGCCCCTGTGAATCTGGTATTTGTGCATATTGAGTGTATAGTGAAATTCTTTGTTTTTTGTGTAATAAAGTACTTGTCTTTTCTACAAAGAAAACCTCTAGGCTGGACATTGATCTTATGGCGCTGCTATTGGGATGGTATTTATTAGTGCGCTTTAGTAAACACCACACTAACCTCCCTGAGAAGCTTGTGACTGCTCAACCTGTGCTACTACTAAGAGTTAAGTGTGGAAAGGCTGTACTTGGTTTGCAGCTATAGTAGGGTAAACACTAGGACAGCAGTGGTAAAAGGCCTCAACCCCCACGGTTGTGGCCCAGTAGCCTTTGATGCTTTGTAGCCTCCTAAATAGGTTCTGACAGACGGTATCTGACTGCAGCCAGAAATTGAGCTCAAGTGGTGTCTTTGTTGGTTCACACCTAGACTATAATTATCCATTTGAACTCTAGTTGATTTTCTGTGGCTCTGATTTTTGCAGGTAGGGAACTTCTTAGTTTTCCAGCTTGAGCGGGGAAAGTACTCATTATTGGTTTTCTTCCGGTAAGCAGGTATTAAGCGTGGTGCCTGTATGGGGAGTAAGTTCCAATGTTGGGTGTATTTTGTGTTTTTTGCTTGAATGGATTTTGGTTGTTTGCTATTTATAGCTTTTTTTGTGCTGATCAGTAGTTTGAAAGATGATCTGCTTGCAATTGTGAGGCAGAGTAGAGCCACCAGAGAGATGTGGGTTCATATATTTACATCTAGAAGTAGTCCTGCTGCTGAGTTTTAGATTCCTTGTAGCCTTTTGATAGTTGACAGTGGAATGCTGTGCTTAAGTCCAATATGATAGTCAAATTTTGAAAGGACGAATGATGATGTTGCTTGTACCTTTTTGAGGAAATCCAAGATGTGGAAATATGCATCTAAGTTCTTTCTTTCACAATGTGGAAAGTTGATTGTGACATCCATTTGTAGTGTCAAAAAAGATAACGTCATTTCATTTGTCTTCAGTTTTTTTGATGGTGGTCCTAATTCATTTGGCCAGAAAGATAGAGGGTCATGATTTTTCCATTCACCCAGGTCAGTATTTCAGTTTTCGAAATTCAGCTTGGTGAATCCACTGCATCAATTGATTTATGGCTAGGAAGGAGATGTTAGATTTTAATGTTACAAGGGGTTTCCAGTTTGAAAATTCTGCTTTCATAGTTGTACTAGATTAGTTTGAAACTGTTGATAAGATTTAGTATTGGGTTCATAATTGCATTAAAAAGTAGAGTGCGGTGATAGATTCTTGTTTAATTCCCATGTTTATTTAGTAAGGAGTTAAAGAGACATTCTGTGTCCTATCCATGTAGGATCTGTTATTTAGATAAGAGGGCTTCTAGTTGAGAGTGATGCTGTCTAGACTGATTTTGTATTTTTCATTCAAATACTTAATGTGTCAGGGTGTACTGTTTCAAAAGCTGCCGAAAGGTCCAGGAGTAGTAACACAGCTACACCATTGTTGTCAGCTCTTTTTTTATAGGTCATCCCACATTGCAATCATTGCATATTTCATCCCTCTTCCTGGTCAGAATCATGTTTGCTAGCCTGAGAGTAGTTTGTTTTCTTCTATGAATTCTGAGATCTGGCGAAAGGCTGCAGTCTCTTTTACTAAGGCAAGGTACATTGGAGATTGATCTCGAGCTGTTGATGTCTTACCGGCTCCAAGTTGTCTTTCTTAAGCAATGGGTGTATGTATGCCTTCTTTAATATATCTGGGAAAGTTTCTATTTATATACAGTTATTGTTAATATTTCTGGCTGGCATAGATGGAAGATGTTGATCAAATTTTCTTAGTAAAATGTAACCAACTGGGCTGCTAGCTCCAAGTAGGGCTTCACATGCTGTCATTTCGTGAAGACTGATATAGATTATTTATTTGTTGGGATTGTTTGACTGTATAATGGAGAACACTTGTTTCTCTTGGTTGCTAGATGAGAATCAGGGGCGTGTGCTTTGTTTTGATAATGCTTAGCCAGTTTATTGTGGATGTTTTGTGCAAGTGGGGAGGCGGATTTGATGGTTCTCTGGATTGTGATTATTCTTTTAAATTGTATGGAGTTCCTTTGCTGGGCATTTGGCATTATCGATCCTGCTTGAGTAGTCGGTTTTTTTTTTTTTTTTTTTTTTTTAATGTCTCCTTTGAAATGATTTGTACATTCTGGGTATGTGTAGGTGCAGTTGTCTTGAGGGTTCTCTTACTTGAGCCACCTGCATTGAAGTTTTGAGATTAGCCTTTTTATCTGTTACAGCTCTTCCTGCATCCAAGGGGCCACCAACTTGTTTTTGCCTTGTTGAGAAGTTGTTTTTGGTATTAACATGTCAGTGGTTGAGGGTTTCGCTTCCTAGGGTTTCAATTTCACTCCAAAGGAGGTGGAAAGATAATTCAAACAACCAATAGCATGAGATGAAAGAGACCTACTTCTTTGGGTGGAGCCAAAGTCCCCTCTACGTCCATTTAAAGAATTGGGGAAAATTGGAGAGAGCTGAGCTCACAAGCCAGACCTAAGAGTGGTCTTTTGCATGAGGGTTTTGTACAGCCCTTGGTACATGACTTATTTTGTTACAGTAATGTATAAAACACAGAAGATTGAAAAGGGAGGGCAGTGTAGACAGGTCTTGGACTTGTGACCTTCAGACTGCCCACAAATTCCCTACAGTAGATGCATAAACCCCATGATCCATTTTTTTGGATGCACATTTTTAGGCAGCACACTGCAATCTGAATTGCCTTTTTGGAGTTAGTAGAACATGTTGTTGCCCAAGTTTGTAACTGAACTGTCATTCATCTTCTCTCAGGCTGACACACGGTCATATGCAGCGCTCTACAAAAAACCCAAATAAATAAAATAACTCAATAGTACTCCTGTTGTCAACCTGAAAAAATGTCACCCAGGATCGATACCATTTAACCATGGACTTAAGGTCTTGTACAGATGTGATTAATATGGACCAAAACACCATACTTTGGTAGCAACATTCAGCTTTAGTTTTGATGTGGTGGGCCCCTCAAAACAGGGTGACCCAGTCCAACAACACGTGCTCCATTTCTCTTGCAACAGTCAAAGCTACTTTCTGCCCCATCCTAGAGACATCCAGGTGCCATAAAATGTATCTAGATCTATACATGTCTTGTGTCTGTTGTGGTCTGGGTAGACTAGTTGGGTAATTATGTTGTTTATGACTGTCGGTGACTGGGCGTCCGTATGGGAAGTATAAGAATTCTCCCTGTGACCTGCGAATGAGATTGGAAGTGGTGGTTTATAACTAAGGCTCCGAGTTTTCAGTTTTTACAGATAAATACGGACACAAAACAATGTGTTTCCTGTCTGTATTGATTTTTCAAAGTGGAAAAATACTGACAATTGTGATTCTTGTGAGAGAATCTCCATGTTGTCTTTCGTGAAGAGATAGACATATGTAGAGGTTAAAAATCAGGATGAAATTTCCTTAAATACAGGCACATGTTAACATTTATTTTTAGTATAACACTAATATGTAACTGTGGGTGTTGTGTTTTGTTACACGTGGCTGCTTAATTTGCTAAAACGGAACAGGCATCCACGTCTAAGAGTTAAAACATGTGAAAATATACCATTTTACGACTCTATTTATTCGCTAAACACAAAATAAATAAGGATTAATACCTATAAGATGGCCACAAAATAAATATGGATGAATACAGACGGAATTATTGAAACATTAAATGCCATTAAACCGTGAGCTCTAATTACATCTTATTGTTGGGATGTGTAATTTATCATGGTGCATGCTATGGGTGGCTGGGAGAAGACCGCATTCTTGTAGGTAATTTTAGCTACTAATAGGTTGTCTTGGGTATTATGGTCCAGTGATAACTCCTCCATCTTGTGGATAAGGCATTAATTCTCCTTTCCATGTTTGATGAAAACGAGGAAGCCCTGGAGTTTAACTATTCCTTTCCTTTCTAATGAGTATGGTGTCTAAGCCACTTCCTCCTGCAAGTGAGAGATTCCTCTGACCAGTACTTCAGTGATTTTTATGCCAGAGAGAGTAGGTGGTCTCTTAAGAAATGACTGCTCAGTGAGCTCAATCATAATGCATTGTGAGGGATCCCTCAGTGTTCACTGTCTTGGGTGTGTTTCCTACTGTGGGTGCCTTCCAGACAGTGATTCAGTTATTTCACCCTTCTTAGGGAGACCTGATGCTTTGGATAGTTTGCTAGTGAAACCACCTCTCGACTACTGAAGGCTTGTATTGTCCTGAGAAACAGTAATTTTTTTCTGGCAATGGTCTACTTTGAGCAGGTGGGTATATCCTCCTAGCAGATGAAAGAATTTCCTGGGCAGAACATTATTAGATCTTCATGCTGCAGAAGGGATCCCTTGGGCTATGCAGTATCAGCAATTCTTCCTTTTGGCTGGTCTGGAGGTATCTTGAGTCATAGCTCTGTGATTTGTGTTTAGCATTTCTTATGGCTTATAAGGGTATCTCTTAGGAAGTGACTCAGTAAGATTCCTTTTGCCAGGTTGCGGGTCACTGACACCTCGGTCATTAGGTGTGCCTTCTCATCTTGGCTGACTTTCATTTGGATTGTATGTCGTTAATTCTTGCCTATGACTGTTCAGAAGGTCCCCTGGGCAGGAAAATATTTTTTTCCCTGAACATTTGGTGTGTATTGGGAAAGCAAAGTCACCTACATGGTAAAAGGGCGCATGCCCTTGACCGGAGTCCCTGACTGGACGTGAAACTGGCAGCTTAACTTTTTATATAAGCCCTGATGTTCTTGCTAAAATAGGATGTATGCAGAGGCCTAAGCCTGTTGCTGGTACTGCAGAGCCCTGAACCTGTTTTGTGACCTGGAGTGCAACATCAAGCATGTCCTCATAATGGACCATGCCCTGGGCGAATCAAATTAAGTTGCGGTTTCAGCATTTACTATGTTTTGTCAATCTTTAGTATTTAGGCCTTTGTGTCAGAATGTGGTCTACTGATGCCTCTCATGTAAAGTTCAGCTGTTACCTGAAATCCAGAACCTTGTGCTAACCTTCCTTGTGCTGTGTGTGTGCAGCACATGTATAATAGCAGGACTCTGTATGTGGCATGAGTCTGTGTACTGGAACCAGTAGAATTGATTTTGGATGACCGTTTCTTGGTTAGCAGGGCACAAGATGGAGTCAGAGAACAACTTGCTCTGACAATGCAAGTGTATTGCCTGCATTCTGTTGACCGGGCGAAGGAGACCCTGACACCGAAGCGAGAGAGAGAGAATGAGCAGAGGGTTTCCCTTAGAATGAGATTAAATTGAGGGAGTGTCATGTTATCATTGGGCTACAGATTAATTCTTCCAGCGCAATAACTTTTGGTAGATGGTAAGGGCAGGACTGCAGTTTATGTTGTTGTCTGAGGAGCAGCCAGAAAGCTATATTTGGAAGGGAACCAACCCAAACTGGTTTTGAAAACTTAGACAGTGTATCCACATTCGCTGCCTGAAAAATGTGTAAAAAAGTGGGATCCAACCCACCACACCTGATCCCAGTTTGAGGAACATGCAGAAGTTGCTGAGTGCCCTAGAGAGAGAAACTGCAGCAGACCCACGTCCTGAAGATCTCGCTGAACAGCCCCCAAAGTAGACCATGTAGTGAAATCAAGTCACAAAGTCATCTTGTCTGACCAGCAGCCCTGTGATGCAAGAAGGCTTGGTGCTGCTACTGCCTATACCCAAGATAATCCAGAGTAGGAGCTGCAGTTGCCACCACACAGAAGTTAATTCTGTCTGGAGTTCACAACTTCCTACAACATGCACCCGTTGGATTGCAGCCTGGAGGCCACATATGCCAGGACAGGCGCCCCCTGAGTAGGATTGCTTTCCTACTCCTTTGCCGCAGGAGCACCATCCAGAGAAGGGCCTATTTGCACTGGCCGACCGCGATAGCATTAGCCGCGCAAACAAAAGACTTAACTAATGCACAGATTGTGTTCTGTAGTGGGAACAGTCGCTGCTACCTATGTGAGGGTTTTTTTATGGGTATGAAATGTTGCAACTGAATTGCAACTACTCCGAGTGTGTAGATACCTGGTGTGCTGCATCTTTGCCTATGTATGTTTAGGCGACCTCTAGACACTAGAGAAACAACTAGTATTGGAAGGCAGCACTTTAGTGGGTGGAGTCACCTACTTTAGGATTGAAACCAAGCCCCATAGAATTGTAATATTACATTTTGCTTTCATTATGAAATGTTTTGTTTTTGGACAATGCAATTATTTTGTTTGTTGTTTGGCAGTTGAATTCTGGACTCCGACTCCCCATGTTACCTCATTAAGAAGCCTTTGACTGAGGGGCGTGGCTAGCAGCCGGCAAGAATGGGGGCCGCCTAAGCGAGCTCCGATCCCCGCATGTGTAACTGACCGATCCTGTGCCATCCAAGCTCCCCGAATCGCGGTGTTTGGGGGGAGCTAAGACACACAACGGACCCGCGGGCAGCCTCGCCCCTGTTGGTGCCAAAGATTTGAACCCGGGAACCCCCGAGGAATCACCTGAGGCGGCGGTGGCGCTGGCCTGGGGAGCGAAGGCGGACGCCGGGGAGGAAAGAGGATCTGGGCGGCGCTGGTGGGTCCCGAGGCAGGCGCGGGACCCAGCCATTGCCTGAAGCGGTGGAGGAGATTCAGCGGCAGAGTGCGCGACGGCCACGCAGGCAGCATCGGCGGCGGTGAGTTGAGCGCCGGGTGGCCTGTGCCCCAAATCGAGGCCCCGGCTTCTTGGCCTGGTCGGTGGGGCCTGCCCCCGGCCTGCCTCCAATCAGAGCCCACAGCATAGGGTACTACACCACCCCTCTGCTCCCTGGTTACCAGCTACAAGAGGCGATTAGTACCGGGAGCCCCCACAGTAAGGACACTCAACACCGGGAATAGTAGGGGGGCTAACTGCGCTACATCAGCAGTCCCGGCCTAAGGCGTCTCCGGTTGCCGAGATGCGAAGTGGAAGACTCGGCGGTGGAGTGGAGGACAACCGCGAAGGGTGGAGGGTGAGCGCCGGGCGGCCTGCGCTGTTCATCGGAACCCGGCTGTTGGGCCTGTGAGTGGAGGCTTGCTCCTGACCTGTCCTCAATTGTTGTGGCTGGACCTCACGGAGCTGCCGGACACGTATGCTTCCTTGGACAAGGGATTGAGCCCCGGAGAGACCCATGGAATGAGGACACACACGTTGGCAGTACTAGACCTGAGGCGAGGAGGTAGACCTGCGGCACGCCGGGGATCTTGACCGGCAGTAGCGCTTGAACCGGGGTGCTCGGCCACCGGTGAGAGATACAGGCTGCGAGTGTGCCGGAAAGATATGTATGCTTGGAGCGGCTGTGGGCTCGAGGGCTGAGTTTGGTGCATTGTGACTAATGTGGGCCATGCACCACTTACCTTGAAAGCGGGTTGGAGAGTGAAACTGCGAAGGTTCACCCAAACATCTCGGAACCTGAGGCCAACAGATCTGCAAGTGGGTGATACGGATGGCCCTGAATCGCAGGGTACGCCACTGAGGGCTAAACGGCCGACCTATCATCCAGGCGCGAAGCCCTACCAGCGTCGAGACGACATTACCAGCCTGGGCTGCGGAGGCGGAGGGACCGACGGGGGTCCCGAAGGCCCGGGGGCCACGAAAAAGGAAGGAGAGTACTGTGCAAAGCAGGCGGGCGAGAGGGGCCGTGTCACCTGGTAGGTCTAAACGGGCGTCTGCTGTAGCTTAAAAATGAGACTGAGATAACGTCTATGCAGGTTCTTTATTCGTTATCGTTACAGCCAATACTACGTGAAGTCTCAAGGGGTCCGATTCTCCCTGTTCCGATGGTTCCCTGATCGGGAGGCTTCCTCTTCTTCTGTCCTAGGTGGAATCGGTAGCCTTCTCTCGAGTTCCCCCAGATGTCTGTGGGCGTCTTCTCCCGGGCTGGCTCTGTCTACGCTGTTCTCCTGGGAGAGCCACACCTCTTCTGAGGGGTGGCTGGGCGAGTCGCCGTAACGTTGGCCTCCTGGCTCTCCTTCCTCCGGTTGTGTTCTGCAGGTTCGAGTCTGTTGAA
The DNA here is from genome assembly GCF_964204655.1 of Triturus cristatus. Taxonomy (NCBI): domain Eukaryota; kingdom Metazoa; phylum Chordata; class Amphibia; order Caudata; family Salamandridae; genus Triturus; species Triturus cristatus. Next base: position 994,539,831 of record NC_140580.1, read on the forward strand.
CGGCTTTCTCGGCTTCTCTTCCTCTCTCCGCGCTCGCTGCTCTCTCGGTCTCTTCCGGGTTTCCCGGCTCTCCGTGGGCGCCCTCCTCTTTTCTGCTGACATCACGCTCTCTCATTGGCCTGGCTTCTTCGTCATCACTGGAGGGGCCGTCCTCGTCCACGGGTCGGTTCCAGTTAAAGGAGACGCTGCCCCTTTCCTCGTCCTCCGTCCTCCAGTCAGATCTTTCCTTATGATGCGGACCAGCCTGGGAGAGGGAAGATAGTTCAACACGGTCAGCTGTTGGTATCCACCAGTCTATGGGGTCCGTTTCGGTCTCGAGGTGAGAGCGCTGGTTCCCTCGGGGTTCCCGGTTACAGGCCGTCGCGACTTTAGCCTCAACCTCGGGTGAGGAAGGCGAAGCAGACTAGTCTTTACTGTGATCACCTCTGTTCATGTGCGGAGACCTGGACGCCCTGGATGGGATGGGACTGAGAGTAATAAGAAATCGATAACACGGCAGGAGACAGCAGGACCCCACCGGGGGTGACCCAGGTTCGCGAATTGGGTTCTACTAAACGTAGGAACCAGACTCTTGATTTGCCCTGGCGGAGTTGCCCCGCATCAATGGCGACGGGAGGCAGAGGGACCAAAGCTAACGCACAGAAGCAACTGGCGAAGTTCGCTTGGTCCAAAACAGGCGACATGACTGAACCACCGCCAACGGAGGAAGACCTGTCACAAGCCAGTCCCAAACAGGGGACAGAGCCGACGCTGCATGATGTTATGGCAGCGATAAATGGAATGCGTGCCTCATTGGACTCTGCAACAGTGGAGGTGTCCCTGATATGGGCGAATCTTCGGAAAATGGATGAGAAGGTCCAAGAACTCAAGACGGTGACTGGCGCTTTACAGACGGACACATCGCAGCTGCAGGCTCAAATGGCCGATATGCAACAGAAACAAGACCGAATGGCGCAGCAGCTTGATGATTATGAAGGCCGCGCGCGCCGCAACAATGTGCAAATTTTGGGAGTTCCGTAACGGGAAGAGGGGCCGGCGGCGGACCTCTATGTGGCGGAACTAATCACCCAGAAACTTAAACCTAAGTCCTTGTCCAGTTACTTCTCAATCGAAAGAGCACACAGAGTGCCCGGGGGCCGGCCTAAACCTGGGGCTCCCCCGCGGCCGATTATCGACAGAGTATTCAACTATCGAGAGAGACATCATCCTACAGGCGGCCAGGACTGGTCCCCCACTGAAAGTTGGCAACAGCGAAGTGGCCTTTTTCCCGGATTTCACTGCCAAGGTGCAGGCCCAACGACGCAGCTTTCAGGCAGTGAAGCGGGAACTGCGGGACTGGGAAATCAAATATGCGATGTTGTACCCGGCAAAACTGAGGGTGGAATCGGGCGGGACAACTTGGTTCTTTGAGTCCCCGGAGGAGACCTGGGACTGGATTGAGGGTAAGGCCAGACCTGGAAGCCAGAGACGAGATCGCACTAGTAATTCAAACCGACCAACTGGGGGCCGTCAGAAACCGTCCACATCCAGGCCCCCGGAGTGGGGGGGGCCAGCTGACGGACCAGTAGAGACTAATCGAGGAGAGACATGCAAAGGAAGACTCCCCGCCGACCCGCACATGAGATGGGGGGGGGGGGGGGAAGGTAACAAGTAGAACAATACCCGCGACAAGACATTGTATGAAGTCATAGACACTGGGGGTTGAGGGCGGAGCCTTACGAAAGGGGACTATCTAGAGTCTTGATAGTTATTATTAACGGATGGCAAAGCTAACTATTGTGATATGAGCATGCTAGGGTTGGAACTGCTGACCCCGCGAATTTTTCGCAACCTAGGGGGGGTGAGAGGCACTCTGCCATGTTGGGGAGTGGGTAGTTTTAAATCCACTGGCAGGGGGGCAGGGAGGGGGAAAGGTAGGGGGGAGAGGGAACAAGGAGGGAGTTGGCAAGGTTTTGGATTTGTTGATTTGCAAAAGAAAAAGTTTGAGTATAGATAGTTCTGGGCAGGGGAATTGGCAGCTATGCGATACCTACCAGCTAGACCCCTGCAGCAAAGGGGGTAACATACCTACACATGGGCAGCCGCTGTGGTTGGGGGGCTGTCGCTGGCTTGACCAACAGGGGGTACGTGCTGACTCCCTTCCACCGCACAGAGTTGAGTGAGCGCAGCAGTATGGCAGTGTCAAGGCACCCGATACCAATCATGTTACATGCACTGCTGATGATCCGCAATATACTGCTTATTCACCTTTTCGATGATTGGGGGTGACATGGATGTGTCGCTTTCCATTCTTACCTGGAATGTAAATGGGATGGGGGACAAAATAAAGCGAGAAATAGTGCAGCAATACCTAAAACGCCAATCTCCAGACGTGGTGTTATTACAAGAGACACACTTAGTTGGGAATAAAAGCAAAGCTCTTACGCGATGGGGATATAAACTCTTCGTGCACGCAGAATACACCACTGGCTCCCGAGGAACGGGTATTCTAATCAAGAAAAACTTGGCCCTGATTGTACACAAGATATGGGCTGACCCTCGAGGTAGATTTGCTGTGGTGGAGGCTCCGTGGGAGGGGAGAGCATTGAATATAATCTCGTTATACCTACCACCGGCACTAGGTAGAGAAGCCCTAGCAGACTTGGGAAAGATATTGACCGGTCTCCCGGCGGGCACCCTGATCTTGGGCGGGGATTACAACCTCACACTGACGACACAACTGACAGACACCCACAGAGACCCGGGGTCAAACCAAATGGGCTCATGACAGAATTTACAGATGCTATGGGCCTCATAGATATTGGACGCGAGACCCACCTAGCCACACCGCAGTTTACCTATTACTCAAATGCACACAAGAGTTCATCTCGAATTGATTACTTCTTGACCTATGCAGCTACACTAGGGGGTTTCACACAGCCTAGGGTTCTGCCGAGAGGCATCTCAGATCACTCCCCGGTGTGGATCGAATACACACACTGGGAACGACAGCCTCGTACAACGATTGCAATAGACCCATGGTTGCTAAAAATACCTGATATTAAAGAAGACCTGTGCATGCATACCAAAAACTACTTCGACGATAACGTAGGGTCGGTAGACTCGGCCCGTACCATTTGGGAGGCATTCAAGGTGGTATTGAAAGGGTGGGCCTTGGCACTAAAAATGGGCTATATACGCAATAAACGCAAAATAGTACTCCAGTTAGAGGCCGAGCTTCAACACTGGGAAGCTGAATATGCCACCAATCCCGTAGACGATACACTGCATCGTCTCTCACTCAAACGAGAGGAGTACAAACTAAAGACGAGGGAGCATATGGTGACCAAACACCTAAATATGCAGCACAGATTATACGAGTTGGGGGACAAGGCGGGAAAGACATTAGCGTGGTTGGAGAAAAGGGATCAGGGGGATAGGTGAGTGCAGAGACTAGTAGTGCCTACCGGCAAGACGGTTACACACCCCAAAGACATACCAGAAGCGTTCGTAAAATATTTCGAGAAGGTCTATTCTCCATCTACCACATACACAGCAGAGGACTCCCGTCGGCTCCTCGCCGATAGCGACCTGCCCACCCTTTCTCAACAAGAGAGAGACACCCTTGATAGAGACCTCACTGATGATGAACTCCAGAAAGCCAATGCCCAAATCCATTCAGGCAAAGCGACTGGACCTAACGGCACCCCTATTGAGTTTCTAAAAGTGACGAGCACTCAGATAGCCCCACACCTTCGGGCCATGTACAACGAAAGTTATGTCACAGGTCGGCTTCCACCTGATCAACGTTTAGCTACCATAGTAGTAATTCGCAAACCCGGAAAGCCTGGGGACCAATGTGGGTCGTATAGACCAATTTCCCTGATTAGTGTGGAAGCTAAGATATTGGCGAAAGCACTGGCCACAAGGTTGGGTACGGCCATCTCTTCCCTAGTCCACCCGGACCAGTCCGGCTTTATGCCAGGAAGGAACACAACACTAAATATCCGTCGTCTCCATAATGTGCTGGCTCGACGAAACTACTTAGAGGAAGACGCGGCGATCCTATCATTGGACGCCTCCATGGCTTTTGACTCTATAGAACGGCCATATCTATTTGAGGTACTAGCGCGATTCGGATTTGGTCCTAAGTTTTTGAAGTGGGTGCAGCTACTCTATGAGGATATACAAGGTCAAATACGGGTTAATAATCACACATCCCGGGCCTTTGGGTTATGAAGGGGTACCCGGCAGGGTTGCCCACTGTCGCCACTGATATTCTCCCTTATGCTTGAGCCATTGGCGGCGTGGATACGGCGGGATGTAATGGTAAGGGGGTTGAAATGGACACTGGACCAGGAGGATAAAATATCACTGTATGCAGATGATATCCTACTCTATCTTGCCTCCCCCTATAGGTCCATCCGGGCTGTGTTGGATATCTTCACAAACTTTGGAAAATACTCCGGTTATGCCATTAACTGGAACAAGTCAATACTGTATATGCTCCGTGGGCAGGTCCCCCCCTCCCGGCTGACTGCAGGCTGGAGGTGGCCGGAGATGGTTTTCGTTATCTGGGGGTATACGTTACGGCTAATCCGGTCCTGTTCTACAGTCATAATCTGGCCCCCCCCCCCCCCCACTGACCAGACTGCGATCCGATCTTGAGCACTGGAGGACCCTGCCGCTCTCCCTGGTTGGCCGGGCCGCCCTCTTTAAGATGCTTGCTCTCCCGCGGTTTTTATACATACTCCAGAACTGCCCGAACAGAGTTCCAGATGCCTATTTTGCAGCGGTGGAGAGCGAGGTTCGTACGTTGCTGTGGGATGGCGGGGCCCCCCGGGTATCGCTGAAAAAGCTTACCAAGGGATGGTATGATGGAGGCATAGCCTTGCCGGATCTGAAACTATACTATTGGGCCTCGCAGCTTGTGGTGGTAAATCACTGGGTGTATCGACCACCTGATAACCCGGCATTTGTGCTAGACAAATATCAAACGGGTCGAGCAGGGTACTTGGGTGCACTTTACTCTAAAGTCAAAAAGCACAAATTTATCGGCCCCATGTCTCATACAATTGACATCTGGCGCCGAGCGAACTCCCAATTAGGGTGGGCAAACACCCTCACAAAGGCGACACCACTATGGCAGACCCAGAGACTTGGTACCCTATGTTTTCAACCGGGATTTGACAAATGGGACCTGATCGGAATCTCAAAGGTCGGAGACTTGATTAAAAAAGGTTCCATTCTTAGCTTTGAGGAACTGGCGGGAACGTACCACATGGCGCAAGGAGAGATATTTCGCTACCTCCAGATTCGGCATGCCCTTCTGACGGCATTTACTAACCTGCAGGACATACCGGATTCGTCGCCTCTAGAGGATAGACTATTAGATGGACCACTACACTCGAGGGCCATCTCCCTGACGTATAATAAGCTATGCAACAATCTCCCCGATACATTTGAGACACTTCGAGAGAAGTGGCAACGAGACATAGGACCCATAGAGGAAGAGGACGGGAGGGAGGCACTGATGTCTCCTAGGAGGGCGGCGAGCACCCTTCGATACCGGCCGATCCAACTCAGGATCCTTCATAGGTCCTATAGGACGGTGGTCGTCCTCGCAAAGATAGGGACTAGGGGAGATGCACTTTGTCTTAGGGGTTGCCAGCATGAGGGACTGCCCTGCGATCAAACCGATATGGGAGGGGGCCACGACTAAGCTCCAAACCGCGCTGGGGAAAACGATGGCCCTCACGCCTCAGATGGGCCTACTTAACATTGGTCAAACGGGAAATAGCACGCCACTGGGGGACCACAGATGCACCCTCGATAAGAGTATGGGTACAGGATTTAGACAGATGCATGATTGCTGAAAAGGAAGTGTTCATAATTCGAGGGTGCCCCAAGAAGTGGGATAAGAAATGGAAAGCATGGAACAGGTATCGGAAGGAATTTATGTACATCCCCAATGGTGGATCTAACACTACGACAGAACGAACTCAGAGAAGTGTTAAAATTGTGAATGTAACTCAATGTACTTTATCTTTGAAAAAGTGTAATATGGTGCTGTTGGCACATCTGCTACTCTATATGTGTACTTGACAAAATCAATAAAAATGTTATTTAAAAAAATAAATATAAAAAAAGAAGCCTTTGACTGCTTGCCCTCAATGCAGAGCCATAGTAGGATGGAGCCCAGGACACCAATTGGCAAATAACCTTAACGATTGGGACTCAATAGTCCCTGTCTGCCCTGTAGCCCCCAGAGTTGGGTCTGACCGTGTGTGAGTGTGTTGCACAGTTACTAGGTAAGTTGGTAGTGTGAATGCTTTGGAGACCACCACAAAGGCAAGGCACGTTGCATGTAAGGATCTTATTATCTGAAGTCCTGATGAACTATCAACCTGACAGAGCATGGGCATGGGGCTCTGCCCAGTTTTTTTAGTATGTGGGAGAACCTTTTCTATATAAGAACTGGGGCACAATCGAAAAGCCTAAAGAGATGTAAATAGGTGTGCAGTGTTATTGCAATGAAATGGCTGCTGCAGGTAGATCACTGTCAATTGGCAAGTAGGATTTAGAGATCAGTGAATGCTGCTCCATTCGCCAAGTTGCAGAATTCAAACCGGTTTAAGGAACAAACAACTTTGTTGTGTAACAGGTGTCATTTTAAACCAGCATTGGCAAAGCCAGTATGTCTCACCTGTGGGAGCTATTTGCTTTGGCAATGTTTTGTAGCCATGTTGCTCAGCAGCGCAGATGTTTGCAGTGTGGCTAAAACCAATTCCAAAACCCCCCAATGATGCAACCAGGGATAATACACTTCATTTGTATGTTTTTTTTTTTTTAAAGCACTCAATGCATTTTAGCCTTTAAAAAAAATATATATTATAATTTTTACCCATGCTGCGCAGCACCCACACTGCTAAACAGCATGTTTATAAATCTTTGCCAATGTCGGCAGTGCCCATGCAGTACAGCATGAACAGAAAACCATGGCAGAGCTGATAGTCTCAAAGGTGAGGCCTGTTGGCTTTGCAAATGCTTCTTGGGTCTTGGCACAACACCCCTGGGATTCTGAGCAAATTAGGTAATCTCTCTGAGGGTAAAAAAATAAATATCGCATTTGGCAAAACATATAGAAAGAAATTGTGGCCATGTCCAAGTCGTAAGGTAAATACATTTGGAAGCAGATGACATCTGTTGTCACAATAATAGTAGATGACATCTTTTATCATAATAAACATCCATTTCAAAGAAGAGAAGGGCTTCTTTGAGGCATGTGTTGCATAGTAAAACAGCTATAAATGGCAAGAGATTCAGCAAGGACAACAGGGAAGAAGAAAAAATAAAAGTAGTACTTCAATCACAGTGCAATCACTGGAAGGACAGTAGTCAAGCTGAAGCAATCAGTACTTGGTCCATGCTCCAGCCGAAAGAAGGGGAAGTGAAGCCAGCAGGTGCTGGCCAGTTAGAAAGGAGCACGTAAGAGTGATCATGAAGTCAACAAAGGTTAAGCAATGGGCGGGGTGCAATCCCATTGTACAATATCTCTCGCAAGCGACATTGCATGCAGCGCTGTTCCATGCGAGACCTAAAATGGACATTTCTAAATGTTAGCTATATATACGCCATTAATGTGGAGTTCAGTATAAAGGTAGTGCTGGATTTGAGTCCTCCACCTTATACAATGTAAGAGTATTAAAGAACAGCATTGTTTTGACTTGTTTAGAATAAAGAGCTTCTTCACTCTATATTGCTGTTCTGTCATGAGGCTAGGTTAGTGAGGACACAATGTGAAAATAAACTACATAGGAGTATCCAGCAATTAAGTGTACAATTTGAAGCACTTGGTGGCTATGTATTATTTTAATTCTATGCACTCTTCTATTAAATACCCACCAAACCTCCTTTTTGTGTCATTCCTAGGATGAGAAGAACAGGCTGGTTAGATGCGATGGGGCAGATTTATTATGATTGGCATAAAACAGCGCAGCAACCAAAGTGTGCTGTATTGGGTCAAGGGTTGAGAGAAAAATAGCGCTACTAAGATATGTGGCTGTTGTTTTTTTTTTCTCCTCCAGTGCTGGCACATTTTAGACTGCTATGGGCCAATGCACACATCATTGTACAAGGTTGTTTGCATTCTGTCAAGCATAGGATTTGTACTGGAAGGGGACTTTTATTTTTAAATCGTTGCTTTAATACCCCCCCCCCCCCCATGTATATGTGCTGTACAGTGCAGCACAACTGCAAAGTTTTAAAACTGTTGAAATGTTTAAAATTAGCTCCACTGGTAAACCTGCCTCATGGAGGCATCAGTTTTTGGCATAAATCCCTGTCTACAAAGATTAGGAAATGGAGATTTGTGTCAAACTCCATGAGTAGTTGTAGGAGAATGCACCTAGTGCTACGGTGTGTTACTTTAAGTGATTTATGCACACAAATCATTATTTGCTTGGAAAGTAAATCCTACTGCAGCACTCTGTGCAAGGTTTGCTTCACTTTTGTGATTCCAGCCCAGCACAAATTTAGTAAACCAGGGCCTGAATTCCATGTAAACCTTTGATGTTGCAAGACAAAAAGGTGTAGATTCAAGCACAAAAGGAAATGGCTTTAACAATGCTTTTTTCAGTAATATTTGGCCACTGTTGAAGACTATAAAAGGTTTTTCTCTGGGCCCTAAAAAACCTTAGAACTTGTGGACTGATGCTGAGAAACTTCATAGAATTTTTCGAAGAGAATAAATCTGGGGGAAAAGGACAACTGGTTTTAAATGAATGATTCAGGTATCTTTTTGTTTTTCTACCAGTGGGGCAAAAGCCTAAATTGAGTATTCGATATCTGAGGTTCTAGTGGCCATATTTTTCTTCATAATCTAAGGTTTTTATCTAGTTAGCATTGACAATTCACCACCTACCTGGAGTTGATTGTTCATTCATCTGTATTGGTGTATATTCGAGAAACCCGGAGGAGAAAGTGTGAGACAGGAGCTTCAAATTTTGCCTTTCTTAAAAAAAAGACATTCACTATGAGATTGGAATGTGAACATTTTTAACCTCAGATTATTTTTTTTAATCACTAAAAGTAAAGTGATCCTGTGGCAATGTCTATTTTTACCTTTTTGTGCAACCATCATATGAGTTTGATGGTGATCTTATATCTCCTGTCACCGACAACAAAGCTATTTTCACTTTGGTCTTGTTTGATTTGTTTCTTTAAATCAGTTATTTTCTCAAATATAACTTTATTGTGATTGATGACTGCGTTTTTTCCTTCTCTTTACATTGAACACTAAAAGTACATGTGATTTTGTACTTAATGTTTTTTCCACCCTGCTGGGGATGCTTTGATAACATGTATTTCATTTAATCTGATAGGTGGTAGATTGAGTTACACACATATCGTGTTTTCATATAGCTTCATGGCAGCCATAGAGAACCTTTCTCTGAAAGCCAAGGCTACAAGTTATGTTTTGTGACTAACCATTGTCTCTGACTTCCAGTATATGACCTGGTTCAGCCGTGAGATGAGCTGTTTTCACAATGTTTGCTATTGTGCTGAACAGTTTTGCTAAGCTTGTTTTTTAGGTACCGCCTAGCGGTGCAGCGCATGCGCTGCTCGCTGTGCGAGGCAAGCAGAATACACTATAGGTGAGGGAATCCCTGCCCACTCACCCGCCCAATTTTTCATTGGCTTGTGGCTTTGTTGTTTCTAAATGCTGTCTTCTGATTGGTTTAGAGGCTGAAGTCCCGCCTTATGACAGCCATGTCTCCTTCCACGGCTATTGGCCCCTTTACTGGTGTTTCCTGAGCACTACTTTATACCCGTGCCACTCCTCCCGATGTACGTGCCTTCTCTCCCGCCCCTCCCACTCCCGTTTTTCATGCCTTAATCACGCCCGCCCACCCGTCTGCAATGCATTAGGTCTCGCGTAAATGCGCATCCTCTTGCATTGCAAATGCTTATTATATCATTGAAGGCAAGGCAATTGGGTGTACTAGGCTCTTAGCAAGACAGAAGGTGTGTAATCCTCTATTTGGTTAATGCCAACATCGTAGTCCTCTCTTTCTACTGTGCCTGTGAAACATCAGCCATTTCGTTGTCCTACCTTTATGGCTATGACAACAACAGCAAACTCTGTCCTGGTGTCCCTTGTCTATGTCTATGACCGGTCCTGTCTATTGACGCTCAGTGCAGTCTGTGCTCTATGGCACTGCTCTGCCGTGGCGGGCTGCGGTGACCCGGTGGTTTGAGTTGGGGGTAAGACCTAGGAGATGACGGAGAAGGAATCGTTACGCCGGCAGATCGAGCTGCTACAGGGTGAGTAGGGGACGGAGCCAGGCAGAGGGTGTAGCTAGACCTGGGGGCAGAGGCAGCACAATCACAGGCTCCGTAGTTAGTGTCAGCTTCAGCTTGCTTGTTCCGTTACAATTGACACTTGCCACATGCTTGTTCTGCCACATTATCTGCCTGCCCCATACCACTCTTTTTGCCTGTTCGGTGCATATTTTATCCAATGTTATGTCTGGTCCATTCCTCTTCGTGCCTCATCTCGCCCTAGTTGCTTTATCCTTCGTTTTCACCCCGTGCCATATTCCCTGCTTCAGCCAGCCTCTAACATGCCTATGACCTTTTTCTCCCTACTGCTTGCGCCACTGCCTCTTCAACCCCCTTCCCTACAGTTTCTCAATCTCTTCCTGCTTCATCAATCCCTCCCCAAACTACAATCAGAGCTACTTTAACTATCCTAACGACTGCCAGCTCCTTATCTACCTTCTTCAAACACATCATGTCTGATTAATCCACATTTGTGCTTTCCTCCACCTGCACGACCCAACCTTAACCTTTTAGATCTCTTACCTGATCGTCCCAACCCTCCATTTCTTTGTTCCATACAACCTCCTAACACTTCACTCAAACCTTGGAGCTCTCCACAGCACCTATTTTATTTATTATTATAACACAACACTAATGCTGTTGTGAGACAATTTCATTGTGCTTTATTCTTGTAAGGAGGATTACAGAAGACTTCGCAATGGTTCATGTTGGCAGACCAGAACAGTCATTGGTCATGTAGTCCAACAGCTTAGCATAACAGGTGCATTTTTAGTACTTGATTGAATCACAGCTGGGTAGAGGCTGTCTTTAAGTATAATAGAAAAGGGGAGAAAGGAGAGATCTCTAAACGGGGTGTGACCAAAAAAGAATGACTAGGAATCCTTTCCAAGAAGTGTGGCCTATGCAATTAAGGGTGTGGTTTTAAAACATAAACTAAGAACCTGTGCTTCATGCAGCGTGCCACCTGACCGGTAGTTTGGTGCCTCCCTAGGTATTTTCTGTTATGGCATTCACATAGCTTTGCCAGTGCTTGTTAGTTGAATCTGATAATTGAATAACAAGAATGATTTTGTTGTGAATAATTAAAATTGAAAATGTTTCAGTTCTGAAAATATGTGATGGTGAATTAAGCATTTCTGAGGTCCATGGAAGAGTTAGTGGCTTTTGGAGTGTCACACACACTCTCTTTCTCCCCTTTCTGAAATGCTTCATTTGTGTATCTAACACTTCCCCATAATTACCAGTGGCAGACATGTGGCTATCCTTATTTGGGCTCTGCAGAGGCCAAGGATGGATGTTCATGTAGTCTGCACACCTATATGGCCCACTGATAGTGGGAGAATCTCATACTGCCTTCTGCCTCAACTTCAGTGCTTTCAATTGTGTGCCATCATAAACACCCACCTACAACCTGAACTCACTCGGACACCTGGAGGTGTCTCCGTTCAAAGTATGCACCATACAAGAGTCATACATTGCATGAGAAAACAAGCATTTCAGTGGGGGGGGGGGGGTCAGACACGTTGTGGAGAGTGTGTCCTTGCCCACTAGCTGGTCACACAGACCTTTCTCTCCCGCTCGCGCACACTGTCGAGAGGAGCTGGGAGATGCAGGGGAGAAGTGTTATCACTGATTGTCCAGCAAGAGGAGCTTGCAGCACACAGGAAAGCTCAGCCAAGTCAGCACAGATAACACTTGACAGTACAGCTTTGCATATGTGGAGCTGACACATTAGGAATTAAGTATGTCAGGATAATTTCCTATTTCATAAAATAGTCTTTTATATTCCACAACATTCTATGCTGAATATGATTAGAATGCAGCTTTTAATCGAATGTCTAACTGGTTTCATCTTTTTTTTTTGTATATTAATGTAGCTGGCCTTCATTTGTTTCTCCCGAGAGATTAGGCATGGTGACGTCGCACATAATATAATTTTGTCCAGGGAAAATTGAGTTTATGCGAACGCAGCTTCACGCTGCAGTGTCTGAGCAGTTGTTGGGTAGGGTTGTGTGCAGCTCAGATTATGCAGAGGAAAACAGTAGATATAACAAGTATTCGCAAAGCCAAAAGCTCTACCCTCTGGGACAGCTTTTAAATTTAGCAACCAAGTGGGGGATGGCTAACGGGGGAGGAGGGTTGGATAACTGACTGATTTGAAAAAAGCACTAGAAAGTGTACTGTGCTGCATGCCTCATAGCGCTTTTAGATCCAGATTGCAGAGAGGGGGTAGGGTGAGGAAGGAGGAAGAAAAAGAGTACAAGGGAGGGAAATGGGAAATGAGACAGTGCGAAGAAGGGAAAAAGCAAGAAAGAGACAAAAGGGAAGAAGGAGAGAAAGAACATGAACCACATATTCGCAAAACTGTATTTGGTGAGGATTAGCTGTGAGTTACTGCTTTTCACCAGGTTAGTACCCTTCAATTTCTGGTGGTTTACAACAGTTTTAAGCTCTTATTAGAGTTTCACATTGCTCAAATTGGTATAATTTCTCATATTTATATAGTTCCCTCATCTTCATTGCTTAATTTTGCTTGCGAGAAAATGTCACTCATAGTTGTTGAATGTCACTCATAATTACACAGAAATTTTGAAAATGTCCCACATAAGCAGTCTGGAACCTTGGCAGCCATGCGTGTATGTGGTTCCCAGGGCCGTCAGTCTTGTAGCGTGCGAAACGCTACGAATGACGGCCAGGGCATCATTTTTGGCCAGCCCCGCGCAGTGCTGCTAAAATGCAGCAGTGACGCGCGCCACCACCACGCGCTCCTTTGAATAAGTGGATTCTCGGCAGCCAGGGGAGTGCTGGGTGATTTGCAGAACCCCTACGGTAGGGGCCCTGCCACCACTGTGGAGTCTACAGGAGAGGGAAGCTAAATATTCTATTAAGTTGTTTGTGTGCATACAGTTACCGGCTGTAACTTTCTGAACACAAAACAACCTGTATTGCAGAGGACTCTTGTAGTCTGATGTTGGGGCTATATGGGTCTACTTTCATGTATGCATAAAGGAGCTCTCAATTGCCTCACACCTGGTTTCGCTAGGATTCTATGTTTCTTCGGAGTGATGAGAAGAATCCGTCTGGAATGATGGTGGTGGAGGAGTGTTAACATTGCAGTAATGTGCGATAATGTGCTGCATCGGTAAACAGTTATAAGGTCCTAAAGGCGAGACCAATTGCATTGCAAATGCTTGTTTTTATTTTCAGGGCCGAAGTTTTTCCATCCGCTTAATGCATGTCAGTAAAAGAGTTTGTTCTTTTTATCTCGTTTCAGAAATGGAAACAGCTGTCGCGCCTGCAGCGGAGTGTGATTCTCTTCCTGTTTGCCTTCCTGGCAGTCCTTGGCCTTGTTTCCTATTCCAACCCGGGGGGCTACTGGAAATGTAAGCTATCATCCTAATTAATCCTGGAATAGACCAGAGAGCTGAAAACAACATTGACGATTGGATAAACATTTGTTGCATTTTTTTAAACCGTTGATTTTCAATGGCTACATTAGTGAGTTTCACATTGTAGCACAACCAAAGCTATTCTGGTTGTTTCTTTGATCACTGCTTCAGCATTTCATTTTAGCTTTTCAGCTTAGGCTCTTCTCTTTTTAGGTCTGGCGTTGATCAATACTTTGTGATTTTACTACATTTCTGTGCCTAATATACTTATAAGGGCTTTTAACCAGCCCTCCTCATCCGTTAGTCTGTTAGTTTTTCATTCTCATTTTCTTCCACCCACTGCAGTGTACAGCATGGGGCAATGGGTCGGCCCACTTCAGTTATTGGCTAACTTCACTGTGAGTGACTGCATTCTGCTCTTTCACAAGGAGCGCATTCACACACACACACACACACACAGTAGTTGTCTCAAGTGCCAGGGTCTCCTATGGCAATGTGTCCCTTTGAGACCATTGTTTTTTATAATCGCTATCTTCTTTTAGATTGATTAGGGCCCAGCAGCAGTCTGCCCAAAAGTAAAGTTTTGCTAAAACCATGACATAGCAAAAAAGACTAGACAAACCAAAGGGCTGGCTGCAATCCCAGATCTATTGGCTTTGCCAATGTTGTTTTGTTTTTTGGTTCGGCCCATACTATAGCCATTAGGTATCCGGAGTATTAGTCATGAAGTATGACGTTTTGTTATTTTACCAGCTGTATGAGTCCACATGGGCTGGATAAGCACAGCTAGGAAGGAGTATCACAAAAGAGGCTATTTCCAGTGGTAATAGCGCACCCCACTCCTAGTCCCCTATGAAGCCGTGGTCACATGTCTGCCTGAGTCGGCAGTGCTAAGCATATTGCTAGCCTCTGCACAATGAAAGCCCACTTGTACCTGCTTTTAAAGGGTTGTGGGTCTGATGCTGATCCACTAGGGCAATATGTGCACAGTGGGAGAGTGAAGTCTGAGAAAGGCACTGACCATCACGCTGTTTTAGTGCTTTATCTGAGGTGCAGAATGGTGTCAAGTGTGCATCAAGCAAGTGTTACCTGAGAGACCATCTCTGGTTTCACTTTCAGTGCAGTTGAAAATGGATCCAGTGTCATTGGTGGCCCGCACTTGCAACCCCTTTAGAGGGTATTGATATGTTATTTGTGATGGTCTATTTTATAACATACAGTGTACACATACAAAGGTAAGTTAGTGTCCATTTGGCAACATGTTTTTCTTGCTGTAGTTGTGATTGGCAGCCATTTTCACGTCACCATGTTCATTGTCAGCAAGGCACATATTTTGTAAATTTGTTTTCTTTTTGCTTTTGCAAAGTCTGAGGCTGTTTAGCTATCTCCACTCTGCCCATGATCGGTGCAAGCCAAGTGCCATCAGCAACACTCCTTCTCCCCAAAGCTCCAAAGAGCTACGTGCCGGTCCACTAGATTAGCTGCAAGGAGCTCCAAGTCGCCTCAAGCCTGCAGCGCTTCTCAATTACCCCCTGGGCAGTGCCCATTCTCTCAGGTGGCTCCGCCCTGCCCTCCAACGCTAGCACTCGGTTCCCAAGAGAACCCGTACGTCGCTCCTCAATCGGCATCAAATCTGGTCCAATCTACACTAACCATGCGCGGGACAAGTACCCGCCGGCAAGAACAATTGGGTATCGCTGGAGATCTACTCCAGGGGCGCCACCCGTGTACAATGCTTTACAGCGATGAAGCACTGTTAGTAGTCGATCCTCTCCCTGCCACTAGCAGCAAGCGCGTGCTAGTCTCACACATCAGAGGTGAGCAGCGTCTCCCCCAGGACCTCAGCAGGATAGGGTCTCCCTTCTCTCCTTCCGCCCCACAGCAATCTCAGTACCGATCCTCGTTCTGCCCTGTTGCTTACTGCAAGGAA
The DNA here is from genome assembly GCF_964204655.1 of Triturus cristatus. Lineage (NCBI taxonomy): Eukaryota > Metazoa > Chordata > Amphibia > Caudata > Salamandridae > Triturus > Triturus cristatus. Next base: position 994,555,473 of record NC_140580.1, read on the forward strand.
CCGTCCACCAGACTCTGCGTCCTCCGGCTCCCGCTCCAATGAGCTACCCAATGTAGCGAGGCTCCACTCACCAGGCTCCACAGGTACCAGCTCGGCCAGCGTGCTCCGCTCAGAACGGTGGGGGCATGTGTCCACAAATGAGCTCCGCACATAGAGCCCTAATACATCTCTGGGGGTGTCTTCATACGTGCCCCATAGGCACCATGTAATGGCCCACAGTGTCTACAATGCAGGGAGGGCAGAGAACCAGGGTCCCACTCGAATGGGCAAATCTACCCTCTGCTGACGTCCTACACCATCGTAGTCCGCCCCCCACCTCCACACGCCGAACTCACCGGGGGCTCCGAGTGCACGGGAACAGCGACTGCGACTGTGACCGCAAGTAGCGACTGACACTAGGGTTCCGTATCCACAACACGTCGAGGGCAGCCAAGAACGCTCCATTGGACCCACCTCAGGCCATCCAAGTCTCTCCGCGCCAGGCCTCTCGATCCTCCTCGTCTTCACCGCAGCTCTCCAGCTGAATCGGGAGGGGCATGCAGAGGCTCTCAGCAGTAAGCCCAGGGCTACAGAGTTTTGATGAGCAGAGCGACGTGTCCGATTCAGAGGCGCCGCTCCCGTTCCCCAGTCGGACAGACTCGCTCACTCCTGGTCGCCGCCGCTGGCCCGGAAGATTGCTGCCTCCGGCCGCTCCCGCCCATCGGCCGGTACCTCAAGGGACCAATCTGCCACTGGCACACCAACGCGGCGAGCGGGCCGCAGACTCCAGGCAGCGAGCACCAGCAGGGACCAGCAACAGTCGGGCCGGCATCTCTCTCCGCAGCAGGTCCCCGCCTTCACTGGGCCGTTTCGCGCCGGCGCACCACCACAGCCCGGGGATCACAGGCCTGCAGATCGGACGGACTCAGCAGCATGTAACTCAGACACCCGTGGGTTAATCCGGATCGGGGTGCAAACGCCGGGTCCCTCGTAGCAACCCGGTCTCAGGCCATGCTAGTAGGCTCCTAGACAGAGTGCGCTGCTGCCGGATAATTGCCTCATAATAGAACAATATTACGGAGCTAAAGGCTCAAGCGGCCATCTTGGTCGCGAGCAAGCTCCGCCCCCCATGAAAGTAGAGTTACCATGAGACAGAATGGGGAAATCTCAAACCCTAACCATTCAAATGTCCTTTAAGAAAATAGATGTTAAGCTATGACACTGTTCAGTCATAGAGTGATTTGTGTTTGTCTCGTTTGTCCATTTTGTCAAACAGCTGTCATAAGCTACAAGTGGCAATGTTATCTTATGGGAATTTGGCATTATAGATGGCACTGGAGCTACAAAATGGCTAAAAGATGTTGACGTGGGTGTCTATGGAGATGCCTAAGGAGGGCATTTCTGATGGTGGGAATAGGATAATTTTTTGGGGTATCCTGAGATTTGTTTGCTTCTTTGCTATGAAGTACAGTGGTATGCAGACTTTATTCCACCCCATTCTCCCTGCTGGATAACTTTGGCGCATGCACTCTCTTACTACGATACCTTAAACCCTCTGTGTAGATACTTCCCACTTGGCCCCCACTCTCAACCTCCCGTCAGTGATCTTTCATTCTTCATAGCCTTCCATCTGCTCTATCCTGGCCACCTGCTCTTGCAAGTGTTTCTTTGCCCTTAGTGTCTTTTCCATGTCCCGACCCCGGTCTTTCAGCCTCTCTCTCTCCCACTCCTCACCCATTAAGAATTCCCACTCGCATGTACCCACTGATTTACTCACCCCCCCACACATTCACTGACTTGCCTGTTCCTGCAGCCGCCCTAGAAAGCCACACAAACTCAGTCTTCAGTTAACAAGCATTTTCTCTAGTAAAAAGCAGCACATATTGGATTTGCCAGTGCTTGTTTGGTTTGGGATAGAGTACAAACCATTGGACCTCTGTGGTAGTTTAGGGGGGATTTCCATTTCTGATGATATTTGTTTGCCTCAGAGTTTTCATTTGAGAGACGATCTGAAATCCTATCAGTATTTTCCTCCTCGTGACAGCTGAGTTCATATCCCAGAGATGCCTATCCTCCAGCATGGGATGTTTTCAATTGGGTAGCTATTGAACTCAACAGAAACAATACATAAATCATTTTTTTTAAGGCGTCTATTTGAGTCTTATGATGGTTTATTGGTAGATCCTCAACCTCAAATGAGGTGTGGCTATTTTGGGAGAGAGTAATACCCTCTAGATCCACCAGAATACAAAGGTGTTTTTTTCCCTGGATCACTGGCTACTACACTTTTGGCCATTCTTATTCGGGCGATGGTAGCACAACTGTTGGAGTTTGTTGAATGTTGTACTGTTTTCTTGTCATTTGCTTAGTTGTAACAACGAAGATGTAACTATTGTATTGGCTTAAGCAGTGGTGTCCTACAAGCCTTTAGCAGATGCATTGTGCCCGAGTTTCTTTGTCCTTGCATGTCCTTACCGTAGGAGCAGTCTCATTTGGGGTTTAACTATTGTTTGGGGTGGTGTTTCAGAAGTGATCTATATCATAGCAATTCGATACCCTGGATCTCTATTTGGTTAAGGCACCTGTTAACCTCTTCAGTGCCCATGACGAGATAGTCTCGTCATGGAGCACGGTTGCGCTGTGCCCATGACGAGACTATCTCGTCATGAACCCCACCCACTAGTGCAACGCCCGGCACAGGAGGGGGAAAGGGCGTGGCACTGAAGGAGTTAATGTGACCATTGATGTGAAAGACTGCTGATGGCTTGAGTAGAACATAGGCCCAGACACACTGCATCCACTGACTGTGTGGGTGGTCCAACTCTTTGCAGTGTATTGCTACATTTTGATCAAGTTGCAAAGTTTGGCAAAGAGAGGGTTGTTTGAGAAACTGATGTTTGAGGACAAGTGGCCCAATATGTTCTCGGGAATGGCTGATCAGTCAGCGTTTCATATAACCAATTTGAATCGTTTGTGTGAAAATTGTGCTGCAGCACTGGTGCATAGTTGTTCACTTGTACCTATCTCTAATCAATGTTGTGAGCCTTTATTTTTATTTAATCCCTTGTGGGTAACATTCATATTCTGATGTGCGTTTCATGCTGTATTTGTTGTTACATATGTTGTGCTGTGGTTAATATTGTGAGTCAGATGAGTATATTTTATCTTCTTGTCCTAGTTGAGTTATGATGTATTTTGAAATAACTATTCACTGATTTTTCCCTGGGCAACTGCAGGATGAAACATACCGCTTGCGTCTTTTATTAGAGGTTTAGACTGAGGTGCTGTTTGAGTAGGTCTTGCATTTCTATTACTGCAACTGTGTGAACTGCTCCGTAGAATCTGCTTATTCAGTAAAGACCAGGGGTGTGAGCTCTTGGAGTATTTTGAGTATCTTGGAAGTGATGATTTGCTGTGCTTGAGCTTTGATCGCGGAAGAGTGCTTTCTTATGCTGGTGTGCTAAAATTGTATGTTCAATATGAAGAGTAAGTACTATGATTTATTTGTGGTCTCCTCTTTCTGGATATATTGATAGTCTCCCATTACCTGAATTATTGATGGTTTTTCAGTAGTTATAGATGGTGTGTCCTGTTCCCTTAATTATCGATGGTGTCCATTACTGATGGTGTTGTCTGAGCCTGCTGTTTCATGGCGTATTCTCCTCAGGGTTACAGATTATGTCTCCTATTCCTTGAAATGGCCCAGTTTAGTCCTCTGTCACGTGAACCCCTACCCTAAATCACCTCTGTGGGGACCACAACAATCTTCTTCACTACAACGCTCAAACCTGAGACACACCTGCAGGTAAGTGGGATGTCTTACTGTCTTGATTGATTGCAGACATACCAAGAGCCTTTTTTCTCACTTACCTGAATGATTGCAAAATAAGTGCACGCTTGATATTTTATTGCACTTTTGATGCTAGTCCCAGTTCAATAGGACTTTGCTCTTGTTCACTTTTGGGGTCTGTGTCACTCAGACAAAGGCAGTCGTTCTCTGTTGTAGTGTTGAGCAGCACCCTTTTTCTCTTTTTCTGTTTCCTTTCTCTCTGTTTTCCCTCCTTTCTCACTCCACTCACAGCTGCTGCCGATTTACGTCGTATACTTGTTTGACATAAACCAAAGCAGCCCCTATAGCTGCTGCCCAGTCACTGCAGAAGGAGTTAAGCATACACACTTCTATTCATACGGACCACTAAAGAAGGAAAGGAAAAGGTTGTCTTCCCTTTTCTGCCTGTTTGGGCCTGAAAGGCTCCCCAATTTTATCTTGAGGCAACTCGCACAGGAGGATACTATGATGGCGGATATGCGCTCACTCCCTCAAACCACCCCTCGATCTCTCCCTGCATTCCAAGTCACTTCAAGAATCCATCTCCCCAATCCACCACCCTGCTCTCAATACTACTTTTTGCTACTCCTCTACTCTGTCCATCAATGGGTACACCCATTCCTGCATGCACCCCAACTCTATGTAGTGCTGCTGTCAATAAAGCCTATCCCTACTCTGACTACCCTTCACTGTATATATCCATCGTCCCTGTGATCACTCGCATTCTTTCAAATTTGACCTGAATTACCTCATCCCCTGCTCTTCATCTAACAACTAATATCACTCCCAGCCTGCTCACCCCTCTATTCCATCCTCGCTCAAAACACCCCTCCTCATTCTTCCACCCCAAATCACATTCCAGCCATTCTCCACCGAGAGCCCAATCTCCCCATTTCCACCTACAACAATTTCTCCTAATCGCTTTCCCACCCCTCTACAATAACTTCCATCACCAACCACCCAATCTGTAAGCATCCTTCTCATCCAAATTTTGTTCCCATCAAGTATATTGGGTAATTTTGTCAACCGCAGGCAAAAAATAACCCTTCAAAACAAATGCTTACACTTGAACAACCATTAATGCCACACATTTCTCAGAAACTACCAGACCCCTCATCCATATTCCACAACACAAACATGCAGTGACTCTGCAATTAATGGAAACACACATAATTCAGTTTCTCACTTCGTGTTTCTCACACCTCTGACACCTTGGAAGCACCAAACACTCCAACCAATCAATTCACAAAGACACCGAAACTCTTCTCATTCACCCGTATCTCAACCATTGCAGAGTTGAGAGCCTTCAAACTAGATCCTCACTCATACCATTCTGTCATTAACAAATGCTAAAGAAATGCATTACACAGCAGTCCTCTGATTCTTGCATCTTTTTTGCCACCACACAACAGTGCTAAAACCTTCTTCTACCCACCCCTACAATCACAAGTCTTAGCACCATCAACATATATAGACCCTACAAAATCACTCCTAAGCCTTTCATGAGCAGGAGGATATTGACCACCGGACACAACTGATCATCTGTCCCACCAGAACTACCACACTTCCTACAGTACCTTCACACAACACCCAAGTAAAAAATCAAAGCCAATCAATAACAAACTATCGCCTACTACAGTCAAGAACAACAATTAACTCTGCTGCTACTGTACATCACTCCACCTCCAGTACCAAACTAGAATACCTAAACTGCCTGCTAGTACATACTCTTCCAGTGAGCAAAAACAGTCCTATTAACTGAGACAGAGCCTAACTTACTTTACGTAACTGAATCTTGGCTGGGTGAAGTCATAGTACGAAAAAGTACTTGAAGCTGTTCCACCAGATTATCAAACTGTTACACACAACCACATAGGAACAAAAGGAGGTGGCTCAGCCATCATTTGTAAGGAAGCAATACCTCCTATCAAAGTTGAAGTAGTCTCTATGCAAGGTTGTGAAGCCTTCCTTTTCAGATGCAATCCTAACCCTTCCTTCTGCAAATTCCTCCTCCTTTACAGCCTGCCGCCAAGTGATGCAACATTTCCAGACACCTTAATATATATACAGGTTCTGACTCTAAGTCTTTGTGCCTTTGGTGACCTGAATATTGGTTTGACTACCTAATATACCCCCACAGTACCAATCTCACCCACAACTTGCAACAACTGTATCTCCATCCCACCCACCCTCCAGGACACACCTTAAATGTCATCTTCGGCAACCCAGAAATAGTCTCATTTTAAAGGATTACTCCAGTCACGTGAACTGATCATCACCTAGTTGCCTTTCAACACAAGGTTCTACAACAAACCTCAGCTAAATGGAAGCTAATCACAACAACCTTCAGTTCTTGGAATAAGCTGAAAATGGAAAACTTGAAACCCAGAGTCCCTCTAAAACTGATCTGGAGAAAAAACGCATTAAAGAAACTCTTTAGGTGGCTCCATGCAGCTTTTGATATACTAATCTCACAGAAAACATCAACCGAGTGCAAAAGACAAACCCCTGACGAATGCAGGAATCCAAAAAAAAAAGCTAAAAAGAAAAGTTACAAGCACCCAACAGACTGGGCTCAGACACAACAACAAAAATACGCCTACGTAAGCAATAATAGAATTCACAGGCCCTTAATTAAAAAGTCAAAAATAATGCTCCTACTTGAGCAGAATAAACAATACAAATTACCCCTTTACAGAGCATTTTAAAATCGAATCAGAATTTTGCAACTCAAAAAGCTTCCAAAAAAGCCAACATGCTCGGGACTTTTGTAATAAACTAGCAACATGTTACTTAGCCAATCCAGGTATGCTGGCTTCATACCTAGCGCACCAGAAAACCAACTACCCCAGCCCTCTTCAGCAAACAGACCCAGTGGAAGGGTCACACCATTTGCTAGGTTTCCAACAACTGTTTACAACCAGGTTCCCATGTCTTGTGAAAGGTAGCGCTCCAGCCGACTGCCGCTCTTACCCCCACAAATCTTTGAGAACATCTGTTGCCATCTCAGTCAGAAAACTGATCAATAACTCCTTACCAGTAGAAGTTTTCCAGAGGACTTAAAAAGGCATGCATATTACTAAAGAAAAATGACTTGAACCCTCAAGACTCAATACAATTTCTCTCTGACTTCTAGGCGGGATTTCACCCTAGCGAGGTACTAAATCCCCTGCAATTACTTTTACTCTTGGCTGCATGCAACATCACCGATCATAAAAACACATTAATCTTAATACCTGAAGTTTGTATTAAGAGTACTAGTCACACTTGGATCTCATCCTTCCTGCACAACAGAATAAATGTGATCCATACACTTCATTTCTAATCAAAATCCTACAATCTAAAAGGAGGAGTTTGTCACTGCTATATCATCTCATCTCTCCTTTTCAACATTTACATTAAATTCTTACCGGAAATCATCAACATCTTTGACTTCACTTGCTATAACTATGCTGAGGGTACTCGGTTACTTCTTAAATTGGAATACACCAAGTACATTGGAAACTCAATCAATCTTCAGTTTCCTCATGGCCATTGACCAGTGGTTAACATGGAGTCACTTAAAGTTAAACGCCTCCAAAACTGAGATACCCGTTGCGAGTGGAAAACCTGATCCTCTGGCCAGATGAACTCGGACCACCACCATAAATATCCAAAGAGGTGAGAAACCTTGAAATTACCATGGGCTCCAAATGAATGCCCTAGCAAACAAGCTATGTACCTCAGTATCCGCTTTCTTACCATGAAAATGCTGCAATGCCTCTTTGCACATCCAGGATTCCCACATAAGGTTCAAGTAAAACTATCCTTTCTGTTATCCAAACTATATTACACTTAAAGCCTATATCATGGCTCATCTCTATCAGTCATGAGAAGATTACAGAGAAATCCAAACTATATTGCCTGGCTATTCCTACATGTAAAGGCATGAGCCCATATCTCCCCGGCCTTAAAAACCCTGCACTGGTTACTGGTTGCTAGAAGATCCACTTTCAAGCTGCTTTCTCTCACCAACAAGGGGAGAGATAGTAACTGCTGAGTATAATTCTGGAAGAAAATCACAATATGCATCCAAAGCATGAACCGACATCCTACACTGGCACATTGTCGCACAATCTCAGCGTACAAGAAAAAATAACCATAGGTGGCACATGTTTCTTCATAGAAGCAGAGAAACTGTGGAACTCACTACCCGCAAATATAATGACTACTGACAACCATATCCCCGTCAGAAGACTGGTTAAGAGGGGCCCTTTCGTAAATGATTTTGACACTCCCAGACTATTAATTGTGCAGTGGAAAGAACAAATTGGCAAAAAAGAAAAACTGATCCTTGCAGTTTAGGTGTCACAACACAACCAAGACATAGTCTCGAGAAGATAGCAGTTCAGTTGTAGAAGTCCCAGCTTGTCTCGGAAGACGCCTTTCATCCGTTGATCCAGTTTTGAGAAAAGTGCATACAAAGTTCCATCTTCAGAAATGTTTCTGTGTATGTGTATATAAACTTTGTGTGTGTGTGCATGTACATTTAATGTATACATACTTATGCATCACCTACATATGTCTGGATTCGTAAATATTGTATGTGTACGAACACGTGGATATGGTTATTCTTATGCATATGGACTTCTTTAAAAACTGTCCCCTTCCCTACTTCACCCGTCCTTTTTTGATTCCCACCCTTTGCATACTCTCCCATTTCCCTATTCCAATTATTGCTTTCTCCCACCTCTTACTCCACTCGAACCTCCCAGACTGCATGAACTCTCGTAACCACATTTCAAACCTCGAATTTTGCCATGTTGATGTTGAAGCCCACCACTGCTGCATAATCTGTAAACTCTTGTCAGGGCCAGGATAACATTACATCATCAGCAAACAAATACATCACACGACACGCCTCCAGCGTCTATGTTCAGTTTTCATTTGACCTTTTGTGGCAAAAGTCTAAAAGACTTTGTTACAATGGGCCTCTCTAAGAAATCGACTTCCTTGAAAGATAGTCCTTCATTGTCACCCTCTCCCTCTGTGTCTTGTGCATCAAGGTTCAACCCAGGACGTCCAGAACAGCCGGCCAAAGGTCTTTGTATGAGCTAATTACACTAGCAAAGCTTTACTCCTTTTATTGATATTTTCTAGCCTTTTTTCAGCACTCTACAAAGTCTTGCTGATGTGGACCACTGCCTTGCCCCAAAGGTTAATGAAACATGCAAAAATCCTGCATGGTATGAGCTCTGTGCGGCAGTCTGTCTGCAACCAATGTCTGCACTTCACTTTTGACTCAGTGAAGACCTTTGTTTCGTTAATAAGTGTGATTGCCCTAAAACAGAGTACCCCCCCCCCCGCCTTTGTAATTATGTTTCTAGACAGACTTGAATAAACATGTAACGTTTATTTATGTAGCACAATGTTCTGATTTAGCTTCTCAAAGAATTAAACATAAAGCTTTAACAGTTGATGTAAAATAGGAGTGAGAAAGAGATACCACTCTAGTAGAAACAAAGCGAAATGGTGGTGGGGTTTAGATTGCGCAATTTGGTGTACCCAAGTGTAGATCAAAGCCCATTATTCATTAAACTGCTTCTAAGGACATCGAACAATGACCACCTGACGTTGTTAAGTGGGTGTAGACCGTGTCAACACATGCATAAAGTATCAAACAAAGTCAATGTCCTGAGCAAAATTTGTGTTAGCACCAATAATAAGTCCACAGTGGTCTTCTTCAATGTTCTTCTTAGTTTATTTTTCAAATCAGGTGAGTATTTCAGTTTCCATATTTTCTGTTTCCACAACTGATAGCCACACAAAGTCAACACATGTTTTGTCTTATGTGGGCTTTCACCCAAGACTTCCTCAGGGCACTGTCAGATATTATCCACATAAATCAGAAACTGGGATATCTAGTTAAGAAGAACTACAGCACTTTCAACAGTCTTTCTTAAAACCCAAAAAGAATTATCATTATTTTAGAAAACCATTCCAGATGTTCCAGCAACGATAATCTTATCGGTATATTGCAGGCACGTTATATATTCAGTGTTCGTGAAGAGAGAAAGTATCCGTCGCACGGAGAGTACTCCGTCTTAGAAGTCGCCATTCGAACATTGTTATGTTGTTATATTTAATTTATACAGCGCACGGCTACTCAAAGAGTGTCCCGGCGCTTACTCCAGAAAGGAAGATGCACACAGATCAAAAGCCAAAGAATAGCGTTTTTAGTTTTTTCTTAAAATGCTAAGGATCCTGGGTGCCCCGGAACCGCCAGGGGCGCAACAGCTTTCCGAACAAAGGAGCTCTCGCCAAGCCTTTGGCGATTGAACCTAGGGGTCTGTATCGGCAGCTGAGCGGATGAGCGCAAAAGTCTCCCAGGTTTATAGAACACAAATCTCTTCTGAAGATAAATAGGGCCTAAACCGTAGAGGACCCGATGAGCGATGGACAGCATTTTGAATTTTAAATTCAACTGGGAGCCAATGCAAGGTGCGCAGGTGGGTGCGTACACTATGCCTAGATGACAGCCTCAATAGCAGTCTGGCTGCCGAGTTTTGGACTACTTGCAATTTCTTGGCAAGAAAACCCAGACTACCAACCAGAACGGCGTTTGCATAGTCCAAGCGGGAGAAGATTAGGGCGCGGACCACAGTTCCCTTGGCACTTCTAGGCAGAAGGGGTAGAAACTTCCTCAGGATTTTCAAAGTGCCAATCCCTGCCAACTTTTTCATGTGTGTCAAAGTTCAAATTTTCATCGAACCAGAAGCCGAGATTTTTTACGGCACTTTTTCCCGCAATGGGCCGGGGAAAACCCGGAGGCCACAGCCTTTCTCTGAAATCCGCAGAGAAGGAGCCATACAAGAGCACCTCAGATTTTCCTTCGTAACACTTCAGCTGTGCATTTGCAAGCCAGTGTAAGACAGAAGACAGTGTTGCGCAGCCACGACCGAGTCATCCTCCTTACTCCAGGAAAACAAAAGCGGAGTATCATCAGCGTATGCCATCACTTTGGCCCCTAATGACTCCGTGAGATAGACCAGCGGAGTCACATAGATGTTAAAAAGGGGGCTAAGTGATGACCCCTGCGGCACGCCGGATGTCACCTGCATAGGCACGGAGGCGCACGGGGGGAGCCAGACCTGCTGCGACCGGCCTTCCAAGAAGGACCTGATCCACTGCAGAGCCGATCCAGAAATACCTATTTCTGATAGACGATCAAGGAGCAGGGAGTGGAGCACAGTGTCGAATGCCGCCGAGAGGTCTAGCATAACCAAGACTGCTCTCCCGCCGGCATCCAAACACTCCCGGATCGCCTCTGTCACCTCTAACAATGCTGCCTCCATACTAAATGAGGCACGAAAACCGGACTGCGCCGGATGAAGCAGGCCTGAAGCCTCTACATAGTTGGTAAGTTGAGACGTGACCACCTTCTCGCAGGCCTTAACCAGGCTTGGCAAAAGCGAAATAGGGTGGTAGTTCTCAGGTAACAGAGGGTCAAGCGACGGCTTTTTGAGAAGGGGAAGAATCACCGCCTGCTTCCACGACATTGGAACGAACGCCTCGCGAAGCGACCTGTTCACCATTAGATTCACCTCTAGATTAATAGAATCCGCCACTTCGGACAGAAGCCTGGCCGCACACGGGTCATTAGGTGATCCCGACTTTAGTGCCTTAAGGATTCTGAGGGAGCTGGGTAGATAGACCGGCCTAAACGTGGAAAAAATGGAGGCAGATTCTGACATCAGATTCCCTAACGGGGCGACTATAAGCTTCCTGGAAGTAGTGGAAAAAGTATCTTGTATACTAATTATTTTGTCCCTGAAAAATTTCGCCAAGGTGTTACACCAGGTCTCCAAGGCTGGCGCCACATTAGCCTGGGTGCAGGGGGCCAAGAAACTCTGCACAAATGCAAAAATGTATTTAGAATTGTTATTGGCCCGGTTAATGCATGCGGAGTAATGCTGGGCTTTGGCCCCTCCAATAGCCGCATAGTAGAGTTTTTGTGTAGCTCTAAGACAGTATTTGGCAATAGAACAATAGCCACTGGAGCGCCATGCTCTCTCTAATACTTTACAAGCATGTTTCAGAGTCTTAAACTCAGGGGTAAACCAAGGCTTGGAGGGGGTCTTTCTCCTCCGCTTTGGCTGACATGGTGCAGATAGAGCACAAACCGAGTCAGAGATCCAATCTGCAAACCTAGACGCATTTTCCTCCAGGTCCCCTTGAAGGGAAGGACGCGAAGCTGCCAGAAAGGGTCCATTTTCCTATAGGTCGGAGGGTGATGGTACCTGGCCAGTCGTGAAGGACGCTTAATATCCCATGAGAAGAATATGGGAAAGTGATCCGACCAGGAGACCGGCAACGGCCTCACAACCAAGATAAGTAAATTTGAGCAGATGGTATCCAAAGTGTGCCCTCCTTGATGGGTAGGATACCTGACCCATTGGGAGAGCTGGGCCAAGTGAAGGTAGTCCAGAAAAGCCACAGAGTCAGTCGTCTCCGTGTGATCAAGGTGGAGATTGACATCCCCCAAGGAGCACATAGTTCAAAAAACGCAATGCTCGCTCTGTCAGTGCATCCCCGCAAGTTTCCAGAAAGACACTGGCTGGTCCAGGCGGCCAATATATCAAGGACCCACCAAGAGTGAAATGAGCAGAAAGTTGTAGGCTAAAGTCCAGGACCTCACAGTCACCCCAAAGAGTGGATGTTTCACTATGAAGGGTCCAGCATTCCCTGTACAGAATAGCCAAACCACCACATCTGCCAACTGGGCGATCCACTCGATGAACTTTAAAGGCAACGGGGGTGGTCAAGGCCACGATGGAGTTTGAAAAGGCGTCAAGCCAGGTCTCAGTAATGAACAATAGATCTAAAAGATTGTCAGAGACCAAGTCTGGAACATCTACATAGTGCTTCCTCAATGATCTGGCATTAATAAGGCAGGCACTGATGCTCCCAAGCATGAATGAATCAGCAGACATGTTAGTCAGAGCTCTGGTGTAAATATGTACCCACAATCCACGCAGACAGAATCACTTTTAAGACCTACCAAATTGCCGCTATGTGACGGGCATGATAGAGGTCTGAGGGATTTTAAGAACTCACTCGATAACTGGGTGTTGTTTCTGGTCCCTGAATCAAATCGGGCAGTATGGCTCGCCCTGAGTGCTGACTTCACGCAGACAGGCTTGCCTTAGGCGCGTTCGCTGCGCGCACCCGCTGCACGTTCAAACGGAGGCCATTTAAAAAGGGTATGGCTGATGCCAGCGTACAACAACTGCAACGCTGACTGCGATCAGCGCGAGTCCCGCCCAAGATGGCCGCTAACCGGCAGTAGCCTCCCAAATGTGCAAATAAAGTTGCATGGAGAATAACGCACTCCAAGTGAAGTTAAAAAGAAATAACGCACAAAAGTAAAACAACAGCAGGTATATTGCAGTATTTATAGAACACATTTCCTGCCCCCCCAATTCCCCATGCCGTAGGAAGCTAAGTAAAAACTTTTACAATAATCAGATTCAAATAGGTGAGCAAGTTAACCTTTCCAAAGCGCCGCACGGCCGGACTGAGCCCAGTTAAATAGGGTTTGCCTGATGTCGGCGTGCAGCGTGCAACGACTGGAAAGCTGACCGCGATCAGCGCGAGTCACATCCAAGATGGCCGCTAACCGGCAGTAGCCTCCCAAAAGTGCAAATAAAGTTGCGTGGAGTATAACACACTCCAAGTGAAGTTAAAAAGAGAACGCACAAAAGTAAAACAATTTCTGCGGTTAAAAAATAGCAGCTATATTCTTGCAGTATTTATAGAACACATTCCCCTCCCCCCAATTCCCCATGCCGTAGCAAGCTAAGTAAAAACTTTTACAATAATCGGATTCAAATAGGTGAGCAAGTTAACCTTTCCAAAAGCCCACATTGAAGAAGACCACTGTGGACTTATTATTGGTGCTAACACGAATTTTGCTCAGGACATTGACTTTGTTAGATACCACTCTATGTCGGAATTGCACTAGGTGAAATCAAGAAATTTAGGATCCATCCCAGTTCACCTGCTTGACCCAAATTTGGGGTCCCAGGTAATTCATTTATTTCATTGGGCTCCCATTTTCTTCATCATTACATTTGAGAGCATCTGAAATGCATCAGTGCATCTTGTTTCGCTAATGGCATCTTCGATTCTAAGTTTATATCCTGAAACAATGTTTTAGAAATTTCGAATAGACGCCACTTGATGCAGTGATTTATTTTTTTAACAAACCAAATGTAAATGTTTCTAAAATGCGCTCTTTTTGATGTTTCAAAAGTCATTTACTGTTTTTTATTTTTGCACAACGTTTGTTGCTCGATTTTCATGCCAAATATGTTCATGGCCCAGCTCGTGTTTTGGGACTTAGAGCCAAGGCAGACCCTTGGCTCTTCTTTCTGCTTTGCCCACGTCCAGTAGTACAACACCAGGAACTGAAAGCTAACCTGAAACAAGCATTTGCAATGCAATAGGTCTCGCATTTGCAAGAGTTTAACCTATTGGCATTGTAAATGACAATGCCTTTTATTTATGTTTTAAAAACCTACACATAAATAAACGGCATTGCCATTTACAATGCCAATAGATCAAACTCCAACAACTGCGAGACCTATTGCATTGCAAATGCTTGTTAAGCAAATCAGAGTGGCTGGCAGTCTAAAAAGACACTAGGTCGGGGTTAGATCTGGTGCAGGGGTACACGTCTCTCCTTTAAAATTAAAAGGAGAGGGTTCATAGTAAAAGCAAGCATTTGTTACGGAGTGGGAAAGCGGTAGAAGACAGCATATGGCTTACACAGAAATGGAAATCACAAAGAGTATATGCTGCAGAAAGGACAGTCACTTTGAGGGCCACTGACAGAGGCCCAGCATTTCCCCAAGGTGCTTGAGGTGGGAACGAGGGGTTGAGAGAACGAGAGCGACCGAAGCTCTTCAGGACGAAAGAGCTCTGGAGATGCTAGACATGACTAGGTGAAAGGGCTGTCAAAAACGTCATGCACTCACCAAACCGGAACCAGCCTATGCAGGAAATCTGTGCATGCAGACAGACATACACAATGTGCAAAGTTATTTCACCCCCAAGTGCGCATATGCTTTTAAATAAAAAAAGTGTGTTGGCTTGTTTTGTGGTTACAGGATTTAAAGCAAAGAGCACACATTTGTGCATGCGCCTAACAGTATCACACACATTTAAAAGACTAGAGTAAAGAAGGGGTATACTTCTCTGCACAGCCTCGATCGTCGCAAACAGCTCGTACATCTAGGGTGCCTCGCACGCATTATGAGGGTTTGACGCCAACTCAACTTGTCAGCCCAGTGCAAACTACGGACTGCCAAACACAACAAACTAACATCTGTAAGTTAAAACAGTCCATGTGCTAGCTGTAATACTTTTTTTGTGGGCGTGTGTCTGATTGCTGTAACACACAAAACTTTCTCTGGTTCTTTGTCCCGGAGCGCTGTGAGGGGGTGAATTAAAAAGAATTGGCGCCCGCCATGTTAAAAGATGAAGCGCACTGTGTCAACAACAACCAGATGAGAACAAAAGTGAACAAGTATTAGTTAATGCATTTAAACAGCCAGATTCCGTTCCGTATTCATCTGGGAACCGCTGCCTTTTTGATTGATTGCAAAATTGCCCTTCAACTGTGACAAAGTGGTTGCGTGAAAATGGCTTAAGTGGCAACTAAAATTTGAAGGCGTCATACAAAACTGAAATATTCCCAGTATTGTGTTAAGCAGCAGCAGCGGCATCGAAGATTAATAATAACCGTGCAATAATAATAAACTGGGTTACTGCCCAAGAGTTTAACGGAAAGGACTCTCCTCCTATCAGCCATTAATGCTTAATTAACAGCTAAGTGCTGACGGTACATTTTATGTTTGTTCATCGCTTGTATTAACAGTGAGTGATGATTAGGCTGTAAACCCCTGCAGTTCTTCAGTTGTTGTTTCCTGAAATGCCTACCGTTGTGCGAGAGCACAGCATCACGTCCTGTGCATTGCTAAGGAATCGAGTGTGTCCTGATGGGCAGGGGGTGGTCTCCTCTGCGACTTCACGGTTTCTTCTTTCAGCGATGCCGCTAAAAGCTGTTCTTTCTTGTGTAACCAGCACCATCTGCTTTATACAAGATAAAACAAACAAGGTAGGGGTGGGGGGCAGACACGAGCGCGACCGAGCTAGGTTAAGCAGTGATGGGGTGGGTGATTGATTAAAGCTGGGCGCCCGTGTTGTTAATGAAAGCCGGTGCCCATGTATTTATTGCCTGCAATGAGAGAAACTCAATAAAGAAAAGATATGCTTACAGATTTAAGAAGACATACCTCTAACAACCAAGACGTTGTGCTCTAATTAACAGAGACCAGGGTTCAGCGAGCAGTTGCGTTTAAAAAGGTCCCGTTTCTTGTAACACAAGATTTTCTTTCTTGGCCTCAGAGTGAAGCTTTGCTTTTCGTGCCAGTGCTTTCAGACGACCCCCAGAGAGCAAGAGAGCACAAGCGGCCGTGCGGCCGCGAAAGTGAAAGCAAACTGGTGTGAAATAGCAGCAGGGAAGGGGGCGGACAGGGGCTACGAGGGAGAGCGATGTGAAGCCATATGGCTGCTTTGCGCGCGTGCACGCCTCGTGCACTGTAGCTCTATGCCAGGGGAAGCACTTTCAAAAATCCACTTACAAAATGTCTCAAAGAGACAGCTTTCGCTGTCTCAGCGAGACCTAAAAAACGAATCTCTGACAAGGAGATGCAGTACAAGACGCTGCCTTTGAGATCAGTTGTGTGTTTTTAACACGAGCTATCATTGTATAAAACATAGTAGCATAAGAGGGGCACTAGTGAAACCGATTGTGCTCTTCAGTATTAGGCTAATCTTGCAAGGGTTTGCATCGTTTGCAGTGCCGGCCATTTGTTCCAGAGAGTGCCCCTTTAGTTAAGCTATAAAGGTCATTTCATATTGCACGGCTCGATTTTCCTTTATAAGTGGTTAACCTGACACCAGCACTGACGTGTTTAGTGTCACTAGGTTGTTATTTTAAACCTTGCAGGACGTGATTTAATTGAGTTTATGAAGTTGTTCGGCGTTTCGGTTGCTGCAGGCTGAAAGGCGCCTTTAAGCGTTCAGCTTCATGAGGACAAAAGGCACACCTCTTTGTACTGCGACGTGGCATGGTTTGCCTTGCAGGCAGGGCAGGTGTCTGCACTGTTAGTTCTTTACATTTGTCTCAGTATACCGGTTCCATTGAGAATTGTGTTACCTAAAAATAGTGGTGGGAGTGTCAAGAGAAATGTTTTTGCCGAATTTAAAGCAAATTCAGGATAGAATGGTTTTGTCCAATATCTACAAAGAAAATTGTAAATTCGTGATAGAAATGTTGTATCTTTTAAGTGCAAAGACCCAGTGTTTTATGCTTTTTTGCAAAGTATGGCTACAGTATTTATAACAGAACCAGCAAGTGTGCGCTTTCGCAGATGGCACAAACTGTCTTTTATTATAACTATAGGCAGCAGTAAGATCTGCTGGTTGAATCAAATCTGCTCATTTGCAGACCGAGTGTCACTCCGTAAATTGTACTTCATTTTCAACTCTAACTTTGCTCTTCCGTATGATTACTGATTTGTGTAAATTGCTGACCAAATTGAACTCTCTAGCCGATGTTCTTCTTAGCGATTCCGAATGTGAGAGTTTCATGCGTTTTTGCCTTAGCCATCGGACAAATATGTACTTCTTTTCCTAGAACTGCCCAAGGAATCTTGCCTTACTTTTCCTTGTTCAAGACTAGCACTCTGCTGCAATATAGGTGATTTCTTTATCCTTTTATAGAACAGACTAGTTAAATATATCCCTGTCTTACAGCCTAATTCCACAATTATATCCGTGCTGTGCCGTACTCCGAATTGCCCTTTCATTCTATGCATCTTCGTAATAGGTTTCCATGGACCATCTATGATCTATCTTCATTTCTCTTGAGATGTAGCTTCTAGTACTTGACACTGTACTCCAGAGGCCTTAGTATGGAAACCACTTTATATGTATTTTAGCTGCACTAGACATGATTGTCCTCATTGCCATCTCCTTGATCTGGTTTGTTTTCCGTACAGTTCCTTGCACTCCCTTCTCAAAGTAAATAGTTTGTTAGCAGGTCGCAATCTTCAGCAATCCCATTATCTTTACTACCATTTTTCTTAGATAAGTAACAGCACAATTTTCGTATTCGAAATTGGATTTTTTTTTTTTTCATTTGCTCATCAGTTATTTGTCAGTAGCATGTGATTCCCACGCGCACACCTGTATGCATTTTACACACACAAATTGCTCTATATCAGGAGTAAGTCATGTGTAGAAGATGCTTTTATGTCCACTGAACCCATACAGTACTGCCTTTTCTCCTTTACAGGTCGAAGCCTACCAGACAGTAGAGCTGACTGGTTGCGAAAGACTTATTTGGGTGCATGTTGTCAGCTGACCTGCTAAGCCACTCCGTCCGTTGCTTTCCATTGGCTGTTTATTTTGTCACTTATTTTCTTGCTTTCTATTCAATGGTTTTATTTACTTTAGCCTGTTCATCTAATCTTTGACCCTCTTAGGGAGCATAGACTGTTTACCATCTTTCTGATTGGCTCCTTTTATCCTTCCGATAGTGGCTGCTTTTTGGGAACTTTTGTCTTTCTTTCTAAAAGTATTCCATCAAGAGTGCATGCTTTTCCCCTGTTCAGTTTTTCTACTTCTCCCATCTCATTTGTTTTAATAACATTATAAAAATGTAATTTTCCCGAATTTGTTTTACGAGCCGCTCTTACGTAAGCTTTCACATTTATAGAGCTTTACCCTTCATGTGCTTTAACTCCAAGTTGCAATCTCCGTTGTTCATTCGCTCCTCCTCCTCCACGTTGCTCTGCCTCAGTTTGTTTCCCTTGCCATGTCCACTGTGTTGTTTCCACCTCCGCATTCTGTGTGTTGCTTTCCCTGTGGACTACTGTTGCTTCCGCCCACCCCCTGTGTGTTGCTTCCGCCAACCCCCTGTGTGTTGCTTCCCCCACCTGCGTTCTATCCCCACCTGCTCTTTCATCCCACCCGTGATACATTTTTTTACCCATCCAACTTTAATCACTTAACAAAAAAACCTCTTGCATCGTTTTGTAGATGTGCATATGCTTGTTGCGTGCACATACAAAGTGACGAAGCCGTCGTAATTTTTCTTGTTTATTAGCCATGCAGCTCAGCAGCAGGGATGCTGTGCAGCATGGATAAAACCATTGTCCAAGCAATAGGTCCCAAAGGTGACCACTACCTTAGCTTCCTGTTTCTTTCTTACAGTTTTCATCATTACCTTGTTTATCCCTTCCGTGCACGTCTTCTCCTTGTCATGCTTTTAGGAAACACTGAGGTCAATCATATGGAGACCCTTTGAGAGACCCTTCTAAGAGATGACTCAAACACTCTTTTTCCCATCTGATACTGCTCCGCAGCGTTTTTTTGTCCAAAGGAATGATTTTACTCTGGAATGCACCAAATCATAGTTTCTGTGTCACATTTTGTATCACCTTACGGAGCTAGGTTCTGTTGCATTTCTTTGTTGCCTATGAGGTCAAAACTAAGGAAAAAAGAAATAATGTTTGAAAGAATAATCGTTTGCAGGGAGTTTGGAAAAAAAACTTTAGGATAACAGAAACAAAGAAGTAGGGATAGAATTGAGGTATGGGCAAATACTCAAGCTACGGTTAGGATATCGGTTACTTTATAGTCGAGGATTAGGGAAGGCTTGGTGTTAATTGTAAGGATTTGGGAAAGACTTTAGGTTAGAGTAAGGGTAGGCATGGTGGCATAGTCAAGGTATAGGTATAATTTGAGATAAAACAGTCTTAGGCTGAGTGAGAGTTCAAAGTTAAGGATTGTTTTTAGAGTTGGAGATGTCACATGGAGGTTACATTTAAGAGATAGATGAAAAACATGCAGTTACTGTTCATATTAGGGGTCAGTTTTTCAATTTAATGTAGTTGGAGATGGTTAACTGTATAGAAGAAACCTCATTAACTGCTTTCTTACTTTTTGCATTCCCCGTTTGGAGGACCGATTTTCTCACAGCTTCTCATTTAAATATTTTCTCTTAAGGTTATTTACTTTTTAATTTTTCACTTTCAACATAGATACCTGTGTCTCATGTATAGTAATATATATCAAAGCAAAACCCTTTGAGGCTTAGAGTTTGGCATAAATTATGCACAAACGGTGGTGTTGTAGAGTGTATAAAGGAGCTGCTCCCCACCTAAAAAGTGGGAACTATCCAGAGTTCTCTACTTCCTTTTTTGCATAATGTATGCAGCACTCAAAGCCTGAAAGGGTATTGCTTTGACTTACACTAGGTGCTCCCTAGTGTCTGGACAGTGCTAAATCTCTTGACGAGCTCTAATAAGAGAGAAACATGTTTCAGGGAGTGCTTTCATTCATTCCATGTTGTTTTGGATGGTATTTTACCAATCCAAAGCTGAAATACTGTGCCTGGAGATTTGAACGGCTTTTGTCATTTTTCATCTTGGCGTGGATGGTGCTAATCCTATGCTTAAAGACGTTTACTGTAAAAATGGCAAAGCACTTTGTCACTTTTCTATCTCAGTGTAGATAGCATTATGCTAATCCTATTCTTACAAACTCTGCTAGAAAAACAAACATTTGAGGTGAGCAGCTTTAGATTATTGGTGATGATGTAGCTTGTTCCATATTTATGAGTAGTTCTAGTTGGGATCACAATTCCTTAGGTTAAGCATTTTTTGGTTTGCTTATAACTTTGCTCCATTTGACAAGTCTGCACAAAACTCTCCCAAAAAAGTCTCCTCCACGTCAGCTCCTTCCTGAAAGTTTTGGAGTGATCCATCAAGCAGGGAGCCGAGAGATTTCTGGTTTCCAAAATGTGTTTTCCCATTCCACTTTCCTTTATGAAGTTTGAACACGATACCGCAAAAACTGCTGAACGAAATTACACTAAATTTGTGAGAAAGCTAGATCGTGGTCCAAAAACATACTGTTTGTGATTTTGTGTAATTCTGTTCAGTAGTGTAAAATATTAAGGTTAAAAAAGATTGATATTTCACATTGCGGAGGATCCATGGAGTCGACAGATCTTAAGATAAGATCTGATTGGCTTCCACCTCCTCAACAAAGCTGGGACGGTGGCCATTTTAGGACTTAATCCTCTGTCCTGAAAAAAGTTTTAAGAAAATATACCCGGGGGGGGGGGGGGGGGGTGGAGAGGAGGGTAAAGGTAGCCTGCACCCGATAGGCCTGCTGGGGGTGTCCTAAAGGGACTTGGTGGGGGGTGGGTGCAAGGACAAACACAATCTTATTTCTTAAAGTGTCATTGTGAATTTGTGATGGATCTGCAATTCTGCAGTAAAATAAAAATAAAATAAGCGCAGGCTCCTGTGCTTAAATAACAAGCATTGGCATAGCCAATAGGTCTCGCTTTTGGGACCTTATAAGTGTTTAGCCATGCAACAGTTGCATAACTAAATACTTATAAGGTCCCAAAAGCGAGACCTGTTGGCTATGCCAATGCTTGTTTCTGTTTATTACTGCTCTGTACTAATGGCGCACCCGTGCTTTAGCTTAAACATCTTAAGCTTAAGTTGGGTGCCGAGATTGCTTCAAAAGTAAAGAATTGTCCATTTCTTTACTTTTGAAGCAATCTCAGCACCCAACTTTAGCCTAAGATGTTTAAGCTAAAGCACGGGTGCCGCCATTACTACATAGAAGTAATAAGCAAGCGCCCGCTTCGAGAAATGACTGCCGTGGCGGGGGAAAAATGCTACCGCCTGCCACAGCTTGCAGTGCATGTGCGCAAGTGGTGCGTGCGCAGCAGTAATCGCGCCATATGGCGCCTCTGCTCAAGCCCGCGCACATGCACTGCAAGCTGTAGCCGGCGGTAGCATTTTTTGAAGCCCTTATTTTAAGTCTCGCCAGACCAGCGCAAGCGCTGGGTCAGGCGAGACCTAAAAAAACAATCTGTTGGGGACCAGGGTATGGGGGTGGCGCATAATAATAAGGAATAACAGGAGGGGGTGTGCGGCCCCTGTCTCTGGCCATTTCCAAGCTATGCGGATCCCATCCCCCAGGGACATGCATTGAATAAAGGGCGGGGGGGGTGAGTACAGCTCCAATCCGCATGCCATTTCCAGGACCCAGGTTCCTCATCCCCTCCAGAGCCGTGCATTAAATTAGGGGGTAGGGCATGCGGTCCACTCCCTGAGCTTCTACGAGCCCTTGGGAAGCCCATCCCCGGAGGCTGACAAACAGATTTGGGGGTGTGGGGCATGTGGTGTGTCCCCCGAGCCTTTGCTGGGCACCAGGGCACCTGGGATTTCACCCCATAGGTGCAGCCGGGAGCCAGCATTCCTCAAACCCCGCAGGAACATCTTTTCGTTTGTTCCTGCCAAGTGGGAGAAATTCTGTCCCTGGCAGGGAAGGTTATGTGATCCAGTAGGCTGCTCCCGCCGGGTGGGCGCGCAGAAGTTTTTCCCTGCCAATGCTGTTGTGGCCAGGGAAACCTAGAAAAGAAAGGCTGCTTTTGCCAGCTCCCGCTCCACTCAAAAAGGGTGTTAGCAGGGAAGCCGTTGGGGCTGCAGGGGACTAGGGGCAAAAACAATGCTGTGAAGAGCTTTAGATGGGCACCAGGGCACCACAGTTTTTAAAATGTTACAAGCACCTTCATGGCTCATGAGGCCACTTGCAGGGAGCCGGTGGGGCTCTGGGGCTCACCCTGTGGCCCCAAACAAATATTAAAGAAGTGGGTACATTTGGTGGGCACCGGGACACCCTAAAAACGAAATAAATGAAAAATAAAGGAGCCGCTCATTCATTACTCACTGCTCCGATATGGGGCATCCCATAATGCCCTGGCAGGGCTTTTTATTGAATTTTATTTCCCACCAAACATTTGTTCTAATGTAACCCCTCCCCTAGCAAAATTATAAAAAGACAGAAAGTCTCCTGGGTCATTCATTGCATGGCCTCAGTAGAGCTTATCACAATGGAGTGTGGGCCCTGTTGTGGTTATTTTGGCTGTATTTTGTGGGCTGAAAAATGTTGAAAGAAAGACTCAAATGCATGTTTGATGTTTGGTTTAAAAAAAAAAAAAAAACGTTAGTAATTTTTTTTATTATATCTTTTATCAAACCTTTGTAATGTCTGAATAAATGAATTAACATTTGATTATAATTATTGGTAATTTTTTGACTAAGATAATAGGTCTGCTTTACATATTGTTGAAATGCTGACCCTTTGATAAAGCTAGTAGGCCCACTTATTATATTTTGGTGGCCTGACTGCTTGTCATAGTCAGTATATCTGCCTTACTTAAAATGTTACCCTTTATATTGTAACATCACATAGGCAATCTGTGGGGGGGCTTGTGTGCCTTGTGGGTTCGAGTGCAGGCCCTGTGGCCAAAGTCCCGCTGTGCATGGACTAAGGCCTCATATTTACTTTTTTTAATGTGTTTATTAAAGTTATGCATATCTCAGGGCAGTTTTGACAGAAATTACTTCAATTACGATGTTGCAAAAACATGCCTGGAGAAGAAGCATCAATAGTGCAATTGTATAGAAGCATTGCAAGATTATGTTATAATATAGTCCACATCATTGAACACCAGAATAATGTTTCTCAACTGAAAGGTAAACGATCTAGAGAGAAGGGGAAACAACAACGTTAAACCAAAAAGCTATTGCTCTGGTGCAAACGATGTGTGTAAGTGTCAGGGGTCATGTGTAGAATGTAACATAGTGGGGGTGAAGATACTATTGGTAAACAGATAGTTTGGCATTTTAGTGGTCTTTGATAACCTTTGAAAGCTCTCAAAGTGGTAGCTGTGGAGAGCAGCCTTTGGGCTCATCTTAAAGGAGTGTTAAGCAGCTTGTTTTACCAGATCTAATCATACTTTTTCATTTAAACTACAAGTGTATATATAAAAGTGTCTATTTATTACACAACACTCACTTATTGGTATATCTCCTACTCGGAGATATAAACACAAATACTCAATAATACTTCAATTGTAATAAGGTAAGTAGCACAAAATACAGTAGTCTCCAGGGGAAGACCAAACCATATACTAAAAAAGTGGATTGCGAACTGCAACCAAAGTTGGGGCTTGGAACAGGAGACTGACACAAGAAACCACCCAAGGTAAGTACCCAGGGACCCCACAGAGGCTGTGTGCAGAGTGGAAAAACAGCCAGGTGTCCAATAGAAGTCAACGGCAAAGTCGCGGTTGCAGTGTTGAAGGACCCTTCCCAATGGACCCTGAAGAAACCCTGTGGAAGACAGAAGGTTGGAGAGCCACCCCACCCATGGATACCCCTGGAACCAGTATACCTACACCAGGGAAGCGGGGTGCATAGGTGTGAAGTGACGTCGGAAACCGCCGTAGACCAAAATGGAGGACTTCAGGAAAGATGCCGCTGGAGAAGACTGCTAGAGTCCGGTGGAATCCAAAGGCGGATTCTTGAAGTGAAGAACCTACAAGCAGAGGGAACAGAGTCTATGCCACTCAGAATTTTACCAGGAGGCACGGAAGAGCAATGCCCAACGATGTTGGATGGTTCAGATGAGTTTACGGTGACCTTGTCGCTGCAGCTGTGGGGACCAGGCGACAAGGAGGAAGACCAGGGGGGGTCGGTTTCCGGCGGGAGCACCAACAAGCCTTGGCAGATGCAACAGGCATAAAAAGCGAAGAAGGAGCAACTTTGGGACTAGCAAAGTCCAAGGGACTCGCCACGAGCAGGAGAGTCAGAGCAGGCTCCGAGCAAGCAAGAGTCCAATGGAGCAGAAGTCCTTTAAGGGGACCCACAGGCCGAAGGCACAGGAGTCGCAAAAGGACGTCGAGCAGCTCACCAAAGATGAAGTCCAGTGGTGCATGAGGATGCAGCGAGGACACTGTACTTGGCAGGAAGAGATGCTGGAGCTTCTTGTAGCCCTAAGATCTCCGTAGTGCAGAGCCAACAAGCCGTGGCAAAAGCAAGTCGATGCGGTGTACAGGGGTTTGGTCCCAGCGGTTCCGATGAGAGATACTGGCCTGGTGTACCTATGCCCTCAGTAGATCAGTACCATATACTTGGGACTTACAAGGGTACACAAGTAGCTAATTGGGGAGGTACAGAAGTACTTACCATAGTAAATATATGGTGGAAGCACAGTGACTGGGGTCCTGATTAGCAGGATCACAGTCAGAATAGTCAAAAAACAAATTGACACCAGCACAAAGTGGGGGTAATCATGCTAGAACGATCCTACCTTCCTACAACAACATTGATAACATTACTGCAACATCTGAAATTACATCATTGATGACAATACTGCGCCACACGCGCATTGTAGGGGCATGAGTTATAGTTACTTAAGAGAACTATAATGAATGAATAAATGAACTATATGAATTTCAGTGGTTTCGTTAATTTAAAACAGTATGTTTTAACTGGCCTTTTCACCTATAACGTACCTTTAACCTTTGTTGGCGTAGGTTTCACAAGACATGCGAAGAGAGACAATACAGTGCACTGTGGAAAAGTGTAACATTGTGCGGGAGTGTTCTTCAATTAAAATATATATTTAAGCACTGAGGAGGATTCATTCATAAATGCCTGTATCAAGAATGGTGTGATGAGGTAGAGAGCTAGACAGAGAGGGAGAGAGAACGAGAACATGCATCCTTTGTTTCAAAATGTATGTGAAGATGCATTTTGTGCTAAGAAAATAGCGCTACAAGTAACCGCATGAAGAGCAACAGCTCATGCTCTGTTCAGTCATTCATTGTTCCTCTGCTCCCGCGTTCTGATTTTTCCACCATTGGTGGCTAAATTATGCAAGTGGATGTAATAGCCTAATTTAATGCAACTAGGGTAACACAAAATTATGAAATTACATCGGCATGTGAAAATTTCCCTCCTCTTTACTTACCAGGTGTGCTAATTAATATCTCCGAGCAGCACTGTCATTGTAAAACCATTTTCTTTACCAGGACTGAAAGAAAGACGAAATGTTGTGTTTTATTTAGAGAAGCTAAATATCCTACAAATTAGTTCAGCACTGGGAATCATGGGAAATAATTCACTGGTGGTCTTCTTTTCTGAACCCAATGGCAAACATTCAATAAGAAATCTTACGCATATAATGATATATATTTATATTTTGTTCACAAGAAAATAACAGCTAGCCAGGGCAAAATCTAGATCACAAAGGATGCAGTCACAAAGAAATGAAATATCCAAGAAAGAAGTGGCTCAAACAAATGAGTCCGCAAGAACAGAAATATATTTCCACTATATATTTTTTTTTATTCGTTGGTGAGTCCATCTTTTTGAGTCACTACTTTCTTGGATATATATATATATGTGCAACACCCCAGCTATATATTTATGTGCAACACCCCAAACCACAAAGTGAGGTTAGTGTGGCATAAAGATATGTAATTACACAATACATGAAAGAGCACTTCATGCGCTGGCAGTTTAAATGCACATAAATCCGCCCCCCCCCCCTGCTCCTCCTACAGTTCTATGGACTGTTGGCTTGAAAAGTAGGTAGAACGTAATATTTTTGTATGTCTTTATGTATATTCAAGCAGGGTGTGGAATAGTCCCAGTTTCTGCTGGTCCCTTGGCCTTTCTGTTGACACCCAAAAACATTGCATTATCATCAATATTTGAATCCAAACTAGAAACGATTAATAATAGAAAACTTCAATCAAAATGAGACACGCAGCATGAGTGAGAGAGAAAATTGAAAGAGTTCACCGCCGCCAAGACCATAGCAGAGAATGAGAACAGTAGGCTGGAGGAAGTGTATCGCACGGATTTAAATGGCCAATGTGTACTGCGGCTCCCGCTTTCGCCTCGCCCTTTCCCGAGAAAAAGAGCCTGCAGACTACGATGGAAGTGTCTACCGAGAGCGATATAATTGGCAGTAAGGCTCAGTCGAAACTTCTCTGGCGAAACGGATATCAAATTCTAAGAAAGCAGTGTCAGGCATTTTGCCTCTAGGTCTGCATTGTCGTCGGCGCCTCATTGCAGGCCTGCCAAACCGGGAATACTTTCACTGTGATATCGTGCAGGGAGGGTGGGGTCCTTGAAGAAAGGCCAGGTCCATGGAGAGTGGGGCTTTGGGGTCTCCTGCTTCAGCAGTCACACCTACTCTTCCACACAGCAAGAGCGAATTCATGTGGAACCACCTCCTGTGCCCTGGGCAGGTTTTAAATGTTTACAGCATCACTGTGCGACAGTGGCTTTTCACAGTGTCGCTGTGAGATGGGCGAAGAAGCCGTGTCACAGAACGGTACTGTGTGAGATGGCAGGTTCTGAATTGTTATCGATAATATTAACTACACTGAGATGACAGAATAAGCCTCTTCCGGAAACGAGAGGCCTGGCATGCTCTCAAGCGGTCATTCTGAGGCGGTAAACGCAAACCTATTACAACAATAAACATAACCTGTTCTTCCTTGTAGTTCTCTTTCAGAAATAATAACGCTGCTGCCGTCATCTGGTAGATGGTTGTTGAAATTACTCCTATTGGTAATTAATGTTAGAAAAATCATTAAAATTATGTAATCGAATGAGCCATCGCCGCTTAAAGTAACAATGGAGACTGTGGGCTTCCTTAAGAATTTGAAATATAACCGTCGATCCTCCGTCTGGGCTTGGCCACCCTCATCCTGGTTTCTTCTCTTGAAACCGAAGAAGAGCGAGGTCTCATATAAACGGCCTGCTTACTTGACAAAAACAAGCATTGGCATAACCGATAGGCCTCGCTTTTGGGACCTTATAAGTGTTTACCCATGCAACAGTTGATGTTGTTGCACCAAGGATATTGTGGTACAAGCATAGAGAAAGGTATAATTGAGGTAGCATTAGTTAGCTAGAGCAAGAGACCAGGATGCTGTCTGACAGCACGGCGAAGTCCCAGACGGAGATGCTGAGAAGAATCGAATTGCTGAACCAATTATCTTAAGCAAATTAATGTAGAAGATGATCGCGGAAGAATCTCGAGGAGGAAGAGTGTCAGAGAGGGGTGCTACGCAAGCGTCGGTGATAGAGAGGTCATCTGTCCTGATTCCTGTTGTGCTTGCGGGGCGACTTGCAACACTTGCAACACGCAGGTTCACTTGTACGGAAGTCTGCAGACAGTTGTGAGCCTTGACGACAGATTGGAGCTGTCCTTGTTTGAACTTGTTTGGAAGAGGCAGACCTTAAGGCTGCGCTCTATAGTGGTCGAGCTAAAAGGCAGAACTTAAAAGGCTGCTCTTATAGATAGTGTTGAACCACATTTGGAAGAGGCAGACCCCTGAGTTGTGTCACGTAGTAGTTGCATACCAGGTAAGTGACTTAGTTCCTTTTGTCTTGAACATAGCTGCACCATATGGGACAGGATTCTGGGCTGTGCTCTGTAGCGGTGTCGGACTCCATTGTGTGAAGCAGGTCTGTGGGCGGAGTCTCGTAGTGGTTCTGGAGCTACTAGGACAGACCATAGGGTCGTGTCACGAGGTGAATCTCTGAGCTACATTGTATGAGATAGGCTCTGGGATTGTGCTTCATGGCAGGGTCGAGTTGCTCTGTATAAGGTAGAGCTTTCGGACTGTGTTTTGTAGTGAGCTGTTTGAGCTGCACAGCACGACACATACCGGCGAGTTCTGCCTACATTGGTCTTTGGACCATCTTTTTATGTGGGTTTTGGACCAGTAAGTTTGACTGGTATTGCGTTTGTCCGTGGGGGACGGCGTAAGTATCTTATATTAAGATCCCTTGTATGTTGTTCTTCTATGTGATTGGAAAAGAGGCAGCTAGTGCTTCCAGAAGGTAACTTAAAAATGTGATATTTATGTTAAATATGGTATTGGTCCTGTTATGTTTAGCATCATGTGGCATAAAATATGTGAGGGCCAATGCCGATTCACTGTCACCTCTTATGGGCACATTGTGTGGGATTTTGGACTGTTGTGAATTTGAATGACAGTCCACCGAGGGTCCTATATTTGAGTGGTGGTCTGCGAATGCATGACACGTGCACGGCAGTCTAAAGTATGCCTTGTGTACGAGTCGCAGTCTCTGGAGTGCATCGCACTTGTGTGACACTCTGTTGCATGTCTTGAATTGTTGAGGTAGCTTTTGGGGTTGCCTCTGACTTGGTACAGTCTCTAGACTGTTCTGTTGTGGTTCAGTCCTCAGACTGTATTAAAAAAATAAGAGTATTCTGAAATTGCTTTGCCAGGCAGAGTAATGAATTGACCTCTTTTTGAACATGCCTGGAATGAGTTTAATCTGGCCTCTTGCTGTCATCATTGCTTTGTAAAACATTAATTGAAATGAGCCTAGCTAGCAAAAACCCTCCCCCTTTTTGATGACACTCTTAATTTGTAGAATGTAACAAATGTAAAAATATGGGTCTGATCAGAAGTATTAGAATGTACATTTATTTTAGCATAGGAAGTTTGTGCAGCATGAGAGAAATGTTAGGAAAGAAGTGTTCATTTAAATTGAAAGCAGTTTTGTGACTGTTCAGGACAGTGTAAGTCTGTACTGAATAGACATGCATTTAAAAGTGCACTAGGACGAAATGAAATACAGATTCATGAATTGACAACGTGTGGTTTACTGTTTAGAGATCAGAATTAAAATTTGGTCGGTCTTTGAGAGACAGGTATGTTTTCCTTTCCCCTCCCCTAGTTTTGCAAGGGAGACAGTCTGTTAGAATTTCGTTTTAAAATATGGTTGAAGGAGGTTTCAATGTGAATAGAGACGGTAAAGAAATGAAAAAGAATGTGAGCATTTGTTGGAGCAGGAGAGGTTAAGGCTGCTTTCTGTCTTGGGCATGCTGTGTGTTGAAACAGATACAAATCTGGTGCAAGAAAAAAATAAAGAAAGAAAGAAATTAAATGCGTATTAAGGGTAAAGTGGCCGCTTCTATGACATACCTAAAGCTGCTGGTTGAGAAGCTTGCAATGGACCAGGCCTCCCTTCCCCTCCCCTCTGAAAAAGGGGGGGGGGAGAAGGAGGAGAGAAGAGCTGCAGAGCGAAGCTGCTGGCAGACTCGGACCTTGAAGCCTAGAGGTGGGGGCCAGAGGAGCGAGCAGCCCAGAGTAGAAAGGGAGACAGGGACACTTGTTTTCAAGAAATGAAATGCAATGTTCATGCCCTATTGACAAACTTCCATGGCATAAATAGTGGTGAGGCTTGCAAACAGGAGCAGTTTCCCTCCTCTCTGTCCAAAGGGAGGGGTTGAGAGTGGAAAGAGCAGGCTGGAGAAGGTCCGCCCTGGGTTGTTTTCAACTTTGGAGATAAGGAGAATGGAATGCAGAGGGAGGAGAGAACAGCTAGGGCCTGTGACCCATGACGAGAGAGGAAAGCCATATGGTGCCTCCGCTGGTAAGCGCATGCCTGCGCACATGCACGCAAGCTCTAGGCCACAGTGGTAGCATTTTCTGAAGCACTTATTAAAAGTTTCGCCAGAGCAGCGCATGAGCTGGCTCAGGCGAGACCTAATGCGTGAAGCTGTTTCCCAGTCAATGAGATGTACCGCGGATGTGGAGCCAGCTTCAGCATGCAAACATAAATGCCCAAGCTCCTACCATTAAAGGGTGTTCAGTTCTCCTTCTCCTTTAAATCACAAGGAGATGCCACCCTTTAAATCTGGCCTCTCCCGATCATTGGCAGAAAACTGAATCGGCACCTCCGAGCAGTAGAGTCCAGATTATGTGAAACTGAGAACGCAGTGAGTGAATATACAAAAAACAACTTGAGATGTTGATACGAATAGTATTGGAAACTCAACAGTTAGTGATTTATTTACTTTTTAATTTTAGAAATCGCCAACATGTGTCCTTTCAGCCACTGTGGCATCTCATAAACACTTTTGAGGAGAGTGGATGAGGATGTACTTCAATGGCTAAGTATTTACTTGGCTTTTATTATGTCAAGAGATTTTTTAAACCTCGAGTCTGAAATGAGTAATACGTTTGAAGACAATTTTTTGAATGTTATTTGGTGGTTGATTGTTACCAATTGCAGTATAGCAGAGACCTGGGATCAAATGGGTATAGTGAATGTTGGTCTGGCTCTTGTCTTCTTTCCCTGCATTTTAGGCTTGGAGAAGCAGATTGTTTACGCAATGAGTTCATGGTGGGTCCTTGTTAGTACAGAGGGTTTGGCTCATTTATTTTGCCCAATAGGCTATTGGTCCAAGATGCTCTGTCCATGAAGTCCAGGACTTTATAATTCAATTTAGATTTCAGTGGGAGTCAGTATAGTGCATTACAGCAGTGTGCCTTACATCAGTGTTACTTCACCTTGTTGCCAGTTTGAAGGAATGGAAGATCCAATGGACCAGTGGTAGTAGGACGTTGATGTCTTTTACAGCACTGTTTATTTGTGGAGTGGCCGGGAAGTGTGAAGTATAGCTCTGAATCGAATATCAATCCTAGATTTGCTACATTCTGAGTTGGAACAGGGAATACAACCAGGTGGTGTCCCATGTGAATGGGTTTGAACTGTTTTTTTCTGCTCTACAGTGGAATCTCAGTTTTGAAGCCTTTGATGCAAATAGAGCTCTCCCTCATTTGGGGGTAAAGTATTGTGCTTAGACTTGTTCCTGTTTTTTAGGGGTGGATCAAAGTATCTATCTGTACACATCTGCAAGTGTAAGTTGTGGTATTTAATTAATTATGGCAATGAGAACACTTACATGTTGCGGAAGATTGGTGATGAGGTTGATTGTGGAGCACACTGAATTTTCAGGAACAGTTTAGTGCCCACTACAGATGTACATGTGATTGCAGCAAAATAATTGAATCTTTTCAGTAGGCTGTTATGGTTAGCCATTTAATTTGTTATTGATATTTATTAGGTGTTCCCAACACTGAAGAATCTATGTCTGTGATGGGGCAGTGATCACCCAGTTGTTACTCAATTATGTGCTTCATTGATGGTTGCTTTGCATTGATCTGGGTACTGTCCCTTGTGGGGAAAATGGCTGATAGTCCCAGGAGCTTCTGGAAAAATGGGAAAGCCTCTTTGAACACATTTGTTTTATGTTTTTACTTTAACACATCCAGTTTAGGAAGTTTTTTTCACCCTAAAAATAAGGTGTCTGTGTCTCCTTTGTAAGTTGTGGGTATCAAATGATTGTTTCTGTGCCAAATTAATATTGGTCGGTCTTATTTCATTGTATGACTTAGGTTTACCTGGGAGTGTGCGGGACTTTGGAAGGTGGGAAATTGTGTTCTTTTCTCTCTCGTCTGCTTCCACGTTTTTGTTATTGACTTATACAGACAATTGAACTGAGGCAGAGTTGATCCTGTTCGGTGGCGTCCTGACTTTAATCCTAGGTAAATAAGTGTGTGCTTATTTGACCTCTTGACTGAGCAATTGATTTGAGAGGCTGGGGTTGTTATTCGATATCTGACTTGGTGGAAGATGAGAGTAATTGTGGTTGTAGTTTGTATTCCAGAGTTTGGGGCTTCAGTTCCTTTAGATATCTCATCAGTTTTTTCTTCTCTCAGTTTTGTCCTTTCATTGATGGTTTTCAGTGATCCCTACTTCTATTGTTTGCATCTCCTGTGGAATCAATGAGGAGCAATGTTTTATGAGGGTTATGTAATAATCTGCGATTGATTTTGTGTCTCTAGTCCAATCATGCTTGTAGCTTGGTAAGATTTACTGGTCTGCTTTTTGTTTTAGTAATGACTATGTGGTTGATTCCTGATTCTTTTAACGGTATGGTTTTCTGACTCTTCCTTATTTTCTATGGTGCCAGTTTTTCTTTAAGTAATCTCTGTTCCCATTTTTAGAACAGACCGATTTAGCTGTGTTTTGCTGAAGATAGTGAGCTTTGATTCAGCCCCATACTCATGATTGGGTGGATTTCTAATCTTCCCTACTGCTGATTCAGTAGTCTTCCTCCTTATTCTTTTGCTTGTCCTGCCCAAGGAGCATTTTAGTCTCGGTGTTTTGATTCATTGGCATGTGGCAAGTCTGACATCAGAATTTGAATTGCAGTACATATAAAGGACTGTTTTTGCTCTCCCTCTTTTTCCCTAACTCCCACCCTACCACCTTCTCATGTTATTAACAAGCATTTACAATGCAATGGTCTCGGCATTGTCAAAGTTAGAGCTATTGGTATTGCTCATGACATTGCTTTTGTTTTTGCCTTAAAAAGATTTAAAGAAACAGCATTGTTATTCGCAATGTTAGTAGCTTAATTTGTCTGAAATGTGAGACCTATTGTATTTGTACACACACGCAGAGGCAAACATACAAAGCCAGTCATACAGAGCCACCTACACAGAGCTATTTGCTTAGAGCAACCCACACAAATAGAGCCACCCATACTGAGCCACCTACACATACACAGATTTACCCACACAGAGTCAGAGGCACATAAAGACACACACATACACATATAGAAGCTCCTGCAGACACACAGACACCCACATTCACACAGAGCCACACACACAAAGCCACACTCACAAAGACGTACATACACCGAGCCACATACACATACAGCCACACACAGAGAGCTACACAGACATACAGAGGGCTGCCTCTGAACACGACATCTCACTCACACACACACCAGCCTAGCACACTGTCCCAGAATGTTATCACGGGTACGTCCATTGCCCATGTCATCCTCGTATGGTACGGGGGCGGGCATACAGATCTTCAGTGCACATAACTACATCATGGTTGCATAACTTATCTCCATTTTGTGAAAGTTTCCTTCTGTTTCACAACTGCTAGCCCAAATACTGACATTTCTCCATGTGCTCACTAATAAAAATACAAATCGCCCACTATTCTTGGTCAATGGCAGATCGTAAAACCCCCCAGGTTCCCTTTCATCTCCCCTGTGGGAGCTGTCGGGGTTAGGCCAGCATGCACAGTGCATTCCGGGTGGAGGAGGGCTGATAATATGGAAAATGTGCACTTGTAGCAGAACCCTTTGCGCGGACTTGAGAGGTGCGAGTTCCCTGCTCTGGGGAGGGGAACTACGCAACACTGAGAAAGGGGGACAGTGTACCTCGACATTTGGAAGCACTGGATATATATATCCTAAACCAGATTTTTGAAAGGATAGGGTAAACGGTATGCTGCACCTTGACCCAGAAAAGGTTACATACTTCGAACATAAGGGTGACCCTGATCGGTTGCATTTTTATAGCGCTTCATACATTTTCTAGCGCTGCTTGATGAGGTGCCAAAGGCTCCCAGGAGGTCCAGTAAGGGGGCTATTCTGTTTGTTGTCTATGGGTAATAAAATATATAGATGTAAGACTGGTCTATGCGGTAACTGCATTCTTACTTCCCTGGGGCAGGGGCGACACCTGATTGTGTGTTGGGCTGGGGGTGACCACTGGCTATCAGTCTAGATAATTCAATCCGCCAGGCTACTGCCCTCGCACACGGAAGCACATCTTAAACAAATGAAAAGACAGGCAACTAAACATGCAAAAAGAGCCATGTTCCAGAAGGAACAAAAGCAACGTGTCGATAATTGGATTCGTGCGCAAGAGGCCAAAAAACACCTCAAAGCGCTATACTGAAATACCAATAGTTGGAAGCGCTACACAAATCACTACATAAAGTGCTTGGCTCCACGCGAATATCTAATAGCGTTATACGACTGCCAATAATATATAAGCTGTTATACACAAAAACATAGTGGGTGCTTGATTAGTAAGTAACTTGTGCTATGCACTGATCGCTGCTACGAACGATGCGTTTCCAAAAATTACCCACACACTCCCCATGCAGGTGATTTGAAAACGTATGGGCTTGGAAAGAGACCCGAATAATCAAACAAAACATTTCACATTAAAACAAACTCCAACATTTTTTTAAAGCTGTGTGTGAACAAAAGGGGGCTGTCCCGTGCCTCCCACGGCTCAGATATGAAAATGCGCACAAGGAAAGATTGTTACGGCATGCAAATGAGCTCCGAGGGAGAGGCCGCGGCACCAGGATAAAGGATGTTTGTGTAACGCGCTCATATGACAGCCAGGGAACAAAAAGAAAAAAACACCTGACATCAGCGTGGTCCTTTGACTGCACTGCCAGCAGCCTGCGGAGGAGTGGGGGGGGGGGGGGGGGGAAGTGTGAAAGAAGGGGGCTGAGCAGTGTGCAGACTGCTTGAACCTTGGCATTCCACTGACCCCAAAAGCCTCCAGCATTGCCGCCTCGCGTGCTTGTGAAGCGCTTCAAGGCACCCCTTTCATGTTTCACAGACACTCGTCACAGCTCGCGCGCCAGTCCTGAGGTTTCACTGACAAGAGCTCATAAAGCACACATTATAGACTTCCGTGTACACTAATGGACTACGGTACAGATTTGAATGCTGTGCTGGGACAAACTTACCATTACAAGACGCACATCCTTTATCTAGCGCCGAGGTCGGACACAGGAGCACCGAGGGAGCCGAGCCCGCTGCTGGCGCTTGCATTGGTTAGGAACTTTATTTCGCTGTCATAGGCCTTCCAGTATTAATCTAATGCATTCTGAGAGTTGTAATCTTGGCTGAGTTCAACTAAAATAACTGAGTGAACAATAATTTACAAAAGGCAAGCCCTGGCCTGGAACTGGTGAACCTGCTGACATGTAGGCATCTGGCAACCTTCAACCCCACCCTCCAACGTGCCCCCACCCCCTTTGATTATATCCTCCCTCCATTCTGCAGTACTCCAAAGCTCTGTAGCCAGGTGTGCTTTTCATGTCTCTCATATACATGTATACATACATATGTGCTTATCTAGTCATTTTTCACCGATTGGTGAAGTTCTCATCACTGGAGAATTTGACTAGGCAGGAAATAGTACCTGAGCAAACTCAGCACTCCATGCAGGCGAAGTATTTGCTCCACAATATTTTGTTTTTCTTTGTGTCGTGTCCAATGCCTTCAGCCAGTCTTGACGTTTAATCAACAGCCCCTGGCATGCTGGGCTTTTTAAACCCATGCTTCCCACGTTAAATATCAAAACTACATGTCCTAGAATGAAACATGCAGTTGGCCGACAGGCCGGGCGTGGCTGTTGGTGTCACGCGGAAAACCTCGGCACCTATTTGCAAGTAGTGTTTTCAGCTGCTGTCCATCTCCCATAGAGCGTGCCTGGTGATAAATCGTTCCGAAATTTGTAAACAGGTAGTGCGGAAGCGCAGAGGAGCTCAGAGAACAGGTACCTTCCAGCCGCCGCCTCCGGCCGCAGGGAAAGGCGGCTTCTTGGCGGCCTCGCGTTACCGTTAGCTGCGCACTCAAGTACGGCTAAGGTCTTTCCTGGCAACTAAGAAGTTCCAAGGCTAAAAAGCGCCCCGAAGCTGCGCCACATAAAAAGCCCCTTTACAACGAGCCAAGCGCAGAAGCCTCGTTCGACATAAGCAGCGCGAGCGCGCTCTCTCATAAGACACACCGAGCAGGGACTGCCGCGAGCTCAGTGCCAGCCACCGCCCCTTTCCATCCATCAGCAGTTCCTTCTGTCCCAAGTTATTTTTTCCATTCTGTAGTTTTAGTGCTGTTTATTCCTTTAAAAATCCACATTCCTGGCTTCAAAATGCAAGAAGAAACAAGACGCACATCCTTTATCTAGCGCCGAGGTCGGACACCGGAGCACCGAGGGAGCCGAGAGCAGGGGGAGACGACGAGCACCAGCCGGCGCCACGAACACCACCGCCTTTCTCCGAGGTCAAGCAGAAATGCCTCGGATAAACGCAGCGGCATTTTCGGATTGGGGGGCGTGTTTTTCTTTCTCTCCTCTTCCCATTGGCTGGAATGTTGGAATGTTTACATTCCAGAGGAGAGAAAGAAAGTAAAAAAACACGCCCCCCGAATCCGAAAAAGACGGGGCTTAAACGGACAGACTCCCCTTTCCTCCAATGGCTGGCCTCCGTTTAGGAAGCCAGCCAATGGAGAAGAGGGGCGGGTTCAAGCCCCGTATTAAAAAACGTTAAATCTCGCGAGCGAGACTGCGCAAGCGCAGCCTTCACTAGCCGAGACCTAAAAATCACCCCAGAGCCTGTTTGCCTCTTTAAAACTTTCCTACTCTGAGTGCTGCTGTATCAGCTTGTGGACAACGTAATTATGTTTTTTAAACAATATTTTTCAATGAATTTTCTCCTGCTTAAAGAAAATCTGTGCGCTGTGGACCCATAGTCCCCTTCACCTTAGAACAAATCTTTAATTTTTTTGAATCGGTGCCTCTATTTTTCTTTTGGCTTGCATTAAAAAAACACTTGCCTAAAGTGTCACAAGAGAATTCTGTGGAAAAACTTACACAAAGTGTAATTTGTGTGTTCGACAAGACCACAACAACACTTACAGTTTTTTGCACATTTTAGATCAAAGACGATGGAAATATGGAGAGAAACAGTCTACTTACTCTGTGTGATGCTGGTGGTTTCGTAACAGCTTTAAAACCAGTATGCTGACACTGCCCATGTGATCAAGCCATTGATTGCGAAATAGAACTATTGGTCTTTGAGGGAGCAGAGGCAGCAGATAGTGCTAAAACAATTTCAAGACACTTGACATGGCAAGGTGCCAGACTCATTACTAAATTTAAACTAAAAGGTTCCCAGGTCACATTTGTGTCATCGGCTTCGAAGCAGAAGGGCATCGGTAACTGCAAGGCCGAAATAAGATAGGCTGCTTTCAGATATTTATCTGAAAACTACCAGTCAGTTTTATATTGAAAGGATATTGGAAACCATTTTGAAAGTTATTCCTTAACCTTGAGTTAAACAGATACCACTTCAACCCAAGCATTAATCACCCAGTATCTGATGGCGATGAAGAATGTATTCATTAAAAATGTTGCAACACAGAGTTTGCTTAAGACCAAATTATTTTTCTGGGAGGTATTTGAAACATATAATTTTTATTAAAAATATACTCAAATGTGACCTCGGGTGACATCTTACTCCTCAAGTGACACACTTTCACTTCAGTTTACACGGGAACTAGAAGAGGGGAATGAATTCCAACATGATACTGATGCAGTAACCAAGATACATTATACACTAAATGAAGATTAAAATGATTGTTGACGACTATTACAGAATAATGGGGTAGTACTGATTGCCTAATTCTCTTGCGAGGATATTTAATTTTGTTTAATTAGTCCATAATGACCACCCAACATAAGCATCTCCAATGTTCTGATACAAAAACCCTCTGTATAAAATACAGCTATACATAAGACTCTTGCTTCTTATGGGGAGAAACGAGGTACCTGTCTTTTTTTTGCCAAACATATGAGTAAGATAATGTCATTAATGTCAAAAACAGAATGCACCCAAAGCTTCCTTAGAGATTTCTGTAGTAGGTGCATTAGCAACCTGAGATTTGTTACTCATATTTTAACCTGTAAGTTGTGTACACTGTCACCCTCATTCCCTGGCAATTCAGAACAGGTTTTCGGAACAGCACTTTTCCCTCGTCTGCTTGCCTTCTTGTTTACTTGTTAACGGATCCAATTTGACATATATGTAGTTGTACGTGTGTTTGTGTGTGTGATGCCAGGGCATTGCCACCAGAAAGGCTAATGTTCAGGCCACCATTTTAGATGTATAATTACCCCATCCTGTTGAAGAGAGTAAAGGGCCAGATGTTATGAGGAAAGAATGTCTAACTTGATGCCTTCAGCGCAGAATCCAAGCCACCATTTACGCCCAAGCACCAATCAACAATACAACATGCTAAAGATCATAACCTATCAAACCAGTACCAGCAATGTAGCCACAGATTAAAGCAGAGCTCTCTCTCAAGCGTTCAAGGATTGCAGCAACCCTAATGTGGACTAATAGAACACTTCACAGGCAAATACTGTGCAATAAAAATAATTAATTAAAGAAGACTAGGCAAGGTCTGAAAAAAAATAATTGATGGTGACTCATCGGCCATCATCTCTCTTACCACCTTATTCTGCGCCCAAGTGAACGGATTGTGCCGCCTATACAATTGAGGACATCATCTGCTTATATCACATCATCAGCAGTGAATTACATCAACGGTGAATACTCCAGCCACTGCTGAACATTGTTAGCCCTCCATTAAATACTATTCATTTACTATAGGACTATCAGGATTCAGGCTGCAGGGCAGCACAAACAGCAGCCATCCAGGCGGCTGACAGCTCCCTTTGCATCACTGATCATGATGACCACTGTCTGCTCATACTCACTTTCATTTATGCACTGTTATACTGAGCTAATTTCCTAGCACTGCTCACCACTTTTTACAAATGCATTTCAACGACCTTGGCTGAATAAGAGGTGAACCCTTAAAGAAGAATCAATAGGAGCTCATTCAAACGAAGACCTAAAGATCACAGTGAATCCCTGTAACTTGCATCATACCTCTACGCTGCATCTTGTATATGGCCATCTCCCTCCTCTACATGGAATCTCCTGTCGTGCCCATAGCAGGCAAGAACATTAAGATCTACCACGTATATGTGTATGACACATAGTTCTGTTTGAATATGTATTTCAGTAACTTTCCTTATTAATTTTAATGTACTACAAAAGTACAGCCACGTATACTGGAGGTGTATACTGGAGGTGTACACAACCACGTTGTACGTCACATTTCACACATATTTAAAGAAATATTATCTTTGTAATTCCAGTCAATCAGAGAACACTAACTTGTGCATTTGAATGTTTAGACCAAATCTGTGAGTCCCATATTTGTGCATGTTTGTGTAGGCCACCCCTTATCAAGTGTATTGTTTTCTCTAACAGTTTGCATCTATGCGTTCCCCATCACCAATCTCATACAATATGTGCAGGCGGTGATAACCAAAGTTTGGCTCTGTCTCTTGGCAGTTAGGCAACCTAGACCTTTTAATATTATCATTATATCGGGGGTATCCGTCCTCCTTGAGTATTCCAATTAGTATTATTTTTAGGGATACAGCCTCTGGCAGTTTAATCTACCAAAATAGACTAATATCTTTGCATTACGCTCTAGGAAAAATTAGTTAGGCTTGATTATGTCTTTATGTCTAGGCCATTCATTGTGGGGGCAAAAATGCTGGTGTGGCCCAGGATCAAGGCGGACCATGGTCCACCATTATTGGATGTTTATAGGATTAGTCAAGTGAAGGTGGGTAGGGCATTTACCTTTAATAGGAAACTACTATTGGATGGTCCGTTTATTGACCATATGAAAATGTGGGTTACACAATTTTTGGATGTCAATAGAGGGTCCACCTCTAGTGCCATGGTATGAGATGCTCTGAAGGCAGGGTTGAGAGGAGAGACGCTTAGTTATGGATTGGCTAAGCAGAAGCAACAGATCATGATGTAGGGACTCTTGGGGGATCTAAGGGAATTGGAGCAGGAACTCATACAGGGGAGAAGGAAGAGAGTAGAAGCTAAGGAAATACAAACCAAGATAGCTTGCTGTAAAGATAAAATCAACAGGCTATGGAGCAAAGAAATCACTAGTCAATATAAGGTCTATAAAGAGGAAAGATACGAATATGGTGAAGCTACAGGGCGCTGCTTGGCACAGAGGTTACGCGTAAAACAATCTCTACAGAAAATAACTGCATTGGTCGATCCAGCTGGGAATATAGTAGAAACTATGAAGGGCATTTTGAGAGTATTTCATGTTTTTAAAGAGAGCTGTATACACAGAATGAATATCATGACCAGGCCATAAAGATATTTCTTCAACAATTAGAGCTAGTAGGCTTAAGACAAGAGGAGCAGGTAGTACTCGATGTCCCGATAACACTGGAGGAGCTTGGGGAGGCAATAGGGTCGCTGGCTAGTGGAAAAGCAGCAGAACTAGACAAGCTGCCACTCTAGGTTTATCAAATGCTTTTTCAAATGCTTAAGGAGGACATGTTGGTTACATTTCAAGAGGCTCAGTCTGGGAACCCGCCACCATCATGGGATGAGGCGAATATAGTTGTTTTTAAGAAGAAAGAATAGCCCTCAAATTTGCCAGGGTCTTATAGACCAATCTCTTTATTAAATGCGGATGGCAAAGTGTACGCAAAAATCCTAGCAATAAGGCTGGTGCGAGTGATCACGCTCTTGGTATCTACTCATCAGCATGGATTTATACCTGGTAGGAGCACGGTCAACCATATAGAGTAATCACTTTGATAGATTATGCTAATATACAACATAGCACGCTAGGTTTGATCTTTCTTGACGCCGAAAAAGCGGTTGACCGTATCTCCTGGCCGTTTTTATGGGCAGTTGTGCGTAAGATGGGGTTTGGTCCAAGCTATATCAGGGCTATACAAATTATGTATAAATCACAGCAAGCTAGGATTTGTGTAATGGGTAAGGAATCCGAGCCTGTGTATATCGGCAGGGGTTCAAGACACAGGTGTCCTTGCTCCCCGCTCTTATTTGCCCTGTATATTAACCCGTTCCTGGTAATGCTGGAAAAGAGTAATAAGATCACTTCTTTGACTTCTGGGCAATATCAGGCACGGGTTTTAGCCTATGCAGATGACGTCACAGTGGCGACCTCAGACCCAGAGCAAGCAGTTGTAGAGATAGAAAGCTTGGCTTACTCATTTGGGGAGGTTTCAGGGTATAAATTAAACACCCAAAAACCTCAAATTGTTTGTACCAAAGCGGCCTGCCCCAGAGATGCTCGGGTAACAGAGGAAGCGTTGTATCTGGGGATTAAAATCAGAATGTCATTGCAGGAGTTAATAGAGGTCTATTGGGGAGGTATAGTCTCAGTGATCCAATAACAACTGGATTGGTTGGAGTGCTTGCATCTCTCACTGGTGGGGAGGTGCAATGTGCTAAAGATGAGTATCCTCCCCAAAGTTATGTATTATTTCAGGGCGGTACCTCTAAAGTTGACTAGAATACAATTGCAGAAATTGCAATCCATAGGTGATAGGTTCTTGTGGGGGCAAAGGAAAGCTTGTTGGGCCTCCAAGTTTATGATGCTACCACGCGATCTGGGGGGATGGGCCGTACCCAATTTTACATTTTATTATTACGGGTGTCTTCTTCAAAATATGCGGATTTTAACTGGGGAGGAAGGGGACTCATTGGCAGAAACCCCATCAATATATGAGATGTTGTTGGGGTGAGCTGCTAGAAATTCCTTATTTAAGTTCCCGGAGCTAAGCTACTTTAAAAAAACACGCTTTAAGGTTGTGCTGGCAGCATATAAGGTATAGAAGTCAGTTTGTAAGCGTTTAGCCATTTCGTGGATATGTTTTTATACTCCTATAAAGTCTACGCTCGCACTACCTGCTATATTTTGGGAGCTAAGGATGGAGAGATGGAGTGCTAATGGGATAAGGCAATTAGGAGACTTATTTGAAGGTGGATTACTTGCTTCATTTTCAGACTTAGCTGACAGATCTAGTTTGCAAAACAATGATTTCTTTAAATACTTGCAAATTTGGGATTATTTATTGAAACATCATAAGCAGGTTGGGATGAAAACTAACACTCCAGTAGAGGCAATTAAACAAGGGGCGACAATAGGTGTATTGTGTGCTATGTTAATGGACACACAGCAGGTCGATTTGGAAGTCCAGGATAGGAAATGGTGTGCTAGGCTAAGACAGGAAGGTGCGTATCTGCAGCAATCAATTGATATTGCGGGGAAAATGTTGATGTCAGCCAATTTGAAAGCCCAACATTTCAAGACATTATTTAATTTGTATTATACACCGGTGAGGATGATGAAATGGGGGGGGTTCAAATGATGGGAAGTGTTTTAGATGTGCGACTGAGAGGGCTGACATTAGAAATTTGTTATGATTGTACATATCTAACGCAATTGAGGGGGCATATTGAGGAGTTTTTGTCTGAAATCACAGGGGTTGATGTCCATATAACAATGGATGTAATGCTAACAGGAGTTGGTGATCCTCTCAAGCAGGGCCAATCAGGCTATACATTTAGATATCTTATATTTATAGCTGTGGCGGTAGCACGGTTGTATGTTGCGTCAGCTTGGTTGCAGCATTATGCCCCATCGTTTGAGATGGGGCGGGCCTAATTCTAAAATATTTTTAATCTAGAATATAGCCGCTATTGTTTGAAATCATTGAAAAGGCAAAAATTGGGTATCCAGATATGGGGGCCTATGATAGAGCATATGAGCTGAGAGTGTCATCCAGTAATTCTCTAGTATATCTCATGTTTCTTTCTGTGTAACGGACAACCCACATATTGTAAATCTGCCATGCTGTGTAGGATTTTGTTAGTGGGTGCTAAAATACTTATGTAACTGAGCAAGATTGCCACTTGCTTTGGATCGAATAAAAAATAAAAATAAAATACATTTTTAAATGTTGGATATATATAGATGCCTTTTCCTGTGTGTCTGCTGTTTGACTTTGCATTTGTGATGCATGTGTCAAACATTAAACACACAGGAGAGATGAGATTTAAAATCATTCACCCTAAACATGCGGGGTTTGAGCTCTTGCTAAATGCAAGTCTATACAGCAAAGGTTGGAACATTGAAACACTGACTTATTGCAAGAAGCTCAATTCTTAAGAGTGGAAGAGTAGACAAGAGAATATCTAAAGGCTCCCCGGTCCATTTTTAGGTCTCACCTAGGCAGTGCTTGCTCTGTCTCTTCGAGTTATGCTATATTCAGGTATTGGACTTGAAGCTCTGCCCATTTTCCACCCATCTTTTCAATTGGCTCCTGTTACTGTCCATTCTAAATGGTTGCTTTTGATTTATGAATAGGCTTAGTAGTCCCTCCTTAGTACCGCCTTTTCTGCTTTTGTAACCTCCCATGAGGACTGGCCTTTTACTTGTGTTGTTACTCAGTATGTTTCATTTACAGTCCGTGAGCACTATTCAATAATTTTCTCCTGTTGCAGGCACGACATGCTTTCCTGCAACAATATCCACTTTTCCACTCTCTGCTGCCTCTTGCTTTGTGCCAAACTTCAGCATTTTAGCAGTTTCTAAAAAACAGTAGCATACGTTCTACCAATGTTTATTTTTGCATTTTTAATACCCTGCACATGTTTGTCAAACGCTCGCTCCCACGCTCCCTGGGCTGCAGCTGCCTCCTCCTCCCTCCTGCTTGTTTAAGTTACGGTGTCCTGGTCCAACTTCCTGCATCAGCCCAGCCCCTGGAACGACCTGCAGCCTTCCACAAGTGAGTGAGTTAATTGCAGCAGGGCATTCTTATCTTGGAATCCAAGACACAGCTGTACCCGGGGCTGTTTGGGTTGGGGCTATATAGGAACGAAGCTGTTTGGAGATCTCAT
The DNA here is from genome assembly GCF_964204655.1 of Triturus cristatus. Taxonomy (NCBI): domain Eukaryota; kingdom Metazoa; phylum Chordata; class Amphibia; order Caudata; family Salamandridae; genus Triturus; species Triturus cristatus. The sequence continues at coordinate 994,599,555 of NC_140580.1, forward strand.
GTGCTGGGCTTTGGTCACTATGGCACCATCTTACAGCACAGTCCCTTTTCACACAGCATGAACAGTGTTCCTAGCAGAACACAGCAATGAGCCTGTAATGTCGGATTTTATTGTGATGGTATTAATTTATTTATGGTGTCATAATATTTCAGTTTTGTAACGTATAAACAATCAATGACAAAATAATTACTCATAAAACAATGTATGGCTTCTGGCAGCACAGCACCCAGGATAATATACTGCCTCGCAAAACACTTATAAGGTCCCAAAAGCCACTGTACTCCAACCCAAAACCCATAAGTAAAAGACATTGTCATTTACAAAGCCAATAGCTCTAACTCGCGCAAATGTGATACATATTGCATTATAAATGCTTGCTACTCCTGTTATCTAATAAAAAGTATTCATTACGTTGATGAGCTTTAGGGTGAGCCCTCAACACTATCAAGTTTTTAGAGCCATAGAGAGGGGAGGATGATATCAATAAAAGGCCAACTACAGATGGCACAGCAAATATGACTAGGGTATGAATTCAGATTTCGCTACTGTTAAAAGAAGCATCTCATTTGTTCAACCCATTGTTCTGTAATAAAGACATGATGCTTGGTTATAAAAAGTAACCCTTCCAGCTTACTGAAACAGCTCTTTCTCTAGAGCGTATAGATTGTCATCTAAATCAGCGCAAGGAATTGGGAGTATTTTGCACTGAATTGTTAAATCCTTTTTGTGCAAGTTTGTGTGTTTTTGTTTCCCTGTGTGTTTTTGTTTTACCATTTACCATGGCCACTTATCAACAAATGAGGCCTTGGGGCAAGTGCTTGGGAAAATTTGTTAACTCCTCTTATGGGCTACGGATAAAACCGGCACAAAATGCATTTGCATAAGTTTCGTCACTAAATACCTCATCTAAATGGCATTGATTTTGGCAAGAATAGCTCTGGGTGAAAGAGTCCATGGAACTAATATTGAGTGAAGGTCACATGGAATAAGATTTTGAAGACTACGATCGCCAATATCATATGTATATTTAATGCCTCTTCCGCATCAGAGATGAGTGTTTGGCATGAACAGGAAAACAAGTTGGAGAAAGAATACTAACGGACTGAAACAAAAGATACAGCCAGTTGTGGATTGTTGCAGTGAATCCAGAGAGTTTTACCCACACACCATAAACGGCGAGGATCAAACAGCTGGCACATATTACATAACATACAAATCTGGGTGAGATAGGAAAAATTAAATGAAGCAGATAAAAGATTTAAATGGCAAATTCACTTTTAAGGTTTCAGTAGGCATTTAATGAGTGATTATAATTTGTATATAGGAGATCAGACAGGTGCTAACTCGCAACGGAGCTAACTAGAAGACCATTTCTTATAAAAGACGTGACCATAGGACTGGCGTACCCATTTCAATGGAAAAAATATAATCTGTTGTCTCTGCCTTTGCCAGCAACAGAGTCCAGGGACGTGGTGGGTCTACAGCCTGTTCTTTAGCCAGTCAACTTACTGAATTAGTTACTCATTCAACCTGTCATGCAATAGGCATCGCGGTCATTTTTGCCTAGAAGTAATTGCGAGTTAATAAATCGCTGGGCGGATCTGCAATGTTATTTGGTCCTTGGTTGTAGAAGAGAGGCTTGTCAAACTAGGCCATTATGTGTAGAGTTTTAGAGCATTGAAAGTGTTTTCTTTGTAAGTGTTTGAAAGAGGATACCTTAAGGACTGGTGACAGTGTGTCACGTGAGGTGCTATACATTTTGAAGAATGTATAACATGAGTTGTGGAATTCTAGTCTTTTAGACCTCAAGTGAGTCATTTTTTGGTTTACAGTGGTAAGCTGCATATCCCCAGTACATATATGCATAGAAGTATATTCCAAGATTATGGAGCAGCAGAAGACTGAACTCCCTTTTAGTTTCGCTTTGTTAGCAATCTCCCCCCAGAAAATAAGATACTCATTCATTTCTATGTTTATGTTCTTTTGCATGTCTCAATATGGATAATCTAGATACAGTGGTTTAGCCATGAGCTGCCTATAAATTCACGGATTATATTTGCTACTTTTCTGAAAACCTTCTAAAAGATTTTGAAACAAGAGCAGTTAGGCAATCCACAACATTAGATGGATGGTTTGTGTGTTTCTTGTGATCAGTAAAGTTTGGTTACTCTTTTTGTCATTTACCTTTGATACTGCAAATGTATTCAGCCTTGAAACGTTTTGATAATCTCCTACAGAAGGTTGGATTTAAGGCAGATTATTTAGCACACTTCCTAAACCACTAGCTATAATTAAAATTGATAATATATTTATGTGGAAAATGCATTTGGATCAATGAATGTTGCAGGGATGCCTCTGCCAAGGCATATACTTATTTTTAGAATATGGATAGTGTCAAGGGAGTGAGTCAAAATAAAAACATCAAAGGTTTTAGACCTTGTCTATGGGCCATCTTTGCTGATGACTTTATATGCTTGATTCACTCAGGAAATACACTACTGCTGTTACAATTGTTAGAAAATGTCTGTAATTTTCTGGACTCAATGTGAAATACTCTAAATCAGAGAATACACAATCGCAATGTAACATTTTAAGTATAGCTGTGGATTTGAGCAGGAGAACCCAAAAAGTGTCTGGAAATGTTAGCCATATGATCTCATTACTCTTTACACCAATATAATACTGCTGAATTGCTATTTGAATTGCAAAATGATTTGGGGAGATGAGGTAATAGGAAGCTTGTACAGGGAAGATTACTTCAAGCAGTGGCACCTGTCCAAGAACACTACAGATTAGATTAATCTCAGTGTATAGTAACCGAGACCTGCAAGAGATGGAGAAACAACTAGCTAAATCTAGAGCTAACTTCTGAGAGTCATTGTTAGTAAGGTCAGGATTAACGGTCTTTGAGAGTGCCAGCATGACCCAAATTTAAGAGATATGCAGCACCATCCATGAGGAAGCTTACGATAACATGCCACTTATATATTCAATATAGATTTGATGAATGTATTTGCACAACAAAACTGCTTTTGTGATGCTTTGAAAACATCCCAAAAAACTAGTGACGCCTTAAGGCTCATTGCAATTCTAATTGATAGAATGCAAAATGGTAGTACGTGCCCTCATAAAAGAATTTTGCTCACAAGGAATACCTGCCAGTATGGTAACATTTTTGTAAATGCAAATCTGCTCACGTGGCTGGATTTGTGGGAGAGAGGAGTTTGGGAGGGTGCATGAAAAATGGTGTCCACGAGTGTGTCCACCTGCGGGTATTAACAAACCTATTTCAGCGTACGTTCCGACCCTGGCCGCTGTTTAGAGCATGAAAATTCCTTGCGAGGATAAACATGGGGCGGGAACACTTACAAATGAATGTAGATTGTTGATTGCTACATGTCAACTCCATCGTAAAACAATTTATTTTTGTAAACTACGCCTAATCAGGTTTGTTTTCTTTGAGATTCTTGTAAATGTCTGGACATGGTTAGAGAGCACCTGCCCTGATTGAAAGGTGACACCATATTTCTTAACATCTGCTAAGAAATTTGGGTGTAGGCTGCAAGTAAATCTTGTAAAATTAACCTTTCACAGGTGTTGAAAGGGTTGTGTGACAGCCAATAATAATCCCACAGATTTTCTTAAAAATGCTTTGACGTTCTCAGACTTGTCTCCCTGGCCTGGAGGTAGCATGTGTTTTCACAGCGAATAGCTTTTTCTTATCACATTAGACATGATTCAGAAAGGTACTTGCACTGCCAACCGAACCTCAGGTGGGCACATTTGGCATCTATGAAGTCGACATTACGTTCCTGTCTGACCGAATGAACGTGGACGTGTCCTCTTAAAAAGGGATTGCTTATGCGGAATTTCCACCAATGTGGTGAAATGACTGAATGCAGATCTGCTCACAGGGGTGAGTTTGAGGGGAAGACTGTGTGAAGAGATGGTATCCCAGAATCCGCCCAACTGTGGATAATATTAACACACTTTTGCAGTGTATGTTCCAACCCTGACTGCTGTTCAGAACATGGAAATTTGTTGTCAGTGTAGGAATGGGGTTGTAGGTTGTTAGGTATTGCTGCCAGTCTTCTCTATTTAGCAACATTTTATTTTTTTATGAACTACACCTTTTCAAAGAATTACTTTTCTGAGAGCTCTTTGCTTGTTGTTGTTTATTGTTAGCTTTGACCAGCCATTCATCAGAAGACGGCGCCATGCATATGGAAGTACCTGGACTGAAGCCAGTAAACCCAGCAGCACTACCAGAACCTAGGAAAGCAGATGATATCCTACCTGGAGATCCGCCAGAACCTCCTCCTCAGGTATCTCAATATGTATCTTTTTGTCCAGCGGACTACAGAAAACAGGTGGTTTCATCGGTATCGAAATAGAACTATACAAGAGATTAAATTGATGGACACACTGGGCATTTTAATATCTTCCATACATAATTTCTTTGTTTCAGGATCGTCTCATGTGTTAAAACCGCTTATTGAACTCTGGAAATATCTTGTAATAAGTAAGTTAGTGCCAAATAGTTTAGGGTTTCTGAATCTTACGGATGCATGGTTTGGAACGTGTGGCTTATTCTCAGTCAAAGCCTTCAAATCTAACTCTGTCCATGACTGAGCATCTTGGGTGCGGGAGCTCGACTCTTTTCAGTAAGTTCTTGGGAAGATTTTGTGTTTTCTCATTACATTACTGTTGCAAAGGTCGCTGTCTGTTTTCCTTCCAAGCTGTAACTTAAGTTCCCTGTGGTTCTAAAGTAGAAACCACAGTCAGATCAGGGAACCCTCCAGCTTACGCTTAGATGTTGGAGATTTTTTACCCATTTTAGGGTCTCTGGAGGCCAGGCTATTTTAGTCTACTGACTCGCATTTTCTCACAATGTTACATTGCGTGGTCATATTTGTCCTGGGTTCTTCTGTGCTAAACTGTAATCTATCTGCCAAACCTTTTTTGGTAACAACATGCATGACTGTCTTGTAATTGAGGAAAAAGCATGTTTTGAGTTAATTTAGCATTTTAAGGTTTGAACACCTTTGCTTTAAGACATCGGGTATCTACAGTATGTAGATACTGCATTCGGAGTTTAAGTAGCTTGTCGGTGATCTTCAGGTAGAATCAGACTAACACACATGAAGAGGCCAAACATCAGCCAAACCCAACTGCCTGTTGAAAGGAGCTTAAACAAATTCTAAAATGAAAAAACTAACATCAATAAAGTGGCATTTTAAGTGGAGTACACAAAAATATAAACCTGCAGCTCAGTTTAACGTATCATTTAAGTTCCGTAGGCCCCTTTGCTAGTCCTAATAAGGATATTTCAAACTGGTAAGTGTTGCATAACTCAGTGTCAGCATCTGCACTTCTGGAATCCTCAGGTCCTCTATCAAACTCGCATATTGTCAGATTTTGTTTTGATGCAGACCAGGCAGAGAATCACACAAGATTTGGTTTCTGGATGAAGTGTAAAATTTTTCCATCTGTGAGACTGGAAGGAAGCGACCCACCACAAGTAGCACTCCAGCGGTCTATTCAGATGAAAAGGAGTCTTTACACTCGCTTCTACATGGCACCAATGTGTTGTAAGGGAAACAAGCCTAGCAAGTCCCACCCTAACACTATTCATGTGCATAGGGACATGTGCTCAGTATTTAAGAAACTGATGAGGCTGGTAGGGCAATGGTGCAGGAAAAATGTCTTCTCTACACACATGATGTCCAGACCAACTGCCCTTACACTGGATTCTGATGTATACTTCAAACCACAGATTCTTCACTATGTGAATATTTCCCAAGCATAGGACTGGATTTGGAAACTTTGAGAAAGCTGTACTGCTGTAGGCCAGCAGGTGGCGTTATGCAGCTTTACGCTGACATCATTCAGCTCTGTAAATGACAAGCAAACCTGCATATAAGCTGCATTCATTCGCATGACTGTCATTTCTTTCCACTACTCCAGGTGTGGAGTCCCTCATTGTCAACACCATTATCCTTTTTGCGTAGGAAAATATTGCCCCTAAAACAACTGGATTTAAACCTTGTAAGGCCTGTTGGAAACATGTTCGGACAGACATTCACAAAGTCTGTTTGTAGTACCAGGGGTCTCACCACGACTCCAAGACCTGTGACTACTGCACCAGATGAACCCAAAGGCCATACATGACTTGAGACCAAAGTCTACGTCACCAGACGCACGGAAACACTACACCGCGACCGGTCAAAGTCGAAAGGAAAGTGTCAGTCCCTGAGCAAGATTTAAATCTCAGTCAATCTTCTGGTAATTCGAAGAAAAAGCACAAGAATTCGAAGCAGGAATCTGCTCCTTCCCGCCACTCTCCGCTTCTAGAGAGGGTGCGATGGCACAACCATGCATCCTGGTTTCGCTTCAGAGCGTCTTTAGAGCCAATTCAGAGTTTGGTCCTGGTGCATCCTGCAACGTTGCAGCAAGTAGAGGCCTTCGGAGAGGCAGGGGCTCACTTTCATCAGATCAGCTTTGGAAACAGTATGGTTTTGTTCCTTTTCCCAGAACGTAGGGTTCAAGACATTTGGACCCGCATCCTATCTTGCAATCCATGTCCTGGATTTCAAAGCTGTTGAATGAGAGGGTGTTGGGGTTGCTGGCCTCCTACACCATGCTGGCCAAACATACCAGATGGCACATGTGGGTTCTACAGTGGGACCTTAAATCCCAGTGGGCACAGCACAAGGGAAATCTGTCGGACTGTATCTAGATAGCAGCAGAGACTTCAAAAGATCCGCAGTGGTGGCTACTGAACTGGATTGGGTCAGTGGCAGGCCTCTTTCCTTATGCCACCAAAGTTGACAGTGGTCACTGATGCATCACTACTTGGATGCGGAGGCCATCTAGGAGAGGTGGAGATCAGAGGCCCCTGGTCTCTGGTGGAGTTTCAGCTCCACGTCAGTTTGTTGGCGTGAAGGGTGATTCACTTGGCATTGAAGGCTTTCTTGCCCACCGTCAAAGAAGGTAGGTGCAGGTGGTCATGGACAACACCACTGCAATATGGTACTGCAACAAGCAGGGCGGTGTGGGGGTCTGATTTGCATTTGGCCAGGTCTAAACTGGGGTAGCATGGTGAGCAAAAGAATGATGGATTTAACCCAGATCTCTTGACCGTGGGTGAATGTTTTGATTTGTTCTGCATTCCGTCCATTAATTGTGGGTCTACCTACACAGGTCTACAAGCATTTGCAATTCAATGGGTCTCACATTTTGTAAAGTTAGAGTTGATGTTTTTTACTTTTCTTTTTTAATTTGCAGTAGAGTTATTATATTTGCATAGCACTATTGCCAATGTTATAAAAAAGCAAAAGTAAAAAACATTGTCATTTTCAACACCAACAGCTCTAACTTTAACAAATGCCAGACCTATTGCATTGGAAATGCAATTGGTCTTGCATTTGTTGGAGTTGGAGTTATTGGCATTATAAATGGCATTGTTTTTTACCTGGTCATGTTGCAGGGTGCTGTACCATATGTGGCCAAAAGAGGTCCCATGGGACCTGATTTGGCCACATATGGTACTGCACACTTGCAGAAGATATGGTAAATCCACCCTACCCATGATGCATTGCATGCAAGACAGTACCACAAGTACATTCACATAGCTATGTCCATATATACAATTAGTAGCTTTGACAAAAAAATGATTATATTAATTCCGGGTTAGGTTGTTCTCTGTGTGGAGCGGATGAAGGGAAATTTATAGATATAAATGTGAGATGTGCTAGTGAGTAAGGTAACCACTGCCAGCCTAGTTTAGAACCAATCAAGTGTTCTGTCTGAGGTCCGTTAAGAAAATAGTGCTTTAAGGCTGTAAGTAAAACCTAGGGAGGATCAACACATGTAACGGAGGGTATCTTCATGGGAGGTTACAAGAAAAGACAAGGTGGTACTAAGAAGCGACTACCTCTCCCATTGAACAATGAAAATCCACCATTTACAAAGGACAGGGACAAGAGCCAATGAAAATGATGGGCAGAAAGTTTACTTTTGTTTTATTTGCAGTGGAGTTATTATATTTACATAGCACTATTGCCAATGGTATAAAAAGCAAAAGTAAAAAACACTGTCATTTTCAACGCCAACAGTCTTGAATGAGTTGGAGTTATTGGCAACATAAATGGCAATGTTTTTTACCTAGCTGTACCATATGTGGCCAAAAGAGGTCCCGTGGGACCTCTTCTGGTCACATATGGTACTGCACCCTGCACAAGATATGGTAAATCCACCCTACCCCTAATGCATTGCATGCAAGACTGTACCACAAGTACATTCAAACAGCTATGTCCATATATACAATTAGTAGCTTTGAAATGTGACAACATAATTATTAGATTAATTCCATAGTAGGTTGTAGTTTGTGTGGAGCTGATGAAGGTCTCATTTGAATGTGAGATAGACTAGTGAGTAAAGTAAGCACTGCCAACCTAGTTTAGGACCAACAGAGTGTCCTGTCTGAAGCCCTTTAAGTAAGTAGTGCCTTGAGGCTGTAGTTGAAACATAGGGAGTAACAACATGTTACAGTGTGTGTCTTCATGGGAGGTTACTAGAAGAGACCAGGAGATACTAAGGAGGGACTACTAAGCCTACTGACCAATGAAAAGCCACCATTTACAAAGGACAGTCAGGAGCCAGTTAAAAAGATGGGCGAAAAGTGGGCGGAGCTTTATGCCCATATTCTTAATATGGCTGGTCTCGAAGAGACTGCACAAGCTTTGCCTAGGTGAGACCTAAAAACCTGTTTTGGGAGGCTCTACACCCTTGGAAGTGACTAGACTGCCACAGAATTTCTCTGGTGGTAAACCACCAGGAAGGATTTTTAGATGCCAGGGCGAACAAAAACAGTCCAGATTTCTAGTGGAGCACGAATGGCAATTGCACTAAAGGTGGCACAGGGCTTCTTCCAGCAATAGAGAGAGAACCTTGGCTTGATCTTTCTGCCACCGGCGAGAACATGCATTGTCCGCACTTCTGTGAGTTGGAGTTTCCCAGAAAGCTCTCTTTCAGAGACTTCATCCATCTATAGTGAAGTTCGGGACTCTTGTACACCTTCCTGCCATTGCCTCTTGTGCGTTGTGTTCTGAAAAAGTCATCCTAGTGGCACCGGGTTGACCCAGGAGAGTATGGTACCCAAAACTCCTTGGGCATGAGCATCTGTCTTTAGATCATGCTTGTGCCACAGGAGAATCTTCTGTCGCAGTATCTCGGCAAGTTACTGTAACCAGGGCAGCACAATTTTCTTCTCTATGCTTGGAGATTGAACAGCAGCATTCGACTTTTTGACCTTCTTCTTGAGGTTGTTGATGTCATATTGTCAGTAAGGTGTCCCTCCACAAAATAGGTATACGCCAGTCGTTGGGATAAATTTGTGAACTGGTGTGACTTCCATCAAATTTACCCATTACAAGCAAAGTAGTATGAAGTTTTGCTGTTTGTTCTTTCTCTATCCCATCAAGGACTTTAGCATTGTTAAGGGCTGCATATAGGCTCTTTTGGCTTTTTTGCGTTTGCAGATCCAGGCTGGCACCTAGGGAACATTTACAAGGTGAGCAATCTGTGATTAGCTATAGTATCCACTAGAAAGATTGTTAACAAAAGTAACTTGTTCTCAGAAGTATAACAGCCTACCATCTATTTCTCTCTTTCTGTTAGTAGACTGATAGTGGGATTCATTATCTTATATCTGAGGGCAATACTTTTTATCACTGTTCATCTCCAAAACTACGTACGGTGCCAGTGGCCCATAATGCTTTATTGTCTGGAGTATTGCTCATCATCATCTGGGAATAATATTGCTTGTTGTCTGGGACATTTAATGCATTACTTTGTTTGAGCTACATCTTTGCTCACTGTCTGGGCCCATGATGTTTATGGTGTCTCTAGCCATTATTGTTTTAGTATTTGGGCCATTCTGCTCATTACTTTCTGGGGCACGTAGTGCTAATTGGGCCATGTACTATGTATGTGTGGAACAAAAATGCACATTACAGTCTGGGGCAAATAAATATTTTGCTGTCTTGGAGCCATTGATGATATTTCCAAGCGCCAGCGTGATCATTGGTGTCTGGGTCGATAGCACTGTTGGCTGGTACCCCAAATATTTGGTGGAGCAACCAACCCAATAACAAAGAACTGGGGAGCTTGCTGCGCCATGGCTAACAATTGGCATGTGTGAGACTCATAGTTTCTGTCTCACTGAGGTCTTCGTTAGGAACTAGAACTGGTCGGCGCACCAGTCATTGTGCAAAGGAAATATGCGGAAGTGTGAGGTTTGCTTCATTCTGCACTCATTGTGAGCAGCGGCCATGCCCAGCGGGAGACCTGGCCTCTGACCCCTAAACCGCCGTACCCCCAGATATGTCTGCCCTTTCCGGGCCCTGCGGGGCGAGATGGCTTCTACTGTGCAGTGACGCTAGAAGGGAGGCATTGAGAGCGCGAGTATCGCTACGAACCATGCTGCATGTTTTTCTGAAGTGCTTTTAATTTCGTTTTAAGCAGTAGGAAAATACTTTTAATTGTTTTTAATACTGTGACCCTTTTAATAAGTTTTTGCGTATTTGCACATGAAAGGTGGTTGTAAAGTCGCAAGCTTACCGTTCCTTTCGCCTGCCCCGGTCCACCCCGGCTGTGTGCCGTTTGTTGTGGAGGGCGTGGCAGAACGGATTAGGGCACATCATTTCCGGGCTGGGTGGCAGAGGCGGGGCCTACACCGGACTGCCTTTTAAAATTCAATGTGTTCGCGACCGCGCAGCGGGCGCGCCGAAGGGGCGCCCAAGGCAAGCCCGTCTGCGCCCGTCTGCGCCCGGCCGCGACCGGCCGGGACCTAGGGCCAGAAACCCTGAAACACAGACATCCACTACAAGGGTACAATACTCTAAAACCGCATTAATGGCTCTACGACCAAGGGGTAATACTGTTTGTAGGCACAACATTAATGTAGAAAAAATGGAGCCCGTTTGTACTCATTGTAATGAAAGACTGTTATATAGAACGCCGACAAATACAAAAGCGACAATTCAACTTGCTCTCTTAAACTGCAGATCGCTAACCAAACATAAATATGAGATAGGAGATCTCATTACGGATAAACGCTTGGATGTTCTATTTTTAACGGAGACGTGGCTCAATGAACATGCAATACCAGACATTAAAGATGCTGTCCCTAAGCATTATCGGATAGTCAGACAGGATAGAGAGGGCCAAAGAGGAGGAGGGATTGCCATTATTCACAGAGAAAACATATCATGTGAAATTAGACCAGCAGGTCTAGAAAAATGCGAAGCTTTCTTTTTCACCCTGTATACTGACATTGGTAACACACTGACGGGATTCCTCATATATCGTCCCCCGGGCCAATCAAATCAGTTTGTGGCCAGTTTGGAAGAAAAGATAGTTCATCCAGCACTGAGACACAATAAATTCCTGGTTCTTGGGGACCTAAATTTACATTTCGACGATACGGAGAATAAAGAAATAAACGATATCTGTAATGACATGTCGACTTTGAACTTAATTCAGAAAGTAAAATCCCATACTCGCCAAGGAGGCCACATATTAGACCCCATTTTCACCAATTCAAAGGAGATCGAAATAGGAACACCCTGGCCAGTAGCATGGTCAGATCATTTCGTAGTCCCATTTACGATGACAGTACACAGAATAAGAGCACTAGCCGTGAAGGAAACAATCACTACCAGAAAATGGAAAAACTTTGACTCCCCATCCTTTGAACACGCATTAAAAGAGACGATGCCGATATTAGATAATAATATGGATCTAGCGAACGAGCAGTTTGAGACCTGGATCTCAGGGGCTTTAGACAAAACTGCTCCCTGGAGTACCAGAACCCCTCAGAGAATAAAAATCACAGCACCTTGGTTCAATGAAGAACTCCAGATGGCAAAAAAAGGGTGCAAAAAAGCAGAACGAACCTGGAGGAAAACCTATTGTACGGTATCCAAGAATAAATACAATAAGGAATTAAAAGCCTATCACGCGCTAATAAAGAAAGTTAGGCGTGATTTCTACACAGACAAAATTGCCAGTGCAGAAAACTCCCATAAGGAATTATTCGCTATACTAAAATCCCTCAAAAACAAGGAGGATGAAGAAGTAATAACCTCCTCCAAAGAGATATGCAATAAAATAGCAGTTTTTTTTGCGGACAAAGTTACTAAGATATATGAGTCGTTCCCGACTGAGGCCCAAATAGGAAGCAATCAGTACCTCTGCAGTCAGGAGGAATTTAGAGGAACAATACTAAATGAATTCACTATACCGCAAAGAGATGAACTGAGAGTCACGATCAAAGGTATAAAATCAGGATCCCCTCGTGACCCAGCTAAGCCCGACAGAATAATGATGGGTATTAATACTATCCTACCATATATTTCTGAACTCATTAACTGTTCCCTTAAAACTGGGATAGTCCCTTTGAACTGGAAAAGGGCCATTGTTAAACCTTTGAGAAAGAAACCCTCTTTGGACTTCTCCGTATTGGAGAACCTGCGTCCTATTTCACTGCTACCACTGACAGCAAAGATAGCAGAAAAAATAGTAAACCAATAACTAGTGGATCATTTGGATGCCAACGCGATCCTTCATCCCTCGCAGTCTGGCTTCAGAAAGGCACACTCCACAGAATCTGCCTTGTTGATGGCCACCGAGACTCTAAGAAAACTGGCGGACGAGGGGAAAACAGCTGCACTCATCCTGTTGGATCTGAGCGCAGCTTTTGACACGGTCTCACATCCCTTACTATTACAAAGATTAGAGATTTGTGGCATACGGAGATGTGCCCTCCGGTGGCTAACCTCTTTCTTAGCCCAACGGAGTTTTCAAGTAGCACAACTCTCACATATATCGGATAGCCATGCTTTAAAACAGGGAGTTCCTCAGGGCTCTACTCTTAGCCCAACCCTGTTTAACATATATGTGGGACCGTTGGCTGAATGTGTACAAAAATACGAGGTATCGATTGTATCTTATGCAGATGATACCCAACTAATTGTGCTACTATCTCAAAACAAAGATCAAGCTGCTATCCGGTTTTCCGAATGCCTGGAAGAAGTGGCAGTCTGGATGAATGACCACTGCCTCAAACTTAATGGAAACAAAACCGAGGTCTTAGTGGTAGGCAAAACACCGAACATCTGGTCCTCGGCCTGGTGGCCAAACACATTAGGACAGTTCCCGATCCCTAAGGAAGAAGTGAAGAACCTCGGTATCTGGGTCGACTCCAAGCTATCGTTCGACAGCCAGATACGGAAAATTGCGGGAAAGTGCTATGGAGCAATGAAAACATTGAGGAAAGTCATTGACCTACTCCCTGTAAAAGCCAGGAGAACGGTAGTTTATGCCGTAGTTACATCCCAATTAGATTATGGCAATGTATTGTATTTAGGAGCCTCAAAGAGAGGACTCATGAAACTACAGAGAATACAGAATGCGGCAGCCTGCTTGGTTCTCAGCCTCCCGAGGAGAACAAATACTAGAAAAGCTCTAGCCACTTTACACTGGCTACCTATAGAAAAAAAGAATTCTGTTTAAGGCCATGTGTTATGTACACCGCATTCTGACAGGCAAAAGCCCCCTGTACCTCAAGTCATTGGTATCTAGATACACCCCTGGCCGGGATCTACGATCTAGGGACATGGCCTTACTGACGATCCCAAGAATTTTCAGAGCCAGAATGGGAGCTCGCTCCTTTAGATACCTGGCGGCTAAATTATGGAACACGCTACCTATAACCATGAGAACTGAATCTAGCGAATATGCTTTTCGTAGGCAACTGAAGACATGGTTATTTCTGAATAAAAACCTCTAAGCGATCATCCAGCCTCTTTATTTCCTCCTTTTTCTGATGCCTCAGCGCGGGGACACACCGATAGGTATAACCATGCGCTTTACAAATGAATAAATAAATAAAATAAAAGACAGGCCTGGCTACCTCGCATCTCGCCTGTTACTTGATTGTTACTCACCTTTGCTATGTCAACTACTGTCTCCTACTTGCTCTTTTCGCAGTTTTCTATAGCATAAACTCGAGTTGGAGCTATTGGAGCGCTTTTACATTACACAAGGTCAGTGTCAGGCGCGGATCGTCCATTGGGGCGTTGGGGCGTAGCCCCCCAGCCCACGCCCGCAGCTCCGTCGGTGTCTCTGAACTTAGTTTACTTAAGTTCAGAGACGCCGAGGGTGGGGAGAACTAACTGACAATGCATGTCAGTCAGCATGACGTCGGACCGTGGGCGGTCCGGCGTCATGTTGACTGACATGCATTGTCACAAGCCAGGGAAAGGCAGCACAAGTGGGCATGGAGATTAATTTTTACTCCGTGCCCAGTCATGCGTACTTGTGATTTTACTGCCTTGCGCATGCCCATTAGGAGCCCCTCGGTCTCCTAATGGGCAGGCGGCGGGCGTAGCGTAAGCTGTGCCCTCAGCCAAACCAGGATTGGCTGAGAGGGGATGGCAGGCCCCTCCTCCAGTCCCGTTAGTGAAGGCGCCCAGGGGATCAGAGGTCTGAGAGCGAGGTGGCGTGGACCCGTCTGTGAGGTAAGTTTTTTTTTTTTTTTTTCTTTTTATATATATAAATATTTCACTCAGTGGAAGCTGACACGTTTGGATTGTTTTTGTTAGAGGGACACATTATTCACATGGAAATCGAGATGACACATTTATCACCAGGCCTATTGTGGCTTGTTGTGACTTTAGTGTCTCCAAACTTATAAACCATAAAATGGGCGGTGAGAGACACACTGTAGAATCTCAGGAATGAATGAATGTAGCCATCAGTTGGAAAGGCTTCGCGAGGGAACTATCAGGCCTGCTCCGAGAGGGGGCAGAGAAGTGTCCTGTTGTTAATTTAACTAGTAGTTACATATTTATTTGACATGTATGGTGCTGCTATTATTTTATCTTTGGGTTCAATGTCGGATTAGCTTGCAGCAGGGCCAATAAACAGAGACCTTTGCTTTGTTATCATGTCTCTGCTCCTCATTTTACCAAAAATGTGCGGCTGGTGACTTCAATGTTTTTTATTGCTTCTAAACACATTTGTTGCGTCTCTTGAGAGAGTGAGGCGAGGCTCTCTTTTGCTGCACAAGACCCGGCGGTATAAAGTGTGCGTGCGCGGTCATTCCTGCATGGATGCATTCGGGAGACTTTCGTTTTAGCTGGACGAGTGGATTGTTTGCGTGGCATTATTCGCTCTCTGCTTCTTCTCCAGGCCATTTAGATTCCCTCTTAGGCAGTGAGTTCACGCTGTAAAATAAGATGTACACACTACAGTAGAGCGCGCTAAGCATACATTTGTAATAACGAATTTATCATTCCAAAGTAATTTGTGTAATGTCCTGGCGCAGAGCAACACTTCAAATAATGTAAATAAAAACTATTGGATTAACGTCAGAGAGGTGCGTTTCTTCTGACTATCCCGAGTCTTTGCAAAAGAAATGTCACACTTTTATTTTAAGATGGCTTCCTGGGAAGAGAAGGTCGTCCCAGATAAACATCTTTGTTTTTTGCTGTGTGTAAGGATGAGCGCTCCATAGGACTGTGCTGTTGTTGCTTAGCTGGGTGGTCAGTTGTCCATTTCCGGCCCTTGCGGGTACTTTCCCCACGGCATCTCTTGCCGAATCTCTCTAGCAGTGGTGCAGTACTGTGCCACAAAGTGGGTGACGTCATGTTCGAGCTGCCTGTTTAAGTTGGTTTGGTCAAGGACACGTACTGTTTGTTGAGCTTGCAGTGCTTTGCCTGCTGTCTGGCTCTGGTGCCTTGTCATCCGACCTCAAAGTGGTTGACACATTCCTGCTTTCTCAAATTTGCTTGAAAATGCTAAGGGTGGGCGTAGTTCGCGAAGTAGCACTTCGCGAAGCTACGCAAAGTGAAGTTCGCACTACGCGAGCTACGCGTAGCACTTCGCGAACTGCGAAGTAACATGTTCGCACTGTGCAAGATGTTGTTTTCAATGATTGCACAGTGCGGACAAGCAACCGGCACTGTGCAATCATTGAAAATGGCATCTTGCACAGTGCGAGCTGTAGTTTTCTGCTGCTCGAGTAGATTTTTCCTCGAGCTGCAGCTTTCTCAACGCGAACTGGTAGTTTCTCATCGCGAGCGGTCGCGAGCATACGCGACCCCTCGCAATGAGAAACCTGACCTTCTCGCGTTGGGAATCTCGCCGGGAGGTTTATTTTCCATGCTCGCGATCGCGAACAAGGAAAAAGTCTCGCCAGGATGTCATTTTGCTTGCTCGCGGTCGCCAACTTGACGTTGAGGACCGCGAGCAAGCAAAAAATGACCGCAGCACTACGCAACACTACGCTACGCGTGTTCGCACTGTGCTACGTGCAGTTCGCGTAGTGCGAAGTAGCGCGAACTTCGCAAACTACGCGAGCGTAGCGTAGTGCTTCGCCCAGGCCTAGAAAATGCACCATCTGCCCACTATTTTTCAAAGTTTTCACGGGGGAAACCCCCTCCCCCCCCCGAGCCCTCTGTAGGTGGTCCAGGCTCGCTCGCTACTCTCGCTGGCCGCAATAAAGTACAACAATTGTTTTACGCCTCACCACTTTCAAATGTCACCAGCCGCCCCTGGTCAGTGTATTCGTATATTATAAGCAGCACCCGGGACAATAAATATTGCCTGTGCACAATGTAAGCATTTCCTGGTGCTCAAAACCTCTCCATTTTTAAATGTGAGCAGTAAACATCAATGTTTATGTAAGCAGCTGTTCGGACGGTAAGCACGACCAGTGTTTAATGTGAGCAGCTTGGGCAGTAAAGATCACCAGTGTTCATATGAGCAGCTCCTCGGGCAGCAAACATTATTGTCCTTTAATGGAAGCAGCTTCTAAATGAGCTGTGAGAGGCAGTCTTGTAGATAATCGGGTATTCATAGAGTGTTACATTCCACAGCCCTCATCATCTAACAGTCCACATGAGGTTCAGTCACGGAGGCGGCCCTTGGAAGGCAGCAGCCACTGCCAGCCTGGATAAGAGGCTGTTATCAGGCCAAGAAACGCAGTGCAAAGCCCAAACACCAACAGCAGATTGCCAAAGAGGTTAAACGGGCACCAAAATAAGCTGCTCAAGGGTCTGTTCACAGCTGTGTGGGTGGGCATCAGATGCAGGCCAAGAGCCTCCTGTGTGCAGAAGGGAAAGGGTCGCAGAAACGAGGGCAGCAAGGGTCTATGCTAGCCAGCGAGGTGCCAGAACCTGAGAGAAAGTCTCGCATGCAATGTTCAAGGCATCTGGAGATTGTGATTTGCCTAGAATCACAGGCTGTTGAGGCAACGCCGAGACAACGCCGAGACTCGGACCTGGTTCCTCAGTTGCAAAGTCAGCGGCTCTGACTGGAACGTCACATCCTCTCTGCCCTTACAGTCTGATTTACTATCAGGTGCCTTTGAAGTACTGTATGCTGCCCGAATTACACCTTCTTCAGCATTGGATCTTTCATAGATTCATATGCATGAATCCTTGACCGTCGTCGAATGTAATACCGTTTTATTTTTCACCTTTGTGGCTTGGCACCACGGGGGGGTGACTCTCCTCTGCATATGTACTGTCAATGGACATAATTCCGGGAATAATCCCTGACCTTTATTGCTCCTGTTGCTTGATGGATGTTTAGGCCTCTTGACATAATGTATTTTCTGAATTTGAGATGGACACATTGATATGGCAACTTTCTGTGGGGGACGATGGGGCATGGCCTAGCAAGTTTGTGCCTCCATGTCTGTTTTGTTGGGGAAGGAGGTTAAGTTAGTCCCCATTTGTAATGGCACAGACGAGGTGATAAAACAGTGCATTGGAAGGTGACCGAGTGATTGCTACTAGCTGAGATTATGTTAAACATTTCATTTATCTTATTTGTTCTGTCTGAACACTTCTAGGGACATCAGATATGCAAATTAGCAGTGCTGTTGAACACATTTCTTGATGCCTGCTGTTTCTATGCCATAATATGGGCACAGAACTCCTTGGTTATTATGTCCTTAGCTGGATTCAGATGTTGGCGGGTCACAAGCATTGATAATCAAAATACTGCGTTGGACTATGGTTTAAAAGTCATGTGTTGCTTATCATAATCCCTCACTTCCAAATGTGTCCATAATGTAGTATAGCATGTAACCGGTTTGATGTGTGAACAGTTTGTACTTTGATTTGTGTTCTTTAGTTGTGAACTTCACGCAGCAACAATTTTGGTTATTTTTTTAAATTATCTTGGATTTTTTTCCCCCTACAATTTTTCATAATTACAATAAGGTATAACAAATTATTTTCAAACCCTAAAATTCCATAAAATTAATGTATCACATATCTCCTAATGTAGTAATTTAAGTACATTTTGAATCACAGTGATAACTTTTGAAAGAAATACAAATTCTGATAGTCAAGCTCACCAAGACAAATGAAGCAGATGTTATTGGGAAACGCAGAATCATAAGCTTTTGAAAACCTATTCGGTCTTGCTTGCATTTTCCGTTATGTGCCTGATCTGTTGGCCTTCCCATAGCGTTTGGTTCATGGAATTTGTATTTCACGGCAGGTCGGTGGTAGTAGCAAGGGACCTGCTGGCACTCTTAATTTTACCAGTGGACCGATGGCTGAATGTGGTTGCTATGGACTGAAGTGGATCCTTCCACTAACGGGACGATCCATTGGCATGCCCCTAGTAAACATCTGTTTGCCATAAAGTGATAGAATGTGTCTTGTAGAGGAATCATTACAATACAGCATTGATTTGTTTGTACAGGGCATGTATGATATGAAGAATTTATTGTGACAAAAGATGTGATGATTAAGTGGCAGGTGGGAGTTACGACAAGGAGAGCAACATGTGGGTGAGGGTAGAAACACACAAGGGAACAGCAACATGGTGCATGCTTGGGGAAGAAAAGTACAGGGCCGATAGGAAATAACATGAGTGCAGGGGGCGAAGCAAACAGAAGAGAGAAAGCAACAGAGAGCACTGGGGGGAGGAGAATCACACGTGAGACAGCAGGAAAACACATGCACTGTCCTGGAGTGCTTAAGCACAACGAAAAAAGTAGTTCCCTATAAGTGAGCAGTGGAAGGACACAAATTAAGAAGATGTAAGGAAATGGGTTCTGCCCATCAAATCTGCCCATATTTTTAGCTTTTTGACCACCTGGCTTTTTACCTTTTTTACTGTGGGTGAGACAACCGGTTACTAACCCATGGTAAATTCATGGTAGATGGACTGCGCATGTTTACCGCCAGTGTCTGTCTTTCACGATGAGGCTGCTTAGACGCAGCAAGGGTAAATGCCACTTAACTGGTTACAGGTGAACACGTGTGAGAGCTGCATGTGGAAGACTCCTGTTGTGCGTAGCCCTGTAACTGCGCACAGGTAGCCTGGTCCAGAGGGGACTCTGCAGGAATGGGTATTGGCCTGGGTAGGCCTCATAATGTTAGTGTACACTCATAGGAAAAGTCAGTGTGGTTTGCTGACTTGTCTTAAGTGACACTCTATTATACACCTATAGGGAGGGCTGCAGTAGGGTGAAGATTTGCTTCCCTTTGGCCTACAGAGACCAGAGACCTATCAAATTGGGCCATAACCTTATGGGAAAATCAATTCTGCAAGGTCCAAAAAGATATCTGTACAGTTTATGGGTCATCCAGGAATGTCTTATTTCTCTGACTCTGCTCAGGATCAGAGCCTAGGCCTTTTGTCAACCTCCTGTGCTAAGTTAATTACATTTCTCTCCAGTGGCAGGAACATAGGCCTCCCCACACAAAGGGAGCAATGAACAGTACTTAACTCCGCTTCTAAAAAGGAAAGGGGTGGAGAGAAGGATCTGCTCAATTAATCAGCCTTCACTCTATGCCAGGGATGGTCCCAGCAGGCTGTGCAGGAAGGTTGAACAGGGGCGGGGTGATGTGGCACCCCAGGAAAGGCCAGAGGTGCTTCACTGCTTTAACCTTCCACCCCCACTTTAAAAGGTCTTGCGCAAGGAGGAGAGCTCTCTCTTGGTTGTGTTAATCTGCTGGACACTGGGACTGGAGACAGCTGCCATGGACAATTTGAAGGAATAACCCCCTGATGCCTTCTGTACTAGGAGGCTGGTCCCCTTACATCCTCTGAAGACTGGTTGTGGGAATGACCGGGCTTGGTTGTCAAGAAGGAGAGAGGCCCAGAGGAAACCAAGGCGAAAGCCTGGCACGGGGAGCCAGTGAAACCAGCTCCCTACACAGTTTGTCACCTTTGAAGCCAGGAGGCCTAAGGAAAGTGCTCCAGGGGGCTAGGGCTCACCACCAGGAGTTAAACAAGCATTGGCATAGCCAAATAGGTCTCGCTTTTGGGACCTTCTAAGTATTAAGTCATGCAACACAATATCCTTGGTGCAACCACATCAACTGTTGTGTGGCTAAACACTTCTAAGGTCCCAAAGGCGAGACCTATTGGCTATGCCAATGCTTGTTGTGTGTGTGGTTGTGTGTGTGGTTGTGTGTGTGGTTGTGTGTGTGGTTGTGTGGTTGTGGTTGTGTGGTTGTGGTTGTGGGTGTGGTTGTGGGTGTGGTTGTGGGTGTGGTTGAGTGTGTGTGATTGTGTGTGATTGTGTGTGTGTGTGTGGTTGGGGTGTGTGGTTTGGGTGTGTGGGTGTGTGGGTGTGTGGTGGGTGTTGTGTGTGGGTGTGTGGTTGTGTGTGCGGTTGCAGTTGTGTGTGCGGTTGCGTGTGTGGTTGGTTGTGTGTGGTTGGTTGTGTGTGGTGTGTGTGTGTGTGGTTGTGGTTGTGGGTGTGATTGTGTGTGTGTGTGTGTGATTGTGTGTGTGGTTGGGGGGTGTGTGGTGTGTGGGTGTGTGGTTGTGTGTGCGGTTGCAGTTGTGTGTGCGGTTGCGTGTGTGGTTGGTTGTGTGTGGTGTGTGTGTGTGGTTGTGTGCGGTTGTGGGTGTTTGGTTGTGGTTCTATGTGTGTGGGGTTGTGTGTGTGTGGAGTTGTGTGTGGGTGTGTGTGTGGGGGGGGTTGTGTGTGTGGTTTTGTGTGTGCACGGTTGGGTGTGTGGTTGTGGGTGTGTGGTTGTGGGTGTGTGTGGTTGCGGTTGTGTGTGGTTGTGGTTGTGTGCGGTTGTGTGGTTGTGTGTGCTTGTGGTTGGGTGTGGTTGTGGTTGTGTGTGTGTGGTTGTGTGTGTGGCTGTGTGTATGGCTGTGTGTGTGTGTGTGTGTGGTTGTGGGTGTGGTTGTGTGTGTGACAGTAATACTAAAAGCATCTCAAAATAAAGGAACATAAACCTAGAGTTTGTGGAAAGAGAAAGCAAGTTGTAAGTCAAATGGGCTCAGCAAAGCATTAACACAACAACAAAACAAACAAGATCACTTAGCGAAGACTGAGTGCTGATAATGGATACACACAGCCCATCGTCTTAAGAGTTGGATTGCAGCCAATGTGCACTCAAACATGCCCCCTCCTTGTGAGTTACACCCCATATTTCATGAGTTGTAACTGCTGCACCCACCATAGCGCTTTGTGATCTAAAGCGCTATGCAGGTCTAATCGATTAACCAGTCGCCAACATGCTGTGCTTTTAAAGAGAATGGGCAAACGTTTCCAGCTTCCTCATCATATCCTCATGAAAGCGCCAACGAAAGAACTCCCTGAATGGTGCAACGGACATGAAGCAGCCGCTGCGATCAGAAATAAACACTGTGAACGTGGTCCAGTTTCACAGTAACATTTCCTTAATGTTCTTTAAGTCACAAAATAGTAATACTAAAAACATCTCAAAATAAAGGAACACAAACATCGAGTTTGTGGAAAGAGAAAGCTCATTGTAAGTCAAACGGGCGCAGCAAAGCATTAACACAATAACATGTTATTTGATGTTTTTTGAACGAGAGCATCAAAGGGGCGCCGCGAAAGTGATTGCGGACGAAAGTGAAAGTGATCGCGGGCGCTTAATGAGCATGACGAGGTTTGCCAGCCTCTTCTCCTTAGTGCGTGCCCGCGCACATGCACTGAAGCTCTAGGCTGGCCATGGTAGCATTTTTTGAGCCCTCACAAAAAGTCTCGCCAGACCATCGCATGCCTATATACCTATCACAAAACGACCTGGTTTTGCATGGGGGGCACCTGGGTTTTTGGCCCCGGGCTCGGTGGCCATCTGGAGAAACCTACCAAACCCACACATTTCTGAAAACTAGACACCCGGGGGAGTCCAGGGAGGTATTGCTTTTGTGGATGCCCCTACGTTTTCCTACCCAGAAACCTCTGCAAACCGTTTTTCGGCTGACCCTACTTTGAGCATCCACACAAGTGAGGTATAATTTTTTCGGGAGACCATGGAGAATGCTGGGTAGTAGGAAATTTGTGCCTTCACGGTGATCCCACACAGAAATGTGAGGAAAATGTGACTTTTTAAGTAAATTTGAGGTTTGCGTGGGATACTGGTTAAGAAAACACTGGAGGATCCATGCAAGCCACACCACCAGCCAAGAGTCAGTACACGCACACAACCAGCCACACACACCGCCAGCCAAGCGCCATCCACGCACACTGCCAGCCAAGCGCCATCCACACACACCGCCAGCCCAGCGCCATATGCACACACCGCCAGCCAAGCGCCCCTACGTATAAATAAAACAACAAAATCCCTGGCTCCTAGTGGGCTTTCTGGCCCCCCACGGGGGGGGGGGGCTGATTAGGGACTATTGCTAAGGCTGTGTCAAATTCTTTTGGGGGGGGAGAAGGGGTGGAGGCATTGGCATGCCCATTTTGGGCAGCCCCTAACTCTATGTATAAAAGAAACACAATCCCTGGGGCCTAGTAGGCAGAAAGACTGAATGTACCCAATTTAATATGGGCTGAGCAAAGGCCCTTGGCCAACTGGCCGCTCCCACCTCCCTGCTGCCTTGCGAGTGGATCCCTGCTTGGGGATCGCCCTCCTGGGGCGACCCCCAAGTAGGGATCAACTATGGAGGGATACCATTGGAAAGGGGATATTATCCCCTTTCCAACGATCACCCTCCTGACTTTCTACATGCTCAGGGGGCTGAGATAGCCCTCTGAGCACGTAGAAAGCAAAACTGAAATGAGCCTCACCAGAGAGACTTCAAATGCCATGTGCGAGGACGGCCAGGAGCACACAAGCACCGTGGCGCAGGACGGCTCCTGGCTGTCCTGCGCATGGAAAGGGTTAATTTCGGTAAATACTTTTTTGATAACCAATTTGATTGACATTTTTAAATAACAGAGTAAACATAGCACCACTTTGATATATAGTAGACATTTCGATACATTTACAAGTAATTTCCCCTTTCTGTTCGTTTGAAGGGTGAGTCCACTTGTGCTGTGGAGACTCAATCCAGCTGTCCTATCCATTTGCCCCATACCCGCTCATGCTTCGTTGGGCACCCTCTTGCTTCGTACACAGCTTTTTCTTGGATGGCACCCCAATCTACCGCTTTGCGCCACTTAGCCATTGAGGGAGGTGCCGAGTCCTTCCAGGTCGCTGCAATGTCTCTTTTAGCGATCAGAATAGTTGTTCCCAAAAAAGTTTGTTGGCCCGTGAGAAGGGTGAGGGGTTTGAGGGTCGGTAAATACGTTATTGAAATAATGATACTGACAGAAATTCGTGATCAAAGTACAAATTCTTTATCATTATTAATACAGGCCTTCACACATGGCTATATCAATTATTGCATTTACTTCTAAAAAGATGATTTTAGACATGTAATTTGTTGCTCTTGGACCTTTGACCAAGTCAATGTACTTGCCTAACATGGTTGTACGACCTGTTTACGGGGTCAGAGGTGATTATGCAATGTCATCAAAAAGTATTTCCATCAACCTTATGTATATTAGTAAATTACTGCACAGTATTGAATAGTATGTCTGTAATAAATGTTATTATTGCTTGCCAGCGAATGGTAATTACACCCCCTCCCTTGAGTAGGCCTTAGACTGCTCTACTCCGCTACCCCGAGAGAGTCAAGCGCTACAGTTGGGTGTTTGGTTCCCAGTGGAGGGCAAATGTGGACCCATTACTTGGGCAGGCCACACAACTAATGGCCAATTTTCTTTACAGAGGGTATGCTCCTGAGGAGGAGCAAATATAAAATGGGCAAAATAAAACTATTGATTAAGAAGCAAACAAATGAGAGTGACAATAAAGCTAACCAATGGCAATAAATGGCCTGGCTTTAAACCCTGGAAGTTCTTCATAAGCTGAAAATCGGTCTTTTAGAATAAGACACTTGGTAGGCTCAACCTGAAAGCGGCAGACTATGTTAACAACAGCCTTTCCTGTTCCACTCTACGCTTGATAGCACCAGGCATGAGGGCAAACACACACAATGTGTAAGGAAGGTAGCATGAAAATCCGTTAAACTGCAAAGACTATAATTTGCATGGAAAATTACCTTACTGTGACAAAATCGTATGTATAAGAGAGCTTGTAGCTCACTAGTTGCTCCTACTGAAGTAATTCTGCAAAGAAAATGATCTTATGATGGTAAAATAAAAGCTGTTAAATCCAACCATATTATGTCAATTTGGTAAAATATGATTCACTTAACTATTTATTCCATCTTCATCTTTGTCATATAAGGCAATCAAAATATATAACTGTGGGAAAACCTATCTTCATGGTACCCTTTTCCTTGTTCGTTTCACAGCAGGTTTGGAACTGCCTGACCATTTAAGTAGATCCCAGAAAAAGCTTCTTTACAACGAACATTGTCCAGTAAATGCTTTCCAGCCTCTATGCAACAACTCCCTTTTATAATATGATGTGACATCCCGTGTTAACATGTTTCCCCCTCCTGACATGTACGTCTGTAAATCGTTCTCTTTTAAGTGTGTGGCTTGCTTGGTGTGCGTGTTGTGAAGAAGGGACTTCAGTTGTAACAGTACCATTATTGGGTAATTTGTCTGCACTCAATGGTCCTCATCTCCCTCTTTTTCAATTGGTTTGGAATCTAATTTCAGAACACAGCACAGGTAAGAGCACAGGCCGCACAAGGCATGAGCCTGACCTGATTTCAAGTAGAGCAGTCTGGCCGAAACCTGCTTCTTTCCTAGAAAACACACCCAGTGCGTAATCCTTGAAAAAATCTTGCCAAGGAGTTGCTTGACTGCTTCATTCACATTTGTGGAGTGAGCATAATGTCGGTGAGGCAGCTCAATTTTCCTAATGACGTAGGACTTTGAACTATCTAGATTGTGCCAAATACCCAGGAAAGGACAAGCTCCACAGATGACAAGCCAGACAGATTTTGGGCTAGGGAATAAAATGCTCTTGTACAACTATTGAATCATTTCTCAGTTTGTGGCTACCTGTACTGTCCAATACCTGAAGAAACGGGCAAGTACTTGCAGTCAAACAAGTGATGGGTTCAAATGCATGAAGCAATCTGACACAAGCTTCTAAGTGCATTTTAATCCTTCCAGGAATAGGGGTTCCTTTTTGCTTGATCTGATAGGAGTGACACTTTCTCGCGAGCAAAGTCAAGCATTGAAGATGAGGAAACATAGAAATATGCAACGAGAAACTCTAAGAAGATCTTAAAAATGAAGGCTGTGAGGCACACACAGTGGTCACGACCAGACAGACTGTATTATTTCAACAAGCATTGGCATAGCCAATAGGTCTCGCCTTTGGTACCTTATAAGTATTTAGTTATGCAGCACAATATCCTTGGTGCAGCAACATTAACTGTTGCATGATTAAACACTTATAAGGTCCCAGAGCCGAGACCTACTGGCTAGCATCCAAGCAAGGGGGTTTCCCTATCCAGATCTGCAGTGGGAATTTGCCAGACAATTTACATGAAGATGTTTTATGCTTCATGGACATTTTCAGGGTTGTCTTTGCTTTGTTGTGAAAACTAAAGAGCAGACCGAAACTAAGATCTGAACCCATCTACCCTTGAACAACCGACATAGTACCATGGCACTCGTGCATCGCAATGCTTGCACCAAAATCTGCACAGAATGATCACTGCAAACACATTTGCACCGATTGCTGCAGAAGCCCGTTTTGTGCAGCCATCCATCGGTAAAAACATCATATTTACACTTAGAAGGTCGGTGCAAAAAAAGCTCAGGCAAAATTCACTGCACTTGTACAAAGTTTACGTAGTCTGGACACACTCACATGTTTTTCATTGTCCGGGCTGCAGTTACATGTGTGCTTACAAGCATCTTTCTGAGCGTGTATGTGTGTGTGTTTGAGAGAGAAAAACAGAGCGAGAGAGAGAGAGAGGGGCATAATAAGAGAGAGAAACAGAGACAGCCATGGAGACAGATAGGCTGTGGAAAGAGTGAATGAAAGAGTAAAAGAAGGGGAGCAGCAGAGAGTCGTGGAAGCTGACAGTGAAAAAAGTGCGTGCAAAAGGGAGAACGATAGTGCCACGGAGGCTTAGAGTAAATATGTGTGTGTTTGAGAGTGCGAGAGATAGAGTACAAGAGACGCGTGATAGCTACGAAAGGCAGATAGAGCTAAATAAATTATATCCATGAGAACCACTGTTTTCTAATGTAATTATACACCTAGTTCTGCATAGGCAAATGGGTTGGTCTTGTTGTGTAAGAATATGCTCAGTGTGTTCAGCCTGGATATATGCCCCATCACGTTCAAAGTTTACCGCCACCAGTGTCGGAAGAAGTCATTCAGAAATGCGAAGGAACTAAAACAAGTGCTGAGTTTATTGAGATGAATGTAATTACTATCAAAAAAGGAAGGAATCAGGAACGCATAGATTTAAAGAAGGCTGCGACGTGCATGCTCCTTGTAATATTTTTTTATTTCCCAAGGGACAGAGCGTACTTCAGGGGAGAAGGCGACGTCTTCTCAAGCCTTATTTTGCTCTCACCGTTTAGCTCCTAATCGCCTCATTAGGGTGCGCGCTTTTCCTTTGATCAACAAGGTGCTTCTGAAAAGTCTTCTCGTCCTGCTGTTAGTTGTTAAATGACTGCTTCCTCATCCATCATGCCCAGGAAGCCAGCTGTTTTCACGTGTCTCTAAGACATGCTTTGAAAACAGGCACGGACTGGTAAAATCCATGCCAGGTTTATTTTATTCATCAATATGCTGTATGAAGCGTCGGCTTCCCGCTTGTCATAGTACTGGAAAAGTCTGAGAAATAAACTACTGGGAGATAAATGCTTCGGAAGCCTGATCTAGCATGACTCTTCTGGGTGATTTATTACATGGCGTCTGGAGTAAGCAAAATCGAAAGTGAAAGATCCTCACTTTTCAGAGAGCAGGGAGGGTTTCCTAAAACGCTACATAATTATGTTATCTTTGAATAGGAATACATGAAAATTAATATAAATTGCTCAAATCATAGGTGAAAATCTATGATGCGAATCTATGATGCAAAAATTCACAATTTTATCAAGGGAAGCTTTGTAAAGCAGACACCAGGTATTTTATGGCTAACAGTGAAAGCGATCGCGATTGTAACAAGAAGCGCGAGCAACAAGCCTGGGAGATGTGTGACAAGCCCGGCGGAGCGTGGCGCGCGCTTGGGGGCGGGGAAGCGGACCCTTTGAAGTGCTCCCAAAAGGCGGATTGCATGGCGGCACGATGCGCGTGATTGTGCGCGTGCTAGCCATGTAATCCGCTTTTTGGGAGCACTTTTCAAACCCCCTTACAATAGTCTCGCTTTGCGATCGCTTACGCGATAGCAAGTTCGAGACCTAAAAAGTAGCTGCTCAGCATAAAAATAATTAAATGAGCGGCCTTTGGGTCTGGCGCACCGCCCGCTAGTACTGCGAGTTCTGACCATTTAGTTGCACCAGTCGTTATTTCAAAAATAAAATACTTTTATTTAGCTCACGGTCACAGCCAGACAGGCTGTATTATAAGTCTCGGCACAGTTTAAATAATGTGGCCCCAGGGTTCTGCAAGTGCCCGCTATTACTGCGACAATTCAACTTTGGTTACTTGCACCAGTCATTATTCCAAAATAAAAAAACTTTTACTCAGCTGTCAGTCACTCATAGCATACAGTTCTCAAAGTCTGACACGGCAGGCAGGCAGGCACTTAACTTGAAACGCCGCCGGATCGCCCCGTCCTATTAAAGTGAGTCTGACAACTGAGGAAGACACTGTCTCCATAGCCATTGGGCACTGAAAGTGACTCCTCTCCTGACCTTGCTGTTATGCCGGCCACGTGTTTTGTGTGTTGTTAAATTGTAGCACAGTACTAGTGAGCAGATGAACCAGCCCCCAGGCCTGCAGGGAGCAGCGCGCACCATGCACTGCCACTGCAGATGTCATTTGGTGCATTATAGGCTTGACAGCTGAGCGGCGCTATAATGGAAAATGTTTGCATTGCAGTGCGGTGATGCAGACCACAACACTGAAATGCATTAGTCTAATGCCTGATGAGTGGCACTTGGCATGGCTGGATTTCAGCAGGGTTGCTTTGCCTGAAGCTACATCAAAGAGGCGTTAATAGGAACTTGAGAGAAACTTTGGAAGCAAACAAAACTGTATCGGTAAATGCCACTATGCAATACGTGTACTGCAGACTTCATTTAATATTTGTTTCCTCACTTTAACTTGTTGTAGCATCGATACTGTTCACAGCTCCTGGTTAAATGTCTTTATTTTATAGCTAGTGTGACTTAACCCTATTTTATTTAATGTAAATTACACTTTGCAAAAGGTCAACAAAAGGTAAAGTGTAAGCGATTTGCAAACAACTCTGCATGAGTGCCATCTCTGAGACACTCAGTTTCAGAGACCCTAATTTTGCCCACTGTCTGGAAGCTATTGTCACATGCCCCAGGCAGACATTGTCGTTTTCTCTAAGTTAGCATGAGTACGCTGCAGATTGGCTGCTGCTTTGCGCATGTTACTACATGACTTTATTTTTGCGAATGTCTCTTTTGCCGGTTTCACATGAGCACCTATCGCGGTGTTCACACACTGCAGGTTCCTGGGATTTAGTCTGAACATTGTGAGCAATGTCAAACAACAATGCCCTTTGTTATTCTGTTCTGGCCAGGCCTTAGCACCTAGATGCAGCTGTTTGGGACAATGTACTTTGGTCTTATTGGAAGACACTTGGAGAGGGACCTTTCCAGGGAGAAGAGCGAGATAGCACCTATGATGTAGATCTACCATCTAGGCTAAGGTATGGGGTCTACAGACAAAGCCCAGAGATCTTCTAATATTTACTAATACTGCTTCTATGCAAGGGGAGGGAGGTTAGGCTATACTGTCTTTTCATAATGACTTCTCCTTTCATGAATTATGGACTAACTGCTATGCTGACCGTATCTGTATCATGCATTTTTCTGCTTGTTGTGGCACGTATACTGCATATTAGAGCACGTTCGTTAAAACAAACATTTTAAACTTGTTTGTGTCTCTATCAGATCTTATTGTGGACAAGTACAAGAGTGCGAGCGAAAGGGTGTGTCTTGCAACCGCTATTCCTGAAAGATTAGGGAGCGATGTGTTCTGGGGTGTCTAATCATTTGTTTCTCTGAGTGAGTAGGAGAGCAAGTGAGACACTATAGCTAGTCGGTCCTGGGCTCATGGGTACTAAGGTGATAGGATGACTCAGTCCCTATGCACTAAGGTCCCATAATCCTATGCATAGTTCTGTTCTTGGGTAGAATCCCTGCAACACTATCCACTGATTAAGAACAATCTAGTTGGTGCGAGGAGCGGTTTGGGGGAAGGCACAAGGAGAACAATACAGAGGGTCTGGGAAGAGCGGTCGAGGAAGAAAAAACACAGAGGTGGATGGAGAAGCACACAAGGGAAGCAGCAACATGGCCACACCCCTTAGCATGCAGGTTCTGCCCATTTCTTCTCTCAGAGTTTCTCAGATTTGTCTACCCAGTTTTCAGACTGTAGTGAGTCTCACAGGAATTGGACAGAGAATGCTAACCACCAGTGTCCACCTTTTAAGAGAAGGCAATGGCTGTGCTGCTAGGTAAAAAGCTATGGGCTGGTTGCTTGTGAACTCATGCGGGGGCTGCACATTTTATAATAGTGTTGCATATCCCAGTATGTGTTCTCGTGTAGCTTGTTGCAGAAGGGACTCTTCAGGGATTAGTTCTGACTTTGGGTAAGCCATATAATATGAGTGGGCATTCATTGTGTAAGTCTGTAGCGCTTACTGAAGATCTGTAGTGCTTGCACTGTATTGCACATTATAAGCATAATCCGCCTAAAATGCAGTTTCTCTATACTTACAGGGTCCTGTGAGGTACCCAATCTAAGATTTAACTACACCCAGAGTGTGAATTTAAAGTCCCCAGCATCTCAAAGATGCACCTTATGGCAATTTAAGATTTGTTATATGTCCTTGGCTCAGGTCAGAATCAAATTCCAGGCTTTTGCTCCCCGCTTCTGGTCCACTTTAATTATCCAACTCCCCAGCAGACGGATCAAAGGCCTCCACGCATAATAGTGCAGTTAACAGTGCTTGACTTTCTGAGAAAGCAAGGGGTGGGGGAGGCAATCTTCATCTGTTAATGTCACGCTGTACCTGGGCTGGGATAGCCCAGGCTCACTAGCATAAAGGAAACCCAGACTTCTGGGCCATCACAGGAGAGACTCACCCTTGAAGGTTTGGTGGGAAAAGGATCAGGGAGTTGTCAGCTAGGGCATAGCTGAATCTCTTGGGAGAACAATTTAGATAAACATCTTAATGTTGCTGTATTGGTTTGTCTCAGAACGCTCTACAGGAGTGTTGAGACAGGGGTGGAGTGACAATATGGCATCCTAGGCTTTGCGATGGGTGCCTGGCTTCTAGAACTTTCCACACCGACTTTAAAAAACTCTGCACAAGGGAGAGACAGTTGAAAAGAGAACTGTACCTGAGAGTGTCCATGATGAAAGAATGTCCAGCTGGAAGGAAAAGCCATCCGATGACCTGCTTGAATGGACTTTGACTCTAGGTGACCTCCCCAGGAATAGGATGGGTCTCTCTAGGCCCTGCAATGTTGGCCTCCTTAAGGAACAGAGGAGGGAATGGATGGATGGATGGATGGTTGGATGGATATGTGTGTGTGTGTGTGTGTGTGTGTGTGTTGGGGGGGTGTGTGTTGGGGGGGTGTGTGTTGGGGGGTGTGTGTGTTGGTGTGTGTGTGTGTTGGTGTGTGTGTGTGTTGGTGTGTGTGTGTGTTGGTGTGTGTTGGGGTGTGTGTTGGTGTGTGTGTTGGTGTGTGTTGGTGTGTGTGTGTGTGTGTGTTGGTGTGTGTGTGTGTGTTGGTGTGTGTGTGTGTGTTGGTGTGTGTGTGTTGGTGTGTGTGTGTTGGTGTGTTTTGGTGTGTGTTGGTGTGTGTTGGTGTGTGTTGGTGTGTGTTGGTGTGTGTTGGTGTGTGTGTGTTGGTGTGTGTTGGTGTGTGTTGGTGTGTGTTGGTGTGTTGGTGTGTGTGTGTTGTTTTGGGAGAGGGATAGGAGACACGGATGACTGTAGATGATTGCCCTGGAGACTTCTGTGGACTTGTCTAGGGCTCGTTGACACACAGATGCCCTTCAAGAATCCAGGAGGCTCTGGGATCTGAGCAGTGCTGCAGGGAGGGGTCTTTTTTCTGGCTGGCTGTGGAAGGGCTGCACACGATTCTCACACCATCATGAGAAGAGCACCAGGAGCCAAGCAGAAGTCAGGTTTGGTGCAGGGAGCTTTTAAAACCGCAGCTCCGTGCATAAAGCACCTTTGGAGGCCAGGAGGCCTGGAGAAAATGCTTCTTGGGGCTAGGGCTGCCAACCAGGTGCAAAACAATCCAAAAATCATGAAAATCAGCCCTGTGAGGCCTGCAAAACTGTCCTGAGAAGTCTACCCCCACAAGAGGAAACTGCTAGCGAGTAGATGCATAGCGCTCCACCGGGATTTTAACAATGAATGAATCCCCAGGATGGGCTCGGGTCTGGGGATCGGTGCATCTTTATTTAATTCCTTATGGGGAGGGTGTGTGTGTGTATGGGGCCTCCTCTCAATGCACAGTTTTTCACACTTTGGGAGAGCAATGAAAGAAGGCTGCTCCCACCCAGTGGAAGCAGAGGAGAATGGTGTCTACTCCAGCACCATCCTTGAAGGCACTCTGAGAGCCGCTGGGGTCGCATAGAACCTGGGGCTTCCTCCTGCAGCCCCACCCAATGAAACCCGGTTGTGTCGGAGTATCCTAGGTGGGACCAGGGCACCAAAGGATAAAAAATGAACAAAAAGAACACAGCTTTTGCAGCGTGAATCTTTCTGGATTCACTATGCTGTGCATTATTCCGCGATCTTGTGGTTGGGTCCGGATTCGTAGTCTTTTCTTTTTTTTTTTTGTAGCCCAGGTGGGCGTCGACGACCACCATTTGGTGCACCTCCCGTGATGTCGTCGTGCTTCCTGTGGAAGTCCCACCTTTGGGGCGCCATCTTCAGATTCTTTTTTCCGCCGTTGGGTCTG
This sequence comes from Triturus cristatus, assembly GCF_964204655.1. Lineage (NCBI taxonomy): Eukaryota > Metazoa > Chordata > Amphibia > Caudata > Salamandridae > Triturus > Triturus cristatus. The sequence goes on from NC_140580.1 coordinate 994,631,977, forward strand.
GATCGTCATCGGGAAGCTCCAGAATTACACTCGAAGGAAGAAGAAAGAAAAGCGAGTTTTGTCGATAAATACTAGAGGATATCACAGGAAAGGAAGAGATTTCATCAGGAGCGCGAAGAAAGGAGGTTCAGCGCCCTTTTTCTTCGACGACCTTGGAGAATGCGCACTCAGAGGCCCTGAGCGCAATGGACAAGACGCCATTCAAGTTCTGCCCAAACTGCCACCACAAGTTCGCGCAGAAGGACCAGCATCCGGTCTGCAACCTCTGCCTACCGGTCGAACACCAGAGTAAGGACTGCAACGCCTGCTCAGCCTTCGCGCCGAAGACGCTCAGGGTGAGAGATCGGCAGAGAAGAGCCAACGCCAGCATGGATGGCAAGGGTAAGGCCCCGTCGCTCTACGATCTGGGCCTCTCCACGGATGACGAGGACAACGTCGCCGAGACAGCCGAAAACTTCACGGTCGTAGAGACCGACAAGAAAAAAGAAGACGAGGTAAGAGAATCGTCGAGCGCAAAACAGAAAGTACCTCGAAAACACGAGGGTGACTCGAAAAAATCAGAGTCTAAGTCCACGAAGGGAGCCCCGGCGCCGAAAACTTCGACGACCAAAGGGGGAACCATGGACAAGAGGCCGAGCGGATCCTTAGAAAAGGACTCCCTGGTGCCGAAAGACGCCGAAAAGCAAGGGTCGTCGAAGACAACCCAGGAAACGGGCCGATCGACGCTGAAAGAACGGTCGACGTCGACGCAAGTTTCATCGAAAAGACCCGCGGTCGACACCGAAAGCATCTCCGAGATGGAGAAAAAGAAGAGGCGGCTCGAGGCCGAAATGGAGAACATCCTTCAAAGGAAGAAGGAGTTCGACGCCAAGATGAAGGATTTCAAGATTCCAACGGTTTCATCGGCGGACGTCGTCGAGGTCGAGGACGAATTCGACACCGAAGGACTAACAAGGGATCTCGAAGAGGAAGAAGAGCCCTATTATGATGGTGAAGCCGAGGAAGAAGACCAACAGTCGTTCTACGACTCGGCGCCATCTACCAGCCACGACATCGAATGGCAGGATCTCGACACCGAAAACCCGGAGGAGCCCGTGGACACGTACCCTTCGAGGCCTTCGCCACCCGACGACATCGGGGTGTACAATATGGTGGTCAGGAGCGCAGCAACAGCCTTCGGCGTCAAACTCGACGAGGAGAAGCTGAAAGCCGATTTTCTCCTCGAGACCCTGCTCCCCATCCAGACAAGGAGCCAGTTCCTCCCCATGCTACAAAGTGTGATGAATCAGGGGAGAGAAGCCTTCAAGGAACCAGCGACCTGCCGGTCGATCACGCCCAGGACAGAGAAGAAATATAAGCACTCCTCCCTGGACCCCCCTTACATCAAGGGTAGCGTGACCGCCGACTCCATCATAGCTTCCACGGCCAGGAGAAGGGCCAACGTACCAGCAACTTCGGGCCCACCACCTGATAAGGAGAGCAGGAGGATAGACCTCACAGGAAGAAAGGTCGAGAGGAACGCCGCAATGCACTGGCGCATGGCGAATTCCAATGCACTCCTCAATAGACACCAGTACCAGCACTGGGACGAGATGGGGGAGCTAGTAAAGCACCTCCCCGAAGAATACCGCCAAAGAGCCTCACACCTGATAGACGAAGGCAAGAACATCGCCAACTCGTGTATAAAGACGGCGTTGGACGGGGCAGAGACTTCAGCAAGACTCATGGCCATAGGGGTCACCGAGAGAAGGCATGCATGGCTAAGAATCTCGGGATTCAAACCGGAGGTGCAGAACAACATCCTTGGCACCCCCTTCAACGGAGAGACACTGTTCGGAGCAACAGTGGACGAGAAGCTCACCCAGCTGAAAAAAGAAAACGAAACGGCGAGGTCCATGGGGGCCCTACAGCTGAGGGGAATGAGGCGAGGCAATCCCTCGAGGAGACCCTACGGTAGGGGAGGAAGCCAGCAAGGGCCGTCGCACCAGACGTTCCAGCAGGGTCAGCAGGGTGAAAGTCACGGACAAGGTCAGCAGAAGCAAAACTGGCAGTACCAACCTCGGGGCCAGTCCTTTCGCGGGAGAGGGAACGGACGTGGCCAAAGGAGGAGAGGGGGCGAACAGCCCTCATCAAAGTGACTCAGCACGCAAGAGGACGCCTACCCTCGTCATGCCCCCAAGGGTGAGGCGCAAAAAAGTAACATCAGGGGGAAAAGAATATTCAAAAGCCTATGAGCATACAACACCAGTAGGCGGAAGACTGAGGTTCTACCTTCAGGAGTGGCGGCGTATAACCACAGACAAGTGGATACGGAACATCATGCAGTACGGATACTGCGTAGAGTTGGAGAAAAGACCTCCAAACAGGAAACCAAAGGGAAGACAGAGATCGGCCCAAGAACTGGCACTACTCAGAGAAGAAACACGGAAACTTCTAGAAAAGAGAGCCATAGAGGCAGTGCCGTTCAGAGAACGCAACAAAGGGGTCTACTCAAACTACTTTGTGGTCCCGAAAGTAGACGGAAACCTCAGACCCATCCTGGACCTGCGTTACCTAAACAAGTTCATCAGAACGCAGAAGTTCAAAATGACTTCGCTGCAGGAGGTACTGCCCCAAATAAGAGACGGAGACTTTATGGTCACCGTGGACCTCAAGGATGCCTACCTTCACATCCCAATAAACAGAAGACACAAGGGCCTTCTAAGATTCAACATCGAACAGGAACACTACCAGTTCACAACCCTGGCCTTCGGATTAAAATCGGCACCAAGGGTCTTTACAAAATGCCTGTCGGCGGTCGCGGCCCACCTACGAAGACAGGGAATCCATGTCTACCCCTACTTAGACGACTGGCTGGTCAAGGCAAACTCACGCGAGAAGTGCGAGAGGCACGCAAAACGCGTAACAGACACCGTCACGAATCTGGGGTTCTCGATCCACTGGGGCAAGTCATCGCTGGAACCGGAACAGGTGAAGATTTTCCTGGGGGCGAAAATCAACTCCCTCAACAGTACAGTAGTGCCCAGCGACAGGAGGACAGATGCACTACTGAGGGAGACGCGGCTCTACCAGAAGGGGCGAGCTCTGACAGTGAGGGCTGTGAGCAAGATGATGGGGATGATGGCGTTGTGTATCCAGCTGGTGCCGAATGTACGCCTGCACATGAGACCATTCCAGGAATGGCTACAACAGCAATGGTCACAAGCAAACGGAAGTTGGGAGGATCTAGTGGTTGTTACGCACGCAGTGCAGGAGGAGATAACTTGGTGGAACAGAAACAACATGACAGCAGGGAGAAGCCTGACACCACCAATCCCAACAGTGACCATTACCACGGACTCATCGCAAAAGGGATGGGGAGCGCACATGGACAACCTCAGAGTGAGGAGTCTGTGGGCTCCAGCAGATGCGGTTCGCCATATCAACTACCTCGAGTTGAAAACAATCCTGCTAGCCCTGAAGGCATTCCAGAGGCACCTGTACAACCAGAGGGTGTTGGTTCAAACAGACAACACCACGGCAATGTTCTACATCAACAAACAAGGGGGGACACAGTCGTTCCCTCTCTCCTCTCTAGCTCAGGAGATTTGGAGATGGGCCATACCTCTCAGGATAGATCTACTGGCAATTCACCTACCGGGGATGGACAATGTGGAGGCAGACTGGCTAAGCAGGCAGACCTCGGCATCGCACGAGTGGGAGCTCAATGGCCAGGAAACGGAGAAACCCTTCCGGAGATGGGGAACTCCCACAATAGACCTATTTGCAACACGCCACAATGCAAAATGCCAAAGCTTCGCGTCCAGGCAACCAGATCAGCAATCCCAGGGAAATGCCCTATGGATAAGCTGGTCGAGGACATTTGCCTACGCCTTTCCACCGATACCCCTGTTGCACAGAGTGCTCGACAAGTGCAGAACCAGCAACATGACTCTGATCCTAGTGGCTCCGCAGTGGGCGAGGCAGACATGGTTCTCACTAATTCAAGAAATGGCACAAGGCAATCCATACATGTTCGAGAGGAGGAAGGACCTGCTCTCAATGCAAAACGGAGAGGTCCTGCACCCAGAGCCAGAGACCCTCAACCTGGCGGCATGGCTCCTGAAGACCTAGAGTTCGCACACCTAAGATTGCCTCCGAGCACTAGGCGAGTGCTACGGGAGGCAAGGAAACAAACTACACGAAAATGCTACAGCGCAAAATGGAAGAGATTCACTGTGTGGTGCAGGAAAAAGGGCCTGCAAAACAGAATGACAAGAGACTCAACAGTACTGAGGTACCTCACACACCTTCTAAAGAGTAACCTCTGCTCGAGCTCCCTAAGGGTACACCTAGCGGCAATCATGGCCTACACCAGAGGTGAAAAGGGTGGAAGTTTCTTCACCTCGCAGGTGGTGAAGAGATTCATGGAAGGAGCCAAAAGGATGGCCCCCCCCGAAAAGGTTGCCGCCGCCGGCATGGAATCTGAACGTGGTGCTGACGGAGCTCATGAAGGCACCGTTTGAACCCATTCACAAGGCCACATTGCAGATGTTGACGGTGAAAACGGCCTTTCTGGTGGCCATAACCTCACTACGCGAGCGAGCTTCAAGCACGAACACTACAGGAACCCTACATTCAGATTCACAAGGACAGAATAGTCCTGAGAACAGACCCACACTTCATGCCCAAGGTGGTGTCGGCGTTCCACATGAATCAGAGTATTCAGATACCAAGTTTCTTCCAAAACCCGACTTCAAACGCAGAAAAGGCCCTGCACACCCTCGACGCAAGAAGAGCGGTGATGCACTACATTGAGAGAACCAAGGAACTCAGGAAGTCGAAGCAGCTGTTTGTGTCCTTTGCTACTAGCTTCATGGGTAGGCCAGTGACTAAGGGCACCATCGCTAGGTGGATTGCCCTCACTATTCAATTCTGCCACAAACAGGCTGGACAGGAGCTAGCGGAGGGGCCTCAGGCTCACTCCACAAGGAAGAAAGGGGCCACCGTGGCCTTCCTGGCGAACACGCCCATCCAGGACATATGCCTCGCGGCAACTTGGGCATCTGTGCACACGTTCACGAAACACTACTGCGTGGACATTCAGATGAACAAGGAAGCACAGGTTGGACAGAAGGTGCTTCAACACATTTTCAACGACCAACGCTCATCTACCACCCAGCCGCCACAAAATTAGGAAAACCGCTACAAAGTCTATGCACAGCATAGTGAATCCAGAAAGATTCACGCTGCAAAACGAATAGTTTCTTACCTGTCGGTGTAGTTTTGCAGCTTGAAGATCTTTCTGGATTCACTAGCGAACCCACCCACCTCCGCCAGGAAGATGAGGCTGGAGGAAGAGGGGGTGAAATGGAAAAGATCAGAAGGAATGAAAAATTACAGAAAATGGACAAGAAGAATTAATCAATCGCCTAGGGTTAAAAAAAAAAAAAACAAAAGGGAAAAAAGAACCCGAAGATGGCGCCCCAAAGGTGGGACTTCCGCAGGAAGCACGACGACGTCACGGGAGGTGCACCAAATGGTGGTCGTCGACGCCCACCTGGGCTACAAAAAAAAAAAACCAAAGAAAAGACTACGAATCCGGACCCAACCACAAGATCGCGGAATAATGCACAGCATAGTGAATCCAGAAAGATCTTCAAGCTGCAAAACTACACCGACAGGTAAGAAACTATTCGTCATGGCCACACAAAGGAAATAAGTGGAAAAAACCTGCTTATTTAATATGCACTATGAAGGACTGCTGTACCCCATAATGCCCTGCAAGGGGGCTAATTTGCTTATTAGTTGCTTTTTTGGTGCTCACAAAGGGCAGTGCCACCACTAACTCACTCTACCTCATCCAGAAGAATGAGTCTGTGACCCTGAAGAGGTTTTCATTCATTGTAAACTTCCAGAGCTGGAGCTTTTGGCTCATGGGCTCTGGAATTTGAGGACCCCTTGAGGTTGATCCTGTGACTGCAACAGCAGTATAATTATAGTAAAAGAAAGACTCTGCCACATTTTTCTTTTAATTTATAGGCTTTAATGACAAATGTGAAAGTTCATAATGCAATGTTAGAATTATATCAAATGTTTTTGACTATTGGCATTGTGCCCGTTGAGTCTACTTGCAGTTGAATGTGGAAACGTGACAGGGTCATTAGGCCTGGCTTATTTAAAATGAGACCTGTTAAATTGTGATGCTGCATCTAGTTTAGAAGGGGTGGGGGTATTGTGGTTGTGGGGTTTAGGACCCACTATGGGTGTAATGTGGTATGAGGCTGTCACCAAAGGTATTTCCATTTACCGGATGTGTGTTTTAATATATTTTAATGTGTATTGGTTTAATACACACTACTTAGTAGTGTGTGTAATAAAAATACTTTTCATTTTTAGTTTCTAATTATTTTATTGGTTTTATAAAATGCACAATAAAGTGATACAAATGTTAACCTCGGGTTTCAAACACATATAAGCCTCGATATTGGAGCTGGATTAAAAGTCCAAAAATCACTTAGAAAAGCACCACAGAGAAAAATAATAACCGAAAGAAGGGAGAATGGGAGTGAAATAGTGGATTTTGTAGAGTGAGTTAATACGGTTGAGCAGTTTTCAATGTACAAGACTAGGAAGGGAATATCTAGTATTTGTGGAGGTTGAGATAAAAGTTTAGTTTTCCCCAAACCGGTCTGGTGCTGTGTCTCCAAGGAGATTGCTCGAGTGTGATATTATCCGCTCCTATCATGAATATTATGAGTTCCTCCCAGGCTTGAAAGGAGATCTTGTTTTAACTGTTCCAATTACTGAGTGTGGTTTTACAACTATTTCTAAGGAGGAGGTCGAGAAGCTTTTTATCTTTCAGGCTTGTTAGGTTTAAAAAAACATAAAAGCACTGTCTGGAGAATGATTTATTTAGTGTTGTTACATACCAGAGACTGCGGTTATTAGCCTACATCACCTCCTCTCAGTAGGTCTTGGACTGCTCTGGCTAACCTGAGAGAGCAAGTGCTATAATGGATTCTCGGTTCCCAGTGAAAAGACAATTGTGAATGTATTGCGTTTGAAGGACTCGCATCCTTCAACTAATAACCGACTTTCATACAGTGACAATGAAGCCAGCCAATGGTAATCAGTGAGTGGGCTCCAAGCCCACTGTAAGATCACAATATGTATCATGAGAGCCTTTGGCGAGAGCTAAAAAGGCAGTCAAACTCAGGATTAGTTCTCTGTTCCTCTTTCAATTTTAGTAGAGGAGTGAAACTTCAAAGGCATTGTGTAATGTGACGGAGTCTTGAAAATGGCTAGTAAATTGAGTAAATGATAGCTATTTTACTTGTTTAAAGATTGTGTTTACATGCCTTAGGCTTGCCCTTGAGAGCCTTAAAGAGAATAAAGTGGGCGTTGTTTGCGAACCAACGCCCATAATTGCTCTCTCACTGGCAAGGGGGCAGTGAGTGAAAGCTGTGCCTTTAACAGGCTGCAATCTTTAAGTTCTTACAATCCACATTACCGGACCGGTGGTTATCATCCCTTTGGTTAGGACCATTCTATATGAGGGCTTTTAGTAATTAACAAATGAAACCTGTGCATTCTTTGGAGTACATAGTTGCGCTTCTTTTCTCACTGATTTTCTTTCTATTCAAGCATTTAGTCTTCCCGGCATCTTTTTTGCTAGCCAGTGGCAGACCTTGAACGCTTCAAATTCAGTCTGCAGCAGTGTATGGAATCTAAAACACATTCCTCCGTTTTCTGCCAATTTCCACTGCTGGTTCGGGTGGCTATTAGTTTAAGAGCATGGTGTTGGATTTAAGTTCAATCTCTGTACTTTAAGTGGGGATTTCTTTGTCGTGCTGATTCATCGACGCCCCCAGCAAACTGGGCAGAAGCGCTTCCAGCTGAGGCTGAGCTTGTGTAGCTGTCCAAAAGCTTAGGTTTGATCTATATACTTATTTTAATTTCCTCGAGGGTCTTCATCGTCAGAAGTATATCTTGAAACAGGAGGACCCTATCAGGGCTTTTAAAAAGATTGTCTCTTGGCAAAAAAAACTATGTGCTGTTACGCAAATTTTGTTCGCCTCAGGTGGCTGTTTTTTCCACGTGAGGCAACCAGGCTTTGTCTTATCTTGATTCCTTCCTGATGTTCTCCAACACAGATGGATTGAAATTCTGGGCCACAGCAGGTTTGAAGTTTGTGGCAGGGTTCCTTTTGTAGCAAAATTATGTTTGTGGAGAAAGGCTGTGGAATGCAGTTCCAGCCATCAAGTGGCCGTTTTAGAGAGGTGTGTAGTTAGTTGAAAAAGGCCTGTTAGTCGCTGAGATACGGTCAACTGTTGTGAAGAAGGCATAGCAGCTTGGTATTGGAAGGTGTATCAGCTAGCACTCAGCACAAATCAGAGAAGCTGAACATCCAATGTTTTTCCCTGCTAAAGAAGAATTTTTTAACTGCACACACAGAATTTTCCATGGCCTCTTGTACTGATGAGTGGCAACTGACTTGGTCTAGCTGGGTGGTAATTGTTTCACCCAATGGGGAGATCCTGAACATTTCGCAACCATACATTTCTTTTTTTTTTTCTTTTTTCCTAGACATTCATTTTTAGTCTATATCGTCAACTCGAACAATGCATGGTATTTCAGCCTTTTCAACCATTCGAGTGTACCAAGTGATGCCCTATAAAATGGGAAACGTGAGGGGATATATCTGAAGCATAGTGTATCTTCTGATAGAGGCTACTAGCCGCAGATTTCTTCACGTAGAATTATCCCCAGGCGTGAGACTGGATCCGGAAACCTTTTGTCACAGCATCCCTGCGCGGCGGGGGCGGGGCGACACCACGCGACTCCGTCCAGGCGTCGTCAGCATACGTGACGTCAGCGAGGTCACATAAGACCTGCCCCGGCACGCCCACGTCAGTTTTTTCCTTTTCCGCGTGCAACGCGGATCCGTTTCTTGCTGCGGGCCTGTTTAAGGCCCTCTTTCTTCCATTTTTTTTTTTGGTAGAACAGTGTGTAAATGCCTTTGGGCTTTAAAACTTGCACGTTTTGTGGGCGTCTTATGTCGGTGATGGACCCTCACCTCATTTGCATGTGGTGTATGGGGGAGGATCACGGCACCTCAGATTGTGCGGCGTGCCAAAAGTTGAAGCCGAAGTCGCGGCAGGATCGTCGAATGAAACTTCTCTCGGCGCGTCTCTCCAGGTCGACGTCCTCCCCTCGGTCAGCTTCGGCGGACGGCTGTGGTCGTCGTCCTCGCCTTTCTCCGATGTCACGCGAGCATCGCTCCCCGGTGGGTAAGTGTCGCAGTTCGTCCCTGGGGGCTGGTTTCCGGCCTACCGGGGGCGTGGACTCTCCGTGGGTGATGCGGCCCCGCGTTTCGTCCTATCCACCGTTTCCCGGTGTTGGGGCATCGAGAGTCCAGATGGAGACTTGCGCGGCGGCTTTGCAGGCCTCGCTGGCGTCTCCTCCTCCTTCCCCTCCTGGGGCGTCTGTGGATCCCTTGCCTTGTGCAGGGCCCTCCGTGGCGCCGCCGGTGGCTTCGGCCCTGGCGCCGACTGGGTCGGATCTAGGCTTGGAGGATGTGGTGCTGTTGGGGTGTGGCTCCTCTGGGGCACCTCTGCCTCGCCGCACACCCCCGCGGGGGTACCTGTGGTGTCGCGGGAGGTCGCCGGGGCTCGGGTCGCATTCCCGTGCCCCTCTCAGTCCCTTGGCAGGGTGGTCCTGTCTAAGCCCGAGGTGACGCCGCTACAGCACCGGCAGCAGCTGGACCGTGCGTAGCCACAGGGGTCGGTGGATTCTTCTCGTTCTGCTCTGGGTCGAGGGACCCCTCGTCCCTCTCCAGGCCCGGCCCCTCTCGTACCTCCTCACAGGCAGCTGCCTCGTTGGAGGGGAGAGTCGGAGGTTGTATCGTCCCTGGCGCCACCACAGGGGTTGCCGGGCGACCTTCGCCTCCTGGCCAGTGCCGGCGGAGGGCTTCGGGCCTCTATCCGGGTCCGTCCCGTTCCCCCATGCCGGTGGTTGCCTCGGCGGGAGTCGGGCCGCCGCCGGTGCGCAATGACTTGGAGGTCCCTTGTCCGGTGACGCCGGATGGCGCCGGTGTCCTGCCTCAAACAGCGGACTATGCGGCTCCGCGCAGGGGTCTTACCGCGGATTCGCATTTGGACGCTCCTTCTCTGGAGGCAGGCTGCATATTGGTATCGTCCTCCCTGGAGACTAGTCGCCGTGTGGTGTCCTTTTCACCGGCGTCGAAGGGCGGCTCCCTGCCCTTCCTGAAGCAGGGGTGTTTGTCGGAAGACCGGCAGGTCCCTCATTCTTCGGCTTCTCCTGACTTCCTCAGACGGAGAGCGACTGAGGAATGTTAAGGAGTATCCAAATAGGAAGTCGTCTCATTGCAGGTTGAATGCAAATAAAAAATCAGGTGTTTTTTAGGCGATGGTCGAGAGATACCAATGACTCAGGGGAGAGAGATAGCATTGTTTTGAAGGTTTTGTACCATTACATAAGTTACAGTATGAAGTTAAATGAACCTGATATTGATTAAGTGGTATACACAGCATACCAATGACGTAATGGGTTATATATGAGCCACAAGGAAATTTAGAGCAAGTGATAAAAGGATAAAAGGGAAATGAGAGCGGTGGCCAACCAAATGTGTCTATATAAGAAGTTAGATCCATGGGCTTTGCTGCTATTCATACTGGTGGCAGGGGGAACAGTACAGTAAATAGTTGATGTAAAAATATTAGCTGGTGTTGGTAAAGCAGTTGGGGTGATCAAATGATTTTGTAGCTGTACAAGTGTGGCATGGCACGTTGCTGTATTTCCTGAATTACCTGCCATGAGACTGCATGCATTTCCTCAAGTCTAAAATCCAGCTACATTAATGGATCTGTACTGGTACCACAATGCAGGGTTGAGTCTTGGGGGGCGAGAGGGTAACATGATGAAACTGATGTCCTTTGCATATTGCCAGAAGATTAAAACCGGTCACAATCTAGAGTAAGCATGGTTTTTGTTAGAGGAATTATTTGTTTTAGTCTATAATTTCCAACTCACTTTGTTACTTTGTCTCATTATCATTTTGTTATTTTCCATTGCATAAACATGGTAGGTGTGATTGTTCGAACTTCCGTTTTACGTGTTAATTTTGTGCCCAGAGACACAGGAAGCCTTTTCCTAACAAACGTGGACCCCCCAGCTTAAATGTCCAAATCCCAGCACAGGAAAAAGTGAAATCAGATGTGAAAAAACCTGCAGCAGAATCTCCAGAGTCTGTCCAACCCATCATAAGGTGAGGAGTGAAATTTCAAATCCATTTCCCTTTATTTGAACACGACATGAACTTGCCTTCAGTCTTCCATGCATGCTTTCATTGTGCATAAACGTGCTGTAGGTTTTTGCTTTGTCTTTGTTAATTTAGTTAAATGAAATTTTTTATTTGAACTAGAACTACAAAGCAGTGTCTGTCTTAGTAGTCAGTAATCCTATTGTGCACAGTGTCTATTGATACCGTTTGGGTCACCAGATACTTGATTGGTTAGACTGGAAGCCTACCTCTTACTTCTATTTCTGTCTGAATCATTACATCCTTTATTAAACATTGGCTCATTCAGCATTCAACAGTGTATGTGTTTTAGACAAAACACATCCCTTGCCACTGTAGAGTTCCTTGTTGTAATAGAGGTCTAAGAAGATTGTCTTTTTGATGTTAAAAGAATATAATGTGTACTTTAGCTCATACTACTAGGTCAGAAACAACTTCCCTTTGGGATTACTTAGAAGCATATCTTCACGGATACATACCAGAGTCACACAGTCAAATAATCACCAACTAATATAGCAGTAGCCAAAAACCTAATATATATATGTTTATTCAGTAGGTCCTTTGAATAAGTTACAAAAAATATAAAAATTGCAATTAACACAATAAGACAAACGTTAGCAGCACAATTTTACAATATGTTTCACAGTACACAAAGTAGGGGAGAGTGCAATTGATAATGAAAATGCAAATTGGAATGCACAAAATACTGAAACTAGGGAAGCGACGCGTTTCTGCTGTATATGTTGATCGGACCACCTTTTTCAGGCTTAATCATAAGATGTCTCCCAACAATTTCATCTATTGTAAAAACAGTATATAAAATCACGTATCAAATTAATACAAGATACAAATAATCTACATCATGACATTCATTACAAGCTAAAATTATCATACAACGTTATCGTTTTACAATTTAACATAGCATAGACATGTTAAACTCCAATATTAGACCTTTGGCTCTGACATGGTGATTGCACACAATAATTCTCACTCACACACACCAACTCCCAGCATGAGCATGTCTCGTATTTAACCCTAGACTATACAAATAGCTCTAGAAAAATACCCACCAAAAACTGGTGATTTTTATTTAAGGGGGAGCTAACTCCTCCACCACACCAAATCTTTTTCGTCGTATCTCTGCAGTAAATACAGGACGGAGGGCGGACATAAATTCTCAACAATGCTCTAGTGTAAACAATAATAGAGCAGTTATACACCGTAGATAAAATCTTTCACTACTTTTCATATGCTATAAGCTAGCTATACGGAGTTACCCACCCAAATTAATGATGAAAGAAATATTTCAGAGAGGGAATTAAACTCCTCCGATACACCAAATCTTCTTTCTCTTATCGTCCACACTCAATAAGGACCGGTGGCAAGCAATACCTGTCACTTATTACCTAAAATAAAAGGTCAAAAATAAATACACAGGAGGAGTTGACTACCTGAACACTCAACACTAAAGTGTTTGTCTCCCACCACTGGTGGGAGCTTTAGCTCATAATATACATTTTCTGGTTTTGGCCATCACAGTTGTATTGGTTATGCATGTGCCCATTTGTTGATCTGTTACGGTAGGAGCAGTTCTATCAGAAACACTTTACATATCAACCATTCATTGATGCACAGTTCTGTGATGCAGTTTGGGTGTCTGCTTATTCAGTAGAAGGTGTGCTCAGCAATGCGTAAACGAAAAACAAAACACATTAAATATAGGTGTTAGTTGTCAGTTTAAATATCTTTTAGGGTATGATTTAGTAAAATACTTGTTTAGACATGGTTTCTTAGGTACAAAGTGAGGGAAGAAGCACATCAAGCTTTTGAATGGCCTACCTTGCTCATATTTTTGTGGGGCAGAATTAGTGAGATTTAAAACTGAAGAAGCTGGATTTCAGGACTGACAGGGGAGTTGGTTATTCCGGAAGGTGCCCTGAGGTCAAATGAGAGGGTATTCAAGTCAAAGGGTGTAGATGACTGGAGAGAAACAGGATTGCTCATGGAGCGCTAGAGCGTGGATAAGGATATAAAGGTAAGTGGATTATAGTGTTTAATTTGAAGAAAAGCAGGAGAAAGGAGCTGGTGATGTACAGTTAATTGTTTGAAGTTCAAAGTGAGGGGCTTGAACTGGTTTATGGTTCTGGCTGACAGCTACTGTGCATGTCACTGGTAGTGAGTGACAGGTTTGTGGTTTGTAGCAAGCTCTATTATTTTGTCAACTAGTAAGTTCCTTGCGAGTCCAATACCCTTCAGCTTCTATCTTGCTCATGACAACTTAATTAATTTCGTTGTGTCAATTCAGGTAGTACTCCAAGATCTCTAGCAGTGATTGAAAGTTTTGAGTGTTAGGTAGAGCGTAGTAGGCAAATCCAAATTTAGCATGCCTGGGTGATGCTGGATCAGTGAATCTCGAATTTAATTTGTGGTCTACTCTTCCCTTTGTTAAGAACTGCACATTTTATACTGGAGCTTAGTCTGTTTTTATTTAAATAATTTTTCAAACATATCACTTGTGATGTCTGTTTGTACTTCTCCTATTTTCAATTTTTTTCTCAACACTTTTTCTTGCCACATTATGGGGGGGATTCGCTTCTTTCTTCAGAAGAAATGGCTAATAAAATGTCAAATAAACTACTTACAAAAACATTCTTAAATAACATGTGTTTTTCAACAGCACCGCCATTTTATATTGTCCATGTTCACCATGCCTTATTGAAAACAATCCAGTTAAAAGTGCGATAGCCAATTCTTACATTTTAGCATGCTGCTCTTCTTCACTATTGTAACAAACAAATGCCCATGATGGTCTGCTTACGGCTAACAACCAGAATATTCCATGCTAATTGTGAGGTAGTTTCCTGTTTAAAATGAACTCTGACCGTTGTAGTCCCTTCCACAAACAGTTACCATTCATAGTACTTTTCCGTTACAAAACTGAACGAAGTTTTTCAATAATTAAGTCATTTCCTGTTTGTGAGGATCCCTGGTAATTGTATTTCATTGTTTAACGTAATTTCAGTTACCTTTCAATGGGTATTTTGTAATTAATGTAATTATACTTAGGTTTTCAATCCTACATATTGTTTTTTGCTGAAGCGTTACATTTATATCCGCCTAGCTTGTTGGTGTAACTATTTCTTGACACATTTCAAATCATATTAGAAATACTGTGTTTTGAAATTCTGTAAAATGCTTTTCTAAGCACAACCTTGTATCACCATTTCGTATTGTGGACTGGAGCATGTTAATCCTAGTTTTTAGTTTGTGTGATGTTTGACTTAATAACATTCCACGGGGCGTTTAATTGAATGTACTGCAGTTGTATCGTAGGTGGCACAATTCCCTGCATTGTTCTTAGATGTTTTTGTGTTGGTTCCTTAATCACTCTGATACAGTTTGAGATTTCAAACGTGGCTGTCCCTGTTCTTAATGTCTCCCTACCGTTGCTCTTTCCAGAATGTCTCACAAATTGCGATAATTAGGTAGTATGTTTCACCTTTGAACTTGGTAAGGGCTTGGTTTTATGATCTGAAGAAGCAGTACTTGAGTATTTTACTTTAGGGTGATATACTGTTGAGTGTTGGTACAGTAGCTGCGTGCCACCATACTTATTTAAATATTTCCGACTGGCCCAGTCAGTGTAATTTCCTGCACATTAGACTCATGGCATGAATCCCCCGACTTCTGGTGAGGTTGGAGTTCTCTTAGAGTAAATCACCTTTGGACCTGAGTAAAATAGTCACCAATGTTCTGACACCACGACCAATGGTTGGTAGGTGTGGGGTATAGCCTTTTTATCCACAGCCCAGGTGGCGGAGTCTGCCCAGAGGCCATCCCTGGCAGATCCATAAATGTTGTCAGAACTGCAACTTTCCAGTGTTTGTACAGCTCCACTATGCCACTCCAAGAATGTAGGTTGTCTTGTTAAGCAGGATGGGTCTTTAAGAAGCTATCCCTTGGGGGAGGAGCCTAGCGCGCAACCAAGATGGCCGCGTAGGTGCGAGGCTCCCGAGGACCTCCGCGACCTCCGTTTATCCTGCCTTCATCCTGCATCGGTTGAGGGGACTGTGTCGGTGAGCCTGAGCCAAGGTGGTACCCGTTTCCCGTTTTCGAATCGGACCTCGGGTGCCGGAGTGAGCACCGATTGAAGTTTGCGGCCTCCTTCGCTCCTGACCCCGGACTCGCGTTTGGGGGCGGCCCGGTGGCAAAGTGAACAACAACGGCGGGCTGGGCCTGGCGAGTCGCGTACCCCGCACTTTCACTTTCACGCCCCCTTACCGTCTTTGCAAGTGGGATCGCGGCGCTCTTTGTGTTGGGGTGGCCTCGCTGGGTGACCCAGCCTGCCTGCCTGCTGTGGCCCGCTCCGCCGTCCTGGGGTGACCCCCCGGAGCCCGTGGCTTTGATTGCTTGCCCTTTACTGCGTGGCTGGTGAGGGTGTGAGACCCGCGACGATGGCCACGAAACAAGATGGCGATCGGTTGAAGGCCAAGTCGACCCGGCGTGGCGCCGCACATCAGGCCAACATCATGGACCGCTACACCCTCCCGAAAGGATCTCCCGGTGGACCGCACAAGTCCTCTGAGTGCCCCCCGGATTTGCCCACAGAGTTGACTCTGCAAGACGTCATGGGCGCCATCGCTGAGATGAAGGCC
This sequence comes from Triturus cristatus, assembly GCF_964204655.1. Taxonomy (NCBI): domain Eukaryota; kingdom Metazoa; phylum Chordata; class Amphibia; order Caudata; family Salamandridae; genus Triturus; species Triturus cristatus. The sequence continues at coordinate 994,647,934 of NC_140580.1, forward strand.
TCGGTGGGCCAGCGGTTTGACACCTTAGCCCATAAAATCGACGCGGTCCTAGTTGATGTCAACCTGGTGAGGGCTGATCTCTCCAAGACCAACGACCGGGTCGATTCTTTGGCCCACACCGCGTCTGGCCTCACGACTGAGGTGGCGGCCCTCCAAACGGAAGTGCACTGACTTCGTCAGGTGAGTGCGCTTATGGATCGGCGCCTGGAAGATTCCGAGAGTCGGGCCCGGAGGAATAACATCCGCATCATCGGAGTACCCGAGGGACGGGAGGAAGCGGCGGCGGATCTTTTTGTAGAGGACCTGATCGCTACCCATCTCCAGCCTCGGGGACTGAGTAAATTCTTTGCCGTGGAGAGGGCCCACAGAGTTCCCGGGGGAAGGCCGAAGGTCGGAGCCCCTCCGCGGCCTCTCATTGCCCGGATTTTTAACTTTCGGGACAGGGACGCAATCTTGCAAGCCTCCAGACTGCAAGGGCCGATTAAGCTGGAAAATATGGAGGTGAACTTTTATCCCGATTTCACTCAAGCGGTCCAGAAACAGAGACTGAGTTTCCTGGGTGTTAAGCGCCGGCTCCGGGACATGAACTTAAAATATGCCATGCTCTTCCCGGCCAAGCTGTGGGTAGAGGTGGATGGTCGCACGCACTTTTTTGATCGTCCCGAAGCGGCCGGGGACTGGCTGGACACTTTGTCTGGGGGTAGTGCTCGAGATGGTGGGGGGGGGGCGGCGGGAGGAGACGGCCCACTGGATCGGGACTGAGGGGTTGATATTGGGCCTCACTCTGGACGACTATGATGCCACTTTAGACCAAGCTTCTGTCTTTGTTCTTTCCCCTTCCTTGGAGGTTGTGTGTGGTCTAGAAGGGGTACTCTTTCCTCCTCTAGGGGGTCTAGCTAGTTTCACTATATAGGGGCGACAGGCACACTGCAAGTTGGGGGGGCTGTCTGGGCTCATGCAGGGGTGCAGGGAGGGGGGAGTTTTGTTGGGGTGGGTGGGTTGGGGTGGGGTGTTGTTCGTTTCTACCACAAGGCAAAAGCATCGTTGTCATTTCTGAAGTGCTCTCTGGGGGACGATTGATGGCTTCGGTTTATGATGGGGGGTAGGGGACTGAGTCTGTTGTCCTGGAATGTTAATGGATTGGGGGACAGGATAAAACGAGGTGTGGTCCTGCAGTTCTTGAAGCGAATTTCGCCCGATATAGTTTTTCTGCAGGAGACACACCTCATTGGCAACTCCTTTTGTGCCATGAACCGACGGGGCTACCGCCTTGTGGCCCATTCGGGCTTCACGTCTGGTTCAAGGGGTGTGGGCATTATGGTTAAGAACTCGCTCCCGTTGGAGATTGATGAGGTGCACCATGACGACAGGGGACGTTACACGGTTTTGGTGGGTAGACTGGAGGGCAGAGTGGTCGTTTTCGTGTCTGTTTATGTCCCGCCGGGGCTGCAGACGACCACCTTTGCGGATCTGGGGCGCCTCCTCCTTGGCCTTCTGGAAGGGATTCTAGTGGTGGGGGGGGATTTTAATGCTGTGGTTTCCGGAACTGTGGATCGTCACCCCCCTAGGGATCTCCCCCGTGCCCAGGCATGGTTGTCTGGCCTCTTGGATACCTTGGGGCTGGTGGATTGTTGGCGTTTGAAACATCCCACGCAGCTACAGTACACCTTCCATTCAGGGGCTCATGGTAGTCTCTCACGGCTAGATTATGTCCTGGTTCCGGCGGCGCACGTTGGGAGGATAGGGGAGGTGCGCCATTTGGCACGGGGTATTTCGGACCACTCCCCACTCTTGTTGCACTTTGATATTCTTTCGAGGGGAGAGGGGAGGGTGGTCCCGATTAATCCCTGGTACCTGCGTGACCCCACCATTCGCGCAGAGCTGGTTAAATCCCTTAAGCGCTACTTTGACGAGAATGTGGGGTCTGTGTCATCGGCGATCTCATTGTGGGAGGCGTTCAAGACGGTACTCAGGGGAGAGGCCTTGTCCCTTATTTCCCATTCCCGGAGGCGCGAGCGGGAGGAGGTGACTCGTGTTGAAGCTGAGATAACTGAGTTGGAGGGTGATCTAGAATGTGGGGTGACGGATGACAAATTACATGTTCTCCGACTCAAGCAAGCGGCTTATAAGGCCCTCGTCACGGAGGCGGCCAGGGGCCTCAGTAGAGAGCAACAGGGGAGACTGTATGATGTGGGTGATAAGGCTGGTAAATTGATTGCATGGCTGGACAAAAAGGAGAGAGCGAGTCGAGTTGTCCCGTTGATTGAGAAACAGAATGGTGTGTGTGTCACTGAACCAGAAGAAATTGTCTCCTGCTTTGCAGACTATTTCCGTGGGGTGTATTCCCCGGTGTCCTCCCGCTCTGAAGAGGATTCTCACGCCCTGCTCAGGGATATCGCGCTGCCTTCCCTTTCGGAGGAGGACAGAGTGTCGTTGGACGCTGCTCCAACTTCCGAGGAAATTGCCCTCACCATACGTTCGGTCGCTTCCGGCAAGGCCATGGGTCCTAATGGTCTTCCCATCGAGTTGTATAAACTGCGACCGGATATGCTGGCACCGCATCTCCGTGCTATGTTCCTCGCGGCCCACTCGGCGGGTTCCCTCCCGCTAGACCAGCGTCTAGCTACTATCGTGGTTATCCATAAGGAGGGGAGGCCACGTGACCGGGTTTCATCCTATCGGCCTATTTCGTTTATGAATGCAGAGCCCAAAATCCTCGCCAAGGTGTTGGCCAATCGGCTGGTCGGCGTAGTGTGTGACTTGATTCACCAGGATCAGTCCGGCTTCATCCCTCATCGCAATACAGCGCTTAACCTGCGGCGTTTGCATGGGGTGCTCGCACGTGTCCCGTTCATACGAGAGCCGGCCATTTTGGCGTCCTTGGACGCCACTATGGCGTTTGACACGCTTGAATGGCCTTATATTTGGGCGACGCTCGCGAAGTTTGGGTTTGGCCCAGGATTCATCAGTTGGGTAAAATTGTTGTACTCTGGCCCGCTGGCGCAGGTCGTGGTGAACGGTAGAGTGTCGGCTTCGTTCGAGCTGGGCAGGGGCACGCGGCAGGGCTGCCCGTTATCGCCGCTCCTTTTCGCGCTCGCCTTGGAGCCCCTGGCGGGGTGGCTGGGGTGGGAACCTTCTATTCGTGGTCTCCGCTGGACCCCCGAGTATGAGGACCGCGTATCTCTATACGCTGACGATATTCTCCTGTACCTGGCTTCCCCACGTAAATCACTGATAGTACTGGTTGATGTATTGCATTCATTTGGTCTTAACTCCGGCCTTGTCATCAACTGGGCTAAATCGTGCGTCTATGTTCTCTCTGGGGAGGACCCTATCCTTCCGCGGGGATGTCCTATCCAGATCGCCCCGCGGGGATTCCGGTACCTGGGTGTCTTCATTACCTTGGACGCGGAGGCCCGATATAGTCGGAACTTGCTTCCCCCCCTCCAGCGCCTGAAGGAGGATGTTGCGCGTTGGAGGCGCTTGCCACTCTCGCCGCTCGGCCGGGCGGCATTGTTTAAGATGATGTCGCTGCCGCGTTTCCTGTACGCTCTGCAGAACACGATGGACGTCGTCCCGGCGCGCTACTTTCGCGAGGTGGAGAGTTTGCAGCGCCGACTGTTCTGGGAAGGTAGACCGCGTATCGCCCTGGCGAAGCTGACGCTCCCATGGTATGACGGGGGGATCGCCCTCCCGGATATCAAACGGTATTATTGGGCCTCCCAGCTGGCTGCGATTAATCACGGCCTGTACGGGCCCGCTCTAAACCCGGCCTTTGAAATGGATAAGATGTTACTGCCGGGTGGTGATTATAACCGAGCGCTTTACTCCAGCTCGCTTGACGCACGTCTGACGGGCCCCACGCGTGTCATGGTACGAGTGTGGCACGCGGCTAACGTGGTGATGGGGTGGAAAGGTCGTTTGACCCGGGCGTCGCCACTATACGCATCTGAGCAGTTGGGCTCCCTGTGGACCTCGAAGGGCTTTGAAAAGTGGGACATGATAGGCATCAGCAGGGTGGGTGATCTCTGGACAAGGGGGGAATTCAAAACGTTCGAGATGCTACGGACAGAATTCCAGTTGCAGGACAGGGAGTACTTTCGGTATATGCAGATCCGTCATGCGCTATGCTCCGTATTCCCGGACGTTGCCTCCATCCCGGAGTATTCCCCTCTGGAGGATAGAGTGCTAGATGGACATGTACCGGACAGCACGATTTCATTAATCTATAAAAAACTTATCAATGACCGCTCGGGACTGCTGACTAACCTTCGTGAGGCATGGGTGGTCGATGGATTGGAGCTGGATGACGAAGACTGGGTATCGGCGGTGGCCTCCCCGAAAGAGGTGGCCATACCGGCCCGCCTTCGCTTCGTCCAGCTCAAGATACTCCATAGGGTCTATGTTACGGGGCCAAGGCTTCTGCGTATGGGATATGCTGTGGACGGGCTGTGTAAGCGTGGGTGTGGTTCTTTGGGGACCTTTCTCCATATTTTGTGGGAATGCCCGGAGGTGGAGCGATTCTGGCGTGGTGTGCATGAGGTCCTACGGGTGGTTACGCGTGTGTCGCTGCTGCCCGAAGCGAGGAGATGCCTGTTGAATGTGTGGGAGCCAACCGACTACTCGGTGCCGCAGACGCGGTGGGTGACTCTGGGATATATGGTGGCCAAACGCGACATTGCTCAATTGTGGGGTTCCCAGAGGTCGCCGACTGTCTCGGCATGGAAGGATAACATGGATTGGTGCATGTTTCGGGAAAAGGTGGTGTATGTTGCGAGAGGTAAGCCTGGGACATGGGTGAACGTATGGGGCCCCTGGAACGCCTACCGCGGGGGAATCTGTACCCCGCCGTTATTGCCCGATCCGTCACCGGCCCTGTCCCCTTAGCCAGTTTATCTCCCCGGTCCCGGGCACTGAGTCCACCTGATCCCAGTCTTGGCCTTTTCCCCCCCCTTGCTACTCCTAAGGATTGGTAGGGTCCCCCCCGTTAGGGGAGCACATGCTGCTGTTTCCGATTGTGGGTTGCCTTGTGGATTTGTTCCTTTGTTGTTATTTATATTAAAATGAAACCGTTATGTGGGCCCGGATGGTGTGACTACCACCGCTTCTAACTCCTGTGCATTTCCCTTTGCCGCGGCATGCGCGCTATTGTTTGTATCACATGCTCCTCTTGTTTGCTAGCGGCCGGCCTGAAGGTTGTAGGCCCATCTTTGTATATTTTTTGAATTTTGTAATAAACGGTTTCACAAAAAAAAAAAAAAAAAAGAAGCTATCCCTTCAATCACCTTCTGCATGTGACTGCACTGCTCCGCACTCTCCTTCTCTCAGGACAGGTCATTGTAGCCAAGTTGTTTTGTGTCTGGATTGAATCATAAAATCTCCAGTGGAACATAGAAGGACTTTGTGCTCATCTCACTATAATACGCCACTAAGAACAAACCAGTTTATGGCCTGCAAGAAGCAACATTTAAAAAAACATTGTGCCCTAGATCGAGGGGGTGTACGAACTACCCAGTCTCTGTATACCTTAGCCATCCGTGGCAAGAATGCTGAGGTCCACAAACAGACATTATTAGTAATAGGACTGTAAGCGACAAATAAGCATGGCATGGCAGTATTATGGAATGCTCACCATCATCACGGGCACTTTAACATTATAGGATGTGTGTTGACATCAGAATATACTGTGACTGAAGGAAGATTCACTTGGAGAGGATTGGTTCCCTCTCAGAACTTGAGGTGCTACACTAGTTGTGTCAAATATTCAGTTCATTTTTAACTTCAAGAATAAGTTCTGTGTCCCAATCCAGAAAAACATTGGACTAAGATGTTAGTGTGGCTGTCCTCTCACACTGTAGACATCAGACTTGTGGACTAATGGTAAGTGCCTCTGTTGCAGTAACCCAAAGCAGACCGGCTTGGAATGTCTTGCTGGCTGTATATCTGCTTTATTTAGCCCCAGAATGAAATGCCCAGCTGCTTCAAATAGTGTTGTGTGGACTGTTGCCTGGAAGAAGACTTTTGCAGAGACCAGAGTACTGCTGCCCAACCCAACACATGGACCAACACAGAGTAGAACAAGGCTTTCACCATGAACTCTACAGCTCACAGAGCGAGACGTAGCCCACTTTGTGCCCCAGCCAGCAAATGAGAGGGAAGAGCTCAAGAAACCTATGGTGAGAACAGCTTTCAAAATGTGTTCCCCAAGGTGCTCTTTCTCCCATATGTGACAGGCTCCCTTTAGTATAGTAAACAGAGCTGTATGTGTAGCCTTCCTTCACTTCCCGTCTGGTGCAACTGCCCCCATACCACCAAATATAATGATAACAAGTGACCTGTGCGATTTCATTCTCCCTCGAATTTAAGATAGTGGTCTGCAATGTGTGTCTTCCGTGTCCAAGAACAATGGTGGCATGTGATCCCAGAAAGGTCTCCAGCCATTTGCTATCCAAGAGCTGTTTGTGAACCTACACATTTGAATAGTAGAGAGAATGGTATGTGAATTAACTCTCCAACTTACTCATGCCGGCCAGAAATCATGCCTGGGCCCCATGTTGGAATCCCTACTGCAAGGGTGCACAAATGCTTTGTTGCAACCCAAGATGAGTCGGATTATGTCCTTTATTATTTTGTATTATAAGATAACATGCTCTATAAATTTTACTTTGCTATTCGATCTGTATAGGAATTATAGTATAATACTTTTTTATATTGGTAAAGCACTACCTAGACATTCTAGTTTGTGCATATAATACACGTTATTTTTGAGTATCTACACCTACGTCCGTTTCTTCCAGAAAGCTCACTTTTGCCATCTCCTGACAGTCCACGCCTAAAAATGTAGTTAATGGTATTTCAGGGAGTTTGTATCTGTAACTGGTTCTTGAGGTTCCAAGGACATCAAGAAATCGTGTTACCAGAAATAAGCCCGGTCTCCATCAAGGTCCTATGAGAAGCTAAGAGGCAATGTTGACACGAATGTAGGAAAAAATATAGAGTGCCCAGGCTGGATCATCAACATAATTATCATCATCTTCATCAGGTTCTTATATCGTGTAGGAAAAATCATGGAATGGAAAAGCTTGCTGGGTGGCCAAAGGGGGAGAGCTATGGACAAAACTTAAGGCAATGAGCTCAGCGAAAGGAGCGTCATTTTAAGGCCGTGCCTGCAATGGAACGTGATGCCGAAGTGTTGGCTATTATCATGGGATGGACTTTATCACATGTGATGGAGAATTGTGGATCATCTTACCTTAAGGCAGGCTGTGGAGATGTTCCAGCTTATTAATAAAGGCTTCTTTGTCCAAGAGGCCCCTAGGTGAGTATATTGCACTTAGGAAATCAATGATCAATCACAAATGAGAGGCAATGATGATGAGTTGTGCTACCCAAATTGGAGGCTTGATAGGACTCCATCTGTGGATGACAAGAATGCCAGATTGAAAGCGTGTACGTAGGTGTTGTGTGAGGAGGTATTGCGTAATCTGGTTGAAGTCCAACCTTGCAAGGGTTTTAGAGAAAAACTGCAGTTTAAGGAAGGGGAAAAAGTTGGAAAATAGTAGTGCCCGGAATGCAGTGTATGGTCTAATAGTGCGCTTGTAAAGAGTTGGAAAAGTGATCATTATATGCAAGGAATGATGAACCTTGTGTCTAGAGCCCCATTCTTGCTTTAAATAAAATATCAATATTTTCTGGTGATATCACATATTTGGAATGTTTTCTCTTGCAGTTGGCGTGGAGCAGTAATCGAACCAGAGCAGGGCTCTGAGCCGCCATCCAGTAACATACAAGAACCCAGCAAATCTCCACATGCTCCTGGGGAAACTGAGAACCAGAAGGAGACCGGTACGTGGACCTGCCTCACACCCATACAACCTCCTGCTTTTTACTCACTACCAGTATCAGATGGCTAATACACTCCTTATGTTGAACAGAGGCGGGCATGGATGGGGGGTTCTTGGTGCTGTTTACAGCAAAAGAGATGAGTTGGTACTTATTGATGTGTCTTCATTGCTATGTTAACTGTTGTCAATGCATTTGTGAATGTTGGATGAATTAAATGATTCATGTACTGATCATTTAGTTACTTTTGTTGTCGGCTTTTATTTTAATAAATATTACCTAAATGAGGGCACTTCTAAACTTTTCTTTGCCATCTGCCACGTGGAAGGGCCTTCCACTGTACAGTAAACAGAAGAAGTGGTAGGGTGATTACTAAATTTATCAGTCCGCTTGGTGATTATTATGGAAGTTGCCCATGTGCAAATGGTGCACGTTTGAAAAAGGAATGCTTTTGCTTTCTGGCAGTGCCTGTGTAGAAGTGAGCCCAGCAGACGGATTGAATGCTCTTTTTATTATTCTTTCGGACTGCTCCGCCCAGAGGACTGTTCTGGACACCGCAAGAATAGATGAACATGTGATTGATTTTGTCCTTTGTGGGTCTTTCTTTTCAGTGCCTATTAATGAGCGCCAAGCGGCTGTCATTGAAGCATTCCGCCATGCATGGAAAGGTTACAAAGAGTTTGCCTGGGGCCACGATGAACTAAAACCCATCTCCAAGTCTTTCAGTGAGTGGTTTGGGCTTGGACTCACACTCATCGATGCTTTGGACACCATGTGGATTTTGGGCTTGAGAGAAGGTAAAAGTGTGATATAATTTAGCATAACTTTGATTTAGACGACAAAGTGCCTGTGTCTTACAGTGCCATGTATGCTTAGTCTGTTGCCCGTGGGAAATAAACAAGGACCTTTCACAAATGTAAACTGAGTGTAATAGTGTTTGAAAGGCATTGCCAGCAGTATAGCTGAAGTCACTACATTGACACATTTGTTACTGTTACTTCATATTGTCATTCTGTCACTTCAGTTCCCCTTCATATTGATTCCCCCATACTTAGTCTTACTTTTACTGTGACATTCCTTTACTCCTGAATGAACCGTAACGTTTACATAATTACCAGAATATCAAATACAATTTATTTAAATTATCCAAATATCCAGAATCCTAAACATGAAAATCCTGAGAATTAACAAATTGTTTCATTTGGAAAAAAATTATTAAATTATTTGGGGGGGAAATGATACCTAATCCTTTTTAAAATAAGTAGTTCCTAAATTAATCTTCTTAGATGTTAGATATGCTGGTTTGTCAACATGAGTATGAGCAGTGATGTGTGAAATTTCAGTTTCCGAGGACTCGCAGCTCTGCATTTTTTTCAAACTACGGGAGCTTCTTAATAAGAGACACCTACCAGTGATTGCAAGGGTGTGCCTTCTTATTATTTACCATTTCCCTCTGTATAATGACCCACCAAGTGGGATGATCTAGCAGCAAATAGTAATGGAGAAGCAGGGCAGTGTTCTTTTATCACATAGTCGGGTGAAATCAGACAACACTAGCTGATTGGTGGCCGTTCATCCATTATATGACGCCCAAACTCTGGCACACCCTGCCTGACACATTTTGGGAGATTGAAAAACACATCTACCTTTTCGTAAATCACTAAAAACGTCTTTTTCTGTTTACTGCCTCTTGTTCTTCACTGCTGTTGGAATGGCTTCTGTTTGTATTGTTGTCCATTGTTCTCATTAAGCTCCAGGGCACCTCCTGGGTAGTAGCATACGTCAGTGCAGAGTGTTTTCATTAGCGTATTTTGTGTGCATAACTTTGCATAGGACCAATTGGCATAATGTTTCAAACACTAGGTGTTGCACATAAGAGAATGTCATTTCCAAGTTGGACGGAGTTGATCTTTTTTAAAGGGCGGTTTAATTTTGATAGTTTGCTGATAGCATGATATAAATGGTAATTTGTGCCCCTAAAATTAATCAAAGAGACCTCCATCCCAGCTGGTATTTAGAATCTTATTCTCTGCATTTGAGAAGCTGGTGTTTTAACCAATACCCACTTTCGCCTCTAGAGAGCATTTGCAGAAGAACCTAATGACACTATTATTTGCTGGATTAATTTTAGGAAAGGTACATGAAATGTTGTGGCTGATGAAACTGTTAGTATTTTGTTTCCATATTGTCTTGTGCTGTCAAAAAAATTAGAAGTACAGTCCCACTTACAAGAAGAACATATCTGATGTGTTTGCTCTTATGTTGGATAGTGGAGTCCTTAGTCAACTCTTAAGACTGCTCAAGCAAATATTTGTATCTATTTAAGATTCAGGAGCTGGTGAAGAAAAATGAATTTCCTTATAGCAAGGGTTCTCCAGTGTTGCCGTTTTTCTCTGCTGCTCTGTGGAATCAGTACGTGGCGTTTCACATATGTAATCTCTCATCCAAGGCTTTGAAACCAGTGATGAGTATTTTTTTACATGCATTTAGAAAACGTTAAACAAGCCAATTACAAATTATATGGGAGGCGTTTCCAGGAGTTTTTGATAGGTTTTAATAATATTTTGAGGCTTCCTTTATGTAGCAGGGGACAACTAAGGAATTATACCATCCAAGGTACTTTTCGCAGAGGCTCAAAGTTCCTTATGAGTGAAGGCGGGGAGACAGGTGACTTCTTCACACAATGATCTGCACATTAGAACACAGCAGAGAACATGTGATCCATAGAGCGGTGAATAAGAGAGTCAAATGCCTCTTATATGGTCCCTTAGTTTGAGGTGGACAAGTGCGAACTGGCGTTTCAAATGGTGTACCTGCATGTAGCTAGTCAGGATGAAGTGCTGAAGTAATGCAAGATATTATGTTTGGCTACACGATAGCAGGATCAGTGCATCTTCTGGACATTGTGGTTCGCAGACCATCCTCTGTGGTTTCTTGCAAAAGCAGTTGCAGGCCTTGTGCTTCAGAGAGGGCTTGTGTCCAGAAAAGCCTAAACATTTACCTGCCTATTCACTTAAGTCTTTGAAGTCCTGGTATCTGCAAATGCCCCAATTGTGCACACTCCTTGCTGCCAAGAGTTGCAAACTGAAATGGCTACAAATGGCTGGGTGGTGTCGCTTGACCTTCTGGCTTCCTCCACTTACGGCTTTCAGTTACAAACTCTCATTGGTACGTCTACTTTGCTGGATGTGCATGTACCGAGAACCAACTAGTCATTCGGCTTTCACACCTCTGATTATGGATGGGGCTGTTCCATAGCTGGTTGGAGAACGTAAATTAGAATTTTGCTAGAACCTTATATGATAAATAAAACGGGTACTAAAAGGTCCACGTACATGAAAAGCACTACCACAATAATGAACTAGTTTTAACTGGATGATTTTTGTGTAGCTTATCAACCTGTATCTGGGACGTCTTACTATATTGTAAGGAGCTGGCAGTTTCATCTAAGATCTAACAGCCTTGGCTGGTTTTCTAAAATACACAGTGATCAGCGTATAGTCTAGAAGAGAATTCTTTGTTACATTAGGAGCAAATAAAGGTATACTCAACCTGATGGGGCATATTTTTATTTCCTTGATTGGCCGACCAGTCTGACAGTTAGATTTCAAATTCTATAACTTGTACTTTGAGGACTTGAGGAGTCGGAGGTACAAATCCTAGTCAAAGTGGAGAATAACACCAGTGCCAGTGGCCATGGCTTGAATTTAAGTAAGTATGAATGACCAGATTTTCCATAGAAGACTAGGGGCCTGATTTAGATCTTGGCGTACAGGTTACTCCGTCACAACGGTGATGGATATCCCCTCCACTGAAATATAAATCCCATAGGATATAATGGGATTTACATTTTGGCGATGGGCTATCTGTCACCGTTGTGATGGAGTAACCTGTCTGCCAATACCTAAATCAGACTTTAAGTTACAAATGAATTGCAAGAATCTCACTGTGGTCTTCTGCCTACGGAACAGCCACAGTTAAAAGGACTCTGAAGTTTAGGCCAAAGCCTGCTCAACCAGCAGGACACATCTCCACCATTAATCAGAAACTCGGTCTGGTTTCTGTTAATTTAAAGAAACCTAGCAACCATCCAGGTATAGATTGTAGCAAGGCACTTTTCTATGCAACTAGCAGAAGTGGATCACAGATTGTCAAATTTCAAGAAAAGCTGAGCATCGTCTATATTGGAGAGGACAGTCAATCGAGATAAACAAACTAGACCACCACCCCCCCCCCCCTCCACTCCCCCCCCAGGCGTGCACCCATGAAATTAAATAAGATGGATGAAAGTGCAGATTCCTGCTGTCACTGTTGGTGACAGGACATTTTAAGAATTAGAATTGGGGGTCAGGAATACCTCTGTGTTCAGTCACTTGGGTAGGATTTGAACCATTCTACAGTTAGGCATGCTAACTTACCTGTACTTAAACGACTGATGAGATGGAATAATCTATCATGGCCAACGAGGCGGAATCAACAAGTAAAATAAGCTTTTTTACTTTTCCTTCTCTAGAGGCATGTTTCTCATCCAGCTAGACTTTCATGTCTAACTACCTTCCATGTTTAGGACGGAAGATGGTCTTGTACCAGTCTACAATATCGCATTTTTAAACCACTTGGTTAGATGTTTTGCCATGATTTTGGAGATGACCAGATGGTGACTGATTAGTCTGTAACACTGCAGGTGATCTGAATCTATCTCAAGATTGCTCTTTACAAGTGGGTGTATGTGTTCCTTACTTACTTTTTGCAGAAATAGTCTGTGGCCAACAACTAATTGATGAGTTCACATATATAGATGTACTGATTCCAGGCCCATTGCCTGCCATATAGCATGAGAACAAAGGTCATTCAGTGATCCAGATTTGAGACATGAAAGAGCACTGTTAACTTTGGCTGTTGTCATACTGGCAAGGAAGCTGATGTCACTCAAAGGATTAGTATGAGTCATCTACAGTACACCTGAGGCTACTCTAGGGTCCACCTTCTTAGGTGCCTTTTTAGGTGTCTGTGACTTTCTTACTGAAGAAGATTACCATCGCTATTAAGGAGTTGCCTGAATGGTACCATTGCAGGAACTTTAAGTGCATTTAAACTCATTTTATGTGTTTTCTTTCACAATATACTTTTAATTAATCTTGTATTGCCAGTAAAGGCACAGTGAATGGAAGTCTCAACTTGTGGATAGGAGTTGCTGGGCTTCAGTCTATTATTTGTTTTCCCCCCACTTTTACGGGTGCTATCTTCTGCCTTAGCCATGCCCCCTTCGAGGCTGAGACTTAAATCTGACATGCCGGTGCATCTGCACAGGTGCCAGGGATGCTGCCAGTTTTGAACCACAACTTACCATCACCAAGGTAAGACGCCAGTATTAAGGTTATCTGCACGACAAAACTTAATCTGCAAAATTGAGTAGTCATTGACTGCCCAATTACAACTTTCATCTCAACACACTGTTCTCCAAGGGCACCCTTACTGATTGAAATGGGAGAACACAAAGCTGTAGGGAAGGACCCGGGCAATTGTAAAAGGATTCCTGGTGAACTGATTAACGGCTGCTTACTTATTAAACATAAAACTAAAATTCATGATCTGATTCGATCTCTGAATTGTTTGTTTGTAACCAAAACGTGGGACAGAGAGGAAACTGGTCCTGATCGGATTTAAGCTGTCCAGTCAGGATACGTTATTTCCAGGCTCAAATGTCTGAGCTGCAGGGGAGGAGGGATAGTTGTCACTGCATATGATGCATTTAACAGCACTTAAGAATCGGTGGCTAAGATCACAGAGGATTTCTCTGAGGTAGCCCTTTGCAGGATCAAACTTTTCCCCAATAACACCTTCTCTGGTCTCCAGGTGTATCGTATTCTGGGCCCACAAGCTAATTTTCCCGAGGCTCCATGTCAGAATCTGGAACCATTTCTTTTGCAAACTAAATGTATTATTCTTGGTGATTTCAATTTTCATTTTGATGACTCCTCATGTAAAAACTCAGTCTCCCTACTTGAACTTATGTCATATTTCGGATTTCCAAAAAACAACTACCTGAACAAGTCAAGTAAACAAGAACCTAACCGGGAAAAACAGGTGGTGTCAGAAGTCAATTTGATCCTGAAGAACACCGATTGGAAAGAAAGGGAAGGATTATCTCTTTCTTTAGTCCCCTCACTCACCAGGGTTTCCCCACAGTGACATGCTTCATCATAGGGGTCCTCCCAGTCCTCTACGGACTGAGGCGTGCTACGACTTGCGATGTTACGTAGGAGCACTAAAAAAAATTTTTGTGGACTATGTGGTACAGTTGTTCTTTTTCGTGTAGTTGTTTTTCCATGTTAGGGTGATTGTTAACATGCTTAGGAAATTTTCAGCTTCTTGTTCATTCCCTTCCCAGATCAGCAGCACATCGTCTATGTACCTTTTCCATAGTTTGATGTGTGGGTTGTGTTTTAAAACGCATGCCTTACAATTACGGCATCACACTTATTGCACCTGATTCAGGTTAACTAGGAGTGGCAAGTTTCTCGACACTGGGCTGGTCCCAGTGTAGTCCTGACGAAGAGCTGGGGAAGCTCGAAACTAGTTGACCAGATCATATGCTAGGCACACCTTTCCATTATAGTTAGGTTTCCTTGGCATATTACCCCGTTTTTAATTTTTTCAGCTTAGAGCACTAATAAAGTCTATTCTTAGCCCACTAGCTGATTATTTTAATTATCCCACTCCACCACCTCTTCACTTACACTACACATAGTCCACAAACATTTTTTTTAGTGCTCCTACGTAACATCGCAGGTCGTAGCACGCCTCAGTCCGTAGAGGACTGGGAGGACCCCTATGATGAAGCATGTCACTGTGGGGAAACCCTGGTGAGTGAGGGGACTAAAGAAAGAGATAATCCTTCCCTTTCTTTCCAATCGGTGTTCTTCAGGATCAAATTGACTTCTGACACCACCTGTTTTTCCCGGTTAGGTTCTTGTTTACTTGACTTGTTCAGGTAGTTGTTTTTTGGAGATCGTATTAGTGGAGGGTGAACCTAACCTATAACCTCTACTTCCCCCTCGTTTTTGGTAAATATTTCGGATTTCCCCAGTTGGTAAAATCTCCTGTTCATTCGGTGGGCCGTAACCTGGATAGTATATTCACCAATCATCTTTATTTGACTATTGATAACGGCTATCCCCCTAGTTGGTAGATCATCAGGCGATCGCATTCAAAGTTCATGTCGTGTGATGTATAGCAGGTGCGGGTCCTGCTTCCTCCAAATACATTACTTGTAGGAACCTAAGCAAGATCTCTTCTGAAGGCCTGGAACAGGCGCTTAATATCTCTACAACTAAATCTGACTGTTCTTTAGCTTATAAAGCATAAGGCTTTCAAGACTGGATAATGCAGCTCTTGACACACTGGTGCCTCTGAAAGTCAAAATATCTACCGGAAGCAAACCTACAGCGTCTTGGTTCTCAAAAGAACTCAAGAGCTTAAGACAGGAATGCTGAGGAAAGAGCAGAAATGGCAGGCAAACCTAGTACCTTTTGAAAAAGAAAAGCAGAAGGCCCTGCTTCTCGGCTACAAACACTCCATTGGCTTGACTAAAGCATCTTTCTTCACTGAGAAAATTAGGTCAGCTAAACATTCTTCTTAGCCGCTTTACAAAGTAGTGAAGAAGCGGTCAATTCTTACTATTCAGTGATCTCTTAACTCGTCTCAAGAGTTCTGTGATGGAGTAGCCCTCTATTTTTGGGATAATTTATGTTTACTTGCCTCTGGTAAGTGATTCTCTTCCTGAAACTTGCATTTTTCCATCTCATTTGTCTCAGCTTTCCGATTTCATCAACCCCCTCCCCCCCCCCCCTCCCCCCACCCCCCCAATCTCTCTTCAGCGAATGAAGGATTCACTGCTGAGCATAAAATCTGGTCCCCTGCCCTCCCAAAATGCTCCAACTAGACATGGACCATAATGTGCCAATTTTTCTGCAGCAAGTGTTCAATCACACGCTACAATCAGAAATATTCCCTACCTCTTGAAAGGAAGCAATCGTCACTCCCCTACTTAAGAAACCTACTGCTGATCCGAAACATTTTCGCCCCATATCCCTACTGGCTGCCCCCGCCAAGATTGTGGAAAAATATATCAATAAGGAACTTGTCTCCAGAGGGGCGGGGGGACTGGCCGAGACTCCCTGATAGGCTCCAGGCGACGACGGAGGGGTTTCAGTACCTAGGAGTGTTTATAACACTAGACCGAACTGTCTCCTACGACAGGAATGTTGGGAGGGTTCTGACCAATTTCGTGGAGGATGCGCAACGATGGCGTCGGCTGCCGCTTACGCTGCTGGGGCGTGCAGCCATGTTTAAAATGATAACGCTGCCCAGGTTCCTGTATGCGTTGCAGAACGAATATTACCCGGTCCTTAGGCGGGTCTTCCGAGAAATTGATTCGGAACTCCGTAGTTTTCTCTGGCTTGGTAGACAACCCAGGGTGGCGATAAAGACTCTGCAGAGGCACCAGTATAGCGGGGGGATCTCGCTTCCCAACATCGAGGCCTACTACTGGGCGGAACACCTGGTGTGCATTAATGATTGGCTTCACGCCCCGGCAATGCATCCGACGTTTGCTCTGGAAAGACATGTCATGGGCGTCCATTCGTATCATTATTACTTATATGGTGGCAAGGGTACGGGTCAGTTACTGATGGCCACTAAAATCACCCTGGCGATCTGGAAAAGGGCGACCCGGGAGATTGGCTGGGACAGGAAACGCCCCTATGGCGTTGCACGTGGCTACCAGAACTAAACAAGTTGAGGGGGTTCACGCAATGGGATAACATCGGGGTGTCGACACTGGGAGACGTGCTAGTGAAGGGGGAGCTGAAATCCTTTTCGATGCTCCGCAGGGAATTTGGATTGCTTCACACGCAGTACTATAAGTACGCGCAACTGAAACATGCTTGGCAGGCGGAAGGGATACAGACGGCTTCTCTTCCCGAATACGCACCTCTAGAGGGAAGATTGCTGCAGGTACACATGGTGGAAAGGGCGGTGTCCCTCACTTATCGGACCCTCATGAACAATATGCCCGACAACATGGGGGCGCTTCGGGCGACCTGGGAGGCGGACGTGGGTGAGATGGATGAGGTGGACTGGGATACAGTTCTCATGCACCCACACGAGGTGGCGATTAAGTCCCGGCTGCGGCTGATCCAATTCAATATTCTGCACAGAACGTACTTTGATAGACGCCGACTGTACAAAATGGGAAGGGTGGGGGACACGTCGTGTCTGCGGTGCGGTAGGGAGGGAGGGACTTTCTACCATATACTTTGGCTTTGCCCGCAGATTCAGGGGTACTGGCGGGGGATCCTAGGGGAACTGAGTAAGGTGCTGGAGGTGCCACTGCAGGAGGACCCCAAGTTAGTGTTGCTGGGTATGACACATGATGTGGACCTCCCCCGCCCGCTGTTGATTTTCCTGGTGCTGGCTCTGGTGGTGGCAAAGAGGGACGTAGCTAAATACTGGGGGGCGCCCTCGCCACCCCGAATAGAGGAGTGGAGGAGAGGTCTTGACATTTACATGGCGGCAGAAAGGGTCACGTACAAGGCGAGAGGCTGCCCCAAAAAATTCACCAGGGTATGGTCCCGATGGCGAAGGTATCACGGCCTGGATGGGGGGCTCTAGTGGGGCGGTGGGGTGGAGGGGGCCGGCATGGTCATGGACGACGTTTACTGCCCTAGGGCACAGACAGTGGTGTATACTGAAGACACTGGTGTCTTCCGTGGCATAAGTCCGAATCAGACTTCTGGTGTGACGAGAGAGGGGTGGGGGTGGAGGGCGGGCGAAGTGGGGGTGATGCTCAATACTGACCTGTTTGTTTGGTTGTTTTATTTTGTGTGTAGCTGTAAACCAAAAATGCCAATAAAAATGTTTACAAAAAAAAATAAAAATAAGGAACTTGTCAAATTTATTGATCCATCTCAAAATGGGTTCACGAGTGACCACAGTACAGAGACAGCCCTTATTATGTCTGTGGATAGTATTCATCATCAGGTTGATCAGAGCGGGGCGGCTACTTTGGTGATGCTTGATTTGTCCGCAGCGTTTTTACTGCCTTGTCCTTGCGTATGGTCCAACTACCTTAATTGTCTCCACTCTTTTTTTTATCTAATAGAGTGTAAATTGTAGGGCTATGGTGGTTTTAAGGCGAAGGCTTTAAGTCTCCCCTGTGGGGTGTCCCTGAGCCCAACTCTTTTTAATTTGTATGATGCCCCTCTTGCGGAACTGCTGCACTACTTTGGTCTGGTCTGGCAGCAGCGATTACCGATTTCCCTGCCGCCTAGCCGTTGCACCTGCCAGCTGGCCCTGCTACCATGGGAGGAAGAGGCCAACGTGCAACGCAAGCAACAAAATTAGAAAAATACTCCTACCGTGGAGATAGACCTCAGACCCCAGAGACTCACTGAGGAAGTGAGGATGGCGCGCAATCCGGACAACCTAAAGAAATAACCCTGCGCGACATAATGCACACTCTAACTCAAATGCAAACGTCGATTGGAACCATCTCCACAGACATTACACTGCTACGTGCGGACATGTCTAAAATCAGTGACAGACTGAAAGAGGTGGAAACCACAACGGCAACCCTATCCACGGATACAGCGACGCTACAAAGACGAGTACGGTCTCTGGAAAGAGCTCATAAACAAATGGAGGCGAAACTTGGCGACCAGGAAGGTAGCTCTTGACGTAATAATATACGCTTAGTGGGGGTGCCGGAGAGTGTACGCGGTCCGGCTTTGGATCGGTTTGTAGAAGACTTTGTCAAAACTAAACTGCAACCTCGCGGATTATCAAGTTTCTTCTTGGGGGAACGTGCACACAGGATACCGGGTGGGAGGCCCAAGCCGGGAGCCCCACCCTGGCCTATAATAGCCCGGATTTTCAACTTTCGTGACCGAGACACCATCCTGCAGGCAGCACGCATAGCGCCCCCTATACAAGTAGATAATAGCAAAGTAGAGATGTACCAGGACTACACAGCGCTAGTAACAAAGCAACAACGTGACTTCCTGTAGGTGAAGAAAGAGCTCAGAAAGAGAGAACTTAAATACGCAATGCTCTTCCCCTCAAAACTGAGAGTGGAGACAGAGGGAAAGACTTGGTTCTTTACATCACCGGAGGAGGCTACAGATTGGTTGGAGAGGTGGCGCAAAGCCAAGGGGCACCGGGGATCAGAACAGACACACAGACACACAGACAAACTGTTGAAAGGTCATCAGAATCAGACTCGTCAGGCAAGGGAGCAACCGGTGATGCACTAAATCAACTAGAACTGCCGAATTAGACTAAGGACTGAGATAACAGCTCCACCGCGTCATAGGGCTGTGCCGAACATGCAGAAGCTGTTGGACTACGGTGACAATGTTACTGGATACGATATATACACAGCCGTGGAAATAATACACTACTAAGGGAGGGACCAGGACTAGTCTCAAATGGCTCAAACCCCCCCACCCTAACCCCCACCCCCCGGCACGCAAGTACAAAGTTATGGGGACTAAGCACTCTGCTCAGTTGGGGTGGTGGGTAGTTTCGAATCTGCCGGGCAGGGAGGTGGGAGGGGGGTAGGGATCAGTCACAGGGGTTGTTAGGATTGGTTCAGCTGCATACCAAACAACTGGAAATCGTACACGTTAATACCGCAGCATACACTATTAACCAAGCCTCCATGCAATATAGCAAGGTAGCAAGGAACAAGCCTACAAATGACACCAACGGCAACCGACAACCCGCAAGCAATAGATGATAGCAGGAGCACCATGCACCTCACAGTGATGTCATGGAATGTGAATGGGTTGGGGGACAAGATAAAGAGAGGTCTGGTCCTTCAATATATCAAGAGGAGGGGACCAACAGTGGCACTGCTACAGGAATCACACTCGACAGGCTCCACTTGGGAGATGGGGTTATAAAATGGCGATACAGTCCGAATTCACCTCGGGTTCCAGGGTAGTAGGAGTCTTAATACAGAAACGATGCCCATTGATAGTAAAGAAGTTCTGGACTGACGACCAGGGTAGGTTTGCCGCAGTTACATGCCAATGGGAAGGAAGGCAATATAACTTGGTATCAGTCTATGTCCTACCTGCTTTACACAATTCCACTCTCCCAGATCTAGGCAAATTCTTGCTCTCGCTCCCGCAAGGAGAACTTATTATAGGGGGAGATTTCAACGCAATCATTGATGCATCCATGGACAGGCGACCCCCCCCCCCCCCCCCCCTCACAGAGATTCTAACAGCTCCAATGTTTGGAGGGCCAGGCACCCACACGAGCGTCAATATACCTTCCATTCAGGGGCCCATAACAGTTTGTCAAGAATAGATGATATATTTACGCTGGCGGCAGGAATGGAGAGGGTACTAGATATAACACACCTGCCTAGGGGTATATCCGACCATTCACCAGTACTGATTACCTATGCTTCATGCATCCCGGGTAGACGCAGGCTTTTTCCACTATACCCACACTATTTAATGGTTAAGGATATTAAGAAAAAACAAATCACCACCACAAAACGATATTTTGCTGAAAATGAACACTCGGTGGCGGCACCAACGACATTATGGGAAGCATATAAAACGGTCCTGCGTGGCCAGGCAATCTCATTGGTGTCACATCACAAGAAACAACATCAACAAATTCAAGCGCTAGAAAAGCAGTTAGAGAGGGCAGAAGTAGACCATGCCTCAGATATCAATGAGGCTACCACACATGGGCTCCAGCTAGCACAACAAGAGTATCAGACCTTTGTGTGGGAAGAGACAAAATCATGACTCAAGACAACACAGCACACAGTATACGAGCGAAGTGACAAGGCAGGCAAACTCCTGGCCTGGCTAGACAAAAAGGAAAGAGCCAGTAGATGGATAGCGCAGACAGACACACAACAAGGTATCACGACCTCCGATCCCCAAGCAATAGTAGACGAACTGGCGACCCATTATGAGCATATATATACACCTACAGCCACTGCCACAGTGGACGAAAACAAAGCCTTTTTGAAAGATATAAAAATGCCAATGCTGACCCAAGCAGCTGCACAAGCATTAGAGGCAGACCTTACGCAAGACGAACTGACACGGGCAATACTAGCATTACACACATGTAAAGCCAAGGGACCCAACGGAATTCCCGTGGAGTTCTATAGACAGACGACTACTATTCTGACACCCCACCTACTTAACATGTACTCTGATAGTTTAGAGAAGGGTGAACTTCCTAGAGATCAGCGCCTGGCAACGATAGTCACGATACACGAGCCGGGCAAATCGCCACACAGTTGCATGTCGTACAGACCAATCTCACTTATCAATGCAGAAGCAAAGATATTAGTTAAAGTGCTCGCAACACGATTGCAGCCATATTTAGAAATGGTGATTCACCCGGACCAATCTGGATTCATGACGCAACGCAACACGGCATTGAACCTGCAAAGGGTACACTGTGTCCTAGCGCAAATCCACTATCAATGAGGACGCCATAATTCTCTCTCTGGACGCACGAATGGCATTCAACATGGTCGAATGGCCCTTTCTGTTTGCGGTTCTTCACCATCTGGGATTCGGACCCAAATTCATACGATGGGTAGAATTATTGTACACAAAACCAATGGCGCAGGTGGTAGCCACCAGGCGCTTCTCAGCTGCCTTCCCGTTGGGAAAAGGTACACGGCAGGGTTGCCCATTACCGCCGCTATTATTCACAATTGTGCTGGAACCCTTGGCGGCATGGATACGAGACCCGGCAATCCGTGGGCTTAAGTGGGCAATGGGATGGGATGGGAGGATCGCATATCGCTCTATGCCGACGATATCCTGCTTTATCTGACCTCGCCAGCGCGTTCCCGTAACTGCCTCATGGATATCTGTGCGGCATAACGGGCGCGTATCCGGCTATACCATAAATTGGACGAAATCACATATCTTCGTACTCTCGGGCGCTCCCCCGCGACTCCTGCGCAGTTTTGACATACAGATAGCTACCGAAGGGTTTAAATATTTAGGTATTTATAGAACATGCCAGGACACACATTTTATTGCAGAAAATCTCATGAAACCTCGGGAACGGTTTCGTTGGGACGTTCTCCACTTGCGGTCCCTACCACTTGCATTGCTAGGCAGGGCAGCCCTCTTTTAAATAATGGCGCTCCCAGATTCTTATACATCCTACAAAATACGCCATTTCCGGTCCCTCCATCATACTTTTTTTTTTTAACTTTATTTTTCAAATTATTTTTTTTCCTTACATTACAAATCCAAACCCATTCAACCATACTTGACATTACAGATTAGAACCTATCATAGAATGTTGCTGACAAAATTCAGATTAGATTCTTTTTTCAGATTAGTTTCTTTCCCCGATAGAAATAGTTGGGATCCGATTCCCACCCTTTGTCCTTGCGATGAAGTATCAACACAGTCAAATTTACATACTATTCTGTTTTGTAAATTTCATCATCCACACAGGAAGGTTTGGTTACTACCTGTTTTAAAGCGATGGGGATTAAGACAATGTCGCCCGGCGATGCTACATCTACAAATGTTAGACTCTGAATTGATCTGTTATCATGTCCTTAACTTTTTAAGATGTATTGTGAAACATAGGAATAACCTGTAAATTGGAGTTTGATCTGAGTCTGTTGACGAAACGAAACTATGTAATTCCATGGTTTAAAGCTATATGATATGATATTCGATTAGTTTTAACCAACACTTTTTAAGATTAGTGTGTTTTTTCCTCTCTCTCTTTTTCTTTTATTTTGTATGTGTAGGAGAGTAGGGTCTGCTATCCTATGGTCACCCCAAATTTTTGCTTTTTGCTTCACTGGTTTTTGACATATTGAGGCTGTGGGCCTGCCAATCAGACCCCCAGCCTGCTGTTCTCTCTACTAAATTAAAACTATGCACCCTAGGTGCATAACCAATTGGGAGTGGATCACCCTGTCAGCCCCTGTACCAGTGTACACTAGGTACCCAGGGCATTGGTGTACCCAAGGCCTGCCAGGGGCTGCAGCATGTATTATGCCACCCCAGGCTTGGCCTAACAATCTGACACAACTGGCTGATCACTCAGCTGGGGTAAGTTGGTGTAATCACCTCTTACTTAGGTGTAGTATACCTATACCTAACCTTAAATGGGACACCTGGTAACCTCTAAGTCACTCCTATGGCAGGCCTTAACAATCCTGAAGGCAGAGTGCTTGGTTCCATGTGAGATGGTGCTCTGGCATGAGCTGAGCCTGTCTGCAGTGGTCGGAACAACTTCCTTCTACTGTTTCCAGATATCGTCATACCATATACTCTTAAGTGCATTATGAACCTCGCGGTTAAATGCTATCTTTGGTTTGGCTTTATCAAAACATGTCGAGTAAGGTGTCATACGAATTGGAATACTAACCCCTCGCCAATTCTGGCGACGGGGTTAGCATTCCACCCTTCTAGAGGGACACGACATGTACAGTACCTGAAACCCGGGTAAAATCAGACATAGCCTCAGCTCCACAAAATGGATGCTGCCACCACAGACACAAGTCTGCCCTCCTGCTGCTGGGAGTCCTTCCAGCTTGGGAGGTGTGGACAAAGGGTTTCCTGCCAGGGGAGGTGCGTGCACCACCCCAGACAGGATTTTGTGTATTGGTCAGGTAGGGCTTGAAAGAAACCAGACATGCCTGTGGCTCACAAGGAGCCTCGGTGCATATGCCAGTTCAAACCGGTCCTGGGGCACACCAGTCCCGGGCCTGGGGCGAGCTGGACAAAGGGTTGGGGGTGTAACCACCCCCCTTCCTGGTCCCACCCATAGGGAGGGACCTAGCAGGTAGTCCGGCCCCTAGAATCCGCTTAAAGGTAGGAGCTGTGTCCTAAAGACTTCAGACATCCTGGAATCAACTTGAAACTAAGAAGAAGACGGGAACTTCGACATTCTGCTGCACAGAAGACTGAAGAAAATCTCCCCTGTGGTCAGGGAGTGACCACCTTGCTAACGCAAGCACCATCCAGCGAATCACCGTCTGCTTTGCCGCCGCCTCCCGCCGGAGCCCGAGCCCAGAGACTGACAAGACCTGGACCTCCAGACCTCTCACCGCCCGATCCACAGTCCCTGAAAAGAGGAGACCCGTGGAGGCACCGAGACACGTGGAGCCAGCCATCTTGGAACGACTACGACAAGCTGACAAGTGCAACAACCGAGGCTCCCTCCAAGTTGTGCTTTGGGTCCTGAGAAGCCCAACCCTCGAGCAGCATCT
Organism: Triturus cristatus; assembly: GCF_964204655.1. Lineage (NCBI taxonomy): Eukaryota > Metazoa > Chordata > Amphibia > Caudata > Salamandridae > Triturus > Triturus cristatus. Next base: position 994,672,073 of record NC_140580.1, read on the forward strand.
GCACCAAAGGTGAGCCCTCCAGCATCTCCACGATCTGCGTGGGGCCCTTCTGCATTTTGCCACTCGACGCGCCTAACCGGTTGCTGGCCCGCTGGCTAGTGGCCATCTTGGCGACGAAATCTACAACAAACACCGCTGGTCTGGTTGCTCCAGACTGGCCCTTGCTCCCCTCCAAAGGAGCAATCCCTCTGACCTTGCTGGTCAGAACCAACAGCTGATTTCCGAATCCTCCTGCGATTGCTTTTGCCAAGGCTTGTTTGCTTCGATCAAGTCGCCGACACCGCCGACAGCGAGAGCCTGCGTGGGACAGCTCGTGAGCCGACTCCTGGACGTCGTCGACCTTCAGGGACCACGTGGCTGCGGAGACAAGCTACCCCTCATCACCTGTTTGCACCCGACATCGCCTGGTACCCCCCTGGTGCCACGCTGGTCACTGGCTAGTGACTGTGAACACTGTCCCCTCTGCTTACAGGTCTTCAATATCTCCGATCCACTCTTGGATCCACTGCATCTCTCCCGGACCGACCGCCTGCAGCATCTTTGTCTTCAAGCTCCACGGAACAGATAGAAGAAACCCGACGCACTTTGAGGCCTATGCACCCGCTTCCTGTGGGTGAGGTAAAGCTGGTACTCCGGTGCCCATGTGTAGTAATACATCTCTAGTGCCTGTGTTCCAAATCTTAAGTTCCTAGTCAACCCGGAAGATCTCCTTTGCAGTAACTTTGTACTTTTTACGCACCCATTGAAACCTATGGGAGCACGCGTGTGACTATTTGCTCTGCACACGCCACCCGTGGACCTCCTGGTCACTAACTGACGTTAGCTCCTTGTAGGCCCAGCGATTCTAGAGGCCCTAGGCCTTTTCCCTTTTCTGTTCGTGGTACTTATACCACTATTTTAGTATATGGTTTGAGTGGCCACCAGGGCCTATCCATATAACGTGCAACTTCTGTGTATTCTGTGATAATCTTGTTTGACGATTTGTGCTCCTGTGCTCATAAAGAGACTAGGGGTTACTTTGAGAAATAAATACATATATATTTTGAATATATATCTGTGTGGTGTCCTTTCATTGGTATAAAAGGGGGTTACATTTGGTAAAACAGCTGGCTTAACACGCTTCACGAGTTTAGCCTCAAAGACTGCTTAGCCTACGCTACCACTAGGGCAGCTAGTCCGAAAAGGTTGACTTACAACCACACCATAAGGGTTGCTTGGCATGGTACAAGGTGATCACTTTAACTAGTGAGCATCATATACCAGGCCAACTTCTCACATTGGTGAGCAGCGGTTGGATTTGAGCTTGCTGTGTTTTACCATTGTAATCTCTTGGTTACCAATTGAAAGATCACATAGGTACCTGTAGGTACATATAAAACAAGATTAGATATACATAAGTTCTACTGAACTTAGTTGTTGTAGAGCAAAGGGAGTAGCACACCCTGACTACAACTACTAGATAGGTTTAGTAGGTAAACCCAAGTGTAGGTAGATTGCAACACATCCACCCACACTTAAGAGCAATGGCCGGGGCAGAGGGGTCCACTGTACCCATCTCTGTTGAGAGTGACCCCCAGAGGGCACCATCCAGCTTTGCTACCCTTAATCAGAATGAGCTCAGGCATTTGGCAACTCTTAGAGGCCTTAAACAGCCCAAGAACCCAAACTCTGCTGAGCTCAGAGAGCTCTTACAGAATGATGAGAATCAGAGAGCACTCAAGAAAGCTTCCCAGTTAGCCCCCTTAGGGTCAGGAACAGGAGGCCCCCCTTCTGAAGATACTACAGAGGTACCAAGTTCCAATAGCCATCCCTTAGATGAGAACCATACTACAGGGGAGGAAAGTGGTGAGGATACAGAAAGTAGTGATGATGAAGGGAGAACTAGCCCAGTGCCAAGTATTATACTTGGCCCAGCTAAACTAAGGCTATTGGGGACTGACAATGGGTTCCCCCCATTGGATCTCCCCAGTGGACTTAACACAGGGCTTGGGAGGCAAAGGAATCGCTCAGGTGACTCCAATGCTTCTCATGGCTCTAGGGGCTCTCAAGGTCACTCCAGGAAAAGGATGACCACCCCTCAGAGGAGGGAACATGAGGCCAGAATGCAGGAAGCCCAGCTGAGGATCAGGAAGCAGGAGCTAGAAGTAGCCCTGATGGAAGAAAAACTGAACAAGGCTAGGCAACCTAGAGAGAGTGGGTCTATACCCACTGGTGGCAGCATTGTCCCTAAGGACAAAGATAGGGTCTTTGACAATAGGAACCTGTCTAAGGTTGTGCCCCCCTACAAAAGTGGGGATGACATCCACAAATGGATAACTGCTCTTGAGAGAGCCTGCAAAGTACAGCAGGTTCCTGAAGACCAGTGGGCAGCAATCCTCTGGCTCTCCTTTGAAGGAAGAGGCAGAGACAGACTCCTCACTGTTAGAGAAGAGGATGTCAGAAACTACAGAGTCCTGAAGAGTGTTCTGGTTGATGGGTTAGGCTTAACCACTGAACAGTACAGGTTAATGTTCAGAGACACCCAAAAGACACAGACTCAGGACTGGTCTGAATACATTGAATGTGCCACTAAGGCTTTGGAGGGTTGGTTGCTGGGAAGTAAGGTATCTGATTTTACAGGATTGTATAATTTGATGATGAGAGAACAGATTTTAAATAACTGTCAAAACCAGCAACTGCATCAACACTTGGTTGACTCTGATCTGACCTCTCCCCAAGAATTGGGAAAGAAGGCAGACAAATGGGTCAGAACCAGGGTTAAGCAAAAGAACCAGAACCAGGGCCAAGGGGGTGATCAGAAGAAAACAGACCAAAAGGGTGGAGATCAGAAACCTAAAGACCAGAAGTCTTCAACAGGGCCCCAAACTACTGCTAAGGAGGGTGGGTCCCAACAGTCCAAGAAGAAGAAAGAAGGTCAGAAGAAACCCTGGTGCAATCATTGTAAAAATACAACTCACTGGACTAGTGATTGCAAAAAGGGTGGAGCCCCCAACACTGTTGCCCCTAAGGCACCTGCTCCCAGTACTACTGTTAGCAGTGTTGGTCCCCAGACAAAGGGTGTAGTGGGAATCACTATGGGAACTGAAGGAGATTCTGACTTAGACAGAACCCTTACACAGGCAGTCTTGATCTGTGATGGGGACATTGATTTGTCCCTGACTGTGAGCCCCAGTAACCTGGGCAAGTACAGACAGACTCCTTTAATTAATGACAAAGTGGCTCAAGCCTACAGGGACACATGTGCCAGTGTCACTATGGTGACACCAGGCTTTGTGGACCCTGGACAGTTCATACCAGGTGAGAACTACCTGGTGACCAATGCCAGCAATGCCACTACTTCACATAGGGTGGCAGTTGTTAACTTCTCATGGGGAGGGGTAACTGGCCTCAAAAGGGTTGTGGTTAGTGCAGACCTCCCAGTAGAATGTTTGTTGGGCAATGACCTAGAGAGTTCTCTATGGTCAGAAGTGGAGTACAGGACTCATGCAGAGATGTTAGGTATATCATCACATGTCCTTGCTGTGACCAGGTCACAGGCCAAAAAGTGCCTCACTGAACCTCAGGTCTTGGATCCTGGAACAATGGACCAAGCACCTACCAAGAAGAAGAACAGGAGGGTCAAGGCTGTGCCTTCCCCCCTGCCTCAGAGTGATGATCAGCCTTCCCAGGAAGCTGATCCAGAGGACCCTGAAGGAACTGTCCCTGAAGAGCTTGAACCTGATCAGGTTGAGTTTCTGGGGACAGGGGGACCTTCAAGGGCTGACTTGAGGCAGGCTCAGTTATCCTGTCCCTCTCTTGAACCCCTCAGACAGCTGGCTGCTGCTGAGGCTGCTGGGAATGCTCAAGGTACCCATAAAGTGTATTGGGATGAAGGGCTCCTTTATTCAGAGGCTAGAGACCCCAAGCCTGGTGCAACCAGGAGGTTGGTCATACCTCTGCAATTTAGGGGCTTCCTTCTTACCTTGGCCCATGACATTCCTTTAGCAGGACACTTAGGCCAGAACAAGACTTGGGACAGGCTTGTCCCTCACTTTCACTGGCCTCATATGAATGAAGATACAAAGGAGTTTTGTCGCTCCTGTGTTACCTGCCAAGCCAGTGGCAAATCAGGTGGCACAACAAAGGCCCCCCTAATACCACTACCTGTGGTGGGGGTCCCCTTTGAAAGAGTGGGAATAGACATAGTGGGTCCCATGGATCCTCCCACTGCATCTGGGCACAGGTTTATACTGGTGGTAGTGGATCATGCCACCAGGTATCCAGAGGCAATTCCCCTTAGGACCACTACAGCTCCTGTTGTGGCCAGGGCCCTGCTGGGAGTATTCTCCAGAGTGGGGTTTCCTAAGGAGGTAGTATCTGACAGAGGTACCAACTTTATGTCAGGATACTTGACAGCTATGTGGAAGGAATGTGGTGTCAACTACAAGTTCACCACCCCTTATCACCCACAATGCAATGGGCTTGTTGAGAGATTCAACAAGACCCTAAAGGGTATGATCAAAGGATTACCTGAAAAGCTCAGGCGAAGATGGGATATCCTTCTACCCTGCCTTCTGTTTGCTTACAGAGAGGTCCCACAAAAAGGAGTTGGCTACAGCCCCTTTGAATTGTTGTTTGGGCACCCTGTGAGAGGCCCACTGTGTTTGGTGAAGGAAGGATGGGAGTTACCTCTCAAAAAGCCTAAGCTAGACATAGTGGACTATGTACTTGGTCTCCGCTCCAGGATGGCTGAGTATATGGAGAAGGCATCTAAAAACCTTGAGGCAAGCCAGGCCTTACAGAAAGCTTGGCATGACCAAAAGGCTGTCTTGGTTGAGTATCAGCCAGGACAGAAGGTATGGGTGTTGGAGCCAGTGGCCCCAGCAGCACTCCAAGACAAATGGTCTGGACCCCATACAATCCTGGAAAAGAAGGGAGAGGTCACCTACTTGGTGGACCTAGGAACTCCCAGGAGTCCCCACAGGGTACTCCATGTTAACAGGCTTAAAGCATATGTTGACAGGGCAGACATGGGCTTGCTCATGGCTACAGATGAGGGACAGGAGGAAGAGAGTGACCCTCTCCCAGACCTGTTGTCTCAGAACCCTGAAGATGGCTCAGTTGAAGGAGTGACCCTTGGAGGCAACCTCACTGCCCATCAGCAGACTGAATGTAGACAGGTTCTACAATCATTTTCACATATGTTTTCCTTGATACCTAGTCAAACTGACTGGTGTACCCATGTTGTGGACACTGGTGACAGTCTGCCTGTAAAGAACAAACTTTACAGACAACCTGACCACGTCAGGGACTGTATAAAGGCTGAGGTACATAAAATGCTGGAATTAGGTGTCATTGAACCCTCAGAGAGCCCCTGGGCTAGCCCAGTGGTTCTGGTCCCCAAACCTCACACCAAAGATGGCAAGAGAGAGATGAGGTTCTGTGTGGACTACAGAGGACTCAATGCTGTCACCAGGACAGATGCACACCCTATTCCAAGGGCAGATGAGCTCATAGACAAACTAGCTTCTGCAAAGTTTTTGAGCACATTTGACTTGACAGCTGGCTATTGGCAAATCAGGTTAGCTGAGGAGTCTAAGGCCAAAACAGCATTCTCAACCCCAGGTGGGCATTATCAGTTTGTGGTGATGCCCTTTGGTCTGAAGAATGCACCTGCCACCTTCCAAAGGCTGGTGAACCAAGTCCTTACTGGGTTGGATGACTTTTGCGCAGCATATCTTGATGACATTGCTGTCTTTAGTTCCACCTGGGAGGGTCACCTGATCCACCTGAAGAAGGCTCTTGAGGCTCTGCAAAGGGCAGGCCTCACTATCAAGGCTACTAAGTGCCAGATAGGGCAGAGTAAGGTTGTGTATTTGGGCCACCTTGTAGGTGGGGGCCAAGTTCAACCACTGGAGAGTAAGATACAGTCCATCAAGGATTGGTCCCCTCCAACCACCCAGACTCAAGTTCGAGCTTTCTTGGGCTTGACTGGGTATTACAGGAAGTTTGTTAAGAACTATGGGTCCATTGTGACTCCTCTTAATGATCTGACATCCAAGAAGATGCCCAAAAAGGTTCAGTGGACAGTAAGCTGTCAAAAGGCATTTGATGACCTGAAGGAGGCCATGTGCTCTGCACCTATCCTGAAAAGTCCTGACTACTCCAAAGAGTTTATTGTCCAAACAGATGCTTCTGAGTTGGGTGTGGGAGCTGTGCTGTCACAACTTAATGTAGATGGTCAAGACCAACCCATTGCTTTTATTAGCAGAAGGTTGACCCCCAGAGAGAAGAATTGGTCAGCTATTGAGAGGGAGGCCTTTGCTGTGGTGTGGGCCCTGAAGAAGCTGAGGCCATACTTGTTTGGCACTCACTTCAAGATTCAGACCGACCATAAGCCCCTCTTGTGGCTAAATCAGATGAAGGGTGAAAACCCCAAACTGCTTAGGTGGTCCATTTCCCTACAGGGGATGGACTTTACAGTGGAGCACCGGCCAGGTACTGACCATGGGAATGCAGATGGTCTCTCCAGGTACTTCCACTTAGGACATGAAGACGAGACTGGTCAAGGCTAGTTTAATGTCCCAGCGTTTGGGGGGGGGTTGTGTAGGAGAGTAGGGTCTGCTATCCTATGGTCACCCCAAATTTTTGCTTTTTGCTTCACTGGTTTTTGACATATTGAGGCTGTGGGCCTGCCAATCAGACCCCCAGCCTGCTGTTCTCTCTACTAAATTAAAACTATGCACCCTAGGTGCATAACCAATTGGGAGTGGATCACCCTGTCAGCCCCTGTACCAGTGTACACTAGGTACCCAGGGCATTGGTGTACCCAAGGCCTGCCAGGGGCTGCAGCATGTATTATGCCACCCCAGGCTTGGCCTAACAATCTGACACAACTGGCTGATCACTCAGCTGGGGTAAGTTGGTGTAATCACCTCTTACTTAGGTGTAGTATACCTATACCTAACCTTAAATGGGACACCTGGTAACCTCTAAGTCACTCCTATGGCAGGCCTTAACAATCCTGAAGGCAGAGTGCTTGGTTCCATGTGAGATGGTGCTCTGGCATGAGCTGAGCCTGTCTGCAGTGGTCGGAACAACTTCCTTCTACTGTTTCCAGATATCGTCATACCATATACTCTTAAGTGCATTATGAACCTCGCGGTTAAATGCTATCTTTGGTTTGGCTTTATCAAAACATGTCGAGTAAGGTGTCATACGAATTGGAATACTAACCCCTCGCCAATTCTGGCGACGGGGTTAGCATTCCACCCTTCTAGAGGGACACGACATGTACAGTACCTGAAACCCGGGTAAAATCAGACATAGCCTCAGCTCCACAAAATGGATGCTGCCACCACAGACACAAGTCTGCCCTCCTGCTGCTGGGAGTCCTTCCAGCTTGGGAGGTGTGGACAAAGGGTTTCCTGCCAGGGGAGGTGCGTGCACCACCCCAGACAGGATTTTGTGTATTGGTCAGGTAGGGCTTGAAAGAAACCAGACATGCCTGTGGCTCACAAGGAGCCTCGGTGCATATGCCAGTTCAAACCGGTCCTGGGGCACACCAGTCCCGGGCCTGGGGCGAGCTGGACAAAGGGTTGGGGGTGTAACCACCCCCCTTCCTGGTCCCACCCATAGGGAGGGACCTAGCAGGTAGTCCGGCCCCTAGAATCCGCTTAAAGGTAGGAGCTGTGTCCTAAAGACTTCAGACATCCTGGAATCAACTTGAAACTAAGAAGAAGACGGGAACTTCGACATTCTGCTGCACAGAAGACTGAAGAAAATCTCCCCTGTGGTCAGGGAGTGACCACCTTGCTAACGCAAGCACCATCCAGCGAATCACCGTCTGCTTTGCCGCCGCCTCCCGCCGGAGCCCGAGCCCAGAGACTGACAAGACCTGGACCTCCAGACCTCTCACCGCCCGATCCACAGTCCCTGAAAAGAGGAGACCCGTGGAGGCACCGAGACACGTGGAGCCAGCCATCTTGGAACGACTACGACAAGCTGACAAGTGCAACAACCGAGGCTCCCTCCAAGTTGTGCTTTGGGTCCTGAGAAGCCCAACCCTCGAGCAGCATCTGCACCAAAGGTGAGCCCTCCAGCATCTCCACGATCTGCGTGGGGCCCTTCTGCATTTTGCCACTCGACGCGCCTAACCGGTTGCTGGCCCGCTGGCTAGTGGCCATCTTGGCGACGAAATCTACAACAAACACCGCTGGTCTGGTTGCTCCAGACTGGCCCTTGCTCCCCTCCAAAGGAGCAATCCCTCTGACCTTGCTGGTCAGAACCAACAGCTGATTTCCGAATCCTCCTGCGATTGCTTTTGCCAAGGCTTGTTTGCTTCGATCAAGTCGCCGACACCGCCGACAGCGAGAGCCTGCGTGGGACAGCTCGTGAGCCGACTCCTGGACGTCGTCGACCTTCAGGGACCACGTGGCTGCGGAGACAAGCTACCCCTCATCACCTGTTTACACCCGACATCGCCTGGTACCCCCCTGGTGCCACGCTGGTCACTGGCTAGTGACTGTGAACACTGTCCCCTCTGCTTACAGGTCTTCAATATCTCCGATCCACTCTTGGATCCACTGCATCTCTCCCGGACCGACCGCCTGCAGCATCTTTGTCTTCAAGCTCCACGGAACAGATAGAAGAAACCCGACGCACTTTGAGGCCTATGCACCCGCTTCCTGTGGGTGAGGTAAAGCTGGTACTCCGGTGCCCATGTGTAGTAATACATCTCTAGTGCCTGTGTTCCAAATCTTAAGTTCCTAGTCAACCCGGAAGATCTCCTTTGCAGTAACTTTGTACTTTTTACGCACCCATTGAAACCTATGGGAGCACGCGTGTGACTATTTGCTCTGCACACGCCACCCGTGGACCTCCTGGTCACTAACTGACGTTAGCTCCTTGTAGGCCCAGCGATTCTAGAGGCCCTAGGCCTTTTCCCTTTTCTGTTCGTGGTACTTATACCACTATTTTAGTATATGGTTTGAGTGGCCACCAGGGCCTATCCATATAACGTGCAACTTCTGTGTATTCTGTGATAATCTTGTTTGACGATTTGTGCTCCTGTGCTCATAAAGAGACTAGGGGTTACTTTGAGAAATAAATACATATATATTTTGAATATATATCTGTGTGGTGTCCTTTCATTGGTATAAAAGGGGGTTACATTTGGTAAAACAGCTGGCTTAACACGCTTCACGAGTTTAGCCTCAAAGACTGCTTAGCCTACGCTACCACTAGGGCAGCTAGTCCGAAAAGGTTGACTTACAACCACACCATAAGGGTTGCTTGGCATGGTACAAGGTGATCACTTTAACTAGTGAGCATCATATACCAGGCCAACTTCTCACAGTATTGTATTGTCGAAACAATTGTTCTTTTATGGTTTTTAAAATTGCAAAAAACCGAATAAAGAAGATATTATTATTATTATTAAATCCAAAGAATTTCAACATGTATCCAGAGCTAGGATAGCATATATGAGCTGTGCAGTGAGTATAACCGTTGAAACAGTCCATCAATGTACATACTGTGGAACAATACAGTAGGGCCTGAAAAACTTATTTGTGTGCCTTGCCTAAGTACAGATATGGCTAGCAGTCACAGTCCACATACCATAGGGCGCAAAACAGACAATGGTGAAGATAGAGGCGAGGTAATGAACGCTTGGATATAGGGCGGAAACTTCTGATCAGATAGCTACGTACCAGTTAGCTGAATAGTGGGATGACAAACCATTAAGCGTATCAATCAGGAACAGAAGCATAGCTGTGTAGGCGAAGAATGAGCCGTTACTTACTCGCGGGGCATGGGTGGGGGGTCGAAGCAGGTGAAGTAGCAGCGGTTGGATTTACCCTTGGATGTGTGATCATGTAGCTCTTGAGAGGGCCCCAGATGTCTGTAGGACATGACGAGCTAGGGATTAACTCTACATAATGGGATATTTGCTCCTGGCAATATACTAAGTCTGTCAGCCAATCTTTAAACTTAGGTGCCCGCCCCTTTCCCCAGTGACATGCTACTCTTCTTTTGGCCATCAACCGGCACAGGGAGACGTATTTATGTTGTGCTTTAGGGATGTGTTTGGTGTAGCTCAATAAAGCAAGGAGAGGGGTTTTCATTATTGTTAGTGTTGTCATCTGCTCTAAGGCATCCAGAACTTGACCCCAGTACTCGTGTACCCCCGGGCAGTCCCAAGCCAGATGTAGAAAATCTGCGTTTGGGCATCCGCATCTATCACAACAATCCGAGTCACTGAGTTTGTATTTGTGCACTCTAGCGGGGGTGTAGTACGTGCGTTGTAGAAATTTGAAGTGTGTGACGCGCAGCCTGCTGCTGGCCGAAATTTGCTCCGTCTGCAAGCAACAATAACCCCATTGATCATCGGAGAATTCAAAACCAAGTTCAGAATCCCATTGTGCACGCGCAGGACAGGGAGTCCTCCGACATTGTGTATATATGGTGTGATATATCGTGGATAGAAGACGCTTCGGGGAGGTCGCGCTGAGCATCACGTGGAGCAGGAGAAGGCAAGGGGGTTCTTGCGGGAATTCCGGGGTGATGGAGCGCATACCCTGCCTAAGACGTATGTATAGTAAAGTGTCCGGGGGGGTTGGCTGATGTGTTTGGAAGAAGGTGCCAGCGTTACGAAATCTGCCCTCCTGATATAAGTCCCCCCATGTACTGATGTGAACGCGGTATAGGAGCTGACGAAAGGCTATCTCTTGTAGCAGCTGCATTTTAGGGTGGTATACGAGGGGGAGCCTCGATGAATATAGCATGGGAGTTTGCATGATGGCCTTTATACGATTCCACGCCATTATCGAGCATGTGAGTGTAGTGGGTTCCTTCTCACGAGGCTGTATGTCGGTGTGAAGCGCACCTGCAATGGGTATGGGATTGGCCAGCCAGTGTTCTGCCGCTACTTGCGGCCTATATCAGGGAGGATGTACCCAGAAATAAACATAGTGCGCCTGCGCACTAAAATAGTATAGTTCCATATCTGGAATATCAAAACTACCCTGCGCGTAGGGCCTAGTGAGAATGCTCCAGCTTACCCGCGATTGCTTACCCCCTCACACTAGTCGAATCATTTCAGACCGTAGCACTTGAAAAAAATATCTACCAGGATGGAAAGGAATATTTAGGAAGAGGTAAAGCAGTTGCGGGAGAATAACCATTGTTATTAGTGACACTCGCCCCGCCAGAGACAGCGGTAACGCGATCCAACGAGTGACGCATTCCTTTATTCGTTCAATGGATGTGCCATAATTTAAGCGCATCAGTTCTTCCCTATCGCGGGAGATGTGAATACCTGAATATTTTAGATCCGTGTCGCACCATTCTAAAGGGAAGTCTAGGGGAAATTTAGATGTCGATGACGTTAGCGGGAAGAGACTGGATTTCTCCCAATTGATATTCATCCCGGAGAGTTGCCCAAAACGTATAAATTCACATAAAATGGGGTTTAAATTCTCCTGAGGGTGTCTGACATACAGGGTGATATCATCTGCATAGAGTGACACCAAAATCTGACGCAGATTGCATGGGAGTGCCCTGTGTTGGTGATGCTGACGGAGTTTTGCCGCCAGTGGCTCCACTGCAAGGGCGAAGAGTAGAGGGGACAGCGGGCAGCCTGGTCTTGTACCCCTTGAAATCTCAAAGGCAGGGGATGTGTGCCCATTTATGAGAACTTTCGCCATCGGTCGATGATGTAAAAGCTGTATCCTGGATAAAAAAAGAGGGGGGGAAGCCCATGCAGCGCATAAAAGTGAAAATGTAGTCCCATTCGACAGAGTCGAATGCCTTAGTGGCATCGAGAAATACCGCAGCCAAGGGAAGCTCTGGTGCCAAGTTGTGGAGAATCGTGAATAGAGTTCTTAAATTGTGGGTAGTGGCTCTTCCAAGTATAAAGCCCGATTGATCGGGAAGGACTAGCTTTTCCATAAGTAGACTGAGCCCGTTAGCTATGAGCTTGGCGAGAATCTTGGTGTCGCAGTTAATCAGAGAGAGTGGGCGGTATGAGTTACAACTAGTCGGAGATTTACCAGGTTTGAGTAGAGACGTCACCAATGCTTCCCTCATTGAGGGTGGGAGTATATTAGATTCAAGAGTCTTCATATACTTCACGCAATATGGGGGCCATTAGATCTAGGTAAGTTTTGTAAAATTCAATGGGTATGCCATCTATTCCCGCCGCTTTCCCCGACTGTGTGTGCATTATGGCCTCACGTACCTCATCTAATTCAAAGGGGGCACATAAAAATTTGCGTTGTGTATCGCCTAACCAACCTAATGCTATGTCGCTAATATACTCACTCCAATCGAGTGGGTCAGATCAGGTGGATGTGTAAATCGAGGAGTAGTGCTCGGTGAATATATCGAGAATGTCCGCCGTGTCTCGATGGAGCGACCCATCGGGCCCTTGAATTTCTAGAATGTAACTGGAGAAACGTGGTTTACATATCGTTTCCGCTAGCACTTTCCCAGGGCGCTCACCTTACCTCCTGGCTACCCAATATTTGCCCCTATATTTAACTTTGCGTCCGGCCGTATCTGTGTATTCGGTCAGTGTATAACGGAACTTGCGCATTAGGGTCGCATTAGGATTAGTGGATAGCTGTGCCTCCAATGTCCTCAGCTCCGACTCCAGCCTTCTCAGTGTGTTCTGTATGTCCCGTAGTACACCTGCTCTCTTGGATATACAAAGGCCACGAATAGTAACTTTAAAGGCTTCCCATATAGTTCCTACCTCTTCCACGGAACCCTTGTTTCTGCTAAAGAAATCCCTTATTTTATCCTCCAGCTCCTTTTGAAAGACTGTATCCAAGAGTGCGGTGGGCTACAATCTCCATCCGCAGCGCGGAGTACAATACCCTGTCTGGCTCAGAGTCAGCAAAACTGGGGAGTGATCCAAGTACGTGTGTGACGCTTATTATGGCAGGCACCAGCCCCCTAGAAAGCAGCAAATAGTCCAGGAGTGCCCATGATGCGGCCTGGGTAGTAAAGTGTGTGCCTTCGTGTTTGAGCTGGTGCGCATGTCTCCAGGCGTCCGTGAGTGAGCCTGATGCAAGTATGCCCTGCAGAGTCGCACTGGACTTTGTGTAATGATGTGGGCTAGGGTTAGATCGGTATATGGAAGGGTCATGTACTGTATTAAAATCCCCTCCCCAGATTACGTGGGTAGATCCGATTTTCAAGATCCTGCCCCCCAGGGTCAAGAAAAACTCTGGAGTGTCAGTGTTGGGGCCATAGCAACATGCTAATGTCACGGAGTCGCGCAATCCTCTGACGTTCCAGGTGACGATGTTTATTTTCCCTGGAGGGGGTGTGATCGACATTTGTTCAGGGAGGATGTATCGATGAACATAAAGGTCGCACAATAAGGTGTGTCATGAGTACTGATCCGTGTACTAAGAGATCCCGCTCTACTACAGACATGCTAAAACTCAAACAATCCCCTCGTGCCCCACCCCCACCCACTGAAGCAGCCCCAACTTGCCAGAAATGTGCATCCGCCCTCCCACCCTTGCCCCAAACAATAACAAAACATATGCTGCAAGATATGTACAGCTATCAACAGTGGGGGAATGCCCGTTGGGGGAATCCCCTAGGTGCCAGCACAAGTGCACCTTGTCCTCAGAGTTCATGATAGATGGAGTGGATGAACTCAGTGAGGGAGAGAGTGCCTGGCGTGCCATTAGAAGGAAGCTCATTGTGGCATCCGGCGTCTACCCGTTGATCAAGGAGTGTACCATGGCAGGCGGACCCAGCCAGTGAACGGACGCCCCGGCAAGCCTCAGCCTTTTGGGCGTTAATGAATGTCTGTGTAGCAGTCATTATGATTCATCTTCTGCATACAACCAAGTGGATTGTTGGGACGTCGTGTAAGATCCAGAGTTGCGGCCCACACGCTTCAAATGCTTTAAGAACTCATCCACTTGTTGTGGTTTAGTGAAAAAACGTTGTTTGCCCTGGTGTGTGACCCTGAGGCGTGCAGGGTACAGCAATGCATAATCGATTTGGGCCAATCGCAGCTTATTTTTAACTTCTGTGAATTTGCGCCTCTCTTCTTGTACTGTGGGAGTAAAGTCAGGATAGATTGAGAACGTGTTACCATCATAGGATAGTTGTTGTTTGTTTCTCGCCACACGGAGTGCAATGTCCCGGTCCCTATAATTCAAAAGCCTTGCGATGATAGGGCGAGGTGTGCTGCCTGGCGGTGGTCGTGGTCCCAGGGTATGATGCGCATGTTCTACTATGAACTGGGTTGAGAAGGATTCTGCTCCAATGGACGCCAGCAGCAATTTCTCAACGTACTCCTCCATCTTCCCTGTATTGGTCGTTTCTGGAATCCCAAGGATGCGGATATTATTGCGCCTGCTTCGCGCCTCTAAATCTTCGTTTTTGGCTGCAATAAGTTTCAAGAGCTTATCCATTTGGATGATTTGTGTTGTGACATGGGATGTTGTGTCCTCCGTGTCAGATATGCGGCGTTCCGCCTCATTTATGCGGTCCTCATGGGCCTCGAGTTTGAGCGATGGCATCTATGCACGTGGACATTCTGTCCACTTTGTCGGCCATAGTGGCAAAGCCCTGCCTGACCTCCTGAAGGATACTTTGCATGTCAGCGTCCTGTGTGGCTGAACTCCCCTGGGCACCGTCCCCTTTATCCGAGTCCTGTTCGTCTGGTGTGGCGCGGGGACTTTTCTTGGCTTCAAAGTGAAGCTTAGGTTGACGGGTGTCCTGCTTCCCCATGTTAACACGTACCCAATGACCACTGATGTTCCACGCTTACTACTATTTGCGCACTCAAAACAGAGGAGGCAGCTTCCAATGCGCCTGTGGTGGTGGCTAGTGGGGCGGGGGTAGGATAACGTTGTGTGGCTTGTATCTTTTCTTCCTACAATCCGTGTGCTTGGGTGCAGACAAATGGCCGCCCACCGGGATCAGCAGTTATCCTTACTCACATGCAGACATGCTATGGTGCCTATATGTGTGTGCGCACCAATGAGGAGCAAGGGATATGATGTACACAATGGGAGGAAGAGACTGCCACTCAATATGCCTTGTGCACCTCCCTTGGTGTTGTGGCTGTGATGTATCGCCAAAGTGATGAGGAAAGGGTCCCCTCCACCACAGTGACCGGAGTGGTCACTGTGGTGGAGACTAATAGGCAAGAAAGACAGACCAGGGGGTCCTCTATACCATGTCACGGAGGCAGGAGTTTGGCAGGTCCAATGCGTAGAAATAACGAAGAGCAGCACACCATTCAGCCGGAACAGCGACGTGAGAGAGAGGACGCGCTACCCCCGCACCACCACGCGGTCACACAAGGAGGTTAATCCTGCCAGGACGAAAGAGGGCTCCTGCCGAAGTCTCACCGATTGGCCTAGGCGGCGCTGGAGCCCGGACCTTGCGTAGTGTCTCTTGCCGCCCTGTTGCAGCACATCTCCTAGTCAGGTATAGTGGTGGGTGGGCAAAGAGGGCACGGCTGAGTTCTGAGGCGCACAGACTGCCCACGCTCCTCACCACGGCGGCGGCAGGACGCGAGCACAAGATGCAGCACTGGATGGCAGGTACACTGTCTACAGGGGAGTGTGACACTAAGTACGATGGGCCCTGGGCTCCGTAGTGATGTATCGGGGATGGCGGGCGCTATATATCTTCCGCTACAGCGGAGCCCGGGGTACCAGTTCTGTGGGGCCCAGCGCGACGCGCCACCCATCACTTCCACTTCTGCCGGGAGTTGCTGTAACAGGCCCCGGGCGTTGTCAGCGCCGGGAGTGTCCTGTAAACCCACCGCGAAGTTCAGCTTCAGAGGGCAGCGTCTTCCCTCTCACCCGGGCCCGTGGCGGTTCCCTTCAAGTTGCACGCCAAGGGGCCCCAGCGCCGCGTGGGAAGCCACGGTCTTGCGTGCCACCGTCTGCCGCTCAAGCGCTCCATGCCTCACCGCCTGATCCCGCGGTTAAGGGTTAATGGCTCTGCAGCAGGTGCGCGGATGGCCCGATCGGGCTGAGTCTTCCACCGGAGTCACAGCGGTTCTGAGGATAACAGACTGACCACGCTCCTCACTATGGCGGCAGCAGGACGCGCTCACCAGATGCAGCGCTGGATGGCAGGTACACTGTCTGCAGGGGAGTGTGACAGTAAGTACGGTGGGCATTGGGCTCCGTAGTGTTGTGTCGGGGATGGCGGGTTCTATATAACTTCCGCTGCAGAAGAGCCCAGGGTATCAGTTCTGTGGGGTCCAACGTGACGCGCCACCTACCGCTTCACTTCTGTCGGGGTCGACGTAGCGGGCCCCGGGCGGTGTCAGCGCAGGGAGTGTTCTGTAAGCTCTACGGGGAGTGCGGCTTCAGAGGGCGGCGTCCTCCCCTCTCGCCCGGGCCCGTAGTGGTTCCCTTCAGTTGTGCGGCAAGGGGCCCAGACGCCGTGTGGGAAGCCACGGTCTTGAGTGCCACCGTCTGCTGTTCTGGCGCTCCACGCTTCACCGCCAGACCCTGCGGCTAAGGATTGATGGCTCTGCAGCAGGTGCACAGATGGCTCGATCAGGCTGAGTCTACCATCGGAGGCCAAGCAGGCTAAGAGCTGCGCTGGGTTGCGATTTGGGCCGTCAACAGTGCCTATGAGCAGGATAAATATAGGATTTAAACGCCAGGCTGCAGGAGCCTCACGATAGTGCGGCCATCTTGCGTGTGCGCCACCTAGCGCCCCCTTCCACTCCATCATACTTCATAGCAATTAATAATGAAGTAAATAAGCTGTTGTGGGATGGTAAGGCCACCCGTATTGCTATGTACAAGCTGGTCAAAAGCTGGTATGATGGAGGCATAGCACTTCCACATATCAAAACATACTATTGGGCTTCCCAACTGGCAGTAATAAATCAATGGCTTCACGCCGCGCAGGAGGAACCGGCTTATCGCATGGACAGACATCTCCTGGGTGTGGACGGTATGATCGGGGAACTCTATAATACAAATAAAACAAAGACTCTAACAGGGCCGAGAGCGCGTACAATCAAGATTTGGCATGAGGCGCAGAAAGAACTGGGATGGGAGGGAGTTGTGACGCAGGCAGCGCCACTATGGGACACAAAAAAATTAGGCAAGCTACGAAATACGAAGGGTTTCAGACAATGGGACCTAATAGGCATCTCGAGGGTGAGATTATCCCGTTTACACAGTTGCAGCAGAACTACGGCTTGGCAGACACGGAGGCCTGCATTGCATGCAAATACGACATGCACTCGTGGCACTGATCCCGCAAGGCACGCAACTACCAGAATCGTCACCCCTTGAGGATAGGCTACTTACCGATCAACAACCAACCGGACCCGACAACACTCCTGAAAACTAGATGGGAGACTGACCTGGGTGAACTAGGCGAGGCAGACTGGCAGGCAGCTATGGCATCCCCAATGGAGGTAGCGATCCCCGCTAGATTTAAACTAGTACAACTGAAGGTTCTACACCGTACATATTACACCAGGACATTGCTGTACAAATTACACAGGAAAGATACACCATTTTGCATCCGACAATGTGGGGCACAAGGCACATTCTGGCACACACTCTGGCAATGCGTAGAAATCGCCACATACTGGAAAGCAATCATGCGCACAATCTCTCAGGTCACGGGTATAATGGTTGCGCCGGAGCCGAAGAAATGTATACTCAACATCTGGGAACCGACAGATCTCAATCATGCGGCACAAACCTGGGTAGCGCTTGGTATGGCTTTAGCAAAAAGAAATATAGCACAACTATGGGGAGCCAGACAGACCCCCACAGTGAGTAGATGGTGTCGAGATATGGACGAATTAATGGAAACTGAAAAATCAGTGTACATACATAGGAGAGGCCCCAAAAAATGGATACGGGTGTGGGGGAAGTGGAATGAATATCGTGGAAACATCTGTGACCCCCCACTGGAAGAATCGCTATCAGAAGATACCGATTTAGCTGAGGTGTAAATAGGAGGTTTTAATATATTGCATGTTTAATGTGGGCAAAGATGCGGTTGCGCAAAAACCTGACATGTTTTCGAACAAGTCCTTGCTGTTCATGGTATGGCTACAGTTTGTTGATGTGATATATGTAACAACGAAACCGTATGGTATTGCAGATATGGTTGTAACTGAAAATGTCAATAAAAATATTGTTAAAAAAAAAAGAACAGCATTACTATTGGCTACAAGGATTCTGGAACCAACCCTTCCTACACAACCTTGAACACTTGACCGGCGTAAACGTAGGAGAACACTTTCTACTTCTCTTAAGACATCTAGGTATAACACCACCGATATGTGATACACACCAACTACTCCAGCATCTTCACTACGTTCTTCCCTAGTGAATGACATCTTGATATTTCAAGATGTTCTGATTGGAGGTACAGCAAAGCTTAAAATCCCAATTGAAGTCCCTCGAACTACAGTCTTAGTCATTATGGAGACTTTACAACCAAGAGCCTCACCAAGACCTGTCCTCATTTAGTTCCAGGTTTCACTGAGCTGGTAGAATACACATTTCTACAAACCAGCTTCCTCAAAGTCTGCAACACAATGAGTTCTTAAAAAATATAAACCTGCCAAGCAAGATCCAGTTTTTCTTAGGCAAGAACAGAAACTCAACTCGTAATAGTCTCTGCAAACCGTAAAAAACATCCTTCCACTACAGAAACTTCAGTATCTCCAAAAAGGGAAAGCAAAAAGATGGATGTAGTGTGCAGGAGAGTCTGTGGTTCTGCTGCTACAGCCCACAAAACCGGAGGTGCCCCTGCACTTCTTGTTAACATGATAGGCCTCTCTGAGAAACTTTACATACATTTGCAGTAGACTTGCCTAAATTCAGGGATTCCAAACGTCCTTTCGTTTATGCTTGTATGGTGATTGTCCAGTAATAGCACTGAAGCAGTAGAGCCCGAACTAAGTGAATAGGTAATTTGTTAACTTTCTCTGATTACGTGCATACCCCCTTTTCAGTAGTCTCTTTCCTCCCTCACCCAAACCGGCACCCCTATTAGATACAAGTGTATGCAGTACAATTGCTGGGTGTGTTGGCAAGTGTATGCTACAGAAGTGTCCGCGTCAATCTCCACTCCGCTTCTGAAAACTCTCTAGACCTGGTACTCTATTCTGAGACGCTGCTTTAGATTAGGCCCTGTTGGGTAACGTGCTCTTCAGACAACCAATATAACAAGGGGAACCCCTGAAAAGTAAATGTAGGCAGAGAAGCAGGGGAATACAGAAAATTCACGAAAAGGTGAACCTATCTGCCTGTATATTTAATATTTAAAAAATGTACACTGTATCATTTAATTGAGGACTGACACTTTAACTGAGCCTGCAGACATGCCATTAAACAAAAAAGAGAACATTTTTTCTTACATGTTATTTGTCATTTTTGTATAAATAAAAAGAGATTAGTTCGAATGCAGTAACATATTGGCAACATATGGGTAACTGCTGATGCTGTATGGTATTGATGTGAGCCCGAGAGTGTTGTGTGAATGATGCTGTTTGGGGCCTGTTTTTTGAGTTTGACCACTTCTGCTGCATACAAATCTTTTGGCACCTTAAAGCAAAATTACCCATATGTTGCCAATATGTTACTGCAGTCGAACTAATCTCTTTTTATTTATACAAAAATGACAAATAAAATTTAAGAAAAAATATTCACTTTTTTGTTTAATGGCATGTCTGCAGGCTCAGTTAAAGTGTCAGTCCTCAATTAAATGATAGTGTACATTTTTGAAATATACAGGCAGGGATAGGTTCACCTTTTTGTAACGTGCTCTTCAGCCCTAGTGTTTGGAGACTCTCCTCTGCTGCTAAAGCTTATGTTGTTCCTTTTTAGAGACGCAGGAGGGTCTACATCTTTACCTAGCTGTTTAGGAGCATTCCCAGAGCAATCTCTGGTTGGCTTGCTACCATCCTTAAATAAATCTAAATTGAGGAAGACCCAATTCCCACACAACTGCCAGTTGGTTTTCGGGAAGTGTCAAGTGAAAGTTAAATGGACTTGGTTTTCTGTATCCATTCTATTCGCTAGTGCTGCCTGCAGTACATTGCACTCTGGGGACACTTGATGGGATAGAAATAGAGCAAAGTAAAAAGTCTTGTATTATGAGCTTCCGGAACAGGCACAGGTGGCTCTCGAGTGCATCTTCAATATGTGCCAAAGCCACGCCTCCCTGCCAAATGCTCTCTTTCAGCCTCAGAGAAAAGGAGTGCCATTTAGAATAGGACCACAAGGTGGAGAACATATTACAGCCATGAAGGACACAAACATATTCCAGTAATGCAATTTTTTAGTTTGGCGTATATCGTATAAAAGGTGCATAAATAACTCTGTGCAATGAAAAGTTGCTGCATTCACAAAAAGAGTCACTAGACACAACGTTTTTTTTGTAATTTTTTTCAATATCTTTTTTTTTTTTTGGTGTTGTGTTTGTCATTATAAAATGCAGAGATTAAATGGTGAAACGCATATTCTGCCCCCAGACTTTGATCCACACATTGCTTGAGGTTCACTTGTCCTAAAAATCCTATTTATCAGATGTTGGTTTTTTGACCCCAATGTATAACTTGTGAGATCATCATCAGGACCACAAGCAATACCAAAAGCATCTGAAGCCACTGAAAATCAAAACTGAGAAAGAAAAGACAATACTGAAACGGGGGGGGTTTAAAAAGATGTCCAAAAGGTATAAATTGAGTAACTCTCATTCTTCTGAAAGGTCTACAAATATGTTGTGAAAATGGCTGCATTGAATGAAAGACATGTAACGAGTTAAAATGCCACCCCCACCCCGAAAAATCCCAAGAAAAGCAAATGTGGCAATAATGCTGCAAAAAATACTAGAGGCTTACCTTAAATTAATGCCTGTGAGAAATGTGTGGGCAGATTCCACTGGTTGCAGAAAAAAGGACTCGGTAACCATTCTTGATAGCTGGATGCAATCAAAATGTATGTTCTAATCACCATCGTAAAGGTTACATGTGGACAATGGGAAATATAAGGGGGGGAGCAAAACACTTACTCAAAACTTCCTCCACTAACTGCTCTAGGCGACTGACGCTAGGCGACAAGGTCGTTCCAGGACTTAGGAACAAGCAAATGCAGCATGGCTGAGAAAAAGCCGCTGTGCAGCTTCTTCACTGACGATAGGTGAAAAAAGAACCAGCGAAGACGTTCTAATGCCCACCTGACGGCTGAGCGCTTTAGCTCTCTTCATAACTAATAGAATCCTAATCACTCGGATGATGCAGGGGTCACAGAATTTCACGTTCACTAAAGGAAACGATATGCAGGAAAGGCACCAGGAATTTTAAAATGGCTGGTGCATGTCGCACTACACCACACCCCCAACAGAATAAACAAGAAATGGAAAAGAAGCCATTTAGAAACCTCTTTATCAGCATTGGCATAGCCAATAGGTCTTGCTTTTGGGACCTTATAAGTATTTAGTTATGCAGCACAATATCCTTGGTGCAACAACAGTAACTGTTGCATGGTTAAACACTTATAAGGCATCAAAGGCGAGACCTATTTCCTATGCCAATGCTTGTTTTCTACAAGGCAACAGTGTTTGCTGATTTCAGATAGTGCACCTTTGACGTGACAGGCACTTTTCCCTTCATATTTCTGTTCCACTAGAGCAAGTTTTCAGATTCATTTATTTACTATATACCACATTTCTACACTTAAAACTGCAATGTGGTTTTGCGTTTGTTTTACTTTGGTGAGAATATTTACAGTGCAGAACTAGGATTACAGGTTAGTTGCATTTCCTTCTTAGTCTTAATTTTTATAGATTGCCCCATAAATTACTTCTTAAAGTGTTGAAGATACCTCGTGTAACTGTGGTTCAAAAAGGACTTCCTGTTTTGTAGAAATTTAATGTAGTAGTTTTATGATGCTCTCATTGTATTAATGCATTTCTCCATTGGTAGTATGGGAAGAAAGTTGGCACACTGTCATTGGGGAACGAAAAACAAGTTGTGTTTTTTGTTAGTATAATTTGTTAATGATGAGCTTTTCTTTGCTCATGCTTATGGTTAAGTCCAGTAACAAAAACCTAATGTTGGATCCACTCGCACATAGCCCGATATTTGTCATCCAAGCTTGAGGAGCTAGGAAAGTACTGTGCATAAAAGCAAGACGTTTTTTCAGGAGAATATGCGAGTTCAAAACTGACATCCTCTTGTCCCATAAGAACTAATGAAGCAGCTGATCATAAGTATTCAGGAGTATGCAGATACTCATGATCCATGGGGCACACGACAGGTAACCTTAGTTTAAACAGGCAGAGATTAAGCCACACACACTTTTTCATTTCCCAGTAGTTAGAAATGTAGGAAACAACTTTGTAGTCTGCTCCAACACCACCCCACCACCTCTTCAAGTCTTGTGGAGAAACCGAGTGGTTAGGGGTGTTGAAAGCAGATTAGCATTCCAAAGCATCAAAAGTACTGTTGCTGACCTCCTGTCTATTATGTTGAAAATGGCCCACTCAATTTCCACTCAGCCTATTTATCTGCTCTTCTGTTCTCTCTAAAGCCATACTACCACTTATTATTTGTCACTTACTATTTGCTACTATTATTTGCTAATACTTTGCTACTACTGTTTTCAGAAAAATGTTATGTTGCCCATATTGAGTTGCAGTGTATCGGAGTCGGTTCTGAAAATAATGTACCTCAATGGAAATTTTCTTTTTAAGTTTGAACAATGACATTGTGTTGACCTTATAGTAGTTGGGGACAGCTTGGAGGTTACTCTGGCTAAAGTGGCTTTGAAGTATATCTTATGGGAATTGCTATTTAATAGTTTGTTTAAAATTTCTTTATTGAGATTTTGCACAACCAACAAAATAACATCAGCAGGACACAGTATGCATTCTGGTATCTCACAATGTGGGAAGTGATATAAGTAAGTACTGAACAACCCCACCAACACCACCCCTAAAGACCCCTCCTCCCCCTCCCCCCCCCCCTCCGCTCCCTGGAATCGCACCCTCTAGTTAAGCATTATCGCATCTCCCCCACCCTCGCTGGAATCACACCCTCCAGTAAGGCTATGTCTTGGAGCTTTTTATTTAATAGTTTAGAGCATGATTACTGTTTTGTATCAATCGTGAGAAAACATTTGGTAAGTGTTTTGAGATGCGTAATTGTGATATAAGCTCAATATTTTAGTAAATTGGATGAAGAAATTGATACTGGGGGGACAAGACAGTAGTAAATTGCCAATTTCATTCTTTTTTTTTTTTTTGAACATTTGCCTAGCAAAGCTTAATTTGTCGAAGACAAACATGAAAGTGCAACATTCAGATTACACGAGTGCAAGTAATGGTTTATGTTTCGTAACACGCAGAATGCGTCAGTGCAGTGTAAAAATAGCCGTTAACGTGAAGGGTTACTTGCGCTTTCCACATGAAAGTAGAATTTGCAGCCTTTTGAGACCCCTGAAGAAAGGTCTAATACAATCCGAAATGCATTGGGTGTAACTGACACTGCGATAACAAATGTGTTTGGTACTGCGCTGTCCTGGGAGGAACTTACCCGCGTGTTGCCACCATCACTGCTCTCCCTCCCGCCGCCGCAACAGGTCACCCAGCGGCCGCCGAGTGGAGGGAGACTACAACTCCCAGCCTGCTTCGCTCTCCTGCACCGCTGTTCCCGCGCCCGGAGGCGCTACAAAATCCCCAACAGGCTACGTGGAGCGGGTGCTGCGCTGTCCTGGGAGGAACTTACCCGCGTGTTGCCGCCATCACTGCTCTCCCTCCCGCCGCCGCAACAGGTCAACCAGCGGCCGCCGAGGGGAGGGAGACTACAACTCCCAGCCTGCTTCGCTCTCCTGCACCGCTGTTCTTGTGCCCGGAGGCGCTACAAATCCCCAACAGGCTCCGCGTCGCGCGGGTCGTACCGGGCGAAGCCCGGGCAAAGGGCGGGCCGTCTGTGGCTGTCCGAGGCTGGGCTGGGCTGGGCCACCCCCCCTAAACAGTGTCCGGGGGTTTGTTGGACTTTGATTTATCCACTTATGTGGTAAATATATGTGTTTTGTAGTTTTCGATCTAGTCAGCCAAATCGTATTTTTACTGTTATTGTTTAATTTTAAGAATTTGTTTTATTGGTAACTAGTTGTGATATTCACAAGGGAGATTTTGTGCTTATGCTCCCTGTGAATAAATTATGGAGAAACATTGTAAGCCCATCATCGCACGCCCAATGACTAGGCAATTAGCTACTTCGAACCCGCCCCTCCCGAGCCTCACAGCCATTGACAAAATGCTCCAGAAAACCATTGGGGTGGTGCCATCAGCTATTGAAAACACTGAGAGGCGGCTGTCAATCACCCCTGCCATTCCCCCTGCACCGTCTTTAGACGATTGTTCTGTAGACATAGTAACTCAGGATGAGGCGGATGCTATGTCGTTTATGTTGCCTTCTTTTACACATTTACCATGTGCCCAGATTCCACTTGATGAGAATGCGCCAGTAGAGGCTGCTCTGCTTACATCCTCCATGGTATCTCCAGTGGCACATAAACCGCTAGCACGGGCTAAGAAAAAGAAGCTCGCCAAAAAAACTGTTAAAATTACAACGCCTTCTTTATCTATTCCTGGTCATCCGGACACTGTTCCCCATCCAGTAACCTCGGGCCCGCCTGTGTGGGTTACCCATTTAATAATTGATTTACAGGCACACATAGAGCAGATCTCTGTCGACCAGGATCGACAGACTAGTAACACTGATTAATAATAAAGGTGTAGGGAAAACCCAGCTAAATTCTGCTCTACAAGATCCTGGTAGCTCGGGGGGTTTGGGAGCATCTGACGTGAATAGTAAAGTCACCCCACGGGTTTTTTGTATTTCTCAACAACCTACCATACAGGACCCAGTCCAGCTGCCCTCGTTGATGTCAACTCAACCCCCAAATGCTCCTGGTCCATCTACCTGTCTTAACCTGCCCCGAGTTGCTACTGCGGTACAAAAGGGGGTGGTGGTGATGGACGGAGCATCAGAACCAATCAAACACTCACACCCAGTCAACAGATCTGGGTTTGATCCATCACCGTTCTATAGCCCACTCTGCCACACCAGTTCAGACATGGCCATATGCAAATCAGTCTGACCCTGTGCCTCATGGGAACAGTCCAGCCCGAACTGCCAAGCCATGCCTTCCCTGGACCGGAAACAAGCTTCCTAGGACCGGTTTCTGGCATTTCAGCCGTCTTCAGCCAGGCTTGCTTGAATCCAGTGGCAAAGTGAGCAAGGGACTCACGTCTGAGCATACCCTGCCAACTTATGGCGAACAAAGCGGTACAAAAGGGGGTGGTGATGGACGGAGCATCAGAACCAATCAAACACTCACACCCAGTCAACAGATCTGGGTTTGATCCATCACCGTTCTTTAGCCCACTCTGCCACCCCAGTTCAGACATGGCCATATGCAAATCAGTCTGACCCTGTGCCTCATGGGAACAGTCCAGCCCAAACTGCCAAGCCATGCCTTCCCTGGACCGGAAACAAGCTACCTAGGACCGGTTTCTGGCATTTCAGCCGTCTTCAGCCAGGCTTGCTTGAATCCCGGGTTCACATACTTTTAATAGACCTGGGAATTGTTCAACAATTGATTATATTCTGGTGAATGTGGATTTTTGGGGCTATCTGGGAGCTTTCTCTGTCATCCCTAGGGTTGACAGTGATCACAATTTACTGACACTAGAACTAGCAGATAATATCTGTGGTCGTAGTGTTTCTAGGGGTTTAGTAACAACGAGCAGTGTGATTTTGGTTCTAGCGGCAGGTGGCAGACGCATTAGGTGGGCAAAAATTGAGACTGAAGAGGCTAAGTTGGCGGAATTATACCGCCATGTTGCCTGTTCTCTAGCAGAGGTCTCCCACCTCTTGAGTCTTAATGGAGATTCATCCCAGCATTATCTCCTGGGCCTGCAGTCCATTCACAATAAACTCCTTAGCTCCATGGCCGGTTATTTTTATAGTACTACCACACAGAGGTCTAGGATAATCAAGAACTATCACTGGTATAACAAAAGTTGTAGGTTGGCTAAGAGTGCTTTGATTAAGGAAGTAAAGTTGGGCACTCAGTCAAGCATTAGATTGGCGAGGGATAACTATAAAAACCTGATGAAGGAGGACTTGAGGTGGTCAAGTATTAAGCTAGCCCTTGAAGCCCGAGATTTCAGGGTATTCTGGAATCGTGTTCGAGCTGGTTCGGCAGGAAGTCCATCTGCAATTATTCCCAACCTTAGAGAAGAGGTGTGGCTAGAGCACTTTAAGCCCCTCTATTCGCTTAGTAATTCTGACTGTGGAATAGACCTAGCAACCCAAACAAATGCTATTGATATGGCTTATCCGGAACATGTGGACTCGGAGAGCCGAAACTGTACCCTTTTGGAAATCGAGCTGGCTCTCAGTAGTTTATCATTGGGGAAAGCTCCGGGCTTTGATAGGATCCCAGGTGACTTATATCGAAGTGAACAAAAAAATCTGGGCTCCTTACATTTGGGTTTACTTTAATGCTATTTTGCAGGGCCTCGAGATTCCCCAAACTTGGTTAGGAGCTGAAATTATACCTATCCATAAAAAATCTTCCCCCTGGACCCGGCTAACTATCGCCCTATAAGTTTGATAGATGTTCTACAGAAACTGTTTGCCCGCATGCTCTTAACAAGATTACAGAGTTGGATGGAGGAACATCAGATCTAACTTCTCTTCAAGCGGGCTTTCGAGCAAAAGTTTCCACTATCGACCAACTGTTTAGATTACAGTTGGTCTATTGGAGCTGGCAATTTATTTTTGATTTTCGTGGACCTTCGGTCTGCATTTGACATGGTTCAAAGGGAGAATCTCTGGGCGTTACTATTGGAGATGGGCGCCCCCCTTATTTGTGCCATCTATTTAAGCGTATGCATGATGGGAACATATGCAAGGGTGAGATACGGGAGAAGCGGGGAAATCTCGGGTCCATTCCCGGTTGAAAAGGGTGTGAGGCAGGGGTGTGTTTTGGCTCCAACTTTATTTTCTCTTTTCATCAATGGGTTGATAGATCATTTATTGTGTGCTAGTAATCTGGACTCCCCAAGGTTAGCGGGGCGAAAGATACCTGCCCTAATGTTCGCGGATGACACGCTTTTATTGTCAAAATCTTTTATGGGCATCCAGCGTACATTAGAGGCATTCTGCTCCTTTTGTAAACTAAGGAATCTGGAACTGAACCTATCCAAAACTAAATGTATGGTCTTCAGCTCTAGCCCAGCCAACTGTCCTCATCCTCAGATGGAAGGAATAGTGCTAGACCGAGTATCTACATTTTATTACCTGGGGGTAACTCTTAATGATGAAATGAAATGGGGGTCTCATTTGGCTAAGACCAATTTGAAGTTGACACAATCTGTGGGGGGTATTTTGAAGGTTTTTAATAACACTCCATCTAAATCCTTGGGCCCCCCCTATGGAAATCTATAAATCCCAAGCAAGATGGCGTGTGCTATATGGTGCAGAGCTCTGGGGCCATTGTAGCATTGCCCCTCTAACTCTAACTGAGAACAGTTTTATTAGGCGGCTTTTAAAATTACCCATGAGTACCCCCTTAAACCCCCTGAGATGGGATTTAGGTCTGGTTCCTATTGATGAGACTGCCCCAAATCGTCCACTCCTGTACTGGAGACGTCTTTTGTCAACACCTGAGCTTGTGAGCTATAGGCAGGACCTTGGTGATCTCTTGTCAAGAGGGAATACGGGGAAAATCCCATGGCTAATGCACATTAAGAACCTGTGTTATGCCTTAGGTAAGGGGGACCTGTGGACGTCACCAGAGGAGTCTTGTGTTTTACAGACCAAGAAATCATTGTGTGCGGCTCTTCAGCATTATCGAATGGAAATATTACTAAATTCTTCCTTGGGTAGGCTTACTATCACCTTTTTGGATATCAAGATCAGTCCCCATTTTGAATTTTTTTGGGATGTTATCCAGCCTCCATTGGCCAAGAAATTATATATCCAGTTCAGACATGGTTCTCTTCCTCTGAGGGCTTTAACCCATAGGTGGTCCAGCGCGCCCTGTCCAACGAGTTTTTGTCCAGAGTGTGTTGATACTTGCGAGACAGAGTTGCAT
The DNA here is from genome assembly GCF_964204655.1 of Triturus cristatus. Lineage (NCBI taxonomy): Eukaryota > Metazoa > Chordata > Amphibia > Caudata > Salamandridae > Triturus > Triturus cristatus. The sequence continues at coordinate 994,700,209 of NC_140580.1, forward strand.
GTTGTGCTCTTTTGCCCTCTCTACATCAAGGCAAGAGCAAAATGGATTATCCAACTCTGTAAATCTAGGGGTCTCAGGGATTATCAGGAGGTATTTAGAATCCTCAAATATGATACTACCCCCATGATAGTGTTTGCGATGGCTAGATTCCTCCTTTCCATGTGGTATTCAAGGTGTAAAAAATTGAAAATCGATAGACCATAATCTGCTCTTACTGAGGTGAATTTAGCATTGTAGCGAAAGTGCTTTTAGGTATGAGATTTGTCTAAGGATGGGATGTTGTTCTGTGTGTCTACATCTTCATTGATATCACTTTGTCTTTTTAATAATGTATTCAATTGTGTTCTAAATGTTCATCTAATTTTTATAACATGTTCTTAATTCTTGATGGATTGTATTACATGCAAATGTTAATCTTCTATTAATTTTATTGTAAATATGTATTTGTCTTTTTATGGTATTATACCGAAATAAAAGTTTTTGACTGACTGACTGGTTTATGTTTATTGCACCCTCCATACGGGTACAGTGCTCTCTATACAATATCAGGATACTACACATGCACTGGCGACCCTTTATACGCAACAACCTTGTGTGAAATGGCATTGTAAAAGCATGCATTGCTGCTCATGACATGGCAAGTGGTATCATAAATGCATGGTGACCGGTTACGTTTCTGGATTAGACTGTATTTTGTGCCCCTTTATAGACCAGCAAATTATTGATGATTTTTTAGATTTCCGAGAGCATCACACTCGTTTGGGAGAGATGCAAAGGTTAGTTAAATTGCTAAAATGGCGCAGAGGGCAGGAACGTGTGTTTGGGCTCGGTCATATGAATGTGGCCTTCTAAAGACTATGTAATGGCTGCATTTGGAAAATTATCAGGACTCTTTCGAAAGAACTGATAATCATTCGGTCACCCTGCTTGTCCTTTTATGTGTTACTGCACTATTTTCCAACTTTGCTGACGTCTCAGAACTTGATCACTTCCAAGAGCACTATGTTGAGCTTCGGACTCTATAGGAAAAATCCTGGATCATCCTTTTATGAAGTGGGTCTGTTACCTTCTTTTGAGGGCTAGGGAATATTTTTCCTGACACTCTTGATTCCCTCTCTTTCACTGCATGCAATTTCCCTACACCTTTTAGATGTGAGATGCCCTATACCAATCAAGACGATATAATCTTTTAGTCAGTCCTCTTTTTTACCCGAAATTTCCTGGACCTTCCTTAAGTGTGTCATTGTTAGTTGCTGTATATTTTTTTTTATTTGCTTGTTTTTGTTGCCCTTTTTTGGGATCTTCTGAGTGATGGGGGGAGAGGCACTACTAGATCGCATTCCTTTTTCCTCTCCCATCATTTTGATGTCTTACATTTTTCTTTGAGTTTGTGGGTGGTATTTGCATTTTTTATGAATTAACAGCTTTTTAAGAATGGTGTTAGCCTAGATCATGTGATTTTCATAAAACATATCGTATACTTGCTCATCGAGGCTTTCACACCGTTATCTTCATCCATTAGTCTCTTGTTGTGTCATTCACATTTTTCTTCCACCCTCTACAAGCATACAGCTTGGTGCAGTGGGCCACCCTTCCTCAGCCATTGGCTAACTTCAATGTGAGTGCATTCTGTTCTTTCACAAGGCACACATCGACCTGCAGCGTATTGCGGTCTTTGCTTTTTGAAACCCAAAAACATGACAAAACACGAATTGACAAAGCCAGAACTACTGACTTTGCCAATGCTTGTTGCAGCTTTGGTGCTGTGTTCCCCTACGCCGGCCCCTGATGATTTGAGGAATAAAAGGTTTTTTTGGGCATTTTTCATGGCAAATTGGTTATTTTTTGTGCTGAACAAACAAACCATCATGTACTAAATCATTTAATAAAGCAATTTAATTTTGTGGTGGTGTAATCACTGAATATGTAAACGTTCCAGTCTGGCAGTAGGGAAAGAAAGTGTTTAGCTTTTCTTGTGTAGATTTTCGTCTAACATTGTCGTTATTTTTCACTAAATCACAGTGTGTTGCCGTTTCCCCAATTGGTCCTACATGCTTTAACGAGGATAACGTTTTCCCAGTTGCATTTGCCTCAAACATCAACCTGTAGTTTTAGGCATCTCCTTCTATCATCAAGCGGACCCAAGAGAGATACTGCAATGCACCTTAAGGAGGGCAGGATACAAATTAGCATTACCATCCTTTGCTCTCTGTGCTGAACCATATGGTCAGTTCAGAGAACCTGAACAGCACGAGAACCTGTAAAGGCAAGACCTTGAAGAAATTTAAGTCATAATCTTGTTAGGAAGTGACTTAATGAGTCCCACAGATCTCATTACTAGATTCCTGATATTCTATTTTTCCTTAGCCACTTTCACAGAGGTTCATGAGGGTCCTCTTTCTGTGTGCTGGAAAAAAGTTCTAAAATCGCCCTGGAAGTCGTTGTATGTTTTTTACTGTCATCACGATGATTGGAAATCTAATACTGGTGGCTCACAGGAGCTTAATTGTTATATACTCTTTGGCGTCACCACTGATGAACACTAAAGCTAGATACGACAAATTCACCCAACTGCCTTCTTTGGCAAGTTCTAACATTCCCATGCGGCACACTCTTATCATGTAATCTTTTAGCTAAGTAGCTCCTGTTGTTTTCAGACTACTCGTCGAACTGCAGGCCATGTCACTTCATCACATTCCATCAGTGAGTCCAAGGAGTTGACAAAGGGAGCACTAAGGTGAATGAAAGCTCTGTATCTGTCTTTGGTTTGAACTGGTAGAATCTGAAAGAAACCATCTGTTCCATCAAGGTTTCAATTCAGTAGATCCAGACATGGGCGTCCGCAGAATTTTTTTCTGGGGGTGGGGGGGCAAAATGTTAACATCATCACCATCCTCCGACATGATGTGTGCCAGGTGGGGCACAAGAAACACTGGAGCGCAGGAGGAGCCACGGGGAGCAGGAAGCAGGCCGCATGTGTTCTCATACACCATAGGGTTGTTGTGCCACAGCCATATTTCTTTTGTGGTACCCCAAAATCCATACCTGCCCTGGTCCCTAAAATTACCCCCTAGCACCCCAAAACCCATACCCACCCTGAACCCTAAAATTACGCCCCTAGCACCCCCAAAACCCATACCCACCCTGAACCCTAAAATTACCCCCTACCACCCCAAAACCCATACCCAACCTGAACCCTAAAATTACCCCTGCCCCCCAAAACTCATACCCGCCCTGAACACTAAAATTACCCTCCTGGCACCATAAAACCCATACCCGCCCTGACCCCTAAAATTGTCCTCCTGGCACCCCAAAATCCATACCCGCCCTGAACCCTAAAATGTCCCCCCTTGCACCCCGAAACCCATACCCACCCTAAAATTATCCCCCTGGCACCCCAATCCCCAATCCCTAACCCAACCTGAACCTTAAAATTACTCCCTGGCACCCTAAAACCCACACCCACCCTGAACCCTAAAGTTACCCCCTGGCACCCCAAAAGCTTAACACTACATTCTGATTGTGTATTGCTCCGTCTCCCTGCTCAGGAGGATCTGCTGGTCCGGATCTGCTCGCTCTGGTCCGGTTCTGCTCGCCCTTCTCTGGAGCTGTTCTGCCTGCCCTGTCCCTCTTCCGTACCCATCGTGCCTGCCTCCGTGCACACTGCCTGCACCTACTCTGTCTGGCCTGGTTCTTTCTCCTTTGGACCCGCTGTCTTCACTTGCGGAGTTAGGATACAGGTCTCACTTCTCTGAAGCTGCTCTCCCTCACCCCCCCTCCACTTGCACTCTCATCTTCCTTTCTCCCTACTTCTCGGTCTCTCTTTCCCCACTGCTTCTCTCTCTTTCTCTCCCCCCTCTTCTTCCACTCTCACCCCCCACCGTATCCGTCTCCCTGAACCCCACCAAGTCTTCCTCTGTTCCCCCTCTCTCTTCCTCCTCCTCATGTCGGTGATAGGGAGCCCGGGGCCCTCTCTGAAAATGCGAGCTGGAGCTGATGTTAAGTGTGAAAGCACCAAGGTGTGAACCGGGAGAAGAGGTGGGGAAGGGGGTGGGCGGCAGGTAGAGGGTCAAAGGGGGCACTGGCTCTCAGAGAGGTGAGAAGGGGTGGGGAGCAGCCTGAGGGCAAAAACACCAGAGCAAGAGGCAGACGCTCCGCGAGGAGCCTGGTGTTGTAAAATGAAGAAACGCCCACTTCTTAGCACAACAAAGCAGCCGAAGGGCGCCTTTCACTAGAGCCAAGAACCAGACCCATTGTGAACAAACAGCAGCCACTTGAGAAACCAGCGGTGTCATGAAAACAACAAAGGACAGAGACTGACGACTGCCGCCGAAACCTGGACGTACAACTTACACCTTCAACAAAAGGCAATTCCTGATGCAAGTACCACACGCCAGAACACTATAAATGTCCCATCAATGCACACCTGAGAGTGAATAAAAGATGAGCAGCAAACTAAGGCAGTGACTGACAGACACTAGGCATTGGCGTCCGCAGGGGGGCAAGGAGGGGCACTCCGGGGGGGGGGGGGGTTAAGCGCCCCTCCTTGCCCCCCTCTGCGGACGCCCATGGCTCCAGATCCGATCAAATGTCACTCACTCGGGGGGGGGGGGGGGGGAGGAATCAAGATTTGTATGATCTTTTTCGCTGTGTAGTCCATATTGTGATATTTCTGAGAAAGTTTATTAAGATTTCTACTGCTTTTTATTTTGCCCGCACAGAATTCAATGAAGCCAAGAAGTGGGTCACGACTAATCTGTCTTTCGATAAGAATGTGGACGTCAATCTGTTTGAGAGTACTATTCGCATCCTTGGCGGACTACTGAGCACTTACCATCTCTCAGGAGACAGCCTCTTCCTCGATAAAGCAGTAAGTGGTGGCTTTAGGCTCCCTAGCTCGGAAGATCACAATGTCAGTTGTGAACAAAAGTTGATTAAAATCAGATGTCCCTGGCTCAGAAAGCTGCACATAATGCCGTTTTTATTATTATGAATATATTTTTTGTATTTGAATCCATTGGTATGTGTCATTCCAGGATTGGCATCCCATTAACAAAGAGTTAACTGACTTGTAAAATACGTATTGAGTGGTGGCTGTTTGTGGGCACGGGGAGTAAGAGTGTTGTTAGTCTACACACTTAAGATTTGCAAGGTCTACATCTTGATTCACGATTTCCTAAATGCAAAAGATACAGTGAAGAATATCTTTTACTGTTTTGTTGTGTCTATATCTATAACAGAAATGTAAATTATTCTGCAGCATATTCACTAACATTTTAAGATAGTGCTAGTTTTCGTTACTTTTGGTACAATCAAATTTTATCATTTTCAAGATGATCAGTAACCACACAATCAACAGTCTGGCAGCATAGTACATATGTATCACTTCAATGGCGCAGACTAAAGTCTTAATAAAATCAGTTTGATTAGACTAGACCATAATATGCCCACCATTTCCCCATACCATCTTATGTTTCTGAAGACAGCCCCTGGAGATTTAGATCATTTGGTCTATTTTTGTGCACTAATCCATCGCCGGACACCAGCTTGCCAAGGTTGGAGGGGATATAAAGTTCAAATGTTTAGCAGTCTTTCTTTTGGCAAGAACTGTTCCAAAACCCTGTAGGATGCAATCTCCTCCCGCCCCCCCCCCCCCCCCCAGCCCCCAACAAATAATCCTCCACTATACCCAACAGTGCAATGGGTGGAGATGGTTGTACCGGTTACCTAATTACCCTAGTGAATGAGGAAAACGCTTCCTACCAATATTGCATAATGAGGGGTCCCACATGACATTAAAGATATGAGCCCGCCCGTCATGGGAGCAACAGCAGACCGGTGCGGCCAGTTTGTTGGCCTGCATAATCTTACAGCTGTTGTACAATCCATGTGGAGGTACTTGTGCTGCTGAGTTGGAGTCTAGAGTGAATGACCAGTACCCTGTGAGACATGCAAGAGTCTCTATAGTCCAAGTCCAAAGAGCCCAGCCAGGCCTCCCAATGTAACCTTAAAGTTATAGGTGGAGCTGGTGAATTAATCACGACGATCGTAAAAACCCGAGAGATACCGCCTTTACCCATAGGGCCCATAAGAATCTTTGCTCCAAGAGGATTGAAGTCTGGTATGTCACAAAGAACTGTCAGATGGGAATAAAGTGCATGATGTAATAGCAGCCGAATTTCGATTTATGTAAAGTAAAAAGTACTCAGTTTGAAGGTCTTGGAAGGATTTTAGATGGGAGCCACCGTAGAGATGCCAATAAATTCCCATGTCTCAAATCCTTTGAAGGATGCTTATTGATGCAGCCAACTGCCTCTCCAAAGGTGAGTTTTGCGGGTAATTCTATGATTCCATCCAATCCATCTCAGTGCGGATCGCCATGTCAAGAGAACCACTCTGATGATATCTGGGAGGGAGGGAGTGAGGGATAGGGTCTCCATAAAGCAGACAAAATATATTGTTTGGTGCTATCAGCACCACCTCTAGACAGAAAGCGGGATTGTGCTATCCACTGCTTGTCCAATCAGTCAGTAACAACTTTATTCGATCTAAATAAATTGGACCGTAAAAGTAAAATACAAAAATATGTTAAAAATACGGTTGATATGTTTTCATTTTGACCATACATTTTAAAATCAATTCCTTTTAATAATCATCATGCCCTGAGGCCCCCCAGTAATAGCCAACACAGTTTTTGGAAATACATTTTAAAATCAATTCATGTGGATGGTCTTCAGGCTATGACACCCCCATCTATAACATTCGCACAACAAAATTACATATTCAGAGAATTAAAACAGAAGAAAGCTATAGGGTAAGGGATGCAAAAACCTCGCCTAAGGGTCTGCTGTGCAATCCTACCCAAATACTTGATAGTTTAATACATTCCACGATTCTGTTTTCTAATAACAATTCCTTGAATTACATTTTTGGGGGTATGTTTTATAGAAATTATAAAAACGAAATAATGATGCATCATAAATCAATTAATTGGTTATGCGCTTTAAATAATAATCGTAACAACAATAACATTTTCTTTCTAGCGTAAAAACTGGCCATCAAGAAACTTTACATTCTACAGCAAATCTCAGCGTAGGCAATGATTGTAAAAAGAGATAAGCAGGGGGACATTGTGTAAACTGTAATAACTTTAAAAATGATAAAATGCAATGCTTCCTCCACTTGTTATAACATTTGCAAAAAAGTTCAAAATGCATGCTTTTCTGTTCCATCGTACTATAACAAGGGCATTTACTTAGATTTGAGGACCAATCATTTGTTGTAGGGAAACTAACCAGGTGATGGAAAGTGTCCATTCTGAAACGAGTGAGGACAAATCTGTGCCTAGGGCTAGATACAATTTCCAAATATGGTTGCATATCGTAGGTAGTTAATATAAGTTTTGTTTTTTTTAAAAGGGGACTTGGGTAATTCATCTTGTCCAATCATTCACCATCAACAGTTGTGATGCCCAGTAGTACAGTTGGCTGTCCGCCATACCCATGCGCCAGTGTCTGCCCATTGGACATATTTACCAAAGGCCAATCTAGATGCTTAGCCGCAAGAATAAACACATTTTAGTAAACACTGTCTGGAACCAGGTTCGAGGCACAGACGTGGAAAAAGTCTGGAGGATGTACAGTATTTGTGACAACATTATCTTTTTAAATAGTGCTATTCTACTCAGACCTTTAAGTGGAAGTTTGACCCATGTAGTAAGATCTGCCCTAAGTTTATTCATAAAACAGTTCCAATTCAGGCTCCTAGTTAGGTTATGTTCCAGAGCTATGTAATCTCCTAAGTATTGAAAACTAAGTTTGCTGACCCGCGGCAATGTCTGCTAGTCCGCGACCTTGTAGTGGAACCAGAAGGGATTTGGACTTGGAGAGGAATAGAACATCAGCTGCATAAAGTGCTTTGCGGCTCTCCGCTGCTACCCGACAGTTGAATCCCTAAATCTAGTTGTCACACCTGATCCATATCGCTAAGGCTTCTATAGCCAAGGCAAGAAGAATGGGAGCTAGTGGGCACCCCAGTTGGATGCCTTGATTAAGAATGGAGAGGAATGGGTGCCACTGACCTAAACATGACCACGCAGGTGTTAGTAAAGAACCCCGACGTTTGACTGGAACCCAGGCCCAAACCTCATTTTCTTAGTACTTTCTCCAAAAACAACAAGTCAACCAAATCTATAAGCATTAGTGCAGCAGAGACTTTAGGCTGGAAAGGCATGCAGGGGCTATTAGGACTCTTCGAAAACCGCTTCTGGTGCTGCGTTGTGGCATAAAATCACATTGGTCAGGGTGGACCAAGTGTGGTGGCAATCTTAGGAATCGGTTTGCTAGGACCTCAACATAAATCTTGAGCTCTGTATTAATGAGATGCATCAGCCGATAGGACACACAGCTTTTAGGGGGGTGACCTGATTTCTGTATCACTTCAATAGTTGCGAGTTCAAGGTCCTGGGAAATTGTACATTTGTAATCTCTTCTTGCCACACGTCCTGAAGGGGCATTATTAGGAGCGCCTGGAACCGGCGATAGCATTTAACTGGGCAAACCGCTGGGCTTGAAGTTTTACCAGAGTTCATATCTTTGAGAGCAAGTGTGTTTTCATCCTGCGTGAGAGGTTGATTAAGCGCAAGATGATTGCTTGAGCAGAGCTGCTGTAGGGGAAGATCCCTAATAAGCAACAGAGACTTCCTGCAGGGGGCACTCAAATGCAGCATACAGTGAGTGGCAAATCTTTCAAATTCAGCTGCAATATCTGTTGGCCTAGACAGTCTTTCCCCGGTCTTCTACCATGGACAAAATAAATTGGGAGGCTTTGTATTTCGTTGCTAGCCAGTATAATAATTTGACAAATTTATCACCCCACCCAGCCTTTGCGGTCCTCCTTGACAGACAGTTGTCGGACAGACGCCTTCTCTATAGCCATGCGGGGCTGCACCTGTTCAGTTGGATGACCCTTGGTATCGTGCTCTAAGGCCATAATGCTGGCCTCCAAGTCTGTTATCTGTTGATATTTCTCCCTCTCTTTACCCCTTAAATAGGATCTAGCTATTTTCCATAGCTTGGCTTTTCTGGCTGTTCACAGTGTACCAGATGAGACTACTGTCTTTATTGAGCTTAAAGTAGGATTTAAGTTCACGGGCAAGAAAATGTGTGTATTGTTTATTTGTTGGCCACCATGTGTTGAGTATCCAGATCGGGCAAGGCCCTTCTCCAAAAGAGCCGTAAAAGTGTTACAGGGGCATGAGTGGTGATATTCTGAGCTAAAATAAGGGAGCCAGACATCTGGACCAAATCGGCGGCAGGAAGTAGTAGGTCAATACGAGACATAGTTTTATGTGCAGCTGACAAAATGGGTATATGACCCAGAATGGGGAGACGTATCCTTATGCGTCACAAAGGCCCAAGCCATCGCCTCAATTCTATATTCCCCTTTTATGACCACCTCCCGACCACCGGTGCCCTGTAGAGTCAACCTTTGGATTCAGACCGCCATTAAAGATGCCCCATATTATTGTGACTCCCTGGAGTAAATGCCGTACCACATTTTTAAGCCACTCTAGTGTGACCTTAACCAAGCAAGGAGGAACACTGGGAAGATGGTAGGGGCAGCCTTCAAGAGAACCTTCAACCACAATGTAACTGCCCAGAAAGTCTGGCGTCACCTGGGGGACAACCAGAGGGAATCGCCTATGAAAGAGGATCAGTGTGCCCGGCAGGGTACACCCTATGATTCCCATACTAAGCTACATGGGAGCATTTGTTGCTTAATAAATGGGTTTCTTGTATCAGTAAGACAGCTGGGGCGTGGTATTTTGAGAAGCAGAGGACTTATCCTCACTTAACCCGGTCATTTAGACAATTGAAATACCAGGTCATGATTGGGAACTCATACATGGCATCAAGTGTTCATTGTGGGCTCATATGACAATGATTCATGGTCCAATGGGGTTTGTGATGTCTGTCTGTGGAATGTCAAAGTCACAGATGTTGTGTTGTGTAGGAACGTCTTAAAAACAAAACAATCCACGCAAGTAAACTTACAGCCCAAGTGAGCTAACACATGTAACCCCCCCCCTCCCCCCCCCCCCCCCACTCCGACAACCCTACTCTCCACACTTCCTCCCAGAAGCATCTGACACCCTCCCAATAAAAACTAGATGCGTGTTCCACTAGAGTTTTCCGGTGTAACCTGCGCCAGAGCATCGTTACTAAGGATATATTGGTGCTGAGGACTGATATCCTCAGAGTCCGAGAAGGCTCTGTCCTCATAATCCTTTGCCGTCATCTGCGGGAACTTAGCTCTCCATCCGGCCCGAGACTTTTTGTGAGTCTGATAATCTCGAAGGGAAAGTTTGACTGCTTCCGATAAGTCGTTGCTCCGTCACCCAGTCCCATGCATCTTCGAGTGTATCCAAGAAAAAGGACTGGAATCATGAATCACTTTAAGTTTTGCTGGGTACATGTGTTTAAGTTTGAGAGCCTTGAATTTCTGCTTAACTTTGCCATATGATTTCAGCAACTTTTGTACTTGCCGAGTATAGTCAGGGAAAATCAATATCCAATGCGATTGAACGAAAAGCTCCTTCACTCTGCAAACTTCCTGAATAATCATGTCTCTGTCTTTATAGTTTAGTGTCTGCGCTATAAGGGGGTGTCGAGAGGGCCCAGGGGGAGGTTTCTGTGTCAGGGACCGATTGGCACGGTCAGTGGTAAAGCAGATTGAGACCCAGCCCGTAGGCATCTATGATGTGATCCATTGCTTGAGGAAGATGCCAAGAGCACGGCCCTTCACTACTGCAGGCAATTCAAAAAATCAAAGATTGAAACGTTGTGCCCTATTTTCGGCACCTTCCACATGATTCTCCAAAGCCTTTGAGGTTGCTGAGAGACCATGGATGTAAGTTCTGCCCTGTATCTTCATTGGCAGTAGGCCCCAGCTTTCTTGCACCTCTGGGTCGTTATAGGGGGCAGCACGAGCAGCTGAAGGCTAAACCGTGATGCCAGTTGGAACATGTTTGGGGATGTGTGCGCAATTGACCATAGGATTCGGCAGTCCCCATAGCAAGTAATGCGAGAGATAGTATTAGTCTTAAATGGCACAGGGCGCCACCTCACAGCTTCTCGCCTGGCGGCCCACCCAGCTTAGGACATCACAAGCAGCACTAGAATGAGACACTGTAAGAATTTGGGTTATTGGTTAAGGGAGTGGAAGTCCCACTTGGGCAACAATCACAGTCCTTTCCAGGGTGAGCACAAAAGTCACTAAATTAACCTGTGCTTAACCCTCTGGTAGCTCCGCAAAAAAGTAGTCAGACTTAACTTCGAGGAATGATGTAGAGTATTTTTGCAGCACTCAGCCAGTAATAAAGTGAAAACACAAGAACAATCCCAAAGCAAATTCAATCCAGTCAGTAAAACTGGAGTAATTAATTTTGAAATGTATTAATGCAAAATAGTGCCTAAAAGATCAAAGCACAAACCGCAGGTATCTGGTTGTGCGAGACCAGGGCAAAGACAAAAGTTAAGGCTGGCCACTATGAAGCGCTGGTCAGACATAAAAGGTAGCTTGGGCTCATTTCGGCTTACCTTTGTACTCAGATGAAATTTTTAAGAACAGTTTCTGAGAAGGTAGAGTACAGCAATTATCTTCTGAAAGATGCCCATCCTTGTCATGACAAAAGGCCTGCCACTGTGCAGCAACATGCGTGTAGCATTTGTTGATACTTTTGATCCTTTTGAGCTAGAAACAATTTGTTTGGTTGAAATCTGCAAATTTTGTAGATGTTCGATTATGTGGCAAGTGCAATAAATCCATAGTTAGGCAGAAAACACCGCAGCCACACAATCCCATAATTTCAACGACCTTAACTATGACTATCAGCCATTCCTCCTTTTTCAGCTAATAGCATATTGCATTGTGGGGCTTGTATTTTTGCCTTAACACTTTACATTCTGAAGCTTTGAACCCATAAATAAAGTGATGTTGGCCAAAATGCCAGAACTGCCTGAAAGTGTTATACATGACATGGTGCTACTTTTCAGGTATTTTTTTAAATGTTACAAAGTAATGTACTCAACTTCAAAATCGGCTTGTTTCATACATAAAACAAACTCTGTCCATTATTTTGTGAGGGTTATCTCTTTCATTCACATCACGTATTAGCAAGCCAAATTGTTTTTTCTTTTGTGTTGTGGAAAGTTTTATGCTGAGCTTCACAACACAAAATGGTACAAAATGGACAGTAGCAGAGCATCTTTTACTTATGTTAAAAATAAGTAAAGGGCATGTGGCTGTAGCAGAAGGAACATCACAAGATTCCCTCGCCCATACAGAACAGGGTCAACACAGGTACATAACATACTAATTAGGCAGGAAGAGAAATTAAAGGACTGGTGTACACTTTCCATAAACACACATAAACATACAACATGATCAACACGTGTATGAAAGAGCCAAACCTCTAATAGAATTACCATACATTCATGTACTCGTATAAGATGATGAAACCTACTAACTAGTGTATTTTGGTTCATCTGTGGTTTCCACCACTAGCATCATCCAAGAGTACTAATTCAGTTATTTGTACAGTCTCATAGTTATGAGTACATTTTTGTCGGGTTAGTCTCTTATTTCATCATTTATGTTTCCTCGTTGTTAAACTCTTTCAAAATTGTGTGACTAGTGTCTCCATGCCGCAAGATTAAAAACACAGGGTGGGACAACAGACTCTGCTTCTGTTTTCCGTCAACCTGTTTTGATGCTTGAATAGTGCCCCTTTGGGATAGAAACTTCCGTAGGACTACAGGCGTTTCACAGCAAATATTGTGGAAAAATCTCTGTGTATAGGGAATACTTTGCAGGTGCATTCTATATATCCTGTTTTCTTCATAAGCACCATCATTCAGCAGTCGAAACACTCCTCTTCACAGAACAGGTACACCGTGAGCAGAAATAATGCAAGCTTTCCTCCTGTAGAGGATAAACCTAGGTATGGCATCAGCAGTGCAAGTTTTTCCCCTTCACAGGGCGCAAACCAATCAGGCAGCAGCAGTGCAAGTGTTGATTCTTCAAAGAATTGGTACAGGATAGCAGTATGCTAGAACTGTCAGCCTTAGGGTGGTCTTCCCCAAACTGTTTTCCTGTTTTACATCACTTTTTGCTGATCTGTTTTTCTAATAGGTTAACAATGGGGATTCCATAATACATTTATTAAGTGTAATTCATGATTGAGAAGGGGTAGAATAGTCATGTGTGGTACCCATGGACTACTTGTAATGATATATCCTCTTTAATGGTAAAGTTGGATTTAGGATTAAAACTTTGAGTGCTACTTTTAGAAAGCTATACCAAAGGGGGATGATGGACGGAGAGTTTGAGCAAATCAAACACTCATCCCCAGTCAACTGATCTGGGTTTAATCCATCATCATTCTTTAGCTCACTCCACCAAAGAATGATGGATTTAACCCAGAACTTTTGACTGGGGTGAATGTTTTGATTTGTTCTGCATTCCGTCCATCAATTGTGAGTCTTTTGCTTTCTCGCCCTAAGTGCGCCAGGTATGCCCAGACGTGGGTCCTGGACTCACTGTGCCACTGGAACCAAGCTATCCTGGCTGAAGAGGGGTGAAACCCCGAAACCGATCTTAGGATGCTTGTTTCCGGTCCAGGGAGGACCTGGCTTTGCAGTTCGGGCTGGACTGTTCCCATGAGGCACAGGGTCAAGACTGATTTGCATATGGCCAGGTCTAAACTGGGGTGGCATGGTGAGCAAAAGAATGATGGATTTAACCCAGATCTTTTGACTGGGATGAATGTTTTGATTTGTTCTGCATTCCTTCCATCAATTGTGTGTCTTTTACTTTTAGAAAGCTGGCATTTTTATGGTCTTAACCCCTGTGTGCCTCTACCTGTCTCCAGTACACGTGTTGGTTGGGTGACTAATGGACTTTGTGCATTCCCTTTAGAGAGTCACACCCAAAGGGAGCTGAAGTGTGCCTGATTGGCCATTAACATCTTGATGAGTCATTAACATCTTGATGGGTTCCTGGACAGGATGGGAGGGAGGAGCCGACACGTGCACCTTAATAGGGCTGTGCCTGTCCCCACACAGAGCTGCATACCCCCTTGAAATGTGCCTGGAGCCAGGGCAGGAAAGCGAGGACCTGTGTGCACTTCAGAGCCACTCTTTGAAGTCTCCCCCACTTCAAAGACACCATTGGGTATAACAACTGGACTTCTGACCCCAACAAATCAGTACACCTTTGGACCTGTGGATACTCTGCTAGGAGGAAGGACTGCTGTGCTGCTAAAGAACTGCTACTCTGCTGGATTGCTGCTCTGAAAGAACTGTTTGCCTGACCTGTCCGCTGCCTTCTCTGCCTGGGTGTGAAATACTGGACCTACACCTCTTAAACCCAGAGTGACTCCAATGGCTTGTCTGCTTGCCTCATGTTCTGCAGTCTCAGAGACATCAGACTGCCTGCAACTTTCCAATCAGCACCTGGACTCTGCCATCTGTTAGTCCAACCATGCCAAGTGGTGCAAATCCTGTCCTCGACCCTTCTAAGTGCGTTTTCATGTGCTGCAGTATCAAAATTCACTCAGTCTTGACGTTGCACTGGTCGGAACCAACACATTTCCTTTGACGCCGACGCGTAGCTGCTCCTAGGACATCTCATCGCCGGCAGCTTGGCGTAGACTCATTACCTTCATCACCCAGGGTTCGACGCTAGCATATAACCCAACTGTTCGACACAGAGCTGACGCATCGCCTACAATCCTTTGGATCGACGCTGACACATCGTCTCTGACCACTTCTCAACATCCTCGATGTTGACGCTTCCTCCATGAAGGTACTGTTTTCAGTGGGGCCTGCATGGCTCCTGTATCCGGGTCGCTCTCCATCGCGGTCGACTTTTCAGATTTGACCCAGTCCAACGCGACCAGATAGCCTAAATTGGTGCTTTAAGTTTCTAAGCAATATATTCCAAGATATTCTTTCAAAAATCCTAACTCCAGTTCTACTTATTGAGTTTTTGTCTTCTTGGTCTTGTTTTGTTCAATGCATCAAGCTCTATTTATCTAACTATGTGTGGATTATTATTGTGTGTTTTTTTTTCACTGTTTTACTGTAGTACATTTTGCACCAATAACTTACAAATTGCCTATTAAGTTAAGCCTGGCTGCTCTGGGACAAGCTACCAGATGGTGAGCACAGGTAATTGAGGGTGTCTCTCCAGCTTACCCTGAGTAGGATTGTGGTTTCCGCTTGGACAGAGTGCATGCCTTTGCCAACCAGAAACCCAATTTCTAAAGCAGTAGCAAAGCAAGCTTCCTACTCTCACAGAAGGCATCAAGTGCAAATTTTCATTCCCAGCAGAATAGATCCAACAGGGCAGGTTGGTACAAGCTTTTATTGCTTACAGAATATACAGTTAAGGCATGAGTAACATGCAGGTTAGAGACAAATCTCTGAATTGAGTGCTTGACGACCTGAGGAGAATCTATAGGTGGATGAGTGAGTGTCTGAGTTTTGAAACCAAACTCACTTAGGTGATTTCCATGTCAACATCCTAAAAATCCCAAGTTCTCATACATATTGAGAAGTAGCCGTTACATCATAGATCATTGTTATTTAAAGCAGCCCAGCCACAGCCTAAGTAATTGTGCTCTATACAGGCGGCAACCTCTGGTTTTGAATGTGTGCATATCAGGTACTGTGCAATCCCAGCCTCAGTGCTGTATCTCTTCAAATGTTGAGGGCCACCAGTGCCTCCCGCAGCCCACATAAATGACAGGCTTAGTTCCATACCACCAGCCTTAGAGTAGCTCCATCAGACATGACCATACTTGAGTCATTGATGCAGTAGTCCAGGGGCAGTTTGAACAGTGCTAGGAGCCGCCAGCCTTGCAAGATAATGTAGGGTGATGTGGTTACCCTCATGGGCCTCAGCAGGGCATGTCCTCTGCCTTGCTCTGTTAGGTCACACCCCTCATATATATATATCACAAATATTGATACTTGTATCTATTATTCTACAGTTCTTATGTATTACAAACACTTGTTTACTCTCTGCTTCCTTGAGAACTTCTTCCTATATTTACTCCAATCGCCCCACCCTAGACGTCTTTTGCTTGAGGATGGGGGGTAGGGATCTGATTCATTATTCATTTTGGATTCCTACTCCCTCTACTATCATGTTCCCTCCTGTTTTTTTTTTCATTGAATTTCATTATTTTGTATTTGTCATCCTATTCGTTTTGTACTTTTAATCCTTCATTATGCTTATGTTTCATTCTTTTTTCTAGAGATGATTGTCCTGCTTTCCTGCTCTATCCCTATTTTTAGCCTGGGAGATTTTAATTTACAGCTTTCTAATATTTCCCATGTTTCTTCTCTAGAAATCATTGTCTTTTGATTTGTCACTTCTTCCTTCTCCTGCTCACTGTCATGGATGAACTCTCAATCTTATTGTAGCTTCTTCTCCTCCTCTATTTCTTCTATTTAGTTATCTTACACACTCTCCTCATGATCCGTATGATCCTTTTTTCTACATCATTCATTTGGTCTTTTCCTTCTTGTACTTTGGGGTCTTCTAAACCCACATTCAATTTTTGTTAAATTCTATCTGATATTTCTCCATCTCATCTGGTCTCAGGTACTCATTCTACTTTAATCACTGTAGCTCATTTCTAAACTCTCTCTTCAAAGGATGCTTCCACTCTTCTTTCTAATACACTTCCTAACGTACCCCTCTGAGACTCTTCAAACCTACTAAGTCCAGACTTGCTCTGGTCTATCTAGTCTGTGCTGCTCTTCTTGTCACTTCAATTCCTTTTAGTGCAAGCATAAATCCCTTTACTATTTCTCCCGGGATTTACCTGTTCAAGATTGCTACACGTTCAGATAGAAAGCTGGGTAAGAATCTTTTTTCCAGTCACTGGTCAAACATCATGACAAATTACATCTGTGCACTTCACTTAACCATTTGTAGTCCCTATGACTGCCTTACAGTTCTACGTGCTGATGATTTTGCCAGTGGTGACTCCTCTGCTAAGGTGGAGGAGCGTTGCCCCACTTCCTTGAAGCAGTAAAGAAAGGAAAAAATAAAATTATAATAACGTAATGTTATTATCATTTTATTTTGTCCTCCTGCTGCAGCAGCTGTACGTGATGGGGTGGGGCTACAGACCAGGTGAGGAGTGGTAGAAACCTCCTAAGTGCGTAATGAGTGTTTGGCAGGCCTTCTCGGGCCACCCAAAACAGTCATCGGCACTTTCCCTGTTCTCCATGCAGGCTGTATTACAGCCTGCATGGAGAACATGCCCAGGCCCCCAGTACCTGGCTGAGTGCCGAACCACGGCGCTTAGACCAATCACGTTGTTATTGGTCTCGGGAGCCTGGGTGGTCAGGGGAGCCTGGCTGTACTTTCTGTTCCCAGTCTGACGGAGGAGAGCAGGAGCAGAGACGCGGGACCCGTCGTCAAGGTAAGTATTTATTTATTTTTGTTTATTTCCAGCCCCCCACCCCCCCCCCCCCCACCCCCCCCACTCCTCACCCTTGCCTAGTCACCCGCGAGCCGTGCCGGCCGCCTCTGGACTTTGCAACTCTAGCTCTGGGGGGGCAAAAATGTGTACTTCCTGTTTTTGGCTTCTTTTTGTTCGTGCTTCTCTATCCTCTTCTTCCTCATCTTTTCTTTCTTCTTCTTTTTTCCAAACTTTTCAGCTTTTACCCGTTTCTGAGACAGAAGTTCTGACTTTCCTGAGTAGAGCAAAAGCTCTACAGAGAAGGCTCTTTTTCTTCTACCTTCTCCCATGGTGGAATCTAATTCCTTAACCTGTTCGCCTATTTAATACCTCACTTTTGTCTGAAGTTTTCCCTGCCTCTTTAAAATCTGCTTCTGTTTTTCCATTTTCTTAAACAGACTTCATTGGGTCCCTCTAATTTATCTAACCAATGCCACATTTCTCTACTTCTTTATCTCTAAAATGGCCAAACATTTGTTTTACATCTACAGCCTAAACAAACTTCTCCAGTTCTGGATTTTGTCAGGTTTGCCTCAAGAAGACTGCTTTTCTTCCAGATGTTAGTTTTCTTCACAACTCTGAACACAACAAACTTTCTTCTATTTTTACTATGGTAGATCACACAATCTTGTGAACTTTCTGCTTGCTGTAGGTATCTCCCGTACTACTCTTGACTGGATTCACTCTTACTTGTCAGAATGCGCATTGTTAGTTTCCTGGAATTGTCTGTATCCAATCCCTGCCATGCTTCATCATGACCCGCTTATAGTTGTGCTATTCACACTACTTACAGATTGGCCATTGTGTCTAGAGAAAATCATCATATCACAACACACCTTTCGTAATCAGACTTAAGGGGCTCCCACAGAAGTAAGAATATTTCTTAAAGTTGTACATGGTGAACTATCTGTTGCACTTGACCATCTCAGGTGGTCAGCACTCCACCCAGAGTTCAGGCATTCTTCTGCAAGAAGCCCCAGCTTCTAAGAGAGAAAGAACATCAAAACTATAGGTTCGAGGCATATGAGCTGCAGATTACACACTTTTGCATAGATCGCCATCTGGTGTTGGGCCCGGATGTTTGCAGTTTGTTTCTCCTCTTGGAAAGTCTTTGGAAGTCACGAGGTCGGTGACTCCTCCCTTGGATCGTATTGCGCATGGGCTTCGGCTCCATCCTCAGATTGTTTTTTTCCGCCATCGGGCTCGGATGTAATACTTTGCGCTCCGGTTCCGAACTTTTCCAGTTCGACGATCGAAGCAGAATCCTCGCTCATCGCGGTATTGTTCAGATCCTGACCTCCTCAATCACCTTCTCTTCGCCACACCTTCGATTCCAGGAGTCGACGGCGGCCTTCGGGCCTATCCAAGCTCCGGTCCCGGCTGATGGAAAGAACTCCATTCAAGAAGTGCCCTCGATGTGGGTCCAAATTCCCCCACACCGATCTTTATGAGGTGTGCAACCTCTGCCTCTCCCCGGAACACGAGGCTCGAGACTGTCCCGCCTGCAAGTCTTACAGAGCCAAAAAGACTATTTGAGATCGAAGGGCCAGACGAAACATGGCGCACTCCTCGACCTCCGTTCCTGTCGACATCTTCGGGGACGACATCGAAGCTCCGGGACAGCAGCACACCGAAGAGGACCTCGTCAGTGCTTCCGAAGCCGACGACTCGGATGTGGAGGACATCACCCCGGCGCAGAGGGTCGTGAGTAAAATACCCCATCCCACACCCGCGCCGACACCCAAAAAGGCTACGGTCACGCCTTCGCCTCCGGGCCTAGGCAAGACCAAAGACACTGCTTCGAACACCCCACCTTCGGGCCCGGTGAATAAGCCTAATAAGCCTTCCGGTGGCTCGGGCTCGAGCCAGCCTGCCAGCGGTGCCGATAAACACACTTCGGCACCGAAAAAGAGACCGGCCTCTACCTCAGCACCGAGCTCCGCACCAAAGCCCTCGGTGTCGAAACCCAGTCTCTCGGTACCGACCAAACATCATAAGGCCCTCGGCACCGACACTCCCGCGCCGAAGCCTGCCTCGGCGCCGACCCAAAAATCGGAGGTATCAAAAAAGCACGGCACGGGCAAGCCTAAAAAGCCATTGGCCCCGAAACCTTCGGCGCCGACCGAACAACCATTGTCTCAAGAACTGTTTACACCGGATCCTTTGCAAAAGACACTTACCAAGGATCCAAAAACTGGACATTTGGCACTTTCTTCTAAAAAGAGACATTTAGACAAACCAGCTCCGCCTCCGCCTCCAAAGAGGAAAGACTGTGCTACCTCCCCTTTCAGAGTGCCTTCCCCACCTCCTCCACCCTCTGCACCTACGCCCCCTCCGCCTTCTCCACCCCTGCCTCATCGCTCTCCGACCCCGTTTCCAGACCATGATGATAAGGGGGACCCATACTACGATCCAGGGGATGTGCCACAAGACCCCACCCCTACAGGATCGCCAGACCCATGGGACAATTATAATAATCCAGACATTCCAGATGTCCCACAAGATTACCTTTATCCATCCAGGCCATCTCCACCAGAAGACTCATTAGGTTTTCACCACCTACTTCAGAGGGCGGCACATTATCACGGGGTAGAGCTACACACTGACCCGGTAGAGGAAGATTTCCTCCTCCGACACCTTTGATACCGCACATAGGTCTACTTCTATACTACCTATGCTCAAAGGGGTAATAAAACATGCGCCAGAGGTTTTTAAAGACCCAGTCAGGGCTAGGGTCATTAACTCATGCATAGAGAAGAAGTATAAAGCTGCCCCCACAGATCCTGCCTACATCAAAGGTCCAGCGCCACTGGATTCCCTAGTGGTATCCACTGCACGGAAGAGGTCAAACTCCCAGGCGTCAGGCGAAGCACCACCACCTGACAAAGAGTCAAAGCTACTAGACGCGTCAGGAAAGCACACTGCGTCACAGGCAGCCAATATATGGCGTATCGCCAACACTCGAGCGCTATTGGCCAGATACGACAGAGCACATTATGATGAACTAGAAACCATCATGCACCATCTCCCAGAAAAATACAGAAATAGGGCCAATGAATTAATTCAAGAGGGTAAGACCATAACTAACACCTCTATACGCTGTGCCTTAGACTCAGCAGACACAGCCTCCAGGGCCATTAACACTAGCGTCCTCCTCCTCCGTCGTCATGCTTGGCTGAGAGTTTCAGGCTTTAAGCCTGAGGTACAAGCCTCCATATTAAATCATCCATTTGATCAAGAACATCTATTCGGTCCAAAGGTAGATGAGGCCCTCGAAGATGAAGAAGGACACAGACACGGCTAAATCTATGGGAGCCCTGCAGTCACACCCTCCTAGGCGCTCCTTTCGCCGCTCTTCCTTTCGGGGCACGGGCAGAGCTTACTCCTCAGCTAGCGCGTCCACTTCCTACAAATCCCCTGCTCAATCCACCTTCACAAGGGGTTATCAAAGAGGCGGCTTTAGAGGCAATAACAATAAAGGCAGAGACAAAACAAATACCGCCCGCTCTGCCACACCGCCCACCCAGTGACTTCCCCCTGCTCCCTCCAGAACATCCCACTCCGGTCGGGGGCAGGCTACAAAATTTCCTTCACGTCTGGGAGTCCATCACATCAGACAGATGGGTGCCTCAAATTATTCGTTCGGGGTACTGCCTAGAATTGACATCTAGTCCACCACACTGGACTTGAAAGACGCAAACTTTCACATTCCGGTACACCATGCTCACAGAAAGTACCTCAGATTTGTAGTGGACGGGCAACACTACCAGTTCAAGGTGCTCCCATTCGGAGTCACAACAGCACCACGGGTATTCACCAAGTGCCTAGCGGTAGTGGCGGCACAACACAGAAGACAGCACATTCACGTCTTCCCATATTTGGACGATTGGCTAATAAAAGCCACGTCCTACAACCAATGTGTACATCACACCGCCACTACAATCCAACTACTTCACCAGCTAAGCTTCACAGTCAACCACCAAAAGTCCCAGCTAATACCATCCCACACAAAGCAATACCTCGGTGCCACCATAGACACCTCAAAAGCCATAGCCTACCCCAATCCTGCCAGGATTGCAAGCATTCAGGCTTTGCGTCAAAGATTCATACCTCAACACTCTCTCCCAGCAAGAGTGTTTATGCAACTGATAGGGATGATGGCCTCTTGCTTTTTCATAGTGCCTCATGCAAGACTCCAGATGCGTCCACTCCAAGAGTGCTTAGCGCGCCAATGGAACCAGGCCCAGGGGCAACTGACAGATCTAGTGTTGGTAGACGGTCGCACCCATCGCTCTCTGCAGTGGTGGAGCACCACAAATCTTTCCAGAGGTCGACCGTTCCTGGACCCGGTTCCACAAATAATCCTAACAGACGCATCGCTCTCCGGCTGGGGAGCTCATCTACCACACCTCACAGTGCAGGGCACATGGACGCCGCAACAAAAGTTACTCCATATCAACCATCTGGAGTTACTCTTTCTAGCCCTAAAATCCTTTCAGACACACATTTTAGGCAAGGCAGTCCTTATTCGCACAGACAACATGACGGCCATGTACTACATTCAAAAACAAGGCGGCACACACTCTCCACAGCTCTTTCAACTAGCACAGAGCATATGGAGATGGGCAATTCCACACAAAATCTTTCTGCTAGCCCAACATGTCCCAGGAGTCCAAAACACTATGGCAGATCTGCTCAGCAGACAGACGCAGCAAATCCACGAGTGGGAACTTCACCCGCAGGTTCTTCACCCGTTCTTTTAGATGTGGGGGCATCCACAGATAGACCTATTCGCCACCCACGAAAACAAAAAATGCCCAAGCTTCGCCGCCAGATACCCACACCCATTGTCCAAAGGCAATGCGATATGGATGAACTGGTCAGGCAAATTTGCGTACGCCTTTCCACCTCTCCCACTAATTCCATTAGTGGTGCGAAAGCTACAGCAGCACTCCCTCACACTGATTCTAGTAGCTCCAACATGGGCCAGACAACCGTGGTACACCACGCTGCTGGAATTCTCGGTAGTGCCACACCAAAAGTTACACCTCTCACCATGCCTCCTAACCCAGAACCATGGAGAGATCAGACACCCGGACCCAGCTCAGCTCAATCTTGCGATCTGGCTCCTGAGATCCTAGAATTCGGATACCTTAACCTTCCTCCCGACTGTATGAACGTCGTCAGAGAAGCTAGACATCCTACCACTAGAGCCTGCTATGCTGCCAAGTCGAAAAGATTTGTTGTTTATTGCCATAACAACACAATCAACCCTCTAGACGCATCTATACAGCACATCATATGCTACTTCTACAAAGGTGTAACCTAGCATATACATCCATTCGGCTACACCTCGCAGGAATTGCCGCTTACCTAAAAAACAGACAGCACCTATCACTTTTCAGAGTGCCTGCCATTAAAGCCTTCATGGAAGGCCTCAAACGGATAATTCCCCCCAGAATACCACCCTCACCTGTGTGGAATTTAAATATAGTTCTCACATGGGACCGCCTTTCGAACCTTTGCATAAATGCGAACTGCAATTTCTCACATGGAAAACAGCTTTCCTTGTAGCCATCACTTCCCTTAGAAGGGTCAGTGAGCTACAAGCACTTACTATACAAGAACCTTTTCTCCAAATGCACCCGAACAAGGTTGTCCTCCGTACCAACCCAAAATTCCTACCCAAAGTCATTTCACCCTTTCATCTAAATCAATCGGTAGAATTACCGGGTTTTTTCTCGCAACCTCAAACTGTTGCAGAAAGGGCTCTACACACACTGGATGTTAAAAGAGCCTTACTTTACTATATCCAGAGAACACAACCTTTCAGAAAGACAAAACAACTGTTTGTCTCCTTCTCTCCACCACATAAAGGCAACCCCATCTCTAAATCAGGGATAGCTAGGTGGATTGTAAAATGCATACAAATTTGCTACCACAAAGCAAAACGCACGCAATCTGTTTCCCCTAAAGCCCACTCTACAAGAAAGATAGGGGCTTCTATGGCTTTTCTAGGTAACATCCCATTAGATGATATCTGCAAAGCAGCTACATGGTCAACACCGCACACTTTAACTAAACATTACTGTGTAGATGTGCAAACCAAGCAACAAGCTAGTGTGGGCCAGGCTGTACTAAAAACACTATTTCAAACCACTGCAACAGATACCGGTGGTCGCCGCTAGGGTTGGGAACTGCTATATAGTCTATGCAAAAGTGTGTAATCTGCAGCTCATATGCCTCAAACGGAATATGCTACTTACCAGTATGCATCTGTTCTTGGCATGTAGAGATGCAGATCTACACACGCCCACCCGGCTACCTGTATCTGTTCCAGTCTATATTATTTAGATACAACACACATGGGTTTCTTCACTGTTATTACTACGCTCCATCTTTCCCTGTTGGCGAAAAACAATCTGAGGATGGAGCCGAAGCCCATGCGCAATACGATCCAAGGGAGGAGTCACCGACCTCGTGACTTCCAAAGATTTTCCAAGAGGAAAAACAAACTGCAAACAACCGGGCCCAACACCAGATGGCGATCTATGCAAAAGTGTGTAGATCTGCAGCTCTACATGCCGAGAACAGATGCATACTGATAAGTAGCATATTCCTTCTCTGAAAGTGGATCACTCCAAATCAGAATATTTTTATCATATGAAACTTTGAAAAAAATATAACTAGAGAGCCTGATGTGAAATCATTGTTTACTACTAGAGTGCTAGCCCATCCTAATACAGCTGATGCAATTTTCTTTAATATCTATATTTCCACGGACCAAAGGGCCAATCTTGGGCAATCAATGTTGTCTGCGGGGTTCAAAAACTCTTCTCCTGGAAGCCCCAGCATCTAAAAAATAAAGAAAATCTAAAGTATGTTGCCCAATAGTGCAGATTAGGCCTGGAACTCAATCTTCTCATCAGAGGGTTGTCTTCCTGTGACAACCTTCAAAATAGTGCTAAAGTGCTTGTGGTTGCAGCATAATTTTCTCCTGTAGTAGTAGCAGTTGATTCTAAGAAAACCGATGACAGTTGTGCTGGAACATACTTTTCAAGTGTAACTTTTTTTGTTGTATATAAGAAATATGCAAATGAACATTCCAGTCCATAAGATTCTCATAGAAATCTGGCAATCATTTCTCTAACTTGCCTTTACCTCATGAATGTAGTACTTTCTTTACCGTTGGTTGCAAGCCCAGTCTCTTAGAAGGATATACCATTCAATCTGAACAACTTCACACTAGTAGAATCCCAGCCTATCTGTTTGGGGCATCAAGAGCTGAAGTCTTCATTTGAGTGGGACCTTGCATGCATTTGAGAACCCTCAATGTGTATGTGGCCCGTTTGCTTTGATCCGGTTTCTGGCAGCAGATATTAGTTGGCAAGATTGTCACTTATGAATAAATATATAGGAGTATATCAGTTATTTATAACTGGTAAATAACACATTCAAACTGAAGACTCCCTCTTCCCAATGCTCAGTTTTGTCTGGTCAGCAAGAGAGGATGTCTGTCCTTATGATTTATTCACAGGAGATGCTTTTTCTGCCTTCATTAATCCTAATCCACCTCAGAGGGACTGCTTGGACTCCTGTGCCTGTGTTCCAGATCTACTTCCCTTGAATCGTACGTTTATTATGGGGTGTGGTCTAAACTGCCCTAGAATAACAAGTAAGTAACATTTTGGTTGTCTTTGGTAAGACGTTACATAAGGTTAGAAGTAATTGCCTCTGTTTTACTTTTAGTATTGCATGTTCAGTATTATGATCTTCGTCTTTACAAATCCTTGGTGGTTGCTTTCTTAGATAGATATTGGGAACCGTCTGATGCCTGCATTTAACACCCCATCCAAAATCCCCTACTCGGATGTAAACATTGGCCGTGGGACTGCCCACCCTCCTCGCTGGACTTCGGACAGCACTGTGGCGGAAGTGACCAGCATCCAGCTCGAATTCAGGGAGCTCGCACGCCTTACAGGAAACGAGAACTTCCAGGTAAGCCGCACTCGTGGTGTCTGTATTTTGTATTTATTTCTTGCAATGCAACACATGCCAGACCATAATGTAGCTAGTGCCGCGCTAACCGTTGACCTATTCTGATAGCTACACTCGGGCCTAGTACATTCTTTTCTACAGATGCAGTCCTGCATGCCTTGCTAGGGCAGCTTGCCTAATGAGGGTAACACACGGAGTTGCACGCCGATTTGCTTCTTGTCGAAAATTCCTCCCCTCACACTCCTGACTTGCGGATCCTTCCTCCTCATAACATCGACACTTTCATTCCTGACATCTACAGTCAGGCCCGGCTCCAGGAATTTTTATTTGGGTGGGCCACTGCGGGCTCGAGAAAATATATTACCTACTGGCGGTCGCCAGTAGGTAGTTATAGTTAGGACCATGTTTCCATAGGAAATCCGCAACATTCTATTTTGAATAACTTTGGCGCCGGTTGACGAATCCTCGCGAATTTTTCAAAATAGGTGGGGCGCTACGCTCCGCTCCTACCCTGAAAGTCTCGGGGGGATTCGTCAAGCGGGGGCTGAGGTAAAAGGGGGGTCCCAAAACGCGTTTTTCCCATGCATTTTTCCATAGGACCTTTAGACACAGCTACAGCCCGAACGGCTGAACAGAATTACTTGAAATTTGGCAGAGAGGTAGTCCTCAGGTCAAGGAAGTGCCTTTTGTAGGTTTGGTGTAAATCTGTTCAGTAGATTCTGAGAAAATAGCCTTTAAATCAATATATATATCTGAGCCAGCTTACGGTGCGCTTACCGTACGCGTACGGTGGCGTGCGCGAGCGCGATTCTGATTGGCTCTTAGATCTTAGTAAACATTCGAATCGGTCGAAACCAGGAAGCGGCGGCCGCCATTTTCTCTCTCGCTCTCTGAGTTGGGCAGCAAAAATGAAGCCAAAAAATGGCTAAAGAGGCAGTTTCGTCACATCCTAACCACCCAGCATTGATATAGGGGTCCCCAAACAACCCTCAAGCCCAAAAAAAAAAAATACGGTAAAAATTATAAAAAAAATAAATTATCCACATTCTCCCCACCCCGTGTGCAAATGGTGCCCGAAGGGCACCATTTGTGCATGGCATATTACACATATCAAATTAACAAAGAATACATTTCAAAAAGATGCGCATAATATGTCCCCCATGTGCGCACGGTGCCACCCCGTGTGCAAATGGTGCCCAAAGGGCACCATTTGTGCATGGCATATAACAACAATAAAATTAACAAAGAATACATTTCAAAAAGATGCGCATAATATGTCCCCCATGTGCGCACGGTGCGCGAAGCGCATCGTGCGTACATGGCCCATCCCGCATAATGTGGGCACGCGGTGCGCGCAGCGCACCGCGTGACCACGGTGTGTGCACGGCACTAACTGCGTAAAGTAGGCGCGCGGTGCGCGAAGCGCACCGCGTGCTCACTGTGGGCGCGCAACGCCACGAATGGCGTAAAGTAACTTAGCATTTAAAAAACCGTACAAATTCACTGAAAAAACCATAGGTTTCACACACGTTATAGTTGGGAATTAGCATTTAAAAAACCTTGCAAATTCACTGAAAAAACCATAGGTTTCACACATGTTATAGTTAGCTGGACATTTTACTGATAAAAAACCAATGAAATTCCCCCGTTATAGTTAGTGCAGGCAACTATAACTCACGCGACCGCAATCTTCTGCTGATGACATATGTGTCTTTATGAAAAAAAAATATTTGTAATATATGTATAGCTAAAAATTAATGGAAGAAGACATGGGCAAATAAGTGTCTAAATACAGTATTAGCATCAGCAGAGTATTGCGGTCGCGTGAGTTATAGTTGCCTGCACTAACTATAACGGGGGAATTTCATTGGTTTTTTATCAGTAAAATGTCCAGCTAACTATAACATGTGTGAAACCTATGGTTTTTTCAGTGAATTTGCAAGGTTTTTTAAATGCTAATTCCTAACTATAACGTGTGTGAAACCTATGGTTTTTTCAGTGAATATATATATATATATATATATATATATATATATATATATATATATATATATATATATATATATATATATATATATATATATATATATATATATATATATTCACTGAAAAAACCATAGGTTTCACACATGTTATAGTTAGCTGGACATTTTACTGATAAAAAACCAATGAAATTCCCCCGTTATAGTTACTGTAGGCAACTATAACTCACGCGACCGCAATCCTCTGCTGATGCTAATACTGTATTTAGACACTTATTTGCCCATATCTTCTTCCATTAAATTTTAGCTTTACATA
Source organism: Triturus cristatus (assembly GCF_964204655.1). Classification (NCBI taxonomy): domain Eukaryota; kingdom Metazoa; phylum Chordata; class Amphibia; order Caudata; family Salamandridae; genus Triturus; species Triturus cristatus. Next base: position 994,728,047 of record NC_140580.1, read on the forward strand.
TATTACAAATATTTTTTTTTCATAAAGACACATATGTCATCAGCAGAGGATTACGGTCGCGTGAGTTATAGTTGCCTACAGTAACTATAACGGGGGAATTTCATTGGTTTTTTATCAGTAAAATGTCCAGCTAACTATAACATGTGTGAAACCTATGGTTTTTTCAGTGAATTAGCAAGGTTTTTTAAATGCTATTTCCTAACTATAACGTGTGTGAAACCTATGGTTTTTTCAGTGAATTTGTACGGTTTTTTAAATGCTAAGTTACTTTACGCCATTTGTGGCGTGCGCGCCCACTTAACGCAGTTCGTTCCGTGCACGGTTTTTATCAACTTTAATAAGCCCTGTACATTTGGTGGCCTTCGGCCACCAAAAGCACAGAGGGTGAGGTCAATGTGGATAGTGTTTTTTTTATTTCGATTTTATAATTTCATGTTGCCAAAATTACGTTTTTTTTCTCTATTAATAAGCCCTGCACATTTGGTGGCCTGCGGCCACCAAAAGCACAGGGGGTGGGGTAAGTGTGGATAGTGTTTTTTTTATTTTTATTTTTTTACCGTAAGCGTACGGTAAGCGTACGGTAAGCGTACGGTAAGCGTACCCCGCGAAATTGCCGAAAAAAAAATAAAACCGTTTTTGCTCTTGGGGGATGTTTGGGGACTCCCTCAACATGACTATGTGGGAGGGAGTTGTCAAAACAGCCCCGTAACATGTTTTTGGCCATCATGTTTGATAAACAACACTCAGTGCGAGAGACAAAATGGCGGACGCCGCTTCCTGGTTTCGGCCGATTCGAATGTTTACTAAGATCTAAGAGCCAATCAGAATCGCGCTCGCGCACGCCACCGTAAGCTTACGGTAAGCGTACGGTAAGCGTACGGTAAGCGTACCGTAAGCGGGCTCAGATATATATATTGATTTAAAGGCTATTTTCTCAGAATCTACTGAACAGATTTACACCAAACCTACAAAAGGCACTTCCTTAACCTAGGGACTACCTCTCTGCCAAATTTCTAGTAATTCTGTTCAGCCGTTCGGGCTGTAGCTCGTTCTAAAGGTCCTATGGAAAAATGCATGGGAAAAACGCGTTTTGGGACCCCCCTTTTATCTCAGCCCCCGCTTGACGAATCCCCCCGAGACTTTCAGGGTAGGAGCGGAGCGTAGCGCCCCACCTATTTTGAGAAATGCGCGAGGATTCGTCGACCGGCGCCAAAGTTATTCAAAATAGAATGTTGAGGTTTTCCTATGGAAACGTGGTCCTAACTATAACTACCTACTGGCGACCGCCAGTAGGTAATATATATATATATATATATATATATATATATATATATATATATATATATATATACATACTACAGGTGGAGTTTGCATCGGAGCTCCCTGTGACTGTTTGAATTGTGACCTCTGAGGAAGAAGCGAATGCTTTGAAACGCGTCAGGTCTACATTAAAGTTTGCTTGCAAGAGAAGTTTGGCATGGTCATGTCCTTTTAACGATGCCGATGGTGATGCCTGTTTGGGAGTAACCGGCTGGTGCAAGTTGCCGTGAGTGCGCCCCCACATGCTTGGGCACTTTGAGGGATAATTTTACACACGGCAGTCCTGCCGTGGGGGGGCAGCAACGTCCGGAAAAAAGGAGGCCGCTGATCGGAACTTTTCCAATCGAGCATGCGGTACGACAACTTGGGACTAAACGAGACTATGGAAATTTCTCTGGGGCCCACTCAGGGTAAGATAATGAATGTAATAGGAACAGCTGCACAGGACCTACTATAGGTACAAAATGCTCCGATTGACTACATGTTCCAGAATGCAAAGCGCGCACTCAGCGCGTCCTACTTAAGGCGGAGTTTGCATCGGAGCTCCCTGTGACTGTTTGAATTGTGACCTCTGAGGAAGAAGCGAATGCTTTGAAACACGTCAGGTCTACATTAAAGTTTGCTTGCAAGAGAAGTTTGGCGTGGTCATGTCCTTTTAACGATGCCAATGGTGATGCCTGTTTGGGAGGAACTGGCTGGTGCAAGTTGCCGTGAGTGCGCCCCCACATGCTTGGGCACTTTGAGGGATAATGTGATATATATATATATATATATATATATATCCATCCTACTGGCAGTCGCCAGTAGGTAGTTATAGTTAGGACCTAGTTTCCATAGGCAACCCACAACATTCTATTTGGAATAACGTTGGCGTCGATTGATGAATCTTCGCGAAATATTCCAAACTTTTGCCCAGCTCCGGTCCGCTCCTATCCTGAAAATTTCACGGTGATTCGTCAAGCGGGGGCCGAGAAAAAAGGGGGGTCCCAAAACGCGTTTTCCCCATGCATTTTCCCAGAGGACCTGTTGACGCAGATACAGCCCAAAGTGCTGAACGGAATTACACCAAATTTGGCAAAGAGGTAGTCCTCAGTTCAGACTCGTGCCTTTTGCTTAAATAATGTAAATCCGTTCAGTAGTTCCTGAGAAAATCAAAAGTAAAATCACATATATAACTGGGCGGAGCCTAACCACACCTCATCGTGAGATCTGATTTGCTGTCAGCACTTCATCCAAGAAGTGTTGGCAGCCATCTTGGGTCCAATATACATGATAGCACCTCATTAAAAAGCATTGCAGTTAATAGAAGGTTTTAAGACTTTAGTTACATGTTAAATCATTTGTTGATGGTACCATACTCATTTTAGGAATTGTGGTGTGTTCTAAGGTGATTTTACCATGTGAAAAAGCCTTCTGCTGTGATATCATGAATCATGTTTGAGAGAGAACTATTTTCTCATGCTTTTCCCACAGAGGTTTGGAAGGTGATCTATAAGCTAAACTGAGAGCATATTTTCTGTAAATTCACATTATCTTTCTCAGTCATGTGAGAATGAAGTCTGACATTCTCAGTAAAACATGTACATCCAACAAGGGCAGAGACTGTCAGTTGATTCCTTTGTGTTCTACTGCAGCTTCCCAGAGTGTTCCAAAGAACAACTAGAGCGCTAACAGTCATACTTATGTCAAACGTATGGCACACCTGAAGCCATCTTGGTTGGAATACAGTGGTAAATCTTAAAACATTTAATTTAAAAAGGAACAAAATGAGGGGGTTCATTTTGCCATAGAAAGTATGATTAGTGCCGCAGAAAGAAACATGAGGGCACATTTTGAGTGATTTCTTAAGTCCTCTTCTATTTCTTTAAAAAATTATGACATGCAGACTGAAACATGCACTTTGAATACCAGCAGCAGACTTCCCTGGTGAGCAGTAGCTTTACTACAGTGATCTAATGAGCAACTAGAGTGCTAACATTCTGAATTTATGGCAAATGTGTGACACATCTGAATGCCTTCTTGATGGAATCAAAGTAAAAAAAGTATTTCCTACTGAGGAGACTGTAGTAAATGAGGAAATTAGGAAACATCATAACAAATAAGTCTCCCAAAATGGCCACCAGAGACAAAAGAGCCCAAATGTAGCCCAAATATCACCCAGATGTAGCCCAAGTATAGCCCAATGACAGAATGTCCCAGAGTGTTCTAACGAACATCTAGAGCGCTAACAGTCTTACTTATGACAAAAGTATGGCACACCTGAAGCCATCTTGATTGGAATAAAGTGGTAACAATTAAAACATTTAATTTACAAAGGAACAAAATGAGGGGGTTCATTTTGCCATAGAAATTATGATTAGTTCTGCAGAAAGAAAAATTAGGGCACATTTTGACTTCTCAAATCCTCTTCTATTTCATAAACAAATTCTGACATGCAGACTGAAACAAGCACTTTGAATACCAGCAGCAGACTTCCCTGGTGAGCAGTAGTTTTACTACAGTGATCTAATGAGCAACTAGAGTGCTAACATTCAGAATGTATGGCAAATGTGTGACCCATCTGAATGCCTTCTTGATGGAACCAAAATAAAAAACTGAAAGTATTCCCACTGAGGAGACTGCAGTAATTGAGGAAATTAGGAAACTTCATAACAAGTAAATCTCCCAAGATGGCCACCAGAGACAAAAGAGCCCAAATGTAGCCCAAATATCACCCAGATTTAGCACAAGTATAGCCCAATGACAGAATGTCCCAGAGTGTTCTTAAGAACAACTAGAGCGCTTACTGTCTTACTTATGACAAAAGTATGGCACACCTGAAGCCATCTTGATGGGAATAAACTGGTAACACTTAAAACATTTAATTTAAAAAGGAACACAACGAGGGGGTTCATTTTGCCATAGAAATTATGATTAGTGCTGAAGAAAGAAAAATTAGGGCCCATTTTGAGTGACTTCTCAAATCCTCTTTTATTTCATTAAAAAATTCTGATATGCCGACTGAAACATGCACTTTTAATACCAGCAGCAGACTTCCGTGGTGAGCAGTAGCTTTACTACAGTGATCTAATGAGCAACTAGAGTGCTAACATTCTGAATTTATGGCAAATGTGTGACATATCTGAATACCTTCTTGATGGAATCAAAGTAAAAAACTAAAAGCATTTCCTGCTGAGGAGACTGCAGTAAATGAGGAAATTAGGAAACTTCATAACAAATAAATCTCCCAAGATGGCCACCAGAGACAAAAGAGCCCAAATGCAGCACAAATATCACCCAGGTGTAGCCCACATGTAGCCCAATGACAGAAGTGTTCAAAACACTTTTTCTTTTGTGTATTTGCAGTTTTATATAGTGCAGACTTGTTAGGTATTGGAGTGCTTTACATGAGCATTGTTTACATCACACACGATCAAATTCATTTTGGTTGTAGACATGGGGAGATTAAGTGATTTGACCAGAATCACAGAATGTTGAGCTGAAGCAGAAACTCCAACCTGGTTCCCCAGTTGCAAAGTCTGCAGCTCTGGAAGTAACACCATATCCTCTCCCCTAGGTGCAACATTTAATCAAGTGGTCAACTGGATAAAAAAACATAAAGATAACAAATAATTTAAAAGTTCTTTGTCGCTATTTGAAAACTCAGAAAATATGTCCTCATTTTAGTTTTTTAGAGCACTAACCATACTTTTGATGCAAATAAGACCCTCTCATATATGTATTTTCTAAAGGAAATACTCTAGGTATTACAGTTTTGATTACATCAAGATGACGTCAGGCGTTCCACACTTTTGTAATAAATATAGAATGTTAGCAATCTAGTTGTTCATTGGGATACTGTTGAGAGGCAGAGGCCAGGGGCACGGACTCTGAAAATTGAAGGCAGGTAGGAGAGTGCAGAGGCAACAATTTGACCACACTGGGCAGGCAGGAAAGACAGTGGCAGCACAACAGACTATGGAGGGCAGTGGAAAGGGGGGCAGGGGCAACAAACCAACAATACAGGACTGGCAAGAGAGGCTGTGGCAATATAATAGACCATTGTGGGCGAAAGGAAGAGGCAGTGGTAGTACAACCATACATGCCAACAGACCCGTTTCAGCCAGGAAACGTCCAATGTTTTTAAGCTCAAATGGGCTTTATTTGATCTGTCTCCTGTCTACAATCTCCTCTTTTTCAATGTAACTCAAAGGGGAAAATCAATACCCCAGTTTTTTTTTCAAAATCTCCCTCTTACCAAGTTCAAAATGTTCGCAAGTATGGTACATTGGATCATGGTAGGCAGGAGGAATTGCGGTAGGGACATGGACTCGGATAATAGAGGACAGGAGGGACATGGAGAGGTGCACCAAACTGACCCTACAGGGCAGGCAACAGGGTTTGCAGCAGCACAATACACCACACAGCGCATGCGGGACGGGAGTGCAGCACAACAATCCATAGAAAGCAATAGGGAGGGAACAGGACCATGCACATGGAGAACAGAGAACAGAGGGGAAAGAGGCAATGGTAGCTAGCTGACCATAATGGACAGACAGGAGAGAAAGCTGCAGCATAACAGACCATAAAGGGCAGGAGGGACGGATCAGGGGCATTACAATGGAACAGACAAGCCAGGAGGGAGGGAATAGGGGTCTGCACATGGAAACAGAGGGTTGGGGGCAAGGGGGCAGAGCAGGAGCAGCAAGATGACCATGGAGGTCAGGCAGGATGGGCACTAGAAACAAGACACACCATGGAGAGCAACAATGAGACTATGGTGGCATACACACAGACCATGGAGGGAAGGTGGGAGGGGGTCAGGGGCAGCTAGCTGACCAGACAGGGAAGGTGGGAGGGGTCATGGCAGCACAGAAGACCATGCATAGCAAACGGGAGGGTTAGTGGCAGCACAATGGCTATGATGGGCAAGAAGGAGGGTGCAGGGGCATGCACAAAGGACCATGGAGGATAGAAGGGAGGGTCAGGACCTAGGCACAGACAAGAGAGTTCAGGGGAAGGGGGCCTCACAACAGACCGCGCTGGGCAGGCAGGAGGAGCAGTTGCAGCACAACAGACCAGGGAGGGCAGAAGGGTGTGGCAGTAAAATGGACCATGGAGGACAGGAGGAAGGGGATAGGGGCATGGCATGTGGACAGGCAGGGTAGAGGTGGCAGGGACAGGTTACAGTCATCTGACAATGCTAGGCAGGTGGGAGGGGAGTGGCAGCTCAACAGAACACTCTGAGTAGATAGGAGTGGCAGGTCCATGGAACATAGTGGGCAAAAAGGATGGAGCAGGGGCATGCACAACGACATCGGCGGGCAGGGGAAAGGAGAATAGGGGCAGCAAGCTAAGCACAGAGGCTAAGCAGGAGGTCAATGATGGGCCATAGAATTGGGCAATGGAGGGCAGGAGGAGTGGACTGGTACATCATGCTAAATGGAGGGCAGTGGCAGCACATCAGACCATGCATGGCAGGAGGGAGGAGGCTAGTCCATGGATTCAGACAACAGAGGATAGGGAGGAGGTGGATGGGGCAGCAAGCTAACTGTTCAGAAAAGGTGGGTATTAGGAACTTTGTTTTTAAAATGTGTGTCTGTGCGAACTACTTAAAATATGAACATAATCTCACTTTTATTCAGGAAGAAGAGGACGTTTGTGACTGTGACTCCGGGCTCACTTGGCAGAAACACCCCCTGACCCTCCACCCCCCATCGCAAAATGTAATGCCCGTGAAAAGGGTAGGTGGACGCAGTGTTATATAGAACATAGTCCTGAGAGCACGATTGTAAATGAAAACTAGATATAGTATATGGTATAAACTATGCACCAAAAAGTGTGATACAAGATGAACCTTGGCGTGAAATATAATATGCAATACATTGTGCGCAATGACAGATTCATTGGAGAGTGCGAGATAGAACAGGCACTAGCGCGTGCCATGCGATATGCGCCTTGGAGTGTAATATGCACAGGGCAGTGTTGTGTAACCTAACTAGTCTCTAAAGTTGTAATATAAAATATGTGCTGGGGAGTGTAACGTTGCATATGCACTGTGACAAAGATATGGATCCAAGATTGTAATATGTATGGCATAACGCTGTGCCTTATAACATAGGCATCGAGGAAGGCACGTTAGATGGGGCAATATAACCTGTGCGAAGGCAAGTGTGGCATGACATATTCACGGGGTGGTGTTACAGTGCACATGGGCTAGAGAGTGTCATAGCATACGCACTAGCTGGTGGAATACAACACAGAGGTGTGAGGCACTCGGCGGGCACTGGTGGGTGTAACACAGCATTGGGCTCAGCCAGGAACACGCTGTGACTCTCAAGTGAGGTTTGTCTCCTTTCCAGAGAGTAAAATAAAAAGTATTACACATCCGGCAGTGGATGTGTGTTTTATTAACCGTGAGGGGGGTTTCTTGCATAGTTTGGTCGAATTTTTGTCGAATCCCCTTTGAATGGCTTGGTGTGCGTGTATATTAAATGTGCCCGTCAATAGCTACCCATGTTTGTATAAATAAACGACAAGGGTGTCTACTTGGAGAGTACCCACCGGCGGGGGTGCCGGGATTAGGCACGGTAGGGCGTCACACGTCAGAGATTCACTAGCGGTGTAAATGTATTCCATGTGGATTCATTCTATGCCTAGTCGCCTTTTAATGAATATCACGCAAATCGTCATGGTGATAGGTACATACGGTTTGTCCAGCATGTCCTAGGTGTTTCTATAAATATATATTTTTTAAAAATAATAAAAAACAAAGGCTGTGTCGGGGGATGGGGTCCCCGGGGCCATAAGTGGCCTGAGGAGGGGGGCAACACAGCCCCCTCCTAAAGAATTAAAAAAAAAAAAAAAGGCCATGACATGGGGGTTGGGGTCCCCGGGGCCGATTAAGGCCTTGGGAGGGTCAAATTTATTTTTTTCAACAACAAAAAATTAGGGTGCAGGCCCTGGGGGATGGGGCCCCCAGGGCCAGTAAATTAGAAAAAGAAGAGGGGCCACTCACCCTCCTTCTTAAAAAAATAAAATAAATAAAAGACCGGCATCGCGCAGGAGGCCCTGCCCCCTCCTTGCAGCACTCACGCCCCCCTGGCCAATTGTAAGTTGGGGAATTAATACCCCTTCAATACTGAGGGTCCCCGAGGGCCAACTAGCCCAACAGGTATCTCCAGTATGCGCCAGGGAGCTGCGTTGCAGACCGGTGTTCTGAGGCCACGCCCCTTTTTGCACCTCTATGCAACGCAGCTCTGTGGCGCTTACTGGACGTACCTAGTGGGCTATTTTGCCCCTAGGGATCCTCAGGATTCAAGGGGACTTAATCTCCCAACTTAAAAAACGGCCACAGGGTGTGTTTACACAGTGGAGAAGGGAGGGGACGGGGCCTGAGCTGACGTGTGCAAACACGCCCTATGGCACGTTTTAAGTTGGGGAAATAATTCCCCTTCAATCCTGAGGGCCCTTGGGGGCTAACTAGCCCACCAGGTGCTTTCAGTAAGCGCCACTGAGCTGCGTTGCAGAGAGGTGGTCCGGGCCGTTCCACTTTTTACACCTCTCTGCAACGCAGCTCTGTGGCGCTTACTGGAGGTACCTAGTGGGCTAGTTGGACCCTAGGGACCCTCAGGATTCAAATGAACTTAATCTCCCAACTAAAAACGGCCACAGGGCGTGTTTACACAATGGTGAAGGGAGGGGACGGGGCCTGAGGTGACGTGTGCAAACACGCCCTGTGGCGCGTTTTAAGAGGTAGTTTTAATCCCCTGCCCTATTATATACTAGGGGCTTACAGAGGAGGTCATGCTGATCACAGGGGGACCCCAATGCATAGTGTTCCCTAGTGTATGTAGGTGTTTTCACTGTATTCTGAGTGTCTTTTAACATAGCACTGGCTCTTGGACTGGTTAGTCAGACTCAGTTACCACCAGTATCCGTCTGAAAAAGTTGAGGGTACAGGATGATTTTGCAACAAGGCTTCTTTCTGCTCTTCTGTTTGTTCTTTCTGCACGTTATCCTTCTTCCTGCACTTTTCTTCGTCTTTGAGGACTTCTGGTGCTTCTTTGTGCTTTTCTTTTTTTTCTTTCTATGCGTTTTTTCTTCTTTCTTCACATGTCCTATCTCTGTGGGCATAGTTAAAAATTAGCATTTAAAAAACCTTTGAAATTCACTGAAAAACCATAGGTTTCCAGGGGCGTTATAGTTAGCTGGACTTTTCACTCGTACAGAACCATTGAAATTCCCCCGTTATAGTTAATTCAGCTAACTATAACTCACGCGCCCGCAATGCACTGCTGATGGCATCACATATTACATCACTCATGACCTGGTCAGTGACATCACTCATGACATCACTGATGACATCTCAAATGACATTTAAAGAGTACTCCAATGGTTAGGGTTTGGCTTTACTGATAAAAATGTATATCTGTCAAAACATACTAATTTTTTGCAACATTATAATAATGAAAGACTGAGGAGGATTTAACTATATCACAAAACAAAAAAAGTGAAGTTCTATCTATACCATTCAGGGTTGCATGCAGCTCTTTGATGACAGTTCATTGGTCACTGTCCTATGTTAGGATTGTAACTTCTGAACTGCAAGTAACACAAGGATCTCTGTGACAAAGGCAGTAACCCACTGAGTTTTCACATAAAAAATACAGTTCATCTGCATTTGAAAACTACTAACAGACAAATGATTGCTCTCCAGAAGGATCATTAATCACCAGCGTTATCTGGGCATTTTTTATTGCCTTATTGTTATCCTGCATCGGCCATGATAATGATAAAAAACTGTTTAAATGAAGCACACACGAAGTATGTGTCCTGCTGGGACTGTGCAGATTTTAAAAAGAAAAACAAATAGTAACACATTCTCTTACCTACTCCATTAGTCAAACTTTGTGTCACAGCCTGGTGTGATAAGCAGCTGCAGGGGTCAGGAAAGGTGAATCAGAATAAACAAACTTCTTTTCCCCTGCACTGCATAGAAAAAGAAAACCCACGCGGCAGGACAGTAGGCAAAGGTTACCAGTGCCAAAGAAAGGATTTGTCGCCTTTCGCCATGTCCCTAGTGGAGATGAAGGGGTGAAGAAATAAACAAAGCCTCGTTAAGATGTAAATGGTCTTAACATGTTAATGGTCTTGTGAAGTACTCTGGTGCGGCTGCGATAATCTCGAACACTGTCTGTCTCTGTGTGTGTGCGCCCGGGAAGCAGTCTCAGCCAGGCTGGCACACACGACAGTGGGGGGAGAGGGAGGGTGGGTTGAAGCCTTCTGAGCGCAATGGCGTTGCGCACCTGCCTTCAAGCCCTCACTGCGAGGGCCAAAGCTCATGTTTGGGTGGGCCAGGCTCATCTTTGGGTGGGCCTGGCCCACCCGCTAGAACCGGGCCTGTCTACAGTGCACACCAGGGTTGGATTGGGATCAAAAATTGGCCCGGGCACACCCAAAAAGAAGTGGCCCAAATTTGCGTATTGCCTTTCCGCAAAACACTGCTTCAGCGAAGTTTTATTAAAAGAAAGGGGGTGGGGGGCATGTTTTAATAACTTGACTTAGATACAAAAAAATGCACAGATTAGTTCACACTGCTGAGCCACACATGAATGCAAGTGAGCAAGTGACCCCTTCTGCTCAGACCCCCTGCCCCCGTTCAATCCGCATACATTAGTGGGCCGGCCCAGGGAGAGAAAGGGAGTGATACCTCTGCCCATCTGCCTCTAGAAAGGCCATTCAGGCACGCACTGGGCTGCTGGCGGCATCCTAACAGCACAGACAGCCCCCAGGCTGCCCAAAAAAAGCAGCCCCCAGCTAGAACTCGGCTACCGGTCCTTCGGCCATTTCCCGAGTGCCCGCGTCACCAATCCGACCCTGGTGCACACATTACATGCGTGCTTCCTCCTCGCAGCTGCATCTGTTTCTCTCTTATTCGGTGCATGCTACTTCACTTTTGCACCCCTTCGACTGCCGACCTCTTGAAGAGCTGCAGGCCACGTGCTGCTGTCCTATGTGTTTATTTAGAGACAGCCCTCCCACCCCTGACTGTGTAAACCTCTCAACTGTAACTCTTTCCCAACACACCTGCGTACGTATGCTTCACTGAGGCCTACCCCGCTACTGCCTTCCAGCACGTGTCAGTACGAGTTCTCTTCACAACTTCTGCTCGGCTGTAACTCCTTCCCCACACACCTGCATGTGCTGGCTTTTCACCGAGGCCTCTGTCGCTAGCATTGCCTGCTCGTGACGTTACTATGAGTTCTCAGCACTGTACTGTGTAAACTTTCTGTTGAGCACCGGTGCCAGTGCTTAATTTGAGCCAGTGCTCGTCCCGCTCCTGGCGGCATCCCTTAAACTCTGAGCTCTTCAGACCAGGGCACGAGTCGGGGGCAGTGCTTAATTTCAGCCGGTGCTTTCTGGTGCTCAGCACCGGCACTTAAATGGTTTCCGGTGCTTGGCACCGGCACCTAATTGTCAACACGATATTTAGAACAGACTACCACAAGGTGGCGCTGCTCATCTAATTTAGAGATGAGCAGAACAACTGTTTAGGAATACAATATACATTTAAAATTGCTCATACCTACCTCCCCAGCAATTCCTTTAGCTTTGGGGACCTGGAATAATCTGGGCTGACGCATTTACACGTGCGAGTGATGGTTAGTAGTTGTTTTTGCAACAATTACAAGGGCGATGGGTGGTGCACGCTGCAGTGGCCTCCTGGTCAGAGCCCCGGCACTAAATATTTTACAAATTAAGCACTGGTCGGGGGTACACGCGGGTGGACAGCGTCCACCCACTATTTTCAAGGGGTGAACGGCGTCCACCCTGCCAAGAGTTTGAGCCCTACTGAATAATGTGCTGAACTGGTCATGGTGAAATTTCCGGGACACCTTCAGCAGCACCTGCATGCTTTCTGCTTTCCATCTGCAACAAGCAACAACGTGCAGGCGGGGAGGGGGTTTCTTATTTAAGACTCCTGCTGGGCCCATGTCAAAGGCGGAATTTGAGGGGTCATCAGGCCTTGGCTGGGAGCAGTCAGGTGCCTCACACCTAGATGCAAATGAAGCGGAGGGGAAACAAAGGTTAGCACTTCACACATACTTAAAGGCAGCTTTTCACTTTTTCACTTTGTTCAGTCCCTGTTTAAGAGATCTGCATGCACTGTAAGAATGTCAGATGTGTTGGTCTTTCCCAGTATTTACACACAGCAAATTGTATTTATATAGAGCTTACTACACCTGAGGAGGCATTGAAATCATTTAAATAGCACTATTTTTTCCTTGTATAGCAGGGTGTCAGAGTACTTTACATCAACACGCCCATATTACATGTACAATACATTATATAATTTGTAAATTAATTTACAGAATGTGTAACATAAAACTAGGGGATTGCAAGGTTTATAAGTCACATATCTTGCATAGATCACTGTGCTATTATCCTCGCAATGCGCTCAAACGTACACATGATAGACCTGCTAAATATATATGGGAGGGCTTTAGATCTGATGTCACTTCTCATGATGCCACTCCCTGTAAAGTTGTGGCTTGTGATGCCATTTTCTATGATGCCAATTCCTGTGATGCCATGTGTGATGTAGTGCGCCATGATTTTGCGAGCCGTAATGTCACTTGCATACTGCCTAACTAGGTTTGTCCCCCCGCTTTTTTTTAGGACTTGCGCCCTGTCTGTAGCCATCCCACCACTGACTCCGATCAGTGTCTGCTATACAGGCGAACTCCTGTGGTTTGGTTTGCTTCCCCCTCAAAATAATAAGAATAGGTAAATTCATTAGTCCTGGTTTTAATATGCTATTAAGTAGCACACATTACTAGAGGACCCAGTAGGATGCAGACCTACAAGCCCCTGTTGAGGTAGATGCAGAGCACTGCAGTTGGACAAGCCATTGTTAGAGTTGAGAAGCTGTTACTAGAAGTCCCTGGTGAGTGGGCAGCACAAGCGGGCAATATAACTGCCTGGTACTGGTTGCCCTGCTGACTCGGACATCTTTCCGTAAACAGCAAACAAGGGAAAACAAATATTTTTTATTAATCTTGATTTTTGGTTTATGAAAATGTTAGTACACACAAGTGAACTTGTAAGCAACTAAGCTTGGGCGGTACTCCTGTATAGGGTAGTCAATGGAAGCAAGACCTTTGCAGAACATCTGCGGACCCACAATCATCGCTACAATTTCTCCATACCCAGAATTCTTTGCACAATCTTAAACACTTCTTTTTCTTCCTCACGGAATAACTCGGTCCTTAATTGTATTAATTATCGGGAAAGGTTTTCAGAGTTTGCAGTCTTGTTTTTACACAGTGGCACAGTGCATAAACAATCCTCTACCATTGAATGAAAACAAAGGTAGTATCTTGAACGCGTGCTTCTGAAGGTGACGAGTGAAGGTGAATAAAAATGAACAAGCACTTGCAATGCAATAGATATCGCATTCTCGAGAATTAGAGCTGTTGGTGTTGTAAATGACAATGGGCCTCATGTATCAAAGTATTTTGCATTCTCAAACAGTGCAAATTGCTAAATACGCCCATTTGCGAATGCAGAATAGCGATTCTGAAAGTATGAAAGGCTTTGGATTCACATTTTAGGTAATCGCAATTTTTAGAGATTACCTTAATTGCTACTGCAAATAGGGCATCGCAAATTGCGATTCCCTAATGCAGGTGTAAGAAGCCTTTCCTAAATGGGAACTGTGCATTTAGGAAACACTATTGCCATCCATTTCAATTCGATGGTAAACGTGTGCAATTTTGGAAAATGCAAAAAAAAAAGAAGTATTTTCCAAAATGCCATGTTGCGCACACACACAGGGGCATGTGTGTGCCTTACTTGTTACATCAGATTTAGTGATTACCCATTTCCAATTTGGTAAAAATCGCAAATAGGTAATCACACATTGTGTTTCTGTGGCCCAATATCTTTCACCCATGTATTTTTGTTTGGAGTGTAGTGGATGTATGCAGTGTGGAGTGGAATTATGTGGGTTGTATTGGAATGGTTAGTTATTGAATTGTGTGAGGTGTAATTGTGTGCTGTGTAGTGTATTTGTGTAGTGGACCTATGTGGCATGGTAATTAGATAGGGGTGAGAGCTGCAGAGAAGAGGTACAAAGGAAGAATGAGATAGGTAGTTTGTGCACAAAGTGGCAAATTAACTTTAGACAGAGGTGCATAAACAGTATATGAGAAAGAAGTTTAGAGCATGCCACAAAGAGGGAGGACCTGTGTATGCAGAAGATACCCTAATAATCAATCAATCTAGGCATTTATAGAGCGTGCTACTCACCCGTAAGGGTCTCAAGGCGCTGTGGGGGGGGGGGGGGGGGTGCTGCTACTGCTCGAACAGCCAGGTCTTGAGTAGCCTCCTGAAGGTCAGAAGGTCTTCGGTCTGCCGTAGGAGGATGGGGAGGACGTTCCAGGACTTGGCGGCGAGGTAGGAGAACGATCTGCTGCCGGTGGTCGTTCTTCGGATGCGGGGGACGGTGGCGAGGGTGAGCTCTGCGGAGCGGAGCTGGCGGTTTGGGGTGTAGAAGGTGAGTAGTCTGTTGAGGTATGTTGGTCTGGTGTTGTGAAGTGCCTTGTGTGCGTGGGTGAGGAGCTTGAAAGTGATCCTTTTGTTGATGGGAAGCCAGTGCAGGATTCTCAGGTGGGGTGTGTTGTGGCTGTGGCGAGGGATGTCAAGAATCAGGTGAGCGGAGGCGTTCTGTATGCGTTGCAGTAGTTTCAGCAGTTTGGCTTCAGCGTAGAGGGCATTTCTGTAGTCCAGTCTGCTGCTGACGAGAGCCTGGGTGACCGTTCTTCTTGTGTCAGTGGGGATCCACCTGTAGATTTTTCGGAGCATGCGGAGGGTGTTGAAACAGGAGGATGAGATGGCGTTGACTTGCTTGGTCATAGAGAGTGTTGAGTCGAGGATGAATCCCAGGTTGCGTGCGTGGTCGGTGGGTGTCGGTGCTGCGTCCAGGGCAGTCGGCCACCAGGAGTCGTCCCAGGCTGAGGGGCTGGAGCCGAGGATGAGGACCTCCGTCTGGTCAGAGTTCAGTTTCAGACGGCTGTTCTTCATCCATTCAGCGACTGCTTTCATTGCTTCGTGGAGGTTGGTTTTGGCGGTGCGAGGGTCTTTGGTGAGGGAGAGGATCAGCTGTGTGTCGTCGCGTAGGAGATGATGTTGAGGTCGTGCAGTCTGGCGACGTGGGCGAGCAGGGCCATGTAGATGTTGAACAGGGTCGGGCTGTGGGATGATCCTTTGGGTACGCCGCAGATGATTTTGGATGCTTCGGATCGGAAAGGGGGGAGGCGGATGCTCTGTGTTCTGTCGGAGAGGAAGGAGGTGGTCCAGTCCAGTGCTTTGCTGCGGATTCCTGCGTCGTGGAGGCGAGTGCGTAGGGTGCAGTGGCAGACCGTGTCAAAAGCAGCTGAGAGGTCCAGGAGGATGAGGGCCGCGGTCTCGCCGTTGTCCAGCAGGGCCCGGATGTCATCGGTGGCGGTGATGAGGGCTGTTTCGGTGCTGTAGTTGCTGAGGAACCCAGACTGGGACGGGTCCAGGATGTTGTTCTCCTCAAGGTAGTGGGTCAGTTGTTTGTTGACGGTCTTCTCGATGACCTTTGCCGGGAGCAGGGAGATGGGCCGGAGGTTCTTGAGGTCCCTTGGGTCTGCCTTGGGTTTCTTGAGCAAGGCGTGGATTTCGGCGTGCTTCCAGCTCTCTGGGAAGGTCTCGGTCTCGAAGGAGAGGTTGATGGCCTTGTGGAGGTGGGGTGCGATGGTGTTGCTGGCTTTGTTGAAGATGTGGTGAGGGCATGGGTCTGACGGGGAGCCGGAGTGGATGGTGCTCATGATTTTGATGGTATCGTCGTCGTTGATGTTAGTCCATGCGAGCAAGGGGTCGCTGGGGGTGGTGGTCGTGGGGTCCGAGGTGTCGTCGTCGGTCGTGGTGGTCTGGATATCGAAGCTGTTGTGGATGTCTGTGATCTTGCGGTGCAAGAAGGAGGCAAGGGAGTTGCCCAGGTCTTGTGATGGTGGGATGTTGTTGGTGTTGGAGCTGGCATTGGGGAGTTCTTTCACAATGTTGAAGAGCTCTTTGTTGTTGTGTGCGATGTTGTCGAGGTGGTCTTTGAAGGAGGTCTTTTTGGTGGATCTGATGAGGTGATGGTGTTGGCGCATTGCATTTTTGTGGGCTGCTTGGTTCACGGGTGTCTGTTCGTGGCGCCATTTCTTCTCCAATTTTCGGCAGTTTTGTTTGGAGGTCCGTGGTGAACCAGCTGGCGTTCCTGTTGAAGCGCCTGTTGGAGGGGTTCTTGACCAGGGCGAGGGTGTTGGGGCAGTCATCGATCCAGCGTCTGAGGTTGCTGGCGACGGCGTCCGGGTCGGTGGGGTCGGTCGGTCGGTGGGTGGGCTCTGGGCGAGGGTGGAGGTTAGTTGGTCTTAGGTGACTTTGCTCCAGCAGTGGCGGGGGATATGTTGGGTGCGTGGTGGGTTTCCGGAAAGTGAAGTGGATGCAGCGATGGTCGGTCCAGTGGATTTCAGAGGTGTGGCTGAAGGAGACGTGTGAGCTTGCAGAGAAGATGGGATCCAGCGTGTGGCCGGCGGAGTGGGTGGGCGTTGTCACGAGCTGTCTTGAGTCCGAGGTTGTCGATCAGGGTGGTGGAGTTGGTGTCTTCGAGGTGGAAGTTCAGGTCCCTGAGGAGGATGTAGTCAGTGGAGGCTAGGGCGTGTGTACTGACTAAGTCGGCGATGGAGTCGCTGAACTGTGGTCGGGGTCCGTGTGGTCTGTAGATCAGGGTTCCTCTGAGGGTGGTGTTGGGGTCGGTGTGGATCTGGAAGTGCAGGTGTTCGGCGGTGTTGAGGGTGTCGTCGGAGTTGGTAGAGACTTTGAGGGTGGACAATGGCGATTCCTCCTCCCACTCTATTGGTGCGGTCTCTGCGGGTGATCTTGTAGCCATCCGGGATGGCTATGGCGATGTCGGGTGCCGAGGAGTCGTTCATCCAGGTCTCTGTCAGGAAGGCGACGTCTGGGGAGGATGTGTCGAGCAGGTCCCAGAGTTCGACGGCCTGTTTGTGTGCGGAGCGGATGTTCAGGAGTATGCATCGAAGGTGGTTGGGTCCTGTCCTGGTGGGCGGATTGGCGGCTCTGGTGCTGGTGAAGCTGCAGTAGAAGGATCCATGGGTGCGCTTTGGGGCGGCCTGGAAGCAGGTGTGTTCTCGTCCGGTGTTGAGTGCGTGGAGGGTGCTGGCATCGTAGCGGAGTCGGGCGTCGTGGCGTTTGCGGGGGCCAGGGGTTTTGGCGCTGGGCGCGGTCCAGTCGCGGACGGGCGCAGGCTGGCGGCGCAGCGGCCATAAGAAGCGGAGGTGGGAGGGAGGAGCAGCTGGGAGGAGGGAGCGGGCGAATGGGTGAGCGGGGGGCGGGGACGCAGCGGCGGGAAAACTGGTGTGAGGAACGGCGAAAGGGAAACAGAAGGCAAAGGGGCACAAAGGGAGGGGAATGAAAAAACAATCACAGAAACCAATTACCAAAATACAGTGCAATTAGCAGAAAAAAACAGCAAAACAATAAAATAAAATAAGGTGCAGATATCAGAAGCAAACATACGGCCTCCCACTGGCCACCAGTTGGTAGCCTGCGGGTGGAGGCGGGCCTTGAACTTCAGTCAGCAGGAGTGGCAGCTGGGCACAGACAGGTGGAGCTGTGCGGCATGGGGAGCGACCTGCCTGGAAACAGACAGAGGAGAGGAGGAGAGCGTGGGTTTGAGGGACAGTAACTTTGAAAAGGTACCGGAAAGAAACAGTTTGAAGACCTGAGGTTAACCACACAAGAGAGGTGAGAGAGCGAGAGAGATGGGTGAGAGAGACAGAGGGATGAGTTGAAGGGACACCTAGAAGGGGAAGGTAGGCACGAGATAGACCAGTGTACAGCGTGAGGATGTAGAGGAAGGTGGAATATGTGAGTAGGCAGTATAGAGAGTGGTGAGAGAGAGATGAGAGGGGCAGTGGGTTTGTAGAAGTGTAAGCGAGAGATGTGTTGTATTGGAACTGGTTGTTGTGGAATTGTGTGGCGTGTAATTGTGTGGAAAGTAATTAAATGGTATTAAGTGTATGTAGACTGTGAATGGTTGTTATGGACTTAAATATGTGTAATTCTATGTGTGTTGTGGAGTGGTTTGCTGCGGTATTAATTTGTGATGTGCTGTTGAATTTTGTGGCATGATGTGGAAATCTGTGGTGTGTATTGGAGGTATGTAGTGTGTTGTGGATTTGTGTTGTGTATTTGAAATATATGGTTTGGTGTGGAATTATATGGTGTGTATTGGAAATGTGTGGAGTTGAATTTTGAAGTATGGAATCAAGTGCCTTTGTGCGAAATTATGCTAATTTGAATCCCACATCGCCCCGGGAGCCCGGCCTTGGGTAGGTCCCACGTCGGAGTGCATCAACTTGATGGTAACTTGCGTCCACCATTGTTGTGGATGGCCGTTGACAACTTGGCTGAAGTTTCAGCATACTCTCCCAGAGGTTAGCTGGAAGGGCAAACTATGTAGCACTATATGCTTGCCCCTTTTCTGGAGTGACTCGAAGCCATTCAATAGGGACGGTACAATTTAGGATACCCCGATGACCGTCACCTACACTACAGAGTAGATCAGGTTCCCCCTGGTCCTGAAGAAACGCCACACATCCACTTGGAGTATTTTAGGCGTGACACATGTGGACCTTTTAATCCACTCTCACTCGTCATTACACACATTTAGCTGTAACAGGTTGAATTCCCCTTGCCAGCCTAGACTCCAGTAGTCCTTTTTTTAACCATAGCATAGTGTCCAGTTAATAAAGGTTCCCTGGAGCACTGATAGCTATTGTTACTACACGTACTACACCCACTTTACTCACTACTCTATGCCCCTCCACCCCCACACATAGGTCCTCCTGGCATGTTAACCTAAAGATCTCCGGCAAAGAGCCCCCTGGAGGGGGAGCTGCCCTATGATGAAGCATGACATTGCTTGCGGTGTGTGAGGGTGCTTGCTCCTTATTGGAGCTCTCCCCCCTCTGATCCTTCTCCCACCTGGTTTCCCTCCATCTCCCCTCGTAGCAGTTTAAAGGGCCCTAGCAACAACTTCATAGCACCTAGTGCCCCAGTGAAGCCGCACAAAAAAGCAAAATCAGTGAGGCAGCTCAGATTAAAACAGTGTTAGAACAAATTTAAAACAAAAAACCTGAAACATTGTTTTGACACGACATATATATAAAGGTCTCTGAAAATATATTTTTTTGACTGCACAAGTGCAAGCCGTTGTGCGTTAAGCTCACAACTCTTGTGGTATGTGGCCAGGCATACACAAACAGCAACAGTACATATGTGTGGATATAAAGAGGGTACGGAGCAGCTCTCATGAAACAAGGAATGAAATGGGTAGTGTTAGAAAAGTAAAATCTCAAAAATGTATAGGAGGGCAAAGGGTCAAACCACATATTTTTTTAGGTGGAGCTTCCATCGACCTGTTATTATCTCTTCTGTGGGGTTTGGCACACCCAACCATTGCCATTGGTTCTTACTCGTGGCATTCAGAAATGCTGGCTTTCTATTGGTCCATTCCACTCAATTGTCCCGCCTTTGGCTGCTTGTTTCAACCAAGGCGATTTCACTTAGTGATTGCTTTTGTTGGCCATCCCACCTTTCTCTTCACACAGCGTGCGATGGAAAAGCCCCCTAGAACACTGCTTGCCTAACCCAGTCACAACACTGGAGCCCGCCCCCACCACCACCTCTCGCTCCGAGGTCATTGCTCGCAGTTCCAAATTAAAGCATGTTCGCGCTTGTGACTTAATGTCCGGAAGTACCGGGACAGCTGCATTTGTTGTCAAAATACATTAGAGTGCTTTCATTTTTAATGGGGCGGGCTGGTTACCTTATCCAAGGGTCAGTGGCATAACAAAACCTTAGGGGGCCCCCTTATTCGATCACTCTACCACCCGCTTGTTTACAGTACCACACCCTCATAATCTACCTCAAAGCTATGACAGAGTTTTCACTGATAAGAATGGCTTCAAGGAGATCAACAAGTTCTGCCTTCAGGGAGACATTAGGGTATATAAAAAAATGTTTTTTTTAATGTTATTGATTTACAAAATGGAGCTATAGAGGAAAAAAAGGGAGATGCTTGGTGACATGAAGGGCAGTCATAGGACTAAGATCATTTCAAAGTTAGTAGTGAGCAAAAGTGGTGCCTTTGTGCTATTGAAAACTCCATTTTCAATGCACCAATGGACCATGTTACCTGTCATTTTAATCTCTCACATTTCTCGATCAATCTTTCCCAGACAGCCTCTCATCTGTATCCCTCATTCTTTCATCACATTCTCTACTTTGAACAGTTCACCCAATCTCAAACTCTTCCAGCACTGCTAGCCTTCTCCAGCATATTTTGTCCTTCCTCTCACTAGCACTCCTGTCATTTACCTTTGTCATTCTTATTTCTATCATTTCCCATTTCCCCGCCCTCCCTTTCTGTTCTCTTGTCTCTCCCAGTTCTCTTAATTCCACTTCTTTCCTCCTGTTTAATCAATTTCCTTGAGGTTCCTCTTCAAACACAAGCATATGTCCCTCCTTATCATTAATGCAGTCATGACTCTCCACACTTCCCCCTACTTTTTCTGACAATGTCTCACTCTGGTCTATTTCTCCTTGGTTTCTTTGCACCTCAATCTCCCATTAGGTCACTCTATCTCTTCCAATTTGCTGCTTACCTCCAACTCAGAGTTTCTCATTCCCTAACCTATACCTCTAACTTCTTGCACTCATCTCTATCTCTGCCAGTTTTACTGCCACCCTAACGCTCATTTTCGTCTAACATTTAATTTTACCTTTGACCACTAATCATCACTTTAGTGCATCTCTTACTTTCCACTTTATTTTCTCATTCTCTCACTATCACCTCTCACTCCTACTCTCAGCACTGTCTATGATCTTCTTGCTTCTGCATCCCCAGTTTCTGAACTACCTCCATCTTTACCTCTCAAGCTTATTTCCAAACTCATATCACACTTGTTTCCTTCACAGATACCACTCTCATTCCCATGCACCTACTTGCTTCTTGTTTCTGTCTTACTTTTATTGCTCAGAATTTTCATTTCAACGCACTCAACTTTAGCTTCCCTTAATCCTTACCCTTTTTACTTCCATAATTTACACTTGTCATCTTTCCTTCACATTCCATAACTTCTCTCATCGTGTAACATCCATGCATATCAAGTCTAAACTCCTTATCACTTTGCAATGTGTATTTCTCTCCCTTTCGGGTTTACCACCCACTCTTGCACAGTCTTTCCCTCATGGGCTCTGGCTCCTGCTCATGCTCTTTGCCATTGTTCAGCCTTTGGTCTTACTCTTTCTATTCTTTCTGCCCCTTACTTTCTTTTTTTAGGTCTCGCTGGCGTTGCAGCGCGAAGCGCTGCCGCCAACGAGACTATTGTTGCCGTGTTTGCTCCCAAGGGAGACAGACCTGGGCACGAGCCGATTCCGGTCTGGGCACGAGCTGATTCTGGTCTGTGAACGCGCTTCACAGTGGAACAGCTTGTACGCGTTAATTCCAGTTGAGTGCTCGTCTCCGGAAGACGTGCTGCGCCGATTCTGGTCTGGGCACGAGCCGATTCTGGTCTGTGAATGCGCTTCACAGTGGAACAGCTTGTGCGCGTTAATTCCAGTTGAGTGCTCGTCTCCGGAAGACGTGCTGCGCCGATTCTGGTCTGGGCACGAGCGGATTCTGGTCTGTGAATGCGCTTCACAGTGGAACAGCTTGTGCGCGTTAATTCCAGTTGAGTGCTCGTCTCCGGAAGACGTGCTGCGCATTAATTATAGTAGAGTGCTCCAGCAGCCTGGGGCGCCTGTCGACATGCTGTGCTAATGATTACTGTGGGGTCTCATGCTGTGATAATTCTCACTTTCTGTGTTGGGATCGGGAGCAGGCGTATTACTGGTGCCACCGCCACGCCTTCATTAGTCATAAAAGCTGCATGGCAAGCGATAATTAGGGCGGCATGTTTTAGGACATTTTTAGCAATTACTTTGTTTACTTAGTGCTATTAGTGATATCTTTCGTGCATCCAATGCTCTATTTAAACGTGCAGCACTGAACATTTTCAAAGAAGGCGAATCAGCGACATTCATTGGAGACACAACCTATTTGAAGACGCTTGTTTTACTGGATTAAGTTCTGTGAACTGTTTAGTTTGTTTACTTTATTATAGTATAACTGGCAGGGTGGGCTAAATTATGCGAGAAAAGGAAAAATATGCAGGAGATGATGGTATGAGGCAAGTGTGGCAAATGTATAATTATGCGTACACCATATAAAAGCAAGTTGCAAAATGTCCGGTGTTAGGCGGATGGGTTCACTGTGCTGTTGCGTCGCCTGTAGGTGTGGTTATGAGTGCATGTGACTAGCTGGCGACATGTCCTTGTACTGTTACTTGCCTTTGCACTTGTTCTTTTTTTTTTTGCATATATATATAGCACAAACTCGACCCGAAGTTTATTGGAGCGCTTTACACGAGCACCGTATTTACATTACACATTCAGGCACGGGGAGATTAAGTGATTTGCCCAGAATCACAGGATGTTGATGCAACCTCGGGGCTCAAACTCTGGTTTCCAGCACCAAAGTCGGCAGTTTAGCCGACGGACCACATCCTCGCCCTTGCCCTGCTGATTTTCAGGGACGGCTGCTCTGTCTTCACAAGGGTCGGGCGAACTATGACTCCGCTGCCTGACCTGGAACAGATCTGTTAGGTGTTTGTATTTATTTTTTAGTTTTTTTTATTTAGCGCAAACTCAATCCGTAGGTATTGGAGCACTTTACATGTATACCAAATCCATTATAGAAGGACACATTCATGTTTGGTATGTACGTGGATATTAAGTTATTCATAACCGGCGGAGCCAAGGCTGGTCTCTCTACCTCTGTGACTCCGGTTGCTGCTCGCGCCTCGTGTATAGCTGGTTTTCCTAGTTATCTGGCGAATACAAAAGCGGGCTTTGCTGTGTTTCTGTTTAAAGGCTACACATAAGGGGCTCAACTGATCGAATTGTAACCAGCTGTCCAACACAATACCGGCAGAAGGGCTCAGTGAGACGTACACTTGTAAGGGGCAGAGGTTACACTCCCGGCAAGTCTGCCTCAGCCTTCCGAGGTGGATCAATTGAATACCATTGATTGGGTAGTAGTTATATGTAAATGTAAATGTATGTGTCTTGTAAAGCGCACTGCTGCCCTGAGGCGTCGTGGCGCTGTAGACCGCTGGGGAACCCGTCCTGGCTATCCCTGTGAGATGGTCCCTCCTGGGTATCTCCAAGGTGAAACCAGGCATCCCCGGCGAATGTGGGGGGCCGTTGTGGAGATGAGGCAAGCTAATGCCCAGAGTTGCCGAGTGTGTTCCTGGTTAGAGTAGGTACCGAGGCGAGACTTATCGAGTCCGTTTTGACCCTGGTCCACGACCCTGCCGCGTCGGGAATTGAACCCTGGTCCCTGGCCGATTCTCTGCTTGCGGATCTGCCGCCTCTAACCAGTGAGCCACACCTCTCCACCTCTCCACCTATATCTGTTAACCGAGCGTAGAAATGGAGCAAATTTAATTCGGGGGGCTATTTGAAAAGTATAATTTTTTTCCAATGTGCCAGATGAATTTGTCTTTATGTTCTTGGGACTTATAAGAATCTTATAGTGTGTACATCAGGCGGGTCATGTGTCTTTGGAAAACTAGCACCTTTTTGTGATATTGTAGTTGCATGATAGTTTCACATTATAATAGTGGGGGCTCGGATGTCAAACCTCCTTTCCGGGTGTTGGTCCTTGCCAGCAGTCATCACCTACTGCCAAAGACCTGCTTTTTAAAATGTATATCACCTGTCCACCTCCTTCCCCTTCCGCTACCCCCCTCACTAGTGCCCTCTCTCCCTTTCGTCTTCACCCTTCCAGCCTCTCTTCCCCCGTTCTCTCTCGGGCCCCCATTTCTCTCTCCCTGTGCCCCCTTTCTCTCTCTCCCTGTACCCCCCTTACTCTCCATCCCATTTTCCCGTGACCCATAGCTTTGGCTGCAGGTGAGTTGGCACAACTCCTGTGAGAGAAGTGTCTCTAGATTAGGTGGCACGTGCCCCTGCTGGGACCATGGTCAGGCGTTTGTCTGTTACACAGAAAACCACGTCTCCGTTAAACTGCAGTTTGAGAGTATTTTTGGTTATTGTGTTTATTTACTGTACCAAATGAATCATGGTGGAACCGGGAATCTTATGCCAGAGCATCCCAGGAATCCAAAAAGTAAAACTGAAAAAACACATTTTGGAGAAAAATCCTGTGATGTTGCAGAAATCGCTTCATCTCTTAGTGGTGTTTAATGTAGGTTCATTTACAAACCCCAGCCATCATATAAGGTCTCTGGAATGCCTTAGACCTGGCAGAGTCTCTTGATGCCCATGAGCAACAGTAAAGAGCATGTTCACCTCTGAAGAGAGTGACCTCTTCACCATTCATCCCTTTGTGCCTGCAAACAGAGCTGAATACTTCACCTTTCACCAATTTGCATCTGCAAACTGAGCTGACCACTTCACCAGCTGAACAACATTTGCACAAGCGTCGCTGACACCCCGTACTACCGATTTTTTTTTTTTTTTTTTTTTTTTTTTTTTTTTTTTTTTTTTTATTGCATATGATGCCCAAATCACTTCAAGTACATTTGTTGTGATCGGTAGTCCCTGTCCCCTGCTATACATTCCATCGTAAATTTTTAGATCCTGTTTTTTGTATTTTTATTCATCCATTCACACTCCTTTACGTTAAAATAGCCATATCTTTACTGTACAGTTGCTAGAATAGCTTATAATATGGTATAGTGTGTAATATTTAAATAATCACTCCACTGCAAACAAAAACATTGATACAAAACACTGCCATGTACAATGCCAGCAGCTCCAACTGCAACAAATGCGAGACCTATTGCATTGCAAATGCTTGTTTACTTTTGTATTTTTTCAGTCCGTTCCTTTCTCTGTGTATTTTTGTTACTTCCATCTTCCTTTCCGATTTCTTACTCATCTTGTATTTCTTAGTTATTACCCCCTTTCTCATATCCATTTTGCTTTTCCTTTATCATATGCTTTCTTTCTCATGTGTTACCCGATTCCTTTCATTCTCTTCCATAGAGGTGTTTTCCATTCTTTATTTTTTCTTCCCCTCACTTTTCATTCCCCCAATCGTTTACTCTCATTTTACACCCACTTCATTGTTCCTTTTCCTTCACTAATCCTTTTCTTCTCTCTTCCTTCTTTTAACTCGTATTTTGTTAGCATTTCTGTCACCATGCTTGAGTCCTAACTCCTACACCCTAAATGTTGTCATATACTTCTCCTCACTGGGTTATTTATGACACTATGCCTAAGTTTATAGGATTATTTTAAAAACTTGCATTAGAATGCAATAGCCAAAGCTGCAATAGAACAAACTTCAGCATCAACAGGAGCAGTTCAAGTTTCTCACATTCACAAGAAGCTGTTCATAGGTAGCAGTAGTGAAACCTTCATTCACACACCTACAGAATGTATTTTGCAGGTAGCAGCATTTGAAAGGAGAGAAAAATGTCTTCATGCAGGTTATGCACAACCGGCACCAGTTTAAGTTGCACTGTGGATTACTGTCAGGAATAGGCATACCGAACACTCCTATCCTGGCGCTCGAATGGAGATGACGGTACGTAAGTGCCCAAGACGATTAACAACTTGATGAGCATCCATACACTGTAAATACCAATGACACCAAGATTATGTGAAGGAAAAGCGCTGATTTCTCTGCACAGTGCCATAGAATAAGAGATGTTAAAGTGGAAGTGATGCTTGTTAATGCTTGACAATAGATGTATCGTACCAGGAATAAAAACGTACTAATAAAGATATTCCAAATAAAAATGCAAATCTGTGATCTGCTGGTTACCCACTTGCAGGAAGCTCATTAACCCTCTGTACTACTTCATGAGTCAAAACCATGACTAGACAAAAACAGCTCCCTGCAGCGAGTACATTATTCACCAGAGCTGTCTTACTGTTCTTATTGTGCCTTGAAAAATTTGGGGCACACAAAGATCTCTGCAGGCTGCTTTTATCTCCCCTGCTTTAAAGATGGTGCTGCACTGCTTTCCAGTTTCCTCTCCAGTGCTCCTCTCTGAGGCCCTGTATGTGCAAACTGGAAATGCAGCAGAAGGGTGAAACAATTTGTAACCCTCTAAGAGCCCCTCCCTTTCAAATGAAAGGCACTCTTCAGTGAATTATTTTTTCCCCCTTCATCTCTGCCACTAATGTTAGGCCTCTGACCAGCCTCTGTAGCTTTTTTATGGTTGCACTCTTTTAGATGATATGGATTCTCGGCAGCTGGATCTGTGGGGGCCCCCCTCTGACCTGTAAGGTGCAGCCCCCCCCCCCCCGCACGCCCCTGCCGTGGGTCTCTAAAGGTATTTTTACTAAACATAATTTTTACTTAGCATTTTGTACACCTGTCATATTTGAAACAATAAATGTTGTGAGGAGGCGTTCATCACCTCGGACCGGCAGGCATCCATTACAACATGGCCGGTATGTTGCGCAGGGCTCTCCTCTTTCAGTATTAGTCATTAGAGGAGGCTGAAAGACGGGACAAAGCACTACTCTGCTATTGGCTGGGCTAATTACGTATGTTGGTGCACATGGCTATGACGCGAAAAGAGCGGGACGTCTGAAAACCTGGAGACTGTGAGAGGCCAGGGAAGGGGTACTGCGCTAGACTGAGGCCGTCGGCCAGTACCGGTTGGCAGGATAAGGTAAGCTTTGAGAGGTGTGGAGTATACGTTAATACTCCTTTAAACTGCGCACACATGCCTGTCAGGGGACGTTAGCACAGAGCATAACAGTGGTTACCGCCATCGTGCAATCAATCATGCACACAGCAATAACGGTGGTGAATCTTTGCAGGCATTTGGTCGAAGCAACTGATGAAATGTGAGTTTAGCCCATGACAAACGTTTGTATGGGCACGTATGGGCTGGGACTACCAAACTTCCCCCTCCCCTGCCTTGTGTATAAACCACATGTTCGAGGCATATGAACTGCAGATTACACACTTTTGCATAGATCGCCATCGGCTCCATCCTCAGATTGTTTTTTTCCGCCATCGGGCTCGGATGTAATCTTCGCGCTCCGGTTCCGAACATTTTCCAGTTCGACGATCAAAGCGGAATCCTCACCTCACATCGCGGTATTGTTTCGATCGCGATCTCCTCAATCAACGCACCTTCTCATCGACAAATCTTCGGTTCCAGTTGTCGACGACGGCCTTCGGGCCTACCCAAGCTCCGGTCCCGGCTGATGGAAAGAACTCCATTCAAGAAGTGCCCTCGATGTGGGTCCAAATTCCCCCACACGGATCTTCATGAGGTGTGCAACCTCTGCCTCTCCCCTGAACACGAAGCTCGAGACTGTCCGGCCTGTAAGTCTTTCAGATCGAAAAAGACTATTTGGGACCGAAGAGCCAGACGAAACATGGCACACTCCTCGACCTCCGTTCCAGTCGATATCTTCGGAGACGACATCGAAGATCCGGGACAGCAGCGCACCGAAGAGGACCTCGTCAGTGCTTCCGAGGCAGACGACTCAGATGTGGAGGACATCACTCCGGCGCAGAGGGTTGTGAGTAATATACCCCACACCAGCGGCAACACCCAAAAAGTTTTCGGTCACGCCTTCGCCTCCGGGCCTAGGCAAGACCAGAGACACTGCTTCACACACCCCACCTTCGGGCCTGGTGAAGAAGCCAAATAAGCCTTCCGGCGGCTCGGGCTCGAGCCAGCCTGCCAGCGGTGCCGAGAAACGCACTTCGGCACCGAAAAAGAAACCGGCCTCTACCTCGACACCGAGCTCCGCACCGCAGCCCTCTGGGTCGAAACCCAGCGCTTCAGTACCGACGTCCTCTTCGGTACCGACCAAACCCCAAAAGGCCCTCGGCACCGACACTTCCAAGCCGAAGCCCACCTCTGCGCCGACCAAGAAATCCGAGGTTCCCAAGCCCAGTGCTAAGCAAACTGGCATGGACAAGCCTAAAAAAGTCATTGGTCCCGAAGACTTCGGCGCCGACGGACCAAACACTGTCACAGGAACTATTTACACCGGATCCCTTACAAAAAACTCTCATCAGGGATCCAAAAACTGGACATTTGGCACTCTCTTCCAAAAAGAGACATTTGGACAAACCGGCTCTACCTCCAAAGAGGAAGGACTCTGCTACCTCCCCTTTCAGAATACCTTCCCCACCTCCTCCGCCTTCTCCACCCCCACCTCATCGCTCTCCGACCCTGTCTCCAGACGATGATGAACAGGGGGACCCATATCACGCTACAGGGGATGTGCCCCAAGACCCCACCCCTACAGGATCCCCAGACCCTTGGGACGACTACAATAACCCAGATATTCCCGACGTCCCACAACATGACCTTTACCCTTCCAGGCCATCTCCACCGGAAGACTCATTAGGTTTCCACCACCTACTTCAAAGGGCGGCACACTATCACGGGGTAGAGTTGCACACTGACCCAGTGGAGGAGGATTTCCTCCTCGACACATTTGATACCACACATAGGTCTACCTCCATACTGCCTATGCTTAAGCGGGGGGTAAAACATGCGCCAGAGGTTTTTAAGGACCCAGTCAGGGCCAGGGTCATTAACCCACGCATAGAGAAAAAATGCAAAACTGCCCCCACAGATCCTGCCTATATCAAAGGGCCAGCGCCACTAGATTCCCTAGTGGTTTCCACTGCACGAAAAAGATCAAATTCCCAGGCGTCCGGCGAAGCACCACCACCTGACAAAGAGTCAAAGCTACTGGACGCATCAGGAAAGTGCACTGCGTCACAGGCAGCCAATATATGGCGTATTGCCAACACCCAAGCGCTATTGGCCAGATACGATAGGGCACATTATGATGGATTAGAAACCATAATGCACCACCTCCCTGACAGATATAAAACTAGGGCCAATGAATTAATTCAAGAGGGTAAGACAATAACTAACACCTCTATACGCTGTGCCTTAGATGCAGCAGACACAGCCTCCAGGGCCATTAATACTAGCGTCCTCCTCCTCCGTCGCCATGCTTGGCTAAGAATATCAGGTTTTAAACCAGAGGTACAAACCTCCATCCTAAATCATCCCTTTGGCCAAGGACACCTATTCGGCCCAAAGGTAGATGAGGCCCTCGAAAAAATGAAGGACACCGATACAGCGAAGTCCATGGGAGCCCTGCAGTCACACCCTCCTAGGCGCTCTTTTCGCCGCTCTTCCTTTCGGAGTACATCCAGAGGCTACTCCTCAGATAACGCGTCCACTTCCTACAAATCCGCCACTCAGTCCACCTTCACAAGGGGTTATCAAAGAGGCGGCTATACGGGCAATAATAATAAAGGCAGAGGCAAAACAAATATCGCCCGCTCTGCCACACCGCCTACCCAATGACTTTCCCCCCCCCCCCCCGCTCCGTCCAGACCATCCCACTCAGGTCAGGGGCAGACTTCAAAATTTCCTTCATGTCCATCACCTCAGACAAGTGGGTGACCCAAATTATTCGGTCAGAATACTGCCTGGAATTAACATCTACCCCCCCAAACATTCCACCCAGGCAACGCCCAATGTCACAAGAACATTCCACATTACTAAAACAGGAGGTAATCTCCCTCCTACAAAAAGATGCAATAGAACAAGTTCCCGTCAATCAGCAAAATGTAGGGGTCTACTCCCTATATTTTCTAATACCAAAAAGGGACGAGACTCTACGACCTATTCTAGATCTCCGGCCACCTAAACACATACATACATTCAGACCATTTTCACATGGTAGCGCTTCAGCAGGTGCTTCCGCTCCTCTCCCAGAACGACTTCCTCACCACACTGGACTTGAAAGACGCATACTTCCACATTCCAGCACACCATGCTCACAGAAAGTACATCAGATTTGTAGTGGACGGGCAACACTACCAGTTCAAGGTGCTCCCATTCGGAGTCACAACAGCACCACGGGTATTCACCAAGTGCCTGGCGGCACACCTCAGAAGACAGCACATTCACGACTTCCCATACTTGGACGACTGGCTGATAAAAGCCAGGTCCTACAACCGAAGTGTACACCACACCGCCACTACAATCCAACTACTTCACCAACTAGGCTTCACGGTGAACCACCAAAAGTCCCAGCCAACACCATCCCACATAAAACAATTCCTCGGTGCCACCATAGACACCTCAAAAGCAATAGCCTACCCCAATCCGGCCAGGATTGCAAGCATTCAGGCTTTGCGACAAAGATTCATACTTCAACACTCCCTTGCAGCAAGAGTGTTTATGCAACTGATAGGGATGATGGCCTCTTGCATTTTCATAGTGCCCCACGCAAGACGCCAGATGCGTCCACTCCAAGAGTGCTTAGCGCGCCAATGGAACCAGGCCCAGGGGCAACTGACAGATCTGGTGTTGGTAGACGGTCACACCCAGCGCTCTCTGCAGTGGTGGAACACCACAAACCTTTCCAAAGGTTGACCGTTCCTGGACCCGGTTCCACAAATAATACAAACAGACGCATCGCTCTCCGGCTGGGGAGCTCATCTATTACATCTCACAGTGCAGGGCACATGGACGCCGCAACAAAAGTTACTCCATATCAACCATCTGGAGTTACTAGCAATCTTTCTAGCCCTAAAATCTTTTCAGACACAGATTTCAGGCAAGGCAGTCCTCATTCGCACAGACAACATGACGGCCATGTATTACATTCAAAAACAAGGTGACACACACTCTCCACAGCTCTCTCAATTAGCAGAGAGCATATAGAGATGGGCAATTCCACACAAAATCTTTCTCCTAGCCCAACATGTCCCAGGAGTCCAAAACACCATGGCAGATCTGCTCAGCAGGCAGACGCAACAGATCCACGACTGGGCACTTCACCCGCAGGTTCTTTACCCGTTCTTTCAAACGTGGGGGCATTCACAAATAGACCTATTCGCCACCCACGAAAACAAAAAATGCCCAAGCTTCGCCGCCAGATACCCACACCCATTGTCCACAGGAAATGCGATATGGATGAACTGGTCAGGCAAATTTGCGTACGCTTTTCCACCTCTCCCACTAATTCCATCAGTGGTGCGAAAGCTACAACAGCATTCCCTCACGCTGATCCTAGTAGCTCCAACATGGGCCAGACAACCGTGGAACACCACGCTGCTGGAACTTTCTGTAGTACCACACCAAAAGCTACACCTCTCCCCATGCCTCCTAACCCAGAACCATGGAGAGATCAGGCACCCGGACCCAGCTCAGCTCAACCTTGCGATCTGGCTCCTGAAATCCTAGAATTCGGATACCTAAACCTTCCCCCTGACTGTATGAACGTAGGGTGATAGTTGCGCTCTATAAGTACTCCAATCAATCAATCAATCAATCAGAGAAGCTAGACGCCCTACCACTAGAGCCTGCTACGCTGCCAAGTGGAAAAGATTTGTTGTTTATTGCCATAACAACACAATCAATCCTCTAGACGTGTCTATACAACACATCATATGCTACTTACTCCACCTACAAATGTGTAATCTAGCATATACCTCCATTCGGCTACACCTCGCAGCAATTGCAGCTTACCTACAAAACAGGCAGCACCTATCACTTTTCAGAGTACCTGCCATTAAAACCTTCATGGAAGGCCTAAAAAGAATAATTCCCCCCCAGAGTACCACCCTCACCTGTGTGGAACTTAAATATCGTTCTCACAAGGCTAATGGGGCCTCCCTTCGAACCTTTGCATAAATGCGAACTGCAATTTCTCACATGGAAAACAGCTTTCCTTGTAGCCATCACTTCCCTTAGAAGGGTCAGTGAGATACAAGCACTTACCATACAAGAACCTTTTCTTCAAATACACCAGAACAAGGTTGTTCTCCGTACCAACCCACAATTCCTACCTAAAGTCATTTCCCCTTTTCACCTAAACCAATCTGTAGAATTACCGGTATTTTTCTCGCAACCTCAGACTGTTGCAGAAAGGGCTCTACACACGCTAGATGTCAAACAAGCCTTACTTTACTATATCCAAAGAACACAACCTTTCAGAAAGACCAAACAACTGTTTGTCTCTTTCTCTCCACCACACAAAGGCAACCCCATCTCAAAATCAGGGATAGCTAGTTGGATTGTAAAATGCATCCAGATTTGCTACCACAAAGCAAAACGAACGCTATCCGTTCCCCCTAAAGCCCATTTTACACGGAAGATAGGGGCTTCTATGGCTTTTCTAGGGAACATCCCATTAGATGATATCTGCAAAGCAGCTACATGGTCAACACCGCACACTTTCACTAAACACTACTGTGTAGATGTGCAAACCAAGCAACAAGCTAGTGTGGGCCAGGCTGTACTAAACACACTATTTCAAACCACTGCAACAGATACCGGTGGTCGCCGCTAAGGGTGGGAACTGCTATATAGTCTATGCAAAAGTGTGTAATCTGCAGCGCATATGCCTCGAACGGAATATGCTACTTACCAGTATGCATCTGTTCTTGGCATGTAGAGCTGCAGATCTACACACGCCCACCCGGCTACCTGTATCTGTTCCAGTCTATCTTATTTAGATACAACACACATGGGTTTCTTCACTGTTATTACTACGCTCCATCTTTCCCTGCTGGCGAAAAACAATCTGAGGATGGAGCCGAAGCCCATGCGCAATACGATCCAAAGGAGGAGTCACCGACCTCGTGACTTCCAAAAGACTTTCCAAGAGGAAAAACAAACTGCAAACATCCGGGCCCAACACCAGATGGCGATCTATGCAAAAGTGTGTAGATCTGCAGCTCTACATGCCAAGAACAGATGCATACTGGTAAGTAGCATATTCCTTATTAATGATGGACATGAGAGTGGGGTTTCTTTGGAGGCGGGTGTCGTACAACCCCCGGCCGTATTTATGAAAACAAATAAAAATTGAATCGAACAATATTTGCACAATTTTACGCAGAAAACGTAGCATGACATTGGATTACAATTCATATGTACAGATATCAGATGGCTAACCTTAACATATTTCTAATACAGAGTATTTCCTACGCTTGCCGCCTCGAGACAGGAACCGCCGGCCACCGCGTCGCCTGAAACCTGCAAAGGGAGAAAAAATGAAAAACAAAAAGTTTACAGCCTCCTAGAGGCTGGGTGCAGCAGACCTGGGAGCGCGGGACAAAGAGATCGACTCCCGCGCTCCCCGGCCTTTTAACCTAAGTTTCTGGGCAGGCCGGTTCTAACCGGCCTGACCCCTGCTCCCCCTTGACCCGGAAGCGACTCAATCGCTTCCGGGTCAAGGTGGAGCCCCCTCAGGCCAATCTCCGCTGCGGTGCGTCCACCGCGTCATGATGATGCGGCGGAGTGCGCCACACCAGGGAGAGCAGGCGAGGGGGGAGGGGTTCGGTGCCCCGCCATACTTGCGGCAGGACGATGCCGGCCCCGCGTTTTTCGAAGCCCTGCATTGAGTAAAAATGAGAGGTCGACTTTTACCTGCTTTATGTTGCAGTAATTTACTGAAACTATTTTGTTATTGCTCTAGAAAAGCCTTGCCTTTGGAAATGCAAGGCGTTTGCCTGAGTAACTTTCACTTGTGCTTTTTTAGTCTAAAACATTCTGACAGCACTGAAACCAGTCTTGGAAATGATTCATGGTGTGGGGCGGATGGACCTTCTGGAAACATAAGACATTACATTTTATGGCAGTGCTTTTGCTTTGGTTTATTTGTTTCTCAGTAAATAAAACCCCATGCTATCTATTTCATTTAAGGCTTTTCATAAGGGACGGACCACTCTCCAAGTATCAGAGAAGAACTCTTTGTTATTTTATGTTAACTTATGTTACCTGCTATTTGCATAATGGAACATTCCCCATTTACGTGGTCTCTTTTGGGGGAGCGGGGTTATTTACTAATGCAGGTTCTCACGTGGTGCAAAGAGGACTCAAGCTTTGTGGCAGCTGACACCATTAAATAGGCCCACAGGCACAGCAGAAAGTTGTGCAATGATGCTTAAGCTACAATGCAGTTTTTAGCAAATCTAGGCACTAGTGCTTTCTGCCTCTTGTGATTCATCTGTGGGATAAGAGACCAATTGCATTGCAAAGCTTGTGTTCATTACTGAGATTTCTGGTAGTCATTGTACTACTTTAATTCGCCACGGGCTGTATGTTTACATAGGGGCATTGTTCATATGTCCCACCAACTAGGGCCGAAGGGTCACCATTATTTTTTTGGGGCTGCACAGACAAAGCACATCAAGACTAACTAGCGGCATTTTAATTTATCCACCAGCACACTGAATTTACATTTATGCAATCGCCATGTTTTAATGTTTTTTTAATTTTTTGTTATCTCTCTTTCTCAGCTCTGCTCCTCATTATGTCCGTCACTGCGGCTGCCTGCCCGCAAGGTTACTACTAGCAGCTGCAAACAAATGCATACACACAAACATATAAACAGACACAGGCACACTCAAACACAAAAGTAAAACCACTACTAAAAAAAAACTACACTGACCCAAAGAACTTAAGAACTACTGACCCATCTCCCTGCTCCTTTTTCCGGCTAAAGTCCTGAAGAAACCAATAAACAGCCAACTTGCCAACCACCTTGAGATCAAAAACCTCCTGGATCTGTCCCAATCGGGATGCCTCACCAATCACAACACAGAAACGTACCTAATCGCAGCCACAGATGACAACCAATCTCCCTTAGACCAGGGACAAATTGCAGCCCTGATCCTCCTTGACACAGTGTCACACTACACCCTCCTACGTGGACTCCATCAGATGGCGATCTAAGGAAATGCCCTTAAATAGATTGCGCCTTCCTCACCGGAAGAACCCAGAGCGTTCACCTCCCGCCTTACACCTCAGGCCCAAAGAACATCAACTGTGGCATTTCCCTAGGGTCCACACTGAGTCCAACCCTGATCAGCACATACATGGCCCCCCTAGCCACACTGGTCAAATCCTATGGTATGAACATCCTATCATACGCTGACGATAGCTCATTCTCTCCCTATTCTCAAACTCCACTAACACCAAAACCAATTTCCACAGGTGCATAACCAGCGTAGCCAGCTGGTTGCAAAACAAATGCCTCAAACTCAACACCGACAAAATAAAGGTACTTCTCTTCAGGAGCAACACCTCCCCATGGGCCGACTCCTGGTGGCCAGCGTAACTGGGCCCCTCGCCCACTCCCACAACCCACGCCAGAAACTTCGGCATCATACTCAACAACAATCTCACCATGAAGAAGCAGATAAACGCTGTCTCCTGAGCCTGCTTCCTCAATTTCCGTAAAAGATTAAGATGGCTCCACATCAACACCAGATGCTCTGTCACCCAAGCCCTCATCACCAGCCGCCTGAACTACGTGGGCATAACCTCACAACTACTGAGCAGACTGCATACCATCCAAAACACCGCAGCCTGGCTCATCCGCGACCTCCAGATAAGAGCTCACATCACTCCCTACCTCGGAGCGCTCCAAGTGCCAGTTCATACAGCTAACCCACAGCTCCAAGGCCCTGCACAACAAAGGACCAGCCTATCTCAACCACAGACTGAACATTCTACCAACCTGGCAGACTACTACGCTCCGCCTTCCTCGCCCAGCCGCCCTGCTTCCACAAAAGCAGAAGCAACGGCCGCACCTTCTACCTGGCCACCAAGACCTGTTATTGCCTCTTTGATTGATACACACAGGCAGGTGCACAAACACGCACTGAAACATGCACACAAACACACACCAGAAGCTCAAACATATGCAGACACATGCACGAACATATCACACAGACTCACATCCACCCACAGATACAAGCATGTGCACAAACATGCAAACACACAAACATACACAGATGTCTGAGAGCGAGGCAGGGTGCTATTGGCAGCAGGCCTCTTCCATGATGGCCAAAGGGTCACGACAATACCTTTTCAGAACAAGAGCACTGTGTGTTGCTTACTTTGATTCTTTAAGCTTCCCAGTATCGCGGGCAAATAGCTGAATCAACCCATTCCTTAAAAAAAGAAACCTTGCGTAATCTAACTGGTGCTCATGTAAAGCACCCCAATACCTCTGAGACGAGTTTGATCTATATAGAACTGTATAACAAAAATATGTAGCATTGCAGCCGAACTCACGGAGACCCCCTGCACTGTTAACTGCCATTGATTTAAATGGCTTCATATGCCACAAACTTCGGCTTTCGCAGCAGTCCGCAAATTACTATAGCCTGCAGTTATGTCAAACACGTATGTTTTGTATTTTAAACATTAACTTTGGCGATGTCTTATACGCAGAAGAGGGCTGAATAGTTTATAGTTGTGTTGTGAAAGGATAGGCATAGCTGTAAAGATTACTATCGCTCTCCTGAACTGCGTATGGGTCTTGTGAATTGCCGTAAATCCATGCGGTAGAAACAATGAAAACATGATGCATGTTTAACCCCTTGTGTGCCCCACCCTTTCCCCGCCCTGTGCCGGGCGTTCAATTAGCGGGCGGGGTTCATGACGAGATAGTCTCGTCATGGGCACAGCGCAACCGCGGCCCATGACGAGACCATCTCGTCATGGGCACTCAAGGGGTTAATAATATAAAATTTTCAATAAATATGCAGGTACTTTAAGCAAAGGCACAAACACGACGTTAAATAAAAATAGTAAGAGTTCTTGCTTGTATTTTTAAGCTTTACATTTCGCATTGCATTTGTGCAAATTTAAAATGCAAGTAGGGAATGGGACGGCGATGCTAGTTTCAACCTCTACTGTAAACGTAAAGCAGGGATGGATGGCACAGAGAAGTACTTCTGGAGTGCTACTTGGAAACCGAATTGCCAGGCATTATGTTAACAAAGAAGCACAAAATAAAATGAGGCGATGGTTTCTTGTTTTCTTCTATATCGCCACAGGTTTGCTATAAATACCAGGCATCACGTTCCTTGTCCAATTTCACAGGCAAATTGCCATTCCCGAAATTACACAAAGTTGTGGGATCTAATTGCATTAATGTCGTTACTGTATGATTTATAATTAAAAAAGAATGGAAAGTTTAACAGAAAAACTCGGCAGAGGACGTGGGTACCTTCAGCATATCAAGCAGACCAGTGAGGAAGTGACCCTGGGGCACGGAGAGCGGAACCAAGCACAGCAGTCGGCCTGAGGGAGGAATAAAAATAAAACGCAGGTGCGAC
Source organism: Triturus cristatus (assembly GCF_964204655.1). NCBI lineage: Eukaryota > Metazoa > Chordata > Amphibia > Caudata > Salamandridae > Triturus > Triturus cristatus. The sequence continues at coordinate 994,765,668 of NC_140580.1, forward strand.
AAGGGCGTTGTAAATGTGACCGAGATAACCGCATAATTTACAGCCCTGTTTACAGTGAAGCTAAGCTCAGAGCAAGAATGCTCCCCAAATGAAAAGGGAAGCGTTACGAAACATGGACAGGAAACCAAGAAAAATAACTACCCCAAAGAACAGATAAACGTCACATAGCGTAATGAAACCGTAGTTAGTCTCTGCTCCTGGGAGGAATGAAAGAGAAAATGAGGGACAAAGAGGCAGGACTGACCACTAGCAAGCAAAGATTTTTAAAGGACACTGAAACAAACAAATCAAAAGCAGGGGGATGACTTTAGGCCCACAAGAGACGTATACCAGAGGTTGTATGCTTACGCTCGACCAAAAAACAGGTTTAGTGGACAAAATATCTGCTCAGATTGAGATCACAGTGACTGCCTGTTTGTGGAGATTATAAAAGCAGGAGGGAGAGCCGGTCTCTTCAGGAAGGGAGACAGTGGAGGTAGGGTCACAGAAGAACATCTGCAGTCCTACAGGTTTCTGTACAGCATCTACATGCCCAGAATCCTTAACACAAACTCAAACCCTTTTTTTAGGGCGAGCCTAGAGCAGCGCATGCGCTGCTTGCTCGACTGTTAGTAAGGGGGTTTTCAAAGTGCTACCAGAGGCTTTTGCTGGCCTCAAGCTTGCATGCACGCGCGCTGCCGCCATGTGGGTTTCTGTCAAGGCTCATTAAGCCTTGCGTGCCTCTCTCCGCGCTTCAATTCTCTCCCCCTTCCCCACCACAGATCGTGCCACTCTGCTGGCCTCCACTAACCCCCCCCACCCCCCCATACTGCGTGCGAGGCGTTCACGCGGCCTAGTCTTTTTTAAATATGTTTGCAAAGTACAATCGTGATGTGCCGCTCCTAACCAAGTCTATCTTCAACGGCGCACAGCTCAATCCTTCAGTTCATCACACTCCAGGCCAAGCAGTGTTGTGTTTGTCTTTATTGGTGAGTGCTGTCCTGGCTCAGCAGATGGGACGAGGGTCTGGGCAACAGCAGCTGTTTTGGGGCCACCGCCATTTTCCCATAGGACTGTACTGCGGCGTTCACAGCTTCACGGCGATAAACACAGCACATTCTGTTAGAGCAGCATCAGAAGCCGCAGCCAAATCTTTCTCCATTGCTTTGTATCAAAGACAGACTGCACTCTATAAACTTCTTCTTCAGAGATAGGCTGCAACCAGTTACAGAGCTCCACAGCAACAAGAGTAGGCACGGTGAGCCGAAGCTATTTTCTATTATAAATCTTTTATACATGCCTTTTGTTTCACAGCTTCTCTTTTATATTTAAGTATTTATTTACGAAGGAAAGGGCAAGGGAGCATGCATTTCAAGTAATGGTATATTTGAGGTTGAAAAAAAAATGCCAGTTTATGCTGGTTTATACAATACCACAAAATTACTCAAAACTTCAAATAACAGCTCGAATAAATGCAAACAATCGTATTAACCAAACCAGCATTCTTTTGCAGGGCCGAGGGATGATTTCAGTACACTGTCACCGTTCTACTTGTTCAACTTTTCTTGTTCACAAATGAAGAGGTCACCCACCTCTAAGATAATCCAAATCACTATCATGCAAATCTAGCCTACAATCAACACAAGAGATAAAGATGTAGCTCCAATTTAGCGCAGAGAATGTATTAATCTGGTTTACTTCCAAATGAAAATATACTGACGGCAATATTAAGATGAGTTCTTGCGCTGTAACGTCCAGCAGCTTCAAGGTGTGTCCTTGTTGTGTGCATGCATGTGCGTGCACATTATGAGTGGAAAGGTGCATGTTTATGGGTATCTCTGTGTGGAAGGGGCTATTTGGGGTATGTGTGTATCAGTATGTTTGTTGTGTGTATCTTTGTGTTCTTTCTGCCTGTGGGTGTGTGTACCTGTGCAAGTATATCTGTGTCTACCTACGTGTGCTAATGGCCATCTGTGGTTCTCTCCGAGTTGTGCGTGTGCATGTATGCATGTGTGCATCTGTTTTTGTTTTGTAGACCTGTTTACCTGTGTGCTTGTTAGTGTGCCTGTATGCGGTGGTAATCTCTTCTAGCAAGACTATGGTTCTGTGCGTGTGCTTGTTCAATGCATGCGTTTCTGCGCTTGTTTCAGTAGGTCTGTATGTATATTTCTTTTCATTCAAATGTTTTTGTATATGCGTGTGAATGGTGTTTTTCTTAATATGCATGGTGTTGCGTGTGTCTTGGTGTAGGCTGGCTGTGCGGTATGTTTGTGTTTCTGTATGCTGTGTCAGAATTTGGGTAACTTTTATATACGTTTTGTATGTGTTTGTGCATGTATGTGTCTTTTTGTGTGCCTGTCTGTATTTCTATGATGGTGTCCTTTTCGGGTGGGTGTCTGGTTGAGGTATGAGTATTTGTCCAGGTATAGCTAGAGTGACTGTTTTCCAAAGCACAGCATATAGTGCTGGCAGCCAAGCCAAGAACGCACAAAGCAATTTCTTTGGTGTAAATCTGCAGTTGTGTTGCGAGCGGTCTCCTAGTAGGGCTCTTTATCACTACTCCTCCCTCAGCTGGCTGGCACTCGTTCACTGTGCTGTTACTGAGGCATCTCTGCCTGTCTACCATTTAAATGGCCTACTTATGGGAAAGTATCAATTAGCACAGAGGACTTATGCAAATTCCCTGTATTTTCACACTGCTCAAGTAAGCGTTGCCAAGTTGGCTTTAAAATTCTGAATTCCACGTACAGAGGTCTAAATTGATTCATCTAAGGAAAACAGAAAGTGAGCAACATCAGGAAAGGCTGTCTGTGCCATATGAAATTGTACCCTAATTACCATTCCCTTTTATGAGCAGGGCATGCTCTACATTGCAACGCATGCTGGTACTTGTTTGTACATTTGACTGCTATCTCCTTACTGGTAAACCACTCTTTGATCATTACAAAGAACAGAAGTCTCCAACCTTTTCTGTAATATAAGCTACTGCTGTTCAATGAAAATACCCCGCAGCTTCTATTTCAATAGTGACCACATTAGTGACCACATTAGGCTATTAAAATTACCAGTAGTGATCCCCTCAGTGCATCATGGAGGGTTGCCAGAAGAGAGATAACAAGCATTGGCATAGCCAATAGGTCTCGCCATGCAACAGTGGATTTTGTTGCAGCAAGGATATTGTGCTGCATAACTAAATGCTTATAAGGTCCCAAAAGCGAGACCTATTGCCTATGCCAATGCTTGTTTTGCATGGCATGGCACTGCAATAAGTACTAGGAAAGATTTTCAGCTTTTGCTTTCTTATTGTTTTTGTGGAGCAGCATCATTTTTTCTTTTCTTGTATCCATTGAATATAACTTATGAATCATGAAACAAAAAATGCTCGTGTTTCAGAATTTTCACTCCAAAGGGGGAATATTAGAAGACCGAACACAAACAATTGTTAACATCTTGATTTACAGGCAAACTGCCTAGAATCGGGATTTCATTACTGTCAATAGAAAACCCCATTATAAGACAGCAGCTATTTATTATTATAACTGAGAACTCTTATTTCAATAAATCATTGACTTAGTGTAGCACCACAGTGGCACATACATTAACTTAGAAGGACTCCAGCAGCATCCACAACAAGCAAAATACAATAGTGCGCACAGCCATTGACTTAAAAGAGACACCAGAGGCATGTACAACAGATTGAAAAACAACACAAACACAAGCTAATAAGAATCCATCCTGGCTGACCACGAGACTAAAGCTGGAGCCCGCATAAATAATGGTACTGCTCATCGAGAACATTATGTAAATGCTGGATAATATTTGGCAGGTGCTACATTAAAGAAAGTATTTTTTCTATTTAGCTTTTTTTTTTTCTCAAGAAAAAATAACTTCCTTTAAAAGTAACATGACTGATTGTATAGAGCATTTACTTATTTATTTTTCGTTTCATGCTTCGATTACGCATTTTCTATTAATACAGAGCCTCTTTCTTTTAGAAGGCTAAACCCTCTTTACAGAACGGCTTCTGCGTTCACCAAATAGCCCCTGCGACATGATAAAAACAATGGAAGTCATACACTGCAATGGGAACACTTCTTAGGACGCAGATAAGACAATGGCGGAAGGGGTGTTGACCCAAATCCTCCTTTCTGTATATTTGAAACCGGCCTGAGCGACTGACAGACCAACTCGCATACTGTTGACTTCAGCGTGTATACTATTTATATGAGCATTTAATTCCATCTGCCTGCTTGTTACAGGTTTTGTTTTCTGTTGCAGAAAGCAGTTGACCACGTGACCAAACATGTCCACAGCCTTTCGGGAAAACGTGATGGGCTTGTACCCATGTTCATCAATACCAACAGTGGCCAATTTACTCACCTGGGCGTCTACACTCTGGGAGCGCGAGCAGATAGCTACTATGAGTACTTGCTAAAGCAGTGGATCCAAAGTGGAAAGAAAGAGACGGAGTAAGAACTGTCACCATCATTTTATTTGGGGTTTCTAAAGTACATTGAGACTATTTGCCTTTATGATCAAATGTTTTGCAATCTTTGCCTGTTTTCTAGTTAACATGTTCTGCAATGGCCATTTCAGTCCCAATTTCTACACCACATTTCAGATGTTCAGACACCAGGTGAAGGCCGCTGGCCTTTTCTTCATCAGTTAATAGAATGGTCGGGTTCCTGGCACACGTTCGGCAGTGCCCTGTACTGAATGCATAGAAACCAGTGAATAATGAAACCATCCTTATGTAGGACACAGAAATAAAGGTATAAGAGAAAGGCAGTGGAATTCAATAGAAAGTCATTGGAAAGTTCTGTAGAGACTTAAAGTACCAATCTTAACACTAGAAATACATTTGCTACTATGGCCCAGCCAATACAAAGTGGACAAAGCAAGAAGTGGGAGCCATGAGATAGAAAGCAGCAGTATCTTAGATTCAAGATGCTTTAAAGAACATTGCTCATGCAACCTAGTGGCAAAGTTGTGCTACCCTGCACAAAGAACCTAGATCTTGTTGGGACATGCAAAGTTTGGGAACGCAGCTGCTATGCATGCACAATTAGCCCACTTCTCAAGGAAGGGGACAGGTGGAAATAGAGGGGCGAAGTTCATTGTGAACCTGCATCCTCGGGTGCAGTGAGGGCAGAGCATGGTCTGCTGTGCCCGCCGCCAAGAAAGTCCAAATCAGAGGTAGGAGCCACCTTCTGTGGACATGGGCATTACGACATGAGCCTGACCCGTCCAAGAGGTAATGTTTGGGACGAGAGTCTGACAGTGCACACATAACTCCTTTTTCTTACATGGGCAGGAACTCTTAATGTGTGTGACGTTCTTCTGTTTATGGTAATGGCAGGTTTAATTACAGCCACATACCCTTATTGTGGATGGCCTTCACTACCTTATCCCTACCAAGTCTTCCGCTTTCTTCTGCCTATTTTGTGCCTTCATTGCCACAAACCAAGCAGCCATGACCTGAATTCCTCTTCTGCAGTTCTCTTTTCTGAAGTGTGTTTCGCAAAACATGTTTTGGAGTTCTGAGTTTACTACTCTGCTGGACTTGCATGATTTTGTTGTTAGCAAGTATAAGTAAGTGTGAGCCCTCTTTTTTGCAGGTCGCAGACCAGGAGACCTTTCTTTCTGGATATACATCGCATAAAATGCAGCGTGTAAAGTGCGTTTCTCACCAAAATGTTTTTGTTTACTCTAACACGTGTTTGTTACCATACTGAATGTATGCTGCCCATTGTATTTACTCACAAGGCTGAAAGTCCTAATACAGTCCTTTGAGGTGGAAGCATTAATCCACCCTAAATGCCCTATTCCATTACCACGAGGCAGGGGCTTATCAAACAATAGGCTGGTTGGTATCGCCTCCTACAGGAGGAACCTGATATGCATTACATGCCTAACAGCAGAGATTCTTTTGAAGAGCAAAAACTGGTCGTGATGATTAGGTAGTTCTCGCTTCCGATGCTAAGGTTCCAATATGCTTTAGATCAGTCTTCCTGTGCAGATGCCATCCTGTATAATTCCACAAGCACTCGAGCAAGATAGCGGTGTGCCAAGTGCACAGTTTGGATTTCGCACAGGCCTCCTTTATGCTTAACATCGTATAATCAGTCAGTTCCAAACTATAAACTACAATGATCAAGCCAGGTTTTTTTTCCTCCAAGCATTTCATAGTAGAAATAATACTTCTTAAAGCTCTTTGCAGCAATTGATGTTATAGCTTTTACATTTGTGTGCTCTAATGCATTTCACATTATCAGGAGGGCCTACTTCAGCTGAAAAGGAAAGAGATGAAGTATGAGGAAAACATTTCTCCGGGAGGCACAGAAGGTTGTTCAAACCCCCATACCAATTAAGGAGTAGACTCCCTTAGTACGGGGACCTGTATAAGAGCTGAAGTCAATCACCGATGGCCTAGATACCAATATCAAAAGAATGCAGTGAATGCATTCCGTGCACTCATTCAGGTTTTGAATTCTTGTTCGTATTTCTTGGTTCCTGTTTTGTACGTTTTTATACAAGTTCCTCTCTGTAGCAGAGAGGGACGCACAGACCAGAGTCTGGTTCAGTAGCAAAAGAGATGGGGAATAAGAGATCTAGGTAGCAGAGCTTAGTGTACGCCATTCGATTAGATGTCGCCCCAAACAGGCCATAGGTCCATTGTCCGGTCATGACCAGCAGCTGAGTCTCACTCTGCATGTTTTGGCACCTTAGTACCTTTGGATCTTGAAAAAATCCAAGCCTCTTTATGGTACCCCAGAATCGCACCAAAAGCTACTTGGAAGGAGCTTTACAATTTCTCTTACGGGATTATGGGACAGACCCTCTTTCAGATGTTTCTTCTCTTCTGCACCACACAAAACCTGAGCACTGAACAGGCCAAGGGGAGAAGCATAGAGGAGAACACATCCTGTCAGCTCTCACTTCAGTACGCACAGAGGGAGTCTACTTCTTAATCAGTATTTGTTTTATGAGCCTTCTTTGCCTCCTGAGGAATTGTTTCCCCACATACTCCTGAGAATTTGATCACTTCCCCTCACTTACTTCTCCTCCGCCTTCGTTTACATTCTTGATATATATTCCGGTCCCTATGCAGGTAGTGTTTAATGTGTACAACATCACTAAACAAAATCTGTTTTTACTGTCTCTTCCAACAATATCGTTCCCTTGCTCCAATAACAGCTGGATAGGAAACAACCGCCTCAGGAGATGCTGGTTTGAATATGTCATACAAAATAACAAATTCATTTCTAAAGACCATTCTGTCAGATGCACGTGCATTCATGTGTGTGTCAAGAAATTCCGACACTGAACATAGAGGTGGACACATGCAAGAACAACCACATGCAACTCAACAGATCAGTGATGTGAAACTAAAATCCATGTAGACTGTGGACTTGGTTTCGCTCACCAATGTTGTTGCCTTTTTATTGCTCTGCGCACTTTCTCCATTTGACTTCTCCATGCCTATTGTAGCTATAATGAAATCTATTACTGAAAGGTCGGTATCCTTTGTGGACCAGGTCACTTTCAAGGTCAGCAGTCTCGGAGGCAGACAAGTCCTCATTCTCAATTATAGATGTAAATCAGTACACCCCAATTTAGTAGCTCTTCTGGATGCAGATGTAACGCTTTACAGCATTATCAAAGCTTTCCGGAAGAACACCTGGAAAGCTGTAGCAGTTGCAAGTTTCCAGGCTGCCTTCTGGAAAACGGTACCGACTTGAACAGTGGGCAGGCATTGCCACATTTATAATCTTATTTTTCAATCCTTCATGACGGAAAGCCAGTTCTTATGTGCAATTGCATATTGACCCCTCGTTGAGTATTTTCTTCCTTTGGAAAAACACCTCTCCTCACATCCTCACTGATTTTCGGGGTGATTCCTTCTCTTCCCACCTTGGAAAATAATTGGCTATTACCCTTAGAAAATCTTCAAGCTCAGTCAACATTTGTCGTTTAAAGGTACAACCTCACCGCACCAATCCTTGGCGCCCTATGTAAAGCTTGAAAGGCCTGCCGCCAAACCACTGGGCCATCAATGGCACATGCCTTGGCTGCCAAGTCTGGAGCCGGACTTCTAAATCCAGGGTTTGCTACTATTGCAGCACCCCTTTTGCCATTGAGAGTAGTTTGCAGTGAAAATACACACTACTGCTCCTGCTGCCAGTCCATAACTGCGTGACGGAAAAGCCTGCATTTTTTTATTTTCAAAGAGAAACCAACAAAGTAGATTCTTGTTTTGCAAAATGAAAAATCAGTGTCCCTGACACACTAGATGTTTTATTGCATTAAATGGGGGCATTGTCCGTTTTTTCTGTGAATATGGTCCGACTATGCTAACCATGGCAGTCATTGACTGTAAAAAATAGAATGAATGTGGCGTCCGACTGACTGCCATTTCTGTCATCAGCTGTGTGGAAAAGAGGGGGTTTTTTTATGGCGCATTTGGCTGTGTCTCCGGCGTCAGTAACACAGCTTTACCTATAAACAAGATGGAACAAGCATTTGCAATGCAATAGGTCTCGCATTTATAAGAGTTTGAGCTATTGGCATTGTAAAATTACAATGCTTTTTATTTATGTTTTGGTTTTAAAACAAATAAAAGGCATTGTCATTTACAATGTCAGTAGCATAAACTCGCATAAAAGCAGTGTGCGGCGTGCAGCAGTGTGCGGCGTGCAGCAGTGTGCGGCGTGCAGCAGTGTGCGGCGTGCAGCAGTGTGTGGCAGTGTGTGGCATGCAGCAGTGTGAGGCGTGCAGCAGTGTGTGGCGTGCAGCGGCATGCAGCAGTGTGAGGCGTGCAGCAGTGTGAGACGTGCAGCAGTGTGTGGCGTGCAGCAGTGTGCGGCGTGCAGCAGTGTTTCGTGTAGCAGTGTGGATGGTCTGATTCCGTTGTAATTGCCAGACCCGACCTGTTGCCAAAGCGCCAAGAAACCCTGTGCGGGTAGCTGAGCGCTATACAAGACTCTTATAATAACTCACTATTAAGTTACTCCCCAGTGGTGCTGGAGCTGCCCACTCTCTTAAGGAACTGTTGTCATAGTGCCTCTCTTTCTCCATCAGGCACTATAGTATGTGGTTTTCACTAAAGAAATTCGAATGACAATTGTGGATTATTTTGAGTTGAATGTAGGGTCTGTGGAACACTGTGGTACTCCATGGGAGGCTTTTAGGTCGCATATATGGGGTACAGCGAATTTTAAAAACTGCTGATGTTTTAAAATCAATCAGGCAATACCTGTTTAAATTGCAGACTTAATTAACTGAGCCTCAACACAAACGTTTCGGAAAGGATAATGCGGCATTATTGTCTGAGATTAATATCTCAATATTTGCATTCCTGGAGGCAGCTGAGAGCGAGATGTAGGCAAGCCACATAGGGGCACTATACAAATGCTGCAGTACAATGCACTACATCCCTTGCCTTCCACAGAATGCACGAGGCTGCAGCCCACCCCGCCCCACTTTCCTGACTGACCGCTTATGTATACAAGCATTTGCAATGAAATAGGTCTCGCATTTCTTAAAGTTAGAGCTGTTGGCGTTTAAAATGTTTTTGTACTTTTTTATTTGAAGTGGAGTGATCATATTTGCATAGCCTGTTGCCATTGGTATGACCTCTCGGTGCTGGAGAACGAGTCAATGGAAATTAGGTTATGAGGAGGGGAGATAAGTGTAATATACTGCTTGGAAAAAAAAGTAACATCCTGGAAGAAGCAAACACTTATAGGGAATGCAAGATCAAGTAAAGCATGTGAATTGTAAGCAGGAACAACATTGTTACTGTGGGGCTCGCAGACTGCTGTGATGTGCCGCTGGTGATGGAAAAGCACAGTGAGATGCAGCTCTGAAGCTGCAACTCGTACATAAAGCGCGGCACACTTATGCCTGGTTGTTTAAAATACTTCAAAGGGCTTTCGTTTTCCTTGAATACCATATTTTACCTAACAAAACTACCACAATGTACACTGGAGCCCGTGTGTAAATCCTATTCTTACAACAGAATTGAAGTTTGCAAGAACCTGATTTTTATAGCCCACTTGCTACCAGTTTTGTGGCCACTTCATAGCACTGTAAATCCAACATCCACGGGGGAGGAGAATGAACGTGAAAGAAGTTGACGCGCTGGAAAAGAAGCAGGGACGCTGGCGAGGAGGCGACGAACATAGGCAGGACGGCACTAGCACCTGGAGCCAGAACGGTGGTGTTTGGCGCTATCAAGCCATGTCCCGGGGCTGTAAGGGCCGACGAGGCTGCAGGCAGCAGGCTTGCAACAGAGGCACCTCGAGTCAACACGGTGGATCGGAAGAGACCGCCAGGAAGCAAAAGATTGTGTCCCGGTCTCATGGGAGGGTGGCCAGATAACGCGCCGCAGGATGGGTCGGAGCGGTCGACGGTGTCCCCGAGGACGATGGCGTTATCACAAGATGAGCACGGGCCGGGATTTCCATAACAGTAATGGACCGGGTGGGGGCGCATTAAAGCCGCGATTAATCTGCATAATAAGAGTGCAGCCGGGACGGGATGCGAGCGGCCCCTAGGGCCAGTAATACTAAGAATATAGAAGGGTATGTGGCGTATAAGTCTTCCCGACGGCATTTGTCAGGGCACATGAAACAAGAAGGGCTGGGCGAGAAGGGAGGGGGGAATGCCAGCAACAGAGGAGCCCGCGAAAGTGAAAGTGATCGTGATTACGGTCGCTACGGAGGAAAGACACATGGCGCTGCGCGCGTGCACGTTCACGTGCACTGTAGCTTTAGGCCACGGCAGCACTTTGAAAAGCCCAGATATAAAATGTCTCTTTGAGCCTTTGGCTCACGAGACCTAAAAACCAAGAGATTGGTGGAAGCCCCGTAGCCACCAATGTCTTAATGAGGTCCTTAGAGTTAAAAAAGGAAGGTAAGGCACGGACGAACTAAGGGACTGCTTCTCCATCCCTAAGGTAGATAATCACTGACACCGAAATGTCAAACTAGAATCTTAACAAGCATTTGCAATGCAATCGGTCTCGCCTTTGGGACCTTATATGTATTTAGCTATGCAGCACATTAGCCTGGGCGCTGAAACATCTACTGTTCTTTAACACACCAGGTATGGAAACTCATGGAGAGAAATATTGCCTTTCAGCGGGAAATGGTATAGTCCAAAGCTCTGTTTTTAATATAAAATCAGGGCCTTCGGTGGTCATATCACTATAATATTTTTTTCCAAATCTTGTATTTTCAGTCTACGGGTGCTCGTGGAAGACCATTTCTGTGGACTGGAATCTAGAGAATGCTTAAGTGATAATGGTATTTTACTGACCTCTGCTGGTCGTTTTTTAATCAAGACAGTTAAATAGAGGCAGCTGGACAGAAAAAAAGGCCCTAAGCGAAAGCAGACAAGTCCTAGGGCTGATCTCCAGACCCCACAAAGTACATACACATAAGTATATACTAAAGCATATACAAGAGGTCTCGAATGCTCGACCTAAAAACTAACAATGTTAAATTCCTTCCACCTGAAGTAAATGAGAGTTCCTTTTCTAGTCCTCTTGAACCAGGCAGCTGCTTTCCAACAGTTGCAGATGAACAAAAACCTGTAGCATCTAATACCTAAGACGTTGAATGGTTTGTGTACACGATCACACAGTGCTAACAACTTCATCTTTTCATTGGGACATTCAGGAAGGTCACTGATGTGTTTTTAATGGCAACACTTTATATGTACCTTCCACTGACTAGGTTGTCAAAAATGCAAGACCGATATTGACCACTAAAGTTCCATTTCCTTGAACCTACAAAAGAGGTATGATCAGACTTCACGTTCATTCAAAGCCTTAAGGGAGGCAGGTTAAAAGGTAAACTTTTTTCAGTGCCCTACGGAAAACACACATTTCTAAAAGCAGTCAATGTGACTGCTCTTCTTTAACAATGGAGTTGCGCGGGAGTACTGCCCTCTGAGCACTCCTCGACCCGCAGGCTTCTGCCTGTGCCTTATCCCTGGGTTTAGCTTCCTCCAAAAAAGCCATTGCTGATTGGATAGTCTCCTGCATTCATTTTGTTACCAACTGGCAATAAAATAAACCTTTAACTGGTAAGCCAAGAGCACATTCCACTAGGGGCGGAAAGCAACTTCTACCACTTGGAACAAAAATGTTACCCTTTCAGAAATTTGTAAGGAGCAACTGGAAATCTGTTCACACGTTCACCGGACGTTACAGTCTAGATGAAGATCATAGAAATGATGCTCTGGTGGGTCACGCGAATCGGAGAAATATATTTAATTAACTCAAGCAGATTTCTTGACATTTTCTGCATCCTTTATTGGTATATAATTCAATTTTTCATTGCACTGAGGATATGCTTACAACTTTATTCTATGTTTAACACAATTAGAGAGAATTCTTTTGCAGAAGGTAAATGTTCCGTGCTTGTAATTCTAGTTCTTCATCATAGGTATTCTCACTGAAGTCATGAACAATCGTCCCTCTCCCACGGCTGGCCATACACTGCATTTGTTTACAGATCATTATTTTTGGATGTTATATAATCCAGTTCAAAATGAACTGAGCCTGTGAGGCAAACTGCCAGTACAGTGTATGCTGGGTAATGGAAGCTGCTGGATCTTTTAAAGTTAGTGTATGTTGAATGCAGCGGATGCCCTTATGCCCTAACCAGCACTTATCTCTTCATTGTTTGCTCTGCAGGTTTTTACGGTTAGAGTTTTTATTTGATGGCATTGTTCACATGAAATGCTGCAGTATGGTTCACAGTTACAATTAAACTACCATAGAGTTCTACAGAAAAAATACAGTTAAAGCTGACCTGTAATTAATTTATGAGGAGATAGTGCAGCTAGAAAAGAATCTTCTACACATCAAACCGCCGCCCATTCGCTTAAGAAAATTTATGAACTTAAAATTCTCTTCTCAAAGTATCTGCTCCTAGTTTTCAATATCAACTTGATGACCAGTTCCATCTTTTGCTCTACGGATTTCGAAAGGGTTCTATTTTAAACATAAAATAACTCTTAGACTTTTTTCAATGTAAATTAAGGGATCATTTAAATTATGGCAGGTAGCACCCATTCTGCCTTGTCAGCGGAGGCCCCAGTCTCCATTCCATATAATAAGAAGCCTGCTTCCCTGGCGGGAATCTCACTGCCTTCAAGAGCATACACAAGTAGAGCGGATGCACCGAAAACAAAAGTGTGTGATGAGAAGGTGTAATGCTTTTTGGCCTCACTTTGTTTACTTTTTTTGTTCTGAAACAAACTCCCAAAGCGGTAGTTTGTGTGAGAAAAACAAACAAAATAATATCCTAATGCTCATGGATGTTTTCTTACTGGATGTCAGTCATTCTTTATTCTCACCTTCCCAAGACACTTATGCCTTGCATGGCATGGAAACCCAGTGACTGTTGTCTCCTCTCAAAAGGGATGTGGGGACCGTGACTGTAACATGGCAGCCTAGTGGCAAATGGGCTGTCAAGTTAGGGGTTTCTACGCGTAGATTGTACTGTGGTTCGGCGGGTGTGGAAATCATGCGGTTCTAGACCTCTAACTGGGATGCAGAACTGTGAGTTTGGTGGGACAACAGAAACGCCAATTTACAGTGGTTCTCACATTCTACCAAACCCTTATAGACACCCTTAATATTTTCTCTGTGAAGGTAATGCTTCACAGCTCTGATGTTTCCAGGACCTTGAAGTATGTTTGGAAAGAATCTCTTCTTTTCATAATTCGTCATTTTTTTTATCAAAAATGTTGGTCTCACCATAATAAAGCAGCACTATGGCAAGTTGGGTCATCTCTTGCATACTCAACGTTTAATACAAGATATGTTCAGCATCCTTTTAGACTGGATGCTTATTCCACCAATCTAAAGCAGCATTATTGAATTATCCAAGGGCATACATCCATTGCATACATTTACTAGGAAGTTCTTTGGACTAATCTGCATGTCTTTTGTATGCATAGCTCACTGAGTGCATCTTACTACAAAGGAGTAGCTAATCATGAGGTTCTCAGAAACCTGTTTGCTTGATGTTTGGTATGGCATATGCTACCGATGTTTTTAGAACTATGAAATCATGTTATCACCCAGTTGTGAACGCAGTAAAGCAAAGCAGCAGAGTAATGAAAATGTGCCTTATTGGTGATTCTGGTACTCTTAGTTCTGATGCTCCGTCCTTCAACAGCCACCCAGATTTGTATCCTGAGAAGCATATGCCGTTCTACTGCAAAGCATTGTGGAAAAAGACATGTGGAGAATGCGCTGGAACTGTTGGTGGAATATGGAAGAGATGATGGGTGGTTAGGCCACTTCACAAGGAGCAGCCTATGTTGTTGATTCCCTCCTCAAAACAATGTACAGTGTCCACATAGAGAAATCTTGGGCAAGATAAACCATATGTAAGCAAAATCATGCCATGTCTACATTCCCAAACAATTTTGAAAGGCAGTGTGTCCAAATTAAGAGTGCCTGGATCTTCACTGCCAAAATCAAAATAAAAGATGTTAAAAAAAAAAAAAAAAGTACAGGAGTCACGTTGAAAGTAGTTGGTTCCATTTATATAGCACTTGACAAACCAAGATTTGTCCAAGTTTTATTTACATGAGAAGCTAAAAATTTAAATGTTATTAATTAACAGGCTGTTGGAGGATTATATGCAAGCCATAGAAGGGGTGGAAAAGAATCTTCTTCGTAAGTCGGTGCCCAGTCGTCTGACCTTTGTGGGGGAACTTGCTCACAGCCGTTTCAGCCCAAAGATGGTAACTATCAATATGTATTTGTTGTGCTTAGGTCTGGTTCTGTTTTGTTCATAATTTGTTTCCCTCTCGTCTTATCAGTGTCTCTAGTACAAGTACAGTTGTACACTTGACCTACAATAAAAAAGACATATTCCCAATTTTAGCCACCATTGAGACCCTGAACCCTACCACAGTAGGCAGCTATGAATATTTTTCCAGGAGAATTATTTTTATTTGGGTGGTAAATTGTATGCCTATGTAAGACTGGAAATAGTGTTACACTTTATGATAATTGTAAAATGGTGTGCGAAGGTTGCGAGGCAGCACAATGTGCTAGAGGCAGTTTGCATCAAGGAAAAAGGTTGTGCTGTTCCAACTTATGCTGTATTTGCTTTCAAAGTGGACACAGGCACTTTTAAATCTGCCTCTGGTTGTTGTATATAGTTTATTTACATTGGACTCATGGTGTGGCAGTTTTGAGGATCCACGTGACACTGCTTTAGAAATTAAGTCTCATATTTTTCAAGCGATTCTAGAGGGTAAATGATGTCTGTTTTGGCCAGCTTTCCAGTCCGAACTAGTTGAAGCTTTCCCACCAAGTCTTTGTTAAGACAGAGAGCTGTGTCAATAATTAAAAAGTCATCGTGGTTGGCGTTTGAGCTTCTGCATGTACCGAATGCTGCTTCGTCCTGACAACGCCTGTGGCCTCATTGACAGTCCTGCAGACAAAAACGCAGGAACCTGTTTATTTTATAGTCATCACGGTGAGATTCTCTCAGAGGTCCATAAAATCTAGAATAGCTCAGCACATATGCGCAATCTTGTAACACATGTTTAAACAATTTTGTGTCCTATGCCAATCAAATGAACAGAAAATTTGTCAAGAAAGCCACATATACTGATTGTTGTTTTCCTTAAATACTAGTTAACCAGATGGCAGGTTAAACAATATATGTTGTGAAAATACCGCTACCCAATTATTGTACTTTAGATTGAAAGAAAAACAGGAAATGGGGCACCAGTGTAAACATACACATAACAGAATTAGACCCTGATCCCTTAAGATTCTTAGAAGTGCTTGTATGGTTTGTCTTCCTGACCACCCACTCCATGAAAGACTGAGGGATTTTTCAAAGATGTCAATAGGAAGCTGTAGGTCAGGGCATGAGTGAAAGAAAGGAACATTTGTTATAGAATGTCAACTACAGTATCAAAGGGGGGTGTGGGGTTCACCAGTCCACCCTCTCTATCTTTCATGATGTCACTTCTGAAGGTAAGTGGGAATCTACTTGCTGTTCCTGGCAAACATCATCTCAATTGATGTTAAGGAGGTCAACTTCTAGGCTTGTACGTCAATACATATTGTGAACAGGGAGGCATACCCATGCTTAAACACAGAGAGACTCCAAGTAGTCAGAGAGAACATCGAGACACCTGTCAATATCAAGAAACATTTTGATGTTGCTCGCTCTCCACCTCGGAGTCTTTCTTTTCCATGAAAGTGGGGTCATCTTCCACCTGGACAACCATAGTTCCACCTGCACCAACTCCTTCAGAGCCCTGCAGATTGGGTGTAGCCAATGAAGTATGATGACCAATCTCACCTCCTGCAGAGGCAAGTTCTCCTCAGAAGGTTCAGCCATCATCAGAGTTCCATGATACAACTCACACTGACTGGCCTGTTACCCAACCTTGTTGAGATGTAGTAATTTCTCCAGGTCCGTATCATGGCAGTTGCAGAGTTTTGCTATCTGGGTGTTCCAGCAAGTGATGCAGAGAACAGGAGACTCTCATTGCTGATGTTGTGGTGCTTGCTGTTCTCCGTCACCTAGTCCAAGGAGAGAAAGATGGTGCAGATCTTTGTCTCAAGATTCAGGCTCTGTTTTTTGGCTTGTGTCTAGATAGTGAGATTCACAGTTTTTCTCTAAATTGTCCCAGCAAGAATCTTTCCGATTCATCGTCTGATGTCTTTTTATGAACTCTCAAATAGAACTGCAAAGAAATTCAATTTATAGACTACCACTCTTGAGGTCCGAGCATGAATCATTTTTCAGGTGAAGCCACAAGCTCATCTTATTGGGACATTTGTTCCTGGACTCCTTCAGCCTACGAGATTACTGTCACAACCCCTTTCTCTCTTGAGGCTCTCACAGAAACTCTGGAGATGTTGTTCAGATCACCAGATTTTGGTCCCAAGTTCCTGGAGATGGTCTCAGTAGATTCCTTGGTTTTTGAAGCTGCAAAGAAGTTTAATGCAGATGGCTTGACTTCCTCCACAGAAGTAAAGTAGCAGATGGGATGCGTTGGCGAGAAAAATTTGTTAGACATCGCCTAGTATTGTTAAAGCAGACCCTCTTCAATTCTCTGGAGTAGTTATGCTCCATCCTTTTGGGGCTCAATTCCTGGCATGTCTTTCAGTAGAAAAAGACAATTATCCAGAGATAGTTAAGGATCAAATCATAACATCTGATAATCTGATTGGCGTAGGAGAGAATACTGCGGACCTGGCTTACTGCTGACATTTTTCAAGGGGTTCCAGTGAGATACTATTTCTGGTTCTGACAAACTTTGCTTACCCCTGATGAAACAGACTACGCTGGCATTGGCCTTCATCAATTCATCTCTTTCAGTCCTTAGTTGTATGAGAAAATACAGAAAATTAAATCTAAGGTGGAGACCTTGATATATATGGGTCTAGGAAAGAGTTTCCATGATGTAAGAAACTGGATCATTATTTGGAGTGGATGACTACCCACCTCCAGGAACAATCACAGCCCTTGTCAGAGTTAACCAAAGTCAATTAAATGGAGCTCAACCACCTGATAACTATGGCACTGAACAGACAGGTGTAACTTAAGTCAATGTGCAAAGTATTTATGCAGTACGTGAATAATGATAAAGTCAAGATGCAAAACAAAAAAAATCCCAAACTGAATTAGAAAAACAGATTCAAATTTAATAAACAAAATGACATAAATCCAATAAAAGGGGCAGGAGATGTCAATGGACATGGTAGAGCGGGATCTAAGTGCAATTTAAAGTTAACTGATCGAGCGGAGGTCGAATACACTTACCATGTTTGCTGTTTATCAAGGATTTTACCTTCTGACTTAGTCCTTTAAGTCCCACAATAGTACACTTCTAAAGCCTCCCAGGACCTCGGATGAGCCACTTAGAGACTTACAGGGTGTTGGGCATAGGCCAACAGCAGCGTCCAGTTGCCGCTGGGCAGTTGCACGAAAGGCCTCTTGCAGCTTGTTGTATCCCTGTAGATTGAAATGGAGGTCAGCCTTATGACTCTTGTAGTCCACTTCTCTGTCCTGGGTGCAAGAGGTAACAGGCTCTTTCCTTCAGGGCTCTTCTGAGGTTACAGCAAATGGTAAAATCCTTTTTTTGAAATTTTGTTCATCCAGAAATGTTCTGAAGTGAGCCTGGAGGTGCTATATTATTGTCTGGTCTAACTAGTGGGTCGGGGTGACTCCTGGACACTCTCTAATGGGGTAAAAGTTTCCGGGCCAATTCTTCTTCCTTTTTCTGCAGTTCGTTTGCCTTGCTTATATAGGCACAACTGCCATTGGCATTTTCAAGATGACAAAAGTCTCTGGCCACACTAAACCTGCACACTGAGAGATGGGTGTGTGAGTGTCTTAGGGAAATCACCAATGTCCTCCAACATCTAACACTAGGATCTAGTTTGAAGCGGGCACTATACCCTCTACGAACTCAGAGACAGGAGTCTGAGAGGACAAAAGCAATGTATTTCAGCAACCAGACAAGGGTTTCACATCTTGGTTCCTGTTCTCTGCCATAAGTGTTACACGTGACTCAAAATACTTTTCATTCTGAATTTGACAGTCCGGTGTCACAGGATGCTCACAGCCCCAACTTTGAATATTCAGTGGAGTCATCTCTGCACATTCAGTTCATCCTGTTGTTTGCTCCTGGGACGCATTTTCACAGCTCGTTCACACCTATTCAAGGCTTAGCACAGGCTGGGAGAAGCTAGAGAGCTAATGCAAATTAGCCTCCAGGAACTTCAGGCAGGGCAAAGTTACTTTCCTTAATATTTTTTTAAATTCTGACTTCATAATTTAATTAGATTTGTAATAGCTATACAAAAAGTGCTGTAGGTATTTATTGTTTTTAACTAGTCCATTTCATGAGTTAGCAGTAGTAGTATTTTAATCTGCTTTTTTGTTTGCTACATAGGTCAGCTAGGCCAACAGTGAAAATAGCTTTTTGGGCCTTGTCACTGTAGGGACATGATGATATTTATTTTCTACATGTCCCACTTTTAAATACAATTCACCATATCTTGTCGTCTTTAAGGCTTACAGAGGGTGACTTACTAATATATAACAAGCATTGGCATAGCCAATAGGTCTCACTTTTGGGACCTTATAAGTATTTAGTTATTCAGCACAATATCCTTGGTGCAACAACATTAACTGTTGCATGGTTAAACACTTATAAGGCTCCAAAAGCGAGACCTATTGGCTATGCCAATGCTTGTTCAGTGTTGGCAAGTTGACAGTGCGCGTACCTTTACGGCAAAGTACTTGAAAGAGTGAAAACACGAGTGTCCTGGCGCAAGACTGCATGTTTTGGGGAGGAGCCCTCTTCCGAGAGGTCTAGGACACCAGCAGCCCGCGAGCGCAATTTAAGTACCATGCTGCCCAATGCAATCAAAGAAAAGGGTACCACTTGCCCACCATGTGGGTACTTAAATGCAGCACGGACGGGGCGGCAGCGGGTGCCGCTAACCACTTGGCGTCTGTGCCACTGCACCTACTGCACTAGTGATAGCAACAACACTCGCTGCTGGGCATAAAAGGGAAGGACTGTGGACTCTGGTACGAGGAAGAAGCAGTAACTCTTCAAACACACAGATGCTGGCCAAGAGACCTGGGATTCGGTCCATTCATACGGAAGAATTTGGCATTTTTAGTGCACTTGCAGGCTTATTAAGAAGCAATAATTGAGCTGATGCCCCATCATGTTATATTGAGAAAAAAAGTGGACCGGGACATAAAACGGGTGTGGTCTTTTAAGGACAGAGCAGGTGCGTTCAGGATCTCTTCTACGTCAACGAGATGATTGATTTTACATGCAAGCAGAAGTGTGTGGGATGTTAGGACACAACGACACAGCAGAGGAAACTGCTGTATGTTCTCTGTATATCGTTTTTTTTTTTTTTATTCCAGTTTCTAAAAACGGTATTCTTAAACAGGGGGGTGGGTGAAAGACCGTAAGAAAAAAAGTAAAAGGGTGAGATGCTGAAAGATAGGAGGATCAGAAGAAAATGAGAACGGGAGACAATAAAAATAGAAGAAAAAGTAAAACAGCGGATGGATAATAGAAAAGGAGAATAATAAAAAATATATATATTAAAAGGATAATGAGTCAGTAACATGGCTAACAGAAAACTCGGGGAAAATGGCTAAAGGAATAAGGAGAACAGAAAGGGAAAGACTGGAGGAAATGTGTTGAAGACAAGCAAAAAAATAGGTAACGTAGGGTATAAGAAAGCACGGACATGTAATATTTAACATAATGAAAGGAAAGACAGGCGTATAAGAAATACAGAACAAAGTTCGTTGAGAAATAATGAAAGAGAACATGATAAGCTGTAAAAATTATGGTAAAGAAAAGGGGTTAAAGGGAGTAGTAATGAAAGAGTGGAGAAAGACGAAGGAAATTGTGAGGGCGGGGTATTAGAAGAAAATGAAAAAAAGAAAGGAGGAAAAGAAAGTAAGAGACGGAACAATGGTAAAGAGATAATGAAAATAAGTTTGACATAGACAGGGGATGGTTTAACTAGAGAGAATGAGCAAAAGGGGGGACAATTTTAAAAAAATGCAGAAAAGCGAAGCACGTAGGAAAACAGGAGAAACAAATGAGGAAAAAAGGGAAAATAGATGAGAAGAGAAGGTAAAACAAGCAATGGCCGCGCGGCCGTGAAAGTGACACGGAAGCGCGGCCCGTGAAAGTGATCGCGATCAAGCGCGGTGAGCGAAGTGATATGTGGTGGGGGAGGGGGAGAAGCGGAAGTTGTGTGACGGAGGAAAGACAGATGGCGACTGCGTGCGTGCACGTTCACGTGCACGCAAGTTTTAGGCCACCAAAAGCCTGTGGCAGCACTTTGAAAACCCGCACACTAAATGTCTCGCAGAGCAGCGCATGCGCTGGCTCAGCGAGACCTAAAAAGGGGGACTTCTTTCCTGTCAAAAAGGGTTAAATTAACAGGTTGAACTGCTTGGATTTACACTGCAGCAATCAGGTTACCTAGTGTTCGCCTGTAGCAATGTTTTCACTCGTACTATAATAGATGACACAATAGGTGCTGCAGTCTACAATTGACATTTTACTTCCAGGCCCTGTGTTTACTTTTTACACTATATACTAGGGATTTACAGGCAAGTTAAATGTGCCAATCAGGAATAAGCCAGTTTAAACATGGTTAAAAGGGGAGTACAGGCACCTTACTACTGGTTAAGGTGCACACAGTTTTAAAGCAAGCAAAAGGCAATAAATCTGGAGTGACCATGCAGAAAAGGCAGATTTCCCACACTGTACTAGAGTATGAATTTGAGCGCTGTTGGTACCTGTTGAGTCGGAGGTCTTCAGGCAGATCAAGTAAGAAATGCAGTGACCGGGAAGAGAGAACATAATGAAATGTTACTCGTGATCCGAGTTCCACATCTTATCTTTCACTTAAAGGCATAGAAAAAGTAGCAGACATGTTGTTTGTATTAAACTCCCTGTACATTTGTGCAGCATAGTCAGATACCTATAATAATGGGTGTCAGGAGTATCAAGGATGTTATGCTGTCATAAATATTCCTTCTTTAGAGTCTGGAGAGTTGATCTCTGTCTGTTAAACTCCAAAGTGGTGTCACAGACACCTGGAGAAAATATGTGATCCACCACTACAAAGGCCACTTAGGTGTTGTGAACACATTTACACTGGCGTTAGATAACCTTTGGTATGAGCATATTTGTGACTTCAATAATGGTCCAGGTAGTGACCTTCTTCACTAGTGCTGGAAAGAAATTGTTGAGGTTTATCTGTAGCACTTGATCTTTGAGTAAAGTGGAAGCTGTCCAAAAGTTTTGTTAAGCTTTCTGTGAGCCAGTTGTCCATGTATGGATGGATAAATATATTTTTATCCTGAGATGCACTTCCACCACTAAAGGTGTGCAGGGGTAATTTCAGGCCAAAAGTCCAGACTTTTTGGTAGGATTGTGATCCTTTCTTGATTACAACCTATGAATCCAGGGCTTTCTTGTGGTTCGGATGGCAAAGGTGCATAACCCGAAGATCTGTTTTGCATATTCAGCTCTGACAGTGGGGTTGAGGGATGATCTTGTCGATATTCTAGCATTGGGAGTTAATTTCTCAATTTTACCTATTTGGATTTAAGCCGAACATTGGCATGTATTCCTGCTTGAAGCCTCTTTTTCATACAAGAAAATAGTGGGAATAAATGATGTGGAAGATCTGCTGATGCAATGGGTTGTTTGATCCATGAGGTGTTGTGCAGTGCCCTGGTTAATAAGTGGCTCTGTGTTGTCTTGACTGCATGTAAAAACAAATTATGAATTCTCATCCTCTGTGTGTGCTATACTTCACAGGAACAAAATAGGCATTTAGAACACACATTTTCCATCAGAACTAAGGTTGCTGAAGGTATCTTGGCGTTCCAGAACGAAGAAGAAAATACAATTTTCAGTTACAAAAAAAAACTGAGTTTCAGAATTTTTACCAAATGGTATGGAATAGATTTTTTTTATTGCTGGGGGGTTACTCAACAAACCTTGCTAGGGTTTCGATGGTCTAAATCATTAGGTTCATTAAGATTGGGACCAAAAGAATTAGCAGCGTTGACTATGTTCGATGCTACAGCATTTCATATCAATGACTATTGGGCTTGGAGTATGTATACAACTTTGATAGTTAATTGATGCCTTATGTATAAATGCATCATATAAGGCATAATAAAACCTCATAGAAGAATATTACGAATATTCAAACAATTATGTAAAAAAGAAAGAGGAAAATTAAAATTATGGAGTCCCTAGCCCACACAAGCTATGCTTTTATGGCAAATTTCACAAAAATGATTAATATCACTCGACTGAGCTGGACCAAGCTGATTTCTGTGGCCTCTTGAAAACACTTGCGGAAGATGAGGTTTGCTGTTCCCATGGTAATGACCTTGTGAACAGTGGGAATATGGCCAACTTGCATAATTCTTGAAGGAAATGCCACTGAAGGAATATCCCATCGAGGAGTCACGCAAGACCTACACCTTGAGGATGCAAGTAGTTTTTTCAACTCCTGAATGATGAGTTATTGTGCAGGAACTTCTGGTGCAAAAACAGATGCAAATCAAGATCGGTAAAATTAAAGACATAGATGGGTCACTACAAGAGTCGGAGGCTGGTGTTCGTGAGGTATTTAAAAATGTTTACCAAAATTTATACGTTAATGAAAACACTATAGATCCGAGGGATTACCTGGGGGGAACCCCTTCTGTAGGCTTAGGTTCGGCTCAGAAGGAGATTTTGTCTACCCCCATAACTTGGGAGGAAATCGAATCAGCGATGGCATTTTTACCCCGGGGCAAAGCAACGGGGCCAGATATGATCCCCTTGGAGTTTTATATTCTCTTTCAGGCTGAACTTTGGGATTCGCTATTTTCATTATTCCAGCAGGCATTCAATGGTTTAGTCCCTGATTCATGGTCTAAGACGACCATAATAGTTTTCAAAAAGAAAGGGAAGGATGCGCTTGAACCGGCCCCATATATCGACCAATCACTTTAATCAACTCAGATAGTAAGATTTTTTCTAAGTTTATTGCTAGAAGATTAGGGAAGGTTATAGCACCTTTAGTCTCACAACGCCAGCACGGGTTTGTATCGGGTAGAGGTACTACCGATCATGTCTGCCGAATAATATCTCTTTTGGATTGGGCTCAGGTTTCCGAAGCTTCAATAGGGGTGGCCCTGTTGGATGCCGAGAAGGCATTCGACAGGGTCTCCTGGGAATTTTTATGGGCAGTTCTCCATTGGAAGGGCTTCCCACCTTCCTTTATTAAAGCAGTGCAAGCCCTTTATATCTGCCCTGCTGCCACAATTCGTATTTCTGGAAAGTATTCTGGGGAGTTTAAGGTATATAGGGGCACTCGGCAGGGCTGCCCTTGCTCCCCCCTTCTCTTTGCTCTTTACATTGAGCCTCTGTTGATTAAAATCGAGACTGATCCAGAGATTATTTCAGTTAAACCCAAGCAAGAATCTATTAAAGTTTTAGCCTATGCAGACGATGTGGCTGTCGTTACAGTGGATGTGGTTAAAGCGATGAGACGCATTGAAATTTTGACATTGGAATTTGGTGGTGTCAGGCTACAAATTGAATTTACACAAGACACAAGTTCTCTTTACCGGTACTGATGTTCTTACAAGTGTTAATACAGTCACAGAGGCTGTCTATTTGGGTGTTAAAATTGCCACGAAGGTCCAAACCATTGTTAATTTAAACTTTGACCCAATTCTAACCACATCTAATAAAATATTAGAAAACTTGGATTATTTACACTTATCTTTATATGGTAGGTGCAACGTTATTAAGATGGTTGTTTTTCCGAAAATCCTTTATCTATTTCGCACGATTCCACTTCTGCTTCCTAATTCAATTTTTATAAGGATAGAAAGAATGTGTTCTTGTTTTATATGGGGATATAAGAGGACAAGAAGAGCTTTCAAAAAACTTAATCTACCAAGAGCTGGGGGGGGGACTAAATATTCCCCAATTTCAGTACTATTATTGGGCGGCGATGCTCCAGCACATGGGGATCTTGTTTTTTGGTACCCAGGCGTATATAGATCCTGCTACTTCTCCCTCTATATATGAACTTATCATGGGGCCCGAAGCTAGGCATTTATTCTCTAAGTTTTTCGAGCCCAGTTACTACAAAAGAACCCGTTTTAAGATTTTTGGGCCTGCCGCTGTAGTTTGGTGCAAAATTCGTAAACATTTTACCGTAAAGGAATATAACCGCTATATGCCTCTAGGAATAATAGGGAAACTTCCTATAATTTTTTGTGATTCAACTATGTGGAGATGGAATACTCAGGGGATTAGAACTATTGGGGACCTCTTTTTAAATAATCAATCGATGTCCTTTTGTGAACTTCAAGAGAAGTTCGGGCTGCAACGCTCGGATTTTTTTAAACCTCTTCAAATTCGAAGCTTCTTAGATAAACTTGTTTTAAGAGGCCAGATTAGCTTGGAAAAGAACCTGATCTTGGAATGTATAAAGGGACGATGTAAGATCTCTCAAATCTCCAAAATTATAATCACAACCCAACAGGACGACCTTGTTTACTTTGAGCAACGCTGGGATAGAAGGCTGGGGATAGTAGGTGTCGATTTACAAGCAGTATTGAATTTAGCTGATACTGTTCTTTTTTCAGGCAGCTTCAAAAGCCAATGTTATATGGCTATTTTAGATCTATACTACTCCCCAGCGAAGATAGCTAAATGGGGAACCAAACGGGGGGATGTTTGTCCTAGATGCGCTCTGAGGGCAGCTGATCTGGTGCATATGTTCTTTGACTGTCTGGTATTAACCCCCCTGTTAAATGAGGTAAAATGCTTTTTGAACTTAGGTCTTGGAGTCTCTGTTGACATTACACCTCAATTAGTGCTATTTGGATATGAGTTTGGGGTAAATATCAGAAAACGTTCAACCCCCGAGAAGGGGTTTTTGTTTCTATGTATGTCCATCTTTCGTTTATGTATCACCTCCCAATGGCTTAGTCCGGATGCACCGTCTTGTTTTACTTGGAAGGCTAAATTACTATCTCTGTATAATTTGGAAATTGCTTTGTATAAACTTAAAGGTAGAAGAAAAAAGGAATTTGGGTTTGCACTATGGGCCCCAATAATTAACTGGGTCTGACTGCTCGATCTTTGGTTTTTTTTTGTATATTGTTTATGTAATGATAAATGCTCTCGGATTGTAAGAATGAAATTATCAATGCTGATTTGAATAAAATAAAAAAATAAAAAAAGGAACTTCTGGTGCAAGAGGCACTTCAATAGGCTGTTTATTTGACTTTTAATCGACCCACATGTTGCAAATGAAGGGAGATGAATGTAAGCGTAAACCAATTCTATTCACCAGTGAAGTCAGTTATGTTCTTAAGCTTCCACCATTCACCACAGTTGGCCCTCTGCCCTTCTTGGCTCTGGCCCAGTTAGAAAAAGTCTCTGAGTCAGTAGCTTTTAAGAAACTGAGGTATGCATGCAAATAAGGGCTGAGTGAGAGGTAGGAGCTGGGTCTATTGAAAGCTCGTGATTTCCTCTGTAGTGACTACATTTCAGAATTTCCGTGCAGCATGCCTCTAAATCGTGCAAGCAGAGGCTGAGCATGAGAGCTTGACAGGAAGGTTTTGCTTCTTGTTTCGAACTGATACATTTGATCCAAATGCAAATGACTGTGCACACCAATAACCTTTTCAATTGAGGGCGTTTGAAATGTGATAGTGAATTTCTAGTGTTGCAACTTTTTTACAGTGTAGTGTGTTTTGCAGGATCACCTCGTCTGCTTCCTTCCTGGAACCTTGGCCCTGGGTGCTCATAATGGATTGACAGCAGAACATATGAACCTGGCCACTGCGTTGATGGAGACTTGCTATCAAATGTATGCTCAGATGGAGACCGGGCTGAGCCCAGAGATTGTGCACTTCAACATACATGCAGCAAACAAAGACAACAAGGATGTGGAAGTCAAAGTAAGGGCTTGTAGATCAGCAATGGGGGCTTCAAAACCACCAAGTAGAAGCCTCAATAAACCTGTGATACACTTATATTGGAAAAAAACTCAGTGTTACTTCAGCAAGAGTGATACAGTGGTCGAAGTTGTTATATTGTGGTTTACTATTGTTATGGGGGAAAACTTTAGAAATGAAGCACGTGCCTTCAGTTGTTGAAAACTTAATTTATCAATTGGCTTGTTATTTGTAATGAAGTTCTAAAATAATTATTTTTTATCACATTAACACAAACGTTTAGCTGGAGATCAGAAAACCACTAGGCAACAACAATGAATAGCTTACCTTCCACCTTGGTTTCTCGTTCGAATAAAAAGTAATTCTGGTATAAGATTAATGTCCTAGGATAATGATACATGAAAAACGGAAATTAATTCACATCTAGTTCTATTCCATAGACATCTAAGCGGTTCTTTGCCAACCTAAATCCATTTTGCTTTACCTCTGATGTATACTTCTACCTGCAGATTCCTCACCTGTAGAACAAACCCCAAGCATCAGACTGGATCTGGAAAACGTCAAAGCCGTTAAGTTGTGGGTAGAGGGCGCTGGACCCGTTCGACACCGAAAGTGACAGGCAGCGTTACTGAGGTCATTGAGCACCCACCTTGGTGCACTTACATCAGTTCCTTTTTTTCCACGCCTTCAATGCGGATCTGGACTCTCTGAGTTTTTCTCACAATTTATAAAACAAATGTTTTGCACTAACATGTCTCCTCCCAAGAAAACAGGCTTCAAACTCTGTAGTTATTGTGAGATATAGATGTCCATCACAGACCCCCAAATAGTTTGTCTTTTGGTATCTAGGGTCAGGCTATTACTTCCAGACCTGCTCTTCTTGCTTCGGCATACACCTTAAGGCCATAAAAGAGCAGGAGGCCAGAGACCATTGACGTAGCAAATGGTCGAAGCTCCGTTCCCCAGTCTCCCTAATCGTTTTCGGTGGGCAAGAAGAAAAAGAAGCATAGGAAGACAAAGAAGCACACCAGAGGTAAGTCTCCCCATCACCCTTCATCTTCCACAGAAACCTACTCCTCAGAACCAGACCTAGTCGACTTGATGCCAGGGGACCTGCCTCTGCCCAGCCCTGCTCCTCCACTGGACCCAGCTCCATTCTTCCCGGAACCCTTAGTGCCAGCACCTCTGCCACATGAGACACCGGCATCGACATCAACCTTCCCTGAATTCCTGAGCCAGCGCCATTCTTTAACACTGTATTCCATCTTTGCGAAGGCTTCAATTCCGTCCTGCGCCCCTTCAGACCCAGCAGCTCCTGCAATTCGATTTCCAGTGTTCCATCACATGCCCTTTGGCGCCACCGGACCTGCAGCCTGACGCCCACCCTCAGATGGGCTCTTGCAGAGAGGCCCAGCGACTTCTGGAAGAGGATACATATAGAGTCCTACCCCATTAAATATTTGGGATGATTTCGTGCCCTATTGAGTTGTTCCCTATGGAGACACCCATCAGGACCTTATGTAATATAAGGGTTTGTCTTCTGTTAGTGGCTTAGATACGTCCCCTGAACTGGCTACGGGCTTACCCACTGTCCACCAATGCCTGAGGTAGTGTCTTTAAATAAGGTGATGTTAAAAGCCTCAGAGGTCTTGGATCTTCAACTGCCCACAACAGAGACTAAGACCAATGTCCTCACTGAAGTCATTCTGCCCTTTTCAGTAACACCGGAACTGCTTTTCCCTTTTAATGAAACCCTGCTGGATTCCATTATGGCAGCACTAGGGAAACCCTTTTCTATCCCGGCTGTCAAACGGCTTGTAGGTCGACATTACCGACCAGCTCCTGGTGACCCTCGTAGTTCAGGCCTCCTGGACTGAATCATAATCTGAAGTGCCTTTCCTACAGCCCCATCCAACAGTGGATGCTAAGAATGCTTCCTCTGCGAGCAGTGTAGCTTTCAAATCACTTAATGCCAACTGTGTTTTGGCAAGATAGTACCATGCTTTTGGGACATGGCTCAAATGCTTCTACCACATGTTTCAGCTGACATGAAGAACCACTTTCAGGAAATTATTGCAACTGGTTAAAATCCCTTCTTTTATATTATAGTCAGGCCTTGACACAGTGGATTTGATGACATATGGAATGGGCATTTCATTCCCATCCAGAGGTACACTTGCTTTCCAAACTCCAAGTTTCCCTCTGATGTCCAAGTCAACCTAATGGACCTTCCTTTTCATGAGGTGCGTCTTTTTGGCGAGAAGCGTACTTGGCCATGGAGTGATTGAAAACCTGTAAGGCCACTGCATGCTCCCTAGGCCTACAGCTCCCTGCCATTTTTTCACTTTTGTACATTTAGAAGAGGGCCCTTATTTCATTCGCAACAATACTGACATACACTTCAGCAACAGCCTAACCCTCTCACCAGGCAATACAGAAGACAAAGCCGCGGATCCATTTTGCAAACTTTCTCCTCTTCTCTTACGCTCCTCAAGAAAGCAGGCTTTCTTAACTCCAAGGCCTGTTGGAAGACTGGTGTCTCCCTTTCTTTTGGCCTTGAAGGCCATTATTTCGTAAAACTGGGTACACCCTTCCCTTAGACTCCATCCCACCCCACCCCACCTTCAGACTATGTGCCCATTCTTTAGCAGGAGGTGGCCGCTCCCCTCCTTATAGGAGCGATGGAGTTACTGCCAGTGTGTGGCAAGGGCCAGGGTTGTTACGCATGTTACTTTCTGGTGCCCAAGAAGAATGGCAGTCTACGTCTGAATGAAGGCCCTCCGGGACCTGAACTTCAAAAAAGAGAAGTTCAAGATACAGACCCTAGCTCAAGTGTTGGAGACTGGATGGTGTCACTCGACCTGCAGAATGACTACTTCAAAATCTCTATCCTGCAGTTGCACTGGAAATACTTGCGATTTGTGGTAGGATCTACACACTACCAGTTTGCGGTACTGGCCTTTGGCTTAGCATAAGCACCTTGAGTCTTCACAGGTGGGCATCCCCACTTTCCTTTACCACTTGCTCATCAAAGCCAGTTCGCCGTAAGTGGTGTTGCGCCATCTGCAGTCGACATTGCTGCTGTTTAACTTGGGTTTTTTGACCAACCAGTCCAAATCTCACCTGTGACCCTCCCAACAACTCCAGTTCATAGGGTCGGTACGGGACACCACCTTTCTCCGTGCTTTTCCTCCATCGCAAAATATCAGAGAAATTCTGGAAATGGTTCTTTCTTTCCAGCAAGGCATGAGAGTCCCAGTCCTGAGGGTCCTAAGATTCAAAGATCTGCTGGCTTCCTGCATTCTTCTACTCATACATGCATGTGGGCACGAGGGGCCAGGCACTGATGCCTCTGTAGGCAGTGGCTCCAGTAAGAGGGGGACCTGTTGGGATCCATTACTATCTCCTAGTGCTTTAGTGGAAGTAGCTTGGTAGGAGAACGAGGCATACCTGACTTGCAGGATGGCCTTCACTCCCCCTCCAACCATAACTACAGTAATGATCGATGCCTCGCCCCTAGGATGGGAAATTCATATGGAGACCAAGGCCCTCTGGTCTTCAGAAGAGCAGGTTCTTGACCGCAACCTGGTGGACCCTGAGGCAATGTGGCTTGCACTCAAGGCCATCCTCCCCTCCATTGTATGTTGGTCCATCCAGACCTTGAAAGACAACACAACTGCAATATGGTACATGAACAAGCAAGGGGGAATAGAGTCTCTCCTCTGTTTGCACAGCAGCATTGAGACTGGTCTTGGGCACACTGCCACGGATTTGGCTCACCACCAATCACCTAGTGGGGTCTCTGAATGTCAGAGCTGACCGCCTGAGCTGTAGTCACCTTGCCAATTATGAGTGCAGTCTTCTGCCGGAAGTAGTCTAGGACATCTCCGCTCAGTTGGGCGCTCCTCAGTTGGACTTATTAACCTTCTCGGAAAATGTTCAATGCCAGCATTTCTGCGCCCTCCAGTATCCATTGAGAGGAGCCTTGGGGGACGTGATTTAGTTGCAGTGGAACTTTCAACTGCATTACACGTTTCCCACCATACCCTTGGTTCCCTGGGTTCTCAGGAAGATTCGCCAAGACCAGACCCAAGTCATTGTCGTTGCCCCAGATTGGCGAAAAAGGGTGTGGTATGTGGACCTTCTGCGCTTCTCCAAGTGTCCTCTGCTTCACCTTCTGCTCAGGCAGCACCTGCTCTTCCAGTCGGGGGCATGGTTCTGCAGCCCATTCTCCAACACCTCCACCTACATGCTTGGAGATTGACCCTAACAATTGAGCTCCTTCCAAATGCCACTGGAGGTGGTTGATTTAACCTTGTCTACACATTGCTACACCGCTAAGTCTACTTACTCTGTTGCATTGTGTCTGGACAATGGTGTGGATCTATTGCAGGCCAAACTATATGAAGTGCTGCAATTTGCACTTTACCTTGCTCAGAGGGGTTGTGCTGTTGGCACTGTGTAGGGATACTTAGCTGCCTTGTCTGCTTTCCACTGTCTGCTGGGTCAGTTGTCCATATTTAAACCTTTTTGATGGGGACTTTGTTGTACCTCCTGCTCAGCCAGTGTGAGTAGGGTGTGGAATGTTGGTGCGTGATGATGCTGTGGAATGTTGGATGAGTGAGGCTGGCAGTTGGAGTATGGGCTGAGCAGCAGGAAGGCTGCCCCTGGTGGGGCTCACTGTACCTTTTATCCTGAACTTTTCTTAAAAAATACAACCTTAAGTTACCCTGGAACTGGATCCTCGCTTTATTTCAACATTTTGGCGACATTTTTACAAAAAATAAACTGCGTGTGCTACCTGATTGGACTGTAACTATCAAGCTTGAAGTAACTGGAAATCAACGAAGTAAAACTTGAAGAAGCTGGCAGCCCTGAACCCCACCAGTGACCACGAGACCGGTCGGCCCAAACACGGGCGTGCCAGTTCCTACTGGACTTCCTCTCTCCTGTCAGCTGTAACCTTGGAAGAGGTGTCCGTGTCGTATTTCCTTAGGTGAGTGTCTCCATCAAGAGGAGTTACTCAGAGGAGCAACCAGTTTCGTCACTCCTTCCCTCTGTCTTTGTGGGAGCTACTTTTGGGATGCTGCCGCTTATTGAGGTGTCCCTGTAGGGAAGAGCATCAAGTCCACTGGGCTCTGTGTGGAAGTGTCACTGGCAAGTGTCCCCAGGGTCATTGTCACGAAGAGATGCAAGCCCTGAGAGTCCGAGTCCAACAGACCGACAATTGGGAGAAAGCTCGCAGTCTGCGTTTGTGGGCTGAGGAGCTTCCTTTGTCTGTATCCAGAGGAGAAGCGGCGTGTGCGGGGTTCGTAGTCCGTGTTGTTAAGTGGTGACTGGGCTCAAGTGTCTCCTGTTTCAAAGTCAAGTGCAGCAACATGTGTGAGGAGTCCTTGGAGCCCGTGTCACTAGCAGCATTGTGGTGGAGGTGTTCCCTCACTCTGTGTGGGGTAGAACGACAAGTTCCCAGAGCCTATGTTTGGAAGTGCAGTTGGAAAGAGTCCCTTGTCGGGAAGAATGGGAAATTCCCACAGGCTGTGCTCTGAGGTGCAACTGGTGAGAGGAGTCCCCCGCGTTCGGAAGTGTCTCAAGGAAGTGGAGTTTCCTTGTTCCACGTTGGGAAGTGTGTCAAGCAGAGGCAGTCTCCAGAGGTCGCATTAGGTAGTGTCACAAGAAAGAGATGTCCCCTCACTCTGTGTGGAGAAGAGCCTCTTGGGAGGTGCAACTAGGAAGCAGCATTTCCCAGTTTGTGTGTGGAAGAGCAAATTCGGAGGTGCAACTAGGACGAGTGCTTTCCCTGAACCGGCTGGGTGACTTGAAGTGCCGAGTTTGGTAACCTCAGCTCCTGTTTAAACTTTTCCTGTGCCTCACGTTTTAGAAATTTCAGCTGGCAACTGTCACCTAACTGCAACGCCCTCTTCGGGTCCGTTGGTGATAGCGCGAGCCCTGCCTTCAGCTCGCACAGCATGTGTGGAGGAAATGTTGTAAAAATGATGAGGGGTTTTGATTTTAACAGCAGCAAATGTTCTTATGGCACTGTAGTCTCGTTAATGTTAACGCCATAGTCTGTCAATTGTTTTGTTTCTCTTTGGGCATTGACTGCTTCTTCTCTCTTTGCATTCATCTCATAAGTAAGTTGTGATCTTGTTTGGGTGTGGGTTGGCACACTACCATCTTCAATAGTGACATTACCGCTATTGCTCTGTGTTGGTGGGGGACCCACTCCTTTTCTGACTTTTAATTCCTTTTGGCAACGTTTGTTCATCAGAATGGCTGTTTCTTTTGGTGGTATGTGTGAGTTGACTTTTGTTGTTAGGTCACTCTGTGTTACTATCTGAGTATGTGTTGATGAGTTGACTTCTACGTGTAGTCACCCTGGGTTATTCCCTTGTCGTTTTTGTGGGAGGTTGTGTATCTCTCCCACTTTAGGGTGTGTGTGTGTACGAGAAGGCTCTTAAGTTCCGAGTTTTTTTTGCCTACCACTATTTGTGTGGTTGTGGGTTGACATAGGTTTGTCACCTTTGTGGGCACTGTGTATGAGTTGACCCCCTTGTCGATGTCATAGGAGTATCTTTATCTTTCACTGTTGGGGGTGTGTGTGAGAAGGCTCTTTGTTGCAGAGCCTCTCTGCCTACCACTATTTTTGTGGTTGTGGGTTTACATAGTTTGGTCTTCCTTGTGGACGTTGCATTGGAGTTGACTTGTTTTTGAGTCACTTGTGTCTACCGCCTTTGTGTGGTTGTTAGGTGAATTTCGCTTCACCTTAGGCGTTGTTGCTGAGAATTTTCTGTGTGCTTGTCCTCTCTTTCCTTCCTCCCTTTCAGCCTCACGTTGTGTTTTTCTCTGACGTGTTGTCTCCTGCACCGTTGTGGTTTAGTTTCCTGTGTGCTCACGCTCATTTTCGGCCTGGCCAGCTGTTTGTGGTATTAGGGGCTGGTTGGTTGTGCGCAGTGTTGTTGTTTGCTGGTTTGTTTGGTTTTGTGTGGTAAGGTGGAAGATTTTTTCTGTTTTGTGTGGAAAGGGAGTGGATGTGTGTATTTGTTGTGTTTTTATTTGAAGACTTATTTTCCTTGTCCAGTTTGGTGTTTTCTTCCCTTTATGTACGTGGGTGGGCATTGTAATTTTCATGATTGCATTGCCTTACGTTGTCATTTATGCTATTATCACTTTCTACTATGCATTTCTGCATTTTCGATGTTGACCTGTAAGCCCTTTGTACTGCTTTTCCCTTGTTTCCATCTTACCTGGTTTGCCCTCAGCCATCTTCAGGTCTTTGCAATGGTACCTTTCCAGATTCATGTGCATGTTATTTTCACTATGGTGTTTTTTCCACTTGGATCATTGCATTGTATTTTTGTTTACTCTGAGGAAGGGTGAAGTGTTGTACCTGCTGCTCAGCCAGTGTGAGTGTAGTGTGAAGTGTTGGTGCGTGATGATGCTGTGGAATGTTAGATGAGTGAGGCTGATAGTTGGAGAATGGGCTGAGCAGCAGGACGGCTGCTCCTGGTGGGGCTCACTGTACCTTTTATCCTGAACTTGTTATCTTAATAAATACAACCATAATTTACTCTGGAACTGGATCCTCGCCTCATTACAACAGACTTCATTTGAGCTTCTTCATAATGGCACCCTCCTTATATTAACCCATTAAAACTGTGTTTTTGGTTGCTATCACGTGTGCTACAAGGGTCCGTGAGCTGCATGCCTTTACCAGTATTGTTATGTTATAGAGTTTATAAAGTGCATAGCTGCTCCAACAATGGAGCTTCCCAGCGCTAGACCTAGGGGATAGTTGTACAATATTTAGCGGTTGACAGAGGAGATCAGAGAGGGAGGAATGCTAGATGGAAAAGAGCAGTGTCTTCAGGGTTTTTCTGAAATGCAGGTGATTCTCAATGTTACTGATGCAAAAGGAAAACACGTTCCAGAGAGCCAGGGCCTTGCCCCAAAAAGAGCAGCCTTTTGCTCTTCTAATTTGAGGCACCATCCTCACCGTCCCTTCACTACCTTTAGCTGAACAAACTGGTGTTGCAAACCAGGTTTGCTTCCCTTCATAAGGTGGTGACCCCCTTCCATCTCGGCCAATCTGTCACACTTACAACCTTCTACTCTCCACCTCATCCTACAAAAGAGCAAGAAGAGCTGCATCAGTCGGGCCCCAGGCAGGCTGTTAACTACTGCCTAGACCAAGGATTTAAAAATAAAATCATCTTTTTATTAAACCAGCTCATTAGACATCACAAGGCTGAAAGTATTTACACGTACATCACTAGGTTGAGTTGTGATAACAATGATACATCGTGACCGGATCATACAATCACTTTGAGAACAATCAAAATATTCTCTTTTGAAGTTCTATCTTGCATGAGGAATGGGTCGTGTCTTGCTACACACACCAAGGATTTTCAATCGGCTGCCCGGCTCTGTAAGGTGGTACAGAAGAGGACTATCTCTGTGGAACATCCTATGCATCAAGACCTGCTATGCCCAAGCCAGGAAAGAGCCCTGGTGGAATGGGTTTGATCCCTTCAGGAGGCTAATTTGACCACTTGCTTTAAAAAACTGTTATAAAACTGCGAATTGGAAAAACTTTTGGAAGGCGATTTTAAATTGACTCTGTTTACTGTAATTATGTATATTTGCACAGCAAGACACTTGATCAAATTCCTCTCAGTAGACAGGCGGGGTTCAGAATTGTATGCTGGCTAATCTGCACACTTGGCACAGCAAGACACTTTGGAGGGGTGTTCGGGGGATATTGGAGACAGTCTACCTGGCCATGTTTAGCGCCAGTTCCTCCCAACGCACACCCTAGCGGATGCCATCTTGGTCAGCCGCCCAGCTCTTTTTTGCTAAGAAGCCTACTTAATGAGGCCTGGTGCGTAGCCGCGAGGCTGTTGCGTGCAGAGAGTGTGTCAAAGGCAAGCTCGTCTGTGCCGCCAGGAGCCAGAAACACTGCCCATTTTAGGTCAGGTCGAATATGTTATACATCTGAGGCCTTAAGTAGCTTAAACCAACGAACTAAGAATTAATGTATGCACTCTTTAAAAGTAGACACTATGCTGAATGAGTGTGTGGCGTGCAAATACCCATTCTATTTGTCGGATATCAGAATGAAAGCTGAGGCTCAGGCCTCAGCTACCGAACATTCCATGATTGACTGGCAAATGCTACTACTCAATTGCAGATCACTCCCCAAGCATGGTTTCTAGTTATTTGCGTTACATAAAGAGAGACGTCCTGAAGTCCTTTTTCTAACAGAAATGTGGCTGAAAGAGGACAGTTGACCAGATATCATTACAACAGCCCCCTCCACCCCCCATATGCAATAGCTAGAGTTGACAGAATAGGGACAATAGGAGGAGTTGCTATTATCTTTAGGGACAACCTTCAATGTAAATCCACAACACTTGATATTAATCGATAGTGACAATGTGTTATTTTCCATTAACTCTCACATACATATACATGCTTTGGCCTACTTATCTATCGTTCTCCTAGACCTGCTCCAACATTTATACAATCCATAACAGAATTATAGCAAAGCACAGTCTTGTGAAAGCCAGCTTTAACTTACTTGGAGACTTGAATTTACATGTGGATGTAAATACCTGCTCACAGGTAATTAATTTTAAACAAGTTCTAGCAGCCATTCAGCTTGCACAACTAGTTGTTTCCCCTACCCATGCCAAAGGCCACATCTTAGTCCTCATTTTTACCAATGTTCTGCTCCTGGAGTTAATAGCACTGATGCCAGTTGCTTGGTCGGGCCATTCACTGATCCCATTCTTGATTTCCTCAATAGAAAAATTGAGCCCTCATAGTACAACAAAGAAACTGATCGGGCAATGGTCCAAGTTAAATATGTCACTGTGTGGGAAACAGCACTGGGAAGTTCAGCCCCTAAGCTAAACAGTGATGTAACCATTTTGTATTCTAACTTCCAGGAGTGGATCAGCTCAACGTTGCTTATTCCTAAAAAGGCCAGTAGAACTTCCCAGGCCAGAGTCAGTGTTAATTGGTTTTCACCTGAGGTAAGAGTTGAAACAGAATATAAGAAATTCGAAAGAAAATGGAGATACAAATATGAAGAGGAAGCTGACTAGTTTTATTTAAAAAAAACACTGAAAAAATATCAATTTGCAATCTAGAGGGCCAAGTTGAAAGATTTCACCGATAAGATCAGTCAGTCTACACTCCCGGCCAAAGAAATCTTTTCCATTATTATCTATTTCATCAAACCCAGCATCGTAGGAGCAGGCACCTCCCTCCCCCAAGAATCGATGCAAAATGCTAGGCAACTATTTTGTTAGAGAAAGTCAGACTAATCTACAACTCCTTGGCAGGGTCAGCAAGCACAATCACCATGGATAATGTACAAAATAAGATTGACAACACTATAAATAGGAAGTCAGAGGTGGAACTTTCTGCGTCTAACTCAGAAAGTAGTTAGGGAAATTACTAAATTTCAATCCCCTGTAAAAAAAAGTTTGGAATGTGGCTGGATAGAGCCCTCACAACGGATCAACAAGCAACAAAATCTGGCTGGCATCTGCTTCGGTCTACTTAGAATGATCAGGAAAACATTAACACTGATCCTGGAGCATCTAAGAAAAACTGTGATTCAGGCCCTTATAGTTTCCAGTTAAGACTACAGTAATTCTCTATATGTGGGCTCACCAGAATATGTCACAAAAAGACTTTAGGTGGTGCAAAATGCAGCAGCAAGGCTTCTTCTCAAGCTCCCAAGTCATGTCCCAGTAAGAGAGTCTTTGAAACAACTCCATTGACTGCCGGTTGAAGCAAGGATTAAGTTCAAATCCATGTGCATTGCACATATAAGGCCATAAAGAATAAAGGTCGAGTTAAGTTTAGAGGTCTGGTATCCTCTTTTGCCCCAGCCAGACTCCTAAGATCATCTCAACAACACCTTCTTAGCAATATTAGAATCAAAGGAGCGAGATGGGGCGGAAGATAATTTGCACACCTGGTACCAAATTTATGGAATGGTCTCCCACTCTGTATAAGATTACTGGAACGTGAACTCACTTGTAGGAAAAAACTAAAGACCTGGCTGTTCCCCCACTAACCCATTACCATGCAATGTTATCCAGTTCAGCACTTATCAGCCATGTGCTTTACAAAATCCTTAACATAAACACATAAACTACGATTAAGTCAGGCTCGCCTATGAGATTGGCAGAGACAGTCATAGAGGCTTTAGCATCTATTTATAACCTATCCCTGGACGGCGGGCAGGTTCCTAATCCGTAGAAACACATGATTATCTGCCCTTTACTAAATAAAAAAAACCCAGAGCTGGATCCAGACAAGGCAGAACATTATAGGCCAATTTTGCTTTTGCCACAGTCAACAAAATTTTGGAGAAATGTATTAATGGCACCTTATCTGACTTCTTGAACTCCAATAGACTACTGCACCAGACGCAGATCGGTTTTCGATCTGACTGCAGTACTGAGATAACTCTTATGCTGGCAACGGAGGTCTTAAGCAAAACTCTGGACCAGGGTGATACCGCTTTGCTCATTTTGTTGGATATGAGCGCAGCTTTTGACATGGTTTTTCACCCAATTCTTTGCTAGAGGCTAGAAAGCTTACGAGTCACAGGGGCAGCTCTAATATGGTTAACATAGTTTCTCGCAGATAAGAGCTTTCAAGTTAGTGAGGGCCTCTTTCTGTCAGAAACGCACCAGCTGAAATACAGAGTGCCGCAAGGCTTTTCATTGAGCCTGACCTTATTTAATGTATATGTGCAACCGCTCTCAGACATCTTTTGCGATCTGGGGTTTACAATGGTTTCCTATGCTGATGATACCCAGATTGTCAGTTTGTTACCAAACAATGATGCAACCTTTGATAGACTTAACATCTGTCTGGAAAGGGTATCCACCTGAATGGCCTCTAGCTGCCTAAAATTAAAAGGAGACCAGACTAAGGTAATGGTGACAGGAAACTATCCAGCACTCTGGGACCAATTCCTCTGGCCGTCATACTTGGGGGAACACCCCGCTCCCCTAAGTCCAAAGTAGAGTCTAGGTGTTATCTTAAACAAAGACCTTACATTGGCCACTCAAGCAAACAAGCATTTGCAATGCAATAGGTCTCGCATTTACACGAGTTTGAGCTATTGACATTGCAAATGACAATGCCTTTTATTTTTGTTTTTAAGACATAAATAAAAGGCATTGTCATTTACAATGCCAATAGCTTAAACTAAAGGTGAAGTACAGTATAACCCCTGAAGCCTCGCGTCCTACTGCTGTAAGCATGCAGGAGAAATGCATGTTTTCAAAGCAAAACCCTCTGTTACTGGAATTGGCTCACTCCTGTCCATAAAGTAATTTAAAGCTGCACAGGGTAGCTCTCCGGTCCCACAATGGTGACTTCCTGTGATGTCACGCAAGTTCAATGGTTTACACGTACTTCCCAGTAAATTAACCTGGTTCCTATGGGCCTAATTTGAACTTTACTCGAGGTTTAAAGGAACAGTGCCAGAAAAATGGGGCAGTTCATAAGCAAAATGAGCTTCACATGGAAAGGGGGGCAGTTCCTGCACAGCCGGGACCTTGTTGCCTAGACTGTACAAGGGGTGTGTTAGTTATATATTTAATTGGCGCTGTTGAAGTGTGAAGGTGATTTACATAGAAACAGTGAAAGTTGGCATATGTATGAATGATGGGGAAGAAAGGCGTGTGCAGAGGGACAGGGGCACGGAGGACAGTTCTAGGGCTATAATGATCTGTCTGGAGCCATAAGGGAGTTCAAAGGAAGACTGGAAACCCAGTGGACTAGCGGGGTGCCTCTTAATGCAAGAAAGGGCAATGTTGGGCGCCATCCTCTAATCTGGTAGTTACAATAACAGTTACAATTGTGGTGCAGTGAGCCCTTCAGGGCCCGTGCCAACTTCACCTTCTGCATTATTGATAGGTGCGCTCCTGGGGAAAATCCAAGAACCGAAAACAATAAACCCTCAGGAGTGGGGGGTGCTCGAAATAGGTGTGGAAAGTCGAGGGTCAGAGTTTGTCATACTAAACAATGGGGGCCTGAATGAGTTGGGTAGTGTGGGGCGCAGGTTCGACTAGTGCAGCAGGTGCAGTGGCACCAGAGCCCAGAAGGCCCCACTGAACCCAGATTATTGCTGCACACAGTTGAAACAGCGCCCGGGGGTGGGGCATT
Source organism: Triturus cristatus (assembly GCF_964204655.1). Classification (NCBI taxonomy): domain Eukaryota; kingdom Metazoa; phylum Chordata; class Amphibia; order Caudata; family Salamandridae; genus Triturus; species Triturus cristatus. The sequence goes on from NC_140580.1 coordinate 994,805,393, forward strand.
TCCTTCCTTGTTCTCTTGGTCATTACACACTGGCTATCCCACTGTATGGTGGGATGGGGGAAGGTATTCAGTATGGAGTTGTAGAACCAGAGCCAGCCACATGTCACTACACCTGAATTTTATTTAGCCAATGCCATACCCAGGGAAACCACATATTCAATCACTGCATGTCATCTTAGATCTGCACGAGCAAAGGTGAAATACAGATAGCAAACGGATTGGACAGTAGAGGCTTCAAAGGCGTATGGGAAACACACAGACACCGAAGCCCAGGGACTCAGGTTAAGGGGACATTTAAGGCAGTCGGCCAATCACATTGCACTGAGAGTAAACTCGGGGTTTGGTACAGTAAACGCCTCAGGCGAGCAACAATGAATCCCCTTATTGTGCACTTCTAAATACACCCTGATTTTACCCCCACCTCTAGGAGCAGCGACCTACATTCTGCCTCCTATAACGTTTATAATAACCCCCCACCCTCCCCAGCCCTGGTGCTGTTTATCTTTAAAAGCCCCCCTCTTTCACTTACCGGCCCTGCACATTCACAATGAGGTGGACGAAGGCTTTACCCCATGGCAGAATAAAGGAACTAAACATCCCCTCCCCAATCCTGCCTAGCCTAGCCCCATCACCATGCCAACAAGACGCCGTTCCTATGACAACCGGTACTTGCCAGGTCGACTCTCTGCTTTACGAACACCCTGGCGGCCTCCTCGGGAGCTCTGGGTGGGTCACCCGTAGGGTCGCGGGGGGCCTCCTCTGGAGATGTTCTCCTGTCACCGCGTCGGAACATGGCACGCCCAGATCTCTCCTGGGGACGAGGCGGAGTCCTTTATCCGATGCACGCAGCCAGTTCACTGAACTCTGCAGAAGGCAGGTATTCACCGTACAATGCCCCTCTCCCCACTGATACCCCTCATCCGTATCCTCAAATGGGACATTCCCTCTCAATCATAATCTCCCCCTCATGTTTCTCTGCCCCCTCCACTCTCCCCCTCGTGGGACCATCAGCTGACCTCCACCCCTCCCCCCCAGCATCACCCTGTGATGAATTGACCAAAGCTGTCTCAGTCTCGTAAAATTGGATTTGGAGCAGGTTTTTGAATTAGCACTCTTCTCTACCACTTAAAACAAGCATTTGCAATGCAATAGGACTCGCATTTACGCGAGACCTATTGCTGTGGAAACGAGACTGCGGGCCGGCGACACGGGAAGAAAATAGTGTCAAAAGTAAAGGGGCCAGTAGCCATGGAAGGATACAAATGATGACATGCTCGTCATAAGGAGGGACTAACTAGCCTAAAACCAATCGCAAGGCAGCATTTAGGACCTAAGCCAATGAAATAGATGGGTGGAGAGTGGGCGGAGCTCACACGCTATACTGTATCCTGCATGCCTCGCAAAGCGAGCAGCGCATGCGCTGCAACGCTAGGCTCGACCTAAAAAGTGATATCTGGCACTTGTTTCAGTCTCCGGAGGTCTCTTTGGAAGACACTCAAATGGCTCCCTGTGGAGTGTCAAGAGAATAGTGGTCCAGGGGTTAAAACTCTCCAGACTGGACTACGACAATTCACTCTACCTGGGCCTCCCCTCATATGTTATGAGAAAGCTGCAGGTTGCCCAGAACGCCGCAGCCAGAGTATTGACAGACCTGTCTAAAACTCAATCTGTACGAACAGCTCTGGTGCAACTTCATTGTCTTACAATTAATGAGAGAGTAAAATTTGAGGCTCTCTGTACTGTTCACAGGGTAAAGTACTTTTGGGAGAAACATATCCTCCAACATCTTGTTACACCCTACATTACTTCAAGAGAACTGATATCAAATAATCTCTCTTTGCTAACCGTGCCCAGAGTTAGGAGAGCAAGTGGAGGGGTCTGTCCTTCGGCTACCTCATCTCAAAACTCTGGGATAATCTCCCCATTCACTTAAGGTCAGACCAAAATGTACTAGGCTTTAGGAAACAGTTGAAAATTCACCTTTCCACCCAAGCAGAGTAAATCATTCACAACCTCTCACTTGTTTGAGGCTAGAAGCTTGTATAGGGGTAGCTGTGCGCTCTGAAACTATTCTTTAATAATAAAAATAACTTCTGCACTTGCTAGAGTATTCCCAATTGTGGAAATCTGTAAGGCGGCAGCGCAGGCTTCTTGCACACCTTTCCAAAACATTTCTGTGTTGATTAGGAGGTGCACAGGGATGGACACTTTGCCAGGTCTATTATGCAGGATTTCCTTGTCTAATCGTCCTCCTGGGTAGATATTGCCGTACAATTTCAGGTGAGGAATCCGCAGGTACAAGTATCCATCAGAAGAAAAAGTTACTTACCTGTTGTAACTATCTTTCTGGTGGATATTCTATCTACCTGCATATTACTCACTGACTAGCCCGCATCCCCATTTGATGGATGAATTATAGGGAGCGGTAATAAGATCCCATGTTCTATATTTTGGCATTGCAATCATTCATCATTGTCAATCTGCCCTCCTGCTTCAAAGGCTTGGAAAAACTCGAGGGAAACTGACATTGGTGCACCAGGGTGGGCACTTTCTGACCTCAGTGGGGCTGCCTGATTTCACTTCTGGCATCGAACGGGTTCGCCGCCCCCTACTAGCAACTTAACAGCACTGATGTTTTCCGGATCCCGTCTGACACCTTGGTTTTTTTCTACAGGTGAGGAATCTGCAGATAGATAGAGCATCCACCAAAAAGTTTGTTACCACAGGTAAATAACTTTTTCATCTGGTAGGGTCTGACCTGCAGCATACCTTATTATTAATTTTGTAGAGCACTCAATTATCCAAGGGTGACTTGGCGCTTAGAAAGATAACTGACTTTGTTCATCTAATACATGAAATCAAGAGAAGGAAACGGTTGAGTTCTGAATGAAAAATCAGATGAAAAGATTGGATTGTTGGAGCCCTACATATTTGGAAAATATTAGTTTCCCCCATGATTGTCCTCCGATGTTTAGGTACAATGATCAGACACGCGGAGGTGTTTTTTAATCCTCAGAAATGTAACTGGTGTGAGCTACTGGATGAATGGCCCTGTGACACATGCCGAAAGACGGTCTTAAACCAGCATTTCTCTGGGACAGGGAGCCAACTGACAAAGTTGAGATGGGACACTATCAAATTTCCTCATATCAAATATTAGTTTGGCAGCCGTATTCTAAATCGGCTGCAGTCTCTGCATAGGATAAGCAGGGAAATCAACATACAGTGCGTTATAGTAGTCTAACCTACTAAGGCTGCAAGCTTGTACGAGCAGCTGCCTAGAATATTGAAAAGTAAATGGTACAATCATTTTTTATTCTATAATTATTAGGAAAGAAGTGGTCATTATCTTGTTAATTTAGTGCACAAATGAAAGTATATTGTCCAATACAACACCCACATTTTGGACAATAATTGCTAGTTTGGGCCACACCCCTAAAGTACGTGGCCACCATATGAGCGACCGGCCTGAGGGATTACTGAATATCAGCACCTCTGTTTTATCTGAATTTAACTGCAGGGAGTTTGGGTTCATCTAACAAGCCACCATACCCAGGCGTCTTTTTAATTCATTTTGAAGTTGTTTAAGATTGCGCTCCATGCGGATGATCTGAGTGTCATGAGCATAACCATAAAATTGAAACCCAAAAGAAGCAATCAAATCTGCCAAAGGAGTGACATATATAAAAAAGAAGTGAACTGAGGGCAGATCCTTGGGGGACCCCACAGGGTATATCTTTAAAACCTAAACGGAATTAAGCCATCTCAACACCCTGTGTTCTATTTTCAAAAAAGGATTCAAATCATTGTAGTGAGTTATTCTGAAGGCCAATAGCATTTAATCTTTCTAGCAGGACAGCATGTGAATAGCTGTGTTGAAAGCTGACAACAGATCAAGGAGAATAAGAGCCGCATAGCTTCCTCCATCCAAGATCACACCGATGTCATTGGCTGCCTTCATAAGCTCTGTCTTTGTGCTAAGTAAGGGTTGACACCACATTAATAATGTTTGAGGACCCCATTTTCCTCAGTATAAAACTAGCTGCATATTCACCCAACTTGCTAAAATCTTTGTAAAAAGAAGGGAAATAGGTCGACAGTTTAAAGGGATATTGGGATCAAAAGACTCATTTTTAAGAGAGGGGAGACTAATGCTGTTTTGCAAAAGGAGCGAACACCACTACTCGCCAAAGAATTATTATAGATTACTGTTCTCAGTGGGTCAATGAAGAGGCTAAACCTTTAAACATTTTGGTAGGACAGGGATCAAGTGATGTGCCAGAATTAATAGTCAAAATTTTGGATGCAACATCTTTATCAGCTAAAGTTCTAAAATCTGACTAAAACGTAAGATGTCGTGCTGCTTAATTGGACCTTTCCGCAGTTGCCATTGCTGGTGTAAAAGATGACCGCAGAGTTGAAATCTTATTTTAAAAATAAAAAACTCTGCCAACCCTCACCAAAGCATTCAAGTAGGAATAATCATAGACAGATAATTCTTTTTTTGTTTTTTAACCGTATCTACTTATGTAAGGCTCTAACTATTCAAGTATTAAACTGATTAATTGTACCCTCTACATTATTATTTGCTAAATGTACGGCTTTGAACTTTCTAGACTTACTTGAAATTTTTCGCTATCAAATATTGTCCAGGTGCAATAGGCTATTTTCGTGGTTGATTGGGTAGGCAGTCTGCTTTCATCCATAAGAAGAGGAAAGAGAATCACAGCGTGGGCTGACCACAGAACATCCTCAACGCCATTAATAGTTATCAGCCCTGATTTGGCATAGAGAAGATCAAATATATGCCCTAGCCTGGTGGGTCGGAAATCGGACATACTGCTGCAGCTCCAAACCCGAACCGATGTTGACTAGCTGTAGGGTATTGGTGTCCATAACGTTATCAAAGTGAATATTTAGGTCACGCAACATAAACAAAAAATCAGTCTCAACATAAGCTGCTAATATTGTCCCCTGAAGTGAGCTAATAAAGTTCTTTACAGGACCTAGTGGTCTGTAAATCAACAAACCTTTCAATTAACAGTAATGGTTAACTGCTAGCGAAATAGTAAGTGATTCAGCATCTTGCAAATATAGCGTGAACTATTGAGAGCATTTAAATCTCTTCTTGTATATTAAGGCTACCCCATTCCTATTTTAGTGTGCCGATTCCCTGTGTGTATTACGTATCCCTGAAGTATAGCAAGAACTACATCTGGACCAGAGCCTTCTATTATCCAGGTTTCAGTTATAAACAAATAGTCTAAGTTGTATTTCTCTAACAATATGTGTACTTCAACCGCATGAGCTACTAGTGAGTGCACATTAATTTAAGAGTATTTTATATCATGCATTGGATTATCCAAGAGGTGTTCAGTATCTTGACTACCAAGAGAGCTCACCCCTTAGTTTGCTACTTGTTTTACAGCCTTATTATCACCATAGATCTTAAAATTACTCAGACCCTCCCGTTAATTTAAGGCTGAAAATAATGTAATGATGGACTGAGGTTTAAAAAGGGAAGAGGGGCAAATAGTAGTTAATGGCAAGAATTTTACCAACAGTAAAAACTCACGAGTACACTTTATCCGATCATGACATGAAATAAAATGAGCAGCATGAGGGGGAGCAGACAACCTTACCTATGATGTGCCTATTGCACAGAAGCAGGTCAGCTATCCTAAAATAGCCAGAGGACAGTTAGCACCTGGCGTCAAAGAGAAACACTGGAGCGCATTCAACTAAATGGCCGCTCTAGTGTGGAGGATCAGCAGGAGTTAACGTGGCAGGCCCCAACTCAGCATAGTGTCAAAAAATCAAACCAGCATGAAACTATTTTCAGGAAAATCACAAACACTAATTGCCCCCAAAAATATCCCCAACATAAAATCACTGCATTCCACACACACCCACCCTCCTCTGAATATAACCAAACTACCCTAGTAAAATAAATGAGAAATTGCCGATAAGAAAAGAAATCTGTTTTATGCATATTCATACAATTCTAAAAATTTTACAAAAAGTGCAAAATGCCTTACGGTCAAGGCCATTTTAGTCTAAGACTAATATACTAGATGAGGACAAGTAGCAAGAAACTCCTTCAATTTTTTCCAAAAAAGGCTTCGGCATGTGAAGAGCCTCATTTGTAATTGGGACCTTAGTGTGGTGTTAGCCATACCAACATGCACTATATTCTAGTTCTTCTCTAGGGAACTACTCTTTCTAGTGGCAGTTCCATGGTCCAAAAGAGTGGTTCTGTGCCCTGGACACTACTAGAGCCCTCGTACACTGTGTGGTTGGAACATGGGATTTGTATCCCTCTATTCTGCTCCTCTTAGCTTTTGGAGACCATATTAATATTTAGCAGTCTGAATGGGATTTCCAGATGCATGGTGCTTACAGTTCAGCAATGCACTAACTTACAGCAGAGACACAACCCAATCTACAAGAATACAACATGCCCAGAGCCCAAGTAGGAACTACAAGTCAGTGAGGAAACACAAACTTATCATTCAGAACTCCTAAAAGGTAGGTACGAATTAGCCCACAGTAAAACCTCTGATCTAGCGGATTGTAAGGTACCCAACTATAACTGAGAATATTTAACAGTATCCCCTGAGGCTTCTCCAGTTATCTCTGTGCACCCCAGGTTGTCCTGACACAATAAGCATCTAAGTATCATGACCATTTCCGGGTCATGTTTCTAAAAAAAAAACGAAAAACAATCCCAAGTAATTTTGTCAAAACACTGGCATGGATTCTATTTAGTCACAATAGATTTGAGACCTCATATAGTTAATTATCTCTTGGTTCCTATTTGGGGTGACTTGCTCATTGATTTTTGCATCTCACAGGAATTGGCTTTTACTGTTCATATATATATATATATATATATATATATATATATATATATATATACACACACATATACACAATTAAAGACGTTAAGCATTACTAGACATCAGTCTGTGAATAGTGTCCTAGAACCACTCACATCATTTTCTTTTAGCTCAGCAGTTTTATTATGTGTTTTTATGCTGGGAGTGATTGTATTATCGATCTCCAACTACGCCAGGAGACTTCTCTTCTTGTCAGTTTTCCACTCGCATCAAAATTCAGCTTACTGTCAAATTAACTTGTTTGTTATCAACTGAATAGATTACTAGTTGTTGCCACTAGCACTCTCCTCTTCGTTTGTTATTGGTAAATATGAGACCATAGCCTGCAGGTGATGAAGAAACTTTGTAGTGTTCTCTGCATCTTGTTGTGCTATTCCAGTGGCAACTGTCAGTTATTGCACAGTATTCTGGGTCGAGAGTTTCAGTGTAGGTACAATGAAAACCCTTATTGTAATTTCTTTCAGGAAAACGTAAGTTACACGTTTCTAAACTCATTTAATCTAATTGTCAATTTTTCCGAATGCTAGCCAGCTGATCGCCATAATCTGCTGCGACCAGAGACTGTGGAAAGCCTTTTCTACCTGTACAGATTCACTGGAGATGTGAAATACCAGAATTGGGGTTGGGAAATACTGCAGAACTTCAACAAATATACACGAGTAAGCACACAGTTTTTTAAATGTCTTGCTTGTGGCTTAACCCATATTTATAAAGTTTCTTACACTGGTGTAAAAGTATTATACATAGTCTATTTGCATGCATCAAAGTTAGCTGTGTCAATTTATAGTCCTGATCGAGGCTGGTAGTGATCACTGTTGTGCAGATCTTTCATTGAGAGTAAAGATCAGAATTCAGTTCAGAAAAACCATGCTGCCTGTCACATGTACTTATGGCCTCATCCGATACATTGTAAACCAGTGTCTTTCTACCACTCCACCTCTGTACTCTAGTAGTGCCCTTTGATATTACCAGACATTAACCATTCCCAAGATGGCAGGGGGTTTGGCTAGACTTTCTCTTGTTTCCCCCATTCATTTGTGTCCTTTCCCATACTGCCACCATCTCAGCCCGATGCAGCAGACAACTGCTGAACCCCAATCTGTGCTACAGACTCTAAACTGCATTGCCTGACTATGACCCTCTGAAACAGGGAGTTCACAACAAGCCACACTTTGCTGCAACATACTCTTGTGAGCGTGCCACTTCAGGTGCATGCCCAACGCTTGTCTAGATTGACACCAATGGTGATCCTGTAGCTGCGGCACTCGTGGCATCTATGAATAAGTGTTTTGATTTATTCTCTAGAAGCTCCTTCGACCTTCCCTGCTGCTATCCTCGCGATGTCCAACATATTTAAGCTTTCTTCTTCGTGGAACCTGGGACGTGGAAACCTAACACCGACCACCATCAGTCAACCTTGCTGGGTGCAACATTGGCGTTTCTCATCTTAACCCTAAGCCACTGCGTTTATCCTGGGTATTTCTCTGTTGCACAGTGTGTTTGACTTCTATTCAGTCACTTGCTCACTTTCCTCTGTTTATCGGCCACTTTCCCTGCTTGCTGCTGCTGGGGGGCCAGGACCACAGGCCAATGCTCCCGCTGGTGTGGGAGGTGGGAGACCGCTATTTGAGCATGCTCTGAGCCCACGGCGCTGGACGCGCCCGGGCAAAGACCAGCCCAAAAGTAGACCCACCTGCTACCAAATGAGACCACCCCCCCCCCCCCCCCCAAACCCATGCTCCTCTAATGAGTACATGTATCAATTTCCGGTATTTGGGAAATTCAAGGAGGTATGTAACTCTGGTCCACTGCTACTAGGACCACGGTTGATAACTTTCTTGCTAGGGGGGGTTGGCGTCATCAATAAGGAAATTTAACACGCGGAGAGAAGACTTTCCTGTGATGGTACTGATTTAAGTAGGCCGCATACCAACGATTGTACAACTGGCAATGATGGCAGTCTGCAGTACTATAGCCCCTTTCCATTCTGCTTCTACTGAGCCCACTGTTAAAAAAAAAACCAGGAAGTGAGAGCAACTGCGAGCACTGACAAGGCGCCCCACGCTCACGATGTTGTGATGCCTTTCTTACCCTCCGATTTTCTTACCACAATTATGGTACACCTGCAGAACTGCCTGGCTGACCTTTTTAGGGAGCATTTGAGCCCTATTCTGAATAGAGTGGGCACAATTGAGCTAAAAGTGAAAGAGCTGCAAGGTTCCAGACTCAGGGAATGCTTGTTATTAGTGCAACCCCTAATGTCGGCCCCCTAGGCTTGACTACTCACTCTCCAGTTCCTGGAGGTGGGGGGGGGGTGTTCTCACTCATGCATCTCCCCCTTCCTAGGCTCTACGTGCACAAACCATATCCTGTGTCCCTGCTAATGGTAATGTGGGTGCCCCTGGGGATAGGAATGCCCGTCTTGCAAGCAAGACACGGCAGTGTTAGCTAACTATCAATCTACTTCCTCAGACTTGTCCTAGGAAACGTCCCCCCTTTAGAAGAAGGGATAGATGAAGATGCTTTGCAGTTTAAGAATAAAATCATACAATGGCTCTCTAGGCACCTGGGTTTAACCTTGCAAAATCTTATGGCAAGAAGAGTATTTTGAATTGGGTCTGCTGCCAAGTTATATGCCGGTTATACCACTGTGATAAACTTTTAAAATCCAACATTCTTTTCCCACGGTCATCCAATTTCCAGCCCAGTAGTGTTCTGTTCTTACTGTTTAGTTACATTTACAGGCCTTCTGCACATCTACCTCCTTCTAGTGACCAGAATGTACTGCAGAATCCATTTCTTCCACTACTGTCTTGCCCAGATCAGGATTGACAAAGGAGAATCATTACCTACGCTACCTTCCCTGCTGCAACTAATGTGCTTGTGAATGATGTAAAAGAAACATCTGGGGGCCCTATTCTAGATTCCTGGGTCAAAGGGGTTCAGATCATCTGAATTGTTGCAGGACTCACCTCAGATACGACCTGAAGAATGGGTGTCCTTGATTTATAAGTATATTATCTTAATACAGGAGACCTAGAAAGCTTCAAATATCATTCATGATGGCTACTGTTGCTATTCCTAGTCCTGCAAAGCTATCTAGCTCCGGCTAGCTAAGAGGGCGCGAGCGCGGGGGGCAGAGGGAGGTGAAGGGGGAGGGTTATCGAACTGGCTTAAATTAGCACTAAAGTACAGGGTTATCCCCATCAATGTCAAGTAAAATGCAATGCAATTGCTTATTTTTTGTTGCAATAATTTAAAATTTTATTTAACATTTAAAATAACGAATTCTCTTATGCTAAGAATAACAGTTTCCTGAGACTGTTTGAAGTCTTTGACAATATACCTAATTTGTTTAGGCCCCTGGTTAATTGTGATAATATGATTATCTGTGGAGACTTCAATGCTACCATATCCGTGTTGATGTGATCTTCTTCGCCTGAACATTAGCACTTCACTCATCAATTATGATTGTTTCAATCTGAGAGGCCATAAGCTAGGTAACTTTATTTATAGCATGATCATATTAATGTCCACCAACAGGAGGGTCTCTTTCTACCTCTGGTATCACATTTTTAGTGAGAGAATGATCGTCCATTATTGATTATGTATTCATGTCTCGACAAACCATGCGCTTAAGAATGAAATATACAATGTATGTATTAGGGATCACAATTCCCTCATTGTGTGAATTACGGTCTCTTCCTTGCAGTCTGCCCGTTGGCCTGACTATAGAGCTAAGCTTAATACCCAGAACAGGGGCCTGTGCTTGGTAAGGAAGCTATTGAACCCCAGTCTTTTTCTTGAGCATTTGATTAAGTGTTAACATTGATTTGCTTTTGATATGCCTTGCTGCCCAGCTTCCTAGTAGTTTAATTGCTGAGGGGTTCCTAACGTTGTATAAAACCCATTCCGCATTGTATCGGTCTGACTCCCAGATGGTTTCATATTTAATACTGCGTCTGCTTCGGCTACTGGGTGCCTGATAAAAGCTCTTGCTAAATCTTTCATAGATAAAGAAGACGTGACCCACTGTAGGTTAGATTACAAACACACCAGCAGTGCCAGGAAAAATGAGATCAGGCACAATAATTGTTTTGCTCTTATCTAGGCTAATAAGAACAATCACCCAAAGGAATTCTGTGATATCATAAATAAGATTTGAAGTGGAACTTTGACTTTCCTAATGTTAGCTCGCACATCACTGCGGAACAATGAGGTTACCCATTTCTCCAATATCTATCCTCTGAGTGAGTGTGCAGTTCGCCACCCTCTAAACCCAGATGCTTCTTCATGGAGCTTTTCTCTCAGAATAGAGTTAGAGAAAATGATTGAGGCTGTGAAACCGTGTCACGCAAACAAGGCACCTGGACCTGATGGGATCCCTATCAACTGTATAAAGTGTAATATCGGGGGCGTGGTTAAGATGGCGGCGTGATATGACATGTGTCCTTATCCCTCCAGCGCCGCCAGCTATAAGCGTTGTGTTATCACCCTCCAGGGAGCCCATCCCGGCCTACCGTCTGGAGCCGCTGTGCCTGTGGATGCCCTGACACCGTTGACGCGCTTCGTTTGCTGTCTCTGGGTGATTTTCGCCTTGTCCTGACTGCCTGGCCCCGGCTTAGCTCTGGCCCGGAGGGCCTCGTGGGGCCTCTTGCGGGGGCTGACCTGTGGAGCTTTCGCGTTCGGAGCTGCCCGGCAGAGGAGCAGGTGCCTGGCCCCCTTGGTGAGCGGCCCAGTGAGGGAAGATACGAGGTGTGGTGGCCCCGGCAAGGAGAAATGGCGGAGCGCCGCGGGGCTGACGCCATCTTGAGCGATGTGATGCGTTCCGTCGGCGGCCATACAGGACCTGGCGGCTACCTGCGGCGAGGCTGGTGAAGGCATGCGGCTGCCGCGTCTGCGGAGTCCGCGATCCTGGGAAGCATCGGCAGCTACTGCGGCCTGCTTGGGGAGGCGGCCGCTCCTGTGACATACCCGAGGTGAGGTGCGGAGGGCCTGTGGTGCGGTGCTGATCTGGTGGAGAGGATCGGGCCGCGGGGCAGCGGATGGTGCTGTTGCTGCTGGGGGGGGGGGGCTTCCGCCTCTGGTCGGTGTCAGGGCAGCCTCCTGCTGACAGGCGGCGGATGGCCGGTGGAGTGGGGGGCCTATCCTGGATGGTGTGACCTGTGACTCTGGGCTCAGTGGTGACGGCCCAGCCCCACAGTGGCCTGTACAGCCTCTACTCCCGCGCAGTGCCGGTCCCACCCGTAGTGGCAGTGTTTGCAGGGGTCGGCCTTTGCGGGGCCCACACGGAGTCTCCTGCTCTGAATAGGAGACTAATACACATCTGAAGTGAGGGCCTGTTGTGCAGTACCGGCGTTGGGTGTGAGACTCGGTCCGCGGGGCTGTTGCTACTGGGGGAGGTTTCCGCTTTAGATAAGTGTCAGAACTGCCTTCTTCTATGGACCCTCCGCCCCCCCCCCCTCCCCTCCCCCCCGAGTGCTTGGCGTGGGGCGCTGCTGCGGTTGCTGGCTGGTGCACAGCGGATGGTCCCGGTGGAGTGTGGGTGATGTCTAGATCACGCGCTGGCATGTACAGCCTCTCCTGCCACGCGGTACCGGCCTCCCGCAGTGGGAGTGTATGCGGAGGTTTGCCTTTGCGGGGCCCATACTGAGTCTCCTGCCCCTGAATCTGAGTCCTCCTGGCAGTGGTCTGCTACGCGCCAGAGTGGGGTTGGATCCGGTGGCGGTCTGCTTTCCTGGCATCGAGACTGGCTTCCCACGGCATTGCACTGCGGACTGGCCTATTAATCCTGAAGGCTTCTGAGGGCCGATTTCTCTGTCGATGGTTCTGCCCTGGGCGCTGTGAGGGAGTGGTGGGTATCTGGGTGCTCCCCCCTGCCGCTCCTTCGACTATATCTGGAGTCTAGCACATGCGGTTCTTGCCCTCGCTTGATGGCAGTGGGGCTGTTGCCCCTCTTGGGCCCTGGTGATTAAGCCTGGCGATTTGCACCCTCCTGGACTGTGCGTTGATTTTGGGATAAGAGGGACCTGGTTGGTGGACGGCCTTGCCTACCTCACCGCCGGTTACTCTGCGTACTTTTGAATCTTGGAGGTGGCTCTGACCCCGCTCCGACGTGGGAATTGATTCTGCTCTCTTGCTTGGCTGGGTCTTAGGCTGCCTGGCTCTAAAAGAGTCGGTCTACTGTGGGTCTGAAGTGCTATCTCCTTCTGAACCATCTCGGAGGGTGCTTCGTGGCGGATCGAGCCGTTTTTGCTTCACAATGACGTCGGCCAGAGGTCGGAAAGAGAAACCCCTGAAAGACCTCGCAGACAGACACTAAGATGTCGCTTTCAGGAGATGACGATATGCCCGCGACCAAGGCTTTTATGGTCTAATTGTTTTCGGCCCTCAAAGAAGATATTCTTGACCTGCGCTCACAGTTTTCATCTGATTTAAAAGAAGTTTGGCGGGATGTCGATGCCATTGGGTACCTGGTGGCAACGCTGGAGGAGCACGACCTGGGACGAGAGGACAATTTGCATCAGCTTCAACAGGAAATGATTCGCCTCAGAGACCAGAATATGGATCTTCAGGCCCATGCGGAGGATTTGGAGAATCGCTCCAGACGTAATAACATCCGCATTCGGATGGTCCCTTGGAAAGGGGGAGGCGATGACCTCCGAGCTTATGTCAGCGGGCTATTTCGTCACATCCTCGGTGATGATGGGGGTCAAGAACTCCAATTGGACCGAGTCCACAGTGTGGGACTCCCTCGTGGCGCTAAGGCTTCCCCCCCGGATATCCTCGTTTGTGTGCATGATTTCCAGCTTAAGGAGCGTATCCTCCGTCGGGCGCGGAACCTTCATCCGGTACAGTTTCAGGATCATCAGCCGGGGCTCTACCAGGACTTGGCAGCCTCCACCTTGGTTAAGCGCAGAGAATTCAAGCCCATCACCAGCCATCTCCGAGAGCAGGGTATTCCTTACTCCTGCGGTTACCCGTTTCGCCTCATCTTCAAGTATCAGGGCAAGCTCCTGCAGGTTCGCTCTCTAGAGGTCGCCTGTAACATTCTCGGTCTGGAATCGCCTGCTGCCACGTCAAGTGATAACAAGCCTCCTTCTCGTCGCTGCCGGCGCTCTTCTGAGTGGCAATAGATTGGAAGATAGTCGCCCAGTTCTAAACCGGATTCGGAGGCTAGAAGGTTGGAGAGAGATGCAGCCCTTTCGTCGGTGTCGCAGGTGACGGACAGCACGGTCGTTCCTTGCACCTCTTAAGGTTTGGCTCCCATCTGGGTTCAAGTGATGGCACCGGAGGGAGGGCGCAGTCGAAAGGTGCGTACTACCTTCGCTCCTGGCATACGGAGTGGTTGCCCTGTACTACTTGGTGCGAACTGGGGGTGTCCCACGTCCCCCTGAACGTTTGACCATCACGACGAACTCTTGTGATACCTCTTGGCTCTCTGTTGCTTGTTTTCTTGCTGTTTGGGGACGGGGGATTTTGGGTACCTTTTTTTTGGGGGGGTGGGGGGGGCTCCGCATCAGTTCATGGTCAGAATGGCGGGTATTTAGTTTATGTGAGATGTATGTCACTGCTTTTGATCTTAGCGGGCTAGGGCAGCCGTGCAGCCTTTCACCCCCCCCCCCCCCCCTCACTATGGTGGGTAGGGATCTGAAAATTGTGAGCCTGAATGTGCGGGGGCTAAATAATCCTGTTAAGCGGTTAGCAATCCTTTCCCTTTTAGAGAATGCTGGGGGTGATATTTGTTTACTGCAACAAACTCACCTTTTACCTAAAGACACCAAGCGGATGCTAGACCGACGCTTCCCACAACATTGTTGGTCTTCGGGGTTGTCCAAACGCAATGGGGTGGCGATCCTCTTTAGTGCACATTCACAATGCAAGTTAGTCTCCACGATAGCAGAGCTGAAGGGGTGGTTCTTGACACTCAGAGTGCAGTGGGGAGATATGCAATTTACGATTGGGTCCTTATATGCCCCGAATGAGCGACAAGAACCCCTTTTTGCGCTTAGCCCTCTCTGAGGCTCTCGCTTCTCCTGATTCAGTGCTTCTGATTGGGGGTGACTTCAATGTGGTAATGGGTCCGGAGTTAGACAGGTCGGGGCAGAGGACTAATCAGGCCGGGGCATTGTCACGAGCTGGGAAACAATGGCTGTCTGATTGCGGGCTGTGTGATGTGTGGCGATTGCAACACCCGCAAGAGCGCGACTATACATACTTTTCAGCGGCGCACAAAACATATGCGCGTCTTGACCACTTTCTAGCCTCTGCATCTCTGTTCCCCCATTTATGCGCCGCGGATATTGCCCCTCGCTCTCTGTCGGATCATGCCCTCATCTCAGTCCAGCTGTCGGCACGCTGCACGCGCTCTACACCTCCGGGCTGGCGCCTTCGCGATTCCCTCCTCCACTCTGACGCTGTTATTCAACAGATTCGGGATGTTATAAAGCATTATCTTGCTGAGAATGATCAGGGGGACACAACTCTCGAGTCGGTATGGAAAGCCTTGAAGTTAGTAGTGCGGGAGGGAATTTATTGCGGTAGCGGCTTCGTTCGCGTGACTCCGCAAAGCCAAACGAGCGGAGCTTGAGAAGGAGGTAAGTGAATTGGAGGTAGTTCACAAACGCACCGGGGCGCCGAGAATATGGAGGGAGTTGGAAACGCGGCGTCGCATGCTGAAACATTTGGATCTGGACAGGGCTGAGCATGCGCTCCTGCGGCCACGGCACAAATTCTACCTCAGTGGGGATAAATGTGGGAGGATGCTTGCACATAGGTTGCAAGCGCAGGTGTCCGCAATTCCCATCATACGTGGGCAGAATGCAGTGGAGCATACCACGGATGCCCTGATTGCTGATACCTTTCGTCAGTTTTACCAGCACCTTTATTCGAGAGAAAAAACCCTTGGCATGATCCACGGGAATATTTGGCCTCTTGTAATATCACCCCCTTAGTCAAATCGTCGGCTGATGATTTGGACTCTCGTATCCGCCTCGAGGAGGTAATTTCGGCCATAGCGCGGCTCAAATTGGCTAAGTCTCCGGGCCCGGATGGCTTTTCAGCCCTGTTTTACAAACAATTCTGTGCGGAGCTGGCTCCCCTTTTAACAAGGCTTTTTAACTCCTTTTTAGACACTGGAGGGGTAACGCCTTCCATGTCCGAGGCGGCCATTTCTGTAATTCTAAAGTCCGGAAAAGACCCAGCTGAGTGTGGGTCGTACAGACCGATTTCGCTCCTTAATATTGACACCAAGTTGTTTGCGGGCGTGTTGGCCTCACGACATAGTACCCTCATGGACAACATAGTGGATCCGGATCAGTCCGGCTTTATTCCGACAAGGCGGGGGGGGTGGGGGGGATAATACTAAGAGACTATTACACCTTATTGATTTCATTCACCGATCGCGTACACTGGCCTTTTTGCTTTTGATAGACGCGGAGAAAGCGTTTGATCGGGTTGATTGGGGCTACTTATTCGCGGTGCTACGTACATTCGGGTTCGGAGACAATTTCATACGTTGGGTTAGTTGTCTATATGCCTCCCCCAAGGCGGCGGTGCGGGTCAATGGTTGCAAATCGTCCCTCTTCCCTATTGCCTGGGGCACGCGGCATGGCTGCCCCTTGTCCCCTCTCTTATTTGCGCTCTACATGGAGCCTTTCGCTCAACGCCTTCGTTCCAATCCTGACATTGCGGGCCTGAAATTTGGTGTTGATGTTCATAAGATTAGTATGTACGCTGATGATGTCATCCTCTCACTCACGCACCCCCGAACGACGCTGCGGTATCTGACTAGGGAGCTTTCTGCCTTTGGAAAGGTGGCGGGGTTCAAGGTCAACTTCACCAAATCGCAAATTCTTAATATTTCTATTCCGGAGAATGAGATACAGGATCTCCAACAAGATTTTGAGTTCCAGTGGGTGTTCACGTATATTACCTACGTGGGCATTCGGCTGACCTCTTCCATTTCTAAGACTGCCGCTCTTAATTACTCTCTGTTGCTGGACCAAACGGCCAAGGCGTTGGCGGCCTGGTCGCGTCTCAAGCTAGTGTGGTATGGCAGGTTGGCGGCAGTAAAGATGACGGTGTTACCACGCATCCTCTACGTCTTCCAAATGCTCTCTTTGAGCCCGCCGCCAGGTGCACTTCGCAAATTACAAGGTCTTCTTAATAAGTTCTTATGGGATAACAAGAAACCGCGGCTCACATTTGCACATGTTGCCTCCCCGAAAGCGCAGGGAGGGCTCGGCTTCCCGGGAGTGAGCGCCTATTATCAGGCGTCATGTCTCTGTTTCATTGCGGAATGGAACAGGCCTCATTCCGGTAAGCACTGGAATTTTATGGATCAAACGGTGGCCGGTCGAAATATATGGCGGGAATTGTGGCTTCTGCGGCGGCATAGAGTGTGAGGGCTATACTCCTCTCTGGTTACCTCCCCGACTCTCAAAGTTTGGGATCGATTAGCAGGCCCGAGAGGATGGACTACTTTACCTTCCCCTCTGTCCCCCATAGTAGACAACCCTGACTTTCAGCCAGGATGCGCATCCCAGACCTTCCAACGTTGGCGGGAGGAGGGGTGCAAAAGGGTGGGTGCCCTGTTTGATCGCGGGGAGGTGGTTCCCTTTCCGCAACTACGTAGGGACTATGATTTGCTTGAATCCGATGCCTTCCATCATTCACAGGTCGTACACTGGGTTGCGCGGCCGGAGAATTTCCCTCTAATGTCTCGCCCCCTGTCGGCCTTTGAAGAATGGCTTGGATGTAAAACGAACGATAGTAAGCTCATCTCTGAACTTTACGCCATGATCACGGTACAAGCCAAGAGACACCGCACAAAAGCGCAGGTCCGATGGGAACTGACTTAGGGGGGCCCTTGTCGCACAAAGAGTGGGAACACATTTTTCATAGGGCGCACCATACTCCTTCTAACACGGCAGGGGCGTAATCTGCCTATAAGGTGGTTACTCACTGGTATTATACTCCAGTGCGCATTAAGAGTTGGGACAGCTCCAAGTCGGACCTCTGCTGGCGGGGGTGTGGGCTTGTTGGCACTCTGGTGCATTTACTTTGGCGCTGCCCCAAACTGGTGCGTTATTGGACAGCAGTCATTGATGACATTGATGCAGCATTTCAGATTACTTTGCCGCGTACTCCAGAGTCTACCTTGTTAGGTCTCCCCCACCCTAAGTTTTTTCAGCTGAAATTATTAAAGGGTAAGCAAATCGCTATGGCATTGCTGGCAGCGTGACAGGTACTCCTAGCCCATTGGGGTTCGCTGACTATTCCGGACTCTCGGGATTGGATTCAGAAGCTTTGGCAACTCTTAGCAATGGAGCGGTTATCGCTGCGTGTGGATGGGGAAGGCAAGGACTTTGCAAAACTGTGGGCTCCTTTCTTGCAGATACTTACCAAAGATATGAGAGAAGTCACGTGCCCGAAATATCTGCAAATTCTGCATCTTATACCTTTTAGAACCGCCTGGGGCATCCACGAACTGAATCACTGGTTAATTGCCCGCTGATTGGTGACAAGAATGAATGATTTTACCAGCTTGAACTGATGCGGAGGGAGGGTGGGGGTGAGGGGAGGGAGGGGGGTTTGTTTTCTTATGTTCATGTTTTATAAAAGTGGCACCTTTGCTTGGCACCTTCTTGACTTACTACGACTTGAACTTATCGCTAGGTCGTCCTCAGGGATGTAGACCTAAACGCTGTGTCCTTTCAGTAGTGTCGCTCTACCGGCAATATGATGTAGGCAGCTATGCTGTGTATTTGTTTTCTTGTAGCCACGTAATAAAAATGATTGATTCTAAAGTGTAATATCAATTTTTGAGCACCCTCCCTCATGAATTTAACAATCGGAATCCCTCTAATATACCCTCCTCATGGTCGATTTCATCGATTGTGCCTATTTTTGAAAAGGGAAATTGATCAGTGTAATCACTCAGTGGCCATGCAAAGGGGTACTAATGAAAAAGGAGGACTCCGTCGTGCTAGTGTTTTCTTTATTAGGGAGTTTTCATCTCTGATTGAAAGGAAACAAATAAAAAGGTTCACATAACAGTCCGCAGACAAGGGAAGTAGTCTTCCTCTGTACACGTCCTCTATCCTGGGTACAACAGGGCTAGGTTCCTTCTCCTCTCCTCCCAATGGGCTGTTGCGGGGGCTTGGTGGTATGCTTTGAGTTTTCCACAATGGAAGCAAACACAAAAAAAACATCATAGGGTTAGGAGAAGGGCTAGGGGATTCCAGTATAGACCTCCACCTAAACACCCGAGTGGCTGTTCTCTAAAGGTGCTTCAGGGCATGCAGTGTTCTGGCGCTGCTTTACAGCTCCCACCACTTCCCAACTGCAAAATAACGGAAGAGTGGTACTTGCCTCTGGCCACGGCCCTCCTGGGTCGTGGCAGAAGGAGTACAGACGTCCTCCTCTCTCTCAGGACGGTTGGACCCGTAAGTGTTGCCACTGGGCTGACCCCTGCAGTCGGCCCCTGCCTCTTTCTCCGGGGTCTTCCTCGTGGGCTCCTCTCTCCTGGGCTCCTCTCTCCTGGGCTCCTCTCTCCTGGGCTCCTCTTCTGGCGTTCCTGTTCCCTCTGACAGCGCGTCTTCCTCCAACAGCGCGTCTCCCTGTCTCCGTGCTTTTAGCACAGCGGCGCTCACGTGATCAGCGTTCCGCGTTGCTGACACGGTAACTGACTCGCCCTCCTGGTGCGTGGTGGTGGCCATCTTGGGTGTCCCGGTCGCGGGACTACAATCTGATCAACGCTGCTACAGACCAATCTCTCTTACCGACTCCTAGGCTAAATTTTTAGACACATTTTTTAAATTATAAAATAAGGGCCTGGGTGAACGAGGGCAGCATTCTTAGGGTATGCCTGTATGGCCTTGGCACTATGGAGCATTGTCTGAATCTCCACTATATTTTCTGTAAATACGCTATTTCCAGATGCAGCTTTTTGTATATGGCCTTCATGGACTTTTCTAGCGCTCTTAAATGTATTAGCAGGTCCAGGTTGTAGCCTATATGACGGGGTGGGGTTGATATAGCGCTAGCGAACTTTGTTGGAGGTAAATACTCGGACGCCTGTGGCCTAGAAAGGGGTGTGAGACAGGGCGCAGCTAGCTTTTATCAATTTTAGGTTTCGGCTAGATAGTGAATGCACTTTCTTGAAGAGACATGTTGTGTTTAATCTGTGGGCTTCAGCCTGGCCACAAGCTTCCAATTTGCTCTTTCCATCGTCTGTCTCATATTCTTTGTCACTATTTGTCCCTGGCATGCATGGTCATGTCTATTCTTGTGTTTAGCCCTACCCCAGAGCATGGACCAAGTACTTTTAAACATCCACTGCTTCCATTTTTACAACCTCCTTTTTTCATTCTTTTTCAGCACTCTACACAGTGCTTGTGCTTTTACCAGCTCTGTCACACCCCTCCCACCCACCCTCATAACCCCCATCCAGATCATTCCCTCCCCATCACTGCTTTCCTCTTCATTGCTGCTTTCCACTCCTCCCATCTCTGCTTGTTCCCTTAAACCTCCTAGTGCTTGCCCCGTCTACAGATCACCCAACCTCTCCCGTCACTGCTTTTCCCATGGTTCCTGCTTTTTGTTTACCTCGCCTCCTCCCTCCCCTGCTAGCTCCCTTGCACCTCCTGGTGCTTGCCCCACCCACAGATCACCCTTCCCCCCCATCACTGCTTTTCCTATTGTTGCTGCTTTTTGTTTCCCCCACCTTCTCCCTACCGTCACTACTTGCTTCCTCACACCTCCCGGTACTTGCCCTGTCCACAGTTCACAGGTTTTCTCTTTGTTGCAGATATCCCCCCCCCATCTCCTCCCTTCCATCTATACTTGCTCCCTTGCACACCGTGCTAGCCCCGTCCACATATCCCCCCCACCCCATCACTGCTTTAAACCCCCATTGTAGTCTGTTTCATTCTAGTAAGTGGTTTAATGTCCTGTTCATGTATAGCTGACGTGCTGATTAAAGCATGTGTGCACGGCTGCTATTACTTGCCACACGTGTAATCTCTGTTTACTTTCTGCATGTGTGGGTACTAAGTGCGCGTGTTTACACAATATGTGGTTGTTCAGCAATGGTGTTTATAGCTGCCACATCAGACCTCACATATATCAGGTATGCGTTATCGCAGGCCATGTCAGAGCGTCTAAAGTTCCTGTGTCTTTGCTGTAATGGCATAGCCACGTTTCTCCTGTGCTAAATGATTGAACTGTTCATTTCTCAAATTGTTGCTTCCTATTTCAGTGGCTTTGACTCTATTTTTTCAACTTTATCCTGTCGGGACACTTTCTTACTTTTTCTGCATTCACTGGTGAAGTGTTAGCATGCGCCATTGTTGCTTAACTTGAATTCTCTTCAAAGGAGCCAGGCTGAGTCTTGATGTCATCCAGGTCTGCCTGCCCCTTCCGTGTCCTTGACAAAACTAGTTCTTCTAATGCTGATGTGATGTATGTTCACTACTGTAAACCAGCCTAACACTGTGATTCTTTCTGGCAGTTTTATAAAGTGCCAACACCACCTCAAGATATCGGAGCGCTTTACATTAGCATCAGTTGCTTTGCACAAGGACACATTTATTTTTGTACACACGTGTAGATTAAGTGATATGACCAGAATCTAGGATTTTGAGCTGATGCTGATGCTGATGCTGAAACTCAAACAAGGTTTCCCATCTCCTTAGTCAGCAGCTGTGGCCCTTACACCACATCGACCCTTACACCACATCCTCTCCCTAGCCTCAGCCTCAATTCCACATATTGTGATTACAGCCAGATCACTTAATCTCCCCATGGCAGCCTGCATTTGCTGTTGGTTACCTGTCCACCTCCTGCCTGTCGCTGCTTTCCCCGCTGAAATCAGTTGCACAGACCCTCTCCTCCCCCGACTCTGCTTGACACATTTTTTGTGTGCAGTTTTATATAGAGCCGACACCTTTAAAGGTATTAAGCTGCTTTACATTAGCAACAGTTACTTTACACAAGGACACATTCATTTTTGTAGGCACAGAGAGATTAAGTGATTTGCCCAGAATCAAGGAAATTGAGCAGATACCAAACCTAAACCCAGTTTACCAGCTCCATAGTCTGCCGCTGTGGCCCTTACACTACATCGCCTCCCTAGAGTCCGCCTCAGTTCCACATTTTGTAACTACGGGCCGATCACTTAATCTCCCCGTGGCTGCCCGCATTTGCTGGTGGCTGCCCATCCACCTCCCACCCATCACTGCTTGCCCCCGCTGAGCTCCATTGCACAGATCCCCTCCTGCACCGACTCAGTTTTTCACAATTTAGTTTGGTGCGGTTTTATGTAGCGCCAACACCACCCGAAGGTATTGGAGCACTTCACATTAGCACCAATTACTTTACAAAAGGACACATTTCTTTTTTGTAGGCACAGCAAAATTGTGATTTGCCCAAAATCAACGATGTTAAGCCGACACTGAAACTCCGACCCAATTTACCAGCTCCATAGTTGGCAGCATTGGCCCTTATGCCACATCCTGTCCCGAAAGGATGCCATATCATCTCCCTAGCCTCCGCTCCACATTTTGTGATTAAGGATAAATCACCTAATCTCCCTGTTTCTAAACACACCAAGCATTGGCAAAACCAGTAGGTTTCGCCTGTGTGAAATCTATTGTTTTTAGGTCTCAGCTAGACAGCTCGTGCGCTGCTCATCCTTCTAGCCTAGGAAAACATTGGGGGGTGGTGAGTCCCAACGAAGCCCTGAGAAAGATGACCATCCAGCAGCTTAATGGGTTACGCTACCAGAGTTATCCTAACCTATTGCTCACCATTATGCCTTAAATTGTGGAATACATCCCAGTTAACTTCACTTCGGTAAAAGAACTTTGAAGTCTTAGTGAATTTGCGACATATTAGTAATTACATTCATGTGTCTCTGAACTGTAACTAACTCGTCATTCATACAACCACTTAATTTCTACCACTGTTTAATCATTTTATACAGCGATATTCCAAATATAATTTTTTTCTGTTTTATTTAAGGTACCTACTGGCGGTTTTACGTCAATTAACAATGTTCAGTATCCAGCCAACCCAGAGCCAAAGGATAAAATGGAGAGCTTTTTCCTGGGAGAGACCTTGAAATATATGTTTCTACTCTTCTCTAATGACACAGACTTAATTAATCTGGATAAATATGTGTTCAACACAGAAGCCCATCCACTTCCTATCTGGACATCTTGAAAAACCAGTAAAATGGCTTCATGGTTGTTCTTTTGGTGTTGCACCTGCCTGGCACAGACATGGCGCAGGAAGTCTCCAAAAGGGGACCTATTTTTTTCTAATCTAGCCTTGCGCATTTAACCTAGATGGTACAAATGAAGAAAAGATTAGATGAATACACTGTGATTGGCTATCATTGTACATGGAACTGCTGCTTTCTCTGGGATTAGGTCTAGACTGCAGTTTAAAGGGGACAGGAAGAATCAATGCTCCGGTTTACTGCTCCCTGTTCTCCAGAGCTGTGCATTGATTTTGATTAGCCTACCAGTAAGGTGACTGAATTTCGGTCACAAGTTTTTGGTACAAGTAAGTGACTCAAGGAGCGTTCCTTAAAACAAAACAAATCCGAAAATGTAGGCTTTAGGAGAATCAAAGACGCAGAAATATGCAGCCATTCCTAGAACAAGCACTTGGAAGGGTTGACAGACGCCATGAACCCTGGGAGAGATCCTCAACGATAGAAGGAATTTACTGGTACTTGACATTCTATAATTAATTCTAAGCCCTCTTGAGGAGAAAGATGTTCCTGCATTTCATGAATGTTTGTTTCTTCATAAGCACTGTGATCCATTAGCCACCGAACTGTGACTACATTCAAAGGGATCCTCGATGGTAGGATGACCAGCAGCCACACAGTAGGGCTCAAAGCAAGAATTGCAAAACGTCCTGCTCCATAGCAGCCCCATATTGGTTAAATGGGCACACACACGGTTTTGTTTGCGTGCCTGGCTTGTCTGCGAAAGCATGAGATTCTCAAAGATGATTAGTGCTCCTGCTGTACCTGCAATATATTCATTTTGACTGTCATACTGGATGTTAATTTATATACAATGACAAGTGGCACTCCGAGGGAAGTGCAAAGCTTACACATTGTATAGTAGACCATACTGCTGCTTCCCATTTGGTGTAGCTTCGATTTTGTCAGGTTACAGGAGATCTGCTTTCACCTTTGTCATGTAATGTGGCTCGATAATTGCTTTATTATACCTGTTATTTGGTCTTACAAACATGTACTTAGCTAAATGAATGCTCTATTTCCCTATAGAGTTACCTGCCTTTCTTCTTTTTACCTCGCACTTTGCCATGATTTTCTGCACGTTTCATCGCTTCTGCATGAAACGTGACTCGCAAGTTTTGGCAATGTTAAGGAAGAAAAGGGAAAGGTTTGAAAACTATGTTGTAATGGCATTTGTTTTGAGAACCAAAGAACAAAAACATAACAAAATAACAGAAGTGATCAAAAAGAAAGTAATATCTGTAGTCTTACTATATAGCAAATATGAAATACTGGGGAAATCCTAGCATTAGCGTTGCCCATTTATGGTGGTCTTATTTATTCACCTCTTTTTGTATAATATTGTCAAATTTTGATTGCAAACAATGAAATGATAGGCAGTCTGGGTTACTGGAATTGGGGATTCCAAATGTTGATTTTTCTTTCCATTGGGCCTCATGTTTTTTCTACTTGGCTATGGTTTTTAATTTCAGCCCGAATAAATAATTGTACAGATTATTTTTCAATGTGTGTATATATATATATATATATAGTTATATATAGATACATGTAAATGCGGTTGTATTTTATTTTCATTTGGGTTCAAAAAATATATTTTAATTGTATATGTTTATTGAATTAATTTCCGAGTTCTCTGAGAGCCATATTTTTTGCTATTCCTTGTCTATTTTTCCTGGTTTGATGGGCAACTGTATTCTGCTCTACATTTTAATATGCGGGCAAATGCAAATTGTGTAATGTTTTCAACACACCCTGTGGGGTAAATTTGAAAAACATCTCTGATGTTGTAAAATTGTAAGTAGAATAAAGACTAAATTATACGATTGTCAATCAATTGTAGGTCAAAATGCACAGGTAAGCTATTTTCTTTCCAGGTAAGATTTTTTTTTTTCCATGACACAATGGAACCCATGAGAAATGTGCATTTTTATCAGAAGAGATGGTATTGTTAAGTGCCCTAAAAGTGAGATATATATTTATATATATATATAAATATATATATATATAATGCTCTAAATATAAAAACGTTTCTGTGGCAGACCGCGTCAAAGCCTATCACTGTTTACGGTAAACGCAGCCTTTCAAATGGGACCAGTTACTAGAAAGTCTATGAACGTGTTGGCTTTACACAGTAGTACTCAAGTGGCACACTGACAAAACTGCGAAGAAATCAGGAAAACTATATTGCCAGTTTTGCAAGTAGTAACGTAGTTTTGGCACTTCCACATCCAAGCAATGTCATATTTACTCTTGTCATTGGTTTCAAATCATAATAAAATATGAGTTTGGTGTGAACAAATATCTAGTTGGGCTTTAAATTTGGAAATCATAACACCATTTATCTTTTCAGAGATTACTTTGTGGTTATATGAATGTTATGTTCAAGATATTTTTAAAAAACCTTTTCGACACGGTTGCTATGTGGAAATGTTTTTTATTGATTAACTACTAGCTTAGAAGAGCATGCTTTGTAGTGCTTTTTTAAGTAATTAATGTTTTTGTTAAAGTTACCAGTCGTCACGCAACGTGTTCTATGTTATTGCCCATTCTACAAATGTTTATATCTAGTATATGTAATCAGCCTGCTTCACTACTTGAGACCTGTTTTTAAACTTAAATGATTGTTTTGTGAAAACTACTTCTAGCAACATGTTCCTCACCTTGTGAATGGTCTGAGGTGCCACACTGCATCCAGAAATTTGAATTGGCTCCTGTGCATTGAAAGATGGCGCAATTGGAGTAGTGTATTCTGCACCACTTCTGGATGGGATGGCACCATGCCACATCTAAGCGCCACCCTTGCGCGCTGGTGTCTGTTGTTCTTTTTTCATGTCCTTCAATGTGGCTACAGAGCTCTGCTCCAAACATTTAGGTGAAGTTACCTACTTTCAAAATTCATAAAAAGAGTTTGCTTGGAATATGTCTGCTCCAAAGATGTCAGATTACTCCAGTATTAGAATTTTCATAGATTCACATCCTTTAATCATTCCCCGAAGAGATGCGAGTCCCTGGTACCATATAATAGTAATACAATGTAAAAGATAGGGCATGAAGGCCCTAAGCCCATCACTTTTTCAACCTATCATAGTCTATTTAAAAAAGAGACTAGACTTATACTTCAGCCAATCAGGCTGCCCTGCCCTCTAGAACACTCTTGTGAGAGTTCCATTCTCTCAGATTTTCCATAGCACGAGTGCCAAAAAACCACTTAAAGGAGGGAAAGGTGAGCCTCTGAGGGAGAAGTGTGTTGCATGTGATCTATGAAAGATAATACTGGAGAACTACAGTTCCAGGTACATAACGTATTTTCTTACTCAAGTATTTAAAACTTTCATAGTCACATGCTTGAATCAAAGTAGAAAGCAGAAGTGAGGCACATCAAACTGTGAGATGTTAGGGATACAATTCTATAAAAATATCCCTTTGCCATAGAATAAACGTAGATATAGCTAAGAACATATATTGTAATATTTTGTTCAACATCTGAAAACATTTCCGTATACTGTAAAGACAGAAAACACATTATATTGTAGGCAATGTGCAGAACTAGTAAGAGGTTGGTGAGAAGCAAGAGGTAGCTCATCTTTACCGGAAAAGATGTCTTGGAACTGCTTGTCCTGCTGCTACATCCCCGTGAGGAGTGGAATCCAGGTCATAGTGTTGCGTAATGGTATACGTATTTTTCCAGGTAGCTGCTCTGCAAATGTCCTGGAGTGGCACCCCTGCAAACAGTGCCCTAGAGGTTGAAATAGTCCTTGTAGAGTGAGCATGCCCAGAAGTTTGCAACGGTTTTTCTGCTGCTTGGTGACAGAAGTAAATTGCAGCAGATATCCATGTAGCAGTGCTCTGTTTGGAAAGGGGTTTTCCCTTCCGTGGTGCGCTGTAAGCCACAAACAACCGGTTAGACTTATGAAAAGTTGTTGGTCCTGTCTCTTGATGTCCGAAGAATTAAGAGCCCTTTCAGCTGTTGTTGAAGGGTTTGAAAAGAAGGTCTTCGAAATCAGTGGCTTATTGTGGTGGAAGTCCAAGAGGACTTTGGGAATGAACTTTAGATTTGTACGTAGAATTACCATGTCTTCTCTAAATTGTTGGAAGGTTCCCTGAATAGTGAGGGCTTGTATCTCACTGACTGGTCTGGCGGACGTTAAGGCCACAAGGAGAGCCACCATCCAGGACAGGTGCTTTAAATGTGCTCTGTGAATGAGCTCAAATGGATGATTCATGAGCTGTGATAGCAGTGTTCAGATGCCAAGATGGCAGAGGCGGTCTGACTGACAAAAAGGCCCTATATAACCATTTATGGTTTAAATCTTTTATTAGTTTTCACACATCAACCACAGAAAGGGAAAAATCAGATCTCGGCTCCTGAGTACAATGTAGAACAGACACAAGTGCCGCTACTAATCACATTACCAAGGTAAGAAGCATGGAGCGAGGTTACTAAAATAAATAACCCTTTAAGGAACTGTTTGATTATCCTGGAGGACCATCATGAAGGTGTTCTGTATCATCAACTAAATCGAGAAATGGCCGCCAGATGAACTCGGATGGATGCATCAGATGAATGCGTCTTGACGACGGGGAATGATTCAAGCATGTGAATCTAATCAAGACTGGAGAACTACAGTTACAGGTAAGTAACTTATTTTCTTTCAGGCCGTGTCGTGACTGGCATAAGATGGTGGCCACAGACCTACACGGTGTGCCTCACTATAAAGTATGATCCAGAGTTGTGTGAACAATTTTCTCTGATGCACCTAGAGGCCATAAGAGAGTGTGAGAGGCCGTGTGAGAGGGCATGTTTTATGCCCTGGAACACAAGAAGAGAGACCAGTTGCACACAAAGTTCCCAGGCCATTCATGGTCCCAGTTCAATCTCGTTCCCTTTTGTCAGGGATGTCCAAAACAAACTTGAAGGACAAGTTCCTGCAGAAGAAATCCAACACTGGTTTGACCCCCAACTGCGGCTCCAGGTCTACAGAGAGGTTGTGCAGTCGGTGCTCCAAAGGCCTGACTCCACCTGGGTCATCAGACACTGACCTGATTTTGGCCCTGGCGCTGATACACCCAGAGTTTCCCGGTCGGTTGTTGTTGTTGCAGTTAAGGCCTTTAGGGAGTCCATGCTATAGTTGTTCAGAGCAGTTCCAGAACCCTTTTACATGCCTTCGGGCAATATGGAATTTGTTTGGGTGGTCCTTTCCTGGTGCTGTCTGACCCCGATTGGCCTCCACCCAGCAATCCGCCAGTGCCGGCCTGGCTTCACTGCACTGTTTATTCTTGGATTGACACTGGCTCCGGACTCTGTATCAGTTACAATGTTTGGTGCATTCTCAGCCTATCTCTCAGAATGAGATTACAAAGGCCCAGCCTGTGACACCTGAGGACTCTTCACCAGTTTCTTTGTCACAACGTGGATATTGCAGGAGGTCATTTTCGACTCCGACTGTGGCCAGGACCTTGAGAATGCCTCCCAGGTCCAGGACAATGTTGAGGAGGCTGATCAGCTTCTCCCTCCGTATTACTCAGATGAATATTACTATTTACATTACCAGAATGATAGTAGCCTAAACATCTCAACTGAAAATAACCTTAACTCTCCCTTGGGCCCCCACAGAGAGGAAAATCGCATCTTTTGCAGTGGTGGTTCACGGGGCTGCAGAAGTCCTGGGCATGCACCTACCTACTGTTGGCACTAAAGACATTGTACTAACAGAAATCTTCCAAACCCAGGCCTTCTACTTCTGAGCTCTTGCTTCAGCTTAATGACACATTGACTGACTGACACTTGATCCATGCCTTGTTCTGGACCTTCAGTGAGCCACCCCATTGTGCGCCAGTACTGATCCGGTCTTGGGGCCCATCCTTTCTGACATAACATCTTATTCCAGAAACTCTGGTGGCTCAGACTTCCACTAGTATAGTTATTCTAAATGTATTTTCTCAGCCCTTGATAAATAGTCCAAACATGTTGACACCGTAGGTAAACGTAGGTTTTATTAGGTTTCATTGACTCGTCTCTCAAGAAATGGTATGTTTCTCTTGAGTCGCTATACTCATGAATATGGCAAGTGATATTTTACCCGCTCTCCCTGAAGAGTTTAGAAATTCTTTCTCACCAACAATGCAAAATGGCCAGGATGTGTCCAAGAAGTTTTAAGAGCTGGTCTGAATACTGTGGACTGCATTGCCTGTGCCATGAGCACTAGTGTAGTTAAACAGGTGCATGCCTTCACACGATCTATTATGGAGCCAGATTCTTTGAGGACAAGGGGTATTTTTTGTGGACAAGGCGGATTCTTTGCTGGAGTGCTTCGAAGACCGGCTTCTTGATAGGCCTTGCCTATCAACTGAGGCAGCTCCAATAGTTCATTCCACAGACTGCCCAGCCCTTCTGCCGATTCAGTGGCAAGGCAGGTGGCAGAGGTCGTCGTGGTCAGCAACAAGGGCAGTGCTCCTTCTCACCTGCTGCAGGCACTGCCAATCTGCATTATTTCTCCTTCATCCATTCATTTGAGGTAGGGGTCAGGATTCGGTTTTGTCTGCCTTCCTGGCGCACCATTTCTTCAAACCAATAGGTCTTTCAAATTGTTTAAGTTGGCTTTGCCCTTCTCCTTTCAGTAGTGTTTCAGGTGTCAGCAGATCATTCCGCTGTCAATTGTGGGGAGGTACAATCTTTAATCGTTCTGGATGTGATTGAGGTGGCATCCCAGACAGAGTGGCACATCTCTAAATCTCTGTGGACGTCGGGCCCCCTGAACACCTTCCTGCAGAAGGAAAGGTTCAGAATGCCCATATTGGTCCTGGCTCTGTTGTCTTTGGACCCTGGAGACTGGATACAGTCCCTGGACTTGCAAGACCACTTCACAGTCAGGATGGGGCATTATCAGTTCATCGTACTGCTGTTCGGACTTACCTTTACCACATGAAGGCACCATCTCTGCAGCTAATCTTGGACCACCTGCAAGCAATGGTTTTGTTGCTTTCTGTTTTGGACTTTTCCATGACCAAATCTCCACCTTCAGCACCTGTTAATCAGATCCTCTTCCTAGGCGCCTTCCTGGACACTATGGCTCAGAGGGCCTTTCTATCCCTGCAGTGAGACTGTGATATTTGGGCTTTGATTACGATGTTTTGGACATAAGCCCTTGCCACAGCACAAATGGTTCTTGGGCTTCTTGGTTTTCTGGCCTCATGCATCATGCTCGTTGGCACATGTGCAGACTCTGCCTAGGAACCTTAAGCTGCAGTGTGCTCAACACTGAGTCTCACTGTGGGATGTCAGATGAGGCAGTTTGGGACCTTCAGTGGTAGATGACGGAGGCCAATCTGAGGTATGGCAGACAGTTTTTCTCATCCCTGCTGGAGCTTGCAGTCGTGAAAGACTCATTGTCTCTGGGCATTGGAGGTCACATGGATGATGTGCAGATCAGAGGCCGCCAGTCGCTGATAGAGCAGCACCACCATATCCGTATTCTGGAGCTGTGTGACCACCATGAGGTACTGAAACAAGCAGGCCTTTGTGCATTATTGTGCTGTCTGTGTGGAGGCTCTGCGTATGTGGTGGTGGTGGCTGGTCTCTCATGGGAAATCCCAGATAGTCAGATGCCTGGAGAGTTCTCTCCAATCCAATCCAATCCAAAAGCTTTATTCGACAGTATTGTCATAAAAGCAACACATACATACAATATTATTAAGACATAAATATTCTGAATTCTAAAAACATTAAAAAAAAGATTAAACTTAGTGACTGTCGAATAAATTGACATAAAAATGGGAAAGGTAACATTCCCTTCATCTGTGAATAACAAAAACCCATATTTGATTAAAAAGTCTTGACCAAAGACGACAGAAGGTAGCTTGCCCAAAATACTAGGGCCAAACTAGTTAAACACTCTGGGACAGCGCCCTGGACCTAATAGACCAAGCCCAACCTAGGAATTTGGCCATGGCTATTGCTATAGGCTGTAGGGGATCCGTTGTAAGTATTCTCAGGGCCTCATCATGCTTCTTAAAACCCAAAATCTTGCAGATAGGTATAATCCATTTTGCACGAGGTTTCTTATATAGTGGGCAAAAGAACAACAAGTGGCTAATGGATTCATCTTTATCGATACATTTTGGGCAAACTTTCTTATAAACCCCACCCCATTTGCCATTAAATGATCCTACGGATAGGGTGCCAATCCTCAGTTGGAAGTATAACTTCCTGTCATGTGGTTTCTCGATAAAGTCCCAATAATCTTCTAAAGCGGGCTTAGATTTTATCTCAAGGAACCTATCAGACAATTCATGGCATACACCCTTAGTACGCGTTGAAACCATTATCAGGTCCCAGTATAACTCCTTTAGGACCTTCTTTGTGGGAAAAGAAGCATTTTGGGGGTCCTCCCAAAGATCACTTAAGCCTAATTTGGCCAACAGTGATCTTAATTCCCCCAGCCATTTGATCCTGTGGTGGTGATCAGAGTCCATCACGTCTTTGAGGCCTTTAGTATAGTGTGAGAGCTCTGGCGTACACCATAGTCTTCTCCAATATAGGAGGGGGCGAAGGTTGGCCAAATCCCTTATAGATTTCCTACCCATGTCTAGTAGTAGTGGGCACATAGGAGTACTTTGGGGGACACCAATAGTCTTTCGCAAAAAGGAATTTTCCGCTACAGTTAAGGTGGATAAATTCTGGAACCCCCAAAGTTCGGCACCATAAAGGGTAGAACTTAAAACTTTAAGGCTGTATATCTCCATTAATGGGCTGATCGGTTTGGTGAAGGAGGTATTAAAGTTAGCTACCAGAATCCCTGTCTGTTGCTTATGCTTCAGGGTAGCTGATTTAATTTGCTTAGCCCAGCTCATGTCTGCCTGAAGTAGAACCCCCAGATAGGTGAATGCATCTACTTTTTCCAGAGGAACATTGTTCATAAAAACCTTACCCCGGAAGGACTTGTGTTCGTTAAAGGACATAAATTTTGTCTTGTCTGTGTTTATTATCAGACCACGAGACGAGCAAAAAGCTTCGAATCTACTCAGGGCCTTCTGTAAACCACTGGGGGTCTTGGACACTATCAAAGTATCATCCGCAAACATGAGGACTGGTATGCGTTCGTTTGCCAACACAGGAGCATCGGTGGGGAACTCCTGAAGGAAGTCAACCACCCCATTTACAAAGAGTGAAAACAGCGTAGGTGCAAGCACACAACCCTGCCGTACACCCCTTGCAACCGGGAATGAGTCTGTGACTTCGCCTTTTGTGCCCCACCTGACTCGTGCGTGATTGTCCTCATTTAGACGAATGATCAAGGACAGCAAATCAGAAGGAATAGCTAATTTACTGAGAACGTCCCACAACCTTCGTCGCGGAACCAGGTCGAAAGCCGCCTTCAGATCCACAAATACCACGTATAGGGCTCCCTTTCCCAAAACAACGGTCTTCCAGTAGATGTTAATAAACCGGAAGACCTGGTCTATAGTGCTTATAAAGGGACAAAAACCAGCTTGAAGCGGGGAAAGAATGTTTTCCTCTTCCATCCAAGACTGTATCTTATAAAGAATCAGATGCCCCATGATCTTTTGAATGGCGTCGATGAGACTAATTGGTCTGTAATTTGCCGCAACTGATTTATCGCCCTTTTTATAGACCGGTATAATCTCGGCCCCTTTCCAAGAGGCCGGGATCGGAGCCCCACAAGCGATTGCATTTGCTAAATGTCTGATGTACAGGCGCCAAGATGGTTTATGATTTGTGAACACGTCCCCTGGAATGTTATCCATCCCGGGAGCACGACCAGAGATGATGGTGTTCAAAGCTCTATCCACGTCCCCCAAAGTGAACACCTCACCGGAGTAGAATGTTTGCTAGAGTGTCCCTAGGGACTGTTCGTCCTCCGAGGAAGCATACTGGGGTTTGAAGAACTCCACCCAATGATGTTGGGAAACGTTATTTTGTGGGGGGTCCGGGATCCCCCCCCCGGTCCCATTTAAAAGTGTCCCAGAACACTTTAGGGTTCTGCGACAAACAGGCAGCTTTAAGCTCGGACCATCTTGCCTGGTCCCAGATTTTTTTTGCATCTTTAAGTGCTTGTTTATAAGAAGTGCGTGCCAACCTGACCTTCCCTGGGTCACCTTCACCCAGGGCTAACCCCAGGTTTCTTCGCATCTGTCGACAATTGACGGAGAACCATCCCTCAGTTTTATTTCCTTTCCTCTTAGCCTGCCCACACCCCACAGGTCTACAAAAGAACAGTTTAAGTTTCTCAAACAGGGCTGTGTGCATGTCAGTAAATTGAGTCAGGGGGATTGGGTTTCCCTCTCCTGAAGCCCAGACATCCAACACCCTGGCCATCTCAGAATTCATCTTCGACAATAACTCCTGGGATCTGGAGACGTTTTCCCACAGCAGATGACGTATGTCATTAGACCCCACTAGACCTAAATGTCCCTCCGCTGGGCTAGCTGGCATTGCTCCACCCAATAAGCCCTCCAATGTGACAACAAGAGGGTCATGATCACTTTCTATTCGGGTGACTACAGCCATGTCCTTCACACAATGCCAAAGGGACAAACCTATCAATACATAATCTATGCGACTTGCCCTGCGCCCATTGTTAAATGTATTTGCTCCTATCATATCAGAGGGTGTGCGTCCATTTACGGCCCTCAGTTTATATCCGAGGCACAATCCAGATATTTGGATTGCCGCATCTGACCATTTTTTTATAGGCACAACCTCTAATGGGGGTATACCCCAAATTTCGTCCTCCTCTGCCATAAGATTGTAAGCAGTATCTCCCAAAGGTTCAAACGTGGTGTTAAAGTCCCCCACAACCAACAACTCGAAATCCCTTTGGATATTATCAAACAGTCTTTCCAACGATGTTATAACATGGGAACAGCGACCGCCAGGCAATCCTCTTGCATAAACATTGAAAATGTATAGAGAGGGGCTTTGATCTCTGCTAATTTTTATGGCTAGGATGTCATTACAATTTGTAGGTATTTGGGTAACCTTGCAGCAAAGTGCCTGTCGTACCCATATAACCAGGCCCCCCATAGGGCGGCCCTTTGCTTGTTTAGTCGCAATGACCTGGAAAGATAAATATCCTTGGCGAAAAAAGGGCGCGGTAGCCCAGGTTTCTTGAAAGAAACATAAATCATGTTTGTCAATAAACTCTACCCATTCAGGGTGTGCCATCTTAGAACCCAACCCTGCAATATTCCAGGATAAAAGTTTTAAGGTTGGGGAACTTTGGATGGATGGGGTATTTAACATGGTAGAACGCCCAGAGGTCGGGGAGGAGTCTAAAACCAATCGTGACCCCTCAGGTGGTTCCATATTGTAACCACCAGTTATCCCTGTAAATGA
Source organism: Triturus cristatus (assembly GCF_964204655.1). Classification (NCBI taxonomy): domain Eukaryota; kingdom Metazoa; phylum Chordata; class Amphibia; order Caudata; family Salamandridae; genus Triturus; species Triturus cristatus. Next base: position 994,839,930 of record NC_140580.1, read on the forward strand.
TAAAGACCCTACAATAAAATGGCTAGAGGCACATGGGTTTCCTTGAATCGAATCAAAATTGGGCCTACCTTCACTAGGGGGGGCGGGGCCTTTGGGAGTGTGAATTGGATTATTTTCAAAAGGTGTAATTTGTAGTCAATCACACTCCTCTAAGCCGGATAGTGCTTCAAATCTATTTCCCAACTGAACACCCGATCCACCCCTCGGCCACCCCGTCATTTTGGACCTACAAGCCCAAGGCTGCTGGAAACTTTGAGAGGGGGCAGGGTAGAAAAATGTTAGAGGGACCGGTCTTATCATGGAGGCCATGCCTTGGTAATGTTATCTGCACAAACGCCCCCCTGCTCTGGGGTCCCCGAAGTTAATGATGATACAATCCCCCTCGATTGACTTCTGTCTTTGCCCAACCCAATCCACCCTTCTCGCGAATAAGATTTTGGCCTTAACTCCTAATGGGAGAGGCCGATTCTTGCTCAACCAATGAATACACTTATTTTTCAGATCAGTGTATTCCTCTAGTTGGCCAGGTCTCAATGGCGGGACTCCTGTCAAAATGCACACATAAGGGTTGGATGCGGGGGGGAAGATCAATACATGGAAGGCTAACTGGGGATATGTCATGAGAACCCCTTGGGCCCCTTACAATGGATGCAATAGGTGGGCCAGAAACCACGGAGCTTGCACCAGCCCTAGTGGAATCGGTTGTGCCGGTTTCAACCAGGGAAGAAACCCTAAGAGTAGGGGCATTCAAAGTCACAACTGGGGGACTACCAGATTGGACTAATTGAGAGGAAAGCGCCAACGAGTTAAGGTTAGTGCCAGGGATAGGCTCGGGCAATCCCACCACATGTTGACCCTTCCCACCACTATCACCTGATCGCGCATTACCCATGGAATTAACTTCACCACCCTCAATCAGGTCCAGTCTATTTTCGATCATGGTTAGTCTTTTAAGAATAGGCTTGCAAATTCCACTAATTAGCCGTTCGATTCGGTCCCAAATAGCCTGTGGCACATCTGGGGGAATATCTGGCGCTAAGGACATTGCTAGATCTGGCTCATTCAACTGAATAGGAGGATTTTCGACATTAATCTCTAAAGGAACTTGTGTTCCACAGGGAATTTCCAATGGGGCAGTTGTCTTCTGAATTTTTGATTTCCTACCCTTCTGGGCTGTGCTTTTGCGCTTCCTTTTGACTACAGGCAAAGGATGTGTTAGTTTTGCAACTCGTTTATAGCAAATCCTGGGGTTTTTCTCCTTAGGGTCTGGTGAAACACTGCCAACTAAGGAGACTATAGAGACTGGGGAACACACAGAGGGAGATGCAATTACAGGAATATTTTCCCCCTCCCTACTAAGAACACAGGGGGCTGGATAAGCTGTCACAATGGGCCCTCCCTGAGCGGCGCCTGTGTTCTCCACGGGATAAACAATAGGGGCCCGAGTGGGGATGATAGGTATCACTGGGGGTCTATTAGGCATAATGGGAGACACCGCCCCTGCTATTAGGCCCACTGATGACCTTCTGTTTGCACCGATCTCTAATGATAGTCTTTTTTCTGTGCAGTCAATTTCACGCGCCAGGATTGAAGATGCGCGGATGATGAATTGGTCCAAGGTTCCCATGACAGAGCCTGCAGAGCTTGACTTTTCACCCCTAGTCGCCCTTCCTAACTTAGAAGACATGATGTTCACCTGAATGCTTCAGTTTCCCTAGCAATTCACAATAGGATCCTCAGTGACTTCACATACAATTGGGAACTATGCACAGGGTTGTAACCCCAATAAGACAGGGCAGAATCAATAACACACTGGCCAACACTAGCACAATCAGCGGAAGGGAGCACCCTGGGCACAAGAAACGGCACTGGTGTCAAAAGTAAAATACTCCTTAGTAAGGGAACTGTCAACAGTACCTTTCAGTCCTAGGCAAATGGAAGACGTTGTGAGGATGGCCCAGCCCTGCCAGTACCTGACCAAGGACGGGCCCGCCCTTGGCCCGGGCGCCGCCCGCGCGCGTCCCGCGCTGCGGGGCACCTGATGGTCTTTTGAAGGGCTAGGCGCTTCCTGATTGCATCATCAGCATTCGCCCTGCGCCGAGGATTCTGGGTATTGTAGTTGGGGTAATCGTTCCCCTCACGGCGTCGGTGGTGCAATCCTACGTGTCCACCTCGCTGGCCGTTTCCCTCACGGCGGATAGGAACAACAGGAATCAAAGGTGTGTGATGCTCAAGTGTTCGGTGCGCGTTCTCTCAATATCAGAGCAGCTGAACTAATCTGGCATCACCTTGTTGACCATGAGTGGTATCTGCATCCGGAGGAGGCAAAGGGCATTTTCACCACATGGGGCATGACCGTAGTAGATCTGTTCGCTGCATCTGAAAATTGTTGTTCCTTCTGTGCCTTGCACTTTCTTGTTCAAAGTTCTCTAGGAGATATGATTCCCTTTCGGTCAGACTTCCGCCTTCTGTACACTTTCCAGAGCCAATGTCGCTGTTTCAACAGCTCTTCAAGAAGGTCAAGATAGACCAAGCACTGCTCGTCCTGATAGCCCCAGATTGGGCCCCAAGGGTCTGGTATTTCAACCTGCTGACCACGAGCATTTGCCTTCCAATTCATTTGCCTCTTTGGGAGTATTTGCAGTCCAAGCAACTGGGCTGAGCTCTACACCTGAGCCCACACAATCTATGCCTACATGCATGGAGTTTGAGTGGAACCTGGAATTGGTTTTGATTTGCTGCCAGGAGTTGTGGGTGTGATCTTGGCAGCTCACCACCATTCCATTAAGTCCATATTCTCTGGCTGTTGGGCTTAGTTTGTGGTCTGATGTGAGGACCGCCACATCAGTGTTCTTCAGGCTAAATTGTCTGATGTACTCCTGCATTACTGTGGGCACTTTTAAAGAGTTACCTTTCGGGCCTTCTATGTTTGCCTGAACAGCCCTTCTTGTTGAAATTGCCAGCAGTGATGTTTTGTTTCAGAAAGAGCTTACGTGTAGACAACCATAGAGCCAGTCGCAAATAAACAACATCAAGGAAAAGCACTTCCCCGCCCTTCGAGTGAAGCACTTATCATCCTTCTTTTCTATCAATCTTGCTTCTGATCTGATCCTGTAGAAAAACCAAAGATAAACAGCAGAAGGTCCAAAGTTATAGAACATGAGTTATCCACCTGGCACCAATACTGACAGCTAACAGTAATCTCATTGATGATTCAATCCCTCCATCCACAAACCATATGAACAGTTCACATTGGTATTATCAATCCTGTCGAAAGTTAACCTACAAATGTACCTAAACCCATCATACTAATCCAACTTGAAGACTTCATCGGATAATGGGAGGGTAGTAACAGAATTGGGAGGGATAATCCTCGCCTCTGCGCCCTTCATAGAATTTAAACATTTCTTCAAGAAAGCTAGGAAAGTTTATATTCTATGTGAGGACCAAAGGCTCAGAGATTTTGCTAGTTCAAAGATGGTTGACAACCAGAGAAGCCATGTCCATGACAGGCTTGAAATAAAACGCCTTAAATGTGGAAACCGACGGCCAGTCTGCTGCTCTGAGGATGTCCTCGTGGCAACTCCCTAGGGATAAAGCTTTCGAGGCCATGGCTCCCCTGGTGGAATGTACTCCAAAGGCAGCAATAAAAATACCTACTTCCTGTATCACCTAACGCACCCAACGGGCAATAATTGTTGCTGATACTGGCTTGAAGGCTTCTTGAGAGAGCGAAAAAGTCGTGACACACCTGGTGGTCTATATTCCTCAGTCAATGATTTGTACACCCTGAGGCAGCACACCACTCACAATTTTGGGTGACCTGGAAAGGACGGGTAACGCACCTCCTTGGTGTTGTGTTTGGTGCATTGAGCAATCATGAACGACACCCCCTCCGGAGTAAACTTATGTGTAGTGACCTACAGGGCATGGACATCTGAAACCCACTTACATAAGATGAGGCATAGTAGAACCGCTAACTTACCTGTTAACTCCTTACGGGAGAGATCTGTAGTATACTGACAACTTGTGAACCAGCCAATAGTTATAGAAGTCCCTGGCCAAGTCTGCCAGTAACTTGGATTTTGTTCCTCCTAATCGGTTGATATATCTCACCATGGAGATCTTGTCTATTTTCAACAAGATGGCGCAGGACACCCTCTGGGCTGCCAGGCTCTGAATCGAGAAGGATCCAGCTAGGAGTTCCAGCAATATGTGTATAGAGATTCATCTTGCTCTGACCGCCTGTGGTAATATCCCCACAATGTGCGCCCCAACCTTGCTGACTGGCTTCTGATTCTAACACCAGGTCCGGGGTTGATTCGAAGATGGCCCTCCCATTCCAGGCCTGCATATGTTCAATCCACCAGTGAAGCTCTATGCATGCTTCTGGGAAAAGAGAAATCCCCTACGTGTACGTCAGGCCCTGTCGTAAATGCTGCGTATTCAAGCGCTGTCATGCCCGGTAGTGTAATGGACTAGGAAAGATTGCTTGAATCGAGGACGACAGGAAGCCCACTATCCAGGCCAAGTGCCATATGGAAAATTTCTCTCGCGCTAAAGTTCGTTGCAGCTCCCTGCAAATCAAACATATCTTCTGTGGGGGTAACCTGATACACCGTGTCTATCTCAAACCCCAGAAAATTCATTTGCTGTGCTGATACAAATTCAGACTTTTGATTGTTCAGAATGAAACCCAAGTACTGCAGTAGGGATTGAGTCACCCGAAGTTGCCAGAGTAAAATCTATGGCTCCTGCTGCATCAGAATGATGTTGTGCTGGTAATTATAATTCGTACATAACTGACCTCAACACCTTGGTGAAGCACCAACACGCTGAAGACAGACCGAACAGTAGGCATGTGAATTTGCATTTTTGATCGCCCCACTGAAATTGTAGAAACCACCTCTTAGAATGAAATATTGGAAGTTAGGTAGGCATCCTTTAGTTCGAGCCGTACCAGCCAGTTGTTAGGCAGCAAAACATTTCTTAGTCGGTGAATACCTTCCATTTTAAATTGACAGTATACCACCCACTGATTGAAATCCCACAGATTGATTACTGGTCTGAACCCCTTTTCCTTCTTCTCGACCAGAAAGATATTGTTCAAGAATCACCCAGGGTGGAGGACTGATTGAATGATAGCTCCTTTCTGTAGTAGGTCGTGCACTTCTCTGTTTACCACCTGTATCCCTTCTTGTAAGAAGATTAAAGGATGGTGACGGGGAAGTTGAAGTGATGTTCTGTGGAATTCTATATGAAACCCTGTCAGTGTTTAGAGCACCCTTGCCTAATTTGTAATGGATGCCCATTTGTGGCTGAACCATTGCAGTCCCCCCCCCCCCCCCCCCTCCCCAGTAGGAAAAAAGGGGTATTTATTACCTGTGGTTCCACCTGGCGCATTGCTGACTCCGCTGAAGTTTCCTTTTTTACTGCATCCTCTGCCACGACCTCTCGAGGGGTAGTACCCTCTTTATTTTTTGTGATCTTCCCACTGAATAGAATGCTTTCTCTAGAGCTTATGGGAGTCGGAGTTGTATGAAGACTGGAGAAGCACCCACTACCTCTTCCAGCCCTCCAAAAAATCTGCTGGCTGAAGACCTTTTTAATAGACTGCTGGGCCTCATCTAGAGACGAAACAAAATGGTACAACTCTTTTATGAATGGCTCACCAAAAAGCTCCTCTATTGCCACGGGTCTAGCTTCAGTGGTGGCCAGTTCACCAAGTCTGGGCTCTATTTTAATCAACAAAGAGCACCCACGTGCTGTTGATAATTCGCAGTTCATTTTCCAAAGAAAGCATAGATCCCTCTGCGCCCATCCTGATAGGATTGCGGGACCATTCATGTGGCCTAACTACCTGGTATCTGCCATGTCCAAAATTGTGGTCAGTGGACCCAGCACATCCAAGACCTTGTCTTGGCAGGACAGCCAGGAGCAGTCCAAACCCTTCTTAGCGTCTTTAAAGAATTTTGGGATGAATGTCGACATGCGGGCATCAATTTCTGAGGTACTTGCCACTTTATTTGCCAGAGAGGGGGCACCCTGCTTTAAGGCAACCTCTGACCTCCTGGTCCAAGGGTTTCCTAATAAGGCTGGCCGCATAGTACGCTTGTATCCAGTCCGCAGATCTGGGATGATAACTGGACATGCTCAGCCCGAAAGATATATATTTGTGGAGTCTTGGTTCTAAGGAACATTCAGCATGGGTTTCTTGGCACCACCTTCCGATCGTAACGGTCTGCTCAGGCCTGGTACATCACCGAGTACCCTTCAGAGTTATCGGTTTCGTCCCTGGTATTGTCATCCACCCCCTGCTGGGGGCAGAAATAATCTTCAGGGGTATCACCCGGTTGGAAATCCTCCTGTGCCTACTGACTGTCTAGTTGTCGTTTGAGGAAAAACATGGCTCAGCCCCTCAAAGGCATCGGATGAGGTAGCAGTCGTACAGGTGGTGGTATGTGGATTGGCCTTGCCCTTGGAGAACCCCTTTGCGCCAGTAGGTGGTTCCCTCCAACCTTCCTCTGATGATGGTGCCACACTGTGCCCGACAGTGAGTTTGATTATACATTGGCTCAGGGGTTCTAGAGCTAGGAGACCGCCCTTTCCAATGATGCATCAATAGCCTCCACCAATTCTACATGAATGGAGAGTAAAGAATGCTCCTCCTCCACGGACTCCTAGTATGCATCAAACTCCCCTGCCATGATGCTCAGGTGAAAATAGAGGTCAGTGGTATATAAATAGCCCAGGACAGGCCTAAAACCATACAGGCAATTGTAGCTATCAAGCCCAGAAATAATTTGTAGGAGCCAATGCTTGTCTGTGATTCATGGCCTTGAGTTGCACTGGCCTAGTAACTAGGGAATGCTCCGCGGGTGAACTTCTAATCTGGAGCAGGAGAAATAGTATGGAGAACCGCGCTTCCTCCAGCGCGCTCAGAAAGTGAAAGTCTGACACGCATGTCGAGCAATGGCAAGTATACAATGAGGAGCACCTCCTCCTCCTGAAATACGAATGCTCGCCTTTTGCCCTCTGTCGGGAGCAAATGCACACCGCACGATCAATGAGAAGCACTTCTGTGTGCATGGGCAGAGAGCTTTGTGGAAGGGCCTGCCCCAGTTGCTGTGAAGAGAATCTGGCATGCTAATAAATGCACAACTACCGCGGCAGCTACCCTGGCAGGAAGTTTATAAGGCTATGAGTCCGATCCAGTGGTGCCAGCCCTTGGCGACGCCATTGTCATTCCAGATTCCAATACGGAGCCAGACTGGTGTAGACTTTGGTGCCGATCAGAAGAAGACCCTCTGGGTCTGAGACGGTGTCTCCCTTCTTTGACAGCACCTGTGGAGAATATGATTAGGAAGAATCTTAGGATCCTTATGGTATTACTGACCCCTTGTGGAGTTCTTAGTGTGGATAACTGGTATGAGGAACTGGCTGATACCAGTGGTCAAGACACCTCACCAGACACTGGCCTTGTCTCTCTTCCTAGCGTGTCTATAGAGGAAGGAGCTTAATTTTACATGGTGAAGCAGTGGACAGGTGAGGTCCTGAACCTTACACTGCCCTTTGGTGGCAGTCAAGACCAGCTTGACAGAGGTGCTTCAACCTGGGGTAGCCCCCAGAGACCCTCTTCTCCCCTTTAATAAAGCCCTCACTAATGTTCTGCTTGGGGCCTTGGCCAAGCCCGGCACAGGCGAGGTGTCAGTGTGTTTTTGACCTAGTCTGCTGGGATCCTACTAATCGGGAACCCAGCAACTGTGCTTCCACCCCAAAATTGACATGGTAAGTACTTTGGTACCTTAAAAACCGGCTTCTGGTGTACCCTTATAAGTCCCTAGAATAGGGTACTAAGGTACCCAGGGCACAGGTACACCAGGGGTCTCCGATGGGCTGCAGCATGTTATGTGCTATCCATGGGGGTCCACTTAAACTGTGACTACAGGCCTACCATTGCAGCCTGTGTATGTTGGTGCTTGCCCCTCTCACAACAGATCTTGCCTTATATCTGAGGTCACTGCACTTTAAACCTATAAGTCACCCCTATGGCAGGCTCATCAGTCCTAATGACAGGGTGCTTGGTTATAAGGGTGCGCCTGCATGACCAGGACACCCCTACAAGACCCGGAGTAGATTCTCCAGGCTTTTCTAAGAGCGGTCAGCCATTTTTAAACATATAGTGGACATCCGTCATTACGAGATGTCTAATTATATGGTGGCTGCACCAAACCCAGTCATGGTATCAAACATGTTGGAATGATACCCCAACACTGATTCCAATGTGGGAAGTATAATCCCATGTACTGGGGGGCTCCTTAGTGCACCCCTGTACTCACAGTAACCGCCTTTCAGGGTCTGCAAGCAAACTAGTGCTCCTGCTGACCACAGACACTATTTTGCCCTACTGCTGATGAGCTGAGCTCAAGCAGGGGAAGGTAGAACAATAGGTGTCCTGTCACAGGGAGGTGTGACCCCCTCCCATGACGCGGATCCCCAAATATTTAGCATCCTCATCACACCACCCAATGGGAAAATCTGTTTCGAAGAGAGTAGCAGAGCTGGTCAACGGGAATATCTTGATTTGGACCAGTTAATGTGGATACCTGATTGGCCTCCGAATGTAACGAACTCGCGTAGTAGCGGGTTAAGATTTTGGCAAGGGTCTTTAATGTATAGGGTAACATCAGTACAAAGAGCAATGAGTATTGGACGGAGGAAGCAGCGGAGGCCTACGTGATGAAAGTGTTGTCTGATCTTGGTTGCCAAGGGATCCATAACTAAGGCAAAAAGAATGGGATAGAGTGGACACCCCTGACGAGTGCCCCGAGATAGAGGGATCGAGGGTGAGGTGTGTCCATTGAGCAAAACTATATAGAAGCCGGACCCATGCTAGAAAGCCTATGGGATGTCCCATACATTGCAAGATGGTGAATAGATAGTCCCACTCCACCGAATCAAAGGCCTTAGAGGCGTCCAGAAACACAGCCACCAGCGCTAGTTTTGGGTCTACTGCCTGTAGGATGGAGAATAGTGTCCTAAGATTGTAGAAAGTAGCTCTTCTGGGGAAAACCCGGCCTGGTCTGGGAGAACCAGCTGATGGAAATCAGTAGACTGAGACGGTTTGCTAGCAATTTAGAAAGTATTTTCGCATCTGTGTTTATGAGAGAGAGTTGCCTATAAGACTCTCAGCGTTCTGCGGGTTTGTCCGGTTTTCATAAAGATGTAATTAGCGCCTCTCTCATCGAGGCAGGTAGAATTTGTGTTTCCTGGGCCTCCAAAAAGACCTCTTTCAATAATGGGAGTAGCTGATCGATGTAAGTTTTATCAAAATCAATGGGAAGGCCATCGGATCCCGGCGCTTTCCCTGTCTTCATTTGCATGATGGCTTCCCGCAGCTCATCATCTTAAAATGGCGCTGCTAAAAATTCGCGCTGAGAGTCACCTAGCCATCCAAGAGCTATATCTTCTAAGTAGGGAGTGAAGTCAGGGGGGGGGAGGTGCGTTGCGAGCTATTTAGGTCTGTATAGTATGCAGCAAATGGGTTTAATATGTCAAGACTATCCCTATGGCGTATCCCTTCACCATCTATCACATCTAAGATATAGCTAGAAAAACGAGGTTGCCTAATAGCATTCGCCAATGCTCGGCCAGTCCTCTCGCCTTCCCCGTAGCGACGGGCGATGAAATATTTGCCTCTGAACTTCACCTCCCGGTCTGCAGTAGCAGTGTAGTCTGTGATTTTTTCACGGAGCGTGGCTCGCTGGGCACCTGAATTGGCATTCCACATGTCCGTTTCAAGCTGTTTGATCTCAGTCTCTAGGCGGCGTAAGTTTCTCCTAATATCACGGAGCACCCCAAAGCTTTGGGATATGTATATGCCCCTGACATTGACTTTAAAAGCCTCCCAAAGCGTACCCACCCGTTCGACAAAGCCCTTATTCCTAGTAAAAAAATCTGTAATTTCTTCCCCTATTTCAGTTGGAAAGACAGTATCCAAAAGCGTTTCCGGTACTAGCCTCCAGCAACGCAATTGGCAATTGAGTTAGGGGGGAGTTATTTCTAAGTACACCGACGCATGATCTGAGTATGTGCGAGCCAAGTGTTTAGCAGATTGAATCCAGGGGGTCACTCCACGTGAGCAGACCCAGTAATCTAACCGAGACCAGAATGTGTGCCCTGCTATATAAAAGGTGCCTTCCCTATCGGTGGGGTGTACGTAACGCCACGCATCCACAAGGCCATGTTCCGTTAACGGTCCAGACAGGCCTCTTGAGTGTTGGTATAGTGATGAGGAAGGGGGTTGGATCGTTCCATGGTTGGGCATATAGCTGTGTTAAAATCCCCACCCCATATGACATGTGTGGAGCCTATTTTAAGTATGTATCCCCAGAGAGTGGTGAAATAATCAGGGTCGTCCAAGTTAGGACCATAACTACAAGCTAGGGTGACCGAATGTGTGCCCAATGTAACCCAGAGTATGCAGCTGCGGCCAGAGGGGTCGCTGTACGTGCCACCCAGTATGAATGGTGTATTTCTCTTAACTAATATAAACTTGCCACGTGAGTATGTAGAGTAGGAGGAAAACATTCGTGCAGAGGCCCATTTACTGGCATAGCAGGAAGGCCGTTGAGGGTCCATGTGTGTTTCCTGGAGCATAGCGATTTGTATGTGGTGCCTATCTAAATACGCTATTATTTGTCTCCATTTACGAGGGTCACGAAGACCCCTGACATTCCATGTGATTAATTTGAAGCAAGGTTGGTCAATTTGTGCTGTCATAGCAGGTATGATGAGGCGGGATGGCCAGCATGTTGTTGTCGAAAGGTAATGTGTCCATTCACATAATAATTGGCATGTCGAGCTGTAGTTGTCAAAAATGTAACAGAGCAATAAAGAGCATTCCCATCCCATCCCCTCCCCTCCCAAAAAAACCCCACAGTGAGTTAGCATCAGAAGAATCTACTAAACATCAATACCACCCCCACCCACAACGGCACCCCAATCTTTTTTTTTTTTGAAAAACCTTTATTACAGTTTCAGAGACATACAAGTATGGGCCTACAACCAACAGGCCGGCCGCTAATGCACACTATAAGCATAGACACATCTTAACAGCCACATCGGTAAAGCAATAAGAGAGCTACTGGAGTGCTAATCAACTCAGCCAGCCGCAGCCGCAGTCCATAGACAAGCAAAGAAAGGTTTCATATTTTTAAAGAAAACGAAAAACATCACACACACACAAGGCAGAGAAGGTCAATAGTAGTAACATGTGCTCCCCGTATCGAAGGGGTAAACAAACCCAGGGAGAAAGAGGGGGGGGGGGCAGGCAGAAGAAACCAAATGCACATGTCGCAGGAGCATAGAGGAATGCGTGGGCTAGGGAGACAGAGCAGCATCCATCTCTCGCGTCTGGGGCGGGGCGCAAATACCTCCACGATAGGAGTTCCAGGGACCCCACACCTTAATCCACTTCCCAGGCTTGCCTCTCGCCACATACACCGTTTTCTCTCTGAACATACACCAGTCCATGTGTTCCTTCCACGCTGAGACCGTTGGTGGCCTCTGGGAGCCCCACAGTTGTGCAATGTCACGCTTCGCTACCATATAGCCCAGAGTCACCCACTGCGTCTGCATCACATTGTAATCAGTCGGCTCCCAGACATTCAGCAAACATCTCCGTGCCTCCGGCAACAAGGCAACATGCGTGACTTCTTCTAACACCGCATGCACTCTACACCAAAACCGAGTCACCTCCGGACACTCCCACAGGATATGGAGGAAAGTCCCCAGTAGTCCACAGCCTCGCTTACACAGACCATCCACCGAATACCCCATACGCATCAAACCAGGCCCCGTGACGTACACTCTATGAAGTATCTTAAGCTGGACGAAACGCAAGCGGGCCGGGATAGCCACCTCTTTCGTGGAGGCCACCGCTGACACCCAATCCTCGTCGTCAAGTTCCAAACCGTCGGCAGTCCATGTCTCTCGCAATGAGGTCAGCAAACCCATTCGATCATTGATAAGCTTCTTATAAATCAGCGAAATGGTGCTATCCGGCACATAGCCGTCCAATACTCTATCTTCCAACGGGGAGGACTCCGGAATAGCCGCAACGTCCGGGAATACGGAACACAAAGCGTGATGAACCTGAGCATACCGAAAGTATTCCCTATCGTTCAACTGATATTCGGTTTTCAGCATGTCGAACGTCTTAAATTTCCCTTTAGTCCAGAGATCCCCTACCTTGCTGATACCAATCATATCCCATTTCTCAAAGCCTTTCGTAGTACACAGATAACCCAAACGCCGGGAAGCGTACAATGGCGTTGCCAGAGTCAAGCGATCCCTCCACCCCATCGCCGCATTGGCTGCATGCCACACCTGCACCGCGACCCGCGTCGGGCCTGTCAATCGCGCATCAAGGGACCCCGAGTATAGTGCTCGATTATAATCCCCGCTTGGCAATAACAATTTGTCCATCTCAAAAGCCGGGTTCAAAGCAGGCCCATACATCCCGTGATTGACAGCAGCCAACTGGGAGGCCCAATAATATCGTTTAATATCAGGGAGAGCGACCCCGCCATCGTACCACGGTAGGGTTAGTTTGGCGAGAGCGATCCGCGGCCACCCATCCCAAAACAATCAACGCTGAAGACACTCCACCTCCCGAAAATAGCGGGCCGGCACTACGTCCACAGTGTTCTGTAGGGCGTACAAAAAGCGTGGCAGCGACATAATTTTGAACAACGCCGCCCGGCCGAGCGGCGAGAGCGGCAGCCGCCGCCAACCCGCCACATCCGCCCTTAGGCGCTGAAGGGGGGGGAGAAGATTCCGCTCATACCGGGCCACCGGGTCTAGGGTTATAAAGATTCCCAAATACTTAAACCCCGACTGCGCAACCTGGATAGGACACCCCCGCGGAAGGGGGGGGGGGCCTCCCCGGAGAGAACATACACACAAGACTTAGCCCAGTTAATGACCAATCCGGAGTTGCGACCAAAGGGAATCAACACATCCACCAATACAATGAGCGATTTGCGCGGAGATGCAAGATACAAGAGGATATCGTCCGCATATAGGGAGACACGATCCTCGTACTCCGGCGTCCATCTAAGGCCACGCATCGAAGGGTGCCACCGCAGCCACTCCGCAAGGGGCTCCAAACAAAGCGCAAAGAGAAGAGGCGACAACGGACATCCCTGCCGCGTGCCCCTACCCAAAGCAAAAGGAGCCGACACCCGTCCGTTGACCACCACCTGTGCCAGTGGGTTATCATAAAGCAATTTCACCCAACCGATGAACCCCGGGCCGAACCCAAACTTCGCCAATGCTGCCCAAATATACGGCCATTCCAAGGTGTCAAACGCCATGGTGGCACCCCAATCTTGCCGGCATAGTTTTGCCCACCCAATATCTCCCAACATCGTGGCCAACCTTCTTGAGCCAGATAAGGCCAGGAAAGCAGTAATCCCTTCCTGTGTCCCTACTCTAACTGCATTGCAGTCCCCGGGTGTCAACCCATTTGGGGAGGTAGAGTGATGTGGGGGGGAGGGTGCTTGGGGATGTGTCAGTTAGATCTACCAACAATACAACAAGGCAATTTTTAAGCATGCATTTATATCACAGTCAGTGGTCAAAGCCCCTAGGGCACTTATCTGTCTGTGCCCATTCAGCAGGCGTACAGGACCATCCGGAGGGGGTTGACAAAGGTCCCATCAGAGAGAGGTGAATGATGCGTAGGGTACCAGCGTCGCATTACAATATGGTGCAGTTCATCATGGGCGAGTGCAGGTTGCGACTGGCGATCACAGCATGTGACCCACTGCTCCCGTTCAGCCCCTGTATGGTGAAGGAGATCTGGAGGTGCGGTCGTGGCGCGGTGAGCGTTTCGAGACAGTTTTTAGAAAATCTTCCACTTGTTGCGGATTCGTGCAGAAGACATGTTTGCCCTTGTGCGTAATCTGAAGCCTTGCAGGATATATGAGGGCGTAATCTATTTGAGTTTTGCGAAGTTTCTGCTTGATAGTGAGGAATTTCCGGCGTGCCTCCTATACCGCCAGAGTGAAATCTGGATAAATGGTGAATGTGTTCCCTTCGAAATACAGTGGTTTTAGTTCGCTGGCCTTCTGAAGTGCAACATCACGGTCCCGGTAATTAAGAAGTCGGGCAATGATGCGTCTCGGGGCTTTACCCGGTGGAGGCCGTGGCACTAGGGAGCAATGTGCGCGCCTAACCACTGGATGCGGCGAGAAAGAATCTGCACCAAAGGAGCCCTTTAGAAGACGCTCAATATAGTCCTCCATGTGCCCTGAAGCTCAGTGGCAAGGAGTGATGAGCGAGTATCTAAAAGCAGGCTACACATGAAGGCAAGCGGTTTGAAACAGTCTTGGTGGGTCGTAAAATGTCTGCTTGTCAATGTCTAAGGACAGACGGGCATTGGTGTGGGCTCAGTGTAGATAGCAGTGCTGCCGGTCTCCTGCCGCTTAGAAGTGGTCATGCAGGGTTTCGTAGGAGCAGCATGGAAATAGAAGGCAGTCGGTGCAGTTTCGCCGAAGCAGGGTAGAGGTTGTGCAGGTCGATTATAAAGGGCCTGTGCAGGGAACAAAATTGTCGGCATTCACTAACCGAGATGTCCCTCGGGTTGGTGCATTGCGGGTCCCAAATAAAAAAGAAATAAAACAGGATACCAGGCGGCAATATCCCTGGGGGGCAGGAGGGTACCCCGCACATCTCCACTCACGTGCCTGCTGCAGTTGTGTGAGGTGAGGAAATGGTGCGCCTCATGCCGAGGATGAATGCACCCCAGCTTGCGTGTGTCTCACCGTCTCGCCGCCGATTGCAGACACAGGTGTACTGAAATGGAAGTGCCAGCAGTGCGACCGGGAGCACACCAATGCAAAAGAGGCTGGCGCTCGGCAGGAGAGCTCAGGTACTGATCCGTTGAAGGTCAGGCCTATCTCCACGTGTGATCCCCAGGGCTCGAGTAAGTGTAGCAGCCGACCAGGTCTCCAGTTATGGCGCCCGCCTCTGTGCCCACAGCATGGAAAGTCCCGTAGGTGACCGCCTGAATGTGCGAGAGCTGCAGTTTTTCCCCCCAGTGTGACCGTGTGGTCAAGCGAGGAAGTAGACAGTGTTAGATTGCAATTATAGCTGGTAGATATGAGGAGAAATTCCGGATTTCATTGCCAAGCTTCCCGAGCCTCACAGGTGTGCGGCCATCTTGGATGTGCGCCACCTAGCGCCCACCCCGCCCGACTCTGTCCCCTCTGCTTTATAATAAAGCTCCAAGCACTCCACAATCAATTCTAAGTCCGTAGTTCACGTAAGTTTCCAATGTCTTTTACTCAATGCTTCTCAATTGTAGATCAGCTGTGAAACATGCAGCTGATATTTCTGATCTCATAATTGCACATAACTTGGACCTTCTGATCATCACGGAAACCTGGCTCAATGATACTTCCTCCCCAATTCTTGACATCTTAATACCTCCCCCCCCCGACTACTCTATACTCAGAAGTGATAGACTGGATAAAACAGGAGGGGGCATTGCCTGCATTCATCGCTCCAAACTCACAGTAAAACAATCCTCTAGTACTGTTTTATCCTCCTGTGAACAGCTAGTTTCTGAAATCTGGAACAAAGACAAGAAGGTTTGTGTGCTACACTTGATCTATCACCCTCCTGGTGACAATCTAGTCTTCACAGAGCAAATCATGGAGGTCATTAGCTCGAGCTCGGATCAACCCTGCCATATATTCCTGGGTGACTTCAACCTTCATTGGAATGACACAAATGATCCAGTTGTCTATTCCTTTAAGACTTTCCTCTCTGACCTCAATTTCTCGCAGCTCTGTAAAGGCCCTACTCACAATAAAGGCGCCACTCTAGACCTCATCAGTGCCAAAGACAACTTCACACAAATAGGATAAATACTACCCTGTGACTGGTCTGACCATTTTCAAATTCCCTTCCTCATCCTAGACAAGGGACTGGGTAGAAATGGTCAACCCTTTAAAGCGAAACAAATGACTCGCAATATGAGAGACCTCGACATTAGTTTGATAACCTCAATCACTAAAAATAGACTACAGCCCCCCCTAATTTAACCAACCTTGATGATCTTTCGGAGCATTACATTAACACTTTTTCTAACATTCTTGACTCGGTTGCTCCGAAACAGCTCAAAAGGATCCCAGACAAACTCTCTAAACCGTGGTTTAATGGTGCCCTAAATGATGAATGGCGCGATCTAAAACTCTCGGCGAGACTCTGGAGAAACTCGCCTTCCACTACAAACCTCTCTTAACTGAGGAAAATGAGAAGCGTTCACAACAAACACATACGCTTAGTGAAAATCGATCATTTCAGACTTCAACTGGATGGAGCCAAAAACAGACAAAAAAAACTTTTCAAAATTATTAAGGAACAATCTAACCAATCCTCTAACCAGAGCTCAACTCCGTTATCCCTGCTCCCTAGTAGTGATGATTTTACAGCTCACTTCGCTGAAAAAACAATGAAAATAGAGCTGGAGCTATTACACACTACCCCAACTTTGCTATCCAAGATACTGCCGGCAGGATTAGAGAAGGTGGCAGAATCCACAACAATACACTCGCCTTTGGACCTCAAAAACAACGCCTTTTGGAGCAGTTTTCTCCTACCAGACGGCACTAAGTTACTTCACAACATGGCATCCATCAAACCTTCAAACCATTGTGGTAAATAATTTAATTACCGGGACTTAATTTGATACAGAAACATAATAAAATAGCTCAGTAAATAAGAGGCAGAATCCGTGGTATTAGAGGTTCGGAATGGGCTTTATTCCAATGGTCGATTCGAATCGGTTGCTCCAAGTTCCATCACCACGAAGGTTCAGGAAGTGAAGTACATACGTTATTGACAATCAATCACTTTTATACAATAGGCATTACAGTGAAGCAAATACAAGAGGCGTAACAATTGATAGTGTGGATAATATATTCATGCGTAGCAAAAATAGGCGTAACTGGGAGTGACTAGGGAACGTCATCAGGTGTGATGTCATAATAGGGTGGTTCTATGAAAGAATTTCACAATGTCAGCAGAAATACTTGGCAGAAATGCGCGCGCAGCAGCATGACGTGTAATTGACGTGCAACTAGGGGGTGAAGGGGACCTGACATTTAGCTCTACATGTGGCGACAGAAGTCTGGAGGGTCAAGTCAACCTAATCCCAAATCATATCTAACATCTTATGTTTAAAGAACTATGTTATCCAAAAGAGAGGTCTCTTAGAGTAGAATCTTATTCTATACTGACTATACTGACTGTTAGTGCGTGTACAAGCGTCTAAGTGTCTACACTAGATGCGAGGGCGGAAATCTTCCATAGTAATAGGGCTATGAATTACTTGCATAAAGACAGAGAAGCCGGGCCTTTGCTCGGTAGCTGGAAGAATGTTTGCTTAAACTACTAGACAGGAATGCATTGGGCAGGGAACGGAGCAGATAATTTCGAAGGTGAAATACAGTTTTTGGCAGGCAACAGGCTGATGTCAGGCTTCGTGAGCCGCGCAGGGAATGAGACAAGGTTCATGGTCACAGATGCAGGCTCAGACTGGAGCTTTCAGAGGCAGAAGGCAAGGAAAAGCTTGATGACAGAATCAGGGCCTACTTGCCTGGACTGTAAAAATGGCATAAGTGAACCATATAAAGCCGGTGGCCTTTCATACTTAGGAATGGAATATCCGGCCTATTCATGGCGGATCTGAAAGAGGACATGTTAACGGTGGGCGCACATGTATTTGCGTCTTCATAACTGGAACTGGAGGGAAACATACATGTACTTGTGATTCATACATGAAACCGTTGGGGTCCAAGATAGGGGACATAACTGATCAGAAAAATCCATATTTCCACATTCCCTCCTTGTCCCCTACTTGCCCGTTAAGAGATATCAATCTTCATCAATCCATTGATCTGTTCATATAACATCATTTGTTCTTCTTTCTTCTTCCGGGATGAATGAAATCTTGGTGGTGGAATACACGATGTGGCACACAGACCACAGATCGCTGGTCCACATTGTAGACATAGACAGCAACTGAATAGTATGAGAAGGCCAATACCTAGGAAAGATAGGACCTTCCATCCAAAGGTAGATAATACACTCCAAAACCAACCGGACCAAGTCCAGGTGCCTGGGTTCTGGTGTATCTGGCTTACAATCTTATGAAGGCGAGTTATGGCTTTATATACAGATGGCGAATTTTCTGGTATGAAAATGCAACAGCTTGATCCGATGACCCTACAAGCTCCGCCCCTATCGGCCAGGATGACGTCAAGGACAAGACGATTTTGAAGCACAACAATCCGCATAGCAGACTGCTCTTCTGTTAAATTGCCTAAGGCGGAAATGGTTTCGTTCACTACTGCTTCAAGGGTTCTAGTTAATCTACGTATCAGCTTACTATTAGTAACTGTACCTATATAGGGAAAGAGACCTTTATTGAAATCTGTGTATTTTTCCCATGCTGTTTCAGTGTAATCGACTATTGGGAGATCTCTCCTTACTCTATTATATACTAAATGAGTATTTCTGTGATAATCAGGAGGAGCTAGGAAAACAGGTGGCAAAAGGAATCCAATGTAGCAAGTACCATCCCAATCTAGAGGCAAACGTACATATGCCGTCTGACCACATATGAAATAGGAATGGCGGGAAGCTCTAAATGTAGACTTGCCTTGATCACTAAATTCTACTACAGTGGTGCATCTACTATGGCCCATATGTATGGAACCATTCTTTCTTACACATATTTCACCTTTTACTGGAAATATTGACATAGCGGGCAAAATTGGAGTAGCTTCGGATTCGACATTTAGGATCATAAGATTAAGCGTAAAATTACCTAATCCATACACTTCATTTTCTAGATCAGTTCCTGTTCTCTGGGGAAGTCCCTCCTTGTTAGGGTAGCAGACTTTAAGTAAAACTAAGTTCAAATTTCCCCATACCCAGTTATCTTGATAAACTGCAGAATTCGAATCTAGGGAATTAATTAAACTAAACCATGCTCCACAGGAGCCGTTGTGTGTGAACGGGTATGGAAAGAGAGGTAGAATTCCTTTATAATTCTGATAGGGAGGGAGTCGGCCACATATCCAACAATTTGTAGCATTGCTAACCTGATGGGAATGATGTAACATACTAATAAACGTGTTATTGCGCAGCGCAAATCTATAAGACAACTCAAGCGGAGGTAATTCACTAAAAGAATGTTCAGCAGTAATATTATAAACATGTCTAGAAATAGGATAATATATGTGCAACAATATACTTGCAGTAATTATTAAAAGACTTAAGAAAAACAAAATTAATAACGTCACTGTGCAATGACTACGCAGTGATTTACAGTACGCATGTCGTTTCAACATTTTTCGGGTGTATTCTCTATTCAGGTCTAAGGGATACATGTCAGAGACAATTCAACCGCTTCACCTTGGAGAGGACTTAAACAATCAAATTGCTTGACTGATTAGACCTGAGTTTTAGTTTATAAAGTTCGGAATTACTCTTTTCAACAAAAGGAAGTTTTGAGTCAATGGGTGAAGACACACGAGGTGTGGTATTCACATCCGATGGTAGTCCATGAAATTTCTTGATATGACTTGAATGAATCCAGCCTTTCCTGCCCTCGATCTTCACGGCTGTCCTTGTGGTGAGCAAGACCAGCTGCGGCGACTTCCACCTAGGATCCAGCTGAGTCTTTCGATCAAAGTTCCTCACCAGGGCCAGGTCTCCCGGAACTACGTCATGGGGTTTCACCTCAGTGTTGTCAGGAAAAGCTGCAGCTACCTGTGAACGACAAGATTGTAGTGCAGACATCAAGGAAGCCAAGTAATCTGTCAGCATATTACAGTCAATATCAGTTATTTTACGTGGTATGGGCGTCCCCCACATATTTGGTGGTCTGCCGAAGATCACCTCATATGGGGATAGCCCTGTTCGAGAGTGTGCTACCATTCTCGTGTAAAAGAGTGCAACTGGTAACGCTACTACCCAGTCGACACCTTTCTCTCTGCATATTTTGGACAATCTAATTTTCAGGGTCTGATTATGTCTTTCTACGAGACCTGCTGCCTCGGGGTGCCGGACACAGTGGAATTTCCACTGATAGCCTAACAAAAGTGAAACGTGTTTCATTAATTCGGATGAGAACGGCTGGCCGTTATCTGAGTAGACAACACGTGGTAAACCGTATCGTGGGAAGAATTCTCGAACCAACTGTTTGGCAGTAGTCGGGGCAGTGTAATCTGAAACCGGGTATGCCTCCGTCCAACGGGAAAGAGCACAAACAACTACGAGAACATATTTGAATCCTCGACATCGTTCCATCTGGATATAATCCATCTGGAGGACTTCAAAAGGGTGATCAGGAGGCTGAAATCCACCCTGTTCTACGGGAACGCTTTTTCCTGGGTTGAACTGACAACAGATCATACAGGTACGAACTTTTTGTTTAGCTGCTGCTCGTAAATGTTTATTGAACCAAATGTGTTGAATGCTATCTAGCATAGCTTTTTCTCCTAGATGCGCTGGACTATGTACAGTGTTAATTATAACCTGGACCATTGAATCAGGAAGGAACCACACAGACTTTTCCTTCATCATCCATCCTTGATCCGTTTGGATCCCTCCTAATTCAGTCCATTTCTTTATTTCGTCTGGTGTAGCATGTGTCTGTATATCAATTACGTCAAGAGTAGGATCTTTAACCGTCATACAATGTGTTGGCGTCGGGACTATTGTCTTTGTCATGTCGGATGTTTGAGTTTGAGCAGTCTGTTTAGCTGTTCTGTCAGCTAGATCATTGCCTTGAGAAATGATATCAGTAACTTTCGTATGAGCTTTACATTTCATAATTGATATTGCAGTTGGTAGATGTATTGCCTCTAATAAGGCATGAATGAGGGGTCCGTGCTGAATGTGGGCACCGTGGGAAGTTAAATAACCTCTCTCTCGCCACAGCACGCCGAAGTCATGTACAACTCCGAATGCATAACGTGAATCAGTGTATATGTTGACTTTTTTATTTGTGGCTTGAATACAGGCTTGTGTCAGAGCGATGAGCTCTGCGGCTTGAGCTGACAAGGTATTTATGCAATTTGTTTCAATGATTTCAGTATCTGTTGTGACTGCGTAAGCGGCCACTAGCTCTCCTGTACCTGTTCTCATACATGAACCATCTACATACAACGTCAGGTCTGGGTCTGACAATGGAACATCCGTCAAGTCTTGTCTGGGTTTCGTCGTGATTGTAATGACTTCAATACAGTCATGGGCTAGTGGGTCTGTTCCGATTACAGGTAAAAGTGTGGCAGGATTCAATGTGTTACAACGTCTGATTTCTATATGTGGCTGAAACAATGTTAATTCATACCCTGTAAGTCGCGCTATAGTCAAGTGTTGTGTTTGCGTTCGATTCACGAGAACCTCTACTGCATGTGGTACTTGAACTGTCAATGGATGTCCTAACACTATGGCATCGCTTTGTCTGATTGCTAAAGCTGTTGCTGCCACTGATTTTAGGCACGCAGGCAAAGCCTGAGCTACTGGATCTAATGTACTAGAAAAATAAGCACATGGTTTGTGTGATCCTGCTTGTTCCTGTGTGAGTACTGACAAGGCAGTACCTTCGCGTTCTGTAACAAAAAGTGTAAACTGTTTACTGTAACATGGCGTTGCTAAGACAGGTGCTTGACATAAAGCTTTCTTTAGGCTTTCAAAAGCTTGTGTATGTTCCTGAGTCCAAGGGAGAACAGTCGATGTGGCTGCCTCCTGTGTTGTCAATTGAATGAGTGGTTTTGCTAGAAATGCATACTGAGGGATCCACTGTCTACAATATGAAGTGAGGCCTATGAAAGCCCGCACCTCCTTTTGTGTCTTGGGTATTGGCATGTTAGCTATTAACTGAATGCGGTCGGGTGTAAGCTGCCTTCCCTCCTTGGACAGCGAGTGTCCAAGATAAACAACTCGCTGGACACAGAATTGCAGCTTAGAAGGGGACACCTTGTGCCCCTTTTCGGCTAGAAATTGTAAAACTGTCAGTGATGCTTTCTCGCATTCGGGTTCGCTTCTCGCGGTGATCAGCAGATCATCGACATATTGAAGCAAGGCGGTGTTAACTGGCATGAGGATACTGTCGAGTTCTCGTTTCAGTGCTTGGCTATAGATGCTGGGGCTTTCTGTAAATCCTTGAGGTGCGCGGGAGAATTTAAAGCTACGTCCATTTAAACTAAATCCGAACAAGTATTGGCTTTCCGGATCTATTGGGACGCTGAAAAAGGCATTCTTGAGATCAATTACAGTAAAGAATGTTGCTTCGGAATCAATAGCTGTCAGTAATGACGAGATATCTGGGACCACAGGGAATTGTGGCACAATGCATTTGTTTAATTCGCGCAGATCAATAACCAATCGATATACTGGCGGGGCCTTCGGATCTGTTCGTTTAAGAATCGGAATTATCGGTGAATTACATACATTGGAATCTGTTTCCACAACCACTCCTTGGGCAATAAGCTCGTCAATGATTTGCAGTAAAGCCACTACAGCATCTGGTGGTAACTTGTATTGTCTCATTCGTGGTAGTACCACTCCTGCCTTTAGTGTGACTCGATATGGTGTAATATTCATGCAACCAACATCAGTAGGGCCTTGTGCCCATAGATGTGTAGGTAAAGTCTGCAGTCGGGGATCCATGTCTCTAGACACATAGTGACCTTTAAAATCACGTAAAAACAATCTTACTCCTTCCGGAGAACAACATATTATAGCTCCTAGAGCTTTCAGTGTTTTTATACCTAACAAGTTTTCTGGACATGATTTAGTAAGCAATAAATCTGTAGTTCGGGTCAAAGGTCCTATCGTAAGTGGAAGAGGCTGTGACACTTCATTAACAATAGGTTTTCCTGAAAAACCAAGGGAAATATTCTGTGAGCCTGAGAGGGGTGCCCCTGGAACTTCACTACGTTTTATAGTTGTTCGACTTGCCCCTGTATCGAGTAAAAAATTTCTGTCTTGGCCTAATAATTCACTATGTACATAAGGTCCTTCTTGGTCTACAGGGACCTCGATAAGGGGTAAGTCAACTTCCCTCTCTAGGCTGGTTCATGCGTATCGTTGATAATCAGGATAGTCGTACTGTGCGGTCTGGTACAGTTGTCGTGTCGTGGTTTGTGTGGCAGCAACAGGCAGCTCTGGTGCAGCTGGCACAAACTGTATAGACTGTGGTGGAGCTGGCATGGACTGTGCATGCTGCGGGGCTCCTTGTTCATTCTGATCCTGTCTAGGTGGCCGTGGTCTTTCTTTTGTATTACCTATGGCGATATTATGTTTCAAAACTGGACAATCGTGTACGTAATGACCTGGCTTTTTACAATAGTTGCATGTCCCTTTTACAGGTCCTGTTGAATCACCGGAATGTGTCGTACCCTTTTTATGTCCTTCAGCTGGAACTGTCTGGGAGACTAGCATTTTCATTTTCGTGTCTTTCATGCGTCTTTGTTCATGTTCTTGTTCCTCTCTAATTCTATTGTGATGGTACTGTAACATTTGTAACATTTGTGATGGAGTGTTACCTTGCCAGGTACTCTCGAATTTTAATACTCTATTCTTCACTTGAGGCAAGGAATTTTCTACTAATTTTGTCACAAACAGATGTGGGTATGATTCGCTACTTGCTTTTATGCCACTATTTATACCAAAACATTTTTCAAATCGGGCATAGAAATCACTAGTGTCTTCATCTTGCTTCTGTTTACAGGCTGAAATTGTACCCCAATCTTCCTTTTTCGTAGTTAATAAACGTGGCAGTACCTGTACTAGTAAACCTGGTAGTGCTTTAGTTTTATCCCCTAGCCCTGCTCCTGCAGTTCGGGCCTTTTCTTCTGCTTCTAATGCTGACCAGTCTATCTTTTGGTCTCCCACCTCCCACTCTTTTTCCTTGAGTTTTTCATAAATGCCAGCAGGCATTAATACCTTTAATATTGTCATAATGTCGGGATAGGTATACTCTCCCATGAGTAACATGTCTTTAATTTCTCGGTGGAAACCCGCTGGATCTTTGTCATGACTGGGTACCACTTTCTTCATTTGTAACAATTCTATTTTTGATATGGGCGTATATACAAATACACGTTTAAACTCATTGTCCTCGCCCTTTATTGGGTGTACTTCTCGTAAGGGATTCTGTCTGTCCATGTAATACGTGGTTCTTTCCTTGATGGGCAATGAGACATGTTCTGGGCATACAAAAAGAATGTACTGTTTTCTTGATTCTAGTATTTCTTTAATTAATTTAGTACCTGAACCTCTCCATCTATTCATGAGTAATTCAGTCAATATATCAGGCAAGGGACCAGGATCCGAATGCTGACTCTGATATAGTATAAGGAGTTGTTGAATCATATAAATCCCAGCTAAACGCTGTTCATCTGGGGTGAGATTCAAAAATGTGTGTGCTACTGTATCATCACCATACTTTCCGGGACTGTCAACCCAATGGACGGCTGACCTGGCTAATTCTTGTTCATCCATAGAATCGAGAAAATGATAACCCCTTCGTTCTCGGAGTAATTTGTCAGCGGCTTGGAACGAATGCTCGTTAGACCTTATATTAATTATAGGTGTTTGGAAATTCCTGTTATTATCTGGACATATCGGACGTATCGGGTCAATAAGACATCTAGTACTATTACAAGATCTTCCTCTACCTACATAGGCTATGGTGTCTGACTGTCCTGTGGGCAGTCCTGATCCTTCCTCCTCGCTTTGTTCGAACTGGTCTACCGCTAATCTTTCTTCGTGTAGGCGTTCTATTTCTTTACGGATCTTTCGGCACATGGCTATTATGCAATTTTGCTTATCATGTCTCCCTTCTGATATATTCTGGCTCCATCTGGTAAGAATTTGCATTGCTTCCGGGTCTACCCCCGGTCGGTCTTGATTTCTGATCACACAATTTATAAGGAAACGTAACAATTCCCCCTGTATCTCCACTTTCTGGTATTCCATAGCTCTGTTAATACATTCAGAATCTCGCCCTGTTTGGACAAAATGGTATATATTATCTAGATACGCAGTCATTCCGGGTAACTTCCCTAGATACACCGCGGCTCGTCTGATACGTAATGATGCCATGATCATTTCGTCCTCTTTGCCGGGCACAGGGTCATACCTACAATCTACAAGAAGTTCCTTAAGCGTGCGGGCATTTATGAGTTTGGGGGTACGTGAATGTGCTGACTCTTGAAAGGTAAGTTTATTTATTCTGGGTGGCGTAGAAAAAATGTTGGTAGCACCTCCCGTAGCCCCGTCTGGGGTATCGGGCGTGAAAGGATTCGTTGAACGTGATACAGCAACTATAGGTGTGGACACAGCTATAGAAGTAGCTGTAGGAACAGATGTAGAAACAGATGTGCTTGCCGGAACTTGTGTCAGGATCTGTTGCTGTAGAGATACAGATGCTGGATCTTGGCGTTGAACCTCCCTGGCAGGCGGTCTATGTGGGGCGGAATTAGCGTACTCGGGAGCTGCGTCATCTAAATATGAGGAAAGAAAAACATCTTCTGCGGTTCTAGGATGCCCCTTAGGATGTATTTTTATTGGAAACAATGGGGGTGGCAAGTCTTTTGGTATCTCCGGAGTAGCCTTAGGTAATCCTTCGGCCAGAAGGGGATACATACCATTCATAAGGGCATTTCTTTGTCTGTCTACTTGTTCTGATTTCACTCGGGTACCTTCTTCAATTAATAGATTTTCTCGGACTTTATTTGAATTCTCTCTATTTTTCTCTTCCTGTCGGAGTGCTTTTTCTGTACGTCTATGAGATTCTTTACGCCATAACTCAATGGCGTCTTTCTGTGACTGTCTGACTTTCCTTTTCCATAACTCTTCCTCTACTTTCATGATGCACTCTGCATCCCAGGTCCCAGCTGCGGGCCACCTCTGACTTTCTGGTAATTCCTTGGTGTAGTCTACCCATAAATCAAGAAATAATATAGCGTCTAAGCCATGTTTATGATACATGAAGTACCCTGGAGTGTCCCTAGGAGGAATAGGAACGGCTTCTTCGAGTACCCCTTTTCTTGTTGTGATCTGTCTTAATTTCGAAAAGAGCGGCATATTGAGAACTGATCTGATACTTGATCTTTGAACAAACTTAATACAAATAAACACAATAATGAACAGTCATTCATACCACAATATGCAGAACGTATTTAAAACATTTAACATTTAACTGAGCAACAATGATGATGACGATCTAAGGAAAACTTAATCACTAAACATAATACTCGACATTATCTGGATTATTCTGAATATATATACTTGATATACTAGATATACTGCTAAACAGTACAGATACACTGCTGAAACAGTGCAGACCGGATTTGTGTACCCAAACCCGTCTTGACCGGCACAACCTATGTGCACGTCAGAACGCCTCCCCAGTAATGGTACTCACCGGGTAGCTCGGAAACGGAAGGCCTCGGAAACTGAACTGAACTTGAACCGGACTGGACTCGACTCGGGACTTCGGAAACTGGACTCGACTCGGGACTTCGGAAACTGGTGGGCCTCTGTATACCTCGGATCTTGCTCTCTCAGCTAGGCTCTGGTCGGGATACTTCGCACTTCTCACCGCCTCGTCTGGGTGTTGATCGCAGCCTCAGTCGCCCCCGCTTGACCGGAGGGAGATACAGGAAATCCTGCTGGTACGCGTTGTTGTCCGTCCAGCTGTGGCAGGAGACCGGGCCTGCAACTCACCGCCGGCGCGTGAGATGAGAAAGTGTCCCTATTCGGGCGCCATTCATGTGGTAAATAATTTAATTACCGGGACTTAATTTGATACAGAAACATAATAAAATAGCTCAGTAAATAAGAGGCAGAATCCGTGGTATTAGAGGTTCGGAATGGGCTTTATTCCAATGGTCGATTCGAATCGGTTGCTCCAAGTTCCATCACCACGAAGGTTCAGGAAGTGAAGTACATACGTTATTGACAATCAATCACTTTTATACAATAGGCATTACAGTGAAGCAAATACAAGAGGCGTAACAATTGATAGTGTGGATAATATATTCATGCGTAGCAAAAATAGGCGTAACTGGGAGTGACTAGGGAACGTCATCAGGTGTGATGTCATAATAGGGTGGTTCTATGAAAGAATTTTACAATGTCAGCAGAAATACTTGGCAGAAATGCGCGCGCAGCAGCATGACGTGTAATTGACGTGCAACTAGGGGGTGAAGGGGACCTGACATTTAGCTCTACATGTGGCGACAGAAGTCTGGAGGGTCAAGTCAACCTAATCCCAAATCATATCTAACATCTTATGTTTAAAGAACTATGTTATCCAAAAGAGAGGTCTCTTAGAGTAGAATCTTATTCTATACTGACTATACTGACTGTTAGTGCGTGTACAAGCGTCTAAGTGTCTACACTAGATGCGAGGGCGGAAATCTTCCATAGTAATAGGGCTATGAATTACTTGCATAAAGACAGAGAAGCCGGGCCTTTGCTCGGTAGCTGGAAGAATGTTTGCTTAAACTACTAGACAGGAATGCATTGGGCAGGGAACGGAGCAGATAATTTCGAAGGTGAAATACAGTTTTTGGCAGGCAACAGGCTGATGTCAGGCTTCGTGAGCCGCGCAGGGAATGAGACAAGGTTCATGGTCACAGATGCAGGCTCAGACTGGAGC
Source organism: Triturus cristatus (assembly GCF_964204655.1). Classification (NCBI taxonomy): domain Eukaryota; kingdom Metazoa; phylum Chordata; class Amphibia; order Caudata; family Salamandridae; genus Triturus; species Triturus cristatus. The sequence continues at coordinate 994,867,690 of NC_140580.1, forward strand.
TTTCAGAGGCAGAAGGCAAGGAAAAGCTTGATGACAGAATCAGGGCCTACTTGCCTGGACTGTAAAAATGGCATAAGTGAACCATATAAAGCCGGTGGCCTTTCATACTTAGGAATGGAATATCCGGCCTATTCATGGCGGATCTGAAAGAGGACATGTTAACGGTGGGCGCACATGTATTTGCGTCTTCATAACTGGAACTGGAGGGAAACATACATGTACTTGTGATTCATACATGAAACCGTTGGGGTCCAAGATAGGGGACATAACTGATCAGAAAAATCCATATTTCCACACCATTTTGGTGATCCTCTCCCCGCCAAGCTCTATAAAGATTTAATCTCAACCATTCTCCCTCTTTGGTCCAGGATCATTCATGAATCGCTCTTACAGGGAAAGATTCCGGACTGCCTAAAAGTTGGGCAAGTTACTCCCATTCCCAAGAAGCCCAATGCGGACTTATCAGATCCCAACAACTTCCGACCTATCACCAGCAGCATGACTCTAACATAATTGCTTGAAAAATGCGTTCATTCGCAGCTATGCAAACATATTGAAAAATATAAACGTCTGGATTCCCACCAGTCAGGATTAAGAGCAGGGCACAGCACCGAAACGGCACTAACTCACATTGTTGATGATGCTGTGAGAGCCCTTGACCAAAATGCCCCTTGTCTCCTGACCCTTCAAGACCTGTCCTCAGCCTTCGATACCATCAAACACAAAAACTTGATTGATCTCCTACAACATAGGATGGGATTGTCAGGCCCGATCCTAAACTGGTTTGCCTCCTTCCTTCACAACCGCACCCAAAGGATCAAAGTTAATCATGCCCTCGCTTCCAGTACCCCTGTCCTGATTGGAGTCCCACAAGGTTCTACGCTCTCGCCCTCTCTCTTCAACCAATTTATGGAACCTCTTGCAGTCATTTTAAACAGAGCCAACATCCAATACCACATGTATGCGGATGACACACAATTGTACCTGAAGATCTCCTTGCAAGAGGACATAAAAATGTTCAACACTGCACTTGCCCAAATTCAACAATGGCTAGCTCAGAACCACCTCCTACTAAATACTCTCAAAACGGAATTTCTGTTGATCACCCCACCTAATCACTCAGCTCCTACCCTAGACTGAATTAAACACCGAACTGCTATGAACTGCACTCCCCGAGTTGTAGACTCTGCCAAATCTTTAGGCATCACCTTGGATAAACACCTAAACATGCAGGCACACATCAGTGCTACTACTAGGGGAGCCAATCTCCAACTCAACACATTGAAGAAAATCAAACCATTCCTCCCCCCGAAGATCTCAGACCGGCAGTTCAATCCCTGATTACCCCTAGATTGGAATACGGGCTGGTGACCCTCGCAGGACTTCCCAAAGCTAGCCTGGCCCCTCTCCGAGCTAAATTGAATGCATCTGCCAGGCTTTTAACAGGTTCTAGGAAATTTGATCACATTTCACCCGACCTTTTGCAGCTAAACTGGCTATCTATTGAAGCAAGAATCCGTCTCAAGATAGCCTGTCTGACTCATAAAGCCAACACTACAATACCCCATACTATCTAGCTAATAAACTTCGGGCTCCAACAGGAACCTCAGAAGTACGTCCACCCTTCTCCTGAAACTTCCAAGATTCAAAAAGAAAAGATGGTACAACCGTGGGTTCTCTGGTCTTGCTCCAAGAATTTGGAACTCCTTACCTTCAGAGATCAGATCAAATCCTACCACTACTTCCTTTAAACAATTGGTCAAAAGACTACTAATGAACAAACGTTAAGCACGCTGATCATGTTAGTGTGTTCTGTTAATAACCAAAATCTTGAAATATTTCTTCTGATGTTCTATGACATATTTTTCCCTCTTTTTGTTCTAGTCCTAGATAGCCCCTTTCACTGAATCAACTGTTGATTGTAAGATGTTTTACTCGGAGCGCTAGATTTCACCAATGTATTACCTTCTTTAGGTTCTGTATAATTGCTGACGACAATGCTGTACAGCGCTCTGATACCCCCTTGGGTCTTGTTCGCGTTCTATAAATAAAATTAATTCAGAAATAGTTCATAATCATTCAGATAGTTCCTTTGACGCAGAATTCTTAACAAGACATAACAGCTTCATGCCAACACGTGTTTCGTCCATTTTTATATAAGACAGGACTTCATCAGGGCTTATTCATCACATATGATAACGCTCACTAGATGGTCGTTGTAAAGCCAAAGTTTGGCTATGTATATATCAAACCACAATATTAAAAATCCATCCTCATGATGTTGAGATGGAAAAGATATAACATGCACCCGAAATCGGTTGGTCGAGTACTCCAACCACGCGTGAGGCTTGGCGTTCATCATGAGGATGGATTTTTAATATTGTGGTTTGATATATACATAGCCAAACTTTGGCTTTACAACGACCATCTAGTGAGCGTTATCATATGTGATGAATAAGCCCTGATGAAGTCCTGTCTTATATAAAAACGGACTAAACACGTGTTGGCATGAAGCTATTATGTCTTGTTAAGAATTTTGGGTCCAAGGAACTATCTGAATGATTATGAACTATAATGTCTGAATAAAAGACATTGGAAACTTACGTGAACTACGGACTTGGAATTGATTGTTGAGTGCTTGGAGCTTTAATATAACGTGTGAGGAAATAGACTGCTGTCTATTTTCTATTGAGGAAGATTTGGTGACTATCCCTCCTCCTTAAGCACCCTATATAATTGTATATTTTCTTTTGGGACAACCGAAGACCAGACTGGTGTGTGCGCCACTTTCCCTAGTCACCACTATTATTGTCACTCATCTGTCCCCTCTGCTTGCAGGTTCTTCACTTCCATAATCCACCCTTAGATTCCACCGGCCTCCTTCACAGTCTTCTCCACAGGCATCTTCTTCCAGGTCGTCCATTGTTGTCTACGGCAGGTTCTGACGCCACTTCACCTATATGCACCCGGTTTCCCTGGTATAGGTAACCTGGTTCCCAGGGCATCCAAGGGTGGGGATCGCTCTCCAACCTTCTGCCTTCCAAAGGGTTTCTTCGGGGTCCTCTGGGAAGGGTCCTTCTTCAAAACTTCAACCGCGACTTCTCCATTGGGCACGTGGCTCTGTTTGCACTCTGCACACAACCACCGTAGGGTTCCTGGGTACTTACCTTGGGTGGTTTCTTGTGTCCCCGGCTCCTCTGAGTCTTCTGGTCCAAGTACTGTTCTCCTTTGTAGTTCACATTCGACTTTCTTAGTATATAATTTGGTCTCCCCCTGGAGACCACTGTATTTTGCGTTACCTGATTGCTTTTGAAGCATTCTTGTGTATTGTGTTGATATCTCCGGTAAGAGATATACCAATGTGATAGTGATATTGTGTTGTAATAAATAGACTTATTTTTGCTAAACACTGAGTGGTTTCTTGTCATCTAACTTACATTACAGAATACACTGGTAAAACAAGCTGCTTAACACTCATCCAAGATAAGCCTGATGGTTGCTCTCCACAGCTACCATTTTGAGAGCTTTTTACAGTTATCAAAGACCACTAAAACCACCATAAGGGTTGGCTGGATTAGTGCACGGTGCACCACTTGAATAAGTGTGCAGCCTATACTAAGCCAGCCTCCTGCACATGCCCTTCGATGGCACTACCCTGTTTGGCGATAAGGCTGAATCAGCACTCGAGCGCTTTAATGACAGTAGGACCACCAGCTGGTAGATGGCCCCACACTTGCCCCATTCTGCCTTCTGCTCCTTCCCTGGCTATGGTAGGGGCTACCAGCCGCATCCATTTCCACCCAGCAACCACAGCCAGCAGGCTCCCCAGTCCTCTCATAGGTGCGAACATGGCTTCAATAGGCTTCATGGGACCCAAAGCCAGAGATCTGCTCAGTCCGACAGCCCTGAGCAGATACTCCCTGTTCAAGTCACCTGATGTGGAACATTTTCTGAAGGTCCTGCAACATGCCCTGCCACCCAAACCTTTTGATATGGCAAACTGGGACATATCACATATATATTTTTACATATAGAACATTGGTTTTAACTTTCTTAATGTGTTCACCATTTGAACCCATGCATAGTTGCCACTTAAGAATCCTGACGACCAAGATAGTCTTCGTGGTGGCCATCACATCAGCCAGAAGTGTCAGCGAGCTGCAGGCACTTTCCGTTAACCCTCTGTAAACCAACTTCTTCCCAGACAGACTGGTTCTCCGCAACTGTGCCTCTTTTTTGCTGAAGGCGGTGATACCTTTTTACGTCGGCCAAAGCATCACATTGCTTAGCTTTTTTGATCCACCTCACCCCTCCAAGGAGTAGAAGGAGGAGAGACTCTGCCGCATTGACCAGAAAAGAGCGTTGTCATTCTACGTTGATCGCACCAAAGAACACTGGGTGGATGATCACCTCTTTGTTGGGTTGACTGGAGCAAAAAGGGGAAAGCAGTGCAGAAACTGACCATCTCCGGATGGACTGTACTCTGCATTAGTATGGGCAACACATTTGCAAAAAAGCAACACCTGAGGGCTTGCGAGCTGATTCCACCTGAGCTAAAATAGCAACCACTGCGTTAGCTCGAGAAGTCCCAGTTCCGGACATCTATCGGGCTGTGACGTGGGCGTACTTGCACGCTTTCACCAAACACTTCTGCTTGACAGTAAGGTCCATTATAACAGGCACATTGCCCATTCGGTCTTCCAGGACTTTTTGGTCTGAACCAGTCTGACGACCCACCTCCAGGGAGGTACTGCTTTGGTATCTATTCTAAAGTAAGGAATCTGTGGCTAGATGTCTTTATCATATGAACAAGTTACTTACCTTCAGTAATGCCTTATATGGTAGAGACCCTATCTAGCTGCAGATTCCTTGTGCCCCTCCCAACCGCCCTATTTCTGAGAATTGCTCTACCTACTTAAAAGGTCCCTATAGGCCATTAATTTCTGCATACTGGTAAATTTTCTTCTGGCACAGAAAGAGTCACGTAAAGGAACTGGCTATATAGGCACCCTGCATTCCCCATCTGGTGCAGCCGACGCAGAGCCAATCTGCACCACCTACCAGCGCACTGGGGTACTGCTCAAGATTTTCCGGATCCAGTCTGTCCCCTGGGAAATATTCTTTAAGGTAAAGAATATGAAGCTAAATAGTCTCTAACAGATAAGGTATTAACGAAAGTAAGTAACCTGTTCATCCAGCACTCCTGTTAGACCCAGGTTTTCCACTGACCAAAGTAAATTCTTAAATACGTATCCATTTCTTCCTTAGTATTTTCGAAGGATGTTCATGGTTTTGAGATTCACTGGTATTCACATGCTTGGATCAGTCCCCGTCTTCGAAGTGGGAATCTCACAGTTTAAATAGAAGCCAGTATTCTTTGATATATAGTCTAGTCTGTAAAACATCAAATATAGAAACCAATTCACATTTAAAAAGTACAAAACTGTAGCCAGTCAGGCTGCAGTACTATATTAACCACTCCCCTCAGTGGCTACCATACTATTTTAACCGCATGTTATGAAATGAGAGTCTTCTTGAGCTTTGCTCAATTCTCTTCAGGAAAAGGCTATTTTTCACCATCAAAAATGCTCTGTGAGCTTCCACTTATGTAAGACTGAGTACTTAGATTCGAACAAGGCACTGTGTCAGAAATATACAAGCATTGGCATAGCCAATAGGTCTCGCCTTTGGGACCTTAGAAGTGTTTAGCCATGCAACAGTTGCATAACTAAATACTTATAAGGTCCCAAAAGCGAGACCTATTGGCTATGCCAAGCGGCCGCGTAAGTGAAAGTGATCGCGATCAAACATCAAATCGGCCGTGCGGCCGTGAAAGTGAAAGTAAACGCGGTGCGGCGCCCGCGCACATTCACTGTAGTTCTAGGCTGGCCTGGTAGCACTTTTTGGAGCCCTCTCAATAAGTCTCGCCAGACCAGCGCATGCGCTGGTTCAGGCGAGACCTAAAAAAAAGGGCCATCTCAGGCCTTGTGGCTTCTGTGGGAAAAAGAGACTTCAAAAGATCCTCACAAAAAATGCATTTTATTGCCTGCATCATTCAGCTAAAGTGAAAGACTGCGTGATCTGTCACACTTTTTCTACCAAGACCTTAAAGGATAGAGAAGGTAGGCTACCACTGTGACTTCAAAAGCTTAAAGCTATGGATACATCAATCTCCAGGTGATGCAAGTACCTCAGAATTCTCATGGAAGTCTCACACGTGAGACAGATCAGAGGATCAGTCATCTAAACATTATGAAGAGGTACCTCTTAAAGGCTTCTATTTAAAAAAAAAAGTTATCATAGGCTCTCTCAAGAGTGAAGCACTTCTTCAAAACACTCTCTTAAGCATGTACAGGAGGAGGATTCTTTGAAGAAGACTTTGTCCGAGGCTCCAACTCCTTTGCATAAGGTTCTTCTTACTTTAAGAAAGCATTGTTGACTGAATCCTCAATGATGGAGAAACCATTGACGATTGCAAAGCCATCAATGTTATCGTATTTCTAAAGTGCATGGTTACTCCAAAACGGAGTGTCCCTATGCTAAGAAGTCATACAACTATGGCTACACAGATTGGGGTTGTTTAAAACAGCCAAGTTTTGAGTTTTTTCAGGAAAATCAATTCAGAATTTTCCTGGCTCAGATCCAGAGCAAGAGAGTTCCACAAATTGGGGGCACGCAGGCTGAAAGAGCAGCCTCCTAACCGAGCTCTTTTCACTCTTGGCACTGCTGCCAATCTGTACTCAGAAGATCTGAGGCACCGATTAGGGCGATGGGGTTTGATCAAGGTGTTAAGGTAGCGTGGTCCTTTGCCATTTAGAATTCTGTGGAAAAAATTAAAGGGCTTTGAATATTACTGGGAGCTAGTGCAATTTTTTTAGCGCTGATCTTAAAACAGAGAGCCTGGGAATATGCAGGGGCAGCCGAGCTGCTGTGTTTTGCACTCTTTGCAGATAGAGAACATTACAGTAATCTAATCTGGAGATCAGGCGTGCTTGAATTATAGTTTTCCTGGCAGCTACTTGAATGAGGTCAAAGATCTTGCAAAGCATTTTCAATATCCTGAAGCACTCCCCTGCTAGCTTGGATATCAAGTTGTCAAACCTCAAATTATTGTCTAACCATATTCCCAGGTTCTTTATTTTTTTGTGTGGGGATTAGAACTGAGCCTAAGGCCTCCGGCCACCATGCTGTGGACCAGATAGAGGGCTGCTTTCCTACAATTCGTACCTCAGTTTTCTCTGCGTTCCATCTCAGACAGCTCTGGTCCATCCAGTGTGCCAGGCTCACCAGACGAGAGCAAAAACCAGCCGCGGGGGTCTCACTGTCCTGAGAGAGAGTGATGATAAGTTGGGTGTCATCAGCGTATGACACTATTTTTACGCCATGGTTCTCAACCACATCAGCTAGGGGTTGCATATACAAGTTGAAAAGAGTTGGGCTCAGCGTTGAGCCCTGTGGGACTCCCTACTGGAGCTTGACCACCTCTGAGGAACATGTGTGTTGAACCACCTGATAGGTGCGGTTGTGAAGAAGCTGGCCAGCCATTTTAAGGCAATGCCCCAGACACAGTATAAATCCTCGTCATCAACAAAGCATGTGCCTTCAGGGACAATAACGACAATAGTGTTGACGACAAAAACAACAACAACGTTGTCAGCGGGGGCCTTTTCGGTTTCAACCAAACCGTGCGCAAATAAACCATTGATGACACCGTCGCCGATATCGACACCGTCAACAAGAAAAAAAACATTCTAATCACAGAAAAAGGCAGCCAGTGCCCTTGATACCTAAGCATACATCTCCTAGCAACGTGTCACTTTTACCACTGTGTCACTTGCTAGATATAGGTGAATCTGATGATTATGATAATGGCCTATTCATACATACATGGAGGGTGAGTACTTCTCTGCACAACTTGATACCCAAGTAGGAAAAAAAAGCCAGTTCAATATTTGATGGATCTGAACCATTCAAACAAAAATACAAATATCTAGAAGAAATTATGCAGGTCCCTAGAGCTCTTATCAGGGATTCAATATGTATTCTGGTAGATTACCACAAAAGATTCTCAGCACCTTCTAAGCCAGCATCTCCAAGGCAACCTACCATACCACAAACTCCAGATGTTCATCCATCAACCCCACGTACTCCTCTTACTCTTCCAGCTACCGCAAACAAAACATCCAAAGGTTGTCCCATGGGCAGCCCATGACGGAGAAGAGGGGGAAGTGCATGAAGACCAAAACATGGATTCAGAGTGCGATGATTATTTAGCCCCTATTTCTTCACCATCTGCTTCTCAACCGGATGCCTTTGGTGGATTTCACACACTTTAGGAAAGGGCTTTCAAATGGTTTGATATACCCATTCCAGTAAAGTAAGCTGACTGCTTTCTTTATGATTTTAAAGAACTGTTAGAGAGGCTAAGTCCTTAGCCATTTTCGGACGATATGATTGTCAAATGTGCTCCGACATCAATGCATAAATGGATTTTTTACCATAAGATAAAAGATTAGAAACCAAGAAACTCCTTTTTGATGGGGAAAGAGCACCATTGGAAATGATCGACTGTGCTTTAGCTATAGTATCTACTGGTTTCCGTCCGCTAGGATGAGCAGATGTCCTCCGGAGGCAGGAATGGCCGAAATCAACATTGTTGAGACCTGAGGTCCAAAGCAAAAACCTGGACATACCTTATGATTGGAAAGCGCCGTTTGGCAAACATGTTGATGATGTGCTACAGTTGTTTAAGACTGATACCAATACTGCCAGATCGCGGAGATCAATATTCAAAGGGCTTGTGTTGTAGCCCTTAACTGGGATTTACTAAACCACACCTTGCATGGCTCTGAGTGGTTTAGTATATCCAAGGTAATGCAAGGCAGCACATTTCACTGCCTTGTTTTACCTTGCAGCAGGCAGGCGTTCCATGGGTGGAGTGTGAGAGTTCCCACACATCCACCCATGGATTTGGCACATTCCCAGATATACAACGAGTTGTTAACCTGTGAATGCGTCAAAATGGTAAGCCTCTCAGATCCAGGAGTAACCAGCAGAAATATCTTTATTTGTCCTTCTTACTTCCTTTTTCTATGTTTGATGCATTCCACATCTTGCATAGAAAAAGGAAAATGCCTTTAAAGATTGTTTTTATGCAGGAGGGTGTCCGTTCCTGCACAAAAACAATTCTCCTAGTAACGCAGGCACTGTTGCACCATGATGCAAGTGTGCCTGCATTGTCGCTAGGCAGCACTCAATGCGACAGTGCAGGGAGGCAGCAGAAATGAGCCATATCTTTGTAATATTTCTGTTGTCTCCCTTTCACACAACGCAGCATGTTGCCTTGCTGCATTGTGTGAAACGTTAGTATATCTGTAGATTAGCGCATTACAGGACAATTCTCTTATAGGGGAGGATTTCAGTTCTACTGATATCAACCCTATCAATATCACCAACAGTTCTATCATCTGCAATACCATCAGCAATTCATACTACCACCTTCAGCTGCTTATTCAATGAAAGCCCCGCGAAGGAAGCAAGGACCTCAAACTGAGGACACTGCCAGAAGCTAGTGATGTGATAAAGGAGTCATCCACAAAGTTGTTAAACCTGATTGCTGTGAGAAGTTGCATAACCAATTACCTTTCAATTTGGAATCTTATTACAACAGACTGTTGGGTCGTAGACCTAGTATGATTCGGCAACACTTTTGACCACCTCATATTCCAGCCTAAAGAACACCTCTCTCTCATCTTCATTTACTACAATTGGAAATCATGTCGATGTTAACAAGGGAGCCATAGAAAAAGTCCCCGTTTCTGAGAGGAATTTATTTATTACAGATTTATAATGCGCATGGCTGCCACAGCAACGAGGCGTCCCAGCGCAGTACAAGGACCAAAAACGAGAACCTAAGAGAATCGAGGCAATTAAATGGTATAAGTGGGGAAAACTTACAACAAAAACAGAAGTGTCCCTATTAGGAAAGGCCTACGGGATTATCCTATTAGTCAAGTGTCTGATATTCACAAATTCTGTTGGTTATCTCATAAACAAGATTTCAACATAGAGTCTACATACAGTAGCTTGTATATGCACTAAATAAAATCTAAAATACTTATCAGTAAAATCACAATTATTTATTGTTAATGAACAACATAAAAATATCCTTCCCTCCCAGAATGGGTTACAATCTTTTAATAAAGTTCAATTAATCACAATAAAAATAAATCTTTGTGAATACATGTCATAAAAATCATCATAAGAGTCGACGCGGCGTTTCGGTGATTTCACCTTCTTCAGGACTAAAAACAGTTTGATCAAATCTAAAAAGAAGGGAAAGTTTTGTCTTAAAATAAATGTTGACTAAACAGTGCAATATACAGTACTACATTTCATGGCTACAGTATGTATCATAAGTTTGAGATGGCTGATTGCCTGCGTATTGTTACTACTGAGTAAAGCAAACACTTAACAGTATTGTAGTATTTCTAAAGACACGTATATTATTCAAATTAATTTTATTCTTATTATCAGATAATAATCCGATAATTGTCCTATAAGTATTATATAAATTTATATAAAAGACCCACTCCTACCTCAATTTTCTTGTAATGGAAGGGGTAGACGTTTTAATAGACTGTCCAAATGGAATAACCCTTCACGATAGAGGTATCTAGTGTTGATTAAGCCTATAACAGAAAGGAGTCATCACTTAACATATACTCTACTGTCATTAATGGTTCTAAGACATTACTTGGACTGCATTGGCATACCTTGTTTTCAGTTGAATTAAAAATTATATTTATGTCCGTAAGAGCCACCGTGGATATATTCGTATTTACAAGAGAAGCCCACTTTAAAACATTTGGGGATAGTTTCTCTAGGGCAACAAATAAAAGGAAAATCTTATTTAATCACTGAGGTTTTTCTTTTTTAGAAAACACTCAACCTAATACATTTGTGACATTTGTGACATTTAATCACTATTGCTCACCACAAAATTCAAAGGCGTGTAAATCCTTTTCGTTTCTTCAACTCTAGTCGTTAGATAAGGAAATTACATCTGACAGGTCAAAGAAAGTGGATTTTCTCAATTAATCACTTTCCTGTGTTCGATCCTATACATAAAGAGAACACAATACATTATCGTTTTATGTGTATTGACTTAACATAATTACAGTCATATTGATGCCATATTCTGTTGACCAATTTTTGTTCGATAGTGTTGTTCTTTTTTATTTTTTATATTGGGATTAATTACTAATCCATTCCCAGAATATGTGGGCCCAGAGAGGGGGACAAAAACACATGCTGCCCTTCCAGCTTTGTCGTTATTCGTTACTGATAACAATAATAATAATACAACCTTTTTTTTTGATCATCGAGGTGGTATCTTTTATATAGGCCTTCTGTTTAATCACAAGTGGTTGTAAAAATGTATCAACATATTTACTGAGGGGTTCAGTAAGGGAATCGATACTAGAAACTATCGGTCATAAAAGTCTTATAAACTCACCCATGAGACCGATAGATTTATTTTGAAATTAAATAGGATGAGTATGAAACAATAGGTTAAATATAACATTATATTTGTCCTTTTCAGGATGTCTGCCCGTTTAACGCAAATAGGAAGTGACGCGATTGCGTAAGCACGCGATGAGGATATCCAACACAACCGGGTATATAAGACAGGAAAACGAAACCCCCTAGATACGCCGCTATCGAGGAGTCCGTAAGAGCAGGGAGGCCGTTTTGTCTTGACGAGGTAAGCACCACTGAGCATTCTAACTGACTGAGTTTTTCGGTAATTTTTAATATAAGACCTGAGCGTCAGCGGTAATTTTTGTAAAAATATGTAGCATTCATACAAATACAGCAAACTGCTAGAATGCTAGTAGTCTAATTTCCAGCCTTGACTAAGCAAGCACCACTGAGCATTCTAATTGATTAAGTTTGCCTGGTACTCTTTAATGTAAAACCTGAGCGTCAGCGGTAATCTTTGTAAGAAAATGTAGCATTTATACAAACGCGGCTCACTGCTAGAATGTTAGTATTCTAACTAACAGTACTCTGGACATCGGTTGCAAACATGTTACACAATCGATTTTTCAGCCGCTAATTCGGTTAATTCTTACGACTCTAAGAAAAGGTTGTATTATTATTATTGTTATCAGTAACGAATAACGACAAAGCTGGAAGGGCAGAATGTGTTTTTGTCCCCCTCTCTGGGCCCACATATTCTGGGAATGGATTAGTAATTAATCCCAATATAAAAAATAAAAAAGAACAACACTATCGAACAAAAATTGGTCAACAGAATATGGCATCAATATGACTGTAATTATGTTAAGTCAATACACATAAAACGATAATGTATTGTGTTCTCTTTATGTATAGGATCGAACACAGGAAAGTGATTAATTGAGAAAATCCACTTTCTGTGACCTGTCAGATGTAATTTCCTTATCTAACGACTAGAGTTGAAGAAACGAAAAGGATTTACACGCCGTTGAATTTTGTGGTGAGCAATAGTGATTAAATGTCACAAATGTATTAGGTTGAGTGTTTTCTAAAAAAGAAAAACCTCAGTCATTAAATAAGATTTTCCTTTTATTTGTTGCCCTAGAGAAACTATCCCCAAAAGTTTTAAAGTGGGCTTCTCTTGAAAATACGAATATATCCACGGTGGCTCTTACGGACATAAATATAATTTTTAATTCAACTGAAAACAAGGTATGCCAATGCAGTCCAAGTAATGTCTTAGAACCATTAATGACAGTAGAGTATATGTTAAGTGATGACTCCTTTCTATTATAGGCTTAATCAACACTAGATACCTCTATCGTGAAGGGTTATTCCATTTGGACAGTCTATTAAAACGTCTACCCCTTCCATTACAAGAAAATTGAGGTAGGAGTGGGTCTTTTATATAAATTTATATAATACTTAAAGGACAATTATCGGATTATTATCTGATAATAAGAATAAAATTAATTTGAATAATATACGTGTCTTTAGAAATACTACAATACTGTTAAGTGTTTGCTTTACTCAGTAGTAACAATACGCAGGCAATCAGCCATCTCAAACTTATTATACATACTGTAGCCATGAAATGTAGTACTGTATATTGCACTGTTTAGTCAACATTTATTTTAAGACAAATCTTTCCCTTCTTTTTAGATTTGATCAAACTGTTTTTAGTCCTGAAGAAGGTGAAATCACCGAAACGCCGCGTCGACTCTTATGATGATTTTTATGACATGTATTCACAAAGATTTATTTTTATTGTGATTAATTGAACTTTATTAAAAGATTGTAACCCATTCTGGGAGGGAAGGATATTTTTATGTTGTTCATTAACAATAAATAATTGTGATTTTACTGATAAGTATTTTAGATTTTATTTAGTGCATATACAAGCTACTGTGTGTAGACTCTATGTTGAAATCTTGTTTATGAGATAACCAACAGAATTTGTGAATATCAGACACTTGACTAATAGGATAATCCCGTAGGCCTTTCCTAATAGGGACACTTCTGTTTTTGTTGTAAGTTGATACCCCGTCCCTTTGTGAGTTTCACATTGGGGTCACTCCCTTGTTTTTTTGCCTTTTGAGAAGTGGGGAAAAGCCATGTCTTCAAGGCCTTACGAAAAGCCAGGTGGTTGAAGATAGTTCTAACAGGGGTCGGAAGTGAGTTCCACAATTTTCCTGCCAGCCAGCGCAAAGAGCACCCCCCTGCCCTAGCCCTCCACACTCGAGGAGTGCAGACCATACCTAGGTCAGCAGATCGCAACGGGCGCTTGGGTACATAGGCCTCCAACAAATGGAGAAGGCAAGGCGGAGCCTGTCTTGAAAAGATCTTGTGTGAGATGCACAATGCCTTGAATTGTATCCATTTATCCACTGGCAACCAATGGAGTTTGGGGAGAACCTGCGCTACTGAACAGTGCTTGGGTAATGAGACCAGAATCCGTGCTGCTGCATTCTGGACCCTCTGGAGGCGCTTTACGCTGGCCCTTGTTGCTCCCAGGTATAGGCAATTGCCGTAGTCCAGACTTGATAGAACAGATGCCTGGACGATAGTCTGGCGCACCGAAGGGGGGAAGAACCCGAGCAGAGGCTTTAGACCCCGCAAGAGTCCGAAACAGACCCCCACAACAGCTTTTGTTTGTTTCTCAAAGGTCAAGCCCTGGTCAAACCATACCCCAAGATTTTTTACAGTTTCCTTAGGAAGTGGGGCAGGTTTTAGGCGGTCCGGCCAATATAGATCGGACCACAGCTCCCTGTCCTTCCCAAATAACAGGATCTCTGATTTACCGGAGTTAAGCTGTAGGCAGTTAGTTGCCATCGAATCGGACTTAGCTAGCAGATCGTCTTTAAAATTGTCTAGATTGGTGGTACATTTCCTAGAGAAGGATATCTCCAGTTGAGTGTCGTCCGCATATGACACCAACGACAGCCTCCTCCCCTTCGCCAGCTCTGCCAAAGGACTGACATACAGATTGAATAATAGAGGGCTCAATATGGAGCCCGGTGGTACCCCCTGATGCAATGCAAACTCCTGTGAGGAAAAGGGGGATGCCAAGACCTGAAAAGATCTTTCCGATAAATTATTTGATCCAGGCCAAGTCTGAATCCCTGATCCCGATGTCCTGTAGGCGTTTAAGAAGTATTTTATGGGACACCATATCAAAGGCGGCACTTAAGTTCAAAAGGACCAAGGCCGCTGAGTCCCCTACATCTAGACTGCTCCTAATGGCTTCCGACACAGCCAAAAGCGCGGATTCAGTACTATGCCTGGGCCGGAAGCCATGTTGAGTAGAGTCAAATATGGCATGTTGCTCAACAAAGTTAGCCAGAATGGAATTCACATGTGCCTCCACCACTTTAGCCAGGAAAGGCAACTGGGAGATAGGTCGATAGTTGCCCGGTTCGGCAGGGTCCAAAGAAGGTTTTTTTAACAGGAGAACAACTTTTGCATCTTTCCATGCCCGTGGAACTGACGCCGACAACAACGACAGGTTAGCCAGATTCAGATCCACACCTGAAATGGAAGGATAGAGCTGGTGGAAGTGGGTAGGGGTCACTGGATCAGCCGGGGAGCCTTATTTGATTTTTAAGCATAACGCCTCAAACTCCAAAGGCGAGATGGGAGGAAGTGCTACCAAATTTAGGTTTCTGTTCCAGTTTTGCCACTGGGGAAAAAAATCTGGAGAATGGAGACCCATCTTAGACCTCAGAGAGCTAAACAAATACCTAATAAAAAACATAAAACTGTTATTTAGAAAGGTCCCATTACAGGAAATTCTGCAACTCCTGTCTTACGGAAATAGCATGAAAACATTGGTGCCAAGATCTCAATTTTCATTTCCCATACATCCAAAACACAGGAAATTTTTGAGATTCGAAGTGGCTGGCAGGGATGTATGACGTTACAACGCATGCTATTACAACGCCTACCTTTACAACGCATTTTTTACAACGCAAACACTATTACAACGCAATATTTTACAACGAATACTGTTACAACGCTAAACTAAGTAAAATACTTAAAAGTGCTTTTACAACGAAAACCATTACAACGCATACCATTACAACGCCCAAAAAAAATATTTTTTATTAAAAAGTTAAATAAAATCTGGCACGGGATGCAGGGAAATTAGGGGTTTTAGGGTGGGGAAGTGTATTAAAATGTGGAGCATAACTGAACGTAAATTAACCGAAATGCATAACCAAATGAATGCTCGAGCATTAAAATTAATACTCGAGTATTAAAATTAATACTAGAGTATTAAAAATTAATACTCCTGTTTTCGAAAACATCCGTTTTAACACATTTAAAAGTTTTCCAAAAATAACGAATAATTAAACATCAGTTCATATACATTTAAATCATGATTATATCAGAGAAAAAGTAAACGGATTAAAACAGAAGACACATACACATAGTCGCCATTTTATCCATCTCACTTCTAAAACTTGTCCTACAACACTTTCTATGAAAACAATAGCAAAAGACATGTTCCAAAATGGATGCCAAAACGGAGCAAATAAATGAAAACAATACATCTTTTAATGATTTTTTAAATTATCATTTACCACAGCATAATAAAATATACTAAAAAACACAACGAACGCTGTTTTTAAAAAAATTAATAGTGACACTGACTAAAACTTATAAATACCAGCAAGACACCATTTTGCAATCAGTTGATTATCAACTGCCAGAGAGACCAGACGCAAAAATCTGACCCTCTGACACCTAGACTGTGACCTCGACTGAGAGAACACTGCAATCCTTTGAAGAAGCATTCTTTCTTTCCAACTACTAGTAAGTCACTATTATATTTTAACACCTTGTTTTGTCCTAAGTCATGTTTTATTTCCATACAAACAGTGCTTTAAAAATAATTTTAATATTTTATAAAATGTACAATTTTTTTTCTCTGAAGTAACTTTAATATATACCCACTGAAAACATCTTTTTTTTTTGTTCCTAAAACAGAAATTTGTTTTTCTATCAAAAGCAACATATCGTTTGCCTAATTTATCTTCACCTCAACCTACTCGACTCACCTTTGCTATTGTGATGGTAAATGATTTAATATTTCCTTTTTTTAATTTTTTAATTTAAAAATATATTTTTAGCATTAGCAAAAGTGTTGTATGGTGTAGGGGTAAATAATAATTTCTTTAAAACATTGACGGTGCATCATAAAAGAAATTGTGCGATGGTGCAGGGGTAACAATTACTAATATTACTGCACTTAGGTGCAGCAGTAGAGAAAGTGTTTGATGGTGCAGGGGTAACAATTACTATTCTAAGTCCAGGAAGGTGCAGCAGTAGGGAAAGTGAGGGATGGTGTAGGGGTATCCATTACTACTCTAAGTTCATAATGGTGCAGCATTATTGAAAGTGTAGTATGTTTAGGGGTACCAATTATTTTTCTAACTCAAGTGTGGTGCTGCACCATGGAAAAGATGATATATTATGTAGTTACACTGAAATAAAATGTCAGAATTACAAACAATTTTTAACATTTTGCTTATTTCACCAACGTTGTCAAAGTTGTTTTAATTTTTTTTTTTCATTTTTACAGACAATTGGTTGTAACTTTGAGGAAAAAAACTGTTAAACAAATAACTCAAACCTCCAGCCAGCAGGCCAAAACCACAACAGCAGCCAAACCGAGATTAGAAACACCAAGAACAAAAGGTATTTTAAATTAACACTGTTATAAATCCAACAATGTAATAGTCAAACCTATTACTATTGTAACTCCAGGAAGGTGCAGCAGTAGGGAAAGTGTTGGATGGTGTTTGGGTACAATAGACTATTCTAACTCCAGGAAGGTGCAGCAGTAGGGAAAGTGTTGGATGGTGTAGGGGTACAATTTACTATTCTAACTCCAGGAAGGTGCAGCAGTAGGGAAAGTGTTGGATGGTGTAGGGGTATAATTTACTATTCTATCTCCAGGAAGGTGCAGCAGTAGGGAAAGTGTTGGATGGTGTAGGGGATAAAATTTACTATTCTAACTCCAGGAAGGTGCAGCAGTAGGGTAAGTGTTGGATGGTGTAGGGGTATAATTTACTATTCTAACTCCAGGAAGGTGCAGCAGTAGGGAAACTGTTGGATGGTGTAATACTTATATACAATGTCATGATTTCAAACATTTTTTGAAAATTTGCATTTGTCACCAACGTTGTCAAAGTGTTTATTTTTCTTTTTTTTTTTTTCTTTTTCCCAGACAATTGTTTTCAACTTTGAGGAAAAAATCTGTAAAACACATAACTCAAAACTCCAGCCAGCAGGCCAAAACCACAGCAGAAGCCTCACCAAGGAAAAAAAAAACCAAAAACAAAAGGTATTTTAAATCAACACTGTTATAAATCCATCAATATATTAATCAAAGCTTTTATTTATTTATTTAAATAAGATCCCAAAAAGCATAAAATATGGGTTGTAGTTGGAATAACTATTACTATTCTAACTCCAGGAAGGTGCAGCAGTAGGGAAAGTGTTGGATGGTGTAGGAGTATAATTTACTATTCAAACTCCAGGAAGGTGCAGCAGTAGGGAAAGTATTGGATGGTGTAGGGGTACAATAGACTATTCTAACTCCAGGATGATGCAGCAGTAGGGAAAGTGTTGGATGGTGTAGGGGTACAATTGACTATTCTAACTCCAGGAAGGTGCAGCAGTAGGGAAAGTGTTGGATGGTGTAGGGGTATAATTTACTATTCTAACTCCAGGAAGGTGCAGCAGTAGGGAAAGTGTTGGATGGTGTAGGGGTATAATTTACTATCCTAACTCCAGGAAGGTGCAGCAGTAGGGTAAGTGTTGGATGGTGTAGGGGTAAAATTTACTATTCTAACTCCAGGAAGGTGCAGCAGTAGGGACAGTGTTGGATGTTGTAGGGGTACAATTTACTATTCTAACTCCAGGTTGGTGCAGCAGTAGGGAAAGTGTTGGATGGTGTAGGGGTATAAATTTACTATTCTAACTCCAGGAAGGTGCAGCAGTAGGGAAAGTGTTGGATGGTGTAGGGGTACAATTTACTATTCTAACTCCAGGAAGGTGCAGCAGTAGGGAAAGTGTTGGATGGTGTAGGGGTATAAATTTACTATTCTCACTCCAGGAAGGTGCAGCAGTAGGGAAAGTGTTGGATGGTGTAGGGGTAACATTATAGCTAGTGTATTTATTTTTACATCCTAATTTGTTTTTCTTCTCTTCTCTTCACAGATAATGTCTACTCTTGAAGCAGCTAAATACATAAAATCGAGGAAAGGGAAAAATTTATTAAACCATGCAGGATACATATATAGTAAGGAAAGAATAAGTTTTCCTAGAAATCATTGGAGGTGTGTGCAATACTACACTACCCATTGCAGTGGCAGAGCGGTTACACTTGATAATTTAGTTGTAAAAACAACAGAACATAACCACTCTGCCTCTGCAATGGAGGTAGAAATAAGAGAAACTGTTAATGAAATGAAAGCTATTGCAAGCACCTCCAATGATTCTACAGGATCCATTTTACGAGAGGTTGCACAGCATGTCCCCAGTCATGTTGCTAGTAACATGCCTATAATTCCTAATTTGAGACGAATTATTCAAAGACAAAAGCAGGCAAGTAACATCCAATTATCTACACCACATACTTTTTCTGATATTAGAATTCCACATGATCTTTCTATTTCTTTTTCTGATGAACCTTTCCTTCTGCATGATAACCAAAACCCTCAGAAACGAATTCTTATTTTTAGTACCCCACGTAACCTAGCAAAGTTAGAAAATAGTGAAATTTGGATGATGGATGGAACGTTTAAAAGTACACCCCATCCTTTCACTCAAATTTAGACTATACATGCAAAAATTAACAATAATGTAATCCCCTTAGTATATAGTTTGCTACCTGATAAGACTTCTGCAACATACTCTGAACTTTTATCAGTTATTAAAAGTAAAACTTCTCAAAGTCCTAGGAAAATAATAATAGATTTTGAATTGAGCATGATCAATGTGATCAATAAAACGTACACGGATACCCAAATTCAGGGATGTTTTTTCCATTTTTCCCAGGCTTTTTGGCGTAAATTACAAAAAACATCCCTAGTTGCAGAATTTTCTCGTGATAGCAAACTACAGTTTGAACTAAAAAAATTAACAGCACTTTGTTTTGTTCCTCCCGATAGTGTGGATGAGTACTACACTGCTATTATAGAATCTGTTTTTTATACAAGTAATGAAGAGAAATTGGCACCCATCCTAAATTATTTCGAGGACACATGGATTGGGCACCTAAGCAGATCGGGTCGCAGGAGGAAGCCACGATTCCATGTGGAGTGGTGGAACTGCTACACGAGCTGTTTAGAGGGAGAAGCAAAAACAAATAATGCCATTGAGGGATGGCATAACTCCTTCAACCATACTATTGGCAAACCTCATCCAAATTTCTACTCTTTCTTGGAAACTTTGAAGAAGGAGCAAAGTTTTCAAGAAATAAGACTTGCCCAAACACTTGCAGGTAGTCTAAACCCACGAGTAACTGTCAAAACTAAGGAAATGTCTGAGAGACTATTGGCTATATTACAACAATTTAGGTTGTGTGTGGCTCTAGACTACCTGGAAAATCTTGCTAACATTCTTTCTTTCTAAAAATAGTTATGTACTTACTTTCCTGCTTTGCTTCAAATTTAAATATCCTTTAATTACAATTGGCATACAATTATTTTTTAAACATTTTTTCAAAATTACAAGTCGGGTCTCCTTATTTTTGTATTTACTTTCCCAATCTTCATTTTTTTCCAAACAACCAATGTATCCAAAGCAACTTTTCCATAATATTCGACCAACTTTTCAAAACTCTATTGCAAGTAAATAATCATTTGAAAACTTCCTAAATTACTACCACCCATAAAATCCAAAAAAACTCGACCTATTTAAATTTTCAAAAATCAATCCATTTTCAGAAATGCACATTGCTGCATAAACACCAAATTAATAACAATCTTATTTTTCACAAATTATGATTACGCAATTTTTTTTTTTTTTAAATGAAGATATAAATCATTTGTAATCGTTCCGAAGTTTGGAAATAAACATTTTTAATAGTAACTTTAATTACAGTTATAGTTACTTACATTTTTTTATGAACAAATACATTTTCGCGACCCGACATAGGCATACACTAATGACATGAACGTGGACATACTTTTTTTACATTTTAAACATCAATTAGTTATTCCGCAACCTCTCCTTATTCCTTTTTTACTATATATGTATCTTGTTTTAACGTTATATCTATAAATAAATGTGAAAAAGTTTCCTACCTGGACGCAGATCAGCTTCCTGCTGCTTCCTCCTCCGATGCTCTTCAAAATGGCGCCTTACGTTTACGTTGACGTTATGACGTCATCGCGTGCATCAATGTTAATAAAGGACTATTTTATTTACTATTTCAATAAATAAATGTTTAAAAATAGTAATAAATTATGTATATGTTTTCTAAAATATGTACATTATGTTATAAAAAACAATAAATCAAAAATGTTTTTTCTATGTTTTTTCAAATAAAGAAATATTTATTAAACCTTATTTGTTTACTGTTTTTTATTATTTAATTTGTTATTTAAACATGTAAAATGTAAATTATAATTTGTAAATTTACTAAATGTGTTCCTTACCTCGACTCTATTTTCTTTTTCCTTTCAAACTTGCTTTTTCTTCTCTTTTCGCTCCTTCTTTTCTTGTTCCGCGGGTTGTATCTTCTTAAGCTGCCAAAATAAATGAAGGACAATTTAGCACATAGACTTCAATGCAAAAGCGTGGGAATTTTTTTAAAGTAAGTACTATTTTCTTAGTTCTATTTTCTTTTGGTATAATTTCATGTTAAATTAATTTTTAATAACTCTATTAATATTTTAAATATAATAAAAAAAATTGTTAACATTATTCATATTTCATATTTTAATACTCCAAAAGTACTTTCTTTTTTATAATATTTTTTTTCAAAAATTACATTTTAAATATGAAGGTTAAAAATACTCAAGTATTAATCATTCATAATACTACTCATTTATTATTCTATTTTTTTTATTTTTTTTATTTTATAAATACTCTTTCATAGTTAAAAAATACTCAAGTATTAATCTTTTATAATACTACTCATATATTTTAATTTTTCAAAATTAATTAAATAATTTATACACAATAATTACTCTTTCATATTTTTACAATATAGTATTTAATATAAATAATAAAATAATAATTAATTAATTTTTAAATACTCCAAAAGTACTCTTTCTTTTTTTAAATATTTTTTTTATTAATTACATTCTTAATAAGAAATATAAAAATACTCAAGTATTAATCTCTCCTAATACTACTCTTTTTTTTAACTTTTTTAATTTACTAAATTATAATAAAAAAATACTCTTTCATATTTTATAAATACTCAAGTATTAATCTTTTATTATACTACTCATATTTTTAATTTTTTCTAAATTATTAAAATACTCTTTCTTTTTTTTAAAATATAGTATTTTATATGTATAATAAAATATTAATTAATTATTTTTTAAATAAAACAAAAAATTACATTTTAAATAAGAAAGATAAAAATACTCAAGTATTAATCTCTCATAATACTACTCATTTATTATACTTTTTTAATTTATTTAATTATACTTAAAAAATACTCTTTCATATTTTATAAATACTCTAGTATTAATTTTTTATTATACTACTCATATTTTTAAATTTTTCTTAAATATTAAATAATTTATACTCAATAATTACTCTCATATTTTTCAAATATAGTATTTAATATAAATATTAAAATATTAATTAATTATTTTTCAAACATCATTTTTCTAAAAAATAAAAAAAAATTCAAAATGCGTTGTAATGGTATATGCGTTGTAAATGTACTTACCATATAAAAGCATGCGTTGTAAATGTGTCACGTTCCGCTGTGGCTCCTGTAGATCCGAATGAAGCACAAGGGTTCCACCTCCCGACGTACCTGGCTCTGGTTATAGAGACACAGAATGCCAGGGCAATCAGGCGAGGGAAAGGACTAAAACGGGGACCGTGGGAATCGGGAGTCCTGCAAAGAAAGAACATAGGATATAACCACAAGGTAAACTACTCTCAGTTAGGTCTCACTAAGTGTAGCTGCCAAATGTGTCACTTCATGCATACCATGGCCCCTTAGGGACGAAGCCCTCCCTTCAGACTCGAGAGGACCAGCCCCCTCCAACACTCGCAAGATCTAACAGACCTTCTTCCCCTTTGTTCCCCTGTCGGTTCCCCCTGTGGCGCTACTGAGCGCTTCTGAAATAATATACAAGTGCCCTAATCCCAAAGTCACTAATCCTGCATTGACCTCATGTATAGAATTAGCGCTTGCTGTGCCCTTGCCTGCATGAAAGGGAAGAGTTAACCAAATGTCTCGTATTCCGGGTTCCCTTCCTCCTCCTCTCTGGCAACGAGAAACAGTCCCGAACAGAGCCGACCCCTCCCTAGGTCCCGAGATACCTGTTTCCTTTGTCGGAATCTCACAGCGTCTTCCTCCACTCCTGAGGGGAATAGAACCGCTCCGTACCTAGTTCAGTCCTGGGGTCTAGAAACGCGGCGACGCTTACGTCAGCGTCCCGCGTGGGGTTTCGTGAAGCCGGAACTGGCTTCCCTGATCCGAGTACCTCGTTCTGTCCTGAGGTCTTGAGACGCGGCGACGCTTACGTCAGCGTCCCGCGTGGGGGTTCGTGAAGCCGGAACTGGCTTCCCTGATACGTGTACCTCGCGGCGGCACTCCGCCACAACCCGGCACTCTCCGAACTCGATAACAGACGCGAACACACGCGTCTTCCTCCTTCTCTGCTGGGCGTCTTCTCCAGCACCAACCACCTTCCAGTATTACGCGCCTCGATTGGCTTGCAACGCGCGTATTTACCCCTTCTGGTCACGCCTCCATACAGCCGGGGATTCTGGGGGATGTAGTCCTCCTCTGGCTGTACCTTCGGTAGGCGCCCTAGATCCACGCCTGACAAAATGCATGCGTTGTAAAAGCTTTAGCGTTGTAAAAAATGCGTTGTAATAGCATTGTGTTGTAAAAGTTGCGTTGTAAAGGTTGTTTCCCGGCTGGCAGCCATTACTAATTTAAAGTTCTCCCCTTTGGCCTACAATCAGTTCCTTGCATCTTGACAAAATGTCTTATTTGTGATAAGAAGGCCATCAAGTACTTCCCTATATCAATGACTGGCTGATAAGAACAAGTTACTTACCTTCGGTAACACCTTATCTTGCAGAGACCATATCTAGCTGCAGATTCCTTACTTGTGGATTCCTTAGGAGTCAGACTGGAGCTAGAAGATTTCACAAGAAGGGCCCCTGCGTGCCGGTAGGTGGCATCGATCAGCTCTGCGTCCATCGTCTGTGTAGTTTCTGCCAGAATGACATTGCAGTACCTATATAGGCGCCCCCAGGTGCTTGGACGTTAGTTTCTTTTTTGCAAATTTCGACGCCAGATGCGCAGAGCCATGAAGTGCACTGACACTGGTGTATCCAAACTAGGACCCAGAAAGGGATCAGCCCTTACCCTATAAATGTTTCCAGAGAGCGGGGAGGATGGGTGGGTTAGTAAGGAATCTGTGTCTAAATATAGTCTATACCAGATAAGGCTTTACAGAAGGTAAGTAACTTGTTCATCTGATAGAGACTTCTAGCTGCAAATTCCTTACCTTTGAATAGATACCCAAGGAATACCATCCCCGGAGGATGGTCTGCAGACAAACTTAAACTAGGAATGGAGGAAGTGCCAATACCTGTGAACCTAACTGTCCTGGTAGTAATGTTAAGTAAACATATGCAGGGTTGCCCACGTTGCTGGCGGACATATATCCTGGAACCGAACTCTGCATGCTAATGCAGTGGTCACAGCTTTAGATCTGGGGGAATGAGCTTGTAAGCTTTCAGGAGGCTGCTTGTGTGCCAATGTGTAGCAGGCCTTGATGCAGAGTACAATCCATCAAGAGATGGTAAGCTTCTGCACGGCTTGATACTTCTTTGCGCCAACAAAAAGAGTTGGTCGTTCAGCCGGAACTCGTGTGCCATCAAGGTAGAACGACAATGCTTTTTTTGGGTCCACATGGTCAAGTCGCTCCTCTTCTATGGAAGGATGTGAAGGAGCATAAAAGGTGGGTGACTGACAGATTGGCCCACATTAAATGGTGTGACCACTTTTGGCAACAAAGAGGCCCTAGTGCGCTGGACCAGTATGTCATGGTAAACCAAGAAAAAGGGAGGCTTGGATGACAAACCCTCTATCTGGGAAGATGTAGTTGCCACAAGAAAGGCTGTTTTAATCGTGAGCAGCCAGAGGGGACAGTTGTGAAGAGGCTCGAAAGGAGCACACATCAATAATGTGAGGACTTAATTAAGCACCCACTGAGGCATAATAAAAGGAGAAGGTGGTGGGACATGTGTACAAGGCCCTTCAGAAATCTATTTACAGTAGGGGACTTAAATACAGAGGGTTGGTCGGACCTCCGCAAGAATGCAGACAGAGCAGAGAGGTAACCCTTCAGAGTACCCAAAGCAGAGCCCTGTTAGGCAAGGGTAAGAATAAAAAGCAAAATATCAGAAAGGGAAGCTGAAAGTTGGTCAATAGAGTCTCTATACAATATGATGCACATTGTTTCCAATGGCAGGCACATACCGTCTTGGTGAAGGGATGCCTGGCTGCCAGAATAAAATTGCAGACTCCGGGAGGAAGGTTGAAAGCTATCAACTGCTGCCACTCAATCTCCGCACAAGAAGGCGGAGAGTTGACAGGTTCGGGTCGAGGACCCTGCTGCGACAGATGATCCACCGAAAGGGGAAGCCTGTTCGGAAGATTGATGGCCATGCGCCGTAGTTCAGGATTCCAGTCTGTCCGTGCCCAGTCCGGAGCCACAAGGATGACTTGGGCTCAGTTGTTCCTGATCTGCAAATCCTTCACAGTCCCCTCCGATACCTGGACCATGTTGGAGAGATTCCGCTGATGCTACACCCACTGGAACTTCAGGTCCCACTGCAGAGCCTGCATATGCCATCTGGCATGTGTGACCAGCAGGATACAGGAGGCCTTGAGCCGCCGTAGCCTCAGAATCAGTCTCACCAAAATCCAGGATAGTGGCTGAAACATTGAAATCATAATCTGAATACCCTTGTCTCGCCACTCAGGAGGATAAGCCTGAAACGGCACCGTCCCCAGAACAGCCTCGATGAAAGGGCGTGTTGCAGGGATTCTGCTTATGCACAGAACTATGCGCAGGAACCCAGGCCCTCAGTGAATTGTGGTGTACCAAAAACTCACCTCAGAACCCAGAACCCCTTATCCGGCCAGCATCAGTGTCCCATTTGTTATCCGAGGTTTAGCTCGGCGGTCCCAATGTATAGACAACCCAGAACAAGCGACTTAAAATATTTCTCAGGAATGGTGGGAATCAGAAATACCTTCTCGTAATTATTCTCGTACCAGTCCACAACAGAATAAACAGAGACACGGTAAAAGTTTAAAGAGTTTATTTTATAAACCTTGTGTCCTAAGATGCAGCAGTTTGGCTAACATTAGCAGACAAACGATTAAAATCAAAACCATCAGCATAGTTACAATACCATAGAGAATGAAAGGAGTAATCATACTAAAATGACAGTGGATCTAAGCCACCTTCCTTTCTCTAACACACTAATAGTATTATTAGACTAATAGAAGGTCTCTAGGCTTGAATGGGGAACCCCATACCGTAAAGATCAGCTCAGAGAGTTCACATCACAGGATCAGCTATGCTCTGCTCCTAGGAACGCTCTTCTTCCGAATGTGGTGAAAACATGAAACACTGCAATATTAAAAGCACTCGACTTTCA
Organism: Triturus cristatus; assembly: GCF_964204655.1. Taxonomy (NCBI): domain Eukaryota; kingdom Metazoa; phylum Chordata; class Amphibia; order Caudata; family Salamandridae; genus Triturus; species Triturus cristatus. The sequence continues at coordinate 994,894,108 of NC_140580.1, forward strand.
GGTATTTGCAGCTGCGTGCGTGTTATGGCTAAACTAGTGGGCCGATCAACCTGAACTCAACAACATGCACCGTCTAGCGACCCAGACTGTTTCTTTTACACTGTGTACAGACCAAGGTCGCTGCTCACTGTTTGGGATGTTAACAACAGACAGTTCTCATGTGAAGCAAAGTCGAGTAAGCATTTCTCAATTTAATAACATGTGACTACAGTGTCGTGTGCAAAAGCAGCAAAAGCGGCAAGATGGCTTTCTAACATCTAACACGGTTATGCTAACTTAGCATTGTACATATGTAGATAACGATCTTCACTACACCCCCCCTTGATCGGACCACTAACCAGTAGGGGCGCACTTGCAAGAACGCAGAGTTCAAGTTTGATAGAACGGAACCAAGGGCATGAACCATAAGTCCATATAAGGGAAATGAAAAAGTTCGAAGAAAAAAAAACACAGAAAAAAGTTAAAACGGAGTAAAAAAAAAACCCATGTAGAGGATAAAAAAAAACATAATTGAAGGACGTAGGACGAAATGAAAGTACAAAAGTCAATCCAGCAATGTATAGGCACAATAAGTTGCAACAGCTTCCAAGAGGAAATCATTGGAACGTTCCGCAAAATTATCTGCCATCCAGTTCAGGACGGGGAAGGAACATACATGCCCCTCAACCACCGGAGCCTCCAGCACCTGACGAGGACAACTGGCGTGTTCTTCAAGATAACTTCTTGCTAAGAAGTCAATCGCAGCCGTTCCGATGTCCCAATTCCCAAGGACTCCATGTGCTGCTCCACAGGCCATAATCCCGACGCCAGAACAGTCCAACTCATGAGCCACTAAGGGGCTCATTAGCCAATCATAATCCGGGACAGGAGACACCGAGTTCGACAGACACAAATCCAGAGCCCATTGGAACGGACAATCTAGGCAATGAAAGACTGGCTGCACACAAGTAAAGTAGGGAAGTCAGAAGGACAATCCATAGGCTATACTTAGAGTCGCCAGTGGTAAAGTGCCATAGTATTCAAGCATCCGGTTACGAAGATGGAGCAGCCGGGACACGTTGTCGTGTGACGCAAGTCGTGCATCCATAGCGCAGGGCGCAGATCAACAACAGTATTCCAGCTATGAGGGCGAGAAGCAAAGGGAGACCTCCGAAGACGCTGGAAAAAATAGAATGAAAAAAGGCCGGGATCACACCAAAAATAGTTTGAAAAGAGGTCACGAGGCCGGAGCCCACAAGTTTAAAAAAATGAGTCATGCCACTTGTTGACGAGGCATTAAAGATAGTCTGAATCAGGGTCCCAAAATGAATTGGGAGATCAGTATTCAAAAGCGCTTGCACCTCAGTGCGGGTGTTTGCTACGTGAAGGACAAATGTTTCCCGGGATGAAGTCAACGCGACTTCTTTTTGAGACAATAGAGCCCTTATTCTGCTCATCTTGTTGAACTCTGCTTTCAAGGTTGGAATGGAAGGCCAGATGGATACATCGAGCCAGCCATGCGGGGGTGGGACAAGGACGTTATTACAGCAAACTACTCGCTGTGATACGGTCCCTATGTAGGGAATTCCCACTAACATCCCACAGCAAGCTTCATTATTTAACAGCAAATAACTACCGTTAGCAAGCAGCGTAAAAGATGGAGTTATAACTGGCACAGGAATCTCTTTCAGGACGCAAGCTAAATTAGGGGCGTGCACATTACATGCACCATGCAATTGAATGTGCCTACACACAACAGAATGATCCTTGCCGTCTCTCACACATCTGTATGTGAATATGAGTGACCAAACTTCGTGCAGGAAGGCGGTACCAAGTTGTTCATATCTGCCTAGCGCATAATGTTTCATGCACGAACTAAACTTAAACAGGGGGAACGGTAACGTGATCAACCCATGTACAAGCCACACAGCAGAATTCAATTCAGCAACAGAGAAAGGCAAAAGTTCTAACTTTTCAATGTGTAGTAATGAATATGTAGCATCTTTCATGGACATGAATTGTTGTTTCGCAGTTAAATTAAAAGGAAGGAACAAAGATGAAGTATTCATGTAATCCCAAGGGACTTTCCATGCCTTTAAAGTTTGCAACGTCCATGCAAACTGCATAATAGATCGCAACTGATTTTGACCATGATACAAGACAGACAAATCATCCTGCACAATGTCTACCACAGATGATACAATATTATCTAAGGTATGAATTCTAGAAGAGAGGGTGTTAATACTATTATCTATTACAGCCAGCACCTTTTCCATATTGGCTTGATCAATAGCACGTAATCTGGATGCAGCCTCAATTTGTGAAAACTTCCAAACTTCGTTATAAACAGCATACACCCATCGTTTGGGCCTGCCAACAGCAGGACCCTTAACAAAATCATTCAAATCTATTTTGTCATTTAATCGTGCTAAATTAAGCTTAACAGACGCTAAAGTGGAATGTTGCAGCCAAGACTGGCATAACTTCCCTACTGAGTAGGTAGTTACAGTGTGAGAAGATTCAAAACGGGGGTCTACACGAACCTGTGTATACCCCTGCTTGAGATCCAGAAACCGATGTTGACAGGAGTCTGAACTCGTTTGCCACACCAACCACCCTTCCGGATTCAATTCAGAAATATTGAAGGACGTGTTGGAAACCTGTGTCTGCAACATAGCAAGTGATAGATCCGTATGATTACCCCAATTGGGATAAGCACCCAGACCCGGAACGGAGGGAGAATTTAATTTTTTAGAAGTAGCCAATCCAAAACAGGTTGTCTGAAAAATGGATGAATTTAAAAATAACATGTGATTCGGGATAAGACAGGCACGATGCAAAGCTTCTGTACCCTGTACTTGCCATCGTTTGGAGCCCCAAACCGATTTAAGATCGACTGTAGCTTTCCACAGATCATACCCGCCAATTGCCAACTCGTCTATAAAGGACTTGGAATACAACAATTTGGTGTGTGTCAGTCTAACTTTAGAAGCAGACTCAGGCGCAACCTTAAAATAAAAAGAGGACGGATTAGACACACTAAAATCAGAAAAATAAGTGAACTTTTCCACTAACGTGGCAGAGCTGCCCATCCTAGGGGCGGGGCAGTGTTCCCATTGTGTATAATTTACAAAATTTCTAAACGTATTTGCTTTGTGAAGGAAATGCGTGCCATAATGTTGATAACAAAATTGTTCATCATAATTAGCAGTATCTAAATACAAATCCTCAGCATCAAACGCAGCATAATATTTCAAATCAGAAAACAGTGCTTCTATGGCCTGAACATCCCAGTCATCTGAGTGAATGTTCTGCTTAACGACATCACCCATAGAAACACGAAATACATTTGGCACATTAATTACTTCAGTGGGGCCATGAATTTGAAATTTTACGGCATCCCAAGCGATCCCATCACGTACAGGCCAGGCAGTAATGTTCACAAAAGTCTGGTCCCTCTTCATAATGTGTGATGAGGAGTGGGGGGCCAAAGTTCCATTAATTAGTCGAATCGTAGACCTTTCATTCAGGTAGTGTCTATTAATAAGTCTAAAAAACACTACCACAAAGCCAATGGACATAAACAAAAAAACACATATGAGCACCAACCAAATGTAAGTCCAAGGGGGTATTAAAAAATGTCTTTTGAACCAAGCCACAAAAATTGAAACTTTGGACGGGGCAATGGAAGTCATTGAACGGGAATCAAAAGAGTCTTGTGAGAGGGCAACTGTGGTGGATTGTAAAACAGGCAAGGTAACATCCGCAGGATAAGCATACTCAACTTCTTCAAGTACACCACTAGGCATTTGTGGCAACAAGGGGCCAGTAACGGCATGCATCTCGATGGCAACATCAGGCACTGTGTCAGAAGCTGGGGCCACAACAGAATTTCTCAGCATCGAAGGGCAGGAAACCGCCGGAGTCATACTAAGAAGAATCGGCCACTCGCTGTAGTTTGACATTGTCAATCGAAATGTACCTGTTATCCTTTCGACCAGGAAGTGGAGGTAAAATGACTGTTCTAGTACCCTGCACTCCAAGCACTGGAACCGGTGCACGATAAGAGGGGCCGAACTCCTTCTTGTTCTCCACCTTCTCACGGCCCAGATCACCAACTCGAGGTAGCAAGCCGACTACCGGGATCTGAAGTTCAGCATCAGATGAGGAGGGTACGTGTTCCTTCGCTAGACTGTTTCTGGCTTCTTGAAGATTCTGCAATACAGCACAGTGTTCATCTACGTCAAAGGGTGCGGCTGGCGCCACCATGTCTAGACCATCAAAGTCTGGAACAAACATTCGTACACCAAAGAGCATCATGTATGGGGTCCGCCCACCCAGAGACCTTCTAGGGAGATTATTAAGTGCACGTTGTACGTCATACAAGTGGGCTAGCCAGTTCCGGCCAGTACCCAAAACTCTGGCTGTCAAAGATTGCTTTAAGTCAAGGTTCATTCGCTCCGCTACACTATTACCCTCAGGCCGGTATGGAGACGAAAATTTGACTTGGACCCCCAAATTTCTCATGGCCTCTTTGTACGCCTTAGAGGCGAACGCCGGGCCCTGATCAGAATGAAAGGTACCACTTGCAAAACTCCCAACAAAGACACGCAAATCTTTTATGACAGTGCGAGAATCAGCACTCCTTTGTGGCCACACCCACAGAAAACATGTGCACGAATCAACTGCAACCAAGATGTATTTGTACGCAGTATCAGAGGTAAAAGGACCGCAGTGATCTAAATAAACACAACCCAATGGTTTATTAGATATGTACAACTGAGTTTGTGGTGGGCGCGCCGCAGTCGAAGGTTTAATCTGCTGGCAAATGTCACAATTAAGAACATAAGCTCTGGCTTGTTTATACAAACCGCACCACCAGTAACGTTGTAGTAACAGAGATACAGTAGCTGCAACTCCGGCATGCGCGGACGCCATGCCCTCGTGAGCCGCTAATATCAAAGAAGGTCTGCAATCCGCGTTGGGAATCAATCTGTCACCAACGTCATTAATCCTCACTAATGGGACTTTATCAGGACTTAAGCGATAATGGTAACGAGCAGGGAAACCTCTCAGTGGCTTAGTTCCCTGCTCTGTAGCAGCAATAGCTGCCAAGATGTCATCATCGATCTTACTTTTGGATCTTGTAACTGCTGCTACTACGTATGTCGCCACTGCTGTTTTTGCTGCCTCCTCAGCTAGGCTGTTTCCGACAGCATGGACACAAACTCGTTGGTGACCAAGAGTGTGAATTACATTCACGAGAGGCAGACGTTCTTTAAGATCTGCCACTCGAACCCAAAGCAGTTTATGCTTAATCGTGCTACCTTTGGAATCATGCTAGTTATTCTGTTACCAAAAATGTAGATTGTCGTTGTAAGATTGAACACAATAAAAGGAGTCACTCATTATAAGGGTAGTGACTCGGGGATCAGCAAACTCTAGCGCTAGCACCAGAGCACGAAGCTCCGCCAACTGTGCGGTACAATCACCCAATGAATGCGTATGCACGACATCGGACTGGAAGTCACCATTTACGAAAGTACCGACTACAATTGCGCAAGCCGCTGAATAGGCGTGCTTTGATCCAGTTGCGGGTTGCGCAGAACCGTCAGTGTATATGACACAATGGTAATCCTCGAGCGGGCGCAAGGACAGAGGAGCCGGATGAACAAATTCATACTGCAAAAACTCCTGAGTCTGAAGTGCCGCGTCAAAGATAAAAGTGACGTCCGGCGAGGTCAAGGAAGTGGCCCATTGTATCCACCTTGGATGCAAAGCTTTAGAATTCGGTACACTTGCTTTCGTCACCGCCTCAAGGGCAGGATAGGGTGTTACCACCAACATGCGTTTTCCCTGCGACAGCGCTCGTTCTTTCAGAATCGCCATCTGCACCGCCGTCAGAACTTTCTCGACAGCGGAAAAACGCAGTTTAGCTGAAGTGTACAAGTGAGATTTGTAAGCAATGGGGACGGTGTCGCCCTCATTGAACGTTAAGTATGTGAAACCAACTGCGCCGGGCACTATTCTTATGACCAGGTTAGTGTGGTTATCACGCGTCAGTAAGTACTTAGAAGCAAGAAGATCAGCTTGCAATAACTGCAATATAGCTGAATGCTCTGGCAGCCAACAAGATTTGGAAAAAGTAGGTTGTACCAAGGCGTAAAGCGGCTTGATACGCTGGGCATAATCCGGGATGCAAATTCGACCGGAATTCAAAAAACCCAGCAAAGATTGTAATTTCTTCAGTGAAGTAGGAGCACGGAGGCATGCGCACTTCTCAAGAAAGTGCGGAGCCAATCCTCGACCTTCATTGTTGAGTTCGTACCCCAAGAACAAAACTGTATATTCCGCAATGTGTGACTTCGCAAAGTTGAATTTGTAACCGAAGTCTGCAAACAAAACAATAATGCGATCAACGCGACGGAGATGCGGGTCCAACTCGTCATCTGTGAGATAAATGTCATCTACATACAAGTACGCATCAGGGTCTATACCCTCCAAGAGGGAGACCACGCGAGCGGCAAAGACTCCCGTGCTGTTCTTATAGCCCATTGACAATCTTTTGAATTGTTTTTGTTTGCCACCGGAGGTGAACGCCGTCCACTCACTACCAAGAGAGGACAGGTTATGGCTGTAAAAGCCATTAGAAATGTCAAGTGTGGTTTTAAACCTTTTTCTCACGAGACTATCGACGAGAGCCGAACTGTGGGTGTTCTGTACTGCACAGGTCCGGCAATGAGAGTTTAAGTGCCGGTAATCCAAAACTAGGCGGTACGACCCGTCAGGCTTTGTCACAGTGAATAAGGGATTATTCATAGGTGACACACATGTTTCGATTACTCCTTGATATTCCAATTGTTCAAGGATCGACGCGATGTGAGGTCTAGCTTCGCGACGCATGGTGTATTGGGGTTGAGGTTGGGGCGTAGTCCGCAACGGAATCTCATGGCCGGGAGACATTTTATCCCAGCCAACCTGATTTCGATATAACGCAGGTGCTTGCACCTGAGCCCATTCCCCGGCATACATTTTAGCTAGGACCTTAGGCACTGTTTGCGCAAAGGACGGGAGGATTACCTCCTCCCCTCTAGGAGCATCTAAAACGAAAGCCGGGGGCCAATCTGCCTCCGCCACCAGAATATCATAGGTAGTGGTCAGATTATCCCAAAAAAAACCTTGAATTGTACGTTGTATGTCACCTTCAATGTGAATCACTATATTATATAGTCTATCAGGGGGAGACACCCGAGTGTCAGCAGTTTCAATATTCACAAATATATCAGTTGCTGTCGCCACCAGATATGGACGCAGTGCTTGTCGCACTACTGTAACTTCCGCCGCGCTGTCTAGCAGCGTTAGCGCCCATGTCAGGTTCTGAAGCTGCGTCCGTACCATCTGAGGCATACCTCGCTGTCAGTGCAGCATCTTTCTTCTTCTGAAACGGGGGTCTTTGACGTGCAGAGTCCTCCTGCTTGCCTTTTCCGTCAGTCTGTCGGGATTGCTCACATGCTTGTAGGGCACCCCGACTTTTGCCACCCCCTCCGCCACCGGACTTTGAAGCCGATGTTTCCTGTGAAGAACGAGGAGAACGTTGTTCAGAAACCTGAAATCGATCCGGTGACTTAATAGTAGCACTATCCCGCAGATCATAAATGCGTTCACTACCTGACTGTACTGGAGAGGCAGGACGAGACCCCTGTTTCTGTTGCTGCTTCTCCTGTTTTTTTCGCCCGCCAACTTTGTTTTGGAAAATTAGGGCGTTCGTCCTTACCAGACGAGTTTGCCTTTGTCTGCTGCATTAAATCAGGATTCTTCACAGTTGGTTTAACACCTAAGGCGCTACGACCAACTTGTTTATAGGCGTTCGCGATAATTTTCGCGAATTCCCTCGGCTTGCCGTCTTCGTTCACCGCGTCCAATTTATTAAGCACTTGGAATTGCATAGCATCTCCTTTGAGGTTGCCCAGTATCATGATATTAACCACTTTGAACACACCGACAAGCCGCATTCCCAATTCCACGGCAGCCTCCGCACCGTGATTCTCCTGAACACGTTTAATAACGGAGGGCAGTACCGATAGAGACGGAGTGCCAAAGCACTTCGAGTACGTCGCAGCAAAGAATTTACCCCAGTTCTCACAATCGGCCATATCTGGGACTAAGTCTTTCGGCAAAGTAATGGTAAGGATCCTGTGTTTCTCCACAGGAGTCGTGTGCGGATAAACCGCTTCCAATTGGTCAAATTTCTCAGCAAGCCAATAAGGGAAATCATCCCTATGTTGGGGTCGCTTGCCCACAACCGAATTAACCATAACAGGACTAATAACCACCGCGTGGTGGTCCGTCGGTTGTCCCGCAACAAGAGTAGCGACCACCTGCACGTTGCGTGACACGTACTGCACTAAAGCCCTATGTACTGTAATAAGGGCAGTGTGAAGTACACGCAACTCAGCCACCGTTACCTGTAGATAGCAGGGATGAGGCGTATATCCGGCTAGTACCGGCCATGTGGCCCCTGCAATCGACAGAGGGCCCATTCTCGCCGGTATAACCCCATGGGGAAGGGCGCCATTAAACCAAATGCTATGCTGCCAGGCAGAAATAGGAATTTCCTGAGTCCTATATGGCGTATAGTTGGCTGGTAGCTGCGTGGCAGTATAGGTGTGGAACGTATCATCGTCTTCACTCACCGCCGGCAAAGTAACCCAAGAGTAGAACAACTCAAACGGAAACAACGCATCGGCACTTACCACAAAAATCACAGCCATACCATCGTCCGGCACCCCATACTGTGCCAGCTGACGTTTCAGGGGTGCCCGGCTATGAGCCGGAATATCGACCCCCATTAGGACACTAACAGTAAATCTACAGTATATCAGTAGCACTAGGGTTCGGATTAAATAACCTTTTTAATGATCAAGCTTGAAAGAACCTATATAGTCAAAACACAGGTAGGTTAAACCGTCACTCCCGTTATCTGGAAACCAGAGTGAGGGTGTTGTGGACTAATACAAGCACTACTAAGGCGTCTCAAATCAATAGACCAAACGTTAGGTGCGCCATGTTGCAGGGATTCTGCTTATGCGCAGAACTATGCGCAGGAACCCAGGCCCTCAGTGAATTGTGGTGTACCAAAAACTCACCTCAGAACTCAGAACCCCTTATCCGGCCAGCATCAGTGTCCCATTCGTTATCCAAGGTTTAGCTCGGCGGTCCCAATGTATAGACAACCCAGAACAAGCGACTTAGTATATTTCTCAGGAATGGTGAGAATCAGAAATACCTTTTCATAATTATTCTCGTACCAGTCCACAACAGAATAAACAGAGACACGGTAAAAGTTTAAAGAGTTTATTTTATAAACCTCGTGTCCTAAGATGCAGCAGTTTGGCTAACATTAGCAGACAAACGATTAAAATCAAAACCATCAGCATAGTTACAATACCATAGAAGATGAAAGGAGTAATCATACTAAAATGACAGTGGATCTAAGCCACCTTCCTTTCTCTAACACACTAATAGTATTATTAGACTAATAGAAGGTTTCTAGGCTTGAATGGGGAACCCCATACCGTAAAGATCAGCTCAGAGAGTTCACATCACAGGATCAGCTATGCTCTGCTCCTAGGAACGCTCTTCTTCCGAATGTGCTGAAAACATGTAACACTGCAATATTAAAAGCACTCGACTTTCAGGTATTTGCAGCTGCGTGCGTGTTATGGCTAAACTAGTGGGCCGATCAACCTGAACTCAACAACATGCACCGTCTAGCGACCCAGACTGTTTCTTTTACACTGTGTACAGACCAAGGTCGCTGCTCACTGTTTGGGATGTTAACAACAGACAGTTCTCATGTGAAGCAAAGTCGAGTAAGCATTTCTCAATTTAATAACATGTGACTACAGTGTCGTGTGCAAAAGCAGCAAAAGCGGCAAGATGGCTTTCTAACATCTAACGCGGTTATGCTAACTTAGCATTGTACATATGTAGATAACGATCTTCACTACAGGCGCATCTGAGAGGGAGTCAGGTGTGACTTCTGCACGCTGATAGTAAACCCCAGGGAATGCAGGAGGTCCGTTGTGGCCTGGAGGTGGGAGATAACAGTTTGGGATGAGCCCACCTTCAACAGCCAGTTGTCGTGTAAGGGGAAGAATGACACCCCCAGTGCTTAATTTGAGCTGGTGGCTGCCATTGGGTGCCACTAGCACATATTTTCGGGGACCGGCACTCATTTTTCTGCATCATATATTTCACTAGAGCAACACTGAGAAAAACAAAGACTGAAAAGCCATCACAACGGGAGAAAGATTTTCGGCGTACCAACTTTTAATTGCACACCTCTGGCTTCTGAGCAGAACTACTGGGACTCAAACTCTTTCTTTTACAAATTAAGCACTGGACACCCCTAATCTGCGCAGATGAGCTGCAACCACCGCCATCACTTTTGTGAACCCTGAGGGGGTGCTGGTAAGGCCAAAAGCGAGCACAGTGAACTGAAAGTGCTTGTGGCCTACCATGAACTGCAGATAATGCCCGTGGGCAGGCACGACGGTGATATGGAAACAAGAATCCTGCATGTCCAATGCCTCTATCCAATGTTCTGGATCAACCTGATCTTGTGTGAGCCTCTTGGATTTCTCCCTTTGTAGAAGAGGTTGAGGGCTCAGAGGTCTAGGATAGGAAGAAGGCCCTTGACCTTTTTGGGGACCAGAAAGTAGCGGGAATAACAACCACAGCCTATTTCTGTCCCTGGAACCTCCTTTGTGGCTCCCTAGGCCAAGAGAGCCATGACTTCCTCACGAAGCAAGGACAAATGATCCTCCATCAGCCCGTCTTAAGATGAAAAAATGGTGTGAGGGGCAGTCTCGTAGAGGAGGAAGTAGCCCCTTCAGCCGATCTGCTGAACCCACCTGTCTGATGTTATGGACTGCCAGTGGTGGAGGTGGTGGCAGATCCTGCCACCAACTGGATGCCCATGATCTAAAAGGGTAAGATTAGGAAGGTTTGGACGCTACAGCTGCCAGGAGAGTGGTGGTTGGACCAGACCGCTGGCTACTGGATAGGAACCGTGCCCTCTTCCACACTGGCTGGGAAGCTTGCGCGGCTCGGTGGCTGAAATAGGGTTAGCGTGGTTGAAATCCATTTCCATAGCCAAGAAAGGAGCAAAAGGCAGACTGGGGATGACGTGGAGCGGCCAAGAGGCCTAAGGACTTAGCCGTAGTGCAGAGCCTGCCTTGTCTCCAAAGAGACAAGTGCCATCGAAGGGAATGTCCATAAGGAAAGCTTGGAAATCTAGTCTGCCTCAGAAAGGCATGGCGCCTCAAGGCCACCATCAAGGAAACCGCCCTGCCTAGTGAGGCTGTTGAGTCCAGACCACAGGGGATCGTGAACTTTGCAGCATCTCTCCCGTCTGTAATGGTTTGGCAGAGGATGACCCTTGCCTCCTAAGGGACCTTGGGCACCACTTGTGCAACTGTACCCCACAGCATGTGGGAATAGAGGCCCAATATGCATAAGATGTTCACGGACCGCAATGCCAGGATGGCAGAAGAAAACATTTTCTTCCCCAAAAAGTCCAGCTTCTTGTATTCCCTGTCCCTCTCCGGGGTAGGGTGTTGGGTGAAGAGGTTTGGGTCCCCAGGAGCGGGGCAGTGGCAAAGGTTTAAAGTTCTACTCACAGGAGCCCTTGTGTGGGGCTTGGACCAGGTTTTCAGAAGGACGTCGGTGAGGGCCTCATTGAATGGGAGTAGGGGTTATGAGGAGGAGAATCTTAGTTGCAGCACTGCAGTCTAGAGATTAGTCTCCACCGAGGGCAGCTGAAGGTCAAGGACGTCATCTACTCTTCACACCACCACAGACTAAGAAGCTCCTTCCTCCATTGCCACAGTGAGGGGAGAAAGCGTGCCCCGATTTGGAGAGGTATCCAGTCCACTGCCATCAACCATTTTCTCACACCAGTACATTTGGGGCTTATGTGGCTGGTGTTCTAGCGGTCCAGCGACCCCTTCCACTCTTCTCCAAATGGCCTAGGCAGTAGGAATAGGGCTCAGGATCTGATCTAGTACCCAAAGGTCCTGCCGGTTCAGAGTTAGGCGACGCCACTTCAGCTCTGTATCGGAAACGGGGATAATAATGGGGCTGTTGGCGCCGGCGGCACTGAAAGCATTGGCATTGGGACCAGCATCAGGGAAAGTCAAAGTGGTACAACCGGTGCCGATCAGGATCCATTATCGGATTCACAGGCCCACTGAAGCCAAAGAGGGAGCTGCCGATGGGGAACCAGATGGGCCCGCTGACCCTGGTGGGGATCGCACAAATATGAGTCACAGGGCCTCATAAACCTCTTTAAGTTGGGTGGGGGTCACTCCGTCTCCTGGATATTTGGGGAGACACGGAGCCGACCCAGGCACCGGATCCGAAGAACCAAGGCTCGAAGGCTGATCCTCCTAGGTCGCGTCGGCCAATGGATGAGAAATTGAAGAGTGCTTCAACTTTTTACTCTTCTTCTTGTGCCTCTTACCTGAATGTCCCAATGACCAGAATGGGAAGAGGACGACTTTGGACTCTGTGAACAAGTCGAGGCCTTCCTCTCGATCAGGACATTGACTATTGCGGAGTCGCATGACGGGCCACTAGCAGCTTCAGGGACCGTGTTCTCAAAGCCTTCGGAGCCATGGCCTGGCAATAGCAGCACAACTTGGTGCTGTGGTCACGCCCCAGGCACACCTGACAGACAGAAGGTGAAGATCCGTCACCAACATCGCCCGATGATAGGCTCCGCAGGGCTAAAAACCTGTCCAACATGATGACATCTTTGACACACTAGGAGGAAACCTCAAAAAACAGTTGACAAAAAGTCTCATAATTCCTGTCAAAAATGACAGAGGGGAAGCTCTTCTCCAGATCAGCGCTGGCTGGCGCGGAAAGAAAAGAGGTCAGTGCACCTGGGTGGAGCCTACATAGGTACCATGACGTCACTAGCGCAGATGACGCCTACAAAGGACGCGGAGCCAATCGATGTTACCTACCGACGTGCAAGGGTACTGCTCATAAAATCTTCAGGATCTAGTCTGAAGCCTGGCAAATTCAAAAATAAGGTATTTGCAGCTAGAAGTCTCTATATAATAGGCTCCTTCTTGTCGGTCTGCCAGGAAGTAAACCAAGGTTTGTCTGCAAATATTCAGTCAATTGGCCTTTCACTAAACATCTTCCCTTCAACAATCACCAAGAATTAAGTTTCTCTGTGCCATTCTAGATGCCATATAAGACAAGGCATGTAGGAAAGTAGGATCTGCTCTCATCGTTACCCCCACTTTTTGCTAATGTTAATGTGTTTTCGACTTAGTCTAACTGGGATCCTGCTAATCGGGACCCCATTCACTGTGCTTTCTCCCCTAAATTGACATGGTAAGTACTCTTGTACCTCCACGATTGGCTACGGTGTACCCTTGTAAGTCCCTAGTGTATGGTACTCAGGGCATAGGTACACCAGGGGTCTACCATGGGCTGTAGCATGTATTATGCCCTTCATGGGAGTCCATTTAAACTGTGACTACAGGCCTGCCGTAGCAGTCTGTGTGAGATGGTACTTGCACCTCTCAAGACAGATAAAACTTTCCTTATATCTGAGGTCATTGCACTTAAAAGCTATAAGTCACCCCTGAGGGCAGGGTGCTTAGTTAGAAGTGTGAGGGTGTCCCCTGCATGAGCAGGACACCCCTAAAAGCCCGAGAGTCGATTCTCCAGCCTTTGTTAGTGCAGTGAGCCTTTATAATAGATATAGTGGACATCAGCCTTTACGAGATGTCTGACTATATAATGGCTGCACCAAACCCGGTCATGTTTGATATCAAACATGTTGGAATCAAACCCTAACACTGATTCCATTGTTGGAAGTAGGATCCCATGTACTGGGGGGACTCCTTTTGGGTACCCCCCTGTATTCCTGTTAACAGCCTTTCGGGGTCTGCAAGCATGCAAGTGCTGCTGCTGACCACAGACACTATTCTGACCTCATGCTGCCGAAAGGAGCTTGAGCAGGGATAGGTAGAACAATAGGTTTCCTATCACAGAGAGATGTGACCAGCTCCCAGACAGGACATAGGGCCATATGTAGATAATTTCTATTTACCGATTCATAAATACCGAATTTTACCGGTTCGGTATTTATGAATCGGTAAATAGAATGTAGGTAAACATTCAGTAATTATTACCGAATCGGTAAAATTCGGTATTAATGATTCGGTATTTACCGAATCGGTAATAATGCATCCCTTCCAATTCATTCCTATGGGCCTGGAGGCCCATAGGAATGAATGGGAAGCCATTCACTATTACCGATTCGGTAAATACCGAATCGGTAATAGGGGGAGCATATTCATGGGTGGCAGGGTGTCACATTGACACCCTGTTGCACCCCTGAATCGTGCATGTGTGCACATGTGGCGCACATACATGCCCTAAGGGCATGTATGTCTGCCACATGGCACTATTCAAAAAGCAAAGACAAAAAGGGTACAAAGTTCCTCAGGTAAGTTAAGGAAAAATAGTGATTTCAGCAAATAGTGTCGTCTGTCATGGAGAAGGGGGGGGAAACCCTTTAGTTGGAACTAGGGCCCTCACACACCCAGCAAGCTAGGTGTCATGCTTCATCATTTGAGCCTGCCCCTCGTCAGGTCGGCGCTGCAATTCCTGACGGGCTCCCAATATTGGGGCTCTTTGGCGGGGATCTTCTGTTCCTGCCGAAGGGTGCTGTGGGGGTAAGGGGCCCTAGAATGTGTAGATGTGGTGTACGGATAAAATAGGTACTGTTAGTCCACAAAAAATGTGTTTAATAGAGTGGTAAACAGCCTAGTTAAAAAGAAAGTGAGGTGGGGATAGCTACTAGTGATTATGATGCTAGTTGTGTATGCCCTACTCTCAGAAGGATCAACATGTTTCTTGCCCTTTAAGCCAGTAATTGGTCACGGCAATTCGTCAGGATCAGGAAAACATAAACTATCTACAACAAGGTATGTGTGTTTTACATACCCGGAAGGTGCTCAGGAGTCACCTATGGAAAGATTGGAGACAGAAAATACATGACAAAATACTGTAAGGATGAACAATATCAGTATCGCCGCTAGGAGTCCTTTTACCCGTCGGAGACTGCTGCAAGATTGCCTTGCTAACGCAAGAGGTGAGTTCTCAACCTCCGCTCTGTCTCCACCCCCAGTCCTGGTTTTTTATTTTAGTCTGTCCTTCGAGACCCTCCAGTACCCGCCCTGAGAGCTTCACCCCATGAGACTCTCGATGATTTCAGCTGTAGTTGTTTTGTATGTATTGTTCATCCTTACAGTATTTTGTCATGTATTTTCTGTCTCCAATCTTTCCATAGGTGACTCCTGAGCACCTTCCGGGTATGTAAAACACACATACCTTGTTGTAGATAGTTTATGTTTTCCTGATCCTGACGAATTGCCGTGACCAATTACTGGCTTAAAGGGCAAGAAACATGTTGATCCTTCTGAGAGTAGGGCATACACAACTAGCATCATAATCACTAGTAGCTATCCCCACCTCACTTTCTTTTTAACTAGGCTGTTTACCACTCTATTAAACACATTTTTTGTGGACTAACAGTACCTATTTTATCCGTACACCACATCTACACATTCTAGGGCCCCTTACCCCCACAGCACCCTTCGGTAGGAACAGAAGATCCCCGCCAAAGAGCCCCAATATTGGGAGCCCGTCAGGAATTGCAGCGCCGACCTGACGAGGGGCAGGCTCAAATGATGAAGCATGACACCTAGCTTGCTGGGTGTGTGAGGGCCCTAGTTCCAACTAAAGGGTTTCCCCCCCCTTCTCCATGACAGACGACACTATTTGCTGAAATCACTATTTTTCCTTAACTTACCTGAGGAACTTTGTACCCTTTTTGTCTTTACTAGTCGCTTGGGTATGTACACTGGACCTTGTTAAACTTACCCATCCATCCCTCCTTTTGTTGACATATTTGCACGGGCTTACACCCGTGGGATTTTGAGGCTACCAGCAGATCACAACTATTGGTGTTCAGTGCTGGCCCATACTACTTCTTTGGGTTTTATTTAATTCCCTTCACCTCTACCACTACGCATCACCGCGAGACCTCACTAACCCACCATGGACTTCCATCAGGGTTTGAGTTTCGGCGATGACGTTGTAACGGACATTTTAGATAGGACTCCATCATTATTAGGGGCCGATGGCAGCGCGGCAACAGGTTCACAGTCGGATGACTGGACAGCATTGACACACCTGAAGAGGGAATGGCTTAAGATCACCCTACATGGGGCACTTATGACAGAGTACCTGCGGGCTAACATCGCACCCACAGGCCTCATTGTCAATAACTTTCCTAGACTGTTTCTAGAGCAGGGGTCTCCAACCGGTCGATCGCGAGCTACCGGTAGCTCGCCAACAACCTGCCAGTAGCTCTCGGTCAATGCTCACTTTTGTATCCTATCGTTGTCATTATGTTTATTTTTAGGCCTATTTTTAGGCCTATTGGCCTCTTATCTGTTCTTGCCAGTGTTACGTCTGATGTCACACCGCTGCCATTGGCCATAAAGGTATCTAGGTCGGGGAGAAGCAGGTGATGTCAGATTGCCTATCCTCGAGACTTAAAATGCGTATTACAATGTGTACATCGTTGTGGCCTTGGGACTGGCTGCGTGATTCAATCAAACGGAGACACGCTCAGCCCTGCTGTGGCCTCCTTGATACCACGTGGCCTGTCACAGCATGACCATCACCCAGCAGTGCCCACACATGGATCAGAGGGGCGGTGCTTTGCCTTTTATTTCTGGCAAGGCGCGCAGAGTGTTTTGGAGTATAGTAGACAATGGCAACTGCAGCTTAAATTTGCTGTTCCAAGTGCCAGCCGCTGCTATGCTCAAGTTCAAGTAGCAGCTTTTCACCACGTGGGACACAGGATGTTGTACTCTTTGGGGCTGTATGGACTAGGTGTCGGAAGATGCATGTTTTACTTTTTAATCCACCCCAAGCTCTGGCAGACAGTGATTGCCCCCCCCGTGAAAAGAGGAGGAACACTGACCTGAGCCCATGAGTCATGTGGGAGGTGGAGGGTGCGTAAGGCAGACTGTCGCCCCAAGATCGTATAGATCAGGGGCCCTCTCCTGACAGGCATACATTTTGGAGAGGCTGGGGCACACACCCGTTGTATAATAACGTTGTTACCAGCAGCGCTGAGCTGTCTTTAAAAGAGTGCTGCTGCAGTTTAAATGACTCCTCTGCACTGGCAGGCAGCATGCAGTCTGCACTCTCCGGAGCCCCAGGCCCAATCAATTGAGACGTCCGTGCATCTTTGCCTAGCGTGACGCCAGCAGCAGAGCACCAGCATTGACTGAGGCCGTAGACTGAGGGACGAGTGATGCCTGCAGCCAGCAGTGTCCTTGACATGATACCACCTTCAGACAGAGAGCCGCTGCCCCTGTTGTATGTAAGGCCAGGTTATGGTAAGTCTACAAATAATTACCTGGGTGCACTTTGTTCAGAACCAAATCGGGAAGTCATATGTTTAGTTCACAACAAGTCGTCAGTAGTTTGAAAAACCTTGGCCATGAGGTGCAGCCTACATGTGTAGTCGTTTTTGATTTATGCTTGGCCTGAGGTCGCTGTGTAGTATTTCACAGAGGCATCTGTATTTATAAACTAAACATTGTATACTTAAGAAAAGCTCACTCACAGATAAAACAAATGACCTGTCAATGTGGTAGTGAGTGTTTGTCCAATTTGAACCTTCATTTGAAACGTCTTGGGCTGAAAAAATGGTTACTATTTAATAACAATAAAGTCAAGTATGCATATCAACCTTCATTTATCCTATTTTTTTTTAGACAGTGTCACCTTCTACTAATGTTCACAAAACCATTCATTTTGTGCAGTGAGTTTAAGTCTAATACCAAACTACCTTATTTTGAAACTATATAAAAAATATACTTTCCTCTTTAAAGGGAGAGCATATTGAAGTTATTTGAACTGTAAATTAGGTAATACTTTTTTTAATATTTCGAGGCCTGCTCTGTTTTAAGGTCAGACACTGTGGTTCGTGACCTTCCATTTCAGGGGTTTCACATCAGTTTCAGAGCTTTTCCTGAACTTTTCGTGTCTCAGAAGTGGGTAATTTGTGGTATATATTTGTTTACGGATATTATTGCTTAAATTTCAAACTTAGGCAACCTGAAAACTTGACAGCTGTAAAGTTGTTCCTGGCCACAAACCGGACCCAGGAACATCATTTTACATTTCTTTTCAATAAAATTAAATGAAATGGTGAGTGAAGTATATAATAATTTCCTGGCTTCTGTTTGTGCCTAGGGACAACTTGGAAGAGGTCCCTTATTTTAAAACAAAATCCCTCTTTAATTTAATGAAATAATGGGAGAAATTTAAAATGAAGTGCAAATTGTATGGCACAATGAACCATAAGGTTCAAAACTTCACTTTAAATGTGTGCCATTTGAAAAAAGTACCCAACCCCTGTAGTGGCTATATTTTTCTGCCGTCAATGAACTGGGAAAGCTGAGACACGAACCAAGTTAGGTGTATGACCCCTTCCTTTGACGAGCACAGGTATGAAAATATTGAAAATAATGACACAAAAGTCATACAAAAATAGTATCTTTCAAATTAAAAGATTACCAACTTTTATTTCTCCAACATGGTGAAGCATTTCATCGGAGCATCAAATTACACCACTGCATTAAAAAGCATTTTTAAAAGTGATATTTTTAAAGATGAAACAGTCATGGACTGCCACCGTCCTTTATGACAATGCTATATTAATGTACTAAGAGGCAGGTCATGTGTAACAGCTTTATAGTCTGTTAGGCGAGAATTTTGTACAGTGCACACCCTGAACTCAAGCATTTCAAGTTACCGTTATGTGTAATAAAGAAAAAGAAGGCACGATGTAATAAAATAGTTGTATCGCAGCATTTATATTAAGAGCTGTGGGGCACCGAGGTACTTACATACATGGCCAGCAAGCTGTGCCATGTAGGGTGTGTGGTTGGTATGGTGTTGTCATTGTTTTGTGGTTCTATGTGAAAGTGTTTCCTTGTCATGCGTGATGACCACAGAGGTGCCTTTACTGTGGTATGGGACGGAGCAGTGTAGTAGATGACCAGGTATGAGAGACAGATGTTCACTTTATGGTTTTCAGCTCTGCAGGTTCTGTATAATTTCTTATGATTGTAGTGTGCTTAGCTGGTGATTGCAGAGGCCATGATCACACAATTTGTTGAAGAGGGAGACTGGGATTGGTTTTCTGGTTTTATGATGTGCATTGCATATACTAAATGGGTAGCTCCATCTTATAGAGGCCCTTTAGTCAATGAAGCTGGGAGTGGGGGCACTCTGGGAACAATTCGCGAGTTGCTCAGCATTTAGTAGCTCATGATGATTTTCACTGATCAGAAGTAGCTCCCACTACAGAAAAGGTTGGAGACCCCTGTTCTAGAGGATGCTACTTTCAAGAAGGAGTGGTCCCTGGTGTCATGGAAATGCACCAGGGACTGGCTGGTCTTGATCATTAATACCGCGAAGAGATTGGCAGATGCCATCCTCGTGAGGATTCAAATTGCGGAAGGGGCCCTAAAAACAACTATACAGCTAACCGCCTACAAAACCAGACTGGCCGAGATCAACGCCGAGATTTCTGACAATAAAGACTACCTGATGAAACAGAAAATAACAAAATTGCAAAAAGACATACAGAAATTTGATAAGGAAAGGGTCTACCCATACCTGAAGGCCGACTATACCTCAGATAAAACGAGCTACTCCTCTGACGAGACCTCAGATAGGAGAGACTCCAGCGATAGTAATTCTAGCACTAATAGCTGGGGGAGTAATAACTCGAGAAAAAATCAACGAAATAATCGACCCTACAATGGCCCTCCCTTCCAGGGCCCGCCTATGTTCCAAGGCCCTCTCCCACCACTACCATACTGGCAGTTTCCTCAATACCAACATTGTCCCCCCCAGTTTTTCAATGGTAACAACCAGCCTTTTTTAGGAAGAGGCTGGGGCAGAGGAAGAGGACGCAACAGAAGAGGCGCACAGAAACAGGTCCACTGGCAAGAACCACCGACCAGCGGCATGGACACCAGGAGCAGAACGAAGGACAAGAGGAACTAGTAGTGAACCTCTCACATAGGGTCCTCACTGCTCCTGAGAAGTCACTACTACAGAAAGGCCTTGGTTTTGTCCCCACCCCAAGGGTAGACAGATTCAGGGATCACTGCGAAATCCACAGTCTTTTTCGGAAGATACGCCTCAAAGCCTTTTTTCAGGACCAACCTCACAATGAGGTTATAGATTCTGGATTAAGAAACCCCTCCACATTTACTCCACATAATAACATGGTTCCTGTGGAGATCCTTACATTTGAGAAAGCGGTATTGAAAGAGCTAAATTCACCCCACAGGGAGGCGCCCTACCATAATTTGACTGGGCATGAAACCCTGCTCTTAAAAAACCTCTCTGAAGATTCCACGATTACTATCAAACAGGCGGACAAGGGCGGTGCGATCGTAATCCAGTCTACAACAGACTATGAGACTGAATGCAAACGCCAACTCACAAATGAGAGAAATTATACTCCCATAGCGTCTGACCCAACTCCTCGTCTGAAGACCACCATCTGCAATATGGTCTATGAAGCAGAAGCCAATGGCTGGATTACCCACAAAGAGGCAGATTTCCTGATAACTCGGGAACCTAGGATTCCCTTTTTCTATACCCTCCCGAAAATACATAAGGGAACGACTCCGGTCCCAGGACGACCTATTGTATCCGGCATTGGTTCGCTCCTCGAACCTCTGTCCAAATTTTGTGATCACTTTTTGCAACCCCTGGTACGTGACATACCCTCATTCATTAAGGACACCACTGACGTCCTCAAAATCATTGATGACTTTCCAGACACTAGTGCCATTAACTATCTTTTGACCTTGGATGTGGAGGCCCTCTACACCAACATCCCCCAGAGGGCCTCTCTGGCCGTTATTGAGTCAACACTACGGGCACTAGACTGGTCATCACCCACACCAGTCACCTTTATCATTGATTGTGCTACCTTGGCTCTCACTGAAAACTTCTTTGAATTTAACAAACAACTATACCACCAGAGCCAAGGCACATCTATGGGTAGTACCTTTGCTCCCAGTGTAGCGTGCCTCTATATGGCTGATTTCGAGAAGAATGTGATCTCTTGCACATCTAACCCTTTCCATGACAACATCTCCCTTTGGAAAAGGTTTATAGACGATATACTCGTCTTCTGGCATGGCACACATACTGAATGTATGAATTTCATACAGTGGATTAATGAGCAGAATGAGTTCCTAAAGTTCTCACACACTATATCAGAACATTCGGCACCATTCCTGGACCTGAACATCAATCTTTTTGAAGGCACTCTGACCACCACACTGTACAAGAAACCCACTGACTGCAATAGTCTTTTACGTTATGATAGCCACCACCCTAAAGCACTGAGGGATAACCTCCCCTTTGGGCAATTTTTACGCATCAGACGTAATTGCACTCAGCTAACAGACTATAACTCAGAAGCTAAGTTATTAGCATCAAATTTGCGGGTTAGGGGTTATCCACCTAGGTGTGTCGGAAACTCTATGAAAAGGGCCAGGAATAACCCACGTGAGACACTACTGGTTACACATACCAAACCCGATACCGATGTTTTGACTTGTGTCACGTCTTTTACATCTGACTCAAGCAGGATCAGAAAGATCATCTTGAATAACTGGGGTATTCTAGACAAAGGGAATCTTAACATACCCAAACCCAGATTTGCCTACAGACGCACACAAAACATCAAAGACCTGCTTGTCCACACTAGACCTAGACTGCACACCATTGGTCCACAAAGGACGATATGGGAGCTACCACCGGTTAAGGGCCATTTCCCATGCGGTTCATGTGTTGTGTGCAAACTGACTAACGCCTACAAGGACATAACTTTTACGAACAACTTCCACTGGACACTAAATAGACACACGAATTGCAACACTAAAAACTGCATATATATGATCAGGTGTCCGTGTGAGTTGGTATACATAGGCATGACAACCCGCATGGTAAAGACCAGGATTATGGAACATAAGAGCAACATTCGATGTCAGAAAGTGACAACCAAACTCTACACCCATTTTAAAACGATGCAACACCAGACAGATTCCATCAACTGGTTGGTCCTGGAAGCACACCCTCAGATGTCCCAAAGTGCATTGTTTAAACTTGAGCAAAGATGGGTCCTTAGAATATCTTCACACCTGACTGGTCTCAACGACGACATCCCATGGTCCACACTCATTAGGTAAGCACGCTCCTTAGTAGGACCTGTGACCCTTCCGGAATACACCACGTGTCCTTGTTAGGCCTACAACCAACTTGGCCACACCTGTTAACTTGGATGCGTACCCTTAATCCTTAGCAGTGATGTTCTCTGAAAATACACCTCTTGACAGATCACGAACCATCTAGATCTCTTTTCCACTGCTTTAAAATAGATACACTATCTTGGTATCCTTCTTCCTTTTATGTGCCTTTGTGTGTTTTTAATGTGTCAGCCCCCGATGCGGATGGTTGCCGCTCTGCTTTTAGACCCCTATTCACGGGCTACATCCCCGTACATACAAAAAAAGTTCTTGGTGGGACTTTGATACTTCATCACGGCCCCCGCGAACCCTATTACTATCGCTCTTATAATTTGTATAATTTTCCACATTCCTAGGTGTTACCCGTGGCATTTAATCTGGCCACCCACCACTTGCCTGTCTTTAATTATATCACCATGGCAACCAACTCTGTGAGTAAATTGACCCACGTAGAATCATTCCCTGATTCATACCGTATTTCGATAGTTTCTCTACACCACCGGCTCCAACATGACCGCCCCTCTATCCCAAACCAATGGGATTTACACAACCGCTCTGACAACCAATCCCTGTGAGCACACCAACCCACGGATTATTACTTCCCGAGTCATACCGGATATGGATGGCCGCGCTCTTTACCTGTTCCAACATGGCCGACCCGCTATACACTCCCAGACCAATGGGATGGTGACTACCTTGGTCATGTGACACATTACACACCTCCCGATACCCTTATCTGGCCAATACCGACTCCATTCGGAACCCATCCCAGGTCCGGCGGTAGGGGTAGGTCTTCCATCCCACGCGTCGCCAGACGCAGGTGAGTGTATCAGGGTTCATCCACGCCGTCTTCCATAAGGTGAGTTTGGGTATTTATTAAGGGGGACTCGTGACGCCTTCATGACTTCATTGGCAGCTTGAGCGAGTACGTCCTGCTCTGACCCATCCGCTACCAGGGACGATGGCGGTCGCCCCCTACTTTGCTCTTGAGTCTGTTGTGGCAAACGGTTACTGACCTCATTGACCACTTTTGGGCGGCGATACGCCTCGGCCCCTGAGCATGAGGGTCACCATGGCTGCACACCTAATCGCTCATGTTAGCAATTTTTGATATTCAAGGCTGTCATTACCCTCCAAAACTACACTTACCACATGGATTGCCGGGCTGACCAAGATATTTTTAATTTCGTCCCTACCTGGTTTCTTAATTGCTCCTCCCGGTTTTTACTTCAGGACCCACGCTAGGAGTCCTTTTACCCGTCGGAGACTGCTGCAAGATTGCCTTGCTAACGCAAGAGGTGAGTTCTCAACCTCCGCTCTGTCTCCACCCCCAGTCCTGGTTTTTTATTTTAGTCTGTCCTTCGAGACCCTCCAGTACCCGCCCTGAGAGCTTCACCCCATGAGACTCTCGATGATTTCAGCTGTAGTTGTTTTGTATGTATTGTTCATCCTTACAGTATTTTGTCATGTATTTTCTGTCTCCAATCTTTCCATAGGTGACTCCTGAGCACCTTCCGGGTATGTAAAACACACATACCTTGTTGTAGATAGTTTATGTTTTCCTGATCCTGACGAATTGCCGTGACCAATTACTGGCTTAAAGGGCAAGAAACATGTTGATCCTTCTGAGAGTAGGGCATACACAACTAGCATCATAATCACTAGTAGCTATCCCCACCTCACTTTCTTTTTAACTAGGCTGTTTACCACTCTATTAAACACATTTTTTGTGGACTAACAGTACCTATTTTATCCGTACACCACATCTACACATTCTAGGGCCCCTTACCCCCACAGCACCCTTCGGCAGGAACAGAAGATCCCCGCCAAAGAGCCCCAATATTGGGAGCCCGTCAGGAATTGCAGCGCCGACCTGACGAGGGGCAGGCTCAAATGATGAAGCATGACACCTAGCTTGCTGGGTGTGTGAGGGCCCTAGTTCCAACTAAAGGGTTTCCCCCCCCTTCTCCATGACAGACGACACTATTTGCTGAAATCACTATTTTTCCTTAACTTACCTGAGGAACTTTGTACCCTTTTTGTCTTTACTAGTCGCTTGGGTATGTACACTGGACCTCTTTAAACTTACCCATCCATCCCTCCTTTTGTTGACACTATTCAAAAAGCACAAAATTGCTTTTTAAAAGGTATTCGTTATTTACCATCAACTTTTAGTTGGTGGTAAATAACGAATCCAGAAACCAAAAATGCCCTCACTTGAGTGCCCCCTACATAGGATTTCAGGATTCGGTAATTTACCGAATCGGAATTTTACCGATTTCTTAAAATTCCGATTCGGTAAATTACCGAATCCTGAAATCCATCCACCTACATCTCAATTGCCTAAATACCGGTCGGTAACGGGATATTTACCGATTTTCGGCCGTTACCGACCGGTATTTAGGTACCTACATATGGCCCTTAGTGTTTTGGGCTGGAGTAGGGGCGCTGGCCAGCGCCACCAGACTGCTTTGAAGGGCACATTTGGTGCCCTCCTTGCATGCTCCAGTTTGAGCCCTTCAGGGAGCCCTTGGCTCCCACTCTGGTGCGAAACTGGACAAAGGACATGGGAGTATTCTCCCCTCTGTCCAGTCACTTCTCTGGGAGGGACCCCGGAGTTGTTCCAACTTGTTCCTTAGGGTACCTAAGGGCTTACGTATAGGTTGATCCTCAGATCCGCAGATTTATAAGACCCTTGCGCCACTTTTGCATCATTTTTAACATGAGAAAGGTGACGCAAAAGTGGTGCAAGGGTCTTGTAAATCTGCCCCAAAGACTTCAACTGGAACAGAGACTGCACCAAGGAAGACTCCTGCTGCTCCTATTCAACAGACCTGTGGGCATCAAGGATACCTGAAGAAGGCTGTTAAGAACTACAAAACAGAGGATCCTTACCGTATACTTTCACAGGAACAGAGACGCTAGTTCCCAATGCCCCCTCCAGGATCCTCCAGAGACCGAAATAGATCACGTCTCTAAACAACCCCAAAGGGGTAAGGGGGAATGGACAAAATAAAGAAAGAAGAGACTGGTTCAGGATTTTTCGGATCTCCTCCACAGCACCCTTTTTCTGATCAGTCCGTTCTATAGACCTTCACTTGAATGATGCCTGAGGAAACTAACAGAGCACAATCACTTAGCATCCTAGTCTACTCTACTAAACTAAATAACTCTATAAGTATTTAGTTTGTACCCTTGGGAAGGAACGTACCCCTCAATCCTTTTGAACTAGCCTCTCTTCGTGTGGTGGGTAGTTGACTGCCTGGAATCTTTTTCTTACTTGTTCTGCACAGTTCTACCTAAGATATATGAACATTCAATGAATTAATCCAATTGTCTAATCTAATTTTAATTATTATTATTATTCTATTTATCAGCTCACCTACCAGTATTTTTAATGAAGTGTCCTCTATTCTTCTCTATATTATTGTGTTAACTTGTGGTAAGATTTCGCCGTCTTTTCCTTCACTAGGATTTAATAATGCGTAGTTGTTTTCTCAATGAGTATTAGTCTCCTAGTTATTGCATTTATTCAATTATTTAATCTTGTTTTCATTCTTCCTTTTAGCTTGGTACTTTAGCAGTGATTTCTCTATATTCAGGTAAGTCTTTCTCCTTATGTTCTGCGACTATGTCTTTTTATTTATTTTTTCTGTTAGTGATATATTTCCTGTATTATTCTTTCTACAAATAGACAATATGTAACTTAGCTTTCAAGGTTGACTCCGTGTTCTTCTTCCTTTTGACCGCTATAGTTAACTCCTGTCAAGAGTTGCTGAGGCGGAGGAGTTACGTCATGAAGAGTTCCTCACACGAGTCTTGTAATCTCCATACTGGGAAAGAATATCGGGCAGGAGCGAAGGTAACTATGCTATGACTCTCCAATACTTTTACTGTAACTAGGAATTATCATTATCATTTAAATTCTAAGATTTTCCTGGAACGCGCAAGTTCAGCTCCGAACTCGGGCGACGCTTCGGTGAAGTGAGCATTCGTTAAGGAGAGCGCATTCCACCAAGGCTCCACACAGGTGTGAAGATAAAGACTAGACCGCTACCGCGATTGTACTGCGGCGGCCATCTTGGAACTTCTCCTTTGCAGCAAGGCACTCCAAGCGCGATCTTTTGTGGATTTTCCACACATCCTGTTCCAGCTTGGTTTCGGATATGTGTAAACCGCATTAACCACTTGTGTCAAAGGCCCAGTGGTTCTGACAGTACCCCCCAACAACGGAGGTCCTTCCACTCTTGGTTTCGTAGGAAATCTTTGATGAAAGGTTCTCACAAGTCTAGGAGCGTGAACATCTGATGCAAGTTCCCAGGACCGCTCCTCTGGCCCATAACCCTTCCAATCTATTAGATAGTATAGCCTTCCTTTAACCTTTTTTGAGTCCAGAATTTCTTTTACTTCAAACTCCATTCCAGATTCCAATTGAATAGGTTTCAGGGGCAGTTCTTTTCTCAAATCTGGGGAAGCTAATTTTAACAAGGAGACGTGGAAGACTGGATGAATCTTAAGCTTGGGTGGCAATTTCAATCTATACGTTACTGGATTCACCTTTTTCACAATTGGGTAGGGACCACTAAACCTAGGTTGGAATTTCCGATTTCCTTTTAATCTGAGGTTCTTCGTATTCAACCAAACTTCATCTCCTTCTACTAAGGGAGGGCCCTCCCTTCTTTTCTTGTCTGCATAGATTTTATATTTTTCTTTGGCTTGTTCCAAATTCCTCGATGCTGTTTGGTGA
The DNA here is from genome assembly GCF_964204655.1 of Triturus cristatus. NCBI lineage: Eukaryota > Metazoa > Chordata > Amphibia > Caudata > Salamandridae > Triturus > Triturus cristatus. The sequence continues at coordinate 994,921,291 of NC_140580.1, forward strand.
ATTTGATTAAGATGAGAGACTAAATCTTTAACTGCTGGAACTGAGATTTCAATTTCTTGGACTGTGGATTTAGGATGCCTCCCATAATTTAGGTAAAACGGAGAATATCCAGTGGATACGTTTGTTGCATTATTATGAGCAAACTCTGCTGCCCATAGGTATTCTGGCCAATCCTTATCTTGTTTTAACAGGAAAAGTCTTAAGTATTGCTCTAACTCTTGGTTCACCCTCTCTGTCTGACCGTCTGTTTCTGGGTGATAGCTGGTTGAAAACCTAGTCTCAATTCCCAGACCTTCTACAAAAGCTCTCCAGAAATGGGACAGGAATTGTGAACCCCGATCCGAAATGATGACCCTCGGAATCCCATGTAGTTTCACTATTTGTGTGCTAAAATGAGTAGCTAACTGTTTTGCTGTAGGAACCCCTTTCAGTGCTAGGAAATGAGTCATCTTTGAAAATGCATCAACCACCACTAGGACTGTATTAAACCCCTGGCAGGAAGGCAAGTCAGTTATCAAGTCTAAGGTGATTGTGTGCCATGGAAAAGGGGGGGTCGGCATAGGTTGCAACAAACCCTTTGGAGCTTGCCGTTCCGATTTTCCCTGAGCGCAAATCTCACAAGTCTTGACATATTGTTCAATGTCTTTATTCATTTGAGGCCACCAGTATTTTCTCTTTACTAGGTCTGCAGTCTTGAGCTCTCCTTTGTGACCTGCCAAGAGGTCATCATGGCATTCATACAGTGCTTGAGTTTGCAATTCACGCATAGGCAAGTATAGGGCTCCTTTATGGTAAAGTAAATGGTTTAGGACTTCTCTTCCTTCCTCTTGTTGGACCCATTTCTGCATGTCTTCTGGGTTTAAGACCTGAGCGATTAGTTCCTTCAAATCAATTAGAGTGGTGGCACAAATTATTTTGGAATCTGGAATTATTGTTTGATTTTTGGGCAACCCCTTTTCTTCTTCAGTTCCAATTCGAGATAAGGCATCTGCTTTCCCATTTTGAGCTCCTGGTCTGTAAGTAATCACAAAGTCGTAGTCAGCGAAATACAGAGATCATCGAAGTTGTCGAGGTGTGAGGGTTCTGGCTGACTTCAAAAACTTCAAATTACAGTGGTCAGTAAGACAGTTACCACATGGTTAGCTCCCATAAGATAATGTCTCCACTCCTTGAAGGCGTCTTTAATAGCTAACAGCTCTTTTTCTGTTATGGTGTAATTAGTTTCAGCAGGTGTCAATTTTCGAGATCTATAAGCCACGGGATGCAGTTGACCCGTTTGCTTGTGTCTTTGGGAAAGAACTCCTCCCACTGCCAGATCTGAGGCGTCTGTCTCTACATAAAATGGCTCAGTTGGGTCAGCGTGCAACAGGATGGGCGCCGAAGTGAAGTCCTCCTTCAAGGATTTAAAGGCTTCTTCAGCTTCGTCCGACCATTCAAAATGTACTCCTTTCTTGAGCAGGCGTGTAAGTGGGAGTATTTTTCGTGAAAACTCACTGATAAATCTTCGATAAAAATTTGCGAACCCAATAAATCCCTGAACCTCCTTGACACTTGTTGGAGACTTCCAATCGATTACTGCTTGAATTTTTCGCTTATCCATGTTGATTCCAGATGGTGAAATCACAAAACCCAAAAATTCCACTTGGGACACGTTAAATGCGCACTTCTCCAGTTTCACAAACAGTCGGTTCTCTCTGAGTTTTTGTAACACCTTTCTCACTTGGTCCCGATGTTGGCTCTGATCGACTGAATAAATCAGAATATCGTCAATGTATACAATTACACATTGATCGATAAATTCGCTAAGAGCATCGTTGATAAGGTGCTGAAAAGCAGCTGGAGCGTTGCACAGTCCATACGGCATAACTTGGTATTCGAATAATCCAAACCTTGTTCTGAATGCCGTTTTCCATTCATCGCCTTCTCTCACTCTGATTAGATGGTAGGCTCCCCTCAAATCTAATTTTGTATAGATCTGTGCCCCTTTGACCTGATCTAATAGGACGGAGATGAGCGGAAGAGGATATTGATTTTTCTTGGTAATTTTGTTAATTGCTCGATAATCGATACACATTCTCAAATCTCCCTCCTTCTTCGGCACGAAAAACAAAGGTGAAGATTCCGGCGATTGAGAAGGTCGAATGAAACCTTTTGCCAGATATTTGTCTATGTACTCTTTCAGGTGCTGGTGCTCTTTTTCCGTCAGCGCAAAGACCCGACTACAAGGCATATTGGAGCCTGGTTCGAAATCTATTTTACAATCATAAACACGATGCGGTGGCAGTTGCTCGGCTTCTTGCCCGCAAAACACATCTTCAAAATCCTGGTATTCTTGAGGTATTTCCTGTGAATTTATAACGCAGACCGAAGCTTCCGCCATGCACAAGGAGATTGCAGGATTCTCTTCAGTTGTTCCTTCTTCTAACTTAAAGCAGTTTCTTTCACAGTATTTCGAATTCATTTCAATTGTCCTGGTGCTCCAATCGATGGCTGGATTGTGCTCAGTGAGCCATGGTAAACCCAATATGAGTTGAAACTGTGGGGCATCAATTAAATTGAACTGGATATCTTCTCTGTGCCCATCTTCGGAAATCATTTGCATTGATTCCGTGTGGCTCACAATGGGTCCGGAGGAAAGATTCGTTCCATCTACCGCTCGGACTGGCTCGCTCTTGGTCTTTGGAATGGCTTTCAACCCAATCTTGGTCGCAAATTTTAGATCACAAAAATTTCCGGTAGCTCCAGAATCCACTTGTCGAAACTTTATCGTCATGGACAATATTAAGTGTGGTGACGATGATTGCAAGGTATTCGCCACTTGGTGTCCTTTCGGAGTTGATTCCTGATTAGCATCCACCTGTCCAACTCCTTCTACAGGTGGTGCTGAAAGTTTTCCTTCGGTTTAAGGGAATTTTTTAGTTTCTTCGGACAATTTCTCACAAAATGTCCACTTGAACCGCAGTACATACATAAATTGCTGATTCTTCTTTTATCCTTTTCTTCTTTTGAAAGTGGACCTCTTATAGTTCCAATTTGCATGGGTTCAGGGCTCAATGATCCTTCTGCAACCTTTCCAGCTTCTATTTTTACTCTGTCGAATCGTGGGGCTATCGGTTTGAAATCTCTTCTTTTTTCGCCTTTTCTCTCTCCATGACGGAAGTCCAGTTCTAAAACCAGGTCTATCAGGGCTGAGATTTCTGTAGGTCAATTCGCAATTTGCGCCAGAACGTCCTTTAGTTCATCTCTTAAGCCTCGATAAAATATCGCTGCTCTTTTGCTTTCTGGCCAGTCTGTTTCCATTACTAATTTATTAAACTGAGCCAAATAAGCCACGAGGTCTCTATTTCCTTGTCGTAGTTCGAGCAGTTCATTATCTACTGCCTGAGAAATTCTTCGTCTATCAAAGATTCGAAGGAATTCTTGTTTAAATTGGTCATAATCTTGCAAAAGTGGGTCATCTCGTGAAACCAAGGGCATGGACCACGATGCTGCATCACCACTCAAATATGACAAAACAAAGGCCACTTTAGATTGCACATCAGGGAAAATTGAAGGGCGGCACATAAAATGTAGAGAGAACATTGGGTAATGAAAACTTGGGCCTTCTGGGGGTCTCCGCTAAATCTTTCTGGGGGGGGGGCAAAGGAATGACGGGGGATAAAGAGTGTATGACTTGTGTGGTTACTTTATTTGGGTCTCCAGTGGATGGATTTATGCTCTCTCTCCCTGGGCCAAATGGTTGTCTTACTCTCTGGGCCAGTTCTGCTGTCTCCTACCTAGAATTTATTACTTGTTGTCGTAAACTCTGATTGTCCTCTCTAACTGCTACTAGCTCTTTTTGTATAGCTTCTAAAACGGATCCCAAGGTTTGCAAGTTTATCCCTTCAGCCTTTCTGTCCGGGTGCAAGTTTTAAAACGTGGGCACTTCACTCTGTCAAGCACTACAAAACAGAGGATCCTTACCGTATACTTGCACAGGAACAGAGACGCTAGCTCCCAATGCCCCCTCCAGGATCCTCCAGAGACCGAAATAGATCACGTCTCTAAACAACCCCAAAGGGGGAAGGGGGAATGGACAAAATAACAAAGAAAGAAGAGACTGGTTCAGGATTTTTCGGATCTCCTCCACAGCACCCTTTTTCTGATCAGTCCGTTCTATAGACCTTCACTTGAATGATGCCTGAGGAAACTAACAGAGCACAATTACTTAGCACCCTAGTCTACTCTGCACTTTTCTAAATAACTCTATAAGTATTTAGTTTGTACCCTTGGGAAGGAACGTACCCCTCAATCCTTTTGAACTAGCCTCTCTTCGTGTGGTGGGTAGTTGACTGCCTGGAATCTTTTTCTTACTTGTTCTGCGCAGTTCTACCTAAGATATTTGAACATTCAATGAATTAATCCAATTGTCTAATCTAATTTTAATTATTATTATTATTCTATTTATCAGCTCACCTACCAGTATTTTTAATGAAGTGTCCTCTATTCTTCTCTATATTATTGTGGTAACTTGTGGTAAGATTTCGCCGTCTTTTCCTTCACTAGGATTTAATACTGCGTAGTTGTTTTCTCAATGAGTATTAGTCTCTTAGTTATTGCATTTATTCAATTATTTAATCTTGTTTTCAATTCTTTCTTTTAGCTTGGTACTTTAGCAGTGATTTCTCTATATTCAGGTAAGTCTTTCTCCTTATATTCTGCGACTATGTCTTTTTATTTATTTTTTCTGTTAGTGATATATTTCCTGTATTATTCTTTCTACAAATAGACAATATGTAATTTAGCTTTCAAGGTTGATTCCGTGTTCTTCTTCCTTTTGACCGCTAGAGTTAACTCCTGTCAAGAGTTGCTGAGGCGGAGGAGTTACGTCAAGAAGAGTTTCTCACACGAGTCTTGTAATCTCCATACTGGGAAAGAATATCGGGCAGGAGCGAAGGTAACTATGCTATGACTCTCCAATACTTTTACTGTAACTAGGAATTATCATTATCATTTAAATTCTAAGATTTTCTGGAACGCGCAAGTTCAGCTCCGAACTCGGGCGACGCTTCGGTGAAGTGCGCATTCGTTAGGGAGAGCGCATTCCACCAACGCTCCACACAGGTGTGAAGATAAAGACTAGACCGCCACCGCGATTGTACCGCGGCGGCCATCTTGGAACTTCTCCTTTGCAGCAAGGCACTCCAAGCGCGATCTTTTGTGGATTTTCCACACCTCCTGTTCCAGCTTGGTTTCGGATATGTGTAAACTATGTGTAAACCGCATTAACCACTCGTGTCAAAGGCCCAGTGGTTCTAACAAAGGCTCCCTTGGAGTGAAGGCAACACTCCCCTGCATCCGCAGGCACCACAACGAACCTGACCGGTCTGCTGCTCCTGTCTGCCTATGGACCTCCCAAAGCTCAAGAACACAGGTGATGGTTCCGCAACTCCTTCCAGACCTGACCTGTCCTCTCTGCAATTTTAAGGCCAGTATCCGTCGTCAAAACTGCTGGGACCGAACTCATGTGCACTGCATCAACTTGCCGTTGCCAAGGCTTGTTGGCTCTGCACTCCAGAGATCTTCGGGCTACAAGAAGCTCCAGCCTTCAGCATCTCCTCCCTCCAAGATCAGCGTCCTCACCACATCCTTTGTGAGCGCTTGAGGTCCTCTTGCAATTCCTTTGCCTTTGGCCTGTGGGACCTCCTGAGGGTCTTCTACTGCTTCAGTGAGCTCCTCCGCTTGCTCGGGCCTGCTCTGACTCTCCTGCTGTTGCTGAGTCACTTGGACCTTGCTGGTCCCAATGTTGCTCCTTCTTTGTCTTCCACGCCAGTTGCAGCTACCAAGGCTTGTTGGTGCTCCCGCCGGTCACCAACCACCTAGTCACCAACATCCGACGTGGAACAGCTTGTGCATGGCTCCTGGTCTTCCTCAGCATTACCTGGTCCTCACAGCTGAAGCAATAAGGTCACCGTTGACACTTCTGCACCCTGTACCTCCCGACACCGGTGGGTATTGTGTCTTCGTGCCTCCTGGTCATTCCAGCGTGGCATAGACTCTGCTCCCTCTCCTTGCAGGTTCTTCACTTCTAGAATCCACCCTTGGATTGCACCAGACTATTTCCTTAACTTCACCAGCAGCACTTTCTTACAAGTCTTCCATTGTCGTCTACGGATGTTCCTAACATCTCTTCACCCCTATGGACCTGGCTTCCCTAGTGTAGGTAACCTGGTTCCATCGGCATGCAGGGGTGGGGTGGCTCTCCAACCTACCGTACTCCAAGGGAATTATTCGAGGTCCTCTGAGAAGTGTCCTCCTTCTGCAAAACCGCAACCGCGACTTCTCCATTGACTTCCATTGGACAAACGCTGTGTTTCCCCTCTGCACACAGACTCCGTGGGTTTCCTGGGTACTTACCATTGGTGGTTCCTTGTGTCCCCGGCTCAACTGGTTCAAGTCCCGTTATACTTTGCAGGTCGCACTCCATTTTTTTAGGCTATGATTTGGTCTCCCACAGAGACCACTGTATTTAGTGCTACTAACCTGATTTCATTTGAAGTATTTTTATATGAACACTGTGTGGTACTTTTTCATTTAACTTGCACTACAGATTAAACTGGTAAAACAAGCAGCTTAACACTCCTTCAAGGTAAGCCTGAAGGCTGCTCTCCTCAGCTACTACTTTGAAAGCTTTCTATGCTTATCAAAGACCTCAAATATCACCATAAGGGTTGCCTGGATTAGTGCAGGGTGCACCACTTAAATAAGTGTGCAGCATATACTTAAGCAGCCTCCTACGAGGCATATCCATTAGTACATAGATGCTGCAAAGTAATTCAATTGACAAACAGATTTCTAAATAGAAAGTCACTTTCATTACACCTTTACAATCTCTGTGGGTACTGTGGATCATGTTGTGTATCCCTTTATTTCCTTTCTGTAGCCTACGAATGAGATGTCTCCAGGAAGAACTATACAAACAATGGGTACAAACTGAAGGTTCATTCAGCGAGATTGTCCACATCACTTCGCAAATGAGAACTGTCCTTCCTTGGAGGACACAAGAATCAAACCTATCGATAGGTCTCACATTCTTCTCTCAGATGCTGCAATTTGTGATAACAGTGGATGCTTTACTGGAGGGCTAGGGAGCTAATTTACAAGACATGCATATCAGTGAAAAATTGACTGCTCATGAAAAAACACCACATTAAGCTGAAGCATTACGTCTTCATGGTTTTTTCCCAAGAATAACTAGCTCTTCAGTCCTGATAAGCACATACAACACAACAATGATGTACTGCATAAACAAGCAAGAAGGACCAAGTAAATTTAACAGGAGGGCATGTTCTCGGCAACCACAATCAATGGGTGTATACTTTAAGCAGAATGACAATCTCTTGACATTAATGGGAGCTCACTAGGAGGCCCTAAACGAGATCTTTGCACAACAGGGAAGCCAAACCCCGTCCTTTTCACAATAGCGCAAAATTGAAAATGCGAGCTGCGCACACACTGGCACCACAACCAAGGTCATGGGGGAACTCATTTTCAACAGCATGGGCTGTAATATCTACCTATGCTATCCCGCCAATACCCATGATTTTGAAAGTTTTTTTACAAAATGAGAAGGGAACCTTGCTGAGTCACTCTAATAGCTCGAAAGTGGCCCAGACAATATTGGTTCGGAGACGAAGCAAACCAAGTTGAAACCAATCTTCAATCCTCTCACCATTCAAAACAACCAAGTGCTACCTCTGGACCCAACTGGTCAGCCTGGCTCCTGAATTCAATGAGTTCTCTCATTTAGACATTGCACAGTATTGTAAACAAATCCTCGCTAATGCCAAAGCTGAATCAACGAATAAAACATATCAGTTTAAGTGGAAACATGTTTGTTTATGGTGTTTGGATAATAATATTCATTCAATGTCATGGCTTCAAGAAATATTACAGTACTTGCTGCATTTATTCAAAGCAGATCTTTCTCATTCTTCTGTTAATGTGCATTTAGCAGTGATATCTCTTTACAGAAGAACTTTACTTTATAGAATTAATAATGAATTGTGAATCTATGAAAGAGGCCAAAACTGGAGAACCAGTTACAGGTAAGTAACTTTTTTCCTTGTCAGTGTTGAGGTGAAATGAAATGTCTCCTATAATATGATCGAGGTCACTGGTGACATCATTAGGCGAGGTCATGAGTACTACGTTGGGAGTGAATTATGGTTTGCTCAGCTAAATATGTTGCCCATCTCAGTCGGTTTAAGGTTTTGTTTCATAACCATAATGTCATTTTAATCATGGGATTTTAAGTAATTTTTTAAAAACATATTTTAACATCTTATGCACAAAATGAGCCATAACTTACCACACATCACTGCTTCACCTGTGAGGATCCCACTCTTACTTCCTTCCCAGGATTGGTTCCAATTTCATTTCGTTTTTGCAGTAAACATACACAAATGTTGCGCAGGAGGCCTTCAAAAACAAGTTGAGATGTGAGACTCCTTAACAGTATTGGGTTCTTACAGCTGGAATCACAGCCAAATGCAGCCATTCACACCATCAGCTATATTAATTTTATATTTGTGTTGAAAACTGTAGCTGTACTCACTGAAGATCACTTTTCCCTTTCCTTTTGTGATTCCTACTTTGCTGAAACATGCTGACGAAGCATTAAAATGCATACAACAAGCTGACCATCGGACTCGGAGTCACTGAATGGAAGTAGATCAGCTTTAGTGGCATTGTTTGTTCCAAAAAACATATCTCTGTTAACGACTAAGCCATGTTACAACATCTTCATGTGTAGAAACAAACAGCACCCTATCTTCTCCACTCGTTTCCACATGCACCTCGCACCCCAACAGAAGTATGAGGGAGGGAGTCAAGCACGACAATAACAAATGCTGTTGAACGTCACTGATAGGCATTACCCCCAGGTCCCTCCAGTCCTCTTCCCCTTCATAACAAGTGAGATAACCCTATCTCGCTGACAGAAAAAAAGAACGAAGGAATGCTGGACCTACCCCCTCCCCCTCCCTCTGGGAGTACATAAGCGTATAGGTCCCAGCATTCCTCCTGTTCTTTTTTTCTGTCTCTGCCTGTCGGTGAGAGAACGTTGCAGGAGCGAGGACGCTCCTGCCTGTGCTGGTACTTACGTGTTTTTTTTTTTTAATATTACAAACAAAGGTCCTTAAAGAACATTTTATCAAAATAATGAATATAGACCAGGATCAGTGCTATATCAGGATACCAGGATGTCCAGCCGGACAAACAATTTAATAATTCCGATAAATGTTAGGCATATTCCAGAACACACAAAAAAATAGAGTGGGACACAGTCCTGCGTCCTACATACAAACAAAGGACAATTACATTTGGACATTAGTATTTCAGGCAAAGACAGAGGAAGCTTATGGTCAATCTGGTTTCACGTCTTCTTCGTAGTTTTTCTCTGTCTCGTCCGGTGGTGCGTCCTACATTTCCTTTGTGGGATCTGCCTTTGTTTCTGCAGGCTTTGATGGCTCCTCCGTTTGAGCCCATGTCGGATGTGGACGTTAAGTTTGTCACTCTTAAAGTGGTCTTTGTTGTGGCGATTACTTCAGCTCGTAGGCTGGGGGAGTTGGGGGCCTTGATGGCCCGGGAGCCTGTTTTTGTCATTTTCTGAGGATGGTGTGGTTCTCTGTTTAAATTCCTCGTTTGTCCCGAAGGTTTCTTCCCAGTATCATCATTCTCAGGAGTTGGTGTTGCCTTCCTTGTGGTCTGATCGGGACACCCTGGGGGATCCTCCCTGGTCTTTGTTGGATGTGTGCAGTGCTTTGCGTGTCTACTTGGACCGCACTGCGGATTTCTGGAAGTCTGACTCCCTTTTTGTTTCTTTTGGGGTTGCCTCTCGTGGGGGGAAGGCTTCCACTGCTTCAATTGGTCGTTGGCTGAAGCAGGTCATTGCTTTGACTTACTCTCTTTCTGTGGCTCCTCCTCCTGAGAGTGTTCAGGGGAGGTCTACCTGTGGGGTGGCTGCTTCCTGGGCTGAGGTTCGGGCGTTCCCCTTTCTGAGATCTGTTGGGCGGCCACTTGGGCGTCCTCTAATACCTTTGTTCGGCATTATAGCCTTCAAGAATTTGTTGGGGGATGATGTAAATTTTGGTTTGGGAGTGCTGCATGCTGTGTGCTCCTGAATTTCTTGTTCTGCTGTTCAATAAATCGCTGGCTTTTTGCATTTCTGGTGGTTTATTGTGGATGAATGCCATTGTCTGCTTGGGTATTCTCACTTGTCATGAGGGGGACGAGGACTGGAGGGACCTGGGGGGTAATGTCCTATTACTTACCGTAATCTTCATTACTTCTGGTCCCGTTGTCCTCGTCCCCTTCATGGCTTCCCTCCCTCCCTTCCTGCCTTGCCGGCCTTCATCTGGGCTTGGTGTTGTCAGGAGGAATTTCGGGACCTGTACGCTTATGTACTCCCAGAGGGAGGGACGGGGGAGGGGTAGGTCCAGCATTCCTTCTTTCTTGTTTTCTGTCAGCGAGATAGGGTTATCTCACTTGTTATGAAGGGGACGAGGACAACGGGACCAGGTGTAATGAAGATTACCGGTAAGTAATAGGACATTTCATTTCTGAAACAATGAAAATGAATGGGGCTCAGAGCTAGAGCAGCTGGTTAGAAATCATGGGGAGGGGGGAGGTATGGGCAAGAACTAAGCTGACCAAAAGCCCACTATAAGTATATGTTACGACAAACCAGCGTGACCTTAAAAAAAGAAAAGAAAAAGAAAATCAATCTCAGCAGCAAAACTTATCTGACACCAAAGGTAAATCAGCAAAAAGAGAAATCACAAAGAGACAGGTGCGTTTACCACTTACAAACAAGTGGAACTAAGTGATATCAAACCTACAACTTGTCTCAGCCCTAATGTAACAGCTTCCAGAAATCTTAGCCTCTGTGAACGTTATACATGAACCTTTCTTTCAGAAAGAGGCATGTGATGCAAAAAGTGCCTAAACACAAAGCTGCCCCATGTCCGTCGACCAATTAGTACCAAAGCAAAACTTGAATAAGTATTGATTACACGAGGAATGTAACCCCGCATTTAACGCTATTTTCTTAGCACAAAATGAACCCTCACATTCAAAATGGACCCGAGGGGGCATTTGTGCTAAGAAAATAGTGCTAAATACAACACAACATGAACAGCGGCAGCTGCTTGCTGTTTTTGTTCCTGTGCACCTGGAGTAGCATATAGTGCCCAATTACTTATAATTACACAAACTGGTGTAGTCGCGTAATTTTCAGTAATTCTGCATATAAAGAGTAACGCAACATTACCAAAATTACTGCGATGTAATCAAAATTCCGCCCAGGCCTCGTATAGATGTTTGAATACTTGTATAGATGATAAACTAAGCTGGTGGACTTGCATTTAAGCAAAGGGGTCTGCAGTGTAGGTTCTGACCAAGGCATTGTCTTGATTTAGTACTAGTTATAGAGGTCTAGTGACCGGTTAGTTAATCAATGCATATGAGCAGTGCAATATAATGATTTTGGTGGACTGTATAGTTTCCTTTTATAAACCAAGTTATCAATTCAGCAGAGACACCAGGTTTGTGGAGATTCTGCTCGAGTTGGAAGTGGTTTGAATTGAAACAAGATTACATCTATCATAGTGCAGAGCATTAATCCCTGTGCTGGCCTAACGCAGGACTGTATTGAATGGCATCAGATGATACACACCTGGAACATTTTTCATAATGAGAGTACTTCTAGTAACATATGTAGAAAACATAAACACTACATTATCTAAGCAGGTGGATTATTCTACTATGCACTCTAAGTCATCTTATCCTATTTTAATGTGTATAAGTTATTTTACTTATAAACTTACCCTTGGCCTCTAACAATGCTGCCAGGAGACCATTTGTGTTAAATTGACTATAGCTCATCTAAAACTACAATGTACTTTTTATATTAACAGACTGTGAGGGTCATTTACAGTAGGTGGGCGATCTGCCTGGTCAGCGTGGCCATCATCTCCACCTTACTGGAAGTAGACTAGTTTTCATGGACCGGTCGTCAGCGATCGATATTGTCAATAGATCAAAACTCTGGCAGCTCATGTTGTCCCTTGGTGTTGACCCAGGCATTGTCCTCTTTTTGAAGGCCCATCATAGAGACACTAAGGCAGCGGTTCGCTATTCTAAGACCTTAGAGTTACCTATCAGTTCTCAATTCAAAGAGGGGTCAGACAGGGGTGTATAGTGGCCCCTTTCCTTTTTAATCTGTATAATAAAAACTTGGAACAGACCTTGTTGAAGTTGAAAACTGATTGTTCCCAGGTGGGTAGACAAAATCTGCTGGTACTATTGTACGCGGACCATGCCGTCCTTATGGCTAGAACAGCCCTAGGATTGTAATCTTTGTTGGACTCATTTGGACAATTTATGGAGGACCAGAACTTGCGGGTCAATTATAACAAATCCTTTGTAATACAAGTAGGCCCTTGTCTCAGTAAACCCTATATATTTGTGGTAGGATCCACGCCGGTCCCCAAGACTGACGCACTCTCATACTTGGGGGTCGTGTTTGACGCTGCTATGAATTGGCATCCTCTTATTAGCAGAAAGAAAGGGGATTTCGTTAGGGCCAATGCCGCTGTTTTTAACTTTGCGTCTGGATTGGGCAATAGACCCATCGGGCCATTTTGCAGATTTATAAGGCCAAGTGTATCACCAAGGTGGCCTACGGCAGTGAGATTTGGGGTTATACGGAGCACAAGGAACACCAAATCACCGAAAACATCTTTTTAAGACGTTTCCTATGTTTACCGCAGAGCATCCCTTCCTTTGTAGCCCATGAACAATTGGGAATGGCTTTTCTTTCTGATTTGTTGTCCTACCGTCCACTATCACTGTGGATGAACTTGTGGCTCAGGAAGGGAATCGCTTTAAGTAAGGGCATCTTAAGTGACTGTCTCTCTCTGGATTATAGCTATCCTATTCCTTGGCTCAAGAATGTCAGGGATTGACTTACAGGTCTAGGAAGGGCCGATCTGTTTACCAACCCGGAGCCAATGTGTAGAAGAAACCAGTGTTGGGTGAAGGAGAACTTCTTTAAAAAGCGGCAACTGGATAGGGAACAACAAGTGGAGCTGAGGAAGCCCCGTGTGTGCAGGTAATCCTTACTGAAAACGGTGCTGTCCACTGAGCCGTATCTTTTATGGCTGAAAAGTAGCCGTGATTGATTTTTACTGACTAGGTTTCGTTTGGAGCTTTTTCATTATCTTTTAGCCCACCCAAAGGGTGCACATAGAGGCCAGATTTTTCCGCCCTGTGGCTGCGACGGGAAGACTCCACAGGATATGATGCATTTTGTAATGTTCTGTAGTTTTTAAGAGGTTCCAAAGAAGTCCTACCTTACATCCATCCTAAAAAAGGTAAATTTTAGGCAGATTAGACCCACTTTTATTTTTTTTACAAATGCTCTCCAGCAATTCAGTACTACATGTTCTTAGCTCTTTAATGTGAGCAGTCAGGCTCAGATTCAATTGTGATTAATCGTTTTGGGTTATCCTGGCCTCCTAGAACTGTCAGGATACTTGTTATTGACTGTATCACTGTTGCGATACTTGTAATTGACTGTATCAGTTGTGTCATAGTTTGTCTCACCTTCTATGTGGCCTAGGGGGCTGGGCCTGACATACTGTTCTGTTAACATCCTTGTATGATGGCTATCGGGCGGGTGGAATTTTTCATTTTCCCGCCTTGATTTATCATAGCCCATCTTATAACTTCGGTCATTTAGAGGGCCGGGTTCCTTTTTCCATACTTTATGGTTTTAATTGATCTTATTCCCGTCTTGACCATTACGGTTTTATGCTGTAAATATTGTGTAAAGTTTTTTAAAGCATTTTGATGAATTTAAGAATTGGTAGGTAGGATCACATAGTGGACCCTTAGTTGAGGTTTTTGCCGTCCTCCTCACCCTTTTGGTTTTAGCTCAAAATGCAAGATTTAAATCAGGGTGTTACAGACTGAAACCTGTTGACAAAATATGAAACTGTTTTCTAGGAAGCATTTTTAGATCATATTGGATTATATGTTGTTTATTTATTGTATTGTATGTATTATTCGTATTGCACTTTTATGGTCTATTTTCATAGATCGAATAATATTTATTATGAAGATGATGACCAGCTGCCATCATTCGAGTTCCCAAGGCAGGCGGGGATCACTCTGCCTACAGTGCAGATGCTGCTGTGGCATCTCCATCGATGGCAGTGATATTTTGCCAAGTAGGTGCCATGTTTGTTGTGCCTGCCCAGCAAAGTATTCTGTGTTTGTTTTATTTATATAATAATAACCTTCCAAAGCAGGAAATTATTCTGAAAAACATAATTTCACGGATTCTGACTCTCTGGGAGTTGTGGGGTCCATTGGGCAATGTCCCCACCCTGCAAGCTATTGCAAGCCTCAGCAGGGAAAAATAGAGACACTATGTCCGCCAAAACTAGCATGGGACAACTGTCACTAAGACAGGACTTCCAAGTGGTGGGTAGGTAATCAGATCCAAAAGTTTATGATGGCAGAGGCTCTATCTTCGGAAATCCTTACTTTTCCCACCTCTAAATAAAATGTGGGAAGTGCAAGTTTGGAGAGGTGGGAACGCTGCCAATTTACAATGATCCTCCATCTCTGTAAAACTCTAAACGACCCTCTTTTTATTGACACAATTACATTGGATCTGGATAAACTTTAGGGCCTATTCACAAACTGCATTTTGTAGTACGTAAAGTAGTACCACAGTAGTACTACTTAAGTACTACAAAATGGAATTCACAAACCTACGTGCAGAAATCTCGACCTCCCATATCTTTTCTATGATATCAACATCCAAAAGACAGATGTTCACTCTGTCTCATGAAGGTCTAAAGCCTGCACACATTCTCGATTAATAGGTGAACAATGAACATGTTACTTACCTTTGGTAATGCCTTATCTGGTAGAGACTCTACCTAGCAGCAGATTCCTTACCTTAGAATTATCCCCAGGAGTCAGACTGGATCCAGAACTTTTTTCGTGAGCAGCAGCCCTGCGCGCTGCTTGGTGGCGTAGTTCAGTGCTTTGTGTGCTGTCCACGCCTGAAGTGACGTTTGGGGTAACTCTCTAGGCGTAACCCAGGCATGCTGAAGTTAGTTTATGTTGACAACTTTCTATGTCAGAAGCACAGAGCCAAGAAGTACACTGGCGTGGAGCTTGACAGGGGAAAAATCCTGTCCCTAGAAATCCGTTTGCATAGCGGAGGAAGGGTGGGTTGGTGTTGGACTTGACCCTTTTTGCAGCGTCATCCCTAAACTTTTTGCCTTTCTCCTAACGTTTTTTCTGACATGGTGTTGGTAGTTTTAGGACTCTGGGCACTTTAGCACTGCTGTCCAGTGTAAAGTGTGTGTGCTCTCTGTGTTAAATATGGTAAGATTGGTCTACCCCTGTTTGGCCTATTTAATTTACCTGTCAGTCCCTTGCAAAGTGGTATCTCACATACCCAGGGCTGGTAAATTAAATGCTACTGGTGGGCTTGCAGCGCTGATTGCGCCACCCCCCAAAGTAGCCTTTCAAACCTATCTCAGTCCTCTGCCATTGCAGACCTGTGCGCGCAGTCTTACTGCTGCTGTGATGTGGCACCTACAGTGTGTGCCAGGTCTGTGAGCCCCCTCTTACTGCATGTCAGTCACCCCTAAGGTCCCTAGCTAGCCCTATGGGCAGGGTGCATTGTAGGTAGAAGATAGGACATGTATCTTAAGTGTGTGACATGTCCTGGTAGTGACAAACAGCCATTTTGATTTCTCACTACTGTGGGGCTGCCCTCCCATAGGAATGCATTGTGGATTCCCTGATAAGTGTTTCAGTGGTAATTCCTGTTATGAGAGGAGCAGCGTGGTCAAGTTTGGTATGTTTGGAATAGTGATAATAAATGCTACGCAATGGTGTGCGCAGATTTATTATAACTATTTTAGAAATGCCCCTTTTAGAAGTTGGCATTTATGTGTGCTATGTGTCTGCCTGCCTGATGTGAATTGCATGTCGAGCTTGGGAGTGACATGGGCTGGTGAGGTGTGTGTGGCTCCAGGAGAGGCAGGGTGAGTCAGCGCTAGGCTGAATGGGACATCTGCATTTGGAGTAGTGGGAGGAGAAGTCCATGGTCCCTGAATAGGTCTGTGCCTAGCCTGTACAATGCTGGCTCCACCCCCCTGTGGTGTGTGTGATGACGAGCCCCCACCTAACAATAGGGAAGAGGAGCCTGGCAAACAGAGTGCTCCAGAACCAGTTGGGACTGGTTTGCCCAAGCCCTGTGCTGTGTAAACAAAGGGGAAAAGTGGTATAAAGATAGGGGCTGTGACTCCATGAAAATAGCTGTTCCTGTGTTTACTGGGAGCCTTGCTGCAGCTGGGCTCCAGGAGGAACCGCCACGAGGGACAGCCTCCCTGCTGGAGGGCCATGTGTGCTGGCCTGCCTGGGCCCAGCTGTGCCCGTTGAACTCTGAGGACTTCCAGGAGCTGTGGGCTTAGCTCATTGTGAGCGCTGTACTTTATTTGCTAGAAGAGCGTGCGGGTTCTGCAGCGCTGTGCTGCGAAGATTCCTCCTGGAAAAGTCCCGGCATGGGGACTCCCCCGTGCTGCTGGGGAGCGGGAGCCCATCCCGCGTTATTGCCGCAGTTGTGTTCATTCTTTGAGGCGGGAGCCTACCCGCACTTTTTATGCCCTTTCAAAAAAACATAGCGGGAGTCCACCCCGCAATCATCTTTATTTAAGGAAGCGGGAGCCCACCACGCTGTTTTGTGCTCCCGTTGGCAGGTGCTCACCCTGCAATTGTGCTTAATCTAAGGCGGGAGCCCACCCCGCGCTTCGGTGAAGGAGAGTTGCAGCCGTCGCCGCAGAGTGAACCGGAAGTCAGGCATCCTGAGAGCCTGACTGTGGGCGGGGCGACAGGCAACAGAGACGGAGCCTCCCGGGCTCCTTGTGCGCCGGAAGGGAAGAGAGGGACTGCAGCTGAGCAGTGGGGCTTCCGTGGTGAAGGGAGAGCCCCGCATGTGCTGCACCGGCCAGAGTGAGGGAGTGGCTGCCGGCCCGAGCAAGGCTCCCGTGTTGTTGGGAGGAGCCCCGCGGGCAGCCCAGGACGTCTGTAACCTCTCAGGCTCCTTGCTGAAGTCCCGGTCCCAGGAGAGGGATCGGGTGAAGAGCAGAGTGACTGCCAAGCCAAGTGAGTAGGGGAGCTCGACCGGAGTCTCCCCAGGTGACCGGTGCCCAGGAGGAATCCGTCCGGTCCACGTGCAGTTCATCAAAGTCCTCCCCGGGCCTGAGAAGACAACAGGAGGAACCCTGGGACGCCCCAGTGAGTGGGGGCTGATCTATTGGAAGGCAGCGTTTGTGTTAAGGAGCCCAGTGGGGTTCGCACAGGCATTACTGGTGCCGTTCGGGGCACATTGTCGGTGCCCATTGCTGCGACAGCTGCCCCGCCTGACAGTGGGCAGCTGCCATGTGGGGGGCAATCTAGGCTCCATCGAGGCACATTGTCGGTGCCTGGAGCTGCGTCGGTGCTCCCTGGGGGCCCTGTAGTGCCAGTGCTTGTTTGGTGTTTGGTTTCCTCAGCTGCACCGCCGTAGCGGGCAGCTGCAACGTGGGGCAAAGTTATTTACAGAGCCCCAGAGTGGGGCTCTCCAGGCACAGTAGTGCCAGTGCCATTTTCCGTTGGGGGCCATTTCTTCTAGGTGAGAAAGGGAGTGAGTGTACCCCATGCCCCAGCGCATGTGCGCATGGTGTGTTTTTGCTGCATTGGCGCAGAGCCCTGACTTTGCTGGACATAGGGCATTGGAGCCCTAGAAAAGGCCAGTTGGCCTGGGGTCGGTTTCTAAGGTGGGCCCTACTGTGATGTGATGCATAATGTGGGTTATGCCTAAGGTGCTGTGTTACTGTGGTGCCCTGGTTAGGCTTATGATGCCTATTGCGTAACATGGCTATGTTGGTGATTTATTGCCCCATGTCATTTATGTGATGTCTAGGACAAATGTGAATGATGCACCATGATTATTGCCTAATGTGTTTGGGCTGCTGAGGTCCTCATGTGTAATGTGTTTATGCTTAGGAGTGTGTCTACTGCTAATGTGATAATGCCTAGGACATTATGGTACCAGTAGTTACTGGTTGTGTTTTACAGTTACTTACCTATTCTGATGGTTCTGACTGTGGCCCGATTGGCCTGGTGCTGTATATAATCCCCTGTGAATATTGCCAGTGCCAGTTGGCAGTATATATTGTGTGATTATGTTTCTAATGTGTTTATGACAATACAAAGGCTATTTTTGATATAACCTTGTGTGGAGTTTCTTTTGTAGTGTGCCCAGTGTGTTGCTGCTGTGTGTGTGTGTGGCGCAAACGCTTTACACATTGCCTCTGGGATAAGCCTGACTGCTCGTGCCAAGCTACCAAGGGGGTGAGCAGGGGTTATCTTCAGAGTGTAACTCCCTTGCCCTGACTAGAGTGGTGGTTTCTGCCTGGCTTTGGCGCAAGCCTTAGCAAACCAAAAATCCCATTTCTAACAGTTGGTAAGGAACCTGCGGTTAGATAGAGTCTTTACCAGATAAGGTGTTCCCGAAGGTAAGCAACCTGTTCATCTGAGACTTCTAGCCGCAGATTCCTTACCTTAAAATAGGTACCCAAGCAAAATCTCCTAGGAGGTGGGTTTGCAGACCAATTCCAGACAAGGCAAAATGCCCATCACTACGAACCTGACTGTCCAGACAGTAGTGTTTGGTAAATATGTGAAATGAAGCCTCCGTTGCTTGCAGATATCCAGGATCCAGAGCACCACGTGCTAACTCAGTGGTCGCAGCTTTTGCTCTGGTGGAATGCGCACACAAACCCTCAGGGGTTGGCTTTGTGGCCAATAGGTAGCAGATTTTGATGCAGAGCGCAATCCATTGGTCCGCTTCTGCAGCTGTCCCATCTTTGCTCTAACATACCCCACGATGATTGGTCATCCACCTGGAACTGTCATGTACAGTCAAAGTAGAATGATAACGCTCTTTTGGGTGCAGACGGTGGAGTACCTCCTCTTCTTTAGAGGATGTGGAGGGTCGTAAAAAGTAGGTATGGTGATGGATTGGCGTACGTGAAATGGAGTGGCCACTTTAGGAAGAAAGGAGGCTCTTGTGCGAAGCACCAGTTTGCCAGGATAAATGGTGAGGTAGGGAGGCTTAGATGATAAGGCCTGATGCTCACTGACCCTTCAGGCAGATGTTATTGCCACAAGGAAGTCTCTCTTAATGGTAAGGATCCTGAGAGACCAATTATGAAGCGGCTCAAAGGGAGCGCAGATGATAAATCTCAAAACAAGATTTAGATCCCACTGAGGCATCAGGGGTGTGGAATTTAATAAAATATCTACTTGTCCATGAGGCGGGTTGCTTCATAAATCTACTTGTCTTGTAACAAAATCCACTTTGGTGCCATGTAGTGCGGTGACAAATTATGGCAGCAATCTCATTATGTAAGAAATCTGATATAGCCTCTTTGATTATGCCAGGGTTCATACCATAGTAGTGTTTGAATACATGCAATTCCCTTATGTTGCCATGTTTCTGCAGATTTACATCCTGGGGCAGAAGTAAGAGGTAAGCAATAGTTCCAGGGTTAGAATGCCCTTTTGAGACTGTGCAAATCTACTAACTTGCATGTTTTAAGGGTTTCCAACAACTCTTCTCTGATCTTTTCCCATGCTGAGAAATGTTGGAAATTTACTCCTGACAATGGCAGACATAAACTTTCTTCAAGAGTTTGGAAAAAAGTGGTTGGAGGGTAAATTAACTTGCAAACACTCAGATTTTCGCATGAGGAAATCTACATATGCATATTTACTCATGCTAAAATGCAGTTCACAAATATTTCCTAGGACTACTATTTCTTGTCCTACTTCTGTAAATTATTGGGAATTCACAAAAGCCGTAAAACTGCACTTAGTGAAAGGACACATACCATGGGTACACTTTTTAGACTCTCTTTAATAACTGGGCCCCTAATGTGGTCTGGTGTTGACCATGACCTTTTGTGTTTATTAAAATTATGTCTCTTTCTTTGTTTAGGCTGGCTTCACTGTGAGTGACAGCATTGTGCTCTTTCCCAAGGAGCATATCGGCACACAAAGTAGTTGTGTTCAGTGCCAGCAACTACTGTGGCAATGTGTGCTTTTTGAGACAAAAACTATTTTTGCTTTTGCCAAGATTTGTTATTATGGCGAGGGCCCGGCAGCTCCTACACCAATAGGGTTTTACAAAAACCATGGCAAAACAATTCACACATTGACAAAACTAAAAAGCTGACCACCAATTTCAGACCTACTGGTTTACCAAAGCTTTTTTATTTTTGTTTCCCATAATCTTATTGAAACTGGTTACACTGATTTTCCATTATGAATATTTTTGGGAAATACAAGCATGCATCAACACGTTAGTAAATGATACTGCAAAGAAATGGCACCTGGCAGCCGATCTCAATGGCCGCAGCTTAGAGGAGCTCCGGAGAAGGCGCGAGTTCCCCTGTTAATCCGATAATTAATCCGCTTGAAGACGTATCCAGGCATCGGAGAGTGCGAGGCTCCCTCCGATCCCGATTTCAGCCTTCAATAACGCTCCCCGTGATTTCTGGGTGACGGTGGCGGCCTGGACGTGTGAATGACGCCGGGGCCTCGCTTGGTGTGAAGGCCGAATTGAGAAGGGAGCGACTCGGCGGCGCCGGGCCCGCTGGTGGCGCCTGGAGGCCTTATACCTGGATCGGAACGCGAGAGGCGCCCCCCGATCCTGGTGCCGACACAGCATTACTCTCCTGGGACTCATCGCCCTTGCAGCCTAGACAGACAATTGAAGCCGGGGCCTTGATTGATGAGGAGGCCCGACGAGACTGTGTGGCACTCGGCTATGATAAGGCGGTAAGGCTGGGATCACGATATTGCGAACAGGCACAGATCTCCACGAACGGATAACCCCAGCAAATGATAATGAGTGGTTACTGAGCAGGGGGACATAGGGGGGCCCCCGTGAAGGTCTAATGTCTTGGAGAACCACTGGTGGCGGACGGGCTGGGCAGCGTTATGTTTGTCCTGTGAGCCCATCCAAGGTGCCTGTAGCTGCGGTGCATTCAGACGCTTACGAGCTGGGGAGTGAGGAGACGGAAGTCCCATAGACCCACAAATGATATTGGGGGAGAATATCGGCAACAGCAGCACCCACATCTCCCTACAACTGAGCTGCCTGCACCCGACGCGGCTGGCCTCCTTTTCTGCCACCCATCACGAACATAAGACACGGCGGGAAAATCGACAGGCCGCACGTGGCAAGAAGACACGCGGCAGGCGGCGGTGAGTACCGGCTAGCGACCCGATCATTGGCTACAAATGGGGGGCAGAGGTCCACGCACGACTCCCCAGGTCAAGCTCGACAAATATGCATACACCAAGGACTTCCCAGCCCCGCCAAAACGACAAGCCTCATCTGAAAAAACCTCGCCGCCAGAGGGACTGGCCAAGATTACACTGGAGGATATCATGTCTGCCCTTAATAAGGTCCAAACAACGGTGGGGTCAATTTCATCTGATGTTTCCTTCCTTAGGGCAGACTTTCCAAAAATGACCGCGAGGGTTACAGAGGCTGAGAAAGTGACGACATCCCTCACTAAAGATACTACCACCCTGCTAAAGAAGGTCAGTCAATTGGAGGCCGAGAACAAGCTCATGTCGGCCAAACTCGACGGTCAGGAGGGGCGCTCCCGGCGCAATAACGTGAGAATTACTGGCGTTCCGGAGAGCGAGGGTGGCCAGGCTATGGATCTTTATATTGAAGACCTCTTAAAAACTAGGCTTCAACCCAGGGGGCTTTCAACCTTTTTCTCGGTGGAAAAAGCGCATAGAGTGCCCGGAGGCAGACCTAAGCCCGGGCCCTCCCCCCCCAGGCCCATCCTGGCCCGCATCTTTAATTTCTGGGATAAAGACGCTTTACTGCAGATGGCGCGGGTGGCCCCCCCGATACGCATACAGAACTCGGTGGTCTCATTCCTTCCGGATTAAACGGCAGCAGTCACAAAGCGACGGCGCAGCTGCCTCGAGATTAAAAAAGAACTGAGAAGCAGGGAGTTGCCATACTCCATGCTGTTTCCAGTTAAACTACGTGTGGTGGCAGATTGGAAAACGTGGTTTTTTGACACACCGGAGGAGGCCCAGGATTGGCTCGAGGGCTGGAGACGCGTGGGGTGTTCACGCCGGACAGAGAGATTTCAACATCTGCTCGAGGAAGAAGACGACGATCGGGACCACAGACGAGAGGGCGAGGACGGGGCTTCCTTACAGACAGAGGCTGGAATGTAAAACATAAGCAACTTTGCACTGTTGGGACAGCATTGGCGAGCTGACGCCGCGCTGGGAAAAGTTTACTCAGAGGGAGTCGAATGACCCAGACCAAATAGTCATCCAGGACACCAACCTGAGACAGAGCTCCATGGCTCTACAACTGCTCCGATGAGCCAAAATGTGTAGTTTACTTTTTGTCTTCAAGCAGGGGAACGACAGAGGCGCCTCCCGGACTTCCTCCCCTCGCACGCAAGTACTGTTTCATGGGAATAAAGCACTCTGCAATGTTGGGGTGGCGGGTAGTTGGGGTTCTGTCAAGCAGGGGAGCAGAGAGGGGGTTGGTGGGGGGATTTGTCATTTTGTTTGTTTTTTGCTCATGGATGTTTCTCTCTCTATATACACACGAGCTCAAGTTCAACAGATAGAGTTAGTCACACGACCATTACTCCACACGCTTAATAATCTGCAGGTTGAAACCCACTGTCATGCAGTGACAACACAATTCCCTAGACTATGCCATCTGTGATCACAAGCTCACAAATTAGACCACGCACCTGTGCAGGGCACGCCATTGACCATGATATCCTGGAATGTGAATGGGCTCGGCAATAAGATCAAACGGGGTCTAGTGTTGCAATATCTCAAGAGACATGGCCCGTCAGTCTGCCTTTTACAAGAAACTCACCTGGTGGGCACTGCTGTTAAAGCACTGGACAGATGGGGGTTTAAGATGGTGACTCATTCGGAGTTTACGTCTGGTTCTCGAGGGGTCGGGATCCTGATCAGAAAGAGCTGCCCTGTAATAGTGACTGGGTCATGGATAGATGACCAAGGGCGCTTTGCGGCGGCTTCATGTCAGTGGGAGGGGAAGGTGTATAATCTTGTTTCAGTGTACATACCTCCGGCACTTCACTCGCTGTCCCAGCCCTGGGTAAATTCCTGCTAGACCTGTCCCCCGGGGAACTTGTAAAAGGGGGGAGATTTTAACGCCACAATGGATGATGTAACAGACAGACGCCCACCGAGGGGGAGGAAAGCGTGCCCATCGATCTTACGTGACTTCACTGAGGCGATGGGCTTGGTGGATGTCTGGCGCATGCAAAACCCAACTGACCATCAGTATACGTACCACTCAGGCGCGCATGACAGTCTCTCCTGGATAGACCTATTCCTCACAACACCGACGGGTTTGGGAGCCATACGAGACATCGCACACCTCCCTAGGGGAATCTCGGATCACTCCCCGATACTACTATCGTATACATCACACCTTACGGGACGGAGACATATTTTCCCCATTCACCCCGGGTACCTCAAGGTGCCAATCATACGTAAGACTATGCATAAGATCATGAACCAATTCTTTCAGGAGAATGAACACTCAGTGGCCTCCCCAGTCACACTCTGGGAGGCGTACAAGACGGTCATGCGCAGCCAGGCCATCTCTGCGATCTCTGCCCACAAACGTGACATGACTCAGCAGGTATTGGCATTAGAGCAGGCGGTGGACCTTGCGGAGGGCACCCACTCTACAGATCCCAACGAGGACACTCCCCACACTCTTAGTCTCGCTAAACAAGCCTACAGGGATCATGTATTGGAGGAAGCCAAGGCGCGCATCACGAAGACGCAGCACAAGATAAATGAAGTGGGGGACAAGGTTGACAAATTGCTGGCGTGGTTAGATAAAAAAGAAAGGGCCAACCGGTGGGTTGCACAACTCCAATTAGTTAGTGGGGAAACGATAACAGACCATGATGACATCGTTAAGGCGTTTGCACGCCACTATGAAGCAGTATGCACCCCTGTGGCCACTACAACGGTAGAGGAAAACTTAGATTTTCTAAGAGACATACTTCTCCCTAAACTCGCACCGCAGGATGTACAATCGCTAGAGGCAGACCTCACAAGAGAAGAAATTGCAGCAGCTATTAAGGGACTACAATCGGGGAAAGCACTGGGGCCCAACGGCGTCCCAGTGGAGTTGTTCAAAAGGGAGGCGGACACTCTTGTGCCACACCTGCTAAGAATGTACCAGGCCAGCCTAGTGGCGGGCTCTCTCCCTCGTGATCAAAGGGTGGCGATGCTTATTGCAATACTTAAGCCCGGTAAACCCCCCCAGGAGTGCAACTCCTATCGACCAATTTCACTCCTTAACGCGGAGGCGAAAATACTAGCTAAGTCACTAGTGACTAGGCTGCAGCCCCATCTCGCGACACTCATACATCCAGACCAATCCAGGTTTATGCCTGGCAGAAACACTGCGATGAACCTTCGACGGCTACATGGGGTTTTGGCTAGGGGGTCCTATATCCAAGAGGAGGCGGTGATACTCTCCCTAGATCCCAGTATGGCCCGTTAGAAGGCAAGCCCGTCTACGCCCGTCATCGCCAAGACATCGCCTCTCGCCTGTCCCCCTGGCCAAGCTTCACGGGAACTCCATCAATATGATAGAGAACTCCTCATCACCCTGAACCCTGGACAGAGCTGAGAGAAGCTATCAGGCTACCTCGGACAGACATGCCTTCAATGTAAGTCCTGCCATTTTGCTACACCCAGCCCCTGCTATTCTGGACAGAGACTAGGCTCGCCTAAACTTACCCCTCTTATCGTCCTCCAACTCAATATTAGGTCCCTCGTAAAACATCATTTAGAGGTAAATACTCTCCTACTTGATGAGAACCCTGACATTCTCTTTCTATGTGAAACCTGGTTACGCGATGACATGACTAGTCTACCTAACCTCACGTTACCAGAGAGTTACTTAATGAAAACCTTAAATAGAGACGCGAGAGGTGGTGGTATCGCAGTCCTCTATAAAAAGCAATTTATTTGCTCTTTCATCAAGGAAGAGATCTCGGGCTGCGGATGTGCTCGATTTAAGATCACAACGGGCCCTCACTTTGCCCTATCTGGCCTCTACATCTATCGTCCGCCCGGACCTGCTTCTAAATTCATCGAAGCTCTCCTTGAGGTGGCAAACTCCTTAGTGGTGAGGTCGGCCAATTTCACTATATTAGGAGACCTCAATCTTCATTTCGATCTGTCTCAAGACCCTATCATCAAAAACCTCCTGGCCGACTTTGCCGCCTTACAACTCAACTCTCTAATCCAGGCCGCCACACACTCGGCCGGGCACATACTAGACCCTGTTTTTACTAACATCCCGGAGGTTAGGACAGAAGTGCCCAAACCTATGGGATGGACAGACCATTACCTTATTAAAATGACTATGCTAGTTAGAGAAACGTTTAACAAGATTGAGCCAACTCGACGCCTAAAGAGACCTTGGCATAAACTTTCAACCAGTGACCTGCACTCCACTCTAGGAGCATTCCATCATGAGGCAAACTTGGATATCAATATGACTTATGATGCCTTCCTTGACTGGATTACTAGAGGACTAGATGCTCTCATCCCAGCCAAATGGACTAAAGGGCGTAGCTCTCCCTCCAATCCATGGTATACCCTGAAATCCATGCGAAAAGATTGCAAAAAAGCCGAGCGAATCTGGAGAAGGGAATACAATGATAGGGATAAAGCTTTCTACCTATCCAAACAAAAACTCTACCACAAAGCTATTTGCTCCGGACGTGCCTCCTTCTATGCAGAAGAAATTAACTCTAGCTCGAATCCTGCTAAAGTTATTTTTAAACTGATACAAGAATTGCAGAGTAGCAGATCCCCTTTCTCCAGTATCACCTCTGCGCAGCACTGTGAGGACCTTGCCACGTTCTTTGTAGAGAAAGTACAAAGAATATACAGATCATTTCCACAGCACTCCTCCAACCCGCCTAACTCCACTAACTCCATTACTAATGGCACCACCATGATGTTCATACCAGAAATCTCGTATGAGGACCTAACTAAACTCTGCAGGAAAGTTAAATCTGGTTCTCCAGCAGACCCGATGAGGCGACCCAATTTATAGAACCGCTAGCATTTTTTCTGCCTTCCCTGGCCTCTATACTGAATCTTTCCTTTTCTTCGGCTATTGTCCCGACTGTTTGGAAACAAGCTTGGGTCTCCCCTATTATCAAGAAGCCCACTCTAGACCCTTCCAAACTGGAAAACTTCAGACCTATCTCGCTACTCCCATGGCTATCTAAACTTGCAGAGGCTCATGTTAACAACGTCCTGTCCCTACATATGGATCAAAACAATATCTTGGACCCATCTCAAAATGGTTTCAGGCCAGGCCACAGCACTGAGTCTGCCCTCCTGGCCACGACTGAACATCTCCGGACGATCCTCGATGCCGGTCAGAGTGCTGCGGTGATTCTGTTAGACCTCAGCGCAGCCTTTGACACGGTATCCCATTACATTCTGTTAAATCGTCTGGCGACAGTAGGGATTTCCGGCCTTGCCCTGGAATGCTTCCGCTCCTTCTTGAAGGACAGATCCTTCCAGGTTTCAGCTCCCCCGTTTCTTTCAAAGCCCCATTCCATCAAACAGGGAGTCCCGCAGGGCTCTGCACTAAGCCCATCCCTCTTTAATCTTTATGTGCAGCCACTTGCGGTAGTGGCTAAGGAGTGGGACTTAACGCTGGTGTCATACGCAGATGACACGCAGCTGGCCATCACTCTCACTGAAGGCCCTTCTACTTCGGCCTCAAGATTTAGGGATGGCCTTGCTGCAGTAGCCCAGTGGATGACGGACAACTGCCTGCAGCTCAATGCAGGCAAGACGGAGGTGCTGCTCCTCGGAAGGAATACCAGCTACTGGAACGAGCACTGGTGGCCCTCGTCATTGGGCACTGTTCCACCACCTAAAGCCTTGGTCAAGAACCTAGGCGTCTGGATGGACTCCTCGCTCAACATTTCAAACCCACACAAAAAAAGTGGCAGCTACTTGTGTGGGCCTGCTGAGGAGTCTCAGACCGATACTTGGCTTTTTTGACTCTAAGATTCGCCAACTCATTGTCCAAACCACAATTCTCTCCCGTTTGGATTACGCCAATGTTCTACTTCTGGGTGCCAACAAAGGGGAGATAGCGAGATTGCAACGCGTTCAGAACTCTGCGGCAAGAGCCTTGGTTGGTCTTCCCCGCAGATGCTCGGTCAGAGCTACTATCCGAAAGTTCCACTGGTTACCCATTGATTCCCGAATCCAGTTCAAAACCCTCATCATGACATTCAAAGTCATTAAATCCGGTTGCCCAGAACATCTGCGTCCACTCCTTACACCGTATGTACCTCAGCGCAACTTGCGCTCATTAGGCCAACACCTATTGACTGTGCCCCGCACAAAGCTCTGCCGCATTGGTGGTCGCTCCTTTAGGGTTTTAGGAGCCAAGCTCTGGAACGCTCTGCCACTGAACATCCGTTCTTTGGAAAACCTGTCTACCTTCCGGAAGGCCATCAAGACCCACCTGTTCCCCCTCCCCTTAGGACTCTTGTCTATCCCACTCCTTTCTTCCTCAGTATAGTGTCTGTGGTTCCTTAGCGCCGGGACGCCTCTTAGCTGGGGCAGCTGTTGCGCTCTACCAAAACGATAACATAACATAACATAACATAACATAACACAGAATGAGGAAAACTCCTCCTTTGATTGTTTTTGGGCAGGAAGGTGTTGCACCATGGTGCAAGGGTGCCTGCATTGGCACTCGGCTGCAGTTTGCATGCCGGCACCCTGCTTCAGTTTGTGCGCAGTCGCTGGAAAAAAGGACAGAAATGTGCCGTATCTTGTAGATACAGCACATTCCTGCCGTTTTCTTTAGTTGTATGGCAGCGCAGCTAGAAGGCTTGCAACGCTGCCATATGCTAAACTATCGTAAATATGCCCCTAGGTCAGTGACGGATCCAGAGTAAGCTCCGTCATTGAGAAACTGAAGGGGAGCCCTCTTGTAAATCAGACCGGCGGACCTAGGATTTGGCAAAGAGGATATTCCTTTTTTTTTTTTTTTTTTAAATTTTATTTTTGATTTGCAGTTTGTACATAATAACATAAAATTACATCAAAGCGTCAGTGTAAGAATTTGAAATTCCAATAATACCATAACCATAGATCCTTTGTCTTCACAAAGCCATCTATAGTGGGAAGAGGAACCATAATCTAATTTGTATACAACATTTTAACATTCTAAATTATCTCCTCCTCTCTAGTTCTGGCCCCCCTCCAATTTGAAAGAGGAGCCCAGATACTTTCCCCAAAATCCCCTAATTTCTTCCCTTTCTGAGCATACAGAGAGATCTCTATATTATGCATACCAAGTAGTCTAGAGAGCCACATTTGGAATGAAGGAGCTACGGTATCCTTCCACCCTGCGGAAATTAAGATCCGAAGTACTGCGACGGAGATGAAAACCAGAGCTTCCTCAGCTTTCCCCAATTTTAACCTATCGTCGCTGCCTAATACCATAAGGGTAGGGGATAAATCGATTTTTTGGCCTAACAGCCCCTCCCAGAATTTTTCTATCTCCCTCTGAATGCCTGCCAGAGACCCGCAATTGAAAAACATATGAAGCAGATCTGCCTGACCAACCTTACATCTGGGGCACCTATCGTCTTCCCTTACCCCCCAGGCATATAGCTTAGCGGGCGTATGATACAGATTGAACAAGGTTTTGTAGTGCTGTGCCCTCAAATTGGTGGAACGGAATATTTTCTTATTCAAAAGGAGGGCCAGATCCAGATCAACGTCGGGATTTCCCAGTTTTATAGCCAGAGCAGATTCCGTTTTTTCTATATCATCTTGAATTTCTCCATTAAGTAAACTATAAATATCTTTTATCTTCTTACACCCTTTAACCAACAGGTCTACAATGGGGAATTCAGCTAGCGATGAAATCCTTGGTCTTAATGCCTTCAGCCGACATACTAATTTGACATACAACAACCAGTGTTTTGAAGGAATACCGACACTGAACTGCAGCGCCTCAAACCCCAAAATCTCATCTCCCCTCATTATATCACCTAATGTCTTAATTCCTAGCTCTTCCCATACCTGCAGATTCCTATCGGCTGCCATCTGTGGGAATAAACTAGAATTATTTAAATGAAGATATTGGTTTACCTTGGGGATTCTACAAAACTTTGAGATAGCCCTCCAGACCCCCCATGCACCACCCAATACCTTAAAACGAACCTTCCTATAATATCTACGGTCGACTTCGCGCATTAAGAGGCCAAATGCTTTTCTCCCTACTAATAACTCAAAGATTGAAGGGGGCACCTGAGTATCATAATTTCCTACACTGGATTGTGGCTCTGACTGGAAAAGAATGGACATATGCATCAATAAACACGACCAATGATACAACCTCAAGTTCGGTAAGGCCAGACCGCCCCTATCCCTAGGGAGAGACATAAGATTAGTAGAACGCCTAACCCTCCCGTACTGCCAGATGAACTTTATAAAAATGGACTCCAGACTTTTAATTACTTTTTCTTCAATTAAAAGAGGTATGGCCCGGAAAAAATAAAGAATTTTGGGGAACATCGACATTTTCAATACGTTAACCCTCCCTATCAACGAGAGGTGTAATACATCAATTCTTTTTAGATCTGCTTCTATAGATTTGCTCAGGGGGCCAAAATTCTCGGCTACTATTTTATCTATTGAAGCATTGATTCTGACCCCCAGATAACTCGCTGAATCCACGAATCTTGCATCCGTTTTTGTGATATTTTTAGTACAAATTATTTGTGTTTTAGATTCATTTAATAGATATCCTGAATGTTTGCCAAAATCCTTTGCCATTTGTACCAAAACCAGAAGTGCCTGGTGCGGATCTAAAGTAATCATGGCCAAGTCATCCGCGTACGCCAAAATCTTGGTTTCGTGCCCCTTACATACCATGGGACTGATTGTTGGGCAGCCTAGTATCTTTCGGATAAACGGGTCGATATATAGAGAGAAGAGGATTGGGGAGCAAGGACAGCCTTGACGCGTGCCTCGATTTATAGTTATTTTGTCAGAGCTCTCACCCATAACCACCACTCGGGCAACTGGGTTGACATACATTGCTCTGAGTGCTCTTATAAATTTCTCTCCGAATCCCCTCCCCTCTAAAATCCCCCAAAGAAAATTCCAAACCACTCGGTCAAAGGCCTTCTCTGCATCGAGCAGGATCATGGCCATCCCGTCTCCCACAGTGGACTGGGCGTCAAACAGAGCTATTGCCCTCCTAGTGTGGTCTGTGGTACCATGCCCAGGTACAAACCCATGTTGCCACGGGGAGGCAAGGCCGCCAATGATCCTGCCCAGCCTTTTAGCCCAGATTTTAGAGTAAAGTTTGGTATCCGCATTGATTAGCAAAATGGGGCGGTACGATCCAGGTTTCTCCCTAGGTTTCCCCTTCTTATGGAAAACCACTATGTTTGTTTCCCTCCATGAATCTGGAACCACCCCTGTACAGACTATGCCATTAAATAGATCTATAAGAAGCGGAGTAATCTCGGACTCGATACATTTGTAGACCTCCAAAGGAATCCCATCAGGGCCCGCGGCCTTACCCGTAGATAGTTCCTGCAAGGCTGCTATAATCTCGCTCTCGCCAATATCCATCTCCAACTCTTCCCTAACTATATTGTCGAGTCGGGGGCCGTTGTCTACATATTCTTCACCCTGATGACCGCCCGGATTTTCCTCGGTATAAAGGCCTTGATAAAAATTCTTAAAAACCTGCAGGATGTCTTTAGCTTCTGTGTACTCTTTCCCGTTATCTTCTATCCTGGTAATAGTATTTTTTACTCTTTCTTGCTTAATTTGTAGTGCCAACAACCTACCGGCTTGTTCGCCAGTTTCATATCGTTGAACCCTTGAGGTTTGATATTCACATATCGCCCTCTGCATTACCAACTTCTGTAAATCGGCTTTAGCTACCAACAATTTCCTTTGGCTCTCTGTACTGTTCCTACCTTGTGCTATATCTAAGATATGTTGTTCCTCTGCCACTGATAATTCCCTCATTAATCTTTCCACCTCACTCCTATCCTCTCTTCTCAATCTGGCCGCACAACTTATTGATTTGCCTCTTAAGGCTGCCTTAAACGTCTCCCAGACCCCATTTCGCGAGGTACTATATCTATTAGCTGCAAAAAATTCCCCCACCCATTGCCTAATATGTTCTACAAACCTTTTATCCAGCAGTAATCTCCTTTCGAAGGTCCATCTAGTTCTTACCCTTTCTAACCCATCCAATTCATATGTTACAACCAACGGATTGTGGTCCGATAACAACTTCGGGAATTTGGATATTGCTACCCTATTTATTTCTGAAGCTGACACGAAAAAATAGTCCAACTTAGTATATCTCTGGAAAGGGTTTGAAAAATATGTGTAACCTGGGTTTTTAGGCACTGTAATCCCCCATACGTCTAGCAACCCATGCGAGCTGATAAGAGATTTAACAGCCCTAAAAACTCTTGACTTCCGTCCTGAATATACTGCATCAGGGCCCCATTCCGCTGAAATATTCAGGTCACCACAAAAAATTATGGGGGTTGACCAGGTGGCTAACTCTATTTCGAGAAAATCATAAATCTCGGGATCATCATTGTTCGATCCATAAACTACACACAACGTAAAACCCTTTTCCAGCTCAACTAAAACCCATCTCCCATTGCTATCCACTTTTGTCCGTCTGACCCCTCCCAAGAATGTTCTAACCAAGACTG
Source organism: Triturus cristatus (assembly GCF_964204655.1). Lineage (NCBI taxonomy): Eukaryota > Metazoa > Chordata > Amphibia > Caudata > Salamandridae > Triturus > Triturus cristatus. The sequence continues at coordinate 994,953,279 of NC_140580.1, forward strand.
CCACTCCCCTGTTTATCGAAGATTGCGTTGAACAAGCGACTAACTCATAACCACTCACAGACATGAGGTTCCTTTTAGCCCAAGGGAGGTGAGTTTCTTGCAGACATAAAACGTCCAATCTATTATACCTCAGAAAATGGGCTAATTTTTGACGTTTCCTCCAATCATTCAACCCACCAATATTGATTGAGCACACCCTAATGCTCGCATTCCTGAGAGTCTACTTGAACATCTAGAACTACCTGAAACCTTGACTGATTATCGATTACCAAATCCTTACACTGACTATTAAAACATCCATGATAATCCAAACTGCATCTTTTCCCCCCATTTTCTAGTTTAACCCCCCTCCCCCACCTCCCCCCCCTTCCGCCCTCTGACCAAGCCCCACCCACTCAATCCCCACCCCCCCTACACCACCCCAACATGTCCCCCTCTGTGAAGCGCTCAGACATAGTCTGTGCACGTGATGGTCTGGCGGTGCTTTGCAGTGAGGGCAGACATTTTGAATCTATAAGAAAAGACCAATACCACAATAAAGACCCTTAGACCAATATCAGACAGGTACAACATGCACCGTAAAATAACTACATATCATTCGACTCCACCATCTCCTGAGGAAAAGGGAAAAAAAATTAATTAATCCCACCCAGAAAAAATAGCTTAAAGTCTAATTGCCTAAAGAGTGCAAATACTCCTTTGCTTTGATTTCTGAAGCAAAAAATAGAATCCTGCCATCGTTGATTACTTTTAGCTGAGCTGGATTTATCAGGAAGGCTTGGACCTTCTTATCCTGAAAAGGCTTAATCATCTCCCTCAATCTCCACCTTCACTCTACAGTCGAATGGCAATAGTCTGGACGGACAAAAAACGAAATCCCTTCACCGACTCTCCGAGCATCTGGTCTCGCTTTTTCCGCAATGGACTGTCTCAAGATAAAGTTTCCAAAAAACACCAATACCGCTCTTGGTTTATCACCTTCCCTTGCATTCTTACGGAGTTTGAAGGGGGTACGATGAACCCGCTGGATCTTAGTAACCCAGTTCCAGCTGGAGAGCTCTGGAAACGCTTGCTCGAAGATCTTGATAGCATAAGCCTTTATATCGGAGCCCTCAGCCCCCTCCGGGATTCCCAATACCCTCAAGTTGTTCCGACGAACCCTATTTTCCATCTCCTCCATTTTCCACTGAAGATCGACCACCTGAGCACAGTGGGCATTAACCTTAAGAGAAGCCTCAGCTACCTCGGCATCGGTTGTTACCAATCTCTCTTCCAGATTTGAAACTCTGTCTCCAGTATTAGCACAGACCTTAGAAAGTTTCCTAACCACGCCCTGCATCTTCCTCATCGCGGCCTGAGCTTTTCGATTATCCTGGCGGGTCTCTTCTCTATGTGCAATTATCTCTTGATGAATTGTCTCCAGGAGTGACAGATGAGTATTATCAACACCCGGGCTTCCCTGGAGAGGCAGAACGGAAGATTGTTCGTGGCTTAAGTCCCGATGCATATGGCTCGGAGCCTGACTCCTTGCCGCCACAGGAGGTCTTACGGCTGTTGCTGGAACATCTAGTTCTGGGTTACTCCCTGAATCTCCCTCTGATTCTGAGTTGGAGCTACGTTCATCATCCTCGGACCAACCGGCCCCTTCAGACATTGAAAAGAAGCACTCACTGGGGTCCTTCTCCTTTTCGCTGCATGGACCTATCAAGTCTGGGTCCGACTTGGCTCTCGGAAGTCCCATATCAGATAGAGCTCCTGATTGTATCAATGACAGTGCCCCGACGTTAGTCATAATAGCGTCTGACCCAGATTCGCCTACATCCTCCGATATCATATTCTGGGGTGACTCCTTTATCGCCTCCTTCACCCCTACTTTAGATTGAGACACGGGATCGATAACCGCCATTGTGGGGGGTAATGCCAGGTCAGAGAGTTCATTGCCGCAAAATAGGGAGCCCCCCTCGATATTATGCCCAGGTTTCAAATCCTCTATTCGGCTTCTTGCCACCGGTATAATACTGCCCTCCACCTCTTTAATTACCTCCTTCCCCTTCTCCTTACCGGCTTTGGAGAAGATATCCGCAATTGAGGTGGGCACCTGGCGAGTCCTTCCAATACTCTGCTGGCTCTTTTTTGCTTTCTCAATAGGCATTGATCCTGCCAATAGGACCTCATTTCCCTCTGTCACGACCCCGGCGTCCTCCCGTAGTACTTTCTTCCTTTGGGATGCCGATTTTAGCCCAGCCGCTATTTATGGAGCCATCTCTCTTTTTCGTCTATACCCGGGCCGTTTTACAATACCCAAGCCGCTGTCTCCCCTCCGCGCCAGGAGAAGGTCCGCTCTGCCCGTCCCAGGCTCAGCTCCACTCCGTCTTGCCCGAATCCGCACCACTCCGCCTAGGCTCCGCCCTCCTGTACTTCCGTGGAGTCTGCGTCCAAACGAAGGAGCTGAGAACGCAAAGACAACTGCCCCAGCTAGGCGACGAACAAAACTTTGTGAGGTGGGTGCTATCAGCAGCGGCAGCATCCTAACGGGGCCACGATCAAATCAAATCCAATTCCGTGCGCATTCGCCCTCCATCGGACTCGTCTCCTCTGCCCTCACTGCTTCACTGCGCCGACCGCTACGCTACGCAGCCGCCATCTTGCTTTCACCGGCAAAGAGGGTATTCCATTGTAGGCCTTCAGTTCATGGGTGCAATATGTTCCCTAAGCTTCCAGGAAACAAGAGACCACAAAAACTATGTGGCTTCAGGTGTTAATTTTAATGAAGTCTATAGAAAGGCTCACCTTCTGAATTAATACTGAGATAATTTATAAAGCGCAATGTATACCTAAAGGAAAAAGGGTGCCTTGGTTGGAAAAAAGCCACTTTCTGAAAGCTAAGAGTGGTTGAAGATTTCAGAAATTTCAGAGATCAAGGGATATTCCATTCAAGGAATACATCTAATGAAGCTCCTGCCTCCCCAGGACATACGCTTGTGGGAAGAGACCATCATATTTCTGAAGAGGCTTGAGCATAGGGATCTGCCTGCAGAGTACCATTTAAGGTTATTCTTCAGGTAGTCAGGGCCAATTCCATGAAGTATCTTATGCACTAAGCAGAGAGCCGTAGAGGCAATGCACCACTCAATAGGCAGCCAATGTAGCTTATTTATGGCCGGAGATGCCGATTCAAATCTGGGAATGTTAAAAAGCATCCGTCCTGCAGTGTTCTGCATTGTCTTGAGTTTGCTCAGTGATCTCTTTTGTAAATTCTAAAAAATACCCTTGCAATAGTCTAGTCTTGCCTGAACTAAGGCAGTAACCACTGTCTTTAAGGAGTCAAAAGGAATCAGGTGTGTGATTCTCTTTATTGTTCTCAGAATATAGAAAGAGGAAGAGATGACAGAATTGACTTGCTCTTTGTAGGCCTGTTATCAATGAGAACACCTAGATTTTTCATTTTTTTTTACAGGTATTGGTAAAGTCTCAAGATCATGAGGCCACCAAGAAGGAGACCAGAAAGAAACATGGTTTGCGAAAAGCATGACTTCCGTCTTGGTTGAATTTAACTTTAGACAATTGTTACTCATCCAATTGCTGACTGCGGCCTACAACTGCAAAATGCCTCAGCTGTGTTGTGGATGTCATTGGTGACTGACACAATGCTCTGAGTGTCATCTGCGCAGGTCACCAATGAGAAGCTGAAAGACATTATCAGATTTGCTGAGGGGGAGACATAAATATTAAAAAGTGTCAGACTAAACAATGAACCCTGAGGAACCCCACACAGCAGAACAAAAGGCTCGGACGTAAATCCCTTGTGAGTTACCGATTGGGTCATATCGGTAAGAAATGAGTGAAGAAGTGCAAAGGCTGTGTCTTTAACTCCGATGATTCGCAAACAGTCAATCAAGCGAGTATGATTGACCGTGTTGAAAGCTGCAGACAGGTTAAGTAAGATAAGAGCTGCTCTGCTGCCCTTATCTAAAGATGATCTGATTTCCTTTGTGGCCACAATAAGCGCAGTTTCCGTACTGTGGCCACTTCAAAATCCAAACTGAGTCTTATCAAGAGGGTTATTAGTTTCAATGTATGAAGACAATTGAGTGTTCAAAGTTTTCTCGACTATGTTTGCTGGAAACGGGAGTCTGGATATAGCACAATAGCTGTTAACATCTTTTGTAAGTTTTTTTTTTTTAAATCAACGGACGGACTGCAGCCTTTTTCCATGTCTTCGGAAGAAGGTCCTGTGCTAAACATGATATTAAATATTTGGCGACAGCATCGGGAACAAGATGGACTATACGAGGTGGACAGGGATCTAATGGGGACCCAGAATTAGTGGTACAAATCAACTGTCTGACTTGATCCATTGAAGGGTGAGTAAATTCTCGGAGGGTGGATTGTTCTCCTTCAGTTGGCAGATCAGAGGCCTGGCTGCTGAGGTAAATATGTCAAAGATATCCTTTACTTTAGCCAGGGTATCGCAAAAGCCCTGACTGCAAATTAGTTGTATTAACAGCAGGCAGTGTAGTAAGCTTGGTGACCCTTTGGAAGAGTCTTAATGGGATTTTTAGATGATTCAATTTGGTAAAGAAAGCTGATTTATTTCATAGAAGACTTTTGTGCTCGCAATTCACTTCTTATATTTAACATTATCCAGTTTGTTATAGTCCTTCCTCCATGTACGCTCTTGTCTGTAGCAGCTTTGTTTAAGAGCTTTCAGTTCTTCGCTAAACCAGGGGGCAGAGGGTTTGTTCTTTCTTTGCCTTCTGTGGCTCAAGGATACTAGAGTATAAACTGCAACCATAGTTCCTAATCTGTAGATAATTGTTCTGGCTCTTCTGACAGAGCGGTTTCAGTTCTCGCTAAAAGATTAAGATCAGAGGTATGAATTTTATGCCACAGATGTACATTTTGTGAGCTACTAGCAGAAGCTATCGGGGAAATATTAAGAGGTGTTTCTATTTCAAAGGTCACTGCTTTATGATCAGTCCAAGTCAAAGTGAGGGTATCTGTGCTAACCAGGTGGATGTTGTTTGTAAAGATGCCATCAAGAGAACTTCCAGCACTGTGAGTAGGTTCTTCCATTATCTGAATGAGGCCAAGGCAAGGCATTTTGTCCAATAGTGCTTCTATATCCCCATCTAAGTTGTTCTCTAAGTGATAACTGTAATCACCTAACATGGTGAAGTCGTTTTTTAAAGAAATAGATTCCAAGATGAGGTTAATGTCATGCATGAATGGGGGGATGGTATATAAGAAGTCCATTATAGGACTGCTTTGATGATCTAAAAATTGAAATGTAGCGTTTCACATGCATTAATAATAATTGGGGGGGAGGTGGCTGCATACGAGTCCCGGTGTAACCACTAAACCTCCCCTTTTCTTATGTAGCCTGCCTAGTCTGTGGATAGCATACACTGGGGGAGTGGCCGTCACCATATTAGGGCCCGAGGTAAGGTCCGTCCAGGTTTCGGTGAAGAAGACTAAATCAAGCTGATGGCTATCAGCAACTTCAAAAGCATGTTTTACAAGGGTCCTAGAATTGATGAAAGTACATTTTACTTTGCAGTTCTTAATACAGGTGCTTAAATTCGTCCTGGACTTGCCTAGAGAATGTGGTAAACTACTACTACGTACCTTGTGGTTCAGGCATTTAAGATTGCTCTCCTGACATGTAACTGGGACGGACATCAGTAGATGCGGAGGGTTTGAATGGGGCACATATAAGAGGCTTACCCGAGTTAAAGGCTAAGTTCTTTCTGTGAATAAACCAGGCGTTGTGAGGGAATGAATTCCAAACTACAATGGAGCCCGTCCCTGGGCGCAGACGGGCTTGCCTTTGGTGTGCCTTCGCGGATGCTCGCTGTGTAAGTGACTAAATAGCCCGTCATGAGGGATAGGTGTGTCTGTGGGCGTAGCTTCGACACAGTGCTTTGCAGCACAATTAGAACAAAACAGGTGGGTTAAAAAATAATCTAACTGGGGTCCAACAATCCCCTTTCTCTAGCTGCAGGCTTACCTGAGTCTAGAAAATATTGGTGACAGAAATACAAGGCAACTTAAAGGGGTGAAAATAAACCATTAACACATTAAAACAGGGTCTAAGCCCTGAGCAATATGGCGGCCAGACACCTCCTACACAGCACCTGAGTGCATACAAGGAAATCAAATAGTGTGGGCCTTACAAAACTTAATCAACTTTGTTTTAGATGTATTAATAGCCAGACCCTTTGTGGTACAGAACTCGCTGATTTTATCCAGTAGGTTCTGTAAATCATCAGGTTTCTTGGGAGAGAGGGGTGCAGCCAAGACACTGAACACTTACTTTGTGTGCAAAAGGCCACTTTATTGAAACAGGTGCTCATCACAACAATTAACCTGTCAACTGCCTTCCAAAACGAAAACCTCACTATACATACATTAAACTACCATTTTGGCCCCAACATCCCTATGACCCCCCCCCCCAACATGCCCACCCTGCACCTAACACATTGCAATCATTGCAATGTATTGCATTTCAACCAAACCAAGTTCTATTAACCCTACATCCTATGACTGCAAGTAATCAAACAACCTAAACTGTTCCTTGAACTATATGCCTACCCTTTTCTTGCACATGGTTCACTAACTGTCAAAGCCAACCAAACTTCTGCCAACTCCTGGTAAGCTTTGCATGCCCCCGCCACCCAGAAAAAGGGAGTGTTCAACACAACCTTGTTCTGCCCCCACCCAACTAAGCTGCTTCGTGAGCCATCAATGACCTACCGCTGCACATTCAGGGCACTTGCCAGTACCTCCCTAATCTCCAACAAATAGAGATCCATACCCATCCCATACAAGTATACCTCGTAGCCCCAGAAAAATTCCACCATGTTGGACCTTATATCCGAATGGCAGATCCTGACAAAACAAAATTCCCTACAAAATGGGCTATCTTACTCTTCACAATCTTCCGTGCTCTATCCATTGCCCCGGGCTTCAATGCTCCACTCCAAGCCCTCCTAGGCTCAAACTCTGTCCACAAAACAAAACACCTTGACCACTTCTCCTTTATGAGCGCTAGAGCCCTCTTCGTATTGCGCCTTCGGATAACCCCTTTTTCTCTGACAAAATCATGCTACGCCCAATGTAAAAGCCGTAAATCTGGGAACCTGCCACCCACCAACATACCATTTAAACAATTAACCAACTCCTTCCAACACATGCCCCCTTTCTCCCTCTAGGTGATTTTAAAGAATCTATCATCAAACCCAAATTCTTTCCAAAATAGCTTTTCCGAGACTGGACCTGCGCCCATTTCACACCCCAGTGGCTCACCACTCGTCTGGCCACCTCCTCTGTCCCTGGACCGGCCACTGAACCTGAAAGAAACAAATAAGCAGTACATTTTACATAGGAACCCCCACCGCACGCACTTCGTCACTTAAACACCACACGCAGCACCTGTAACAATGCGTGGACCAATGGCCAAGCTGTGTGATTTCATCCTGCACCCAGCCCCTGCTGCTTGTTTCCAATGCTGCGCCCATATGAAAAGAGTGTTCCATAATCTGGTACCGTTACTTCCAAGCTACATAGTGCCTTCCGCAATAGCGCTAGTAGTTGATAAGCCGTGGCACGTTCGCCCGACTAATGGCGAAAAACCGGCACCACTTGACTACATACCATCGTAACCACTGATAAGCACCTCACACTGGGCAGGAGCCTGGTGCCTCCACCAATTGCAGAATAACCTGTCTGCCCTGACCCGTGTTTTAACTACTAAGCCATATCTCCAGCCTATCCTTCCGACAAACCCCACCCAAACTTTTCCTACCCAACAACTCTGACACCCGAAATGCCCCCAAAGAACATCCACAACCTCAATGTAGAGAAAAGGCAAGTCTCCCATCCATCCCTGCATATCTCCGGCAATGTGGCACAAACTTTGCACAATAGATGCCACCATATCGGCATGCGCACCCATCCTGCTGGGCCGTGCTCCCGTGCCCAACCATCCAGTATCCTATGCTCCGATTCACCTGCAAATGGAGCATAGCTCCCTAATAATTTGCCCTTGAAGGCAAACCCAGCAAGTTTTCCAGCAATGGTCATCCTCAAAAGACCTCTCTCAATCATGTCTAAAATACACTGTATGGCATTCTCTGCCCCCAACCACTTTTCGACCCGACGCCGGGCTCCAGAGTGCAGAAACTCCTTCTAGGCAAGAACGTACGTGACCTGTGTGGACTCTGCTAGTGACCCCACCACCAATTGTAGCATCCGGCGTTGCCTACGTATCATAACTACTGAGGTATGAGCGTTGGGGTCCTGTCAAGGTCCTTGGGCCAACCCACGTATTCTCCCCCACTGTTAACTATACAAAGCATCCGCAATGTCATTGTCCACGGCCGGCATATGTAGAGCTCGGAAAGCAATGTTATAGCGCAAGCATTCTTGCACAAATCCTCTCATCAGACTGAGGACCTGCACATCCCTGGTGGACTGCCGATTCACTATCTCCACCACAAACATGTTGTCAACCGGAAACAGAACTCTCTTGTGTGCCAGATTCTCCCCTCAAGAAGTCACTGCCACCACTAGGGGAAACAGCTCCAAGAATGCTATGCTCCTGCCACCATTGAGCCATTACTCAGGCCTTTGCTCTGCACACCCCTTTCCTTGCTAATAGATTCCAAAACCCAGACTACCTGCCACATCAGAAAAGATTTGTACCTTCCATTCCAAGTTTTTTACAGGCGCCAAAGGTACCCTTAGGTCCCCCATTAGCTCTTGAAATCTTGCCAACGCCTCCTGGCAGCCCGCTTGGCTGGGTAGACCAACAAAAAGAAGTCATCCAGATAGTGTGCGACCAAACGGTGCCCTGTACACCATGTGAATAGCCACTGCAAAAAAGGAGCTGAAGCATTCAATCAAAGCACACGAAATAGAGCAAACCATTGGCAAGGCCTTGTCCATGTACCACTTTCCTTCTAAGTGGATGCCCAAGAGTTGAAAGTCCTCTGGGTGGACTGGAAGCAGCCGAAAAGCTGATTTCACGTCGCACTTTGCCATCAGTCACATGGTCACATCAACAGAGGAGTAGGACACAGTGGCCACTTCCCCAGCAATTAATTAATTCACTGACCCTCCTTCAGGCCAGGACAAGTGCTGAATTAATTTTAATTGTCCCTCTTACTTTTTTGGCACAATTCCCATTGGAGATACAACCAAATACTCCATGGGCCATTCCGCAAAGGGGGCTGCCATCCTACCCTCTTGCACCTCCTTGTTCAATTTGTCCTGTACTGCATATTTGTGCTATTTGGTTGATCTCAAATTATCTGCCCAACTCCTGACTCAAGTCTCAGTATACCCAAAGTGAAACCCCTTGTGAAATCATTCAAGCAAAATCACCACTTCTTCTCGACTCTCATAGCATCCCAGCAAGAACTCCAACCTGTCCACTTTAACCGGAGTACGAGCCCTTTGGCCTAGAGCCCTGTGCCCCGCTGCCACCTGCGAAATGCTGCTGTTGCTCTCCCACCACCAAATTGCTGCCGGGCTGCTGCCACTTGTTTCCCCTTGCCCACTTTGCCACTGGATTCAAGCTAGCCTGGCTGATGAGGGGTGTTACCCCGAAACCGGTCCCAGGATGCTTGTTTCTGGTTCAGGGAAGACCTGGCTTGGCACTTCGGGCTAGACTGTTCCCATGAGGCACGCAGTCACAACTGATTTGCATATAGCTAGGTTTCAACTGAGGTGGCGAAGTGAGCTAAGGAACGATGATTGATTCAACCCAGATCTGTGACGGGGTGAGTGTCTGAAAAGTTTCCGCGCTCCGTCCATCATCTCCCTGTGCTTGTTTTTTTTTTTAAGGCGCCCTTTGAAATGTTACCAACTTAGGATACTTTGACAACATTGGCAGGATTCAAACCCTTGTCCTGTGAGAGCCTGTGCCACCAGAGGCACAAGACTTACCATTGCGCCTTGGTCTTAAGCTCCTTACTATCTGGGCCCTCTTTCTTTTTCCCTTTTCTTCCTTCTCCCCTTTCCCTCCCCCTATGACACTCCTATTCTCTTCCTTACTTACCCTAAGGCCTTCCAACCCAGTGGAACCTACCTCCACATCTGTCATGTATCTCACTTTCGGCAAGCGTTCCCCTGTCCCCTTGCATCTCCCCTGCATCCGAACCCACGGAAACATAACAAGCTTCCCCAACATGCACATAGCCTTACCTGGCTCCAAGGTCGGTGCCCGTATGGATTCATTCTGCCTCACCACGGGCCTTGATTCCTTCAGATTTCCAACTGGTCTTGCCACAGGCCTGGACACCCTTACCGATCTCTGTACAAGAACCTGAAATACACTTGACATAGCATTAGTGTGTCCCCCCCGCCCGACATTCTTCTGGAGGCCGTTCGAGACCCACCAGACGTTGGGACCAGCAAGGACGTTCTGGGCATACAGGAGCTGGCCGCAAAGGGGTCCCCCGCTGATGTCAGGCGTGCTGTGCTTGGCCCAGCCCTCACTTCCCCTCAGTGCAAGTGAGCTGCTCCCAGCTCTGACGAGTCTACCGCCCTATGCCGCTTCTTCCCCTGTAATAAAAATGGCTGGGCTGGTGTGCTGGTTCCCTGCCTTACGCCTGTCCTCTCCCACAGACTTTTCCTATCCCTCTCCTCCCTGCCTGCCTACCCCGCACTCAATTTCTTCCAGAACCTGCACTGCATCTTCTTCCCCACAATGCTCTTACCCACTCCATTCCAACAATGTCGTAATTACCAGCAAAGCGGTCACTTGAACTTGTTCTGTCCACCCGCACCCTGACTGATCACTATGAGCCAGCCTCTTTTGGGCGCTATGTGGCTCAACTTCTACCTCCAGCCAGGCCCTCTACCTCCTGGACCTCAAAGCAACCCAGATTATGGCCAACCCTTGCTTCCTAGCACAATCCCCAACTCTCCCTGCTCCCCCAATCTCGGTGCTCGCTGCCTCCCCAGGCAACATAGACACCGCACTATCACTATTAGGCCTCCACTGCTCCCCTACAACCCATACACTACGGCCATTGCACTCCTCTGCCCCGGCGAGCTGTTCATGCGAATCGGCCCACCGGGCTTGATCACATCCCCTCCTTACTAACAAGCGGGTCAGCGTTACCGCTGACCCCGCTCTAGAATTTTCTCTCCTTCCTCGTGCCACGCTCCTCTTATCTTGATGCTTCCTCTGCTGAACGTGGGAGGGGGAAGCCCCACCCCCCGTACTCGAGGCCGGACCCGTATGAAGCGATCCGGCGCCCGCTCTCTGCCCCACATAAGGGGCTGCTCTCCTGGCATACGAGCGGCCCCTTCAACTTACCCCATCTTCGACAACCTCGGCCGACTCTCTCCTCTTGTGCAGCGGAAATCATGCTGCAATGGCAGCGGCTCTTTCCTCCGACGCCTGCCTACAGCCTCCACCCCAGCCACTAAATGCCAGCGGCCGACCTCCCACGGGAGGCGCATCGCTTCAGCAACGCGGTGGTCTTCCATCTCTAAGGTAAGACATCCAAAACTGTTGCTGTCACTTGAATTATAATGCCTAATACGCCCTAACTACCGAAAAATGTTTCTCACTCTCCCTGCCACCAACCACCAGGTCACCAAACCTAAAATGGTGGAAGGAAGCCCAAAAGATTTTCCTTAAATACCCTTGGGCTATTTTTGGGCTGTGCAGTGGCCGCCCAAACTATTTCAAAATGGCAGTCCTCTGGACTGCACCACCCTCCCAATCTGCCAAGGGGCCAGACCTCCCTATGGTCGGCTGCCCCCCATTGGAAATAAGTAAGGCATCGTCATCAACAAAAGTGTTGTAATTTTGAATCCCCTTAATTTAGGTGCATCATTCGCACAGGCTTCGACAGCCTCTACTAGATGCCTCCTACCTTGGTTTATTAATAACCTGTATAATTTCATTCAGTGAGAAATATGCATCTGCTCTCCTAATAAACCTGTAAGGGGAAAATCTAAGCCATGCAGGAAACTTGCGCTACAAGTCAATGGTGCTAAGCTTGCACACCACTGATCTATGAATTGTAGTTCAGGTCTTGTAATGATTTGTTTACTGCTGTTTAAAATGAGGGATCAGAATGTCTGCGAGTCAATAGTTCTCACTGCATTAAGGAGGTCTTGTCACCTGTTCAGTGCCTTTTTCCCTTACAGTAGGCATCCATAGTGACTTCTTATGATTTAAACTTCTTCCCTGGTAGTACTCCTAATTGCTACCAACAGTGAGGCCCTTGCTAATCTGCAATTTTGCTTTTTACAATGAGTGTCTTTCTTTATAGGGTCAGCTTTTGTTAAAAGGAGGACTAAGTGCTCAACAACTGCATCCTGTAGTTGGTGTGCAGATAGACTCGGCTGCTATTAGGTCTCCTGAACTCAGAATAGAATTAATATGCTCCAGTGGAAAAGGGCAAATTTACATATTCTTCCTATGTCACAGACTCGTCACCACACTAACTCATTCATACATTCATTCATTGGTGGGGCCCATAACACCAACACTCATACATCTCACTCGAATCTGCGCACAGGAGAAAAAGAAGAAGCGCTGGACATGTAGGGGTACCTCGTTACCTATCAAGAGTAATTCCTTTACATTATATATATCTGTACCTATAGAATCCTAACTTTAACATCAAGGCACTCCACCACTTGGTCGATGGACCCATTAGTTGGACTGGTTGATGGTGATTTAGAACCAGCTAAAACACATTTAAAGCTTCGGAACCGTTCAGTTAACTTTCAATACCTTATTAAAGAATCACAAACTCATTTCTTATTAATCAATTTTAGTTTATCTAATTTAGTTCACTCTGTATTGGCATATTCAGGATTACAGTTCAAATAATTTCTCTATTTGAGAGACTTCCAATCTTTGATCTTTAACATAAAATTGACATAACATTTATATTTACTTAATTTTTTAACATTGACGACCTTCCGACCACCCCGAATATTATTCCAGTCTCTGCGACCATCTCCAGAAGAACCCGTCAACCCACAGCAATAATCAAAACCCTTCAGATTTAATTGTCCTTTCGTAATCAAAGAAAACCCAGATAAACCAGGAAATCTCCTTCAGCTCGACGCAGTCCCCACGAATCAGCCAAATGACCAGATGATCGAACCAACAACCCAACAACCCAGCAACCCCCCTCTTCCAAATCACTGGCTTTTATACCCTTTCTCTCCTTACCTTTAGGTCAATGTGCAACAATTTAGGGGTAGAAAGTGTTCTGATTGGCTAAACCCTTTGCAACTTGTAAGTCTCCTGAATGTTCCCGGGTTTGCCTGTTTCCCATGAGACCGGGCATGACATTTCTCAATTGTATTCTTTTTAGTAATTCACAGGCAAAAGTTCAGAAGTAACAACATGCAAGCCTTCTTCTACAGGTTCTTCATTGTCTCCTCGGTCATTCGCACCATTCTTCACCTTGGCAATCCTCCATGTTCCTATCCTTGACAAGGAACACTTCGGTTCTCATTGGAGGTCGCTTGGAGATCTCCAGAGCCATCCGAGTCCGCGCAGTAGACATCGCGCTCACATGACGGTGGCAACTTCAGAACTCCATTTTAAGTACTGCGGCCTAGTAGGCTCGAATGCCAACTTAAGCAAAAACAAACATAACAGTAAGTAATATATAGAAATGAAGATTCTAATGTTTAAACCCACACTAATCCCAATATATTTTAGTATTTTCCTAGCTTGTAGCAACATTTAAAGCAATAATACTCACCATTCTGCAGCACTGGAAGCACAAACCTTCACAAAAGCAACATGAATCGTGCAATTCTCTATTTCACCACATTCTAAAGTTAGTTGGCGTACCACAGTTAATCATTTAATTATTTGCCATGCAATTAGCATTTTAGTCCCACGTGTATCTCGGGTTTATTAAGGTGCAGATGTTGATTAGTCATGCCACTTTACACTAATTAGTACAAGTTAATATTTAGAATGATTACGTAATTACATTTCATGCAAAACAGAGGAGGTATACAACATTTTGCTTTACCTGCTCCATCAATCCCCCCTTTGGTGATTTTTAACATCACCACAAATCCCAATAAATGTCAAAAGGTTTCGCGGAAATGATTACTCACTTCCCTTACATTTTGTTACGTTACATCATAGTATCTCCCATCTCATCTTCTCTTTTACATGTTTTCTTTCCATTCTTCTAGTTCTATATCTCCTACTTCTCTTTTTCTTATTTCCTTCTCCTTTATTTTCGCAATTTCTCTTTTTATTTTATTTTGTAATTTTATTTTTTTTATACATACACACCCTAATCTTAAGATTAGTATCAGTATTACCACACAAGTCACTGGTATTAGTATTTTACCTACAAATGAACTACCTAATTTTGTTAATAAACCCTTTATAGTAGAAAAACTTTTACCAAGCTTCTCCCAAACACTTTCAACCTCCAATGGAACAATTTCCTCATGCAAATCAGTTATATGCTTAATGTATTTCTTTACATGTTGGCTCTCGTCAGCAATGTAAGTACAGCAATGTTGTACCTTCGGCATTCCACAGACTCCTTCCTCTTTGGCTAATATAATATCAAGGGCAAGTCGATTTTGCATAATCATGGCTCTCATGGCAACCATTTCGGTATTTACCATTAAGAACCCTCCAGCTGTCGAGTCCCTCTGCTAATGGAGGGCAGCTATGGTGTATGCTATAATAGGAATGTGTACTGTAATGACTATGCATATATGTGCTCCTATACTGGTCTATATCGAACTGGCCTGTTGAAATGTAAAGTACCTATTTGTTTGTAAAATGTCAATAAAATGTTTTTTTTTTAAAAGAACCCTCTAGCTGTGCTTGTCGATAAGCGATCCACAACTGTAGACAATTTTCTAATTTTATGTGCATTCAGAGATATTCCAACGGCTGGTATCAGTACTCCAAGAATATCCCCTATAATTTCTGACCAACTCTCCCTCCTTCTACGTGTTAGATGTCTACCTATTTTGTGCAAACCGTCCTCTCCCCTTTCCACATGAAATATTTTTGGGAAGACCAGGCCTAGGTAGCATGTACCATACCAGTGGTCCAGTA
This sequence comes from Triturus cristatus, assembly GCF_964204655.1. Lineage (NCBI taxonomy): Eukaryota > Metazoa > Chordata > Amphibia > Caudata > Salamandridae > Triturus > Triturus cristatus. Next base: position 994,968,367 of record NC_140580.1, read on the forward strand.
ACCTATAATAAGCCCTGTTCCCACAGATGTAATATATTCTAGGGAATACCGGATCATTTCCTCCTTTAAATCCCCATCCTCTTATGATTTTATATAAATCATGGCATTCACTTACACCTACAAAGTAATTATCATAAGCAGTGTTATCTCTACTGATGCACAATTTCCCTCTCTGAGGCCAATCCAAAGCCATTGCGGGATTTATTTCTCCCTTTAAATGGTTTTCCCTTTCAGCATCCCAAAATGTTGTTTCCATCTTTTCCCCAGACACTTTTCTTTGCATCTTAATTCTCCTCTCCTCTACCATGTTCAAGAAGGTTTTTTCTTCTTTCCTCAGACTACAAGTAAGATTATTCTTAAACACTTCTTCTAAAGTTAATTCTCTAGTTTCTAAGAAAAATTCACCTAAAATTCTACCAGGAATCACCTTGTTTAGTTCGGGGACTACAGGTATCTGTGAGAAAACATTATCTACATCAGTATAATAGTATTCTAATTTCACTATTCTAAAGAATAAGCTTGCCAATACACTACAAGTTATCCCATATGTCAAAGGAAGGTGATGATAGGTGACACCTTCTGACACTGAGGCAGGTAACTGCATACAAACATAACAATCTCTAACTTCCATAGTCTTTACATATTCATACAGCAACTTTGAAAAAACATTATTAGCAAAATCATTTATAGACTTATCCTTATGGAAATCTGTTCTATCTACCAGTTTAGTAAAAGGAGTATCATAAACCTCCTCTCTATTATTCCTGTTCTCTGTGTGGTTTTCTACCCTTTCAAATGTTATCTTGAATGAAACCGTTATTGCTAATATGATCCACACAAGCATTAGTAATCCTGTACAACAAAAACACATTTTACACCATCTTCGGAGAAACCCACATGTAGGTTTTCTTCCTTCTGTGTTTGCCATTTCGGAAATGATCAGTGTCTTTTGACTTAGCCTCTTTTCATTCACAATTTAATTTTGTCTAAACCTAAGACTTTGAACGCCCAATGGGTTCTTTTAGTTATGTGTCTTGTCCAGCGTTTTAATTCTTGGCGTCTTTCTTTGTCACTTCAATCCGTGCATGGATCGTCTTTGTCTCTGTTTTCACAATCTTGGTTCAGAACTTCCTGATCATCCGTCTCTTCTTTGATATCAGATAAGATAACTCTCAGGATTTCCGAATCTTCTTCTTCTTCAACCACTTCCTGTACAGTCACTCCTACACTTCCTTGGCTGTCTGCTTCCTCTTGTATATCAGGAAGTGCCACATACGTCCACTCTGGGGATTTGTACTTGTGGTTTGGTTTCTTTATCCTCTTTGCTCCTTTCAAGTGTGCCTGATCAGTGTCTTCTGATTTCTCTTGACTAGACACTTCATTCACTTGTTCAGCGTTAGAAGACTTTATTCTCGTTAGTCGGTATCTCACTCTTTTTAAGTTTATTAGGCCAAATTTCCTCTTTCGACGGTCTCTTCAACTTGTTCCCCTTCTCACTTCGCTCTGTTTTCCAAGCTCTTTTGCTCAAAGTTCGTCTTCCTTGGCTTTCTCCTTCACTTTCTTCAGATTCCGTATCAGTTTGACTTTTACTTTCTTTGGATTTTATTCTCAGGACCTCAGGTTCGCTATCTACGTTTATCCCTCCTCGTGTTTCTTCCACGCAATCTTCCTGCTGACTAACTGTCCCTTTTTAGGTCTTGCCTGAGCCAGCGCTTTAGCGCTGCTCTGGCGAGAGCTAAAGAAAGCGGGATTTGGAAGTGCAAACTAGTGCTTTTCAGGCCGCCAACTACAGTGCATGTGCGCCGGGCGCGCGCACCATTTGTCAGCCTGCTGATCACTTTCACGGCTGCTTAGATGTTCTCAGTGAGCCGCGCGGCCACTGAGAAGATCAAAGCAGCCGCGATAGTACTCACCATATGCCAGCCTTCCCTGTGTTGCTTTAGCACTCACCGCCCCCCCCACCCCCTCCCCTTCCATGTTACCCGTGTGGCTCACTTTCTCTTTCATGGCCATGCAGCGTTAATTTCATGGCCGCGTGGCCAATGCTTGTTCACTGTGACAGCAGTTCACTGTGAGCACTGTGGGCACGTGCTCCGCTGGCGCAGCACCAGCGTGGTTAAACTGCTTGGCAAGGCTTGAATTGTAAGTTGCAGGAAAGGTTAAAAAAAATGTACAGCTTTACATATCTCCTTAAAAGCCACGCAGTAGCCACGGGATTGCAACCGTGCATTGGTCTGCTGATTCATTATCTGGTTGTGACCCATGTTTTCTATGAAAGTCTCTTGGGTGATTCAACATGTCAACTGTGGGCGCCATGACTTTGTTTTGATAATTCTGTAGTACCAGATCTCTGTCTTCAGTAGTCCAGGGTACTAGACTCTTTCTTACAGCTGATTACCTATATTTCACCGTCTGATAGTCCTTATAGTGCACAATGAGTTATTGGTATGTAGTGATAAGGAATATTGCTTATTACATAACAAAATGTGAGCTTGCCAGCTATATAAATCACTGACTTCATTCTACTCTCTTTTAAGGCTTTCTCTGTGCATGTGGCAAAACCGGAAACAGATGTGCAGAGGTTAAATTTCTTATGTGTGTGGCAGAAGACTGCCGTGTTCACTCGGAGTCGTCCCTCCCACAAGTCCACAGTTCTCACCTAAATATCTTCCAGTCCCTCCCCTGTGAGGATGGCCAGGTGTTCTGCATTTGAGCAAGCTTCTTTTCAGCAAACCCTTTTGTATGGAATTATGCAAACAACTCGGTCCAAGAATGATCGACTTTGAGAGCCTGTCCACTACTAGTCACTCCCAGGACCTGTGCTCCCTTACTTGGGTGCTGGCACCAGGTCAGACCCTGCACATTTCCTCTGGCAACGTTTCCTGCGAATCCTGTTCTGCAGTTGAGTCCTCTTGAAGCAGGTGGCAGATTTTATATCAATGATCAGATGCAGCGCAGAGAAGAACACGGATTTAACACGATTCAGAATCTTCTTTTTGTCTGTGGACCCTACATCCATGCTTCCTGAAAGTTGGCTGTTAAGTGGCATTGGCGAAGAAAACCCGAGTGATACAGATAGAATGCATATTACAATAAAAAGTTAACAAGCATTGGCATAGCCAATGGGTCTCGCCTTTGGGACCTTATAAGTATTTAGTTAATATCCTTGGTGCAACAACATTATCTGTTGCATGGCTAAACACTTATAAGGTCCCAAAGGCAAGACCTATTGGCTATGCCAATGCTTGTTCTACCTGGATGTGTGTCGTCCCTACACCTCCTCGTGGCTCTTCCGCAATAATCTTACCCTCACTCTCTGTATCTAATTCCTCACCTTCTATTTCTATGATTTCAGGCGGAATTTCTCTTGTGTTTGCACTTGGTGCTTCTTTATCAAACATTTCTTGTTCAGTTTCTTCAATATTTTCTTTTATCCTTTCTTGTATTCCCACCCGTTCAGTCTCTGATTCGGAGTTAGTGTCGGAAATTTACAGTCGTCTCCTTAGTGGTATATTCTCCGGCTCCGCAACTTGGCTCAAATCCGCTTCTCCCGTCCTTGAGGTTTGTCTTGTTCTTGTTTCTTCTGATTCTGACTCAGAACTGGTATCAGACTCTTCCAAATACTCTTCCTCAGGTCTATTTATAGGACCAGGGACTCGAAGAGTATGACTAGCATGAATCCAATTCTTTACCTTGGCACACTTCATATTAGTCGTCGTGGTCAGAATCACTTGACGTGGTTTCTCCCAGTGTGGGACCAGACTATTTCTCCTTCTATGTACTTTGATTCGTACCCAGTCTCCAGGACTCAAATCATGAGCTGGCTTCTTTTCAAGGGTGGTTGCATCTGGTTCAACCTGATGAAACACAGAATGAACGGTATCAGCCAACCCCTTGCAATAATCCAGAACGAAGTCATCAGATATAGGCAGTAGTTTGTTGACAGGAATGGAAACATGTCTCATTGCTCTACCCATAATAATTTCATGGGTGCTAAGGCCAGTGCTCCTATCAGGAATCAACCTAATAGTCATGAGCAAAAGAGGCAAGACATCTGGCCATTTTAGACCTGTGGCCAAACACATTTTTCCCAATCTGTTTTAAGGGTGCCATTCATTTGTTTCACTACTCCAGAAGCCTCTGGGTGATAGGCACAATGTAGTTTCTGTTGTACATTCAATTCTTCACAAATCAATTTTATAATTTCATTCTGGAAATGCTTTCCTCTATCTGATTCAATTGTTACTGGGAAACCAAATCTAGGAATGAACTCTCTCAATAGGAGTTTCGCTACAGTAACTCCATCGCTCCTTCTGGTCGATTAAGCTTCCACCCAACCCGTCCTATAGTTCCCAAACTCACCACCGTTTTTCTTCCTGGATTACATTGCTGACATATAAGGCATCTTTGATAAAGGCTTTCAGCTACAAGCCGGAACTTGGCGTTATACCAGGTCTGTTTGAAAAGTCTAATCATGGCATCCCTACCTATATGTGCCTGCCTATGGTACATCCGTACCATGGTAGAGATCATGCTATCAGGCATTACTGGTCTTCCATCACGATAAAACCAAACCCTGTCTACCTCGCGTGGTGCACATCCTGATTTTATCCACTGTTTCTTTTCCTCCTCTCCTGCCTCTTCCTGTAAGTGCCTCACCTCATCTCAGGTACTCACAGTGTTAGTAAAAAGCAAGGGACATGAATTCATTTCCGTTTCCCGATTCCAGGAATTTTGGTTCCGCGCACAATACTGCTCTATGTCATTCGCAAATTCGTTGCCCGCTGACACGTAATCTGTACCCTTTGAATGGGCCGCACATTTTACAGCTGCATTTTGCTCAGGCAGCTGTATCGCCTCAAGCAATTTTCCAACCACTTCAGCGTTTCTGGTTGGAGTTCCACTCAACGTCAAGACCCCTCTTTGGGACCAAATCTGTCCAAAATCATGCACCACTTCAAACCCATGCTGACTATCGGTAACCACAGTGACTAGCAAGTTCTTCCCTAACTTGCATGCTCGGATCAGTGCAAACATTCAGCAACCTGAGCTGATTTTACTACTTTCAGGCAAGACGCTTCCAACACAGGCGCTATAGTACATACTGCATATGCAGCACTCAGAATTCCCTCTCCAGTTCTTAGACATGACCCATCCACAAACATCACATAGTCGCTTTCTTTCAGAGGCACATCTTTTATGTCCGGACGAGCTTAGTGCAAAAATCAAGCACTTCCAAACAGTCATGATCCACATCATCCTTCACTTCCACATTCACAGCATCAGGTAGCAAGGTTGATGGATTTACAAGGCTCACATTTGTAGCACCCAGAATGACCTTTTCATATTTAGTTAGACGACTATGCGTCAAATTGGGTTCGGCTTCTTGTCAAAAGGATTGCAACATCATGGGGAACAAACACTCTCACAGGATATCCCATCACAATTCCTTCACTCTGCTCCAGACTCTTACAGGTAGCAGCCACTGCTTTCAAGCAACCAGCCAAAGCTACGGCTACAGGATCTAGTACAGCCGAAAAGTATGCAATCGGTCGTATTAATTTTCCATGCCTTTGTACTAACACATAGAGTGCACATCCATCTCTCTAACTGCAATAGAGCTCGAATTCCTTTTCGTAATCAGGCATTCCATGAGCTGGTTCTTCACACAAGCTGTGTCTCAGTTGTCTAAAAGCCTTCATCTCCTCTTTATTTAGTTCAAGGGGATCTTTCACATCACTTTTTGTCAAGCGTACCAAAGGTTTCGCAATCAGTGAAAAGTTGCTGATCCACTGGTGACAATATCCCACCATCCCAAGAAACATTCTCACTTCTCTCTGAGTCATTGGTGCTCTCATTCCTTTTATTATTCTGATCCTGTCTGCAGTCACTTTCCTCAGGCCTTTCTCTATCTTATGACCTAAGTATTGTACTTCCTTCTTACAAAATTGTAATTTTGATGGGGATACCTTGAGCCCTCCATCTGCCAAATGATTCAACAATGCAACTGTGTCCACCACACTTGCCTCTCGTGTCTTCGATGCCACCAATAGGTCATCGATGTATTGCTCGAGCACTGAACTTTCGGGCATTTTCAAATCATTTAGGGACTTCTTTAGAATCTGATTAAATATTGATGGACTTTCTGCATACCCCTGTGGGATACGGCACCATGCCAAAGTACGTTCGCTGAACCGGAACGCAAACATTTGTTGGCTATTGGGGTGCAATGGGATAGAAAAGAAAGCATGACACAGGTCGATGACTGTGTACCATTCCGCATCATGGGGAATCTGATATAGGATTACCGAAGGGTGCGGTACAATGGGGCAGCAGGGCACAACAATTTTATTCACTTTTCTCAAATCTTGTACTATCCTGAAAGTTCCGTTAGGCTTCTTTAAACCCATGGTCGGAGAATTACATGGACTACTCAGTATTTCTCTCAAAATTCCTTGTTCAATCATCTTGTCTATTACAGGAGTCACTCCTGCAATTATTTTTGGTGTCAATTTATACTGGGGAATATTCAGGTAGTTTACTCCTTCCTTTACAGTTATTTTCACAGGATCTACTTTTTCATCAATCCCATATCTTCTCCTGTGAAATCCCATACCTCTAGTTTCACTGCTTTTTTCAATTCCTGAGGCAATTCCTCCGGATCAAGTACAACAAATGCCTCAGCAGTATCGGGTTCCACATTTGCCATTGTCATTCTATACAGTACATCCTCATCAGGAGTTTCAAAAGCTATGCCATCCGGGGTACAGAAGATAGTGCAATTCATTTTGCACAACAAATCTCTCCCTAACAAATTCACGGGGCTAGTGTCACATACAACAAATCGATGTATGTCGGTGAATTTCCCTATTTTAACTTTAACAGGATCAGTAAGATAAGTTTTTATCTGTCTATTTGAAACTCCAACTACTTGGATTGTGTCACCAGAGAGAGGAAGATTTTTAATGTCAGCTGATCTAACAGTTGAATGAGTAGCACCAGTATCTACTAGGAAAGTAATATTTTCATCATTTACCTTTCCATCCATAAAGGGTCCTGTCTGGTCTACCTCTAGAGTTGCGCCAAGTACGCACTCCTCTTCCTCTCCTAGGCACTGTCAATAACTCTCTTCTGACTCACTCTCATCGCGCTACAGCCAATACTGCAAAACAGCACTAGCGCGCGGTAGCTTCGTTACCTGTTCCTCGGTGTAGAATCCTGTCTCATTACTGTATCTCTGAGGATTTACGCTCTGTGGAAAGGGTGGCTTTGCACCTGACATTGTTGGGCAACAACCTGCTGCTGTTGCGGCGGTTGACAACTCACCTCATTCTGCACCTGTGGATTCAATGATGCATTATCACCAGTAGCACTCTGGGGCAATTTACACTTGGATTTCCAATGCCCTAATTTTCCGCAATTATGACATGGCCATTTCTTTTTTGCTTCCTCTAAGCTGATTTGTCCCTTTCCTTTTCCAATATTAGGTTTTTGTCTAACTTGGCCCATGCCATTAGCTTGCTCAATCAACTGGGATTCTTGTCTCTCCGCTACCTTAACTTGTGCCCACATCGCCTTCTCTTTTAGTTTGCGTTGTTTAGCTTCGATTTCATCACTAAAATATTTTGCATGATGTAACACTTCATCTATCTGTTTATTCTGCCAATCCACTGTATGCTGTTTGATCATTTCGCTTACCTCAGGTCTTAAACCATAAACAAATCGATATACAAAATGACTTAAATCCTTCTCACTTGATTTCTCATCACCACTGTATTGCTTAAAAGCTAACAGTAACCTTTCATAGTAAGCATGAACAGGCTCTTTAACCTCTTGGTGAGTTCTATCAATTTTTACCCAATCAGTTTCTTTTGGCAGCACTTTATTTTTCAAAAAAGTAATTACCTGTTCATATTTCCTCATTACCTCCGGGTCAGGGGCTCCCGTCGCAGGATCCCTAGGGTACTCTTGAGTTGGCCAACCTATTCTAATTTTACAGTCTGCCCATAAATCTGCAGGTACAATTATATTAAAAAGACCATTCAGATCTATCCACAACACTTTCGACAATTTAACAAACCTTTCTACCTGTCGGTACCATTCAACTGGTTTTTCTCTTAACCTCGGGAAATCATTGGTAAATTATAAAATATCCTGCCGAGTCCAGGGAACATGTACATAACCCCCTCCTGGGATTTCCCTCATGGGACATTCAGTTACTATTGGCTCCTTTTCTCTTACCGGAAATGCCGAAAAAGCCTTATCTGTCGTATCCTCTCTCTTTCGGAACCATCTACTTTTCCACCTATCTACATCACCCCATTCCCTTAACAAGGCAATCAGTTCTTTAATTTGAGTCAATCTTCCCGCAGTATTCAGATTTTCAATATCCTTTTCAGAAAAATCTACCCTATATGGTTTCTGTAATGATCTTATTTTGTCAAAATCAATACCCATTTCACTCGCTGTCTCTTCCAGTTTCTCATGCAAACTCCTCGTTCTCCAAGTTATACTTTTGCAGAGAAACATTAGCTCCTCGTCCTGATATGCTTTTAATTTTTCAGTTGGAATAGTCCCTACTATTAATTCTTCCAAGGTTACTTTTAATTTTACCACATCTAAAGGTTGAGGTTCTGTATCTTTTTGCTGTAAACTTCTTAACCATTCACTTAATTCTTCAGAAGTGGGACCTACAGGGATTGTTTCACTTCTTATTCCATCTGTATTTCTCTCTGGGGTTTCTGTTGCCGATTCTGTTGTCATCAGCGTCTTACTTGCTGGACTTTGATTTACAGTCAGATTTTTAGGAGTACTTAAACCTGATGTTAATGCCATATTTTTCCATGCATTTCCTCCAGATCCACTTCTTTCTGTCTTGATTCGTTTACTACAATTGCAGGGAACTGTTAAACAATGCTCACTATCTTTCTGTTTATCAAACACAGGCATCACTGGCCCTATAGTTACAAGTACGGTCACTGCTTCCATATTTTTGGTTAATTCTCTAATTTTCTCAGTTAATTCCAGAGTAGTTCTAGCTAGTTCAACCAAATTTTCATTTCCAGTCCTAACAGTTTGTGACATTTCAGAGTCTCTAAATGGATTAATTTTCCCTAAATCAGGTGGCGTTTGCTCAAGATTTTTATTTAGCATGGTTTCTTTCACCGGCGCACTCGGCATCAGCAACATAGAATTTGGTTGATACGGGGGATGATTTTTATAAAACATGTACTCTAGCACTTCATCCTCTGATTCACTCACACCATATTTATAACCTTCTGACCCTGTATTGTTTCTCTTTTCTGTACACTTTCTGCCACTTGTCTCTTCAGTATTTCTCAAAGGAAACATACGATCAGTCATGTTTGCATTCCGCCATCTTCTCATTCGGTCCTCATGACTTTCCTGCCCACACTGTCTACCAAACATGTAATTATACCTTCCTCCACTCCAATGCCATTCCCTTTCATACATCTCTTCTTTCCACTCCGTCAAAGCCTCGAACTGAGTAGGTCTAGGTCTCGGTTCTAACCTCATCATTCTTTCTCTTAAGTTTCTTAACACAGCTAAACTAAACGAACCACTTTCTGGAAACGCTAGAACCCCATCCTCTTTTTTATACTTTGCCCAATTCTCTAGCCAAATACATGTATGGTACCCATATTTTGCTACCATAAAAGATGCAGGCGATTATGGTGGAGGAAGTATCTGTCCTTCCCTAGTCACAATCAGCTTATCCCTTTTAAAAAGGTTTTTAATTTTCCCAAACCATGATTTTTTTCTCTTTCTCAGGTGGATCGTAGTACATCATTTTTATTTTTCCTAGTTCTGAATCACTAGACTTTTCAAATCACTTCCCTTGCGACTATTCCGTATGCTCTCCAATCCAAGCGCGACTCACACTAACGCACCAATCCTGTGCGTCTAAGTCACTCCTGAAGTTCCCCAATGCCAGCGCGACTCACACAAACGCACCAATCCGGGGCGTCTATGTCACATTGGCAAATTCTTAACTCCTAGCGCGGCTCACACCAACGCACCAATCCGTGAAAGCTTTGTCTCTCTACGGCTGGCCAATCCCAGCGCGGTCTTTCTGACGTCAGCTTTTCTCGCTACTCCTGCTTCTGCTGACCCCTCCTTTACAAATTTTATCGGCCGTTTCTTTTAATCAAATCTGTTAGTAACAACATAAAAACACCACCATTGCCTGTTTCCCTACACCAAAGAGACAGTTTTGTTCATTTACCCAAGAATTCTGTATTTCCAGTAGGCAGCGCTTACCTCTACCCTACCACAGAATTATTCTGTTTCGCCGATAAAGTAGCACTTCCCTCTACCTTACCCTTCTAACAACCAAAAAGGCTAACCGTTTCTCTGGGGATAAAACACATGTGGAGACTACAATGCTCCTGAGAATTAAGGCCAGAGTTTCACGCGAGAACCTGTTGCTATTTCACCCATACACATTCATACGGAAAATGTCCCTACCGATAACACACGAAACCAGACAATGCGTTGTGCGACTTCACTTGCCAAACATTTCCCCGTCTACATACAGGGCCACCAGGCAATACACTGTGCGACTTCACTTGCCACACTTTTCCCCGTCTACATACAACCAACTTCCTACGTCCCAAAGTCTTTAAACCAATTGACAACATAAAACGTAACACGACTCAACATAAAGTGCTAAAACATAAATCAATAATCACCAAACCAATGCAATAAAACCATTACTAATCACCAGACTAGCCAAAAATAGCCATAACTCCTACCAGAAACACTGCTCCAGCGGAAAAGGGCAAATTTACATATTCTCCCTATGTCACAGACTCGTCACCACACTAACTCATTCATACATTCATTCATTGGTGGGGCCCATAACACCAACACTCGTACATCTCACTTGAATCTGCGCACAGGAGAAAAAGAAGCGCTGGACATGTGGGGGTACCTTGTCACCTATCGGGAGTAATTCCTTTGCATTATATACAATATATACATCTGTACCTATAGAATATTAACTTTAACATCAAGGCACTCCACCACTTGGTTGATGGACCAATTAGTTGGACTGGTTGATGGTGATTTAGAACCAGCTAAAACACATTTAAAGCTTCAGAACCGTTCAGTTAACTTTCGATACGTTATTAAAGAATCACAAACTCATTTCTTATTAATCAATTTTAATTTATCTAATTTAGTTCACTCTGTATTGGCATATTCAGGATTACAGTTCAAATAATTGAAAGACTTTTAATCTTTGATCTTTAACATAAAATTGACATAACATTTATATTTACCTAATTTTTTAACATCGACGACCTTCCGACCACCCCGAATATTATTCCAGTCTCTGCGACCATCTCCAGAAGAACCCGTCAACCCACAGTAATAATCAAAACCCTTCAGATGGAATCGTCCTCTCGTAATCAAAGAAAACACAGGTAAACCAGGAAATCTCCTTCAGTTCGACGCAGTCCCCACGAATCAGCCAAATGACCGGACAATCGAACCAACAACCCAACAACCCAGCAACCCCCTCTTCCAAATCACTGGCTTTTATACCCTTTTTCTCCTTACTTTTAGGTCAATGTGCAACAATTTAGGGGTAGAAAATGTTCTGATTGGCTAAACCCTTTGCAGCTTGTAAGTCTCCTGAATGTTCCCAGGTTTGCCTGTTTCCCATGAGACCGGGCATGACATTTCTCAATTGTATTCTTTTTGGTAATTCACAGGCAAAAGTTCAGAAGTAACAACATGCAAGCCTTCTTGTACAGGTCCTTCATTGTCCCCTCGGTCATTCTCACCATTCTTCATCTTGGCAATCTTCCATGTTCCTATCCTTGACAAGGACCACTTCGGTTCTCGTTGGATGTTGCTTGGAGATCTCCAGAGCCATCCGAGTCTGTGCAGTAGACATCGCGCTCACATGACAGTGGCAACTTCAGAACTCCATCTTAAGTACTGCGGCCTAGTAGGCCCGAATGCCAACTTAAGCAAAAACAAACATAACAGTAATTAATATATAGAAATGAAGATTCTAATGTTTAAACCCACATTAATCCCAATATATTTTAGTATTTTCCTAGCTTGTAGCAACATTTAAAGCAATAATACTCACCATTCTGCAGCACTGGAAGCACAAACCCTCACAAAAGCAACATGAATCGTGCAATTCTCTATTTCATCACATTCTAAAATTAGTTTGCGTACCACAGTTAATCATTTAATTATTTGCCATGCAATTAGCATTTTAGTCCCTCGTGTTTATTAAGGTGCAGATGTTGATTAGTCATGCCACTTTACACTAATTAGTACAAGTTAATATTTAGAATGATTACGTAATTAAATTTCATGCAAAACAGAGGAGGTATTTAAAATTTTGCTTTACCTGCTCCATCAAATACAATTATTTATCCGAGGTAAACTAGACGAATTCCTCCTAGTCCCACTTTCGTCTTCTGCAGCTGTTTGGAACGTGGACATTGATCTGACCATTGGTGCGAGTTAATGTAGGCTCGAATAAGGATTGTGCGAGAGAGACTCAAAAGATCGTAATCACTTTCCGGGCGGGCCACACTTTTCCAATCAAGGAGTTCCAGCTTTATGTACTCGATTATGCTTTTGACAAGACCACTATTACAGGTATAATGTCTAGATTTGGATCTTCGGTGAAAGGCACCGAGGCCATGGGTTAGTGCTATTATGGCTAACTGCTATCCTATTTTAGATAGTATTTTTTCCCTCGCTTAGATGGGAATGTCCCTTCTGTGATGGATATGAAATCATCATTTAGTTCACAGGTGGTGCTGACCTCACCAGCTACCACTAGAAAACGTTTCCGGTTATCCTTCTACTGTGATAATAAAACATGTGTATCTAGTGTAAAGCAAAGCTAAAATTGAGGATTCAGTCGCTTTTTCCTCCCATATTATAAACATCAAAAATCATCATTTGCTTGGCAGATATAAATGTTACCAATAGTTGTTGGATGTCTTGGGGACCACAGTTCACAGTGGATTTCTTCTCCCCTGCAGTTCAATGTGATGTGCACCAGCTTGATCATCTGCCAGACTTTCTACCTTGGGGTTGGCATGTGGCTGGGGCGTTTAAAGATGTGTATCCTGTCTTACACACAAGATATGCAGCACATATTTCCTGAAACATATTTATCAATTCATTTTTGCACCATTCTGTATTCCCTATTTCTTTTTAGGTAGTTTCGCAACATAGTACTGGTATAGTAAGTAGCTGATTTGCAAAAGCTCCAACATTTAGATGCACCGACCATTCGTTTTATGTTGCTATAAAATGGGCCGGTCGGTGTTCGCCTATGTTTTTTTGTGAAATATTCCATATGACGTTGTAGTCTGATTTTGCAAGTTTTGCTTAGGCTAACACTGAGGACAATATAATGTTCACGAGTTATTATTCCATCCATTCACGTTTTAGCAGGTCTTCTCCAAATGTAATGGTGTCATTCACTTTTATGCTCATCCCTAATCACTGATGTTGAAATCAGGGTTCTTAACATTGACCAATCTTCTACTTAGCGGGCGAGGTCTGCCATAGATGGATCTCTATTTGGAAAGGAGAGTGGTTGGTGTAACATTGACAGGAAGGGGTACCTAGTAGAGCTACCTATGCCACATGAAATCCCATACTGCCCAGTTTTTCCCTTTGGGTCCGTAGGGCTATACAGTGCTCCTTAGCCTCCAAACCAATCTCAACTTTCTATCACATATTCTGGGACATGTCAAAAATTCGAAACACAATATATCTTTGGAGACAACATTATTAAAGATAACTCAATAAAGGCATAAGTTGCCCTTGTTTAAGATATTGTGTGGTGTTTTGAAAAAGTATGCAGGAATGAGGAATCGGTTATGTTCATCAAAAGAACCACATAAGACATGATGGTAGCGGGTTAGATCTACTCCTCTGCCTTTTTTTCTGAGATTTACTAAGGACTTCCTTGCATTGTGCAAGTTGAAGCAAAGCAATTAAAGGCTTCAGTGAAATTTAGAAGGCTAAGCAAATCATTATTTAGGTGGCCTTACATCACTTTCCACCTGCAAAGTAATGCATCGGGAGGTGTGACATGGGTGGAGCATGGACGTTCCCATGCAACCAACCATTTATTTTGACGCATACCCAGAATTACTAAAGTTAGTAAACCTGAGTTTGTGCCAAATGGTGACATAACTGATCTTGGCGTAACAAGGAAAAATATCTTTAGTTCATCTATGCATGGGTGCTGCATTCTGTGCCTCTAAGGATAGCTTTGTGTGCAAGAATGTACCCTTTCCTGCACAAATACTATCCTGCCCACAACACAGGCACCCTTGCATCATGGCATAAGGGTGCCTGCATTGGCGCTAAGCAGCCACCAGTGCAGAGAGAGAGCTGAAAAACGCCATATATTTGTAAATATGGCGCAGTTAAGTTATCTTCCCTTCACATGACGCAGCACCGCAACCAGCCTTGCTGCATTGAATGACAGATTAGTAAAGCAGCTCTTCACTTTGGAAACTAGACCAAAACTATTTCTATCATAACACTTAAGAGAATTTTCTAAACTATAGGGCTACTTTTCAAGGACCTATTCAGGAGTACTGCAGGAGGTAATGACTATGCATCTTGCGGTTTTCTGTTATCCAGCTTTGTTGATAGGGTTGTAATGTTTCCATTGTCCTTGTGTCTACCATGGGACATAGAAAGCTACAGTCCTCCAAGATAAGTCAGCAGTAACATGCTAAACCACTCCCTGTTGCTCATCTACTTGTTGTCTTCCTAGACCATTTGTGAAATATATGAAAAACTTGTTTGCTTGCTAAACAAATATCAAAATGCCAGCTGGTGCCATGTTTGGATTTTGAGTCAACTGACCCAGTCAAATTTCCACAATGTCCTCATTTTTCTTCTGCTACAAACTGTCAAAAAGCCATTTTTATTTGGAGACAATTCAACACTGGCTTCAGCACGTTTTGGCCAAACATGCGCATAATTGGCACTTTTTGGTAATTATAAACCCAAAGAGTTCATAATTTTAGAGGGACCTTTATCATCCTGTGGTCCCATTAGAAAGATAGTGGTGGCTCATCACTTCCTACACCCCCTAAAAGGATAAGTGCCACCATATAGTCACAGTCCACTAAGTAATTTGTAATATTAATTTGTAGTGTTTCTTTCTCCCATTCCCTTGTGTTGCTTGACTGGGGTAGTATGCCTTTGATTACAGATCCCAGGACGCCAGGTCTCGGGTGAGACCTTTCATGACTTCCTGGGTGTGGCCTTCTTTTGGATGGTCCGCACATTTGCCACTTAGGAGACAGAAGCCTCAATCCTTAATTGTGTAGAATGGGTTTTAAGAAATCCAAGGTGGTTATGGCCGAATATGAACCCAGTTCAGCTGTGGCATTGATATTTCCAAAAAATCAACTATATTACTCTGAGCTTCAAGCTGGTTATTGCTTTTTGGGACTGTCTCAGGGGAGACATGGAGATTGTAGCCAAGGTTTTTGATGTAGCCTTCAACGCATCGAGCCCTGGGAAGACCAGCTAGGCATTGTCACAGACTTCTGTCCCCTAATTTTCTTTTCCCACGAGGGACTTATTTTTCTTCCTGCTTGCCACCAAAATTGGTGTACAGGCTCCCAATGTCATCTGACTGGCCGAATCAATGCCTTGAATTTCCATGCCTTCCAGACCTCACAGTACTGTTTTTCAGTGATTGTCATCTCTTGTCCAATCTGAGTACTAACATCAGTGTGGCTGAGATATAGCCACAACGCAACCATTCACGGAGTTACAGCTGTTGTCGGGTAAGGAGAATGCTAGGTCTCCTAGCAGTACAGCCAGCACCTTAGTTAGCCAGATCTGAAGGCAACAGCGGGTGTTAAGTTCAGGTGCATGATCAGTAACTGCTGGACAACTGGCTAACTTTAAGGAAGCATCCTAGGATTTTTTTGGACCTCCCGTCCTGTGGGGTGGTTTGTGGACACCAGATTATTGAAGAATGTAAGGCTAATGATTAGAACCAGGAAGGGAGAATAATGCAGTGGCGATTATGTTGGAGGAGGCATGTTTAGAGGTGTCCGGTATTAACAATGTTCTGGTTGACAGAAGGCAGCCAGAGGGCTACACATCTGCCAATATTATTATTCAATATTATGTTATTCAAGTCAGTGTTTTTCCTGCCCTAGATACAGTGGGTATTCATACTTGGAAGCTTGCAACTATGTTCTTTACAACTCGGAATAACATTTTGTGTCAAGTCAAGATATTTCAGGTCAACAAATCAGAGGTCCTGTCTATAGGCAATCAATAGGATACAGAGTCACCAGATCCCTCACACACTCATGAAGTGCAGACACAGTAGTGCTAAATGACTTGCATCTAATCGCACGTCACCCTAGTCGCCTCTACTTCGCAGCCTCTGCCTTACCATACACAAGCCCAGCATGAAAGATCTGCCAGAAAGCCACACTGAGAGATTAGAGCTCAGCAACCACTGATCCTTAGGATCAGAAGGACGTAAACTAGAAATGGAACCTGGTTAGGTATTTTGTAGTCTAATATTCATTACTCTTTCATTACACTCCAATATACTCCCAATACTATATTAAAAATGAGTAAATCCAATAGAGCTCTAAATTATAACAATGTATAGAATTTTTTACATGCATGGGAAATTTGTATGAGTCATTCTTCATTTAAATATGTGGAGTTGTGAATACACAAGTATATTTGGGTAGAATAAAAGATATTTAAGGATAACAACATAAAACCGGCATAATGGCCAACAATATGAAGCCCCACATGCCATACCTCCGTGCCTCCTCTTATTAGAGTGCAGGCAAGAGGAGGAGAGCCCAGCCTGCAGATTGTGCTGCGGCGTGGCACCCAGTGGTGGCTCCCCCATTGGGGCATGGGGGCGTCGCCCCACTGCATTTATCGCAGTGCGAGAAGGCAGAAACAAACGGTAAAAACTAACATTTATGTTTCTGCTTCTCGCACTGCGAGAAAGCAGAAGTGCCTGGAGTGCCTGGTTGTGGGCGGGCGGGTGGGTGGTCCCGCTCGAGGGTAGGGGGAATGGCTTGCCCACTATTGTGGGTACTGACTGTTTTGATCAACAGTCATGCGCACTCTCTCTTTTTAGGTCTCACCTGAGCCAGCGCATGCGCTACTCTGCGAGACATTTAGTAAGTGGCCCATAAAAGTGCTGCCACACGCTTTTGCTGGCCTAGCGCTTGCGGTTACGTGCGCACCCGCCAGCTTTTAGCGCCCGATCAGGCCGCATCTGGCTTTCCTTTGCCGCACGCACCACTCGCTGGCTCACCTCCTGCTTCCCCTCTCAGTTAACAGCCCCTCCCCGGCCACAGAGCGCGTCTCGCGGCCACACGTGTTGTTTTAGTTTAAGTCTTTTTTTTTTCTACTGCCACTGGTCTCCTCTACCCCCATCCCCCCCACCCATTGCTGGTTTCCTCAACCCCTTGTTTGTCTTGTCCCCCTCTTTCTATCCCTCTCTTTCCCTTAGTTAATTTCATATCAGTGTGTGTCACGGCGCACTTTCACTTTAGGCATGCTAACCACCCCCGATTGTGTTTATGCAAGGCGCGCTTTCATATGGCTGCAGGCAGCTTTTGTTTCTTTCTCCATGCCACTTCCAATTGAAGATGGCTTGCCTCCACTTTCACTTTTGGTATATAAGCTGCAGCCAATTTTGTTTATGCACGGCACGCTTTCATATGGCTGCCGGCAGCCTTTGCTTCCTACTCCATGCCGCTTTCAATTTAGGATGGCTTGGCTTTACTTTAGCTATGGTAGCTGCCACCCGATTTTGCACGGCGCGCTTTCTTATGGCTGCCGGCCGCTTTTCTTTCCATCTCCATGCCGCTTTCAATTTAGAATGGTTTGGCTTCACTCTTGCTATGGTAGCTGCCTCCCGATTTTGTTTCTTTATGTCTTATATACAGTTCTTCTATTGAATTCCATGGGGTAGTGCAGAGGATACTATCACGGGTGTGCAAATACAAATGTGTTGTTCCCAATGTGACTATCACAGGAAGCTAAAATGCAACGAGAATGCACAACGGTGCCCGCTTTTGTTTGCTTATGCATGGCGCGCTTTCATATGGCTGCCGGACGATTTCCAGTTTGTTTGATCAGGTCTTATATAGAGTTCTTCTATTGAATTCCACAGGGTAGTGCAGGTATAATTTCCTGGCTGTGCAAATACAAATGTGTTGTGCCCCATGTGACTATAAAATACGAGAATGCTCAATGGTGCCTTGATGTTACTGCTATAAAATAAAAAGAAAGCTTGACTGTGCTGCCCAAGTGATTACTTGAACGCGGTGCCGGAGGTATTTAAAGGAAGAAAGCTCTATATTTATGAAAGTTGCATAATGTAAGATTATATCATTATAGCTCAAACAACTGAACGCTTCATAGATTCCATGCGCAATGTCTATTTACATTTAGTGCTACTGCTTATTGTTCAATTAGTAAGTGTAGGGTTTAAGGCTACTTTGACTAGAAGACTGAAGAAATCTCCCTTGGGGTCAAGGAGTGACTCCCCTGCTTGGCAGGCACCAAAGAAGCAACTGACCGGTCTGCATCACTGAAGCTCCCGCCGGACGCCGAAGTCTTTGCATCACCAGAGATGGATTTCCAGACTTCCCCGAGGCTACCCTGACTCCACAGCAAAGCTGAGGCCCGTGGCTATCATGGGTGACGTGGAACCGAGACCCCTGGACACCGTGAACTTTTGCAGCAACACTATCTTCCTGGTCCTCCTCGAAGTTGTGCTTTGGGCTCCGAGTAGCCCCAGCCTTGAGTACCTCCTGCACCGGAGATTGCTAGCCTCCACTCCACGAGTGACCCGTGGGCCAGTTTTAAGTGCGACCGCTCGAGGCTCCTTCGCGACCGCTAGCCCGTTGGCTAGTAGGTCCCCACGAAGGCAACTCCTCTTCGGATTGGGCTTTCCTGGTTGCTCCAGACGTGCCCCGACTTACCCTCACTGGGTGAGTCCCTCAGACCTTGCTGGTCTGCACCGCAGTCCTTTCTCTGATTTCTAGTGACTTGCCGTTGCCAAGGCTTGTTGGGTCCAATCTGGTCACCGACACCGCAGCACTCGACAGACTTTGTGGGACAGCTCGAATCTAGCTCCTGGTTGTCATCGGCGCCTCCTGGACCTCGTGGCTGAAGAGTCAAGACACCCATCAACTCACCTGAAGCACCCGACATCTGTGGGCATTGGTCCATCCTGCCCTTGGTCACTGGTAAGTGACCCAGACTCTGTCCCCTCTGCTTTCAGGTTCCTTCCATCCTAGATCCAGGCTTGGATCTCTTCGGACACTTCTCCTCTTCACGGCAGCAGCACTTTTTCGCCAGCTTCCATTGAAATCGACGACGCGACCCGACACCAAAAGACACCTATGCACCCGGCTTCCCTGGTTGAGGTAACACGAGTACTCTGCTGCTCCCGTGGGTGCTAGCCCTAGAACCGCCTAAGTCCAAAAGGGTTTGGTCCTGACTCGATTCTAGGTGTCCCTAATCTTTAATTTTCCAACCGCGACATTGCCCATAGAAGATAACGGGAACCCGCGGTTGTGTTTACACACTGCACACGGCCCCCGTGGGTCCCCTGTGTCACTACCTTGGGTGGTTCCTTGGGGTCCCAGCGATTCTACAGGCTCTAGGCCTTGTGTCTAGTTCAGTCGTGGTTCTTATACCACTTTATTGGTATATGGTTTGGTACACCCCTAGGGCCCAAACGTGTATTTGTGCTATTACTGTTGATTGCTAACTTGTAGATTAAGTACATCGAACTCCAGTCTCATAAAGAGACTAGAGGGGTGTGTTTTATCTTAAATACATATATTTTAAATATATACCTGGTGTGGTTGTCCTTTCATTTGGTCATTCAAGAGATTATAGACTGGTAAAACAAGCTGCTTTACATTCCTTCAAGACTTAGCCTGAAGGCTGCTCTCCATAGCTACCCCTAAAATAGCTTTCAATAAAGGTTGTCTTTAAACTATTCACCCTAAGGGGTTGTTTGGACTGATACAAGGTGCCCACTATAATTAGTGTACAACATATATCAGGCCAACTTCTCACAACAACAAGTAACATCACACCTATAAGAAGTCAGGACTATTGGCTTTGTCAATGGGTGTTAGTTGCATAGCATAAATAAGCAGCAACTATGGCTTGTATATAATATTGAAAAAGCTTCCACTTAAAGCCCTGGTGACACCACGACAATGTTGCTGCTCCAGAGTTTCAAAAAGAGAAGGGAAATCCAGAGAGAAATTGACTCTCTTTAAAGGATTTCCCTTCCCCTACAACACTCACCAGGCATGACGTCATGCCGTAACTTCTGCACTAGTGAGAAGTGAGCAGTGTGAGCACACTCGATGTGCCTGCTGTCAATGCAGTCCGGAACAAGCATTGGCATAGCCAATAGGTCCCGCCTTTGGAACCTTATAAGTGTTTAGTAATCCAGCACAATATCCTTGGTGTAACAACATCAACTGTTGCATGCCTAAACACTTATAAGGTCCCAAAGGCGAGACCTATTGGCTATGCCAATGCTTGCTCTCTATGTAGGCTGCTGCATGCAGCCTACATAAAGAAAATGGCCCGGCTAGGGCACTCTCCGCTGCGCCTCACTAATCACAACGCTGCCATTGCAGCGTTGTGTTTGGCTTAGGGGAGCAGGAGGAGGGAGCCTGCCTAAAATGCGCCAGGACTCCAGAGCAAGCAGGAGCTGAGGCGGCGCCGCCGCGTGATGCGGCCTCGGTCAAAGGAAGGTACGTTTTTAGGTCTCGCTGAGACCAGCGCATGCGCTGGCTCGAAGAGACATTTTGTATGTGGGAATTTCAAAGTGCTGCTGGCTGGCCTAACGCTTGCGTTCACGCGATCGTGCACGCGCGCAGCCGCCCGCCAGCAGCACTTTGCAAACTCGTGCGTCATCGCGATCGCATGCCTATCTGGCTTTCTCGCGTTCGGCCGCCAGGTTTGTTTACATTTGCTGAACCGTGCTCATCCCCTCCCCTACCCCCTCCCTTACCCCCTCCCTTCTCCTACTTCCTCGTTAGTCTCATGCCTCACTATGCTGTAGCAGGCAGTGGGCGCGGCCCCAGCTGCCAGCTTTGTTTACTTTTGCAGAGCCGTGCTCAATCGCGGCACCCGCGCTTTACTTTAACATGGTTAAATGTAAAGCACCGGTGCCGCGATTGCTGCAATAGTAAAGAAATAGAAAAAAACATCTATTTCTTTACATTTGCTACAATCGCGGCACCCGCGCTTTACTTTAACTATGTTAAAAGTAAAGCGCGTGTGCCGCAATTGTAGTAAAAGTAAAGAAATTGATTTTTTTCCTATTTCATTACTTTTGTGCAATCGCGGCACCGGCGCTTTACATTTAACCATGTTTAAGGTAAAGCGCGGGTGCCGCGACATTTCATCCACCATTTTCTTTAACTTTTCTTTTTTCTTCTCCCTCAAACGAAGCCTCCTCACCAGCCACACTGCGCCCCTGCACGCACCCTGCCAATGCTTGTTCCATTTGTGCTTAGTTGCTTCGGGGGTTGGGGCCTGAAGTGTTACTGGTGTCACTTAATGCATGCTGGCAGCCCCCTACTGTGCTCTGCCGCAGGACGGGTGAGGTCGTGAAACCCACCGAACCTTGCGGGTCGCGAATACTGCACCAGTTTCGGAAGACCGGATCAGCCCACTGCACTGCATAACCAAAGCTCCAGGGCTGGCGAGCACTTTAGCCATTTTCTCTCAAATAAACATTTTACAGGTGGGTGGCTACTGCGGTCTAGGGACATAGGATGTTATTGTATTTCTTATTGAAAAATATCGTGCTACTGTCAACCAGATTGTAAAGCTTCCTATTGGTTTAATTCAGGTACAAAATTAACACAATCTGTGCGCTAATGTTTCATTTGTAGGAAATGATCCGCAACAGGGCCAGATCATGTATTCAAGATTTTCAGGAGACCATCACGAGTTGGCTGTAAACACATTAGGTCGGTATCTGTGCAGTGTGTCTCCTACATGAACAACCACATTTCCTTAAAACACTAACATTGTGTGTCAGGATGTGAACTACAAAAATATCGTAGGTGCAATATGAAGTGCCAGATATGGTGAAGCGAAGTAAAGATTTACTATTCTTATCTCCAAACCCATGGACCTTGTAGGTATGTGTTGGTATGGTACCTATAATTGAAGTTACGTGTCACAAGGATACTCTGGTTATGATGTTTTTGTTGCATATATTTAGGAGGTGTTTTCCACACAGTACACCATACAAAGTTATGCACTATACCCAAATTCCCTACAAGTTGCGACTATAGCACTAGAAACTGTACTTCATCCTATTCTAGGCACTGTAATTTAAATGACAAACATTAGTTATTTTATAGTGGTTACAACCACAGAAGGGTGGAAGGCTGAGGATGATGTCAAGAACCTAACATTTGGCAGAGGCGAGCACTCAGCTCACTGAGCTATCCTTTGGCCTAGCAGTCTGACATACCACATCTATTATTTTCATACCCATTCCCAGTTACACCGGCATGTTCCTTAAACATTAAAAATCTGTGTACATTCTCATGCACGGGAAAGAATAGTAATATGAAAATCTAGAAACGTAACCATTTAAAAACGTGTAAACAAAACTATAAATGCATTATTTAAAAAGTGCACAGCAGTAGAGCGCTGCTCCGCCGAAGAGTGCCTTTACTATACAAGAGGAAGTCACAACCAATTAAAATTTAGGCGCAGAGCTCGTGGCACATGATCTGGTCTTTCTGCTGGATCAAAATTGGAGCGGAGGCCGACCTTTTCTTTTCCTCCACAGGCCAGATCATCTTCATCAAAAACAGATCACGGCATCTCCATTAGAAGCGGCGCCAACAGCTGCCACTGAATTATACAGCACCCAACGGCGCAAATCGCAGCTACTGGCTCGATAGAGTGCTCTGTGTAGAGCCAAGAGTAACTACTACCTTAAAACAGTTCCCAGCGCAGCGCCAGGAGCAGCCAGTGCCTTGAATCAGTCTCCAGTATAATGCAAGGACAAACCACTGTGTTGAAATAGCACACAATTTGGCGCCAGTAGCAGCCCCAGGCTCGACACAGTAGCCCCCCCAATATAGCACAGAGAGCAACCACTACTTTACAACCGCATCAAATACATGGGTATGTGCAGCCTTCTTATCAAAAAGAAGCATTGGCATAGCCAATAGGTCTCTCCTTTGGGACCTTATGAGTATTTCGCCATGCAGCACACAATCATGGGCGTACAACATATAATGTTATTTTACTTGCCGCTGGTGTACAGCCACACCCAGCCAAGGATAGGATTCCGTGCTATTTAATGAAATATAATAACGTCTCTTTAAAATTCTTTAATAAAGATGCTTTGACACGAATAGGCACATTATAGCACTCAGAGAAGTACTTATTAAAGTGTTTGTTTTGTACAACTGGAAGTGCTTTCATACGCGATAATGAAGACAAGCATAGGCATAGCCAATAGGTCTCGCCTTTGGGACCTTATAAGTGTTTAGCCATGCAACACTTGATGTTGTTGCACCAAGGAAATTGTGCTACATAACTAAATACTTATAAGGTCCCAAATGCGAGACCTATTGCCTATGGTCTGGTGAATCAGGTGCAGATCTGAATAAGGGGTGCTAGGTTTATCCCATTTGCTACATGCTTAGGCCAGGATAGCAAGAATGAGACCTGTTGGTGAACATGGTACTAAGCATAATACAGAATCGCCATTTGATCATTTTTCTATTGCAGTATTTGTCAGTTTCGTCAATTTGTCTAGGGGTGTGCACAATTTCCTAATTTGTGCAATTACACAAGAGTTCAGAAAAATTATGCCTTATCATGCAAAATGAAAACCTGGCATTTGGCACTATTTTATCGTGAAATGCATCATGGCATGCATAAAGCATTGGCATAGCCAATAGGTCTCGCTTTTGGGACCTTATGAGTGTTTAGTTATGCAGCACAATATCCTTGGTGCAGCTACATCAACTGTTGCATGGCTAAGCACTTATAAGGTCCCAAAGGCGAGACCTATTGGCTATGCCAATGCTTGTTTATTTTATAGATAGTGATAATAAGGTAGCTAAGTCCGTGACCGTCCCTATCTTCCAACGTTTCCTCTTTTAACAGAGTAGGGTGACGTGACGCCACTCTATATTAAAGGTAGCACAATAAATGTTACACTCTCCCTCTCAGTGATGTCTCTGTTCCAGGAACCCCAAGAGACTGCTTGTAGCGGCAATGTGTTTTTTGGTACTGTTTGCTTCGCAGTTCAGCTGGAGTTCCATGAAGAGCTACTGCAAACAGACAGATCCAGGTCTCGCCCAGCCACCTTAATCTCCCTTGGAGTCCTGTGGGCTGAAATGTCAGATACTGGCAAATGCAGTTCTCCGCGTGCGCCTCGAAGGCCGATTCTAATACTCACGAGGCCAGTAGACCCCTTCCCTAAGCGTGATCTTCACTTTTGGCATGGAGGCTCACGTCAGCCGATGTTGTCACACAAGCACATCTACCAACCTCTAGGCAGTAGGCCTTGTTTCACGAATATTTTACGGGGTTTGAAAGGGACTTAAAGACACCTTTAATCCTCATCGTGTCTGGGACGTTTATTTCATTAATTCATGTGTAGGTTTGTTCAATGTGAACCAGCACTCAGTTGTGTGGACGCGCATTATAAAGATCTGTACAATATAATTTTAACAGTCATAAAAATAAGATATATACAGAACACGTTTTATAAACATGTTCCCGGTGTAAATGTCAGCGTGGCGCTGACAGACCCATGCACGCAGTGAGTGCCACAGAGCAGGAACTGTAGACCCAGGAGGGGCACCAGAAGAAGCGATGTCATGTGACCCTTATTGCCTACTATTGTACATTTTTTAATAAACAATCTTTATTGAAACCACCTCAGTGATTCTGGAACAAACTCCTCTACCACATCATAGCTGCCAGATCCGTCCTGGAGTCCTGAAAGAAGCTGAAAACCTGGCTCTTCCGAGAGCTCAGAGAGAGGTCAGCCCTCCCGCTTCCCCAGGATGACTTCCCAGGTGACATGCACACCCTGCAAATAGCAATAACTTAACATGACATGGCATGTCATCATGACATGACGACCTGACATGACATCACAACATGACAACACGACATGACATAACGACATAACATAGCATAACATAACAAAATGACATGACATCATGACATAACATATCAAAATGACATAACATAACAACACAACATAACATAGTTAATAGGCACAGACTACTAATGAAAGTAGGAAAAGATAGTAGTAAGTAGTAGGATTGCTTGAACCACAGTGGCTGAAAAGCTGTCAACTGGCAAAGAGTAAGGATGAGAGCCATTTATTTTACATATCACTGTCCCTTTGTACTTTTGATCGATTATTGCAATTTAAGTAAACCAAGACTACCAGTCCCATAATACGGTAGATGGTTTTATGAAAGTCCAGGGCAGCAACGATGACGACATTGCAAAAAGGAAGATGAAAAAGCTAATTCCATAAATATGGAAAAAAGTTATTTGAAACTCTTCGTGCATAAGCAAGGTGCTAGGCCCTTCCGAACACACAGCGCCTGCCCTAAGAACACTACAAAGCTTTACTAGTATTTTAACTATTTTCCTGAAGTCTCAATGGATTAGAAATGCCACACGTGTCACAGACGCCGATAAATGTTTCTTTATTTTTTTTTTAGAATCGCCTTGTTTTTTTCAAAGTAGGTCAGGGTTCGTTTATAAATGTATTCTAAAATGTGTATTTTGGCATGCCCATTGATATGTTATGTTCTCTTGATATTCTGCAATATTTGTCTCAAGTATTGCATGGCAACGCTACCGGCATTGCAGGACTGCCCACCCACACAGTGCCAAGGTTTCCAATAGCTGATTCAATTTGTGAACATGTGCGACAGTCACAGTAGCGTGAACCTTTATATTAACATTGCGGCGTTAGGTGAATTTGTGAACTTCAGTGCCCTGTGACTGTTTTATGAGTGACACTAGTGGGCTTCCCCTGCAGAAATGCCATTTGTGGTAACGGGTGATACGTATGCTGTGATTTCCTAGTACCAGGGCTGCCTAGACCCGATTCCACCTGATGCCCCCTTCTTCCAACTCCACTGTCTGTGCCTTTATCTCACTCGTGTGGCCTACTTTCTCTCTATATTGCCGTTTCACTGTCTTTCTCCCCCTCATTCACTCCCTTTCTCCATTTGTTTTTCTTTCCCATGGTCAACGTATGATGATGACAGAATTAACTCTTGGTCCCCAGAAATGACTGCCGTTGGCCAGCACCTACAACCACCAGCACAAATTAGGCGCTGCCGAATACTAGAGGCTGGAGGTTTGTGCAAGTGAGTGGTAGGTTGCTGTTATTCTGGGCTGTGTTGATTAAAGGACGGTATAATTTCTCTAAGAAACACTACCCATAAACTCACCCACGCAATAGGTAGTGGCCATCTTGTGTTGTTACATACAGCTTCCAAGTTGGATGTGTGGAGAATAAGGAGTCCGAATAGTGAGATTGCACTCTCAAATTTGCCCGAAAATGTACCATTTGCCTACTCTTTTTTCAAACATTTATCGGGGAGAGATCCCCTCCGAACCCCCTGTAGGTGGTTCAGGCTTGTCCGCTCGCCGCAGTGAAGTACGACAATTGTTTTACGCCTCACCACTTTCAAATGTCATCAGCTTCCTTCATTAGAGTACAGGCAAGAGGAGGCGAGCCCAGCCTGCAGATGGTGCTGAGGCATGGCACGGCACGTCGCTAGTCGACTGCTGCCGTGTGCCCGCAGCACCACCCACCACCTTTCTGTCTGCCGTGTCCAGATTCCTCACTGCTTACTTCAATACGTGGTCACTTAACAGCACAACCGTACTGGAGCACAGCCCTCCAATGCAGTGGGGGGGGGGGGGAAACAGGGGTTGGGAAACAGGGAGTGGTCGAAGCAGCCGGAGCAGCAACCCTTTGACTAGCGACGGTGGCCAGGCCCGGAACTACAGACTTTCGCATGCCCAGAGAGCAGCAGAACAGCAGGAGGGGGGGGGGGAGGGTATCAAGGAGGGGGGGTTGGGAGACCGGTTGTATTGACAGATCTCCAGGACTCTCCAGAGGGTCGTGTTCATGGATCTCGTGTTTTCCATTCATGACTTGCTACCAATATGACTGTAGACGGCGAGACACATTTAGATTTTGAATGACTATTGAACAAATAAAGTACCTTTGATGTGATGAGTTTCTTCTCCGTTTTCAATCAATCAAGCAATCAGAACATTTGTAAAGTGCACTACTCACCCCTGGGGGTCTCAAGGCGCTGGGGGGGGATGCTGCTACTGCTCGAATAGCCAGGTCTTGAGTAGTCTTCTGAAGGTTAGCAGGTCCTGGGTCTGCTGTAGGAGGATGGGGAGGGTGTTCCAGGTCTTGGCGGCGAGGTGGGAGAACGATCTGCCGCCGGAGGTCGCTCTTCGGATGCGGTGGGAGGGTGGCGAGGTCGGCGGAGCGGAGCTGGCGGTGTAGAAGGCGAGTCGTCTGTTGAGGTAGGCTGGTCTGATGTTGTGGAGTGCCTTGTGTGCGTGGGTGAGGAGCTTGAAGGTGATCGCCTTGTTGACGGGGAGCCAGTGTAGGTCTCTCAGGTGGGGTGTGATGTGGCTATGGCAAGAGATGTCGAGGATCAGGCGTGCAGAGGCGTTCTGAATGCGTTGCAGTTGTTTCAGGAGTTTGGCCGAGGCTCCTGTGTAGAGGGCGTTTCCGTAGTCCACCCTGCTGCTGACGAGGGCCTGGGGGACCGTTCTTTGGAGTTTTGGTACTAGGAGATGGTGGCCCGTGACTGCAGTTTTCTTTGCAATTGTTAAGTAAGTACTTACGAATAGTGTGGCAGATTTATGTTTCCTGGCGCATCCCTGCAAATCAGCAAGGATGCGCCAGTAATGATGCGTCACGCAAGTTTACCCTTGCGCCACACATGATGCGCCGCATTGCGGCGCATCATGGCGCAGGAATAAACAGATGCGTGACGCATCCGATGGCGTAAGGTTGGCGCAGTGCTTCAGCTGCGTCGCAAGCACGACGCAACTCCAGCACTGTTCCAACCTACCCTATCCCTAACATGGTGCGTCAAGCCTTACGCCTGCTTCAAGCAGGCGCAGGGTTTTGGCGCATCAGCGTTGGGAAAGTGACTCAGTCAAATCTTATAGATTTGACGGAGTCACTTTTAAGGGGCGTTCCTGCGACGGAACGCCCCCCCCCCCTCTGTCGACACGCCCACGTGAAACCTGACTCAGGTTTTACGTGGCGCAGGGCTTTACATCATGACGCATCTCCATAGATGTGTCACGATGTAAATATGGCGCAACGTGGCGCAGGGTTTACACCGCCGCTGCGTCACAAAAGTGACGCAACGGCGGCGTAAAAGTGGTGCATCTCCAATATAGATCTGCCCCAGTGTCTTTAAGTAGGACGAGCCTTTTATAATCGAAGTGACCGCTAGAAAAAGTTTACTTCAAAGTGCTTTGCACATTTTTATGCAAATTCCTTGTGTAAAAGAACCTAGCTGTAAACCGTGCCCATGGCACCTTTTGTTCACGTAACCTTACTGAATGAATATAGCTCTCAGGATACAGGAGCAGTCCCGGTTTTAAGCGGTGTGGGGCAGGTGGGCCTGGCTCTCCTAAAAGAAAGCTCCGGCCACCCAAGCCCTTTCACAAGTGGAAAGCGCTAAATTTGCTCGTTTTTTTAGAACACTTCACATGGGCCTGCAGTCCTCTTCTCAGCTTAACTTCCAAGATAACAAGGGAATCTTTGGGTGATGTAAGACCCTGGGGATGGGTGTGAAATCAGCAGGGTGGAAGGCAGGGTTATCCCATTCCTCCAGAAAGCACATATGAACAGCAGGGTATTCAGAGACACTCCCTGTATGATAAAAGTTATAGCAATCTCCCGTACGAGGCAGTAAAGTGATGTGTCAGAAAGAACCTGAGAAGGATGACCAAGAAAAGAAAAAGGAAATGTGCATACATTTAGAACATATGTCTCGGTAGCATTGTTATTCTTAATTAGTGGCAGTAAATGAAGAATAAATGAATGCAAACTCCTCTCCCCTCTTTGTGTGATCAGCAGTTTCATTTTTAATGGATTTAATGTTATTAGATTAGAGTACATCTATTGGTGTACGCAAATTATTACATCATTAACCCATTCTGCAGGCAAACAGACACGGAGAGGTTGCCTGTGCCGCTTGTTACTTGGGGTGTCATCAGCGTAGATGTAAAACTGTACTCTCTTAACATATAGCAATGAAGCTAACAGTAACATGTAAAGTATTAAAGAAGAAGAGTAGGTACCGACCCTGGGGCACTCCACATTTAAGATGACTAGACATTGACTTGAAAGCAGACAACTGTCTGGGTGTAATCTGTCAGAATGAGTGGGGCCATTTATCAGAAGGGTTATCGAGGCTAACATCCTTCACTGTGGAAAGCACCAGTGACTAGTCAGCGGTATCAAGGCCTTTGAAAATGTTCAAAAGGACCACAGTCCCTTCTAAACCATGGTCCTCTCGCCACAGAGATTATCCAGGGCGACTGTATGCACCAGGTCGGTGCTATGACCAGATCTGAAGCCTGCTTGAATATGCTGTAAAATATTATTGGTCTTGATAAAGGTGTGTAACTATGTAAATACCACTTTTCCCAAATGTTTCCTACGATATGTTTACAGGAATATTGGACAGAGGTTGTTAGGAATCTCTAATGAAAGGGAGGCTTTTTTAACAGGGGTTTGACCATTTTTGCCTTTCACTCTGACTGAGTGATACCCTCATTTAGGGAGCGATTAAACAGACTGGCTATTCCTAAAATGAGGGCCGGACCCAGTTGTGTCATTATGGATATTCATATCACTTGAGGAGCCTGAGAGTCATGTAGGAGAGAAAATCTTAGCTACTTTCCTGGCTCATGTCTCGCAAAGTGGGTGAGTTTGTTTTTGTTTTAATCTAGAGGAAAGTGAAACAGGGGAATAAGAGAGGTTTCCTGTTGAGGAACCTGACCATTAAGGGCCAAGCGGCGCAGAGTACGCCTGAAATCCTCTAGTTCTCCTGCCTTGCAATACAGAGACACTGGACACTCCGTCTGGCGTAATAGATCCGAGTTTTATTAGCTGCAGCTAGTACAGTTGTCCGTGAAGTCACACAGGGATGGGTTCACAAGAGACTGCCCCTGACCTCCGTGGCGCACAAGCTTTTATACAGTGTAATACAATGGATACAATGGATAACCTAAAAACATATAGAATTTGAGACATCGACAAATGTTACCAACAATGGAAAAACTGACTCGGGTTCCAGGTGATGTTTGTTGCTGGCCCCTTTAAGCAAATTGCAAAGAAAATCCACATGATGCAGTTTACAAGGAGAGAAAACATGGTTGTATGTTCTAGAAGGACAGTCGTGAAGCCAGAGAATGCATGAGATGTGTAGCGAAGGGCAGTAGATAAGATAAGCGAGAGGAATGAATGGTGTGAGCTAACAGATAGTTCGGGCGGGGGTTATCCAGCTCAGACATGAATTAGTGTATTCGGCCAGACCCTGACACTAGTTAATAAACACGGGACGAAAGGCTACCTGACACGCAAGGGCAGAAATGACAAAAACATCTCGTTTACCAGCTGCCTGAGTGAGGGCAACCTAAGATGGCGGAAAACACAAGATGGAGTCTGGGTGCGATTGAGAAACGACAAATTTCAGAACCTCAGACCCTCATTTTGCCATTACTCAGGCAATAACACAATGACTGGGCTCATGTTAGTCTGAGTCGGAGTCGATATCAATTGCCATAAGGTCGTTTAACTGTTGCTGGACCATCATCTTACTATTCTCTGTTTGTTGGGTTACGGGCTTTGATACACATAAGGTAGCGAACAGACCACAGATAGCAGGACCACAGTGTATGCACAAGCAACAAGAGAATATGATGGCCAGAATTGCTCCAAGGAATGTTAGTATCTTCCATCCCCAGGTAGAACAATCCCCATAACCATCCCATGAGGGAACAATCTCCTTCGTCCTGATGGATCGATGCGGAGATGGTATGTAATTTTGAGATGGCCTGATATACAGTCGGGGCGTCATCAGGAATGTATATACAGCAGCTTGATCCAATTAATTTACAGACTCCTCCTCGGTCTGCTAGGATCACACCTAGTGAAATTCTGTTTTGTAACGTCATGAGACGGTCCGCTCGGAGTTCTGCAGTGATGTTACTTAAGGCACCTGCAGTAACATCGATGGTTGTCTCAACCACGCGAACTAATCGCCTAATGTTTCCGCTGTTAATCATTGGTCCCCAGAAGGGAATGAATCCTTTGAAGAAATCTCCTCCCTCCTGGCCAGCTGTGTCTTTGGCATCAAATACGCCTCTACCATATCCGTGTATGTGATGGCCTGAGGGTGCAGTATACGTTGGGGGAAGCAAGAATGCTATGTAACATGTTCCCGAAAAGTCAGAGGGGAGCCATGTATATGCTTTGTCATAGCAGACAAAATAGGTTCCTTGTGATGGGATCAATGGAGGGTTATTTTGAGACGTGAATACATATATCTGGGAACAGTTTTATTGAGTGTCATTCTCCTTGCTATTGATTCGGAGGCAAAAGTTACCTTGGTGGGGTACAGTCCATGCTGGGGAAGACTTCTCTTGTTTGGTCTTGTTTTTAAGACTGGAAATGTAACGAGTTACATTCCATCCTTCGTAGGCTTTCTTTTCATCCAAAGGAATCTTACTCTTCCCTAGAATTTTAGCCATGCCCACTATACCCTTTATCAAAGTACCGTGGCTAAAATCCATTCCTTTCTCAAATGTACCTATCGGATATCGAAGTCTGTTGTGGTAGGCAGACGAAAACATGGTCAGGTAAGCCCATGCTGAACCTTCATATGGGAAAGGCAATACTAAATAGGGCATCCCTTTATGGGCAGTGTGAGGCATGAGTCCACATAACCAACAGTCAGACATGTTGACAACTAACTGGTGTTGGTGTAACAGCTGGATAAACAAATTATTTTGATACTCCATCCTTCTTATTTGTTCATGTGAGGAAAGGGCACTTATCTTGTGTTGAATTTTAGTGGGACGAGAAGGTACAGAAGTAGACAAAGGAACAGTTTTTAGTTGTAACACATGGACAATCCAACCTATACATGCTAGTAAAACACAGAATCAGCAACACACACAAGGTTACGCCAAAACGACTACGTAATGATTTACAATATCTGGTGTGCATATTCTGTCTCCTATCTACCTGACGTGATGTACCATCCATCCTGGCTAGAAAAATTTGTCGCTCGCGGCAATCTTCCTCAATCACTTGGCTATTTGATAATCCTAAACCTAGCGGATCTTGACCATAAACCAGGTTCAGTCCAAGACTCCTACCGAGACCCTGCGACGAGGACAGATGGCACAAATACTATCTAAAAAGGAAAAATAGTTCATTGGTGGCAAAAGTAACAAATGTTCAAGTCTTTGCTTCAGGCCTGGTCCTCAGGTTGTATCGTTTCTTTGTTGGAATCGTTTGGTCCTGAAAGATTATTTCCGGATTAGTAGTGTTCACTTGTAGATGTAATGGGATGGTTCTTCGAAGAGTGTCATCACTTTCTTCCTCAGTCTGGGTGTCTTCCAGCCGTGCGTTACTAAATGGTACGAACCGGGGAGTCTTGTCTCCTTCAGATTCACCTATGCCCCCGCGGACCCACTGGTCAAAAGGCAAGGGCAAGGGTACCTTTTTGCAATGCACGGCGTTGACCCAGTTTTTCTTGCCTTCTATCCTTACTGCTGTCCGCGTAGCCAGTAGAACCTGGCGAGGAGGCGACCAGCGAGGATCAAGATTTTTCTTTCGTTGAAAGTTCTTGGTGCAGACCCAATCTCCCGGTTTGATAGAGTGACCTGGGTCTGTTGAGGCCTCTGGTAGAGCACTTTGAACCTGTTGGCGAAGAACACTTAATTTAGCAGTCAAGTCATGAAGGTAATCAATATGCATAGGGTACGGTATGTCTGAGTACTTCCTAGGACGAGGAACTCCCCAAATATTGGCGGGGTGTCCGAATATCACTTCATATGGACTAAGTCCCATACGAGAGTGTACATTAGTTCTGGTGGATAGTAAGGCCAATGGTAAAGCGTCAGGCCAGGCAAGACCTGAGCTGGCCTGAATCTTTGCCAATTTCAGTTTGAGAGTGCCATTGTAGCACTCTACCAAACCCGCTGACCGTGGATGGTTTGCCGCATGGAATTTCTGTCTAATACCAAGACCCGTACATACTTTCTGCATGATTTTGCCTACAAATTCACTTCCATTGTCACTCCAGACAATTCGCGGCAAACCGAATCTAGGAAAAAACTCTTTCAGTAATACTTTAGCAGTTGATACAGCTGTGTTATATTTTAAGGGGTAAGCCTCTATCCATCTAGAGAATGCACATACTACCACCAGAACATACTTGAGATTGTTGCATCGATCCATGTGTATATAATCAATCTGTAATACTTCAAAGGGGTACGTAGGCGGAGAGAAATGGCCTGCAGGAGTTGGAGTACCCTTCCCTGGGTTATGCGTTAAGCATATGATGCAATGTTTTACAACATTGTCTGCACATTTCGGAATTCCTTCATATTGCCAAACTGGAGCCAGGAGTTTGCATATGCCTTTAGCACTAATGTGAGCTGGTCCATGAGCCATAGTCACTACAGGTAATACATATGCATCTGGCAACATCCACCGCTGATGCTCTGACAATTCTGTCCAACATCCATTCGAATCCAACATTCCCGTACTTTCTTTCCACTTACTCAATTCTTTCTCTGTAGCCTCTTCCTGAATCGTTCTTACGCTCTCAATTGTGTCCTCACACATTCCTCTTTCTGGGATCTGATTTGCAGGGCCTTCAACATACATGTGACTTGTGATGTCCCTAGCTGTGTTTTTCGCTACCTCGTCTGCGAAAGCATTCCCGCGACCAATGTCATCTGTGACTCTTTTATGTGCACTACACTTGATGATGGCAATTTGGGTAGGTAATGTGAGAGAGTCAAGAAGATCGGTGACCAACTGGCCATGCTGAATCTTCGTTCCATGGGAAGTAAAGAATCCTCTTTCCTTCCTTACACGACCAAAACTGTGTGCCACGCCAAAGGCATATTGGCTGTCTGTGTAAACATTCACTCTTTTCCCTTTCGACAGCACACATGCTCTAGTCAAGGCTATCAATTCTGCAGCCTGGGCTGAATTGTATCGGATACATGCTGTCTCCACTACTGTATGTAATGTAGTGACTGCATAAGCTGAGGTAGTCTCGCCATTGGGTAATTTGAAACAGGAACCGTCAACCCACAAGGTTCCATCCGGATCCTCGAGTGCAGTATCCTTTACATCTATTCTTCCTTTTGCTTCTTCTTCTGTGCGAAGAAAGCATTCATGATGATCCTGAGGATCTCTTTCATCTGGGAGTGGTAACAAAGTAGCTGGATTCAAGGTGTTACATTGCTTTATACGTATGTGGCTTGCTAAGAGAGTCAACTCGTAACCAGACAACCGAGCACTTGTGAGATGTTGTGTTTTAGTTCTATTCAATAAAGTGTCCACAGCATGTGGTACCATGACAGTGAGAGTGTGGTCCAATACTACTCCAGCTGATTGACGAATAGAGATTGCTGTCGCCGCCGTAGCTTTGAGACAGCTAGGTAACGCTTTAGCTACCGGGTCTAACATAGCAGAAATGTAGGCACATGGCCTCTGTCTCCAAATTGTTGTGTCAAAACTGATAATGCACAACCTTCACTCTCATGGACATAGAGCGTGAAACATTTACTGTAATCAGGGGTACCTAACACAGGAGCAGAACACAGGGCTGATCGTAAGTCAGAAAAACTCTTCTGACATTCATCAGTCCATGGGAGTGGATGGGGCGTGTCTTTCTGTGTAAGTGCTAATAAAGGTTTGGCCAATAAAGAGAAATTAGGTATCCATTGTCTGCAGTAGGAAGTAATGCCCAAGAAAGCACGTACTTCTCTCTGCGTCGATGGTACCGACATGTGCGTAATTGCTTCAATGCGTTCGGGGGTTAGTCGCCTTCCCTCCTTTGATAAGAGATGACCTAAGTATGTAACTTCTTGGCACACGTACTGTAATTTAGAAGGTGATACCTTATGATTGAGATCAGACAAATGCCGCAACAATGCCACAGTCACATCTTTACACACATCCTTTGTATCAGTCGCGATCAACAAATCATCCACATACTGAATAAGAGTGGCTCCTGGAGGCAAAGGGAATGTATCAAGCTGTGATTTAAGAGCTTGACTATAAATGGATGGACTTTCACAATAGCCTTGTGGTGCTCTCTTGAATCGGAAGCTTCGGCCTCCTAAACAAAATCCAAAAATATCTCTGCTCTCTTTAGCAATAGGAATGCTGAAGAAAGCGTTCTTTAAGTCAATCACGGTGAACCAAGCTGCTGAAGCTGGTATCATCGTCAGTAAGGCTGTAATGTCTGGGACAACAGGGAACTGTGGTGAAACAATTTTGTTCACCTCTCGAAGATCAATCACAAATCTATAGACTGGTGGTTGAGAAGGATCAGTTTGCTTAAGAATCGGAAGAATAGGGCTGTTACACACATTTCCTCTCGTTTCTTCCACCACACCCTTCTGGACCAAATCTTGAACAATAGCCAATAATGCTTTTTCACCTTCATTGGAAATCTTATACTGAGCTTTACATGGCAGTTTAACATTAGGCTTGAGAGTGACAACATATGGTGGAATCGCAAGATGACCCACATCATTCGGACCCGTAGCCCAAAGACTTTCAGGAAGAGATAGTAATTCAGGTGGAAACTTATCTCTAGACAGATGCATTGACGATGTTAGTTTCTTACCTAGTGTAAGATATACACCAGAAGGGGAGCAGTGTAACATGGCATGTAACTTTTTCAACAGATCCAAACCCAATAGATTCTCACCACAACCAGTTGTAAGGATAAGTGATGCTTCCAGGTCATATGGACCAATCGAAACAGGTAAAGGGCAAGAGACTGGGTTACGAACTGGGGCGCCGGAAAATACTACAGACGTGTTTATTAAGCCAGACAAAGGTGCCCCAGGGAGTTTAGAATGAATAATAGAACTTCTCATTGCACCAGTATCTAAAAGAAATGGCTCTGAAATACCCATTGCATTGACAGTGACATAAGGACCATTCTGATCTACTGGAATTGATACTACTCCCTTACTTTGTCCATGGCTGGCCTATTCATTTTGGAAACTTTCGTCGTCACCTTCAACATAATAGTCACTATAATATTGTGTAGACTGGACTCTCTGTTGGTCAAAAGAATTCACAGCGTTAGGAGAGGGAAAGGAACGCTTCTCTTGGAGGGACGTACCTCTACCTCTACCCCTGGAGACTGACTGGAAATTACCACGGCCTCGTGGGACAAACACTCCATTATTACGTTGGAGCAAAACTGGACAATTACTCTTAGAGTGTCCCTCTTCCTTACAGTAAGCACATTGGTTTGGACCTAGCATAGATCGGGGTACATAATGTTCGGGCTTCTGAAACACTTTCTGAAACTGTGAGGGCTGAGAAGACTGGTGCTGAGCAGGACGTGGAGGATAAGCCTGCTGTAAAAGAACCTTTGTTTTTAAATCTTTATTTTTCTTCTCCTGCTTATCTTTCTCTTCATTGTCCCTGTTTTCATAATATTGTGCTGTAGCCAATATTTTAGCAGTAGAAGAAACAGCCCATGCACTCTCGGAACTTTTTAATTTATTCGATAATTCGGGAAGCAAGTTAAATACGAACTTGTCCACAAATAAGCGTTGTCCACCTTCCGTGCTCATATCCTGGCCACTATGATCCAGAAAGGTCTCCTCAAAACGAGTGAAGAAATCGGAGACGCTCTCGTCTTTCTTTTGCTTACAGGCGGTTAACTTATCCCAATTTACTCGTACTGCAGGCATAAGAGTCTTCATTAAATCAATGATTCTACCAGGAAGTGCTGTAATCAGATCGTCAGGCTTTGCGCCGCCAACTTGTGCTGTGTCAGCAGCTCTAATAGCTGCCCAAACACCACCTAGTTCGGCAGCATGATCTTCCCTAGGAATTTTCGCCCATATTGCTTGTGGAACAACATTCCCAAATAACATATCAATGTCAGCTAAGTTCATAACGCAAGCCTCAACTGTCTGGGATAGCTCCTTATAATAGCCAGCAGGATTTTTACGTGAGTCTGGAAGTGTTTGTTTAAGGGCTTAAACTTCGGCTCTTTTCCAAGGTTCATGTACCCATATACGCTGGAAAAGAGCAGCCACCGGCTGAGCACCATCTACCGCCTCTCTCCATACTGGGGGAACTTCACGCATTGGATAGTTTTTAGTTTTGTCAATAAGATCAGTTTCGGGGAGTTTTAGAGAGAGAAATGAAGTCCTAAATTCAATCAGCATAATCACCGCTTTCTCAACATCTGCTCCTACTATAAAACCTTTATCAAAATCGGCTTGGAGCTTCATCAGTTCCATAGGAGCCGTGTCTAATTCCATATCGTCCCAACCCTTAATGAGAGTGTCGCACATTACGTCAAAAACATATCTTTGAATGGGCTCTGTCCATTGACAAAAGGTGCTCAAAATATCCCGTGCACTATATATTGGACCTTTCTCAATCCATTTACGGGCGAGGGAACCTAATACTGCTTTTTCTTCCGTAAGAGGAAGCTGACAACAAGATTGTCGTCTAGAAAAAGAATTAAGGGAGAAAAGAAACTTGTGACAGCATTTGTGAGTCTCTTCGGTGTACCTGGAGAGTTTCTCACCAGAACAGGGGATAGAGAGGAATTTAAAGGAGATGGAATAACAGGAGGAGGAGAAAACAAAGGCTGAGGAAGAAGTGAAGTATTATTTGGCAGAGCAGGTCGCTGAGCAGCTGCTGGCTGAGCCATAGGAGGTGCATTAGGAGTTTGCACATAGGGTGGAGGAGAATTCAACAAACAAGACATTAAAGGGTCTTCCTCTATATCTTTACTCTTCTCTGAAGGGGAAGTAGACAACACCGGATAGCATCTATCTACTGCCATGCGATGTTGTCTTTCTGATACCTCCCTAGCAGAGTCTACTTCGTTATTTCTGAACTGCTGGGCAGCCTGTAAAATCAACATATTTTTATCCTTTTGATCTCTTCTTGCTTGTTTCATTTCTTTCTGTTTGGCTTCCTTTCGCCAAAGGCGGAACGAGTCAAACTTTGCCGGGCTTTTCTTTTAAACAAAGTGGTTTCTAAATTGTCTAATATATTGGGCTCAAAACTGCCATTTTGTGGCCACTGTAAAACACCATTCTTCTGGTATATCGGACCCATGTTTTGTTAAAAGTAATGGGGCTAATACCATGTTTTGAATAGAGCTTATAAGTGGGAGTTCCAACCGGAGGAATCGGACAAGAGTCCTCGAGCTGGGAGTCCCTAGTACAACCTAAGCAACAAAATCGACGAAACTTACTTAGACCAGGCATCGTTATTTCTCTGGACTATTCTACAAACTTCAAAAAGGGGGGGTGTGTCAATTCTTAACAAAAACAGCACAAACGTACTCACCCCTTGGCTTCAATTATTGCAACAATTGAAATACAAAAAGGAAACTCAAAGACCCAAAAAACAAAATTTGTGGGAGCGACCCACCAATAAAATACTTAACTAAGTATCTTCTTATGCCAACCGGAGGTCCGTCTATCGTCTCGCTCTACCAAATCGTCACAAAAACCGGGGCCAAGGCAGGACGGCAGTCAGGGCAGCAGTCGCAGCAGCCATCTGAAAGGAGAAGCCACCCCGCAAAATCCTTCGGTCCACTTCCGACATACAGGGGTCAATCACGTGGGGCGCCTCCTCCGGATTTTCCTCGCAGGGCCCCTCACGATCCTCTGGCTGCACCGCTACCACTGAGGCCGTCCCTTCGTGGTCGCCATTTGAGGAATCTGACCATTAAGGGCCAAGCAGCGCAGAGTACGCCTGAAATCCTCTAGTTCTCCTGCC
Organism: Triturus cristatus; assembly: GCF_964204655.1. Lineage (NCBI taxonomy): Eukaryota > Metazoa > Chordata > Amphibia > Caudata > Salamandridae > Triturus > Triturus cristatus. Next base: position 995,007,548 of record NC_140580.1, read on the forward strand.
TTGCAATACAGAGACACTGGACACTCCGTCTGGCGTAAAAGATCGAGTTTTATTAGCTGCAGCTAGTACAGTTGTCCGTGAAGTCACACAGGGATGGGTTCACAAGAGACTGCCCCTGACCTCCGTGGCGCACAAGCTTTTATACAGTGTAATACAATGGATACAATGGATAACCTAAAAACATATAGAATTTGAGACATCGACAAATGTTACCAACAATGGTTTAAGCTAAAAACTGACTCGGGTTCCAGGTGATGTTTGTTGCTGGCCCCTTTAAGCAAATTGCAAAGAGAATCCACATGATACAGTTTACAAGGAGAGAAAACATGGTTGTATGTTCTAGAAGGACAGTCGTGAAGCCAGAGAATGCATGAGATGTCTAGCGAAGGGCAGTAGATAAGATAAGCGAGAGGAAAGAATGGTGTGAGCTAACAGATAGTTCGGGCGGGGGTTATCCAGCCCAGACATGAATTAGTGTATTCGGCCAGACCCTGACACTAGTTAATAAACACAGGACGAAAGGCTACCTGACACGCAAGGGCAGAAATGACAAAAACATCTCGTTTACCAGCTGCCTGAGTGAGGGCAACCTAAGATGGCGGAAAACACAAGATGGAGTTTGGGTGCGATCGAGAAACGACAAATTTCAGAACCTCACTGTTGAATTTGGCATCAAAGATCTTGGCGGAAAGAAAATGTGAGTTTGTTACCCAGACCTTTCCAAGGTTCAAATTGGTTATCATGTGTTAGAGAGGACACCAGTTTTACAATAATCCTGAAGATCTCTTTGGATAGGTTTCTTGCAAGTATTATGTGGGTGGAATAGCAGATTTGATTAGCCAAAATAATTTGTTGTTTATATGAGGACAGGGGCAGGATATAAAGCTGTTCTGCCTCATTACTGTAATTTGACTGTCACTTCCTTTCTGCTGTCCTGTTTGTGAGTTAACTTGTATATAGTACAGGTGTAAACCAAGGGTTGTTCTTGTGAGAACGTTTTTTGATGCATCTGCGGGACTCTATGAGTAATTGTAGGAAATCAGCTGTGAAGGATGCGAGGCCTGTGCAAGTAATAGGCAAACAATTTCCCCTTACTGGGACCCAAGCACACCATTGTATCTCTTGATTCTCTGAGTACCGAAGCAGGGCAGTCCACGGTCTACTCAGGGGAGGTCGTGTGGGCTATTAACCACAATAATACCAATCAATAAATGATTGTCCAGTCAGTGCTTTTTCTTTAGAGATTGAAAAGTACATTTATTACACACACACCACCCAATAATATGCATCAATTTACAAATATATACGTAAGGCAGATTCAAATTACCCTGGTAATACTCTGCAGTCACATATGACCACTAAAGGGTGATGACCCCCAAAAATTCACAGTACCGCCCCACCTATGCCCGATTCATCCCAATTAAGGGGGTGTTATTTTAAATGAAACAGGCCTATTGGCTTTATCAAGTATCATCACAACATATAAGGCAAACCTATTGGCTTTATCAAAGATGCACTACGTTAAAAGGCAAACTACATGTTAAAAATCATTAACATTTCATCATAGTCATGTACATATGCAATCATTAATATCCATTAAAGAAACATAAAGTGTCTGTGTCTTCTGCATACACTTTCAGGCCACCTCAAATGCAGCCACAGAACCAGCCCCTCAAGAGTGCTGCATTCCCAGCTGTAGTGCAAACGTTCCAGTCTTAGAAATGCTTTAAATTCGGTCAAATAACCAGGGGGTCGAAGTTTCCTTCACCCTTTAAAGTTAGGGTCAGATTTATTCTTTTTTAATATCACCAGGGAGGAGGGGGGGACAGGAGGAGGGGGGTACAGCTGTTGTGCCTCCTGCAGCCCCCACCACATCATAGCTAGTGCCTCTGCCCTCCTCGGACCACCACAAGGCGAGGAAATTTCTCTTGAAAACGTCGCAGGGCAGTATAGGCCACTTCCTGGCGAGAGCATGAATTTTATATTGGCAGCTCTGACTGGTTCCCACGCCTTTTCCCCCCTTTTTTCCTGGGGCTCCTGTTCCCACTCGGTACCCCACCTTTCCTCCTCGTTGGGGACAGCTCAGGAACCCTACCCTCAGCTGTCCCTGCTGACCCGCACCCAGCCAGCATCCATCTCTGTCGGCGTGGCAGCCGTCAGCATGCTTCTCTCTTACCCACTCCATGCGAGCAGGGCATCTCCTCTGTGGGTTGGCTGCACCACTCCTCCCAGACATGGGCACAGGGAGCGGGGGCCAGCCCACCAAAGTTGGTGGAGCACATTAGCACTCCCCCTGGCTGATTTGTCCTCAGGGGCCGGAAATGGGGCCCGGGCCCTTTTTCTCCATCTTTGGGAAGGGTGCAACAGCGCTCCCGCGACTTTTGTTGCGTTGCCCCCCCCCCCCACCCCGAAGATGGCGGTGTTGAGAAACAACTGAGGATACGGGCATGCGGCCCCCCGCAAGCTTCTTTCCTCGAATAATCAAAGAAATTACTCTTGCTTTGAACCCCGGGCTTTGGCCCACCTCGGTGGAAATTCTCTAAACCCGCAGCAGAAACCTACATGCTTGGTGTACTGAAAAGGTCAAAAGTTGCAGAGCTTCAAATGTCAGGCCATTTTGCATGATCCAGGCTCATTTTAGTCCTGGTGGCGAGCTCAAGCCACCAGGAGGAGTTCCAGCAGGCCTCCTTCAGGGCTTGTCCTTCCAGTTATCCATGGCTGTGGCAGCTGTGCAGCTCTAGTGAAAAACACTCTCTTTCCCTTGTGCAAGAGTTTGAAATGGGGGTGGAAGGTTCTAGAATCCAGATACCTCTGGCCAATCCTAGGGTGTCATATCAACCCTCACCCCTGTTCCAGCATGCAGCGATAGATCAAGATGGCGCTATCCAGAAGTCACTGGTCACATCTCCACTGGCGGCCTCTGTTCCACTCCTCGCTGATATCACTCCCAGGGCCTTTCCCACCAAAACGTTAAAGAGGGGCCTCCTCCTGTGTTGGTTCCAGTTGTCTGGGCTTCCTTCCTTGTTCAGTTGGCCTGGGCTGTCCCAGCCTTAGTACATACAGTGTGAGAGATAATTAACACTTGCAGATGTTATGCCCAACCCCTTCCTTCCTCATCAGTAGCTGAGGAAAGCGCTGTTAATTACTCCATTTGTGCAGGAAGGCCGTTGTTTCCTAAGCTCGGGAGCAGAGTAATTACTCGGCCCAGCAGGGTGGCAAAAGGCCTGGGCTCCGATCCGGAGCATGATAAATATGAAAATTATCTGATTGGGACTTGCATATTTGAACTGGGAGCACACATTTCACCCCTTTTGATATCTTGCTGGATTTTGTAGGCCAAAGGGAAGCAAAACTGCGCTCTAAGGCAGATTTCCCCTATGTGTATAATAAAGTGTCACTGCAGACAAAACAGTAAACTATACTGGTTTTAGCTATGAGTGCCCATTAGTATTATAAGGCCTACCCCAGGTTAATATCTAAGCCTGCAGAATCCCCTCTGTGTCAGGCTACATGTTAACAGGATGCGCACAACAGAAGTTTCACACGTGTGTGCACACATGTTCACGTGTAACCTGCCGAGTACCAGTTACCCTAGCAGTATCACAGCAGCCGAAGCTTAAAAGGCGTACACTTGCAGTAAACACCCTCAGTCCATTTACTGTGTGATTACCGTGGATGAAACACATGTAGTGAGACACACCCACAGTAGAGTCCCAATTCAAGTTAACAAAAAAAGCAAAAAATCTGGGCGTGCTAAATGAGCAGAAACCAACTGCAACAGTAATGTCTTGTCAAAGTAATTTGTTAGATTCTGATTAAAGTTGGCTGAAGCACAACTTAGGTCATTTGAATTCAGCATAATGGGGTTGGAGGTAAAGATGGATGTTAATTCACTTGCTCCATGGATAGAGAAGCATCTCCGACATCTATCACTTGTTGTGACTGTCCTTCTATTGGTTTTCATTATTTTGCATGCTTTGATTGTGAAAAGGACTCTGTGATAGTGTGTCTGTGCTAACAATACGCAAGGGTCTTTGGTCAGAGGAGGCAAAAACTGCATCTGAATGTTCTATAAGATGAGTGGGTTCATTGGTGTTAGATTGTAAATCTTGAGCTCTTTTAAAATTCAGTGCTCTACAACAACCAGGATTCTAGATGATAGTTAAAGCAGAACAATGGAACAATCATTATCGAGGGTGAAACATCTCATATGTTCTTTATTGAAAGTTGAGAATAAGGAAACTGTGTGGGATGAGGAAAGGTGATAAAGGCATATTTATTGTTATGTACGCAATTTTGCATTTGCAGTTAAGAGCGTCTCCTTGAAATGTTCTTTAAAAACGTTTTGGGTCAATATCAATTTTCTGTTAATAGATAATGGTTTATTAGATTTAGCAACTCTCAAGATCTATTAGTTAGCTGGTAATAGTTCATGCAGTGTGTTAGATCCGGATTTTGCGATTCACAGAGACAGCAATCTGCGGTTGATTTTTAGTCAATGATCTCACAGTAAACAACATAACTCACAGATTGGATGTGGAAGATGACATAAAAGATGACATGGGAGAATTGGGTGGCTAGTAGGATGAGACTTTGTATAGAGGAACATTGCAGTATAAATTCTCAGATTCTGGAGAGATTTTGGTAGAATTAAAAAGAATGCAATAAGCAAAACCAACATGTCATTCATTGGTGAAAATATGCAAAAGACACACATATGTATATGTATTACAATCAATCAATCAATCAAGCTTTATTCGACAGTTGAGTCATAAAAGCACAAACAAACATCACACAAATAACATATAAATTACCTAAAAATATTTAAGACAAGCATTAAATCCAATATTTCAACCATCAATAAGCTAAAATCGATTTAAAACCATATACAAATATTCACAGAATAAAATAACACGTATATAAAAACCTATGTATGTGTTTCCATCATAAAAATAAATATTTGATTAAATTTTGCACTAATACGATCAATTTCTACAGGTTGCCATCGTGTCTCAATGCTTTAGATCGTAGACCCCAAGCCCACCCTAGGAACTTGGCCACTGCTATACAGATAGGAGGAGCAGGGTCAGTGCTCAAAATGCGAAGAGCTATTCGATAGTTCCTAATGCCCAACGATTTACATACAGGTTTTATCCAAGTTTTACGGGGTTGTGTGTACATTGGGCAAAAAAATAGCAAATGTTCTACAGATTCGCATTCCTCTGTGCAGTTATAACATTTGTTGCTTTTATTTTGGGTGTTTTGCCAATTAGCGGTAAATTCTGCAACCGGTAGGGCACCCACCCGTAGCTGGAAGTATAGCTTGCGGTCAAAGGGCCTCTCTATTATATCCCAGTAACTTTCGAGTAGTGGGCTGTTTTTAAGATCGAGAAAGCGGCCTGTTAAATGGGAGGAGAGGCCTTGCGTGGTTTCTATCATATAGACCCATTCCCAATAGATAGCTTTCAGTTTGTTCTTAGAAGGGAAGGTAGAATTTTCTGGATCGTTCCATAGTTCGGTCAGGCCTATGCTGCTCAGGAGGGATTTGATGCTGCACAACCAGTGGATATTATGTGATGAGTTAGATTTAATTATATCCATGAAGCCGCACTTATAGTGCTCAAGTTCATCTGTGCACCAAAGGCGACGCCAATATAGCAGTGGACGAAGCTTGAAAAGGTGTGCCAATGGTTTTTTCCCTAGGTCTAGCAATAGAGGACGCAGTGGTGTACTAGCAGGGAGGCTTGTGATTTAACGCAAAAATGCATTTTCAAGCACTGTCAGTTTGTTCAAGTTGCTAAAGCCCCAAAGTTCAGACCCATATAAACATGAACTCAGTACCATTGCACCGTATGCTTCCAGAGCTGGGGAAATTGGTTTTGTATATGATCTATTAAATCTAGTTAAAAGGGCACCTGATTTTTGTTTGTGTGTTAGTATCACTCGGTCCATTTGGGAATCCCAACGCATGTCCTTCTGTAGTGTGATACCTAGATATGTGAAGGAGATTACCTCCTCCAGGGGTAAATCATTCATAAATATTTTCCCCCAAATGATTTATGTGCGTTGAAGGACATGAATTTAGTCTTTTCGGTGTTTACTAACAAACCCCTCTGTTTGCAGAACTCTTCGAAACGTCCAAGTGCCTTCTGCAGGCCGCTTGGGGTCTTGGAGATAATCAGCGTGTCATCCGCAAACATGAGGATGGGAACTCGTGATCCAGCCAAAACAGGTGCATCGGTGGGGGTCCATGAGAGAAAGTCGACCACACCGTTGACAAAGAGCGAGAACAGGGTAGGCGCCAAAACGCACCCCTGCCTCACACCCCCGTCAACCGGGAAGTCTTCCGTCACCTCTCCCACTTCCCCCCATCGGACCCGGGCCACATTACCCTCATGCAAGCGGATGACTACAGAAAGGAGTTCAGGTGCAAAACCCATCTCCCTCATAACAGCCCAGAGTTTGGTTCATGGAACCAAATCAAATGCTGCTTTTAGGTCCACGAAAACGGCGTATAATGCACCCTTGCCTAAGATCACTGTCTTCCAATATAAGATGACAAAACGGAAGATTTGATCGATTGTGCTTGTCCGCTTGCGAAAACCCGCCTGTGCGGGACTTAAAATGTCCTGTTCTTCGACCCATAATAGGATCTTGTGAAGAAATAGGCGGGCCACTATCTTCTGGATTGAGTCTATTAGGCTAATTGGCCTATAATTAGCCGCAATAGACTTGTCCCCCTTTTTAAATACAGGGACTATTTCAGCTCCCTTCCAAGAGGCAGGGATGTCGGCACCCTGAGCAATTGCATTAGCAAGGCGCAGAATATATCTGCACCATAGGTGCCTATCACTAATGAACACGTCAGCAGGAATTCCATCCATCCCGGGGGCTTTACCCTTAATCACTTTGTCTAAGGCCTGTTCTACGTCACTTACAATAAATATTTCTTCTGCATAGTACACATGGCAATGGGTATCGCCACAGTATACTTCTTCTCTAGGAGCTGCATACTGTGGTTTAAAATAATCAATCCAGGAATTCTTAGCCACATTGTTCTGGGGCCGCTCAGGGAGACCCCCCCTGTCCCACTTATAGATATCCCAGAATTGCTTATTGTTCCTAGATCTACAGGCTTCGAGGAGATCTTTCCACTTTCCATTATCCCACATTCTTTTTGCTTTATATATTGTTCTCCTGTATTTCGTCCTTGCCAATTTTACTGAGGAAGCATCTTTCGCCCTGAGTGCTCTACCAAGTTTTGCTCGGGCTTCCTTACAGTCAGCGTTGTACCAACCCACAGTATTATGGTGTTTGGGATATCTTTTGGAAGTGGGTTTGATAAAGTATTTCTTCAGTCCCTCAAAGAGTTTGTTATGTGCTACTACGACAGACTGATGGGGACACATGTCTTCTGCCAAAGTTTCGGGGGATTGTAAAACATTAGTTACTTCTTTCTTAATTGCAACCAATGAAGTTGGATCTTCTATAATCCTATCCCATTTTAGATGACGCAGGTTGTTGGCCAAGAATTGATTCGGCACAGGATTCATCTGCCGTGCTGGAGGTCCACCTTTAGGAGGTTGGTCAAACAGCACCGCAAGTGGTTGATGGTCACTCTCGGTACGGTCAGTAACAATCATATCGATAAGATTTGCCCAAAGCTTTACATGAATAAGAAAGTAGTCTATACGACTCTCCCTACGGCCACTGACAAAGGTAATCTTAGCACATTTATCTGATTTACTTCTGCCATTGGCGGCCCTCAGGCGATTTCCTAGGCACAAACCTTTTAGCTGGATTGCAGCCTCTGTCCATTTTTTTATGGGAGCAATTTCTAAGGACGGGATTCCCCATCTAGAGTCTTCCTCTTCAGTAAGTTGTAATATATCATGGCCAAGAGGCTCAAAAGAAGTGTTAAAGTCACCTGCTACTAGGGGCAGCGTGTTGGGTGGCAGGAGGTCTAGAATATCTTCAAGTTCTTGTACAACAGGAGATTTTTTCCCCCCCGGAAGACCACGTGCATATACGTTGAAGAGTTCCACTTTATGACCAGACTGAAGGGTCAATCTTATTGAAATAATATCATTGCTAGACTTGAGACCTACTTTTATGTGGTTCCCCATATCCTGCTTTACCCATACAGTTAAGCCACCAGAGGGGCGGCCTCTTTTGCTTTTTTTGGCTGGTACATAAAAATTAAGATAACCGTTGCAATGTATAGGGTCAATTGCCCAAGTCTCTTGAAAGAGGCAGATGTCATATCCTGTCGTGAAGGCCATCCAATCTGGGCTTTCAATTTTGGAACCCAGGCCTGCAATGTTCCACGACAAAATAGACAAAATGCTCTTTCCTTTCCTTCCCCCCTTATTGGGTGCGGTATTCCCTAATGGAGTATTTTGGCTGCCTCTCTCAGAATAGTCCAGGCTATCTTCCAAGCATGCACCCATATTGGGCAGACCACTTAAACTGTTTGTGGAGTGTATTGGGCATCTCATTTTTTCCCCTGATGCTTTTCCATGTACTGCCCCTATCTGGTTCGCATACGGTAGTAATGCGACAGTCTGTGAATTAATTACGCTACCAGGGCGGCAATCACTGATATTAGCACTCGAATTAATGAATTTGCGTCTATGGGCATTCGTAGGGGAGTCTTGGTCTATGTTATGTGGTACTTTCCTAGCCCGGGGTTGACGTCAATCGCAATCCTCTAAACCAGAGGGCTTATCGAACCCACCCTGTACATTTGGGTGGCAGTGGGTCCTAACTTCGTTTGCTGGATCTAATAAACCGGAAGCGTGCAGGATAGGTTGTGGATGGCCGTAATAAAAGAAAGACAGAGGTAATGAGAGAATAGGTGAATTAAAATTGGATCTCTGCCAATTACAAATATGTTCAACTGCATTCTTGTCTCTAAAGTTTATTACGACACAATCTCCCTTTATTGATTTGTTCTTGGGGCCTACCCAGTCCACTCTTCTGGCAAAAAGTATCTCAGTTGAGACATTCAGAGGTAAGGGGCGATTTTGATTTAGCCAGTAGATGCACTTGTTTTTCAGTTCCCAATAGTCTTCTCGCTTATCACCACTTAAAGGTTTAACCCCTGCCAGAATCACCACATAGGGAGTGGATTCTGGGGGAAGATGTAATCTAGGGAATTTTATAACTGTCTTATTAGGAAGGTCCCTCCTCGTTGCCTTCTCTACAAGAACTTTTTTTACTATTGGCCCCCTTGTATCCGTCGTATTACAGGTTACATCCTTTGTTGCTCCTCGAGCTATCTGACCTGATGTTAATGAGTTGGAAATAGTTGGAGTAGAAGTGGGGATAGGGATAGTACTCACTGTAGGAGAACTTCTAGTTGGCAATTTATCAAGTGCGATCGTGGGCTCTAGACCATTACTTGCATTTTTATATTTTGACAATACAGAAGCATAAGAAAGCTCTAGACAAGCCAATCTATTCTCTATAGCGTCTAGTCTATCATATATTGGGAGAAACGTTTTATAGAAAATCGATTCTATCTTTCCCCAGAAATCATTGTCGTGAACTTGCAGCAAAGATGGAGATGGGACTCGAGGGGGGTGCGCTAATGCAACATCTTGTAAAGCGGGAATGGATTTCCCAGTGGGAGCTTGGCTCTCCTTACAGCTCTCATCTGGGATAGTTCGTCTGGTCTTTGCTTTTTGTCCGCCATTTGGTGGGTCGCCGCGTTTCCTTTTGGGCCTCTGGGTCTTGCTGATTCCCCTATTAGTCGGCGTTATAATTTTATCTTTAGAGTTCTTGGCGGATCGAGTTTTGACACAAGCAGAGACACTATCCTTTTCATGGCAGTTAACTTGGCTTTCTCTTGGTCTTGAGTTCAAATCTAGTCCTTCTGAATAAGGTTGGCAACGAGAATACTCTTCATCGGAGGCACGGTTATTTATAATCTCGCAAGACGCCGAGGAAGCCTCATGGCCAGGTCTCGCTCTTACAACTGGTACCGGGGATTTCACGTTAGATATACGGCCCAGGGAGGAGCGCTTTTCTATCACAGAACCCAGGGATAGTCTTTTCTCAGTTTGGACTATTTCTTTGTCGAGAATCGAGGATACTCTCACCAGAAATTGGTCAAGCGTTCCCACGATAGATTTTGTGCTCGCCATTATCATACATGGTGCTAATACAATCCAGCACACTTTTAGCAATCGCGATCAGACCAATGCAGCATGTATTCGCACATGAAGTTTGTAATGGCACTGACCTTATTGTGTGTTGACAGGGAGGTGTCCCATCCCAGCCTCGTCCGGCCTCGAACGGGCTCAAACGGGCCCGCCCTTGGCCCGGGCTTAGCCCGGCGACGCCCGCGCGTCCCGTGTCGCGGGGGAAGTCCGTGAATATATGCGCCTCCAGGCGCGGTGATGACGTTGGCGGCCTTCCGCCGCGGAGGAGCTTGGGGACTGTAGTTGTTATCCCCCCTGCGCACTGCGGCCACACGAAGGATTGTCCGTTGCGGCGGCGGCAGGTAGGAGTCGCGTTCCCCTAGTTCTGCTCTGGAGCTGGGCGAGGGCTGGACAGGTAGTGGCTCCCGAAATACACTGCTGGCAACTAACACGGACACCCGCTCTGCCGGGGAAGTCCGTGAATATATGCGCCTCCAGGCGCGGTGATGACGTTGGCGGCCTTCCGCCGCGGAGGAGCTTGGGGACTGTAGTTGTTATCCCCCCTGCGCACTGCGGCCACACGAAGGATTGTCCGTTGCGGCGGCGGCAGGGAGGAGTCGCGTTCCACTGGTTCTGCTCTGGAGCTGGGCGAGGGCTGGACAGGTAGTGACTCCCGAAATACACTGCTGGCAACTAACACGGACACCCAATCTGCCGGGGAAGTCCGTGAATATATGCGCCTCCAGGCGCGGTGATGACGTTGGCGGCCTTCCGCCGCGGAGGAGCTTGGGGACTGTAGTTGTTATCCCCCCTGCGCACTGCGGCCACACGAAGGATTGTCCGTTGCGGCGGCGGCAGGGAGGAGTCGCGTTCCCCTGGTTCTGCTCTGGAGCTGGGCGAGGGCTGGACAGGTAGTGGCTCCCGAAATACACTGCTGGCAACTAACACGGACATATATGTATTACTTTTAAGGCAGACTGTGACACATTATAATGGTCTATGGAAAGGGGCAAGATATTCAAAGTGTTTCAATCCCTCCTGTTCTTTCCACACCACTCTCTTCTGCAGTCTTTTTGTTAGACATGTTTGCTCTTTTTCTCCTCAGCTTTCTAAAACACTCAATCTGTAGATCTCATACCTCATTGCTTTCCTCTTCAGCAGTTTATTTTCACTCTCTCCTGCATGCACTTCCTTGCATCTTTCACTTCACCAATCACCCTCACACACACAATGCACCACTCACCTGTACACACTGCATTTTCTTTAACTTACAACTTGTCAATATTTTGACAGTTATCTACCTCTTTAGTGTACAATCACAATTACTAATGGCATACCTGACCACTAATCTATGGCCTCTGCAGCAATGCCAAAAATTGGATGAGTGTGTATTCCGAACACCTTTAAGACCTGCTGACAGGCACTATGAGAAATCTGCACTGCTTTTGGCATTAAGTCCACAGATCTCCATCGTTGCCAACCCATAACCTGAACTCGCTTAACTACATAGAAGCGACTCTTTTCACACTACGCACATGAGGAATATGTTGCATGAAAAAGCTACAGAAACACACCAACCTGAAAAAAGAAACAAAAACTCTTAGGGAATGCAAGAGCAAGTAAATGTGAAAGGTAGACAGGAACAGCATCACTCTTCCCAGGCTGAGAGGATAGTGTCTGTTTTTGCAGTCTGTCTCTAGTGATGGGACACAAGGGAGGCCAAGAAAGATAACTCACCAGCCCACCCCCTAGTTAGATATCACTCAAAAGATTCATACCCTATATTGTCATAACTTTTTATTTTTAATTTTGGAGCTGTTGCTCCCCCAAGCCAACACAGAGGGTGGGAGAAAAAGACACAGGGGTGGCCAAGAGGACAAACTAAAGGGGGTGGGGGAAGCACACAGACAATAGAGGGTGGGTGGGAGGGTCAGGGGGCAAGCAGATAGACAAAGTGTGGTGGTGGCGGGCTGGGTGCAAGCAGACTGACAATGGAGTTGGGCGCAAGGGGCTGGGGCAAGCAGGCTGACAACAGATGGGGGGTGGGAAGGGCAATGCAAAAGCGCACGGACAATGGCGAGTCGGCTGGAGAGGCTGAGGAAAGCACACTGAAAATAGAAAGTAGGCAGGAGCAACAACATGGACGAAAGAGGGTAGGTAGGAGGGGCTGGGGTTAGGTAAACAAACAACAAGGAAGAAAAGAGGAGCTAGGGCAAGCAGATAGAAAACAGATGGAGGGCAGAAGGAGCTGGGGAAAGCACATGGACAAAAGAGGGCTGGACAAGGGCTAGTGCAAGCAAAAAGACAATGGAGTGACTGGGGAGGAATATGGAGGAGGGAGACTGCTGAAAAACACACGCCATTGTATACAGTCCTTAAACAAAAAGAAAAATGTTGCACCTGCAAAATGAGCAGTGAAAGGCCACAAGTAATGCAGTCATGCTCCACAGGAAGGACAAACACACAAAGAGGAAGGACGCCGACGAAAGTTGACGAAATAGAAGCACGCAAATGAGAGTGACAATGAAGCCATCCAATGGTAAGCGATGGGTGGTCTCTAAGACCCCTGAAAGCTAACAAAAGGCTTTGCATTAGACAGAATATGCACTATTTTAGACGAGACTTAAAAACGGTAAACGTAAAAAATCTGATGATTTGAGGGCTGAAAAGGAAAGTTTTAAATGATAATAGCTATTACTTTCAAGTAAGTGAAGCTGTTTGATAGAAAAGAGGACCTTGAGGAAATCAACAAACACAATAAGCAAATATTCCAAAATTCAAGTTTTCCACAAATAGGTGTACATATAGATCAATATAAAGCTTTATTGGCCACACATCTTCAAAAATAGTAAATAATATAACGGCTTGCTTTATGCCAATTAGAATATGGATCTATAAACTCAGTTCAATCAGGATGAAAATCGCTGAATGTCATAGCAAATGTATGCTATTTTATTTGATTTCTCTATGTTGTCCTCACTAATGGTCTGGTGGGCCAGTGGAATGCAATTAAGATAAACTTCCATTGGTTAACACAAATTCTTGTGGAAAAAGAATTTGCAACTCCTTACTACACATTCTATTTTCCACATAATGTTTCATTGAGAGAAAATAATGTGCCACTTGAGATAGGTTCACCAAGTTTTGCCCACAATTACTATAAATATTGCTGATCTTCCAGTCTTTTAAGCCAAGGAACTTTTTGTTTCTGTGTCTCTGTGCCCAGTAGACGATTCAAGCCCGGCGAACTGGTTCTAAGGCTTCTCTAGGTTCTTGTTATGTGGATTCCCTGCAAACATTCCACTTAGTTTTTCCCAGGCTGATTCAAGTTTAGCAGCTTTCACCCATTGCTGAATGATGACCGCTTCTAGTTGACGAGCCTCTTTGACAGAATCGGGATCAGCGTCATTAGATCCACTAAGAAAAACAAAATACAATTCATATCAACAAAAATACCATTATTTTTTTTAAATGAAGAAAAACTTAAAGAGGGGTTATCAGTGCAGTAGCAGGCCAATTAAAGAGTTACCTCGCCACTAGCAGATGGTAAAAGAGCACTGTCACTGCGGACAGTCATACTGCGATTGAGACGCCAAATTGAGCATGCTCAGTTAAAATGAAGACACTTTACAGAGAACACTAGAGCCCTTATCATCAATGCACTTAGGAACACAAAGAGGTTGAACAGTGTAAGGTTACAATATAAGTGTAAGAATGAGGTTGAGAAATACAATCAACAATATATTCAGTTGAACTGTTGACTAGCCTCCTCCAGACCCAATTATGTTCACGATAAATAAAAAATACAGAGATCGGAGCATATAAATTGATAGAATTCTCAAATGTAGTGTCAATATAAAGAAAAGTAGCTGACAATACAGGAGCGACCCTTGACCCTTCCTGGTAGGTCGCTCCCCCTCCGCACAGCACCGCCTGTGTGTCTGCCCCAGCTGCCGCGGCTGAGGGAGTTCGAGGTAGGCTTGTTCTCACTGTATTGCCTGTACTGCTTTTCCGTCACTGTTGTGCCCATAACTGCTGTTCTCTGTCCTCCCCCGCTGCCTGTACTTGCTCTGTGCCCGTTTTTTCCCTCTGTTTCCCTCGCTATCCCCGTGTCTCTTTGCCCGGTTTTCCCTCTGCTCCCCTCGCTGCCCCCGTGTCTCTCTGCCCGTTTTGCTTTCTGTTCCCCCGTTGCCCCGGTAACCCTGTGCACGTTTTGCCTTCTGTTCCACTCGCTGCCCCCGTATTTCTGTAACCTTCTTTGCCTTCTGTAACACTTGTTGCCCCCTAATTTTGTGCCTTTTGCCTTCTGTGCCCTCGTCGTCCCACTCCGCTCCCGCCGCTGCGTCCCCGCCCCCCTGATTGCCCATTCGCTGCCCCCACCTCCCACATCCCAGCTGCTCCTCCCTCCCACCTCCCCATATATGCCGTCCGCTTTGCGGCCATGCCGCTGGCGCGCCGAAGGCGCACCTAAGGTAAGCCCGTCTGCGCCCGTCCACGCCTGGACCGTGCCCAGCGCCAGAACCCCTGGTCGGCGCACCCGCCACAAGGAACGCCGCCACTACGATGCCAGCACTCTGCATACTCTCAACTCCGGACGGACCCACACCTGCTTCAAGGCCGCCCCGAAACGCATACACGGCCCCTTCACCTGCCAGAACTGCAGCTACACCAGCCTCAGAGCCAACAAACCACCCGCCAAAAAAGACCTCAACCACTTCCGATGCATACTTCTGAACACCCGCTCCGCACGCAAACATGCCGTCGAGCTCTGGGACCTGCTCGACACAACATCCCCGGACGTCGCCTTCCTGACAGAGACGTGGATGAACGACTACTCCGCACCCGACATCACCATAGCCATCCCAGACGGCCACAAGATCACCCTCAGAGACCGCACCAACGGAGTCGGAGGAGGGATCGCCATCGTCCACAAGAACAGCATCAGGGTCTCGACTAGCACCGACGACACTCTCAGCACCGCCGAACACATGCATTTCCAGATCCACACAGACCGTAACTCCACCCTCAGAGGCACCCTCGTCTACCGACCCCCCGGACCCCGTCCAGAGACTCCATTGCCGACTTCATCAGCACGCACGCCCTGACCTCCACCGACTACATCCTCCTCGGAGACCTGAACTTTCACCTTGAGAACAACAACGACAGCAACACCACAACCCTGATCGATAACCTCGCCAACCTCGGACTGAGGCAACTCGTCACTACGCCCACCCACTCCGCCGGCCACACGCTCGACCCAGTCTTCTCCTCAAGCCCGCACGTCTCCTTCAACCACATCACCGAACTCCTCTTGACCGACCACCGCTGCATCCACTTCACCTTCCAGAAACCCACCACACTCCACCGCACCCAACAGATCCCCCGCCGCTGCTGGAGCAAAATCACCGAAGATCAACTTCATGCAAACCTCGCTCTCAGCCCACACACTGTACCCTCCAACACAGACGACGCTGCCCACAGCCTCAGACACTGGATCGAGGACAGCGCCAACACCCTTGCCCCGCTGAAGAAACCCCCCTACAGAGACACCAGCAAGAGGGCCAGCTGGTTCACCTCAGAACTCCTAGCCTCCAAGCAAGCTTGCCGGAAGCTAGAGAAGAAACGGCACAGTGAACAGACCCTGGACAGCCACACAGCACACAAGGACGCCATCCGCAACCACCACCACCTCATCAAGGCTGCCAAGAGGACCTCCTTCAAAGACCGCCTCGACAACAACGCACACAACAGCAAGGAGCTCTTCAACATCGTGAAGGAACTCTCCAACTCCAGCTCCAACACCAACGACATCCCGCCGTCGCAAGCCCTGTGCGACTCCCTCGCCACTTTCTTCCACCGCAAGATAACAGACATCCACGACAGCTTCAACACCCAGACAGCCCCAACAGACAGCAACACAACAGACTCTCCACACATCATCGACCACGACCCCCTGCTAGCCTGGGCCAGCGTGAGCATCGATAACACCGTCAAGACCATGAGCACAATCCACCCCGGCTCTCCGACAGACCCATTCCCGCACCACGTCTTCAACAAAGCAAGCAGCTCCATCGCACCCCACCTGCGCAATGTCATCAACCTCTCCTTCGAGATCGCGACCTTCCCAGAGAGCTGGAAACACGCCGAGATCAACGCCCTACTCAAAAAACCCAAGGCAGACCCAAGAGACTTCAAGAACTTCCGGCCCATCTCTCTGCTCCCGTTCCCGGCCAAGGTCATCGAGAAGATCGTCAACAGACAGCTAACCTGATACCTCGAAGAAAACAGAATCCTGGACCCTTCCCAGTCAGGGTTCTGCAGCAACCACAGCACCGAGACCGCCCTCATCGCCGGAACCGACGACATCAGGACCCTGCTGGACAACGGTGAGACCGCAGCACTCATCCTCCTAGACCTCTCCGCCGCCTTCGACACCGTCTGCCACCGCACACTACGCGCACACCTCCACGCCGCAGGGACCCGAGACAAGGCTCTGGAATGGACCACATCCTTCCTCTCAGGCAGAACCCAGAGTGTCCGCCTCCTTCCATTTCGATCCGAAGCCTCCGAGATCATCTGCGGCGTACCCCAGGGATCCTCCCTCAGCCCGACACTGTTCAACATCTACATGATCCCGCTTGCACACGTCGCCTGACAGCATGACCTCAACATAATCTCCTATACCGATGACACTCAACTGATCTTCTCCCTCACCAAGGACCCCATCACCGCCAAAGCCAACCTCCACGAAGGAATGAAGGCCGTCGCCGACTGGATGAAGATCAGCTGCCTGAAGCTGAACTCGGACAAGACGGAGGTCCTCATCCTCGGCTCCAACCCTTCAGCCTGGGATGACTCCTGGTGGTGGCCGACGGCACTGGGGACAGCCCCGACACCCACAGACCACGCACGCAACCTGGGAATCATCCTAGACTCAACGCTGTCAATGACCAAGCAAGCCAACGCCGTCTCCTCCTCCTGCTTCAACACCCTCCGCATGCTCCGCAAGATCTACAAATGGATCCCAACTGATACAAGAAAGACAGTCACCTAGGCCCTCGTCAGCAGCAGACTCGACTATGGAAACGCCCTCTACGTGGGAGCCCCGACCAAGCTCATCAAACGACTACAACACATCCAAAACGCCTCTGCACGACTGATCCTCGATGTACCACGCCACAGCCACATCACCCCCCACCTGAGAAACCTGCACTGGCTCCCCGTCAACAAGAGGATATCCTTCAAGCTCCTCATCCACGCACACAAGGCACTCCACAAGACCGGCCCGGCCTACCTCAACAGACGTCTCTCCTTCTACATCCCCAACCGCCAGCTACGCTGCGCTGACCTCTCACTAGCCAACATCCCGCGCATCCGAAGAACTACCACCGGCGGGAGATCCTTCTCCCACCTCGCCGCCAAAACATGGAACACCCTCCCACTGAGCCTATGAGAGACCCAAGACCTGCTGACCTTCAGGAGAACACTCAAGACCTGGCTGTTCGATCAGTAGCAGCCCCCCCCAGCGCCTTGAGACCCTCGCGGGTATGTAGTGCGCTTTACAAATGACTGATTGATTGATTGATACCTACTAGGAGACAGAGAGGTCCACTGAAAGTCAAAAAAGGAAGCATGCTCAGAAGAGTGCCATTCCTTATATGTGGAAGTTATGCTCTTAGCTATGCAACATGTGGAGACTTATAATTAGCTAGTTCCTGGTACAACAGCATTACAAAAGCTTAAATAGTTTAAAAATGATAGCTTTGCAAATGATTTTCGGTAAATGAGCAGTGGAAAGGTAGGTCTAACAGCGAGGTCCGTTCTGCAGTTTAATCTCAAGCCTTTAATATAAAAATCCTATACATATTGCATAGCTAAGAGAATAAGCTATTGTGTTTGATATTTTGCCATTCATGTTTGAACTGCTCTTGTGGAAAAAGGGAGAAGTGCTGATGACACAAAGGTCCATGGCTCGGAGACAAATGGCTTGTGCTTCCACTTAGAAGAGTATGTGGGACATTCTGTGATTGGAAACATATCCCACTTTGTGGATGTATTTTAATGTCAATAACTCATATTAAACCTTGAATAATCATTTCAACTATCTGCACATCCTGCCTCGGCCACTAACTGCTGCTACTGACTAATATAAGAAATATTATCGCTTGACCCTTATGAAGTGGCAGTAGTGCAGCTAGTAGGGTTTGCTTAAGACCAAAAATCACCATAACATGTTGTACAAATGCCTGAAATCTTGAAAGCCTGGAATTTCGGTTCAAAATTAAAGGCTCTGTCCACAATAATTCACTGTACTCAAGTAAGAAAGAAGAAATGTCACATTGGATTGATTGGCAGCAAATTGTGGTTTAGCCATAAAATGCAGGCTAGATTTTGCCATAAAGGATTGAAAGTGCTGGGGGTATCCAGAAAACCTTTCAGGTGCCACAGTATAGGAAAAGGGGAATAAGAAAATCCTGGCATGGAATTTTCGCAAAGTGCATCAGCATTAAGCCTCGTCTGAGGCGGAATTCCTTCAGGTGGAGTGCTGGGTAGATTTTTCCCCAATAAATAATTACGTTTTTCTAACAGGTTAAATTTTTTCAACAGAAAGAATAGCTCTTGGGATAAGGTTTCTAGATCCCCCAGGATCTTATTAACAGCTTCTGCCATATCCTGTACAGAATTAATCTAGGTACCCCTATTTGGAGGTCTTGCAAACTGTCCAAACCTTTGTAATGCTGCTCAATGAACACCAAGGTTAATCTCACCTTCTCCCATTATAGGTGGTCCCGCTCCCTGGACTGGACTCTCTGAAGTACAGGATGGCATAACATTGCAGAGGCACACTACAACTCACTTTTAGGAGAGGAAACAGATGACACTAGGTATGGAATAAGAAGAAGAGTTCTGTAACAAAAAAGTAATCTTTGATGTGGCATACCCAGTCAGAGAAGGCATCACTGTAAGTAGCCTCCAGGCAAACCCCAAAACTTGCCCAGAGCTGTAGATGACACGCAAATCCCATCTACAGAAATTGGAGCATAAAGAATTCTCAAATGTAGTGTCAATATAAAGAAAAGTAGCTGACAATACATACTAGGACTCGCGAACCCATCTACAGAAATTTTAGTCGCCAAAACCAAAAAAAGAGAGAATTTGAAGAGTTGAAATAACCAATGTAGCAACTGTCTTCAGCATCTACTAACAATTTATAGGGTTCTGCCCTCTCTGACCTGGAAGTTAACTACTGGTCCTTTTATGGCTGGGGCTTCATGTTTCAGACTCGACCCTGGAAGCTATTGCCCTCCCTCCATGACTGCAGTCTCTAGTGGCACGTTTTTCATTTCCTCATTGTCCTATGTGGTCCGATCTCAAAACATAACACCAAGCGGCTCCGGGCACAGGTCGAAGATGACAGGAGACAGTAAGGAACTCTGGTTAGCTTCACAATGGATAGGGATCTTTTGGAGCATGGAGGTACCCATGTTAAACTAGTGTTAGTTGGAAAAGTCGTTGGAGAACTAGTGAAGGAATTGGCGGTGAATTCTATGCGAGACTCAATGGTCTGCATGTGACTGGGACAGTCGACTGAGTCGAAGGCAGCTGAGAGGTCCAGTAATATCAGGATCCTGGTTCATCTATATCTGTCGTCAGGGGAGCTTTCCTTATGATGTGTAAGGTAGTGGTCTCAGTGCTGCAGTGCACTCTGAAGCCAGACTGGTAGTTGTGCAGGAGGCAAATATAATTGATGTGATCTTGGAGTTGAACAGAGACTGTTTTTCGAAGATCTTGCCGATGGAAAAGTAAGTGAGTGATAGACTAGAAGTTAGGGAGGTCATCAGGGCCAAGTGTACATTTCTGTAGGAGAGGGAAAATGTGACCTGCCTTGAGAGGTTCTGGGAAGATGCCCTGAGTGAAGGAGGCAGTGACAATGGTGAGTAAGGATGAGACAGTACCCCAGACAGAGCTTTGATGAAGGACTAGGGTAAGATATGTTCATATGTTGGCTTTAATAAAGTTTAGTATGTTGGTGAGATTTGCAAGAGACAGCTCCGAAGGCTAAATTTAGCAGGATTCCATGGGAAGTGGTGGGTGTAAGATATGAGGTAGTCTTGGTTTTGTTGATATGCTGTTGGATATTCGGTATTTTTCCACTGAAGAGCTTTTCTGTGGAGTTTGGAATAGGTGGGTCTGCCAGGGGGTTGATACAGTGCTCAATTGTCTTGAAAAGATTCTCTGCTTCTGTTGGTGGCTTCATTGATGGTGTTGGTATAGTACTTTGCTTAGGCTGTTGTGATGAGCTGTCTGTGTGTTGTGTGGAAGTACTTCAATATCATAAGGCCACTGGGAGTTCTGTTTTACATTTAATTCCTTCCCTGTCTGCAGACGGATCCTTTACTGTCAGCAAGGTCTTTGGCGTACCAGGGTGGTGAAGGCTTTGGCTTGCACTTGCATGTTATGTAATTGGGGCATGGATGTTCAAATATGTTTCAAAAAAAGGGTTGAAGTTGTTTAGAAGGGTGTCGCCTCAGATGTATAGTGGATAGGGTAAGAGATGGGTTCAAGCATTAGGTTGCCTATGAGAAGTCTTTGAATTATCTGAAGGTCTGGTCATCTCTTTTGTGTTGATGCTGGTTTATTTGATAAGATGCGGAAAGGGGAGAAAGGGATGGCAATGAGGTCAGTGCAGTCCCAGGGCATGAGTTATTTGCATTAGATTGTTGCTGATGTTGAAAAGATAAGGTTGAGGATGTGGTGTTTGATGTGTTTTAGCTGTGTGACTGTGACATGCAGTACCAAGTTGAGTGTGTTGATGAGGTTGAAGAGAGCTTAAGATGTCTATGAGGATGAAGTCACTCAAGAGGGTGGAGTGGGCATGCCGGATGCACAAGGTGGTGATGAGAGCTGAGAATTCATTAATGACTTCCCGGCCCAAGTGATCCACAAATGAGATAGAAGGTGGTGGTTTTAGTTGCAGAGAGTGGGAAATGGTATGCCAGCTGCTCAATGCAGATGGGTGTTACTTGCTTGACAAGGGTGCAGTACTGGGAGGACTTGTGGATGACAGGACAGTGAGGCCTCCTTTTCTTCTTATGTGCACGGTACACACAATGGATGCTGTAGCCAGAGGGAAGGAGGATGTCTAAGATGTGCGAAAATTTGGGGATGGTGATGTAGCTTGTGAAAGGGGAGAATGTGGCACAGCTGGAGAAGATGTGGCGCAGCTGCCACAGCTGCTGACTCGGGAGCTGGGGAATCGGGTTTTCATCTTAGCGTTGGCTCAACATACTGTGTTTCTGGGTAAATCACTTAATCTTCTCATGCATATGGACAGCGCCTGGATACCCTCACGTGTGATAAGACACACTATATAAATCTACAAATTAGTATACGGCAAAGGTGATTACATCTGTGGTGTACTGCAGAGAGACTGTTAATGAGAAAGAGTTGGAATGCGTGTTCAGGAGTTTGAGGGAGTGTGGTAGTTAGTTAGATGTGTACAAGGTTGAATTTATGTGTTGTGGGAATGCTATGTCAGTGCTTGGGTTATCCATATCTAGGTGTGATTGTGGGATATGGCAGATTGTGTTCCTGGGTGAGGGACATGCTATCGTACCTTCAAATTTTTAGAGGAACAGGGAACCTGGCCCAAGAAACTATTTGGCCCTAATAGGCCCAAAGAGGCCGTGCCCTTGCTTGTGTCCATATCTTTGCTGAGCACGTCCAGGTGATTGGCCTGAAGAGTTGACTGAAGTAGGGAGATGGCAGAAAGTGGTGTCACTTCTTTAGTAGATGGATGATGGGAAATGACGTCCTCTGCTTGGCTTCTTCTTTTAAAGATGGTTTTGGAGGGAAACAAGTGATGTCACTTCCACAACTGTTTCCTCTTAGGGCCATATCAGAAATGGCCTCTTAATTCTGATGAGGCCAGTAACAGCAGTTATATGCACCACAGGAATTATGAGATTTGACGGAACACCTACGCTTCCTTTACTTTTTACCTGGAGTTTTCAGCTGCTGAAGGGTGAAGGTCCATGCCAAAATGAGAAATTACTGGGAATTCAGGGTTGAAATTACTGATTTCCCTGGTAAGCCCTCATTTCTAAGGGGACCTTCAGGGTTAAACTCGTAACAGGCTTGATTTTCCCTATCCCTGGAGTTACCAATCCCACCCAGTATTGGTAAGCCTGGGGATGGAGAAATTCCAGTTCACAATCTGGACCAATAGTGATATCAAATGTGGCATCATATGCGATAAATAACGAGTTAAGGTTCTGAAAAGTACATGATGCAGGTGGTTGTTAAGGCTTCATTACTATATCGGCTTGTACATTGCCAGTTTTTATAGGTGTTGCGCTGTATTTATGTATTTGTTTTGTATAGCTCTGGTTTACAGTTAGAAACCATTTCCAATGCTAGAACAATTGGTCGAAGTTATTTAGATCGAAAGCTGACCACTCCTGAATTTAGATTACGCTGATCCCCTTCTGTAAATTTGATTTACCGAAAGCAGAGTTTGAATGCAGTTATTTGAGCTATTGTCACTAGGGAAGTTCCTTGCTAGCTGGGGATGTGAGACAATTTATTCCGATTCCGACATAGACAAGCTGCTTCATTTTGATGTCTCTGTAGTTCTAGAATATCTTGTTGGGTGTTGCTGTATAGAAACGGTTGCAGTAGCCTAGAGTGGAAAATGCAAAGGGCCTGGTAAATTCAATGTGGTGTGGAAATAAGTTCTTAGAACTATAAGCTAGAGATTGGTGTTCTTTAGGTAGACATGTTTTTTTTCACTTTTGATGAGCAAGTCAAAGGTCTGTATCAGAGGTCTTTGCAACTTGGACTACAACTTGGATGCTCATATCCCCTGACCCGTTTGAATGGAACGGACGCGGATGGCAATTCGCCATTTACAAATGTTTTACTGACTGGGGTAATTTGCATTTACAATATGAAACTGAATGTTGTCTGTGTACATTTGTAATGATATTGGTAGTGGCAAATAATCTGACCCAGGGGTTTTAAGAGTATGTTAAAAAGGTAGCAGAAATAAAGGCACACCCTGCAGAAAGCCACTGGAGATGGGTTTTGAGGATAAAAAGAAAGAACCCATTTTTCAAGTGACAACTCGGTGACTGCTGACCATTTTTCTAAACACACCAATAGGACTTTATGGTCAACTGTATTGTAAGCAGCCGATAAATCGGGCAGAAAAATCACTGAAATTCTATTTATTGTTCAAAGTTTTGAAAACCATGTCAATATTCAAAGTAATAAATCTTAAGAAAAGGGACAAAAACAATATTAAAATTTTATTTAAAAAAAGTCTATGGGCCTCATGTAGGTAGCATACCAGTTACCACTTCTTAAATACCGAGCCGTACCGAATCGGTATTTAAGAAGTGGTAACTCGTATGTAGGTAATGAGTCGGTAATTTTTACCGATTCGTTACAATTCGGTAATTACCGAATCGGTATTTACCGATTCGGTAATGAGGCATACTTTCCCATTGAGGGGAAGGTATGCCTCATTACCGAATCGGTAAATACCGATTCGGTAATTGTGGAGAACATGCAAGGGTGGCAGGGTGTCACATTGACACCCTGTTGCACCCCTGATTCGGCCATGTGTGCACATGTGGCACACATACATGCCCTAAGGGCATGTATGTATGCCACATTGCACACTGCTACGCGCGTAAAAATGCTTAAACACATACATTAATTATTTACCACCAACTATAAGTTGGTGGTAAATACCGACTCTTAAACACACCCACACACTCCCCCTACATCTCGATTTTGGTTTCGGAATTTACCGAATCGGTAAAATTACCGATTCGGAAAAGTTACCGATTCGGTAACATTACCGATTCGGTATTATTACCGAATCGGTAATTTTACCGATTCGGTAAATTCCGAAACCAAAACTTGTCCCCCTACATACCAATAGCCAAAATACCGGTCGGTAACGGTATAATTACCGAAAATCGGCCGTTACCGACCGGTATTTGGCTACCTACATGAGGCCCTACATCATCAAATAATTAATGGTCAGATGTTACTGTCCTTTTTAGAGTAGTCTTTTAGATACAATTTCACAACCTGCACAAATTTAATTAAGCGGACATTTCAATTGCAGGTCCTAGCCTGAAGCAGTATTAATGCCCAGTTGAATCCTTCTGGAGTCTCACTCCTATTTATTTTTAATTGAGCAAACTATATGGGTCTAATACCTTGAGACAGCCAATGGAATTCCAGACCAGGTTTCCTGTAAGTGCCACATGCAGAATTATGCTATGCAGATTTGTTGAGCACACTTGTCACCCAGGAAGATATCCAGGTGCTGGAGCAGGTGTGTAGGTCGAACAGAGTAGGTGTGGGTCATCCAAAAATTTACTTTCAAGACCGGAGGCTACCATTATGCATTATAGCTTTTAATGCTACTCCTGCAGCACCTTTAAAAAACATTATAACAATTAAAAATGCTAGAACCAGAACACACTAGTCCATAAATATTCATGAACCCGAACATTCTTCCTCTTTTAATTGCTGCGCCAGGAGAGATACGTACCTTTTATTTTAATTAATCTATTTTAATGTGATTCGTTTATAGACTTGGGTATGAGTTAAGAGAGTAGTAGTATGAGCCACAGCTTCTAATATATGGAAGTGTGGGTGGAATTACTTTATGATTAGGACAAGTTTTAAGAAGAATATTGTTAGATACTTGGATTTATTAGTTTGTACACTTATAAAAGAGGAAGATTGTAGATAAATATCTTTAACAAAATGACGTGAGTTTTGAAATTGAGTAAAAATATGTTTACAAATTTATATTAATGAAAGCGTAATTTAAAAGTAGCGTGTTAACCAGTTTGAAGTGAAGTCAATCGCGAGTCGAAATGCATGTGTGGTCAGTTGCTAGGTTGCAGCACGGACTGCCGCTCGTGTGCCTGACTCGATAGTACATTGCTGGTGATCTTGAACATGAGACACGTTTGGATTTGAAGCGTGCAGCGTTGTTAAAGAAACAGCACGGGTGCAAATCTTAACTACAAATAAGGCAGCTGAGAAAAAAGTTACATTTTGAAAGGGCGCAAGTGAGTGTAATGTTAGTAAATGAGCACTCGGAGCAAGTGTTATCTTTCCGCTATGTTTATTGGCACAACAGTTGAGCAGTTACACCCAGGAGCGCCGGCCACCTCTATCCGTCCGCTCGCTGCCGCGCACACCTCTTCCCCCGCTGCCGCTTACTCCTTCGCGCGCCTCCTGGCGTCAACCTGCGTACCCGCGTCACGTGACGTGACGCGCTAACAACTAGACCGCTACATATCTCCCCCTTTTACCAACCCAACAATAAGTCACTTACAGTTCGCAGTCTAGTTCAAAGTCTTGGAACCTGGAAGGCCTTACTACTTGTCTTCCGCTCCTGGTCACCTTACCGCTTGACCCTCGAGCCCCTTGGCTCTGTGTTTCCTCACGTTCTGTCCCTTCGGCCATCGCTCCCCCACTGTTCCGATTACCTCCCGGCCTGTCCATCTCTGCCATTGGGGTCTCACCCCCTTGCTCTCCTCCTAGCTCCTCTCCTGCACCTGCTTCTTCCCTTTCGTCACTTCCGCTCGCCTTATTCTCTTCATCCACATCTCCCGTGCTTTCGCCTTCCGTCTCCCAATGTTCCCATCTCAATATCTTGTTGCACCGGGCCATGCGGTCCTGCGACCACACGTTCCCGTCACTGAGCAGAGCCGCTCTGTCATACACTTCCTTGACCTGCATGGGCTTGCTGTACTTGCTGTCTCCTTTCCTTTGTAGGGTAGCCAACTTTACTCTCACCCATTCTCCTCTCACTAACCGAGTATCCTTCACACTCCTCCTCTTGTTGTAGTTCTTGGTGTAGATGGCTTGGGCCCTCTCCATGTTTGCTCTCACGACTGCCGGAGACCATTCACTGGTCACTACCTTCTCCTTCCAGATTCTGTTGTCGTGCGTGAAAGGTTCACGTCCTCTCAATATTTGGAACGGGCTGTACCCTGTGCTTGTGGGCGTTATCCTGTAGGCCCATACCATATTCTCCACCGCCTTTTTCCAGTCTTTGTTGCAGGTGATGGCTGCTTGAATGGCCCCCATCACCACCCTGTTAAATCGTTCCACCAGACCGTTACCTGCCGGATGGTATATGGCCGTGTGCTTTGCCTCGATGCCGTTCCTCCCCATGAAGTGTTTCCATTTTTCTGATGTGAACTGTGGCCCGTTGTCGCTTAAGATGGACTTGGGGATTCCCTCTCGGGTGAATGTTTCCGATAGGAACTCCAGGATGTTCTCCGTGTCCATCGTCTCGCTCACCTTTATCTCTGGCCACTTGGAATACCGGTCGATGAGGACACACACGTACTTTTGTACACTCTGGTCATCCAGCACTGGCCCTAGAATGTCTATGGACAACTCTTCCCATGGGTTTGCGGGCGTGTCGAATTTCCCCAGAGCCGGGCGTAATGGCCTCAACGTTTTGTCAGCCCCTTGGCATTGGGGGCACTCCCTGACATGTCTCTCTGCTCTCATGTCCATGCCTGGCCACCAGTAATTCTGTTTTGATCTAGCTTTGAGTTTCCCAATACCCAGGTGGCCTTCATGCAAGAGGTCCAGTAGTTTGTTGATGAGATTCGTGGGGGGGATTACTCTGTCTCCCCGATATATGAATATGCCCTCATCTCCCACGGTCAGTTCTTCTCTCACTTCATAAAAAGGTTTGAGGTTGGGTTTCACCTTTTTCTTGTCCGGCCACCCTTGGGTGATGTGGGCTTTTGCCTCCTTCAGGTCCGCATCTTCGTCATACGCAGCTGTCCACTCCTGTCTGCTGATGATCTTCTCTTGATCCTCAATGAGAGCCACCATCTCTCCTCTGTCCGCCGGGTCTTCTTCTCCCGGCTCCATGGCCGCCGCTCGGCTCAGGTAGTCTGCCACTCGGTTCTTGTTTCCCGGGATGTACTCTACATCATATCTGTAGTCCAACAATTTTAGGGACATTTTCGATATCCTGGGTGTGGCGCTGGCGTGTCCACACGATGTCAGAACCTTCACTAACGGCTTGTGGTCCGTTTTGAGCAGGAATCGGGTACCCCATAGGAATTGCCGGAATCTCGTCATGGCCCACACTACCGCTAACATCTCCTTCTCAATGACGCTGTACTTGCCTTCTGTCTCCGTCAGTGCTCTGGAGGCGAAGCTTATTGTCTCCACTTCTCCACTTCCTCGGTCTTGCATGAGTACAGCGCCCAACCCCTTGTCGCTGGCGTCCGTGATGAGTATGGTGGCGCCTTGCGGGTCGTAACCCTTGAGAGGCATTGCTTCTAGGATCCCTTTTTTGATGACTTCAAATTCCGCTTGGGCCTCCGGTGTCCATTGGAACACCGTGCTTTCTCTGGTCAGCCTCCTCAAGTTATAGGTCTTGGATGCGAATTGTACCACGAATTTACTGTAGTACTCCGCCATCCCCAGGAAGGACCTGACCTCCTCCTTGCTCTTGGGGGCTGGAGCTTCCACAATGGCCTTCACGTTTTCCTTCTTGGGGGTGACCCCTTGTTGCCCTATTTCGTGGCCTAAATAGGTCACCGATTGCATTCCTAACCGGCATTTCGACCATTCCGCCGTGAGACCTTTAGCTTCCAGCGTCCGTAACACCTTTTCCAGTGTCCGGTCATGGTCCCTCCTATCTCTGCCCATCACCAGTATATCGTCCTGGAAGTACTGCACGTCCTTGCAGTCTCTGAACAGCTGGTGCATCATCTTCTGGAAAACGGCCGCCGCCGAGGCCAGCCCGAACGGCATGCGACAGAATCTGTAGCACCCAAACGGGGTAATGAACGACGTGAGACTTTTGCTGTCCGGGTGTAGGGCTACCTGGTGGTAAGCTGATGTAAGGTCGATGGTGGAGTACCACTGGACTCCTCTGGTTCGTGCCAGCATCTCCTCTATCTTGGGAAGGGGAAATTTCTCCACCACTATGTTCTTATTGAGTTCTCTCAAGTCTACGCAGAGCCTGACCTTCCCGTTGGGTTTCATCACGACCACCAAAGGCGCCAACCATTCGGCACAGGTTATGGGTTCTATGATGCCCTTCTTCTCCAGGTCTTGGAGTTCCGTCTGGACAGCTTCCCTTACTGCAATGGGCACATTCCTTACTTTGTGTGCTACTGGTGTGGCTCCTTCCTTCAGTACTATTTTGTGTTGAAATTTCTCCATTTTTCCTACTGCGCCCCCAAACACTCTCGGGTACTTTTCTTTCCATCTGTCTGTATCTAGCCATTCCACCTGGTCTGTGAGCAGGATCTGTTCCTTCCCTCCTGGGTCGAGTTTCATGCCCAGGTCGCCCTGGTCCAACCATCCCAGGACGGAGGGTCCTTTCTCGGCCACGTACAGCTTGCACCACGCCGCACGGCCTCTGAATTCGAACAACAGACGTCGGAACCCTAGCATGGGGATGCGATCACCATTGTATGTTACCGGTCGTATGTCTAGTTTCTCCAGCCCAGGGCCCAACCTGGGTTGGAATTGTTCCACCCACACTGCACGCTGTACGATGGTGAATGGGGATCCGGTGTCTGCCACAACCGCGATGGTTATGCCGCCCATGGACATCTCCAGGACCGGTTTGGTTGATCTCTTGGCATCCACGCTCAGTACCTGATCATATATGCACAGTACGGTGACCACCTCCTCCTCCGTGGCGTCTTCCGGGTCTTCCGCGCTTTGGTCCATGTATTTCACCACTCCTTTCTGTTGTTTCTTCCGACACACCTTCTCGTAGTGGCCCATGATACCGCAGTGCATGCATTTGGCCCTGAAGGCCGGGCAACGTCTGTCGTGGGCTTCGTGGGACCAACTTCCACACCTGTAGCACGTTTTCTTGCTCTCACCGTCCGCTTGTTTCCCTTGCCATCTGCTGGTCCCTTTGGTTGTGGGAGGCTTGAGTTTCTGGTCCCTGCGGTGATCTCCCTCCTGTATCCTGTTCACCATGGTTGGGGTGCCTGTGTCTTTTCTGGTAGCATCGGCGCACCTCTTTGAAAGTTCCGCCCTCTTCACTATGACCATTACTTCCTTGAGTGTGGTGTCCCCACTCGCCCACAGCTTGTCTTGCACGTTTGTACTGGTGGTGTGCATGATCACCTGATCTTTTATAAATTCGTCTTCCCACAGTGCGTACCTGCACGGGGCTGCTAGCTTCCTCAGTGCTGCTACATACTCTTCGATGGATTCTCCCACCTTTTGTTTCCGTTGCTGGAAATTGTATCTGTCTACCGAAACGCAGACGGTGGGGCGGTACCGCTCATCCAGGTCCTCCACCGCGTGCGCATACACATCATCATCTGTGTCTTCTCTCTTCGTGGGCACTAGGCTCTTGTATATTCTCAGACCTTCAGGCCCTAGATTTAGTAACAGGATGCGTTTTTTCCTCTGGGGCGTGAATTTCTCTTCGTTCTCGTCCTCCAAAACCCCTATGAAATTGTCTATGTATTCCTTCCAGTCCTCCCATTTCATCATTGGTTCACCCGGTTTCGTTAGGAATTGCACCGGTGCAATCGCATACCCTGCCGGGGTACTCATCTTTGCTTCCTTGGCGCTCGTTTCGTCGGTGGCTTTACTCGGGGGGCTGCCTGGGGTGTTGTCGTTGTTTCTTGTGTGCTTGATCCTCTGGGGGCTCTTGTCACTGGACCCCACTTCCTCCTCTTTGGTAGCCAGTGCAGCGTTTACTGTGCTTGATTACGTGCGAGGGCCGCTCGTGTGCTTTTGTAGGTTGTGGACGGCGTCGTCTCTGTGGCCTGTTTGTGGTTTGGTTATCGTACCGTGGCACTGCCACGCTCCTCGGGTGCTCTGTGCCTGGGGTCGATCTCTGCAGTCGGCCGGGGCGTGTCCCGTGGCTTCCCCCTTCCAGGCGGCCTGTGCGGTGTGTTGTTCGGGCTTGATGGCCTGGTAGCGTGTCTTCCTTCGACTCGTGGGGCCACGTGGAGTGTTGCCCTCTACTGCGCTTCCCCGTCGGTCCGGTCTCCGTCCCGACCTCGTCGCCACTGTAATGTTAGTAAATGAGCACTCGGAGCAAGTGTTATCTTTCCGCTATGTTTATTGGCACAACAGTTGAGCAGTTACACCCAGGAGCGCCGGCCACCACTATCCGTCCGCTCGCTGCCGCGCACACCTCTTCCCCCGCTGCCGCTTACTCCTTCGCGCGCCTCCTGGCGTCAACCTGCGTACCCGCGTCACGTGACGTGACGCGCTAACAACTAGACCGCTACAGTGAGGAAAGCAATAACTGCACTCGGGCAGAGTATTATATAAATCAAATGTAAGCTTATGTAATTTCCTGCACAGAAAAACTCGGAAAAGGAAACGCATGATTTGGAAATCACGCGACATTTAGGCAGCCATGATGGATTGGGGAGTTTAAGATAGGAATATACACGAAGAGGCGGTTGAAAAGGTCAGTTAGAAGTTTAGAATCATTTGTTTTTCTGGTTAGGAGCAGGTGTTAGCAGTTGGTAAATGTAATTGGTGATTAATAGTTTGGAAAAAAAAGAGTATATATATTAATTTTAGATAATGAAAATAAGTGAAGATGACTGAGGGGAAGAGTGGTGAATTCCAAGTGACAGGGGTGATGTTTAATGAGGAAGTAGTGAAGCGACTGATTCAACTTGAGATGAAGAAGTAGGTTAAGGGAGCAGTGGACGGTGTACTTAAAAGTAGAAAAAGAGAATTAGAGTGTGGAGAGGAATATTTTTCTCTGTCAGAGGGAGAAGGTGTAAATGGTGAAGTTTGTAAGAAAAAGACAATACATATTGAGGAAGTTGAGATGTCAAAGCAGGGAAAGGATGACAGAGTGGTAACCACAAAGTTGGGTGTCCGTGGCAGCACGCAAGTAAAAGGTGCCCTGAGCGGCACACAGGGAAAGGTTGTCCGTAGTGGCACACAAAAGGAAGAGGATTTTGAGACTGAAATGTAAAGAGGTGAAGTAATTGATGGAAAGGATGTAGATGAGTATGTTTTGGATTTAAATGAGGATGATGAGTTTGATGATGTTTTAGAGAACATGGAGGGGTCATGTTCAGGAAATACTGTTAAAGACCCATTTGGGAGACATATGTTTACTCCTTTGAATATTAAACACCCAAGAAGTGGTGAATGGTGACTGATGGATCACGTGGGAAAGTTTATAAAGCTTTGGATTCTGAAACCCTTAGATAGGGAAGTACGAAGAGTTTTGAGAGCGGAATGTGCAAGACCAGTGGTAGAGGAGAAAGTATGTAGTACACCAAATTTGGATCCAGAGCTTATACATGTTTTATTTAGGCTGGGCAGGGACCAAAGAAAAGGTTCAGAAAGGTTGTTGAAGATTTGTCAAGACAATCTTTTAGACATGGTGGGTCCCTTGGCTAGGATATTGGACATGGCGGATGATGCTTATGTGAATGAAGGGGAAGTGGATATATATTTAATCAGAGGCTGGAGCCAGAGGGCTATGGTCATGCTTGGAAATGCTAATGCTGGGTTACTGTCGGAAAGGAGGGAAGCAATCTTTATGAAAATAAATCCAAAGCTAGGGGATATGGCGCAAAAAGAGACCATTGAGTAAGCAAAAGGATTGCTATTTGGTAAAGGTCTTGTATAGGAAAATATGTAAATACCTTTACAGCCTTAGATAAGGCACAAGGGAACATGAGGAAGGTATTTGGAAGGGGAAACAACCTTTACAACACAGTCATTACATCGCACTACCTTTACAACGCAGTCATTACATCGCAACATGCTTTACATCGCATGTCATTACAATGCAGCCATTACATCGCATGTCACTACAACGCATGTCATTACAACGCACGTCATTACAATGCACGTCACTACAACGCAGGCATTGCATCGCAAGTCATTACAACGCATACCATTACAACGCACAGTACCCTTGCACTATACGACACTTACCCTACTGTTGCACTCACTGGAGTTAGAATAGTAATTTTTACCCCTACACTATCCAACACTTACCCTACAGGTGCACTCACTGGAGTTAGAATAGTACATTTTACCCCAACACTATCCAACACTTACCCTACTGTTGTACTCACTGGAGTTAGAATAGTAATTATTACCCCTACACTATCCAACACTTACCTTAAATGCGATGTATTGGTATGGTTGTAATGGTATGTGTTGTAATGGTATAATGCGATGTAAAGGTAGTTTTTGAAAATGCAATGTAATGGCATGCGATGTAAAATAATGCGTTGTAAAGGATGTTCGATGTAAAAAGTGTGTTGTAAAGGCATGTGTCGTAAATGTATGAGTTGTATCGTCATACATTCATTTGGAAGTGGAGTTTTTGGCAGGGCCAGTAGAAGGGGACAATCTACTGGCCGAGGAGTTCAGAGGTCCCACTATGGTTCACAGTACTATTCCCAAAATGGCAACTCGTTTAGGGGGAAAGGTTTCCAATCAACCTCAGGATTTTACCCTAACAGAGGAAGACTGGGTAGATCAGGCAGAGCAAAATCTACAAGAGGAAGAGGCCAGTTGCATGGTGGAGGACAAGGTGAGGATGGAGATTTCTTCTGGTTTTACCCATGCAAAACTAGGGGGACATCTGAGGTTTTTTACAAAGGAATGGGAAAAGATATCAGTAGATCCTTGGATATTAGAAACAGTTCTAGAATATGTGATATCATTTGTGGATTGTCCAAAGCAAGTAAAGGAAAAGAGAGAAATAAGATAGTCAAGGGAACAGGAGTTGGTTGTGGATTCAGAGCTAGAATCATTAATACAAAAGGATGCAATAGAACAGGTGAAGGAAAGTGCAAATAGGTTTTGTGAGCACTATATTTTTGGTGAAGAAAAAGGACAAAGGATGTAGGCCGGTTATAAACCTGCGACTAATTAAATAGGTTCTTGATATACAGGCATTTTTAAGATGGAGGGCATTCATTGTTGGCGGGATCTGTTGATGGAGAAGGATTGGTTGGTGAATCTGGCTCTGGAAGATGCCTACTTCACAAAACCAATGGAAAAGGGCAGTTGAAAATTCCTACAATTCAGATGGAGAGAGATTCTTTATCAATGTCGGTGTCTTCCATTCGGACTATCTTCAGCACCTTGGTGTTTCACAAAGGTAAAGAGGGTGGTTGTGTACTTTTTTCACCAAAGAGGTTTACGCATGATAATATATTTGGTGACATTTTGTTAATGTCACAGGATCTGGAAGGACTGAAGAAAGAGCTAAAGGAAGTTTTGGAGAAATGAAGGGTTTTAGGTTTTTTGGTAAACGTAGAGAAATCAATTTTAGAACAATCTCAGAGGATGGAATTTTGTGGATTCCCGGTGGATACAATGAAATGTTTATTGTTACTACCAGAAAAGAAGGTAAAGTGATCTGAAGAAAGAGGTTTTGACTTTGCGGGAATTAGCGAGGATAGTAGGATTGTTGTCCTGTTAAATTTAAGCGATTTTCCCAGATCCTCTTCATTACAGAGGTTGAAAGGAGAGGAGACAAGGAGAGGATTATGGTACGGAGACAAGATTTCCTTGAGTGTGGAAGCAAAGGAAAAATTAATGTGGTGTTAATAAAATATGGAGGCTTGGAATGGAAGAGCAATTTTTAGAACTTCCCCGGATTTTGTTTTAGAGACAGACGTAAGTTTGAATGGATGGGGAGCACGGTTAATAGTGCAAGAGACAGGAGGTGTTTGGTAGCAGGAAGAGAAGTCAGCACATATAAACTGTTTGGAATTGACTGCAGGGTTGTATGCAATGAAGAGTTTCAGGAAGAATCTGGGAGGTCAGACTGTGTTGATAAAGATGGACAATGTGTCAGCAGTGGCATATATCAACAAACTAGGAAGAACGAAGTCGAGAGGACTAGTGAGTTTAGCAAAAGATTTTTGAAACTTCTGTTTGGATCACAAGATTGCAGTAAAGGCAGAGTATCGACAAGCGGATATAAATCAGACCGCAGCTTGGAATTCAAGATACTTGAAAGACTTCAGAGATTGGAAGTTGGATATAAAATGGTTTTTGAAGGTGGAAAACATATGGAGTACATTGGAAGTGGATCTATTTGCAAGTCGATTGACTTATCAGCTAGAAGTTTTTTTACAGCTGGAGGCCGGATCCTTTGGCGTTAGCAGTGGACAAATTCCAGAAAATTTGGAGAGGAAAGAGGCCATATGTATTTCCTTCATTTGCAATAATACAGAGGGTTTTAACAACAGTGAGGCAGGAGAGATGTCGGTTAGTGTTGGTGAAACCGTTTTGGGTGTCTCAGGTCTGGTTTCCGTCGGTAATGGAGTTGGCATGTGCAGAACCTTTTTTGATACTGGCGAGAGAGGGTCTACTAAAAAATGCAGGAGGAGAGGAACATCCTCTAGTTATCAGCAAGGTATTGAACCTTCTTGTCTGGAAAATATCAGGAGATCTAGTAGTTCCAGAGGACTTTCGGGAAGGCTGCAGAACTGTTGGAGGACTTATGGGTGCCTAAAATCAGGAGAAGGTATAAAGGAATTTGGAGAATATGGTCTAGTTGGAGCTTGAAAGGGGTGTGGATCCCGTAGAGGCTCCTATAGTTCAGCTGATAATTGTTTTGGTGGAAGAATTTGATGAACGGTTAGGGTATTGTAATATTAATTGTTACAGGTCAGCAATTTCAGCAGGGCATGTGCATGTTAATATCAGAACAGTAGGTAGAAATGTGATGATTTGTAGGGTGCTAAAGTGTATGAGGTTGAAAAGACCGCCTAGAGCATGTTACAGTGTGTTGTGGGATGTCAACGCGGTGCTGAATCTGTTTCTGAGTTGAACTGCAAATAGATATTTAAATTTACAAAGACTTTCTGAAATGTTAGCAACTTTGCTGTGTTTGTTGTCACGCAGAAGGGTGTAGGGTGTAAAGGCTTTAGAGGTAAATATTATATCTATAGGGCCAGATGGTGTGTTTTTTTAAATTTGGAAAAGAACTAAGACCATGTCAGAATCAATCTTTTATCCAAGGTTACCTGAAGAAAAGTAGTTGTAGAATTTGAGACTAGAGTTATGAAGTTGAGAAAGCATGGAGAAGATCAGTTATTAATTTAAAACCGGAAACCATATGGTGCGGTGAGTACAGCAACTATTGCAAGGTGGGTTAAAAATATTATGAGGGAAGGTGGTATTGATGTGAATAATTACAAGGTGCATTCTTTGCGAGGTGCTATGGAAAGTAAGTCATATTTGTCTGGTGGTCGTCTGGAGGAAATTGTGAAAGCAGCTGATGGGTCTAATGTGGATGTTTTTGCACAGCATTGTTTTAGACCAATAAAGCATGGCTTTCAACCTGCATAATGGTAGCCCCGGTCTTGAAATGAAATGGCGACTCTCCTAAAGGAGTGTAATGAGAATCAAGATTTCTTAAAGATGCAGAGGCTAACATTATCCCACCCCCCAACACCCTTTAAGGTTTAAAAAAAGGATTAAGCTGAAGTGGATGAGTGGTTAATGTTAATGCATTAAATATGTAAGGTTTTAAGCAGTTATTAATTGGAATATTATATCTGCATGGTTATTGTATTTGTGAGTTTGATATGAGGCTTGCAAAGGTAATGTTCATGAGATGATTGTTTATTTCTTCACATAATAGCGAAGGAGGAAGGCGTATTGAAGATATCCAAGGCAGATAGTTGTTACGTGGGAAAGAAGAAGTTGTTCGCGGGATTGAAAGGGGAAGAATGTTTGGGTTCATGGATATTAATGAACTAGTGCTGCAGGAATAGTTTTAAAAGATATAATGCACAATGTTAGCCTCAGCATCTTTAATGAAATCTTGATTCTCATTACAGTCCGTTAGGGGAATCGCCGTTCTTTCTAGTAAACTCACATGTCCACATCACTCATTTTATCTTTATTATCAGCAATATTCCATTATGATATTCTTATATGATCTACTTGGAACTAATAATATACTTGCCAAACTAATGTCTTTCTTGCTGGTGGCTGTTTTTGCATCCGCTCAGTCACCCCTTGACCATCAAATTCTATCAACCATTTGAGTAAGGTGGCTTCAGATGGATAACTGTATTTACTTGCATTTACTGTTGTCCTTCACTTTGAATCAACCTTTCCACTTGTTGGATAACTTCTTCCAATCCTTTACTGCACTATTTGTAGTTTGCTTTCCATATGGTTCTTATGTTAGGAAGGGGCCACGTTATTTCCATGTTTTGCTTCTGAACGGTTACTTTGGAGCTCTTTGTGAGTTTGCTTATTATTTCCATAACCACTCTAGGCTTCCTGTTCGGTACTGGGTTCCTTGCCCACAGCTCTTCAGGTGAAATATATTGTCTTCTCTAATAGTTATTTTTGCCTCCATTCTGTTAATATTTGTGGGTGCATTTGGATTTCAATCTAGCACCATTTTGAAGATATACTGGATGTCTCAAGGCAGCTTTGCTTTTTCCTAAGTATGAGATCAAAGATTAGCCTCCTCAGCCTACCACCAAGTAGGCTTTCTTGTCGTCACTCTGAGGGATAAATGTAAACACCTTGAGGTCACATCCTATGGCACTGCAAAAGAATTTCGTAAGCCAGTAGCTTTCAATTCTTATTTTATATGATGGTACTGCATATCAGGATGAATACCATTTCTATGATCCTGTGTCAAAATGCAGTAGAAAGGACTTACTTTTTAAATACGCCTCTTATCTATTACCGATGTCTTTTATGAACACTGAAACTTCCCATTACAATTCTGACTTACATGGATTCCTGTGAGTAGATTTTTGAGTCATTAGTTGCAAGCTGGTAATTATAAGTGACTTTTCTTTAATCTAGTGCTCTGATAGTCACCATATCACCGAGTGTTGCTTATTATAGATTTCCGCTGATTGCTCAGCTTTTACTCCATTTTCATCTCAGTATCCACTCCTCTTAATTTGCAGTTCTACGTAAGCCATCCTCTTACTTTCTGATGCCTTTCTTATTAAGACAGACCAGGCAGACAGCGCAATACAAAGTCTGAATGAGAATCCATGAACACCACGGAAAGTCTGACGCCAGTCAATTTCCTTCACCCAGGTACAAACCTTACAGAGACAGGTATACGTTATGCACAATGATAACTGTAGTATTACACATGTACAAAGCGTGCCAACTAGGCAGGGAACTATAGAAACATGGAAAGAGCACCTGCAAAGAATGTATGGTACATGAAAGTGAGAAAATTGGGCATTACTGAATTTGCAAAGAAGTAGCACTTTTAGCTCTGCTTAAGCTTGAAAAGTAAACTTACAGAATTATGGAAAAATATAAATTGACGCTGACTCATTTTGGATTATAGAGCTTCAAAAAATAAGGTGATGGGTGGAATGCTTGAATTAATCTCAGCCACCGGCAACTGCTCCGCCCACATCCGAATCCATCGTTTTTTACCCACCATGCCACCTCACTTTGGACCCAGCCATATGCAAATCAATTTTAACCCTGCTCTATGGGTAATAGTTTAGCCCAAACTGCCAGGCCAGGCCCTACTGAACTGGAACACAATCACCGCAGACTGGTTTCACCCTTATTAGGGCTCATCAGCCTGGTATAGCTTGGTTCCAGTGGCACAGTGAGCACAGGACCCATGTCTGGCCATACCAGTGACACTTGGGGCATCAAAAATCAAAGTGATGGATGGAATGCTTGAATTCATTTCAGCCACTGGCAATCGCTCAGGCCCCATTCCAATCCATAATTTTTTGCCCACCATACCACCACAGTTTGGACCCTTTTCCAAAGGGAACAGTTCAGACTGAACTTTCAGGCCAGGTCCTCTCAAAATCGGAACACAATCAATTTAGTAGCGGTTTTGTCTTTATTAGGGCTCATAGGCCAGGTATAGCTTGGTTCCAGTGCCACAGTGAGCAAGGAATCCATGTCTGGGCATACTCGGCACACTAAAGTATACAAAAAAGTGATAGATGGAATGCTTGAATTAATCTTAGCCACTGGTAATTACTCGGGCCGTATCCCAGTCCATCGTTATTTTACACACCATGCCACCTCAGTTTGAACCCAACCATATGCTAATCAGTCTTGACCCTGGCTCCAATGGGAACAGCCAAGCCTGAACTGCCTGGCCCGGTTGCCATGAACAGGAATACAAATAACCCAAGCTCAGTTTTACCCTTATTAAGGCTCATCAGCTAGATATAGCTTAGTTCCAGTGGCACAGTGAGCACAGGACCCACGTCTGGGCATACCTGTCACACTTAGGGCATAAAAAAAACAAGGTGATGGATTAGATGCTTAAATTAATCTCAGCCACTGGCAATTGCTTGGGTCGCATCCCAATCCACCAATTTCAGCCCACCATGCCATCTCAGTATGGACCAAGCCATATGCAATTCTGTATTGACGTTGTTCCAATGGGAACAGTCCAGCTCGAACTGCCAGGCCAGGTCCTACCTGAATTGGAACAAAAGCAACCCATTACCAGTTTCACCCTTATTAGCGCTCATCAGCCAGGTATAGTTTGGTTCCAGTGACACAGTGTCCAGGAGACCCACATCTGGGATTAACCGTTCCTCTTAGGGCAACACCATAAACTAAATAATGATGTCTATAGAACACTCTATAAGCGGTGGTGGGAAGCAAACACAAGGTAGAAGAGAAAGTATATATACATATATCTAGCACGGAAGAGCGTTTTATTCTTGAAGGAAACTACTGAAGTCCTAAAGCAATTGCCCTTAGTAAAAGATACTGTTTTCATGCATCCATCAAGGCATGGCAGACTTCATTTGAGGGTGATCTGAATGATGTCTTTGGAAGATGCCCACTTCGAGCCCACTGTTTGTCTATTTCTTCCTGAAAAGGTCTCATGCAGAGACGACAGTGGATAATTAGGTGAATGCAGGAGGCCATAGTATCTAAAATTTACCCCTTGGAAAGTTGCATTTCTTCTGTGTTGAAAGTAAGATTTTTCCTTGTTTAGTGTCAGACCTAGATCCCTGAATAATAGTAGGCACGCTCTTATGGATTCCCTTGTAATGTCAGAGGAAGGACTTTT
The DNA here is from genome assembly GCF_964204655.1 of Triturus cristatus. NCBI lineage: Eukaryota > Metazoa > Chordata > Amphibia > Caudata > Salamandridae > Triturus > Triturus cristatus. Next base: position 995,046,755 of record NC_140580.1, read on the forward strand.
TATGAGCCAGTCATTCAGGTATTGGAAAATCTGATACCTTCTCAGGCTACGACTGGGGCCATACATTTGGATAATATCCGTGGAGCGGATTTGAGACCGAAGGGTTAGAGCTTTGAATTGGTAACGACATCCGGACACCTCAAATCGTGGACATTTTCAATGTTTGGGATGCACTGTAATATGAAATTAAGCATCTTAGTGGCAGATGTAGGAAGCCATTTTGCGTTTGCAAACGCTGAAATTCACAGAATTTCAGAGTTTGCAACTGCAAATTACCAGTGGGCAATGTAGCACACAATGAGCCCCTCGCAAAATAAGGAATCGCATAATTTGCGATTCCCTATTTTGCGATTGCATTTAAGGAATTGCAAATTGCAATTCCTTAAATGCAATGTAGGTATCACAAATGAAAGTGCAATTTAGCCTTAAGAAATCGCTAATTACCACCAACTTCAAGTTGGTGGTAATTAGCGATTTCCTTTAAAAAAACATTTTTTGCTTTTTTAAAAGTGCCATGTGACACCCATTCATGCCCTTAGGGCATGTATGTGCACCACATGTGCACACATGCACATTTCAGGGGTGCAACAGGGTGTCCATCTGGAACCCTTGCACCTTGAAATTGCGCACGCAATTTGCGAGTACCTATTGGGTACTCGCAAATTGCGTGCTTATTTCCATTCATTCCTATGGGCCTCTAGGCATGAATGGGAAGGTATTCCTTGATTGCGAATCGCAATTTGCGATTCGCAATTAAAGAATATTAAGGAATCGCTGAAAATATTGCGATTCCTACCTACATGGCATTTTGCGAGTCCTTAATAGCGATTCCCTAAAAATCACTATCAAGGAATAGCAAAAATGCATTTACCTCATGTGGCAGTTCGAGAGCTAGGGATGTCATAAAGCCTCCTTGTTACAGTAACTGGGGGATTTTTCTGCAGCGCAATCATTCAGAATAATTATTTTTTCAACAATTGTTTTAGCGGTCATATTCCAAGAATTTGCCTCCATATTCCAGCTTTTTTCTTGATAAGTGTTATTTTTGGGGGTCTATAGTTGGCATAGGTAGGTACCTGTGACAAACAGGGACCCTTGCGTCTAGTCAGGGTCAGGGGCTACACTCCTAAAATAACCCCTGCTCACCCCCTTGGTAGCTTGGCACGAGCAGGCAGGCTTATCTCAGAGGCAGTGTGTAAAGCATTTGTGAACACATACAGTAATACAGTGACAACACTACGAATGGACACCACACAGGTTGTATTATAAAAATAAGTATTTTTATATAGACTTAACACAAGACCAAACGACAAAACCCCACAATACAGTACTCAAAAATATACTTTAAAATGTTGTAAACTAGCTCAGTTCTCTTAAGTTGTAAATGCGACACTTTACTCTCAATTAGGCACATGCATCAATGTAAAAACCGGTCGCCAACGGGCAGATTCTCAGAATCTGCCCCTTTGCGACCGGTATTTTTGCATTTGGGATGAATCATCCCAAATGCAAAAATCGCTATTGAAGGAATCTCAAAATAGCGATTCCTTAAATAGCGATTGCATTTAAGGAATCCCTAATTGAGATTCCTTAAATGCAATGCATGAAAGTTTAAAAAATAGCGATTTTGCTACTAGCGGGAGCAAATTACCATGAAGCTGGACTTCATGGTAATTTGCTAAAACTTAGAAAAATGCACTTATTTAGGACTCGCAAAAGCTTTTCTTGATGCATGTGCCAGATTGTACCTTTGATGTGTAAATGCAAGGAAAACAAAAGGTTCGCAGGGAAGTTGATGCGTCGGTTCCTTACTGCTGCGCAGGGGAGTTGATGCTCACTTCCTTACTGTGTGGGGAGTTGATGCGTCGGTTTCTTACTGCTCTCCGGTGCGATGCGACACGATGGCACCTCGATGCAATACTCTTTTCCGGTGCGATGCGACAAAATGGCGTCCTGGTTGCGATGCGACAATGTTGGTGTGATGCGTGCACGCCCAACGGCCCTGCGGCGACTCGATGATCTTTGGAGCCGCAACAGGCCCTGCGACGCGCTTCTCAGGTGATGCAACAATGACCTCTGTGGCAGCATCCCGCTTCTCCTGCGATGCGCTGCGCTTCGGTGATGCGATGATGACAGCGGCAGCTCGCTTCCTCGGCGATGCGATGACAGTGGCTGCGGCGGCAACACGCTTCTCGTTGTTGTGTTGCGCTGCACTACCAGCTCCCAGCGACACGCAGTCTCTCAGAAGGCCCAGCACAACAGCAGGTACTTCAATTCCCAGCAAGGGAATTCAGGGGGGTTGGTGAAGTCTTGTATCCCTGAGACTTCAGGCAGGAGGCAAGCTCTAGTTCAAGCCCTTGGAGATTCTTTTTCAAGTTGATAGAAAGCACATTCAAAAAGTCCTTTCTCCTCTCCTTGGTAATGAAGCAACCACTGCAGGCCAACCCCCAAACACACAGCACAGGGGTAGTCTCCTCCTTCATCTTCCTGGTTCTTCTCCTCAGCAAAGGTTCATCTTGATTCCCAGAAGTTCTTTGGTCTGAGTCCCAATATTTATACTACTTTTCTCTTTGTTCTCTGAAGGCAGAGAGGCCTTTGCCTAGTCCAAACCAGTTCTGGTCAGTCCTGGAGCACTTTGTTGACAAGACTCCTTCTTTCCTTCACAGTGCAGGCCAGGGACATTAGACGCACCACAGGAGGTGGAGCCGGCATTGTGGAGGGAAGGCCCAGCCCTTTTCAGGTCCCAGGTGCAACTCCTCCCACCCATCTAGATGCAGATCGCTCTATTCAGCCTTGAGCTGACTCACCCTGTCTCCTGGAATCCCCCAGCCCCTGTCACTCAAACTCCAGACAAGGAATACACAGCCTAGCAGAGGCAGGTTTGGATGGTTAGACAAAAAACATACCTACTTTCTAAAAATGGTATTTTCAAACACAGAGGTGCCGATTCCGATCCTGTAAAACCCGGGTACAAATGGTCGTATGGAGCGTTTTCTCCGTCCGACTCGTACCCGGGAAAAACACCTTAAAAACTCGCAAGTACGATTCGCACAGAAATACCATTTCCGTACGAGTCGTAAAAAACACCGACCGGCAAAAAAATACATACAAATCTGATTCTGGACAGCGCATACGCGACGTCCGGACGGAGTCAGGCAGCGTTTTACGGACCAGCAAGTACGATTCGTGCCGACATCACTCCGCACGTAGCATTTTTTACGGGAGCCAAAAACTGCTGGGAAATTGAGGACGACGCGAACAAGGAGCACCGGTACGCGACGGACAGCGATGGACCCGAACCTACGCGTCATCCCGGCCCTCAGAGCGTACGACCTCGTGTTCAGAAACCGATGCAGACGCCGCAGAAGGTCAGAACAACCCCCAGGGGCAAATGGGGGGGGGGGGGTGCAAGGGGCAGGAAACATAACCCACACCCCACAAAATACTAATACATCCTGCACATTAATTACCTCCATGGTCTGGTCACTTCGGGGGGGCGTGTCCACCAATCCCACGTCCCGCCACAACGGAAGTGGACGTGGACGCGTACCCGTCACCACCACAATGGTGGTACGGGACGTACCCACGCCCGCCAGAGCGTGGGTACGGGCCTTACCACCATTGTAGTGGTGATATAGGGGTACGCGTGTACGGACCGTACCCACGCTCCCAGAGCGTGGGTACGGTCCATACACGCGTACCCCTACATCACCACTACAATGGTGGTACGGACCGTACCCACGCCCCCCAGAGCGTGGGTACAGGCCGTACCATGCGTACCCCTACGTCACCGCCACAATGGTGGTACGGCCCGTACCCACGCTCCCTAGAGCGTGGGTACGGGCAGTACCACGCGTACCCCTACGTCACTGCCACTATGGTGGTACTGCCCGTACCCACGCTCTGGGGGGCGTGGGTACGGACCGTACCACGCGTACCCCTACGTCACCTCCACTATGGTGGTATGGCCTGTACCCACGCCCCCAGAGCATGGGTACGGGCCGTACCACGCGTACTCCTACAGCCGCATTACATGATGGATACAAGGCGTACACACGCCACGGATGTAGGTGTACGGCTTGGTGCAGCACATCAGCTGTAAATTGGGGGTGGTGTATGCCCAGGACAGCAGTGTACCACTGCAAGGGCGCAAGTGGCTGGGTGCAGAGGAATAGCAGCAGTGGACAGGGACATGTGGGTGGGTGCAGAGGACCCCCAGCAGCGGACAGAGACATGAGGGTGGGTGCAGAGGACTCCCAGCAGTGGACAGAGACATGGGGGTGGGTGCAGAGGACTCCCAGCAGTGGACAGAGACATGGGGGTGGGTGCAGAGGAATACCACCAGTGGACAGGGACATGTGAGGGGTGGGTGCCCATCACTCCCAGCAGTGGACAGAGACATGGGGGTGGGTGCAGAGGACTCCCAGCAGTGGACAGAGACATGGGGGTGGGTGCAGTGGACTCCCAGCAGTGGACAGAGACATGGGGGTGGGTGCAGAGGAATACCAGCAGTGGACAGAGACATGGGGGTGGGTGCAGAGGACTCCCAGCAGTGGACAGAGACATGGGGGTGAGTGCAGAGGACTCCCAGCAGTGGACAGAGAAATGGGTGGGGGTGTACATCATTATCAGATGACCACAACTCCATGGGTGAATGTACGTATCCCTAACTTTGGACAATGATGATAGTGCCATAACAACACAACCATGACAGCAGTGTCCCACTCCCAGGAGGATGGATGTCTTTCCCCCACTGCATGACACACCACATGTGGGTGTGAGGACAAATAACACATGCATACCCACCCCTGGCAGATGCAGCACAATACACACACTGAGATCATGCCACAAGACTGTATAGTCATGTCACTGCCTAATAAACTAAGAGAGCCAAAGAGAACACACACTGTCACGCACATCCCAGGACGGATAGGAATGTTCAGGAGCTGGGCTAGCCACCAAGATGTTGTCTGTCATGGAAGGAATAAGGTGGAGTTCCCACAGATACAATGGCCACAATTGTGAGTCAGGTGTTCAAATACCCAGCAGAACAAGTACCATATGTGTACTAGGCTGGGATTACACACATGCATTGTGCGGAAAAGGGACAATTTATCCATGAAGGCATGGCAAAATACTCTATACACAAGTACAGTGAGTACCAAGGATGGCACAGACGATGCATCCGGACACACTGCTGAGCAGGCATGGCCAGAGTTGAAGGGATCCATCACCAACAAAGGAAATGTAGACACAGGGCAACACAACAATTGTGCAACTCTCTGCAGGGGAGATGTCAAGTGCCACAGAGGAAGGAACACTCCTTGGGGCAATGTCTCCAAACACAAAGAGCATACACGACAAAGAATCTTTGCAGAGACCTTGTGATGGCACGCAGATACCAGGTTCCACCCCATGAGCAGCAGACTACAACATTTCCCTGAAACATAACACATGCCCACAACTCCAACTCCTGTAGCATCAGCATCAACATCAATACCTGAAATGCAAGACTTTTCAAACGGAAAAAAAAATGCTTTATTCAGCATGAAAATAATAATGTGTAAACAAGACTATTCACAAAGGCCAATGGCCAGTCCATATCATCAGTCCTTGGGGGGGGACACATGGCCATGCGTCTCCCCTAGCTTGCCTGCACATCACAAGACTGTGTCGTCGACTAGGGGGGGGGTGGGGGGGGGCATCATGTGGGGAAGGACCAGGCACCGCAGGGACAGGAGGGGGAAGGGAAGGTGTGGTGGGTGCAGGGACGGACGACTCCACCACAAGGGGTGGGGCAGGGCCAAAGGTGGAGTCGAGCTCGGCGCTGCACACTTCTGCCAGTTCTTCAAGCGTCTCCCCTGCACCCGGAGAAACAAAAGGCCCCAAGGAGGTGGGGGGGGGGTCGGAGGGATGGGTTGCAGCGCTACTGGGGGAGGTGGTGGACGGGCTGGGGGACTTAACTCCCCTACCCGTGGAGTGCCTTGACCGTTTGCGTCCAGGTGAACTAGTGGGGCTGAGGCCCAGCCCAGCAAAGTAGGCCTCCTTCTCCGAATCTGGGGCAGGGGAGCCAAGGGGAGTGACATCGGAGGGACAGGGGAGTGAGTCATGTGGACGAGGACTGTGGCTGCGTGCCTGCCTGTGTGCCCCAGACCCAGTGGGTGTGCCTGCTTCCCCCTGAGTGTGCGTGTCAGGAGGTGTGCGCTTGCCCTTACGTGGTGGTGTGCTGCTTCTGTCTGGTGGGGTGCGTGTGTGTGGATGTCTTGGTGTGCTTGGGGCAGGCATGGGTGTGAGACTTGTGGATGGGGCAGGGTTAGGGGGGGGACGCAGCGCTGCAGGTGACTCGCTACTGCCGTTAGTGACGAGTCCAGGGACCTCAGCAACATCCGTTTGTCAGTCATCGCTGATGACATGCCCTCCATGTACGACACCATCTGGGTCAGCAGTCTGGTGTGGCCATGGAGGACAGTCAGGATCGATGTCTGCCCAACTTGCAACTGCCGCCGAATGTCCACAGACTCGGCAGTGAGGGCAGCAGGGGGGACAGGGGCAGGGGGTGCGGTGCCTGGCACGAAGGAGACACGGTGTGGCCTAGCACGGACAGAAGGGACCCGAGCAAGTGGGAGGGCGGTGATGGGAATGGAGGGGGCGGCGAGAGATGTACTGCTGCTTTCAGCTGTGGGAGCAGCCTCCGCCCCCTCTGGGAGCTCAGCCTCGGACCCGTCTGCCTCGTAGTCAGTGTTGGTACTGGGCAGGTCCTCCGCCTCACTCCCCTCGCCCTCCGTGCCACTAGATTCCACCGACTCCTCAACAGTGGTGTCTCCCTCGGTGTCCTCCGATGATGCTGTGGGCAAGGTGAAGATACAGGAAAAAATCAGTCACCTGTATACATCTGACACATGAGTCCAAACAAAATAGGCAACAGTGCATATCAGGAAAGGCATCATGAGTAACATCTAGGATACTCCCCACATATGTAAGCCCTGCACTCCCCAGTTGGTTGACCCACCATGCCACTTGGAAACAATGAAAATTAGGACACAACAGCAAATAACTTGAAATCACAAGATCATGAGAAGCTAGTGTCTGGGATCAGTTGAGCACAGCAAGACTATGAAGGCATGCCACCTCTTGTTGACTGTGAAACAAACAGTATTGTCGCAACCAAGGCCAAATACCACATGCCAATGCAGAAGGTGTCCCCACACTCAGAGACCTGTGAGTACTTCTGACACCCCAAAGAAATACATTGAGACTCCTGGAGAATCACAACCCTTTACACAATGGACATGTCTAGCATGTGTGAATGTGGCACTCTGTGAACACAACACACATGTGTCTGTATAGCAGAAGTCACACAAGGAGGTGCATACCAAACTACATGTACACAGTCATTGTCTGAGCTGCCAGACTCATTCAAATCAGCCACTGTTAGGCAGAAATGGTGTATCAGTAAGTACATATACATGGCACCAGGGTGGTCTGGATGACTTGACACTCGTAAGTTGGTATCAGCAACAACCAAGGACTAACCCAAATGCTAGCACACAGTGGGAACATGTATATGTATGAACTCCAAACAAGTTTTGTTCAAACTGTGCCTTACTTTAAAATGTGCCAGCGTGTCCCTGGAAAGTGTAAAGGTGTCTTGTGCACTTCCTTGGGAGACATCTGTCATGCAGGCACATCATTGTCCTTCACAACAAAACAACAAGGTCAAGCATATGAAACATTGAGACATGTTGACAGGTGTAGTGAGTGCCAATGGACATTTTCTCTGAGTACCAACTTGAATAATGTCATTTGTCATATGGCTATCCGTCACCTGATCACACAGTTGGCTACACATATGACCTACTGACTGTCATCTGGAGTGGCACACATGTCCACACCCAGGACAATGCATAAGCTAATGGGCCTGCAATTGTTTAGCAAAAAAGCCTAGCTGTACTGTGGGTTCCCCCTCATGGCAAGCCAGAATGTACCCACAGATGTCAGCACACAAAGTCACAACTGTGTAGCATCTGAACCACACACAGGTGGCAAAAATATACAAGCAGGATACATGATTGTCAAAAACTGACACAGGCAATGAAGCACGAACATTAAGCACTGGCCAACATCACGGGGGCACTGCACGATGACTTTCTGTACTGCGAATCATCACACACAAGTCAGAACTGGCAATGAAACATCAGGGTTGAACATGTACGCCCCTTCCGCACACACCTGAGTCAATGTGACTGATACCGATCAAGAAGTGAAACCTCTTATTCAGGGTTACAATAACTGTGCTTGAAAACTAGCTTCATTAACACGACATCACCTTGTAGGGCTGCCAAAACATATTGGTCACAAACAAACATCAACAGATTGTTGTGTATAGCCACACAGGCACTGCCCAGTGTGAGTATGCACAAGCAAACTGGTGTATCCCTGTCCAGTGGGCAAATGTATCACACATGTGAAAACTACTACCTAGGCCAGGGAACAATGCCACAGAGGCAGAGCCATGATGAACCAACAGTGAATGTGCACAGTGTTGGATGACACACATGAGTAGGAGGGCAGGCTGTGTCAGGGGACTGTAGTGTGCACACTGCTCCATGGTCCTGGAATGAGCTGACTGTTACTGGAGCAACCATCCCGGCACTATGCATATATCCCACTCATGCACATCATGTCTGAGGCCACAACATTGGTAATGCATGCAGCAAGTCTGTTCATTTGAACCCTCACACTCCTATGTTGGGACTCAGCATCAGTGCCAACAATTATGCACCCCCAAATGACTGAACAGGACAGGGCACAGGCAGACCACCCCCACACATGATGCTGAAAGCAGTGTGCACCTTGATAAACTGGCAGCCTAGATGACCATGTGCAATAGTGATAACACACAGACCAGGTAACACATGTCAAGGAGGGGAAGGGAGGAAGAACAGCACAGGTTGACTTTGGGGTACAGGATATGCACTGCACATATATAGCCTGGCAGTGTATCCATGCAACTGAGCAGCTCCAAAAGCTGGCGACACACAACAAACACACATGTACCTACCCCCTTCCTGCTGCTGTAACTCCTGTATCCGCCTATCCAGGTCAGGGAAGACCACCGCCAGGACACGCCGCATCTGGTGGGTCAGGCACCGGCGCCCGCCATGCTTGCGAGGAGGTGAGTCCTTCAGCATGACCCGGGCGATCCTCCGGGTCCAGCACCGGATGTCCTGCCATCTCTTCCTCACTTGTGGCAGGCGCCGACTGCGACCCTCCACCGATTGCACAGCCTTGACGGCATCCTTCCAGATCTTCCCCTTGTGGTAGGGGGATACCTGTGTGGATGACAAAGTGGGACTACATCACTACACCTGCACCATGTCACAGAGACACACATTTGAACATCTTAGATTTGTTGAACAGGGCATAGTATGCTGGCAAGTAATAGCACCTTAGTCATAGGGACTTTTTCCACTGGGGAGGCACCAATGCACTACCTGGCATAGTAAGTACACAGGTGGCATGAGGGGTGCGAAACAATCCCTGATCATGGCACACACTGTGCATCCCAAGCAACACAAGGCTGATGGACAGCACCGCAAAGCAGTCACATGCCCCAGGCCACTGACGAAACCTCAGCAGAGAACACAGACACACACAGGCACACATCAATCACCTGCCATTGGCAATAGCGGATGCAAACCTCACTCTGCACATGTGCCACTTGCCAGGGGGGGGGGGGGGGGAGGTCACAGGTGTGGGGCTAGCTCAGCAAGTCAGACACACAGCACGGCTTACTTCACACTTATGATGGATTGAGCAGTTGCCTCCTCCATGCAGCTGTGGTGCAACACTCCACATAGACACTCACCCACATGACAAGAAACATTCACACACATCAATGTCCAGGGGGCGTACACATCATTTGGACACTCTCACCACTCTCACCACAGCTCCACTCAACTCTACACACATCTGTGGGTGCAGTCACCTGTCACACGGGGGTGATCACTGAATCACTGCAGGACAATAGAACAAGAATGCCCAAGAGGATTAGGATGGCGGAATGTGCCATGCACTATGCAGTGAATGTCACAGTAAGCACAATGCAAGTGAGGAGTGCACACATGAACTACATCAAGCCCTGCATGAGAGACATAAGCCATCCCACCCCCCTGGGACCCACTCCAACCAACATTGCATGTCTGTCACACCTGGCCACAATGCCAGAAGTGACAGACACAATAAAGGTGCACAGGCAAAGGTAGTGGAGTCAGCACTCACCTGCTCCCCTGGTCGACCATACAGCATGGGGTACCGTGGGAGGATCACATCCAGCAGGGCCTCGTTCTCCTCCTGGGTGAAAGGCTGGGCCCTCTCCACAGTCCTTGACATGGTGCCAGAGGGAGACAATACAGCAGCAGTGGTATCGACTGACATGTTGTGCAGGCAAGTGCCCTCTCATGGGTTCTGCCTGCCTTATTTGCTTACTTCTCCCCTGAGGCGGAAGCCGGGGGCTCTTTGCTCTTTTTTGGGATCTACTTAAAAACTATTTGATAGCTCGCTAATCATTAAAATATACGTTTTAAACAGTGTAAATATTTTAACTTGCATTTTTATTTGCACGAGACTTGCGTCGCTCCGGGGCTGCTCACTGACCTGCCCTGCCACAGCGCTGCTGTTACTAGGCGCTGGCTACTAACTCACCCGATCCACCTTAGCCGCCATCTTGAGCAGGGGAAGGCTGCCGGTCTAGTTGTTCCTCCCGCCCACCCTCCTCTATTCTCTCTCAATCATGGATAAAAACAGCAGACCATCCCGTCCGCGCAGCGGGCGCGCAGCGGGCGCGCCGATGGCGCGCCTAAGGCAAGCCCGTCTGCGCCCGTCCGTGGCCGGCCGGGGCTCGGGGCCAGGACCCCTGCCCCTTTTATCTCCACTGCCAGTAAAGGAAGCAGACCCATCTGCTATACCACTAATGATCTGTTGGCCCTTCGCCCCAGGCTGCAGATAGTTGTCGCCACACCCTGTCAGTAGACTCATCCTCACCTCATTGCGATACATGCCACTTTACCATCTGTGGATGGAGTAATGAAGAGTTGATGCTTATTCATATGAAACTAATTTTATTAAATTGCAGATCTATGAAAAAGCACAAATTGGAGATACATGATTTGGTATTAGATAGGGACCTCGATGTGCTCTTTTTAACAGAGACATGGTTGGATGATGCCTCAACCTGAAACTTTGGAAGCTGTTCCTGTAAACTACTGCCTGCTCAGACTTGACAGAGAAAAGCAGAAGGGGGGGGGGGATTGGCAATGATCTATAAAAACAATCTACAATGCAGTTTAGAAAAGGCCACACTGCGCAATTGTGAAGGGGTTTTTTTCAATATCAAAGCCAATCCTAAAACTATTATTAATGGACTCCTCCTGTATCGGCCTCCAGGCAAGTCCTCCCAATTTAGTAATCAACTTGCAGAGCTGATAACTCACCATGCACTGCGGTACAAGAAATTCCTTATTCTGGGAGATCTTAACCTTCATTTTGAGGATCCTAATTGTAAGGAGGCACAGGTAGTAGTAGATGTACTTAAATCATTGACGCTTACACTTCAATCTACCTCTCCGTCGCATCAACTAGGACATCTCCTTGACCCCGTTTTTGCTAACTGGGAGGGGATCACAGTTGCTACACCAATTCGAACAACATGGTCTGATCATTTCATCATCCCTATGGAGGTAGAAATTGCCCAACAGAAAGGCAGAATGACCAAGCCCGTGCCTCAAAAACGAAGAGATTGGAGGAAGTTCACGCAGGATGATTTTAAATCCGCCCTACTTAAAAATCCTCCTCCGCTTAGTGATACTCTGCTGAAGGCATGGAATGACTAAGAAACATGGATATTTAGAGCTCTAGACACTGTAGCGCCATGGACATTCAAGCCACCTGCCAGAATAATCAAAACTGCCCCCTGGTTTTCCAAAGAACTTAAAGTAGTTAAAGCCAAATGTAAAAATCTAGAACGTGCCTGGAGGAAAAACTATACTCCGGAAGACATGCTGAATTATAAAAAAGAACTAAAAATATATCACAAACTCATAAGAGCAGCCAAAGGCACTTATCTTAAGGAACGCATTGAATCTGCAAAGAATCCCACTAAAGAGCTTTTTTCCATTTACAAAGAACTTACTGTTCCTATTAGACTGGAGGCCCAAGACACTTACTCCAATGAGCTATGTGATGATATTGCGGACTTTTTTGTGAAGAAAGTAGACGTAATACATGCCACATTTGTTGATAATATGCCGACTAAACATCCGATGGTGAGAAATGACCCTGCCACTAAACTCCATCTGACATGTTTCAAAGTCCCTGAGAGGCAGGATCTGCTCACCAACATAAACGGCATTCAGTCCGGCTCCCCCTATGATGTGATTTCTCCTAATCGCTGTAAGGAAGTTCTAGAAGGTATGATTGATCAGATTCAACACTTGATCACCCTATCTTTTCAGGAGTGCTATGTGCCAGATGCATGGAAAACGGCACAAGTAATTCCCCTGAAGAAAAAAGCTACCATGCATATCTCCCAGCTACAAAATCTTCGCCCTATCTCCCTTCTCCCTTTCTGTTGGAAAGTGGTAGAGAAGGTAGTAAATACACAACTCATGAAATTTGTTGAGGAGAATTTTCTTCTCCATTCAACACAGTCAGGGTTTAGAGCGGGCCACTCAACAGAGTCGGCGGTTCTCTTCTCCACTGAATGTCTGAGACAATTAGCAGATGAGGGGCAGACGGCAGCGTTGGTTCTTTTAGACCTAAGTGCAGCCTTCGACACCGTGCTGCACTCAACGCTGCTGTCTCGCCTCTCAGACATGGGAGTTGAGGGATCCGCACTGAAATGGATAAAATCCTTTTTGGAAAACAGGAGCTTCCAGGTGCATTGTCCCCCTTATAAATCCTCCCTTCGAAAACTCAGACATGGAGTTCCTCAGGGCTCCAGTTTAGGCCCCACGTTATTCAATCTATATATGGAGCCTTTAGCGCATATTGTGGAAGCCTTTGGTGTGGATATCGTCACATACGCTGACGATACCCAACTAATAATTAAACTTACTCACAATCAGGCAGAGGATGCTACTAACTTTTCCAACTGCATGCTTTCTGTGGCAGGGTGGATGAATAACAACTGCTTGCGCCTTAATGGCGACAAAACAGAATTGCTTGTGGTTGGTAAATCCCCCTCCGCCTGGTCGCAGGCCTGGTGGCCTACAGAATTAGGGGCAATCCCCCATCCAGTGGAGTCTGTCAGAAATCTAGGGATCATGGTGGACGCGGAGCTTTCCTTTAAGCATCCGATTAGTAAAGTCACGGGAAAATGCTTTGGAATACTTAAAACACTCCGAAAAGTTCTCGATCTACTCCCTATTAGTGCCAGGAAAACTCTTATTCATGCCTTAGTCACGCCTCATTTAGACTATGGCAATGCTCTTCTCCTAGGCCTTAGCAAAAAAGGTATCCATCAACTGCAGTGCGTTCAAAATGCTGCTGCGCGTCTGGTGTTAAACCTCCCACGCAGAGCATCAGGTAAAATGGCATAATTTGAACTTCATTGGCTCCCTATTGAGGAGCGAATCAGGTTTAAGGCTCTCGGTTTTGCCCATCGCATTGCCCAGGGAAAAGGCCCAGGTTATTTGCGAAATCTTCGTACCATCCATCGTCCCACCCGTAATTTAAGATCTGCCGGGGCGATGCTGTTCCAACTTCCTCGCGTTCGCAAGACCAGGATGAGAGGTCGTTCCTTTAAGCTTCTTGCCAGTAAACACTGGAACAAGCTTCCTCTTGATTTACGTATGGAGCCCTCCGGAACAAGATTTAGACTAAAACTGAAAACTCATCTTTTCCCACGTAAATAATAACTTTTTGCAACCCGGGATCCAGGTGAGCCCCGGACATTGGCCTCCCGGGGAGCAGTAGCATCTTTCAGCGCGGGGACACACTGGTTCAGTGTAACCATGCGCTTTAGAAGTGGTTTTATTATTATTATTATTATTATCATATCTGCCTTGCTGGACTATTTCATTTACAGGAGTACAGAGTGATTGGTCAGACTCATTTTCATCCTACGTTTCCTCCAATCCCTTTGCATCTTTCGATTTTGCAGCATCATGTCAAGTCAACAACCACTTTGCAACAATGTATAATGTGGCCAACTGCTTTTTCCAGACCACATGATGTAAAATTTTGAACTTGAAACTCGGTATCCATGACAACCAGCATGCATTTAGGCCCTAATACTTGTCCCTCATGTGTCCCCATTGTAATTCTTAAATCCCCACACAGGTACGGTGCGTTTCACCCGTACCCCTAGAGCACCATCACTACAGTGATACGGGCCGTACTCACGCGTGTACGGGGCGTACACGCGTGAGTACGTGCCTATCACTATAGTTGGGGGTACCGTAGGGCCTAGTGATACGGCACGTACTCGCGCGTGTACGGCCCGTACACGCGTGAGTACGTGTCGTATCACTAGGCCCTACGGTACCCCCAACTATAGTGATAGGCACGTACTCACGCGTGTACGGGCCGTAAACGCGTGAGTACGTGCCTATCACTATAGTTGGGGGTTCCGTAGGGCCTAGTGATACGGCACGTACTCGCGCGTGTACGGGCAGTACACGCGTGAGTACGTGCCTATCACTATAGTTGGGGATACCGTAGGGCCTAGTGATACGGCACGTACTCACGCGTGTACGTGCCGTACACGCGCTAGTACGTGCCTATCACTATAGTTGGGGGTACCATAGGGCCTAGTGATACGGCACGTACTCACGCGTGTACGGGCCGTACACGCGTGAGTACGTGCCGTATCACTCGGACCTACAGTAACACAACTATAGTGATAGGCACGTACTCACGCGTGTACGGCAGGTACTCACGCGTGAGTACGGGCCCTACACACGCCCTCAGAGCGTGTGTACTGCGTTTCACAGCTTAAACTGGTGATAGGAGGCGCACACGAAAGGAATGGAGGTGTCAGACTCGCACAAGGCTGTACATCAAGTCATTGTCAGTGCAGTCCTTCCTGTGCAGGGCCTAGGTGTGTCAGGCAGTGATGTGGCACATGTCTCCTCATGTTGTGGCACAATAGATGTGTGATGAGCTGTTAACACATGTCATGTGTGATGGGGCACTACGTGGCACACTTCCCCTTCATACTTTGCACATGTGTGCATGTACGACACACGTGTCAAGCACTGCATCACTGGTATGGCGCAGTCAGCAACACCCGCAAATAACCCCTGATGCCAGGTACACGGATAATTACACCCGACATGTGACTCCCAGCGTGCCACGATGTGACTATGTCATGTGTGTGTCATGTGTTCCCATGAGCTTTCCGTTGGTGTTCCGTCAACTCCATCTGCTGTTGCAGCATCCAACATGTGTCTGTGTGCATATGTGCATGACACACATATACGCACACCATGCCACATGTGGACTCACACGTTACATGTGTCATGATGGTTCGAAGATGACTTCCTGACATGAGGCAATATCTGCGTTGTCTCAATATCTGTGTCATCAGTTTTTGACATGCACCCCTTCATGGAAATGTGTGTTATCTGTCCTTTTCCAGATGACTTGTGACCTGTGCGTCTAGACTCCCGCCAGCTGTCTGTATGAGATTACATCCTTCAAATGCTGATATTTGGATGACTGTCACTCATGTAATGTGTCTGGCTCGTCACTTACACTGGCCCACAGCTATTTTAATGGCATGTCACGTCAACATTGCCATGCAACTATTGTGGCTGGGTCTTCGTAGGAGTATCACCTGGCTGGCCCACGTGTCCTGGATGTATTGCACAGCGCAGACTCTGTATTAAGCAGATGTGTATTAGCTGTTGAACATGTGCTCACCTCAGTGACATTGGTGTGGTAATGTACTCACTCTTCGTTATTCCTTCCAAATCTCTGCAGGGCAACGCCTCTCCCCAGACGAATGCCAGACCTGGATGCCATGCGTGAACATGACTGCATACGCAGATACCGCTTCTCGCAAGAGTTGATAGAGGACTTGACCCGCCGGCTTGCACCACACCTCCAACCACAACACAGGTATCCTACAGCTCTGACCCCCAAGATGAAGGTGATGGCAGCCCTACATTTTTTGCCACCGGCATGTTTCAATTGACCATAGCTGATGTCAGTGGCATGTCCCAGACAATGTTCAGCCGTGTCCTGCATGATGTTATAGAAGCCATGTTGGTGCACCTGGATGAATTCATCCATTTTCCCACTCGTGAGCAGTTGACAGGTGTCAAGGGTGAGTTCTATGCCCTGGGAGGGATGCCTCATGTAATTGGGGCCATTGATGGGACACATGTGGCTTTGGTACCACCACAGGCTCAGGAGGTAGCCTATAGAAACAGAAAACATTACCACTCCATTAATGCCCTTGTGGTGTGTCTTGCTAACATGCTGATTTCCCATGTCTGTGCACGTTTTCCAGGGTCCGCACATGATGCATACATCATGAGGCGTAGCAGGGTGCCAGAAATGATGCTGCAGCTGCACGCGGAACGAGCATGTCTTGTTGGTGGGTATACTCTGTTAGTCCTGTGTTCAGCGCTATCTTTGTATCTTACGGCATCTCCTGACCCACTTCTTCACATGATGTTTCCATGTAGGGGACTCTGGCTATCCCAACATGCCATGGCTGATGACGCCTCTCCGCAACCCCAGAACAGACGCAGAACACCGGTACAACGACACCCATGGGCAGACGAGGCGCGTGATTGAGAGGACGTTTGCACTCCTGAAGAGCAGATTCCGGTGCCTCCACAAGACCGGCGGCGCCCTCCCATATGCCCCGGTGAAGGTCTGCAAAATCTTCATTGTGTGCTGCATGCTTCACAACATGGCAGTGGAGAAGGCCGTGCCACTCATCCTTGATCCGGATGAGCAGGATCATCCACCCGTGGAGGATGAAGGGCTCGGGCACGGGGCAAGTGAGGATGAGGATGAGGATGAGGACATCCGGAGTCAGCTTATCCGCAACTTCTTCTCACGATGGGGAGTCCCTGTGTCTGAGTGTGTACGCTTTGAGCCTTGTGTGGCATGTGTTGCAATGTGTGTGTCAAGCTGACTGTGTGCTAAGTGACTTGGAGGTGTGTTCTAATGTGTCATTCAAGTGATGATGTCATTCCACACATATCAGCTGGGACACTAAATTTATTAAGGGCATGGTGACAACATAATTCCTGTAGAGTACATGTACATGTCTGAGGATTACTAGCTCTTCGCTGACTTGTTGTGTATCTGGCCTCCACAGGTTCTTGCGGCTGTCGTCTGCTCATGTCATCATTGCCCTCCTGCTATTCCTCATGAGTATTGCAACGTGTGCTGGATCAGAGTTACATGCACAGACATGGTGGAAAGTCATTTGGGGTAAGGAGTGCAGCAAGGCATTTTGTGGGTGGTACATGTTTGTGATATGTGGGGACTGCTCCTGTGCATGTTGTGTTACCATGCATACATGTCGACTCACCATGGGCCACATGACGTGTTGCATGGCTCCCATGAATTGATAGTCACCCTTCCTGACAGTCATCTGTAATGGTTTGTGGATTCTGATGAAGGCATCAATGTGTGTATAACGTCCCTCAGGAACATACGGGATGCTAATGGTGGACATAGTGTGGGACATCCCCATATGAGGCTCAATGGGGAATTGTAGACTCTCCGTGTTCAGGAAGGGGTGTTAGGCTCAACCCCTTCACTTGTGTGCCAGCTCAGTAGGATTTACACATCTGGGTGTTGAAGGGGGTGTCCAGTGTAGGTCAAACATGGTCAGCCAAATGACCTGTGAGTCTGTTCCAATTGATGCATTTCCCTTAGTGTGAGGCTGAGTAATACAGGTGTTCGTCACACTCCAAGGTGCCTCATCTCTGTCAATGCAGGTCTCTTGCCACTTTGCATGCGGCATATCTGGCATAGTTGTGGAAGATTATGCATAGGAGTCCATGTGTAGTTTAGCAACATGCATGCAGTTGCTCATGGATTAGGCTCCCTATTGGGCATGAAGTACATGGTTGTGTATGTTTTTTGGCATGTTGGTCCACACAATGGGCCGTCAACAGCTGCTGAGGGTGTGTCTCATGTGCGCAGGTCGGCCTTCAGTTTCCTGATCCGGTGTCATGCTTCTTTGGTGATTGTGCATGCATTGTCTTTGGGTGTGCCATGTGACACTGGACACTCCTTACTTTACACACGCGCCTGTTGCAGTTGTCCTTCTGACATCCTAGTCTATGTGTGCAAATTCTTTCATTTTGCAAGGAGATGCCGCCTGCTGCTGCGGCCCCTGCAGCAAGGGCCCACAGAGTATCCAGATTTGGCAACACACACGCCTCCAAGATGCTCCTCACTTCCTCCCTCCACCCATTCATTTGGCTGTCCTCAGCTTGTCTATGCCACTGTTGCCGCCACTCAGTGCCAAAGGCTGGACCATCAGCACATGCAAGGTGCATAACCCACATCACACTACAGTCTGATGTATCAGCCACACTCCGAGCTATGTCCATCCGCACATCTAACGCCTGCTGTCAGACATACCCTGGGCACACACACAACACCTTTGCATGCTGAGTGTGCAACTCCAACTGCCTACACTGCGCTGCCCCGCCTTCCAGGCCCTGTCACACCAACCAGGTCACGTCCCTAATACTCCCCACCGGCTCTGTAGCCCAGCAAGGGCATGTGAGTGGGACTCAAGGCTTCAGCATGTAGTATGGTGTCATCGTCTGGGACATGGCACAGGTATCATCTCTCAGCATGACAATCTACAGTGTCCAGGACCCCCCTCTCCACCATCACATGCGCACAGCACCTCATCATCAGCTCGTATGCCATTGACAGCCAGGTGCTCCTCACCCTCAACAAAGACACAGACATTGGCAGTTCCATCATTAAAGTATGCATGAGATCCATTGATGAATGGCTGAACACGAGCCAGCTGAGGCTGGACTTGTACAGGACTGAGGTGATCATCTGAGGATTGTCCCCTTCCAGCTGGGTCAAGTGCCTGTGTCCCACCCGCAAGAGCCCTGCACAAGCACTCAGTGGCCACACACACAAGATGGTGTGCATCATGTTTGGCTCGCTCACATATGCCATGCTAGTCCACACCATCTGTACCTCATGCTTCAACGCCCTCTGCATTATGCACATGATCCACAGATAGATCCACTCCAAGAAAAGACAGACCATCCCCCAGGTCCATGACAACATCCGTGTCAAATACTGCCCTGCCCTCTACGGAGCAAGTACATCCAAACTGCCAGGCAACTGGTCCACTTCCAGGGTGCATCTGCACACCTCAGATTCAACACCCTGCGCCCCAGCCACCTCACCGTCCACCACAGATAGCTGCAATGGATCACTGTCTGCTGCAGGATGACCTCCACACTCCCCACCCACACTCAGGAGGCAGTCCACAACCCTGACCCCAACCAACCTTGTACGTCTGTCATCCTAGATCCTGTTGGGCCATCTCCGTGCATCCAACCTTGCCCTGGCCACCGTTCTTCACATCCACCGTACTCCAGCATACAGGACATTGTTCTCCCACCTGGCCACACGTACCTGGGACTCCCTCCCCGGGAACCTCCACATGAGCCATGACCTCTACGCCTTGATGATAATCTCCCAAATAGGTCTCTCCGCACAGTTTAGCAAGCACCCCCTCAGCAGCCAGAGGCCATCACAGGTGAGTGTTGTGCTCCATGCCTACATTGAATGATACCCTGTGACCCATGTGTGTCCTGTCCCAGACTCTGATCCCAGGGTATGGATGGCTGGAGTTAGTTCAACACTCAGGCATAGTTTGACATTTCCACACACATATGTCGTTGAATAATGCAAAATGACAGAAACGTCTCATGTCCAAAGTGATATATTTATTTGCGGTGGGGTAAGTGGTTTGGTACATGCAATTAGGTGCTCTACCGGGGGAATAGAATCCAAAGTTCACAGGGGGAGATGGTATCCTTGGCATTGGAAGTCATCAGAGTCCAGGGCACAGTGTTGGTCATCATTGGTCAGACTGTGACCAGCAAATCCACGTGGCAGAGAATGTCATTGGATGAGGTGCTGCTGTTGCGCCAGAGGGCCAGGTGCCAGGCCTGGTGACCTGGGAGACGTGGATGGTCCGCTGACTCACGGTCTTTTCCGTGGACGACCCACCTTCCTCCGGGGACCCTCAGATGCAGGCCTTGACGATGCTGGGGACGCTCCGTCAGACGAATCCTCCTCCTCCCTCCCTGTGTCTGGTGCTGGTCTACGCCTGGTGGCACAGGGAGGGTTGCCCATGATTTGGGCGATATGACGGAGTGATTGGCTCATGTCCCTGTGCACCGCCAGGAGCTCAGCCAGTCTTGCCTCCATCCGTCCTTGGTGTTGTTGATGACTGGCATGATGCTCGACCTGCAGGTTCTTAATCTCATCGAGGGTCCCCTGCATCTCGGAGAGTCTGGACATGACCTGGTTGATGCCTCTGGTGTCACGCCGGTATGAGTCCAGGATGTTGCGTATGTGTGACATACCGGTGTACTGAGCTGGCTGGTCAGGTTCGCGCCTCCGCCTGCCTCCACTCCCACCACCCCTGCCCACTTGAGCCTGGCCTGCCCTTGTGGGCACATCGGGTCTACGGGACCCCGGAGGGATGGCATTTGCATGGTTGCCTGCCTCCTCCTGGGTGCCCGGAGAACCTTGTCCCTCCTGGTCAGACTGGCTCTGTTGTTCAGTGCGAGCAGGGCTCCTGGGTGTGTCCTGGGATGTGGCAGGAATGGGGGTGGTGGTTGGCACAGATGTACCTGACGAAGGTGCTGCAGGGGCTTGGGCACCAGAGGGTCCAGGTTGGTCGGGGTCATCCACGGAGTGGTGAGAGTCGTCGCTGCCGGTGGGATCATCTTCACACCGAGCCTGGGACTGTGAATCTTCTCCCCCAGTGTTGGGGGGGAGATCGTCGACGTTGCCCTGTGTGTGAGAGAGAGAGACAATGTTAATGGTGTTTCATGCGACATCTATGTTTCATACATATTCAAGTTGACACAGTTCCTCAGGTAGTTGGATGTGCCTAGCATTCCTCTCAATGTCCACTTGGGGATGGGTATGTTGCGGGGGGACAGATTGGGATGTTCTCCTGAGTGTTTGACCTGTAGATTGTTGGCTCTGATGCTTATTTGGCTCTGGATTGGTCTTGTTGTGTCACATGTCCATTGTGGGAGTGTGTAAATCCGTTGCCTGCCCCGGGGGTATGTGCTTGTGTTAGGGGGGGTGGGTTGTGACCAGGCGTGCTGTTGTGTGTAGTGTGAGTTGTCATTGGGTCTCCCAGGTGATGTGTCTGCCCCCTCATGGTGCATGCTGGCATGACAGTGAGTGTGAGTTCCTGTGCTAGATACCTGTGCTTGTGGAGTTGGTGTTTGAGTGTACAGTGGACCCAGGAGGGCCTTGTGCTGCATACAGCAGGGCCAAGCGTCAGCTACCTTGTCAGTACTTTGCCAGTCCCTGTGCATTGTGCATGGGTATGTACCTATGCCATATGGGCTGAGGGCATTGGTGTCTGCGTCTCATTTTCACAATGTGTTGTGTGGGGCCCACCCTCCCAGCCTCCCGGACATCCAGTCTTGTGTTTGTGGTTGTTGTAGCCTTGGACATGGCCTTGCCTTGATTTGTGAAGGGTGCATGGAGACGTTAGTGGCATGAGCGTGGTTTTTGAGTGTGGTTGTGTGCGGTGAGTGCTTGGGGGAAGTTGCGTGCATTTGGTGTATATGTGGTGTGGACCCCATTGCCCCCATGTTACGTAAGTTGTTTGTGTACTCACCAGGCTCTGCGACTCCTTCGACTCCGTGTACTCCCACCGGCGGTAGCAGGGCCATCACAATCTCCTCCCAGGGATGGTAGTGTACGGGTCTGCGGGGCGGCCCACCTCCAGTGATGTTACTCTGGGCATACTCCTCGTTCATTTTCCTCTTGACCGCCCTGCGCAGATCGTACCACCTGGCTTGGCATTCATGCCTGGTCCTTCGGATGGGCGCAACAGCATTCACCTTATCGACAATCCTCTGCCACATGGCATATTTTTCAGCTATGCTGGTCTGTCTGACCAATGTTCCAAACAGCTGTGGCTCGACTCTGATGACTTATTTGACAAGGAGGTCCAGCTCCGCCGTTGTGAACTTTGGATTCTTGTCTGTGGGCATGGTGTGGGTGTGGATGGTTGTGGGTGTGTGGGTGTGAATGTAACGGTGTGTGTGTGAATGTGAAGAGGGGGATGTTTGTGGAGGAGGTTGTGTGAAGGTGTGTGAGTGAAGGTGTAGTGGAGGTATGAGTAATGTGGAGTTGTTTCTCAGTGGGGTCTGGCAGCACTGGGTCTGTTGCAAAGGCTCATGGGTTGTGTGTGTGGGCCCTTTTTATTGGTCCATTTTTGGGTGTGGCTGTGTTTGAATTTTGGTGGGTGTGTTATAAGAGGTGGTTGTGATTTGGGGCCTCTGTTTGACTGTTTGGATGTGCCAGGTCAGTCATTGAGATGTATTTTGTCATGTAGACGTGTTTTGTGGTGTTGTGCGAGTCGAATTGATCCTCCTTGTGCTGTTTTACAGTGTCCTGGTTCTGTAAGAGTCTTTTTCGCGTAGGTACGATCCGTACATACGCGATGCTGGGTGAGGGTGCTGGGGTACGGCGTACATGCGGTGGGGGTACGGTGCGTACACGTGCGGCCCTGGGGTACGGTGCGTACATGCGGAGGTACGGCACGTACATGGGGGGGGGTAAGGCGCGTACATAGGGGGGAGGGCGCGTACATGGGGGGGAGGGCGCGTACCTGCGGTGGGGGTACGGTGCGTACAGGT
This sequence comes from Triturus cristatus, assembly GCF_964204655.1. Classification (NCBI taxonomy): domain Eukaryota; kingdom Metazoa; phylum Chordata; class Amphibia; order Caudata; family Salamandridae; genus Triturus; species Triturus cristatus. The sequence goes on from NC_140580.1 coordinate 995,069,668, forward strand.
GCGGCCCTGGGGTACGGCACGTACATGCGGAAGTACGGCGCGTACATGGAGGGGGGGGTAAGGTACGTACATGCGGTGGGGGTACGGTGCGTACACGTGTGGCCCTGGGGTACGGCACGTACATGCGGAGGTACGGCGCGTACATGCGGGGGTGATGCGCGTACAGGGGGGAAGGCACGTACATGGGGGGTATGGCGCGTACAGGTGCGGGGCTGGGGTACAGTGCGGACAGGGGGGTAAGGCGCGTACATGGGGGGGAACGGCACGTACATGGGGGGGTACGGCGCGTACAGTTGCGGGGCTGGGGTACAGTGCGGACAGGGTGGTGTACGGTGCTGACATATTTGGGGGTGGGGGGGCTGTACGGCTCGTACACGGGCTTAAGTTTACCCGTGTACATGTGTGCTACTGCGTTGGCTCCGTATGGGCCATTTTACGTGCGATTGTGTATTCGGACGGACGGTCGGGATCGTACTTGCGCGCTCGGACTTGTGTTTTACGATTTGCACGTAAAAATGTCCGGCTCACTCTCGTACACTTTTCCCGACGATATTCGGACGTAAAAACTTTCCGACGCACTGTTGTAGACTTTTCCCAACGCTATTCGTAGTTATTTTTCACGGACGAATCGTACTTGGCAGTTTGTACGGTACTTGTACGACTCGTACGTAAAAAGATACGGGTCGTACGCAAATTATTTTTGACGGATCGGAATCGGCACCAGAATGGTAAAACCACTTCACTAAAAGATGTATTTTATCATTCTGAGTTCAGGCATACTAAACTCGAATTTCTACATTGTTCCCTGAGTCAATTAGGATTATAAAATGTAATAATCAAACTGCCCATTCTGACCTATGGGGAATAGGTAGCCTTGCAATAGTGAAAAACGAAAATGGCTGTAATTCACTATCAGGACATGCCACACACATCAGGGCATGTCCTACCTTTTTACTACAATGCTCCCTGCGCTTGGGCCTACCATAGGGGTGACTAATATGTATAAAAGGGAAGGTTTAGGGACTGGCAAGTGGGTGCACTTGCCCAGTCAACATGGCAGTACCAGACTGCACACAGGCTCTGCTATGGCAGACCTGAGACACACGTTACAAGCTGCTCCGGTGACTGGCACAATCAGTGCTGCAAGCCCACCAGCAGCACTGGTTACAAGCCCTGGGCACACGCAGTGCACTGTACTAGGGTCTGACAAGTAAACCAATCAATCCAATCATGGAGTCACTAATCCATACATCAATTTATCATAGGGAGTGGCACAGTGCCCAAAGCATCTATAAGCAGCAAAAACACATGAGGCCACAGCAAAAAAATTGAAGGGAGACCCATGACAATGGTCCCAGGTCTAACAATAAGGAAGAAACCGGAATTGAATTCTCCGTTCCGGTAGGCGTAAGGGACCTCCTCTATGGCTTCTTTCCAGAGAAGAAAAACAATCTCCAATTTAAACAGATGAAGATGTCGATGTAACCTCCTCCGAAGTGGATTTTGTCTGTGGGTTTCTGAGCAAGTTCTAGAGTGTAGCCATGTTGAAGTAGTTCCAGCACCCACTGATATGTGGTAATAGATTTCCAGTGGTTGTAGTAACTGGAAAAATGTCCGCCCACCCTATGTGAGGGAACATAGGTTACTTGTACCGGAAAGATATTACTGACGTCCTAGATGAGTCTTGTCCTCTGTTTGGTGCTGAGGACCTCTTATGTGGCAATTGCCTTGAGTAGGCAGAGGTTGGTGGCTGTCTGTGCTGTTGCTGGCAGTAGTGCTGATGGTGGCCCTTTTGCAGCTGGAATTGGGGCTGGTATTGGTAGAACTGAAAGTTCCCTCTGGAAGAAAACTTTCCCTTTCTTATAGCACCACTAAAGTATCGAATGCAGCACTACTGTAGCATCCCTAAAGATCTTCCCATTTTTGTATCTGACTGTATGGACTGGAAAGCATCATCTGCATGCTTGCCAAAGAGTCCCTCTCCACTGTATGGCATGTCTGATATTTTAGCTTGTATTTTTGCTCTAAAGGATGCTGCGTTGAGAATACTTGTCTCCTCAAAACAGCCACTCTACCTCGCCAACGAAAAACCAGTGAAGGCAACCTCCATTATTATGTTAATTATCTCAGAGGATGTTCTTTTGCCCTCTTGTATGAGGCTTCATTACTCTTGTCCTCTGGCAAAACCTCTCTACATAAGCACCTAATTCAGAACTCATCTGTCTGTCATATCTCCCGAATATGGCTAGCACATTCGGTGCCCAAACGGTGGTAGCCGCTATAGCAGAAAACCTTTTGCCCACATCATACATGCGTCTTCCTTTATCAGGTGGAGCAGAACAAGGTGAGGAAGGGTGTCTCAAACGCGTCTGGGCAGCCTGCATGACTATAGAATCCGGTCACAGGTGTCCAGTAAGGCAGGCTGGAGAATCGACTAGGGCCTTCTATTTTTTTATCTAGATGTGGTACAACAGCAGCCACCGTTGCTGGGTTCTTCATCACCTTCAGACCATATGTGGTCTGTTACTGGTATTGCCTTAACTGACTGGCGTGCCTGCTCATTGAAATTATATTGAAAGCAGTCTGTCTGTGTATAGGCATGGGGAGATCAAACCTCTTGGAAGCTGTCCCCTAAAGAGTGTAAAACCCTTCGATGTCACCTGGAGGTCAGCTAGTAGCTGGTGGAGTAGATGGGGCTGAGAGTGGTGCCAAATAATCATGCCATTTGTTGCCAGCATCAGCTTGTGGATCCTGTGTTATGTCACACTCCAATGGTTTGCTGTCATCCGAATAAATACCCTGGATGGTAACAGGTGGTAGTGGTCTTGGTGGTACTAACTGTGGACTCTACAAAGAGTGGATTAGACGAAGAGTATGAGGCGATGCAGTGTGTTACGGAGCAGGTGTTTGTTATGGAGGTACTGGAAGCCCACCTGACTGGAAATATTTTGTAAAAGACTGCCAACATTTGGCAGAGCTCTGTTAAAAACTCTGGGGGCTTGCATCATTAGCTCCTGATACTATTCCTGATCATCACACGGATCATAACAAAACTGCTTCGCAAAAACCTCAATCGATAAGGATTTTGAAGTGTGGGGTTGATTCTGCAATGATAATTCTCCCTCTAAATACACATCATCATAGTTATCTACGCATGGCGCTTTACATGACGTTGTGTGGGACCGTAAGCCAGGCATTAAGGACCTTTATCTTCAGACTCATCAACATCAAACAAGTGTGTAGGTGAAAGAAGAGAGACCTTGCTGGGACAGGTATGTTCTAGCAGGATAGGTACCGGAATTCTCTAGTCTGTAATAAGAATGTTAGGAGGTGTTGTCCGTGGATCCGTCAACAATGAAGTTGTCAAATGAATGAATGAAAAAGCAATTTGTATAGCGCGAAAGTTTACCCTAAGGCGTCAAGGGGCTACAACAGTTACAGCTATCTGGTAGGAGCAGTTCTTCATAGGTCAGATTTACAAGGCAAAAAGCCAGGTCTTCAAGGCCTTGCGAAATGGGTGCCATTGACAAAAATATCTTTGCGAATGGAGCTGGCCTCATAGCCTGTATCATCGTCAACAACTTTGTCTATAATGTTGTTGATGTTTGGGACGACAAAACTGCTGTTTAACAAGTTACTTACCTTCGGTAACGATGTATCTGTAAGATACATATGTAGTTATAGAGTCCTTACCATAGAATTACCCCCAGGTGTCAGACTGGACTCGGAGATATGTTTTCGTAGCAGTACCCCCTGCGATTCGGTAGGTGGCGTCGGTCGACTCCACATTCATCGTCGGCGTCGTGGTCGCTGGAATGACGTTGCGGAGTCTACTTAGACGCTGCCCCTGCGCGCTGACGTCAGTGCTGACACGACTTTCCACGCCAGAAGCGCAGAACTATGCAAGACACTGACCACTGGTGCACATAACTAGAGTCCTGTAAGGGAGTCCGTATCCCTAGAAGTCAGTTCGCAGAACGGGGAGGCTGGACGGGGCGGTAAGCAATCTATAACTACATATGCCTCTTACAGATACATTGTTACCGAAGGTAAGTAACTTGTTCTTCTGAAAGAGACTGTAGTAATAGATTCCTTACCTTAGAATATATACCCCAGCAATGCCAACACCGGTGGAGGGTCTGCAAACTAAGTTCACACCAGGCAGTCCTGGAGAAATAAGCGACCAAAAAAGCCATCTCTCCAGACTTGACTGTCCAGGCAGTAATGTTTTGTGAATGTGTGCAGGGATGCCCACGTGGCTGCCTGGCAGATGTCAACCAGCGGAACCTCACGTTCCCTGGTAGAATGGGCGCATAGTCCTACTGAAGGTTAATATTTTGCTAAAGAATAGCAGATCTTGACGCATAGGACAACCCATCAAGAGATGGTACATTTGTGCACGGCCCGACCTTTGTTGGTGCCCACATAACCCACGAAGAGTTGATTGTCCACCCGGAAGTCTTTAGAGCGGTCAAGGTAGAAGGACAGCGCACGTTTTGGGTCCAGACAGGTGAGTCTCTCCTCCTCCTTGGAGGGGTGCGGCGGGAAGAAGGTGGGCAATGTGATGGTCTGACCTATGTGGAAAGAGGTAACCACTTTAGGCAGAAAAGAGGGCCTAGTACGAAGGACCACTTTGTCCAGATGGACAGCAAGAAAGGGAGGTTTGGAAGACAGAGCCTGAAGCTCAATCACCCTCTGAGCAGAGGCGATGGCAAGCAGGAAAGCGGTCTTTAAAGTAAGAAGAAGTAGAGGACAATTATGTAGAGGCTCAAAGGGAGCACACATAAGATAAGTAAGGACAAGATTCAAGTCCCACTGGGGCATTAAGAAAGGAGAATGAGGAAAGAGATGAGTAATGCCCTTCAGAAATCAGTTTACAATAGGGGACTTGAAAAGAGAAGGCTGGGCCAAAGAAAGAATGAAGAGAAGAACCGCTGAAAGAGGGGAATAAAGGGGATCCACAGCCCTTGCTGTGCACCATGCCACAAATGTGTTCCATCTTCAGGCATATACCGTTTTGAGGGACGCCTGGCTGCCAAGATGACATTACAGACAATTATGTAGTGGCTCAAAGGGAGCACACATAAGATAAGTAAGGACAAGATTCAAGTCCCACTGGGGCATTAAGAAAGGAGAATGAGCAAAGAGATGAGTAATGCCCTTCAGAAATCTGTTTACAATAGGGGACTTGAAAAGAGAAGGCTGGGCCAAAGAAAGAATGAAGAGGAGAACCGCTGAAAGAGGGGCAGAAAGGGGATCCACAGCCTTTGCTGTGCACCATGCCACAAATTTGTTCCATCTTCAGGCATATACCGTTTTGAGGGACACCTAGCTGCCAAGATGACATTACAGACTCCGGTAGGAAGGTCGAAAGCCGTCAACTGGCGTCGCTCAATCTCCACGCAATTAGGTAGAGGATGGACAGGCTCGGGTGGAGGACCGTCCCCTGCTGCTGCGACAGAAGATCCTCCCAAAGAGACAGTCTGATCGGAGTATTGATGGCTATGGTCAAGAGCTCGGGGTACCAGACTTTTTGTGCCCAGTCCGGAGCCGCAATAATTACTTGGGCTCGGGCATGCTTGATCTTTTTCAGTACTCTGGGTAGAAGTGGTGCAGACGGAAAGGCGTACAGGAGGCTGCAATTCCACTTGTGAGGAAAGGCGTCATCGAGCGAGTGCCGCCTCGGAAAACTCCAATGTGCAGAACTGCTGCAAAACCCACCTGTCCAACGTGATGTGCCAGTGGGAGAGGTGATGGCGGATCCTGCAGCCCACTGGCAACTGGTGGCCCTGAAAAGTCAGACTAGGAAGGTTTGGAGGCTGCTGCAGGAGGGGCATTGGTGGACTGGACCGCCCGCTGGCCCTCGGCCACGCATAGGCTGGGTAGCTTGCGTGACCCTGTGGCTCTGGGTTTAACATGGTGGGGCACCCCTTCCGTAGCCACGAAAGGGGCGAAAGGCAGACTGCATGGGGCGAGAAGTTGTTGCGAGGCCCAAGGATTTGCCCGTGTCCCTAGAGTCCTTGAAGCGCTCGAGCGCATTGTCCGCCTTGTCACCAAAAAGGCGACGGCCATCAAAGGGCATGTCCAAAAGTGAGGATTGGACATCCCCAGAGAAGCCAGATGTTCTCAGCCAGGTGTTGTGCCTCAGGGCTACTGACGTGGAAACCGTCCTACCCCGAGAGTCTGCGGTATCCAGCCCACACCGGATGGTGAACTTAGCTGTGTCTCAACCCTCAGCAACAGCACAGGTGAGCACATGCGGTGTTCACCAACCACAGTCCTAAGCTGGTGGAAGAAAACATCTTCTTCCCAAGGTGGTCCAGCTTCTTGGATTCCCTATCTGGGGGAGCAGTAGGGAATGCGCGTTTTGAGGATGAGGCTTGGACCATCAAGCTCTCAGGGGTAGGTTGTTGGGAAAGTAAATGTGAGTCGCCTGGGCCGGGCAGTGGCGAGGGGCAATCACCCTGTCCACAGGAGCCCCTGTGCTGGACTTGGACAAAGTGCCCAGAAGGATGTCGGTGAGGGCCTCATTAAAAAGCAGCAGGGGCTCCGAAGAGGTCTGGGAAGGTATCCAGACTACTGGCCTCACACAACTCCTCTCGCCAGTCCGGCTTCTCAAGTTGGTCCGCTAGAGGGTGTACAGACCCCTCCCAGTCCTCCTCACCCTCCTCTGGCTGCCAATCAGGGCAGTAGGGAACACCAGGAATGAACAGTGGTACAAAAGTACTCTCCGGCGTCGGTTCCGACGTCGGTCAACGTTGATCCGGCACCGTGTCCAAGTCGGGGGTGAGGCTGGGGTCGACGCCGGTTGGGAGCGCAACCGACGTCGGGGGTGTCGTCACTGGAATCGGTGCCGGGGAAGGTACCGTGAGGTCGACCGGCGCGGATCCAGATCCAGGCCTGGATCTTTGAGGACCAGGTTCAGGGCCCGGCAGTCGGAGCACGACTACAGGTCGTGGTCGCGCTCCAGGCACTAGAGACACACCAGGTGCGGATCGATGACTGACCATCGGAAAAAGAAAGAACTGACGTCAGCACGCAGGGGCGGCATCTAAGTAGACACTGCAACATCATCCCGGCGACCACTAGGCTGAAGTCGGATGCGGAGTCGACCGATGCTACCTACTGACATGTAGGGATACTGCTACGAAAAACTTTCTCGGGATCCAGTCTGGTGCCTGAAGGTAATTCTAAGATAAGGCATCTATACCTACAGTCTCTTTCAGACATCACCTTTAGCAATGGTGGTATTGTAGACGGTTTATTGGACGACCTATAACTTGTCGACAAAAGGGTCTGTGGATGACCTGATCATGTCAGAACTGGTAGGTATACCTTTAATGAATGTGAGAAGACTCCGACCTGGTCTTCCAAGGCCTTGTTGAAGAAGATGAGTCTTCTTTTCTCTTCTTCAGTTTTCCTACTTTTGTGACATTACTCCTGTCTGAGTACTTCTTGTCTGTCTTTTTAGAGGGCCCCCGAGAGTATTCCATTTCAGCAGGTGTTCTCTTTTGTGATTTGTTTTTGTGATGAGAAGATATTCCCTTACCTTCATTTTTGGTGGATAGGTTGTCCTTTGGCTTAAAATATGTAACAAATCAATAGTCATCCCTTTCTTTTCTAGAGAGACTTCGCAGAAAAGGTACTACAGTACTTGCAGTCCTTGATTTTGACTAGGGTGTACGCAGTAGAGACACTCTTTATGATGGTCTCAAAATAGAGCTTAAGCTTTCCACATGAAGCTCGAGGTATCAAAAGACCTTTGCTAGAGGGCTTTGACATACCTTGTTTATCAGAATTCAAGCTTAAAATATGTTACCACAGAGATATATACAGATAAATGTCCAGGAGATGTCAAAAGGTGACAAAAATAAGCTTTGAAGAAAACAAAATGAGCAGAGCTCAGGAAGACCCCCTTCATACAAAGTGCAGTTCGAAATCTTGAGGGGAATAGGGCTTCAGAAGGTGCTTCGTGACTGGGTGGAGTGCAGATCTTTAAATAATGTGAATTGGTAATACTGTCACTCATTTAAGCTTTGTATCACAATGCTTTGTTTTTTACTGCTTGCTATAAGTACCATGGTACTCCCACCTCGACAAGGGGGAAAAATTAAGCATCTGAATCTATGAATGATTCAATACTAAAAAAGTAGAATAATTAGCCACAGGACTCTTATTCACAAGAATCCTTAGAAGACTTGTTTTTGAAGGCAAAAAATGACCTGCTGAGTATTTACTTAATGCTTAAAATTCCAAGTTATTCTGCAGTGTTTCTCCATCAGCACCACTCTGTCCTACCAGATGCACACCCACCCACCCTGCATACATGGTCGCCCAGCTACTTGTGCAGCTGAGAGGAGGAGCACATGGAGCTAAGGTCTCTGGTTTTATCGGCTTCTTAGCATAAACCAGCTGGAGCAGGATAAGGGTTTAAGCTAAACTCTTGACAAGGTAGGAAAGCAGAAATTGATCATTGCCATTGCTGTTCCCTTTCCTGGTCATAAAGAATCTTTTTTTACTCATCAAATTGTGTTGGCAAGTGAGCTCTAAATCTAAAATTTTACTTACGAAAGGGAGGTCCAAAATGGGTCTATAATTTGCCAGGTTAACAATAATGGGTGTAAGTTTCTTTAGCAAAAACAGCTTGTTTTAGACCAATCAGAAATTAGCATTTAGGTACAAAGTGCTTGCCCACCATCAACTTCAACTCAAATGTCTGTGAACTTTGAAGTCTGAACTGAAATCAGAGTTCAAAATGGTTAAAATGGAATGAGATAATACAACCAATATACTGTTGAGAGGGTGGTAATGGCGGAGGTACCAGAAGAAACGGTGTCAATTTATAAGGGGTGGAGAAATGAAGAACTGTGTGATAAGCAGGAGATGTCCTGGCAGCAAGGTTAATGACAATCAATACATCACAACAGTGCATCTACCATCAACACCGCCTAGGAAGAGGGTCAGAGTAAGGTAGTTTGTCCCTAAACCTTCCAACACCCTGCAGATGATACTCTTGCCAGACTTTTATTGAGGACCAAACTAGATATTCGTAGTGTTCCTCTCCCTGCCTGTAGGCTCATCGATGGCCCAATGTAATACTGAATATTAATGGCTAGAGGCCATAATGATCATTAATGGCTACAGGCAATAATGAGCATCAGTGGCAAGGCACACATATACATCATTGGCCGAAATAAATAATGAGCATAAATGGGTCCAACCACCAAAGTGGCTCAAGGCAATACCAACCCCCAATGCTCCAAGGCAGGTATGCCCAGACGTGGGCCCCGGGCGCACTGTGCCACAGGATTCAAACTAGCCTGGCTGATGAGGGGTGAAGCCCTGAAACTGGTTCCAGGATGCTTGTTTCTGGTCCAGGGAGGACCTGTGTTGGCAGTTCGGGTTGCACTGTTCCCATGAGGAGCAGGGTCAAGACGTATTTGCATGTCGCTGGGTCTAAACTGGGATGGTGTAGTGAGCAAAAGAACAATGGATTTAACCTGGATCTCTTGACTGGAGGTGAATGTTTGATTTGTTCTGCATTCAATCCATCATCTGTGTGTCTTTTGCTTTTTCGCCCTTAGTGCGCCGGGTATGCCCAGACATGGGTATCCGGCTCACTGTGCCACTGGATTCAAGTTAGCCTGGCTGATGAGGGGCTGAAACTCTGAAACCAGACCCAGGATTCTAGTTTCTGGTCCAGGGAGGAACTGGCTTGGCAGTTCTGCCTGGACTGATCCCATGAGGAGCAGGGTCAAGACTGATTTCCATATGGCTGGGTCTAAACAAACCCTGTTGTTGTCTCAGAACCCGGATGTCCATGAGTAAATATGGACAATATGGACCCCTCCTGCAATATCGGTTTGTGCAAGGGAAATAGGGATATCCACAGAGATGTGGGTATGAAATCTGCACTCAGTGACTGAGATTGGTAGGCATTTTTCATGCTGTGAAAGAGAGGGTCCATTTTACATCTTTTATCACACATTGTCCACATCTTTCACTGCACACATTTTGATACAAGCATACACACAGGCAACAGGGACTTCAGTATTGCACCAGATTGCACTACCAATCAAATACGGTATCACATTTGTTTGTATGCACATGCTCAAAGAATCGACCTGCATTCCTATTAGGAAATGGGTCTTGAAGGCTCTTCTGTAAAATAAAATCTGTACACTGAAGGGTAAAGAGCTTTTGGGATTCTTCAGACACACATCACTATCCTCTAGGTTGGGGACATAAATGCCTCCATGTACTAAGCGGTCAATGGCAGAGGAATGAAATGGCCCTTGTGTTTAAATGGACGTATGGAGAGTGTCCAACTAGGAATCCTTGCCTGAACAAACCAAGTGCTGCAAATGGAGGTTGCAAAACATCTGTTCCTCTCAGAAGGTACATAATTCTGATCCTCTAACCTCTTTGACATTTGATATCAATGAAGGATTGAAATGACTGTGAATTCTTCGGCCAATATTTGACACACAGGCCCTACATTATCTCACCGTTTACATTTGCCCTATCAGAGCTATTAATATCCTGTATCTGTCACAATTCTGTTAGAATAAACATGTCACCTTATCTCAAACACTTCGGTCAAAAGATTGCTTCACAGGTTCACTATGCTTTCTATGAAATGTTAGGTTTTATTGTTCTAGCTAATCACCTAATCTGCGAGAAACAAAATAATGAAGTCTTGCTTTTATGGTGCTCCTCAAATAACTAGGATTATTGAGAAAACATATGATGCTTTGGTTTTGTTCAGACAATTAACCAGGTACTCCCTATGTCTCATAATAGATGTAAAATGTCTTCTATTCCTAAACCATCTACATACCGAAGATCCATTTGATGAGCAGAATTTTGAATGTTGATCGCGATCAGTGATGCACTCAAGTTACTGCGTACCTGATGGATTAAAAAGTAAAAATAATTTAGAAGCAACTCAGCATTGCATTATTTCCTGTCTTTGTTGCTTGGATACCAGTGGTGTTTTATTTTTGCAACAAACAACTACAGCTAATTCACTACAATGTAAGTATGGACTCCATGAATTCAATTATACAAAGGCGAAATTGGTTGGCACAGAAAAGAAATACAAATGCACCAACACAAGACCCATTTTTCCCTCCACCAGTGACACTATGTCCATATGCTTTATCCTACCTTGCAGGACCCACTCATCTCTGTACAAATCATGAGTGTTCCTTCTCGCTTGCTACAAAAAACAAGCTCTGTGCTCTTTTATCTAAGAATCTGATGGACCAAAATAGGGTACCAGGGCAACCAATGCTAGACCTCTGGCATGAATCCTAGACCCAGCAGAATGCTTGTTCAGCTGTAGTGCTTGCACTCTGTTCATGATATAGAAATCTAGAAGACCTGTCTTCACCTTCGCTTAAGTCCCTAAGGACCCTTGGACTAAGTCTTTGTAGCAGAATTTGAGATGCCATTCACTTCACTTGATTCCTAAGCTCAGCAGACATTTGGTATGATAAAATGCCTGCATCCTGCTGTCCGAGGGCCCGAGCTTTGAATTCCTGCTTAGAAAAGTTACTAACTTGTAATCCTATGTCTCCACCATCATCGTGTTCATTGCCGTTGAAAACATTGAATTCTTCCCACCAATTTGTGTGAACAGGGTTTTGTTTTAACAGAGTGAATCAATCAATCAGGGTTCTTGTAAAGCACACAGCTATTCACCTGTAAGGGTCTCAAGGCACTGATCATGGGGGAAGGAGGAGGGGGAGCTGTGGTTCAGTCAAAGAGCCAGGTCTTGAGGTCCTTCCCAAGTTGAGGCAGCAACAGTGATTGCCTAAGATGTAGAGGTAGAGAGTTCCAGGTCTTCGCAGCAAGGTAGGAGAAGGAGTTTCCTCCAGCCGTGGTCTTGGGTGTCATTGGGGTAGGAGGCCATGTTGAGACTGGAACTTCTGACGATGGCTGCAAGCGAGGCCATGTAGATGTTGAAGAGGGTGGGGCTCAGGGAGGATCCCTGATTCACTCGGCAGCTGATGTCTGTGGGTTCCGAGTAGAACTACAGAAGTCGGAATTTCTGCGTTCAGCCAGTGAGGAAGGAGCGGATCCAATCTAGGGCTTTGTCATGGATGCCGGTATCGTGGAGTCTTGCGCAGAGGGTCTAGTGGGAGACCGTGTCCAAGGCGGCTGAGAGGTCCAGGAGGATGAGGCTGCAGTCTAGCCTTGGTCGAGGAGGGTGAGGAAAGCGGTCTCAGTGCTGTGGTTGCTACTGAAGCCCGATTGGGAGGGGTCCAGGATGTGGTTTGTTTAGAGGAACTCAGAGAGTTGGGCCTTGATGGTTTTCTTGATTACTTTAGCTGGGAAGGGGAGCAGAGAGATGGGTCTGTAGTTCTTGAGGTCCGTCGGGTTGGCAGAGGGTTTCTTCAGCAGGGGTTGTTGATCTTTGCATGTTTTGTCTTCTGGGAAGGTGGCGGACTCGATGGAGCAGCTGATCGTGCGGCAGAGCTCGCGTGTGATGGAGGTGCCAGCTTTGTTTAAAATGTGGTGAGGGCAGGGGTCCGGAGGGTGTAGTCAGAGGTGAGGATGGTCCAGCTGGGCAGGGTCTTCTGGGGTCTGGAGCCATTGGTTGTGGTGGTTGCAGGTGGGGTAGGTTGGTCTCGGGTTGCAAAGCTGTCATAGATCTCCTTCATCTTGCAGTGGAAGAAGGTGGCAAGGTTGTCGCAAAAGTCTTGCGAGGGGGGAATGTCAGCTGTCTCTGTGCTGGGTTTTGCAAATTCTTTGACCACGGTGAAGAGTTCTTTGCTGTTGTGTTCGTTGGCTTTGGTGCATCCTATATAGCTGCTTTCGTTGCTGTTCTGATGAGGTAGTGGTGTGCAGTGACAGCGGTTTTGACGGCTGCGTGGTCTGCCATGATCTTGCTACTCCTCTATCATTTCTTGAGCCGTCTGCAAGTGCGCAGGAAAGAACCAGCTGGCTTTCTTGGAGGCCTGCTAACCTGAGGGTTTCCTATGGGGAGCCAGTGTGTCGGCAAAGTTGGAGATCCAACGGTGGAGGTTGCGAGCTGAGGCATTGGCATCCGTGGATGACGGTGATGAGGCAGTTAGCTGATCTTCGTGACCTTGTTCCAGCTTCTGCTAGGATAGTGGTCGGCGCGGTGGCGTACGTGGGTTTGGTGAAGAAGTGGACGCAGTGGTGGTCGGTCAAATGTGGCTCGGAGGTATGGTTTACAGAGTTGTTGTTACTTGCGTTGAAGATGGGGTCGAGAATGTGTCCTGCTGATTGGGTTGTAGAGGTGACCAGTTGCTTGAGTCTGTGGGTGGCGAGGTTCTCCGGTAGGGATGAGGTGTTGTGGCCGTTGAGTTTGTCCAGGTGGAAATTGTGGTTGCTGAGGAGGATGTAGTCCGCGGGGACCGATGAAGTCGGCTATGGCTTAGTTGAATGGGGCAGGGTCCGAGAGGTCTGTCAACGAGGGTGCCGTTGGGAGTGGCATTCAAGTTGGTCTGGATCTGTGGAGGTGTTCCATGTTGGGTGAATGGTCGTCGGAGCTGGTTGTGAGGTGGAGCGTGTGTTTGTGTTTGATAGCAATGCCTCCTACCGGCCAGTTGACGCGGTCCTTGTGGATGATTTTGTAGCCTCAGGGATGGCGGTCGCTATGTCCGTGGCTGAGGCAGAGTTATCCAGGTTTCCGTGAAGAAGTCGACATTAGGAGCGATGGAGTCGAGCAGGTCCCGAGTATCAACAGCGTGTCTTTTGATGGAGCGGGTTTTGAGTAGGATGCATTATTATTATTAATATTGAATTTATAATGCGCATGGCTGCCACAGCAACGAGGTGTCCCAGCGCAGCAGCGAGGATCTGGAAGCGAGAGCTGGAGCCGATCAATGAGGATTAGATGGTAGGAAGGGGAAAAAGCCACGTCTTCAGGGCCTTGCGAAAGGTCAGATGGCTAGGGATGGTTCTGACTGAAATCGGGAGAGAGTTCCATAGTTTTGCTGCCAGGTGTCGGAAAGAACGCCCCCCTGCTCTGGCCCTCCGCACCCGAGGGACACAGACCAGGGCCTGGTCAGCAGAGTGCAAGGAGCGCGCTGCAACATAGGACTCCAGTAGGTCCAGGAGGCCCGGTGGGGCCAGCTTTGCAAAAAATTTGTGTGAAATACATAGTGTTTTAAATTGAATGCGTTTGCCCACTGGCAACCAGTGGAGTTTAGGAAGCACCTGGGCAACCGAGCAGTACTTAGGTAGTGACACCAGAACCCTTGCTGCTGCATTCTGGACCCTCTGGAGGCGGTTTATGCTGGCCCTCGTTTCTCCCAAGTAGAGGCAATTCCCATAGTCCAATCTGGCGAGAACAGACGATTGAATAATGGACTGCCGCACCGAAGGGGGAAAGAACCCAAGCAGTGGTCTGAGACTCCGCAGGAGACCAAAACAGACCCCGCCACAAACTTAGTTTGCTTTTCGAAGGTCCAACCGCGGTCGAACCAAATGCCAAGGTTCTTTACAGAGTCCTTGGGGACTGGGGCAGGCTTCAGACGTTCCGGCCAAAAAAGGTCCGTCCATAAATCCCTGTCTTTTCCGAAAAGCAAAATTTCGGATTTCCCGGAGTTCAGCTGAAGGCAGTTTGCTGCCATCCAGTCGGAGACATCCAATAGATCAGCCCTGAAATTATTTAGGTTGGCGGAATTTTTCTTAGAGAAGCTGATCATTAATTGAGTATCATCGGCGTATGAGACCAATGAGAGCCCCCTTCTCTTGGCCAGAACTGCCAACGGGCTAACATACAAATTAAATAGTAGTGGGCTTAGTATAGAACCCTGTGGTACTCCCTGGTGTAATGCACATTTTTGTGAGGAAAAGGGGGGAGCCAAGACCTGAAAAGATCTCTCTGACAAGAAAGATGTAATCCAGGCCAAGGCCGAGTCCCTGACCCCGATGTCCCGTAGGCGTCTCAATAGAATTTTGTGAGATACAGTGTCAAATGCGGCACTTAAATCCAATAGGATCAAGGCCGCAGAGTCACCTACGTCTAGATGACTTTTAATGGTTTCTGATACCACCAAAAGTGCGGATTCGGTGCTATTCCGAGGGCGGAAACCATGTTGAGAGGGGTCAAATAATACATGTTGCTCAACAAAGCCTTCCAGGATGGAGTTCTCGTGTGCCTCCGTCACTTTGGCTAGAAAAGGCAGTTGCGAGATAGGACGGAAATTACCTGGGTCGGATGCGGCTAAGGAGGGTTTTTTCAGAAAGGGGGTGACTTTGGCATGTTTCCAGGCTCGGGGGACAGAAGCCGTAGATAGTGACCGATTGACCACGTCAAGGCACAGTTCGGAGATGGAGGAATACAGTAGACGGAACCAGGTGGGAGTCACTGGGTCCGCTGGAGAGCCTGACTTGATTTTGGAGCATTAAGATGCAAACTCCAGCGGCGTGATGGGAGTGAATACCCCCAAGCTTCGGCCATTTAGAGGCTCACCCTCAGATGGATCCAACTCTTCGGACAGGGAAGAAGATTGTGGAAGTCCCTGGTAAATCAGTTCCACTTTATTAATAAAATATGTGGCTAACGCGCTACACTGGTTATTAGAGGTGATTGGAGAAACCGCATTACTCCCGGAATTCTTCATTTTGCCCAATATGGAGAAAATTGTCTTAGTAGGGTTGGAGCTCCCTATAATTTTATTGCCCACAAAGTCGGCCCGCGCTCTATGGATCTCTTTATGGTATGACTTAAGCGCTGATCGATATTTGAGTTTAGCCGTCATATCATAAGTGCGCCTCCAATCACGCTCCAGCTTTTTACAGCCCTTTTTGGCTACAGAAAGGGCATCGTTGAACCATGGGTTGGATGGCCCGCGCCCTATCTTACCCCATTTTGCAGGGATATGGGTGTCCAGGCCCGCCGTCAGCCAGTCCTGGTAACACTGGTTTGCTTCGTCAGCGCATGCCGGTAGTTGTGGTTGATGGCTAGATAGCCAAGCAGAGAAGATCTCGGGATTGAGTTTATGTCCACTTTGATCGGAAATTGTAGGGAGAAGATGACCAAAAAATGGTCTGTCCAGGTCTGAGGGACGGGGGAGCGCATGATGATTTGAGGAAGGTTAGAAATGACTGGGTCCAGAACATGACCGGCTACGTGGGTAGCTTCAAGCACACACTGCTTTAATTGAAAGGCTTCCAGGTCAGCCAAGAAACTACTAATCTCCACCTGTTCGGTGCTCTCAAGGTGAAGGTTGAGATCACCCAGAATAGTGAAATTGGCGGTTTTACTAGCCAGATGCCCCACTTTAACAAGTAAATCCTTTTTAAAGCTGGTCGCTGGCCCAGGGGGTCTATAAATCAAGAGACCGGCCAAAGAGATATTGTGGGTTAGTCCAATTTTGAACGACGCGCATTCACAGCCTGCTATGGGTTCACTCTCTAAATTGGCTCTATACGCTTCTTTAACTATCATCGCCTTCCCACCTCTCTATTAACAAATTTCAATATGTAGGCTGGCGGGAGAGCCAGCCAGGGTATTGCCACGGCATCCTGGTGAAGCCAGGTTTCAGTGAGGAAAAGAGCGTCAGGGGATTCGTCAATTAGAAGGTCGAGGATCTCAGCTTGATGATTTATCAACGAGCGGCAATTCAGGCTGAAGAATTTAAATTGCTTAAGTCCGGGAGGGCACGGGGTCCGCTGTACCGGAGATAATTCAAACGGGCATGACTTGCAGTAAAAAGGAAGCTCGGGAGGGGCCCATGGGGACGATGGGCAAGGAGTGCGTGCCAGGGCCAAAAGTTCCTCTCGTGAATACATGATAAAATCAGACATGCCAACGCCCACAGACCCAGCGTCCGGCGCTGTCCCGGCACGGACGGGGCATTGCGTTAATTTATGAGGAAATGGGAGGGTCCGGCCAGGCAACTGTACCGCCGACTTCCCCCTATCTAAGATGGCGGCACTATTCCGACCGTCTCGGGGAAGTCGGCACAGGAGCCCGGTCTCTCCCACCTCCAAGGAACAACAGAGCGGCACAGGTGAGATTAACACAGAAGGGATTACTAAAGCCCCTGTGTTTTGTTTTTGTTCAAAAGGACAACAATAAAAAGGGGTTGACCCTAACAGTTTAAAAGCATGTGCAATATCGCAATTGGTAAAAAAAAAAAGACGTAATCTCCAGTACCAAACAAGCGCTTCGCTTCGCGTGCTCCCGGCTCAAGCCTCAGGAACAGGCAGATGCATCTGAGGTGGTCAGTTCTTGAGGGTCCTGCGGTCGGTGGGTCTGGTGTGCTGAGGCAGGAGAAGGTGCAATTGTGGCAGGAGAATGGGCCTTGGGTGTTCTTTGGTGAAGCAAGGTGACAGGTGGTGGAACGTCCGGGGTTGAGAGCGTGGAGGGTGCTGCTGGCGTCGTAACGGTGGAGGCTGTGGGAATCAGGGTCCATGGCGCTGGGCACGGTATGGGCACGGACGGGCTTGCCTTTGGCACGGCCGCACAGCAGCCGTCTTTAAGTAGTGTTGGGGAGGTGGGAGGGCTGGACAGCGGGGAGGCGGGAAAACGGTGCTTGGAAAGGGGTGGGGCTGCGGGGAGCGAGCAGCAGCGAGGTCGGGAGAGGGGAAACCGAAGTGAAAGTAAGGACAGAAGTGAAAACAAGAAGCAGCACAAAAAGATAGAGAAAAGACAGCAAAGAAAGAAAGGTAAAGAAACAACAGTAATAAAAAAGAAAAGAAAAATAACAGTGGTCAGAACAAGAGCTCACCACTGGGCCAGCAGGGAGGAAGCGCATGCGGGGGCCTGGGGGTGGTGAAGGGCCTTGAACTGCGAGCCAAGAGCTCAGGAGGGCAGACCACTACCAGGTGGAGCGGTGCAGTGGTTGGAGCGGATGCATGCTGACAAGGTCAGGGAAAGCTCTCCTATATATTTTTAATAGTAGCAGCATTGGCCATACTTATCTATCTCGTTCTTTTAAAAACAAGCTAATATATTGGAATCTCTTTTTAAAGACATACGGAGAAAGTAATTTACATTTGCTAGCTAACAATCTTTTTTGTAGACACTATCTACTTGCCAATACCTCACGTATTTAATATCTACAAGTACCAGACTGAATCCAGAAACTTTTCATAGCACTCGTAGTGTAGTATGCAAAAAGTGATGGATGAAATGCTTGAATTAATCTCAGGCACTGGTAATCACTATAGGCCACATCCCAGTCTATCGTTATTTAGCACACCATGCCACCTCAGTTAGAACCCAGCCATATGCAAATCGGTCTTGACCCTGCTCCAACGTGAACAGTCCAGCCCGAGCTGCAAGGCCAGGCCCTCCCTGAACCAGAGTACAAGCAATCGAGGACTGTTTTCATCGTGATTACGGCTCATCAACTACATACAGCTTGGTTCCAGTGACATTGTGCACAGGACCCAGGTCTGGGAATACCCGTCCCACTTAGGGAAACACACTGAAGTATACTAAAAGTGATTGATGAACCTAACTAGGGCAAAACCTTTCATGGGTTTCTTGAGTACCAGTTCAGGGAAGACCTGACCTGGCAGTCCGTACTTGAAAGTGTTCCCACTGGAGCAGGGTCAAGACTGATCTTCATATGACAGGGTCCAAAATGAGGTGGCGTGGTGTGCAAAATAGCGATGGACACAATGTGGGACCGAATGATTACCAGTGGCTGAGATTAATTAAAGCATTCCATCCATCATGTGTTTGCATGCTTCAGTGTGTGGCCCAAAGTGGAACAGGGATGCTCACACATGGGTCCCATGCACACTGTGTTACTAGAACCAAGCTATTCTCGGCTGATGAGCCCTAACTAGGTTAAAACTGGTTGTAGGTTGCTTGTGTTCTGGTTCAGGGAGGACTGGGATTAGCAATTCGGGCTGGACTGTTCCCACTGGCGCAGGGTCAAGACTGATTTGCAAATGGCAGGGTCCAAATTCGGGAGGCATGGTGTGCAAAATAACAAAGGATTGGGATGTGTCCTGATCAATTACCAGTAGGCTGGGATTAATTCAAGCATTCTATCCATCACTTTTTTGTATACTTTAACCTAATCTGGTAGTGGACACTGGATCTATCTGGCACCAGAAATAACAACAGTGTTATCACTGGAGTCATTTAGTGCCCACCCGGCTCACTGACATCAGTGACCCATCCAATTTTTCCATGCCCTTAGAGGCAAAGATGAGGAAGCAACAGACCAATTGCATGACAGTGCAGTGGAACAACTACATTGGAACCTTTTAAGTATCAGTGGATTATGACCATCATTCAGAAAGGGGAGGTGGGCGAGATTGATGACGAATCTAGGTAGACTACCTACCGCAATGATGATAACTGACGGTAACTAAGTTTCTGCTCATCGATACTTCTAACTGCAGATTCCTCATCTGCTGAATAGATTCCAAAGCAGTACCTCCTCCAAGGAGGTAGGTCTTAAGGGGTGGCCAGACAAGGAAATCCTAGAGCACGAAATGTGCAAAATGGCTATCCCGTCTCAACTCTTAACCCAAGCAATAATGCTTAGCGAAGGTGAGATGTCCATGTAATCATGCAACAAATCTAAACCATGGGAAGACCTCGGGCAAGTGCTGAAGTAGAAGTCTTCATTCTGGTTGCATGAGAGCAGATTCCCTCAGTCAGTTTCTTCTTGCAAAGGATGTAATATTTGTATACACCGTCTGAACCAGTCAAACAACATCCTCTTCTGGACCAACTTGGCCTTTCTGTTGCCTGCATATCCCACAAAATGCTAGTCGTGTGGTCAATACAATAACTGACTGCTCTACAGGGGTCAGTCCTTCTTGGTTTGGTGACGTGGAGGGTAAAAGGTAGGTGGAGTAACGGATTGTTCTAAGTGAAAAGGGAGCATCACATTTGAGAGGAAAGGTGCTTTAGTCCAAAGGACCTGTTTATCAAGGCAGAAGCATGTGAAAGCCAGGCAAACACTTGGCGCCTCCAAGTCACTGACACAGCTCACCGAGGTAATGGTCACAAGAAAAGCAGTTTTAAAAGTAAGTAAAAGTAATTGACAAATATGAAGGGCCTCAAAGAGATCGGCCATCAAAAATGCAAAACAAGAGTCGAATGTCATTGGAGTATTACAAATGGAGTTAGAATAACACATTCATTCCATTCCCTTCAAAAACCTGAACACCATCGGGGATTTCAAGAGGGATGGCTAATCTGAAAGGCAGAGAAATGCCAGGGTAGTAAAGTTTCCTTTCACAATGGCCACTGCACAACTCAGGTGGGTTTGCGACATGCTTTCAAGGGTCTACATTCTGCTACTCACACCATGCAAGAATTCTCTTGCATGTTCCAAACTAGACAGATTTTGGGGAGAGGTGTTGAACAGAAAATATATGCTCCCATTGCACATCACTATATTGTACTTTGAGGTTTTATACTGGTGTGCATTTTTAGATATTCTTAATTTTTTTTATTGCTTGCTTACTTAATTTAATTGTGATATTTGGGTATTTTATTTTGCCAGTATCTCTGTGGGATGAGCAAGGGTGGTTCAAAGACAAAATAACAAATCTAGGCAGTAAACATGGATTGTAAAGCTACGAGGCAATATCAAAATTCTAATTTCATTGAGACAGTGTACTCCTACTACAGTAAAGATAATTTTAAATCATTTTATTTATGTTGCATAAAACATCAGACAATATGTACAAAGAGGCAACAAGAATAACAACCACATAAAATAAACATTACTGGCACAAAACAGTGTTTCCGACAAAATACGTGATGACAGGAAAAAAGTAATACATATACTGGCGTATGAAGCGAAAAGCTGGGGGAAAGGTGGTTAATTTCAGTAGAGAGTTGTAATTTTCTAAGCCCGTTTCGGCATTAAGATGCCTTCTTCAGGAAAAAGCCAAAACAATTCCTCAATAAAGAACAAAAATGAATTTGTATAAACAATTTATAAACACATAGACATACATGTAATTTCAGCAATCAATAAGAGCTTTGTTTCTTAAAAAGATGTTTAGAGACCTATTTACAGAGTATATTGGGTCATGTGTATATGCGTATATACGACATAGTGGAGTACACTGTATCCATATGGAAAATATAACACAAAAATGGGGTTGGCACACACGAAAGAAAGAAGAAAATGAAACCCAGTATTGGAAAGGGTTACTGATATCATCCATCAGAAAAGGAATTAACGATATGATGATATAGTAGGGACAAGAGAATGTCTCCAGATAGGACACCTCTATGTGCAGCGTGAAAGAGTTCAAACAAGACCAGTGTAAGTGCTACTTAATGAAAGTCCAATAGAAACCAACCACCAATTAAAAATAAGGCATAATCAAATATACGTATCTATTACCTACTATGTCCCTGATGGACATGCAGAGACAAAAATTTCTCAAGATGTCAAAGACAAGATGCAAGTATCGTACAAAGGATGCCGGATATCCAGGATCTGGAGATTCACGAAGAAACTCACGTCCCGGAAGTCCTAATGTTGGATCTATGTATAATTCGGAACGGGTAGACTAAAGAATTCTGTAAGGAGTGAATTGAAAATGATAAGGAACTGCTCCAATGTTAAAGTGAATGACTAAAAAGTGAAAAGGGATATTTACCTAGGTGAACTCAAGTTCTATGGAAGGAAATCGATCGACCATGGATGGCGCTAAGTCCTTAGTCGCCAGAGTTACCACAAATTACATGAAGTGGCCTGGGTAGTAGTAAATTGATGGAGGCTGGAGAAAAGCAATTAAAGAATATAAGAAACATCACCAGAGTACGACTAATAAAACGAAACTTATGTGCTGAGGATCGGCGTGTACACAGTGGCGGTGCGTCCATTGGGGGCGTTGCCCCACTAAGCTTGGACGACCACACATTCAATCAAAATCAAGTATATTGGAGGAGCCTAGCGCTTGACCAAGATGGCCGCGTGAGCCCTGAGCTCCCGCTACCCTCGCGCCCTCCTGCACTTATCCTGTCCTAAATCCTGATTTTCCTGCACGGAATCCTGCAGATGAGTCACAGCTGGGGCGACTGACGCTGTCCGGGCGAAGATCGCCCACCGGGGACCGAAGTTGTGCATGGCGGAAGATTGCGGCCTACCTCCGAAGGATGCCAGGGGCTTGCGTTGGCAGGATGCCCGGCCACTAATTGAACAACAGCGGCCCTGGGCGGTGTGAACTGACGGACGGATGCCGCTGCACTTTCACTTTCGCTTTCTCGCCCTTTGTTTGCTCTGGCTTGGAAGTGCTTCACGCATATCCCCCTCTGTCCGGAGGACTTCCACTCGGTCCTGACTGACTGTTGTAGTCCTATTTGACCCTGTTTCCTCTAGCTGCGTGAGGGACGTCCTTTGGCAATTGATTGTCCTGCTGTTCGGGATGTCGACCAAATCGGAGGCGGACAGGTCGAAGTCTAAGACTACCCGGCGGGGAGGCTATACCCAATCCAACAATATGGATCGTTATGCCCAGCAGAAGGGGTCGCCTGGTAGATCGGGACAGTCGCTGGAAGCGCAGAAGGCCGATTCATCCCCTGCCTCGGAGCTATCGCTGCAGGATATCAAAGGGACGATAGATGGGATGCAATCTTCGATTGGGCAACAGTTCGAGACCCTGGCGCACAAGGTGGACATGATTCTGATTGATGTCAACTTGATTCGCGCGGACCTGGGCAAAACCAATGAGCGGGTCAAGTCCCTGGACCTCAAGACCACTGGTCTCGCGGACGATGTCTCGGAACTTCAGGCTGAGGTTCGTAAGTTACGAACCGCGAGTGACCTCTCCGCCCGCCGGCTCGAGGACTTCGAAGGTCGGGCCCGGCGCAATAATGTGCGCCTTATTGGGGTCCCGGAAACTTCAGAGGATCTCTCCGTGGATTTACTCGTCGAGGATTTGGTGGTGAATCATCTTGCGCCTAAGGGCCTCCGCAAGTTCTTTGCGGTGGGGCGGGC
Source organism: Triturus cristatus (assembly GCF_964204655.1). NCBI lineage: Eukaryota > Metazoa > Chordata > Amphibia > Caudata > Salamandridae > Triturus > Triturus cristatus. The sequence goes on from NC_140580.1 coordinate 995,092,587, forward strand.
ACACCGAGTGCCTGGAGGACGGCCTAAGGTGGGAGCCCCCCCGCGACCGATTGTAGCCCGGATCTTTAATTTTCGGGATCGAGATGCTATCCTGCAAGCATCGAGGGTGACAGGCCCGGTCCCTTTTCAGAACGCCTCTGTGAGTTTTTATCCTGACTTCACCCAGATGGTGCAGAAACAGAGGCAGAGTTTCCTGGGGGTGAAGCGGCGGCTCAGAGATATGGACCTGAAGTATGCCATGCTTTTCCCCGCCAGGTTACGTGTGGTGTATGAGGACCGGACTCTTCTTCGAATCACCGGACATGGCAGGGGACTGGTTGGATGCGCTCCCTCGGCGGCAGCCTGGCCGGGACAGCGTGGACGGAGCGGAAGGCGATCGTGATGGACAGAAGTGATACCTCCGGTGTTGGCACGTATTGACTCAGCCCCGGACAGTGACTCGCACCTTCCTGCAGTAATGGGAGGGCGGCGGGGGGAAGATAGGAGCTCTTTCCTCCCTTGGGGTACTTTTTGTAGATTTGTTTTTGATAGGGCGACAGGCACACTGCAAGTTGGTGGGCTTTGTAAGCTGACGCAGGGGTGCAGGGGGGGGGATTTGGGATGTTGGGGTTGTTGTTGGGGGGTGTGTTTTTCTTTCTTGCAAGGCGTAGCAATTGTTGTCAGCATTGTCCCATCGTGGTTCTCCGGGGGGGGTGGAGGTCTCTTTGTGTTCGGGGATGGGGGATAGGGGCTTAAGCATAATCAGCTGGAGTGTTAATGGCTTAGGGGGATCGTATTAAACGGGGGATAGTCCTGCAATTCTTGAAACGGACCTCGCCAGATTTGGTCCTCCTGCAGGAGACCCATCTTATAGGGAATACGTGTTATGCACTCAACAGAAAGGGCTATAAATTCATTGCTCACTCGGGGTTCTCCTCGGGTTCCAGGGGTGCGGGCATACTTGTTAGAGCTTCCCTACCATTCGAGGTTGATTCCACCATTGCTGATGACAGGGGGCGCTTTGTGGCTGTGGCGGGGAGATGGGAGGGCAGAACGTTGGTATTGGTCTCTGTTTATGTCCCTCCTGCCCTGCAGGCCTCCACGTTTGCTGATCTGGGCAAGGCCTTGTTGGAACTCCCCGAAGGGATGCTGGTGGTGGGAGGAGACTTCAATGCGGTTGGTTCTGGAATGCTGGATAGGTGTCCGCCCAGGGACACCGGGGGTGCTCAGAAGTGGCTTCCCGATTTTATAGACACTTTTGGTCTGGTAGACTGTTGGAGGCTACGGCACCCCACTCAGAGACAATATACCTTCCATTCCGGGGCCCACGGGAGTCTCTCCCGTATTGATTACTTGCTCACTCTGGCTGCGCACGCCTCTTTGGTATCTGAGGCTAGGCACCTGGCACGGGGCATTTCTGACCATTCACCGGTGTGGGCCCGCTTGAATATTGGTCGGGTGGCGGGGGGCAGGGTGGCTCCCATTAACCCCTGGTATTTTCGTGACCCCAAGCTGCGCAGTGCGTTGCTGAAGTCAGCTGACCGCTATTTCCAAGAGAATCAGGGTTCAGTTGAATCTGCGGTGTCCTTGTGGGAAGCTTTTAAGACTGTATTGAGGGGGGAGGCCTTTTCCCTGGTAGTGGCCGCCAAGCGGCGGAGAGATGCCGAGGTGACGCAAGTAGAGGATGAGATAGCGGCTTTGGAAGTGGCCTTGGAAGATGATGTTACACCGGCCACACTGCATAATTTGAGCTTGAAGCAACTGGAATATAGGGATCTGGTGACGAACGCTGCTAAGACCCTTCATAGGGAGCAGCAGGGTCGACTGTATGATGTCGGCGATAAGGCCGGGAAATTGCTGGCGTGGCTGGACAAAAAAGAGCGTGTCAATCGAGTGGTGCCGGAGTTGTCTACGGATGGGGGAGAGGTTGTTACTGACCCTGACGGTATAGTTCAGTGTTTCTCGGACCATTTTCGTACGGTATACACCTCGGTCTCGGATAGGCCGACTGAGGATTCGTGTGACCTGTTGCGGGATATCGCTCTGCCCTGCCTTTCTGCCATTGATAGGGATGACCTTGATGGAGATATAACTGTCGACGAAGTGGCGGGTGCTATCCGCGCGTTGCGCTCCGGTAAGGCTCCGGGCCCAAATGGTTTGCCGGTCGAGCTGTATAAGCTTCATCCGGATAAGTTGGCTCCTCACCTGCGCGCCATGTTCGTGGAGGCGCGGGTGAATGGGTTTCTTCCGCTCGACCAACGGCTGGCGACGATTGTGGTAATACATAAAGACGGTAGGCCCCGTGACAAGTGTGGCTCCTATCGGCCGATATCACTTCTCAATGCCGAGCCGAAAATCCTTGCTAAGCTCCTTGCTAACCGCCTGGTCCGGGTGCTTGGCGACTTGATCCACCCGGATCAGTCGGGCTTTATCCCGCACCGTAACACTGCACTGAATCTTAGACGCCTTCATGGTGTGATTGCCAGGACGGGCACGATGCGGGAGCCGGCTGTTGTGGCGTCCCTCGATGCCACGATGGCCTTTGATACGGTGGAGTGGGCGTACCTGTGGGCTGTGCTAGCCAAGTTCGGCTTTGGGCCTGGATTTGTGGGCTGGGTGAGGTTGCTCTATGAGGGACCTCTCGCCAGCGTCGTGGTGAACGGGCGGGCGTCGGCACCGTTCGAGCTCGGGAGAGGCACCCGGCAGGGTTGTCCCCTGTCGCCGTTATTGTTCGCTCTTGCTCTTGAGCCGCTGGCGGCATGGATACGATGGCACCCGGACATACGTGGGATTCGCTGGTCGTCTGACCACGAAGACCATATTTCACTTTACGCCGGCGACATTCTGCTATACCTCGCCTCGCCTAAGAAATCTCTGATAGTGGTTTGTGATGTCTTGACTTCTTTTGGTAGAAACTCTGGTCTTGTCATTAATTGGGGGAAGTCATACTTGTAGTCCTGTGTGGTGATGTCCCGCCTGTCCCGCGCAACTGCCCGCTCCAGATAGCCCAGCAGGGTTTTTTGTATTTGGGGATCTATATTTCCATCGATCCCATTTTGCGATACGAGAAGAACCTGCTCCCTCCCTTGGCGCGTCTGCGGCGGGACGTGGCGGGCTGGCGGCGGTTGCCGCTTTCCCTCCTTGGCCGTGCCGCTCTGTTCAAGATGATGTCTCTTCCCCGTTTCCTCTATGCCCTGCAGAATACTCTTGACTGGGTCCCGACCAGTTACTTCCGTGAGGTTGAAAGCCACCAGCGCGCGCTATTGTGGGAAGGGCGTCCGCGTATAGCGATTGCTAAGTTGACGCTTCCGTGGTACGACGGGAGTATTGCGCTTCCGGACATCCGACGTTATTACTGGGCCACCTAGTTGAGTGCGATTAACCATGGTGTATATGGTCCGGCGCTGAGCCCTGGTTTCGCCATGGACCGATGGTTGCTACGTGGGGGTAGCTACTCCAGAGCGCTGTATTCGAAGTCGTTAGACTTAACCCTAACGGGGCCCACCAGGGTGGCTGTGCAGGTATGGAAGGTTGCGACGGATTCACTGGGCTGGAAGGGTAAGCTTACCCTCGCCACCCCTCTGTTTGACTCCGATATTCTGGGTAAGCTTTGGCATACAAAAGGGTTTGAGAAATGGGACCTGATCGGCATATCCAGGGTTGGAGACCTCTTGGTTAAGGGTAGGATAAAATCATTCGAGGAGCTGCAGAAGGAATATGAGCTGGGGAGCACGGAGTTCTTCCGATACGCTCAAGTGTCCCACGCCTTGCGGTCAGTTCTTGTAGAAGGGGAGAAGGTGCCTGAGTCCACTCCGTTAGAGGACCGGATCCTGGATGGCCATATGCCAGAGAGTACGATCTCGCTCATTTATAAGAAACTTGTTAATGTTCGGGCAGATCTTCTTCTAGGGTTACGTGCTCAATGGACCAGTGATGGCCTTGAACTAGATGACGAGGACTGGCAGTACGCAGTTTCCTCTCCCAAAGAGGTCGCGATCCCCGCGCGCCTGCGGTTGGTGCAGCTTAAAATACTCCATAGGGTCTACGTGACTGGGCCCAGGCTGGTCCATATGGGTTTGTCTGAGGAGAGCTTATGTAAGAGAGGCTGTGGTATGGTGGGCACCTTCCTACATATTATTTGGGAATGCGGTGCGATTATGGAGTTTTGGAGGCGCATCCACGAGGTGATGGGGGAGGTGACGGGCATCGTCATGCAGCCTGAGGCGCGGTGTTGTCTTCTGAATGTTTGGGGTCCTACTGACCACGATGCGGCACAGACTCAGTGGGTGACCCTGGGTAACATGATTGCCAAGCGCGACATTGCTCGTCTGTGGGGCTCTAATGGGCCTCCTACATTGACAGCATGGATGGAAAACATGGATTGGAGCATGTTTAGGGAGAAGACAGTGTATTGTGCTCGAGGGCGCCCTCGGAAATGGCACTCTGTATGGGGGCGCTGGAACCAGTACAGAGGGGGCATATGCCTGCCCCCGGACCCGGATCCGCCCGAGGAGCAGCTTTCCCCTTAGCTTTCTTTCCGGCTTTGAACTTCTTACTGATATGTGTATGTCTTCTTGAGTCTCTGACTTCCCCTCCCTTCCCTTACTACAGACCTGTGCCTGTTAGACGAAATGGGGCTCGCTTCCCCTGATGAGAACCCCTTCTGGTGCTTACAGTATTTATCGCCTTGCTTGTGTTTAGGTTTGGATTTGTGTTTATTTAAAACAGAACCTTCGATTCTCCTGTCATTGGAATGTTGACGCTAGCATGTGTTGTGTTTTTAAAGCTGCCGTACCTCCGGGTTGTCGGCTGAATAGCTGTGTCACTGATCTTACAGAATAAAGGTTTTTACAAAAAAAAAAAAAAAAAAAAAGAAAAATCAAGTATATTAAATAATTCCCCAAATTATATTTGCAATAAATGCTAGCGGCCCAGTGCACTGACTGAGAGTGACTGTCAATCGCGCGCTGCGCACTCACTCGCAGTCTGTGGGGGTGTGTGGGGGCGGGGCTGCCACTGACGTGGAAATAGCGCAGCAGACATCAGTGCGCATGTCAAGTTTTGGGCTATTAATGTGGAATCCTGGCCGGAACATGTGCACACGTGTGTGTGCTGTAGTGCTATAGCACCATCGACTCACAGTGGCGACTGGGACCCGAGGGTGCTTCTCATAACGCAGCCCCCCCCCCCCCCCCGGGTCTCATTATGGGCAGGGAGTAACCCTGCCCTTAAGCCAATCCTGGCGCTGCTGGCGCTGCTGGCGCAGTGGCGCTGGTAATGCAGCGCCAGGATTGGCTGAGTCTATTCACCGCGCAGCACGCAGTGCAGCAGAATGGTCATCATGACTCATGGTGCCGTGCGTATGGCCAATCACACTGCGGCAATGTGAAGCCATGCAGTAGTGATTGGCCATTCCTCAGTCTCTACTACGCTGTCGGCGCACCACGTCACCGCGCCAGTGCGCCTGCTGCCACACGAGACGACACGAGGAGTCAGACTGTCAGAGAGTCACGAGCACGAGTCGAGAGTCAGAGCAGAGAGAGCTACTACTCAGTCAGGCAATCGTTCTCCCATTATCCATTCATCCCATATAATGTAAGTTTTTAATGTGTGTAACAGTATAAGGCAGTGCAGCGCTCGGTCCCTTGAATCACAGAGAGGTGCAGCGCGACCTTCGAAAATCGAAATCCGATCAATGACGTCTCAAGTCTCTGGCTGATCTTTGATACGCAGTGTTGTGGCAGCCAGTAAATGACCTTCGAGTAGAGCTGCAGTGCTTCTTTTAGCAATGCTGCGTCACACCTATGGCTGGCTGTCTATGTCTGTTGCGGGTCAAACAAATGCCTGGCTATTCAATGTCCTTCAAGCTAATGTCCGACCTGTAGGTTCTCTGCTGGTAGTTGGAGAGGGGTGGAATCCACCCTTCAGTGATTCAAGGGATCGAGCACTCAGTGGAATGATGGCGAGAGCGAGAGGAAGTGTGTGTCAGGGCCCAGGGTGCAATCACTGTGACCTGCACCTCGTGAATTACTGTCGGTCATTCCATCCTTACTCCAGTTTCCCCGGCTCCTTGGTGGGGGAAAGATCCTGCATGGTGCATGCAGGCACATCATGAAGGGAGAGCGAGCCCAGCCCTTTCACTGATGGGTTTGTCTGCCTGCATGCATGTAATGTAAGTTTTTATCTATACAGGCAGTGCAGCGCTCGGTCCCTTGAATCACAGAGGTGCAGCGACGAAATCCGATCAATGACGTCTCTCTGCTCTGGCTCTGGCTGATCTTTGATGCGCAGGTTCCATTCGTGTTGTGGCAGTAAATTGCTTCGAGTAGAGCTGCAGTGCTTCTTTTAGCAATGCTGCGTCATACCTATGGCTATCTATCTCTGTTGCGGGTCAAACAAATGCCTGGCTAATGGCTATTCAATGTCCTTCAAGCTAATGTCCGACCTGGAGGACGGTTCTGGTAGTTGGAGAGGGGTGGAATCCACCCTTCTGTGACTCAAGGGACCGAGCGCTTGGTGGAATGATGGCGAGAGCGAGAGCGAGAGGAAGTGCGTGTCAGGGCCCAGGGTGCAATCACCTGCCTGCACCTCGTGAATTACTGTCGGTCATTCCATCCTTACTCCAGTTTCCCCGGCTCCTTGGTGGGGGAAAGATCCTTCATGGTGCATGCAGGCACATCATGAAGGGAGAGCGAGCCCAGCCTTTTCACTGATGGGTTTGTCTGCCTGCATGCATGTAATGTAAGTTTTTATCTATACAGGCAGTGCAGCGCTCGGTCCCTTGAATCACCGAGGTGCAGCGACGAAATCCGATCAATGACGTCTCTCTGCTCTGGCTCTGGCTGATCTTTGATGCGCAGGTTCCATTCGTGTTGTGGCAGTAAATGGCTTCGAGTAGAGCTGCAGTGCTTCTTTTAGCAATGCTGTGTCATACCTATGGCTGTCTATCTCTGTTGCGGGTCAAACAAATGCCTGGCTATTCAATGTCCTTCAAGCTAATGTCCAACCTGGAGGACGGTTCTGGTAGTTGGAGAGGGGTTGAATCCACCCTTCTGTGATTCAAGGGACCGAGCGCTCGGTGGAATGATGGCGAGAGCGAGAGGAAGTGCGTGTCAGGGCCCAGGGTGCAATCACCTGCACCTCGTGAATTACTATAGTTGGTCATTCCTTACTCCAGTTTCCCCTCCTTGGTGGGTTAAAGATCCTTCATGGTGCATGCAGGCAGACAAACCCATCAGTGAAAGGGCTGGGCTCGCTCTCCCTTCAAGATGTGCTTGCTGTATTCCACGCACAAGCATTCCTGATGCCTGGGGCTTGTATATTCTCTTTTTATTTTGGTGTGTGCTTGCCCAATGCACACAGAAGTCAAAATAAACTATTCCACGTTGCCATCTCATTATTATTTTAATTTTGTGTTAAGTGTTGACCATGCAAAGATGTGCTGTACACTTAAATGTAAAAAAATAAATTAATAATGAGAAGAGAAATGTAAAATCTCTTGCATTTTATCAATCCGTTATAGTGTACAGTATAATCCATTTTAATTGCCGCAGAAAGGAATGACCCACAGAAGCCTCCAACAATCAAGGTTTTTGAAAATCTGGAAGTTTGATATAGGCTGTATTACTGTGGAAGGGTGCAGTGGGTGGTACTTGATGAGTTTTATTCTGTGACAGCAGTAGCGTCACTAAATGCACCGGTAGAAGTTGTCTAATTCATTCCAGACCCCACTTACATGGGGGTCTGTAGAGAACTGCATTAGTTGAAGAGTCAGTCCGCGGCGGGATTGAGACGTCGGATCACAGTGCATTAGACGGAAATTCTGGGCGTCTGTATATTAGTGTATATTAGTGTAAAGTCAAGTGGCTTGCAAATTAATGTGAGGATATTGTTAATGTTTTTCCTAGAGAGAGATCAGAGTTTTGTGTAATGAAGTTTTGACTCATGGAAAGGTAGCGCAGAACTTTAGAAGGTTAATGTGCCTGCTGCAAAGAACATGTACCTGATGCAGATCACAAAATGCACATGATGTAAATAGGTCAGTGAGTCACTGCATTTGTCAGAGAGATCATTTTGTTACTTGCAGTTTGTAAGTTGTAATCCTAACATACAACAGTGAGCTATTATTAACGGTCATTTAAGAGCTGCATGCAAACTGCAAGCAGGTAAAAATTGTAGCGTTATTGTTAGAAAAACACTCCCACACCGGAAGGGTGGTGGTGTTCTCCCAGACATACACTGTGGTAGCTTGGCTCGAGTGGTCAGGGATCAGGCACCGTGCTAAGCATACGTCATACCCACACAATAACCATGCGTGCATCCGTTCCAAAAACGACACTACACCTTAAAAATTATACTGAAAATATATCTCTTTATCTTCTTTTCTCTTAGTTGCTGATTCAATAAATAATAATACAATCACAGTACACAAGGCTTTTCCTGTGGAAGGGTAAGTCAAATAAATATTACTTCAACGATTCAATAAATAAGGTAGATCATAAATAATCAAGGCATAAATATAAGTGCACTACATAAAAGGCAATTAAATATTATGAGGCAATAAATACTGCGAGACAATAAATACTGTGCGTCAATAAATACTGTGAAACAATAAATACTGTGAGGCAATAAATAGGATGAATACAATAAATACAGTGCTCTCAATAAATAATAAAAGCCAACAGTGACACTTGAAAATCAGTTCACATTCCTCAGGTACTATGGGATGATTTGACCCAATCCCAGCTTGTAGAGATTTGGATGGCCTGAGGGGTATACTCCCTGGCTTGGACAAGGCTGAGGCCTAAACTGAGGTAGATCAAGAGGGAATCTAGAGATCTGGCTCTCCCACACTACACAACCCCTCTGTATTAGTCTCAGCTCACCCCTGGCACTATCAAGCTGGTTCCAGCACCTCTCTAGCCTCTAGGATGGTCTCTTAGGGCTTCACAGGGCCTTAGGCGCCCTCTATTCCACTTACTGCCCTTTTTATGAAGCTCCGATACCGCTGGAGTCGTGTCGACGCCGTGAGGCGGCTCCGGTTCGATGTCGGCGGCCTCGGCGCAATGACAGTTCTTGACGACGCCGGTAGGCGGTTCCGGTTCGATGTCGGCGGCCTCGGCTCGATGTCGACCTCCGGTTCGATGACGTCGGGTAGTCTTGGCTCGATGTCGACTTCGGGCGGCTCCGGTTCGATGTCGGTGGCCTCGGCTCGATGTCGACCTCCGGTGGCTCCGGAGTGCGATCTCCACTCCCGACCTCCGGTGCTTCTTTCCTCGGGTTCCGGCGACTCCGGAGTGCGACCTCCACTCCCGACCTCCGGCACGATTCTCCTCAGGTTCCGGCGACTCCGGAGTGCGATCTCCACTCCCGACCTCCGGCACGCTTCTCTTCAGGTTCCGGCGACTCCGGAGTGTGATCTCCACTCCCGACCTCCGGCACGCTTCACCTCGGTCTCGGACTTCACACCCCCGTCGACGCCGCACACTCGACCTCGGGTGACTTCCTCCTCGACCTCTGGTACTCTCCACGACCTCCGTCGGCGCCCTCTCTCGACCTCTGGCAGCTCCGGGTACGACGTCTGCTTTCCAGTCAGCGCCGCTTCTCCACCTCGGGCTCCAGGTCTCCAGGCTTCTCGACGTCGGACTTCAAGAAGTTACCAGTAACCAGGTCAGGAACTTGCTGTTCTTTACTTTTAAGGCCTGTTCCTGCTGTCCAGGTCCTTAAGATGGTTTTTCTTGCTTTCTCCCACACAGGGCTCCAGGCTGGGCTCAGTCAGTAGGGACTAGTATCAAGGGTGGGTTTATGGACCCCACTCCAGGCACAAGTTTCCACCCCTGCTGCCTCACTCCCTCCTCCTTCAGTTCTGTGCTCCTCTCTCTTCACCAGTCAGGTGCCAACTGCCAACTCCAACTGCCAACCTGGAGATGCCTTCCCAACATTCTAAACCTGCCTCACACAGGGTTCTGGAATGTTCTGGAAGGTGCTGGTAGGTTCCAGTGATGTCACAGGTGACAATGGGTGGCCACCATTTTGTGTTTCAGGCCCTCAGACAGAAGTTCCAGGGGTAGATAAAATGGCTCCCTGAATCTGCATCAACACTAAAAAGTCTGGTGGTTCCCAAAAAGGAAAAATTCTAACAGGGTTTGAGGCAAAAGTGGGACAAAATAAATAATGATGAGGAGGGACCACCCAAAGGGCTGACAGGTCTAACACGCGTCCCCTCCAGCTGAAAGTGGGGAGAGCTACCCAACCCCTTGGGAGTTCTCATCACTAAGGCGGAAATACCTTGAGAGACCGTCTGCATTGGCGTGGTCCACTCCAGGCCGATGTTCCACCTGAAAGTCCATTCCCTGTAGGGAGATAGACCACCTCAACAACTTGGGATTCTCCCCCTTCATCTGCATCAGCCAACGAAGGGGTCTGTGGTCGGTCTGAACTAGGAAGTGCGAGCCAAACAGGTATGGCCGCAACTTCTTCAGAGCCCATACCACTGCAAAGGCTTCACGCTCTATTGCACTCCACTTCTGTTCCCTGGGAAGTAGTCTCCGGGATAGGAAGACCACGGGTTGATCCAGACCCTCTTCATTGAGTTGCGATAATACTGCCCCAATGCCATGTTCTGATGCATCTGTCTGGACAATGAACTTCTTGGAAAAGTCTGGGGCCCTTAAGACCGGGGCCTCGCACATGGCTTTCTTCAGCTTGACGAAGGCCTGCTGACAAGCCTCCGTCCAGACTACCCGTCGAGGTTGTTTCTTGGACGTAAGCTCCGTGAGGGGGGCCACGATGGTACCGTATCCCTTCACGAAGCGGCGGTAGTATCCGGTGAGGCCCAAAAATGCTCGGACCTCAGTCTGAGTCTTGGGGGGTTCCCAGGCCATGATGGCCTCGATCTTCGCCTGGAGGGGTTGCACCGCTCCCCTACCCACCAAGTGTCCAAGGTACACTACCGACCCCTGCCCGATCTGGCACTTGCTGGCCTTGATCGTCAATCCAGCTTGTCTCAGGGCCTGGAGAACAGCTTGCAGGTGACGCAAGTGATCCACCCAGCTGTTACTGAAGACGGCTATGTCATCCAGATAAGCAGCAGAGAAACTCTCCATTCCGGTGAGGATCTGGTTTACCAGGCGCTGAAACGTGGCAGGTGCGTTCTTGAGCCCAAAGGGCATCACACAGAACTGGTAGTGGCCATTGGGCGTGGAGAAGGCTGACCTTTCCCTTGCTCCATCAGTCAAAGAGATCTGCCAGTACCCAGAAGTAAGGTCAAAGGTACTTAGATATTGGGCAGCTCCCAGCCGGTCAATCAATTCATCCGCCCTTGGGATCGGATGAGCATCAGTTTTGGTTACTGAATTCAGTCCCCGGTAGTCCACACAGAACCTCAGTTCCGGTTGGCCACCCGGTGGTGCGGCTTTTGGTACTAACACCACCGGACTGGACCAGGGGCTGCTAGAAGGTTCGATCACTCCTAGCTCCAGCATCTTAGTGACTTCACTGTTAATGCTGGCCTTCACCTTGTCTGACATCCGGTAGATCTTGGACTTCACAGGTGGGCTGTCTCCTGTGTCCACGTCATGGACGCACAGGTGAGTCCTACCCGGAACAAGGGAGAACAACGAAGAGTACTGCCCCAGGACCTGGCGGCAGTCCTCCTGCTGTTCAGGAGTTAGAGATGGGGAGAGAATCACTCCCTCCACCGACCCATCCTTCTCTTGAGACGCAAACAAATCGGGGAGAGGCTCGCTTTCCGCGTCCTCTGCTCCGTCAGTCACCATCATCAAAATGACTTCGGGCCTCTCGTGGTGGGGTTTGAGGCGGTTGGCATGCAGCACCCGTAGGGGCTGACGAGGGGTCTTAAGATCCACCAAGTAGGTAGCCTTACCCTTCTTCTCCAATACCTCAAAGGGTCCTGACCAGCGATCCTGGAGGGCGCTAAGCTCTCCTGGTTCGATCACCCACACCTTCTGGCCAGGCTCCAACTCCACCGGGTGAGCGTTGTGGTCATACCACGCCTTCATTACTGCTTGGCTGGCCTCCAAGTTGTCAGAAGCTTGCTTCCACAACTTAGCCATTTGGCTCCGGAAGGCCAGCATGTAGCTCACCACATCCTGGGGAAGCTTTCTGGGAGTTCTTTCCCATCCGTCTCTCACCAGGCTGAGAGGTCCACGCACAGGGTGCCCATACAAAAGCTCGAAGGGGCTGAAGCCCACTCCCTTCTGTGGCACTTCCCTGTAGGAAAACAATAGACAGGGTAGGAGGACGTCCCATTTCCTCCGCAGGCTTTCAGGCAGACTTCTGATCATGCCTTTCAAGGTTTTGTTAAACCTCTCCACCAGACCATTGGTCTGGGGGTGGTAAGGAGTTGTGAACTGGTAGGTCACTCCACACTCCTTCCACATTGCCCGCATGTACGCTGACATGAAGTTGGTCCCCCTGTCGGACACAACTTCCTTGGGAAAACCCACTCGGGTAAAGATTCCCATCAGGGCCCTAGCCACAACAGGTGCTGTTATGGTCCTCAGAGGTATTGCCTCTGGGTACCGTGTGGCATGATCCACCAGAACCAGGATAAACCTGTGACCAGCTGACGTAGGCGGATCTAACGGACCCACAATGTCGATGCCCACCCTTTCAAAGGGGGTGCTAACGACAGGAAGTGGTTCCAGGGGAGCTTTCAGCTTCACCCCTGTTTTCCCACTGGCTTGGCAAGACACACATGTCCGGCAGTAGGTGTTGGACGACACTTTCATCTGAGGCCAATAAAAGTGGGGGACAAGACGGGCGAAGGTCTTGTCTTGCCCCAGGTGTCCTGCCAATGGGATCTCGTGAGCCAACTCCAGAAGGAAGGCTCGATAACGTTGAGGGACTACCAAGGCTCGTGACGATCCATGTAGGGGTGCCTTGGGTTCACTGTAGAGGAGGCCATCCTCCCAGTAAACACTGTAGTTCCCTTCAACGTTCCCTGCTGCCTGGGCTTCGGCCTGTCGCCTCAGTCCCTCAAGGGTAGGGCACTCCTCCTGGCCCTGGCAGAATTCCTCCCTGGTCGGGCCTCCCTCCACGTGCCACTCGGCCGGGATGGGTAGGTCCTCCAGTTTGGTAACATCCCCCACCGCGGACTCCTGGTCCACCACCTCCGGTGGCCTATCCGTCCTACGGGGGGCGGACGCCGAGGCAGGCTCCTCCTGTCCTCGGTTCTTCCCTTGACTGGCAGCTGGCTGGGCCTTTGTTCCAGGCTCCAGCCGAAACGAACTCCCTCTCCGGGTAGTCGCGGACCCTGTGCTCACACAGGCCCAGTCAGGTGTACCCAGCATCTCAGTATGAGTCCGGTATTCCACCTCCTTCCAAGCATTGTGCTCCATGTCATTCCCCAGTAGACAGTCGACTGGCACGGCAGGGCTTACGGCAACTCGAAGTGAACCTGCAACCCCCTCCCATTCAAAGGGAACCTCGGCCACCGGATAGTGGCCTGTTCTGCCGTCAGCCATCGCGGCTGGGTGGAGTACATCGGGAATCACCTGCTCTGGAGACACCAGTTGGCTACGTACCATAGTCATACTGGCTCCTGTGTCTCTCAGAGCCTCCCCTCTTTGGCCGTTGATGGTGACCCACTGCCCATACCTTATAGTATTTGCGGGCACCTGGATCTTAGGAACCATCTCCCGTTCTCCCAGGGACACTAAAGTGACACCCGCCCACTCCCTTCCCTTAATTAAAGGCATCTCCTCCCCGAGCACTATACTAGCTACTCCGGGGGCCTTTCCTCCAATGGGAGGGGGTGGTCGTTTTGGGCACTTCGCATCTCCCTTATAGTGTCCAACGCCACCGCACTCGAAGCAATGGACAACCCTTGGCTGCTGACTCTGGCCAGGATTAGGGTTTCTGGGTGGGTTAGCCCTAGGGGTGAATCCTGTTCCCTTACCTTGGAAATTATTTTGGGGGCCTTTGGAGAACTCCTTTTTCTTTTCCCCTCCCTCTTTCTTCTGGGAGGCGCCCTGTCCGGCCTTTTGAGTCTCCCCTCCAGTCCCCCTTGTGGACACCCGGGTACTAGCCCAAATGTCCGCCTCCTCAGCAAGCTTCCGGGGATTGGTCAGCTTGCTATCCACCAGGTGCTGACGCAGTTCAGGGAAACATTTTTCGAGCAGGTGTTCCTTCAATACTAAATCAAACAACCCCTCGTAGTTCCTCACTTCACTGCCCTGAATCCAACCCTCTAATGCCTTCTTTGCATAATCCAGGAAGTCCACCCAATTCTGTGTGCCCAGTTTGTGGCTACCCCGGAACTTCTGTCTGTATTTCTCGGGTGTTAGTCCAAACTTTCGTATGAGCGCCACTTTCATGGTGGGGTAGTGGGTCTGCTCATCCTGCTCTAGGGCCAATAATGCATCCCTACCAGCTGGAGGCATGTACCTGTACAATCCCCCTCCCAGTACTTCTCTGGAACCCCATGGTCCCTTAATGAGACCTCATAGGCCGCTAGCCACTTGGCAATATCGTCGCCCACACCATAGCTAGCCACTATGTCTTTCGGCAAATAGGGTTTGGGTTCCCTGGTGAACTCTCTTTCTTCGCTGCCACCATTAGGAATAGGGTGTGCCCCGGCTCGTAGGATCTGGAGATCTATCTCCCTTAACCTCAGCTCATGAGCCATCCTCTGTTCCTCCTTCTCTTTCTCCAGCCTTGCTAAGTCCCATGTGAGCTGTCTTTTCTCCCTCCGGTCTGTTAACTCCACTTCAGACAAGCCACCGCTAGAGGCACTGCTGCCCTTCCTAGAAAGTGTCCTGGGCCCCGCTAACAGGTTCCCCACCTCAGGTTGGTACAAACCAGCTCCCTCACTGTCGGGCTCTCTATCCCTGTCCTCCTCCTCAGCCTTGCTTTCTCGTCGTGCCTCCCCCCAAGCCCTCAAGCTGGTTTGGAGTGCACCCTTCTTTGCTCCTGGGGGACAATACACCCCCTCCCGCTGACAAAACTCCCTGAGTTGGGCCACAGTATAGGTTTCCAGGTCTTCTAGCACAAACTCCATTTTGCCCACTCAGAACAGAAGACAGGTTTTTGCAGAAGCTATGCAGGGGGGTACCTTTTATAATACCTCCTCCCACCACCAGAGTAAATTTGGAAAAAACAAAAACTCACAATTAGGAAGGCCGCTTGGAGAAAACTCCCGGTGTAGGCCTATGGACTACCCACAGTTATTGTCGAGTATACGTAGGCACAGCTCTATCCCACCGCTGAACACCAATTATGTTAGAAAAACACTCCCACACCGGAAGGGTGGTGGTGTTCTCCCAGACATACACTGTGGTAGCTTGGCTCGAGTGGTCAGGGATCAGGCACCGTGCTAAGCATACGTCATACCCACACAATAACCATGCGTGCATCCGTTCCAAAAACGACACTACACCTTAAAAATTATACTGAAAATATATCTCTTTATCTTCTTTTCTCTTAGTTGCTGATTCAATAAATAATAATACAATCACAGTACACAAGGCTTTTCCTGTGGAAGGGTAAGTCAAATAAATATTACTTCAACGATTCAATAAATAAGGTAGATCATAAATAATCAAGGCATAAATATAAGTGCACTACATAAAAGGCAATTAAATATTATGAGGCAATAAATACTGCGAGACAATAAATACTATGCGTCAATAAATACTGTGAAACAATAAATACTGTGAGGCAATAAATAGGATGAATACAATAAATACAGTGCTCTCAATAAATAATAAAAGCCAACAGTGACACTTGAAAATCAGTTCACATTCCTGAGGTACTATGGGATGATTTGACCCAATCCCAGCTTGTAGAGATTTGGATGGCCTGAGGGGTATACTCCCTGGCTTGGACAAGGCTGAGGCCTAAACTGAGGTAGATCAAGAGGGAATCTAGAGATCTGGCTCTCCCACACTACACAACCCCTCTGTATTAGTCTCAGCTCACCCCTGGCACTATCAAGCTGGTTCCAGCACCTCTCTAGCCTCTAGGATGGTCTCTTAGGGCTTCACAGGGCCTTAGGCGCCCTCTATTCCACTTACTGCCCTTTTTATGAAGCTCCGATGCCGCTGGAGTCGTGTCGACGCCGTGAGGCGGCTCCGGTTCGATGTCGGCGGCCTCGGCGCAATGACAGTTCTTGACGACGCCGGTAGGCGGTTCCGGTTCGATGTCGGCGGCATCGGCTCGATGTCGACCTCCGGTTCGATGACGTCGGGCAGTCTTGGCTCGATGTCGACTTCGGGCGGCTCCGGTTCGATGTCGGCGGCCTCGGCTCGATGTCGACCTCCGGTGGCTCCGGAGTGCGATCTCCACTCCCGACCTCCGGTGCTCCTTTCCTCGGGTTCCGGCGACTCCGGAGTGCGACCTCCACTCCCGACCTCCGGCACGATTCTCCTCAGGTTCCAGCGACTCCGGAGTGCGATCTCCACTCCCGACCTCCGGCACGCTTCTCTTCAGGTTCCGGCGACTCCGGAGTGCGATCTCCACTCCCGACCTCCGGCACGCTTCACCTCGGTCTCCGGCGACTCCGGAGGGCGGACTTCACTCCCCCGTCGACGCCGCACACTCGACCTCGGGTGACTTCCTCCTCGACCTCTGGTACTCTCCACGACCTCCGTCGGCGCCCTCTCTCGACCTCTGGCGGCTCCGGGTACGACGTCTGCTTTCCAGTCAGCGCCGCTTCTCCACCTCGGGCTCCAGGTCTCCAGGCTTCTCGACGTCGGACTTCAAGAAGTTACCAGTAACCAGGTCAGGAACTTGCTGTTCTTTACTTTTAAGGCCTGTTCCTGCTGTCCAGGTCCTTAAGATGGTTTTTCTTGCTTTCTCCCACACAGGGCTCCAGGCTGGGCTCAGTCAGTAGGGACTAGTATCAAGGGTGGGTTTATGGACCCCACTCCAGGCACAAGTTTCCACCCCTGCTGCCTCACTCCCTCCTCCTTCAGTTCTGTGCTCCTCTCTCTTCACCAGTCAGGTGCCAACTGCCAACTCCAACTGCCAACCTGGAGATGCCTTCCCAACATTCTAAACCTGCCTCACACTGTCACAGGGTTCTGGAATGTTCTGGAAGGTGCTGGTAGGTTCCAGTGATGTCACAGGTGACAATGGGTGGCCACCATTTTGTGTTTCAGGCCCTCAGACAGAAGTTCCAGGGGTAGATAAAATGGCTCCCTGAATCTGCATCAACACTAAAAAGTCTGGTGGTTCCCAAAAAGGAAAAATTCTAACAGGGTTTGAGGCAAAAGTGGGACAAAATAAATAATGATGAGGAGGGACCACCCAAAGGGCTGACAGGTCTAACAGTTATGTTTTTTCCACCCCAGTCTTTGTTTGATTACCCTAATGTTTCAAAAATAAATTGTTAAATATTTATTTTCAGCACCTGGTAAAGCCTGAAACATTAACTGAACCACTACCTAATTTTTGGGCAATTTTTGGACAGAGAACAAGAGGACCCAACCTCCTTTGCTGCTCTTTCATCCCGTCTACGACCCAGCAAACAACAGTGTTAAAGGAAAGGAAACTGATGATATATTTTTTTAGATTGGAATTAGGGCTATGTTTGTGGTCACTGGTCACTCTAGATGGTGGTTGGGGTGGGTGCACATTCTGAAGATTGTTCTCTCAGTGAATAGCATTTACTAATACTGAGCCTTAGCCCTGTGCTTTGGGCAATAACGGTTGTTAAAGGCACTATCTATTCCTTCCTTGCCTTGTTCAAGGCCCTCAAACAGTGTCTTTTGCAGTGTCTTCAGCAACCACTATGGCACACAGAGGCAGCAGGCAGTAAGGCTGTATTTTTAGCAGTCCTGTTGTCCAAAGGGGAGCTTTGGAGATATATTGCGATAATGCACATGATAGATGTATTCATACTGAAATTTGATATTATTGCACCAAATCTTATACGTTGTACTTTGACTAGTGACAGGCTTCTTTCATATTGGTAAGGACAGCATCGACATGAAGAATACGGTAGAACAATTAATTACACGGTCATTCCATGCACGGCCACTAGAAGATAAACTACATATAAAGAGATTAGGACCAGATCGGCCAGACCTACAAAAAGTTACCCAGGACAGAGGAAAATCTTACACACGTACATTCTCAAACACCTGGTACACAAACGCTGATTGGCTTACAGGGTGTCCGTCAAGAAACAAACTGTTCTGCTTCCCCTGCTTGCTGTTTAATGGTGATTTTCCTTGGACAAGAGAAGGAGTGATAGACTTGAAGCATCTGTCTGAAAAAATCAAGAAGCATGCACACACAAGAAAGCATATGGAAAACGTGACAAGACTGGGAATGTTGGGAGACACACCGATTGAGCAGCACATAAACAGTGCATACCGCCAAACAATACAGAAACACAATGAAGCAGTTGATAGGAATAGGCACATACTATCAAAAGTAATTGATTGCATTCGTTTCTGTGGTGCTTTCGAACTGGCATTCTGAGGCCATGATGAATCAGAAGATTCCACAAATCCAGGAATATTCAAAGGCATTGCGGATTTAATAGCAAGCATAGACAAGGAAATGGAAGCACATTTAGCAACTGCTACAGTCTTTAAGGGCACCTCTAAAACTATACAAAATGAACTCCTTGAGTCGTATGCTCGAAATTATGAGAAGCCATATTGTCCAAGAGTTGCAAAACACAGACTTTGTGGCTATTCAGGCTGATGACACCACTGATGTGGCCACACAAACACAGTCCGTATTAGTCTTTCGGTACCTGGACAATGACAATAATGTTGTGGAGAGGTTCTATGGTTTCACTCATTTAAGAGACTCTACTGCAGAAACCATTACTGCAGCTATACTGCGTCAACTGAACTTCATTTTTCCAGAGGTGCACCAAAAAAAAAAACTTATTGCACAAACCTATGATGGTGCGTCCGTAATGAGTGGAAGCCTTGGTGGAGTACAGAAAAGAATTAGAGATGTGTACCATTATGCTCATTACGTGCACTGTTACGCCCACCAACTTAATCTTATTATGCAGCAGGCAGTATCAAAGATAACCGAGACACGAATTTTCTTTCAGGATGTAGGAGGCATGGCAGCATTCTTCACACGTTCCCCAAAAAGAACGGAATAACTTCAGGAGATTGTGGACAAAAGGGTTCCAAGGGGATCCTCAACTCGTTGGAACTTTAACATACGTACAGTCCAACTAATATATCAATATAGGGAGGACCTTGTGAAATGTTTTCAAACTATAGAAGTCAATGAAACCTTTGATTTCAAAACTCAAAGTGAAGCCCGTGGCTTTGCTAGAACACTAGAAGATAGAGAGTTTCAGTTCTTTCTGTTTTTATTTCAAGACATAATGTCAGCAACGAGAGATCGATACTGTCTCTGTGAAAATAAATACCGCTATGTTTGTCGAGCGCATAAGCATAGTGAGAAATGAGGTTGACAATTTAGACAGCAAACTACCAGAGGCTTCAACTTTTTCAAACCACAGGAAAAACATCACCACTCTGGTCCGAAATGCAAAGGAGATATGTGACATTGTAATTGTGCATGCACAAGAACGTTTTGCTTTCACAAAACATTTGGTGAGTGCCAAAATATGGTGAATCCTGCCCTGAGCATGCTCTGCATGAGGCTGTGGAAGCTTATCCTATGCTCAACCAAGAGGACCTCAAAAGTAAGTTGACTGTACTGTACTCAATGCCTGTGTACCGAAAGGCCAGAGATGCCAGGTCTTTGCTGGCTTTAATTCATAAACTTAATATGGAAAAGACATTTACAGAGACAGTGGCTTTACTTAAAATTGTCATAACCACTCCTATGACAACAGCAGAAGCAGAACGATCTTTTTCCGCCTTAAAGAGGATTAAGACATTCCTAAGGAACACCATGCTTCAGGAAAGACTAAATGCTTTGGCAATGCTCTCTATAGAGAGCAAGTTAGTTCAAGACATCTCAGACTTTAACGTTCAAGTAATTGAAAAGTTTGCTGCTCTTAAAGACAGACGGGCTGATTTTAGATACAAAAAGTAAACATATGTTGAATGCTGCTAGTTTCCGACCACCTGTTTAGTTGTTTGTTAAATAAAAAACACCTGTGAGGTACTCAGAAATGCATTATATCTCAAAGTCTGTTATGAAGCTCTGTGGTTATACTGAATAAGCAGCTACCTATGTTATATGACATGATCTCTTTATTACTGTAATAACTGCACTTTCTTAATTGCTTTATTAACCTTTCTGCTTTCTCAAATTTGCTTGAAAATGCACAATTTTTCCACTCTTTTTTCAAAATTTTCTCGGGGGGAGAAGCCACCCGAACCCCCCTTAGGTTGGTCAGGCTCGCTCGCTACGCTCGCTCGCTATGCTGAAGTATGACAATCATTTTACACCCCACCACTTTGAAATGTCACCGTCCGCCACTGCTTGTACAAGTTGGGAAAACTAAGTTAGGAAAGCAGCGAGTAAACTTAAAGTCCTGAAGTATATAACTGCAGCGGATTGACTGGAGAACAAGGTCTGGGATTACCTGTATAAATAGCAACGGGACTCTTTATGTAGAGATGCAAGGGATTGGAAGATGAAATCGTCGCTGTACTATGGAGTACTCGTAAAAGATATATAACTGTAACGAGATATACAATAAATTCAATTATGGAACATGTCAAGGGATACAATAGGTGATGGGCATGACTAGGAAAATAACCCCTCAGTTACCAACCATGAATGAATCAAAATTAAAATTTTAAAGTGAGGGTCAAGATATTAAATGGAGAGTCAAAAATTCGCTAGCCCAGCATGAACGCTACAATGCGAGAAGGTACTTACTTCGAAACGTATGAATATCAGCCTGTCTGTGATACAACCCGGCACGGAAATGCCGTAGAGGAAACAGGGTGTTTATGAAAGAGGAGGCAGCCAATGGCATGACTGTGTATAGCTCACGTGATCATGACGTGAGACACACTCAGCGTATACAGGAAATGCCCAACCGAGTCTGCATATTACAATGGAACTAGAACGCTAACCGAGTGATGAAGGATGGCGGTCTGAAAGCAAGAAAGAAAAGAAACTTATAACAGAATGACCGATGGGAAAAAAGATTGAAATAAAGCCAGAGGCAATGCCTTCAGTAATAATAGAGGAGCTCAGCGGTGGGATAGAGCTGTGCCTACGTATACTCGACAATAACTGTGGGTAGTCCATAGGCCTACACCGGGAGTTTTCTCCAAGCGGCCTTCCTAATTGTGAGTTTTTGTTTTTTCCAAATTTACTCTGGTGGTGGGAGGAGGTATTATAAAAGGTACCCCCCTGCATAGCTTCTGCAAAAACCTGTCTTCTGTTCTGAGTGGGCAAAATGGAGTTTGTGCTAGAAGACCTGGAAACCTATACTGTGGCCCAACAGTCTTTGTTTGATTACCCTAATGTTTCAAAAATAAATTGTTAAATATTTATTTTCAGCACCTGGTAAAGCCTGAAACATTAACTGAACCACTACCTAATTTTTGGGCAATTTTTGGACAGAGAACAAGAGGACCCAACCTCCTTTGCTGCTCTTTCATCCCGTCTACGACCCAGCAAACAACAGTGTTAAAGGAAAGGAAACTGATGATATATTTTTTTAGATTGGAATTAGGGCTATGTTTGTGGTCACTGGTCACTCTAGATGGTGGTTGGGGTGGGTGCACATTCTGAAGATTGTTCTCTCAGTGAATAGCATTTACTAATACTGAGCCTTAGCCCTGTGCTTTGGGCAATAACGGTTGTTAAAGGCACTATCTATTCCTTCCTTGCCTTGTTCAAGGCCCTCAAACAGTGTCTTTTGCAGTGTCTTCAGCAACCACTATGGCACACAGAGGCAGCAGGCAGTAAGGCTGTATTTTTAGCAGTCCTGTTGTCCAAAGGGGAGCTTTGGAGATATATTGCGATAATGCACATGATAGATGTATTCATACTGAAATTTGATATTATTGCACCAAATCTTATACGTTGTACTTTGACTAGTGACAGGCTTCTTTCATATTGGTAAGGACAGCATCGACATGAAGAATACGGTAGAACAATTAATTACACGGTCATTCCATGCACGGCCACTAGAAGATAAACTACATATAAAGAGATTAGGACCAGATCGGCCAGACCTACAAAAAGTTACCCAGGACAGAGGAAAATCTTACACACGTACATTCTCAAACACCTGGTACACAAACGCTGATTGGCTTACAGGGTGTCCGTCAAGAAACAAACTGTTCTGCTTCCCCTGCTTGCTGTTTAATGGTGATTTTCCTTGGACAAGAGAAGGAGTGATAGACTTGAAGCATCTGTCTGAAAAAATCAAGAAGCATGCACACACAAGAAAGCATATGGAAAACGTGACAAGACTGGGAATGTTGGGAGACACACCGATTGAGCAGCACATAAACAGTGCATACCGCCAAACAATACAGAAACACAATGAAGCAGTTGATAGGAATAGGCACATACTATCAAAAGTAATTGATTGCATTCGTTTCTGTGGTGCTTTCGAACTGGCATTGTGAGGCCATGATGAATCAGAAGATTCCACAAATCCAGGAATATTCAAAGGCATTGCGGATTTAATAGCAAGCATAGACAAGGAAATGGAAGCACATTTAGCAACTGCTACAGTCTTTAAGGGCACCTCTAAAACTATACAAAATGAACTCCTTGAGTCGTATGCTCGAAATTATGAGAAGCCATATTGTCCAAGAGTTGCAAAACACAGACTTTGTGGCTATTCAGGCTGATGACACCACTGATGTGGCCACACAAACACAGTCCGTATTAGTCTTTCGGTACCTGGACAATGACAATAATGTTGTGGAGAGGTTCTATGGTTTCACTCATTTAAGAGACTCTACTGCAGAAACCATTACTGCAGCTATACTGCGTCAACTGAACTTCATTTT
Organism: Triturus cristatus; assembly: GCF_964204655.1. Lineage (NCBI taxonomy): Eukaryota > Metazoa > Chordata > Amphibia > Caudata > Salamandridae > Triturus > Triturus cristatus. Next base: position 995,115,470 of record NC_140580.1, read on the forward strand.
TCCAGAGGTGCACCAAAAAAAAAAACTTATTGCACAAACCTATGATGGTGCGTCCGTAATGAGTGGAAGCCTTGGTGGAGTACAGAAAAGAATTAGAGATGTGTACCCTTATGCTCATTACGTGCACTGTTACGCCCACCAACTTAATCTTATTATGCAGCAGGCAGTATCAAAGATAACCGAGACACGAATTTTCTTTCAGGATGTAGGAGGCATGGCAGCATTCTTCACACGTTCCCCAAAAAGAACGGAATAACTTCAGGAGATTGTGGACAAAAGGGTTCCAAGGGGATCCTCAACTCGTTGGAACTTTAACATACGTACAGTCCAACTAATATATCAATATAGGGAGGACCTTGTGAAATGTTTTCAAACTATAGAAGTCAATGAAACCTTTGATTTCAAAACTCAAAGTGAAGCCCGTGGCTTTGCTAGAACACTAGAAGATAGAGAGTTTCAGTTCTTTCTGTTTTTATTTCAAGACATAATGTCAGCAACGAGAGATCGATACTGTCTCTGTGAAAAGAAATACCGCTATGTTTGTCGAGCGCATAAGCATAGTGAGAAATGAGGTTGACAATTTAGACAGCAAACTACCAGAGGCTTCAACTTTTTCAAACCACAGGAAAAACATCACCACTCTGGTCCGAAATGCAAAGGAGATATGTGACATTGTAATTGTGCATGCACAAGAACGTTTTGCTTTCACAAATCATTTGGTGAGTGCCAAAATATGGTGAATCCTGCCCTGAGCATGCTCTGCATGAGGCTGTGGAAGCTTATCCTATGCTCAACCAAGAGGACCTCAAAAGTAAGTTGACTGTACTGTACTCAATGCCTGTGTACCGAAAGGCCAGAGATGCCAGGTCTTTGCTGGCTTTAATTCATAAACTTAATATGGAAAAGACATTTACAGAGACAGTGGCTTTACTTAAAATTGTCATAACCACTCCTATGACAACAGCAGAAGCAGAACGATCTTTTTCCGCCTTAAAGAGGATTAAGACATTCCTAAGGAACACCATGCTTCAGGAAAGACTAAATGCTTTGGCAATGCTCTCTATAGAGAGCAAGTTAGTTCAAGACATCTCAGACTTTAACGTTCAAGTAATTGAAAAGTTTGCTGCTCTTAAAGACAGACGGGCTGATTTTAGATACAAAAAGTAAACATATGTTGAATGCTGCTAGTTTCCGACCACCTGTTTAGTTGTTTGTTAAATAAAAAACACCTGTGAGGTACTCAGAAATGCATTATATCTCAAAGTCTGTTATGAAGCTCTGTGGTTATACTGAATAAGCAGCTACCTATGTTATATGACATGATCTCTTTATTACTGTAATAACTGCACTTTCTTAATTGCGTTATTAACCTTTCTGCTTTCTCAAATTTGCTTGAAAATGCACAATTTTTCCACTCTTTTTTCAAAATTTTCTCGGGGGGAGAAGCCACCCGAACCCCCCTTAGGTTGGTCAGGCTCGCTCGCTACGCTCGCTATGCTGAAGTATGACAATCATTTTACACCCCACCACTTTGAAATGTCACCGTCCGCCACTGCTTGTACAAGTTGGGAAAACTAAGTTAGGAAAGCAGCGAGTAAACTTAAAGTCCTGAAGTATATAACTGCAGCGGATTGACTGGAGAACAAGGTCTGGGATTACCTGTATAAATAGCAACGGGACTCTTTATGTAGAGATGCAAGGGATTGGAAGATGAAATCGTCGCTGTACTATGGAGTACTCGTAAAAGATATATAACTGTAACGAGATATACAATAAATTCAATTATGGAACATGTCAAGGGATACAATAGGTGATGGGCATGACTAGGAAAATAACCCCTCAGTTACCAACCATGAATGAATCAAAATTAAAATTTTAAAGTGAGGGTCAAGATATTAAATGGAGGGTCAAAAATTCGCTAGCCCAGCATGAACGCTACAATGCGAGAAGGTACTTACTTCGAAACGTATGAATATCAGCCTGTCTGTGATACAACCCGGCACGGAAATGCCGTAGAGGAAACAGGGTGTTTATGAAAGAGGAGGCAGCCAATGGCATGACTGTGTATAGCTCACGTGATCATGACGTGAGACACACTCAGCGTATACAGGAAATGCCCAACCGAGTCTGCATATTACAATGGAACTAGAACGCTAACCGAGTGATGAAGGATGGCGGTCTGAAAGCAAGAAAGAAAAGAAACTTATAACAGAATGACCGATGGGAAAAAAGATTGAAATAAAGCCAGAGGCAATGCCTTCAGTAATAATAGAGGAGCATGTATTTAAGAACACAATGTGGAATTGTGTATAAAAGTAAGTAAAAGGGAATAATGATGGCAACTATGCCAGGGAAAGAATATGCAGTGGCATGTATAGGTGGTAAACAGCAATGGAGGAATATGTGAATAAAAATGAAATGAAAACCATAAGTATAAATGTGGATCAAAGAAATTTGGGATGGTCCCGAATCTGAAGAGGTATTGTACGTATCAGAAACAGCTTTAATGGAAACAGGGGATTTAATGATAGTTATAGCGGATAGCGTTCTCCCATGGGATTTTGCTGTTTAATCCGTTTTTAAACTCATCAAGGGTAAAAATCCAATATACCTCCCGTATTTTGCGTATTTCTTCTGATCTGGACTTATCAGTACTGTCTATTTTTTTCAATTATGAACCACTTGAAGTCGTTAGATGTATGTTTGTATTCAATACAATGTTTAACTAAGGGAGCATTTATTTTGGATGTGTGTATAGGTGAGCGGTGTTCGGTATAGCGAATATTGAAAGCTCGGGCTGTCTCCCCTACATAGCCCAGATGGCATGGGCAGATCATTAGGTAGATGACGTTTTTACTTTTGCAGTTAGAAAAATTGTGGGGTGTGATAGAATGTCCATGGTAGTCAAAGGGGCACTAACAATTGCGGTGTCGCAGGCTTTACAGATGGAACATCTGTATGTGCCTTTAATGGGTGCTGAGCCGTCAATGGTTTTTTGAATGTACGGTGTGGTTTCAATAAACCTAGAGCGTGTCATGAGGTCTTTCAGATTTTTGTTTCTACGGTGGGCAAAGAGGGGTTTAGGGATTTTCTCTTTGATTTCGGGATCACTGTTTAAGATATGCCAACTACCATTAACAATTTGTCTAACTTTATTGTTTAGGGTGGAGTGATTGATTATGCATACCAAAGGGTTTTTAGTCAAGGGTATTTTTTCTTTCAAAAGGCAATCCCGATCATAGAATCGTGCGCGTTTGTAAGATTCGCGAATCAGTCTATGAGGGTATCCCCTCGCAAGAAACTTTTCTTTCAAGTTAGAGGCTTGTGTGTCAAAGTCTCGAATGTTAGTACAGTTTCGTCGTAAGCGTAGAAACTGTCCGAAAGGATGAGCAAGGGTGGTGCCTCTTGTGGTGTTTGGCTGTAGCACTGCTAGCATTTGGGAAACCTTGTAAGCTTCCAGGAACAGCAATTTATCCACTAGTAGTGGCACCAGTTTATTTGGTTTGGCTGGGCAGTCAATAGCTTTTTCTGGGCTGGGCAGTGCTAGGGTATCTCAATAGTTGTAATGGAGTACTCATCAGCCCGATTCAATTTTTCCCATGTGAATCTAGATGCGATCAGACAGTCAACTTGGTCAGCAGTTAGTTGTCAGGAATCAATGTGAAGACAAGAGGGTGCATATTTAAGGCTGACTGCAGCACGTCCATGCAGCAGGAGCAAGCAGTGGATGCACTGCCAGTCTATCTAAAGGAAGCCAGCTTGTGCCTCTAGATATGCCATTCACGCACAGAGCCAGACATGCTGCTGGTTTGGCCACTGACCTTAAGTTGCCACTGTATGGGGGTGTGGCGGGGGTGGAGAAAGAATGAGTGTTGTGCTTATTTTCATAATCATTTGCCATGTATTGTTGAGGCAGGGATGGGATCTAGTTAGTTTACAACAATGGTTAGGGAGGAAGGTGTGGGAGGCGGAGCCATATTGCCCCTTTACCAGTCACAAACAGAGCGTGTTTGTTCGGTGCTTTGCTTAATATGTGTTTGCTGTCTAAGCATGTGGAGGAAATACATGATGTGATTAAAGCTGAGAATTTAGACGTGCTGTTTGTTACAGAATCCTGGACATCAGAGTATTTAACACTAGATCTGGATGCTGCATTCCCCACAGGCCACAAAATCTTTCATCTACCATGACCTAATAGGATAGATGGATGGCTAGCAGTGGTGTTTAAAGAATGTCCAACGGTCAACCTTTAAAACGGAGTCCTTTTTCCTTTGGAGAAGTGCTAGGATTCTCTATCTCACTCTAAACCGCAGTCTCTAATGGAGGTATCTCAAATTACCATCCTATAAATGCATGTTATAACCTTGCGGCTGCACTTGCAGACTTCTTGGCGCTGCCACTGGTTACTCACAGATCCTTCTGTATATTGGGAGATTTTAACTTCTGGGTTGAACTCCCTAAAAATTTGCAGGAGAAAAATCTTATCAAAGTACTATCCATGTTAGGTATCATTCAAAAGGTCTTGTCCTGCACACATTGAGTCACATGATTGATCTTCTCTTTGCTCCTGAAGAGCTGGTGGTTTTTGCTGATATTGTTCCCTAGTGTAGTCTGATCAGTTTAGGATCCAATTCACCATCAAGTTCTCTCACCCCTTCCCCAACATTCTAATGCAGCCTCTGATCCAACTGTAGGAATATAACAGCTAGGAATGAAAGGAAGGGGTGGAGGAAGGGAAAGGGCAAGGGAAATAAACAACTTGCAGTGGGAACTGAAGATAATATTCAACCTGGAGATACATATAACAGGAACCTAAGATGCTAAGTCAAGGGAATATAACACATCTTCATATTAACTATACCCCAGAGGCTAGACCCAAGCTTAAAATGACACTAGAATCATAAAAAACACCTGGTACAAACAGCTAAGACCAATTGTTTTGGTAACAAAGATTCTAGAAACCGATTATATCTCTAAAGAGGTATTTTAGTGGTACGCTCTCAGCCTATTTCTTCATGCTCCAGCTAAACTATTGAGCACATACAAAATTGTGTGATGAACTGTCCAACTTTTTTCAGGAATAAAATCTTATGAGAGTCTGGTAGTACAAGTAACAGCTCTTGTTGTGTACCCAGGTTGACTGACTTTGTTGCAGTGCTTATTACATTCTAAGAGGTTGAGATGAATATGCTCTTTAAGTTTGAACAAATAACTCTTGAGGAGTTTTTGGATTTAACTTAATGTTACTTTTGATTCACCTCTAGACCCCATTTCTCCAGCAGGAAGATGGGAGCCCTGTGTCTACCTAAACCCCTTTTGTACACCTGTAATAAACCTATCACTTAGTGATGGATGAGTGGTTGTTCCACCGTTGAGGATCAAGGCAGAGTCTGACATTTTTAGCAACATTTGCCCTATATCACTTATTGTAGACATTTATCACCAGAAATTTTGTGCTGCTCCTTGAATCGAGAACTATTAGATCCAGAGCAATCCACTCTGGTCTCCATTTCGGATGCCCTATGACTTACTGTAAGCACAAAAGAGCCCCCAGTAATACTGGCGCTGTTAGATCTGCTGCATTTGATATAGTGTCCCATGATGCACTGCTTGCTTTTAAGGTTGGCATAGGTTTTATTAGCTCTTTATGATTTAAATCATTTTATTGAAGTTTTCGGTGCCCAACATTAAACACAACGCTCACCTACAACCACTGGCCGGTGGGGAACAGCAAGGATTATAAGTATATTATAAGTATATTGTAGAAGATCGAGATAGAGGAGAGAGAGAAAAGTAGTTAAGGAGAATGTCAGAGACCTATCCATTTTCCAGTACTCGACAAAGTAGGGTTCTAGCCAACAGGTAACCTTTCCTCGTCCTGGGCAGGTTGCTCGCTGGCGGGGGAGTAGGGGGAAACCGAAGTACCTGTAAGTACCTTGGACATGTGAGCTCCATGAACTCCGAAGACAAGTAGGCCACGGTGGATCCCCAGGTCTTATCAAATTTGGGCAGTGTGTGATTAATCCCAGCTGTGATCCTTTCCATACCCACTACCTCCCACACTCTATGAAGCCAGTCTAATTTTGTCGGGATGTCTTCCGTGCCATACCTTGATAGAAGCACTTGTTTAGCCGCCCCTAGTGCCAAAGTAATAGCTCTCCCCCTACAGGACTTAAGAGGATATGTATAGGGTTGGGAAGTCCCAACAGGATGTAACTAGGAAATCTAGGGAGCTCCGTATGGTATATATTATGAACATCAGTTAGGATAGAGTCCCAGAAGGCTTGTATCTTAGGACATTGCCATAGAATGTGGGTCAGTGTGCCTATCTGCCCGCATCTGTGCCAGCAGAGGCCGTCGTTGCGAGGTCTCCACCGGGCGATGTGTGCCGGGGTATAGTACCAATAATGCACAATTTTCAATAGCATTTCCTTACCCGAGGTACTACAGGAGGAGGCCCGGGCCCAGTGAATAATGTCCACCCACTCCTTCGGGGAAACTTCCCGCTCCAGTTCAGATCCCACCTGCGCTGGGGACTTAAAGGGGTTCTTAGCTTTGTTCAGAAAATTGTAGATATCTGATAAGAGACGTTTATTTGAGTTACGGGTAATGAACCGGAGCTCAAATTTAGTAAGAGGGCGACTTGCGTGTGTAAGTACCTGGGGTTGGGTGACCCAATGGCGCAGCGCCAGGTACTACCATTACGCTTCCTTGGGGATCCCATAGCCCGTCACTAGTTGGGGGCAGTCAAAGCTCCCTGTGTGTCAAAAAGGTCTCCTATGCGTTTGCAGTTGGCTTCCTGCCATTTGAAGTATTCCCTGTATGAGCAGGGGGGAAGTCCGGTTTCCCTATAAAGGGGATCAAAGGGGACACAACAGTCAAGAGCTTACATCTCTCTTGTACTCTGTCCCATACCTTCATGGTGAGCCTCACAACCGGGGAGATGTACACGTTCTGTGGATGGTGTCGTTTGCAAAGCCAGGGGTCCTTCCAGATGTGGATACCAGCTACCCCTTGGTCGATGAAACACCAATATTTTTCTGATTTCAGTTGGAACCACTCTAACATGTAGTGTAATTACGCTGCCTCGTAATAACGCCCCAAATGCGAGACCCCGAGTCCCCCATCCTCTTGCCTCTGATGTTAGATGGCAAGCTATGCGTGCCCTCTTCCCACCCCATATAAAGCAATAAACCAGCTGCTGTAGCTAGGCCAATATTTTAGGCGGCAGACATAGTTGAAGAGTCTGCATTATGTAAAAAGACGGGGTAAAATCCTCATCTTAATTGCAGCAATCTTGCCCAGCCATGATATGACGTGTTTCTTCCAGTTGTGCAGTTCCTGACATACTTTAGTTAAGATCTCCATGTAGTTCACCTGGGCAATCTTATCAACTGTTGGGAAAACCCATATCCCTAGATACGTGATACCACTAGAAGCCCTAGAGAATGGGAAATGTGCCACTACTTGTTGCTGATCTATTTTGGGCAATGTTAGGCTGAGGGCCTGTCTCTTTCGCAGGTTGATTTAAAAAACCGACGCTGCGCTAAATGCCTCTATCTCTGCTAGCAGGGGAGGGAGAGAGAGTAACGGTCGGGTGAGAAAAAGCACAAAGCACCATGTCATCCGCATAAAGCAAAATCTTGTGCTCTCTATCTCCCATACGGATCCCGGTGACGCTAGGGAGCTGTCGAACTCGTTCAGCAAATGGCTCCATATAGAGCGCAAACAAGAGAGGTGAGAGAGGGCACCCCTTTCGCGTGCCCCGCCCGATATGAAAGGGACGAGAGGTGACCCCATTCACTCTGATGCGTGCCTTTGGGCTATGGGATATACAATTCACCCACCGCATAAATCGCTCCCCGATACCGAATCGGCATAGGACCTGGCAGAGGTAAGGCCAGTGGACCCGGTTAAATGCCTCGGCGTCCACCGACAGGAGTACCGCTGGAGTCTGGGTGCGCGGCGTCTTATCCAGGAGGTAACATAATCGCCGGGTCCCGTCACTGCAATTACGTTCCGGGATAAAGCCCGATTGATCCGGGTCAATTAGACCCTGCATGTAAGGAGCGAGCCTCGCCGCTAAAACACTCGTAAAAATCTTCAGATCAACATTGAGCAGAGAAATAGGGCGGTACAATGCACATTCTTGGGGGTCCTTTCCCGGCTTGGGGATCACTATCACTTCGGCCACTGACATCAATGGGGCCATCTCCCAGTCGCGCTAAATCTATTAAACAGCCATGTCAGGAGGGGGGTAAGATGTGAGACAAAGATTTTATAGAAGTCGGCCGGAAAGCCGTCCTCGCCCGGAGCTTTCCCGGGAGAGAGTTCTTGAATAGCACGTAGGACTTCCTTGGGCCTGATATTCGCTTCTAAGTGGACCGCCTCTGAAGACGGGAGAGGGGACACCAGAGCCTCGTGTGTATACTCCTCAGTCAAGGCATTCCGCTGAGTAAAGGGCAGTATAAAAAGCTTTGAACTCAGCTGCAATGTCCGTGTCTGACCTCAGGATCTCTCCTCGGTCGTTCCTGATCTCTGCTATCCGTCGTGCAGCCGTCTCAGCCCAGAGTGCGTGTGCCAGGAGCTTCCCGGCTTTGTTCCCCCCGCATAATAATGCTGTCTGGTGCGTAACAGGGCATATTCGACGCGGTCATGGTCAAAGACCCTCAATTGTTTCCTCTCCAAAGTAAGTAACCGCGCTGTTGAACCTCCCAAGTACGGCGGTGGACTCCCTCAAGCTCCTTAATTTGGTCCTCCAAGTCCTCCAGCTTAGCTCTGCGTTCCTTGTTAAGGCCTGCCGCAAAAGCTATACAGCGGCCTCTCAGGACGCCTTCAGGGCATTTCAAACCATGTCTATATCGACCGAGCCCACGTCGTTCACCTCCAGGTATGTTTTGATAGCGCCCCGTATTTCGGCAATATTGGCGTCGTATGCAAGCAACTTATGGTTCAATCTCCACGACCCATGCCGGGGGGCACCCCCAGGGAGGAGTAACGTTAAAACAAGCGGGGAGTGATCTGAGAGCGCTGCCGTCCCGATAGACACATTTGCTGTAGCCGCCGTGACCCTAGGTGAGGTCCAAAACAGATCTATACGGGTGTACGTTTGGTGCGCTGCAGAAAAGAAGGTGTATTCCAGGGCTGTTGGAAAACGGTGTCGCCAGGCATTCTTAAGACCAACCTCTCCCAATCTCTGTAGCAGCAAGTCTGAAATGGATCCAGAGTGCCCCACCCGTAGAGCTGATCTATCCAGTTGGGCATCCGGAACCCAATTGAAATCCCCCCACTATCACCAAGTCCTTGTCTGGGGTCTCCAGGATTGTATGCAATGAGTACCGGAGAAAGGTTTCCTGTTGCTCAGTGGGACTATAAGCGGAGGCTATCGTGTATCTGTGTGCCCCCATCAAACCCCTCAGTGCCAATAGCCTACCTGATACATCTGCGTGTACCCCAATCACTGTGCCTTGGAAGTGCGTTGAAAGTAGGATAGCCACCCCAGCCCTCTTCCCCACTACCGATGAAAAATACTGTCTGTCGAACCATTTTGACTGGAGTCGTTTCCAGTCAGCGCGCAGGAGATGGGTCTCTTGTAAGAGGCAGATATCACAGTTGGCATCTCTCAACAAAGCAAGAAGCGCTCATCTCTTAACAGGTGAGTTAAGGCCCCGAACATTGAAGCTCGTAATGACCACTTTAAGGCCTGTCATGGGTACATGTCGTAAGTGTAAGCCTTGGCAGCTGCTGGATGTTGGGAAGCAAGCCTGACTGCGCACAGTCCTCCGGTCCCCTACGCCCACCCAAGCCTATCAATGACCCCTCCCCGTCACTTCCCCCCTCCCCAATGCATTGCGTCTCCCATCAGGTAGAGCATAATAAGTGTCCTGTGTGTGGTGAGATGTAGGGCGCAGTCGATCGGCCTGAGGCCCTGTAGTTCTCCCCAAGAAGAGTGCAGCCAGGGGAGACAATCGATGTGGTATTGTCTCCCATGTCTCCACCGCCACCCGCAGGTGTGACGCACAGATTCCCTCGCCTCTGCTTGTTACCCGTGTTTTCCCAAATCGAAGAGTTACCCTACCAGTCTGTGTGAGGACTTGAGATCTCATGTGAATAGGAAAGAGAAGAAAAGAGAGAAAAACAGGATATAATAAGAGAAGACAAATAAACCTCCATTTCACTATCCAACAGCAACTTTTCGCACTATCGAGCAAGGGCCCATGTGTCTGGCGGCCGGTCATCACCACTCTGGAAGCGGAGCTCCCCCCACCAAAGCCGGAAACACTGGCTCCTGGGCTTGGACCATCTCCACCTCTGGGCCTCGGGTCTGAAACTGCGGAGATCATCACTGGCCGGGTCACCAGTACCCTCCCGGTCCTGTATCTGACACAGAAGGGCCTCCCTTTCTTTCTGGCGCTCTTCCTCTGACAGCTTAGTACTGTTTCCTCTCCTGAGGCCTCTTCTCCTGTTTGGTTTAGTTGGCTTCCCAGAGGATGGGCCTCCCTCCGACAACTCCGAATCACCTGCCTCCGCCAGGGCACTCCCAAGGATTTCCTTTGCCTCCTTTATATTCTGCACCACCCGCAGCTCCTTATTCCAGATAAAAGACAGTTTAGACGGATGTCCCCATCTGTAGCGCACTCCCTGTTCTTGGAGGAAGACTGTGACAGGTCTCAGATCTTTGCATCTCTGAAGGGTGAGTGGCGAGAGGTCCTGGAAAACACCCACCTGTAGCCCCTCGAACTCCACCATCGCCCTGTCCCGTGTGGCAGCCATGATGATCTCCTTCTGACGGTAGGATTGTAAACAGGTAAAAATGTCCTGATGCTGACCGGGGCCAGAGGCAGGCCTCCCGGCGCGGTGGGTGCGGTCCAGTGTTATTTTCTTATCCCGCAGATCTGGCGCTATATGTCGAAAGAAGCGGAGTACCCAGTCCTCCAATTTGCCTCCGTCCGCTTGGAGCGGCACACTTTTGATGCGTATATTGGAGCGCCTCGAGCGATTTTCCAAATCTTCCAGTTTGAGATAGAGCTCCTCATTCCGTTCGCGCAGATCTACAAGTTCCCGGGCTTGTTCAGTGATTTCTTCCCCCCCTGCAGTCCCCGTTGCATTCCAGGGAGTCCACCTGGTCTCCCACTTCTTGGAGCTCCGTTTGCAGTTGTTTGATATCAGAGGCCACATCTTGCCGCAGACCTGCGAAGTCATCCCCGAGTGAGCTAAACAGCTTTTCCTTAAAGCCCCTCGTGATTAGGTCCTCTGCTTGTCCAGCTTCCAGATCCATCTCCTTCTCAACCGGCTGGGTCAACTGTTGCTTGGGTACCAAACCCCCTGTTTTCTTCGCACCCGGCTTCTGAAGCAGATCTTTAATCGATGCGTCCTTCTTGGTTTCGAGGCTCTGATCGCTGAGCACAGTGGCCCGTCGTCAAAAGATGCGTGTAGGGACCGCCCCTGTCACCCGCCTTCAAAGCTCTTTGACCCCCGTCGATCCTCACACCGCCAAGAGTCGCCGTTACCCACTGGGCTATTACGTTGGGTACAGTAGGTCTGGGCCTATTCGCAGCAGTCACAATGGCAGTTCCACCAGTTGAGTGCAGATTCCACTCCGGCTGTACTCCAGAAACCCTCACACCGCCTTGGGAAGATGCACCTCTGGCCCTGACAAAGGGCCGGTCTCAGCAGTGGGAGCGCGGGGCTGTCACCTGGTTACTTGTTCCCAGTGTCCCACCAGGCCAGCCTGTCTGCTGGAAGGAGTCAAGGCCCGATCGGGCCGCCCAGTATGAGTGAGTGTGAGGCCGGGATTCATGGCCTAGTTTCGGGGCAAAAATAGTTATGTACACCCCACACGCTAAGGCACCTGCAGAGGTCTGGGCCAGGGATCCACTCCAATGTCGCCTCCTTGTCCCCAGGGCCTCTGAGTTTACTTGAGGGGCCGACTCTAGTCAGAGTCCTGCAAAGTCTCTTCCTCGCGCCACTCACCGCGGCTCCTCCGGTTCCCTTGCGCCACGCCGTGCCTATTCTCACGCTGACACACCGGCGGTGGACCCTTCGGCGCCAACTGCTCTACGCGGTGCTGACTAGCCGCCCACCTTCTGTGTGTGGCTCCTTGTGGCCGTCTCAACCCTGCTCCACACAAGGCCTCTGGTCCTGGCTCCAGCCTCTATGGCGCCGCCGGTAGTGATGTTAGTTGCCGATAACGAGGCCTCTAGGTCTGGGGAAGTATCGCTGCCTGCCTCTTCTCGTCCGCATTCCCAGGGGGTCATGCTGCAGTTTCTCAGCACTGGCTCTGAGCCTCTCTCGAAGCCGCTGCCTCATGGTCCCGCGCCCCAAGAAGGCCTCCCCTCCGCTCTATGCAGGGCCGCGCTACCGCCGAGACAGGCGCCTCTCTGCTCCGCCGCCTCACCTCCTGGTATTGCGAAGGATCCGCCGGCACCTATATCAGTGAGTGCCGCAGTCACCGCGCCCCTCCTCCACCAACGGGCTCCTTGTGGCGGCCTCTGTGCTCTCCCCTTCTCCGCTGTCGCTCGCAGCACCGGGGTCACTACAGCCGGGTACAGCGGGAACCAGAAGTCGCCCTCGGGTCTGCACAGTCCTCCATCGTTCTGGGCACCCTCAGACCTCTTTGTAGCTGCCTCTCGTGTCTCAAAGCTGCAAATTGACGCCTCATGTCGGCCTCGGCGAGCGGGGCCCCAAAGAAACTTTGCTATTCTGCCGCCATCTTAGCCACGCACCACCACCCCCAGTCGCCCCCCCCCCCCCCGGTCTAGCTCTTTAGTGGATTTGGGCATATTTGGAAAACAGATTGCAGGCTGTTAATCTGCCCCCATTTCAGGCTGTTAATCTGCCCCCATTTCATTCTCACAGCAGGGCATTCCACAAGAATCTTTGCTTACTCTTTTATCTGTTTATATAGCCATTGGCTCTGCTGATACAGTCTCATGGGGTTAATTGTATGAAATATTCAGATGCTATCCGGCTGCTAAAGGCAATTAACAGCATGGTTCCTAACCCCAATGTGTTTTTCCAGGATTGTTTGGTAGCCGTTGCTTCAGGACTATCCTGAGCAATGTGATGCTGAGAAGACAGTGGTTTTATCTTTTTTCATTGGTAGCCTCTCTGTAGTCATCTCTAATGACCTCTAAGCCAGCATCCCTTGGCTCTCCACCATATCCAACCAATACGTTCCGGAACTTAGGGATAACCAGTTTTGCCAGCTAAATCAACCATCTTTCTTTCAACTACTTTTTTTTCATATGTGTTGCATAAAATTCTACCCTTCCGTCCATCTTCAATACGTTATTGGTGGTTCAGGCCACAATCTTAAACGGATTTGGCTTATTGCAATTCCCTATTCCTTGGTTCGCCGACAGGTCTCTACAACAGTTTCATAATAGCATTGTTAGATTGGCATTGCATTAGTCACGTAGGAGATCCATCTCAGCAGCTCTGAATACTCTACATTGGTTGCCAAGAGAATCAGTTTCAAACCCTAATGCATTGTCCCTAGGGGTTTTTACGGAAGGGACCCCAATATCACCAAGAAAAATTAACTCATGATAGAGTGGCCCAAAATGTGTGCTCATTAGATGTCCACTTAATGGCAATTCCTAATTATGGCTGCTGAGACTACGGTGTAGATCCTTCTCAGTTACAGCTGCCTCTCTCTGGAATTTGATCTCCCCCTCTGGGCAAGAGAAAAGGTTTGCTTTTATTCAGGAAAGTCTTGAAAACCTGGCTCTATTCACAATAGATCTGTGTTGTTACTGATTTTGCAATCAGGCTTTTACCTCACTGTCAGGATACCTTTTAGGTCATATTTGCACTAACATGACACAACATAACTTAACATAACATACCCCACTCTGGTGGTAGTTGGGCAGAGCTCAGGTGTTCCCGCTAATCTTAGGCATGAATTTGCATGCTCCAGAGACTGGGATGAAGCACCTGCCCCACCAACTGGGAGAGGAAGTCCATACTAAAAGGGAGAATGAGAGGGAGAAAGAGGGAGTCTCGGAGGAAGTCTGCATACCACACACTTATCTGGCAGTCCAGGGTGATGGGAATGGCTTGGGATCAGACCTGACGAAGATTCTTGAGCACTTGAGGAATCAAGGTTAAGGAATTAAAAACATAATGAACTGGAAACCTCTACTCCAAACAAACAGTGTCCCCCAAGGCTCCCTGCTGCAGATACTGGGGAGCACAGAACTGTGGGCAATGAGCGTTTTTTTGGGTGGCAAAGAGGTCCACTTGAGGGGTGCCCCATGGGTGAATGAAAAAAAGGATATATCTTGTGACAGGTGCTCCTCAACCTACCACCAATCTAGAACTGCTGCAGTCTCCTGATGGTATCCAACAGATCTTCCATAAGGTGGTACCACTGCCAACGAATGCACAACTGGAGAGCATCTACCATACATACCATACATACGTGACCAAGAAGATGCAGGAAGCTAGAAGACATAGCAGACGAAGAACCATCAGGGCAGTAACTTGAGTCCCCTCCCGAAACATCAGAATCATATCCTGAAGTTCCAGATCCTCTCAGAAGGGGAAGGCTCTTCAGGATATTGTAGCCAGTACTGCTCATCTGAGCAGGAGGCACTGAGACAACTCTAGGTGAGACTGGGGCATGTTGTTGCAAAAGCTCAAGTCAAGCAGAAGGAATCCTGTTGTATGCAGGTTATTTAAGACCATCAGCGGTAAGTTGGCATCAAGCAGCCATTTGCCAAGGAACAGGAAAACAGATCCGTGACCTTATCACATTCTCAGATGTGCCGCAACCACTGCTATCAACTTGGTGAAAACTCAATTTGCAAGTTTTAGTCTGAACAGTAGGATTGCTAATTAGTAGCAAATGGACCCTACCACGAAACACAAGTACCTTGTGTGTGACTGCAGGATCAGAATGTGGCAATAAATGTCCTACAAGTCTACAAACACCAACCCATCTTGCACTTTGAGTGCCAGAAGAACCTGAGTCAGGGACAGCATCTTGAACTTTTTCTTGCACAGGAACAACTTTAAGATCCTGAGGTCTAGGAGCGGATGAAAACCACAGTCCTTCTTGAAAACCATGAAGGACTGTCACCTCCTGCTGCAGGATCCGAAGATAATTCTTTGAAAGACTAGATTGAGGAGGAGAAATCTGGGGAGACTACTGTAGGTAGGTCATGCCCCCTTTCTACAATTTGTAGGACCCACTGGTCTGACGTTAAGGCCTTCCAGGCCTCCAGAAAGGAGTATACCTATCCTCCAATCAACCGCATGTGCTCCTTCAAGGGAGGTTAAAGTGCCCTTCCATGTAGCATGTGGAGGACGAGAAGGAGGACTGCTGGGTTTGACGACCCCTTTCTTTGCCTCTGCATCTGTATTGGCGCAGCAGCTGGTTGGGCTGATGCTACCAAAAACCAAAGCCTTTTGAAATGCCCTGACATAACCAGAACTGTCTATAGTACCAGGACTGGTGTTGGAGACAGTTAGAGATGTGCAGTAGCCCTTCCTACCTTGAAATTCTCCAGGATCCCTTTACCCTTGTCTCCAAACAGGGGACCCCTATTTAATGGCATATCGAGAAGGCTCATCTGTACATGTTCTGTGCATTTGTGAATCTTTAAATTGCACTATCACCTGAGAGAGCAATGGTGCTGAGGAGGTGTGGGTGCCTAGCCCTGCCTACGATATGTTGGTTAACTAAAAAGCCCAGTCTTCCGCTTCTTGCAGAAATCAAGAAAAGAAAGATGCTGCCCTGATATTGAATAGGAGATTGTTGCATGCTTTGGGAACAAAGTGCCTTAATGTAACTATAACTCACATCCTCGCCATGCACAGTTTTCTAATCAATAATTTCACTGCAAATGTTGCAGTGAGATTATCAATGATGTCATAGATGATGTCATGAGTGATGTAATATGTGAGGTCATTAACAGTGCATTGTGAGGGCACGAGATATAGTTACCGTAGGGCAAAAGTTATAGTTATTTGAGATAAACGAAGTCCCCTCCAATCCTGCCGGAAAGCATCTATCCCCGCTGAATCCGGATCCGGACGCCAACTGAAAAATGTCATCAAGTGAGTATTCCTCCTGTTCACAAACAGTTCCACATAACACGGTCCCCAAAATTCCATCAACCTCAAAAACACTGACCTGTGGAGTCTCCAGTCACTTGAATCGTTGTAATTCCTTGAGCATCAATCTGCTTCTACATTCCTCAGACCTGGAATATGTTCCACCTGAACCAGGATATTCTGACTCATACAATAGTCCCCAAAAACTCTCGCTATGTCTGCCAAGTCTTTTGATCTTGGGCCCCCTAACTCATCTCACTGCTGATACATTGTCCATTCTCAACAGGACTGAGCACCTCGCCTTGTCCTTTGTGAAACTCTTTATCGCAAAAGACCCCGCAAGCAATTCCAGGCAGTTTATATGCAATTTCCTTTCTTCCACAGACCAAATTCCTCCTGTTGATGTTGCACCACACCGAGCTCCCCAGCCAGTCAAACTTGTATCTGAATCTATAATCAATTCCGGATTTACTCTGAAAATTGCTTTCCCATTCCAAGCCTCCATATTTCCACCCATGAAGTTCTAACTTCGCCTCCTCTCAAAGTGTAATCTCCTCTGAATACCTGATATCACGTCTTAAATGACTGCTCTTTAACCTCTGACGTGCTCGATAATTCAAAGGTCCTGGAAAAATAGCTTGAATTGTTGAAGACAACAAACGTATAATTCTCGCCAACATTCTCAAGGCAATCACATCTAAAGTTAAAACTTTTCATATTTCCTTCCTTATTCTCTTTATCTTTTCCATAGGCAATCTCAACTGTCCTTGAATTGTGTCTATCAAAAACCCCAAGAACTGTGTCTCCTGGCCTGGAATTAAGCATGACTTCTCTCTGTTCACAACAAACCCATGTCTTTCCAAGAAACCTATTGCCAACGTCGTGTGATCTTCCACTCTCGACCTCTCGTGATCCATGATTAAAATATCGTCCAAGTAAATGATCACACAAATTCCTCTCTCTCTCTCATGAATGCGACATTCGAACAAAGCATATTGGTGAAACACCATGGGGCCGAAGACAACCCGAAGGGGAGACAAACAAACTTCCATAGCCTTCCTCCCCATCTGAACTGTAGAAATCTCTGATGTTCTTTCCAAATAGGAATAGTTAAATAAGCGTCCTTCAAATCTAGACGTGTCATCCAGTCTCCTGTCTGTAATACACCCCTCAGCATATGCATTCCTTCCATCTTGAAGTGATGGTATTCCATCCAATCGTTTAATAGTCTCAAATTCATGACTAGTCTCATACCTTTCCCTTTCTCTAAACTCGAACTTATATATATGCTCCAGACACAATACGAAAAAAGAACTACTCCTTTCACCTAAAAAATGCGCTACAATTAATCCAGTCAGGTTTCCAAGAGAAACTGACAGCTGCGCTCATGCACGCTTCAAAACTAACATGTGAGCGTATATGCGTTAATACGCGTTGTACTTGAACACGCATTTTGCCTGATTCTGACATGGCTGCCGGACAGCATTGTGATGTGCAGATAATGCACGCATGCTTGAACTAACGGTGACAAATGCAGAAACAACAGTTGATGGACATAATGCAGAACAATGTCATACATTCACCCCAGTACAGAGATCTGGGCCTAAATCCATCGTTTTTTTGCTCACGATGCCTTTCCAGTTTGAACCCAGCCATATGCAAATCAGTCTTGACCCTGTGCCTCATGGGAACGGTCCAGCCCGAACTGCCAAGCCAGATCCTCCCTGGACTGGAAACAAGCATCCTAGGACCGGTTTCGGGGTTTCACCCCTCTTCAGCCAGGATAGCTTGATTCCAGTGGCATGGAGAACACGGGACCCACGTCTGGGCATACCCTTCCCACTCGGGGTGACAAATAAAAAAACAACAGTTGATGGACAGAATGCAGAACAATGTCATAGATTCACCCCAGTACAGAGATCTGGGCCTAAATCCATCATTTTTTTGCTCACCATGCCTTTCCAGTTTGAACCCAGCCATATGCAAATCAGTCTTGACCCTGTGTCTCATGGGAACAGTCCAGCCCGAACTGCCAAGCCAGGTCCTCCCTGGACTGGAAACAAGCATCCTAGGACCGGTTTAGGAGTTTCACCCCTCTTCAGCCAGGATAGCTTGATTCCAGTGGCATGGAGAGCACGAGACCCACGTCTGGGCATTTGAAACTCATTGACACTGTGAGAACAGAAGCATAACTTTGCGATGGAACTTAGCATGGGGCGAAACGCGCGTCGGCTGTTGTGCTTTATAAAGAAATAAAAATTTGATTGATCTTCAGCTACGTTGATTTCTATCGATATTGGAACTTTTTGTTTTATGACATATGGTTGCGGATAGTGCTTAACGCACAAGTGATGAGAGTAACTAATGTATGGTGTGCTCTGGTGTCTTTTCTATGAATCTGTGCCTGAACCACTTGTTGTGTATTCAGGAATCAACACTCTAGGTGGATGAGTGTTTGACACCAAGGTTGCACACAAAATTTGATGAATGTTTACTGTTTAATTGTTATAGCAAGGAGACACTTTGATGTGCAGATCATTTAAAGCATATCCACCCCAGTGTATAGAAGTTAGATGAGAATGAGATGGCATGGTTCATTCTTCATTTTGTTCAACACTCTGGGATGAGGGGAGACGGAGGGAACGCATAGGCAAATGTCCCCGTCCATTGCATCTGTAGAGCGTTCCCCCAAGAGTTCCTCTGAGGAAACCTGCTAGCGAACCTTTCGCACTTCCTGTTGTTTTCTGTCGCAAAAAGATCCAGTTTTGGAGTGCCCCACAATTTGAAGACTCTTCTCAGCTGGACTACGTTCATCTCCCATTCGTGACATTGGGAATTGGTTCTGCTTAGAAAATCTGCCCAATTGTTGTCCACGCCCGGCACATGCTCTATTTCCAATGTTATGTTGTGATGAATTAGCCACCTCCAAATTTCCTGGGCCTGTCCCGATAATGTGAGAGACCTGGTGCCCCTTTGTTTGGCAAGATAGAACATTGTTGTGGTTTTGTCTGTTCTTACTAGAACAGAGGATCCCTGGATCCTGCAGCCCCCAAAAAACTGCCCTTAGTTCCAAAAGACTGATGTGTGAACGTATTTCTTGAAGGGACCATTTTCCGTGGATTTGCAATTCCTGGAGATGTGCTCCCCAACTGTCCATTGAAGCATCAGTTGTCATAATATAATGAGGCTGTGCTGGCTGGAACGAGAGGCCTGGAGATATTGATTTCTTTTTACCACCATGACAGAGACTGTTTCATTGTCTGAGAGAGAGATTTGATGTCTTCGAATGAGCCGTGCACCTGCACTCACTGCATGTCTAACTGCTCCTGGAGAGGCCTCATATGCAGCCAACAATTTGGAATCAACGGGATGCATGATGACAGCATCCCCAGTAAGGACTTGAATACTCTCACAGATGTGGACTCTCTTGCGTGTAATAGGGATGCTAAGCGCATTATCTTGAGCTTCCGTTCTGAAGTGGGATACGCCTTCATTGACTTTGTGTTTAGAAGCACCCTTAGAAAAACACGCTTCTGGCTTGGAATCAAATGTGACTTCTCCACGTTGAGCTCAAACCCCAGAGACTTGAAGAGCTGCTGACAAGCTTTCATAGATTTTTTGGTAGAGTGAAATTAAATGAAGCACCTTTTACTAGCCAGTTGTCCAGGTAGGGGTAAACCTGGTGCCCCTGCCTTCTCAGAAAAGCTGTACCGGAGCCATACATTTCGTGAAGACTCTGGGAGCTGAGCGAAGGCCAAATGGCAAAACTTTGAACTGGTAGTGATCCCCAGACACCTCGAACCTTAGGAATTGGCGATGCTTTGCATGAATGGGAATGTGAAAGTATGCGTCCAAGAGATCGAGGGACGCTAGAAAATCTCCCTTGTGTATTATTTAGAGAATCTCTTGCAGGGACAACATTCTGAACGACTGCTTCTTGATGTATTTGTTTAGCTGCCTGACGTTCATGACCTGCCTCCATTTCCCACATTTTTTCTTTATTAAGTAGAACTTGGAGTAAAAGCCTTTCCCTCGTTGTCTGAAAGGCACTTTTTCTATCGCCCCCTTCTTTAGTAGAGTCGAAATTTCTTGCCTTAACAAGGACAAATGATGATGATGTGTTTTTCTTGGAGACGGAGTTTGTGGAGGTTTGTGGACAAATTCTAAGGTGTGGCCGTGTTGGATGATGTCCAGCACCCATTTGTTCTTCGTGATGGTTTGCCATTGAACCAGAAATGGAGAGAGCTGATGGGACCGAAGATGTTGAGAACAAAATGAGGTGGCTGGCGGAAGATAAACGCCACTCACGTCTTGAGGAATTCTGCAATTTTCCTAGTCCTGCAAGCTTGCGTCTAGCTGATTGCTGATTGTATGACATGTCGGAGGCACAAATGTGTTGCTGTTGCTGTCCTCCATATTGTGATCTGTAACTCTGTTGACCATATGGCTGATATCTGTAAGATTGGTAAGATGGTCTTTGTTGGAACTGACCTCTACCTCCACCTCCACGAATGGACTGAAAACGCCTTTGTTGTAGTGTGCCCAAGGAACATGCAGTCTCAGTATCCATTTTGATGCCCTGTAGCTCTTCGTCTATGTGTTTTTCAAAAAGATTTTCTCCATGGAAGGGCAGGTCCAGCACTTTTGATTGGACTTCAGGGCGGAAAGACATAGCCCTAAGCCAGTCCTGCCTACGAAGGACTGCGGCACCTGCCATTTGCCTGAGAGCAATAGAAAACAAATCCATTGCGGATTCATTCACCTCCAAAGACGCTCTAGCACCCTCCTGCATGAGGTCTTTAGCTTCTTTCTTTTTATCCGCAGGAATGAATTTGAGAAGAGGAGCCAGATCTGACCATAACTGACGTCATACCTTCCCAAAATTGCTAAGGCGTTAGAGGCCTTGATAGCAGTAACCGCCATAGTAGCGAAGCGCTTGCCGATGCAGTCTAAGCGTTTGCCTTCCCTGTCTGGAGGCAACAAACAAGGAGATTGCGGATTCCTGGAACGCCTCTGGGCAGCCTGCATTATTACTGAATCCGGAAACGGATGGCCAATTAAACATGCTGAAGCAGAATCAGGTGCCTTGTATTTCTTTTCCACCCTTGGTACCACAGCAGGAACGGAGGCTGAGTTCTTGATTAGTTTCAAACCTTCACTCCAAATGTAGTCCACAATTGGAATGGATCTAACTGATTTCTTTGATGCATCTTTAAAATCGTAAAGAAAACATTTCGTTTGCACCACAGGCAGAGGCAAATTAAACCTTCTATAGGCTCTCTCAAGCACTTCATGGAAGCCCCTGATATCTCCCGTTTAATAATCGTTTAACATATGTCTAAGGTCTGTGACCAAGGAGCCTGGAACCAGCATGGAATCTCTCCGAACCTCCTGACACTCTTCATAAGCCTCAAAAGGATAGTGCTCTTGAAAAGAGTTGTAACGTTGGGCCTGAGAGCGACCTAAAAATGAATAATCCCCTTCCATATATTCTGATTGTCCTTGCGCTTCCTCTTCCTCATCATTGTCCTGGCATTTGACTCTGAGTTGTGAGGGACTGTTAGCGGGACACAAAATACTTTCATCCCCTGATTCCTCCGTATCATGGAGGTGAGAAGGAAGCAATGGTGAGATCTTGGGTAAGGGTGACAATTCTGGTGTTTTAAAACCAAATGCAAACTTTTAGAATCCGTTGACGCCGCAGTCAACGCTGGATAGTGATAGTCGTCGATACTGGATAAGAAGGTGATTTGAACACTGCCGTCGACGGAGCGCCGGTCAACGTCCTCGTCCACGGCGACAGTGTTCCCGTGGGCAAAGTCGTAGACGTGATCGTCGACACAGAGTACGTCTTCGTCGTCTACGATGAAATAGTCGTCACTGTGCTCGTCGACGATGCCGTCACCACGGCCATGACGAAGCTGGAGTTGCCACAGAAGTCGGGGATTTAGATGAAGTTCTCAACAACGGGTCCGTCAACGGTGCTTTCTTCGTCGACTAAGTCTGTTTGAGAGGTGTGACAGGCAGAGAGGCAGCAGATTTCTTCAGGCCTGATTCTTTAGGCTTAATGACGTTTTGTTCGGCAGAGGGGGATATTTCTGCCTTTAATTTCTTTAAATCAGCCTTTAATGAGGTAAAACCCTCATTTTTATGCTTCCTCTCAACTGAGGATGGCCCAGAGCTCTCTTCAACATCAGATCCAGATTCTGATTTTGATTTCTGATTCTGGAGCCATAACAACAACCTGATCTCTCCATCCTTTAGTCTTTGCTGAAAAGGTTCTACAGTATTTACAGTCTTTGGCTGTATGTTTAGGATAAAGGCAATAAAGGCAGTCTCTATGTGGATCTTCAGAAAAAAGCCTTGCCTTTCCACAGGGTCTACAGGGACTGAAAAACCTCTTCTTAGAACTCTCAGACATCCTTAAAGTAAAGAAGGTCGAAAACAATACCTTGAGGTGAATTCAAGCAGGGTCAAAAGTTCACTCACTGACAAACTGAGCAGAGCTCAGGGAGACTCCCTTACACACCACGTGCAGTTAGAAATCTGAGTTCTGATGGAGAGTTGAGGTCTAGGGCTGGTCTCTGATTGGTCGAAGTTTGGACCTACATAAAGATGCTGATGACTGTCAAATTGTTTCTTTCCTCTTGGTGGTTTCCATGTACACCATACACCATGTACATGTTACTTCTTTTCTAACTATCGCGCGACTCCCACCATGACGATGGGGAAGATACAAGCATGTGAATCTATCAAAGATTTAATACTGGAGAATCATGATGTCCTAGGAGTCAGGCCGATCGTTTAACGCTGGGATGCCCATCAGGTAGGCATGCGCTTAAGAAACGCTTTGATTTTAATTAATATGGTCCTATACTGGCATCAAGAGGTTCTGGTGACTGAGTGTTTTGCAAATGTCACCAGAACCCCGAGACGGCGCTAAATTACCATATTACACTTCACATGCAATAAAGTTTTTATACTACATGTTTATTTTGGGGTAGGTATCTTGAAAAAGGTGTTTTCGTCAAATTGCAGCTAACATTAGGTAATAAGCGCAATTAGAATATTTAGGGTTACTCTTCATTAATACATTTCTTTTTTTTTTTTTTTTTTTTTAAATGAGCAATGAAGGGGGGCAGAGGATCAATGTGAATCTGTGGCTGCATCGTTTACCACATAATTATGGAGCTACTATATATATCACATAATGTGCAAAACACGCAGCTTTAACAAACAATGTGGTTTAAAAAAACAAAGACAAAGGTAAAGCCCTACAGAGAAGTTTGGGAGCTATATCTGTACTTTACAGGGAAGCATGAAATATAACCAAACATTATATATATATATATATATATATATATATATATATATATATATATATATATATATATATATATATATACACATATATATATATATATTATTATCTACTGCCGGTCGCCAGTAGATAGTTATAGTTAGGACCGTGTTTCCATAGGAAATCCGCAACATTCTATTTGGAATAACTTTGGCGCCGGTTGACGAATCCTCGCAAAATTTTCAAAATAGGTGGGGCGCTCCGCTCCGCTCCTACCCTGAAAGTCTCGGGGTGATTCGTCAAGCGGGGGCCGAGAAAAAAGGGGGGTGCCAAAACACGTTTTCCCCATGCATTTTTCCATAGGGACCTTTAGTCCAAGGTACAGCCCGAACGGCTGAACAGAATTACTTGAAATTTGGCAGAGAGGTAGTCCTCAGGTCAGGGAAGTGCCTTTTACAGGTCTGGTGTCAATCTGTTCAGTAGTTCCTAAGAAAATCAAAAGTAAAATCATATATATATGTGGGCGGAGCCTAACCACACATCTCATCCTGAGATCTGATTGGCTGTCAGCACTTAATCCAAAAAGTGTTGTCAGCCATCTTGGGACCAATATACATGATAGCACCTCATTAAAAATTATTGCAGTTAATAGAAGGTTTTAAGACTTTAGTTACATTATAAATCATTTGTTGATGGTACCATACTCATTTTTAGGAATTGTGTTATGTTCTAAGGTGATTTCACCATGTGAAAAAGCCTTCTGCTGGGATATCATGATTGAGAGAAAAATATTTTCTCATAATTTTCCCACAGAGGTTTGGAAGGTGATCTATAAGCTAAACTGAGAGCATATTTTCTGTAAATTCACATTATCTTTCTCAGTCATGTGAGAATGAAGTCTGACATTCTCAGTAAAACATGTACATCCAACAAGGGCAGAGACTGTCAGTTGATTCCTTTGTGTTCTACTGCAGCTTCCCAGAGTGTTCCAAAGAACAACTAGAGCGCTAATAGTCCTACTTATGATAAACGTATGGCACACCTGAAGCCATCTTGCTTGGATTAAAGTGGTAACTCTTAAAACATTTAATTTAAAAAGGAACAAAATGAGGGGGTTCATTTTTCCATAAAAAGTATGATTAGTGCTGCAGAAAGAAAAATTAGGGCACATTTTGAGTGACTTCTCAAATCCTCTTCTATTTCATTAAACAATTCTGACATGCAGACTGAAACATGCACTTTCAATACCAGCAGCAGTTTTCCCTGGTGAGCAGTAGCTTTACTACAGTGATCTAATGAGCAAAAAGAGTGCTAACATTCTGAATTTATGGCAAATGTGCGACACATCTGAATGCCTTCTTGATGGAATCAAAGTAAAAAACTGAAAGTATTTCCTACTGAGGAGACTGCAGTAAATGAGGAAATTAGGAAACTTCATAACAAATAAGTCTCCCAAGATGGCCACCAGAGACAAAAGAGCCCAAATGTAGCCCAAATATCACCCAGATGTAGCCCAAGTATAGCACAATGACAGAATGTCCCAGAGTGTTCTTAAAAACAACTAGAGCGCTTACTGTCTTCATTATGACAAAAGTATGGCACACCTGAAGCCATCTTGATTGGAATAAACTGGTAACACTTAAAACATTTAATTTAAAAAGGAACACAATGAGGGGGTTCATTTTGCCATAGAAATTATGATTAATGCTGAAGAAAGAAAATGAGGGCACATTTTGAGTGACTTCTCAAATCCTCTTCTATTTCATTAAAAAATTCTGACATGCAGACTGAAGCATGCACTTTTAATACCAGGAGCAGACTTCCATGGTGAACAGTAGTTTTTCTACAGTGATCTAATGAGCAACTAGAGTGCTAACATTCAGAATTTATGGCAAATGTGTGACATATCTGAATACCTTCATGATGGAATCAAAGTAAAAAACTGAAAGCATTTCCTACTGAGGAGACTGCAGTACATGAGGAAATTAGGAAACTTCATAACAAATAAATCTCCCAAAATGGCCACCGGTGACAAAAGAGCCCAAATGTAGCCCAAAATCACCCAGATGTAGCCCAAATATAGCCCAATGACAGAAGTGTGCAAAACACTTATTTTTTGTGTTTTTGCAGTATTATCTAGTGCAGACTTGTCAGGTATTGGAGTGCTTTACATGAGCATTGGTTACATCACACAAGAACAAATTCATTTTGGTTGTAGACATGGGGAGACTAAGTGATTTGACCAGAATCACAGAATGTCGAGCTGAAGCAGAAACTCCAACCTGGTCCCCAGTTGCAAAGTCTGCAGTTCTGGAAGTAACACCACATCCTCTCCCCTAAGTGCAACATTTAATCAAGTGGTCAACTGGATAAAAAAACATAAAGATAACAAATAATTTAAAAGTGCTTTGTCGCTATTTGAAAACTCAGAAAATATGTCCTTATTTTAGTCTTTTAGAGCACTAACCATAATTTTGATGCCAATAAGACCCTCTCATATATGTAATTTCTAAAGAAAATGCACTAGGTATGACAGTTTTGATCACATCAAGATGACGTCAGGCGTTCCACACTTTTGTAATGAATATAGAATGTTAGCAATCTAGTTGTTCATTAGGATACTGTTGAGAGGCAGAGGCCAGGGGCACGGACTCTGAAAATTGAAGGCAGGTAGGAGGGTGCAAAGGCAACAATTTAACCACACTGAGCAGGCAGGAAGGGCCGTGGCAGCACAACAGTCTATGGAGGGCAGTGGAAAGGGGGGCAGGGGCAACAAACCAACAATACAGGACTTGCAAGAGAGGCTGTGGCAATGTAATAGACCATTGTGGGCAGAAGGAAGAGGCAATGGTAGTACAACCATACATGCCAACAGACCCTATTCAGCCAGGAAACGTCCAATGTTTTTAAGCTCAAATGGGCTTTATTTGATCTGTCTCCTGTCTACAATCTCCTCTTTTTCAATGTAACTCAAAGGGGAAAATCAATACCCCAGCTTTTTTTCAAAATCTCCCTCTTACCAAGTTCAAAATGTTCGCAAGTATGGTACATTGGATCATGGAAGGAAATGGGGTAGGGACATGGACTTGGATAACAGAGGACAGGAGGGACATGGAGAGGTGCACCAAACTGACCCTGCAGGGCAGGCATCAGGGTTTGCAGCAGCACAATACACCACACAGGGCATGCGGGACGGGAGTGCAGCACAACAATCCATAGAAAGCAAGAGGGAGGGGACAGGACCATGCACATGGACAACAGAGAACAGAGGGGCAAGAGGCAATGGTAGCTAGATGACCATAATGGACAGACAGGAGAGAAAGCTGCAGCATAACAGACCATAAAGGGCAGGAGGGACGGATCAGGGGCATTACAATGGAACAGACAAGCCAGGAGGGAGGGAGTAGGGGTCTGCACATGTAAACAGAGGGCTGGGGGCAAGGGGGCAGGGCAGGAGCAGCAAGAAAGCCATGGAGGTCAGGCAGGATGGGCACTAGAAGCAAGACACACCATGAACAGCAACAGTGAGACTGTGATGGCATACACACAGACCATGGAGGGAAGGTGGGAGGGGGTCAGGGGCAGCTAACTGACCACACAGGGAAGGTGGGAGGGGCCATGGCAGCACAGAAGACCATGCATGGCAAGTGGGAGGGTTCGTGGCAGCACAATGGCTATGATGGGCAAGAAGGAGGGTGCAGGGGCATGCACAAAGGACGATGGAGGATAGAAGGGAGGGTCAGGACCTGTGCACAGACAAGAAAGTTCAGGGGAAGGGGCCTCACAACAGACCGCACGGGGCAGGCAGGAGGAGCAGTTGCAGCACAACAGACCAGGGAGGGCAGAAGGGTGTGGCAGTACAATGGACCATGTGGACAGGAGGAAGAGGATAGGGGCATGGCATGTGGACAGGCAGGGTGGAGGTGGCAGGGACAGGTTACAGTCATCTGACAATGCTAGGCAGGTGGGAGGGGAGTGGCAGCTCAACAGAACACTCAGAGTAGATAGGAGTGGCAGGTCCATGGAACATGGTGGGCAAAAAGGATGGAGCAGGGGCATGCACAAAGACATCAGAGGGCAGGGGGGAGGAGAATAGGGGCAGCAAGCTAAGCACAGAGTTTAAGCAGGAGGTCAATGATGGGACATAGAATTGGGCAATGGAGGGCAGGAGGAGTGGACTGGTACATCATACTAAATTGAGGGCAGTGGCAGCACATCAGACCATGCATGGCAGGAGGGAGGAGGCTAGTCCATGGATTCACACAACAGAGGATAGGGAGGAGGGGGATGGGGCAGCAAGCTAACTGTTCAGAGAAGGCGGGTATTAGGAACTTTATTGTTTTTAAAACGTGTGTCTGTGCGAACTACTTAAAATATGAACAAGTATGCAGCATAATCTCACTTTTATTCAGGAAGAAGAGGACGTTTGTGACTGTGACTCCGGGCTCACTTGGCAGAAACACCCCCTGACCCTCCACCCCCTATCGCAAAATGTAATGCCCGTGAAAAGGGTAGGTGAACACAGTGTTATATAGAACATAGTCCTGAGAGCACGATTGAAAATGAAAACTAGATATAGTGTATGGTATAAACTATGCACCAAAAAGTATGATATAAGATGAACCGGGCGTGAAATATAATATGCAATACATTGTGCGCAATGACAGATTCATTGGAGAGCGCGAGATAGCACAGGCACTAGCGCGTGCTGTGCGATATGCGCCTTGGAGTGTAATATGCACAGGGCAGTGTTGTGTAACCTAACTAGTCTCTAAAGTTGTAATATAAAATATGTGCTGGGGAGTGTAACGTTGCATATGCACTGTGACAAAGATATGGATCCCAGATTGTAATATGTATGACATAGCACTGTGCGTTATAACATAGGCATCGAGGAAGGCACGTTAGATGGGGCAATATAACCCGTGAGAAGACAAGTGTGGCATGACATATTCACGGGGTGGTGTTACAGTGCACATGGGCTAGAGAGTGTCATAGCATATGCACTAGCTAGTGGAATACAACACAGAGGTGTGTGGCACTCAGCAGGCAATGGTGGGTGTAACACAGCATTGGGCTCTGCCAGGAGCGCGCTGTGACTCTCAAGTGATGTTCGTCCCCTTTCCAGAGAGTAAAATAAAAAGTATTACACATCCGGCAGTGGATATGTGTTTTATTAATCGTGAGGGGGGTTTCTTGCATAGTTTTGGTCGAATTTTTGTCGAATCCCCTTTGAATGGCTTGGTGTGCATGTGTATTAAATGTGCCCGTCAATAGCTACCCATGTTTGTATAAATAAACGACAAGGGTGTCTACCGGAATTAGGCACGGTAGGGCATCAGACATGTAAGAGCTTCAATAGTGGTGTAAATACAGTCCACGTGGATTAATTGTATGCATAGTCGCCTTTTAATGAATATCACGCAAATCGTCATGATGATAGGTACGTACGGTTTGTCCAGCATGTCCTAGGTGTGTCTATAAATATATTTTTTTTTTAAATAATAAAAAACAGTGGCCGGCCCTGGGGATTGAGGTCAAAAAAATATAATTAGGAGACAGGCCCTGGGGGATGGGGTCATCAGGGCCAATAAATTAGAATAAGAAGGGGAACCACACAGCCCCCCTTCTTACAAAATAAAATACATAAAAGACTGGCATCGTGCCGGAGGCGACGCCCCCTCCTTGCAGCACTCTGCAAACGCGCCCCCTGGCGAGTTGTAAGTTGGGGAATTAATTCCTCTTCAATACTGAGGGTCCCTGAGGGCCAACTAGCCCAACAGGCATCTCCAGTATGCGCCAGGGAGCTGCGCTGCAGACAGGTGTTCTGAGGCCAAGCCCCTTTTTACACCTCTCTGCAACGCAGCTCTGTGGCGCTTACTGGAGGTACCTAGTGGTCTAGATTGACTCTAGGGACCCTTAGGATTCAAGGGGACTTAATCTCTCAACTTAGAACAGCCACCGGGTGCGTTTACACAGTGGTGAAGGGAGGGGACGGGGCCTGAGGTGACGTGTGCAAACACGCACTATGGCACGTTTTAAATTGGGGATATAATTTCCCTTCACTACTGAGGGCCCCTGGGGGCTAACTAGCCCACCAAGTGCTTCCAGTAAGCGCCACTGTGCTGCATTGCAGAGAGGTGGTCCAGGCCGTGCCACTTTTTACACCTCTCTGCAACGCAGCTCTGTGGCACTTACTGGAGGTACCTAGTGGGCTAGTTGGACCCTAGGGACCCTCAGGATTCAAATGAACTTAATCTCCCAACTAAAAATGGACACAGGGCGTGTTTACACAGTGGTGAAGGGAGGGGACGGGGCCTGAGTTAACGTGTGCAAAAACGCTCTGTGGCCTGTTTTAAGAGGTAGTTTTAATCCCCCTGCCCTATTATATACTAGGGGCTTACAGAGGAGGTCATGCTAATCACAGGGGGACCCCAACGCATAATGTTCCCTAATGTATGTAGGTGTTTTCACTGTATTCTAAGTGTCTTTTAACATAGCACTGGCTCCAGGACTGGTTAGTCAGACTCAGTTACCACCAGTATCCGTCTGAAAAAGTTGAGGGTACAGGATGATTTTGCAACAAGGCTTCTTTCTGCTCTTCTTTTGTTCTTTCTGCACGTTATCCTTCTTCCTGCACTTTTCTTCGTCTTTGAGGACTTCTGTTGCTTCTTTCTGCACTTCTTTTTTTTCTTTCTGTGCATTTTTTCTTCTTTCTTCACATGTCCTATCTCTGTAGGCATAGTTAGAAATTAGCATTTAAAAAACCTTTGAAATTCACAGAAAAAACCATAGGTTTCAGGCACGTTATAGTTAGGAATT
This sequence comes from Triturus cristatus, assembly GCF_964204655.1. Taxonomy (NCBI): domain Eukaryota; kingdom Metazoa; phylum Chordata; class Amphibia; order Caudata; family Salamandridae; genus Triturus; species Triturus cristatus. The sequence continues at coordinate 995,145,654 of NC_140580.1, forward strand.
AGCATTTAAAAAACCTCAGAAATTCACTGAAAAAACCATAGGTTTCAGGGGTGTTATAGTTAGCTGGACTTTTCACTTGTACAAAACCATTGAAATTCCCCCGTTATAGTTAGTTCAGCTAACTATAACTCGCGCGCCCGCAATGCACTGCTGATGACGTCACATATTACATCACTCATGACATGGTCAGTGACATCACTCATGACATCACTGATGACATCTCAAATGACATCACTGATGTAATATGTGACGTCATCAGCAGTGCATTGCGGGCGCGCGAGTTATAGTTAGCTGAACTAACTATAACGGGGGAATTTCAATGGTTTTGTACAAGTGAAAAGTCCAGCTAACTATAACACCCCTGAAACCTATGGTTTTTTCAGTGAATTTCTGAGGTTTTTTAAATGCCAATTCCTAACTATAACGTGCCTGAAACCTATGGTTTTTTCTGTGAATATATATATATATATATATATATATATATATATATATATATATATATATATATATATATATATATATATATATATACACACATATATATTATCTACTGGCGGTCGCCAGTAGATAGTTATAGTTGGGACCGAGTTCCCATAGGAAATCTGAAAAGTCTATTTTGAATAACTTTGGCGCCGGTTGTAAAATCCTCGCGAAATTTTCATAACTAATGGGGCGCTCCGCTCAGCTCCTACCCTGAAAGTCTCGGGGTGATTCGTCAAGCGGGGGCTGAGAAAAAAGGGGGGTCCCAAAACGCGTTTTCCCCATGCATTTTCCCATAGGACCTTTAGTTGAAGGTACAGCCCGAACGGCTGAACAGAATTACTTGAAATTTGGCAAAGAGGTAGTCCTCAGGTCAGGGATGTGCCTTTTGCATATATGGTGTCAATCTGCTCAGTAGTTTCTGAGAAAATTGCAGTTAAAAGTACATAAATATCTATATGCGCGCACCGTGCGCGCACCGTGCCGTGCGCGAGCGTAATTCTGATTGGTGGTTAGATGTCAGTCAACATTCGAATCGGTCGAAATCAGGAAGTGTCGGACGCCATTTTGTGTGTGGCAGTGAAAAACAAAGGTGGAGAACGTGAAAAGGGGGCAGGGTAGAGAGTTCCTGACCCCCTAGCCTTTGTCAGGGGGTCCCTGAAGGACCCCGAAGGGTGAAATTTTTTTTTCGTGCGCGCACCGTGAAAAACCCTTAAAAAAAAAAACATTTTAAACGAGCCATTCCATATTACAGGATACAGTCAATCTATAACTATATACATAGGTAGTTTATTGTAAAATAAATATATAAAAAATATAATAATACATACATAAATTAGCATTTAAAAAACCTTACAAATTCACTAAAAAAAACATAGGTTTCACACACGTTATAGTTAGAAATTAGCATTTAAAAAACCTTGCAAATTCACTGAAAAAACTATAGGTTTCACACACGTTATAGTTAGGAATTAGCATTTTAAAAACCTTGCAAATTCACTGAAAAAACCATAGGTTTCACACGTTATAGTTAGCTGGACATTTCACTCGTAAAAAACCATTGAAATTCCCCCGTTATAGTTCAGCTAAATATAACTCGCGCGGCCGCAATCCACTGCTGATGATGTTACATATTACATCACTGTATTCACTAAGATACTGTTAATAAGTCAGTTATACAATTCATTTTACAAAAAAAAAACATCCATTTAGACACTTATTTACCCATTTATTGTTCCATTAACCTTTAGATATACATATATAAAAAATATTTATTTTTCAGAAAGACACATATTCACTGGATGATGTCATCAGTGATGTAATCAGTGATGTCATTTGAGATGTCATGAGTGATGTCATGAGTGATGTCACTGACCATGTCATGAGTGATGTAATATGTGACGTCATCAGCAGTGGATTGCGGTCGCGCGAGTTATATTTAGCTGAACTAACTATAATGGGGGAATTTCAATGGTTTTTTACGAGCGAAATGTCCAGCTAACTATAACATGTGTGAAACCTATGTTTTTTTCAGTGAATTTATATATATATATCTATATATGCACACACACACTCTATTTCATTCACCTTTCCAATATCTTTCTATGTTATTGTTCACAGGCCTCCAGGCCTCGTATATTGTTTTTTGGGAGGATTCTAGATTAATCTCACCCAAATTCCATATAGTAAAGCTTTCACTGCCTTCCGTTGTTAGGCTGTATCAATCTTGACTATTATCAGACCCATACCCACAAGGGATCGATTGCATCTATTCAGATCAAGCTTCTCAAGTATATCAAGAAGTGCTTATTTTGGGAGGTAGATTTTGGGAGGTAGATCAAATTTGATGACTCACCAATGCTGGGACGACTCTTGCCACTGCTTGCCAAAAGCATCTAAGCATCTAAGGACCCCACATCTCCGTACCATATATATTAACTGCCCATGGAGAGAAGTGTGGCTCAATGGTTAGAGCGGCAGACCCTGATGCAGAGGTCTGGTCCGGGACCAGGGTTCAATTCCCCGCCTCGGCGGGTCTTGGGCTCAAAATTCCACGGACCTGATAATTCTCGCCTCGGTGCCTATTCCAATCATGGAGTCCCACTCTGCAACTCTGGGCAATAGCTTGCTTAATCTCCACAACGGCCCCCACAACGCTAAGGATGCCTGGCCTCCACCTTGGGGGTGCCCAGAAGTGGACACCTCACAGTGAAAGCCAGGATGGGTTCCACAGCGGTATTCGTACACGCGCCTTGCGGGTGAGTAGTGCGCTATACAAGTATCAATTTACTACTCTTACCTAGCATCTAAAACATGTAGGAGAGAAGCCACTTCCCATGTGCCACAGCCTAGTCCTAGTGAAGTACATGTGACTGAGGAAATTAAACTGAATAAGGCTGGAGAGGGCTGGGACTGTGATTTCTCTGGGGGTCAACAGGGCTATCTGTCCCGCTTTGTCCAGGAGAGGACTATGTTCTGTTTCTCAAGCCTGCCTGAGTGCAGAAAATGCATCATGTTTTATTAACACATGAAATGTTTTTTATTGCCCTCTTATATATTGTGGGAAATTCCTACTGAAGTGATGTGAACGACTTCAAGTAACTGAGTATAACTACATCCCCCAAGTTAGAAAAGTCCACTGTGTGTCTGCCCCCGAAGGCCTTCAGAGCCATGACCTGGTGCAGGTTTCAGAGCCATGACCTGGTGCAGGAATGTCCCAATCCAAAGCGGGGTCTCCCTGAATAGTTTGTTTATCCACTCCACCATGTGCAGGGAATCCTTCCAGGTCCCCAGTACTGCCTTGGTGTCACTTTACATAAAATGTAACACCCCCAACTTCTTGGGGATGTGGGCCCCTGGGGCACGAGAAGGATTGGATACAGTGTGCCACTGTCGACTAAACAGCTCAGGAAGGGGCAGGGGGGAGTACAGAGGGTCGCGGCTGGATACGGGATGGAGACTGGCAATTGGCCCCTGACAAAAACTCCAGGCAGAGAGACAATGGATCGTTGGAAATCGGGTGCACATCTCAAACACCCCCAGCTGCTCTGCATACTATGATAATATCCATGAGGCCCTAGTTGACAGATAGGAACACCCAGCTTAAAGGGAGAGACTTAATACTCTGCAGCCTGCCGACGGGAGGGAAAAGAGATAGCTGGTGGCATGGAGGGCCAAGAGAGCACCTTGGGTGCATGCAAGAGGTTGCCCCGAAAAAGCAGACTAAAGGGAGCCTGGAATACTCACAGCTGGCGGACGCTACTGAGACATACCTCGCCCTTGTATGACGGCTTGCATGACACTAGTCCAGCTATTTAGAACAAGCATTTGCAATGGAATAGGTCTCGCATTTACGCGAGTTTAAGCAATTGGCATTGTAAATGACAATGCCTTTTATTTATGCTTTTAAAACGAAAACAAAAATGAAAGGCATTGTCATTTGCAATGTCAATAGCTCAAACTCGCGTAAATGCAAGACCTATTGCATTGCAAATGCTTGTTGTAAAACAGCTTCCTGACCTGCACGAGTTTTATACAGCAACGGCGTGTCCCTTGTACTTGATTAATATACGTTTATGCTGAAATTAACCCCAATCTGTCTGTTTTGCGATGTGATGAGTAAAGACTTACTTTGTCTCTTATTCCATATAGACTTGTTTCTGGTCAGAGCCCAAAAAAACGGAAACGATTTTTTCAATTAAGAAATTAACAACTGCACCAGTTGCACTGGCCTTGTGCCAAGGTTGCCCGGGAGGCCGCGCAGTGGCCCCTCAATAGGGCGGCCGCCTTAGTGCCACAGGAAGGCACTGGAGTCGGCCTCCTAGTTTCCCTGGGCCGGGGTCCAGGGAAGACTTCCGGCCGTCCACTTCCGGCGAGGGGAGGGGGAGGGACAGGGGTACATATACTGTTCCCCGCCCACTGAGCAGCCTCTTGGGTTCTGCCGTCTTGCCTTGTCGCTTCGCACGCCGCATGATCGCAATTCGTCGCTGCGTCCTCCTAGAGAACGGGGAGTTCGCTTGCTATCCTTCCCGAGGTGCGAGCATCGAGCGCGCTCCCAGGACCGTTGTCGGGCGTACCGGTTAGGCGGCGCGAGGGGGGCCTTAGGATATCGGCGGGCCGCAGTTTGCAATGGGGTGGGGGAGGCGTAAGCCTCGAGCGTGCCCCAGGTGGCCTTTGCGGCCGGACGGCCCGACTTTGTGGCGCGAGGGGGGGCCAAGCAAACCTGAGGCCGTCGGACGTATGATCAGAGACCCTTAGCGGCACGGTGGCCGAATGGTTGATGTCTGGAACCCTTAATCTCTGTTACAGGTTCCATGTCCTCGGTTGTGTCCAGCTGCAAGTTTTGAGCACTGGTGCGCCGTGCTCCCCACACTGTTGTGGCTGGTGGGGGGCGGGGAGAGTCTGCGCCATACGGGGGAAAGGGTTGGCTCCCCCGCCTGCTCCCGGGCAGGGGATGTGCGCGGATATCACGGGTGCCATGTTGGGCGGGGAAGCTGCTATAGTAACGACCATTTACCTTGCCATTTACCTTGCCATGCACCGGTGCAGAGCTTCCCTCGGCGCCACGGCTGCTATGCCTCCGGGCACTGCCGGTAACCTAGTGGGGGGTGGGGGCGTCTAGGCTGCGCGCGCGCGCACAGGTCAGGGCTGTTCCTCGGTGCAGGGCCAGGGAGAGTTTCCTGCGGTCGTGTCTCTCACGTGTAAGGTTGCACGGTATACAGGGAGTTGAATTTTGCCACATGCCCTGCGCTCCTAGCCGCCTGTCGAGTCGCGCTGGCAACGCCCCGCGGCCCGCCCCCCGCAACCTACCCTACTCCAGGAATCCGAGCAGGCTGAGGCGATAAAGAGCAGTAGGCGAAGGTGGGAGATTTCACCCGAGCGGAGATCAAAGTCATCAGAGGACAGGAGCTGGGCGCTGACAGACAGGCATCTGGAGGCTTCAGCGCTACTGCGTTTTGGAGAGGGATCGCACGCCATCCCTCCAGTGATCATCTTGGTCGCCGGGTGCCCCGCACCGCGGCTGGCTGCAGGGCGGCGACGCGCTCCGCGGCCCCCCCCCATTTTTTTGGGTGTTGCACTGTTTTGGGCTGGAGGTGCCGGACCCCATTTTGGCGGGGGGGTGAGGCGGGGGAGCGTCAGCGCATACGTTAGGGTGTGGTGCCAGGCTATGCTGCCGCGCTTGGAGCAGAGAACAGAGGTTCGAGCCCGACTGGGGCGCATCATCTGGTTGCACAACTAACGCTTCAGGCCTGGATCATACACAGAGGTACGATTCTTTAGTGCGCCGAGGCGCAGGCGGCAGTCACGGCCCAGGTCCAAGGTCCAAGCGTAGAGGTGCCCAGGCCCTGTGCTCACAGTATTTCCCCCGTTTTTTCGGGCTGTTTAGGCAGGTTTGGACTAACGTTGTGCATGCGGCAGGCAACAGGCCCCACCTGCGGGCCATGGCGCGACAAGCAGCGGCGCCAGCACCGCGGCGCTGGGGGCCGGGCAGGTTGCACCTTGTGACTGGCTAATTGGGAAGTAGGGCACAGCTGCCAGTTCGGTGATACCAAGGGAATTATTGAATACATCCAGGCAACACGAGCATGTGGGCTAGGGGTCATGCTGGGACGCGGGTGCAGCTGCTCATCCTCAGGGGTCGTACAGGATCTAGAGCAGGCATTAGAGACAGCAAGGGGGGTCGCAGTATAGGGTTGGCGGGGCCGGGAGGTCCAACGAGGACCAGTGCATTGGCGGGCGCCTCCTGGCGGGTGACACATGGACGTCTCCTCTGTTCTTAATGTTTCTGTCTCCCCAGCAGGTCAAGATCGTTGGTTGTCTTGGGCTTCTGTTGTGCAGACGGTCCATCCCAGACACTGGTACCCCTCCCGCGTCTTGGACAAGTACGGAGTATAGGTATGAGTATATTGCGGGGGAGGAGGTTCTTTCCAGGCACAAGTCAGGGAATTAAGGTGGTAGGGGGACTGTCTTCCCGCTAGGCCGTCGGGGAGGGGAGGCAGATGTACAGGGCCGGCGCAATGTGTGGTGTGCGAAGAATAAGTAACCTTACTGTTTCCCATCACAGATCCCACCGAGGACCGATAGAGCGCCGGGACCTATCCTGCTAGATTTAGGAGTGTAAGTTTGTTTGAGCTGGCAGGAACTGAAGGGACATCAAGAGTACTTGAGCGTGTCCATGGGCAAAGAATAAGTATACAGTGTGGGGGGCATTGCATGCTAATGTTTGCTTCATTTCCACTACAGATTCTTGGAAGCACATTGGACCGACATCTTCAGGCGCACTAGCTCAGAGTCAAGTATAGTAAGTAAAAGCGCCGGCCGTGCGTCGCAGAAGGGACAGCTGAGGACTGTAAGGTGTGCCTGTTCAAGTTGGTTTAGGCTGCATCTCATGACGGTTTCTCTTTCAGACTGAGGCGACCCGAGCTCGAGGGATGGATAGCCAGGGATCCCCTTTGCTGTTCACGATGATGTCCCAAGTAGAGGAAAAACAAGGCACCCCCCAGGACATACAGCTAGCAGCCATCATTAAACTTGCCAAGTCTAAGGGTTTGGCCTGGGCTGCTGACCTATTGAAGGCCAGCAACCCCGATGATTCAGGGGTCATTTCTGGTGGCTCTCCCACTGAGCAGGAGCCTATTGAGGAGGCAGGCCCGTCCCGGTCCAAGCGGATTCGCAGGGCTACAGTGAAAGACTTTCCGGCAGACGCACCGCCACCTAAGAGCCGGGCGGCGCCTACTCCCAGAGGGGCATAGTTGCCCGTCCCCCAGCCTGTGACCCAAGGAACAGTCCCCCCCACGATCGGCGGCCCATCGCATGCGAATTTCGCTACCACGGAGGACTTAGGTAAGCTCCATGACACTCTAAAGAGCTTCTTGGAGGAGGTCAGATCTGGCCTCCTGAGGGCAGGAGCAACCGGGGGAGCCACACCTGCCAACAGTTTGGGGGGGGATTTGACTTCGGCAGCAAGTGTATGGGCTCTCCAAGGAAGAGGCACTCAGGCACCAGAGTTGCCTTACCTTGGGGGTTCCTCCCGCAGGGGCACAGGCAAGAGCATTGACGTTGTAGCCACGGGGCAAGTTGAGGCCTCCGGGCCAGTCGCCGAGACGGTCGCGGCCCCAGGGGTAGGTCTTGCACTGGTGAGGGGGGTAAGGCAGCAGTTGGTGGGGGGATACGCTGTCAGCGCAACCAACAGCCAGCATCGCCTAGACGGTAACTAGCCTCCCCTCTGTCGATCCTCCCATCACACCTCAGCTAGGGATAACAACTACTGCAGTGGCAGTTCAGTCGCCAACAGGGAAAAAGGCGGTCTCCCACGCACCACTATTGTCAGGTCACAGCTCTTTGTCATGGGAAGTGCCTCTGGCGGTGAAAGAATTTGTATGGAGGTGTGAATTCTTGGACATCTTTTCTCTGCTCTTGTTGGGTCAACAGGGCCAAGACGCCTGGAGGGTTGGGGGGAAAGAGGAGGACAAGAAAATCAGGTTCCAACAATGGCCGGAGAAGTCCATTGACACCTGGCTAGCGGCCTTCTCCATCCTTCAGTCCGTTATCCTGGAAAAATTCCCCGAGCAAGGGCAAGCGCTTGTACTTTACCAAAGGTTGATTCATATAGAGGCACAGAAGTTTTGGGGGGGGGGGGTGCGGGGGCTAAGGGTCTGGTTTCTAGGAACTCGTTGGGATGGACGGATGTAGGTGACCATGCCTGTATTTTGATAGCATGGCTAATGCCTAAATAAGGACTGGGTTTTAATCCCTAAATAAGGGTAATGCGAATTGTGCCTATATAAGGACATGATTTAGGAAAACCTATATACGTACATCTAAATCGAAACACAACACCCACTCCACTAACGAATGATTGATAGTACTAAATGCTAAACATTAAAATGCTAAACATTAAAATTGAGCACCACATGTTGCTAAAAAACATTTGTAAAAGCATACTAAAATACTTTTGCTGGACATGAAACGCAAAGGTGCTGTACATGTTAAGCAATGTTTCATACTAAGCATATATTTACAGTGGAAGTTAAATGAATGAAACATATATATATATATTCACTGAAAAAACCATAGGTTTCACACATGTTATAGTTAGCGGAAATTTTACTGATAAAAAACCAATGAAATTCCCCCGTTATAGTTAGTGCAGGCAACTATAACTCACGCGACCGCAATCCTCTGCTGATGCTAATACTGTATTTAGACACTTTTTTGCCCATGTCTTCTTCCATACATTTTTAGCTATACATATATTACAAATATTTTTTTTTCATAAAGACACATATGTCATCAGCAGAAGATTGCGGTCGCGTGAGTTATAGTTGCCTGCACTAACTATAACGGGGGAATTTCATTGGTTTTTTATCAGTAAAATTTCCGCTAACTATAACATGTGTGAAACCTATGGTTTTTTCAGTGAATTTGCAAGTTTTTTTAAATGCTAATTCCTAACTATAACGTGTGTGAAACCTATGGTTTTTTCAGTGAATTTGTACGGTTTTTTAAATGCTAAGTTACTTTACGCCATTCGTGGCGTGCGCGCCCACTTAATGCAGTTCGTTCCTTGCGCGCACGGTGCGCTTCGCGCACCGTGCGCGCACAGTGAGCACGCGGTGCGCTTCGCGCACCGCGCGCCCACTTTACGCAGTTAGTGCCGTGCACCGCGTGCCCACGTTACGCTAGATGGGCCATGTACCATCTAGCCATGGGCCATGTACGCACGATGCGCTTCGCGCACCGTGCGCACATGGAGGACATATGATGCACTTCGTTTTGAAAGGTAATATTTTAATTTTTCGTATATGTTATAAGCCATGCACAAATGGTGCCCTTCGGGCACCATTTGCACACGGGGTGGAGAGAGTGTGGATAATTTTTTTTTTTATTATTATTTTTTTTAATATTTTAGTTTAACTCATCGAAATAAAAATAAGCCATGCACAATTGGTGCCCTTCGGGCACTAATTGCACACGGGGTGGGGAGAGTGTGGATAATTTTTTTTAAAAAAAATTTTTTACCGTACGCGTACGGTAAGCGTAATCGGCGAAATTAGCGAAAAAATAAAAATTCCGTTTTTGGCCTTGGGGGATCTTTGGGGACTCCCTCAACATTGCTATGTGTGTGGGAGCTGTCTAAACAGCCCCGTTACATGTTTTTGTGCTTTATATTTTAAACATCACTCTCAGTGCGAGAGAGAAAATGGCGGCCGCCGCTTCCTGGTTTCGGCCGATTCGAATGTTTACTAAGATCTAAGAGCCAATCAGAATCGCGCTCGCGCACGCCACCGTACACGTACGGTAAGCGTACCGTAAGCGCACCGTAAGCTGGCTCAGATATATATATTGATTTAAAGGCTATTTTCTCAGAATCTACTGAACAGATTTACACCAAACCTACAAAAGGCACTTCCTTGACCTGAGGACTACCTCTCTGCCAAATTTCTAGTAATTCTGTTCAGCCGTTCGGGCTGTAGCCCTGTCTAAAGGTCCTATGGAAAAATGCATGGGAAAAACGCGTTTTGGGACCCCCCTTTTATCTCAGCCCCCGCTTGACGAATCCCCCCGAGACTTTCAGGGTAGGAGCGGAGCGTAGCGCCCCACCTATTTTGAAAAATTCGCGAGGATTCGTCGACCGGCGCCAAAGTTATTCAAAATAGAATGTTGCGGATTTCCTATGGAAACGTGGTCCTAACTATAACTACCTACTGGCGACCGCCAGTAGGTAATATATATATATTATATATATATATATATATATATATATATATATATATATATATATATGATGAAATGGTTCATAATCACAGAAGAAAAGATCAAAACCATTTCATGTCATGTTACATAAATGAAATTGTTGTGAATAAAAGGTGATAATGTGTCCCTGGAAGTGTTCAAAGAAGTCTGTTCTCTATGAATAGTTCTACTTTAAGCATATTACTTTGCCATAAAAAGAAAAATTAAAATTTAGAGAAAACAAAATTGTATGAAAAAAGTTCCAAGGTGTGTCTTTGTTTTGAAAAATGAAGGCCAGATTCATAGCTTTCCTGGTACACTGTGAGCCGAATCAAAAGTCAGTGTAAGGGGCTGGTGAAAACAAGAAATCCTCTATTCCTGTAGACAAAAGATCGTCTACCGATGTCGGTGATAGTTGGAATACCTCGTTTAGAAGATTAACTGCACATATATGTGAAGCATTGCCAGTAGCAATGTTCTTTTCCGATGTTACCTGTGTGCCCGTTGATCCATCTTGTACCTCAGCAGTAGCATGTTGCGTCTGTGAGATCTCAACAAATGCCGTCATCAGGATTGGTAGCCTCTGGGGACAACACAGAGCATGGGCCGTTATCGGGTCCAGCAGAGTATCGATATCCGTTGGCATAACTGATGGGAGTGTTAGACAGACGTCTAGCACGCATTCTTCACCGTAAAGAAAGCAGTGTAGAACAGTTACGATGCAATCTTGCCAGATTGGTCTGAATGGCAGAAACCATGTGGTATTTAATTCTCGTAGACGAGGTAAGCCCAAAAGTTGTACTATGCGCTCACGACACTTCCTTTCCAGGAGAGCTTTCTCCAAGGTGCTGGGAGTGACGCTGGTGGATTGGCTTGCCATAGCGTAGTAGTAGGAATAAAAACAGGATTCCTGCAACGAGTGCTAGAATTAGCGGCAGACCACCAAACACCGAGTGCACAAAGTTTGGAATGATTCCGAGGACTGCTTGGAAAGGTGTTAACAGTCCTGAACATATGGTCTTTAAAATACATGCACAATACCGCTCGTATCAGACATGTTTAAGATACGTCCCAACATTTCTGTGAAATGTGTAGGGCAGTTTGTACGTAACAGAGCCTGTATCTCAGCCGAAGTCCTTGCAATTTGTAGATCATAGGTTTCTTTGGCCAAGGTCAAAGGCACGGTTTGTTGCAAAAGAATGGCTTTCATTCTGCTTAAAGTATCAATTCGTATAGAAGAGTTGTTCAGTGAAGGCAATAAAGGCGACTCCCTGACTGTGTCTATTTGGGGGAACAAAACCTGCATACAGCAAGTGACCCTGGAGCCAACCGTTACCAGATATGGGATGCCTGGCAACATGTCACAGCAGCTCTGATCATTCAACATGAGGAAACTCCCATTTGAAAGTTGGCCAAAAGTTGGATTAATCACAGCAACTGGTGAACCTTGCAGGTGGCAGGATAAATTTGCAGTAGAACCGCTACAGGCTCCGTGTAAACTAATATCCCGACGTATGAGCGAACCGCTCAGTGCATTTTCACAGTGTGTACTGCTAAGAAACACTTCACGCCCCCCACTCCAACATCTGTGTGTGTAAGGTAAATCCCAGGATGTCTTGATGTATTCTTTACCCAACCTTTCATATTTGCCTGCTTGCATTTGTTTGAGGCAATACTGAAAATGGAAAGTTGTAACAGGCAGAGTTATTTTGCCATGAATTATCCATTCTGTAGCTGTTTTTTCTGCAACCGTTAATGGCAATTTATCCAGTTTTTCAATGCTCAGCATTGTATACTTTGCTCGCCTTTGTGCCAGTTCGATCTGTTTATCCGTGAGATTGTATTCTGAAAACAGAGATGACGTGTTGATGAAACGCCAAGACACATAGCCTGCACGCAAGTTTTGTAGCGTCCAGCCTAATAACAGAATAGAACGTAATTGAGACTGGCCTTGTTGCAGCAGGACCAAATCTTGTTCCACAATGTCTATAGCAGAGGATACAATGTTGCCCCATGAATATATCCTGGATGACAGTCGTTAACCCATTGTCTACCACAGCGAGAGATTTCTCTAAATTAATACGATCAATTTCTCATATTCTTTCTGCGGCGTCTACTTGGGTAACCTTCCATATTTCATTATAAGCAGCATAGATGCCGGCATATATGAAACGTTTTTGACGTGGTTTTCTTGGACCTAGCAAGAAATCCCTAAGGTCTGCGTCTGTAACCAATCAAGGCATAATTTTCCTACACTGTATGTTGTTACTAACCCTGGATGCTGTCTTTCAACATAACGTGGGTCTGGCCTATTGATTGCAAAACCCTGTATTCTGTTCAGGAATCTTTCTTGACAGATGTTTGTGTCTGTGGGCCAGAGCAACCATTTTTCCCATTCAGGATCTGATCTGTTTTGTAAAATAGTATGTACGTCGACCTCCCCCTGTGTAGTGCTATTACTTGCAGGTGTAGGTATTGGCGGTGTGTTCATGTCTTTGATCTTGGCTAACCCAAGGCAAGATGTTTGTTGGACAGTGTCATTCAAAAACATTATTTGCTGTGGGATGATGCGGGCTCTAAACAAAGCTTCTATGCCCCGCACTTGCCAATCTTTTGTACCCCAGACAGATTGTGCTTTTCCAAAGGGTGGTGATAGGGTAAAAGGTGATGGGCAATTCATTGTGACATGCTTATTATGTTCTGTGTTGGAAATGCAAATAAAAATATTTTTTAAAAAAAATTAAAAAAATTGTGTCTTTCCAAAAGTCGAAACCCTGTCTAGACAGTTGGGCAATAAAGGCTGCAGAATAAATCTGTTTTGTATTAGTTAACATATTTTTCTTTCCAGTTTTGTTCATATTTTTTAAGAAAAATGTTTCCAGATTGATGTATTGTACCCTGAAAAACATGGATACTTCATTGCAAACGTTTTTGAGCTATCCCTTGGTGGTGTAGGACAACGTTGCCATTGTTTATACATAAATACATTTCTAGGTGTTACAGATCTATGCAAGAAATGATGACCATAGTGGTTGTAACTATAAAGCTGTTCATAGTCTGTTGAACCCTCTAAGTATTCATGGTTAGAGAATGCAGCAGACCTTTCTAGATCAGACATCATGTTATTAACAGTCTCAAAGTCCCAATCATCAGAATAGGTACTGGAGGTAATAAAGTCACTTAATGAAATTTTAAATAAGTGTGGAACCTTCAAAAGTTCAGACGGGCCGAATATATTATAATCCGTTTTGTCCCAAACTATACCATCTTGTATAGGAACGGCTGTGATGTTCACTGCTGACAAGTCTCTTGCTTCACGATGGGATGATTTGTGTGGTTTCAAAAGTAAGTTCACATTTTTAATTTCTGTGTCCAAGTGAATATATCTTCTATTTATCAGCATGCTCAGAGTCATTACTAAAGCTAGCCAAAGCAGAAAGAAAAGTATTCCAGAAATAATCCATAGTTCAATCCATGGTGAAACCAGATAAGTCTTTTTCAGGAGATGAAAAATGTCTTGTGCTCGTTCTTTGAACGTTCTGTTGGCTGGCATCGTTTCAGGTTCACTTTGATCTTCAGAAAACATATCTAAGTTAATGAAATATCCAGAGGCAGTTCTGTCAATGGTTGAAATTGCATCAGGATTCGTTGAAATCGCTGGCACCAGTTGATCACGTGTTACGTTGGTGTAAACAGGTGTATCAGGACAAACTGTTATTTGGGTTTCAAGAGGAACGAGTTCAATAGCATTGTTGCTTAGTCCTTCATTTCTTACTGGTGATGAGTCTTTCAGTTTGAACCTCTTGGATAGCAGCTAGAGGAGTGCGTCTGCTACTTGGTCAGAGTCCACAAGGCCTACTGCTTAGTATTGGCCACATAGTGTGGTTTGATGAGGTCGATCGACACAAATCTTTTCTCCTTTATTCCAGCAAGGGGCGGCAGAAGTACTGTTCTTGTTCAGTGGATGGCTAGGACAGGTACTGGTTGTCTGTAAGAAGGCCCAAATTCCTTCTTGTCCGCGATCTTCTCTCTGACTAGATCCCCAAGCTTTGGGATCCAGACAGGCCTTGCTGGGACGGCTGGAATTTCTCCAGTGGTAGTTAGCTTCAGGAACACGTTGCTTTGTTTCGATCTTAGTTCATTTAAGTCCTGTAAAACAGCCAAACGATCTTTGATATCAAATTGTTTATTTTCCACCACTGTGCCTTTACATTCGAGATCAGGAACCCACATTCTTGTCCCAAATAGCACTTCATATGGAGTGACCCCCCCCTAGAGAACTTCTTGGCAAATTAATGAGCCTTGGACCCCATAAAGATGTTTGACCCACCCATCACCCGAACCTAATACCCTAGCTGTTATAGACTGCTTTATGTCCCGGTTTTTCCTTTCCACAACAGAATTTCCCTCAGGATGAAACGGAGAGGAGTACCGCAATGCAACGCCCAAACTGGCCATGACTTCTTTGTAAGCTCAAGAGCTAAACGCAGGGCCCTGGTCAGAATGTAGCATGCCAATTGTGTATGTGCCAATAAAGACTCACAAATCTTTTATAACAGTTCGAACGTTAGCTGAGTGCTGAGGCCACATCCATAGGATCCTTGAACAAGAATCCACTGCGACCTTGATATATTTATAGTTTCCATCCCTTTGCAAGGGACCGCAGTGATCCAGGTAAACACAAGCTAATGGTTTATCTGAAATTACCAGGGGTGTCTGCGCAGGACGTTTAACTGTAGAGACATTCATCTATTGGCATATTTCACATTCCAAAACATAGTTTTTGGTCTGTTTCTTAATGCCGGGCCACCAATATCTTTGTTTTAATAACGATACTGTGGCAGAAACACCTGAATGGGCAGAGGCTATCCCTTCATGTGCTACTAAGATTAGTCCTAATCTACGTTCCATGTCCAATGAATTCCCTGCAACGTGAACGCCATCACGTTGATGACTCAGCATGTACATCACGTGAGTGTTTTGTAGTCCGTTTCGCAACTGAACCACTTGTTCCCAAAGCGTTTTATGCTGGTTTGTGCCACCTTTTGCATCTTTGAAACCATTTTGAAGCCAATTCTGTAAATATTCATTGTACTATTGAACACAGTAAAAAGAATTGCACACTATAAGTGTGGGGAATTCACAATCCGTATTTTCAAGTGCCAATTTGAATGCTTGTAGCTCAGCTTGCTGACCTGTACAATCTCCTAGAGATTGTGTTTTAGTGACCATTGGTCGGAATTTACTATCGCGCATGCGACCTTTAGCGATTGCGCAAGCTGCACTGTAAGCTGGCTTACTCCCTGTAGCGGGTTGTGCTGATCCGTCAGTATAAATTATAAATTCGTAATGATCAAGAGGGAGAATCTCAATAGACCGAGTACATTCATGTTCATATTGCAGGAATGCTTGTGTTTTTAAATAAGCATCAAAAATGTATTCAACATCCGTTGCAGCAAAAGAATTAACCCATTGTATCCATCTTGGATGTAAAGCTTTTGCATTTGGAATGCTCGCTTTTGTAACTGCCTCTAAGGCTGGCACCAGAGTTACGACAATAATGTGTTTCCCCTGAGCTAAAGCTCTTTCTTTTGCTACAGCGGTTTGAACTGCTTTTTTCTGTCGAAGTGAAGCGCATTTCCGCTTGTGTATACAAATGTGATTTGTATGCAATTGGTACTTTTTCACCTTCATTAAAAGTTAAGTAGGTGAATCCGTACTGACCCGAAATTATTCGGATTCCTAAATTGCATGTAATTACGCGTGTTTTTAAGTGATTTGTTGCTAACATGTCAGCTTGAAGTGATCGCAGGATATCTGTGTGTTCCTGTGTCCAATTGTTTATTTTGAAATCAGGTTTGATTAATTTGTAGAGAGGTTTAACCCTTTCTGCGTAGTTTAAAATGTAAGTTCTTCCAAAATTCTGGAAACCTAGAATAGACTAAGTTTTTCAACGTTTTTGAAGGTTGGAGCAGCGCACACTTTTCTAAAAAAGTAGCTGCCAGGCTTTTGCCTTCACTTGAAAGCGCATATCCTAGGAAAAGGACATTGAGAAGGGCAATTCTGGATTTTTGAAAGTTGAATTTTTAGCCCTCAGAGGCGATGCCCAGTATAATGGTGTTCACCCTGTTCAAGTGCCTATCCAGGTCATCGTCTGTCAGATAGATATCATCGACATATGACAATGCCTCTTCATCATAAATTTGTAGTAACTCTGTTACCCTTGCTGAGAATAACCCCAGGCTGTTCTTGAACCCTTGTGGGAGTCGACAAAAGTGATGCTGAGTCCCCATTATTGAGAAAGCTGTGAAGTACCTACTTTCAGGTGCTATGTTTTGACAAAAGAAACCATTTGAAATGTCTAATGTGGTTTTATATTTTTTACGCACAATGTTATTCATTAATGCTGTACTGTGTGCATTTTGCACATTAAATGTTTTAGAACAAGTGTTCAGGTGTCTGTAATCCAAAACTAGACAATATGTAGTGTCTGGTTTGGAAACAAAGGATTGTTCATTGATGAAGTGCATGTTTCAATCACCCCTTGGTATTCAAGTTGATCTAAGATCTCCCTGACCTGTTTTTTAGCTTCTTGCTTAATTGGGACTGCCTTTGTGCAGTAGGTTGATTTTTTAACTGTATCTTGTGGTGAGGTGAGTCCTCATCCTATCCTACAAGATTTTTGTATAATGCAGGGTCCTTGGCAACTGCCCATTTCCTGGCATATGTATATTTTAGGTGTATTGGAACATGGTTGGAGAAGGCTGGCATAATGATGTATTCGCCATGTGGGCACTCCCTGATAAATTCTGGTGCCAGTCCTGTTCTGCTAGAAGTATATCATAACCCCTTGAAAGTTTCTCCCAAAAGAGTGCTCTCACTTTTCTTGGTATGTCTCCCTCCATCAGGAGTGTTATTTCATATAACCTTTGTGGAGTACTAACCCTGGTGTCTACAGTCTCAACTGTGATGTACTCATACAAGTCCACTATCTCCAGAAGCTCCTTCAGGTTCTGGCGAGCTATTGTTACTTCTGCTGCCCTGTCCAGCATTGTCTAAGCCCATTCTCCGTTCTTGAGTTGTGTTCTCAGAATTCTCGGCATGACTGATCTTCAGACCTGCTACCTTCTTAGTGAATTGAGGTTTTGGTTTGTTTTTCTTAATATGTTGATCGTCTTTGGACTTCACGCGTTCTTCTTTGTGATCGGACCGTCCTCTTCTTTCGGATGTCTGTGACAATATCTGAAAGGTACGAGAGGAGCGTGTATCAGTATCCTGATATCTGTCAAGTTTTCTCAAATTATCCTTATTCCTGAGGTTATGCCTCCTTTCAGAGGGCTCCTTTTGAGGGGACCTACCTCGGGATTGAGAACGTTTCTCTTTTGAATGTTGTTTGTCATTTTCCCACTTCTTTTTAGAAGATGTAGGATTATTTTTAATAGAGTCCTTTTCAGGACCTTCAGACAGTTTGTGGTTTCAACTGTGTAATTCTATAAATTCTTGTAGTTGAGTGAGTAATTCCTCGTCTGACATTGCTTCAATGTCAGGATGAGGTGTGTAACCGGCTAAAATCGGCCATGTTGCTCCTGGTCTACCTAGTGGACCGAGCCTGGTAATGTGATCGTAATGTTTTAGGGTGCCTTTAAACCAGAGATTATGCTCCTGGTATGTGAGTGGAATTTCAACATCCTCGAAAGGAATATTTTCTTCAGGTGGTTCATCTTCTTTATAGAAGTGAAACAATTTTGTTACTGGATTTGATTCTGGAAATACTATCCATGAATAGAATACCTCTGTCTGAAAAGATTCATGTGCCTCTATCACGAAAACTGCTCTACCACCTCTAACGCACAGATAGTGTCTTGGTAGCATTACCCAACAAGAGCCACACCTCTCTTACCATATTTCTGCACCTGACTAGACCATTCCCTCCATGGATGTGTCACGAAGGGGTAAGCGACAATAGGACACTGGTATCCAAGGGCTAGTGAGACATATGACCTGTTCTGACATTATTACTCATAGTTGCTGGTGATTTGTCCTGCTCCAGAAAGTAGCGTAGGGATGGAGTCATGAAAAAGCATCCATTTACAGATCCTTGTTTAAACTGACTACCTGCGCCAGTACGCAATAGTGGAAGTACTGTTACTACACTGCTGGCCTAAAATACGAACATTCCAGCATATATGGGGTTTTATGTATAAATCATATGCACAGCTTGTCTTTATCCTGGGATTCATTACATATATCTGTCAGTGCGAATATTCTACTCGCGACCCTGAATTAAGACTTCAGCATGGAGGAAGGGGTGAGCGGTCTAGCTAATATTCAGCCTGCAGCACGTCGCCGGCCGCGTACATCGCCGACCTGACGACACGTACGGATGGAGACAGGTCGTTTTATCGTCCTTCGCCGATCAGCTCAGAGCAGCAACACGGCGCTGGGAGAGACGACTAGTCGGTGACAGCTTACCTTGACAAAGTAAGTCCGGGGGATGTGGGGTCAAGCCTGCGGAAAAACATGGAATAGACAGACCAGGTCTCCTTCTAACAAGGGGGATCTCATTACACACTACATTCATCTTCCTTTGGAATCCTCTCAGGCTGCCGATCGGAGACACATCCGATCGCTTGAAAAAGTATTTATTACTCATTACTGAAAACAACCATTTCTCTTTTTTATCTCCACCATTACAGCGTGTGACTATAGGGAGCAGTCCTTGCTCCCCCACCAGTTCAAGCATTGTTTTTGAATAAACTTGGTAAGGTATGTCGGGGGAATGATTGGGTCGCTGCACTAAGTAAGATGACCCTCTATTTGAATGCACTTAAAGAGCGTCATTAAAACGCTCCAATGGGATGACTGGCCTTTCACACTGGGGGGAGGGGGGGGGGGCTTTCTTAACTTTAGCACCTATTGGGTCGCAGCATTGATCTAGAGGGACAAAACCACTTCTCTTCACTCCTGGTTGTACGTTTTTTAATTATATGTATCACTGAAGGCACTTAATTTAGTATGTTGATGTATGTAACTTTCTCATCACTTGCAGGATACTGACTGGGAGTAAGTTACTCTATAAGTGAGCATTTACTCGGATTGTGACCACGCTCTACTCCACAAGGAAGGAGGTAGGTAGAGGGAGCTTGAGAAACAGCTACCACATCCGAGGAAGGTAACATATGTTCAAATAACCCACTCCCAACTGGGAGAGGTAGTGGCAAAAAAAATTAATACAGTGCTATTTTGAGGCCCTGTACCTGGAATGAATACACTTTAAATCCTTTAACGAGGATCCAATGGAGAACAAATCTAGTGCCAGCAGCCGTGCTAATTTCAGCTCCAATAAAGTATACTAAAGTTGCTCCAGTTAAAAAAAACTTGTTCATGGATCTTGAGATCGAGCTGGAGGCCAGCCACAAGGCAAGTTACCACCTGTCCAAACCCCTGGCACTCGGAGCCCCCCTTGATGCCCTTGACTAAATATCTTGGGGTACAAAGCGCACTTTGAAAAAATTTGAATGATCAAAGCAGACAGGTCGCATTAATATTTCAGTAACGAATAATAGAATAAGACTTCAGTTCTGTTTTTTGATTTATAGAACTAGGACCTTTACTAAGAGGGACATCCAATGGTATTCATACTGTGCCACTAAAGGTGACATTTTTGGACTGGTGCAAGACGAACCAAAGTGAAAACATTTGGCATGAATGCAGACTAGAAATCTGGCAGTGTTATTCCCATGACCTGCTGAGCAGCTTCCGGGAAATCAAAGACTATGGATTCTAGAGGGATTATACTTGCAACACTGAAACCTAAAGGAACTGACAGTAGAGCACCACCAGGAGTGGAGCCTGCGGCTTTATTTAACTCAACCTGGGAAACCTAACCCACCGCGGACATGCAAAGGATTGACAGATTGATATCTCTTTCTCAAGAGGTGTAGGTGGTGGTGCATGGCTGTTCTTACTTCGTGGAGCTATTTCTCTGGTTAATTCCAATAACAAACAAGACTCCTCCATGCTACCTAGTAAAGTGACCCCTAGCAGTTGGCGTTCAACTTCTTACAGAGAGAAGTGGCATTCAGCCATTCGAAATCAAGCAACAACAGGTGTATGATAGGCTTATATGTATGGTGCTGCACTTAATGGATCAGTGTGTGTGTGTGTGTGTGTGTGTGTGTGTGTCTACCCTTCGCTGACCCATTCGTGGTAAAGAATTGGAGATTGCAATTATTTCCCATGTACAATGAATTCCCAGTAAATGCAGTTCATAAGCTTGTGTTGATTAAGTCTCTTCTCTTTGTACACAGTCCAGAACCACCAGACTCTTGGGCGAGTACCCAGATCAGGACGGGCTACTGAAACTCAGGAGGACCCAACTGACAAGTGTGGAACTGGGCGGATGACACCCAGTGGCTCCCCGTGCTGGGACCACCAAAGACCCTGCTAACTGGGCCCTTCCATGCCCTATCCAGACCCACCCGAGGAAAGGCCTGTCTTTGGCAGCAGGACAGCCTGGATAAGAAGGAGCTGGGACCATGAGGGCACCCTGGCTCCTTTCGATGGAGATGCCATGCCCTCAAAGTCAGTGTGAACTGCTTTGAGGGGTAGGCAGAGAAACCGGCCTGCTCGGGCTTCTACGTATGTACCCCCAGCATAAAGCAGAGTTGATTTGATGGTGTGGGAGAACCAGGCTCTTTCCTCGGTGCCTCCCACCAAGGCAAGGGGGGCCCTAGCCTGCTGGAATGCTCTGGGCTGCTTCCTAAGCTGGGGACGCTCAACGTGCAGGGTTTGAACCTTGGTTTCCACTGGCCATGGTTGGTGCTGGATGGCTAATATGTAGGTAGGGCAAACTTCCCTTGTTGCCAGGTACCTGGTGGCCTAGTCTCATGTGGCTAGGCTGGGGTTTCAAGGATGGCTGGTGGTGGAACTGCATGTCTCCATTGCCATAGGAGCCTCTTGCTTGCCTGCCTCCCATGGCGGCAGGCTGAGGCTCCCGGGCCGAGCACCTGGCAACACTCTGTAAATCGTGGGGACTGACTTCTATAGTGAAAGCCTGAGCGGGGCTGGGCTGTCACACCACGCAGACAGTGGATGCGTGGAGCTGTTTTCCTCCAGCCTCTCCTGCTGGTGGGCAAACATTGCGAATGTTGCCTGTGACTTTAGGTGGTGGATCACTCGATTGTCATGCATCGATGAAGAATGCAGCTAGCAGGAATTGCAGAACACATTGATCAGCGACACTTCAAACACATCTTGCGGCCCCAGGTTCCTCCTGGAAGCTGGGGTGCGTGAACGTAAATTATTCTGGAGCTTTCCCTGTGTATGGCTAGGGCTGCCACAGGGGGGCTCTGATTTCCCCATCACAGGGCCCCTCAGTTCCACTGTGAAGGTATGCTACTGGCGTGCCTGGCCATCCCCACCTTGGTGGCGAGGAAGTTTACCTGGTCTGCCCCGGGCCTGAATAACCCAGGTGGCTGGCTGCATGCTACATGTGGCTGTCTTTAGTGCCCCATGGAAGCCTGTGCGCACTACTTTGGGCACCAACTTTTCTGGCTGGGGCACTGAAATGAGTCCTTCTCCACGATTCAGCATCCAACTATGACCGCAGATCAGAGATTGGGTAGGATTTGGAGTGGCAGCTGTCTCTCCGGTCCTGGGGAGTGTGTTACAGCCCCCTGGTAGCAGCTTTGCCATGTCTGCTGGGTCGAGGGAAATTAACCGCCTCTGTGGAATGCCACAGCAATCTGGATGTGCCTAGGCAGGGAAGGGCGACAGGGCCCCTTGCTCCCAACACGATTGTCGCCTGTGGTCAGTGCATCCAAACTGTGTCATGTTGCCGGATGGGGAGGCCCATCCTAGGCACCATGGGCTGATGGCGGTTTTGGTTACCCACTGACTCATCTTCAAACACGCGACTCGGAGGGCCAATCAAAAACCTTTGGCACAAGGATGGTGAGGGCCAGCATACCTCGGCTGAGGTGAGATTGCACAGCAGCCTCATAGCAGACGCACCACCGGCCTGTCTCACCTGCTCTGTCAGGAAGGTGGAGCATGAGCGTGTGTTATAGGATCCGTAAGATGATGGACTATACCTGGGCAAGGCAAACCCAGAGGAAACTCTGGTGGAGGGCCGGTGAGTTCCTGTTATGCAAATCGGTTGTCCAACCTGGTTAAAGAGGTGAATAATCAAACCAAATGGTAGCAGGTTGCCTTTAAAGTTTCCATCAGGATAGCTGGAGCTCAGAAACCATAGTTTCATGTTGTCAAGCGTCTTAGGGCCAAAATGATCTCAACCTTCAAATGGGCAAGGAGCTCGGCTCGCTGGATATTCTCATCAAGCTAAATATGGGTATGTGCCGGGCTATTGCTTATTTGATTCAATCAGTACCACAAGTCCTATTTCCAAGCTTATATCTACCTAGACTGACATACACTTAAAATTGTTGGTCACATGCATAAATTAACCACCACTGTGTGCCCATATTTTGCATGCCAATTGGTAATTGGTAAGCCGGCCATCAAATGAGAGTGCCAAGTGGGGGAATTTTAGTAAACAGAACAGGTGGTGGGCAAAGAAGACTGTTGAGATTTACTCTAGTCTGACAATGTGAAGAGACATGTGAGGTCTAGGATAAATGGGAGGCCTATGGGCTGCTGGTGAAATATCACTATACACCTTTTCATTTATTTGGTGAGCTGAGCCAATCAGGCTCTTGCTTCAAGTGCCATGCGCCAGCTGGGCGCGACCTGATGCAGGTACAGTGGCAGGTGGGGAGTTTGACTGACACAGTGCACCCACAAAACAAAAATGCAGGTGTCCTAAGACAAGGTTAGGGGGGACAGAAACCTCCAGCGGAGCAGAAGAGCAAAAGCTTGATTGATTTTCAGTATGAATACAGACGATGAAAGAAGGTCCTGATGATCAAGTAGACTTTTTGTGTTTCAAGCAGGAGCTGTCAGGAAAATAACAAAAAGGATAACTTGCTTGTAACCCAAGATTTCATAGTCATCACTTTTTGATCCTTTAATCTTGGCTCTCCCAATCATTGTAAAGTAGAATTCACCAAGCTTTAGATTGTTCATCACTATAGGTAACATGAGCGGGGTTTATCCCATTACGAGACACATTCGTTTTAAGCTACTGATGATGTGTTGCTGCAATAGTTATCCTGCTCAGCACAGGAGGAATCACATGTTCAGACATTTGGAGAATCTGCTCAGCTAAGGAAGCTACCATCTCTGAAATTATGACTGAACATCTCTAAGTCAAAATCCCCCCTAAACCCTAATGATTCAGCAGTGCTGTGGAGCCTTGTTTGGCCTGGAATAGATGGCCTCTGGGCTAGTGCATAGAGCCAGTAGCTTGGTTACCAGAGCATGTACAGAAGGGTTCTGCCTTCATCGTCCTTAATGCACCGCAAGCTTGTGGGACACCCAATACCAAATGATCTGTAGACAACCTGATTCTGTGCCTGGGTTTTGTAAGTAGCAGAGCAGCAAACTAGCTGCGATCTACTGAAAGTCATCCTCTGAGTCAAGCTTTTATCTCCACATGTGGGTGTCCATGCCCCCTGGGGTTCCACTGCTGTCAGCCAGGTGGTAAGGACGGGATGCAAGCCTGTGAGAGGCTGCCTACACCACAGGCATGCCCCCCCTCCGGCCCTGCGCTACCGGGTGCAGGGACGTGGGTCATGAACCCTCATAGGTCATCAGGATGACCAGACGGCTGGAGCAGGCACCAGCAGAGTCGCCTGGAGGCAAGAAGCCAATGGTTGGCACTAGAAAGGAACTTCCTGAGCCCTGGTCTCGTCATCAGCGGCCGTCCCGGCACTCTGGTTGTCAGACTATCCTAAGCTATCTGGTTGCCGGGTTGGCTGACCAAATGTCAGGTAAGTGGCTGGCCAGACAGATGACCAGCAGACTGGCCAGAGCAGATGACTTGGGTCTCCATCAGGTTCTGTGAACTCCCACTTTGTGAGGACTGAATATTCCATGAAAAACAACTTCACAGGCAGGTGCAATGGGAGACGCTAGGGCATGGGGGGCTTAACCCTCTGTAGTTCCCCAGGCTCAGGTACCAGGAAGGTGGAAGGCAACGACATGGGGCACTTTTCGCCGATGGACTGGGGCTACAGTCCCTACCCAGAATATGGTGGCTGCAGACTGGGGAGTACTTGTGTCCCTCTGGGGTGTGCAGCAGAGACTGGGCAGATGTCAAGGCATGGTGGTGTCGGACAGAGGAAGAGTCTGGGTATCCTGCAAGCGAACAGCTACAGTAACCGCCTGTGAGTTGTGGGCAAAGCCATGGCTTTTGCCTGGGATGTCCAGTCCAAAAAAGCTCGTAGTGCCAACCAGAACAGCCTGCCCGGGATAGGGTGGCCCTCAACCTACAAGGGTGTTCCAGGTTTCAAGTTGTCCACCACTTTGCTTGTCATCTTCCTGTTGGGAAAAATATCACCATTGACGCTTCATTCTTAATGCGATCCAGCTAAGGAACAAGTGTGGGGGTGCCAACTCAGTGAACCACATCACCAGACAAGCAGGCCTAATTTGAATTACGCCCAGGCGTATTTATCTTTAATGTCTAGTCGACAGTTGATATGTTTTGTAGTGGCTTGGCCCGTGAAAACACAAATTTGCTACATCAGATTTAACTTTTTAGTAGAATGAGGAGTATCATTCCTTGGGACATGAGATCACTTTCAAAACACTCATCAATCTTAAACATTTTTCAATATTCAAATAAAGTTGAGGACACCAACATGTAGTCCAATAAGGCTACTTCTGTATATGAAATCTATGCACAATATGCTCGATTAACCAAATGCTCATTTAAAATTTAGAAAAGTAATTCCTTCAAGATACACAAAAAAATCACCCCGCAGTTTGTCAATATTCTGTTCAGCTGACTGAGCTGATGGAATATTCCAAAACGCATTCTGCCGGGGGGAGGAGCCAAGATGGCGACCGGGACGGCAGCGTAGACTCCCGGCTCCGTGAACCTCCGCATCCCGCACGGATATCCTGCCTGAGATCCTCAACCTGTGCTACGTGGTCGTGTTTCTGAAGGAGAGGGGCTCCCGACTGTGTGACTCCGAGGTTTCTAGCAGTGCTATCGCCGGAGAAAACTGCATCTGAACCTTGCGGCCTGTGCGGCCCTGGAGCCGGGACATCGAGTGGACGCCGTGGCCGGGTGGCAGTGCGACAACAGCGGCTGGTGGTGACTGGGTGGAGTCGGCCCACCGGAGCGGTGCCAAACTCGGCCTACATTTCGGCGTGGTCACTTCTACTGCCCAGTGTAGCTGACCGAGTGCATGACCGGGGGTGCAAATCTTAGATCCTCCGGTGGCTGCCCCTGCCTTGCTGGTGAGCTGCCCGGCCGCCGTCCGTATCCTGCCCCTATCATTGCGGGCCGCCCCCGGATTTCTACGGGAGCTGGTCCGTGGTGGGGACGACTGTTGCCCGTGACCACGGATAGTTTTTTGCCTGCCCCCGGAACCCGGTCACCCGCGACGTGGACATCGCGACGCTTGTCCCGGGGTCCCGGCCCCGGTGAGGGTCGGGCATACTTGGCGGCCATCTTGGGTCGATGAAGCCTACCATCCTGTCCACTGGGCCGCAGCGGGCCTGTGAGCGTACGATTTTTGGGAGTGTGGCGGCGAGATCACAGAGAGCTGAGCTGGGGTACGGCGACCTCCTCGAGGCTCTTGGTACTCTTCACTCCTCCTTGGTTCATGGTTTCGTGATCTTGGGGAGTAAGCTCGATGGTGTGGCGTCGGAGTTGGGGCAGTGGCGGCCCGCCTGTCCGCACGAACACAGAGTCTACCCACACTGCGCGCAGGAGGACGCTGTGGCGGCCACCCCTGAGGTTAGTACACGACTGGACGCCCCGGCCAGTATGCTACAGTGTGTTCGACCTTCTGAGGGCCTGATCTGTCCCGGAGGCGTCGGACCTGAGTGGGATGTGGTGGCCTCATCCCGTGCATGCCCTCCTGCGACCCAGAGACAACTCCAGCAACTAATGTCTGCTTTGGCTGCTTCTGCCTTCCTGAACCTTGCGTGCAGAGCAGATCCTAGGGCAGCACTGGGAAGCCTGTTTCCTCAAGCGGCGGACTGTGTTGATGCTCAGAGACTTCCACCCCACCTGTGTGCGTCGCTTCTCTGTTGTTGTTGGACATTCCTCTGCCTAGGAACATTGGGTATGGTGCTGGGTCGAGGGGTTGGCATGGGCAGAATTCCAAAGAGTGGTCAGGGATGAGGCTGGCCCCTCGGGGGTGGTCGCCTAGTGGACGGGCGGGCTTGGGGTGGTGTGCTCTCCTGACATGGCTACTGGCACAATAGGTGCATAATGCTCCCCATCGTGGTTTGAGAAGATTGTTTTTGTGCTGTTCCTTGTTCACTTTAGGGGAACCTCACCGTGCGGGAGGGAGAAGCCGGGGGTCTGTTATGAAGGCCCTCCTCCAGTTTATAAATACTTTCTCTACCCCCCCGTCTGGTGGGGGTCCTTTCCTACTTCTTTTTCCCTATTCTCCTACATTTCGGGTCTGGTTCCAGGGCGACAGGCACACTGCTGGGGGGGGGGGCCGTACTCATCTGCAGAGGTGCAGGGTGGGGGGTTGGGGGAGGGGATTCTGTATTCTTTCATCTTTTTTTTCCATGGCCTCCTTTTTCTTCTCTGATTCTTTTTGTTTCCTTTTCTGGGATCAGCGTGATACACCTCCTTTTGCTATGCCTCGTTGCCGTTCCATGTGTTCACAACTTCCGGGGTGTTCTTGGGGAGTTCTGGCGGGTGACTGCGGGCGCAACTGTATACTATGTGTTTCCCCATCCTGATGTTCTTGTGTTTGCGCCATTGACCGAATAGATTGCTGTAAATCGCTAACGTTCATTACTCCGCATATCAGTGATTGTTTTTTAAAATTGCTTGTCACCTGATCCTTCTGCCTTGTTTCATCATAAAATGAAAACCTCTTTCTCCTGGTGCCCTACTTACGCTGTTCACAGTATTAGCAGTACGATTTTGCTCCCCGAAGTGCGGCCTGTGTTTATACTTGTTGCTATTGCTCTGATTGCTTAGCGGCCGGCCCTGGGGGGTTGTAGGCCCATACTTGTTCTTATTGAACTGTCAATAAAGGTTTTCAAAAAAAAAAAAAAAAGAAAAAACGCATTCTGCCAGTGATTCTCCTCATTCATCAGTACAGATTATAATACATTTAAATTGAAGTCCCCATTAGTATCGATCGCTTGCCATACAATTGCTTAATAATTTATAGCTCAGCCACTCTAATTTTCTCAACAATATTCTAATGAGCTTGCAACAGGGACTGATACATATACCACTGAGTAAATTTGGGTATGTGCCTGGATTTTGTTTATTTGATGCAATGAATACCGCAATTCCTATGCCCAACCTTATACGGACATACACTTAAAATTGTTGGCCACATGTATAAAGTAACCACTTACTGTGTGTCAATTTTTTGCATGCAAATTGCTAATAAAAAGTGAGCAGCATATCCTGCAAAATAAATAAGTTCATCACAGCAAATATCCTGCAGACAAACGGCAACAAAATATGATGCATATTTAAGAACACCTGACTCTTCTATTAGCCTCTATATTCCATTAAACCAATTTTTTGTGTGAGAGCACATATTCTATCTATTTGGTGACAGTGGAAAATTAGCTTTGCATGTCCGCGAGACCTGCTGAGAGCCATGGTCAAAAGCAATTTCTCTGACGAATTGTCAGAGCAATAGCATTTGCTCCCTACTGTAATGGCACGAGTGATGTTTAGATTTGAACTGCTTGGGTCCCCAATTGCCATAAAGTACTGTAAGAAAATCAAACTCTTATGTATTTTCCAAACCATTATAGTAGAAGTGTGTTTATTTTTCCAAACCCTTAAAGAAGCCTCCTTTCCCTCCCATTAGAATTGACTTAAAGGCCACTATCTCAGTCGTGATGGGAATGCAATAATTTCATAACGTTCCCTCTATTGAGAAAAGCCACGTGGGTCCCTTGTGTCATATATAGGATCCATTATTAAACTTTTGTTGTCATTTTTACCTACAGGGGCTGTTAAAGTAAATGGCTGTGACTTTACCTCTCTTAAAATATCATCCTCTGTTGAGCAGGAAGCTAGTGATTGGTTGTTTATTGGTCCTCGATCTCATTGCTGCTGTTTCTGACCTAATCAGAATTAAGAAGCCAATCTATAATTCGGGCCTTAATCTTCTGTTGGTGCCGCCCTTCGTCTATTTCAATGCACCATACATCTGCCAGAGTACTACCATCAACATGATGGCTGTGTTCTATGGCTCTGAAACAACATACATCGAGTTGCGACATGAATTCCTGAGGTGCGCATGCACGCCCTCAGCCTTGAGATGGCAATCTGATTATGAGTGGCTGCAGCTGAGCTTTTCCTATGTCTATTCAAGTATTAACTTGTACTACAGAATGCAAAGTTTGGTCCCATTTAAAAAGAACAAGCCTGAGGTTGAGAATTACTCTCCATCAAACTCCCTTGGAAATGGTCAGACTCGCTTGCTGCCCTCACTCAAGATGGGGCAGTATTAAATCATTTGCCATTCCGATGATAAATTATGATTTGGTGGTTTGCAAGCTTAAATAGTCCTGGATGATCAGACTGAGACCAAGTTTGATCACTCTGAGATTTTGAGAGATGCGGGTTGAGAACATAGTTAATAAGAAATGTCATGTTTAGCTGGTGCTATTTCAGCTCAACTAAAGTCAGATAATCAAAGGATCAAATATGCCCGCATTATCAGTGGCTTCTTAATTCTGATGTTACCAATAGTTGTTCTCTTATTAAACACACAACCAAAATTTGGGATCTGCTTCACTACCTGCTCTTCCTGTTCAAAACTGTCTGACTCCCTCGTAAGCCCCTGCCATCACCATAAAAATCTTTCCTGGATACAAGATTGCAAGACAGGACAGGATAAACAGATCCAGAGTAGGAATCGCTATCATCTTCAAATAATCAATCCAATGCTCACCCACCTTGGAAACCATCGCAACATGGAACACTTGACATTCAAACTCCTCACTACCAATCTGAGTGGCTTTCTCATCTACTGAACCTCCCCCCCCCCCCCACCAAACCACACACCAACTTCAGCAGCACCATCGTGGACTTTGTCACCCCCTGATCCCAAACTCCAGCACCTTCTTCCTCCTCAGTGGCATTAACTACCATCTGGACCTCATTGATCCCAATAAAAACAACCTCCTCATGTACCTGGCCAACCTTGGAAAGCCCCACAAAGCGTCCGCACAGCTACTGGACCTTATCTTCACCGCCACCGCAAGCAACTTGAACATAGATGGGAGACAAAGTCAGGATGATACTGACAAGAGCATCTATAAATCCGGCCTCAGACGCTACCATCAGCAAATCAGAGCCAGCAAACGCTATGTATTCACCGACCGCATCGAAAGCAGCGCCAAGGAAATCTTTGCCATAGTGAAAGTCTTCACGTCTCTGGCAGCAAGCTCCACCAGCCTAAAGCCTTCTCAGGCCCTGTATATCCAGCTTTCCCTATTCTTTACCATTAAGGTCACCAGCATATATGACAATCGGATCCTTCCACCCTCACAGCCCTCCTACCCATCTCAAACACCATGCAGAGAAACACCCTAACCACCTGCCCCACAATCACCACTAAGAAACTACGACGACCATGCAGCCCATACACTAAGGAGAACCATCATCCTGCACTCACCTAGTCTTCATCAAAGGACTGAAACCAATAGCGCAGCCTTCACCCCAATTCTGAACTACTCAGTCATCACAGCTACCTACCCAGATACCTTGAAACACGACACAGTACATCCCTCCCCAAGAAAAACTTAGCTGGACCGAAGACGTCAGCCATATACCGGCCTATCTCCCAGCTACTTTAACAGACAAAAGTCATGGAAAAGTTGTTAAAGAGATGCCTAGCCACCAACCTCAACGACAACCACCTCCACAATACCACTCAATCCGGATTTAGGCTTAACCACAGAATCAAGCTCTCCCTCACTGTAATCACATACAACATCCAGATGATCATGGACAGAGATGACACCTCAGCCCTCATCCTACTGGACCTTTCTACAGCCTTTGACACAGTCTACTACCCTCATCCTTATCCACAAACTGCACAAAGCCAGCCTCCAAAGACCCTACACATCACTGGATTTGCTCCTTCCTGGCAGGCCGCACCCAGTCGTTCAGCCTGGCCTTCTTCACTTTGGACACCGTCAACTTCATCTGCCGAGTTCCACAAGGAGCCTCACTCAGGTCCACCCTGTTAAAAGCCTCAATGACCCTATTTGATATAATCTTCTGTGCCCACAAAATCAACATTATATCCTATGCTGACTACATCCAGCTCATACTCTCCTTCTCCAATAAGATGCCAAACGCCCGGACCAATTTCTCTGACTACATGATCGTAGTCACCAGATGGATGGAAACCAACTGAGTCAAGCTCAAACAGACAAGACAAAAGTTGCAATCTTCCTCAAAGACATCTCGCTCTGGGACTCCACCTGGTGGCCTGCCAAATGTGGCCCCACATCCCTCCCACAAGCCCATGCAAAGAACCTCAAGAGTAATTATCAACAACCAAATCACCATGACTGGCCAAGTGAAAGTAGTCTCCATCTCCTGTTCCACACACTCAAGGTGCTCAAGAAGATCTTCAAATGTCTCCCCACCAACACTCACAGAACCATCACTCATGCCCTCATCACAAGCCCAATGTACAAAGCCAACACACTCTTCGCCAGAATGAACGCTAATCTGACGAGAAGACTGCAGATCATAAAAAATTCAGTGGTCATGCTCACCCTAAACCTCCCAACCTGGACTCACATCAACCTGTACCCAAAGAGCTCAAATGGCTCCCAATCCAAAACAAGCATTGTTCATACTTCTAATGCACACATACAAAGCCTTACACAACATTGGCTCCACGTATCTCAACAACCGTATAAACTTCCACAAACCAACCAGACACCTCTGCTGAGCAAGACTCCTACTCGAACACACCCTTACACAGAACTAGATCTGGCAGTGATGCTTCTTGTACCTTGCTACTAAAGCCTAAATTTAGGCCACCTCCACAGTTTTTGAATTCCAGATGAAACAGAAAACCTGGGTCTTCATCTAGCCCCCGCACTGATTAAGCCCATACAGCTTCTGCTTCAGAGCAAGCATACCTTCCTGGAATCAGACTGAAAATACCAAAGCCTTTTACCACTGGTGTCCTTGGTCTTAATCTTATTATTGAGCCCAAAATGGAGTACAAGTACACCCCTTAAGCGCCTGTCCTTCAGAATAGCGAAGTAGAGCAGTCCAAGGTTGACTCAGGGAGGTGGTGTGGTTAAGAGACTTGGAACTCAATCAATAATCCCATATACATTAACAAATGAATATCCAGTCAGTGGTTTATGTTAACCCCTTCAGTGCCACGCCCTTTCCCCCTCCTGTGCCGGGCGTTGCACTAGTGGGTGGGGTTCATGACGAGATAGTCTCGTCATGGGCACAGCGCAACCGTGCTCCATGACGAGACTATCTCGTCATGGGCACTGAAGAGGTTAAAAGAGAAAGTACTTTACTATTCACACACAAGAAAATAAGTTACTTACCTGTAACTGTCGTTGTCCAGTATTGGTATCTTTCATAGTGTCACATACTTGAATAATTCCCTGTTGTCGGAGTGGGAGTCCCACGGTACCACAGAATGCAGTATTCAATTATGAAGATAACACATAATGGCTAAAAACATTCACTTTAATAATGTATCCACATCATTTATTAAGAACCAAAGTACAGCCAATCAGACGACAACACTCTCCACAGAGACTTCATTCCCTCAGATTTTCTAGCACAAGTTGGATAAGAGAAGCCCGGAGAATAAGGGGAGCATCTATGGGGAGGAGGGTTATTTGCATGTGGATCTATGAAAGATACTAATACCGGAGAACAACAGTTACAGGTAAGTAACTTATTTTCTTCTCCAGCACTGAATTTTTCATAGATTCACAAGCTTGAATCAGAATAGTTGGCAGTTAAAACACAATCAATAATACAATAATAAAATAGCGGATTATGGGAAATAAATTAAGACATGGCTCACCTTATTGAAACAGATGGTACTTGTCCCATACCCGCATCACTACTTTCACAGGAATCCAGGCAGTAATGCTGTTTGGAAGTGTGTCTGCTGCTCCATGTTGCTGCTGGACATTTGTTCAATAGGTACACCAGCGAAGAGCACTGTGGTAATAGAAACAGCCCTGGTAGAATGAGCTTTTACTTTATTCTTCAATGCCTTTCTGTGACAAAACTGGATAGCTGTTGTGATCCATAGGGGTATATTATGTTTGGAAATTGGAAACCCTTACAAAGGTTTCCATAAGCGACGAATAGCCGGTCTGGTTTTCTTAACTGTTGTGTCCTGTGCAAATAAAACTTGAGACATCTTTCACTGTCCAAGGTATGTAAAGATCTTTCAGCCATACTCTGGGGATTTGTAAAGAATGTCCTTAAGACAATCGACTCATTTCAAGGAAAATCTAAAGGAACCTTTGGTTTAAACTTAGGAATGGTTTCTAGAACCACACTGTTCTGTCTGAATTGCATAAACAGTTATTTAATTGTGAACGCTTGAGTAGCACCAACCCTCCTTGCTGACGTGAGCGCTAGTGAGAGTGCCGTATTCAATGTCAAGAATTTTAAATCTGCTTTGTTAGTGTGCTCAAATGGGGCTTTTATTAGTTGTCCAATTACTATGTTAAGGTACCAAGATGGAGGAGGCATCTTTACAGGAGGAAACGCTCTGAAAAGGCCTTTGAAAAACTGCTTGATCACTCTGCTAGACCATACTGAAGGTGGTTTATCTGACCTTCTAAATCTTGAGATTGGTGCCAGGTGTACTTTAATAGAAGTGTAAGCCACGCCTGATTTTGATAACTGGAGCAGATACAGGAGAAATTGCCCCTGTGGTGCTGAAATGGGATGAACTTTTGCCTCCTGGCACCACAAACAGGCATTTCCATTTAAGCTTGTATGTTTTACTGGTAGCATCAGCTGTGGCCCTTGCAAGGATCTCTGCAATCTTTAGGAATATTCAAGGTCACAAACTCATTGTATTCAGCAGCCAGGCTGACAAGTGTAAGGATTTTGGGTTCGGATGAAGTACTTGGTTGTGGTTCATTGGCAGTAGTGTTGATTTTGGCTCCATTTCAATGTAGGTCTGCTCCGAGAGTAGCAGGAGCTCTGTTAACCAGAACTGTCTGAGCCATCTGGGGGCAATCAGAATTATTCGACAAGGTTTCCTCTTCAATTATCTGAGGAACTTTGGGATCAACAGGATGTGGGGAAAAGCGCACGTGAAGATCCCTGACCATCTGATCAAAAACATATTCCCCCACAACCCTTGCTGTGGATGCCAGCTTGCGTAGAACCAGTCGAAAATGCTGCCCAGAATCTGTTGGCTGAGTTCCCATTCACGACAGCTGTTATTTGTTTTGTTCAACGTGTCGGCTAGGACATTAGTTGTTCCTGGCATGTGTTCCGCCTTTAGTGTTATTTGATGTTGCAGAGCCCACTTCCAAAGTAACTGCGCTGGTTGTAACAGAGCGAGTGACCTTGCACCCTCTTGCTTGTTTATATAATACATGATGGTGGTGGTGTCCATGCAAATTACTACTGATGACCCTGTTATCCCAGTCAGAAAGGATTGTAGAGCCAAAGCTATGGCTATGAGCTCCAGAAAGTTTTTGTCATTTTCATCTCGAGTTGGTTCCACTTTCCGCCGATGGTTAAATCCTGTAGGTGAGCACACCATCCCTCCACAGACGTGTCTGTGGAGATAACAAATTCGGGAATATGATGCAGGAATGTTAATCCTTTGGACAGGTTTGTGTTCTGTATCCACCAAGGATGTTATCACGGTCAGAGTGAACCCAATTACATCGTCAAACAGCCCTTGAATTTGTAACCATTGTTTGTCTAGTTCCTCTTGCAAAGGTCGCATCTGAAGGAAGCAATTTCAAATGAGTGGAATACAAAAGGATATCATCTTGAGAAGTGACTTGTATAGGTGAAGCGAAACGGACTTTCTTTTGAGTAACTTTTGTGCTAACCATTGAATTCATATTTGCTTTTCTTTTGAGATGAATGCCTCATCTTGAGTCATGTCCAGAACCGCTCTCAAGAATATTAAAGTTGTTAAAGGTTTGAGAGAGGATTTTTACTTTTTGACCCCAAGATCCAGGTTGTTAAAAAGTGCAAGACAGGCTGTTGTAGCCTTTGTTGCCTGCTGAGACGTGATTGCATTTATCAACCAATTGATGAGGTATGGGAATACCTATAAACCTTTTTGCCTCAGGTGAGCTGCCAGTCAAAGAGCTACGACAGGGTGTCAATCTCCTCACTTCTTTTTTATCAGAAGGAAACAAGAATTGACCTTGGTATAGATTACCTCTGGGTAACCGTTACTTCTTCTATGGCACCCTTGTTAAGCATGGTTGATATTTCTTGCAGGATCAGCAGCAGCAGATGAGGATTAGGGGGTATTTGGTGGTTTCTTGATGAATTTTAAGGTGTGTCCATATTTTTATTAGGGACCACTGAAGGAGATAATTTAAGATTCGGCCAAGGGAATTACAGGAGATAACCGGCACCACTAAGTCTTCATTGCTTTCTGGCACTGTTCCTTCCTTGAGCAGGTTGCTTCCTTCTGGATGCTTGTTTGGTGTACACCGGTGTAGGGAGGATGTCTGTACTGTTGATGTGGATACAAAGAACAGTATTGATGTTGAAAAGGCTGGTATTGATGCCCAAATTATTGATATCCTTCTCTGTAGGCATTTAGGCCCCTCCCTCTTGCTCCTCGAAATAGCTGCTTCCTCCTTTGTAATGTACCTAATGATCTGGAAGTTTCTGTATCTGTCTTGATAGCTTGCAGAAATCATCCACATGCTTGCCAAATAGTGACTCGCCATCGTATGGCATGCCAAGGATTCTACTTTGTATTTCTGACCTGAATGATGTTGCATTCAGCCATCCCCGTCTCCTAAGAACAGCTGCACCCGCTAGTTTCCTGAATCCAGTTGATGACACGTCCATTGAACAATAAATCATCTCCATGGAGATTCCCTCTCCTTCGTGTAATATTTTCTTAGCTTCTTCTCTTGCATCTTCTGGCAAGAGATCAATGTATGTGGTGATGTCTGACCACATTTGTCTATCATAGCAGCCTAACGAATTGGCCGCTCTAACAGCAGTGACTGCCATAGAGAAGCATTTCCCAATATTGTCCAAGGATTGGCCATCCCCATCCGGAGGCATGGAATGTGAGTATCAGGGTTCTTTGAGCGATGCAAGGTCATTTGTGTTATGACGGAGTCAGGCTTTGGATGGCCAATTAAACATGCCAGTGAATCATCCGGTGCCTTATGCTTCTTATGCAGTGTAGGCAACACTGACAAAACTGTGGCTGGATTCTTCATGGTCTTAATGACTTCCTCCCAAATAAAATCAATAGGAATTGCCCTGACAACTTTCTTTACAGATTCCTTAAAGTCATAAAAGAAACAATTCGACTGCTTCGTCGTTAAGGAAAGTTGGGACTCTTTTATCTGCCCTTTCCATTAGGTTGTGAAAACTGCAAATGCCGTTCGGTGGAGAGCCCACTGGTTGTGCTACTAGCAGAGATGGTTTCGGGATTAGGTAGTTATTCCATTCATTGGGAACTGATCCAGTGTCTGTGATCTCTCCTTCTTCCCTATCCTCATCTGAGGAAGGTGCGTCATCTGCCAGTGGTTCTCCCAAGGTTATAAACAGTGCCCGTGTTGGCGTTGTAGGTGCAGTAAGAATACACGGTGTGCGCGTAATAGGGATCTGAATATGTGCCGACTGCACTGGTCTTTCTGGCTGAAATGGAGAAGTAACCGGTACAGGCAAGTGACATTTGTACTGAATCATCACGGAACTCCTGGTGACCATAACGCAGATACCGGTCTCTGTAACGCTCGTAGTCTTCTGTATATTGACGCTACCTGGAAGGATCTGTAAGGATAATATTGCTCCTCATGATACTTATCATCATCATCATCCTCTTGACATTTTACATGCAGGTCAGACGGACTATGTGCTTCCTCAAAAGGACCTTCGTCCTCCGATTCCTCATCATCAAGGAGATGAACTGGTAGAAAAGGGAAACTTCACTGTGGGATGTGTGTGCAGGTTATATTATCTCTGAAGACGTGTTCTCCTTTGTGAAGAGTGCCATTGACGACGACAGTGGCAACAGCTTCATCGTTGGAGATGTTTTTTACGTCGATGAGGCCTTTGGCTGCGGTACCCTCGTTGATGGTGTTTTCGCTGTCGATAGCTTTGTCAACGACGCCTTGGTCGACGGGGCCATCATCAATGTTGGATGCTATTGGCACAAGGAAATGATCAGTGATGGTGCCACACATGTAAAGGTCGAAGTTGTAGTTACTGTCAACGCCATCGTGGATGTCAATGATGGTCATCCACGATTAAAATTCAAAGTGCAATTTTGAGGCCGTCTTGCGAGATTTCGCTGTTGACAGTAGAGAGTATGACTTTTTTTTAAATGCAAATCTGCATTTAATGAATTAGTAGTAGGGGGCATGGCCAAACCTGCAACTAAAATGGCCGCTCGGCTCTGAAGCTCCATCCGGCCCTCCAGCAATATGGCGTGTTCCTGCTGCCAGCGCCAGCACCGCGAGGCAAGCACTGTGTGACAGACGCCTGAAGCGATGCTGCACCCTCTGGTGAAAGAGCAGAGCTGCTAGGTGCACGGGGATGGCCGCTCTGGCCCTGCAACACGTCTCCCCCTCCACTGGTGCAGCTCCCGTCTCCTGACCCGATGCCTGAGGCCTAAATCTACTCGGAGCGGCCCCGGCCGCCGCCCCCCCCCCCAACGGAATAAACCACCTGCAGCCCCTTTACAATATGACCGCTTGCGGGAGATACATTTATACCGGCGTAACGACGGGGTCAGTCACGGCTGCGGGGACAGCGGGGGGAGGGTCGCGCAACGAAACAACACGCGCCTCACCAACTCCAGCCGGGGACGTTATTCTGCTCATGCCTGCTGCCTGGTGTGGGGTGCTGTAATCAAACAGGGGGTTAAGGAGCATGGAGCCCCTTGGGACACCACTAATTTGAAACTCGATGCATATGATCGGCGCTGCGGGCCGACAAGCAACATTTTCCGCATCACTGACGACCGACCCGCATGGTGATATCCTCTCTTATTAGCCTACCAGCGAAAACGTCATTGCCCTATACTATATTGCCTATATATAAAGGCGCCTAGTCCCCTGCTGCCGGTGGGTGACTGCTTTATATTTGAGGTCACAGCAACTGAGACACGGCCAGCGGAGCTGAAGTGTGCCCCCCCCCCCTCTTTACTGTGTAGTCAGGCACTTGAAGTGGGGTGTTTCATCCAGCTTAATTGCCACAGTATGCTCACGGACCGACCACTGGTCCTTTTGACTCATCACTTAGGGGCTTGAGGTGGTAGACTGTTCCACCACACGCTGCGGAAGGAGGACAGTTCACCCTGGAAACACCCACTGAGACCTAGCGGGTAGCGACAGTTCCACTTTTTGCGGCATGGGCCACAAGGACCCTAAACAAAGAACGCTCCCTTTCGGAAAAATTGCAGACACCACCCCAGAGCAAACTTCCATCATGGCGGAATCTGCGCAAGGCCTAGTGCTAGGTGACGGTTTCACGGACACTGCACACTCACTACTCCAAGAGATGCGAGCGGGCTTTAAGTCGCTAGACAGCCGCTTTGATTCCCTCGACAACACCATCGCCAGCCTTGGCGCCAAAGTTCAAGCGCATGATAGAAGGTTGGATGTGGCAGAGGCTCGCATCTCTGACATTGAAGATGGAACGGCACAGTCAACCAAACGCCTGGAGCGAGTGGAGCGTATTTTAAAAGAAGTGGCCATTAAAAATGAGGACTTGGAAGCGCGCATTTGCAGAAATAACGTGCGCATTCTAGGCGTCCCCGAGACAACTCACACCGGGCGCATGGATCTGTTCATTGAAAATATGCTGTTGGGTTTGTTCGGCAAGGAGGCTTACACCCCTGGCTTTGTCATAGAGAGGGCGCATAGATCACTAGGTCCTCGCCCCAACCCCGGCCTTCCTCCAAGGCCCATTGTAGCACGTGTCATGAACTTCCGGGACAGGTGACTCGCCATCGTATGGCATGCCAAGGATTCTACTTTGTATTTCTGACCTGAATGATGTTGCCTTCAGCCATCCCCGTCTCCTAAGAACAGCTGCACCCGCTAGTTTCCTGAATCCAGTTGATGACATGTCCATTGAACAATAAATCATCTCCATGGAGATTCCCTCTCCTTCGTGTAATATTTTCTTAGCTTCTTCTCTTGCATCTTCTGGCAAGAGATCAATGTATGTGGTGATGTCTGACCACATTTGTCTATCATAGCAGCCTAACGAATTGGCCGCTCTAACAGCAGTGACTGCCATAGAGAAGCATTTCCCAATATTGTCCAAGGATTGGCCATCCCCATCCGGAGGCATGGAATGTGGATATCAGGGTTCTTTGCGCGATCCAAGGTCATTTGTGTTATGACGGAGTCAGGCTTTGGATGGCCAATTAAACATGCCAGTGAATCATCCAGTGCCTTATGCTTCTTATGCAGTCTAGGCAACACTGCCAAAACTGTGGCTGGATTCTTCATGGTCTTAATGACTTCCTCCCAAATAAAATCAATAGGAATTGCCCTGACCACTTTCTTTACAGATTCCTTAAAGTCATAAAAGAAACCATTCGACATCTTCGTCGTTAAGGGAAGTTGGAATCTTTTATCTGCCCTTTCCATTAGGTTGTGAAAACTGCAAATGCCGTTCGGTGGAGAGTCCACTGGTTGTGCTACTAGCCGAGATGGTTTCGGGATTAGGTAGTTATTCCATTCATTGGGAACTGATCTAGTGTCCGTGATCTCTCCTTCCTCCCTATCCTCATCTGAGGAAGGTGCATCATCTGCCAGTGGTTCTCCAAGGTTATAAACAGTGCCCGTGTTGGCGTTGTAGGTGCAGTAAGAATACACGGTGTGCGCGTAATAGGGATCTGAATATGTGCCGACTGCACTGGTCTTTCTGGCTGAAATGGAGAAGTAACCGGTACAGGCAAGTGACATTTGTACTGAATCATCACGGAACTCCTGGTGACCA
The DNA here is from genome assembly GCF_964204655.1 of Triturus cristatus. Taxonomy (NCBI): domain Eukaryota; kingdom Metazoa; phylum Chordata; class Amphibia; order Caudata; family Salamandridae; genus Triturus; species Triturus cristatus. Next base: position 995,185,150 of record NC_140580.1, read on the forward strand.
TAACGCAGATACCGGTCTCTGTAACGCTCGTAGTCTTCTGTATATTGACGCTACCTGGAAGGATCTGTAAGGATAATATTGCTCCTCATGATACTTATCATCATCATCATCCTCTTGACATTTTACATGCAGGTCAGACGGACTATGTGCTTCCTCAAAAGGACCTTCGTCCTCCGATTCCTCATCATCAAGGAGATGAACTGGTAGAAAAGGAAAACTTCACTGTGGGATGTGTGTGCAGGTTATATTATCTCTGAAGACGTTTTCTCCTTTGTGAAGAGTGCCATTGACGACGAAAGTGGCAACAGCTTCATCGTTGGAGATGTTTTTTACGTCGATGAGACCTTTGGCTGCGGTACCCTCGTTGATGGTGTTTTCGCTGTCGATATCTTTGTCAACGACGCCTTGGTCGACGGGGCCATCATCAATGTTGGATGCTATTGGCAACAAGGAAATGATCAGCGATGGTGCCACACATGTAAAGGTCGAAGTTGTAGTTACTGTCAACGCCATCGTGGATGTCAATGATGGTCATCCACGATTAAAATTCACAGTGCAATTTTGAGGCCGTCTTGCGAGATTTCGCTGTTGACAGTAGAGAGTATGACTTTTTTTTAAATGCAAATCTGCATTTAATGAATTAGTAGTAGGGGGCGTGGCCAAACCTGCAACTAAAATGGCCGCTCGGCTCTGAAGCTCCATCCGGCCCTCCAGCAATATGCGTGTTCCTGCTGCCAGCACCGCGAGGCGAGCACTGTGTGACAGACGCCTGAAGCGATGCTGCACCCTCCGGTGAAAGAGCGGAGCCGCTAGGTGCACGGGGATGGCCGTTCTGGCCCTGCAACACGTCTCCCCCTCCACTGGTGCAGCTCCCGTCTCCTGACCCGATGCCTGAGGCCTAAATCTACTCGGAGCAGCACCGGCAGCAACAGACTCTGGTGAGTGCCGCCGCCCCCTACACCCCCCCACGGAATAAACCACCCGCAGCCCCTTTACAATATGACCGCTTGCCGGGAGATACATCTATATCAGCATAGCGACGGGGTCCAGTCACGGCTGCAGGGACTGCGGGGGGAGGGGCGCGCAACAAAACAACACGCGCCTCACCAACTCCAGCCGGGGACGTTATTCTGCTCATGCCTGCTGCCTGATGTGGAGTGCTGTAATCAAACAGGGGGTTAAGGAGCATGGAGCCCCTTGGGACACCACTAATTTGAAACTCGATGCCTATGATCGGCGCTGCGGGCCGACAAGCAATATTTTCCGCATCACTGATGACCGACCCGCATGGTGATAGCCTCTCTTAGTAGCCTACCAGCAAAAACGTCATTGCGCTATACTATATTGCCTATATATAAAGGCGCCTAGTCCCCTGCTGCCGGTGGGTGACTGCTTTATATTTGAGGTCACAGCAACTGAGACACGGCCAGCGGAGCTGAAGTGTGCCCCCCCACTCTTTACTGTGTAGTCAGGCACTTGAAATGGGGTGTTTCATCCAGCTTAATTGCCACAGCATGCTCACGGACCGACCACTGGCCCTTTTGACTCATCGCATAGGGGCTTGAGGTGGTAGACTGTTCCACCACACGCTGCGGAAGGAGGACAGTTCACCCTGGAAACACCCACTGAGACCTAGCGGGTAGCGACAGTTCTACTTTTTGCGGCATGGGCCGCAAGGACCCTAAACAGAGAACGCTCCCTTTCGGAAAAATTGCAGACACCACCCCAGAGCAAACTTCCATCATGGCGGAATCTGCGCAAGGCCCAGTGCTAGGTGACGGATCCACGGACACTGCACACTCACTACTCCAAGAGATGCGAGCGGGCTTTAAGTCGCTAGACAGCCGCTTTGATTCCCTCGACAACACCATCGCCAGCCTTGGCGCCAAAGTTCAAGCGCATGATAGAAGGTTGGATGTGGCAGAGGCTTGCATCTCTGACATTGAAGATGGAACGGCACAGTCAACCAAACGCCTGGAGCGAGTGGAGCGCATTTTAAAAGAAGTGGCCATTAAAAATGAGGACTTGGAAGCGCGCATTTGCAGAAATAACGTGCGCATTCTAGGCGTCCCCGAGACAACTCACACCGGGCGCATGGATCTGTTCATTGAAAATATGCTGTTGGGTTTGTTCGGCAAGGAGGTTTACACCCCTGGCTTTGTCATAGAGAGGGCGCATAGATCACTAGGCCCTCGCCCCAACCCCGGCCTTCCTCCAAGGCCCATTTTAGCACGTGTCATGAACTTCCGGGAAAGGGACAAAATTCTCTGCCTGGCGCGAGAAAAGGGAGATGTGGACTGGCAAGGCGCCAAACTGTCCTTCTATCCAGACTTTACCGCCATGGTACAAGATGCTAGGCGGAAATTCAACGGTGTCAAGGCCGCCCTGAGAAACCTGGGTCTATGTTATGGTATGCTGTATCCTGCCAGGCTGAAAGCTGATGTAGATGGCAGGGCCCACATATTTGATAACCCGTCGGAGGTGCAGGAGTTTTGCCGTGTATACAAACAGAAGAACATTCCTACGAGCGGGGCTGGTCAAGATCTTCTCCCCTGCACAGCGGCTCAGATGCAAGTGCGGAACTGTTCTGGAGTGCTGGCACGGGATGATCAGACTATTTTATATTACATGATCTTTTGTTTCACTCTGCAGGAACACGTTACATAATTTTGTTTTGCTATTACAGTTCGCTGGAGACTGGCCGGGGCGTTGCTGCCCCCCATGGTGTATCCTTTGTGTATGGTTCGGTCCACCTTGGGGTACTGTTTATTGGGAACGTCATTTCTGTGTAAAGATATTTGGCTTACATTTGGGGTATGACCCTTCCCCTGTTGGAGATTCGGCTGGGTGGGGGTGGTGGGTGGGTAATTTCATTAACAAGTCAGTCCTTGTCATATGGTTGCAGCATTCCAGATCAATCACTGATGTTCGTAGTCGACTGTCTACACTTCCAGAAACATTACACCAGCTAGATGACCAAGTTTGGTAATGTAGAGGGTCCATCGAACCTCACTCTGCTCTCATGGAATGTGAGGGGCTTGAATAACACTCGAAAACGAAGACAGGTCATTCATTATTTAATAAGACACAAGGTAGATGTTGCTTTTATACAAGAAACTCACCTCCCCAAGAATGACAAGGCGCACTTTGGGTATAGCTGGGGGGCAAATAGATATTTTGCAAACTATAGTAACTACGCCAGGAGGACAGCCATTTTAATACGCAGTGCAGTTCCATTCTGCTTAACTTCCTGTCAACAAGACTGCGAGGGATGCTATTTGACAGTATCTGGGACCCTGTTTGGTAGGAAAGTTACATTATTATGCATATATGCCCCCAATGTGGATACCCCAGAATTTTTCCATGCTCTGTCCTCACAGCTCAACAAACTTGACCCACAGACATTGATATTTGGCAGGGATTAGAACATACTGCTCGATCCTGTCACGGACAGTACCTCTGGGGCACAAGACACTAAACCTCGAGCTCGGCACGCACTCAAGGAGCTTTGCGATTGGTTCTCCCTATCAGACGTATGGCGTAAACGGAACCCAAACACGACAGAATACACACACTATTCAGGACAATACAACACGTGGACGAGGATCGATTTTTGGCTGCTCTCGCCTGATATATATGACTGGTGCTCGCAGGTGGAGACTCTCCCTCGGACCTATTCGGACCATTCCCCGGTTAAATTGCAGTTACAGTTCACCCGCCCAAAGGGCTTTAAGTGCCAATGGCGGTTTCCTTGCCTTACAGGATGAGGTCTTCCGGGCCAAGATACAAGAGGCCATTGAAGATTACTTTGATATAAACACTGGCTCGGTAGATTCATGGGCGGATCTATGGGAGGGCTTCAAAGCAGTTCTTAGGGGCACATGCATTGCGAAACACGCCGGCGTCCTCAAAGATGTACTTAACACATTGACGAGACTTGAACGAGACCTCAAAATGCTGGACGAGGCCACTGCACAACAACTTACACCTGCATATGAAAAGAGGCGATTGGTGCTATTAGATTACAGAGACACAGCGGATTGGGAAATTTTATTTATGGGAAAGTACCAGACTGCCAGACGGTACGGAGATGGGGAGAGACCTGGTAAAGTTCTTGCTCAACTGTTGCGCCCACCTTATCACAAAACATACATTACTGAACTGAGGGCCTCCGACGCGCACACTTGCACCACCACGAAAGACATTCAGAGTAGCTTTCTGGGTTTCTTCACCAAACTATACTCATCTACTATTGGAGATGATAAAGAAGCGCAAGAGGGCTACTTAGACGAAGTTGCTTTAGTGTATCTTGAAAAACATATGCAGGACTTTTTAGCTGAACCCATTTCTGTTGCAGATGTGCTTCTTGTTATAGACACTATTCGGGGCTCCCCGACGCCTGGGTTGGATGGATTCACGGGGGAATTCTACAAAACGTTTAAAGATATCTTAGCTCCCAAACTTATAAGTCTATGCAGAGGCCCTGGAAAGGCAGATTCTCCCCCCTACTCTACATGAGGCGGTCATAATTCTGCTTCCCAAACCAGCCAAAGACCCTACGCAATGCGGTTCCTACCGTCCATTATGCCTCCTATATTTAGATTATAAAATATTAGCGAAGGTTATCTTAAATAGACTGTCCCAACTGATGCAATTTAGAATCTCCCCAGCTCAATCCGGGTTTGTGCCGCATCACTCCACCTCTCTGAATCTCCGCACGCTATTCTCGTCATCCATAGTATTGACCCAGCCACCCCGGCCGCCGCCATTCTGTTGGACACAGAAAAGGCATTTGATTCCCTGGAATTGTCCTTTTTTCTCTCTATAATGCGCCGCATGGGCATGTCCATGGGCTTTATTGCCACAATAGCCCTTTTATATAATAAACTAACTGCCCGGCTGCGTGTAAATGGCACACTTTCCAGTTTATTTAAGCTAACAAGCGGAACCAGGCAGGGCTGTCCACTGTCCCCTTTATTGTTCATATTGGCCATGGACCCCCTCGTACGTCATTTCCAAGAAAAGCATCTACACAGGGGACTGCAATTCAATACCGGCCCCCTATTGGTATCACTATATGCAGACAACACAATACTGTATGTTAGACACCCCCAAGATAACTTAAACAACTTGATTAGAGATATCATGAGATTTCTCTGGACTGGGCATAAACTGGCACAAATCGACAACTAGCACACAACCATGGGAACTTGAGTTTCCCCTTGAATGGTGCACAGAGTCTGTAAAATATTTAGGTATACACGTTCACCTAGACACAGCCCAAATACTCAGTCTTAATTATGGTAGGGCAGTAGACACGCTCACTACTCAAATAGAAAAGTGGTTAAAATTGCCTTTGTCGATGGCAGGCCAAGTTGCTATTATAAAAATGGTTGTCTTCCCCAATTTTTTATATTATTCAACCACATACCGATTCCTCTCACTAATCTTTTATTAGCACACTCCGTTCTCTCCTGAGTTGTCTTGTTTGGGGTGGTAAACATGCACGGGTCCTATGGGCAGTCCTCATGTTGCCATATGAGAAAGGGGGTTATAATGTTCCAGATTTTCAACTCTATTACTTGGTGGCACAGTGTTGTTATGCATATTCCTGGTACCATCCAGATGCCCGGATCCACTATTTGAGGCCTGAGGCGGACCTGGTACTACCCGGGCACCTCTCGGCTGTATTGCCCGTAGGTTTTCCCAGAGACCCGCTCCATATTCAGACTATATCCTCCATGAGCTGGGCATGGCATAGATTGTGCTGGATCACTGGAACAGAGAGGTTATACTCCTTTGCCCTACCTGTCATTAATCCTCGATTAATTCCCATCACGTCGGAGCGACTGGTGCAGCGCACTCTGACTAAATTTGACCATACCAATCTGGGAGACTTGTACCCTGATGGGCACATATTTTCACCCTCGGATGATGCATGCTTCAAGGCAGTAGATTTTATGGACAAATTTGTACTATGCCGCCTCCACTCTGCATTGCGCTCCATTTTCCCGACATTCCCACTAGAGCCAGCCTTGATTCCTCCCCTAACGATGCTCATAGAAAAAGCAGACGGTACGCACCTGATATCAGAACTTTACAGAGCATGCGCCACACTTAAACCTGTGCAGGACAGCAAAACTCGCAGTGCATGGGAACAGGACCTGGATATTACAATCACTGATAAGCAATGGGCTCACTGCTGCTCGGTCACGCAAGACATTTCTCTTAACAGCAGACACAAACTCCTACATTTCAAATGTTTACGTCGCATCAATTTAACCCCGGCACTAGCACACAAAATAGATCCATCTAAGCCACACAACTGTCGCAAATGTTCTGCACCACATGCGGACTTCGCACATCTCACTTGGACATGCCCGAATATACACGACTATTTTGTGCAAGTACACCACACGCTTGGGGAAATGTTGAACATCCCATTGACCCCGATTCCAGAGGTTGCCATTTTAGGCTACACTGTAACTTTCCCCCCAAATATCCTTAGGTTTGCTGCATTAGGTCTTTTATTAGCTAAGCGAGAGGTGGCACTGCACTGTGGGCGGAAAACTGCCCCAAATTTCCAGGGTTGGTTGCGTAGTATCGCCTATTGTAATGTAAACAGTGAGCTCTATGCAAGTATGATGCCCAGCACGTCACGCCCCAAAGATATCTGGGGACCCTACAAGACGTATGTCGAGACTCTTAGACAAGAAACTGAGTCCCAGCTAGAACAGGGAATTGTCCTGGCGGGAGTGGGGTGAGCCCGTCACACCGTTTGGCTTGATTAATTTTTGTAAATGCAAAATGTAAGTACACAACACTGAATGGCAGGAACGTTGTGTGGGAGGAAGAGAAGTAACTGTTAGAAGTAAATTAACCCTACTGTTACTAGCAATTATTAATGCCATTGGTCTTCTTATTTGATGTATCTTTCAACATACTAACATGCTGCTTAAGACGCCGATTCTATATGATGAGACAGCCTGTGACTATGGACTGCTGCACGTATATTCATGCATGCTTTTTGTATTGCTGAAAACGCAAAATAAAGTTAAAAATAAATAAAAAAATGAAGGAGTAGTAGGCTTAGACTGAACCTGCTCTGAGGTGTAAAAGCGATCCTCTGATGCTTTATACTGACTTGATGACCCATGATGAGTCTTTTTCATCACTTTTTGGGGTGACCCTGAAGGCACTTGCTCATGAGACCTATTCCCTTTTCAGGATTTTTCTGACTTTGTAGAGTAACCACTATCCTCTTCAGAAAAACGGGCTTCCTTAGATTTTAATTTTTGAAGACAAATAAGTAATCTTCCTTCTCTATCCTTTATCTCTTAGAGGAAAATGTGCAGCATATTATACAGACCTTTACCTTATGCTCAGGATGAAGGCAGTAGATGCACTCCTTGTGTAGCTCCTCTGAGTGCAGCCTCTTTTTTTCCACATGACCTGAAAAATCCTTTTCTTGCAGATTCTGACATGGTTGTTCAGTCAGAATCTGTTATAGGTCTTAAGTTTTTCCTGAGGTGAAAATGTCTTCAAAATACAGAAAACTGAACCAAACTGAGCAGAGCTCAGGGAGACTCCCATCACACGACGTGCGGTAGAAAATCAGAGGGAGGGAAGCCTCTGTGGAGAGTGCTCTGGAGGGTGCAGTTGCCGGAACGGCTGAACTTTGGTTCTTAATAAATTATTCGGATAAGTTATTAAAGTGAATAGTTTTAGCCATTATGTGCTATGTGTATCATTGAATACTGCTTTCTATGGTATCATGGGACTCACACTTCGACAGGGAATGATTCAAGAATGTGAATCTATGAAAGATTCAATACTGGAGAACGCAATGTTTTACATAAATATCACAGAGCAACGGGTATTACTCTGGATTTAAATAATGTTCTATAGCGATCACCGGCAGTCAGCCAGTGCTACTCCCATTGGCCAGGTCTCAATGGTACTGTTATGGCAAGACAAAGCAGTCCCTGGGATACTCTGTAGGTTCTGGGATGACTAGAATCCGTGGGAAGGTTAATATAGCCTATGCCAATGCTGGTAAGTGCTCCCTTCCATTCAGAATTGGGTTCTCACCCCTTTGGTTTAATTCCCACTTTGCACAGTACTTTTTAGTTCTTCTGCTGCATGCGGTCCTATGGTCTCCACTGGTTGGCAGTGCAACACCACATGGAGAGGGTGGGCTCAAAATGGCCCACTGAGTGTAGATGACAGTGTCCCTGTCCATACACAGTTTACAAAGTCATGATCCTTGACTAGTGCACCTGTAAGGGATGACTGAGTTAAGAAGTATAAACACTGAAATGGGCGACCCAGTATAACCTTGTGGGCTTGGGTGAATAAGAGTCAGGTAATAGTACCTATAAAGGGATGTCCTTAAAGAAATCTTTTAAATAAAAAATCTCAAATTACATCTAGTCACGACGTACAGAAACCAATTCAAAGCAAAACTTACTTAAGTAGAGAAATAAATGAACACAACCGGGCGTATATTTTAGATCTTTGTATATCAATCATAGAAAAGTAGTTTTACTAGGGGTTCAACATGAATAAATACTTCAGTAACATTGATAACAGGACAAGAAGGAACATTCTTAACCATTAGATTTGACTAGTTATCAATGTCCAACAACCCATTCTCAAGAACATTTGGTTTGAAGAATGTCCTAGACAGAGGAACAAAATCCCCAGTTCTAAATCCTTAACAAGAAACTAAAAGTAAATGGGTTAGAGCGTCAATATTTCGGTCTCTTCTGACGTGAATCTATGAGACCATCATCAGGACAAGATGTTTCATATGAACATCCATGACCCCTTAGGGTAAAAAAATCAAAGATTCAAGAATGGAAGTTCTCTCAGATAAATTGCGGAATATGTGCGCAAAATGAGAGGCGTCCTGTAATAAACACAATTCAATTCAGTAATGTTATTTAAAGTAAAGGTGTCGCGGCCACAGTCAGCAGTCCCCATTAGCTCTCACTAGCGTGTTGGGATTCTAGAGTTAAGAAGTGGCACCACCAGTAATAGCTGAAGAGGAAGTGGCACTGGGGTTGCTGCGCTCAGGGTTCAGTCGATTATTTGCTTGGATTCTTTCTAGGACTCAAACACAAAACCACCACCCAAAAAAACGATGTACCCACCATGGGCCATGACGAGGAGTACTCCGGACTGGTCGAAGTCCTTTCCATTAGTGTGGCACTTCTGCTCGCCCTGCAGGGCTTTCACAGGAAGATGCTGGATGTGATCAGGATTATCAAACACCCTGATGGTTCTTGGTGCTCGATCTCTTTGGCTGAACTCAAGTAGTGATGAGATCCCTATAGACCTACATGCAAACATGACTCATGCGCACCTGTGTAGTATAATCGTGCAGGTAGAGCACTAAATTCAGTACCAGCATCACTAGCTCGCTACATTTAGGAATGCCTGTCACTGTATGTACACTAAACCAGATGTATCCAATGCTAATCTTTCCCCTTACAAATCATTATCACTGGTGTTAGTTTAATTGGGTGACATGAAGAAAAGATCAAAACTCTTAGAACAGAGTTTATAACGTTAAATGGAAAGCCATAGAATATGGAGAAGTCAGGCAGCCCAAGTAGAATGCTACATTGTTTGTGAGTTAACAGCACAAAATGTAACTTTTTATCTAATGTTACGTTTTGAAGAGAATATAACTTTATTTCGTTTTCGTTTAAACTTTCAACTACAGGCAGCATTCATATATATGTTGTCGATGACCTATTGTGAACAATACCAATTCTTACAGTGAGCTTTGGGTCAACTCACTGCCTGCCATTGGTTAGTTTTCTTGCCAATCTCATTAACTTGCATCTTATTCCATGACTTTCCTTCCTGTTCTTGTGTCACTTCTCTTGACCACAGCTTCTTTACATCCTTTTAATTGGATGACTTGTATCTGTCAGGGAACAATCTTTTTTCCTTTGTTTTCAGCAACCCTTTTAAGTGCGAGTGTTTTCTAGCTCTATCCCTGTATGCTGCTTGCCCCTTTCAGAACCCCACGCTCTCCAAGGTATTGGTCCATTGTTTTACCCATCCTGCTCCATTATTTTGTTTTTGTGGGTTTTCTTAATTTATGCAGCCCGCCACCCAAATTCTTCTTAGCCCTCACACTTCCTCTCCCACCCTTGTATAATCCAACCTTGCAACCCCTTGCCTGTTTAATTAATTTTTTTTCTTTTTTGATAGGCTTGACAGCTGCAGTTTTCTTTTGGGTCATAATTATCTTTTTAAAAAAATTGTCTTAGCCACTTTAAAAAATATATTTGTTTAATTTACCTCTGGCTGATGGACGTCCACTATCTCAGAAATGTAAATTAAAGGGAAAACAAAATGGCCACCCTTCAGGATGTATTCTCATCCATGTGTGGTGTATGCACACATATACATCATCATACAGCAGCCGCTGTAGCACCATCATGTGTACACGAGCATGCATGGTGCATTCACGCATACTCAGCACTGTGCTTTTTATTTTGCCAATTGTAAGAAATTGGGTTATTAGTTGCGAAGGATAAGAGTTTTCCACAAGTAATAGGCCCACAGTTGTCTCTGTAATGGGAACCAAGTTCCCCAATGTAGGACTGGAGTCTCTCAGGGCAGCGAAAAAATAGAGCAGTCCAAGGACGTCTTTGGGGAGGTAATGAGTGCTAGCAATTCCAATTCACTGGTATGCAGCAAAACTCAATTATTGTCCAGTCAGTGCTTTTTCTTTGAAAAAGAAAAAGTACTTTTATTACACACACACTACTAGACACTACAAATTAAAGTAAAAATATATACATCAGGTAGATGGAAATACCTTTGCTGACACCCTCATATCACAATTTACTCCTAGAGGGTCCTGAACACCATAGCTATAATACTCCCCCCCCCCCCCCCACGTACACCAGATGGAACATCACAATATAATGGGGTGTTATTTTAAATAAAGCAGGCCTACTGACTTTGTCAAGTGGTTTCTACATTAATACCAATGACCACAGGTTATACCTTGTAACAACTTATAAGGGGTGTCAATATGTAGAAGGCAGGCCTACTGTATTTGTCAGAGTCTCACCACATCAATAAAATCAACCACACATTTTTCATTACACCCCCACAAGTTAAATCAATATAAAGAATATTAGCAGTCAAACATTCATTATAATTTAGAAAGTTAATTGTTCAATATCCATGTTTTGAATAAAGAATTTGAATTCAAAACATACTATTATTATTATTCATTTTAATAGTGCAAACTGTTACCTAAAAAGGCATCCTGGTGCTTAGCTATGGGAAACCAGTCCAGGCATGAGCAAATACCTAAAGTTTGTAAAGCCACGTTTTCAAGGCTTCTCTGAAAGCTTAGAGGTTACTGATGGAGCAGAGAGAGCGCGGCATGCTATTCCAAAGACTAGCTGCCTGTACAGAGAACACTGTTCCACCAATCCACTCTTTCTTAAATTTGAGAACATTCAGAAAGTTTGCATTAACTGAGCATAGAGATCTAGGCAGAATGTACTGTTGCCATTTTTGTTGAAGGGGAAAAGGCCCAGTACGATAAAAGGCTCTGTGCGCCATGCACACTGATTTAAACTAAATTCACTTGACTACAGGGAGCCAATGAAGGGATTCTAGAGCCACTGAGGTAGAAGAGTGGTGTAGCAGAGAAAAAGAGTTTTGCAACTGTGGTCTGTATGTGATGCAGGAGATCAACAATTTAACCTGGAGCATCTAAAAATAAGGCATTACTGTAGTCCAATCTGCTAAGAATAATGCTTTGTACTACAAGGGGGCTGAAGCGAGCTGGTAGCAAAGGTAGCATTTTGCTAAGTGTCCTCATTAGATCAAAGCAAATAGAGGAGAGTCTGTTAACATGACTGGAAAGAGATAAATCATTATCCAAATAGACTCAATCGGCCCGTAAGCGAAAGGGAAAAAGCGTTTTGTGCAAAATTTGCGAATCCCTATTTTGCGAATGCATTTAAGGAATCGCGAATTGCGATTCCTTAAATGCAATGTAGGAAGCACCCAAGTTGTGTGATTTTGGCTAAAGAAATCGCAAATTATCACCAATTTCAGGTTGGTGGTAATTAGCGGTTTCTGTAAAAAATTCACTTTTTTGCATTTTTCAAAGTGCCATTTGGCACACATACAAGGGCATGTATGTGCGCCACATGTGTGCAAATAATATTTCAGGGGTGCAACAGGGTGTCCTTTTGACACCCTTGCACCCTTGAAATTGCATTCGCAATTTGCGAGTACCTAATGGGTACTCGCAAATTGCGAATGTCCTCTAGGCCCATAGGAATGAATGGGAAGGTATTCCTTAATTGCGATTCGCAATTTGCGAGTCGCAATTAAGGAATATGTAGGAATCGCAATTATTATTGAGATTCCTACATACATTGCATTTTGCGAGTTCTTAATAGCGATTTAGAAAAAAATCGCTATTAAGGACTCGCAAAACGATGTTTTAATACATATGCCCCCCAGAGAAGCAGTTCATGACCTCTGTCTTAACCTCATTAAATTTGAGAGAGGTAGTGTTGAGCCAATGCGAGATGTTACGTATACAGTTGTTGAAAGCAGCGCGTTAAAATTGTGTATCATCAGCACAGTTTCTATACATCTCTCAGACTTTCTTCATCATCCAGAGACACCAAAATGCAGCCAAGGTACCCACCACAAGGATTCTCTCTACTCCAGAAACCAAGAGTAAATTCTCCTGCTCTAAGAGTGCTTTAATCAATGATAACCTGTGCAGGAGGTTATAGTTTGAATGCCACCAGAGACACAGTGAAATTTGTAATACATTTTTGGGGGGAAACATCCATTACAACGCAGTCATTACAACGACCTACCTTTACAAAGCAACTGTTACAACGCAACTGCCTTTACATCGCATGCCATTACAATGCATGCCATTACAACGCATGCCATTACAATGCATACCATTACAACACATGCCATCACAACCCAATATAAGGTAAGTAATGGAGTTTTTTTAGTATTAGGGTGGGTATGGGTTTTGGGGTACATGGGAAAAGACATTTTTACCCCTACACTATCCAACACTTTCCCTACTGTTGCACTCACTGGAGTGGGAATAGTAATTTTTACCCCTACACTATCCAACACTAACCCTACTGTTGCCCTAAAAGTATTATGCGTTGTACTGGTATCCATTGTAATGGAATGCGTTGTAATGGTAGTTTTTAAAAGCGTGATGTAATGGCATGTGTTGTAAAATCATGCAATGTAATGGTAGTTGCAATGTAAAGACTGTTGTAAAAGCATGCGTTGTAATTGCATGCGTTGTAACGTCATATATTCATTCTTTGGAGGCCACTGTGCTCCTTGCAGCCCCCAAACATACTTTAAAATACACTTCAAAACACACTTGCGATGTCCTTATTTAGTTTGGGGACACCACAAGCAAACCACATGTAAAACAACATATGCAAATAGACCCTTGCAGGGCATTATGGGACGAGCCACACCTGAATCTTTGAATAAATAATGAGCTGCTTTGACCACTCCACTCATTCTTTAATACAGCCTTGTGCCATTGTATTTCTTTTGTTATTGAGTGGTGCCCTGGTCCCACAAGGGGCACCCACAAGTTGCTGGGGTTCATTGGGAGCCCCAAGACCCCCACAGCCTGCCAGCTCCCTGTGCACAGTTCCAGTCGGAAGGGGGGGAGGGGGAGAAAGGGTGAGGGGGCAGGGTGAGAGGGAAGGGAGAGGGGAGGAGGGAAGTGGGTAAGAGGGTAATCGGAGAAGAAGGGACAGACAGTCTCTCTTCTTGGACCCACCCATGACTCGAGCATACACTGTTCCTTGCCTATAAGTAGGTAAGAGGCCGCAATGCCCTGCATCCCACACACATATGGGCAAGAGGGGGAGGCAATACACCCGGCCCTGTGTTTGCTGCCACTCCCTTTGTTGTCCCAGCCGATGTGGTCCCCTGGATATTCTTGGGTCGGGCTATGGAGGATGGGGCCGAATTATGGCTTGTGGAGGGGGGCTACATGTCCAGCCCTCTCCCCAGAAATGTAATAAAATAACATTGCACCAACCCCCAAGGCCCTGGCCCACCCGGGAGAAATCTTTAAAATAAAGCACAGCGCAATACCCTTGTTTTTCTCTTTAATAGGGGGAAATTCTTGGAAACAGCATGGCTGGACCCTGATGGTCCTCTCCTGCTAGTGGGGGGCATCTTGCACAGCTCCTCTGCAACCAGCCAACATAACACCCTCCTTGCCGCACTCCCCAGGCCCCACAGACTTCGGGCCTCTTGAAGGGCCCCTAGAGGAGAAGGGCACAGGAGTCCAGGTCTTTTCCCCCAACTGTTCGTCAGGTGAGTAAGAAGGCCATTGCCACTGGCCCTGGAGAGGTCCATCCTAGTACTGATTTTAGCTGGAGTCAAAGTCCTTGGACTATCCTTGCAGGGCATCAGGTAGTTTCTCATTCCAGTTGGCATTCTTCTCTAGCATCACCTTCCAGGCCTAGGCGCTTCTCAATGTCTCTCCCTTGTGCATGGGTTTTTAAATGAGAAGTTTTAAGGCCAAGGCACCCATGTCAAATACTCTGAAGCCACATCATCCCTCGACCCATGTCCCAAATCTCCTCCACAGCATGCTGAGACAATCCAAAATGGTGACTTAAGCTTTTCTCTGGAAAGAGCTTCTCTGAGGGCACCACCTCCAACTTAGCTTGCACAGCTAGCAGATTCCTTCCCACCAAACCTTTAAAGGCGAGTCCTTCCGGTGTTGGCTCTACATGTCTGGGCTCCCTACTTAGTTCTAAAAGACCAGGTGCAGTGCAACTAGCTAATTACCAGATGCAGATTTCCTCTCCACCCCTTTCTTTCTGAGGAATTGATGCAATCACTGATGAGTGCTCCTTTTGTGTTGGGAGGCCTTTAATGCCTTTGCTCGGGAGCAGAGAAAATAAGTTGGGTCCAGAAGGGGGGACAAAGGCCTGGAATATGAGCTGATGCAGAGAGATATGCTAAATCATGAAGTCACACAAGATGCTGATGTGGGTTAATGGGAACAGCAAATTCAAACTTGGGTGGATATTTAACCCCGTTTGGTACTCTGCTGGACCCTCCAGGCCTAAATGGAGCAACACTGTACTTCAGGGCAGATTCTGTCTTTAGGGATAAAACAGTGAAAACACCACAGATTTTCAAGTAAGCACCACAGACCTACGCTATGAATGCTCACTTATATTATAAAGCCTACCCCAGGTAATTGCCAATCCTTCCAGAGTCCCTTCTGTGACAGGCTACCTGTGCACAAGTATTGGGATGCACACAACTGTAGTCTCACATGGGAAGGCCGCATACATGCACACACACGTGCGTTCATGTGTAGCCAGCCTAGTGCCTCTACTGTGTCTGTGAAGCAGCGGCCTTGTCTTAAAAGGCAGACATTGGTGGTTAACACGCTTAGTCCAATTACTATGAATTTACAGTGAGTGAGCCTCACTCGCTGTAAAAAGCCAAAAACCAGGTTAACGTTTGCGAAAGATTCTGGTGGACTGAATGGGTGGTAGCCATTTGGTACACCAATGCAGTTTAGAATCTTCAATAAAAATGTTCTCTCTTTTTATTGAAGCTGAACAACATCTGCAAAAATCATTGGCAAACCCAAAACATCTGCATTGGAAAAGCCAAAAGGCCAGACATATTGGCTTTGTCACTTCTTGTTTGTAAAGTGGTTTTCACTAGCACTTAATAGCAAACTTGCTATTAAGAGCTTACTTTATTTAATTTTCTTTCCTTTGAAACTTCTTTGCTATCACGTCCTGCATTTTACTAGAGACCCAAAGTGTCCAAAGCAATACACAATTCTAATGGCCCCCCAAAAAAGAGCTGCTAGCCTACTGTTTGTGGTCAAACAGTGCGCTGACACTGCTAAATGAAAAGTACACAAGCTGTTGCAGCTAATGCTCAGTTTCTATAGTTTCAAAAAACAAGTTACTTACCTGTACACTGTGGTTCTCCAGTATTGATATCTTTCATAGATTCACATGCTTGAATCTTCCCCGTTGTCATGGTGGGAGTCCCACGGTAACAGCAAAATAGCAGTATAAAGTTTAAAGGTTAATCTCCCTTGAAAATCAATAGCATTTAGTAACCAGTTAACCTCATTAAAGAACATCCAACTCCAGCCAATCACATCACTGACCCAGAGTATCCATCCCCTGCAGGGCCACCATACCTCAGATTTTGTGTACGAGTGTAGTTAGTAAAATAATAGAGGTATGGAAGGTGCACCTGGAAGGGGAGGATAGAGGGCTGCATGTGAATCTATAAAAGATATAAATACTGAAGAACCACAGGTAAGTAATTTGTTTTTTCTCCAGTATTGTATCTTTTATAGATTCACATGCTTGAATCAGAATAGTAAGCAGTACATAATAGTTAAAGTAGGTGGAAAGAACAGGTGAACCATCCCACCATGCGACCATAGTATAAAAAACAGAATTGCGAACAAGTAAAGTAGCCTCTGTATATATAACATATATATATATATAACATTTGCCAAAATACCAAGGGAAGAACAAAATTCAGAATAGTGGTATAGGAAAGAAATAATAATAATAATAATAAAAACAACCTTAATAAGCCTCAGATGAGGCCTACCATAAGTGAACAGATGATGTAGGGTTGCCTGACCAACAGCAGTATCCGTCTCCTGCAAGGTATCCAGGCAGTAGTGCCTTGTGAAGGTATGGACGTGCGACAATGTTGCCGCCCTGCAGATGTCGGGTAGAGACACTCCAGCAAAGAGGGCCGAGGACGTTGCCATCTTCCTGGTGGAATGGGCAGTCACTTTAGATGTTAGGAGACGTCCTGCTTTTTCATGACAGTAAACTATGGTAGAAGAAACCCAAAGTGCAATAGATGCTCTAGTCAAAGCCTGACCCTTCCTAGGGGCAGAGAAGGCGATGAGGAGGTGGGTAGATTTACGAAAAGGTTTTGTCCTCTGTAGGTAAAACTTCAAGCATCGTTTGATGTCCAAAAAATTGAGAGTTCTCTCCACCGGATTAGACGGAGCAAGAAAAAATGAGGACAGGACCGTTGGGTTCTGTCCTGCTGAAGCTGTAGGTACGGCTCCGTTGCAGTGAAAGCCTGAATTTCACTAATACGTCTAGCACACGTGATGGTTAAGAGAATAGCCACTTTCAGAGAGGTATTTTAAATCACACTTGTGAATTGGTTTGAATGGTGATTTCATGAGATGCGACAAAACAATGTTCAATTGCCAGAGCACTGGAGGAAGTCGAACTGGTGGGTAGGCTCTAAAAAGACCTTTCATGAATTCCTTCCCTAGTCTGTTGGACCATAAAGACAACTGATTTGAATGTCCCCTATACCTCGAAATTGCTGCCAAATGAACTTTAATCAAAGAGTGGGAAGGGCCAGCCTTGGCCGGAGATCAGAGATACAGCAAAACGTCCTCCAAAGGAGAAGAGAGTGGATGGCAAGAGCGTTTTTCACACTAGGAACAGTATCTTTCCATTTGGCTGAGTAACACTTGACAGTGGAGGGAGCTCGGGCCTTATGAAGTATCGCTTGGCACTCCTCAGAGATAGTTAAGTCACCAAACTCTGTGTGGTGAGGAGCCAGGCCGACAAGTGAAGAGAATGAATCTTTGGATGAACCACTTGGCCTTGATCCATGGACTGTAGACGTTCCGTAGCATGAAGACTGATTGGAGAAGCCTCTGATAGGCGCAACAGCTATTTGAACGAGTATTGTCTTGCCCATGGCGGAGCAATGACAATGAGGCGGCAAGGCTGCCGTTTCCTCTTCTGTAGAACTTTTGGTATTACTGGGAACGGAGGAAACGCATAAGCAAACGCTCCTTCCCAGGAGAAATAGAAGGCGTTCACCAGAGAACCTGGCTGAGGAAATCTGCTGGCGTAGAATTTGCATTTTTTGCAGAGTGATGTAGCGAACAGATCCAGGGTTGGCAATCCCCAACATTGAAATACCTTTCCCAGCTGAACAGCATCCAACTCCCATTCATGACAGTGCTTGGTGTCTCTGCTGACTGAATCGGCCCATTCTTTTACCACCTCTGGAACGTGCTGGACTTGTATCGATATGTTGTGGTGAATCAGCTAATTCCAAATTCGCTGAGCCAGGCTTGAGAGAGCAGGAGATCTCGTTGCCCCTTGTTTCTGTAGATAGAACATGGTGGTTGTGCTGTCTGTGCGGATGAGAATCAACGATCCATTTATCCTTGGCAGAAAGGATCAGAGGCCCAGGAAGACTGCTTTAAGCTCCAACAGGTTTATGTGGCATAAAGATTCCTGCTCCGAACACTTCCCTTGGACCTGAAGTTCCTGGAGGTGAGCTCCCCATCCTTCCATGGAAGCATCCGTTGTCATCATCAACAATGGTTTTGCTGGGAGGAAGGACAAGCCTTGTGAGAGATTGCTTCTAAATGACCACCAGGACATTGCCTTGATCATCTCTGGCGTGACTGACACGGTGTCGTCGAAGGAGCCTCGAGCTTGAATCCACTGGGAGTCGAGTTGCTCTTGAAGAGGACTCATCCGCAATCAACAGTGAGGTATTGAGATTGAGACCCAGAGAGTGAAAAAGGCTCAGACAGGCTTCCGTGGACTCCCTGGCGCCCAGAAAGGATGGGGCCTTGACCAACCAGTTGTCCCGGTAAGGTAAAACCTTGTGCCCGGAACGCTGGAGATAGGCCTCCACTGGCACCAGACACTTGGTGAAAACCCTGGGTGCTGACTTTAGCCTGAAAGGTAGCACTTTGAGCTGGTAGTGGCACCATGCCACTTGGAACCTGAGGAAACAATGGTGCTTAGGATGAATGGGAATATCGAAGTAAGCATCCAGAAGATCCAGGGAGGTCATGTAATCTCCTATACCCAAGAGGAGAAGAATCTGCTCCTGGAGCGACAACATCCTGAAAGGCTGACTTTTGGTGAACTTGTTCAACAACCTGAGGTCCATAACATGCCTCCATTTCCCAGTCTTTTTCTTTATCAGAAAAAAGTGAGAGTAAAAAGCTAGGTTGCACCAACTGCGCGGCACTACTTCGATTGCCTGTTTGTCGAGAAGGAGATTTATTTCCCTTTTGGGAACCGCTAGATGGCGGTGAGCAGTCTTTCTTGGAGGGAAATTCGGAGGTTGTAGAATAAATTCCAGAGTGTGACCATGGTTGAAGACATCTTACACCCATCTGTTGGAAGAAATGGTGTTCCATTGAACAAAGAATTTAGAGACTGGGGTGACGGGTGCCTGAAAAGTCTGCCTGAATCATGGGATTTTCCTCCAGATGCAGGATGCCTTCGTGTAAGCTGGTGCGGGCGTCTGACGAAAGGACTGCGCCGAATATTGGGCCAGAAACCCTGCTGATAGTAAGGCTGAAAGCGCTGTTGGAGCGGGGGCTGAGATACAAATTGGCCCCTTCCTTGAAAGGAAGAGAACCCCTTCTGCTGCAGATTGGCTAAGGATTTCGCCATATCTGTGTCTGATTTGATCGAATGAAGCGCCTCATCTACATGCTTACCAAAAAGGTTCTCACCATCAAACGGCATGTCAAGCACCTTAGCTTGGACTTCTGGGAGGAATGTTGTTGCCTTCGGCCAACCTTGTTTGCGTAGCACGGCAGCGCCTGCCATCTGCCTAAAGGCGGTAGAAGAAATGTCCATCGCTACATCAATGACTTTCAATGAGGCTCTCTCACCCTCTGAGAGTATTGCCTTTACCTCCTTCTTCTTGTCCTCGGGCAGAAATTCTAGAAAAAGAGCAATGTCCGACCACATCTGCCTGTCATACCTCCCAAGGATGGTCATGGCATTGGAGGCTCTGATGGCCGTTGTCACCAGCGCGGAAAATCTCTTCCTAATATTGTCTAACCTGTGGTACATGGCAAAACAGGGCTCTTAGATCACTTTTGGGTGGCTTGCATAATTAAGGAATCGGGCTTTGGATTGCCAATGAGGCATGCAGGAGAGTTCTCTGGTGTCCAGTACTTTTTGTCTAATTTCGGAATGACCACCGGCACAGAAGCTGGAGTTTTCATCAGCTTAAGGCCTTCCTGCCACAGGAAGTTAACAATAGGGATTGCCCTAACAGAACGCTGCGTGGCAGCTTTGAACTCATACAAGCAAGCGGAATGCTCCTTGACCGGCATGGGGATATCAAAGTGTTTTGACGCCCTCTCTAGAAGATCATGGAAGCATTCGATATCTACTGGAGGTGAATCAGCCACTCGTAGGGTGGGAGAAGGCGGTGTGTGTGCCACATAGTCCATCCATTCATTATGGACATTAGAAACCACTTGTAGCTCTCCTTTCTCCAATTGTTGATCACCACTGTCTGATATTTAAGCAGGAATCTGCAGGAGCTGTAAGGATTTCTGTTTTGGTGGTGCAGGTGGAGCTTCCTGATCTGAGATGACAACAGGATCCTCCTGTAGAGGAGCTGGTTTTTGAGCTACATTAGCATCCGGAAAACGCTTTTAGTAGTCACTGAGCATCATATGCAAGTCCGTGACCAGAGACATAGGAACATTAATGAAGGGTTCCTGCTGATGATCCTCATCTTCTTGCTCATAATAAGGGTAATGCTCTTGAAAAGTGTCCAAGCGATGCATGCCTGTGCTGCCTCTGTCTGAGAAGGAAGATTCACCCTCCAAATAAGCAAAAGAGTCATCTGGTTGCTCTTCTTGCTCTGATTCTTGGCACTTGACTCTCAGTTGAGAAGGACTGTATGTGGGGCCATAAGGACCTTCATCCTACAATTCCTGGAAATCAAGGAGGCAGGGGAGAAATCTTGGAGAAGTCCTACAACAATGAAGGAATTGATTTTGTAACTGGCAAGTCCATTTTCCTCGTCGATAGAATCGTCGTCCGTTACTGCGCCGACAGTGCGGAAATGTCCGTCGACAGGGCGGCGACACTCGTCGACGACGCAGCACCCAACTGAACTGTCGACAGCGAAGCCCTCAACGATGTGTAACTCCTCACAGAAGATGGCAACATCTATACCTCAGTTTTCGTCAACGCCACAGCAGTCGTCGTCCTGACCGTCAACATCGTTGATGTTGCTGAAGAAACCTTCGAAGGAGCCCTTGTTTCAACGGTCGAAGGCAGAGAATGCCTCGTCGACGAGCTCGTCAACGGGCAGATTTTCTGTGAGGGAGTATGTGGTGCAGATTGAGGTGCAGAGCCAGATCTCTTTTTGGCATGAGAGGAGCCTTTTTCACCCTTTTTTCCACAGAAGACTCCTTGCTCTGAGATCTTGACTTTTTTGGATCTCACTGGACAGAAGGAGGTTCTTCTTCCTTTCTTTTCTTAGAGGAGGTATGAGGCCTCTCCTCAATCGCGGAGTCAGAATCCTTAACAGATTTTCTCTTTTGCAACCATAGGAGACGTCCTCCCTCCCGGTCTTTGAGGGTGTTTGAAGAAAAGGTCCGGCAGTGCTTACAGTCTCTAGGCTTGTGATCCGGATAAAGGCAGTATAAGCACTCTTTATGAGGAACTTCAGAGAAGAGTCTGGACTTTCCACAAGCCTTGCAGACCCTAAACAGCCCTTTTTTAGACTCAGACATTCTGCAGCAAATACAGAAAGAAAAGGGTAAACTCACTTTCTAGCGGCACCTCAGTTGAAGAGAAGGTTGAGGAAAAGGAACTGCTGGCTGAAAGTTGAAAAGTTCAAGGTAGAAACACTGTGACTGAGCAGAGCTCAGGGAGACTACCTAACACACGACATGCAGTAAGAAATCTGAGGTATGGTGGCCCTGCAGGGATGGATACTCTGGGTCTGTGATGTAATTGGCTGGAGTTTGGATGTTCTTTAATGAGGTTAACTGGTTATTAAATGCTATTGATTATCAAGGGAGATTAGCCCTTAAGCTTTATACTGCTATTTTACTATTACATTGGGACTCCCACCATGACAACGGGGAAGATTCAAGCACGTGAATCTATAAGGAATACAATACTGGCGAATGGTGAAATATGTTTTCTACCAGCAACATCCACGAACCACCACAAGCTGTGCTAGTAAGGGGGATAGGCTGAACTTTAGTCCCAAAACAAGAGACTTCGGGCCTGATTGAGAGTTTGGCAGACAATTTAATATCAATTAGGGCAACAGAGCACTTTACTCACTCAACCTGACGGACATTCTGACCACCAGACATAGAGATGTTCGTCTGTCCCACGGACTTCTCTAAACACTGACAGAAACCGCCGTCATGGTGGCTCCTGGCAATGATGGAAATGGTTGACGGGTTGCTCCATCAAGCATATCGACCGGCTATCAAACTTTTCCAAAGTTTTACATTTTTCAAAAACACAATGCACATTCAAGACATTTTTTAAACTAATGGTCCCCATACCAGGAGAGGTGATGGGGGTTCTTTTTTAAAATGTGTTACTGCCCCTCACATAACCTGGTCGGGACGGTCAACAAAACAAAGCCATCCACCCTCCCACTCTTAATTGGGCAGATGTTCGGATGGTTTACCTTCAACAGAAATACCCAGGGGAGTTTGTCAGAGACAAAGCCAGAGTAGTCTCTATCGTAGACATACTGGTTGTCAGCCCACCTCAAAATCGACCAATAGTTTGGCAGAGAGGGTACTCCATCATTGCAAGTATCTGAGTAGGTACAGAGAATGCTGCAGAAATGTTTTCAAACGGCATTGAGGAGTTCTAGGAACTTGCAATTTAAGACACTAAGTAAAGGCAGAACCAGTCATCTGACATAATGTACATCAATGTGGAATCCCCTTCAACTTGACCATAGGTATTTATGAAGACAAAACAGATGCAAATGGGTACGAAATTTCAGTGCTGTTAATCCAATATGATAAAAGGTTGGACAACATAACGCTGCATCAACATTGACTTTTAAACATGCAAAAAAATAGAAAAATCCTTACCCCGCCATTCGCCCAAGGATCTAGATCTCCATTTGAAAAGATGATGTTACTCGCTGCTTTAAGATCTAAAATTATAAATGATAGACACAATTCGGTTCATAAAACACAAACACAATAACAGAACTGGTAAAAAAAGGTATTTTCACAAGAGTAATTAATTATGTAGTTTTCTAGTTATGCCTTAAATTATAAAGAGAATTCAAGTTGCCTATGTGATAACAATGGTTTCCCTCTTAAGCCACTTTCAATTTCTATTTTATACAAACGTTCCTATTTAAGCCTCCTATCATGAACACTGTGGTTGCAAGATGGGGAGGTTTGATTCTAACATTAGCAGTAGTCTTTATCAACTAAGGATCTGCCTCACAGTCACCAATTAAAAGCAGGGAAAGTCGCAGGAAGAGGCAGGGAAACCCAAATGTAAAATGGTGGAACTTTTTGCCAAATTTACATTGCTGTGAGGAAACATTGTGCTGAATGGAGATGGGGCTTGTCAGTTCAGCTGTCCCAGTGGGGCTCAGCGAGGACAGAGGGACTCCAAGAAAGGCAATACTAAGGGCCTACTCTCTGGGGAATTTCAGTTGTTTCCTAGGGCCTCTTGTGTCTCTGCCAGGTATGAATTCTGCTAGGCAGCCCAGAAGGGCTGCCAGCAGAGATATAGACATCAGCATGGCAGTTCTTGCATGACCATGTTAATGTCCAGCACCATCTCCCAAGACTATGTCATTCTTCCATTAAGGCATGGTCGCCCTTGTAATTAAAGGGAATTCCTGCCAGCTTTCGCCTGGCGGCTTGGAGGCAGGGATTTGGCCTGGATGGAAGTGGTGCCACCAATCAGGTCTAAAGCCTTTGCAAAGTAGTTTCGTGTTCTCTATCTTGGGAATCTACAATTAATAATTAAACCTTGAATATCTCTTTTGAGGAGCCTACGGCACTTGTACAAAGAAAAAAAGCTCTCAAAATGACTTTGGAATAGCAGCATTAATGAGATTTACTATTTTTGAGAGAAGTACAATTAGAAAATAAACTATACAGGAATTAGGGGACAAGAGAGTGGCACTGACAATGGGGAAAATATCTTAGAGCTAACAGCGTTAATAAAGGTTACTTTTTGCTACTCTACTGTTCTTGCTCTTTACCATCCTCAAATTGCATTGAGATTCTAAGCCAAGTGAGAACAAGAACCCAGCATTGTGCAGAGATCTACATTGACTATCTTACATTGCTCCAGAAGGATGCATCAAAGAGCGTGGTAATGGTATATGGTGTGTTGGGTAGCTGTTAGACCTGGGACCATTGGCGTGAGTCTCCCTTCCATTTTTTTACTGATTGCCTCCTCTGTTTTTGATATGTTTTGCTGGTTTAGATGCTTTGGGCACTGTGCCACTGCTATTCAGTGCCACTGTGCAAGTGCTCCCAGTGGTAAATTGATGTTTGATTAGTGACTCCACGATAGACTTATTGGATTTACGTCAGACCCTCATATTGTGCACCACTTGTGCCCAGGGCTTGTAACTCAAATGCTGCTGGTGGGCTTGCAGCACCGATTGTGCCACCCACTGAAGCAGCCCATAAAGTGTAACTTGGGCCTGCCACCGCAGAGCCTATACGCAGTCTGGGACTGCTGTGTCGACTCGGCAAGTGCACCCACTCGCCAGTCCTGAAAACTTCCCTTTTCTGTATATCAGTCACCCCTATGGTAGGCCTATGGGCAGGGTGCGTTGTATGTAAAAGGTAGGTCATGCCCTGGTGCGCGCGGCGTGACCTGATAGTGAATTACAATCTATTTCACTACTGCAAGGCTACTTGTTCCCATAGGCCAGAACGGGCGGTTTGATTATAACATCTTATAATCCTAACTGACCCGGGACGAGGTAGAAATTCGAGTTTAGTATGCCTGAACTCGGAATGATAAAATGCATCTTGTAGTAAAGTTGGTTTTAACATTCTGTGTTTGAAAATACTACTTTTAGAAAGTAGGCATTTTCTTACCTAACCATCCAGCCTGCCTCTGCTAGTGTGTGTATTGTGTGTCTGGTTTTGTGAGTGACAGGGTCTGGGGGGCTCCAGGAGACAGGGTGAGTCAGCACTAGGCTGATCTACCTGAGGAGTGGTGAGAGGAGTAGCACCAGGGCCTGAATAAGGCTGTGCCTGCCTTCCACAATGCTGGCTCCACCTCCTGGGGTGCGTCTGATGACTCTGGCCTACTCTGACGAAGGAAGAAGTTGTGCACTGGCAGAATGCACTCGGAACTGGTTTGGACTAGGTACAGGACCCTCTGCCTTCAGAGGACAAAGGATTTCTGACCAAGAACCCAGACCCCAGGAAGTTTGATCACCTCTGGGAACACAAGACGAACCTTTGCCAAGGAGAAGAACTGAAGGAAGCTGCAGGAGTTTGGACTGCCGCTCTGCCAGTGTGCTGTTGTTGGGTTGGCCTGCAGTGGTATCTTCATTGCCAAGGAAAGGAGAAGGAACTTTTACAGAACTTTCATCATCTTGCAGAATATTTCTCCAAGGGCTTGAACTTAGCTTGACTCCTGTCTGAAGTCTCAGGGATACAAAAGACATCACCCCTTCCGCTTGCTTGCTTCTGGAACTTGCTGTTTCAGTCGCTACGGAAGGAATCTGCAACACGAATGCCAGCGAACGTCGCGGTAATCTGCATCGAAGTCGTGAGCATTGCTCCGACTTGTACACGTAGACCGACGCCTGCGGCTGTGCAGGATCGACTCTGAAACCGACATCATCGCGAAGCCGATCCTCGACGAAGGTGGCCAAGAACTCATCGACACCGTGAATCGTAAGGAACCATGGTATCGGCGCTAACGCAAAGTCACCTCCTGTTCGGTCAGGAACCAACACCACCCCTGCCTGTGCAAGCATCCAGGACACCGACGCATCATCTTCCCCGAAGCAAGGAACCGACGCTGCAACGCGCCAACGACACCGCATCTCCCCAATGCCGTGAGCTGTCTTTGATTCGCTTTCCAAGGTACTGTTCTGTGGGGCTCTGTTTTGACTCCAGGCCCGACGCTGCGCACCTCACGGTCGGTGCCGTACTTTGGGAACTCTTTGATCTTCGACGTCGTGATAACTCCAGTTGGGGTTATCTGTTGCTAAAGACTGCTTTAAGTGAACCCATTTTTTAATTACTTCTACCATTGCGAAGTACTAATTGTGATTATAGTATTGTGGATTTTTGTCGTTTGTGGTCTTGTGATAAGTCTATATTAAGAATACTTATTTTGTTACAACCCGGTGTGGTGTCCGTCTGTAGTGTTGTCACTGTATTACTGTATGTGCTCACAAATGCTTAACACACTGCCTCTGAGATAAGTCTGCCTGCTCATGCCAAGCTACCAAGGGGGTAAGCAGGGGTTATCCAGTAGTGTAATCCCCTTTGCCTGACTTAGATGCAAGGGTCCCTATTTGGACAAAGGTGAATACCATTGCCAACTAGAGACTCCGAGTTCTAACAGTAGCCCATGTAGCTGCCTAACATATGTCTCTGCCTAGAGATTGCCTTGGTTGCTTCTTTAGCCATTGAGGAGCATGCTTTGACACCGGATGGATGTTGTGTTTCAGGCAGAGTGTACCAAAGGGTCATGGGTGACATACATCTAATGGTTTTAACAGCCACTTGGAATGCATAATTGCTGCAAAGGATGACAAAGGGCTGGTCTGATGAATGTAGATCGCTGATGAATCCATACTGAGGTGCAGGAATGCTTGATGTCCAGAATCTGCAAGGTCTCCTCAGCCAAGGATCCATAAGTACACACAAACCTTGTATGGAGAGCAATCTTTCCATCACAAGGTACTTTGTAAATATTTTTGGATAAGAAGGAAGCTTTGATCTGGTGATTACGTCTCTCCCTTTGAAAAGGCTGAAAGATTGTGCGGCCAAAAGTGCCTGCAGCTTGCTTATGCTCCTGATGGATGATATGACCACCAAGAAGGACATCTTCCACAAAAGGTGTTTCATGCTGTAAGAGGCCATTGCCTCAAATGTTTTGTGCATCCACTTTACAAAAACCAGGATCATGTGTTAAGCGGAAGCAGGGTGTCGTACTGGAGGACACAACTGCTTTATGCTCATAAGATGCCAATTGACTGTTGTGGAGAATGATTCCTTCGCCATTATACTCTGATATGAGTTGAATGTCATATTTATAGAACGCGGGCTGTCACCCCGAAAGGAGCATCCTGGAGCTAGTCGGAGGAGGAGTGAGAGGAAGCCACGGGGGCATTATATGAGGGATAGGCAGAAATCGTCAGGAGATCCAAAGATCCAAGTTTTCAGTGCTTCCTAAACTGAGTCTCAGTTTTTAACATTCTCAGGTGAGTTGGCAAAAGGTTCCAGGCTTTTCTTGGTTGGCGGATGGTCACCATGAGTCAGACATTAAAACGGCGATAAGATCTCTACCGAACAAAAAAGCACCGGGTAAATATGGCCTCACGGCTGTGTTTTATAAAGAATATGCGGATCTCTTAGCGCCCTACCTTTTAGAGGTGTATGCTGAGGCGCATGAGCCTGGCGTGCTGCCTCCGTCCTTGGGGCAGGCTCTGATCATTACACTACTTAAAAAAGACAAGGAGCCCTCTCAATGTGACTCTTACCGCCCTTTGTCGCTAATTAATCTGGATGCGAAAATCTTAGCAAAAATACTGGCTACTAAACTTCAGCCGTTGATGCCCTGTCTAGTGCTGCCGGATCAATCCGGCTTCATACCGGAGCGATCTACCTCTCACAATCTGAGAACCATCTTTGCCTTGTTACATATATTGAATCCGGATCTCCCTGCTGCTGCAGTCATGTTAGATGCTGCTAAAGCATTCGATTCTATTGAATGGCGATATATGCTCTATATTCTGAGGCGGATGGGATTCCCGAATGCGTTTTTGAGATGGGTGCAGCTGTTGTACTCTGGCCCCTCGGCACGGGTGAGGGGGTTCACATCGGAACCGTTCTCCATCAAAAGAGGAACTTGACAGGGCTGTCCTCTCTCACCGCTTCTATTCGCCCTCATGCTCGAACCATTGGCGTGTGTGATTCGGCAGCAGCACAGGGAATCAGCGCTATATTTTATTCATCGCCCTGTTGGCATATCCTTCTATGCCGATGACATGGTGCTCTTTATTCGCGAACCGCACAAACACTTATCCCCCGTCCTGCGGGGATATATCCGTTTTGGCCTGTTCTCTGGTCTCATGATTAACTGGGACATGTCAGTGGTGGTCCCTCTGACAATGATGACAACTCTCCCGCAGATGGAATATCCGCTGATATGGACCACAGAGCCTGTGAAATATCTCGGAGTGTGGATGCATCGGGACCCGGAGGTTGTCATAAGGGAGAACTATGGTGTGGCTTGTGCATCCCTGGAACTCCAGGTGGACAAATGGCTGTCACTACCATTGTCCCTTGCAGACCGCATCGCTATTATTAAAATGATTATTTTACCAAGGTTTTTATACCTCTTTTGCAACATCCCGATATGACTCCCGAAACATTTTTTTCACACAGTACGAACTCATCTACTCAGACTTACATGAGGCGGTAAGCAAGCTAGAGTGGGCTGGAACACACTTACTCTGGGATATGCCCATGGAGGATTCTGCACACCAGATTTATACTTGTGCTATCTCTGCGCACAGGCGCAGAATGCCAATCACTGGTTCCACCCTAACGCCTTCACACCTCACGTTGTGGTGGAAGATGGGGACGCACACCCTGTTCTGCTGAATGTTATGCTCACTAATACCCGTAGACACACTCCCAGGACAGAAATAAACCCCTTAGATGCTACCATTGCTGCTTGGCAGGATATAGGTAAACTTGCGGACAAACTCCCAATATATGCCCCGGCTTTACCGATCACACACCACGCATCTCTCTCAGTTGCATAGGAAAAGGGTCAAATACGTTCACTAACAGCAGCCGGTATTGATTGTATGCAGGATCTCTTTCCGGATCGGCGATTTCTTACCTCCGAGAAGCTCCAATACATCACTAATCAAACACCCTTGTTCCAATTCACTATACATCGCCTGCGACTAGCGCTCAGAACACACTATAAATCGTTTCCTATAGAACCACCCTCACTGCAATCCTTGCAGCGCCTCCTGATAGCCCCTACAAAGCGGAAACTGATTACTAAACTGTACAGGGCTGTGCGAGATGAGATGGCACGAGGTGAAGATCGCAGTTTAGCTCGGTGGAACACTAGACTAGACCCCCCCCTTGACACCGAAAGACTGGGAGCACATTTGCGACTTAACTGGCAGACTAACCCCCAATGGAAATCTCAGAATCATCCATTTCAAATTTCTTCACCAAATCTACCGTACACCTCTTAAATTACATAGAATCGGCCTTCGGGATAGCAGTAGGTGCAAACGATGTGGTCGTTCCGATGCTGATTTCTGGCACCTGGCATGGCAATGCGATCTTGTTATGCAATACTGGGAAGAGGTGATAGTGTGTCTCAAGGCCACGATTAGGCTAAATCTGCAGTGCACACCTACGATCTGCTTGCTGTGTTTTGTGCAAAAAGTGAAGGGCGCGGTGGGGAAGTTCTTGAGGATTGCTCTATTACTGGCGAAACGACGAATAGCACTAACCTGGGAAAGCTCCCTGGCCCCACGTACTGAACACTGGATAAGGGATATGGTATTTTGCAAAGAAAATCTCGAGCTATATGTAGAAGAACTACCTTCATCATCCAAGCCCAAGGACATTTGGGAACCGTTGAGGCAATATCTAGTAACGAATGCCCAAAGCGATCTCACAACTGTTGGTTAAAAGGTATCATTATGTAACACACACCCTTTGCTTTGTGGTCTTGGTGTAGTATTTGGTGATTAATCTATGCACATGACAACTGTGAGGTGTACAATTTTGGTTTGTTGTGTTTGATTGTTTGATGATTATCCCCTGCCCTGCGTGGCAGCATTGTGATTTGCTTTCTCTTGAAATTCAATAAAAAAAGATTTATTAAAAAAAAGAAAAAAAAAAAAGGTTCCAGGCTTTTGTACCCATGGCAGCTACTGTTTTTCCTCCATTTGTTATATAACTAAAGTGTGGGGGGAGGGGGGGGGGCGGGGGGTGGTTGGGGAAGTTTGCTGATAAAGACCTAAGGGTCCTGCTCATGGTATAAGGGGTGAACCTAGCTGAGAGGAACGTTGGGCTGAGGTTTAGTGATGCTCTGAAAGTGATTAGGGGAATCTTAAATAGGATTCTCTTGTGCAGTGGAAGCTAGTGCAGGATTTTTAGAGCTGCGGATGTGGAGGATCTACACGGTAACTTCTGGACTAAGCAGGCCGCAGCGTGTTGCACCACTTGTAGTCTTTTTAGCGTTTGTTTATTGGCTCATGCCAGGAGGCTGTTGCAGTAGTCTAGGCGCAAGAGAATCAGTGCTACCGCAACTGTTTTCCTTGCAGTGAGGGGGATAAATTCAAAACATTTTTTTAAAGACCTGATGAGGTTGAAGCAGGTCCCTGCTACTGTCAATGCGTGTGGCCGGAAAAAGAGAGAGCGGTGTCGAATTTCACCCTAGGTCTTTGGCTGTCTTAACAGTGGTGGGTGGTGGAGTTGCGCCCTCTGGCCACCAAGCGCTCGGCTGGAAGGGATTGTATTTTCCTATTAGTAGGATCTTGGTTTTGCCTGTGTTGCACCTGAGGTGGTTGTCCCTCATCCATTGGATGACCTTGGTTAGGCATCGTTTAAAATTGAGTTCAGCGTTGGTGGAGTCGGTGTCCAGGGATAAAATCAATTGTGTATCGTCTGTGTAGGACGTTACATCTATCTCAAATTAAGCTATCAGGGAAATGAGTGGGGTCATGTATACGTTGAACAACAACGGACTGAGGGAGGAGCCCTGTGGGACTCCGGTTGCGATGGTATGTTCCGCAGAGAGGAAGGTTCCAAGGGACACAGCTTGCCTATGATTGGAGAGAAAGGACTCAATCCATGCCAATACGGTATTAGTGATGATAAGATGGTCATCCAGGACGGTATAGCAACGGAACAGTCGTCTGTTGCACTAAGGGTAGGTTCGGGCTCAGGATGGAGTTTGTTGAAGCCCTATGAGGCTGCATTGGGAGAGAACAGTAGTCCCCTGTATTGGTAGTGCTGATTTCCCAATATAAAACTGAGTTCTTTTTAGTTTTCCAAGCTGTTAAATTTGACAGCAGTCATTACCTGACAAAACATCAGCATCTTGAACTTCTGCAGAAGGAGGAACTCATTTAGACCACAGAGATCAAAGATAGCACAAAGCTCTCTTACTTTCTTCTTAACAACAGAGGGAAGAGAATCTTTCTCTGAACTTAACTGCTCCTAAAGGAAACTGCTTCTCTACTGCCTGCACACATTCTTCAAATGCTGAATAGAGCAGAATCAGCCTGAATGGAGGTGGCAGTGGTGGAAATGAACCAAAGGGTAGCAGCATGCCCACAAACCTATAGGGGCATCTAAGTCACCACTATGGCCAGGGAGTAGATTTCTCCTGGTTTTTAAAGACTGAAAAGCCTCCACTGGCTGGATGTGAAGGAGGTCTCACTGGTTCTGCTTCGAGAGGCCTCAGATATTTAAAAAACCTGTCTTGTAATGCTGTCAGGTAGTTATGTGACCCAGATGTAAAGTATTATAAGACCAATTCTGTACTAATGTAATATTTGTGATGGTATGCCATTCATGCACTTTAGTGTCATACTGCCTCTACATTGTTCTCCCCAATATGTAGGTACACACATTACAAGTTTAGTGAAGAAAATGCCACAGACCAGTATGATCACCTTAATGACAGGTGAATCCTCTCTGTAGATAAATTGATTCTATTTAAGCTTGAAAACTGAGCCCTTGTGTGTACATACCACATATATAATATTTTTACCCATGTCCTTATCTCCTTTACCATATGTAGAAAACATGAATATTTAATAGTACTATATGATGTCATCACACATACACAAGCTAGTCTTGGATAAAGTCTTGCTCACAAGCTTTTTGGTTTCATGAATCTGTTATATTTTTACTTGTCTAGCCATGTAGGCATATCTCAGACACAGCTTAAGTAAATGGACCTATCTCAGCCCAAAAGTAAAAGTGCATACAACATTGGACAATTGTGAATCATAACACATGTACTGTATATTGTGCAAAACAATACCTCCTCATTCTTTTGGCGTAGGTGTGTAGGAAAGTAGGATCTGCTTTTATGTTTACACCCACTATTTCCCTGGTGCTAAGCTGTTTTTGACTAGTCTGACTGGGATCCTGCTAATCAGGACCCCAGTCTATCTGCTTTCTCCCTTAAATTGTTGTTTTCAATACTCAGGTACACACCAGATTGGATACTGGGGTACCTTTTTCAGTCCCTAGTATATGGTATGAATGTACTTAGGGCATAGGTACCCCAGAGGTCTACCATGGGCTGAAGCATGCATTATGCCACCCATGGCAGACCATTCAAAATGGAACTACAGGCCTGCCATTGCAGCCTGTGTAAGCTGGAGCTAGCACCACTTACTAAAGATACAGGCATCCTATATCTAGGGTCACTGCACGTAAAACCTATAAGTCACCCCTATAGCAGGCCTTATCAATCCTGAAGGCAGGGTGCTTGGTTTTAAGTGTGAGGGTGCCCCTGCATGAGCAGGACACCCCTACAGCGTACGGAGTACATTCACCCGGGTTGTTAGTGAAGTAGCCATATACACTATATAGAGGGGCACCGCGTAATTACGCGATGACCATCTTAAAAACGTCTGCAACAAATCCGAACATGTTTGGTATCAAACATGCTGAAATCATACCATGTTGGAATCATACCGGTGTGGGAGGTATGATTCCAGGCACTGAAAGAGCTCTCCATTAGGCTCTTAGTGTCCTGGGACCAGCCTTCTAGACCCGGACAGCACAAAATGGTTGCTGCCGACCAGAGACACTATTCTGCCCTCCTGCTGTTGAGCCAAGCTCGAGCAGGGGAAGGCACATCAATGGGAATCCTGTCACAGGGAGGAGAGACCACCTCCCAGACAGGATTTAGTGTATTTGGGCAGGGTGGATGTGCTTTCCAGCAGCACTCAGTCTGCATGAGGGGCACATTGTGTGTCCCCATGCATAGTTCAGTTCAAACCAGCTCTGGGAGCCGTTGGCTCCCGCTCTGGCGCGAAACTGGACAAAGGGCATGGAAGTAACTTATCCCCTGTCAAGACCCTCCCCTGGGAGGGTTCCCTGAATCATCCCAACCCTTCCGTAAGGGTACATCCTCCTGAGGCTCAGCCGGGAGAGACGCGACTTTGTTTGTTCATTTGCGAATTTGCACAGCATCTTTTTAAAAACTCCTTTTATACCTCTTACTTGATTGCCTGCTTTTATGTGTTTGATGTGATTTTATCCTTGGCGTCCTGTTTTTCATCCCTGTTGACAGTGCAGTAGTGGAGCTTCAGTGCCTGCGCTCTGCACATGCGCACTGACTCTGTGGGCTGAGGGGGTGTGTGACACCTGGACCAATCGCCGAGCACAAAGGGGCATTTAGAGGCAGAATGGCGCGAGCGCGCACTACTGCATCTTCCTGAGGCTCAGCCGGGAGAGACGCGCCTTTGTTTGTTCATTTGCGAATTTGCACAGCATCTTTTTAAAAATTCCTTTTATACCTCTTACTTGATTGCCTGCTTTTATGTGTTTGATGTGATTTTATCCTCGGCGTCCTGTTTTTCATCCCTGTTGACAGCGCAGTAGTGGAGCTTCAGTGCCTGCGCTCTGCACATGCGCACTGACTCTGTGGGCTGAGGGGGTGTGTGACGCCTGGACCAATCGCCGAGCACAAAGGGGCATTTAGTGGCAGAATGGCGCAAGTGCGCACTACTGCATCCTCCTGAGGCTCAGCCGGGAGAGACGCGACTTTGTTTGTTCATTTGCGAATTTGCACAGCATCTTTTTAAAAATTCCTTTTATACCTCTTACTTAATTGCCTGCTTTTATGTGTTTGATGTGATTTTATCCTCGGCGTCCTGTTTTTCATCCCTGTTGACAGCGCAGTAGTGGAGCTTCAGTGCCTGCGCTCTGCACATGCGCACTGACTCTGTGGGCTGAGGGGGTGTGTGACGCCTGGACCAATCGCCGAGCACAAAGGGGCATTTAGTGGCAGAATGGCGCGAGCGCGCAGCGGGCGCGCCAGGGGCAAGCCAGCCCGTCTGCGCCCGTCCGCGCTCGTTTCGCGCCCGGTGCCGGACACTCTGCTCATCATCCTCCCTGGGGGAGAAAAATTTGGTCTAGGAAACAACTGCTCGACCTGTCCAAGTCGAATTGTGTAAGGCCTACTTGCTTTTCACTAGACAGGCTGTCGGCAAAGGGTGGAAACCCCTGCGAAACACAGTGTGAATCCTGTAAGTTTAATCTGCCTAGACCGGCCCTAATAAAATCGCTTGATACTTCTATAAAATCAAGTGCTAATACCTTGGATACTGTTCATGGGGAACAACCCATCAAAGCAGCTCTGATAAACTGCAGATCTCTGCCCAAGCATGCTGCTGAACTCTGGCTGCTTCTAAAAACCTCAGGTTTGGATCTGCTATTTTTGACTGAAACTTGGCTGCGAGAAGGGTCGAATCCGGACATCTGTCTGACTGTTCCCTTGGGCTATAGAATGGTTATAGCCAACAGAGCTGACAACAGACTTGGGGGTGGTCTGGCAATAATTCTGAAAGAGGAGTGGGAAATTTCATATAAGAAAATAGCAGAGATAGGTCCCATTGAGACCTTGTCCTTCCAAATTAAATTCAACAAAAATCTTTCAATGGCAGGACTTTTAATCTATAGACCCCCTAGCACTCTGACTTCCTACTGGCCGCTACTATTTGATTGCATCGCCAACCTATCGTTACGCTATTCCAACTACACTGTGCTAGGAGATTTTAACGTACATATGGACCTGGCTAATTGCCCTCTGACCTCTCTAGTAGGCGATGCACTAAAAAGTTAAAATTTTGTGCAAAGAGTTCAATCCCCTACTCATGCAGCTGGACACACATTAGATCTCATTTTCACTAATGACAGGACCATCATTGTGGAAAAGCCGCTGCCAGTAACCTGGTCAGACCACATGCTGGTCACATTCAAGCTGGGACTGATGCGCCCTGCTAAGCACTGTGGACCTACTATAGAAAACAGAAGAAACTGGAGGAAAGTTACTCCTGATTCAATGAGAAGTGAACTAGCCAATACCACTCCAACTCCCTCCGGAAACTTCACTAGAGATTCCTCCCTCTTCAATGCATGGCTGACCTCTGCCCTAGACAAGATAGCCCCGATTAGATCCTGTAAAGTACCTAGGAGTAGGCCTTCAGCGCCTTGGTTCAATAATGAACTCCAAATGGAAAAAAGTCATTGCAAAAAGCTGGAGCGTATTTGGAGGAAAAACTATGAAACCTCAGCTAAAGAGACTTATAAGGAGGCACTGAGGAAATTTCATACCCTCAAACGTAAAACCATGAGAGACTTTATGGCTAAACAAATCATGGAGGCAGAAAACTCCCAAGGGAGATCTTTAAGATAGTGGAGAGTTTCTTGAAACCTCAGACCCTAAAAAGCACCGTCCCGGCGTCTCTTCCGCTGTGTGATGAACTAGCCTCTTTCTTCCATGACAAGATTGCAGCCATCTACTCTACCTTCCCTATTACGGATGAGCAGGCGATGCCTCTGGTATGCCATTCAGTCAAATGGTCAGACTTCCGTCGGTATGAGAAGGACGCCTCGCTGAGGGATTTAATGAAAGTCAAGTCTGGATGCCCTTCCGATCCCTGCCCGGCTAGAATACTCAAACTTCTAGCCCCCGTAGTTAACAACACGCTGAACAATGTTTGGAATACCTCACTGGATACGGGAATCTTCCCTACTGAATGGAAGAAAGCTTTCGTCCGTCCTATTCTTAAAAAAGAGGACGCTGATCCAACAGAGCTGAAAAGTTTTAGACCGATCTCTCTGCTCCCTGCCCCAGCCAAGATTCTGGAAAAGGAGGTCCAGAGGCAGCTGTCGGATTTTCTTGAATCAAATAGCTGCCTGCACGACTCACAATCGGGTTTTAGGGCAGGTTACAGCACCGAGACAGCTCTTTTGGAGGTGGCAGAGTCAATTCGTGAGACGATGTATACAGGAAACTGTGCCATGCTTGTGCTGCTCGATCTGTCGGCAGCTTTCGACACGGTCTCCCATAAGATCCTGCTCAATAGGCTCCACTCACTAGGAGTTACAGGGACCATGTTACGTTGGTTCCAGTCGTTTTTGGAAGACAGATCTCTACAAGTCTTCCTTCACCCACATGTTTCCAGCTCTAGCACACTGTTACAAGGGGTCCCACAAGGATCCGCCCTGAGTCCATCCCTGTTTAATGTGTATCTGGCTCCACTGGCATCTATCGTGGAAGGTTTGGGTGTTCGTGTTGTTTCATATGCTGACGACACTCAATTTATTTTCTCCTTCAAAGAGCAGAGTGAGAATGCTTTTACCAACTTCAGGCAGTGTCTTCTTAATATCTCATCCTGGATGACGGATAACTGCCTGAAATTGAACACTGACAAGACCGAGATATTGTTTTTTAATCAGCCTCTCCCCCCTCAATCCGAGCTCTGGTGGCCAGTAGAATTAAACCCTCCACCAATTCCGGTCAACTCAGCCAGGAATCTGGGTTTTAGAATTGATACCCAACTAACAGGCAAGGCCCAAATATTGCACATATCTTCACAATGCTTCTGGAAACTGAAGGCACTGCGCAGGTGTCTTCACTTTCTTCCTATGGAATGCAGGAAGACGGTGGTCCATGCGCTCATCACCGCTCAGTTAGACTATGCCAACAGCCTTTTCATTGGTCTCCCCGACTATCTTCTGAGGAGACTTCAAAAGATCCAAAAGGCTGCTGCCAGACTTATCAGAAATGTGCCCCTACAGTATCACATTACCCCCCATCTGCAAAGCCTACATTGGCTACCGGTTAAAAAAAGAGTGATGTTTAAGGCTCTGGTCCTAGCCCACAAAGCGCTCAGAGAGGTTGGTCCTCTCTATCTGAGACGTAGGCTCCAAAAATATCAGAATGCTAGAACTCTACGATCTAGCAACTTGAACCTCCTAGCCATTCCACGCTTTAGAAAAGCAAGGTTGGGAGGCAGAGCCTTCACGGTAAAAACAGCCATGCTGTGGAATATGATGCCTAACCCCCTGCGTCAGATAAAGGCGGAACTACCTTTTAGGAAGGCCCTCAAAACATGGTTGTTTGGCCTTTCCTCTACCCTCTAACTCCTTGACCTCTCTCCTGGTCTCTCCCCCTCTCTGGATGGATGCTAGCGCCGGGACACCTCCGTTGGAGGTAGCTGTTGCGCTTTACAAATGCTAATAATAAAATAATACTTAAGGGCTTACCTGTGGGTGGGTCCCCAGATTCGTTGTGGGACAAGATTCAGATCAGACACCACTTCTTCTTCTACCGTCTGGGCACTCTGGACTTCGCTGGACTTCGTTTGGGCTCGACTTCGTCTCCCTTCCAGTCTGCTGCATCATCTGTGCCTGTGCACCATACAGGAACCTTTCAAGGCCTGTGGGCATCAAAGACACCTGATGGAATCTCTCTGTGAAGGAGTCACTTCCCTGCATTCGCAGGCACTGCAAATAAGTTGACCAGTCTGCTGATCCTGAGCTCCTCCAGACTCCGAAAGTTTCTACAAACAGGTGGTGGTTCTCCACAGCTCCCATGGCCTGCCCTGCCCTCTCACCAAGTTTGAGGTCAGTATCCCTCATAGGGGTTGCAATAACCGAACCCCTGTGCACCACAGCAACTTGCAGTTGCAAAGGCTTTCCAAGAAGAACTTCGGGCTCCAAGCAGCCCCAACCTCGAGCACATTCAGTGACCAGAATATTCAACCACACCGCATCGTTGTGCATCGAGGTCTGCATCTTTTAGTGAGCTGCTCGAGGTCCTCCCACGACTCTAGTACCTCCTGCCTGTGGATCCATTTGAGAGTCACTTTGTTTCTTTTGGGCTCCCCTGATTGCTCAGGGCCTGCCCTGACTCCCCTGCTTGTGGTGAGTCCCCTGGACCTTGCTGGTCCTGACGTTGCACCTTCTTCAACCTCTGTGTTGGTTGCATTTGCCAAGGCTTGTTGGTGCTCACGCTGAACACCGACCCCTCAGCACTCGACAACCGACGTGGGACAGCTCGTGTACAGCTCCTGGTCTTCCTCAGCATCGCCTGGTCCTCACAGTTGCAGAGTCAAGGTCCTCGTCAACTCTCCTGCAATTCCTGACATTGGTGGGCATTCGTCTTCCAGATCTCCTGGTCACTCCTGAGTGACAGACTCTGTCCCCTCTGCTTACAGGTACCTCTAAACTAGAATCCACCTTCGGACTCCACCGGACACTTTCTCCTTCATCAGCAGCAGCACTTTCCTGAAGTCCTCCATAGGGTTCGACAGTGGTTTCCAACATCACTTCACACCTCTGCACCCAACTTCCCAGGTGTAGGTAATGTGGATACTAGGGTGTAGGAGAGTAGGATCTGCTTCACATGGGTACCCCCACTTTTTGTTGGTGTTTCGCAGTTTGTCGACCTTAGTCTGGCTGTGGCCCTGCTAATCAGGACCACAGCCTAGCTGCTTCCTCTCTAAAATGGTTTCCATGTACATTAGGTACATATCTAATTGGATTCTGGAGTGCCTTATAAGCCCCTAATATATGGTATACTATGTACCTAGGGCATAGGTACCTCAGAGGCCTACCAGGGGCTGAAGCATGTATTATGCCACCCCTGGGAAGCACTCCAAAATGACACCACAGGTCTGCTACTGCAGCCTGGGTGAGGTGCTGCTTGCACCCCTTACAGTGGTATAGGCTACCTATATCCACCTATATATACAGACACATATAAACCTATAAGTCACTCCTATGGCAGGCCTTGACAATCCTGAAGGCAGAGTGCTTGGTTTTGTGTGAGAGGATGCCCAAGCATGAGCTGAGCCCCTCTGCAGTTTTCGGAAATACTTTCTTATGGCTGTTCTGTGATACAGCCATACCATATACTCTTAAGTGCATTATAACCTTGCGGTAAATGCTAACTTTGGAATGGCTGCATCAAAACATGTCGTGTTTGGTGTCAAACATCTTGGAATACTACCCCCCCGCCAGTTCTGGCGGCGGGGTTAGCATTCCACCCTTCTAGAGGGAGAGACATGTTCACACTGGTCTAACCCGGTAGGACTTTCCTGAGCCCTGGCATCACAAAATGGATGCCTCTGCCACAGACACTGGTCTGGCCTCCTGCTGCTGACCGAAACTCCGGCAGGGGAGGCCTGGCCAATAAGTTTCCTGTCGAAACGAGATGCAACCACCTCCCCAGACAGGCAGATGTGTATTGGGGCTGGGCGGGAGCACTCTCTGGTGCTTTGATGTTCTGCACTGGGGGCACATTTGGTGTGCCTGTGCATAGTCCAGTTCAAACCGGTTGCAGGGGTACCTGCCACTGCTCTGGTGCGAAACTGGACAAAGTAAATGGATGAAACCACCCCTCTTTCCAAACCCTCCCATAGGTGGGTCCCTAGAGTATGTCCAAGCCCCAAACTTAGTATAAGTATGGGAACCCAGTCCTTGTGACTTTAGATTACCCTGGACGAAACTCTGCAACATATATCCTGGACCTTCGACTTTCTATCTCGACTAGAAGACGGAAGAAAACTCGTTTGGGGTCAAGGAGTGACTCCCCTGCTTGGCAGCACCAAAGAAGCAACTGACCGGTCTGCAATTCTGAAGCTCTCGCCGGACGCCGAAGTCTCTGCATCCCCAGAGGTGGATTTCCAGACTTCCCCCAGGCTACCCTGAGACACTTCTCATCTTCACGGCAGCAGCAGTTCTTTGCAGGCCTCCATTGCAATCGATGACGCGACCCGACACCTATGCACCCGGCTTCCCTGGGTGAGGTAACTCGAGTACTCCGGTGCTCCCGTGGGTGCTAGCCCTAGAACTTTTTAAGTCCATAAGGTTTGGTCCTGACTCGATTCTAAGTGTCCCTAATCTTTAAATTTCCAACTGCGACATTGCCCATAGAAGCTAACGGGAGCCCACAGTTGTGTTCACACAGTGCATACAGTCCCCGTGGGTCCCCTCTACAGGCTCTAGGCCTTGTGTCTAGTTCAGTCGTGGTTCTTATACCACTTTTTTGGTATATGGTTTGGTACACCCCTAGGGCCCAAACGTGTATTTGTGCTATTACTGTTGATTGCTAACTTGTAACTTAAGAACTTCAAACTCCAGTCTCATAGAGAGACTAGAGGGGTGTGTTTTATCTTAAATACATATATTTTAAATATATACCTGGCGTGGCTGTCCTTTCATTTGATCATTCAAGAGATTAAAGACTGGTAAAACAAGCTGCTTTACATTCCTTCAAGACTTAGCCTGAAGGCTGCTCTCCATAGCCACCACTAGGATAGCTTTCAATAAAGGTTGTCATTAACCAATTCACCATAAGGGGTTGTTTGGACTGATACAAGGTACCCACGAGAACTAGTGGACAGCATATATAAGGCCACCTTCTCACATTGGTGTGCAGCATGTGGGATTCCAGCTTACCAGATAATCTCAATTGAATTGATCAACTGAAAACCACTAAAGGTACCTAAGGTTCATATAATATCAAGTTTAGCTACAGTAACTGATAGTAAGGGATAGCACACCCTTTCTACAACTCAAGAGAGTTTAGTAGGCCACACTAGTGTATGTAGTGCAATACACCACACCACATTAGTAATGTCTAGTCAGCCAGTAACCAGTGGGTCCCTGCCAGAAGCCAGTGGGCTTCTGCCCTATAAATATGAGGATCTCTCCTTTGCTCAGCTTAGGGTCTTGTGTTCCATTCGGAAGCTGAAGACAGGCAAAAGCCCATCTACCCAGCATCTCATAAAGATACTTAAGCTGGATGATATCACAGGGCCTAGTGGGCCTGATGGGGTAGACAGTGTGGGTGGGGCAGCAGGCGAGGGTGGGCCTAGGGGTAGCAATTCCCCTGACCCTACCTCTAATGCTGACCAGACTGATGACAATGATCAGAATCTGGTGAACACAGCTCTCCTGGATGAGGATGAGGAGGATGACAACAATGCTCCTGCCTTTATTCCTCCAGGTAGAGTTGAAAATAGGGCTAGAAGGGATAGATCTCTGTCAAGGGGATCTGTCCAGTCTAACTCCTCTATAGGGACCTCTGTCTCTTCTCACAGAGGGAGGGAAACCTCCCAGGAGAGGAGAGAGACTGCTGAAGTATGAGCAAGACAAGTTCAACCTCAGAAAGCAGCAGATGGCCTTAGATCGGGAAGCCCTAGAGCTCTACAGAGCTAGTAAAAAGGAGGGACTAGAGTCCCTTGGTGGCAGCAATTTCCCTAGAGATAGGGAGAGGTCTTATGACCATAGAAACCTAAGCAAGATTGTCTCTCCCTACCAGAGTGGGGATGACATCCACAAATGGATAACTGCCTTGGAGAGGGCCTGTAAAGTACAGAAGGTCCCTCAAGGTCAGTGGACAGCTATCTTATGGCTCTCCTTTGCAGACAAAGGTAGAGATAAGCTCCTCACTGTAAGAGAAGAGGATGCTGATGATTATCAAGTCTTGAAAAGTGCATTAATTGAAGGGTCTGGCCTAACCACTGAACAGTATAGGTTGAAGTTCAGAGATACCCAAAAGGCACAGAATCAAGACTGGGTGGACTTTGTTGATTGTGCTGCTAAGGCTTTGGAAGGTTGGTTATTGGGCAGTAAAGTGTGCGACTTCATAGGATTGTATAATCTAATAATGAGGGAGCAGATTCTTAATAACTGTTAAAATCAGCAGTTGCACCAGTACCTGGTAGACTGATCTGACCTCTCCCCAAGAATTGGGAAAGAAGAAAAGACAAATGGGTCAGAACCAGGGTGAGTCAGAAGGTACAGAACCAAGGTGGTGACCCAAAGAAGCAAGATTCCAAGAACTCTGATAAGGGTGGGGACAAGGGCAAAGACCAGAAGTCTTCTCAAGGGCCCCAAAAATCTTCTTCTAATGGGGAGTCACAGTCAAGTAAGGGTAAAGGCCAAAAGAAACCTTGGTGCAAAATCTGTAAGCAGAAAACTCACTGGACCAGTGACTGCACCAAGGCCAAAGAGAATACTCCAGCCACAACCAATGCCCCTACGGCACCTGCTCCCCCTAGTGCAGTTACAGTTGGTGGTGGGGAATACACAGAATACGGGTATAGTAGGGTTGACCCTGGGTTCTGAGCTGGACTCTGGCCTAGTCAGAGTTCCAACTCAGGCTGTGCTTGTCAGTGATGGAGGCATGGATATGTCCCCCTTTGTGAGTCTCAGTAACTTGGGCAAATACAGACAGCAGCCTTTGATAAATGGAGTAGAATCTTGGGCATTCAGGGACACAGGAGCAAGTGTCACAATGGTGACTAAAGATCTTCTGGATCCTGGGCAGATTATACTTGGTGAAATGTACCAAGTGACCAATGCTAGCAATGTCAGAACAGACCATTCTCTGGCAGTTGTTAACTTCTCCTGTGGAGGGGTAACTGGCCTTAAGAAGGTTGTGGTAAGTGCAGACCTACCAGTACAGTGCTTGCTTGGCAATTATCTAGAGACTTCAGCTTGGGCTGAAGTGGAGCTCAGGACACATGCAGAAGTGTTAGGGATCCCTGCACATGTCTTTGCTGTGACCAGGTCACAGGCTAAAATTTCTAAAACTGGACAGGCCCTGGATTCTGGAATAATGGACCAGGTGCCTCACAAGAGGAGGAGCAGTAGGGTTAAGGCAGAGCCTTTCCAACTGACTCAGAAAGCTGATCAGTCTCCTCAGGGAGATGATCTTGAGCCTGAAGAAGGAACTGTCCCAGGGGAGCTTGAACCTGACCAGGTTGAGTTCTTGGGGACAGGGGGGCCTTCCAGGTCTGATCTTAACCAGGAATAGAAAAACTGCCCCTCTCTTGAACCCCTCAGACAGCAAGCTGCTGATGAGGCTGCTGGGAATGCTAGTGGCACCCATAAAGTTTATTGGGATGATGGACTCCTATACTCAGAGAGTAGAGACCCCAAGCCTGGTGCATCCAGGAGGTTGGTTATACCACTGAAGTTTAGGGGATTCCTATTGACACTAGTCCATGATATTCCCCTAGCAGGACACCTGGGCCAGAACAAGACTTGGGACAGAATTGTTCTTCACTTTCACTGGCCCCACATGTCTGAAGACACAAAGGAGTTGTGTCGCTCGTGTGTAACCTGCCAAGCCAGTGGCAAAGCAAGTGGCACTACAAAGGCCCCCCTGATACCACTACCTGTGGTGGGGGTGCCCTTTGAAAGAGTAGGGATTGACATTGTTGGTCCCATGGATCCCCAAACAGCATCTGGGCACAGATTTATACTGGTGGTGGTGGATCATGCCACCAGGTACCCAGAGGCAATTCCCCTAAGGACCACTACAGCACCTGTGGTTGCAAGAGCTCTCTTGGGTGTGTTCTCAAGAGTAGGCTTTCCTAAGGAGGTAGTATCTGACAGGGGTGCAAACTTCATGTCTAGTTACTTGACTGCTATGTGGAAGGAGTGTGGAGTGAACTACAAGTTCACCACACCATATCACCAACAATGCAATGGTTTAGTTGAGAGATTCAACAAAACATTAAAGGGCATGATCAAAGGACTCCCAGAGAAGCTTAGGGGAAAATGGGACCTGCTCTTGTCCTGCCTTTTATTTGCATACAGGGAGGTGCCTCAAAAGGGTGTTGGCTACAGCTCATTTGAACTTTTGTTTGGACACCCTGCCAGGGGTCCATTGTGTTTGATGAAGGAAGGATGGGAGTTACCTCTCAAGCCGCCAAAGCAAGACATAGTGGACTAAGTACTTGGTCTCCGCTCCAGGATTGCTGAGTACATGAAAAAGCCAAACAAAAACCTTGAGGCTAGCCAGGAACTGCAAAAAGCCTGGCATGACCAAAAGGCTGTGCTGACTGTTTACCAACCAGGACAGAAAGTGTGGGTGTTGGAGCCTGTGGCCCCAGCAGCCCTCCAGGACAAATGGAGTGGCCCCCATACAATTGTTGAACAGAAAGGGGAGGTTACCTACTTGGTAGACCTTGGAACCCCAAGGAGTCCCCACAGGGTACTTCATGTCAACAAACTAAAACCATATGTTGACAGGGCACACATGGGCTTGCTCATGGCTACTGATGAAGGACAGGAGGAAGAGGGTGACCCACTCCCTGACCTGCTTTCTCAGAACCCTGATGATGGGTCAGTTGATGGTGTAGCCTTGGCAGGCAGCCTCACTGCCCAGCTGCAAACTGACTGCAGAAACCTTCTCAGCAAGTTTAGACATATGTTTTCTCTGACTCCAAGTCAGACCACCTGGTGCACTCATGAAGTGGACACTGGGGACAGTCTACCTGTGAAGAAAAAGATCTACAGGCAACCTGACCATGTCAGGGACTGTATAAGGACAGAAGTCCAAAAGATGTTGGAGCTGGGTGTGATTGAACCCTCAGTTAGCCCTTGGGCTAGCCCAGTAGTCCTGGTACCTAAACCTCACACCAGTGGTGGGAAAAGAGATATGAGG
Organism: Triturus cristatus; assembly: GCF_964204655.1. Lineage (NCBI taxonomy): Eukaryota > Metazoa > Chordata > Amphibia > Caudata > Salamandridae > Triturus > Triturus cristatus. Next base: position 995,229,738 of record NC_140580.1, read on the forward strand.
TTTTGTGTCGACTACAGGGGTCTCAATGCAGCCACTAGGACTGATGCCCATCCCATCCCCAGGGCAGATGAGCTAAAAGATACTTTGGCCTCAGCCAAGTTTCTAAGCACATTTGACCTGACAGCTGGCTACTGGCAGATCAGACTAGCTGATGATGCAAAGCCAATGACAGCATTTTCTACCCCTAGTGGGCACTATCAATTTGTGGTAATGCCCTTTGGTTTGAAGAATGCACCTGACACTTTCCAAAGGTTGGTGAATCAAGTCCTTACAGGCCTGGAAGACTTTAGTGCAGCATATCTAGATGATATTGCTGTCTTTAGCTCCACCTGGGAGGATCACCTGGTCCACCTGAGGAATGTTTTGGAGGCCCTGCAAAAAGCAAGCCTGACTATCAAGGCTACTAAGTGCCAGATGGTGTTTAGCCAAAATATCGAGTTTTAAATTTCGACCTACAATAATATCGTGTTTTTAATATCGTAGGTACAGAATATCGAAGTCAAGAATATCGATGGACAGAATATCGATCCCAAGGTAAGTAATATCGAAGTTAATAATATCGAAGTAATTAATATCGATGTAAGTAATATCGTAAGCAAAAATTTCGATGTCAATAATATCGATATTTATTTAGTGTAATGTAATTTAATATGTATTTTATTTGTATGTTAAACATTATTGTAATGTATTTTAATACATTTAAAAATAAATGTTTAGAGATTAATAATTATTTTAAATTTAATTTAGCGTTTTAGTATCAGAGCGGGTTGTGGGTTTATAGGGGAATAGGGTGGGAAGTAATTTAATTATAATTAATGAATTAATATGTATTGTTTAATTGGTATTTATGATTAATTAATTGGTAATTAATTAATAATTGGTAATTAATTATATTAATTGATTAATTAATTGGTAATTAATTATTAATAGTAAAATAATTTATTAATTGGTTAATTATATACATTATAACTAGTTTGATATTAATATTTATTTATTGTTATTGTTAATTAATTAATTGTTAATTAGTCATTAATTTGTGATTGAATTTTATTAAGTGATTAATTGATAATTAAATTAATTATGTGAATGTTTATGTGTAGTGGGTTGTGGGTTTATAGGGGAATAGGGTGGGAAGTAATTTAATTATAATTAATGAATTAATATGTATTGTTCAATTGGTATTTAGGATTAATTAATATGTAATTAATTAATAATTGGTAATTAATTATATTAATTGATTAATTAATTGTTAAATAATTATTAATTGTAAAAATATTTTATGAATTGGTAATTATATACATTATAATTAGTTTATTATTAATATCTATTTATTGTTATTGTTAATTAATTAATTGTTAATTAGTAATTAATTGGTGATTTAATTTTATTAAGTGATTAATTGATAATTAAATGAATTATGTGAATTTTTATGTGTAGTGGGTTGTGGGTTTATAGGGGAATAGGGTGGGATGTAATTAAAATAAAATAAATAATGATATTTTTTATTTATTTGTAATTATTATTAATTAATTGTTATTAGTTAAATATAGTAAATATAAATAATTTATAATTGTATTTTATTTGTTGTTATTGCTAATTAATGTATTACTGTTGCACTCTTTGGAGTTGGAATAGTAATTTTTACCCCTACGCTATCCAACCTTTTCTCTACTGTTGCACTGTCTGAAGTGGGAAGAGTCATTTTTACCCTTACGCTATCCAACACTTTCCCTACTATTGCATTCTCTGGAGTGGGAATAGTAAATTTTACCCTTACGCTATCCAACACTTTCCCTACTATTGCACTCTCTGGAGTTGGAATAGTAATTTTTACCCCTACGCTATCCAATGTTTTCCCTACTGTTGCACTCTTTGGAGTTGGAATAGTTATTTTTACCCCTACGCTATCCAACGTTTTCTCTACTGTTGCACTGTCTGGAGTGGGAATAGTAATTTTTACCCTTACGCTATCCAACACTTTCCCTACTATTGCACTCTCTGGAGTGGGAATAGTAAATTTTACCCTTACGCTTTCTAACACTTTCCCTACTATTGCACTCTCTGGAGTAGGAATAGTAATTTTTACCCCTACGCTATCCAACGTTTTCCCTACTGTTGCACTCTTTTGAGTTGGAATAGTTATTTGTACCCCTACACTATCCAACGTTTTCCCTACTGTTGCACTGTCTGGAGGGGGAATAGTAATTTTTACCCTTACGCGATCCAACACTTTCCCTACTATTGCACTCTCTGGAGTGGGAATAGTAATTTTTACCCTTACGCTATCCAACACTTTCCCTACTATTGCACTCTCTGGAGTTGGAATAGTAAATTTTACCCCTACGCTATCCAACGCTTTCCCTACTGTTGCACTCTTTGGAGTTGGAATAGTAATTTTTACCCCTACGCTATCCAATGTTTTCCCTACTGTTGCACTCTTGGGAGTTGGAATAGTTATTTTTACCCCTACGCTATCCAACATTTTCCTTATTGTTGTTTTTGTTGAAGTTGGACTAGTAGTTTTATTGTGTCTGATATTTAATATGTTTTGTAATATTTTAGCTATTGTAATATATAATTAATATTAAAAATTATTCAAATTAAAAATAATGATTATTATTTGCTATATGGAATTATTTAATATTTATTAATGTTATTGTTTTATGTGTATACATGTATTGGTAATTAAAATAAATATTTAATAATTTATATGTTACAGACATTATTATTAAAAGTAATTATTAAGTAAGTGTATATATTATATATTATATATATATGTTTAATTAAAGTTTTATTTAATTATATATATTTATTATAAATTTTACATATTGTAAAATATATTTAATTATGTTTCTTTGATTTATAAGTATTATTTGGTTTATTTTACATATATTTTTAAAGTAAAAAAAAACCGATATTTTTGAATTACGATATTTTTGACATCGATATTAAATTATCGATATTTTTGTACTTACCATGTTGTAGATAGGATGTCGATATTCTTGACCACGATATTTTTGTTGCGATATTTTTGTAGGTCGAATTTTTGTCTTTCGAAATTATGTCATACAACCGTGCCAGATAGGGCAGAGTCAGGTTGTGTACCTGAGCCACCTTGTAGGTGGAGGCCAGGTTCAACCATTACAGAGCAAAATCCAGACCATAATGGATTGGGTTGCTCCAACTACCCAGACTCAGGTGAGAGCCTTCTTAGGCCTGACTGGGTATTATAGGAGATTTGTCAAGGGGTATGGATCTATAGTGACACCCCTGGATGACTTAACTTCTAAAAAGATGCCCAAAAAGGTTCAGTGGACATCTGGCTGTCAAAAGGCATTTGATGACCTGAAGCAGGCCATGTGCACTGCTCCCATTCTGCAGAGTCCTGACTACTCCAAGAAGTTCATTGTCCAAACAGATGCATCTGAATTGGGGCTAGGGGCTGTACTGTCACAATTGAATGATGAAGGTCAGGATAAGCTAGTAGCTTTCATAAGCAGAAGGCTGACCCCTAGAGAGAAACGTTGATCAGCCATTGAGAGGGAGGCCTTTGCTGTGGTTTGGGCTCTGAAGAAGTTGAGGCCATACTTGTTTGGTACTCACTTCCTTGTTCAGACAGACCATAAGCCCCTCTAATGGCTAAAACAAATGAAGGGTGAAAACCCCAAACTGCTTAGGTGCTCCATTTCCCTACAGGGGATGGACTTTACAGTGGAACATAGACCTGGGAGTAACCATGCCAATGCAGATGGACTCTAGGTATTTCCACTTAGAAGATGAAGACTCAACTGGTCAAGGTTAGTTTAATGTCCCTGCGTTGGGGGGGGGGAGGGGTTGTGTAGGAGAGTAGGATCTGCTTCACATGGGTACCCCCACTTTTTGCTGGTGTTTCACAGTTTTTTTTACCTTAGTCTGGCTGTGGCCCTGCTAATCAGGACCACAGCCAAGCTGCTTCCTCTCTAAAATGGTTTCCATGTACATTAGGTACATATCTAATTGGATTCTGGAGTGCCTTATACGCCCCTAATATATGGTATACTATGTACCTAGGGCATAGGTACCTCAGAGGCCGACCAGGGGCTGAAGCATGTATTATGCCACCCCTGGGAAGCACTCCAAAATGACACCACAGGTCTGCTACTGCAGCCTGGGTAAGGTGGTGCTTGCACCCCTTACAGTGGTATAGGCTACCTATATCCACCTATATATACAGACACATATAAACCTATAAGTCACTCCTATGGCAAGCCTTGACAATCCTGAAGGCAGAGTGCTTCGTTTTGTGTGAGAGGGTGCCCAAGCATGAGCTGAGCCCCTCTGCAGCTTTTGGAAATACTTCCTTATGGCTGTTCTGTGATACAGCCATACCATATACTCTTAAGTGCATTGTAACCTTGCGGTAAATGCTAACTTTGGAATGGCTGCATCAAAACATGTCATGTTTGGTATCAAACATCTTGGAATACTACCCCCGCCAGTTATGGCGGCGGGGGTAGCATTCCACCCTTCTAGAGGGAGAGACATGTTCACACTGGTCTAACCCGGTAGGACTTTCCTGAGCCCTGGCATCACAAAATGGATGCCTCTGCCACTGCCACGGGTCTGGCCTCCTGATGCTGACCGAAACTACGACAGGGGAGGCCTGGACAATAGGTTTCCTGTCGAAGGGAGGTGTAACCACCTCCCCAGACAGGCAGATGTGTATTGGGGCTGGGCGGGAGCACTCACTGGTGCTTTGAAGTCCTGCTCTGGGGGCACATTTGGTGTCCCTGTGCATAGTCCAGTTCAAACCGGTTGCAGGGGCTAACTGCCCCTGCTCTGGCGCGAAACTGGACCAAGGAAATGGGTGTAACCACCCCTCTTTCCAAACCCTCCCATAGATGGGTCCCTAGAGTATGTCTAACCCCTAAACTTAGTATAAGTATGGGAACCCAGTCCTTGTGACTTTAGATTACCCTGGACGAAACTCTGCAACATACATCCTGGACCATCGACTTTCTATCTCGACTAGAAGACGGAAGAAATCTCCCTTGGGGTCAAGGAGTGACTCCCCTGCTTGGCAGGCACCAAAGAAGCAACTGACCGGTCTGCAATCCTGAAGCTCACGCCGGACGCCAAAGTCTCTGCATCCCCAGAGGTGGATTTCCAGACTTCCCAGAGACTACCCTGAGTCCACAGCAAAGCTGAGGCACGAGGCTATCGTGGGTGACGTGGAAACGTGACCCCTGGACACCATGAACTTTTGCAGCAACACTATCTTCTGGGACTTCCTCGAAGTTGTGCTTTGGGCTCCGAGTAGCCCCAGCCTTGAGCACCTCCTGCACCAAAGATTGCTGGCCTCCACTTCACGAGTGACCCGTGGGCCAGTTTCAAGTGCGACCGCTCGAGGCTCCTCCGCGATCGCTAGCCCATTGGCTAGTAGGTCCCCACGAAGGCAACTCCTCTTCTACTTGGGCTTTCCTGGTTGCTCCAGATGTGCCCTGACTTACCCTCGCTGGGTGAGTCCCTCAGACCTTGCTGGTCTGCACCGCAGTCCTTTCTCTGAATTCCTGTGACTTGCCGTTGCCAAGGCTTGTTGGGTCCAATCTGGTCGCCGACACCGCAGCACTCGATAGACTTCGTGGGACAGCTCGAATCCGGCTCGTGGACTTCGTCGACACCTCCTGGACCTCGTGACTGAAGAGTCAAGACACCCGTCAACTCACCTGAAGCACCCGACATCTGTGGGCATTGGTCCATCCTGCCCTCGGTCACTGGCTAGTGACCCAGACTCTGTCCCCTCTGCTTTCAGCTTCCTTCCGTCTTAGTCCAGGCTTGGATCTCTTCGAACACTTCTCCTCTTCACGGCAGCAGCAGTTCTTTGCAGGCTGCCATTGCAATCGACGACACGACCCGACACCAAAAGACACCTATGCACCAGGCTTCCCTGGGTGAGGTAACTCGAGCACTCCGGTGCTCCCGTGGGTGCTCGCCCTAGAACTTCTTAAGTCCAAAAGGGTTTGGTCCTGACTCGATTCTAAGTGTCCCTAATCTTTAAATTTCCAACCGCGACATTGCCCATAGAAGCTAACGGGAACCCGCGATTGTGTTCACACACTGCATACAGTCCCTGTGGGTCCCCTGTGTCACTACCTTGGTTGGTTCTTTGGGGTCCCAGCGATTCTACAGGCTCTAGGCCTTGTGTCTAGTTCAGTCGTGGTTCTTATACCACTTTTTTGGTATATGGTTTGGTACGCCCCTAGGGCCCAAACATGTGTTTGTGCTATTACTGTTGATTGCTAACTTGTAACTTAAGTACTTCGAACTCCAGTCTCAAAGAGACTAGAGGGGTGTGTTTTATCTAAAATACATATATTTTAAATATATACCTGGTGTGGTTGTCCTTTCATTTGATCATTCAAGAGATTATAGACTGGTAAAACAAGCGGCTTTACATTCCTTCAAGACTTAGCCTGAGGGCTGCTCTCCATAGCTACCACTAGGATAGCTTTCAATAAAGGTTGTCTTTAACAAATTCACCATAAGGGGTTGTTTGGACTGATACAAGGTGCCCACTAGAACTAGTGGACAGCATATATCAGGCCACCTTCTCACATAGGGTATCCACGAGTGGGGTGGCTCTCCAACCTTCTGTCTTCCACGGAGTTTCTTCAGGGTCCACAGGGAAGGGTCCTAAATCTTTAAAATTCCAACTGCGACTTACACGTAGAGTTGTACAGAGCACGGTTGTGTTCCTACACTGCACACGCTTTCCGCGGGGTTTATAGCCACTCACCTTGGGTGGTTCCTTGGGACCCCAGCACTTCTACGTCCTCTCGACATTATCTTGACCCGAGTTGTGGTTCTTATACAACTTTCTTAGTATATGGTTTGGTCCCCCCCTGGGGTCCACTGTGTATTCTGGGATATTTACTGTATTTCTTTGCAAAGTATTGTGTGCATTGTGATTATCTCTGGGTAGGAGATACCTAAACGTGTTAGAGGGTATTATATAATAAATACATACTTTAATAAATACCATGTGTGGTTCTTTTTCACTTAATCTATACTATAAGATTGTATTCTGGTAAAACCAGCTGCTTTACACTCCTTCTGGACTAAGCCTGAAGGCTGCTCACCACTTAGAGAGCTTTCTAAGGTTATCTAAGACCTCTTAAATCACCATAAGGGTTGTCTGGACTGGTGCAAGGTGCCCAATTACATTAGTGGACATCATATACCAGGTCAGCCCCTCACAAGGTGGATCACCACTAAATAGTCCGCATCAAATATCTATGACACCTTAACTGCTGAAGTTTTTCACTCCCTATGTTGAGCCATTTTTGGGCTATTTGTGGTACTTCGCACTTAAGCCCCCATAACTGTTTTCCCACATAAGGTATGCACTTTTTCCCAGCATCATGGGGACTCTAAGGGTATCCAGGGTTTGTGGATTCCCCCGGAGGGGACAGAGAAAATAGCTAAAGCTTGAATTATTTGTGAAAAATAGGAAAAAGGTGTTCCACCAAATGTTTTCTTTTTTTTATTCTCCTATAAAGGCCATAATTGCTGAGCTAAAGTCACCACCTTCCCTGCTTTCAGGAACATGCACAGCTTTATGGGAAAACTAATGTTTTGCCACAGATGTGGCATTTTTCTTTGAGGTAGTTAATTTTTCCGAATTTGTGTACTTTCAACTTACTTTCAGATTGAGGTCGAAACCAGTATGAAACTCATGGGAGATCCTGGAAAGCTAATGATTTCTGAAAAGTAGACAAAAAAAAACTCTGTATGCATTCAGCAAGGGGTCATTTCTGTAGATCCCTCAAGGTTTTCGGAAAGGAACTAACTGTTGAAATAAAAACAAATATTGAAAATGAGCAGGAAAAAACTGCTTGTCACGATTTACAATAGGAATATACCATTAAGTCCGCAAGACTCTTATAGTTGCAGGGATATATAGGTTGTCCAAGAACCCGAGGTACCCAGAGTTACCCAGAGCTAATAACTGTGCTGCACATTACAATGGTTTTTCATTATTTACCAAGTATAGAGCAATGCATATGGTAAAAAATAAAGAGTAAAAAATGGGTACGAAGGAAACCTAAATTTTTCTGAAACGTACCCCAGAGATTGAGTTTAGGAGCAGTGGTTATTTGTACACCTCTGAATTTGTGGGTACCCATACTAATGTGATTTAAAGGGCATTTGTTACAACTAAAACAAGCGTCAGGGGTAAAAGGGACATGAACGCTGACACAAAGCAAAACATCTCAATAATAGTATTGTATAGTAATATTGTGCTTATTCCAGGTCTCCTTCCCTGCTGTTCCCTTCCCTTTACTCAGTTGATCACCTCAAACTTCTTTGCTATAACAGCAGACGGAATTGAGGCTATCGAGAGGTGGACCCTATTGCGCATCGAACCGATCCAGAGGGCATTGATTGTCATTGTTAACAGCATTTTATAAAATGTCATCTTTCTTACACACTAGCTTATATGAGGAAGGCACAAATGCAGAGAATTTCATATTGGTAGTAACAAAAGTTCTACTATTCTGTGTTACCACATGTCTCCCTATATAAATGGTATGTCACTTGTGTGGGTAGGACTAGTGCCCGCGACAGGAATGGGCCCAAAACACATGGGCACATTTTTCCACTGATAACTATAACGTGGGTAACTGTGGAGTTTTGGCCATAGCTCAGCCGGCACTAAGGGAGCCATAGCAAACCTGCACATTTTTTAAAACTAGTCACCTGGGGGAATTCAGGGTGGGGTGATTTGCGTGGTTCTCGCAAGGTCTTCCCACACAGAAGCCCTTGAAAACTTCAAACTTTGACAAAAAACACACATATTTGTCAAATATTCGTGAGGAAAACTTCTAGAATCTGCGGGGAACCAAAAATTCCCTACCACCTCACCCAAGGTCTCCCGATAAAATGGGTACCTCACTTGAGAGGTTAGGCCTAGTGACCATGATGGGAAAGGGCCCATAAAGCAACATGGACACATGAAATTTGGTAGCTGTGGATTTTGGGCACTAGCTCAATGGGCACCTAGGATAACCTAGCAAATCTTACATTTTTTTCTAAACTAGGCACCCGGAGTAATAAAGAGTGTGGTTTTAGGAGGCTGGCTTAGTATATGGTGCACACATATTTAAGTGAAGCACCTTGCACTAATCCAGACAACCATTATGGTGGTTTTAGTGGTCTTAGACAACCTTCGAAAGCTCTCTAAGTGGTTGTTGTTGAGAGCAGCCTTCTGGCTAAGTCCAGAATGAGTGTAAGCAGCTTGTTTTACAAGATCTAATCATTAAGTGTAGGTTAAACGAAAATGAGTCACACAGTGTAGTTATAAAAATATGTCTATTTATTACACAGCACTCGCTAACACATTGGCATATCTCCTACCCGGAGATATCAACACAAATACACACAATACTTCAATTACAAACAGGAAAGTGAGCCCAATACACAGTGGTTTCCAGGGGGAGACCAAACTGTATACTAAGAAAGTGGAATGCGAACTGCGACGAAGTCGGGACTTGGACCAGGAGACTCAGAAGAGCTAGGCACACAAGGACCCACCCAGGAGCCCCATGGAGGTTGTGTGCAGAGTGGAAACACAGCCGCGTACTCATTAGAAATCAATGGAAAAGTCACGGTTGCAGTTTTGAAGGAGGACCCTTCCCAGTGGACATTGAAGAAACCCCGTGGAAGACAGAAGGTTGGAGAGTCACACCACCCATGGATACCCAGGAACTAGTATACCTACACCAGAGAAGCTGGGTGCATAAGTGGGAAGTGACACTGGAAACAGCAGTAGACCACAATGGAGGACTTCAGTAAAGATGCTGCTGCCAAAGACTATGCAAGAGTCTGGTGGGATCCAAGTGTCGATTCTTGAAGAGAAGAACCAGCAAGCAGAGGGGGACAGATTTTATGCCACTCAGAGGTGACCATGAGGCACGGAACAGCGATGCCCACCGATGACGAACGGTTCAAAGGAGTTTATAGTGACCTTGTTGATGCAGGCGTGAGGACCAGGAGATGCTAAGGAAGACCAGCAGCTGTGCACAAGCTGTCAGAAGTCGAGAAACAGGGGGTTGTAGTATGGCAGAAGCACCAACAAGCCTTGGCAGCTGCAAGAGGTGTGGGCAGCGAAGAAGGAGCAACGTTGGGACAAGCAAGATCCAAGGGCACCACGTGCGGCAGAGGATCCCACTGAAGCAGGAGAAGACCCTCGAGAAGACCCACAAGCCAAAGACACAGAAGTCACAAGAGGATCTCGAGCAGCTCACCAAGTTAGGTCGTCTTCCGTCTGCCGCAGGAGGATGGGGAGGGTGTTCCATGTCTTGGCGGCGAGGTGGGAGAATGATCTGCCACCGGTGGTCACTCTTCGGATGCGGGGGACGGTGGCGAGGGCGGTCTACGGAGCGGAGCTGGCGGGTGGGGGTGTAGAGGCTGAGTCGGCTGTTGAGGTATGCTGGTCCGGTGTTGTGGAGAGCCTTGCATGGGTGAGGAGCTTGAAGGTTATCCTCTTGTTGATGGGGAGCGAGTGCAGGTCTCTCAGGTGGGGTGTGATGTGGCTGCGACGAGGTATGTCGAGGATCAGGCGTGCGGAGGTGTTCTGGATGCGGTGGAGCCGTTTCAGGAGTTTGGCCGGGGCTCCTGCATAGAGTGCGTTGCAGTAGTCCAGTCTACTGCTGACGAGGGCCTGGGTGACCGTCCTTCTAGTTTCGGTGGGGATCCACTTGAAGATCCTGCGAAGCATGTGAAGGGTGTTGAAGCAGGAGGAGGAGACGGCGTTGACCTGCTTCGTCATGGAAAAGGCAGAGTCGAGGATGACCCCTAGGTTGCGTGCGTGGTCGGTGGGTGTAGGGGGTGCTCCCAGTGCAGTCAGCCACCAGGAGTCGTCCCAGGCCAAGAGGGTGGATCCGAGGATGAGGACCTCCGTCTTGTCCGAGTTCAGCTTCAGTCGGCTGTTTCTCATCCAGTTGACGACGGCCTTCATTCCTTCGTGGAGGTTGGTTTTGGCGGTGTGGGGGTCTTTGATGTGGGAGAGGATCAGCTGGGTGTCGTCGGCATAGGAGATGATGTTGAGGTCATGCCGTCGAGGGCGAGCGGTGCCATGTAGATGTTGAACAACGTTGGGCTGAGGGATGAGCCTTGGGGTACGCCGCAAATGATCTTGGTGGCTTTGGAGCGGAAGGGGGGGAGGCGGACGCTCTGTGTTCTGCCGGAGAGGAAGGAGGTGGTCCAGTCCAGGGCCTTCTCTTGGATTCCTTTGTCGTGGAGGTGTGTTCGTAGTGTGCGGTGGCAGACCATGTCGAAGGCGGCTGACAGGTCCAGGAGGATGACGGCCGTGGGTTTCTCTGTTGTCAAGCACGGTCCTGATGTCGTCGGTGGCAGCGATGAGGGCAGTCTCGGTGCTGTGGTTGCTGCAGAACCCGGACTGGGACGGGTCCAGGATGCTGTTCTCCTCGAGGAAGCTGGTCAGTTGTTTGTTGATGGCCTTTTCGATGACCTTCGCCGGGAACGGGAGCAAGGAGATGGGTCGGAAGTTCTTAAGGTCCTTGGGGTCCGCCTTGGGTTTCTTGAGTAAGGCGTTGATCTCTGCGTGCTTCCAGCTCTCCGGGAAGGTCGCTGTCTCGAAGGAGATGTTGATGGCTTTCCGGAGATAGGGTGCGATGGTGCTGCTGACTTTGCTGAAGATGTGGTGCGGGCAGGGGTCTTCCGGGGATCCGGAGTGAATGGTGTTCATGATCTTGATGGTGTCGTTGATGTTGGTTCAGGTGAGCAGGCGGTTGGTGCGGGTGGTGGTCGTGGGAGCGGGGGTCTCAACGGTTGCCGGGGTAGTGACGGCGTCGAAGCTGCCGTGGATTTCTGCGATCTTGTGATGGAAGAAGTTGGCCAACGAGTCGCACAGGTCTTGTGACGGTGGGATGTCGTTGGTGTTGGAGCTGGGGTTGGAGAGTTCCTTCGCGATGTTGAAGAACACTTTGCTGTTGTGTGCGTTGTTGTCTAGGCGGCCTTTGAAGGAGGTCCTTTTGGCGGAACTGATGAGGTGGTGGTGTCTGCGGGTGGCGTTCTTGTGGGCTGTGTAGCTTTCCGGTGTTCGTTCACGGATCCAATTTTTTTCGAGTTTTCGGCAGGTTCGCTTGGAGGCCTGGAGGTCTTCGGTGAACCAGCTGGCTCTCTTGCTGGTGTGGGTGTTGGAGGGCTTCTTGAGCGGGGCGAGGGTGTTGGTGCAGTCGTCGATCCACTGTCTGAGGCTACGGGCTGCGGCGTCGGGTTGGTCGGGTCTGCGGGTGGACTCTGGGCAGGGCGGTGGTTAGCTGGTCCTCGGTGACTTTGCTCCAGCGACGGCGAGGCAGCTGCTGTTTGCGGTGGTGTGTTGTGGGTTTACGGAAGGTGAAGTGGATGCAGCGGTGGTCGGTCCAGTGGAGTTCGGTGGTGCTGTTGAAGAAGACGTGGGAGCTTGCTGAGGAGATGGGGTCAAGCGTGTGGCCGGTGCAGTTGGTGGGTGTTGTGACGAGTTGTCTGAGTCTGAGGTTGGCGAGGTTGTCGATCAGGGTGGAAGAGTTGGAGTCGTTGTTGCTCTCGAGGTGGAAGTTCAAGTCCCTGAGGAGGATGTAGTCCGTGGAGGCGAGGGCGTGTGTGCTGATGAAGTCGGCGATGGAGTCGCTGAACTGCGGTCGGGGTCCAGGGGGTCTGCGCCTTCACCGCATCTTCACAGTGCAGAAGATGCGGTGAAGGCGCTGATCTTGGCAGGAAGAGTTGCTGGAGGCTGGAGCTTCTTGAAGATCGCAAGTCAATGCGGTGCACATGCTTCGGTCCCAGCAGTTCCGACGATGCATACTGGCCTCTTTACAGAGGACAGGTCAAGCCTCGAGGGATTTGCAGAACCACCACCTGTGTTGCTGAGCGTTTCTAAGTCCGAGGGACATCAGGGGAGCAGACCGGTCAGCTTCGTTGCGGTGCCTGGAGAGGCAGGGGAGTGACTCCTTCACTTCAAGAGAGATTACTTCGGGTGGCCTTGTTGGCCACAGGTCTCTTGAAGATCCTGGAAGAGGCACAGACAACGAAGAAAACTTGCAGAGCAGCAAGAATAGGAGCAGCAGGAGTCTTCCGTGATGCAGTCTCTGTTCCAGCGGAGTCCAATTGTCCAGACGGTCAAATACTGATGTGGTTTCAGGCTGGAGTCTTGTACCACAACAAATCTGAGGACTCACCCATAGGTAAGCCCTTTTATACCCTAAGAAAGGGGTTAGGACGACTCAGGGGTCCCTCCCAGAGGAGGGGCTGGAGACAGGGGAGGATACTCCCATGTGCTTTGTCCAGTCTAGTGCCTAAGCGGCAACTAATTGCTCCGAACTGGTTCCAATTGGAGTATACAAGGAGGGCACCAAAAGCAGTGTGGTGGCACTGGCAGGCGCCCCTATCCCAGCCCAATACTTTAAGTCTTGTCTGGGAAATGGTCACACCTCACTGTGACAGGAAACCTATTGTTCTACCTTCCCCTGCTCGAATTTAGCTCAGTAGCAGGAGGGCAAAATCGTGTCTGGGTCGGCAGCAGCACTAGCTTGCTGGCAGACCCTGGAAGGCTGTTAACAGGGTATTGGGGGCATCCCGGAAGAGCCTCCCAGAGGATGGAATCAAACCTCCAACACCGGTAACGGTGTTGGAGAATGATTGCAACATGTTTGATACCAAACATGCCCAGGTTTGGCACAGCCACTATATAGTTAGCCATCGCGTAGTGACGGATAGCCACTAAATGTATCAAAAATGGCTGATCTCACTTATGAAGGCTGGATCATGCAGGGGCACCCTCACACTTGTATAACCCTGCACCCTGCCTTCAGGATTGAAACACCTGCCTTAGAGGTGTCTTATAGGTTTTAAGTGTAGTGACCTCAGATATAAGAAAACGTATATCTGTCGTAAGTGGTGCTAGCACCAGCTTACACAGGCTGCAATGGCAGGCCTGTAGTCACAGTGAGAGAGGTCTCTCATGGGTGGCATAATACATGCTACAGCCCATGGGAGACCCCTGGTGTACCTATGCCCAGGCTACCTCAATACCATATACTAGGGACGTACAGGGGTACACCAGTAGCCAATTGTGGAGGTACAGAAGTACTTACCTTGTCACATTTAGGGAGGAAGCACAGTGACTGGGGTCCTGGTTAGCAGGATCCCAGTCGGACTAGTCAAAAAAACAAACTGACACAAGCAAAATGTGGGGGCAACCATGAAAGCAGATCCTACTCGCCTACAGTGGTGAGTTGTGTTGTTCTCACCAGGTTTTCCTATCCAGAAGCCCTTACAAACCTCAAACTTTGACCAAAAAAAACACATTTTCCTCACATATCTGTGCGGGAAAGTTCGGGAATCTGTGAGGATCCACAAAACTCCTCCCACCCAGGAATATCCCACTTGTCCTGATGAAAACGCTGCCCTACTTGTGTGACTGGGCCCAATGCCCTCAACAGGAATGGATCAAACCAAAGTCAAGTGGAGTCCCCCAAAAGGACTTGGGATTGTGTGGTGGGGAGCATAAACCCTTGCCTATGGGGCCGCTACCCCCTAATCCTTAGTGTCTAATGGGTGGATTCCTGCTTGGGTATCGCTCTCCTTAGGCAATCCCAAGCAGGAACTCATCAGTGGAACGGGGAGATTCTCCTCTTCCCAAGGATACCTCTACCAAGACAATCAGTGCTCAGCGGATAAGATATTCTCCCGAGGATAGATGCAGTGAAAGTAAAACAAGCTGATTTCTTTTACTTTAGAGATAATGACATTAGCGCGCAGGGCATCATGATAACCAAAAATATAAACAAAAAAGGCAAAAAAACAAACTCAGGCTGCCTGGGAAGCTCTTCCTGAGCAGCCACAAATAAACATTTTTTAAAGAGGAATCCCTCTGGTGCAAAGCACCAGACAGTCCATTAATGACTTCCCAGTGTCAGCCAATGACCTTCACACACAAACACACACACACTGGGAAGGTAGTGCTAAAAGAGTTAAGATTCAGAAAGAATAAAACTAAGTCCCACATAAACAAATGAAAACTTTGATCTGTACTAGTCATGAAGCAATGAACACATGCACTCATGATCTTGTCCCATTCTCCTCTTCCTTTGTAGTTGGCAGTCAAAAAGCAAACAGGAAGCAGGGCCCGAGGCAAAGGCTTGGGAGGATCTTGGTCAAAGGGCCGGCACCAAGGGATACAATCATGGAGAAAGAAGACCACAACAAGAGAGAAGGGAGAGTGTTCCCGATCTGAGGCAGATATGTTCCTAAGTGAAGCTTTTCTGGGCGGAGGCCTCAACCACACAGTAGGTAGCCACCCTCAATGTTACGACGAGGAGCACAATGATAACACCGGCCCTCCTGGCTAAGATGACAGTTTGGTGTTCTAAAAGTAGGCTGCTATGACATCAGGGCCTACAGCCACTTCCATGCATAGTGTAAAGGTCTCCACAACAGCAGGACCTTATGCTCTCTCCCCTTTCCTCCTACTCCAACAACCTGTGCCAATTCAGAGGGCCAGTAGCAGATGAGGGTGAGATTTTCTTCAGGCATGTGTGAGCCCTCATGTGAGGCCTCTTCCTCACTCGACCCATGTATGTGTTCTGCTGAATCCACATCCAGATGAACAAGTTATTTATTTTCGGTAACGCTCTTTCTGGTGGATACTCTAACTGCAGATTCCTCACCTTCAGAGTATCTCAAGGTGCCAGACTGGATCCGCAAGATTTAAGCATTCCCAGAAGTTTCTGTGCCACAGTCTCCTTGTCCAATTCAGAGCCCCTAGAATGACTTGGGCGCAGTCATTCCTGATCTTTTTCGTAACAGTGGGTAGGAAAGTCAGTGGTTGAAAGGTATACAGGAGTACTGTGCTGCACTCTACTCCACAATAGATCCTTCTTGGAAACCACAGCGTGCACAGGTTTTTACATTGCCGGTTATTGCCACTGCCAAAAACATCTAGTCAGGATTCTCTTCATTGCTGGCAGAAGCCCTGTGCCACCTCGGAGTGTAACTACCATTCATGATGTGCCAGGAGCCGGCAGCTGAGCTCGTCCGCCTTAGCTTTCAAAGATCCTGCCAGGTGGTTTACGACCAGGGCAATGCCCTATCACTCCAACCAACTCCAGAGATGAAGTATCTTGCGGCACAGGATCCAGGAGTCCACCATGCCACACTTGTTGCAGTACCACATGTTGGTGTTATTATCTATGAGAATCTGAACCAACCTCTCTTAGATGGATAGTAGAAAGGCCCTTGGAGCCAGACGATGGCCCACAACTACAGCAGGTTAATGTGGAGACAGGTCTCCGCAGAAGACCAGAGTATTCTAATCCTCATCTCCGCCAGATGACCTCATTATCCCAAAGGTGAAGCATCTGTCACCGAAGTCATCTCTGGGTGTGGCAGGAAGAGTGGTCTTCCGCCAGTCCAACTGCAGTTGAGCCACCACTGCAGGTCTTTCGCAGTCTCCTCCAAAACCTGGATGGAATCTAAGAGGTTCCTCTGGTGCTGGGCCCACAGACTTCGGGTTCCACTGCAAAGCCTGCATTTACCACCTGGCATAGTCGACGAGCAGGATGCAAGACACCAAGAGGCACAGAAGCCTCAGAGTGACTCTCGCTGAGACCCAGCACCACAGCTGAAAAATAGGGATCATAGCCCAAATTTCCTTACTCATTGGGGTGGTGGGAAGGTCTGAAACTGTACCATATCCAGGATGGCTCCAATGATAGGAATCCTCTTTGAAAATGTTGGGTGTGACTTTGGCACATTGATAGTGAAACCCAAAAATATCAGGAGGTTCACCATCGTATGGAGGTGACCTACAACTTAGTTTGGCAAGGCTGCCATCCACAGTCACTTGAATCCCCAACAGCCAAAGGAGTGCTGTAATCATCACCATCACAGACACCCTAGGGCATTGGTGAGGCCGATGGGGAGTACAACAAATTGGAAATGCTCCTGGCCCACCCTGTACCCCAAGCAGTTTCCGTGAGACCACATGACGAGTCCATGAAAGTTGGTGTCCTGAAGGTTCAAAGTCACCATATAGCCGCCTGGATCCAGGGCACACCATCTGAAACAGCGAGAAACATCTTGAATTTGTCCTTCCATAACAAGGTGTTAGAAGGATAGAGATCTAAAATAGAACGAAGGCCTCCGCCCTTTTTCAGGACTAGGAAATAGCAGGAGTAACAGCCTCTCCCTACTTCCTGGGCCAAGACCATCTCTATGGCTCCTTTTGTAAAAGAGCCTGTACGTCCTGGAGCAAGATGAACAGGTGCTCCTCTGAAAAAAGTTTTGATGTGGGTGGAAGATGCAGCAGGTTGGAAAGGAATGGCTGACCACAGCCGTGGTGAATGACCTGGAAGACTCTACCTTTTGGACATTATATTTTGCCACCTTTAGAGGAAATTTCTGATCCTGCTTCCTACAGGGTGGTCGTGTGTCACAAAGGGCAAACTAAAGCACTTGGAGGCTGATGTCAGAGAGGCAGGGCGTTGTCTGTTTGATTACCACGGTGAACAGCAAGGTGCATGCTGTGGGGAAAGTGGGCCTTGGCATGGGCGGTACAAGAAGCCTCTTGAGTAGCCTCAAAAGGGGTGAAAGCAATAAAGATACGGTCTTGCGGCAGTTGAAAGGCAAAAGAAACACACTGTGGTCTGGCTCTTCAAAACATTTCAACGCTAAATCTGCCTTTTCACAAAACAAGCAAGACACATTAAACGGCATATGTACATCCCCAGAGAAGCCACTGGATCTCATCCAAGAATACCACCAAAGCACTAAGGAAATGCCAACCATTCTACCCAAGCAGTCCGTAGTGACCAGTGTCTAATCCAGAAGGGATAATGAAGTTTGCAGTGTCCTGAACCTCATGGGTGATTTGAGGCAAACCGACCCGAAATTGCTCAGGAATCATTGGCAAGATCTTGCCAACCATGTCAGAAAAAGCATGGGTATATCACCTTAGCAAGTAGGTGGCACTGGCAGAATGGATGGCTAGACTGGCTGAGGAAAACATCTGCTTGTTGAAAGTCTCAAGATGTTTCGACTCCATCAGGAGGAGTCATGAGACAAGGACTGTTCACCTTACTGATGGAGGTTTGAGCCACCAATTTCTCAGGTGAAGGGTGCTGTGTCAAAAAATCAGGGTCACCTGGTGCTGGCTTGGCCTCACAAGAGTCCCTCCAACCCAACCGTCCAGATATACAAATATTTTTGATCCTTAATATCTCAAAAATTATTGATCAGATTTACACCAACTCACAAGAAGCACACTTGCGAAACCAAGATCTACCTTCCTGCAAAATTTTGTGTGATTCTGTTCTGGAGTTTTTACTGTAGTGCTGCCTAAAGTCTAGGGAACATGCATGGGAGGATTTTGTTTTTTGAGCCCCCTCCTCTTTCTTAGGTCCTGTCTGACGGATCACTTTGAAAAATTCCATGTAGAAACTAGTCACAAAAGAGAAACTTTACGGAAAGTTCCGTGAAGATTTGTCATACGGCGCCAAAGTTATTAGCAAACCTAAACAATCCAATATACATATTATATATATATATATATATATACACACACACACACATGAAATTTCAGTGCTAACATTTTAAACAAAATATAAACCACTGAAATTCCACCAGTTATAGTTCTAACTCGTGTCCTAAAGTAACTATAACTTGCACCCCACCATGCACAGTTTTGTCAATGTCACATCAAATGTTGCAGTCATGCTATTAATGATGATTGATCATGCCATGAGTGATGTAATATGTGGGACAATTAGCTGTGCTTGGCGAATTCGCAAGTCATAGTTACCTTAGGGCATGATTTATAGTTACTTGAGATAACTATAACTGGTGAATTTCAATGTTTTTTCTTTAGGTTAAAACGTTACATTGACAATGAAATGTTCACCTAACGAGCACGTTACTTACCGTCGGTAACCATGTATCTGGTAGAGACATATTCTAGTTGTAGATTCCTTATCTTAGAATTTCCCCCATGCATCTCTCTGGATCTGGAGATTTTTCACTAGCAGTACCTCTTGCTATGGGGCGTCGGTCGGCTGCACGTCCGTCTTCGGCATCATGCACGCCGGAAATGACATTGCAGGACCTACATAGATGCCGCCTGGGCGCGCTGATGTCAGCTCTTAACACGACTTTCCATGCCAGAAGTGCAGAGCCATGATAGACACTGACCACTGGTGCGTCGAAACTAGGGCCCTTAAAGGAAATCAGTTCACAGAGTGGGTAGGATGGGTGGGGTGGTAAGGAATCTACAACCAGAATATGTCTCCACCAGATACATTGTTACCGATGGTAAGTAACCTGCTCACCTGATGGAGACTTCTAGTTGTAGATTCCTTGCTTTAAAATAGATACCCCAACAATACCAACCTCGGAGGAGGGTCTGCAAACTAAGATCACACAAGGAAGTCCTGGAAGATCAAATGGGCAAAGTACCCGTCCCTCCAGACTTGGCTGTCCAGGCAGTAGTGTCTGGTAAACATGTTCAGGGGTGCCCACATTGCCGCCTGGCAGATATTCAGGACTGGGACTCCGCCTGCTAATGAAAGTGGTTGCTGCTATTGCTCTAGTAGAGTGAGCACGTAACCACAAAGGAGGTTCCTTCTTTGCCAATACGTTGCAAAATTTAATGCAGCGCTGGGACCCGTCGGGAAGATTAAGCAAGCTATTGCCCAGAGTCACATGGTGCTGGGCTAACCTGCTGCCAGGGATCGAACCGTGAACCCCGTGGTCCGGAGTCGGTACCCTGGTGGCTATGCCACACCTCTTCCTACTGTACGACCTTTCATTGCACCCACAAAGCCAATGAAGAGTTGAAGACACAATCAAGATAGAAAGAATACATACGTTTTGGGTCCAGGTAGTGCAGTCTCTCCTCCTCCGTGGAGGAATGAGGGGGCGGGTAAAAGGTGGGCAGGTTAATGGATTGTCCCACTTGGGTGTGACCACTTTAGGGAGGAACAAAGCTTTCATTTGAAGCACCAATTTATCTGGTTGGACAGACAGGGAGGCTTGGAAGGCAGAGGCTGGAGCTCGCTAACTCTGCAAGCAGAGGTGATAAAAATTAGGAAAGCAGTCATAAGGGTCAGAAGCCTGAGAGGACAATTATGAAGAGGCTCGAAGGGAGCACACATAAGAAAAGTCAAGACCAAATTTAAATACCATTGAGGCATTATGAAAGGAGACGGAGGAAACAAGTGAGTAAGGCCCTTGAGAAACCTATTGACAATGGGAGATTTGAAAAAAGAGGGCTGATCTGGAAGTCTCAGAAAGGAAGAGATAGCCGAAAGATAAGCCTTAAGAGTGCCCAAAGCAGAGCCCTGCCGGACCAAAGAAAGTATGTACAACAGAACCTCCGAAAGAGAGGCAGATAGGGGATATCAACAGCCTTTGCTGTGCAGCATGCCACAAATTCGTCCCATTTACAGGCATACATCATTTTAGTGGAGGGACACCTGGCTGCCAAGATGACATCACAGACTTCGGATAAAAGATCGAAAGCTGTCAACTGCCCCCACTCAATCTCCATGCAAGGAGCTGGAGACTGGACAGATACGGGTGAAGAACCACCCCCTGCTGCTGTGACAGAAGATCCTCCCGAAAAGGCAATCTGATCGGAGGATCGATGGCCATGCTCAGAAGGTCTCAATACTAGACTCTTCGTGCCAAATCTGGAGCTACAAGAATGACTTGAGCCCGGTAATGCTTGATCTTCTTGAGCACTGTGGGCAGAAGTGGTATAGGCGGAAATGCGTACGGGAGGCCGAAGCTCCACTCGCGATGAAAAGCGTCACTAAGCAATACTCCTGGCACTGCTCGTTGTCTTCGGAGGCGGTCCCCACCGCTGAATGACCTTGCGCCACCTCGGTTGGAGACACCATTTGTGATCGACCAAGCACTGATGGCTGAGTTTGTCTACTTTGGCGTTCAGAAAACCTGCCAGGTGGTGAACCACCAAGGAGGTACCCTGATGTTCCAGCCATGTCCAGAGGCAGAGAGCCTCCTGACAAAGGGTCCACGACCCCGCCCCGCCTGTTGCACTACCCCATGGCGGTGGTGTTGCCCGTGAACACCTGCACTACTTTCCTTTTGAGAGAGGAAGGGAATGCCTTCAGTGCTAGTCTAATCGCCGGGAGCTCTGAAAGGTTGATATGGAGACCAGACTCCACCTGAGACCAGACGCCTCTGATCTCCGCTCCTCCCAGATGACCGCCAAATCCCAGGAGTGACGCACCAGTCACCACCGTCAGGTCTGGTTGGGAAAGAGAGAGCTATCTCTGACCCAATTTTGTTTTGTTAGACACCACTGCAGTTGTCTCTCTGAGATCTGGACGTAGTCGAAAAGATTCCCCTGGTGCTGTGCCCACTGGAACTTCAGGTCCCACTGCAGAGCCCACATATGCCATCTGGCATGATCCAATAGCAGAATGCAGGAGGCCATGAGGCCCAGCAGCCTCAGAGTCATTCTCACCTAAATCCAGGATAGAGGCTGAAACATCAGCATCATAGCCCTAATATTCCAGAGTTACTGCTCGGGAGGATAGGCCCGAAACTGCACTGTGTCCAAAATCGAGGGAGTCAGGTGTAACTTCGGCATTTTTATAGTGAACCCCAGAGAGTGCAGGAGGTCCGCCATAGTCTGGAGGTGGGAAACAACAGCTTAGGGAGAGCCCACCTTCAACAGCAAGTTGTCGATATTGGAGAAGACTGGTACCCCTGATCTGCACAGTTGAGCTGCGATCACCTACATCACTTTTGTGAACACCCAAGAGGCACTGGTAAGGCCAAATGGGAGCACGGTTAATTGAAAGTGCTCGTGGGCCACCGTGAACTGTAAATAATGTCTGTGGGCAGACAGGACGGGGATATGGAAACAAGCATCCGGCAAGCCAAATTCTACGATCCAGTCTCATGGGTCTAGGGCAGAAAGGACCTGGGCCAAAAGGAACATTTTGAACTTCTTCTTTCGAAGGAAGAAGTTGAGGGTCCAGAGGTCTAGGATAGGACACAAACATTTGTCCTTTAAAGCACCAGAAAGTAGTGGGAATAACAACCACACCCTACTTCTGGCACAGGGACCCTCTCTATAGCCTCCTTGGCCAAGAGAGCCGTAACTTCCTCACGGAGAAGCGCCTAAGGATACTCTGACATAGGGTCCTAGGTGGGTGGCATGGAGGGAGGTGTAGCCTCAAAGGGGAGGGAGTAGCCCCTTCGGCCTCTCTACTGAACCCAAGTGTCCGGCGTGATGTTCTGCCAAGGGAGAAGGTGATATTGAATACTGCCTCCAACTGGTCAAGGATGGGTCTGAAACATCGGACTAGAAGGGTTTGAAGGCAGTGGCAGAGGGGGAAAGGGTGGACTGGCCTGACTACTGGTTCCCTGATTCATGAGGACGTTGGGTCCCACGCCCGCGCAGATGCTGGACAGCTTGCATGACTCTGTGGCTGAGCTGGACAGGATGTGGCTGAGTGCCCCTTCCGTAGAGATGAAAGGGACGAAAGGCAGACTGGGGGGGACAGATTGGAGCCGTGAGGCCCAAGGATTTAGACGTAATTCACAATTCCTTGAAACGCTCAAGCGCAGAGTCTGACTTCTTGCCGAAAAGACGAGTGCCATCAAAGGGCATGTCATCAGAGTAGATTGGACATCCCCTGAAAAGCCAGAAGTCCTCAACGAGGGCCCCAACTGACTACGCGGGGCCCAAAGGCGCACCAGCGGAGCCGGACTGCCCAAAGATGAGGTGCAAGGCCTCATAACTGTCGCAATTTGCCAGGAGACGTTGCAGCTCCTGGAAAAGTGGGGAGGTGCAGGGTCGTCTCAGAAAGAGGCTCCAGGGAGGGAGGCCTAGAGCGAAGACGCTTTGTGTCCTACGTTGCGTCAGCCAACAGATGATGCAAAGTCAAAGAACACCTATGCTTCTTCGACTTCTTCTTGTGCTTACCTGAATGTCTTGAAGGTTGCGAATGGGACGAGGAGTGCAGGCTCCATGACCGTTCTCAGGACCTTCCTCTCAACCAAGAGCGGGAGCGACACGGAACTGAGCGCTGGGCCTCCAACAAGTTTTGGGACTGCTCCCACAAATCTTTCTGATTCATGGTCCGGCACTTGGAGCATGATTTTGCGTTGTGGTCGCGCTCAAAGCACCAGAGGCACACGAGGTGCGGCTCCCTCATAAACATCATTCGATGACAGGATCCGCAGGGCATGAATCCGGTCCTACGTTGGGACATCTTGACGCCACCAGGAGTCCAAGACACAGAAAAAACGTCAAAAGTTCAAAAAAGTTTAGCTAAAAACAGCTAAGGGGTAGCTCTCTCTGGATCTGCACTTCGGTGGGCGCGGAAAAGAAAGAACGGACGTCAGCTCACCCAGGCAGCATCTATGTAGGTCCAGCGACATCATTTCCGGCACGCATGACGCCGGACGCGGAGCCGACTGATACCACCTATCGACGCACAGGAGTACTGCAAATGAAAGATCTCCGGATCCACACTGACGCCTGGGGGAAATTCTAAGAGAAGGAACCTACAACTAGAATTCTCTATCAGATTAGAATGTTACTTTAACATTTGCTTTTTCAGTGAACTTCTAGTTTTTTTTTTTTTTAAATGAAAAGTAACATTTTATTACTAAACGTATAGCCACCAAACTGCGATGCACAGCCTTAAATGGCGTGGGGTATCTGCACGGCCTGGCCTTAGAGCAGCCAACCCACTGCCATGCAGCATCATCTGGCCTGCGCTCCGTGTGGATGGTCTTTCAGGTCCTGGCCAAACACAGGCATACTCAGTGACTTTGTCAAAGAGTCACAACACCAAAATGTAAAAAGTTAGCTTATTGACATTTTTTAAAAGGTTGAGCATATTGATAAAAATATATATGAAGCAGATCTATCATCTTTCTCCAAATATCACCAATATTTTTAACCAAATTTATACTTTAGTAATTAAGGCTCGGCAAGGGCCACCAACCCCCTAACCTATTACAATATATTTCAGCCCCGGGGATGGGATCCCAGGGGTCTCTTAATGCAAAGGGAGGAAGGATACATATCCCCATCCATTTGTTATATAACTAAAGTGGGGGGGGGTGGCGGGGGGTGGTTGGGGAAGTTTGCTGATAAAGACCTAAGGGTCCTGCTCATGGTATAAGGGGTGAACCTAGCTGAGAGGAACGTTGGGCTGAGGTTTAGTGATGCTCTGAAAGTGATTAGGGGAATCTTAAATAGGATTCTCTTGTGCAGTGGAAGCTAGTGCAGGATTTTTAGAGCTGCGGATGTGGAGGATCTACACGGTAACTTCTGGACTAAGCAGGCCGCAGCGTGTTGCACCACTTGTAGTCTTTTTAGCGTTTGTTTATTGGCTCATGCCAGGAGGCTGTTGCAGTAGTCTAGGCACAAGAGAATCAGTGCTACCGCAACTGTTTTCCTTGCAGTGAGGGGGATATATTCAAAACATTTTTTTAAAGACCTGATGAGGTTGAAGCAGGTCCCTGCTACTGTCAATGCGTGTGGCCGGAAAAAGAGAGAGCGGTGTCGAATTTCACCCTAGGTCTTTGGCTGTCTTAACAGTGGTGGGTGGTGGAGTTGCGCCCTCTGGCCACCAAGCGCTCGGCTGGAAGGGATTGTATTTTCCTATTAGTAGGATCTTGGTTTTGCCTGTGTTGCACCTGAGGTGGTTGTCCCTCATCCATTGGATGACCTTGGTTAGGCATCGTTTAAAATTGAGTTCAGCGTTGGTGGAGTCGGTGTCCAGGGATAAAATCAATTGTGTATCGTCTGTGTAGGACGTTACATCTATCTCAAATGAAGCTATCAGGGAAATGAGTGGGGTCATGTATACGTTGAACAACAACGGACTGAGGGAGGAGCCCTGTGGGACTCCGGTTGCGATGGTATGTTCCGCAGAGAGGAAGGTTCCAAGGGACACAGCTTGCCTATGATTGGAGAGAAAGGACTCAATCCATGCCAATACGGTATTAGTGATGATAAGATGGTCATCCAGGACGGTATAGCAACGGAACAGTCGTCTGTTGCACTAAGGGTAGGTTCGGGCTCAGGATGGAGTTTGTTGAAGCCCTATGAGGCTGCATTGGGAGAGAACAGTAGTCCCCTGTATTGGTAGTGCTGATTTCCCAATATAAAAATGAGTTCTTTTTAGTTTTCCAAGCTGTTAAATTTGACAGCAGTCATTACCTGACAAAACATCAGCATCTTGAACTTCTGCAGAAGGAGGAACTCATTTAGACCACAGAGATCAAAGATAGCACAAAGCTCTCTTACTTTCTTCTTAACAACAGAGGGAAGAGAATCTTTCTCTGAACTTAACTGCTCCTAAAGGAAACTGCTTCTCTACTGCCTGCACACATTCTTCAAATGCTGAATAGAGCAGAATCAGCCTGAATGGAGGTGGCAGTGGTGGAAATGAACCAAAGGGTAGCAGCATGCCCACAAACCTATAGGGGCATCTAAGTCACCACTATGGCCAGGGAGTAGATTTCTCCTGGTTTTTAAAGACTGAAAAGCCTCCACTGGCTGGATGTGAAGGAGGTCTCACTGGTTCTGCTTCGAGAGGCCTCAGATATTTACAAAACCTGTCTTGTAATGCTGTCAGGTAGTTATGTGACCCAGATGTAAAGTATTATAAGACCAATTCTGTACTAATGTAATATTTGTGATGGTATGCCATTCATGCACTTTAGTGTCATACTGCCTCTACATTGTTCTCCCCAATATGTAGGTACACACATTACAAGTTTAGTGAAGAAAATGCCACAGACCAGTATGATCACCTTGATGACAGGTGAATCCTCTCTGTAGATAAATTGATTCTATTTAAGCTTGAAAACTGAGCCCTTGTGTGTACATACCACATATATAATATTTTTACCCATGTCCTTATCTCCTTTACCATATGTAGAAAACATGAATATTTAATAGTACTATATGATGTCATCACACATACACAAGCTAGTCTTGGATAAAGTCTTGCTCACAAGCTTTTTGGTTTCATGAATCTGTTATATTTTTACTTGTCTAGCCATGTAGGCATATCTCAGACACAGCTTAAGTAAATGGACCTATCTCAGCCCAAAAGTAAAAGTGCATACACCATTGGACAATTGTGAATCATAACACATGTACTGTATATTGTGCAAAACAATAC
Organism: Triturus cristatus; assembly: GCF_964204655.1. Taxonomy (NCBI): domain Eukaryota; kingdom Metazoa; phylum Chordata; class Amphibia; order Caudata; family Salamandridae; genus Triturus; species Triturus cristatus. The sequence goes on from NC_140580.1 coordinate 995,255,957, forward strand.
CTCCTCATTCTTTTGGCGTAGGTGTGTAGGAAAGTAGGATCTGCTTTTATGTTTACCCCCACTATTTCCCTGGTGCTAAGCTGTTTTTGACTAGTCTGACTGGGATCCTGCTAATCAGGACCCCAGTCTATCTGCTTTCTCCCTTAAATTGTTGTGTTCAATACTCAGGTACACACCAGATTGGATACTGGGGTACCTTTTTCAGTCCCTAGTATATGGTATGAATGTACTTAGGGCATAGGTGCCCCAGAGGTCTACCATGGGCTGAAGCATGCATTATGCCACCCATGGGAGACCATTCAAAATGGAACTACAGGCCTGCCATTGCAGCCTGTGTCAGCTGGAGCTAGCACCACTTACTAAAGATACAGGCATCCTATATCTAGGGTCACTGCATGTAAAACCTATAAGTCACCCCTATAGCAGGCCTTATCAATCCTGAAGGCAGGGTGCTTGGTTTTAAGTGTGAGGGTGCCCCTGCATGAGCAGGACACCCCTACAGCGTACGGAGTACATTCACCCGGGTTGTTAGTGAAGTAGCCATATACACTATATAGAGGGGCACCGCGTAATTACGCGATGACCATCTTAAAAACGTCTGCAACAAATCCGAACATGTTTGGTATCAAACATGCATGTTGGAATCATACCGGTGTGGGAGGTATGATTCCAGGCACTGAAAGAGCTCTCCATTAGGCTCTTAGTGTCCTGGGACCAGCCTTCTAGACCCGGACAGCACAAAATGGTTGCTGCCGACCAGAGACACTATTCTGCCCTCCTGCTGTTGAGCCAAGCTCGAGCAGGGGAAGGCACATCAATGGGAATCCTGTCACAGGGAGGAGAGACCACCTCCCAGACAGGATTTAGTGTATTTGGGCAGGGTGGATGTGCTTTCCAGCAGCACTCAGTCTGCATGAGGGGCACATTGTGTGTCCCCATGCATAGTTCAGTTCAAACCAGCTCTGGGAGCCGTTGGCTCCCGCTCTGGCGCGAAACTGGACAAAGGGCATGGAAGTAACTTATCCCCTGTCAAGACCCTCCCCTGGGAGGGTTCCCTGAATCATCCCAACCCTTCCGTAAGGGTACATCCTCCTGAGGCTCAGCCGGGAGAGACGCGACTTTGTTTGTTCATTTGCGAATTTGCACAGCATCTTTTTAAACACTCCTTTTATACCTCTTACTTGATTGCCTGCTTTTATGTGTTTGATGTGATTTTATCCTCGGCGTCCTGTTTTTCATCCCTGTTGACAGCGCAGTAGTGGAGCTTCAGTGCCTGCGCTCTGCACATGCGCACTGACTCTGTGGGCTGAGGGGGTGTGTGACGCCTGGACCAATCGCCGAGCACAAAGGGGCATTTAGAGGCAGAATGGCGCGAGCGCGCACTACTGCATCTTCCTGAGGCTCAGCCGGGAGAGACGCGCCTTTGTTTGTTCATTTGCGAATTTGCACAGCATCTTTTTAAAAATTCCTTTTATACCTCTTACTTGATTGCCTGCTTTTATGTGTTTGATGTGATTTTATCCTCGGCGTCCTGTTTTTCATCCCTGTTGACAGCGCAGTAGTGGAGCTTCAGTGCCTGCGCTCTGCACATGCGCACTGACTCTGTGGGCTGAGGGGGTGTGTGACGCCTGGACCAATCGCCGAGCACAAAGGGGCATTTAGTGGCAGAATGGCGCGAGTGCGCACTACTGCATCCTCCTGAGGCTCAGCCGGGAGAGACGCGACTTTGTTTGTTCATTTGCGAATTTGCACAGCATCTTTTTAAAAATTCCTTTTATACCTCTTACTTAATTGCCTGCTTTTATGTGTTTGATGTGATTTTATCCTCGGCGTCCTGTTTTTCATCCCTGTTGACAGCGCAGTAGTGGAGCTTCAGTGCCTGCGCTCTGCACATGCGCACTGACTCTGTGGGCTGAGGGGGTGTGTGACGCCTGGACCAATCGCCGAGCACAAAGGGGCATTTAGTGGCAGAATGGCGCGCGCGCGCAGCGGGCGCGCCAGGGGCAAGCCAGCCCGTCTGCGCCTGTCCGCGCTCGTTTCGCGCCCGGTGCCGGACCCTCTGCTCATCATCCTCCCTGGGGGAGAAAAATTTGGTCTAGGAAACAACTGCTCGACCTGTCCAAGTCGAATTGTGTAAGGCCTACTTGCTTTTCACTAGACAGGCTGTCGGCAAAGGGTGGAAACCCCTGCGAAACACAGTGTGAATCCTGTAAGTTTAATCTGCCTAGACCGGCCCTAATAAAATCGCTTGATACTTCTATAAAATCAAGTGCTAATACCTTGGATACTGTTCATGGGGAACAACCCATCAAAGCAGCTCTGATAAACTGCAGATCTCTGCCCAAGCATGCTGCTGAACTCTGGCTGCTTCTAAAAACCTCAGGTTTGGATCTGCTATTTTTGACTAAAACTTGGCTGCGAGAAGGGTCGAATCCGGACATCTGTCTGACTGTTCCCTTGGGCTATAGAATGGTTATAGCCAACAGAGCTGACAACAGACTTGGGGGTGGTCTGGCAATAATTCTGAAAGAGGAGTGGGAAATTTCATATAAGAAAATAGCAGAGATAGGTCCCATTGAGACCTTGTCCTTCCAAATTAAATTCAACAAAAATCTTTCAATGGCAGGACTTTTAATCTATAGACCCCCTAGCACTCTGACTTCCTACTGGCCGCTACTATTTGATTGCATCGCCAACCTATCGTTACGCTATTCCAACTACACTGTGCTAGGAGATTTTAACGTACATATGGACCTGGCTAATTGCCCTCTGACCTCTCTAGTAGGCGATGCACTAAAAAGTTAAAATTTTGTGCAAAGAGTTCAATCCCCTACTCATGCAGCTGGACACACATTAGATCTCATTTTCACTAATGACAGGACCATCATTGTGGAAAAGCCGCTGCCAGTAACCTGGTCAGACCACATGCTGGTCACATTCAAGCTGGGACTGATGCGCCCTGCTAAGCACTGTGGACCTACTATAGAAAACAGAAGAAACTGGAGGAAAGTTACTCCTGATTCAATGAGAAGTGAACTAGCCAATACCACTCCAACTCCCTCCGGAAACTCCACTAGAGATTCCTCCCTCTTCAATGCATGGCTGACCTCTGCCCTAGACAAGATAGCCCCGATTAGATCCTGTAAAGTACCTAGGAGTAGGCCTTCAGCGCCTTGGTTCAATAATGAACTCCAAATGGAAAAAAGTCATTGCAAAAAGCTGGAGCGTATTTGGAGGAAAAACTATGAAACCTCAGCTAAAGAGACTTATAAGGAGGCACTGAGGAAATTTCATACCCTCAAACGTAAAACCATGAGAGACTTTATGACTAAACAAATCATGGAGGCAGAAAACTCCCAAGGGAGATCTTTAAGATAGTGGAGAGTTTCTTGAAACCTCAGTCCCTAAAAAGCACCGTCCCGGCGTCTCTTCCGCTGTGTGATGAACTAGCCTCTTTCTTCCATGACAAGATTGCGGCCATCTACTCTACCTTCCCTATTACGGATGAGCAGGCGATGCCTCTGGTATGCCATTCAGTCAAATGGTCAGACTTCCGTCGGTATGAGAAGGACGCCTCGCTGAGGGATTTAATGAAAGTCAAGTCTGGATGCCCTTCCGATCCCTGCCCGGCTAGAATACTCAAACTTCTAGCCCCCGTAGTTAACAACACGCTGAACAATGTTTGGAATACCTCACTGGATACGGGAATCTTCCCTACTGAATGGAAGAAAGCTTTCGTCCGTCCTATTCTTAAAAAAGAGGACGCTGATCCAACAGAGCTGAAAAGTTTTAGACCGATCTCTCTGCTCCCTGCCCCAGCCAAGATTCTGGAAAAGGAGGTCCAGAGGCAGCTGTCGGATTTTTTTGAATCAAATAGCTGCCTGCACGACTCACAATCGGGTTTTAGGGCAGGTTACAGCACCGAGACAGCTCTTTTGGAGGTGGCAGAGTCAATTCGTGAGACGATGGATACAGGAAACTGTGCCATGCTTGTGCTGCTCGATCTGTCGGCAGCTTTCGACACGGTCTCCCATAAGATCCTGCTCAATAGGCTCCACTCACTAGGAGTTACAGGGACCGTGTTACGTTGGTTCCAGTCGTTTTTGGAAGACAGATCTCTACAAGTCTTCCTTCACCCACATGTTTCCAGCTCTAGGACACTGTTACAAGGGGTCCCACAAGGATCCGCCCTGAGTCCATCCCTGTTTAATGTGTATCTGGCTCCACTGGCATCTATCGTGGAAGGTTTGGGTGTTCGTGTTGTTTCATATGCTGACGACACTCAACTTATTTTCTCCTTCAAAGAGCAGAGTGAGAATGCTTTTACCAACTTCAGGCAGTGTCTTCTTAATATCTCATCCTGGATGACGGATAACTGCCTGAAATTGAACACTGACAAGACCGAGATATTGTTTTTTAATCAGCCTCTCCCCCCTCAATCCGAGCTCTGGTGGCCAGTAGAATTAAACCCTCCACCAATTCCGGTCAACTCAGCCAGGAATCTGGGTTTTAGAATTGATACCCAACTAACAGGCAAGGCCCAAATATCGCACATATCTTCACAATGCTTCTGGAAACTGAAGGCACTGCGCAGGTGTCTTCACTTTCTTCCTATGGAATGCAGGAAGACGGTGGTCCATGCGCTCATCACCGCTCAGTTAGACTATGCCAACAGCCTTTTCATTGGTCTCCCCGACTATCTTCTGAGGAGACTTCAAAGGATCCAAAATGCTGCTGCCAGACTTATCAGAAATGTGCCCCTACAGTATCACATTACCCCCCATCTGCAAAGCCTACATTGGCTAACGGTTAAAAAAAGAGTGATGTTTAAGGCTCTGGTCCTAGCCCACAAAGCGCTCAGAGAGGTTGGTCCTCTCTATCTGAGACGTAGGCTCCAAAAATATCAGAATGCTAGAACTCTACGATCTAGCAACTTGAACCTCCTAGCCATTCCACGCGTTAGAAAAGCAAGGTTGGGAGGCAGAGCCTTCGCGGTAAAAACAGCCACGCTGTGGAATATGATGCCTAACCCCCTGCGTCAGATAAAGGTGGAACTACCTTTTAGGAAGGCCCTCAAAACATGGTTGTTTGGCCTTTCCTCTACCCTCTAACTCCTTGACCTCTCTCCTGGTCTCTCCCCCTCTCTGGATGGATGCTAGCGCCGGGACACCTCTGTTGGAGGTAGCTGTTGCGCTTTACAAATGCTAATAATAAAATAATACTTAAGGGCTTACCTGTGGGTGGGTCCCCAGATTCGTTGTGGGACAAGATTCAGATCAGACACCACTTCTTCTTCTACCGTCTGGGCACTCTGGACTTCGCTGGACTTCGTTTGGGCTCGACTTCGTCTCCCTTCCAGTCTGCTGCATCATCTGTGCCTGTGCACCATACAGGAACCTTTCAAGGCCTGTGGGCATCAAAGACACCTGATGGAATCTCTCTGTGAAGGAGTCACTTCCCTGCATTCGCAGGCACTGCAAATAAGTTGACCAGGCTGCTGATCCTGAGCTCCTCCAGACTCCGAAAGTTTCTACAAACAGGTGGTGGTTCTCCACAGCTCCCATGGCCTGCCCTGCCCTCTCACCAAGTTTGAGGTCAGTATCCCTCATAGGGGTTGCAATAACCGAACCCCTGTGCACCACAGCAACTTGCAGTTGCAAAGGCTTTCCAAGAAGAACTTCGGACTCCAAGCAGCCCCAACCTCGAGCACATTCAGTGACCAGAATATTCAACCACACCGCATCGTTGTGCATCGAGGTCTGCATCTTTTAGTGAGCTGCTCGAGGTCCTCCCACGACTCTAGTGCCTCCTGCCTGTGGATCCATTTGAGAGTCACTTTGTTTCTTTTGGGCTCCCCTGATTGCTCAGGGCCGGCCCTGACTCCCCTGCTTGTGGTGAGTCCCCTGGACCTTGCTGGTCCTGACGTTGCACCTTCTTCAACCTCTGTGTTGGTTGCATTTGCCAAGGCTTGTTGGTGCTCACGCTGAACACCGACCCCTCAGCACTCGACAACCGACGTGGGACAGCTCGTGTACAGCTCCTGGTCTTCCTCAGCATCGCCTGGTCCTCACAGTTGCAGAGTCAAGGTCCTCGTCAACTCTCCTGCAACTCCCGACATTGGTGGGCATTCGTCTTCCAGATCTCCTGGTCACTCCTGAGTGACAGACTCTGTCCCCTCTGCTTACAGGTACTTCTAAACTAGAATCCACCTTCGGACTCCACCGGACACTTTCTCCTTCATCAGCAGCAGCACTTTCCTGAAGTCCTCCATAGGGTTCGACAGTGGTTTCCAACATCACTTCACACCTCTGCACCCAACTTCCCAGGTGTAGGTAATGTGGATACTAGGGTGTAGGAGAGTAGAATCTGCTTCACATGGGTACCCCCACTTTTTGTTGGTGTTTCGCAGTTTTTCGACCTTAGTCTGGCTGTGGCCCTGCTAATCAGGACCACAGCCTAGCTGCTTCCTCTCTAAAATGGTTTCCATGTACATTAGGTACATATCTAATTGGATTCTGGAATGCCTTATAAGCCCCTAATATATGGTATACTATGTACCTAGGGCATAGGTACCTCAGAGGCCTACCAGGGGCTGAAGCATGTATTATGCCACCCCTGGGAAGCACTCCAAAATGACACCACAGGTCTGCTACTGCAGCCTGGGTGAGGTGTTGCTTGCACCCCTTACAGTGGTATAGGCTACCTATATCCACCTATATATACAGACACATATAAACCTATAAGTCACTCCTATGGCAGGCCTTGACAATCCTGAAGGCAGAGTGCTTGGTTTTGTGTGAGAGGATGCCCAAGCATGAGCTGACCCCTCAGCAGTTTTCGGAAATACTTCCTTATGGCTGTTCTGTGATACAGCCATACCATATACTTTTAAGTGCATTATAACCTTGCGGTAAATGCTAACTTTGGAATGGCTGCATCAAAACATGTCGTGTTTGGTGTCAAACATCTTGGAATACTACCCCCCCCCGCCAGTTCTGGCGGCGGGGTTAGCATTCCACCCTTCTAGAGGGAGAGACATGTTCACACTGGTCTAACCCGGTAGGACTTTCCTGAGCCCTGGCATCACAAAATGGATGCCTCTGCCACAGACACTGGTCTGGCCTCCTGCTGCTGACCGAAACTCCGTCAGGGGAGGCCTGGCCAATAAGTTTCCTGTCGAAACGAGATGCAACCACCTCCCCAGACAGGCAGATGTGTATTGGGGCTGGGCGGGAGCACTCTCTGGTGCTTTGAAGTTCTGCACTGGGGGCACATTTGGTGTGCCTGTGCATAGTCCAGTTCAAACCGGTTGCAGGGGTACCTGCCACTGCTCTGGTGCGAAACTGGACAAAGTAAATGGATGAAACCAGCCCTCTTTCCAAACCCTCCCATAGGTGGGTCCCTAGAGTATGTCCAAGCCCCAAACTTAGTATAAGTATGGGAACCCAGTCCTTGTGACTAGATTACCCTGGACGAAACTCTGCAACATATATCCTGGACCTTCGACTTTCTATCTCGACTAGAAGACGGAAGAAAACTCGTTTGGGGTCAAGGAGTGACTCCCCTGCTTGGCAGCACCAAAGAAGCAACTGACCGGTCTGCAATTCTGAAGCTCCCGCCGGACGCCGAAGTCTCTGCATCCCCAGAGGTGGATTTCCAGACTTCCCCCAGGCTACCCTGAGACACTTCTCATCTTCACGGCAGCAGCAGTTCTTTGCAGGCCTCCATTGCAATCGATGACACGACCCGACACCTATGCACCCGGCTTCCCTGGGTGAGGTAACTCGAGTACTCCGGTGCTCCCGTGGGTGCTAGCCCTAGAACTTTTTAAGTCCATAAGGTTTGGTCCTGACTCGATTCTAAGTGTCCCCAATCTTTAAATTTCCAACTGCGACATTGCCCATAGAAGCTAACGGGAGCCCACAGTTGTGTTCACACAGTGCATACAGTCCCCGTGGGTCCCCTCTACAGGCTCTAGGCCTTGTGTCTAGTTCAGTCGTGGTTCTTATACCACTTTTTTGGTATATGGTTTGGTACACCCCTAGGGCCCAAACGTGTATTTGTGCTATTACTGCTGATTGCTAACTTGTAACTTAAGAACTTCAAACTCCAGTCTCATAGAGAGACTAGAGGGGTGTGTTTTATCTTAAATACATATATTTTAAATATATACCTGGCGTGGCTGTCCTTTCATTTGATCATTCAAGAGATTAAAGACTGGTAAAACAAGCTGCTTTACATTCCTTCAAGACTTAGCCTGAAGGCTGCTCTCCATAGCCACCACTAGGATAGCTTTCAATAAAGGTTGTCATTAACCAATTCACCATAAGGGGTTGTTTGGACTGATACAAGGTACCCACGAGAACTAGTGGACAGCATATATCAGGCCACCTTCTCACATTGGTGTGCAGCATGTGGGATTCCAGCTTACCAGATAATCTCAATTGAATTGATCAACTGAAAACCACTAAAGGTACCTAAGGTACATATAATATCAAGTTTAGCTACAGTAACTTATAGTAAGGGATAGCACACCCTTTCTACAACTCAAGAGAGTTTAGTAGGCCACACTAGTGTAGGTAGTGCAATACACCACACCACATTAGTAATGTCTAGTCAGCCAGTAACCAGTGGGTCCCTGCCAGAAGCCAGTGGGCTTCTGCCCTATAAATATGAGGATCTCTCCTTTGCTCAGCTTAGGGTCTTGTGTTCCATTCGGAAGCTGAAGACAGGCAAAAGCCCATCTACCCAGCATCTCATAAAGATACTTAAGCTGGATGATATCACAGGGCCTAGTGGGCCTGATGGGGTAGACAGTGTGGGTGGGGCAGCAGGCGAGGGTGGGCCTAGGGGTAGCAATTCCCCTGACCCTACCTCTAATGCTGACCAGACTGATGACAATGATCAGAATCAATCAATCAATCAATCAATCAATCAATCATGAAATTTGTATTGCGCACTACTCACCCGGAAGGGTCTCAAGGCGCATGAGGGAGGGGGTCTGCTACTGCTCGAACAGCCAGGTCTTGAGCTGTCTCCTGAAGGCGAGGTGGTCCGGGGTCAGTCGCAGGTGGACGGGCAGGGAGTTCCATGTCTTAGCCGCCAGGTAGGAGAAGGATCTTCCTCCGGCGGTGGTTCTCTGGATGCGAGGGACGACGGCGAGGGCGAGGTTTGCGGATCGTAGCTGGCGGGTGGGCGTGTAGAAGGTCAGGCGGTCGTTGAGGTATCTTGGGCCAAGGTCGTGGAGGGATTTGTGTGCGTGGGTGACGGGGAGCCAGTGCAGGTCTCTCAGATGGCTCGAGATGTGGCTGCGTCGGGGGACGTCCAGGATGAGTCGGGCGGAGGCGTTCTGGATACGTTGAAGTCTTTTCTGAAGCTTGGCTGTTGTACCGGCGTAGAGGGTGTTTCCGTAGTCTAGTCTGCTGGTGACGAGGGCCTGGGTGACCGTCTTCCTGGTCTCGGTCGGGATCCAGCGGAAGATCTTACGGAGCATGCGAAGGTTGTGGAAGCAGGCTGAGGATACGGCGTTGACTTGTCTGGTCATAGATAGGGAGGAGTCCAGGATGACGCCCAAGTTGCGTGCGTGGTCCGTAGGCTTGGGTGCGGTGCCTAGGGCCGGGGGCCACCAGGAGTCGTCCCATGCGGAGGGCGACGGTCCCAGGATGAGGACTTCTGTTTTGTCCGTGTTCAATTTCAGGCGGCTGATGTCCATCCATTTGGCGACGTCTTTCATCCCTTCGTGTAGGCTGGTTTTGGCGGTGTCGGGGTCTCTGGTGAGGGAGAGAATCAGCTGGGTGTCATCGGCGTAGGAGATGATGTTGAGGTTGTGTTGGCGTGCGATGGCAGCGAGGGGTTTCATGTAGATGTTGAAGAGAGTGGGGCTGAGCGATGATCCTTGCGGGACGCCGCAGATGACTCCGTTGGCCTCAGAGAGGAAAGGAGGGAGGCGTACTCTCTGTGTTCTGCCGGAGAGGTATGAGATGATCCATTCCAGGGCCGTCCCTTGGATGCCGGTGTCGTTGAGGCGTTGGACTAGGGTGCGGTGGCAGACAGTGTCAAATGCTGCGGAGAGGTCTAGGAGGATGACTGCCGCGGTTTCACCGTTGTCAAGCAGGGCTCGGATGTCGTCGGTGGCTGCGATGAGGGCGGTCTCGGTGCTGTGGTTGGCTCTGAATCCGGACTGTGATGGGTCGAGGGATCCGTTCGTCTCGAGGAAGGCGGCCAGTTGCTTGTTGACGACCTTTTCGATGACTTTGGCAGGAAAGGGAAGGAGCGAGATGGGGCGGAAGTTCTTGAGGTCGGTCGGGTCCGCTGTTGGTTTCTTCAGCAGTGCGCTGAGCTCGGCGTGCTTCCAGCTTTCCGGGAAGGTGGCTGTGTCGAAGGAGGTGTTGATGATGTCTCGGAGGTGGGGTGCGATGGTAGAGGCGGCCTTGTTGAAGACATGGTGGGGGCACGGGTCTGTCGGCGATCCGGAGTGGATGGTGTTCATCATGCGTGTTGTGTCTTCGGGGGTCACCTTGGTCCATGTCTGGAGGATGGCGGCGGGGTGCGTAGGTTCGACCGATGGGTGCGGGGGTGAAACGCCGAAGCTGTTGTGGATGTTGGCGATCTTGCAGTGGAAGTACGAGGCGAGGGAGTCGCAGAGGTCCTGTGAGGGAGTGATGTCGTTGTTGCCGGTGCTGGGGTTAGAGAACTCCTTGACGATGTTGAAGAGCTCCTTGCTGTCATGGGCGTTCTTGTCCAGTCGTTCCTTCAGAGATTTCTTCTTGGTGGTGCGGATGAGCTGGTGGTGTCTGCGGGTAGCGAGTTTGAGGGCGGTCATGTTGTCGGCGGTCTTGTCGAGGAGCCAGGCCTTCTCGAGGGTGCGGCAGGCCTTCTTGGAGTTCTTGAGTTCGTCGGTGAACCAGGGGGCCTTCTTGCTTCTGTGCCTGGTGAGTGGGTTCTTCAGTGGGGCGAGGTCGTCGGCACAGGAGGTCAGCCACTGAGTGAGGTTGAGGGCTGCTGTGTTAGGGTCCGTTGTCCTGACAGGTGGGTTCTGGCTGAGGGAGGTGGCGAGCTGGTCGGCGGTGATCTTGCTCCAGTTCCTGTGGGGAACCTGCTTCGGGTGGTGGTGGACCGTGTTCTTTTTGAAGCTGAAGTGGACGCAGCTGTGGTCAGTCCAGTGAAGTCCGGTGGAGTGGCTGAAGGTGACGTGCTTGCTGGATGAGAAGACGGGGTCGAGCGTGTGGCCGGCGTAGTGGGTGGGGGTGTTGACCAGTTGCTTCAGCCCGAGGTTGTCCAGGTTGTCCAGCAGGGTGGTGGTGTTGCGGTCGTTGTTGTTCTCCAGGTGGAAGTTGAGGTCCCCAAGGAGGATGTAGTCGGCGGAGGGGAGGGCGTGCGGGCTGATGAAGTCGGAGATGTCTTCGCTGAATTGTGTGCGTGGTCCCGGGGGTCTGTAGATGAGGGTGCCTCTGAGGGTGGTCTTGGGGTTGATGTGGATCTGGAAATGCAGGTATTCTGCAGCGTTGAAAGCGTCGGTGGAGTCAGTCGAGATGCGAATGGTGCTTTTGTGGACGATGGCGATGCCTCCTCCGGTCTGGTTGACGCGATCTTTCCTGATGATCTTGTAGCCGTCCGGGATGGCTATGGCGATGTCGGGGGCTGAGGAGGCGTTCATCCAGGTTTCCGTGAGGAAGGCAACGTCAGGAGATGCGGTGTCGAGGAGGTTCCAGAGTTCCACGGCGTGTCTGTGGACGGAGCGGGTGTTGAGCAGGATGCACTTCAGGTGGTTGCTGTTGTCCGTCTTGGTGGGTGCGGTGCCGGTACGGAGGCAGGAGAAATTGCAGGATCGGCAGGCGAAGGGTCCATGGGTGTGTCGCGGGGATGCTTGGTAGCACCCGGGGGTTCGGGCGGTGTTGAGTGCGATGAGTGTGGCGGCATCGTAGGTCCTGCAGGGGGGGTGGCGGACGCGGGGGCCAGGGGGTCTGGCGCTGGGCGCGGGCCAGGCGCGGACGGGCGCAGACGGGCTTACCTTTGGCGCACCTTCGGCGCTCAGTCGGCGCTCCCGCTGCGCGCGTCCGCTGCGCGGTCGCTGAGGGGGCGTCATAAGTAGTGAGCCGGGAGGGAGGGTCAGCTGGGAGGCGGGAGGCTGGGTGGCCAATGGGAAGGAAGGGGAGGCGGGACTGCGGGGTCAGCGACGGGAAACCGGAACTGGGAAGCGGGAAAGGAAGGCGAGTGACCGGGGCAGCGGCGGCGGTGAGCTGGCGCGAAGATGGGCAGCAGAGCAGGCAGCGAGCAGAGGGCAGTACCTGCAAGTGGCGGGGCAGAGGTCAGCGGCGGCGGATGAGGTAAGTGGCGTCAGGGGTGTCAGCGGTGACAGCAGGCAGGCAGGCGTCAGGTAGCAGCAGTGGAAGGGGAGCGACCGCCTCTGGTGAACACAGCTCTCCTGGATAAGGATGAGGAGGATGACAACAATGCTCCTGCCTTTATTCCTCCAGGTAGAGTTGAAAATAGGGCTAGAAGGGATAGATCTCTGTCAAGGGAATCTGTCCAGTCTAACTCCTCTATAGGGACCTCTGTCTCTTCTCACAGAGGGAGGGAAACCTCCCAGGAGAGGAGAGAGACTGCTGAAGTATGAGCAAGACAAGTTCAACCTCAGAAAGCAGCAGATGGCCTTAGATCGGGAAGCCCTAGAGCTCTACAGAGCTAGTAAAAAGGAGGGACTAGAGTCCCTTGGTGGCAGCAATTTCCCTAGAGATAGGGAGAGGTCTTATGACCATAGAAACCTAAGCAAGATTGTCTCTCCCTACCAGAGTGGGGATGACATCCACAAATGGATAACTGCCTTGGAGAGGGCCTGTAAAGTACAGAAGGTCCCTCAAGGTCAGTGGACAGCTATCTTATGGCTCTCCTTTGCAGACAAAGGTAGAGATAAGCTCCTCACTGTAAGAGAAGAGGATGCTGATGATTATCAAGTCTTGAAAAGTGCATTAATTGAAGGGTCTGGCCTAACCACTGAACAGTATAGGTTGAAGTTCAGAGATACCCAAAAGGCACAGAATCAAGACTGGGTGGACTTTGTTGATTGTGCTGCTAAGGCTCTGGAAGGTTGGTTATTGGGCAGTAAAGTGTGCGACTTCATAGGATTGTACAATCTAATAATGAGGGAGCAGATTCTTAATAACTGTTAAAATCAGCAGTTGCACCAGTACCTGGTAGACTCTGATCTGACCTCTCCCCAAGAATTGGGAAAGAAGACAGACAAATGGGTCAGAACCAGGGTGAGTCAGAAGGTACAGAACCAAGGTGGTGACCCAAAGAAGCAAGATTCCAAGAACTCTGATAAGGGTGGGGACAAGGGCAAAGACCAGAAGTCTTCTCAAGGGCCCCAAAAATCTTCTTCTAATGGGGAGTCACAGTCAAGTAAGGGTAAAGGCCAAAAGAAACCTTGGTGCAAAATCTGTAAGCAGAAAACTCACTGGACCAGTGACTGCACCAAGGCCAAAGAGAATACTCCAGCCACAACCAATGCCCCTACGGCACCTGCTCCCCCTAGTGCAGTTACAGTTGGTGGTGGGGAATACACAGAATACGGGTATAGTAGGGTTGACCCTGGGTTCTGAGCTGGACTCTGGCCTAGTCAGAGTTCCAACTCAGGCTGTGCTTGTCAGTGATGGGGGCATGGATATGTCCCCCTTTGTGAGTCTCAGTAACTTGGGCAAATACAGACAGCAGCCTTTGATAAATGGAGTAGAATCTTGGGCATTCAGGGACACAGGAGCAAGTGTCACAATGGTGACTAAAGATCTTCTGGGTCCTGGGCAGATTATACTTGGTGAAATGTACCAAGTGACCAATGCTAGCAATGTTAGAACAGACCATTCTCTGGCAGTTGTTAACTTCTCCTGTGGAGGGGTAACTGGCCTTAAGAAGGTTGTGGTAAGTGCAGACCTACCAGTACAGTGCTTGCTTGGCAATGATCTAGAGACTTCAGCTTGGGCTGAAGTGGAGCTCAGGACACATGCAGAAGTGTTAGGGATCCCTGCACATGTCTTTGCTGTGACCAGGTCACAGGCTAAAATTTCTAAAACTGGACAGGCCCTGGATTCTGGAATAATGGACCAGGTGCCTCACAAGAGGAGGAGCAGTAGGGTTAAGGCAGAGCCTTTCCAACTGACTCAGAAAGCTGATCAGTCTCCTCAGGGAGATGATCTTGAGCCTGAAGAAGGAACTGTCCCAGGGGAGCTTGAACCTGACCAGGTTGAGTTCTTGGGGACAGGGGGGCCTTCCAGGTCTGATCTTAACCAGGAATAGAAAAACTGCCCCTCTCTTGAACCCCTCAGACAGCAAGCTGCTGATGAGGCTGCTGGGAATGCTAGTGGCACCCATAAAGTTTATTGGGATGATGGACTCCTATACTCAGAGAGTAGAGACCCCAAGCCTGGTGCATCCAGGAGGTTGGTTATACCACTGAAGTTTAGGGGATTCCTATTGACACTAGTCCATGATATTCCCCTAGCAGGACACCTGGGCCAGAACAAGACTTGGGACAGAATTGTTCTTCACTTTCACTGGCCCCACATGTCTGAAGACACAAAGGAGTTGTGTCGCTCCTGTGTAACCTGCCAAGCCAGTGGCAAAGCAAGTGGCACTACAAAGGCCCCCCTGATACCACTACCTGTGGTGGGGGTGCCCTTTGAAAGGGTAGGGATTGACATTGTTGGTCCCATGGATCCCCAAACAGCATCTGGGCACAGATTTATACTGGTGGTGGTGGATCATGCCACCAGGTACCCAGAGGCAATTCCCCTAAGAACCACTACAGCACCTGTGGTTGCAAGAGCTCTCTTGGGTGTGTTCTCAAGAGTAGGCTTTCCTAAGGAGGTAGTATCTGACAGGGGTGCAAACTTCATGTCTAGTTACTTGACTGCTATGTGGAAGGAGTGTGGAGTGAATTACAAGTTCACCACACCATATCACCAACAATGCAATGGTTTAGTTGAGAGATTCAACAAAACATTAAAGGGCATGATCAAAGGACTCCCAGAGAAGCTTAGGGGAAAATGGGACCTGCTCTTGTCCTGCCTTTTATTTGCATACAGGGAGGTGCCTCAAAAGGGTGTTGGCTACAGCTCATTTGAACTTTTGTTTGGACACCCTGCCAGGGGTCCATTGTGTTTGATGAAGGAAGGATGGGAGTTACCTCTCAAGCCGCCAAAGCAAGACATAGTGGACTAAGTACTTGGTCTCCGCTCCAGGATTGCTGAGTACATGAAAAAGCCAAACAAAAACCTTGAGGCTAGCCAGGAACTGCAAAAAGCCTGGCATGACTAAAAGGCTGTGATGACTGTTTACCAACCAGGACAGAAAGTGTGGGTGTTGGAGCCTGTGGCCCCAGCAGCCCTCCAGGACAAATGGAGTGGCCCCCATACAATTGTTGAACAGAAAGGGGAGGTTACCTACTTGGTAGACCTTGGAACCCCAAGGAGTCCCCACAGGGTACTTCATGTCAACAAACTAAAACCATATGTTGACAGGGCACACATGGGCTTGCTCATGGCTACTGATGAAGGACAGGAGGAAGAGGGTGACCCACTCCCTGACCTGCTTTCTCAGAACCCTGATTTTTTTTTTGTTTAAAATATTTTTATTGCAGGAATCAGTAAATCGTTACATAATCGGCCAACATTATATATCACGCCCGATCAATGAGATGCAACCCTCCGTTCCCCCACCGTAAGTTACTTACACAGCCATTCAGCCCACAACCCTAGGGTCGGGCGGCGAAATTCAATGGGGGCTCAGGAGGATGTCGAAGCTGGCCCGGAGAACCCGCTGTCCGTCATCTGCTTTTCCAAACAAACCCATAAACCCAAAATAACACCCCACTCTTAAAACACCCCAAACCCAAGTAAACCCTCCCCCCCCCCCGCCATCAGCGCGCGGCACCAACCGCCACAGGATCTCCAAGAGGACCCACAGGGAAAGCAATTGATCTGAAAAGTGCAATCGTCTATCGGGACTCAGGGCGAGCCTCTTCCTCAAGCTCAGGGTCGCTGGGGGCGCCATAATCCCTAAGGGCCTGCACTAACATCTCCCATTCTAGCGCTGCCTCCTGTGCCTTCTCATTACGCTGCCTCCAAGCTAGCTGGTATCTGAGTGTACTCTCCCCCGCCGCCCACTTCAAAAATTCGCTGCGCCACCGGCTTCCCGTCGGACCAGCTCGTGCCTTCCAGTTCCTGGTCACCTCCCGTTTAGCAAGGAGCAGCCCCAGATCAATGAACTTGCTAGAAATTTTATTTTTGGGTTTATGAGGGAACCAGTGCAGGAGACCCACCGCCGCGTCAAGCGATAAAGATCTCCCCGTCGTCTCCTCCAGGGTCTTCCCCACTTCCTCCCAATAGGATGACAATCCCGGGCAGGTCCACAACATATGGAGGAGGTCCGCCTCCTGGGCCGGGCACCTGGGGCATTCCGCCGAAGTCGTACCAAAATATCGCCTGATTTTCACCGGGGTCAAATAGGCTCTATGGAGCACGTAGTAGTGGACCAATTGAAAGCGGGCGTGGCGTGTGCCCTTCCAGGCCCTCCGCACTAGCTGGGCCCAGGTCGTCTCCGGGATCTCCCTGCCAATGTCCTCCTCCCAGCGGTTTCTCAAAGTGGTGAGGGGAGCTATCTCAGAACCCTGATGATGGGTCAGTTGATGGTGTAGCCTTGGCAGGCAGCCTCACTGCCCAGCTGCAAACTGACTGCAGAAACCTTCTCAGCAAGTTTAGACATATGTTTTCTCTGACTCCAAGTCAGACCACCTGGTGCACTCATGAAGTGGACACTGGGGACAGTCTACCTGTGAAGAAAAAGATCTACAGGCAACCTGACCATGTCAGGGACTGTATAAGGACAGAAGTCCAAAGATGTTGGAGCTGGGTGTGATTGAACCCTCAGTTAGCCCTTGGGCTAGCCCAGTAGTCCTGGTACCTAAACCTCACACCAGTGGTGGGAAAAGAGATATGAGGTTTTGTGTCGACTACAGGGGTCTCAATGCAGCCACTAGGACTGATGCCCATCCCATCCCCAGGGCAGATGAGCTAAAAGATACTTTGGCTTCAGCCAAGTTTCTAAGCACATTTGACCTGACAGCTGGCTACTGGCAGATCAGACTAGCTGATGATGCAAAGCCAATGACAGCATTTTCTACCCCTAGTGGGCACTATCAATTTGTGGTAATGCCCTTTGGTTTGAAGAATGCACCTGACACTTTCCAAAGGTTGGTGAATCAAGTCCTTACAGGCCTGGAAGACTTTAGTGCAGCATATCTAGATGATATTGCTGTCTTTAGCTCCACCTGGGAGGATCACCTGGTCCACCTGAGGAATGTTTTGGAGGCCCTGCAAAAAGCAAGCCTAACTATCAAGGCTACTAAGTGCCAGATAGGGCAGAGTCAGGTTGTGTACCTGAGCCACCTTGTAGGTGGAGGCCAGGTTCAACCATTACAGAGCAAAATCCAGACCATAATGGATTGGGTTGCTCCAACTACCCAGACTCAGGTGAGAGCCTTCTTAGGCCTGACTGGGTATTATAGGAGATTTGTCAAGGGGTATGGATCTATAGTGACACCCCTGGATGACTTAACTTCTAAAAAGATGCCCAAAAAGGTTCAGTGGACATCTGGCTGTCAAAAGGCATTTGATGACCTGAAGCAGGCCATGTGCACTGCTCCCATTCTGCAGAGTCCTGACTACTCCAAGAAGTTCATTGTCCAAACAGATGCATCTGAATTGGGGCTAGGGGCTGTACTGTCACAATTGAATGATGAAGGTCAGGATAAGCTAGTAGCTTTCATAAGCAGAAGGCTGACCCCTAGAGAGAAACGTTGATCAGCCATTGAGAGGGAGGCCTTTGCTGTGGTTTGGGCTCTGAAGAAGTTGAGGCCATACTTGTTTGGTACTCACTTCCTTGTTCAGACAGACCATAAGCTAAAACAAATGAAGGGTGAAAACCCCAAACTGCTTAGGTGCTCCATTTCCCTACAGGGGATGGACTTTACAGTGGAACATAGACTTGGGAGTAACCATGCCAATGCAGATGGACTCTAGGTATTTCCACTTAGAAGATGAAGACTCAACTGGTCAAGGTTAGTTTAATGTCCCTGCGTTGGGGGGGGGAGGGGTTGTGTAGGAGAGTAGGATCTGCTTCACATGGGTACCACCACTTTTTGCTGGTGTTTCACAGTTTTTTTTACCTTAGTCTGGCTGTGGCCCTGCTAATCAGGACCACAGCCAAGCTGCTTCCTCTCTAAAATGGTTTCCATGTACATTAGGTACATATCTAATTGGATTCTGGAGTGCCTTATAAGCCCCTAATATATGGTATACTATGTACTTAGGGCATAGGTACCTCAGAGGCCGACCAGGGGCTGAAGCATGTATTATGCCACCCCTGGGAAGCACTCCAAAATGACACCACAGGTCTGCGACTGCAGCCTGGGTAAGGTGGTGCTTGCACCCCTTACAGTGGTATAGGCTACCTATATCCACCTATATATACAGACACATATAAACCTATAAGTCACTCCTATGGCAGGTCTTGACAATCCTGAAGGCAGAGTGCTTCGTTTTGTGTGAGAGGGTGCCCAAGCATGAGCTGAGCCCCTCTGCAGCTTTTGGAAATACTTCCTTATGGCTGTTCTGTGATACAGCCATACCATATACTCTTAAGTGCATTGTAACCTTGCGGTAAATGCTAACTTTGGAATGGCTGCATCAAAACATGTCATGTTTGGTATCAAACATCTTGGAATACTACCCCCGCCAGTTATGGCGGCGGGGGTAGCATTCCACCCTTCTAGAGGGAGAGACATGTTCACACTGGTCTAACCCGGTAGGACTTTCCTGAGCCCTGGCATCACAAAATGGATGCCTCTGCCACTGCCACGGGTCTGGCCTCCTGATGCTGACCGAAACTCCGACAGGGGAGGCCTGGACAATAGGTTTCCTGTCGAAGGGAGGTGTAACCACCTCCCCAGACAGGCAGATGTGTATTGGGGCTGGGCGGGAGCACTCACTGGTGCTTTGAAGTCCTGCTCTGGGGGCACATTTGGTGTCTCTGTGCATAGTCCAGTTCAAACCGGTTGCAGGGGCTAACTGCCCCTGCTCTGGCGCGAAACTGGACCAAGGAAATGGGTGTAACCACCCCTCTTTCCAAACCCTCCCATAGATGGGTCCCTAGAGTATGTCTAACCCCTAAACTTAGTATAAGTATGGGAACCCAGTCCTTGTGACTTTAGATTACCCTGGACGAAACTCTGCAACATACATCCTGGACCTTCCACTTTCTATCTCGACTAGAAGATGGAAGAAATCTCCCTTGGGGTCAAGGAGTGACTCCCCTGCTTGGCAGGCACCAAAGAAGCAACTGACCGGTCTGCAATCCTGAAGCTCCCGCCGGACGCCAAAGTCTCTGCATCCCCAGAGGTGGATTTCCAGACTTCCCAGAGACTACCCTGAGTCCACAGCAAAGCTGAGGCACGAGGCTATCGTGGGTGACGTGGAAACGTGACCCCTGGACACCATGAACTTTTGCAGCAACACTATCTTCTGGGACTTCCTCGAAGTTGTGCTTTGGGCTCCGAGTAGCCCCAGCCTTGAGCACCTCCTGCACCAAAGATTGCTGGCCTCCACTTCACGAGTGACCCGTGGGCCAGTTTCAAGTGCGACCGCTCGAGGCTCCTTCGCGATCGCTAGCCCATTGGCTAGTAGGTCCCCACGAAGGCAACTCCTCTTCTACTTGGGCTTTCCTGGTTGCTCCAGATGTGCCCTGACTTACCCTCGCTGGGTGAGTCCCTCAGACCTTGCTGGTCTGCACCGCAGTCCTTTCTCTGAATTCCTGTGACTTGCCGTTGCCAAGGCTTGTTGGGTCCAATCTGGTCGCCGACACCGCAGCACTCGATAGACTTCGTGGGACAGCTCGAATCCGGCTCGTGGACTTCGTCGACACCTCCTGGACCTCGTGACTGAAGAGTCAAGACACCCGTCAACTCACCTGAAGCACCCGACATCTGTGGGCATTGGTCCATCCTGCCCTCGGTCACTGGCTAGTGACCCAGACTCTGTCCCCTCTGCTTTCAGCTTCCTTCCGTCTTAGATCCAGGCTTGGATCTCTTCGGACACTTCTCCTCTTCACGGCAGCAGCAGTTCTTTGCAGGCTGCCATTGCAATCGACGACACGACCCGACACCAAAAGACACCTATGCACCAGGCTTCCCTGGGTGAGGTAACTCGAGCACTCCGGTGCTCCCGTGGGTGCTCGCCCTAGAACTTCTTAAGTCCAAAAGGGTTTGGTCCTGACTCGATTCTAAGTGTCCCTAATCTTTAAATTTCCAACCGCGACATTGCCCATAGAAGCTAACGGGAACCCGCGATTGTGTTCACACACTGCATACAGTCCCTGTGGGTCCCCTGTGTCACTACCTTGGTTGGTTCTTTGGGGTCCCAGCGATTCTACAGGCTCTAGGCCTTGTGTCTAGTTCAGTCGTGGTTCTTATACCACTTTTTTGGTATATGGTTTGGTACGCCCCTAGGACCCAAACATGTGTTTGTGCTATTACTGTTGATTGCTAACTTGTAACTTAAGTACTTCGAACTCCAGTCTCAAAGAGACTAGAGGGGTGTGTTTTATCTAAAATACATATATTTTAAATATATACCTGGTGTGGTTGTCCTTTCATTTGATCATTCAAGAGATTATAGACTGGTAAAACAAGCGGCTTTACATTCCTTCAAGACTTAGCCTGAGGGCTGCTCTCCATAGCTACCACTAGGATAGCTTTCAATAAAGGTTGTCTTTAACAAATTCACCATAAGGGGTTGTTTGGACTGATACAAGGTGCCCACTAGAACTAGTGGACAGCATATATCAGGCCACCTTCTCACATAGGGTATCCACGAGTGGGGTGGCTCTCCAACCTTCTGTCTTCCACGGAGTTTCTTCAGGGTCCACAGGGAAGGGTCCTAAATCTTTAAAATTCCAACTGCGACTTACACGTAGAGTTGTACAGAGCACGGTTGTGTTCCAACACTGCACACGCTTTCCGCGGGGTTTATAGCCACTCACCTTGGGTGGTTCCTTGGGACCCCAGCACTTCTACGTCCTCTCGACATTATCTTGACCCGAGTTGTGGTTCTTATACAACTTTCTTAGTATATGGTTTGGTCCCCCCCTGGGGTCCACTGTGTATTCTGGGATATTTACTGTATTTCTTTGCAAAGTATTGTGTGCATTGTGATTATCTCTGGGTAGGAGATACCTAAACGTGTTAGAGGGTATTATATAATAAATACATACTTTAATAAATACCATGTGTGGTTCTTTTTCACTTAATCTATACTATAAGATTGTATTCTGGTAAAACCAGCTGCTTTACACTCCTTCTGGACTAAGCCTGAAGGCTGCTCACCACTTAGAGAGCTTTCTAAGGTTGTCTAAGACCTCTTAAATCACCATAAGGGTTGTCTGGACTGGTGCAAGGTGCCCAATTACATTAGTGGACATCATATACCAGGTCAGCCCCTCACAAGGTGGATCACCACTAAATAGTCCGCATCAAATATCTATGACACCTTAACTGCTGAAGTTTTTCACTCCCTATGTTGAGCCATTTTTGGGCTATTTGTGGTACTTCGCACTTAAGCCCCCATAACTGTTTTCCCACATAAGGTATGCACTTTTTCCCAGCATCATGGGGACTCTAAGGGTATCCAGGGTTTGTGGATTCCCCCGGAGGGGACAGAGAAAATAGCTAAAGCTTGAAAAAGGTTTTCCACCAAATGTTTTTTTTTTTATTCTCCTATAAAGGCCATAATTGCTGAGCTAAAGTCACCACCTTCCCTGCTTTCAGGAACATGCACAGCTTTATGGGAAAACTAATGTTTTGCCACAGATGTGGCATTTTTCTTTGAGGTAGTTAATTTTTCCGAATTTGTGTACTTTCAACTTACTTTCAGATTGAGGTCGAAACCAGTATGAAACTCATGGGAGATCCTGGAAAGCTAATGATTTCTGAAAAGTAGACAAAACTCTGTATGCATTCAGCAAGGGGTCATTTCTGTAGATCCCTCAAGGTTTTCGGAAAGGAACTAACTGTTGAAATAAAAACAAATATTGAAAATGAGCAGGAAAAAACTGCTTGTCACGATTTACAATAGGAATATACCATTAAATCCGCAAGACTCTTATAGTTGCAGGGATATATAGGTTGTCCAAGAACCCGAGGTACCCAGAGTTACCCAGAGCTAATAACTGTGCTGCACATTACAATGTTTTTTCATTATTTACCAAGTATAGAGCAATGCATATGGTAAAAAATAAAGAGTAAAAAATGGGTACGAAGGAAACCTAAATTTTTCTGAAACGTACCCCAGAGATTGAGTTTAGGAGCAGTGGTTATTTGTACACCTCTGAATTTGTGGGTACCCATACTAATGTGATTTAAAGGGCATTTGTTACAACTAAAACAAGCGTCAGGGGTAAAAGGGACATGAACGCTGACACAAAGCAAAACATCTCAATAATAGTATTGTATAGTAATATTGTGCTTATTCCAGGTCTCCTTCCCTGCTGTTCCCTTCCCTTTACTCAGTTGATCACCTCAAACTTCTTTGCTATAACAGCAGACGGAATTGAGGCTATCGAGAGGTGGACCCTATTGTGCATCGAACCGATCCGGAGGGCATTGATTGTCATTGTTAACAGCATTTTATAAAATGTCATCTTTCTTACACACTAGCTTATATGAGGAAGGCACAAATGCAGAGAATTTCATATTGGTAGTAACAAAAGTTCTACTATTCTGTGTTACCACATGTCTCCCTATATAAATGGTATGTCACTTGTGTGGGTAGGACTAGTGCCCGCGACAGGAAAGGGCCCAAAACACATGGGCACATTTTTCCACTGATAACTATAACGTGGGTAACTGTGGAGTTTTGGCCATAGCTCAGCCGGCACTAAGGGAGCCCTAGCAAACCTGCACATTTTTTAAAACTAGTCACCTGGGGGAATTCAGGGTGGGGTGATTTGCGTGGTTCTCGCAAGGTCTTCCCACACAGAAGCCCTTGAAAACTTCAAACTTTGACAAAAAACACACATATTTGTCAAATATTCGTGAGGAAAACTTCTAGAATCTGCGGGGAACCAAAAATTCCCTACCACCTCACCCAAGGTCTCCCGATAAAATGGGTACCTCACTTGAGAGGTTAGGCCTAGTGACCATGATGGGAAAGGGCCCATAAAGCAACATGGACACATGAAATTTGGTAGCTGTGGATTTTGGGCACTAGCTCAATGGGCACCTAGGATAACCTAGCAAATCTTACATTTTTTTCTAAACTAGGCACCCGGAGTAATAAAGAGTGTGGTTTTAGGAGGCTGGCTTAGTATATGGTGCACACATATTTAAGTGAAGCACCTTGCACTAATCCAGACAACCATTATGGTGGTTTTAGTGGTCTTAGACAACCTTAGAAAGCTCTGTAAGTGGTTGTTGTTGAGAGCAGCCTTCTGGCTAAGTCCAGAATGAGTGTAAGCAGCTTGTTTTACATGATCTAATCATTAAGTGTAGGTTAAACGAAAATGAGTCACACAGTGTAGTTATAAAAATATGTCTATTTATTACACAGCACTCGCTAACACATTGGCATATCTCCTACCCGGAGATATCAACACAAATACACACAATACTTCAATTACAAACAGGAAAGTGAGCCCAATACACAGTGGTTTCCAGGGGGAGACCAAACTGTATACTAAGAAAGTGGAATGCGAACTGCGACGAAGTCGGGACTTGGACCAGGAGACTCAGAAGAGCTAGGCACACAAGGACCCACCCAGGAGCCCCATGGAGGTTGTGTGCAGAGTGGAAACACAGCCGCGTACTCATTAGAAATCAATGGAAAAGTCACGGTTGCAGTTTTGAAGGAGGACCCTTCCCAGTGGACATTCAAGAAACCCCGTGGAAGACAGAAGGTTGGAGAGTCACACCACCCATGGATACCCAGGAACTAGTATACCTACACCAGAGAAGCTGGGTGCATAAGTGGGAAGTGACACTGGAAACAGCAGTAGACCACAATGGAGGACTTCAGTAAAGATGCTGCTGCCAAAGACTATGCAAGAGTCTGGTGGGATCCAAGTGTCGATTCTTGAAGAGAAGAACCAGCCAGCAGAGGGGGACAGATTTTATGCCACTCAGAGGTGACCATGAGGCACGGAACAGCGATGCCCACCGATGACGAACAGTTCAAAGGAGTTTATAGTGACCTTGTTGATGCAGGCGTGAGGACCAGGAGATGCTAAGGAAGACCAGCAGCTGTGCACAAGCTGTCAGAAGTCGAGAAACAGGGGGTTGTAGTATGGCAGAAGCACCAACAAGCCTTGGCAGCTGCAAGAGGTGTGGGCAGCGAAGAAGGAGCAACGTTGGGACAAGCAAGATCCAAGGCCACCACGTGCGGCAGAGGATCCCACTGAAGCAGGAGAAGACCCTCGAGAAGACCCACAAGCCAAAGAAACAGAAGTCACAAGAGGATCTCGAGCAGCTCACCAAGTTAGGTCGTCTTCCGTCTGCCGCAGGAGGATGGGGAGGGTGTTCCATGTCTTGGCGGCGAGGTGGGAGAATGATCTGCCACCGGTGGTCACTCTTCGGATGCGGGGGACGGTGGCGAGGGCGGTCTACGGAGCGGAGCTGGCGGGTGGGGGTGTAGAGGCTGAGTCGGCTGTTGAGGTATGCTGGTCCGGTGTTGTGGAGAGCCTTGCATGGGTGAGGAGCTTGAAGGTTATCCTCTTGTTGATGGGGAGCCAGTGCAGGTCTCAGGTGGGGTGTGATGTGGCTGCGACGAGGTATGTCGAGGATCAGGCGTGCGGAGGTGTTCTGGATGCGGTGGAGCCGTTTCAGGAGTTTGGCCGGGGCTCCTGCATAGAGTGCGTTGCCGTAGTCCAGTCTACTGCTGACGAGGGCCTGGGTGACCGTCCTTCTAGTTTCGGTGGGGATCCACTTGAAGATCCTGCGAAGCATGTGAAGGGTGTTGAAGCAGGAGGAGGAGACGGCGTTGACCTGCTTCGTTATGGAAAAGGCAGAGTCGAGGATGACCCCTAGGTTGCGTGCGTGGTCGGTGGGTGTAGGGGGTGCTCCCAGTGCAGTCAGCCACCAGGAGTCGTCCCAGGCCAAGAGGGTGGATCCGAGGATGAGGACCTCCGTCTTGTCCGAGTTCAGCTTCAGTCGGCTGTTTCTCATCCAGTTGACGACGGCCTTCATTCCTTCGTGGAGGTTGGTTTTGGCGGTGTGGGGGTCTTTGATGTGGGAGTGGATCAGCTGGGTGTCGTCGGCATAGGAGATGATGTTGAGGTCATGCCGTCGAGGGCGAGCGGTGCCATGTAGATGTTGAACAACGTTGGGCTGAGGGATGAGCCTTGGGGTACGCCGCAAATGATCTTGGTGGCTTTGGAGCGGAAGGGGGGGAGGCGGACGCTCTGTGTTCTGCCGGAGAGGAAGGAGGTGGTCCAGTCCAGGGCCTTCTCTTGGATTCCTTTGTCGTGGAGGTGTGTTCGTAGTGTGCGGTGGCAGACCATGTCGAAGGCGGCTGACAGGTCCAGGAGGATGAGGGCCGTGGGTTTCTCTGTTGTCAAGCACGGTCCTGATGTCGTCGGTGGCAGCGATGAGGGCAGTCTCGGTGCTGTGGTTGCTGCGGAACCCGGACTGGGACGGGTCCAGGATGCTGTTCTCCTCGAGGAAGCTGGTCAGTTGTTTGTTGATGGCCTTTTCGATGACCTTCGCCAGGAACGGGAGCAAGGAGATGGGTCGGAAGTTCTTAAGGTCCTTGGGGTCCGCCTTGGGTTTCTTGAGTAAGGCGTTGATCTCTGCGTGCTTCCAGCTCTCCGGGAAGGTCGCTGTCTCGAAGGAGATGTTGATGGCTTTCCGGAGATAGGGTGCGATGGTGCTGCTGGCTTTGCTGAAGATGTGGTGCGGGCAGGGGTCTTCCGGGGATCCGGAGTGAATGGTGTTCATGATCTTGATGGTGTCGTTGATGTTGGTCCAGGTGAGCAGGCGGTTGGTGCGGGTGGTGGTCGTGGGAGCGGGGGTCTCAACGGTTGCCGGGGTAGTGACGGCGTCGAAGCTGCCGTGGATTTCTGCGATCTTGTGATGGAAGAAGTTGGCCAGCGAGTCACACAGGTCTTGTGACGGTGGGATGTCGTTGGTGTTGGAGCTGGGGTTGGAGAGTTCCTTCGCGATGTTGAAGAACACTTTGCTGTTGTGTGCGTTGTTGTCTAGGCGGCCTTTGAAGGAGGTCCTTTTGGCGGAACTGATGAGGTGGTGGTGTCTGCGGGTGGCGTTCTTGTGGGCTGTGTAGCTTTCCGGTGTTCGTTCACGGATCCAATTTTTTTCGAGTTTTCGGCAGGTTCGCTTGGAGGCCTGGAGGTCTTCGGTGAACCAGCTGGCTCTCTTGCTGGTGTGGGTGTTGGAGGGCTTCTTGAGCGGGGTGAGGGTGTTGGTGCAGTCGTCGATCCACTGTCTGAGGCTACGGGCTGCGGAGTCGGGTTGGTCGGGTTGGTCGGGTCTGCGGGTGGACTCTGGGCAGGGCGGTGGTTAGCTGGTCCTCGGTGACTTTGCTCCAGCGACGGCGAGGCAGCTGCTGTTTGCGGTGGTGTGTTGTGGGTTTACGGAAGGTGAAGTGGATGTAGCGGTGGTCGGTCCAGTGGAGTTCGGTGGTGCGGTTGAAGAAGACGTGGGAGCTTGCTGAGGAGATGGGGTCAAGCGTGTGGCCGGTGCAGTTGGTGGGTGTTGTGACGAGTTGTCTGAGTCTGAGGTTGGCGAGGTTGTCGATCAGGGTGGAAGAGTTGGAGTCGTTGTTGCTCTCGAGGTGGAAGTTCAAGTCCCTGAGGAGGATGTAGTCCGTGGAGGCGAGGGCGTGTGTGCTGATGAAGTCGGCGATGGAGTCGCTGAACTGCGGTCGGGGTCCAGGGGGTCTGCGCCTTCACCGCATCTTCACAGTGCAGAAGATGCGGTGAAGGCGCTGATCTTGGCAGGAAGAGTTGCTGGAGGCTGGAGCTTCTTGAAGATTGCAAGTCAATGCGGTGCACATGCTTCGGTCCCAGCAGTTCCGACGATGCATACTGGCCTCTTTACAGAGGACAGGTCAAGCCTCGAGGGATTTGCAGAACCACCACCTGTGTTGCTGAGCGTTTCTAAGTCCGAGGGACATCAGGGGAGCAGACCGGTCAGCTTCGTTGCGGTGCCTGGAGAGGCAGGGGAGTGACTCCTTCACTTCAAGAGAGATTACTTCGGGTGGCCTTGTTGGCCACAGGTCTCTTGAAGATCCTGGAAGAGGCACAGACAACGAAGAAAACTTGCAGAGCAGCAAGAATAGGAGCAGCAGGAGTCTTCCGTAATGCAGTCTCTGTTCCAGCGGAGTCCAATTATCCAGACGGTCAAATACTGATGTGGTTTCAGGCTGGAGTCTTGTACCACAACAAATCTGAGGACTCACCCATAGGTAAGCCCTTTTATACCCTAAGAAAGGGGTTAGGACGACTCAGGGGTCCCTCCCAGAGGAGGGGCTGGAGACAGGGGAGGATACTCCCATGTCCTTTGTCCAGTCTAGTGCCTAAGCGGCAACTAATTGCTCCGAACTGGTTCCAATTGGAGTATACAAGGAGGGCACCAAAAGCAGTGTGGTGGCACTGGCAGGCGCCCCTATCCCAGCCTAATACTTTAAGTCTTGTCTGGGAAATGGTCACACCTCACTGTGACAGGAAACCTATTGTTCTACCTTCCCCTGCTCGAATTTAGCTCAGTAGCAGGAGGGCAAAATCGTGTCTGGGTCGGCAGCAGCACTAGCTTGCTGGCAGACCCTGGAAGGCTGTTAACAGGGTATTGGGGGCTTCCCGGAAGAGCCTCCCAGAGGATGGAATCAAACCTCCAACACCGGTAACGGTGTTGGAGAATGATTGCAACATATTTGATACCAAACATGCCCAGGTTTGGCACAGCCACTATATAGTTAGCCATCGCGTAATGACGGATAGCCACTAAATGTATCAAAAATGGCTGATCTCACTTATGAAGGCTGGATCATGCAGGGGCACCCTCACACTTGTATAACCCTGCACCCTGCCTTCAGGATTGAAACACCTGCCTTAGAGGTGACTTATAGGTTTTAAGTGTAGTGACCTCAGATATAAGAAAACGTATATCTGTCGTAAGTGGTGCTAGCACCAGCTTACACAGGCTGCAATGGCAGGCCTGTAGTCACAGTGAGAGAGGTCTCTCATGGGTGGCATAATACATGCTACAGCCCATGGGAGACCCCTGGTGTACCTATGCCCAGGCTACCTCAATACCATATACTAGGGACGTACAGGGGTACACCAGTAGCCAATTGTGGAGGTACAGAAGTACTTACCTTGTCACATTTAGGGAGGAAGCACAGTGACTGAGGTCCTGGTTAGCAGGATCCCAGTCGGACTAGTCAAAAAAACAAACTGACACAAGCAAAAAGTGGGGGCAACCATGAAAGCAGATCCTACTCGCCTACAGTGGTGAGTTGTGTTGTTCTCACCAGGTTTTCCTATCCAGAAGCCCTTACAAACCTCAAACTTTGACCAAAAAAAACACATTTTCCTCACATATCTGTGCGGGAAAGTTCGGGAATCTGTGAGGATCCACAAAACTCCTCCCACCCAGGAATATCCCACTTGTCCTGATGAAAACGCTGCCCTACTTGTGTGACTGGGCCCAATGCCCTCAACAGGAATGGATCAAACCAAAGTCAAGTGGAGTCCCCCAAAAGGACTTGGGATTGTGTGGTGGGGAGCATAAACCCTTGCCTATAGGGCCGCTACCCCCTAATCCTTAGTGTCTAATGGGTGGATTCCTGCTTGGGTATCGCTCTCCTTAGGCAATCCCAAGCAGGAACTCATCAGTGGAACGGGGAGATTCTCCTCTTCCCAAGGATACCTCTACCAAGACAATCAGTGCTCAGCGGATAAGATATTCTCCCGAGGATAGATGCAGTGAAAGTAAAACGAGCTGATTTCTTTTACTTTAGAGATAATGACATTAGCGCGCAGGGCATCATGATAACCAAAAATATAAACAAAAAAGGCAAAAAAACAAACTCAGGCTGCCTGGGAAGCTCTTCCTGAGCAGCCACAAATAAACATTTTTTAAAGAGGAATCCCTCTGGTGCAAAGCACCAGACAGTCCATTAATGACTTCCCAGTGTCAGCCAATGACCTTCACACACAAACACACACACACTGGGAAGGTAGTGCTAAAAGAGTTAAGATTCAGAAAGAATAAAACTAAGTCCCACATAAACAAATGAAAACTTTGATCTGTACTAGTCATGAAGCAATGAACACATGCACTCATGATCTTGTCCCATTCTCCTCTTCCTTTGTAGTTGGCAGTCAAAAAGCAAACAGGAAGCAGGGCCCGAGGCAAAGGCTTGGGAGGATCTTGGTCAAAGGGCCGGCACCAAGGGATACAATCATGGAGAAAGAAGACCACAACAAGAGAGAAGGGAGAGTGCTCCCGATCGGAGGCAGATATGTTCCTAAGTGAAGCTTTTCTGGGCGGAGGCCTCAACCACACAGTAGGTAGCCACCCTCAATGTTACGACGAGGAGCACAATGATAACACCGGCCCTCCTGGCCAGGATGACAGTTTGGTGTTCTAAAAGTAGGCTGCTATGACATCAGGGCCTACAGCCCCTTCCATGCATAGTGTAAAGGTCTCCACAACAGCAGGACCTTATGCTCTCTCCCCTTTCCTCCTACTCCAACAACCTGTGCCAATTCAGAGGGCCAGTAGCAGATGAGGGTGAGATTTTCTTCAGGCATGTGTGAGCCCTCATGTGAGGCCTCTTCCTCACTCGACCCATGTATGTGTTCTGCTGAATCCACATCCAGATGAACAAGTTACTTATTTTCGGTAACGCTCTTTCTGGTGTATACTCTAACTGCAGATTCCTCACCTTCAGAGTATCTCAAGGTGCCAGACTGGATCCGCAAGATTTAAGCATTCCCAGAAGTTTTTGTGCCACAGTCTCCTTGTCCAATTCAGAGCCCCTAGAATGACTTGGGCGCAGTCATTCCTGATCTTTTTCGTAACAGTGGGTAGGAAAGTCAGTGGTTGAAAGGTATACAGGAGTACTGTGCTGCAGTCTACTCCACAATAGATCCTTCTTGGAAACCACAGCGTGCACAGGTTTTTACATTGCCGGTTATTGCCACTGCCAAAAACATCTAGTCAGGATTCTCTTCATTGCTGGCAGAAGCCCTGTGCCACCTCGGAGTGTAACTACCATTCATGATGTGCCAGGAGCCGGCAGCTGAGCTTGTCCGCCTTAGCTTTCAAAGATCCTGCCAGGTGGTTTACGACCAGGGCAATGCCCTATCACTCCAACCAACTCCAGAGATGAAGTATCTTGCGGCACAGGATCCAGGAGTCCACCATGCCACACTTGTTGCAGTACCACATGTTGGTGTTATTATCTATGAGAATCTGAACCAACCTCTCTTAGATGGATAGTAGAAAGGCCCTTGGAGCCAGGCGATGGCCCACAACTACAGCAGGTTAATGTGGAGACAGGTCTCCGCAGAAGACCAGAGTATTCTAATCCTCATCTCCGCCAGATGACCTCATTATCCCAAAGGTGAAGCATCTGTCACCGAAGTCATCTCTGGGTGTGGCAGGAAGAGTGGTCTTCCGCCAGTCCAACTGCAGTTGAGCCACCACTGCAGGTCTTTCGCAGTCTCCTCCAAAACCTGGATGGAATCTAAGAGGTTCCTCTGGTGCTGGGCCCACAGACTTCGGGTTCCACTGCAAAGCCTGCATTTACCACCTGGCATAGTCGACGAGCAGGATGCAAGACACCAAGAGGCACAGAAGCCTCAGAGTGACTCTCGCTGAGACCCAGCACCACAGCTGAAAAATAGGGATCATAGCCCAAATTTCCTTGACTCATTGGGGTGGTGGGAAGGTCTGAAACTGTACCATATCCAGGATGGCTCCAATGATAGGAATCCTCTTTGAAAAAGTTGGGTGTGACTTTGGCACATTGATAGTGAAACCCAAAAATATCAGGAGGTTCACCATCGTATGGAGGTGACCTACAACTTAGTTTGGCAAGGCTGCCATCCACAGTCACTTGAATCCCCAACAGCCAAAGGAGTGCTGTAATCATCACCATCACAGACACCCTAGGGCATTGGTGAGGCCGATGGGGAGTACAACAAATTGGAAATGCTCCTGGCCCACCCTGTACCCCAAGCAGTTTCCGTGAGACCACATGACGAGTCCATGAAAGTTGGTGTGCTGAAGGTTCAAAGTCACCATATAGCCGCCTGGATCCAGGGCACACCATCTGAAACAGCGAGAAACATCTTGAATTTGTCCTTCCATAACAAGGTGTTAGAAGGATAGAGATCTAAAAACCCTGTTATTTGAGCAAGCTTATACTGTCTAGCCCTTCTGCCGACCGCTACTGCATCACTTAAAGCGCCATGAAACCGCATGGTATACGTGCGCTTAACAAATGCTTTTAAATTCAAATTCAAATTCAAATTAAAATAGAACGAAGGCCTCCGCCCTTTTTCAGGACGAGGAAATAGCAGGAGTAACAGCCTCTCCCTACTTCCTGGGCCAAGACCATCTCTATGGCTCCTTTTGTAAAAGAGCCTGTACGTCCTGGAGCAAGATGAACAGGTGCTCCTCTGAAAAAAGTTTTGATGTGGGTGGAAGATGCAGCAGGTTGGAAAGGAATGGCTGACCACAGCCGTGGTGAATGACCTGGAAGACTCTACCTTTTGGACATTATATTTTGCCACCTTTAGAGGAAATTTCTGATCCTGCTTCCTACAGGGTGGTCGTGTGTCACAAAGGGCAAACTAAAGCACTTGGAGGCTGATGTCAGAGAGGCAGGGCGTTGTCTGTTTGATTACCACGGTGAACAGCAAGGTGCATGCTGTGGGGAAAGTGGGCCTTGGCATGGGCGGTACAAGAAGCCTCTTGAGTAGCCTCAAAAGGGGTGAAAGCAATGAAGATACGGTCTTGCGGCAGCTGAAAGGCAAAAGAAACACACTGTGGTCTGGCTCTTCAAAACATTTCAACGCTAAATCTGCCTTTTCACAAAACAAGCAAGACACATTAAACGGCATATGTACATCCCCAGAGAAGCCACTGGATCTCATCCAAGAATACCACCAAAGCACTAAGGAAATGCCAACCATTCTACCCAAGCAGTCCGTAGTGACCAGTGTCTAATCCAGAAGGGATAATGAAGTTTGCAGTGTCCTGAACCTCATGGGTGATTTGAGGCAAACCGACCCGAAATTGCTCAGGAATCATTGGCAAGATCTTGCCAACCATGTCAGAAAAAGCATGGGTATATCACCTTAGCAAGTAGGTGGCACTGGCAGAATGGATGGCTAGACTGGCTGAGGAAAACATCTGCTTGTTGAAAGTCTCAAGATGTTTCGACTCCATCAGGAGGAGTCATGAGACAAGGACTGTTCACCTTACTGATGGAGGTTTGAGCCACCAATTTCTCAGGTGAAGGGTGCTGTGTCAAAAAATCAGGGTCACCTGGTGCTGGCTTGGCCTCACAAGAGTCCCTCCAACCCAACCGTCCAGATATACAAATATTTTTGATCCTTAATATCTCAAAAATTATTGATCAGATTTACACCAACTCACAAGAAGCACATTTGCGAAACCAAGATCTACCTTCCTGCTAAATTTTGTGTGATTCTGTTCTGGAGTTTTTACTGTAGCGCTGCCTAAAGTCTAGGGAACATGCATGGGAGGATTTTGTTTTTTGAGCCCCCTCCTCTTTCTTAGGTCCTGTCTGACGGATCACTTTGAAAAATTCCATGTAGAAACTAGTCACAAAAGAGAAACTTTACGGAAAGTTCCGTGAAGATTTGTCATACGGCGCCAAAGTTATTAGCAAACCTAAACAATCCAATATACATATTATATATATATATATACACACACACACACATGAAATTTCAGTGCTAACATTTTAAACAAAATATAAACCACTGAAATTCCACCAGTTATAGTTCTAACTCGTGTCCTAAAGTAACTATAACTTGCACCCCACCATGCACAGTTTTGTCAATGATGTCACATCAAATGTTGCAGTCATGCTATTAATGATGATTGATCATGCCATGAGTGATGTAATATGTGGGACAATTAGCTGTGCTTGGCGAATTCGCAAGTCATAGTTACCTTAGGGCATGATTTATAGTTACTTGAGATAACTATAACTGGTGAATTTGAATGTTTTTTCTTTAGGTTAAAACGTTACATTGACAATGAAATGTTCACCTAACGAGCACGTTACTTACCGTCGGTAACCATGTATCTGGTAGAGACATATTCTAGTTGTAGATTCCTTATCTTAGAATTTCCCCCATGCATCTCTCTGGATCTGGAGATTTTTCACTAGCAGTACCTCTTGCTATGGGGCGTCGGTCGGCTGCACGTCCGTCTTCGGCATCATGCACGCCGGAAATGACATTGCAGGACCTACATAGATGCCGCCTGGGCGCGCTGATGTCAGCTCTTAACACGACTTTCCATGCCAGAAGTGCAGAGCCATGATAGACACTGACCACTGGTGCGTCTAAACTAGGGCCCTTAAAGGAAATCAGTTCACAGAGTGGGTAGGATGGGTGGGGTGGTAAGGAATCTACAACCAGAATATGTCTCCACCAGATACATTGTTACCGATGGTAAGTAACCTGCTCACCTGATGGAGACTTCTAGTTGTAGATTCCTTGCTTTAAAATAGATACCACAACAATACCAACCTCGGAGGAGGGTCTGCAAACTAAGATCACACAAGGAAGTCCTGGAAGATCAAATGGGCAAAGTACCCGTCCCTCCAGACTTGGTTGTCCAGGCAGTAGTGTCTGGTAAACATGTTCAGGGGTGCCCACATTGCCGCCTGGCAGATATTCAGGACTGGGACTCCGCCTGCTAATGAAAGTGGTTGCTGCTATTGCTCTAGTAGAGTGAGCACGTAACCACAAAGGAGGTTCCTTCTTTGCCAATACGTTGCAAAATTTAATGCAGCGCTGGGACCCGTCGGGAAGATTAAGCAAGCTATTGCCCAGAGTCACATGGTGCTGGGCTAACCTGCTGCCAGGGATCGAACCGTGAACCCCGTGGTCCGGAGTCGGTACCCTGGTGGCTATGCCACACCTCTTCCTACTGTACGACCTTTCATTGCACCCATAAAGCCAATGAAGAGTTGAAGACACAATCAAGATAGAAAGAATACATACGTTTTGGGTCCAGGTAGTGCAGTCTCTCCTCCTCCGTGGAGGAATGAGGGGGCGGGTAAAAGGTGGGCAGGTTAATGGATTGTCCCACTTGGGTGTGACCACTTTAGGGAGGAACAAAGCTTTCATTTGAAGCACCAATTTATCTGGTTGGACAGACAGGGAGGCTTGGAAGGCAGAGGCTGGAGCTCGCTAACTCTGCAAGCAGAGGTGATAAAAATTAGGAAAGCAGTCATAAGGGTCAGAAGCCTGAGAGGACAATTATGAAGAGGCTCGAAGGGAGCACACATAAGAAAAGTCAAGACCAAATTTAAATACCATTGAGGCATTATGAAAGGAGACGGAGGAAACAAGTGAGTAAGGCCCTTAAGCAACCTATTGACAATGGGAGATTTGAAAAAAGAGGGCTGATCTGGAAGTCTCAGAAAGGAAGAGATAGCCGAAAGATAAGCCTTAAGAGTGCCCAAAGCAGAGCCCTGCCGGACCAAAGAAAGTATGTACAACAGAACCTCCGAAAGAGAGGCAGATAGGGGATATCAACAGCCTTTGCTGTGCAGCATGCCACAAATTCGTCCCATTTACAGGCATACATCATTTTAGTGGAGGGACACCTGGCTGCCAAGATGACATCACAGACTTCGGATGAAAGATCGAAAGCTGTCAACTGCCCCCACTCAATCTCCATGCAAGGAGCTGGAGACTGGACAGATACGGGTGAAGAACCACCCCCTGCTGCTGTGACAGAAGATCCTCCCGAAAAGGCAATCTGATCGGAGGATCGATGGCCATGCTCAGAAGGTCTCAATACTAGACTCTTCGTGCCAAATCTGGAGCTACAAGAATGACTTGAGCCCGGTAATGCTTGATCTTCTTGAGCACTGTGGGCAGAAGTGGTATAGGCGGAAAAGCGTACGGGAGGCCGAAGCTCCACTCGCGATGAAAAGCGTCACTAAGCAATACTCCTGGCACTGCTCGTTGTCTTCGGAGGCGGTCCCCACCGCTGAATGACCTTGCGCCACCTCGGTTGGAGACACCATTTGTGATCGACCAAGCACTGATGGCTGAGTTTGTCTACTTTAGCGTTCAGAAAACCTGCCAGGTGGTGAACCACCAAGGAGGTACCCTGATGTTCCAGCCATGTCCAGAGGCAGAGAGCCTCCTGACAAAGGGTCCACGACCCCGCCCCGCCTGTTGCACTACCCCATGGCGGTGGTGTTGCCCGTGAACACCTGCACTACTTTCCTTTTGAGAGAGGAAGGGAATGCCTTCAGTGCTAGTCTAATCGCCGGGAGCTCTGAAAGGTTGATATGGAGACCAGACTCCACCTGAGACCAGACGCCTCTGATCTCCGCTCCTCCCAGATGACCGCCAAATCCCAGGAGTGACGCACCAGTCACCACCGTCAGGTCTGGTTGGGAAAGAGAGAGCTATCTCTGACCCAATTTTGTTTTGTTAGACACCACTGCAGTTGTCTCTCTGAGATCTGGACGTAGTCGAAAAGATTCCCCTGGTGCTGTGCCCACTGGAACTTCAGGTCCCACTGCAGAGCCCACATATGCCATCTGGCATGATCCAATAGCAGAATGCAGGAGGCCATGAGGCCCAGCAGCCTCAGAGTCATTCTCACCTAAATCCAGGATAGAGGCTGAAACATCAGCATCATAGCCCTAATATTCCAGAGTTGCTGCTCGGGAGGATAGGCCCGAAACTGCACTGTGTCCAAAATCGAGGGAGTCAGGTGTAACTTCGGCATTTTTATAGTGAACCCCAGAGAGTGCAGGAGGTCCGCCATAGTCTGGAGGTGGAAAACAACAGCTTAGGGAGAGCCCACCTTCAACAGCAAGTTGTCGATATTGGAGAAGACTGGTACCCCTGATCTGCACAGTTGAGCTGCGATCACCTACATCACTTTTGTGAACACCCAAGAGGCACTGGTAAGGCCAAATGGGAGCACGGTTAATTGAAAGTGCTCGTGGGCCACCGTGAACTGTAAATAATGTCTGTGGGCAGACAGGACGGGGATATGGAAACAAGCATCCGGCAAGCCAAATTCTACGATCCAGTCTCATGGGTCTAGGGCAGAAAGGACCTGGGCCAAAAGGAACATTTTGAACTTCTTCTTTCGAAGGAAGAAGTTGAGGGTCCAGAGGTCTAGGATAGGACACAAACATTTGTCCTTTAAAGCACCAGAAAGTAGTGGGAATAACAACCACACCCTACTTCTGGCACAGGGACCCTCTCTATAGCCTCCTTGGCCAAGAAAGCCGTAACTTCCTCACGGAGAAGCGCCTAAGGATACTCTGACATAGGGTCCTAGGTGGGTGGCATGGAGGGAGGTGTAGCCTCAAAGGGGAGGGAGTAGCCCCTTCGGCCTCTCTACTGAACCCAAGTGTCCGGCGTGATGTTCTGCCAAGGGAGAAGGTGATATCGAATACTGCCTCCAACTGGCCAAGGATGGGTCTGAAACATCGGACTAGAAGGGTTTGAAGGCAGTGGCAGAGGGGGAAAGGGTGGACTGGCCTGACTACTGGCTCCCTGATTCATGAGGACGTTGGGTCCCACGCCCGCGCAGATGCTGGACAGCTTGCATGACTCTGTGGCTGAGCTGGACAGGATGTGGCTGATTGCCCCTTCCGTAGAGATGAAAGGGACGAAAGGCAGACTGGGGGGGACAGATTGGAGCCGTGAGGCCCAAGGATTTAGACGTAATTCACAATTCCTTGAAACGCTCAAGCGCAGAGTCTGACTTCTTGCCGAAAAGACCAGTGCCATCAAAGGGCATGTCATCAGAGTAGATTGGACATCCCCTGAAAAGCCAGAAGTCCTCAACGAGGGCCCCAACTGACTACGCGGGGCCCAAAGGCGCACCAGCGGAGCCGGACTGCCCAAAGATGAGGTGCAAGGCCTCATAACTGTCGCAATTTGCCAGGAGACGTTGCAGCTCCTGGAAAAGTGGGGAGGTGCAGGGTCGTCTCAGAAAGAGGCTCCAGGGAGGGAGGCCTAGAGCGAAGACGCTTTGTGTCCTACGTTGCGTCAGCCAACAGATGATGCAAAGTCAAAGAACACCTATGCTTCTTCGACTTCTTCTTGTGCTTACCTGAATGTCTTGAAGGTTGCGAATGGGACGAGGAGTGCAGGCTCCGTGACCGTTCTCAGGACCTTCCTCTCAACCAAGAGCGGGAGCGACACGGAACTGAGCGCTGGGCCTCCAACAAGTTTTGGGACTGCTCCCACAAATCTTTCTGATTCATGGTCCGGCACTTGGAGCATGATTTTGCGTTGTGGTCG
The DNA here is from genome assembly GCF_964204655.1 of Triturus cristatus. Classification (NCBI taxonomy): domain Eukaryota; kingdom Metazoa; phylum Chordata; class Amphibia; order Caudata; family Salamandridae; genus Triturus; species Triturus cristatus. The sequence continues at coordinate 995,293,574 of NC_140580.1, forward strand.
CGCTCAAAGCACCAGAGGCACACGAGGTGCGGCTCCGTCATAAACATCATTCGATGACAGGATCCGCAGGGCATGAATCCGGTCCTACGTTGGGACATCTTGACGCCACCAGGAGTCCAAGACACAGAAAAAACGTCAAAAGTTCAAAAAAGTTTAGCTAAAAACAGCTAAGGGGTAGCTCTCTCTGGATCTGCACTTCGGTGGGCGCGGAAAAGAAAGAACGGACGTCAGCTCACCCAGGCAGCATCTATGTAGGTCCAGCGACATCATTTCCGGCACGCATGACGCCGGACGCGGAGCCGACTGATACCACCTATCGACGCACAGGAGTACTGCAAATGAAAGATCTCCGGATCCACACTGACGCCTGGGGGAAATTCTAAGAGAAGGAACCTACAACTAGAATTCTCTATCAGATTAGAATGTTACTTTAACATTTGCTTTTTCAGTGAACTTCTAGTTTTTTTTTTTTTTAAATGAAAAGTAATATTTTATTACTAAACGTATAGCCACCCCTCTGCGAAGCACAGCCTTGAATGGCGTGGGGTATCTGCACGGCCTGGCCTTAGAGCAGCCAACCCACTGCCATGCAGCATCATCTGGCCTGCGCTCCGTGTGGATGGTCTTTCAGGTCCTGGCCAAACACAGGCATACTCAGTGACTTTGTCAAAGAGTCACAACACCAAAATGTAAAAAGTTAGCTTATTGACATTTTTTAAAAGGTTGAGCATATTGATAAAAATATATATGAAGCAGATCTATCATCTTTCTCCAAATATCACCAATATTTTTAACCAAATTTATACTTTAGTTATTAAGGCTCGGGAAGGGCCACCAACCCCCTAACCTATTACAATATATTTCAGCCCCGGGGGATGGGATCCCAGGGGTCTCTTAATGCAAAGGGAGGAAGGATACATGCCCCCATCCACTTTTTGATAAACTTGGCCCTGGGAGGATGGGGTCCTTGGGGCCAAAATCGGCCCAGGGAGGGTGGCGTTTGGACCCTCCTCCCCTAATAGAAATAGGCCGGGCTCCTGGGGATGGAGGGGTTGCATGCCCTCCACCACAAAATAACATGTAAGTGTAAACCTCAACAGGCTTTGTTTTTATTTTGCTCTTTTAAAAAGTCGTGATTCAGCTGAACTACTAAGCAAAAAAAAAAAAAAATGCACAAATATGTATATATATTACCTACTGGAGGGAGCCAGTAGGTAGTTATAATCAGGACCTAGTTGCCATAAGAAGAACGATTTTTTCATTTGCCAATAGTTTTGGCATCGTCTGATGAAGCCTCGTGAAATTTTCAAAACTAGTTTGCCACTCACTTCAGCTACTCTCTTGAAAATTTCGGGGCGATATGTCAAGCGGAGGACGAGAAAAAGGGGGAGAAGCTCCAAAATGCGTTTTCCTCATGTTCATTTCCATAGGAACATTAGAAGTGGCTACAGCCTGAATTGCTGAACGGAATTATGTCAAAGTTGGCAGAAATGTAGATATTGGTCCAGGGAAGTGCCTTTTTGCGATATAGTGCAAATCCATTCAGTAGTTTAGGAAAATTCCCAAATGTATATTTAGGGACATAAAGGATCTCCCAATCTCATGCCGAGATCTGACTGGCTGCCAACACTTCAAACCAGGAAGTGTTGGGAGGCAACTTGGGACTCTGCTTGAGCAGAGTCCCACCAAAAACGTATTAAAAAAACAAAAACATTTCGGCTAGAGCCACGGCTCCCATTGAAAAAAATTTTAAAAAGAAAAGCGCAGGCTACTGCGTTTCTCTATTGTTTAGCCCTTGGGTAGACCAGGCCACGGGACATGCGGCTGTAATATATAAAGACAGATTTGGGGGGTCTCAAGGTACATGACCTCCCCCGCAGCCACCGGGACTGCCACCTCCCTAGGCTAATTCAAAACAATTTGGGGGGGGGCCCGCGAAACCCCACGTACTCTGGAGACCACCACTCCCGAGGCTGTTTGATGTATAATGGGAGCCTCAGAGACCCCCCCCCCCCCCCCCGGGCACCACCACCTCACTGGAGCCAAAATTAATTTTAAAATGGGAGAAGGACAGGGATGCCCACTCTCGCCACTCCTGTTTGCCTCGTACATGGAGACTATGGCCTAACGGGTGCGCGATGATCCCTTAATATCAGGGGAGAAGTTCGGGGGTGAGGAGCATAAAATTAGCCTTTACGGCGACGATGTGGTCGCCACCCTGGAAAGGCCTGGAGAGTTCCTGCCTACCCTTCTGGCAGAACTAGAACTTCAAGGTCAACGTTCAAAAGTCACAGGCCCTCAGTCTCTCGGTTCAGCTACACTGGAGGCACTCCAACGGATGCATCACCTCCATTGGGCTCAAGAAACAATCCCCTATCTAGGCCTGCAACTCACAGCCAGTATACAGAAAACCACCTCCCTAAACTAAATAGTGCTGCTGCGTCATGTATGCGACTGCCTACGCAGATGGAGGCCGCACTCTGTTGTGTTTGGGCCATATAGCAGCGATAAATATGACAATATTACATAAGATAATATACCTATTTCAGACACTCCCACTGGTCCCCCCTTCAGGAGTATTGCACTCACTACAGCGGGATTTGGAGCGCTTCATTTGGCACGACCAGCACCCCAGACTACATAGGAAGTTAAGCTACAGGGCCCCAACTGACGGAGGGTTAGTGATCCCTAACCTGCAGTACTACTACTGGGCAGTGCAGCTGCGGCCACTGGTGGAGTGGTCGCGGCCAGATTCTGAGAAACACTGGTTGTTTATGGACAGGGCCTTAGCCAGACAACCACTCTGGGGAGTCCCCTTTCTCGCTAAAGCAGCTAGGCCCTGCAACCTATACCTATCTAAGGTAATGCAATCTACACTATCAGCTTGGGACAGGGTTGCCACCTCATGAGGGTGCACGACATTACCCTCTCCAATTACACCGATAGTCAACAACCCTGACTTTACCCCAGGGCTGGGCTCGACAGAGTTCGCACAATGGACAAACGATGGTCGTCGCTCCATTGGACATTTTTTGATGTGGAAGGGCCCTGTCCTTCACTGACTTTCGCACGATGCAGAATCTCCCGAAGACGGAACGCTACCGATACCTGCAGATTCGCCACTGGGTAATGCAACCAGAGGTACGGGGAGTTGCGGAGAGACCCCTTACTCCATTTGAAAAGAGGTTACTCACGAGGCACACAGACGCGCGCCTGACGACAAGACTTTATAAACTCCTTAAGCGCAACCCTGGGACAGGGAAATCCCCCGGACAGCTGAGATGGGAGGGGGAATTGGGCAGGACGTTCTCGCAGGAGTGGGCAGATATTTACCATAGGGTCCGCCACTCAGCGCATCAGCGAACATTTAAACCGCTATGAAAATAGCCACATACTGGTACTTAACTCCCCTGCGACTCCACAGAGGCAACCCGACACAAAGCCCCCAATGTTGGAGAGCATGTGGCTCATTGGTTTTTCTGACCCCAACAGTCAAGCTACTGGAAACACATATTGGATGATATCGACTCCCACTTCAACACCTAAATACCTCACTTCCCAGCTTACGTTCTCCTGGGCCTTCCTAATCCCCTTACCTTCCCACTTAGAGCACGGAGAGGCAGGCAGATGGCATTAACACTGGGGGCGGCCCTGCAAAATATTACATCCCACTGGGGCACAGCACTACACCCACCCACCTGGGGTGGCTCCATAGAATATGGGGGATTCTTGGGATGGAGAAAATTTCCCTTTCACTCTCTTACCCGGGGGCCTCTTCCTAGGACCTATGGGAGCACTTCCTAATGCTGCTAATTCTGGGGTTTACAAAACTCTTGTGCCCGAAATACTTGAGATTGCTGCGCCTAGCAGATCCACCACAAACTGCAACACCAGATGACACGACACCCCACAGGGCATAAGTCCTATAGGGCTGGACAACTAGGGCCGGAGGATAAGCTCAAGGGTACCTATGGTACATGACTTAGACATCAAAAGGAGGGGAAGGGGGTTTTGTTCTCGTGTTTTTTGGTTCATTGTTTCTCCACCTTAGCCAGCCCGCCTGTTGGGGCACACAGCAAAAAGTACAGAATTACTTTCAATTTTGTATGTATGTTGTATGCTTGATTTAAAAACCAATAAAGAAATCTTAATCATAACACGGGAGAGTGGCCGGCGGCCCCATCTTGAGCTGTTCTTGGCCCCGGGGACCACCACCTACCTGGGGCAGGCCCTACTAGAACAAAGGAGGGGTGCTGTGCGCCCCCCCTCCTGGACCCATCAATGCCCCTGGGGACCACCACTCCTCAGGGGCAGCTCTTGCTATGTTCCGTGGTGTCCACCCCCGAGACATAGCTGTTTACTATGGCTTGGCGGGAGCTTTACTGCTTCCGTCAAGTCACAGAAAACACTCTGCTTCCAGCAAGCGAGAGCAGAGAAATGCTCTTGCTTGCTGGAAGCGGATCATTTGTTTGTTTCCCTGCTCGCTGTGAAGTGAGCAAGAAAACAGACTAATTGCTTTTAGATACAGGGAGCTGCATGTTTAGCAGCTACCTATGTCTGAAAGCACTGCCGGCTACGGCCGGAGGCGTGGAGCTGGCAGGGCCTGCCGTGGCCTTCAGCCCCCCCTGGTTCCAATAGAAACTGGGTGCCCAAATGGGCTGGCCTCAGAGGAAGGGGGGCACGCGGCCCTACTCCCCGCTCCCCTAATAAAATAGACAACAACAACAAAAAAGGTGAGGCCCGGAGAAAGTCTACGTAGGCCCTGACCCCTTTCTCATCCACTCTGCAAAGGGGCCTCCTGGCACACAACTTGTGTGGAGATGAAGTCCCTTTGGCTGTTGAGGGTCCTTGGGGGCCAACAACCCCGCCTGTTACCTCCCGTAAGTCCCAAACAGTGGAATGGCTGAGAGGTCGGAGGCCACACCCCTTTTCTCCACCACTCTACAAACATGCCTCCTGGCGAACTACTGGTTGGGGGATTAAATACCTATGGATCCTGAAGGTCCTTGGGGGCCAGGAACCCTCCTGTTACCACCAGTAAGTGCGGGATTGCTGAGGTCATTGGTTGCCCTGCCCTCTTTGTTCAAAACTCAGCAAACACGTTCCCTGGCGCACTACTGATTGGGGTATGAAGTCCCCTTGGATGCTGAGGGTCCTTGGGGGCCAACAATCTCTCCTGTTACCTCCAGTAAGTCCGAAACAGCAGGAGGCTAGAGGCCACACCCCATTTCTCCATCACTCTGCAAACGCGCCTACGTGTTAAAAAACCATTGAAATTTACTTTAAAAACCAAAGGTTACAGGGACATTATAGTTAGGTTCAGATTTCACTCATACAAAACCACTGAAATTCAGCACTTATGGATACCTGAGCTAACTATAACTTATACCCCGCAATGCACTGCTTATGACCTCACATATCACTCATGACATGGTCAGTGACATCACTGATGACATCTCAAATGACTTCACTGATGACAACATCCACATAACCACCCACACACCCATACAACCTCTTGCGCGCCCACCCATACACTCACACAACCACTCACATACCCATGAATGTATGTATATCAGTCGCCACTGGGCAGTTATAGTTAGGCTCATGTTCCCATACAAAAAGCATTATTGCTTGGTTTGCTAATATCTTTGGCAGCGTTTAATGAATCTTCACAAATTTTACAAACAAATAAAAGGTCATCCACTTTCGTTCCCTCCTGGAAAGTTTTGGGGTGATCAGCTAAGTGGGAGGCGAGAAAAAATAAAAAGAAGAGGTGGGTGCCCCAAAATGAGCTTTCCTCATGCAATTTTCCATAAGAAAATTATGCCTTATTTGGCATAAAGCTCGATCTGGGTCCAGAAAATGTGCTTTTTAGGTCGCGCTTTTGAGACCTCTTGTATATACTTTAGTATGTACGTCATACTTCTCTTTGTGGGCTTGCAGCTTTTCATTTGTTTGTTTCAGTGTCCATTAAAAATCCTTGCTTGCTACTGGTCAATCCTTTTTCTTTGTCCCTCCTTTTCGCCAGCACAGAGCAGCGCCCCATTACTTGTACCCTTCAACTCGTCCCATTGAAGCATCTGTTCAGGGACTACTTTTCCCTTTCTCTAAGATCATCATAGCAGAATGCTTGATGTGTTTTCAATGCTCTGAAGCCCGTTTCTGAAACTGGGGCTGTAAATCATGGTTTTATTTAATCACATCTGCTGCGCATTCAAAGACCGAAGTCAAACATTAAAGGCTGTTCTCCGGGGTGCTAGTTCCCTGCCCCCACCCCCTCCCTCATGCCATGTTACTTTTGCTTTGGCTCTCGAGTGAGTGGCGATGAAGCTCTACACTTTGCTCTTACACATAAGCTGTAGGCAGACCTTCCCCATACTTAGGAGTGCAGCTTTAACGTATGAGGTGGAAGTTTCAAGACTTCCTTCTTCCCTGGTTTTGATTTTTGAACGCTTCCCTGCTCAGCATTGCAGGAATGTGTAGAAACCGGAGATGACCAATGAGATTTGCAAAACCCGAACTAGAGTCACGCTGGATCCCGGCTACATACAATTGGGATTCAACACCCACATTAAACCAGTAGGCGGGAGAAAGACAAAACATGGGCTGAAACTTTTCAGATGTGCACAAGTCACACACTGCAGCTGAGAGATTGAGAGAGGCTGCGCATGAGAGGGGCTGTCTCGTGCAGCTGGTTAGGTCTCGCCTACGCAGCGCACATGCGCTGCTTAGGAGGAGGCCTTTTGTAATTGATTCGGTTTTGAGGGCAAAAACTTCCATGCGTTGCATTGCTTTGAATGGCAACGCGTGCACGTTTGGCGATTCCCTTGCAGGAGCGAGCAGCGCCATGTGTTAGCAATTATCGCGCTCGCTCCCGCAAGGTAAACGCTGCGTGTCCCTGCCACACTTTCCCCACCCCTCCCACTTGTTAGGCTCGCCATCCTTCATCTCTTTCTGCTTGGGTTTCTGCTCGGCTGCGTGTATCGTAAGCATCGGCCGAGTTCACATATGGGTCCCTCGCGCACATTGTTTACTGGAAGGATGGCGGTGGGCGGTACAGCCAAGCCTATCTTCTAGAGCTACCCCTACCGTCCTGCTGCCCACCTCGGAGACGCATCTCAGTCAGGGACGCCGAGCTGCTACAACGGCGGCCACACACTGAGCAGTAAGCAACAGCAAGGCATTACCGGATTTGTACTGAACGTCGGAGATGCAGTGTCCAATGCCAACTACCGAGACATCATGATTAGCCGACTCAGATTTGACACTGTGACTTTAATAGGCCCGGACGTCACGTCCTGCCTGCAGCACGAGTGGGTGGCTACAGTTTTAATAAACTTTGTGGGAGGCAGGTTGCGGAAATGGCACTGCCGCGCGGTAAAATCAAATTAGTGATCCCTTCACCGGCGCCAGACCCAACCACACGGATCACGGCAGCCGCAAGAGCACACAATATGCAGCCACCTGCTGTTGAGCCTGAATGTCCGGGCAGCATGTTTGTCGAAGGATTTAATTATTTCTTTGCGGCTAGGACTCTGAGGATGCGGGCGGTTCAGCTGTAATCTGAATTCCCGCTGCTCGCCTCGAAAGGTAAGTGTCAAGCTCAGACTGTGCACCACTGTACTGTTTCTCAAGGACTCAAACATTTGCTTTATTTTATAAATAGCCCTTAGCGCACGACCAACATCAGCTGCCTGCCCTCTGGCTGAATTAAATGGACCGCAATGAATTTAACAAAAAGCATGTTTTAAAACCAACCTACACTTTGCAGAATGTTCTCTGGACTCTGATGGAGAGAGGCAGACAAACCTCTTCTACCAAGGGCTCTGGTGACAGGAGGAAGACGTGACAACTGTGAAGGTGCTAGTGGGCGAGGGACAGAAGGCAAAAGGCTCTAGGCTCCTATCCAAGGGAGGGGGTGGGGGCATCCGATTCACTCCTGGAGAGAAACGGAGCCACAGACTCTGGGGTCTCTAGCAAGGGTGTCCGGCTTCCGGGGTGCACCCCGGGGGGTTGAGAGGTCACCCTTGGGTTCATTTTCGTGAAGTGGGTGTCTGTCTCTCTAGGCTTGAAGCTAGCAGTTCCTGGCTGTAGAAGTTTCAGTCCTGGTCTTTAATGTAGGGTTGAGGTGAGGGGCGAGTTTAGAGGACTGGAAAGGAGCAGCTCAGTCTTGCTGTTCGCAATCAATCTCTCTGTTTCCTCTCATGGCGTGAGGCATTCCTTGGGGGTAGCTCTAATTCCCTTCCTCTACAGACACAAGTAGAGAACCAGCTCAAACCTGTTAGAGCAGCGCAGGCCCCCATAACACCTTCCCCCTCCTGCGAGTTCGCACTTCAGCACTGCTCATTCTAGGACCTGCACGCTCACAGTGACCACTGCTGAGTGCCGAATCATGCTGATGGGGCCGTCATAAGACTTCCCTCCCCTCCACCTACTGGTGGATAGAGCCCAAATTTGACCTCAGGCCCCGTACACGAACCCCACATAAAACCTACAACCTGGACCTCCAGCAACAGCACATAACCCCACCCTGGACCCTACGCTCGTTATTTGCCCCATAACGGACAGATAACCTCACCCTGGACGTCTACCTTGTCACCTGCAATACAACCCTCTGCGCCCACCCCTAACAGGGAGTTAGGGATAGGAAAGGAAATCTATTTACCCTATTTTCCACCTCAGGTTGGATTACAATTATTTATCATCTGTCTGGGAGAGGAAACGTAATTAAAGAACGCAGATGCATCAAGTGGTTCAACTGGCCTCTCTAAGGACAACCCATTAAGTCAAATGATCTGAGTGGAGATGGGTCAAGTTTTTTAAAAACATTTTTTCAAGCAATAAGTAAAAATAGCCTGGCAGAGACTTTGTGGAACTTTATCAAGTGAAGGTATGGACGAGTGTATCAATTCTGAACTTGAGGAGTGGACCAATTTTAACTCACATCTCTCCCTCATCTTACCCCAAGATAATGTGTAAGATGACCAGAGACTGCCAGACTTTATTGCTGTTGTGAGTTTTGGCAGCTCTTAGCCACAAGTGCACACAAACCAGAGACCCACACTATTCTTTTTAAAGGCATTACTGTAAGCTGATTATAATGAAAAAAAAACTAAAACAACTCTACATGTTTTTTTCCCAGAGTTTTATATAGTGCAAACCTGACCCCAAGGTATCAGGTATTAAAGCGCTTTACACGAGCACCAGTTGCATTACATGAGGACACATGACCTGACTCTGTGTGCCATGTCAGTTAGACTAGAACCCTTCCATTTCTGGCACTTTGTAGCAGTTTAAGATCTTCTTAGAATTTCTTGTTGCTCAAATTGGTATAATTTCTGATATTTATATGTTTCCCTCGTATTCATTGCTTGATTTTTGCTCGTGAGAAAGTGTCACTCATAGTCACTGAATATCACTCATAATTACACTGAAATTATGAAAATGTCACACAAACAATCTGAAACCTTGGCAGCTATGTAGCACATGTCCACTTTTCACTTGTCTACCCAAACCAACCCTTTTATTTAACAACATTAGGATGATGAAAGAGTGGGGGAAAAACATCACTTTCTAACCTAGACGATACAGCTCTCTGATGGCAGTTCTTATGTGTTATGTTAGGGTTGTAACTTAAGAACAGCAAGTAACGACAGGATCTCTGTGACAAAGGAAGTAACCCTCTGAGCTATCCACATAAATACAATTCTGTGAACCGCATGGTACACATTCTTTGCAGCAGGTATATTAGCCCTGTGCACTACTTTATGACGACTGCCACTTGACAAAACTTCGTTCTCTCTCCAACACGAGTCTTAGCCACTGGCATTATCTTGACATTTTTATTGTTACCTGAAACGTAGTGGACGCACAAGGAACTCTCAGCAGCTGTTCTTAAACTGATAAGTTATTTTGTAACACAGCACCTCCCTGCTCCCAAACTCATCGCCGGTGCAGCTGCACCGGTCACACCACCCTGAAACTAGCCCGGGGAGAGATGATATGTTTTAGGACATATGCCTAAAACATGCCCGACCCCCTTTCCTCGCTAGGCATCAATAAAATATACCTGTATCTAAGCAGTCTGCTTGATGGTTCATTTTCTCCAAATTCCAACATCCCTTCACCCCACTGTGAGCTGCAGTAAAATTGATGTGTGTGTTATTAAAGCAAATGTCGGAGGCTCGGCAAGTACACAACTGAGGAGTGGGATGAAACAGTATCTAATCTTAAACCATGAATTCACCACAGAACAACATCTGTATTAAGATACGATAGACGCTCTAATGTAAGAATTGGAAGGCATACCGGGATCAACCTTGGTCAATGTCTGTAAGACAGGTGAACTCCAAGGCCTATGCATGCCCTATTACCTGAGCCTGACCAGTGGGTTACTGTTACTGACTACAAAGAGATGGTGGATAGAAAAACTATTCAAATTCGTGATAGGTGGAAAAGTGATGAGATGATCTGATTACAAACGAGGTAAGCACAGGCAGTAAGATCAACAGCTGACCTATGGCGTAATCATGTGCAGTGAAATGGAGAGTGGAAGCCAACAAATTGGGCAAACCAGTTGCCATGGAAAGGCACAGAGGTGTCCAAGCAAAATACATAAGAATTTTAACAGTGAAAACTGTGTGATTAGATTCGTGAAGAAACATATACAATGCCAATAGGCCTACTTTGAAAATGTTACCTCATGCATAAAACATGGGCACACAAATGTGCACTTGTACATGTTGCACTTCAAACTATAATAAAAATAGGATTGCCCACAAAAACACATCATGCTGCCAACATTAGAAGCAGCATACACTTCAAACTGAAAAATTAAACCATCCGCAACATTCTTTGCAACAGCCAATGCCTGAAAAGGATTACCCCTAAGCCCCTCTCTGTATTTTGCATTATATGTTGTATAGTGTGTGCAGTTTTGTGTTGTGTGTGCCAAACGTATTTAGGGGGCCCATGTTTGCAACAGTTTTCAATATATGCTGTTCAGTACCGTATCACACACACCTTAGCTGAAACATCAAGTGCACATACCACATCCCCTACACTTATCTCATGTACCTCGATACCGTCTCATTCACTCCTCTTCACAACCCTCACACACAACCCTCAAAACACACTTCTCATTGTGCGCCTCATATTCAGCAAAACTACTTACACCTCCCAAAGGCGAGACCTATTGGCTATGCCAATGCTTGTTTTTCATTGATTCTAACTTCAACTGCATGCATTTGTTTTTTTATGTTCTCTCTTCTGCAATCCACTGGGTCATTACTCATCGTCCCACGGTATAACCCTCCAAGAGTGAGACTTTTTACTTCACCTTCTTTTCCTCTTTTTATCCTCCAAACGTTTTGCTCCAATCCTATTTGTTCTTTCACTGCACAAAAATGTATTTTTAAAACCTCATACTCCGTCTTGCTCCGTAATCCTACGCTTCCTACAACTGTTCCTAAATTCTGACATCATTGGGATCAAAGAGGTAACACGTTTGTAGGGTAATACAGTGGATGCAGCCTTCTCCTGCTTTCTGCTTCTCTGGAACTCCTAACGAATGTTATGAGGTGGGACGTGAGAGACATCAATCTGCTGTACCATTGGTCACTTTATACCCTTGCAGCAGCCAGTCTCTCGAAAATTCCACTTTGGGCCTGCTGGCTCTGCAGCGAAGAGAGAATCTGTAGCCCAGACACATCCCAGGGCGTTCTGAGCTCCTCGGCATGGTGGTCCTGGCCAGCACCAATAGGTTTTTAAAAGATCCGCTCAGGAACGAAGCAAGTAAGGACTGAGTTCATGAACATCCCCTCAGTTTCAGGAGAATTGATGATATTCATATGGCTCTGTCTGACATGCTGGGCACAGGCTGATACCATGTAGAAAAGTGTCATCCAAGGTAGTGCGAATGTTACTGTTCCATACAGAGTGACCCTTGGTTTGCCAACTGGTCTTTAAAGAAGAATTGATAAATTTTCCTTAATAATGTGGGGTTTCCATAGAATGCTTCGAAACCGTTATAATATGACCTTGTCAGTATGTGCTTGTCACAGTGTGCATGTGCTGGATGTATGACGTTACAACGCATACATTTACATCGCGGTACACTACATCGCGTTTTTGACAACGCAAATCGTTACAACGACTTGCGCTAGATGGCGCTCTAGGACAAGGAATAGGACTTAGGAGTAGTATAATTTACTATTCCAACTCCAGTCTACGTACAGTAGGGAAGGTGTTGGATAGTAAATTATACTATTCCTTGTCCTAGAGCGCCATCTAGCGCAAGTCGTTGTAACGACTTGCGTTGTAAAAACCGCGATGTAATGGCATCGCGATGTAATGCCCGCGTTCTAAACGATGTTTCCCGCATGTGCTATATTACATTTTTTGCATTCTTCTGATGATGTTGCAAGTAACTTCATCATGAAGAACGTTTCAGTTCTTAGGCAGTCGCATAGCTCAGTAACTTAAGCACCAGCTGCCTTTTGTGTTAAATGCAAGGCTAAGGTTTAAATAGCATTGGGCCTACTCTGCCATTAATTTTCTCACAGTTAAAAATGTGGAAGTTACTGGAGCCTGAGTGCTGAGATCTTCTGCTAGACTTGTGTGACAGCGAATCAATACTTTTTGCCCAGTGCAGTCTGTCCTGCTGCTTTACATTCGAAACAAATAGCCATTCAGCTCAAAGCCATGAAAGTCGCCATAAAGATTCTAGTTCCCAGCATAGTTTCTTTGATTCAGTCACTGGCAGCTTATATTTGAGACGTCTCTATGCAACACTGATGTATAAACTCTGAGGTTACACAGATAAATATTAGAGGAGGGGCAAGAAGCTCCATCGCTGCTGCTACGAGCTCTAAAACAAAACAAAATAATAATAACTCTGGATCCTTCCCTTCTGTCACTCCACTGTCCCTTACAATCCGGGTAGCGTACTAGAATGTCCACCACTCTTTTATAGTAAAGTCAGATTTTAAGTTACAATTTTTAAAATGCCACCTTTAGAAAGTTGGCATTTTCCTGCCCTATTTGGCACCTGCAGCCTGTTCCTGGGGCTGAGTGTAGTTGGCAGTTGGACTTTCTTTATTCTTCCCTGACAGCCATACAATAGAGGGATTAGGTGTGCCTGGATGGACCATCACTGACAGGATGGGGGGGAGGGAGGAGCTGGCACTGCACCATTTCCCACTTGCAAATCAATAGGCTGTTCTCTGACTTCACAGAAAGGACTTCTCATCAGTAAATTGTACATGCAGCCAGGGAAGGGAACCAGGAAACTTCAAACACCTCAAAGGGAATTCTCTAGAAACTTCTCCTACTTCAAAGAAGGCACCAGGTATAAAAATAGGACCCTCAGAGCCACCCTTCAGTTTAGTTTCTGGACCTGTGGCAGGACTCTCAGAGGACTACCTTTGCCAGCTGAGGACTGCTCTGCTGTGCCTAGAAGGGCTGCTCTGCTGTCTGAAGTCTGCCTTGAACCCTCAGAGGGTTGCCCTGCTCCTTTGGCTCTGTTCCTCTTCTTGAATCAAGGACTACTAGACTGACTCCAAGGGCTGGTTGGCTGGCTGCATGATCAAAGTCTATGGAACAGAAAAGGCTCTAACCATCTTGAACTCGCACATTGACCGAGTGAGTCATAGCCCCCCCAATTGTGTCATCCTGTCCTGGACACTTGATAATGGTGTTAATGCCATAGGTCCTGCATTTAAATGCGAGACCTATAGCATTGCAAATATTTTCTTTGCTTGAGTTCTTTGGCACTCGCTGAAGATGCAGTGAGGTACAGATACTTATCGCGATGGAAGGGCTACTCCCATGATATCCATACCTTTGTTGTTAATTCTAATTATCTTCCCGGTGAGCCTCGTCCTGCAGTGGTGCGGTAGTAGCCGTCGATACATCTCCGTCTGCGTGGGGCTTAGCTGGGCGCGGGCAGTCCCGGGCCTCACTGGTATACCACCGATACCTCCTGTGATAAGGCAATCCGGAAGCGGGCAAACGTCCTTCCCAACTGCTGCAGCCTTCCTGCGCCACACGGATCTCTACTGTGCTGCAAGTACTAATGAAGAGCCCTTCCCTTCTTCATTCCCTTCCTTCATTCGCTACCCCCTGTCTGCCGCCCTTCATCCTGTGCATCGATGCTGCTCATTTTCCCAGCTCCCCCTTCTGTTTTTCTGCCCCGGTTCCTCCTATTTCTCTCCCAATTACTCACCTATTACCATCTTGTTTCCTTGCTCCTTTTCACCGTCGCTGCTCTGCTATTTCCTCAGTCCTCTTTTTCTGGTTTCCTTTCTGTATACTGTGCTGTAAAAGTCTGTATATTCCTTCCGGCAGTGATATGAATTGTATAAAGTATAAGTGCATGGAAATGTTAATGAGGTGCGTGTGAGCACTCAGTCCAATGAGCAGGTGTGCGTGGCAGCAGGTCTTTGCTTAATGTAAGCCAGTAGCATCTTGGCAAGCACAGGGCAGGATGGTATGTGTCCGGAAGAGCAGTGCACTTACTTGCTGAATCTGGTATTTTGCATAACTTTTTATTAAAAGTTTGCTTTTGTCCCATCGCTGCTTCCACCCTCCCACCAAGTCCCGACATAAACGCAGATTAACTCGCTAACCATCCCAAACATGTTTGAACATTGGTCATGGCTGTGCGTGAAGCAGCGAACCTGAACTTCATGATGTGTGTGAGCAGGCAGGCGATGTTTAAATGTGCAAGGTAGCATTCAACAGGTTTCCGAAACCGCTGCGCATGCACAGACTGTGGCCAACTTTGGGAGGGAGGGGTGCAAACCAAACCAAGACCCATTTTGTGTGTGAAAAAGGCTGCTTTATTGAAACAGGTGCATATTACAAAATAACCAACTGCCTTACAAAACGAAAGCCTCGCTATACATCAAATAGCTCACCCCTGATCCCCCCCTACCCCTACGATCCCCTCAAAAGTTCCCCCGCCCTGGCATTAACATAACAACATTACACAGTATTGCAGTTAAAACTTTTTCCCCCAATGACAACCCGTTCCCTACCTGTCTTCCTGCAACTGTAACTAACAAACGTCTATCCTGAAACTTAGACTACCTGCCTACCCTTTTCCTGCCCCTGCTCACAAACTTCCAATACTTAACGAAAAACCTGTGCCAACCCTGGCCATACTTTTCAAAACCCCGCCACCCAGGAAAAAGGGGGTGACAGCCACTACTGCCTAGCCCCCTTTTTTATGCCCCCCCCGTCCAATAGGCCTCTCACTTTCTACGGTGGCTCTGAACATTTAACGTACTGGCTAACGCCTCCCGAATTTCCAACAAATAAAGGTCCATCCCCAGCCTTGACAAGTGGACCCTGTCTCCTCCTAAAAATTCCAATGCATCAAAACAAATATCCCTGTGCACTATTCTACCAAAACTCAATTCCCCCCAAAAACGAGACATCTCTGTATTAAGCTTCTTCCTGGCTCCGTCCACTGCTCGTGGATTAACTCCCCCCCCCCCCCGCCAGACCCGGCGGGGCACAACGCAGTCCATATCACAAAACATCCTGACCACTGTTGTTTAATAAGTGCTAAGTCCCTCTTCATGCGTCTCCTCAGGTCTATGCCCTTCTCTTTACACAAATAGTTTCCACCCAAATGTATGACCAAAATGTCCGGGCACCGACCCCCAACTAGCAGACCGTTAAGACACAGAATCAGCTCCTTCCAAAACATGCTCCTTTTTCCTTTCCATAACACTTAAAACAGTTTATTATTAAAACCAAGATTCTGTCTAAAATAACTTTCTTGTGCTTGTACGTTCGCCCACATCACGAAGGAGTGTCCCACAACCCAGATTGACATTTCCAACGAAGGGGGGGCCAGCCACCGAACCTGAAACGAGAAACATTGCGTGAACTTATGCATTGTAACAACTGCACTAAATTTCTTATCCCTGCTGCGCAAGTATTGCTTATAACCATCTGAGGATCACCTCCCCAAGCACATGATATCACCCTGTCCCCACCCTCAATTGCTTGCCTCAGATGCTGCTCCAATCCGGAAAGAGTGTGTCCCCAAAACCTGCACCGTGTATGCCCAGTTCCTTCAGTGCCTTCCTCAGCACCGCTAGCATGCACAAAAACTGACTCCCCGATATCCTTGGATGCTGCTCGCCAGTGAAGACCCCATCTATAAGGGCAAGTAAGCTTAGGCAATGGAGCCTGCAACAATACCCATTTTCCCGTGCCCTTCTGATGCCTTTTGGACTTTTTTAATCACATATGTATACCCGCATTTCGCAGGACCACATCTTCCCACCCAATACCCCCTACCCCTTCTATCCCCTAACAACTCAGACACTCTAAATGCACATAAAAAACATCCACCATCAATGTGGAAAACCGGCATGACGCGAAGGCGTCCGTGCAAGTCCTAGGCAAAATCTGTATTACGCTGCTCAGCAACTGCCATGACAAGGGTCTCCTGACCGTATTCAGCTGGCCACGCTCCCTGGCCCACCCTTCTAGTATCCTTAAGCCCAATTCACCCACTGAAGGCATGTAACCCCAGAGCAATTTACCCATGAATGCAAATCCCACTAATTTCCTTGCAATTGACACCCTGGGTAAGCCTTTTCTACTCATATCCAGGATAAACTGAATCACATCGTCCCTTCGCTGTAACTCATTTGAGCGCCGCTGGGCACCTGACAGCAAAACTCCTTTCATGCTAGATTATAGGCTATCCTAGTAGACTTAGCCAGTGATCCTACCACCAGTTGTAGCATCTTTTGATCCCTACGTACCACAACTGCTGCGGCACGGGTGTCGGGATTCTGTTGGCGTCCTTGGCCAACCCACAGAAGCTCCCCCCCAGCAAACGCAACAAAGCATTCGCTATGTCATTGTCCACACCTGGGACGTGCAGTGCTCCAAACGCTATATCATGATGACACAAACAACCTAGGACAAAACCCTCAGCAACTGTAACACTTGTTCATCCATTGCTGACTGACAGTTCACAATCTCTACAACCACCCTATTATCAACTCTAAAAGTCACCTTGCTATGCGTAAGCGGACTACCCCATAGTGTCACTGCCACCACTAAGGAGAAGAACTCCAGAAATGCAATGGACCTACCCCCTTGCTTCCATTCTGTCGGCCGCTGCTAGGCACACCACTTCCCCTGCCAGTAGAGGCCAAAACCTGTGCTGCCTGCTGCATCTGACAATTTCTGCACATCCCAAATGAGATCCCCCTCCTGTGCCAGTGTAATGCCTTTGAAAGTTTGCAGAAAAACTTGTCACATTCTCAAATCTTCTTTTACGCCTGCAGAGAAAGACCCATGATGATGAGGCAATCTGTTCCCCGCTAGTGCCCTCACTAGCCTCCTGCAAAAGGTTCTCCCTACTCTCACTACCCTACATGCAAAAATGAGATGCCCTAGCAAGGCCTGTATCTATTTGACCATTACTTTTTCCTGTGCCAGCATGGCGTTAAGCAATTCCAGCATTTTATCCCTTTTATCACCCGGCAACCGGGCTTGCATTTTTCTGGAGTCAATCTCAATTCCAAGAAAAGACAGTGCTGGGCTGGGGCCTATTGTCTTTTCAGGTGCCATGGCACTCCCAACTCCTCCGTCAGCTCTTTGAAGTTTTCCAGGGCCTCCTGGCAAGAGGTTCCAACAAAGAAAAATCATCCAAGTAATGGGTCACTAACATGTGCCCCGTCCTTTGCGTTAAGCAATTTCAGCATTTTATCCCTTTTATCACCCGGCAACAGGGCTTGCATTTTTCTGGAGTCAATCTCAATTCCAAGAAAAGACAGTGCCGTGCCCCATCATCTTTTCATGTGCCAATGGCACTCCCCATCCTTTTTTAAACCAACCACTGCAGAAATGTGCTAAAACACTCTACCAATGCGCATGACATAGAACAGCCCATCGGTAATGCCTTGTCCACGTACCATTTACCATTGAAATGGATACACAGAAGATCCCAATCATATGAATGGACTGGAAGCAACCGGAAAGCCGATTATATGTCGCATTTTGCCATTTCCGCCGTTGCACCCGCCGTCACTACCAGTGACATGGACACGTCAACTGACGAGTGAAAAACAGTAGCTTCCTTTTCATGGATAAAATCATTCACCGAGCACCCTTCTGGCCATGATAAATGCTGAATAAGCCTGAATTGTCCGGGTTCTTTCTTGGGCACCACCCCAATTGGTGACACAATCAAGTTGAGGCCAAACTGGGAAAGGGCCCACCATTCTCCCTTTCCTCACCTCTTTGTCTAATTTCTCTTGCCCAACCTGTGAATGTTCTTTTCTGACCAAAGCCTGTGTCTAGGCGCTGCATACCCCAAACGAAAACCCCACTTTGAACCTTTCCCTTAGTACTTGTGCAGCCTTCTGGTCGTCATAACTCTGTGAGGCTCCCTCAAATTCACCTGCCTTAACTGGTGTATGAGCCTTTTGTCCCAAAAAACCCTTAGCTCCCCTGCTGCTACTGCTGCCCACCCTTGCTGAAATCCCCTCCTACCCTCAAAACAGTTGACCAAGAGATGTTTCCCCCCACATTTTGAGCACTCATGGTGAAATCTGCAAAATGTGCGCATGCACCGCCCTTTATTGAAATCCCAGCAGGCTCCCCATGCATAATCCGTGTCAAGTTCCCCCCATTTTTGCCTCAGTATCCCAGGCCATATGGGCCCTGAATTCCTCATCGGATTGTGCCCATGCATAGCCCCCCCTGTGATCTGCGCTTTGCGAATTACCTCCACATACTTTAATAGTGCTACGCAACCTTCCGGGAATTTCTCCCAGTAAACACTAACATAAATCAAGAAAGCTGCTGTCCAGTTCTCTATGGTCAGAGGAACCTTGATCGCTTAGCCAGCTCGCATTCCTCTTCTTTAGACCCTTCTTATGCGCGCACTTCCCTGTGCATTAATTTCTGCATTTAAACGTATTCACCTTTCCATATGTGCTCTTTAGTCGCCAGTATCAAATGTACCCCCAATAGCAGAGTCACTCCCGTATAAGGGAGTCTCTTAATCTACAACTCTTTACTTTCAAGCTTATCTTTATTATCTCCGCTGGTTTCTTCCCTTATCAGATTTCTCTGTGCCTTTGCTAATCACTGGCTTGGCCGGATCCTTCTTACCTTTCTCCTCGGTACCCACCCCTATGTCTAAAACATACTTGCCCTTGAGCAACCTACCCTCCCCCCCTGAAACACCCTCTCCTCCCGTCCCCACAGAGACAATTACCAGCCCCTCCCTCTTTCCATATGTTTTACCTGGATCTAAGGAGGGTGTCAGTGTTGCTGCAGTCCGCCTTGCCAGTGGCTCCGTGGTACCCCACATGGGGGCCCCTCATGGTACACCTCTGAGTTCTTTGACTGCGTTCTCCTGCTGGTTTTCCGTCCTGCAGACCGCTGAGGTCTGTCAGGTGTTGGTGCCAGCGAGACCGCTCTGGCCTCCATGTGCTGGCTGCACCGGGATCTCCCGATGGTAACGGGTACGCCGCGCGAGGCTCCATCCTCCCTTCTCCTTGGCGCCAGTAAGCCGCACCCAGCTCTGCCAAGTCCGCACCCAGACGCGAGTCCTCGCCCTGCAATATAAATGGTTGGTCTGGTGTGCCGGGCCTCTGATACTCATCCCCTGTCTTCCTTCTCCTTTTCTTATTTAAGCCCAAAGTCTTCTCTGCCCACTGACACCCTACCTCAAACAAATCACCTACTTCCCTGTCACTGAACCCCCCCCCTCCACCACTCATTCCATTTCAGCCCAGCCATGTCTAACCCTGGCCGGTCCTGGTCAAGACATGTCCCCTGAGCCCCACCTACCAAGCTTTCTGCTGCCCCCGCCTTTGCCCCCCTTGCCCACTCTTCTGAAACTTAAACCTTTGTCCTCCAAACCAGCTCACCCTCCCTGTGCAAGATAAGCATCCACTTGACCCACTCTACTAATGGCCCTCACCTCCTCATTCCATGAGGTGAAAATATCTAGCCCTTCCCAGGCATTGCTACCCCCCGGCCGTCTCCCAATCCCCTGGGATCCCCTCCTCTTCCCTCCCCCACATTGATTTGAGCCCTGGCCTTGCCCAAACTCCCTCTACCTTCCTCCGCTCTCCACTCCTCAAACCCAAGTCCCCCTTATGAATCCCTCAGGCCCTCACCCTGCCTAACCCAACCGGGTATACCCCTCCACCTCCCAAACCCCAAAATCGCTCTTGCACACTCTCGCTGAGCCTCGGAACGCGCACAAGGCTCTGGCATGTCTGGGGAGAAAGGGGCCGCTCTTTGGGCCTAAGAGCAGCCCCTAAAACTCACCGCTTTTCTTCTCTCCCGTCTAGGGGACGTGCAGGCCAAGACGGTAGCCGCCACCTCCACAGAAGCACACCCAGGAGGGCGCGAAAGCTCCGCAGCTAAAGGGATCAATACATCAAAGGCAGCCTGCCTCGCTCAGCAGGCACAGCACCTCCAAAACCTTATAATCCTGCATAACAATGCACAACTCACTAAAAACAGCTAATTAAACAGCCAAGAAAACAGCTAACAAAACAGCCAAGAAAACTATTACTAGCTACCGTGCTGCCAGCCACCAGGTCACCAAAACCTAAAATGGTGGCTGGCAAATCCTCTCAAAGGATTATATAAGCATAGGGCTACTTGGGCTATAATTGGGCTACAATTGGGCTACACCCCGAAAAAGCCCCAAACCACAAAATGGCCGATCCGGCCAGCCCAGACCTCTCCTAAACTGCCTGGGGGGGCAGACCTTACTATGTTCGGCTGCCCCCAATCCCCCCTTGTGCCTGTTAACACGGCGTTTCTCAGACTACTGTCTCAGTTGGGATTTTCATATAGTTCTTTTGTCAAGACGACAAACTAGACCACAGAAGTTGCTGAGTTTTAAGGACTTGAGTTGTAAAACAACAAAAAGTGGTTTGCTGCTGCTAAGGGTGTGCTCAGCTGTTGGCGTGCTCATGGCACCTTTTGTGACTGAAATATGGTAATTAAAAGAACAGTAAAGGTTTGGTCAGGCATTCTTTGAGATGTTTGACGGCATTGTGGTTGTGACTGAAATAAGCCATGGAAAGGGGTGAGAAAGGGGAGACACGGCAGGGAAGGGCATATTTCCCAACACAACTCTTCAGACAATTTTCTTCTTAATTAAACATCAGCTTCAGAAGGGATCAGTTTACACAGTAAGCCTCGAAAACTGAAGCAATGTCCCCTGCTATCCTGCCACCTCTGTGCTCTCAGCTCCTCCTCTTCACCTCTGTGCTCCTCCTCTTCACCTCTGTGCTCTCTGCTCCTCCTCTTCGCTATGTATCTCAGTTCTTTCCTGTACCCATTCTTTATCCCCCCGTTCCTCCTCTACTCCCGTTCATGTTTCATCACTGACCTCTAGACAACCTTTTCCTCCTTTTCTCCATTCCTCTCTGTACTTCTTGCTCCTTTTCTCCACTCGCAGAGGTACTTTTCTCTTCTTCTATTCGTCTTTGACCTCACCGCGCTATCCGCCTACATTCACCCCCATTTTTTCCACCCACAAATTGTCTCATCTTTTTCTTCTCCTGTCAGTATTCACCGCGCCTCACTTGCTCCACTTCTCTGGGTTCTCTGCCCTTCTTTTTTCATCATACCTCAGTAGACTTTGTAACTGGTTTTAATTATTTTTGGGCTGCTGTTCAGCCAGTTTTTTTTACTCTGATTTTACTTTTCCTCCCATTGTGCCCCACTTAAAGTGACAACCTGTAACGTCTAACTTGCCTGTATAAATGGGATGCCACCTGGCTTAAGACTTTATCTCATGTCAGTTTGCATTGGCTTGGTTCCCTATACTGCAGTCTCTCCTCTCACTGCTCCACGGAGTACCCCTGGTTTAGCTCTGTGTGCAGCATGGCTGTCAGCTGTCTGCAATATGTTTTGCAGCAGTACCCTGTGCTGCCTATACTCAGGGTTGCTGCTATCCTGCTCATATCTGTGCTCTCGGCTCCTCCTCTTCTCCATTTATCTCAATATTTCTGCTCCTCCTTTTCTGCACCCATTCTTTATCCTCTGCTCCTCCTCTTCGCTATGCATCTCTGTTCTTTTCTGCACCCATTCTTTATCCCCTGCTCCTCCTCTACTCCCGTTCATGTTTAATCACTGACCTCTATGCAACTTTTTGGTCCTTTTCTCCACTCGCAGCAGTACTTTTCTCTTCTTATATTCATCTTTGACCTCACCACGCACTCCGCCTACATTCACCTCCAGACTACAATCTACTTTTCAGTATTTACCCTGGTGCGCCATGTCCCCATTTTTTCCACCTGACACTTGTCCGCTCATCTTTTTCTTCACCTGTCAGTATTCACTGCGTCTCACTTGCTCCACTTGCCTGGGTTCTCTGCCCTTATTCTTACAGCACACCTCAGTAGGCTTTGTACCTGGTTTTAATTATTTTTAGAGAGCTGTTCAACCAGATTTTTTTTACTTTGATTTTATTTTTCCTTGCATTGTGGCCCTACTCAATATGACTACCCGTGACGCAGGGCTGTAGGTGGGCCGGGTCCTAAAAAGCAGTTTCCAAAACGGGTATCTATCGGGCTCTCCAGTTTTTGCACTCAGGGTGCAAAAAACATCTTAACTCTGCAGCAGTACCACCCTTTACTGCCTTTGAACTAACTTCAAAGAGACTTGTTATAGTTCTTTCACAGTCTGATCATTTTAGAACTGAAGCATTTTCAATGTTCTATACAACAAAGTCATAGTTGCTCTTTATTTATCTTACACAATTAACAACCATTGGAAAACCCAGCCCTGGCTTGTTGTAGGTGTAATGTTATTTGTTGTATTATATGTCTGTATGCAATGACAGAAGCAGCAAAATACCAGTTGGACGGCACACTATGCTAAGCACAGATTTTTACCTTGCGTATTTTAAGCCATACCCTTAATTACATTGGCCAAGCCTCTTTGAGAAACCCACTATTTTTTTAATTCCCCTAAAAGCCCTGTCGTGACGTCTAACTTGCCCGTATAAATGGGAAGCCACTTGGCCTAAGACTTTATCTAATGGCCAATTGCATTGGCTTGGTTCCCTATACTGCTTTCTCTCTTCTCACTGCTGCACAGAGAGCCCCTGGTTGAGCCTTGTGTGCGGCGTGGCTTTCAGCTGTCTGCAAAATGTTTTGCAGTAGTGTACTCTGTGCTGCCTGAATTGAGGGTTGCTGCATAGTTCTGGTATGCACACACCAATAAAGTGGGGATCAGTGTGCTAGAGATATGGTAGTGGAGTTGTATCCATTTAATGTGTGCTTTTGAGTGTGTGTTCTTCAATACTTGCTATTTGGCGCAGGTCATCTGGTGTAATTGTTAAACGTGTACAAAAACAGAGGTAGTGGTGTTTAAACAAGTCGCACATCTGAGGAAATTTGAAAATTATGTAGGGCTACTAGAGTAAAAGAAACCAACAATTTTAGTGTCCAAAGACACACATTCCAACAAGTAATGGTGCCACTCGGGATTACTAACACCTCACTACCAAGGGTGCAGACAAACACCAAAACCCAAAAGGGTTTGTGTGTGCAGCTATATGAATCTAAGAATCCCGGCACTCTAAAGTTACAACACATTGGTAGGTGTATAACCTCAGTCAGTCTCTATGTAAATTTCAAAATTCTGTACATTCACAGGTTGAAGATCAGAGATAAATCCATACATAGAGGATTTCTTCAGAATCAAACTTTGAGAATTTAATATGTGGCAAAAGTGATTTGGCAATAAAGCTAAAAACACCATCAAGCTTATTAGATTCAGGACTGAATACAGATGTAAGTAATCCCAGGAAATTGAGGACCAGCAGAATGTTCATTTGAAAGCGGCTTGCTGAAAAAATGTAGATGTGAAATGCGTTACATATGGAGCCCGCTTTGCACTATACGTGATGAATTGAAAAATTGATTAGTTCATTGAAATGTATATAATATTTATTATGATGCAAAAAGATATATGCAGTGTTTACCTGATCAACCATTAATTATGAAATGATAATTCTTACAGCCGAAATGTTTTTCGTTTCTGTAGTATGTCTTTCATGTCTATTAACGCTAACCTGTATTTTTACGGCAGTTGGAAGTAGGTCACTAACTTGAAAAAGGCTTCGCCGAAACGCGTAGTTTGTGGGCACAATAAACTTGTGTTCTGTCCTTTGGTGTGCCGCTGTCTTCTTTGAAATTTATTTCTAACGGACTACTTTAGCACAAATAGCGGTTGCTGCCACCACTGCAGGCACCGGCGTCAACAGGAAGGCGAACGGTTAAGCGCGGCAAATCGAAAGAAATCCTACGGAAGCCATTCCCTCCGCTCCAGTATTATCGACAGATTCTCTGTCAGGTAAGCGGGCAAAGTAGGGGTGAGCTTGCAAGTTGTTCTAGTCTCATGTCGGAGGGTGGGAGTCAGGGATAACTCCGTCACCTGTCCACATAACCGAAAACGCTACCGAAGACTGTTTGAATCGGAGCAGATGCAGCGCTCGCACCAGGATTGGTGAAGGGGTCGGAGGTCACGTTTTTGTGACTGTATGTCGAATTTGGAATTTGGAAATGCTAGTCAAGTATGCTAAAATTGATTTAGATACCACCCGAAAAGAATTAGCAGAGTTAAAGCAGGAACTTGAAAAGCAAAAAAAATTACAAGGCAGTTATTGACTTTAATAAACAACTGGAAGCAAAATTGAAGAGTTACGAGGACACTATCAAAATTAAAAAGCAGTGCAAATTTTTACGTGATAAGAGGGACTGCGCTGAGGGACGGATTCTGACTTATGCAAAACGTTTCGATTGGGCGCAAAGAAACCTGCATATTATTCAAAAACAAAGGCAACAGGAAGCAGCCTCAACAAAATCAAGCTCGGACCTCCGCTCGGACACAGAAGCATTGAGTGTCCCTTTAGGCGTTCGCCCACTGACCTTCTTACACGAGTTCCAGATCCTCAAACAAAAGAAAGACGAGAAACCTCAAGTAAAAACCAGAGGAAGAGGAAAAGGTCCCAAAAGAGGAAGAGGATCAGGAACAAAAAAAAATTCCGAATCAGAAATAGACGGGGAGGGAGAACTACCCCGCGACTTAATCTTTGTTCCGAAAAACTCGCAAACAATAAATCTATTATCAATTTATCCTCCAGAACATTAACCCAGGTGAGGAGTAACTCTTGAAATTGAGACTATCAATCAATCAATCAATCAATAAATGCTTGATTCGATTTTAAAGGATAATAAAATCATATAAGCACATATTCAATAAAATCAGGTCATTTAAAAATTGCATTAAAATATCTTGATAAAATATAGCTGTTCCAAAAGTACATAATTTTACAACATAGGGATTAACAGGTTAAACTTTTTCTTTTCCTCATTATACTCTTCAAAAGCCCCGTCATAGCTCCAATACAGTACACATTGTCCAATAATTTTAAAAAGAGAAATGCTGGACGACATTGCTGCCAGCCTCCCTGCTTTAAAATAGGCGTAATCCATCTAGCTCTTTCTTTAACATAACATTTACAGAATAAAACAACATGCATTGTAGGTTGAGAAGCAGTGTTGTCACAAGGACATGGGCAGAGTTTTCTGGACCAGTCATTTACAAAAGGAAAAGAGACAAGACGATGGAAGCAATCAAATCTGAGCCTAGTCAATATATATCTGTCAAATTCTTGTAGACAGCATACTAAATAGAGCTGGATGGAATAACTAGACAGGCTCAGTTGATGCTGGATCACAGAGTATTTACTTATCTCCACCATTAATCTAAGGGACTCATAGTGCTGTAAACATAAGGATTTAAGCTCCTTTCTCGATAAAGTGCACATAGTGTCTGGGTTAGAATAAAAATCAGGTCTGCATAAGTCATGAGATAAATTACTTGTATAGTTTAACCAAGGGATTTTTTTGGCCTGATCTAATCCCATGGAGTCCATTATGATCTCACGGTTCAAACCTAAACTAGGAGAGGTCCAAATCCTATGCCAAAGTAAGACTGGTTGGATTTTAATCAAGTCGGAAATATGGGTGATTCCCAGCTCATTATGACAATTAAAAATGGAAGAGCTCCGGGGAACGGCAAGAATAAACCTTAAAAAATCATTTTCAACCACTTGGATTGGTGCAACGTCTTGGAAACCCCAAATCCCTGCGCCATATGTGGCTATACTAATACATTTTGCTTGATATATTTTCAGTAGTATTCCCGGGGGCCTTTTCCCCATTTTCCTTTCATTCTGCCCTACCTATGACATGGATTACGTGACCACACGCATTAATTTGTTCCTACATATTCGCAAATTGAAACTGATGAAAATGTTCAAAATGACAGCTGCGCAAAGGAAACATAGAACTGGATGCCCTCTATCGGAGGATGCATCTGACTTCCGTATAGAGAATGTGGATTTTATCTTGGAAATGCACCAAATGGAAGAGAACATTACTGAAAGATCAATCACTGAAAAACAAAAAATGCTAATTGAGGCAGGTTTCAGACCAGATGCGACCTGGTACCGCGGATTAAAGCCCAATTCAGTGTTCAACCCAAATGTCCCACATGACAATATTGAGGCCTTCAACTCCATCATGATCCAGGAAATCAATAAATTGAGAGAACAACATCCCGTAACTAAGTATGACAATCTAACCAAGTCACAAAGAACCGCCTTAAAAACTCTAATAGATGATCAAAGTATAATTATAAAACCATCAGACAAAGGCGGAAATGTGATTGTCATGGATTTGGAACAATATAATCTTGAAGCCTATAGACAGCTAAATAATGTTGACTGTTATGAGGAGATAAATTGGGATGTTTACGGGTCCTCTATCAAACAGCACCATGATTTATTGAAGGGCTGGTGGGAGGGTGGGATGTTGGATAGAGAAGAATATTTATTCTTGAAGACAGATAATACAAGGGTTCCTTGTTTTATTTGTTACCGAAAATCCACAAACACCTCACTAGACCACCAGGAAGACCTATAGTCTCCTCTAATGGGGGACTTTTGGAGAATACGTAAATTTTTCTTGATTTATTTTTGGCACCTTTTGTCATGAGATTGAGGTCATACTGCAAGGATAGTAGTGACTTTCTACGCCGCATACATGACATCAAATGGGAGGACAGCTGCCACACGATAGCATTAGACATGTGCTCATTGTACACCTGTATTAACCAGAGACAAGGTGTTGATGCTTGTATGTATTTTTTAGGGAGAGACACATTTCTTTATGGGAGCATGCAAAAATGCTTGAAACCATGATGCTTTTTTGTCTAAAGGAGAACATTTTCATCTTTGATAAAACACTCTATCGCCAAAAGACTGGTACGGCGATGGGCACTTGCTTTGCCCCGAGCCTGGCCAACCTTTTCTTAGGTTGGTGGGAGGAGCAGATGGTATGGGTGGAAGCCAATTTAAAATACACAGAACACATCCCTATCTGGATCAGGTATATTGACGTCCTGTTCCTGATATGGGATGGACCGGTGGAGCTGGCACTGGAATTCATTGGGGCATTAGGGGACATTCAACTTAACCTAACCTTTACACATAAAATCAGCCCATCCTAATGTGAATTCCTGGATGTAGCGATTAGAGTGGAAAACAAACAGATGGTGACAAGTTTATTTAGAAAAAAGACTTCCGGGAATACTCTCCTCCATGCAAACAGCAGCCACCCTCTACCCCTACTAAATAGTATCCCCTAAGGGGAGTTTCTCCGGGCTCGGAGAAACTGTAGTACAGAAGGAGGTTTCACGAAAGAGCAACAAATTATAACAAATAAGTTCAAACAATGTGGCTATAAGGACCAAGTCATTGTTGCAACCAGTATGAAAGCTAAAGAAGCCACACGTAAAGAAGTCCTCTTTTCCCGCAAAACAAATACCAAAAATGAATTTGGTGTTCCTAGAATGATAACCACTTATAACACCCGGTCTAACATCATCAGGCGTACTATGAAACGCCATTGGGGGCTATTGAAATCAGATCCCATAATAGGCTTCAGTATTGGGAAATCACCTCTTGTAACGTACAAAAAATCAAAGTCCCTTAAGGATCATTTGGTCCATAGCTACCAAAGTAAAACCGTAAACAACACGTGGTTGGGAGTCTCAAAGGGGTTTAAAAAATGTAACTCTTGTAAGGCCTGTAAGCACAGTAGCAACAGGAATTGCTATACTGTGAGTAAAACAAAAAGCAGACCGATCAACAAGCTCATAACATGCAATAGTGACTATGCTATTTACATCTTGGAGTGCCTGTGCGAACCTTAGATATTTTGGCAGCACAAAATTATAACTCAAGGCCCGTATTTTGCAACATATGAGGGCTGTCACCAACATAGATCTTAACTATCCTGTGACCAGACACTTCCAAGAGAAACATCAATGCAATTCCAAACTGCTATCATTTTATGGCATAGATAGAATCCTGCCACATCCCAGGGGTGGAGATAGAGAGAGACTATTACAGATTACTGAATCCAAATACATAATTGAGCTAAATACAAAAATTTCCAATGGGCTGAATTATGGGGAAGAGCTCTCAACCCACATTGGACGTGGGTAGGGTTATATAATTCCTTCCTGTCGCATTTCCTGTAACGGTAATCAGCTTTGCCTGTGTTATTCACTTACACTTATTTTAACGAGTGACTCAGATTGGGTATAGGTCCGGGAAAGAGACCTCTAGATGTATAACTGGGCATTTGCCAGTACATCCCTGTACGGGTATTTCTACTAGGCTTAGTGAGATAATTGGAACCAGTCCTCACTCTCACTTTTCTTCTTTTATTTTATTCACTTTATCACATTGGCTCTCTGGCCCCACAATTAGCTGTGTACCGGCCCATATCTCTATGCATGAATACATGGAACCATTAGACGTAATAACGGCATTTGGATGAGGGATAACAGAAATCTACACATATACCATCATGTATTGTTTTTTGCTATGAAAGCGGCTTGTATTAATATTTGGTAAATTACCTATAATTGCAATTTGGCGCATTTTCACCTACTAATTTTAATAGTGCCATGAGAATGTGGATTATTGCTATGAAAGCGGCTTGCATTAATACTTGGTACATTACCTGTAATTGCAGTTTGGTGCATTTTCACCTACTAATTTTAATAGTGCCATGAGAATGTGGATCATTGCTGAAAAAATGAAGATGTGAAATGCGTTACATATGGAGCCCGCTTTGCACTATACGTGATGAATTGAAAAATTGGTTAGTTCATTGAAATGTATATAATATTTATTATGATGCAAAAGGATATATGCAGTGTTTACCTGATCAACCATTAATTATGAAATGATAATTGTTACAGCCGAAATGTTTTTAGTTTCTGTAGTATGTCTTTCACGTCTATTAACGCTGACCTGTATTTTTACAGGCAGTTGGGCGCAGGTCACTTACTTGAAAAAGGCTTTGCCGAAACGCGTCGTTTGTGGGCACAATAAACTTGTGTTCTGTCCTTTGGTGTGCCGTTGTCTTCTTTGGATATTATTCCTAACGGAATATATATAATATATATATATATATATATATATATATATATATATATATATATATATATATATATATCTCACGGTTGTTGTATATCAATACTAGCAATGCATTTAATGTTCTTTTAAATAAAGCCAGTTGAAGGAAACCATATGACATCATTTCCTGTTGCTTCCTCCGTTCACCCTTTGAATTATGGAGGATGTAGTCATGCTTTGACCATATATATATATATATATATATATATATATATATATATATATATATATATATATATATATATATATATATATATATATATATTCACTGAAAAAACCATAGGTTTCACACATGTTATAGTTAGCGGAAACTTTACTGATAAAAAAACCAATGAAATTCCCCCGTTATAGTTAGTGCAGGCAACTATAACTCACGCGACCGCAATCCTCTGCTGATGCTAATACTGTATTTAGACACTTATTTGCCCATGTCTTCTTCCATAAATTTTTAGCTATACATATATTACAAATATTTTTTTTTCATAAAGACACATATGTCATCAGCAGAAGATTGCGGTCGCGTGAGTTATAGTTGCCTGCACTAACTATAACGGGGGAATTTCATTGGTTTTTTATCAGTAAAATTTCCGCTAACTATAACATGTGTGAAACCTATGGTTTTTTCAGTGAATTTGCAAGGTTTTTTTAAATGCTAATTCCTAACTATAACGTGTGTGAAACCTATGGTTTTTTCAGTGAATTTGTACGGTTTTTTAAATGCTAAGTTACTTTACGCCATTCGTGGCGTGCGCGCCCACTTAACGCAGTTCGTTCCGTGCGCGCACAGTGAGCACGCGGTGCGCTTCGCGCACCGCGCGCCCACTTTACGCAGTTAGTGCCGTGCACGCACGGTGGGCACGCGGTGCGCTACGCGCACCGCGTGCCCACGTTACGCTAGATGGGCCATGTACGCACGATGCGCTTCGCGCACCGTGCGCACATGGAGGACATATGATGCACTTCGTTTTGAAAGGTAATATTTAAATTTTTCACACTTCTTATAAGCCATGCACAAATGGTGCCCTTCGGGCACCATTTGCACACGGGGTGGGGAGAGTGTGGATAATTTTTTTTTTTTATTATTTTTTTACCGTACGCGTACGGTAAGCGTATTCGGCGAAATTAGCGAAAAAATAAAAATTCCGTTTTTGGCCTTGGGGGATCTTTGGGGACTCCCTCAACATGGCTAGGTGTTTTGGAGCTGTCCAAACGGCCCCTTTACATGTTTTTGTGCTTTGTATTTTAATCCACACTCTCAGTGCGAGAGAGAAAATGGCGGCCGCCGCTTCCTGGTTTCGGCCGATTCGAATGTTTACTAAGATCTAAGAGCCAATCAGAATCGCGCTCGCGCACGCCACCGTACGCGTACGGTAAGCGTACCGTAAGCGCACCGTAAGCTGGCTCAGATATATATATTGATTTAAAGGCTATTTTCTCAGAATCTACTGAACAGATTTACACCAAACCTACAAAAGGCACTTCCTTGACCTGAGGACTACCTCTCTGCCAAATTTCTAGTAATTCTGTTCAGCCGTTCGGGCTGTAGCTGTGTCTAAAGGTCCTATGGAAAAATGCATGGGAAAAACGCGTTTTGGGACCCCCCTTTTATCTCAGCCCCCGCTTGACGAATCCCCCCGAGACTTTCAGGGTAGGAGCGGAGCGTAGCGCCCCACCTATTTTGAAAACTTCGCGAGGATTCGTCGACCGGCGCCAAAGTTATTCAAAATAGAATGTTGCGGATTTCCTATGGAAACGTGGTCCTAACTATAACTACCTACTGGCGACCGCCAGTAGGTAATTTATATATATATATGTATATATATATATATATATATATATATATATATATATATTATATATACTTCCTGCTGGAATTCTATGATTTCTGTTACTGAACAATGCTAAACGATCTATGATAAATCAAGTGTGTGCAAGACAAAGATTTTTAATGCACAAAATCATATCAAGATCTTTCAGACATGCATGTAATAATGTATGGATCTTTCTGTGTTTAAGGTTCACTGGATATAGACTAATAGTGTAAGATATTCAAGAAAAATACCATGTACACTCTTCTGTGGGATCTATTTATTAGTGAAATGAATGGGTAAATTGTGTGAGATTTGAGAGTTCGGGCATTTAGAAAAAATAATGGATTGATTTTTTGTAATCAATTGGATGGTTAACAGTAATGCATTTAACTATTGCAAAATGTCCTACATTCTGATATGATTAAGTAAATAAAAAATAATTGTGTTCGTTTAGAACACACCTGATGTGGTACTTTCTTATAGATAATCTGACACGGTCTAGTATTAGAAGCCATAGAAGTCAGGCAGGATTTGCTTTCGTATTATAGTTACTAAACCTCATCCACAACCTAAAGGTACAATTTGTGTGTAACATTTTGTTTATTACTGATAGCACCAGCATAGATATAATTGTTAAAGATGCAACAGTCTATCATATTTTGCATGGTATGCTGCTAACTTCGTTGAAAATAATTATGCCAAATAAATATAATAAGGCCAGTTATTTACAAATATATAGGTTTCTATTATTATTGAAAACAAATATTTTGAATTCAATATTTATGTTTGTACTTTACACTTTTTAGGTCAGTGCTCATGCCGAGAAGATAATCTGGGGGCCACTGCAAAGAGTGTGTTTTTTGAGAATTGCAGCAACAACATCTGGAAGCTCTGGGAAGAACAGCACTAGTGGAAAAGTCACTACATTACATCAGCCAATGAGATCCACCCAGCAGAAGAAGGTGCAGCACTCTATGAACGCCACACTATTTATCTTCATATTCTATTTAAAATTTCAAAAACATTTATACTCTTATTTTTGATGGAGGTCTGCGGGGTGGGAGGGGTACAGAATGTCGGGTGGGGGAGGGGAATAGTAGGGTTGAATATATTCACCATGTTCGCAGTTTAACCTGTTGATGACTAATCAACTGTCTGTGTTGAGCATTTAAGACATGTTAATAGCACCAAACTGACCTGACACGCAATTCTGAGATTTTTCAATCAGCAACTAATTTTGTAACAATGCAAAACAAGTTTTTTTAAAACTAATTTTCAAAACAACAAAAAGTAGTGGAAGTCATTTGCTGTATCCCCTCCACCATTCTATATATATTACTTAAACCTTCTTTGAACAAGGCTACAAACTACTTTGCTTTTCTAATCTCTTTTGTCATCATCCCAGATGCCCCCAACTTCCTCCCCTCACAACTTGAAGTAACTAGGCCACCGAAAAAGCTGTTGGAGGATTCTCAAAATTCAGAGAAAGAGAATAAATTGTTTTCATTTTAATAATGGAGAAATATACTTGTTTCCTTTAGTAAGTTTATAATCGAAAATGCACATTTGTGATGCATTATGGTACTTGAAGTGTAATACCATAAAATATGAAATGTATATTTTTGAACTGATTTGAATTGATGAAAAATGATTGTGTCATATATGATAATTACCAAAAAGGAAACAATCTTGATGATATAACATTATAGGAGAATGTAGAGATCTTTAGGTGATTTCCTTCTCACAATACAGTTATTAGAATCAATTTCCTTACAATATGTTACTTTATAAGAGAGAATGTTTTATGGTCCTTTGAAAAAAAAATTAAAGTCTCAGATTTTAAATATAAAATTTAATTTATGTATTAAAGAAATTGTAATAACATTTCTTTTTAAAATAACTATAGAAGTTTTAACACTAGTTTTGTTGTGGAATTACATTAGAATTTGTACTGCAGTAGCTTTGTCGTCCATAGCTTCTGCTACAAGCATTCCTAGAGCTCTGAGCAACAGGGACATATTGATTGTGGAGTGAGCGTGTGGACTTTATCTATAACAGATGTAGGTAGAGTATTTACCACCAAGGCTCAGACAGCAGATGACGGGCTCTTAATAATGCAAACAGATTATTGGATTCTCAGCACACAGACTGAAACGGTCAGCTGTAATACCTTCAACTGCTGTCTTGGAAGATGGAGGAGTAGGCAGATGGATGGTGCATTATCATCCAGTATGCTGTCAAACTCTAAATATAGAGGATGGTATATGAATTGCTAATTTGTTATGGTACATTCATCCCCTACACTGTAAATAAAGTCCATTAGCTTTTAAATATTTAATGAACCAAAGAGAATGTAAGAAATGGGAAAATAGTCAAAATATGTGATTACCACTGCCCCAGAATTCAATCTGCAGCCATTCTCTTCTTGGACGGACATGCCATTTACTGAAACAGTACTGTTCTCTCACAGTTTCAGAAAAACGGATCTCAGGGAACATATCAGTCACGTTGTTGCTTCCAAATGTCAGGGTCATCTCTGTACAGGACTAAAGAAAAAGAAAAGAAAAAAACTTGTTACTTCTCGGTAGTGTTAGTCAATCAACAAAGCAAATTTAATTTCAGGTTGAAAACCTGTAAAATCAAGTTAAATACACCATAGAGGTTATAAATAATGTACCTTTCTACTTATCGTCTCCCTCTACGCCACCGCTAACTAACCAATCTTCCCAGGTGACAGAGAACATTCCTTACATTGGCTTTTCTGTTATTTAATATTAATGTTCAAACAATAATACAATATTATCCTATGAAGACCAACGACTTAGCAGTTGCTTAGCCACATATGAACCATTATTTCAAAATGTGTAACTCCTGTGACTTGTTACCCTGCTTATAAATAGGACCCTTTTGCTTAGGAGTATGTACAAGGACTATCACAATATGTCCCATGATGATATATTACTATGCTTATGTTATTAGCTACTATTACTTACAAGAGTATGCCTGTATCCTATATACACAAAAAATATGTTGTTCGTTACTAATAAAAATAACAGCTTTACCCTTTATTCCTATATGACATCATTAACAAATTCACTGGGCTACTAGTCTCTTCAAAAGTAAACTCACACTTCAATCCGCAGGCAACTGTTCTTACCAAACGTCATTAAGAATTACACCTTCTAACGCATTGCTTCAGAAATGGTACACAAGGGGCAATAATTAATACATTCAGAAGAGCAAGGGAAGAAGGTATCTAGGGAGCAGCACCTTTTAAAAGACCTGAAAGTTTAACCACAAACTCTTAGTGGACTGCATGTGCTAAAGACCCTGGGTAAGATACTCTGTCGAAAAATGGGGTTTGACACATTTAAAACCCAGATATTTTTGCTTTTAGACTACCCAGCATTTGGACTTTTACTGTGATTGAGTTTTATTGAATTTGGTGTAATTCCGTTCAGTGGTTTGTGCCATAACCAGTCTTAAAGAAGTCTATGGAAAATGCATGGGGATTTTATGCTTTTTCCTTGGCCGTCGCTTGATGGATCACTCCCAAAACTTTCCAGGAAGGAGGTGAGGTGGATAAACTTTTTTTTTTTTTTTAAAGTTTCATGATGATTCATCAAATGAGACCTGTAGGAAGCTAAAGACACACAGTTGATGAACGGAATGCAGAACAAATCCAAACATTCACCCCCAGTCAAGAGATCTGGGTTAAATCCATCGTTCTTTTGCTCACCATGCCGCCCCAGTTTAGACCTGGCCTAATGCAAATCAGTCTTGACCCTGTGCCTCATGGGAACAGTCCAGCCTGAACTGCCGAGCCAGGTCCTCCCTGGACCGGAAACAAGCATCCTATGACAGGTTTAGGCGTTTCACCCTTGAACAGCCAGGAAAGCTTGAACTCAGTGGCACTGTGAGCCTGGGACCCACGTCTGGGCATACCCGGCGCACTTAGGACAAGAAGAACAAGTTACTTACCTTCGGTAATGCTTTTCTGGTGGATACTGTATCTGCCTGTGGATTCCTCACCTTGTGACTATCCCCTGCGCCAGCAACATTCGGAAACTTTTGTAGCTCTCCACGCCGACGAGGCCGACGTCACAGAAGCGCGGCTTCGCACGCGGCTCCGCTGTCTTCACCGGATCCATAAGAGGACCTCGTCGGCGTGATGATGTCAGTTCCGCCCTTTTTTCCGTGCCTTCGAGGCACACGGACGGACTGACAACAATATATATACAGTATACACAGTACATAATATACAAACCAACACACACAGTGTGAAGACAATGCAGGAAGGCAAAAGAAATAACACACTTCCTTTGACAGTAATAAATACATTTTGACACATCATCACTATTGTAGGTATACAAGAGTGGACAACGGGGAGGCGGGTGGGTCAGTGAGGAATCCGCAGGCAGATACAGTATCCACCAGAAAAAGCATTACCGAAGGTAAGTAACTTGTTCTTCTGATGAATACATCTGTCAGTGGATTCATCACCTTGTGAAAAGATTCCCACAGCAGTTCCACTCCCAGGGGAGGGTGTCCACCCTTCCATACCAGAAAGTCCTGAAGGACAGAACGCGCAAAGTGTCCGTCCCTCCTCACCTCGGAATCCAAGCAGTAATGCTTCGCGAAAGTGTGGAGGGAGGCCCAAGTTGCCGCTCTACAAAGGTCCTCCACAGGAACACCTCTAGATAAGGCAGATGTAGAAGACTTTGCCCTGGTAGAATGAGCCCTTATACCCTCTGCAGGTTCCTTACCGGCCAAAGAGTAACATATCTTGATGCACAAGATAATCCATCTGGAAAGGGTGCACTTGTGTACCGCTCTGCCTCTCCTGCAGCCAACAAAGTCCACGAAGAGCTGGTCATCCACTCGAAAGTCTTTAGTCCTATTGAGGCAAAAGCTCACCGCCCTCTTAGGGTCCAAGCGGTGAAGCCGCTCCTCCTCCATGGAAGGGTGAGGGGGAGGATAGAAGGTAGGAAGGGTAATGCATTGCCCCAGATGGAAAGGAGTTACCACCTTTGGCAGAAAAGCAGCCCTGGTCCTGAGTACCATTATTTCAGCATGAATGGACAAAAACTGGGGTTTCGAACTCGGAGCTTGAAGCTCACTTACCCTCCTTGCCGAGGTAATGGCAATGAGAAAAACTGTTTTGAAAGACAATAGCCTTAAGAGACACTTGTGCAAGGGCTCAAAGGGAGAACCCATCAAGTAAGTTAAGACAAGATTTAAGTCCCATTGAGGCACAATAAATGGAGCGGGCGGAAATTTGTTGGTCAAGCCCTTAATGAACCATAATACAATAGGTGACTTAAACAAGGACTGCTGATCCGGCAAGCAAAGGAATGCCGACAAAGCCGATAAATAACCCTTCACAGTAGCGACAGCAAAGCCCTGCTGAGCAAGAGAAAGAGCAAACTGAAGGATGTTGGATAAACAAGCCCTTAAAGGGTCAGTAGACTTCTCTCCGCACCAAAGGACAAATTTAGACCACCTAAAGGAATAGATAGATTTAGTGGAATGACGTCTGGCAGACAAAATTACATCCACCACGTCAGACGGGAGAGAAAAAGAATTCAGGTTGCCCCGTTCAATCTCCGGGCATGAAGGAGTAAGCTCTGGAGGTGGGGTTGTAGAACCTGCCCCTCCGAATGCGAGAGGAGGTCTGCCCTGAGAGGGAGACGGAGCGGAGGGCACGAGGAGAGGTGGAGAAGATCTGTATACCACATCCTTCTAGGCCAATCCGGGGCAATCAATATGACTTGGGCCCGGTCTTGGCGAATCTTCCTCAGAACCCGAGGAATCAAGGGTATGGGAGGAAACGCGTAAAGGAGATGAGAGTCCCATATCAACTGAAACGTGTCACCCAAAGCTCCCTGCATCGGATACTGGAGACTGCAGAATGATGGGCAGTGAGTGTTCTCATGAGTGGCAAACAGGTCCACCCGAGGAGTACCCCACGTCCGAAAGACGTGACGAACCACCTCTGGAGGGAGCCTCCACTCGTGGTCAGCAAAGAACTGCCAACTGAGACTGTCTGCACGCACGTTCAGAACTCCAGCCAGATGATTTGCGATCAGACAAATCTGATGATCCTGAACCAAGGACCAGAGGAGCAGAGCCTCTCTGCAGAGACAATGCGAACCCACTCCTCCCTCCTTGTTGACATACCACATCGCAGTAGTGTTATCCGTAAGGACTTGAACCGACTGACCGCGAAGGGAAGGGAGGAAGGCCTTGAGTGCCAAACGTATCGCCCGCAACTCCAAAAGGTTGATGTGAAGCAACCTTTCCTCTGGAGACCAAAGACCCTTGATCTCCAGATCCCCCAGATGCGCACCCCCCCCTAAAATGGATGCATCCGTTACCACTGTGGCCACCGATGGAGGTAGATGAAAGGGCTTTCCTTGAGACAGATTGCCCTCCACGCTCCACCAAGACAGATCCACTGCAGCTTCTCTGGAGATCCTCACAGACTCCCTAAGATCTCTGTTGTGCTGATACCACTGCCTGCGGAGACACCACTGGAGCGCCCGCATGTGCCAGCGTGCATGGTTGACCAACAGAATGCAGGAAGCATACAGACCGAGCAGACAAAGGACCTTCAGGACTGGAACGACTGCTCCATTGTAAAACAAGGGAATCATTTCCTGTATGTTGAGAATCCTTTGTGGAGGTGGGAATGCTCGACACACAGTAGTGGCTAGTACCGCCCCTATGAACAGGTTGCGCTGAGAGGGCACCAGGTGACGTTTATCGAGAAACCCAATTTGTACAACAGCTGGGTTGTAACCTGCAGATGATGAAGCACCTTCTCTGGCGACTCCGCTTTGATCAGCCAGGTGTCCAGATAGGGGAAAACTGGAATCCCCAATCTTCTGAGATGGGCTGCCACCACTGCCATCACCTTGGTGAAGACTCGAGGTGCAGTAGTAAGACCAAACAGAAGGACCCTACCGTAAAACGGAGATACTTCCTGTGCGACTTCAGGATGGAGATGTGGAAATACGCATCCTGCTAGTCGATGGACACCATCCAGTCCTCCTGTTGCAGCGCTTGAAGAACCTGCGCAAGGGTGAGCATCTTGAACTTCTCTTGCTTCAGAAAAAGATTCAAGATCCTGAGGTGCAGGATTGGACGCAGTCTGCCATCCTTTTTCAGAATCAGAAAATACCGGGAGTAGCATCCCTGACCCCTTTCCTGCTCTGGAAGCACCTCTATCGCACCTTTTTTCAGTAAAATTAGGACTTCCTCCTGCAGGAGAAGAAGGTGGTCCTCCGAGCAAGCACCTTGGCAAGGAGGGTAATTCGGAGGGAATTCCCAAAAGGGAAGAGCATACCCA
Organism: Triturus cristatus; assembly: GCF_964204655.1. Lineage (NCBI taxonomy): Eukaryota > Metazoa > Chordata > Amphibia > Caudata > Salamandridae > Triturus > Triturus cristatus. Next base: position 995,332,314 of record NC_140580.1, read on the forward strand.
TTCCCTACAAGATTTAGAACCCAAAGGTCTGTAGTGACCAATTTCCAATCTTGTAGAAAATGAGTAAGCCGACCCCCCACAGGACCAACATGATCCAGAATGGTGGATCTAGGGCTGCTAAGCAGTGGTGGGTAGCTCTTATACAGGGTATTTTGCTGCTGCTGTTGAGGCTGCCTGTAGGTCCGAAAGGACAACCTCCCAAAACCTCTATCTCCTATAAGAGGAACCTCTAGGCTGTGCCTGCAGGCCCAGAGACATGGCCGTGGCTTTGTTGTCCTTGTACCTTTCCAAGGCCGCATCCGCCTTTTCCCCAAACAGCCCAGAACCATCAAAAGGCAGCTCCAGAAGCGTTGCCTGCACATCAGGGGAGAACTCTGAAGATTTGAGCCAAGCACTCCTCCTTGTGGCAACCAAGGAGCCCATGATCCTGGCAACAGAGTCCGCAGTGTCCAGGCCAATCTGGATAACCTGACACGTAGCCGCCTAAGTGTCCGACAGGACTTCATTAAAATTCTGCCTGTCCTCCTCAGATAACTTAGGCGCCAGCTGTTTAGCAGAATCCATGACAGCGTGGATATGACGGCCCAAAAGACAGATGGCATTTGCTGACTTTAAGGCCATACTCGCCGAGGAGAACACTTTTTTTGGCCGATTGGTCGAGCTTTTTAGAGTCCCTGTCACTAGGAACCTGTGGAAAGGCCCCAGAAGACTTCTTTGAGCAGGCAGCCTGAACCACCAGACTTTCAGGAGAAGGATGGGAAGTAAGAAAGTCCAGATCTCCTGGAGCCGCCCTGTACCTCCTAGCAGCAACCGCCGGAGCTGAAAAGGGCTTACGCCAGACCTCCATGATTGGCTCAGTGATGGCATAATTAAATGGCAGTAAAGGCTCTACCACGGTGGAGGGAGAATGCAGAACCTCAGTATAGATGTTAGGTTTAAATTCAGCAGTTGGCAGCTGTAAATCCAAAAGCTCCGCTTCTTTCCTAATAACTGTGTGGTAAGGAGCCACATCCTTAGAGGGAGCATCAGTAGGAGGAGTAAGCTTCCATTCCGGTGACAGATCAAGGCCACTCGCCTCTTTCAATTCCTCAAACAAGTCATCTGACTCCATAAGCTCACCCTCTTCCATTTCTTCCACCTGGTACCTTTGCCCCTCCAAAACCCTCTGTGCTTCTCGCCTGGACCTAATCCTCAGGACCGGCGTCGGTGGCGCCGCAATCGACTCCGATGGCCCCGGAGTCGGCGTCGAACACGGATCCGGAGGAGCAGCCGGAGTCGAACAAGGTCGAGCTGGAGCCGGAGAAGAAGGGAGCGGCGTCGACGTCCTCAGCGCCGGGAAATGCCAAGACGGCGTCGCTGGGAAGAATAGCATAAATGGAGCCTGAGCGTAGGCCTGAGGGACCCCCAGATTAAAGGCCATTGGACACATGGGACCTGAAGGTGCTCCAGAGGGGTATATCGCTTTCGAAAAGACGCCATACATAGCATTTAAATAATGCGATGGGTCTTGTCCCGGGCCTGGAAAGGGAGGATAAGACTCAGATTGAGGCATTATCGGACTCGGGCCAATCGGCGCCGACGGTGGAGCCAGTGGAGTCTTCGACTCATCAGGAGCCGGAGCCTCTTCAACCGGAGCTGGAGAATGTGTCGGTGTCGGTGATGGAGCCGGAGAGAGCTCCGGAGAAGCCGCAGGCGAAGTCAGGCAAACAGGAGAAGCAGGATTTGACACAGGAGAGGGAGAAACATAGTCCTTACGACGTCGAGGAGTAGGTGAAGTCGATCTCGGAGCCATCTCCTTATCCATGCCTCTTCTTCTTTTTATGTTTCTTTGACTTAGAAGCATGACCCGACGTCGACTTCGACCCCGACCTCAATCTTGAACGTCTTCGACCTCTCTTCTCTTATCTTCGCTATAAATACCTTAGCTTCGCTTTCCTTTAAGGCCTTTGGATTCATCTTGCGGCAGCGAGAGCATCCCTCGACGTCGTGATCCGACAACAGGCACCAGACACAATCCTCGTGTGGATCCGTAATGGACATAAGTTTACCACACTATCTGTGTCAGGAATCGTAGTCCGAAGAGCCTACCCAGCGCTTAAAGACTACAACTCCCAGCAGCCCCGGGGACCGGAAGTAGACGCCCATATAACAGCGTCCAGCCTGGCCGGAGATGTGCGTAATTCCAACAGAGGAGGAAGGTCGGCGAACGCAGTGGCAGACCTACGCTGTGTTCTGGGGAAGAGAGAGTCCGAAGGAGCCGTCAGACGGAGGTCCATAGATGGGCGCGTTCCCGGAAGCGAGTGGCGGAGATATTGCCGCGGCGCGGAGCAGGTAGGAACAGCTCCTGGTTCCCTCTCGTTTACCGCCCACACCTTGATGAGTGCTCGGACGAGCATGATCTGTGCGCAGCTGAGGCGCTTCGCTCCCCCTAGGCACCCGCTTCAGTTCAATTTCCCTGTCGGAAGCTCGGTAGAGCTTACTAACTTACGAGACACCAGCAAAAAACCCCAAGGAGCGGAGGCTCCCACTCTTCACCCTAGTGGGGTCTATTTCAAAGGATTCAGTGCTCGGCTGAGCATGTGTGACTAAGGTGTAGCAGCACCAAACTTGGTATTCAGTGGGGCGCGATGTGGATGTGATTCCAGATAAGGCTTGACTCCTGGTGAGGATAACCAAGGGGGTACCCCACGTGAAACGAACGGAAAGAGGCATGACTCATAGCGCGTTGATTCTCACGTTGTGAAGGAGCGCTACAACTTCAAGAACACCGGCGGCGGCAATTCACCGTGGAAGCCATCCTTGTTGTTCTTGCAAACATTAACGGAATAGGTAATGGGGTTGGGAGCCCTAGTCTGAGGGAAGACTGGAGCTCTGGTGGTCATAGAATAAGATGTGACCAGAATAAGGATATTAACGCTGGGAAACACGGAGAGTGCCTGTGTACTTGGTTTATATGGTTTATTGTCCTGAGAGAGGTATCTCAGAGATCTCTGGGAAGGACTCCCAGACAACCCATGGTAATCATTGGTATTAGTGAGACCTATATGAGAGTAGATGTTACATGATGAACTGTATGTGAATGTTCTTCTTTTGTCTTACAGGTTCTTGTCCCAGCTGTCCCTTCCCTTTTACCCTTTCCCTCACCTGATCAACTCTGGGCTCCGTAACCTTTAGGTTGGAGTCCGGGGATATCGGGAGGTGGACCAGCATTACGTCGCCCGGATCCTGGGGAGCTCTGTAGTCCTAACAGAATTACGCACCCACGATACGTGCTCCTCCCGGTCCGAGGTTGTACGACATGGCCACCTTAGAGGACGTAGTGCAGGCCCTAGCCTTAGTCCAACAGGAGCTAGTGGCATCGAGAATAGAGACAGCAGCGTTGAGGGACAGGGTGGATAGGATGACGCGTAACCCTTTTGATGCGTCCACAGCGAGTGCCCCACAGACCGCCTATTCCCTTAGCCAGCCCTGAAAGATACGCGGGGGATCCTCAAAAGATCCAAATATTCCTTACCCAGGTCATGTTGCACTTTTCTTGCAAGCCTTCGTCCTTTCCCACCAATCACTCTCGGGTGGCGTTTGCCATTTAGTATCTGGTGGGGGATGCCGCGTCTTGGGCGGTCCCGTTGGTCAGAAATAATGATATCATTCTGTCCGACTGGGATGCGTTCAGAACAGCTTTTGAAGCGGTGTTTGATAGAAGAACCACCATGTTCAGTACAGATAGAGAGTTGTTATCCTTGAGGCAAGGGAAGAGTGACTTGGTTACCTACCTCACCTCTTTTAACAGGTTGGTGGCGGAGGCAGCGTGGCCCGAAGAAAAGAGAATGTCTCTGTTCTATCAGGGATTATGTGACAATCTCAAAGACGTAGTGGCACAGATCGACCCGCAGCCTACCACATGCGCAGCTATGATGAATTTAGTTTTGCGACTGGATGGGCGCATGGCCGAAAGAGGGGGAGATAGATACAGAGGGGGAGGTTCCACGTACAGGCATCCCCGGAGAGAGCAGGCTCCCTTGGCCACCGATAGTGAACCCATGGAGGTTGGGGCGGTGAGAGCCCCATTGTCTAAGGCGGAAAGGGAAAGTCGCCGCACCCTGGGTCTTTGTATGTATTGTGGGAAACGCGGACATTTTGTGCGCGAATGTCCGGCTAAACCCAGAGTCACCAATGTTCCTTACAAAGGAAAAAAGGCAGCGGTATCTACAGTGGGCAAAGAAGCAAGTAGCCACGAGCGGGGCCAGTCGGAGAACTCGGGGGACACCGATTGGAGAATACCTTCGTTAGCTACGAACAGATCTACCGACACCGAAGCCCATATAGTGTTGCAAGCCGGATTGAAAGTGGGTCAGCAGGTGCATCAGGTCCTAGCAATGTTAGATTCGGGCGCCACTGGCAACTTTATTGATCAGGGGTTGGTTCGAACATTGTCCATAGGGGTAGTCCCGATGGGGTCCCCAGAAGAGGTACTGGCAGTGGATGGCGAGCCGTTGAAATTAGGTAGAATCACTCTTCACACAGAAAACCTTAAGATGTCCTTAAGGGACGGGGCTAATCAACATATCGAAGAAATAGAATTGAACATCATAGAGGCCCGCAATATGAAGTCATACTAGGGATGCCGTGGTTCTGTAGCCACAACCCAACGGTGGATTGGAAGGAACGAACGGTTCGGTTTCTTTCACCAGGGTGTGCAGGAACATCAAGCGGTGGCCCTCGCCTTGACATATCCCTTTTGTGTCGCGACCGCGGCAGAAAAGGACGTGGAGTTACCGGTGGAGTACACCTGTTATGCCGACGTCTTCAACAAGACCCAGGCGGAACGCCTCCCCCACATAGGACATATGATTGTCGGATTGACCTGGTGGAGGGAGCGGTCATCCCCACTTGTAGGGTTTATGCACTGTCAGAACCGGAAACACGCCATTTGAGAGAGTACTTAGATCACTACTTGGCACTGGGGTTTATTAGGCCATCCCGCTCCCCGGCCACGTCACCGCTGTTTTTCATGGCAAAGGCGAACGGAGAGCTGAGGGCGTGTTGCGACTACAGGATGTTGAATAAGAACACCGTTAGGAATAGGTATCCGTTGCCACTAATCAGTGTCCTGTTGGATCAAGTGCGAGAGGCAGTGGTATACACTAGGTTAGACCTACGAGGGGCCTATCATTTGGTGAGAGTCAGACAGGGGGACGAATGGAAAATGGCGTTCAAGACCCGTTTTGGGCTGTATGAATACCTGGTGATGCCATTCGGGCTCTGTAATGCCCCGGCCGCATTCCAGTTTTTCTTGAATGAAGTCATGAGAGAATATATGGACATCTTTGTAGTTGTCTACATTGATGACATTCTGATTTATTCCGCCACAGTGGAAGAACACTCCAGGCACGTAGGGTTAATTTTTGGAAAAGTTAAGGGCAAACAAATTGTATTGTAAGCTCAGCAAGTGCGAGTTTGGGGTGACAACTGTGGAATTCTTGGGAGTGATTCTGAGTCCGGAGGGGTTGAACATGTCAGAAAGAAAGGTGAAGGCGATCCGTGAATGGCCCATTCCAGGGTCTGTTAGGGACGTTCAGAGTTTTCTGGGGTTCGCGAACTATTATCGCCGATTCATACAGGAGTTCTACCAGATCGCTGTGCCAATTACTCGTCTACTTCGTAAGGGGGTGCCTTTCGTGTGGACAACGGAAGCCACTACAGCCTTTGAGCAGTTAAAGACAGCTTTCACCTCTGCTCCTATACTCAGGCACCCTCAGACGAATGTCCCGTTTATAGTAGAAGCCGATGCTTCTGAGGAAGCCATAGGGGCCGTTTTATCACAACGAGACAAGATCACTGGGCGGCTGCACCCAGTAGCCTTCCTCTCCAGGAAAGTAGACAAGGCCAAAATGAACTATACCATCGCCGAGAAAGAACTGTTGTCAATAAAAAAGGCATTCCAAGAATGGCGTCACTATTTGTGGGGGGCACAACATACCGTTACGGTATACTCTGACCACCGAAACCTTCAGTACATGAAAACGGCTAGGCATCTAACACCAAGGCAAATGAGATGGACTCTCTTTTTTGAGGAATACGATTTCCAGATCACCTTCAGGCCTAGCACCGATAATCGGAAAGCAGACGCACTGTCTAGACAGTCCATGGGGGAAGAACATCTAACCCCAGCACCAGTAGCTATCATTAATCCAGCCAAGGTTATCTGTGTATTAAGGGCAGATCAATTTATGGAAGAGGTACGGGTCAGCCGTTCAGTGGAGGAATGGAAGAAGTGGGAACAGGAGGATAAAGTGCGAACCCTAAAAAGAGGACTCCCTTTTCACAGAAACAGGCTGTTCCTACCTACAACAAGACTACAGCGCCAGGCGTTTCAATGGTGTCATGTCTCGCCTTTGGCAGGTCATCCGGGGATCCGGAAAACATTGGAAGCCGTGACCAGGCATTTTCGGTGGGAAGCCCTGTCTCAAGACGTCCGCCTTTGGGTGACACAATGCGAAGTGTGCGCCAGAACCAAAGGAGAACGAAGCAGAAAGAAGGGGAAACTGCTCCCTCTACCCACTCCCCAACAACCGTGGCAGAACATCAGCCTGGATTTCATTACCGGTCTGCCTGTGGATTAGGGGTGCTCAGCTATCCTGGTCGTAGTGGACAGTTTGACCAAGATGGGTCATTTCGTCCCTTGCAGAAACCTCCCTACGGCCGGGCAGACAGCCCAACTGTTGTTGACTCATGTGGTGAGATTCCACGGCCTGCCGGCAGTGATCGTATCAGACAGGGGCCCTCAGTTTAAAGCCAGTTTCTGGAAGACATGGTGTAAGGCGTTACAGGTCGAGTCCGCAACATCTACCAGCTTTCATCCGCAGACCGACGGACAGATGGAGCGCCTCAACCAGACATTAAAACAATATCTGAGGTGTTACGTGTCCGAGGCGCAAGACTCGTGGGTTTCCATGCTCTGGTTGGCGGAACTATCCTAGAACACAATGCACAGTTCTATAGGAGTATCACCATTTATGGCAAATTTTGGGTACAACGCCAAGACACTCCCGGTGGAGATCCCAGTGGACGTAACCCATCAACCATCCGTCCAGGCGCACGTACACGCTCTACAAAAGCTTCATCGGAAGACGCAGCAGGTGCTACAAGCGGCCAAACAATCCTATAAGAGATGGGAAGACAAGAAAAGAATCGATGGACCTCAGTATGCTATGGGGGATAGAGTCTGGCTATCCACCAGAAACATCAGATTCAAGCTACGCAGTATCTTCCATCCCAGATACATCGGTCCGTATGTAGTAGTGCGGCAGGTCAATCCAGTGGCGTATCGACTCCGGCTGCCAGGCTCTCTCAGAATCCACCCGGTTTTTCACTGTAGTCTGTTGACACCGGCGGTAAAGGCCAGAAGGAAAGCCCCGCCACCGGTATGGGGAGAAAGCGGGTTAGAATACGAGGTACGGAGCATCCTAGACGCAAAATACCGCAGGGTCAAGTTGTGGTTCTTGGTCTCCTGGAAGGGGTACACAGCGGAGGATGATTCATGGGAACCCGCAGCGGCTGTGCATGCGCCGACTGCGGTGAAAAAGTTCTATGAACGGCATCCAGGGAAGCCAGGAGCTAGGAGGCGCTTGGGGAGAGGACCTTCTGTCAGGAATCGTAGTCCGAAGCGCCTACCCAGCGCTTAAAGACTATAACTCCCAGCAGCCCCGGGGACCGGAAGTAGACGCCCATATAACGGCGTCCAGCCTGGCCGGAGAAGTGTGTAATTCCAACAGAGGAGGAAGGTCGGCGAACACAGTGGCAGACCTACGCTGTGTTGTTCTGGGGAAGAGAGAGTCCGAAGGAGCCGTTAGACGGAGGTCCATAGCTGGGCGCGTTCCCGGAAGCGAGTGGTGGAGATATTGCCGCGGAGCAGGTAGGAACAGCTCCTGGTTCCCTCTCGTTTACCGCCCGCTCCTTGACGAGTGCTCGGACGAGCACGAAGGTCTGTGCGCAGCTGAGGCGCTTCGCTCCCCCTAGGCACCCGCTTCGGTGCAATTTCCCTATCGGAAGCTCGGTAGAGCTTACTAACTTACGAGACACCAGCAAAAAACCCCAAGGAGCGGAGGCTCCCACTCTTCACCCTAGTGGGGTCTATTTCAAAGGATTCAGTGCTCGGCTGAGCACGTGTGACTAAGGTGTAGCAGCACCAAACTTGGTATTCAGTGGGGCGCGATGTGGATGTGATTCCAGATAAGGCTTGACTCCTGGTGAGGATAACCAAGGGGGTACCCCACGTGAAACGAACGGAAAGAGGCATGACTCATAGCGCGTTGATTATCACGTTGTGAAGGAGCGCTACAACTTCAAGAACACCGGCGGCGGTAATTCACCGTGGAAGCCATCCTTGTTTTTCTTGCAAACATTAAAGGAATAGGTAATGGGGTTGGGAGCCCTAGTCTGAGGGAAGACTGGAGCTCTGGTGGTCATAGAATATGATGTGACCAGAATAAGGATATTAACGCTGGGAAACACGGAGAGGGCCTGTGTACTTGGTTTATATGGTTTATTGTCCTGAGAGAGGTATCTCAGAGATCTCGGGGAAGGACTCCCAGACAACCCATGGTAATCATTGGTATTAGTGAGACCTATATGAGAGTAGATGTTACATGATGAACTGTGTGTGAATGTTCTTCTTTTGTCTTACAGGTTCTTGTCCCAGCTGTCCCTTCCCTTTTACCCTTTCCCACACCTGATCACCTCTGGGCTCCGTAACCTTTAGGTTGGAGTCCGGGGATATCGGGAGGTGGACCAGCATTATGTCGCCCGGATCCTGGGGAGCTCTGTAGTCCTAACAATCTGCACGGCTTGAATCCGGACTTCTTCGTCGACATCTTGAAACAAGAAGCAAGAAGAAAGCAGAAACACCAGCAGAAACACAAAGTAACTAGCAAAAGCTACGGAGAGTCCCAGAAAACCGTTAGCGTCGACGGCGTGGAAAAAAGGGAACTGACGTCATCACGCCGAAGAGGTCCTCTTATGGATCCAGTGACATCAGCAGAGCCGCATGCGGAGCCGTGCTTCTGAGACGTCGTCCTCGTCGGCGTGGAGAGCTACAAAAGTTTCCGAATGTTGCTGGCACAGGGGATATTCACAAGGTGAGGAATCCACTGGCAGATGTATCCATCAGAAAGCAAGAGACACAGTTGATGGACGGAGTGCACAACAAATTAAAACATTCACCCCCAGTCAAGAGATCTGGGTTAGATCCATCATTCTTTTGCTCACCATGCCACCCCAGTTTACACCTGGCCAAATGCAAGTCAGTCTTGACCCTGTGCCTCATGGGGACAGTCCAGCCCAAACTGCCAAGCCAGGTCCTCCCTGGACCGGAAACAAGCATCCTAGGACCGGTTTCAGGGTTTCACCCCTCATCAGCCAGAATAGCTTGAAACCAGTGGCACAGTGAGCCCGGGACCCACGTCTGGGCTTTAGGTGGCTGCCTTAGTATATGGTGCTCACTTATGTAAGTGTAGCACCCTTCACTAATCCACACAACCCTTATGGTGAATTTAGTGGTCTAAGACAATCTTAGAAAGCTTTCTAAGTGGTAGCTGTGGAGAGCAGCCTTCAGGCTTGGCCCAGAAGAAGTGTAAAGCAGCTTCTTTTACCAGTACTTAATCTTATGGTATCGGTTAAGTGAAAAAGAACCACACAGTGTAGTTATAAAAATATGGATTTATTAACAACACTCACTAACACATTGCAGAATCTCCTACCTGGAGATATAACCACAAAACACATAATACTTTGATCATTAAACACGTAAGTAGCACAAATTCCCAGTGGTCTCAAGGGGGGAGACCAAACCATATACTGAAAAAGTGGAATGTAAACCACAACCTAATTCAAGAATGGACCCAGAAGACTTAGAAGAGCCGGGGACTCACGGAGGTCGAGTGCAGAGTAAGAACATTACAGTGTGCTCAATACAAGTCAACGGGTAAGTCGCGGTTGTAGTTTTAAGAAAAAAGACCCTTCCCAGCAGACCCTGTAGAAACCCTGTGGAAGGTGGAAGGTTTGAGAGTCACCCCACCCGTGGATACCCCAGGAACCAGGATACCTACACCAGGGAAGGCGGGTGCATTAATGCGAAGTGACGTCGGAAAGCGCTGTAGACCACAATGGAGGACTTTAGTAAAGATGCAGCTGGTGAAGAAGGCGAAAGAGTCTGGTGGAACCCAAAGGTGGATTCAAGATGAGAGGTACCTGTAAGCAGAGGGGACAGAGTCTATGCCACTCAGGAGTGACCAGGAGGCATGGAAGATGAATGCCCACCAATGTCGGAGATGCTGGAGAGTTGACGGTGCCCTTTAAATTGAAGCTGTGCGGACCAGGTGACGCTGTGGAAGACCAGGAGCCACTCACGAGCTGTCCCATGTCGAATGTCAAGAGCAAAGGGGTCAGTGTCCGGCAGGGACACCAACAAGCCTGGGCAACAGCAACCAATGTCGTAGTAGAAAAAGGGGCAGTGTTGGGACCAGTAAGGTCCAAGTGACTCACTACGAACAGGTGAGTCACAGCGGGCCCCGAGAAAGCAAGGGAGCCCACTGGGTCCAACGAAGATCTCAAGAGGACCCAAGGGCAGTGCTTTAAATTAGCCGGTACTCACCAGTACTGAGTGCCGGCACTTGTTAGATTTATCATTCTGAGTACCGCCACTTCTCTACTGCCGAGCAGAGTACCGGTACTCATAAAAAGGTAGGCTCATTTACCGTGCTGGTGAGCAGGAGTGAACGTGTCTCCTGCAGCTGCGGCGCCGCTTCTGCAGCCCGATCTGAGCCCTAGCGGAGCTATTCAGCAGGGCTCATTTGAATAATGTACGGGTGCTCACCATCATGCTGTGTTTGACAAAGCTGGGTCCGTTCGAGCCCTGTGCTGTCAATCACATTCACACTATCCTGTACATTAGTGCAAACACAGGAATCATGGCAGTCCCTTGGCAGTGGCAATCAGGCTACTGCTAGTCCGGCCCTGGTGGCAATTAAGAAAGCCATGGTAGGTGAAGAGAAAACATGGCTTTGATCATAACCAAGTCTTTTGTGTGTCTGCTATGTTTGTGTGTTTGCCTGTATTTGTATGCCTGTTGTTGTAAGAAAAAAGTGAGAGAAAGAGGGCGAGAATCAAGACACTCTCATGAGGTATTTTAAAGAAAATGGGTGCCACTTTGTTTGTACATGTCTGCTCGGCGACAAAGATTCATAAATAACATAAAAGGGAGGGTTGTTTGGTGGGTGAGTGAGTGAGTGGATGGATGAGTGAGCAGGGGTGTATATATGGCTAAATAGATAGATGGATGGATGAGTGAAAGCATGCATGGGTGAAGGGTGGATGATTGGATAAAAGGGCGGATGATGGGTGGGTAAGTGAAAGGATGGATGAATGAAAGGTAGCGAGGATTGATGAAAGGGTGGATGATGGATGAGTGAAAGGGGGATTGAGTGAAAGGGTGGATGGAATAAAGTAGTGAAAGGGTTGATGGATGACCGAAAGGATTGATGGTTGAGGGAAAGGGTGGATAAAGAGATGGATGAGTAAAAGGATGAATGGATAGGTTTGGAGATTGATAGATAGGTTTGGCTATAAAGGGTGGATAGACGGAATGGTTAAAAATTGAATAAGGGATGAAAGACTGAATAGACAATAGAATTAAAAGGTTAAATGGTGGACATCAGCAGGTAAATAGTAGGATGAAAGGATAGATCGATGGAAGAGACAAGAGGTATCTTCTGGGGAGGGTCATGATTGTTTGCTTCATTTGCTTGGTGCCATAAGAGCTTTGGTTCGAAGTGGGGGTATTTTCAGTTTCTTCCTACTCGCGTGCTCAAAAATATATAGTATTGTGCCAAACAACATCAATTAACAGTATGACATTAAGAAGGTGCAACTATTGCAAAAAAAGGAAATGTTGACATATGTGTAATGAGTTAACCTGCTTTGTTTATATAAACACATTTCTCATGTGTTTTGGTATGTTTTGCATCTAATATAGAAGTCATTAAGTATCATCCTGTCTTACCTTTAGCCAAGCCCCTAGCTGTGAAGAAAGTGCAGGCCTCGAGGGAGTTGCAGAACCACCACCTGTGTTGATGAACCTTTTGGAGTCCGGTTAGCTTAGTTGCAGTGCCTGCAGAAGCAGGTGAGTGACTCCTTCACTCCAAGGGAGATTCCTTCGGGTGTCTTGGATGTCCACAGGCCTTGTGAAGAACCTGTATGGAGCACAGGCACAGACGTTGTAGAAGAATGGCAGGACAACGAGCAGCAGGAGTCTTCCCAGTTGCAGTCTCCATTCCCGAAGTGAAGTCCAGCGAAGTCCAAAGTGCCCAGACGGTTGAAGTTGAAGTGGTTTCGGATCTGAATCTTGTCCCACAAGAAATCTAGGGACCCACCCACAGGTAAGCCCTTAAGTACCCTAAGAAAAGAGATGGAATGATTCAGGGGTCCTTCCCAGGGGAGGGGCAGGACAGTGGGGAGGATACTCCCATGTCCTTTGTCCAGTTTCACATCAGAGCGGGAGCCAACGGCTCCCTGAACTGGTTTCAGCTAGAGAATGCAAGGAGGGCACCAAGTGTGCCCTTCAAAGTAGTCTAGTGGCACTGGCAAGCGCCCCCACCCTGTCCCAATACACTAAGTCTTGTCTGGGAGGTGATCACACCTCCCTGTGACAGGAAACCTATTGTCCAGCCTTCCCCTGCTTGAGCTTGGCTCGACAGCAGGAGGGCAGAATTGTGTCTCTGGTCGGCAGCAGCCATAATTTGCTGTCCGCGTCTAGAATACTGGTACTGGGAGCACTGAGGACCTCCGGGAGGAGCTTTACAGTGCATGGAATCATACCTCCAACATTGCTTACAGTGTCGGTGTTAGGGTATGATTCCAACATGTTTGATACCAAACACAACAGGGCTTGTTACAGCCAGTTTAGTGATAAGCATCGTGTAATGACGCATGGCCACTCTATGTATCGTAATGACTGATGCACTTACAACCCGGGAGAAAGGACTCCGTGGGTTGTAGGGGTGTCCTGCTCATACAGGGGCACCCTCACACTTCTATCCAAGCACCCTGCCATCAGGATTAAAAGTCCTGCCTTAGGGGTGACTTATAAGTTTTAAGTGCAGTGACCTCAGATATAAGGAAATATATCTGTTGTAAGTGGTGCTACCACCAACTTACACAAGCTGCAATGGCAGGCCTGTAGTCACAATTTGTGCGGTCTCCCATGGGTGGCATAAAACATGCTTTAGCCTATGACTGACACCTGGGGTACCTATGCCCTGGGTACCTTGGTACCATATACCAGGGACTTACAAGGTTACATCAGTAGCCAATCTGGGGTGTACCTAAGTACTCACCATGTCCAATTTAGGGAAGAAGCACAGAGACTGGTCCTGATAAGCAGGATCCCAGTCTTACCAGTCCGTAAAACATAATGACACCAGCAAAAAGAGAGGGTGACCATGAATGCAGATCCTACTTTCCTACAGGGCCAAAGTTATTAGCAAAACAAAAACCGCTCCGTCTACGGAAAAGCAGACATAACTAGAACTACCTAGTGGTGACAGCCACTAGGATATATATCTCCATCCTGCTTGACCTCTATGCTTTCTAGACAAACCTTTTTTAATCACAAAATCATATCAAGATCTTTCAAACATGCATTTATTAATGTATGGATCTTTCTGTGTTTCAGGTTCACAGGATATAGACCACCAGTGTAAAGATATTCAAGAAAAATACCATGTTCACTTTTCTATGGGATCTATGTATTCCATTTTAAATATCCATAACATTTATGCTCTCATTTTTGATGGAGGTCTCAGGGTGTGGGAGGTTGTGAGGGTACAGAATGTATGGTGGGGGAGGGGTATAGTAGGGTCGAATATATTCGCCATGTTCATAGTTTAACCTGTTGATTATGATGTAATCAATGGATGCTCAGTCCATTTCACTGAATACCCTGTTGACATGGACTGAGCATCCTAGCTACTATTGTCCACCTTTTAAAACAAGTTACGCTGCTGCGCAGCTGGGGTAAGAGGCTCTGGGTTGACTGCATGTGGACACATATACACACAGGTGTGCAGGCTGAATGCAAGGGGACTACCGCCCAGCTCAGCCCAGTACCTGCACATGAGTAGCCTGTCACTGAAGGGTCCCCCTTGAAGGATTGGTTCTGATCTAGGGTGGGCATCATAATAGGAGTGGGAATTCGGAGTTTAAATCTGAAGTGTTTAACGTAAAATACTGTGTGTTCGCTGTATCACACAGAACAGTTACACATTAGTAAGGCTCTAGAGTGGCGTTGTCATGGTGAAGACCCAAGCAGACATGTCCTTGCCAACCTCTGCAGACAGCCAGTCCGTAGACCGCCCGATGCCAGTGTCCATAGCGACATGGCCCTCCAGAACTGAACTGACATGCAAGGGGTGCTGGAGCCCCACAAGGGGAGGTATTTTACCAGCATGAGAGCTGGGGTAGGAGAGCTCCAGCTTCCGGAGGAGAAGCAAGATGGTCACATCACACCCATGGTACGATGAGTCAGTGGCAAGGTCGGATTGGCAGGGCGGGCAAGTCTCATATAAGGCCCAATAAATATTTGCAGAATGACAATAGTGCGGCCTAAGGATGCACATCATGTGGTGCGTCTATTGAGCAGTGCAATTAACAAGCCTTCTGTATGGGGAGGAGTCCTTTGTGCCCCACAGCAGGTCACAACGATCAGATAGACAAGCTGCAGGTGCCTGCTGCCAGTTTTCTCGGATTGAGGTTAAGCGTTTCATTCAAATACCGTCCAATGGAATGAGTGAAATAAACACAAAGAACCACAAACGTTTTAAATAACTTTGTAATTTAAAACAAATCTGAATAGAAACGGATAAGACGAAATCACCTTTTTCGTCAGTGCTGTAAAAATAAAACAACTCATTTACCCTCCATCCTGGTTTGAAAGGGGAGAGGAGAGTGGAAAAAGGAAGGGAGAGGAAAACAAAAGGAAACAACAAGGAGAAGGGCAGAGAGATGAACAGAGGAACGGAGAGGAAAGATTAAGTGACTAGAAGGGTTGAATGATAGAGAGAGAGTGAAGGATGGGAAACAAATGTGGAGAGAAAGGAGATGGCAAATGGAGAGAAAGAGTGAACAGCGAATGATGAAACAAAGCATTGATGAAGAAGAGGATGTCAGAAGTTTCATAGTCAGGAATAATAAGTAACAGGTGGATTAGTGCCTCATACACTCCTTAGTTCTCTGACGGTTCAGTTAGTCTATGGCTTGATTTAAAAGTTAGCAGACACCTATAGGAAGTGCTGAATCTACTGTGGAACCCACCAATGGGATTTCCTTAAACATAGTATGGTAATGGAAACACCAGCCAATTCTCCTCTGGTTTTAACACTTCCTCCAGAAATAAGTGGCTTTTCTATTATCACCAAACTCGAAACTAACCTCTGGGTCTATCCACTACCAGATATAACACAAGGTCTCTTCACGTCTCTGAATCTCCTTTAGAAGACTACAGAACTCAAAGTACTCACAAGGACTGAAATCCATTGAATTTCTAAGGAGAATGGTGGTATTCTGCAAATGTTGAGGTGTGCTAAATCAGGTAGCTACTGACTGCAACAATCCAATAAATAGAACACAACAGAATATAGCATTAGGTTTAGTACAGGACACATTGGAGTTCAAGGGATGCATGGAAATGGGTGTGAATGACAAATAAAAGCACAGCAGAAGAAAGGGAGAATTTGTAAGTCAGAAAACCGAACTGAAGTAAAACTCAAATTGGAGACAGATATAGAGAGGGTATGGAATAAAGACATTGGAGTTAGAAAAAGAATGAAAAAGTGTATATTGCAGGCAGAGGAGTGAGAGAGAGGGTAGATCTATAGATGAACGAAGAGAGGGAAAGAGATCGGGGTGAGGGAAATGGGTAATTGAAAAAAGAAGGGGGAGGCAGCCAAGAAAAACAAGCATTTGCAATGCAATCGGTTTCGCCTTTGGGACCTTATATGTATTTAGCTATGCAGCATATTAGCCTGGGTGCTGAAACATCTACTGTTCTTTAACATGGAGGGAACGTAAGCACCAAATTGTGTGACACGCCAGGTATGGGAACACATGGAGAGAAATATTGCCTTTCAGCGGGCAATGGTATAGTCCAAAGCTCTGTTTTTAACATAAAATCAGGTCCTTTGGTGGTCATATCACTGAAAATACAAGATTTTAAAAAATTATTATTGTCTACAGGTGCTCGTGGAAGACAATTTATATGGACTGGAATCTAGAAAAGGCTAAAGTGAATATGGTCATTCTCTACCAAGACAGTTAAATAGAAGCAGTTGAACAAGCAGAAAGCAATTCTGGTATTTTAGTGACCTCTAATGGTAATTTTCCATCAAGACAGTTATATAGAGGCAGTTGAACAGAAAAAAAGGTCCTAAGCGGAAGCAGACAAGTCCTAGGGCTGATCTCCAGAGCCCACAAAGAACATACACATATAAGTATATACTTAAGTCCTATCAATTAGACACAGGAATGACTAACCAATTGCCACTCCTGCATGACACAGATCGAACTTTTGACTTAACCGTGAGGGCACCCATCTAATTTTTAAAAAGATACTCTAAGCTCCCAAACCAAAGAAGAGGGTCAACTCAGATACAGACCTAAAACCATGCTCCTAAAAGAGATCCCCTGACACTGTTCAATAGATGTGCCTATGCAATCAGGCCATAAATTTGTTCCCTGGCACAAGCATAATCTCCCCAATTCTCCAATTTATTAATATGGATGACTTGTAAATGGCTAGGGAAAGTCACATTAGAGCTCCACCCGAACCTTGCCCCATGTTATCATTATTGCTCTAAAGAACACAGTGGGGTAAAACAATCAATTTTTAAGAACTGCACTAATCTTTGATGCATAATGAACAAATTACTTGCTTTCGGTAATGCTCTTTCTGGTAGAGGCTCTATCTAGCTGTAGACTTCTCCCCTTATGATTATTCCCCAGGCGTCAAACTGGAGCTAAAAACTTTTCAGCAGTATCTCTGTGCCCAAGAAGGAGGTACCTCGTGGCTCAGCACTGATGCCTTTCTGCTCCTGAAATGACGTACAGGGCTTATACTGGCACCATTCTGGCAAGCTGATGTCAGCTGCTTTCAAGACTGTCCAGACCTCCAGACACAGAGCTCAAAAAGAAAATTGGTAGGCAGTGTGCAATGGATGGATAGAGTCATCACCGGATGGGGAGGATGGAAAGGTCGCTGACGAATCTGATAAGAGTCTCTACCACAAAGAGCATCACTGAAGGTAAGTAACTTGTTCTTCTGATAGAAAAAGTCCCACAGGACCAAGCGGGCAAAATTCCCCTCCCAGTGAAGATGACTGTCCAGGCAATAATACTTCGAGAACGTATGGAGGGATGCTTAAGTAGCCACCTGGCAAATGTCTAGGACAGGGACTCCTTGTGCCAATGCAGTGGTAGCAGCTTTGGGAGTGGTAGTATGAGTATGCAGACCTTCTGGAGGCTGCTTTTTGTCTGGTGCGTAGCAGATCTTAATGCAGCGACTGATCCAGCGGGAGATAGTTCTCTTCTGCACTGCCTTGCTCTTTTTCGCTCCAGAGAACCCCACAAAGTGCTGAACATGTTATGTTATAATATTTAATGGCTGCCCCATCATCGGGGCGTCCCAGCGCTGAAGTAGAACACTGACTGGGGAAGTAGAGCGAGGATTAGCAGTGGGAGAAAAGCCAAGGCTTCACCAGCCTTCTGAAAGTCAGGTGATCGGAGATGCTACGGATATGGAGAGGGAGGGAGTTCCATAAGGCGGGAGCCAACTGCTTAAAAGATAGACCACCCAATCTGACCCTCTGTATTCGTGGGATTCTGGCAAGGAGGAGGTCGGCCGAGCACAGCGCTTGTGTGGGTACATATTAGGAGCATAACTCACTCAGGATTCCTGGGCCAATGCCTGAGAGAATCTTATGGGGGATACATAGCATTTTGAAGCAAACTCTTTGCTCAAGGGGTAGCCAATGTAGGCAGTGAAGGAGGTTGGAAACATGACAGTGTTTAGGGAGGGCAAAGATAGAGCGGGCCGCAGCATTCTGAACACGCTACAATCTTTTGATCACAGATTTGTTTGAACCCAAAAGTAGCACGTTACAATAGTCCAGTCTGACCATGATAGAGGCTTGGATGATCAGCTGACTTTGAGAATAAAAAAAAAACAAGTATAGGCTTTAGACCTTGCAACAGTCTGAAACATTTCTCCGCCACGGATTTGGCATGCACATCACAATTGAGTTCTTTATCCATCATAATACCAAAGTTCTTCACCACAGATTTGGGTGGGGGGGGGGGGGGGCACTCCAAGAGTGGAGGCCACCATTCATTGCTCCAGAGATGGGAGTCCCTGCCTACCAGAAGGATCTCAGATTTGGCTGAGTTTAGCTGCAGATACTTAGGGGTCATCCACTCTAAGGGCTATTAAATCTTCTCTGAATTTTGCTGCGTCCTGGCTGGGATTGTAAGGTGATCACCAGCTGGGTGGCATCGGCATATGACACCAAGGAGATGCCACGGGCTTTGGCCATTAGTGTCAATGGTCTCACGTACACATAAATAAGGTAGGGCTCAGTGCTGACCCCTGGGGAACACCACAGCATAATGGGTGTGTGCGGGAGGAGAAAGAAGGGGCAGCTACTTGGAAAGTCCGATCGGCCAAGAAAGACGAGAACCAAGAAAGGGCTTTATTGTTGACCCCAATCTCCTCCAGGCGATGGAGCAGGATTTTATGGGACGCCGTGTCAAAGGCCGTACTCAGATCCAGCAGAACTAACGCTGTTGTTCTGCCGGCATCCGAGGCGGTCCGCAGCTGTTCTATGACCGTCAGCAAAGCGGACTTGGTACTGTGCCGAGGTCGGAACCCATTTTGGGATGTGTCTAGTATTGAGTTTACTTCCAAGTAATGAGTTAGAATCGAATTGACATCCGATTCTATGATTTTAGATAAGAACGGAAGCAGCGAGATCGGTCGGATGTTTTCCGGCTTGGACACCTCTAGTGTTGGTTTTTTCAGGTGGGGGATCACTTTGGCGTGTTTCCAGGACTTAGGGACCACCGCAGAGGATTGAGATAGATTATTCAACTCCAAGCACTCAGGCAGGAGACACTGTTGACATTTTCTAAAAGCATCAGGTCTCATAGGTTCATCTAGAGACCCTGATTTTACTTTGACAAAAAGTGTTTCCATAGCTTTAGGAGAGATAGAAGGGAGCACGGCAAGAGAATAGGTCCCAGAGCATGCACCTAGTGGTCTTTGGTACGATCTATTTAGAAGCTCAGCACTCTCTTGTGTCCAAGACATGAAGTCTCTCCTCCTCCCTGGAGCACTGAGGAGTAGCATGGAAGGCTAGCAGGGTGATTGCTTAACCGACGTGGAAAGGCATCACAACTTTCGACAGGAAGGATGCCCACGTCCACAGATCCAGTTTGTTTAGAAGAAGGAAGTGTATGGTGGATTGACGCAAAGAGCCCAAAGCTCACTCACAAGCCGTGCCAAGGTGATGACGAAGAGGAACACAGTCTTGATAGTAAGGAACAATAAAGGAAAGCTGTGAAGCAGCTTGAACGGAAAGCAACTAAGTCCGGATTAGATTAAGGTCCGATATAGAATGACAAGAAAAGAAGGGTGAAACATGTTGCAGCGCTTTAAAAAATCGCATCACAATCAGTGACTTTAAACAAAGGGCTGATCTGGCAACAGTACAAAGGCCGAAAGATAACCCTTAACTCTATCCAGAGCAAAGTCTCAGCAGGCAAGAGACAGAACAAATAACAGAAGTCAGATAATATGGCCTGGAGGGGGTTATTCGAGCATGTGCCACACCAAGCCACAAATATGTTCAAACAGGTTCATACATGCAGGAAGGTCAAAGGTGTTCTGATGTTGCTATTCAATATCATGCATGAAGATGAAGACTAAGAAGACCTGGCAGTCTGTTGCTGGATCAAGCCAGGAAGTGCTGAGGGGAGAGTAAGATGAGAGAACAAACATAGCTGTGCACATTCCATATGGCTCGCCTGTCTCCGGCCACCCCAATACTGCAATTGAAAATTCATAGGGATAAAGACTTAGCACACTTATCATTTTGTCTGCTGTGCAAGGGGTGACCTTAAGTCCAATTCCACTGTAGTCGTATCCTGAGCGGCTCTTTGCCTCCATATCGGAGTCATCACACAGGACCGAGTTTACCTCCACATCTTTTTCCCAGAGCCCCGGTAGGGCAGCCACATCCAGCGCACACTCCCTCTTGTCTATCGCCTGTTGCCATGATGGACGGAGTCCTTTTCTTATTCTTATGCATTGTCTTTTCTGGGTGCGTGGCCAAGCTACCAACTTTGTTAGTGTGCAACAAATAATGTGCTACCACTGGTGCAGTAAAAAAGGTTTCCCTCTACCTTGATTCTCAAGCCTGAAGGGAACAGTGCATTTTGTAATTGCTTGTGTCACCCTAAGTGTGAAGGATATGGCCAGACGTGGGTCCCGTGTTCACTATGCCACTAGAGTCAAGCTAGCCTGGCTGATGAGGGGTGATGCCCCGAAACCGGTCCCAGGATGCTCGTTTCCGGTCCAGGGAGGACCTGGCTACGCAGTTCGGGCTGGACTGTTTCCATGAGGAGCAGGGTCAAGACTGATTTGCATATGGCTGTGTCCAAACTAGGGTGGCGTGGTGAGAAAAAGAACAATGGATTATACCCAGATCTTTGTGACTGGGGGTGAATGTTTCCATTGTTAAGCATTCTGTTCATCATTTGTTCCTATTACTTTAGTGGGTGGCACAATGAGTGGTGCCGCCCGCTTGTAGCATTTAATTTACAGACCCAGGGTACAGACAGCACCATATACTAGATGTTACCAGCAATCTAAATGTGCCAATAGGGGTATACCAATTTTAATATGTTTGCAAAGGGAGAGCACAAGCAGTTCACCACCGGAGCAAAGTGATCAGTGTCTACAGCCAACAAAAATAGGGTTTAGTAAAAAGGCAAAAAATAAAGGGGATGCTCTGCAGGGAGGGCAAATTTCCAAAAAGAGTTGTATGGCTCCATGGGTAAAAGCTTTCCAATTACATCTGCAATGATCAGACAGCCACAAGTTTGAATCCTGGCTAAGCAGAGCAGGCAGTAATCTCAGTGGCACTTTAAAACAAGCATTTGCAATGCAATAGGTCTCGCATTTGCCAGAGTTTGAGCTATTGGCATTGTAAATGACAATGCCTTTTATTTATGTGCTTTGAAAACCTGCAAGCGGTGCGTAACCACACACTTTGTACTCATAGTCCTTGCTTACGAGAAGCAAGGCTGGTAGTAAAAGAGATTCAGTTACTGCCAGCCTTGCTTCTCATAGGCAGCGACTATAAGTACAAAGTGCGTGTTTACGCACCGCTTGCAGGTTGTTAAAAACACATAAATAAAAGCCATTGTCATTTACAATGCCAATGGTTTGTGTAACGTGCTATGTGACAAGCTCGATGTGTGTGTCCAATACATATATCTGAAAGCATTCTTTGACATGCACTGAGCAGCACTCCCGCTGTGCTCCAAGCAGGGCCCATTTGGTGCATGTGAGAGCTGCAACGCTGTTGTGCAAATTGCAACCTCGCCTCTTAGAAGTGTGGCACTGACTCTAAATCTGGTTGAGAGCACACATATAGGCTTAGAGATGCGGCTGCTTCATTACAACACATGCTCATCGTCAAACAAAAAATGCATACAAAAAGCTGGGAACAGCAGTTATGTTGGGTGTCTCATGTGCGCAAAAGGGTAAGAATGGAAACAAAACAAACATTAGAATCACGTTACGTGATAAGAGGGCTAACTGATACCCCACTACCTCGTGAGCATACGCGCTTGGACTTGAAATTGACCAGAAAAGGGTCAAAATCAATGGAGCACACGCCGTTCACAACAACTCACGAGCCACGAGTTGAAAGTAGAAAATGATTTTCTTGCAAAGTGAGAAGCTATCACAAGTTTTTTCTAAATCTCGCTTTTACTGGCCGTGCCATATTGCTTTTAGAACGCTTGAGAAAGTCTGGTGGGGGCTGAATCTTTTAAGCCATAATAAAGAGTGGAACTGGAGGGGCACTTAGAAAGGGTGAAACAACAGCAAGGCCTCATTAACTTGCAAATGGTCTTTTAAAGACCTGTGAAGTGCTCGGGAGCGGCTGTGTGTGGCCCGGGAAGCTGTCTCATCCGGTGCTGCCACACCCGAGGAGGAGGGCGGGGGGGGGGACGGGCGCTGAAGCCCTTTGAGTCCAATGAGTGTTGCGCGCCTGGCAGTTGCCGTGTGTTTACAGGCAGAAGTTACCCCTTGAAACGATTGGATTTAAGCAAGCAAAGTCGGACGCCGCCCCCGCAATCCCAGAATCCTGCATTAATTTCTTCCAGACCCGTGTGGAGCAGCCATGGGTATCCTGTATTCAGAGGTACGTTCTCATTCTACGTTTGGTGTTTGACTGAAACCTAAAAGCCACCTCGTGAGTGAACCCACACGTTAAGTTAATGAATGCATAAACATGTATAATGAATGCATAAACATGTCCATTTTAAATGCGAGCAGTTACCTCTATGGTTCCTTAAAAAATAATATTTTGAGCCAAGCTGTTTTATTTTATCTCCCACATGTATATTTTGCAAAGGCACGCTGAGGGTGATAACGAGTCTTTCTTGAACCAACGGAAAAACAGTCACTGTCTCTAATGCTCAGAAATGTTGCTGACTTTTTTTCCCCTGAGGTACTGAATTCTAAGCATGAAACTTTTGAGAGTTAGTCGGTCCGTGTTGCATAGTACATTTACCCGGCGTTGTGCAAAGCCGGGGAATAAGCCGATATGCAAACATGCCGGCCCCTGGAGCAGTTTTGAAAAATAAGTTGCCTCTTTCGAGCGATCAAAGCGTGCCTCACTCGCTCAACCTATAACGTAGAGACTAAAGTGAACGCAATACTAGCGGGCCTCAAGTTTGCCTACGATGGGTGGGAGCGTGTGGTTTTCACAGTGAAAGCACTATTTATACTGTCTTGTACTCGTTTTGCAGGTGAAAGCTTGTTAGTGTCTACAAAATGCTGTTTTCACATAGTCCGATAGATACTGTGAGAATGTGTGTGCGGCATTGGTATGTGAAAGGAGTGTGAGCAGTGGCCTGTTTGTTCCTTCTTTTAAGATATGTGAGGGTGTAAGGAACTGGGAAAGGCGAGGTTCATTCCACTCTGCAAAGATGGGGAGTAGGGGCAGATTACAGAATGAAGAAAAGCGGATGTCAGGTGAAGAGGAGTGCGTAAAACTCACTATATGCCTGAATGTGTAATGTAAATGGGGTGCTATGTAAAGCGCTCCAATACCTTCGGGTCGAGTTCGCGCTATATAAATATGCACAAAAAAAAAACAAGACAAGCCCGGTGGAGCGTGGCACGCGCGCTTGGCGGGGGCGGGGGAGCGGTCATTATCACAGCATGCCTCTGCAGACCTATAATTAACTCAGCAGGTCTTCCGGAGAGGAGCACTCAACGCGCAGATGCTGTTCATGTGAAGCGCAGACACATGGCGCTGCGCGCGTGCACGTTCACGTGCACTGTAGCTTTAGGCCACGGCAGCACTTTGAAAAAGCCCAGATATAAAATGTCTCTTCGAGCCTTGCTCGCGAGACCTAAAAAAATTGGGTAACAGTAGCATTTGTTATTCACAATGCTTAAGTACAGCAGAAATGCATTCTAAATTGCTAGATAAAAACGACCACGATATGCCCAAAATTACCTCCCATATGGCAGAGAAAGCATTATGCCAGGCAAGAGAATCATTAAGCCAAGAATGGCCACAATGTGGCAATATTACAACCATTGGACAGGTGCACACATCATGGTGATGAGGGTGCAATTATGTCACGGATGTCCACAATATGCAATGCACTACCACCATTATGGAGGTGACAGCATTAGGAAGGGACCAACATGCTTTGGAGGACAGAAATGAGGCAAGTATGGCCAACCCGTCATTGACAGAATTATGTCAGGGTGTCTTGAGTGTGCCCATAATATGCCAAAAAGTACTACGGTTATACCGGCACATATTTGTACCAGTTGTGGGTACTATAATGACAATGATGCCCACAATATACCAAGTATGGCAACCATAACGCCAGGTCCTGAATTATGCTTAAAGTAGCCAGCATGACTAGGGAAACCGCATATGAGAAACTTGGTATCACTACAATAAGAGAGGTAACTAGTATGTACGGGTACGTCCCATCATGCATAGATGGCCCAGTGCAAAATGGGAGGGGCTTACTAGATGCTTCAGATGTTAGGAGTTAGGTGGGTAGCACACTCCCACTCTTTCACCCAGACACATCCATGCACTGCCACTGGCAGTCCTTTTTGCCCTTCTGCTAGACTGCAGTGGTTTCAGCCCCAGCACTCTTATTGTGAATTCGCCTCCCAAACTTTGCTTGTGTAGCTTTGCAATACAAGGCAAATGCAGTATGTACAGCTTATGTTGTCGCCCGAAGGTCTGGAGCTGCATAGTGCCACTGCAGAAGGCTCACCACAGCTCCAAACTTTGCGACAGCAAACACGTCACAAATGTGTCACCTCTGCCTTACTGTTAACTTTAATGAGTCTTTCTTTTAATCTGACTGCAGGCTGTGCTAGCAGGTTCTGTACTATGCCTAATGCATACTTTCAGCACGTTTAGCCCACATCATATTTTTCACAAATAAGCAATTTTGGTGATTATTTGAATTAACAAGGTGGGACACCAGTGGAATAAAGGAGTTTACCAAAAGAACAAGTTACTTACCTTCGGTAACGATATATCTGTTAGAAACATTAGTTAGTTAGATTCCTTACCTTAGAATATCCCCAGGCGTCAGGCTGGATCCGGAAAGATTTTTCATCAGCAGTACCCTTGCGCGTCGGTAGGCGTCGTCTGCGACTCCGCTCCCGTCGTCGGCATCGTGATCGCCGGGATGACGTCGTCGGAGTACTTAGACGACGCCCTCGCGCGCTGACGTCAGTTCTTGTACATAGCTTTCTGCGCGAGGAACGCAGAGCCATGCAAGAAACCAACACTGGTGCCATGAATCTAGGGCCCTGAAAGGGATGACCTTAACCCTAGATATCAGTTCGCAGAACGGGGAGGATGGGTGGGGCGGTAAGGAATCTAACTAAGTAATGTTTCTTACAGATATATCGTTACTGAA
This sequence comes from Triturus cristatus, assembly GCF_964204655.1. Classification (NCBI taxonomy): domain Eukaryota; kingdom Metazoa; phylum Chordata; class Amphibia; order Caudata; family Salamandridae; genus Triturus; species Triturus cristatus. The sequence continues at coordinate 995,357,619 of NC_140580.1, forward strand.
GGTAAGTAACTTGTTTATCTGAAAGAAACACGTTAGTTAGATTCCTTACTTTAGAATAGATACCCCAGCAATACCAACCCCGGTGGTGGGTCTGCGAACCAAGATCACACCAGGAAGTCCTGGGGAACGACCAAAGAAGCCGTCTCTCCGAACTTGGCTGTCCAGGCAGTAATGCTTGGCAAACGTGTACATCGAGGCCCACGTCGCTGACTGACAAATGTCCTGCAGAGGGACTCCCCGTCCCAAAGCAGTAGTAGCCGCTGTGGCCCGAGTGGAATGGGCCCTCAGCCCCACAGGAGGATCCTTCTTAGCCAAGGAATAGCAGGCCTTAATGCACAAAACGACCCACCGAGAGATGGTCCGCTTGTGCACTGCCCGCCCTTTCTTAGCGCCCACGTAGCCAACGAAGAGTTGGTCGTCCACCCGGAACTGTTTTGTGTGGTCCAGATAGAAGGAGAGCGCACGTGTCCAGACGGTGGAGCCTCTCTTCCTCTTTCGAGGGATGCGGAGGTGGAAAGAAGGTGGGCAATGTAACAGACTGGCCGATGTGAAAGGCAGAAACCACCTTAGGAAGAAAGGAAGGATGAGTCCTTAGAACAACCTTGTCCGGATGGACAGAGAGGAAAGGAGGTTTAGAAGACAGAGCCTGGAGCTCACTCACTCTTCTGGCAGAGGTGATGGCAACCAGGAAAGCAGTTTTGAGAGTCAGGAGACGAAGAGGACAGTTATGAAGTGGCTCAAAAGGAGCACACATCAGATAGGTTAACACCAGTTTCAAGTCCCACTGAGGCATTACGAAAGGGACAGGAGGAAACATGTGAGTAATGCCTTTTAAGAATCTATTTACAACAGGAGACTTGAAAAGAGAAGGCTGATCAGCAAGCCGTAAGAAGCTGAAAGATATCCCTTGATGGTGCCCAGAGAAGAGCCCTGCTGGGCCAGGGAAAGAAGAAAGAGGAGAACCTCAGAAAGAGGGGCGGAAAGGGGATCCACAGCCTTTGCTGTGCACCATGCCACAAATTTGTGCCACCTGCAGGCATATACCGTCTTAGTGGAGGGATGCCTGGCTGCCAGAATGACATCACAGACTTCAGGAGGCAAGTCAAATGGCTTCAACTGCCGCCGCTCAATCTCCATGCATGGAGGTGGAGGCTGGACAGGTTCGGCTGGAGGACCATCCCCTGCTGCTGCGACAGAAGGTCCTCCTGAAGAGGCAGTCGAATCGGGGGATCGATTGACAGACTGAGTAGCTCCGGATACCAGTATCTTCGTGCCCAATCCGGAGCCACAAGGATGACTTGGGCCCGGTCGCGCCTGATCTTCTTCAGCACTCTGGGCAGAAGTGGTATAGGCGGAAAGGCGTATAACAGACCGCAACTCCACTCTCGACGAAAAGCGTCTCGTAGCGAGTGCCGCCTTGGAAACTCCAACGCGCAGAACTGATGACATTGCGCGTTCTCTTCGGTGGCAAATAAATCTAACCAAGGCTCTCCCTATTGCTGAAAGAGGCCTTGCGCCACGTCCGAGTGCAGATGCAATTCGTGATCCATCATGCACCGGCGGCTGAGTTTGTCCGCCCTGGTCTTCAGAGAGCCCGTCAGGTGTTGAACCACCAGGGTGATGCCCTGATGTTCCAGCCATGTCCAGAGGCGCAGAGCCTCCTGACAAAGGGTCCACGACCCCACCCCACCCTGTTTGTTGCAATACCACATGGCAGTGGTGTTGTCCGTGAACACCTGCACTACACTTCCCCGAGCAGAGGGAAGGAATGCCTTCAGTGCAAGTCGGTTTGCCCTCAGCTCCAACAGGTTGATATGGAGCCGGGACTCTGCCGGAGACCAGAGGCCTCTGATCTCCGCTTCTCCCATGTGGCCCCTCCATCCCAGGAGGGACGCATCAGTCACCACTACATGCTCCGGTTGGGGAAGGGAGAGGGATCTGCCACTGACCCAATCGCGGTCCGCGAGCCACCACTGCAACTGTCTTGCAGTGCCCTCCGAGATCAGGACGTGGTCGGACAGGTTGCCCTGCTGTTGAGCCCACTGGAACTTCAGGTCCCACTGCAGAGCCCGCATCTGCCACCTGGCGTGATGTACCAGCAGGATGCAGGAGGCCATCAGACCCAGCAGCCATAGGGCCATCCTGACCGAAACCCGGGATAAAGGCTGAAAGATCGGAATCGGAGTCTGAATATCCCGAACCCGCTGTTCGGGAGGATAGACCCGAAACTGCGCCGAGTCCAGAACCGCTCCCATGAAAAGGAGTTTCTGGGAGGGACTTAGATGTGACTTCGGCACGTTGATGGAGAACCCCAGCAAATGCAGGAGGTCGGCCGTAGTCTGGAGGTGGAAGACAACCGCCTGGGGCGTGCCCGCCGTCAACAACCAGTCGTTGAGATAGGGGAAGACTGGAACCCCTAATCTGCGCAGATGAGCTGCGACCACCGCCATCCCTTTCGTGAATACCCAAGGGGCACTGGTGAGGCCGAAAGGGAGCACGGTAAACTGAAAGTGCTCGTGGCCTACCGTGAACCGCAGGTAATGCCGGTGGGCCGGCAGGACAAGGATGTGAAAATTAGCGTCCTGCAAGTCCAACGCTACCATCCAGTCTCCAGGGTCTAGGGCAGCCAGAACCTGAGCTAAAGTCAGCATCTTGAACTTCTCCTTCCGGAGGAAGGCGTTGATGCTCCTGAGGTCCAAAATAGGGTGTAGGCCCCCCTTGTCCTTCTTGTGAACCAGAAAGTAGTGGGAGTAACAACCCCGTCCTACTTCTGGCCCAGGAACGCGCTCGATGGCCCCCTTGGCCAAGAGGGCCGTAACTTCCTCCTGCAGAAGTCGCAAGTGATCCCCCGACATGCGGTGGTACTGCGGTGGCATGGCTGGAGGGGCCACCTCAAAGGGGAGGGAGTAGCCCCTTTGGACGATTTGCAGCACCCACCTGTCCGACATGATGGTACTCCAGTGGAGCAGGTGATGGTGAACTCTGCCTCCAACTGGCATAGAAGGGGCCTGAAAGGTCGGACTAGGAAGGCTTTGAGGCAGATGCTGCAGGAGCAGATGTGGACTGACCGGCTCTCTGTCCCCCTACTCCGCCGCGGCGGAATCCACGTCCGCGTTGAGGCTGGTTCTGCGGCCTGTGGCTAGAAGGACGTGCGGGGCGCCCCTTCCTTGGCCACGAAAGGGACGAAAAGCGGAAGTTTGCGGGCAAGGGCCGAGAGGTCCAAGGACTTGGCCGTAGCCCTGGAGTCCTTAAAGCGCTCAAGCGCACTATCCACTTTGTCACCAAAAAGGCGACGGCCATCGAAGGGCATGTCCATGAGGGTGCTCTGGCCATGCCCTGAAAAATTTGTGGATATCAGCCAGGCGTGACAACGAATCTCCACCGTTGTCGCAATCGCTCTACCTAGCGAGTCCGTGGTGTCAAGCCCACATCGAATGGAGTACCGTGCTGCATCCCGCCCCTCAGCAAGAGCCTGGGCAAGTCGTGTCCGGGCCTCCTCCGGACACTGGAGCAGCACGTCCGCCACTGTATCCCACAAGGAGTGGGTATAACGGTCCAAAAGGCACGCGGTATTAATGGACCGCAACCCCAAACTGAGGGAGGAAAACAGTTTCTTCCCAAACTGCTCCAACCTTTTGGATTCCCGATCCGGAGGAACGGATGGGAAGGCGGTCTGGGACGTAGAGGCCTGGATAACCAGACCGGCGGAGGGGTCGTAAACAACCGGCGTCGACCGGGATCCAGGCCTGGATCCCACGGGGACCTGCGGCGTTGGGACCGAAGTCGGGCCTGCGGGGCCAGAAGGCGCGCCTGCAGGCCTCGTCGGCGGAACGAGACTCCTCATGGCCACGAGGAAGTCCCGAATCTCGCCCGAAGTCGCATTAGGCCCAGGGACCGGAGGGTATGGGGCCGGATGCGACTCCTGCGGCTCCGACGGACCACCCGAACCCTCAGCCGAGTCACGCGACCGGCGAGGGGAGTCAGAAGAGCGATGTCGCTTCTTCGGCTTCTTTTTACTGTGCCTCGACTTACCTGAATGTGAGGACTTCGAACCCGACGAGCGGTGATGACTTCGGCTCCACGACCGGTCCCTCGACCTCCTCCTCGACCGGGACCTCTAGCGGCGCGGAGCCGACTGCCGGATCTCGAGAAGCTTGCGGGACCGCTCCCGCCTAGCCTTCGAGGTCAAGGCCCGGCAGTCGGGGCACGACTGGTCATCATGGTCGACCCCAAGGCAGTAAAGAAACCGACGGTGGTGGTCGGTAGCCGACATCAGTCGGTGGCAGACGTCACATGGCTTGAAACCGGGCATCCCTACCGGCACCAGGAGTCGAGGTCGACTCGAAAGAATAGACCAAAAAAGTCCAAAAAGTTAGTCAAAAAGTGACTAAAGGGTATGCTCTTCCCGGATCTGCGCTTACTGGTGCGGAAAAAGAAGAACTGACGTCAGCGCCAGAGGGCGGCGTCTAAGTACTCCGACGACGTCATCCCGGCGATCACGATGCCGGCGACGGACGCGCAAGGGTACTACTGACGAAAAATCTTTCTGGATCCAGCCTGACGCCTGGGGATATTGTAAGGTAAGGAATCTAACTAACGTGTTTCTTTCAGATCCTAGTTTTCTGGTGAAAACATACCCTTATTTTCCAGAATCCTTCATGGCACAGTGATGCTAGGCACAAAACAACAAAGAGAACGGTCCTTCTGACAACGCCAGCACGTGGGCTTGTTTACCCGACATATCTATGCGACTAGGTACCGAGAAGATACCAGAACGACAATAAACAACCGTCACAAAAACACGGAGTACAAAACAAGGAATCTGCTACACGAACGAATGAGTTATGATAAAAGAAATACGTTGCGGTTTCCTTTGGAAATTCACAAATCAAACATTGCAAAATATAATGGCAAAACTAAAACGGAACCAACTAAACATGCACATCAGAAAAAATATAGTGTACCGGTTAAGAGAAATAAATGCTACAAGTTGCATAAAAAGGAATAACTTGTGTGATCGTACATTCAGCGCGCGCAGACTCAGTTCAAAGTTCCACTAAAAGTTCCCACTATTTTAATTCGACAGGAAAACAAGCTTATTTTAGACCAAGAGATACGTTTTTTTCTTGGACCCTTATCCAGTGTATGGTGTGGTTTAAAGCGATACTATTTACCTTTTACTATGGCTAGACACTGCGAGACGAGGTTGACAAGACCACCGAGTGTCGTAATCAAAAATAACTTGTTAAAAAGACTAATGGAGAATCACCAGAGACGGCACAATAAACGTATCCCTCAGTGTGCTTGGCTGGAGGCTTGTGTGTTTCACACTGTCATACCCTGTGCAGTGACCTCTCTTCTTAGCACTCTAGAAACCCTCATTACCAAATTTTAACAATAGCTATAATATGCATGTCAGTGAAGAGCCGCTGTGGAAGGGTTACACACTTCAAGAAACGGAGATAAACACGTTGATCTGAAGCCGGAGTCGTGTTATAGCTCATGGCACTTTCCAAAGGCTGTTTATCATCTAGTTAAAAAATAGTACACGCACCATATAACAACCAAGTAAAGGGGCCAGTGGCCATGGGAGGATACAAATGACGACATGGCTGTACTAAGGAGATGACTAACAAGCCTCATAATGAATCAGAAGACAACATTTACAAAGGACAAACAAACAAGACAATGAAAAAAAAGGGCGGGGGAGTGGGCGAGTCTTCTCTCCGTATTAAACTACCACAGATTTTCGCAGAGCAGCACTTGCGCGCTGGCTCACGCTCGACCTAAAAATGGAAAATGAGAGAGAGGGGAAGAGAGGGAGGGAGGGTGATAAAGGGAGAGAGTAAAATGGATGAGAGTGAGGCTAAGGGAGGGAGACAGAATGAAATGTTGGTATTATAGCAGAAGAGATAGAGAGAAACAGAAAATCCAAAAGATCCACTTGGTGCGAGGGAATAAGAGTTTTAGAGGTGAAATGAGGGAGGAAAGAAAGGGGAGAGAGGGACGAGTGCCAGAAAAAGGAGAGAAAGACTGTTCCTATGTGTGGTCCAGCAAAGGTGAGCAAGGGTACAGATATATAAATAAAATGAAATGAAGGGCTCCAGTTGGAGTGACTTCCTGTAGCATGTCAAGCAGATTCAGAGCATGTTTCATCTCACAACATAGAAGTGATCAAGTACTGAGCTGTCTTACAGCCCCACAATATCACATACTTTCAGGCATCCGTGTGACAACCAAAAGTGGGATTAATGAAATGTACAACCATCAATGCTGGAGGTTTAGAAGAGAGTTTTGCAACCACCTAAGGATTGGCAGAAGTCTCACTGGACCTCAGAGTCACCAGAAAAGTCAGTGTTCAGAAGGTAAGCAAGAACCTTTGGATGTGGACTTGAGGAGGAGTTTTAATGACCTGGAGATGAGCAGGAACCTCAGAGGCCTAAGGTTAGCTGGAGCTTTGATGATCAATGTCCCCGAGAAGGAACTTCTGGGGTCCTAAGTAGGGTAAGGAGCCACAAGTAAAATGACAGCGAGGAGCACTGGGCAGTGCATGGTGGGTAGGAGTCATTGCTGCAATCAGGAGCCTTTAAGACGTGAGAGTCAGCATGAACCTCAGGAAGCTGAGGGCGAGCTGCAGACTGAGGGGCCTAAATCAAGCAATACCCCTGAAGCAAATATTCATCCCTCTCAATGCCCAATGAGAGTAAATAGGAGCTTTAGAGCTCTGGGGGTGACTATCTCCCATGCAGCAAGGGAAGTACGAAGAAATATAAACTTTGCAAAGGAGAACCGCAGGGTGCTGCTGGCCCGACGCCTGATGGTCCCTGTGCAGAGTGGCGAGGTGCCTGTAAACTTACCCTTCAGGAGGAAGTCGGTATTGCACTGACTTACCATGAAGCTATAGATATTGCCCTTCTTCAAGAGACCCACCTATTAGAAGCTGACATGTAATGATGCACATCCTGATACCTTCTTCACCAGTTCTTTTCCTCCGCGGCAAACAAGAGAAAGGCAGTGATGATTCTATGGGGAGCTGGTGTCGCTTTCCAACACATCTTGACCTGGAGGGAATGGGACGGAAGGGCTGCTTGGGGTCGATAGGGGGCAACACAGTGACCATAGTCTCTATCTATGGACCTAATGACCACAAGGACCAATTCAATACCATGTTGTTCCCCTTCCTGGCTGCCCATGCCAGTGACAATCTAGTGCTGTGGGGTGATTTCAATGCAGCAATGGAACCATCCACAGACAGATCACACCCCACGTGTCAACTGATGACACCTCTGCCCTCCTTGATCCAGAGTCTTGATGACCTGAAATGGATAGATGTGTGGCGTAGTCAATATAGGGGAGAGAAGGACTAAACTCACTACTCACATGTTCACAGATCCCATTCTTGGTCGAGTATAGTTTTGTCTCCCCACCGGTTTTCCCTTGGGTGGACTACTCAGTCATAGGGACAAGGGTGCTATCGGATCACGCTCCCATAACACACAAACGTGGCATCTCCCAATGACCCACCCCTTACATTTTGGAAAATTAACAAGATAGTGTTTTAAGGCCCTGTTTGGCAAGAAAATTTAAGGGAGGTGGCCACAAACTATTTAACAGAAAACCTGTTTAAGGAGCCAATGTTGTCCACCGTATGGGATGCCGCCAAGGCGGACGTACGTTGAGAATTCACCTTTGCTTTCTTGCAACAGGTCCGGGGTCCACAGGTAGAGCTGCAAGCCTAGATAGCCAGATTAGAAACCGAACTTAAAACAAGACCATACCGTAACACCCAAAGATTTCTACGTAAGGCGAAAGGAGACCCGGAGGCGGTTCTGGTTAGGTATGTCGCACATTAACTACTGGATACAAAAAAATATTTTTCATGAGAGCAGAGACAAAGCAGATGGGCTCCTTCCCATAAAATATGTGCCCACAGGATACAGAACTGCATCTAGACATTGGTAGTTCCTCAAAGTACCCCTATAACAAGTGACTGAGGGATCCTGGACACATTCCGACTTGGATGTGGAGGGCATGGACAAATTGGAGGAGATAATGAAGGAGAAAACATTGCTAGCTATAAAATCCATTCTGAATCCTGGCCCAATGGGTTTCCAAACTCCTTTTAATAGCCCTTTCGCCTGTCTATAAGCCCAACATCTCACAAAAGTTTTGAAACTCATGCTTGGACACCTCAGACGTGTGACCTCTATGATGGAATATTTTCTTCCACTATTCCCTAAGCCAGATAAAGTTCCCCGGCTATGTGGGTCTTAAAGCCCTTATGCATTACTGAATAGTGATGTGAAAATTGCCACAAAAATGCTGGCCCATTTATGGAGTGACCAGCTGGGCTTTGTTAGGAACTGACAAACAAGTGATACACCATACAGGCCCTCAACGTGGTCGACATAGCATAGGTCCTTTATACAGAGAATTCTTTCGACCGCGTTGACTGGTCATTCTTGGCGAAGACTCTTGACAAGACAACTATTTGCCCCCAGATAAAGATGTTGATACTGGCTGATAATGCCTGACCCCTGACGAAGCTTCAAATACATTCTTGCCTCTCTGACTCGATCACCCTCACAATGGGCACACGGAAGGGCTGCTCCTTTCCGCCTCTGAGTTTTTCCCTCTCCATTGAACCCTTATACCACAGGATCATGGCCAAGTTGCTGATCACAGGTGTGCCGACTAAATACGGACTGTAGAAGCTTACGCTTTTTGCAGATGATATTTCATTTTTTCTACAAACCGGGCAAGTTCATTAACGGCACTCTAAGAAGAGCTAGATCGCTTTCACCTCACGGCTGGATTCTGCATGAATTGTCAGAAGTCAACAAAAATGGGGGTCGGAGGGAGCTGTCATACTCTAGAGGAAGTCGTGCTGAAACAGGGGCTGTGGTGATCTCCAAAAGGGCTAATATACATAGAGGGGGGCCCTAAGACTAGCGATCAGTGTGCCAATGATTTTTTGCTAGGCCCTCAGGACTTGTATCGGATTACTCAGTTAATACAGCTACTACACTGGGCACGACAGCAACATGTCCACACACTATGGATATGTGACCACCAAAATTGAAGCTATGTTCATGAAGGGGGACACCATTCAAGTGTTATACAATTGATACAGAGCACTAGGAAATCCCACCACTATGCTAAAACCTTCATACACGCAAAAATGAGCTGATGACCTCGGCTTAGAACTGACTGTGATTGGATTCTCAAGTGGAGACAGGCAGCACACTCCTCATTCTGCCACCAACATAAGACAAATGAGTTTAAAATAATGCTCCCATGGTACATGATACCAGTCGAACTAAAAGAATGACGCTGACACATGTTGGAGGGGTTGTGAAGCGAGGGGGATATACTTGGATGTGTGATGGAAGTGCACATACACACAGCAGTTCTGGAGTCCCACTTGCCATGTTTAACGGCTGCACTTTTCAGGCTTGGATTGGCCGCCACCTGGGAAAAGCTACCAAATCCAGACATTTCTGAAAACTACACATCAAGGGGAGTCCAGGGTGGTGTGCCTCACTTGGATCCCACAATGTTTACACGTCTGGTATCTGCAGGGACACACAAACTTTCTACCACCCATTGTACCCCTACGTGTCTCAATAAAGACGTTACTCCACTTGTGACATTCTCCTGTTGTCCTTCACAGGCAGTTAGCTCATGAATTCTACAGACCTGGAAAATGTTCCTCTTTTCTCTAGATGTTATGTTCTACTGTCCAATGCTATATTTTTTTGACCACCTTGGATAATTTGAGAGATTGTGTTACTCCTTGTTTGTTTATATAATACATGCTTGTTGTTTTGTCTGTACGTATTGACTGATAAATTGAATACTCGTGGCAGAAAAGAGCGTAGCCCTAGGAGGATCTCCCTCAACTCTAGGAATGTTGATGTGCATGAGTCCCTTTCTCTGACCATAGTCCGTTGACTTGTAGCTCTTGCAAGTGTGTTCCTTAGCCCTTCATGAGGTGTCTGTTGTCATGACAAGGTGAGCATTTTGTTGGAGGAAAGACAAGCTGACCGAGGTGTTTTTGAATTAAAGCCACCAGGTGAGGACTCTTCAACTGAGATGGTATTCGATCATTGAAAGAACCTGTTTTCTGCAACCACAATGCCTCTCGAAATGTGAAGGCAGCAGTGCGGGCAGTGGCGTAATGAAATGCGAGCCCCACCCACCCCCTGCAAGGTACATGAGGGACTCCTACTCTGGATTTAATCAGGAGCTCTTGGTCCAGAGTAGTATCGGGCTGTGGGGGGCCCCCCCTGCAGCTCGGACCCCCGCACCGTAGTGGCTGCAGGGGCCTGTGTTACGCCACTGAGTGTAGGACCAATGGAATGCAAGATGACATCATAAGGAACTTGAACATTTGTATGGTAGTGGTGTTTTCCTTTTTCAGGCAAGTCACCAGAGCTACCGGGTGAGATATTCTTCCTTCTGTTGGAAAGGCTTTGTTTATCCTTGTGCCTAGAACAGTTCAGAGAAACTGAATGCTCCTTTGAGGATGTAGTGAAGACGTCTCCTTGTTTGATGTTAGCCTCAGATTCTTGAAGAGCTGCAGACAGTTTGCTGTGGTCTCTGTAGCTCCAACGAATGTTTTTGCCTTGATGAACCAATCATCTAAATAGAGGAATACCTGGCAACCCTGTCTCCTTAAGGTAAGAAGCTACTGGTGGCATGCACTTCATAAGAAAATTGGTGCCAGATAGGACACCGGCAATGTCAGAAATCTTCAAGGAGCAGGGGGAATGGGAATATGAAAGTATGCATCATTTAGGTCCAAAGGGGTTATACAGCCATGGTTTTGCAGAAATTACAGAACATCCTGCACCGTAACCATGAGGAACTTTTGCTTTTTTAGATACTTGTTCAGATTTTAAAGATCTAAAATTGGTCTCCACTCTCTAGATTTTTTCCTCACGAGGAAAAAATGGGAATAAATATCCAAGTTATTTTGTGGCTTTTGGAGCCAATTCAATTGCTCCCTTTTCCAACATGATGTTGATTTTCTGGTCAAAAGATGTGGCAAATGTAGATGACGATAGTTTCCCTTCTGTGGTGGTATCTTTTACAAACTCTAACTTGTGACTGTATTTTGTAAGGTTCAACACCCAATAGTCTGATGTAATGTTGACACAGTTGTTGGAATGAAAGGAGATCTCTCCACCTACAGTCATCCTGCAAAGTTCTGTGGCTGTCACCAAGTTGTCACTGTCTCCTTTAACTTTTATTGCTTCTGGACATATTTTCGGCTCTCTTGTGAGGGGATTGTTTATGGTAGCAGGCAGAAGGTGGAACCCTAATTTGTTGTTCATGTGGTTGGTGAGACTGATATGGAGAGGTACCATACTGCTGGTATGTGTAGGCTTAATAGCCCCCTCTGTATGAGTACGTACTTCTTCCTCTTACAGTTCGAAAGGATTTGGTTGGTCTTTGCTGAAGTACTACAAGGGATCTGGCTGTTTCTGATTTAATAGATGCATGGGCTCATCTATTTGGCAGCCAAATAAAGTCTTGCTGTTGTTGGAATATGTATTATTCTGCTCTGCACCTCAGGCCTAAAGGATGTGGCTCGCAGTTAACGTGGCCTATGCAGAACAGTTGCTCCAGCTAGATGTTTGAAACCGGTTGATGCTATATCCATAGCCGCATGAATAGTTGCTGAAGACGTTCATTCTACTTTCTGAAGAATTACTTATGCAGATCATCTGGCAAATACTCCAAATATGTTCTTATGTCAGATCACATTTAACAGTTTTATATAGCAAGTATTGCTTGAGCATTTGAGGCCCTGATGGAGGTGGCTGCTGTAGCAGAAAAACGTTTGGCAATGTTGTCTAGCCTCCTGTCCTCTCCGTCCGGCGGTGCTGTACACAGCAATGCTGGGTTTCTGGGTGGCCTTTAGGCAGAATGGATAAGAACAAAGTCTGCTGTGGGTTGGCCAATGAGATATACAGGAGTGTGTTCCGATGCCTTGGTTTTTGTGTGGAATCACTGCCACATCTGGGGCTGTTGTCTTCATAATTTGCAGGCCTTCCGCCCAGATGTGATAGATTATTGGGCTTGATTTAATAGTCTTTCTGGCAGGAACCTTAAAATCATAAAGGAAACCGTCATCCTCCTTTGCTATTATCGGCAAGTCGAATGTTTTTGACGCCCTCTCTATTAAATTGTGGAAGCCCCCGATGCCTTGTTTTTTTGCGGAATCACTGCCAAAACTGTGGCTATTGTCTTCATAATTTTAGGCCTTCCGCCAAGATGTGAAAGATTATTGGGATCAATTTAATAGTCTTTCTGGCAGGTTCCATAAAATCATAAAGGAAACAGTCATTCTCCTTTGCTATTATTGGTAAGTCAAATGTTTTTGTCGCTCTCTCTATTAAATTGTGGAAGTCCCCGATGTCAACTGGGGAGGATTCTACCGCTGGGGGAGTGACATCATCCGTTGTTGTAGCCACAAATTCATCCTATTCAGGGCCTGAATATTGGAGGGGATTTGCTAGCTGTCCGTCCTCTTGGAAATATTCTATATTTGGTGCCTGCAGAGTAGCAGGCTGTGGTATCAGAGGTGAATGGTGCCTTGATGGAGTTGTTTGTTTTCCTGGGAGGGTGTTTTCCATACAGGGTGGTTTGTGTGCGGGTTGGAAGCCTGACAGAGGGTCTGGTCGCTGCGTTTTGTATGATATGCAGTTTCCTGGTCAGTTTGGTAGTGATGCCGACATTAAGTGTCACTCGCATGGTGACGGACGTGCACCCCTGCCCCTTGTGCCCCAGCTGCAACAATACCTGTATCCCTGGTGCTGATTTGTTTTAGTCATAGGTGAACACAGATCATGCATCTCCACAAGAACATACGCCAGTGAAGCCTACAGGCCCACTCATGTAAAGTTTAGCTGCTATGTGCTTAAATCACCCTTGGCCAACACCAAGTTAGTATGCAAAAATGTGCAGCTTGTGTGTGGTTGTGTGTATGTGTGCCTGTGAGTGGTACAGTATATGGAAGACTCTGGGTTCCATTTTGGGAGACTGAGAGCTGACAGGAGGAGCCTAAGGAGTTAAAGGACTCCCCCAGACAGATCTGATGATTGCTGCATTCCTGAGACCTGGGAGGGACACACACTGGAGGAAGGAAGAACCAGGCTCATCAGTACACTTCAGAGGGTGCTCTTTGAGAGAGGTCACTGGAAAAGAGCCTGGGCACATCTTAGGAAGGAGGTGGGTCTGATAAGAGAATCATAAAGAATATCGCTGGGGCCTTGGGGTGACCTTTCGATTCACACATCACTGTGGCTGTTATCCAGGTGTGCACCTCTAGTCACTCCCATGGCCTGTGTTGTGGGGCTATCTGTGACGGACTGCTTTCTGGAGGAAGGATAGGAGAGAGGAGTGAGCATTTCAAAAGGAAGCAGACCCCCAGCACAAAGTTTAAAGACTCAGACCCAAAATCTCATTTGGTTTATGAAAATGGAGTACGAGAAGGGGAGCTGCTCAAGGCCACCAAAATTGTCAGCTGTCGGTCCGTATGTCAAGAAGGGGAAGCTCTGCACGAATTCTACCTGTGGCTCAAGGCTACCAAAATTGTCAACTGTCGGGCTGTATGTCAAGGAGGAGAAGCTCTGCAAAAATCCTACCTGTGAACCGGACTGGGGGCTATAGTCTGCCAGTCTCCCAGCTGGGTGAGGGGAAATCACCCAAGAAATCCAAGACCACCTGCCCTGAAGCCTCAAGCACCAGTGCCTTTCTGCTTGCCCGCTATGTGAGGAAGAATAGAGCATCCTGGTGAGTGGATCTCAGTAGCAAAGTGTGATGAAGCAGCTGCTGCGCCGATCTGGCCATTGCACGTGTACAGATTCAAGTCGGTGACCCTCTATGCCTGAGGGGGCTGCCATGAAGTTAGACGTGGCTGCACCAATTGGGCTGTCGCCTGGGGGCAGGTAAAAGTCAGAGACCCTGTAATCCAGAGGGGCCCACCAGAAGGAGTGCATTACTGCTGTGTCAATCATGCCACAGCCCGTGTGTGGAGTAAGGCTGGTGACCTTATATGCCAGAGGGGGCCACCATGAAGAGTGTATTACCAATGTGCCAACTGGGCTGTAGCCCCTAGGCAAGGTTTAGTCAGCAACCCCGTAAGCCAGAGGGGGCTGCCATGAAAACAAAGGATTATGACCTGGCCTCATTGGTGCCGAGAAGGAAGGCCACCATGGCTCCTTGCCTGCGAGAGGGATCAGAGGAACTTCCCATAACTTTCGCTGTGATGTCGATCAAAGAGATCGGGCGATAACATTGAGGAGAGTCCCTATTCCCTTTTTTGAATATAGGGACAATTATCGCTGTGGACCACGAACTGGGACAACCAAACGTTACCGCAGCATTGATCACTCTTGTCAGTATGGGCGCCCACAACTCAATACTACTTAGAAAGAGATCCGGGGGAATGCCATCCGGTCCTGGCCTTTTATTAGGGGATAGACCCTGTATTCCCCCAATGATCTCCTCCAACGTAAACATAATTGCAGATACCTCCCCTGCCTCCAACTCAGAGGGAATTGTGCTTTCCGCTACATAATTATAAAGGCCTTTGAAATGAGCTACCCAATCTTCCGGCAAGATATTGGTGCCGAGTGCGGGAACACTGGCATCCTGGAAACATGGATTATTAATTGTTTTCCAGAAAGCGGATGTGTCCCTCCTTAAGGCAGCCTTCCTTAGGTCTTCCCAGGCCTGTGTTTGAATGGCTCTTTTCCTGCATTTAACGGCCTGATTGTATATCAGCCTTAACTCTTTTACTTTCAACTTGTCCCTTGGTACGATTTTTAAACAACTTGTTAAGCTTTTGAGGGCTGAGGTGCAGGATTTGTCAAACCATCTTGGATTTTCCATAACTGGACCATGGTGGGTGGAGCACGACAACTTGTCCACTAAATGGGCAACTGCCTCAAAGTATTTAACTACTTCTGGTCCCACAACCACAGGGTCCAGGCACCTCTCTAGTTCTCCCTTGCCTTCTCTTATGAGGTTTTTATAAAATGTACATCCATCCACTTTGGCCCATTTTAATCTTCTCCCCTGGTCTGTTATTTTCTCTGTGCTACCACCCCTTAACTGCCTCTTAGATTTTTTGGTGACCACACCTTCAACCACCAATGTTAGAGGGTTGTGGTCACTAAAAGCTCTTAGGTCAATATCAGCCCCACTTATCTGGTCTTTTAAAAATTTAGAGACTACTATAAAGTCAATAAAAGAGGAGCACCCCCTCCCCTTAAAAGTGGAATTAATCTCTCTCTCCCTCTCTTTGGTTATCAAATCCACAGTATGCTTAAGGGTGTGTTTGCTTAACACCCTTCCCAACTCATTGCCCTCAATTGAGTGCTCAAAGTGTGGTCCGTTCCTAATCGGGCACAAAGACCAATTTCCTTGGGCCGGTCTCAGGTCAGGGCAAAGATGACAATTAAAATCACCCCCTAGCTGACTGCGAGCGTGCACGCAGGTGTGTGGAGAAAACCGTCTCACTGTGCATGGTTAGAGGTGGCTCCCTCATGCCCTGCTGAAAATCAAGTATGTATTAATGCCTCAAATACTAATCACTTCCTTTTCATGGCACTTCATACAATAAGTGTAGATGTTCTTAAAAACAGACACCAGCCAACGCGTTTCGTTCTAAAAGACAAGAACTTCTTCAGGGCTCTACTATGACGATGTGGGATACCTGCGAATATCAATCTGGTTCCACACGATCAATAGATCAGTATTGTCATACGATTCAGTATAGAATTCAATGATGTGTATTCAAATGAATAATAAGGATGTCTTTCAGAGGTCTAAAACATTTTGGGAATTCAGTTGAAAAATATGAATGAGACCGTCGATATGAAATACGAATATGTCCTTGAAGTCATGACGCCAAGTGGCATAGATCTTAGCGTTGTATGAACATTCCAAAGCGCTTTTCCAAATACGAAAAGCGGAAAAAGGAGTAACGAGGTCAGACAGCGTGCTGTCTGACCTCGTTACTCCTTTTTCCGCTTTTCGTATTTGGAAAAGCGCTTTGGAATGTTCATACAACGCTAAGATCTATGCCACTTGGCGTCATGACTTCAAGGACATATTCGTATTTCATATCGACGGTCTCATTCATATTTTTCAACTGAATTCCCAAAATGTTTTAGACCTCTGAAAGACATCCTTATTATTCATTTGAATACACATCATTGAATTCTATACTGAATCGTATGACAATACTGATCTATTGATCGTGTGGAACCAGATTGATATTCGCAGGTATCCCACATCGTCATAGTAGAGCCCTGAAGAAGTTCTTGTCTTTTAGAACGAAACGCGTTGGCTGGTGTCTGTTTTTAAGAATATATACAAGAATTAAAGAAACGTAAAAGGACTTTCTATTATGTTTGGACTTCTTACTGGTGCACCTTCCTCTTTCGTTAAAAAAGTCTTTACATCTGTGAATCAGTGAAGTCCTTCTGCGGCGGACTTTTGGAAGAATTGTGCACAGGACTTGTATTTTTTTGTATACACCAAGACTGAGGTGCAGAACCAGTGGTCAGCCGTGGTGGTACTTTGTGTTAAATAAGTGTAGATATTCGACTATGTAACGCTACCCAGCTTACAAACCACCTAATGATTCAAGGCCGAGTTGGCCTTATTGAGAATTTGAGCCTGTGATTTGCAGATCAGAGAAAGTGTCTGAGGTGAACTTTCACTCACTGAGCCATATTGCTGGCAATCGGTTCAACATAATCTCCATCACGCTCTTGTATATTGTGCCGAACATGTGCAAAAGAAGAAGAATTGGGCTGCATATTTGAATGTGACACGTTTAAATAGTTATGTTTTCCTTGCTCATCCACCATCAACAGAATGTGCCACCAGAGTCCATGCTTTTCAAGGGCATTGTGAGCTGCGGAAAGAATGCGCAATGCCTATTTACACATACTCACTAAAAAACTCTAGAGCAGCAGTAATGTACGAGAACATTGTCTAGAATGTTGGCATGCGTATACAGCTTACAAGTCAACGTGTTATGTTCACATTTTGTTATCTTTCCCTGGCCGCACGCATTTAGAGCGTGCTTTTCAACACCATTTATGTCATCCTGTCGGCAGGCATTTTTGGGTCAAGTCTAGGCAGAGCATGCGCTGTCTTCGAGACATGATGTATTCTCTCTGTGGGTTTTGAATGTGCCCAGAGATTTTCATTGGTTGTTTCGTCTGCCTTTCGAAATTCCTTTTATTTTGTTGGTGAATAGTTTACATTTGTCCCGCCTTTTCTGCCCACCCTGGAGACTGCCCCTGCTTCATTATCTGCTATATGTTTAGTTTGGGGTACACAACTTTTTCTCTACGCTCTCTCCTTGCCGCTCGCTTGTTTATATTTGAAGCTTATGAGACAGCTAAAGCCGTTTCCCAGTGATTTTTTTTACACGTTCCACTGCTGAGAGTCACCCGGTCTGAGCTTGCATCACATTTGTCACCTCATGCACCAGTCCCTCTGTCCCATTGGTCCAGACCACTGCTGCTCCTCACACCAGCACGGCAACATCTAATAATGATACCCCTGGTCACATAAATTCATCCAGTTCTTATCGGTTCAGGGCAGTGGTGGGAAGCTGGCTCTGTATATACTATACCAAAGTACGGTATAGTGTGCACAGAGTTCAGTGGATCCCCAGAGGCCTACAGAGGCTAAAGAAGATAATACTACAAGCTCTATTTGTGGTAGTGTGGTACAGCAATTAGGCTTATCAGAGTGCTGTGTTAAGCACTTATTGTACACACTCAGGAAAGAAGTGACTGCACACACTCAAAGACTGAATCCAGACCAATTGTTTTGTATCAAAAATTATCATTTTGTGATTTTATTTCAGAACCAAAAAGAACTCAGTTGCAGGTAAATAACAGTTGTCAAAGTGGTAATACTTTTCAAAATGCAGTAGGAATAGTTTTGCAATGCAATAGAGATGCTTTACCATTTTAGAAATACTTTTGTATTGTCAATCAGACCAGAAGGACTTTGCATTAAAAGTAGAGAGACTTTAGAATGCAATAGGATGAAAATGCAATGCAATTCTATGGGAGAAACACAGTTATATGAATTAAAAGATAAGTACACAACATACTCTTCCAGTCTTAGAGGGTTTGGACCAACACTGGGCCCGGTTCAGTTTAAGGTCTGTATTGCACCACCAGTGGCACTGGGGCAGCTGTGTGCAGAGGTCACTGAGCCCAATGTTAGTCAGTGGAGACTGGGGGCACCGAAGAGGTGCCGGATGCAGTATCTAAGCCGTGACGGTCGATATTGGCAATGATATTTACCCTCGCGGACAACGATGAAGCTGGGTAGGATTCTTTAGACCCCCAACACCTTTACCGTGGCGGTCGTAGATTGCAAGTTACTATAGATGGAATGGAGGCACCGCCAGTCCAGCAGTCGCAGTCGTGGGGATGAGATGCATAGAGGATGGAGGAGTACCACTGTCGAACGGTCAGGAGAGGCAGCGGTTGTGCAGGAGGAGGCCAACAGGGCCACTTGCAGAAGGGTACGGGCTATCGGGAACAAAGCTGTGACCAGCTTGGGCCTCTGGGCCAAGAGGATCTCTCTAGGTCGTGGAAGCCGTTCAGTTACGGTGCTATCTTCTGGCAGGGTAGAGTCGCGTCAACACAAGTGCCGGTCCTCTACCAGTGCGGTCTTGAGGTTCTTTTCCAGCAGTGAGTCGCGTCAACACGAGGTCCTCAACTGCTGCAGTGCCTGTAGCAGCGGATGCCGGGGACTAGTGCCTCCAGTCCAAAGAGAGGTTCTTGGCACTTGGGTGTAGAACAAAAGGTCTCCAGGGTTTCTTGGAGGCCTTGAGGGTTTTCTTGAAGAACAGCAGGTCCAGTTGTTGAACTGGTTACAGGTGGCAGGCTTCTTGCAGAGTTCTGTCTATAACGGTTCAGTTCCTGGTCCGACAGTGGTCCTCTCTGTCTTCTTCTTTGGTCAGACTAATCTGAGGATCAAGGCTCAGTGGTGCCCCTAAATACTGAATTTAGGAGTGTTACAGGTACTGGCAGATGGTAGCCAATGAGCTAATGCCTTTAGGGTGACTACACCCTAAGAATGTCCTGTCCCTTTGGGCAGGGTGCATCCCCCTAACCTGATTAGGTTGAATTCTACCATTCAAGATGGAGGATTTCCTAAGGAGGGTGTTACCTCAGTCCGGGGCACCTTAGGGGTGGTCATAGCAGAGAGGGGACACACCTCCCCTGACTACTAATTTTGCCGCTGACCTTGCTGCCAAAAGTGGGGCTTGGTCAAGGAGGCGGGAATCTCCACTAGCTGGAGGCGCCCTGGTTAGCATATCAAAGGGCAGGAAGTCTTTGAGTCTCACGGCCCTGAATGCTGTTCCTGCTTGGGGGAAGGTGTGAAGCACCTCCACCATAAGCGGCCTTCGTCCCTGACCTACGAGAGCACAAGGGCTCCCACCTGAGGGGGTCAGAAACATGACTGTGTGGCAGGCTGGTGCTGACCAGTCAACTGGGCATGAGGGAGTAGGTTGGTTTTCAGGGGGCATTTCTAAGATGCCCTCTGAATGCATTTTGTAATAAATCCAACACTGACATCAGTGTGGGTTTATTATGCTGAGGAGTTTGCTACCAAACTCCTTAGCATTCAGTAAAGCCATCATGGAGCTGTGGAGCTTGTAATGACAACCTCTCAGACCATGTACTCAATATCGCTCCACTGCACTTACAATGGCTATGAATGGCACAGACACTGTAGGGGCACTTTGGTCAGGCAGCTGTGCCCTCACCTGTGGTATAGTGCACTCTGCCATAGGGCTGTGAGGAAGCCTGCTAGAGGGGTGCCTTACCTGTGCCACAGGCAGTGGTTGTGGGCATGGCACACATGAACGTGTGCCATGTCGACTCTTAAGTCTTGTCTGCACCAAAACACACAGTCTGCAATGGCAGTGTTTATGTGTTTGGTGAGGGGGTCTCTGAGGGTGGCACAAAGCATGCTGCAGCCCTTCGAGACCCACCCTGGTCACAAGGCCCTTGGTACCACTGCTACCTTTTACAAGGGACTTACATGTGAGTTACAGGTGTGCCAATTGTGGAAACAAAGGTACAGTTTTGGGAAAGAACAAAGGCACTGGGAACCTAATTGGCAGGAACCCAAAGCACACTCAGTCAAAGGGCATCAGAGATCAGGCAAGACGTCAGGGGTAACCATGAAGAAGGGCCCCAATGGAACATTTCTCTGTGGTTCGACCGTTCTGATGCGTGCACACAGCCATCCCGAATGGGTGTATTTCTGAACACCCTTCCCAACACAGATTGTGATGGTGTGTGAGGGCTGGCAGGCTTGCAGAAATTCAGCCCCTGTGAGAGTGCCAAAGCTTATATCTATTGGGTGGTGAGTGCGTAAGAGAATCTTGTAAATGGCACAATCACGCACAGAGCAGACGGAAAGGGACAAAGAAATACAAATGACCTCTCAAAGTGATCACTACATTGAACCAATCAAACGATGTGTAAGAAAGTGTACATGTTCCCTAGCGTATGTTTTGGGGCCTCAAAGGCGAGCTACCCCTGGCTCAGACAGAGGGCAGCAGCCTGGTGTCCTGTGGACTAGTTGCTACGGAGCACTGCTGCTCTTGACAGCAGTGTCACCACTTCCATCCCACAGGCTCTGGCGCACACACATCCTCATACATAATGAATGCCTGCTTTGGGCAGATGCTGCGGGGCCAGGACTAGAGCATCTGCTATGTTTATTAAGGAGAGGAGCAGCAGTATGGTGACGCAGGAATTTCACTTTTTCCGCTTAGCACTTGGATTTGTTACAGGGAGGACACAAGGGTGTTAATCTGTTGCATGCCTCCAAAGCGTCTTGCGAGTCCATTTGCTGCTCAAGTCATTCAGCAGACACCTTGAACTGATCGAGTCGCCAGGGTGCCCGACTCCCTCATTACTTATATGTTCTGCTTGGGTTTTCGGATCAAATAGAACCCGCTCATCAGAGCCTCACTAACCCAGCCAGAACGTTACCCCCTCCCTAGAACCTATTTACAATCCTGCAACCACATATATCTATCACCTAAGGACAGGGGATTCCTACTATGCATACCAAGACCTCTTATAATCGGCGGCCTCGCGATCCCATACGGATCCAGACCACTCTGCCCATACGACAGTATCACAAGTGGCGGCCTCGCGGTCCCATACGAACCCAGACCTCTCTACCCAGACGGCAGTCTCAGCACAGTCGGCGGCCTCGCGATCCCATACGGATCCAGACCTCTCTGCCCATACGACAGTATCACAAGTGGCGGCCTCGCGGTCCCATACGAACCCAGACCTCTCTACCCAGACGGCAGTCTCAGCACAATCGGCGGCCTCGCGATCCCCTACGAATCCAGACCTCTCTGCCCATACGACAGTATCACAAGTGGCGGCCTCGCGGTCCCATACGAACCCAGACCTCTCTGCCCATACGACAGTATCACAAGTGGCGGCCTCGCGGTCCCATACGAACCCAGACCTCTCTACCCAGACGGCAGTCTCAGCACAATCGGCGGCCTCGCGATCCCCTACGAATCCAGACCTCTCTGCCCATACGACAGTATCACAAGTGGCGGCCTCGCGGTCCCATACGAACCCAGACCTCTCTACCCAGACGGCAGTCTCAGCACAGTCGGCGGCCTCGCGATCCCATACGGATCCAGACCTCTCTACCTAGACAGCAGTCTCATACGACAGTTCATCCTATGATCACCATAACATACAAAAAGGGAATCAGTCTCACTATTCATCAGATCACACAAGGATTGCCAGTTCGAGCATAGCCTGTTCTCAGGTTCGAGGGGCTCCTCTTTCCCTTATTCAGTTACCACTTACCTGATCAGGGTTAACATCTGTTCATGTAGCCGCAGCTGACTAGAAGAATAGACTACCCTCTTATACAAGAACACGCAGCACATGTTGGTTCACTACAAACTGGATACTTTATTACTCATTACGTACACAATCACATAACATTACGATATAACACATAACCTGCAAAGAAAAGTGAAAGATTAAGTTGTACACTCTAATAAGAAAGGGTCGACATCACCTTAGTAGTATGTAGCCTGCACTCAGTGGTCATCTAGGTTCCCTTCTCGTCTGTGCCTCGGCTCGCCTGGAATCACCCTTCTCCGAGTCACTGGGACCTCTTCCTTATCGGCTACTCTCTCCTCTCTGGCTATTCTGCTAGGAAAGCATCTGTCTCTCGGTTCTTCTTCACCTTCAAGATGGCGTCTGTCTTCCCTGGAATAAGTAGTAGCTTTACTGCTAACGGCTAGATGCCGCCTACGGACTGAACATGTAACTGCCTCAGACTTTCACTAATATAGAGGTGCGTTTCCTCATGGAAAATTCCGGCCCGTAACCTGCCGCCCACCAAATTCTTGTACCTCCCCGTACCAAGGACACGTTCCCAGCCGGCCGGCCTGATGTAGTGTCTTCGGCATGAAGAAAAATACAATCCTTCGATAAGGGCCGGCCTGAACCGGTTCTCTCCAAGCGAATAACACCTCATAACTAAAACATTACGTTTGACCTAGAAGCATCCCAAGCTGCTGGAGCAGAAAGAAAGATGGAGTCTCTCCCGTTTGAGGCCTACCAGGCCTGAATTCAGCACAGCTCCGTGAAATACCCTCACTATAGGACAGGTTATCCCTAATACTAACGAATCTATCCCCTAGGCTATGTGTGCAAGCCCTGATCTATGGGGAAGAGCACAGAATCATGTCGAAGTGCCTAGTAAATAGGCTCCATTCACTACTCTAACCCTTAGACTTGAATGATAAGAGACTGAAGTCACATTACATTATTGTTCCTCACAAGAAGGCCGGGAAAATCGAGCAGAACATTTCACCCTTGACTTCAGTCTATTATACATACATTAAACAGAACTAATATCTGTGGAAGAATAATATGAAACAAGACTAACTGATCTATGTCTAGTACCAGGTGTGCAGAATTGAAGTAGCGAAGGAATACACTGAATAAAGCAACAGATAGAAATCAAAATGCCGATAGCAATCAGAATACCTCCTAATATTTGACGTAACAAATGCAAATCAGGTAACCAATTAAAGAGCCAGTCAAACCAGCCCTGGTCAATGTGTTTTCTAACTTCTTCTGTCAAGTCATGTAATTTATCAATATGAGCCTGAATGGATTTTGTATGATCCGACAAGTTAAAACAACAAAGGCCCTCAAAATCAGAACAATCGTGTCCATGTTTAAGCAAAAGATAATCAATGGCCGCTCGATTTTGCAAGATAGCCCTTCGTTCACCCTGGGCGTCTAATAGCATGTCAGACAGGACTGTAGAAGTTTGATTGATGGATTTTACCATCCAGCAGGCCATTTTCCCAATAGATTTGGCATTATAAACTGCCAAAGCAGGAACACCAACAATTGAAACAGCCAGGCTAAGGTATTCAGACTTGGAATATAAATGCAAAGATGAGTCACAATCCTCCTGTAACCTCACTGTATCTCGAATCACACGAGAGTTGGCATTCGGATGTGATGAGAACATGAGCAAGCTCAGTCTAGTAATGGCACAAGGGCCTCCAGAAATATTTGCGGGTATATATGGCCAGGAAGTATTACCACATGAGAAAAGCCATCCGGCAGGTAGTAACATCGTGCGATAGTGACTGGGGGTGACTACCATACTCTTGCAAGTCATGTTATTCTGAACAGAAGTACATGTTTTCGGTGTCCTTTGAAGGCACAAAGTCCGTTCATGAGCGGTGAATGAAGTGGCACCTTTCAATCTTAAACGCATACATTCAGAAATCGCACTAGGATCACAAGTAAGGAAAAAACATAAATCGCCCTGTGTGATATTATAGGTAAGTATTTGGGACTGGATGAGGGGTATCGGGTCTGACAGTACAGTACACAAGGGGCAATACTCATGGGCAGCGAAATCGCCAAGAAGAACATTGGGGCGAGCATTTGAGATATTAAAAATATGAGTCAAAGTCTCCAATGAAGCAGGGACAGCAACTAAACAAGTTGCCAAAATATCCGTCACCGATCTCATCGGTGTCAAGCAGAAATGAGGGGTTTTAGTCACTTGCTTGGCCAGTGTAATCCAAAAGTTCGGCGACGAATCCCACGCAGCGAAGGAACGCGACACTCGGGTTCTCAACTCAGCCCGGGTTGATGGGATCCCTCCTCTCTCGTCGTACCAGCCCAAAAGGAGTCCAACGCCGACACATCCTGCAGCAACAGTCCAAAGAATGATCTGAAAGAGAATCAAATACAGGCATTATTCATTCTCGTAAGTAACATTTGTCAGCCGGGACTGCTTCCCAGCTATCTTTCCCTGGTCTCATAACTAAAATGGTGTTATCTTGACCGGTTGCAATCACTTCTGCTTGTTCAGGGGGATTCTTAGGCGACTGCACCCAAACTCTGGCCCCAGGATTATCTGTGGAGCCAAAACCTTTCTGGCCTCGTACAGTTAGCAACGTTGGGGCAGTGCCTTTTGTCATCTCACCACTGAAGACAGGCATTATTAGCAATTGAGCCACTCGGTCAGTTTTATGTATCAGTAAGTCAACCTCACTGCTATTCAGCAGGAGCACCTTAATCTCTCCCTGATAATCACTATCAATGATTCCTCCAAGCACCTGAATGCCTTTTACAGCCAGCCCCGATCTAGGGGCGATTAATCCGAAATTTCCAGTTGGTATATGAACACCAACACCGGTTTCAATGATGACTCGATCTTTAGCTTTTATAATGGTGTCATCCATGGCATGCAAGTCTAAACCTGCCGACCCTGGGGTCGCTCTACATGGAGCCAAAGCTCCGGGAGTAATCTCCCAGTACATCACAGTTTCTCTGATCTCATTGGGCTTAGCATCAACATTCGGAGGAAACAAACGCATAAGTGGGGATTCAGCATTTAGAAAAGGACGGTTATTCAAAATCAATAGCGCTTGAGGCAAAAAATCTCGCCAATTCTTATACTTGTCATCTGTTAATTTGCGCAATTGGTCTTTCAGCAGGCCATTCAACCTCTCCACAAGACCCGAGGCCTGTGGATAATATGGTATATGAAACACCCATTCAATATTGTTTTCCACACAGAATTCCTGTACCAATCTTCCACGAAAATGGGATGCATTATCAGATTGAATTTGGAATGGCACACCATAATACATCATAATCAATTCCAATGTTTTAATAGTATTCAATTGGGTAGCTTGCTTACAGGGAAGGGCCACCAACAGGCCACTGTATGTATCAACAATGGTGCAAACATATTGACAATTCCTACTCATAGGAAGTGGACCAATGTAATCAATCTGCCAAATTTGAGCGGGCAATTTCCCGCGATGTAAATGACCTTTAACAATTTGGGGCACTTTGCGCTGCCTGATATGCTGACAAATGGGACAATGTAGAATAACATTTTTAATTAAATCTAGGGGAATATAAATTCCTCGATCAGCAGCCCACCTGCTAGTGGCTTTCTCTCCAAAGTGTCCTGCTTTCTGGTGGGCCCATTTCGCCAATCCCGCAATATCAGAATCTTGCGTGTCCACCACTGCCTCAGCAATTTTAGATTTCTCATCTGCAATATTATGAAAGAATTTGTCAAGAGAGTCTATCGGGGTATGAGCATCCACATGGAAGATTGTAACAGTACTCTGTGGGAGCATTTCCCAAATCTCCTGCCATAATTCTTTTCCCCACAGTTCTTTTGAATGGATTTTCCAACTATGGGAATGCCAAGTCGGTAACCAAACTGCCAGTCCATTGGCAGTAGACCAAGAATCGGTAAAAATATGACATGTGCCAGGTAACTCTTGTTTCAGAACTTGATAAACAGCATAGAGTTCAGCAAATTGACTGCTCTTACCCTCACCAGTTGTACTCAGCAATTTTTGTGTGATCGGATTATAGGACACTGCCTTCCAATGCCGTTTTGTCCCTATGAACCTTGCTGAACCATCCGTAAACCAGACATGGTTTCTGTCCTCTGCGGACAAATCATCAAAAGGTTTACCCCACTTAACAGGAGACTCCTGTACTAAAGGTACGGAACATTCACTCTCAGTCTCAGTTGATGGCGCCCGTGCCACCTGCTCATGCAAAGATGCAACTCCTTTTTGTCCCACACGTGCCCTGTCTTGTATATACCATTTCCATTTAATCACACTCGCCTCTTGAGCGTGTCCAATTCGGTGAGTTTTCGGCGAACTCATAACCCACTGCATGACAGGAATCTCAGGTCGTAAAACTATATCATGTCCCAAAGTCAATTGCTCGGTATCCACCAGAGCCCAATAACATGCAAGTAACTGTTTCTCAAAAGGTGTATAACGCTCACCAGCATCAGGTAACTTTTTGGTCCAGAAACCTAACGGTACTCTACTCCTGCCTTGTTTCTGCCACAAACTCCAATTCGCATAAAGGCCTTGTACAGACACATTCAAATCCACCTCACCATCACATACAGGCCATAAATCCAGAGCATGCTGAATTGCTTCTTTTGCCAAACTGAACGCATCTTGCTGTGGTTTCCCCCATTCAAATGCATTCTTTTTACGAGTGACCTGGTACAAAGGGGCCAATATTTGACTTAAATGAGGAATATGCTGGCGCCAAAAGCCAAATAATCCAATGAAGCTTTGGGCTTCTTTCCTATTCCTCGGAACTGCAAAATCAAGAATTTTCTGTTTAACCTGAGGGATCACTTCTCGGTGCCCTTCATGCCAATTAATACCCAAAAATTTCACAGCCTGGGACGGACCTTGTAATTTATCCGGGTTGATTTCCCAACCTTTCTCACGCAAGCACTCAATGACTCTATCCAATTGGGTCTGAACTTCCTCTTGTGATTCGCTTTGGATCAAAATATCATCAATATAGTGACATATCTGAATTTGCGGATGAACCGGTACCTCAGCCAGATGCTCTGCCACCAGCCGGTGACATATCGTACGACTATGCACATAGCCCTGGGGAAGACTTCTAAACGTCATCTGACGCCCGTTCCACGTAAAACTGAATTGTTCCTGACACTCAGGGGCAATCGGAATCGAAAAGAAAGCATTAGCAATATCAATGGACGCATACCATGTACCTGGATGTTTTTGTATTCTTTCAATTAGGGTAATAACATCCGGTACTGCAACAGTCAAAGAGGGTGTGTGTCTATTCAATTCTCGATAATCAACAGTCATGCGCCAAGAATTATCACTCTTACGTACAGGCCAAACAGGATTATTCCAAGCAGAAGTAACTGGGGTTATAACTCCTGCATCCACCAACTCCTGAATAGTGGTACTAATCTCTTCATGACCACCTGGAATACGATACTGCTTCTGACGAACCACTTTTGTCGCCTGGGGAACTTTTATGGGGGGCATTCTTAAACGACCAACCCGTACAGGCCTGGACGATATATAATGTTTAGTTCCAAATTGGTAACATCCATCATCTAAGTGCAAAGTCATTCCTTTCAAAATATCAATTCCAATTATGAATTCTAAGAGTGGCACCACTAATACAGAGTATTCTTTTCTAGGAATTCTACCTATTCTCATTTCAAGTAAAGTTTGAACTGCGGGAGTTTCCTTTCCACCTAATCCGGTAATTGTAAAAGGCTGACCTTTAAACTTCTTTGATTTTCCATGAATAAGAGTGGCCTCCGCTCCTGTATCTACCAATGCTCGGGCCCTTTGGATATTACGATGTCTCCAATAAATATCAATATCTACATAGGGTCTATTATCTCTGTGAGCCCATCTGTGTACTGGAGCTTGACCTATTTCCTAGTCCTTTTTACTGTGTTCTGTGTACCAGGATAAATCAGGATAAAGACTCTCACGTTTCCCAGGTATCGATACCTCCTGTTCATATCCATCTCCATTACGAAATGGATTACTGTTCCCTGCATTGTACTGCGGGTTTCGATCGGCCAATATGTGTCGATCCTCTCTCCTTCTCAACTCAGGGGATTGATCCCTATCATCTCTACGTCTGCTGTTAACATAATCATCTCTCCCCCTCTCTCTTTCCCCCTCTCCCTCCCTGTCTCTCTCACGACGGGGGGACAAATCACGCACATAACGTCGATCATCACGACGATCAGAGCGCCCGCGGCGGTCGTCATCACCGCTACCGTCAGAAAAACCACGATCACACTCAGTCGTCCGAAGACGCCGGGCACCCTCCTTTCGATCCAAGCCACGTTTGCGAAACATTTCCCACAAACGAGAAGTAGTCTCACCATCAATGTCCTCCTTCCGCACACCATCGGCCATAAGACCAAAAAACATATCACGTCTAGTAAGTTTATTGTCACCAGGAGTACGAGTGTCAGGCCGGGACTGCCGTTCAGGTTTAAACCACTCACCCAACTCACCGAGTTGGCGTACCGATTCCAGCACCACAGAT
This sequence comes from Triturus cristatus, assembly GCF_964204655.1. Classification (NCBI taxonomy): domain Eukaryota; kingdom Metazoa; phylum Chordata; class Amphibia; order Caudata; family Salamandridae; genus Triturus; species Triturus cristatus. The sequence continues at coordinate 995,386,115 of NC_140580.1, forward strand.
AACATGTTACCAGTCTGATTAATCAATAAAGTCATCATGACCTGCTTATAAGCAACAGGGGAAGAACGAATAATACGATTCCGCACAGAAGATGTCAAGAAACCATCAAGCAACCTGTCAGCAGTATTAAGAAAAATTGCCGTTTTCATCACCTCCTCTTTGAGACGTTGCGCAGCATCGCGCAAAGTATACCACGGTTTGTCATTCAGAGGCCAGTCAGACTCAGTAGGATATTTTTGATTACAACCCTCAGTCGCCAATTGAAGCAAAGAAATTTGACCACCAGCATTAAAGTTACGAAAATGATCCTGTACAGTAGAATCCGAACTCAAGGAACAAAACTTCAAACAATCGTCAGCATCCAGCATAATGCCAGCAGCGCCCAGTTCATAAAGGCGCACCATCCATGTGAGTAAGGGCTCACCAGCTCGCTGCCGAAATCGCTGCAAAATATCACTAATTTCTTGTTGAGTAAAATCCTCCAAAGAGTCTAAAGCAATACCATTCGGAGCACCAGGAGCCTGCTGCACTTTCCGCCGAAAAACTGGATGCACCGAGACCGCGGGACGAGCATCACAAGGAGCTCGACCAGTACACGTAGAGGAACAGTCAGTGGAAGAAGCATCGACCCCGCTCGAAGGACGAGCGCGATCACGGGGTGCACCATCAGAGGCGCAAGAAGCAGATTTACAAGCACGGCCGGCAGACTCCTCACCCGAGGAAGGAGAATCACTCGAGTTCCAGATATTACCATCCCATTCATCAGGATTCCAATCCAGTCCGGCTTTCGCCACGACCAGACGCACCTTTCGCGTCGAAACCCGACCACGCCGATTCTTGTATTTATAACGAGCAATTCGCACAGCCGCCCTCTCGGCAATAGTTTGGTACGTCTCAAGTTTATCAGCAAGCAACTTATTTTGACACCGCAACAAAGTATGAGCATTCTGAATCTCAACAAAGTTCGATTCCAAATCCTTATGCAAGTTCTGTAACTTCAACAACCTCTCATGCAGAATTCGGTACGCAGACAGAACAATCCAACCTCTGCGTCCCAAAACGGGAAGCTCATCACCCTTAGATACCGGCGCCTTCTGTAAACAAGCAATCACATTAGCCGGCTCCGCCAGCTCCAAAAAAGAATTCCAATTCTCACTCAAACCAGTAGAATCAGCCCACTCACGGGCTAAGGCTTCATAAGGCGTTGAATCCCAGCCGGGAATATCAACGGGCAACTTAAAAGTAGATTTCGACTTTCTAGAAAACATCTTTGAAAAGAAAGAAAAAGAGAAAAAGAAAAAGAAGAAAGAGAAAAGAAAATAACAAACAATTATATACAAATAAAATACAAACGAAACCACGCACACGCCGAAAGCAAACACGATACAACCACAACGCACACAGGTTTCGTAAACGGTTCGTGACGCCAAATGTTCTGCTTGGGTTTTCGGATCAGATAGAACCCGCTCATCAGAGCCTCACTAACCCAGCCAGAACGTTACCCCCTCCCTAGAACCTATTTACAATCCTGCAACCACATATATCTATCACCTAAGGACAGGGGATTCCTACTATGCATACCAAGACCTCTTATAATCGGCGGCCTCGCGATCCCATACGGATCCAGACCTCTCTGCCCATACGACAGTATCACAAGTGGCGGCCTCGCGGTCCCATACGAACCCAGACCTCTCTACCCAGACGGCAGTCTCAGCACAGTCGGCGGCCTCGCGATCCCATACGGATCCAGACCTCTCTGCCCATACGACAGTATCACAAGTGGCGGCCTCGTGGTCCCATACGAACCCAGACCTCTCTACCCAGACGGCAGTCTCAGCACAATCGGCGGCCTCGCGATCCCCTACGAATCCAGACCTCTCTGCCCATACGACAGTATCACAAGTGGCGGCCTCGCGGTCCCATACGAACCCAGACCTCTCTGCCCATACGACAGTATCACAAGTGGCGGCCTCGCGGTCCCATACGAACCCAGACCTCTCTACCCAGACGGCAGTCTCAGCACAATCGGCGGCCTCGCGATCCCCTACGAATCCAGACCTCTCTGCCCATACGACAGTATCACAAGTGGCGGCCTCGCGGTCCCATACGAACCCAGACCTCTCTACCCAGACGGCAGTCTCAGCACAGTCGGCGGCCTCGCGATCCCATACGGATCCAGACCTCTCTACCTAGACAGCAGTCTCATACGACAGTTCATCCTATGATCACCATAACATACAAAAAGGGAATCAGTCTCACTATTCATCAGATCACACAAGGATTGCCAGTTCGAGCATAGCCTGTTCTCAGGTTCGAGGGGCTCCTCTTTCCCTTATTCAGTTACCACTTACCTGATCAGGGTTAACATCTGTTCATGTAGCCGCAGCTGACTAGAAGAATAGGCTACCCTCTTATACAAGAACACGCAGCACATGTTGGTTCACTACAAACTGGATACTTTATTACTCATTACGTACACAATCACATAACATTACGATATAACACATAACCTGCAAAGAAAAGTGAAAGATTAAGTTGTACATTCTAATAAGAAACGGTCGACATCACCTTAGTAGTATGTAGCCTGCACTCAGTGGTCATCTAGGTTCCCTTCTCGTCTGTGCCTCGGCTCGCCTGGAATCACCCTTCTCCGAGTCACTGGGACCTCTTCCTTATCGGCTACTCTCTCCTCTCTGGCTATTCTGCTAGGAAAGCATCTGTCTCTCGGTTCTTCTTCACCTTCAAGATGGCGTCTGTCTTCCCTGGAATAAGTAGTAGCTTTACTGCTAACGGCTAGATGCCGCCTACGGACTGAACATGTAACTGCCTCAGACTTTCACTAATATAGAGGTGCGTTTCCTCATGGAAAATTCCGGCCAGTAACCTGCCGCCCACCAAATTCTTGTACCTCCCCGTACCAAGGACACGTTCCCAGCCGGCCGGCCTGATGTAGTGTCTTCGGCATGAAGAAAAATACAATCCTTCGATAAGGGCCGGCCTGAACCGGTTCTCTCCAAGCGAATAACACCTCATAACTAAAACATTACGTTTGACCTAGAAGCATCCCAAGCTGCCGGAGCAGAAAGAAAGATGGAGTCTCTCCCGTTTGAGGCCTACCAGGCCTGAATTCAGCACAGCTCCGTGAAATACCCTCACTATAGGACAGGTTATCCCTAATACTAACGAATCTATCCCCTAGGCTATGTGTGCAAGCCCTGATCTATGGGGAAGAGCACAGAATCATGTCGAAGTGCCTAGTAAATAGGCTCCATTCACTACTCTAACCCTTAGACTTGAATGATAAGAGACTGAAGTCACATTACATTATTGTTCCTCACAAGAAGGCCGGGAAAATCGAGCAGAACATTTCACCCTTGACTTCAGTCTATTATACATACATTAAACAGAACTAATATCTGTGGAAGAATAATATGAAACAAGACTAACTGATCTATGTCTAGTACCAGGTGTGCAGAATTGAAGTAGCGAAGGAATACACTGAATAAAGCAACAGATAGAAATCAAAATGCCGATAGCAATCAGAATACCTCCTAATATTTGACGTAACAAATGCAAATCAGGTAACCAATTAAAGAGCCAGTCAAACCAGCCCTGGTCAATGTGTTTTCTAACTTCTTCTGTCAAGTCATGTAATTTATCAATATGAGCCTGAATGGATTTTGTATGATCCGACAAGTTAAAACAACAAAGGCCCTCAAAATCAGAACAATCGTGTCCATGTTTAAGCAAAAGATAATCAATGGCCGCTCGATTTTGCAAGATAGCCCTTCGTTCACCCTGGGCGTCTAATAGCATGTCAGACAGGACTGTAGAAGTATGATTGATGGATTTTACCATCCAGCAGGCCATTTTCCCAATAGATTTGGCATTATAAACTGCCAAAGCAGGAACACCAACAATTGAAACAGCCAGGCTAAGGTATTCAGACTTGGAATATAAATGCAAAGATGAGTCACAATCCTCCTGTTACCTCACTGTATCTCGAATCACACGAGAGTTGGCATTCGGATGTGATGAGAACATGAGCAAGCTCAGTCTAGTAATGGCACAAGGGCCTCCAGAAATATTTGCGGGTATATATGGCCAGGAAGTATTACCACATGAGAAAAGCCATCCGGCAGGTAGTAACATCGTGCGATAGTGACTGGGGGTGACTACCATACTCTTGCAAGTCATGTTATTCTGAACAGAAGTACATGTTTTCGGTGTCCTTTGAAGGCACAAAGTCCGTTCATGAGCGGTGAATGAAGTGGCACCTTTCAATCTTAAACGCATACATTCAGAAATCGCACTAGGATCACAAGTAAGGAAAAAACATAAATCGCCCTGTGTGATATTATAGGTAAGTATTTGGGACTGGATGGGGGGTATCGGGTCTGACAGTACAGTACACAAGGGGCAATACTCATGGGCAGCGAAATCGCCCAGAAGAACATTGGGGCGAGCATTTGAGATATTAAAAATATGAGTCAAAGTCTCCAATGAAGCAGGGACAGCAACTAAACAAGTTGCCAAAATATCCGTCACCGATCTCATCGGTGTCAAGCAGAAATGAGGGGTTTTAGTCACTTGCTTGGCCAGTGTAATCCAAAAGTTCGGCGACGAATCCCACGCAGCGAAGGAACGCGACACTCGGGTTCTCAACTCAGCCCGGGTTGATGGGATCCCTCCTCTCTCGTCGTACCAGCCCAAAAGGAGTCCAACGCCGACACATCCTGCAGCAACAGTCCAAAGAATGATCTGAAAGAGAATCAAATACAGGCATTATTCATTCTCGTAAGTAACATTTGTCAGCCGGGACTGCTTCCCAGCTATCTTTCCCTGGTCTCATAACTAAAATGGTGTTATCTTGACCGGTTGCAATCACTTCTGCTTGTTCAGGGGGATTCTTAGGCGACTGCACCCAAACTCTGGCCCCAGGATTATCTGTGGAGCCAAAACCTTTCTGGCCTCGTACAGTTAGCAACGTTGGGGCAGTGCCTTTTGTCATCTCACCACTGAAGACAGGCATTATTAGCAATTGAGCCACTCGGTCAGTTTTATGTATCAGTAAGTCAACCTCACTGCTATTCAGCAGGAGCACCTTAATCTCTCCCTGATAATCACTATCAATGATTCCTCCAAGCACCTGAATGCCTTTTACAGCCAGCCCAGATCTAGGGGCGATTAATCCGAAATTTCCAGTTGGTATATGAACACCAACACCGGTTTCAATGATGACTCGATCTTTAGCTTTTATAATGGTGTCATCCATGGCATGCAAGTCTAAACCTGCCGACCCTGGGGTCGCTCTACATGGAGCCAAAGCTCCGGGAGTAATCTCCCAGTACATCACAGTTTCTCTGATCTCATTGGGCTTAGCATCAACATTCGGAGGAAACAAACGCATAAGTGGGGATTCAGCATTTAGAAAAGGACGGTTATTCAAAATCAATAGCGCTTGAGGCAAAAAATCTCGCCAATTCTTATACTTGTCATCTGTTAATTTGCGCAATTGGTCTTTCAGCAGGCCATTCAACCTCTCCACAAGACCCGAGGCCTGTGGATAATATGGTATATGAAACACCCATTCAATATTGTTTTCCACACAGAATTCCTGTACCAATCTTCCACGAAAATGGGATGCATTATCAGATTGAATTTGGAATGGCACACCATAATACATCATAATCAATTCCAATGTTTTAATAGTATTCAATTGGGTAGCTTGCTTACAGGGAAGGGCCACCAACAGGCCACTGTATGTATCAACAATGGTGCAAACATATTGACAATTCCTACTCATAGGAAGTGGACCAATGTAATCAATCTGCCAAATTTGAGCGGGCAATTTCCCGCGATGTAAATGACCTTTAACAATTTGGGGCACTTTGCGCTGCCTGATATGCTGACAAATGGGACAATGTAGAATAACATTTTTAATTAAATCTAGGGGAATATAAATTTCTCGATCAGCAGCCCACCTGCTAGTGGCTTTCTCTCCAAAGTGTCCTGCTTTCTGGTGGGCCCATTTCGCCAATCCCGCAATATCAGAATCTTGCGTGTCCACCACTGCCTCAGCAATTTTAGATTTCTCATCTGCAATATTATGAAAGAATTTGTCAAGAGAGTCTATCGGGGTATGAGCATCCACATGGAAGATTGTAACAGTACTCTGTGGGAGCATTTCCCAAATCTCCTGCCATAATTATTTTCCCCACAGTTCTTTTGAATGGATTTTCCAACTATGGGAATGCAAGTCGGTAACCAAACTGCCAGTCGATTGGCAGTAGACCAAGAATCGGTAAAAATATGACATGTGCCAGGTAACTCTTGTTTCAGAACTTGATAAACAGCATAGAGTTCAGCAAATTGACTGCTCTTACCCTCACCAGTTGTACTCAGCAATTTTTGTGTGATCGGATTATAGGACACTGCCTTCCAATGCCGTTTTGTCCCTATGAACCTTGCTGAACCATCCGTAAACCAGACATGGTTTCTGTCCTCTGCGGACAAATCATCAAAAGGTTTACCCCACTTAACAGGAGACTCCTGTACTAAAGGTACGGAACATTCACTCTCAGTCTCAGTTGATGGCGCCCGTGCCACCTGCTCATGCAAAGATGCAACTCCTTTTTGTCCCACACGTGCCCTGTCTTGTATATACCATTTCCATTTAATCACACTCGCCTCTTGAGCGTGTCCAATTCGGTGAGTTTTCGGCGAACTCATAACCCACTGCATGATAGGAATCTCAGGTCGCAAAACTATATCATGTCCCAAAGTCAATTGCTCGGTATCCACCAGAGCCCAATAACATGCAAGTAACTGTTTCTCAAAAGGTCTATAACGCTCACCAGCATCAGGTAACTTTTTGGTCCAGAAACCTAACGGTACTCTACTCCTGCCTTGTTTCTGCCACAAACTCCAATTCGCATAAAGGCCTTGTACAGACACATTCAAATCCACCTCACCATCACATACAGGCCATAAATCCAGAGCATGCTGAATTGCTTCTTTTGCCAAACTGAACGCATCTTGCTGTGGTTTCCCCCATTCAAATGCATTCTTTTTACGAGTGACCTGGTACAAAGGGGCCAATATTTGACTTAAATGAGGAATATGCTGGCGCCAAAAGCCAAATAAACCAATGAAGCTTTGGGCTTCTTTCCTATTCCTCGGAACTGCAAAATCAAGAATTTTCTGTTTAACCTGAGGGATCACTTCTCGGTGCCCTTCATGCCAATTAATACCCAAAAATTTCACAGCCTGGGACGGACCTTGTAATTTATCCGGGTTGATTTCCCAACCTTTCTCACGCAAGCACTCAATGACTCTATCCAATTGGGTCTGAACTTCCTCTTGTGATTCGCCTTGGATCAAAATATCATCAATATAGTGACATATCTGAATTTGCGGATGAACCGGTACCTCAGCCAGATGCTCTGCCACCAGCCGGTGACATATCGTAGGACTATGCACATAGCCCTGGGGAAGACTTCTAAACGTCATCTGACGCCCGTTCCACGTAAAACTGAATTGTTCCTGACACTCAGGGGCAATCGGAATCGAAAAGAAAGCATTAGCAATATCAATGGACGCATACCATGTACCTGGATGTTTTTGTATTCTTTCAATTAGGGTAATAACATCCGGTACTGCAACAGTCAAAGAGGGTGTGTGTCTATTCAATTCTCGATAATCAACAGTCATGCGCCAAGAATTATCACTCTTACGTACAGGCCAAACAGGATTATTCCAAGCAGAAGTAACTGGGGTTATAACTCCTGCATCCACCAACTCCTGAATAGTGGTACTAATCTCTTCATGACCACCTGGAATACGATACTGCTTCTGACGAACCACTTTTGTCGCCTGGGGAACTTTTATGGGGGGCATTCCTAAACGACCAACCCGTACAGGCCTGGACGATATATAATGTTTAATTCCAAATTGGTAACATCCATCATCTAAGTGCAAAGTCATTCCTTTCAAAATATCAATTCCAATTATGAATTCTAAGAGTGGCACCACTAATACAGAGTATTCTTTTCTAGGAATTCTACCTATTCTCATTTCAAGTAAAGTTTGAACTGCGGGAGTTTCCTTTCCACCTAATCCGGTAATTGTAAAAGGCTGACCTTTAAACTTCTTTGATTTTCCATGAATAAGAGTGGCCTCCGCTCCTGTATCTACCAATGCTTGGGCCCTTTGGATATTACGATGTCTCCAATAAATATCAATATCTACATAGGGTCTATTATCTCTGTGAGCCCATCTGTGTACTTGAGCTTGACCTATTTCCTAGTCCTTTTTACTGTGTTCTGTGTACCAGGATAAATCAGGATAAAGACTCTCACGTTTCCCAGGTATCGATACCTCCTGTTCATATCCATCTCCATTACGAAATGGATTACTGTTCCCTGCATTGTACTGCAGGTTTCGATCGGCCAATATGTGTCGATCCTCTCTCCTTCTCAACTCAGGGGATTGATCCCTATCATCTCTACGTCTGCTGTTAACATAATCATCTCTCCCCCTCTCTCTTTCCCCCTCTCTCTCCCTGTCTCTCTCACGACGGGGGGACAAATCACGCACATAACGTCGATCATCACGACGATCAGAGCGCCCACGGCGGTCGTCATCACCGCTACCGTCAGAAAAACCACGATCACACTCAGTCGTCCGAAGACGCCGGGCACCCTCCTTTCGATCCAAGCCACGTTTGCGAAACATTTCCCACAAACGAGAAGTAGTCTCACCATCAATGTCCTCCTTCCGCACACCATCGGCCATAAGACCAAAAAACATATCACGTCTAGTAAGTTTATTGTCACCAGGAGTACGAGTGTCAGGCCGGGACTGCCGTTCAGGTTTAAACCACTCACCCAACTCACCGAGTTGGCGTACCGATTCCAGCACCACAGATAACATGTTACCAGTCTGATTAATCAATAAAGTCATCATGACCTGCTTATAAGCAACAGGGGAAGAACGAATAATACGATTCCGCACAGAAGATGTCAAGAAACCATCAAGCAACCTGTCAGCAGTATTAAGAAAAATTGCCGTTTTCATCACCTCCTCTTTGAGACGTTGCGCAGCATCGCGCAAAGTATACCACGGTTTGTCATTCAGAGGCCAGTCAGACTCAGTAGGATATTTTTGATTACAACCCTCAGTCGCCAATTGAAGCAAAGAAATTTGACCACCAGCATTAAAGTTACGAAAATGATCCTGTACAGTAGAATCCGAACTCAAGGAACAAAACTTCAAACAATCACCAGCATCCAGCATAATGCCAGCAGCGCCCAGTTCATAAAGGCGCACCATCCATGTGAGTAAGGGCTCACCAGCTCGCTGCCGAAATCGCTGCAAAATATCACTAATTTCTTGTTGAGTAAAATCCTCCAAAGAGTCTAAAGCAATACCATTCGGAGCACCAGGAGCCTGCTGCACTTTCCGCCGAAAAACTGGATGCACCGAGACCGCGGGACGAGCATCACAAGGAGCTCGACCAGTACACGTAGAGGAACAATCAGTGGAAGAAGCATCGACCCCGCTCGAAGGACGAGCGCGATCACGGGGTGCACCATCAGAGGCGCAAGAAGCAGATTTACAAGCACGGCCGGAGCGAGAGGACTCGCGCTTGGCAGACTCCTCACCCGAGGAAGGAGAATCACTCGAGTTCCAGATATTACCATCCCATTCATCAGGATTCCAATCCAGTCCGGCTTTCGCCACGACCAGACGCACCTTTCGCGTCGAAACCCGACCACGCCGATTCTTGTATTTATAACGAGCAATTCGCACAGCCGCCCTCTCGGCAATAGTTTGGTACGTCTCAAGTTTATCAGCAAGCAACTTATTTTGACACCGCAACAAAGTATGAGCATTCTGAATCTCAACAAAGTTCGATTCCAAATCCTTATGCAAGTTCTGTAACTTCAACAACCTCTCATGCAGAATTCGGTACGCAGACAGAACAATCCAACCTCTGCGTCCCAAAACGGGAAGCTCATCACCCTTAGATACCGGCGCCTTCTGTAAACAAGCAATCACATTAGCCGGCTCCGCCAGCTCCAAAAAAGAATTCCAATTCTCACTCAAACCAGTAGAATCAGCCCACTCACGGGCTAAGGCTTCATAAGGCGTTGAATCCCAGCCGGGAATATCAACGGGCAACTTAAAAGTAGATTTCGACTTTCTAGAAAACATCTTTGAAAAGAAAGAAAAAGAGAAAAAGAAAAAGAAGAAAGAGAAAAGAAAATAACAAACAATTATATACAAATAAAATACAAACGAAACCACGCACACGCCGAAAGCAAACAGGATACAACCACAACGCACACAGGTTTCGTAAACGGTTCGTGACGCCAAATGTTCTGCTTGGGTTTTCGGATCAGATAGAACCCGCTCATCAGAGCCTCACTAACCCAGCCAGAACGTTACCCCCTCCCTAGAACCTATTTACAATCCTGCAACCACATATATCTATCACCTAAGGACAGGGGATTCCTACTATGCATACCAAGACCTCTTATAATCGGCGGCCTCGCGATCCCATACGGATCCAGACCTCTCTGCCCATACGACAGTATCACAAGTGGCGGCCTCGCGGTCCCATACGAACCCAGACCTCTCTACCCAGACGGCAGTCTCAGCACAGTCGGCGGCCTCGCGATCCCATACGGATCCAGACCTCTCTGCCCATACGACAGTATCACAAGTGGCGGCCTCGCGGTCCCATACGAACCCAGACCTCTCTACCCAGACGGCAGTCTCAGCACAATCGGCGGCCTCGCGATCCCCTACGAATCCAGACCTCTCTGCCCATACGACAGTATCACAAGTGGCGGCCTCGCGGTCCCATACGAACCCAGACCTCTCTGCCCATACGACAGTATCACAAGTGGCGGCCTCGCGGTCCCATACGAACCCAGACCTCTCTACCCAGACGGCAGTCTCAGCACAATCGGCGGCCTCGCGATCCCCTACGAATCCAGACCTCTCTGCCCATACGACAGTATCACAAGTGGCGGCCTCGCGGTCCCATACGAACCCAGACCTCTCTACCCAGACGGCAGTCTCAGCACAGTCGGCGGCCTCGCGATCCCATACGGATCCAGACCTCTCTACCTAGACAGCAGTCTCATACGACAGTTCATCCTATGATCACCATAACATACAAAAAGGGAATCAGTCTCACTATTCATCAGATCACACAAGGATTGCCAGTTCGAGCATAGCCTGTTCTCAGGTTCGAGGGGCTCCTCTTTCCCTTATTCAGTTACCACTTACCTGATCAGGGTTAACATCTGTTCATGTAGCCGCAGCTGACTAGAAGAATAGGCTACCCTCTTATACAAGAACACGCAGCACATGTTGGTTCACTACAAACTGGATACTTTATTACTCATTACGTACACAATCACATAACATTACGATATAACACATAACCTGCAAAGAAAAGTGAAAGATTAAGTTGTACACTCTAATAAGAAAGGGTCGACATCACCTTAGTAGTATGTAGCCTGCACTCAGTGGTCATCTAGGTTCCCTTCTCGTCTGTGCCTCGGCTCGCCTGGAATCACCCTTCTCCGAGTCACTGGGACCTCTTCCTTATCGGCTACTCTCTCCTCTCTGGCTATTCTGCTAGGAAAGCATCTGTCTCTCGGTTCTTCTTCACCTTCAAGATGGCGTCTGTCTTCCCTGGAATAAGTAGTAGCTTTACTGCTAACGGCTAGATGCCGCCTACGGACTGAACATGTAACTGCCTCCGACTTTCACTAATATAGAGGTGCGTTTCCTCATGGAAAATTCCGGCCCGTAACCTGCCGCCCACCAAATTCTTGTACCTCCCCGTACCAAGGACACGTTCCCAGCCGGCCGGCCTGATGTAGTGTCTTCGGCATGAAGAAAAATACAATCCTTCGATAAGGGCCGGCCTGAACCGGTTCTCTCCAAGCGAATAACACCTCATAACTAAAACATTACGTTTGACCTAGAAGCATCCCAAGCTGCCGGAGCAGAAAGAAAGATGGAGTCTCTCCCGTTTGAGGCCACCAGGCCTGAATTCAGCACAGCTCTGTGAAATACCCTCACTATAGGACAGGTTATCCCTAATACTAACGAATCTATCCCCTAGGCTATGTGTGCAAGCCCTGATCTATGGGGAAGAGCACAGAATCATGTCGAAGTGCCTAGTAAATAGGCTCCATTCACTACTCTAACCCTTAGACTTGAATGATAAGAGACTGAAGTCACATTACATTATTGTTCCTCACAAGAAGGCCGGGAAAATCGAGCAGAACATTATATTAGCTGTAATTAGCTGTGTGTGTGTGTGTTCGAATGCAGCACTTTAAATCAAAGAAAGCCACCGACCCAGGCCTAAGAAATTATTGCCTACATAGATTCAGTACTCAATCCCAAGGCGCAATAAATGTGCCTCTGTGCTGTAATCCTTCTATTTCTCCATAAAGTATATGTATTGTATTAGTTCTTTGTAGTAGCAATTTGTCATGCATGAATAACTATCAAGTTAAAAACATAAATTTCAAAATCCGTCCACTGTGACAGAGCGAGATAGTAATATGGCGAGTAATCCTGCGTAACCATTTCAAAAGTAATTGACAACTAGCACAGGGGAAAATAGCGAACGTGGCAAAACATGGCCACCTTATGCAGTAGCGGTGCGTCCATTAGGGCGTTGGGGCGTAGCCCCCCTGCCCGCAGCGTCGCCCGCAGCGTCGGCGTCTTTGAACTTAAGTAAACTGAATCAGTTTACTTAAGTTCAAAGAAGCAGAGGGAGAACTGACAATCATGTCAGTCAGCATGACGTCGGACCGCCCACCCCCTTCAGAGTCTGAAAGGGGTGGACGGTCCGGCATCATGTTGACTGACATGATTGTCAGACGGACCAGGCAGGGGCAACAGGCAGCAGAACAAGTGCGCATGATTGGGGAAGCTGAGCGAATTTTCGCTCCGTGCCCAGTCATGCGCACTAGTGTCTGCTCTGGCTGGCGCATGCCCATTAGGAGACCTGGGGTTGAGCAAAGGCTAAAACCTCGGTCTCCTAATGGACAGGCGGGCGAGCAAGAACCGTGCCCTAAGCTAATCCTGGCGCTGCTGGATTGGCTGAGAGCCTGAGAGGGGCTGTAGGCGCCAACGGACGGACCCGAGGCGGCGCGGACGTGCTCAGGACCTCAGGTAGGAGAAGGATTTTTTAAAATTCATTTTAACACTCCCCCCTGGCCCCCACCCTCGCATGACATCCCCCCCCCGCGAGCCACGACTGACACGGAGCACAGAGTAAACAAATTTATCCAGACCCTGGGGTCAGAGACTGCAACATAGGTAGGCCAGCGGGCAATGCCAGGAGATGGAAACCTTGTTCCGTTTGTCCCACGGGCTAGCAGGGCCGAGTCAAACACAAAGGTGCCACAGTTCAGATGGGCAAAGATGAGAAGAGACAGTAATGGGGTGCCACAGGAGTAAAGCACGGGTAATTGGAGAACGGATGAGATCACGAGAGACGAGAAGATATCTCGGGTGTAGAGTGGGCACTAGAATAACTGTTTCCAGGGTAAATGTCCTCGGGTGGGGGCGCTAAAAAGAGGGTATCGTCTGGTACTGGCATAAACGGACGTACGCATACAATATTGTTTCTGGCGGCTAGGCCAGGTAGTTGTAGTCCAAGGACTGATGCCACATGGAGGACTAGGCTGTAGCTTATGATCAAGTATTTGAGACGTATAACATTTCACCTCTTGCAGCATCGGACGCTGAAACCAGGATATGCCGCGAGATTGTGTCGCAGTTGTTGTATATGGGAAATGGGAGTCCATTCAGACCCCCACCCTGTTTCTGTCTGAATGTACCTTGCGTTTTGAATGCAGACCCCGGTCTCCTGTCTGGGCTGAGCCTGCAGTAACACCTCTGCCTGACCCTTGTGTGTCATTCCCTGCTAGGTGGGTGCACACACTTTGCTCCTGCACGGTGAATCCTCACTGTGTCAAAAGCCTTTTACATGCGCTAAACAAAGTCCTTTAACGTTCACCTCCAATGGCTGTGAGCAGCCCTGTAACATTTTCACAGACTTTGGCAATCAGCGTATACTAAGTGTTTTAAATAACATGCGCGCGGTGGGAGCAAAGCCTATTTGCATGCTTTATGCTCTGTGTTTTGCCTGAATCTGTAGCTCGGTCCTAAAACACACCTAGTTGTTGTCGAAAATGGAGGTTATGCTAAGGTAAATGACCGTAGTAACCATTGTTGTAGCAGGGCCGGAAGTCCTAAGGTGCCAATTAAACCCTGTCTATTGTTGTATTTTTTTACTAATCTAACTGCTATAACGGTGGGAGGGGTGGTATTTTCCTTGCCTGCACCGTGTCCCCTGGCATCTCTGCTATGCTTTTGCTGGACTTTTTACATGCTACGTTTTAAAATAATCTTTATGTCGGTAAATGGTCTGAAGAAATCTGTGGGTTAAATACCTACACTGATAATGGTTAAAACTTGTAAAGACCAACAGAATCTACTCAATCCTTCATCATTTCGTGGTAGATAGTCTGAATACTATTTGTTTACATAATAATACCAGTTATTTGGTGCATAATCACATTTCAGGTTGTGGTATTCATTACCATCCTTAAATGTTTGGTACGAAAGATGAATTGATCTTGAAATCTCAGAGAGCGGACATGGGGCTTCCTTATGTAAATGCCAAATAGCTAAAAAGATGCAGCAACGGTTCCTGCATTCGGGCGTTGAGCCTTCTTGTTTTCTCTAATTTGTAGGAAAATGCCCCATTTGCCCCCTCTTTTTTAAAAAAAATTCAGAGGGAGAACCCCTCCGAACCATCCTTATGGGGGTTGAGGTCACTCGCTACGCTCGCACGCCACCAGGCACTCATCCAGAACTTTTACGCCCTACCACTTAGAAATGTCAGCAGCAGCCCCTGCTTATATGCAGTGTATGGGTTCACCTAATAAAAACCACCGCTACAGTCGGTTTTCTTTATGCATTAATACCTGGAGATGGCATATGGCTCATTTTACATTCTTGCCTTTGATGCCTGGGAACTAATTATCTAGCACCACCCTGTCCGAGATGCTTCTGGTGCTGCGATGAAATGTTCTCTGTGAGGTGCACTGTTTGCTGTGAGCAGCCATTGGCCATGGACTGAGAGCGTGCACGCGGGCGAGTGGAGATTACCGGCTCACCATGCACAGTTAGCTGCGGCTCCCTCATGCCCTACTGAACGTCAGCTACGTTTTAATGCCTCAAATACAAATCACTTCCTTGTTATGGCGTTTCATAAAATAAGTGTAGATATTAAGACTATGTAACGCTACCCAGCTTACAAACCACATAATGATGACAGGCTGAGTTGGCCTTGTTGAAAATTTGAGCCCGTGATCTGCAGATCACAGGAAGTGTTGGGGCTTAATTTTCACTCACTGAGCCGTATTGCCGTCAATTAGTTCAACATAATCTCCACCACACTCTCACATAAAGCAGTAGGAACATGAGAGAAACTTATTTACAATGTTGGCATGCGGTATACAGCATACAAGTCAATGTGTAATGTTTATATTTTGTTATCTTTCCCTGGCTGCACGCATTTAGCGAATGGAAGCATGTGCAATGCCGATTTGCACACACTCACTCTAGAGCATTATTGTTAGAAATGATGGTCTCGTGTTGGCAGAGGTTTGCACCCTGTCCAAGTAGGGACCCTTATTGTAGTCAGGGTAAGGGAGTCACATAGCTAATAAGCCCTGCTCACCCCCTTGGTAGCTTGGCATGAGCAGTCAGGCTTATCTCAGAGGTAATGTGTAAGCATTTGTACAAACACACACAGTAACACAGTGAAAACACTACAAAATGAGCCCACACCAGTTAAGAAAAATAACCAATATTTACCTGAAGAAAACCAGACCAAATCAACAAACATCCAACACACACAAGTAAAGATATAACATTCAAAAGGTTAAAACAGTTCAGTTCATAGGAATCTATGGATGCTTCACTTTTAGAAAAAAGTACCTAGGATGCGTTAATATCAAAGACAAAAATAGGCAAAGGGGATGTGAGGCGCAGGATAAGCAAAGCAATATGTTGGTTACTTACAGCCAGGGGAAGTTATGCGCTGGTTCCTCACTGTGAGGGATGGTGATGCATCGATCTCTGGACATAAGACCTTGGTTCCTTACTGCTGGGCAACGTCGATGAAGAATTCGGTGCCAAGGGACGATGCGTCCATAATACAGACGCAATGTGTCGATGTGGCAGCGGAGCAGGCGCTGCGTCGATTTCACAGCTGTGAAGCAGGCGATGAGTCAAATTCTTGGGCCGCACAGCAAGGGTTGTTCGGAGTCGGAGAGGGTGCCACAGATGTCAGTGACACAGTGCTCGGGGCTTGGGCTGTGATGATTTTCCAGGCGCACTGCAGGCGCTGCTTCAATTCTTCGGTCACACAGCGGCAATGCATTTATTTCTTAGCTGCACAGCGGTGCTGAGTCAGAAGAATGGGCACTGCATGGATTTTATTCTTAGGTTTACCAGATTCTACCTCCAAGAGCCCAGGAACTGGATTTGGCTCCACTTGGCAAGCCAGGGCTCTCAGCAGAAGAGCTTAGGCATTGGTAGGTGATGTCTTTGATGGCCCTGAGACTTCCTAAAAGGAAGTAAGCATGCACAAGCCCTAGTAGAACCTTGAAAGTAGGATGTAGAAAGCAAAGTCCAGCCCTTTCAGTACCAGAACAGAAGCAGCAGGCCAGCAAACCAAAGAAACCGGCAGAATGGCAGTCCCTCCTACAGCATCCAGCTCTTCTTCCTGGCAGAATATCCTTTAATCCAGAAGTGTTCTGAAATTATGGTGTCACAGCTCCAGCACTCATACCACTTTCTGCCTTTGAAATAGGCAAACTTCAACCGAAAGTCTCTGCAGTGTAAAAGACCCTACCTTTCCCTGACCTGGCTCCAGACACAATCCAGGGGGGTGGAGACAGCTTTCTATGAAGACAGGCACAGCCCTATTCAGGTGTTAGTGACAACTCCTAATACCACTTTAGCTCAGGAAGGCTTATCAGCCTGGTGATGGCCCATCAGGATATGCAAGGCACACCTCAGCCCCTTTATGTTACTGTCTAGTAAAGCAAAAAAATGCATAGGCATTCTAAAAGTGGCATTTTCAAACACCCAATTTAAAAACGAACTTCACCAAAAGATGTATTTTTAAATTGTGAGTTCAAAGACCCCAAACTGCAAATCTCTATCAGTTGGCAATTGGAAGTTACACTTGTAAGATGTTACAAGGCAGCTCCAATGATAAACTATGGGTGAGATGGTCTTTGCAATAGTGAAAAACAAAATTAGCACAATTTCACTTTCAGGATATCCAAAACACACCAGTGCACGTCCTACCTTTCACATACACTGCACCCTGCCCTTGGGCCTACCTTAGGGGTGCCTTACATGCAGTAAAATGGGAGGTTTGGGCCTGGCAAGTAGTTGTGCTTGCCAGGTAGACATGGCAGTTCAGAAATGCCCATACAGACACTGCAGTGGCAGATCTGAGACATGTCTACAGGACTACTCATTTGGGTGGCACAATCAGAGCTGCATGCTCACTAGTAGCAACACTAGTAGCAACTGATTTACAGGCTGTGTGCACACCTGGTGCACCTTACTTGGGACTTACTAGTAAATTAAATATGCCAATCATGGATAAACCAATTACAGATACATTTAACACAGGGAGCACTTGCACTTTAGCACTTGTCAGCAGTGGTAGTGTGCCCAGAGGTCGAAAACTAGCAAAAACGAAATGCAGCACACAGTCACAAACAGGAGGTTATAAGCAAAAAAAAGATCAGGGAGAACCACGCCAAAGATGCCAGGTCTAACAAGTAGGAACATGCGAGAACCTAGTCTGAAATGTTGGCGTGCTGTATACAGCTTACAAGTCAATGTATAATGCTAGGTATGGATGCTAATGTCCAAAAACAATACAGAGACTTCATATATACTGCAATTGGAATATCATGATTTTGTATTGCACATTGTTGCACTGCTTTAGTACTTATTATTAATCAAATACGCAAAACCTAATGTATTTAACAATGCTTGTCCTAAATTTATCATTTAGGATGCTGCTAGAGACAAGATTAAACGGATGCTTAGCTATTTGTTTTAGTTATTCAATATCTGAATTTAGACTGTCTTTGAGTTTGCCATTGATAAGAAAAAACATGTTTGGCGACAATTGCATTTTTCAAGAAAGAACTGACAAATTAAGATAATCTACTGAGTTTGTTGGACAGTTGAATGATGAGAGGAAGTAGGAACTATTATTAACTAAGAAAATCAGAAATTATAACTTACGTACATGTAATTATAGATTGTCCTGTTTATATTAGTTAACAAATTATTGCTCCGATTAGTAACAATGACAAAATTAACCCCTTCCATGCGGGGCGGATTCCCCCGCTGTGCTGAGCGCTGCTTGCGCGGGCGTGGTCATGACGGAACGGTTCCGTCATGAGCACAGGACAACCGACGCTCATGACGGAACCGTTCCGTCATGAGCGCCGAAGGGGTTAATAAGAGTTGGATTATTATGAATATCCCATGAGTATTGTTAAATCATGTTTTTTGTGTTCTTCTTATCTTTACTATTTCCTCCATGCTTTTTTTATAGACTTCTGTTTGTAATTCACATGACAAAAGAATGTCCACTGTGCTATAGATGTGTATATACCTCTCTCCTGATGATGGTGGATTCGGTAATTGAAGAAGTCTATCTAAATGTGTGTTGATGTTCTTAAACTGTCCATTGTTGCCCAACTTCAGAGGAGAATGGCGATTCTCCAATTAACATATAGAGAGAACCTTGCTTTCATTAAAGACAATGGAGGCTACCATTATGCAATAACCTTTAATATTGCCCCAACACGCAGCCCTGTAAAGAACATGTATTACATCATAAATAAAGACATTCCTTTAAGAACTTTGAAAAGCAACATAAAGTCATGGTAACTATGCATCAGCATCTTAAGGCTGCGACAAAAAAGTTAATCCCATTAGTCTTATTCTGTAGTATTTTGGGTAACTCCATTTGATAAGAATAGAGGTTTCACAGTGATGAGTTCTCTGCAAAAAACAGAAGTGAAAAAAAGGGTGATACCACCTTATAAGAAAATAGGGTTAAGTCATCAGAACAAGCTCGTTAACAAGAGTAATACAAGAAAAAAACTTGTGCAAAGGTAAAAAAGTCATGCATAGTAGCCAAGTTTAAACTCAGATAAAATCGAGATGTAACGAATGTAGGTATACCTCTATAGCAATTACAGGAGCCTCCACGGGTTCCAAATCCCCTTCCAGGCACCAACTAGACCATTTTCTCCATACACCTGTGTATCTTCTCCTTGTTTCTGGTGCCCACGACTCATCTAATAGGCTTTTAGCCTCTCCTGAAAGACCTGAGTATCTGCTTGATCTCCTGAAATCCTCCAAACATGAAGGTTCGTGTTTCCTTCTTGTAAAAGAGGATGTTCTTCCCCTTCCTTTCCTAAAAGATGGTCTAAGCTCGCGGAATTAAGCGAGAAATATCTACTGCTAATTCAATAACCCCCGGGAACCATACTTGTGTATTTCAAAAAGGAGTTATAAGTACGATATTGCATTTCTCTCTCTGTACTGTCAGTAACACTCTCTGGATTAGTGCAAATGACAAGTAAGCTTGCTGGCAAACATGTCCACCTTAAACGGCCCCCAAAGATACCGGATTGTTTTGTGAAGACTCATGGGTTCAGTTTCCAATCGCTTGAGTCCCTTAGGAACCTCGAGTTCCAATCTGCCCTTTTGTTTTGGTGTCCAGTAAGAAATTATGCTCTCAGCTAAATTTTCTGGCTCCAACAAAAGTACCACATTTTCATGGCCATGTCTGCAAGTACTTTTGACCTGGCACACTCTAGGCGATTGATATATGACACAGCTGTAAAGTTGTCTAGTCTTATTAGGGCTACACTGTTCCTTACAGTGGACTTGAAGCTCATCAGGGCCTTCATGCCTGCCATCATCTCTAGACAATTTATGAGAAGTGGAAGCTCCTCCTGAGACCACTTCCCTCCTGTCACTACCTTGTGCAGTTTCGCACCCTATCCCAGGATGCCTGTGTCTGACTCCACTGTGTAATCTGGAACATTCCCAAAGACTGCCTTTCCATTCCAACTGTCCAGGTTGTTCCACTACCACAGGAGGTCTTCTTGTGCCTCCTGTGACAGCAGAATCGTGTCTGTATACCATAGACCTTTCTTCAAACCCAAGGATTTTAGTCTCAGGAGGGCCCTGTTGTGCAATGGGCCTGAGGAAACTGCCTGAATGGAAGAGGACAGAAGGCCAACTACCCTTGCTAGAGCTCTTAGACTTAGCACATCCTTCGATAAGACATAAGCTACTTATTTCTTTATCTTGGACATCTTTTTTAGGAGTCATTTTAGTTGGCTCGTGGTGGTATTCACCTGAAACCCTAAAAATTCTAGGTTGTGTTTAGGGGTTGTTACAGATTTCACAGTATTGATAATGGATCCTAATCATTCCAAGAGGTCTATTGCCCTCAGTGACATCAGTAACATATTGTCTAGGTAAATCAGTAATCGTACACACTTTTTCCTTAGGAAGGAAACTACAGGTCTTAGACCCTTGGTGAAACACCAAGGGGCTGATGATTGACCAAAGGGAAGGTAACAAAATTGTGAAATATGCATCCTTGAGATCCAATTTCACTAGCCAATCCTTTTCTTGTAAAATGTCCCTTAGAAGATGGATATCCTCCATCTTGAAGTGTCTGTAGACTAGGAAAGTATTTAGTTGTTTAAAATTTATCCCGGAGCTCCAGCCCTAGTCTTTTTTTCTTTACTAAAAAGACTGTACTCACGTCATGATTCTGCTGAGTCAACGTTACATTAATGTATAATGATTATTCATGACGTAAAACAAACAGCAAACAGTATTCACATTATGTGGATGACGACAAACTTGGATCTGTAAAAGCATCTTTTGAGTTCATTTATTGTATTCTTTTATTTTTCCTTTGTTTATGCCAATGCTTATTTGCAGACTATTAATCTACACAATGCCAAGGTTATTCTCCCTCCGCATGTCAAGACTTTTGTCCTTGCTCAGCTCCGGTAGTTTGCCCTACGAGCTGCCATCTGGAAGCTTCCTGAGCCCTTTAAATACTGACCGCGTCCTGTTCTCATTGCGGGTTACTGAGAACACTGAGCGCGAGCAGCAGTTGATCTCCGGTTGTCCTGTGACAATTTCAGATGACGCCTTGCAGGTTCAGACGACACCTTGCAGGTTCTTGTTCCTCCGTTTGGGTGAAAGCAGGCAGGATCGTTTCATGCTTATTTTAGGATTCACGTGAAGGCAACGTGAAAGCAACGAAGGGCTGATTCTTTTGTTACTTTCCTTTGATGGCACAAGTAAGAGCGATCTTTTGGGAATTGGCATATTTCACTTTGTCGCTTTTTTGCAATTAACATAGAAGGTTGGAATTCCTTAGTGGAGCGGCCCCAGGGCATTTTAATGGTCGCAAGAGAAAACAAAATACTTAAGGCAATAAAACATATGCGCTTGGTGAAAGACGCTCGTTTGGCATTAGCGCAATTATGCATAACAGCGCTTAGTGGTATACCAGAAACTCAGTTTAAAAGAGACACTGTGTGTAATGGTCAAGGACTCTTATTCTTGTTGGCATTAGAGTATTTTGGTGGAAAGACTTTGGTAACATTCAAAGACATTGGTTTTTGCGCATCTTTGTGAACAGACATTTGTTTAAAGCACAACACTTGTTTTTCCTCACAAGCCAAAGACTATTGCCAATAATGTGTAATGAATATACATCTTGTTTTAGGGCATAGCTTTTCTGAAAACTTATAAATCATTGATGTCAAAATATATTAATCAGAGTGCTTATTGTTATATATTGTTGGTAAACATAGGAACAGTTACCAATTCTCCTAATAGAAGTTGGAGATCGAACAAAGATTGAAGAACTCAGAGACATTAATAACAACTGTTCCACATGTAAACTGCTTTTCCTTTACAGGTATATTAATTGTGTAAGTTGACCAAGTAATTCATGCAAAGTATAGACTTGTACACACGACCTGCAACAGAAAAACTAATAGAAGACACGTCTCGTTCCAGGTCTCCCTCCCCACAGTACCGTCCCCAAATTCCTTCCATCCCATCTAGCCACTTTGATATTCTGTGCAATTAAGCCAGAGTCAAGGCTGCTGGAAGGTGGGCTTCTTGAGGGTACTGCTCCTGAGGAACCCAAAGGTATTGTACTAGTTCTGACATCACAAACCATTGTTTGGCCCTGAGACTTTGCAAATGGCCCCATTTTGTAACATCTTAATCACCCATGATTCTACCAAAGCTGTTTGATCTTGATCTTAGATCAATTCCCTGGGTTAGCGCTTTTGGAAGGATGTTTGGATGAAATCTATCCTGAACCCTCTGACGGTGTTGAGCACCCAAGAATTGTTTGTTATCAGAGACCAATTTTTCCCTACCTTTGAATGGAAAGGACTAAAAGGGGGTGAAAATCTTACCTTAATGTCCACCTCTTTGGAATCTGCCTCTGCCGCCTCGTGCGTGCGGCCCCTGACCTCTTTGCGGGAAGAAGCTATTATTCCCTCAAATTTGTCTTCCATAACCTCGTTGATTTTATTGATAATAATGTCCAAGTGTCCTTTGATGTCCGAGGCTGACAGCCAGTCCAATTCTGTCAGCCCTTTCGAAAAACCCTATTGCCGAACAAACGCTACTCATGTTGGTCTGAGCCTTGCTAAAGGCTGAAAAGGTCCACACACATTTCCCCAGGATTTTAATGATGTTCTCTCTAAAGAGTAGGCCATTTGGGTCGCTCTTAGTATCTTTGTTGGCCAAATCCCCCAGTTTGGGGTTTATTCTTATTAGTATAGCTCTCCTACATTCATCCGTCAGGCCTGCGTTGGCAGTTCCCAGGAGAGATAGTGCACGTTGGCTCCACCCGCGGAGCAGATCAAAATCTACATGGGTGCCCTTGAGTGAGGCATCTTCTGCCAAGTCCAGTATTCTGGCAAGAGGGACTAGAATATCTAGCACCTTATCTACGCATTGTTTAAGGCAACGCTCAAGACCTTTTCTCAGATCATTTCCAGTTTTAAATAAAAAGGTCATTAATTCAGGGTCTAAGTTTGGTGTCGTCCATGGTTTATTATCTAAGAAGGGCCTATCAAGTTTCATGTTTCCTTTTCAGGGGATTTGCGAATCCAAAACTTAATGAATGTTGATACGTGGTCCATAAGCCACTAGGCTGACCTCTTGGGAGTGTGATGTGGTATGGGTTAAACATATCCACCCATATCGGGTCTTTGATAGCCTTAGAGTTGGATGGCTGGTCCAGATCCTCATCGAGGAGGTCATTATCTAGGGTCTCTCCTCATCCTCAGGATACATATCATAGGAGTAGGCTTCTTTTTCAGTTTGTAAACTGGGGTCTTTTGTGCCATGAAGGTCACTTGATCTTTTTGTGCCGCGATGCACACCTGAACTATTTGCGCCAATAAGACTGCTCTTGCTTGCTGTGCCGCTATGGGTACCAGGGTTTTCTGTAGCACACATGCTACTCAGAGGTTGTTCTCCCTCTTTTGCAGCACACTGGCTACCATGATTGCCAAGAACATTACCCAAATGTTTTTTTTTCAGGGACTTACCTCCTTGTCTGGGTATCTTTCTCTGAAAGGGATATTACATTCTCTTCAGGATTCTCCCTTTTCCTTTTGTTAAAGGCAGCCTCAACTGCCTCCTATAGTGAGGCTTTAAATTCTCTTTCTAAATAATGTATTAGTATACTCTCATTAGGGGTATATTTGTACTCCCCTCTGCCTCATTATTTGGCATTGTTTAGTGAGAGTGAAGGGGATTATTAAGGGTATTGGTAATATTTTAATACTATTCCTCTTTTCTCTCTCTCTTTCTTCCTTTTCTTTTTTTTCTTTGTTAGAATCTTGCTTTACTCAAACAAGAGTCGTAGAAAAACTTCTCAGCCTTTCCGATCGAGATCGATGGTTAATTGCTCGCGCAAGACCTGTTGCCATGGTAGCACATATTATGTTAAAGCAAGGATGTAAGACCCTTTTTTATTTTAGGGTATTGGGCTTTACGTCATTCCCCCTAGTTAGGGGGTGTGCTACTCCATTTTGGAGATGTCTTTTTATCGGCAGAGGCGGGGGTGCATGACAGCTATAGGCCTGCCTCTCGGCTCCGGACGGAAGCCTGGTTTCGGGTACCGACTGGAGGCGAATCGAGTGGCGGGTTCTCGGAAGCTGTTCCAAGGACTGCCATGTGATCTTAGAAGTCCGTATGCAGACACTATGCGGAGAGGGCCAGTCCGAGGGGCACGGCCCGCTTGCTCGTCCCAGAGCGGTGATCGACCAAATCGCAGTAAGTCAACCGCTCCGGTTGTTCCGAACAACGCTTTCACTGCATATTCAGTATATAATTAAATATTATCATACGCTTAAACTTTGACATCAAAAAACACAAACTAATTGCGACCCGACCATAAATTGAAAGGGTAATAACCCGAAAGAAAAACAAATGACATTCACCTACCTTAACAGCCTGCTATGGAAAAAGAGTAATTTGTAAAACCTATTGGTAATAGTTAAACATACGACATTCACCTACCTTGGTAGTCTGTTTTGGAAAAAGAGTTACTAGCAAAAATAAAACTAATTCATGCATAAAGGCACAAACCTCAGAGGCACGGAATGTGTATACTTAATGGTAGAGGTGCAGCAAATAAAAGAGGATGATGCAAAGTTACCATGACGTTATGTTGCTTTTCAAAGTCCTTAAAGGAATGTCTTTATTTATGATGTAATACATGTTCTTTAAAAGGCTGCATGTTGGGGCAGCAATAAAGGTTATTGCATAATGGTAGCCTCCGGTTTTGTAATGAAATTTTAAATAATGTATTATATCGCCTACACAAAGAATATCTTTGTCTCCCAGCAAGGACCATGTTTTTAAATAATGGACTACTGAGGTGATATTTGAATCTGGAGCTATTTTGTACACTAATATGTTTATATAAATGCACCATATCAATTGAGAGTGTATTCACTTAGAGGTTGAGTAAAGGAAAACACTTTTGCATTCCCAGAGTTGACCGAAGTAGTATTTGTTGTTATTAATGTGTGCAGATATTTGACTGTACTAATGCGGGATGAAAAGAACAATTATGTTGATGTAATTCTCATATGAATAGAAGGTACAGAGTTTTTTTCATATGTTTTTGATTATTTAGTGGACACTATTACCCTAACTCTCCCCCTTTTTTATTAATTCTATTGGAGTTCTGTAGTCCATGTTTCTTCCTATATCCTGTTCCAGTATCTTTCGACAGTTTTGAGAGGTACTGTTCCGTTCCAGTGGCGCTCCGAAGGCAAGCCCTTCTGTGCCCATCCACGCCTGGGCCGTGCCCATTGCCACGGACCCTCGATCTCGGACCGTCCACCTCTACGACGCCAACACCCGACATGCTCTCAAGACTGGACGCCACACCTTCTGCTGCCGGGCATCGCCGATGGACACCCAAGGCCCAGTTTCCTGCCGGAACTGCAGCTGCACCTTCATCTGCCACTGCACACCAGCCCCACCCACCACACGACAGACAAAAAACGGCCCCTGCCACCTCAACTGCATTCCTTCACAAACATGCTGTGGAGATCTGGGACCTATTCGACTCCATCAACCCCAACATCGCTGAACTCCACCTCTGCCCCTGAAATCGCCACCGCCATCCCGGACAACTACAAAATCATTCACATGATCCACGCCAACAAACCGGGGGAGGCATCACCATCGCACACATAAGCACCCTCTGCCTCACCACCCATGCGGACAACCTCTCAGCCAACATGGGGCACCTCCACTTCAAGACCAACCTGAACACCACTCTCCGTGGCACCCTCATCTACAGACCCTCCCGGATCCTTCCCACCCTTCGGCGATTCCATCATCAACTTCATCGCACCCCAGGCTCTTGCCTTCGCAGTCTACATCCTCCTCGGCGATCTCAACTTTCACCTGGACGACCTCAACGACAAAAACACCTCGTCCCTGCTGGAGAACCATCGGACTCAAACAACTGGTCACCTCCCCAACCCACTCAGCAGGACACACGCTCGACCCCATCTTCTCCGCCAGCGACATCCCCTTCAGCCACACCGTGGAACTCCAGTGGACCGACCACCGCTGAGTCCACTGACTTTCACCAAACCCAACTTACACCACCACGCCCAACGCAGCCCTCATAGAAGCTGGAACAAGGTCACCGAAGAAAAGCTCACCACCGCCATCCATAAACGCCAACACCGCAGCACGCAAACTCCACCAATGGATCTCCAACTGTGCTGACACTTTGGCTCCCTTGAAGAAAGGCCCAAGCAAGTGACACTCCAAGAAAGCCAGCTGGTTCTCTCTCACCCTTCATGAGTCCAGACGCACCTGTGGATGGCTCGAGAATAGAGGAAGGAGCAGAAAGACCCTGGAAGCCTACAAGATTACTGTCACCGCACGCTACCACCTCATCAGAACAACAAAGAAAGAGGCCCTACAGGGAAGGATCAACGCCAACGCACTCAACAGCAAGGAACTGCTTGCCGTGGTCAAATAATTCACCAAATCCAGCACAGAGACAGTAGACATCCCCCCTCCCAAGATCTCTGCAACAACCTCGGCACCTACTTCCACCGCACGTTCAAGGAGATATACAACAGCTTAAACAGCCTTGATTCCCAAGACACTCCCACCCCACACCACCCGCAACCTTCGCATCCTAAGAAGTCAGGCCCAAACAGACCCTACTCACCTGAACCCCCCTCACAGCAGACAACACTCTCAAGATCATGAAGAGCATCCACTCAGGAGCAACCTCCGGCCCCTGCCCACATAACATCTTCTACAGGGCAGGCACTAACATTGCCTCCAAACTCTGGCGCACCATCAACAGCTCCATTGACTCCGCCACCTTCCTGGAAGTCTGAAGACATGCAGAGATCAACCCCTTGTTGAAGAATCCCTCTGCCGACCAGACGGACCTCAAGAACTTCAGACCCATCTCTCGTCTCCCCTTCCCATCAACGCCCAACTTTCCGAGTTCATCAAAGCGAAACATCCTGGACCTCTCCCAATCCGGGTTCCGAAACAACCACAGCACAGAGGCCACCCTCCTGGCCTCCACAGACGACGTCCACGCCCTCCTTGACTGAGGCAAACCTGCAGCACTCATCATTCTGGACTTCTCGGCCGCCTTCGATACCATCTCTCACCGCACCCTATGCACATCCACAACGCTGGCACTCGCAAAAATGCCCTGGAATGGATCCAATCTTTCCTCATCAGCCGAACAAAGATTAAGACTATCTCAGTTTCTCATGGAACCCACAGATATCAGCTGCGTAGTGCCTCAGGGCTTCTCCCTGAGCCCCATGCTTTTCAACATCTACATGGCCCCGCTCGCAGCAATCGTGAGGAACCACAGATTCAACATTGTCTTCTACACTGATGACACCCAGCTGATTCTCTCCCTCACCAATGAACCCACAGTTGCTAATAACAGCTTTCACGATTGGATGAAGGCTGTCGCCGCCTGGATGAAGAACAGCTGCCTCAAGCTCAATTCAGAGAAGACAGAAGTACTTATCATGGGCTCCACCCCCTCCATCTGGGACGACTCCTGGTGGGCTGCAGCACTTGGAACCTACCCCAAACCCATAGACAATGTGTGGAACATCTGCATCATCCTGGACTCCTCCATCACCATGAGCTGCCAGATCAACCCGTCTCATCATCCTTCTTCCACACCCTAAACCTGTAATTCTCCTGAGGCGGAAGCCGGGAGACATCTTGTTTTTAAAATTGTATTCTCGTATTTTTCACCTTGCGCATTATTTGCATTTTAAAACTGCACTCACCCCCTGCCATCACGAAAAACAGGCGATAGAAGCGCCGAACAGCGACCCTTCGCTGCAACGTAGGAACCGGCATACTAACAATTGTGCCGCCATTGACGGCGAGGTAAACAGGCCACGCCTACCCCGAGGCCACGCCCACCCGCCCTCCACAGTATAAATACGCTGCCTTCAGCGCCACCAAATCAGACCTTGTAATTCTCCTGAGGCGGAAGCCGGGAGACATCTTGTTTTTAAAATTGTATTCTCGTATTTTTCACCTTGCGCATTATTTGCATTTTAAAACTGCACTCACCCCCTGCCATCACGAAAAACAGGCGATAGAAGCGCCGAACAGCGACCCTTCGCTGCAACGTAGGAACCGGCATACTAACAATTGTGCCGCCATTGACGGCGAGGTAAACAGGCCACGCCTACCCCGAGGCCACGCCCACCCGCCCTCCACAGTATAAATACGCTGCCTTCAGCGCCACCAAATCAGACCTTGTAATTCTCCTGAGGCGGAAGCCGGGAGACATCTTGTTTTTAAAATTGTATTCTCGTATTTTTCACCTTGCGCATTATTTGCATTTTAAAACTGCACTCACCCCCTGCCATCACGAAAAACAGGCGATAGAAGTGCCGAACAGCGACCCTTCGCTGCAACGTAGGAACCGGCATACTAACAATTGTGCCGCCATTGACGGCGAGGTAAACAGGCCACGCCTACCCCGAGGCCACGCCCACCCGCACCTTCTCCACCCATTAAAAATGTGCAATCACCGGACGCGCAGCGGACGGGCGCAGCGGGCGCGCCGTCAGCGCGCCGAAGGCGCGCCAAAGGCAAGCCCGTCTGGGCCCGTCCGGGCCCAGCCGGCCCCAGGACCAGACACTATGCCCAAATCACAACCCCACCTATCCTACTCCCCGGATACCCTCCGTCTCTGGAACACTAAGAAAAGTCCTCAGTGCGACTTCATTCTCAAGGATGACACCCCGTTCATAGGATGTCCCCTGTGCGACACCCACAAAGCTACGGAACCCTGCCAGATGCTTCGACTGGGCCTCCTGAATTGCAGGTCGCTAGAAAAACACTCGCATGAGATCAACCTTCTCACTCAAACCCTCTCGTTAGATGCCTTATTTTTGACCGAAACCTGGCTGACCCCAAGCAACGGCTCGGACCTGGTCAATGCAACCCCCCCCGGCTATCAAGTCTGCTGCCTTGATAGACCAGTTGGAAGGGGTGGCGGGCTCGCCATTCTCTATAAAAGTAATTTCAGCTGCAGGATCAGCGAGGGCACGGTCAAGGACTGTGAAAACGGTAACTTCACCCTCCAGATCTCCCCCACCACTTCACTATCGGGTCTGCTGGTATACCGACCACCAGGCGCGATAGGTGATTTCCCAAGCACGCTGATGGACCACATCCTTTTAAAAACATTAGAAACGCCCAACTTCCTCCTTCTAGGGGACTTGAATCTACACTTTCTAGACAAAGCAGATACCACGGCCGCCAATCTCCAAGCAGACCTCATGTCAGCTGACCTCCTGCTCCTGAACTCGAAATCCACGCACGAGAAAGGGCACCTCCTAGACCCAGTTTTCTCTAACATCAAAAATCTTCAAACACAAGACCCCACCCCTCTTCCATGGACCGACCACTTTCTGGTCCCCATGCACTGGTCCTATCAGCCCGCCACGGTTCCTAAACAGAAAACCAAGATTCTAACCAGACGTTGGAACAAGCTAAGACCAGAAGAATGGGAAATGAAGCTGAGGGAATCCGACGGTCCCCTCTCCACTGACCCCAACACCGCCGATAGGGAGTTTAACAGCTGGCTCACCAACCCCCTAGACAGCCTCGTCCCACTAACATGCGCCCTCAAGCATGTAAAAAGGATTAACCATGCCCCTTGGTACACTCCGGCCCTGAACATCCTCAGGAAGGAGTGCAAAAAGACGGAGAGGACTTGGAGAAAAAATAAATCGGTAACGAACAAAAACGCCTACCAAACAACCATGAAGGCATACAAACAAGCCCTCCACAGCGCAAAAAGCTCCTTCTTTGAGGAAAGAATAAAGAGCTCAGCGTGCTCTGCTAAGGAGACTTTTTCCATCCTTAAAGAGCTTCTCCATGTCCCAGCCCCCCCGCAGATAGCCCTGGACCCCAAAGCAGCCGAGGAAAAATGCGCCAACCTGGCTAATTTCTTTGATAATAAAATAAAGAAAATCCTTTCCTCCCTACCCACCACCAATCAGGCCCCCCCCGGATCAGCCAAGGATTGTATCCTCACATCAAGAAATCCCACGGACTCTTCCGAACTCCCTCGTTTAGCCTCATTCGGACCATTTACGGAAGAAGAAGTGGCAACCACCCTAGCAGCCACGAAAAGTGGCGCTCCCAGCGACTCAGTGCCCGTACGGTTCACAAAAAACATCGCTCGGACTATTGTAGCTAGACTCACGGCCCTCATTAACACCTCGTTTACCCAAGGAGAAGTCCCTCAAAGCTGGAAGGAGGCCGTGGTCAAAGGCTTATTGAAGAAGCCATCACTAGACCCCACGGACTTGTCCAACTATCGACCCATCTCGCTCCTCCCCTGGATAGGGAAGGTTGCAGAGAAGCTTGCAAATAAACAGCTGTCCCACTTCTTGGAGGCTAACCTTCTCTTAAAAAACTCCCAAACCGGCTTCAGACCAGGTCAGGGGACAGACACCGCCCTCCTGGCGGCCGTAGAAAAAGCGAGGGAAATCATTGACACGGGAGGATCAGTGGCAGTGGTCCTCCTGGACCTCAGCGCGGCTTTCGACACTGTCAACCATCAGGTCCTAGCCAAGCGCCTAGACAACACAGGCATACAAGACAGTGCGCTGAGATGGCTCACATCTTTCCTCTCCCAACGCTCCTTCCAAGTCTGGGAAGGAGAAAGCCGCTCCCCCCCAATTCCCCTCCGGTGTGGAGTGCCTCAGGGCTCCTCACTGAGCCCCACGCTTTTCAACGTGTATATGGCCCCACTGGAGGAGTTGGTCGCCCCATTCGGAGTCACGATCGTCAGCTACGCTGACGACACCCAGCTAGTGGTGACTCTCTCACACCCCAAGCTAAAACCCTCCAACCTGCGTGACTGTCTCTCCACCGTCCACCAATGGATGAGCGACTCTGACCTAAAGCTCAACGGGTCAAAAACAGAGATCCTGCTCCTCGGCCACAAATCCTCGAGTCTTCCACCTGACATCTGGCCCGCCCGTATGGGTGACCCCCCCTCCCCCAAAACAGAGGTCAAGAGTCTAGGAGTGTGGCTTGAGACAGATCTCACCTTTAGGACTCAGGCTAGGAAAACCGCCGGCATCTGCTATGGGCTTCTGAGATCATGCAGAAAGGTACTTCCCCTACTACCATTCCAGTCTCGCCTCCTGCTAATTCAAGGTCTAGTGCTAGCAAGGCTAGACTACAGCAACGCCATTTACCTCGGCGCACCGGAAGCCACCTACCAGATCTTACAAAAAACCCAAAATGCCGCAGCCCGCCTGCTCACAAACACCCCATCAAGAACATCGGCCAAACCAGCGTTGAGAAAACTCCATTGGCTCCCCGTGAGGGAAAGAGTCGCATTCAAGGCCCTCTGCCTGGCCCACAAGACCCTGCACAACGCTGGCCCCCCCATTCTGAGCACATGGATCACCCCATACAGACCACCGAGAGCGCTCCGGTCTGAACAGGGAAACCTTATCGTGGTCCCTAGGGTGAAGAAAACCCGCTTTGGCGGCCGCAGATTCTCGGTAAACACGGCCAGAAAATGGAACGCACTTCCCCCGAACCTTAGAGCGGAACCAAACCTTCTAAGATTTAGGAAATCCCTCAAAACCCTCCTCTTTCCCTGATTTACCTGAAATCTCCCTTGCCCCCCCCTTTAGGAGTTCGAGGTTTCAGCGCTGGGATACTCGAGGGTGACTACGCGCTCTATAAAAACCTAAAATAAATAAATAAAATAAATAAACCTGCTCCGAAAGATCTTCAAATGAATCCCCACTGAGTCCGGAAAGACGGTCACCAATGCACTCATCAGCAGCAAAATCGACTACGGCAACGCACTCTACGCTGGCATCATCCAGAAACTCCTCAAGAAACTGCAGGACATCCAGACACATCCGCCAGACTCATCCTCAACATCCCCCACCGCAGCAACATCTCCAGCCACCTAAGAGATCTCCACTGGCTCCCAGTCAACAAAAGAACCACCTTTGAGCTTCTAACACACGCCTACAAAGCCCTACACGATGCGGGACCTGCGTACCTCAATCACTGTCTAGCATTCCACGTACCCACCAGAGACCTCCGATCCACCCTACTGGCCCTGGCTACCATCCCACGTATCCGCAAGACCACAGCCGAAGGTAAATCCTCTCCTACCTCGCAGCAAAGGCCTCGAACACCCTGTCTCTCCACCTCAGGCAATCACCATCACTTCCTCAATTCAGGAAGGACCTCAAGACCTGCCTGTTCGACTAAACCACAGAGCCTCGGTGGACCAGCTGCTCCCCCCCAACCCCCTGCGCCTTGTGAACCTTATGGGTGAGTACAATCTGTTGATTGATTGATGGAAAGTGAGGGGACCTGTAGAAAGGTAGGATCCTTCTACATGATTATCCCCACTTTTTGCCTGGTGTTGCTATGTTTCTGACTAGTCTGACTGGGATCCTGCTAACCAGTCTCTGAGCTTCTTCCCTAAATTGGACATGGTGACTACTTAGGTACACAACAGATTGGCTACTGGTGTACGCTTGTCTATGGTACTAAGGTACACAGGGCATAGGTATACCAGGAGTCTTCCATGGGCTGAAGCATGTATTATGCCACCCATGAGAGACCACTCAAATTGTGACTACAGGCATGCCATTGCAGCTTGTTTAAGCTGGTGCTATCACCACTTACGACGGATATAAGATTCCTTATATCTGGGGTCACTGCACTTAAAACCTATAAGTCACCCCTAAGGCAGGTCTTTCAATCCTGAAGGCAAGGTGCTCAATTATAAGTGTGAGGGTGCCCCTGCATGAGCAGGACACCCCTAAAACCCTCAGAGTCCTTTCTCCCAGGTTGTAACAGCATCAGCCATTAAGATACAGAGTGGCCATGCATCATTATGTGATGACCATCTCTTAACTGGCTGTAACGAACCGTGTTGTATTTGGTGATTCCATGCACTGTAAAGCCCTTCAGGGAGGCCCTTAGTGCTCCCGGTACCAGTCTTCTAGACACGAACAGCAAACGATGGCTGCTGCTGACCAGAGGCACATTTCTGCACTCCTGCTGCTGAGCCGAGCTCGAGCAGGGGAAAGGCAGGACAGTAGGTATCTTGTCACAGGGAGGTGTAATCACCTTTCAGACAGGACTTAGTGTATTGGGACAGGGTGGGAGCGCTTGCCAGGGCCACTCAGGTTGCTTTAGGGGCACAGTTGGTGCTCTCCTTGCATACTCCAGTCCAAACCAGTTCAGGGAGACATTGGCTCCCGCTCTGGTGTGAAACTGGACAAAGGACATGGGAGTATCCTCACCACTGTCCAGCCCCTCCTCTGGGAGTGACCCCTGAATTGTTCCAACCCTTTTCTTAGAGTTCTTAAGGGCGTACCTGTGGGTGGGTCCCTAGATTCATCGCGGGACAAGATTCAGATCACATACCACTTCAACTTCAAGTGTCTGAGCAATCTGAACCTCACTGGACTTCGCATTGGGAACTGAGACTGCATCTAAGAAGTCTCTTGCTGCTCCTGGTCTCGTTGTCCTGCAAGTCTGCTGCAACTTCTGTGCCTGTGCTCCATACAGGTTCTTCACAGGGCCTGTGGACATCCAAGACACCTGAAAGGAATCTCCCTTGGAGTGAAGGAGTCACTCCCCTGCACCTACAGGCACCCCAACAAAACTGACCGGTCTGTTGATCCTGGACTCCCACAGACTCCAAAAGGCTCAGCAACACAGGTGGTGGTTCTGCAACTCCCTTGAGGGATTCACTGTCTTATCACCAAGTTTGAGGCCAGTATCCTGTCGGAACCGCTGGAACAGAACCCCTGTGCACTTCGTTGACTTGCCGTTGCCAAGGCTTGTTGACTTTATCCTCCAGAGATCTTTGGGCTCCAAGAAACTCCAGCCTCAAGTATCTCATACAGCCAAGATCCTCGCCTGCACCGCATCCTTTGCACCGTGGGCCTTCATCCTTTGGTGAGATGCTCGAGGTCCTCTTGCGACTCCTGTGCCTCTGGCCAGTGGTCCTCTTGAGGGTCTTCTTCGACTCCTGTCGGCTCTCCTGCTTGCTCGGGGCCTGCTCTGACTTACCTGCTCGTGGTGGGTCACTTGCACCATGCTGGTCCTGACACTGCACCTTTTTCGTCGACTACGTTGTTTGCCGCTGACAAGGCTTGTTGGTAGCCCTGCTGGCCACTGACCCCTTCGCTCTCGACATCCGACGTGGGACCGCTCCTGGTCTTCTACAGTGTCGCTCGGTCCTACAGCGGTAACATCAAGGGTACTGTCAACCTCTCCTGCATCTCCGACAGCGGTGGGCATTCGTCTTCCGTGCCTCCTGGTCACTCCCGAGTGGCATAAACTCTGTTCCCTCTTCTTGCAGGTACCTCTCATTTCGAATCCACCATTGGGTTCCACCGGATGCTTTCACATTCTTCATCAGCGGTATCTTTCCTGAAGTCCTCCATTGTGGCCTACGGCGGTTTCCGATGCACCTTCGCACCCGGCTTCCCTGGCGTAAGTATCCTGGTTCCTGGGGTATCCACGGGTGGAGTGGCTCTCCAATCTTACGTCCTCCACTGGGTTTTCTTCAGGGTCAGCTGGGAAGGGTCCTTCTTTACAATTGCAACTGCCACTTACCTATTGACCAACATTAAGCACGCTGTCGTGTTCCCACACTGCACACGATCTCCGTGGGGTTCCTAGATACTTACCGTGGGTGGTTCCTTGGGTCCCCGGCTCTTCTACGTCTTCTGGGTCCATTCTCGATTTAGGTCGTGGTTCGCATTCCACTATTTTAGTATATAGTTTGGTCTCCCCCCTGGAGACCACTGTATTCTGTGCTATTTATGGATTCTATTGACAAAGTATTGTGTTGTATCTCTGTGCAGGAGATAATACATTGTGTTAGTGAGTGTTAATAATAAGGAAAATGCTACTTACCAGTATGCATCTGTTCTTGGCATGTAGAGCTGTAGAATCATATGCTTTTGCCCAGATCGCCATCTAGTGTTGGGTCCTTATGTTTGCACTTTGTTTTTCTTCGGAGAAGTTTTTTCAGTCACGAGGTAGGTGACTCCTCTCTTAAGTGATAGTGCGCATGGGCATCGACTCCATTGTTAGATTGTTATCCTGCAGAGGTTGATGATGGAGCCAGTAAGAGTAGTTAGAAGGAGATGTCCATGAATGTATGTATCTAAGTAAGATATAACTGCAACAGGTATGGGTACCCGGGGAGGTGGGTGGGCGCATATGATTCTACAGCTCTACATGCCGAGAACAGATGCATACTGGTAAGTTGCATTTTCCATTCGAGGCATATGACCTGTAGATAATATGCTTTTGCATAGACTATACAGCAGTTATTTCCCAAAGCGGTGGTTAACCTGTAGCTGTTGCAGTAGTCTGAAACAGTGTCCGCAAAACTGCCTGGCCCACTCTAGTTTGTTGTGTTGCTAACACATCCACTGAGTAATGCTTTGTAAATGTGTGAAGAGTAGACCATGTTGCAGCTTTGCATTTGTCGTCTATAGGTATATTCTCTAGGAATGCCATAGAAGCCCCCGGTTTACGTGTAGAGTGTGATCTAGGGGGAACTGGTAATGTTCTTTTAGCCTTCGCATAGTATATTTGAATACACTTAACAATCCACCTTGCAATACCTGATTTTGATATGGCATTGCCCTTGTGTGGTGAAGCAAAGGCTAAAAAAAGTTGATTGGTGTTACGGAAAGGTTTCATCCTTTCAATGTAATACAGCAGTGCTCGTTTGACATCTAGCGTGTGTAGAGCACGTTCTGCCACTGGATCTGGTTAAGGGTAGAAAATAGGAAACTCAATCGATTGATTAATGTGAAAGACAGAAATGACTTTAGGAAGGAATTTAGGGTTGGTTCGAAGAACCAGTTAGTTTTTTCTGCATTTGCAAAAAAAGGTTCTTCTATGGTTAATGCCTGGATCTCACTGACTCTTCTGAATAATGTGATAGCAACTAGAAAAAACACTATCCATGTAAGAAATTGTAGTTCACATCTGTGCAATGGTTAGTCTGGTGAGAACAATATTGAGATTCCACACTGGGGCAGGTGGACGTCTCGGTGGAATAACTCTTTTGAGTCTCTCCATAAATGTCTTAATGACAGGTACACGAAAAGGAGACAGATACTGACTATTTTGAAGGTACAATAAATCAAAAGGGAGTGGATCACTAGTCCCAAAGAACCAGGGTGTACAAGAGCAGTATAAGGTACTGTTTAAAAAACCCTCAATCACGTTATAAACGTTTCAGATGTTAGCGGTATATTTTCATTCTCCGCTTCGTTATTGGTAACGTGACAGCATCATCATTGGGTTTGTTGTAATGCTTTCTCCACCTGGAGATCGTACCACTGGTTGTATTGGTAGTGATCGTAAATGAAAAGGAGTGAGTTTGGTGAAGTGTTTAGTGGTGAGAAAAAATGGAAATATTTAAAATCCAACAGAGCTAGTAAAAAATCTTTAATTGTACTGGATGTTGGAGAGTTTCGTAGATTCCTCAGTGTGCACTCAGGGGTGAGTTAGGACCCTGTGCATTCTAAAAAAGTGTCATTAAAAAAGGTCGACATGTTTCAGCCCTTGTTATGCCCCGAAGGGTCACACGGGCTTTCTTCAGGACCTAAGAGGTGAGATAAAGACCTGAATATTCACAGGATCTTTAAAGTGAAAGAATTTGGGTTAATTAATCCCAAAGGTAACTGTTCATTTGAACCTGTGTTTGTAGTTCCAATTAGTAAAGGTGGGGAAGAAAATAAGGGGAAGAAAACAGACCTTGTTAGAACAAAAAAGTTTTAGTGAAGTTAAAAACAGTTTTCGATAGATTTAGAAAAGACAACAAACAGTCTGAAATCATTGATTTCTCCTCAGACAATATGTCTGCAGCAACTAAAAAATGGCAATTCTTATTTGTTTGGAGTCAAGACACTGGGAAGTGTCCTGTCTCTTATATGGCAAAATTCGTCCCTCCTTCAGATACTTGTAAGAGAACCCACATTCCATCTTGTCATATATGGTGTACTGAGCGCTCATTGTAATAGCACCATGTTTTAAGTTCGTAAATGGTTAAATGCATCTGAACGTATCAACATTATCAGTATTGGGACAGTCTTGCAAGTATACGTTTTTCAGGTAAATGCTAAATGGAATAGATAGACTGTGAGGTTCAGAAATAGCTTATGCGCTTAAATACGGCTTAACATGAAAAGTACACAGCTAAATGCAAAAGGCGCGTAATTCTGGCAACAGTTATGATCTTACTCAAAACAGTAGAGCTTATGTGTTTACGAGTGGCTTAAGAACGCATGGTATTATTAGCGGATGGGCACTTATAACAAAGGGGAGCGGCTCTATATGTTTCATTTACGTCAGTGTAGTAATGTAATAATCATAGCAGTCTAAATACAAAGGACACACAAGTGTAAGTATAGTTGTTTGCTTGTGTCAAAAGCTTAAGCCGAATGAGAGGGACACAATGTGGTTACATGACGCCAAAAACGGTGAAAAAGGAGAGCATCCATACCTGTTTCCCGTTTCTGTGGGCAACAGCGGGTATAGAGTAGGGCGGTCGCTCGCGCTCTTCAGTAGCAAATGAGAAACAGAGGGAAAAGGAAATGTCAAAGCCTTGACCAAATTATACATTACGGTTCTGCCGTGAAGTTGAGTCCGCCATCTTGCTAACCTCTTCGGCGCTGAACGAAGCTTCTGTGCTGACTCTGCCCTAGTTGACCCGGTACTACCGGTGGTGCCTGAGGGCTCGCGTTATAAGCGATGTAGAGCGCATGGAAATAGTGGAGGGACCACTGCGAGGTGATGATTATAGATCGAAAATACCTTTATGGTATGTAGTCGTCTTCAGCGATTTATTAGAATCAACAAAGTGGAAATGATGACGTAGAGGCGGGTTGCTTTAGATGTATACAAAAAAAAGTAGTTATTGAAGCCAATAAGACTATAATCATGCCTGATAGTGACCTGTACAATGTTGTCAGTAGGAATTATCCTCTGACAAGACAGCATGTAGTTGAATATAGAATCTCGGAATGCGTAGGCAGTGCAATGATTAAGTGTACCGCCCCCTGAGTATTTATGGGGGTGATGTATGTTTGGCATGGCTTAATGTGTAGGAGGTGTCTGTTTTTTGTCAATAAAGTTTATACAAAAATCGGATTTTCATTTTCTCAAGATGCTCAACCATGGTATATTGTCGTTCAGACCTTGAGTATTCGTACAAAGTCGATGGACCCATCTTTGTTCTTTTTCGAACAGTACCTTCTCAGCGTGGTTGTTCTTGATAGTAAGGGTTTCCAAAATTACCCAACGTAGATCATTGACAGTGTGTCCTTGTTCCAGGAAGTGATTGCTCATCTTTGTAGTGCTTCTCTTGCACTTGATGTTACTGCGATGTTCGCAGAGTCTCTGTTTCACTTTCCTACAGGTCATTCCGATGTAGCGCAAACCGCATGGACATGTGATCATGTAGATAGCGTGGGTGGTATTACAGTTAGTGTGGGTTCTTATGGTCCAATTCAGATTGGGTGACAATTGTAAATTTTTGGTTGCCGTTGTCAAGTGGCAGACCGAGCATGACCCGCATGGAAAATGTCCTGTAACCGGTGTGTTGTGCCAAAGTCCCTGTTGGGTCTTCATAGCTGGTTTTTCCAAAGGTCTCGTGTGTACGAGTATGTCTTTAAGGTTCTTAGTCCTTTTATTTGAGAATCTGGGTTTTGGCCATTTCAGGTTTCCGGAAGTTAGAATTCGCCAGTTCTTGTTGACGATTTTCTTGATATCGTTTGTCACAGTACTGTAAGTGCTCACGCATGTCATCAGATCCATAGTGGGTTCTCTCGCTGTGATGTCTAGAAGGGTCTCCCTTTGTTGGTTCCTTGCCCTTTTCTGGCATTTTTTAATGATGTTCATGGGGTAGTCTCTGATTTGTAGTTTATCACTCAGTTCCTTTGCTTGACTCTTGTAGTCTCTGATGTTACTGCAATTCCGTCTGAGTCGAAGGAACTGTCCATAAGGGAGGTTTTCCCTCAATGGGCGTGGATGAAAGCTTTTATATGATAACAGGCTGTTTTTGGCTGTAGGTTTGAAATAGGTCTTTGTTTGTAATTTGTCCCCTTCGACGAAGATAGTGACATCTAGGAAGTCCAATTTATTCGAATCTGCTGTATATGTAAACTTCAAGCAGTCATCCCTAGTGTTGAGCCATTGGTGGAATTCGTACAGATCTTCATTATCTCCTTCCCATATCAGGAGAACGTCATCTATATAGCGCTTCCAGAAGACGATGTGACTCAGGAAGGGATTAGAGGGGTCATGGATGTAGATGGTCTCAAAATTGCTGACATAGAGCCCCGCTACACTCGGCGCAAAGGTACTGCCCATTGAAGTACCATGGCGCTGTTTGTACATGATCTTATTGTATTCAAAGTGGTTTTCTGTAAGTGCTAACCTACAGCATTCAAGTACAAAATGTCTCGGTGTCCTGTGTTCCCATTGTTGGTTAAAGAGGAGTGTCTCTAAAGTTTCCAAAGTTTTCTGTTGTGGGAGGCTCGTATACAAACTTTCAATATCAAGCCCCACTAGTAGCATACTGTTCTGTGAGTATTGTAGATCTTGTAGGAGATTCAGGAGGTCTTTAGTGTCCTTTAAATAGGTGGGAGTTTTTTGTACCAGTGGTCTCAAGTAGTGGTCAGCAAATTGTGACAGTGGTTCTAGAATGGAACCAATCCCAGAAACAATAGGACGTCCGGGTGGCGGGCGTCGTTCTTTGTGGATTTTGGGTAAAGAATAAAAGTAAGGCATTCTTGGTGTCTTGGTTATCAAGAAGTCTGCTTCAGTCTTGGAGACCCAATTGTTGGTTTCTGCCTCATCAACCATGATAGCGATGGTGTTTTGTAAGCGTTGGGTTGGGTCTGTCCGGATGATTTCATAGAACTTTTCATCAGAAAGTAATTCAATGCACTGTTGATGGTACCCTTCTTTGCTGAGTAGTACAATACCACCTCCTTTATCCGCTGGTTTGATTATTAGTTCTTCGTCTTGCCGTAATGTGTCTAGTGCTCTTTGTTCAGCGTTAGATATGTTCATAAAAGGTCTTTTAGTTTGGTCTTTTAGATCACCCACTTCCTTCATTATTGCCTGTTCAAAGGCTAGTACTTCTACTGGAACTTGGTGGTTAAGTGGACAGAAGTTGGATTTCCGGCGGAGCGTCGTGTCGCCGTCCTTTGTTACTTCTTCTTGTCCATTGAAGAAGGCTTTCAGCTTGATCTTCCTGCAGAACTCCGCCATTTCACACTGGAGTCTGAAGATGTCTAAAGGTGGTGTAGGTACGTAACTAAGACCTTTATTAAGAACATCTTCTTGTTCTTTGGTGAGTGTTACATTAGTGAGGTTGAAGATCAGGTTGTTGTGCTGGTCCCTGGTTTTGCGCCCGTCATGCTCCTCGTGTGGACTTGGTGTTGCTGGTCTGACCAGGTGACCCCTTTGCGCCTCGACCTGTTGGTTGTCTGGCCTCTCCCTAAAAAAGGCGGTCTATGCGTGTAGTTGGATCCCATGTCAGACATTACTGGAGGGCCCATAGGTGGAGGACCTGGATAGAAAGGGTTAGCCCAGCCTGGAAGGTTGGGGTTGAATGGTGTAAAGGGCATTTGGGGTGTCTGTGTGCCAAAATAAGGATTAAACCAGGTGTTTGGTCTTCTTCTGTTTTGGCGTCTGTATTGACCTCTGTTCCTCCTCGGCGTATAGGATTCCTCTCCGCTCCAGTCAGAACCATTATTTGTAGAGCCTGTACTCGAGTTGCTTGAATTGTCAAATGTATCATCCGGGATTTTATAATCCTCTGCACTGTAGGGGTGCATCTTTTCCATAGAGAATCTTTTCAGATCTTTCCCCAATTTCTGAATCTTATTCTGTGTAATGTAGTCTTTTGTTTCGTTCATTTCTTTATTGATTTCTTCCAACCTTTTTTTGTATACAGTCAATTGTACCATGCTCTTAATTTTCGTTTCTAGCACTTGTATTTTGATCGTCAGTTCTTCTGTGAGGCGTGTGGCAGTTTTTATTATGAGGACTAGGTAGTCTCCGGTGCACTTCCAAGAGATGGAAGACCAGTCCTTGCGAAAGACTAGGGGCCTCATGTAGGTAGCATACCAGTTACCACTTCTAAAATACCGAACGATACCGAATCGGTATTTTAGAAGTGGTAACTCGTATGTAGGTAATGAGTCGGTATTTTTTACCGATTCGTTACAATTCGGTAATTACCGAATCGGTATTTACCGATTCGGTAATGAGGCATACCTTCCCATTGAGGGGAAGGTATGCCTCATTACCGAATCGGTAAATACCGATTCGGTAATGGTGGAGAAAATGCAAGGGTGGCAGGGTGTCACATTGACACCCTGTTGCACCCCTGATTCGGCCATGTGTGCACATGTGGCACACATACATGCCCTAAGGGCATGTATGTATGCCACATTGCACACTGCTACGCGCTTCCAAATGCATACACACATACATTAATTATTTACCACCAACTAAAAGTTGGTGGTAAATACCGACTCATAAACACACACACACACTCCCCCTACATATCATTTCTGAAATCGGAATTTACCGATTCGGTAAAATTACCGAATCGGTAAAATTACCACATCGGTAACGTTACCGATTCGGTAATTTTACCGATTCGGTAGTTTTACCGATTCGGTAAATTCCGATTTCAGAAATTGACCCCCTACATACCAATAGCCAATATACCGGTCGGTAACGGTATAATTACCGAAAATCGGCCGTTACCGACCGGTATATGGCTACCTACATGAGGCCCTAGGTCTTGAAGGAAGATACGTGGGGCATTGTTTACCCAGAGCCCTCTTGGTGCTGCGTTGGCGCTTAGGTACTCAGTCATGATTACGCCATGGATGGCTGTGCGTACTTGTTCTTTCTTTGTTTCTGATAGCTCTTCCCAGTCGGTAGTCTGGGCTAGGGTCTGTGTGATGTCTCTGTCATGTAGTAGTGAAGGAAGGGACAGAATCGCATTAATTTCTTCCGTGGAGTAGCTCAGGCCTAGATTCTCGGCCATGATGATCTACCACAGGCAATGTCTTGGGGGGGGGGGGGGGGAAAGAGGAAACTCCCACAGCTGCACGCTGCTAAGTATTATAATAATCAAACTGGAGGGAGAAGGAAGAGCCTCTGATCCACTCAGCTTCCTTGTCACAAGTATACAATAAATCAAAAGGGAGTGGATCACTAGTCCCAAAGAACCAGGGTGTGCAAGAGCAGTATAAGGTACTGTTTAAAAAACCCTCAATCACGTTATAAACGTTTCAGATGTTAGCGGTATATTTTCATTCTCCGCTTCGTTATTGGTAACGTGACAGCATCATCATTGGGTTTGTTGTAATGCTTTCTCCACCTGGAGATCGTACCACTGGTTGTATTGGTAGTGATCGTAAATGAAAAGGAGTGAGTTTGGTGAAGTGTTTAGTGGTGAGAAAAAATGGAAATATTTAAAATCCAACAGAGCTAGTAAAAAATCTTTAATTGTACTGGATGTTGGAGAGTTTCGTAGATTCCTCAGTGTGCACTCAGGGGTGAGTTAGGACCCTGTGCATTCTAAAAAAGTGTCATTAAAAAAGGTCGACATGTTTCAGCCCTTGTTATGCCCCGAAGGGTCACACGGGCTTTCTTCAGGACCTAAGAGGTGAGATAAAGACCTGAATATTCACAGGATCTTTAAAGTGAAAGAATTTGGGTTAATTAATCCCAAAGGTAACTGTTCATTTGAACCTGTGTTTGTAGTTCCAATTAGTAAAGGTGGGGAAGAAAATAAGGGGAAGAAAACAGACCTTGTTAGAACAAAAAAGTTTTAGTGAAGTTAAAAACAGTTTTCGTTAGATTTAGAAAAGACAACAAACAGTCTGAAATCATTGATTTCTCCTCAGACAATATGTCTGCAGCAACTAAAAAATGGCAATTCTTATTTGTTTGGAGTCAAGACACTGGGAAGTGTCCTGTCTCTTATATGGCAAAATTCGTCCCTCCTTCAGATACTTGTAAGAGAACCCACATTCCATCTTGTCATATATGGTGTACTGAGCGCTCATTGTAATAGCACCATGTTTTAAGTTCGTAAATGGTTAAATGCATCTGAACGTATCAACATTATCAGTATTGGGACAGTCTTGCAAGTATACGTTTTTCAGGTAAATGCTAAATGGAATAGATAGACTGTGAGGTTCAGAAATAGCTTATGCGCTTAAATACGGCTTAACATGAAAAGTACACAGCTAAATGCAAAAGGCGCGTAATTCTGGCAACAGTT
The DNA here is from genome assembly GCF_964204655.1 of Triturus cristatus. Classification (NCBI taxonomy): domain Eukaryota; kingdom Metazoa; phylum Chordata; class Amphibia; order Caudata; family Salamandridae; genus Triturus; species Triturus cristatus. The sequence goes on from NC_140580.1 coordinate 995,429,751, forward strand.
ATGATCTTACTCAAAACAGTAGAGCTTATGTGTTTACGAGTGGCTTAAGAACGCATGGTATTATTAGCGGATGGGCACTTATAACAAAGGGGAGCGGCTCTATATGTTTCATTTACGTCAGTGTAGTAATGTAATAATCATAGCAGTCTAAATACAAAGGACACACAAGTGTAAGTATAGTTGTTTGCTTGTGTCAAAAGCTTAAGCCGAATGAGAGGGACACAATGTGGTTACATGACGCCAAAAACGGTGAAAAAGGAGAGCATCCATACCTGTTTCCCGTTTCTGTGGGCAACAGCGGGTATAGAGTAGGGCGGTCGCTCGCGCTCTTCAGTAGCAAATGAGAAACAGAGGGAAAAGGAAATGTCAAAGCCTTGACCAAATTATACATTACGGTTCTGCCGTGAAGTTGAGTTCGCCATCTTGCTAACCTCTTCGGCGCTGAACGAAGCTTCTGTGCTGACTCTGCCCTAGTTGACCCGGTACTACTTTGAAGGTATACAGCAATTGCAGCAAGATGTAAGCGAATAGATGTGTATGCTAGTTTGGAACGGTGTAGATGTAACAAATAGCATATAATGTTTTTTACCAATGCATCAAGCGGGTTGATGTGATTGTTGTTACAGTAAATCACAAACCACTACCACACGACTGCATAGCAGGCTCTTGTGGTAGGACGCCTAGCTTCCTCGATGATGTTCATACAGCTTGGCGGTAGATTTAGATAGCCAAACTCTAGGACTTCAGGTGCCAGATCGCTACATTGAGCTGGCTGAGATCTGGGTGTCTTATCTCGTCATGGCTCTGAGTGAGGAGACTGGGTGAAAGACGTAGTTTTTGATGAGGAACTACGGAGAGTTCCAACAGGGTTGTGAACCATGGCTGACGTGCCCATGTGGGATCGACCAAGATGAGCGTCAGGGACATTTGCTTGAGTTTCCAAACCACTAATGGAATGAGTGGGAGAGGCGGAAAAGCGTAAGCAAATATCCCTGACCAATTCATCCATAGTGCATTGCCTTTGGACAATGGGTGTGGATACCTGGACGCGAAGTTTGGGCATTTTGCGTTTAGATGCGTGGCGAACAGGTCTATGTTTGGGAGGCCCCCACAATCTGGACCCCCCAATGACCCATGCCCCCCATCCACATTAAAACTTACACCTGACATCATAGGCCCCAAACTAGCTAACATTTGCAACTCAATGTTCACCACAGGAACATATCGTTCCATCTGGAAAAAAAACGTCATCAAGCCACTGCTAAAGAAACACAACCTTAACCCCACAGATACCAAGAACTATAGACCAATTGCCTGCCTCCCTTTACCCACTAAAATCTTCGAGAAAGTGCTGAACACTCAGCTGGCCCATTTTATCGACAACAATAATCTCCTAGATGACACCCAATTTGGCTTTAGGGCAGGCCATGGCACCGAAACTGCCCTCATCAAGGCATCCGACGAAATCAGGATGACACTTGATCAGGGAGGTGCCGCAGTCCTGGTGCTGCTAGATCTTTCAGCAGCATTTGACACGATCGACCACTCTACCCTAATCGACCGTGTCTCAGCCATAGGCATTAAAGACAAAGCCAAGGCCCTCCTGACATCCTTCCTGTCCAACCGCACCCAACTAGTAAAGCTCGGCAACTTTAATTCCCCACTCTTTGCACTGCCATGTGGGGTCTCACAGAGTTCCTCGCTAAGTCCGACCTTGTTCAATATATACGTGTCGGACTTGGCCAGGATCATTAAGTCCTCCAACTTGCGACTAACTTCCTATGCCGACGATACACAGCTTGTGCTAGAGATTTACAACAATGGTGCGACAGTCTTGGCTAACTTCCAAGAAGGAATGCTTGCTATAAGCAGCTGGATGGCAAACAATTGTCTCAAACTAAATTCTGACAAGACAGAGGTGATGATCTTCAGCTATCTCTCCCCTAGCAAGTCTCCATCCTAGTGGCCAGCAGACTTAGGCCCACCTCCGTCCCCCATTACAAAATTCAGAAACTTGACAAACTCTATTTTATTCATCACGCCAACACAGTTGTTTCCTTATCCTTCTATACCATCAAGATGATAAAGAAACTCTTACCTTACCTTCCACCCAGTGCCGGCAGGACTCTCATCAGCACGCTGGTCATGTCTAAGGTAGACTACTGCAATGGTCTACTCATCAACGCCCAGGAAAGAGTCCTAAATAAACTACAAATGGTGCAAAACGCAGCGGCTAGGATCCTTTCAGGCACCCTCAAGTTCAAACCTATATCTAAGGTGATACGACAGCTTCACTGGTTCCCCATCAGGAGCAGAACCAGGTTCAAAGCCCTTTGCATTGCCCATAAGGCAATCCACAAAACAGGACCTGAGTTCCTTAAGAGATTTCTATGCTCCTACAGGCCTACCAGAACCCTACGCTCCTCAGCAGCACACTTGCTAACTGTCACCAGAACCAAAAAGGCCACTTGGGGCGACAGAAGATTCACTGTTGCCACTGCTAAACTATGGAACACCCTCCCCCTTCACATCAAGACCATTCCCAAGCTGTTCTCCTTCCGCAAACACTTAAAAACCTGGCTGTTTAATCAATAAATCACCCTTTCTTAGTCCTTCTCTACTCAGCCGTCCTTAGCGCCGAGACACCCAAGGGTAATTGTGCGCTTAACAAATTGCATAAATAAAATCAATAAATAAATAAAATAAAGACTTGAGGATGTAGTTCCCATTCATGGATCTGTTGAGTCTGTCGACCTAACAGATCTGCCGTCTGATTGTCCACTCCTGGGAGGTGTTCCGCCAGAAGATAGATTTTGTGATGAATGGCCCATCTCCAAATTTCCTGTGCTAGCTGGGACAGTTGGAGGGAGTGTGTCCCTCCTTGTTTTTGCATGTAGTACATGGCTGTCATGTCTGTACGAATTAGTACAGTTTTGCATACTAACTGAACTTGAAACGCTTTGAGAACCAGAAAGATCGCTAGGAGCTCTATGTGACTGATGTGCAGCTGTTTCTGTTGGGGGCTCCACATGCCTTGAATTGTGTGGTTTTGGAGATGTGCTCCCCAACCTGTTAGTGATGCGTCTGTCGTCAACACTGTCTGTGGAACCGGGTCGTTGAAGGGCCGCCCCTTTAACAGGTTTTGTGTGTTCCACCACTGCAGAGAGCGATGGGTGCGGCCGTCTACCAACACTAGATCTGATAACTGACCCTGAGTCTGGTTCCACTGACGTGCTAAGCATTCCTGAAGAGGACGCATCTGAAGTCATGCTTGGGGAACTATGAGAATGCAAAACGCCATCATTCCTAGTAGTTGCATGAACACTCAAGCTGGTAGGGAGTGTTGAGGCTGAAACTAAGATAGTATGTTCTGAAACGTCCTGAGTCTGACTGGAGTTGGATATAGGTAGCTCCTCGATAGTCTTGAGACACTGATGGTTGGAGATGGGATTCTGCCTGGTTTATTGTGAACCCTAGTTGGTGAAGGAGTTGCACAGTTTTCTCTGTGTGTTGCAGGCAACTGTTGTGTGAACTGACCAGTCGTCCAATAAGGGGAAAACGTTTAACCTGTTGTCTTCTCAGGTGGGCTGCGACTACTACCAAGAATTTGTGAAAACCCTGGGAACATTTGTGACTCCGAAGGGTAGGACTTTGAATTGATAATGTTGGCCTGCTACCACAAACTGGAGGTATTTGCGGTGGGCAGGATGTATTGGTAAATAGAAATAAGCGTCCTTTAGATCCAGAGTGGATAGAAAGTCGCCTTGTTGAAGGAGAGGAAGCACTTGCTGGAGTGTTACCATGTGGAAATGGTCCGACTGAATGTATAGATTGAGTTCTCTGAGGCCCAATATAGGTCTGAGAGAGCCATCCTTTTTGGGAACCAGGAAGTATAGGGAGTACACTCCTGTTCCCCGATATTGTAAATGGACTGGTTCTGTTGTACCTTTTTGCAACAATGAAATAACTTTTTGCTTTAGAAGCGCAAGATATTCTTGTGATATAAGGTGTGACCTTGGAGGAATTTTGGGTGGAGTGCTTGTAAGTTCCAGGCAATAACCAGATTGGATAATTTGTAGAACCCATTTGTTGGATGTAATCGTGTTCCAAATGGGAAGAAATTGTGAGAGACGCCGCCCGACAGGAGTGGAATGATCAGGAGGAATGGGAAATAAGTCATTGTTTATTGTTGTTGGCAGGGGAGGTGCACGTAGATTACCTCTGCCTCTTCCCCTGCCGTTAGTTCCTCTATATGCTCCTCGAAAATAATCTCTTGAAGAGGCTGACTGATTTTTGCCCTTGTAAGAGGCGGAGGCATTGTCTGCAGAGATGTTTTTGGAGCCGCCCCTGTAGAATGAGCGACGAAAGGAACCTCTGCCAGAAGGTGCTTGCAAGGCCCCCATGGACTTAGCAACCTCTGTGTCTTTTTTCATGTTTACTAAAGATGTATCCACAGCTGGGCCAAAGAGATGTTGCGCATCAAAAGGTTGATTAAGGATGGAGGCTTGTAACCCAGAAATCCTCAACCAAGCATGCCTGAGAAGCAGTACGCTAGTGTTTATAGCCCGAGTTATCTGCCTGCTCTAAGGCACATCTGATAGAGGTATTCGTTATCAATTTACCCTCTTGTATAAGGTCGCTGGCTTTGGCTTTATGCTCGTCAGGAAGGAACTCAATGAGCTTCTAGAGTTCATCATAATGAGCCCAATCATATCTTGCCAGTAATGCCTGGGCATTGGCAATGCGCCAATTATTAGCCGCTTGTGATGCTATCCATTTACCAGAAGCATCCAATAATTTGGACTCTTTATCCGGAGGTGGGGCGTCCCCTGTGGTTTAGGAGTTAGCCCTCTTACGAGCATTTGAGACGGCCAAAGAGTCTAAAGGTAACTGTCCCTTAATGTATACTGGGTCATTAGGTGCAGCCCGGCATTTCCTCTCTACCCTGGGTGTGGTGATCCTGGCTTTGACAGGGTCTTGAAGGATGTTGTCAGTATGTTTAAGCAGGGCCTTAAACATTGGTATGGTTTGTGTAGCCCTTTGAGATGAACTAAGGGTCTCTAATATAAAATCCTCTTCTAGACTCTCCTTGTGGAGCGCTGCCCCATGGTATTGAGCAGCTCTATTAATGAGCTCAATGTATCCAATGTTATCATCTGGATCGGAAGGTCTAGATGGATACAAATCAAGGTCATTATCAGGCTGAGGGACATTATAATACCCTGTGTTATCTGTCAACACCCATATGGTGGTCGAATTAGTCATGTTGCTGTTTGTTTATAGAACTGCACCTTATATTATTATGTTTTATTTTGTGATGATTTTGCCTATGCTTGTTTATTGATTTTGCCTATGCTTGTTTATTGCCTTGTTTATTGCTTGTGCCAATGCTTGTTATTACATTGTTTACAACTTTAAACTTTGCCAATGCTTATGAAGAGCCGTGGGTCTGAAAACGTGAGTCATGGCATTTAAATGCACTGAGCCTGTTGACATTGCAATTATGTCTCTAGGCAACTGAAGCTTCTCAGTATAAACAGGTGGCAATGAGTCATAATTGCACACCTTGTGTTACACCCCAGACACGCCCAGGAATTAGCTATCAATAGCCACATCCATCTATTAAGCATTGCTTGGCTTTTTGCTTCCTGACTCGAGAAGGGGATTTCCCAGAGCCTTTCCTCATCACTGCCTGAAAGGAACTCACCAGAGCCTCTTCTTCAGTAACTGGAGCTGTCTGCAAGGATTTCCTCCATGTCTTCCAACCGGTTCAAGTCAACAAGGACATTCCAAGGATCCAAGGACATCATGTGCAAGAGCTAAGTGTTAAAAAAACTGGTTATATCACTTAGTCTGCTTGCGCGCGCTTGTGTATTTAGAGTGTTAACCCTTCCTTTGGAATATTTAGAGTGTTAACTCTTCATTTTGAGGCTTAATCTTGACATTTCACATCAGCAGTGTGTGTGACTGCAATGTTAACTCTTTACTAGTTGACAATAACTTTGGATTTTTGACATTCGTGTTTTCTGGCTGCATTTTAAAAGCGACTACAATTTACCTTTTGCATTTTCTGCACATTATGCTTGACATTTGATTCATGCTTTTCTGGCTGCATTTAAAGCGCAATTGATCCTTATATTCTGTGACTATTTGTAAGCAGCTGACAGGCTTTTGACCAGAATCTTCTGAGGACATATCCAGGTGCATAGTTTATGCAGGCGCCTAGTTTATGCATTACTACAAACACATAATCAGGTGAGATATACGGCGTGTACAGTATACGGAGTGTAAATCAGGATAAAGAATACAAGGTCTAATACATATAAATGCTTTGTATTTCATAGAACCTTGTTTTAACGTCATTGTGCTTATTGAGAGAACATCTTTTATGAATATTGAAAACGTTTCAACATAAAGAAAGGTAATTAGGACAACGTAGTTTACAAGATATTTGTATTAGAATAGGAGTTAGGGTCTATATAGGTAATATGCTCTTTATATATTTTTAGGTATAGTCAAGATTGCTTTTGCCGTACCGGATTCCGGATCCTGGCTGGCCCAGGTGGTGAGGCGTAGCAGTCTCTCTTTCTTCTTTGTCTCTCATCCCAAATCCCCTTCCCTCGTTGGACACCTGCCAGGGCTCCTGTGTTTCTCAGCAGCGCTGAGAGGTGTTCAGGGGGGGTTGAGGAACAGTCATCGCCCCTTCGGACGGACCTGGATTTCAGGTGAGTGGCTGGACTCACATCTTACATAAAGCCAAGCCATAAAATACAAGTCTGCCTGGGCGATGGATTCCCTCACAGAAGAAACCACCATGTCCATACAGGAATTGTCTAGGTTAGTGTTAGGATTACAACGAGAGGTCACTACATTAAAACAAGAGAACCACACACTACTCTGTGAGTTACAACAATATAAACCACGAGAAAACCCTTGGGATAACACAACGGTTAAAACCAAGCCTGTGGTTCAACCACATCGCTTTACTTTCACCCCAATGGCTGCAGAAGCAGCAGGGGCTCCACCTGTGAACGTCACCGTCACGTCTTCTACACCGATTCCTTTTGCTCCTCCGGAACGTTTTTTTGGAGACCAAACAAAGTTTAGTATTTTTATGAACCAGTGTCAATTACACTTCCTTTGTAAGCCTGCAACATTTCCTGATGATGCCTCAAAGGTGGCGTTCATCTTATCTTACCTAGGTGGAACAGCGGCTACATGGTCAATACAATTTGTAGAAAGGGATGATCCAATATTGCATAACTTTTGTCGCTTTAAAGAAACAATGCAAAAACTCTTTGCGAGACACAAATTTATCCAAGCAAGCGACAACGAGCTTTTGAATCTGCGTCAGGACAATAAGGATTTATTGTCCTACATCACATCCTTTAATAGGTTGATTGCAGAGACTTAATGGCCAGATGAGAAAAGAACATCACTTTTTTATCGTGGCCTTCGGGATGATTTAAAAGATATACTTGCTCAAATCGTTGATCTGCCACCTGATTGTGTTGAATTTATTGATTTGGTGGTCCGGTTGGATCATCGTCTGGGGGAAAGAAAGAGTGAAAGAACTCGTGGAGATATGCCCAGAGTTGTTGTGGTAAAAAATGAGAAAAAAGAAACACCTAATCACAATGCTTCTTCTGATCATACAGAACCTATGCAGATTGGGGGGATTAGGGGACCTTTGTCCAAGGAGGAGAAAGACAGGAGACGTCGTCTAAATCTCTGTTTGTATTGTGGGAAATCCGGACATTTAGTTCGGGACTGTTTGGGGAAGAATACCCCCAAGAAAGCAATTGGCATGATTGAATCCCCGCTTCCCGTTGTTGAAACTAAACTTCCTGGCCCGATAAGGATTGAGGCCTCCTTATCGAGCACAAGCAACGGTTTGGCCTCTTACCACTGTTTAGGAAACACCATGACATCTGCACCACGTCATTTAACTTTGATTGTTACTTTGCTCTTTTCTACCCAGATTCGAAAGGTTATTCCTATATTGTTAGATACTGGGGCTACCGGTAATTTTATGGACATAGGTTTAGCCAAAACCTTAAATATTCCAACCATCAAGAAAGAAACCCCTGAACCTGTACGTGCCGTTGATGGGTCAGAGCTATCTTCGGGTTTAATACATTATCAGACCTCCCCTTTAACCATGATCTGCGCTGACGGACACACTGAACAAATCTGCTTTGATCTTATTGACACTCCTGTGTTTGGAGCCATATTGGGCATCCCATGGCTTCAATTGCACAATCCAAAAATAGATTGGATCAAACGCACAGTAACATTGGATTCAGCTCATTGTTGGCAGAAATGCTATTCAACTGAACATCACCCTATAACACCATTACACTGTGCCTCTGTGATAGAGGATCCAGAATTGGCAATAGAGGAAATGTCAGAAATATCTTTACCCAAACAAAACAATGACTTTCATGATGTTTTTTCCGAACAACAGGCAACTCAGCTACCACCTCACCGGTCCTACGACTGCTTAATAGATTTACTTCCTGAAGCTACCCTGCCATGCAGTCGTGTGTATGCCTTGTCTGAACCTGAGACCAAATATTTGCGTGAATATTTGGATGATTTGTTACTAAAGGGGTTTATTCGACATTCTACATCCCGTTAGTTCTCCGCTCTTTTTCATCCCGAAAAAGAACAAAGAGCTCCGCGCCTGTATTGACTAGCGCGCCATAAATAAAGTGACGGTAAAAAAATCGATATCCACTCCCACTGATACCGGTATTATTAGATCAGGTACGTCATTCAACCATCTTTACCAAGTTAGATCTGAGAGGTGCTTATCACCTGATTAGGGTCAAAGATGGAGACGAGTGGAAGACAGCTTTTAGGACGAAGTTCGGTCTCCTGCAGTATTTCCATTTTTTATCAATGATGTGCTGCAGGACTTTCTGGATGTCTTCGTAATAGTTTACATAGACGATATCCTTCATTTCTCCTCGTCAACCGAAGAACATGTAGAACATGTCCGCACTGTGTTACAGCGGCTAAGAGAACATCAACTATTCGTTAAGTTAGAGAAATGCGTTTTCCACGCGACCCGCATTGAATTTTTGGGTTATGTGATTTCTCCCAATGGCATTGCTATGGATGATTCTAAGGTACAGGCCATTTTAAAATGGGAAACACCCAGATCCCTTAAGGATATTCAACGCTTTCTGGGTCTTGCCAATTTTTATCGGCGTTTTATTCCTCAGTTTTCTACAGTTGTGTCACCCATTACGCACTTACTCAAGAAGGGAGTTACATTTCATTGGTCCCCAGCAGCAGAAGAATCATTTCAGAAACTCAAGCAGACCTTCACAGAAGCTCCACTGTTACATCATCCTGATCCATTGCAACCTTTCTATGTGGAGGCCGACGCATCTCAAATTGCTGTTGGCGGTATGCTATCCCAGAGAGATCCTATATCAGGCCTTTTGCATCCGGTAGCCACTTTTCTAAAAAACTCCTGCCTGCTGAGCAGAATTATACGGTGGCTGAGCGTGAATTATTAGCCATCAAACTTGCATTTCACGAGTGGTGACATTTGCTCGGAGCTCGTCACACAATAACAATTTACACTGATCACCGTAAATTGCAGTTCTATCAAAATGTCAAAGCACTTTCACCACGCCAACTTCGTTGGCTTTTGTTTTTCAACGAATTTGATTTTGTGATTACATATAGACCTGGAAAAGAACAGCACAAAGCAGACACACTGTCACGATTAAATTTTCCTACTCCTGACAAAGGTACTGATACACCTACTACGATTATTCCAGAACATAAAATCATTGCCATTCGTGCTCCAAAAGATTTCTTAGCTCAGGTTCAAGTAGCACACCAAAGAGAATCCAAACCTTCTCAAACAGTAAAAAGGGGGGACTTATTGTATCATGATAGTCGTTTATATATCCCCACACAGGAGTTGCGTGATACTATTTTATACTGGCATCATGACGCGGCGTTAGCCGGTCATCCAGGATCAAAGAAAACTGTAGAATTATGTCAGAGAGATTTCTGGTGGCCCACATTAATACCTGATGTCGAAAACTACGTCAAAACCTGTCCAAACTGTGTGCAATCTAAAACCCCTCATCTTGCGCCTGCTGGATTACTACAATCAATGTCCATTCCACCTGCACCTTGGCATACATTAAGTATGGATTTTATCACTAGTCTACCCACATCCAATGGATTTTCCACCGTATGGGTAGTAGTTGATTATTTAACTAAAATGGCACACTTTGTCCCGTTGAAACACATGCCGTCGGCAAAGGAGTTAACAGACCTGTTTTTACAACATGTGGTCAAACTACATGGATTACCAACAAGTATTGTATCCGATAGGGGATCATTGTTTGTTTCTAGGTTTTGGCGAAGTTTTTGTTCCTCCATGAAAATTGATGTCTGTCTTTCCTCCGCTTACTATCCTCAAACGGATGGACAGACGGAACAACATAATCAAACCCTTGAACAAACATTACGTTGTTTTCTTATTACTTTAACCACAGAATGGGATAAAGCTTTACCATTAGCAGAATTTGTGTATAATAATTCAGCCCATTCTGCTACAGGAATATCACCTTTTTATTGTGTATTCGGTTATCATCCTAGAATGCTCCCAATAGTGCAGACATCTACTATGAGTCAGGTTCCGGCAGTCCATGATCATCAGAACCACTTAGTACAGATCCAGACACAAGCTAAAAAACATCTAGAGTCATATCAACAACAGGTGAAAAAACAGGCAGATAAACACAGGTTACCTGCTCCACAGTATTCAGCAGGAGACCAGGTATGGCTTTCGACAAAAAATCTGCACATTGCTGGGTACCGTAAATTAAACCCAAGATTCTTGGGCCCTTTTGCTATTATCAAAATGATTTATCCTGTGACTGTAAAATTGGATCTGCCTTCAGATTATAAGATCCATCCGGTTTTTCACGTCTCTCTAATTCGTCCATACTCTCCCACCACTCGGACAGGTCCACCTCCACCACCTATTAAGATACAAGGAGAATGGCAATTTGAAGTAGCCAAGGTTTTAGATGCTAAAAGAATACGAGGTGTGTTACATTACTTATTGGCATGGAAAGGATACGGTGTGGATGACAATTCATGGGAACCCACCTCTTCTGTCCATGCCCCTCGACTGGTGCGACAGTTCCACCAGCAAAATCCCTCCAAACCACGACCGGTGACAGGACTTTTAGGTGGGAGGACTGTCAGGAATCCCCATCTCACAAGGAACAGTATACCCTGTGTTATCTCTCAACACCCATATGGTGGTCGAATTAGTCATGTTGCTGTTAGTTTATAGAACTGCATCTTATATTATGTTTTATTTTGTGATGATTTTGCCTATGCTTGTTTATTGATTTTTCCTATGCTTGTTTATTGCCTTGTTTATTGCTTGTGCCAATGCGTGTTATTACATTGTTTACAACTTTGAACTTTGCCAATGCTAATGGAGAACCGGGGGTCTGAAAACATGAGTCATGGCATTTAAATGCACTGAGCCTGTTGACATTGCAACTATGTCTCTAGGCAACTGCAGCTTCTCAGTGTAAACAGGTGGCAAGGAGTCATAATTGCACACCTTGTGTTACACCCCAGACACGCCCAGGAATTAGCTATAAATAGCCACATCCATCTGTTAAGCATTGCTTGGCTTTTTGCTTCCTGACTCGAGGAGGAAATTCCCCAGAGCCTTTCCTCATCACTGCCTGAAAGGAACTCACCAAAGCCTCTTCTTCAGTAATTGGAGCTGTCTGCAAGGATTTCCTCCATGTCTTCGAGCCGGCTCAAGACAACAAGGACATTCCAAGGATCCAAGGACATCATGTGCAAGAGCTGAGTGTTAAAAAAACTGGTTATCACTTAGTCTGCTTGCGCGCGCTTGTGTATTTAGAGTGTTAACCCTTCATTTGGAATATTTAGAGTGTTAACTCTTCATTTTGAGGCTTAATCTTGACATTTCACATCATCAGTGTGTGTGACAGCAATGTTAACTCTTTACTAGTTGACAATAACTTTGGATTTTTGGCTTCCGAGTTTTTTGGCTGCATTTTAAAAGCGACTACAATTTACCTTTTGCATTTTCTGCACATTATGCTTGACATTTGATTCAAGCTTTTCTGGCTGCATTTAAAGCGCAATGGATCCTTATATTCAGTGACTATTTGTAAGCAGCTGACAGGCTTTTGATAGTAATTTGAGCAGAATCTTCTGAGGACATATCCAGGCGCATAGTTTATGCAGATCCTAGTTTATGCATTACTACAAACACAATCAGGTGAGATATACGGCGTGTACAGTATACGGAGTGTAAATCAGGATAAAGAATACATGTCTAATGCATATAAATGTTTTCTATTTCATAGAATCTTGTTTTAACATCATTGTGTTTATTGAGAGAACATCTTTTATGAATATTGAAAACGTCCCAACATAAAGAAAGGCAATTAGGACAACGTAGTACAAGATATTTGTATTAGAATAGGAGTTAGGGTCTGTATAAGTAATATGCTCTTTATATATTTTTAGGTATAGTCAAGATTGCTTTTGCCGTACCAGATTCCGTATCCTGACTGGCCCAGGCGGTGAAGTGTAGCAGTCTCTCTTTCTTCTTTGTCTCTCATCCCAAATCCCCTTCCCTCTTTGGACACCTGCCAGGGCTCCTGTGTTTCTCAGCAGCGCTGAGAGGTGTTCAGGGGGTGTTGAGGAACAGTCATCGCCCCTGCGGACGGACCTGGATTTCAGGTGAGTGGCTGGACTCCACAGTGGTAGCCCTCTGATAAGCCAATTTTTCTTTTCTCCAGAGGATTGGTATGAATGTGTCCAGTATCCGAGTAGATAGCAATTTCTGTTTCGGATCCGGTGCGAATTCGGTTCGAGACTCTTTAGTTGCTGTACCTTCTTTAGAAGTTGATCTCGCCGTCGAGAGTTTTGTCTCCAAAGTTTTCGGCTCAAAGTTTTTGGCTCTAAAGGTTTAGCTTTCCGCAATGGCGGAACGGAGACCAGAAGGTGTTTCGGTTTCGACGCCGAAGGTTTCGGGTCGGCACCAGCGTGGGAACGGGTCGAGCCCGAACCGGAAAACTGTTTGTGCTTCGAAACTTTTTCTCAGTGCCAATCTTGGCCCGAAGGTAGAGGAGGGACCGGAGCCTTTTTCTTGTAAAGGAGATGATAGGGGAATGAAGGCTCTTTACTCACGGTCCGTTATGCCGGGGTCAAGTCTTCGGCATCGGAGTCAGCGTCGGATACGGAGATGTGCTCCTCGTGCATCTCGGCTTCCTGCGCTTGCGATTCTTCTTGATTAGACTCTTCTGCGAAGAGGTCCGGCGCAGGGTCGCTTTGCTGGTACATTTCGTGACGTAGAGCTCGGCGATCACGGAGGGTTTTCTTCGAACGGAATGACTGGCACGCATCGCAGTCTTTCTTGTCGTGTTCCGGGGATAGGCCAAAGGTTGCACACCTCGTGCAAGTCGGTGCGTGGGAACTTAACGCAACACCTTGGACATAACTTGAATGGAGTCCATTCCATCAGCTGCGACTGATCCTGGTGTGGGTATGTCCAACAGCCTTCCACGAATGTTCCGGCCAAAGGTTTTCGAGAGTAAACGATACGCGGAGGTGGGGAAGCGCGGTCGATTAACAATACCGTCGAGGGTAGTGGATTGCGTGTCGAAGGGGGCCCGAAGAACGGTGCCAAACCGGAGGGCAACAATTCACATCTGAACCTGATGGCAGAAAAAACAATCTAACAATGGAGTCGATGCCCATGCGCACTATCACCTACCTCGTGACTGGAAAGACTTCTCAGAAGAAAAGCAAAGTGCAAACATACAGACCCAACACTAGATGGTGATCTATGCAAAAGCATATGATCCACAGCTCATATGCCTCGAACATACATATTTTTATAACTACACTGTGTGGTTCTTTTTCACTTAACCAATACCTTAAGATTAAGTATTAGTAAAACAAGCTGCTTTACACTCCTTCTGGACTAAGCCTGAATACTGCACTCCCAAGCTACCACTTCCAGAGCTTTATACGGTTGTCTAAGACCACTAAAATCACCATAAGGGTTGTCTGGTGTAGTGCAGGGTGCTACACTTACATAAGTGAGCACCACATACTAATCCAGCTTCTCACAGAACCTCTTAACCTTAATTTTTTATAATAGGCCATTGGGAGTTTGAGGATTGCTATAAGAAACCATTGAGGTGCTTCACTTCAAGACTATGTAGACTGGCCTCTGGAAATTAAGGCACGCTGACTTGCATGCAGGCACTGGTAAAGGGGCGGAACTTCCAGCTCATGACAGGCATCTGCACTACTTAAACATTGTGAAGGCAAATTAAAGCTCTCTTTTTTCTACATCTTGCTGTGGATCACGATTGCTCACTTACTAGTTTCCCACCAGCAGCGATTAGGTTCATAGGGGTCTGGTTAATTGAAGCTGATGTATACTGTGCCGCTAACCGTGATTGCAAAAATCTTTTTATTAAAACGGATACTAAAGACTAGTACAGTGTGTCCCAAAATGTATAGAACCATGACCTACGTTTTAGAACAACACATTTTTGCAACCTACCTAGCATTAATGGACATGGGGCAAGGGTAGTTTTTTAAATGCAATAGTAGAAGTTAATAGTCAAAATTTCGTCTGTACAATTTTTGTGGTTCCCTCTAACTACAATTGTTTGCAAATTTCACAACCTTGCCCTTCAATATGTCTTCATCAGACTATGTACAAGATAAAGATTCGCCCATAAAAGTGGCAGATGGTGAACTGCACTAGAGCAGGAACACTTTTCAGAGGAGGGTCCTGGCCTGTGGCATTTGTTCACCAAAATCTTGGTGTTTATACTAATGATTTAACAAATATGAAAACCCCTTTTGCAGCAGAGTATGGGGTAAGGCCTCATATCCATAGGTGTGTTAAAAAGTGGTCAAGTGGTGCATTTTGCACTCCATATATATGTATGTGTATATATTACCTACTGGCGGTTGCCAGTTGGTAGTTATAGTTAGGAAAAAGTTTCCATAAGAAGAACATTTTTTGATTTGCCAATAAATTTGGCGTCTTTTGATGAATCCTCACGCAATTTTTAAAGCTAGTTAGACACTCACTTTAGCTGCGATCTTGAAAATTTGGTGGTGATCCGTCAAGCGGGGGCCAAGAACACAGTGGAGGCCCCAAAATGCTTTTTCCCAAATGTTAATTTCCATAGGAAACGTTAGACACGGCTACAACCTGAACTGCTGAACGGAATTACACAAAATTTGGCAGAAAGGTAGATGTCAGACTGGATCCGGAAAAATTTCCGCAGCAGCACCTCTGCGTGCCAGGGGGCAGCGCCGCCTGGCTCCGCCCTGACGTCGTCCACGGACATGACGTCAGCGGAGCCATACATGCCCCTCCCGGCGCAACGACATCAGTTTTCGTCAGAGAAACTTTTCCGCGTCAGAACGCAGAGCCATCACCAAAAAACTGTGAGAATATGGGAACAGTGTGCAAAAATGATGAAGAAATTGACAGGTGAGACAGAGCAGCGCTCTGAAGAGCCACCCAGCAAGAGCAAAGGCTCAATCAATGTTAAAGGGGGACCAGGGTGTGGAAAAACAGCCTCTCTGAGGATAGAAAGTCCACATCCTGAAAGTAAAACCGTGAAGGAAAACAGGTCCGGAACACTAGATTAAGGAGAATTCACCACAAGACCTCAACAGAAAGAGACATCGTAATCCCAATCAAAGATCCACAATGTACATAGCCAATAGACCTGAAGGAAAGGCCGAGGTGGCAAAGACCACAAGGAAATGCAGAAGGGGAAAGCAGGATGGTGGGAAAAAGCATCAATAGATTTCACACCCTACAATCCAGGCCAAGGACTGGAAGGAACACATGATCTATGAACAGACAGCCTAATTTTAGAGAATGGGCGGGAAGGAGCAGAGAAACTGAACAAATCAGTCTGTGTTGGAGTGAGAGGATATTACCCTGCAAAAGGGCAAGCCACCCCAAGGGAGGCGAGTATAGAAAAGCCCCTACTTGAAAAGGTCCTCGCAGAATGGGGAAGATGGGAGGGCGTAAAGGAATCTGCGGCTAGACTATGTCTCAACCAGATACATCGTTACCGAAGGTAAGTAACTCATTCATCTGATAGAGTCGTCTAGCCGCAGATTCCTTAACTCAGAATAGATACTAAAGCCATACCCATGGAGAAGGCGGGTCTGCAACTGAACCCCACCAAGTTCCCGTGAGAACTTAGTCTTCCAAAAGGTGAGTAAAACAGCACTGTCAACCTTTGGGACAAACGATAGTGAGGACAGTAATGTAGCGCAGTGAACCGCCAGACCAGGAAGCTCTAAAGAGAGTGGAAAACACTGGGAGGCAAAGGCACCAGAAGCTGTTAAGAACAGCACACAAACCCCTTTGTGTATTCCTGGGTTGAAAGAAGGAAAGGACAGAGCCAGGATGCCCGTGGCAAGGTGAGAGGCTATAACTTTGAAAAAGGGGTTTGAGGGATCCACAGGACCCGAGGTGGCGACAGAAAGCAAAAGCAATTACCGGTCGACCAAGCAGAACAGTGGAAAAAAGGGCACTGTAGAACCTGCACCTGCAAAGACATGTGGGGCAGCAGTGGCAAGAGACTGACCCTTCTCCAGCAAGTGCCAGCATGGAAGAAAACATATACTAGATATGCTGGAGGAAAAAGGAAGGTCATGACTTCGCAAGAAGTGGAGCTGAACCGAGGCTTTGAGAGAGCCGCTGAAGCAACGTGTCGCCTGCAGCAAAGCCTTGTGACGGTAACTGGCATGACAGAGACATCGCACACCGGTGTAATATGTACAACCACGAAAAGGAGCTCTGTGGAACCTGCACCAGCAAGACACAAGTGACAGCAGCGGCAGGATGCCAATCCACGGCCATAAGGCACCGGTAGTACTAAGGCCAAAGACACGCTGGGACTGAAGCGGTGTGTCACAACCTGTAAAAAGGGCAAATGACAAGCAATCAAGCCTCAACGAACAAGAGCGAAACCCGGAAGGCACCTAAGCCTACCAGAAGGTAGCTAAGCATACAGTGTGGATGCTGGAACCATACGAAGTAAGCAAGGACCTCCTGAAGCAGAGCGTGAGCAGCCCAGAAGCGCACAACAGCAAGAGCTGGCGGAACAAGCAAACTGGGCCAGAACCACGGACACCGCATACATGAAAGAGCCTGCACGTATCCGCCTGGTAAGAACACAGAGCAGATATAGAGCAGGAGGAAAAACATGAAACCATGAAGCATGACCCAACAAGAGTCTAGAGTATACTGAAATAAATCGCAGTCATGGGGAAACTGAGTAGGACAATGTCCAAAGCAGTAAGGAACCCATGCCCCGTGCCCGAGAGGAACAACAGTCCCCTGCAAGACAGAGTAGGGGGAAAAAACTAGTTACGACAGTGGAAAAAGTGGGGACAAATGTTAAGGTCCCGGACCCCAAGAAGCGAGTAGTACAAGGAAAACACGCCTCTTTGAGAGTGTACAGCAAGAACTTAAGCAAAAGCGTGGAAACCCTCGTACGGAAACAGCAGGGATTATGGAAACTGCTGCAGGATAAGTGGCCAGAAGGAGGTCTCGACCACGCACACCAGGTTCTGATGCACCACAGACGGACCACCCAGACTTGCAATAGAGCAATGCTGTACAAGGATCACTGTAGGAATAAACAAGTGGCACCCAGCAGGATGTCCACGGGGAGACTCCATAGGAGCGTACCAAGGCAAAGGCAGAACCTGATGCCAGCAAACACCCCACATAGGGTAAGGCTAATCCCCGGTCCGGGTGTCCTCTTGGGCTAAGCACACAGTCAGAGGACCGAAAAACAAGAGAAGCAGCGGAACGGCTGTACTGGACGAACAAGAAATGGCTAACTAGCCATGAACAGTATCCAGCAGTAAAACTAACCGGTATATTAGGTTGGGTGCCTTAAAAGGAGGCATAGACTATGGCCCCAAGATTTACTGCAGCCCGGACAAGAGACGGGAGACCGCCGAATCCGCATGGCGGTCAAAAAGATCCACCCCATTGAACGACAGATCTCTGAGGGCATCCCGAATATGATCAGGAAAGCAACTGTGGCGCAGCCAAGCATGGCGGCGTAAAGCCACAGCGCGAGCAAGGACCCGTCCCATAGAGTCAGTTGCATCAAAGTAAGACCGAAGGGAGAATTGTGCCATGCTCCTGCCATGCAGCAGAAGACGAAGCAATTCTGTCCGTGGCCCCTCGGAAACAGAAGGGAGAAGGTTCACAAAGAGCTGAGGATGCACGCGAAAACACACAGGCCGTATTTAAAGCCCAGACGCCTGCGCTGGCAGAGGCGAACAGCCGGCGGCCACAATCGTCCAGCCACCTAGACTTCCTGGTGAGAGGTAACAATGGCAATGTGGGTGAAGACTGTAAATTAAAAGCTGCCTATTTTAAAGAAGTAGAATTTTAATCAGGCTCACCCAGCTTTCCTGTACCTCCAATTGTTGAAGGCTGATTGTATCTTTTTTATTGTGTGCTATCTGAAATCCACTGTGAGAACCAGGGCTTGTGTGGATAAATAGCTGCCCATTCACCAATCTATTGTGGAGATAAATGTTTACGAAGGCTAGGATACCCGTCTGGGTACTGCTATTTTAAAGGGTCCACTGTTGGATATCGAACTGTGTATTTTTGCCAGAGTTCACTATGGGAGGATGTGCAACGGTTTTATAATATTTAATTGGCTTGCAATTTCATGGAATCATGTGTTTTAATGTAATTTGGATGTTCTGTGACTTTCATGGTTTTCTTCACGTGAAACCGAATAAAGTTTATTTGAATTGATTTGAAAGAAAGGGCACAGTTACTCAAACCTAAAATTCAAGGCGCTGCAAAGGAGGAGAGAATGGGGTTTGTGTCAAAATTCTCTACAAAAAGTACTAAAATTAAACAAGTTATTCACAAGTACTGGCCTTTACTTCAAGCAGAAACGGACTTTAGGGGAATATTTCAACAACTTCCCATTTTTGCTTACCAACGCACAAATAACTTGAAGCAATTACTTAACAAGAGTACTAGCATATCCGAACAAAAGCATACAGGCACTGTTCCGTGCCATAATTGTGGAAATTGCAATCACATCATAAGAGGCACTACCATCATGCATCCCACTTAAGGCACTCCAATCAGATTGAGAGTGACAGCAACCTGCGACACCAATAATGTAGTTTACCTTTTGAAGTGCCCGTGCGGATTACCATATGTAGGGAAGACTGAACGAAAAATCTAAGTACGCCTTGCAGAACACAAAAGCAACATATGGATGAGAAACAAAAATCAACAGAAGCAGTGCACTTTTCCAACATGAATCACAACATCAGCCAGCTTAGATATAGGGTGTTAGAACAGATAAAAGAAAAGGAAGGAAGAGACAATAAGAAACTTCTACAGTGTGAAACCTATTGGATAAACAAACTTAATTCCATGCACCCAAATGGGTAGAACGAACGTTTAGAATTCAGCTGCTTTTTGTAACATCCATGACTGTATTGAACTGAGGTTTGATTATTATTGTAAGCATTGTTTTGAATGTCATTGTAATTTAATTTTTTCCTGTTCTCCCACTAAACACACTAGGTTCACCCAGTGCTTGTTTTCACATTACCTGATGATTAGAGGTTGGTCGCTCGCACAACGTTTATTTCATTCGTTTTCTTTTTGGTATTGGATATTTTGATTTTCATGCGTATATCCGAGTCACGACTTATTAGGTGTTGACTCGTTTTTTATCACAAACTCCTCGATATTAGGATAGCTCGTAGTAGCGGACTTCTATCTTCTTATTTTCTTTTGGAACACTTTTTGTGACATTCATGCTGACTCGGTTTTGACTACGAATGGTGACACACACGTTTTTCATTGTCATGGCAACAGGGTAGTCTGTTGTTGCTGACTATTGTTACTCGCGGTTCACTTGCTGTGATTCACTGTATTTACTTCCGGGGCACTAGTGCTCTCCATAAAGAAGCTTTTCTCAAAGGGATTACAGAGGCTAATACCGCGTGTTCGCCGGTATGTGATGTAAGGGTGTCTTCCACAGGACTATAAGTTTGTTATCAGACACTTTCACCGCGTTTGAGCGGTTGCTTTCACATTGATTAACTTATTATCATGTTGAGTACCAAGCGCGGTCGTATGCACTTCGGTTGGCTTTCTTTCTTTTTTTAAATTCACCACGATTGTCTCTTTTGTGCACAATTTCACCAGTGGATTTTTGGTGTTTAGATCCAGTATTATTCGTATATGGTTTTGACACGGGGCACCATTACTATTACTTTGTTCACGATCTCAGTCAACATTATTTCCGCCATATTTTCATACACAGCATGTACAGGTATTCGTCAGATCTTGGATTAAAAATAATGGATTACATTCCCTGTAGAAATTACCCCCTGATGAAGGGCAGAGCCCGAAATGCATTGGGGTTTCTGGAGTTCCTGTAACCTAAGATGATTATTGCTATACTCATGCGCATATGAGATGAATCATATGAAGAAGGAATTTGATGAAACAATACAATCAATATATATGATGAATAAATCAGTCTGAAAATTATCAAGTGGATTACAATTTTGTTGAAGCGACAAGTTCACAAAGTTTGCTATTTGAGTTCATTCTTTCCTTTTTTTTTGTAATAAATTTTTTATTATTTGCAATTTCCCTCTCAACATCATCTCCTTCACATATGTTGCATACAATACACAGTTATAAATTGCTCTCCCCTTCTCACCTACCAAGTTTTTATGCTGTGTAACCATAGGAGTTCACGTTATTATCCATGCCACTGTTTCCTGCGTCCCGCGGACTCTTAGCATTCATCACACACTAATATCTACTTCACTCCGCCCTCCCAAACAACAAAACTACTACCCCCTCCCGCCCCTACCCCTACCCCCTCCCTCCAGTGTGCTCCCCCAATAGTTGCCATTCTCAATGTGTCTGGACCTATAGGTGTGAGCCTACCATGTGCCTTTGCTGTTGCCCGGCCTCTCTTCCCTATGCTACCCGGTACTCTCCTCTTCCACTGCGCTTCCAGTCTCCGCGTTCCCTCCTGTACTCTCTGCGACCCGTGGTCTAGTGGCAGGCCGGCTCATCTTCCTGGTCTCTGTCAGACCTGCGCAGTGCTTCAACTAGAGCTTCCCAAGCTCGCGCCACTTCCAACATCGTCTCTTTCTGGTACCTATGCACCAGTCGTAGCTTGATCACACTTTCACTCGCCGCCCACTTAAGGAGTTCGTGTTTCCACGTCTGCACTCTAGGTCCCTGACTATGCTTCCAATGGCTGGTTATCTCCCTTTTAGCTAATATCAGTCCCAAACTATTGCGCTTTGTACGCGGAAACCAATGCAACAAGCTCACCGCCATATCTTTATTAAGTGTTCGCTCTGTTGCCAGCTCCAGTGCCGTAAGTACGTCGTTCCCATATACAGTCAGATTCGGGCAGGACCACAGCATATGCTGAAAGTCTGCATCTTCTGTTCCACATCTAGGGCAGTCAGCCTTGTCTACCCCAAAGAACTGCTTAATATGTTTCGGGTCATATACGCCCTATTTAGCATTTTAAAACTGTATTAGCTGTAACCTAGCATTCCTCGTGCTCTTCCATGCTCTTTCTACTAGCTTGGGCCAAGTAGTGTCCGGAATGTCCCTCCCCAAGTCCTGTTCCCACTTCTCCTTTAGGCGATCCATCGGCTGCCTTCCCTCTTGTTCCATTCTCCTATTAAGGCACGTGACAGCCTTGAAAGTACCAGCCGCCATAGCTACATATTGGCAGATTAACGATGTCTTTGGTTCTGATAGCCCCATCTTCCACCTGCGTTGGATCGCCGCTACTAGCGCCGCGTGCAATAAGTAGTGTCCCCACGGTAGGTCAAACCTATCTCGTAAGCTCGAGAACAGCAATAAGACACCGTCATCATAGAGGTCACCCACCATAAATAGTCCCTGCTTCTCCCAAGTCCCCAATGCGGACCAATCTCCACCATGGTGGTAGCGCTGTACACGCCCCTATCGGGATTTCAGGTGCGTAGGGGCACTCCGCTCCATGCTTTTTGTTACTCCGAATCCAACAACGTTGCATTGTTCTCTCCTCATTCGTAATGGTATCTCTACGCAGTCGTTGCCCCATCAGGATATAGGAAAGCACATGTCTCGGTACCCAGCAGTTATGGCCTGGGTTGGGCCCTCTAAACGTCGCCGCCACCGCATGCGTGAGTCATTGGAGCTGGGCTGCCAGATAATACCTTTCAAAGTCCGGCACTGCCCAACCCCCTGCTGCCCTGGGGCGCATCATTGTGTCTAGTGCAACCCGCCTCCTACCGGCTCCCCACAACAAGTCTCCCACCATCATTTTCAACTGCCTGAACATCGCCCCGGGTATCCATACTGGGAGAGTCCTGTAAAAATAAAACAATCTTGGCAATACTACCATTTTTAGCAAGACCACCCTCCCTGCCACCGACATCTTCAAAGCAGTCCAGAACTCCATACTCCCTTTAATTCCACGGAATGCCCGGCTAATGTTGCTTTCCAGGAGCCCATCTTGTGTATGATAAATGAGGACTCCCAAGTAGGGCAGGCACTGCGCCTCCCATCGGATCCCTTGCACCTGGGGCAGCGCCTGTAGGTTCGGGCTCACCGGAAATAGACAAGTCTTCGACCAATTAACCCGCAGCCCCGATCTATTCCCATACCCAGTCAACAAGTGCTTTGCCGCCGTTAGAGCCTCTTCAGTGTCCTCCAAAAACATTAAGAGGTCGTCTGCAGACAGCGAGATGTAGTGCGCATTCTCCTGTAGCACTAGGCCCCGGTACTGCTCTCCCGTGCGCGCCAGCATAGCTAGTGGTTCTATTGCTATTGCAAATAGCAGCGGGGAGAGGGAGCAGCCCTGCCTAGGCCCCCGTTCTACGTTGTATGCCCGAGAAATTGTTGCTCCCGTTCTCACTCTAGTCATGGCCCCATTGTAGAGAATCCGGGTCCATCTCGCGTAGTCGTCCCCTATTCTGATTTTCCCCATCACATAATGTAAGAAAGACCATTCCAGGCTGTCAAAGGCCTTTTCAATATCTATCGCCAGTACCACCGCTCCCAGGGTAATGTCTCGGTGTTCCTCCAATACACGCAGGAGGCGTCTGATATTGCCGGACGTATTCCGTTTGGGGATAAACTCCCCCTGATCACTGTGAACTAAGGAGGTCATATATGGGAGCAGGCGCGTTGCCAGTATCTTACTTAGTATTTTATAATCCACTGTTAACATTGAGAGCGGTCTATACGCTGTCAGCTCGGCAGAGTCTTTGCCTGGTTTTAGAATGGGGATTATATTAGCCTCCCGCGTAGTGGTTGGCAGCATTCCCGTCGTCCGGGCCTGTTTGTACAGCGCCTGCAGCCGGGGGGCCAGTATATCCAGATATGTAGCGTAGAACTCGATTGGTAGCCCATCAACTCCCGGGGTCTTATTTCGGGCCATTTGCTTAATGGCTGACTTAATTTCCCCTAACGATATCTCTTGTCCTAGTGCTAACGATTGTTCCTCTTCCAGCTGGGGCCAGACCAGCCCTACAAAGTAGCTCTCCAGTTCTTCAACATCAACTTCCCCCAGGCTACTATACAATGTTGCGTAATAGCGCGCGAACATGTTATTGATTCCCCGTTGGGTATAGTCCATTGTTGCTGCCGGTGTGCGGTTCCCCAGGATTGGCGCCCCTCCATTATCAGGAGCGACAAGCTGCGCTAAGAGCCTACCTGTTTTGTCCCCCTCGTCATGCATTCGCACTCTATATGCTTTAGAATCAAACGACCTGAGCCTTTCAACTTGCTGCGCTATCTCCTCCCTCGCTCCCGCCACCTCCGTTTGATCCCTTCCCCTTGCATGACTACGCCTTTCTGCTTCTCGCAACCTCTCGTCCGCTCTCTGGACCTCATCAAGTAAGATTTTCCGTACCCCCACCTTCTTAGAGAGGCACATCCCTCGGACAACTAACTTGAAAGCCTCCCATTCTGCTGCTAATGTGGTCGCTGTATTTTCATTTTCATTAAAATAATGGAGGATCCCCTGCTGGAGCTCGTCCTTAAACACCGGGTCCTCCAGTATTTCAGGGCTCAGCCGTCATGTTGGAATCAACGCCCGTTCTTTATGCCATCCCAAGTTGGTCAGCAGGGGATTATGATCTGACACTGTTTTGGCCAAGTATTCACTGTGCTGCACTTTCACACAGACATCAGGCGTTCACAGCATCGCATCCAGCCTCACATGCAAATCATGCAGCCCCGAGTAATACGAGTAATCTCGTTCTTGCTGATGCTGTTCCCGCCATATATCCACTAAGTTCCAATTTGACTGCCATCTTCGCCTCTTATCCGCAAGTCTTGCCCTCGCCGACTCAGGTAACGGCGGGTGAGACCTATCCATAGTCACATCCAACACTGAGTTGAAATCCCCCCCTAGAAGCATCGAGCCCGGCGCATGCACAGCTATAGCCCCGGACAAGCGGTCAAAGAAACTGCCTTGGTCAACATTAGGGACGTATATACTCCCTATCATGACATCTACCCCATTCAGGCGCCCCACCAATAAAACATAGCGCCCCTCAGGATCAATCATCTTGTGTAGCAATTGGAATGGCACTCCCGCCCTAATCCACACTAGCGTGCCTCTTGCGTATGCAGAGTAGGTAGTGTAATATTCCTGGCCGCGCCACCGACGCTGAAGCGCCCTGCCCTCTGCCATCGTGAGGTGCGTCTCTTGTAATAGAGCAACATGCGCTCCCCTGCGTACCAGGTAGGCATGCACCTGATGGCTCCTAGTCATAGTATGGAGACCCCGTACATTCCAGGTTATGCACTTAAATGCAGGGGTAGAGGCCGTTGTCTTATCTCCTATTCCCATCAATCTGTCGTGTTCTCTGGAGCACACTGGTTCCCCTCTGAAACCCCTGAACAAAATTAAACACACCCCAACTCCCCCTCCCCAGGACAGATGCCCCAACTTGAACACCCATCCAAACTAATGACTCAACCAGAGTGTTCAGATCCCCAAGGAATCTCAAACACCCTATGACACTGGGGGTAGGCACAAAGGTCCAAAGAGGCCCAGCTCGGCTCGCTCCCGCCAAACCGCGACCTTTAGCAAACTACATCTCCCCCATCCAGCAATATACAGACCAGTGTAGCAGGAGTCCACTGCAAATGTTCAGGATTAACCAATCATAAATCCACCAGCTCATCAGCCATTCTCGCCGTCACATGAGGCAGTCGCTCACTGTCCGCCCCTGAGGTTTCTGAGTCCGACCCATCCGTGCCCAGCTTCGAGCCCCCTTTTTCGCTCCGCGAGTCCATCTCTGTCCTGGATAGCGCCTCTATCGCTGCTGATCTTTCCGTCGCCACTTGCCGCGATGTTGGCCGCGGGGATCCCGGTCGTCGTTTCCGAGATTTTGGAATTCGCCCGGATTTAGGCCGTGGTGGGGTCACCCTTCTTTCGTGAGTTGGCTGCTCTACACCTGCTTTGTAACGCTCTAGCCAGTCACATGCGTCTTCCGGGCTGCTGTGGAACTAAGACTTATTATCGACCAGTATTTTTAAATTCGCCGGATACATTAGGGCATATTGCAGGCCCTCCTCTCGTAACGCCTTTTTGACCGCCATATAGGATGCCCTTTTTCGCTGCACTTCCCATGTATAATCCGGGAATAATGTTACAGACGCATTGTCCACTTTGTACGGTCCCTTCCTGCGCGCATGGGCCAGCAGCCAGTCTCTGTCTTTATAATGCAGCAACTTGGCAATCACCGGTCTGGGTGGGCGTCCCGGCGCCTGTGGCCTCGCCGGTACTCTATGCGCTCTTTTCAGCGTGTAGAAGGGAGTCAGGGCCTCCGGTGCTACTTCAGCTTTTAACCAAGTTTCTAAGTACTCCAGCATGCTCTTTCCCTCAACTCCTTCTGGCAAACCCACTAGCGAATGTTACTTCGCCGATTTCTCCCTTCTGCATCTTCCGCCCTCTGTTCTAGCGCCTGTAGCCGATTCTGTACCTCCGTCATTTTGGTTATTAGCGCCGTAGTTGTCGGTTCCATGCTTTCTAGAGTTGTTTCAACCGTTTTCACTTTGTCCGCCAACCTGTTATGATCCGCCTCTGCCTTACCTGAGCAATGTCCGCCTGCAGCGCTTCCCGCGTGGTAGTTATTGCCTGCAAGATCCGGTCAACTTGCTGCTGCGGGAGCCCGTCAGTGGCCGTCGACTGCCTTGACTGCTCCGCCACTGAGCTCGCTTCTATGTCCCGGGTCGACTGCTCACCACCTTGCTTGTGTCGGGGCTTCCCCATCATGTTCTGCGGACCCTCGTCCCGTTATCTCGTGTCCACCGCTAGCACGGGTCAGCAGATCTCCGATCCAAGCGCGACGGGCCTTCTCGCTCGCACCTAGTGGCCGATCTCATCTCCAACGCTACCACACCCTCCGCCACCGCAATCTTTCCCGAGGTCTCCTTCTCTTTAGCGGTGCACTCCCTGCCCCTGCAGCTCGTCTCCCCTTCCGTCGACGTTAAGCTCCTCTCTTCGCCCACTATTTTGTAGCAGAACCGTGCCCAGATTCTTTCTCTCTGCAGGATTCAACGTCCCGGCCCTATCTCTTCTCTCTGTACCGGCTGCTATGAGGGCGCTACTCAGTTTGTATGCCCAGGACCGGGCGCCGATCGGGGCATCCAGTGCAGCCGAGAGTCCTGTCCGCTCCGCAGCGCAGAGCAGACCAAGCTGGGGCTCCCGTCCCTCTATCAATAACCGTGGTCTTCTCTTCACTGCTGCCGCGCACCTGTCCGCTAGTGCACTAGCTTCCCCCTGTAAACTTTTGCACCGTCCTCTACGGCCAAGAGGGGGAGGGGAAGCCTTCCACAACGGGCCCTCATACACCTCAGACCCGGCACCAATTCATACCGGAGTGATGTCTCTCTGGATCCGCTCTCCGCTCAGAACGCCAAGCTCTGCGAGCGAGTCTGCCGTCCAGCTCCAGAGCCCACGGCGCCGCCTTGATCCGCCCCTGGGTCTCCGCCGCCGATCCGTGTTCCACTCCCGGTCGCCGCTTGTCTCTCGGCACCGCCCAGTGGCTTCTCCTCGACGTCACCGCAGCTCTCCTCGGTTCCGGTGCAGCTCGCACCCACCTCCGATCGCAGTCCGCCTCTCCCGCAGCCGCACAGACCAGCGGTCGTCCGTTCAGGCTCCGTAAGGTTCCCCAGCTGCCATCTTGTCTCTCCTTCACAGCGCGCCTCAGCCCTCGGCCGCTGCCCGCTCCGCCAACTTCTGCAGCCTTGCCTCCCACAGCAATGTGCTCTTCGTCACAAAGCCAGCTCAACCGTCCGGCTTACGCTGTTCTGGGGCGCCGTTTTTGGTGCTTTTTTCAGGATTTTCTTCCGGGCTCCGACGGAGCAGCAGGCTCACACGTCCGCATGCATTCAAGCCTCGGCCACGCCCCCCTTGAGTTCATTCTTTCCTTGTTGGAGGACGCCTTGCAGAATTTACAGTACACACCTCAGGATCAGGAGGTAATACTCATCAGCACGCAAGAAGGTCTACGAACCTACAATAATAACACTTTCTAAAGAGGAGTGGGACCTCAACCCATTTGTTTTAAGTAACCCAGCATTGTGGCCGGGTGCTGGGGGATGGGGGGCCACACAGCCCTCCTTCCCTTATATTTAAGAAAAGAATGAAAAAAGTAAAATCTAACAGCACGACGCCGGAGGCCCACCCCCTTTCTTCAGCAAGTGAGCCTCCTGATGCGCTGCTGGTTGGGAGATGAAGTTCCCTTGGCTGCTGAGGTTCCTTGGGGGCTAACAAGACCATCCATTACCTCCAGTGAGTCCCATACAGTTGAATTGTAGTGATGTGTACAGAGGCCACCCCCCCTTTCGCCACCACTCTGCAAATGCCCCTCATGGGGTACTTCTGGTAGGGAGATGGAATCGCCTTGGATGCTAAGGGTCCTTGGGGGCCTACAATCCCTTCTGTTACCTCCAGTAAGTCCCACACAGTGCGATTGCTTGAAGGACTTCAGAGTCCACGCCCCTTTTCTTCACCACTCTGCTAATGCGCTTCCTGGCAGACTGCTGAATGGGGGATGACGTCCCCTTGGATGCTGAGGGTCCTTGGGGGCTAACACTGGTGGTTGGAGGATAAAGTCCCATAAGCTCTCGAGTGTTTTTAGGGGCCAACTAACCTTTCTGTTACCTCCAGTAAGTCCCACACAGAGGAACTACTGAGAGGTCTACAGATGCCACGCCTCCTTTCTCCACCACTTTGCAAATGTGCGTCCTGGTGCACTGCTGGTTGCGAGATTAAGTCCTCTTGGATTCTGAGGGTTTCTTGGGTTCCCAGAAGCCCTCCTGTTACAGCCAGTAAGTCCGACATAGCAGGATTCCTGAGAGCTGGTCGAAGGCCCCGCCCCCTTTGTCCACCACTCTCCACACATGACTACTAGTTAAACTAGCATTTGCAATGCAATAGGTCTAGCGTTTACGCAAGTTTAAGATATTAGCATTGTAAATGACAATGCCTTTTATTTATGTTTTATAAACCAAAACATAAATAAAAGGCATTGTCATTTACAATGCCAATAGCTCAAACTTGCGTAAATGCGAGACCTATTGCATTGCAAATGGTAGGCATGATAAACAACGGGAGGGAGGACGGGTGGGGGGGGGACAGGGAGGGAGAAGACAAGGACAGGGGGCGGGCGGGGGACGGGGGACGGGGTTGGAGAAGGCATGGACAACGGGAGGGAGGGCCGGGGGTAAACAAGGTATGACAACGAGAGGGGCGGTAAAGAAGGCACCAGAGCACATCGTGCCTGCAGTAAGAGAAACGAAAATAGGCTCACAGTCTAAATAACACTTACCGTGTAACAACCGAAGTAAAGGGGCCAGTCGCCATGGGAGGTGATAAATGAAGAGGAGGCGGTACTAAGGAGGAACCAACAAGCCTATTTACGAATAACAAGCCAGCATTTAGGACAGACAATGACACAAGCCAATGGCAAATATGGGTGGAGAGTTGGCGGGGCTTCTATTCGCTACTCCACCACAACAAGTCTCGCAGAGCAGCATATGCGTGCTGGCTCTAGGCTCGACCGAAAAACCACTTCTAAACTACACATTAAACAGAGTGTCGACTTAACACCTAAATCAAAACAACAAACACACGTAACTGATTGATGGGATTATCAGATCGGCATAAGAGAGGACCCAACCAGAAATGTGCTACGATGCCATTAATAGTGAGGCGCTCTATTAGAAAAACACAAGTAGTCATAAACTGAGAGGGTGGAGCATGATTTCTCCAAAAACAAATAAAATTGAGAAAAAAAAGAAAAAAAATCTGAATATGGCTAAATCATACTGCCTAACAATTAGTAAGACAACCACCTGACTAGGAAAGAAGGCCTAAACAGACCATTTCAAATAGCTAATGTTGACCATTGTCAAAATCTCAGCTGTTCTGCGGAACTCCCAAACTACGAATCAAAAGATAGCAGCAAGTATCAGCCTGCACCCAGGAGTCACACCCTGAAAAAAACATTCTGGGAAGGAATGTGGTACATAACAATCAACTGTAACCAAATAGTAGAAATAAATATATGATGGAGGGGGACCCCAAACAGACGACCCTTCATTCCTACCTCCAAAAACTTCACCAAAAAGCATGGCACCAACAACATCTCTATGATTTTTTTTTAACCTAGCTGGTATTGCCAAGACATTGAAACCATGTAGAAATATGTCTGCTTCATGTTCCTGCATTGACTCAAAAGGTTACTTTACGCCACTGATCTGCCTTCCAGATGGCCTCACCTCTTTAAAATGGATACGTTTGCCTTAAAGGCTGAAGTCAGACACTTGTCAGGCCGGGCCTCTGACCCAAGGTGTATGAAATTGTACTGTGTTTTTTAAAGGAATGTATTTTCTGAAATTTCACGTCATTGTGCTTTCATCCCATGAGATCTCGAGCAATAACGGTCTCTCGGTGGAACCATCTTCTTGTGGTACGGTGTGAGTTTTCTTTTTTAGGAGTAGCAGTGAGCTTGCTTAAAATAAGCTGCATCAGATTAAAGTGACATTTTCAGAAATATTGCTGCAGTGATTAGAGTTTCGCTCAGGTAGCAGCGCCGGGTAGGGCTAGGTTAAAGCCAGTCACGTTGTGACCAAGGATGGCATGAGTTGGTTTGGTGCCAGGATTGCCGGCCTCAACGGGACCACATGCCACTAGACTTGGGGAGTATCTCCCTCCATGTAGCGCCTCGAAGCTTGCAGTCTCGCCTCACTCGCTATCCAGGTGAACCGCCAATGGAAAGTCAATGTACAGTGTGGCGGTAACATACCTGTCTGTATGTAAGACACATAATCTGTGGTGATGGTGGCGGGGGATACATGCCAGGCAGCATGATGGTGAGACCACTTGTGCCAAGTGTGGGGGCGGCATTTGACCGTATGTGCAAACGGTAACATCCTAAGCAATAGGCAATTTCACAAAGCGGGACCCTTTCCACTAAGGGTGCCAGTTGTTCTCCTGGTGCCAAGTATACAACACGCTCCCGGCTCCTAGAGAGAAGCAGCAATCGCCTTGCCAAGGAGGTCTGCCAATTGCTAGCCTGGACCTTACCCCACCCGCCTTAGCTAGGATCCTCATCTTAGCAGGGAACTTCGACAGACCCCCTGTAACAGCATGGGGGAGGGGTGATTCAGCGCATTTACGCAAGTGGTAGTGAGGCAACGAGGGAACGGAGTTAATCATTAAACTATTAACAAGGGCTGCAGCGAGTGGTCACTCAATCGGAGAGAAGAGAGGGCCACAGGAAGTGGTCACTCAGGTGGACTGAACAGGGGTCTCAGGGAATGGTCACTCAGGTGGACAGAACAGAAGTGGTCAGTCAGGCACCTTGGATAGACTCGTCATAGGCCCCAATATGGAACCTTCATCAGTGCCATGAAGCCAAGCTAAACACTTCAAAAGACCTGAAAATTCTTTATGTGCATTTAGTCAATAAACCAGGGTAGATCGGACCTGAAATCTTGAAAACCGTAAAATTGCAAAGATTACTGACAATTCTCAAAGGGTCGAATTAAAGAGCCAGGCAGCGAGTAACCGTCCCCAGTTCAAGTACCAGCAAGTGCCACATCACGTCTAACATATGAAGTGTGCCAACGAGCATCAAAAAAAGATGGCTCCGCGAGTAAGAGGTTGGAGAGAGAAAGACAGAAGAGGGGAGACATTACTAACAGTTGGTAGAGCAAATGTTGGGAGAAGAGGAACAAACACTAGGGGTTATTAAGGTAAAAGAGTGAAAACTTAAGGAATACATTTACTTTGAGGCGAGGAAAAAAGTTAAGAAGTGAGAAAATTAGAAGAAAAGGATTAAATAGAAGATGTATAAATTCCACAAAAAGAATGAAATAGATGCATAAAGGATATAAATATATCATTAAGAGTGGGGGATGGGGCGAAAGATTAAGACTGTTGGGGGGTAGCTGACAAAGAGGCAGAAATGTGCTTTTTCATTAAAAATTACATGCATCCCATCGCCTTGCCATAGTGCATTCACTCGCTTCCCAAAAAGGCAACCCCCGAACGTGTGAGTGTCAGGAAAAATTGGCACCAACAGCGAAGTCACTCACACAAACTGCAGCAGAACCGGGGGGGGGGGGGGGGGGGGGATGGGAGTGAGGGAGGGAGGGAGAATGTACGGACAACGGGAGGGAGGGCGGGGGTGGTAAATATGGCACGACAACAGGAGGGGGGTAAAGAAGGCACCGAAGCACTTCGTGCCTGCAGTATGAGAAACTGAATGAAGAAAATAGTACTCACAGTCTAAATAACACATACCGTGTAACAACGGAAGTAAAGGGGCCAGTCGCCATGAGAGGTGACAAATGAAGAGGAGGCGGTGCTAAGGTGGGACCAACAAGCCTATTTATGAATAACAAGACAGCATTTAAGACAGACAGTGGCAAAAATGGGTGGAGAGTGGGGGGGGGCTCCTATTCGCTACTCCACTACAACAAGTCTCGCAGAGGAGAAATGCGCGTCGGCTCTAGGCTTGACCTAAAAACCATAGAAATTTGCTTAAAAAACCAAAGGTTACAGGGACGTTAAAGTTAGGGAATTTTTTGGGCTGGTATGAGTGAGTGAGTGGCTGTGTTGAGAAGCTGATTGGGTGGGTGTGTGAGTGACGTTGTAGGTAAATAAGTGGGTGTGTAAGTAGCTGTATGGGTGAGTGTCTGGTAGTGACTGGCTGTATGAGTGAGTAACTGGTTGTCGGAGTGGCTGTATGGGTGAGTGAATGGTTGTGAGTGGCTGTATGGAGAAGTGAGTCGGTGTGTGAGTACTAGAATATGTCTGTGAATAGGTATGTCAATGGTTGAGTGGGTGGGTGTGCGAGAGGTTGTGGGGGTGCAAGTAGGTGTGTGAGTGATTTTGTAGATGATGTCATCAGTGATGTCCTTGTAACCTTTGTTTTTTGTGGGTGTGTGCGTGGGTGTGCAAGAGGTTGTGGGGGTGTGAGTAGGTGTGTGATATCTGTGGATGATGTCATCAGTGATGTCCTTGTAACCGTTGTTTTTTTAAGTAAAATTCAAAGGTTTTTTTAAAATTGTATTTCCAGACTGTAACCTTTAACCTTTGAGAGTGGGTGGGTGAGTAGCTGTATATGTCAGTGAGTGGGTGTGTAAGTAGCTGTATGGGTCTGTGAATGGGTGTGTGAGTGGCTGTATGGATCTGTGAGTAGGTGTGTGAGTGTCTGTATGGGATTATCAGTGGGGGTGGGAGTAGTTTTGAGTGAGTGAGTTTTTTTCTGGGTTGGTGAGTGGGTGTGAGCGTGGCTGTACGGGTCTGTGACTGGCAGTGTGAGTAGGTGTGTGAGTAGCTGTGTGGGTGTGTGTGAGTGGGTGTGTGAGTGGCTAAATGGGTCTGTGAGTGGCTGTATGGGTCAGTGAGTTGGTGTGTGAGTGGTTTTGTGGGTGTGTAAGTGACTGTATGTATGTGAGTGGCTTTGTGGGTGTGTAACTGGGTGTGTGAGAGTGACTGTATGGGTGTCCGAGTTGCTGTGTAGGTGTGTGATTGGATGTGAGAGTGGCTGAATGGGTGTGTGAGTGGGTGTCTGAGTGGCTTTCAGTAGCTGTGCGAGTGATTGGGTCAAAACCGAACCTCACCTGCTCTTTTACAAAACAAGAGTCCATATTTTTGCCCAAAATGTCTATTCAATGTCTACCCAACTGGAGTAATATCTACTGGTTCATCAGTATGCGCTAAATCGTTGGATAAATGTCTAGTGCATATCCTACACTACAGCTGCATAATGAACCAGGAGGAAATGTCTTCTCTGACTTTCTCTGTGTTTAATTTCAGAAATCTGATTGTTCCTTAAGTGACTTCTTTCAGAAATCTGTGATGACATGAATGCTCCTATAGAGAAGATGAAGTGACTACAAAGAGGTGAATCTCCGCCAAACAAGGGTACTTCCTCTTAACTATATAAAGCAAGTGCTTCTTTGTTTGGTGGAGATGTCTTCGGCATCACAAAGGCATTCCCAAAATCGGTGGGAAACATGCTGGGGGGCCTTTTTGTAAGCTGTCCACCATCCTGGCAAAAGGTGGGAAGACATTAGCATACTACTAAGTTGGACGGGGCTTGGCCAAACAGGCGAAGCTTACATGAGATTTTGCATATTTGCATACTAGTAGCAATTTATAGGGAAAACCATGGACTCTGCTCTTACAAGGTCAAGAAAGAACCCACTTGTTACAGACCCAACAGATAGCGCTCCAATAGATCAATGGTGCATTTACCTCCAGCAAGGTTTCCAGATAGTTTTTTTAGTGTAAAATTCGTGGGAAAACACACTTACTTTGCCTTTGCCAAGCCTCACAAGTTAGGATCATTCGCCTGTTATAGAAGGGGGGGAACCATACGGTCCCCTTTATCCAGGCCGAATTCGGCCCCGGAGCCCCATTCCCCAGGGCCCTGTGAAAAAAAATTAAGGGAGAGGGGGGCATGCAGCCCCCCATCCAGGGCACCAGGTGTGCAGTTGAGGAGCCCCAATGCCCCCGTGTTCCCTGCCAGCTCCCCGCCTCCATCGGGAGCCGAGCATTGCTCCTGCACGCAGGGAGCAGAAAAAAATGCTGCACCATGCATGTTGGAGCAAGGTTTTCCTGCCCGCCTCTGCTTTGAGCGGACGGGAGCAGTTTTCTTGCTCCCAACTGCTGGGAGCGGACTTACTTTTTGCTCTAGCTTGGTGGGAGCTGTCAAAGCTCCCATAAGTGACCGCTAACAACTATGACCCGAGAGTAGACAACTCGGTACATAGAGAGCCAGCCCTGGGAGGGGGTGGTCCCCATGGCCATTAATAGCTCTGGGAGGGGTCTGTGCTGCCCCCTTCTTTGTTATTCTAAGATCTGCCCCAGGCAGATATTGATACCCCGGGGCCCAGAACGGCCATGCAGCCCCCTTCCCCTTGCAATATTGATATTGGCACTGGGAAAGTGGTGGGTCCTGGGGCCCTAATGGGCACAAGAGGGGGTGTCTGCGTGGCCCCTCTCTTCTATATTGGACAAGCCCCAGGGATGTGGTGGTCCCTGGGGACATACATGGCATTGGGAAGGGGGGCAGCGCAGCCCCCACCTCAATTTTATTTGACTTGCCTCGGGGAGGAGGCGGTCCCCAGGGCTGAGATTGGCCATTGGGAGGGGGGCTGCATGCGCCCTCCTCCATAATATAGTCGTTTTGCCCCTGGCCCACTCGGGGGCCAATGTTTAAACAAGCGCGGGAGAGCACACTTTTTTTTTCTTTCTATTCTACACAAATTCGCTAACCTGCCCCATTTTTTCTTTAGTTTTTTAAACTTATCACTCAGCTGTGGCAGAGTCCCAAAATGGCTGCAGACACTTCCTATTTGAAGTGTGGCAGCCAACCAGATATCAGCATAAGATCTGTATCCCTAGATATACAAATTTGTTTTTCCTTTAATAATTTGAAAACTGCTTAACGGATTTACACCACATCAAAAAAAGGTCTCTTTCTGAACAGAGAGCTGTCTCTCGACTAAATTTGGTGTAATTCAGTTCAGGCTGTAGTCGTGTTCAAAATCCCTATGGGAAATTGCATGGGAAACACACATTTTCTGTTATTCTCGGCCCTCGCTTGACGGATCACTCTGAAACTTTCCATGCAGAACTAGACAGAGTGAGCCAGGTTTTTCAGAAACTTTTGTGAAAGATTCGTCAAACGGCGCCAAAGTTCTAGGCAAACCAAAAAAGCTTTTTCTATGGAAACTATGTCCTAACTGTAACTACCTACTAGCGACCACCAGTAGGATATATATATATATATATTATATATATATTCACTTAAAAAACCATAGGTTTCACACACGTTATAGTTAGGAATTAGCATTTAAAAAACCTTGCAAATTCACTGAAAAAACCATAGGTTTCAAGATGTTATAGTTAGCTGGACATTTCGCTCGTAAAAAACCATTGAAATTCCCCTGTTATAGTTAGTTCAGCTAACTATAACTCGCGCAACCGCAATCCACTGCTGATGACGTCACATATTACATCTCTGTATTCACTAAGATACTGTTAATAAGTCAGTTATACAATTAATTTTACAAAAAAAACCATCCATTTAGACACTTATTTACCCATTTATTCTTCCATTAACCTTTAGATATACATATATAAAAAATATTTATTTTTCAGAAAGACACATATTCACTGGATGATGTCATCAGTGATGTCATCAGTGATGTCATTTGAGATGTCATCAGTGATGTCATGAGTGATTTCACTGACCATGTCATGAGTGATGTAATATGTGACGTCATCAGCAGTGGATTGCGGTCGCGCGAGTTATAGTTAGCTGAACTAACTATAACGGGGGAATTTCAATGGTTTTTTACGAGTGAAATGTCCAGCTAACTATAACATGTGTGAAACCTATGGTTTTTTCAGTGAATTTGCAAGGTTTTTTAAATGCTAATTCCTAACTATAACGTGTGTGAAACCTATGGTTTTTTAAGTGAATTTGCAAGGTTTTTTAAATGCTAATTTCTAACTATAACGTGTGTGAAACCTATGGTTTTTTTAGTGAATTTGTAAGGTTTTTTAAATGCTAATTTATGTATATTATTATATTTTTTATATATTTTTTTTACAATAAACTACCTATGTATATAGTCATAGATTGACTGTATTCTGTAATATGGAATGGCTCAGCTCTTTTTTTTTGAATTTGGATAAAGTTGAACAGCATAGTTAATATCTTCTATAAACTTATAAACAGTTTAAAATGTTGTTTTTTTTTAAGGGTTTTTCACCGTGCGCGCACCGTTCGCGCACCCCGCGATTTTCTGTAAAAAAATAAAATGTTTTTTTCACCCTTCGGGGTCCTTCAGGGACCCCCTAACAAAGGCTAGGGGGTCAGGAACTCTCTACCCTGCCCCCTTTTCACGTTCTCCACCTTTCTTTTTCACTGTCACACACAAAATGGCGTCCGACACTTCCTGATTTCGACCGATTCGAATGTTGACTGACATCTAACCACCAATCAGAATTACGCTCGCGGACATTTGGTGCGCGCATGTGCGCACGGTGCGCGCATATAGATATTTATGTACTTTTAACTGCAATTTTCTCAGGAACTACTGAACAGATTGACACCATATATGCAAAAGGCACATGCCTGACCTGAGGACTACCTCTTTGCCAAATTTCAAGTAATTCTGTTCAGCCGTTCGGGCTGTACCTTCGACTAAAGGTCCTATGGGAAAATGCATGGGGAAAACGCGTTTTGGGACCCCCCTTTTTTCTCAGCCCCCGCTTGACAAATCACCCCGAGACTTTCAGGGTAGGAGCTGAGCGGAGCGCCCCATTAGTTTTGAAAATCTCACGAAGATAAGTCAACCGGCGCCAAAGTTATTCAAAATAGAATTTTCAGATTTCCTATGGGAACTCGGTCCTAACTATAACTATCTACTGGCGACCGCCAGTAGATTATTTATATATATATATACATATATATATATATATAGTAGTTTTATATAGTGCCAATTCATTTATTTTGAGCACTGGAGATTAAGTAATTTCTGGGAACCACTGCCGGGACTCAAACTTATTCCCCAAATCCCAAATCGGTAGCTCTGCCTGCTAGGTCACATCCATACTTCTCAATTTATGTGTGAAGCTCAAAAAAATGGGATGATTGTGTATGATTAAGTATAGTGAGCGCACACTCTGTTGAAATGGCTTTGTGAAGTAAAAAACAGCAGCAAAAATTACTGGAAGGTTCACCCGGACTCGTGCTTGGAAATACTTGCAAGGGTTTGGTTTGAAATAAGGACTTAGGGACATAGTTCATAGTTCAGCACCTTTGCATCAGTGATGCTGGAACAATTTTAAGAGGAGGCTACTGACAAAGTTGCATCACTGTTGTCAAAAGGATTGTGAAAAAATCTAGCTTCACACAAAGTGTAGCAAGTTTATTCAGTATAAGAGTGGTAAAGATGTAATATGCAGATGATCGAGTTTTTTGGAGCACACTGTTGCAAATATATTACAAAAGCACCATGCGGTAGTGCACTGTCAATGACAGACCGAAAACCTTCCATTGAAAATTTGCACTAAATTTGCACAGATTATGCTCGTTGATGCTCTCATAATGCCTTGTATAAGTTAGAATTTGTTGCCCCATTTTCTCTTTCAGACTCCATTTTGTGTGATTTATTAAACTAATCCTTTCTTGTTCTGAAAATACCCTCTGCTAAGTTTTTTTTTTTTTTTTTATATAAATTCTGTTTATTAAACAAGAAAAAATTTGAACGGTTTTGAAAATGTTCTGGGTGGTGCAAGACACGAGAGTAGGAGTTTTTTTTTTTTTGTCTTTCGCTGTCCAGCCACATCTGTTTGGGCGTGTTCTTAGCTAAGCATGCAATGTACATAATGTTCTTTATGGTTACTGTTCCTCAGTTCCCTCTGTAACACTCTATCACGATTGTGCAGATGGGGCCCGCTCTGTGCGTATACAATAAATGACTATTGGTGTGTATTCTCCATTGTTTCTCTTACTCTTCATTTGCCATGGAATGCTGAGAGGTGGTTAGTGGTGACCCGGGAGGCCTTATTTGGCCCCCAAACAGGACTCCATCGTGGCATGACCCATCCGTTTTCCAGACGGAAGGGAGGACGAGAACACCATCAGGTCGGACTGACGGCTCAGGGATCCCTGAACGAAGAGATCTGTTTCTCGCAGCTGCTGCCTCCATCCTACAGGAGGGTGCCTCGCCCAGCCGTCATCCTAACTGGAGTCCTGAACGACGAACCTGTGATTTGACTGTTTGGTCAGAAGAGTCGGCATTGGAGAATCGGTTTATTGTTACCCGATACCTGGCGAGTCTGTTTCAGTTTATGTGTTACCACCGTAAATGAGTTATTTCAGCACTAGAACTGTTTTAGTGAAAAGTGTTTGCAAATACTTTGCCAGGTAAAATAAGACTTTTGTTTCTCTTTTCTTTGCAATGCCTGGTTTCAGTAAGATTCGGAGTTTGTGCTGTTATTGTTGTTCTACAGATGCACGGTTGAGAGAATCCCAGCCTGCACCTCCTGAAGGTAGTCCTAATTTTGATATGTATGAAAAACATGGCCTTGGCCCTATTATGTTTAGCACGTTATGGCACAAATATATGAGGGACAATGCAGAGTTACAGTGGCCTTTGACAGGCTCTTTTGACGAACGGAAGATCGGATTTCTCCAGGAAAAGTTGTTTAAAAGACGTAGTAGAAAGTCTATGTTTGACTCCCTTTGTACTTTGCAGAAGGAGGCCAAACAGAGGCGATTAAAAATGGAGAAAGATACCAGAAAAAAAAAATGCAGACCCTTACACAAAAGGCTGTAGCTTATGATAAAGACAAGCAACAGAACGCAAACATAGAAGATTTTGGTTGACATTTATGGCTCAGGAAGAGGGTGATACTTTTATAGAGGCTTTGTTAGATACCCGACCCCACCGCCATATGTCCCACAACGTATATACTCTGTTGTTCTCCATCAGCAACAACCACCTGCACAAGGTGCACCAGTCTCTACAGCTGTTGCACCTACTGTCCCTGTTAACGTACCCTCTACACCATCGCAACGGTTGGGAAGTTAGAGATTTAACTGGATTCAGGGAACGGGTTGGTCCTTTAATATGATCTGGTGTGGGGATGAAGAGAAAAGAGTAATAGCACAACAGGCAATACGGTGAGCTCGCAACCCAGATTACAGTCTTGAGGACATATGGCAATTAAATTGAGACTCTGACCCTTTTTTACAGCAACATGCCCTTAAAAATATGTCCGCCACAATAATTGACTTCTAGCGCACACACATCGGAACTGAAGAATCCCAAATCATATTTGATATTAAGGATGGCGCTTAAGTAAGTAACAAGGAGCTGGCCCAAATGTACAGGAATATGTCCACTATAATTGATTATGAAGGCAGACTACATGTCCCACTCACATAACTCAGTTCCTGATTTACCCCATTTACCATCCAGAAATACCTGCAGTGAAGGATCAACATGGCGTGATAACTCGACCAGCCGTGGCTGCCCACTTTCAGGAACAATGGGTTTATACACCATGGAAAAGTAGTGCGGTTCTGGCCCTGAAGGCAACATTGCCCGACCCTAGGAAAAATCCTACTGCTTACTAAAAGTGTGATTGTTGCGGATATTGAAATTTTTTTGGGCTTACTAGTCCCAGTTGATATTTGGCGACAGGTCCATACTAAATACCATATTGCTGAGTTGGGCAGAATGTGGGACGCGATCAGGGGTTGGGACAGAGATAGAAAGCCAGGAGACAAACCAAGTGCTGGATTACTTGCCTTACCCGGTTGCATTATAGCATACATGCAAACACTCATTCCTCCTAAGAAGGTTAGTTGGGATAGACTGACTGCCTGCCGGCAGAAGAAAGTGTATCTGATTTCTTTACCAGGTTTTCAGGAGACGTTTTTGGATTATAGTGGGCTGGATATGTCTACAGACGGGGGGAGTCCATTTATTTGATGATAGGTTTGTCACTAATTTCCTTCCCAAAATAATGTCTAGACTTCAGGCATCTGAAAGCACCTGGTCCATGTCTTCTTCCTCTGTTATTCTAAATATGGCCCACTGTTAGGAGCATAGGCATAATGAAGAGAAAGACAAAACTGATAAAAGAAATAAGGATCTGAAGATGAAGGTATTACTGCAACAGGCATATTGAGGTAACACTAGAGGATGGGGACCCCAACGACAACTTCCACGTACTAGACAGCTACCTATGACACTTTAGGACAGAATCAGTTTGCTTTCTGCAAGGAAGGTGGTCACTGGCGCAGCCAGTGCCCTGTACTTTTGCAAAAAGTTTTGTCCACTAGAGGAAGGGGTCCTGGAAATAGGGGTCGTGGGACTGATAGACAACAACACAATACGGCCTCTTTGGACCGTTCCGACAATTATTTTGACGACACCAGGGAAGGACAGTACTACAATGACGATTATGACGTTGATGATGTGACAGTGATGCTTTACAGCTAGAACGGTGATGGATTAAGCCCAGATCAGTTGACTGGGGGTGAGTGCTTGCAATGTTCAACACTCCGTCCATCATTCCCTTTAGTTTTGCTTTGTTCGCCATAAGTTGGCAGGGTATGCTCAGATGCGAGTCCCTTGCTCACTTTGCCACTGGATTCAAGCAAGCCTGGCTAAAGACGGCTGAAATGACAGAAACCGGTCCTAGGAAGCTTGTTTCCGGTCCAGGGAAGACATGGCTTGGCAGTTTGGGCTGGACTGTTCCCATGAGGCACAGGGTCAGACTGATTTGCATATGGCCATGTCTGAACTGGGGTGGCAGAATGGGCTAAAGAACGGTGATGGATTAAACCCAGATCAGTTGACTGGGGGTGAGTGCTTGCAATGTTCAACACTCCGTCCATCATTCCCTTTGGTTTTGCCTTACAGCTAGGACAGCCAGGGACAGGGTAAGGGACCAGTTCATATACCTGTAGATCAGCATGGCCCTTATGTCAAAGCGGATCAGCAAGAATCGACTAAGGAATTTTTGGTTGACACAGGTGCTACAAAGAGCTCTGTTTCCCAACACATGGTCCCTGGTGCGGCCCTGTCTGGCCATAATAATATTTTGGTGGGTTTTTCAGGAGTACCGGTTGTAAGCCCCATCTCACGCCCTCTTGCCTTTACTGTTGGCCCTTTTACTGTGGATGCCCCATTTCATTTGACATCCAATTGTGGTGAAAATTTGATGGGCTTGGACCTAGTAAAAAAAGTTGCATGTTACCATATATTGTTCGCCAGATGGTGTTTATATTACCATGGGTCCTGATGTGGGTGCTAGACAATGCCTATCTATAGATACTGCCCTTTCACCTGAATTTGATCAAGTATCACCCACATTATGAGCCACCAGTGACACTGATGTTAGCTTATTGCACATACCCCCTGTTTCCATACAAGTGAAGGGCAATGTCACATTGCCACGCATTCCCCACTATAAAATGCCAAAGGCAGGAGAACAAGCTCTCCTTAATATTGTTCAGGACCTTATACATAAAGAAGTTGTTGAAGAAACGTCAGGTAACATATGCAATAGTCCTATTCTTCCGGTCCTAAAAAGGGCGCCCCTCGATGCTCCAAACAATGCTGATGATGTATATCGTTTTGTGATTGATTTGCGAGAGGTGAATAAAATAGTGGTCCCGCAATTCCCATACGTGTTTCTCTGTCATTGATTTAAAACAATTATTTTTTTAGCATTCCTATACACCCAGACAGCAGGTATTTGTTCAGATTTTTGTTAGCTGGCACAAGTTTCCGATTCTGTTGCACTCCTCAAGGCTATACTGAAAGTCCTAGCATACATAGTCAAGCATTAAAAGGTCAGTTGGATACACTCAGTTTGTCCAGGTAATGCATTGGTGCAGTATGTGGATGATTTGTTGATTGCTTCTGATACGAAACAAGGTTTTAAGGATAGTACGGTGAAGTTGTTACACCTGGCACATCTTGGTCATAAGGTTTCCCTTTCGAAGCTTCAATACTATCGACAGGAGGTCACCTATTTAAGTCACCTTCTGTCGAATGAGGGTAGAAGGTTGACGCCAGAGCGCAGCAGTATCATTAATAAAATTCCCTGTCCACAAACTCAAAAGGATGTGCATACTTTTATAGGCATCACTTCCTACTGCCGGCAGTGGACCCCTAACTATTCCTGACTAATCAAACCTCTGCTTGCATTAAAAGCGAAAGACATCCATGAGCCTTTATCTTGGGTGCCAGATTGTCAGCAATCCTTTGAAAAATTTAAAATTGTGCTTTGCTCTGCTCTAGTACTAGGCACGCCTGACTACAACAAGCCTGGTTGTGCTCACTCTGCGAGTGGTCGCGTCCTTGGCCACTTCAATAAGACAATCGGCTAGACTTGTACAGGATACTGACCTCACAGTTATGGTACCCCATGCTGTGGATACACTTCTGAATAAAACAAGGACACAGAACCTCACCAGTGCACGTCTTACCGGCTATGAATTAACATTGTTTGCTAAGCATATCACGATTAAAAGATGTGCCACTCTGAATCCAGCCACGTTACTACCCCTCCCTTCCGAGAACGATGCATACTAATTTGGAGGCACTGCTTCCATATTGTATCAACATCATATCACTTACTATGTCATGGTAGAGCTCACGCAGTGATCCTACTGTGCCTCATCGAACAGCCGACTGGTACCATCAGGGTTGGAGCAGCATCTGTTCCTATTTTTTTTAAAACGGGTTGCCCGGGCTGGCCAATCTGCGCGCTGTGTTAATCAGCCGTCATTTTATTACCGATGAGTTCTACCTGCTATGGAGAAGGGAACCCTGTGAGCAACAGTGTCTGGAAGATGTATCTCCGCCCATCAGGCACCTTAATTCCAATGTTTTATTAGCCTCAGTGACATGCATGTGAAATCTCAGAGTATAGGACCGTGTCTGGTATGCATGGTCAGATATTGCTGTGCTGGCCAGAGGCAACATGGAGCTGCAAAGTGGCCAGGGAGTGCTCCTTCTATGTGATTACAGGTCCGCGCATAGTGTGGCCACGTCAATAGTATGTGCCACGCTGCTGCAGGAGCCTATAGTAAGCAGCCCTTTTCTCCCGTGGCAAAAGGGAAATGGAGTCTATTTCCCAGAAAGATTGATATGACGGGATTGAACTTAGGACGAGGCGGTTCTGTGTTATCAGGATGAATAGTGGGGTATGTAGTGGCCCGTTCCCAGTGCAATCTTAGTTATTAATTTATGTGTCTTAGTGCAAAGAGAATTATTTCTCACAAGCTAAAGGACATGTGCGTGACAAGGTGGTTCTTGCCATATTCAAACGGTGGTGCAATTCCGGCAAAACAAATTTGGGTCCCTTCCAAGGGCCCAATGGTTACCGCAGGGTACGTTTGAGAGGAGGAATGGTGACAGGTCTATGGTGAGGATGAGGGTACCCTTAATGTGTCATTTAATTA
Organism: Triturus cristatus; assembly: GCF_964204655.1. NCBI lineage: Eukaryota > Metazoa > Chordata > Amphibia > Caudata > Salamandridae > Triturus > Triturus cristatus. The sequence continues at coordinate 995,473,425 of NC_140580.1, forward strand.
CCCAGGGCTCCCCATGGGCTTTCATCATCAAGTCCTAGGGTGTCAGTATGGAGTCGAAACACCCAGTGCTGTTCGTCATCTCGAAAGTGCTTGCAGATATGAGCAATGCCACTGTTGCAATTTCTCAATGACATATCATAATCATCAAATTTCTTTATTTCGGTTAAAGAACCATAAAAGAAGAACAACCACAAGGTGGAAAATGATGGACATCATACAACAAAGTCTAAAACTGAATAAAACTGATGCTATTTGAAACTTAGGGCCCTCTAGGGTACACTCATGAAAATACAAGCTTGAGTGGCTAATAGCACCCTTACAAACATTAGACAATTGTTAAAACTTTCAATTAAAATACATAAGATACAAAAAAATCAGATAGTTTAAAATTAGAAATCGTAGGGGGGAATTAAGCCCCGTTAACTAATTGTGGTCTACTACACTTCTTAGTCATACAGTGACTGGCTATACTAACTGAGCCCTCCTCCCGATTGCCCAAAACTGGCCCAAATATTTGGCTGTTGCACAGGCAAAAGCGGGCCTGGCATCAGATTTTAAAATTCTTAAAGCTTCCTTGGAACTTGATGTCCCTAGGAGCCTGCACACCGGTTTCAACCATTTGCTCCTAGGTCTGGCATAAGCCGGGCAGACGAAGAAAACATGGCCTATAGATTCCTGGGGATTTCGGCAGGAAGGGCACCTCGAGGGTTGGGTTTTATTAACCTGCCACGTGTTGGTAAAAGAATTAATGGGTAAGGTGCCATATCTAAACTGAATATATAGCTTCCTGTCTGCAGGCACCTTAATAATGTCAAAGAAGCTCTCCAGACAGTGGTTGTTTTTTATATTAATAAAGGCTTCAGTCAAGCTACCATGATGTCTGTTCAGAATAGTATTCTCTTCCACCCACGCCCAATACCTGCATTTTAGTTCATCCCTGGAGAATGATGGTGATTGGCCAATATCCTGCCCTGGCAGGCCAATGCTAGTCAATAAGGCAGCCACCTGATTTATCCAGCCAATTGTCCTCGTGGTATCATGATTAAGGACCTCATTAAAGGCAGCAGCATAAAATGCCAGCTCGGGAGTACTCGTCAGTCTGTGCCAAAAAAAAAGAGGACGAAGCTTCGCGAGATCCTCGATAGACTTAATGCCCAGATGAAGTTTAAGGGGGACTAAAGGGGTGCTCTGGGGGAGGGATAAAAAGTTTCTAAGGAAGTTATTTTCTACAGCCACAAGGTCGCCAACTGAAGCAGTGCCCCACAACTCTGCCCCGTATAGTGCACTGCTCACAGCCATACAGTTGTAGAGTTTGAGAACAGGAGCCACTGGTTTTGTGTAGGATTGACAGTGCTCACGTCTCAATGCCCCTGTGACCTGTGCAAGTTTCGACAGAGCCCTTCCCAAGTGGTTCTTCCAAGCCATACCCTCGGACAACTTTATGCCCAAGTAGTTAAAAGAGCTGACCCTCTCAAGCTGGATGTTATCCAGCTTCATGGTGCCCTTGTAAGATTTGTGAGTGTTCAGCATCATTAGTTTGGTTTTGGTGGCATTAATAACCAAACCCCTCATCACAAAAGGCTTTAAATTGATTTATCAATCTCTGGAGACCCATAGGTGTTTTAGATATCAACTAGGTATCATCGGCAAACAGCAATGTGGAGATTTCACCTTTCACCAAGGATGGAGCGTCTGCTGATATTGAGCACAGAGAATCAGCTACCTGGTTGATGTACAGTGAGAAGAGGGTGGGGGCTAGAACACACCCCTGGCGCACCCCTCACTGGTTCTTAAAAGGCTCAGTAGTCTGACCTTGGTTCCCCCATCTTACATGGGCAAAATTGTCCATGTGCAGCCGGATTAGGATATCTAGGATTGCCAATGGCATTCCCATATCTCTAAGTACCTGCCAGAGCAACTCCCTAGGAACGAGGTCGAAGGCTGTTTTTAGGTCAATGAAGGCATGATATAAACTGCCTTTGCCCAACACAACGACTTTCCAATAGAGTGTGACAAGACGAAACACCTGGTCGCTTGTGCCGGTCCTTCTCCGGAAGCCAGCCTCTTTCATGAGGATAGGGACAACTGGGCCCTATATTTTTTTACACTGGCTAATGATATTGCTGGCGGGGGGAGGGGGGCCTGAATCCTGGTAAGGGACAAAAGTGATACCAATTTTTAAGAAAGGGGGTAGGTAAATGCCCTCCAACTACCGGACCAATTGGCTTGATCGACTGTGCCCAAAAGGTCTTCTGCCGCTCACTTTTGACCAAAATCCAAGATTGGATGGATGAGAATGACATCCTCTCTCCAATCACATATCATTCAATGTCGTAAGCATTGTGTTTGTGTTCAATAAAGTGTCTCGACAATTTTGAATTGTCTCTCCTACACCTTATCGTACTTGTATGTTCAGAGATGTGAACACGTATCTTTCTAGTGGTCATACCAATGTGCAGGAGATTGCAGGGACATTTTAGACCATACATCACGTGACTTGAATTTCAATTTGTTGGATGTTTTAAAACCCATGGGGTCACCAGACCCAAGTTAACAGATTAGCATTTCTTAGTGGACTGACATACCCCACATCCACCACAGGATTGCTGACCCATGGGGATGGGGGTAGCCCATAGTGTCCTTTGGGTATCCACTGGTCTTTTCTTCAGGCATGCGTACACCAAGGCATCAAGTCAATTCCGGCTCCTTCTGAAGGAGAATACAGAGTGTGGCATTTCCAAATTCCCAGAGTTTAGTATGCAGAATGTCTCCTAACCAGTTTAGTGACTGAGTTAGAGATGGGAGTGAAAGTCATTACGCAGATAGTTGTTGACTCTCATGACTGTTTAAAGGTGCCCAACAGAGCATCCCTGTTATTCGTGCCTCTTTTTCTTACCTTGGTGATCATTCTCTCTGGGTAGTTCTGCATGTTTTCTGTGCTTTCCCAATCCCTGTGCAATTTCGTCTGATTCTTAGGAATTGAGCTATTGGTAAGCCTTCCTGGAGTGCTTGGGTGGAAACTCTCAAATTGTAGAAGACTGTTTTTATCCGTGGGCTTAGAGTAAACCTCAGTCCTCTGGATACCCCTTCATGATATATCTGTTGGTCCAAGAGTGTCATTTCTATCCCCAAGGTGGAAATACAGAAGGTAGGGCACACAGAGTACACAGCTAGGGGTCTGTCGGACCATTCCCCGCTCCTGGTCGAGATGGGTCTGAGAGACCGGAATGGTGCTCTTAACTGGAGATTAAGCCCATGGGACCTGAAAACCCCCAAAGTAGCAAGTGGGATTAGGGCAGATACCGAAGTCTACTTTGTGGAAAACAAGGACTAGGTCTTGTCCGGGGTGAGGGTTTGGGAGGCATATAAGACGGTGCTGCAGGATAGAGCCCAAAGCTCTATAGCCTGGGAAAAGAAAGAGAGAGATAAATGCCTTGTCGCATTAGAACATAAAATAAGTGAATCAGACATGCCATCCACCCAATGTGGTGACCCCGAGTTGACGTGTAGAATGACAACCCTGTGGATGGAATACAAAGAGCTGGCCATGGACAATGCCAAAAAAATGCACCTAGCAACATTGCATCGACTTTATGAGGTGGGGGATAACGTCGGGAAACTCCTTGCATGGATTAGCAGATTGGAGATCCAAGATAGATTGGTGAGGGATGTGAAGGATCTCAGGGGTGCCACTCAGTCCACAGATGAAGGGGTCGCAAAAGTTTTCGCGGAATATTATAGGGACCTGTATTGTGTGCGTATCTCCAAATCACAGGAAGAGATACTGGACTACCTGGTGGCCATCCCAACACCAGTGTTAGGAGAGGAGGAAGCTCGAGGCCTGGAGTAGGATCCGTCATTGGCAGAGGTCCAAGCGGCAGTGGCGAAGCTTCGCCCCGGGAAGACCCCTGGTCCCAACGGGCTACCCCGCAGAATTCTATCGGCGCTATACCAATATCCTAAGCCCCCACCTTCTCCGACTCTTTACAGATTCCCACTGAGAGGGTGTTCTTTCGCCGGACCTGCGAATGGCCACTATTGTGGTCATACACAAGGCAGGAAAGTCCCGTGACCAATGTGGTTCTTATAGACCCATTTCATTACTGAACTCGGAAATCTAAATCCTGGCCACCATCTTGGTGACGCGTCTGCTGGGGATGATCACAGATCTGATCCATAAGGACCAGTCTGTATTCATGCCAGGCAGATCTACCCATCTAAATCTCAGACACACTCACAATTGGCTCATGAAAGTGAGACACAGGGGAAACCCACAGGTATTCCTATCATTGGACGCCGAAAAGGCGTTTGACGTAGTGGACTGGTCATTCCTAGATGCCACTCTGGCCAGGTTCGGGTTTGGGCCGAAATTCCGCAGCTGGGTGACACTCCTATATAACCAACCAATGGCCACGGTTAAACGGTCAACACTCGGCGCCCTTCGCTATTGAGAGAGGGACGCGGCAGGGCTCTCCCCTTTCGCCTCTTCTCTTCGCGCTCACCCTCGAGTCTTTGACCTGCACTATTAGAAAGCACCCTTTCATCCAAGGCTTCGGAACCACACTCACAAATTCAGGAGAGGATAAAATACTCTCTATACTGATGATATTTTGATGTACATTACCAAACCTTAAAGGTCCATACCGGCTCTCTTCGACGCGATCACTGAATACGGGAGTCAATCAGGCTACAAAGTCAACTGGAATAAGTCCACGCTTTACTGGCCAACTAATGCACAGGTGGACTGACCCCTACGTGGGGAGCAACGAGTGGTGCAGAGGGGCTTTAAATACCTGGGTATTTTCATTACACCACATTCAGAACTGTGTAGGAAGGAAAACCTTGGAACAGTCTTGCATAACTTCAAGTTTGATGTGGAAAGGTGGAGGGATCTCCCCCTTACCCTGCTTGGACGGGCAGCAATTTTCAAAATGATCACCCTGCCCCAACTCCTGTATACCCTGCAAAACCCGTATCATCCCCTACCCAAAGCTATCTTTGCGGAAATAGCAGGCAAAATACGAATACTACTGTGGCAAGGGTGACACCCGAGAATATCACTTAGGATGCTGCAACGCAATACATACAATGGGGGGATAGCGCTTCCCGATATAGAGGCTTACTATTGGGCGTCCCACCTGATACCCATAAATGAGTGGATACACAAGCATAGAGAACACCCCACATATCGCCATGAGGGAGAGAAAATGTTGCCGCACACACACGTACATTATCTCTTTGGGGGAAGGGTGGTTCCTGTTTATTGCCAGCGACCCAAGTGACCCTGACAGCATGGGAGAGGGCGACTAAGACCATGGGATGGACGGGAAAGATCACGAAGAGCACCCTGCTCTGGGAGGGAGCCCGGTTTCGGGAGCTACACAGGCTTGGGGGTGTGGGGGTTTGGGACCTGGGATATCCTAGGGATCTCCACAGTGGGGGACATCCTTGAAAAAGGGAAACTCAAAACATGGGCAAAGCTTAAACAGGATTACGACATTCACAATTCCCAATTCCTTAAATATGCGCAATTGCGCCATGCCTGGCAGGCAGAGAATCTCCCCAGTGAACAACTCTCAGGATATGCACCCCTGGAAGGCAGACTCTTGCAAGAAGAGCTGACACACAAAGCGATTTCCCTCACATACAAGACCATTAATAATAACATCCCTGATAGATTGGTGGGACTCCGGACACAGTGGGAGAGGGAAGTAGGGCCCATGGAAGACATAGATTGGAAGGCGGCATTAATGCCCCCAAGAGAAGTCGCCTTAAAAGCGAGACTTTGCTTCATCCAACTCTAGATATTACACCAAATCTATTATGATAGGGACAGGTTGCATAAGATGGGTACGGCAGAATCCTCATTCTGCCTGGCCTGCACAACGGTGAAAGGTGACTTTTTCCACACAGTATGGTCATATCCAGAGATATAGTTATATTGGACGCAGGTAATCGAATTGTTGGGAACGATCCTGGGGGTGGCAATGCCGATGGACCCAAGGTTTGTGATACTCGGGATACCAAGTGAGGTGGACATGACCAGAACGCAGCAAATTTTCGCCTCCTTGGGACTGTTATATTCCATATACGTACTCCATATAGGCGCAGGTAACATTGCAACCTTTCACCTATATTCTTCCCTATATAACGGTTCTTAGGGACTGACCTTATACCTAGATACGACACAGCATTCAGAACGCGGGTTTCCCCCTAGTTCGAATCTCATACATTATGCATGAGGCTTCCTGGAAGCACAGCAGGACTAACATCTCCTGTATATTATCTCTGTATAAAGGTAAGGCCCAACGTCATCCTTTAGGCCAACATAGTAACACAGCAAGGTAGGACCCTGGGGAGACCTATGGGTATATATACATCACATCCTGCTTAGAAGGACAGAGGAAACTGAGACTTCCCGGCTGACACACTGACCAGAGACGCTGAGGTTCCTGCATACAGACGCTCCAGCTCGCAGTGGTCTAACATCCCACGCGGGGTGTCCAACTCAAGACCAGGATGGGGTCCCATATTCTCTCATTCTCAGATAATGGGGTTGACTAGATCCTAGAGGGAATCTTGGCATAACACCTACACAGATGCTAGGTACATTTAGGTACATCTAGTTGGCGAGGTATCGTAGGAGCTCACAGCTTTCATCATGTGTTTTATATACTTGTATGTATTCATGATAATTTCGTAGTACTTCTAATCATATATCTCAACTACTGTCTAATGGTTGTTGCAGCCCATCTAGTCTACAACAACTGTTTAATAAATTCTTATTGAAAACGCGCAGCCTGTGTATTCTGTGTATCTCTCTGAGGCAAACTAAGTCAGCACGAGTGACTGACCGAAAGGTAGTATATTGTTTCCGATCTATTCTCGCCTTGGTAAGAGGAGATTATAGTGGCACTGTGAGCTAGCTGATACAGATAGGCTAACATGACCAGGTGGGGGTGCACGGAATCGGTCTGCCACCCGTCCCACAGTTTATGTTATCCAAACATGCAGATCCTGTATAGGTTATATAGGAACTACACAACTGGACTGGTGGTTGCCAAAAGGGATATAGCCCGGAAGTGGGGGTTTACCGACAAGCCGACTATTCAGGAATGGACGAGGGGGATGGATATATATATATATATATCTGACGGCTGAGCAAACCACATACCATAGTAGAGGGTGCCCGAAAAAAATTCACAAAATCTGGGGCCTGTGGAGAAGATTCTTCTGACTCGATATAGGTGACGTCATACAACAGCCCAATACACTGGCCACACAAGAGACTCGGACATGACGCCCGAGTGTACACCATCCTGGCGACCTTCACTGCGACATGCTCATTGCTACTCCCAAGCTCAAAATGACGATACATGATCAGAACGACAAGACACTGGTGGCGAATCTTAATTGACATAAATCAAGGGGGAGGGGGGACATGGCCTCGATGTTAATGACACTGTACTGGTTTGAGATTGATTCCTCCAACTATATTATGTGATAACTGTATTATTCAGTTGAAAAACAAAAAAATATATAGTTTTTTTAAAGTGTCATTTTCACATTGTTCATATTCATGCGGAATCTCAGGAAGGGGTCTAGACAGTTCACCCATTCTGTAAATTTGATGGCTTCCTCCCTGGTGCCTCTCCAGATCATCAGAAAATCGTTTATGTATCTTTTCCACAACCTCATCTGTCTGAGGTATTGGTTTGCAATGGAATAGACGTATTCGGTCTTGAAGGTGTGTACATATAGACATGCCAAGTTGGGGGCACAGGTACTCTCCATGGAAGTACCATGTGTCTGCAAAAAGAAATCCCCTTCATATTCTAAGACATTTCTTGTAAGAACCACGCATGCGCAATCAAGAACACACTAGGCAGGTGTTATTTTGTTAGCCTGTCTGGGAGTCAAAAGGTGGTCTATCACCTCTTGTGTAGACTCTTGAGGGATTTTTGTGTATAATGATTCCACATCTAGGGTTAATAGGAGTTCTTTGCCCATTACAAAGGTCATGTCCTTTAACTTGTTTAGTATGTCCTTGGTGCCCTTCAGCTAGGAGGGCATTTGAGTTACTAAAGGTTTCAGAAAGAAATCACAGAATTGTGATAATAGTTCTAGGGCTGACCCTATGACCTAAACAATTAGGCATCCGGGGGGACTGGTTTTTGTCCTTGTACACTTTGGCCAGAACATACGAGTAAGGCGTCTTATGTTATTTATCAATAAGGAAAGACACCTCCTTTTCGGTCACCCAGCCATTGTCAACCGCTCCTTTGATCATAAAGGAGATGTCCTCCATGATGTCAGGGATAGGGTCTCTCAATTTTTTATAGTGTAGAGTATTCCCTAAGAGTCTCAAACATTTGCGTGGTACATGTCTTTGGGCATTAGGAATATTCCACTCCCTTTGTTAGCCGGTTTTATAATCACTGTAGTGTCTTCTCTTAATTCCCTCAGGGCCTCTTTTTTTTGCCCTGCTGAAATTCTGAAATGTATCTTGTTTGACCTGTCTCAAGGAATCTAAACCTACATTACTTGCCTGTTCAAAGGCAGCCACTTCTGGTGGTAACTGTTGGATGGGAGGTGTAAAGGATAGTTTTTTATGGAGACCGGTATTAGTTTCCATACCTCTGTTGTCCCCTATTGTCACTTGGGTGGAGAAAAAGACCTGCAGTTTAATCTTCCAAAAGAATCGGCCATTTCAATTTTTTGATGGAAACGATCATTTCTTGGTGTGGGTATGAAACTCAAAACCCTATTTAGTACTCACTTTTGAGTGTTGGTTAGTATTTTAGGGGTTAGGTTAATAATGTTATCCGTTAGCTCCTGCTGGTCCCTGAGTTGGTTCTCTTCTTGTTGCTGGTCTTTGTTCTTTTTCTGGCTCTTTCCAGGATACCCTGTGGTCCCCGTTTTTTCATCTTCCCTGCCCTCGTGCCTCTCTTTAAAATAGACAGTGGCTAGGGTGTTAGTTGCCATGGAAAACTTTGTTTGGGTGGGTACTATGGAAACCCATATGGTGGCCATCTCCACTGTGGTGCAAAGTAGTCCCCAGGGTTGTAAGATCCTTGGGATTTGGGGTTCTGCCTATAGATAGTTCTTTCCCCCCACCCCCCTCCAACCACCCAGGCCCTTTTGTTGGTATTGTCTGAGGATCTGTTGGAGGACCTAGCTGACACTGGAGAGTTTCTATTCTCTTTTGATGCAGAAGAAGAGTCGCTATCTCTTCTAACAGTCTTCTTTCGAGTACGGAAAAACTTTCTCATGTGAGCACTTTGCCCGGTCCTCTGGAATTTATTTATCTTAGCCTGTGTACGGTAAACGAGTCCTTTGTTCCCCTCTTCCAGTTTCTTTTGTAAACCTGTAATAGAGAGCTGTTTTTTAAGTGCATTCTCTTGTGGTTTTATTTGGATTACCAGGGCATCGGATAGTCTCTTGACTGTTTTAATGATCAGAACTAACCAAACCCTGGTACATTTCCAGGCTATCAAGGCCAATCTTTTCTGAATTGCTTGTCCTCTAGATAAATCCTAGGTTTGTTGGTAACAACGAGACCTCTTGGGGCAACATTGTCTGTCAAATATTCCGTCATTACAGCTCCATGGAGCATGGTTTGACCTAGGTTTTCTTAAGGTCAGATAATGAATCCCAATCGTTCACTTGTGTCTGTTTGTGCCAGGGTTGTGTCCCCCATAATGGAGGGTACTGCTAGAATTGAATGTAAATCTTCATCATCGAAGGTAAAGCCTTCCATCTTTTTATCCCATTGCTGGGGGATAGTATTTAGACTTAATTGGCCTTTTTGTTAATATGTTGGATTTAATCTCTCACAGCCTGCAGCTGTGTAAAGTACCATAAAACATCAAAGAGAGAGAACAAGGCAATACACCGGGCTCACACCTGCCTCTTAGAATCACTCCAAGCCATATGGGATCCATCTTCAGATTTCCAGCCATCCACCAGCGCGGGCTGGAGATCCATCAATTAATACAGTCCTATACAAAGATAAGTTTGAGGAAACCTAGGAAAAGCTAGGAAGCGCCGGGAAAACAGTTACATCCCGTCACATAAACCACGCCATGTTGAAGTAACACTTTTACATAATCTTTGGGTTGTTCTGCCTAGGACACCACTGCATTTAGTAAGTTCATTTATATGACTGCATATTTCTCGTTTATAAATGCCTGCTACATTTAGCATTATTTGCACATGTATAAAATGTGGTTTATAATAGTTTGATAATGCACCAGTTATTCATAAATATGAATTTATATGATTTATACAGCTTTATAGAAGTAAGTGAGGGTGCAACAAGATTACTATGTTAATTCTTGCATTTCTTGCAAAGCCTGCCCTTATAAAAATCGTGCGAAAAGTATATTTAAGCTTGGTACAGACAATTATTATGCAGAGTGGAATCCTCAACTTCCTGGGAGTCTTGGATTGTGCATGCAGAGATAAACACATCCGTTGTGAATGAAGGCCACAGGGAGGCTTCTCTATGTAAGCTTGGCCTTATTGGCTTACTGGGAAAAACACAGCTGAAGGCAGAGACCGAGAACGGCCTCAGTACAGAGCACAGCTGTTATTCGGTTAAAGTATGCACGGGAGAAACCACCTTAAAAACCAATACAGGCCCCACTTGGAACTTGGAAAGCTTAGATTGAGGCAGTGTCAGCCTGTGGGTGGAGGGCACGCTTTTGTATACCCACTGAACAATTTTCGGTCAGTTCCTCTACTGCCACTGTGTTTAGTGACAGTCTGAATAGAGAGACAAAAGACAGGCAGGCCCTGGTGGAGCTGCAAATACCAGTGACAGGGTTGGCCCTCTTTGAAGTCAGGAGGGGCTGGGTACAGCCCCAGGCTACCTTTTGAAGCTCAGACAGGTGGGCTGGGTACAGCCCTCAGGCCATCCCACTCAGGAGACACACACTCCTCCCCCATACCCAAAGCCCTTTGTCCACTGTCTCGGAGCATTACACCACACTGCATAGGAGCCATCGGGGTCAGGTACCACAGGCAGAAAGGCACATTTGGCTTAGGCAGGAAAATGACAACTTTCTAAAAGTGTCATTTCCAAAACAGTAACATAAAATCCAACCTAATCCGATTAAGTTGAATTTTAAACTACTATTCAAATGAGTGCTTGAATTATAATTCTAGCTGCTTCCAAAATGAAGCTAAGCATTATACATTTTTATAACATTAACCCAGTGTTTTTCTGTGGGAAAGCCAGAACTGCCACATTGAAAAACTACTCTGATGTTTTTTTTACTACTAGGACATGTAAAACCTTAGATATACATGAGCTACTTTTTAAATACCATACATCCTGCAATATGGGCAGTTAGGGTCTACCTTAGGGGTGATTTAAGTACTGAAAAGGAAAGTTAAAGCCAGACAAAAGGTTTATTTTGCTAGATCGAAATGGCAGTTTACAACTGTATACAGAGGCTGCTAGGGCAGGCCTGTGGACATGTTTCACAGTGCTACTTAAGTAGATGGCACAATGAATGATGCAGCCCACTTGTGGCATTTAATTAACAAGCTCTGGGTACATGCGGTACCCTATACTGGAGACTCCCAAGTAAATTAAATGTGCCAACTAGGTTTATGCCAATGTTACCACGTTGAAAAGGGACAGCACAATAACTTTACCACATGTTAGCAGGGGCAAAGTGCGCAGAGTTCTAAAGCCAACTTAAACGTGTTGAACAAAAAAACGTAAAAAATATTAGGTGATCTGCAGAAAGGGCATATTTTCGACAATCATTTTCAATGCCACTATATAGTATGTTTTCATAGTTACATCCATACAAATTATCTGCACTAGAATAGGACATTGATTTTAATAAAATCTTGAAATATAGTCATAGTGTGCATTCTTGTGTGCATGTCCATTCATGGTGAAGAGAGCCTCAGATCTCAATAACAGCCAATGATCCTGTGTGTCTCACAGGACTGATCATTGATTAGAACACACCATTCTCATGTAATGTGCAGGTGACTCTTGGGGTACAGACCACCAGGTTTAATGTCTGGCTGCATTTTGCCTAAAATTACAAAAAGCATATCAACTTCAGGAAATCAAGAATCGATGTGTTTAAATGCCCCCTTATCTTGGTGTCCTCTATAATATCCTTCTAAAAATATTCAAATAGATCTACACTGTCTTGTTGCACCCCTTCCACTAGGTGATGCCCTCAACCCCAGAGGTAATTAAGAGAAAGTATATGAAGTGCTGACGCTAATTTGAACAGCAAATTGCAACTTGGTTCATAATTCAATCATTCCAACATTGTAGATTTAGATACATACATATTTTATTTTTTAATAAAAACTGAAAGTTATAAAAATGTAGACACATACTTTTCTTGTGTAAATTACAGGTTATGCTCATAAAACAAAACGAATGGCACACAGTGTGTCTATGCTTCAGAGTATAGACGATTTTAAAGAAGGTACAGGTCAAATACTGTATTCATTGGATGTCAAACAGCTGTACTTTTCAGAGTCCAGAATTGAAAAGGGAACCTCCCATTTGAAGTCATGTGAGGAGAACCATTTCACAGCCAAACCAGGTTTTGCCCCCTTAAGGCACGCAGGTCTTGGATTTTTCAAGGCTGCAATCGTAATCAATATGGAGATATAAATCAATAAAATACATGCTTTTTTTGTATGTCGTTTAAGTATTATAGTTAATCAGTCGTGGACAGTGGTCATACTAGTGTTACAGCAAATGTGAGGGGGAAAAGTTAATGCTGCAGCACACGTGAGCAAATGCAAAAACGTGAGATTTGAATGACATTGATTCTTCTAGAATAACGCAATTGAAAAAATAATGAAATTCTTGAGATGGGATATATATGTCATGTCTCGTTGGTCGCTCCATAAAATATGTATTTGACGTACTTCGAGCCAGTACAGCAGATTGAAAATTGAGAAAGAAGTAGTGGTTTAGATGTGCCCAGATATTTGAGCTTTTTAAAAGTGGTGGCTACGAGCTAATTAGAGAATCTAGTGGAGAAAATGTGGTTATGTACCTAATGTTAATATTATAGGGCAAGTTGAACTAGTAAGAGGTTCAATCATGTGAAAACTTAAAAGTTCAGGAGGTCAAGGGTATATACCAATAACATATGTGGGAGAAAGATTTTGATCAATTAGAGTCTTACCTCGGAAAACAATTAAAGATTAAATGATCAAGGCAAGACGGTTTGAAATATAGGGTACAAGCTAAAACATGAAAGTAGTAACAGTGATGCAAGATCAATCATGGGGCAAATTTGGAGAAGGAGTTAGGGATGTGTGACAAGAATTGTAAACAATTTTGTACCTTGAAAAATATCACAGGTGTTCTACTAATCAATGAAATTGTTGGGACATAGATATCCTACAAAATAGAGGAAGAGTGACTGATAATATATAATGCCTGCTAGCAGATGTCACATTGAGCAAAGAATACATTTTAAAGGTACCCACTAGGGCTTAAAGAACAATGCAAATATTACCTGATACTATGGTCAAGGTAAAATAGAATGAGGAGCAAAAATAGGAGAGAACTATCGCCAGGATTGTCAGGTGATCCCAAAGGCCCTAGAAATTAATGCAATATTCATCAGCGACTATTGGTCAGCCAAAAGCATAATGGAGTGGTAAAACCACTTGCTGTATTAAGCAGTCAGGGCAAATTGTTAACAGGTTGGGTGTTGGCCTCTTCAAGCCATGCGGACTGGATAGCATCTGGAAACCGATAGCATAACAAGTGGCTTATCTTAAGGGCAAAGAAGTGCTCATGTTCATAATTTGACCTGGAAGTGGTGAGTAGATCAGGTCATAAAGTCTTGGTTATGGTTGTCCGATTTTGGCAATTTTAGAGTGGGGATGAGCAAATTAGTAATTTAACAGTATTGATGGGGTTATACAGTGATTGTCAGGATTGTATTTTTAAAGATTACATCGTGGAGGGAAGACTAATGTGATTTAGAAATATAATGATAAACGAGAACGATGTGGTTTAATGGCCCTTTTGAAACAGTGTGAATGATTCAAAGCAAATATATATATCTCATTAAAACAAACCTTGAACGAACATAGGATAATCATATAATAATAATATGAACGTGCAGAAGATGCAATAATTCCACTAATATGGAGCATATAAGTGAGTTGCAAAAAAGAGGGGGAAAATGAGGCAGTATTATGTAGGTTCTATAAATATAAAAAATGACTTATAAAATCGAATTATGATCAGTCACTCGGATCTTTGCGGTCTCTGATGTTACAATAGTTCGTATTAGCATGACAATTAAGTACATTTGTTTAAAAACAGAATAGAAGTAATTAAAAGGCATTGGCCCCCTTGTACAAATTCATTTTATGGTCGGTAAGGCTCAGAATTAGAAAATCAGAGCCTTTCCAACTATAAAATGGCACTTTTTATTCACTAAACCCAAACAGGTATTTGGTAACAGTTTACCGTATGTTAATGAATCGCTAATTGGGCTTGGGAATAAATACTGATTCGGTATTTGGAAGGGGCATGTTAATGCCTGTGAATGCAGCCAATCGTAGTGGGTCACAATGTACAACCTAGCTCATTAATATTAATTAATTATATGGGTTATTGGACCAGTTTATTGGACTAAGTAAGGCTTCCTGAGGTTCTTTTAAATTTTGTATATCGATTTGCTGTATTGTCAGGCTTCATGGCTATTTGATGAAACGTCACCTGCTATCACCGTTGGGGATATTTTTCTAGGGTTTATCAGAGCTCTTCAAATTACAAGAGTAAAATAAATGTCACTGCCAGCTTGGTCGCAGGAAGAAAAAGGGCAACTGACAAGGGACAATGATGATTATGCTCCATGGCGGCTCCTGATTGGATATGAACCTTTGTTTACGACTTCATTGTTTCCCACGGGTTATGGGAAATTAAGTATTCTGCTGGGTATTGTTGAAAGTTAACATGGTTGCTGAGCAATAAAATAAAAAGATAGCATAATCCTCACCTCCGAGTCCTTAATAGAATTGAAACTTTCTGTTACACTACCAAGGAAATTTTTTATTCCCCTTGCGTCTTACACTATTAGTTGTTTGGTGACCCCTTTTGCCAGTTTAAACTAGGCTAGTAATTTCTTTGTTAGCCTGCAGTACCAATTCAGAGCATCTTGGCCTACTTCCAAAAAGGAAAGGGCCACAATACATCTTCTATAATCCGATCTCTAATTCTCTTTTGATACACAGCCTGCAAAAAAATTATTCCATTAGGACGTGGCGAAAAAGCCTCTTTAAACTCCACGGTAAGGGCAAAGTGATCACTGGGCCCTATAGCTAGAGCTCTAAAGTTTTCCACCCGATAGAACTGGTGCACTGGAACCATCAAATAATTAATAGGCAATTTGCAATTACCATACTTTAATGTTTTCCCAGCAGGAATATCATCATGGCAGCTACCATTTACATTAATTAGATTCAGTACAACTAAACAGAGCAGAACCTTCGCATCTCCTACCCTAGAGCTTTCCGAAAAGATGCATTCAGGGTATTGACTGCTAAACACAATCCTTTCATAACCTCATCAAACTCTTTAAAGGCTGAGTTTTCATTAAAACCCCCTTCTACCACCAACAAAGCATCTGGAAAGTCACAGAACAGGCAGTGGGTGGATTGGAGGGACATATACATTTAGCCAGATCATTTGCTTTAACAGCTCCGCATGGTGTACAAATCGATTAAACAAGCAAGGACAAACGGAGAGAGCAGTTCACTTTGAGCCAAATGTCTAGACAGATGACAGCAGTGCGTGCTCACACACACACACACACACACACACACACACACACACACACACACACACACACACACACACACACACACACACACACACACACACACACACACACACACACACACACACACACACACACACACACACACACACACACACACACACACACACACACACACACACACACACACACACACACACACACACACACACACACACATACACGTGTTACCATCCTTGTGGGGACTATGTGTGAATACCTGCCTTGTGGGGACTAACCTTTCCCAATGTTTATATAACACACTAATAACAGAAAAATGTTAAGAAAAAATTACTGATACAGGATCCTGCTTCAAATTTGCAAATATATTGTTATTTAATCATGCGCACAACACCATCCTTGTGGGGACTTGAACACGTGCTACCATCCTTGTGGGGACCTAGTCTGTAACACTATTTGTGATTGAATAGTCGAAGGCACATGGCTAAATGTTTATTTTATAAACAATATACACAAACAATTTTGTAATCTATTCATATAGGAATTGCTGCATATACACTAGAGGTATACATTTAACACAGATTATGTTAATGTGCCAGAAAATACCATATCATGCTTAAAGAATGACACTTAAAGCTGTATTTAACCTATGTATTAGTGCTTAAAATCTCAGGAGATGAGGGAACTAACACACAAAGAAATTAACAAATAGAACCAAGGAATATGGTCAATTGGAACCCAGAGCTTGATTAGCTGCTTACATTTTTACCAAAATAGATGTTCAAGTCCCCACAGAGATAGTGGGTGAAGATCATTGTGTTTAAGTCTCCATAGAAATAGTGTGCACATTCAAAGCTTAAATCCCATTATAAAGAGTGTGAAGGTAATGATGTACAAGTCCACACAGAGGTTGTGTGTAATTATAGGAATGCTCAAGTCCCCACAGAGATGGCATGTTATTATAGCGATGTTTAAGTCCCCACAGAGATAGTGTGTTATCATAGCAATGTACAAGCCCCCACAGGGATGGTGTGTTATTATAGTGATGTTCAAGTCCCCACAAAGATAGTGTGTTATTACAGTGTAGTTCAAGTCCCCACAAATAGAGTGTGTTATTATAGCGATGTTTAAGTCCCCACAGAGATAGTGCATGAAGGTGATTGTGTTTAAGTCCTCATTAAAAGAAGGCCCAATTCACAAAGGTAAACTTAGGCAAAAAGTTTAACTTGACTGCTTTTCAGTATTCACAAAGGTAAATTCAGACCAAAAGTCTAACTTTACTACTTTTTAATATTCACAAAGTCCCATACAGAGAATGTGAAGCTGATAATGTTCAAGTTGACACAAACACAAGGAGATGATGGACAGAGTGCTGAAACCTTTCAGTCACCAGTCACTCACCCCCAGTCACAGATCTGGGTTGAATCCATTGTTGTTCTATAGCTCACTGCGCCAACCCAGTTCAGACCCAGCTATATGCAAATCAGTCTTGACCCTGTGCCTCATGGGACAGTCCAGCCCGAACTGTCAAGCCAGGTCTTCCCTGGACCGGAAACATGCATTCCGGGACCGGTTTCGGGGTAACACCCCCTCATCAGCCAAGCTAGCTTGAATCCAGTGGCAAAGTGAGCATGGGGTCCACATCTGGGCATACCTGCCAAGTTAGGGCGAAAAAAGAAAACACAAGGAGATGATGGACAGAGCGCTGAAACATTTCAAACCCTCACCCCAGTCACAGATCTGGGTTGAATCCATCATAATTCTTTAGCTCACTTTGCCAACCCAGTTCAGACCCAGCTATATGCAAATCAGTCTTGACCCTGTGCCTCATGGCATCCCCTGGTGCTTCAAGTCGAAACAGAGCTTGCGTTTAATTACAGGAATGCTCAAGTCCCCACAGAGATGGTATGTTTTTATAGTGATGTTCAAGTCCCCACAAAGATAGTGTTTTATTATCGTTTTTTTCAAGCCCCCACAAAGATACTGTGTTATTACAGCAATGTTTAAGTACCCACAGAGATAGTGCATGAAGATGATTGTGTTTAAGTCTTCATTAAAATAGGGCCCGATTCACAAAGGTAAACTTAGAGACAAAAATCTAACTTTTCTACTTTTCAGTTTCACAAATTTAAACTTAGACCAAAAGTCTAACTTTACTACTTTTCAGTATTCATAAAGCCCTATACAGAGAATGCAAAGCTGATGATGCTCAAGCCAAAACAGTGCTTGAGTGTAATTACAGACATGCCCAAGTCCCCACAGAGATGGGGTGTGATTATAGTATTACCAGGGTCGCCAAAGAGAATGTGTGTGATTGTAGACATGCCCAGGTCCCCACAGAGATAGTGTGTGATTATAGAGATGTCGAGGTCCCCACAGAGATAGTGTCTGATTATAGACATGCCCAGGTCCCCACAGAGATAGTGTGTGGTTATAGACATAGCATGGGTATTTGAATGATAAGGGATATTTTAGGGTTTAGGGTGGGTATAGGTTTTGAGTTGTAAGGGATTTTTTAGGGTTTAGGGTGGTATTGGTTTTTTGAGTTGTAAAGGATTTTTTAGGGTTTAGGGTTTAGGGTGGGTATGAGTTTTTTGGGTGGCAAGGGCATTTTTAGGGTTTAGGGTGCGTATGGGTTTTTGGGTGGCAACGTGAATTCCAGGGTTTAGGGTGGGTATGGGTTTTTAGATGGCAAGGGAATTTGTAGGGTTTAGGTTGGGTATGGGTTTTTGGTGGTAAGGTATTTTTTAGGGTTTAGTGTGAATATAGGGTTTAGGTGATAGGAGCTTTTTAGGGTTTAGGGTGGGTATGGGTTTTTGGGTGGCAAGGGAATTTACAGGGTTTAGGGTGGGTATGTTTTTTGGGTGGTAAGGAATTTGAGGTTTTAGGGTGTTTATGGTTTTTTTTAAGTGGTGCGGCTTTTTTTAGGGTTTAGGGTTTGTACGGTTTGGGGTGGCAAGGGAATTTCTAGGGTTTAGGGTGGGTTTGGGTTTTTGGTTGGCAAGGTATTTTTTAGGGTTGAGGGTGAGTATAGGTTTTTAGGTGATAAGTGCTTTTTTAGGTTTCAGGGTGGGTATGGGTTTTTGGGAGGCAAGGGAATTTTCAGTGTTTAGGGTGAGTATGGGTTTTTGGGTGGCAAGGGAATTTTTAGGGTTCAGGGTGGGTATGGATTTTTGGGTGGCAAGATATTTTTCAGGATCTAGGGCGGGTATGGGTTTTTGGGTGACAATTGAACTTTTTCGATTTAGGGTGGGTAGGGGTATTTGGGTGGAAATGGATTTGTTTTAGGGTTTAGGGTAGGTATAGGCTTTTGGGTGGTAAGAGCTCTTTTAGGATTTACGATGGGTATGATTTTGGGGTGGTAAGTGAATTTTTAGGGTGGGTGTAGTTTTTTGTGTGGTAAGGGTTTTTTTAGGGTGTAGGGTGGGTATGGGTTTTATGGGTTGCAAGGGAATTTTTATTATTTAATATGGGTGTGGGATTTTTAGCGGCAAGGGATTTTGTAGGATTTGCGGTAAGTATGGGTTTTTGGGTGGCAAGGGAATTTGTAAGGTTTTGGGTGGGTGTGGGCTTTTGTGGGGCTAGGAAAATTTTATGGTTTTGGGTGGGTATGGGATTTTGGGTGAAAATAGAACCTTTGGGGTGTAGGTTGGGTATGGGTTTTTGGGTGTTAATGATTGTATTAGGTTTTAGCATTTGTATGGGTTTTTGGGTGGCAAGAGAATTTTTAGGGTTTTGAGGTATGGGTATTTGGGTGGTAAGGGATTTTTTATTTAGGGTTTCGGTGGGCATAGTTTTTGGGTGGCAAGGGAAACTTTAGGGTTTATTGTAGGTATGGGTTTTTGGGTGGTAATCCATCTTTTAGGTTTTAGTGTTTGTGTGGGCTTTTGAGTAGTAAGGGATTTTTTAGGGTTTAGGATGGGTATGGGTTATTTGGGTGGCAAGGGTATTTTTATTGTTTAGAATGGGTGTGGGTTTTTTGGCGGGAAGGAATTTTGTATGGTTTATAGTGTGTATGGTTTATTGGGTGACAAGAGAATTTTTAAGTTTTAGCGTCGTTGTGGGTGTTTTGGGGCAAGGGAAATTTTATGGTTTAGGGTGGGTATGGTTTTTTGGGCTGTGAGATTTGCCTTAGGTTTTAGGGTGGGTATGGGTTTTGGGTGGTAAGGGAACCTTTAGGGTTTAGGGTAGGTATTGGTTTATGGGTGGTAATTAATCTTTTGGGGCTTAGTGTTTGTATGGGGTTTTGGGTGGCAAGGAATTGTTTAGGGTGGGTATAGGTTTTAGAGTGGCAAGGGAAATTTTTAGGGTTTATGGTGAGTATGGGTTTTTGAATGGTTAGGGATAGTTTAGGGTTTAGGGTGGGTATTCATTTTTGGGTGGCAGTTGAATTTTTAGGGTATAGGATGGGTGTAGGTCTTTGAGGGGTAACAGATTTTTTAGGGTTTACGTTGGTTGTGGGTTTTATGGACAGAAAGGGAATTTTTATCTTTTAAGATGGGTATGGGATGTTTGATGGTAAGGGATTTTGTAGGATTTACGGTGGGTATGGGGTTTTGGGTGGCAAGGTGTTTTTCAGGGTTTAGGGTGGGTATGGGTTTTTGGGTGACAACTGAACTTTTTAGATTTAGGGTGGGTATAGGCTTTTGGGTGTTAAGAGCTTTTCTTAGGATTTAGGATGGGTATGAATTTTGGGTGACAAGTGAATTTTTAGGGTTTAGGGTTTAGGGTGGGTGTAAGATTTTGTGTGGTAAGTTTTTTTTTTATGGTTTAGGGTGGGTATGGGTTTTATGGGCGGAAAGGGATTTTTTATCTTTTAAGATGGGTATGGGATTTTTGACGGCAAGTGATTTTGTAGGAATTACGGTGGGTATGGGGTTTTGGGTGGCAATGGAATTTCTAAGGTTTTGGATGGGTGTGGGTTTTTGTCGGGCAAGGGCAATTTTATGGTTTAGGGTGGGTATGGATTTTTGGGTGGTAAATTATGTCTTAGGTTGAATATGGGTTTTTGGCTGGCAAGTGAATTTTTAGAGTTTAGGGTGGGTATGGGTTTTTGGGTGATAGAGAACTTTATAGGTTTTAGTGTGGTTTTGGGTGGCCAGGGAGCCTTTAGGATTAAAGATGGGTATGGGTTTTTGGGCAATAATGATTTTATTAGGGTTTAGCATTTGTATGGCACGAGAATTTTATAGGGTTTCGGGTGGGTATGGGTTTTTGAGTCGTAAGGGATTTTTTTGTGTTTAGGGTGGGTATGGGTTTTTGGGTGGCAAGGGAATTCTCAGTGATTTGGGTGAGTATGGGTTTTTAGGTGGCTATAGGGTTTTGGGTGGTAATGGATTTTTTAGGGTTTAGGGTGTGTATGGGTATTTGGGTGGTAAGGGATTTCTTAAAGTTTAAGGTGGGCATAGGTTTTGGGTGGCAAGGGAACCTTTAGGGTTTACAGAGGGTATGGGTTTTTTGGGTGGTTATTAATCTTTTAGGGTTTTGTGTTTGTGTGGGTTTTTGAGTGGTAAGGAATTTTTTAGGGTTTGGGTTCATTGGGTGGCAAGGGTATTTTTATCATTTAGGATGGGTGTGGAATTTTTGGCGGGAAGGAGTTTTCTATGCTTTACAGTGTGGATGGGTTATTGGATGGCAAGAGAATTTTTATGTTTTAGGGTGGGTGTGGGTTTTTGGGGGGCAAGGGAAATGTTATGACTTAGGGTGGGTATGGGTTTTTGGGTGGCAATGGAATCTCTGAGGTGTAGGGTAGGTATGGGTTTTTGGTGGTAAGGTATTTTTTAGGGTTTAGAGTGAGTATAGGTTTTTAGATGATAAGGTTTTTTTGGGTTTAGGGTGGGTATGGGATTTGGGGTGGTAAGGGATTTTTTAGGTTTTAGGCTCGGAATGGGTTTTTAGGGGAGATGGGCTTTTTTTAGGTTTTAGGGTGCGTATGGGTTTTTGGGTGGCAAGGGACTTTCTAAGGTTTAGGGTGGGTATTGGTTTTTGGGTGGCAAGGGGATTTTTAGGGTTTAGGGCGGGTATGGATTTTTGGGTGGCAAAATCATTTAAGGTTTAGAGTGAGAGTGGGTTTTGGGGGGCAAGGGAAATTGTATGGTTTAGGTTGGGTATGGGTTTTTCAGTGAGAAGGAATTTTTAGGGTTTACGGTGGTTATGGGTTTTTGGGTTGTGAGGTTTGTCTTAGGGTTTAGGGTGGGTATGGGTTTTTGGGCGGCACAGGAATTTTAAGGGTTTAGGGTGGGTATGGGATTTTGGGTGGTAATGGATTTTTTAGGTTTTAGGCTGGGTATGGGTTTTTAGGTGAGATGGGCTTTTTTAGGTCTCGGCTAGCGAAGGCTGCGCTTGCGCAGTCTCGCTCGCGAGATTTAATGACTTGGAGAAGAGGGGCTTGAACCCGGGTGGAAGAGGTTTGTCGCTCCAAACAAGCCCCGTCTTTTTGTGATTCGGGGGCGTGTTTTTTTCGATTCTTTCTCTGGGCGTGTTTAAACACGCCCCCGAATCCGAAAACACGCCCCCGAATCCGAAAACGCTGCTGCCTTTCTCCGAGGCATTTCTGCTTCACCTCGGAGAAAGGCAGTGGTGTGCTTGTTTCTTTTGAAATTATTTGGGGCATTATGTCTGAAAGCACTGCATACACAGTAAGACAATATACTCTAGCTACTATTTCTCCCTTTTACCCATCCCCACACACAGTATCACCATTTGCCACAGACACACAAAACGGTGGGCTCCAGGTCCGTAGTTTCCTATCCATTCCTGACCTGCCCATTATTAGCATTAAACCAACTACCCACTGCCTGTGCCACTCTCAAACTTAAAAGTTGACTCTTAGCATTTGTGCAAACCCCATCTGCTAAACGATACACCTTTCAAATGAAAACTTGTAGAGTAGAATTATCGCTCAAAAGTTTATGGCCGGAATGAGCTAAACCTCATCGGTTCACGACGCTTTTATTTTTTATTATTATCGGAAGACGCTGTACTCCTTAGTTATTGAAGTATTCACATCTGCCCAACGCCTCATGGCTACTACCACCCTTATAATGAAGCCTGCGATCGATACCTTTCCCATCATGGCTACTGGTGTCGCCCTGTCAGTATGTGCCCCCAAACCATCATGGCCGTCGGGCTGCTGTGCTGAGAGTGGCAGCCAGGGCAGGGCTGGGAGCGCGCACGGGCACTGCAGATGCTGAAACCTTGTGTCTCCGCCCGCAGCGGCATGTGAACCGATTCCAGAGGAGTGTGTGAGCGGTGCGCGGAGGAGAAGGAGTTGGGCTGTGTTCTCCCGCAGGCTTTAGCCTCCACCCGGCTGCGCGGACCAGCATGCTCTTATATCCACCATGAGCTTGTGCCGGAGCCGAACAGGGGGTCTCCCGCCTCCTGCCCCCGGAACAGGAATGCGGGCGAGAGCTGAGCAGAAGGGTGGCCGAGGTGAGCCAAACGTGCATGCCTTTCTGGGTGGGTGGGCAGAGTACCTTGTGCTTTGGGTCAGATCCGTGGCTTCTACTGTGGGTGAGGTGGAAGATGCGCAGCAGCGGCGGATCTGGGCGCACAAAAGCAATTTTAACAACCGGTGTGGATGAGTGTAATATACTCCATAGGTGTTTACATGTGTAATGAGCTTGTGTTGCTTTTAGAGCTCGTGGTTTGTACTTGCATGCGCGTGGTGTGGTTACACGCGCATGCTATCTGATGTTATTTAAATAGGCATCTCTCGAAGATGCATTCCCGTGCGTCCAACCTCCATTCTGAAGTATGAACGGTGTCAGTGGACAGTTGCCGTTCGTACTTCAGATAGGGAGGACGCACTCCAGTGATGTGTTGATTGCCTCTTCAATAAAGCTTCAAGACTTATCTTCTTCAGTCTACTTTGGATTTATTTCCTGATTCATTTTAAGGATATCTACTTTACATTTGGCGACGAGTTATTTTAAGGAAAACAATCAACACCACAACGATTTGTGCTTCCTACCAGCTGCCCGACCTTCATGCTCTTCATCTCGCTAAGGAACTCTCCCTTCAAAATATTAATAGAGGAGTTTTCCGGATTGGCGAAGTAACAAACAATCAGTGTTTGTGTCTTTCTTTCACTCGGACACAAACCCTCCTAACACGGAAGCGGACTTCTGTGATTGGTTAAAAAACGAAAAAGCAACATTTTTCATACGCGCACCCTCATTGGCCACAAGCGTGTGAATTATTCTTCATAGATTTAAAAGGCACAGCGTGATTGGCCACAGGTTTGTTGGTATTTTACATGGTGCCACGATGAAAAATGAGGACAGCTCAGCAGGAACTCGCAATTGAACAAAAGTAAGTCGTTTTTGATCGTTTCTACATGGCTACAACCTTAGTTTTACTAGAAACAAGACAAAATTAAGATTTTCTGCTTTACTACATCGTCTGACACAATTATCTTGTTTAAAACTCAATTTTTAAAAGTGATAATGGCTTCTCAGCAAATATGTCAGCTTGAGCAGTTTCTCTTAAGACCAGGAAAGCCGAAGGAGCCCTGGAAACTATGGTTTAAATCCTTTGAGAATTACCTGGTGGCAATAGATGCAGAAGAATATTCACCCAAGAGGCTATAAAAATGCACTCCCCAGCAACATTGTTGCTGGATGCCCAAAATGCGATGACAGTGCATGTAAACGTTACAAGGCTGTACAGAAACACCAAATAGTCCTTAAAAATGTCTCATTTATAAACGTAGAGGAGGCTTTCACGTCTGCACTCAGCCAGCTACAGAGCTTCAGCCCGCGCCGCTCTCCTTTCCGCAACTGAAGCCATCTCCGGCTAGCTGATTTCGATGTTCATTTAGACTGAGTATCGTTTTTGGGAAAATCCTCATTGAGAAAGACGAGTTTCCTTAATATTGTCTGCATACTGCCTGCGTCCTCTGTTGCTCATGCCATGTTTAAAATGGCAAGCACCACAGTGTTATTAGACTCTGCTGTGCACAGTGGAAACTGAGCTTTGATTTCTGATCGATCACAAGCCGGTGATAGTGCGGTTTGTACAGCACACGCCTGAAAAGACTAGTGTGGGCATTACCTTCCGCAAACACAATATTGTGACACTAGGAGTTTATATACGTCAATTCACAACCATGTGCCATTTCCATATCTGTGCACGCTATAACATTCCAAAAAGTGACCGTGCCCCTTACCCCAATAATTTTCCTAGCATTGTTTTATCACGGAAAGTGTGTATATAGTAAATGGCTATGTTTTGTGCCAAATAAAATAGCACGAATCCAGAGCAGGGATTAGGAGTGTGGTAATATTGTGCAACCATTCATTCAAGAACAGCAATGCTTTTGACACCTCACATTTTTACAGCGCATGCTCTCACATCAGAGCCGACTGTCATATTTTTTTCTGGGTCACAGAGCAGTATTTGGTGGCTTGGCGTATACCCGGGCTACAGTTTTTGCAACAAATGTGAGTTTTACGGTGCGATTCGGACTGTGTAAATGAAGGATGCCGGCTGGATATCACACGTACACTACTTTGTTCCCGGCCGCCGCGCTTCATTTTTCATCATTATGGTCGCTCCTCGCTGCATTGCTTGTTGCACCTGTCCGCTACATCTCCCACTACGTTACATGTTTGTTTAAGGATCTTACTTATACATACATAGCTTGGTACAGGGTGAAGGAGCGCTCCTTCGGAGAGTGCAGCTTCAGGTAACTGAGACAAAGGCCACCGGAGCTGCACCCTTGCATACCACCCGGTGGAAGAAAATCCGAAAGCCCCGGATTGAACACCACAGTTCAAAAGCTCTAGCTTAACATGAACATGTAGGGATTACATCAAGAGTTCAGTGAGGCTCATGTGCGGACCAGCATCGACTGCACTGACTGCAGCCGGTTCAGCTCTCCCCGTTCTGAGTCTGCCTCCCTCCTCCTCTACTCTTACCACTCTTCTCCTTTCTTTCTCTTCCTTCTCCTTTCTCGCACTCCTCTTGTTGTACCTTTTCCTCCTTTCATTCCCTTTTCTGCCCTCCTCGCTCTTCCATCCTCTAGCCTTTCTCTCACTTGCCGCTCTATCCACTTTTCCTGCTTCCTTTTTCTCCTCTCCCCTTCATTCTGTCTTTTTCCCATGTTATGCACTCTCATCCTTACCAGCTTTTCCTTCTCTCTGTCGCCTCTCTCTTGCATTCCTTCCAACCGAGCCATCATGCCACATAACTCCTATCAGCATGATTTCATTCAGCACCACACAGTTCCACGCAACACCATTCCGTTCCACACACTACCATTCTACACCACACAATTCGACAACACACCTCATAATTCAACTCAACAACACATATACAACACACCACATACATCCAATCCACGCCACAGAATACCACATAATCCTATCAAATTCAACAACACACTACGTAGTTAAACTCCACCATACCACTACACAACACAAAATACCATTCCACATAATTCCACTCCATAACACAGAATCCCAGGCAAGGTTTTAAAAAAAAAAAAAAAAAAAAATAATGTCATGAGCAATGCCAATAGCTCTAACTTTAACAATGCCGAGACCATTGCATTGTAAATGCTTGTTTAGGTTTTAGGGTGTGTATGAGTTTTTGGGTGGCAAGGGACATTCTAAGGTTTAGGGTGGGTATGGGTTTTTGGGTGGCAAGGGGATTTTTAGGCTTTAGGGCGGGTATGGATTTTTGGGTGGCAAAATAATTTTTAAGGTTTAGAGTGAGTGTGGGTTTTTGGGGGGCAAGGGAAATTGTATGGTTTAGGTTGGGTATGGGTTTTTCATTGAGAAGGAATTTTTAGGGTGTACGGTGGTTATAGGTTTTTGGGTTGTGAGGTTTGTCTTAGGGTGGGTATGGATTTTTTGGTGGCAAGGGAATTTCTAGGGTTTAGGGTGGGTATGGGTTTTTGGTAGTAAGGTATGTTTAAGGGTTTAGGGTATGTATAGATTTTTAGGTGAAAAGGGCTTTTTTAGGGTTAAGGGTGGGTATGGGTTTTTGGTGGCATGGGAATTTTTAGAGTTTAGGGTGGGTATGGGTTTTTGGGTGTCAAGGGATTTTTTAGTGTTCAGGGTGGGTATGAGTTTTTGTGTGATGGGGATTTTTTATGTTTTAGGGTGGGTATGGGTTTTTAAGCTATAAATGAATTCTTAGAATTTATGGTGGGTATGGGTGGCAAGGGAATTTTGAGGTTTTAGGGTGTGTATGGGTTTTTGGGTGCCAAGAGAATTTTTAGGGTTTAGGGTGGGTATGGATTTTTGGGTGGTAAGGTATTTTATTTAGGGTTTTGTGTGGGTATGGGTTTTTGGGTGGCAACTGAATTTTTTAGATTTAGGGTGGGTATGGGTATTTTGGTGGAAATTGATTTAGAGGGTTTAGGGTGGTGGGTATAGGTTTTTGGGTAATAAGAGCTTTTGTTTAGGGTTTTGGGTGGGTTTGATTTTTGTGTGGCAAGTGAGTTTTTAGGGTTTCGGGTGGGTGTAGGTTTTTGTGTGCTTAGGGATTTTTTAGGGTTTAGGGTGGGTATGGGTTTTATGGGTGGCAAGGGCCTTTTTATCATTTAATTTTGGTGTGGCATTTTTGTTGGCAAAGGATTTTGTAGGATTTACGGTTGGTATGGGTTTTTGGGTGGCAAGGGAATTTTTAAGGTTTTGGGTGGGTGTAGGTTTTTGTGGGGCTAGGCAAATTTTATGGTTTAGGGTGGGTATGGGTTTTGTGTGATAAGGAACTTTTAAGGTTTAGGTTGGATATGGCTTTTTGGGCGATGATGATTTTATTAAGGTTTAGCATTTGTATGGGTTTTTGGGTGGCAAGTGATTTTTTAAGGTTTAGCATTTGTGTGGGTTTTTGGGTGGCAAGAGAAATTTTAGGGTTTTGGTGGTTATGGGTTTTTGACTAGCAAGGGATTTTTTAGGGTTTAGGGTGGGTATGTGTCTTTTGGTGGCAAGGGAAGTCTTATGGATTTGGATGGGTATGGGCTTTTGGATGACTACTGATTTTTTTTAGATTTAGAGTGGATATGGGTATTTGGGTGGAAAGGGATTTTTAGGGTTTAATGTAGGCAATGGTTTTGGGTGGCAAGAGAACCTTTAGTGTTTAGGGTGGTGATGAATCTTTTAGGGTTTAGTGTTTGTATGTGTTTTTGGTGGCAGGGGATTATTTAGGGTTTATGGGAGTATGGGTTTTTGCGTGGCAAGGTTTTTTTTTACAGTTGAGGGTGGGTATAAGTTTTTCAGTGGTAAGTGGATTTTTAAGGGTTAGGGTGGGTGTATGTTTTTGAGTGGTGAGGGATGTTTTAGGGTTTAGGGAGTATATGGGTTTTATGGGTGGAAAGGGAAATTTTAGCTTTTAGGGTGGGTGTAGGATGTTTGGTAGCAAGGTATTTTGTAGGGTTTAAGGTGCGGATAGGTTTATGGGTGGCAAGGGATTTTTTAGGTTTTAAGTTAGGTATGGGTTTTTAGGTGATATGGGATTTTTAGGTTTTAGGGTGCATATGGGTTTTTGGGTGGAAGGCGATTTTTTACGTTTAGGGTGGCTATGTATTTTGGGTGGCAATGGAACCTTTAGGGTTTGGGGCGAGTATTGGTATTTGGGTAGTCATTTTTTTTAGGTTTTAGCATTTGTATGTGTTTATGGGTGGCAAAGGATTTTTTGGGGTTTAGGGTGGGTATGGTATTTTGGGTGGGGTGGGAATGGGTTTTTGGATGGGAATGGATTTTTTTGAATTTAGGGTGGGTATGGGTATTTGGGTGGTGAGGGATTTGTTAGGGTTTAGCATTGTATTGGTTTTTGGGTGGCAAAGGATGTTTAGGGTTTAGGGTGTATATGTGTTTTTGGGTGGCTTTGGATTTTTTAGGGTTTAGAGTGGGTCTGGGTTTTTATGTGGTAAGGGATTTCTTAGGGTTTAGGGTGGGTATGGGTTTTTGTGTGGCAATGGAATATTTAGAGTTTAAGTGGCGGTGGGTATTTGGGTGGTAAGGGATGGGTTAGGGTCGGTATGTGTTTTTGGGTGGCAAGTGAATTTTTAGAGTTTATGGTGGGTATTGGTTTTTGGGTGGTAAGGGCTTTTTTAGGGATAAGGACGGGTGTGGGTTTTTGGATGGGAAGGGAATTTTTAAGGTTTATGGTGGGTGCGGATTTTTGGGGGGCAAGGGAAATTTTATGGTTTTGGATGGGTATGGATTTTTGGGTGATATGGGAATTTTTAGGGATTCGGGTGGGTGCGTGGTTTTGGATGGTAAGGTATTTTTTCGGGTTTAGGTTGGGTATAGGTTGTTGGGTGGCCGGTGAGTTTTTATGGGGTTAGGGTGGGTATGGGTTTTTGGGTGGCAAAGGATTTTTTAAGGTTCTGGTGGGTATGGGTTTTTCGGTAAAAGGGAATTTATGTGTTTTAAGGTGGCAAGGAATTTGTAGGGTTTAGCATGGGTATCGTTCTTCGAGTGGAAAGGGAATTTTTAGGGTTTTGTGTGGGTATGGGTCTTCGGGTGGCAAGGGATTTGTTAGGGTTTAGGGTGGCAAGGGAATTTTTAGGGTATGTATGGTTTTTTGATTAGCATGGGAATTTTTATGGTTTAGGGCGGGTATGGGTTTTTGGGTGGCAAGGGAATTTTTAAGGTTAAGGGTGGGTGTTGATTTTTTGGGGCAATGAAAATGTTATGGCTTTAGTAAGTATCGGTTTTAGATGATGATAGAATGTTCAGGGTTTACGGTCACTGTGTGTTTTTGAGTCGTAAGGTATTTTTCGGGTTTAGGTTGGGTGTGGTTTTTTGGGTTCGGTGACTAAATATCTATGGACATAAAATAGAATGCCCAAAATATTGACTCCAAAATATAGAAGTACAGAATATAGAATCCCTATCTACAAACAGGTAAGTACTTAAAATATCGATTCCAAAATATAGAATGTTAAAATATAGTTAGCTAAAATATCGAATTTTTTAAATGTATTAACAATAATATAAAGGTAATTAAATATTAAAAACAATTAAATAAAACATACTTTTTTTTTTATTAAATCTTTATTTATGCATTTTCAAACAAAGGAAAGAGAACATGTCACAGCCATTCAGAGTGAATACAGCCCATGTCACATAGAGAACAATATGCAAGGACGGCAGGTCATATACAGTTTACGATATTAGAGCAGAAAGGCAGCATATGTCACAATATCAACAGTATTTACACAATGAAATGCATCAGGTAGTAGTACAAGTAAGCAGGTACGCCGTAAATGGACCCCACACATCCCGTGGCCTGGAGGCCCTTGGAAGCTCCTCTGCATAGCAGTTAAGT
Source organism: Triturus cristatus (assembly GCF_964204655.1). Classification (NCBI taxonomy): domain Eukaryota; kingdom Metazoa; phylum Chordata; class Amphibia; order Caudata; family Salamandridae; genus Triturus; species Triturus cristatus. The sequence continues at coordinate 995,503,505 of NC_140580.1, forward strand.
TGGTCACGACAATAGGTGAGGTCAAGCAACCATTGCGCTAGTCTTGGGGCCGGCCGTCCATCCCAATGGAGCGCAACCCTGCGTTTAGCCAGCTGCAAAGACATTGCTACAAGCTTCCTAACACCGGTTGGTAGAGTAAGAACATACCCCAGTAGGCACACCTTCATATCACAAGCGACCTCCACTGCCACCATGACAGTCAAAGTTGCGACTACCTCTCCCCAGAACGCAGCCAAAATAAAACATACTTAATATAATATAAAAAAAGCTTAAAATGTAAAAATAATAAATGTAATGTACAAAAAAGTAGAGATTTTGTTGGATAATGAGAGCGTAAAAATTACTATTTCCACTCCGGTGAGTGCAACAGTAGGAAAAGCATTGGATAACGGGAAGGGAAAAATTTTTATTCCCACTCCAGTGAGTGCAACATTAGGGAAAGCGTTGGATAGCGTAGGGGTAAAAATTACTATTCCCACTCCAGTGAGTGCAACAGTAGGGAAAGCGTTGGATAGCGTAGGGGTAAAAATTACTATTCCCACTCCAGAGAGTGCAACAGTAGGGAAAGCGTTTGGATAGCGGGAAGGGAAAAATTACTATTCCCACTCCAGTGAGTACAACAGTAGGGAAAGCGTTGGATAGCGTAGGGGTAAAAACTTACTATTCCCACTCCAGAGAGTGCAACAGTAGGGAAAGCATTGGATAGCGGGAAGGGAAAAATTACTATTCCCACTCCAGTGAGTGCAACAGTAGGGAAAGCGTTGGATAGCGTAGGGGTAAAAATTACTATTCACACTCCAGTGAGTGCAACAGTATGGAAAACATGGGATAGCGTAGGGGTAAAAATTACTATTCCCACTCCAAAGAGTGCAACAGTAGGGAAAGCGTTGGATAGCGGGAGGGTAAAAATTACTATTCCCACTCCAGAGAGTGCAACAGTAGGGAAAGCGTTGGATAGCGGGAAGGGAAAAATTACTATTCCCACTCCAAAGAGTGCAACAATATGGAAAGCGTTGGATAGCGGCAGGGTAAAAATTACTATTCCCACTCCAGTGAGTGCAACAGTAGGGAAAGCGTTGGATAGCGGGATGGTAAAAATTACTATTCCCACTCCAGTGAGTGCAACAGTAGGGAAAGCGTTGGATAGCGGGATGGTAAAAATTACTATTCCCACTCCTGAGAGTGCAACAGTAGGGAAAGTAATGATTTAATATTAAAATAAGATTAAATTAATTACCAATACCAATAAAAAGTTAATTAAAAATAATTACCAATTAATAAAAATTAATTACCAATGAATACAAATTAATTACCAATTAATAATTAATTATCAATACACAAATAAAAATGGATATTTCCTTTATCACAATTAAATTACTTCCCACCCAATTCCCCTATAAATCCACAACCCGCTCCTAATAATAAAAAATACAATTAACATAATTATCAATTAATCAATTAATAAAAATTAATTACCAATTAATAAAAATTAATTAACAATGAATAATAATTAATTACCAATTAATAATTAATTATCAATCAATTAATTATCAAAACATATAAATAACAATTAATATTTAATTTACCATAATTAAATTACTTCCCAGCCTATTCCCCTATAAACCTACAACCCGCTACGGAATTAAATTATGCAAAAATTAAATTACATAACATTCATTACTTTAAAAAAATTAAACATACATTACAAAAATAATACAGAATTTTACCACATATACTAACATACATAACCCTAAAAATCAAAAAAAAAATCGATATTATGGAAATCTATATTTTTAAATTCGATATTATGGAAATCGATATTTTATACCCCAATTTCGATATTCTGTCCTATCTATATTTTAGAGTCGATATTCTGTCCTGTCTATATTTTGGATTCTATATTTTGGTCGTTTGCCGTTTTTTGGGGGGAAATTTAGTTTTTCAGGTTTTTGTTGGTTATGGGTTTTTGGGTGGCATGTGAATTTTTTGTGTTTAGCCTGGGTATCGGTGTTTGGGTGGCAAGGGATTTCTTTAAGTTTAGGATGGGTATGGGATTTGGGTAGTTAGGGATTTGTTTGAGGTTAGGGTGGAAAAGGAGTTTTTAGGGTTTAGCGTGGGTATGGGTTTTTTGGTGCCAAGTGAATTTTTAGGGTTTAGGGTGGGTATGGGTTTTTGATTAGCATGGGAATTTTTATGGTTTAGGGCGGGTATGGGCTTTTGGATGGCAAGGGAATTTTTAAGGTTAAGGGTGGGTGTTGATTTTTTGGGGCAAGGAAAATGTTATGGTTATGGTATCGGTTTTAGATGATAATGGAATTTTCTGGGTTTACGGTCGCTGTGTGTTTTTGAGTGGTACGGTATTTTTCGGGTTTAGGTTGCGTGTGTTTTTTTGGATGGAAATTGAGATTTTTTTATGATTTTGGTGGTCATGGGTTTTTGGGTGATAAGGTATGTTTTAGGGTTTAGGGTGGTATGGGTTTTTGGGTGGCATGTGAATTTTTAGTGTTTAGCGCGGGTATCGGTTTTTGGGTGGCAAGGGATTTCTTTAAGTTTAGGGTGGGTATGGGATTTGGGTGGTAAGGGATTTGTTTTGGGTTTGGGTGGAAAAGGAGTTTTTAGGGTTTAGTATGGGTATGGGTTTTTCGGTGGCAAGTGAATTTTTAGGGTTTAGGGTGGGTATTGTTTTTCGATTGGCATGGGAATTTTTAGGAGTTAGGGTAGGTATGGATTATTGGTGGCAACGGAATTCTTAGTGTTTTTTGACTTGCCTATTTCTTTTGCGCCGGTTGACGAATCTTCGCAAAATGTTCCCAAAAAAGTGTGCTGATGATTCTAGCTGTGCATGGTAAGTTTTGGGGGCATAGAAAAAGGCTAAGGTCAAAAAAAGTGTATTTCCATGGTAATTATCCAAAGTCTTTAGAAACTCCTGTATCCCAACCGCTGGAAGGAATTATACAAAAATTGGAAGAAAATTGGATTCTGTTCTGGAGATCACGCCTGTTATTATTTGTGTAAATCGTTCAGTAGTTACTGCGATATAGGAAACTAAATTTGTATATCTGGGCATATGTGGTACTTTTGTTGTTTTTTTGTATTTATGTTTAAAGCTCATAAACTTTAAGAAAACACTAACAATCACTAGGGGGCCGATTCCAATCCTGGGAAAAGGCTGTACGAATCGTTGTACGGAGCGTTTTCTCCATACGACTCGTACCCGGTAAACTTTCCTTACAACCTAGGAAGTACGATTCGTACAGAAAGCCTCTTTCCGTACGAATCGTACAAAAGACCGTACGGTAAAAAAAAACAACGATTCTGATCCGGAACAGCCTGTACGCGACGTCCGGACGTATTTAAGCAGCGGTTTCCGGCCCAGCAAGTACGATTCGTCCCTATGGCACTCCGTACGGCTCTTTTCTTACCGGAGCCAAAAACAGCCGTAAAAGGAGAGTCCTACAAACAGAGCCCCGGTACGCAACGTTCTCCGCGGTACGAGTCGTACTCCAACACAATCCCAGGGGTGCGAGTCGTACAGGTGTACGAGTAGTACAGGGGTACGAGTCATACATGGGTACGAGTGGTACAGGGGTAAGAGTGGTACAGGGGTAAGAGTGGTACAGGGGTACGAGTAGTACTACAGGGGTACGAGTCGTACAGGCATACACCCCCATGCATTGTGTATGTATGGTGCGTACCCCAATATTGCGTATGTAGGGTGCGTACATACGCGATGTTGTTGTAAGGTGCGTACATATGCATGGGGGGGCCTGTACGACTCATACCCCTGTACTACTCGTACTCCTGTACTACTCGTACCCCTGTACGACTCGCACCCCGGGAACAACTTTTCCCGGGATACGAGTCGTACAAAGTTCGCTTCGTAGAGGGTAAAGTCATTCCCCGTGTACGGGACGTTTTCCATACGAATCGCAAATCGGAAAGCCGGTCCGGATCGTACGTGTACGGTCTGACTGTATTTTTAGGATTCGTACTGAAAAGTGTCCGGGTCCGTCTTGTACAACTTTTCCCGATCCGATTCGTACGGATCGGGCTGATCCGTATGTATTTTTCCCGTATGAATCGTACTTCACGGGTCGGACGGGACTTGTACGATTCGTATGGAAATAATTACAGATACGAGTCGTACGGAAAAAAAAAATACAGGATCGGAATTGACCCTAGAGGATGTCAACAGTAATGTCATTTAAGTTGTCATCAGTGGTGTCATGAGTAATGTCACTGACCATGTCATAAGTGATCTAATAAGTGAGGTCATAAGCAGTGCATTGTGGGGGCATAAATTATATTTAGGTCAGCTAATTATAACTGCTGATTTTCACTGGTTTTGTACGAGTGAAGTCTGATCCTAACTATAACGTTCCTGTAACCTTTGGCTTTTTCAGTGAATTTCTAAGGGTTTTTTAATTCTGTTTCCCAAGTAGAATGACCCTGTAGCCTTTGTTTTTTTCAGTGTATTTCTAGGTTTTTTTACCGTTAAGTAAGATGCCCATCACAATGCATAGTGGGGGGTTAAACACAGGGTCTGGCATGGCATTGTGTTGCCCCTAGCCAAGCTTGTTGCTTCTGCTCACCCCCCTCCTTGCCATCCATTGTCCAAGTCCATGCCCCTGCTCCCTCATTACAGCCATTTGTGGCTATTGTTCTGCCACTGCCCATCCTGCCCCATCACCCTCCTCCCTATCCTCTTTTGTCTGAGTCTATGCACGAGCCCCCTCGCTCCTGCCCTGCATGGTCTGATGTGCTGCCACTGCTCTCCATCAAGCTTGATGTCCCTGCCCACTCTTCCTGCCTTCCGTCGCCCAATTCTATGCCTCATCATTACCTCGTCTTTAACTTATCATCAATAAGGGTTGTTTGGACTGATACAAGATGCCCACTATACTAGTGGACAGCATATGCCAGGTCAACTTCTCACATTATCCGTAAGATTTTAGACCTCAGCCCAGAACAGGCCCGGAGAATGGTGATCCAGGCATTAGTGGTCTCACGATAGGACTACAGTAACTCCCTGTATCTAGGGGCACCCAAATACGTAGTCAACAGGCTACAAGTTGTCCAAAACGCTACAGCCAGGATGCTCCTAAAGATACCTAAGCAGGAGTCAGAGAGATCCTCACTGAAAAAGCTCCACTGGCTACTTATTCAATCCAGGGTCAGATTGAAACCCTTTGCCTAGCCCATAAAGTTATACATGGCACGGGCCCAGCCCTGTTAAAGTCCCTCTTCTCCCCATGTGTCCCTAACATATCCCTCAGGTACTCATCTGACTTCCTCATGAACACACTAAGTATAAGGAGAGATATAGATGGGGAGGAAGATCTTTTTATCACTTGGTCCCAAAACTCTGGAACTCAAAGACCACTGAATTAAGACTTTCAAAGGACGAATGTAGTTTCAGGAAAAGACTCAAGACCTGACTCTTCCCATGAGGGTTCCTCCATACCTCCTTGCCTCCTCTCTGCAGCCCTGGGAAGCCCTTGGGCAGCCATGCACTTTATAAATCCCCTAAACCTAAACCTCTAGGCTGCTGTAGACATCATTCTTCTCATTCTACCCAACATTCTTACCTGTAGCTCAATATTTTTTTCTTTTCTGTGCACCTTCCTTCTCTGACTTTTTCTCTTCTTTTTTCCCCCTTATGTCCTCCAAATTTCTATCTCATTGTTCCTGTAGCCCCGCTTTCTTTCACTTACAATTTTGTTTCTTGCCTTTCTGTTCTTACCCCTTGTTCACTCCTCTCTCCAACATATTCTGTTATCTCTCCTTGTGCGCTCTTTTCTGTATGCGTCCTTCTCTGGTTTCTTTCTCTCTTTCGCCTTATTTCTTCACATCCCATCACTTTCCTCATTCCTTTTTCATCTTTCTCTACCTCTATATATCATTTCTATGTATATTTAACTCTTTCTTCTGTCACCCTCCTATCTCTCTTCCTGTTTTTTTCTTTCTTCCCAGTGTCCTGTACCTCTTTTCGTTCAATCGCCTCCATTTTCTAGGCTAGTCATTTGAATATACCTTATAGCAGTGCTCTTCGAATCCCTAATTTTCAATGTTCAGCAGTACACCAGAAAAGAACGACTTTACCATGCACATTTTTCTTTATGCACTTTATAGGCTATATTTCAATTCTTATGAAACATTTTGCTTTTTTTTTAGGTCCAGCTTTAGCCAACACCTTTTGATTTTACTAAAATGTACACATGAAATACTTACTTGTAGGGGCTTTCAGACATCTCTCTTCATCCATTGGTCTGTTTCATTCTCATTTCTTCTGCTCACTATAGCATAGAGCAGTGATACTCATAGTACGGCCCGGCGGCTGCATGCAGCCCTCCTGACCTTTACATGTGGCCCCGTGGGAAGCAGCAGCACTGAGCTGCTGTTTACTTGACTCGGCACTAACATGAACTTTTTTAAATATACAAGCACTTATTTAAAGTTTAATAGCAGTTAGGGAAAGGGAGTAACCAGGCCCTTAACTTTAGGAACACCTTCATTTTTAACAACAGCAAACGTGTAAAAATACAATAGTCTTTTCAAAATACAAAAAGTGTATTCCATTGACCTGTAGAACCATTTCAATTTAGTAAATAAAATTATAGCAGTGCATTCAGAAGTATTTTTCTTAAAGCAATGGTGTTCAAACATGAATTTAGAAATGTTCATGCTTCCCCCCTCCCATCCTGACAACAATGCCATTAGTGATTAGATCCAAGCATAGGAAATGGTTTCGAACAGTATGCATGGAGAAGTGTGGCTCAATGGTTAGAGCGGCAGACCTCGATGCAGAGCACTGGTCCGGGACCAGGGTTTGATTCCCGCCGCGGCACGGTCTCGGGCTATAAATTCCTCTGACCTGATATTCTCGCCTCAGTGCCTATTCTAGTCATGGGTCCCACGCTGCAACTCTGGGCAATAGCTTGCTTAATCTCCACAACGGCCCAAACCGCGCTGGGATACCTGGCTTCACCATGGGGGTGCCCAGGAGTGGACACTTCACACGGAAAAGCCAGGAAGGGTTCCTACAGTGGTATGAGTAGAGTGCTGAGATACCCCTAGGGGTGATTTGCGTGCTATATAAGTACATATACATTTACATGCATCCTGAAGTTGTGTATTTTGACTTACTCTTATATGTGATAATGAAGAAAATGTGGTTAATTGAATTAAACATTTGCCTAGGGTCACACAATTTGGTCACGTGGAGAAGCTGGGATTCATCCCATGTTTTCTGGTTTCACCTTACGCAGTTGAGTTTAGCCATTACATATACATTCTTTGCTTCCAATGTGCTGACTTTACACCCCCTGCTGACATCAGTGCAGGTCACACCAAAGACCAAACTTTGTAGCCCCCAGGAAAATGTTTGTGAGTACCCATGGCATAGAGCATGAACAATGGGTGAGCCCACTTTAGCCATTGGCTAACTTCACTGTGTGCATCGGCATTGTGCTCTATCACAGTTGTTCCATTCAGTGCCAGGAATTACTATGGTGATTTGTGGTTTTGAGACCCAAAAAGATTAGCTGTTAACCAATTTTGTTAATATATATATTGATGATTCTCCAGCACTTACCCCAACAAAATGTTTCGCAAAAAAAGTGACAAAACAAAACGAGCATTTACAAAGTCAAAAGGCTGGTGGCCAACGCCAGACATATTCGCTTTGCCAATGGTTAGGTCTTGTACTTTATTCCGGTTACAATTTCAATGTTAAAGACATATTTCTTTATTGCGCAATTATGGTGATTTGTGCTTTATGTAGGACTTGCTTTAGCAGATTTCTGCCATCCTTTCATTGATACATGTTTCATAAATTTAAGAAACAGGATAGGCTGTGAATCCCCTGCTAATATCAATAATTGTGCCGTATAGGGTAGACACAGATATCTGCAAAAGTCACTAGTGGACCATATACCCATATTAGAACTTGCCAAACTTTGGGGCATATCAACAAGCAGGCGATACAAAATTATCGCCGCTTTTGTGGCCGTTTTCGGCCGAAAAGCGGCGATAATTTTATCGCCTCATCAGCAAGGTCACGCTAATGCGTGAAACCTTGCTTTAGCGTCAGGATTCGTAACGCCCAGCTTTGCATCTCTAATGAGATGCAAAGTGGGCGTTCTTGACCTGGCATGACAGGAGAAATGTCGCTAAGCGACATTTCTCCTATCAGCAAGCCTTACGCTATGAAGCATAGCGTCAGGAAAAGTAGCGATAACCCCTGTTATCGCTACTTTCCTTACGCCTGCTTCAGGACTGACTTAGCCATGATATCCTATGGAAGGTGGATATCATGGCTAAGTTTGTGAGTCCCTATCAACTAGCTAACGTGAGATTATCGCTGGGTTTCCAGCGATAATCTCACGTTAGCCAGTTAGCGTTAGGATTTTTATCGCCGATGAGATAAGCGTTGCTGATAGCACGCTATGTCAGCGATAAAAATCAGCGCTAGCCGGCGATAATTATCCGAGCGCTAAGTGCGCTCAGCGATAATTATCGCCGGTTGTTGTTGATATGCCCCATAGTGTTACTTAGACCAACTCTTATGAAATTCACAAATGTTGTATTTTAGCAAATTTTGCAAAATTTCTTGGCATTTCATGAGTGCAAATTTGTTTTTAATTTGTGCCCACAGGACACTAGTCTGAGCATAAAATGTCTTACAGGGAGAGCAAAACCACAGTAGAGGTACATTTTTCTTCATACCAACCTCCTACTGGTTTCTGGTGGGGCTCTTGTACACAAGGCATGCCCTCAAGTCCAATTCTCCTTCTCCTTGCATTACTAAAAAACACATACAGACTACTATTTAGATTTTTTTCCAGAATATCATCATCGCTCGCTTTGCCATTTCATGTCATGCCATACCGTTGGTAGCTTCCCTTTTCTGCAAGGCACGAAACACTGGTCAGACCCTGGATGGCTACACCTGCTGTTTGTTCTACGTTTGTGGTCTCTTCTATTTTTAACCAAGATGCCAGGACACATTATGTCGCCCACATGGCTGTTTATTATTAAGAAAGTAAAAGCATGTGAAGCAATGAACAAATACAATTAAATAAACGGAGGCTAGTAAAATTAGAAATGGCTCTCTGGCTTCAGGCAGGATGAGAGTGGCCTCTGGTCCGTCTGCTGCAGTGCCGTTGGCCCCTCTTACGGCAGCTGACGGGGGCTGGAGCCCTTTCAGCCCAATGAGTGTTGCGCCCCTGTGCATATGCCTGGTTCCTTTCAATTGATTGCATCAATCATGCACTGCTGCCCCATGATGCAGACGCTTACATAGGTCTCATAAAATACCTTACACGTTTTCAAAGCTTTTAAAATTCTTCTATGACTCACAAGGTGAACTGGTATTTAATTATGTCGACAGTCATACTAGCATGTTCCTCTTCGACAATGAAATGGTGTTCTTTTTTTAAAGTACCTCAGATTTGGCAGTATGGGTTGCTTAGTGCAAAAGAAGCATCTCATCAGCGCATCAGGGGCTGGAATGCTATGGAGAGAGAAAAGCCTTCATGCCTCTGCATATTAAACATTGTAGTTTTTTAAGAGGCACAAGATAAATACATACACATTTTTATTGCTGCTCCTAAGTCTATATTGCACAATTAAAGAGACAACACATTATTCTTCCCTCTAAAAACAAAGAAAAACGGGCCTTTGGATTTACTTCTTCTAACCAACAAAATGAAATAAAAATGCATTGAGGGCTAGTCACATTACTTCTGTTCCCTCATCACCATTAAAACAAAGACGGCAACTTTGCATTTTAAAAGAAACGCCCTGCAACAAGCTGTCTGCAAAGTTTAGACAGGACAACCTGCAGCGTTCTCAGAACAGGAGGGAAGAGAGCACTGGATTAGCAGCACAAAGGTTTCTAAGCCACCCACCTGACGAAGTGTTAACAAATGTAAATGACCCCTTTGTATTTCACCTCCGTGGCTGGGAGCGGAGGTCAAAGTCAAAGGGCGAGGCCAGCACTACAGGAACACCTTCCTCCAGCCGGAAAGAAACACATTAGAGGCTGCAACATCATTTGGAAAGGCGAAGAGCTGAGCCGAAAGCAATGTTTAGTGTTATACAAGCAGGGTGCTAGCAAGGAAATCACTGAAGTTACTTTGCACAAAAAGTCTTTATTTTTTTTTGTCATCGTACACCAATGAGACTTCAAAAAATAGTAAATGCCTAATATTTAATACTGTAATGTGTTACATACCAACCTACAAACCAACGCATAAACGTGATTTCCAATTTCAATGTTATTAATTGTCATTGGTAAAAAACAAAACAAAGAACAACCCCATAACTTATTAAACCAAATATAGTTACCAGAATGTAGGCCACAAATGTCCAGAGGAAAGACTGAAGTACAAACTAAGAGATAATTTTAAAAGTGCTTATTCGATTTAAAGTATGTCATTTAGCAGGCTGCATCAAATGGTGTGATAAGGAAGAATAAAGATTAATGAAACCTATTTCTGGGACATTTTGTCCGATGCAAAGTGACCTCATACGCATATTTGTTCCGTTTTAGCACTAGAATTGATAAGTAAAAATGTTGCTCATTTCTCCATTAGCACTGAAAACTACAATCAGGTTTTACTGTGTTGTTTCTGTTTCTGCTAATTCATGAACAATTACTAATATCATGTGCATAGTGCATTTTAGTGCTGTTTGTGTATATTATTACCTATTTAATTGCAAAGAAACATGAATCAGCTGTAAATAAAAAACAAGCACTGGCAAATCTAATTGGTCCATCCTTTGGGACCTGTTGGATTTCATCCATGCTGCATGCACATCGTCCTTGATGCTGTGCAGCATGCCTAAAGTTTCAACACAACCTCTTGACGTGCACCTGTTCATCATTTTGTAGTCACGTGCATCACACATGCATGCCTACAAAATGGCGCAGGCTTTTAAAATTAGTTATGGTTAGTATTCAAAGTCAGATCAGTAACTAAAAAGAAAGATGCCAGGGAGGGGCGCCAAACCAAAACAGGGATGAGAGTGGACTGGGAAGCAAAACGGGGGATGCTGGTCATGCGAAAGCAACATGGACAACACAGGAGGGGCAGAAGAGCACAAGTGCAGACAAACCAGCATGGGGCGAGCACAAAAGCACGGGGAAGCACATGACAAGACAGAGCAACACAGAGGTGTGGAAAGCAACAAGGGGAATGGAAACACCATGGTAGGGGCAGACAAGCACATGAATCACATGGTGGAATAGGAGCTCCTAGACAAGTCACAAATGGATCTATGATATGCAGCCACATCTTCCATTGTCTTTGTTTTTCATCAGGATTTTGTCTTTACGGGGAAGGAAGTTTGCCATATCTGGGGCGGAGGAGTAACTGAACCAGATATTGGTGATGACTGAAAGATAGATATGTTAATGGAGGTCACAGGTAGTCTTAACTGCTCTATAGAGCATAAATAAAAACACACAGTAAGGCATTAAATGGGAAAGGTGATGATACTTAGTCCTCAGGGGAGTAAAGAGAAGGAGGAACATGAAGTGGAGGCACAGTAGCAGGGTGGTAGGATAATCCATCACATGGTTGTGAGCAGGTGGGCTTGAGAGCCTAGTTATGGAAAGGTCACTTGAGGGTGTTTTGATGCTTTTAAAGATTTTATTATTAAGACATTATCATGCCATTGCAATAGATGTTGATGGTGGTTGTTGAATTATGAGAGTTAGAGGAAGGTATAAGCTTCTGCCCATCAGCATGGGGTGGGGGGCATATCATATGGTAGGACCTTATTGTTCCAAGCATTGGTGTCTGTGATGCACAACGTGATAATCTCATTTTAGGGCCTGATTATGAGTTACACACAGTGCTTCATTTGAGCTGATGGTTGCCAGTGGGAGTCACCGGTACTCATTTTTAGGGGCTGGCATTTATTCTTTCCGCATCCGACATTAATTCATAGCAAGAGGGGGAAAAAAGACACATAGCAGAAAGACGGAGGCAGAGAAAGACAAATAAACCATGACAAGAGAGTTTCTAGTATTGGATTAAACAGACATGAGGTAAATTTAAGAACACATAGCCTTGGTATTTGTGCAAAGACATTTAATTGCTACATTTGCAGGTTCATGAGCAGAGCTCTGGACACTAGCACTTACTCTTTTACAAAGGAAGCACTCGTTACACAGTAATGGTGGGGTATTAAATCCACATGTAACACCACCCCAGTAATGCACAATTTACTAGTTGGAATCCATGGAATGGGAAATACCATGTGGAACCAAATGTATCATTGCAAACCCAGATGGAAATCCTATTTCTGGAGGGTTTATTGCATACATTTACCACCTGCTCTGAATAGGAGGTACATATATGCAGGGGCTTCTGTATGGGGTGAGGTTGGAGCAAGGAGGGTGTAGAGAGTAGAGGGAGGTTGAGACAAGCTTTGATGGGTGAGCATTTAGTACTGGCACTGCATGAAAAATAATCGGGGGATGTAGCTGCTGCAGCCAAAGCCTTGAGTGGTTTTCTTCTTGTGGAATTACCACTCACTAAAATCAGGTTCGATGTAGTAATTGTGGCCCACTCATGAACAGGTGGAGTAGAATTCCATACTGAAATTTCTCTCCACTTGACTCATAATCAAGGTCTTAGTGGCCTGACGTCGGTATTGTGGCTAAATTTGTTGGGGTGTACTGTTTTCCATAAATCCCATCATTCCAGTAGTTGCTGTAGCAACAGTTACTGCTCATACAGAAATTTATTGGGCCACTCATAATTAGGGTGTTAAAGTATTCTAAAGAACATTTACTTTGTTCTAAAACATTCACCAAGGTATAATTTTTGAGTCAAGTATACCCATTGTTTCAATGACAGCCAGAGATTATTACCCTTGTCAGGGGAGCACTGCACCCCATTCACATGACACAGGGACAGGATGTTTTTCTTGATGTGCAGGGTGGCCCAGCACTCAGCTGCCACTCCACTCTGGCAATTTACTTCACTCTAGACTACACCACCCCACTATATGACACTGTATGCCACTCTATGAAATCCATTCTATGACACTCTACTCTAAGACTCTAAGACACTCCATTCTATGCCACTCTACAACACTTTATGCCACTCCACTGTACTATACTATATGTTACTTTAATCCACTCCTTGACACTCCACTCCGCGACACTCCACTCCACTCCGCGAAACGACGTGACACTCCACTCCACTCCACTCTGCGACATGACGTGACACTCCACGACACGACGCAACACTCCACGGCACTCTAGGCACACTCCACGGCACTCCACTCTTCAACACTCCACTCTATGCCACAGTATGATACTCCACTTCACAACACTATGCTACTGCATGGCACTCTATGCCACTCCACTCCTGAACACTTTATTACACACAGCAACACTCCATGCTATGCCACTCATATCTATGACATTTTACTCCATTCTATGCTATGCCACTCCACTCCGCTCTACTCCACTGCACACTACTCCACTCTAGAACACTTTACTCCACTCTGCAACACTTTACTCCACTCTGCAACACTTTACTCCACTCTGCAACACTTTACTCCACTCTGCAACACTTTACTCCACTCTGTAACACTTTACTCCACTCTGCAACACTACACTCCACTCTGCAACACTTTACTCCACTCTGCAACACTTTACTCCACTCTGCAACACTTTACTCCACTCTGCAACACTTTATTCCACTCCGCAATACTTTACTCCACTCTGAAACACTTTACGACACTCCTCTGCGCCCTTCCATGTCACTCCACTCTATGACAATCCATTCAACTCTACCCCACTCTACACTACACCACTCTACAGCACTCTGCCATTTAACTCTAGGCCTTTCTGCTCCACTCTGTCACTCCACTGTAATCCACTGTGTGACTCTACTTCACGCTACAACACTCCATTCTATGACACTCTATGCCACCCTCCGACACTCTATGCCACTCCACACCACTCTGCTCCACTCTACGCCACTCCGCTCTACACCCCTCCACTCTAGGCTCCTCTGCTCAACAACCCTCCACTCTATGCCACTACATGCCACTCTATGACACTCTGTTCCACTCAACGCTCCTCCACTCTGCAACCCTCCACTCTACACTAGGGGTGGAAGGTGAACTCTGCTCTGCTGGCGGAGCTTGCAAAGATTTCTCACTCCGCTTGGAGCATGAAGTTCGGTAAAAAAACTCTGCTTCCCGTGTAGCGGAGTTTACCAGCGCCGCCGCCAGCCCACCCCTGCTTGAGACCAATTTCACTATGGCCTCCTCTCTAACGATCAGGCGCCCCACAGCATCTTCTCTAGAACGTATGGAGTCCCAGCACTACCTTCCCTAAAGCCCTGGGTTCCAGAAACCTAGCTCAATATTTGGAGCTCCAACACCAACCGCTCCCCCAAACCCGAATATAGGTGAGAGATACAGTGAAGTGCATGCTGTCTTCCTTCAATAAGGGACCAAGGCGATACCTTGCCTGGAGTGGTAGCATTGGTTGCACCCTGCTAAAACTACTGGTGACAGTACCAGTGGCGTAACGATAATTGATGGGGGCCCCCCTGCAAGGTACCTGGCTTGCGATGTAATGGTTTGCGATGTAACAACGCAGTTGTTATAATGACCCCAGTGTAATGGAATGCGTTGTATTGCATTAGTTGTAAACAATGTCTCCCAATCGAAGTGTTCTCCACGAGGCTGTTTCTAGAGGATACGATAGGATGCCCTGGGGGGTTCCAATTTATTTTTCTACACTTTGGAAGACGATAAAAAGTGGGTAGTTCAAGATATTCACAGTACATAAAGTTGAAATCTTAGTCTCCCAAAATTCCCCTTTTCTTCCATTTCATCAGCAATTTGTAGAAATTCCGTACCCTGTCCTCATATGTTGTTCTGGTGATGGATCTATAACATTCTTCCATGGACAGTTGTCTGTGAGCCTCCTTTTGATACTGTTCCTCGTTTAATAGTACCACATTTCCAACCTTGTCTGAGGGTTTGATTATTGGAGCCTCATCATTCTTAAGATCCAAAATGGCTTTCCATTGGCCTGGAGTGATGTTGTTCCGCATTAGATTCGGATCTTCCGATTGTAGTTTTTTCAGTTCCTCAATTACTATTTCTTGGAACATATCGATGACATTGTGAGGAGTCTGTGGAATGAAGCTGGATTTAGCTTTCAAATTACTTACGCCACTTTTTTGAGCAATTCCTAAATTTTCCAAGAATTCTGCCAAGTCTCTATGTCCCTCTATTTCCTTGTCCTGTATTTGAGAGATCTTCCAATTCCCCCAAGGTCATGAGTGCCTCCAAATCTTGCCCTGTTAACTAATCTGTGATTTCTTCCTTGGTATCTTTATGTATTTTGTCTTTTATGCAGTGTAACAGGTGTATTTTCATCATTTTTAGTTTCCTTATATACTTATACAGGTCAATCCTGATTTTTGTATAATTGAAACTCGAGCACTAGCATTCGATGTTAATTTTCTGCTTGACATGTTCATCACTGTTTGATTTGTACCTTCTACTTCCATTTTCCCTGAGCTTGCTATGTGTCACTCATTGGTTTGGGGAAACTCCCCTTTCCTTCATTCCCCTTCTTGTTTTCCTTCTTTACTTTTCCGGGAAGTGGGTACGTTGGGGTGGGTGTTGTCAGGTTTGTCTGATCAACTGGTATTCATGAAAATAGGTTGCCGCATTTTCTTTTCCCGCATCCTTGTTGAGGGTTCTACCTCTGATACCTCTACTTCCGATTCTGAGGTCTCTATTGATGAATCATGGGCGGATGTTCTCCCCAAATTAAGTTGTTTCATTGGAGAATCTAACTTTCTTGCAAATGTTAAAATGCGCTATGATTCATAGTCACGTTCATCTCATATATATATATATATATATATATATATATATATATATATATATACACATATATATATATATATATTATCTACTGGCGGTCGCCAGTAGATAGTGATAGTTAGGACCGTGTTTCCATAGGAAATCCGCAACATTCTATTTGGAGTAACTTTGGTGCCGGATGACGAATCCTCGCGAAATTTTCAAAATAGGTGGGGCGCTCCACTCCGCTCCTACCCTGAAAGTCTCGGGGGGATTTGTCAAGCGGGGGCTGAGAAAAAAGGGGGGTCCCAAAACGCATTTTCCCCATGCAATTTTCCATAGGGACCTTTAGTCCAAGGTACAGCCCGAACGGCTGAACAGAATGGTTTGAAATTTGGCAAAGAGGTAGTCCTCATCTCAGGGATGTGCCTTTTCCATATATGGAGTCAATCTTTTCAGTAGTTCCTGAGAAAATTGCAGTTAAAAGCACATACATATCTATAGCCGCGCACCGTGCGCGCACCGTGCGAGCACCCTAACGTGCACGAGCGTAATTCTGATTGGTGGTTTCATGTCAGTCAACTTTCGAATCGGTCGAAATCAGGAAGTGTCGGCCGCCATTTTGTTTGTTTTCAGTGCGAGAGTGAAAAAGGAAGGTGGCGAACGTGAAAAGGGGGCAGGGTAGAGAGTTCCTGACCCCCTAGCCTTTGTCAGGGGGTCCCTGAAGGACCCCGAAGGGTGAAAAAAACATTTTATTTTTTTTTCAAAAAATCGCGGGGTGCGCGCACCGTGTGCGCATGGTGAAAAATCTTTAAATAAAAAAATATAAAAAATATAATAAAACATACATAACTGAGCATTTAAAAAGCCGTACAAATTCACTTTAAAAACCATAGGTTTCACACACATTATAGTTAGGAATTAGCATTTAAAAAACCTTGCAAATTCACTTAAAAAACCATAGCGCGAGTTATAGTTATCTGAACTAACTATAACAGGGGAATTTCAATGGTTTTTTACGAGTGAAATGTCCAGCTAACTATAACATGTGTGAAACCTATGGCTTTTTAAGTGAATATATATATATATATATATATATATACACACATATATGGTACCAACAGTTCAAAGAACAACGCTGCGCACTCGGGCTCCTTTATATTTTCAAAGATTTATTTTTCCATCAACCTCGGAAAAAGAAAAACTGACAAACACGTTTCAGCCACCTGGCTTTCTTCTGTGTCAGTAGTTACTCGCCACATTGGGCCTTTTAACAACATTTGATTTCATTGAATTACGCTAGCTGTCAGAACAATCAAAATAATAGAAGGACCAAAGATTTAACAGTACATGCAAATTAAATTGCGGCCATCTTGGAGTGTCTGTGGTGTAGATTAAACTTATTTACAAGTGAACCAAAATAAATTAAAACATCAGTACGAGTTGGTATATTTACACTCAATACTATGTATAATCATCATGTAATATTTCGTTTTTGTCTTTTCTGATATTAACTGGGTGTAACACTTTGTAAATTCCTTCCTACATATATTTTCACTAAGGAGAAATATAGCCCAAATGCGCCCAGTACTGTATCCGGTTAATACACTTTATATTGTCCCATACACCATTTTTTTGTGTTCAACCTTGTATTTGACCCATTTTAA
Source organism: Triturus cristatus (assembly GCF_964204655.1). Taxonomy (NCBI): domain Eukaryota; kingdom Metazoa; phylum Chordata; class Amphibia; order Caudata; family Salamandridae; genus Triturus; species Triturus cristatus. The sequence goes on from NC_140580.1 coordinate 995,521,030, forward strand.
ACAATCACGCCCCGAATGGGAAATTTCATTATCTAGACAACAGTAAGCCTAAGTCTTGCCTTTTCAGCAGATTCACCCAAGAGCAGGAATCTAGTCCATTAAAACTGGGGGATTCTGCAAACAGACTACACAATTGGGCACTTGCTATCTGACAGGCCCAATATAACATATAAAAAGAATGCCTCACTAAAGGATATTCTGGTTGAGCATCCCTGCCTCTGTCCTGATACCCGACTTGTGTCCTAGGAACTTAGCAACTGTGCAACAACAAGCATTGGCATAGCCAATAGGTCTCGCTTTTGGGACCTTATAAGTATTTAGTTATCCAGCACAATATACTTGGTGCAACAACATCAACTGTTGCATGGCTAAACACTTATAAGGTCCCAAAGGCGAGACCTATTGGCTATGCCAATGCTTGTTTTTTAAAGCCCCTTTTTCTTTCCCACCCTGAAACAGGATTTAAAAGGTCTCCAGACTTTTCCAAAGTGGGAAACAGTAGGGAATATTCAAGAGAAGCAGAGTCCTCCGACTAGATCTCACTTGTCAGTTCCCAAAAGCTTGAACAATTTTGGTCTTTTGTGTCAAGTTAGCATACTGGAAAGCCCTCCTTGCCTTGCCTACGGGTGCCTACAGAGGAATTGACAAAAGGACAAAAAAGTCATCTAAATCTGCACCCATAACGTTTGCCTGCTTCTACAAACATACTTCCCCTTGAGAAAGCTTCCACTACAGCCCACCCCCCTCCCCAGTGTTGGGGTGATCTATTCCCGACCCATCCTGAGTGGGAAAGAGTCTGGTTGGATTTGTTGGATGCCCAGAAATGTACGTGTGTTTGGGCATTAAATAAATAACACCCAAAAGCAAAATGTAATTAAACAACAAGACACAAAGGAATGGATTATAAGGTGTCCGTGGATGTCTCTTTGAGGGTTGGAAGGGTAATGCGATGTGTCATTTCATCTGTAAAGAAGATTTACAGCATTTGTAATTGCATCAGTTTCACCAAGGGTGAGGCCATGGAAACTGCATTTGGTGCCTGAGTTACGGTTGGCATCCCTGCTCTACAATGTATGGATTCTGACCCTATCCTCGATCAGTCAATTTCAGTGTTTTTTTCATATCTATTCGTAACCATGACTGCCTTTCAACTGTATTTTGTAGGTGAATTTCAGACGATTTTTTTAAACAACTGTGAAGATGTTAGAGCCTTAAGATCTCTCTCTCTCTCTCTCTCTCTCTCTCTCTCTCTCTCTTTATTTATCTATTTATCTTTCTGTCTTTCTCTCTCTTGCTCTCTCTCTCTCTACATATATATATATATATATATATATATATATATATATATATATATATATATATATATATATGGGAAGGGGTCAAGGTCACTGGTAATTAGGTCCTTGCGGGTGTTGGTTTTCATCAGCTTCATCACATACTGCACACTGTGAGGTGACTTTCGTTAAAGGGGCCATTGTTCTGGGGGTAAAGGATTAGATAGGGCCACAGGGGCATATAAAGTTTGTGGTCACCAGTCACATCACTTCCTGTGTATTGCATGGTGGGATAGGTTGAAGAGGCAACATCATTGCACTTTGGATTGGGTTACTTAGCAGAGGTCCTTTTAGCATCAGAGCATCCAGGCGTTTGTGAACATCCTACTTCCCAAGCATTGCACGCTAGGGTAGTTTGAAGCAGTGCTTTCACTTTCTACACGTGGTACTGTGAGTTGGGTTTATAAAGCAGGGTTAGTTTGAGTTTCACCAGCTCCACCACTTCCTGCGCATTGCATGGTGGGATAGGGTTAAAGGGCAGTGGCAATTTGGGACTTTTGGGGCTCTGATGTTGGTGGTGATCTGCTACTCTACTTTCTGCACATTGCATGGTGAATGGAGTTAAAGGGCAAGGGTAGTTTAGGACCTTTGGAAACCAGATGTTGGTGCTGAATTGCTCCATCACTTCTTGCGCATTGCAGCCTGGTGTGGTTGAACGGGTGGTGTCACTTTTATGGTCAGGGTTCTTGGGGATCTTCCACAGGTAGGTGGCATAGTTAATATCAATTCAATGATAGGGGGTCTATGTGTACCATTGCAGTTGGTTAGGAGGCAAAATGATAACATTTTGAGATTTGGGACTTCCAGGCTTGCATCATGGTCATGCCACTCCCTAGTCAGGGTTCCTGGGTGATGTGACTTCTCGGAAAAATGCAGAACAAGCATTTGCAATGCAAGAGGTCTCGCATTTACGAGAGGTTGAACTATTGGCATTGTAAATGACAATGCCTTTTATTTCTGTGTTGTTTTTAAAACTTTGTAAAAAAAAAACTCATTGTCAAAAATGAGATTTTAACCTGTGGGCAGCGGGGAAACTTCCAACCTACAACCATAAGCACCAAGAAATTAGAGACCCCATCATCAAATGAAGAAAATAATTTCTGAATAGCCACGGATGCCAACCTTTCACTGATGCCTCTAGGAAATCAAGTGACAAGAAGCAACTGCACAATGTGTGCAAAGCAACGCATTGCCTCCCACCTAGGCTAGCTGCAGAAACCACAGGCCACTTTCCCCCTTGTTATGTTGTGAGAAGACAATGCAAATTAACTGTACCAAGCAACTCAAAGGTGCTCAAGAGCATTACACAAGACAAAATCTTTTGAGCGGGTGCCCAGCCCGCTTCTACATTTATTTTAACTCTCGAGGGAGCCTACCCCTCTTGCCGCCGAGAAGTAATCACCGCCGCGGCCCTGTTTGGCAAAACCGGAAGTCAGGTGCCCTTGCCCGGGACGGGGGGCGTGGCCTGCTCCGGCAGGAAGAGAAACCGGTGTGCAGTGCTAACGCGGGGCTCCCATGCTGAAGGGAGAGCCCCGCGGTGGCGGCCGGAGTGGAGAAAAGCCCGGGGGCCCGGGTGAAGAGTGCGGGCGACTGAGGCTGCCCACTGCAGCGTGGGGCTCCCAGGAGTGCAGGGAAGCCCCGCAAGAGAAGTGCTGTCGCCACGAGGAGGACCCCCCGCCAGAATAGAGCAGCCTGGTGAGTGAAGAAGGGCTGGGTGGGCTCCGTGTGGGCTATTGTTGGTGCCTGATCGAGGCACAGTGTCCTTTTCGCATTCTGAGCGGCCCCGTCTTGCAGCGGACCGCTCCAACGTGGATGGCATGTGGTCGGAAGGGGGACAGGAGATGTGCACATCGCGTGTGTGGACGTGCGTGTTCACGTGCGCGTACACAGGCGCCAATCGCCCCGCGCGTGCCCATCTCCTGTCCCACGTCCGAGGCAAGTCAGCAACAATAGATCTCGCTGTTGACAGCGCTTTCGCGCTGCGTTGGACAGGCGAGACCTAAAAACAGCTCTTGTGGCCGATTTTAAAATACGCAGAGCCTCCCGAAAGTTCAGTGTGCCCAATTGCTGACAAATGGACTTAATCCATTTAGTTGTGTGGGAAGCGTGACGCAACTCCAGCAATCTTCCTTTCACATGGGGCAAGCCATGCTTTAGTTACATAAAAAAAATGACCTGGCCTCATATCCATTAACCCCTTCCATGCTGCGCAGATTCCGCCGCTGTGCTGACGGAATCTTGCGCGGGCGTGGTCATGACGGAACGGTTCCGTCATGAGCACAGCTCAACCGTGGCTCATGACGGAACCGTTCCGTCATGAGCACCGAAGGGGTTAATGTTTGGTCTGTCGCGAAAATTTGTCATTCTGAAAATTGGGTTATGGTTCTTAAATGTTTGGGAAGCACCGCCTTACATCTCCAATGTGCTTCTATTGTGTAGTGAATAAGCTTGAACTGCTGCAACACGTGTTGCACGTTTTATTCTGATGAAAATGTGCACTGCTGCTGTTTGTGCTTAACCTGAATGTGGGTTAGGAAAGCTTGCACTTCTGCTTAGCATGATGTAATTGCTGTGTGTATGGGTGTGGGATGCTTACAGGGCTGCTGCTTGCTCTCTGCCTTATTTGTGTGTATTAGGGAAGTTTGTACTCTTTCTGCTGGAGGAAGAATGTCCTAGTTCTGGTATCTATTCTGTGTACATTCAAGCTTTCACTACTTATGTCCCTGCTGTACGTGCTCTATGTGTGAAAGGAAGTTGGTACTACTATTGCCCGTATTTTACCTGTTGCATAACTGAGTGACTCTCCCATCACTGCTGCAATGGTTTACCTGTTCGATGTGTGTGCGATAAGTTAGAGAAAACCTTTTCAATATATAAACTCCAAAGCTATTTGGTTGGTCCATAATTGTACCATATATATAAACTGCAACAAAGAAAAGTTGGCACCGCTAGACGGAGCCTTGTGTGTATTGTCAAAAAGTACGTGTGAGATATAAATGCACCTTTATGGCCACTTACCTTTCAGAAAATTGATTATCCGCTCTTCCCCCAGAGCGAAGGGCGTTTTAATGATAATATTTAATATAGGTATTTATTTACATACAGCACATAATAAACCTAGCAAGTCATGTGATAAGTGCAATCATTACACTTTGAATTAACACGTGCACCATTGACCTCAGAGGCATGAAAAGCTCTAACGGCAGGTCTCAGGGAAGCGCATTAACCTATTGTACCACTCTACCAGGGAAATGCAACCTTCGTTTAACATGGAATCCTTTAAGTGCAAATTAGCCTTTAGTATTCATTTGTGCTATATAATTTGAAAAAATACCTATATTTCAACTTGCTTCTTTCCCAATATGTGCTTTTGAGGCATTGAATCACTACTGTACCATTTAAAGAGTTTACCAAATACCAACCATTTTTTCCAGATCTTTTCAAATGAATCTCTTACTTAAAAGGTTAACCAGTGTTTCATCAATGCGACAATCACATTCTTCACAAATCATTTTAATAGTGCATGAAAACATGTCCCTCTATCACAGCAGTAAAATAGTGGTCTTTTTGAAGTAGCTCAAATTTGACTGTGCTGAGGGGTCGTAAATAGGGCCCAGTCTGCATGCACCTTGCCCTGTACTAAGCAAACTAGATTTTTAAGAGTTATTGTTGTGGTTAGGTCTTACTGCACAGTTAAAGATGCAACTGGCATTTTACTTGTTATATATTTCTCCTTCAGAATAAGAGAAAGAAAGTCTTTTCCACCTCCTCTTTCTAGTAAATGTACAGAAAATAAAAGAAAATGCATTGCGGCTGCTCGCATTTCTTATGTTTCCCTCATCACCATTACAACAAGCACAGGAAATCAGACTTTGCATAAAGACAAGACCCTGCAAAGAAGTTGCTCTCAAATTTTGGAATGAAGGCCTCCACCCATCTCTGAGCAGCAGCGCAGACAGCACTGGATTAACAACACAATGGTTACCAGGGCTCCTACCTGAAGAGGTGTTAACGAATGCAAATCAGGGCTTTTGTTGCGCGTTTCTACGGCAGGAAACACAGGTCAAAGTCAAAGGTGGAGGCCTGCACTGAAGGAACACCGCTCCCTTCCCCCAGCCAGCCCCTAGAAACATGCTTGGGCTGCAATTTCAACATTTGGAAAGGCAAAGAGCTGAAAGCGATCATTAGTGTAATGCAAGCTGGGAATTTGAAAACGAACGAGTTGAGTTACTTTTAAATAAAAGCCTTACTTTGATGCTTGTGCAGCAGTCAGAATGCAAGAACTAGATAAGGCCTGTTATTTAATAGTGTAAGGTGTGCGATTCATTCTAACCTATAAAGCAATGCATAAAATGATTTACAATATCCGATGCCACTAATTCATCTGGAGGTCCTTTTTCACCTTAAGTTTATTATTTTTTATTAAACCGTTTCTTTTTGTAATTATCATTTGTAAAAGAAATACAAACTAAACACTACTGGTTAAACCAAATATTATTTTCAGAATATGTTCCACAAATGCCAAGAAGCAGTTCTGAAGTACACAAGTCTAAGAAATATTTTAATTGTTTTTGCATTTTCCTTGTACCTAAACGTTTTTCATAGTTAAACATCGAATCATGATTAAAGAATATAATTTAACGATTTGCTTCAAATCTGAGGGATGACAAAACAGCCTCCTGGAACATTCTGACCTATGCACCACTGAAAAAATGACGGCATACGCAAATATTGACGTTTAAGCAATAGCACTGATTAGTTGAAAATTCGATGGCTCATCCGTTAGCACTGGAAAGTACCCCCAGGTTTTATTGGGTGGTTTATATTTCTTCTATTTAAGGAGCAAGCACTAATATTATGTGCAAAGTGAATGTCAAAACCTGTTTGAGCGTGTTACTTCCTATTGGAAGCTGATAAAAATTGGCTGCAAATAAAAACAAGCATTGACAAAGCCAATATGTCTCACCTCTGAGACATATTGGCTAGGAGAATGAGTTTCAGCCATGCTGCATGGCTGCAAATAATGTAAGAAAGCGCTATGATGCCACTGTCGCTTCATTTTGTACTCTTTGCAGAAATTCAGAGCCTTATTGTATAAAAGCCAAGTTGGTGGATGACCAAGAGAGAATACAAAAGGCTATGTAAAAGAAGGAAAGGTGAACCTAGAACAGCTGCCCAAGAAGAGAAGCCAATCAAAAGGCAGCTATCCCCAATATCAACCTAGAACTAGGCCTGGCAGGATGGACTAGGCACACACAGAGCAATTTCTCTCCAAATAAATCAGGAGGAAGGACTGGAGACATGGGGTTACCAAGGCTTAACAGACCACTTCGTGGTCCGTGGCAGTCTACAAATACCGTCAAAACAGATTTCAAGCCTGACCCTAATCAATCAATCAGGGGAATTATAAGCTCGCTACTCACCCGTGAGGGTCTTAAGGTGCTGGGGGGCAATTCCGCTCAGTCGAAGAGCCAGGTCTTGAGTGCCCTTCTGAAAAGGTTCAGTGAGGGGGCGCGTCTGATGTTGAGCTTGTCCCAGGTCTTGGCTGCGATGTGGGAGAAGGCTCTTCCACCAGTTCTGTCTCTGGGGATGCACGGGTTTCAACGAGGGTGAGGTTGGCAGATCGGAGGTTTCTATTGGGTACGTAGAAGGAGAATCTCTCGTTGAGGTATTGGGGTCCGGTGTTGTGGAGGCATTTGTAGGCATGGGTGAGTATCTTAAAAGTGACTCTCTGCTCAACGAGGAGCCAGTGGAGGTTCCGCAGGTGTTGGGTGATGTGTTCGTGTTGAGGGATGCAGAGGACCAGTCTGGCTGCAGTGTTCTGTATGGTTTGGAGTTTGAAAGCAGGGACTTGTTGATCCCGGAGTAGAGGGCGTTTCTGTAGAAGAGGTGTTGCGCAGCGGCAGGGCGACTGACTCCAGAACCCGGGGCTCACGGTTCAATCCCCGGTGCCAGCGGCAGATCAGCCCAGTACCATGTGACTCTGGGCAATAGCTCGCTTAATCTTCCCAACGGCCCCCAGCACCTTGACACCTTCGGGTAATTGTTCGTGCTTTACAAATACTGGACACATACTGGACGTCCAGCCTGTTGGTTATGAGTGCGTGGGTGACGGTCTTTCCTGATTTATGGGGGATCCATTTGAAGGTCTTCCGGAGGATGGAGAGGGTGTTGAAAAAGCTGGCAGTGACGGCGTTGACCTGTTGGGCCATGGAGAGGGAGGAGTCGAGAACGATGCTAAGGTTTTGGGCTTGGTCCATGTGGGTTGGAGGGCTGCCGAGGATGGTGGGCGACCAGGTGTTGTCGCATGCAGAGAAGGAGGGTCCGAGGACAAGGACCTCTGTCTTCTCCGAGTTGAGTTTCAGGCAGCTGCTGCTCATCCAGGATGCGACGTCCTTCATACCTTCCTGGAAGCGGAGTCTGGTGGTAATGGGGTCCCTGGTGAGGGAGAGGATGAGCTGAGTGTCGCTGGCATAGGATACAATGCTGAGTCCGTGCTGTCTGACGATGGTGGCGAGGGGGGCCATGTAGATGTTGAAGAGTGTGGGACTGAGCGACGATCCTTGGTGTAGACCGTAGGTCATTTCTGTGGGTTCAGAGGGAATGGGTGGCAGTGTGACTCGTTGGGTTCTGCCATTGAGGAAGGAGCGGATCCAGTCAAGGGCAGTTCCATGCATGCCGGTGAATGGAGTCTGACGGTGAGTGTGCGGTGGGAGACTGTCTCGAATGCTGGCGAGAGGTCGAGTTGGATCAGGGCTGCTGTGTGTCCTTGACCGAGGAGGGTAAGGATTTCATCTTTGGCGGCAAGTAGGGCGGTCTCAGTGCTGTGGTTGCTGCGGAATCTAGATTGGAAGGGGTCGAGGATGGAGTTTTCTTTGATGGATTTTGTTAGCTGGGCGTTAACGGTCTTCTCTATGACTTTGGCCACAAAAGGGAGAATGGGGATGGGTCAGTAGTTCTTGAGGTTCGTGGATCTGCTGAGGGCTTCTTGAGCAGGGGTCTGAGTTCTACATGTTTCCAGTCATCGGGGAAGAAAGATACCGGTCTTGAACGTGGCGTTGATGGTGTGTTATAGTTCTGGCGCGATGGTGATTGCAGCTCGGTGGAAGATGTTCATGGGGGCTCCTGAGTGTACGCTTCTCATGGTTGAGGTGGTGTCTTTGGTGGTGACTAGGGTCCAGGAGGAGATGGTGGGCTGGCTGGTGTTTCTGGCGAGGCATGTTGTTTCGGAGTCAGGTCTCTGGTCATTGAAATGGTCGCAGAGGCCCTTGATTTTCAGATGTATGTAGGATCCGAGCTTGTTGCAGAGGTCCTTTTAGGGGGTGATGTCCGTGGTTTCACTGGGGGGCTTGGTTAATTCCTGGATGAAGCTGAGGAGTTCCTTGGAGTTGCTGGAGCTGGCGAGGATCTTGCTCTGGATGAAGGCCCTTTTGGTGGATCTGATGCATTGGTGATATTCTGTCATGGTGTCCTTGTAGGTGGTGCGATCATGACGTTTTGCTGTTCCTCCAGTTCTTACGAGACGTCTGCAGGTGCATCTTGATTCTTGGAGGTCGGTGGTAAACCAGATGGCCTTTATGGGATGCTTTCTGTCGGAGTTGCACAGGGGTGCAAGCTTTTCTGCACAGTTGGAGATCTATCAGTGGAGTTCTTTGGCTGCGAGGTTGGCGTCAGTGGAGGTGGTGGGGGTGTTGCGGTTGAGGGTGAAGTCCGTGATTTTGCTCCAGTTCCTTCGCGGAGGGCACGTAGCAGGTTTAGGTGGCTTGCGTATGTCGACATGGAAGTATGCACAGTGGTGGTCCGTCCATGGGGGTTGTGTGATGTGGCTGAAGTGGATGTTGTTGCCTCCTGCAAAGAAGGGGTTGAGGTTATGTCCTTCCTTTTGTGGGTGGGCGTGGTGATGAGCTGTCTCAGTCCTATGTTGGCGAGGTTGTCCGGGAGGTTGGTGGATTTGGGGTCACTGGGGTTGTCGAGGTGGAAGCTCAGGTCTCCGATGAGTATGTAGTCCATGGAGGCGATGGTGTGGGACGTGATGAGGTCTGCGATGGTAGTGGAGAATGTGCCTTGAGGTCCTGGGGGTCTGTAGGCGAGGGTGCCATGAAGCGTGGTTCTAGGGCTGGTCTGGATCTGGAAATGGAGGTGTTCGGTGGTGGAGAAAATGTAATTTGTAGTGGAGGTGGAGAGTTGGAGGGAGCTATTGTGTATGATGGCGAGTCCTCCTCCTGAGCGGATGAGGCGGTCCTACCTCTGTATCTTTTATGTGTCAAGGATGCCGGTGGCGATATCGGGGGTGGAGGAGGTGTTGCTCCATGTTTCTGTGAAGAAGGCAACATCTGTTGAGAGGGTGTCAAGGAGGTCCCAGATCTCTACGCATGTCTGTGTAGGGAGCGCATGTTGAGGAGGATGCACTTCAGTTCTTCGGAGATGTTGGCGTTTGGGACGGGGGCGGTGGCCATGGCCGTGGCCGTGGCCGTGGCTGTGGGGGTGCAGACGGTGGTGAAGGTTCGGCGGCAGTGGTGGAAGGAGAACTGTCCGTGGGTAGTGCTCAGTGTGGAAATCTGGCAGTTGTTGCTCCTTCTGGGGTTAAGTGCGAGGAGAGTGGTTGAGTCGTAGCGGTGGATGGTCGTGATCCAGGGTTCCTGGTGCTGGTCGTGGTCAGGTCGCGGACGGGCGCAGACGGGCTTGACTTTGGTGCACCTTCGGCGTGCCAGCAGCTCGGCCGCCATTATATAGGGGGGGGGGGAAGGAGGCACAGTTGGGAGGCGGGCATGGGAATCGGCAGGGGCAAGTCCAGTCAGACTTTTTATTTACACTCCAAAGTAAACATTGCCCTATTACAGTTGTAGTATTTACTTTCATCCCGTGTGGTATAGACAAAAACTGTGGGGCAGGAGACAATTAGTTCTTCATTTTCACCTTATACTCTTAGCAGATTGAATGTTTCCAACAGAACTCACTGCTTTCTTTATTATATAGAATAAAAAAGATATATATATATTTATACATACGAAAAAACAGGCAGTCCATCCTATTAGTAGGTGTAGAACCGATGTGTGAGAGGCTGCAGCTACTTCTTAACAGACCTAGAGACCCGAGCAGTAGACTATTTCATCCTGGCCAGTAGCTGATCTAGCATTAGTAGAACTGAACTACACAAAAGTTCCCATGGTGAAGCAACAGAGGCCACTTCTCAAGTACTTCTGCGAATGCCTCATTCCCATCTTTGCTGTGCTTGTGTCGCTCCATATTGGAACAATGTACATGAGCACCAGTTAGATCTCATTAATTTTTTGAGGCCCAAGGAGATTAAGTGAGTTGTCTCGGATCACAGGATGTTGATTCAACATCAAGGATTGAGTTCTAATTTCCAAGTCTTCAGCTATGGCATAACACATTCTTTCCACACTTCCAGCTTGAAAACGATCTCACTTATAAGTAAGGCTTCCAGTTTTCAATTTTTACAGACACAAAACCATCTATTATCTGTCTGTATTTATTTTTAAAAGTGGAAAAGTACAGAAAATTGTGGTTCTTTTGACACTCCATGTTGTCCTCGCTAAACAGATGGAAACCATGTGATTCCCTTAGATACAGGCATATGTTAACATATATTTGTGTATAATGCTAATATTTACCTGTCGGTGTAGTGTTATGTTATATGTGGGGGCTTAATTTGCTGAAGCGCAACAGGCATCAAAGTATGAGTGAATGTTTATCTGCTAAATAAAGGTGGAAATAAACATTTTACTACTCCATGTATTCTCGAAACATAAAATAAATATGGATAAATACCAATAAAGTGGTCAAAAAATAAATAAGGATAAATACAGACAGAAATGTTAAAAAAAAAACACCATAAAACCGGGAGCCCTACTTATAAGGCAAGTGGTTGAGCAAAACCTATGCTACTTCACAATGTTGTAGTTCAACTGATGAAGTCTAAGAAGACAAACTATGTTTAAAATACTCAGGAAGGATGTGGACACCAAAAGGAGGTGGGCTGTCTTATAGCAGAACTTCACACCTCAGCTGAAGAGCCAAGACCCAACAGTAATAAGTGTGGGTACCAAAGCAGTAGCAAGGGCACCATTGGGCCTTAATGCAACGTAGGAATGTAGGTTCCTACCCACCTACCCTGTTTGGGCTTTAAAAAAATACTCACTAATTAGGATGAACTTGGAGCCGGTGTCTCTGCACCTACTTCAGTAACTCTTGATTTTTATATATATATATATATATATATATATATATATATATATATATATATATATATATATATATATATATATATATATATATATATATATATATATATATATATATATATATATATATATATATATATATATTCAATTAAAAAACCATAGGTTTCACACATGTTATAGTTAGGTGGACATTTCACTCGTAAAAAACCAATGAAATTCCACCGTTATAGTTAGTTCAGATAACTATAACTCGCAGGCCTCATTTGATATTCACAGCTGTGCAGCAATTAGGGCCAGCTGCTATGTTAAGGCCACAGTTCTTTGGGGGCATTATTGTGAATGAGATAGGAGTGAGATGCACTCCTCTGCCCCAGCGCAATTACGCTCTTTTGGATATTGTTGCATTGGCAGCGCGCCCTGACACTTGGGACATAGGGCATTTGAGCCCCTTTGAGAAGGCCAGTTGGCCAGGGGGACTGTGAGGTTTGTAGGGCGCCAGGCCCTAATGTGATTTATGTGGTGCTAGTAAATGTGATTCATGTACTATGATCCCTGTTTTCCGTTTTTACTGATTTTTACAGATAAATACAAACAGAAAACATTTATTTTCTTGTCTATTTATTTTTAAATGTGGATAAAAATGGACATTGGTTTGTGTTTGAGTAATTCTAAATACTGTCTGCCGTGACTGCCAGGCCAATAGCTGTGTGGATTGATAGGTAAGGGGACTAAAAAAGAAAGGAATTTTAGTAAAGAGGCTTTAACAGCAGTAGATAAGCAAAAGGTTGATCCTGAAATTTGCATTTTTTCTTATAAGTGCATTGATTTATTTTCTGCGTGTGTTACAGCATTGAAACCTAGTAGGCATTCAATCATGACAGCATATTTACCAGTTAAATAAATGTGGAAATATGCTTATTACAGTTTCAGTTTTCCACAAAACCCCCCAAAAATACGGATACATACAGATAAATTCCGCAAAAAACTAAATATGGTTAAATACAGACGGAAATGTCAACAAAATGTATATACCATTAAACCGGAAGCCCTAACTATGATTTATGCACCCTGTTTTATGCCTCTAACTGTGGTTTATGTATGAGGTTACCTGCATGCTATGGTTTATGCTATTTCCTACTGTGAATTTTACCCCTAATGTGAGTTATGCTTAGGAGGTTAGGGTCTAATGTGTTTAGACTTATGAGATGATTGTGTAAAGTATTTATGCTGGTGAGGCTGGCGTAGAATGTAATTCACTCCTAAATGTGATACTGTTCATAATATGGTTCACGTTACAGGATGATGCTGAGTGTAGTGTCTGCCAGTGATTTATGGCTGTGTTCTACGTTTATGTGATGTCCTACTTTTACTAAGTTCACTTTGTGATGGTTCTGACAGTGGTCCAGTTGGCCCTCTCAGGTGTACATTATACCTTGTAGATATTACCTAGTGCCAGGTGGCACAATGTATATTATGTGATTACTATTCTAATGTGTTATGAGAATACAAAGGCTATTTTTGATATAACCTTGTGTGGAGTTCCTTTTGTGGTGTGCCTGGTATGCTGTTGCTGTGTGCGTGCGCTAACGCTTTACACATTGCCTCCGGGATAAGCCTGACTGCTCGTGCCAAGCTACCATGCGTGTGAGCAGGGGTTATCTTTGGTGTGTAACTCCCTTGCCCTGACTAGAATGGTGGTCTCTGCCTGGCTTTGGCGCAAGCCTTAGCCAACCAGAGTTCCCATTTCTAACACTTAGCATAATGCAATGATAGTCACTCACTCATCTAGCCATCATCTAAAAGAATGTATTCCATAGTGCATATTAATATGTAACCGAAGGCAAAGCAACACAAACACTGGGGGCCTCATTTATGAAAACAGTTGCATCGCTGCGTGAAACCAGTGATGCAACAGTTTTCACTGTGCCCTCCTTGCGACACCATGGATGCACTGTATTTACTGTACGATGCTCCATGTCGCAAGGAAGTGTTCCTGACGTATCTGTAGACGCAAAAGTGACGCATTGCCGGAGTTGTGTCACAAACATGATGCAACTCCAGCAATGCATAGGGTAGTCCCATTCCAATTGCACTGCGTCACCCTTATCCCTGCCATGAGGTAGTTATAACGTTTTGATGCAGTGGAGCCCTAGAAGTGTCGCAGTGAAATTTCATAGATTTCCCTGCGATTCTTCTATGACCTATTTTTAAGCTTGAACGTCCACCATGCATACATTATACCTGATGCAGGTATAATGTGGCGCAGGGCTTTACAAGGTGACGCACCTGCCTAGATGCGTCACCTTATAAATATGGCACAACATATGGCGCAATTTTTGCGAGTACCTATTTTGCGAATGCATTTTAGGAATTGCAATTTGCGATTCCTTAAATGCAATTTTGGAAGCACCCAAAATTTGCAATCTGGCCTTAAGGAATCGAGATTTCCTAGAAGAATGCACTTTTTTGCATTTTCCTAAGTGTCTTGTTGTGCACATACATGCCCTTAGGGCATGTGTGTGCTCCACATGTGCACACATGCGTATTACAGGGGTGCAACAGGGTGTCCTTTTGGCACCCTTGCACTCTTGAAATTGCATGCGCAATTTGCAAGTACCTATTGGGTACACACAAATTGCGCAAGCAATTCCAATTAATTTCCATGGGCCTCTTGGCCCATAGAAATGAATGGGAAGCCATTCCTTATTTGCGACTCACAATTTGCGAGTCGCAATTAAGGAATGCGTAGAAATCGCAATTTTAATTGCAAAACCTACATACATTGCATTTTGCGAGTCCTTAATAGCGAATCGGTATAATTCGCTATTAAGGACTCGCAAAATACAATGTTGATACATCTGCCCCTGAATTCCTAATACAAGCATCAAAATGGAACAATAGACATTGATGCCTATAGGGTATTTGCAAAAAATAATCAAATCCCTTTATATTGTAGTGTGGCATAGTGCACCATCATTCTTTGATTGCAGATAATAATAAAACTGCAATACTGAAGTATTCTGGGATTTGAAACTGACCCAAATTGATTTTAGCAAAGTTTATAAAACCACAGATAATTTTCAGAAACAAATGGTCTAAATTCAACGGCTTCATGTAAATAAAGATTTTCTTTAAGAGATAGAACAAAGGTTAATTTGCATTACAAATATTTTTAACATGAGGGTATGCAGCTTTTCCTTTGATGTGTATGTGCTTTCTGCTGCTAGCATGTGTTTCTAGTGAGCAAAGTGTGTTTAAATGCAAAGTGTGTTTAAGACTGCAGTACCGCCTCCTGTCTACAGGGGCAGAGCTGAGCAGAAATTTAAACACACTTTACCAAACACAGGTCCCCACAAGGCAATTTTTTTAAAAGTTGTAAAAATTGACACAGATGTTCCTGAAGTCATTTTTTATCATTTAGAAGACATTGCCTTGTGGGGACTTGGGTTCAGGTCCCCACAGTGCAATCAAGTCCCCACAGCGTGAGTGTGTTATCACACCCAAGTCCCCACAAGGATAGTAACACAAACCCACACACACACACACACACGAGAGTATGGTAAAGTGTTTTGGGTGTAGGACATCAACATCACTACTGCTAACCATGGAATATCTTTTCCACGTATTGATCAAGCATACAAAATATACAAATGCTAAAACAACTGCTTGTGAACTTTGCTGACGTAATCCCGACTGCATTTTCTGTTGTTTTCTGGCCTCAGTTACTGTTTCACGGACTGAAGACAGATTATAAACTAGAAGACAGCCGAAATACGAAAAAAGCTTTAAATGTTTTTTTAAAAATACGATAGATGGGAAGTGATTTGACAGAAATTCTAGCACAAGTTAAACTATTGAAAGGTAGAAACGTCAAAAGTAGATCTCAAAGATAAAACATATAAAGCTTTAGTAAGGGAAATAAAAAAATGCAATGGTTCCTCTCAAGTGCTACTACTTTGATGGCAACTTTAAGCATAAAGAAATGAAGGATGAATACCTGATAGTCCCACGCTTCTGCGTTTATCCCAGTACCACAGCCAGTTGGGTCAGAACATTTGGTGAACTGCTGATATATACTGTAGCAAGACACTTGTCCAGTTGAATTGTAAAATATGCCTGTGAAAGAGAACAATAAATGCTCAGTTGACTACTAAGCATTTCATTGGAATCCGCCGTGTGGGATAGACTTTGTATAGAACAAACAAAAGTTAAGGAACAAGCAGTTTGGAAAGCTGTAAGTCATATTTTTTAACCAGACAATGACGCATTTCTGTAAATGTAAGTAGGTAAATCAGAAGTTCTAAATGTTTCAGGGGCACATGCATCGAGCCTTTTCCCGTTCGCAAGCGGGCCAATTTGCAAGGGGAAAAAGGCCTTTTCCTCTGCATGTAGGTTTTGGCATTCGCAATTTGCGATTCCCTAATGCCGATGCATGTAGCCTTCCCTAAATGCGAACTGTGCATTTAGGATGGTACCAAGTTGATGGTAATATGCGCATGCTTTGAAAAATGCACAAAAATGCATTTCTCAAAATGGGCATGTGTGCGCTTTACATGTGCACACTTATCTTTTCTTGTGGGGGGGCCTTAGGCCTCCAGGCACCCTTGGATTTGCATTCGCTATTTACAGTTATCAATTTGGTAATCGCAATTAGCTAATGCAATACCATTCATTCCTATGGGCCTGCAGGCCCATAGGAATGAATGGAGTCACATTACCTAATAGCGATTCGCAATTTCCGAACAGCTATTAGTTAATGTTAAGGAATCGCAATTTTTTTAGCAATTCTACACGCACAGCATTTTGCAATCGACAAATAATGAATCAGTAAAATTCGCTATTCGGGAATCGCTAAATGCGGGCTTGATGTATGTGCCCCTCAGTTTCTATCGGCTATCATAATTAAGTAACAGTGTGTGGCAGTGTGATTGGTTACAAAACATCAGGTCTGTGAAATACATTTTTCCCACACAATGTCATGAAAATTTCAAGCAAACATGATCTCCACAAAAAAATTGGGTTTGCTGATATTTCCTGTTACTTTTTTTTTCAAGTGAAGACACATCGTCCGCTCATAAAAAGAAAGTCACCTGCGATACTAACAGGAGACTGGTTTAGGCAGAAACATGCCTCTCAGCTGGGTACTATCAGTGCAAAACAGTTTCCCATAGAGAAAACTTTGGGGAAATTTCACATATGCAGAACTCAGAAAATTCGCCAGAATAATTAATATATCGTCACTGCCTAGCAGCAATCAAATCAAGCTAGATCAAATAAAGTTTTGATAGCCTTGCGCCACAACCTCGTCCACAAGAGCGAGTCGCATTTTCAATATTATATACAACGAAGTGATAGTTGTTGCTTATTTATCTTATGAAATTTACAACCATTGACAAAGCCAATAGTCCTGGCTTGTTGTAGGTGTAATGTTACTGGTTGTGTTATATGTCTGGATGAATGGACAGAAACAGCAAAATACCAGTGGGGCAGCACACTATGCTAAGCACAGATGTTTAGCTTAAGTGTTTTATGACACGCCCATAATTACAGCGGCCACGCCCCTCTGAGAGACCCCCCCCCCCCAGTTTTTTCATTCCTCTTAAAGCCCTGCTTACTGGTGAGTTCTGTATGCATATTACTGGCGCACAAAGCTTTAACACCATCAATAGAAGCAGTTTTCAGCCAGCCACGAGGAGGCAGAGTCCCTTAGAATGAGCATCGATAAGCGCCAGGACCTAAAAGTATCATATCAACCAGGAAGCCAAATCAATCAATAGTTATCAAATACCATCTATAATACTTACGAGCCTGGAATCCCCGTATAAAAGCCCATCTCTAATTTCCTAATTACAGGAAACTTGTGATGCCCCTAGTTGCCTGCAATAAAGAAAGTGTAATAATTTAATACAGTTGAGTTCTCACATTAAAATGCCTGCCGAGAGAAAAAGCAGGTAACACAGTATACTTAAAGCTGCACTTCACTATCTTACATGGTAAATTGGGAGACTGCACATCTACATTCCAGAGCTCTTGGGAGAAGGAATTTTGTAGAACATGATATTAGGAGTAGTTGAGGAGATAATGGTGTGAGCCAAGAATGCTGCCTCCCATGTAGGAGGCAGAAAACCGCTCTTGAAGATCCTCCATCGAAGGCTCTACACCTCGGCGCGCCTGGAAAATGATGTGGGAGGAGCCGATTATGCAGGAGGGGATGTGAGGTAGAAGGGACACTGACCCGTGTGTTGTGGTCTTGTCCCAGACTGTTAATACCACAGTCCTAAAGATTGCCAAACATTGAACTAATCACTGGATCAACTCAAGCTACAATGCCCCGAAGTGATATTGCTGGGCTGCCCAGAAACAGACGCGATCTCTTGAACTGTAATGGAGATCATCTCAGATTCCATATGTTATTGGTGACAAAGAAGTTGATCCTTGCATGCTTGGAGCAAGAAAAGCCCCCCTCAAATAAGAAACAGCTGAAGAAACTGTGGTGGACCCTATGAATGGAAAACCTCTTCAAAGCTGCAAGAGGTGAACAAAGAATTTCCTTAACAATAGTGCTCTTTAGCACGGACTATAAAGAACTCACTTGCTCCAGGAGACAACCAGCACTGAAAATGTTAAATGGCGCTAAACAAAACTGCTATTACTCCACAAATCGGTAGGAATCAAATGATTTCACGAGACCCTAATGGGCATGTGTAGAGATGTTCTTTTGTTTCTATGGACATGAATGTTCTTTCAGAATGATGCCCTGCCTTAGTTCTGTGGATGATAGTTTTCCTGGGAATCTGCTGGAGGTTAACATGTAAAGAAGATACACAGAGAATAAAGCATCTGGAACTACTAAAATTGTCTGGTGAGTACTACAATTTTTGGCGACGAGTGACTCACGCTAGCTGCGCAGGGGGCAGCTGTGGATATTTAACCTCCACCCCTGGAAAAGGGTTGTATCAGGATTGGACAACGCTGATGAAAGAAGACATAATGAATTCAACTAAACTGTAAGTTATATAATCCTTTAACC
This sequence comes from Triturus cristatus, assembly GCF_964204655.1. NCBI lineage: Eukaryota > Metazoa > Chordata > Amphibia > Caudata > Salamandridae > Triturus > Triturus cristatus. The sequence goes on from NC_140580.1 coordinate 995,539,599, forward strand.
TGAGAGAGAGAAGATTATGAAAGGATAATAGCTGCAGTTAGTGTTTACACTAACACTACGAGATCTTTAAAGATTCGATTTTTAAAAAACTGAAGATTTGGATGATGAACTTCCATATTTAAACACAAGTAATATGAGAAGAATATGTCCGATTGGTCCGGTCTACTTGGCACGTTTCTATATTTGAGTGTAATTTACGATCCGGTCTACTTAGCACGTTTCTATATTTGTGTGTAATTTAATCATCCTAGCGGTTGGGAATTGCCGCATGCTGTTTACCCTTGAAACCTGACACGCGAATCCCTATCAGTAAAGAGGCATTGATCGTGACCGAAAATACATCCCTGACATGAGACTGCGCTTGTTCTTCACGCATCAATGGTTTCACGAGCTGCGCCTGACACGAGACTGCTCTCGTTCTTCAGAGATCAAAGGCTACATATTTCTATAATTGCAAAGAAACGCTGCATATTTCTCTGATTGGAAGGAAATGGTTAATTAAAGTTTTACCTGGGATTTTCTTTGTTGGAGGCTGTGAAATCGGTCATCATTTTTCTTCCTGTGCAACGCGGATATTTCCTGTCAATCTACATAGAAAGAGGACTATTCTGCCTTCGTACTGTATCTACATGAAAAGAGGACTGTGGTGTTCATAACAGATTCAACACAAATATATAGATCTATATTATATCGTTAATGAAATGTTATTGCATTTTATTATTTTAAACAATTATTTTAACTTATTATGTTAGTTTATTGTTTAGGTTTTTTATGGTAACTTATTTGAAAGAAATGGCAGAACAAAGTAGGTCAGCTCCGCCTAGTTTTTTACCCCTTCCTGGAGAGCCAGGTATTCCTTGGAAAAGGTGGAAAAATATATTCACACCTAAAATGAGTATTGTGTTTGAAAGACACAATTTTGTTTTCTCAAATTCAAGGTCATGATGAGGATGTTATGACTTATGTGGCTACGTTGCGTGGTTTAGCTGTGACGTGTGAGTTTCAAGGTTTATCTGAAAGCCTTATTCGTGATCAAATAGTACGTTGTACAAATAATAGAAAAGGAAAGGAAAGACTCTTGTCTATGGATCCCACGTTAGAGGAATCAATACAAATTGCCACTAGCATGGAAAAAACAGAGGTGTGGATGAAAGAAATTGATTTGAATAAGCCAGTTATCAGGAGTTTTGACAAAGAATCTTCTGTGATTGATGTAAACGAAGTTAAATTAAACCTAAAACCGAAATATTCACAACCTGTAGAAAGTAAAATAATTGAGAAGAGAAATATAACATGTTATAGATGTGGAGCTCCCGGGCATATTGCTTCCAGTCTTGCGTGTGCGGTGAGAGGCATGACTTGTAGACATTATGGTAGGAAAGGTCATTTGGCGAAAGCTTGTAGATCAAAGGGAAGATTGCAAGATTCTTATGTAAAACTAGCAGAAGTTATGGAAGAAATACGACATGAAATCATTTCCACTGTTGATGACTGTGTGTGTGTAAGTGATAATATATCTCCTGTGATTCGTGGACCTGTAGAAGTAAATGCAAATTTACAAGGGATAAAAAAAGAATGTTTCGAACCACTAGAAAAACCTTACTGTACTATTGTCTTAGGTACTGCTCAGGTTAATGTGCTGGTCGACTCAGGAAGTCTTTGAATGAATTGAAAGTGAAGAATAGGTAGATTGGGAAGAGTGAAGGATGAATAGTTTAAATAATGTGTAGATTGATCCATGGATATAATGATTGATGGATGCATGAAAGAAAGGCTATAAATATGTATATATGAAATGACTACAGTCTTCCGATCGCATCCACCTGTCAGGGTTGGTGCACAGCAGTGGGAGCATGTCCCACTATAAAAATGCAAACAGCCTTGCATCATTGTCACACACAGAGGAAAGCTCGCATTCTGAGATATAGTTGACATAGTAGTTTATTCAAAAGTTTATTAAAAAGACTGACGTGTTTCTACCAGAATGGTCTTTGTGGTGTTATTTCTGATATTTATATGTGCTAATCGTCTTCATTGCGTAATTTTGCTCGCAAGAAAGTGTCACTCGTAGTCGTTGAAATGTCACTCATAATTACACTGAAATTATGATAATGTCACACATGGCAATCTAAAACCTTGGCAGCTATGCCCCCAGCAGCCCCCGTTTTCCAGCCTCCAGGGGCCCCATCAGCGCTGTAGCATACACAGGCAGCACTACACTCTCTCGCCGGCGTTGGATGTACCAGTGAGTTGCCTTATAACAGTCCTACCTCATAAATTAAATGGTGCGTGCCGCATGCTGTGGGTGCAGGTGACCTGAGCTTCCAGGCCCAGAAACAAGGGTTATTGAAGACAACTGCCTTGAGGCCAGAGACCATTTGCATTTTTACATACCTTACAGAGGCTTAGTTTTTTTCTGGTTCCAGTACCCCTTGGGCCCCCACTCTGCCTATTCCTTGCATTTGAAATTTACATTTACTGCTGTAGTGTGAGAATGCATTTCATGAAAAGGAATATAAAGTAGGGTTGCCAAAAGAAAATTGCCAGCCATGTGTTTAAAGAGCCTGGAAAGACCTCGTCGTGGCACTAAATAGGGTTATAAATAAAAAAGTATGTATTCATTTGTAATGTGACTTTTCTGTCTTTGTTCCCTTTAATTATCAGTCATGGATCTCATCATTGAGGCAGGCCTAGAACACAATTAAAGTGCATTCCATTTATATTTGCTGTTCGAAGTATGCACAGATAAGTGCTGATTATACGGCTTTAGGTGACTGCTTATTTTTGTTGGTGGGGCAAAGTGGTAGGTGGTGGGCCGGGTCGCTGGGGGGGCCCCTCGTGCTTTGCAGAGGGGCCCCCTCAAATTTCGTTTCGCCACTGCTGGAATGTAAAGAAAAATCCAGGACTAGATCTGTAGCTGAGGAGTAGACCGGGAAACTTGAAATCTGTTCCTTAGATGAGGCCATCATCTTCAGAGTACTTTAAGTTTTATCCAGTTCTGACCAATGTTATTGGTATTGCGTGATTTAAAAATAATCATTTCCCGCAACATTTACAAAATCCTTGGGCGACATATTCCAAATCCCCACTGCAAAGTCATATTTATGCAATTAAAGTTACTTCCTAATGAGCTTTAGAATGCACCACTTTTACATTTACAAACAAAAATGATTGAGGGATAGAACTTTTCTGTTCCCGTTCTTCCATATCTTCAAAACTTGCTTACAGTGATTGCAGCTCTATGCAGATCTCACCAGCATTCTGGTCTTGAAAAGTTGACTGAATGGCACACTGTACATTTAAACTTGTAAACCAGACACGCATGTCACATAATGTTAAGCAGAAGAAAGCAGAAAAACAAAGAAAAGAAATGAAGGGCTAACAAAAACAATTATGAAAAAAAGAAAGCTGAACAAAAAAAACAGTGAATGAATAAATCAAAGTAGAGGAAGAAATATTAAAGGAAGAAACAGAACAAAGAAATAAGAGCACAACAGCAAAAGAAAAGAAAGAAAGAAGGAGAAAATGATGGAAAGTAAGGAATGGAAAAATTGAAAGAAAGGGGAGAAAGTAGAAGAAAAAGAATAGGAAAAAACAGCAAAGAGTGAAATGGAGAAAAATACGGTAGCGAAGGAAGAAAGGAGAAAAAGAAAGGACAAGGTAAATAAGCACATACAACAGGAAAAATACAAGAATAACAGAGCGGAACGTTGAAGAAAGAAGAGAAGACCCGAAGACAGAAGGAAAAAAGAGAAAAAGAACACAAATAAAGATAGGACAAAAGAGAGAAATCAAAATAGAGTGAAGGAAGGAAAAATAAATGAAGAACAGAAAAAGACAGTGTGGGGTGGAAAAATAAAAAAATGAAAATTGAGAGAAAGGAGTAGAGAAAAAAGGTGAAGAAAGAATCAGAGAGAAAAAAAACAGAAAAAAGGAGAAATAAACAGAATGAAAACGGAGAAGAAAAAAATACGAAAACTCACAAAGGAGGAGAAGTGGAGGAAAAGGCAAAGAGTAGCTGTACAAATAAGAAAAAGAAAAAGATAGAGAAACAAAGCAAGAGCGAAATAAAGACAAAAAATAAAGATAAACTGAAACAGAATGCACAACAACGAAGGAAGGAAAGAAAGAAGTAGTGTAAAAAGTCAGGAAGAAAGAGAAAAAAGGAGAAGCCATGAAACACTACAAGCGGGGATAGGATGTGTTTTAATGCCAGAACTGTGACCCTCAGGGCTAGGGAACCAGGTTCGAGTCTCGGCGTAGGCTCAACATCCTGTGATTCTTGGCAAATCACTTAATCTCCCTGTGCTTACCAAAAATGAATGTGTCCTTAGCTGGTGCTCAAGCACCACTGTTGATGATTAAGTACTGGGCGCCAGAAACCACCGGCTCAAATTAAGCACTGCCCCACATACTAGTAGTAGGGGGACATAGCACTGAGGGTGCCACCCACCGGCTAGCCTGTCAACCATGTATCAGGCCTGAGGTGTGACTGGACTGGTCTGGTGTAACCTGTATCATAGTGCACCAGACGTGATGCCTCCTTTCCAGGGATTTGCAACTCTTCGGTGTGTGTGTGTGACCGGAATTGCCTGGTGCAACCCATATCAACATGCACCGATCACTGTGCCTCATTTCCAGGGAGGTGCAGAATTGCATCTCTTTGTGTTTGGGACCTGAAGGGTCTGGTGCGACCTATACCAACGCGCATTAGACGCTGTCCCTGGATTGCCTGGGCATGACCCTGATCAAAGTGTACTTGTCGGGGGAGCCTCCTCCTACTGAGAGGCTCCCCTGTGTTACTCTGCATTCATCAGTTCTTCCCCTTTGACCCTCATTGCGGCGGACCAACGGCCCTCTCCACACCTGGCCCTTCCCAAAGACGTCTTGGTGCTATGTAGTAGCGAGAGAGATTGAATGCTTTGAAGGAACACTTCCGAATTCGGAAGCGGGATCAGACACTGCGTGACTCCATTGTAGTTTGAGACCTGTGGGTGAACTTCCCTAGTGGCTGCTAAACTCCCCTTATTTATGGCTACCTCCTAATATAAACTTGCTACATAAACCCACCTGTTTCCAGAGGACCCAGACTAAGTGTGACTCTGGCCACATGTAGCCTAGTATCCATGAGGAGGTGCTGGTTAGGTTCTATCCGGGGGGTATAAGACAATCGGGGTGAACTAAAGGGTGGACGGAGGCCAAGGCCACGGAGTCTGCAGGGTGTTATCCATTGACCTGTTGGGTAACAGTGACACCGAACTAGGGTGCTGAGTGTGTATGTGTGCAAGAGTGTTTTGTACGGACAGGTCTGATATCTGTTGCACCATGTACTGGTGCGGAGTGAGTATGTGTGAGAGTGATCATCTACAGACGACCTCTGACAACACTAGCCAGCGGTTCCGCTTTATACATTGATTTCATGCCATAAGCACAATACATTTGATATTGGGTTTACCCGCATGGCACCGGCCTGCTGCGCTGCTCAAAAGCGTTTTAGTTTCATGTTTTTAAATACTTTTGATATCATTGTGTCCTAGGGTGTACCCTATGACTGTATGGGATTGTTTTATCGGGATTGCTAGGTTGGGCCTGGGGTGGACAGCGTATCGCACCGCATAAATGTGCTCTCTGTGTGGGTCGCGGGTAGATTAGGCACTGTCCCCAATGTGCATACTATTGATATCATAACAATGAGTGGGCCTAGTACTGCTAGTAACATTTCCAAATGTGTTCTATGCCAAAAAGTATATGATGTTCATGTTATAATGATTGAATATGTGTGTTGAATACAAACGTTATTTTCATACATCCTGTGTGGTCTCTTTTGTGACTCCCAGTGTATTTATCACAAGTGACTGCAGTGCCTTTGCTTTACACATTGCCTCTGAAGCAAGCCTGACTGCTCAGTGCCAAGCTACCCAAGGGTGAGTACAGGTTATACAGCAAGTGTAATCACCCTCCCTTGACGGGTGTGGTGGGTCCTGCCTGGCTGGGGGCATCCATTCAGCCAACCAGAAAGTGCCAGTTCCAACAATTCTGCACTGTCAGCTTTTGAGCCCTCAAAGAAACACGCATAGTATTTTAAAAAGTAGCTGTATAGTCTCAAGCCTGCTGACAGGCAATCGTCATGTGTGAGCTGCTCAGTGGCAGTATACGAGATACTGGTGGCTCGCAATAAACTTTTTGGAGTCCCCTGAGCTATACCAAGTTGGATCCCAGGGAGGCATAGTGGAAGAATGCATTCTACACAAAATGTGACTTGTATGAATATCAATTATGCCATTTGGTTTGTGCACTACACCAGCTGCTTTTTAGATTTGCATAAATTAAGTATTGTGGGAGTTCATTAGGAGTTTATTGATACCTCTGCCATTGTACATCTTGATGACATTCTCATTTATTATAGAACCAAAGTGGAACATGTTCGATCTATTCTCCCAAAAATGAGGCAAAATCATATTTGCACAATTAGAAAAGTGTGAATTACACACGCAAACGGTAGAGTTTTGCGAGTTTATTTTGTCCCAAAGTGGAAATCAAATGGCTGCCAAGAAAGTCGAAGCCATTCTAAACTGGGAAAAATCTAAGTAAGTTAAAGAAGTGCACAGTTTATTCGTATTTACTAATTTTTATAGTTGCTTTATAGACCAATTTTATTTAACAAGGACTCTTATTACCAAACTAACACATAACAGAGTGATGTTTGAGTGGACCGTATAGGCACAGCATGCGTTTCAATCACTAAAACAAAGGTTTGTATCACCACCAGTGCTATTATATCCTGATCCCATCTTAGCTTATTTTGTAGAAGCAAATGTGCCACAGGTCGCCCTTGGAGCAGTTTTATCGCAAAGAAATCCTCACACAAATATTTTACATCCTGTAGCTCATAACTCCCGCAATCTTACATCAGCTGAGAGCAATTAGACTCAATCAGGAACTGTTACTGAAACGGGAAGAGGTTACTGAGTGGCGACTCTACCTGATGGGGACAAGGCTTACAGTGATTACTGACCATCATACATACAACTCTTAAAGCTAGCCAAAGCATTGTCTACTAGGCAAAAAAGGTGGGTTCACCTCTCTTCCTAATATGACTTTGTTATCCAAAGCAGACTGGAAGTAAGAAAAGAAAGCAGATGCACTGGCATGCTTAGATTATTGTGATCCTAGCTACTGAGACGGCTAAGACTGGCCTGCCAAGCATTATTCACCCTGAAGGAATTATCGCTGGTATTATTTCACACTTCCTTGAGGAGAGTCAGGAAGTCCACACACTGATTTCCCTTGAATGGGTAAAGTCGGATCAAAAGATTGTTGATGAGTTGCTTTACAAAGGTAGTAACATATCTACTGACTAAAGAACGGACATCTAAAGTTCTGCAGAGGCACCACTCTTCTCCACTGGGCGGACATCCCAGGAGATTAACATGTCAATTGTTAGCATGAGAATTCTGCTGGCCGACTATCAATAAAGATGTACTGGTCTTTGTGGAAGCATGTCCAATATGTGCAAGAGTAAGTCTTTCCATGCAACTTCCTCTGGGCTGCTTCAACCAACTGCTGTTCCTCCAGGTCCATGGCATAAGGAGTCCATGGATTTTAGTGTGGAATTTCCTTGGTCTCAAGGGGGATATTAAACCACCTTGGTAGTGGTGGAGCATCTCACTAAGATGACTCATTTGTTGCCGTTGAGACGGGTTCTGTAAAGAATACAGCTAAATTATATAGTGGCCCTCACTTTTGCACAAAACATTACCTACTTCGGGCAAAACTATAGTCAGTCATGCTTTTTCACACCCAGTCGTTTCAGGACTACCTTTATTCTCTATGGCATTTCCTGTCTCTCCCCGTTTTTCAATGTTCTCCAGAATGTGGTGCCTCCTGATCAAGCCTGTGATCAGTTCTTTGTTGGGGCGTCATGCATTACCTCCTCGTATGTCTTCCTCGCCACCAGAGTTACGAAGTGAGCTTCAGCTCCACACAAGAACCCTCCGAAGCAAAAGTTAGCCTCCCATGCCTCCCATCTCTTCCCAACATGGCCGACTCATATCACACTTGACCTCTATAAGAAGAGGGCCTGCCTAACCCCCAGCCTGTTTTTTTGGTTCTGCGCTTCAGATTCTCCAGAGCGTGTTTCAGGTAAGTGGTTCCTGCTGTAGCAGGAGCATGGTTCCCTGGTTGGTGACCCTGCTCTAGCGGGCCCTTGGGCTTTTGGGACCAACCCCCTTCCTTCCCCCGTTGTCCTGTCTAGGGCCAGGCAGGCTCTGCCATAGCGAGCCAAGGGTTAACAGGGAGGCGACCATGGAGGTCTGGGGCTTTGTCTAGTGGCCCTATCTGTCCCTGACCTCGGCCGTATGTGCAGGTCAATTTATTTGTTGTCTCTTGCCTGCTCGCGGGTCACAGGGGGGAGTCGGAGACGTTTTTCTGAACTAGAGGGTGATGTACTGTCCCTCGGCTGATCGGGGCTAACCTGTGTTCAGGTGCAAGCCTTCAGCAGCGTTCTTTAAAACCCCCTTATAATGATTTCTTCTGCAGTTATGAATCTGCATTCTCTGGGTCTCCGTCATTGCCATTTGGCACACGTGAATTCAATGTTCTAGATCATTTCTCACGGGGGAGTTTTTTCACTTCTTATGAAATGCTTTCAGCAGTCAGGAATATGTTCCTTTCATGAACGTGACTAAGAGGACAGTGGCTATGGTTTTAAAGGTCCGCGGGGGCCATGCTGCGTCCTTACCCCGTGCCGGCATGTCCTGGCAGCTGACGGTCGGGCAATCTAAGGCAGGGTTCCACAATAGGGTCCCAGCACCAGCGCGCTTTTCCGGCCTCTCCCGCTCGGGGTCCCGGGGGTCAGCTCGGGATGGCACGGGCGCCATCCCCGGTTCTCTGGCCTTGCCGGTGGGGGTTTCAGGCCACTTGCGGACGCATGTCTGGGGTCCGGCCTCCGAGGGGCGGGGTCGGGCTCGTCCAGCTTCCCAAGTGGCTGGTTTCTCTCGGTTGCAGCCGTCCTCGCATCTTTACATTTTTCCATCCGTGCTCTTCCTGAACACAGCACGGGCGGGTGGCGGCGGCACTCCATTTTACCCCCTCAGGTCGCACAGGGCCCTCTCCCGGGTCAGAGTAGGCGCGCGAGCAGCCAGGATCCACTCGCTTCTGCTGTAGCCTCTGACTGACTCGGTCCCGTAAGAAGACGCATTATATCCCGTTCCTCAGTCCGATGGCATGCGGCTTGAAGATTAACATGTGTCCTTAAAGTTGCACTGGTCCTTCGTGTGGATTTTTCTGAGGCTTTTCTTTACCTTCCATAGTGTGTTTTAGTATTGTCACCTTAATTACGAGGCTTTATTAGGGTACAGTTTTTGTACGGTGTCTTGCTCACAGGCATGTGCGCTTCGCTATTCTCACGCCGCGATGCTGAAAACCTGGTTTGCAGCTGGCAGAGAAAGTAAGCAAGAACTGTTAGGAGCTCTCGCAACTGCACAACTCTTCTGCTGCTGTCACGTTTCTGCCTCTAACAGTTACGGATCTAAGGGAACTGTGTTCACTTTGGTCATTAGTTTCCCCCATTATAACTGGTGTTAACGGGCCTGCTTCATAGCGCAGGGTGTAAAAGGCAGATTACGGATTTGGGAAAAAGTCCACTGCATTCTACTTTTGTTGCTTTGTATTATTCCCTGCTGGTCATTACTGTCCGTTTTCGTAATGCAGATTGGTGATTTTTTGGATACGGCATCTAGGAGCCGTTCGTGCGCTGTACCGTGCACTGCAAGACACAGCGTTAGGGCCTTCCAGGTGTTTTCTTGATCTTTCTTTCTTCTAAGATTGCCTACGCGGGTCCCATTGGGTTCTTATGTCCACTTATTAGCAGGGCTATATATAATTTGGCATTAACATTGGTACTGTTGGCAGCACATACATCGACCATTTACTATGGGTTGTGTGTTCTTGTCCTGGTGTTTTACTGGCGTTTAGGTGGGTATTGCGGGGCCACGACTTCGTTTTGTTGGCGGTATGTCCCTGGCTCCTTCCTCCCCTCTGGGCTTTGGGCCTGCGGTCCTTATACCCTGTAAACTCCTGTTCCCGCCTGCTCTCCATTGTTGTGCGGGGTCTGGCCTGGTTGGTCCCTGGTTGGGCGTCCGCCTGAGGATTCAGGGGACTGTGGGCTTCTGCGTGTTTGATAGGGGCGGACTGCTGTTGGCGCCAGTCCTTCTTTCTCTGCGCTGCTTCTGTGGTCGCCATGGGGGCTTTTGCTTCTGCTTCTCCCCCGATAGGGCTTGCCCTTTCATGTCCGGGGCTGCGGCGCCCCTTTCTGATCCTGCTCCCTGGCTTGGCAGGCGGCTATTGCGCCCACCATCCCAGTGGCGTAACAAAACTTGAGGGGGCCCCCCTGCAAAGTGCATGGAGGGGGCCCCTACTCTCTGGACCCAGTCAGGAGCTCTCAGGCAGCGGCCCTCTGTCCATGCACAGCGCTGGAAGGGCTCCCTGGAGCTCGGGCAACCTCCACACCATGAGGCTGCCGGAGTTATTGTTACACCACTGACGTACCTACATACAGCATGGGTGCCTTCATAACAATACATTTCTAATACTGACTATGAAGAAAACATGCTCTAACATACATTTCCTTCCAAAAGCCAAGACATTCAGCTTGCTCCCTCCTCAGTAAACTTAAGTAAAATTCCCTACTTTAAAACTCACTAGTGAGTACTGCAGTGGGTCTGCCCCAATAAGTCCTCCCTCACTAGATAACAAGAGCACGCATGAATCTCCCCAGACAACCTCCAACTAGCTCACAGTACCTCTACGGGCTGGATGTCACCTACAAACAGGGTCCCATAATAGTATTCACATCCATCCATGACTCCTCCCCTAACTACCTCTCTGTAATCTTGAGTCGGTAGATGCCTACTTGCAACCAACACTCAAACAGAATCTTCCGAGCTACGACCAAACCCGGTAGTGAAGCATCCGGGTCCCGTTCCTTTCAGTTATTGGGGCCACTAAACAGGAATTCTGTTCTAGCCGAAACTTTCTCAATCACTCTGCTAGTAGCAGTTAAAACAGCTCTCAAGGAGCACCTCACCTTACGAGAATTGTCTTAAATATCACATCTATGATCTGCACTCCAGCCTTTCTATGAAATTGTGTATTTAGAGAGCCGCAGTTGGTCATTTTTAATAAATATTTGCTCTTTGTTCCTTTCCTTTTCATGCACAACGTAACATAGCAATGCAGCATTGTGCTTAAAAATTATAAATCTGCCCCTAAGGTCCTTTTCGTGCGGGAAACACTTTTGCAGCTGCAAATTGTGCGATCACAGACAAGCAATAGCCTAACGTGCACCAGTTAGTAGGTGTGCAAACTCTGTCCAATTGCACAGGAATACAGAAGAGCATGAATTGTTATTCCTTATTCCTGCACATTTAGGCAATTTGATTCTGCTATTTACATTAGTTGTTTTCTGTCACAAATTGTGGGTTCAAACTCCCACAAACTGAGGACAGACAGTAATCTTGATTTATGCACAAACGTGTTTGCACGCAAAATAGAATTTAGTGGTTCATAGTAATTGGCATAACCATAAAATGTTCTAAAAAAAATGTCGAAGGAACATGCTAGTAAATAAAGGCACAGCACATTGGCCAGAGTTACCAACATAAAAAGCGTGACAACCCCTAGCTGAAACAGTTATAATACATCATCCTAGCTCATATCATACACGCAATTTATACATTTCAGGTTTTGAAAATTTGAAATAATTGAAAAGAAAGTTACAGGAATACATCTTATGACTTCCATAAAACGATGCTTCATCATATGGCTTCTTGCTGCATATTTACAGTGACAAGCCTCCCCATTGCACCACAGAGGCCATTTTTCACAAAAAGCATGTCTCCCAACTCACTATTAATGAGGCAGAAATCAGACTGACTATGTGAAAACTACCAAATGCTAGGATGGAGGCCCGGAGGAGACAGCAGACCTCCGTTCCAGTATTCCAGTTGACAGTGTCTGAATGGCGACCACAAACCCCTAAGGAGACATGGGTCACCATGCAAGGATGTGGCTCTCTGTGACTGTGACCTTGGACACAGCATGCAGTGGGTCTGTGGGACCACTGTCTGCCACCATCTTACAAAGTCTTCAGGCAGCACATGCAATTTTGACAGCTTACACTTTGTCAACTTTGCCTGCAGGTAGGTGCTAATTATGTCATACTTTGTGCCTAGAAATTCGCCACAAATAGTGTGTGCATTACATTAAGAATCACAAGGAGGGAGGTGGAGCTAAGTTCTGTCCCAGAAGCAGCTCCTTCTGGACAGCATTCTGAGGTGAGCCCAACATCGCTGACTGCACCCGCAATCCCAAAGGCCTGGGATGGAGGAATGCTTCATATGCATTTCCAGTGGCATAACACAAAATGATGCCCTCTCCCCTGCAGAATGTCAAGAGGGGCCCAGGCATCTCACATATTGCATAGATATTTATTAGTCATGGGCTTAATCGGGCCCCACCTTTAGGCTTCCCCCAATCCCCCTCCCTACACCACAGGGGCCTGCATTATGCCTCTACCATGGACATGAGGACATAGGGTACTTTTTGCTGGGCCTTTGTCTGCCAGGGATGCCACATGAACAGTGTTGCTTTTCTGTGTGTGTGTGTGTTTTGCGTGGGAAAGCAGAGTGGCTTTCCAGAGCATTTTAACCTTTCTCATTCAGTGCCACTGCACGCATTCTGCTGATCATGCAATGCCATGTCTTAAAGCCTGAGGGGGGCCGCCTCCAAAACAAGGAACAATGGGGGCCCCCCACACCGCGGGGGCTGCGGGGGCCTTTGTTACGCCCCTGCCCCATCCGTGTCGTGCTTCTCCTCGGCTCCTGGCCGTTGGCGCTCTGGTGGGGGCCATCTGTTGCCTCTCCTTATGTCCTGGGGGGCCTCCGTCACGGTTACATCGGTCCTGCCTACTGCCGCGTTGCCCTGTTGTCACTTTTGGCAGTCTCTCAGGTTCTTCTCCAATGGGGCCCGTTCGTCCGATTCCTGTTTTCCGGTGGGGTCTTGGTGCTCTTCTGGTTCCTGGCGCTCCCCCTTGGTTTTTCCTCTGCCCCACTGGCTTTCGTGTTGGGGTTGTCTTCCTTGGTCGGGGTCCTCCACGAGGAGTGTTTCGGGTGTTCCTGTGCCTTGTTGACAGGCAGTGCTTTGCATTGTCCTTCTCTTGGGGGCTTGTCCCGTCCAGTGGGTCTCAGTGCAACTGGGCCGTCTTGGGTTCTGGTTCTTTCTCGTCTTCTCATGTTCCTGTGGGTGTTCCTTCCCTTGTCCCGCCCACGATTCCGTTAAGCCGGTAGTTGTGCTCCACTTGTTTGGTCCAGTCTGGGTTGGTGTTGCCCATTCTCTTTCCCTTCCGCTCGGTCGCAGATCGGACACGCGGCTCACTTCCCGCCTTGTCTGCGGGTGCAGCCTGCTGTCTTCCTTTTCTGGTGTGCCCTTCCGGCCTGTGGGGCTGGCGGGTGTGCTTGGGTTCCCGGTCTGTGCGGGATCGGTTGGTCCCCCTGCTGGCGGGTTTCCCGTCTGGCTTCTGTTGGCCGTTCCTTCGGCTTGTCTGTGGGTTTGTCCTGCGGGGGCTTTTTGTTTCTGGTCTGGGCAGTTTTTTACCTGCCTCGTTCTCCCAGGGGGTTGCTGGATTTGCTCCCTTTGGCTTTTTGGCTCAATTGATCTGTTCTTGGCTGGGGTCCAGGGGTTGTCACTTGGGACTGTTTTTCTCCCGGGGGAGTGCTGCATGTTGTTTCTCTGGTGAAGGTTTTTTTTCCTCCCGTGGCTTACATCTTCCTATGGGCGGCCGTGTTCCTTTTGTTACGGGCACTGTTTGGGTCCCCGGAGGTGGCTCTTTTTGCTTACTCGTCCTGGCTCCTGGCTTTGCATTTTTCCTCTGTGGCCTTTGCTTACGCGGGTTCTGGGCTTGTTTGGCCTGGACAGGGCGTTTGATCTGTTGGTGGTGCTCGCCTGGGTTCTTCTCCCTTGGTTTCCGCTGCTGAGGGTGTTGGTTGTCGGGGGTGCTGGGCTTTCCTGGTTTTTCCTTCCCCATTGCGGGGCCCTTCGCTTCCTGTGGGGATTTTGCATCCTCTTTTTCTTTGTCCCTGGCTCTGGGGTGCAGGTGCCTGCTGGTTCGGAGTTGCTCCCTGGCGGTGGTGCATTGCTTCGGAGCTCGTTTCGCCCAGCTCTTCTGTCCTTTCTCGCCATTGGTGTGTTTCTGCTGTGGCCTTGCCTCCTTGTACGCTCCTGTTCTTGTTGGCTCTCAGTTGTTCGGCTGGGTCGGGCCTAGTTAGTGGCTGGCTGGGTGGCCACCGGGGTGTTCGCTTCGGCGGAGCATTTACTACAAGTGGAACGGTACAGGGACGGTTGGCTTGACCCCTGCGCGGGGATGTCGCGCACGTTCGTGCAGCGTTCCAAATGCTGCCTGATTCTGTTTGCTTCCATGTGCGAAGAGGCCCTGTGGTAGGCATTCACTTCCCTTTCTGGTGGCTTGGCCTTGGGCCTGGTCCCGTCTGCTCTTCGGGCTCCAAGGGCGGCCTGTCCACTCTCCCCTTTTGGTCGTTTTTTTTTCTATGGTGGCCGTGTTGCTTCGGGGTTGTTTCCTGCAGCTTCCTGGGACTGTTTTGCCTTGTGCTTTCCTGGGTTCTTTCACTGGTGCTGCACTCCCTTCCGGGGGGTCATTTGTGCCGCTGGGATCCGTTGCCTGCCTGTTTCGCACCGTGTTGGTGGTGTTTTGGTGGTCTTCGTTTCTGCTGGTCGGATGGGGTGCTGGGTTCCTTTCTGTGCTCTCCTCTGTTCTTGCGGCTCCTGCCAGTCTGTTTTGGTTGCGTCTGGTTCCTCTGCTTCTGCCCTCGGTCGTCCGCCGGGCCTGGTGGGTTTTGTTTCCTTCTTTCCCTCCGGTCATTGGTTCTGGGGTGGATTCTGATCTCTCGCTGTTGGTGGTCCAACGTGCAGTGTTGCTGTGTTTGGGTCGGACTGCGTCTTTTTGCTGCTGTGGCATCTTGTCTCGTGATGGTGTTGCCCTCTTTTCCTTCAGTTCCGGAGTCTGGGGCTTTTGCTTCCCTCTCGCTGTTGGCTGTCCGTTGGGCAGTCTTGGTGTGTTTGGACCAGCCTGCCTCTTTCTGTTGTGCCAGTTTGTTTTTTGCCTTTGGCTCCGTCCGGGCTGGTCCAGTGCCTTCGCTATCCTCCTTCGGTCGTTGGTTCAGGCTGACTTTCTGGATGCCCTACGGGTCTCGGGGTCTGTGTTTTCGGCCCACCCGGTGTCTCTCTGTGCCGTGGCTGATTGTTCCTGCATGTGATTTGCCTGTCTCTTGGGTGGTTTCATCCATTCGTCTGCGTTGTTTGGTTTTGTCCTGCTTCTTGGGCATCTCCTTTTTGTCAGTGGTTTCTTGTGAGTTTCCATGAAGCAGCTTGGCTTGGGTATGTGCTCACTTCGTAACTCTGGTGACGAGGAAGACATACGAGGAGGTAATGCCCCGGTTACTTACCGGTAATCTTCATTACTCTGAGTATAGTCTTCCTCGCCACGAGTTCCCATCCCTCCCTCCCTATGGTGCTATCGGCTTCATGTTTATGCTTGGTAGTTCTCAGGCTGGGGGTTGGGCCGGCCCTCCTCTTATAGAGGTCAAGGGTGATATGGGTCGGCCATGTTGGGAAGGGATGGGAGGCTAACTTTTGCTTTGGAGGGTTCTGGAGTGGAGCTGAAGCTCACTTCGTAACTCATGTGGCGAGGAAGACTATACTCCGAGTAATGAAGATTACCAGTAAGTAACCGGGGCATTACACCCCTTTCCTACGACACTCTAGCGGTCACTAAAACCTCTCTCCCGGAGTCCTTGACGATCATGTAAACTCCATATTTTTTCAAAACAATGTACTAGAACTCCCCAAACAAAACGTGACTGACACTGCTGCTCTACATGCGCCTGAAGTTTATTTTAAAAAGCATAGACGTTTTCTAGGATAAATAAACAAACTTCTCTGCCAATCATCCGAGTCTCTCATTGACAGTTCCAAATAACATCTTATTTCAGTAACAGTTTTTTTGTTCAGTAAGCATTTATGAAATGCTGGAACTTTATTAAAATGTGAAAACGGAGTCAGACTGCTGGTTGTATTTAGTATTATGTAACCAAGGGTGACCGGATTTGGATCACAAAGCACTGTCACCAGAACGGGTAACCAAGAGTATGAATGCTTGGGGTGACAGGCGGACAACGCCACCCCTCCGGAACGGGGATGAGGGTGAGGGTGGGGGGGGGGGGGGGGGGGGGGGGGTTTGTTGGAAGCGTACAAAGCCGCGAGCTACACTATGTGGGCTCTACCAAGATTAAAGAAGTATTCATTTGTAATAGTGAAAACGCGTGTCCAAACCTGCACGGCAAGTCCAAACTTGCAAAGCGACACGGAAGAACGCGCACAACAAGGCCGGCTAAGCCAATCAGTGCTTTCGAAAGTAGCTAAGCAGGTTACTGTTTAGCATCTCTTGGTGCGGACAACTGCGTGGCGTTGATACGAGCAGGCTCAATCGATGCTTACGAGGGGTAAGGAGCAGGCGTAGCTGTCTAGGAACCAGACATTCTGTTCTGCGATCTGGATGGCGGAGCAGCGAATTTAACGCAAGATATTCACAAAGTGACTATGAAGAGTTCACATTTAACCGTAGAAACAGAAGTGCTCCAGAATTAATTACAGCAACCATACAAAGGAATAGAAAAGGGTTTTTTTTGCGGTAAAGAGCTCTTACTTTAGCTTGTGCATTGCATTCGATGACATCTGAAGTAATGGTTAGTCATG
Organism: Triturus cristatus; assembly: GCF_964204655.1. Taxonomy (NCBI): domain Eukaryota; kingdom Metazoa; phylum Chordata; class Amphibia; order Caudata; family Salamandridae; genus Triturus; species Triturus cristatus. The sequence goes on from NC_140580.1 coordinate 995,556,426, forward strand.
AACGGAAAGCCACGGAAGTCCGGTCTTTTGTTTCGGACACGTATTTACCAAAACTCTTGGAGGGCGTTGGACTCATGCGGCTGCAGAATGTGTTATGTGACGTGGTTCTGGAAGCTGGTGGAATCCCTTTCCCTGCACATAAAGTTATCCTGGCATCAGCAAGCAACTACTGCAAAATAATATTTACTGGAAATGAAGCAAACGCCGAGACCCCCGAACATATCCAGTTAAAAGATGCGAGCGCCAAGGGGCTGCGAACTGTTTTGAATTTCATCTACTCTAACAAGCTGGATATTTCTATTGACAATGTTCAAGACACGCTTAAAGCAGCAGAAACCTTACTGGTGCGAGAAGTAATAAAATTGTGTTTTACATTCTTAGAAGAGTCCCTCGAAGAAAATAGCTGTATGGCGGTTATCAATATTGTCAAAAGGCATGGACCTGAAGAACTAAGGCAGAAAGCAATGAGTAAACTCGGGCAGCACTACCGGGAAATCTTGAAAGATGATCGACAGCTCAAAGAGCTAGACAGAGAGACCCTGGCTGAGATACTGGACAGGAAGGAGATCCAGGAATACAGCGAGCTTGAGCTCTTCACGCTCACCAAGACTTGGCTACTGCATGACTCCGCAAGACTTAAGGATGCAGAAGACTTACTCAAAAGAATTAGGTTCCCACTGATCCCCCTGGAGGACCTCAAACAATCTGTGCAAGAAGTACCCTTCATGAAAATGGATGCCAGCTGCTTCAAATACCTCCAGGAGGCACTGAGCTACCACTCCCAGCTCTATGCTCAGCCCATCCTACAATCAGAAAACACCTCTATCCGCTCGAATTCTGAAAGAGTATTGGTCCTCGGTGGCAGAACGACCGAAAACAAAGTCTGTGGAGACATCTGGTTAGGAAATGAGGCATTCAGCGGTTGGGAAAAAGTTGGGGAGCTTTGCAAGCCAGTGTACAATCACTGCGTAGCAGTAATCAACGATTTTCTCTATGTTATTGGAGGTCAATCACTCTTTGATCCATCTGGAAAGCGGCCTTCAAATGAGGTAAGATAGTGTTTAAAAAAAATTAACAGTTTTTAAAAGACACCTGGTTTGTTAGGTCTCGGGAGCCAAAGGCTCGAAGAGACATTTTGTATGTGGGATTTTCAAAGTGCTACCCACAGTTTTGGCTGGCCTAAACCTTGAGTGCACGATCACATGCACGTGCACAGCTGCTCCCACTCCCCCCTCCCTTCTCTATAGCTTTCTTTCACTTTAGCCGCTTTGACCCTTGCATTCCCCCCTCCCTTCTCACCCAGCCCTTTGATGCTCTGCTCGATTACTTTCGCCGCTACAAACTTTCCACTCCCCCCTCCCTTCTCTATAGCTTTCTTTCACTTTAGCCGCTTTGACCCTTGCATTCCCCCCCTCCCTTCTCACCCAGCCCTTTGATGCTCTGCTCGATTACTTTCACTTTCGCCGCTACAAACTTTTCAAGCCTTTTACCGCCTTTGATTTTCTTTTATTTTGCTGAGCCTTGATTCAGACGCGCTTGTGATTTCAAGGGAAGTCTTACCCATCTTCAACTAACAGCATGCCGCCAAGCGTGAAGGATTATCGCTTGTACTTTCATTTCATATCATCTACAGCGCGTGTCCTCGTGTCCTCTAACGCATGTAAATAAATGTAAAGGCACGATCAGACAAACGGTAAGGATAATCGCTTGTGCTTCCATTCAACATTGTCTTCAGCAGTGTGTTTGTCAGCGCGCAGCAGATTTTCATGTTTCCTCGCTCATGACTATACGACACTTGCATGTTTCTCCATCTCTCCCTTCCTCCTATGTTGTCCTTAGTTAACTTTACATCACTCTCTGCTCCTTTGCCACACACTCATTTGTCCTCAGTGTATCACCTTCACGCTTTGCTTCCACTGATAGAATAACATAACATAGTATAGCATAACAAAACAAAGCATAGCATAACAAAACATAACAAAACATAGCATAACAAAAAATAGTATAGCATAAAAAACACAACAAAAAATAGCATAGCATAACAAAAAATATAAAAACAAAACATAGCATAGCATAACAAAACAAAGCATAGCATAGCATAACAAAACATAGCATAGCATAAGAAAAAATAGCACAGCATTACAAAACTCAACAACACATAGCATAACAAAACATAGCAAAACAAAGCAAAGCATTGCATACCAAAACACAACAAAACGTAGCATAGCATAACAAAGCATAGCATAGCATAACAAAGCATAGCATAGCAAAACAAAACATAGCATAGCATCACAAAACATAGCATAACAAAACATAGCATAACAAAGCATAGCATAACAAAACACAACAAAACAGCATAGCATAAAACATAGCATAGCATAACACAACATAGCATAACAAAATATAGCATAACATAACAAAACACAACAAAACGTAGCATAACTAAACCCAGACACAGGGCAAAATGCAAAGTACTGTGGTGGGGGAGGGAGGGGAGCGCGCACAAGCCCAAAGACGTGCAAGCCCGATCCATTCATCAGCTTTTGGATGTTATAAAATCCACATTAGTTTAATACACCATAACATAGCATAACATAACAAAACATAGCCTAGCCTAACATAAAATAACAGCATAACATAACAGAACATAGCCTAACATAACAAAACATACCATTACATAACATAATAAAACATAGCCTAGCGTTGCATACCATTGCATAGCATACCATAACTTAACAAAACATAACATAACATAACAAAACATAGCCTCGCCTAACATAACATAACAAATCATAACATAGCATAGCATAACATAACATAGCATAACATAACATAGTATAGCATAACAAAACAAAGCATAGCATAACAAAACATAACAAAACATAGCATAGCATCACAAAACATAGCATAGCATAACAAAACAAAGCCTAGCATAGCAAAACACAACCATTGCATAGCATACCATAACTTAACAAAACATAACATAACATAAAAACATAGCCTAGCCTAACATAACATAACAAATCATAACATAGTATAGCATAACAAAACATAGTATAGCATAACAAAACATAGCATAGCATCACAAAACATAGCCTAACAAAACAAAGCCTAGCATAGCAAAACACAACAAAACATAGCATAGCATAACAAAACAGTATACAATAAAAAAACACAACAAAAAATAGCATAACATAACAAAAGTATCAAAGCATAGCATAACAAAACAGCATAGCATAACAAAACATAGCATAGCATAAGAAAAAATAGCATAGCATAACAAAACTCAACACATAGCATAACAAAACAGCAAAACAAAGCAAAGCATTGCATAACAAAACACAACAAAACGTAGCGTAGCATAACAAAACATAGCATAGCATAACAAAACCTAGCATAGCAAAACAAAACAGCATAACAAAACACAACAAAACATAGCATAGCATCACAAAACATAGCATAACAAAACATAGCATAACAAAACAAAGCATAGCATAACAAAACACAACATAGCATAGCATAACAAAATATAGCAAAACATAGCATAACATAACAAATCACAACAAATCGTAGCATAACTAAACACAAAATAGCATAGCATAACAAAACAGAACAAAACAGCATTGCATAACAAAAAATGGCATAACAAAACAAAACATAGCATAGCATAACAAAGCATAACAAAACAAAACATAACACAGCATAACAAAACATTGCATAACAAAATACAACAAAACATAGCATAGCATAACTAAACAAAACATAGCATAGCATAAAACATAGCATAACAAAACAAAGCATAGCATAACAAAACATAACAAAACATAGCATAACAAAAAATAGTATAGCATAAAAAACACAACAAAAAATAGCATAGCATAACAAAAAATATAAAAACAAAACATAGCATAGCATAACAAAACAAAGCATAGCATAGCATAACAAAACATAGCATAGCATAAGAAAAAATAGCACAGCATTACAAAACTCAACAACACATAGCATAACAAAACATAGCAAAACAAAGCAAAGCATTGCATACCAAAACACAACAAAACGTAGCATAGCATAACAAAGCATAGCATAGCATAACAAAGCATAGCATAGCAAAACAAAACATAGCATAGCATCACAAAACATAGCATAACAAAACATAGCATAACAAAGCATAGCATAACAAAACACAACAAAACAGCATAGCATAAAACATAGCATAGCATAACACAACATAGCATAACAAAATATAGCATAACATAACAAAACACAACAAAACGTAGCATAACTAAACCCAGACACAGGGCAAAATGCAAAGTACTGTGGTGGGGGAGGGAGGGGAGCGCGCACAAGCCCAAAGACGTGCAAGCCCGATCCATTCATCAGCTTTTGGATGTTATAAAATCCACATTAGTTTAATACACCATAACATAGCATAACATAACAAAACATAGCCTAGCCTAACATAAAATAACAGCATAACATAACAGAACATAGCCTAACATAACAAAACATACCATTACATAACATAATAAAACATAGCCTAGCGTTGCATACCATTGCATAGCATACCATAACTTAACAAAACATAACATAACATAACAAAACATAGCCTCGCCTAACATAACATAACATAACAAATCATAACATAGCATAGCATAACATAACATAGCATAACATAACATAGTATAGCATAACAAAACAAAGCATAGCATAACAAAACATAACAAAACATAGCATAGCATCACAAAACATAGCATAGCATAACAAACTAAAGCCTAGCATAGCAAAACACAACCATTGCATAGCATACCATAACTTAACAAAACATAACATAACATAAAAAACATAGCCTAGCCTAACATAACATAACATAACAAATCATAACATAGTATAGCATAACAAAACATAGTATAGCATAACAAAACATAGCATAGCATCACAAAACATAGCCTAACAAAACAAAGCCTAGCATAGCAAAACACAACAAAACATAGCATAGCATAACAAAACAGTATACAATAAAAAAACACAACAAAAAATAGCATAACATAACAAAAGTATCAAAGCATAGCATAACAAAACAGCATAGCATAACAAAACATAGCATAGCATAAGAAAAAATAGCATAGCATAACAAAACTCAACACATAGCATAACAAAACAGCAAAACAAAGCAAAGCATTGCATAACAAAACACAACAAAACGTAGCGTAGCATAACAAAACATAGCATAGCATAACAAAACCTAGCATAGCAAAACAAAACAGCATAACAAAACACAACAAAACATAGCATAGCATCACAAAACATAGCATAACAAAACATAGCATAACAAAACAAAGCATAGCATAACAAAACACAACATAGCATAGCATAACAAAATATAGCAAAACATAGCATAACATAACAAATCACAACAAATCGTAGCATAACTAAACACAAAATAGCATAGCATAACAAAACAGAACAAAACAGCATTGCATAACAAAAAATGGCATAACAAAACAAAACATAGCATAGCATAACAAAGCATAACAAAACAAAACATAACACAGCATAACAAAACATTGCATAACAAAATACAACAAAACATAGCATAGCATAACTAAACAAAACATAGCATAGCATAAAACATAGCATAACAAAACAAAACATAGCATAACAACGCATAGCATAACAAAGCATAGCATAGCATAGCAAAACAAAACATAGCATAACAAAACACAACAAAACATAGCATAGCATCACAAAACATAGCATAGCATACCAAAACATAGCATAACAAAACAAAGCATAGCATAACAAAACACAACAAAACGGCATAGCATAACAAAACATAGCATAGCATAACATAACAAAACACAACATAGCATAACAAAATATAGCATAACAAAACATAGCATAACATAACAAAACAAAACGTAGCATAACTAAACACAAATAGCATAGCATAGCATAACAAAATATTGCATAACAAAACAATACATAGCATAGCATAACAAAGCATAGCATAACAAAACATAACATAGCATAACAAAACATAGCATAGCATAACAAAAAACAACAAAACATAGCATAGCATAACTAAACAAAACACAGCATAGCATAAAAAACATAGAATAGCATATCAAAACAAAACATAGCATAACAAAGCATAGCATAGCATAACAAAGCATAGCATAGCATAACAAAACATAGCATAGCATAACAAAGCATAGCATAGCAAAACACAACAAAGCATAGCATAACAAAAAACAACAAAACATAGCATCGCAAAACATACCATAGCATAACAAAACATAGCATAGCATAGCAAAACCTAGCATAGCATAACAAAACACAACAAAACCTAGCATAGCATAATAAAACACAACAAAACATAGCATAGCATAACTAAACCAAACATAGCATAGCATAAAAACATGGAATAGCATAGCATATCAAAACATAGCATAAAAAAGCATAGCATAGCATAACAAAACATAGCATAGCATAACACAACACAACATAGCATAGCTCAACACAACAAATCACAGCATAGCATAACAAAACACAACAAAACATAGCATAGCAAAACAAAACATAGTATAACAAAGCATAGCATAGCATAACAAAACACAACAAAACATAGCATAGCATCACAAAACATAGCATAGCATAACAAAACACAACATAGCATAGGATAACAAAAAATAACATAACAAAACATAGCGTAACAAAGCATAGCATAACAAAACACAACAAAACGTAGCATAGCATAACTAAACAAAACATAGCATAGCATAACAAAACATAGCATAACGACGCATAGCATAACAAAACATAGCATAACAAAACATAGCATAAGAAAACATAGCATAGCATAACAAAGCATAGCATAACAAAACACAACATAGCATAGCATAGCATAACAGAACAAAACATAGCAAAGCATAGCATAGCAAAACAAAACATAACATAACAAAGCATAGCATAATAAAACACAACAAAACATAGCATAGCATAACAAAACATAGCATAGCATAACAAAACATAGCATAGCCTAACAAAACATAGCATAGCCTAACAAAACAACACATAGCATATCAAAACACAACAAAACATAGCATAACAAAACAAAACATAGCATAACAAAACAAACATAGCATAACAAAACAAAGCATAGCATAACAAAACATAGCATAGTATACACAAAACATAGCATAGCATAACAAAACATAGCATAGCATAGCATAACATAACATAAGAAAACATAGCATTAAGTTTGATAAACTCATAGTAGCGGGCTAGCTAGCTTTAACGGGCAGTGAGTGTAAGCAACTCCGTAAACCCAGAAGCAGTCACTCGGTCACCTTTGCTCTTGTATTGCAGTGGCTTCGTTTATTAAACAGTGCCCATATTTATACTGTTAGCACTTTACTTGTGCAAATTTCAGGGCTCACAAAACTTTGATGAATCGAAATTCACAACAGAGGCTGTTAAGTTCGTGCTATATAGAACCCTAAGGATAAATAAAAAACATTGCCATTTACAATGTGAATAGCTCCAACAAACACAAGACCTTTTTCAAAGTACAAAACATTGCCATTTACAATACCAATAGCTCCAGCTCCAACAAATGCGAGACCTATTGCATTTCCAATGCTTGTTTTTTAATGCCACCTCACTCTCAAGCACGGGAATTAAACAGAGAAAATGTAATAAAAACCTACAGGAGAAATACTTTAGCCTATAACCATTGCTAACACCAACTGAGAGGGGTCAGGTAGCCAACGAACTGGCCTCTAAAACTAGTGTACCCATCTTTTCTACATGCAAAATCAGGAGTTTAAATCCCAACTACATAAAAGTAACACTCCCCTTCGCAGCACATTTTTTTTGGCTAATAGAAGGTGCATAAATGCACATTTTTAAAAATATATTTTTACTGGTTTCACTGTTACACAACAATAAACCAGCATTCAAAGTTAACAACATTACAGTATTGACTTTCATCTTAGTCCAACCTCCGTCGCCATAGATGAGCCATGCCCCCCCCCTATTGTTGATCATATACATAAACACCCTTTGCCTGTATCTGTGGAATTACCAGAAAACACCTCAACTCCGCTATCGCCATGTCTCCCCTAGCCTACTAACTACCTTTCCAGTGCAGCCGATTCTTCCTTATCCATTTTGTCATCCCCAGTCGCTATGTCTGTGTGTTGTGTACTACCTACGGTCGTTGGTTCAGGCTGACTTTCTGGATGCCCTACGGGTCTCGGGGTCTGTGTTTTCGGCCCACCCGGTGTCTCTCTGTGCCGTGGCTGATTGTTCCTGCATGTGATTTGCCTGTCTCTTGGGTGGTTTCATCCATTCGTCTGCGTTGTTTGGTTTTGTCCTGCTTCTTGGGCATCTCCTTTTTGTCAGTGGTTTCTTGTGAGTTTCCATGAAGCAGCTTGGCTTGGGTATGTGCTCACTTCGTAACTCTGGTGACGAGGAAGACATACGAGGAGGTAATGCCCCGGTTACTTACCGGTAATCTTCATTACTCTGAGTATAGTCTTCCTCGCCACGAGTTCCCATCCCTCCCTCCTTATGGTGCTATCGGCTTCATGTTTATGCTTGGTAGTTCTCAGGCTGGGGGTTGGGCCGGCCCTCCTCTTATAGAGGTCAAGGGTGATATGGGTCGGCCATGTTGGGAAGGGATGGGAGGCTAACTTTTGCTTTGGAGGGTTCTGGAGTGGAGCTGAAGCTCACTTCGTAACTCATGTGGCGAGGAAGACTATACTCAGAGTAATGAAGATTACCAGTAAGTAACCGGGGCATTACACCCCTTTCCTACGACACTCTAGCGGTCACTAAAACCTCTCTCCCGGAGTCCTTGACGATCATGTAAACTCCATATTTTTTCAAAACAATGTACTAGAACTCCCCAAACAAAACGTGACTGACACTGCTGCTCTACATGCGCCTGAAGTTTATTTTAAAAAGCATAGACGTTTTCTAGGATAAATAAACAAACTTCTCTGCCAATCATCCGAGTCTCTCATTGACAGTTCCAAATAACTTCTTATTTCAGTAACAGTTCTTTTGTTCAGTAAGCATTTATGAAATGCTGGAACTTTATTAAAATGTGAAAACGGAGTCAGACTGCTGGTTGTATTTAGTATTATGTAACCAAGGGTGACCGGATTTGGATCACAAAGCACTGTCACCAGAACGGGTAACCAAGAGTATGAATGCTTGGGGTGACAGGCGGACAACGCCACCCCTCCGGAACGGGGATGAGGGTGAGGGTGGGGGGGGGTTTGTTGGAAGCGTACAAAGCCGCGAGCTACACTATGTGGGCTCTACCAAGATTAAAGAAGTATTCATTTGTAATAGTGAAAACGCGTGTCCAAACCTGCACGGCAAGTCCAAACTTGCAAAGCGACACGGAAGAACGCGCACAACAAGGCCGGCTAAGCCAATCAGCGCTTTCGAAAGTAGCTAAGCAGGTTACTGTTTAGCATCTCTTGGTGCGGACAACTGCGTGGCGTTGATACGAGCAGGCTCAATCGATGCTTACGAGGGGTAAGGAGCAGGCGTAGCTGTCTAGGAACCAGACATTCTGTTCTGCGAACTGGATGGCGGAGCAGCGAATTTAACGCAAGATATTCACAAAGTGACTATGAAGAGTTCACATTTAACCGTAGAAACAGAAGTGCTCCAGAATTAATTACAGCAACCATACAAAGGAATAGAAAAGGGTTTTTTTGCGGTAAAGAGCTCTTACTTTAGCTTGTGCATTGCATTCGATGACATCTGAAGTAATGGTTAGTCATGAACGGAAAGCCACGGAAGTCCGGTCTTTTGTTTCGGACACGTATTTACCAAAGCTCTTGGAGGGTGTTGGACTCATGCGGCTGCAGAATGTGTTATGTGACGTGGTTCTGGAAGCTGGTGGAATCCCTTTCCCTCCACACAAAGTTATCCTGGCATCAGCAAGCAACTACTGCAAAATAATATTTACTGGAAATGAAGCAAACGCCGAGACCCCCGAACATATCCAGTTAAAAGATGCGAGCGCCAAGGGGATGCGAACTGTTTTGAATTTCATCTACTCTAACAAGCTGGATATTTCTATTGACAATGTTCAAGACACGCTTAAAGCAGCAGAAACCTTACTGGTGCGAGAAGTAATAAAATTGTGTTTTACATTCTTAGAAGAGTCCCTCGAAGAAAATAGCTGTATGGCGGTTATCAATATTGTCAAAAGGCATGGACCTGAAGAACTAAGGCAGAAAGCAATGAGTAAACTCGGGCAGCACTACCGGGAAATCTTGAAAGATGATCGACAGCTCAAAGAGCTAGACAGAGAGACCCTGGCTGAGATACTGGACAGGAAGGAGATCCAGGAATACAGCGAGCTTGAGCTCTTCACGCTCACCAAGACTTGGTTACTGCATGACTCCGCAAGACTTAAGGATGCAGAAGACTTACTCAAAAGAATTAGGTTCCCACTGATCCCCCTGGAGGACCTCCAACAATCGGTGCAAGAAGTACCCTTCATGAAAATGGATGCCAGCTGCTTCAAATACCTCCAGGAGGCACTGAGCTACCACTCCCAGCTCTATGCTCAGCCCATCCTACAATCAGAAAACACCTCTATCCGCTCGAATTCTGAAAGAGTATTGGTCCTCGGTGGCAGAACGACCGAAAACAAAGTCTGTGGAGACATCTGGTTAGGAAATGAGGCATTCAGCGGTTGGGAAAAAGTTGGGGAGCTTTGCAAGCCAGTGTACAATCACTGCGTAGCAGTAATCAACGATTTTCTCTATGTTATTGGAGGTCAATCACTCTTTGATCCATCTGGAAAGCGGCCTTCAAATGAGGTAAGATAGTGTTTAAAAAAAATTAACAGTTTTTAAAAGACACCTGGTTTGTTAGGTCTCGCGAGCCAAAGGCTCGAAGAGACATTTTGTATGTGGGATTTTCAAAGTGCTACCCACAGTTTTGGCTGGCCTAAACCTTGAGTGCCCGATCACATGCACGTGCACAGCTGCTCCCACTCCCCCCTCCCTTCTCTATAGCTTTCTTTCACTTTAGCCGCTTTGACCCTTGCATTCCCCCCTCCCTTCTCACCCAGCCCTTTGATGCTCTGCTCGATTACTTTCGCCGCTACAAACTTTCCACTCCCCCCTCCCTTCTCTATAGCTTTCTTTCACTTTAGCCGCTTTGACCCTTGCATTCCCCCCCTCCCTTCTCACCCAGCCCTTTGATGCTCTGCTCGATTACTTTCACTTTCGCCGCTACAAACTTTTCAAGCCTTTTACCGCCTTTGATTTTCTTTTATTTTGCTGAGCCTTGATTCATACGCGCTTGTGATTTCAAGGGAAGTCTTACCCACCTTCAACTAACAGCATGCCGCCAAGCGTGAAGGATTATTGCTTGTACTTTCATTTCATATCATCTACAGCGCATGTCCTCTAACGCATGTAAATAAATGTAAAGGCACGATCAGACAAACGGTAAGGATAATCGCTTGTGCTTGTGGAGGTGTCAACTGGAAAGTTTGAAATATCCATCAGCCTAGCAGACATATCAAGCATTGACAGGAACCATCGTCAAGGCGGTCCCAGCCAATGCATTGTAAGTTTGCCAGATGTCTCCGTCAAACATGATGGTGCCATCTGGCAAAGTTACAATCTTTTTTATATTCAAAAAGAAAATGCCAAAGCAGTATTTTCTTTTTCAAAAAGAAAAAAAATGCCCCCTCACCAAAATAGTTTCCTCCCGAAGCGAGGGGGCTATTGAGCACATTTTAGTGCCCCTTACTGCCACATTTTTCTTGGCGGTGATGGGCAATAAAAAACGGCTGCATGTCCGCCCATCTAAATTAGGAGTGTGGATATATAGCCAATTCTCAGACTGCTCTTACTAAGCAAGATTTAAATCGGGCGGGCAGGCTATAGTCTTCGTTGGAGGGAAGTCTGTTGACACTGAGACGGAGTTCCTTCTCTGCCAAGATCTAAATCAGGCTATATGTTAGGAACTCCTTATGTTTGCTTTGTTCACCCTAAGTTGGCAGGGTATGCCCAGACGTGGGTCCCTTGCTCACTTTGCCACTGGATTCAAGCTAGCCTGGCTGATGAAGGGTGTTACCCAGAAACCGTTCTCAGGATGCTTGTTTCAGGTTCAGGGAAGACCTGGCTTGGCAGTTCGGGCTGGACTGTTCCCCATGAGGCACATGGTCAAGACTGATCTTGTAAGGCGCTCTGATACCAGCAAGGGTCTTGTTCGCGCTATATAAAACCCTAAAAATAAATAAATAAATATATCTGGGTCTGAACTAAGGTGGCGAAGTGAGCTAAAGAATGATGATGGATTCAACCCAGGTCTGTGACTGGGGGTGAGTGTCTGAAAAGTCTCAGCGCTCCGTCATCATCTCCTTGTGTTTGCTTAATACGTTAGGATCCTCAGACTGATTTGTGGGAGCAGTGTAAGTGCATCGAAAAGAATATAGTATGAATAATGAGTGGCCTCAAATTAATTCGGAAAAGCTCCTCCCTTCATATAAATACTAACATTTTGATATGTTTATATTTGTTAGTAAATAATACATAATATTTTATCATTGTGTATTTGATAAATGCTCGTTTCTGTAGTTTAGTTTTTTTGTTTAGTTTATTGAATCAAGTGTTCAGTCTTTAAAAACCATTACATATTACTGTCAAAGGAGCGGTCTACTGATTTGGTTAATTGAGGATTTTCCACAGAAGAGGTTTGGTTAGTTGAAGCACGGTTCTCTTTGACTTGTCTGTCAAAAGAGCGGTCTATCATTTCAGTTGATTGGAAATTCCAATGCGCAGAACTGCTGACATTGTGCGTTCTCTTCAGTGGTGAATAGATCTAACCAAGGTTCTCCCCACTGCTGAAAGAGAACTTGCAACACCTTGAGTAAAGACACCATTCGTGATCCATCATGCACCGGTGGCTGAGTTTGTCCGCCCTGGCGGTCAGGGAACCCGCCAGGTGTTGAACCACCAGGGACATGCCCTGATGTTCCAGCCACTTCCAGAGACAAAGTGCCTCCTGACATAGGGTCCATGACCCCACCCCGCCCTGTTTGTTGCAATACCACCTGGCGGTGGCGTTGTCTGTGAACACCTGCACTACTCTTCCTTCGACAGAGGAAGGAATGCCTTCAGTGCAAGGCGAATGGCCCGGAGCTTCAGAAGGTTGATGTGAAGCCTGGACTCCGCCGGAGACCAGAGGCCTCTGATCTACACCTCCTCCATCTGGCCGATCCACCCAGCAGGGATGCATCTGTCACCACTGTGAACTCTGGTTGGGGAAGGGAGAGGGATCTGCTTTCTTGGGTACCAGGAAGTAGGGCGAATAACAACCACGACCTACTTCTGGCACAGGGACTCGCTCGATGGCTCCCTTGGCCAAGAGAGACGTAGCTTCCTGACGGAGAAGGGCCAAGTGATCCTCCAACATGTGATGGAAGGCAGGTGGCATGGAGGATGAGGCAGTCTCGAAGGGGAGGGAGTGGCCCCTTTGGACTATCTGCAAATCCCACCTGTCTGACGTAATTTTAAGCCAGTGGGGGAGGTGATGGCTAATTCTGCCGCCCACTGGCAAGTGGTGGCCCTGAAAAGTTGGACTAGGAGGGCTTGGAGGCTGCTGCAGAAGGGGCGCTGGTGGACTGGCACTCCCACGACGCTGGGTCCCACGTCCCCGGCCGTGCAGAGGCTGGACAGCTTGCACAGGCCTCTTTAGGTTCTGGGCGAAAAATGGCGGGGCACCCCTTCCAAAGCCACAAAAGGGGCGAAAAGCAGACTGCGCAGGGCGAGAGGTGGTAGCAAGGCACAAGGATCTGGCCGTAGCCCTGGAATCCTTAAAGCGCTCGAGCGCGTTGTCCGCTTTGTCACCAAACAAGCGACGGTCATCAAAAGGCATGTCCAAAGAGTTGATTGGACATTACCCGAAAATCCAGTAGACCTCAGCCAGGCGTAGCGTCTCCGGGCTACTGTTGTTGAAATCGTCCTGCCTAGCGAGCCAGTGGTGTCACAGTTCACATCGTATGGCAAACTTCACTGCGTCTTTATCCTCAGCAACTGCACGGGAGAGCACGGCCTGGGCCTCCTCCGGGGACTGTGGCAGCACCTGCGCGACCGTGTCCCACACAGAATGGGAGTAATGGCCCAAGAGACATGCGGTGTTCACTGACCGCAGTCCTAAGCTGGCGGAAGAAAACATCTTTTTCCCCCAAGATGGTCCAGCTTCTTGGATTACCTATCAGGTGGAGCAGTAGGGAATGCACCCTTGGAAGTCGAAGCTTGGACCACCAAGCTCTCGGGGTAGGGTGTTGGGAGAGGAAAATGGGGTCGCCTGGGGCCGGGTGGTGGTGTCGGGCAATCATCCTATCCACAGGAGCCCCTGTGCTGGGCTTGGACCAAGTGCCCAGAAGGATGTCCGCGAGGGCCTCATTGAATGGCAGCAGGAGCTCCGAAGAGGCCGCTGCCGGTTGAAGCACCTCGGTAAGGAGGATAGTCCAGACCGCCACCATAGGAAGCTCAAGGTTCAAGGCCTCAGCTGCCCTACGTAACACTACAGCGTAAGACGCTCACTGCCCCGTAGCCACGGTAGGGGGAGAAAGCATGCCAAGGTCTGGAGAAGTGTCCAGACCACTGGCCTCACCCAACTCCACTCTCCAGTCCGGTTCTTCCAACTGATCTGCCAGGGGGTCCACAGACCCCTCCCAATCCTCCTCACCCTCCTCTGGTAGCCACTCAGGGAGATAGAGAACAGAGGTACAAAAGTACCAGTCGGCGCCGGTACCGACGCCGGTCAACACCGGTCCGGCTCTGTGTCCATGACGAGGGGGAGGCTGGGCTCGACGTCAGTTGGGGACACATCCAGCATCGGAGGGGGCGGAGGTGTCACTGATGGATACAGTGCCGGAGTAGGTGTTGTAAGTTCGACAGGCGCAGATCCTGATCCAGGTCTGGATCTCTGGGGGCCCTGCGGTGCTAGGGCTGAAGCTGCCGGCATCAAAAGTCTAGAAGCCCCAGCTGAGTCCGCGGCGCCCGAAGGTGCGCTGGTGGAGTTGGGATGCCCAAAGATTGAGTGGAGAGCTTCGTAAAAACTACAAAGCCGGAAGGGGAGGAGGCTCGGAGTCGACCCAACATCCCCCGCGGGCGGAGCCGGACGACTAGCCTTCCGCATCCTGCGTCGCCTCAGCTAACGGACGGGGAGAACGCGAAGAGCGACGGTGCTTCTTCTCCTTCTTTTTGTGCTTAGACTTACCAGAAGACAATTACTACGACAAGGAGTGGTGGTGATGGCTTCGCGACCGTTCCCGCGACCTCCCTCTCGACTGGGACGGCGAGCGGTGCGGAGCCAACTGCCTGGCCTCCAGAAGCTTTTGGGATAGCTCCCGCGAAGACTTCGGGGCCATGGCTTGACAGTCGGAGCACGACTTCGGGTCGTGGTTGCGCTCTAGACACCAGAGGCACACTAGATATGGGTCAGTCACCAACTTCGGCCTGTGGCAGGAGCCACAAGGCTTGAATCCGGTTCGCCGATGTGACATCCCTGTGTACCAGGAGTCGAACGACTCGAAAAAGATGTTGACAAAAGTCGAAAAAAGACAGTCAAAAAGTGACTAGAGGTACCTCTCGCTTCAGATCTGCTCAGGCTGGCGCAGAAAAAGAAAGAACTAACGCCAGCGTGCAGGGGCGGCTTCTAAATAGATACCGGGACGTCATTCTGGAGATCACAACGCCAATGACGAACGGGGAGTCGACCGACGCCACCTACCGACGCGCAGGGGTACTGCTAAAGAAAAATTCTCCGGATCCAGTCCAACGCCTGTAGGTAATTCTAAGATAAGGAATCCATACTTAATAGTCTCTTTCAGATTATGGACTTGCTGCTTGTGCTCTTACTTCTATCAAATATCCGTCAAGATTGATGTCAGAATTTGCGGGTTTTCGCCTATCGTTAAACAATGGCAGTTGACTTGCTGCATGTAATTATATTGTTGGGCTCTCATGATCAGATCGATGAGTGTCTAACTTTTTGTCTAGCCATAATATTTAGAAGATCCACTCAGAGGTCGTGTTTGTCCGCTTGGTGGGATATTGCTAACAAGATTGAGTCCAGTGTCGATAATAAAACACCCCATGTACTGAAAGGAACTCTATCACCAGCATCTTTGAGTGCATACTTTATTTTGGGGCAGGGTTCGCTATTTGGTGCTAAATATTGGTCCTCTAGCAAGAACAAATTATTTTCACTTTCCCTTGATTTTTTTTAACATGGATATACTCTTATTGATTGGTGTCTTTTTATCTTTAGTAAAGATGCCTCCTGCCTCGCTCA
The DNA here is from genome assembly GCF_964204655.1 of Triturus cristatus. Lineage (NCBI taxonomy): Eukaryota > Metazoa > Chordata > Amphibia > Caudata > Salamandridae > Triturus > Triturus cristatus. The sequence goes on from NC_140580.1 coordinate 995,572,779, forward strand.
CATCTGGCCCTGTTGTTTTAGTATGCAAGATTGTTTCAGCCACTCCGTGCGAAGTTACAGAGGAAGTGCGTTGATAATCAAGCCTTTGTGTATACATATTATGTGAAGGAGTTGTAGTTTCTAATAATTCTATTAATGGTAGTTCCAGAGCTACCCCCTGTCCTCGAGGACTTAATAGCTCCTCTTGCTGAACTGATTCGGCTCTTTGTTCCTGCTCTACCCAGCAACTGAGATTTAAGCAAAAAGGGGAGTTGCATGAAATTTGATTGTAGACTTCAGCTTTTCTTATGAGTTTATTTGTTATAACTGGGATTTTCTGGACTGTCTCATCTACTGAGTCCAGGTGATCTACTTGGTTTTGTCCAATCTTTCTGAAAGAGTTGGCACGTTCTTGTTGTTGGCCTACTACAGTTTCATGGTCAGGTTGCAAGAGCGGTGCAAGTTCTCCTTGGGTTGATGTTGCTATCTGAGGTCAGAAACTGATGTTATTTGTACTTTCTTTTTTTGGATTAACTAGTCCTTTTGTTGTTAAGAAATCTGTTATCTTGTACTCCTCTTTCCTTTTATTTTCGTCCGTCCTTGCTTTTTTCACGGGAGCGTCTTGTTAGGGGATTTCTTCTCATTCGTATCATCCAGATGTATCACTGATCCGGAGGCAGACTCTCGCTTGAGGAAGTCTTGCCTTGATCTCTTGCTTTGTCGCTTTTTCCCCTGACCCTGCGCCGCTCCATTTTTTCCTGAACGCACCGTGGCCCCTTTCACTCGAATTATCGCTGAAGTTCCCAGTGAGCACTCTGTATTTTTCTTGGGCCTTAGTGGGCCTTTGATTATGCTTTTCTTTTCTAAATGTGAGGCGAGGCCTCACTCCTTGGTTCTCTTGATTGGTTACTCTTGGGGCTGATGCCTTCTTGTTCTTCCTGATCTTCTTGTTCCTGCCTCAGCCTGTTCCTTGTTTATCTTGGGTCCGGTTAAGAGGGAGAGGTCCCCAAGGCAAGAGTGTGCTGAACTTGCAGAGAACTATCCAGGAACTTCAAGTGCTTAAAGGGGCGTGGGACCAGAAATCAGAACTCTAGACTGCAGGGTGAGCGGTGGCCTCCGCATGCCGCACCCAGCACTAGCTGGGCCACTTCTGCGGGAAGGATTGGGGCACGCACTTGGCAGCAGCCGACCATGGCAGCCACACTTGCCCTCTACCCACTGGTGCAGCTGACCTTTGCTCTTGGCTTGACTCGCTGAAAGAGAGGCTGAAGAACTACGCGCAGTGGCCGTGGGTGACCGACTGCGGGAGTGGGTAGCCGCGGGTGCAGGGCCAAGATAGTCTGACCAGTTGATTACCCAAAGGGGGCAGCAGCATCTGCACAGCAACTACCGGTCGGCAGCCGGTAGGAGGCGGCAGGGCTGCGTGGGTAAAAAGAAGCTGAAAGACCGCTCACCGCAGGAGAGCAGGGAGCAGGAGGAGCATGCAACAAGGCTCACAAGCAACCATGCTGCGACAGCTGTCACCCACCTTCACCACGTCGCACCACTGCCTCCACTCGCCTGTCATGGATACCTCAGCTGCCCCGCTCACTCCACCGTAACCGCGGTGTTCAACCCTCGCACCACCAGCCTGCCCAGGGAGAGAGAGAGACTGCGCTTCGCTTTCCGCTTCGCTTCCACTTCCGGATCTGCAAGTTTGTTTCTGTATTTTTGGTGTATTGTTTTGCATTTCAAGTCATTGAAAATGATTAGGCTGGGGTGCCCGGCTTTCAGTAGTGACTCAAAGGGGATTCCCAGTTTCCAGTAAACAATCCCAGGTTCCAGTAATGAGTAAGGGGGGTCCACAGAAGTCAGCAGTTTAAGAACCTCTGACTTAGATCTCTGCAGCAGGTGCCTTAATCATCTGTGTATAATCTGGTTAACAGGTTTGAATAATCATTAAATATCCTAGTGGATTAATGAATCTGCTGCAAAGCAGACATGTAACCTGCATGGTGAAATCATAGTTATACAGTGCTGTTGATATTGGCATAGCTTAATCTGTAGATCTCAAGTTGATTTTCAGGTCAGTAGTTTTGTGATTTGTGTTCTTGCTGCAAATATCTGCTTTTAAAAAGCAAAGGATATGTTTGCACAACCTGTAGCTCACATATGAATCTGAATAACATAGCACAGGGGACTTCAACATTGTTTACAAGATCCTTGTACAAGCTGAAGGTAGATGTTGGAATCCAGGCAAAGATGTCTCAATGGTTGATTGTTCAAAGGTGGATGAAATGAGTGCCACTGGGTTGGGTAGTAATTATCATTGCTCTTCAGCCCTTTCTAAGGTCTACAAATAACTGGGAATCCCATTACTCAATTTACTTGTATTCAAATTACTGATCTCAGAAGGACTAAAGGCCTAGCTAGCCATTCAAGGTGTCAAACATATGAACTACCTAATATTCCACTTTGAACACTGAAAGTCCATCTTTCTCTTCTTTTACTAATCACTGTCATTTTGTAGGGAAATCAAGAGGCTAAAATCTGGAAAAAAGAGCTGAGATATTGGCAATCTGATTCAGCACTCTAAGTGTGGTCACACTTGTCTCCATGTGGATGTGGATGAATGGCATCCAATTATAAAACTGCAATCCTAATTTTGTACACCATATTTAGGAAGGGCAAAGAATCAGTCGACTTTATGATGGAAAGAACATTAGGAAGGCAGTCATCAGCTACATACCGTCCCTGCAGAAGAGGAAAGTACTGCTTGGTGGTGAAATCCACAATGCTGTGATACTACCACTGGTAAACAGTCAGCTAGTGTAGGCAGCATAGGGTGCAAGGATTATCATAGCTACTGGTAAAATAGAATTTTCCTGCTTAATTGCCATCCTGTAGTCCAATAAAAAGCAATTGTTGAACCTTTTCATGTAATCTGGACCACATGGTGCTGATGTCCTTCATCGGTCTGACATCACCTTAAGAAAGCGCCAGCCCTGGGCATTACATCATATGACATTTAAAGGACTAAACACACTTATAGAAAATGATAGAAATTACAACCTGAATTAAGATATCTAAGCTGGTCTGAACATTGAACTAATGATCTTCTGTAAAGCGAAATATGGGTCATCTATGGCCACTAACTACTTAGGAAGTAACGGATGAGTGGTTGTGCTGAAGAAGCCCAATTCATGATCCTGAAATCCGAGGTTATACATGTGTGTGTGTGTGTGTGTGTGTATATATATATATATATATATATTTTTTTTTTGCTTCTGCTCATTTTGCTTTTGATGTTATTCATAGAGCTGCTTGACATGCAGGAAGGAACAAGTTACTTACCTTTTGCAACGCCTTATCTTGTAGAGACAGGATCTAGGTGCAGATTCCTTAACTTAGAATTCTCCCCAGATGCCTGGCTGGATCCATAATGTTTTTACAGTAGTACCTCTGAGCGTCTGTGAGGGCATAGAACAACTCCGTAGCTACGTCGTTGACCGGATGTGATGTCGATGAAGTCCATTTAAGCATTCTCCTGATGCACAGACTTCAGTTTCTTCTGTGGCTACTTTGCGCATAAAAATGCAGCGCCATGCATAGAAACTGCCTGTGGAAACAGTGTGCCAGAAAAGAGACACCTTTCTGTAAAACAATAACAAAGTCCCAACAAAAAGGCATTGGAAGGGCATGAAAGGGATCTTGTAGACAAGCTGTTCGCAGAACGGGGTGGATGGGAGGGTTGGTAAGGAATCTGCAGCTACATCCTGTCTACCAGATAAGGTGCTACCAAAGGTAAGTAAAAAACAACTTATTTCTGTACTCTGTAGTTCTCTAGTTTTGATATCTTTTATAGATTTCTCAGGGCGGAATATTGTTGCTTTAAGACATCCCTGTCGCCTCAATACCGCTGGCCCCGCCATTTGCCTAAAGGCAGTAGAAAAAATGTCAAGTGCCACATCAATAATCTCTGGAGAGGCTCTCTCTCCTTCTAATTGAATGTCTTTTGCATCCTTTTTATCCTCGGGAAGATGCTCCAGCAAGGGGGGAGATGTTGGACCACATTTGCTGGTCATATCTCTCGAGGATAGCCATAGTGTTTGAAGCCCTATTGGTGGTAGCTGCCAGCGCAGAGAATCTTTTGCCAATGTTATCCAACCTACACCCTTCCTTGTCTGATGGGAAAGCACACAGAGATGCAGGTTTCTTGGATCTTCTTTGGGCAGCCTGTATAATAACGGAGTCAGGGCGGGTATGACCAATGAGGCACGCAGGAGAATGTTCAGGTGCCCTGTATTTATTATCCAATTTCGGCATAACAGCAGGAACAGAGGCTAGCGTCTTCATTAGCTTCAGGCCTTCCTGCCACAGGTGATCCGCTATGGGAATGGCTCAGGTGGAGCGCTGTGTAGTAGGCTTGAAATCGTATAAAGAGCACTCCGTCCGCTTGACGGGCATAGGTAGATCAAAATGCTTTGAAGCTCTCTCGAAGAGATCATGAAAACTGCCTATATCAGCAGGTGGAGAATCGGTCATTGGCAGAGTAGGAGAAGGTGGTGTGTGCACCACATGTCGTCCCATTCATCCCGGACATCCGGGTCCAACTGTAGCTCTTCCTCTTCTAGCTGCTGGTCACCACTGTCATGTGCCTGCATAGGAATTTCCAAAGGCAGTAGAGTTTTGTGCTTTGGTAGTGCAGCCGTGGCTTGCAGAGCTGGAATGACGATAGGTACTGCCTGTGTAGGAGGTGGCTGTTGACTGGCGTTAGCCTCAGGAAAACACTTGTAGTAATCACTGAGCATCAAACGTGGATCAGTGACCAGCAAAATAGGGATGTTGATAGAAGGCTCCAGCTGACCCTTATCTTCCTGTTCCTTATATGGATAATGTTCCTGAATTGTGTCCAAGCGTTGAACGCTGGGACGTCATGTGTCAGAGAAGCAATATTCGCCCTCTAGATATGTAGAAGGATCATCCAGCACCTCCTTGTCCTCAGATTTCTGGCACTTAACTCTGAGCTGTGAGGGGCTAATGCAGGACCATAAGGACCCTCATCCACTGATTCCTGGAAGTCCGGGAGATGAATAAGGGGCAGTGTAGAGATCTTAGAGAAGTCCTATAAAAGAGATGGGATCACCTTTGAAATAGTCATGTATTTTCCCTTCGTCGACGTGCTCATCGAAAGGGATTGTAGGTGCTACCGTTGATGGTAGAATTGACTGCGTTGTCAGGGTGGAAATGTTCTTTGACGGTGTGGTGCTGAGCAGGACCGCCGATTGTGAAGCTCTTGTATGGTGTAACAGCTGCTGCCGACGATTACACCACCACTTCCGTCTTGGATGATGCTACGGCCGTCGTCATCGTGAATGTCATTGTCGTAGAAGTCACCGAAGAGCCCGTCGGCGGCGTGCCTGATCCGGTGGAGACAGAGGTAGCAGGCAGTGTGTGTCTTGTCAACGATGTCGCAGATGGGCAAATTTATTCTGAGGAAGCTTCTTTGAAAGGCGCATGCGGAGCAGATGGAGGCTTAGAGCCAGCTTTTTGTTGTGCTTGAGAAGGCACAGGCTGCTCTATTTTTTTAGCCCTCTTCACTTCAGATCTTTCTTTACTCTGAGATCTGAATTTTTTAGGATCTCTTTGGGAAAAAGCAGAACCCTCTTCCTTTCTTTTCTTGGAGGAGGTATGTGGCTTCTCTTCACTCTCAAGAGTCTGATTCCTTAGCAGACTTTCTCTTTTATAGCTAGAGAAGGAGCCTTCCCTCACGGTTTTTTAAGAAAAAGTACGATAGTACTTACAGTCTCTGGGCTTATGGTCCGGATACAGGCAATACAGGCATTCCTTATGAGGATCTTCAGAGTAAAGCCGAGACTTTTCATAAGTTTTGCAAGGCCCGAACAGCCCTTTTTTAGACACAGACATTCTAAAAGAAAAATTACAAAGGTACACTCACTGGTCCCAAACTGAACCTCAGCTGAAGAGATGGACATAGAAAATGAACTGGAAGCTGAAAGTTCAAAAGGGTAAAGAAGAAACACTGTGATTAAGCAGAGCTCAGGGAGGCTCCCTAACACATGAAGTGCAGTTAGAAATCAGAGGTATGGTGGACGTGCAGAGGATGGATACTCTGGATCTATGCTCTGATTGGCTGAAGTTTGAATGTTTTAAAATGAAGTTAATTGGTTAGTGTAGGAGAGTAGGATCTGCTTCTTATGGTTACCCCCACTTTTTGCTGATGTAACACTGTTTTTCGACTTTAGCCTGGCTGGGGCCCTGCTATTCAGGACCCCAGCCTAGCTGCTTCCTCTCTAAATGGATTCCTAGTACCTTAGGTACACCACAAATTGGATTCTGGAGTGCCCTTATAAGTGCCTAGTATATGGTATACTATGTACCCAGGGAATAGCTACCCCAGAGGCCTACCAGAGGCTGCAGCATGTATTATGCCACCCCTGGGAAGCCCCCTAAAATGACAACACAGGTCTGCTACTGCAGCCTGGGTAAGGTGGTGCATACACCCCTTACTGAGATATAGGTTCACTATATCTCACCCTATCACTGCACATATAAACCTATCAGTCACCCCTATGGCAGGCCTTATAAATCCTGAAGGCAGGGTGCTTGGTTTTATTTGAGAGGGTGCCCATGCATGAGCAGAGCCCCTCTGCAGCCTTTGGAATCTCTTCTCTGGGGCTGTCTGTGATGCAGCCTGACCATATATTCTTAAGTGCATTAACAAAATGGTAAATGCTAACTTTGGACTGGCTGCACGGAAACATGTCGTGTTTGGTGTCAAACACCTTGGAATCATACCCCCACACCAGTAACTGGTGTGGGAGTATGATCCTACCCTTCTAGAGGGAAAGACATGACAGCACCAATATACCCGGTACCAGCTAACAGAGCCCTGGCATCACAAAATGGATGCTGCCAGCCACAGACACGAGTCTGACCTCCTGCTGCTGACCGACACTCCGGCAGGGGAGGCCTGGACAATAGGTCTCCTGTCACAGGGAGGAGTTACCACCTCCCAGACAGGTCTTAGTGTATTGGGGCTGGGTGGGTGCACCCCCACAGAGTGCTTTGAAGTCCTGAACTGGGGGCACATTTGGTGTCCCTGTGCATAGTCCAGTTCAAACCAGTTGCAGGGGCTATCAGCCCCTGCTCTGGCGTGAAACTGGACAAAGGAAATGGGTGTAGCCACCCCTCTTTCCAAACCCTCCCATAGGTGGGTCCCCAGAGTTAGTCCAAACCCTTCCTTGGGTATAAAGAAGGAATCCCTGACTACAGGACTTTAGATTACACCTGGACGAAACTCTGCTACAGAAATCCCGGAACTTTGACGAGCTATACGACTAGATGTTTGAAGAATCTCCTGTGGAGTAAAGGAGTTACTCCCCTGCTTGGCAGGCACCAAAGATGCATCTGTCCGGTCTGCATCTCCGAATCTCCCACCGGACACCGAAGACTTTGCAACACAGGAGGTGGGTTTCCAGACTTCACAGAGGCTGACCCGAGTCCCCAGCAAAGCTGAGACCCGTAGCCCTCGTGGGTACCGTGGAACCGGAACCCCTTGACATCGTGCACATTTGCAAATGCATCAGCTTCTTGACATCCTTTGAGGCTGTGCATTGGGTTACTTGTAACCCAGACCCCGAGGACATTTTCCACCGAAGATTGCTGGCCTACACTTCACGAGTGTTCCGTGAGCCCGCCCTTTGTCTTTTCGCTCGAGTCTCCTTCGCGATCCCTGGTCCGTTGACTGGTGGGTCCCTGTGAAGGCAACTTTAACTTTAATTGGGCTTCCCTGGTTGCTCCAGACGTGCCCTGACTCTCCATCGCTTGGGGAGACCCCAGGACCTTGCTGGTCCGCACCGAAGCATCTTTCCTCTTCCTGCGTGGGTTGCTGTTGCCAAGGCTTGTTGTGTTCAATCCGGGCTACGACGCTGCAGCACTCTACATCCTTCGTGGGACAGCTCGAATCCAGCTCCTGGTCATCCTCGACCCCTCCTGGTCCTCGTAGCTGAAGAGACAAGCTTCCCCTCTTCTCACCTGAAGCACCCGACATCGGTGGGCATTCGACTATCGTGCCCCTGGTGACTGGCAAGTGACCCAGACTCTGTCCCCTCTGCCTTCAGGTTCTTCACATCTACGATACAGGCTTGGATCTCTTCCGGCACTTCTCATCTTCCCGGCAGCAGCACTTTTCAGCAAGCTGCCATTGAAAACGAAGACCCAACACCATTTGACACCTATGCACCCGGCTTCCCTGGGTGAGGTAACACGAGTACTCTGGTGCTCCCTTGGGTGCTGGCCCTAGAACCATCTAAGTCCAAAAGGGTTTGTTCTTAGTCCACTCCTAAGTGTCCTTAAACTTTAAAATTCTAACCGCTACTTTCCCCATAGAAGCTAACTGGAGCTCGCTGCTGTGTTCTCACAGTGCACACATCACCCGTGGGTCTCCTGTGTCACTACCTTGGGTGGTTCCTTGGGGTCCCAGTGATTCTACAGGCTCTAGACCATGTGTCTAGTCAAGTCGTGGTTCTTATACCACTTTCTTAATATATGGTTTGGTTCGCCCCTAGAGCCTAACGTATATTGTGCTAATTTACTGTGATATTTGAAGTGGAACATATGTGCTTTTACCTCTAGCCTCAAAGAGACTAGTAGGCTGTGTTCAGGTATAAATACATATATTTTATATATATACCTGGTGTGGTCTCCTTTCATTTAGTCACTCAAGAGATTATAGGCTGGTAAAACAAGCTGCTTTACATTCCTTCAAGACTTAGCCTGAAGCTACCACTAGAATAGCTTTCAATAAAGGTTGTCTTTAACCTATCATCAATAAGTGGACAGCATATACCAGGCCAACTTCCCACAGTTACTGAATGCTATTGAGTTTCAAAGGGAATTAAGTTTAAAGCTCAGTACTGCTATTTTACTGTTACCGTAGTACTCCCACCATGACCACGGAGAATATTCAAGCATGTGAATCTATAAAAGATACAATACTGGAGAACCTGTTCATCTGATAGCGACTTCTAGCCGCCGATTACTTACCTTAGAATAGATACCCAAGCAATGCCGTCTTCGGTGGAGGGTCTGCAAACTGATCCCACGAAAGATCTCTAAATAGGACTAGCTAGTCCGTAACTGGATAGAGGGACCAGGCTGTTTTAGGAATATAGAGAAGGAAAGGAAGACGCTCAACTAGAAGGACTGTGGGTAGCCTGTAGGGAGTTGAAGTCTGCAAGACTGTGAAAAGCATGTGGAAAACATACCCACAGCAGAGGGACAAGAAAGTGTTGGAGAAAACACTCCATAGAAACAATAAGACTATGTTACTCTCCAGGTGGTATTCAAACCATGACTGGACAAGACTGAAGGGCGAGAACATCTCATACCTCTGTGCTAGAGCTCCTTATCGCAGAGACAAGCATGTGAACGAACTCTACCTTGAGAAACACAGAGGAAAAGGGTATCTCAGAATACATCCACGATGGAGAAGGGGAGAGAAAACCAATCAATGCTGCCACAAATGCATTGCAAGAAGAGCACTCACGATTGGTAGAGGCTAATCTCGGTTGGAAAAAAGTCTTGGAGTGAGAAGGTAACCCTCTGGGACTAAAAAACATAGAAACCCAGAGAAGAAAGGAAAAGAAATGTATAGGCAACAACCAAATAGAGGTCGAACTAGAGCACCAAGAAAGGCATAGTTACAAAAGCAGATACGTAGGCTCTGTGGTAGGTTCAGCACAACCCTACTTGCAATACATTTGTATACACACACACATACATATAAATATTTATTTATTACCTACTGACGGTGAGAACCCGCAAGCAATTGGGTAATAAAAGACAGCCATAATTGTGAAGCTGTGGGTTCCTCTCCCTGGGCCTCAGGGTTATTTTACACTTGCTAGACTAAGGATAGCAAGATCCATGTGCCTCTCTCCATGCTTCCCACCCCCACTCCTGGCCGCAAGTCTGAAGGATATCCAGACATGACCCAGTGAGCTCTGTTAAAAGCATCATTTTTCTTTTAATCTTTTCAGGTATTTCGATTTGATGCTAGGAGTGGCATGTGGCTACAAGTTGCTGGAATGCTGGAAAGACGAACACGTTTTCACACCGAAGTCATCTCTGATCGAATAGTTGTGGTGGGAGGAGGATCGCTACTTGGAAACCTCACACCAACAGTAGAGGAATACCAGCCTAAGGAGAATAAATGGGAGTTCACTGCACCTTTTCCAATGGCTCTTGCTGATCATGCAGGAACAACACACAAAGGAATTCTCTATATCTCAGGTAAATAATCTATTAGAATTTTGATTAAGATTGAACTAGAATAGTTGCCCTCAGGAGAAAACAGGAGATAATATTTCAGAAAAAAATCTCAGTTTTTGAATGCCTTCCATATCCGTTATATCAGTTGGCAGTGAAGATAAATATAGCAACCATAATTTATGTTTTACATTTTGAGGAGGTTTTGCATAGTAACAAGCAAGCACACATCCACTTCAGATAGCAGGATGTATCAGAACAATTAAAGCTGCTGATGCCAAAAGATAAGTTTCATGTGCTTCCTCCTCTTTGCTAGGTCTTCTTAATGTTGCTCCTTCTTGTTCCTTGGCCTGATACATAGCAGTGTTTTATGCTGTCAGATGGGACCCGCTCTTCTCAATGGAAGAATATCCTAATAGCAGAGATGCTTTGGTCTGGCACATGCTGTGATCTCGGGTCTCACATTTCGATAAGAGGAGGAGGAGCAGAAGGGTCTTCTGGCTTGTACAGAATGAAAACTTCTCTGAATAGAGTAGTTTTTAGGTCTTTCCGGAAAGCTTATTTTTATAAGCAGAATCAATTGAAATATATATATATATATATACACACACAATCAACTCTTTCAAGTGATAAGTGTCTTTTCATTGCCATGAATTAAAATTACTGTAATAATATGTTCACTTGTTTTTATTGCTTTTTTTTTTGGTTTTATCATAAAATTGGTCCTTTTTTGGAACTCACAGAACTGTTTTCCAGACTACAGGTTAGTTCTTTTCACTACCGTTTCGTAAATAATATCTCTTGTAGAAGTGAAAGGGGAATTTGTTTGCGTTGCTTGTGCATATACCCTCTTCCTTTTCTCTGAACTAGGGTAACTCCAACTGTGGTTTGCAAACAATTTGATTAATTCGCCTGCACACCATGCAACATACAGATCACAGATTTGTACCCTATTTAGGGAGGCAAGTGGGCTACTGATTTTGACATTGGGATCATTTTGTTACTTCCAGTTCATAAGTTGCAAGTCTTCTAATACAGCACATTGATCTATTTATCAGCTTCAAGGAGCTGTGTGGAAACTGTAAGTCATGGGTTTAGATCATTATTGTCTTTTTCTCTATCTGTTGTTATTCTAAGTTGTAAAGAAAGGTTCCTTTAGGAAGGATTAAACTTTTGTTAGCGGAACCACTTTCACTGTGATGCGGTTTATATCCAGAATTTGTGTTTCTCATGACCATTCACTCAATTCAATTCAATTCAATTAAAACTTTATTCGGATACAAATTTTGTGTCCATAAAAGTATACAAAAGTTTAAAACAGATTTTTTAAAACTTAAAAAGAATTAATATAGATCACAAAGGTTCTTATATGTGAATAATAAAAACACATTTTTACACATTATTACTTTCAGTTTGGATCCAAATCACGATCTGACATTTTATAGTTAATCATAGTTTGCACGGTATTTAACACAAACCTTTAAAAAACGGGCTATTGGGAAAATGCTACACTCAGTGTCCAAACATTGTAAAGCAAGAAGGGCCGGGCGACACTGGCGTAAGCCTATGAGTTTTAATAAGGGAATGATCCACTTCTTACGTGGTAATTCATAATAGCTACAGAAAAAGACTACGTGCAGTGGTGATTGTTCTGATTGTCCATTAAAAGGACAAGGGGTTAGGTTACTAGACCAATCTTTTGTCTTTGGGAATGTTATCAGCCGATGGAAAGTATTAAACCGAAATCGTGTTAAGAGATATTTTTCATAGGGGTTAACACTAGATAGTAGGTACGGCTGGATCCCAAATGAGACTTGTACTGAAACAAAAAGCAAACAGGATTAACGGCGGACTCCAAAGACTGCACCTCCTTACTGAGTTCCCAATGTAAATAGAATAGTATTAGATGATGGTGTGCATACTAACACCCCTGCATCCGCCGTTGATGGATGCTAACTGCCAAGCAGATCAGTGAGAATTCGAAAGGGGTTTTGGGGTGGTGCACCACCAAGTAGGTTTGTCAGTAAATTACACCAAGTGGTCTGTAGTTGGTATATAAACAAAGTCTTTATTTTAATTCAGTTGTTGAAACAAAGCCTCAGCCAACGCGTTTCGTTCAAAAATGAACTTCGTCAGGGCTGGAAAGATGCAAAGAGACATAACATAAGTAGACGCACCGTACAAAACATTTAAAAATACATATAAAAGACATCAATTAGGGAAAGAAGAAAACTTTTTTATAATTGTTATCTTAAACAAACTAAAAGTGAAAGCACAGGACACATCAGGAATATACTTTGTCTTGTTGATATGTCGAACAACACACTTCCAAGAGAAACTAACGTACAACCTTACACAAAAGAATATTAAGTAATTCAATATGCAAAGATGTACAGTTGTGACGTCATGGTTCTACTAAGGATAAGCTTTTGATTTACTAAAAGTGGATGGTTTGATCAGGGTGTCCCTATCTGGAACCTTATTTTCGTAACAAGTATTTGTGTCTTTCTATCCCATCTTGCCCCATGATATAAAGATGATTATGTCATAAACAGGGGAGAAGAGAAGAAGGGGAGAGAAGAGGCTGGGGGAAGGGGACTAAACAGGTGTGTATCAGTGAGATAGGGCACAGGAGGACACGTACCATGAGTAACAATGCAAGTGCAATCCAATAGCGCCGGGGTTCATGTAAACCAGGAGTCGTCTCTCGATAGGTTACGAAATGTGCTGGGTGAACAGTCCTTTTTCAGTCATCCAGTACCACCATGATAAGGGCACTGTACACGTATCTGTTAAAGCAGAGTAGATGTGTAAATAACTAGTGCTAATTTAACATTAAAATAATTTCAAAGTTGACCCCCATCTAAGATTCTGAGGTCCCGTTCCCTAAGGTATCTGAACGGCAAAGTGTGAGTAAGTCCCTAAGTTTCAAGGATCCACTGCATTCAACTAAATAATCAAACACAAAAAGGACCAGGTTCCTTTTATTCAAAAAATGACTGTAAGGCCGGCATTGGTTCGTCAGATGGAGAAAGCTGAGAACATCAAGCAGAATTCCGCCTACCCATGGTGTGCGGTTACTCCACCAGAGTTTGCAAAATAACGTAATTAAAGTGACTAAGTTTAAGGTAAAAATGGGACGCTTAGGAAACAAGGCCAGTGGTCATAAAGTCGGGAAGACAATGGCTCACATAATGCGAGTCACAGAAAGTGTATGATTTAGTATAAATGAGTTGCCCCATACCAATGAATCAATGGGACAGGTAATAAACAATATCCCATAACGTAGGACCCATGCCGTACCCCGAAAACAATAAAAAGTCACAAACAGAGTAAAATGGGACACGTGCGCCTAGAGGGCGAGTCACAACGAAAATGTAAGAAAAATAATTAACAAGATCCCATAATATAGGACCCATGCCGTGCCCCGAAAAACAACATACAATAACAAACAAACCAAGACACGTTTGCCTAGAGTGCGAGACACACTATAAAGAAACATTAGAAAAGTGGCCCCTATGCCACATGATCGAAACGGCATTGAATGGCCAAGAAAATTCGAAAAAGATAGGACCATGCCGTATGTCCGCCTCTGCATAAAGATATCTACATAGTACCCCTCATACCTGTGATAAGACGGTAGTTCGCGTCCTCCCCTGGGAGTATCCCGTGAAATGACCGGGGCAGACGCTGGGTTTATAACCACGGGCATGCGTGTGCAAGATCAGCGCACGTCATCGCGTTTCACCAAGTTGAAACTGAGCGTGTGATAGTTAGCCAATGGAAGTCATATTTGGGCCGTTTCCAAGGAGACCCGGTTTGATACTCAGAAGCGTCAAGTCATGACAGGAGCTGTCAGAGGGTGTGTCGGGGATAAGCCAATGTGGGTCAGGGTTGACGCCGCGTCAGCGGTTTAAAGCGCGCCATGGTCGAAAATGAGGGCTTTAAAAAGATAAAAGCTAGACAAACGCCCAATTCTAAATATAAATACTACGAGGTTGAAGGCTGGAAAGGCGCCCTATTGTAAAGGGAAATGCCCATTTGTAAAGGGCAAGCCACTCGATGCGGTACATATTGACAAGGTGTGTTCCGAAGTCCTTCACTTATAACAAGCTGGACACAAGTAAATGCAACCAGGTGAAAGACTAGAAAATGCGCCCGTTTGAAACAGGAAAAAGCCACAAAAGTATGGTAAAGTGTGCAAGATTAGCGCGATGATAACACATATCACGGAGTTGACACCGGGCATGTGATAGGTAGCCAATGAAAAACTGGCTTGAACCGTTTCCAAGGAGACCCGGTTAAATACTAAGACGGCTGACGTGACGTTGGAACAGAGACGTCAGACTCGTCACGTCATGTAGGGGGCTCTCAGAAGGTGTGTCAGTTATAAACCAATTGCTTGACTGGTTGGACCTAAGCTTTAGTTTATAAAGTTCAGAACTACTCTTTTCAACAAAAGGAAGTTTTGAGTCAATGGGTGAAGACACACGAGGTGCGATATTCACATCGGCTGGTAGTCCATGAAATTTCTTGATATGACTTGAATGAATCCAACCTTTTCTGCCCTCGATCTTCACGGCTGTTCTTGTGGTGAGCAACACCAGCTGAGGTGACCTCCACCTAGGTTCCAGCTGAGTCTTTCGATCAAAGTTCCTCACGAGGACCAAGTCTCCCGGAACTACGTCATGGGGTTTCACCTCAGTGTTGTCAGGAAAAGCTGCAGCTACCTGTGAACGACAAGATTGTAGTGCAGACATCAAGGAAGCCAAGTAATCTGTCAGCATATTACAGTCAATATCAGTTATTTTGCGTGGCATAGGCGTCCCCCACATATTTGGTGGTCTGCCGAAGATCACTTCATACGGGGATAGCCCTGTTCGAGAGTGTGCTACCATTCTCGTGTAAAAAAGTGCAACTGGTAATGCTACTACCCAGTCGACACCTTTCTCCCTGCATATTTTGGACAATCTAATTTTCAGGGTCTGATTATGTCTTTCTACGAGACCTGCTGCCTCAGGGTGTCGGACACAGTGGAATTTCCACTGATAACCTAACAAAAGTGAAACATGTTTCATTAATTCGGATGAGAACGGCTGGCCGTTATCTGAGTGAACAACACGTGGTAAACCATATCGTGGGAAGAATTCTCGAACCAACTGTTTGGCAGTAGTCGGGGCAGTGTAATCTGAAACCGGGTATGCCTCCGTCCAACGGGAAAGAGCACAGACAACTACGAGAACATATTTGAATCCTCGACATCGTTCCATCTGGATATAATCCATCTGGAGGACTTCAAAAGGGTGATCAGGAGGATGAAATCCACCCTGTTCTACGGGAACGCTTTTTCCTGGGTTGAACTGGCAACAGATCATACAGGTACGAACCTTTTGTTTAGCTGATGCTCGTAAATGTTTATTGAACCAAATGTGTTGAATGCTATCTAGCATAGCTTTTTCTCCTAGATGTGCTGGACTATGTATAGTGTTAATTATAACTTGGACCATTGAATCAGGAAGGAACCACACAGATTTTTTCTTCATCATCCATCCTTGATCCGTTTGAATCCCTCCTAATTCGGTCCATTTCTTTATTTCGTCTGGTGTAGCATGTGTCTGTATGTCAATTACGTCAAGAGTAGGATCTTTAACTGTCATACAATGTGTCGGCGTCGGGACTATTGTCTTTGTCATGTCGGATATTTGTGTTTGAGCAGTCTGTTTAGCTGTTCTATCGGCTAGATCATTGCCTTGAGAAATGACATCAGTAACTTTCGTATGAGCTTTACATTTCATGATTGCTATTGCAGTGGGTAGATGTATCGCATCTAATAAGGCATGAATGAGGGGTCCGTGCTGAATGTGGGCACCGTGGGAAGTTAAATAACCTCTCTCTCGCCACAGCACGCCGAAGTCATGTACAACTCCGAATGCATAACGTGAATCAGTGTATATGTTGACTTTTTTATTTGTGGCTTGAATACAGGCTTGTGTCAGAGCGATTAGCTCTGCGGCTTGAGCTGACAAAGTATTTATACGATTTGTTTCAATGACTTCAGTATCTGTTGTGACTGCGTAAGCAGCCACTAACTCTCCTGTATTTGTTCTCATACAAGAACCATCTACATACAACGTCAGGTCTGGGTTTGACAATGGGACATCGGTTAAGTCTTGTCTGGGTTTCGTCGTTATTGTAATAACTTCAATACAGTCATGGGCTAGTGGGTCTGTTCCGATTACTGGCAAAAGTGTGGCAGGATTCAATGTGTTACAGCGTCTGATTTCTATATGTGGCTGGAACAATGTTAGTTCATACCCTGTAAGTCGCGCTATAGTCAAGTGTTGTGTTTGCGTTCTATTTACAAGAACCTCTACTGCGTGTGGTACTTGAACTGTCAATGGATGTCCTAACACTATCGCATCGCTTTGTCTGATTGCTAAAGCTGTCGCTGCCACTGATTTTAGGCATGCAGGCAAAGCCTGAGCTACGGGATCTAATGTACTAGAAAAATAAGCACATGGTTTGTGTGCTCCTGCTTGTTCCTGTGTGAGTACTGACAAGGCAGTACCTTCGCGTTCTGTAACAAAGAGTGTAAACTGTTTTCTGTAACATGGCGTTGCTAAAACAGGTGCTTGACATAAAGCTTTCTTTAGGCTTTCAAAAGCTTGTGTATGTTCCTGAGTCCAAGGGAGAACAGTCGATGTGGCTGCCTCCTGTGTTGTCAACTGAATGAGCGATTTTGCTAGAAATGCATACTGAGGGATCCACTGTCTACAATATGAAGTGAGGCCTATGAAAGCTCGTACTTCCTTTTGCGTCTTGGGTATTGGCATGTTAGCTATTAGCTGAATGCGGTCGGGTGCAAACACATGTGCGTCCACCGTCAACATGTCCTCTGTCAGATCCGCCATGAATGGGCTGGATATTCGATTCCTAAGTACGAAAGGCCACCGACTTTATATGGCTCAGTTACTCAGAATGGCGCCCGAACAGGGACACTTTCTCATCTCACGCGCCGGCGGTGAGTTGCAGGCCCGGTCTCCTGCCACAGCTGGACGGACAATTACGCGTACCAGCAGGATTTCCTGTATCTCCCTCCGGTCAAGCGGGGGCGACTGAGGCTGCGATCAACACCCAGACGAGGCGGTGAGAAGTGCGAAGTATCCCGACCATAGCCTAGCTGAGAGAGCAAGATCCGAGGTATACAGAGGCCCACCAGTTCCCGAAGTCCTGAGTCGAGTCCAGTTTCCGACGAGTCGAGTCGAGTCGAGTCCGGTTCAAGTTCAGTTCAGTTTCCGAGGCCTTCCGTTTCCGAGCTACCCGGTGAGTACCATTACTGGGGAGGCATTCTGACGTGCACATAGGTTGTGCCGGTCAAGACGGGTTTGGGTACACAAATCCGGTCTGCACTGTTTCAGCAGTGTATCTGTACTGTTTAGCAGTATATCTAGTATATCAAGTATATAAATTCAGAATAAATCAGTTAAAGTCGAGTATTATGTTTTAGTGATTAAGTTTTCTTTAGACCGTCATCATTATTGATTGTTCAGGTAAATGTTAAATGTTAAATGTTTTAAGTACGTTCTGCATATTGTGGTATGAATGACTGTTCATTATCGTGTTTACTGTATTAAGTTTGTTCAAAATCAAGTATCAGATCAGTTCTCAATATGCCGCTCTTTTCGAAACTAAGACAGATCACAACAAGAAAAGGGGTACTCGAAGAAGCTGTTCCTATTCCTCCTAGGGACACTCCAGGGTACTTCATGTATCATAAACATGGCTTAGACGCTATATTATTTCTTGATTTATGGGTAGACTACACCAAGGAATTACCAGAAAGTCAGAGGTGGCCCACAGCGGGAACCTGGGATGCAGAGTGCATCATGAAAGTAGAGGAAGAGTTATGGAAAAGGAAAGTCCGACAGTTACAGAAAGACGCCGTTGAGTTATGGCGTAAAGAATCTCATAGACGTACCGAAAAGGCCCTCCGACAGGAAGAGAGAAATAGAGAGAATTCAAATAAAGTACGAGAAAACCTATTAATTGAAGAAGGTACAAGAGTGAAATCAGAACAAGTAGACAGACAAAGAAATGCCCTTATGAATGGTATGTATCCCCTTCTGGCCGAAGGATTACCTAAGGCTACTCCAGAGATACCAAAAGACTTGCCACCCCCATTATTTCCAATAAAGGTACATCCTAAGGGGCATCCTAGAACCGCAGAAGATGTTTTTCTTTCCTCATATTTAGATGACGCAGCTCCTGAGTATGCTAATTCCGCCCCACATAGACCCCCTGCCAGGGAGGTTCAACGCCAAGATCCAGTACCCGTATCTTTACAGCAACAAGTCCTGTCACAAGTTCCGGCAAGCACATCTGTTTCTGCATCTGTCCCTACAGCTACTTCTATAGCTGTGTCAACACCTATAGTTGCTGTATCGCGTTCAACGAATCCTTTCACGCCCGATACCCCAGACGGGGCTACGGGAGGTGCTACCAACATTTTCTCTACGCCACCCAGAATAAATAAACTTACCTTTCAAGAGTCAGCACATTCACGTACCCCCAAACTCATAAACGCCCGTACGCTTAAGGAACTTCTTGTAGATTGTAGATATGACCCTGTGCCCGGCAAAGAGGACGAAATGATCATGGCATCATTACGCATCAGACGAGCCGCGGTGTATTTAGGGAAGTTACCAGGAATGACTGCGCATCTAGATAATATATACCATTTTGTTCAAACAGGGCGAGATTCTGAATGTATTAACAGAGCTATGGAATATCAGAAAGTGGAGATACAGGGGGAACTGTTACGTTTCCTCATAAATTGTGTGATCAGAAATCAAGACCGACAGGGGGTAGACCCGGAAGCAATGCAAATTCTTACCAGATGGAGCCAGAATATATCAGAAGGGAGACATGATAAGCAAAATTGTATAATAGCCATGTGCCGAAAGATCCGTAAAGAAATAGAACGCCTACACGAAGAGAGATTAGCGGTAGACCAGTTCGAACAAAACGAGGAAGAAGGATCAGGACTGCCCACAGGACAGTCAGACACCATAGCCTATGAAGGTAGAGGAAGATCTTGTAATAGTAATAGATGTCTTATTGACCCGATACGTCCGATATGTCCAGATAATAACAGGAATTTCCCAACACCCATAGTCCATATAAGGTCTAACGAGCATTCGTTCCAAGCCGCTGACAAATTACTCCGAGAACGAAGGGGTTATCATTTTCTCGATTCTATGGATGAACAAGAATTAGCCAGGTCAGCTGTCCATTGGGTTGACAGTCCCGGAAAGTACAGTGATGATACAGTAGCACGCACGTTTTTGAATCTCACCCCAGATGAACAGCGTTTAGCTGGGATTTATATGATTCAACAACTCCTTATACTATATCAGAGTCAACATTCGGACCCTGGTCCCTTGCCTGATATATTGACTGAATTACTCATGAATAGATGGAGAGGTTCAGGTACTAAATTAATTAAAGAAATACTAGAATCAAGAAAGCAGTACATTCTTTTTGTATGTTCAGAACATGTCTCACTACCCATTAAGGAAAGAACAACGTATTACATGGACAGACAGAATCCTTTACGAGAAGTACACCCAATAAAGGGCGAGGACAATGAGTTTAAACGCGTATTTGTATACACGCCCATATCGAAAATAGAATTGTTAGAAATGAAGAAAGTGGAAAGCCTCACTGACAGTTTTACAATTTCTAGCTGAAAAGGGTCACAAGGTGTCCCCTTCTAAGCTGCAATTCTGTGTCCAGCGAGTTGTTTATCTTGGACACTCGCTGTCCAAGGAGGGAAGGCAGCTTATGACGGTCTAAAGAAAACTTAATCACTAAAACATAATACTCGACTTTAACTGATTTATTCTGAATTTATATACTTGATATACTAGATATACTGCTAAACAGTACAGATACACTGCTGAAACAGTGCAGACCGGATTTGTGTACCCAAACCCGTCTTGACCGGCACAACCTATGTGCACGTCAGAATGCCTCCCCAGTAATGGTACTCACCGGGTAGCTCGGAAACGGAAGGCCTCGGAAACTGAACTGAACTTGAACCGGACTGGACTCGACTCGACTCGTCGGAAACTGGACTCGACTCAGGACTTCGGGAACTGGTGGGCATCTGTATACCTCGGATCTTGCTCTCTCAGCTAGGCTATGGTCGGGATACTTCGCACTTCTCACCGCCTCGTCTGGGTGTTGATCGCAGCCTCAGTCGCCCCCGCTTGACCGGAGGGAGATACAGGAAATCCTGCTGGTACGCGTAATTGTCCGTCCAGCTGTGGCAGGAGACCGGGCCTGCAACTCACCGCCGGCGCGTGAGATGAGAAAGTGTCCCTGTTCGGGTGCCATTCTGAGTAACTGAGCCATATAAAGTCGGTGGCCTTTCGTACTTAGGAATCGAATATCCAGCCCATTCATGGCGGATCTGACAGAGGACATGTTGACGGTGGACGCACATGTGTTTGCACCCGACCGCATTCAGCTAATAGCTAACATGCCAATACCCAAGACGCAAAAGGAAGTACGAGCTTTCATAGGCCTCACTTCATATTGTAGACAGTGGATCCCTCAGTATGCATTTCTAGCAAAATCGCTCATTCAGTTGACAACACAGGAGGCAGCCACATCGACTGTTCTCCCTTGGACTCAGGAACATACACAAGCTTTTGAAAGCCTAAAGAAAGCTTTATGTCAAGCACCTGTTTTAGCAACGCCATGTTACAGAAAACAGTTTACACTCTTTGTTACAGAACGCGAAGGTACTGCCTTGTCAGTACTCACACAGGAACAAGCAGGAGCACACAAACCATGTGCTTATTTTTCTAGTACATTAGATCCCGTAGCTCAGGCTTTGCCTGCATGCCTAAAATCAGTGGCAGCGACAGCTTTAGCAATCAGACAAAGCGATGCGATAGTGTTAGGACATCCATTGACAGTTCAAGTACCACACGCAGTAGAGGTTCTTGTAAATAGAACGCAAACACAACACTTGACTATAGCGCGACTTACAGGGTATGAACTAACATTGTTCCAGCCACATATAGAAATCAGACGCTGTAACACATTGAATCCTGCCACACTTTTGCCAGTAATCGGAACAGACCCACTAGCCCATGACTGTATTGAAGTTATTACAATAACGACGAAACCCAGACAAGACTTAACCGATGTCCCATTGTCAAACCCAGACCTGACGTTGTATGTAGATGGTTCTTGTATGAGAACAAATACAGGAGAGTTAGTGGCTGCTTACGCAGTCACAACAGATACTGAAGTCATTGAAACAAATCGTATAAATACTTTGTCAGCTCAAGCCGCAGAGCTAATCGCTCTGACACAAGCCTGTATTCAAGCGACAAATAAAAAAGTCAACATATACACTGATTCACGTTATGCATTCGGAGTTGTACATGACTTCGGCGTGCTGTGGCGAGAGAGAGGTTATTTAACTTCCCACGGTGCCCACATTCAGCACGGACCCCTCATTCATGCCTTATTAGATGCGATACATCTACCCACTGCAATAGCAATCATGAAATGTAAAGCTCATATGAAAGTTACTGATGTCATTTCTCAAGGCAATGATCTAGCCGATAGAACAGCTAAACAGACTGCTCAAACACAAACATCCGACATGACAAAGACAATAGTCCCGACGCCGACACATTGTATGACAGTTAAAGATCCTACTCTTGACGTAATTGACATACAGACACATGCTACACCAGACGAAATAAAGAAATGGACCGAATTAGGAGGGATTCAAACGGATCAAGGATGGATGATGAAGGAAAAATCTGTGTGGTTCCTTCCTGATTCAATGGTCCAAGTTATAATTAACACTATACATAGTCCAGCACATCTAGGAGAAAAAGCTATGCTAGATAGCATTCAACACATTTGGTTCAATAAACATTTACGAGCAGCAGCTAAACAAAAGGTTCGTACCTGTATGATCTGTTGCCAGTTCAACCCAGGAAAAAGCGTTCCCGTAGAACAGGGTGGATTTCATCCTCCTGATCACCCTTTTGAAGTCCTCCAGATGGATTATATCCAGATGGAACGATGTCGAGGATTCAAATATGTTCTCGTAGTTGTCTGTGCTCTTTCCCGTTGGACGGAGGCATACCCGGTTTCAGATTACACTGCCCCGACTACTGCCAAACAGTTGGTTCGAGAATTCTTCCCACGATATGGTTTACCACGTGTTGTTCACTCAGATAACGGCCAGCCGTTCTCATCCGAATTAATGAAACATGTTTCACTTTTGTTAGGTTATCAGTGGAAATTCCACTGTGTCCGACACCCTGAGGCAGCAGGTCTCGTAGAAAGACATAATCAGACCCTGAAAATTAGATTGTCCAAAATATGCAGGGAGAAAGGTGTCGACTGGGTAGTAGCATTACCAGTTGCACTTTTTTACACGAGAATGGTAGCACACTCTCGAACAGGGCTATCCCCGTATGAAGTGATCTTCGGCAGACCACCAAATATGTGGGGGACGCCTATGCCACGCAAAATAACTGATATTGACTGTAATATGCTGACAGATTACTTGGCTTCCTTGATGTCTGCACTACAATATTGTCGTTCACAGGTAGCTGCAGCTTTTCCTGACAACACTGAGGTGAAACCCCATGACGTAGTTCCGGGAGACTTGGTCCTCGTGAGGAACTTTGATCGAAAGACTCAGCTGGAACCTAGGTGGAGGTCACCTCAGCTGGTGTTGCTCACCACAAGAACAGCCGTGAAGATCGAGGGCAGAAAAGGTTGGATTCATTCAAGTCATATCAAGAAATTTCATGGACTACCAGCCGATGTGAATATCGCACCTCGTGTGTCTTCACCCATTGACTCAAAACTTCCTTTTGTTGAAAAGAGTAGTTCTGAACTTTATAAACTAAAGCTTAGGTCCAACCAGTCAAGCAATTTGATTGTTTAAGTCCTCTCCAAGGTGAAGCGGTTGAATTGTCTCTGACATGTATCCCTTGGACCTGAATAGAGAAAGCACCCGAAAAATGTTGAAACGACAGGCGTACTGTAAATCACTGCGTAGTCATTGCATAGTGACGTTATTAATTTTGTTTTTCTTGAGTCTTTTAATAATTACTGCAAGTATATTGTTGCACATATATTATCCTATTTCTAGACATGTTTACAATGTTACTGCTGAACATTCTTTTAGTGAATTACCTCCGCTTGAGTTGTCTTATAGATTTGCGCTGCGCAATAACACGTTTATCAGTATGTTACATCATTCCCATCAGGTTAGCAATGCTACAAATTGTTGGATATGTGGCCGACTCCCTCCCTATCAGAATTATAAAGGAATTTTACCTCTCTTTCCATACCCGTTCACACACAACGGCTCCTGTGGAGCATGGTTTAGTTTAATTAATTCTCTAGATTCGAATTCTGCAGTTTATCAAGATAACTGGGTATGGGGAAATTTGAACTTAGTCTTGCTTAAGGTCTGCTACCACAACAAGGAGGGACTTCCCCAGAGAACAGGAACTGATCTAGAAAATGAAGTGTATGGATTAGGTAATTTCACGCTTAATCTTATGATCCTAAATGTCGAATCCGAAGCTACTCCAATTTTGCCCGCTATGTCAATATTTCCAGTAAAGGGTGAACTATGTGTAAGGAAAAATGGTTCCATACATATGGGCCATAGTAAATGCACGACTGTAGTAGAATTTAGTGATCAAGGCAAGTCCACATTTAGAGCTTCCCGCCATTCCTATTTCATATGTGGTCAGACGGCATATGTACGTTTGCCTCTAGACTGGGATGGTACTTGCTACATTGGATTCCTTTTGCCACCTGTTTTTCTAGCTCCCCCTGATTATCACCGAAACACTCATTTAGTAGATAATAGAGTAAGGAGAGATCTCCCAATAGTCGATTACACTGAAACAGCGTGGGAAAAATACACAGATTTCAATAAAGGTCTCTTTCCCTATATAGGTACTGTTACTAATAGTAAGCTGATACGTAGATTAACTAGAACCCTTGAAGCAGTAGTGAATGAAACTATTTCCGCTTTAGGCAATTTAACAGAAGAGCAGTCTGCTATGCGGATTGTTGTGCTTCAAAATCGTCTTGTCCTTGACGTCATCCTGGCTGATAGGGGCGGAGCTTGTAGGGTCATCGGATCAAGCTGTTGCATTTTCATACCAGAAAATTCGCCATCTGTATATAAAGCCATAACTCGCCTTCATAAGATTGTAAGCCAGATACACCAGAACACAGGCACCATGGGCTTTATTCCAATGGTCAATTATAATCGGTTGCTCCAAGTTCCATCACCACGGAGGTTCAGGAAGTGAAGTACATACATTATTGACAAGAAATGACTTTTATAGAACATACATTACAATGAAACAAATGCGGGAGGCGTAACAATTGATAAGGAAGATGATAATTCACATGCGTAACCGAAAATGGGCGTAATGAGGAGTAAAAAGGAACATAATTGGTTATGATGTCATATATAGGTGGATCTATAAGATTATACTTGGCATAGATGCGCGCGCAGCAGCATGACGTGTTGTGTCCAGCTTGTTATAAGTGAAGGACTTCGGAACACACCTTGTCAATATGTACTGCATCGAGTGGCTTGCCCTTTACAAATGGGCATTTCCCTTTACAATAGGGCGCCTTTCCAGCCTTCAACCTCGTAGGATTTATATTTAGAATTGGGCGTTTGTCTAGCTTTTATCTTTTTAAAGCCCTCATTTTCGACCATGGCGCGCTTTAAACCGCTGACGCGGCGTCAACCCTGACCCACATTGGCTTATCCCCGACACACCCTCTGACAGCTCCTGTCATGACTTGACGCTTCTGAGTATCAAACCGGGTCTCCTTGGAAACGGCCCAAATATGACTTCCATTGGCTAACTATCACACGCTCAGTTTCAACTTGGTGAAACGCGATGACGTGCGCTGATCTTGCACACGCATGCCCGTGGTTATAAACCCAGCGTCTGCCCCGGTCATTTCACGGGATACTCCCAGGGGAGGACGCGAACTACCGTCTTATCACAGGTATGAGGGGTACTATGTAGATATCTTTATGCAGAGGCGGACATACGGCATGGTCCTATCTTTTTCGAATTTTCTTGGCCATTCAATGCCGTTTCGATCATGTGGCATAGGGGCCACTTTTCTAATGTTTCTTTATAGTGTGTCTCGCACTCTAGGCAAACGTGTCTTGGTTTGTTTGTTATTGTATGTTGTTTTTCGGGGCACGGCATGGGTCCTATATTATGGGATCTTGTTAATTATTTTTCTTACATTTTCGTTGTGACTCGCCCTCTAGGCGCACGTGTCCCATTTTACTCTGTTTGTGACTTTTTATTGTTTTCGGGGTACGGCATGGGTCCTACGTTATGGGATATTGTTTATTACCTGTCCCATTGATTCATTGGTATGGGGCAACTCATTTATACTAAATCATACACTTTCTGTGACTCGCATTATGTGAGCCATTGTCTTCCCGACTTTATGACCACTGGCCTTGTTTCCTAAGCGTCCCATTTTTACCTTAAACTTAGTCACTTTAATTACGTTATTTTGCAAACTCTGGTGGAGTAACCGCACACCATGGGTAGGCGGAATTCTGCTTGATGTTCTCAGCTTTCTCCATCTGACGAACCAATGCCGGCCTTACAGTCATTTTTTGAATAAAAGGAACCTGGTCCTTTTTGTGTTTGATTATTTAGTTGAATGCAGTGGATCCTTGAAACTTAGGGACTTACTCACACTTTGCCGTTCAGATACCTTAGGGAACGGGACCTCAGAATCTTAGATGGGGGTCAACTTTGAAATTATTTTAATGTTAAATTAGCACTAGTTATTTACACATCTACTCTGCTTTAACAGATACGTGTACAGTGCCCTTATCATGGTGGTACTGGATGACTGAAAAAGGACTGTTCACCCAGCACATTTCGTAACCTATCGAGAGACGACTCCTGGTTTACATGAACCCCGGCGCTATTGGATTGCACTTGCATTGTTACTCATGGTACGTGTCCTCCTGTGCCCTATCTCACTGATACACACCTGTTTAGTCCCCTTCCCCCAGCCTCTTCTCTCCCCTTCTTCTCTTCTCCCCTGTTTATGACATAATCATCTTTATATCATGGGGCAAGATGGGATAGAAAGACACAAATACTTGTTACGAAAATAAGGTTCCAGATAGGGACACCCTGATCAAACCATCCACTTTTAGTAAATCAAAAGCTTATCCTTAGTAGAACCATGACGTCACAACTGTACATCTTTGCATATTGAATTACTTAATATTCTTTTGTGTAAGGTTGTACGTTAGTTTCTCTTGGAAGTGTGTTGTTCGACATATCAACAAGACAAAGTATATTCCTGATGTGTCCTGTGCTTTCACTTTTAGTTTGTTTAAGATAACAATTATAAAAAAGTTTTCTTCTTTCCCTAATTGATGTCTTTTATATGTATTTTTAAATGTTTTGTACGGTGCGTCTACTTATGTTATGTCTCTTTGCATCTTTCCAGCCCTGACGAAGTTCATTTTTGAACGAAACGCGTTGGCTGAGGCTTTGTTTCAACAACTGAATTAAAATAAAGACTTTGTTTATATACCAACTACAGACCACTTGGTGTAATTTACTGACAAACCTACTTGGTGGTGCACCACCCCAAAACCCCTTTCGAATTCTCACTGATCTGCTTGGCAGTTAGCATCCATCAACGGCGGATGCAGGGGTGTTAGTATGCACACCATCATCTAATACTATTCTATTTACATTGGGAACTCAGTAAGGAGGTGCAGTCTTTGGAGTCCGCCGTTAATCCTGTTTGCTTTAAGTCTATTTTGGACTGATCTGCACTCCATTACGCTTCCCTGGATACCCTAAAACATGCCTAAACTCATTGATAGAAGAGAAGAAATTGCACAGGACTTATTCGGGAAAGGATTCAGCGCAGTTACCTCTGCACCAACTGTGGAACAACAGGACTCGGGATTACGGACATGTTTTGTTAAACTTGAAAGAATAAAGAAACAAGAACTTGCTCGCTGGTGGGACGGTGTGACTCTCCAACAATACATCGATAACAACAAAATCCCCAGGGGGCTAAGAATCCTTATCTTTCCTACGTTTGAGGACTTAAGTGGTCCACTATTGGGAGAGTGGGAACACAATTTGGAAAAATCTTCTCAAACAATGATGAAGATATTAATTAAACATGCACATGAAAAGGGGCAGAAATTGCAGGAAGAAATCGATGAGCTAGAAAAAGTAATTGAAGCTATGGATTGTAAGGAACTAGTTGATAAGAATTATGTTATTCTTAATAAGGTAATAGAAGAGCACCAACAATACCTGAGAGACAAGAAAATGCGTAAGATTAAAAGAGATGATAAAGACTACAAGGACGGCAGGATTTATACCTTTGCAAAAAGGTATGATAATACCAGTGCTGTGGGAGATAGAAAAAGAGTTAGAGAAGACAGTACAGGCAATAGATCTAATAGTACTACCTCACTCACCTCGAACGAGAGTAACAGCTCAGCCCCCTTAAATAGTGAGATCCCTTTAGGGGTAGGAGCAACCAACTTCCAGAAAGAATTGGAAAGACTAAGGGAGGGAGACAGACAACAGAGAAAGGGTCCCAGAAAACAAGGAGAGGCGGGAGGCGCTACAGGCGGAACGGACAGTCACAATATGCGACTGCGCTCCAAGAAGGATTAAGAACAGATGGGGCCCTGGTCCCTCAGAACCAAACTAGACTTTCCACCACGGGGGTTAGTACTAGTCTGGAGGTTGCCCAGAATTCACCAATGGATCTCCAAATCATCAACCTCTCACACAGGCAATTAGACATAAACGAATGCACTGTTCTTAAGAAGGGACTAGGTTTCTGTCCAACTCAATATGGTGACCTAGTTGATGTACATGTTGATCTATACAAATTTCTACGTACATTAAAATTAAAAGAGTTTTTTTGACAGCAAACAGCTTTTCCTGTCCCTAATGTTTCAAATGTCTCTGTCACTGATAAAACCATCGAGGACATTAGACATGTACAAACTTTATTATCTTTAGAGGATGATGAGATGCCTGACATACAAACTATTTTGAATGATTTAGACATTACTGAGGATTGTAACCGTGATACCGGTTTGAAATGTAGATCAAAATTTGTACCACAAGGGGGATATCATCCCAATATCGATAGATTTGGAGAAAAAATCACTGAGGAACTATATAGATTGGAAAGCACTGGCCCACATAGACAAAATCGTTACAATCTGACAAGACAGGAGAGGGAGGCCCTGAACAGATTACAGAAGGATAAGGAAATTGTGATCAGGGAGGCCGACAAGGGTGGCAACGTGGTTGTAATGAACATTGAGGACTACATGGGGGAAATAGCACGACAACTAGGAGATCAGCAATGTTATGAGCCTATTGAGTATAACCCTATCCAAAACCTACAGACTAACATCAATGGCCGATTGACTGAATGGAAGAATGAATGCCTGTTAACTGAAAATGAATTCGGATACCTCTTTGTCTACCAGGCTCGCTACCCCTGCATATATATCCTCCCCAAGGTCCATAAGGGTGGGAAGTTCCCACCAGGCCGACCAATCATCTCGGGGGTGGGATCCCCGACAGAACGAATGTCCGAATTTGTTGATATCACACTACAAAAACATGTTGTCAATCTACCCTCCTACCTCAAAGACAGCAAGGACATTCTTGTTAAACTGGATGGATTTACATGGTCCGATGACCTTATGTTCGTCACATTAGATGTGGTGGGACTATACACCTGCATACAAAGAGAATTGGGGTTATTGGCTGTCCGACATTACCTTGATAAGGAAGGGGCTGACCATTATTCATACAACCTCATGATCATGGAGATGATTGAGCTAATCCTCACTAACAACTTTTTCAAACACGATGAAAGGTGGTACCACCAACTTCAAGGTACAGCCATGGGTACCAGGTTTGCTCCCTCTTATGCGGGCCTCTTCATGGGGTGGTATGAGAGGGAGCACGCATGGAGCAGGAATGCCTCCCCCTGGACCAATTACATCGTCTTCTGGGGGAGGTACATAGACGATATTGTGTGTCTATGGTCCGGCTCGGAAATCCAGCTCAAGGAGTATTTAATGTACCTCAACAATAACTCCTTTAATGTGCAATTAACGATGTCATATAGCAAGGAAAGTATTGATTTTCTGGACATCCATTTTTACATCAGAGAGGGCACAATACATAGCACCATGTTTAGAAAAAAGACCGCATGCAATAGTGTTTTACATGCCTCAAGTGCGCATGCCAGCTCCGTCATCTCCAACATACCTTATGGGGAGATGGTAAGAACCAGACGGCTGTGCAGTGAGGAACAAGGATTTAGGGAGAACATTAATGACATCAAACAGCGTTTTAAACACAGGGGATATCACCCCAACGTTCTAGACAGAGCTGAACGTAGAGTCCTTAAACTTCCCAGAACTCAGACTCTCCTACAAACTGACAGAGCGGCGAGTCGGAACTCTGGCATAAATCACAAAACAGGTGAAAGAATCAGTTTTTTCACAAATTATACCGCACACAGTGATAAAATCTTTAAAGCTTTTAGAAAGCACTGGCACCTACTGACAGATATCCCCAGACTTCGTACCACCATCACTGACAAACCTTCTCTGGTGTACAGAAGAGGACTTACACTTAGAAGGTCCCTATGTCCTAGCTATGTGACCACCCAGAAGACAAACAACACCTGGTTACCGAAACCCCCTGTGGGTTTCTTTACATGCACTTCCTGCAACATATGCATCCTGGGACGTAACAAATGCAAAGAATTCAGTTTCAACACGGGTAAAACGCATCACATTAGGCACTTCATTAATTGCAACACTAAATACGTGATATACACACTGGAGTGCCCATGCGGAAAGGTCTATGTAGGCAGTACAGCACGATGTCTGAAAACCCGTATCCAAGAACACCGACGCGCGCTGATTAACAACGATACACGATATCCCATGACTGAACACTACAATAGGGAACATCCGAATGACAGGTCCTTTCTTTTTATTGGCATAGACCACATTCCCATAAATAAACGGGGAGGTAACAGAGATCTCGTATTGAGACAGACCGAATCCAAGTGGATATGCAGATTGCGGTCGGTCTCAATGGGGCATAATTCGGACCATGAATTTCATTATTTCTTGACCTGAGCACGTCCTCGTGGTTTCGAGATAACCTGACTCTAGAACACAGAGAACTTTACAGAGCTCTGCTTTTGTGTGAGCCACACTAACTCATCATTGGCCACACCTAGGACCACGATGTTCGTTCTCTCTGGACTTGAGCCCACCCTCGTGGATTGGGATAGTACGGCATTGAATGCGCCTGCATCTTAAAACTCTGTGATTTCCATAGTTCCTTGCACCTTTGTGTATTTTATCAATTCATTATTGCCTATCATTAGTGCCAACTTTGACATATATGTAACACGATCAGGATTATACCTACATGTTTCTCCAAATCCTTTCGCATCGATTTTTATCCTATAAACCGGCGCACAACCATTCACCTATTAGACACTGCTCTATTTAAACGACTGGCACTTGGCTCTTTTCCGACCCAGCACGCCTTAGAATCGCAAAGGCAGTGCACGTTCATTACACATTTACGTATTCGGCGATTTTTTGCCTTTAGAGCTTTTCACATTTTTCTTATTTACCTTCGTTTCTGGCGCGTTTTCTATCTTCGAAATAGCGCCTCCCTCCCACACACCTGGGTGGACCTGATTAACACATGTTAATCATTTTTCTGATGTTTCTCAGGTAAGCCCCCAACTTACCGTCATTTAATATAATTTTGACCTTTATATCCTAATAGGCCAACTTTATATGTGTAGATGGGAACTTTACGTATGCCCCACGCTTTGTGTTCATCGAGACACAAGTGGTGGCCCTCCGGACACACTCCTGTAACACGCACTGCGTCGTCATTTTTTCTGTGGCATTTCACTTTACTAATGGGCGCTTTTTTAAACTTTTAACCTCGCTGCATTTATCTTCAAAAATGGGGCGCTTTCCCAGCTTTCGACGTTGCAGCTTTTATCTTCGAATATGGCGCGCCTCATACCGATGACGCTTCGCAAGCTCTCATACACATTGGTTTATAACTGACACACCTTCTGAGAGCCCCCTACATGACGTGACGAGTCTGACGTCTCTGTTCCAACGTCACGTCAGCCGTCTTAGTATTTAACCGGGTCTCCTTGGAAACGGTTCAAGCCAGTTTTTCATTGGCTACCTATCACATGCCCGGTGTCAACTCCGTGATATGTGTTATCATCGCGCTAATCTTGCACACTTTACCATACTTTTGTGGCTTTTTCCTGTTTCAAACGGGCGCATTTTCTAGTCTTTCACCTGGTTGCATTTACTTGTGTCCAGCTTGTTATAAGTGAAGGACTTCGGAACACACCTTGTCAATATGTACCGCATCGAGTGGCTTGCCCTTTACAAATGGGCATTTCCCTTTACAATAGGGCGCCTTTCCAGCCTTCAACCTCGTAGTATTTATATTTAGAATTGGGCGTTTGTCTAGCTTTTATCTTTTTAAAGCCCTCATTTTCGACCATGGCGCGCTTTAAACCGCTGACGCGGCGTCAACCCTGACCCACATTGGCTTATCCCCGACACACCCTCTGACAGCTCCTGTCATGACTTGACGCTTCTGAGTATCAAACCGGGTCTCCTTGGAAACGGCCCAAATATGACTTCCATTGGCTAACTATCACACGCTCAGTTTCAACTTGGTGAAACGCGATGACGTGCGCTGATCTTGCACACGCATGCCCGTGGTTATAAACCCAGCGTCTGCCCCGGTCATTTCACGGGATACTCCCAGGGGAGGACGCGAACTACCGTCTTATCACAGGTATGAGGGGTACTATGTAGATATCTTTATGCAGAGGCGGACATACGGCATGGTCCTATCTTTTTCGAATTTTCTTGGCCATTCAATGCCGTTTCGATCATGTGGCATAGGGGCCACTTTTCTAATGTTTCTTTATAGTGTGTCTCGCACTCTAGGCAAACGTGTCTTGGTTTGTTTGTTATTGTATGTTGTTTTTCGGGGCACGGCATGGGTCCTATATTATGGGATCTTGTTAATTATTTTTCTTACATTTTCGTTGTGACTCGCCCTCTAGGCGCACGTGTCCCATTTTACTCTGTTTGTGACTTTTTATTGTTTTCGGGGTACGGCATGGGTCCTACGTTATGGGATATTGTTTATTACCTGTCCCATTGATTCATTGGTATGGGGCAACTCATTTATACTAAATCATACACTTTCTGTGACTCGCATTATGTGAGCCATTGTCTTCCCGACTTTATGACCACTGGCCTTGTTTCCTAAGCGTCCCATTTTTACCTTAAACTTAGTCACTTTAATTACGTTATTTTGCAAACTCTGGTGGAATAACCGCACACCATGGGTAGGCGGAATTCTGCTTGATGTTCTCAGCTTTCTCCATCTGACGAACCAATGCCGGCCTTACAGTCATTTTTTGAATAAAAGGAACCTGGTCCTTTTTGTGTTTGATTATTTAGTTGAATGCAGTGGATCCTTGAAACTTAGGGACTTACTCACACTTTGCCGTTCAGATACCTTAGGGAACGGGACCTCAGAATCTTAGATGGGGGTCAACTTTGAAATTATTTTAATGTTAAATTAGCACTAGTTATTTACACATCTACTCTGCTTTAACAGATACGTGTACAGTGCCCTTATCATGGTGGTACTGGATGACTGAAAAAGGACTGTTCACCCAGCACATTTCGTAACCTATCGAGAGACGACTCCTGGTTTACATGAACCCCGGCGCTATTGGATTGCACTTGCATTGTTACTCATGGTACGTGTCCTCCTGTGCCCTATCTCACTGATACACACCTGTTTAGTCCCCTTCCCCCAGCCTCTTCTCTCCCCTTCTTCTCTTCTCCCCTGTTTATGACATAATCATCTTTATATCATGGGGCAAGATGGGATAGAAAGACACAAATACTTGTTACGAAAATAAGGTTCCAGATAGGGACACCCTGATCAAACCATCCACTTTTAGTAAATCAAAAGCTTATCCTTAGTAGAACCATGACGTCACAACTGTACATCTTTGCATATTGAATTACTTAATATTCTTTTGTGTAAGGTTGTACGTTAGTTTCTCTTGGAAGTGTGTTGTTCGACATATCAACAAGACAAAGTATATTCCTGATGTGTCCTGTGCTTTCACTTTTAGTTTGTTTAAGATAACAATTATAAAAAAGTTTTCTTCTTTCCCTAATTGATGTCTTTTATATGTATTTTTAAATGTTTTGTACGGTGCGTCTACTTATGTTATGTCTCTTTGCATCTTTCCAGCCCTGACGAAGTTCATTTTTGAACGAAACGCGTTGGCTGAGGCTTTGTTTCAACAACTGAATTAAAATAAAGACTTTGTTTATATACCAACTACAGACCACTTGGTGTAATTTACTGACAAACCTACTTGGTGGTGCACCACCCCAAAACCCCTTTCGAATTGTACTGAAACAAGATGGAGGTTTTGGGTTTTAGAATCTCAGTTGTTAAACGAAGCTCACGTAGATGAGATAAACACGCATTTTTCAGCTTTTCGCGTGATATTTCGATTATAGTCTCAGGGAACGTGAAAAAAGACTCCAGGTTTACGTCTCTCAAAAGGTTATGGACATAAAGCAACCATGGAATGTTTTTCCACTTTTCCAGAGTAAGACAATCAGAGATAAGCAGACGGGTCATTTTACACTCTTTAGTTTCCCAAATGCGATGCCATAAGAGAATTGGTTGGATAGCAATGAGATCGGAAATGTAATCCTCCCCCAACTCCATATGGCAACCATAAGTTGGCGAACTTTTGGGAGTAGCCAAAAGATACCGGAAAAAGCCATTTTCTACTTTTTGGATACTTTCCGTATTGACGTAGCCCCAAACCCCGGCCCCATACATTGCCACTGAACGGCACTTAGCCCTATAGATCTGAATCAACTCCCGCGGGGGACGCTGGCCTAGTTTTTGCGCAAATGTGACCATTTCTAAGAAACCCCATCTTTCTGGCCAGAAGGGCTGGACCCCAACTAGAGGAATTGTCTATCAGAATACCTAAATAGGGATAGGAAGTTGCGGTCTCCAGGATGGTATTATTTATCTGGATGCCGCCGGAATGTTTGAGACGTTCCCCAAATGCATGACAAACGTTTTCTTTATATTTACTTTTAAATCTAGGCTTGCCATGAACTCACAGTATCTATCAAGAAGTAGTTGGAGTTGGCGTGGGGTCCTGGCCATGATCACGCGTCATCCGCGTAGAGCAGCGCGGGTATTGGACGATGATCGATCATGGGCAGATCCTGGCTTCCTACCAACATCGCAGCCTCCAAACCGTTCGTATATAGGTTAAAAAGAAAGGGTGCCAATACGCATCCCTGTCTGTCACCCTTAGCTACTGGGAATGATGTTGTGACATCCCCCCCGAACCGTACCGTACTTTTGCTGAGGCCCCTGTATAGAGACTCTGAATGAAACTCACCAAAGGGGGATCAACCCCCATAGTTAGAAGGAGTTTCCAAAGTTTGCTATGGGAAACGCAATCAAAGGCCGCCGAAAGATCGACGTAAGCTAAATGCAACCTCCCCTTTTTCGCCCGTACATATTTACCTATCAATAATGAAAGGTTTAATGCCTGATCCACTGTCCCTAGTCCTTCTCGGAAGCCATACTGGAGGTCAGAGACCACTTGATTGCTTTCAGCCCAGTCTTGGAGTCTTTTAAGAAGTAACCGACCCATCACCTTTCCTGTAGAGTCCAAAAGGGAAATTGGACGGTAACAGGCGGGGCTATTACGGTCGCCCTTCTTAAAAATGGGAAGAAGAATGGAAGTTGTCCAAGACTCTGGTGGGCCAATTTTGGTGGCTGCTTCAAAGACCTTTGTAAGAATAGGGGACCATAATTCTAAGTTGTTTTTAAATAGGTCCACGGGAACCCCGTCAGGGCCTGGGGCTTTGCCACATTTAGAGGCTTGCAATGCCGTGAGTACCTCGGTATGGTCAAAGTGAAGGTTAGGGTTAGAGGAGAGGGAGGGTCTTCTATAATTTTGAGTGGCCGGCATCTCCAAACTTTCTGAGGGGAGTTCTATCAAAGGATCCTCCAGGATACCAAAAATCCTAGAAAAATGATCAACCCAAGCTGCCTCACCCACTGCTACCTCAATCCATGGGATCTCTTGTTGGTCGGTTAAAAAGGGTGTTCTTACTGTTTTCCAGAAGGTGGCTGAGTCCTTAAGGGAACAGCTCTGATGTAACTTAGCCCATAGTTCCTTCTTGATATCCACCTTGCAGGATTTGAGTGCTTGCTTATAGCATTTTCTTAATCTTATCACTTCCCCTTTGTCCCTTACGGTATTAGTCAGAGCTTTCTTTAGTGAGAGGTAGGCGCTCCTTGTTGCGGGATTAAACCATCCTTTTTTTGTTTGATTAACACCCTTAGTTTTGCGGAACAACTCTCTCTTAATTTCGGATGTAATAAAAGAAAAGCTGGCCAATACCTGATCGGGGACAGATTGTAAGTTTAAGCATACTTCGATATGTGGGAGTGTACGACTCAACACTGCTGAGGAAATCTTTTCAGCGTCCACTTTATCCCATTTAATTGCGTACCCGTTTAGTTTATTTACCCTTAATGTTTCTTGTGTTAGGAGGGTTCGCTTGCTGGGCAGTTCTGACGAATCAGGAGTAGTGATCATGAGAATGTTGGGAAAGTGATCACTGCTAGGATCGGTACCTGTTCGGAAGCTACGTAGCTGCTCCTTAGAAGCTTGCGATACCAAAACAAAGTCAATCAGACTGAATAGTCCCCTGCCATTAAACGTGGGAGTAAAAGGAACTGGGGTGAAACAAGATCGTTTGCAAAACCGAGATCCAGATTAAATATTATCTCGGTCAAAGTGTTCCCTAATTTTGTATGAGGAAAATGCGTTATATTATAACCCAGATCATCAACAATACCACAATTATTTGTATCACCTCCCTTACAGAGATTTAAATTGAAGTCCCCTCCACAGACTATGCTAGTACTAGTTCTAGGATTATTAAGACGCTCCTCTGTTAAAAGTAGGGAAATATTTTCCAAAACTGGGAGTATGTCCTTTGGTGTCAAATTGTTATAAAAATTAACTATATAGAACACATGTGTTTTAGTAAGTATTAACTTAAAAATCTGGGAATAGGGATTGCTGCTAATGATTTTGGTATCAATGATTAGAAGTTCATTTGAGAGATATATTACCAAGCCCCCTTTCGCTCTCCCACATAATGAGGGTTGGGCAAATGAATTGAAGGTTTTATATCCTTGCAGGTGGATAGGAGTAGTTAGCCATGTTTCTTGCAAGCAGATAATGTTATGATCTTTAATGGTAGCGAGCCATGACGGATGATCTGCCTTAGAGCGCAAACCTGCGACATTCCAGAATATTAATTTGAGGGATAGGTCAGGTTTAGCCGAACCCCCCCCAGTTATGGCATCATCGAGAAGGGATTGTGTCATAGCCCTTGGAGAGCCTAGGTCTAATTGAAAATTTGATATACCCTGGAATGAGGGTTGGAGCTCTTCCATGGCCCTACTGGGGGAAAGGAATTGGGATACTTGTTTCTCTATTTCAGGAAGTGGACGAGGCGGACAGACTGAAAACTGCGATGGTTGAACCAGTCAGTCATTTGCGTCCAAACCTGATAAATGTTAAAATCCGTAGGGAGCTTGGAAGGGTTTGGGGCAATAGAATGGATTGTAGCCCTTATAGCCATTACTGTTAAACAGACAGTTGTTATGGGTGAACATAAGACGCTCATTAGGGTAACTAGTTAATAGTCCCAGATTAGGTGTAAATTCTACTGCAGATCTCGGATAGAAAAATATCAAATCGCGTGTCATAATACCCCCTGACCCAAATTCCTGAAATTCACCTAGGATGTGTCTTACAGTTCTGCGGTCTGAGAAATTAACGATAATAATGTCACCAGATAGATTTTTCCTTCGACAACCCAGCCATGGCAGTCGCCTGACATGAATAATTTCGCCATTCAAATACGGAGGGAGCGGCCGGTTTTGACGGAGCCAGAAAAGCACTTTGTTTTTTAGTTGATAAAAATTTTCCGTCTTACCTTCCTCTAAAGGTGGAACGCCTGTCAGAATGACTACATACGGAGCCGCTTCCGGGGGGAGGTCTACTAGCCTAGTCCTCGGCTCTCTCGTTACATCAAGTTTTGATTGGACACCTAGGTCAGGGGCAAATTTTAGGTTTGTAGGGTTCCCACCCCCCTGTGTGTTATTCGCCCTGGATTCAGATGGTAGACGTGATACACGGGATGCACTTGGCTGGGAAGATTTTGGATTAGTGGAATTGATGTTCTTTACTCCTCCCTTTTGGGGGGGGGGAAGATCGGTTATTATTTTTTACACATCTTTTTTCCACGGGGACAGAGGCAAGCTTTAATGAGGCAGGTGTCGAAGATGGTGGTAACCCTTTCTTTGAGGTGACGGATGTAGGGGGGTACTGACGTTACCAGGGGTACAGATGATGGAACACTATTAAGTTGAGCCTTATTTGCTACTATGTTCTCCCTGACTACTTGTTCTAGGGACCCTAATTGGACAGTGATTCTATCCAGTCTCTCTATTACTGGAAGAATAAAAGATTGTACTATTTGCTCGATGGTCCCAGTGATATTGGTAGTAGGAGTCTCCTTTGATGGGATGGATTGAGGGGTAGACGGGGCAGATGTCATGTGCATTTGTCGGGTGTATTGTGCGTGGTTATTAGCAGGATCAGAATTTTGGTTTGAATTTTGATTTGGAGTTTGAATAGGCCTGCTTAATTTACCCCTTAACGTTCTACCTCCCCACTTTCTCCTTTTTGTTGGCGGGGGACCTTGCCGAAGATCAAGATTGTGCTTCTGAGTGCGTTTCTTTTTTTGGGCTCTCTCTACCACAGGTGACGAAGTGGGCGCTCGAGGCTCAACAAGCGAAGGAAGATTACAGGGAGAGGTAGAGATAATGACACTTATTTCATTTATTTCATTAATAGAGTCAGCTATAGAGTCAACAATAGAGTCTATTAGGTTGGATCTGTCCCGGAGAAGCAATGGAGTGCTTTCAATATTAGAAGATTCACAAACTGTTGGGGTGATATAAATCCTGTCATGGACCGACGTGCTTGGTTGTGTTGAATGCGGGGACGTGCGCATGTTCTTAATATATTTCAATCGAGCGGCGCCTGTCAGCACGCCGCTCAGCGAGAGAGTCCTCCTTATCCGTGTCCGGCATTGTTCTAATGACAAAATGATCCAAAGTCCCTTTGATAGTCTTTTTTACGGGGGGAGTTTTACCCGATATACTCATTGTTCGTGGAGTTTGGAAAAAAGGGACAAACAGATTGGAATAGGGGGTATAATGAATATCCCACAGAGCCTTATGTGAGAATGTAGCAGGGCAACACAATTGAACTAAGTCAAAATCATTAAGCGAGTACAAATACGGAAAGTTCAAGGTGTCTTACTTGAGAAGACCGTTTCGAGGATGACAGAGAGGGGGCCCAGCCCGGCCTTTTCCGGCCTAGGACGGCCGATGACGGCCCGCCCTTTGCCCGGGCTTCGCCCGGCGGCGCCCGCGCGCGGTCCCGCGACGCGGTGTAGAGGTCCGTTTATCAAGCGCCGCCAGGCGCGAAGGGAATCAAGGCTGCTTCCGGTGTGTGCGCCGGGGCACCTGGGGGATGTAGTCTGCTCCCTCCCCACTGCGGCCGCTAAGAAGACCAACGCGGCGGCGGGAGGGAGAAGCACCAGGGCGGAGGAACCAGCAAACAAGTTAGGAGGTGAGATGGGTGGAAAAAGCCAAGTTAGGCGTTGTTGCTGCTAGCACCCGCTCCACCGTGTAGAGGTCCGTTTATCAAGCGCCGCCAGGCGCGAAGGGAATCAAGGCTGTTTCCGGTGTGTGCGCCGGGGCACCTGGGGATGTAGTCTGCTCCCTCCCCACTGCGGCCGCTAAGGAGACCAACGCGGCGGCGGGAGGGAGAAGCACCAGGGCGGAGGAACCAGCAAACAAGTTAGGAGGTGAGATGGGTGGAAAAAGCCAAGTTAGGCGCTGTTGCTGCTCAGCGAGACCGAGCTTGTCTCACACACAGGGCCTCCGACAACGATTTGAGATCGTCTCCAATGTAACTAGGCCGCAAGCTAGAACTACTCTTAAAATCTAATATCTGCAAGTACTGATGATATGCAGTACCTTATAACCCTTCTTCTCTTATGTAACATTTCCTGTACATTGATTTACACACTTGTGTGATTTATGGTGCCAGTGAGTGTGATGTAAAGCGCTCTCACACCCTATGCTTGGATGAGTAGTGCTATAAAAGAATGAAATAAAGAAAATGTAGATGCCATTTAAATAAATATTTCTGTAATTACTCATACAGACTGATAAATCTTGCATTCTCAAAGTTCAAGCAAATCTCTTACAAAAGGAGTTGAATACAGTTAAAAACCTGCCTTCAATAATTTCTCGTAAGCACTTGTTTAGTGGTAACAAGCTGTGTACACCTTGTTGCCTTCCATTGCATTGTCATTTGGGTGTTAGACTCCAGACGTCTCCCAGCCAGGATGATGTTTGAGCAAGAGAAGGGCTGATGCTCCTGTAAATAAGGCCTTTGTTTGTGCCTGGCAGTATGTTAGAATAAAGCATCACTGCCTGCACCTTTCTGCTACAAAAGGTATATAGAAAACCTGCATGCATGCGCGTGCAGCTGAATTATATTCAGGTGTCAAAAATTCAGCATGTTACCCTGGGTCAGAATTAGCTGTTTCAATGGGTTAGAAATAGCTGCAGGAAATGAGATCTGATGGGATCCCCCTATTTTCCAGCATTAGTACTGTTAACCCTCTAGAGGGCTTAGGGTGTACAATTGCTGGGCAGTGAGAAAGAATGGAAAGTATGATTATTGGGTACTGGACAGAGCTGCATACAGGCAAATACTCTCGAGTTCCGGTTTGCTAAATTCTGCCCATACATCTACTAATCCAAGTGTTTTTTATAAGATTGTGGTTAGTAAAAGAAACTTTTATTTAAAATTCACATTGCAGTGTGTACAAATTGAATATTTAACTTCTCCAAAAGCCCCACAACTTTAGCGCACAATGAAGAATAAAGAAGAAACAAAAACAAGGAAACAACAAGCATTTGCAATGCAATAGGTCTCACATTTACGCAAGTTTAAGCTAATGGCATTGTAAATGACAATGGTTTTTTTATGTTTTAAAAGCGAAAACAAAAATTAAAGGCATTGTTATTTGCAACGTCAATAGCTCAAACTCGCGTAAATGCGAGACCTGTTGCATTGCAAATGCTTGTTTTAATTGGCTCGTTTCATTGTCTTTCGTAAATGCTGCCGTCTGATTGATTATGAGGCTTGTTAGTCCCTCCTTATTTTGGACATGTCGGAATTTGTACCCTCCTATGGCTACTGGCCCCTTTACTTCAAATTTTACACAGTACTTCGACTGTGAGCACTACTTTGTCAGTGTCTTCTCGCGCCCCTCACCATGCACGCTTTGACTTTCAGTTTGGTGGCTGCACACACCACTTGTTTTTTTGGGCTTTGTATTCAAGGGCTTCTGAAGAGCTACCCTTTGGAACCGGCATTGAGAAATCAGCAAAGCCAAGACGAGGAAACATGCTCAGATACTAAAGGGGGGTGGGGGGGGGCGAGCCTGGCAGGCTACGTTCTCCATTCAGCCAATGAGAAGCAAATCTCAGAGAAGAATATGTAATTATTCACTTAAATATTAAATAAATGATTGTGTTTTCTGTACCAATTCTCTCTGGGTCTAGCGGTACACGCAGAAATCCCACCAATTCTTCTAACTAGCCTTAGTGAAAGATGAGCTAGGGGGTGAACTCCCCTGCATCCACGTGCTCCGTACCCACCGAAACCTCCTGAAATCGCATTTATAGCCCAGAGTTGGGACTTAGCAGCATACACTGCCGTCTTCTCAGTGACGCGCAGCGCACAATGCAAAAGAAAACTGCATTGTCAACAAAAAGGAAGTGCAGGGCGTGCTCTCACCCCCAAGTAGCTCTCACCCGGAGAAATAACAAGCATTTGCAATGAAATAGGTCTCGCATTACTGAAAGTTTGAGCTATTGGCGTTTGGTGATAATAATGCAACGCCAATAACTCACATTTTCAGTAATGCAAGAGCTACTGCATTGCAAATTTTTTTTATATTTAGTTTTCTTAAAATAAATAAATAAATAGAAACAAATACTATTTGCAGTGCAATAGCTCTTGTATTACTGAAAGTTTTACCTATTGGCATTGCGTTATTATAAGCAACGCCAATAGCTCAACCTTTCAGTGATGCAAGACCTATTGCATTGCAAATGCTTGTTATTTTTTAGCGCAACTGATAGTTCACTTATAATCAGTTCTGTGATCTGCATGGTACACGTTCTTTGCAGCAGGCACATTAATCTTCTGCGCTACTTTAGGATCAGTCATACAAAACTCCTATCTTTCTACAGCCGAATATTAATCACCGGAGTGCTCTTCACATTTTTATTGTTGCCTAAAAATTGCTCGACACACAAGGTACTCTGCAGCACATGCTTTTAAATTAAGTTATTTTTAAACACAGTGCCCCCCCCCCCCGCAAGCCTCCACTTTGAGGTCAGTGCCAGGTGCAGCTGGTCCCGTCTCTTACAACATTGACTTGGCCTCCATGGATGTAGAGTGATAGGGCAAGAGGCATATTCTAGCCCCCTTCTGTGAGAGGGTTCACCCTTTCATTGCTACAGCAGGATATCAAAACACTTTCCCAGAGACTCTGGTCAAATGGTGTTGATCAGCCAAGGAACGAATTACGGATAGGATAGAAGATAAATTTAGCACCATTTACAGAAATTCTGAACCACAACCCACCAACCTCTTCAGCCATACCTCCCCCACAAATGAGGAACACTACCAGGCTGCTAACCACCTAGGACCAGCTCACCACACAAGGCCCCACAGCCATCATGATGTCCACTCAGGAGCACCCTCTGACTTCTGCCCCACAACATCTTCAACCTAGGGAGCAAGATGATCAGCAGCATGCCCACTGCCATCTAACACCACAGCCAACTTCCCCAATTAATGGAATCACACAGAAGTCAAGCCTTTAATTAAGAAATCATCCGCCGACCCCAACAAACTCAAGAACTACCATTCTCTTCTCTCTGCTCCCTTTTCCAGCCAAAGTCCTCGAGAAGGCCATCAACCGGCAACTCACAGAACACTTGGAGAGCAACCATCTTCTCAATTTGGATTCCGCACCAACCACAGCACCATAACCGCCCTGATTGCAGCCACAGGAAACATCAGAACCCTCCTCAACAAAGGAAAAATGGCCTCCCTGATCATTGACCGCTCAGCAGCATTCAACACAGCATCACGCCACACCCTGATCAAAAGGCTTCACAACATTGGAATCCAAGGAGACGCCCTAAAGTGGATCACCTCCTTCCTTGCTGGCAGAACCCAGAGAATCTGCATTCCTCCCTTCACCTCAGAACCCAGGTACACCATCTGCGGCGTCCCTCAAGGTTTGTCCCTCAGCCCTACCCTGTTCAATCCCTACTCCAACACTACCCACCTCATCCTCTCCCTATCAGACGACCCCTCCACCACGCTGAACAATTTCCACAGGTGCATGATGAACATTGCTGACTGGATGAGAGGCTTCTGCCTACAACTTAACACAGACAAGACTGAAGTTCTAATTTTCTGGCACGCAACCACCCCTTGGAATGACACCTAGTGCCCCCCCGCCAAACCAGGACTCAATCACTCCGAGTGACCATGCCCGCAACCACGGCATCATCCTGGACAATAAGCTCACCATAAAAAGACAGATCAACACAATCTCATACCCCGGCTTCCTCACTTTTACATGCTTTGCAAGATTTTCAAGTACCTCCCCATCAACGTCAGACGCACTGTCATTCAAGCCCTTGTCACCAGCTGACTGGACTACGGCAATGCCCTGTACATAGGAATCATCTTGCACCTCAAGAGGCTGCAAACAATACAGAACTCAGTGGCCATACTCATCCTAGGCCTCCCTAAATGGACCCATGTCTCCCCCCACCTCAAGTAGCTCCACTGGCTCCCCATTCAGAAGAGGTGCCTGCTCAAGATGGTGATCCTCACCTTCAAAGCCCTTCACAACCAGGGACTAGCATACATCAACCACCAACTGAACTTCCACCTTCTCTCCAGACAGCTGCACTCCGCCTACCTCGGTTTTGCCCACACCCCACGCATCCGCCACAGCAACAATGGAGGACGCGCCTTCTACTACCTCACCACAAAGTCCTGGATCGTCCTCACACTTCACCTGCGGACCTCATCATTCTCTGCTGGAATTCAGAAAAGGACTCAAGACCTGGATCTTTAACGTGGTCTCCTGCAGCAGTATTCTCAGCGCCTGGATACCCCCAAGGGTAATTAGCTGTGATATACAAATCCCTATTGATTCATTGCATGGGCACAGCACGAGATATGTGCGGGACATATGTCTCATGGGAAAGGGTGCCAACCACCATTTAATAGGCATAACGAGGAAGGAGGG
Source organism: Triturus cristatus (assembly GCF_964204655.1). Classification (NCBI taxonomy): domain Eukaryota; kingdom Metazoa; phylum Chordata; class Amphibia; order Caudata; family Salamandridae; genus Triturus; species Triturus cristatus. The sequence goes on from NC_140580.1 coordinate 995,616,841, forward strand.
CAGTCTTTTATACTAGGTGGGAGTTTTCAGTGGAGAAGTAGATCGTACTCCAGCTACATGAAAGGTCCCAGAGATCCGCCCCTAAATTGAAGGACAACGTCTAAGGGAAGTCTTTCTTCTTCCACACTTCTGATAAGGCATGGGACATGGTCGATGAGAGGGATGACCCAACAAGGCAAATGACACACCCAAGGATCCCCTTGCAACAAAATACAATCAATGTCAGAAATCGAGTCCATGAGAGAAGAGGGCAGAGACAACAAAGAAACCAAACAATGAACGGCCATAAAAAAGCACAAGTGACTACACTAGGCTGGTCCAGACACAACAGACATCGTTTGGCCAAGTCACGCAAAAGCTACGGGCCATGAATCTAAAATATATGCTCCTCTTTTTGGCCTAGTTTAAAGTATTCTTCTAAGACAAGCCTCTCTTCTTTGAATATAGGAACAGAGTAGGGGAGTGGGTGGAGGAGAGTTCCCCACGATACCGCACAGCATTGGGCCCAGGGGATGGGATAGACAGAGCTGGGAGCCCACACTGGCGGTCTGTCAACAACGTCCTGGCGAGAAGAAGGTGTTCCAGCTGGCGTCTTTCCGGTCGTGGACCTGCTAGAGGAGGTGATCACGGGTTCAGTCGCCTTCCGACAATCAAGCGGGCCGCGGTTCCCCCCAGGTGAGCTGCACCCACAGTTTACTGGAATCCACCAAAGAGCACCACCTGTACACAAGGGTATCCCCCATGTTTGTTTGATGTTTAGTCTTACTTCAATATGTTGGGTCGACAGATGCTTTCAGGTGGAAAGCATAGGGCGAGGGGGTTGGGTTGTTTTTGTTTGTTCTGGTTTCTTTTATCTCAGTTCATATTTGCTCAAGGCACACAGGAAAACCACTCTTTCTGCATTGTGACCCGCCCCCAACCTCCTAGTGCACACTCCCTCATTTCATGTGTCCAAGACTCAAAGTGCTCACCTGGAAAATCAGTGGGTTCTTAGATGAGATCAAAGGGGGTGCAGTTTTCTGATACGTTAAATGACTGACACCCTCAATCCTGGTTCTCCAAAAAACCCACCCGATGGGTATACTCTGTTCGCTCCTTGAGATATATGGCTACACAAGGGTCTTTCACGCTGGCTTTGCAAGGGGTGCAAGAGGACTGACAATTCTCCTGAACAAAACCTGCCCCTTGAACGTTACCAAATCCCTCCTGGACCTGCTCACTGGCCAATCTCAAAATCGTGCCTGTCTCAGCACTTAAGGAAACATGAAATTATAGGCGATGCAGTCACTCCCGGCACTGGTCTCTGAGCCAAGAAGCATGCATACATTCAATTACCGTTCTGTAAAGTTATGTCGGCCACTTATTTCCAGGATCATCTTTCTACTAATTTGTGTAGTTTCCAACCGGCCAAGAGGTCTAATGTTGTTGCAGTGGGATTGTGCCTCAAAATCTTTCATTTTGGCAGCCATCAGGCCCAGCACCTTCAATGCTTTCGATGTGTCTATCAAGACAGTCTGTTAAATTGTCGAGTCGGTGGTCATAACACCTAGCTTTTCCTCAACAGGCACTAGACCAACCTTCAGGTCGAGTAGCAGTGATTTGATGACATCCACAGACCGTGTGCTACAGAATCCACTTCACTGTCGCAATCCCTAACGTTTTTACGTCATTCAAACATTAGTGTACTTTGTTTCTGATCAATTTTACCCATATCTGGGGCTGTGGATGATTACGTACATCACTGTATGACACTACACAGCAAATAATGAAAGGGAGAGGAGCAATAAAATAGTAATCCTCAGAACGGAGCACTGTACTTAAGTGGCCTTCTTTCAGCTGTGCCAGGCCATCCCCTAACCTTTATATGTTTTATTTACACATTGCTTCGAATGAGAGTACACATGACAGAAACGGAAACTCGGATTAGCAGGTGCACAGCTTTCTCAAGAGAACAAAAGAGGACCTTGAAAAAGATAAAAGAAATGTAAACTATCAGATGCTGAGCTGGTCATTTATTAAGCCCTTCTTAGAAGTAACAAACATGAGAATGAGGCTGAATATGTTAGAAGTGAAAAGGCTGACTAAAGCTCTGAGTGACATGGGCACAAAACAAACAAGCATTGGCATAGCCAATAGGTCTCGCCTTTGGGACCTTATAAGTGTTTAGTTATCCAGCACAATATCCTTGGTGCAACATCAAGTGTTGCATGGCGAAACACTTATAAGGTCCCAAAGGTGAGACCTATTGGCTATGCCAATGCTTGTTGGTTTTGTGCCCATGTCACTCAGAGCTTTGTAGCCCCCACGGTTTGTAAGCAAGACTCATTTGTCTGCGCACCTCAAGAATGACAAACAAAAAAACAGTCACTGGGATCAGAGTCCTCTGCAGCCTTTGGTCCCCCCAAAATCCGACTTCTGCTCAGGGTCATGTTTGGCTTTTAATCCTAAGGAAGAGACCTAAATTCTTTGCAGACACCAATATCATTAATCACTCTGGGCTAATTCCAAAATATTCTGTGCAGCGTGGTAAACTGTATTTAAAGTAGAGATTAACATAATAAAAGACACTATCAATAACTTTGCATCAGATACTATCCCCTGTGTAGGTGGAGTGAATGCCTCGGAGTCAGAGGACTATGCCAGACAGGGGAGGTGGTTGGACAACCAGAGCTACCAATAAAGAGTTGGCTAAATTTCCTTTACTTGGCCATAGCCAAATTACGATATTAATGTTAAAATCCATAAACATACTATTTCAATAACAGCTAGAAATAATTAGCTTGAAATATGACTCTGCATATTGCTTGCTATAGATATGAAAATAAAGCATAAACATTTAATATATATACTATATGGAAATATATTTTGCAAAGTCCCATGTGGAAATCAATCAATGCCCCCCAGGGGTAAGCAATTACTTTGGAACATTTCTTTCAGTGTCCTCTGTCACCCTGAAGGCACACATCTCTACAGTCCTGTGTGAATGCCCTCAGAGAGTTTCTTGGGCGAGGATGTGTGAAATGGAACCAGTAAAGCAGGATTGCCACGGCAGCAAACTTGCACTAGGCCTATACTTTGCTTTTGATAGTAGATTGAGCAAAACTGGCAATCTGCGACTCAAAGGCTTGCTCTCACTCAAGTCCAGCACTGTTAATCGAGGAGCACTGACAAGGCTGATGCCCGGCATCTTAAAAACACTAGAATAAGAGCATGCTTCCTAAATTAAAGAAGGGTCAAGAAGTAGAGATATTCAAAGAAAATTCTTTACCAAAGTCACATCACTTAGAATGATAAACGGAAAGTTAAGTTTCAGATGTGTAAATCATACTTGAATACGGTCTGATCAGTTGTGCCCGTGAATACGATGCCCTTGCAGATTGGACCCAACTCAAAGGCAAACCAAGTAAGTCACTGTGACCCTCTGCTAAAAGGGTAGGCCTAAAAATAAACTCGCACCTAGAACACTCATTTGTCCAAACTGCAGGGGAGACACGAACAGTGATGGCGTTTGTTTCAACAAATCTCAGGTGTGCGAGAAATAGACGTGGTAGACGCGCAAATAATTACAAAATTAAGAGATTGGGGACTTTCAGGCATTTACAAATTTAACGTACTAAATTGGTTCAAAGGGGAATTCTTATTAGCGGTAAAATAATTGCAGATTTTAAAGGGGATTCAAATATATGCAAGTGTCAGAAAAGGAAACATGACGTAAATACATAACCCTCACGTTAAAAAAATTATCTGTGTACCATCCGCGTATGAAAAAAATTCTAAGACCGAAGAACTAACTTAAAACCGGAGACTCCATGAGGTTAGCCAGCGTGAAGATGTAAACATAGTAGAGTAGAGCATTGCAGAACCCCAGAGTTAACGAATTTGGCAGAACAGAAACAATTAATTGAACCCGCCAGCATAAGGCTCGGGAAAAAAAACACAAGCATTGGCATAGCCAATAGGTCTCGCCTACTGGTACCTTATAAGTGTTTAGCCATGCAACAGTTGCATAACTAAATACTTATAAGGTCCCAAAAGCAAGACCTATTGGCTATGCCAAGCGGCCCTGCGGCCGTGAAAGTGATCGCGATCAAAACATCAAAGCGGCCGCTAAAGTGAAAGTAATCGCGGTAAAGCGCGCGCCCCCGCGCACATGCACTGTAGCTCTAGGCTGGCCTGGTAGCACTTTTTGGAGCCCTCTCAATAAGTCTCGCCAGACCAGCGCATGCGCTGGGTCAGGCGAGACCTAAAAAGATGGCATCTAATGATTCATCACGGCATTCCCTATTACAGTGGTTTTAAAGCAAAGTTCTGTGTGGTTTCTCAATACCCAAAAATCATTTTGCGGTTGCAAACCATATGATTTTTCGAATTGCAGGGTTTGCTTTGTACATCTTCCAATATGTAGATATCTCTCGGAATGCAATTTTCACTTTATTGAGTTGTGGAGCATCAGTGATGTACATCAATAGTACTGGAGCCAACAGAAACAGTGTTTTCTATGATCTAAGCAGACTCCTGAGCAGGTACTGACTATGGATTGTAAACCAATCTCAAGACTCGTTGCAGACAAGTCTGTACATGTAACCATTGATATTGAATAACTAAGGGAAATCCTATCCTTAGATATCATTGCCTCACCTATTTACATTGTTATCCTTGGTTGACATAATACTTGCATTAATTGAACTACTCAAATGCCCAGTATCTGGTACGTTGATACAGAGTGGCTAGTGCACTATAGGGTATGCGTCCAACATACATCCCTGTTGAACTTTCCCCCAGGCAGCTAAGTTGAGTGTGCAAATAGTCAGAAGTGAGAGACATGCTTAACACCTAATGTGATCTGCTGATAACAGCTGCAAACAGCAAGATGCCTCTTGGTAAGTGCTTAGGACATTAGGTTATCGTGTCTTGGGGCTTCATTATCCTTTCTTCCAATGTCCATAATCCAATTCAGGATATTATTGTCTCCCATAAAAATGTTGTTTTAAAAATCAAGGAATATCAACTAAATGCTCATTTGCATTTGTGCCTGAAAGAGAACACAGAGTTATGGTGAAGTATTTCATGGACTTCTTCCTCTTTCTTTCCTCATAAAGAGTCTGATTGTGCTTCACCAACTCTTCTGAAAGCTCCCATCCAATCTGTTTAGAACTACTCCCGCTCTGAAAGGGAAAGAGAGTACTTGAAAGAAAATCTGCAGAACAGGTGAAATCACACATTCTTTGTCTCCAGCTGTGGCTTCAATTTTTTCCTGTCTAAGAAACCTCTTTACCTTCACCACGGTACAGATTACCACAGGTTGAACAAGATGCCCATTATAGACAGACTGAAGTCAGTATGAGCGTCTATGAACTTAACCAAACAAGACCCTTGAGGGGCCTAGCATCTATTCTGGACCTTTAGAATACACGGAGATGCTCTTTGGGTTGTTTAATGCCCTAGTGGTCTTCCAGGAGTGAAGATATCCTGAATACCTATGTAGTGATTTATACTGACGATATACATATTTACTCTAAACATGTGGGAGAAAATTGCAAACATGTTATCGCGGTCTTGGGTTGTCTACAATTACATCATCTTATCTGGAAGCCAGAGAAGTATGAGTTTAGGAAAGAGACCATTAATTACTTAGGACACATACTACTGGCATATTCAATTGCTATGCTATGAATCCAAAGAAAAATTACAGCAGATCTTGAATGGCTTCTGATGACAACTTTCAAAGAAACCCACAGCATTCTTTGCCTAGCCATCTTTTATCTGCAGTTCATTGAGTATTTTGCCCACTAAATCTGTTGCATATCAATCATTCTAAACCAATGTAATTAGTGAACACTTTCTTTCTGGATTTAATAGGCTAACAAGGTCATCTAGAGCTTGAACGCAAGCTTTGCTCAAGCCCCCATTATAGGACACTTGGGCCAGCTCCAGAGCTAAATATAGGAGACAAGGTCTCGTGTCTTCTCAGTTACTATCAACTGATAAAGGCTCAACTAACTTGCGAGCTTTTTATTTTGGACATTTTGCAATCATAAAACAAGTCAGTCCTGTAGCACTGCAACTTTATATTCCATCTTTCTGAAAGATACCTCCTATTTTTCATGTTCAACTGCTAAAAACCGTTCTGCTGAACAGTTCATAGTAGAGTCAGATGCCTCAAATAGGTTGATTAGTGTGGTCTTTTGGAAGACAGGAACATGAAGATATGTAACACCCTATATATTATCTGACTGATTTGAATCATAAGCAACATAACCGTATATGTTATCTTTTTCATATTTACTATAGGCATGTAATGGAGAAAGAAATGATGGCAATGAAACATGCTTGTTCCGAATCGCGTCATCCGGTATTTGGACAAAAGAACCATTTATTATATAAACCGATCACCGTACTCTACAGATTTTATAAAACATTCATTGAACTAGAAATCGCCAAGCCCAATGGGCCTATTTTTTTTCAAAGCATGACTTTCAAGTTACACATATACTTGTTTCAACCAATATTGAAATAGATGCACTTTCCACAGGATACCCAGAAGAAAGCTCAGAATTGCAACCATCACCTATTCTTCTGCATCAGGTTAAGAATCATATCTACAGAGAGTGGAGAATGCACAAGCTGAAATGGATTCTGACAAACTAGAAGAAATCACTAGTAGAACACACTTATTTAAGCTCTTTTGAGAATGTGCCATTACTTAGCTGGAAAGAGGGATCAAAACCCATTGACAGTTTGGTGATAAGGTCCCTTTGGCGGCCTTCCCTACAAACAGATGCTATTAAATACATACAAGCCTCTTCCCTCTTCCTACAACTGCAACATGTTGCCCAAAAAAGCATTACATACTGTTTACACTGATGTTATCATGGATCTAACACCATGGATACCACATCATCGTCTCCACGGACACTTTTTAAAAGATGGTGCACTTCTCATCTTTCAAAATTATTCCTTCTACCACAACTTTGGCTTATGGGTTTGTTATTGATATATTCTGCCTCCATCAATTACCAAAAACACAGTCTCTGATAGAGAATCATAATACATCTACACCTTCTAGAATTGTCTCTCCCTTGGTGCAAAACGAGTTCTATCTTTGGAATATCATCCCCGAGCCAATGGGTAGTTTTAAAGGACTAATCAGGGTCTAAAGAAATATCTGTGATCTTATAATAAAGCTTCTAAAAGATATATTGTCCTCCTATTGAAAACTGACTGCATTTGTGTGCAGTAACGCCATCTATTTTGCCATCAAGCTTTCCCCTCTTTGCTGCCTTGAAGTATTTCCCCTCGTGTATTCCTCATAATGAATCGTTGCTATGAGCCGCCACAAAGAAAACTTTTGTAAAAATTAACCTACTGCAAGCCAAGAAAACTAGGTGCAACAAATGCAGGGGTTCGTGAAGAAATCTATGAAGCAACCAGCAGATAGACACAAGACCAACCCCCTAACTAAACGTAGGGGACAAGGTATGGTGTCTTCTCAGTTTCCATCAATTGATAATGGCCTAATTAACTAAAGAGCCTTTTATATTGGACGTTTTGCAATCATAAAACAAGTCAGTCCTGTGGCATTGCAACTTTCTCTTCCATCCTTCTGGAGGATACGTCCTACTTTTTATGTTTAACTGCTAAAAAGCATTCAACAATGATCTTTTTGGTCTCCTCCAAGACAAGTTAATTTCTGGTACACCCGAAGGGGAAGAGGCCAGACTTGTATGCATTGGGGATGACATGGGCACCATGCACTTACCAATATCTGGGGGTACACGTATACCTCGATTCAACTATCCTTCCAGATGGGAATTTCTGGAATGTGCTGAAATCCGTGAAGGGTTTAACGCCGTCTGGAGGTCACTCCGGCTGCCAATTATGGCATGTATAGCCCTTACAAAATGGTCATACATCCTAGATTACAGTATCTCTTCACCAACTGGTCAGTCTCGATCTCAAAAGATTGGTTCAGGAGGCTAGACACCCCATGTAGGGAACTGATATGAAACACTGGCAGGAGGAGGGCTGCCTTCAAGACATTTAGAAACACAACTACAACAGGGGACCTGGGTGTTCCAAATTTTGAAATTTACTCCATGGCGATGTGACTGCAGTAGATAGCAGGGTGGCTTGATGGAGACAGGGTTACTGAGATGGCCATCTTGGAGGTAAGTCCCCAGGTCGAGAACTAACTCCCGGAAAAGGAAGATGGCGGATTGACTCCGCTCCGGAGGACGCCTCCGAGGCTCTGCCCGAGGCTCTCCCCGACCTGCCGCTACGCCCTTCCCGTGGGCCGCTCTTGCTGTCTTCGGCATCAATGGGGAAAGTAATTAAGGAATGGTGGCACTTTGTATACTATTTTCGTTGACTTACGTGCCGCATTTGATTTAGTCCCTCGGGACAAACTTTGGGGAGTCCTAGACGACATGGGGGTTCCCAATGATATATTAGCCATCCTAAAAAGACTCCATCTGGGGAATTATGCAAGGGTGAGGTTTGGAAGGGGGGGCACCTTGACTGACCGATTCCCCGTTGACAGGGGGGTTAGACAGGGCTGTGTGCTGGCGCCGACTCTGTTCTGCCTCTTTGTCAACGGGGTGATCGATCATTTAAATGCGTTGGAAAATATTGATGCTCCCAGACTCGGAGGCACAGGGGTACCTGCTATTCTTTTTGCGGATGACACCCTGTTGCTCTCAAAGTCTCCAATGGGTATCCAGCGGATCCTTGATGGATTCGCAAATTTCTGTGCGATTCGGGGGTTGGAGATCAATGCCTCGAAGACCAAGTACATGATCTTCAACCCCCCCCAGAAATTACGTCCCAACCCCACACTAGGACCCATCAGGCTGGAAAGGGTCTCCAAATTTGATTACCTAGGGATAACACTAAATGAGTCCATGACCTGGGACTCACATTGCACTAAGGCTAGACTCAAACTAACTCAAATGACAGGTGGTCTGGCAAGGATGTCCCGTGGTTTGACCTATCAGCCACTTTCCTCTCGGCTACAGATCTATAGGATGCAAGCAAAAGGGGCAGTGATTTATGGTGCTGAATTATGGGGGCATTCTGCCACCCATACTCTTCAGGTCACTGAGAACAATTTTATTAGACATTTAGCAGGGCTCCCGTCTAGCACCCCTCTTTTACCACTGAGACTGGACCTAGGCCTAAGACCGATTTTGGAAGAATTAAGCCTGAAACCGCTATTGTATTGGCAGAGACTATGGTCGGTTCCAGAACTGTCTATTTACAGAGCCGAGCTACAGGAAATATTGAGACTGTGCAATCCTGTACGGCTTCCTTGGCTCAGACATGTCAAACAAATATGCGAGGTATTGGGCAGGCAAAATCTATGGTCCGACCCAGAAAACATCTGCCCTAGAACTGCACGAAAGTCTCTCTCCAAAGTCTATCATGAATATCAACTGCGTACTAACATAACCAACGCAGAGGAGAGATCTATGACGGGCAAATTCTTGGCGGTAAAAGACTTATATCTCCAGGAGGATGTTTTTGACAATATTGCCCCCCCCATTTCCAGGAAACTCTTTCTGCAGTGGCGGTATGGCACCCTTCCTTTTAAGGCGCACACTGCACGATGGACAAATACTGAGAGCTCACTTCAATGCCCAGCTTGTGACTACTGGAGGGAATGTGATTTGCATATAATATTCTTCTGTCCAGCATACAGGAAAGCAAGAAACTACTGGCTTGTCCCAATACTGAGAAATCTGGGCTTTAGGCGCTATTATCCTGCTTACAGGATCCTGAAAAGTGATCTGTCTGCCCCAATTGTTTTTGCGTTGGCAAAATTTTTAACTTCAATGTGGCGCAGACGCACCCAGTGTATTAAATTATTGAACGAATGATGGTTTTACAAATTGTTAAATTATCTGCAAATTATACTGTATTCCAATGCTATGAATTTTTTTACGCTGTAATTCTTTTATGGTCCAAGTGACCGAAATAAAGAACAATTGAATTGAATTGAATTAAGGAATTAAAATGGGAACGATTGAACAAAAAATTTTAAATAACGGATTGTTGTGATAAGTCGGAAAACTCACCTGCTGCCGTGGCTGCGTCTATTCCTCACTGCTGTGGATGTGCCGGCTGACGGAGCTCAGCTGCGCGGTGTATAGTATCCGCGCAGCGGGCTGGCTGACGTTCAGAGCGCCCTCGCTGGCGGCGCCGCGGATACTGTTTTCGACTCGATGCTCTCCCGGTGAGTCCTGTGGCGGCGCTGACGGCCAGGAGAAGTTTGGCTATGGCCAGGGGGGCGAGAGTGCAGGGTACAAGGTGCTGTGTCCTCGGCTGAAAATCATGGCTCCTCCAAGGGTGACCCGCCGAGGACAGGCGGGTGTTCAGGCGCCAGTAGTGGCAGAAGCTGGGGGCTCTGCGGATGTGGATGTCGTGGACTGTTCAGTGGTAGCAGAGTCCCCTGTGGCTGCTAGCGGCGGTGCAAGTGATAATATACCCAGCATCTTTGGAGACGATTTACTAACCGATCACCAGGTGGGAAAGCCTATGCTTAAACTTTTGCGCTCTGGCAAAGTCACAGGGTTGCTCCGCTCTTGCGGCTCAGCGACAGCCATCCCCAGCGCTCAAATGGCTGAAGTATTGAACGCAGCAGTTCATGAGGGTTGGGGGGGCCCGGGAGACTCTATAAGATCACGGAGTGCCTCTGTTGAAAGGAATTCTACTAGTGGCATAACATTGGGTACCTCTGCTTCAGCTGGTGTGAGCATGGCCAAATGTGTTCCTGAGAGCTTATAGATGCGGTTACTTCAGCATCCTTTTCTGATACGTACCCCAGTGCCATTGCCGCTCCGACTATACCCGATAATACGGATCATACCCTTCACTCTTCGGGGCTGATTAATGAAGACTTTCTAGTGGTGTCAAATGGTCTTTTACAGGAGAGTGGTTCGGGTAGGCCGGACGGGAATGGCAGGAGTTCGATTTGTGATTATAACGGCAGCAGAAAGGGGGTGACCAATGCAAATCTAGAGAGTGGTTTGGATCTCTCTTCCAGTGACCCGGCCCTGGGTCAGGATTTTTTTAATAGTAGCCTTACTAACAGCTGTGGGTCTGGGTCTGCTCGTGGTCCTAGGATCAATACCCCGGAGGGGAGGGTAGCCCAGAAGGGAAAAGGCCCCAAACAGGGTCGGACTGGGAAAGGTGGTAGAGGCCGTGGGGGTGGGCCTGGTGCAAAGGCTCAGATCTCAGAGGCACTGGGACGACTTAAGGGGGCAGCGAGTATCACAAAAGCAGGCCCGGGAGTGAGTCCACTATGGAAATGGGTCTCATCAAAGGGTGAAGTCAGATCAATTGTCTCTAGGCTATTTAACTCCGGAACATACGGCACTGCTTCAGCTACCTCTCCTTTGAATAGTCAGTTAGATCCAGCTGTCACTGCATCGGCTAACATCCCCGAGGGATTGCAGGCTTCTGAAACATCCAATATGTTGATGGCCAGTATGCCGGCTCCAGGTAGCTCTCAAGGTAGGTCTCAGAAGTCACCTCCAGAGTAAACCCATACGGAAGGATCTGCATTTGCAATAACTCGCAACCAATCTACAATTTCTAAATCCCTATCATCGCTTACTGGGTCTCTGCCTACAGATGTTTTGGGAGTTGAGTGCAATCCTGATTTGAACCCGCAGGACGAAGGGACTGCCAGGGTAGAAGCGCCATCTCTGTCTAGAATTATGCAGGTACTTAATATTCAAAGAACAGAAGCACAACTCTACTACCAACAGGCAAGGGCTGATAGTACCGAAATTAAAAAATCACTGTCTGAAGTTACTGCCAAGGTGTCTCACCTTGTCTCTGAGGTTTCTGATCTCCAACATCGGGTGGCAGCCATGGAGGAGGTCAATATTCAAACCACGAAACAGGTTACATCACATGAGACACAGATGGTTTTGTTGCAGTCTAAAATGGAGGACCTTGAAAATCGGCAGCGACGCCATAATCTGAGGATTTTGGGGATCCCGGAAGGCAGGGAAGGCTCGGACCCTCGCGCATTTATTGTTGATTTGTTTCAAAAGGCATTTCCTGACTTAGATGATTGGGACATGGATACGCAAGTTCAGAGGGCGCTTAGGTTGCCGCTATCTCTTCCACAGGGTACTCTGTCCAAAAGAAATTTTGCTAGGCCTATTCTTGTCTTTTTGGGCAACTTTCTGCTTCGCCAGGCAATTTTTTTCAAAGCCCGGCCAACGGCTCCTGTTAAAGTAGACACTTTGTCAATTTTTGTCCGGTCTGATCTGTCCAAGCCTACTATGGATAAGCGCTGGCAGCTACGTCAATGTATGGACTCTCTTAAGGCTGTCTGTTCTCAGGTTTTTTTTACAGGAGCCTGCCCGTCTAAAAGTTATCAAAGATGGTCATACATATTTTTTCTTTAATGAGCAGAAAGTGAGAAAGGCACTGTTTAAGTGGCAATCTAAGCCTAATGCTTGATATGTTATCTCACTATAGTATATTGTGAATGGGGTTGTTAGTTACTGCCAATCATGACCAGATGAAGTTGCTCGAGGTGGTGCTTCATAGGAACATGGGCTCTCTTAATGTTGCTTTTTGTATGTAATATTTTTCCCTGTGTATTATTTTGTTATTTTGTTTTGGCCGGTACGGGTGGCGTGTGGGATGGTGAGTACGGTGGGGGTTCTGGGGGGGGGGCGTCCTCAAATGCTGTCACATCAGGACAGCCAAGCAGGGGGGTGATTCCTTTTCTAAGATACGGGGTGGGGGGATGGCAGTGGAAGGAGCGGGAGGAGTCAGGAAGGGTTATAGTGGAGGGTGGGGGGTTAAATGGCCACGCCACAACTAGATTAGCACAGAATGGGTACAAACAGAATTTTGATTATAGGTTTAGGGGAAAAAAATTCTCTTTACAGATAGAGAACGATGTGTTATTATAAACATACTTAATGCCAAATGTTAAATTTATGAGTTGGAATGTTTGTGGGCTGATGCAAAAACAACAGCTGATGGACAGAATGCAGAACAATGTCATACATTCACCCCAGTGCAGAGATCTGGGCCTAAATCCATCGTTTTTTTGCTCACCATGCCATTCCAGTTTGAACCCAGCCATATGCAAATCAGTCTTGACCCTGTGCCTCATGGGAACAGTCCAGCCCGAACTGCCAAGCCAGGTCCTCCCTGGACTGGAAACAAGCATCCTAGGACCAGTTTCGGGGTTTCACCCCTCCTCAGCCAGGATAGCTTGATTCCAGTGGCATACCCTTCCCACTCGGGATGACAAATGCAAAAACAACAGTTGATGGACAGAATGCAGAACAATGTCATACATTCACCCCAGTACAGAGATCTGGGCCTAAATCCATCGTTTTTTTGCTCACCATGCCATTCCAGTTTGAACCCAGCCATATGCAAATCAGTCTTGACCCTGTACCTCATGGGAACAGTCCAGCCCGAACTGCCAAGCCAGGTCCTCCCTGGACTGGAAACAAGCATCCTAGGACCAGTTTCGGGGTTTCACCCCTCTTCAGCCAGGATAGCTTGATTCCAGTGGCATGGAGAGCACGGAACAACGTCTGGGCATACCCTTCCCACTCGGGGTGACAAATGCAAAAACAACAGTTGATGGACAGAATGCAGAACAATGTCATACATTCACCCCAGTACAGAGATCTGGGCCTAAATCCATTGTTTTTTAGTTCATCATGCCATTCCAGTTTGAACCCAGCCATATGCAAATCACTCTTGACCCTGTGCCTCATGGGAACAGTCCAGCCAAAACTGCCAAGCCAGGTCCTCCCCGGACTGGAAACAAGCATCCTAGGACCAGTTTCGGGGTTTCACCCCTCTTCAGCCAGTGAGCAAAATAACGATGGATTAAACCCAGATCTGTGACTGGGGGTGAATGTTTTGCCAATGTGCAACATTCCGTCCATCATCTTGTGTGTTTTGATGTTTGCGGGCTGAACAAGCCAGTAAAAGACTATTGGTAGCGGAAGAGTTGAAGGTGTTTAAGCCCGATATAATTGGTCTTGCTGAAACCCATTTGGCCTTTAAAGATAGAAAATATCTGAAACAGCTTGGCTATGAGCTGATTGTGTGTACATCGCAGTCGGCTGCCATCTGGGGGGTTGCATTGTTGAAAATTAAGTACTCTGAGGTAAGGTTTCTACGCACACAGGCTGACCCCAAGGGAAGACGGGCAATTGCTCAGCTCTCTGTTTTTGGTCATAAGGTGACGGTATGCATGATTTATGGTCCTAATGTTGACTGCACTGGTATTACCTCCTACCTTAGCTCTGAATTGCTGGAATGGGTTGGGGATCTTATTGTAATGGGAGATTTTAATTGCATATTAGATTAAAAAATGGATACCACAAACACAACTGCAAGAGGTAGAATGGCTCATGTGAGGGCAGCTATACAAGATCTGCTTTATTTACATCAATTGGAAGACGCTTGGAGAATGTTATACCCCACAACGCCAGGTTTTACCTTTTTTTCTCATCCGCATAAACAATATTCCCGGATTGATATGCTTTTTACTAACTATGCTCTGCTGGATAAATCCTCTATGGTGGTATGTCCAAAAATTACATCAGACCATAATCCCATTATGCTTACTGTACATCTCGGTCTCGATGTGGCAGTACAAACGAGGGAATTTTCGTTTCCTAAGCACCTTCTTAGTGACTCAGATTATGTAACCTATATGCAAGGGGTTCTTAAGGAATATATAGCAAATAATTTACATACTACATCCCTCGCTATAGTCTGGGATTGCTTAAATGCATATGTAAGGGGGGCCACACTTCAGTATATTGTCAAGCAGAATCGGTCGAACTTTAGTCAGCTTGAAAAGGAACACAGGTTATATACTGATTTAGAGCAGCAAAACGCCCTAGCAATTGCCTTGAAGGATACGGATGAACGCCGAATATATTTACAGATCATTGATATAAGGGCGAAGCTTAGTCGAAGGTTAAAAGATAAAGTTGCCAGTAAGTTTTTAAAGTTTAGAACTCGGCAATATGAGTATGGAGAGCGGGTGGGACGGGTTCTGGCCTATCAACTAGACGACCAGAGGGCTAAGTCACATATTAAAAAAATTAATGGTGTGAATGGCGCAACTTTTACTAAACCCCAAGAAATTGCGGAGCAGTTTAGGATCTTCTATGCTGATTTGTATAATGAGGCAAGTAGTTTTAATCCACAATTGGCTATAGATTATCTACAAGAAAGTGGGCTACCTGTTTTGGATCCCTCTCAAACTTTGGTGTTGGAAGGAAATGCTGATTTAGTGGAACTTAATTTAGCAATTGAGGCATTACCCTCTGGTAAAGCAGTGGGTGAAGACACCATTCCACTTGAATTTTATAAAATATTTAGGGATGTACTGACTCCAGTATTTCTTGAGCTGGTTAATGAGATACTGCAAGGAGGGGATTCGCCCCCCTCTTGGAATAAAACAAACATCATTGTCTTTCCAAAAAAAGGTAAACCAGTGGAGAACATGAGTTCATATAGACCAATATCCCTAATCTACTCAGATGCTAAAATGTTCTCAAAGCTTCTAGCGTCTCGGTTAGCCCCATTGATCCATTTGTTAGTATCAGAGGAACAGCATGGCTTTGTTCCGGGTAGGGACACAGCTGCGCATATAAACACTGCCATTGCTGCATTTGATATCGGCAATCACCTGGATCAGCGGATTGGTATGCTGATGTTGGACGCCGAGAAGGTCTTCGATCGAGTAGCCAGGGTATCACTGTGGTATACGATGATGTCTTTAGGTCTCGGTCGGAGGTTTGTCTCGGCGGTGCAGAAACTTTATAATAAACCAACCGCTGTAATTAAGTATAGTGGTTTTGTTTCTTCTCCCTTTAGTAATTATCGGGGTACACGACAGAGATGCCCGCTTTCTCCTTTACTATTTGCTCTGTACATCGAGCCTTTTATTAGACACCTGCTCCACAATGTGTCTATTTCACCAGTGTCCTTCAAGGGTATGTTTTTAAAAGTCACTGCTTATGCAGATGACATCGCAGTATTTACCACAGGGCCAATAGAAGCTATAGCCGCGATAACCCAAGAGGCACAACGCTTTGGGACCTTCTCTGGATACAAGCTTAATCTAAACAAGACACAGTCAATTCTCAATTTTATACCTACATCTGCCCCACCTTCGTTAGGTATTACTGCGTCTGCTACGTATTTAGGTGTGTGTCTTAGTTGTCGTATTGACGATCTTATTGACTTAAACTATGAACCATTGCTGAAGAAAGTATCTTCTGATCTGCGTAGGTGGCATAGGCTAACATTGACAATTATTGGGAGGTGCAATATAATTAAAATGAATATATTACCTACATTTTTATACTTGTTTCGCGCTATCCCGCTGAGAATTCCGGTGACCTTTTTTAAGCGGCTTAACGGTGTTATCAGAAGCTTTATTTGGGGCTATCGGAGGGCGAGGAGAGCTCTTAGATATATCAAGCTGTCTTTTGAGCAAGATGGTTTTAAACTCCCGGATTTTAGAGCTTATTTTTGGGCTGCCTTTGTCAGCCGTATCCAGAGTTTACTTAAGGGACCTGATGTGGGTAAAACTTGGTTTGCGTATCAGTTGGCCTATGGTTTAAATACGGGGTTTTTACTACATCATATGTCTGACCCGAATTATTACAAGAGTTTGATTCAAGATCATCCGACATATCTCCCGTATTTGGCAGGACATATGCAAAGCATTCATATTGCCAGATTGGCACAAATTTATTTTTCTTTATGGGGCAATCCAAGGCTCCCTGGTATATTCTTGGATACGGTGGGGAGACGGTGGCAACAGCATGGCATAACACTTTTGGGGCATCTTTATGACGAACACAGCTTTAAGTCATTGTTATCACTGAAAGAGGAATTTGGGGTAGCCCATAATTCATTTTTCAAATACTTACAAGTTAGGAACTTTTTTATTCAAGGGGAAGGCCTGATAGCTCTTCCCTCTACAACGGAGGTACTCCGGGTAATTTTTAACACTTCAGGGAGAGGCCTTATAGGGAAAGTATATCAGTGCTTTCTAGATGTATCGGAAGATGATGTTATACAGGCTACAGCCAAATTGAATCGTATTTTTGAAATTGAGATAACTGATGATGAGGCTCTTCAAGCATTGGCTATAATTAATTCTTCAGTCACCTCAATTAACTTAAAGATGCAACAACATTGTATCATGTTTATGTTGTATTATACCCCAAAGGTTTTTTCTAAATGGGCTGTGTCTCATATTTCTTCTAAGTCATATTGTCCTAAGTGTAATGAATATGCCGCGGATCTGCGACATATGTTTGTTACATGTCCAAAGCTAACTATATATTGGCATGAGGTTGCTCGTGAGTTGAGTAAGCTAATAGGTAAGGATACTGTATTATCTGAGAAAGAAATTTTACTGGGGATAGTATCGGATACTGGCAATCTATCGAAATCCCTAGTGTCAATTATTATTGCTTGTGCTCGTTTGTGTATTGCTAGGGAATGGATTGAAAAACTTATTCCTAAGATCACTGAGTTTTGGTTGTTATTGAGGGGAGTTTATGAAATGGAACTGGCACTAGCTAAAGTAAGGGGATTGCGATCTAGGGTTAAATATGGCAGGGTTTGGTCCAGCCTTCAGTGGGACTAGTAGTATTTACTTTTGTTTCTTTATTATTTACTATGTTATTTGTATTAAGTGTTTATATTTGTCTGTAATTATTGTTTGTGATGATATGTACTTTTCCTTTCTGTGCTTTGAATGTTCTCCTTTCTTTTTCTTTGCACAAGTGGCCAATAAAATCTTTAAAAAAAAAAAAAAAAGGAAGTAGTCCCAGGGCAAGGGTGTGTTTTGCCTCATGTATTCAGCTTGTTTGAATAAAGCTATCATGAATCTAAAAAACAAAAAAAAAAAAAGGAGGTAAGTCGGGTCTTTGGTAACACTCCTGTTAGGCTGACCAGGCTACAGGGGCTACTTAAATTGTTATTAATAGCCATGAAGTATTGGAGAAAATGTGTTAAAGTGATGGAGAGGAGTCCCATGTACTCCCAGGCAATGCCATAAGGAAGGCTTGCCACTAGAACAGATGATTGCAGACCACAATTTAGCATCCAGGTAGTTCCTGAGCTACAGGCCCTAATCCATACATTTGTGTGCCTATGGCACCATTAGGTATTATATCAGCTCAAGCTGTTGAGTAATAGCAGACACTTGATAACCTGGCTCTACAAGGTGCTCAATGGTATGGTAAGGGCAGACTTATCAAAGCTTAGGCATTGATGGGAAGCAGACTTTACTCACAACCTTACAGATAAAGAATGGGATAGGATACTATTCCACACACAACAGGTCTCCTGGAACACACACCTGAAATGTATACAGTTCAACTATTTACATCAACCTAACTCTTCCCAAACAAAATCAGAAACATCTCAAGAGGTGCCCCTAGATTATGCCCTGCATGCTCTGCCCAACTTGAGGAAATTATCCACATGGAATGGGCTTGCCCGTTGGTACAAAGATTCTGGTTACAGGTTCTAGACCACCTGAATGGCTGCCTTGACAGGAGGCTTGAGTTATCCCCTGAGATATGCTTGTTTGGTGGACTGATTGTCCTTGCAGGCACTACAGCAAGAAAATTTACAGCCAGTACCTTGAAGTCTATATTGGACCCGACACATGATAGATGGGCAAGGGAAGTGGAATATTGGGTTAGGGCAGAGAATGGGGTAGAATCCTGGTTCACTCAAAGCTGACACTGTCCCACCCAGTACTCACCTCGCTCTAAACTGCACTTGCTGTAACTATATTGGCAGGACCCTGACAGATACTTTAAGGGCATCTCTTGAACTGGAACTGTGATAAGCCAGTACCTCTAGCCAGCAAATTTGAGATAAAAACAATGGTGACCTGGTAACCAAAACCAAGTTTCATGTCACTACTGAAGATGCTGGTACCTTGCTCAGCTGCCACACAGTTGCGGACATAGCGTTCTTCAAAGGTTTTGAGCACGTTTAATGGCATAGGCTGCCACAAACTACATGGTCAAGCTACCTATTTACAGAACTTTTAAGTAGTTTGTCCCGAGGTATCTGCGGGTGCTGTTCCACCTTCAGCAGCTATTGGAAAAATAAATAGAGTGACTGGAAGCACTAGATGTAATTGAATGAGTAAATGGGCCTACTCCACGAGTTTCCTATATAGTCATAGCATCACAACTCGACATGCAGCTCATCTAGCAAATAATGCAGCTCATCTAGCAAACGAGCCATAAGGCATGAGATGCACAACACACCCATCATGGGCTAGATCACTATGGACCTCAAAAAAGTTCTCAAAGAAGCCTTCAATGCCGGCTACCATCAGCTGCTGCTGGACTCCTACCAACTGCTACATTACCACCTTTGACTCACCTGTGGCTCTGGAGATACAAGAGAATGAACTATGGGGTCTCCTTTGCAGCCAGAGTCTTCCTGAATACAGTGAGGAAGACACTATCATGGCTGTTGAGGGTGCTCAACATAAGCAATGATATCTTCATCTGCATAAAAAGCACCATCACCACCTGCAAGAAAACTTACTTAGACTCTCAGACCACAGCTTCACACTGCACTGAAAGAAATTCACAAGTTTATAAATCCTGACAAAATCCTCAGCTACATCTTCTCAAAGGAAGTGACCTAAAACATTCAGAAGACAGTAGACATGTCCCTCAACCCAGATTACGGACTGAAGTTAGAAGCTTCCTGGGCATGGCGAACTACTGCTGTTGCTTCATCCCAAATTTAGTGACATTAACAGAACCTCTACTTGTGCTTGCCAAGGCCCAAGCCCGTTGGGACTGGAGACCAGCACAAGAAGAAGGATTTCACAAAATTATGGAAGCACTTTTCTATGGCACTATGATGGTGTATTTCAAACCTCAAAAGAAATTAATAGTCAATAGTGGAAGCCCTGGCAATCAAGTGGCAGCGCGCACACTTTCAGCTCTACCTGTATGGATCCTACAAATCTACAGTAGCTGTGAAAAGAACTGCTGCACGTCCAATAATTACAGTATGAGTGTTTGTAGGTTTTGACAGTGAATTAAGTAGAAAAAGGAGTTATTACGATGCTCAAAGAAGCCTGCTGCCCAAGTATGTCGTCCAAGAAGACAGTCGTATGGCCTCAGCTTCTCATAAGATAAGCATTTATAGTAATTGAGCATTCCATCAAGTTGTATTTGAAAAAGTCCAAAGTTCACACCGTCTTCCTGTTTGCAAGAATCTGTATTTGTGCACACTGACACAATTTTGTTGCGCGCGCTGCATCGCATTTTGCGATGCAGCGCGCGCAAAGGAATTCGTTTTATTTATTTAAATGTGTACTTACCTCCGTTCATCCATATTCCGGTGTTTACATTCCCCCACCCTGCCCCTCCCCCGCTCCGCCTCACCGCCCCATGGAACTCCCTCCACGGACCGCTACTGAGTAGCAGGTGCAGTCCTCTTCTGTTCTTAGGCAAGACCATAAGACAGACGTTCCAGGGGACAACCCTACGCACTTCTCTCAGCAAGTCCTGTTCATCCTACTGCAAACAATACCAAACTGCTCCTAATTCTCAAAATTCAAGATGAGAAACCATTCTCCCCTTGTGCAGGGCCAGTGTGCCCTATCAAAGGTGTGGCCAGGATGATGAGCAGTAACCTCCTCTGTGTTCATGCTAAACTGGTTCTGGGGTAGCTTTGGTGCCAATGGGTTTTTGCCACTCTGAATATGGGGATAAAGGCTGAACTTTTCTAGGGGTCATCTAACATTACTGTGTGACTATGTAGACCCCACAAAAATTAAATAAGTTCCTGGGCACACCCTAACTGACCTTCCTGCCAGGGGAAGAAAACTCCTCCTTACACCCAGGCCTGCTTTGGGAGCAGTTTTCCACCTCTTTCACAACCCATACTGGCCAAATAAAAGCTGTGTAGAGGCAGGACAGCTAATGCAAATTAACCTTCAGCAGCTTAAGGCTTGGTGGAGGTAACTTTCTATAAATTAAATCTCTCCTACATTGAATAAAAATCCGACTTCACCATCAGATTAGATATTTATTAATCATATGAACAGGTTTTTGAAAGAAACCCGTAGGTGGTCAAAAGTTATAGATTTTTACTATGTGCCAGTTACAGTCTGACCAGTGACAATGTTGTTTGGAGCTTAGTCACTGAGGGAGAACATGCTATTTCTAATATAACACGTGCTCCACTCTTAAATATTATGCACTGTTCGACCTGGCCCTTTATGCAGGGTCTAACCCCAGATTTTTTCCTTCTGTTGCTGAACATGTTTTTGCTGGCATTAGGATTCTGCACTTTTTTCTTGTGAACCAGCGGCAAAGTAGTTGTGCTCTCTCTCTAAAACATGGTACAATTGGCATCTACTTGTACGTCCCCAATAATGGTGCTACCAGTACCCAGAGGCTGTAAGATAAATGCTACTAGTGGGTCAGCAGCACTCATTGTGCTGCCCACTAAAGTAGTCCTTTAAAACATGTATCAGGCCTGCCACTGCAGCCTGTAGTGTACTTTTAAACTGACATTTCAAAGCAGGCAAAATAAAGATTTTCCCAGGCCTAAACCTTACTTTTCAATACTTATACTTCATCCCTAAACTAAGTCCTAAAGGTCCATAGGGCAGGGCGCATGGTATTTAAAAAGTAGGACATATGGGTTTAAGATTTACATGTCTTGGTAGTGAAAAACCCCTAAAGTCGTTTTACACTATTGTAAGGCCTATCTCTCCCATTGACTAACATTGGGTTACCTTATTACATTTAATAAGTCTTAACTTTTGATTGGGAGCAGATAGAGACATGGTGTTTACACTCAAATTAATTCTACTTTAAAATCCTATTTAATGGTATAGAAGGATTTTAAGTCACGTTCAGAAAATGCCACTTTTAGAAAGATGAGTTATAAGTAACACGGGAACGAGTATTGTCTGGGAACTTGAGTAAAAGTATATAGAAAGAACAATGGTCCCTCGACCAAAAATACCACAAATAATATACATATGCCATATGGTCAATTTATGTACACCAAAAAAAAACCATATGTGATGGCATTATGGGTGTGTGGTGAGACACGTGCTGGTGCACTTATGAAGGTGATACACATGTGCGACAATAAGTAATCAAGAATGTGCATCAAAGAACAGTAACATGGCTCATTTCTTTCTATGTAGAAGCGTTTGAGTCCGTAAATCTAGCTGACTTTTAGAACCCAATATACACTTCATCATTAAACCCTTCACCTTCCTAACATCATGTTACATTCGCGACACCATGAATTTAATGATTTAATTGAGGACATGCCATTTTCTTGAAATGACTGTCTACTGGTGTTAGAAATTAGGGTCTCTAGTTGGCAGTAGTATACACCCTGTCCAAGTAGGGACCAGTCATTCTAGTCAGGATGTTTAAAGTTCACACCTAAGTTTGCCTGTGGTCACCCTCAGGTAGCTTGGCAAAAAGCAGTCAGGCTAAACTACATAGCAAATGAGTAAAGTAGTTGTATGTAAACCACAGTAATTTAGTGAAAACACCACAGATGGACACCACACCAGCTTAGAAAAATAAAGTATCTTTATCTAAACCAAAAAATACCAAACCGACAAAAATCCAACATAAATATATAAAAATAACACTTGTAAAAGGTTTCTTGCAAAAATATAGCTCTCAGAAGACAATGGCTCCAACTGGGGCTATCTTGACGTTGTGACATGTACAAATCCAAAGTAAGGCACTGGCCACGAGGTGCACGGGCAGGCTACGGAGTCACACTAACCACAGAGAAACAGTATCTTTTGTGATGATACAAATAACGGCATTGCACAGCGTTGGGAAGGTGATGCAGTGCCTGTGCAGGGCGGAGTCGGTTCTTTAATGATGCTGGGGAGGCGAGGCATCGGTTCCTTACTGCTATGCAGGGGAGGTGAGCCGGCGTTGGTTCCTTATAATGGTGCAGTGTCAGGAAATCGCCAACGTTAGTTATCGACTCCACAATGGTGTGCAGGAGGCGTTGGTGTCAGTCAGTGCTTTGTGTGCTCCACGAGTGGTGCGTCTGGCCCAGGTACAGGCAGTGGCCTTGATGATGGCATCTGAGTCCATGCAGGACAGTGTCGGGGTTGCGGTGTCGTTGGGGTCAGTGCTGCGCTCACCCAGCCAGCAGTGACCATGGAGTTGTGCAGACAGCGGTGTTGGAGATGTCATCGGGAATCCTTTTCTTGAGGTTTACAGCCCCAGTAAACCCTTGCAGTGGCCCAGAACTGGGATTGGCATCACAAGGCAGGTCAGAACTCCCAGCAGTGGAGTGCAGGGAGGCTGCAAGTGAAGCCTTTGTGTCCCTGAGACTTCTTAAAAGGAGAAAGCTCTACTTCAAGCCGTGGGAGATCTTCTCAAGCAGGATTCACAACAAAGTTCAGTCTTTGTCCTCTTTCAGGTAGAAGTAGTCAACTGCAGGCCAACCAAGCAAAGCAACACACAGCAAAAGGGGCAGTACTCCTCACAGCTCTTCACCTCTTCTCCTTAGCAAAGGGTCCTCTTGATCCAGAAGTAATCTTAAGTTCAGAGGCTTTAGGTCCAATACTTATACCCCTTTGAAGTCTTTGTTCAAAAAGTCTCTCTTGCGAAGTAAAATCAGTTCTGTCCTCTGTTGTCCAGTTTCACTACAGGAGGTGGAGACAGCATTGTGTAGAGCAGCCACAGCCAATTCAGGTGCTAGTGACAACTCCTTTCACCACTTTATCCCAGGTTGGCCCATCAGCATATGCAGGGAACACCTCAGCTCCCTTGGTGTGAGTGTCTGGAGTAAATGCACAAACAACCCCTGTCAGTCTAAATCCTTACGGTGTATCCACAAGCAGGCATGGGTTCTGTGCTTCGCATACCACTGGAGTCAAGCTAGCCTGGCTGATGAGGGGTGAAACCCCAAAACCAGTCCCAGGATGCTCGTTTCTGGTCCAGGGAGGACCCGACTTGGCTGTTCGGACTGGATGTTCCCATGGGGAACAGTATCAAGACTGAATTGCATATGGCTGGGTATAAAACTGGGGTGTCACAGTGAGCAAAGAACGATAGATTTAACCCCGATCTCTTGACGGGGTGGGGAGTGAATGTTTGACTTGCTCTGCATTCCGTCCATCATCTGTGTGTCTTTGGCAAAGCACCTCGAGGCCCTACCCGTTGCGACCAGGGCAAGCATCATTGATAGTCTCCGACCTGGGTGCTTCAGTTTTAAGAGCAGGGCCGAGTGTCTATCACTGACACCTCGTCACAGAGTAGGGTGGGGTTAACAGTCTCACTGGCCCCATCCCATTCTGAGACGAGGTCGTGACTGCCACCTCCTCTTATTGGCTGACCAAAGTTCAGCCAATGAGAGGAGGCGGCACTCCCAACCCTCATGGAACCTCCAAGGCTTACCTCCCAGAGAGCTGCAGCAGTAAGTGTAATGTTTTTAAAAGTTTGGCACATACGTGCTTCTGTGTATGTAAGTATGAATGAATATTTGGGAGCGAGTGTTGTGAATGGGGATGCGTGCGCACGTGCATGAATGCATGGGTGTAAGTGTGTATGTGTACCCTTGAGAAGTTTCTCAAACTAACACTTCCAATGTGGTCTACACAATAATGTGCCCATGTAGAAAACTGTATATTGGTCAGACTACACAGAAAATAGGAATACACATTTTTGAACATCACAGTCATATCCGCTGCAAGGTTCCCACTGCTCCATTAGTAGAACATTTCATGTCTGAGGGCCACACAGAAGATGATATTAAATGGCAAGTGATCAGCATCCTAAAATTACCAGAGAGAGGAGGAAATATGGAACAGAAGAACTCAAGTGGATCCTGAAGATGTACCATGAAGACCGGCCTAAATCGCCAAGTGAAATGGACTAATTTAATTCGAGCATTCAGCTTGTTGTAACATCTAAACAAGACTTGCACTTGTCTGTGTAGACTGTTTTCCGCACTTTTTTCAAATAGCCTAACAATAATATTGATGTGCAATGAGAAAATGGCTTTCTTCTTCTTTTCTCCTAGATATGAGCTGATGTGCTTGTTTATCTGTTATATGTTCTAGGTGTCTCCCTTCTATTCTCCTGGGCCTATTCATACTTTATACTGTTCATTCCTGAAGGATCACTTTCAGCAACTGGGCACCCAGCAAAATGGGGACCACTGTTTTTCATGCATTTCGACAGGCCTTTTTCCATATCCATCATTTGCTAGAAGCAGCTACAGCCAGAGCACAAACTATTTATTCCTAATTTATTACTGTCAGCCAATGAGCACCCACTCAAGATGGAAACTGAGTTCTCCCATGCATTTTGATAGACCTCTTTCTATTTCCATCCTTGCAAAGTCTGCAGCCATGAGCACGCTCTATCACACATGTCCTTTTTTGGTTTCATTGTTTCCTTGTGGGCTCGATATGCAGGCGATCCTTCACACACCACTCACCGGTCAGAATTGAAGTTGCTGTGGTGTCGACGCTATCCCACACGGCACTCCCTCGGAGACCCCAACCTGATAACATAGCCTACGGCACTCCACGTGAAGGTTGTGCATCTCCCCTCTCCAAGGGAGGTATGTGCCTTTTTTTGGTAAATCAAGGTCCTCTTCCTGGCACTTATATAGATTCACTACATGATTATTGTCACATTTTCCTAGACTGGATACAATGTGAGCCACTGTGCTCTAGGGGAAGTTCCTCAATTTCTCCCCACAGAGCAAGATATATGCACAGTTTTTGGAACTCCTTGCTTCTTCCTGGCCTTATGTTTATAGACTCACCATATAATTATTTTCATATTCCTCTAGACTCCTCTTGGATCACACGACCACGGCACTGACAGCCCTGGGCCCATTGTGACTTTTCTGTCCTGTTCTTCCCTTTTGGAACTACCATTTGTGGGTAATTTTGCAAATGTATAGTTTCAGTTTTGGTTCAAGATACCTTCCCCCACATTGCCAGCTCTCACGTACATACTTATTTCTTTAGGTACGGCTTGCTCATTTCCTCATGGAAGCTTACTCTGCTCTCTCATTTGTGGGTATTATTTCAGTCTAAATTCCTGAACCCCACGTCTCACTATCCCATCCTTCTCTAACTCTGGATGTTTATGTTTGTTTTTAGTCCTCTGCATCTCGTCTTTTGCGTATTATTAATGAGTCCTGATGATGATCCTCATGTCCACTTAGGGGACAGAAACGTCGGCTACATTTACGAACCCAAATGCGATTGTACAAAGACAGAAATGGGCCATGTTGTTCTTGGTCTTTGATACACTCATGTGACAATAAGTGATGAACTTGCTGTTTGGACTCCACAGAGTCAGAGCCGGAAGTCAGCCGAAGGACACCTGTTTGTGTGCCGGGCTCCCGTGGTATCGAGGAGAGCCCCGTGTACTGCCTGAGCCTGCTAGATGACGGAAAGAGAAGCCACGAATAACGCAGACTTCGCTCTATGCAAGCGCGAATAGAGAGAGCCGTTGCTTTGGGGGCCCGAGGCCCTGTGAGGAGCTGCAGCATTGGTGAGTCTCGCTGGCAAACTTGCCATTGCCGTTTTGGATTTCCTGAGGACACTCAGCGCAACTTTCTCCACGCAACTTTCTCCACGCCTCGCGGAACCCGCTGCGCGGGTCCCGCTTCGCAGAGGGGCGCTTTCCTTCCCGGGCTGAAGCTGCTGCTGGGGTAAAACAGGGGCTGAGGGCTGCGAGCAAGACGGCTGGGACTCCATTTCTCAGGTGTCCCAGGAACCCGCGCCCGCGCCCGCTCCACCTGGGATGCTCTCCCTCCCCGCCCCGCCCCCAACGACCGGGTGAACAAATACCGGCTTGCCGTGTACTCCGTGGGACCTCCTAGCAAACCTGCCATTACCATTTTGGATTTCCTGAGGACACTCAGCGCAACTTTCTCCACGCCTCGCGGAACCCGCTGCGCGGGTCCCGCTTCGCAGAGGGGCGCTTTCCTTCCCGGGCTGAAGCTGCTGCTGGGGTAAAACAGGGGCTGAGGGCTGCGAGCAAGAGGGCTGGGACTCCATTTCCCAGGAGTCCCAGGAACCCGCGCCCGCTCCACCTGGGCTGCTCTCCCTCCCCGCCCCGCCCCCAACGACCCGCCCATCACCACAACAGCCATAAAATAACGCGTGCTTACCGCTGCGCGGGAGCTCGCCGGGAGAAGCCCGGGACAAGGGCGGGACCGTCTAAGGCCGTCCAAGGACGATCAAGGTTGGGTCGGGGATACTCCCTTTATCAGTGATCCCAGATCTCTTACTTTAAACTGTTTGGTTGTAAGTTATAGCACTATATATTTAGTTGTTTCCTAGAACCCACATGATGTCCTTGCGCTCAGGGAAGGGTAGACAGGTTACCGTAAAAACGAACAATGGGAAAGCAACTGGAACTTTAGACGATTTTATAACTCGGGCAACTGTGATCTTAGAAAAAGAAATCGCCCTTACCGAAAAGCGTTTGTCCCTAGATCTAATAACAGGCAAACGCTCATCCTTGGGAGATATTGCCTCTAAAATTACCCCCAATAAGGCACCCACTCCCGAGAAAAGTGCAGATAGTGCAGATAGCAACCTAGAGGCTAGTCCAAATCTAGTGGCACTCTCTGACTCCCAGACAATCACGATAGCAGACCCAGGGGACTCCCAAGCTGAAGCACCCACACTCACTCCTATACCTATTTCATCAGGTATCACGGGGGATAACGCCTTAGACGGCAATTTGAGCAATAATGGGCCCATCCACATACAAGATCATGTAGTAGTCTGTGAGCGGGAACCAAACAATCCGAACAAACGTAAAAGAGGGGGAAACCATAGAAAAGGAACCAGATCAAAGTCAGCGAAGCCAGCACCACCCAAAGTTCTGACAAATCCAACTAAACAAAAGGGCACCCACCCAGTTGACGCGGGACAGAAAATTTTCTCTTTTAACACCAATAATAATGACCGACTTATGGGGGAAATTGAGAAATCGGTTCAGATGCTCTTGCTGCCTGTTCTAGAGAAAATTCAAATTGTTAATTTAAAATTAGACCAATTGGAACACCTTATCTCTCTTAACACCAACTCCCTTGAAACTCTAGTAACTAAAAATAAATCACTCGAGGTGGGGGGTACTAATAACAATAATAAAAACAGTAACGCCAATAATAGTAATTCAAAAAAAGGGGGAGAGAATAAAAATGCCAGTAAAACACCTAAAACACTTATAACTGGTGACCCTAAGGCAGCACCGGTCCCCTTAGCACGAACAAAACCTGTTCCATTAGCTCGTACTAAACTTGCAGTGGCGGGCACTGTGGGGCCCCCTAGTCAAAATATGGGTAGTACAGTACTAACACCAGAAGTTACTACTTCTAAACAGGGAACTACCCAAGGGCCAAAACAAACATCTTCGCAGGGGCCTGCAGCAAAAAATGACAACGAGAGAGCACATAAAAGGAAATCACCACCTGTAAACTTGCCCCCAGACTCAGCTCCTTTTATGGTAATACTCACAGGAGTACCCCCAGTTTTGTCTAATAAAACGGAATCAAACCAGGAGTTAAAAAACAAAGTAATATACTGGCTCAATAATAACAGACCACTCCCTCCTGATTCTAAAACAAAAATACTTAGTGTACGCAGAGTTCCCTGGGTGGGCCCAAGTGAGAAGGACCTAGAGGGGGACTGTATCCTGATCAACTTCAGTGACACCTGGGTAAAAAATATCATCTGCTGTAAACCAAGATTTGCTAGAGCTGGGGATATTCAATGTATAGGTCTAGAATATTTTTATCCAAATTTGAATCTTGCTCCCCCGACTTTGCTTTACAAAAACACTGGGCAGACATCTAACAGTGAAACACACCCTGGGTGGGCCCGGAGAAATAGAGCCGTATGGCCAAACCAAAACAACTGGGGTCCTCTGCAACAGAGTGATGGTTTCTTTAGGGGATCACTTTATAACAATAACAACTCCTCGCAAACCTGGTATAATGAACTAAGACCAAGATTCCAGGGGGAAGACTACCTAGGATGGTTTCCAAGTAATATCCCCCTAAGAAACCGCTTTGATGCACTTGCGGGCATGGAAGAGATAGATTGACCATCACTAAGTTCTCCTGGCAATACTAATACTCTGACAACAGGAGAGCCCAGCCAGAGGGAGAAGGGAGAAAGCTGTGACGATAACTCACGGGAGAGTGCTTCCGTTGGTGACGATCGTACTTCTAACCCCCAAGTCCCTGAGGCTGGCTTTACTAAAGAAAGCGAACCAAGTCCAATCATCTTAAGGCATAATCCGGAAGTATTACCTGAACCAGTCAGAAAGAACCAAAGCGAAGTAAGGATGCGCCTTATTTCTTGGAACATTGCTGGGCTCGCCTCAAGATTGGAGGATGAGGCATGGTTAGACTTTGTGGGTGACTGTGACATCCTGTGCCTCCAGGAAACATGGAGCCGATCCACTCAGAACATCGAGGGCTTCCAAGCCTTTAATACCCTAGCGATACCTTCACAAGCGGGTAGGGCAAAAGGTGGCCTAATGACAGCAACCTCTTTAAAACTATGCAAACTTGTAACTTCTATGATAGTTGACTCCCCATGGTTTCAAGTGCTAATGTTGGTTAATTTGTTTCCTGAACCATTGTTGTTGATTAACTGGTATTACAACATCTTTGACAACAATGAGACAAGCGTAATGTTGAAATTGGAGGAGGCCATAGCCAGGGCACGCCACGAGCAACCCCTACTATTTGTCATCTGGGTGGGAGATTTCAACTGTTCATTATGCACCTACGGGGACTCGAAGGTGTGTGGCTTGAGAGACTCCCATGATCAACCCCTGTTACACTTCAAACATACACCCCAGGGGGACGCCTTAAACAACATCATTATTCGAAATGATCTATGCATAGTGGAGCCCTGGGTTGGTCCAAATTTTGCTCCAATACCGAAGTTTCAGGGAAGTAGAGGTATGATGAGTTTTATTGACTTTGTAATTGTCTCTAGTGGGCACTTCCATCATGTTGATAAGTTGGAAGTAATTGCTAATGCTGCCAGTGACCACAACCCTCTAAACTTATCCCTGCTTTGTCCCGTTAAACCCAAACATTCTGTTTGGGAGCAACCTGTAAAGTATAGTAGGAACCAAGGTATCACACTTAAATGGGGCAAAATAGACGCGGCAGGTCTTGAGGCAGAGATCCTAAACGGATATAGCTCTGAGTACGAGGCATGTCTAACACCTACAACTACCCCTGAAAAGGTCATAGGGAATTTTGAATCTCTATGTGGGCATGTAGCCGAACGCCTCACAAAACCAATTGGTAAAAGCAAAATGCTAGGTCCCAGATGGTTTGATGCCGCATGCTCGGCAACACACAGATTCTTGAAAGCGGCATTAAAACAAAAACCTAGGGACATAGAACTGGTTAGAGCATCTAGACTGGCCTATAAAGAAGCCATAAGAATAAGGAAGTTGGACTTAAAAAACCAAGCCTGGGAAGATCTAGAAAAGGCCTCGGAATTGAAGGACAGTAGGCTTTTCTGGGAAGTTATCAATCGCCCCCTTTTTACAAGTAATGGCAAGGATAACATTGTGATGCAGATTGCATGCGAAACATGGGAATCACATTTTGGGAACATTTTTAACCCACATGGTACTTTATCCAATGAACCATCACTAGGAGACGCTAGGGAATCTGTGGTCTCTCAATCTTCTTTGTCCTTGAGCTCATCGCTCACCTTACAAGAAGTGGAAGATGCTCTGTCGAAAGGCATACCATTAAAAGCACCTGGCCCTGATCTAGTGCCTTTGGACTTTTTTAAACACAATGTTAAGGTTTGGGCCCCCCTGTTGTTAAATGTTTTTAGAGCAGTTGTCATTAGCCGTATTCCGGCATCATGGAAGGAGGCAGTAGTAGTGCCAATTTTTAAGAAGGGCGATAGATCAGACCCCCGATGCTATCGCCCAATCTCATTAATTGATGCATCGTGTAAGATATTGGGTAGGGTCATTTTAGCCAGACTAGAAACATGGGCAGATTCGGTGGGCCTTATTGTGAATTCCCAATATGGGTTCAGAAAAGGTAAAGGTACTGTCGAACAGTGCCTGAACCTGGCCCTGATCATAGGGAAATACATGAAGGCAAGGAAATCCTCCATCCACCTTGCCTTCATGGACCTTTCAAGTGCATTCGACACTGTGTGTCGGAGCAAGCTGTGGCAAATGATGGAGGTCATGGGTTTCGAGGAACCCTTGGTCACCTTGCTCCGTAGACTCCATGAATCCACTACTGTAGCCATAAGGTTTGGGCCAGGGGGAGAGAAAACTAAGTCTATCCTCTCAACTGAGGGCGTTCGACAAGGATGCATATTAGCTCCTTTTTTGTTTCTTGTGTACACCAATGGTCTGGAAAAATACCTGTTGGACCACTGTCATGATTTTCCAAAGGTCAACGGCAGGAGCATTCCAATGCTTTCTTACGCCGACGACACGGTACTTATGACACTCACAGGAAACAGTATGCAGCACTGTCTTGATGCCTTCCACAAATTCATGTTGGACCTAGACCTCAAGGTAAACTTCGCCAAATCCTTTGCTATGGTTTGTGGCCCAAAGGGTACCAAAACCAGAAAGTTTGTAGTCAATAACTCCACCATTGAAAAGGTTGAAAACTTTAATTATTTGGGAAACCTCTTCAACAACAAACTAAGCTGGGCCCCGTTAATGCAGACTCGAGTTCAAAGTGCTAGTCGCTCTATAGAGGGTCTGTTTCGTTTCTGTGGCAAACTAGGACAAAAACCTGTTATACATCTAAAAACCTTGTATAAAGCTAAATGTGTGTCGGTTGCTACTTATGGGGCAGGGGTTTGGGGGACTGAAAGCCCTGACACGATACAGATCATGGAGAACAAATTTTTAAAGCGTGTATTGGCTATTCCACCAGGCTCCTCAAACAGATTTGCCCACAACGAAATAGGTCTAAGCTACGTGATTGACACCATTCGCCTTTCCCCTTTACTGTTATGGGGCAAAATATGGCTATCAGAGGACTTACAGCTCACCAGAGATATCCTCCGGGATTGTTTAAAATTGGCAAACATGAAACAGATCCCCTGGCTATCTTATGTAAATGAAATGCTCCATAAAATAGGCTTGGGTGACATTTTTGACAACCCCGAAAATATACAGGGAGATATCAAAGCTGTAATTAAAACAAATGATTGGAAATCACCGTTTGTGAATTCCCTGGTTAGCCCTTATGTTCCTAAGGCTACTTTGCAGCACCAGTTTTATTTAACCTTCACAAACCATGTGCAATGGCGATTCTACTTGACAAGGTTTAGGCTACACATCTTGCACTTCCTTTTTGCGTTTCCTAAACAGGGGGGTTGGTGTGAGAGACTGCCCCCCTGTCCTTGTAATAACAAAGATAGCCAAAGCACGATGCATATTGTTCTTTTCTGTTCCCTATATAAGGACCCGAGAATCAGGTTTATTAAGCCGATCCTTAAGGAAAAGCAACCATGCCATTATAAAGAGGGTTATGATTATTTATTATCTCTGTCTTCACCTGGTGTCTGCTGTGCAATGTTAAATTTTATACGGGTGTCACTTTTGATTAGAAAACGGTATGGCTAAATCTGGCCCCAAGAAGCTGACCCTTTGATCATGTATATTGTATATTGTTGCATCGTGATTTTCTTATTTATTTCACCTGCCCTTCAATGTATGCCCCGGCACTAAGAATCTATGAAATCATCTAATTTGATTGAAAGTAAAAGCTATGGGGTCTTCATCTGTGATTATATTAGCTAATGAATTTTATTAGTTTAGTGTTATAATTGTAAGACTGTCTTTTAAAAATGAACTTGAAATAATGCTTGTAAATGAAATTGTTTGACTTTTATGATTCTTTTGTTTTGAATCGAATAAAGTTTTTGAAACGAAACGACAATAAGTGATCAAGAGTTTATCACCTTCATAAGAGCACCGAGCACATTTCTCAACACTCATCCACTTCATCGTCACAAATGTGCTTTTTAAAAATATTTTCCTATACGTTAATTGATTAAACTAACCATTTGGCAAATGTACATTAACTGTGGTATTTTCAGGACAGGGGACCATTGTTCTTTCTATATACTTTTAGAAAGTTGGCATTTTCTTGTCCTATTTGTGCCTTCTGCCAGTGTCCTGGGTCACATGACTGTGAATGATTTTTTCTGTGGGGGTATGTGTATTCTTTTCATAACAGTGACACAAAAGGGGACTTGATGTGGGCAGTATGGCCATGCTGCCAGGATGGCTGGGGTGGAGCTATGTCCTGCCGCACTTGCACTTCAAAAGGCTTGCCTCCAGCACACACAAAGCATCTGTGACCAGCCGTTTGTCACTCCAGACTTCTTGGAGCTTTGACAGGGAAAGGGAAGATCTTTCCAGAACAAGATGTCGGGTAGGATAGGGAACCCCCACCCACAAAAAAAGGCTGGCACCAGGTATAAATACTAAACCTCTAGAGCCACTTTTTGGTATAATCTAGGACATTTGGACATCACAGAAGGACTGCCCTACTGGTACCAGAGAACTGCCCTGCTGTTTGAGGACTCCTTTGCTCTGTGAGAAGGAAGACTGCGCCTGCTACCTTCATCCTAGACTAACCTAAGTAACTCCAACAGTCAGTTGGCTGACCTCCTGTCTGAGCTACAGTGACACAGCAAGCTCAAGTGGCCTCTCTTCAACTGCCCAGCTGATCTGTTGCACTGAACCTGCTGGAGGGAGTTCCTGATCCTCAAGGGGTGACTCCCCAGGTCCTGGATCCTTGACTGGCTCTTCCCGTGAAGAAAGGTGAAATCTTGAAGTTTTGGGCTCTTCATAACCTCAAACAGGCCCATTCATTCCTAACCTTTGCTGCCCACGATGACCGCCAACACAGCTCCTGGGAACCCTACTCTTAGTACTACAGCGATAACGAGTGACGGCTGGCAACGCAAGAGCTGCACTTTGCGCTACAGCAACAACAGCCTGTGGTGACCGCCAGTGCAAAGTTCCAGCAACAACCATCAGCAATGCCCGACTGGCTCTTCATGCTACAGCAGCCTGTGCAGTCAAGCTGGCTCCTCACACTTCAGTGACTACCATCTGTAATGCTCTCTCAGCTCCTCATGGCCTTCTTCACTGCAAAATGAACTCTTTTAGACAGACTTCGCGAAGGTAACTCTTTCAGTTGGACTAGCCTGGTTCCTGTATCTAACAAGTGGTCCATCGCGGTCGACCTGAACTTAAGACTTTTCCTGGACTAGCAGGACCACATAACCGTGAGGGAGCTTTGCGCTCTTAGGCGCTATATTTATTGATAACTATGAAACTGCATATCCCCAGTTCTACTACATGGATTTTTGTCATTCTTGTATCATTTAATTTATTGAAATTCACTCTAGTGTTTTAAATTGGCTTGGGACTTTTCTTTAATTGTGTTTTCATTTTATTATTGGTTGTGTGCTGCACAGATACTTTACACATTGCCTCTAATTTAAGCCTGACCGCTTTGTGTCAAACTACTACAGGGTTAAGTAAATCTTAATTCAGTGACTTTAGTGGGTCACCCAGATAAGAACTGTGGTTGTTGCTTGAGAAGGACTTCGACTGTCCTTAACCAACAACCCAACTTCATTCATGTGCCCTACTTTATGGGCAAAAAGGAGTGCTTAGGAGTGGCTGATTTAATACTTTAAATCACGTTTTCCTAGAGGTTAAAATGGTGATTTTGACTGAACTATTCAGCAGGGTTGAAGTTATGGCTGTCAAAGAGTAGGACTGAAGCCATGTTTTCACTTGTCACTCTAGTGAATAGGACAAAAGATGCTTCAGTCCACAGGTAATATTTAACTTTCCATTCTATAGGTGTATTTTCAACCCCATATCATATGGCCTTAGAGGAGAATTAAATGTACCAATCAGGGATTAGCCAATTTCTACATGTTTTAGGAGTCAGACTATATACACTAGGCACTAGACAGCAGTCCTCCAGTGGGCAGAGTCTGAAAACCAGCAATAAAATCTGTCTACAAAATAGGGGTGACCACGCAAAAAGGGCCATTTTCTCACAGGTGTCTCTTGATAGACACCCTCCCAACAGCTCCTCAGTGGTGGCTATCTAGGCTAGACATTGAAGTGAACAAAACTGAGAACAACAGCGACATCAGCAAGAAGAGGTGAGCCACACACTCAACGGTACACATAGGTTATTGGGTGTTGGTGAAAAAACAGTACCCAAGGTGGAAGTTCAGCATGCCTTTTCAATAGGGAGCTTGGATTGTCATCACGGTGAAAGGAACTATGGTCACTGCAAAATCTGGGATCAAAGCGGCAACCAGAATAAAATCTGTCTACAAAATAGGGGTGATCACGCAAAAAGGGCCATTTTCTCACAGGTGTCTCTTGATAGACACCCTCCCAACAGCTCCTCAGTGGTGGCTATCTAGGCTAGACATTGAAGTGAACAAAACTGAGAACAACAGCGACATCAGCAAGAAGAGGTGAGCCACACACTCAACGGTACACATAGGTTATTGGGTGTTGGTGAAAAAACAGTACCCAAGGTGGAAGTTCAGCACGCCTTTTCAATAGGGAGCTTGGATTGTCATCACGGTGAAAGGAACTATGGTCACTGCAAAATCTGGGATCAAAGCGGCAACCAGAAACATCTCCTGGCTTAAGAAGAACCCACAGGAGAACAAAAGGTAACCTGAAAGGCCACGGACTCTACAGAGCAGAGATAAAGACCCTGACAAAGAAGGGGAATGGGGATGGTAAGCAATCAACACATCCAAAATGCCAACCATCACCCCAAGTCAGCAATGGACATCTGAACAAAAAGGCTCCCAGAGAAGATACTGCACTCATCTAGGGCCGCAAGTAGCATAGGGAAAAACGCAGCACTGGAGCCAGAGATCTAACTCAAGGCCCTATTCAGCGCCTAGCCAAAGGCTCTGAGACTACATATGGTAGACACCACTGAGTAGCGCTATGAGTGGGTTGGGGTACGATCCAAAGTGAGAAGGGATGCAGTGAGACTCCACCCTATGTGCAAGGGATGTTCCTTTGTACATCATAGGCACCCAACGGCTAGGCAAGGCCAGGGAAAACAAGTGGAAATAGAACTGCTCGTGCTCATTCCATTTTTTGTTTAAATCTGTTTTTACCCCAGTGTCTCTTCCCGGCGGATGGTGGTTCCCTCTGCTCCGGGTCCACACGACGAGTGAGGGCCTCCATGCCTGTGTATGTGGTGGGTCCTGCGCTTTCCACCTCTTGGTCAGAAGTTGCTTAGCGACCACTAGCCCCAGGTCGAGAAACCGGGATATTACTTTGGTGGCCGGGGTTCTACGGAAGTGGTGCAGCAGGTAAACAGTCAGGTCAAAGGGTATGTCGCGACCTGTGCTTACGCGCAGTAACTCGCTGATTGTGCGCCAGTATGCATGTAATCTGCGGCAACTCCACAGCATGTGGACTAGATCAGCCCCGGGTTTGGCGCATCTAGGGCACACTGCATCCGTGCGGTGGAAGTACCTGTTGAGCGCCTCGGGTGTGAGGTATGCCCTATGCACAAGTAACAACTGTATTTGACGTAGACTCATATTGCTGGGTATGCAGACTGGGCTCTTCAATACCCGTTCCCACTCCTTGTCCGCTAGTTGTCTCCCCAGGTCTAGTTCCCATTTGCGCCGGAAAGGTTCTAGGGTGATGGCCGAGTGTGTGCGTAGTGACGCCGCGAACCAACGGATTAGACGCCTGCCTCGCCTCATAACGTGAAGGTACTGTATGGTAAGGTGCTGGCTGGGTTCTGTGGACATGTCTCCCCATTTAGCGGTCAGGGTCGTGATTAATGAGCGGTGAGTTAAGAATTGCCCAAGTGATAATCCCCCGTCTTCGACCAAGGAGTCATACGGGATAAGCACGCCATCTCGATATAGGTCTCCCAT
This sequence comes from Triturus cristatus, assembly GCF_964204655.1. Lineage (NCBI taxonomy): Eukaryota > Metazoa > Chordata > Amphibia > Caudata > Salamandridae > Triturus > Triturus cristatus. Next base: position 995,653,883 of record NC_140580.1, read on the forward strand.
GGTCTGTATGTCCGCGTCCCGCCAGTGTGTGAGTGTGTGGGAGGTAAGTGCTCCCGTCCCGCTAGGGGAGCCCTCTAGTGGTATTGCCGGTGTGTAGGGGACTAAGGCTCTGGTGAGGAACAGGCTCCTATGATAGCATCGATATGCCACCGTGAGGAGGAGCGGAGTCGGCGTCGCAGACTTGGTGGCTGGGTGGAATAGCGTGAGTATCTGCTCTAGAGAACGTGGTGGTAGTGTGGATGTGGTGTCCTCCCGACCCTTATCAGCTAGCCAGCGGGCTATTCATTGCAGCTGAGCAGCTAAATAGTAGTGCTCGAAGCAAGGCGCAGCCAGCCCCCCTTGGTCCATGGGGAGATAGAGTTTCACTAGTGACATCCTGTGCCGGCTGTTCCCCCAGATGAGGTCTCTAAGTAGTTGAGATAATTTATCAAAAAAGGCCGCAGGGACATACAATGGCAAATTAGCAAAGTAATACAGTAACCGGGGGAGAATCACCATTTTAGATAGCGCTTCTCTGCCAGTGACCGTTAGCGGCAATGTGCCCCAGAAGAGCACCTGTGACTTGATGGCTGTGAAGGCCCTGCCCAGGTTACCATCGAACAGGTCTGCCGGCTGACGATAAATCTGGAGTCCCAAGTATCGGAATGTGTCTCCTCTCCACTGTACCCTTGTACCATTAAGGGTGTATCCCGGATCCTGCCTCCCCTCTCCGAACGCATAAAGACAGGACTTGCTGGTGTTCACCCGAAGACCCGATATGTCGGCAAAGTCTTGTAAGGTGCAGGCCAACTGGGCTGGAATATCATCTATGTCTCTCACGTACACCAACAGGTCGTCGGCATAGAACGACACTTGGTGTACTGCATCCCCCAGTGGTATGCCATCTCCCAGCATTCGCGCAAGGCCGCCGACAGGGGCTCCATCGCCAAGGCGAACAGGAGTGGCAAGAGTGGGCATCCCTGCCTGGTACCCCTGCAGATTGGTATGGCGCCAGAGATGTACGGGCCCAGCCGCACCCGAACTGTGGGGTTCTTATATAAGAGGCCCACCATTTGCAGAAAACCCAGTCCCAGTTCGTAGCGCATCAACGACGCCGAGCGGTAACGCCACTCCAGGCAATCAAATGCCTTTTCCAGGTCCAACATTAGGCAACCCGCTCGTGGCCACTCCTGTATACCGTCTGTGGCTACCCTGAAAAACCTCCTCAGGTTCAGCGACGTGCTCCGCTTGGGCACAAAGCCGTTCTGATCCCTGTGGACCAGGTCGGAGACCACTGGCGCCAGCTCTGCCAGCACCTTGGCAAGGATCTTACAATCGACGTTGAGGAGCGCTAACGGCCTATAAGATCCCAGGTCTGTGGGGAATCGGTCTGGTTTGGGCAGAGACACCAGGTAGGCCTCGCGCATCGAGGGGGGTAACATGCCGTTCTCGAGCGCCGCTATGTAGAGCGTGTGTAGGTGCGGCACGAGATGCTCCCGGTAGGCCTTGTAGAATTCGGTGGGCAGGCCATCTGGACCCAGCGTCTTCCCAGCTGCCATAGAGGAGATCGCGCCCCCCATTTCCGCCAGGGTGAGGGGGCAATTGAGTGTCTCCTGATGTGTTTCGAAGGCTGTGGGTAACTGGGCCCGCTCAAAGAACCTCTCCAGGTGTCTTGATCGGTACAGTTGTGTATAGTGGTCTGCCAGGACCCTGTGGATCTCCTGTTGCATATGCACTAGGTCTCCCTCCAGTGTGCGCATAGCTGCAATCTGAGCGCAGTTACTCTCTTGTTTTAAGAGCCAGGCGAGCAGACGGCCTGCCCTATCCGCCGTGGCGTGTGTGCGGGCTGTATGCGGCGTGTAGTTATGACACCTCAAGCGCTCCAGGAGTGCCGCATGCTGTGTCCGAAGGTCTTTCAAACGGTTTGCGTGCCTGCCACCTCCCTCCCCCTCACGTTCGTATTGTAGCAATAAGGATTCAAGGCGGGTGATTGATTGTGCTAGCTGCTTTCGTATGTTCCATGTGGCTCCTAAGCAGTGACCCCTAAGTGTTGTTTTGAGGGCATCCCATTCCACTAGCGCATTACTCGCTGCGCCTTCGTTGAGACGAAAATATGTAAGGATAGCTGTCCCCAATGAGGAGCGGAATTTGGAGTCTTCCAGCGCAGTGGGTTGGAGACGCCATGTGGGTATAGGAGGCCGATCGGCATCCCAGCTGAGCTGCAACCACAGGGGGTCATGATCGGAGTGTGTCCGCCCCAGGTACTCCGATTTCACAACCAGCGGCAACAAAGACTGGGATCCTACCACTCTATCTAGTCGCACATGTAAGTCGTGCGTCGTTGAATAATAGGAGTAAATACGTTCAGTGGGGTGGAGGTTCCGCCAGGTGTCCAGTATCGCCCAGTGTGAGAGCCAGTCCGTGAGCGCCCGCACATTGGAGACAGCTGATGTTTTAAGAAGAGGGGGGGAAGGATCTATCGAGGTGCACGTCAAGCACTGAATTGAAGTCCCCTCCCAGCAACCAGGGGAGCCCAGCGTAGGGGGTCAGCGCCAGCGACAGCTTTGTAAGGAATGGTACCTGGTCGATATTCAGAGCATAGAGCAAAGCCAACAATAAGGATTGACCATTGAGTGTACCACGTACTAGGGTGTACCTGCCTTCAGGGTCTATTACCACGTCTGTGCCAGCGAACGGGACACCCGCTCTAACCCAGACAAAGGTGCTACTAGCATGAGCCGAATACACAGTACCATACACCTGCCCTCTCCAACGCTCACGCAGTCTAATTCCGGCTGTGTCATGTGCGTTTCTTGTAGAAGTGCGATTCCGACTGAGTGTCTCTGGAGGTAGGCAAAGATGTAGTATCGCTGTGTGGGAGTGTGCATGCCCCGTATGTTCCATGTGAGTATGTTAACTCGCGCCATTGCTAGAGTGGATGGACATTTGGGAAGCCAGGGGTGGGGTGTGTCTGAGTGAGCATGGAATTTGGTTAAGCGTGTATGCACCGGTCTGAGGTAACAATAACAATGTATGAACAGTGAAAAACATAACGGCTGGGGAGAACATTGCGTGTGCGTCCGTCCAAACTTCTGTGACCTTGCGTAGGTAGAAACTAGGTCAGGGTGTGACCTGGAGGGGTGTGTGCGCAGGTAACGGTCTGCTGTGGCTGTCCCCTCCTTACCATGTGCGTGCGGTGCTCCACTGAGAAATGTTGCCAGAGTAGCCTGTGGGGTTAGTAAGGTACAGGTGCAGACCTAGGGACTGTTACGCGCAAGCCAGCTGTTCGTGATAGGACCCAAGGGATGTCTGGCTATAAGCTGGGTGGTTCCCTAGCAGCACCCAACGGGCATGTTCGGGCAATGACACTGCTGACCCTTCCCCGCTCCCCACAGGTCATGAGTAGAACCATATTAACAAACAGTGAGCTACTTGCGAGAGCAGTACACCGCATGGTGCAGCATAATCGTGTTCTCAGTCCAGGATACCATCGGCAGTCTGCGGGGTGACCCCCGGCAGGAAGAGGTCGTCGGAAATTTCAGTTCACGGTGATGAGGAGCCGCTCACCACCACTGTGAGTTGCGCGTAGGATTCCAGGCGATCTTTGGGATTTGGACTGGCGATTGTTGTAACTGCTTCCAGTGCGTTTTGACGTTACAGTCGCATTTTCTCTGGGCTTGGGGCTACTGTTCTCGGTGCTGTCTCGCGTGAGGTCCTGCGTCGGCTGCGCCGTCTATCTCTCTTGCCCGGTGAGGTGCCGTCTCCTGGATCAATAGGCCTTGTTCCCGTCCACAGCCTCGACTCCTCGAACCAGTCCCATGCCTCCGCAGGCGAATGAAAGAAGCGGGTTTTTCCCTTTTCGACCACTCGCAGCCTGACGGGAAACAAGAGCGAGTATGGCAACTCTAGTTCCCTGAGCTGGCGTTTCACTGCCATATAGTTGTCTCTGCGGCGTTGCACAAGAGCAGTGTAGTCAGGGAAGAACATGACCTGGCTGCCACCCACGGTGAGGCCGTCCAATTTCCGAACCTCTCGTCGCACCGCATTCCTGTCTCTGTAGTTGAGGAGTTTGAACAGGAATGGGCGCGGTCTGGCTCCTGCCGAGGCTTCTGTGTGGGCACCCGATGGGCTCTTTCCACTGCTAAACTGGGTCGACCGTGTTCCCTGTGGCATAAGGTCGCGCAGCCAGTTCTCCACATACTGCTCTGGGTTCCGCCCCTCCTCTCCTTCCAGAAATCCTACAGCGCGAATATTGTTGCGGCGAGAACGCCCTTCCGCGTCCTCCGCCCTGTTCTCCAGGGCGTGTATGCAATCCAACATATCGGCTGTGAGTGACTGGTTGCAGTTCCTTGAGCGTTTTCCCTTGGGCGGTGACTGTCAGCTAATTTGCGGTGATCCGCATGCAGGAGAGTTAAGTCCGAGGTGACTTTGTCAATCCGGTTTTCCAGGGATGTCCTGATATGGTCTAAGGCGGCCCCTATTTTCTCCACTGCTGCAAGGACAGAGTCCATTTTGGCTGCGAGCGCTGTGGTCGTCGGCTCTGCTTTGCTCTCACCTCTCAAGTGCGAAGGGCCGAGAGTGCCCGTGCGCAGCATCCCTTGCTGCATCCTGGCACGCATAAGGCCAATCACCAGCTGTTGCGCCGTGGGCATTCGCAACCAGCGTCCGGCGGAATGGGTGTGTATACGATGCCACCGCGTCAGCAGCGCAGGAGAGAGGTCGACTGACTGATGGGCGTGCGTTTCTCAAATGATGTGCTCAGGCGGAGGCATTAAGCACGACCCCAGCATGGAAGGCCTCTGGTGCACCGGGTTCGTGTCTACTTTGTGGACGGGTCCCCCACCCGTGGTGGTCAGCCGCATCCCCCAGCAGCAGGTCCTCACCCACGGAGGCCCTCCGCCGAGCATGGCGATGTCAGAACGCTCGCCTCCCTCTCACTAGTTTATTTCAACTGACAGGTGTGGGTGCTTCCAGTTCGTCGGCCACGCCTCTCCCCACTGAGGCGGCCAGTGGGTCTATATCTGTGCGTTTGTGGACTGGCGGCAGTTGTGGACCGTGAGGGGGCGTCTTGTGTAGGCCAACAGTGAGTCAGTACGTTCCAAGTCCGAGGGCAGAGTGCATGCCGTGAGTCTCACATCCAGGGTAGTGTTTCGCCCTTTGCAACAGCCTGTCCATTATGCTGGTGCATGCCGCGGCCGCCCACCACCGGCAGATCAGCAACAACCAGGGTAGGCCCCTTGGGCACAGAGCAAGTCCAGGAAGTCAGTGCATCTATAGTGGGCGCCCCCGCTGCAGGCCGACTGCCCGCGCGACACTGACTGTAGATTGAGGCTCTTCCGTGAGCAGGTCCACGGCAATCCTTGTTTCGACTCAGCGCCCCTCTTACTCTCCCCAGCAGGGCTCCGCCGGTACCCGGGAAATGCGGCCCGGGTGTGGAGTCAGCGCCGACAAGGCCACACTGCGCAGTGCCGCGCAGGCCCCAGAGCGCGGCTCTCACCGTGAAGCAGACTCCGCCAGGCATCTCTTCCCCAGCGCCCGTCTGATGTCGGGAACAGTTTCGCCAGAGGGGCCGCGTGTTGCAAGTGCCCCGGTGTGTTGTCTGCGTCCCCCTCAGCGGGCCTCTACTCTTTGTCCGCCTCTGCCAGAGCCGCAACGCTTCACGTACTGGGGGGTCCGCGGGGCGGGGCAGGGCGGTCCCAGCGCAGGGTACATCTCCTCCCGGCGGGTCAGCCAGCACACCACAACCCAGGACAGCACCGCAGGGGCAGCCACCCTCTCCCCACGCTCCTCACCGGGTACACCGCCGCAGGGCATGGATCCTCAGACACCCAGCGGTCCGCAGGCCTCACAGCACCGCACTTCAGAGTCTCAGGCGGCCCCGCCAGTTGGTGCACCGCCTGCGGCAGCGGAGCAGCCGCATCTGCTTCACACGCAGGGCCCGGAGACACAGGAGAAGACCTGTGCGCCACTCTCTCCGGCAGGTCCGTATCACAGCGGCAGTCTCGGCGTGGGCAGCCGCCGCCTTCTAGGAGTTTCCGTCGCACGGCCTCAACACGCGGGAGCCACGCCCGCTCTCCTGCCTGCAGCCGCGGCGATGAAGACAGCTCAAGAAGGTATGGTCTGCCTTCAGCAGCTCTTCCGCAGTCTGACTCCATGCTTTACCAGCGTGGATGGCGCACTGGGAGGATAATTATGTCGGATGATAGGGATATCGGCCGGAGCGCTAGGAATTCGCGTCCGCCATGTTGGCTGGCTAGCCACGCCCCGACCCTGCTTGTGCTCATTCCATAGCAAGAAAGCAGATAGGTGGTCTCAGTGATGGTGCACGGGCTGGTGTCAATGTAGGCTGTGATACTGCTCTCACATGTCAGTACAAATGTTGAATATTGACATGCATTGTACACTCTGTGTCAATTTTAGCATTTAGAACGTAAATAAAGCATTAACTTATGATAAAAAAATCCACAAATTTAAATTAAATTAAATGAGGACGTAGTTTAATTCAACGCAAAACCAAAGGGGATGATGGACGGAGTGTTGAACAATGCAAGCACTCACCCCCAGTCAACTGATCTGGGTTTAGTCCATCATCATTCTTTAGCTCACTCCGCCACCCCAGTTCAGACATGGCCATATGCAAATCAGTCTGACCCTGTGCCTCATGGGAACAGTCCAGCACGAACTGCCAAAGCCATGTCTTTCCTGGACCGGAAACAAGCATCCTGGGACCAGTTTCTGGCTAATCAGCCGTCATCAGCCAGGCTAGCTTGAATCCAGTGGCCCAGACGTGGGTCCCGTGCTCTCCATGCCACAGGAATCAAGCTATCCTGGCTGAAGAGGGGTGACACCCCGAAACCGGTCTTAGGATGCTCGTTTCCAGTCCAGGGAGGACATGGCTTGGCAGTTCAGGCTGGACTGCTCCCATGAGGCACAGGGTCAAGACTGATTTGCATATGGCTAGGTTCAAACTGGAATAGCATGGTGAGCAAAAAAACGATGGATTTAGGCCCAGATCTCTGTACTGGGGTGAATGTATAACATTGTTCTGCATTCTGTTAATCAATTGTTGTTTTTGGAGTAGTTTACTTTAACAGCAGCTCCATACCATTTGGGGAAGAAAATGCATTCTAAAAGATGTCTGTTCAGATTAAACATACATTTCTTAAATTTAAGATCTGTAGATAAGAATGGGATTATCCGTTTTAGCACACTATTTTATTTACAAGTTTCAACAAAAAACGTTGTTATTTTCTTTGGACTACCCTGATTGGAATGGAATCAAATATAGCTAAGTAGGCTTCTGAGCATAGACAAGTACAGAATTACTCCTAAGGAACTAGACTAGTACTTACAAATACAGACGAACAGTTAGACAGATGTGCTATATGGTCCATTCTACGTACTGTCAAGGGAAAGGCATATTTAACAGGCTTACCACGTGGTAAACGTTCTCTTCTGCCTAAAAATGGAACCAGCTGCATTAATTTCACCATAAATGCCTGGGATGGTGGAGAAATTAAAAAAAGACAATGCCATACCATACTCGCCCTCTAAACAAGCGAGACAGGTAGCCACAGCTACGTAAATGAGCTTACAATTATCTACCGAAGGCACTGGATTCACAAAATCGAAAGTACGATGCGGCGAACTTTGTCATGGTAAACAAGGTTTATAAAGGAAACATGCAACCGAGCATTAGGCCCTTCAAAACAATATTAATCTGAAAGGCAATGTACAAAACATTATGATAGAATTTGTTCTGAAAGTAAAAGGCAGCCGTCCCCCGGGGGAGATTTTCCCTCTCCAGACATCCCATTAGGAGAGTATAAAAACATTAACGCGTGGAAACTCAGTGACAGGATGTAACAATATAAATAGGGTTTACCTAACCGTCCTAAATTAATGCAAACATTTAAAGCTGGGCCCACTGTAACAACCTTACATTTATGTCCATTGTATTAGCCAGATTTTCTGACAAATAGTCAGAAAGGGCTGGCCTGTAGAAAACGAATCGGCATGATCCAAGAGGGCCACCAACTGCGCATGGGCGTCTATTTAACTAAATACCAGGGGTAATAGAGGGGGCATCACATACTCTCTGAATTTAATGTAATCAGAAGAAGCCACGTCAGATTCCCATTCGCTCTCATTTGATCAGGGAAGGCATGTCACATGACCACTTCCAGTACAAAAGCCATAGTACCCCCAGGGGCACCCCGCTGTCCCCCCTCCCCCATAGTAGGTTACCCAAATGACACACACAAGACAGTTGGTGTTGGGTGACAATGCTGCAGGTTTATTACATAATTCCAGAATATGTAATGGGTGGGTTATCTTACAGGCGATCCAAGGGCAGGCAACCAACTGGGTCTCCTGCCCGCCTGATGAGCCGGGCAGCGCGGGAGCGATGCCCGCTGATGCTGCCATCCATGTGATTCTTTCTACGATCACGTGCCGTTGGTAACTTCTACTCACGCCCCCCTATCGGGGCGGAGCGTCGCTTAGCAAGCCCCCGGTTGTTTAGGCCCACAACCGCCCGCAGGACTAGCGTGGCGCCGACACGGCTTCCGGGACCTCCCCTGAGGCTCCTCGATTTTGGCTCAGGCACCCCTTTTGGTGCCGCGCAGAGGTACCCTTTGTACCGGCCTGCTTCCAGATCGCCCTGTAACTCTGCCTGCAACGAAAAAAGAAAACATCACAACGCTCAGAACCCCCTCCACCCACGCCTACGCCGGGTAAGCGGTAGGGAGGGAAATGGCGAGGTGGGCGACAAAGAGGTCGCCAGGAGGGTGGGGGAAGGCTAAATAACCTCCCCCTCACACCGGGGCCAGGAAGTGACACACATTGCGTGTCACTTCCGGCCAGCCCGAGGAGGGGGGCTCCAGTCTGCGTCCCCGCCCCCCCCCCCTTGTGGGAGGGGTGACCGATGCCCCGGGGGCACTAAGGCGCCGACCGTCAATTGGCCCCCTGTGGGGGCCGCGGTCAGCGGCATAGTACCCCCAGGGGTACCCCGCTGTCCCCCCTCCCCCATAGTAGGTTACCCAAATGACACACACAAGATAGTTGGTGTTGGGTGACAATGCTGCAGGTTTATTACATTATTCCAGAATATGTAATGGGTGGGTTATCTTACGGGCGATCCAAGGGCAGGCAACCAACTGGGTCGCCTGCCCGCCTGATGAGCCGGGCAGCGCGGGAGCGATGCCCGCTGATGCTGCCATCCATGTGATTCTTTCTACGATCACGTGCCGTTGGTAACTTCTACTCACGCCCCCCTATTGGGGTGGAGCGTCGCTTAGCAAGCCCCCGGTTGTTCAGGCCCACAACCGCCTGCAGGACTAGCGGGGCGCCGGCACGGCTTCCGGGACCTCCCCTGAGGCTCCTCGGTTTTGGCTCAGGCACCCCTTATGGTGCCGCGCAGAGGTACCCTTTGTACCGGCCTGCTTCCAGATCGCCCTGTAACTCCGCCTGCAATGAAAAAAGAAAACATTACAACGCTCAGAAACCCCCCCCCACCCACGCCTACGCCGGGTAAGCGGTAGGGAGGGAAATGGCGAGGTGGGCGACAAAGAGGTCGCCAGGAGGGTGGGGGAAGGCTAAATAGCCTCCCCCTCACACCGGGGCCAGGAAGTGACACACATTGCGCGTCACTTCCGGCCAGCCCGAGGAGGGGGGCTCCGGTCTGCGTCCCCGCCCCCCCCCCTTGTGGGAGGGGGTGGGGAGGGGTGACCGATGCCCCGGGGGCACTAAGGCGCCGACCGCCAATTGGCCCCCTGCGGGGGCCGCGGTCAGCGGCATAGTACCCCCAGGGGTACCCCGCTGTCCCCCCTCCCCCATAGTAGGTTACCCAAATGACACACACAAGACAGTTGGTGTTGGGTGACAATGCTGCAGGTTTATTACATAATTCCAGAATATGTAATGGGTGGGTTATCTTACGGGCGATCCAAGGGCAGGCAACCAACTGGGTCGCCTGCCCGCCTGATGAGCCGGGCAGCGCGGGAGCGATGCCCGCTGATGTTGCCATCCATGTGATTCTTTCTACGATCACGTGCCGTTGGTAACTTCTACTCACGCCCCCCTATCGGGGCGGAGCGTCGCTTAGCAAGCCCCCAGTTGTTCAGGCCCACAACCGCCCGCAGGACTAGCAGGGCGCCGACACGGCTTCCGGACCTCCCCTGAGGCTCCTCGGTTTTGGCTCAGGCACCCCTTATGGTGCCGCGCAGAGGTACCCTTTGTACCGGCCTGCTTCCAGATCGCCCTGTAACTCCGCCACAGCCCTGGAGGCGGCTCACCGTCGCAGCCAGGGCCCCCCACCAACCCGCTATAGTCTTACCTGCAACCTCTCCTGTCTAGGGCTTCATGCAACTAGCTGGAAGGGAAACATCCCTGCCGAAAGGGGAGTTTGAAATGTTGCCCCCTTTCTGACACTTTGACAGCGCTGGCGGGACTCAACCTTTGACCTGTGGGATCCTTTACAACCCCAGGCACAAGGCTTGCCCGTGGGCTATAGATGGCCATCACCACCCCCTTTTGGCCCCATCTATGTCCCCAAGCCCTAGACGCTATCCTGGGTCGGATAGGGTCTGCTATTGTGGCAAGAGGGATTTACGTAACTTTGGACAGTCCCCTCTGTATGCTAAACCTGGTGCACAGGAGTGCTCCTGGCTGAAAGCGCGTGACCATGGGCAAGGGGCGACTCTTGCCCCTGCCCACCATCCCTTATTTCTCGTAGAAATTATGCCCCTACAGATCCCTCAGTGATGAAACCCCCTAGGCATACCAGCTTCGGTAATCTGACTGGTTTGAGCAGTGCGCGCTGTCTGCATGGTCCAGGCCTTGAGGATTGACTAAATCATATTATGTCCCTCCCATCATGCTCCCCGGTGGGAGGGTGGCAGGGGGGGTGCCCCCCCCCCGCCAACCCAGAGCCTCACCTGCGGTGCCAAATTCCTGCTCCGTTTAAGTAGAGTTTTGGTGGCACCCTGGGCGTGCCAAATGTTCTATTGACACACTGTCCCCTTGTGTTTGGCCCGCTGACACCCCAGTTATTGGGACGGCAGCACCAAATGTTGGCTGGCCGCATCCCCTAAGCGGGGTAAAAGTGTCCGTGAACCAGGTTCCCCGTTCCCTGCAGCTGCAGAACGCGAATTAGTAAAACAAGAGACATGGTTCACACTCATGGTTATTTAATCTACCTTAACTTATCCACACAATAACAAAACCACTACAATCACGGCACACCCAACGGGTGTGGGGGTCGTTGGACATCGTTTCAGGGGCGAACATACGTTTGTAATAGTCCGACTCCCACCGCCCCACCAATTCCACCTTGGCGGGTGCTAAAACAGCTAGGTGGGCCGCCGTGGCTGCTCCGATCCTAAATGAGTGGCTGGAGTATCACTTCTCTGGCTGTCCCAGCCCTGCCCTGGACAAGCTGGCCCCTATCATTCGCTCGAACTGGTATCCGGGGTGGGTTGGCCAGGGCTGTCCCGCTTGGAGCAAGCGGTTGCGGCATGGGGGGCCCCGCATTTGCTGCACTTGTGAGTGAACCGGCATGCTTTGCCCCAGGAGCAAGACCCTGCATTAAAAAGCCTGCAGGTGCCGGAGGACTGTGCCCTAACGCCCGGCTTGCGGCCCCCCCCTCGACCGCCTCCAAAGGGCTTCCTGTTCTGCACTTTCCCCTCCTGTTTGTTTTCCTTGCTCTTCTCGCTACTCGATGCGCCTGATTTTGTTGCTGCCTCCACTGTGTGGTTGCCCATGTGCTTCACCCATAACCTGACTTCCAACTGATCCCACTCAAGTTCTGGACAAATAGCCCTCTTCTTCCGGAAGTCACAATCATAAAGGTACCACCCCATGCCCCCGCACTTGGAAGCCTCCACCGTGATTATGCTCGCGTAGTGGAAGAGACCTGGCCCTTCATCCGGGAATTTCTCAACTATCACAGCTGCCATGATGGCGAAAGCCTGGCCCCAGGTCACAATGTTATTTTTAGGCCATGCATGGTAACGCACCTTCCTATCCTCCTCCTTGGTGCCCATCCTTCTGGTATCTACCCCCTCTGCCCCATGCATGAGAAGGGTGAAATCAATGTAAATTGAACCTGCGAGCAAGCGTCTCCGACCGTAACAATTCGTCCACAACGACTTTGCAGCTTGCATATTTAAAACCCACGAAAGCTCTTCTGCCAGCGCCCGCCTATTAAACTACCCATGCCCCTATCTTGCGCCCCCTCCGCCCGTGGCCATCCTAGCCACAGGGCCCCGTCGACCTGGTACTGCCCAGGGACAGGGCCGGGGCGGAGTGGGTGCTGCAAGACTCACCGTAGATCTAGTAGCGCAGTGCGACAACGACCAAAGCGGCATGGGGGCCGAAATCGCAGCGAGGAAGGCGCGGACGACGGACCGATGCTGCGAAATGGCGAGGTGGGCGACAAAGAGGTCGCCAGGAGGGTGGGGGAAGGCTAAATAGCCTCCCCCTCACGCCAGGGCCAGGAAGTGACACACATTGCGCGTCACTTCCGGCCAGCCCGAGGAGGGGGGCTCTGGTCTGCGTCCCCGCCCCCCCCCCTTGTGGGAGGGGGTGGGGAGGGGTGACCGGTGCCCCGGGGGCAATAAGGCGCCGACCGCCAATTGGTCCCCTGCGGGGCCGCGGTCAGCGGCATTCTACAGAGAATGCACACACCCTTGCACAAGGGTTTGTGCACTGGCATGTGGCTGCTAAAAGTGCACCAGCCCACAGGAGAGAAAAAAATGCCCCATATCTTAGTAGATATAGTGCATTTTATTTCTCTCTCTTTAACGCAAGACAGAAGAGCAACTTTGGAGCATTGTAGGCTTGCAACAAAGAATAGTACATGTGTGCCTCAATCTCAAACAATTTCACTCACTACCTAGTACTTCCACATCTACTTACACAAACACATGCTTCCATATACACATGCTCCCTCATATAAACACTCTCACCCGCATGCATGCACACAACATCCATTTAAAACCATTTTTGCTTACCACAGCTGCCACCAAAAGTCCTGTTCCAGCCAAGGGAGCTCCGTTTTTTATTACACTAATAGATAATAAAAGAATATTATTCACTTTTAGTACAATGAAAAACAGGCAGAAAATAAGGAAAGCGGAGCCGCCCCTCAGTTCTTAGCTCTGATTTTGCCACCTAAGACCAGAGTCAAGGAACATGTGTCTGTTCTCTTACATGGAGCGCTTCAACCGACTCTCCAATTGCAATAGAAAGTTCACCAGAGGCAGACTACAGCGCACAGGAAGGCACGCACACTATACAAAATAGAGATGGACAGTGTTGGTGAAAGACAACAAGGAAAGCAACAACAAATACAATAATGCGTTCTAATTTCAACTATGAACTCAGTTTACTACATCTTTTATCTCTCAAAAACAAAGCAATCCATAACAAAGTTATTAAACCTGAAGAGGAATGAAGCATTTCTTTTAGAACGAACCTCTTGAATGGGTACTACCACTAAACCAGGTACATGCACACCTAGGGAGCAGCTAGACTCCCAAACCCTTCCTCAAGTTTCAATGCTCAATTCAGGTATAGTCCTAGCAGGGAACAATGACCAAAGTTTCAGTGGAGGATGAGGCAATGTCACTTTGGGGAAGTGTCTGTCTAGCAGTGCTTATAGGTTCAGCAATGACTACACAGGAACCATTACACCATTAACCTTTTTCCAAGAGGAGGGCATTACCTTTCTTCTTGACTACAAACATGAGTTCACTCTGCTTGCTCTCATTGGACCTTTTTCCAATGAACTGTATTCGAACATGCCTGGATGGCCAAGTCCTTAACAGCATTTCTGATGTTGAAATTGGTACTGCATCCTAACTTCTTTCTCGGGAACAATCCTGTGCAAATTGATGTTATCCTTTGTAAAGGTGTTACTGTCCCACCGCTTCCAAACCAATGATCAGTAAGGCTGCAACTCTGTAAAAGCCAACTGTTGGACTTGGCCCTTCTGGCAGGTTCACCCCTGAACTTTTTGCTTTTTATTGGTGACTTGGTGTGGTGATTTTTGGTTTCTGCGCACTTTCCCTGTGTCCCAGGGTAAAGTGCGTGCGCGCTCTGAGTGCATGTGGTGAGATAGGCCTGCCCTCCCATAGGAATGCATGGGGAATGTATGTGTCCCTAGTAGTTCCTGATGCGTGGGGTGTGCAGGCCCGAGTTTGGTATGTGCGGACTCGTGGGAGTGAATGCTGTGCGATGATGTGTGCGGCGTGCATGTACCTAGTGTGGAAGTGCCACTTCTAGAAGTGGGCACTTCTGTGTGCAGTGTGTATGTCGCGTGATTGGCTGGTCATGTCATGTGACGGGCTAGGGATTCCCCAGAGTCAGGATGAGTCACCCAGTGGTGAATGGGGAGATCAGCAGCTAGATGGGTGGGAGGAGTACACCTGGGTCCTGAATAGGACAGGGTTTTCCACACACAATGCTGGCTCCGCCCCCTGTGGTGCGACTGACGACCCTAGCCCTGCCAGTGAATAGAGTGAGGGGCTGAGCACATCAAGGGTGCTCCCCAACCAGCTGCGACTGGTTTTCCCCCTCACCCTGAACCCAGAACAAAGGGTTTTGCTGTATAAAAATGGGGCTGTGTCCCCACAAAAACTGTTCTCTGCCAGGATCTTACCTGAGGGGGGCTGCTGCTGCTGCTGGACCAGAGGACCGCCACCTGGACTACCTCCCTGCCTGGAGGCCCAGTGAGCTGGCTCTGGGTCCAGCCTTGCCCCCCACCCCTGCCCTGCTGCATGCAGGGAAGAACTTTGCTGGATTCTACAGGGATCCTCCTTTAAAGCGCTGGGAGCGCTTCATGTGTGTCCTTAAGCGCCTGGAAGCGCTTTTATTCGCCTTAGCGCTCAGGAGCGCTTTACTGCTGCCAGCCGGTGCCCACCCGGCATTTGCCCCGTTCTCTGCAAATCTTAGAATCCCCTGGCAGGTGCCCACCCTGCCAGGGACATTGCCGCAATATCGAGTGCCCACCTCGATCTTTTTGAATTATAAAAGCGAAGCGGGTGCCCACCCCGCATTGTGGCGCCCGAGCGGGAGCCTACCCCGCTTTATTGAAGAGTCAATATCCCTAGCGGGTGCCCACCCCGCCAGGGACCTTGCCGTTCTAGTTCACCCCCCTCCCGGGTGCCCACCCCGCATCACCGCGATCGGACAAATCACCGCTGCAGCCCGGTCCGGGCTTAGAGAGGAAGTCAGGCAGTCCTGGTGCTGACGTGGGCGGGGCTTGGCCCAGCGTGACGGGAGTTCCGGCTATCTGCCCGGGAGCGGAAGAAGCCAGCGGAGGACAGCGGAGCTCCCCTGGGGAAAGGAGAGTCCCGCGCTGCCCAACGACACGAGCAGGAGGCAGACGGGAGCCCACCCCGCGCACCTGCAACCGCCGACCAGGTGAGGAGGGGCCCGGGGGGGTGAGAGAGAGCCGGGGCACGTTTCCAGTGCCTGCCCCCCCCCCCACGGGGATCCCGAGGAAACTGCCGGTGTGCTCCCGCCGAGGAAGGGGCCATCAGTATTGTAGAGAGTCCCCCGAGTGGGACTCGCACCAACGAAGGGGGCAGTATTCCTCTCAAGCCCAGAAGGGCTACCGCCAAAGGGGGCATATTCATTTTAGAGCTCAGTGTAGCTCCAACGTACGGGGGCACATGTGTTCTGAGAGCCTAGAAGGCTCCCATGTTTGACCCATCATTTGGCTAGAGCCCAGAGAGGCTCCAACGCGTGGCCTACACCATTCAGAGCCCAGACAGGCTCCAACGACTCCCATAAGTGTTCTAAGGGCCCCGAGGTGCCCAGGCCCCAGTCCCTACAGCTGCCCAGCACTTAGTGGGCAGCTGCAACGTTTAGGTTGGGGCCTCTGTGTTTTAGCTTGCGCAGCTTGCGCAGCCGTGCCCTGACTTTTCTGGACGCAGGGCGTCCTTGCCCCTACTAGGCCAGTTGGCCCAGGGACTGCCACAGATAGTGGCTAATGTGAGTTTTTGCGCCATTGTACCTTTCCTGCACCTCTGAATGTGTTTATGCCTCATGTGCTTTGCTTCACACCTCTGAATGTATTTTATGCATCCTGTGTTTATGTGCTTAGACCCCTACAGGTAGAGTGATACTTAGGTGGTTGTTTTTCTCCTAGTACAGGTGATGCTAGTGAGGTCCTGATTCCCTGCGCAGTATTGTCCTAAGGTGGTTAGGGTTGCGTAGGTGGTACTTTCTGGTTACCAGTAGTTACTGGTTGGGTGTTATATATGTTATTGTGTACTATGTTCTCAAATATTATTCCTACGTTCTAAGTGCTATTTCTACAAAGTGCTAATTCCGGACAGTGGTCCATGTGGCCCTGTCCCCTGTATATATAATCCCTTGTAAATTCTGCCCGTGCCTGTTGGCACATTGTAAAGTGTGTGTTTTTATCTAATGTGTTGTGTATAATACAAAGGTTATTTTTATATAATACCTTGTGTGGAGTTTCCTTTGTGGTGGGCCTTGGGTGTTGTTGCTGGGTGCGCGCGCAAACGCTTTACACATCGCCTCCGGGATAAGCCTGTCTGCTCGTGCCAAGCTACCAAGGGGGTGAGCAGGGGTTATCTTTGGCGTGTAACTTCCTTGCCCTGACTAGAGTGGTGGTTTCTGCCTGACTTTGGCGCAAGCCTTAGCCAACCAGAAATCCCATTTCTAACACCAACCAACCACTAACTCAAATGGAGACTTCCAGATGTGCTGTGTGGAGTTATGTGACAGAACCATAGTCCGGTTCAGAATGCTGCTTCGACACAAAGTGCCATTTGAATTGTTTTCTTCATTGGCCCTTTCACATTGACCATTGATCTGCAGCTGATGTTGTGAGAATTTAATGTGTTCAACACAATGTCGCTTAAGAAAACTTAACATTTCCTGGGAGGTAACCTGTCCTCCGTTATTGCTGACTGACTGGGGAACCCCTCATGACAGCAGTATTGCTGAAGTAAATCAATTACCTCCACAGTGTTAGGTTGGGAGACAAATTTCATCTCCTTTAACTTCTTAACGTGGTCCACCGATGTCATAATGCATGTCTCCTAAGAGGGCACCTAATGGTCCAATAAAGGCTATCCAAAGTACCTCCATCAGCTCAGCAGATGCCATGGGACACTTACATATTGCTAACATTTGGTCAGCACTTCTGTACAAAACATATTAATAAAATATACTGTTGGACTTAGCCCTATTTTCAGAGTTATCCCTAGCTTTTTCCCTTCTGTTGCTGAACTCCTTTTTGTTGGCATTAGGACTCTGCACACATTTTCCCTGCTAACCAGTAGCAAAGTGCCTGTGCTCTCTCCCTAAAATATGGAACGATTGGTATCTACCGGATAGGTACATTTAATTTACAAACAAGTCCCATGTAAATAGTACTACATGTACCCAGGGCATGTAAATGAAATGCTGCTAGTGGGTTAGCAGCACCCACTGTGCCACTCACTAAAGAAGCCTTTTTAGGTATTGCTTATGCTGTGGTTGAGAAATCTATTGTTTTTAATATAAACTTAAAAGGGACTTACATCCCACTGCCACTCTTTCCTGGCTTCTCATTGGTTCCTGTGTGTGCCACTAACCTTTCCTCCATGTCTATTGGCTGTAGCATATTTTCCTGCATTTACCAATGCTTGGTCCTTGTCTGCTTCTCTTGTCAGTTTCCTGCCGCTGAAATACTGTTAACATCCGCTTTGGTGGAACTATATTTTCATAAAGTTTTGCCTTTTACTTTAGCAGCATATTTATATAACAATGTATCACCCGGAGAGATTAATTGATGTGCATAGAATCACAGGATGTTGCGCGACTCCGCAGAGACTCGAACTGGGATCTCCAGCTCGCGAATCAGCAGCTCTGGCCACTGCGCCACATCCTCACCCCCTCTCGTGTTATCTGTCAGGGAGCTGTGTCCTGACAGCTGAATCATGGTCAGGAAATCATGCTGCCCGACACGTATCTGTCATCACAACATTGATACACAACATTAAACCCAGTCCCGCACACTGTGCGTTACCAGCCGGGACGACAGAGGACCATTCTAGGTTTGATTCGGGGCACTGACCGAGACCAAGTAAGACAGTGCGCACTCCAACTTGTGCGTTTATGTACCATTAAGGCTTTGAGCCGCTCGAGCCCACACGGATGCTCTAGCTCATTTTCTTCTTAACTTTTAGATTGGGACATCGGAAGATACCCACCCCCCGAGCCTCGATATTCTGCATAATATCCCATAATAGTGTAATTATCACTGCTTAACACCATGCATGTTTCTATCTACCTTTTTAATTTGGTAATTATTTTAATAGTGCACTGAATCACAGTGCCGCATGCTATTGCTAGTACCTGCAAGCATAGTGCGCTGCGGACCACTAAGCACATTTCCTTAGTGGCCCTCACTAACCACACGGTGCCACATTATTCATAGCCTACGGGCTCCAAAGGGCACCACCTTTACCTTTAATAGGCCACCTGACCTAGGCACCCATTTATTTAATTTTAACCGCCTGAGCGGTAGTAAGCTACAATTGCTGGTCGATGCTCATAGAAGCTTGATTTCACATTTACCGATTCTAGGTATACTGTATTATCGTTTTAGGGCATGTCAAAGCCAGCATGAGCCACATTTCTACTCGATCACTATGGTAGTCACCGAGACATTGACTACAGCTTCTTCTAACATTGCCTTCCAAAAAGATTTCATTTTATGTTGCTGTCACTATATGTCTTGTCTTGTGCTTTTTCTCCTATTACAGGTTATTTCGCAGGTGTCAGTGAGTATGCTGACTCCTTTACCACACACCTTAGCGAGTGTGTAGGTATTTTCACAGGTTTCACGTGGCTACCTCCACCTTTGCCACTCACCTTTTTCACCTACTTGGTCCTGAAGAATACCCTCTCACTTTTTAAACTGGCTGAAACATGTAGACCGCGACACATACTCAACTAACCGGACATAATCTCCTGATAGTTGCACCACATAGTTTTCTTTTTAATCATATCCTGAACCGCCAATATTCAAGTCTAAAGGCAAGGATTCTCAGAGGTATTTTTAAATCACACCACATCACACATCTGCACAACACCCACTCCGCTGTAGTCAGGCGTCGTAGCACAACTGAGGGGCACTCGGCCGCCCGGTTGGGACCCCAATGATGAAGCATGACACCAACCAGGTTGGTGTGTGAGGGGTCTTTTAAGAACACCTAATGGGTCCGTGTTCCTACCACACATAGTGATTGCAATCCATACACTTAGTGGGTCCGTCCATATTGTTTAAGTCTATCTTGCCTTGTAGGGGACCAGGACGTACACCCCTGTTCTATCCCTTGCTCTCCCTTTGCTTTTCCAACCCATCACGAGATGTCAGACCACTGAGTGGAGATTTCTCAGCATGCAAAGACCCTCGGTGTCAGCGGAAGTACCTCCTCAGCTAA
Organism: Triturus cristatus; assembly: GCF_964204655.1. Lineage (NCBI taxonomy): Eukaryota > Metazoa > Chordata > Amphibia > Caudata > Salamandridae > Triturus > Triturus cristatus. The sequence continues at coordinate 995,673,331 of NC_140580.1, forward strand.
TATATATCGGGATGTGCATCTTTTATAACAGGAAGCAGCCTTGTGATGTACGCATAGATTAGTGATGTTATGGATATATAGATAGCCCTGTCGCCCCGTGGATGAAGATAGTGATGACATTTGTACGTAGTGTGAGACGAAAACTTGTACATGATTGTTCAGGGTGCTGTGAAAATGTTGGGTGAAGCTACATGTAAGAACAAGTTTAGTTTCAGAAAAACTAATTCAACATTGCTGTGCGTGCAACAGGTCACCACTGAAAATGTTATTTGTGAGAACAATGTAAAAAATAAGCTACCTCACTACATAGGCCTAACTCTGGAATAAAACAAGCTATCCTTTATTTTACTACTAAACAGGCAGCCACAAGTGCAGTTAACTTGCAGACAATAGGGCCGTGATTTGAATGGTGCAGCAGACGCAGCAGCACCTGGTACGAACGTTTTCACCACCTAATATTGCTGTATTTAAAAAGCGCATTGAATGGGAACGGGACCTAGGGTACACTATAACGGGAAACAACCTTTACAACGCAACTTTTACAACGTAATGCTATTACAACGCATTTTTTACAACGCAAAAACTTTTACAACGCATGCATTTACAACGCATGCTGTTATATGGTAAGTACTTTTACAACGCATATACCATTACAACGCATTTTTTATTAAAAAAAAATTATGATGTTTGCAAAATAATTAATTAATATTTTATTATTTATATTAAATACTATAATAGAAAAATATGAAAGAGTAATTATTGAGTATTATTTAAAAATAATTAATTAATATTGTATTATTTATATTAAATACTATAATAGAAAAATATGATAGAGTACTTATTGAGTATTAGTATTAATTATTTAATATTTAAGAAACTTTAAAAATATGAGTAGTACGTTAAAAAATTAATACTGGAGTACTTTTTGAATTTGAAAGAGTATTTTTTAAAAGAAATTAAAAATGAGTAGTATTATGAGAGTTTAATACTTGAGTATTTTTATCTTTCTTAATAAAAATGAAAATTATATAATAAAATATTTTTTTAAAAAGTACCTTTGGAGTATGATAAAAATAATTAATTAATATTTTATAAATAATATTAAATGCTATATTTTAAAATTAATTATTGTGTATAAATTATTTAATTTATTAAGAAAAAATAAAATATACGATTAGTATTAAAAAAGATTAATACTTGAGTAATTTTAAAAACAAAAAGATTTTAAACTTAAAAAACAAACAAATTATAAAAAATGAGTAGTATTATGAAAAAATAATAATTGAGTATTTTTAAACAACAAAATTAAAATTATATTAATGTAAAAAAGTATTTTAAAAAAGAAAAAGTACTTTTGGAGTATTAAAATAAGAAAAATGAGTAGTATTATGAATAATTAATACTTGAGTATTTTTACACAAAAAAATTAAAATTAAATTACTGAAAAAACAGTATTTAAAATAAGTAAAAGTACTTTTGGAGTATTAAAATATGAAATATAAAAAATGTAAAATAAAAAATATATTATATCTAAAATAATCATAGAGTTATTAAAAATGAATTTAAGTTAAAATTAATACAAAAAAAAATAGAAATAAGATTATAGAACTTACTTTAAAAAAATTCCCACGCTTTTGCATTGAAGTCTATGTGCGAAATTGTCCTTCATTTATTTTGGCAGCTTAAGAATATACAACCCGCGGAATAAGAAAAGAAGGAGCGAAAAGAGAAGAAAAAGCAAGTTTGAAAGGAAACAGAAAAAAGAGTCGAGGTAAGGAACACATTTAGTAAATTTACAAATTATAATTAACATTTTACATATTTAAATAACAATTTTATAAATAAATACCAGTAAACAAATAAGGTTTATTAAATATTTCTTTATTAGAAAAAACATAGAAAAAACTTTTATGTTTTATTGATTTTTATAACATAATGTACATTTATTACAAAACATATACATCATTTATTTATATTTATAAACATTTATTTACAGAAAAAGTAAATAAAATAGTCCTTTTTTAACATTGATGCACGCGATGACGTCATGACGTGAACGTAGACGTAAGGCGCCATTTTGAAGAGCATCGGAGGAGGAAGCAGCAGGAAGCTGATCTGCGTCCAGGTAGGAAAGTTTTTCACTTTTATTTATAGATATAACGTTCAAAAAAGATACATATATAGTAAAAAAAGAATAAGGAGAGGTTGCGGAATAACTAATTGATGTTTAAAATGTTTAAAAACATGTCCACGTTCATGTCATTAATGTATGCCTATGTCGGGTCGCGAAAATGTATTGGTTCATTAAAAAATGTAAGTAACTGTAAAAGTAATTTAAGTTACTATTAAAAATGTTTATTTCATAACTTCGGAACCATTACAAATGATTTATATCTTCATTTAAAAATAAATAAATTGCGTATTCATAATTTTTGTTAAAAAAGATTGATATTAATTTGGTGTTTATGCAGCAATGTGCATTTTGGAAAATGGATTGACTTAGTAACTTTTGAATAGTTGGATTTTTGAAAAGTTGGTCGAATATTATGGAAAAGTTGATTTGGAAACATTGGTTGTTTAGGAAAAAATGAAGATTTGAAAAAAAAATACAATAATTAGGAGACCCGACTTTTAATTTTGAAATTTTTTTTGAAAAATAATTGTATTCCAATTGTAATTAAAGGATATTTAAATTTGAAGCAAAGCAAGAAAGTAAGAACATAACTAGTTTTAGAAAGAAAGAATGTTAGAAAGATTTTCCAGGTAGTCTAGAGCCACACACAACGTAAATTGTTGTAATATAGCCAATAGTCTCTCTGACATTTCCTTAGTTTTGACAGTTACTCGTGGGTTTAGACTACCTGCAAGTGTTTGGGCAAGTCTCATTTCTTGAAAACTTTGCTCCTTCTTCAAAGTTTCCAAGAAAGAGTAGAAATTTGGATGAGGTTTGCCAATTGTATGGTTGAAGGAGTTATGCCATCCCTCAATGGCATTGTTTGTTTTTGCTTCTCCCTCTAAACAGCTCGTGTAGCAGTTCCACCACTCCACATGGAATCGTGGCTTCCTCCTGCGACCCGATCTGCTTAGGTGCCCAATCCATGTGTCCTCGAAATAATTTAGGATGGGTGCCAATTTCTCTTCATTACTTGTATAATAAACAGATTCTATAATAGCAGTGTAGTACTCATCCACACTATCGGGAGGAACAAAACAAAGTGCTGTTAATTTTTTTAGTTCAAACTGTAGTTTGCTATCACGAGAATATTCTGCAACTAGGGATGTTTTTTGTAATTTACGCCAAAAAGCCTGGGAAAAATGGAAAAAACATCCCTGAATTTGGGTATCCGTGTACGTTTTATTGATCACATTGATCATGCTCAATTCAAAATCAATTATTATTTTCCTAGGACTTTGAGATGTTTTACTTTTAATAACTGATAAAAGTTCAGAGTATGTTGCAGAAGTCTTATCAGGTAGCAAACTATATACTAAGGGAATTACATTATTGTTAATTTTGGCATGTATAGTGTAAATTTGAGTGAAAGGATGGGGTGTACTTTTAACCGTCCCATCCATCATCCAAATTTCACTATTTTCTAACTTTGCAAGGTTACGTGGGGTACTAAAAATTAGAATTCGTTTCTGAGGGTTTTGGTTGTCATGCAAAAGGAAAGGTTCATCAGAAAAAGAAATAGAAAGATCATGTGGAATTCTAATATCTGAAAAAGTATGTGGTGTAGATAATTGGATGCTACTTGCCTGCTTTTGTCTTTGAATAATTCGTCTCAAATTAGGAATTATAGGCATGTTACTAGCAACATGACTGGGGACATGCTGTTCAACCTCTCTTAAAATGGATCCTGTAGAATCATTGGAGGTGCTTGCAATAGCTTTCATTTCATTAACAGTTTCTCTTATTTCTACCTCCATTGCAGAGGCAGAGTGGTTATGTTCTGTTGTTTTCACAACTAAATTATCAAGTGTAACCGCTCTGCCACTGCAATGGGTAGTGTAGTATTGCACACACCTCCAATGATTTCTAGGAAAACTTATTCTTTCCTTACTATATATGTATCCTCCATGGTTTAATACATTTTTTCCTTTCCTCGAATTAATGTATTTAGCTGCTTCAAGACTAGACATTATCTGAAAAGAGAAGAGAAGAAAAACAAATTAGGATGTAAAAGTAAATACAATACCTCTAATGTTACCCCTACACCATCTTACACTTTCCCTACTGCTGCATCCTTCCTGGAGTTAGAATAGTAAATTATACCCCTACACCATCCAACACTTTCCCTACTGCTGCACCTTCCAGGAGTTAGAATAGTAAATTGCACCCCTACACCATCCAACACTTTCCCTACTGCTGCACCTTCCTGGAGTTAGAATAGTAAATTGTACCTCTACACCATCCAAAACTTTCCCTACTGCTGCACCTTCCTGGAGTTAGAATAGTAAATTGTACCCCTACACCATCCAACACTTTCCCTACTGCTGCACCTTCCTGGAGTTAGAATAGTGAATTATAACACTACACCATCCAACACTTTCCCTACTGCTGCACCTTCCTGGAGTTAGAATAGTAAATTGCACCCCTACACCATCCAACACTTTCCCTACTGCTGCACCTTCCTGGAGTTATAATAGTAAATTGCACCCCTACACCATCCAACACTTTCCTTACTGCTGCACCTTCCTGGAGTTAGAATAGTAAATTGTACCCCTACACCATCCAACACTTTCCCTACTGCTGCACCTTCCTGGACTTAGAATAGTAAATTATACCCCTACACCATCCAACACTTTCCCTGCTGCTGCACCTTCCTGGAGTTAGAAAAATAAGTTATTCCAACTACAACCCATATTTTATGCAATTTTGGGATCTTATTAAAATTAATAAGTAAATGGTTTGACTAACATATTGATGGTTTTATAACTGTGTTGTTTAAAAATACCTTGTTTTTTTTGGATTTCTTTCCTTGGTGAGGCTTCTGCTGTGGTATTGGCCTGCTGGCTGGAGTTTTGAGTTATGTGTTGAACAGATTTTTTTCCACAAAGTTGCAAACAATTGTCTGGAAAAATGAAGAAAAAAAATGAAAAAACTAAACACTTTCACAACGTTGGTGACAAATGCAAATTTTGATTACATTTTTAAAATTATGACATTGTATTTAACTATTACTATATAACAATTTCCCTACTGCTGCACCTTCCTGGAGTTAGAATAGTAAATTATACCCCTACACCATCCAACACTTTCCCTACTGCTGCACCTTCCTGGAGTTAGAATAGTAAATTGTACCCCTACACCATCCAACACTTTCCCTACTGCTGCACCTTCCTGGAGTTAGAATAGTAAATTGTACCCCTACACCATCCACCACTTTCCCTACTGCTGCACCTTCCTGGAGTTAGAATAGTAAATTGTACCCCTACACCATCCAACACTTTCCCTACTGCTGCACCTTCCTGGAGTTAGAATAGTAAATTGTACCCCTACACCATCCAACACTTTCCCTACTGCTGCACCTTCCTGGAGTTAGAATAGTAAATTGTACCCCTACACCATCCAACACTTTCCCTACTGCTGCACCTTCCTGGAGTTAGAATAGTAAATTATAACACTACACCATCCAACACTTTCCCTACTGCTGCACCTTCCTGGAGTAAGAATAGTAAATTGTACACCTACACCATCCAACACTTTCCCTATTGCTGCACCTTCCTGGAGTTAGAATAGTAAATTATACCCCTACACCATCCAACACTTTCCCTACTGCTGCACCTTCCTGGAGTAAGAATAGTAAATTGTACCCCTACACCATCCAACACTTTCCCTATTGCTGCACCTTCCTGGAGTTAGAATAGTAAATTGTACCCCTACACTATCCAACACTTACCCTACTTCTACACCTTCCTGGAGTTACAATAGTAATAGGTATGACTATTACATTGTTGGATTTATAACAGTGTAAATTTAAAATACCTTTTTCTTTAGCTGTTTCTTTTCTTGGTTTGGCTGCTGCTGTGGAATTGGACTGCTGGCTGGAGGTTTGAGTTATTTGTTTTACAGATTTTATCCACAAAGTTGCAACCTATTGTCTGTGAAAATGGAAAAAAAAATTAAAAGTTAAAACAACTTTGACAACGTTGCTTAAAAAAAAAAACGTGACAAATTGTTTGTAAATCTGATATTTTATTTCAGTGCAACTACATAACATATCATATTTTCCATGGTTCTGCATCACACTTGAGATTGAAAAATAATTGGTACACCAAAAAAAACTACACTTTCAATACATTATGAGTAATGGATACCCCTACACCATCCCTCAGTTTCCCTACTGCTGCACCTTCCGGGACTTAGAATAGTAATAGTTACCCCTGTACCATGAAACGCTTTCTCTACTGCTGTACCTAAGTGCAGTAATATTAGTAATTGTTACCCCTGGTACCATCGCACAATTTCGTTTATTATGCAGCGTGAATGTTCAAAAAATATAATATTTACCCCTATACCATACAACACTTTTGCTAATGCTAAAAATATATTTTTAAATTAAAAGAATAATAAAAAAAAAAAATTAAATCATTTACCTTCACAATAGCAAAGGTGAGTCGATTACGTTGAGGTGAAGGAAAATTAGGCAAACAATATCTTGCTTTTGATAGAAAAACAACTTTCTGTTTTAGGAAAAACAAGTAGATGTTTTAAGTTGGTATATATTAAAATTTCTTCAGAGAAAAAAAATTTGATACAGTACATTTTATAAATTAATAAAAATATTTTTAAAGCACATTTTGTATGGAAATAAAACATGATTTAGGACAAAACAAGGTGTTAAAATATATTAGTGACTTACTAGTAGTTGGAAAGTAACAATGCTTCTCAAAAGGATTGCAGTGTTCTCTCAGTCGAGGTCACAGTCTAGGTGTCAGAGGGTCAGGTTTTTACGTCTGGTCTCTCTGGTAGTTGATAATCAACTGATTGCAAAATGGTGTCTTCCTGGTATTTATAAGTTTTAGTCAGTGTCACTATTAATTTTTTTAAAAACAGCGTTCGTTGTGTTTTTAAGTATATTTTATTTTGCTGTGGAAAATGATAATTTAAAAAATCATTTACAGATGTATAGTTTTCATTTGTTTGCTCCGTTTTGGCATCCATTTTGGAACATGTCTTTTGCTATTGTTTTCATAGAAAGTGTTGTAGGACAAGTTTTAGAAGTGAGATGGATAAAATGGCGACTATGTGTATGTGTCTTCTGTTTTCATCCGTTTATTTTTTTTTTGATATAATCATGATTTAAATGTATATGAACTGTTGTTTGATTAGTCGTTATTTGTGTACAATTTTTAAATGTGTTAAAACGGAATTTTTGTAACAAATAGGAGTATTAATTTTAATACTCTAGTATTAATTTTAATACTCGAGTATTAATTTTAATACTCGCGCAGTAATTTGGTAAAGCATTTCAGTAGATTTACGTTCAGTTTTGCTCCACATTTTAATACACTTCCCCACCCTAAAACCCCTAATTTCCCTGCATCCCGTGCCAGATTTTATTGAACTTGTTAATAAAAAATATATTTTTTTTGCGTTGTAATGGTATGCGTTGTAATGGTTTTCGTTGTAAAAGCACTTTTAAGTATTTTAATAAGTTTGGCGTTGTAACAGTATTCGTTGTAAAGTATTGCGTTGTAGTAGTGTTTGCGTTGTAAAAAATGCGTTGTAAAGGTAGGCGTTGTAATAGCATGCGTTGTAACGTCATACATCCCACTATAACTGACCAGACGTGGTACAGCTGTTGCGTACAAACGAAACAGATTTCCCCAAATCCCTGGCACAAATTAGTTCATTTTAAATTCCTCTGGTGAGCATATGTCACACCTGCCAAGCTTCACCGGATAGACACCCGCCGACCTGGAAGCTGTCCCAAATGCCAGAAACCATGGCAAACTTCACCCACATGACCTGGATATGCCACAAAGTGGCTTCATACTGGCAAGACATATTCACAACAATATCACATATGGTGCAAGTTCACATTGACCTCTCCCCACTATCAGCGTTACTGGGCTATGTCTACGAAGTTCCCAAATCCACACGTAGATTCGTAGCCGTTGCGCTCTTGCTAGCGAAAAGGGAGATAGCTGTACACTGGGGCAGCAAAAAATGCCTGACAGACAAACATGGATCAAAAGCCTGATCCACTGCGACACAACTAGTGAGATATACGCAAACCTACAACCGCCCAGGTCCAGACCTCGAGACATATGGCAACCGCTAAGACCCTGCTTACTAATGATGGATAACGAAGATGATGAACAGCCAGAATAGGATGAGTAGTCTTAAACATAGCACTAAGGGGGGTATTGGGTGAACAACACTTTACACCGCCCTGAATTGTCTGGATATATCCCCGCACAGATGATGACTTGTATGTAACACTGATGTGATGTCTGAAAGTACTTGAACATGCTCGGGACAGATACAAACTTGGTAAACCATGGGACAAGGAACTTCCACTAACTGTATCCAAAAATGTAATACAGATACTTGTTTATTTCTGAAAAATAAAACAAAGAAAGTTAAAAAAGATATATTGCTATATTTGACTACTAAAAAGGCAGTCGCAATTGCTGTTACCTAGCGGGCAACAGGGTCAATATTTGAATGGTGCAGCAGGTGCAGTAGCACTGGGCCCAAAAGTTGTTTGAACTTCTCTAAACACCTAATATTGCTATATTTTACAACTAAACAGGCTGCCATAAGTGCAGTTATCTAGCAAGCACTAGGGTCATGTTAATGTTAGGGGGACTTATAGAGCGCACTGTAACCAACTGGTGTCCTGGCGCTAACCATTAATCGGATCCGAGAAAATCTGAACACATTACCAACAGTCAGATCTGCTGAAGAGGCAGGTTTTCAATTCTCATCTAAATTCCAGAAGGGACGAGGCTGAGCAGATAGACAGAGATAGTTTATTCCAAATGGTGATGGTACCGAGGTAGAAACTCCCCCCTCCCCCCCCAACTTGATTTTTTAAAACTAGGTACCCACAAGGTTCTAGAATTCGAGATCTATGTGCCCTACTGGGTGAGTACCATCTAAAGAGTTGAGCTAGGACCCGTGGTCCAATATTAGGCAAAGCCTTGTACGCAATGCACAATGCTTTGAATTGAATCCTCTCCCTAACTGGCAACCAGTGTATCTGTTTATTGGCATTCCTAAACAAGACATTTTTTGGCGTATAAGTGAGAACTCTTGCTGCAGTATTCTGCAAAACCGGAAGTTTACTCAGATGTTGGGCCTGCAAATTAAGATAAAGGCCATTACAGTAGTCTAGTCTGGCCAATATCAGGGCTGATATAACAAGGTTTTGATAATCTCCTGAAATAAAAGGCAGAATCTTTTTAATTTTTCTTAAAATGAAAAAAGCGGACGGGGAAAGGACATTAATTTGTTTAGCAAAGGTAAGCCTATTATCTACGATAACCCCAAGGTTTTGGCCTTTTCCACTGGGTTCGGGAGATCACCTAGGTTCGTTGGCCACCATTCGGAGACCAAAAAGAAGGGTCATTGCCAAAAAGAACCACTTCCGTTTTATTGGAATTCAGTTTCAAACTATTCAAACTCATCCATAGGCTTATGGCTGACATACAATCATTAAACTGTTTACTAAAGGTGGATGGTTGTTTCGTGACTGCTATGACAATGTGAGTATCGTTGGCATAGGAGGTAATGGCAAAGCCAAAAGATTTTATGATTGGGGTCAGGGCTGCAATATAAACATTAAAAAGGGTGGAGCTCAAGTGTTCTATGAACGTATGCCATATGTTTCTGCTATTCCTAGCGGCCGGCCGGAAGGTTGTGGGCCCATATTTGTATATTCTTGAGATTTGTAATAAACGGTTTCAAAAAAAAAAAAAAAGGGTGGAGCTTATTGAAGAGCCCTATGGCACTCCACATGGGAGCTGAAAAGGTTTAGATTTAAAAGGATCCATCGCCACAAATTGCGATCTGTCTTCTAAGAAGAATTTCAACAAGTGGAGTGATGATCCCTGCACTCCAATACCTGATAACCTATCAATCAGAATTGAGTGGTGCACAGTATCGAAGGCCAGCAATACATCTAATACGATAAGGGCGGCCCTACTTCCATTATCAAGAGCCTTTCTAATTTCCTCTACGGATTTAATCAGGGCTGACTCCGTACTGTGCCCAGTCTTAAAGCCATGTTGTGATTCATCTAAGCAACCATGTACGTTAATATAATCCATCAGTTGCTTATTCATGGCTTTCTCTAAAAGTTTAGTCGGAAATGGCAAACGTGATATCAGCCGATAGCTGTTAACAAGATAGGCACAAATCTTGAGTTGGCACTGCTTTAGGAATGGGAGACGAGGTGAGCTTTAACACCGTGCTCAATGGTTCCTTAGAAGAATTTTTTACACTATTGATTTTTTGTGAGGAATATATGTTTTTTTCACTCCTAATCAGTTCCTTACATTTACTCAAGCTATGATTATATTTTAACCCTTTCGCTGGATCGTAAGCTGATCTCCAAATACCTTCTTGTTTTTTACAACGTAATTTACCATCCTTCAACTTATTCAAATACCACGGGGCCGAAGGACTGTTCCGTTTCGAACGAATCGAGATCAAAGGGGCTACTTGTGAACAATTGTTTCCCAGCCAAAGATTATAAAGGGAGGCATTTACCTCTGCGTTCTCCCCATAATCCCGTTGAGAGCTTGCTAGATTCGGTTGCAATGTCTGTTGGTTAACCCTGCTCCAGGCTCTCTCCGCTCTACTTCTGGCTATTCTGCCAGTTTGGGACTCAGATTCTAACGGTCCAACGTTAAACACAATGGCCGAATGGTCTGACCAAACAAGAGGCAGGATGTCTTTAACTGCGAGTGAAGGGTTGTTTGAAAAGATACCATCCACAGTATGTCCCGCCCGATGGGTCGGACTCTTCACCCATTGTGGGAGTCCAAAACTCTCCATATTGTCCAGGAGATTAAATGTGACCGCCTTCTTTATAGCTTCTAGGTGGACATTGAAATCCCCTAACACTGTAATGCTCAAGGCAGATAGCTGGTTCGTAGATTATCAATAAAAGTACCTCTCGGGCCTGGGGGTGGTACACTAAGATGCCCTTAAAATTTTGATTTCATGATTTCAATAGAGCAGCAGGTGAAGAGGCACCCGGACCAAAGGTTCCAGGCACCCCACTAAACACCTAATATTGCTATAATTTATTCCTTAACAGGCAACCACAAGAGCAGTTACCTTGCAGACAATAGGGTCATAATTTGAATGATGCAGCATGTGCAGTGACACCGGGCCCAAAAGCCCAGAACTCCTCTAAACACATAATATTGCTATTTCATCAATTAATTCTATTATTTTCCTCCTTCATTTTTACGCTATTACTTACCCGCATTATACCACTAGTAACAGCACACTATATTGCCTTTTTGTATATAAACAAGTCATAACAGTTTAACAGACTTTCTGTAACTTATATTGTACATATACTCAGCAGGCTACAACTCACAACAAAAAGAAGTTATTAATCATATAGGTAAAACCGAATGCATTTGCCAATTTATCATTGCCAATTTATCATTGCCTTTGTTTTTGCCGCATTTATTTTTTAAATTGTTCACTCTACAATATAGAGACAATGCCGTTAACAGCCGTTGTAGTCCAATCGGGGTTTGATCGAGCAATATTGTGTTGTCCACATATTGGAGCGATTGAATGCTGGTGTCGGCTAATTTGGGCAGAAAAGCTTGTGCTTCCGCCAGCCATTCAGGTAAATCGCCCGAGTATAGAATAAAAAGCATTGGGGCCGAAAAGCATCCTTGCTTTAGGCATTTATTGGTTTGTATTTCCTTGGTGGTGGAACATGCTGTAGTGACTCTTATCTTGAGCCAGGTATCTGAATATAGAGCAATCATCAAAGCTGTTAGAAGCCTGTTATCAATGCCCCAATATATTCATTTTGTCCTTAGTCGCTGGTGAGACACACTATCGAAGGCAGTTTGGAAATCAATGTATGCAAGATACAGAGCCCTGCCTTTTTTTGCCAATGTTGTCTAGATCAAGTAGGACATACAAATCAGGTTGTCTTTGATATTTGATCCGTTTTGAAACCCCGTTTGTGTGTGAGGGATCAGTTTACGCACTTCAGCCCAAGCCGTCAGTTCTTATAGCAGTATACTGGCATGGCATTTCCCATCCTCATCTAGAAGCGCAATCATTCGATAGTTTTCTGGGATGGAATTTGAGCCTTTTCTGTATATTGGTAGAAGAAGTGATCCCCTCCATGACTCAGGGACACGTTTCCCCAACCTGTAGTCATCCTGACAGCTTAGAAGCCATTTTTTAAAATACTGGGTGAAATTTTACCTGAATCCCCACCTTCCAAAATGCCCACCGATAGCTTGGGATCAAAGCTCATTAAAAACTCGTTACCACCACAAGAAACCTTTGAACTTGCTTACGGCCCAATTACAAGACCTTACATGTCTGTGTTTCCGCACCTCTGAGTTAGTGCAAGGCAAAAACAATAATATAGACTTCCTCAGTGTCTTGACTAAGCACTGCCGCAAGACCAATGTGACTTGTGTATGTCGTACCAATACACTGCAAGCTTTTATCGAAAGAGTTCAAGAATGGTGCTGTTTCCAATTCTTTCTTCAGCTCATTTATACTTGCCTCAAAATCGTCCCTCCATGAGAACTCAACACTCTTTTTCATCAACTTGGGCATCTGTTCTACTTTTTCAGCACAATCCTTTATAAGTTTTGAGTGAAATTTGCGCATGCCCAGGAAAGATGCAAACTCATCCTTGTTGACTGGAGATGGTGACTTGGAAAAAGCCAAAACCAAAGATGGTTTAGATTGTACACAGCTCTCCTTAACACCATTCCCCAAATACTCAACACTAGATTGGAAACACCTTTGTAATAGTAAGTGCTCCTCCCCCAAAGCCTTGACATTGTGCTAGTGACCTCCCACACCAGCCATACGCCCTAAATCAGGAGAGGGAGTCTCTGGGTCACTGCTTGAAGGTGCAAGAGAAAGAAAAGAGCCTGTCAACGTGGGAGACAAGCCGGCTGTTTAGCCCGATCTCTCAGGCTGCAAACCGACAGCAGCAGCCTGCACCAATGTTACCGATTCACCTCCGTTGCTGCCTCAACACTCAGCTCCTGCTAGCCGCAACTGCGCCTGGCATGCTCGCGGAGGCGGCTGCGTTCAGGATTCGGCAGGGCGGCAGAGGAGAGGGGCTGCGGAGCAGCAGTGAGTGTTGAGCTGCCCTGGGCTGTGCTGTTAGTGCTGTTGTTGCTTGTCCTTATGCCATTGTGCCTTGGCACTTGGAGGCTGAGGTCACCAACTGCCATATCAATCATCCATCCATCACACCAACGTATCATCAAGTTTCTGTGTGAGTGGAGGTAGCAGCCAGAGGGAGGAGGTAAGTGGTATTTCTGGAAGTTGTGTAGTCTTGCTGTGTTGCATTTCTGATCTTCTCTTTTTACCAGTCACCTGTGATGAGCTGACTTCCTGCTGACCTCCTGCCGCACTTACTCTCAGCGTATTGAAAAGCATCTCGGTCCACTTTTATATCCCTCCATCTTAACTGGACTGGGCTAGGTCTATTCTCTCAGTGTACCGTGTATAAGGCTGGTTACTTCGCAGGCAAGGCTTTGGTGTCCCTGATTAAGCATTAAAAAACGGTGAATCCTCCTACACAATGAACCAATAGAGTGTGATGTTAGCGACACTGGAAACATGCAATCCTCTAGTGAAGTTTGCTTGCCATCTGGCTTGAGACGTGGGTAAGAAAAAAGAGACTAGTGGAAAGGATGGTACTACTAATCAACCCCGAAATGGGACAACCTTGAACTTCTTTCTGGTGCACGCAGTGAGTGTTGTAGCCAAGAAGAATTATTTGGTGGCGAGGCGACTATCCCTTGGTCTGGGGGATATAGTGGGTCTTCTCCTTCAGAGTGGGGAGTAGTTACTGGTAGAGCCCCCTGAAGGGACTGTGCAGACTGTTTACTTCCATCTATGTCTCCCCATTGGTTAAGGAAAGGGCACTGCATTTGGAGGGGCATGCGGATATTAACACAGGCGAACCAGTGAGGACTGAAGGGTCTCCAACTCTGGAGGACAATGCAACAAAACTATCTAGTATGGTAGCGGTCAGAAGAAAGAGGAAAACAACACAAGGCCCAACAACTGGTTACTTCAAAAAGCCGAGGACCAATGCCCATCCATCTACTCACACCAGCATACCAAAAGGACCAAGTACTATCCAGGATGAGTCAGCATCAGCTCCTATTGATAAAGGGAAAGTAGGAGAAACAATACCAGGCTGGGACAGAGTACTGGATCAATTAAAATCTGTGGTGAGATCTGCCATTGCCCATCTACTAGATAGGCTGCATGCAACGGAAGGGGCATTGAGGGACCTGTCATCCAAAATCAAAACCCCTGTCGGCACTCCCAGTTTTCAAGCAGCCTTTTGGGCAAGTGTGGTCCAATGCTGGGGGCAGTGAAAATACCGCCACCGCCACCATCACTAATCAAGCAAATCAGACTGTCCAATTGCCCTTGGTGCCTGCTGCTCCAGCCGTTCCATCTGTAAATCTACCTTTGCCAGCCAGTGTCCATCTGCAATTTGCAGGGCCCTCTAATGGTATGGAGAAAGCGGCCCAAGAAGAGGCTAATAGAGGTGGTAGGTAGTTTCCACAGGTTCGGATGACACACTCCCTTCAGTGTCGGCTTCTGCCTAAACATGGTTTACTCCTATACTGCTGCCTGTGGCAATTTTATCTGGGGCACCATCACTGTCCCAGGAAAAAGAGGAGACACACTGGGAACTGAAAAACAGAGTGTGCCACTGGCTAACACGGAATACCACATTTTCCCATCATGGAGTATAACAATATCTTACTTGTAAGGAGAGTTGGATGGATCAACCACACCTCGAAAACTATGGATGGGGACTGTGTAGTAATAAACTTAAGATATCCAGGCTTAGCACACAGGTTGATTAAAACTGGATGTAAATTGGCCGAGTCATATGCTCTAATCAGTACTGTTCTACTTGGGTTCTTTTACAATTAATCACTATGTGGTAACTGTTCCTCAAAAAGAAGAAGAGATCAGTAGCCGATTTGGTCACAGAGAGTAGATGAGAAGTGTCCCTTATAAGTGCTAGGCGGGGAGTCTCTCCTTTAGACTTTAGTGCCCTCACACACCCTTGCGGGTGTCATGCTTCATCATCGGGCGTTGCTCCTCGTGGGGGTGGCGCTACAGTCCCCCACGGGCCGAGCGAGAGGGCTCTTTGTCGGAGACCTTTTGAGGAGACGCCGCAGTTGTGCATGCCTAAGAGAAGAGGTGTGGTGCTTTAAAATTACCCACCGGTGCTGTGGGGATAATTGTATTCGTAGGTCCGGGGGTAAGGTTAAAATCTATACAGGGGCTTAGGGCAACCCTCTATTGATAGATGGCATAGAGGACGGGGTATTACTTCGCTGCTCCTAGTGCTCGTGTGTATAAGTGTGCGTGCTGGTCAACATGTTTCGCGCCGTGATTGGGTCCCTAGTGGATCCCCTCGCGCTTCGTCAGGACCGTATGTGTAAAAAACAAAGAAATGAAAAAGGAAAAGCAAATGGACACTCTTTATTCCTGTAGTACATCTTATTCTGGTGGTGTGCATTTTTTGCGCTGTGGGGAACACGGTTTTCATGTCCCAGCCTAGTACCTGGGGAAAGAGAAGGGAGACAACAGACAAGGAACAAACAAACATGTAGAGACTCCATGTTAGACAAGGCAATAAATGCTGGACAATCAAAAGACATCTAAAGGAACTCCCTTTAAATGCTTATTGGTGCATGCTGGTTAGAGGATGGATCAAGGTGCTCCAAACTGAATTGTGGAAGGCTTAACATGCACTTGTTTTTTGATGGTGCTTGTATATACATATCACCATGAGTTTTGTAGTATACATTAGTCACACAAACAAAAGTGCATACTTATTGTAAAGATTGTAATTGGAGAAAAAGGCTCTCATGTTCTATCGTGGTGACCACCCGAGTGATGCAATCCCACAGCACGGAAACGGTGGTAAACACTACGTGTGGGATAAACCAAAGTGCAGCAGTGGTTAAAATAAATAATAACAATCCCTTTTGGAGTATGCTGTTCAGATTGTTATTAGTGACGATAATATCGTGCATAGTAATCTGAAGGAAGAAATGTAATCCAAGTTTACCCCTCACGAGAAGGAAAAGTGCCTCCTCGTAAGTCTATATGGGTTCTTTTAAAGACAGGTTCCACCCAGACAAGCTGGGTAGAGGAAGGCTATTGTGCCGACAACCCAATACTGTAGGAAAATATGCTGTCCCAACTAATAACAGATTTATACCATTATCTGGTTTGGATAATAATTACTGACTCTCTTCCAATTCTGTACTAGATATGGCTAGAGGGTCCAGTAGATACCACAGAAGCATGTGCATGCCCTGATGCCAGTATAGGAAATGAAGGGGCCCTTTCTATAGGACTGATAAAAAGCAACCAAAGCACTAAAGTCACTTATCTATCCGCACTAGAATCTATTGAGGCCCTCCTCCGTTTCCCTACCTTCATACTTTGTTATTAGTGCTAGGAATGTCCCTAAAGAGATTGCTCCGCCAATAAGGCTCATATCCTGGAATGTAGCCGAATTGGTATCTAAAACAATCATTCCAGAGTGGTGTGATTTAATTGACCAATATAATGTCTGTCTCTTTCAGGAGACCTGGTACATGTAGACCCTCTACAGAACAGTATATGTGAATTTTTGCAAGGCAGCCATATCTATAGGGGCGGGTAGGCCTTCAGGGTACAAAAGAAAATAGTAAGGGTCGATTTAACTGTCAATTCGAGCCATTGGGCGTAGAAAGTCTTGACCAGATAGCAGATGAGGATATCTGGCCCATAACGGAACTGGAAATTCCCCCCATCAAGAAATGGTCACCTTTGGCAGTCTAAATCAATGCTCTCACACCAAACCAAGGGCTTTGAGCTTGCAAAGGTAGGACAGTTTCTGATAACACCGGCAACCACACATTTGATAGGGTGAATCAAACCCGCCTTATTGATTATGTAATGTTGGACGTCAAGCTCTCGCCATTCTTGGAGAATATGGCAGTCATACCTGGATCGGATAGTGACCACAAATCCTTGACCATTTTGCTAACTGTGCCCATCAGTACACCACACCCCACCTCAGGGGAGCCCTTTGATAGAAGGCTGAGAGTTGCTCGTAATAGCCGTAGAGTCAAATGGAGTACAATAAATCATTCTCAGGGGTCCATCAGCGAGATCTATAGGATAGTTGCCACAGTCATGGAAGGCATGTTACCACTGATTTGTGAGGGGAGTGCCCATGAGTCACATGAGGCAATAATTGGTCGGTTGTATACAAATCTGAGGAGTTTTATTTTTAGTTGAAACATGGCACTTAGTGGAAAGGAAGCAATCTAAATCCTGGTTTAATAAAGAGTGTCAGGGAAACCAAGTCTACTCTGATCCTTGCGATCAGACAGAGCAAGACCAATGATTCAGAATGCTAGACGGTGTTATAAATCTGCGCTATCAAGGGCTAAAAAGGGATCTGAGCAGGGAAAATGGGAGGCCCTCTTGGATGCTGTCAAACAGAATGATTATCGCTCCATCTGGAACCTGGTAGCAACAGGTAGCAGAGAAGGGTGCAGCATCATAGAAAATAACATTGCAGCAAGAGGTTGGGTAGTGCACTTCTCCAGCTTATATACACAGAAGTGAGATCAGCAAGCTAACACAGGGAGACAGTTGGGTCATGAGGAAATCTGCCAGCTGCAAATAGCCCTAGGTGAGATGGTTAAGAGCACCAAGATTTTCCCCTCAGGGTCCACCACCGATGCACAAGTGGTGGCACAATTGGATATTTCAGTGGATGAAACAACCGTAGCAATCAAGGGAATAGTCCCCAATAAAGCTCCAGGGCCAGACAAAACCCCATGTGATCTATTCCTGAGTGAGAAAACTCTTTGGAGTACTTATTTCGCAGGGTTTTTAGCGATTCTGAAGGGGGCATCAATTCCACAAACCTGGGCGGGGACCGAAATAATCCCCATTTTAAAAAAAGGCTCACATAACTTGCTTGCTAATTATCGACCAATAAATCTTATAGATATTATGCAAAAGCTCTTCATCAAGGTGATGGTGGGTAGATTACAGAACTGTCTAGTTGACAATGAGATTTCACCAGCTCTCCAAGCTCGCTTTAGAGAGTCCATGAGTATAACTGATCAAGTGTTCCATTTACAAATGCTGTATTGGAAGGCAGCCAAAATGGGAGGGGGCATCTCTATGTAGTGTTTGTAGACTTGCACTCAGTCTTTGACTTCGTACCAAAACCAATGCTTTGGAAGGTCCTCTTGGAGATTGCTGTCCCAAGATATTTGTTATTTGCACAGGTTAGACATGGTAGCGCAGTCAGACAAGGATGTGTGATGACCTGACCCCCACGCTGTTTATTCTTCACATCAATGGCTTCGTCAAATTCCTCGATCAGTGTGACGATGATGCGCCTAGACTAGCCGACATGAGGGTTCCTGCCCTCATGTTTTCTGATGACCTTCACGTTACTGATTCCAAAACACCCATGGGACTCCAGAAGCTGTTGGACCAATTTCTGCCAATTGAGGGGACTGAAGATCAATGTGAGTAAAACTAAGTGCATGGGCCTGAATCCTAGGGCACTCGACCAGGATTCCTCTCACTCTAGCAGGGACCCCACTGGAATGTGTGAGCACATTTTTGTATCTAGGCTTCACTCTGACTGAGCACCTGGGTGGCAAGCTCATATAATGGAGCGACAATTAAAAACGGGGCAGGTAGTGGGTAATATCTTAAAGATGACGCGTAGCACTCAGTATCAACCTATCCTGCCAGCGATAAATATTTATAAACTTATGGCCTTGGGGACAGCTGCCTAGGGTGCTGAGCAGTGGGGGAACCTGGGCGCAACCTCATTGGTCATGGTGGAAAATCGCTTTATGCGTCAGTTGGTGGGTGTACCTGTAAGCACTTCTCTCTTTCCACTTAGGCTGGACTTTGGAGTTAGAGACCTCTCCAACAGAGTTGCTTTGCGTCCCATACTTTACTGGAGGAGGATCTGGGCTACCCCAGAGTTATCAGCCTATCGACAAGGGTTAGAGGAAATTTTAGCATTTGTGGGCTCTTGTAGAATTCCATGGCTAAAGCATGTGAAGGGTATATTGTCAGTGATTGGGCCTAGTGGCCTATGGAGTACCCCAGGAGAGGCAGGGGCCACTTCCAAATTACTCAAGACTACATATTAGCAACACAGTAAGTAAGTGATAGTTTATTTGCATAGTTAATTAAAACCATTGCAATACAAGCTTTACAATTCATGTCTACATGTAAAAAAATATATCACTACAACCTTTAAATTCCATCTATATACAAACGAACAATTTATCACCACACACAATTTTTAAACGACCTAGAATAGATACAAGTTCTGTCATAATACATTTTTTTTTTAAAGACACTTAAGAATCAAGTCTTGGCAGTTTCTTTTCCTCTGCCTTCAGGAACTTCACAAGACTACAGTTTAGCTGAGGATCGTGGGGTATAAAATATATCTAAAAACAATTGCGAAACCAGTCTTAACGTTTTCTTTTTTGCTACCTTCATGAACTTCACAAGACTCCAGTTCAGCTGAGAATCGTGGGATGCAAAGAATATCTGAACGACGGTTAAGAGTTAAGTCTTGGCATTTTCTTTTCCACTGCTTTCATGAACCTCACAAGACTATAATTCAGCTGAGGATCATGGGGTGCGAAGCAGGCAAGGACTGCCTGTCTTCTTGAGCGAATTCGTCGTCGGTTAAAATGGTATTTTAGCACATTCTTTCATTCTTCCAGCAATTTATCACAGGAACACAGCAAATGCGGCATGTCCTCTGGCACCATTCCACATAAGCGACAGAAGGAGCCCGCCTTATCCTTTAACCAGTGTGGAAGGTGCAAAATACAGGGTAACAGCCCCAGCCTGTAATTTAAAAATTTCATTTCAACTATTTTTGAGTAGCCCAAATCTAGGTAGCTCTGCAGTGCCTGTGTAGAATACGTGTTCGGGATCATCCAGCCGTGTGACCTTTTTGCAAGTGATGCCCTGTCTTCAACCCATGACAGATGTTTAACTGTTTTCCTGACCAATCTTTTAAGCGTAATATGGCTTGTGGGAGAGTCCCAAAGCTGATGTAAGCCAAGATTTACCAGGCTCCTTTTAAGGTACTTCGCAGCTGGTGAGGCTGGGTGTTGTGCTAATTCCTTCCATAAATAGTCATTTAAGGTTCCTTGTTTGTTTTTGCGCGTTTTGTCCCAAACAGTTATGTATCCCCTGTCTTACCAGGAGCAGTTTCTGAATGCCAAACTCAAGCCTAATTTGAGCCAGTGAGGTTTGTTTAGGCAAACTAAAAATAATCCTATACGTAGCTGTAACTGTGTTGTTCAGTATCTTGGCATCTCTACCTCTCAGTACTTCGCTCCCGTAGGTTATTGTAGGCAACAGTTTAGCTCGTATCATTTGTGTCAGAGGCAGAAGAGACGGGCTGGTAAGTTTAATGCTTTTAGAGCAATTGCTGTCACAACGCCTTTGCCTCTGATGCTCTTTTTCTGAACAGTAAACTGGCCGCTGTTATCAATTTTTACACATAGATACTTATATACTGACGCATCCTCAATCCGAGCATTATTCCAAAACCAGGTAAGTGACCTGTTCCTTTTCTTACTGATTGTCATTGTCTGTGTTTTCTCCAAATTTATTGTCAGTTCATTTAAATCCGAGTATCGCTGTGTTGCATTCACCAGATGTTGTAGCCCGACTTTAGTATGGCTGATTAGGACTATGCGGTCCGCATAGAGAAGACACAGTAATAAAAGCCCTCCTAATTTTGGAGCATGGGAGTTACAACTATTAAGGATCGGTATTAGGTCCCCTAAAAACAAATTGAATAATGTGGGAGCTAAAACACAGCCCTGTTTAAGACCCTTATTGGTTGCTATTCGTCTTGACAGGAGTGTACCATCACCCAACTTTATTTGGATCCACGTCTCCGTGTGCAGGTTGATCAGCAGGTCTAACAGTGGTCTTGGTATCCCCCATCTCTTTAATTTGGACCATAAGATGCTCCGGTTAATATGGTCGAATGCAGCCTTATCTATGAAACCAAAGTTAATCGCCATTTTAGTTGTTTCAGCCTTATCTATTCACATGCCCATTGTTAAGATGTTGGAGGTTGTACCCACCGATTTGACGAACCCAGTCTGGTTTACCGGAATTAAGGATTTCTCAGTGGCCCATTCCTGCAGTTCTTCCAAAAGTATTCCAGCAAAATATTTTGCCTCTTTATCCATAAGGGCGACTAGGTGATAATTTTGAGGAAGAGACTTGTCCCCAGATTTAAAAATGGGAGAGATGATGCCCTTCCAAGAGCTGGGCAATATATTAAAGTGCCTTATTTCCAAGAATAATGGCTAGAGCGCTAAGGCCCATACTTTTTCCTCTTGTTTGTAAAGGATGGGCAGGATTCCATTCGGGCCTGATGCCCCCTCCTTTCTTCCCTTTTTAATTTGGCGCCTGATAATTCCTTGTAAACCTAACTCTCCTTCATTTGTGGTTGGTGCAGAGCCTTCTGGATTACCTGTGGCCCTATACAATGTCAGTTATTTTTTGTTTACAGAATTTTCGTTCACATTAACAGTTTCTGTCTCCAAATAGGAGTCTTTATCCTGATTAAAATGACTTCTAAGGTGGCATGCCCAGACTTCTTTGGTGATATTAGAGAAAACTCCCTCATGCATAGGTCTTAAAAATTGGTTCATGGTTTTCCAGAATCTTGCACCATCACTTGTTTGGAATCCGCATGTAGTTTTGCCCATATGTTTTCCTCCACAGATCTGTTGGCTTCCCATTTTATTTTTTTCAGCAATGCCTTCGATTTCTGTAACTGAGCGTGTTTTACAATATCCGTAGGATTCTGCCATAATTGTCTTATCGTATGATTGATTGATTTTTTTAAACACTTGATCTTCTCTTTTTGCTGTTGTGTAAAATGTTTCATGCTGCTGCAGCCCAATTGCACGTGTTGCTTGGATCTTGTAGAGTAGGATGCCATATTTGAAGTAAAGTGCTCCCATTTCTCAATCTCGTTACAGCCAGTTCTCGAGTGGAAGAGCTGTCTAGCCTTTTCTAGTGTGCTGCCGTCGGATGCTACTGAGTATTTGATCCTTTTATAGTTGATTGTATGGACTGACTCTTTGGGCACCGAGGATGACTTGAATTTAGGCTTGATGTTATTAAGAACAATTTATTGTGGGCAATGATCACTGTCTGCTTTTTCCCCTATACAAAATGAAACCATTTGGTGAAATAAGGATAATGGGAAAAAAGTATAATCCAGGATTTAATTGATTCTAGTTGAATGAAAGGTAGTAGCTGGGGGGTTGTCTCCAGTAAATCTTCCATTTAGTGCTCATATGTTAAAGAGTTCGAGATCCTGTAATATCCGCTTATCCAATTTAATCTGTTTCAATATTTGCGATTTCCCTTGGAGTGCTATATCCCAGGCTGAATTTTGAGTTAGGTTCTCGTCATCTGACGGGATTCCCATTAGACTGAGATTAAAGTCCCCGGTGATAATAAAATCTGTTGATGGTAATTCCCGTATGCAATGCTCCAAGAACTTGCATAGTCCTTTAGCTGCCTTTGATTTCCTTTTTGGATGAACATAGGCGTTTATCTAGGTGAGATTAGTTCCCCCGTGCCTGTATCTGATTGCGAGATGTAGAGGTTAACTGCCATTGAATCAGAGGAAGTTGGACCAACTTCTTTGACCACATGGGTGCTTGTGGCTGAAACATAGGTTGCTAAACCACCTTGGAGGTGGCCGTATGTCGCCCTCCTTGTTACACCAGTAAAAAAACGCAAGAATCCGTGAAGGTGGTGGGGGTGGGGGGGGGATTTGCTTGCCATGTTTCTTGCAGTGCCAAAATGTCAAACGACCTTATGTAGCTGATAAAGTCTGAATCAGTCATTTTGGAGGCTAAACCATTGACATTCCATGAGCATATTCTTAGGTGATTATCCACAATTGATCTTAAGTATGCGCCTGTTTGTCAATTTGCATGGGTGTTTATTTATTTTTATTATTTATTGTTTTGTCCTCATTCGCCACCAATCTCGCTTCAAATCACACCCTAGATGTCTGCACTCACTCTCAGCAAGCTGAGGGACATAGGCTGTTGGAGGTGAAGACCCGCCTACTAGTACCAGACCAACTTGGGGATCAATGAAGAAACCACTGAGATACCTCTTCTACCAAGGTCTGGGAGCTAGATGACTCTTGTCGTAGAACTACCAGAGAATCTGGCAATGCCCGACTTAGCCCGAAGAGTATTAACGGCATAATCATACGAC
This sequence comes from Triturus cristatus, assembly GCF_964204655.1. NCBI lineage: Eukaryota > Metazoa > Chordata > Amphibia > Caudata > Salamandridae > Triturus > Triturus cristatus. Next base: position 995,696,894 of record NC_140580.1, read on the forward strand.
TCAAGAAGAAAAAAAAAAAAAGGGGGAAAAAAGGAGAGAAACAAGCCCTTCATCTCATCATCTCATCTCAGGACCCCATCTAAGTTGCAGGAGATTCCAAAATACTCTTCTTATTACTGCCTGATCTGGCAAGATCTAATTTGGAGACTTCCAAGACTGAGGACTGCCAATACAAAAAAGTAGGAGGAGTTGATTCTGTCCAACGTATACAAATTTGCCTCCTAGCTAGGAGGATAGCATAGAAAAGCAGAGCTCCAGCGGGGCCAGATATTTTTTCTGCAGAGCCGAATATGATTAGGGGTAAATCTATGTTGATAGGGCAACCCAAGATGCTTGTCAAAAAGTTACCAACACTTCCCCAGAAGGAATCCAGAGATGGACACTCCTTAAACATGTGGATATCGGAAGCAGAAACCTGTCCGCATTTTTTGCAACTCAGCGGTGGCCCTTTAGTGATTTTTGACAGTTTATGTGGAGTAAAATAGACCCTGTGGATGATAAACAGGTGGTTTCTTTTTAGCCAAGCTGGTTTCACAACTTCATGTAGGGTCTTACAAGACTTCTGCCATAGTTGAGCACAGTTCTGTGTAGGTAAAGATCCACCCCACAGTTCCTCAGCTAATTAAATTCGCCGTCCACTTCTTCCAACAGAGTTTGATACCAAAAAGAGACTTCCTTCCTCCCTGGGGGCTTGGTCACAAGCTGGCGTTCTAACAAACTGCCAAGACCCACAACATTTTTCACATTTAGTTGTGGGTGGGATTGAACCCAGCTTACCAATTGAAGATATTTAAAATGGGAGGGACCTACTCCAACCCGGTCCTCAAGTGGTTCCCATGAAACAAGGGTGCCTCCAGGGAGAAGGTCTCCCCACACCACCAACCCCGCTTCTCTCAAAGGTATTGCCAGCCTGTCCTTTAAACACTCTGGAGCACCTGGGGAATCCCAGAGGGCAGCCAAGCTGGAAAAATACCCAAGCGCCACTGAACCCCTCAATTTGGCCCAGGTTTTAGCCACCCGCTGGAGAACCTTCAGCTTAACCTTTTTTAAAAACTTCGGATCAACCAATTTTAAACAGAAAGCCCTCTTCTAATAAATTGGCACCCCTGAGCATAGCCAAGAACATCCCTCCAGCACCAGTATTCACAGGCATTCTTAATAACATACGTGAATGTTAGAGTAATAATAATAAACTTCTTTATTCGGTTATTACAAATTGTAAAACCATAAAAGGTTCATTTCAAAAAGAATACAAATATACAATAAAACAGAAAATCAAGATAAAAAGTAAAATTTACACAAGGGCGAGGTCAAATATTTTGCAAAGAAAAGATTCTTATAGTTTCAAAGCCGTATCTGGGAGTACATTAAACATACATTTTACAGAGTTTTCCTATGCTTTATAATACATTTTAAGAAGTTAAGGACGCGGTAACAAACCAGTTCAGATTCTAGCAGTTGAAGACGTAGCATCGCTGGACGACATTGTCTAAATCCCCATTGCTTTAATAGGGGTAATAACCAAACCCTCCTGTGTGGATGATGGAATTTACAGAACAGTGTTGTATGTAAGTTCGACTGTATTGATTCCTCATCGCAAGGACAGGTAGGGAGAATTGGATCCCAATTTTTCCTCTCCGGAAAGGATACTAATCTATGAAAAAGATCAAGTCTGAACCTTGTCAATAACATTCTATCATAGGTACTAATCTGCAATGTTAGATAGGGCTGGATAAAAAACGTAAGCGGAGTCATGTTGGCATGGAGAACAGAGGATTTTGTCGACTCAGATGTCAACCTCAATGACTCTAAGTGTGTCAGAGCCAATTGTTTCAATGATCGCTTAGATACTTCGATAATATTTTTGGGTTCAAGGTAATATTTCTCCAATCCGAGGTCATTGAAGAAGTTTCTGATATACCGAAGCCATTTAATTTTTAATGATTGATCAAGGATCTTTGTATCTGCCACAATTTCCTGGGTTAAGATGTTTTTGTCAGAAGTCCAAATGCGCCTCCAAAGCAATAGTGGTTGAATCCTTAGTAAGTCCTCTAAGTAGGGAATTCCAAGTTCCAGATGGGAAGCGTAAGTTGAAGTACTACGCGGTGTTGCTAAGAGGAATCTAAGGAAGGTGTTTTCAGCCACCTGTAGGGCACTGACATCTACATATCCCCAGACTCCCGCCCCGTAAAGTGCAATCGCCTGACACTTGGCAATATAGATTTTTAGTAATTCCACTGGGGGCCTTCTCCCTAGTCTATGAGAAAAACTCATCAAGGAAGTTATGGCTCTTTTAAAAAGATGACATCTGGCCTCTACTGCTGGTCTCCAGTTAAGTCTTTCGTCAATCATGATACCCAGGTAGCAGTACTGAGTAGTTACCTCAAGTTTTTGATCTTTGAGGCAGATGTTCTTTATACGTTTTTTCCCGCTACCTGCTACCATGACGAACGTTTTTTTAACGTTTACTTGTAGGTCCAGCCCACCCATGAAATCGACATATCTATTCAAAGACCTCTGTAATTCTCGCGGCGTGCGTGCCAAAATGACGGCATCGTCTGCATAAAGCAGAGCGGGGATCAGGCGCTGTTTTACTCGTGGTAGGTCCTGAGCCCCCCTCAACATCTCCCCCTCTAGTCCGTTTGTGTACAGAGAGAAGAGGAAGGGGGCCAGGACACAACCCTGCCTGACTCCACGCTCTACTGCAAAAGGTGCCGTCAACTCCCCCCCCGTGCCAAAACGCACCCTTGCTGATGCGTTTGAATATAACTCTCTTAAAAAATCTAAAAGAGGGGGGTCCACTCCCATGTGGGCCAAGATCATCCAAAGTTTTGCGTGTGAAACGCAATCGAAAGCGGCAGACAGGTCCACATAGACCATGTAAACCGTGTCCTTCTTTGCTTGGAGATATTTGCCCACTATCAAACTGAGATTAAGGGCCTGCTCTACCGTTCCAAAACCCTCCCGAAATCCAAACTGAAGATCTGAGATAATGTCTCCCTCCTCAGCCCAGAGCCGGAGTCGTTCTAACACGACTCTGCCAACGACCTTTCCCAAAGAGTCTAATAGAGAGATTGGACGGTAACATTTCACGTCTTGAGTAAAGTAGGAGGAGTTGATTCTGTCCAACGTATACAAATTTGCCTCCTAGCTAGGAGGATAGCATAGAAAAGCAGAGCTCCAGCGGGGCCAGATATTTTTTCTGCAGAGCCGAATATGATTAGGGGTAAATCTATGTTGATAGGGAAACCCAAGATGCTTGTCAAAAAGTTACCAACACTTCCCCAGAAGGAATCCAGAGATGGACACTCCTTAAACATGTGGATATCGGAAGCAGAAACCTGTCCGCATTTTTTGCAACTCAGTGGTGGCCCTTTAGTGATTTTTGACAGTTTATGTGGAGTAAAATAGACCCTGTGGATGGTAAACAGGTGGTTTCTTTTTAGCCAAGCTGGTTTCACAACTTCATGTAGGGTCTTACAAGACTTCTGCCATAGTTGAGCACAGTTCTGTGTAGGTAAAGATCCACCCCACAGTTCCTCAGCTAGATTAAATTCGCCGTCCACTTCTTCCAACAGAGTTTGATACCAAAAAGAGACTTCCTTCCTCCCTGGGGGCTTGGTCACAAGCTGGCGTTCTAACAAACTGCCAAGACCCACAACATTTTTCACATTTAGTTGTGGGTGGGATTGAACCCAGCTTACCAATTGAAGATATTTAAAATGGGAGGGACCTACTCCAACCCGGTCCTCAAGTGGTTCCCATGAAACAAGGGTGCCTCCAGGGAGAAGGTCTCCCCACACCACCAACCCCGCTTCTCTCAAAGGTATTGCCAGCCTGTCCTTTAAACACTCTGGAGCACCTGGGGAATCCCAGAGGGCAGCCAAGCTGGAAAAATACCCAAGCGCCACTGAACCCCTCAATTTGGCCCAGGTTTTAGCCACCCCCTGGAGAACCTTCAGCTTAACCTTTTTTAAAAACTTCGGATCAACCAATTTTAAACAGAAAGCCCTCTTCTAATAAATTGGCACCCCTGAGCATAGCCAAGAACATCCCTCCAGCACCAGTATTCACAGGCATTCTTAATAACATACGTGAATGTTAGAGTAGGAAAGCCCAGGCATACAACTGGAGATCTGGTAACGCTAGGTCACCCTTTTCTCTTCTCCGCCTCAGCTCTTTCCAGGCAATCCTAGGTGATTTGGATGCCCAGACAAATGAATTAATTTCTCACTGCAACTTATCGATGGTAGATTTTTCAAAATTAAGGGGAATACAGTTAAAAAGGAAAGAAATCTTCGGGAGTATCGACATCTTAATCAAATTGATTCTGCCTAAGATGGATAAGGGATGTAAGGCCCAAGATCTCATTAGCCTCTGACAGTCCCTTGCCACTATGGCCATGTTGGTATCGGCAATCTTAGTGATGTCTTGGACATCATGGACTCCCAAGTATCTCATTTTGGAACTAACCTGGTGCCGGCACTGGTGTTGAGTCGCTACAAGATTCCAGGTCATGATTTCCGTCTTCGAAGCAGAGACAAAGCCGAACTCCCGGGCTAAGCTGATGACTCCTGGGAAAGCTGACTGTAAGTTAGCAGAAAGAACTAAAATATTATCAGCATACAGGGCTACCTTCCTCTCCCACTCCCCATACTTAAAAGGCTGGATATTAGGGTAGTCTCTAAGCCGTTGAGCAAATGGCTCGATATAAAGATCAAAAAGAGGAGGGGAGAGTGGGCAGCCCTGTCTGGTCCCTCTTGTGATCTTAAAGGGGTCCGTAATATTCCCGTTGACCAGGAGTATGGCAGTTGGATTTTGATAAATCAGCTGGACCATTTGGCAAAATTTACCCCCTAAGTTGAACTTCCTCAAGACCTCCGACAGATAGATCCAATTCACTCTGTAGAAGGCCTTGGTGGCGTCCAAAGTCATGGCTGCCAAAGGGAGGGAGTATGTAGAAGCAAGTTCGATAGCACCAATGAAATCATAGGTGAGGTCCGAAAGCTGCCGGTTCCAGACAAAGCCCTTCTGATCTGAGTGGAGGACCTCTCCCACCACAAGGCCCAATCTTGCTGCTAAAATTGAAGTAAACATTTTATAGTCTGCATTCAAAAGTTATATAGGTCTATATGATGCGCAGCTTGAAGGGGATTTCCCAGGTTTCCATATCAAGATTAGTACATATTACATATTCATATTCCATGAAGCTGGGAGCCCTAGACCGGCCTCCAACACTTGATTAAAAAGCAACGTGAGAGTGGGGATGATCTTATCTCCCAATATCTTATAAATCTCCGCGGGGAGGCCATCTGGACCCGCTACTTTCCCGCTGCTTTCCCGTTCTTACAACGTTGAATAGCTTCTCCGACCTGAGTTTGACTGAAAACCTGGTCCAAATGCTGTTGTTGATCAAAACTCAAGATGGGAAGGGGGATATCCCCCAGCCATCTCTGGGCACTAAGGACATCCAGGCTTTTGTCCTCACGGTAGATGTCCTGAAAATAGGTCTGAAAAGCCTGACTAATTTCCCCATCTGAGGAGAAGGTATCCTTACCGCTAATAATCTCTTTAATATGATTCCTCACCCGGTCAGCTTTAGATTTCCATGCGAGGAGCTTGCCTGCACCTTCACCGTACTTGAAATGGGCAATTTTACTGGCCTCCCATCTACGCATAAGCCTGGAGTCTAGAATATTCTCTAACTGACCCTTTAAGCTGTCCCACTTAGCTTTCCGTTCTTGCTGAGTTTCAAAGGAGGCTTGGGAAATCAATTCAGCCTCTGCATCCTTAAATTTTACTTCTATGGAAGTCACCTCCTCCTTATATCTTTTATTTTTAAAACATGCCCTGCTGGTAATTTGGCCACGCAAAAAAGCTTTTAGAGAGTCACATACATTATTCATAGGAGTAGACCCTAGATTCGTTTGCAGAAACCATTTGGTTTCTTGTAGCAAAAAGAACTTCTCTTCCTCCTCTAAGATTAAGGAACGGTCAAACGACCATGTCCAGGTGGGACCCACTAGTGGACATTCCAGACCCAGAAGGATGCCTGAATGATCTGAGAGGTGGTTGGCCAGATAAAAAAATTTGTTGACTCTGCCTCTTAGCGAATTACTTTTCAGCACATAATCTATTCTAGATTGGTGCCAATATTTATAGTTTCGAAACGATGCACCAGGATGCAGATCCGATCTTTCCCTCCATATATCTAAAAAAGCAAATTGTTTCATTGCCTCTAACAGAAAATCCCGAGATTTTGAGGGGACCCTAGCTCTACTAATTGGAGTCTTGTCTAATGCCGGATTCAAGACTATGTTAAAATCCCCAGCTAGAATAATCGGTTCAGGAAAACCTAATAAATGAGAAAAAATGGTCTTGAGGCAGGCAGGATCATCTTGATTAGGTTCATAGTAACCAACCAGAGTGAACAGAGTCCCCCTTATCGTAACTTTAATGATAACCCATCTGCCACCTGGGTCAACCAGTTGCTGTAAAATATTCGCTTTGGCTGATTTCTTAAATATAATAAGGACTCCTCTGATATTCGCAGTCTGGCTTGTACATACATATAAGCCCACCCATCATTTATTTTTAAGGAGAGAAGCCGTCTCTTATTTAAGAAGATGTATTCCTGAAGAATCATAACCTGAGCTGGTGAATCTTGAAGATATTTTATAATCTTGTCCCTTCTCGGTCTAGTTCGCAGCTCGTTAACATTCCAGGACAAAAACTGTAAAAGACTCATGTTAAGTCAGCCCAACCGATCCACATAAAACTAGAAATTTGAATTTGGAGTGACTCACACCAGCACCAGAACCAGCCCAGCCCCAAAGCCATCACTTTAAGAAAAACGTAAATGCAAACATCGAAAAAAGGAGAATGAGGATTTGCTTTTTTTTAAATTCTGCTACACCTACCCCCAACCCCTACCCAGTGCCCCCCCCCAGATCCCCTCCCCCCCTCTGGAAACCCTTACCCCAATTATCTGGACAGATGAAGTCCAGGTGATGGGATCCCGGAGATACCCGCCCAACCGCTTAACCTAAAGGAAGAAAAAGGACAGAGGAGCTAAATGCAGAGAAGAAATGCCAAAGAGAGAAGAAGAGCAGAGGGACCATATCTGCATTTCAGGCCATCAAGATCAATTGGAAAGGGCAAGGACACTAAATACTTACTCTTTTGCTCTCTCTTCATCTCCTCCCTTAATGTTATAGTCTTCTCATATTGGCCCCTCTCACTTATAGTCCCTAACACAGGAGGAGAAACGAAAATACTTAACCTACCGGACCAGATGCTGCCCTATAGAGACCCTTAAACTAAGCTCAACCCTTATAATCCTCCCTTACTGATACTGTCAAGCAGCTCATCCGCTTCCTGCACCGATCTTATATTGTGCATTTTATTGTTATGCATTATCTTTAAAAAAGCTGGGAATTTTAGTTGGGCCACTGCGCCTAATTGTTTTTAAAATCCTCCAGCCTCCTGCCCAGTTCCCATTGCTTCTCCAAGGTGTACCTCTCGAGGTCAGACCGAATCGCAAACGAGAACTCTTTTGCTCGAACTGTTTTCAGTTTCAGTGCTGAATTAAGGATTTTGTCCTTTAAGGCAAAAGTAAGAAAATTAACGAGGATCTTTCTGGATTTAGGTCTATTAGCGTTCCTTCGAAAAGGATCCCTATGCACCCTCTGCATATCGCGGCTAAGATCTTCCTCAGAATCCTCGAGCTGTAAAGAGGTCTTAAGTAAAGAAACAATATACGATCGGATATCGGATCCTTCACTGCCTTCCGGAACATTCAATAAGCGTAGGTTATTTCTACGTGCATTGTTCTCTAGCCTCTCCATTCTATCGTTGAGGTCCACATGTTCTGTCTTTAACAATTGGATGTCCGACTTCGCTCGCCCGAGATCTTCTTTCAATTCACCGACAGTGTTCTTAAGAGTTATAGTCCTGAAGTTTAAAAGATCTACTTTTTTTTCCAGAGACTCACAAAAATTTCTGATTTCCCCTGGATTCACCGCGGATACCGCAAAACCTTTTTTTATATCAGCGGATAGTGTAGCAAAAAGAGCCTCCAAGCTTGAGGGTGAGGAAGAAAATGACGGTACAGAAAGAGAACCCGCCTCTTCGAGACTGCTGTTTGGAGATGTCAATGACTTTGACTGTGGTTGTGGTAATTGCGATACCTGCTGCTGCGACAGTAGCTGGGGTTGACTTAGGGAGCAAACCAAGGAATCAGCACTCGAGTCATTCTTGCCCCCTAGAGTCTCCCTTAGATCACCTTGGTGGGAAACTGGGTCTAGTGCTGGTTCCAAAGTACTCACAGGAACCATATTCAATGGTGATTTTAATGTTATGGGAGTGTTTAGATTTACTAGGCTCTGCCCTGAGGGTTCGGTTTGAGCACTGACAACCAGTACCTCTGGTTGAATCCTAAAATAGGAGTGCAGTGACGGGGTCACTCTAACCCAGGTGTTGGCTGACTTGCTCTTCTGCCTCTTTGGTTTTAAGGACCTTCCTTCAACCTGATAGATCTGGAAGGCAGAGTCGCTGCTTAAAGACACTGTTTCAGCAGTAGAAGGGGGCTCTAACCCCCCTAGGGGTGACCCCGACAGTAATCAGGTCCTGAGAAAGTTCTGCGTCGTTCCTCAGACTGTCTGTTCTGCCAGAGGTATTTATTAGGCTTGTTTTGGCCCTTCTACAACTCCCTGTTACTCCTTTCTTTGGTTTATTCTGGGTTTTCTTGGTAGTGGCATTGACAGCTGGTTGTGATGTAATAGCTGCAGGAGGAAAAGACCCCTGTATAGTTTTAGGTGTCTGGGAGGTTTGACTACAAGGAGAAAAAACCCCCAACGAGTGCTGCTCCCATGAAAAATCTATACTCCCAGCCTCCACCTCTGTCCCGGAGCCTAGCTCCGGTATACCGGCGGTAACTTCGCTGACCTAACCGCTCCCTTCCGGCACACGTCCTCTGCTCTTCTCAGCCGCTTGACGGGAGGAGCCGCTTATGCTGGCTCTGCCGTCGTTCCCCCCTAAGGTGGCCTCACGCGGCCACCTTGCGTCCTCTCCGCAGCTCCTTGGGTATTTATTGTTCTGGCGATCCATTTTAGGTCTTTAAGTCCTGTTGGAGATGGTGCCCTATCTTCAGTACTTCTGATAGTACTGTGATGTTACAAATTTCTTTCTCCACTTGTCCCTACTGCGCCTCTAAGAACCGATATTCCTTGCCTGACTGCAGAAGCCTGTGCTCCCTCTGTAGCTACAGGGATTAATAATTCCGGGTATCTTGGTTTTATGTAAGGAGTTAATGTTATCCCCCAGTTATTGAATGTTTCAGACTCTGCAAGAATGTTTCTGTGCAATTAAAGATGTTATCCATGTTGCTTTAGTTTTTTCGCCACTTGATACATCATCGGCTATGAATTCGATTGAAGCCAAATCTGCGGATGTCACATCTTCCAAGGAGGGAATATGAGATAGCAGCCGTAAGATGTTGCCTCTGTTCAATATGTCATGCCTATCTTTCGATATATATTCTGGATTCAACCATATTGCGTTTGTTGCGCTTCTTGAGTCTCCTGGGCTCCAAGACTTTTTGTTGGATTTGTGCGTTTGAGTAGGATCATGACCTTTTATTTGTAACATACACTGCTACTTCATCTCTTTCTTTGTGTTGAAATGTTTGTTGTCCTCTTAAATTGAGCATTTGTCCATCTTCTCCTTGCCCGGGGGCATCTAGGGTAATTCCCAATTCTTTTGTGGGTGTGTATATTTCTTCTCTTTGGATCATCCTCCTATGTATAGATGTAGTCGCTTGTAAAATAGAGGCCAGTTTACTGTTTGTTGTCTCTATAAGATTACTCAATATTTTTGGTGGCGTTTTAGGCAGTATCCGTTGGACCATTTCGTTGTCAGGCCTTGATTCCAAGGTGCCTTCACCGATTGTTGTTTTGTTGGCAGTGGGACAGATTTTAGTATCACTGTTTTGTGTTTTGTTCTGCTCCATTCCAGATTCAGTTTTTCCTTTTTTTGTTACTTGGGAAGTCAAGTTGGTCCCTTCCTGAAGTATAGCTTCCACTTCCTCGTTCTTAGTATTCCCATGGGTTTGCGTTTCCTCTGTTGCATCCTTCACTATGTTGGCAAGCTGCTTTATTGTTTTTGTACTTACTGCCTTTCAATCGGGGGACCCACCTATGCTTATATAATTTCCGGATTCTAGTTCGCTTTGTACTGGTAGCACCAACCTCCCAAAAAGACGCTTGAATCCTTCATGGTTTAGGTTTGTTTTTTGATTACGGCTTTTCCGTTTTTTTGCTCGCCTTTGTTTTGCGTTCAATGGTTTATCTACTTTATCCTCCAGTAGATCTTCAGGCAGCTGGCCTTCTGGTGTTTTGGTTTCTCTAGCGTCTAGATCCATAGTCATATGAGCCTGGTCTTCCTTTATCCCAAGGCCACCAATTAATTTAGCTTTAGTTGGTGCTGTGTTTATCGAATCACATATTTCATCTTCCGTAAATCTCTCCAGAGGTTCTTCTCCTGGGCCCTTTGAGGACTTTTTAATTTGATCACACAAGTCTTTCAGCATTACTGAGAGAGGTGTCAGTTGTCAGTAATAGGACCACATCCACAACTTAAATTTCCACCTTGCGAATAGTCGTATTTGTTTTGTAGAAGTGTGTTTAATGAACCCAACTTCCCATCAATGGCAACCACAAAGACAGCCAAGGTATCCAATAGCGTCAGTTGGATGTCCATTTTGTCGGATTGATATTGGAGAGCCTCTACCAAGAGTTGCATTGTTTTTAACAAGCTAGGCCAAGCACTTTCCTGATTTATATATTTTAATGGTTCTACCTGGTTTACTGGACTTTTTGTCACCTTTTGTTTGCCTTTACATTCCCTTTTCTCATTTTGATCTTGGTTACGTTCAGGTGTCCCTCTCAAAGTGTTCCCTGTGGGCTCGCTCCTGCATTTATCCTGGGAATAGACGGCCATGTGATCTTCCCACTCTTCCTTTCCCAGGTATGAAGAGATTTCTGTAATTTCCAGAGAGTCAATTGTTCGCTTGCCCCCTTTTTCTTTTGCTCCAACTGTATTTAGCATTGGGTTTGGATCTGTCACTTGTTCATTCTGATGGAGAGATGGCGTTGGAGCTGCCAGAGAGATTTCTAATCCTCTCCATTCCTCTCTTGCTGTTGTTTGGTCAGGGCTTCGCAATTCGCAAGTTGTTGGTACATCGGTTGTGCCGCAGTTAACAGTATTGTTATTGGTTTGCATCGACCTTCCGCTGCCATTGGTGTCGTTGAGTTTTAATCTTTCCTCTATATCAACTCCCAATGATCCTAATGCTTCCATAGATCTGTGCACTTGGATTAAACCAGTGTCAATTGTCTGCTCCTTGCCGGTAGAATTAGTATCATGTATCATCCGAGATTTATTACGTTGCGGAGTTGATGTTATTTGTAATGAGCTAATGGCTGACATAGCATTAGTCATACTAGGACTTCTCTTTTTGTCATTAGTTCTATGTGCGCCAGTAAATTGAATCGGTTGTGTTGGCTGTGCTGGCTGTTTTGGCAGAAGTGGTGATTGAAGGCCCTGTACTTTTCTCACGTTTGAAAAGATCGCGTCCCCTGCATTCTTTAAAAAGCAAAATGTTGAATATATTTTTGGTTGGAACGAGGATTGGCAGTTTTTTTGTATATTTGCTTTGTTGGTTTTTTCCAAAGTTGATGGCTGCCCGCAGCTTTGCATCCCTGAAATATCTGCATCTGCACTTAATTCAATTAGGGAAGCCTCCTTCTGTTTTGCCGGCCTGGCTTTGAGCGATGGTTCATCCCTTGAGCCCTCAAGCGTCTTGGAGGTTCTCTTTCGCTTCTTTGTGCCTCCCTTTAACCATTGTACCTCCTCAAACCCGGCCTGACCGCATACTGCTCTTAGACTAGTCCGGCTTTATCGTTCCCTGATAGTTAATGCGCCTATATCGTTCCCTGTCAGTTAGTGTCCGGTGTCTGGTACAAAGCACGAATTGAATTTGGATGGTAGAGAAAGGGCAAAGGTAAGGTAAGGTAAGGTAAGGTGAGGTAGGATGGAGCTGTCGCGGTTGTTGCAATTGCAGTTGTTGCAGTTAGCCTAGTTTTTGCAATTATTGCGGTTATTGCAGTGAAAGCAGTTAAAGCAGATAATGCAGTTACTTTCAGAGCTTTCAGAACGAGGGGTAGTCGCTCTGCTTACCTCTGTTTTCCCCAGTGTTCTCAGTACAGTGAACAATGTACGAACCCCAGAACCTCACCACGATCCCTGGCTTGGCTCTCTTGGCCCTTCGCCGCTCACGGTCCACGTAACTCCTTGCTCCCTGCAGGGAGGATCACTAAGTGAATCGGCACTTCAGGGCTCCTGCCCCTGCGCCTATCACTGCTAAAACTCTCTCTCCCCACTGCCTCCGCGGGAGGTGATTGCCGATGTTGCTGGTAGTGCTTGCCTCCAGGTCACCACTAGGCCCCCCGCCTGTCAGAAAAACCCAGGCTAGCGGCAGGGGTCGGCGACCGCGTCCGCGGACCGGGAGGCAGACGGAAGACAGACTCGCTGTGCCTGGCCGCCTCCGTGGTCCGGATACACCACAAGTGCCCACTCAGGCACGGTCCCCAATGTAATCCGCAGTTCTCAGCCCTCAAGGACCACACCGGAGGACAGGGTGCTGGGCCCACTGGAAGCCGCTGGGCAAGACCTCTGCCAATGGCGATTGTGCTTCCTCACGCTTACCCCCTGCTGCTGCTACCCTCAGAGTCCTCAGCGTCCCGGGGGTCCCACAGGCGTTGTCCCATTGTCTCTCTGCGTTGTCACCCACGGTATGCGCACAGCTTGCTGCAGGCTGTAAGTAGGGTAAGGTAGCCCCGCTCCTCGGCTCCTTCCTCCTAACTCGCAGCTGCCGCTGGAAGCCCTGTGGCAACAGGGGCCACGGAGACTGCGGGGTCCTCTGAAGGCCTCGACGGGGCTACGATGGAACTTCCCCTTTGCCTAACGGGTGCCAACGGATGTGTCAGATGGAAGCAGCAGCGAGCAGCAGCGCGGCGTCTCCACTCCTTGCTCGCTCGCTGTCACTGAAAGCACGGACAGCAGTGTCAGCAAAACCTGGCCTGGATTTCCACAGTGTTTCGATTCGTCAGGTGCAGAGTCACTGGGCCAGTGTCACTGCTGGTTCTGTGTGCTATTAACACAGAGATAATCATCTATACACACAGCCAAGCCATGGATCTTTAACAGATGCCTTTTTTACAGTTAATGACTCTTTCAAGCAGGAGGACTTTCTGAATCAAATAGAACCCCCTCGAGCTAGGCGACTGTACTTGCCATTCCGGTATGGAACCTTGCCTCTCGGGACATTTATTGCCAAGTGGGGGCACACATCACAGGATAATGAGTCGCAGTTGCCAATATGTGGGGGCCAAAAAAAAACTATTGAGCACATTATCTTTTTCTGTCCAACCTATGTGAGTCCAAGGAGGTGCTAGATATTCCTGCACTGTCGAAATTCGGGAGTCAGGGAACACAAAGTAGCACTCAGGATTTTGAGGCCCAATACAAGCAGTTTTTGCTCTTTCGTTATCTGGTGTATGAATGGAAAGCAAGGCACACGATTAGCACTTCCCAGGGAAAACTGAACAGTGGCAATCTGTCAAATGGTGATTATAACAACAGATGGCGAATAGGATGTGCAATACTTCTCTGCAGAATACAGGAACCCTTTTAATAACTTTTAACCATTACTGGTTGATCAATCTATTTTATTGTGCACAACCTATGTATAGATTATTGCGCAGATTTAGGATTAGCTGGCCATTCAACTAATTAAATACTTAAGACAGGAAGATATTGGTATTTCTTGATGTATTGCACAAAGCCACCCTGTTGCTGGAGCCCGCCTACTAGTAAGGAGTGGAGAATCATCCCAATGTCTATAACATGGCACTTTTTATATAATATATTTAAAAATGGTTTTACTGTATGTTTGTATCTTCTGTGCTTTAATGGCTTACAGCTGGAAAAGTTTTTATTGATTGATTGCAAAACCTACATTTCTCTTTCTGCAATATTATTCACTCTCTTGGATTTTATGCAACACCTGAATTACAACTGTAACATGCTAATCAAGTGTCTCTCTCATTACCAACACATCATCCAGGAACGGTCTTACACTAGGCATCCCTTCCAATAGTCTGTCCATCACTTGTTGAAAGGCTGCTGAGGCAGAACTGAAGGCAAACAAATCCATTGGAACAGTTATGCTCCTTCCAGCATGATGAACGCTGTGTAATTTCTGGAGTTGTTGTGCAAGAGAATTTAATTGTACACTTAGGGTCAGGGTGGTGAAGAGCTTAGTCTTTCCCAAAATCAATTGCATTTCTTTGGTTAACCTCTTCTATGCCCATGACGAGATAGTCTCGTCATGGAGCACGGTTGCGCTGTGCCCATGACGAGACTATCTCGTCATGTACCCCGCCCGCTAATGAAAGGCCCAGCACAGGAGGGGGAAAGGGCGGGGCACTGAAGGGGTTAAAGACAATTGTTGACAATCGGACACAGCAACGGGACTCAATTGGCACAAATCAAGGCACAGTGGGATCCTGTCACTCTTCTTCCTGGTCACGAGAGCTAGCAACAACCATTTGGCCAAACCAATTAATTCAATAATACCACTTTGGAGGTGTGGCCGGAGTGCACCAGATGGTGGACACAACTTTCTGAGCTCTGGAGCGACAGCCTAATTATCCATCATCAACCTTCAACAACATTTCTCATTCAAGGAACACGGACATCCATACTCACCCTGCACCTGGCACTGGTGAGAAGCAGAGCAGCGGGGCCTTGCGCTAGGGATAGACCCGGGAGGAACGGAGGCAGTGTACATGCTGCAACCCAGAAACACATGTGGTGCAATCTTTGCACCCACTCCGGCAGGAACATCTCCCCTGGAGCGTTGCCTTGTGGAGTCGTCATCGTGGGGGTGGCGGGAGCTAGTATGCTTGCTCCCAGAGGCACATCGGCCTCCCAACCAATAGAGGGACGCTTTTGCTGGCCTGACAGATGGCCTGGACCTCTGCTGCACAACTGAGGTTGGAGCGGGCTGGGACCGGTTGGACGGGGCGGACTGTCAGAAGACCAACATATATTACCGACAGCTCCTGAATTGGGAACTATGGCGTGATTCTCTTGTGTTAGTGTTGGGGCTGTGCGTGCCGCCCGATCTTGGGGCTGGCCGGCCTGACTGGCCATGGGCGTGGGACTTGTGGATTGCTCATACCTCGTTTCTGAACAGCATAGATTGAGGATCCTTCTAATGGCACCCATTGCTTGGGCTGCACGAGGGGGTGTGGCTGGTTACATAGGTCGCCTGGTAGCAGGGTGCAGCTGGCTGTGTGCGCCGCAAAGTGACGGGCTAGCAGGCCCACTGTGAAGAAGACATCGGCGAAGGCGAACAGTGGCCCTCAGCAGGGCGCTTATCCTTTGGCTTGGCATCTATGACAAAAGACAAGGTCCCCCCCCAAACAAACTCAAGTACACAAATTTACCAGGGCAACAATACTTGGTGCCAACGTTGCTGGGCCTAGTAAGAAAACTGACCACGATCCCCTAAGGTGGTCCCATAGATGGACACCTCCACAACAATATTACTATAGGCACTTGCAGACACTAGACAGGCCTCGGAATCGCAAATAGGTGCAGTTGGAAGTGACCTAAACCTTTTGCGGCAGGATCTTTGGCAGGGGAAAGAACGAGTCACGGAAGCAGAGGGTCCCATCTCCACACTGGAGGACGAACTCAAAAGCATGCAAGTGGAATTACAGAAACTGGAAGGACTAATTTGGAACAGAGCAAGTGCAAGGAGGATGTGGAGGGGTGCTCCTGATGCAATCATTTGCACTTTGGGAGCTTTCCTGAGGGGGTGGAAGGTGCATACCTAGTTCAGTTTCTAGAGCGCTGGTTGAAGCAACACCTCCCAGAAGCACACTTCTTCACCATGTTACCATGTTTCCTCATTGAAAGGACACAATCAGCGCTGGGTCCGCAGCCGCCTCCTGGTCATTGCCCGCTTCCTCTAATACAGAGACTGAGAGGCCATGCTGCGCGAGGAGCAGACTGTAGATGACCCCCACCCACAACATCCTAAGCTTCCCTGACTGCACTCAAATTGTGCAGTGGCAATGACGCTCCTGTGAGCAGGTGAAGCAGAAGCTGCAGATAATAAGTGTTCGATATATGTTACTTTTTTCAGCAAAACTCAAGGCGCATTTTTTTGAGTTACTGGAGCAAGCCCGGGAGTGGGTAAAGAAACGCCCTGTTCTATCTAATGATTCGATCCAGGGGACCAGGGCTCCAAGACCTGCACTATCCTCAACAGAACATCAAAGAAGAATGAGGCATCGATCTCAGCCAAGGAAGGTCAGGAACACTGAACAGCGTTAGTGGGTTGGGGGGGGGGGGCACAGAGAGTCATAGCCCTCATAAGGGACACATCTGCTTCTGGAGAGGAGATGACAGACAACGATGGAGGTCGGGGGAACAAAGACTAAGACTAATCACCGGTAGGTGAAGATCTGACTATGGGCCAGGAGACGAAGCCTCATGGTGAATTTATCATGGGAGGGGGTGTAATGGAAGCTGGGGTTGCATGCATGGGCCCCTCACGCCCTCAAAATGGGACCACTCTACACAATTTTTGTATCCATGCTTCCATTCAGTTAGGGCTGTTGGTGGTTAGGGGTAGAGCCCAGCCATACAGAAGCATACCATGCCCTTTACTTGAATCAAATGCGATTCTTAATAGAAATGTTTTGGTTTGATAGGAGGCGCAGATGCTTTGGGGACGGAAGTATAGGGTGGGCGGGTAGCTTGGGGGCGGGTACGTTGGGGTTGTTTAAATTACCCTATAATATCTCCTTGATACTGTACACCAGGCAGCAGTACTAGAGACTATGATATGAGTCACTTTCTAATATGGCAGACATGCAAGAGAGGGCTAGCGTGAGAGGGCTCCAAGTATTAGCCCTCTCACACTAAGTTATTGGATTGAACAATAAAATCAAACGGGTTTGGTCATGTCATATGTAAAACATCATGCACCAGACGTCCTACAAGAAAACCCATTTGCTGGGCACATGCTGCAATTTTCTAGGCAGGCATGGGTATACACATGTATAGCACTCTGGTTTTACGAGAGGCTCCAAAGGTGTAGCAATATTGCTATGCAAGACATTAGGCTAACAAGTTGATACAGACGACCTAGGTCGCTTTCTTATGATTGAGGGTCAATTACATGGCTGTCCATGGTTTATTGCGTGTGAATACGTCCCTCCCACTCTGATTAAACACACGCCTAACATGCTGACACAGCTCCTAATTAGGGTAACCCTGGGGCTGATGATAATAAGGGGGGGATTTTAACTCTGTGTTGGATTCTGCACTGCATACCAGCAACCCCACACCAGTAGACCGCTCATCGCACTTCCAAAAATGGATATCCTCCAAGGGCTTCATAGATATTTAGCGCTACCACGGTGCATCAGACACACAATACAAGTTTTACTCTCCCGCACATGCAACACATTCCTGCATACACAACATATTTATACTGGCTGAGTACCACAAAGTGACCATGGGTCGTACTCCCCAGAGGACTCTTCGATCACTCCCCTTTAGCTATAAATCTACAATGCCACCATGGCGCCAGACCAGGTTTATGGTGGCTAAATGCTTGGTAGTTTTTGAAGGACTCTATTTCGGAGTCCCAATGGCAAAAAACTGTGGAATATTTTAAGATCAACACTCACTACGTCTCTTCTACAGTAATGGTTTGGGAAGCGTTTAAGATGGTTATTCGTGGTCATGCTATGGGCCACATCAGAGGGATACAGGTGGACAGAAGAAAAGACCTAGGGAGAGACATAAGTCTGCTGGAGGGGCAGGGGTTAGATTCGCTATCACATGATCAATAGTGGTCGGCTTCACCAGGTTCACCTATTGTTAAAACAGAATCTCTTTCATGACGCTAGATCTGGCTGACTGTTCTCCCAAAGTAGGTTTTATGAGCACTGCGACAAAGCGGGGAAATTACTCTATTGACTAGCTAATCGCGACTACAGTTTGAGGATTGACCCAGCAATACGAGATGCAGATGATACATTCGTTACATACGACCCCATTGGCCATAGCAGAGATATTTGCTGCGGCCCTAATAGCTTCCCAGTAGAATTTCTTAAGAAATATGCCTCCCTGATAGTCTTCCGCCTCAAAGTGCTCTTCGTAGAGGCCTATGATCAGACACTGTTGCCTCCTGACTTGAGAGGCGCAATGATCTTGGTGTTACCTAAACCATCTAAATCTGCAAACCTTTG
Source organism: Triturus cristatus (assembly GCF_964204655.1). NCBI lineage: Eukaryota > Metazoa > Chordata > Amphibia > Caudata > Salamandridae > Triturus > Triturus cristatus. Next base: position 995,715,289 of record NC_140580.1, read on the forward strand.
CGATTCATACCATCCAATCTCGTTAATCAACACAGAAGCAAAAGTTCTGGCAACAACGTTGGCCCTTCGACTACGCAACATCATTCAGTCAGTGATAAACGAAGACCAGAAGGGTTTATGTGCAATATAAGCACCCGCCGTTTCCTCCTGCACTTCAACCTCCTCTTTTCCAGGTTTGGGGAGGTTAGGGGCCCTGTGGCCCTCCTGGAAAATCCTTAAACTTAGTGCACTGGCCATTTATACGTCAAGTTTTGATAAAAATTAACCTTGGCACGCGTTTTCTTTGATTAGTGGACATACTAAATACACTACCATGGGCACAAGTTAAGATCAACGGCGTGCTATCGGACTCTTTTCCAATTGAAAGGGGCACCCGGCAGAGATGCCCTCTCTCACCCCTCTTATTTGCCCTGGTTATAGAAACATGGATACTGGCCTCCGTTGAAATGATAGCCATGAGGATAGAATATCACTATATGCCGATGACCTGCTCCTTTACTTGCATGACCCTGATGCCTCGTTGCCACAGTTGATGAAAATCCTTGAGGTATACAGGGATGCTTTGGGACAAAGGGTCAATTGATCAAAATTAATCTATTTTCCTCTTGTCGAAGAGGCCCTCTCCGACCCAATGTTTACACAATTACGAGTGGAGACCAACCACTTTCAACACCTGGTTATGGAAATCGCCATCTCTGAAGCCACAATGCAATAATATATACACCAGTGTAGGGTCTGCTGAAGACATTACTCAAACAGGCGGTCTGGGACCAGCCCCAACTCAGAACACTAACAGGTTGGATGATACTCTCTGTCCCTGAAAAGTGAAGATCAACATTGAACTTTGTAGCAGAAGTGTGATTGCAGCCTACCTGTTCATAGACACGGTGTAGGACAATGGTTAAACCAAAGGCGTCCAATGGGCTGTCGACCAAGGATATGGCATACCTTCATACATGCATACACAACGATGACTCTGTCTCCCTGCGCAGCGTTAAAACCATTCTGGCAGGCCACATTAAAAAGTTCAACAAAATACTGCAAGTGATACTTGACACAAAAACAACACTGGAACAGAAGACTGACTCAGTGGGCACAGTGGACTACGTATTGAGACTGGCCCCCCAAAAAGGTTTTGGAAATGGTCCCTTAGACCAAAGGTACTTGAGCTAACATCACCACTGAAAGAACTGAAAAGGAAGGCTGCGTGCCTCCAATACCAGGCTGAAGATACCGAGTGCTGCTTCAGACATAACAATATCAGCTTGATTGGTATCTAAGAATGATCAGGAGGGAGGAATGCTGAAGTATTCCTGGAACAATGGTTACTTCAAAAACTGGTTGACAGACCCCACCTAAAAAGTTCTTTGCAGTAGAAAAAGCGCATAAGGTGCTCGTTCAAACCTCTTTGTGTGTTGGGCAAAGGTACCCAGGTTAGGTGATATAAAATAAATGGCCATTGAAACGGCTGAAGATACACTTCGCCTTACTTCAGGAAACTCATCTCACCCAAACAGAATTGGAGATACTCAAAAGGGCAGAGAGTATAGTTGGTTGGGACTGCGTACTCCACGTTTGAAAGTGACACCCTTGTCTGGAATGCTCCTGGTGTCCTAATTGCCCCTAATAACGCCTAGGTGGATGCAGAGGCTACACAGTGATAGAGGGGACACTGAAAGGGTCAGATTTGTATATGCTCCTAATACCAATCAGGGCCCACTGTATGACACCTTGAGCCCATTGGTACTAATGACATGGAACTCCCTATCAATCTATAGAGGGAGACTATAATTCTGTAATGAACATTGATTTAAATAGGTTGATTCTCCAATTACCTGGAGTGTTCAATAGGGTCACTGCTCAAAAGATCATTGCATGGTATCTTAACTTACACCTCACAGAGAAATGGTGGAACTTCATCCAGGAAAAGATTATTAATTTTCATCACTGGTACATGTTATTAGCACCAGATTACACATGTTCTTTATGAGTGCCGGAACATCACAGTCCCAGCTATTAAATACATGGGCTGCACAGAATCGGACCATTGTCCACTTCTGATGTCCATCAGATGGGGCCGAACACTGCTTTGGATTCCCACCTGGCAACACAGAGACCTGAAGCACTGTTAGATGCTTCCTATCGGACCACCCTGGGTGACAATATGCATCATTTGGATGAGAACAAGGGTTCAGGCTGCAGATCCCTCAAACGCACAGGATGTTGTTAAAGTGGACATAAGGGAGGCCTTAAAAAATCTACTTACCCACTTGCTTTAGCGAGTCAGATTCAGATTTTATCAGATCAAGCTTTATTTAGGACCTACTCGCCTGTTCTGGCGAGTTGAAAAAGAACAGGTGTTCTGTTCAGTCAGAAAGTGAAGGAGCAATAAAGATGCTTTTAAATCTTGTTTTTGTCTTGTCACATATGCTCTGTGTTCAGAGACAGACGTCAGAAGTAAGTATAAAATTACATTTCCTTCTCTGACTGCAGAGTTCCAGGATTTTGTAAAGTGAACTGTCTGACCTGCTGAAGTGTGAAATGATAGGCTGTAGTTATCAGGTTTAAATAGCTAATAAGTCAACTTTACAAACATTTCAAAATATATTTCAGTAGTTGTGAAAGCCCATTTTTTGCACTTCTGTGTGATGAAAAACATATTTTAATAGGATGAAAAACAAATCGGAACACTTTACAATTTTGATAGATTATTGTTAATACACTATATAGTTTTATCACTAAAGCTGCAAGGTAGTGGGAAGGTTTTTTGGCTATTTCTTTACTGTCTGTAAATGATAGTGCGCTACCACATCATGCTTTAGTAATATCTTTATTAAAAGTGAGTATTTAAACTTGAACTGAGAAACACTCCTGCCCCAGCCCTGATGGCAATGCCATTAGAAAACAGAGGCAAATCAGGGATCATGTGTGCCCTATATGTGGGCTAGAGTCGTATTTCACAGGGAGCAAGAGTTTAGTGTGTTTAATCAAACAAAATAGTTTTATTTTGTACAGCAGAAATGCTGAACTAATGTATTTGAAGGTGCACTCAAATGAGAATGAAGAAAAAGGAAACTCTGTAAAATAAAATATTTGTCAACGATCACACAATTTGAGACCGGTTTACGGGTCAAGTACATTACAGTTAGGTCGAGTAGAGTTACTGCAGGTCTAGTCAAATGCTTTCGACTTTTTGAGACCTGCATAAGGGGTATCTGCCTGAAAACCACGTATAGACTCAACTGACCATACAGAGAGAAATATCAGATACTGAACAGAAAATAAAAATATTAGAGGCGCAATCAATGACTGAAGTCGGAAGAGAGAAACTTCATCCAGGTTGCAGATTGCAGAACCAGATGAGCACAACACCAGGTTCCATCTCGATAGAATAAGTCTCCAGAAAGTCTTTCTGAGGCTCTGTGAAGCATTCCATTCTGCCTTTTCTAACGGGTGCCAGGATTGTGGTTTCACATAGACACAATCTTCTTGACCTTGTGCTCTAAATAGCTGGCAAGCTATTCCAAACAGACAACAAACCTTGTTGTCAAGGTATGCACACCCCCTCTGAAACTCAGACTTATTATTTATTCATCAGCTAGAACTAGCATAGTGCTTAGAGATAGCATAGTGAGGGTGTTAAGTGTTATAATCTGTGATATTATGACTTTCCGTGTTTTCACGGTTATTGAAAGGCTTAGTTGCTTTTAATCTTCTGTGATATTACCAGTATTGTGTGCACCAGATCCTGGGACTACAAACACCTGTCTTTCACATTCAAGCATTGAACTACGTTCACTCATGTCACCTAAGGGTGTGAAAACTAACCTTGTATGGCTGAGCCAAAGACTCAGTTTACGCAACATTGGTGCTCAAACGTTCTGATTTTCTGGACTTTTTAGTAGTTTCTGATGGCACTCAAAAGACCAATTTTACATTTACAAATGGATATCCGCACCATCGGTCGTAATATTGGTGATACCTTCTACTCATTAAACAAGGAGATCCATCTAACATAGGTTTGACTGATAAAAGGTTATTTCCAATTTGACTTCTGAGTATGAATCTCCTGTTTAATGTTTATTCAAACTGTTAACGTGGCATTAGGGTTAAAGATTATACCAACTTTTGATTTAGTTTTGTTGGGAGTAAGCAGGATGGAACAAAACGAGACGGCTTATCAATTCCTTTTTGTGGCTATGGCTGTACTATGGATGAATATCGCTTCTGCCTGGCTTGACCCTTTGCCCCCTACTTTTAACCAATGGCTTGTGCGGTTACTCTCTATTTATACATTAGAAAGAGCGATTTACGAGAGAAAGGGGAAGAAATCGAAATTGTTAGGACGGAGTATTTGGGCTCCCCTAGCAAGATGGAAGGATTCATAATTACTGCCAGGAATTAAGCAAATAAGCCAAATATGTGATGGAGCTAAATATATTGGTATAGTTTAAGGGTGTCTTTATGAACCTAGATTAATGTCCTATGTTAAAAAACTGGCCTCCTTCTGCAAAAAATGTGTTTGATTTACTCTCTGATGTCCTATAACAAGTTTATGTAACATTTGTTTGCTTCTTCCTTAAATCTCGTACCTTTGTATTTTGTATTAGTTGTGTTTATTGTGCTGATCTCTGGGGAAAAATGTTAAAAAACTGAATAAATAGATTTTAAAAAAAACAAATAAAAAACTGTTAACGTGGCACAAGTAGCTTCTATTGTGATTGGAGTTATTTCATGGCACAAATCTCTGCTAGATGTCTCGTGCTTGCTGGGTTTAGATCATGTGCTGACACACTTTTTATACTTTTGTAAGTAACACCTTTACTTAACTAAGTAGACTTAGTCTACAGAGGACTTAGACAATAGACCCTACAAATGATTTTTATAAGACTAATTCCTCTCGTACTTGCACAACATGTGAACACATGCAATGCATACATGTAATCAAACCATAAAATGTGCTTCAGGCTAGTGTAGTAGAAGGGAAAACCATTCATTAGAATCTTTAAAGAACATCTAGTGATAAATTTAACTAGACCATATACAGACTGAAGTGGGCATACCAGACAAAATTAAAGTAATATTCTGGCCGCATTTATCTGATGTTTGTGATATCAGTCAGTCAAAAAGTCTTTATTCGATTCACATCATAAAAGACATTCTACACATATAAAATTTCGACTACAGTACAATTCATATACAATACAAAACAGACTCTAAAACCTTTAAAATATTACATAAAACAATACATTAAAAATAATCACTGCAAGTTTAAAAAAAATCCAATAAAGTGCAAATAGGGACGCGCCTTTTAGCCCAGGGACCAAAGAAAATACTAGTTTATAACAGCTAACAACACAGTTCACGATTTAAGTTTCCTAGCCCTAAGGATCCATGCCCAACTGATAAATTTTGCAACACCAATTACTATAGGTTTTGAGGTATCTGTTTTCAGGATTCTACTAGCAACCTGTGCAGAGCGGGTACTCATTAATCTGCAGGCAGGTCGAAGCCAGATACGTCTAGGGAGGTGGTAAATTGGGCAACAAAAAAGGAAGTGATCCATAGTTTCCGTCATGTCTGGACAAAAGGGGCATTTGTCACTACCAAGAGGACTCCAACTTTTGGTGAGTCCTCGCAGTGGTAGGGCACCCACTCTAAACTGGTGATACAGTTTGCGATCGAGAAACTTCAGGATAGTATCCCAGTAGTTTTCGTAGACAGGCTCGTCCTTAAAAACTAGGAAAGTAACAGTCATCGTGGGACCTGTAGAGGAAGCACATCTCCTGTTCTTAATATAACTCCAGTACGCGTCCTTAAGGACCTTTTTTGCCGGGAAAACTTCAGTATCGGGGTTAGCCCATAGGTTACGCATCCCGAGAACAGACAACAAAGTTTTAATGCTAGACAACCAGGGAATCCTATGCGACCCCTCTAACCCTTTGATCTCCAAGAGGGCTTTTGCATAGTTAGTTAGTTCTGGTGTCGTCCACAGACGGCGCCAAAACGCCAGGGGTCTATACCCTGCCCGGTCCTCTATAGGCTGAATTCCCAGATCATATAGTAGGGGGATACGCGGGGTGGATTGGGGAAGCCCGATGGCTGACCGGAGGAATTTATTCTGGGCGGTCATCAGCTTAGACAAGTTATTGAAACCCCAAATTTCGGCTCCATATAGAATTGCAGGTAAAATCTTGGAGTCATAAATCTTCATGAGAGGAGCTATTGGTTTTGTTAATGAGTGTTTGTGCTCTTTCAGCAAAGCTCCTCCCAATTGAGCATGTTTGAGAGCGAGGAGATCCAGCTGGTGAGACCAGCTGCATGTCTCGCTAAAAGTGACCCCAAGATAAGTAAACACTGCCGTTTGGGATAAGTTGACACCACCCAGACATACCTCCGCCTTGACCCTCCGGGGCCCACGAAACACCATAAACTTGGTCTTCCCAACGTTTATCTCCAGCTCATGCTCACGGCAAAAGGTCTCGAAGCGAGACAGGGCCAGCTGCAGACCCTGTCTCGTCTTCGAGACCAAAAGGGTGTCATCCGCGAACATGAGCAGGGGAATCTTCATTCCTGCCAAGGTAGGTGCATCAGTAGGGCTGTTTAAGAAGTAGTCTACAACCCCATTGATAAATAATGAAAACAAGGTGGGAGCGAGTACGCACCCTTGTCGGACACCTTTGGATACTTTGAATCTATCAGTCAGCTCCCCGGGTTTACCCCAACGGACACGGGCATACGTATTTTTGTGAATTGTGACAAGAAAAGAAACCAGTTCTTTTGGCATGCCCATATCCAAGAGTACTTTCCATAACTTGTCCCTCGGCACAAGGTCAAACGCAGACCTTAGGTCTACGAAAGCCGCATACAGCTTGCCTCCCCCCAGAAAAACAACCTTCCAGTACAGAAGTACTACCCTGAATACTTGGTCCAGGGTCCCAGTGTGTGATCGGAACCCTGCCTGAAGAGGAGACAACACATCCGAATCGGACATCCAGATTTGGATACGACCCAGAACAAGTCGGGCTATAATTTTTTGTACTGCGTCTATTAAACTAATAGGTCTATAATTGCCCGGGGCAGAGCGATCGCCTTTCTTATAGATCGGCAATATCTCTGCCCCGAGCCACGAATCAGGGACAGCAGCACCACCCGCAAGGGCATTAGCCAGCAGGGTCAGATAAGGGATCCATGCATCTTGCTCCTGAATAAATAAGTCGGCAGGGATACAGTCTGGTCCTGGAGCTTTGGCACTCTTGATTGATCGTAAGACTAGCTTAACTTCACCAGGGGAGAATTTTAGTGTGTTTTCAACACCTGGGGGACAGAAGATCTGCTTGTCCAACGAATTACCAACCTTAAACTGTTCCTCAAAATACGCTACCCACTGCTGAGGTTCTACTTGATTAGAGGGGCGGATATCTGAGGGGGAATTACCCCATTTAAGGAGATGCCAAAATTGGACCATGTTACGATTGTGGCATGCTTGATATAAATCCCTCCAACGATCTTCATCCCAGTTTTGCTTGGCCTTAAATTGGGCGGTTTTGTAAGCAAGTCTACATTTTTGGATGGTAGAAAGAGAGCCAGATTTAATGGCCTCTTTCAGAGCACTTTGGGCCAGTCTACAATCCTTATTGTACCACGTACATGGCCTCAACTCTTTACCCCTGCCAGTGGCAGGAGGACTTTTCACAAAAAAGGCTTTAAGCTCAGCAAAGAGTTTGTTGTGGGTGTCCAGGATATTATCCTTGATCAGATTTTGAGATTCCATTTGATTAAGTGAGGCCAGGGTGCTGTTAATTAATTTTCTAATGGCCGCTCGTGAAAATTCACAAGTGGCAATTTTCGGCCATCTCACCCTTCTGAGATCATTGGTAAGGATGACATCTATAGGGGAACAACCATCCGAGGGGGAGGGGGAGACTGCAAAGCTGTTATCCCTGATACACAGTGCAAGGGGGTTGTGGTCGCTCTCGACTCTACTTACTACCACCATATCGTCTATGAGCGGCCACAAATCCAAACCGACTAATATGTAGTCAATTCGGCTCCCTGATCTCCCATTGTCAAATGTCATCTTCCCCATCCTATCGGATTTAGTTCGACCATTGACTGCTCTCATACCCTGATTTAAACATAAGCCCTTCATAAAGAGGGCAGCATGAGACCATTTGCTTACTGGTTCCAACTCCAACATGGGAACACCCCAAGTTGAGTCTTCTTCCTCGGTGAAGTCCCCATCGTCGACCCCCAAAGGCTCGAAACAAACATTAAAATCACCAGCCACAATCTTATTGGTGAGCATAGGAGCGGTCTCTAAATAATTCTCCAATAGATGGCATGTGGGAGAGCATTTGCCTCCCGGGAGACCTCTTACATAGATATTAATAATAAGGAGGTTGAGGCCGCTACGGGATTTAACCCTGATAATCAGAATATCGGGACTATCTATTGGGACCTCTGTCACGGTGACACCTTCACATTGTCGGACCCAGGTGGTTAAGCCCCCCATGGGTCTGCCTCTGTGACTCTTACCAGCAGGTTTGTGAAAGTTCAGGAACCCTGTACGAAAGTGGGGAGACAATGCCCAGGTCTCCTGAAATGCCCATATTCCAAACTCATCAACAAAATCGGCCCAATCAGGAATATCAAGCCTTGACCCCAGCCCTGCAATGTTCCAGGAGCCCATTTTTAGTAAAGACTTTTCAGCCCTGGTTCCAGCTGTTTGACCTGGGACAGACTGGGGGACAATCGTTTCAACAGATGGTAACAAATTAAGACCAGATGAATTAATCAAACAGGAGCAATCTTTAGGGGAGGGTGACTTAATGATAATATCCTGGCTCAGATGACAGATCGAACCCATCAACCCTGGAGCAGGCACTGAGATGTGTAAGGAACCATCCATATGTCAATCATTATCCTCCAATGTAGAAAGAATTTCAAAGCGATTAAAGGACGCAATAGGCTTATCTAACCTAACGGGAAATGTTGGAAAATTACAGTTATCCCGTAAGGGTTGTATAAAGTCTGGCCTATAAAAAAAACCCAGTGGAAGGATCTTAATTGAGTTAGGAGCTGGGGGAAGGTGATGGGCTACTTCCAGTATGTATTTAACTAGAGCAGGAGACTTAAAACTTAACACAACACAATCCCCTGGAAAAGACTTATAGGACTGTCCAATCCATTTAATGCGCCTGACCATATATATGTTTGTGATATCATTGTTGACATTTTTTGGAGAGGTTGACTGGCCTCCAGTATTTATAAAGAGATGGACCTCAAAGTGAGGAGGTACTAATACTGCCATTTTGTCCTCCTCGGTACCTTAAGAATTCAGGAAAAAAATATTCAAGCAATTGGGCTTTTAAAACAGGCTCCAGCCCTGTACACAAATCAAGCGGATGGGATAGTAATTCGATTTCACATATCGTTCCCCTAAGGGGTGAGCCCCAAGTGCAGCCTTAATATCCTTTGAAGACAGAAGCTAAACATGACCTAGAAGCTATTTTAAACTGGCTACAATATAAAGGCATTATAGTGCCTTGCATTTCTAAAATGAACACTTCTCTTTTTCTGATTTTAATTAACCGGACAGACCCTATAAAATAGTACTGGACTTTATAAACATAGACATGCCTACACCCACTCGTACACACATTACGTCGGATTCGAAATTAACCTAATAGAAAATGCACATTTGCAGAACCGTAACATTTCCAAAATGATTTTCAGATAAAACATTGCACCTATAGGCAATATCTAACTTATTTCTTGTTCAAATAAAAATCATTTATGGGCTATTAATAGTACGGATTTGTTTGCAGTAAAATAATGCATACCTCAAAGGAAGATCCATACCTTAAAAGATTTTACATCACACATTTCGAAACACTTGACTAGAGTAGAACATTACTGACCATACACATTTACAAAATTACCTCTCAAAAATGCTTAATTGTGCATTTTAATGTAATTTGCTTAGCTGAGATGTATCTAGTACTGGACTACGGGATTATTCTACAGGCTATGCTAAAGCAAATTAGATAGCATCCCTGCTGGGGATTTCACACTTTCAAGAATTTCCATGCTACATTAGTTTGAGTATGTGCAGCCTTCGTAATGATTCATTTTTCTCACATTTTATTTTAAATACATGGGCCGAAAACATGAACAGTTCTCACGTGGACTGGAAACAGACCTTTTTCAAGACAAACACAAACCGAGCAATGTTTTTTTCTCTCAGCCCTTTTAGGCTATATGCACATTCACATGAAGGTCATACAAAATTCCATTCCTGGACAAATCACATTTTCACAACGGAAAGCAAACTTCACCCCCCACAGAATTATGTGGTGCAGCATGCTTTTTCTCTAAAACGCTGTTCGATACAAAGTTTGTATCTTAACTCATGTTTGTTTTACAATGCCTTTACAACACTGGAATACAGGGACAAGTTTCTTACCTTTGGTAACGACTTATCTGGTACAGACATGATGTAGCTGCAGATTCCTTACCTTTGAATTTCCCAGGCGTTAGACTGGATCTGGAAGATTTGTTTCTGAGCAAAACACTTGCACGCCAGTAGGAGGCGTCGGTCGGCTGTGTGACATCAAGGTCAGCACCTCTGCCGTTATGATGCCAGCTGCACCTATATAGGCACCACCTTGGCGCGCTGACGTCGGTTACTTTTTACAACTTTCCATGCCAGAAGCGTGGAGCCATGACATGCCCTGACACTGGGGTGTTTATGAACAACTAGGGCCTTGAAAAGGTGGTCTGCCCTGACCCTTAAAACCTGCTTTTTGGCCAGCTAGCAAATTGTGATGGAGAGGATGACCCATTGCGAGAGAGTACTCTTTTGAACCACATGACCGTTCTTTGATCTAGTGTACCCCACAAAGAGTTGGTTGTTCACCCGGAAGTCTTTAGAGCTGTCAAGGTAGAAAAACAGTTCTAGAGGGGTGCGGCGGAGTGGCCTCTTTACCACTCTCAGAAAGAAAGAGGCCCTAGTGCGCAAAGGGTTGGGGAAGGGAGAGGGGTCTGCCTCTGACCCAATCACAGTTGGTTACTCACCACTGCCCTCCGAGATCTGGACCATGTCGGAGAGATACCCCTAATGCTGCACCCACTGGTACTTCAAGTCCAACTGCAAAGCCAGTTTATGCCATTTGCATGTGTCACTAGCATGATGCAGGCCATTATGCCCAGCAGCCTCAGAGTAATTCTCACGAAATCCAGGACATAGGCTGAAACTTCGGTATCATAGCCTGAATATTGTGGATTCGACGTTTGGGAGGATAGGTCCAAAACTGCACTGTGTCCAGTACAGCTCTGATGAAAAGAAGCGTTTGAGAGGGGGGTAGGTGTGACTTCAGCACGTTGATAGAGAACCCCAGCAAAAGCAGAAGGTTCGCCGTAGTCTGGGGGTGGCCTGGGGGTATATTGTCTTCAACAGCCGTTCGTCGAGATAGAGGAAGACTAGCAGCCCTAATCTGCGTAGATGAGTTGCGACCATCACCTTGGTGAACACCCGAGGGGCGCTGGTAAGTTCAAAGGGGAGTACAGTGAACTGAAAGTACTTGTGGCTTATCGTAAACCGCAGGGAGCGCCAATGGGCAGGCAGGACGAGAGTGTGAAAATAGGTGTCCTGCAATTTCAATGCTACCATCCTCCTAGGTACAGGGCAGACAAGACCTGAGCTAAAGTGAGCATCTTGAAATTTTCCTTTTTGAGGAAATAGTTGAGGGCTGGCAGATCTAGGATAGGAAGCAGGCCCTTTTCCTTCTTTGTGACCATAAAGTAGCGGGAGTAGCAATCAAAGCCTACTTCTGGTGCCGGAACCCTCTCTATGGCACCTGCGGCCAAGAGAGTCCTGACTTCTTCCTGAAGCAAAGTCAGGTGATCATCCATCAGCCAGCCATAAGTTGGAGGCTTGGGAGAGGACTGGCCTTAAAGGGGAGGGAGTGGCCCTTCTGACTTTATGGAGAACCCACCTGTCCGACGTAATGTCCTGCCAGTGGTGTAGATGATGGCCGATCATCCACCAACTGACCGCCCATGATCTTTAACGGTTGGACTAGGAAGGTTTGGAGGCTGTGGTTGTAGGGGGGGTGGTTTACTGACCTGACCTCTGGCCGCCTTACCCACAGGGCCAGAACGAGCCGTGCCATGGCTGCCCCGAGGTTGCTGAACTTGCGCAGTATTGTGGCTGGGGTATGGCTGGTGGGTCTAAAAGACCCTTACGTAGCCACAAAAGGGGCAAAAGGCAGACTCGAGACGAGTAGCCACTGGGAGGGTCAAGGACTTGAATGTAGCCCAGGAGTACTTAAAGTCCTCCACTGCCATGGCTGCCTTGTCTCCGAAGAGATGGGTGCCATCAAAGGGCATGAACATGAGCGAGGCCTAGACATCCCCCTAAAAGCCAGAAGTCCTCAACCAGGCGTGGCGTCTTACAGAAGGGAGCTTAAGGCCCAGAACCTCAGCTGTCCTTCGCACCACCATAGAGTATGATGCTCCCTCCTCTGCAACCACAGTAGGGGGAGAAAGCAGGATCTGGAGAGGTATCCAGTCTGCTGGCCTCACCCAATTCCTCTCACCAGTTCATAACATGGTAAGGCTGGTATTGTAAAGGGTCCAGCGGCTCCTCCCTATCGCCCTCCATTCCTAGACATTTAGAATAGGGCTGAGGAATCGACACAGAACCCATGATCTGGCTCGGGATCGTTGGGGATAAGGATACGGGTGGCACCGCCGGTGGGCATATGCGGCGCCGGGAGTCTCGGTATTGGGACCGGTGCCAGGGAAGGTTCTGACCTGCGTCGGTCCGGACCCATCGCCGTATCAATGCGGGGAGGGGGGGTTGGGGGTGGCATCAGCCACTGAGCAAACAGACGAACCCGATGGAGCCCCCTCTGAGCCTCCAGGGCCTGAAGGCATGCCAATAGGTTCACGCCGCTGAAATATAAGGCACATGGCATCATAAAACTCCTAAAGCTGGGCAGGGGTCACTCCGGCTCCCGGAAAGGCTGGGAAGCACAGGGCAGACACAGGTTCCAAGGAACGAGGCCTAGAATGCAGAGACTCCTCTGTTATGTCAGCCAATGGACAGGGAGAAGTCAAAGCACGCTTCGACTTCTTGTGTGTTCGTGCTTCTTACCTGACATACTTGAGGACTTCGAGTGGGACGATGAAGACATGGGCTCCCGGAGCAGTGCCTAGACCTTCCTCTCAACTGAGACTGGAAATAAGACCTCTGGAGCGAACAATGTGTTGCCAAGCACCGGGCCGCAAGCAGTTTTAGGGACTGCTCCCTCAAAGCTTTCGGAGCCATGGCCCGGCAGTCAAAGCACAACTTCGAATCGTGGTCGCACTCCAGGCACCAAAGACAAACCAAGTGTCGATCCGTCACCAACATGGCATGGTGGCAGGCATTGCACAGCTTGAATTCAGAAGCCTTCTTAGACATGTTAGAAACCTACACACCCAAAAACGTTTAACGGAATTTCGAAAAAAGACTCTCAAAAAGTGATAGAGGGTAGCTCTCTTCATGGATCTCTGCTGGCTAGCACGGAAAGAAAAGAACTTACATCAGTGTGCTGAGCTATATATACGTGACAGTGACTTCACAACAGCGGAGATGACGCCAATGACTTCAAGTTGAGCCGACCAATGCCACCTACCCGCGCACAAGGGTATCGCTCGAAGAAAAATCTTCCGGATCCAGTCTGACGCCTGGGCAATTCAAAGGTAAGGAATCTGCTGCTAGATGTCTCTATCAGATCAATACATATCATGATCAACTCCTAAATGTTTTACCCATACATGTAACAGAGCTGTTCCCAGTAAATGGCTCCACAGCCCGTGGCTGGCTTGTGTTGTAGTGCTAGCAAATTCAAAGCACTAAACACATACTAAAGTTCTTTAGGAGTCTCCCCTACACATCTCACAGCAATAACCCGTCTCTGTTACTTTCAATATATAAAGCTAATTCTTCAGATCCAACACTAGAGCAGTGTAGAATTTAGTTTTAATGCCCTTTACAGCTTACAATGTACATTGCATCGATTAGTGCCTGAAGAGATTCAGAAGGGAAGTCAATAACCAAATAGAAATTCTGGGGAAGGTGGCTGTCTTTCAGAGACAAACTTCCATTAGTCTATGGCAAGCACCATGAACCATAAACATCAAGTAATTCACATTTAAGGGAGCTGTGCAGCAAGGTTTGCTTTACTGCAGATGCAGATCATACCTTTCTAAGGAACTTGCAGTAAGCTGATCTCAAGCCGAGGTCGGCACAGATATTTTAACAGTGATTAAAGTAACATCAAAAAGAGAGGAGTCTCACTCCTACACCCTTAATTCTGATAACACCCTAATGGTTTTCGAACCGGAGTGAAAGAGGAACATGCTCTTAGATGAGCAAGCTACATTAGATTTAATCACAGAAGCTCAGGGGGATAATGCATTTGCACGTGTGGGCATAAAATCTGCGAAAGCATCGCAACGGCAATTAAGGTAGCCATCCTCAATAAAACAAACTAGAGGAAAACATATATGTATGTATATTTTTTCAAAAACATTTTATTTTTGTAAGACCTGTGCAGACTCCCCACGCTATTTTGATTGCCCTTTTGCAGAGATCTTTCCACTGACAATGTCAGGGTTAATCACAGATGTAACTAATATTTCTATTGATTCATGCTCCGGATAGTTATCGTTTTGGGCCACAAAGAAATGCTGATATGCTTGTGCAGTCGAAAAGACTTGCAGTATCTTAAAGACATAGATAGGAGTAGTATTCATTCTTTTCATTCAGACAATGGTCCCGAGTTCGCCTCAAAGGCTTACAGGGATGCCAAGTCTGCTCTGGGTGTTTATCTGCGATTCATCAACCTATTTCAACTGGTAAGCAATTGGTTAGGTGGACAAGCTTTGTTATGTTCTACAAGTCATGACCACTGGCGTATTGAACGCAGGACTGAGTTGGTTGAAAAATATATAGGATTATGAACAGATTATATGTTCTTCTGAGTATATGCCTGGTGTCAATGTCCCTGGAAGGGGCTAGAAGCAACACTGCTGTCTGACCTAGAAACTCATCAAAAGCTGTTGGCAAAACATTCAGGAAGTTACAACAAAGCTATCCAATTTGACACAGTGTAACTCTGCCAACTGTGAAGATAAAGGTTTCCAAAGCTGATGATGGGTGTCTCATCAAAGTTTGAGAAAAGATTCCAGATGAACTAGTTACTTACCTTTGGTAACGCCTCACCTAGTACAGTCTCTATCTTACTGCATAGTCCTTACCTTTGAATTATCCTCAGTCATCAGAATAGATCTGGAAATTTGTCTGGAGCAGTACCCCTGCATACTGGTAGGTGGCCTTGTTCAACTCCGCGTAGCATCGATGGCGTCTTCCACCCGGAACGGATGTCTGCAGTCCTTATACAGACAACACACTAGTGCACTGACGTCAGTTTCTCTTCATGACTTTCCACGTCTGGAGCGCGTACCCACGAAGAATACGGACAACTGGTGTGGAAAACTAGGGCCCTGAAAGGGAACAATCCCAACCCTATAATCTGTTCACCGAGCAGAGAGGATGAGTGGGTCGGTAAGGAATCTGCTGCTAGATAGAGTCTCTACCAGACATAAGGAGTTGTCGAAGGTACGTATCTTGTTCATCTGACAGAGACTTCTAGCCTCAGATTCCTTACCTTAGAATAGATACACAAGCAATACTTCCTCTGAGGTGGGTCTGCAGAATTAATTCACACTAGAAAGTCCTGCAGAACCGAACCATCAAAATGCCCATACAAACAAACCTGTCTAAGCAGTAGTGCCTGGTGAACGTGTGCAGAGAGGCCCACGTTGCTGCCTGATGGCACCAGAGCCCCGCGTGCTAAAACATGGGTTGCAGCTTTAGCTCTGGTGGAACGAGCACTTAAACCTTCAAGGGGTTGCTTTTTGGCCTTTCAGTAGCAGATTTTGATGCACAGCACAATCCATTGGGAGAGAGTCATTTCTGAAATGCTCTTCCCTTCTAAGCGCCGAACTTCCCAATGAAGAGTGGGTTGTCCACTCGGAATTCTCTTCTGCTGTCAAGGTAGAACAACACCACTATTTTTGGGTTCCATCAAGGGAGTCCCTGCTCTTCTTTAGAGGGAAGCGGTGCAGCATAAAAGGTAGGCAGGGTGATGGATTGGACTACATGAAAGGGAGTGACAACTTTCAAAAGAAAGGAAGCTCCAGTGCTTCAAACCAGCGTGTCACAGAAGATGGTTAGGTACAGAGGCTTAGATGACAAGACCTGGAGTTCACTGCCCCTCCGGGCAGATGTTATTGCCACTAGGAATTCAATCTTGATGGTAGGTAGCCTGAGGGGGAAGTTATGTAGTGGCTCAAAGGGAGGGCACATTAGAAAGGTAATTACAAGGCTTAGGTCCCACTGAGTTATGATAAAGGTCGGAGGTGGAAACACATGTTGGAGACCTTTCAAAAACCTATCTACAACAGGGGATTTGAACACGGATGGCTGACCAGGCAACCAGGGGAAAGCGAGATAGCCCTTTAAGGTGCCCAAAGCAGAGCTCTGCTGGGCAAGAGAGAGAATAAACAGAGGGACCCGAGAAGGGGGAGCAGAAAGACAGTCAAGTTCCTTCTCTGCACACCATGCCACAAACTTGCTCCAGCAGCAGGCATATTCCATCTTGGTGGAGGGATTGCCTGACTACCAAGATAACTTTGCAGAATTTGAGTGAAAGGTCAAAAGCTGTCAAATGTCACCGCTCAATCTCCACACATAAAGACAGAGCGCTGACAGGCTCAGGTTGAGAACCCTGCCCTGCTGCTCTGACAGAAGATCCTCCCGAAGGGGCATACTGATCGGTGAACTGATGGCCATGCTCAACAGCTTGGGATACCAAACTCCATGAGCCCATTCCAGCACCACAAGGATGACTAGGGCCCAGTCGTTCCTGATCTTCTGGAGAAATCTGGGCAGGAGTGGTATGGGCGGAAAAGTGTACAGGAGGCCAGAGCTCCACTCAAGATGAAGTGTCTCGGAGCGAGAGATGCCTTGAAAACTCCACACACACAACTGCAGACATTGTAATTCTTGGCAGTGGAGAGTAGATCTAACAAAGGCTTTCCCCACTGCTGAAAGGGACCTTGCACCACAACAGGATGGAGACGCCATTCATGATCCACTAGGCACCTTCAGCTGAGTGAATCTGCCCATCAGGTGTCGGTGAATGACGTTCCAGCCATGTCCAGAGGCATAGGGCCTCTTGACCGAGCGTCCATGACCCCACTCTGCCCTGTTTGCTACAGTACAACATGGCGGTGGTGCTGTCAGAGAACACCTGCACTAGCGTCCCCTTTATGGAGGGGAGAAATGCTTTTCATTCCAGCTGGATTGCCTGAAGCTCCAGAAGGTTGATACAGAGTTTGGATTCTGCCGGAGAACAGAGACCCCTGATCTCTGCCACTGAATGCTGAAGTGGTACAACTGGGCTGGTCCACATCCATCTGTGGATCCAAGGGGCCTGACTGGTCGCGGGGTCAGACTCACCTGCGGGGAACCAGTAGGGACCCCTCCTGTCCCCATGAGATGGGCCAGCATGCCAGTGTGGACGGGCCACCCAAATCTGCAATGTTGAGGTGGGGTTGCTCTGGCTACCAGATAATTTGGGCGTGATGAGCCGGCACAGGCACAGGCTCGGCCACGGAGCCAGCCCTTGAATGACAATGCTCCCTTGTCTTGTCAGATGACTTCAACGGATGGGGCTAAGTCGAAGACCTCTTCGACTTAATACTTTTCTTTTTCATGTGGGACTTACCTGAACACCCAGAAGGCTTTGATTGGTCGAAGATCGATGGTTCCACGACCAATCACGGGACCTGCCTCTAGGCCGGGATCGAGATCATGGCGGCGTTGTACAGAGGGGCAATTAGCTTGAGAGACTGCTCTCTCATAGCCTTGGGGTGCATGGCATGGCAGTCAATGCAGTTTTTCGCAGCGTTATTGCATTCAAGGAACCAGAGGCAAACAAGATGTGGGTCTGTCACTGACATCTGTCAGTGACAGGCGCCGCAGGGCTTGAAGCTGTCTTTTATAGTGGGCATACCTTCCGCACCAGGAGAAAATCTTTAAAAAAAAACGTCAACAAAATGTCAAAAAAATTTCACTCAAAAAGGTCTGCGGGTAGCTTTTTCCGCATCAGCGCTGACTGGCAAAGTGGAAAGAGAGGAACTGACGTCAGCGCGCTGGGGTGGCCCCTATACAGGCACCACTCATGTCACTTTCGGCACAGACGGTGCTGATGCCACCAAGCAGAGCTGAACGACTCCACCTACCGGCGTACAGGGGAAACTGCTCAAAAATAGTTCCGGATCCAATCTGACGCCTGGGATTTTAATTCTAAGGTAAGGAATCTGTGACTAGAAGTCTCAGTTAGATAAACAAATGTTTGAGACATATTACGAATCCCTCGTTCTAATTTTTGAAGTAAAAGGTACCTGGACTGTAATCCTGCTTTCACTGCCCGATTCAAAGAACAAGGTGTTCATCACATCATGTGCCTGATTGTGTTCAACACACCAAAGTGCCTTCAGATTAGAACTGGTCAGTCTCTCCTTACTCCGGAGGAACTACCACAGGAAGAATACAGTGATACTGGTATACTGAGTCCCATTCCAGGGACTGTAGAGGCTACTGTGTCTCTGACTTTACACTAAGTTTGAGATTCCACAAAAGAACCTGCTGCTGCAATTTCAGCAATTGTACTCTCTCAACCACTGCACTGGCATACCATGAGCCTCAGCATGAGGCAATCTACAAGGTAAAGCAACTGTTTCAAATAGGTTGTACTAACCTGTTGTACGCACTGCAGTTGCCCATCCTGAACCATGCAGAATTTCATGCGTCATCAAAATCACCAGCTACTAATCCACCAGCAGTGCCAAAACCTGCCCTTGCCAAAGTAAGGCCATAAGAGATCTCTTCTTCATTGGATTTTATCAACATACATGATGTGCTTCCTCTGCTGCAGCAACATCAGGTAATTATTGGCTGCTTGTGTTCTGTTCATATCGAGAGCTATGTTATCTAATCCAGCAGTTGATGCATCTGTTGTGCTGTGAAGTTGTTTTCAAAAGCCATCTCCGGCTTTGTTCAGTCACCAAAGCCTAAATAAGGTTTAGGTCTTCAAACTGAAATTAAAAGGGGGTCTCTAGACTGAATGATATTATCTTTATAACAGCATGTGGGTAGTTGTGGCCAGAGATCAGGTAAATACAAAAGAGTATTTCACGAATAAATATGAAAGCAAAACGCGCAATGTAGGGCAGGTACATAAACCCCAGATGTTTGCACTTACGTCATGCCAGTATAGTATGCATCAATACGAAGGAGTGTGGCCATTTAAGTGCTCCAGAATAAGGCAGTTTCATCCTCAGAGGGAAGTAACAACTATTAATATAGACTGTGGATGCCATCCTCTCTGGTCACTCTCTTGCTTGGAACCGCACTTCATTAGACCTTTGATTTGCCTTATTTTAAGCGCCTGGTATTACATTTTCCTTTCAACCATTTTTCTTAATTTTTGCTTTGCATGTTCAATATTTGTTTTAGAGAAGTCTATGTTGTTCCTGCCTCAAGTAGCACTTCCATTCTCCTCACATACTACAAGGCTTACTATTGTGCCTCTGAAATCCACTGGTCCTATGTTCTGTGTATTGATATACATGGATTATTTTTATTGTACATGTTCAGACACATATTGTGGTACTTCAAAGCTTCGTAACTTTGCCATGCAGGATGTATGCTGGAGGGCTTCACATCTGTTTGGTTTGGATTTCTCTCTATCAACTTCTTGGTGAAACGGACCCCTCACCCACTAATCTTAAAACCTTTCACATCTACTAATTTGGTCCATAAAAGGACCTGATCATTCGCTGGACTACTTTTTCTTCCCCTTTTCTATTCAGCCCTCCTCTTACAAGCACTTTGACAGAGGACTTATACACAGATATAATATATTTTGTACCATTTACGTTTGTTGGCCTATTTCGCCTGCAATGTGATGTTACAAGAAGGGGAGCATTAGTGATCATAATGAGCTGCTATTTATTCATGTGATTACTTCAGGAATTCTGAGATATTGAGCAGCCCAGTTACATGGGAAGCCCTGACCTATAAGCATCCCTGGCTCTTATTTCATTTTATTTAGTGTTTTATGGAGCGCGAACGTGACCCGTTAGGGTATCAGAACGCTTTATTGGGCTCTTGGGTATCAATGTCAAACGAGAACCCCTGACACAGAGGTAGCCCAGAGACATGAGCAACCCATTAACTAGAGAAACGATCACGCTTTGTTAAGTAAGCCAGTTTAAATTAGCAGCCCTGACACGTGCTCCCCAGTACATGGTCATCCCTGGCCTACTGAGCTACTAAACAGACCTGCTACATATCAGGAACTTCTAGCATAGGCATCTGGCAGAACACCGACGTATGAGTACCCTGGTATGTGAGCGGACCCGTCATGTGGGAAGCCTTGGCACACTGAAAAGGCATGCATGTCGTACCAGTGACCACATAGGCGGCCCATGTACATGTGGACCCATTGTCCATGGTTAGCCCAAATAAATAAGGAGCTCTGACAAACAGTGCAACCCATTGGCACACTGAAAAACCAAGCACCTGCAGAATCAGCAGCCACACAAGGACACTGGTGAAACTAATTTATTTGCAAAGGCAATCCTGCCGCAGTGAACAACCAAGCATGTGTACACCGCTGGTACATTAGCAGCCTTGGCAGACAAACCACACTGGAGCATTAGCAGATATGATGTACTGCTCCACTGCAACACAAGCTGCTTGATACGCGCACAGTACTGGAAATAGTGCACAAATGGCATGTAAACAAAATTGGCACATAGGCACCCTTTTTACTATCAGCAACGATTTTTATGTGGCATCACCTGGCAGGTATCACACCCTTGAATGTTTACAGACTTTGACACAATGAATAGCCCTAGTGCAGGAGCAGAGGTGGTACAGGAGCAGCCACACTTGTGTTCTGGAGAATGTGCTGCCCTGGCATATGAACAACCCTCGCTTGAGTGTATCCCTGGCATTCGAAACACTATGACAGATGAGTGGTGCTGGCACACACAGTACTTGGCACATGGCCAGGAAGGTGCTCACAATATACTGCCATATTTGACTATCCTGCCACAATCAGTAGCTGTAACTCACAGGAACTGCTGACAAGTGCTTGAAAATTGACAATAGTATCTTCACTAAGCTGTAAGTCACTCAGTCTAAAGCACCAAAAAGAACCTTAAATGATTGATTGCAACACGCATTTTAACGGCCATGCCCTACAATAAAGACCTTGTGCTTGCTGTGAGCAATAAAAAGGCACCACAATCTTCTTACATGACATCCCACATTTAACATAGATGTATTACAGCACACCATTATATTAATTACTGTTTCCACATTGTTTGAAGTATTTATCTGAAATCTCTGGGTACAAAATCCTATCACACAACTTGTGACAGACAACTCTCAAGCGAACAAGGCACCATTCAAAGTGTCTCCTTTAGCTCTTGCTTTTAAGGCACTATAAACTTTCCTGACCATGCCTCTCTAGTTGTATCATATAGTCCACATTTCACATAGGCTTGAATCTAGGATCAATAAACAGTCGTAAACAAAAGAAAGGCGGACTCACCTTAATTCACCCCAAAAGTGAAACTCCTTTAAGCCAAGGACTGTGCACTAGAAACAAAATGGAGGAACACCAGCACATATTTAGAGTTAATTGCATACAAATAAACCACCTTATTCTTCAACAAAACTAACTTTCCTATTTAAAAAGGGGACTGGTCTTAAGAAATAGTAACATGTCAACATTTAGAGAGCTGTTCAACTGCATGAAAGACATTCAAGCTTACTGTATATGGAAACAAAATGGATCCCTCAAAAGCCAAAATGCTGAAAAATTATTATTATTATAAGATATTCACTGCCTGAGACTAACAGCAGGTTTCCTCAGAAATCGACGACCAGTCTTCTGATAATCTTGCCTGCCTCTTTCCCTTCATATCATTGCCGATAGAGGACATTAAAAAGCCTGAGAGGAAACAATAATTTTCTAAACTGTAAAACTTCATCCACATAACTATCATAGATGGATGTCTGCTAGTACTTGATACCAGCATCGCCAAAACTGCTGTGTCTCCGTATTGTGTCCCTAATTACTGGATGCACTTCATTTCAACATGCCTTCATCACCCCATATCTTAAAATACCATCCCATAGTCCACTAAACATTAGACACTATCTCCATTATCGCAAGATGTCAACCACTATCACACAGGCACAGGGTCTCTACTTGACTGCCAACCTCATTGAAAAATTGGCAGCAGTGCATCTACTAGCCCAAGACGAAGATGACATCTTTGACCTTTTCCAATTCAGCCTCCAACCATGCCATGCTATAATTCTGATAGCAGTTTGAAGAGACAGCCTGGCAATGGACATACCTTCTTGTCTTCTATTTTACACGAATAAGTGTATCTCTAAATAGTCATAATCTTTTATTTACTGATACTACATCTGTAGCCAAAATCTTTGCAACGTCTTTTAGTTGAGTCATCCACTGTGACGATAGGATTCTTTGAGAAAGTGTCTAAGACTTTCCCTCAGTGCTCAAAGCCAATATTCCAGTGACATCTCCTCAGTCTGCTTTACCCCTTACTTCTCAAAATACAGCTACAACTCCTTTTTAGGTCTCGCGCTTAGCGATGCAGTGTGCAGCACTGCTCGCGCAGCGAGAGTCCTTTTGTACCAGGTTCCAAAACGGAGCCTAGAATCGCACACGCTCGTGCGTGTGCTTTTCCTTTTCTGGCACGTTATTGGGCTTTGCATGCAAGTATTTTTCCAAGACAGCATGCAATAGGCCAAAGGCGGGCGCATTGCTCCGCCCATGGCCGATTGGTGTCTGATACGCGCCATGTGGTTTCAATTATCGTGCCCAAACGCGGGCGCGATAATTGACACGACATGTTTCGCTGTGGCGCGCGCACCACTCGTGGGCATGTTTGTTTTTAGGTCTCGTTTTTCCTGTTACTTGTTATTTTTGCACACGTGTTGGAGTAAGCTTAATTCCATCTATATTTGGAACAAGAACCGCATTGTTTGGTATTGCTATGCTTTAAGAAAACTATCTGAATTAGGAAACCAGACCCACAGAGTTCTGCACAATTGTAAATTAACTACTTTGAAGAACGTCCCTGCTCTCGCCACAGACCTTCCTCTGCCGTATGTCAATGGCGAGGCCCTCTGAGAGACACCGTCCTGTCTCAACTAGGAGTGTGCCCATTTATGTACGCTATGACATCAATCGTGCATGTTTTAAAGGGCACATAAAAGGTAAGACCCTTCTACCCATCTCCTTGTAAGCGGTCTGCCTCGTGCAACAAGAGGTCTTCACTCATTCGCATGCTTAGCTGAGGTCTGCTGTCATGTCCCAGGTACGTACGGCTCAGGTCCACGGTCATGCCAATGTACCATGAGGTGGGCACAGCTCCTGTACCCTAAGGTCTGAAGGCACAACTGCTGTACCCGAGATCTGCAGGCATGCCACAGGTACTCTACCGTCCGCTATCACTCCTAATGCCCACTCCGATTCACCATAGGCAGGCCTGTGACGCATTACACATTGAATATCACAAAGAATGGAGCTTGTCAGGCAGCTGCGCATGTTCATATCTCTGGCCAGTGCCAGAGGCTCCGCACAAGCTGCCGTGTCCGTAAGATGGTATCCGTATTATCGTGGAGGGTTGTTGTGGCAATTTTAAAGGTTAAAGAGAGCCTTATTTTACTTCTAGGGGGATTATACGAGAGCTGAACACTTCACAAAATACGCGACCCTGTGATACGTGTATAACAAGTTTTCTGCGGTCTTATGATATAATATATATATATATATGTGTGTGTGTGTGTGTACACAATAGCATTTTAAATCTTATGGTTTCATCTATTTTCATTATGTTTGCAATCCGTCATTTATCTGTGAAGGTTCTCGGCAACATTCTATATAAAACTTCATGGCAGAAAAAAGTGACGGGCGAGAGACTTGCAGCGCCATCTGGTGGCTACCTGCGTCAAGCCATGTGCAAACACTAAATATCTGTTAACACGAGCTGGCAACTTAATACACCTTAATACGGATTTACGATAAATGACAACCTATTTAAGTTGATCATATGGCACAAACTGCGTAGATGTATTTGTTTTCCCTTTAAACACTAGACCGCAGTGCAGCAGAGCTAAATTAGTGCATGCTTTGCAAAGTGTAGTCTGTGCACGTGGCCAGAGGCGCAACTAGAGCCAAATTTCGGGGGGGGGGGGGGCTGAGCAAAAATTTCGGGGGGGGCTGAACTTTAAGCAATTGGCAGAGTGGAGCTGCAGGGGCTCTTAGAAGGGGTGAAACAACAGCGAGGCCTCATTAACATGCAAATGGTCGTTTAAAGACCTGTGAAGTGCTCGGGTGTGGCTGCTTTTTTGCCCGGGAAGGTGTCTCATCCCGGGCTGCCACACACGACGGGGGGGGCTGAAGCCCGGTGAGTCCAATGGGTGTTGCGCGCCTGCACGTGGCTAAGGCTGGAGGGTCCTTGTGCTCCATCCTGCAAGAAATCCCTATGCACTTATGGAAAGGCTGGCCGAGCCTCGTTTTATGACGGGGTCTCTCTCTGACTGAGAAGCAGTGCCTGCGTGGGGGCACTTAGACGTCGACACTTTCTGTATCTAAAGCAAAAGGTTCCCCACGCTTAGATGCCACACTCCAGACGGCTGAGAGTGATAGATGGCCCTTACACCATCGTAAACCAAGGCAGCAGGAGTCACTAACAGGGTTGTCCCCCATTGCTGATCTTAGAGTCAGTTCAACTAGCGCCCCCTGTCAAACACCACTAGGAAAACACGCCTATCCTGGGATATATTTCTTCTAGTTTGACACCGTTGGTGTATACTGGATCCAGCTGTGACATATAGAACGGTGGGTATAATATATGACTAACAGAAACAGTAAAAAGAAACTTAAAATAAGGATTTACAATCAAGCAGGTAGTGAAAGATCTCACAACTCAATTCCAAAGGGCATCTGGATTTAACTGGAATCCTCTTCCTAGTAGTACAGCAGTTATTGAAAACACCAAATGAAGGCTACTGGAATTATGTGGCAGGTGAGGACCTAATTATGTGCCAGTGTTCACGAAAATTACGCAGCAAGAAAAGGCAAATTATGTGGCATTATGAGGCACATTTTCTAATAGTATTTCTTCATTATTTAGCATTTTTTGCACCTTAACGAGGTCCAGGCCAATGTTTCACCTCAATAGTACCAATTTAACATCCAAACACAAAGGTAATTAACTGAAAGATGACCAGTCAGTCACTGGGCGGCAACAACTATTGCTGTGTTTTTAGTAACGTTTGATCTGTTTAAAATAGAAACACATTTTTTTGGCTAAAATCTGCAGAATATGCAGCGGTTACTGGATTATGCGGCAAATGCGGTAAATCTATAATTATGGGGAAACACATCTGCTGTAGTATTACATAATTTAGGGGCATATTATCAAGGCCGGCGTTAAAATTATCACCGCTTTAACGGCAGGAAACTGCCGCTAAAATCGGCGATAATGGGCTTGATAATATGCCGCAGAGAATTCCAATAGAAGCCCATGTTCTGGTGCGAACATGAGCTTCTATTGGAATTCTCTGCGGCATATTATCAAGCCCATTATCGCCGCTTTAGCGGCAGTTTACTGCCGCTAAAGCGGCGATAATTTTAACGCCGGCCTTGATAATATGCCCCTTAGTGATCCTGACCATATGGCAGTCGCTGGGGGGTATATAACTATCAGCAGGACTTTCTACCAACATACCTCACTTAACGTCCTGCAACTAAAGGCCCATACAAAAAAATCGATATTGGTTTCTCATTCTGAACACCTTTACTGGAGGCAGACTTACACACCCAAAACCCCTTGCTGAACCTCCACGCCATCACTCTATGCCAAGGCTCTCATCTCAGAATTTTAGGCCAATAATATAAACGATTTGCATAACCCAGCTGCAAATGGATTATGTCACACTGCTAACCCTTGCAACCCAAACAATGAAACGCGCATAATTAACACAATTTAATTTGCATTCTAAGGATTTTGACTGACAATTGTTTTGTTACTTTCACCTTCCATTAATAATTACAGATCCATTTCAGATCTTGTTTGGCGGTGTAGTTCTGGACACCATTGTGACGGTGGTGTTGTAGTCACCTGAATGTATCAGGTTTAGAAATTTACAACTGTCGATGCTATAATATTATTGATGAATATCGAACGTAAATAAAAACAAACACAAACTGTTATTTACTTTATATCCAGCACCTCAGAATTTCCAATTTTATTTTCTTCCGACTCTGCATTGCTCCAGAATAGAGCCAGATATCTGTGATTACCATTGTATTTTACCAATTACAGTGCAATCCACTTGAAAACATCTGCATAAGTGTGAAATGTAATATTTGCAGACTATGGGTGCGGATCAAATGCACAGCATGCTTATAAGCAGACAACAACGCACACAACTGCAAGGAACTCTTCAACATCGTGAAAGAGCTCTCCAACCCCAACGCCGGAAACAACGACATCACCCCGTCGCAAGACCTCTGCAACTCCCTCGCCTCCTACTTCCACAACAAGATCGCTGACATACACAACAGCTTCAGCCCACAAACAACGCTCCCAACGACCGCACCAAGGCCCTCCACCACCACCCTCAGCGCCTGGACCCAGATCAACACAGAAGACACCATCTGCACAATGAACTCTATCCACTCCGGATCTCCGACCGACCCCTGCCCCCACCACGTCTTCAACAAGGCCGACGCTGTCATCGCACCCCACCTGCGGGACATCATCAACACCTCCTTCGACACCGCCACCTTCCCTGAGAGCTGGAAGCACGCCGAACTCAGCGCTCTACTAAAGAAACCAACAGCGGACCCCACCGAACTCAAGAATTACCGCCCCATCTCGCTCCTCCCGTTCCCAGCCAAAGTCAACGAGAAGACCGTCAACAAGCAGCTGGCCGCCTTCCTCGAGACGAATGGATCCCTCGACCCCTCACAGTCTGGCTTCCGAGCCAACCACAGCACCGAGGCCGCCCTCATCGCTGCCACCGATGACATCCGAGCCCTGCTGGACAACGGTGAGACAGCGGCCCTCATCCTCCTAGACCTCTCCGCGGCGTTCGACACTGTTTGCCACCGCACCCTAGTGCAGCGCCTCAGCAACATCGGAATGCAGGAGAAGGCACTGGAGTGGATCATCTCCTTCCTCGCTGGAAGGACACAGAGAGTCCGCCTACCTCCGTTCAGATCTGCAGCCACGGAAGTCATCTGCGGCGTTCCTCAGGGCTCCTCGCTCAGCTCCACCCTCTTCAACGTCTACATGAGCCCCCTTGCGGCCATCGCACGCCAACACAACCTCAACATCATCTCCTACGCGGACGACACCCAGCTGATCCTCTCCCTGACCAACGACCCCGCCGCCGCCAGAGCCAACCTTCACGATGGGATGAAAGACGTAGCCGAGTGGATGACGACCAGCCGCCTGAAACTGAACTCCGACAAGATGGAAGTCCTCATCCTGGGCTCCTCGCCCTCCGCCTGGGACGACTCCTGGTGGCCCCCCGCCCTGGGCACCGCACCCAAACCGACAGACCACGCACGCAACCTGGGCTTCATCCTGGACACCTCCCTCTCCATGACCAGACAAGTCAACGCCGTCTCCTCGTCTTGCTTCAACATCCTGCGCATGCTACGTAAGATCTTCCGGTGGATCCCCACCGAGACCAGGAAGACTGTCACCCAGGCCCTCGTCACCAGCCGACTGGACTACGGCAACGCCCTCTACGCTGGTACCACCGCCAAGCTCCAGAAGAGACTCCAGCGGATCCAGAACGCCTCAGCCAGACTCATCCTCGACATCCCCCGACGCAGCCACATCTCCGGACACCTGAGAGACCTGCACTGGCTCCCCATCAACAAGAGAATCACCTTCCGTCTCCTCACCCACGCACACAAAGCCCTACACGATCAAGGCCCGAGCTACCTCAACAACCGCCTCAACTTCTACGCTCCCAAACGCCATCTCCGATCAACCAGTCACGCCCTCGCCGTCGTCCCCCGCATCCGAAGAGCGACAACAGGAGGAAGGTCCTTCTCCTACCTGGCCGCCAAGACCTGGAACTCCCTCCCGACCGACCTGCGCCTGACCCAAGACCACCTCTCCTTCAGGAAGAAGCTCAAGAACTGGCTGTTCGAGGAGTAGCGGCACCCTCCCCCCAAGCGCCTTGAGACCCTCCAGGTGAGTAGTGCGCTCTATAAATGTCTTTGATTGATTGATTGATTGACAGGTTCCATAGTAATTGATCCTATTGAAAGCTTAGCATGTGAGCATCTGTACGTATGATACAGATCTTGTAGCATTGAGGGCCTATCAGCCACTAGACCCACCCCATGACCCTTCCCTTCATAGGTTGTGCTTTGTAGGCAGGACGCCATTTTGTTTACTCTAACCACACAGCCACCCACTGTATGTACACTACCTTAAAGGTGTGTTTATAAAGGTGCTTCTGCCCTCCATCTTCCACAGGGAAGCGTTTGAAATAGCAGTAGTTATTTTTTATACAATTCTGGATTCAGTTGTGCTCATAACCAACCAATCCATATAACAACAAGCATTTGCAATGCAATAGGTCTCGCATTATTAAAGTTTGAGCTATTGGCATTGTTAAATAATGCAACACCAATAGCTCAAAGTTTAATAATGCGAGACCTATTGCATTGCAAATGCTTGTTTGAACTAGCAGCAGTACGTAAACCAATGTATTTTTTGCTAAAGCACACATGGATGATAAGTGACCATGATATCAACTAAAGCAAGACTGAGGTATACTAACAATGTAGTACGTGCAGCAATGGACTAATACTGTGCTCAACTTCAACGGTCCTATCTGAGGATTTTATGTGCTGAAACTATTATTAGAATGAATTCTCGATTTGGAACACTCAGCTGCTAGTGAGCGTTCAGATCCAAAAGTATAATACATTTATTTTAAGAAGCACACAATTATAATAAATCAATCTTTAGCTTAATGTAACAGTCAATGGGGCATAAAAAAAGTAATTCCAAGACACTTCATTTGGTTCGATTTACTTTTTATTGTTCCCATAACATTCTAAACAGACTACAAGCTTTCTGTCCAATGAAGGCTTTATCATGGAGTGGCGATACTGCTGTATGCTCTGTAGTCGCTTCAATTGTTAAGAAGCATTTGCAATGCAACTGTCTCACCTTTAGGATCTTAAAGGTATTTAGCCCTGCAGCACATTATCCTGGGTGTTATATTGACTCTTCTAATTTAGCCTTACACAACTGCTATAACCAGGTGAAAAGAGCATTTGTTCTCAGTGGGGCACCATGGAAAGGGGTTAAGGTAACTGTTAGTCCCAAACAATAAAGTTTTACAAAAACCAATATGCATTCACAAAGCTAATGACAAAGTCACAAGGCTGGCAGCATAAGTCGGACCAGCTAGCTTTGCAAATGCTTGTGTTGCTTTGTCAGGGACGTGGAGCAGCAGAGGAATGTGGCGGTAAAGAACAGTGTGGTATGAAAGAAACTGATCATGAGCAATAGCTAGACCAGGGGTCGCCAACCGGTCGATCGCGAGCTACCGGTAGCTCGCAGGTGCCCTCTCAGTAGCTCGCGATCTGACTTCCACTTTAGTAGCCTATCATTGTCGTTTTGTTTATTTTTTAGGTCTTTTGTAGACGCTTCTCTCCCGCCGTAGGAAGCACCTTCTATTTGAGCCAATCTGGGGCGGGGTGAAGTGGTGACGTCAGCCAGCGCATGGGCAGTGTTTGCTGCCCTCGGAGAACCATCATGCGCGCCTTTTGCTGCATGTCTCCCTTCTATGATCCTGTGCCCTTTTGCGGACTGAGCGGCAGCCTTGAAGGCATAATTGGATCTCCATGCTGAAATACACCACCTTAAGCAGAACAAGACAGACAGCAGGTATGTGGGCAAGAGGCGCTTTATTTTTTTTTCAATAGATGCCTGTGCATACCGTTATTCAAGGCATCTAAAATAAATAAAATATGAGCAGTACTTCGAACAAGTAAATGTGGACAGAATTCCTTCCAATGGCTTTGGCTGTTGAAATTATGTAGCTCTTGTTGAGGTAAATTGTTCATTTTTAGCTCTGCTTTGCCGCCTTATTCTTAGGGTGATAAGACTGAGCATACTATCTCCCCATGCGACTTTCCACAAGGAGAAACGGAAAATCCAGATTCCTCTCAGGCTCGAGATCGCGGGGTGCCTTTATGCAGTCTGTCCTACTCCTGAGTCCTGACACGAGACGGGGCTTATCTGAAAGTGTCTTGTCAGCATCTTTCATTTTGCCGGGCGTGGGATCCGTTCGCTATATTTTATTTATTATACCCTTTGTTATTGTTTATTAATTTCCCAAGCCGAAAGCTCAGATCTGCTGCTTCGTGGCTCTTTGCTACTAGATAAAGAAAACTTTCCTTATGAAACCAATCCGAGCACGAGGGAAAGGCCAGCTTGCTGTGATTCCTGAACAGCAGCTGAGGAGCAAACAGCGAGTCCGCGGCTGTCTTCACGGCGTTCCTACCTTGGGATGCAATTTGTGGGGTCTGTGAGCTGAGGGGAGAAGAGAGCCCCAGTCGTTGGCAGTTCTGCCTCCCCTGGCTTTCATTGGGCAGGCAGCGCCTCTCTGCTGGGATGCAGCAGCCTCTGGGTCTGGCTGGGCTCACTCCTCCCTCCCACCTCCTTCCTCGGCCAAAAGGGAGAGCGAACCTGTCAGTGAGCACAGGGAGAGAGGGGCTGGGGCAGGAGATGTCACCACCAGTGAGAGACCACATCACCACCTGCTGCTGTGCACAAGGCATAGAAAAGCGGCAGAAGCAGATGAGGGGAACCAGGGCTTGTCAATTTTACAGCATTAACACATGGCTGCGGGGTTCTAGTGCTCAAAGATTCCCTCCGCAACTTTAGGTTCTTGCCGCTGGCATGGCGTGCTAGAAATAATTCATTTTCAGAATCCGAGCATGGAAACTGATGATTTGTTGGGTCATTCAGAAACATTTCTACCCACACTGTGCACCGTGTGCATGGCGCCCATTGATACAGATGAAATATGTACAGTGCACTGTGTAGCATTCAGATCACTTTCCGATCTATGCTGGGTCGCGCTGGTACATTCTTAGAGTAACTATGCATGTTACATATTGCTATCATCATCTCTTGTGTGCATGTTCCTACCCAACCTTCCCCAGCATATCCTGGTTCCTGTAATCCAGTCCTGACCGGGCCCCTCAGACCCCGCCGTTCTGTTCTGTTGTGTGTCCTGCGCTGTTATTTCGAGGGCCTCCTGCTATTCTAAAAATCCTGTTTGTAAAACACAAAACCGAATCTTCCACCTCGCCTCCAGCTTATCAAATTCACATAAAGTACATTTAAATCTAGTTTTTGCATCACTCACCCATGCATGGTTTACGTAGGCTCCCAGGTGTAAATTGCTTCTGTCTTAACATATGCCTGGATTGGAATATACATTTTATGTGAATCTGGCACTTAAGGTCACCTGAAGCAGTGTGTATTTCTTTGAATCTTGTATCAAACCTTCTAAGGTAGTTATAAACGTATTTTGGTGCCATGCCCATTCAGTCTTTGGCCTTTCTGCTAAGGTAGCTTTCATTTACAGAGGCAAACACTTGCCTATTGGTTACTGGAAACCCTAGATACCAATTCATTTCACACAGGTTTTCCAAACGTTTAGAGAAGAGAATAAATAAACGTAGACTTTTTTTTTCATCATTCAAACTCTTTATATCCCTGTCCTGCACTATTGCTCCACCCAGTCCCTATGTTCTGTTTTTCTATTAACTTATAAGTATCACAATGGGTCTTTGGCACATTATTACACTCTGTTCCCGAATGGTTATGGAGCAGTTTATTATCAGATGATGTGGAGTGGATTGCGGATTTCCTGCATCCCAAGTTCATAGTTATATTTTAGTGACCATTTTATTGCTCAAGAACCAACTTTTATAATCAAGCTGGTGAGTTGGTTGAAAACATTTTACCAAATGAAATTTAAATATGATTTAAAGTAAAATTTGATTCTGCGCCCAGGACCAGACATCCTTAAGCAATATAATATATTTATTTGCAGCAATGTACACTGTTTCTGTCCATTTATTATTTGATGGGCGGAAAGTGGAGCTATGAGAGTTCAAGACAAATGCACCTCGTTTCGAATAGGAAGCATTTCATACAGCTGTATGTTCAGGACTCTGGTGAGTGTCCTGTGATCCACTGACCATGATTTGAAGATTAAGAGGCATTTTTAGAAGTAATAGCTTTTAATCATGAAATAATCATGGACTCCCACCATCCTTGATGACAATTCTATGATAATGAACTTAGTGGCAAGTCATGTGAACCATACATGTGGAATAGGTTATTATTACATGGAATACATTTATGGTCTGTTAGGAGAGAATTTGTACAGTGCAAACCATGAACTCATGCATTTCAAGGTCTAGTCATGTGATAAAGTAGAAAAAGTAGGTATGATGTAATAAAATATTTGTATTGCAGCATTTGTTACTTTATACTGCTTACTACCCTGCAAGCCAATCCATGTGTAGGGTTTGTGGAGGGAAAGGTGTTGTCTTTATTTTGTGAGCCTATGTGGGAAGTGTTCCATGTTGTGCATGATGACCACCGAGGTTCGAATACCGAGTTATGGAATGTACTAGTTTGGTGGATGAAAAGATGTGAGAGACAGATGTGCAGGTTATGGTTTTTAGTATGATTGCAGCTTTGAACAGCACTGCACGTCCATATGGTTTCTTATGGTTGTAGTCTTCTTAGCTGGTTATGGCAGAGGTCAGGAGTATGCAGTTTGTTGAAGAGGAAAGCCAGGACTTATACCGGGCTCTCTGGTTTCATATTGTGCATTACAGACACTAAATGGGTATCTGTTTATCCCTCGTCAATGAAGCTGCGCGTGAAGAGACTTTGGGAACGATTCACAAGTTGCTTGGCCTTTAGTAGCTCACAATCATTTTCACGGATCAGAAGTAGCTCTCACTGCAGAAAAGGTTGGAGACCCCTGAGCTAGACTCAAACAGAAGCGTGTTCTGTACTTGAGAAAGACACAAGCCGAACTTGAAATATGATCTGTGAAACAAATATGATCTACAAAGCTTGTTATGGTTTGAGATCGGGCTAACCTTCGCTGGAATGTCAAGGTTGAACAAGCACTGGCAACGACATTAGGTCTGGCTTTAACACCTCCGTTTGTATATATTTAAGTCATCTATATGCATGAGCGGCTTGAACTCCAAGCCATATGAGAAATTGCGCAGTTTAAACAATGTTCTAACCTGTAAACGCTCTTACGTTTTGCACAGTGGGGTCATGGAACCCATTCTACAAACCTCAGAATTAAAACTTGCACTGGTAGCTCTGTACATTACAGCACCCCAAGCATTTTGAAATCTAAGCAGCTTGTTCTGAGTGACGCGGTAATTGCGAGCTTATACAGCTAAATATTGCACGTGGAGGTCTTTGCTAAGAGTGTTATTAAGTCACAGAATAAGTGCTAACTCAAATATGTGCGTAAATCTTCTACCATCAATTCTGTGTTGGGTGACACCACAGAGGAATAATGTGCGATGAACACAGTATGCATGCTGTTCCATGTTACACCAATGCGTCAGTGGGGTAACAAAATCTTAGCCTCCACCCCTCCCCCCATGGATTGTAAGGGGGCCCTCCACAATAATCTGGCCTTGCGCTGTTTTCAAAGACCTTGCCCTTGCAAGGAAGCCAACGTGTTCTGTAGGCAGGAAGACATCACCACGTATGAAAAAACATTTCAGATGTTGTTGATTCACAAAATTAGGGTTCCAGAAGTAAAAATGATTGGTGATATGGAGAGATCCCAGGGCACAGACATAGCATCATAACCATATCAAAGATAACAGTGAACAAAAATGCTGCAGATGTGCTATTGAAAAGTAAATTTGCAGCGCACCAATGGATGTTGTTACTGGTATGTCCGTCTGCACCCGTCCGCGACCGGATCGCGACCAGCGCCAGGACCCCTGGCCCACGAAGACCCCGACCAACCCGCCTGACGTACTCCGCCGCCACCCTCATCGCCCTCAACACCGGCCGACTCCCAGGATGCCACCAAGCCACACCACGACGCACCCACGGACCCTTCAGCTGCCACGCCTGCAAATTCTCCTGCATCCGGACCTGCCTCGCACCAGCACCCGCCAAGTCGAACACCAGCAGCACCCACCTCAAGTGCATCCTGCTCAACACCCGCTCCGTCCACAGACACGCCATCGAACTCTGGAACCTCCTAGACGCCACAGCCCCTGACGTTGCCTTCCTCACAGAGACCTGGATGAACGCCTCTTCAGCTCCCGACATCGCCATCGCTATCCCAGAGGGCTACAAGATCGTCCGGAGGGACCGCACCGCCAACCAGACGGGAGGAGGCATCGCCATCGTCCACAGGAACACCATCCGTCTCACGACCAGCACCGACAACACCCTGACCACCGCCGAACACCTGCATTTCCAGATCCACACCGACCCGAACACCACCCTCAGAGGCACCCTGATCTACCGACCTCCGGGACCACGCACCCAATTCAGCGAGGACATCGCCGACTTCGTCAGCCCACATGCCCTCCCCTCCGCTGACTACATCCTCCTGGGGGACCTCAACTTCCACCTGGAGAACAACAACGACCGCAACACCAGCACCCTGCTCGACAACCTCGCCAATCTTGGACTCAAGCAGCTGGTGTCCACCCCCACCCACCTCGCCGGACACACACTCGACGCAGTCTTCTCTTCCTGCACAGACATCGACTTCAGCCACGCCACAGAGCTTCAATGGACGGACCACAGCTGCGTCCACTTCACCTTCAAGAGAACAACGACCCACCACCACCAGCAACAGGCCGCCCGCAGAAGCTGGAACAAGATCACAGCAGACCAGCTCGCCACCTCCCTGAGCCAGCACCCTCCTGCCAGCTCAGCAAACCCCAGCCAGGCCGCCGACAACCTCACGAAGTGGATCAGCATCTGCGCGGACGAACTCGCCATCTGAGGACCCCGCCCAGCAGACCCGGCAGCAAGAAAGCCCCGTGGTTCACCGACGAACTCAAGAGCTCCAAGAAGAACTGCCGAGCCCTCGAGAAAGTCTGGAGAAGGGAACCTACACCGGACAACAGGACCACCTTCAAGCTGGCCACCCGGAAGCACCACCAGCTGATCCGCGCCGCCAAGAAAACTGCATTCAAGGACCGGCTGGACAACAACGCACACAACTGCAAGGAACTCTTCAACATCGTGAAAGAGCTATCCAACCCCAGCGCAGGAAACAACGACATCACCCCATCGCAAGACCTCTGCAACTCCCTCGCTTCATACTTCCACAACAAGATCGCGGACATACACAACAGCTTCAACAACCAACCAACGCACACCAAGACCGAACAACCACCCCCCACCACCACCCTCCACGCCTGGACCCCGATCAGCACCGAAGACACCATCCGCACGATGAACTCCATCCACTCCGGATCACCGACCGACCCCTGCCCTCACCACGTCTTCAACAAGGCCGACGCTGTCATCGCACCCCACCTGCGAGACATCATCAACACATCCTTCGACACCGCCACCTTCCCTGAGAGCTGGAAGCACGCCGAACTCAGCGCTCTACTCAAGAAACCCACTGCGGACCCTACCGAACTCAAGAATTACCGCCCCATCTCGCTCCTCCCATTTCCTGCCAAAGTCATCGAGAAGACCGTCAACAAGCAGATGGCCGCCTTCCTCGAGACGAATGGATCCCTCGACCCCTCACAGTCCGGCTTCCGAGCCAATCACAGCAC
The DNA here is from genome assembly GCF_964204655.1 of Triturus cristatus. Lineage (NCBI taxonomy): Eukaryota > Metazoa > Chordata > Amphibia > Caudata > Salamandridae > Triturus > Triturus cristatus. The sequence goes on from NC_140580.1 coordinate 995,751,396, forward strand.
CGAGACCGCCCTCATCGCCGCCACCGATGACATCCGAGCCCTGATGGACAACGGAGAAACAGCGGCCCTCATCCTCCTAGACCTCTCCGTGGCATTCGACACTGTCTGCCACCGCACCCTAGTACAGCGCCTCAGCAACGTCGGTATCCTGGACAAGGCGCTGGAATGGATCATCTCCTTCCTCGACGGAAGAACACAGAGAGTCCGCCTACCACCGTACAAGTCAAAGGCCACCGAAGTCATCTGCGGCGTCCCTCAAGGATCCTCACTGAGCCCCACCCTCTTCAACGTCTACATGAGCCCCCTCGCGGCCATCGCACGCCAACACAACCTCAACATATTCTCCTACGCCGACGACACCCAGCTGATCCTCTCCCTGACCAACGACCCCGCCGCCGCCAGAGCTAACCTGCACAAAGGGATGAAAGAGGTAGCCGAGTGGATGACGACCAGCCGCCTGAAACTGAACTCGGACAAGACGGAGGTCCTCATCCTGGGCTCTTCACCCTCCGCCTGGGACGACTCCTGGTGGCCTCCCGCCCTGGGCACCGCACCCAAACCGACAGACCATGCACGCAACCTGGGCTTCATCTTGGACTCCTCCCTCTCCATGACCAGGCAAGTCAACAACGTCTCCTCGGCGTGCTTCAACATCCTACGCATGCTACGGAAGATCTTCTGGTGGATCCCCACCGAGACCAGGAAGACCGTCACCCAGGCCCTCGTCACTAGCCGACTGGACTACGGCAACGCCCTCTACGCCGGTACCACCGCCAAGCTCCAGAAGAGACTCCAGCGGATCCAGAACGCCTCAGCCAGACTCATCCTCGACATCCCACGAACCAGCCACATCTCCGGACATCTGAGAGACCTTCACTGGCTCCCCGTCAACAAAAGAATCACCTTCCGCCTCCTCACCCACGCACACAAAGCCCTACACGACCAAGGCCCGAGCTACCTCAACAGCCGAATCAACTTCTACGCTCCCAAACGCCATCTCCGATCAGCCAACCACGCCCTCGCCGCCGTCCCCCGCATCCGAAGAGCGACTACAGGAGGAAGATCCTTCTCCTACCTGGCCGCCAAGACCTGGAACTCCCTCCCGTCCGACCTGCGCCTGACCCAAGACCACTTCTCCTTCAGGAAGAAGCTGAAGACCTGGCTGTTCGAACAGTAACGGCACCCCCCTTCCCCCAGCGCCTTGAGACCCTACGGGTAAGTAGTGCGCTCTATAAATGTCTTTGATTGATTGTATTTTATCTTTCATATTTCTCATATCCATCATATTCCTAGTCTATGTTTCAAGCAATCAATCAACTTTACTCAGAGGCATAATATGCGAGACAGGGAAGAAAATAGTGTTAGGAGTAAAGGGGCCAATAGCCGTGGAAGGATACAAATTATGACTGTGGAGGGACTAACAAGCCTCAAACCAATTGGAAGGCAGCATTTCAGACAAAAGCCAATGGGCAGAGAGTGGGCGGAGCTTCCACACTACAGTGTATACGTGCTGCATCGCTAGGCGAGACCTAAAAAGAAGGTCTACCCGGTCTAGAAACAATTCTAGCCATCACAAATATGTACACACACAGTAGACAAAAAACAAAAATAAAGTAAATCTTGGCCTCTCCTGACCACATCTTTCAGAAAAACTGTTAATAGGTGGTTTTATTTTTCTTTCATAGAGATTTATAATCTACCAAAAGGTAATCACTGGGGACAACTTTCAACTGGTGCATTTCCCTATCAACAACAATTATTTTGAAATATTCATCTTGGGGTTTGCTTCCCAAAAAGAGAACTGGTTGATGCGTTTTGGCCTTAGGTGTATTCAAGGCCTCATCAGGATCAGTGGAACTGGGTGACCAATACATTTTATAATTAAGAGAGATATACATATGTATATATAAATCATCTAATGAATGCAAAAACACATAAGGACAAAGTCCAGTATAACAGAAAGAAGACATAGCTCTGGATGCATGCACTGGTGCCAGGCAGAAAATACACAAATATTTTACTTAAACTTTCAAGTGATGGAACATATAGAGTGCCCAGGTGGCAAAAACCAGAATTAAACATAATGATAACGATTCCATCAATAAAAGTGCAAATGTACACCATGTGTTTAGACCATGAACGGATCGCAAGCTTACGAGTGCAAAAAGACAACTTCCATCATGGACAGACTCATTTATATTGTGCTCGCCCATCTGCATAGCCCTAAGACAATGAATGCTGCAAAGTTTTTAATGTGCATTGCATGGAGCATAACTCAATGCTCTGTTGAAAGGCTTACGTGCAAAATAGTGAATCCGATATTTCCTGACAAAGTAAATTGATGACCAGAAAGACAGGCAAAGTGGGAAAACCTCACTTTCCTATATAGCTTGTAGTCTGTAATGACACAATAACCCAAAATGCTTCCAGTGTTACATGGATCTTACACGCCTGAATTTAAAACTCAACCTCCGGTGCTGGTATCTGTTGGCATTATAGGAAAACATTAGCAAGCAGTCATATGGTTTATTTGGAAACCAGTACTCTGTGCACACAACATACTCTAAGTACTGTTGCGTCCCGCCTTTGGAGTAAGGTAAGCCGCATAGTATTGTGCGCCCAACCGGCACTGGCCCCCGAACACACTCACGCCCACACACTGTTCCTACCTGGGCAGAAAGACCACTAGCTGTCTCCTCCCGTTTATTATAACCTCGGGCCATGCCTGGCCGGAGAATGAGGTGGTAGTACATCCAGGGTGCCGGAGAACGAAAACAACAGGACTGCTAACCTGCTACATCCCATCCCAACTCAGTTTTGCAAACAAATCATTTTATGCGACATGAGAAATCTTTGAGTCGCAGGCTGGGTCAGAGACTGTATCGGGGATGTTGATCATGACAGGGCGGCTCATGGATGGCTGGTCCTGATGGTGTGCTGTTTGATGGACTTTCTTCTCTTGTTGGTAAAGGATTGCTGCCAGACTCCTCGTCAGCACCATTGGTTTCTTCCACATCAGGGCAGTCTCCTTCCTCCTGTCCCTTGCCCGCTGATGCTGGGTATCGAGGAGTGGCTTTGATTTTCTTAAACCATGAAATATTTCGGGGTCACTGTTTCCTGTCCTTTCTTGGCAGTTACCCTAAGTCCGTTGATCCTCACTACCTTCCACGCCCCAGTTTCATGCGGTGTTCTGCACGTCCGCCCTGGTTTTAAGTCTTTGATAACCACATGGTATCCCAGTCTGAGATCAAGGGGTCTCAATCTCAGCCCGCTCTTGTGACTGGCTGCAGCATTTCGCCTCTCCCTTCGTGCCTGGGTTTCTTGGGCATTATAGGAAGGGGGTCTCCTCCAGGTTATTTTTAGCCTCAGGCCACATCGCTCAATGACTCAGGAACCCCATGCCCACAAGGAACTTGATGACACCCGGAGGCTGGGAGCCACATTCAAAGCAAAAAAATAATCAAGGGCAGCTACTCCCCCAAAAACTGAGCAGGAAACCTGACAACACCTCAAGGAAGGCTCTCTCAAATCCCCCAATTGTTAATAACTTAAACAACCATATCGCTCCTGAGGCCAACAAGACTGAGAGCAATTTCGTAGAGTGGATCCACAATTGGGAATTAACATTTCTTTAACCCTTGAGGCTTTGGGAACCCGGTTACTGCTCTGAAGTCATCAGTTGGGAGGCTACAAGGCTCAGTGGACACTTGTTCTGTTGATTGGCCTGACCTTGTGGAAGATTTGTTTTTTTACTGAATCCAGTTTCTTTCCTTTGATTGTGCTTCACTTCCCAGTCACATCTCTTGACTACCTGTGACAAATCTGGAGTCTGAGGTTGCTTCAGGAAGCGCTACAGCCCTTGTTTGCCTCCGTTGCCTGAGTGACCTGTCCTTGATATACCCATATCCTGTACTCCTCTTCTGAGAAATCCTCCAAATAATCAAATTTAGAATCTAGTGTGGGATCAATACACCTACTAATGCATGCAAGCCAAATGGTTCAACAGGGACCTTGTGATGATAATGAATATCTGTCGTTATCCCGCAAGACATTACCCCGCATTTTTTACAACACAAGTGCAATTACTACGCGATACCATCACCCCGCAAACTTTCACTCCTCATATGACTTTACAACGCATGTCATTACAACGCAAAGGCATGCGTGGTGAAGGCATAAACTGTGTGAAAGTGCTTTACCTAAATATATATTTATATATATTATATTTTTATATATATATATATATAAAAATTATGTATTTATATGAATATTGTGTATGTATATATATATTTTTTTTTAAAAATCAAATACTCACTAAAACCCATATATGTCCATTTGTATCCCAAAAACTAAACTTCCCCAATTTTTTTTAATTACCCTACCAGCCCAATACCCATACCCACTTAAATCTTAAATTACCCTAAGCACCCCAAAACCACCCTTTACCCTAAAATTACCCTGGGCACCCCAAAACCCTAACCCGCCCTGAACCCTAAAATTACCCCCTGCACCCCAAAACCTAAACGCACCCTGAATCCCAAAAATACCCCAGCACCCCAAAACCTAAACGCACCCTGAACCCCAAAAATACCCCCGCACCCCAAAACCTAAACCACCCTGACCCCTAAAAATACCCCGCACCCCGCACCCCAAAACCCTAACCCACCCTGACCCCTACAAAAATCCCAGTACCCCAAAACCTAAATGCACCCTGAATCCCAAAAATACCCCAGCACCCCAAAACCTAAACGCACCCTGACCCCTAAAAATACCCCACCACCCCAAAACCTAAACGCACCCTCAACCCCCAAAAAACCCCAGCACCCCAAAACCTAAACGCACCCTGAACCCTAAAAATACCTCTGCACCTCAAAACTATCCCATCCTGACCCCTAAAAATACACCAGCACCCCAAAACCTAAACCCACCCTTAACCCTAAAAAGACCCCTTGCACCCCAAAACCCAAACCCACCCGCAACCCTAAAAATACCCCAGCACCCCAAAACCCTAAACCCTAAAAATTCCCCTTACACCCCAAAAGCCTAACCCACCTGGATCCCTAAAAATACCCCTACACCCCAAAACCCTAACCCACCCTGACCCTCAAAAATACCCCAACACCCAAACCTAAATGCACCCTGAACCCCAAAAATATCCCCGAACCCCAAAACCCTAACCCACCCTGACCCCTAAAAATACCTCAAAACCCTAAACCCACCCTAAACCCTAAAATTACCCAGCACCCCAAACCTAAACCAACCCTAAAAATACCCCAGCACCCCAAAACCAAAACATACACTTAACCCTAACATTACCCCTAAAACATATACCCCTACACCCCCAAACCCTTTACTTACCTTATACTTGCATATAAAAAAAATATGCTTTTACCATTCATACATTTACAACGAATTTCGTTGTAAAAGCATGCGAGGTGAAAGGATATAAAATGTAATGCCATGTGTTGTAATGGCATTGCGGAGTAATGGCATTTGCGTTGTCATGGTATGTGGGGTGATGGTACGCAGGGTAAAAGATTTGTTGTAATGGTTGTATACCGATGATAATAGTACACACAGTACAGGAATAAGCCAAATGGAAGTTCTCCGAACAAATGATGAAGAGGTTATGCAAGTCAGCTGCCGCAAACAGTCATTGACCTGTCATGGATAGCTGAAAGTATTTTTTATGCAGCATTATATGAAGGAAGAATAGGAGGGAGGGAAAAACAACAAAACACAAGAGTGGATCCAAAAACGTTTTGGGCCAGAGCCTTGACAAAATGTTTGCATTTTCTTATGTAAACCCCCGCCTCAGTCAGTATGTTATAAATTCCTGTGAGTGCTTAATTCTTGTTTATAAAACCATGGTGCATTTGTACACCATCATGTATTAGCTTTATTATAGATTGATAGCTGAGCAATACTATATATATATATATATTCACATGGTTTATAATGCTTTATTGATTTAAATGAAGGTGCAACAAGATTAATATGTTAAATCATGTATTTGATATCATTGAATGTGAAGCTTATCCTTTCTCAAAATAATGTGAAAAGTGTGTTTTGAGCTGTGTACAGATACGTAGACGGTAGAGAGGACATCTTCGACTTCCAGTGAGTCTTGGAGATCAAGTGAATAGAAACTGTAAATATTTCTCCTAAATGACACAGACAGGCATAATGATCTTATCTCTCTGGGATGTGTGCCAACCAGAGACAGACAACAATTTTATTTATATAAAACAAAACTTCTCTTGTTCCATTAAAGTATGCGGATGAGAGGCCACCTTAGAAACTCCCACATACTCTTTAGGTGCTAAAACAGCTTAGCTAGAGGCAAGATAGACTCAATCTTTTCATGCAACTGAATTTTGAATATTGTACACCATTACAATGTTGCAATTGTTTTGAAATGCTGCTTATTAAAACTTTTTTTTGTCGAGTCGTAGGATACAGTTCATTAGGTTTCCGAGCTCTATCTAGTAAATTGAATTAAGCCTATACTTGCAGAGGGTATAGAAAACCTAAATTATGGGCTGCATTTTGTATGGAAATAAAGAAAATCGTATCGGGGTGCCAAAAATAGGGCCAATTTTGGAGTAATCTTGAATGACACACACAAGACTTCACCAATATTACTACTAACAGACTTTTCATGTAGTATTGGTTTCCTCCCTCCATTTAGACAGGCAGTCACTCTGCTGTGGGTTTGTCCAGCGCTTGACTAGTAAAAGGTATTCCCTATTTTGGATTGATACTCAGTTTTGAATCTGTTTTACAGTAGCTACAGTACTTGTAATAAGAGCAAACGTTTGGGCACCATTAATACAACATCTTGCATCAAGGGATTTCCCTGACATTGCGGGTGAAGTAACTTTAGCTGTAAATGCACAAGCTGCATACACCATTGAAAGATTTATTCATGGGTGGAGTTGATCCCATAGATGCAAACATCAGATGTTTTCATACATGTAAAGCTGCCACTACACTGCAGAAAATGAACCATATCATTACCTACAAATGGTGATAGTAGATCAGGAACACCAAGCTTGGTTTGGTGGACATTTACCACGTGCAGTGCAGAATGTCGGAATGGGTCCTGTAATTAATTTATGGGCTGCCTGTCTTGGCAGGTTATATTCTGCATCCAGAAATTGCTAATCTGAATGTGTGGAAATTAAGATATTTACTATTTGAATTTGTGACACATATATAGACATACACACACAACTTCTACAGTATGTTCTACAGACTAAGGGGACTGGGTCATTAGTTCCAGGGAGTGTGAACACACATCCTGAAGTGCAAGCAACTGGACCACATATTATAAATGAGAAGCTCCCATGAAGTGAAAGAAGATTCTTATTTTAAATTGCACTTCGGGCTACACGCAAATAGTTTATAATGCAGGAACGACGACCCCATGGCTTATAAATCAATTATATACTCAACTGAATAGGAACGATTCACTCCTGAGAAAATTTTCACAGCAGTTCAGATCGCCAGTTTGAAGGAGTGATCGCAGGCATAGGGACAGCAAATTTTCAGTTTCTCCTATGCCTACTCTTAAAGTAGCTACTTCAGCTAGCTGTCAAGAAATGCAAATGTAATAAGGGCCTCTCATACACTGGGAGCCATCTCCTACAACTCTGTCCTTGTCCGCACTCAAGGCGTGCAAGGTTCTCCAGAAGATGTATGTATGTACGGACAGCCAGCCTAAGAGGGGGCGGGGAGTCATGTTTCTTGGAAGTTTCCTTGCTATGTTGCCATTTCAGATCCCTCAAAAAGGCAACTAATCAGAGATCTTTGAAGATCAGTCCTCCAGTGGCTGGGGCTCTGCTTTTGGCTAGTATGCAGGATCTATGCTTTTCCTTCCTTACAGGTCCTTTGACGCTGGGGCACCCTATCAGACATTACAGGATCTTTAAAACTAGCAGCCATATTTAGAAACTGATATTACTTAAACCACACCCCTGGAGCTCTCAATGCTTTGCATTGAGACTTCCTGGTGGGTGGCAGCAGCAAATCAGAGCTCCTGGCTGGCTGTATTCTTCTGTACAGAAAATGTCTTCAGAAAAGTAGCCTTGGGCCTAAATCTTTTCATAGAATTCCAGACTTTAAAAATTATTAAGCATTAACATGTGAATGTATTCAAACAGATAGACCAATAGCTTTCTAGAGATAGATAAAGTGGACATGGAGCTAGGAGGCATTCTGGCTGACATATTCTGTTTGCTTAAATGTTGCTATGAGATATTATTCACATATCTGAATGTGAAAAATCCTGACACAATTAGAGGACTTCAGGGTCACATTAAAAGTGCATATTCGTTTCTGTGCTATGTTAAGTGCGATGGTATGTTTGATGTGACTGTGAGCGAACATTTTGCAGTGCACAGTTTTAAGTAGTGACTTGTTGAGTCTTGCTTGCGAAAAAGATATGTATCATCAGATAACTGAATCTATGTAAGCATCTTGTGAAACAACTTTACGTTGTGCGAATAACATCATCTTGGGATGTAACCTGGGGTTTTTAGGATACACGCCAATACCACAAGGCTCTACTTATCTTTTCAAAGAGAAAGGGAAACATTATAAGTGGTGTTTGTTCTAGAGGACGGTTCATAGCTAAAATCTTCAACTGGTGTTGCTAGACCCTTTTGTAACATTCTTCCTCTTGTATTTTTCGGGTTGCTCCTGGTCTTTTGTAGTTCTCAAATGCAAGGGCTCCCCCAACAAGATATATGCTTCTATGTGTGACTGCGAGTGTAAAAGAATTTAAAAGGAGGAATTTAGCAAGGAAAGTTAAGGCTGATTTAAAGACGAGATTGGTGACCTTGGTGATTTTTTTTTTCCACAAGCACAAACTTGTCAGTTACAGTGACTCTTAGGTGTCTGCAGGGAATTGCAGGGTCATGTCCCCTTTGCGATCAAACAGACAGAAGAAAACAGTCTAATGTTCATAATCAGACATTCCCAACGCAAGAGCCCTACACCTTTGAGGTTTCTTAGATCTGGGTCGGATTCCTTAGGCGGGGGGAGGGGGGGGCATATATTACCTCGGAATGAGTTCCATTTACCCCACACCCACACCCACTTTCGGGGACAAGCTCTGTGAATGAATACTGCTTTTTTTGCCACCATTGCCCTGTCTAAGTCATGACACCAATGCTGATGCATGGGGGCATTTAGGACTCCCCAATGTTGGGCGATATTTCGTTTAACCAGGGTGATCCCTAGGGTCGCCCAGGCCTGTGCTGCATGGTTGAGGTCGGTTGGCTCCCAAATGTTTAGAAGGCACCTCCGTGGTTCTGGAGGGACCTCGAAGCCGCAGACCCTGGTGATTGTGGTCACGATTTCCTCCCAGTATTGTGCTATGTTGGGGCAGACCCACAACGTATGGTAAAAAGTGACCGCTAGCCCACACCCCCGTAAACATAAGGGTGTTTCAGCCCGTCCAATCTTGTGAAGTTTCGTCCTAGTGTAGTATGTTCTGTGTAGTATTACAATTACCATAATTAACTACCAATTAATTAATTAAAATTAATTAACAACCAATTTATTAATTCAATTAAAAATAAATTACTTCCCACCCTTTACACCTATAAAAACCACAACACACACCTAAAACTAATTACAAAAGTACCAAAATAATTACAAATTGATTACAATTAACAACCAATTTATGAATTCATAAATTAAAAATAAATTACTTCCCACCCTCTACACCTATAAACACCACAACACACAACTAACATTAATTACACAATTACCATAATTAATTACCAATTAATTAAAATTAACAACCAATTAATTAATAATAAAGTAAATAAATATTAATAAAAAATGTAATCAATACATTTAAAATAATTATATTACTTCCCACCCTTTTCCCCTATAAACCCTCAACATGCTACGGAACTAAAAACTCAAAATTCAAATAAAAAAATAAAAAAATAATTATATTTAAATTACTTCCCACCCTATTCCCCTATAAACCCATAACCCGCTACGTAACTGAAAGCGTAAAATTCAAATTATTTAAAAAAATAAATAATTTAATATAATTAAATTACTTCCCACCCTATTTCCCCATAACCTTAGAATGGATATCAAAACAGTTCCTCCTCAGGTCGGGGGTCTGTCGAGGGGACACAGACCGAAAAGTTCTAATGGACCGAGAGAGCAAAAGGCCCTTCCCGCCGCATCTTGCTGTCAAGGAAGCAATGCTTTGACAAGATGTTCCCCGACACCTACGTAGCAGTGTGACAGATGTTCAAGACAGGCACTCTGCATGTCAATGTAGTGGTAGCGGCCTTTTCCCAGGTATAATGGGCTCTCATACTTTCTAGAGGCTGCATCTTAGCCAGTGTGTAGCAAACTGCCATGCACAGGACAGGGTCCTCTTCGGAACACCCTTCCCCTTCTTTGAACACCATAAACAGTTGTTCCTCGACTTGATGGTCTTTGGAAAAATCAACGTAGAAGCTTAAAGCCATTTGGATTGAGCCAATGAAGCTTGTCCTCCTCGTTCAAGGGGTGAGGGGAGCAAAGAACGCTAGCAGAGTGATGAACATCATGGAAGGGAGTCACGACTTTTGGTATGAATGATGCTTGAGTCCTCAGCACAAACATATCTGGGAAAAAGGTGGTGTAGGGCAGATGCCCCAAAAGTGCCTTAAGTTTACTCCTACGGGCCCCCGCGGCGGACTTCGCACATTTAGCGTGGCTATGCCCTAAGGTTTCTGAGCCCCGCGGCAGACTTCGCACATTTAGCGTGGCTATGCCCTAAGGTTTCTGAATTCTCGCGGACAGTGTGCTCCATTGTTTCAGACATTACCGGTGCTGTTGTGCACCCGGACCCCCCCCTGTGCTTGCTTGGCAGACGTAGGGTAGCAATGTGCTGGGGCCGCAGGCCTGCTCCTAAGGCCAAGAGCTGGCTGGAGGACGCCTCTCGGTGTCAGTCTCTTACTGCCCGCCAGGTCCCGTCCAGTGGACATTTGGAGCCCTCTGATTTCTTATACACCAGTGATATCGCTTTCTTAGGCATATACTCTTCTAGGACTCTATCTTCGAGTGGGGAGGATTCGGGAAGCAACTGACCCCGCGGAATGGCCGCTTGCAATGCGTGTTGGATCTGTAAATATCTAAACTTTTCTGTCTCAGGCATTTCATACCCTTTTTGCAACTGGGCAAATGGAATCACCTCCCCTTTTTTTCCATAGGTTGCCAACCTGGGAAATGCCATCATGTCCCAAGCCGCAAACCCTTTTGTGTTCCTTAAGTTGCTTAATTTTTCTGTATCCCACAATGGGGTTGCTTGTGTTATTTTACCGTCCCATCCCATACTCTTATTCACGGTGTGCCATACTTGGACTGGGTGCTTGGTTGGGCCTGTTAAATTTAATTTTGCCGAGTTTGTATATAGTACCGTGGGGTAACGTCCCTCAGGGAGGAGCCACCTATCCATCCTATAGCCAGGGTTATCATTGGTTCTAAACATGCATTGGTTAATTGGTGTCAGTTGTGCTGCCCAATAATACTTCCTTATGCCGGGGAGCGCTATGCCACCATCGTACCACCCTCTTGTCAACTTTCGGGTTGCTATTCGTGATAATTTCCCCTCCCACAACAGTTCCCTCTGTGCGTTCTCTATACTTTTGAAGTATTCTGCATGTACTGGGCCCGGAGAGTTCTGCAGCATGTACAAGAATCGTGGTAGTGCTATCATTTTGAATAATGCGGCGCGCCCCAGCAGGAATAGTGGGAGGGATCGCCAACGTTGAATATCACGTTTGAGTTTTAACAATGGGGGGAGGAGATTGCGTTAATAATGAAGAGCTGGATCTCGTGTTATGAAGATACCCAGGTATTTAAACCTTTCTTTTGCCTCTGTTATATCGTATCCTCTGGAAAAGACCGGAAAGTTCCCGCTCAATACATAAATGACTGACTTAGACCAATTTATTTGATAACCTGAATATTTGCAGAAGTTCGTAAAAATATGCAATACTCTATTGATGGAGGCCCCTGGGTGACACCAGATATAGTAGTATATCGTCTGCATACAGGGAGATCCGGTCCTCACAGTCCTCTGCCCACCGCAGTCCCCTCATAAATGGATCCTTCCTTATCCACTGTGCCAGGGGTTCCAGCAGCAGGAGAAAGAGCAGCGGGGAGAGGGGACAGCCCTGTCTGGTTCCTCTTTCCAGCACAAATGTTTTTGATTTCCTGTTAACCACTACTTGCGCCAATGGTTCATTATATAGGAGTATCACCCAGCTGATAAATTTGGGGCCGAAGCCCATTTTCTTCAAGACTGCCCACATATAGGGCCATTTGATTGTATCGAAAGCCATGGTAGCATCCAATGACTTTACTACTGCTTCCTCTCTCAGTGTCTCTACTCTACCCATGACTCTGTGTAAATGTCGGATGTTAAGTGAGGTATTTCTTGAGGGCATGAAGCCGGACTGATCCGGATGTACAAGCTTCACGATTTCCACACATTCCACACGCACGATTATATGCGTATTATGTGATGAATTGTGTAAACTCTTAATGGATTTTTATATATTGGTAACGTTTATGGTTTTATATGCTAAAACCGAATAAAGTTGTTTGATTGATTGATTATACCGTATGCTATATAGTTTTATCAGTATGTCTGCAAATTACCGTGTACTACCATGTCATGCCTAGTAAAATATTTATTGAAAGTGAGTTCAAAATGATGTGAGAAACATTCCTTCCCTCACCCTGGCGACAATGCTATTACTGAACTGGGTGGCGAGTCAGGTGTACTATATATGTGGGCTAGATTCTTACTGTACACTGAGCAAAAGTTTCGTTTATTAAATCAAACAAAAGAGTATTTGTCCAGTAGAAATGCTGAACTCACATATTTGAAGTTGTTCTCAGGTGATTATGAAGAAAAAGTAGACTCTGTAAAATAAAATCTTTGACAAGGATCATACAATTTGAGACCAGTTTTTAAAATTAATTTCCTATTACAAAAAATGGATTCCACAGTATTACTTGGTATTGGAAAAAATATCTGTGCTCCATCCTTTTCTGTTTTTTTTTTGTATTAACCATCTTCAGTGTCTCAGATGGAGTTCAGTCCTAATATATCACGCCTAGATGCTTTACTGCACAAAACGCAAAGATATAAAGCCCATATTTCATAAGGAAGAGTAAAATAAGGGAAATCATTCACAGTTCCATGTGAAATATGGATTTCATCATTAGTATGACAGCCCTGAAATCAGTCTGCAAAGCATTAATAATGTCAGAGCTCCTAGGTTTATGTGGGCTAGGGGACCAAATTATGCAGCCAAGTTATCTAAATAATGCAGTTAAAAAAATAAATTACGTAAACCATTTTATGGCAGTATTTGTATCCACTGTATCAAGTATTGTGAAATCTGAAAAACTAGATGCAAAATTATGTAGCAAATGCGGTAAATCCAGAATTATGCAGTAAACCCTGTAGTCACAGAATTGCATAAATCCATCATCTATTAACTACCCCAAAATGAACAGGTAATATAAAAAATGCAAAACTGATAATGGGTGTCCATTGCTATCTTGGGGTTCTGGTGATATTTACAAACTACTCAGCTTTCAGTCTCATGATTTATGGTGTCTAGATGTTAACACAAAAGCCTCCATTACAATATTATGCTCTCGCTTTTCTAAAAAGAAGGATGCAGTCTGTGATTCCCATGTCATACCCATCTCTTATATGCTAGTATTGGAAAAAGCAGCAAAGCTCTGCCTCCCATACTCCAGCTGCTTGGTCCATCTGTTGCCTGTTCACAAACGTCTTCACCTTTTCCTAGGTCTGAGCCTTATTGGTGCTGGGTTTAGACGAAGAGTCCCTAGACCTAACCTTTTAAAAAAAAGCTTCTTCTTTCTTCCTCTGCAGGTTATGGCATGAGGAAAGTAGGGCAACCTTAGCCTATTGTTTTCTTTGGTCCAACCTGATAAAGGCAGTAATAAAGGATTTATGGGGACCTGTATTGTATCAAAAGTGTCAGCTTCCTCCCCAGGCGTTGCCGCCTCAATCATTACCAAGGAAGCGAAACTGCCAGAAACTGACTAATGTACTGTGAGTTAGCATGCACCAACCTTCTCCCAGATTGTTGTTAGTTATGTTCGGCCATTTGGCTCTTTAGAGGCTTATAGTGCCTATGAGCCATAACCCCGCAAGACCTTTTTGACACTTTCACTATCTGACTGGAGTTGAATTTGGGCATGAAAGCGGCCTGGTCTGCATTTTCTGAGGAAACCTGTGACAGATACCCCATCTAGCCCTGATATGTGGGCAGAACAGAATACAGACTGACATAGAGTTTATCAGAGTTCTCTGTGGATAAACTGGCTACATGGTCTCACCGTAAGCAAAAAAGCTGTGGGGTCAACAGTAATCTAAGAACCCTGTTAGTGTCTTCATTGAAAGGTGGCATGATCAATGAGACCAGTAAAGTGGCATCCCAGCAAACAGCACAAGGTGTCTACACCTTTTTTAGGATCAGTCGTTTTTTTAGGTCTCGCCTGACCCAGCTCATGCGCTGGTCTGGCAAGACATTTTGAGAGGGCTCCAAAAAGTGCTACCAGGCCAGCCTAGAGCTACAGTGCATGTGCGCGGGCGCGCGCTTGACTGCGATTACTTTCACTTTCACGGCCGCTTTGATGTTTGATCGCGATCACTTTCGCGGACCCACGGCCGTTTGTTTACACTTAAAGCACTGCCAGGGCCATTGATTAATACGATTGACAGGGGCCACTAATTAGAATTATTGTGAGGGCCCTTGGTGCACAATGCTCCAGGAGGATACCAGTACATATTACTGTTCTGGGACCACTGATGCTCGCTGCTACCTGGAGTCATGGGTGCATACAATGCCTGGCTCATAGATTCCGGTGCTGCTGGTGCATATACCGTCTGTGCCATGAACTCATACTGCTAGGCACTAATTAGATACGTCTTTTTGGAAATGAATATTGCTGGCATTGCCTTGCTGGAGAGGTTCATGCTGAGAGGCAACAGATATTTGGCACATGCACTTAACACACATCCTGATATTACCCATTTCGTGTCATTTCCTGTAACATACTTTACTTTAGTAACTTGTTTTCGCCATTTCCGGTGATGCCACTACAGTCAGGTCGTATTAGTTCCTGAAACGTCACTGTGTCAATAATGCTCTCCTGGCACGTGCGCTGCACACTGGTGCTTTTACTATGGATACCGACAGTAAACACAAAGACACCACAGTCCATAAAGTTATATTAAGTGGGATCCCAGTCCAGTTACTCAAGGGGGCAGGCTGCAGCTTGTGTGTCCAATAAACCGAGTCTGACTCCGGCTGCTTCTGGAATCAAACCGTTTCACAACCACAAGGGACTCTTCCTTCCACTAACCGCTATGTTAATAGAACGGAATAGAGCACAAGGGCCATTAGCAGGGCTTTGCAGCACTGTCGGGCTGGGGCACTGTCACACACTGACTTGCAAAGCATGCTTCAGTTCTTGAAACTGTGCAAACGTGAGAGGTGAGGCCCAAGTCAGAGAGGCAGTTACCCGCCATGGGGCAGATCACACATCTCAGGCTGTGCCATGCTGGGTGTAAGTGCGCCGCATGCGAGTTCAAGCACTTTAGTCTCACTGTCCGGACGCAGAGCATCAGGTGGCCAACCCACCCTCAACCTTAGAGGAGCGTGTGTAGGCTTCTGCATTTCACAGCCGTGTCACAAGAGCCTGGTACATCACACGGAAGCTTCCCAGGTCCATATCTGTGCGTGCAGCTCATCTAGTCCAGGGTGTCACTGTGCACTGACGACCTTGCAGTCCTGCATGTACAGGAGTACATGTCCCAGAATGCAAAGCCCCGGACAGTATTAGTCACGCATTGAACCTGAGCGCTCCACATGTGCATATCAAGTCATGCACATTCGAACAGACATGCCAGGGCTGAAAGTGGCAATCCCATGGTAAGGTGCCAATTAACCAGGGCTATTTATCACTGTCCTGCTGTTCACACTGCTAACACGCCAGTCGGGTATTAAAGCAAACACAGGAGTGTTTATCAAATAAAGTATACGAGCATGAATAGGCTATCAAACTTCAAAATAGTGTAAAAATCAATTCACTTAAACCATGCAAACAAAAAATAAACGTGAAAACAAGCATTGGCATAGTCAATAGGTCTTTTGGGACCTTATAAGTATTTAGATATGCAGCACAATATCCATGGTGCAACAACATCAACTGTTGCATGGCTGAACACTTATAAGGTCCCAAAGGCGAGACCTATTGGCTATGCCAATGCTTGTTTTCCAGAGCTGCAAGGGGCAACAGCTTCCTACTGGCAAATAAGAGACAATTTAAGCCATATGGGATATTTTGAATTTGTACAACTCCAAACCCACCCTAAGGAACAAGCTGCACTACAAAAAGTAGAAAAGGTCAGCATCAAGAAAAGTGCCTAGGGTGACAGTATGCATGGTAGCACAACCACAGAGACGTGTACAGAGACCCAAAAAGGTTACTACCAACGGATTTGGAGGTCACAACTTCTGAAATACCAGCAATATTGCAGCAAGAGACGACCATAAAAAGGTGTCTGTATATTACAATAAAAAAATAAGGATATCGATCAAAATGTCAAATACCAGATAGAGGATGTACTGTAGAAGATTCCTGTGGTCTATTACCCAAAAAAGTGCCCAAGAAAAATGTTGTCTCCTTTTCTGACGGGCAATTCAGGACTAATGTGTGATGCCACGTGCAAAATAGTAGAAAAAACAAATCTAGGACTATAAGTCTTAGACAGGGAACGCACTACCTAATGCACTCCCAATTGGTGCTTACAAAGTTAGCCAATATCTCAGAGTTGCGAATAGCAGAATCATGCCAAATTACTCACATTAAAAGAATTCTGAAAGGACGAAGAACAAATGCACCATTATCTATCAAAAGCCAGAAACTAGAGGTGGTGTAAGCGAAGTCCTTCGAACTAAGATCTGAGAGGCCTTGGGAACTTGATATATTAAAAACTAATATGGCGAAATATGCCTGCAAAACTCATAAGAAGAGATGGTCACGATGACGAACGTCAATTCCGCTTATGCCTAACCCCAGGACAAATGTTCATTTTAGCACCATCAAGTGAACAAAGGCAGAAGCTGATGGTCAACCTTAGGCCACATGCCAAAGCATTTTTCCTAGTGTCAAACTGTTCTAATACTCAAAAACAAGCATAGGGTTGAACAGCTGAAGGTAGAAAATGAAATAAATAAAACACATAGGAAGTGTCTAAGGGGGTGATATGGAGAAAATGAACCCCTGTGATAGAACAAAGTCATGATGCACTCAAAGAAATGCCCGTATTCCAAAATGGGAGTTTATCCAGTCATGTGGTGTCTCGCTACAATGAGGAGGGTGTAATGAAAGAGGACCAAAACTTTAAAATCATCTACACTCCCCTTTATCATTCTCGGGGCTCCGAAGATCTACTAAATAGGGGTAGCTATACAGTAAGTTAATGAATGGACTGCCAGACACACACAACTTAGCCTTGGACGATATTGCTGCAATAAGGTTCTTGGTAAAGAGACTGAGAAGGGAGAATCAACTGAGATTATTCAGGCTTCCTACTTCCCGGTTAAATCAATATCAATTCATGAGGCCCAACTCTTCAGCTGGGGCATAAACATTTATTTTTCCCAGGAAAGAATTCTATCGAACATTTCTGGTACCAGCATAGAATGGAAAAAATAAAAAAATAAATCAGTTGATTACAAAATACTTATTTTCCCAAGCCCAAATTCCACGTGTGGGGATAACAATACAAGCGGGAAGTTAAAAGTTCACCACAAAAAACGGATAGGAGATGCCAGCACTGGGTAACATGCCTAACGCAAGGTGACACAATCAGGAAGAGTGGAACTAGATAGCAGCAATCCTGTCAAGGGTGCCTAGTGTATCACCATGGGAAGTGCTGCTAAATATTTTGGTCCCCGATGGAACCACCTAGAAGCATGGCAGTGGTGCCCTTTCGGCTATTAGGCTGGAACATAGTAGGCTTGAGCAAAAATTGGAGGACTAAGATTAGGTATCCTTTGTTGCAAAGTATGAAGCACGTGGCTATTCACACCTTACTGTGTGCCAGAACCATGTGTAGGTTTCTGTTGCTCTGTCAATCAATGTGAAAATAAGTCTTGGACTTGGCAGGAACATACAGTGCATTACACAGGCCAGAGATGGCACACTAACTCATACATATAAAATGTGTATCTTTCTGAGGAGTGCAAGGCCAAATAATCAGTTCTATAATGTCAAAACAGCTGTCAGACTCCGGGTAAAGATTTTCAGGCTGGGACAAGATAGCTTTTATAGTTTGTGATGAGGTGAGTACACAATCTGATTAAAGAATCATTGAAAAAGAGCTGTTAAAGGAAGAAAGCGTAGGGGGCTTACCTTAGAGCACATTAAGTGATGCAGAAGCAATGGGAAAGGAATCCAACTTATAACACTGATGGCTGCTGGAGATCTACATACACTTAATGGACAAAGCAGGTCGAACGTTTCAACCAGAAACACATTTAGAGCTGGCATCAGAAGCAGCCTTATTGATTACAGTTTAGAGCACAGGATATAAAGTGACCACGATTTGCTTGTAGTACATCTCGCTTTGTCTTGGCTAATTCAGCCTACCTAAACCATCAAGTATCTTATGGCCCCAGTAGAATTAGCTCTAAGATCAAAAAAGAGGTCTCAAGGTGGCGAGAGGAAAACTACAACTCTCTCAGATACTAAAAACATTCAAAGAAGCAGTTTAAGGCGATCCTTCTCAAGCTGCTTTCACTGAATTCATGATGACCAAAACGTATGCACGGGGCAACAACAACATAAATAACTATAACTATTGACAGTGAATGTTATTTGAAAAGGCAGAACCCAACTAGAGCTTTAATGTTTTGATATGCAAGTCCAAGTCTTCAGTCTTTGTAGAAAGAAGAGCACAGGTGTAATAAAACGAAGTAGGTTTGAAGCAGTGCTTGGGAAGTCATAAAGGAAGCAGTAGGCGAAAAGGACAGCAAGAGATTTTACAATCTGGTCTCATAGGGCTGCAAGTGTCACTCCTTGGGTCTTGGCCTGGGAGTTGGGGCAAAATATGGAAATATATGACGTTAAAACGCATGCAATTGTAACACATGCTTTTACAACACAGTCTTTACATCACAACTATCATTATATTGCATGATTTAACAACGCATTTTTAATAACTACCGTTACAATGCATTCCATTACAACGCATACCATTACAACGCATACCATTACAAAGCATAATACTTTTAGGGCAACAGTAGGGTAAGTGTTGGACAGTGTAGGGGTAAAAATTACTTTTACCACTACAGTGAGTGCAACAGTAGGAAAAGTGTTGGATAGTGTAGGGGTAAAATGTACTACTCCCATGTACCCCAAAACCCATATCCACCCTAATACTAAAAGAATCTCCATTACTTACCTTATAATGCGTTGCAATGGCATGCGTTGTAATGGCATGCATTGTAATGGAATGCAATATAAAGGCAGTTGCGTTGTAACAGTTGCGTTGTAGGTCGTTGTAATGACTGTGTAGTAATGGATGTTTTCCAAAATATGGCTGTGTTACTTCAGAGCACTGTATAGGTGGTGCTCTGACAACCGGGTGCCTGTTAATACAACTTCTACCGATGAACTGGTGGACGAATAATTATCAATTAGCCAAGGATGTACTTGTTGCAGTTTACAACCAAAAGCCAAATAAGGCCTGGGACCAGACATATTTTGCACTGACATTTACTGTACCTAGGCTCACTTTTTGGCACTGGACCCGACCACAGTCTCAGATACAATTTACAGCAGTGGCTATTTTCCCTCATTCCTGGACATCTGCAGTAGTTGTTCCTATCTATATGAAATTCAATAGTTTAGATCCAGCAACATATTGTCTGATCTCCTTGTTGGATGGGCTAGAGAAATTATGGGAAACTCCTAGTACAGAGAATACAAGACTGGGCTGAAAGCAGAAACTCATTGAGTCAAATCCAACCCAGCTTTAGGAAACAGCTGAGAATCCTAGAACTATAAATCTCTATTTGATAGGTAGGAAGCATATTTAACTTAAGAAGCCTCTTTGCACCTGACATTTGCAGCTCTTAAGATAGCCTTTAACTCAGTTAATTAGCATCTCCTCTGTGGTATACCGCTGTAGGAGAGAATACCAGGTCTTATGGTCAAGGCCCTCATACTTCTGCACCATCAAATAACAACCAGGGTTAGGTATTGAAGGGAAAGGAAATGCACCATCAACTTCCCAAAAATGGTTGAGTTCTGGCATGGTACTGTACTGGCCCCACTATTATATAATTTGTGAATACACGATGAGAGAAGTTTCCTCTTCGATTTTCATTTAGGCACACACAAATTGGGAGAAGAAAAAAGGGCGAACTTCCTTTTTTAGGTCTCGGCTGGCGTTGGAGTGCATGCGCTCCTCGCCTCGAGACTTATAGTAATCAACTAAGTGTGGAGAAGGGGACTCGAGGCGCGGCCCTCATTTTCATTGGGTAGCTTCAGCGTTTATGTTAAACGCTTGCTTCCCATTGAAAAGGCGGGTTTGAGGTTGCCTCCCTTTGGCTTTTTGTGCCGGCCCACATGGACTGGCTCGCCTGCCTTCCTTCTGGCGTAAACGGTTTCTTATCTTTATGGGGCCATGTGTTTATACACATGGCCCCATAAAGACGAGATCCTCTTTCACTTTGAAGCAGGCACGGGGAGGACAGGCTGCTCTCGCTGCCCACCCCCCAAATTCGACCATCCTCCTGTTCGTGCGTCTGTCCTCTATCCCTCGTTAATATCTGCCCGTCTGTCCCTCGCGCTCACCAGTGCCTGCACACTGCTCTCCTTTCCATCAGTCCATAATCTCCGTTCCTCGCCCTGGCGTTTTTGAGCCACTCTTTTGCAAGGCAAGATGGGGTCGTGAGCACGCGTCCCGCAGATGTGTAAATTAATGTGTGCATTAAGGCTTTTGTGCATGCGTGCACACGAGTGACGTGCTCACTAGAAGCACTTGTTTGCTCTTGTGGGGTGTGGGTATTGTGCCTTTCGTGCCTGTGTATTTTAACCGTCCATCCCGAGGGACATAAGAACCTGGCATCATTATTATGGGACAAAATTAATTCAATCGGTTTCGGGAAGGTTAGAATTCACAGTTTCCTCTGCACATAATAAAACTATTGACGTGCAGTTACACCCCGCTCTCCTCAGTGTGCGCTCTACCTACTGAGTTATCTTCCCAGTTCACGGCATGGAAGGCGCTGCCCATTAATCGCTCAGAAGCCTGGCTTCTCTGGAGGGGACGGGCACTGATGGGGGGGGGGTGGGGGGGGGACGAGAGAGCAGGGGTGCTGTCATATTTTTTTCGAGAGAGCAGGGGTGCTGTCATATTTTTTTCGAGAGAGCAGGGGTGCTGTCATATTTTTTTCCGGTCCTTGCACTCTTATTTTCACGTGGGTGGCTCCCTCCCAGCTGCTCGCCTAACGAGCGAGGTGTTTAGAACGAGGATGGCGTGGGAGGGGGGTGCATTAGGCTTCAGTGCCACCCGGTTGGCCCAGCCACACAGCGGCTTCATGAGGCAAATTCCCGCGGAGAGTGGGGGCTGGTGCCAGCAGCTATGCACTGTGTGTGTGTGACACTGTGTGTGTGTGTGAGACTGTGTGTGAGAGACTGTGACTGTGTGTGAGAGACTGTATTTGAGAGACTGTGTGAGAGAGAGACTGTGTGAGACACTGTGTGTGTGTGAGAGAGAGACACTGTGTGTGAGACTGTGTGTGTGTGACACTGTGTGAGACTGATACTGTGTGTGAGACTGTGTGTGTGTGTGAGAGACTGTGTGTGTGTGTGAGAGACTGTGTGTGTGAGAGAGACTGTGTGTGAGACTGGGTGTTTGACACTGTGTGTGAGACACTGTGTGAGACAATGTGTATGTGTGAGACACTGTGTGTGTGTGAGACACTGTGTGTGTGGGACACTGTGTGTGGGACACTGCGTGTGGGACACTGCGTGTGTGTGAGACTGATACTGTGTGTGTGAGACACTGTGTGTGAGACTGTGTGTGTGAGACTGTGTGAGACTGTGTGTGTGTGTGAGACTGTGTGTGTGAGAGACACTGTGTGTGTGTGACACTGTGTGTGACACTGTGTGAGACTGTGATACTGTGTGTGAGACTGTGATACTGTGTGTGAGACTGTATGTGTGTGAGACAGTGTGTGTGGGAGACACTGTGTGTGTGAGAGACACTGTGTGTGAGACTGATATTGTGTGTGTGAGACTGTGTGTGAGACACTGTGTGTGATACTGTGATATTGTGTGTGAGAGACTGTGTGAGACACTGTATGAGACACTGTGTGTGTGTGAGACTGTGTGTGAGAGACTGTATGAGAGAGACTGTGTGAGAGAGACTGTGTGTGTGTGTGAGAGACTGTGTGTGTGTGAGACTGTGAGAGAGAGACTGTGTGTGTGAGAGACTGTCACTCTCTACTACGCTCTACTCACTCTCTACTACGCTCTACTCACTCTCTACTACTCACTCTCTACTATTCTCTACCCACTTCACTCTCTACTACTCACTCTTCTACTCTCTACTACTTACTCTCTACTCTCCTACTCTCTACTACTCACTCTCCACTCTACTACTCTCTACTACTCACTCTCTACTACTCTACTCTACTACTCTCTACTACTCACTCTCTACTACTCTCTACTACTCACTCTCTACTACTCTACTGCTATGTACTACTCACTCTACTACTCTCTACTCCTCACACTCTACTACTCTCTACTCCTCACTCTCTACTACGCTCTACTACTCGCTCTACTACTCACTCTACTACACTCTACTACTCACTCTCTACTCACTCTCTACTACTCTACTCACTCTATTGCTCTCTACTACTCACTCTAACTCTCTACTACTCACTCTAATACTCTCTACTCACTCTCTACTACTCACTCTCTACTACTCACTCTCTACTACTCACTCTACTATCTACTAATCTTTCTACTACTCACTCGCTACTAACTCTCTACTACTCTCTACTCACTCTACTACTCTACTACTCTCTACTACTCACTCTCTACTATTCACTCTCTGCTACTCTGCTACTCACTCTGCTATTCACTCTCTACTACTCACTCTACTACTCTCTCTACTACTCATTCTACTACTCACTCTCTACTAACTCTCTACTACTCACTCTCTACTCTCTACCTCTTACCTCTCTCTACCTCTCGCGCTACCTCTTGCTCTGCCTCTCTACTACTCTCTACGCGCACACATATGCATATATATATATGCATATGCATTATATATATATATATATATATATATATATATATATATATATATACATACACCCAAAAACGATCCGTTCAAAGCAATCCAAGGACACAGCGGGGTACTTGTCGGGAAGCCTTTATTCACAGGTAACAGCTAGGCATAATGCATTTCGGCATATCGCCTTCCTCAGATGCCGCTCGTTTACCTAGGTTCCACCTTCTCCCACTTTTGAATTTGCTGTGGCACTCCCATTGGAGGGAGATCAGCTGACCCTGTTGCTCAGGGCCACTGCAGTCCATGCCACGACTACAGTTCCCAGAATGCACGTTGGTGGTAAGTACAGCAGCAGGATCTCTTTCGCTACAGTGAGCGCTGAAAAATTGCCTCGCAAAAAAGTGGGGCCGTGTAGCAGCTGGTGTCCCCTTTAAAATACAGTGTTAAGGCGTCCCTTGAGTCCCCAATGCCTCAACCTCAATACACGAAATAAGCCGGGTCGTGAAGAGAGTGTAATCATCCCTCTTCCCCGTGCAGTCACGGGCTGCATTGACAGCGGCCACTTGCCAGGCCCGTTCTTGAGGTGGTCCTGGGGGAATTCAATACCTTGAAACACACAGTCACTTTGCCAGCGAAACCCCAGGACACTTGTAAGACGGGTCCTTGTATCGCGCTCCTGGCATGCGCGAAAACATATATATATATATATATATATATATATATATATATATATATATATATATATATATATATATATATATATATATATACATATATACACACATACATCTGCATATCTATATAAATACAAATATAAATGCATGCATACATATACATATATGCATACATATGCATGTTATGGACATGAAAATTTGAAAGACACTAATAAAAGCAAAGCAAAAAAGCCACTTAATTACAAACAGAATTGCTTTAACTTAAACGAGGGCGAGATCTATTGCATTTTCAATGCTTGTTTTGCAGGTAATGCTGTTACTCTTAACTGAGTTGTTAGTGTACTGCCTACAAAAGTACTTTGAAGTTTAACTAGAGACTTATCATGAATACAAACAGAATGCATATCAAAAACCAAAAGGCTAATTTTAAATAATCCTATAATTTAAATGAAGCCTCGTGAGAAAATAATTAAACATTTGAATATTTAGGTATGAAGTTCAAAACAAATTAGCCTGGGCCAAAAAAAAGATAAAATGGCATACTTGATGAGCCAGAACCTAGGCACTATTCTCCACTGCAAACGCATAACTGGTAGAGACTTGGCAATCCCGGAAGAACGAAAAATGAAAGTAGTTGTGGCGGCAACCTACGATGCACACTAGTAGGGTTCCATAAAACGACAGAATTACAAAAACAAAAAACTGCTTCATTGGAAGCTTTCTGCAGCTGGGCCCAGGCACTCATCTAACAGTCCTTAGATTTGCACTTGGGTTGAACTCCATAGAAGATGTGTTTCAAATGAGACTGGTCTTACTCTGGACATTGATGCCTGTGGAAAAGGTCTTTTAAAAAATAGGAATTTGGCAGTTTCTGAGATAATTTGTATGTAGCATTTCTATAGCGCAAATCTATCCAAAATGTTGAGGAGTACTGTACAGGATAAAAGACAAAGTCAAAAAGTGATAAGAGCGGTATTTGGTTTGTGAGCTGTTAATGCATTATGATGTTCTGTTCTTTAAAGAGGTGCATCTTCTATTCTTTCTGAAATTTGAGCAGCGTTGAGGCAGTACTCATGGATTTGGGGATATTGTTCCAGATCCTGGATGCATGGATGGAAACAGCCTGCTGCTCTGTTTTTTCATCTGTAACATTCCTAGTCTGCAGTCTGATGATGTCCTGGCTGGGGTTGTGCTGAGACCAACCAGAGACGGTGAGCATGCCTGCATGATAAGTGGGGCGCTGGTCGTGATTGCTTTGTAAATGATGCAGCAGGGCTAGCAAAGGGAGCCAATGGAGTTCACTCCAAATGGGGGTAATATAATTCGGTAGGCCCTGGATGATACATGCTGCAGCGTGTAGGTTATCCTTAAATACTTCAGGGTTGGGGTCGTGGCCAAGGCGGCCACGATGACACTCGAGCTTTAGAGAGGCTCCTGTCGCCTATATCTAATTCCTCACCATCCGACCTGAAAACATTTCTTTACTACCCCGGAGGCTCCAGACTGAAGAAGCATCCCTTTGCCGTCCCAATTGCCTGTTTGGAGCCATGGGGGAGTATCTGGTCTTGGACGGACAAAGTCAACTGGGCTTTGCGCCGCTGAAGGGGTACTCACCACTGGGCTGGGGCTCTCCCCTTTCCTCCCACAACTAAAAGCCTGCTGTGTGCTGCTCGGTCCGGGGGTCGCCCATACGTTCTTCCTGACTCCTGCCGCGGCACCAGGGGGTATTCCCTGCAGAAGAGTAACCAGCATCAGACTGCTGAGGGCTGGCCCGCAGCAGCAGCCTCACACGGCTTGATGGCCTGCGATGTGCTGTCCTGCGATGACCCTGTAGCATTTGTCTATGGTCTGACGTGCTGGTGAGTGGGGCCCCGGCTTGACGGCTGGGACTGTGGGGATCGAGCCAAGGCCTACTGCCTCCTGCTCAGTAGCTGGGCTGAGGCTTTCCAGCCTGGGAGGGGCCACGACGGAGGGAGCTGCCCACCCTCATCCAGCTGCAGTCAAGGCAGATCCCCAGGTGGAGACTCGCAGCAGAACCTGCTTTATTCGCACTGCTGACCAGGGGCGGCAGTGACGGCACCCAGCCCCCTACACTGTACTGCAGAGGGGGGCCTCCTGCTGGGAGATCCAGTGGCCCTGGACCCGTGGATGAGGTTGTGTGGATCAGGGCCAGCCCTCCCTGTGGCTGTAATCAGTGTTCCTATGACCCTGCACCCTCAGTGGCCTGACTGCTGTTGGGTGGCCCACTCACCCACATGTACGAACCCTGGTCGCTGCTCTGGTGCCCTGGTCCACTGAACCCTGTCTTTTCATGGACCCTGCAGTTACGAGCCCTCACCACTGAAGTTCCCCTACCTCAGTGAGGGTGGAGCATCACCTTGTTCTGTTTTGTCCAGCGCCATGGCTGGACCTGCCAGATGTGATTTAATGTGATTTGGGGCTTCCCCAGTCACTTTCCCGGACAGGGTGGGGGCCCCCATCTGCGCCAAGCACCAGCACCTGCATAGCCTCTCCTGCTTCCTTGGCCATCGCAGGGCAGTGTGCTGGGTGATGCGGGGAACTGCTGCTTTTCCGTGGATCTCGTGCCCGGGGCAACCTGTGTCTCCTGGGTCCCCCACAACCGCTCACCCCCCCTCTCCCCGGCCCAGCTCAGTTGGCGTTCTTGGTGACCTCGGCGGCAGGGCTCAGCACTGTCCTACTCCTGCCGCCGGCTTAGATACTGCTTGGAGGAAGCACTCATCGCAGCTGGCCTGGCCCCTAGCCCTGGGCGTTGGCGGCGGGATGGGGGAAGGTCCTGCTGCAGTCATCAGCTCAGACCAAAATGGACCGGTACACTGTCCCCCGACAGCAACTTGCGACTCGGGAGAGAGCTCGCTGGATCTGGGTCCTGGCATGACGCAGCAGGAAGCTACAGACCTAACCATGGTCCTCAAAGGCATTAAGGATTCAAGAGAGGCTGTGGAGTCTGAAGCGGACAGCCTCCACATAGAGTTATCCTTACTGCGGCAAGACCTGAGCAACGTGGTGGATAGGACCACGGAAGTTGAAAACTGGGTCCGCGCTACTGATGACCTCTCCTCCCTCAAAAACTAAATGTCCAAATTGTCTGCCTCTGTGTCTGCCCTGACCAAGAGAGCCGAAGATGCAGAAAACAGGGCACAGTGGAACAATCTTCAGGATGTCTGCCTGCCTGAATCTTTGGAGCAAAGTGGTCTGGTTGGGGTGTTGGAGGACTGGTTCAAAATGTGGATGCCCCACGACAAACTGTCTCCCTTTATTGTTGTCGAGAGGGCGTCTGGGGCTCCCGCGTGGCCTGTGAACCTTAGGATGCTCAACTTCAAGGACGGAGATGCAGTACTGCAGGAGGTCAGGGCCCATCCTGACCTGTGGTTTCATAACTCCAAGTACTTTTGTTTCCAGACTACACCAAAGCGGTGCATCACTGAGGTGAAACAGAAGTTGGTGCTCTGGACTTGTGCTACATGCTCCTGTTTCGATCCGGCCCTAAAGTTTTCTTCCAGTCTCATACCCTCTTCTTCGATACGCCCGTCCAGGCCTGGGAGTGGGCCACTAAAAACCAACTGTTACAGCGCTGCCCCCACCACCCCGAGCAGCGCCAACTGCCAAACATCAAGGCACGAGCAGGATCGCTTCCCCGCTGCCAGAGGAGAGGGGGGCGCTCCCGGGGGGGCCTGGAGGCTCCGGACCTAGTATTGCCCATCCAGGGGGAAACAAAGGACCTGTCAGCCACCCCACTGGTCTTTAGATCCGCACATGAGGGCCTGCGCTCCTCATCCCAGCTGTCGGATGCATCATGATCAAGCTGCTCCTGCTCTGCTTCTCTGACATAGTGCCAATATCAGCCACACTCACCAGCCCTCCCGCAGCAACATACAGGTAGCATAAATAAGTAGACAGGACAACGTTTTGGTGGAGAAAATTGCTGCAGGTTTATTAGCATACCAAATATGCCAACATGGTGGGTTATCTTACAGGCGATCCAAAGACAAGCCGCCCCTCGCGGCCTACCACCCGATGGGCCAACCTGCATCGTGGCCTTAGCCAATCGGTGCTTAGCGGTTGTGGTGAGGGGATAGCCCCTCCCACTTCCGGTGAACCATTGGTCCACCATATAACTCACGCTCCCCCTACGAGGGGCGGAGCGTTCAAGCAACCCCCAGTTGTACAGGTTTCCAACTGCCCGTAGGACAGATGGGGCGCCGTCGCACCCCAGGGTCCACCGCACTGACTTCATGGGGATATTCGGCCTCAGCACCCTTTGTGCTCCTGAAGAGGGTATCCCCGAGTACCTTTCCGCCTCTGGATCGCCATGTAACTCTGCCTGCAACACAAATAAAAAGATTAGAACATCCTCCCCCCCCCACCCTGATTACGCCGGGTAAGCGGTAGGGAGGGGAATGGCGTCAGGGCGAGGGGACAAAGAGGCCGCCAGGTTGGCGGGGGAGGAATTTATACCTCGCCCCAAACCCCACCCCGGCCGGAAGTGACGAGCGGGACCCCAAAGGGGTCTCTGGACACTAGGCTGCCCAGTGTGCCATCCTGTGGCACTAAAGGGGCCGCCCTCTTATGACAGTCCCCTGCGGTGACTTTGTCGGTCAGCCCGCATAGTGCCAATTTCGGCCACACTCACCAGCCCTCCCGCAGCAACATACAGGTAGCATAAATAAGCAGACAAGACAACTTTTGGTGGAGAAAATTGCTGCAGGTTTATTAGCATACCAAATATGCCAACATGGTGGGTTATCTTACAGGCGATCCAAAGGCAAGCCGCCCCTCGCGGCCTACCACCTGATGGGCAAACTTGCATCGTGGCCTTAGCTAATCGGTGCTTAGCGGTTGTGGTGGGGGGATAGCCCCTCCCACTTCCGGTGAACCATTGGTCCACCATATAACTCATGCCCCCCACTACGAGGGGCGGAGCATTCAAGTGACCCCCAGTTGTACAGGTTTCCAACCGCCCCTAGGACAGATGGGGCGCCGCCGCACCCCAGGGTCCACCGCACAGACTTCCTGTGGATATTCGGCCTCAGCACCCTTTGTGCTCCTGAAGAGGGTATCCCCGAGTACCTTTCCGCCTCATGATCGCCATGTAACTCCGCCACAGCCCAGGGTGTGGCGACCGTCGCAGCCAGGGCCCCCCACCAAGGCCGGCGCTCCTACTTACATCCCGCTATTTCTAGGGCCTCCCCTAGGACCGGGAGGAACAAGTCCATGCCTATTCTGGAGAGATGTATCCCATCGTCCTCGAAACACCCTGTGGATGTAGCATGAAGCAACCCATGTCTTATGCATCCAAACCCCATTTGTTCGGTGAATTTAAGCATTGCGCAATTGACTCTCCTGCACGCAGCCTCCATTGGTTCCCCTGATCGGGCTCCCTGCCACAGGAGCCGTGGAGTGATCTCTGACCACAGTTCACATGTCCCTAACTGATTGCTTAATTTGCAAATTGTGGCTTTCGTGTTTTGAAGCAATGTCCTTTTGCCCAGGGCCATCAGGTCGTTACCCCCCAGGTGTATAACTAGCACGTTGGGGGGACTGGTGACTGCCCCCAGTCTCTGCTGTAGTTTGTCCAACAACCCATTCCATCGCATGCCCGGGTACCCCAGTCAAGTTATCTCAGTTTTGGAAAAGCCATGCCTCCACTTCCTGCTTTCAGCCCACTGTGCCAATCTGCTGACGCCAGAGTGGCCAATCACCCAGACCTTTGTTCCTGGTAAAGAAAGAAATGTGATGTTGCAAAACGTTTATTACCAACACAGCACGCAAAATGAAACAGTAAAATTACACTACACAACACACTGCCGCCAGTACCCGGCAAACCGGTTCCTGCGAGCAAATCAAACTACGTGGCTCAAGGCCATACAAAATTGTAAGCAGAAAATTAACTTCACACCACACATCCGTCAGTCGCCAGGACCCGGCTGCTGAACGGCCATTAAAGTTTGTGGGCTCATGGCCGTATGTATCTCTTGAAACAGTGGGATTGCCAACGCCCCACCTGTTTGATACCCTCTGCTGGCAAGCTGTAGTTGCTGCCCCTATGCGGAAAGAGTGGCTGCAAAAACGCTTGCTAAGGTCCCTGTTGCCAGACAGCGCCAGGCATGCGTGCATAATGTGTTCCACCTGGTACTTTGTAAGGGGCGTGCTGTCTGCGTGGAGAAAAAGGTAGCCGTCTGCTTCCGGGCGCAGGGTCAGATAGGCGGCGAACAGACTGACTGGGCAATACCTGCCATCCCCCAGACTGCGCAGCCAGAAAACCCTCCCCGCTCTGATCAGTCTTAGACCTTCTTAGAGTTATTTTGAGGGAATCCCTTGAGAGCACCACATCTTGTATTTTCAGTGCCACCCCGGACTTCTCATTCTTCGCTCTGGCCACCAACTCACTAATTCGAAGTGCTCCAAAGAAAGCCAGGCTGAACGTGGCAGCAAACAATGCAGCCTCAAACGCCGAGTGAGTGGCCTTATGCATCCAATCTAGCATCCCCTGCAGTGTCTCAAAGTCTATGGGGGACCTACAGTCAGGTGCCTTTGGTTCACTCCTGGCCCACCCTTTTAATGCAGCTCTGATCACAAAGGATCTTGTTGGATCTGACGGACCCTTTGGTCTCGCATGGTGGCTGATTGCTGCAAGATGGCCCGATATCCACAAATGACTCCTCCCATTGTCTTTAGCCCACAATATGAAGGACTGCACTCTGCTTTCTAAAGATAGTTCGTCTTCATCCCATGCCCCCAACACTGAACAACATTTTTGCACGCAGGACTTATATCTCTTATTTGTCCTGGGCGCTAGGGATAGCTCACCCAGCCCCCTCAGTCGCTTTTCCACTTCAACAGGAACCAAAGGTGCGCTGGGAAAGGGGTCCCCTCCTCTCTTGCTCTAGGCCACGCCTCCCGGAACCGGCGCCACTGAAAACGAGAGAGAGCATCAGCCACTGTGTTCTGCACACCCTGGATGTGTCGTGCCCTGCATTCAACATTGTTGTTCAGACAAGCCCGCACCAACTCCCTCAAGAGGCACAAAACCAGGGGGAAACTCGCTGACTGGGAGTTAATGGCCTGAACTACCACCAGATTGTCAGACCAAAAAAGGACCCTCTTAGCCGCCAGTACTGTAGGCCATAAGTGGAAAGCCACCACAATCGTGAATAACTCTAACACTGTGATGTTGGCCGTGATCCTTTTCTTGTGCCAGGCGTTGGGCCATTTCTCGGCACACCATTCCCTGTCTAGAATGGCCCCGAATCCTTCCCTGCCTGATGCGTCTGTATATAGGGCTAGGTCCGGGCTGCCTGCCCAGGGAGCCCTCCAAATTACTGAGTCGTTAAAGTTGGCCAGGAACTCCGCCCACATAGCCAGGTCCCGTCTCATGCCTTTGCTTAGTTTTACCATGTGGTGCTTCTTTGTGACCTTGTCGGTGGCCCTGGCCAACCTTCTGGCAAACACTCTTCCAGCTGGTATGACCCTTGCTGCAAAATTCAGTTTTCCCAGGAGGCCTTGAATGCATTCCAGGGTGGCCCTGCCCTGCCCAACCACAGACTGAATATGTTGTGCTAGGTCACGGACCCTGTCTGTCGGCAATCTGGACTCCCCTGCGATGGTATCAAGCTCGATCCCCAGAAAAGTTCAAACCTGCGCCGAACCCACCGCTTTACCTGGCGCGAGGGGGACCCCCAAGTGACTGGCCAGCTGTTCAAAATCCTCAAGGGCCTGCTTACAGTCCTGCGTGCCGTCACTCCCTATGAACAAGAAGTCATCTAGGTAATGGGTCACCCCTACAACCCCGTAGGTCTCCTGGAGGGCCCATTGCAGGAAGCAACTGAACGCCTCAAAATATGCACACGACACAGCGCAACCCATGGGCATGCATTTGTCAAAAAAGTACCTGAACTCTAGCTTGCAACCCAGCAGGTGATGGCTGCTCGGGTGGACTGGTAGCAAGCGAAAAGCAGATTTGATGTCTGCCTTGGCTAACCAGGACCCTCTGCCCGCCCTCGTGACTAGGTCCAATGCCACGTCCAGAGTATTTATTTATTTATTTATTTATTTATGCGATTTTTTAAAGCGCTACAATTACCCATGGGTGTCTCGGCGCTAGGAGCTATAAATGATACCAGTGAAGTGGGACTCTGGGCAGTTTTAGATTGGTTTAAGAACAGTCATTGCTTTGAAAAAACAGCCATGTTTTTAGCTGCTTTCTAAAGATAATCAACGTAGGACTGGATTTTATGTTAAGAGGAAGGGAGTTCCATAGTTTTGCAGCTGCAATAGTAAAGCATCTGTCTCCCCAGTTGACTTTCCTTGTTCTGGGTATATGAAGCAGATGAGCAGTGTTGGAGAGAAGCGTTCTAGAGGTTGATAAAGGCTTAAGTGACGTCCTAAGAAATTTTGGTCCCGTGTTGTTTACTGCCTTGTAGACGATACAAAGGGCCTTAAATTTCGTCCGACTTCTAACCGGAAGCCAGTGCAGCTGGTCCAAGTATCTTGAGACAGAGCTAAATTTTGGAATGCCTAGTAGAACACTGGCTGAAGCGTTTTGTATCATTTGTAGTTTGGAAATGATTTTTTTTTGAGCATTGAGGAGGAGGGCATTGCAATAGTCAGTGCGTGAGAACACCAATGTAGAGATTAATGTTTTTCCTGTGGATGTGGGAAGATATGGGAGAAGTTTCTTTATTTTCCTTAAGATGTTAAATGATGATGAAACTACGGCGTTCACATGGTGATGGAAAGAAAGTTTGTCATCAAATATTACTCCCAGGTTTCTTACTTTACTGACTGGTTGGGGTGGGGTCCCCATTTCCTCCGGCCACCATAGAAGAGACCACAAAGGCTCAATCTTACCAAAAAGCATGACCTCCGTCTTAGATGAATTAAGTTTTAAACAGTTGGAGGCCTTCCAACTGCTGATAGCCCGCATGCCATCTTTGAAGTTTGCTGCTATCTGAGAACCGTTTTTATGTATGGATAGTACCAACTGGGTATCGTCGGCATATGTTGTTAAGTTGATGTTGTAAGCTTTTATTACCCTCGCTAATTCCGAAACATAGATGTTAAAAAGGGTCGGACTTAGCGAGGAACCCTGCGGAACTCCACAAGGGTGGCTGAAAGTGGGGGAGGTAAAAGTGCCTAGCTTAACTGCCTGCTTGCGATCAGCCAGGAAAGAAGTAATGAGATCTCTGGCTTTATGTTTAATACCGATGGCCTTGACACGGCCGATCAAAGTAGAGTGATCGACCGTGTCGAAGGCCGCCGATAGATCCAGCAAAATCAAGACAGCCTGTCCTCCATTATCCATAGTGGTTCTTATTTCATCTGCAGCCTTAATCAAGGCAGTTTCTGTTCCATGTCCTTGTCGGAATCCGAACTGAGTATCATCCAAAAGGTTGTTACTTTGGATGTAGTCAGACAGTTGTTTGTTCATGACTGATTCAACGATTTTGGCTGGAAACGGCAGAGATGCAATAGGGCGATAGCTAGATGGTAGTGCAGGGTCAAGTGATGGTTTTTTTACAAGTGGTTTGATTATAGTGTTTTTCCAAATTGTTGGATATAGACCTGTTGAAAACATAATGTTACAAATGTGTGTCAGTGGAGTTGTAATAGTGTCTGGAATAGTGTTGAATATAGAAGGATGACAAGGGTCCAGTGGGGAGCCAGATTTGATTGACAGAATTAGTTTATGAATATGGTGCGACTGTATTTTAGTGAATTCCGTTAATACTGTAGGGTTCACGTTCGGTTGTGTGTTGGATGATTCAGTTAGGTTCGGGTTTAGGGAAAAGTCCTTAAATATAGAAGTGACCTTTCCGGAGAAGAAGTCAGCCAAAGTGTTGCAAAGAGTTTGAGATGTTTCAGTGGGTGGATTGGATGGTTCAGCAAGATGATTAGAGTACAATAAGACACGGAGCAGGTGCCCTCCTCTAGCCCATGGTTAACTGATGCACCTTCAGGGTAAGAGGTGGTGAATCAGTCTAAAAGCCCCCGGGTCCATCTTGGGCACCACCCCCAGGGGTGAGACCACAAAGTTGTCCCGCGGGGGTTGCAAGAATGGACCAGCCACCCTGCCGAAGGCCCTCTCCTTCTCTGCCTTGGCCCGGAGTACATCTGGTTGCTCTCTCGCTGATCTGAGATTGTCGGCCTCTCTGTTGCCCAGAGGGCCCACATAGGGGATCTTAAAGCCTTCGCTAAACCCAAACAACAGCATGCGGCTATCTGGTTCATTGGGTACCGTCTGAGGAGAGGCGTGATGTTGGCCAGGAGAAGGGCCTTTGGTGGAGTGCCCGGGTGCTGTTGGACTAGCTGAGGTGAAAAGGCTCCCGGATAGGTCTGAGTCGCTCGCGGGGACTAGGTGGTGCGCCTGGGCAGGCGATAAGTGTGGGGGGGGGGGGGAGTTCGGGGGGACTAGAGATATTGGTGATCTTTCAGCCTCAACTTTGTTGCCTGCCTTTGCCGGCTGGCTGTCTATCCTGCTTTGTGTGGCAAGAAACCGCTGGGTGGGGCCCGCCACATGTGTTACACGCATGCAGGAACTTGCACGTCTTACCCCAGGAGCAGGATCCATTGTTAAAAAGGCGGCATGTACCCGGGGGGGGGGGCCTCTTGAAACCTCCCCTTTGTCTCCCCCCCTTGCGTGCCCCGCGAAATGTCGGTTTGCCCCTTGCGCCTGATTGAAAGGACCCCCTGGGAGAAGATTGTCCCACCTGTGTATTTTGCTGGGGGCCTATGCTCCTCTGTGAACGGGCACCCATATGGTCCATCCAAAGCTGGACCTCTTTTTGGTCCCAACCCGTCTCCGGGCACTAGGACATCTTACTCCAGATCTCACTATCATAGTTCAACCATCCATTTCCCCCCCACCTCATGGCCTCGTTGCGTATGGTCCTAGAGTATTGCACCAGCCCGGGTCCCTGCTCTGGAAATTTCTCCATCGTCACAGAAGCTAGTATGGAGAAAGCCTCTAGCCAGTATGCTATGTTCTTCTCCAGCCAAGGCTGGTATTTTACTTTATCATCCTCCTTTGCCCCCATCTTCCTGGCGTCCAGGGCGTCAGGGCGAGGGGACAAAGAGGCTGCCAGGTGGGCGGGGGAGGAATTTATACCTCTCCCTGAACCCCACCCCGGCCAGAAGTGACGAGGGGGACCCCAAAAGGGTCTCTGGACACTAGGCTGCCTAGTGTGCCATCCTGTGGCACTAAAGGGGCCGCCCCCTTATGAGGGTCCCCTGCGATGACTTTGTCGGTCAGCCCGCATTGGTTTTGGGTGAGATTTTAGAGGCTTGCTGGAGAGGGAGTGACTGTGCCTCTCTTGGCTCCGGCAGGTGTCTGCACTGTGTGACATACTTGCTGCATTTACTACTGCCTCTGTAGAGGCTCGAGAGATGTATTTCCTTTGCATGAATAGTGGTTCATTGTCAGGTACCAGATCCTGTTCCACAGGCGTCTATGGACCATAGTAACTTCCCCCTTAGTTAGAAGTTCGGGGATTCTTAGTTAAGGCGACACATGCTTTCTTGGGTAAAGTGTGGGGTGAAGGGCGTTGGAGGGTGGGTTGTTTTATCGGGCTACCGAGCCTACTTTCTTTAATATTATGTCTTGTTTTAATATTGTTTCTTCCCTTCAGGTTAAAAACTGCTATCACACAGGCTCCAGGGACTGACGTACAGCAGCAGGGCATGGAGGGCTTCTGGGGATGCACCTTCCCTCCAGGTTGGGTGTGGGCGGCTCCCTTTCAACAGCGTTATGGCTTCCCCTAAAATTACAGTGAGCTCCTGGAATGTGAACAGCCTCCTTGATCGTATTAGACGGTCTGTAGAGCTTAGATATATTAAGTGCCACAAACCACTGCTTGTCCTTTTGCCGGAGACGCATTTATTGGGTACAAGGTGTCCTCCTTTAGGCCGCTTCAGCCATGATAGGGTTTACCATTCGGGGTTCGCACACGGCTCCAGGAGGGTTGCCATACTGCTTCACAAGGCCTTCCCCTGATGGTTACTGCCCACCATACAGACCCACAGAGCAATCCCCTTCTTGATAGTATACCTATGGCAACTGTTCCAGATACCCTGTGTCAGGTATTGGATCAGGCTTTGACACTAGAGGAGGTGTTTGCCACGGTGTCAGGGTTGCAGGCTGGCAAGACGGATGGACTGGATGGATACCTCACTGAATATTACAAACGCTTCCACGAAACCCTCTGCCCCCATTTTCTGAACCACTATGTGGTGGCTCTGCAACAGGGGTTCTTTCCCCCCGGAGTTCAACAGGGCCACAATTGGGGTTCTACCCAAGGAAGGGCTCTCTAGAGATCACTGTTCTAACCAGCAGATTTCATTGATCAACGTCAATATCAAGAATTACGCCGAAGTCCTGGCCGCATGGCTAGGCAGAGGCCTGCCCTACCTAATTCATTCAGATCAGTGCGACTTCATGCTGGGCCGTAATATGCGCAATTGTATTAAGAGGGTCCAGGTGGCACTATCCAGTTTGGTGGACCCTGACGGCACTCTAGCCCTTCTGTTGATAGATTTCACTAAGGCGTTCGATACAGTGTTGTGGGACTTCCTAGATGAGGTTCTTCATCCGGCTAGTTTGGGGGAGTGGTTCCGCCGAATGACTCTGCTCCTCTACCGCACCCGACTGCTCAGGTCAGAGTGAATGGGGTTCTGTCTCCAGTGTTTCCCATTGAGCGTGGTACGTGCCTGGGGTGCCCCTTGTTCTCGCTTCAATTTGGCCTGGTGATGGAATCCCTGGCACAGCACATAAGGCGCGAAGCTCAGGTACGAGGCTGGCAGTGGGGAGTTGGTCTTGAGGACCGTGTATTGCTGTATGCAGATGATCTGCTCTTGTTCCCGAGTGACCCACAGAGCTTCGGACCCGGTGTACTAAGCGCCTTCTGCTTTACGGAGAGGCATCCAGGTTAACGAGGGCAAATCTTTCCTGGCGGAGATTAGGGGTGATGCTCTGGGGTGGGTTTGGTGTCCTAACAATCCCTCTCAGCACAATTCATTTAAGTATCTAGGGGTCCACGTTTCTCCCATGCTGGACCTGGCCGGGGCCCTTCTTCCGAGGTCTGGACTTCCGACGTGACCGCAACTTTCATTCCTGGGCCACGCTCCCACTGAACCCTATGGGGTGCACGACTCTTTAAAAAGGTGTGCCTGCCATGCTACTTGTACATGTTAAGCAATTATCCATACTTCGTTCCCCGCAAATGGTTTCACTCCCTAACTGCGAAAATTACCAGATTTGTGTAGGCTGGGAGCTGCCATATGGTAGCGTTTCACTCATTGCCTAAGTCTCCTTTTGACGGAGGCCTAGGCCTCTCAGATATCTCCTTATATTACCTGGCAGCGCATCTGGTCCTGGTCAAGGACTGGTTCACCGGGGGAGGGGGGGATGTAGCAGTTGGGGATACATACATTGGGAATTGATGGCATGCTTGATCTGTTATACGGAATGTGCATGCCGACCGCCATGCCTTCCTGCACACGTGTCCCTTGCCTGTTGGAAGGCGGCTCCTAGCCTCACCAGCTGGTATTGCCGCCTCATTGGGATAACACCCCTATGGCGTGGAACGTGGTTGAATCAGGTGTTGGCTCCTGTGGGCTTTCTGCATTGAGACTGCCACGGGATATCCTATCTTGAGAATTTTTACCAAGGAGGGGGGGGGGGGGGGGGGTTTGGAGAGGGAACAGGGGGGGGGGGTGCATTATATCTCTTCAGGAGTTGAAAAGCAGGTACTGTTTACACAACTCACAGTTTTTTAGGTACCTTCAGCTACGCCATACCCTATTGGCCCATGACTTTCCAGAGGGCAAATTGCCTGAGATTAGCCCAGTGGAAGTGAAGATCTTTCAAGGGTGACTGGGTAGAGGTGCATTGTCCATGATTTATTGGTCATTGGTGTTTCATGCTCCAAACGGCCTTGACAGGGCCTGGCAGAGATGGGAAGCCTGGGTGAGAGTGTTAGATGGAGATGATTGGAGGGAGGCTTGAATGGCATCTTGGGAATCCACGATCTCAACGCAGTTGCGTATGATCCAATTCAATTACTTGCATGCAGCATACCTCGTGCCGGTGCGGTTGAGCCACACGTCTTCGGGCACTCATGTGGCATGTGCAAGATGCGCCCTTCGGAGGGTGGACTTCTATCATATCGCCTGGGAGTGCCTGGTGCTACAACTGTTTTTGGAAGGGGTGGGTCGCACACTCTCCAATGTCCTATGCCACACTGGCATTCAACCCCGCGTGGCGTTGCTTGTCTACTGGAGGAAGCGGGGGCCCCCCAGCTTAATGTGCATACTTGGGAGTGGCCTGTTTGGTTGCTAAGCGGGATGTGGCACGTGCATGGAGGCGGGAGAGGCCCCCAGAAGCATGAGAGGATATGGGGTAAATTATGTGATTATTATGGTTTGTCAATTTGAAATTGTGATGTAGAACATCCCGCAAAATAATGCCCACCATGATGTTACTAATGTATTTCCTTAACATTTCCCATTGTGTGATAAGCTGTCATGCCGTAAAATCTCAATAAAGTTGGTTATTAAAAATACTTCAAGGTTATCTTTGAAATATAATTTCAAATGCATTGAAACAAGTGGATGACTGGCACGTGCTGAGAACAGTGAACAGGACAAGTGGTAATACTTGGTCCCAGCTTTTATCATTAGGACTGTTACACTTTTAAGCATTTTTTAACTGACTGGTTATACAGCTCTACTAGTCTGCTGATTAGAATATGTTAAAAAGCAATTCGTAGTTTTACCTTTAATAATTTCCACACTTATTGTAATAGTTCTGAAGTAAAATTGGCTCATTGTTTGGTCAAAATCTACTTAGGCAAACCAACATAAACAAAGGGGACCATGTATATATCTCCGACATGGGTAACTGTTATTTGCTGCATGGGTAATTATTCTGGATACCTAGCAGCATAATTGATCACAAAGACTTGCTAATGTCTCCATCCACAGGATTCCCAAGGTCAAATGAGGTCAATGCCAATGCGTTGGACTGGGGTATTAAGAATGGATAGCGACTGGAGTGGGGCTTTGCAGATGGCGAGTGGGTTATTTAAAGACATAGTAGGCAGTGTTTGCAACATTGAGTGATTGAGTGTTCTCAAGTTAATAGCATTTGTATAGTTTTCTCTGACTTTGATGTCTGCCCATTTTATGGCTTTGACCTAGATGGAAGACTTCCTGATTTGTTGAAGTACCCAAAGTTTGAGTATTGTTATAAAAACCAGCCCCTCTGCTTTCGAAAGTATGGACTGTTGGTTCGTGGGGGTGCTCTTCTTGCAAAACATGTTGGATAGCATATTAGAGTTTGTCACTCTAAAGGTGATGTGATTCTCCTAACGCCATCAATGGGTTCTTGGGTAGTTAGGTCCCTTCACTTGTGATTATGATTTTTCATTGTCCCAGTTCATCTCTCCATGTTGGGGACAATTTCCGGTGAAAATTAGGCTTTAGCTAATCAAACTGGTTATAGTTCTTCTCAAAAGAATAATTAATTGTATGCTTCCAAAAAATGCCTCCCTCTCGATGTCTGGTACTACAAACTCACTGGTTGCATGGGCATCTCATTTAGAACAGATAGTTTGTTCTTGTGTTACACTTTATTGGTTCTTGGCATCTGGCCTCACAAGCTTGGTGATATTATCTACAGTCAACGTAGTTTTTTTAAAACACATTTTATTGAGTATAAACCCACTGCATATTAAACATATGACAATATAGGTACATTCACTATTACTGTTGGTACTTAAATGTTCACTTGGATCAAGTGTCTGGCCCCAGATTTGGCAACGTTTCAGTAAACATTAAACTTTTGTGCAAGAACACTTTCCCCCACAACATGCTTTAGTTATCAAATATGTTATCGGTCTTTGTATACCCTGAAGGATATTTGCTAAAGTCTCCATCATAATGTCGTTTAAACTAAACATGAGAACTCCCCCCACCTTACCTCCCCCCTCCCACTAAGCGTGCTATGACAAAAGTTAATGACCTCCTATAAGATGCGACACAGTGATAGCATGGGGCAATGCTGTTTTGACTAATGTACTCTAGTCTTACCCACATATCTCCCTTGATGTATACTAAGGGAATTTAACTTGTTTGCTTATGTGGAGGCCCCGTAGTATGCAGCATCATGACTCAAGTCCTCATGGAGTCTCCGGCTCTTCCTCGTCGGAGGGGGATGCCGGATGTCTCAGGAGTGCCTCCAGCACCTCCCATGCCCTGGCAGCCTACAAGGATACCTAGACCCCTTTGACCGCTCTCAATCGCACTGATGACTCATAATCTTCCCAACATATGGCCTCTCTCCTCCATCACTCTGCCGATGGACCCCTTTGAGATTTCCAATGTCTGGCAATCTCCCTCTTGGCCAATAAGAGTGCCAGGTCTTGAAATGCACTTGTCACTTTAGTTTTGGAAGTATGAGGGAACCCATGCAATAAACAATGTCCCCGTATAGGTCACCTCTCTTTTCGCCACCTCTGCTAGTGTGGTTGTCACAGCCCTCCAAAATCTCTATAACTTTGGGAAGCTCCAGAACATATGTAAGAATTCGGACCCAACATCTCCGCATTGGGGCCACGCAGCTGTTTCAATCACAAAGTATCTATGCGTGTCGGTGTAAGGTATGCTCTGTGGAATACATAGAAATTTATTAATTGGAACCTGGCATTTCTAGAAGTTCTAGGTATGCGTTCAACTAGGCCATCCCATATTTTCTCTTCTATAGGTACCTCTAGATCTTCCGCCCATCTCAATCGTATGCTATTGTGTATTGAGTGAGGGTAACGCCTCGTTCTGGAGCCGTCGGTATAAGCAGGTGACTGCTTTAAATGTCCCAGAGGCAGTTATTAAGTATTGGCACCTGTCCGAAGTTGGTAGCTCAGAAAGTGCCCCTCGCCAGTGTTAGAGAATCGCCGCTGTGAGGGCTCTGTGTAGTAAGAAATAACCCTGTGGCACATCATAACGTTCCTGGAAGTCTTCAAATGGTAGCAAGGAGCCGTCCTCGTATAACATACAGACTGTGGATATTCCGCCCATTTTCCATATCTCCAATCTGCACCAGTCTCCCCCGTAGGGCAACTCCATCAAGTGCTATATCTGGGGTATATGGATGGCTAATTTTTGACTTCTGTAAGCTTCTAGCCCAGCAATTACTAAATACTCTTAAATCAGTAGTGTCCCCTACCCCGAGACAGGCAAGGTCAACACAATGCAGGCTAATAGGCTTAGGCTTGGTACAGCAGAGTCCAATTGGAATATCTTCCGCACATTTTCAGCCACCCATCTTGTGAGCCACTGCAGTTGCGCTGCCAGATAGTAGTATTCAAAATCCGGGAGCACCTGGCCCCCTGCTGCCTTGGACCATGAGAGGGTGGCCAGAGCTACTCTACATCTTCCCGCTCCCATATAAAGGACATTACCAGGGATTGAAAGTTGCAGAATATCCCTGCCGGGATCCAGATCGGTAGTACCTTGAATAGCTATAGCAATCATGGCAGGGTCACTATCTTCAACAGGGCCACCCTACCTATCACCGATAAGGGAAGGGTCGCCCATAATTCCATGTTCGATTTCACTTCCCTCACAGTTTTCCCTATGTTACCTTGTAAAAGATCTGCCTGGTTGTGGTAGACTTTGACCCCTAAGTATGGGAGGCATCTGTTTTCCAATAGCACTTCATCCACTGCCAGTGGTCTCTCTTGTCCTGCCCTAGTGGGTAACAGACACGATTTCCTCCAGTTAAGTAGGAGGCCTGACACCCTCAAGAGTTGCAAGCAACTCCCTTGCTCTGTCAAAATCTTCCCTCACGTTCCTGAGAAATAGTAGGCGGTCGTCGGCATACAGTGCTATGTGGTGATGTCTACCCAGCAACTGTAAGCCCTGATAAGGAATCCCCGTTCTGGGCAAAGCGGGTAGGGGCTCTATAGCCAGGGCAAATAAAAGAGGAAAGAGTGGACACCCCTGCCGGGTGCCCCTGCTTACTAGGTAGCTGTCAGAAATCAGTTCCCCGGTCTTGACTCTGCCCCTGGAACCCGCATACCGTAAGGTCATTCACCCCACAGAGCCCAAACCCAGTCAAAACCTCTGCATTACCCGGAAGAGATACGGCCACTCCAGGCTTTCAAAGGCCTTTTCAGCATCTACTGCGAAGATGATAGCCTCTTCCCTACAGTAGGAATCCGCTTCTAATATAGGCAGTAATCTCCGGACATTCATTGCTGTATTGCGGTTTGGTATAAACCCCACCTGGTCTTGATTATTGCGGTTCATCAAGTGTGGAAGAAGTTTTATGGCTAAAATTTTACTCAGTATCTTATAATCAAGATTGAGCATGGAAAACAGTCTGTACGCAGTTTTGTCAAATGCCAGCTTTCCTGACTTTAATAATGGGATGGCCAATGCCTCCTTCGTGGATCCCAGTAATTTCCCACTCTGTTTCGCCTAGTTATACACTTCTACCAGGCCCGAGGATGTCAACATACATAGAACAGAACTCAACCGGTAGACCATTGGTCTCAGGCGTTTTATTCCTGTGATTCCACTTCAGCTTAAGTTATGGTTGGTAGTCTCGTGGGCACCAGAAAGGAGTCCATGTCTGCATCTGTGGTCGATATTCTACTCCTATATAACTCGGCATGGTAATCAAAGAATGCTCTATCACCATCTTGCTGTCGGGAAAGTGCTACACAAGTGTGATCGTCCCTACTTTCCAGAATAACCGACTCCCACTCAGCAGGATTAGTTAACCACGCCAAAAGTGACCCAGATTTGTCCCTCTTTACGTGTGCACGGGTCATGTAGTTCTTGTAATCGAAGCAGCGCACTCTTTCTACATGTTATGCCACTTTCGCTTTAGCTGCCAGCAGATCCTCCTGGAATTCTCGGTGCTCAGGCCTTTCTTTCTCAATCTCCCAGAGCTTTTGTTCTGCTTCCAACGTCTCCCTCAATAGGGACCCTCGAATTCCCACAACCTCAGAGATACATCTTCCCCTAATCACTACCTAGAATGCATTTCATATCACCATGAGGATCATGGCTGTCCCTACATTATCTGCGAAGTAGTGTTCTATGGCCGTTCTTAACATTGCCTGGAAAACTCTGTCTTCTGGGGATTCTGGCTTTAGTCACCAGGTGGGGATACATGGCCTAACCCGTGTCCAAGTGAGTCCTAGCAAGTCGGTATTATGATCCGAGATTGTCCGAGCTAAGTACTCACTAGTCGTGATGTGTTCATGTACATCAGGGGTGCAAAGAATAGTCTAGCCTCATATGTAGATCACGCAAATGTGAAAATAATGAGTAGTCCCTGTTCACTGGGTGTAATGCTCTCCAGGAGTCTATCAGTCCCCATTGATGTTGCCACTCTCTATACGCCTCTGTAGTTCTAACCATGGGGGATTCCCGCAGGGGAGGGTGGGTGACAGCGATCCAGCATGACATCTGCCACACAATTATAATTCCCCACCCCCCAGTATCACTGATCCTGCTAGGAATGGTGCTAGTGTTTTGGAAAGAGTCGCTAAGTGTGAGATTTGGTCGATATTCGGTCCATAGATACTCACAAGCGTCACATCCCTGCCATCTAACTTACCCATTACCACTAAATATTGTCCCTCAGGGTCCACTATATGGTTGGTGTATTGGAAGAGAACTCCTACTTTCACCCATATCTATACCCCCCTGGCAAAGGCTGAGTAATGTGTAGAAGGTCTGACCCCCTCCATCTGCGGTGTAATGAGTTCCCCTCTTAAGCATTTACATGCGTTTCTTGTAACATTGCAAAGTGAACACCCCTCATAGCTAGATATGCATTTATCTTATATCGTTTGGCCAAGGAGTTCATCCCTCGTGCATTCCACGAGAGACATTTGAGTTCTACGGTGGGTGCCTTAAGGTTATCGCTGGCAGCTTTCTGTTATTTTTAGGGATATGTCTCCGCCCATTCCCATATGTTTCCAGTGTCACTATTCGATGTTGTTTGCTATGCCTGGCACGCCTAGTCCCCAACTGAAAACCCAAGAGAGAACAAAAACCCCAGCTCCCAATCCCTAGGACAGGTAATAGTCCAACTCCCAACCAAACTAAATACCAACTGGTATCTTCCCGCGGAAGAGTCCACGCAACTGTAGTTGGGGGTGTAGAAACAGCCAGTAACCAAGTCAGAGTGTCCCAACCCGGTTCTCTCCCTCCCAGTAATGTGTATATTTGGTCACATTCCTCCTCTTTTTAGCAATATGTAGTGCATTAGGGAACTATATACCTACATACATCGAGACCAAAAGGATAAAGGTTATAGAGTCTGTTGTTCATTTTCATTTGGAGTCCACTAGTCGAATAATCTTGTCTGCTGTCTTGGGGGTAACTTTAGGTAGGTCCGCATCAGAGTCTTCTGCAGAGCTAGCCACTTCGTTGGGGTCGAAATGTCGGTCATCTTGATCACTTCGTGAGGATCTGGGGCATGAATATGCTTGGCTGAGTTCTGCGACTGCCTTGAGGAACTTTATGTCATTCGTCTCTGGCCTCTGTTGGTGATGGTGTTCTGGCTTTGTCTGAGCCCTCTCTTGTATTTTGGGACACCATGCCCAGGGGCCCTCTACGTAATTCATGTTCCAAGGTAGAGTCGATCCAGGCCCAATAGTCCTGTGGCGTCTGGAAAAACTGTACA
This sequence comes from Triturus cristatus, assembly GCF_964204655.1. NCBI lineage: Eukaryota > Metazoa > Chordata > Amphibia > Caudata > Salamandridae > Triturus > Triturus cristatus. Next base: position 995,796,175 of record NC_140580.1, read on the forward strand.
CCAGTCAGAGTGACCATCCTCAGGCGGGCTGGGAACAGCATTGCTTAGGGTATCTGCAACTGGCGTAGATGTCTATTCAGCACGAGGAAAGTGGCCCACTGCCTCTGTACCACTCAAGTGAAGTCCAGAAACACCATAACCTTGCTATTTCTGATCTGCAGATTACTTCTTTGACGGGCTTGTATCAGGATGTGGTTGGCGGCCTCTGAAGTGGAGCAGTCTAAACACTATCAGGCGCAGGGCGCCCAGTCTGGGAGCCCTTGTGGGCACTCTATGTGCCGTTTCCAGCGCGCAGAATGTGGAGAGACCCACCATGTTGTCCCCTTCTGTGCGCTCCGGGACCTCAATAATACGCACGTTCCTGCGAGATCTATTTTCACTGTCTTCTGCTCTCATTTACAGGGCCCGGACCCTGTTTTCCATAGCAGATAGGGACTGCTTCAGCTCTATGATCATGGAGGAAAGGTCGGATAATGTGAATTCATTGGTCGTCACTCTTTCAGCCAGTCGATGGTGGTCGTCTTTGAGATGGTTTAGATCAGTGTCTATGGCATCAATTTTTGCCTCCAGCACTTTACCCCATGCTATAATGGCCTGCATAATGTCTGCTGGCGTTGGCTGGGCCTGGACAGTCTACCTGCCTGGCCTGCTATTTTGTTTCTCCTCGTCTGTCTGGGTAGTTATCATATACGGTTCTAGGACATGTTGCCCTCATTTTATGGGTACTTTCCCCATTCCTAGTGAGGGCTGGGTCTTCTCTGTGGCCGTTATCTTCTTGGAGGGTGATCAGTGTTGTCTGTAGTTATCTGCTCACTAACCACTACCATCCAGTTTTCGCTCCTTGCATCATCAGAACCGTCTGATCTCCTATTGAGACTGCGGAGCAGCCCCGACCCCACTCCAAAATGTCAACCAGAGGAGTTGAGCTACTTATTTAGTGCTGCCCCTGGGTACGATACTTTCTTAGCAGAGTGATGTAGTGGGCCAATGTCCTTCTATGCTCTTTCCAGATTCCCCTATTTCCAGCTTTTGGACAGGGAGACATGGCCTCTCCGTCTCCCTATCACTTCCTCAGCTCGGGTTACCTCTAGCTATTTCTTCGAGTGACGGCCTCCTCGGGGGCAGGGATCCCCCAGCACCTCTATGGGTGATTCAGTATTGCCGCATAGCCAGCGGTGCCCTTCAGAGCTCAAAGGTCCCTGCCCCACTCGCTGATCGTTGCTGCCCAAGGCCTCAGCGCGGAGGCCCCTTCAAAGTCCCCTGCAGTGTTAACCAGTCCCTCGTGTCTCCTCCTTCTCTCCTAGCAGGGCAGGTAGTCGGGTATCTCCGATAGGACTCACCATGGTTTTTCTGCCACCTCCTCACTGCCACTGAATTCTATTCGCCAGGTGGTCCCCTTCAGGTCCGCATGTCTAGATCACGTTCGGCCTCTCCCTTTTAGTGACTCAGGCCCTTAGTTCTTGAAGTCTCACAATCCCCAAATTTATAGGCCTCTCCCTTTCTTTTCTTGTTCTTTCATAGCTTACCATCCCTCCTGGGGGCCTCCGGTATTAATGCAGGACGATGGCCTCCTCAGCGCTCTGGGGTTTTCCAGGGACTGCCGCATCGGGCCTCGCAGCTGCACCGAGCCCCTCCCCGGAGTATTTTGCAACTCGGGACATCTGAGATGCACCTTCCTGATGGGAGGGGAAGATGCCACAGGAAGCTGTGCCTTCGTATCTGCACATGTTGGGCTTAACCTGCCCTAGTGTCTCAATGAATTTGTTTGCTGATGGTACCATCATTAAAACTTAAGTTAACAGGATGGTTTAGGCATTAGTGTGTCAGTCTGGAAGGCTCTGTTTGAAAACTGTGTCTTAAAGCATCTCCTGAGCTAACCTGACAGGCGTTTGGAAGGTGCTGCCTAACACACATTTAGGAAGTGTTTGGTGAAGTGTACCTAAGTCTACCAGTAACATCACACATGACTTAATCACACCATTCCTCGGTCCCAGCGCTATCATGCATTGAGGAGGGGCTGCAAGGCCACTGTTTTATTTAGGTTTTTAATATAAGCTCTGTGATAGCTGTACACAATATAGCGAGTGTAGCAATCTTCCCAGCCAGGGTACATGCAAATAATCATGCCTACAGAGTGCTTGGTATTACATGTCTTTATTCCTCCACATGTAACCGTTAACAGAACATTCGTTGTCATGAATTCTATTACCCACGCACTTATGTCACTGTTCTGCAGTCTCTGTCAGGAACCAAAAGGGTCAAGTCATCTCTAACTATCAAGACACTACATCTCCCCCTTTGCTAAAAAACAAACAAAAAAAACAAATGATACATATATATGACACACATCTTTAATAAGTCATTTTAGTGCTCGAATCAATCACCCACATCTGATCATGTGAGGTTGCGGAGATACAGAAGAAGTGTCCAAGGCTGGCACTGATGACAGATACACTTGTACAGTCATTAGGTTCTCCGGATTCTCAGGTGGATAAGTCTCACTTCTGACACCTGGAGCTGGCGAAGGTCGAGACATGCGTTTGACATGCAAAGAATATTGTCTTGCATAATGGTGAGCAGTCACCATGTGTCCTTTACTAATCACAACCCTCAGTAGGTCAGCATCAAAAGGAGCATCAGACTTGCATTTCCATTTCTGCCTGACAATAACTTGGTCTCCTCTTTTGAACACAGTGCTCCGAGCACAGCAGCGTATATCCACATAGGTCTTCATTTAGCGTTTGTGAGACGAGTCAGTAGTGCAAAGTCTAGCAATGTCAATAGATCTCTCATTGGTCCATTTTGGCAACTTGGTGCCTATGGCTCTCTCAAACATTAAGTTAGCAGCGCTTTCACTCGTAGTAGAATGGGGAGTTGACCTGTGTGCAGGATGCATAGGTGGAAGAACTTATTTGAGTTCAAGTCTTTCCAGTGCAGCACACTGAACGGTCTTCTTGAGGGATCTCATAAGTCTCTCAACCACACCATTTGCCTGTGGCTAGAGAGGTGTGCTTTTCTGATGCTTGGCATTTAGAGTATTTTAAAAATCTTTACATTCTCAGCTATTGAAATGGTGGGCCTTTGTCACGTTTCAAAATTGAAGGAACACCCCATGTTGTAAAGATTCTTACTAATATCTCAATTACTTTATCATGAGTAGTTGACGACATATCTTGTTTTAGATGACAAGCAATCGCGCAAATTACATACCTTTTACTCTTTTTCAACTCTTTCATCAAGCCGAGGGAACCACACTAGGACCCCTAGAGCTTGTATAGAAGCAGGAACTTCATGATGTCCCTCAAGAGCCAGATCAATAACTTGTTGTCTCAGACTTTCGGGTATGACAATTCTCGACCCTCATAAGTTGATGCCTTCTAGGGAAAGTTCTTCCTGCATATTTTTAAATTTCTGGTGTTCAAGGTCATAATAACGAGGTCGTGTGCACAATCGTATAATCATGCGCCTGCAATAAAAAACCCCAGCTCTCAATGTGAGGGGGCATTTTGGCTTTAGGATTGCCGAAAATGGTGAGCAGTTATTGATGGTCGATGACTGTGAATGCTTTCCTTGGAACACATGAAAATATTCACAAGGCCACACCACAGTGAGGTTCTCTTTTTCAGGTTGTGTATAGGCACTTTCCGTAGTTGACAAACTTCAGCTAGCATAAGCCTCAATGTGTCTAGGGGCATTGGGATGTCCAGTGTGCTGGGCAAGGATGGCACTCAACCCCACTGAGCTTTTATTAACAACAACAGCCATCTGTAATTTCGGATCAAAGTATGCCATTTCAGTGGCGTTCTCAACTGCATGCTTGATTTTCTTGAACCTTTGCTCAGCTTCACCTGACCATCAAAATGGGACATTCAAGTCTCTCATTGGGGCATTTACAGTGGCAGAGCCACATATATACATTTAACAGTAACAAGGAAGGATCGCAGCATAGTTACATCTATTGTGGGAGAAGTGGATGACAAGGCTTGTACTTTAGTTGGATGCGGAGACATCCGCCCATCAGAAAATATATGACCAAAGAACTTGAGTTTGGTTTGATGAAACTCACAGTATGCCGCATTTAAAGTGAGACCTGCATCAACAAGTATGCAACACACTTATGTAAGGTCTTTATTGTGTTCCTTTTGTGTGGCTCCAAAAACTAGTATGTCATCACTGTAACTGAAAGCATTTATGATTGGCTGTATTATGCGATGAATGACATCCTGTAAAAGTTCTGCAGCTGACGACAGTCAGAAACTTAGCTTTTATATCTAAAGAAAGCAACATGAGTTGAAAAGGTAGTAATGTACCTGCAATTGTTTTCCAGTTCAAACGGTTACCCTTTGTTCAAATCAAGATGGGTAAAGACTTTAGCTCCATTCAGCTGCGTAATCATGTCAGCAATGTGAGCACGTGGATATTGTTCACTTTCAATCACCTTGTTTGCTTGGCACATATTTTTCTTTTTGGTGGGATCAAAGGGAGGCGGTGATTTTAGGAATGCAGCAGCATCATAACCTGTGGAACTTTCTTCTGTCAGCAGCGGAGCTCGCTCCAGCAGCATCTGCTGACCGCTTGTACTGGTACCTTCTGAAGCACTAGCCATGTGCTGAAATGTGGGTCCTTGTGCCCACTCTCTGGCCGTGTTGCACGGTCTCCTTCTTTGGTGGTGATTGGCGGCTTGGTTTTTAGCACGGGTTCTTCACCCTTCTCATCTCTTTGCATCGTACCTGGTTTCTACTGCTTTTCTTTGTGTCAGCAAGGTTTCCGTTTATAGCGCTTTCTTGCACTTGGCTATCTCGACCATTAGGGACTCAGTGTACCTGGTTGTCGCTGCTTGTAGCTTTGTTATACTGTATGAATGACGGCTCTGTGTTAGACTGTGGCACAGTATCTCTTGTCTTGACTTCACCAGCAGGTTTCTAGCCGATGACAAATAAAATTAACTTTCTTCACAGGCCTTGCACAGGCTGGATTGGCGCTTTGACTCCACATATGCCAACCGTTGATTTTCACTTTGACTGAGGCACATGTGGCATGCACGAGCAGTCTGCAGGATCATGGCAAACTCTCCGGGAGAGCACTCTTGGTTCTTCGGATCGAGGGGGTTTACGTAATTCCACCCTCGTCAGCAATTGTAATGTACTTCCCCGCAAGGGTATATGCAAATTATCACGTGGAGCTTGGTATTACAGGTCTTTATTCCACAGCCAGCGTGTAACCGTTAACTGAACATTCTATGTCATGAAATCTATCAACCACACCCACGCACTTACGTCATTACTCTACGGAGTCTGTCAGGAACCAAAAGGGTCCCTTCATTTCTAACTCACAAGATGCTACAGCAGAGGTCTTCAAACTGTGTGGCGCGCATTTTCAGGCTGTCTTTATTTACGCGGGACCGGGGGGGGCAGGGAATGTGCTGCTGTGGGCTTGGCTGGGCAGTGTCTGGAGTCTTATCTCCGGCACGCCCAAGTTTTTCACAGGTCTTTGAAGACCATTTGCATACCTTTGTGAACTGGTTATGGAGGCTTAATTTTTTCCTGGTTCCAGTACCCCCTTGTACCCCACTTTGCCTATTTCTTACATTTGCATTTTACATTTACTGCTGTAGTGTGAAAATGCATTTCATGAACATAAATATACAGTAGGGTTGCCAGTGGAAAAGATGCCAGCCATGTGTTGTTTAAAGAGCCTGCAAAGACCTTGTCTTGACACTAAATAGAGTTATAAATAAAAAAGTAAGTATTCATTTGTAATGTGACTTTGCGGTCTTTGTTCCCTTTAATTATCAGTCCTGGATCATTCAGGCAGCCCTAAAACACAATTAAAAGTGCTTTCTATTTCTATTTGCTGTTCGAAGTACGCACAGATAAGTGCTGAAAATAGGGCTTTAGGTGACTGTTAATTTTTGTACCATCTGCGACATTAAAATAACGAGCTGTCAATCTTAATCATAAGACTGGAGGTTTGTTGCAGGATCAGCACATTATTTCCTTCACCCTTGATTAATGCCATAATAGCAATAGTTTAACTATATCTGATACCGTACGCCACCGTCAAAAACGTGCTGATTTCCTTCAAGTGTCTGGGAATGCACCCTGCATTCAGACAACTCACTTCTCATTCTCACCCTTCCCTTTCACGCTCACCCTGCACTCATAGCACACAGTTATGGATTTCCTGCATTTGCCTATAAGCCATCATCTGCTGCATAATTTGCAGATTAAAAAAAAACTTGTTTCTAGCTCAAACGGTTCAAGCGTTACTAAAAATGCAGCGACACAACTTTCGCTCGAAATTATGCAGCCCTTTATGCAGCCCGCCCTCCTCAATCCTCCCTGGCGGATCTGTTGGCTGGGGCTGGAATCCAGCTGGCCTGCCTTCCCCAGATGGCCTTGGAGACTCTTGACCGTCCTTTCACCCCAGAAGAGATACATGGAGCCATCTCACTGTTGCACTCTGGCAAGACGCCCGGGTCCGACGGTTACCCCCAAGAGTATTATGCGACCTATCGTGATGAATTGGTTCCCCACTTAACGGAGTTGTTCAAGCATGTGATAGACGAAGGATCCTTCCCGCCCGAAACTGATCTGGCCACTATTGTGGTCATCTCAAAGACACAGCCACCTTCCCTTGCCTGCACGGACTATCGCCCTATTTCTCTCCTCAATACGGAGGTCAAAATCTTTGCCACTGTGGTGGCCCAACGGCTCCGTCCCCACCTGCAGGACTTGGTCCATCCAGACCAATGCGGCTTCACCTGGCCCTTGCCCACCGTCATAAGCTCACCCCGTACCTGGCTCTGCTTTTCATAGATTTTGAAAAAGCATTTGATACGGTGGACTGGGGTTATCTCGAGGACGTGCTGGAGAGGATGGGTTTCGGCTCCCCTTTCCGCCGTCTTATTTGGGTCCTTTATTGTAATCCCAGGGCCCGTGTCCTCATTAACGGCGAACTATCTGAGACGATCCCCATCCGAAGGGGCACCTGTCAGGGCTGCCCGCTCTCACCGCTTCTATTCGTGTTGGCGATGGAACCCCTGGCTTCCCTCATCCGCCAAGACACCCTCATCCATGGTTGGGCCTGGAATCGGACTCAGATTGACAAGATAACCCTATACGCAGATGACGTCCTCCTTTTATTGGCGGACCCGGATAACTGCGGCCCTAGATGCCTGGACGCCCTTTCTGCCTTTGAGCGGGTCACCGGCCTCCGACTCAACCAGACAAAATCCACCCTGGTCCCCCTACATCCATCCCGGGCATGCTTTGACTGGCAAACGACTATTACTCTCCGCAGGCAATCCTTCAAATACTTGGGTGTGTGGGTCGCCCTGTATTTGTATTTGTAATTGAATTTATAGGGCGCGCAGCTACCCGCAAGGGGTCTCCCGGCGCCAGTAGAGTTGATGATTACGCATCGCAGTTGTTAGTGAGAGAAGAGCCAGGTTTTAAGGTCTTTGCTGAATTTTAACAGAGATGGTTCTAGTTTCAGTGTAGCCGGAAGAGAATTCCACAACCTGGGGGCAACGCAGGAGAAAGAGCATCTGCCCATTCTCGTCAGTTTGAAGCGCGGAATCAGAAAGTTGCCATGAGCTGATGATCTGAGGAGGCGGGATGGAGAGTATTGTTGAACAAGGGCCTTGAGGTAACCTGGGGCCGACCCTTGCTTGATTTTATGCAGAAAACAGAGGGCCTTGAATTTGACACGGTTAGCGATACGGAGCCAGTGAAGGTCTCTAAGAAAAGGGGAAATTGGAGATCTCCATGGGACCTTGCAGAGGAGGCGAGCGGCTGAATTCTGTACAAGCTGAAGTCTCCTCTGAAGCTCCAGGGTAACTCCTAGGTAAAGCACATTGCCGTAGTCCAGGCGAGAGGTGATTAAAGCCTGGACCACCGAGCGTCTTGTCCATACTGGGAACATCCATAAAATTTTACGGAGCTACCCCAGGATGGAGAAGCAGGTGGCTGCCACCTTAACCACTTGATGTCGCATGGAGAGCGAATCATCCAGGACAAAGCCAAGATTGCGAACCTGGGTCACTGGGAGGTGTGGTGGGCCCATTTCTGACGGCCAGTGTGCAGGGCTCCAGAGGTGCTTTTGCTTGCCCAGAATGAGCACCTCCGTCTTATCTCCGTTCAGTTTCAGGAGGTTCGCCTGCATCCACTCTGCCACTCGGCTAAGTCCTAGTTTAAGAGCAGATGGAGCGTTTGCCGCGGCCGAGGAGAGGGAAAAAAGAATCTGAGTGTCATCTGCGTATGAGTAGAGGGAGAGACCAGAGTCTTCCACGATGGTTGCTAGGGGTCTCACGTAGATATTAAAGAGCTTAGGGCTCAGTGAGGACCCCTGCGGGACACCATACGCAGATGAGCGAACAGAGGAGGAAGAGCCGGAAGAAACAACCTGAAAAGTGCGGTGATTTAAGAAAGAGGCCAGCCAAGCAAGGGCAGGGCCAGTCACTCCAGCCGTTCTCAGAGCTCTCAGAAGAATGGAGTGTGAGACCGTGCCGAATGCGGCGCTTAAATCTAAAAGAATAAGCGCCGCGGTCTCACCGTGATCAAGACGGGTGAGCAGGTTCTCGGTAACCCCCAGGAGGGTTGTTTCGGTGGAGAAGTGGGAGCGGAATCCCGATTGGGACGGATGTAAAAAACCTATAATCTCCACATGAGATGTGAGATGTATGTTGATATGCCTCTCCAGGATTTTTGAGAACATAGGCAGCAAGGAGATGGGCCGGAAGTTGGCGAGCGTCTTGGGGTCTGCACCGGGTTTTTAAAAAAAGTGGCACTACCAAAGCTCTTTTCCATTCATCCGGAACTATGGATTCCCGCAATGAGGAATTCAGGAGCTCTTGAATGATTAGTAGAGCATCAGGGGAAAGCTGGCAAAGGATGTTCATAGGAATTGGGTTCAGGGGGGAGCCTGAGTTGACCTTTGTTATGCAGGCGAGCAGCGAGTTGGAGTCTAGCAAGGGGCCATTCAGAGATCTGTGTTTCCTGAGATTGCGGGCTCAGTGAGTCCAGAGTAGAGGGGTCGGGAGGGGGTATGGGGAAGGCTCGAGACAGGGCATTGTAGATGGTTTCGACTTTAGATATAAAAAAGTCAGCAATTTCATTACATTCCACTTCCCCTAGCGCAGGTGGAGTGGGGGCGGTATTTGAGCCAGCCAGCTTCTTGACCATAGAGAAGAGGGCTTTCGGCCGGTTAATGGCCTTTTCAATAGACTCTGAGACAAACAGGGCTTTTGCCTTTCGACAGGCTTGGTGGTATTGCCTGAGTGCTGAACGATAGGTTAATTTGTCATTCAGGGCGTAGGTTTTTCGCCAAGATCTCTCCAGATGTTTGCATTCGGATTTAGTTACTTTCAGATCGTCCGTGAACCATGGGGCAGGGGCAAGATGCGGGATCGGTAGTCTAGGACGCGGCGGCAAATGGTGATCAATGTTAGAAGTTAACCAGTAGGATACTTCCTGAGCCAAAGAGGTGCACCCAAGATTGGTATCGGGGCAGGTGGCCATAAGAGAGGCGTTAAACGCCGAGATGTTCAGCTTAGACCAGGCTCTATGGTTATTCCTAGTGCCAGGAAGAGGCATGCACTTTGTAGTATCAGCAGGCAGAGTGAAATGAATGGCATAATGATCGGACCAATCGAGGGGGGAGGGCAGGGGAGGAGAAGTCAAACAAAATATTGGAGAGGACAGGATCAAGTAAATGGCCTGCCTGATGGGTAGGGCCTCGGTTGCGCAGTGTTAGGTTGATAGCCTCGCAGTCGGATAGAAACATTCTGCTTAGTCCGTTCTGCGAATCCTCTAGATGGAGATTTAGGTCTCCCAGGATAGTGAAATTCGCTGCCTTCAGAGCATGGGGGGCTACGCACTCGGCGAATGAGGTTAGCCACTGTGTAGGCTTGTCAGGGGGGCGATAGATTAGGATGCCCGATAACGTCAGTCGGGGGGAAACTGCTATCTTGAATAGTGCGGCTTCACAGTTCGGGAAGGGAACTGCGTCCAGAGAGCAGGAGTGGATGTCTTTAAAAATAATCGCTATCCCCCCCACCTTTCCCCGTGGCTCTGTCTTATCCTAACTATTACATATCCAGGTGGCAGGGCACTTGCCACGTCTGGGCCGGAGCTCGCATGGAGCCAGGTTTCCGTTAGGAACAGGGCATCTGGCTGGGTGGAAGTCAGTAGATCAAAGATGTGGGCTCTGTTTTTAGGCAGAGATCGACAGTTAATACTCCAGAACTTGTAGGGAGGGATTAATGGCGCTGAAGGTGCGATGTAGCAGGAATAAGCAAAGTTGCAATGTGTGCATTTTGACAACGTTTTGAGCGAGCAATCAAGAGATATGCAAGAGGGAAGGGTATTGTTCAGGCGACGAAGCTCCTCAGAGGAATAAGTGATTAAGCTGCAGGATATCGGCTCAGAATGGGCAGAGTGTCGGGCCGCCGGGCGCCTCAGGGCGCGGACGGGCGCAGACGGGCTTGCCTTTGGCGCGCCCGCTGAGCCCGCTCGCTGCGCGGCATGGAAGTAGCGTGTGTTATATAGGGGCTGGAGAGGGGGTGGGACTCATCCCAGCACAGGTGCAGTGATAGACTCAAACCCCAGCGGCGGCAAGCCCTGCCTCCAACGCGTCAGATTCTAATCGTCTGCGCGAGGAGCGGGCAATGAATGCGGCCGGGCAGGGTGAGTACAAGGCTTGTATTTTAAAAGACACAAATTACAAATTTTACAGTGCACAAAAGAAATCATACAAGTTAAAAGTTCGTGGCTGTCTGTCCTCCGGCTTCCGACTCAGAGGAGTCGTAATCACTAAATCTGGAACTCGAGTGGGCTCTGAATATTACGCCCCTGGTCGCTAGGGCCAAGGCGGACCTCAGGAAATGGCAATCCCTCCCTCTCAACCCACTGGGCAGAAGTGCCCTCGTTAAAATGATGGTCCTCCCCAGCTTCCTTTATATATTACAAGATATCGCCACCCACCTTCCAGGCAACTGGTTTCGGGAATTGGATGATGTCTTCACCCGGTTTTTATGGGGGTAACGGGAGGCCGCAAATATCTCTAGCACATTGAGCATTCCCCCCTTTGACGGGGGCATGGGGGTGACTAATCTCCACCTCTACTACCTGGCCACGAGGCTCATCGTAATTCACGACTGGTTCGCGGGCGGCTGGTCCGACACGGCGTACCGGGTGGAACTCAGGGCAATGGACTTGGTGCAGATCCAAGCGTACCTATACGGAAGCCCCGTGCCACAGGCTCTGCCCCCAATCACTAGGACGGTGCTTATGGCCTGGCGTACAGCCCTCCGACATGTAAGATGGGACCGGAAACTCACCAAACAGACGCCCCTGTGGAGTGGAACCTGGCTCCGGGAGGTTTCATCCCTCCAGGACTTCCGTCGTTGGGATCTTATCGGGATCTCATTACTCTGAGACGTCTGGGTGGGGGACCATATCAGATCTTTCGCAGACCTGCAACAACGCCATTCCCTCATTCCCTCCCAATTATACAAGTACTTACAACTCAGGCATGCACTCCACACACACACATTCCACTCCCACCTCTCTCCCGGAATTTAGCCCCTTGGAGGCCCAGGTGATGATGGGGAACCTAGGCAGAGGGGGGGGTGTCACGGATTTACTGATCCCTGGTGAACAATGGCCCTGCGTCCCTTGATCGGCTCCGAGCCCGCTGGGTGGGGTGGTTGGGCCCACTGGAGGAGGATTGGAGAGACGCCCTTATGGCTCCCAAGACCTTGAGAACCTCCTCCAAGTTGCGTCTCGTCCAACTCTACTACCTCCATACGGCATACCTTACTCGAGCACGTCTGCACAGCGCCCACATGCGACCCTCCCCGGACTGCACGCGTTGCCCTCACGCTCCCGCAGATTTTTACCGCGTGGTTTGGCAGTGTCCTGCTCTGGCGCCGTTCTGGAGAGGGGTGGAACTTGAGCTCACCCGGCCCCTTGGGTGGGAGGTTCCCCACGACCCAATACGCTTGCTCTTGGGGGTGTTTGACGGCCTCGATGGATCCAGGGCCGATAAGCAATTCCAGTGAGGACCCCTGCGGGACACCATACGCAGATGAGCGAACAGAGGAGGAAGAGCCGGAAGAAACAACCTGAAAAGTGCGGTGATTTAAGAAAGAGGCCAGCCAAGCAAGGGCAGGGCCAGTCACTCCAGCCGTTCTCAGAGCTCTCAGAAGAATGGAGTGTGAGACCGTGCCGAATGCGGCGCTTAAATCTAAAAGAATAAGCGCCGCGGTCTCACCGTGATCAAGACGGGTGAGCAGGTTCTCGGTAACCCCCAGGAGGGTTGTTTCGGTGGAGAAGTGGGAGCGGAATCCCGATTGGGACGGATGTAAAAAACCTATAATCTCCACATGAGATGTGAGATGTATGTTGATATGCCTCTCCAGGATTTTTGAGAACATAGGCAGCAAGGAGATGGGCCGGAAGTTGGCGAGCGTCTTGGGGTCTGCACCGGGTTTTTAAAAAAAGTGGCACTACCAAAGCTCTTTTCCATTCATCCGGAACTATGGATTCCCGCAATGAGGAATTCAGGAGCTCTTGAATGATTAGTAGAGCATCAGGGGAAAGCTGGCAAAGGATGTTCATAGGAATTGGGTTCAGGGGGGAGCCTGAGTTGACCTTTGTTATGCAGGCGAGCAGCGAGTTGGAGTCTAGCAAGGGGCCATTCAGAGATCTGTGTTTCCTGAGATTGCGGGCTCAGTGAGTCCAGAGTAGAGGGGTCGGGAGGGGGTATGGGGAAGGCTCGAGACAGGGCATTGTAGATGGTTTCGACTTTAGATATAAAAAAGTCAGCAATTTCATTACATTCCACTTCCCCTAGCGCAGGTGGAGTGGGGGCGGTATTTGAGCCAGCCAGCTTCTTGACCATAGAGAAGAGGGCTTTCGGCCGGTTAATGGCCTTTTCAATAGACTCTGAGACAAACAGGGCTTTTGCCTTTCGACAGGCTTGGTGGTATTGCCTGAGTGCTGAACGATAGGTTAATTTGTCATTCAGGGCGTAGGTTTTTCGCCAAGATCTCTCCAGATGTTTGCATTCGGATTTAGTTACTTTCAGATCGTCCGTGAACCATGGGGCAGGGGCAAGATGCGGGATCGGTAGTCTAGGACGCGGCGGCAAATGGTGATCAATGTTAGAAGTTAACCAGTAGGATACTTCCTGAGCCAAAGAGGTGCACCCAAGATTGGTATCGGGGCAGGTGGCCATAAGAGAGGCGTTAAACGCCGAGATGTTCAGCTTAGACCAGGCTCTATGGTTATTCCTAGTGCCAGGAAGAGGCATGCACTTTGTAGTATCAGCAGGCAGAGTGAAATGAATGGCATAATGATCGGACCAATCGAGGGGGGAGGGCAGGGGAGGAGAAGTCAAACAAAATATTGGAGAGGACAGGATCAAGTAAATGGCCTGCCTGATGGGTAGGGCCTCGGTTGCGCAGTGTTAGGTTGATAGCCTCGCAGTCGGATAGAAACATTCTGCTTAGTCCGTTCTGCGAATCCTCTAGATGGAGATTTAGGTCTCCCAGGATAGTGAAATTCGCTGCCTTCAGAGCATGGGGGGCTACGCACTCGGCGAATGAGGTTAGCCACTGTGTAGGCTTGTCAGGGGGGCGATAGATTAGGATGCCCGATAACGTCAGTCGGGGGGAAACTGCTATCTTGAATAGTGCGGCTTCACAGTTCGGGAAGGGAACTGCGTCCAGAGAGCAGGAGTGGATGTCTTTAAAAATAATCGCTATCCCCCCCACCTTTCCCCGTGGCTCTGTCTTATCCTAACTATTACATATCCAGGTGGCAGGGCACTTGCCACGTCTGGGCCGGAGCTCGCATGGAGCCAGGTTTCCGTTAGGAACAGGGCATCTGGCTGGGTGGAAGTCAGTAGATCAAAGATGTGGGCTCTGTTTTTAGGCAGAGATCGACAGTTAATACTCCAGAACTTGTAGGGAGGGATTAATGGCGCTGAAGGTGCGATGTAGCAGGAATAAGCAAAGTTGCAATGTGTGCATTTTGACAACGTTTTGAGCGAGCAATCAAGAGATATGCAAGAGGGAAGGGTATTGTTCAGGCGACGAAGCTCCTCAGAGGAATAAGTGATTAAGCTGCAGGATATCGGCTCAGAATGGGCAGAGTGTCGGGCCGCCGGGCGCCTCAGGGCGCGGACGGGCGCAGACGGGCTTGCCTTTGGCGCGCCCGCTGAGCCCGCTCGCTGCGCGGCATGGAAGTAGCGTGTGTTATATAGGGGCTGGAGAGGGGGTGGGACTCATCCCAGCACAGGTGCAGTGATAGACTCAAACCCCAGCGGCGGCAAGCCCTGCCTCCAACGCGTCAGATTCTAATCGTCTGCGCGAGGAGCGGGCAATGAATGCGGCCGGGCAGGGTGAGTACAAGGCTTGTATTTTAAAAGACACAAATTACAAATTTTACAGTGCACAAAAGAAATCATACAAGTTAAAAGTTCGTGGCTGTCTGTCCTCCGGCTTCCGACTCAGAGGAGTCGTAATCACTAAATCTGGAACTCGAGTGGGCTCTGAATATTACGCCCCTGGTCGCTAGGGCCAAGGCGGACCTCAGGAAATGGCAATCCCTCCCTCTCAACCCACTGGGCAGAAGTGCCCTCGTTAAAATGATGGTCCTCCCCAGCTTCCTTTATATATTACAAGATATCGCCACCCACCTTCCAGGCAACTGGTTTCGGGAATTGGATGATGTCTTCACCCGGTTTTTATGGGGGTAACGGGAGGCCGCAAATATCTCTAGCACATTGAGCATTCCCCCCTTTGACGGGGGCATGGGGGTGACTAATCTCCACCTCTACTACCTGGCCACGAGGCTCATCGTAATTCACGACTGGTTCGCGGGCGGCTGGTCCGACACGGCGTACCGGGTGGAACTCAGGGCAATGGACTTGGTGCAGATCCAAGCGTACCTATACGGAAGCCCCGTGCCACAGGCTCTGCCCCCAATCACTAGGACGGTGCTTATGGCCTGGCGTACAGCCCTCCGACATGTAAGATGGGACCGGAAACTCACCAAACAGACGCCCCTGTGGAGTGGAACCTGGCTCCGGGAGGTTTCATCCCTCCAGGACTTCCGTCGTTGGGATCTTATCGGGATCTCATTACTCTGAGACGTCTGGGTGGGGGACCATATCAGATCTTTCGCAGACCTGCAACAACGCCATTCCCTCATTCCCTCCCAATTATACAAGTACTTACAACTCAGGCATGCACTCCACACACACACATTCCACTCCCACCTCTCTCCCGGAATTTAGCCCCTTGGAGGCCCAGGTGATGATGGGGAACCTAGGCAGAGGGGGGGGTGTCACGGATTTACTGATCCCTGGTGAACAATGGCCCTGCGTCCCTTGATCGGCTCCGAGCCCGCTGGGTGGGGTGGTTGGGCCCACTGGAGGAGGATTGGAGAGACGCCCTTATGGCTCCCAAGACCTTGAGAACCTCCTCCAAGTTGCGTCTCGTCCAACTCTACTACCTCCATACGGCATACCTTACTCGAGCACGTCTGCACAGCGCCCACATGCGACCCTCCCCGGACTGCACGCGTTGCCCTCACGCTCCCGCAGATTTTTACCGCGTGGTTTGGCAGTGTCCTGCTCTGGCGCCGTTCTGGAGAGGGGTGGAACTTGAGCTCACCCGGCCCCTTGGGTGGGAGGTTCCCCACGACCCAATACGCTTGCTCTTGGGGGTGTTTGACGGCCTCGATGGATCCAGGGCCGATAAGCAATTCCTGGGAACGGCGTTGGCGGTGGCGAAGCGGGATATAGCAGCGCTTTGGTCCCAGGCCAAGTCACCTACTGTGAGGAAATGGAGGCGGGGAGTGGACTGGTGTGGGGCCCAGGAGGAGCCCCGGAGGAGCCCCTCTTTGAGGCCCGGGGATGTCCGAAACTATTTGGCAAGGTGTGGGGCAAATGGTTCAACCTATTACCCGCATGAAGGGTTTGACTGTGTCGTGTACTTGTATTTCTGTAAACATATGTCGTATTCATCCCACCTGTGCCTTGTGAGTTCCAGTCGGCTTTTCTCGAATGTAATTCATCTCTATAATGTGCTTGATTTGCTACCGATGAATTTTGTTTTGAAAAACATCAACAAAAAAAATTGATTATCAAAAAAAAAAAACAGGGGAGGAGCCAAGATGGCGACCGGAGCAGACGCTTGAGCGCCCGGCTCCGTCGGTCCGTGGCCTCGGACTACTATCCTGATGCCCATCCTCGCCGATTCTCGAGGTGCACCGTGTGCGAAGACGCGCTGACCGCGCTGCTGCTTTCCCGGAGTCTCAACCCGCCCGGATGCCCGAGTTCTGGGTGTTTTTGTCCTCGGCACTGAAACCCTGCGCCCTTACGGCCTTTGCCGGCCTCCTGGAAGCTCCGCAGTTACCGGACCAGCTAGCGCTAACCTGAGCCCCGCGGTCCCGATCTCGCCTCGCACCATGGATCGTTGCCGGATGAGCCCGGGGAGAGACGGCCGGACACCTTCTGCACCCTGTGCCTGACGGGCTGGAGCTGTGGGGTGGGCCCCGGTGCGGTGAGTCTCCTGCCCCGCTCTGAGGACCGAGCTGTGGGGGGCTGCTGCCCCCTTTGCCTATTGCCTAGCCAGCGGCGAGGGGGACCGGCGAGAAGATAAGCGACTGTCGGCCTTTCCTGTTGCGGCGTAGACCTGAGGGGAATTGACCCCTTGCCACGACCCCCCCCCCCTGGCCATTGCACCGTATAGCGGCAAAACATGGCGTTGAGTGCCTGCTCGCGGCTGGGGGGTGATACTCCGGTCTCGCCCGCTGCCCACTTCGCCCTCCCTCTTCCGGACACCAGCTCCACAGTGCCGTCCCGGATTGCTGCCGATGTTGGGGCCCAGCTCCCGCTGACATGCGGCTCCGTTCTGGCTGTCCTGCGGGACTTTCAACTACAGATGTGCGCTGGCCTGCAGGCGCTGAGTGAGAGGTTTGACCCCATACTGTCGGCCGCGGGCCGTGAGCGCACTGTTTGCCATCCACAGGGCGTGGGTCCTCCGGTGCTCTTGTCCTCTTGCGGGGACGCAGCGGCGGTGTATGATTGTGCTACACTGGTGCCTTCATCTAGCGCTCCCGGCGCCCAGGGTCCACCGCTCTCCACCTCAACTGCGGATACTTTGTCCCCCTGGTCATGGCTGCCTACTTCATTGTTCCCTGCCTCACCGCGTCCGCGAGGCTATCCTGCTGAGCGATACCTAACGGCTTCGAGGGACCGTCCGCGGTGGCCCACTGCTGCCTTTTTGTGGAACTCCTGTACTTTACTTGCCAGGTTTGGATTTTATGTGGTGCAACGAGGGACCTCAATCGATGGTCGGCGGCCATTTCGTGATCCTACTTCACCATCCTCTCACAAGCGGCCATCTTGTCTTTGTCTGCCCGGGACACGGGGCCTTCACGCAGGAGCTGGTTTAATCCCAAGCCCGCGATCGGGCCAGGGCTAGACTGACTTCTATCGCTATGGTTTATGGACGGGCTGGCCTGGGACTGGGACTGTATGTATGTTTTGCGCGCACTCGTCGCGACTTGTATCCCTTGCTTAAACTGTGGTGCCATGGTATCTTTGCATGCCGTTTTTTGGCGTAGAGGGCTCTCAGTGTGTGGGGGCCATAACTGGCTGATGGTTCGGGGCGCCCTGGTGTCCAGTGGGCTCCTCCCCACCTTCTTTTCTGTTTTCTTCCCTTCTTTACTCTGTTCCTACTTTCTCTCTTCTCTATATTTCGGGTTCATTGGGCGACAGGCACTATGCTGGGGGGGGGGGGTAGGCCGTAGCCTCCGCATTGGTGTAGGGTGGGGGGGTAATACTCTGTTCTCAATTAGTTCTATGGGCCTTTCTTCTTTTATGTCTCTGTGCTCTACTTTCTTCGATTCGGGGTCCGGGTGTGGGGTGGATCGAGTGTGGGCGGCTCTGGAGGGGCGCGTACTTGCTCATGTGACTATCCTGATATATCTCTGCACCGCCTCACTGATTGAGATTTTACTCCCATTGTTGTTCTTACTGATGTTGCTGCTCGCCCGCGTGGTGAAGCTATCTTGCGGACTCGAATCTACTTTGCTCTTATCCTTCATTGACTTTTTTCTCTGATAAAATTATCAAAAAACTTAAAATTAACCTTCACCTCTCCTTCCCCGGGTTTCAAAGATATCTCCAGTATGTGACTCATAACCTGTTGTTAATCCTGACCGTTGATGCACGGGGGCTGTAATGTGGGTATCAGTGCTTTACTGTATCGTGGCCGGCCTGACGGTTGTAGGCCCGTATTTGTTCTTTTAAGATGCACGAATAAAGGTTTTTAAAAAAAAAAAAAAAAAAAAAAAAAAAAAAAAAAAACAATGCAGCAACACATGTTACCTCGCAGTGGATGGCCCTTTATAAAGGTTGATTGGTCACCTTTCTGTTGCTTATTGCTATATGTGGCTGTTAATGTGTACTTATGAGGGGCAATAAAGGCCAGGACAGTTTTAACAAGTGTACAAATTGCAAACTAATGCAGTAATGCTATCACAAAATATGCAGCGTAATTAGCCTTTGCTTGCTGCAGACTTTAGTTAATCATGCTGCTTGATTTGGCCTTCTCCTGCCGCATAATTCCATTGGCCCTGTTTTTATGTGCTATGAGGTCCCAGCCTGTTGCAGAAAGCACTGTGAATATGTAAGTCATTATTTTAAAACGGTATTTACATGCTCCAATCTGGGCTATTGCAAAAGGGTGCAGTGATTGAGATAAAACAAGTTCTTACAAAATATACTTTTTAGTAATAAGTAATCAAACTGTATCTAATGCAGACATTTTTTTAAGTGTCTCCACTATTCCAGATCTCAACTGATAATACTCTCGCATTACATCTCAAAAAGAATACATCTTTGCCACCATGAATCTTTAAGCAGAGCCACTGAAATTATTCAGTAGAAGAGGACCACGTTATGCAGCAGATTTGACTAAATTCTGCAGCAAGAAAAGCTAAAATATGCGGCACAATGCGCCACATTTTGTCGTTAGCATTACTTCATTATTTTGTCATTTTAACTCAAGGTAATGCTGTCAGGGAAAATATTTCACCTCATAAGTACCAATTTAACACCCAAATACAGCAGTAAGCATCTACAAGATTACCAGTCAATCTTTGCAAAGGGCCTTCCACTGCTCCAGAACAAGTTGTCAAGCTTTAAGTAACTTTTGTTCCGTTTGAGCTAGAATCAAGTTTTTTTTGTTGAAATCTGCAGATTATGTAGCAAATGTAGTAAATTGATAATTATGTGGAAAACACTGCTGCTGCAGAAACTCATAATTCCAGTGGCCCTGGCTTTAAGTGACTTAATCATTTATTGGCTGGTAAGAAGGCTGGTTTCTTTTTTAACTTTCTGCACCACCACCACACCCTAGGATTTCAGGCAGAGGTATCTCACAATCAGTATTAACCATTCAGGGGCATTGTGAAAGCTGAGTCCATGGGGTGGCAGGGGGTAGGCCAGCAAGGTAGTATTCAGATCCAGAGCCCTAATCCTCTCGATCCCTTGGGCCTCACAGTAATGGTTTAGGAGACCGAGGAAAGGAGCGAGATTGATAGATATTGTCAAAGAGAAGGCCCAGATTAGGGAGCACCGTATGGGGACTTATTTTTGTGTTGACAAATGGCCAAAGACAGCTTCTTCAGAGAGATACCCCAAAGAAGAGGAGAATATAACCGTTTTTTTTAAAGGTATATTCATTAGTGAAGCTGGTACTGCTGCCAAGTGCGTAAGTGGCCACTGCTGGTTATGATTATGGAAGCTGAAGCAGCAGGACTGGGGCCCAGGGATTTAAGGGGCCCACTGCATCACAGTTATGACTGTCTACCTTTAAAAAAGGGGCATCTGAGCTTATTTTCCTTTCAAGCATTAGGACCAAGGTGATGATCCGTCATGGTGGGGAACAGGTAAAAGATGCAGGGCGAGATAGCCTGCTATTCAGGACGGCAGTTATTAGTGCAGCAGGTATAGTTACATTGGTGTCAAAGAGTGTGAGGGTCTCACAACAGCCCAATTATAGGGAGCAGTTTGTTTGGGAAAATATCTGTTTTTGTTTGATGCATTGCGGTTTAATAAGTCTCATATTTAGTGCAGTTCATAAGCTATAGAAAAAGTATTCCTGAAATCATCTCATAAGCCCCGCTCCCTGCACGCAGCCATGTCCCCCAATCCTTGACAAAGTTTTGGAGGGGAGCCCGACCACAAAAAATGTTGCTTAGGGGGGCTCAGAGTAAGAAAGTTTGAAGAACTCTGCACTACAGCAAGGTATGGAAGTGAATGCATACTTCAAGTCTCAAAATGCACCACATTAGAAAAAAGGAAGCACGTACTGAGTACGTGTCCTCCTGGCATTACCGGCTATGGAAACCCTAGTTTATTCATGGCCGGTGTGTTATGTTTCTCATTAGCTAGAGAAAGACTTATTATTTGTATTAGACAACACATAGAGAGGGCTGCAGGGAGGAAGTTGGCAACGATCTCGGAGAAAAGAATGGTCAAAGGACACCTTCTGTTTATTGCATGCCAGGGTGGTGGGAAGCTCAAGGATGGGAACTTAGGGAGTTGGTTGACTACCCTCATGTTCAGCAACTTGGTTCTTGGTGGTGTGAAAGGAAATATGGATGTGTTTGAAACTGCTGCTACATTTAATTGGCCTTAAAGTTAGACAGACTTTCCCTGGATTGTAGAACTGGGCTTTTCCCTGTGAGTGAGCTTCATGCTGATCACGTCTCTTATTTTCCTTATCTTCTACAAAGGTTCTATTCTAAGCTGACAGCTTCTATGGTCATTGGATAGGAACCCAAGATCACAAACTCTGCCCTTATCCTATGTTTAGACTAGAAAAGGTAGGTTTCTATATGAAACACCTTATTGCGACAATCTGCTTTATATGTATTGAGGCTGTTACTATCTTATGTCTATTACGATTTAACCTACTGGCACATTTCAGCCTTCAAGCTATATTACTGTATTTGATTAATTTATTTTTATTCTGCATATATTCTGGCTGGATTAATATCCTAAAATAAACTAAATGAATCAAAACTAGTGTTTCTTGGTCCTTATTTTGGAGGCGCATTGGCTTCACAAATTGGAATGTATTTCTAATGTTTACTCCCTCACAGCACTTCAAGCCGACTAACAAAGCTCCATACAACCAACGGGGAAATATTTCTAGTGACTTCACCAAAACACTGAGGTGCAGATACCAAAACACTGAGGTGCAGATACCAGCACACCATCATTTACAAGAAATGTATAGCATAATATATGATGCAAGATAAAATATCCGGTGATAGGTTTCAGTCCATGTGTAGAATCTTACATTACTCACACACTACAGGTTTTGAACAGACTGCACTGTCTAATATTTTCATCTCCCCTCATCCTTTCTCCATAAATGTAATGCATTGAAACCTTCTGTCAATGACATGAATCAACATAACACTTTTTCTTTTTTTGAAGGAGGTTTTTCCTCAGGCAAAGCTTCAAGCAATTTACACAGTTATCTCCCGCGACTACGGAGATGGGTTTTAAACCATAACATGACATTTGCACGCTGCGATCATGGCATGGCTACCATAGGAGACAACATTTTCTGCCTTGGTGGACGAACATTAAATGCTGTAAGTCGATACTACTTATTTGGAGTATTTTATGTTCAATAATCTACTCATTTAATAATCTGAATGTAATACGACTGTAAAGAAATTACATTTTTCAAAATTGAGATCATTTGTTAAGAAAGGAGAAATATCCGATATTTAAAAAACACGAAATCTACCTTTGCTTTGGAAAATGTGGATGTAGAAATAATTTATATTCCATTCGCAGATGTTACATACCAGTGATGTTTGTCGTCGATGGCGATACATATTTTTTTAATGAATATGAAATTTACAAAGGATACTACCAATGATACCCTCTGTGAAACAGGGGTTCAGAGGAACAAAAGGGAGGCTTGGGCTATCTGCATTTGGGTCCTCCCAAAATACACTATAAATCACAAAGTAGAAAACACGACCACACTGTCGAAAGTTTGTCAGGTTTCTTATTTTGGAAATGACTTATGTTGGGGACCCTGTAGTCCACTTATGTTTTGGATATACACAGGGCCAGGGAATTACAAGACATTGTAAGGCATGGCCTCACATTCCATGCTGGGTGTTATGCTTCATCATCGGCCAGCCTGATTGAATCTTCTAGTGGCGAGTGGGCTCCCTGTGCTTGACAGGGAGTGAAGAAAGGGTTCCAGTGTGAATGGGTAAAAATCTAAATTACCATCCCAATGATTTTTCCTTTTATTAGTGGAAGGGCAACACGAAGAATAAAAACAAATAGGATGCATGGGAGTGGTTATTGCCCCCACATCTAATGGGTCAACATGTTTCAGCCTTATAACTGCCCCTTGAAGGGGGTCCTAGGCTTTCATACCTAACATCATTCATTCAAATACCAGTATGCATACATTCAATGCCGATGATATGTTCCTGCCGGAAATAATATGATTATGCTGCAAGGTTCAAGAGGTCCTAAGGTACACAACGAAGATTATTTACAACATATACGTGGACAATTTGACACAAGACACTAAGGACAAACAAAGGAAGCGATAATTGCGCCTAATTACATGCTATGGTCCACTAATGTCACTGCACTCGACACGTGATGGGTATTCACAGCAAACTGGTCAGAAAACTGGCAAATTGCAAGCACAGAATACTGCTCTTATCCATACATATTGCCTTACCCTTGCCTGTTCTCGGAGGGGCTTATGGAGAAATTTAACATTGTGCTTGCAATGCAGCACTCTTAAGCCTAACACGGTATTGCTTTCATAATACATATTTAAAAAACAAAGGTTACGGAGATGTTAAAGTAGGTATGGTAACTTTATCTTCCCTTACAATAAAGAAAACATCTAGAAATTTACTGAAAATGACAACTGTTAAAGTAATGTTATTGTTAAGTGTTGAATGATTTAAAAACTAATGTTTAAAAACTAAAAAACCATGAAATGTGCCAGTATTATTTCAGTGAGCTAACTATAACTTATGCAACCTACATTTAAACATACCTCTGCAACATACATTAAATGCACTCAGCCGTTATCTTGTTTAACAGGGAGAAATCTAGGCACCCTAAACTTTAGTGACTTGTAAACGGCACACCCTGTAACTTTCAACATGCACAATCATGGTTGCTTACAGGGCTTACACTATTTTCAGGCTATGATTTTTTTTTAAAGTGATTTTTAAAGATGTACTATGGGCACTCTGGCTGAATGAATCCTACCTATGTTGAAATGATTTCAAATGTTTAACTTTGCTCGTCATGCCTGCTCTGCATTTCCACTCTGTTGCTGAAATTGGCTGACATATTTATATGCCTGTTGTTTATAACCTCTGCCCATATGTACTAGAGTCACTTTATGTACCTCCCAAAGAAATACTTTTTGATAGCGCTTTTAACTCTTCTAAGCGCATTTTAAACCTGTATTAATTATATGGCATATATAGTATTTGGATCTTATGCTGTGTTGGCCTTTATGTTCTCTAAGGATTCGACTTTATATATGTTCCTCTGTTTATGTCAAAAGTATGCATTTTGAATAACGTTTTATGGGAACCTCTACGGAGTTCCATATCATAAATAAAAACAAACTTGAACTTGCTTCCAGGGCTTACCCGACAGTTAACTCCTTGAACTAGAACAGGGTGTGTTTGATTTTTAAACATTAATTTAATTTCAAAACCTAAATATTATGACTCTTAAGCCTTTGTTTCTTTCAGTACAAAAAATCTATCTATCTACACTCACACCAGAGAGGGACTGGGAACCAAACCAGCCCTGGCAATTACGTCGGACTGGCCTGGGAGGGGAGAGGGCAGCGTGTGGAGGGGGTGCTGGTGGGAAACTGTACTTTTGTTACAGGGGGGCAATACTGCTGCAAAACCGTCCCACAGTAACAAAAAAAGTCCCCAACGGTCCAAAACCGGCACCCACCCTTCCGGTCCACCAGCAAAACACCTGGTGCCCACTATTGGCAGTCCGGCCCTGACTCACACACACATTCACGGAGGAGCAGCCATGACTGTGTAGTTGAGGTTGATGCCTCTCCTTCGGAAATCTGTTTTTCTGCATCCTTATTATCTCTTTCACCTACCCAACCAAACGTATACAAGGATATCTGGTGTCAAATATGTGGCAGATCATTCTAATGCTACAAGTGTTATAAGGGGGAGAGGGGCGTCCACATTAATTTTCTCCTGCCTTTACATTTCCATAGAGATGTTTTCTCTGCACAGTACGCCAAAAAGGATGGTCACCAAAAATGTCTAGGGCATTGTGGCTTTTCAACTATGTGGTGCCTTTTCTTAGTTTGCTGAAAATCTGTTCAGTCAGTTTGGGGACATAAAGCAAATTGTGAGTGTAGAGTGCTTATGTCAAACGATGTATATTTTCAAGTAAATACCCACGTGGGCTCCCACAGATCTATTGGACCTTCGCATGTACATAAACATATCCAGAAACAAAATAAATCAAAACTCAAAAGTAGCACTGACAAAGAGATTTGTTGCTGCATTATTCAGAAGTGGCCCTGAAATGCCTCCCACTTACAACCATCTCTTCACAGCTTGTTTGACAAGTGAGGAAACAAAAAAAGGATGACTTTTGCCTCAGAACATCTTCTCAAGCCTTGCAGGGATCAGGAGGCTAATCACATTTTACCTCTGCCTTGTCCAATGGTATGGGGATTAATTAACTCCCTCTATGGCTTTGCCTTAGGGCTATGAAGGGGTATGGGTCCAGTGCCTTCCTATGTAGCACAACTGCAGAGAGAGGCAAAATAATCGATGGGCTGAATACATCACAATGCAAGCTAACTCCAGTTACAACAGAGGAGACATAGCCACAATTAAACGTCAACAGAACTATCATCATATATCCAAGCACATACATTTGTACTTCGTGTATGTTGGTAGATATATCCGACACACCACCATTATATACCAATAAGCCAGTTGCCATGCACTAAGCAGCTACCTATTTATAATGGTCAATATCACGTCAAAAACTTTATCATGCAAATATAGAACCTATTACACACTTATAAACACAAACCTTATTGCATAATAATAGGGATGGAAGTTCTGTTTGACTCTGCGCATTGAGGTTGGGACACATGGTTAAGGTATAAAAATATTTATTTATGTATATATTCCCTTACTCTAGGCACAGATTTCAAAAAGACACAAAATGTACTCAAAATTATTAAACTGGCAAAAAGAAGAAAAAAAACATTAAATAAGATAGGTCTATTAATACGCCTCAACAGACCAGTCAGCCTCAGAATGGGGAGCATAAACCAGGGCACACTAGTTATATAAAAGCAAAGAAATGTTTCTTTGCATCATTAAGAGAGGAGCTCTAAAAACCGCAGCAATCGGCGGCATAGTAGCTGATTCAATTGCCACAGCTGCTTGGGTCATCTGGGAAACAATTTATCCACTAACCACCCCTTTGAACAAGTGTGTGGGTGCCGCACTTGAACGTGCTTAATTAAGGTGATAGTGCCGAAAGAATATTGGCTCCAGGAAGACAATGCCCTGTTGCACAGAGTGCAAAATGCTATCTGGATTTTAAATTGACACACCCTCAGGTTGGGTGAAAAACTTTCATACCCAGGATGTCCTTGTGGTTGGTGATGTGTCTTCCATCAACTCCATCACATCGTGGGATGCTAAAGAGCCCACAGCAAGATGGACACACTTTAGTGCAGCTCGCCCATCTGTGAGCCTCAATCCAGCAATTATCCTGTCATCTGGCACCTGACCCTCCTGCAAAAGGCGATCCAGGCACGGAGAGACATGTGCAAACCGCGGGCAGAAAATCTGACCCTACAACCAAGCAATAGCTGCAATACAGCCCACGACTGCCGAGCCGTATGTGCGGCAGCAGAGATCAAAATGGCAGCCATGTGAGGCACAGCTGAGGCTATCTGACTGCCACTAGCCCTCAGCCCCATAGCTGCGCAAGTGGATGTTGCCGCTAAGGCGGAACCCGTTGGATGTGACTTATGGCGCTGCTTTGGGCTGAGGAGGTTGATGGCTACGAGTGAGCGGACTGCAGAGGTGGGTTGCTCTTGTGCTGCTGCTGCCTGTGTGTGATACGACTGCAGTACCAGCGACAATCGGAGGTGGCCCTTTGCCCAATAGGCCCGCTACAACTGAGCTACCACTGCCCTGCAGTGATGCACAGAATGGCGGGTGACGGCCTACGATCGGCCAGGAGCACAAAACACTGGCACTAGGTGGCCCAGACCGAGAGGCCTCATGTGCAGAGTGGGGTGGTGTTAATCGGCGTGAGCAGCTGGAGGAAGGCCCTGACACCCCTTGCGTACTGCGCCAAACAAGAACACTGCCGGCAGCACAAATCTGGGTGCTTTGGATCTGCGGAGGCCACTGTCGGGCAGCGGGGCTTCCAGCAGATGGGATATCCCTGGCCCCTCTGTCCTGGGTGTGAGTGCTGCTGTGTGCCTAAACATCTTGGGCGCTGCTTTAGGAGAAGGTGAGGGCACCCTGTGCTATCACTAACCTGTATCTGCCACCCGGGCATTCCATACTGGAGGTGCTAGCGTGGGCACTGCGGGCCCATGCTGCGTCGCTGAGGATCGCTAATTGCGGGATGCGCCTACCACCCGAGAAGTGTACAACTCTTGTGACACATTGAGTCACGCAGTGCGGCGGTAGCGTTGAGGGGTGAGTGGTGCAAATAGCGCATGGCAACACTGCGGTGCCTTTTAACCAGGGGATCCAGGAGGGGAGTTGGAAGTTCAGGGATTGTTCCTGTGGCTGCTTAACAGCCCTTGCTGCTCCCAATGGATTAAAAGGACAGAACCCAACCATGCCTCACGTTTGTGGAGCGACGGACTACCAACCCCGTAGACTGTCACCACTGATCAAGAAAAGGATGCTCCAGGTCAAAGAACATCGGCCCTTGAAACCACACTACGTGCCATGCAGCAGAATTTGCAATCCTTTGATGGTAAGCTAGGTACCCTGAATTTGTGCATGGATGTCCCGACCACCAAGCTGGATAAACAGACGGCGTGAATAATGGCGGCGGAACAACGCATCTCAGTGACAGAAGACAACATGCACTTGAACACGGAACGCCTGAACATAGAGAAAGTGCCGGCAGTAATATAGGGTGAGAACGAAGATCTGAAGGCGCGTTCGCACCGTAACAACCTACATATCACAGGGGTCCTGGAGTTGAAAAACACTGGCAAGGTGGAACTGTATGTAGAAACCATGCTAAAAAACATCTTTAGTTCTGACAACCTGTTGCACTTGCTGGTGGTGGAGAGGGTACACAGATCCCTAGCACCGGGACTGTCCCCTGGAGCCGCTTCACGCTCCATTTCAGCCAAGCTATAAACTGTTGTAATACAGTGCTCCAGCTGTATCGTGAAAAGAAAGACATCAACTATCAGGGAAACTGTGTGGCATTCTATTCGGACTTTACAGCGACGGTGAAAGCAGCCCGCAAAGAATTCTTACCAATCAAAAAGAATCCCCCAAAAGAAGTAAATACCCTACGTGATGCTTTACCTGGCTGCTTGTGCACAAATCATTGTGGGCCCACGAAAACCTTCACAATGCCAAAACTGGTGATGGAACTCATTAAAAACCTTTCCCACCACCATGAGCAACCACATGTCAGGATTGACAATGTGACCAATTAAGTAGATGAGAACACCAACACCAAAGGTGTCCATTGTCTGTCATACATTCCACAGCACTAGATCTTGCTTGCCCAAGAAGCAACTGAGCCATGGGGCCAAATATGTAACATGGAGATCTAAACGGGTGGACATGGAGACATTGGTCTATGATCTCCTTGCATGCCCCCGTGAAATACTTTGCAGCACCTCTCAACTAGTCTGATACTGGCTTGACCCTTGGCTCAGAGCCCCCAAACTTTTCCTAATACTGCCTGGTTCAATGCTCCAACAAAAAAGATCTTAATAACCGGTACCTAATGTGTCTCCTGGCCACCCCGTCCATCGGGTGGGTTACTGAACTCTGGCTGCCCCTACGAGGATACACCCCACATGATTGTCTACTGTGTTATACCAGTGCATGCTGGTGAATCATATTTTGTTTATGATTATATCTTTTGTGTTTCTAGGGATTCTGTAGTGGGAGGGGGGAGGAATTAATGCTTTGTGCTCCTGTTGGTAAAGATGTAACATTGTTAACCGCCAATATCTATATGGCCATAAATTCCTCAAAATGCAGTACAACTTTTTTGGCATATACAATATGCTATCATGGCCCAACCACCCATACATACATCCCTTCTAACTTGGAACGTACGGTGGCTAAAGAACCCCAGTAAAAAATGCCAGGTGCTAGTCTACTTAGACAGGCACCACATTCAAATCCTCCTCCTCCAAGAGACGCACCTGACATGGCACAAAGTGGGCGTCCAACTCAACTTGCCTATTCTAATGCCTCATACTCTAGGGGCGTGATGATATTAATCAAAAGAGGAGTCCCTTTCACAGTCACTCACATTGAGATCAACGATCAAGGCAGATATGCAATAACGGAGGGTAGCATGTGTTGCACACTGGTGACCCTAGTGAAAACATTTGGACCTAACACGGACGACCCCAAATTTTACACTCAGCTTTGGAATATACTGCACTCCATGCAACCATCCACCATCGTATGGGGTGGAGACATTAATACAAATTTAGACCTGTTGCAAGATTGGTCAGCACGATCCGATTGGCATGGCAGACACTCCACCAGGGTCCTATATGAGGGCTTAGAGGAATACAGACTGGTGGACATATGGAGATTAAGAAACCCCGACATTTGCCTCTTCGATCCATGGCTTGTGGTCCCGTCTGGATTACTGGCTAGTGAGCCAGAAGGTAAATACCTTGGCAGTAGATCTCCAGCATCTTGCCAAGACCTTGTCGGACCATGCCCCAGTTAAGTTGACAGTGACCATCCCCACACATATCCCAACACAATTTGCATTGAGATTTCAGGCAACAGCGCTACTGGACCATGAATACTAGGTGGGCTTGTGATCAGCCATAACAGATTTTTTTTTTTTTAAACACAGGGTCCGTAGAGGGGGCGGATACCGTTTGAGAGGCATTTAATGTCACAATCAGGGGGATTAGCATAAGCACACAGGATGGAGTCTTACGCGACATCCGTACATAATAGCACAAGACAGAAAACACACTTCGCACATCAGAGCACGACTATGAGGCTGCACCCTAACCTAGCACCCTCGCCGCCGTCAGAGAGCAAATTACGAACTAAAACTATATGGCAGAAAAGTGAGCTGCAAAACCTCTGCCAGCATCATGTGGCAAAAGCATATGCAGAGGGAGGCCGCCTGGGCCGCAGTCTGGGGGTCGGTTGAAATCCATCTGGGCATGTAGCTACACTGAGGGGGGAATAAATATAGCACACCGGCTATTTTAACCGCCTTCTCAGACTTATATGTGCGTCTCTACGTTGCCATGGGTTCGGCAACAAGGGCTGAGATCGCAGAGTACCTGGACCATGTAGCCCAAGCGTGGCTATCCCAGGGTCAGTGATAATATCTAGTGCAACCTCTGACGGAGGAGGAACTGAAAAAGGCTAAACACTTACTTCCCAATGGCAAAGCACAGTGCCAGGATGGCCTTACAGGCAAATTTTATCAAGAATATGCACCTCAACTGGCGCTGCATATTCATGCAGTGTATGAAGAGGCATACCTCAAGAAAGGAATCCCCCCCTCTCCTTGAAGCCCTACTTATCACATTATTAAAGCCCGACAAGTAACCTGAATATTGTGATTCCAGCCCGACAAGCAACCTGAATATTGTGATTCCTATCTGTCACTATTGCTGAAAAATACAGATACCAAAATACTGGCAAAAATACTGACCTCTAGGCTGTAACAGCTGATGACTAATTTGGTCCTGCCAGATCATCAGGCTTTATACCAAACCGCTCCACAGCGCACAACCTTTGAACATTATTTAAATTGCTGCATCAACTTGACCCTTCCATGGAGGTGGTACTATTGGATGCCGGTAAAGCCTTTGAGTGGACGTACATGTTCACAATGCTAAGCCACATGGGCATGCCTGAGACTTTTTTAAGTTGGGTACGGCTGCTGTACACCGACAGAGTGGCAAGGGTGCATGTCAATAGACACACGTAAGAGACACTACCTGTGTGCAGAGGTACACATAAGGGCTGTCCCCGGTTTCCAATTTTGTTTATGCTCGTCCTTGAAACCCTAGCATGCGTGCTCCGTCAAGGGTATGCAAACTCCGCTCTGCACTTTGGGGTGAGACCCATCACTGTCTCCCTGTATGTGAACAATATATTGTTGTACGTTCACAACCCCATCCTGCACCTAGCACCTATACTCATTTTGAATGGTACTCCGGCAGCAGTATAAACTGGTCAAAATCGGCTGTATTTCCCCTGACTCCAAGCATGCAACCTCACTCATCGGACTTTCCTGTGGAATAGAGTACAGACTCAGTCAAAATTTTGGGGAACTGGATCCATAGAAACCTAGACTTGGGGGGCTGCGAGACCTACGGGAAGGCGGTGTCAAAACTAGAGGTGCAGGCGACTAGATGGTCCAGAATGCCCCCATCACTGGTAGACCGAGTGGTGATCAATAAAATGATTGTGCTCCCCAAATTTCTTTACCTTTTTACTAACATCCTCATAGTGCTGCCTCAGCAATTCTTAAGAACTGTCAAGTCACATATGATAACACTAGCTTGGGCAAGGAAGCTGCACAGAATCAGCTGGGACACAATGACACTCTCGTACACTCAGGAGGTTTTGCTGCACCAGACCTATATTTCTACTACTTATGTGCTCAGCCGCAAATCGCACATTATTAGTACAGGCCTCACGCATACATGCCACACTCAGCAGTGGAGTTCAATGGTGCTCACCCTACTCCACACAACGCCATTCTGACACAGACGCACAGATGTGCTTAGGGAGAAGATAAACACTATTCATTGTACCACGAAGGCATGGAGAATGCTAGGCGCGCGTGCTACGAAGCTGCCTTTGTATGCCCCGGCACTACCCCTGAAATATCATAGCCATATCGGTCACCCATGAGGCTGGCATGCTCGCTATGTTTGATAGGGCTAAGCTAAAAACTTTAGTGGATGTGTACCCAGCTGGGCAGTTTTTTACTTTGGCAGACATTCCGCGCAAAAGACACCGCTACTGACATTCACATACTATCGCCTCATGGCTGCTCTGAGAGAGCTGTATCCCTATTTCCTGACGGAACCCTCCGTGCGACAAAGTTTGCTAACTAGCCCCACAAGCAGGCATCTCATCACAATATTATACAATGCAGCCCAAAGCGACCAGCAAAAAGCCTAGAAGCCCAGAACTCAGCATTAGATAGATGGAATGGCACTCTTGAAACACCCTTGACGGTGGAGGAATGGGGATGCTATTGCAGACTAACAGGAATGCTCACACCAAATTGCAACTTGTGAATTATTGATTTCAAATACCTACAACAAACGTATTACACCCGTTAGGCTGCTTCAATATTAGTTACGGGGTGACGCGAACTGCTCACGCTGTGGGGCAGTGGAAGCAGACTTTTTACTTTTGTCCTAGCTGTGTGGCCCAGTTAGGTAGTTGGTACAGGGGGTCAGACCTCTCAGCCATGGTAATGGAGCAAGCGAACTGTACCCTCAGAAGTGCTTGCTCTGCTTTGTCAAACAGCTACAACCCACACTTTGCAAATTTGTGGCAATGGCACTGCTACTGGCAAAACGTAGAGTGGCTAAACACTGGGGCAAGAGATCAGCGCCTAAGCCCAAACAATGGCTACTTGATATGACATACTGAAAGGAGCCGCTGGAAATATTTGATGAAGAACTGCTGCTGTCATCATGCCCAAGAGACATCTGGAGCCCACTCACAACTTATTTATTATCAGCTCCACATGTCATCTAAAGTAATGTGCAATATGGGAGGTGTTGCCAGATACTGATGGTGTTAGAAGCTTCTACAGCCAATACCGCTAACGTACCACAAAAGTGATGTCTGCTACATGCAGTAATTAATGGCATACTGTTTATATCTGTTTTTATATGCTGAAAAACCATATTAAAAAACAGCACTATATTATCCTTTTCAGATAGATCTTTGTCAATTGGATTTGGACATGAAAGAACACGAAAAGAAAAGAGCTTATGTGGAACTAGTAACTATCTGATCCACATGGATTGAGACAATGAGGACCGCACATATCCTACTGTGGGGAAAGTCAAAAACTAATTTTGGTGCACAGAACCAGAAGTTCAAATCCCCTAAACTTCCCAAGGTTAAGGAACCCTTAACTCATAAATCAATACATAATGGTTCAGTACCCAACATTGTGTAAGTCCAATGATTTACATCGAGCAAGAGCTCAGCAAAAGCACTTTAGTGTGACACAAATTACATTTTTCTTAATACAGAGCATCAGACATATTAAGTTTATGATCCTTTATGCTTATTTTTCATCTTCTTCATAACCGGTTAAGAACCGTACCCAACGCATTTCGTCCTCTCATACTTCTTCAGGGGTATCAATAATATTCTTCACAATTTGGCTGGACTGTTTAGTTCTGTTAATTCCTCTGTGTATGGTCGTGTGTTTTAACGATTTTTTTATCCTCACAAAATGAGGTGCGTCCACATGGTTGCTAGTCTATAAGCCATATTTCATCGCGGAACCATGAGCGTGGAGGAACACTGAATTTTGTCTTTGAACTACAGGGCGCCACCAATTGGAGGGGAAAGTTCATTTTGACTATTGTAGATGACATTTTTCACATCCGTCCAAAGTATGGCTTTATGACTAGCAACCATCTGGACGCACCTCATTTTGAGAGGATAAAAAAATAAGAAATAAAGGATCATAAACTTAATATGTTGATTGATTCATCCCACACAGACGAGTCAAGATGGTATCCCTGCAAGCCATTTTTCCTCTAATCAGGAAGGGCGCCTTCCTACCCTCCCCTGAAATGATTGACGCTTACCTACATGTTCTAATACAATTTATTTTGTCAGAAGTATCTGCGGTTTGCAATTCTGGGAAAACATTACCAGTTCGAGTTCTCCCTTTCAGGCTAGCTTTTGCACCAAGGGTTTTAATTAACATCTTGACACCTCTGGTGGGGATCCTGCATTCAAAAAGTATTCAAGTCTACCCTTATCAGTACAATTTCCTAAAAGCCTCCTTTTCTAAGGCATAGCAGGAGATTCACAAGGTTGCAGACTTCTCCATGATCACAGATTACTGCTCAATATCCAGAAATCAAACCTGTCTCCCATGCAACAGCTTCAAGTTTTGGGGCTCTCTTTCGGACAAACCTGGGTCATGTTTTTCTGTTGCGGCATCATCTGTTGTCAAAGGACTCAGGCCACTGCGAGAATCTGACTGAAGTCAAGGGGTGATAGCCTTGACTCTTTTACCCTGGGGCAGTCTAAATCTATACTCTCTGCTTCACCACCTTCTTCGCTTCAAGTCGCTTTTCCCCTAACTACAAGACTCTAATTTCCATGACCCTAAGGTTTTGTGAAGAACTTCATTGGTAATTTTGAGAACATTTGTACAGAGGTATTTCTCTCTCTTCTCCAACCCTAGTAATTAAACAAGCAAAATAGGATGGGGAGCACTCCTCGACGGTGCCTCAGCTCAGGGCAAATGAAACCATCAGGACAGCGCAATCCATCCAACTGGGAAAAATTGGTTGCAGTCCACAGAGCACTTCAATTCTTTCTCCCTCTTCAGCATCAACAGGCGGTTTGTGTTCAGACCAAGAGTCAGATGGTCTGGTCTTACACCATCTATCAGGAGTTAAGGTGCACTCCTTTAATCTCCTTTTTACGAAGATATGCCTTTGGGCAGAATCCCAGAAGTATAACTTTAATGGAAGCAGAATGGACCTACCAATCTCAGAGATTTTCATATTTCTATCCTCAGTGTACCTTTTTCGGTCTCCTATTTCAGGAGATTGAGGAAGCTCGGTACTCAATCGTTGGTTCTTTTCATACCAGAGGAGCACACTCTCCTTACCCAGGTTTTTAGCATAGTTCCCGTAAGTCAAGCAGGGGCAATAGATGCACTGTCAGTCAGTTGTCCTCAGGGGACCTCTTTACTACTTTCCTCTGTTTCAGCTAATAACCAGGGTCTTCAGGAAACATTAAGAGAATTTGGCAGAAGTTGTTCTTTGTTATTGCTCCAGAATGGTGAAGGATATATATAGTATCAATTCCTCCTTCAGAAGGTCGTCCAACCTCACTGCCAGTTTTTAATTCATCATTCCCCTCCAAGTCTTCCTCTTCTACCTCTACAAAACCTTCAGAGTTTGAACCGAAGAGTTTGGCACTTGAAAGGATGAGCCCGATTTCTCTGGGGTGTTCAGCAGAGGTAGCGGAAAGCATTTAACGATCAAGAAGCCCTTCCACTCTAAAATTTTAGGCTAAATTGTAATTTCAATGCTTGGTGTAGGGAATAGAGACATTTTCCAACTTCCAGTGAACCAAGCAGAAGCCTTAATTTTCTGCTGGGTCTTGCAGTATCTACAATCAGAAATCAGTGGATGTTTATTCAGGCTTTTAGAGGTGAAGTTAATGCAATCGCTTCTTTAGCTGCCCTCCTGTTGAGAAGTTTCTTTCGCAGAAGACAGGTTATTCACACTCCTGTCTCTTCCTGGAATTTACTGGTGGTCCTCAACCACTTTAGGTTCATCCATTCGTACAGTTGTGGACAGCTGACCTAAAGCTCCCATCGGCTAAAGTAGCTTTCTTAGTAACCATTTGCTCATCGAGGGGAGTTAATAAGATTGTGGCAGTGCTTTTCATCTCTCCATTCCTTAGATTCTTCCCAGACAATATGGTTCTCAGGGCAAGTCCCCCGTTCTTGCCGAAACTTCCTTCTGTTTTCCACTGCTTGGAGGATATTATTTTACCAGTCTTTTTTCCTAATCCTTCCTCAGATGAGGAAAAAGAGATCACATACTTTAGATATTCAGAAAGCAATGCCCGTTTTTGGCTAGAACCACTCCCCTTCACAAGATGGATTCAGTCTTTGTCACTTATGGTGTTTCAGGTACAGGTATCCATCCTTCTTCCTCCACTCTTTCTAGGCGGTTCTATTCCCGAATCTTATGAGCTAGGTAGTTGAGACCTAAACCCTTTAAGTTCCTGGGAGGTCCAGAAGAGGGATGGCTGCACTATGGGCAGCGTTTATTGGCACATCCTGTTGCAGGGATTCTGCTCAGGAATAGAACTATGCTTGGGACCACAGAACATCAGGAGTTAGGGGCTGAGTCACCAAACCACCTTAGTACCAAGAGTCTGAATCCGACTTGCTATAATGTCTCACTCGTCTTCCTACTCAAACAGAGGAACAAGTGAATTAGCACCCCAGAACACAATGCTGCCGACCCTTCTCAGGGATCTCAGTGACAGGACACTCCCTTTCGCACACTCGTACTCATCCACAATAAGATATAAAAGAGACACATAGGAAGTTTAAAATGTTTATTTAAACTATTGTGCTCTAAAATGCAGTTTAATAAGAATAAAAAACAATAAGAAAACAACTGCATAGGAAAAATACCATCAGAATTGTCAATAAACCATAGATCATAAAAAGCCCTGACATAAGACAGAACAACCTAGCCCCCCTCCCCTTCTACGGAAGCAAACTGAATATCGGCAAATATCTCTAGGTATAGAAGCGGAACCCATACCATAGCATATACAGATGAATGTATTACATCTCAGGTACAGTTGTGATCTTCCCTCAGGAAAAATCGCTCTCACTCTGTCACAGTGATGTGCATACCTATATGACATGTTCATAAACAGCTGTATTTCTGTGCTGTGTCTAGATGAAAGTGCCTGACTGAACATAATAGCAAGGGACATTGTTGTTTGACCTGGTCTGCTGTCCCAACTACATCCCAGGAAAGAAGAGAATGAGAAAACAACTGCAGGTTCTGTGTGAAAATAGAATGTGGTACAGAAGCGAACATAAGGAAAACTGCAATAGGCCCTGTATGTCAGGAAGGAAGCACCTTAGCGAGTGACAGAAACCAAGGGATAAGCATATTCAGATGCTAGGACTATATGTCACTGGCTTTCACGGACCAATAAATGACATTTTGAAAGCAAATATATTCAACTAATGCGAGTCAGAGGGACCCAGTAAGTATGTACGCAGCCATGTTAGAGGCAAAAGACTCCATGATGGGGTTCGCATTCACCTGGATAGCCAGGTCTACATCCCAGTTCATAAGTTCCAATGAACAGGCATGATCCTTGGCTCCAACAGATGCAGATACGATCACCGGGCAACCTGCATTGGTTTCAATGAAACTTTTATCCAGCAACCGCTGTGCAGATGCAAAAAAACTTCAGTTAGCCATTTGCTCTAGACTCGGATATTGTAGAGGTCGTCAATGCAAGGAACAGTCTTGATAATGGGCCACTAAGGGACTCGTCAGCAGTTCAAGATCCAAGGCAGCAGGCATCTGTAGAGGCAGACATGCGTCCAGTGCCCACTGGAAGGGTCACCAGAAGCAGTGAAAAATAGGTTGCACCCAGGTGAAATATACACGGAGGAATATTAGACATCAATCCACATCCTATGCCTGTAACGGAATCATGCAAAAGAGCTGAAGCATGTGCTCAAGGTAGTGTTGGAGCGATGACAGGTCCAAGGCAGCCGCAGAAGGAGCATCCATTAGGGAACAGTAAACAATAGGATGAGAATGCAACAAATGAGGAACAGCAGACAAGGAAACCAACTGAACACGCTAGAAAAAATGAAGGCATTTCGGCTACAGCGAATGGGACAGTCTCTAATTTTTATAAATGTAACACGTATGTGTTGCGTCTTTCATAGCCATTGATTGTTGTGTGCTTTAATTTAAAAGGCAGAAGCAAAGCAGTACAATTCAAATCGTGCCAGCAGACACGTCCATTTTCAAGGGTTTGAAATGTCCAAATGAACTGCATAATGGATCTGAGCTGACTCTGACCATGATAAAATGTTGACATATCGTTTTGTGCAATATCAATAACAGATGACACAATGCTGTTCAAATTATAAATACGAGATGATAACCTGTAAATACTGTTGTCTACTACAGCATGTACCTTATCCAAATTATTTTGCTCAATTTGTTTCAAGCGCACAGCAGGTTCAATTTGTGACCATTTCCAGATTTCATTGTAGGCTGCATATAGGAATCTTATGGAATGAGGGGACTTTAACCTAACAAAAAAATCAGATGAAATTCATGTACTTGGACAGGAAAGAAGGATGTTGTTTTACTGCAAATAGTGTGGACTGTTCTAACCATTGCTGAAATAATTTTCCCAGTGAATAGGTGGTAATAATGTTCGAATGGGGTGACTGAGTACCGTGGGTCGGGTCTACTGGGTTTGAAACCGGAGGTGCAACTGTGCAAAACAAGCGTGACAACCGTTAGTGTCTACTGGCCACAATAACCACCCACCAGGAGAAGCAAATGACTAATTAAATGTACCATTATGTATCATAATATTTAGCTGGTTTTCTGTATAACTTGTATAAGATTCCCAATTATCAAAGTGGGCAGCTGAAGAAATTTGCAAGGCATTCAGTTCTTTGATTTTTGCCAATCCCAGACAAGCAGTTTGCTGGACTGTTTCATTTAGAAAAAATAATTTGTGTGGGAATCAAACAGGCTTGAAATAGAGTTTCTGTACCATGGACCTGCCAGGGTTTGGTACCCCAAACGGATTTCAGATCAATATGGTCTTTCAAATAATCATTATCCCTATGGGCCAGTTGTTCGACAAATGAAGCCGCTTATATCAGCCTGGTCTAACTAAGCATATACTTTTTTGAGTGGGTTGGAATCAATTTAAAATAGTATGAGGTTGGCTCTGAAAGGTCATAACCTGGAAAATATGTGTATTTATTTGTTTGTGAACTTCCCTTTGGTGGAGTTGTTCAATGTTCCCACTAGGTGTCATTATAATGGGGACGTTGCCCACATGCTCCATGTAAAGAATGATATCCATAATGGTGGTCCCAAAACATGTCAGCGTAGTTTGCGGAATTAAGATATAAATCTTCCAAATCAAACACAGTATAATATTGCAATTCAGAAAGCATCTAATTCACAGTATCAACTTCCCAATCATCTAATTGTAAGCCCGGTACTATTACATTACCCATAGAAACTTTGAACACATAAGGAATCTGCAGGGTCTCCGTAGGACCATACGTATCGAATGGAATTGTATCCCAAACAATTCCATCAGTCACTGCAATAGCTCAAAAACTGACAAGGGACAAGTCTTGTTTCGTATGTATAAAAAGGAATGAGGAGCCAAAACCCAGTCAACCAGTTCTGTAGCAGAATGTTCTAGGAGGTAATGGCCAGTGATCAAAAGAAAGAAGACAGTCACAAAACCAATCCACATGAATACAAGAACCAAAGATAAGATGATCCAAATGTATATCCACAGAGAGACTAAATAAGTGTGTTTAGACCAAAAAAGAAAAACAAATCCACGCTGTAAGTGGATGCAGAACCAAAGACACCGATGATCTGTGTGATGAGAAATGGTCTTGATCCATATAGTACCCTGAGGAACTCAAATGGAAAAGAGGTGGCTGCGATTCCGTAGTTGGATTTGAAAAATGCAACTCAGAAGTAGTATCCAACAGCAGATCGGTGTAAACAACCTCCATTGAAGAAGATGGAGAAGTAGAAACAGGAACCAAATCAACAGAAATCTCAACCTCTCCCCTGTCCCTAACACCCTCCCCCAGCAGCCAGGGAGAAGCAGCAATGGTGGTGTTCATGACCTGCAAAGGAAAGTCTAGTGAAGTCCACTTCTGTGCATGCTATGGAGTATCGGCCATATGATGTAACATGACATGTTCTATTGAAACAGAGCAGTTTTCTTTATGTCCCAGAAGTGGAGGCAAAATGACAGTTTGTGTACCTTCAATGCCAAGGACTGGAACAGGAGCACGGTACGTTGGGCTGAATTCCTTCTTGAGGGCCACTTTTTCGGGGACAAGGCCTCCAACTTTTGGAAGCCAACGGGAGACAGAAATTTGAGTGTCCACATTCGCAGAGAGTGTGGCAATCAAATGTTTGTGATTAGGTCATCATGGCACTTTTGTAGATTCTGCAAAACAGTACAGTGGTTATCTACATTGAAGGTTGCAGCTGCCTCCACAATGTCTGGACCATCAAGGTCTGGAACACACATCTTGACGTCAAAGAGCATTTTGTATGGGGTCCGCCCACCTAGAGATCTTGTAGGGAAAGTACTAAGTGCCCGTTGAACACCATAAAGGTGATCCAACCAACCAGGTCTCGTACCTAATACTCTAGCGGTTAAGGATTGCTCTCTCCACAACAGAATTGCCCTCAGGCATATACAGAGAGGAATAATGCACATGCACACCCATGGACTTCATGGAATCATGGCACGCCTTAGAGGCAAAAGCCAGACCATAGTTCCAGTGGAATGCACAACAGACATATGTACCGACAAAGACTTGCAAATCTTTAATAACAGTTTGAGTGTCAGCCGAGCACTGCGGCCAAACCCAGAGGAACCTGAAGTAAGAATCGACTGCAACCAAAATGAATTTGAAAGCAGTATCGGTTATCAAGGGACTGCAATTATCTAAGTAAACACAGCCAAACGGCTGATTAGTGATAAACAAATGTGTCTGTGTTGGATGAGACACAGTAGAACTTTTTATTTGCTGACACGTCACAGAATAAAACATGTTTTTAGTCTGTTTGTATAAAGCTTGCCAGCAATAACTATGTTAGAGTGAAATAGTGGCTGCCACTTCCTCATGTACGGATGCGACTCCATGTGCAGCAACTATTAAAGTCTGTCTGCGGTCAAGGTTGGGGGTACAATGATCACTAGCCTCTAGGAATAGTTACATTGGGCACATTGTGCTCATTTAAAAAAATAAGACTATTTTAATGGAACACCCTTAGGTATTGTGGTGCCGGCCTGAAAAGCATGGCCGGCAGCCAAGATGTCATTAACAACACGTGTTCTAGAACACGTGACTGCTGCTATTTTACAAGTGGCTACTGCAGATTTGGCTGCCTCATCAGCCAGAGAATTCCCTACAGCGTGCGCCCCCGCACGTTGATGACCTAATGTATTAATAACATGCACATGTGGTAATTTGTCCTTCAAGTCTGCCACTTTAACCCAAAGCAGTTTATGCTTGATTGTTCTACCTCAGGAATCCTTAAAATCATTTTATTGCCAAAGATGCAAATCATCACTAAATGATTGTACACAATAAAATGAATCGCACACAGAGTGTGGGGAATTCTGGATGCATATGTTCAAGAGCGAAAAGCAAAGCTTTCAGTTCAGCCAGCTGAGCGGTACAACCCCGTAGAGACTCAGTATGAATGATAGTCGGTTTAAAAACCTCATCCTGCATAGTGCTTAGAATGATAGCACATGCCGCAGATCATTGCTGCTTAGAACCTATAGCTGGTTGTGCTGAACCATCGGTGTAGATAATACACTTGTATTCATGAAGAGGAAGTAGTTAAGAAGGAACAGGATAAACATGTTCATGTTGTAAGATTCTTGAGTCTGTAAAGAAGGGTCAGAAAGAAAGTCGACATCAACTGCTGTTAAAGATGTAGCGCATGGAATCCAACATGGATGAAGGGCTTTTGAATCTGGAATGATAGCTTTTGTGAGAGCCTCTAAGGTGGGCAAAGGGAATATGAGAATTGTTTGCTTACCTTGAGCCAGACGTCACTCCTCAAGGACCGCCATCTGGACTATTGTAAGTATTTTTTCAATAAATTCAAAATGCATTTCTGCCTGGGACTATAAATGTGACTTATATGCAAAAGGAACTGTGTCACCCGCACCCCGACATAGGTAAATCCAATAACAGGCGGAAAAATCCGATTGACTAAATTAGTGGTATTTAAAATAGCCTTCCATTTTAAAAGTGGTAGTTCAAGGAGCTGAAAAAAAGGTTGATTGTGAAATTTTAATTCCATTACTCAGGGGTGCAACTGGTCCATTAAATAACCCAGTTCACAACACAGGTCTGTTAGTTACGAACACATCAAAAGGAGCACGCACCTGTGAATTGTTAACCAAAAATAAAAACGTAATTTGATGATTGGACATGGCTCCCAGCAACCCTGGCAAATGTGTCTTTAGGAGATGAGGACTGAACTTTGCCTGTTGCCAATGAAAATGATATACAATTGAGAATATGTTCTTGAAATGCTCACGGGTTAGCTCACTTGCTGGCCGACCCGGATACACTCATTTTAAAATGCCTTTGAAATCTTAAAGTTTCAAGAAACTTGGAGAAAGCAACACACTCCATTGTTTGGCTTTAATGAATTGAATCTCCCAGCTACACACACTAATAAACAAGGCCAAGCAAAAGGTGGTCTTTCATTCTATATTGCAACTGAATTAGGAGTATAAGTAGAATCATCTGATTTGCAGTTGGCATGGTTACAATGTGTTCTATTACAGTATAACTGTTATATGATGATAATATTGAATGTTTATAGTACGAGGAATAATAAGATGATCAAGCTGTTTAGCTAGTGGGACATCATAAAAACATTAGCATTTTGGTAACCGAATGCCAGTTTGATCATCTGGTCGCATTTAATTGTTTAGGTAGGACAAATAATGGTATTGCTAACATGTGTCATGACAATCCTCAACAGTTTGGGATAACTTTATTAAAAGAAACATCCTTGGGAAAATCAAGGGTAGTTCCATTTCTCAAACAGTCCAAGTATTTTTTCAATTCTCGATTTCACTTTGCTTCAGATAAATTGGGCTAAAAAATTGTTGTATAGAATGGGACTCCTCGACTCAAAAGTGACCATAACCCTCAGATATTATCCCTACAGCTGCCGATAAACTGTAATTTCTAATCCAATGAGCTCCAAAATATTGTCCATTCCTCATCTAATTCGAAAAGGTTGGTATGGCATTAGGGAAAAACAAGATGAAATAATTAAGTTTGATGAAGTTTTAATAAGGGATTGTGATCAGGGTCTGGTGGCAGCAGGATTAATGATGGATAAGTGGAACTATATCACCTCATTGGTTGGAAAATTTACAGCAAGAAATGGCGCAAAAGTGAATCCATCACTAACCACCCCTAATTAATGGTACTCATCTAAGTTACTCAAATTAAAACAGTCACTTAATAGAGCTGCATGGGAAGTTTTTATTCATATATACTGGCAATCTTACTACGTCAGGGGTCTTCAAACAGGGGGGCCGGCCTCCCGAGGGGACCTCAAGTGATCCCAAAGGGGGCACCAGGCTCTGGCCAAAAAAAGCATTATGCTGATAACATTCCTTTGTTGTCAGCAGAAAATAAATGAGTGGCAGTAAGCCGCTCTGTAATGGGCCATCACTAACAACTTTTGCCATTTATATTCTGGCTGGGAGAAGGTGTCAAAAGGAAAGGGACTCCAAACATTCAGGACCCCCACCCCAATTTCTAATAATCACACTGTGGATACTTGTACACGTTAGAAAGGCCTGCCTGACCAGAATGGTATGTTTGGCAATCATGTATTTGATTGCATTTGTAAAACGGTAACAGAACTTCACTGCAATGTTTAAATAAGTCTATAAATTTTTAAACATGAGGGGGACTTATGTAGACCTAGGATACAGTCCTCCATAGTATTGGCCAGCTCCCTCCGTATAGATACAGAAATGAGACGTTTGACGCAAGTGAGCAGTTCTAATCTGAAGAAAGACTTGAATTTTATAAGCAGTTTTGAAATAGCCACTCTTTTGCGGCGGCTTAGATCAAATGGGGCTCCTGGCCCAAATGGGCTCCCTAATGCCATATTCTGTGCCAATGCTGATATGTGGGCCGAAGTGTTGACTCCAGTGTTTAATGAGATACTGGTATTGAATATTGCCCCCCCCTCCCGAGTCCTGGCAAGGTAGCATTGTACAGCAAATTATCAAAAGCGACCCTGTGGATAATCCTGCCAATCATCGGTTAATTGTCTCAACTGATGAAGAAGATAAGGTTTTTGCTTCTCGCTTATTGATTGATTTAGAAAATTGGGCAGCATATATTCTCAATTAATCAGACAGGATTTAATAAGGGCTAATCTATAATTACTAATTTGTTGGCCCTCACTTTACTAGCTGAGCGAGCCGTTTAAAAAAACAAAACAAATCTCTATATTTGTTTTATAGATTTAGAAGCTGCCTTCGATTCAGTTCCATGAGTATTACTATGGAAAAAACTTGTAGGATGAGGTATTCCCCGAAATTTGTTGGATGCTGTAATACTCCTGTATACTAATACTTTGGTTCAGGTCAAGTTAGGTTACGGTCTTACTTTGTCTCAAAAAATTCAAACTTATAATGGCATTAAACAAGGCTGTGTACTTGCACCTTGTCTTTTTAATCTTTTTATGTCAGACCTACAACAACATCTTGAGTCTGTCAATTTTCATCCTCCGGAACTTGCGGAGGTGCATCTTAGCTATTTACAATACGCTGACGAAACGATTTTGTGGAGTAAAACTCCGATAGGTTTACAAAGATTGATTAATGCATTCAATGATTATATTTTAGAATCATGAAAATTGGCCGGGTGAAACTTAAGATTAAATTATGGAGGGCTTAAAGTGGGCCAATTGAAGTGGTGAAGACATATAAATACTTGGGCATTTTATTTGATAATAGAATCTCGTTTAAAAGCTATTTTTAAACTTTTGATTTGAAAAGTTAAATTGAAGCTGAAGCTTTTGCTTCAGCTTCAATTTAACTTTTCAAATGCTTACGTAAATCATTGAGGTGTCAATTGTACAAACATCCCCTGAAAGTTTTGGGAGCCAAGCTACAGCCAACAATTGCATATGGCTCGACTATCACCAGGAGTAGAGATTGCAAAATTATTGGATTTACTAGTAATTGAGCCTGTAAATACCTTGATTTAATCTGACCCTGAGTCTTTAGCAAATAACTGCTGGTGTGAAATACTTCATTCTGTCTAAAAAGATGCCTGGAGATCCCATATTTTAACATGCCTTCAGAGTTTTGATCTGCAGTAGGGGCTTCCAGGAATGACGATGCCCATTTTTTAACAATTGACAAAAGAAAAAAAAAAAGGATTAAAATGTATTTACTTAATGCGGATAAGGCAGCTTTAGTAGCAAAAATAAATGCTTGGTCTGGGATTAACTCATCAGTCCTTGCGAATCCAGCCCTATTTGAATGCCTATTTCTCGGCTTGTATGAAGGGAATATCAAAAAAATTAAGATTTGGTATATACTCAACTAAGGAGGGCACGCCGACCTAGATACAACA
Organism: Triturus cristatus; assembly: GCF_964204655.1. NCBI lineage: Eukaryota > Metazoa > Chordata > Amphibia > Caudata > Salamandridae > Triturus > Triturus cristatus. The sequence goes on from NC_140580.1 coordinate 995,840,725, forward strand.
ATTGTCAACTACTAAATGTAGATTGTGTGGGTGGCCAGCCTTATTACATTTTGTGTGTGTGTTGTAAATTGCTTATAACACGTTGAGCATTATTAAAACCTTTATTCCTTAAGACTGGGGTATGATCAGCACGCCAGGCCCTTATTTTATGGTTATCAGGTGCATCAATTCCATTGATATGTCAAATTATTAACAATTGCTGAAAAACTGCTGGTGTCTGTAGTTTAATATTTACTTATGTATAACTATTGTTAAGGGATATTTTAATGGTTCAGAAAATATAAGGTTGTTTTTAGGCTACTTGTACTTTGAATATCTTTGCAGTTTGACCCAATAATTTTTATTTTTTACTTTTTTTGGGCATCTTCTGTAATCAAGCTCTAAAGAGTATATGAAAGCATGAGCTGTATAACTGAGCTGAACTGTATAAATGAGCTGTATAACTGAGCTGTATAACTTACGAGTCTTGCAAGTTGTCGTCCTTGACCTACCTCTTACCGGTGCTTAAGCCTAAGCGGATCAGCACAGACCAGCAGGCTTGGTGCGGTGAGTGAGGGCAGCTAATCAGGGCAGAAACTGTGCTCGGCCCCTGTCGGCCTTTCCGATCGCTGCCCCCGTGCTTCTGCCTCACGTGTGGGCTTCACAGTGACAGCAGGGGTGCTGGCTAGCAGACATATAAGTACCTCAAACTTTTGGGACACTAATTAATCTGGTATACCTGGAGGGTCCCGGGGGACGAGAGAGGAGTGCGTGGAAAGAGTGCTGTGGCCTGCCCGACCTCAAAATGGAGGCCAAGCGGCATGTTCACACATCTCAGTAATGATATACATTGTTCTGTAAGTCACCTCTGGCACTGGTATACAGGACTTAAATACAATCAGACAGCAAGGAGGCATGGATATCTGACTTTCTGCTGGATATCCTACTGTGAATGATCTCCAAGAGCTCCGGATATGTTGCCTGAACTTCAAATCACGACCTGCTGAACACTATTGAAACAAATTGTCTTACCTATCAGAAAGGCAGAAAACTCTTCTGCGGCCCTGCCTTTAATTAATCCTACATTGAGGCCTGTGAGGAAAATCTCAGTCCTACATCCAGTCCACGTTGGTAGTGAATGCACACAGGGAAGTTTCAGGGTCTGACAGTGCTCTCAACCGAGTGTTGTACACCCACTCCAAGGCCCACACTATGCTTACTTCTGATCCACTGGGGTGACGACCCCATGTAATTGGCCCTTCAGCAATTACTCAGACTCTCCCTGCATGTTCTGGCTATTTGGTTTCTGTGGCGACCAGAACATATATTTTATTTTACGGTATTTTTATCTAACCATGCTCCCCCCAAAGACCTCGAAAGCACTTAAGAGATATGGCCCCAACTTTTGGAGCATCTGCTATCCTAACAATCTCTCTATTAGCGCAAAAAAGACATTCAAACACAGCCTTCTTAAATAACTACCAGAAAAACTAATAGGTGATATCTTCTACAGCGAAGTCAAAGGCAACAAGAAAAAAGCCTCTGTTTTCTACTCAAAACGTCCTGCTAAGTGGAAACCCCTCTTCCTTAGCCACCTACAGGTATCCCAATCAATCAAAATCCCCTCACCTACCTTTAGAGGGGAAATTTCCATTTCTATTTTCAGGACAGGGAACATACTGATACAAGCTACAGACCATAACCTCACCATCTTTGTCCGACACTATCCTTCCCTTCTCGCTACTTTCACACAATCTGACCTTCGACCACATTCTCCCCTCCCCCCTCTACCTCCCTCAGCCGAATCTGATCTGCCGAGCTCAGCTGACTGCACAGACTCCTTACACACTGTTTCTAAACCCTCTAACTCCATAAACTACCTTACTGCCCCCCCTGGGTCACGCCAAGTAAGCACTAAAAAGACTTCAAGGGCACTCACCCCAACCAACAAACATATGGTAACAAGGCGCACTGCCAAACACCTAATAAGGTGCACCAACATACTCTTAAAGCACAAACTCGCTAGCCCCAAATCATGACCAATCATCACCGAGTCCCTTACGGCCGCACCCCGCTGAACTAATGCAGACCTGCCTCTGCTCTCACAAATGGCTGACCCTCCTCTGCCCACACAAAATGTCCGCCTCCTCAACCTAAATGGCACAGGCCCTCCCCATTGTGCAGCTCACTCACCCTCCTTAACAACAAGTTCTGTTGCGCCTTCATCCTCCCTTAGAGCTGGAAACCCCACTGACACACTGTCCCAGCTCCTCATTCAAATAGAACTAAATCTCGAGTCAATAGCTAAAGACAACTCACAGGTAAAAAAGACCTTCTGATCCAGGCCAAGTTAACCTGCTGCCATACCCCTAGTAGGGATAAGCTGCCTTCATGTTTCGGCTCCCCCAACTCTCAACCTACATCCATCTTGGATCACTATCCCCCTGAGACGTGCGATCTACAGACCACATCGAACCCACAGCCATATATCCAATCTTGAAGCTGAAGTGCTCAGTGACTCTTACTGTACTACGACACAGATTATGGTCAACAAGCCTTTATCTGCTATCCCAGTAATCGTGGGCTCTAATAGAATACCTCAAATCCCCACCTCACCCAGACCACCTGCACAATACACAACTATTCAGACACTACATACCACAAACAATAGCCTGACCAGATAACTTGCATTCTCCTCAACTGCAGATCATCAGTAAAACATGCCACTGATATCGCAAAACACATTTTGGATAATGAAATAGGTATTGCATTCCTCACCGAAACCTGGCTTAATGAACACTCGACTCCCATGCTTGAATTGCTCATTCCTCCCAGCTACACCATCTTGAGACAAGACAGACCACAGAGACTAGGTGGTAGGCTGGCAATCATCCACAAAGAAGGTATCCCTCTTACTTAAACCACCCTCCTGGTGATCGCTCCCTCTTCTCAGAGGAATTTATTGATCTATTAACTCAGTTCTCCATTACTGACTCAAACGATGTTTTCCTGGGCGACTTCACTACTCAATGGAACACAGAAGACACCTCGGTCCGCTCTCTTACTAACCTGCTTGAAATGAACGATCTCAAACAATTCTGCAATAAACCAACACATTGCAAAAACGCCACCCTTGATGCAAAATCAGCAAAAAGGAGCTGATCTCACTTCAATCCATCACACCTATCGATTGGTCCTACCACCACCTCATACTGTAAGATCAACAACCACCTTAGATCTCACACAGCCCCTTCCATCAAACCTACGCATCGGGCCAGGAATATCGAACAAATCCCTATAACTGAATTGGAAGCCAGGGTCCTGACCAAACTACAGTATCAACCGCTTAATCTCACCGCTGAGGACCTCACCACCCACTACAATACAGCGATCATTGATGTTCTGGACCAAGTGGCACCACTCAAACTAAAACAATTTATAAAATTACAATCAAAATCCTGGTTCAACACCGACCTCAACAATGAATGGAGACAGCTAAGACTATCAGAAAGAATATGGAGACAGTAAACTTCTACAACACACCTCGCACTCCTAAAATCTGCACGGCTTTCTTATAAGAAACACATCTTTAGAGAAAAAGCCTCCTTTTTCGTAACCAACTTGACCGAGCTAAGAAGAGACCCAGGGAGCTCTTCAACATGATCAAACAGCAAACTACCCATATCTCCCCACACGAAATAACAGCCACTTACGAACATTGTGAAAAAGTTGCCACCTTCTTTACTAACAAAGTAGCAAAAATTGAGCAGTCCATTAATCTAGTCAAAAATCCATCTTCCGTACCAACACACCCCATTGACTCACTTTCCCCAATGGTTGCTCCTACCCCAGACTTTACTACTGAACAAATGGACCCAAGAAAAACTATTGTCAACTCTGATCTCCATCAATTGAAAAATGACGCGTATTGGTCCGACTTCAAACCCATGACAGAGAGTGAAGTCTACAATATAATTGCAAACTTGAAGCCCACTTCCCAATCACATGATCCCCTCCCATCCACATTAGTACAAAACCTCAACCATATCATCACCCCATTCTGGACTAAAATCATCAACTCCTCCTTCTCCTCAGGTCTTGTACCCGACTCCCTCCAACTTGGCCAAATCTCACCCATGAAAAAATCAGGGGCTGACCCCAATGACTTCAATAACCTCCAACCTATCACTAACCTCCAGTTCATAGACAACACAATGGAGAAATGCGTCCTTCTACAACTCAACCATCATATTGAGCAATTCCATCTCCTTGACACTTTCCAGTCAGGATTCAGGAAAGGCTGCAGCACAGAAACGGCTATGCTAAATATTGTGGATGATATTCGCAGATCCTTAGATGAAGGAGACACTTGCCTCCTAATCCTAAGTGACTTATCCGCAGCTTTTGATACTGTTAACCACCCTGCATTAATTGAGACCCTCAAGAACCGTAGTCATATCAATGGCACAGTCCTTAGCTGGTTCACTTCATACCTGCAACATCGCTCACAACAGATAAAAATCAACAACTGTCTCTCTAAACCAACACCAGTTCCCCAAGGCTCTATTCTCTCCCCTTCTCTTTTCAATCTCTTCATGGAACCCTTTACTCTTACCCTGAACCAAGCAGGGGTAAAACATCACCTTTATGCTGATGACACCCAACTTTACCACAACATTAATTCAAGGAGTGACGTCATTCATCTGAATGATACACTAATCAAGGTACAATCTTGGCTTAACACCAACTACTTTAAGTTGAACCTCATCAAAACAGAAATAATACTTTTCTCCCCAAAAAACAACCCTCTTCCAAACCAAGATTGGCTCTCTAACCTGGATGCCCTAAACTCCCCCCTTACACTATCCAACTCTGTGAAATCCTTGGGCATCACTCTAGACAAAAATCTGGCAATGAAAGACCATATCAACAACTCAGCCAAAGGTGTGCTGTACACTCTTAAAAATTTCAAGACCATCTAACTGTTAATTCCACCAGATGATTGTAAGACAGTAGTCCAGTCTCTTGTCCTCTCAAAACTGGATTATGGCAACGCCATCCTCACAGGAACTCCAAAAGCCCACCTTCACCCTTAACAACAGTTCTCAACATGCTTGCTTGGCTACTAACAGGTGTTAAACGATCTGAGCACATTACTCTGGCTTTAAATAACGTCAATTGGCTTCCCAATGAAGGTAAATGTATCTTCAAGATCACCTACAAAGCCCTTCATACCCATAACCCAAACTACCTAGATTCCAAACTTTCCAAAGCAGGAAGAGCCAGGGTGCTGACAAACCCCAACTCACTTCTTCTCATCCCACCCAAACTAAAAAAGAAATCCTCACAGACTCGCTCATTCTCTGGTAATGCTCCTAGGATCTGGAATATTGGACCTTAAATTCCTTCTGCTCAAAAAATACTTTAATACTCATTCTAACTAAGCTTTTTAACTTGCTTTGCTCCCATTTAAGCCACAGAATTCTTTCAGACCTTATAGGCAGGCGTCTGATTCTGATGTTTTTCAGCTTCCTCTTTGTTCTTTGCCTTAATCCTGTTTTTAATGTCCTGTAACATTCTTGACTGCATAATCGATTTCCTTGACATGTTTATTTTGATATACCTTTATGTTATTGATCTGTCTATTTTTTTTATGTTCTTCTATGTAACGGCCCAGAACAATATGCCATCGCTCTGATACCTTTGCTATATAAAATCTATAAATAAATATATAAATTATTGTTCATTTGCACAATGGTATATATTGTTTACATGTCTTGCACCTAGGCACTTTATAGCTCATTTGTGCCATGTCACATAATGTTTACAGTTTTTAGGTCTCGCCTACGCAGCGTGCATGCGCTGCATAGGAGAGAGACCTTTAGCCATCGGCACAGCTTTGGGGGCAAAAACGTGCACGCGTTGCATTGCTTGCAATGGCAACGCGAGCACGTCTGGCGATTACCTTGCGAGAGCGCGAGGCGCCATATGGTGGTGCCATATGGTCGCAATCATCGTGCCTTGCTGCACGCTCCCGCAAGGGAATCGCGAAGGCCCCCCCCCCCCCGCTGCCGCTCGTGGCGCGCTCTTGTGCTGGTTATGATTCCAGTCTATTTTTTTTTGTACAAAAAAAGCAATCCTACATAACTATTTCAAGGGTGAGCGTTAATATTTTGTTAGATAATCTTTCTTAGCACCCTATAAAATACAGACGGTAAGAAAATCTATAACATGCGTTGTTAAAGAACGGACAGTCAGTCAGTGAGGAAAAAAAACCTGGAGAAATAATATCCAGTCCGCTTTCGAGGGCTTATTTTTCAGCTATAACACACAATAACGTAATGCATTGCATACAAACTTACCTTTCGAGTAGGCTTGAACGAGATCTGCAACTGGCAAAAATACCGAGAAAATCTGCTGTATACTTGGGGTTAGCAACTTTGCAATGGCAAACACGCGTCTTCTGATTGGATGGAATGACAGCGTCTTTACTGTCTGCACTATCTCCCTTCAAGCCCCCTTTCTGCAGCCTGAGAAAGTGCGTGTGCCATTTTATACTTGTTAACACTTGACAATGCAAACACTAACAGAGCAAAGGTCTGAGTTTGTTTGAGCGCTGTAAAGAGCCTTGCTGGTATGGTTTAGTGCTCTTGTCCGCATGCGTTGCAACATTATCAACAATACGTTTTCACAGACTAAATTTAAGTGTAAGTTTTAAATCGACGCAAAAGTGTCAAGCAAAAAAAGACTTATTTTATAGTGGAAATTGGGCTGACGATTAAAAAATAAATATAACATAGCCATGCCAAATATAAAATGTATGACTTTTAAAAAGGTCGATGTTTTTTCTGTTTACATTTTAAACTATATGGATAAAGTCCATAACCTGACACTAGAGCAAAAATACTTTACTTTAAATGGGTACGAGTTCAGCGCCTTGAACAGTTTCCCCCTACAATTTACTGTTAAATACCCCTCCCCCACCCACCAACGTTTACAGACCTGATCCAACCACACTGGCCTCTGAACAAAATGGCTGGAACACGGAGTGTTTTTGTGGAACACCTCATGCTCCCTTCCCACTTTCGTAAACCAAATAGGGGGCACTGTTTCAGGGTTTGTGTATGCAATTAGTCAACACGTAGTCCTCACACTTAGGGGGACAAAAGAAAGAGAGGAACAGGGAAAAGGAAGAAAGAGAGATGTCAGGTCATGGGGTGGGGAGAGACACAAATTGTCTCTTGTAGCCCTCACACATCCCAAGGGATGTCATTCTTCATCATCGGGCAGTTGCTCCTCGTCGGGCCGGCGGTGCAATGCCCTACGGGTCCCCCGAAGGGTCTCTTTGACGGAGATCTTTTAGAGAGCTGCCGATGGGAAAGATACAGATTGCAACAGCCTTCTTAGCTACAAGAGTTTCCATCCGAAAGCGTTGAGAGAAAATTTACCCTACGGCCAATTCTTGAGGATTAGACGTAACTGCAGCAGGATTCATGAATTTGAATCACAAGCTAATCATTTGACTAAGAACCTTATGGAGAGACATTACCCGGGTGAGGTCATTAGAAAAGCCAGAAAACGGGCCAGGAACAACACTAGAGAAGGCCTTCTGGAAACAAGGACGTCTAAAACTAACAATCTCATCACCTGTGTCACAACCTTTACCCCTCTCTCTAATCAAATCAAGAAAATTGTCAACCGGAACTGGAGAATTCTCAACAGCAACACCCTGGCCATCGAACCACCCCGGTTTGCTTTCAAAAGAACCAGCAACCTCCGAGACCAATTGGTACACACACGTCCCCTAACACCACAAGTAACCAGGGAAACGACGTTGTGGAACACCCCGGCCGTAACAAGACACATTATTCCTGCGGGAACTGCGGCGCATGCTCCTCCACACGGCACTCTATGTCACTCCAACTAGGGAACTTCCGATGGGAACAACGCAGACATACAAACTGCAACAGCGCGAACTGCGTGTATCTTATCACATGCCCCTGTTCCCTACATTACATCGGCATGACCACCAGAGCAGTAAAAACTAGGATCAGTGAGCATAAAAGCACAGTACGACGAGCACGCTCAGCCACCAAACTTACTAATCATTTTTTGAAAATTTCCCTGAGGCGCATGCGCACCTCCGCACCTTAGTGGCACATGACATGCACATGCGCTGTCCATATCTTCCTCTACGTGGACACCACGTGATCGACCCGGAAGTGGGCGGCTCCCCAGTCACCGCAGTGGAGCTAAAAGAAACGGCACAGGCCCCCAGCCCTCTACCTACGAGCAGGCGTCCGGACGGGGTAGGCTATTTACGCCGACACCCGAGTAAAACCGTGAGTAACTTACAAATGTACTGCCTTGAGTGACTTTGCAGCTTACGCTTGCACGATAATGCCACGTGTATAATAAGACGACTTATTGCACGTCTTCTGCTATCTCCCTTTTCCTCCTGCCCACGGCGTTTTTTCTGATTACCACAGCCCAAGAAGGTGCGGGCATCCCACGCCATTAGCTCATGGAGAAACATTATCTCTGTATCTAGGTAAGCCGATCACTACCTTATTAGTTCTGTGCTCAGCTATTTTGTTCCTGGTCATAGAAATAAGTTTAGAGACCTGACCTAGTATGCACCTTGCCTCTCACACCACACCACGAAATTGGGATCAAACCAAGTGTGGCCACGAGGCGTTGTATACCAGTGGTGCGTGTCTCTACCCGTGCTTTACCTAAAGGGCTTTCTACTTGCTGCCGCGACCTGGTCCGGGGCGATCCACATGTTTTGAGGAGGTTTCTCATCCCTTGAGCCCGGGGATGAGAATCACTCGGGGCCAGCACAGCATCACTCGGGGCCAGCACAGCATCACTCGGGGCCAGCAAAGCATCACTCGGGCCACCACAGTATCACTCAACGCCACCACAGCATCACTCAACGCCACCACAGCATCACTCAACGCCACCACAGCATCACTCAGCACCACCGCAGCATCACTCAGGAACACCGCAGCATCACTCAGTACCACCACAGCATCGCTATATGCTACCACACATCAGTCTGCAGCGCCACAGCATCAATCAGCATCACCACAGCATCAGTCAGCACCACCACAGCATCACACAGGACCACCACAGCATCACTCAAGGCCAGCACAGCATCCCTCAAGGCCAGCACAGCATCCCTCAACGCCACCACAGCATAACTCAGGGCCAGCACAGCATCACTCGACGACACCACAGCATCATTCAGTGCTTCTTACACTTTTTAATTACAACTTCTCATCATGCTGCACGGCAGCTACACTTCTCTACTGCACAGCTTAGAAACATTGGCAAAGTCAATAGCTGTACCTAAACACATAAGGCCCCCCAATGCATAGCCGATAGGTCATTATAAGTGTTTAGTTATCCAGCACAATATCCTTGATTAAACAACATCAAGTGTTGCATGGCTAAACACTTATAAGGTCCTAAAAGTGAGACCTATTGGCTATGCCAATGCTGGTTATTTTATATTCTTAGTATATGTTATCTGTTTTATGATTAATGAACAACTGCGATAAAAGATGTGAATATGTGTGGTACCAATGTTCCAGTATGGCATATAACCATAGAAAGCTTTTTTGTGTGTACACTTGTATATCAATTGGCGAATTAGGGATACAATATTGCACCTAGTTAATTAACATATGACATTTTAAAAATGATCAAGGAACAGTTTTAATTCATGATACTAATGTTTTCATTGCAATGATTTTTTAAAATCAAGCAATACTTACTTACTTACTGAGAATGTTAGTGTGTTCTGGCATCCAGCAGGACGTCAATTTTTGTAATACATTGAGCACATTCTGGAATGTAAGAATTTAAAAAGCCAAGCGAAGATTGTAGCTTTTTTAGCTTATTTGGGGGCTGCAAGTGTGCACATTTTTCTACAAAAATGAGGGGCTGAGCTTTTACCCTCATTGGCTAATTCCTAACCAAAGAAAAGAAAACTAAGAAAAGTAACGCGAGATTTTGAAAAGGTGAACTTATAACCAAGTTCAGCAAACCGCAAAATTATGCGATACACTCTAGCTAAATGATGATTTAATTCATCATTAGTCAAGTAGATGTCTTCAACATAGGACAAAGCATCAGGGTCAATCTCATAGAAAATGGACACAATTTGAGCTGCAAAGGCCCCAGGGCTTCTCTTATACCCCACTGGTAAACGAGCATATTACCACTGAGAACCAAGGGCAGTAAACCCAGACCAGTCACGGTTCTCGACAGCCAAGTTGTGACCGACAAAACCATTTGAATTATCAAGACTAGTTTTAAATGTTTCACAAACAGTATAATTAATCACACCGGTACTGTGTGTATTTTGGTCAGCAAAAGTGCAAGTATGACTATTCCAATGTCGGTAGTCTAAAACAATACAATAAGATTGATCAGGTTTAGAAACCGGAAAAATAGGACTATTGATTTGTGACACACAGGGCTCAATTACTTCGTGGTATTCCAAATGAGCAAGAAAATCTTTAATGGCCGATTTGGCTTCATGTTTAATTGAATACAGAGTTTGAGGTTGTAGAGTAGACCATATAGGTATTACATGAAAAGGGGAATCTTTGTCCCACCCAGCTTGATTGCTATATAAAGCATGAGCCAAAGCAGAGGCCAATTCAGAAGCATAAGCTTGTTTAACATTGTCAGGAAAAAGATGTGAAAATGAAGGGAGAATTACATCCTCATCCTGTGGACAAGCAAGAACGAAAGGAGGAGGCCAATCTTCCTCCGCCAAAAGAATATCATACTAATAAGTTAACTTGTCCCAAAAAATAGCTTTAATAGTATGTTAACGTCACTGTCAATCTGAATATCCAAGTGTTAGAGGCTATCAGGGGGTGCAATGCGGGTGTCCACGGTTTCAACTGTGACAAACATGTCAGTTGCTTTTGCCTCCAGAAGTGGGCAGAGTGTCTTGCGCACCATGGTGTTCTCTGCTACACTGTTGAGGAGAGTCGCTGCCCAACTCCTTTCCAGAGGGGCTCCCACCATCTGGGACATATTTAGCTAGTAAGGCTGCAACTTTCTTTTCCTGAAAAGGGGGCTTGTAAGGAGGAGGTTGATCCTCCTTCTTGACTTTCACGTCAAAAGTACGTTGTGTGTCCCGTTTTAGTTGTACGTACTCTCCTTGTCGAGGATCGAAGCGCCCTCCTCCATCGCACTGTTGATCAGACGAGTCCTGAAAGGAACGAGGAGAACGAGTATCATGAACCTGAAATCGATCAGGAGTTTTAATTTTAGAGCGGTCAAGAAAATCGTAATGTCATTCAGAGTATTCCGGTACCACCACGAGATTTACTTTTTTGCTGTGGTTGTAGTTTAGATTTATCCAATGGTTTCTTTGGAAATTCACGGGTATGGTGAGCTTCTTTATCAGAAGCTGGTTTGACAAGGGTGGAAACTGAAGGTCTGGACCCTAAACTATTACATCCTAAGGACCTATACACCTGTGAAATTATAACGGGCAGCTCGCGTTCACAGTCTACAACTGCCACTGCAGCAAGTTGCTGGTGTATAGCCAAGGAACGGCTTTACCTTTAACATTAGAGACAACAGGAATATTACCAACCAGTTTGATTCCCAAATCCAGGTCAGGACCTGCCCCGCCCCATGTTCATTCTGTATATGTTTGAGGACATTCGGAAGAACGCCCATCGAGGGAGTGCCATAACAAAGAGTATACACAGTGGCAAACACAATCCCCCAAGTGTTGCAGAAGGGTAAAGGGGGAACCAGACCATTCGGCAGACACATGGTCAAGATTTTTTAGTTTTTCCTGTGGATCCGTAAGGGGAAACACAGCATCAAGTTGATCAATTGTTTGGGCAATCCAAAATGGAAGGTCCTCACGATTGGGTGGGGTTTGCCCATAACTGAATTTACAATAACCGGACCTATTACACAGGCCTCGAAAAATCCACTTGCCACGGTGAATGAGATTTTATTAGGTTGGGCTATTTTAAGCACTTACTCGTCCGTGCTGGAAGGAACAAGTGTTCTGCTCAATCAGAAAGTGAATGAGCAATAAAGACGCCTTTAAATCTTGTTTTTGTCTAGACACATTTGCTGTCTGTTCAAGGACAGAGGTCAAATGTCAGTTTGTCTTTTTAGTAATAGTTGCTTATCTGTTCCTGGAAAATGGGGATTACTTTTCTTTCTCTTATTATAATTAGTGCTATGTGTCAAGTGAGTCGTCTGACAAGAATTGTTAAACAAAAGACTGTAAAATGCCAGGTTTATTTCTAACAGCATTTAAACAGCTTGTAAATGAATAGTACAAGTATTTCAAAATATATCAGGAATTATTAAAGAACTTCTTTTTGTAATTCAGAAGAGTGATGTAAACAAAGATTACATAGGAGCAAAACAACACTTTACTTTGTGATGTGCAAATGAAAAGTATTTGCAGAAACTCGATTTCCAAACATTGTACACTATATAGTTTTAAAACCAATACAGTCGTAAATTTTGTGGCCATTTCAATGTAAAATCTGCTGATTGCAAATGACAGGGTGCTGCTTCTTTATGTTTTAGTTATGTATTTATTAAAAGTGACAGTTTTTAAACATGATTTGAGAAACATTCCTGCACCCACACTGATGATAATGCAGTTAATATACTGAGGCAAGACAGCGGTCATGTGTATCCTATATGTGGCTACATTTGTATTATATATGGAGCAAAAGTTTAGTCTATTAAATCAAACAAAATAGTCTTCTGTACAGCAGACATGCTGAACTCGCGCATTTGAAGGTGCTTTCATATGTGATAAAGACAAAAAAGGCCTCTAAGTAAATTAAAATACTTGCCCAGGATCACATAATTTTAAACCACTTTTTGGGTCACGAGCATTATAATTAGGTACATTTTTTAAGTCACTAGACTTGCAGGTCTAGTAAACTTTTGAGGCCTGTAACAAGACCTGCAGCTCAATGTGCAAGAGCAGGCGCACCAATGGCACCAACCCTTGGTGGTCTCACCAAAAAGGCACGAGAAACAAATTGTATTAAGCGCCTATACAACTTGTTCGTATAATGCATGTGTGTGCAGCCAAATTCGGGAAAGGTGTAAAGCATTCAAGAGTAGACCAGATGACCTCATCAATACTTTAAAAAAAATCTATGTATATTTGATAAATGTTTCCTTTAATTCCGTCACACAAGCATTACAGTGCAAACATGGAACATTTTTAGTGCATTGCATGTACAGTGTTGCTGATTATTACAGTAATACAACACCAGCTTTTCAGGTCTAAACATTTATACATTGATATTTCATGTATTTCAATATGCAAGGGACAAAAGTAACTATGAACCATCACTTTTAGTGGTATAATCTACTATATTTATTCAGTTTGTGAAACTTCTATCCCACTCCCTCTCTGTCTTGTTCTGGCACGTCATCGTCATTTTGTACCACGAATGACCTGTAAGGGCCCCATAGGTCTTTGGGTCTGCATCTTTTAGGAAGTAGGGCTTTGTAGTTATTTGATTGCATAGAGCAAAAAGCCAAATCTGTATACCTTTCAGACATCTTAGGGAGTGGACTGCGCATCCAGCACATAGCTATTCTTTGTTTCACTAATAGAAGTCCTATGAATACCAGTTTTCGTCCAGTCTTCTTAATCTCTCGATGATAACCCAGGAGTGAAACCAGTGGGGTTTCTGGGACAGGGATCTCCAATATATGTGTTAGCGCTCGGGATACCCTCTTCCAAAACTCTAATATTCTGCGGGACTCCCATTACAAATGCAAGAATCCCACACCCCCAGCCCTGCATCTAGGACAATTGTCATCATCTGCAAGTCCATATTTTTGTAGAAGGGAAGGTGTGTAATACGCTCTGTGGAGAAATTTATAATGTAAAAGCCTGTGGTGGCAGTTTTGTGATATGGACCTTGTGTTCGCAAAGCATATTGCCCACTCATCTTCAGTGATCGACTCCCAGCTCTTCTTGCCATTCCATTTGTGCTTTGTGCATTGCAGGAGAAGCCCTGGCAAGTGCATACAGTGTAGTAATGCCATTCTTAAGAGAATTGGCCGTTGCCAAATACGTTAGTACCTTCATCTCTTGTGGCTCTGTCATGTCGTCCTCCAGTACAGCGCGGAGCGCCCAACGAGTCCTGTGGAAATGATAAGCATCCAGTGACGTTGGATGCGTTGTCTGCACTTGTATCTGCTCCCAAGATTTAAACACCCCGTTATAAAATAAATCATCCCTACGGTCAAGTTGGAACTTATTTCAGCCCCCCTTTGTCATTGCACAGAGGGAACCAATCACACCATTCTATGAGCCACTCAGGTGAGTATATGAGTGTAAGGTGCAGGGATTGTGCCATCTTTTTCATTTGAGTGCTCGTACAGCCTGTAAAATCTATAGTCCCAGTGGACCCGCGGGCCCCCCTCGTCAATGCCTGCAGTAGTGGATATGGATTTACTGAGTTTCTTTCCGTGTACAGACCGTGAATCCAGTAGCAGGAATGTAATATCTGCGCCACCCTTCTAAACGAGGGGCATTGAGGCTGCCCTCCGAGTAGGGTCATGTTAATGTCTTCCATTTAATCCGGGGCTGTTTACCAGCCCATATGAGGCGTGTCATTAATGAGCGGAGGATTTGAAAAAGTGTTCTAGGTAGTGTGATTGGGATGCTGTTGAACAAAAATAAAAAACGGACAAGCACTATCATTTTTATTAAAGCTACGCGGCCGGTTAGCGACAGTGGGAGTTTGATCCATTCTTCTATAAGCTCTTTCAATTTTTGTATTGCACGTCCGTAGTTGCTGCGTATTATAATTTCAGGGTCCGTGTGCACCTGAATCCCCAGGTACCGTACTGGTTCTGTGGTCCACTCTATTTGGTAGTCTGCCTGGGTGGGGAGGGTGACGCTGGTTAATGGGAACAGAAGGGACTTATGTAAATTCATTTTCAATCCAGGGTGCTGTCCAAACAGCGTGACTTCTTGCAGCATTGGGTTTAGGTTCTGTTCTGGGTTGCGAATATAAAGCAAAGTATCGTCTGCATATGACACTATGATCAGATTATGCTGTGGGGACCGAATGCCTCTATGTGGGTGATACTCGCGCATGGCGTAGGCCAATGGTTCTGCTACCAGGGCATACAATAGGGGTGACAGTGGGCACCCTTGTCTGGTACCACGGGTTATTGGTGCTGACATTTGCCCATTTACTCTGTTGCGTGCTGTAAGGTCTTTATACAATACTTTGGAAAGTTGTAAGAAGACATCGCCAACCCCAACCTTTTGGAGAACAGCTTATAGAATCTGCCATTCGACGGAGTCAAAGGCTTTTTCTATATCAATAAGAAGGGCCGCCGCTTTAATCTGTGGGTCAATGTGCGCGATTGGACCAAAAAGGGTTAGCAGAGTGCCAGCGAGCGAGCGGCCAGGCAAAAATCCAGTTTGCTCTTGTCCTATCAGTTTTGGCAACAGAGGGGCCAGTCTATTAGAAACAATTTTAGCATAAAGTTTTGCATTTGGATTAAGTAGTGAGAGGGGCCTGTAGGAGGTATAATGTTCGAGGGACCTCCCTGGCTTGAGTAGAGTAATTAGAGTGGCTTCACGCATGGAGAGGGGGCATATGACCAACCTTTGCCATTTCCGCTAACAGAGCCATCAGATAGGGCATCAGTCGATCTTGATAGGCCTTATAAAATGCTACAGACAGTCCATCTGATCCTGAGACTTTTTCGTTGGGCATACTCTTAAGGGCCACCGTTATCTCAGTGGGGCGGAACGGGCGAGTAATCTCTGCCTGTCTGAGTTGTCAAGCCACTTCATCGCTATATGAGCTAGATATTCCTCATCAGTTTCCAC
Source organism: Triturus cristatus (assembly GCF_964204655.1). Classification (NCBI taxonomy): domain Eukaryota; kingdom Metazoa; phylum Chordata; class Amphibia; order Caudata; family Salamandridae; genus Triturus; species Triturus cristatus. The sequence continues at coordinate 995,856,593 of NC_140580.1, forward strand.
AGTATTCGAGTCACGTGTAGTGTATAATTTGTGGTAATATTCTTTGAATGTTTAGACTATTTTGGGTGGGTTGCAGACTATGTTGCCCCCATCATCATGAATTTGTGCTATTTCGTTTGCACCTCTAGAAGGGCGTGCTAGTTTAGCTAACACTGAACTAAGTCTGTCACCCTCGGCGTAGATTCTGGCTGTGGCATAGTTCCCTAAATGTTTGACCTCATCGGCTGCCAGATTGTTACATTCATCTATTTGTGACCTAATTTGTACTAATAATTTTGTGTCACCGGTTTCTTGAAATTGCTTCTCTAGGATTTTTAAATTAGCCTCTACCTTAACCAATTGTGCTCTGATTGACTTAGGTACACCAGTGTGCTTCGCAATGGCCATACCTCGGATATACACATTGAATGTTTCTCAAATGATGCACATCTGGGGTACACTACCTACATTGATTGTAAAGAACTCGTCAATTGCTGCTCCTAGCTCTTTGTGGAAAACTGGGTCCAGTACTGAGTATTGTGGGAAATGCCAACTAAACGCAGTGTGTCAGGCTACACCCAAGGCCAAGGTCAGAACTACCGGGGAATGGTCAGATAGGGTGCGCGCCAAATGCATACATTCCTTTATTTGTGTTAATAGCTTTTTTGCAGCATACCAGTAATCTATCCTGGTGTGTGAAGAGTGATGTGTATATTCTCTGCCTAACAGTGAGCGGCTGCGCCAGACATCTGCCAGTCCCTCTGCTTTTCCAATGTCCTTAAATGCCCTGGCTGCCCCGCTTGGGCGCCTCGGCAGGCCAAACGACCTATCAAGATCTGGATCCTGTATGCTGTTCAGGACCCCCCCCCCCCCCCAAAAGTTGCAGCATATGTGAATGTTGTGCAAGTTTCCTGTGTAAGGTATAGTAGAATTGGGGGTAATCATTATTTGGCCCATAAATACCCACTAACAGGATATGTAGATTATCTTTCCTGCATTTCGCAAACACAAATCTGCCCTGAGTGTCTATCTCGATCTCTTGCACATGCAATCCGGTATTCCTACGCGTCCAAATCAGTACTTCTCTGGAGTGTGAGGTAAACCCTGCAGCTATACATGTGCCCTTCCATCTGTTTGCTGACAGTATCTTTGACCCTGGGGAGAGATGGGTTTCCTGTAAGATTGCTATGTCTACTTGGTGTCTCTGTAAATAAGCTACCACTTTACCCACTTTCATTTGATCGTTTAAGCCCCTTACGTTCCATGACAAAGTTTAATATGGGGTTATCTCTGGTGCTGCGTTCTTCTTGAATCATGTTTCCTTTTAATCATTATTAAATCACGTCTTCCACAAATCATGGTTCTATAACCATACCTCTTCGCGCACATATAAACATGTGTTGCTTTCTGACAAATAAACTGTAATTGCCCCCCACCCACGCCATAGTTTGGTCTGTAACACCCGTCTAGGCTTAATTACTAACATCACACCCTGCCCAACAATAACAAACCTTGCTTCCCAGTGTGTTTTACACCTTAGGGGTGGCGGCTGCCCAACTAACTGTGCCCAAGAATGGCCTCCGTCTGCTTTAATATTATTATTCAATCCAATACTGAATTCCTGCTAATATTACAACTTCTGTCATAAGCTGCAGTCAGCCAGTAATTAACTCTATATACCTGTATGTTCATGTTGTACCGCTACAGTTTACTTGTCTAACCTGATCCCAGTCTAGATCAATTGGAGACGTGTATACATTTAATGACATCACCCGGGATGTAGCTGCAGTGCACATAGCGTCTATAAAAGTACTGCTGATAACTGCTTGTTATTCCATTGATTCTTGCTCAGCCTCTTTCCCTTCTACGGATTTCTGCAGCTGGCTTCTTCTGCGCTCCTTTTCTAACTTTTTTAGCTTTTGTTGTAAAGCTTGCAGGTCTGAGTAGATGTTATTTTTCCCATTAATTGTCACTCTTTATCTGGACGGATACAGCATTGCATAGTCAATGTGTAGCTCACGAAGTTTCCTTTTTGCCTGTGCGAACTGTCTGCGTGCCTCTTGTACTTGGGGCATGAAATCTGGGTAAAGGACCAGCTCAGAGCCCTCGTATGGTAGTACATGGAAATCCCTTGCGCGCCAGAGCGCGGAATCTGTCCCTATAGTTTAGTAATCTTGCCACTATGGGCCTGGGAGGAGCTCCCGGGGGTCGTCTAGGGGCCAGCGACCTGTGTGCGCTCTCCACTATGAACGTAGATGAGAATGTTTTGCGGTCCAAAAGCGACACCAGTAGTTGCTCAGTGAACGATTCCATATTTCAAGTGGCTGTGGATTCAGGCAGTCCTAGAATTCGAACATTGTTGTGCCAGGAGCGCACTTCCAAATCCTCCATCTTCTCACATAACCTTTCAGCGTGTTTGTCCTCGCGTTCTGACATTCTATCCATTCGAAAGGATAAAGAGTCAATTTAACTGTCTGTTGATGTCAGACTTTGATGCATAGCCACCGATATATGACGAATATCCTCCCCTGTATGCGTGTTGGTACTGGTTTGATCGCGGCAGAGGAAGGACGGTCGTCATTGCGCGTACCAGCAGTCTTACGTTATTCAAACGTTAGCCTCGGGTGCACCTTATCTGTTTTTCCCATATCTCTGGTTGCCCCTCAGCGCCTCCGATAAAATTACATCAATGCAGATTGAATACAGGGGCCATGCACCACACTCTCCGTTCCTGACCAGTTTATTTGTACTGGCAATGCTCGCCTACTGTGGGGAACAGCTTGACTGACACCCCGTGCTCGACTGTAGCGCCGACACCAAGAGGCAAACGCCAGCCCCGGAAGGTCCACAGAATGTTATGTGACGGGAGGGGTGGGGGGGTGCGGTATGGAGGAAATGCCACAAGGTGAGGCTCTCTATAACGGTTTACTCTGCTTCGTTTCAGTGAGAGTCCAGTCTCCCCTCTCTAGGTGCACTCACTAGAATCCGTGATTAGCACCGCAGCTCAAACAGTGTCGATAGGCCCCCGTCAGCTCTGTGCAGTCGATCGCGGCCTCCACGCATTCGTTGCCACTAGCTGGAGCACGCACAGCACAGGCCTTGCCTTGCAGGTCACCTCCGTATTCGGCCCCACAGAGCCCCAGGGCACGATCGTCCACTGGAAGGTCCATCAGCTCCTCCGTGCACCGCAGGATTCGCAATACTGATGGCCGCACCCCACTGGGTGATCTTTTATGCCCGCAACTGATTTGAAGTCTTTTCCGGCGCCAGGCGGGTCCAGGCCGTAATCCCAAGCAGGTACTTACCATCACACCCCCAGGCTGTGATATCAGGGAGCTGACAACGCTCTAGGATTTGGAGTAGCCACAGTCGGTCCCGGGCATCTCCCATGCGCACATCGTACGCTGCCACCCCTCTCATCACTGTAGGCCGCGACGCGTGGCGGGCGCTGGAAATGTGGTCTGCTGACTGTCAGCTGCTCCAGACGTTCCGTTATCGAGCGCCTGGGCAGGTAGGATTCTATCCCACAGAACCAGGCGGATGCTTTTTGCGGATTTACGCAGATTCCTGCAGTATGTTGTTGGCGGCTCCCGGAGCGATTTCAAGCTGCAGCCATCTTGCTTCACGGCTCATCAATACTTAAGGGGCCCATACGAACAAGTCAGTGGACATGGGGAAGGGCGCCACTAAACCAAGTCTGGTGTTCCCAGACCGTAAGAGGATAAGCATTTGGTACTGCAGCCGCAGTAGAAGTATAAAACATATTATCATTAGCATTGACAGCTGGAAAGGTGACCCAAGAATAAAAGACTTCAAAGAGGTACGCTGCGTCCGCTTCAAACACAAAAACAACAGGGGCCCGCATTAGGGACACCATGCGCTAGTAAGTGTTGAGTAATGGCTGGGCGGCAATTAGCCGCTATGGCAGCAGCCATAATCAAGAAACAAAGGAGTCAAAAAGGCAGCACAAAAGGTGGTATGACTCTTTTTATATTCAAGTTTGAAAAACCAACAGAAATAGATGTGTCCTAAACATTGTGCTGGAAAACTCCCAAGCACCACACATGTCTCTGCAGAACGGTGCAAGAGTATTGTGGACAAGCACAAGCACTACTCAGGGGTCCTGCAAGCAAGTACCACACCAAACGTTGGTGTGCCATGTTGCAGGGATTCTGCTCTGGAACAGGACTATGCATGGGACCATACAACATCAGTAGTTCGTGAATACTGCGGGACTGCGCAAATACCCGATTGCGCAGGTCTTGGATGAACTCCTCAAAAAGCTCACACACCCAGACGCCACGGAACGAGATCCGCAGCCCCCTAGCGGCACTGATGCAGCCATACCACAACACGCTGTCCCCCTCCCCCCCCCCCTCCCTTGAAGAACCAGGAACTTAGGGGCCTGGCGGCGCAGGGTACGCCTTTATCTCCTGAGTTCACCTGCTTTGTCAAACAGAGACACGGGACACTCCGTTAGGCGTAGAAGATAAGGTTTATTAGCTGCAGCTAAGTACAGTTGTCCCAGAAGTACACTCGGTATGTTCTTAAGAGACTGCCACTTTACTTCGTGGCGCTCAATCTTTTATAACATACAGATTCACAAAGAACACTCCCAATGCATACAGGGTCAACCAATGGGAAGAATGTGAAAACAAGATATTAAGTAACTCAAATAAGCCCCTCTCCCAACTATGTTTGTCACCCTTCCCCACAAGTTAATCAGTGGTAGTGTTTATAAGTCGACTTGCAGGTGGCAAGACACATTTGTATGGCCTAGAGGACAGTTGTGAAATGAGAGAATACGAGTAAAGAATAGCGAAGGCCAGAGGATAAGATAAAGTCAGGAAAGAATGGTGCGAACCAACACATAGTTGAAACAGGGATCAGTCAGACCAGACGAGGATTAGTGGAGTCGGCCGGACCCTGACACCAGCTATAAACAGAGGCAGAAGGTTATTTGACACGTTGCAGTAGGATGAGAAAAAACAACTCTTCGTTCACCGTGCCGCCTGAGTGAGGGCAACACAAAATGGCCGAAAGATAAAAAATGGTGGCTAAATACGAACGAGATCGGAAACTGAATTACCTCAGACCCTCCTTTTGCCATTACTCAGGCAAGACACACAGACTCATTTTAATCTGAGTCGAAATAAATGGCCATGAGGTCATCAAGTTGTTGCTGCAACATCATTTTAATGCTCTCCGTCTTCCGTGGCACAGGCCTTGGGACACACATAGTGGCACAAAGGCCACAGATGGCGGGGCCACACTGCATACAGAGACAACAGGAAAAAATGATGGCCAAAATCACTCCAAGGAATGTTAATACCTTCCATCCCCATTTGCACAGTAATCCCCAAAACCATTCCAACAAAGACCAATCTCCTTCGTCCTGATGAATCGACTCGGAGATCAAATGTAATTTGGAGATGGCTTGGTATACCGTAGGGGCGTCATCAGGTATATAAATGCAACAGCTAGATCCGATCAATTTACAAACTCCACCACGATCTGCAAGAATAACATCCAACGCAATCATGTTCTGTAATGTCATGAGACGGTCCGCCTGAAGTTCAGCTGTGAGATTGCTCAAGGCTCCCACAGTGACATCCATGGTAGTCTCAACAACACAAACCAATTGTCTCTTGTTTCTACTGTTGGCCATCGGGCCCCAAAAAGGAAGAAATCCTTTAAGGAAATCACCTCCCTCTTGTCCTGCCGTGTCTTTAGAATCAATAATCCCTCTGCCATATCTGTTTCTGTGATGTCCCGAAGGAGCAGTATATGTAGGGGGAAGAAGAAAGGCTATATAGCATGTTCCTGAAAAATCCGTCGATAGCCACATATAGGCTCTATCGCGGCAGACAAAATACGTGCCCTGGGATGGCACTAACGGTGGTGAATTCTGAGATGTGTGAATGTACGTATGGGAACAAACACTCTTTCCTTGTCCAGTGTCAGTAGTCTGGCCATTTATTTGTTAACAAAAGTTACTTCGATGAGGCACAGTCCAAATTGGTGGAGATTTTCCCTGTTTACTCCTATCTGTAAGGCTAGTGGCGTAACGAGTCACGTTCCAAGCATCGTATGCCCGTTTCTCATCAACTGGAATCTTACCATTCTCTACAATTCTAGCCATAGCCACTATTCCTTTTATCAGAGAACTATGACTAAAATCTTGTCCATTACCATATGAGCCGGCTGGACGTCCAAATCGGTTCTGATATGCATTTGAAAACATTACAAAATAGGCCCAAGCGGAACCTTCATAGGAAAATGGAAGGGCTAAATATGGCATCCCTTTTTCTGTGGTATGAGGCATAAGTCCACACACCCAACAGTCGGTTGTGTTGACTACCAATTGGTGTTGGTGCAATAACTGGACAAATGAATTGTTTAAATATTCTGTTCTCCTGATTAGTTCATGTTGGGGAAGAGTATACAATTGATGTGGGGAGATAGTAGAATGAAAAGGCAAGGAAATAGAAGTAGGAACAGATTTGTGCTGCATAACATGAACAATCCAACCTATACAAGCCAATAAGATACTAAAAAACATAAGAACACACAATGTTATGCCACATTGACTGTACACTGATTTACAATATTTATTTTTCATCTCTTCCTTCTTGTTATTCTTCTGCAATTTGACATCCATCCTCTAAAATTGTTGCTCACGGCAATCTTCCTTACTCACTTGGCTGTGATTATTAGCCGTCCTATGACACTGCAAGTCCTGGGGGCCTAGCCACTATACAGGTCACAAACCAAGACTCCTACCGTGACCCTGCAACCTGGACAGATGATACGTCATGAAAGAGATGAAAATTTCAGGTGTCCTTGACCAGTCTAGGCCTTAAATTATATCGAGTTCTGTTCAGTACAGTTTGGTCCTGAAATAGTGTCTGTGGATCCGTAGTGTTCAATCGAAGATGTGGCGGTACTGCTTCTTGTAAAACATCATCATCTTCTTTTTCAGACCGAGCTCCATCTAGGTGTGCACTACTGAAAGGTACAAACCGAGGGACCCTTTCACTTCAAAATCACCTACACCCTTACGGACCCACTTGTCAAAAGGCAAGGGCAAGGGCACCTTTTTGCAGTGCACGCCATGGATCCAGTTCTTTTTCCCTTCGACCTTCACTGCTGTACGCGTGACCAAAAGGACCTGTCGAGGAGCCCTCCAACGAGGCTCCAAATTCCTTGTCCTTTGAACATTTTTCACACAGACCCTGTCTCCCGGTTGGATAGAATGACCTGAGTCTGTGGAGGCCTCTGGTAAAGCGTCTCGAACCTGTTGGTGGAGAACACGTAATTTACTGGTGAGGTCATGCAAGTAATCAATCAGCATTGGATACTGTATGTCAGAATACTTTTTAGGGCGAGGTACTCCCCAAACATTAGCCGGGCGCCCAAAAACAACCTCGTATGGGCTGAGTCTCAAACGAGAATGTACAGCTGTTCTAGTGGATAGGAGAGCCAAAGGTAAAGCATCGGGCCAGGCAAGTCCCGTGCTAGCCTGTACCTTTGCAAGCTTAAGTTTGAGAGTGCCGTTGTAACACTCTACCAAACCCGCTGATTGGGGATGGTTTGCCGCATGGAATTTCTGGACGATCCCAAGGCCAGCACACACCTTTTTCATAATTTGGCCCACAAATTCACTTCCATTGTCACTCCAGACAATGCGCGGCAAACCAAACCTAGGGAAGAACTCTTTCAGAAGAACTTTGGCAGTGGACAAAGCAGTGTTGTCTTTCAGGGGGTAGGCCTCTATCCATCTGGAGAAGGCACACACCACCACCAAAACGTATTTGAGATTGTTGCATCGTTCCATGTGAATATAATCAATTTGCAACACCGCAAAAGGATATGTTGGGGGAGCAAAATGACCTGCTGGAGTTGGGGTTCCCTTTCCTGGATTATGCATCAAGCAAACGATACAATGCTTCACTAAATTATCTGCACATTTTGGAATCCCTTCGTTCAGCCACACTGGAGCCAGAAGCTTACATATTCCCTTCGCACTGATGTGGGCTGGACCATGTGCCATAGCAACTACAGGCAGTACATAGGCATCTGGTAACAGCCAACGCTGATGTTCTGACAATACTATCCAACATCCCATCGCGTCTAACATTCCTGTTCTCTCTTTCCACTTACTCAACTCTTTCTCTGTAGCCTCTCCTTGAATCGATCTCACACTTTCTATTGTATCCTCACACATTCCTTTTTCCTTGACCCAATTAGCAGGGCCCGCAACATACATGCGACTCTTAGCATCTCTGGCTGTTTCTTTCGCTACCTCATCCGCAAAAGCATTCCCACGACCAACATCATCAGTAATCCTCTTATGCGCACTACACTTTATGATTGCTATCTGGGTAGGCAAAGCAAGTGACTCAAGAAGATCAGTTACCAACTGGTCATGCTGTATTTTGGTACCGTGGGAGGTAAAGAATCCTCTTTCCTTCCACAAACGGCCAAAGCTAAGTGCCACACCAAACGCATACTGGCTGTCGGTATATACATTCACTCTCTTCCCCTTAGATAACACACATGCTCTGGTCAAAGCTATCAGTTCAGCCGCCCGGGCTGAATTATGTCTGATGCGTGCTTTCTCCACAATTGTATGCAAGGTGGTAACAGCGTAGGCTGAAGTTGTTTCACCATTAGGGAGTTTAAAACAAGAGCCATCCACCCATAGGATCCCATCCGGGTCCATTAGTGGTGTATCTTTCAAATCAATCCTACCTTTTGTCTCCTCCTCAGTACGGAGAAAACAATCATGTTGTTCCTGAATACCTTTCTCTTATGGAAGAGGTAACAAGGTGGCTGGATTTAAAGTGTTACATCGTTTGATGTGCACGTGACTAGCCAAGAGCGTCCGTTCATATCCAGATAAGCGGGCGCTTGTAAGATGCTGCGTTTTTGTCCTATTTAGCAGGGTATCCACTGCATGTGGTACCATGACAATAAGAGTTATCAAGCACCACTCCAGCAGATTGACGAATAGAAATTGCTGCTGCTGCTGTAGCTTTAAGACAACTAGGCAATGCCTTGGCTACTGGATCTAATGTAGCCGAAAAGTAGGCACATGGCCGCTGCTTGTCTCCAAATCGCTGTGTTAAGACTGACAACGCACAACCCTCTCTTTCATGGACATAGAGCGTGAAGGGCTTACTCTAATCCGGAGTACCCAACACAGGAGCAGAGCACAGGGCAGCACCTAAATCAGAAAAACTCTTCTGACATTCATCAGTCCAAGGAAGGGGTTGGGGTGTGTCTTTCAAAGTGAGTGCCACCAAAGGTTTAGCCAACAAAGAAAAATTTGGAATCCATTGTCTACAATAAGAGGTAATGCCCAGAAAGGCACGCACTTCTCTTTGTGTGGATGGCACAGACATTTGTGCAATTGCTTGAATACGTTCTGGGGTCAGTCGCCTTCCCTCCTTCGACAAGAGATGACCTAGATAATAGCCTTGGGGTGAACCGGAAACTTCGGCCTCCTAAAGAGAAGCCAAAAATATCCCTACTCTCTTCAGCAATGGGGATGCCTAAGAAAGCATTTTTCAGATCGATAACAGAAAACCAAGCTGCCGAGGCAGGTGTCATAGTTAACAGGGCAGTGATATCTGGAACAACAGGAAACTGCGGTACAACAATTTTATTAACCTCCCGAAGATCAATAACAAAGCGATAAACAGGAGGCTGAGAAGGATCAGTGCGTTTAAGAACCGGAAGAACAGGACTGTTGCATACATTTCCCCTTGTCTCCTCGACCACACCCTTCTGAACCAAATCATAAATAATAGCAAAAAGTGCTCTTTCACCATCATTGGGAATTTTGTATTGAGGGATGCGCGCCAATTTAGCATTGGGCTTGAGGGTAACAACATAGGGTGGGATCTCAAGACAACCAACATCATTTGGACCCGTAGCCCAAAGTGTTGCAGGGAGAGAGAGCAATTCAGGTGGAAATTTATCTTTAGACAAATACATTGGGGAAGTCAGTTTCTGCCCCAAAACGAGATGTACACCAGAAGGAGAATATATTGTTGCATGCAGTCTTTTCAATAAATCCAAACCCAACAGATTTTCGCCGCAACCAGTCGGTAAAAGAAGCGGAGCTTCCAAATCATATGAACCAATAGAAATAGGCAGAGGACAAGAAACCGGGCTATGAACTGGGGCGCCAGAAAATCCTACGGATACGTTTGTTAAGCCAGACAAAGGTGCCCCATGGCGTTTAGAGTGAATATTAGAACTTCTCATCGCACCAGTATCTAAAAGAAATGGCTCTGAAACACCCATTGTAGTGACATTAACATAAGGCCCATTCTGATCTACTGGAATCGATACAACTCCCTCACTTTGTCTATGGCTGTCCTAGTTAGCATGAAGACCGCCATTCTCACCTTCAACATAGTAATCATCATTGTAATACTGTGTAGACTGAGTATTTTGTTGATCAAAGTAGTTCATAGAATGTGGAGGTGGAGGGGAACGCTGTGTCTGGGGCGACATACCTCGACCTCTACCCCTGGGCGCTAACTGAGAACCACCACGACCTTGTTGAGTAGATAGTCCTCCATTACGCTGTAATAAAACCGGGCAGCTATTCTTAAAATGACCTTCCTCCCTACAATAGGCGCATTGGTTGGGCCCTAACAAAGGCCGCGGAATATAGGGCTCAGGCTTTTGAAATACCCTCTGAAACTGGGGAGGCTGTTGGAACTGGCGCGGAGCAGGGCTAGGAGGATAAGCTTGTTGCAGAAGAACCTTTGTTTTTAATTCTTTAGTCTTTTTCTCTTGCTTGTATTTTTCCTCTTTGTCCCTGTTTTCGTAATATTGAGCAGTAGCCAATATCTGAGCCGAAGAATTAACAGCCCATGAACTATCAGAGTCTTTTAACTTATGTGACAACTCGGGGAGCAAATTGAATACAAATTTATCTACAAATAGTCGCTGTCCACCCTCCGTAGTCATATCCTGACCACTGTGATCAATAAACGTCTCCTCAAAACGAGTGAAGAAATCGGAGACACTCTCTTTCTTCTGTTTGCACGCGGCTAATTTATCCCAATTAACTCGTAAGGCGAGCATCATTGTTTTCATTAAAGCAATAATCCTACCAGGGAGTTCTGTGATCAAAACATCAGGCTTAGCACCACCCACTTGTGCTCTATCCGAGGCAGTTATAGCATTCCATGTACCACCCAATTCTTGAGTGTGATCCTCTCTTCGAATCCGAGCCCATAACGCTTGTGGGACTACATTTCCCATCAGCATGTCAATATCCGCTAAGTTCATAATACAGGCATCAACAGTCTGAGACAATTCTTTATAATAACCAGCAGGGTTTTTACGGGCATCCGGTAAAGATTGTTCGAGGGCCAAAACATCAGATCTCTTCCAGGGCACATGCACCCATATACGCTGGAAATGAGCGGGAATAGCTGGATTATTACCTGCTTGCGCAACCTCTTCCCTCCATATCGGAGGAACCTCTCTCATTGGGTAATGTTTCAATGTCTACCGAACAGCAGGATCAGAATCAAGAAAAGTTTGTGAATAAAATAACGACCTAAAAGTAACAAGTGTCCTTACATCGTCCTCCACCTTAGAGCCCACCATGAGTCCTTTATCGAAATTAGCCTGAACATCCAACAAATCCTGGGGAAGTAAACCCAAATCCATATCCTCCCATTCTTTAGCGAGAGTGTCACACATAACATTAAATACATATCTCTGCGTGGGCGCTTCCCACTGATGAAAGGTGGCCATGATATCTTTCACACTATACTGGGGACCCTTCTCGATCCATTTGCGAGCGAGAGAGTCCAATACCACCTGTTCGTCGGAACGTGTAAGTTGACTGTCTTCGAGAGAAAGCCGGAGACATGTTCAGAGTCTCAAAGAAAGGGGACAAGAAACCAGATATTCGTTTGTGCACAGTAGGAGAATTAGACATAAGGACAGGGGACAAGGTATTAGGCGATACAGGAGAGGAACTGGCAGTTCTAAGGGGAGCCGAAGGCAAAGAAGATTGAGGTTCAGGAGATGGGGACAAAGGAATCTGTTGCACGAGAGGTGGGGGTGGCAATACCGGAAGAGGCAATTGTGGAAGAACCGGAACAGGTGGGGGGACAACAGGTAGCTGAACAGGTTGTAACAACGGGGGTGCATTAGCACCTTGTACATAGGGCGGAGGCAATCTCAATAGGTGAGACATCAAAGGGTCTTCCTCCAGATCCTTACTTTTATCAGAAGGGGAACTAGGCAACATCGGATAGCATCTATCTATTGCCATACGATGCTGTCTTTCTGAGATTTCCGTTGCATTATCAATCTCATTATCTTTAAACTGCTGGGCAGCCTGTATAATCGTCATATTTTGTGCTTTCTTATCTCGTTTTGCCTGCTTAATTTCTTTCTGTTTGTCTTTCTTACGCCAGAGGCGGAAAGAGTCAAACACTGCCGGCCGGGCTTGTTTTTTTAACAATATCGCTTCCAAATTGTCTAATATGTCAGGCTCAAAACTACCATTTAGTGGCCACTGTAGAACACCATCGTTCTTCGTGTATCGGATCCATGCCTTATTAAAGGCAATGTGGCCGACACCATGTTTTGCATAAAGCTCATAGGTGGGAGTTCCAACCGGAGGAATCGGACAAGCGTCCTCCAGCCGGGAATCCCTATTACAACCAAAGCAACAGAACTTCCTAAACTTATTCAGACCAGGCATCGTTATTTCACTGGACTGTTTACAAACATCAAGGGGTTAAATCAAATACTATAGCACAAACGTACTCACCCCTCGGCTTCGGCTTTTGCAATAGCCGAATCAAAGACCCAAATCAAAACAAAAATAGTGGGAGCTACCCACCAATACTAAGTGTCTTCTTACGCCAACAGAGGCCCGTCTAATGTCTCGCAATACCAAACATCATCAAAGGGACCAAAGCAGGGCGGCAGTCAGGGCAGCAGTCATCAGTAGCCGTCAGAAAGGAGAAACCGCGCTGCAAAAGACCTTCGGACCACTTCGACATACAGGGGTCGCTTGACGTGGTTCGCGATTCCTCCAGAATTTTCCTGCGGGGCTCCTCACGATCCTCGGGCAAGAACTGCTACCTCAGAAGCCGGCCCACGTTCGGGCGCCAATTGAAGAACCAGGAAGTTAGGGGCCTGGCGGCGCAGGGTACGCCTTAATCTCCTGAGTTCACCTGCTTTGTCAAACAGAGACACGGGACACTCCGTTAGGCGTAGAAGATAAGGTTTATTAGCTGAAGCTAAGTACAGTTGTCCCAGAAGTACACTCGGTATGTTCTTAGGAGACTGCCACTTTACTTCGTGGCGCACAATCTTTTATAACATATAGATTCACAAAGAACACTTCCAATGCATACAGGGTCAACCAATGAGAAGAATGTGAAAACAAGATATTAAGTAACTCAAATAAGCCCCTCTCCCAACTATGTTTGTCACCCTTCCCCACAAGTTAATCAGTGGTAGTGTTTATAAGTCGACTTGCAGGTGGCAAGACACATTTGTATGGCCTAGAGGACAGTTGTGAAATAAGAGAATACGAGTAAAGAATAGCGAAGGCCAGAGGATAAGATAAAGTCAGGAAAGAATGGTTCGAACCATCAGATAGTTGAAACAGGGATCAGTCAGACCAGACGAGGATTAGTCGGACGGACCCTGACACCAGCTATAAACAGAGGCAGAAGGTTATTTGACACGTTGCAGTAGGATGTGAAAAAACAACTCTTCGTTCACCGTGCCGCCTGAGTGAGGGCAACACAAAATGGCCGAAAGATACAAAATGGTGGCTAAATACGAACGAGATCGGAAACTGAATTACCTCACCCTCCCCTCTTCGACAAGATGGCAGGGACCGCCACCATTCCAACACAGCTGACCAGACACGGCAAGTGAACAATGTGGCACCCCCCCCCCGCATATCACTAACATATCACTGGACTTTGCTATCATCGATTTATCCACTTTCGCAATGTATTGACCCTCATACTACTCCACACCAAACCTACGATGCAGCTTCTGCATGCTAAATATGGCGTTCTTTTGTGTTCTATTTTTATTTTTTATTATCAGTTACAGTTCACTTAAATAGACATTGTCATCAGACTCTTGGCATTGACACTGCACATAGAGACAACGAGAAACATTCACAAAGTTCCCATAACAACGTTTGGGCAAAGATGCAACTGTAACATGCATATTTACATGTCATATCTTGTCCTCTCTATAACTGCATAACTATTTGATATTCTCAATACTGTTGATACATGATTGATATGATGCAGAACAAATGCATACTGTGCCACCTGTATTAAAAGAGAACATTTTCAATAAAAAGATGTTTAAAAAAAAAAATCAGTAGTTAGTGAATGAATCACCATACGACCTCAGTACCATGAGCCCGAGTCCGACTAGCTATAGTGTCTCACTTGCACTCCTACTCATAAACAGAGGATCAAGTGAATTGACACCCCAGAACACAACACTTTCAACCCTTCTCAGGGATTGCGGTGACAGGACACTCCCTTTCCCTCACTCCCTTATACACAATTAGATATGAAAGAGACAAGAAGGAAGTTTGAAATGTTTACTTAAACTATTGTGCTCTGAAATGCAGTTTACGTGCCACAATAAGAAAACAATACCATCAGCATATTCAATAAACTGTAGATTATAAAAAGCCCTGTCATATTATAAGACAGAATAGCCTTCCCCCAGGTGGACACCATCACTGAACTCACGTCTTTCCTCAGTCCCATCGAGTGTACAACATACCCTTCCCCCTATCCTCTTCCTAGTGAATGGAGGACCCCCTAACACAGCCCTGGGCAAATTGAATTCCACACCTCTCCAGCATCCTCCTCCACCTGCCCTTCTTGATCACTCCGCTCAACCACTGGGACCGTGCCCCTCTCCTCTCCTATGCAGACTGAGTCCTCCGGTGCCCACTGCCTCCCCTCCCCTGCAGAAGCTTATGACCAGCAACTCAATGACCCTTGGCATCCAGAGGGAAGAACAAAAATGTGAGGGTCAGAATCCCTTGTACCTTCCCTCCCCCCCACTTACTCCTTTCCTCCAGCTTTTTATATTTGCATCTTTTTTTGTACGTACTGGTGGCTTTGACTCCATGTATCACACTGTACAACTGTTATATAAAATTACAACACAAAGACAGAATAGCCTAACCCCTCTCCCTCGACAGAAGCAAACGGATTAAACAACAAAGATCTCTAGGGTTAGCAGCGGACTCCGTGCCTTAGCATACACAGATGAATGTATTACATCGCAGATTCCGCTGTGATCTTCTCTGAGGAAAAACCAATCTCTCCCCATCTGTTACAGTGATGTGCATATCTATATGACCAGGTTCACCATAACATAATAACAAGGCACATTGTTGTTTGACCTTGTCTGCTGCTGAGACTAAATCCCAAGAAAGAACAGAACGAAAAAACAACTGCAGGTTCTGTGTGAAAATATTATGTGGCACGGAAGCAAAACGTGATTATGTAGAGACATGTGCAAAGCTAATTGGGCCTGTGTCGTGCACAATCAGGCTAACAAAGGGAAAACTGCAATAGGCCCTGTATGGAATACCTGACAATCCATGAAGGATAAATGATGCACAGCGACAGTCATCGTCGCACACATTCATGTTACATTATTGTTTGCTACTTGTTGGAGGTGTTTTGGCAGAGTTTGGATCACATGTATTGGCATATGTGCATTCCACTAAGATTTTGTTTCGTATGATGTCTCAAAGTCACAGGTGTTGCATGTAGTGTTGATTTTAGTTTTCTGTGAAATATATCAATTAATTTCTGATTGAGTATTTTCTCATTTGTAAGGACTGTATAATGAAGGCTGATGAGGAGGTAATGAACCGGGTACTTATCAGTGATTTTCATTACTTCAAGTCCAGATCTTCCACGTCACAATCCTGGAGCCCTCCCTCTCTCCGGCAATAAACTGATTTTTATATTTAGCTTTGTCATTTTAGGAAGCGCATGAAAGGAAATGACCTATTTCTGTATTACTGGGTAATGGTGGCCAAACTAGGGAGAGACTGTTGAAGTCAGGCATGGTCAAAAATGTCTGCACAGCTGGAAGATGAACTCATACACGAGTCATTTTCAATTGTACATTATTTATATTGCATTTTATATGGTTTGCGCTAGACTCAAGAGTGAAAAAGTGATTTACAATGAAAGACAAAAACAAAGAAAACATTAGTCAAAGATGTTAAAAGACAAAGTAAAACTGGATTGGAAGGACTAATTGATTATTAAAGAACAAGATTTTTTTTATTTTTGTCTAAAAAGCACCACTATCTTTTTGTCACAGCGTAAATTTCTATTCTACTCCTAAAATCCTAACAACGTACATATAGTATATTCTTTATAGTAGAACATTTATTTTGATATATGCATATATTTACATTTCCAAACATTTGTGTCTCTGTTGGAAGATGTTACAAGAGAATTTCTTTAAGAAGTTTTTGTTTTATGGAAAGGATGGTGTGGATTTTCAGCCAGTCAGGGACACACGCCAAACTTCTGGTAATAAGAGAACACTAATACCATTTACAAGACAGAATATAGTTGTTTACAAGGATAAGGTTCCAATAAAAGAGAAACTCAATCCTAAGGGAGGTGGGGCTGCAGGAGCCTACTATGTGGATATGGGGTGTTGCCATACCAAGTGCCCCAGTGACAGGGGTGTGGAATTTAATTAAAAAAATCTACTTGTCCATGGGGCAGGTTGCTTCATAAACCTACTTGTCCTGTAATAAAATCCACTTGTCCATTTGGTGTCATGTAGTGTGGTTACAAATTATGGCACTAATCTCATTATATAAGAGCTCTGATATAGCCTCTATGATTATGCCAGGGCTCATACCATAGTATTCTTTGAATACTAGCAATCCCCTTATGTTGCCACGCTTCCGCAGATCTACATACTGGGGCTGAAGGTAGTGGTAATTAATAGTTTGAGGGTTTGAATGCCCTTTTGAGCGTGCAAACCTGCAAACTTGCATGTTTTAAGGGTTTTTAACAATGCTTCTCTAATCTTTTCCCATACTGAGAAATTTTGAAAATGTACTCCTCACAATGGCAGACGTAAACCTTCTTCCAGAGTTGGGGAAAAAGTGGTTGGAGAGAAAGTAAACTTGCATAAACTCAGATTTTTGCATGAACAACTCTACACTAAAATGCAGTTCACAAAGACTTTCTAGGAGTACTATTTCTTGCCCTACTTTTATAAGTTATTATCAATTCGCGAAAGCCGTATAGCTGCACTTCATGCAAGGACATATACCACGGGTGCACTAATGAGACTTTCTTTAATAATTTGGCCCCTAATTTGGTCTGGCAATAACAGTGACCTTTTGAGTTTATTACAATTCTATCTCTCTCTCTCTCTCTCTCTCTGTATCGGCTGGCTTCACTGTGAGTGACAGCATTCTGCTCTTTCACAAGGAACATATCTGCACACAACGCAGTTTTGTTCCGTGCCAGTACCTACTATGGCAGTGTGTGCTTTTTGAGATCAAAACTATTTTAGCCTTTGCCAATGTTTGTTATAATGGTGACGGCCCGACAGCTCCCACACCAGTAAGGTTTAACAAAAACCATGCCAAAACAAGTCACACATTGACAAAACTAAAATCTTACCAACAATTTCAGACCTACTGGCTTTGCCAATGCTTGTTTATTATGTTTCCCATAATCTTATTGAAACTGGTTACACTGATCTTCTATTCTGAATATTTTGGGGAAATACTAGCATGAAATAACATATTTTACTAAATGATGCTGCAATGAAATTATACAATAGTTTAGCTAAATGTTTTTTCCTACTTTCATTTTTTTTTAATGAACATTTCATTTTGAAAGCAAAGAATCATCAATCTTGCTTTCAAGTTTCTGCAAATATTTGCATTTAATCAGAGAGAATTCTGGGAGCATAACACATAGCCTCATATTGTTAAACTTTGAAAATGTATGTACACGTTTTTATACTGGAACCACTGTCAGTAGTGCAGTCAGAGCTTACATTTACTTAGAGCGCTCACCTAATAATAAAGGACACAAAATTGATGGACGGAATGCAGAACAAATGAAAACATTCACCCCCAGTCAAGAGATCTGGGTTAAATCCATCATTCTTTTGCTCACCATGCCACCCCAGTTTGGACATGGCCATATGCAAATCAGTCTTGACCCTGTGCTTCATGGGAACAGTCCAGCCCGAACTGCCAAGCCAGGTCCTCCCTGGACAGGAAACAAGCATCCTAGGACCGGTTTCGGGGTTTCACTCCTCTTCAGCCAAGATAGCTTGATTCCAGTGGCACAGTGAGCCCAGGACCCACGTCTGGGCACACCTGGCACACTTAGGGCGAGAAAGCAAAAGACACACTATTGATGGACGGAATGCAGAACAAATCAAAACATTCACCCCCAGTCAAGAGATCTGGGTTAAATCCATCATTCTTTTGCTCAAACGATTGGATTTAGGCCCAGATCTCTGTACTGGGGTGAATGTATGACATTGTTCTGCATTCTGTCCATCAACTGTTTTTTTGCATTTGTCACCCAGAGTGGGAAGGGTATGCCCAGACGTGGGTCCCTTGCTCTCGATGCCACTGGAATCAAGCTATCCTTGCTGAAGAGGGGTGAAACCCCGAAACCGGTCCTAGGATGGTTGTTTCTAGTCCAGGGAGGACCTGGCTTGGCAGTTCGGGCTGGACTGTTCCCATGAGGCACAGGGTCAAGACTGATTTGCATATGGCTGCGTTCAAACTGGAACAGCATGGTGAGCAAAAAAACAATGGATTTAGGCCCAGATCTCTGTACTGGGGTGAATGTATGACATTGTTCTGCGTTCTGTCCATCAACTGTTTTTTTTGCACCTAATAATAAAGGCTTTTAATTAATGAACCATAAATACAATTTGGCAAACTGGCAGTCAAAGTGTTTGTGCTGCAGGGGGTGGGCCTACTTGTCCCAAGGACAAAATACACATGAAAACCTGTTGCCCTTGACCCCAAACAACATGTGCTGGACGTCGGGCGTTAGGAATTCCACATCCCTGAGTGAAAACAGGGAGGTCCATAGCATTTAACAATTATGCTGTGCAGCCAAACCTGCAGTCTATTTACTACAAATTTAATAGAATGCACAATTGTTCCCCATAAGGAAGGTATCCTGCAAGTCAAAAGTTAGGAATGTAGGTATTTTGGGATTAAGAGTTGCTTAAGGTTTTTCTTTAAAGGTTTGAAAGCTGGGTTGGTTGGGTCCTCGATGGGCTCAAGCATTTGTTTTCTATTTTTTCAACTTTTCAGGTTTGAGCTGTAGCACTTCAAAGCTTCTCACAGAGAATGAACCTCCATAGAGCATGAGTTTATCTGCTAGATATTTCGGGGTGCTGCTGTGTATAGCTCTGTGGGTAATGCAAGTTGCTTTGAATAACCACAGAAATCAGAATATGCCAATGTACAGAGCTCTAGATTGTCATCTATTCAGTGCACTGTATGAGTCCATTCCACAGAGGGGGAGGTGGGTGGGCCAGTGAGGAATTTGCGGTTAGTGTCTTTACCCGTTATGTAGCTTAAATTTAGTCAAGTTTCTTGTTTTAACTTAGCATCATTTTGGTGGTTTGCACATGTTTTTTTATTGCAAGAATGGCCCTTACACACTTTTATTCCTGATAGACATTGTCGCCCTGTGGTTTGCACATTTAGTTTCAAGGTAGCACAAATTCAGAATATGATGCATTGTTTTATTTTCTTTGCTTGTATGGGTACTCTTCCGCTTCAGTCCAATTAAAACTTTATGCACCTTTGGCACAGTTTGATAAGCTTGACGTTTAATTGTAAAAACAGCATCCATGCTGAAGTTGGTGAGAGGCTCACTTCTGCCAGATTCATCAAGGAACACTGCTGTGTGTTGTACTGCAGTCCCGCTGTCCACGACCATCATCCTGAGAAGGAAGATAGCAGTACACTCAGACGGAGGTGCATTCATCAATGCACTAAGGCCAGATTCCTGACATACAGTACCAAGAAATGGGGTTAGGTCATGCCAACAGGCCTGGCAGATGGGTACTCATCATATGCTTTCTTTAGCATAGAGATCAGTAATGGATGGGAGTAATTTTATCAACATTATGAACAGTTAACATGGTTGAATTGTTTGTGTTTTTCACCATTCTAATAATGCTTAGCACAATAATGTGTCAACTTTCTTTTAATCCCAGTTCATGTTTTATTTACAAAGATTAGAGGTTTTCAATAAATGTTTGAAAACGCAATATTGTATCTTTTGTCAACATTATGGGCATGCGAAAGTGATCAACTAAAGGATTAGGTCAGTTACCATGATTTCTTCGGGAATCTGGGAGTCATGTTCTAGGTTACTGACAACATCTATCACTCTGTAGGTTTAGATGCGGTACTGTGGGCTAGCCAAACAGACCATATGTTCTACATACACAGTACTACTAGATTAGTAGGAATCATAACATGGCGTCGCCAACGTTCTAGATTTGGTACCCATCTAATGGGTCACCTGAGTAGTTTACTTACATGTGTCAAAAGCTCCTTTCATGTAGTCCTGTGCCTCACCTTTGGTCAGCAAAGCATTGATAAACTGGGTCCAGGAAGGGGCTATGTGTCCTGATTTCCATACAGAGACATCATGGTGATAAGGGTTTCATCCTCCTTCATCTTAATAGAAAGCACCTATTTATGTCTGTAGGTTAATAAATCTTGATTGTTTTTCTCCATAGTGTTTTCTTTTTTTTAAATTCCTTTCATTAAATATGGTGCAACCAGTAGTTACTTCTGTAAATTCCCGGCAAGCAGTAACTGCACATTTAACTAGACATGCGCTCCCCAATGGCGGTCAAGAAGTTACCTTTGGGGTTGAGGCACGCGAAGCATACAGTTTTGGATTCCTCTGTTGATTTTCTTGCAGTTGATGCCAATACACTCACATTTCACACCCACAAGGCTGCAGTTCCAGCTGGATATAGACCTCATGAATATTTAGAAATTCCTATAACATACCAGAAACAGCATAATTGGTTCCAAAGTGCCCTCCTGCACACAGTACACAATGTCAGACTAGGTCCTCTTAGTAATGATAGGGCAACCTGGCCAGCCTTAGCAGGCTATACACCTTTTCCTAATCCACAGACATTACCCCAGCCTGACACTCTTGCGCTTTAAAACTATTTGGTTAGACTATATCGACTTCAAATGCAGTATGTTCTACGTACAATCACTACTGCCCAAGTGAGGGCTCCTCAAGCTGGACAGGCTCAATGACGATTCTTGCCATTAGTCCTATTACTATAAATGCCATTATGGGTATAGTCACTGTAGGAAGGTGGATATCTGACTATGGTTACCCCCAACTTTTTGCCTAGTGTCCAGCTGGTTTTTCGACTTAGTTGGCCTGAGATCCTGCCATTCAGGGTCTCAGGCTGTCTGCTCTCTCTTTAAAATGGACTCCATGTACCCTAGGTACATACCCAATTGGTAAGGATCACCTTATTGGACCCTGTACAGTGTACCCTAGGTACCCAGGTCATAGGTGTACCCTAGGCCTACCAGGGGCTGCAGCATGTATTATGCCACCCCTGGCCTGGCCTTACAATCAGACACAACTGGCTGATCACTCAGCTGGGGCAGGGTCACGTAATCACCCCTTGCTTAGATATAGTATACCTATATCTACACTCACAATAGACACGTGTGTACCTATCAGCCACTCCTATGGCAGGCCTTAACAATCCTGGAGGCAGAGTGCTTGGTAACATGTGAGATGGTGCTCTAGCATGAGCTGAGCCTGTCTGCAGCTTTCGGAACCATGTCCTTATAGCTGTTCTATGATATCGCCTACCATATACTCTTAAGTACCTTATAATCTTACACGGTTATGGTAACTATGGTTTGGCTTTATCGAAACATGTCGTGTAAGGTGTCTAACACTTTGGAATAATACCCCCATACCATTTCTGGTGATGAGGATATTATTCCTCCCTTCTAGAGGGAGAGACATGTTAAAATCCTACTTTGCTGTTTAACTCTGACCAAAGCCTCAGCATCACAAAATGGATACTGCTGCCACAGACACGAGTCTCACCTCCTGCAGCTGGGAGCCCTCCCAGCCAGGGAGGCCTGGACAATAGGTTTCCTGCTTGGGGAGGTGCTAGCACCTCCCCAGACAGACTTTAGTGTATTGGGGCAGGGAGGGATGAATGAAACGAGACACTGCCTGGGGCACACAAGTCGTCCCATGCATAGTCCAGTTCAAACCGGTGCTGGGGCACTCCAGCCCCAGTCCTGGCGCGAAACTGGACAAAGGGAAGGGGGTGTAAGCACCCCCCTCCCTGGTCCCACCCATAGGAGGGACCTAGCAGGTAACCCAGCCCCCCAGATTAGTATAAGAGTGGGAGCTGAGTCCCTATGACTTGGGATTATCCTGAACCTGCATCTTGAACAGAAACTCTGGACCTTCGACATTCTACTACGTAAGAAGACTGAAGAATCTCCCTTGTGGCCAAGGAGTGACCTCCCTGGGCGACCGCTGCTTGCTTTGCGACTGATCCTATGAGGGACGACTGCAGAGACTGACCAGCGCCGTGACTTCCAGACACCTCTGAACCAGATCCACATCTACAGCAAAGCTGAGACCCGTGGAGGCAACGAGGGACGTGGGACCGGCGACTTGGGAAAAGTGGCTAGTAACTGACTAGCGCGACTTCTGAGGCTTCCTCGAGGCTGTGCTTGGGGAATTGAGAAGCCCCAATCCCGAGCACCATCTGCAAAGAAGATCAGCTCCCCACACTTCACGTGTTCTGCGTGGGGCCCTTCTGCACCCGAGTTACTCGACGTGTTGTCCGGTTGCTGGCCCGTTGGCTAGGGACCTCTGTGACGACGAACCTTCAATTTTGCCTTGCTGGTCCAGCTCCTCCAGACTGGCACCCGCTCCCCTGTGAAAGGGAAGCACCCCAGACCTTCCTGGTCTGCGACAGAAGCAAGTCCTCCATCCTGCGTGGGTTGCGCTTGCCAAGGCTTGTTGGGTCCTAACTCGACATCGACGCCGCCGACAGCAAGAGCCTTCGTGGGACAGCTCGCCTCCTGGTTCTGGTCGTCCTCGACACCTCCTGGTACCCGTGGCTGCTGCGACAAGCTTCACCTCTTCACCTGCATCTTCACGACATCGCCTAGTTCCTTCCTGGTTCCTTCCCGGCTCCTGGCTGGTGACCTAGACTCTGTCCCTTCTGCTTGCAGGTATCCTCCTTCTTGATTCCATCCTTGGAATCCACCAGACACTCTTCACTGACTGCCTGTCAGCAACTTTCTTCAGGCATCCATAGGAGTCGACGACGAAACCCGACGCAAGTTCACACCTATGCACCCGCAGCCCGTGGGCTAGGTAACTTGAGTACACCGGTGCTCACAAGGGTATTGACTATCCAAGTGTCTAGTTTCCAAGTCTGTAACTCCTAGTTCCTTCTGAAGTGTCCTAAAACTCTTAATTACTAAATACTACTATTTCTATCGACTTTAACGCATTACGCGTGAGTGTTTCCACTCTGCACCGGAATCCCGTGGGCCTCCCACTGCCTAGCAACTGATAGGATAGTGTAGCCCCAGCGATTCCCTAGGCCTATCCTGTGTTCGTGACAGTGGTTCTTATACCACTTACTTAGTATATGGTTTACTTACCTGTGTGACTTATGTATGCTTAAATAATACTGTGTTGTACTTACCTCGAATATCATAAAGAGTGCTGAGGGTGTTTTTGACTAGAATAAATACATTCTATTTTTATAATATATCTGTTGTGGTGTCCTTTCATTTGGTATTCAAGGGGTTGCAAATGGTATAACAGCTGGCTTCACATGCCATACAGAGTTTAGCCTAAGACTGCTCTTGTCCATGCTACCACTAGGATAGCTGGTCTATAAGGTTGACTTTACAACCAATCACCATAAGGGTTGTTTGGACTGATACAAGGTGTACACTAGAACCAGTGACATCATATATCAGGCCAACTTCTCACATTGGTGAGCAGCGGTTGGGATCTGAGCTTGCTGTTGTAATACCATTGCAATCTTGAGATATCAAATTGAAAGATCACAAGGATATTTGTAAGGTACATATAACATAGCTTATAAATACTTAAGTTCTACTGAACTTAGTTGTTGTAGGTTGAAGGGCCTAGCACACCCTGACTACAACTACTAGAGAGGCTTTAGTAGATACAACTAGTGTAGGTAGGTGCACACACCACACCCTCACTAGATCATGTCTCTGAGAGTAGATCAAAATGATTCTCTATCAGGAGGGGTAGATCCTAAAAAGATACCCTCTAGATATGATACCCTAACTTTTCAGGAGATGAGACAATTGTGTACCTCCAGAAAGTTAAAACAGGGTTCAAACCCTACCCTCATTCAACTAATGGAGATCTTAGAAGAGTATGATGCTCAGAGAGCCTCCCAGGATAGTACCCTAGGTACAGGTGAGGGTCTACCCTCTACAGATGAGTCAGAAGGGACTTCAGAAGATGAGCTAGACAGCCAGGTCCAAGTTAGGAGACTTAGCCAGGCTAACTTAAGCCTACATGGGAGTCTGACTGGGGTCCCCCCATGCAGACCCTCAAGTGGACTTAACCAGAGATGCAGGAGAAGAAGATCCCCTACAAGGGAATCTATCCACTCCCATGTCTCTAATAGCTCCAATGCCTCTTCTCACAGGGGAATGACTTCTCCACAGAGAAAAGAGCATCAGGCCAGAATGAGGGAAGTCAATCTGAGGATTGAAAGGGAAGAACTTGCCCGTGCCAAAGAAAGACTTGCTCTGGCCAGAGAGCAAAAGTTAAGTGGGCTAGGACCCACTGGTGGCAGCAACATTCCTAAAGACAGGGATAGGTCTTATGAACATAGAACCCTAAGCAAGATAGTCCCCCCATATCAGAATGGGGATGACATCCACAAGTGGATGACTGCTTTGGAGAGGGCCTGCAAAGAACAGCAGGTACCCCAGAGTCAGTGGGCAGCTATCTTGTGGCTCTCCTTTTCTGACAAAGGTAGAGACAAGCTCCTCACAGTTAGTGATGAGGATGCTGACAATTACAAAGTCCTGAAGAGTGCTCTGATAGATGGGTTTGGCTTAACCACTGAGCAATATAGGTTGTTGTTCAGAGACACCCAGAAGACACAGACCTGGTCTGATTTTGTGGATTGTGCCACTAAGGCTTTGGAAGGTTGGTTAAATGGCAGCAAGGTGCAGGACTATACAGGATTGTACAACTTGATTATGAGGGAGCAGATCCTTAATAATTGTCAAAACCAGCTTCTCCATCAACACCTGGTAGACTCAGATGTGACCTCTCCCCAAGAATTGGGAAAGAGGACAGATAAATGGGTCAGGACCAGGATTAGGCCTAAAAATCAGGGTGGTGACCAAAAGAAAGATACCACCAAGCCTCAAGAGAAGGGTGGGGATAAAACAAAAGAGAAATCTTCCTCAGGGCCCCAAAACTCCACACAGGGTGGTGGGTCCCAAGCTCCCTCCTCTACCACAGTTAAAAAGCCTTACTGCCATGAATGTAAAATTCCTGGGCATTGGAAAACTGACAGCAGTTGCCCAAAGGCTAAAAACAGAACTGTTCCTCCAATTACTCCTGTAACACCACCTATTACTGTCAGCAGTAATCTCCCAGGTGGTGGGAGTGCCCCCAAAAATTTGGTTGGGTTTTCTTGGGGAACACAGGTGGACCCTGGTTTAGCCAAGTCCCCTACAGCAGCTACTCTTGTCTGTGATGGTGGCATGGGGTTTGCCAACTTCACTGCCTGTCCCAACACTTTGGGTAGGTACAGACAGGAGCCCTACATCAATGGTAGAAAAGCTGAGGCCCACAGAGACACTGGAGCTAGCATCACTATGGTGACCAACAGGCTAGTTCCCTCTGAGCAGCTTTTGCCGGGTTTCTCATACCAGGTAACTAACATTGATGGCAAACAGAACAGTCATTTCATGGCAGAGGTATGTCTCAGCTGGGGAGGTGTCATTGGCCCTAAGATGGTGGCAGTGTCCCCATCCTTGCCTGTAGACTGCTTACTGGGGAATGACTTGGAGCTCTCAGCTTGGGCTGGAGTTGAACAAGACACCCATTCTAAAATGGTAGGCCTTTCACAAAAGGGTAGTGGGGTTGTGCCAGCCACAACCCCTGTCCAAGTAGATTTCCTCCCTGAAAAGGTTGGAAGGGCAGTGGTAGCCACAGCCCAGGCAAAGGCAGACTTCCCTGTAGAGATTGGCAGAGCTGTGACAGTCACAGCTCAAACCCAAACTGAGAGCCTCCCTGGAAAGGTTGGCAGGGCTGTAATGGTCTCAGCCCATACTCAGACTGACATAGGTGTAGTGAAGCCTGAAACTATGGATCACTCCACACAAACAGAGTAGTGGGGAGGAAGAAAAGTCTCCCTCTCCCCAGACATTAGGAAAAGGTCAGCCTCCTCAGGGATCTGACCTCACCCCTTGTGAAGGAACTGCCCCAGAGGTAGCCAGGCCTGGCCTGGCAGAGCCTCTGATGTCAGTGGACCCTTCCAAAGTGGGACCCAGTCTGGTGCAGGTAGCCTGCCTCTCTCTACCCTGCCTCAGTCAGCCGAGGGCTGCAGAGGTCAGGGAGGCCAGTGGACCCCAAGAGGGCCCCTGTCCACAAGAAACCCCCCTCAAAAGAATGAGGATTGCCTGGCTAGTAGCCCTAGCCAGGTGATGGTTAAAAACCTTCCTGAGGGATCTCTTTTACAGGTAGTAAGGGACCTCCCCCAGAGGGATTCTGTTGGGCACAGGCAAACATGGGACCTTAGGGCCCCAAACCTGACCTGTCCCTCCAGTAAGCCCACAAAAGGGGCCCAGCCTTCAGCTTTAGGTAGCCAGAGGCTGACCCTGAGAGCACAGTGCAACTCAGTTAAAGAAAGAAAGGCAT
The DNA here is from genome assembly GCF_964204655.1 of Triturus cristatus. Lineage (NCBI taxonomy): Eukaryota > Metazoa > Chordata > Amphibia > Caudata > Salamandridae > Triturus > Triturus cristatus. Next base: position 995,883,625 of record NC_140580.1, read on the forward strand.
CCATGGTGGAGGATGATTGGAGGAAGCTGAGGCCTCACTTTGAGGACACGCACTTCAGTACTCCATCTCAACACCAGCCTTTTACTTTGCAAAGACACACCAAAGGTAGAGATTCCCTCTGGTGGAGACCCTTTGATACCTTTAGGGTGAGGGATTGCTTAGTGGACCATGAGACAGGGGGTAACCATGCCAGTGCTGGTTCTTCCTTCTATGGCCACTTAGGCAATAGAGGCTTACCTGGTCAAGGACAGCCTTATCTCCTTTCGTTTGTGGAGGGGGGTTGTGTAGGAAGGTGGATATCTGACTATGGTTACCCCCAACTTTTTGCCAAGTGTCCAGCTGGTTTTTCGACTTAGTTGGCCTGAGATCCTGCCATTCAGGGTCTCAGGCTGTCTGCTCTCTCTTTAAAATGGACTCCATGTACCCTAGGTACATACCCAATTGGTAAGGATCACCTTATTGGACCCTGTACAGTGTACCCTAGGTACCCAGGGCATAGGTGTACCCTAGGCCTACCAGGGGCTGCAGCATGTATTATGCCACCCCTGGCCTGGCCTTACAATCAGACACAACTGGCTGATCACTCAGCTGGGGCAGGGTCACGTAATCACCCATTGCTTAGATATAGTATACCTATATCTACACTCACAATAGACACATGTGTACCTATCAGCCACTCCTATGGCAGGCCTTAACAATCCTGGAGGCAGAGTGCTTGGTAACATGTGAGATGGTGCTCTAGCATGAGCTGAGCCTGTCTGCAGCTTTCGGAACCATGTCCTTATAGCTGTTCTATGATATCGCCTACCATATACTCTTAAGTACCTTATAATCTTACACGGTTATGGTAACTATGGTGTGGCTTTATCGAAACATGTCGTGTAAGGTGTCTAACACTTTGTAATAATACCCCCATACCATTTCTGGTGATGAGGATATTATTCCTCCCTTCTAGAGGGAGAGACATGTTAAAATCCTACTTTGCTGTTTAACTCTGACCAAAGCCTCAGGATCACAAAATGGATGCTGCTCCCACAGACACGAGTCTGACCTCCTGCAGCTGGGAGCCCTCCCAGCCAGGGAGGCCTGGACAATAGGTTTCCTGCTTGGGGAGGTGCTAGCACCTCCCCAGACAGACTTTAATGTATTGAGGCAGGGAGGGATGAATGAAATGAGACACTGCCTGGGGCACACAAGGTGTCCCATGCATAGTCCAGTTCAAACCGGTGCTGGGGCACTCCAGCCCCAGTCCTGGCGCGAATCTGGACAAAGGGAAGAGGTTGTAACGTGGGGCCCTTCTGCACCTGAGTTGCTCGACGTGTTGTCCGGTTGCTGGCCCGTTGGCTAGGGACCTCTGTGACAACGAATCTTCAATTTTGCCTTGCTGGTCCGGCTCCTCCAGACTGGCACCCGCTCCCCTGATAAAGGGAAGCACCCCAGACCTTCCTGGTCTGCGACAGAAGCAAGTCCTCCATCCTGCGTGGGTTGCGCTTGCCAAGGCTTGTTGGGTCCTAACTCGACATCGACGCCGCCGACAGCAAGAGCCTTCGTGGGACAGCTCGCCTCCTGGTTCTGGTCGTCCTCGACGCCTCCTGGTACACGTGGCTGCTGCGACAAGCTTCACCTCTTCACCTGCATCTTCACGACATCGCCTGGTTCCTTCCTGGTTCCTTCCCGGCTCCTGGCTGGTGACCTAGACTCTGTCCCTTCTGCTTGCAGGTATCCTCCTTCTTGATTCCATCCTTGGAATCCACCGGACACTCTTCACTGACTGCCTGTCAGCAACTTTCTTCAGGCATCCATAGGAGTCGACGATGAAACCCGACGCAAGTTCACACCTATGCACCCGCAGCCCGTGGGCTAGGTAACTTGAGTACTCCGGTGCTCACAAGGGTATTGACTATCCAAGTGTCTAGTTTTCAAGTCTCTAACTCCTAGTTCCTTCCGAAGTGTCCTAAAACTCTTAATCGACTTTAACGCATTATGCGTGGGTGTTTCCACTCTGCACCGGAATCCCGTGGGCCTCCCACTGCCTAGCAACTGATAGGATAGTGTAGCCCCAGCGATTCCCTAGGCCTATCCTGTGTTCGTGACAGTGGTTCTTATACCACTTACTTAGTATATGGTTTGCGTGGCCCCTAGGGCCTAACTGTATTACTTACCTGTGTGACTTATGTATGCTTAAATAAGACTGTGTTGTACTTACCTCGAATCTCATAAAGAGTGCTGAGGGTGTTTTTGACTAGAATAAATACATTCTATTTTTATAATATATCTGTTGTGGTGTCCTTTCATTTGGTATTCAAGGGGTTGCAAATGGTATAACAGCTGGCTTCACATGCCATACAGAGTTTAGCCTAAGACTGCTTTTGTCCATGCTACCACTAGGATAGCTGGTCTATAAGGTTGACTTTACAACCAATAACCATAAGGGTTGTTTGGACTGATACAAGGTGTACACTAGGACTAGTGACATCATATATCAGGCCAACTTCTCACAGTCACTACCAAGCAAGATGACATTAAGTTTTGCATTGCACAAAAACAAATCAACTTGAGGCAGTATTTCCCTATATGGACCCCATGATAAATTCAGAATTCTCACTACGTGTCTACTACTGTGAAGAAGATTAATATGAGGGTTACTGTTTTTGCAGCCCGATATAAACAGTACTCCATCCATTGCTGTTTTACCTGAAGTCCTTAAACATATTCAGGCTGACTCTGCCACAGTGTCCTCAATTATTTTCAGTAATATTAAAAGGGAGGCAGTGCCTTGGATATACTCAACAGCTCACTACAGTCCCAGTTGCATTTCAGAAACGTGAGCTCCTTAAAATTATTTCCAGGCACGGCCGGTACAGGTAAGAGCGGTGGGGTGTTGTGGGGAGGGGGGTGTCGGCATACAACGGACAGGAAAAATAAATAAATAAAACCACTTACTTTGCGGCGATGCAGTGAGCGCAAGGTAAGTGGTTTTATTTATTTTATTTTCCCTATTCCGTATTATGTCGACTTCTCCCCGCCCCACCACTCTAACCTGTACCTCTCGGTGCCTGATTATTTCCAAAACCTATACATCTATTGGTTGTGACCATTCGGGAACCAAGGCCTAAGAAGACACAACTTAAATCTGATGCCTAAGTTACCAAGCAGACACGTAATCCTGCTGAAAAGTGCTAGGATAAAAACAAAGCTAAAGCAAAAATCCAGACTGCATCTCTGCAGCCGGAGTCTTCTGCAAAACGTTAAAATTTACGTAACCACGATGCAATTAAACAGTCTTATTGGTATCAGTATTCTGCTACACGTCCTCATTCTTTTCAGGACTCTACCGAGAGAGTGGGACGAAGCAACCACAGATAGGTGGAGAATGTGAAACCAAAAACGGTCTTACAGCGCTCTTCTGATGTCATCATAAAAAAAGACGAAATTTCCACATCAAAAGGACAATTTAAAAAGAAGAGAGTTGCAGGAATATGCCACGAGTAATCAGATCTCTTCTTTGGACCAAAACGTGGGCAAGAAACTCCAGATCAGCAGCTAAGCCCTACTCATAAACTCCATGAGATTAATTTACAAATTGAGGGTGACATATCGCATACTATTAATGGAATATGTCAGAATGTATCTAATGACTACGGCATTCTCCTGGCTGAGACTAATTGGCCACCTGAGTTTGTTAGAAAGTCCCACAAGGCGAGGATGTAAGCATGCCTTCCATTTCTGCTATTGTTCCAGAGGATATTAAAACAGTATTGAAGTGACCTGGTTCCATAGGTTGATGTGACACAGCAGACGTAGCCAGGGTAGATCTTTAGTATATTTATTAAGTTAGTAAAGTCCATAGAATAACCCCACCAGGAGCAGCCTGCTAGCTGCTCAGCCCATCCTCTTAACTGTCTCACACCACACCAACCTCCAACATTCCAGTCACGTCAACATTCCACATGGAACTCTCACACTGGCTGAGCAGCTAGTTACAAGATACAGGAGAACAGTAATAACCTTACATGAAGATACTACAATATCTCCCTTCTTTACAATTGAAAATAAAACAAACAATACTACCAGTACAAAGCAACTATACACAAAATATAAACAAGAGATAAATAGTCCAAAACCCAAGGGTAAGATGAATAAACTATACCACGAAAGGGACCCAGACTATAAAACGGCAGAAAAAGGATAAGAAAAAGGATGATAAGATAAGAATAAACTATCACCATCCTCCTCTTATAATAAGACACAAAAGAGAACATTAAACTCACTCACTATCACCAACCTCCTCTTTTAATAAAACACGAAAAGAACGTTAAACTCCCAAACAGAAATTGAGAAAACACCACAAAAGATACATATGAAAAAAACGCAGAGAATCACAATAGAAAATGACTACAGGTACTCTATAAGTTGAAGAAACATACAGGAAGAATCACTCCCAGAACAAATACACAATGGGTGGACCTCACCCATCACTAAAACGTAGGTGGGACTAACACCCCCTAAACTCTGAGTATATGGGTCTAACACCCAAATGTACAGAATACAGAAATGGGACTAAAACCCACGGACTTGTGCAGCAAGAATAACAGAAATGCAGCACAGTGAGGCATCAAAAGACGGTTATCCACACACACAACAGCTAATATTTAAATGAAGGGACTAAAACCCAACACAAACGTGACAAAGGTGGGACTCACACACCCTTTAAATTTAGTAAAAAGGACAAATACCCATTACTATTAACCTAGGTAGGACTCTCACCCCCTAAAACAGAGTAAAAGGGACTGACACCCATTACAATGACCTAGGTGGGACTAACACCCCCTAAACACTAAGAATATGGGAGTAACACCCATTAAGAATGACCTAGGTGGGACTAACACCCCATAAACAGTAAGTATATGGGACTAATACCCATTAACAATTTAATAGGTGGGACTAACACCCCCTAAACACTAAGTATATGGGACTAACACCCATTACTAATTTAATAGGTGGGACTAACACCCCCTATACACCGACAATTGAGTCACAGCATGACCAACACACAGAATAGTAGATAACGTGCAGCATAGAGTGACTGATACACACCACACGACCAACACAAAAAGAATGTGGTACTAAATCAGAACACCAACATAAGTATGCAAAAACATTCTCACTAGTAGTGCAATAATAAACTGTGACCCGCCGGTGAGCGATCTCTCACCCGAGTAGTGAGACACTGGGTACACTCTCACATAGTGCACCCGAACTGTAAACAATAGTGTGGAAATCACAATAGATTACAATAAATCTAGAAGCTAATGCTAACAAAACAAGTTGGCTCTTAAGTTATTTTCCAGGTAACAACATTAAAGCAAGCAACCATTTCAATCAAAATCGAACTTGGCACTAGGTGGCAGTGTAACACTGGGCAGTGAATACAAGAAAAGACATCAACAATCCAACACTGCACTCAAACTGCTTCGATAAGCCTTCCAAGTATGTTTTGCCCATTTTTACATGGTACAGTTTCCTGAAATTCTGATGTGGAACAAGAAGAAGAAGACAAATAGATCCTCTCACCGGATAGAGCTCAATCCTATTAACATCCACGAGCAGGCAAAGCAACAAAGAGAGCGTGTAATTGCTGCTCCCACGACGACGTTCTAGTCAGCCAAATGCTTCAATTAACTTTATTGAAACCGCCAGCATAGGAAGCAGACGTGGTTAGCAAAACTTGCTAAAATGGTGGCACGTAGATTGACGTAAGGAAGGGTGGCTCATGGCAGAAAGGTGCTCCAAAGATTCCCGAGCAGCTACAGTGACGCTGAGGATAACCGTCACAAAGACATGAAGGCAGGAGGCAGCAGGAATGACGGTAAGAGCGTGTATGAGCTCGAGTAGGCTCTGTGTGAGCTCGAGCTACTATTTGAAAGTGTGGCAGAAGCGGTTAAACTGCCATAGTGGGGGACGCATGGGGCCCAACAATAACTATAATTAGACTCACCCGACTCGTCCAAACAAACTAAAAATAAAGTGAAAGGCTAGGAACAGTATCACTGCAAAAGCGGCTCCCACACTCTGTCTACTACATTACCCAAAAAGTTCACGGCATATCTCTAATTCTATGAATTGAAGCAACCTTTTCTGTGCACCTCCTGTGGAAATTCAAAGTAGAAAACATCCACGGTTATCTGCATGTTGAAGAGAGTCCTCATTGTTATGGAAGATCACGAGTTTTAAAAACATACTGCACATGAAGAGAATCGTCAGGCACCGCCACAGTAGCGCCCACAACTGGCAGTGGACAGATAAGGTGTAGGACAACCGTCCTTGTAAGTCTTGACGTTCAAGTACAAAATCATTTCCAATAAGTAGACTCTCCTTGCAGGCGCAGGACTTGTGGGTGTACACACAACCACATGGTACAGCACTGTTGTTGGGGCTGTGCGATGTTACAGGATAAACAGTACCACACAGGGATCTGGGGTTAGTAGCACTCTTCACCAGAAACACCTCTTCCGGTGACAGCTCCCCAAACACTCACTTCACGATCATCAAGTGGCCCTCCACAGTCCAACACAAAGAGACTGCAGGTACTTCTCCTACACGACTGTCACAGGGGCCAGCAGCCTTCAAAAGACACCATACTTGGTCGCGAAGACATCCACAAGGAGGCTCTGGGACACAACACCTCGAAGTAGAAACTGAACTGAGGCAAACCTCTGTGCTGCACTAGGGAACAGCTTGCAGCTCCACTCCTCACTCCAACTGGCACACGGAGGTTTGGGCGACCGGTGTTGTGGTCACTGTTGGGGCTTACGGTGCCAGGTAGTTCCGCCAAATGAGGAGTTTCTTTTCTTTAAGTCAAGTTTCTTCAAGACACTAGTTTAGTTACACACCAGTCTATTCAGGTTACACGCATAGGTTCTTTTAGTCTCCAAATCGTCGCCAAATGAAGTGACCTGGTTCCATAGGTTGATGTGACACAGCAGACGTAGCCAGGGTAGATCTTTAGTATATTTATTAAGTTAGTAAAGTCCATAGAATAACCCCACCAGGAGCAGCCTGCTAGCTGCTCAGCCCATTCTCCTAACTGTCTCACACCACACCAACCTCCAACATTCCAGTCACGTCAACATTCCACATGGAACTCTCACACTGGCTGAGCAGCTAGTTACAAGATACAGGAGAACAGTAATAACCTTACATGAAGATACTACAAGTATATATACAGAATGGGTTATTGCTCAAGCCCCAGCATTATATCGCAACCATGCAGGCTGGGATTAGGATTCACCTTATATTATACCTATATGGGCCAGCCCATAAGTGGAAGCACAAAACCCAATTAGCATGAGGCTAAACGCACTCTTAGGGAGATTCTATCACAGTTAGAATATCAAGGTGTGATTGAGCCTTGTGTCTCCCCTATGAATAATTCTTTGTTTCCTGTGCTTAAACTTGATCATTCCTTTAGTCTTGGACTGCTGACAAATAAACAGTCACACACAAATCTTTACTGTGAAAATTCACATGGCACAGGCTTAATAAACAACTTTGTTCATAAAAAATACAAAACTACATTGGACATCTCCAATGTCTTTTTCTGTCATAATATAGCGCCTGAAAACCATGATATGACTGCTTTCACAGATCTAGGAGCCTAGAAAAAGTTCTGTAGGCTCCTACAGGGGTATAAGAGCAGGGCAGGTCTATTCGCTGCCAGAGTAACATCAAGTTTACAAGAAATTGTCATCAACGTATGACAACGCTTCTGTATCACTTACCTCACAGATGATGATTTAAACACACATTTGGCCATGGCCGATCATACTATTTTGGGATTTGCTGAACATGGCTATAAATTCAGTTTTTCCAAATCCAAATTTGCCTTTCTCAGTGTCCTGCTTTTGGGATACGAGTTATCCAATGAAGACTAAAGCTTAACACCACATTTCGAAATGTGCTTTCTTACAAACACCAAGGGCCTCATGTAGGTAGCCAAATACCGGTCGGTAACGGCCGATTTTCGGTAAATATGCCGTTACCGACCGGTATTCAGACAAGTGAGATGTAGGAGTCCAAAAACGACTTTTCGGTAAATATGAGGCGGTAAATACCGAATCATATTTACCGAATTCTAAAATACCGATTCATATTTACCGAAGACATAATTAACGAATCGGTAAACATGAAGTGGTAAATATGAAGTGGTAAAATCTAAAATGACATGTAGGAGCACTCGGTAATTAAGAAATCCAGTAAAATCGGTAAATAAGAGTCGGTAATTAACACGGATTGAAAGCAGGTGGTAACCATCAACAATGCATATAATCAAACCCAAAATGCAACAGCGTGGACAACATGGCCGCTATGTACGTCATTGCAAGGCGCCTACGTCTACAGGCAGCAGGACTGAGGGTGTGGCGACGGGAGGAACAAATCTACAGACAGCGCATCACACTATTCCAGCTGACTGATGCAGAGATACATGAGAGGTACAGGCTAGACCCCGAAACCATCATGGACTTAATCAGGGACCTACACCCACTCCTGGACCATCCAATAAGAAGGGCGCACGCCATACCCCCACATGTGCAGGTGCTCTGCAGCCTACATCTGTTGGCATCCGGCAGTTATCAGGTGGTGATAGCTGCGGTGGGTGGGGTATCCCAGAGTTGCCTGTCACGTTTCTTCAGGAAGTTCCTGGATGCCATGATGCAGAGAATGCACCACTACATAAGCTTCCCGAACACACAGGCTGCACTGCAGAAAACAAAAACTGACTTTTATCACATGGCACAGTTCCCCCATGTCATCGGCTGTATTGATGGTACACACATCCCAATCTGTCCTCCAGCTGATACAGAGCACATCTACAGGAACAGGAAGTCCACCCACTCCATCAATGTGCAGGTGATCTGTGATGCAGGGAACATCATCACAGATATAGTTGCAAAGTTTCCGGGGAGCACCCACGACTCTTACATCTTCCAGAATAGTGGGATCTACACACGACTGAGTGCCGGAGAATTCGGAGAGGGATACCTGCTAGGTAAGTAACAGTGACGCCCCTTGAAACCTGCAAATCATAGTGTATAGAGGCTTGTTACTGATGGTTCCCTTTTACTCATCCAGGCGACAGTGCATATGCATGCCGGTCATTCATCCTCACTCCCTACCTACACCCAGCAACCCAGAGTGAGAGACGATACAACGTGGCACACAAAACAACACGCAATGTGGTGGAGCGCACGTTTGGACTACTGAAGAGCAGGTTCCGCTGCCTCCACAAGAGCGGAGGCGCACGCCAGTACAAACCCATCACCTGCTGCAAGATTATTGCCACTTGTGCAATGCTGCACAACCTTGCCACGAAAAAAGGTACAGATGTGGAACTGACATATTTTGAGGACAACGAGGATGAGTCAGGCCAGCCAGAGGGCAACGCAGCTAGAGTGCCAACTGCAATCGATGGGAGAGAGAGACGGGCAGTGATCACATGCAACTATTTCTGAGTAAGTAAGGGGACACAGCGAGTTGTGAGAAGTCCTGACGTAGTTTTAATGTGGCACCACGCCATGAACACATGAACAGGCCAATCTGGCAATATACCATCTATACAAGGAGTATGTCCAGGGTTACGTCACCCAATGGGAAGTGGCTAAGCAGGGCCACATCAATGTTTGCGCATACGCGCTGCAGTGGTGGATTGCACGGCCTGTGCATCCTCACTAGAGCCAACCCCAAGCCGCCTGCTGCTCCTGCGTGCTTCTGGGACGGGGGGTGTGATGCTGCTGCTGGTGTCGATGCTCTCCGCAGCATCCCCTGCAGCAGTTGTCGACGCCTGACTAGTCAATAGCACCCCTAGTGCACTTGTCACCTGCACCATCCCCCGAGACAGGTCGCTGCAGCACTGTGTTAGGCCCTCCTGCATCGTCACAGAGCGCCGGCACAGCAGAGAAGTCGCAGTTGCCAGACGGTTGAGTGCCCTGCTGGTGGTGTCCCGTCTCTGGCGTTCCCGGCGCCGTGCTTCGATGTCAGCATCTAATTTGCTGCACAACTGCTGGATTGACTGGGACATGTCCCGAATGCCCGCAGCCATGCCGCTAATGTTAGTGTCCATGTTGACTAATGTCGTCTTCATCACCCGCATGTGCCTCTGGACTGACATGACTGCCTTTGATTGCAGGCGCTGTTGCTTCAACATTTGGCCCTCGAGCCCCAAGAAGACACCATGGCCGTCAGTGGGTGCTGGTGGACTCTGGACACGCGACCTGCGGCGCCCTCTTGCTTCCGTCTGTGCTGCCTGTGAGGTGTGGGGCACAGTGGCATGGCTCCCTTCCTGGGGCCCGGTGCGGTCTTCTGGGCCCATGCTGTCGTCTGACGAGGTGTCTAAGGCTCGTAGCCTGGCTGCTGGACGCCTCCTCATTCTCACACCTGCAAGCGGAGATGTGGCCGGTGAATCGAACATGAGTGGCGATGCTGGCTCTGGTGGTGGTGATGCTGGCTCTCGGTGAGGTGATGCTGGCTCTGTGTGCGGCGAGGCTGGCTGTGTTGGTGGTGCGGCTGCCAGTGGGCCTGCTCCCTGGTCTGCACTTGTGCTGGCTAGAGGTGATTTATGTGGCCGGTGTGCCGTCTCTCCTGCAGCATGCCCTGTCCTGCATGGTGTCACATCTGTGGACAGAAATACAACATTGGCTCAGTGTCCCCGAAGGGCTGCATTGCAAGCGTCACAATAAATCATTTCACATTCCAATATGTCCCCTGTCTCCTTGTGCCTCGAGTGCGTGACATGCCTTGTTGCCCTGTAACATTTACGTCATGGTTAGTGTTGCCCTGACTACATCTCCCGGAATGCATTGCCTGTCTGCACTGACACGTGTGGACTGCAGTGTGATTCTCGTTTCACAATGGGGGATGTGGGATAGGGGTAGGGGGGGCAACATTGCTGTGCTTTCGTCTTACCTTGGTGTGTTGCGGCTCTGGCAGAGCTGTCGGCGTCCCCAAGACCCACGACGCTCTCTTGCTCGATTGTGGCCGCCACCAGCTCCTCCAGTTCGGTGAGGGCAGGTGCCCTGTTGGTTCCACCTCCGGTCTGGCTGGCCTCCTTCTGGATGTCGCCCATCTTCCTCTTGGTTACAATCCTGAGGTCATACCAGCGCTTTTTGAGGACCTCAATGTCCCTGTGGGTCACTCCCACAGCATTGACCTGCGCCTGGATGGCCAGCCATATGTTGCGCTTTTCAGCCTCAGGCACTTGCAGGGATTGCCTTCCAAACAGCTTCTGGTGCTGTTTCACCACCTCCTCCACCAGCACCTGGAGTTCCTTGGGGCTAAATTTCAGCTTCCTCCTCCTTTCACCTCCGTCTTTCTGTGTTCTCTGGCTGGACATGCTGTTCGTTTACCCGCTCGCACATGCAACGGCTCCCTGCCTCTCCTCTGCACTCCAAGCCTCTCCAGGGTCGGCTGATTATGTACACCTGCCTGGGTGTGGCCACTTCGGCTAATGATGTACACCTGCCTGGGTGTGGGCACTTCCTGGTTGGGTGGCCTGTCGTTGCACTGGATTGGCTGTTTCGTCAAGTCATGTGATTTGATTTACCGAATCCGTACATACCGATTCGGTATTTACCGATTCGGTAAATACCACCTCGGTATTTACCGATTCGGTGAATTCCGATTCGTATTTACCGACTGTTACCGAATCGGTAACTGTTACCGAATTTTTACCTACATATAACTTACCGATTCTAATTTACCGATTCGGTACGGCTCGGTATTTACGAACCGGTAAAATTTATTTACCTACATGAGGCCCCAAATACCTTGAAAAAGCTTTAATCGCTTTTGGGTTTCCTACACTTTGGTAGAACATACATACAAAATAATGTGCAGTGGGTTAAACCGTTGTACGACTTAATACTGAACACACTCCTATTTTCAGAAATGTACAGACTGACATGTTTGAGTCTAAACATTAACACTACCAACTTGGCAATCTGCGTAATTGCTGGTTCAACTGGATAAACATTTGCTTTATTCAATGAAGGAGAAACAGTGCAGATTGCTTATAAATAGCAGAAATACGTTTTGCATCGACAGAGAACATTTTGACTGCCGTTCAAATGACTGTTCTAAAGGAGCTTCCATTGGTTCATGGGAAACGCATAATTGAGGTGTCTCCTGTTCCAGCCTTAGAGTCCATCCTCAAGGCCAGCATTCCTAACGGGAAAGCCTTACATCCAAGATGGATCCAGTGGGCCACTTCCTTTACAGCTGCTGATGTAGATTATGTTATTGAACTTACTTTACAAACACAGGAACACTTCCAGTATGAACAAGAATACCCTGGGCCCGATTCACAAAAGTAATCTGAGACAAAATCCTAACTTTACAACTTTCGGTATTCACAAAAGGCATTTAGTTGTAGTAAAGTTAGGATTCCAAACTTTACTACTACTAAACTGAGACAAAATCCTAACTTTACGACTTTCGGTATGCACAAAAGACAGTTAGTAGTAGTAAAGTTAGGAATTCTAACTTTACTGGGCAGCGCAGGTGCTGCTCTGTGAGCCATGCTGCATTATAGTATGGACTTGAAGCCCCGACTACTCTCCGCATATATTTTTCATTGGCTTGTGTCATTGTCCTTCGTAAACGCTGGCTTCTGATCCGTCAATAGGCTTGTTAGCCCCTCTTTAGTACCGCCTTGTCATCATTTATAACCTCCCATGAGGACTTGCCCTTTTACTTGTGTTGTTACACCTGTACAAGCAACTTACCTTTGGCAACGATATATCTGTAAGAGACATAGATTAGTTATGGATTTCTCACCTTAGAATTACCCCCAGGAGTCAGACTGGATCCGGAGATTTTTTTCCTCAGCAGTACCCATGCGCGTCGATCGACTCCGCGTTCGTCGTTGTCACCGGAATGACGTCGCGGTCTCTACTTAGATGCCACCCTCGCGCGCGGACTTCAGTTCTTTACACAACATTCCACTCCGGCAGCGCAGAGCCATGCAAGACACTGACCACTGGTGCGCAAAAACTAGGGCCCTGAAAGGGAGTCCCTTACTCTAGAAGTCAGTTCGCAGAACTGGGAGGACGGGTGGGGCGGTGAGGAATCCATAACTAATCTAGGTCTCTTACAGATATATCGCTACCGAAGGTAAGTAATTAATTATGGATTCCTCACCTTAGAATAGATGCCCCAGCAATACCAACCCTGGTGGTGGGTCTACACACCTAGTTCACACCAGAAAGTCTTGAAGAACTGAACGGCCCAAAAAGCCGCCTCTCTGCAGTAGTGTTTGGTAAATGTGTGCAGTGAAGCCCACGTAGCTCGCTTGCAGATGTCAAGAAGGGGAACGCCAAGTCCCAAGGCAGTAGTGGCTGCGGTCGCCCTGGTGAAATGGGCCCGCAACCCCACTGGAGCTTCCTTTTTCGCTAAGGAATAGCAGATTTTGATGCAAATACCGACCCATCAGGAGATGGTTCGTTTTTACACTGCCCGACCTTTCTTGGTGTCTACATACATACATAACAAAGAGCTGGTCATCCTTCCAGAACTGTTTTGTGCGATCCAGAAAGAACAAAAGCACACGTTTTGGATCCAGATGGTGGAGCCTCTCTTCCTCTTTGGAAGGATGCAGAGGTGGGAAGAAGGTGGGCAAAGAGATGGTCTGTCCTATGTTGAAAGAGGTAACCACTTTAGGAAGGAAAGAAGGCCTAGTGCAAAGGACAACTTTGTCAGGATGAACAGCCAGGAAAGGAGTATTCTTAGAAAAAGCATGAAGCTCATTCACCCTGCGAGCAAAGGTGATGGCAACCAGAAAGGCAGCTTTAAGGATCAGAAGCCTTAGAGGACAGTTATGGAGCGGCTCAAAAGGAGCACACATAAGGTAAGTCAGAACAAGGTTCAAGTCCCACTGGGGCATTACGAAGAATTGGAGAAAACAAGTGAGTAATGCTCTTAGGGAAGCAATTTACAATAGGAGACTTGAAAAGAGAAGGCTGGTCAGGCAGCCGAAGGAAGGCTGAAAGATAGCCTTTGAGAGTGCCCAGAGCAGAGCCCTGCTGGGCCAAAGAAAGAATGAAGAGGAGAACCTCTGAAAGGGGATGCACAGCCTTTGCTGCGCACCATGCCACAAATGTGTTCCATCTACAGGCGTATGCCGTTATTGAGGGACGCCTGGCTGCCAAGATAACATTACAGACTTCTTCGGGAGGAAGGTCGGAAGCTGTCAACTGTCGCCGCTCAATCTCCACACAAGGAAGTGGAAGCTGGATAGGTTCGGGTGGCGGACCGTCCCCTGCTGCTGCAACAGAAAACCCCCCAAAGTGTCAGTCTGATCGGAGGATCGATGGCCATATGTAATAGCTCAGGATACCAGACTCTTCGTGCCCAAGAGTGACTTGGGACCGATCGTGCTTGATCTTCTTTAGCACTCTGGGCAGAAGTGGTATAGGCGGAAAGGCGTATATTAGACCGCAACTCCACTCGCGACGAAAAGCATCGCCTAGCGAGTGCCGCCTTGGAAATTCCAACGTGCAGAACTGCAGACATTGCGCGTTCTCTTCGGTGGCAAATAGATCTAACCAATGCTCTCCCAAATGGTGCAAGAGACCTTGAACCACCTCCGAGAGAAGACGCCATTCGTGATCCATTATGCACCTGCGGCTGAGTTGTCCGCCCTGGTGTCCAGAGAACCTGCCAGGTGTTGAACCATCAGAGATAAGCTCTGATGTTCCAGCCATCTCCAAAGGCGGAGAGCCTCTTGACATAGGGTCCACGACCCCACCGCACCCTGTTTGCTGCAGTACCACATGGCGGTGGTGTTGTCCGTGAACACCAGCACTACTGTTACCCTGACAGAGGGAAGGAATGCTTTTAGTGCAAGACGAATCGCCCAAAGCTCCAGAAGGTTGATATGGAGCCCGGACTCTGCCGGAGACCAGTGGCCTCTGATCTCCACCTCTCCCATGTGGCCGCCCCACCCCAGCAGTGAAGCATCTGTCACCACTGTGAACTCTGGTTGGGGAAGGCAGTGGGAGCTGTGGTTGACCTAATCCTCGTTAGTTAGCCGCCACTGCAATTGACGTGCAGTGCCCTCCGAGATCTGGACGCAATCGGAAAGATTCCTGAGATGCTGTGCCCACTGGAACTTCAGGTCCCACTGCAGAGCCCGCATATGCCACCTGGCATAGTCCACCAGCAGGATGCAGGAGGCCATGAGGACCAGTAGCCTCAGGGTCATTCTGAACCAAACCCGGGATAGAGGCTGAAAGATCGGAATCATAACCAGAATAGCCCGAACTCACTGCTTGGGAGGATAAGCCCGCTCCGATGAAAAGGAGGTTCTGAGAAGTAATCAGGTGTGACTTCAGCACATTGATGGTGAACACCAGCGAACGCAGGAGGTCGGCCGTAGTCTAGAGGTTGGAGACGACAGCCAGTCGTCCAGATATGGGAAGGCTGGAACCCCGGATCTGCACAGATGAGCTTCGACCACGGCCACCACTTTAGCGAACACACGAGGGGCACTGGTAGGGCAGAAGGGGAGCATGGTAAACTGAAAGAGCTCGTGGCCTACCGTGAACAGTAGGTAACACCGATGGGCCGTCAGGACGAAGAAATGAGAATAAGCGTCCTGCAAGTCCAACGCTACCATCAAGTCTCCAGGGTCGAGAGCAGACAGGACCTGAGCCAGTGTCAACATTTTGAACTTCTTCGGGAGTAAGCAGTTGACATTCAGAAGATCCAAGACAGGAAGCAGGCCCTTGTCCTTCTTGGGCACCAGAAAGTAGTGGAAATAACAACCACGACCTACTTCCGGGGCAGGAACTCGCTCTATAGCTCCCTTGGCCAAGAGAGCTGTAACTTCCTGTTGGAGAAGGGCAAAGTGATCCTCCGACATGTGATGGGTCTGAGGTGGCATGGATGGAGGGGTAGTCTCAAAGGGGAGGGAGTAGCCCCTTTGGACTATCTGCAAAAACCACCTGTCTGACGGGATGTTGAGCCAGTGGGGGAGGTGATGCCGAATCCTGCCCCCCACTGGCAAAAGGTGGCCCTGAAAGGTCGGACTAGGAGGGCTTGGAGGCTGCTGCAGAGGAAGCATTGGTGGACTGGCCCACCCGCTGACCCCCAGACCCAGACGGTGGGTCCCAATTCCTTGGCCGCGCCGAGGCTGGACAGCTTGCACAGGCCTGTGGCTCTGGGCAGAATGTGGCAGGGCACCCCTTCTGTAGCCACGAAAGGGGAAAAAGGCAGACTGCGCTGGGCGGGAGGTGGATGCGAAGCCCAAGGACCTGGCTGTAGCCCTAGAGTCCTTAAAGCGCTAAAGCGTGGTGTCAGCCTTGTCGCCAAAGAAAGCGACGGCCATCAAAGGGCATGTCCAAAAGGGTAGCTTGGACATCACCCGAAAAGCCAGTAGACCTCAACCAGGCATAGCATCTAAGGGATACCGACATGGAAATCGTCCTGCTTAGAGAGTCGGTGGTGTCCAGCCCACAGCTTATGGCGAACTTCGCTGCGTCTCTCCTTTCGGCAACTGCACAGGAGAGCAGGCCCATGCCTCCTCTGGGCACTTTGGCAGCACCAGTGTAAACGTGTCCCACACCGAGGGGTAGTAACGGCCCAATAGACATGCGGTGTTCACTAACCACAGTCCCAAGATGGAGGAAGAAAACATCTTCTTCCCAAGGTGGTCCAGCTTCTTGGATTCCCAGGTGGTGTGTTAGGGAATGCGCCCTTGGAAGTCGAGGCTTGGACTACCAAGCTCTCAGGGGTGGAGTGGTGAGAGAAGAAAATGGGGTCACCCAGGGCCGGGCGGTGGCGTCGGGCAATCATCTTATCCACAGGAGCCCCTGTGTTGGGCTTGGACCAAGTGCCCCCAAGGATGTCGGTAAGGGCCTCATTGAGCAGCAGAAGGGGCTCTGAAGAGGCCGCTGCCGGCTCAAGCACCTCGGTCAGGAGGTTAGTCCTGACGGCCACCGTAGGAAGCTCGAAGTTTAAGGCCTCGGCTGCCCTACACAACACCACTGCTTGAGATGGACCTTCCTCCGTAGCCACGGTAGGGGGAGAAAGCATGCCAAGGTCTGGGGAGGTATCCAGACCACTGGCATCACCCAACTCCTATCTCCTGTCCGGTTCCTCTAATTGGTCTGCTAGTGGGTCCCCAGACCCCTCCCAGTCCTCCTCACCCTCCCCTGGTAGCCACTCAGGGCGATAGGAAATATCAGGGGAGAACAGGGGTACAAAAGTACCGTTCGGCGCCGGTCCCGATGTCGGTCCAGCTCCGTGTCTACATCAAGGGGGAGGCTGAGGTGGAGGTGTCGTCACTGGATTCGGAGCCGGAGGGTGTCACAAGGTCGAACCGAAGCCGCCGGCATCAAAGGCCTAGAGCCCCCAGCCGAGCCCGCCCGGCATGAGGGCGCGCCAGCAGAGTCGGGCTTCCCAAAGAAGGAATGTAAGGCTTCATAAAAGCTGTGAAGCTGGGCAGGGGTTGCTCCGGCTTCCAGAAAGGGAGGGAAGGCCAGAGTCAACCCAACAGGCTGCGTGGGCAGAGCCGGACTACCTTCTGCTTCTCGCGTCGCGTCGGCTGACGGACAGGGAGAACACGAAGAGCAACAATGCTTTTTCGGATTCTTGCCTTTTTTTTTTTATTGGAAATCAGGTAGTACATATTTACATTATCCAGTTATTCTTAAATTTGTTTAACATCTGTAACATTGCTCTCATTGTTAAGTTCATCTGCTTTGACAATGCTATTTACATCTTTACATATTTACACACAACATTTTATTCTGCTATCTTTTTCTTCCAGGTCATTAATGGATCCCATATTTGCATTCCTTTCCGCTTAGCTTTAAAACCTTTACATTTGTACAGAGACATTTTCTGCTGACCTATATTCAATATCCTATGTATCCATTGTTGATAAGCAGGTGGTTCCTTATCTTTCCAAACCGTGGCAACCAACAATCTTGCCACTGCAATTGTTATGAATACAAAATCTCGCTGTGGAGTGCCTAATTCCATCCTGTTGTCATAGCCTAAAAGCATCAGCGTTGCAGTAATTTTTATTTCTATATTCATTACTTGGAGCCAAAAGTTCTCTATACCTGTTTTAAGCTCATCCAGTTTCCCACAAGCATAAAACATATGAATACTATCTGCCGGTCTACTTCGGTATCTTGGGCATACATCTGTCTGGCTCATTCCCCAGCCGAACAGCTTTGCTGGGGTATAATAGAGATCATACAAGGTTTTATATTGTTGCGCTTTCAAATTTGATGACAACAAAACCCTGCTCCCCATCTTTAATATGTCTATATCTACCTCCCCATTTGCAAGCTTCCCCCCCATTTTGTCTCTATTTTCTCCATGTCATCTGCTAGTCTCTGTGACAATTCCACATAAAAAGTCCTGATCCTACTATCTCGACGTTTCATTACTCTCAGCATTGATACCTCCTCCACTTTAACAGTTCCCTTAGCAAGGCCCTTAATGCGATGATGCATCTGTATATATTTGAAGCAGGAGCTACTGCTTAGGCCAAAACTTTGAACAAGCTCCAGAAAGGTTATTTGTTCTTGATTATAAAACAAATCTGCCACCATCACAATCCCCGCCTGTTCCCATTCCCTGACCATCCCATCATAGAGCGCATGTGGTAGAGCATCTGAGTGCCACACTGAAGTATACTTATTATATCTAGAAATCTGACAGTGCTTCATCACTTTTTCCCACACTTTTATCGCCCCCTGAATGCACTTATATCTAATTCTTTTACTATAGCTGGATTCAGATTGCCTTTTAAAGAGACCTTCTGCCTCTTTCCCCAATGCGAGCTGAAATATATTAGGTAACTTAGATCCTTCATCCTTATCAGTTTGGGAAAAATACAACGTGCCTAGCTGTTGTAGGGCACATGCCCAATAATAAAATAATATATTAGGAGCACTCCTGGGCAAAGTCAAGAATTTATATGCCCGTTGTATCTTTTTATAGCCCCATATAAAATTTGAGAACATGACCTCAATTCTTTTAATTTTGCTCCCGGGTAGTTCTAACGGTATCGCTCGCATTAAATAGAAAATCTTGGGGAATATCCGCATTTTTAATACATTAAACCTACCTATAATCGTAAGATGTAGCTTATCCATTTGTCTGCACCTGTTTTCCCCAATACAGGATCTATATTTACGTCCCACAACTTTACTATCTGTGATGTTAAATTGACCCCTAAATACATGGCCTTCTCTATTACCTGAGAATCCTGCAGATGACATTGGGAGGAACATAAAATTTGTGTTTTCTCTTTATTTAACAAGTAGCCAGACTGCCTCCCAAACTCTGATGCCATTCTTTCGATTTCTTTGATTGTCCCTTGCGGGTCTGTTGTAACTATTCCAATATCATCTGCATACGCAAGGATCTTCGTCTCATACCCTTGAGTAATAATTGGTTTAATCATCTGATTCTTCGTGATTCTTACTATAAAAGGATCAAGATAAAATGCAAATAAAAAAGGGGAGCAGGCGCGTGCCCCTAGAAATCTCAATCCTCCTAGATGTATTCTCCATCAGTTGTATCTCTGCATACGGTTTAAAATACATGGCTTGGATAGCCCTCAAAAACCCAGGACCGAGCCCCCTCTCACCCAAAGTGTCCCACAGAAATTCCCAAGAGACTCTGTGGAAGGCCTTTTCTGCATCCAGGAGGACCACAGCCACTTCCATACCCTCTGATTCTGCAATATCTAATATTGATATAACACGTCTAGTGTGGTCTGTGGTCCCCCTGCCAGGAACAAAGCCGTGTTGCCAAGGTGATACCATTGGAATGACTATTCTTTGCAGACGAGAAGCCATTATTTTAGAATATATCTTTGCGTCCGTATTCATTAACAAAATCGGACGATATGAAGACGGTAATTCTAAGGCTTTACCCTTTTTAGGGAAAACCACCATATCTGTACCCTGCCACGATACTGGTAGGACCCCACTATATTGTATACCTAGATATAGATCATGTAAAATAGGGAGAATCTGTGTGGCTAACATTTTATAGACTTCTACCGGTATTTTATCTGGTCCGGCGGCTTTACCTGCAGAGAGGGATCCTAATGCTTCCTGTACCTCTTGCATAGTAATTTCCTGCTCTAATTTCTGTACTGTGTCTTCTTCCAGTTTAGGCAAGATAAAGTTCCAATCCACTGTCTCTGCCAAATCCAGCACAGTTTCCGCCTGATATAATCTTCCATAAAATTCCTCAAAGACTTCCATTATTTTCTCGGTGCCCTCCACTATTTGACCTTTATTATTCTTAATTTTTAGGATATTATTTCTGGTACTTTCTTGCCTTATCCTATATGCCAAGGTTCTTCCTATTGTCTCCCGTACTCGTACCTTTCCCCCCTATACGCTTGATATAGTTGAGACACTTTCTCCTGGAAGTGCGCATTGATATCTGATTTAGCAACCGCTAGCTTTAGCATATTCTCCCGTAATGCCTCTTCCGCACACCCCTCTCGTATTAATACTACATGCTCAGCTTCCAATTCTGTCAATTTCCTAATCAGTTGATCCGTTTCTGCTTTCCGCTGCTTTCGGATTCGTGCTGTATATCCAATAACTTCGCCCCTAAAAGTGGCTTTGAAAGTATCTCAGACCATCGCACGAGCTGTGCTATATCTGTTACAATCAAAGAATGCCACTGCCCATTGTTTAATATAAGAGCAAAATCCCACATACGCTAATTTTATTTAATTTATCAAAAGACCATGAGCTCTGTTTTTGCCTATCAACCATACCTCTTATTTCCAACACCAAAGGATTATGATCGGCAAAAAGTTGGGGTAATTTCCTAACATCTAGCTTATCCATCAACTGACTAGACGCCCAAAAATAATCCAGTCTAACAAACTTCCTATGGGGATGAGAAAAATACATATACCCAGGGTCTTTTTGTTTCTATTCTTTCCACACGTCTATCAATCAAAGAGTATCTTTGAATGTGCTTATTGCTCTATATACTTTTGGTTTCCTCCCTGAGTATTTCTGACTCTGCGTTGTGCATCTGCTTCTATATGTATATTAAATTCTCCACATATTCTCAATGACTGACCATGTGGCCAATTCCACCTCTAGTTCTTCCCAAATGGCTTAATCATCTTAATTGGACCCATATATGTTGCCCACAGTTAGCCCCGTACATAGCTCTGTTATAGCCCAGCGTCCCCATTTGTCTGCTGCTGTATGGATAACTCCCACAGCTTTCTGTTTCACATATATAGCTACTCCCCTTATCTTAGTTGTTTGCGTAGAACACGCCGCAGGATTATACCCCCTAATCTTCGACAGGTCCTTATTCTTCCAGGGAATGTGCGTCTCCTGTAGACAGGTAACATCTGGGTTTACCGTATCTGCAAACTATCCATCTATATTTAACTTATTTCTTTTTGCTTTTGCTCGCCATTGCTTATCATATTTCATTGTCCCTTCTTTCCCTTTCTCGTTATGTACTCCTGATTTCCATATTTTTTCAGTTTTCTCTTCCCCAAACCTCCCTCCTTGCCCCCCAAGCCCTCCTCCAACCCTATCCCCCCATGTCCCCCCCACAAACCCCCATCCTCACTGCCCCACAACCCAGCCCTGTGCTCCCATCCCACCCCACTCTCACCCCCCACCCTTTACCCATCTCAAAAATATGGAACGCTTCACGAATTTGCGTGTCATCCTTGCGCAGGGGCCATACAAATATTCTCTGTATCGTTCCAATTTTAGTATATGTGCCGCCGAAGCGAGCACTTCTTGTCTTCTTCTTGTGCTTCGCCTTACCCGAAGACTTCGATGACGAGTGGTAGTGGCGGCTCCGTGACTGGTCCCGCGACCTCCCTCTCGACCGGGACCTTGAACGGTGCGGAGCGGACTGCCTGGCCTTGAGAAGCTTTCAGGACCGCTACAGTAAAGACTTCGGGTTCCTGGCCCAGCAGTCAGAGCAAGACTTTAGGTCGTGGTCGAGCTCCAAGCACCAAAGGCACACAACGTGCGGGTCCATGACCGACATCAATTTGCGACAGGAGTCGTAAGCCTTAAAGCCAATTCGAAGTAATATCCCTCCAGGTGTCGAACGACTCAGAAAGTGACTCGAGGTACTCCTCTCTCCGGATCTGCACTGGCTGGCACGGAAAAAGAAAGAACTGACGCCAGCGCGCCAGGGTGGCGTCTAAGTAGATACCGTGAAATCATTCCGCCAACGACGAACGCGGAGTCGGCCGACACCACCTATCGACGCGCAGGGGAACTGCTGACGCCTGGGGGTAATTCTAAGGTGAGGAATCTATAACTAATTGTCTCTTTCAGATCTTTTAATTATAAATTGTTAGCACTATTTTCTTAAAGGGCTTTCTCCTGCCTGATGTTGCAAACAGGGCATGCTCTTTCGTACCCTTTTATTTTTTTAAGCCAGCCTTGTTTCACCGCTTCCAAAGGCTCAGAAGTGGCATGCTGCGAGAGGTCATTGAGTAAGTACAGCTTCTTTTTTTTTTTTTTTTTTTTTAACTTTCACAACGCGCTATTTCTCTTGTTGCGTTTATTTAAATTACCTGCAGACCCACGCGTTTCGCCCATTTATATTAACAACACAAGCATGCAGTCATTTTTAGGTCTCGCCTGACCCAGCGCATGCGCTGGTCTGGCGAGACATTTTGTGAGGGCTCAAAAAAGTGCTACCACTGTAGCCTAGAGCTACAGTGCATGTGCGCGGGCGCGCGTGCCTCACTTTCGCGGCCGCACTGCCGCTTTGATGTTTGATCGCGATCACTTTCACTTGTTCTCCGTGAGCCTATTTATTACTTCTATGTAGTAATGGTGGCACCCGTGCGCCGCCATTACTACAGAGCAGTAATGAACAGAAACGAGCATTGACATAGTGTTTAACCATGCAACAGTTGCATAACTAAATACTTATAAACACTTATAAGGTCCCAAAAGCGAGACCTATTGGCTATGCCAATGCTTGTTTAAACTTCAATTAAAGCGCGGCGGGAAGGGGCTGCCGCCACCATTGTTCACTGTGCGCCCGGGTTGTCAATCTAGAAGGGCGACCATATGTCGTCTTTCGGAAAAACAACTGCTGTCATTTAGTCTTGCAGGGCATTCAGGCAATGTATTTGTTGCGCAGTAGTCATGATTTTTTGTACAAATGAATTTTTATAATTAACAAAATAAAGCTCACAACACACTCCTCACAGCATTTGCTGCTCTATCCGACCTCATCCCTCCACACTTTGTAAGTGCTAGAACTCATGGACGACCGCATCGCACCCGCCTCAACAGGTCTCGCTGGCATGTAGTCCCCTCTTTTTTGCTGTTTACAGACTCCCAATAGCCCCTCGAGTGCCTCTCATCGCTTCAGTCCCCCTATCCCCAGCCTCAGCGCACGTGTTTCCTGTTCTCAGCCACTCACTCACACCTGAAATCTGTCTTCCTAACCCTCGCTCCAAATTATACTTTTGTAATTTTGCAAAGTGCTGTTGAATTAGGAGCCCTGGCAGCCAATGGGACAATTGCACTTGGAAGTAGGCTTTGATGAGAAGCGTGGTAGAGGTGAAATTCCCTCGCCCCTCCTCCATGCTGCTTGTGTAGAAACTGTTGTGGGGGTGAAGGGGCAGCATGCTGCATTGAGCAGATGTCCTCTTGCCACAGGAGGGTGCAACTATTCGTCTCACCTCTCTCTCTCTCTGCAGAGCCTTTCATGTGGACGCAGTACTTTCACTTTTACTTTACGGATGCTGTGCTTAAATTGTTCTTTCCCCAATTTCATGGTATCAATAAATTCCCTTTATTTTCTTCTCAAGCCAGCCGATTATCTACCATAGGAAAGCATGCTGGTTTTGAATCTGAAATAACTACTTTCCTTCTCTGCACGGGATGCCACTTCTGATTGCCTTGCTTTCAATGATAGATTATTTACTGTTTAAAAACACACATTTAGCTATTCTTTTCCCATCTTTCAAGCAATTTGTTTAGGTTGCAAGCAGCACCGGCTGTAATTGTTCCTTACGTACAAAATATCTGTTTTGCCCACAGTTGTAATTACTTAAAAAATGCCTATGCAGTATGCACCTTTCTTCTTACTTTTTGCACAAGTAGTTTTTTAGCCCTGAGTTGCTTCTCCTCAAAAAAAAAAAAAAATCAACAACAAAAAATAGATGTTTCTATAAATTGTCTTCAAAAATTTAAAATCAGTAAAATAATGAACTCAGAAATAAAGAGAGCATGTTTACTTTTTAAATCCTTTTTTTGATATTATTTGCTATGCAAATATTTATATGCACATTTTTATGAACTTTGCCTAAAACAGATTAAATAACAAGCATTTGCAATGCAACAGGTCTCGCATTCATTTATATGAGCTTCAGCTATTGGCATTGTAAATGACAATTGTTTTTATCTTTTGGTTTTTGGAACATAAATAAAACGCATTGTCATTTACAATGACAATAGCTTAAACTCGTGTAAATGCGAGACGTAATGCTTGTTTTTTATAGTCATTGCCCAGAATGGGCATCCATGACAGATGGGCACCCTAGCCAAGTAACACAGGTTCGTTAGTGATACACCCAGCAGCGTGTGCCATAGACAACTGACCATATGGCTTTCGCGTAGAATGGCTCTTCTACTTCCCTCCAACTCTCTCTTCAGATGGTGAATCACAAGTAAATGATTATGGTAACACAGCGCAAGAGGTAAGACTGGTGACACTGTGTGATTTAGGGCGACTGCACACTAGATTGCTTGGCTTCTTTCGGGCTTGCCACAGTATCTCTCCTACCACAGATCCTGAATTCTTCATAGTGCCAACCACATAACAGCTAACGTCAGTCTTTTCACGGCAGCACTCCCAATTTAAGTAGGTGGCTGTTGGTTTTTAAGCTATAAATCAGGTTATTCTAGCCTAATCCACTTAAACGCAATAAGTGCACTGCAGACACAGAGTTTATTCAATTTGTTCTCAAAGGGGTCTTTGTGTCCCCAAATGTTAATATGTATTACAAACTTCTGGGTAAATAAAGGGTCAACGTGATGTTTAATACATTCATATGATTCCCCCACTTTTCCCTCCTCTTCTGCTCAGTACTTTGGGGCTGCCTACTGGTATAAAAGGCCAAACAACCGACATGACATAATAAGGATTGAATTGTAAAAGGACTGAAGCTTACTTGGATTCATAGAAGTAAGATTTTAACAGAGGAGATAATTCAGTGGGGTCCTAAAATGGGCTTGATCCACAAAAGGGAATTGCCATCGGAGCAGGATAACACTAACGAAGAAATCAGGAGATTGCCTGTTTAGTTAGAAAGGATACATAGAGAGATAGATGGGGTAGCATGTCACAGGACCCCTCACTGTGCGAGAAAATTGCTGAGTACGTAAATAAAATGGGTTGGTGAAAAACAGGTTCATTGAATGGAAGAAAAGAACAACCTCTAAAGAAAAATATTCACCTTTTTAGGACCTGTCAGAGATTTGTTAGTTTTATGCCCAGGAGCCAGCTTTGTCCATGAGAAAAGCTTCTCCCTCGCCTCCGCCTCTGTGCGTTTCAAGTCTCACACTCAGCTCACCACAAAACGCCTCCTTTTCCCGATAGCCTTCACATTGGCTTGTAGTTCTACCCCCCCCCCCCCTACGCGCGGATTGTGGCTAGAAAGCTGCCCGCCCACTTAAACAAGCATATGCAATGCAATAGGACTCACATTTACGCGAGCCCTATTACATTGCAAACAGGAGGGAAGGGGGGGAGGCACAGACAACGGGGGAGGGGGGGAAGAAGAGGACGAGAAGGCACGGACAACTGGAGTGAGGGCGGGGAGAAGGGGGGGAGAAGGCACAGACAAAGGGAGTGCGGGGTGGAGTGGTCTGAAGGTGGCGAGAAGGCACGGACAACGGGAGAGTGGGTGGGGTGAGGAAGCATGGACAATGGGAGGGAGGGGCAGTAGGAGAACCTCATTAAAGAAAATAGTGCTCACAGTCTAAATAACAGGTACAGTGTAACACATGAAGTAAAGGGTCCAGTAGCTATGGGAGGGTACAAATGACGACATGGCCATAATAAGGAGGGACTAACAAGCCTCATAATCAATCAGAAGACATCATTTACGAAGGGCAAAGACAAGCCAATGAAAAAATGGGCGGGGCTTCCCTCATGTAGTGAACTACAGCAGATCTTCACCAGAGCAGCGCTTGCGTGCTGACTCTAGGCTCGACCCAAAATAAAATCCAAATTAGGTGTGTAACAGATACTCCAAATTATTTTTGTACCCCGTAATTAGTGACTAATTTCTCAAATGAATAACTGGCTGAACCACTGCATTTTTTTTTTTTTATACTTATCGGTTCATCTCATCGGGTAACCCTTTAACTATGCACATATTGGGGCAATAGTGTCAGGTCTCTGGTTCTGTTCATAAAACAGATATCATTCGCTGTCTAGGAGCAGGCTTAAGACACAGTACATGTGGAACTGTCCTTGTGCTGTGCTATTTGAGCACATCTCACATTGTTTACAGAATGCCCAAAGGTTTCTGTTTGCAGTACACAAGAGGCTTATTCACTGTGCAGAAGCCCTCACTCATTTGCATCAGAAGATCTGTGTGCAAAAGTCTTGCGAGTGTGCAGCAGGACCATGTATCAAATTGAGTCTGTATATAGCAGGACGTCTAAGTGCAGCAGGTCATTTGTGTGAAGTATGTATTGTATTGTATTGTATGCAACATTTATAAAGTGCAACAAACACCCAACGGGTATGTTGCAGTCTCTAAGCTGCATGACTCTCCCACTTTGTGTGAAGCAGGCTTCCTGCTGTTTGGGACTCTTTATACTCAGTCTCTATACTTGTTTAAGTGTTTTATGTAGCACTAATATACCGCATTACCATCTCGGGATGTTTATGCACTGCAAGCATACTGAAAGTTAGTAGGCTGCTTCTGTTCTCTCTACACACTTCCCCTTCAAAAGCCAAGAAGTGGTTTCATGTCGGCTCTCTTCATTCCCCTCCCACGCACGTAGGCTCTTGGAAAAACAAGCATTTGCAATAGCGAGATTGTGACCTTTTGGCATTCTAAATGACAATGCCATTCATGTATGTGTTTAAAAAACACCTGCAATAATAAAAGGCATGGTCATTTACAATACCAATAGGTAAACGTTTCTACAATGCGAGACCTATTGCACAGGAAGTCTGTCTGATCCCCGGTATATTCAGTCACAACACTTGGGTGTAGATACTACCTATAGCATAGAAAAGTTATGCCAGCAATGATTACACCATTCCACCTCGTCCACCATAAAAGACCACTTGTCACTCCTTTCTGATAATATGGATTTACAAGATTTTTTTATTAGGTCCCAGAGCCCCTTGTCCTACACGTTTTATTTATATAACGTGCAATGAAATTTGAAAAATGTCAACAAGATGCTGCTGAAAGGTTAACAAATTGATAAGGCAAATCTGGAAAAAAACATTGGTAGTTGTTCATAATGGAATAGCCACATTATCAACACTTAATAATTCATTAAATATGGCTTCGTCTGAATATGATGACATACAGAATGACGTGTATTCTTCAACATGGCCAAAGTCAGTTGAGATCGATTTTACAGTTAAAATGGACATTGCAGATTTTGAAATCAAATTGAGTGCTATGGAAAATATTTAAATACAACTGAATTGATTTTGCCTTATTATTTGACATGTATGCAGAAAATCATAGCAAAAAGGAATCGACTTCCACGAAGCTTAATATAGAAAAGTTAGAAACATTGCCTTTTACTGTAGCTGAAACTCAGTCAGACATATGGCTAATTCACAGATTCATTTCTTTACATATATCAACTTTTCATATCGACTCATGTCTAAACATTTTGTGGCAGGTATGAAGAAATAGGTGCACATTTTTTAATACAGCTTACTTTATGCCCGTTCAGTACTGTGGGTAGTTCCTATAAATCTAAAAAGGGTCTGCACGTTAAGACAACAAACTATGGGGTTGGTGTCCAGACTGATTATTGACACATTGAAGGATATGTTAGACTGTAGATCAGCCAGCTCACAGTGCCACTATGAACTCCTCTTACCAAGAAGCAAATAGTTCTGGCAACTATCGAACATGACACCCCTGATCTCTCAGGCATGTGGAAACAGTACAGTACTTTTCGCTCAGTCACTGGTGCTCACTTTGTCTCAGAGAGATACATAGAATAAACAATGGGGACATTTCCAATGAGCATTTATTGAACCAGCGTCATTCTAGTGTAAAATACATGTGCTGCAACAGCAATTTGACAGAAACGGATATATACGGTTATAAGCACCAATAGAGTAGCTAGATGGTAGAATTCTACCATAGTGCTAAAACAATGAATATATGCAGGCATATAAATACATGACAGTCATAATGCGTACTTCAACAATGCTAACCCTAACTAGATGTACCAAAATGTACCTAATATGTATGTAGGTGTATAGCCAAGAATCACCCAAGGAGAGAGCCAACCTCATTACCTGATGTGAGAGATTGAAGGACCCCGTCTTGATCTTGAGTTGGACACCTCACGGGGGATGACAGACCACTGTGTGCTGGAGTACCTGGGTGCAGGGACATCAGCTTCTCGTGTCAGAGTGCCAGCATGGATGTTTTTCTCCTCTGCTTGGCTCAGTGAAGATGTGGTGCTTATATACACAAAAGGTACCCTCAGGGGTTCTACCTTGCTGTGTCATGTCAGACGAAGATGACGATAGTGATGAACCTTATACACAGTGTTTTTTCAAGAAGATGGTAATCCTGCTGTGATTATGAAAATCCTCATGCATAATACACGAGGCTCGTTTTCAAGGAAAAGCACACAACATTTATGCAGCACCTAACTAGGTAAAAAGGTTGGCACAAAAAACTGTTATGTAGTACAATGGCAGGGTAAATGTAGGTGAAAGGTTAGGTGACTACCCCGGCCTATATTGGGGTACATTAAGAATCATAACAGTACAAATGTATGCACAACAACAAAGAGGTTTTTGTTAATATACACGACTATGGAACGTCATAAGGACAGTCCTCTGTTTGCATGGAGGTAACACTAAACTGAAACTAGACTGATTCCCTCTACTGCATCCTTAAATAAAAAAAAAGTGAAAGCTCTTCTCATGGCTAAATTCACCTGAGCTAGGGTGATTGCGTTTACATGACTATTGATTTGTATGGAACTCTATGGTTTTTACTTGATGCCTATGTGTCCTCGATACTTAACTTGCTAGGGTTATTATGATTACGTGATTCTTGATTTGTATGGAACTTTATGTTTTTTACTCTATGCTTATTTGTCATCGATATTTACCTTGTAAAGCGCTCTGATTTCCGCAAGGGTCTTGTTCGCGCTATATAAAACACTCAAAATAAATAAATAAAAACACTTCATGATTCCTGTAATGGATGCATTGCTAACCTTGCATGTTATTTGGAGCGTGTTCCGGTGCCAGTGATAAAGTTGGACTTTTTGTTATATTCCAATGACAACTACTTAATTTTTAATGATCAGAGTTGCTGCAGGATGAAACCAGGTGTCCCTTATGTAGTCACTGTTTCCAAAGTTGTGACTTGCTGTATATCTTATATCCTTCTGCACATTATCTTGGGGAAGTTACCTTGTTGCTAAAGGTCCCTCTTTCACAGATTAACTTTGAAAGATTGAGCAGACTGAAGGCATAATTGTTTTTAAAAGATGTGGCTTTAACATCGGCCCGAGACAAGTTGAACTCCAAGTAGCCCGTTCCTTGGCTGAGGTACAATCACTGTTGTACACTCAATTGCCACACCATTTCGGTGACCAGATACACCGTATTTTTAGAATTGAAACGTTTAATTGAATTTAAAGGAAGGACATTAGCCGTCGCCTACATCCATTTGGCCGGCGAGCAATAGGCATTTACATCGTCTGGCACCTACATCCATCGGCCGGTGCAGTAGCCATGAGTCCCAGCTAAGAGTGGGCCGGAGGGAGGAAGGGGGTGGGGGGAAGGGGTGTAAAGGGAGGGTGAGAGGAAAACAGGGTTCAGATTCACATTAAACCTTGAAAAAGAAAAAACAAGCATTTACAATGCAATGGTCTCGGCAATATTATAGGTAGAGCTATTGGTATTGCTCATTATTTTTTTATCATCTTTGTATCCCTAAATAAATGGCATTGTCATTTCTATTGGCATTAGCTCTTTTTTTGCATATGTGATACCTATTGCATTAGCAGAGAGAGAGTGAGGTAGTGAGATAGAGTGAGGTATTGAAAGAGAGAGTGAGGTAGTGAGAGAGAGTGAGGTAGTGAGAGAGAGTGAGGTAGTGAGAGAGAGTGAGGTAGTGAGAGAGAGTGAGGTAGTGAGAGAGAGTGAGGTAGTGAGAGAGAGTGAGGTAGTGAGAGAGAGTGAGGTAGTGAGATTGAGAGTGAGGTAGTGAGATTGAGAGTGAGGTAGTGAGATAGAGAGAGTGAGGTAGTGAGGGAGAGGGATGTTGTGAGGTAGTGATATATAAGCATAGAGTGATGTTGTGATGTAGTGAGATAGAGAGAGGTAGTGAAAGAGAGAGTAAAAGTGAGTCAGTGAGATAGAAAGAGTGAGGTAGTGAGACAGAGAGTGATTGAGGTAGTGAGTGAGAGTGAATTTGTGAGGTTGTGAGCTAGAGAGTGAGGTAGTGATGTTTTGAGAGAGAGAAGTTGTGAGATAGTGAGATAGAGTGGAGTAGTGAGGTAGAGAGTTATATAGTGAGAGAGAGTGAGGTAGTTAAACAGTGATGTAGTGACGGAGAGGTCAGATAATGAACCCACATCAAACGAACCCAAAGAAGCTTCAAGATAACTTCTCACACAACCGCTCAAAGATAGGAAGTATCTGTTACAGGTATGCTACAACATGAACGGGGCAGCCTCCAAGCCTTGAGCACAATATTTAAGCTCTTCCACCATTATCCACACAAAAAAATCCTTCGGCAGACCGGACAGTCCTCGACCTAAAAACATGAATAAACGCTGGTCTGTGGGTCCCTTCCTCACACCTCTGCTGCTCCTAAGAGCCAATTAGATTGGTCAATCTAGCGATCACTGCCGAGTCCATAGCGAGGCATTAACAGTCTGAAGTGGGGGCAGCCAAACAAGGGGGCTAGGAGGACCCTCCCAGTGCCAGCCGACCTCTTGGACGGAGGGGTGCAGGGGGTGAGGGCCTACGACGACGTCATGCCGTCTTAGTAGGGAAACCACGGCCGTGGAGAGCGTCGATACCGATGGCGTGAAGAAGGCCTTGCTTTACGGACAGCGACCTCTACAGCTTTGCCAAGTCTTCCCTTTAAGGCCGCAACTGGGAAAACGTTCCACGGCCTTGTCCCCTCGCTAAAGCGCTGTGAAGACCTATCACACAAGCACTAGGACCCGATAACAGCAGGTTAAAGGCCACCAGCGGCGCATCCTCCTGGGATGGACTATCTAGCTGGACCTCACCCTAGTGACGCCGGGAAGGACCGCGCAGCCAAGCAGCCAACCAGCATGAGGACTCAGCAGCAGACACGTGCTGGGAGAACCCGGCTGGGAGCCGCAGCACGGACAACCCAGCGCACACTGACACGGGTTAGGGCAGGACAGCGCCACCACCCAACACCATGACAGTGTCCCTCTCATCCCTCCCAATCCTCCCACCCACGCAAACACGGATCAAGAATAGAAACCGTCACACAGAGAATCTGTGCTAGAAAGAGTCACAGCTGCAGAATACAACCTGCACAAAGCGCCAAGAAATCAAATAACTGGCGAACGCCGTGCTATACAAATATACCCGATAAGATATTAAGACTCCGGAAGCGTTTGTATTTACCCTCGGTCATCGATACGCCGTGGGGTGAAGTTGAGCGCCGTGAGGCAGGGCCGGGCCACAGACACAGGGATGTTACGAGAGGCACACCCCTCAGGGAGCCGCCGAGCTCCACGCCCCAAAACTGGAGTAATTAGTATTTGGCTTTCGGGCGAGGCAGCCGTCCGAGTCAGGTTATCAGAGGCTGTGCTGGGCGGGCGGCCCTGGGCTGAGGATAAAGAGGCTCAGAGCCGGTCTCCAGTCTTTCCCTCGCTTACTAGCAGGTTCAGAATCTGGACTTTCCCTCTCCAAACAACACAATTTTTGCCTTAGGCATACATTATTTAGATACAACATGTGTCTTCCCTGATGTGTATATTGTTTACACTAGCTATACAGCCTAGGCTTAGGGTCACCATCTTTTTAGGATACGATCATTAGATGATTTTGAAAACAAATGATCAAATGATTGATCAAGTTGTTGCTACTGGTCCACCAGTGTATGTCCTTAAGCTCACGCCGTGTCAAGTCTCCAATTTGGATCAAACGAGGTCTACTCAAAGTTCGAGACTGGGGCAATATGTCTTGCAGATCTGACTTAAATCCAGCCTGGGCACCTCTGGGCCCTGAGAACAATTATGGCAGTCGTTGGAGCCTCTCCTGGACTCTAAATACGCAACACGTGTGGCCCCCTGAGCCCCTCTGGGCTCTACAGCACGAAATGCCCCCTAGAGCCTGTCAGGGCTCTATGCAAATATTGCCCCCGTCGTTGGAGCGTACTCGCGCTCTGGACAAACACTGTCCCTTCGTGGGAGCGCCACCCGCGCTCGAGAATCAGCAATGTCCCCCAACCGTTGGAGTCTCGTTGGACTCTGCACCAATATGGGGGGCCAATGTTGGGGCGGCCCGCTGCCTTCCGGGGCCGCTCCTCTTATTAAGCAAAATGCCCCCGACTTTGGAGCCTAGACAGGTACG
This sequence comes from Triturus cristatus, assembly GCF_964204655.1. NCBI lineage: Eukaryota > Metazoa > Chordata > Amphibia > Caudata > Salamandridae > Triturus > Triturus cristatus. The sequence continues at coordinate 995,916,487 of NC_140580.1, forward strand.
TGACCCCTCGTGGGAGCTACCTCGCGTTTTTAGCACAATATGCCCCCTCGAGCCTTGGAGCCACGCAGGCTCTCAAAGACTACTCTGCGGCCGTTGGAGCGACCTCGCTCTGTGTCCGACCAAACTGCCCCGGCCCCCTCTCTCGGAGAGAGCCCCACTCACCGGGCGCAGGGAGGACTCCAGGCGTCTTGCACCGCGGAGGGGGCAGGCACCGACGATGTGCCTCGCGCCCCCCTCCGCACCAGCTCCGGTCGTCTTCCTCTCCTCGGGGAATCGCAGCTCTCCTGGCGACCAATGCAGGAGCGCGGGGTAGGCTCCCGTCGCTTCCTGCCTCTAAGTCCCGCCCCTGTCACAACTCCGGCGCCTGACTTCCGGTTTCGCTGGCGGCAGCGGCGGAGATCTACAGCGGTAAAAGAGTTTAATATAATGCAGACACGTTTGTGTTCTTGTGGTACTCAACATTAAATAATATGTTGGATGCGACAGTCTGGTGGTTTGAAGTGTGTATTAATGCAGTGTTGTTGTCTATGTTGGAAGGCTTGAAGTCATCCGTGAGTTTTAGCTGTGCTCCACATCTTAAGTGTACCAGAACTGCCAATGTCTAAACAGTTATGCCATGCGAGAGGAGGGGACCGGTTTTTGTGCTGAGCACTGATGTGGTGAGGCACTTCTACCCTTTCCCTCCACAAAAATGAGAACAACCCCTTCTGGGTCTGCTGCAGATGTCCCAGGTGTTTTCATGCCCCGTAATCGACATCGGTTGTGCAGAAGCACCAAGCACAAGTTGGAAACGCACCAAAACCAAGTTGGAAACCCACTATATGAGCAATCCAATGGCAGCATAGGGAGCGTTGCTGGATGTTCAATAGTGGCTAAAGTGGGCCTATCCACTTAAAGAAGTGTGTCCAGCGGTAAAAGAGCAATGTACGGCGGGGTGGGCACCCGCCGTAGGAATAACTTAATAAGCGGGGTAGGCACCCGCCAACGAATGCCACCCAGCTTCTCACGGTCTACTCTCACTCTAGGAGCCGCTTACGGATAATTTCGTCATCGGTGACAGCCCCCATGCCTTAGACATCCTAAACCAAGAGTCAAGTAAGTCGTAGCAGTCACCGTAATCAGGCTATCACAACGCAAAAGTCGCCGAGCTGCAAACTGCCACAAAACCACACGTGTTACAGAGACCACCAAAACAGAATCAGCAGCCCAGAATTATTTGCTGAAGTCACCCCTAAGCTCTTCTGCTCACTCTATCCGGTGAAGCCTGCCCCGGCAGCGCCGCCACCAGCACAACAACACGGCGCCGGACGGATGGATCCTCACGGCCAGACTATAGCAAAAAAATGGCGGATGGAAGCTTCGAAACTTTTTCGGATTCGGGGGCGTGTTCCTGCTGTTCTAAAAGGGCGTGGCTAAAAAGTGGAAAGAACAGCAAGGAACACGCCCCCGAATCTGAAAAAGACGGAGCCTATTTGGAGGGACGGCTCTCTCCTCCAACGGCGGGCCTCCGTTTAGGAAGCCAGCCAATGGAGGAGAAGCAAAAAGAGAGGCGGGCTAAATAGCCACTCTAGGAAACATTAAATCTCGACTTCCGGTTCTGCCTTCGGCAGACCGGTAGTCCTCGACCTAAAAACATACGTGCTCAAGATGCTAAGCTACGGATTTCACTGTGCCGCTGTCCCTGGAGCCACTGGGGGTGTGGGAGGTGTGATCTGCAGTATGCGTAGGTATATCGGGCATGTCAATTGTTGAAACTCATCCGAGAGGTATGCAATGCAAGTACCCCACCGTTTCTCGAATTCGGGTAGTGTACGATTAACAGTGGCCGTCAGCTTCCCAAAGTTTATGGAGCCAATCTGCGTGGGTCGGGACCACCTCTGTGCCCCATTTCGACAGCAGGACCTGCTTCGCAGCTCACAACGCCAGTGTGATAGCCTTGCCTCGTTCAGAATATAGCGGATAGGTTAAGGCATTGGGCAGCCCTAGTAATATGTAAGATGGAAAGCGAGGTATTTCGGTATTGAACATTGTGTCAATGTCCGTCAAGACTTCCTTCCAAAATCTATGAAGTTTAGGACAATGCCACAGCAAATGGGTAAGTGAGCCCGAGTGAGTGCAGAGCCTCCAACATTCGTCCGACCTTGCCCTCTGCCACCAGGCCAAGCAGGCCAGGGTATTGTACCAGTAATGAGCCAATTTTAGTAGAGTTTCTTTGCCAGAGACGCTCGTGGCTGAAGCGCGAATTCTATGCAGTATAGCAGACCATTCCTGATCTGTAAACCTTTGTTCACATTCTCGCTCCCATCTCTTGCGAGCCAGAGTGTGTAGCGGCGTGGGGTGGGTATTTAAAAAAGACTATATGTTCGATAAGAGACGAGAGTCATCCTTTCGAGTGAAAAGCCAGCGTTCGAACAGTGTGAACTTTCTAATGGCATGGGGCTTAATCGAGGGAAGAGACACCGAATGTTGTACTGCTAGATAATGCCAATATTCGGAGTACAGGAGTCCAAAATCCTGTTGGAGGGCCTTAAAATCCAACAGGCCGCGCACATCAAACAAATCGCCAATCCTCTTACATTGTGCTTCCTGCCAGGAGGCAAATGCTTTCTCCGACATCACCTGAGGAAACTCGGTGTTTCCAATGATCGGTGTGAGGGGCGAGATACGTGCGGATAGCTGGTGAGTGGTATACACTTTGTCCCAGACCCTGATCGTCACCCTGACCACAGGCAAGATATATACCCCGGGCGGAGGATATTTACGCTGTAGCCATGGGATCTTCCAAATATGGATGCCCGTGACTGCCTGGTCCAGAAAGCACCAGTGTTTTTCTGTCATCAAACGCTGCCACTCTACTATATATCGTAGTTGTGCCGCCTGGTAATATTTCACCAGGTTCGGTATCCCAAGACCCCCTTTGGACAACGGCAGGTATGTTCGGGCCCTCGCCATCCGAGCTTGCTTTCCCCCCCAATATGAAGGTTTCAGCACGGCCTGCAATTTCCTCAACACGGCCAGTGGAGGCGGCAGCGGCATCACCTGCATTAAATAAAGACTTTTCGGCAACAGGGTCATTTTCACCGCTTCGATACGACCCACCCAAGAGAGGGGAACCCCACCGCCATGACTGGATGTGTGATTGGACTGTGTGCAACAGGACCCCATAGTTATGGGCAATCTACCCTTCTATCATCGGCATTATTTGGATGCCCAGATATTGGATACCCTGCTGTGACCACTGAAAGGGGAATGTCGATTCTAAGTGGGCCTGTTCCTCCCGGGGAATAGTGATATTCAGGGCTTGTGTTTTAGCCGTATTTACTTTAAAACCAGTGACCTCCCCGAACCGAGCCAGCTCCTCTAAGAGGGGGGTAGGGAGACCCGCAGATTAGTAACTGTCAATAAAACGTCTTCTACATATGGGGCTATTTTGGGTATTTGGCCCCCTATCCAGACACCCTGTATCCGTGGATGACAACAGATGCGCACCGCCAGAGACTCCATATAGAGCGCAAATAGAAAGGGGGGGGAGAGGGCAACTCTTGCGTGTCCCCCTTGCCACTGTGAAAGTCAGGATTGGGAATTATTCACCCGCACCCTGGCTTTGGGAACTGCATAACCTGCCCCTCCCCACCGCCGAAATCTGGGTCCGAAGCCTACCACCTTCAACACCCCGTGCAGGAAAGGCCAGTGCACAAGTTCAAAGGCCTTCTTGGCATTTATGGACAGAAACAACGTTGGGACCTGGGAACGCAGAGTTTTGTCTACTAGATGGAAGAGCCGCTTAGTATTGTCGCTACAGGTTTGACCCGGTATAAAGCCAGACTGATCGGGCTCTATCAATCCCAGCATGTGCCTACCCAGCTGCCCTGCCAAAATGCCTGTGAATATCTTGGCATCGACATTCAAAAGGGAAATGGGGCGGTAGGAGGCACAAAGCCAGGGGTCTTTCCCTGACTTTGGCAACACAGAGATGACCGCCAGGCGCATTGATTCTGTGAGTTCTCCTGATTCATTAAAGGAGTTATATAAGCGAGTCAAAAATATGGGCTAGTAAGGGTGCGTATCGCTTATAAAAGGCAGTTATAAACCCATCTTGCCCTGGCGCTTTGTCAACACTCAGGAGACCTATTGCCTCTAGCACTTCCCTTTCGGAAATGTCATCCTCCAGCTGTTCGGCATGGGGAGGCAGCAGTGTTGTGCCAAATGCCGCTGCTATGTCTTCATCCCTCACCAGTTGATGACCGTCCTCGTCTATGATAGTCTGGATCCGTCTAGAGTGTGCCTGCGCCCTTAACCTGTGCGCCAGTAGTTTCCCCGCTTTATTGCCCTATGTATCCCACTCCCGGAAAGCAGGATGCGGAGTATTACTGGGCTTTCGTTGTCGCGCTCCGGGGAGTGGTGGTGCTAAGAAAGTTGCCAGAGTAGGTCGGAGCGTTGCTTGATAATTTCAGTTTCCGTGGGTTTTGTAGGCCGGGGCAAAGGAGGATCCCTGTTGTGTCACCCTCTTAGAGTGTCCGTAGCTGAGGAGTGAGAGCTGGAGCGAGGCGAAGAGGTGTCCCTATCTAGCTCTATGCCCAGAATGTCCGTAGCCTCCAGGGGTGTGCGCGTCATCCGCGTCTCATCTTGCCATATAAAGATCAATCGAAATGGGTGGCCCAATCTGTATTTCACTCTTTTGTCTCTCAGGAATGCCGTCACTGGTTTCATGTCCCTACGCCACTGGAGCGTAATGATTGACAAGTCTTGGAATAGGCTGAAATCTGTGACCCTCAAAAAGTACATACGGCCGCCATGATCAACTCCTTTTGTGCGTAGTTATGGAGACATGTCAGGATGTCTTGTGGTGTACCTGGGGAATTAGAGGGGCGCCCCACTCTGTGTCCAGTCGAGGGGTAGGTCTTTACCTTCCAGTGTCAGCACAATGTGACGGAATAGGTGCAAAACAGTCCTCCAGGCGCCCCACATCTGCTTGTAAAGGCACTCCTTTAATGCGGATATTTGACCTACGTGACCTGTTTTCCAAGTCCTCCAAGTGTAGATTGAGGTCCGCATTGCGATCTTAAAGCTCTAAGATCTCCCTGCGACATTCCTCCATCTCACTTCTCTGGAGTCAGCAGAGCGTTCCATTGAGTCCACCCTCTGCTCCAGTTCCTCCAGATCATTGCGCAGATCTTTCATTTCTGTGGCCAAGTCCGCTCGGAGGGCTGCAATGTCACTACGGAGCGTGCCAATAAGCACTTCCATGAAGCCCCTAGTGAGTGGTGCTTCATCGTCCACTTCTTTGGGTGTTAGCGAGTCGGCCCCACTTGCGTCATGGGAGGTTGCAGTGGCCCCTGCTTTCTTAGCGGGGCACTTACTCAGGAGGCCCTTGATAGTGTCTGTTACCTTTTTTGTCCGCGAGGAGGCCATTATTAATCGATAGAGCCGCCGTCGGCCTCCACTCCCAGGCGGACCAAATACCTTAGGAGGCCACAACAAGGACAGCAGGGTGCGAAGGATCAGGAAGCAAGAGTCGACAGACGGGTACATTGCCGCACCAAAGCAGGCCCAACTTCTTGGTGCCCCCAAGGAGGAGACACCACGCAGCAGACTAGGGCAGCAACACCAGAAGGGTCAACCCAGAAGGACGGGTCAGCCCACCAGCGTGAATCCGTATAGTCTCCTAGACTCCCACTAGGGAGCCCCCCAACCTGAGGCCGCCACGCCGGGGCCTTTGGCCGCTAGAGTCAGTCCTGCCCCTGCACGCTGTGGCCTCGCTGCCCCCAAAGCCCAGGCTTCTCAGGCGACTCCACTTACTGCTCTGGCAGCCTGTGGGGGTTAGATACAACTCGCCGCTCCGGTGACCTCCAGGAGCCAAAGGCCATGCGCTTCCGACACCTGCCCCAGATCCACGAGCCCCACCATACCAGCAACAGGGGCTGCCCGGAAGGTCCAAACTTCCACCGGACTTCAACCCGGGAATCGGCGTGCGCCTGCGACCTCTGACACTTCTTCGGGTGCCAGGGGGGCTGCAATCCCCTGCTCGCCAACGTCTGTGATCGCGGCACCTACGCGCCCACCATCTTGTCTCTGCCTCGCCGTCCGTAAATGTAAATCCAGTATCTGTAAAGCGCAAACAGCTACCCGAAGGCATCTCGGCACTGGGGGCCATCGGGAAGATTAAGCAAGCTATTGCCCAGAGTCACATGGTGCTGGGCTGACCTGCCGCCGGTGCCCGAACCGTGAGCCCCAGATTCCAGCGTCAGTCGCCCTGGCCGCGGCACCACACCCGTGCGATCGTGGGATCTGCTGCGCTGCGTCCTTGGGTGCTCGGACTGCTCCACTGACCTCTGGCTTACAGAATCGGAGGGCAGGAGTGGACACCCCCCCCCCGGAACCGCCAAGAACTGGTCCGGCGCAGCGGAGCTCAGAGATTCTCCTACCGCACGGGCGCCATCTTGGACACGCCCCCGATAGACTGTATTTTTAATGCTTCTAACACTGCTGGACTGACACACTTTTTTTGTCTGGATTTGCTTATACGTTTTAGACTGTGCTTGGAGTTATTTCATCTTTTATACATTTGTGGTTTTCAAGCTTTTTTGGAGGTATTCCAAATGTACTGTTTCTTCTGGATGTTAATTTGGTTATATTTAAATTGCTCTGCAATTACTGTCCCACAACAAGACCTGATGGTAATGTAACTACTACAAGGCTTCCTATGTCGTGAATGCATGATACAGTATTTCAAAGAGTCCTTGTTGTTGGAATTGAACGAGAACTGGTCTCTGTCCTTCCAGTGCGTATGGTATGAGAGAGTGCAGGCTGTGGTGCTCATTTGAGTGTGCTCTCGAACTATGCCTTGCCATGCAATTGTCCCAGTTTCTGGACATTAGTCTGTTTGTGCGTCCTTTGCATTTGCACCAGTTGTGTTGTCCTATGTTTCTGCCCCCTTTGCTGCAAGATGCCCATTATGAGCTGCATTCGCCCTTGCCATATGCTCATTCGACTTCTGGTTCCTCTTCAGTGGGTGCACGGCTACCAGTTGCCCTAGACTTCTGTTGAATGGGCTTGAGAAGACTCTTTGCCATTTGGAGCTTGTTCTTACGGCCTCTGTTAACCTGTTCTCTTCGGGTGCGAATTCCATCCTGGGCCCGACGACATTCCGTATTTGGGCCATTAGAATAAATGCGGGCAAGGACCATTCTAGCACTACGAAAACAGTGCTAGAATGGTCCTTGCCCGCATTTATTCCTGATAGACACTGTCGCCATGTAGTCAGAACATTTAATTCAAGGGTCACACAAACTTAGAGCATGAAGCATTGTTTTACTTTCTGTCCTCGTATGGAGACAACTCTTATGCTTCAGTCTTAATTATAATATTGTTCTGCACCTTAGGCACAGTTTGATAAGCTTGTCATTTTATTATAATGAAAACAGCAACCATGCTGAAGTCGGTAAGAGGTTCACTTCTGCCAGATTCATCATGGAACACGGCTGTGTGCTGTAATGCAGTCCTGCGTCCCCAACTTTCATCCTGAGTAGGAAGATAACTGTACACTCAGACGAAGGTGCAGTCATCAATGCACTAAGGCCGGCTTCCTAACATACAGTACCAAGGAATGGGGTTAGGTCATTCCAACATGCCTGGCAGATGGTTACTCCTAATATGATATCTTTAGCATAGACACTAGTAAGTAATAGATAGGAGTAATTTTATCAACATTCTGAACAATTAACATGGTTGAATTTTTTGTGTTTTTCACCATTCTAAAAAGTCTTAGTACAGTAATGTGCCTCATCTTTCTTATATACGCAGTTCATGTTTTATTTACGATTAGAGCTTTTCAATTAATGTTTAAAAATGAAATCTTGTATCTTTTTAAGTGAACACTTTGAGCATGCAAAAGTGAAACGAAAGAGTTAGATCTGTTTCCACGATTTTCTTGGAGATCTAAGAGTCCTCGTTCTAGGTTACTGACAACATCTATACAGGGGTGTGGAATTTTATAAAATATCTACTTGCCCATGGGGCAGGTTGCTTCATAAATCTACTTGTCCTTGAATAAAATCCACTTGACCCTTTGGTGCCATGTAGTGTGGCGACAAATTATGGCAGCAATCTCATTATATAAGAGCTCTGATATGGCCTCTCTGATTATGGCAGGGTACATACTATAGCAGTGTTTGAATACCTGTTATCCCCTTATGTTGCCACGTTTCCGCAGATCTACATACTGGGGCTGGAGGTAGTGGTAAGCAATAGTTCTAGGGTTAGAATGCCCTCTTGAGTCTGTGCAAACCTACTAACATGCATGTTTTAAGGGTTTTCAACAATTCTTCTCTAATAGTTTCCCATACTGAGAAATGTTGGAAATTTACTCCTGACAATGGCAGACGTAAACCTTCTTCCAGAGTTGGGAAAAAGTGGTTGGAGGGAAAGTGAACTTGCAAACACAGATTTTCGCATGAGCAAATCTACGTATGCATATTTGTTCATGCTAAAATGCAGTCCACAAATAGTTTCTACGAGTACTATTTCTTGTCCTACTTCTGTAAATTCTTGGGAATTCATGAAAGCAGTATAGCTGCACTTAATGCAAGGACATAAACCATGGGTGAACTTTTGAGATTTTCTTTAATAATTGGGCCTCTAATTAAGTCTGGCATTGACCATGACATTTTGCGTTTATTAAAATCCTGTCTCTCTCTCTCTGTATTGGCAAGCTTCATTGTGAGTGACAGCAATCTGCTCTGTCACAAGGAGCATATCGGCACACAAAGTAGTTATTTTCAGTGCCACTAACTACTGTGGCAATGTGTGCTTTTTTCGGTCAAAACCAATTTTAGCTTTTGCCAATGTTTGTTATAATGATGAGGGCCGGCAGCTCCCACACCAATTAGGTTTTACAAAAACCATGCCAAAACAATTCATACATTGACAAAACTAAAAAGCTGACCACCAATTTCAGACCTCCTGGTTTTGCCAATGCTGGTTTATTTTTGTTTCCCATAATATTATTGAAACTGGTTACACTGATTTTCCATTATGTATATTTTTGGGAAATACTAGCATGCATCAACACATGTTACTAAATGACGTTGCAAAGAAATGGTACCTGAAATTTTACAGTAGTTTAGCAAAATGTTTTTTTCTTCCTGCTTTAATTTTTTTATGAACATTTTATTTTGAAAGCAAGGAATCATCAATCCTGCTTTTAAGCTTCTGCAAATATCTGCATCAAATTACAGAGCATTATACATAGCCTCATATTGCTAAACTTTGAGAACGTGTGCGCACATTTTTTTACTGGACCACTCAATAGTGCAGTCAGAGCTTACAACATTTATTTAAAGTGCTTCCCCTAATAATAAAGACTTTTAATTATTGAACCATAAATACATGTTTAAACAGCATTAACATATGGACAAAAACGCTACCTTAACTGCAGACAGTTCCCTTCCCTGATCCATAACGTGGTACTGCAAACTGGCAGCCAAATCGTTTGTGATGCAGGGGGTTGGGCCTACTTGTCCCAAGGATAAAATAAACATGAAAACATGTTGCTCTTTACCCCAAACAATATGTTCTGGGGATCAGGCTATAGGAATTCCACATCCCTGCTGTAACTCTGTAGGTTTAGGAGTTTAGATGCAGTACTGTGAGCCAGCCAAACAGACCAACATTTAATGATTATCTAAGATGACACAGTCTCTGTATTATGAAGTTTTGGTGTTCTAATACACAGCCCGATCAGATTCCTAGGAACCGTATAACATACCCGAAAAGATGTTACCAAAGGTATGTAACTTGTTCCTCTGATAAAGACTTCTAACTGCATATTTCTCACCTTTTGAATATATAACAAAGCAGTACCTCCCCAGGTGGAAGGTCTCTGGAATGACTTCGTCCACGAAATCCTGCATGACAGATGGGGAAAAATGCCCATGTCACCAAACCTGCTGACCGGCAAAAGTACTTTGTGAATGTGTGCAGGGATACCCATGTAGCAGCCTAACAGATGTCCAGGACAGGCCCACCGTGCACCAGCCAAGTGGTAGCAGCCTTTCCTCTTGTGGAATGTGCACACAAGCCTTCAGGTGGCTACTTCTTGGCTGGCCAATAGCAGATTTTTTTGCGTAACACAATCCAATGGGAGAAAGTTCTCGTTTGTACCTCTTTCCCCTTTTTGGCTCTAGAGAAGCCCACAAACAGTTGATTGTCTAATCAATCGTTTGTGGTCCAATAGATGTACACATTGAGAGCCCTCTTAGTATGGATCTGCTCCTCTTACTTGGACACGGAGAAACAGCATAGAAAATCAGCAAGGTGATGGATTACTCTACGTGCAAGGAGGTGACTACCTTTGGCAGGAAGGCCTCTTTTGTCTGGAAGTCCAGTTTACCCGGAAAGAAGGGTGTGTACCTGTGGTGATTCCTGCGCTAAGGTGGTGGAGCGCCGCTCCACTGCTCTTTGAGCAGTGCAAAAAGGAAAAATAAAATGATAATAACACGTTATTTTATTTTTCCGTACTGAGGAAGTTTTATGGGGTGGGCTGGGCTGTCGTAATAGCCAGCAGGGGGAGGAGTGGTTGGTACACTTAAGAGTGCAGACAGTTTGGCTGGCCAAACAGTCATGCACACTTAGCATGTGTTCAGACTGGTTGTATTGCACAGCCTGGGTGGAGGACATGCACAGGCTCACACTCCCTGTCTGAGCGCCGAACAAAGCCGCTCAGACCAATCACGCGGCTGCTGTCATGCTGGTGACAGCAGCATCGTGATTGGCTAGGGAAGTATGGGTGCCTGAGTGCTTCCTGCTTCTGTGCATCGTGGACAGAAAGACGGAGGAGAGGCGGCGGACAGTTTTGCCAGTTATGTTGTCTTTTCTTTTTTTTGTTCTTTAAAAAAGAAAAAAAAAGAGTTCTTACGTTTTCTAAGACAGTTTGCCATTTCCTTGGAGACTAACTGCACCCCATTGTCTGAGAGCAAACTATGTATTACTTTCACAGGCAAATACATCAGAAAGAAAAATGACCAACAAGGACGTAGGCACACCTCCTAACAAAATTGGACAGATAACATCAAATGCTATCTCCTCCCATGATGTGTTGGGTAAATTCCTACAAATCAGAGGTGCAGTGTGAATTTTCTTAGTCTGCTCACTGACTCTGCAGTCAACACAATCTCTAACAGCTTTCTCCACCATCAAAATCATCCTGGCCAGGAATATGAACACCTCAACCTATGTTTGGTTTTAGAAATTCGCTGATCACCATTTTGAACTAAATTTACAAACCTCTTTCTCAGACTTTCGGAAGGTACGAACCCTCTTCCAATAAATAACAAACCATTTTCCACCAACAAATCTCCAGTTATTTTCCATCACTATTTCAACACTTCCTCCACTCATTCTTCATGTTGACCTGAAGTATCAAACAAACATTTCTTTTTCAACAACACATTCGCCTCCATCTCTTCTAGCGATACTTTTTCAGTTATACATCCTTCGGCAATGAGACAAACCTTTATAACATCTTCCTTCCACCACACCTCATCAGATGGAGTAACAGTTTGGAAAGGCAATCTACATCATTGGTAACTACTCTGATTTGTACGTAAGTGACAGCAATATGAAAATCTTGTAATGCCACAATCTATTTGCAAATGCATGAGGACACACAATCTAATCCCTTTTTACCAAAGGCTGCCGGAAGTGATTTGTGACCCAAAATGTCGTACACCACAGAAATTGCATAATTTTGTTTCACCCAAAATGCAGTTAAAGCTTCTTTTTCTATATTAGAATATTATTGCTCGCCCCTCGCAGTACTCTAGAAACAAAAACTATAGTCACATTAATACCCATTTGTCTCAGTTTCAAAACAGCACCCAGCTCTTTGTCACTGGCATCTGTAATAAAGCAACAATGTAATACAGGTACGAAAAGTTTCAAGCTCTGGGCATTAGCAATACCTTGTTTTATGTCTGCTAATTCCTTCTGATATTCATGACCCCTAGTAAAGACTACTCTCTTTTTCGATAATCCCCAAAATAAACAAGCATTTGCAATGCAATAGGTCTCGCATGTACGCGAGTTTAAGCTATTGGCATTGTAAATGACAATGGCTTTTATTTATGTTTTAAGAACCAAAACATAAATAAAAGGCATTGTTATTTATAATGCCAATAGCTCAAACTCCGTAAATGCGAGACCTATTGCATTGCAAATGCTTGTTTCCAACTGTAACTTCATAAGATCAGAGAATAACCAGTTCTAAAATCTGGTTAGTCCTAATGTTTGCTGTCAATGAGAGCCATACATAATAGTAAGATGACTTTGAGAATGCAAATTCTTTAGAGTCCACAATTAGTTGGAGGGCTTACATGGCTTATAGATGTTTTTGAATAGCGGTGTATATGAAAAGTACTTTGGTAATGTGATGAGATTCCGAGGCGTGTTACAAACTAATCACATGAAACATTTTGCTGAACTTTTAAAATTGGTTGAAGCGGAGAGATTTGTGAGGAGCAGTGTCACATTTGGATGTCATTTCCAAAACGTCCTTATCAATTGTCATCTGTCTTCCACCAACTGGGTAAGTTTATGTGGCACTGGGACTGGGTCCAATCAGAATTGGTAAACGTGGAAGCCATGAAGTCAACAGGCACCTGCTGGGACAGGAAACTAAGATGTCATCCTGTTTTCGAGGAGGCATGACCCCTGGATGACCACAGACTAAAGTAGTGCGTCTATAAATTTCCCAGAAGCAGAGATAACACAACCCAAGGATAACTTTGAACACCATAGTAGTAGGCTTATTGTGTCCCGCTAGCAGCAGGGGTGTGGTATTATATGTGTAACCACAGATACCACAGAAATGGGCCATTGGTGTTCACCCAGAGATAGTAAAACAATGGTGCTCTAGCAGCAAACTGTAGGTAGAATTAATAAGAGGATGAAAAAGGTTGAGACTTGAACATACCTTTGGAGGTGTTAGTAATCACTGCTATGTGAATGACGATAGGGTGTAATAACACAGATGTTTCAAACGTAACCAAAGAAAAAGACCTAAAAAAAAATCTGTTTCACTGCAACTGACCCCAGATTTCATGTCGAAAAATTGGTAGCTTGTTTAACTCATCATGCTCACCGAGATGCTGGCCATGACTTGCCTCTGCCGTGAGTATACTTACATTTAGAGGCTAAACAATAGAGCGCCCGGGATTTGTCGTAGAAGTTTATGACATTATTCTCCCATCAGACATGTTGTCTTACTAGCCTGCTCCGTTTCTCCGTCGCGCGCACTACGCAGTCACGACCATAATGCGATGCTTTGATAATATGTTATCATTTACGCAAAAAAAATATTCCAAAGCTGTTGAGGGGGAGGGTGACATGGCCCAGACTGTATGAACTCGATGAGTTTTCCTTGCACAGGCAGACGCCCCTCTTCTTCACTTTAAAATCTTACCAGTAAGAATTAATGACCTGCTGCCAGGGACGGGCACATGTCCGCTCTTCAGAAGCACATGGAGCAGGTTAATTTAATCAATTCCGTTGCACGGAGAGAGGGCTCTGCAGGGTTTTGGGCCTACGTTCTATTCAATCAGTAGAAGAGCATTCTGGGAGAGAAGGTGGGGCTCGTATAAAATACCCTGGAAATAAAATGGGGTAGAAAAGAGAGAGTAAATGGGATTAAATTAGGTGGGAGGTCGAACTGCCAATTTAAAGGGATCACTCTATGTAGGAAAATGAAGAGGGGGCAAGAAATAGGGAAAGAGAGTGAGAGTGAGAGAGAGAGTGTGAGAGTGAGAGTGAGAGAGAGAGAGAGTTGAGAGTGAGAGTGAGAGAGGGAAAAATAAAAAAACAGCCAGAAAGGAGATACAATTAAATTGGCTATAAAGGCAGAAAAAAGAAGGAGTTTCCAGTTTGCAAAATGGGGAAGTTTTGAACATGAAAAGACGCACTGAAAAAGTATCGTGCAAGGTATGGGAGACGGCCTGCTATTGTATGTGCTTTCTGCAGGCATACCATTTTTTATCTATCACGGAAACCAATAGTAAACACTGGTCTAGCAGACCATAAAACAGGCCAACAAACTCCAAAGGAACACCCCACACACTGACCTGTTCGACTGGCTCCGGACACTGCCTTATTGTCCTATAGGCTAGTGTGACCCTGTGTGGGGCCCAAAAAAAAGCAGGTATTGCAGTGGTCCTGGCTGTCTGAATACCGAGCGGAAGGAGAAATAGAAGCAAAATCACCCTAGGGGATGCAGCCTGACTCCAGACACTCCAGTCAGGACAAATGTAAGACATATCCATATCCAGGAGCGGACCGCGCGCGCCGTGGGATATCTGAGAGGAAGCCCAGAGCCCGGAGTATAGGAAGTATTGATTTTGGATCAAGGTCTAAGCTGACACGTTTGACAATGGTGGCAGGCTTTAGGCCCCCTGAAAACCTCTCTGATGAAGCGCTCGCTAATGCGAGCACATCATCAAAGGATTTCCCAACTCTTTGATGTGCTGGGTAGACAGAGTCCCCGCACTGTTAGCACTGATGCACTTAACTGCTCATTGGCATGTCGGGGAGCACAAATTATTGCTAATCCGTTAAAGTCACGCATTAGAGACGGTGATTGAAGATGCGTTATAAAGACGAACGCAGTCAACATGAAGCTTGCTTCTGTACACTCTGGATATTCCCAAAATAAAAAAAGTCGGAGGCGAGAGGTTGTCTGTCTTCCAGTACTACCTGTTCTCTCGGAAAAGGGATGCACGCTGTACACCATTACTCCATGCGCTCCTCGCGCTGCCGAAAGACTTAAAAAGTTATTTCTATCCGTGCGCTTCAGACAAGAAGACACGGCTTTGGAACGGCATGCTTGGAGCGAAACCATCTATCTTGCTGCATAATGGCAAGGAGGAGGGAAAGGACAATAACATGGATTTATTTAACTCGAGTGAGAGAAAGCCACCGGGGAGGATGCTTAGCGAGCCAGGATGGAGAAGTCATGTGTTTGTGGTATGAATAATAGCACGAGATGTGTAATATTTGCCGGCACCAACAATAACAAGAAGGGCTGGGCGAGAAGGGAGGGGGGAATGCCAGCAACAGAGGAGCCCGCGAAAGTGAAAGTGATCGTGATTACGATCGCTACGGAGTTAAGACACATGGCGCTGCGCGCGTGCACGTTCACGTGCACTGTAGCTTTAGGCCACGGCAGCACTTTGAGAAGCCCAGATATAAAATGTCTCTTCGAGCCTTTGGCTCGCGAGACCTAAAAAGCAGAGGACTGGCAAACCTTGGAATTAATTTTACGGAAAACTCAGCAATGCAAAAAAAACAAAAAAAGCTTGCAGCTCTTCTCCCTTTCTAGAACTAAGCAACCTTGCAATGGTTTTTATTAAGTCATTTTTGGGATGTATCACATGACCCAAGTATACCAACTCAGAAGTGCTAAATATGCACTAAATATGCATTTTTTGGCCTCAAACATTATGCTAAGTACTTTAAAAATCATGAATACTTCCTTGAGTTTCTGAAAGCTTTTCATCCAAGGTCTTAGTGAAAATCTAAATATCTTGAAAAAATGTGACTCGAGACCAACCACGCAAAATAATTGGCGTGAGCCTTTGAAAACAGAAGCTGCAGAGTATAATCCAAAAGGCATTCTGCTAAACTTGTAATAAGGATCAGAGGATCTTCACTCAAGTGAATCTGGTGGTAAGCTGATATGAGATCCAAAGTCGAAAAAAATCTTGCCCCAGCTACTAACTTCACCATTTCAGTGATATTGGTTGATTGTGTCCTCTACTACTTTCTCATTTAATTGTCTCCGAGTCTGATTTCTCCACTGCTCTTAGTTGCTATTGCCAATGGTGCCAACCACTCAAACACTTCAACAGTCTCAATTATTCCTACTTCACACATACGTATTAATTAATACTTCACGGCATTATGCAAACTGTGCAATACTCCAAACTTTACAAGGAACAGGTACAGCATTTTGCTTCAAACGTATGTGATGCACATATCCTTGCACACATTTGATTTTACCAGAGAATACTCCAGGAACTTTTTTTAGCGATGACTCTAGGAAGTTGTCCACGTTGTGCACTAAACCCTGAGGAGTTGCATTAGGATCCAGAAAACCCCCTAAGAGTTGTGACTTGGCCAACTGCAAACAGTATCACCTTTCACATAAATATTTCCACTAGCCACGTTACCTCTAATTTCAATGTTGGCATTGAAATAATCAATTAAATGGACTTGTATGCCCCCATAGCTGTCTGGAGTAAGATCCGGTTTCAACAAGTTTACTTTTGCTCCAAAAAATTCACGGAGCACCAGAATTTATCATCATGGATATGATAATACCATTGAGAATTACCAAATCAGACAGGTGTTTTCAAGTTTACTTTGTAACACGGCTAACGACATTAACTATCTGAAATATAACAGCTTTGTTTTTAATAGACATTTCTGATATTTTATCTTTGAAAGACCTACATCCACAACATTTAGTGTACTAACCTCTTCTACCACAAAATCTGCACAATACTTTAATAACAGGGCATTCTTTGGAATTCACCATGTGTCCTACACTACCACAGCGATAACAAGTAACCTTAAATCATGCAGCACAGGAAGTTTTAGTAATGCCATGACTTTATAACTAACAATTTGTACAGAGGCAGAAAAACGTTATCTTTGTGAAGTTCCTGCAAACAGGATCGAAAATGTTACACAGTTTGGGCTATTTTTTAAAACCTCATTTAAATTATCCTTATGCCATACTTATTTCCTGATTTTGTCAGACCTGCATTTTAACATGAATTGATCACTAATTCTTTCTCTAGAATCCTCACCAAAATTCCATGTAGAAGCTATCTTGCATAGAACAGTGTTATAATCCTCTACAGATTCCCCTTCCCTTTGTTCTGTCATACCAAAACGGCACAGCTCCAAAATTACTGTAATCTTGCACAGAAAATGTAAGTCAAGTTTTTAAATAGCAATAAAAACCATTCAGGCTTGGTCTGACTTCATCATTATCTACAACAGATACATTTGGTAAACTATCATAAATCTTCTGCTCCAAAACAATGTACTAAAATTGAGGTTTTCTTTTCAGGTGTTAATTGTGAACCACATACTTTCCAGTAATTAGTAAACTCTTTTTCCCCACTTAAACCAGGGAATGTTTGGCTCTCCTAGCGAAAGAAGAAAAAAAAAAAAGAAGACAGGGTTATGTTGTGCATCCTAAAATCATAAAATTGGTAAAGGTATTTCTGTGTAATAAAAAAATAATTAATAAATAAAAGACAAGTGAATATTGAACTCTAAATGTAGAACCAGTTATTTTGTTAATATTTTGTTAATTAATAATCTCTAGTATCAGATATAATGCCCGAATTGCCACATGTAAACTGAGTAAAAAATAAAAAATAGGCAAGTCGCCTTCAGCAGCCAGTTGTCAAGGTATAGTAAAACTGGAACTCCTAATCTCTGCAGATGGGCTGAAACCACCTCATGAACACCTGAGGTGCATTCATTAAGTGGGCAGAATGTGAGGAGATAATCAGGTTGCAAATCGCTCAAAGAACGGGGAGTGAGAAAAATTTAGATGCAGCCAGAGCATGGGAAGCTTTAGTTGCGGCATTCAAGGCCCCAGATGCAGACAAGGAGGAAGATCTGCTAGATGCGCCCCCAGAGGGAATAGGTTAGACCACAGTTCCCAGCCTTACCTGACAGGGCCTCAAATAGATGGTCTCTAGAAGTTGCAAGACGCCATTGGTACTATATGTGGGGCCTTGTAGAGGTACCTCAGGTCTAGTGTGGGACCTCAGCTGAAGGAAATGGGACTTACAAGATAGGGTTTATCTGCCAGTGACACGCCTGAGGAGTGGGGAGGGAGGGTGGGCTGTTGCGGGTTAAGGGTTTTCAATCCAGAACAAGGACAAATACAAGAGCTCCAAATTGGATACTACTGAAAGTATGCTCATGGAGTTGCCAAAGGAAGGTGGGGGGTAGTACTATGAGACTTGGAATGATCGTTACTACTTTTTCCCTACTACTGTGTAAGGTGTATAATCAATTGGAGAATTATGATCCTGATCCAACTGACACTATGTATTGATATTAACTGGAACTTTATGTCAAATTCAATAAAGTTTGTTTAAAAAAAAATGAACACCTGAGGTGCATCAGTAAGTCCAAAGGGGATCAGAGAAAACTCAAAGTGCTCGCGGCCGGTCTGAAATCACAGATAATATTTGTGGGACTGCAAAACAGAAATGTGGAAATAAGACTCCTGCAAATCCAATGCCACAATCTAGTCTCCGTGATCCATGGCAGACAAAACTTCAGCCAGGTTGAGCATTTAGAACTTGTCTTGCCGAAGGAAGAAGTTCACAGTATGAAGATCGACTATCATTTTTCAGCGCCAGGACATAAAAGGAATAACAGCCAGTCTGGATCTCTGATGCCGGCACCTTCTCTACGACTTCCTTAACCAAGATTGTTTGAACTTCTCCAGAGAGTATGGACTTTGTACTCCTACGGGAGGTGTTGTGGTGTAGGTGGCATATCCAGGGAATGTCACAGGAAGGGTAGGGTGTAACTGTGTTCTGCAACCTAAAGCACCCATTGGTTGGATGTGATGCACCTCCACCCAGAGAGGTACAAAGTGTTGCATCCTCCAACCGGGTACTGCAGAGGGTGACTTAAAGATGTTTTGCGACAGCTGCAAGGGGGGACCATTGCCCCTGGGAGCCATAACGCTGAAGGGCTGATCCTATGCTTCTACCTCAAAAGGGTTGAGGGGCCTCCTGTTGTTTAGGCACGTTCTGGCATTGTCTCTGCTGGTATCCCCTCCCGTAACTGTGAAAGGGACGGAATTGTCAGGGTAATTGCTAAACAGGCAAAGATAGGCCAAGAATATGTGAAATAGCCTTGCATACTTGAAATCATTCATTCCAGGGCCGAGTTTGCCTTTGCTCCAAAGAGCCTAGAACCATTAAAATGCATGTCAAATAACGACTGCTGGATGTTGTTGGAAAAACCACTGGAACAAATCCAGGCGTGGCACTGAAGCACCATATTAGTCCTGACTGCCTTACTCAAACAGTCCCAAGTGTCCAGGCCTGAGCGTATGGAGTACTTTGTTGCATCCTGGCAATCTCATATGTGGAGTTGAAGGGTTGGCCGAATGGCCTCTGGGACAGCATGAGGAGGAAGCCAATAGAAACCAGCATTTGCAATACAATAGGTCTCGCATTTGTTAGTTTGAGCTATTGGCATTGTAAATGACAATGCCTTTTATTTGTGTTTTGAAAACCTGGAAGCGGTGCGTAAACACACACTTTGTTGTTGCATACTAGAAGTTTTACTTTGGGTAAGCAAGGACTATAAGTACCAAGTGTGTGTTTACGCATGGCTTGCAGGTTTCCAAAACATAAATAAAAGCCAAAGGGAAAATTAGTTCAAAATGCATTCGGAGTATTAGCCTACTAATAACAATAAACAATCCCTCTCTCTTCAAACTGACATTCTGCGTTAAAAAAACTTCAATAAATGATAGATGAATAAGTGTATCTAGGTCCATTTCAGATGAATATAGTCTGATAAGGGGCTGCTGCAAACCTTTATAGTCACTTTTTTAGACAAATGCTTGTAATACACTTCAGAGCAGAATAAGTTACTAGGTAAAATGCCCAAAAAATAAAACTCAGGAACAAAAAGGTTCCACGGTGCAGTGCCAAAATACTTAAAGTCTATAACCTACAATAGAATGAAACGCTGAACACAACATGAAAGATGGCAGAGGAACCGGGGTTTTGATGTTAGTATGATGAACTGTTTTGTTTACTCTGCAGCAGGTGGTTTTGGGAGAAGGGAGACGAAACCATGTGTGAATGGTTCATAAGTATTCCAAAACAAAACAGGCATCAGCGAAACCATCAGGCATCAGGTCTGGCCTTAATGTACCAACACGCACAGACATAAGCATTCACACAGCCTTGGTATCATGTCATTTTATCCTCCTGCATGGCACCACAAGGTTGCCCAAGAAGAAATGGAAAAAAAGAACACAGAAAAATCTTATTTGCATAGGAAGGCACAATCTGCGTATTTCTGCTTGTATCTCCATATGTTGTCAAAATAAACCCAGACTTACTGGCTTCACTAACAATAATTTGTTTTTCTAGGGGCAATAAGTGCGCTTTTGTCAGTCCCATGTCTGCCTGCAGTACCACAGGAATCAAGTTGCACTTTGATGACGAGACCCTGTCGAGCCTAAAAGCAGATAATGCTGTAAGTGCTCCAGGTCAGGGATATTGTTCTAGCAGTTTGCCAGACTGGACATGTCATTGAATATAGTTGTACTTCCGTAGGGGCACATTAGAAAGAGAACTGTTATCGGGCCATATTAATTACCAGTGGCTGTTACTACTGTGCACCCTGTGGTTGTTGCACCACCTGCCCGGGGCCCTGCTAATTAGCACTTTTGAATATCTGTAGAGTGCTAACAATTGCCTACAAGGTGCGGGATACTCCAATTCGAGGCCACTTTAAATATTATGCTCCTTCCCTCTTCGTCATGTCTGCCAGAGTATGTTAAAACAAGAGATTGGCTAGCTTGCGACCCGACAGTACTAAGATTATGGACTTGTGTGCGTAAAAACACCAATAACAGACAAAAGAACATTGGAGTGAATTTACCGACGGTCCGTGTAAGTAGCGGACATATGATTACCTTAACTTGGACTGTCTTAAATACTGTGGTAGTAAACTGACTCTGAGGGCAGGTGAAAGAATACAGGCACTGAGGCTCCTCGAAAACAGAGATGGTGACCGGGTGTGGCAACAGACTCTTAAGGTCCGAATTACCGAGATGCATGACAGAAGGGATGGCAAAAGATGAGAAAACACTTTAGGTGGTTTATGGAATAACACATTAGTGGATGAAGCACGCTTTGATAAAAATCAACAGTTTTGGCTTTTGTATAGCGAGAATGTTGGTGCGAGTTATTTAAAGAGCTGGCTTTGGAAGTGGGTTGAGGGATAATGCATGGCAAGAGGGAAGAATATGGGGCAATCAGATAAGGGAATGAAGTTGAGATAAAGGGGCGTGGAGAAAAGGTGACTACATAAACTGGTTGGGGTTTAAGTAAGGTGGAACAGTATTAAAGTGCTGTGTGTCAGGACCCAGAACTAGTTCTGACTGGCAGTGCTCAAGATGGAAGGAGGCTCATAAGATGCCAGCTACAAGAGTCTGTGACTTGTAAACATGCTGTTTAATGCAAGTATATAAATTATCACCTGTGCCCCATATATGATTCATCTCACACCATCTCCAGAGTTTACGAGCGACTGCAATTTTTTGGATAGTGTTTAAAAACTGCATACCAGTAGCTGTGATTATTAAAGCGCTCCTAGTGTTGAGACCGTATGAACATATACGTTGACCCAGTGAGGGGTGTCAAAAGATTAGTTACCATGATGTAAAAACAAATGCTTTGGGTTTGGGTAAATTAAGGAACCCGCCACAGCCGTGAAAAATTGTACTTTAGGGAGAAAGACAACTCCACCATTAATAACCAAGAATGCGGGTGTGTAGACTAGCCAGCTTTGAAGTTTGCAGTGGACAAGGCTGGCACTGCTGAGCTCAATATAAGGGAAGTGGGTTAGACGGGGATTAAAGATTTGTGATAAGGAGTCATTCACTTTGCCGATCACAGACTATTTACTGCTTACCTAAAGGACTTGTGTGAGGACACATCTTTTGCAGGTAGATTTGAGGCGAATGAGTCAGCGTGCCAATACCACTGCACCCACTGTTCACAGGGGTGCAGGCGCAGCTAACCTGAATTGATAACACCGCGCCAAAGCCTTGTCGGAAGTGATGCAAGGCATCCATTCTGCATCATACTACTGGGCGTTCGTTCGTTTTCTTTCTCCACTTTTTACAGCGATGATGTGGGTGTACTATATATACAGCAAATCGCTTAAGCGCCTGGGTACCTTTTTTAGTGGCCAAAGTGAAAAAACGGGAAGGAAGAGGCATGCAATAGCAACATGACATGCTGGTTGAACTGAAACGGTAAATTAAAACGCATGTCCTCTCGAGAACATGTAGTAACGAAGTGGCATTTTTTAAAGTTCAACGTGAGGATTAGACATTGGACAGGGATTTGACGTCGGAGGGCATTGTGAGGATCTAGTATTTGTTGGCTGGGGCAGGTGAAGAGGCTTCATTATATAGCTAACAGATCAAATTTGACACAGCCACAGGACGAACAAAATAACAAGCAGTGAATAGCGGCGGCAGATGAAGTGATTCGCCCAGAATCACGGAACGTTACGTTGAAGCCAAGACTTCCAAAGTTGGCAGCTGTGGCCGTAATGCCACAACCTCGCCACTTTTCATAAGCTATGCACAGTGTACACGCTAAAGCAATACTGTTGGGAATTCAGTGCTGTTTCGACGCTTACCTCAGAAAAGGGACCGCTGATAATAACAAGCAGTGGTAAACGGCGGTAGAAAATATACAAGGAAGTAGTCCCTAAATGAATAGTTAACCCCGAGAAGCGGAACTAAACTGTATTTGGTCGGTGCTGCTTCCTGCAAAATGGAAGTGACATATCGGACCACCAGCCAATCAATGAGCGAGATAAGAAGAGCAATGCCAGATGTAATGAATGGCAAGCGACAAAACAAATAGAAACGCAATGAGTGGAGTTTCACCACTAATACTGATTACTTGATGCCTGGGAGAGGCAGCGCATGCGCTGCCTATGCGAGACCTTCAACAACTTCACTAGAACAGAAGTGGTAGATAACACTTGCTACCACTAGAGAGAACGGATTAATATTGGCAGAAAGATGGTGTCCACCTTAAAAGCATATGTTTAAGTACAGTGAAATTCACACAAAAAGAAAATCAGAAAGGGAAATAATGATTACACAATAAAACCTAGAAGCAATTGAAATTTGTCAGTTATTGATTGTTCGACTAATGAGAATTGATGACACCATTGGTGACATTTTGCTTTTACTGAAAGTGTTTACACCTTTTGTATCAAAGCTTTTTTTTGGTAATTTAAAACCATTGTTTTTAAGAAAATTCGATGTAACTTTTTCTAAACATTTACATTTTTTGAGTTCTTATTCTGTCAAAGATGGATTTTTTTGGGGGGGGAGTTTCTTTAAGTGACGCCAGAGTACACTGGAATAAAGAGTTCTTCTCTTTTGCTCACCATAGAATTTTTTTTTTTTAATTTAATGCAATATTTTGCAAATCTTTGGAGTCCTGGATAACACTACTCTTCACTTCCAGTCAAAATTGCCAGACAGGATGGCTTCTTCTTCACCCCCTCTTAGACCTTAAAAAATTGGCCTTTTTTCATGGTTTAAAGATTTTCATCCAATCAGTGATGAAGATTGAGGTTTTTAAAGTGTTTCAAGATTTGTGGTTAGGCGACGGAAACATTCTTAGTATCACAGTACTGAGAACAAGTGCTGCAAACTCTAAGAAGTTTTAAAATGCAAGATTGATATGGAAACGTATTTTGGTGAGTTGTTTGAAGCTAAGCCTAATGCAAGAACATTGTGGAGGCATATGTATTAATTTTCTTTTAATATTTTTGTCATACCTTACAGTGAAAAAGGTTTACTTTAATGATTTCAGATCCATGGATCTCGTTTGATCACAGGGGTGGGACTCCCTTCACGAGTCCCGCAGTAAAAGAAATAAGCACTGCAAACCCTGCCCATTTTTTAAGTTGCCTTTCAAAGGAAAATCTCTTGTTCTGAACAGTTTGCAAGTAGCCATTATGTAAATACAAACAAAAAATTCACAATCGTATAGTTGCATTTTACTCTCTCCACCTTTTAAGGCTGTCAATTGTTGTGGTTAGAGATACAGGTCCCCAAATCCAGGGGCTGCAGGTCACACCCATGCCTATTACTGATGGTCCACAGAATACCCGCAAATCCTTATAAACAATTACAGAGGTTATTTTTCTTTACTGAGCATACATTCATCACATTCAAATAATTCAAGTATCTAGCTCACTGGGATGGGTTGTATTGCGCAATCGTGCAGCAGAGTGAAAGCTGCAGTTTTTCTCCTGTTTTATTTTCTAGGGAAATAAATGTTTTTCATTCTAAAAGTGAGGGAGAAATGGATGATAGGAGCCAAAGCTCCCTCGTCCAATCAGATATGATTTTTTATTTTGGTTCAGTGAGCTCACACACACTGGATGCGCAGATCGCCATGAAATTACACTCCAGATATCTCTAAAATATAACCTCTTTAACCCCTGCCCAGAACCCTTTTGAAACCCTATTTTCTCAAACTACTGAAAGGATGTACATCAAACAAAGCAAATACACTTCCATTTTATTTTTTTTAAACAGAGATTTATTGAGCTTTTGGGCATACAATCGTACAGTTCTTAACAATTTAGAGCATTGTTACTATACATGGATACAAAATTACATGTTCAAAGGAATTGCAGTTACAAATCTAAAGACAAAGTTTCATTTTGTGCTAAAGGTTTTACTACCCTACCATCCTCTGTCCCTTAGTAAGTGCTCCATGCGAGCTACATCCGATTCAGTCAGCTTAGTTCTATTCTAATTAAACCAAACAGCCAAAAAAGAATTCTTAACATCGCAAAACAAAACAAATCCGCACCCTCCCTCTCCACCTCCCCCAGTCGTGTCGTGTGCGGTTAACATCTTATTCTCCTAATGTGGAGATGCGAGTCCAATTACTCCTCTAACTGCAGCAATGGTCCCGGAGTTTGTGCCTATCAAGTCAGAAGGGTTTCCACCACTGTATAACTTCTACCCCGCTTCTCATTTTTTGGTTCCGCAGCTGTGGGGCTCAGCTTTCACTTGCATGGGCTTCCCCTCATGGGTCCCTTTCTGCCTCAGTCACTGGATTCTTCAATGATTCCACCATCACTGCCCATGCTCTAGCTGCCTCCAGAGCTTTTTCGCAATCAGTTTTCTTAGATACTCGCAACCTTACTGCCCCCTCACGTTCTGCCCATTTTATGAATTCCTTTTTCCATCTAAGTGTGTTAGGGCCCCCTCTTGATTTCTAGTGACTAGCATTGTCTCTCTTTACCAGTACCAGGACGAGGTCCTGGAACTTACTTGTCAGTTTAATTTTAGCCGTGTGAAGGAGCTCCATAACATTAATAAAAATTATACTCCTTCTGCATTGCAGCGTGGGCAAGCTGTTGCCAGTGTGTTAAAATATCTATTAATTTTGCCCGGAATAAGGTAAGGTCTGTGCAGGACGTAGAAATGCACCAGTTGAAATCTGGCATTTCTGGTACTCTTCCATGCTCTTTCCACTAGTTAACCGCATGTTTTCTCAGCTATTCGTGCGCCTAAATCTTCCTAGTTTACTCAGGGGAGGGGGAGTCTTATATGCGAGTCGTCTATAAAGGCAGGTGACTGCCGTGAAAGTTCTTGCTGCAGTTACCACATATTGGAATCCCGCAGTCATCAGCGGTTCTGTGAGTCCCTCCCGCCAGTGTTTTCGTTTCACTGCTGTGAGGGCAGTGTGTAACAGGAAATCCCCCCCAGGTATGTCATATCGCTCTCTAAGGTCATTAAATGGGATCAAGTTGCCTTCCTAGTATAAATCCCCCACTGTGAACACTCCTAGCTCCCACCAGACCTTCAAGTCTGTGCCAGTCCCCCCTAGTCTTAGATCTTCGTAGGCTCCCAGCACTTGCGAGCTGTTTTTAGTTCTGTGTTCGTTTCTCGATCTTGAATGGGGAGTCTCAACACCACTCACGACAGTAGTCTCAGGCTTGGCGTTGTGTTCCCCTGTATTAACAAACCTTCTTACACTGCTCGCCATCCATTTCGTGAGCCACTGTAACTGTGCTGCAATGTAATAGTATTCAAAATTAGGTACTACCAGCCCTCTCTCTGCTCTTGGCCTCACAAGTCTGATGAGTGCTACTCTTCGCCTACTCGTTCCCCATAAAAACGCAGTCATCAGTGTTTTTAGTTGATTAAACATTTGTGCCGGGGCCCAAACCGCCAGCACCCCAAAATAATATGGGAGCCTCAGTAAACTCACCCTCTTCACTAGAGAGACTCTACCAGCTACTGATATGGGAAGAGTCCCCCAGATATCAAAGCAAGCTTTCACGCCCCTCAGTGCTCTCCCTATGTTGCCTTCTAGTAAATCCCCTTGGGTGTGCTATATAGGAGTTCCCAGGTATGTTAAGCATAGGTTCTCCCACTGGACTCCCACTGTCTCCTGGGTTCCCACTCTGCCCTCCTTGGGTTGGCCCACCACCTTCTCCAACCTTGTTAGGAGTTCCTTGGTCCCCAGAGGTCCTCTCCCACATCGGCCAAGTACAACAATAGGTCATCTGCATATAATGCGATGTGTTTGTCCAATGACTTCTAGTCCTTGGTAATGATACCCTGTCCGAGCTCTGGCTGCCAGCGGTTCCATAGCTAAGGCAAACAGCGGGGCGACAATGGGCACCCCTGTCGTGTCCCCCGCTCCACTTGTCAGGCATCAGAGATTAGCCTGCCAGTCTTAACTCTTGCCATAGAGTCCTTATATAACAGTTGTCCACCCTACAAATTCAGAACCCAGTCCAAACTTACTCATCACTCGAAAGAGATAAGACCATTCGAGACTATCAAAGCCCGCCTCCTCCTTGCAATAGTAATCCGCCTCAAGAATATGCAGTAACCTTCTGACATTTAATGCAGTGTTTCTGGTGGGGATAAAGCCCGCCTGGTCTTGATGTATGAGTGTTGCCATATGTGGGAGAAGGCGGGTGGCCAGAATCTTCCTCAAAATTTTATAGTCTTAATTGAGCATAGAGAGTGGACTATACGCAGTTCTGTCATATGAAGGTTTCCCGGGTTCCAACAGTGGGATCATTACTGCTTCCCTCGTTGAACCGAGGAGATTTCCCTCTTGTTTTGCTTGATTATATATTTTTACTAGTCTGGGACCCAGCAACTCAACATACACGGAGTAAAACTCCACTGGGAGTCCATCTGTCCTTGCCGTTTTATTCCTGGACATAGCTTTAATGGCCCACCTCACCTCACTCAATTCTATATCTCTTACTAGGGTCTCTGCTTCTTCCTCCGATCCTGCTGGCAACTCAATGTCGCCCACAAACTCTTCAATTTCTTAATTTGTGGGGGACATTTTACTTTCATATAAACTTGTATAGTATTCCAGAAAAATATCATTAATATCTTGGCGATGTAGGATCTCTCCCTCATGCCCCCTCATTTCTAATATGACCGATCCTCTCCTAGCTGGGCTAGCCAGCCCAGCCAGCAGTGCCCCAGATTTGGCCCTTTCAGAGTGGGCTTGAATCATATAGTTTTTATAATCAAAACAATGCAGCCACTCCACCTGCTCAGCTACTGCTTCCTTAGCTGCTAGGAGCTCTTCCTGCCTATCTCTCCTTTCAGGCCTCTCTTTCTCTAGGTCTCCGAGTCGCTGCTCAGCTGCGAGGGTGTCCCTCATCAGTACCTTCCTTACTCCTATCGCCTCTGAGATGCATTGTCCTCGTATTATGGACTTAAAGGCCTCCCACTCTATTAGTTTGTTCGTAGCTTTCCCATAATTTTCCTGGGAATATTGCCCGATAGCGGTGCATATCGTTGCCTGGATGACTTGGTCCTCCAGCGTTACAGGCCTCAGGCACCAGGTCGGGATTTTGGGCCTCTCTCTGGACCAGATCAGACCCAGTAATAGTGGGTTATGGTCTGAGATTGTTCTAGCTAGGTACTCACTCATCTGCACACATTCATGTATGTCAGAGGAGCACAGTATGGAGTCTAACCTGACATGCAACTCATGCAGCACCAAGAAAAATGAGTACTCTCTGTCCCCTGGATGCTGCGCCCTCCAAGTATCCACCAATACCCACTTCTGTTGCCAGTTTCTTTGTGCTTCGGCTATTTAATGCATGTGAGTGTCTGGGAGAGGTGGGTGGGATTGATCCAGCTCTACATCTGTAATGCTATTAAAGTCCCACCCCCTAATATTACTGATCCTGTTAGCGCTGGGGCTAACATTCTGAAAAGATATGCCAGAAACAAAGTTTGATCTGTGTTTGGGCCATAGACGCTACCCAGTGTTACATCTTTACCATCTAACATTCCCAACAATATGGCATATCTCCTGTCAGGGTCTAGTATTTGTTTGATACACTGAAATGGTACTCCCGCCCTTACCCATACCAGGACACCTCTGGCAAATGCTGAGTAGTTTGTATATTACACTTGGCCTCTCAGTCTACGATGAAGCGCAGCTCCCTCTTTCGCTGTTATTTGTGTCTCCTGCAACATAGTGATTTGCACCCCCCTCCTCACTATGTACACATGTATTCTGTGGTGTCTCGACACGGTGTGCATCCCCTGCACGTTCCATGATATACATTTAACGTCTATAGGGGATGCCATTGTATTGGTCATGCCCATTCTCCATTGGCTGCCCTACCTTTGACACACCTGACCCCCAAAAGCAAACCCTGAATTAAACAAGAACCCCAACTCCCCCTCCCCAGGCCAGGTACAGGTAGTCCAGCTCCCATACAAACACAAACGAAGTTACAAGTTAGGTTCCTTGTGATCTTGGGGTTACGTAGCTTACCCACCAGATCCCAGAGCACCGCCAGTCCATACCCCCCATTATAATGTCCTAATCTTCGGCCCAGCTCACGTTGATTATCTTCTTCTTTCCCATCAGGAGTCACTTCCTCAGCTTCACGCCCATAGTCTCAGGTCGGCGTTCTAGTGGTGTATATGACAGCTTTACTTTCTCGTCTCTCCCTCTCTACACAATTTGGTTCACAGACTGGGGACTAGTATTTGGCAGTTCTGGTTCTGAATCTTCATTTCCACTTGTGACCAGCGAGCAATCGGATCGATCTGCTTCTTGTCCACTCTTGCTTGATCTAGGACTAGAGCCTCATTAGCTAAGCTCCACCACCGCTTGCAGAGCTTTGCGTTGTTCGGATCTGACTTAAGTCAAGGAGGGCGCCCGTGTTGCACTCTTGCCCTTGTCTCTTGTCGTCGGTGTTGGACCCGGAGAAGAAGTATGCCCTTCATGTCCTGTTCCAGAGTCTAACCATTCCCAGGCTTCTTGTGGTGAGTTAAAAAATTGTACTCCTGTTCTGCCAACTACTCTCAGTCTTGTTGGGAATAACATCAAGTAAGGGAACTGTAGTTGCTGCAATTTCTTTTTGACTGCTAGGTACGAAGCTCTTTGTCGTTGTACTTCTCTGGTGAAGTCTGGGAATATCATTACTTTGCTGTTGTCTGCCTGCAGTTCGTGTTTCTGGTGGGCCTGGTGGAGAATGTGGTCCCGATCTTTGTAATGAAGAAGCCATGCCACTATAGGATTGGGGGGGCCCAGGTCTGGGGGGCCTGGCCGGCACCCTGTGAGCCCTCTCCAATGCATTAAAAAGGCAAGAGACCCTCTGGCACTACTTCAGTTTTGATCCAATCTTCGAGGAATTGCACCATGTCCGTACGTTCCCCCTGTCCTCTCAGGCATTCCCACTATGCGTAGATTATTTCTACGAGACCTCCCCTCGCTATCTTCTGCCCATATTTCTAGTACTTACACCTTGGCTTTGATGTCTCCAAGCAACTGTTGTAAGGCTGTCACCGTCGTGGGGAGAATTAAAGTTGTGTATCGGTCGCACTCCTTTGTGTAAACTTTCAATTACTTTGTAAATCTTTCACTATGTTCTCGGTGCTGTGGGATCTTCTCCCCTGATCAAAAGGGATGTAGCTTGAAACTGAATTTTCGATTCCTTCCGCAGTGGAAGGTGAATCCCAGTGTGCACTCTTTCAACTTAAAACTGTAATAAGTTAAACCACAAATGTCTGTTAATCAGTGAACTGTTTTATTTCACAGTCTCCATTCCATTTTGTTGCTTCAAAGAAATATTCATTATTTGTTATTTTCATAGTTCAGGTTTGTTTAAAACCTCTTCATTTGAATAAACTCCAATGTTGTAAACATAATCTCATATTGTCAATATGAATATATGGGTTACAGGGATGAATCCCAATGCATTTCGGGGTCTCCCTTCATCAGGGGATACTCCCTATAAACAAAAATGACCATATATTAATAATCTCCAAAAGCTGATAGCATAACAACAAAGCCTAAGATTTATACGTGAACAGTGATCAATGGCTGCAGATCTAATGCAATGTGGACGTAAATGATGTCTGATTCAGTTAAGCATAAATTATAGAAATTTTCTCGGTGGTCGTGGTGACGTGGACTCTAAGGAAAAAATAAAAATAAAATGAAACCCCCGTGATGTGAACCTTTACGAAGTGCCGGTAAATGGTTAATACCGTTTGTCTACATATGTGTCAAAACCATGGGTTCTTAAAAAGATGTGCCGGAAATTCAATTGATTCAAGAGGGTTAACTACGTGACTCTTGCGTCCATTAAACTGATTGTAAATGAAAACAATCTTATCGTGTGGGATCTAATCCGCGTCGCTGCGGTGCATACCTGTGCAATACCCGTTCCTCGTTCAAAACAATTCCGCGTTCCGTAACCGTTGGAATCAGCTGTGATCCTAATGTGCCCCGGAAGTAAATAGGTGCGTGCTAGGAAAACTCAAACGAGATAGAAGAAAGACTAAAACCCAACCTTAGTGATACGGGTGAGTGTCTGTAGCGTAAAGTTAACGCACTAAAAAAAGAAAAAGAAAAAGAAAAAAATGTCTGCTAAATTAAAAACAATAAATTTCAAAATACCATCATACGAAAATACATTTTAAATCTGGAATTATGAAATGCGGTATGTTAATCACAAATGTACACCTGCACATTGATAGATATTTACAAATAACAGTTATATTCCACCCGATCATTCAGACCCTTCGGGTGTAGTGAGTCCAATACAAAAATCCAATGTAATTCTCTTTGCAACAGGAATTTCTTGTTGTCTCTGCCCATTTGCAATGGCACTTGTTCCAAAATTAAGAATCGGAGTTGACTAATATTGTGAGATAGTGTGTTAAAATGTGTGGCAATGACTGATTTTGGGTTATTGTTTCTTATATTGCTCTTATGCTCTGTCAAACGGGTTTTGATTTTTCGTTCCGTTTTTCCCACATAGGGCAGCCCGCATGGGCACTTAAGTAAGTACACGACAAAACTAGAGTCACATGTCGCTGTCACATGCAGTTTAATGGGAGTTCCTTGCGTTGGATGAGTCAATGTAGTTCCTTTAATAATATTGTTGCAACTGCCACAATTCAAACATGGAATGGTTCCCTTGTGTATGTCTTCTCTCTGTTTTTTGTGTTTCAACATCTGTTGTAGGTTTTTTGTACGTTGGTATGCAAATATTGGTGGTTGGTTGAAAATGTCATTAAATTCTGTCTCCGCTTGTAGCATTGGCCAATATTTTTTTATTGTGTGTTTGATTTTTTGACTTCTGGTTGAGTATTTAGAAACGAACACATTACGGTCCTGTTGAACATCCAAATTCTTTTTCTTAAGTAGTACTTGTCTGCTTTGTTTATTTGCTCTTTCGTTGGCCTGATGTAGTACAGAATCTGGATATGCTCTTTGTTTGAATTTTGCCATCATTGTATTTTTGTTTTCCTGGTACAAGTCTTCGGTTGATGATATTCTTTTTATCCTCAGTAACTGCGAGTAAGGTAGGTGTTGTTTAAGACTTAATTGATGAAAACTTGAAAAGTGTAAAAAGTTGTTTCTGTCTGTAGTTTTTGTGTACACTGTGGTTATTATTTTTTGATCAATTATCTTGACTTCCACATCTAGGAAAGGTATTTTTTCTTTACTCAAAGAATATGTAAATTGGATGCGGTCATCCACCATGTTTAGTTCTTGAATGGCATTGACTAGTGTGGATTCTTCTCCCTTCCAAATGAGAAAAATGTCATCAATGTATCTGATGAATAAAATTGCGTTGTCCGTCCATTTTTTGTGTGCAAGGATGTGAGTAAGTTCAAAATGATGCATAAACAAATTTGCATACGCCGGAGCGGCGCAATTTCCCATCGATGTTCCGTTCAACTGTGTGAAAAACTCGTCCTTCCAGGTGAAATAACTGTGGTACAGCGTAAAATGCATCAACTCAATTAAAAAGACACTGAGATCACTTTCCTTGTTACTTCTTACTAGAAAAAATTCCAGTGCTTCGAGTCCCAAATTATGGGGAATTGAAGTATACAATGATTGTACATCCATGGTACATAAAATGTACTCGATATTTTCCTTCAGCTCCATTTTGTCTAGTTTTGTGAGGAAATCAGTTGTGTCTTGAAAATATGTGGTCATTTGTGTGACCATTGGTTGAAGGTGTCTGTCTATGTATTTGCCGATTGGTTCATGAATGGAGTTGCGTGTGCTCACTATTGGTCTGAATGGAGGGTGGTGTAAGTTCTTATGAATTTTTGGTATCATATATAGATACGGTATACTCGGATTCTGCTTGATCAAAAAATTTTTGTCTCTCTCGTTGATGGTTCCCAATGTTAAAGCCTTATCAATGATTGATGCCAGAATCTGTTTAAAGGATGAGGTAGGATCCGAAAGTAATCGCATGTATACGTTAATGTCTGAAACATGCAGCTCCACGCTATTTATGTAAAACGATGTGTCCAAAATGACTAGTGCTCCTCCTTTATCAGCTTTGCAGCATGTGATTGTCTGATTATTGGCAAGATTAGAAATGGCCATTTTCTCGTTACTAGTTAAGTTTGTACTTTTTGATGTTTTGGATCGAAATATATCATGAAGATCCTTGCGAACTACTGTCTCAAAAGTGTCCAAGATTTTATGACTGATTGGTGCTTGGAATGTGCTTTCTGGCTTTAAATCCATTAAGGTACCTCGGTCGATTGGTTCTGAAAATGTACTGATGTTTGTAAAAAAATGTTTCAATCGAAGATTTCTCATGAATCTGAATAAACTGACTTGTGCTTCAAGTTCATGGCTTTGGTACGTGGGTACATACGATAAACCTTTTTGTAACGTCTGTATTTGGAATTTAGATAATTCAGTGGAAGAGATGTTAATCACTAGGTTTTTTGACTCCTTGTTGATTTGGCGATTGGTGTCGTATTTTGTCCGCCTGGATCTCCGAGTGGGGCCTGGCCTCTTCCTAAAAAAGAAGCACCAGAAGTTGAAGGTGTTGTACTTCCATCACTCGTTGTGGTGAATCGTTTGCCCTGATTAACGTTTGTATTCCTGGAAAGGTGTTCTTTTGGTTGAAAGTTAGGTTGACGTATCTGTTGTGGGGAGATCATGGAGTGTCTTTTCGGTGGTTGCCACGCTTTTAATTTGTGGTGGTCATCCTTCAGTAAGTTCAGATCTGTTCTGTTTGCATCTATTTTCACCTCTAGGGCCTCTCTGGAGGCTGTAATGACTTGCATAATATCTACCAAGGCGGGCTGCGTAGTTGTGGTGTCCTTCCCCGATTCCAGGCTTTCTTCTTCATCATCATCCGTCAGAGTTCTGCCCCCCCCCCCCTTGCTAAGGACACCGTAACCTTGTAGTTCAGAGACTTTTCCCATCTCTCTCGTTGGATCTTTACCCCCACAGGGTTGGTATTAACTGGCAGAGCAGTTGGCTCTCGGGCAGTGGGCATATTACCAGAGACCAGTCAATTAAACTCTGTGGCCTATTTCTTACAGAAAATGAACACCAGCAGAAATACATGACACTATTTCAGAAAAGGAACTCTTAACTATTCAAGCAGCTATTAAGGCATGGGGACATTACCTTTTAAGATTAACATCTCCAGGCACAGTCCATATAGACGACTAAAATCTTACTTTTCTTCAGTCTGCAAAAGTATTAATTTCTCACCAATTGAAATGGTCTTTGTTCTTTTCAGAGTATAGTTTTGATATAACCTGTTCACATAATTTTAACTGCCAGTAAAATTGCAGCAAATACTGATGACAAATTCAAACATCATAGCTCACATAAAGATAAAAAATACTTCAGAATGAATCAATCAGTGGCTAGCAGAAAATGCACAGAAAGACTTTAAAGATGATTTACTTCGGCGGAAGTAGAGATTGTTAGTACATACTGGTGATTACCAGTAGCAAATCGTTCGTCAATCTCATGACTCATGTCTTGCTGGCCATTATGACATCAATAAAACTGAACAAATTGTTAGATGACATTTCTGGCGGAAAGATTTAGAAAAGGATGTACAACCGTATGTAAATACTTGTGAAAAAGGGGAAAGAATGAAATAATGAACCCAATGGGACATTTACATCCATTACCAAATTTACTATTCTCTTTGGCATACCGAATCATTAAATTCATAGTAAAATTATCAGCTAAGAACAAATTAATTACTGTTATGGCGGTCGACGATTGATTCCCCAATTCAGCGTATTATGTTTCGATCAAAGGAAATACCACAGCAACAAACTAGTGAATTGTTCTTACAAAATGTAGCATGATTACATATTTACTATAGTACTCATTTTAGAGGATATATAATGCGGTACAAAAAGGGGTGGTGATGGACGGAGCATCAGAACCAATCAAACACTCACACCCAGTCAACAGATCTGGGTTTGATCCATCACCCTTCTTTAGCCCACTCTGCCACCCCAGTTCAGACATGGCCATATGCAAATCAGTCTGACCCTGTGCCTCATGGGAGCAGTCCAGCCCAAACTGCCAAGCCATGCCTTCCCTGGGCCGGAAACAAGCTTCCTAGGACCGGTTTCTGGCATTTCAGCCGTCTTCAGCCAGGCTTGCTTGAATCCAGTGGCAAAGTGAGCAAGGGACTCACGTCTGAGCATACCCTGCCAACTTATGGCGAACAAAGCGGTACAAAAAGGGGTGGTGATGGACGGAGAATCAGAACCAATCAAACACTCACACCCAGTCAACAGATCTGGGTTTGATCCATCACTGTTCTTTAGCCCACTCTGCCACCCCAGTTCAGACATGGCCATATGCAAATCAGTCTGACCCTGTGCCTCATGGGAACAGTCCAGCCCGAACTGCCAAGCCATGCCTTCCCTGGGCCGGAAACAAGCTTCCTAGGACCGGTTTCTGGAATTTCAGCCGTCTTCAGCCAGGCTTGCTTGAATCCAGTGGCAAAGTGAGCAAAGGACTCACGTCTGAGCATACCCTGCCAACTTATGGCGAACAAAGCGGTACAAAAAGGGGTGGTGATGGACGGAGCATCAGAACCAATCAAACACTCACACCCAGTCAACAGATCTGGGTTTGATCCATCACCGTTCTTTAGCCCACTCTGCCACCCCAGTTCAGACATGGCCATATGCAAATCAGTCTGACCCTGTGCCTCATGGAAACAGTCCAGCCCGAACTGCCAAGCCATGCCTTCCCTGGACCGGAAACAAGCTTCCTAGGACCGGTTTCTGGCATTTCAGCCGTCTTCAGTCAGGCTTGCTTGAATCCAGTGGCAAAGTGAGCAAGGGACTCACGTCTGAGCATACCCTGCCAGGATAATGTTGTACCCCACCTGTCTACCATATTCCTTAACTAAGTTAAATATTAGGAGGGGGGGGGGAGTGTTGTGTCAGGGCTGGATGTCAACTGCCCCTCGATATCTTGGAACTCCTTTATGCCTGGGTGCGTTCTGATTAAGCATGCCAGTGGTTCTAGGACAAGGGCAAAAAGCAGGGGGGATAGTGGGTAGCCCTGCCTAGTCCCTCGCTGAATAGAGAAGTCCGCTAATTTGACCATGTTAACCCTTATTCTTGCGTTGTGTCCACCCATGACCAGAAGTTACGTCCGAAGCCTAGTTTTAGAAGCACTTGTCTCATGAATGGCCAGTGGACAGTGTCAAAGGCCTTCTCGGCGTCTAGCAACAGAAGAATCCGAGGAGTAACTTTCTCCTTCGCTATATCCAACCAGTTTGCTAGTCTGCAGAGATTGAGGCGCATTGCTTGCTTGGGCATGAAGCCCGACTGGTCCCTATGAATCAATGAGGTAATAATTGGCAGTAGTCGTGTGGCTAAAATCTTAGTTTCAATATTTAAGAGCGAGATTGGGCGGTAGGACCCACATTCCTCTGTGGGTTTGCCTGGCTTTGGTATGACCACCACTGTGGCCTGACCCTGTAGAACAGTTTTAAACTGCCATTTTAACCTGGCAAAATAAACCTCTTGCTAGGCCTAAACCTTCGTTTTTAATACTTATAAATCACCCCTTAGGTAGGCCCTAATGACACATAGGGCAGAGTGCATGGTATTAAAAAAAGAAGGCTATGTGGGTTCAAGTTTTACATGTCCTGGCAGTGAAAAACTCTGAAAGTTTTTCACTGATGTAAGGTTAGCTCTCTCAGACTAACACTGGGTTGCCTTATTACACTTAAGGCAACCCATACACATACCCGTCCCACTCGGGGTGACAAATGCAAAAACAACAATTGATGGACAGAATGCAGAACAATGTCATACGTTCACCCCAGTACAGAGATCAGGGCCTAAATCCATCGTTTTTTTGCTCACCATGCCATTCCAGTTTGAACCCAGCCATATGCAAATCAGTCTTGACCCTGTGCCTCATGGGAACAGTCCAGCCCGAACTGCCAAGCCAGGTCCTCCCTGGACTGGAAACAAGCATCCTAGGACCGGTTTCGGGGTATGACATCGTTCTGCATTCTGTCCATCAACTGTTGTTTTTGCATTTGTCACCCCGAGTGGGAAGGGTATGCCCAGACGAGGATCCTGTGCTCTCCATGCCACTGGAATCAAGCTATCCTGGCTGAAGAGGGGTGAATCCCTGAAACCGGTCCTAGGATGCTGGTTTCCAGTCCAGGGAGGACCTGGCTTGGCAGTTCGGGCTGGACTGTACCCATGAGGCACAGGGTCAAGACTGATTTGCATATGGCTGGGTTCAAACTGGAACGGCATGGTGAGCAAAAAAACGATGGATTTAGGCCCAGATCTCTGTACTGGGGTGAATGTATGACATTATTCTGCATTCTGTCCATCAACTGTTGTTTTTGCATTTGTCACCCCGAGTGGAAAGGGTATGCCCAGATGTGGGTCCTGTGCTCTCCATGCCACTGGAATCAAGCTATCCTGGCTGAAGAGGGGTGAAACCCCGAAACCGGTCCTAGGATGCTTGTTTCCAGTCCAGGGAGGACCTGGCTTGGCAGTTCGGGCTGGACTGTACCCATGAGGCACAGGGTCAAGACTGATTTGTATATGGCTGGATTCAAACTGGAACGGCATGGTGAGCAAAAAAACGATGGATTTAGGCCCAGATCTCTGTACTGGGGTGAATGTATGACGTTGTTCTGCATTCTGTCCATCAACTGTTGTTTTTACTTTTAGAAAGATGGCATTTTCCAGCCTACACTAAATATACTTTTCTGCTAGTGTCCAGGGTCACGTGACTGAATAGCTCTCTTGTTTTGAGTTTTGTATTGCTTTCAGACACTGAGACAAAAAAGGCCTAGGTGTGCAGTGAGAGCGTCTTCCAGACTGGATGACTGGGGAGGAGCTGTGCCCTGTCCTGATTACATTTCAAAGGGCACTACCTGTAGCACATACAAAGGATCCTGAGACCAGGCCTGTCCTTACCTTTGTGTCCCTAGACAGTTTGGAACCAAACCCTAGGGCAGTGAAATAAATTACCAGAACCAGTTGTAGGGGTAGGTCTGGGAATTCCCCAAACAAAGGTATAAATGTGGCATCTTTGGATCTCTCTTGAGAACACTCCTGGAATTGTGGAGGATTCAGAACAAGGACGGCCTTGCTGTCAGACACATGGACTTCCCTGCTGACTGCAAGAAGGATTGAACATGCTTGCCTTGAACCCCGGCCACCCAGAGTGACTTAAAGGGTCAGTTGACTGACCTCCTGTGTAAGCTACAGGGACACAACAAGCTTCCAGCGGGCTCCCTTCAAATGATCCACCTGATCAGCACCAACTAGGCATGCCGTAGTCCTGCTGTAGGCCTCTACTAGAGTGAATCCTGACCCCTAAGAGGTGTCGCCTAGGTCCTGGAGCCTTGGCAAACATCAATATGAACTCCTCCTGAAGAAAACGTGAAGATACAGAAGTTTTGGGCTCATCTGCAAAGTGTCCTCTTTCCGCTGAATATTGACCGCCCCCAACAACCGTCAATGCGAAGATCCAGCAGAATCTGCTTTTCGCGCTGACAGTGACCATCAACAACAACTAGCAATGCTAGACCTGCACTTTGTGCCAACAGCAACGGTCCGAAATGATCAACAAAAGGGAAGCTCCAAGTACAACTGGCTCTTCTCACTACTGCAATGACAGCCCATGGTGCATAACCTGCTCCTCGCGCAGACAGCCTACCCGTGGCTTCTGCCAATGTGAATAGGATCCTTGACGCCGGGCTCAAGAAGGTAACTTCTGCTGGACTAACCTGGTCCATGCATCCAACCAGTGCTCCATCGTGGTCAGCCCGAGCTTGTGACCTTACCCCGGATAATTTGAGACAGATAACCACAAGTGGCGCTTTGCGCTTCTTGGCACTAGTTTCACCAAAATCTTTTAAAGTCGTAGCTCCATTTCTACCGATTGGATTTTTGTTGTTTTGGTGTCATTTTCTTTATTAAAATGTACTTGTTTTGAGATTTTTTTTCTGTTGCGTTTCACTTTATAACTGTTTGTGCGCTGCCTGAATATTTTACACATGTGTCTAAGTTAAACCTGAACGTTTTGGCGCCTCGCTACCAGAGGGTTAGGCACAGATTAGTTTAATCACTTGTATGGTGCATCGTGAAAAAGGATTGTGTTTATTATTTGAGTGGGGCTCCCACCTCTCCTGCAGTCCATGCGACCTCCAAATAATTAGAATGGTCACACCAATGGCAGACCATACAATAGTTAAATTGACTTGTGATCGGATACCCTCCGTAGCACTTCTCCCGGACCGTAATAAATGCAGAGCTAGTCTGACGGGCAATACATTAATTACATTTTGCATGCAGTGTAACCCTGGCACATTAGAGGGCATTTTAAGGGAGCAAAGGGTTGCATGCACATAGGCAAGGGCCTCTAAAGAGATTAAGCATATTGGGGGTTTAATTAAATTATTTCTATTTTTTTCTTTAGAATGAAGACTGGATTCATGTGAGCGAAGCAGAATACTACTGTCCGACGTCTGACCAGTGGACTATCCTGAAATCTTTCCCTTTTGATTGTAGCCAATTCAGCATTTGTGCTACGCAATCTAAAATACTAATCATTGGCGGTGGATCTCTACGGGAAATGAAAAAGGAAGAATCGGTGTTTGTGTACGATCCAGAAGCTAGGGCGTGGGCGAGGGCAGGGTCACTGCCAGAGCCTTTAGTGGATCATGCATCTTGCTCTTTAAAACTGTGTCACTTGGTGTTTTCAAAATTGCAGGTCAAGGAAAAGTGGCATTAACAGCACTAGCAAAAATAACAACAAATGTCTATGTTAACAGTACAAAAACAGCATGGTTGTATAAAACAGTACACCAAGCAGAAAGAACACTTAACATTTTAATGTGTCATTAAAGTTATTAGGAAAAAAACTACGGATATGCCTTCATTTACAAACAAATACTGGCAAACCGAGCAGGTCCGGACTATTTAGATTAATTTAATATTGATTGAAATGACTGTGCTATAGGTGTGAAAGCAAAATACGATAAACATGCAGAGATGGGTGGATGTTATACCTCAAATCACTCAGATCCAAGTAAGTAGTCAGAAGCCTGTCTCCCAAGACGAACTGCCCAATAGTCATTAGCTATAGGCAGTAGAACCGTCCCTCATAGGGCAATGTAACTTGAATATAGGTACCTTGTAAATATGAAAACGCAATCTTAGGGGAACGCAGATCTCAAGAAGTTAATTCTCATGTACCAGAGAGAATTACATTCAAGGTCCTACAAAACACACAATTCTAGGTCCCATACAGAACAGCCAACCTAAAGCAACACAAGACACACAGCAGACTCAAAGTGAGCGGTGATCTACACATGTTGGTGGGTAAGTGTTGGTTTGGGGAGGGACAATGTTGTTGCACATGGATGCCTCTGCGAATGGGAAGTTTGGTAAGAGGATTAGTTTTATTGTGAAGCACTACATTGGTGTTTCAAATGAGGCGACTGCATTGGAGGGATGGTGAGTCAATTATGTAAGAACCTGGTTTTGTTACAGGTGGGTGCTAATGGGAGTATAACAATGACTGACTCAGTTGTGTACCCTATGGCTGAGCTATGATATGAATTGCTGTGGGTGAGTAGGTGGAGAGATACTGCAACCCTCGGTAGGGCTGGAAGCCCCAGTCCTAGGTGATGTGTAATGTGAGGATATGATTCTCATTTTATCATTGTAGCAGACCCGGTAAGTTTTCTAATATGGGAGACCCAAGTCTTGTGGCAGGTGTTCTACAATAATTTTGTATATTGCAAACCAAAGGTGGTGTGATGGATAGCATAAGTTTAACACAGAATGGTATTCCTTTTAGCATGTTTGGCTATTACCTTCACAACCAGGTCATGACACTACCAACGATGACAGCGGATTACAAAAGTGTGATACAGGTCCTGTTAGCTGAAACTCAGGAGGGGAGGGGAGGGACGGGGCGGTGGGGCTCGGGGAACCGGCCTGCTGACTTTCCCTGGTAAATCTATGTAATGCATCATTACTGGGACCACTGGTTCTGCAGACAGTATGTTGTGTGCATAAGAGCTTAGGAACATGAGAGGAGTTGTACCCCAGGCCTAGAGTCAGTCAACTGCATTGGTCTGTTTTCTGATACACCTCCAATAAATAAATCAGCAATGTTTTTTTTTTAAACTCATTGTACCTAGACCAAGCTGGTCCCAGCACATCAGCCTGTGGCCTGAAAGAGCAACAAATGAAGAAAGAGATGACCAAGACTTCACATCCTCTAACAAGCATCGGCAAAGGCAACAGGTCGCGCCTATGTGAGATAAATTGGCTTTGCCAATGTTTCTTAGCATGTTGCAACATGGCTGAAAGTAAAGAAAAAAGCTGAATGACACAGCCAGCACTGACCACATCTTAGCGTTTTTTTTTTGTTTTGTTTTTTAACTTTCAGCCATGCTGCACTAAAGTTTGCGCTGCTGTACAATTTGGCACAAAAAACATTGACAAATTCAAAAGATCTCGCACAGGTGGGACCTATTGGCTTTGCCAATGATTGTTTTCATTGAGCGTGCACATCTACGCTATTGAACAGACTACCAACATGTAAATGAATAAGATTTTAGATATGCAGGCATGGGTGAGGTTTTTGCTGGATGTTTTAGCATTAGATGTTGAGCCCTGAAGTGTTCTAATAAACCTTTCAAGTGCTACTAGTTGGCTATATACGCCCTTTAGAAAGGCCCGTCCTTAAGTGGTACATATGGGAGGGGTGACGCTTGCAGTCAGAATGCAAAGCCATGTTCCAGATAAATAAATAAAGACATATATTTGACATTTTCCAGGAGATGTATTAATCTCAGCATACTGCGCACAACTCTTTATGATTCCTTTTTGAGTTCCTGCACGTCTGCATGGATCTAAAAAACACAATCCGGTAATCTATACGAGTATCCCCACCCTCCACACCTTTGCTGAAATGTGAGAGCTTTATGGCATATGTGATGGTGGTTGCCAAGATGATGTACCTTCATTATTTCAAGGAGGATAGAAGGAAATGGGTGAATTAAGGCTTCGTTGTGGACAACCCTCAAATAAATCACTCTCTCTCGACGAACTCCTATATAGCCAGGAACATCTTTCATGGAGACACTGATGTACTTCTTTAGGACAGCTTTTTGTGGTATGCTCGAATCGATCATCATGCTGTAAACCCAGCAGCAGTCTGCATAGATGTACTCATGGCATCATTGGCACATAAACTGATCTGTGATTTGTGGAAAGGCCAAACGGGCTGGACTGAGTCAGTCATATGTAATGAGTGACACGAGACACCTACATTTTTATCTAGCCTTTTGATCTAGCCTGTTTCTTCTCTTTGCACTGGGTTCACGCCGGGACACTCTTGATTAGCTGAACGCGTTATAAATTCCATATAACATAACATCATGCCACCATCTCTTTGAATGCACCGCATACAGTTATATTTGTATTTTTTGCTCTCGCCAACAACCAAAAGCGTAAAACCCAATTAAAAACTCTGGAGAAATCACAGCACGTTAACCACTGTTAACGGAGGTGTGGTCTGTAGAGGAGCCTGCAAGCAGTCGAGGGTGCAAGGTTGGCACGGGTCAGGACGGCTGAGCCGTGAGTGCCGCGAGAATAGTAGCGAAGTGACCCAGCTCCCCAAACCACCAACCACCATCCTAACCGCCAAAGCCAACTATACTGCCATCATAGGCGGCAAAAGGCCGTAGGAGGCATCAGCGGGTGATGGCTGGCAGGCCAGCCTAGGCCCCTGGGGGCAACAACCTGCCACGGACGAAAGCGGCCGGCATTGGGCCGGTGCAGCTTGTCAGTAGCTAGGTGGGCCCTAAAACAGCTGCCAGTCGCTCCTCCCTCCCCATATCACCAATTACCCCACTGCACTATAGCTGTTAATGACTCACCGCTGAGGAGAGCGAGTGCAGAGCAGAAGTGCAGCAGTGGTCGCAGGAGAGGTCGCAAGATCAGCAGGACACGCAGTCGCCAAGGTTGTGCAGGCAGAGGAGCGCTTGACTTGACCGGGCATCCAACTCGTGCAGTAAGCAGAGGGGGGGGGGGGTGGGGGGGGGGGGGGGGGATGCGGCACCGCATATCCTCCATAAGCATAGAGGGGGTCGATGTGGGTCTAAGCGGCCAGGGGAATCGCAGTACAGCAGCCACGTCTACTCAACACAGTGCCCAAACTTCACTAATCAAAACAGACACAGACTCAAATGATAGAGTGTTGCCAAGCAGTCTGGGAGGGGTGCTAAAACATCCAGCTTATTCAACTCAACCGAAAATCTACACAAAATTTAATTTCTTAAAAGATGTAGGTTCTGCACTCTACTCAAGCAAGGCTGCACTTTAAGGCCAGCAGACTCCCCTACAACCTCTCCAGTCTCTACAGACGCAGCTGTTCGTATCCCTCATCCTGCCTCATGAAGAGGTTATTTAACTCACGAACAACCTAATCAGTCTACCCTCACAAAGTCACCCAACAGCAAAGCCTTCCGCTTCAACCCCGCTGACAATGGCTCAACCTATACAGCCTCCTCGCCACCTCAAACAATCTTAGGCAACACATGCCACACCCACTACAACAAATCAAAATTTGCCTCCAAACGGACAAATTGGATCCTCGATTCTAGTCGAACATCATGCAGTAAAAGAACAAGTATGAAACGAGGCCCAAGCCTCAACAATTCCAGTATCTGCACCGGCATCACCCTTGCCTACAGAGTGAGGCTCGCACAATTAGCAACTGATTCAAAGGAAGCAGGCCCACAGCGGCTCATGCAAGAGGCAACTTACAACAACCAATCCCTCATAGGATCCTCATTCACCAAGCACAAGCCAGAACTCCGACCAGAAGCTATATTCAGTCCGTCACCAAATGATTGCAATGCCACTTCGGACTCAATGTCGCGGCCTCCAAAAGCCCACGCAACAACTCCAGTAGCTACCTGGCTGACCAATTCCGGCGGCGCATAACACGCAGGGAATGCATGACTGACGATCCAATTCACCAGGAAGAGGGCCTGGCGAACCTCTCCTATCTGAACACACAGGAACGGGAGGATGTTAGCTGCTTACTCACTAGATCACCAACTTGTTAGCACTCCCCACCAAGATGCCCCAGGCCAACATAGCCGGTCACTGCCAACTCCCCAGGGAGGAGACTAAAGAGGAGCCCAAGGGGCTCGCAAGCACAAATGAACAAGCTGGCAGTGCTTGGGCCTCCCTAACGACCATGCAATTATCCGTGGAAGGGCTTCAATACTAGTCCGATAACATGGACATTCAGCTTTCCCTATTAAACACCATGGCATTGTTTACTGCGGGCACTGATATGAAACTAGGGGATCATAATAGTTTAATAAAGAGAGCCCAATCAGAGATGCGACTTAGCTACAGCCACATTGTGGACAAACTATCTCTCTCCCCTCAATGCTAAGCACCATGCTCAAGGACCTGAGGAATGTATCAATAGCCTCCACATGTACGCTCCCCATAGACAAACACAGAGCCTGGCCCAGACCGAGGGAGGCACGCCAACTCAACCAACCGGGAACCGCTTCAGAACAATCTGCGGGAGGGCTCAGCTACCCAAAAAACCAAGGGGCCATAGGCACTTCCAAAGAATCACATGCTGTGGTTCAAGCAGAAACTCGCATCCCAAAGCCTAATGCCAAGTAACGCCTTCAGTGGAGAAGAAAATGGCAAAACCAATAACTCTTCCCAAATCAAAAAGCCTTTTTCCCTATTTTCAACCAAAAATGTGCTAAAATGTGAGTAATTTAAGTAATCAAAACAAGGACTCGCAACCATCTAATAACCCACTCAGCCCAGGAGGCACATCTCCTATACAAAGCGTCAGGCGGTCACGCATGGGAAAAGAAAATAGGGCCATGCCATTGTGCAAGACCGCTTCTTATAGGAAAAGACGTATTTCAGATCAAAGTCCAGTACACACCACAGGGCTCTCCAACACACTTACCTCCCAAGCTCGGCCTTTAGAAAGGGAGGAACACCAAACAGGATCAGTGTCAGTAGCCACAAGGGTCAGGAGACTAATAAGGATACAACCAAGGG
Organism: Triturus cristatus; assembly: GCF_964204655.1. Lineage (NCBI taxonomy): Eukaryota > Metazoa > Chordata > Amphibia > Caudata > Salamandridae > Triturus > Triturus cristatus. Next base: position 995,961,254 of record NC_140580.1, read on the forward strand.
GCCTGGTCAAAAACACCCAGCCAACAACGATCGGTCAAGCAAGCGTGCGAGGCACATCGCTCAAAACTTGGCCCTACCCAATATTGCAGGGCACAGTTGGCAGGACCCAGCCCATGCACAACTGAGCACTCTGCACTAGCACAAGCAGTCACTATAAGATGCTGTAACTAGCAAGACAAGGACTGAGAACTTAAGACACAGTTCGTCAAGAGAGAAGGAGCAATTCCAACTCAAGAAAGATATCCATTTCAACTGCCAACGTGCAATTGTGCAGCCCGACCGAGTCACCTTAGTTCACACAACTCCGAGCATCACGCAGCCTGTCATAACCTCCACACTGTTTAAGCCAGAGTACACCTCAAAAGGGAACCATGACATTCTGAACAGAAGGAACAGCCTGAGATTGTTACGGGCTACCCCAAACCTTGTGGATATAAACTCAACAGACCTACTCTCAATAAGGTTCATCCATCCCGAAAAACCCTCGATGCCGGAGGCCACCAGGTCCACGTGGAAAACAACCACAATCGCACAGAGAGAATAAGCTGAGCACTAGACCTTCAAAGCCTGGAAAATTAACATCACCCCTCACCAAAATCCAGGGTTTCCATTGCCTCTGCTAACGCCCAGTCCTAGGTCTGTAGCTACCAACACTCCCAGGCGCTACATCTCAGTGCTCAGAGGGACATTGGGGCAATCACCGCAACCAAGGGCAACCACAATAGGAAATGATCAAGCTACCCATTGAGCAGCATTAGCCCCCCCTGAAGCAGACATCGGGTCAATCACTAGAACTATAACCGCATTCCCAGACACTCAATGACAATACACGCAGAAGGAAGGAGGCACTAGGGCAAAAAAAATCTGCACTCCACCTCTGCTCATGGAATGCTAATGGCTTGTCAACAAAAATCTCAGACCCGGATTTCCTGTAGTACCTCAACTCATTTGACATAATTCTGCTGCAGGAAACATGGCTCGCAGACCCGCTGCATCTACATGGTTTCCTTTGCATCGCAACGCTGGCCGTAAACAGAGGGAAATTTGGTCATCCCTCAGGAGGGTTGGCAACCTATATCTACATCTAGCAGAATGTAAGCAGTGATAGTCGGCCCTGCCTCAACGACCACTACAGCAGTTAAGATCACCCTTTGTCTTCTAGGAGCACAAGGTGAGGCAGTGATAGCCAATGCATACATCCACCCAAAACAAAAGACTGGGATAACTTAATTGGCCAACAAGCTATACAAGTAAGACAGAAACCCCAGATTTCATTCTCTCAGGGGACTTGAACCAATACCTCCTAGGCACGTCGGAGGGGAACAAAGTGCGCAATCAATCCCTACTTTGTAATAGACCAACTCAGTGTGGTTCCTCAAAGAAGAATAGCAAAAACTGACGCCTCCTAGATCTAGACCGACTCAATTTCAGGGCTTTAAATGGAAGACTCCCCGGAGACTCTTCCACCGTAGCTACCTACTACTCTCCTTCAACTTGCTCCTTACTAGATTACACATTTCGCTGTTTCCCTGTACACTCAGGTTTAGAATGGGGGATAAGGGAGACATGACCATCGACCACAAGAAACCCTCCTATCAGCGACTGCGCCTCCCTGCATCCACCCAGTAGCAGCCTTGGGCTCCACTTATATGAAAGATTTTAAGAGAATCAAAATTGAGGCAGCATTTATTGAGTCCCTCTTGCAACAGCAATCAATCTTCTACACTCACAATCAACAGCAATAAAGAGCTTCATTATCAACCGGGAATACTTTACTGCGACACTATCAGGACGCCACACCTTGTTTCCCAAAAAGGAACTCTGCCACAACCCCAGGCGGAGAAATAGGATCACAAAATCGCAAAGGGTGCAAATAAAAGACCTAAAAAAACCAATAAACTGCACCTTAAGATCACTGCAACAACATCAAGGGAATCCAAATCTACGCTTTCTCCAGTGACAACAAAGAACCAGGCTCAAAAAGTTGAAATGGGAAATCAACAAAGATCAGGAAGAGGAGACCTGGGCAAAGCTCCTCCACAATGATAGTGCTTGTTTTTTGGAAAAACCAGGGCTAATTTTTAAAGTACGCACTTTAACCACCAAACTGCAGGTGTTTGGCAAACTCTTCCAAACAGGGAGTCACCGGGGACTGCCGTGCAGGAACCCTATTAAAGGAGACAACTACACCAATAAATCTAGATACAGACTACACCCTAAGCAAGAGACTAGTGCCTCAGAGATACTTTTAATAAGGCAACAGATTGCAAAAGGGAGAATGGAAGTGGCCCTGGGCCCGAACGGCATCCCACAGGCTTTGTTCAAACAGAGGGTGGTAAAATGGGCAAGTGTTCTGCAACCTCTATTCTCGGAAGTAAGATCACTGGGCAGGATTCCAGAACTATGTAAAGGTTCTATGATTGCATTGAAACACAAAAGCGGAGATGAGGCCTCACGTTTGGTGGCACTGATTGACTAGGCAAAATATTTTGCTGACACCGTGCTATAGTAACTCACAGCTTCGGCAGATGCTATTGAGATAAAAGTCAGGCACAACAACATACATTCTGGCAATCTCTCTACTTATCGATGCAGCAAAGACCGCAAACCTTCCATTATACCCCTGCTTTATCGATTTCAGTGCCGCTTTTGACAAAGTGCACAGGGCAAGACTGTGGGGGAAACTGGCTTGATGGGGTGTTCCACAAGCTCTTCTAAAAATGTTGACACTCCTTCACACAGACACTTGCGTCCAGGTGAAACTGGGAGCAGAAATTCACCTCTCCAAAAGAGTACCAACAACCAAAGGCCTGAAGCAGGGCTGTTTGCTTGCCCCCACCCTGTTTAATCTATTTATGGCAGACCTACTGCAAGAGCTCAACACCTGCAACTCCCATGCGCCCAGGCTGGGAGACAAAACATGTCCAATCTCTTGTATGCCGATGATGAAGTTCTGCTTAGTCACACTCAGGTTGGCATGCAACATCTCCTCAATAAAATGCAGAATTACGCCACAGAGAACAATCTAAAAACCAAGAAAGAAAACAAGGACAATGTCCATTAACAACAGGAAACGGGAGAGATCCTGGCACTTGGGTGGCACACAAATAGAATCATCAGCCGACTACATATATCTAGGCGTCAGCATAGACAAATAAGGATCCTTCGTTCGCCAAAAAGAAGAAATAAGAAGGAAAGGGCTGGCGTTAGCAAATACACTGAAAAACCTCACATCAAAACTGACTGGGCCCACCCTAAGACTTCTTCTGAAGGTAGCCGAGGCCAAAGTTCACCCCACAATAACTTATGCCAGTGAATCAATGCAGGAAAGAGATGCCAAACAATTGGACGGCATCTCAGTTAAAGTGTATAGAATTATCTTAAGCCTTCCAAACTATACTTCACCAGCACAAATAAGGCTGGAATTCGGCCTATTAAAGCAATCCTTGGCCGAGGCACGGTGTCTACATTATCTGCTGGAACAAGATCAGATCTTCTGCCCCAAATACTCTAAACCAACTCTAATGGCAAAAACCTCAGCAGAGGGACCTGCAAGAAGCTGCAAGAAGCTATCTACGGGAATCTTTGGCAACCACCGGGCTCTCTGTCCTATGGAACACACAGATGCACCTTTCATCCTTCAAGAAGCTGGTTTGGGAATCTATAAAATAACTCATTAGTGGAGGACAAAGCCACCTTCTCAGCCAGATCTCATGCCTTGATGACTGAATAACTACAAAACGTTAACACCTAAAAAATACTCCAACCAGGGCTACACCAAATCAATAAAAACAAAACTCTTAAGGGATTGCCTGGGTCTACTCCAGTGAGCCCAGACCTCCCACCCTGCTATTAAGTAACCACCAAATGGTTTTACAATGTTTTATGCAACTTATATGCACCCAGCTCTATATTTTATTACGTGTTCCTACGGTTTTAAATGATGCTTTTAGTATTACAATCGTTTTTAGTAACTATGCAAATGAAATAAACGCAACCAAATTAAAAAATACTGCATTCTTGGCATACAGTCGAATATGAACGCACAATTAAAATTAAACAATGACAAAATAGGTTTGCAAACACGCCATAAACCAAACATGTTACAACAAACAAGAACGATGGATTTAACCCAGATCTCTTGACTGGGGGAGAATGTATGCATTGTCAGCATTCCGTCCATCATTTGTTTGTTGTAACGCTTTTTGCCCTAAGTGGGATGGGTATTCCCAGACGTGGGACCCGTGCTCACTACGCCACTGGAGTCAAGCTATCCTGGCTGATGACGGCTGATAGCCAGAAACCGGTCCTAGGATGCTTGATTCCGGTCCAGGGAAGACATGGCTTGGCAGTTCGGGCTGGACTGTTCCCATGAGGCACAGGGTCAAGACTGATTTGCATATGGCCATGTCTGAACTGGGGTGGTGTAGTGGGCAAAAGAACGATGGATTTAACCCAGATCTCTTGACTGGGGGAGAATGTATGCATTGTCAGCATTCCGTCCATCATTTGTTTGTTGTAACGCTTTTTGCCCTAAGTGGGATGGGTATTCCCAGACGTGGGACCCGTGCTCACTACGCCACTGGAGTCAAGCTATCCTGGCTGATGACGGCTGATAGCCAGAAACCGGTCCTAGGATGCTTGATTCCGGTCCAGGGAAGACATGGCTTGGCAGTTCGGGCTGGACTGTTCCCATGAGGCACAGGGTCAAGACTGATTTGCATATGGCCATGTCTGAACTGGGGTGGTGTAGTGGGCAAAAGAACGATGGATTTAACCCAGATCTCTTGACTGGGGGAGAATGTATGCATTGTCAGCATTCCGTCCATCATTTGTTTGTTGTAACGCTTTTTGCCCTAAGTGGGATGGGTATTCGCAGACGTGGGACCCGTGCTCACTACGCCACTGGAGTCAAGCTATCCTGGCTGATGACGGCTGATAGCCAGAAACCGGTCCTAGGATGCTTGATTCCGGTCCAGGGAAGACATGGCTTGGCAGTTCGGGCTGGACTGTTCCCATGAGGCACAGGGTCAAGACTGATTTGCATATGGCCATGTCTGAACTGGGGTGGTGTAGTGGGCAAAAGAACGATGGATTTAACCCAGATCTCTTGACTGGGGGAGAATGTATGCATTGTCAGCATTCCGTCCATCATTTGTTTGTTGTAACGCTTTTTGCCCTAAGTGGGATGGGTATTCCCAGACGTGGGACCCGTGCTCACTACGCCACTGGAGTCAAGCTATCCTGGCTGATGACGGCTGATAGCCAGAAACCGGTCCTAGGATGCTTGATTCCGGTCCAGGGAAGACATGGCTTGGCAGTTCGGGCTGGACTGTTCCCATGAGGCACAGGGTCAAGACTGATTTGCATATGGCCATGTCTGAACTGGGGTGGTGTAGTGGGCAAAAGAACGATGGATTTAACCCAGATCTCTTGACTGGGGGAGAATGTATGCATTGTCAGCATTCCGTCCATCATTTGTTTGTTGTAACGCTTTTTGCCCTAAGTGGGATGGGTATTCCCAGACGTGGGACCCGTGCTCACTACGCCACTGGAGTCAAGCTATCCTGGCTGATGACGGCTGATAGCCAGAAACCGGTCCTAGGATGCTTGATTCCGGTCCAGGGAAGACATGGCTTGGCAGTTCGGGCTGGACTGTTCCCATGAGGCACAGGGTCAAGACTGATTTGCATATGGCCATGTCTGAACTGGGGTGGTGTAGTGGGCAAAAGAACGATGGATTTAACCCAGATCTCTTGACTGGGGGAGAATGTATGCATTGTCAGCATTCCGTCCATCATTTGTTTGTTGTAACGCTTTTTGCCCTAAGTGGGATGGGTATTCCCAGACGTGGGACCCGTGCTCACTACGCCACTGGAGTCAAGCTATCCTGGCTGATGACGGCTGATAGCCAGAAACCGGTCCTAGGATGCTTGATTCCGGTCCAGGGAAGACATGGCTTGGCAGTTCGGGCTGGACTGTTCCCATGAGGCACAGGGTCAAGACTGATTTGCATATGGCCATGTCTGAACTGGGGTGGTGTAGTGGGCAAAAGAACGATGGATTTAACCCAGATCTCTTGACTGGGGGAGAATGTATGCATTGTCAGCATTCCGTCCATCATTTGTTTGTTGTAACGCTTTTTGCCCTAAGTGGGATGGGTATTCCCAGACGTGGGACCCGTGCTCACTACGCCATTGGAGTCAAGCTATCCTGGCTGATGACGGCTGATAGCCAGAAACCGGTCCTAGGATGCTTGATTCCGGTCCAGGGAAGACATGGCTTGGCAGTTCGGGCTGGACTGTTCCCATGAGGCACAGGGTCAAGACTGATTTGCATATGGCCATGTCTGAACTGGGGTGGTGTAGTGGGCAAAAGAACGATGGATTTAACCCAGATCTCTTGACTGGGGGAGAATGTATGCATTGTCAGCATTCCGTCCATCATTTGTTTGTTGTAACGCTTTTTGCCCTAAGTGGGATGGGTATTCCCAGACGTGGGACCCGTGCTCACTACGCCACTGGAGTCAAGCTATCCTGGCTGATGACGGCTGATAGCCAGAAACCGGTCCTAGGATGCTTGATTCCGGTCCAGGGAAGACATGGCTTGGCAGTTCGGGCTGGACTGTTCCCATGAGGCACAGGGTCAAGACTGATTTGCATATGGCCATGTCTGAACTGGGGTGGTGTAGTGGGCAAAAGAACGATGGATTTAACCCAGATCTCTTGACTGGGGGAGAATGTATGCATTGTCAGCATTCCGTCCATCATTTGTTTGTTGTAACGCTTTTTGCCCTAAGTGGGATGGGTATTCCCAGACGTGGGACCCGTGCTCACTACGCCACTGGAGTCAAGCTATCCTGGCTGAACACGGCTGATAGCCAGAAACCGGTCCTAGGATGCTTGATTCCGGTCCAGGGAAGACATGGCTTGGCAGTTCGGGCTGGACTGTTCCCATGAGGCACAGGGTCAAGACTGATTTGCATATGGCCATGTCTGAACTGGGGTGGTGTAGTGGGCAAAAGAACGATGGATTTAACCCAGATCTCTTGACTGGGGGAGAATGTATGCATTGTCAGCATTCCGTCCATCATTTGTTTGTTGTAACGCTTTTTGCCCTAAGTGGGATGGGTATTCCCAGACGTGGGACCCGTGCTCACTACGCCACTGGAGTCAAGCTATCCTGGCTGATGACGGCTGATAGCCAGAAACCGGTCCTAGGATGCTTGATTCCGGTCCAGGGAAGACATGGCTTGGCAGTTCGGGCTGGACTGTTCCCATGAGGCACAGGGTCAAGACTGATTTGCATATGGCCATGTCTGAACTGGGGTGGTGTAGTGGGCAAAAGAACGATGGATTTAACCCAGATCTCTTGACTGGGGGAGAATGTATGCATTGTCAGCATTCCGTCCATCATTTGTTTGTTGTAACGCTTTTTGCCCTAAGTGGGATGGGTATTCCCAGACGTGGGACCCGTGCTCACTACGCCACTGGAGTCAAGCTATCCTGGCTGATGACGGCTGATAGCCAGAAACCGGTCCTAGGATGCTTGATTCCGGTCCAGGGAAGACATGGCTTGGCAGTTCGGGCTGGACTGTTCCCATGAGGCACAGGGTCAAGACTGATTTGCATATGGCCATGTCTGAACTGGGGTGGTGTAGTGGGCAAAAGAACGATGGATTTAACCCAGATCTCTTGACTGGGGGAGAATGTATGCATTGTCAGCATTCCGTCCATCATTTGTTTGTTGTAACGCTTTTTGCCCTAAGTGGGATGGGTATTCCCAGACGTGGGACCCGTGCTCACTACGCCACTGGAGTCAAGCTATCCTGGCTGATGACGGCTGATAGCCAGAAACCGGTCCTAGGATGCTTGATTCCGGTTCAGGGAAGACATGGCTTGGCAGTTCGGGCTGGACTGTTCCCATGAGGCACAGGGTCAAGACTGATTTGCATATGGCCATGTCTGAACTGGGGTGGTGTAGTGGGCAAAAGAACGATGGATTTAACCCAGATCTCTTGACTGGGGGAGAATGTATGCATTGTCAGCATTCCGTCCATCATTTGTTTGTTGTAACGCTTTTTGCCCTAAGTGGGATGGGTATTCCCAGACGTGGGACCCGTGCTCACTATGCCACTGGAGTCAAGCTATCCTGGCTGATGACGGCTGATAGCCAGAAACCGGTCCTAGGATGCTTGATTCCGGTCCAGGGAAGACATGGCTTGGCAGTTCGGGCTGGACTGTTCCCATGAGGCACAGGGTCAAGACTGATTTGCATATGGCCATGTCTGAACTGGGGTGGTGTAGTGGGCAAAAGAACGATGGATTTAACCCAGATCTCTTGACTGGGGGAGAATGTATGCATTGTCAGCATTCCGTCCATCATTTGTTTGTTGTAACGCTTTTTGCCCTAAGTGGGATGGGTATTCCCAGACGTGGGACCCGTGCTCACTACGCCACTGGAGTCAAGCTATCCTGGCTGATGACGGCTGATAGCCAGAAACCGGTCCTAGGATGCTTGATTCCGGTCCAGGGAAGACATGGCTTGGCAGTTCGGGCTGGACTGTTCCCATGAGGCACAGGGTCAAGACTGATTTGCATATGGCCATGTCTGAACTGGGGTGGTGTAGTGGGCAAAAGAACGATGGATTTAACCCAGATCTCTTGACTGGGGGAGAATGTATGCATTGTCAGCATTCCGTCCATCATTTGTTTGTTGTAACGCTTTTTGCCCTAAGTGGGATGGGTATTCCCAGACGTGGGACCCGTGCTCACTACGCCACTGGAGTCAAGCTATCCTGGCTGATGACGGCTGATAGCCAGAAACCGGTCCTAGGATGCTTGATTCCGGTCCAGGGAAGACATGGCTTGGCAGTTCGGGCTGGACTGTTCCCATGAGGCACAGGGTCAAGACTGATTTGCATATGGCCATGTCTGAACTGGGGTGGTGTAGTGGGCAAAAGAACGATGGATTTAACCCAGATCTCTTGACTGGGGGAGAATGTATGCATTGTCAGCATTCCGTCCATCATTTGTTTGTTGTAACGCTTTTTGCCCTAAGTGGGATGGGTATTCCCAGACGTGGGACCCGTGCTCACTACGCCACTGGAGTCAAGCTATCCTGGCTGATGACGGCTGATAGCCAGAAACCGGTCCTAGGATGCTTGATTCCGGTCCAGGGAAGACATGGCTTGGCAGTTCGGGCTGGACTGTTCCCATGAGGCACAGGGTCAAGACTGATTTGCATATGGCCATGTCTGAACTGGGGTGGTGTAGTGGGCAAAAGAACGATGGATTTAACCCAGATCTCTTGACTGGGGGAGAATGTATGCATTGTCAGCATTCCGTCCATCATTTGTTTGTTGTAACGCTTTTTGCCCTAAGTGGGATGGGTATTCCCAGACGTGGGACCCGTGCTCACTATGCCACTGGAGTCAAGCTATCCTGGCTGATGACGGCTGATAGCCAGAAACCGGTCCTAGGATGCTTGATTCCGGTCCAGGGAAGACATGGCTTGGCAGTTCGGGCTGGACTGTTCCCATGAGGCACAGGGTCAAGACTGATTTGCATATGGCCATGTCTGAACTGGGGTGGTGTAGTGGGCAAAAGAACGATGGATTTAACCCAGATCTCTTGACTGGGGGAGAATGTATGCATTGTCAGCATTCCGTCCATCATTTGTTTGTTGTAACGCTTTTTGCCCTAAGTGGGATGGGTATTCCCAGACGTGGGACCCGTGCTCACTACGCCACTGGAGTCAAGCTATCCTGGCTGATGACGGCTGATAGCCAGAAACCGGTCCTAGGATGCTTGATTCCGGTCCAGGGAAGACATGGCTTGGCAGTTCGGGCTGGACTGTTCCCATGAGGCACAGGGTCAAGACTGATTTGCATATGGCCATGTCTGAACTGGGGTGGTGTAGTGGGCAAAAGAACGATGGATTTAACCCAGATCTCTTGACTGGGGGAGAATGTATGCATTGTCAGCATTCCGTCCATCATTTGTTTGTTGTAACGCTTTTTGCCCTAAGTGGGATGGGTATTCCCAGACGTGGGACCCGTGCTCACTACGCCACTGGAGTCAAGCTATCCTGGCTGATGACGGCTGATAGCCAGAAACCGGTCCTAGGATGCTTGATTCCGGTCCAGGGAAGACATGGCTTGGCAGTTCGGGCTGGACTGTTCCCATGAGGCACAGGGTCAAGACTGATTTGCATATGGCCATGTCTGAACTGGGGTGGTGTAGTGGGCAAAAGAACGATGGATTTAACCCAGATCTCTTGACTGGGGGAGAATGTATGCATTGTCAGCATTCCGTCCATCATTTGTTTGTTGTAACGCTTTTTGCCCTAAGTGGGATGGGTATTCCCAGACGTGGGACCCGTGCTCACTACGCCACTGGAGTCAAGCTATCCTGGCTGATGACGGCTGATAGCCAGAAACCGGTCCTAGGATGCTTGATTCCGGTCCAGGGAAGACATGGCTTGGCAGTTCGGGCTGGACTGTTCCCATGAGGCACAGGGTCAAGACTGATTTGCATATGGCCATGTCTGAACTGGGGTGGTGTAGTGGGCAAAAGAACGATGGATTTAACCCAGATCTCTTGACTGGGGGAGAATGTATGCATTGTCAGCATTCCGTCCATCATTTGTTTGTTGTAACGCTTTTTGCCCTAAGTGGGATGGGTATTCCCAGACGTGGGACCCGTGCTCACTACGCCACTGGAGTCAAGCTATCCTGGCTGATGACGGCTGATAGCCAGAAACCGGTCCTAGGATGCTTGATTCCGGTCCAGGGAAGACATGGCTTGGCAGTTCGGGCTGGACTGTTCCCATGAGGCACAGGGTCAAGACTGATTTGCATATGGCCATGTCTGAACTGGGGTGGTGTAGTGGGCAAAAGAACGATGGATTTAACCCAGATCTCTTGACTGGGGGAGAATGTATGCATTGTCAGCATTCCGTCCATCATTTGTTTGTTGTAACGCTATAAACCAAACATAGCATGAACACATGTTTTAACGTTTTAACACCACATCCAAAGGGGGACGAGCGTTCTCGGTCCTTCTGCCTCAACTCAGGAATGAGCTGCCCGTTAATCTCCGTAAAGAACCCAGTCTTCTTCCCTTTTGGAAACAACTAAAAGCTATCCTTTTTAGGTAAGCATTAGATACGGCTTAAAATCCTTTCAGTACCTGGAAACAATCCAGCCTTTGACTGCGTTTTCTTCTTCCAAAGCGCTAAGAGAGCTGTCGGTGTACATGTTCTATACAAGAACAAATTAACATAACACAACATAACACAAACTGTCCAATTTCCTAGGCAAAATGAAACCATAAATAAGCATACAACATACTAAAAAATCAAAGACTTTCTGACAGACACAGAGGTACCTAAGCAACAAGAGGAGGAGCGTAGGATTCAGTGACAAAAAAACACACAAGAGCCCTGGGACGACACCACTTGACAGTTGACCCCGGTCTCTGAATGCCCAGCAAATGTGACGATATAAGACCAAGAGTTACAGGCCTGTTTATTACAGAAAAAGAGTTCATGGAAGAATACTGTAAACACGGCTTTAGCTTGGGGTGGTACGAACTAAGCAAGCAAACGGGCAGCAAGAAAATGTGAGCCACAAACCAAAAAGGCAAAGGCAAGTGACATGCAGAATGCATTTCCAGGCCAACCTTCTGAAAGATGTCTTTCATATACCACAAAGCTGGAAGCCTTCAACATAAAAAGGAGATGGGCTAGTTGCTCAAAACCCACAGTGTATTCTGTTTGGCTTGAAAAGAGAAGATCCTGGCAACAAACTGATTGGCCAGAGTGTTGCATGTAGCAATACACAAAACAAACATGTGACAACAACCTCGTGGCTGGTAACAGTAGAACTGTGGCACACCTGAAAAGAAAATGCTCTTTGTTAGGCTTGCTTCCCCCTAAAGTTTGAGGTTAATTTAGAATTTGAAATATGACGAACAGTATAGGTGCTCTCTTAGGTGTCATCCTTCCTAATGTCATTCATTGCCAATAGCACCAATAACAAGAGTGAAATGTTATTTCCCATTGCTGTGAGGTTAAAAAGGCAGTACTCGCTCCCACTGTGTTCTGCCTCCTTGTCCCAGCCTGTGGAGACATGAGTGAGGTGAAGGAATGGCACCATCAGTGATGTCATTTGAGATGTCATCAATGATGTCATCAGTGATGTCACTGACCATGTCATGAATGATGTAATATGTGACGTCATCAGCAGTGCATTGCGGGGGCGCGAGTTATAGTTAGCTGAACTAACTATAACGCCGGAATTTCTATGGTTTTGTACGAGTGAAATGTCCAACTAACTATAACGTTCCTGAAACCTATGATTTTTTCAGTGAATTTCAAAGGTTTTTTAAATGCTAATTTCTAACTATAACGTGCCTGAAACCTATGGGTTTTTTCAGTGAATTTCAAAGGTTTTTTAAATGAAAATTTGTAAGTCTATGTTTTTTTAATTATATATATATGTATATATATATATATATACACACACACACACACACACACACACACACACATTTAAAAAAATTGTGAATAATTTTTAGTTAGGAAAACTATATTCATTCTTTTTTTTTTTTTTATATTATACAGAAGTCGCGTACCCTACACGATGGCTGCGATCATTCCGGTAGCCATTTTGAAAAGTCGCGCTGGGGTCGTGACTTCAGCGTAATTTGTAAAGTAGGGAATATCTTTAAATTAATTATAAATAAAAGTTTTCCTTTAAGTGTTTGTCTAAATTTATTAATAAAAGTATTTTTAAAGTATTATTTTCAATATAATTTTTACTAAAAATGATCCGATTATTATTGGATTCGGAGGTTAGGAGGGATGGCCATTTTGCTCGATCTGTTTAGCGAGATTTTTTGGTCTAGTCAGGTGGACACCGTCCTCCGGGTGAGGTACGGCTTGAAGATTCTATTCAAAAGGTGAGGAATCAACAGGTAGAAGTATCCATCAGAAGAGCAAGTTACTTACCTTCGGTAACGCTTTTTCTGGTGAATACAGTATCTGCCTGTGGATTCCTCACTGTCCCACCAGCCTCCCCGTAGTCCACCTGTTTCTACCAAAAAGATGCTTTTACAGTTTGGCATGAATGTTTTTACTATGTCTTAATAATGCTTATGTTTTAATAGTGAGAAATGCTTGATCTGGTGCTATTTCTTTATGCCTGTACTGGTTATGCATATGCGTGTGTGTGTGTGTGTATATATATATATATATATATATCCAAAACGAGGCACCAGACTTGGAGGCCACACACGTTGTGAAATGCTTTATTCCTGCAGGCAGCCCTGCTTCGAATCAGCAGACATACAGAGATTTCTTTGCCAGAGTAAAGTCCTTACGCGTTTCGGGCATCCTCGCCCTTGGTCACAGGTGATCTGGCTCATGTGGGACTCGTAGCATACCATAACTCAAGTCGCAGGGTTATAGTCTCGCCCGCTGGGCGTGTCTGCGCAATGCATCCTGGGACTTCGAGTTTTATCACACAGTAAGTTTTTCAACAGTAACAGTTGCTGGTAGCACATGAAAATAATATTCCACAGTGGGTTTCTGTAATGTTGCAGGTATGGCAGGACTGTTCTCACCCTATTGCGGGAACCACAACGCTCCTTATTGCGTCGTTTCGTAACGTCGCTGGACACCAGTTCTTTCGTGCGGGGGCCTTCCGCGACCCTGGGTCGGCCGCAATTAAATCCAAAACGAGGCACCAGACTTGGAGGCCACACACGTTGTGAAATGCTTTATTCCTGCAGGCAGCCCTGCTTCGAATCAGCAGACATACAGAGATTTCTTTGCCAGAGTAAAGTCCTTACGCGTTTCGGGCATCCTCGCCCTTGGTCACAGGTGATCTGGCTCATGTGGGACTCGTAGCATACCATAACTCAAGTCGCAGGGTTATAGTCTCGCCCGCTGGGCGTGTCTGCGCAATGCATCCTGGGACTTCGAGTTTTATCACACAGTAAGTTTTTCAACAGTAACAGTTGCTGGTAGCACATGAAAATAATATTCCACAGTGGGTTTCTGTAATGTTGCAGGTATGGCAGGACTGTTCTCACCCTATTGCGGGAACCACAACGCTCCTTATTGCGTCGTTTCGTAACGTCGCTGGACACCAGTTCTTTCGTGCGGGGGCCTTCCGCGACCCTGGGTCGGCCGCAATTAAATCCAAAACGAGGCACCAGACTTGGAGGCCACACACGTTGTGAAATGCTTTATTCCTGCAGGCAGCCCTGCTTCGAATCAGCAGACATACAGAGATTTCTTTGCCAGAGTAAAGTCCTTACGCGTTTCGGGCATCCTCGCCCTTGGTCACAGGTGATCTGGCTCATGTGGGACTCGTAGCATACCATAACTCAAGTCGCAGGGTTATAGTCTCGCCCGCTGGGCGTGTCTGCGCAATGCATCCTGGGACTTCGAGTTTTATCACACAGTAAGTTTTTCAACAGTAACAGTTGCTGGTAGCACATGAAAATAATATTCCACAGTGGGTTTCTGTAATGTTGCAGGTATGGCAGGACTGTTCTCACCCTATTGCGGGAACCACAACGCTCCTTATTGCGTCGTTTCGTAACGTCGCTGGACACCACTTCTTTCGTGCGGGGGCCTTCCGCGACCCTGGGTCGGCCGCAATTAAATCCAAAACGAGGCACCAGACTTGGAGGCCACACACGTTGTGAAATGCTTTATTCCTGCAGGCAGCCCTGCTTCGAATCAGCAGACATACAGAGATTTCTTTGCCAGAGTAAAGTCCTTACGCGTTTCGGGCATCCTCGCCCTTGGTCACAGGTGATCTGGCTCATGTGAGACTTACTGTGTGATAAAACTCGAAGTCCCAGGATGCATTGCGCAGACACGCCCAGCGGGCGAGACTATAAACCTGCGACTTGAGTTATGGTATGCTACGAGTCTCACATGAGCCAGATCACCTGTGACCAAGGGCGAGGATGCCCGAAACGCGTAAGGACTTTACTCTGGCAAAGAAATCTCTGTATGTCTGCTGATTCGAAGCAGGGCTGCCTGCAGGAATAAAGCATTTCACAACGTGTGTGGCCTCTAAGTCTGGTGCCTCGTTTTGGATATATATATATATATATATATATATATATATATATATATATATATATATATATTTAGTGTACTATGTATACATGTGAAAATGTGTCGGTCCACCTGTTTACCTCGGTGGCACGGAAAAAATGGGTGGAACAGACGTCAGCAAGAGCGACGAGGTCCTCTTATGGCTCCTATGACGTCATACGGTGTAGCGAGCGGAGCCGTGCTATTATGACGTCGTCGTCGACGTGGGAGAGCTAGGAAAGAATTTCCGCGGAATGCTGGCGCAGGGGATATTCACCTAAGTGTTCAGGCTAGTCCTTTGGGAGCAACTGTTTATGTTGCCTCTCCAGAAACCGAAACCAGTGATCCGAGGGCAGAGGCCCTGCAGATGGCACACAAGGTGGGGAGCCCAATTGTGTGCACCGGCGGGGCTGTGAAGTGACAAGCACCACTACCCACAGAAAAGGTAACGAGGGCACTGAATAACACAGGATCTTCTCTTTGTATCTGGCAGGAACAACAAGGTTAAAATGCCGTAGTTGCAAAATGCAGAATTAGTGCTACAACGGTCTTCAAGAGGACGTGCGATGGATGCCGCTTCTGCCTTCCGTACACTGGAGGCGGCACATGGGTCACGCGGTACGGTCATACTGCGGTGGGACGCAAACTCGTTGACCTCTCATGGCACTGCTCCACACTTCGGGGACAATGCTCTCCATTAGCTGTGTTTTCTGATGACGTGTCGCGCCGGCCCCGTCCAACAGCAGAACCCCTTTAGATCCAAACAGTCTCTTCCACTCTCTCACCGAAAGTGAAACCAGGCCACGTGGATCTTTCACAATACAACAGCCGGGAATGCACTTTTCGGTAAAAAAAAAAACAGATTCCTTCCTCCTAATTTATCAAATAAACGACTCACTAAAGAACAGGGGCCAGCTTTGATCGGTAAACAGCCGCTACAACGACTTTTTTACTTCGCGATAACATTACAACGCATGCATTACCACGCATGCGTTGTACATCGTGAAGTCATTACTACGCATTTTTTTAGGAACGCATGGTCATTTACCACGCATGCCTTTACAACAAATTTTGTTATAAAGGTATGTATGGTAAATGACCATGAGTTCTAAAAACAATGTAGAGGCTGTTCCGTTTCCTCACAACGACGTGCACCGCCCCTCAGAGAAGACATGAAGCAGAAACCACGAGGAGAGAGGAACCACGAGGAGTGAGAGGTAAGGGGGATTGGGCATCGGGTGGTGGTTACTTTTCTAGGGTTTAGGGTAGTGCAGTGGTGTTTTTGTAGTGTAGGGGATCGTGCTGAGGGTAGTGTTTTAGGGTTTAGGGTAGTGCAGTGGTGTTTGTGTAGTGTAGGGGGTCGTGCTGGGGGTAGTGTTTTAGGGTAGTGCAGTGGTGTTTCTGTAGTGTTGAGGGTCGTGCTGGGGGTAGTGTTTTAGGGTTTAGGGCAGTGCAGTGGTGTTTGTGTAGGGGGTCGTGCTGGGGGTAGTGTTTTAGGGTTTAGGGCAGTGCAGTGGTGTTTGGGTAGTCTAGGGGGTCGTGCTGGGGGTAGTGTTTTAGGGTTTAGGGTAGTGCAGTGGTGTTTGGGTAGTGTAGGGGGTCGTGCTGAGGGTAGATTTAGGGTGTAGGGTAGTGCAGTGGTGTTTGGGTAGTGTAGGAGGTCGTGCTGGGGGTTGATTTAGGGTTTAGGGTAGTGCAGTGGTGTTTGGGTAGTGTAGGGGTCGTGCTGGGGTAGTGTTTTAGGGTAGTGCAGTGGTGTTTGGGTAGTGTAGGGGGTCGTGCTGGGTGGTAGTGTTTTAGGGTTTAGGGTAGTGCAGTGGTGTTCGGGGAGTGTAGGGGGTCGTGCTGGGGTTGGTGTTTTAGGGTTTAGGGCAGTGCAGTGGTGTCCGGGCAATGTAGGGGGACGCGCTGGGGGTGATGTTTTAGGGTTTAAGCCGTGCAGTGGTGTTCGGGCGGTGTAGGGGGTCACGCTGGGGTGGTGTTTTAGGGTTTAGGGCAGTGCAGTGCAGTGGTGTTGGGGCAGTGTAAGGGGTCTTGGTGGGGGTGGTGTTTCAGGGTTTAGGGCAGTGCAGTGGTGTTCGGGCAGTGTAGGGGTCGTGCTGGGAGGTGGTGTTTCAGGGTTTAGGGTAAAGCAGTGGTGTTCGGGTAGTGTAGGGTGTCGTGCTGGGGGTAGATTTAGGGTTTAGGGTAGTGCAGTGGTGTTTGGGTCGTGCTGGGGGTAGTGTTTTAGGGTTTACGGTAGTGCAGTGGTGTTTGGGTAGTGTAGGGGGTCGTGTTTTAGGGTAGTGGAGTGGTGTGTGAGTAGTGTAGGGGTACTGCTGGGGGTAGTGTTTTAGGGTTTAGGGTAGTGCAGTGGTGTTTGGGTAGTGTAGGGGGTACTGCTGGGGGTAGTGTTTTAGGGCTTAGGGTAGTGCAGTGGTGTTTGGGTAGTGTAGGGGGTACTGCTGGGAGTAGTGTTTTAGGGTAGTGCAGTGGTGTTTGGGTAGTGTAGGGGGTCGTGCTGGGGGTAGTGTTTTAGGGTTTAGGGTAGTGCAGCGGTGTTTGTGTAGTGTAGGGGGTGGTGTTTTAGGGTTTAGGGCAGTGCAGTGGTGTTCGGGCAGTGTAGGGGGTCGTGCTGGGGTGGTGTTTTAGGGTTTAGGGTAGTGCAGTGGTGTTCGGGCAGTGTTGGGGGTTCGTGCAGGGGGTGGTGTTTCAGGGTTTAGGGCAGTGCAGTGGTGTTCGGGCAGTGTAGGGGTCGTGCTGAGGGGTGGTGTTTCAGGGTTTAGGGTAGTGCAGTGGGGTTTGGGTAGTGTAGGGGGTCGTGCTGGGGGTAGATTTAGGGTTTAGGGTAGTGCAGTGGTGTTTGGGTAGTGTAGGGAGTCGTGCTGGGGGAGTGTTTTAGGGTAGTGCAGTGGTGTTTGGGTAGTGTAGGGGTACTGCTGGGGGTAATGTTTTAGGGTTTAGGGTAGTGCAGTGGTGTTTGGGTAGTGTAGGGGTACTGCTGGGAGTAGTGTTTAAGGGTAGTGCAGTGGTGTTTGGGTAGTGTAGGGGTCGTGCTGGGGGTAGTGTTTTAGGGTAATGCAGTGGTGTTTGTGTAGTGTAGGGGTAGTGTTTTAGGGTTTAGGGTAGTGCAGTGGTGTTTGTGTAGTGTAGGGGGTCGTGCTGGGGGTAGTGTTTTAGGGTTTAGGGTAGTGCAGCGGTGTTTGTGTAGTGTAGGGGGTGGTGTTTTAGGGTTTAGTGCAGTGGTGTTCGGGCAGTGTAGGGGGTCGTGCTGGGGGTGGTGTTTTAGGGTTTAGTGCAGTGCAGTGGTGTTCAGGCAGTATAGGGGGTCGTGCTGGGGCTGGTGTTTCAGGGTTTAGTGCAGTGGTGTTCGGGCAGTGTAGGGGGTCGTGCTGGGGCTGGTGTTTCAGGGTTTAGGGCAGTGCAGTGGTGTTGAGGCAGTGTAGGGGGTCGTGCTGGGGCTGGTGTTTCAGGGTTTAGGGCAGTGCAGTGGTGTTCGGGCAGTGTAGGGGATCGTGCTGGGGGTGGTGTTTCAGGGTTTAGGGCAGTGCAGTGGTGTTCGGGCAGTGTAGGGGTCGTGCTGGGGGGTGGTGTTTCAGGGTTTAGGGTAGTGCAGTGGTGTTCGGGTAGTGTAGGGGGTCGTGCTGGGGTAGTGTTTTAGGGTTTAGGGCAGTGCAGTGGTGTTTGAGTAGAGAGCAGCACATGCGCTGCGTCGCTAGGCGAGACCTAAAAAGCATTGCACAAAGATGGCTGCCAACACTTCCTGGATTTAAGTGTTGGCAGCAAATTAGAGCCAAGCTTGTGCAGTTAGGTCCCGCCCAGATATATAAAGATTTTTTTCCTTTAATATCTCAAAAACTACTGAACGGATTTACACCATTTAAGAAAAAGGTCTGTTTCTGAACCAAGGGCTACCTTTTTGCCAAATTTGCTGTAATTCCATTCAGCAGTTCGGGCTGTAGTCGTGTCTAAAGTTTCCTATGGGAAATAAAACGGAGAAAACACGTTTTGGGACCCCCCCTTTTTTCTCAGCCCCCACTATGCGAATCACCCCAAAACTTTCAGGGTAGCAGGTGACCGGAGCGGTCCACAAGTTTTGAAAATTATGCGAAGATTCGTCAACCGGCGCCAAAGTTATTGGGAAAAGAAAAAACACTTTTCCTATGGAAACTAGGTCCCAACTATAACTATCTACTGGCGACCGCATATATATATATATATATATATACACATATATACACACACTTTATAGCAGTACATTTTCTTATTACACCACTGTTTTGATTGTCAAAAAGCACCTAGAATAAGAAACTCCCTGCAAGAGAATAGAGATGTCACAATGAATATCCTAATCTTCAGCAGCAGGAAAAGTGCGGGCAGTCAGATGATGGTGTCTGGCCACACAAACAAACATGCAAATTGTGCCAGAGGAAGGAAGCAAAAAAACAGTGGACTTTAGCGCAGAGACTGTCTAGGGGCGACACACCATCTGCTGCTGTAAAGGAAAATAATGAGCTTCTCACTGGGTGGAGTGTCCTATTACTGCACGGACATAAGCAGATGACGCTCCAGCACGTCAAGTTCAGAGGAAGCTGGTACAATCAATTTGAAAACGCAGCAGTGATTTAAAGCTCTAAGGAAATTAGAAAGGCGAATATAATAACATTTTTGCAACAGTTGCTAGACGTTCTACAAATTTCCCGTGAAGGTTTTTGGGGATGCGTTAAATGGATACATTTTTATTGGAGCCTTTTTACTACCTATTTTTTCAGGTTTGAAACAACATTATGCTCACAGCTGTGTCAATGTATCTGCACGAAAACAACTGATCCAAGTGGACCAGTATCATGTGTGACAACTTTAGGCATACCTGCTTACATCTTGCATTATCAGCCATGTAATTATAATTTTGATGTTAAACATTGGGCCTTAAATATCTCCGAATGAGATAGGTTCTCAGATGTAAAACTAGGAGGGGCAGACACCTGGCACTATGCACTCAATCTATTGGCAATGCCACGAATAACTACTGGAGACAACAACAGACAACATTTGGAAGTACACTACAACCCCTCCAGATCTAAATGTCCAGAATCACCTGAAGCTTATCCACACCTAAACAGTTAGTGATATTGACTATGAATATTAAAAAACTAACCTGACTGACTTAAAATCAACCGGTCACCCCAACCCTCAAGGAACACATCACCAAGAAAAGAAAGACGGTCTCGGAGTAGCTCTCTCTTCTAAAGAAACGGTTTCCAACTTAATACAGATAAAACGTACATTATGGTGGTTGGCAAACAGCCCTCCATCTGGTCGCACATCTGGTGGCCATCAGAACTAGGCCTGCCCCCGGTCACCAAACCTAAGATTAAAAACGTAGGGGTATGGTTTGATAATAACCTATCTTTCACAGAACATATATCCGGTTTGGCAGGCAAGTGCTTTGGCCTACTGAGAACTCTAAGAACATTTTTAGATTTGCTACCTCTGACAGCAAAAAATACCATCATCCAGGCAATGATTATCTCTCGCTCGCAAAGTTCTCTAGGGGTCACCAAAAATAGCATGAGAATACCGCAGAGTTCAGAACGCTGCAGCCCGGCTAATACTCAATATCCCAAGGCGAGCTTGGTTGGGAACGACCCCTGTGTAATTACATTGTTACCGGCGAATAGAGTGACTTTCAAGGCTTTCTTCTTTTGTCACAGAATCCTAAACGAGAAAGGGCCTAGCTATCGAATACCGCTACTTAAGCCTTATAGACCAATTAGGAGCCTTAGATCGGCAGGCTCTGCGAGACTGACTGTTCCCAGAGTGCATAGGGTACAGCTGGGAGGTAGATACTTCGGCTTTCTAGCAACTAGGGCCTGGAACCAACTGCCACTGGATCTTAGGATGCAGCCCTCAGAAGTGCTGTTCCGTAGGAAACATAAAATATGGTTTTTCAGGTAATCTCAGGCAGACTGTTCCTAAATATGCTCTTTTGGTACAGGGGAGTTTTCAGACCTAGAGGAAGAATTGGTAGAGTGGGGACACTCTGTTGGAGTAACCAGGTGCTCTATAAATCATAAATCTAATGTAATCTCAACCATTCCATCCTGAAAGCCACTTCAGAACTACCATTCAAAACTGTATTGTCTTGATTCTGGATGGTGACAATGTCCTACTTGACAGCATTCTATCCTTCACAATAGCCCCCTAAATACATTCTACACCCTGCAGCAGGTCTCACCAAATTCCAGCCACCCTGATGGTACTCTACTGGCTCTCTTTGTCACCACACAGCATCTTCAAAATCAGTTGCATTAGCTACAACAAAATCACTACAATAATGCTTACTATGTGGCTGATAAGCTCATTGTAGTGTGACTTGCGTTACAATCATCACCAAATTCTGAGACACGCTCTTGGAATGTGGTGACAAAGTGAAAGGCAGTTAGAGAAACTGTCATTGGTTTGGAGTTTACACGTGTTATGGAAACGGCTGCGGTTTTCTAACATGCTAATAAAAATGTATTTCGACATCCTGTAGTCTCTGTCTTTATGGAATGGCAATGAGGAAATGAAGCAGTAACCCTTGCTAAATGACTTACCTGATTATGGTGAAGTGGAGACTTTCACAGGCAAGTCGGGATAAAAGGCAAACAAGCATGAAGAACTTATCACAAACCTGCGTGGTAGAGACAGCCTGCACTCAGAAGGGTTGGTCGAAGTCGCAGGAGGTGTTGCCATGGCACAGGAGGTGCCGCTGTAACTTCGCAAGCAAGTGGAGGCCACAATCACATCAGCTCCAGGCAAGTTAAGTGATCTCTCTGCGTGAGTTGTACATCATAGGGAGAGCGGCCATCTTGGATTGGCCATTTATCCCTACACAACGTGAATGTCGCAGAAGGAGCAGACATCTCAGATTGGCCATTTACTATAGTCTACAAAGAAGTGTCATTAGATATAGCGCATTCTTGTGCGGCAGACCAGACGTGACTTCTGCTATATTTTTGGGGGCATTATTCAATTACCTACTAGTATTCCTTATGTGTCAACATCTGTGTCAGTGTTTGACATCAACATGACTTTTCCTTGGCCTGTTACAACTTTGTTCGTTGGTGACAGGCACACCATTGGCTCAACAGGTTAATAAGGTACTGAGTTATTTGCTCCCAATTGAACTTTGCTAATTCATGGCTTGGTGCAACTTAGTGCTTCATTGACAGGCACACCATTGGGCCATATCAGCCTAGAAGTGAGCACTGTAAGTACTACGCAAAGCTAATAGAGCACAAAACTTCAGCTGCTTTACCTGTTTTAAACCCACCGCAAACTACTACCACTGATACCACGTTAAAGCATTCACAGGTAGAGAAAGCACTGAACATTAGTAAGTGTATTGTGTACTAAATAAAATTTTACTCCCAAATCACAGTTTAGTTTCTAGTTGCAGTATTGTTATGTTTCATATAGGTTCCCTAATATAGGCCCGGGTAACATCGTACCCTTTCACCTACATTACCTCCCCTACACTACACTGTAACGAGCCCTTTAGGATTAAACCTTTACCTTGGTCTAGTCCTGGGTGCAGAAGGAGGGTTTCTCCTAAACAATAGAGTCCTATAACTCCATCAATAGACTCACACAGTATGAATGAATATTCATAACGGTTCTTAGAAACTAGGCTTGGGCTTCCTCCCCATATCTACGTACACGGTTCATCCCATACGTCATCCCCAAATCCAACAATGGCTAATACAAGCAACAAGGGACAATGGAGCCCTAGATACTTTCTTTATAAATATAGCACCTCTTGCTAGTGTTAGTTAGAGGAAACCAAGACTTCCAGGGCAACACACTGACCAGAGTCTCTGAGACTTCTGCATGCAGACGCTCGAACTGACAGTGGTCTGAACATCCCTTGCGGGGCGTCCAACTTGAGACCAAGAAGGGCTTCTACAGTCTCACACATCAGGTAATGGGGCTCGACTAAATCCAAGAGGGATTCTTGGCTTTACACCTACCCACATGCTAGGTATACTTAGGTACATCTAGATAGGCATCGTATGAGTACACGCACTTTTATCATTCATTTCATATTCATGTATTTATTCATGCTTATTGCTAGATGGTAGAACTGTACTATCTTGTTATATTCACTGTACTGCTAATCACATATCTCTGCTACTGTCTAATGGTTGTTGCAGCTCATATATTTTACATGAGAATAACAACAATTCAATAAACCCTTATTGAAACACCCAGACTGTTTGTTCTGTGTATCTCGGAGATAAACTAAATGAGCACGAGTGACTGAGCGAAAAGTAGTACATCGTTTCCACGATCCTGAGGGATCAAGGTTGTCATGTTCTAAAGGTTGCCAGAAACTATTCTATCCCAGATATGAAGAGACACTAGTGGCACTGTGAGCTAGCTAAATACAAACAGGTTAACATTTCTTGGCGGGGTGTGTACAGAACCAGTCTGCCACCAATCCCACAGATTATGTTATCCAAACACGCAGGTCCTGCATGGGTACTATAGAACTACACAACAGTATTTGATATTGACTGTTTATTTTCTGCTGGTGAGTAACTGTGCTAACGTGTGCCCATATATTTATACGCACACTACCTCAAGCGTTTAACAGCATCAGGAGAACCTACTATGAAATAGCCTCAGTGGAAATCATATTTTCTCAATTACATATCCACCATCAAAAAAGATGTGGGTGAAGAACTACCAGCAAGAAGAAAGAAAAAAATACTATCACATACGTTGGGGCTAGAAGGTCTAAGGATATATGAACAGATGGAGAAGAAAATAAGAGCAGCAAGAAAGACAGATGTGTTTTCTCATGCTATTGTAGATTTGGACAACTATTTCTCACCATCAGTTTGCATTTCTATTGATTGTTTCAATTTTTTTCAACGCAAGCAGGATGTTCAGAAGACAATTTAGGATTATGTATCTGATCTTGAGGAACTAGCTGTGTCATGCACGTTTGGCAGTCTACATGATGATCTCATAAAAGATCAAATTGTAATGCACAAGAATGGCTCCAATGTTCAAGAAAGTCTTTCGGGAAAATGCAGACACTACCCTGAAAGAAATCACTACAATAGCAAAGAAAGTAGAACTATCTAAACATTGTGCTAAAACCGCTCTGGGGAATTTAGAAAAGAAAGACAGTATTTGCAAAGTAGCAGTGCAAAATAAGAGTAGTATTACGAGCAGAAGTGAAGCTATAGAATAAGTCTTAGAGAAGCTATCAACCAAAATCTCAGACTTTTACTAAAAGGAAATGGATGCTATAGATTTGGAAACAAAGAACATTTAGCCAATGATCAACGTTGCCCAGCGTTGAAGCAAAAGTTTACCTGTTGTGGTATAATGAGACTTTTCGCTAAAGTATATTGAAGGAAAATACCTAACCCTAGTGTTAAATTTATTGCAAATGATTCAAGTTCTTCTTCTGACAAAGATGCAGAGAGTGAGAAGCAGTGTGTGTTCAGTTTGGAAACAAGAGTCCTTGGTTTGTACATGAATAAAAGATCCAAACCCATATGTTCCATCTCGCTAGGTGGTGTGTTAATTGATATTATAGCTGATGAGGGCTCACGTTTCACAATTATAAACCGGTCTATGTGGGTAGAAATGTTTGTTGACACCCTAGGTGATGAACTGCTTCCAACTGATGTACAACCTGAAAGCTTTACAAGTTAACCCATGCCTATAGTAGGTTATCAGATTGTCAAACTTGAATTCAGGGGCAAAGAAGCTGCAAGTAAACTATGTTTCTGAAAAAAGGCAGTTGGTTTTAGGATGGGGGTAGATCAGAGGAATTTGGGTATCATGTTGAATTCAAACCGCCGGATCAAGTTTTGTTACTTATTGAAGTTTTTTTCCTCAATGAATTGTAGTGAATTTCTGAATGTTTTCTCAGGCAGAGTAGGAGAGCTGCGTGGGTTTCAAAATAAGACTGAAATGACGGAAACTCGTATGCCAGTAACAGAAAGTAAGAAACATACCATTATTCATTAAAAATGAAGTCAAGGATGAACTGGGCAAGTTAACTAAAGAAGGTAACCTTAAAAATATTAAAGTGAGTGAATGGTAAGCTTCCTTGGTCGTCGCCAGAAATGCCAATGGCAAAATAAGACTATGCATTGATTTCCGTGATCTTAATCAGAATGAAACATTTCCTAGCTACCGTAATGGAAAGTTTCAATTCTATTAAGGACTCGGAGGCGAGGATTATGCTATTCTTTCTTCACTTTATTGAATAGCAGCCATTTAAAGTCTACAGTAAAAAACTACTATTCCCATGGAACATTGGGAATAACCACAAAGTTTAAACAATAGAGTGTCCATGGATAGAGTGTCCAATCCTAAGCGCAGAGATACCCCTTCGGGGCTCAATTCTAGCGCTAGATAAACAAATAAATAAATACATAAATCCATCTCCACCAATCATGGGGCTCCAGTCTCTAAATAGTCCTCTGTCAGTATCCATTCTCCCTCTTTCGTCGCTTGTGATCAGCCAGCATGGACGCTTCAAAAATCCTGCTTGTTGGAATCTCATGCTGAAAGCAAATAACATAGTTTAGGTGACAGCCATCGCTAAGGGTTAGCCCTGTAGGGGGAAAAATCCACAGAAAACACCTTCAAGTGAAATCGTGCACATTCGGTGTGAACATAAGGGAAGGAAAGAAACAAGTTGTACCCTGGGTGGGATAATCCTCGCCTCCGAGTCCTTAATAGAATTGAAACTTTCCGTTACAATAGCTAGGAAATTTTTTATTCTATGTCAGGACCGGAGGCAAAGATCATGCCCATTTAAAGCTTACTCACCACTAAGTGAGCCATTTCGATTACCGGTTTGAAGTAAAACCGTTTAGAGGTAGAGTCTGAAGACCAGTCTACTGCATTCAGAATGTCTTCCAGACGAGCTCCCAGGGTAAAGGCTTTAGAGGCCATTGGAACTCTGGTAGAATGTGCTCCGAAGGCACGTAAGTCTATTCCAGCTTCCTGCGTCACCCATCTCACCCAATGGGCGATAGTGGGGGACGAGACAGCTTTATGAGGTTTCTTGATAGCAATGAGCAGTTGACGCTCCCCTGGAGAGCGGAATTCCTCCAACATCTCCTCTTAGGCTTTGAGGCAAGAGACCACACACAGCTTTGGGGAATCTTGAAAAGCAGGATATGAAATGGACTTCGTCCCACACTCAGTGCGCCTACGGATTGTAAAAGTAACCCCCATAGGTGAGAAGATCCTATCGGAAACGTCCAGGGCCCTGACGTCCGAACCCCGTCTGCAAGAGATCAGGCAAAGGAGCATGGCCAGCTTCGTAAAGAGTTCCGTCCTAGAAAGGAACCTATTCGGTTGCCAGGATAGGAACAGATTCAAGACCTGGTTAACATCTCAGAGGGCCGAATACCCGGGCTCCGGAGGTAAAGAGAGGCGAATGCCTCTAAGGAGGCCACAGACCATTGGGTGTTTCCCCCACCGGGGACCCGCCCACCATGGTGGGGCCCGCTGAAATAGCAGAACGGAAGGTATTAATGCTTCTATAAGCCAGGCCTTCCTCCGCTAAGGCGGCCAGAAAATTCAGGATAGGTGTCACAACTGGTGCCACGGGATTTAGACCCCGTCGCACACACCAACGATACCACCTTCTCTAGGTAGAGCGGTAGCGCTTCACGGTACTGTCAGCCCAGGCCTTGGACATGAATTTCTCAGCCGCTCCCGGCCTGGGACCACCCATCGTCCCCTGTAATCCGCCACACCATCAGGGCTAGGGAGGCTTGCACGATGAGAAGGTGGGGATCCTTGTTTGGACTGGGAAGGAGAGCTGGAAAGCGGGGAGAAGGATTGGAGAATCCCAAGAAAGTTCCAGAAAAACTGGAAACCAAACTTGCGACCTCCAAATCGGGGTGATTATTACCACACTCACTCCCTGGCATCGAACTTGGGCCGAAGCTCTCGTTATCATAGTGAATGGGGGAAAGGCATAACCGGATTCCTCTCGCCAGTCCTGGAGAAACGCATCCGTTTTCTCTGCCAGGGGATCGGGCCTCCAGCTGAAGAACCGGGGAAGCTGGTGGTCCAAGCGGGAAGGAAAGAGGTCCACTGAAAAGGGACCCCATACGAGTTGGAGATCCGCGAACACTCCCACGTGCAACTTCCAGAGACTCACGTCGTGAAAATGGCGTGATTGGAAGTCCGTCACTTGATTCTCCTGCCCGGGGTGGTATTCCGCTGTGACGGAGATTTGATGGTCCAGGCAGTATTGCCAGTTCGCCGCTAGGTCTGAGAGGGCTTTCGACCTTGTGCCCCCGAGATCGTTGATATACCGGACCGCCGAAATGTTGTCCATCTTGAGAAGGACACAGGACCAGATAGAGTCCTTGGCCCAGCACCGGATCGCGAACGAGCCCGCTAAGAGCGCCAGACAGTTTATATGTAATCATAGTTCTAGTGGCGACCACACGCCTCCTGTGGTGAACTCTCCACATCTCGTGCCCCAGCCTGATCTGCTGGCGTCTGACTCTATAACGATATCTGGTGCGGAACCGAAAATTGCTCTCCTGTTTCAAGCTCCCATATTGGTGAGCCACCACTGGAGCTCTTTCCAGGCCTCCACAGAGAGGGTCACTTTCTGCGAGTAGGAGAGGCCTCTGCGCAGGTGCGTGGCTTTGAGGCGCTGGAGGGCTCAGTAGTGCAACGGCCTTGGAAAATAGGTGGCGACTATGTGGGCCAGCTGTCTGAGGGAGATCCGCGTTTGGGTGAGAGCTCTCAATCTCGTGGCGGATCTTTGTCATCTTCTGGGATGGGAAGCTGAGAGAAGACTCTACGGAGTCTATCAAGAAACCCAGAAAAACGACCTTCTGGGAGGGAACCAGGGTGGATTTGGTCTCGTTGACTACAAACCCCAAACTCTGAAGAAGGTCGACCGCGGTTTGATGTTGGCGAGAGAGCGCCCTGGGGCATAGAACCATCAGCAGGATGTCATCCAGGTACACGATGAGCCTCATTCCCGACGCCTGCAGGCGTTCTACTACCGGCCGGAGGACCTTGGTGAAGCACCAAGGCGCTGAGGAGAGGCCGAACAGAAGAGTGGTGAATTCGTACGTTCTGTTCCTCCAGAGAAATTGTAGGAACCTCCGGTGCGGAGAGAAAATAGGAATCGTGAGGTAAGCGACCTTGAGGCCTAGGCGCGCCATCCAGTCGTGAGGTCTGAGGATATCTCTAAGGAGGTGGATCTCCTCCATCTTGAAGTGGTGATAGACCAGCCACTCATTTAACACGCGGAGGTTGATAACCGGCAGCTGACCCCCATCAGTCTTGTCCACCAGGAAGAGCTTGCTGATAAAACCTCTGAGGTGGGGCAGAGTTTCTGCGATCGCTCCTTTGTCCAGGAGAGACTGGACCTCCTGTTTGACTAAGGTGGCGTCTGCCAACGAGAAGTAGAGAGGCCAAGGAGGAACGGGTTGTGAGGGTTCCCCGTGGAATTCTATGCGGAATCCCTGAACAGTTCGCAGGACTCAGGAGTCCCCTGTGATGGATGTCCAAGCCTGGAAAAAATGCGCCAGACGACCCCCTACCTTTAGAAGGGAAGAAGGGAGAACACTCATCAGACGAGTTGGAGGCGCCACCGCCTCTGCCACCTCTGTGCTTGCCCGTCTTCCCCTGGTTGGGTAGAAGTTACCAAATCTGGCCTGATCTTGATACTGGCCTTGGTTGGAGCCTTGTCCCCTGTGTTGGTTAGGGCAGCCGGACAAGCGGCCCCTTTCTCGTCCGGCCCCTCTGAAAACCAGAGGGTGAAACACCTTCTTAATCGAGGACTGAGTCTTGTCCAGGGACATGAAGGTGTTAACGAACCTCCCCAGTTCCCTGACAAAGGGCTCCCCGAAGAGGCTGCCCTGCGCGTTCGGGCCCGCCTCTGAATCTACCAGGTCCCCAAGCTTGGGGTCTACTTTAATGAGTAGGGACCTGCGCCGCTCCGTAGACATAGCGCAGTTGGCGTTGCCTAAGAAGACCAGTGCGCGCTGTGCCCAGGAGGATAGGTGTTCAGGAGAGATAAGGGATCCCGATGACTTCGCCTCCTCCGCCATATCAAGGATCTTCGTGAGCGGCCCTAAAGTGTCCAAGAGCTTGTCTTGGCAAGTGCGCCAAGACCTGTTGATCCCCTTTTTTGGATCCTTGACAAACTTGTGTAAGAATGTGGCCAGACGGGGATCAATGTCAGGCCACCAGTCATCCTGAATTGTGTGGGGCGGGAGGGGCGTCAGGGGCCAGCGTCATCATCGGCATCACCGTGATCGTCATTGGGGGGGCACTGGCGGGGAAGTACTGCCAAGAAACGCTTGCTTGAGGCGATCAAACGCATCGCTGTCCACCCCAGCGTCACAGGCGTGCTTGGCAGGTGGTGGCTCTTGGTCAGTGTGGGGTTCACTAGGAGGAGAAGTGGCTGGCAAGGTAGGGTTGGCCTTAGCCAGTTTCTCACACGCTTGCGCAATTTGGTGGGACAGGCGACTCTCGAGGGGGGCCATGGCTTCAGCGACCACCCGGTGAATGGATGCATCAATTGCATCATAGAAGTCGTCTTCCCACTGTAGCGCCGAGAGGGGGTCCTCCTCCCCCTGATCATCTTGGTAGGAATCCATAACGCTGGGGAGAATATCACCCTACGTCAGGTAAGTCGTGTAGCATGGGAAACGTCAAACTATGTGTGGCTGGGTGTCAGCCTCTACTTTGGGCAGGTAAGGCTCGCGATCAGATGGGCTGGAAGCCCGGGACCCTGCAGCCCTGGTGCGAATATTTAAAGGGCGGCCTGAGGAAGGTCCCTGCAGGTCAAGTAGAACCTGCACTTCTGACACCAAACGAAGCGCACAAAGGCCTAAAATGCAGACCCCTGCGGCGTATAACTCATAAAACTCTGCCTAATGGCAGTAATGACAGGCCCGTTGGAACGAGTGGAAGCAGGGGCGTAATGTGCTGAAGAAATCTGCCTAAGGGCAGTAATTACAGACCCAGGTGAAGCTGGCGTAACAGGAAGGCGGACAAGGCTCCCCGCGGCACTGCGGCTCTGAAGCTGGAATGCGCTGAAATCAGAGCTCGAGCGCTGCGGGCACACACTGGCGCCCTCTGGCGACCATAGGAGCGCACCGCCGAGCCCAGCACGGAGGTACGTGGCCGTGAGGGAGCTCAGGCGCTCCCACAGCCGTGGTCGGGTTTACCCAAGTATCGGATTTCCAGCACAAAAAAGCATGTGAAGAGAAAAAACTGTGAAATAAGCAAAAACGGGACAGATTCGCACCGGCGTTAGGGCCGCTCGATTTGTGCTTCCGCGCATGGTGCCACAGAAATCTTTCAAGCCTGCGCTATCAGCAACGCATAAGGCAAACAAAGCAATTAGCT
Source organism: Triturus cristatus (assembly GCF_964204655.1). NCBI lineage: Eukaryota > Metazoa > Chordata > Amphibia > Caudata > Salamandridae > Triturus > Triturus cristatus. The sequence continues at coordinate 995,991,770 of NC_140580.1, forward strand.
CACATTAGCATACAAATGAAACAGCAATCGCCACAAGGGCACACAAAACGTGTTATTAGATGCTAAAGGACCTTCTAGAAAAGTAAACACAGAGGGGTAAAGAAAAACCACTCATCTGGCTGCGAACAGCGAAGAAAAAGGGGGAATGGATACTGACAGAGGACTATGAAGAGACTGGAGCCCCATGACTGGTGGAGATGGATTGGACACTCTATCCATGGACACACTATTGTTTACATTTTGTGGTTATTCCCAATGTTCCATGGGAATAGTAGTTTTTTACTGTTGACTTTAAATGGCTGCCATTCAATACAGTGAAGAAAGAATAGCATAATCCTTGCCTCCGGTCCGGACGTAGAAATATCACTAAATTTCCGCTTCCGAAGATTAATGAAATGTGGACCCATACTAAAAGTCAAATTATCTACATCACTTAATCTCACTTCCCCATATCTTGAGGTACTTTTACATACTGATAGCAGACACCATACGGTGCTCATCAGGCCCTTTGGATGCTTTCAGTACAAAAGTATGCCATTTGAGATAGCCTCGGCCCCTGCGGTACTCAAACACTTAATGTATCAGTTGTTCAGAAATCAAGATGGAGTCATTTTTGTTCCAAGACGATTTCCTCATTTTAAGGAAAGATCAAGATTAACATGATCGCAGAGTAAGGGAAGTGTGGATAGTGGATAATGGACTCACTGCAGAGTTGAAGTGTAGATTTGCAGTTAGTTTTGTTACTTTTTTGGGACATGAAAATTCAGAGCGTGGAATTCCACCAAAGAAAGGAACTAGTGGAAGCCATTAGAGAAGCACCAGCTCATCATTCTACGGGTGATGTTAGATCTTTTTAAGGACTAGCAGAGTTATATTCTAAACTTGTCAAAGGTTTTACAATGAAAACGTTTGAGATAAATCAATCATGAAAGAACTCATGTAAATTTGAATGTAATGGTGTATATGAAAAGTGCTTTAAACAAGTCAAGGAAGAAATTTCAAAAGCAATTCTGTTAGAAATGGTGTTTCTGGTTGGGTAAGGCATGTGCCTAAACCACCAATCTAGTCAGGGCAAGGGAGTTACACGCTGAAGAGAACCCCTGCTCACCCCCTTGGTAGCTTGGCAGAGCAGTCAGGCTTATCCCAGAGGCAATGTGTAAAGCGTTTGTCTACCACACACACACACAGCAGCGACACACTAGGCACACCACAAAAGAAACTCCACACAAGGTTATATAAAAAAAAATAGCCTTTGTATTACTCATAAAACACATTAGAATGCAATCACATATATACACTGTGCCACATGGTACTAGGTATGACTTTACAGGGCATTATAAACACTTAACAGGGCCAATCGGGCCTCTGTCATCACCATCATATCTCACAGGTAGTGAAAACAACCAGTAACTATTGGAAGACACAGTACGTAGCATAAACACATTATGCATAAATCATGAGGTATGAGCATCATCACGGTAGCATAAAACATTGTGCATACAGATATTAGGCATACATCCTAGCTAGCAACAGTGCAACATTTCTACAACACATCATGCCCCTCATAGGCATAACCATAACTGCACAGTATGCCACCAATGGTTCTCCGTGCAACTTAGTACACACTTGTAGCATACACATATTAGGGAAATCCTATGCAATCAAATTTGCTTGTCACCATTACCCAAATCACTTGTGCCACTAGGCACTTGCCATCAAAATGCGTGAATCAAAAAACGTTTAAAGCACTTTGCATCAGCTTATGCCATAAGCACCCAAGTCACTTTGCCACTGGCAATTGTCATAACCATCATAGTGCACTAGGGTGGGTATTTGTAGGGTGCACACGTCAATCTCATTAGCCAAGTAGGCAATGTCACCCCTACCACAGTGAACACACTCATACACTGGTAGCGGTAACTCACCTCTCCTGCACCCTCCACGCTGCTAGTGAAAAAATGGGAGGGCAAAACAGTGGACAGATTCACTAGCCCAGCAGAGGGTTAACCGGAAGAAGTGAACTGTTGAGGTCTCCGCGATAAGGCTGCCTGCTCTGGGCAGCGTGAGACTCGAGATGCTGGCTGCTTCCAGCGGGCGCGGCCCTGTGCGGCGGGGCAGAGCTGGCTGGCACTGGCTTGCAAGGGGTCATACGGCTGCAGGAACCACGCTGGTTTGAGCTCCTTAAGCAGATGCTGGCAACGCTGGGAACTTCGGCGGGAGCACGCCCCTCGTGCAGCGTTTTGGAACTTCTGCTTCAGGGGGAAGGGAGAGCGTCCTCGTTGCTCTGTTTCTATGCACAGTGTCCTGCTGAGCGGGGTCGCGTATTCCTCCCTCAGGCACCACCGGTTGCTACAGATTACCTGGCAATGATAGGGGCTCGTTTGCACCTGCTTCCAAGACGGGCTGACGCACATGGGACTCCCAGCTCTCTCCCACCCGAGGGAGAGAGTTGGCCAGTAAGCTAAGCTTTTAATATTTTGATAAATCCCACGGAGGCTCCCAACCACTGGAGCACACGTAAACTCTCCCAATAAGGAAAAGTGCCTGGGCTAAGGCGCTCACCAAGCACTTCTGTTTCAGACAAGCTGGGAAATACAGCGCTCAGCACAACCTCCACAGAAGCAATTATAAAGCACTCCTCAATACTTTTAATCTGAATACAGGGACCAGAACAGTCCTTCAAAATGAGCCCTCGTCAGAGATTCCTCACTTGAATTCAGCACTCGCTTAGCGTTAAATTGCCTAAGCATTGCAGGGCAGGATCCCCCAATCCCTGAAGGGAACAGTTCACGCGCTCCCAATGCGCTGAGCCCCAAAGTCCAGAGGGCCAGAGCTGGAAACAGGCAGGCCAGCTCACAGGGCCCTATAGCAGAGGTTAAGTCCTCCGTGGTGGTTCCTCCCAGTTCCCCGAAGTCCTTCCGCAAAACAGCTCCAAGCAGGTACCACCAACATGGGGTCACAGCCCCAATATTTATATTGCCAATGTCTTTGTTCTCCCCTTGCACAGGGCTCTGTGCCCGGTCTAAACCAGTTCGGGTGGGGGCACCCAAACATTCTCTTTACAGTGCACAACAACCTCCTTTAATAGTGGAGGATCTGGCCCCAGACACACCACAGGGGGGCGGAGCCAGAATTGTGTAAGGCAGACAGTCCTATTAAGGTCCAGGTGCTACTCCTCCCACTACTCCAAATGCAGATTGGCCTATTCAGCCTAGCGCCGACTCATCCAGCCCCTCTGGAGCCACTGCACCTACCCAGCCCCTGTCATCCAGTGCCAGACATGCAATACACAGCAGGCAGGCACAAAGACACATAGCACACAGAAATGTCCATCTCTAAAGTGGCATTTCTAAAATAGTGATAATAAATCTGTGAACACCATTACGCAGCATTCATTACCACCATTCCAAACATACCAAACTTGGCCACGCTACTCTTCTCATGTCAGAAATTACCATTGAAACACATATCAGCGAATCCCCAATGCATTCCTATGAGAGGGCAGCCTCACAGTAGTGAGAAACCAAAATGGCTGGTTGTCTCTACCAGGATATGCCACACAGATAAGTCACATGTCCTACCTTTTACCTACTGTGCACCCTGCCCATAGGGCTAGCTAGGGCCTACCTTAGGGGAGACTGATATGTAGTAAAAGGGGAGTCACAGACGTGGCACCCAATTTATGTGCCACATCACAGCAGCAGTAAACTGCACACGCAGGCCCTGCAATGGCAGAGGCCTGAGACAGGTTTGAAAGGCCATTGGTGGGTGGCGCAATCAGCGCTGCAAGCCCACCAGTAGCATTTATTTTACTGGCCCTGGGTATATTAGATACCACTTTAGAAGGGACTGATAGGTAAATTAAATACGCCAAACAGGTGTAGACCAATCTTAATACATTTACCATAGAGACCATATGAGCTTTACACTGGACAGCAGTGATACAGTGCCCAGAGTCCTAAAACCAGCAATACCAGGTCAGAAAAAATATCAGGAGGAAAGCAAAAAGTTCAGGGATGACCCTGCAAAAGGGGCCAAGTCCAACAAATTCCCTTGCATGAGTTTGATCCTTCTGCTAGTATTATCACTACCACAGATAATAGTGGAGAAGGGTTGGGAGTTGTGTTGTCACAACTGGATGGAAATGCACATGAAGTCCCAGAAATGTTCCACTGTTGGGAGAGAGATGCTGGTGTGTGTGTGTGTGTGGGGGGGGGGGGGGGGGGGGGAATTGAAAAATGTAGTCAATATGTGTGGGGGTCTAACATTTTGATTAGAACTGATCACAAACCTCTCCCCAAATTTTTAACAACTATTAATATGAAAAAAGCAACACCTCGTTAGATTAGCCTTGAAATTGTTGGAATATAACGGCAAGGTACAATATTTACCAGGAGATTTTTAAGCAGAGCATTCTTACAAGAAGTATGTGATGTAAATAGTGACTGGAATGAGATGCGTGTTGCTGTTATGGAGGATATGAATCTGAATGGCATCACTGAAGAATGGGTGGAAGGTTATGAGTCAGATGGTGTGTTACATGAGGTTAAGGAGTACATGGAAAAGGGATGACCTGAGAAGAAAAAGTTACGTGCGGTTGTAAGACCATTCTGGGAGATCAAAGATTAGATGTTGTGGGGTGATGACAGATTTCTGTTAAGAGGAATAAGAGTAATCCCTCCTTCAAAGCTTAGCATCAAAGTTCGAGAGTTATGTCATTAAGAACAAATGGGAATAAATAAGTGCAAGAAAAGAGACACTGCATTACTGGTGACCAGGGATTGATATGGAAAAGGAGAAAAGTTATGTGCGAATGTGTGGAATGTTTGAACATAAGAGTTTGGTTACGTTTAGACTGCCGTTGTCATCTTTAGCGTGTCCAGATGGACCACGGAAGATACTGGTGGTAGACATCCTTGGTCCCAAACAAGATCATCAGGGTGTGGAGAAGAATATTGCTGTTATATATGATTTATTTTCCAAGTGGCCTGAAGTATGTGTTAGAGAAAAAGTCAACTCAACAGCAATTATAGAATTCTTAGAAGAAGTGTTTGTGTGAGGAGATTCCCAAATCCTTACTTAGTGACAAAGTTCCACAGTTCTTGTGATGTGTGTTCCAACACTACTTATTGAGATAATATTTTGTGGAAGAATCCTCCAATTATCATCCTGCTGACAGTGGCACAGTTCAGCGATTCAGAGTGTTAATGGGCAATATAAAAATGACAGTGAAAAGTTCTAAGAACTGGAAATTTGAAATAAAAAAACTAAAATGGGCCTACTGTATGACTGATACAGCAACAGGATTCTTGCCCTTTAAGGTTTTGAAGGTAAGAGATCCAATTACAAAGAGAATCGGGCATAGATGAAACAAAAACGACAACCTAAGTAGTTCTAAATCTAAATACAAATTGCAATATGATCAGAAACATGGAGTGAAAGCAGTGCATTTACAAGTGGGTGATTATGTAAAAGTAATGGATCCAAGGAGAAAGAATAAAGATGACAACAAGTTCATAGGTCCATTTGGAGTAGTGAAGTTGTTCAACAATTCTGCCCAATTGAGTGATGGCAAAATGTGGCATTTTAGTAAAGTTGCTAGATATGGGAAAGACGCGAAAAGTGAGACTCTTGGGAATGAAGCAGAAAAAAATAAAGTACACAGCCAGTGGTTGATGGATGTTGACTGTGGAATTCTGAATGTGTATTTGTTACCAGAAACCCCTGAAACATTAGCCTTCGGTTCAGGAGCTAGTGTTAAGGGGAATAATGTTTTACGCAATACCAGAGGGGGAAGGATAATATGTGCACCTCACAAATGGAAACATTATTTGGTGGGGTGATTTCCAGTTTAACTGCACACATACGAGCTATATGTTCCTTTTAGTACTACAAGTTTGATGTACACTATAGAACTATTAGCAATCGAATTTAGTATAGTAGCGTCTGATAAGTTTTAATTTTAATTTTTAATTCGGAAATATACAAGAAACTGAAAATGCATTTAGTGTTGTGGAAACATGTTGATTGCTTTACAATCCATAACATGCTTCATGTGCATAGTTTGCATAGGACTTTAGAGTTGTTAAAGGGAGGAGATATGTGGTATCACCTGCGTTCCATTCATCACCACATTTTGAGACACGCTCTTGGAATTTGGTGACAAAGTGGAAAGAAGCCAGAGGGATAACAAGAAAATGAGGTAACTAGTCCAAAACAAATATAAACAGAAATTAAGTTATCTAGTGATAATTCACACCAGAGTTCTATATGGTAACTGTATGAATTAGAATACTGTATGCAGACATGCATAAGAGGGGGCGAAAAATAAAGGAAGAAATAAGACTGTGCAACAGGAATCAATTCATCACAAAATAATTGTGTCATCTAGCTGCACAACGCAGTCTTCTCAACAGATTCCCTTTCTTTACCCTGTCGTCAGCCGCTACAGGAACTTGTATGGGTAGCATAGGGTGCTCGCTGGAGGCACACCCAGCAATCTTTTCCATTCCCCATGTATTACCATTTTCTAGAGTGATAACATTTAACCTATATGTCTGATTTTCAAAGGATGGGAAAACTTGCTACCTTTCACATATTTCTTCTCTGGCAATTTCACTTTTACCCACTTTTCTATCTTTTCTATTTGGATCATATCTCCTTTTATATTTGTCTTGGTGTACCCCAAGAGGCTGACGTTTTCGTTCTCCGCCTTCTCCCCTTTAATGACGTGGTGATATTCCAGTGACACTATTAGGAGTTAACTGTCTAGTACTACAGAGGAACCCTGAGGAAGTCATTTAATTTGATCTATTAAGGATTTAGGCATACATGAAGCCTGGGAAGCGCAAATGGGAAAGGCATCTTTAAAGCAGTGCGAAGGTCATCAAATGTAACAGATAAAAATGCTTTTGCACTAAGGAGACATGCCTTGACAGTAATAAATTTGTATTCCAGCACAGGTCCTCAACGGTATCTAGCAGAACGTTTCTTATTAAGACTGAAACATCAATTTATGTTATTCTGTTTTGGTATTGTGGAAACTAAAGACTTTGATCCATCCTGGAAAAAACAGCCAGAGAACCTTTCTTGCAGACTATGTGGATATAAATGAGAGTGAATCATTAATTCATCTATTTTGTGTTTGTCCCGTTCCCTTGCTGCAAAGGAAAACTCTTCTGAAATCTTTATTCAGAAATATGGAAATTCGCACATGCCAGCAAGCCGTTATCACCTGGCTAAGAGGACGCTCAGCCGTTCTTGTGTGTAGGGAAGTGAAGTTTATAACCTCTTTATTTAAGGAAATGTCAAATATATAGGACTAAAAAGACTGGATATACTTAGTTTCACAACATTACAACCCAGGAGTAATGAAATATTGTTGGTGTTTAAAATGGGTTGTTTTTAGTTAAATCATGTCTTTCTGAAAAATAGCACTTGAAAATGTTTTTAGCTCTTTAAATTTGAGATAATTTGTAATCTAGCAACCAATTCACACGTTCAACCAACCTATTCACAATTGGAAGTACAATGCTGTTTTAAGATGTTTTATAGACATCTCTGAGAAATTCTTGCATCTGGTGAGAAGTGAAATGCACCAAGTTGTGCCTGCAACAAGGGTCTCTGGTATTCCTTCTTTGCAAAATGTACTTCTTTAGAAACTGATTTGGTAACTATCCACGTGTACGATAGTCAACTAAGACTAATACAAAACGATCTCCTGAGCATTTCAAACGCTGCCTACCTGCTGGCTAACTTTTCCTGGTGTCTTGGGGCTGGTGTTGTTGGCGCCGCTACCGGGGACCTCCTTGCTGTGTCCTCGCTGTGTCTCCCCGCCGCCATTGCCATCTCCCGCGGCCGGAGACCGAAGACCGGAGACCACAGCCCCCAGAGTGCCTTGCGCCCGGAGGCGCATAAAAGCGCGACGCTCGCGTTACAGAGCGGGAACCCTGAGCATTTCAAACGCTGCCTACCTGCTGGCTAACTTTTCCTGGTGTCTTGGGGCTGGTGTTGTTGGCGCCGCTACCGGGGACCTCCTTGCTGTGTCCTCGCTGTGTCTCCCCGCCGCCATTGCCATCTCCCGCGGCCGGAGACCGAAGACCGGAGACCACAGCCCCCAGAGTGCCTTGCGCCCGGAGGCGCATAAAAGCGCGACGCTCGCGTTACAGAGCGGGAACCCTGAGCATTTCAAACGCTGCCTACCTGCTGGCTAACTTTTCCTGGTGTCTTGGGGCTGGTGTTGTTGGCGCCGCTACCGGGGACCTCCTTGCTGTGTCCTCGCTGTGTCTCCCCGCCGCCATTGCCATCTCCCGCGGCTGGAGACCGAAGACCGGAGACCACAGCCCCCAGAGTGCCTTGCGCCCGGAGGCGCATAAAAGCGCGACGCTTCTTCCGCATCGCGGGACGCGCGCGGGCGGTGCCGGGCTAAGCCCGGGCAAAGGGCGGGCCCTCTGAGGCCCTCAGAGGCAAGAGGAGGCTGGGCTGGGCCACAAACTATAGTTGGTTGTACTTCGCTTTCTTGTATTCCTTCTGGTAGGTTGTGTCGGCCATGAACTGTCGTGAAACTAGAAGCATGACTGCCGTAGGAGCTAAAAAACTTACAGGAACCTTGGATGACTTTATTATTCGCACAAATGCGCTAATTGATGAGGGTATAACTTTGATGGATAGGAGAGTGTCCCAAGACCTGGCCAAGGCCAAACGATCCTCTTTGGGCCTCATAGCACAGGCACAGACACCTAATACTGACTCTCGAAGAGATATACAGGTCTTAGTACATAGCACTGGAGAGACTGGGGATTTTGATGCTTTAAACACTTCACAGGATTTGGAGGCTTCTCCTAACCTTCTGTTCCCATCAGAATGCGGAGTGCAACAAAGCGAGTCAAATACCTCCAACAATATATCTGCCACAAAAGAAAGGGGCCGGATAGAAGGGGCTATCCCTAAGCAAACCCGAAAAATTAATAAATCATCCATTCACAAAGGAAAGAAGGCTCGTATCCCCCCCAACCCCCCTAACATGGATAAACTGCCAGTAGCCTTACCTAATTCTATAGAAGGATCTCATGTTACTAAGAGTGGCTTACCCCTGAGCCTTCCTGATGACACTATTATCGATCACAGCCTGGAGGAAATCCTGGAGTTGACCGGGGATGCGGGCATCCCAGTAAAATCTCCATTACAGGAGGGCCATGGTTTAAGCTTGAACACCACTATTTTTAATATATTAAAAACATTGCTGGAACCTTTAGAGGCTAGATTACGCTGCTTGGAAACTGTCTTAACAAACATACATAAGGACATAAGTGCCCCTAGCTTTACCCTGAATAATAGAACTGCCCAGGTTACTATTCCAGCTAAAAAGGTCAAAAAGCCTTCGGTGACTGTTAACAAACCGCTGGAGACCGTAAAAATGACCCCCAAGAATTCCAGTAACGCTATAATTCAGGATAGCACTACTATAATAGCCCCTAGAACCAACCAAACTCAGATAATAGATCAACCTCTGTTAACCACCAAGAGCATTTCTGCTCAGGCTACATTAAGTGATCGCTCACCCCAGCCTCTAAATTCTGATGTACCCGACAGAGTTAAGGGCATGGCCCGCAGAAATATTCATCTTCCCCCTGATGCCTGCCCTTACGTAATTATTCTTACTGGCGTCACCGAAATCTCTACGCAAGAAGTTGAATCGTACCAGGCTCTAAAAAATAAAGTATGTTATTGGTTATCTAAAAATTATCCTCTTCCACCAAACATACCGTGTAATATTTTAATGATTGAGAGAGCTCCGTGGGTAGGAGGCAATAGAAAATACCTACAAGGGGATTGTGTAGTAGTCACTTTTGAGAACCCTGAGGTTGTAGAGTTTATTTGTAATAGTGGATCCCCTAGATTCCAGACGAGTACGGTGGTTGCTAGACCTTTGTCTTATTTTTATCTCCCACAAAATCAAGCAGATAACCGATGGAGTTGGTTAAAAAGACCCCATGACAGTAAATCTAGACAAAGATCTAACCCCCCCTGGGAGATACAGCCCCATGGGTGGGAGGAGGGGTGGAATGTGGGATGGAACCAGGTAAGGAGTAGAAGAGGTAGATTACGTCAAGGCGGCCCTCTTGTTGGTTTACACTATAGCCAACCCTATCATTACCAACAGCTTACAAATGGTATAGATAACCCCTTGCACCTCCCATTAGCCAATCGTTTTGAATGTCTGTCAACTACAGACTGGGTCGACTGACAAACACAGAGCTTGGAATTTGATCGGAGTCCCCAGATTATTCCTACTCAACCAATTAAGACCGTTGCTATGGAGGATTCGATTAAATCAAACATTTCTTATATTCCTGATAAAGACATAGCGGTGGGTGGTTGTCGGGGTGCGCTTACCCCCTCAAATGCAGATTCACCATACTGCAAATTTTTAACTTGGAATGTGGCAGGTCTATATGCAAAGGCTCAAGACCCCATATGGCAAGGGTTTGTAAAACAATATGACGTCTTGGCAATCCAAGAAACATGGGACACCACTAGAAGTTTCTCATTGGATGGTTTTTGTAGTTTTTCAACTCCAGCAGTCCCAGGAGCAAGAGGCAGAGCAAAGGGTGGCTTACTTACACTATGTTCCCTGAATTTAATGGGAGTTTTTAAAAAATTAGATTCCGCACCCAAGAACACGTTAGTCGTGGAGTGGATTTTACCTGATACTAAAGTTTTTTTGATTATTAACTTTTATAACTCCAAGGATGTTTCTTATGCGAATGAGCACTTGACTTCCTTGTTAGATTTCCTGTCAGTCTATAGACAAGATTGCAATTCCGTCCCAGAGATGGTAATCCTGGGTGATTTTAACATTCACCCCTGTGACGGAGACTGTTTTAATGATAGATATGGGGGCCTACCGACCGAGGGCATTCCCCATTTTGAGCATACAAACGAGGGTGAGTGCCTGGAGACTTTTCTCGCAAACTTAAATCTATTTGAAATTGAGCAGGGCAAAAGCGAACCCAGACCGCCAACATTTATTGGGAGAGACGCCAATACTGTCATAGATTACATTTTTGTATCATCAGGGGTCCTGCCTAGGGCACGTGAGTACAGGGTTGTTACCGCTAGTTTTAGCGATCATCACCCTGTCCTCTTAATGCTGGAACTTGATTGTTTCCGGTCTGGTAGATCGACAAGTGTGGCAGTTCCAGATGCTCTGATAACTAAGGATCAGGGAAGGCGCCTTAAGTGGGGGACGATTGTTCCTGAGCAATTCTTCCACACATTAGCCCAAGAAGAGGAGGCTAACTTGGCAGTGTGCTTAGATCCAACTGCCCCTGGCCCTGATGTTATGGCAGCATATGAGGAAATATGCATAAGGATCTCTAAGAACTTGGAGTTAAGGCCAGGCGCTCCAAGGAACGAGAAGATCTTTAAATGGTTCAATAAGGATTGCTCGCTAAAACATAGTGCCCTGTTGAAAGCATTAAAACATAAACCCAGAGATAGGCCCTTAGTGACTAAATTAAGGAAGGAATACAAAATCGCAGTTACCAACTGTAAAAACCAAATTAAGGAGGAAGCTTGGGATAGTTTACTATCCATTGATGTACTGAGAGATAGTAAAAAGTTTTGGGCCCTGGTGAACCAGCCTTTCTTCTCTGAGGATGGGAAAACTGATATGGACTGTGTGATCGAAGATGGTAGATGGCTTGGCCACTTTAAACAGATCTATGAATCCACAGCACCAACGCCACCAGTCAGTACCCATGCTACACCTCACTTGAAGTTTAATGTCACTGAGGTTGAGAGGGCGATTAAAGATACAAGTAAACATAAGGCCCCAGGCCCGGATGGGGTCCCCGCAGATCTCTTTATTCAGTATCCGCAATTTTGGTCAAAAATACTAACCAATGTGTTTAATGCGATACCTGCAGCTGGTTTTCCTTCCTCTTGGTCCACCTCCATTATTGTGCCTATTTTTAAAAAAGGGAATAGGGGGGATCCCGCCTGCTATAGACCAATCTCCCTGTTGGACTCTGCCGTTAAGATTCTGGGCAGAGTCATTTTGCAAAGAATGGGGGATTGGCTAACGGAGAGCAGGACCCTTTCGGATTTACAGTACGGATTTAGAGCACATAGAGGGACCATGGACCAATGTCTAAACCTTCACCTTATTATTAGTAAATACACTGTGGTGAAGGGTGGGCTTCTTTATTTGGGATTTATGGATTTATCCTCTGCTTTTGATTTGGTAAATCGCTCAAAACTTTGGATTATTTTGCGAGATTTGGGTTTGGATAGTACCTTGGTTAATTTTTTGCATGACCTTCATCAAAACTTGTTTGCTTCGGTCAGGGTCACAAGAGAAGGGAGATGCACGGCGAAGTTTAGGTCTGGAAGAGGGGTCAGACAAGGATGCATTCTGGCCCCTCTCCTTTTTACCTTATATATTAATTCCTTGGGGAAATCCCTGGACTCAGCTACCTTGGATGTACCGTATATGGGGGGGTTACCCATTCCGGTACTGTTGTACGCGGACGATGCCGTCCTTGTAGCCCGGACAGGCATTGGCCTCCAAAGATTATTAGACCATTTTGGTGGCTTCATGGAAGCATTGGACCTAAAGATCAACACCACTAAATCCCACGTTATGGTTACAGGCTCACGGAGGAAAAACATGAAGATTAGGGCCTTTAGCTGTAACAACTCCCCAATTTCGAGGGTACCCTCTTTTTGTTACTTAGGAGTGACATTTAACGAGAAAGGAACTTGGGGTGCCCAAATAAAGCTAAAGGAGAATGGTGTTTGTAGATCTACTACAGCTCTTATGCATTTTTCTAAAAGATTAGGCTCAAGACCCATGGAAGCCATGACTCGTATTTATAGAGCCAAATGTGTGGCAATTGCATCATATGGGGCAGATATATGGGGCTATGTTTCAGCCCCAGGCATTCAAATCGTAGAAAACAACTTTATACGAGCCTTGTTATCACTCCCGAAATCATCTCCCACATATTCAATACATAACGAAATAGGCCTAGGTTATGTTACTGATCTCCTTAAAATGTCCCCACTGTTATGTTGGATTAAAACCTGGACAAATGAGGAGATCACATTGAACCACTGCATTCTCAAAGACTGCATGTCGTTGGACAAAGCAGACCGCATACCGTGGCTGGCGTATGTTAGAGCGGCATGCGCTAGGCTAGGTCGTCCTGACATGTATTCCTCACCACAGAACCTTAAAAAAGAAGATGTAAGGTGGGTCAAGCAGCACTTTAGAAATATGTTGGAAATTGAGAGGGAAACGGCTGAGCTTTGTAAGCCAATGGTAAGATCACTTTACCAACTATCGTCCTCTTTGGCCATGGAACCTTATCTAAAATATGTCACTAAACCATATCATCGTTTCCTACTCATAAGGTTCAGGTTCAACCTGATACATTTTGTGCTTGGCTCATATACAAAGTGGGGTACCCCAGAAGAATCCCCACCCTGCACCTGCGATTCTTTCTCTACACAGGATACCCTGCACCTAGTGATGCTTTGTGATCACTATCTGGTGGCCCGCAAAAAATTTCTTTTGCCTATTTTGAAAGACCTAAACTTTGTGCAAGTACGGCCGGCTTTATTATATTTACAGATGCTGAACTCGGTACAGGTTACATATGGTGTAGCGTGTTTTTTGGTAGCAGCCGCTAGACAAAAGAAATTCAGTTTGGATACAAGGACCAATCATCAAACCTGACATTTGTAAATTGCCACTCCTTATTTTTATTGATATGTTCCCTCTCAGGATTTGCAATCACTTTTTAAACTTGTTTTACTGTCATTTTATGTATTTTGTACTGCTTTTATGGTTTTTAAGTAACCGAATAAAGTTCTTTGACTGACTGACAAAACGATCTCTTAGGAATTTGAGGTTTAGTGGCCCGATAATATACAGTGCTAGTTTTACCCATGGTCTACTTGGGACCTCAGCAGGAGACAAGGGAGAGACGCTGGTTTTAAGAGGGATTGTAACTGTTGGCACAGTCTACACAGCTCTTCATCACATTCTCAATCATAGTGTCTATATTGGGCCACTGAAGGACTGGGCTATTCTAAGGCCCAGCGGTGCCAGGGGACAACACCTGAAACCTTTGTGGGTTACCTGTTCCGGCGTACAAAACACAGAGACACGGGACACTTCCTGCGGCGTCAAAGATCAGCGTTTTATTTACTGCAGGGATACAGAAATCACAAGAAGTACACAGCGTGTAGGTTCTGGGAGACTGCTTCGAATTGCAAAAGTGGATCGCTCCTTTTATACACATTTTGGTCATTGCACAACATGGCAGACAAATGTTACGACTCAGTTCCCACAATAAACTTCAAACGGGTCGCATTCATGTTTCAGAAGCCTGGAACATAATTACAACGACATTGCCGGTTCCCAACTGTAAAAGCATATTATCCCCACATTAAGCACATTCCATTCTGACCGTAACGAATTTAGAGGAAGGGACAGAAACAGATGCAAAGGATGCACAACAGTTTAGAAAACAGTGTAGAGAGCAATATCGGAAACTTGATTACAGGATCAAAGACCTCGTGCCTAATGCATGTATGACTGAAACAATAAACGGGCACGGCAAGTTGAGCCTTGAGCGGGGCCATCTGCCTCTGCCGTGTCATTTCCCCTATCATAAAAGACACCCTCAAAGAAACACGTGTCCTTCGTGAAAGCTTGGGAATCCCAGGGTCAAAGAGCGGACAAGGTCTGTTCGCTGGCTACTTGAGGGCAAGAAACAAAATGGATGCCGTATCTAAAATGGAACCCGAGGGTTCAGATGGACATACCTAGAAATGAGACGATCCGTACATAGTAGTGTAGCGAAAACGCGTACACCCACTAAACTCGTCATTTGCGGTTCGTAGATTTCGATATTCATCAGATCGTTCAGCTGTTGCTGGAACATCATTCTATCCATCAATGTCTCCTTGGTAACAGATGGCCGTCTTATACACGTTGTAGCACAAAGACTACATAAGGCAGGGCCACACTGCACACAAAGACAACACGTGAACAGAAACGTTACAACAACCCCTACGATCATCAGAATCTTCCAACCCCAAGTTGATATCAGGCCCCAAAACCATCCTAATAGTGTCCAATTACCTTCGTCCACGTGTATGGACTCGGAAATCTTATGCAACTTCGAGATGGCTTGGTAAACGGTTGGAGCGTTGTCAGGAATGAAAATGCAACAGCTCGAATGGATAACTTTACACACACCACCTCTATCTGCGAGAACAACGTCTAGAACCATACGGTTCTGCAACGTCATAAGTCTATCCGCCTGAAGTTCCGCTGTTAAATTACCAAGAGCACTCGCAGTTATGTTAGCAGTCGATTCTACCACACGGGTCAACTGTCTTAGGTTCCTACTATTAACCATAGGTCCCCAAAACGGCAAGAAACCCTTAAAGAAGTCTCCTGCTTCTTGACCCGCAGTGTCCTCTTTGCTGACAACGCCTCTCACAATTCTAGTCTTGTGATAGTCTGAGGCAACTGTAAAAGTCGGTGGCAAAAGATTCGCAATATAACAGGTACCCGAGAAGTCACGGGGCAACCATGTATATGCACGTTCGTAACACACAAAATAGGTACCCTTGGCAGTCAGAAAAACAGGGGAAGAGAGCATCGGTAGAACATACGTATCAGTACAAGCACTGTTCCCAAGTTGTGCTCTCGGATTTCGACCCAAACCTTTCAAGCAGAAATAACCGAGGTGGGGTACGATCCATATTGGAGACGAGCTCTTGAGCTGTCTATCACCCACTGACGTACTATACTCAGCTTCGCTCAGGTCTTTATAGGCTTGCACCTCTTCATCTGGAATAAGCGACGCATCAAAAACATCTCTATCCAAATCAGCAATCGCTATCGACAAAGGTTTATGGTACGGGCCAGGACCAAAGCTTGCAGAGCGTGGCTCTCGACTGGGGTAGGAATCTAGTGCACTACGGAACATAGTTTGGAATGCTCGAGCTGACCCTTGGGAGCTATAAGGAAGAACCAGATACGGAATACCCCTATCCATGGTATGTGGTATTAACCCACACACCCAACAGTTGGTAGCATTCATCACCAACTGGTGCTGATGTAGGAGTTGAACAAAGGAGTTATTCATGAATTCTGCACGTCTAACCTGTTCATGTTGGGGCAGAGGATGAAAGGAATGTGGAGAAACAGTGGTAGTAAAGCTTGGTTAAGGGGGAAGAGTAGGTGAAATGGAAGGCAATAACGACTGTATTCCGAAATACACTCCACCCACCAATAGCATAGACACAGTCAGAAACAGCAGAAATACCTGAAACAAAAAACATTTCGTTCGTACAATCTTGTGCACTTTTGATCTTTGCGCCGACATCCTTTCTACTTCCAACAGCTTAGAGAACGCCATCCCCTAAAAACCGTCCGTACGTTCTTGACGCACTTCGTTCTGAGTAGCGATTATCAATTCCCAGGAGTTCCCAGGAGTCGACAAAAAGTAACCGACCTAGTGTCAGAAACCTGCTAAGCAGAAGGAAGTACCCGCACGGCCCTACTGTTAACCCGGATGATAGGTTTTCCTAAACGCTCAGCTTAATACAAATCTCCTTAGCTGTGAGAGGCACACATAAAAACCTCAAGAAAAGATGTAATTGTTCGTAATGTTTGTGGCAACAGTAAAGGAAAATATAAGAAACATTTTATTAGTCTTTGTTACGTGGACGAAGAAAGTATCGATCTCTTCCAGGTCGAGTCTGTTCCTCAAACAATTGTTCAGCTGGTGAAACAATGTTCCGTCGATCGGATAACAATTCAGACCTCGAATTTTCGTCAACTGGCGACTCAACAGGTGTGTCTGACTGCGATGAATCGTCTCTCACAGGTTGGGCATCGCTAAACGGCACAAAGCATAGAGGGGTCTCAGTTTCGGTTGCGGCTATACCAGTTCTCACCCAACTATCTGTTGGTGAGGGGATCGGCACCTTCTTGGTATGGCCGGCGTCTACCCAGTTTTTTCTGCCTTCCAACCGAACTGCAGTCCTTGTAGTCAATAGCACTTGGAAGGGTCCCACAAATCTTGGCTCCAAGTTGCGTTTTCGGCCAAAATTTCGGGTAACAACCCAGTCACCCGGTTGGAGCCGATGTCCAGGACCCTCTGTCTGTGCCGGTAAAGCTTCAAAGACCTGTTGATGAATTAACCTGAGTTTAGCAGTCAGATCATAAAGATAATCAATTAACATGGGATATTCAAGACTATCAAAGGCCTTAGGTCTCGGGACTCCCCAAATATTCGCAGGGCGGCCGAACACAATCTCATATGGGCTGAGCCCTACTCGAGAGTGTACAGTCGCTCTGGTTGATAAGAGAGCCAGAGGCAAGGCATCGGGCCATGACAAACCAGTCGTAGCTTGTATCTTTGCAAGTTTCAGCTTCAGAGTACCATTGTACCCTTCGACCAAACCTGCTGCCTGAGGATGATTGGCGCTATGGAATTTCTGTCGAATTCCAAGGCCCTTACACACACTCTGCATCACACTTCCCACAAACTCACTTCCATTATCTGACCACACAATCCGTGGCATTCCATACCGAGGGAAGTATTCCTTCAGTAGGACTTTCGCTGTGGACAGGGCAGTATTATCCTTAAGAGGATAGGCCTCAATCCATCTGGAGAACGCACAAACCACAACTAAAACATACTTCAGATTATTGCATCTCTCCATATGAATGAAGTCCAGTTGGATAACCTCGAAGGGACAGGCAGGAGGAGCAAAATGACCAGGTGGAGTGGGGGTGCCCTTGCCAGGATTATGCATCAAACACACCATACAATTCTTAACCACCCTCTCAGCACATTTAGCAATACCATCGTTCTTCCATACAGGAGACAATAACTTGCATATACCTTTCGCACTAATGTGTGACAACCCATGAGCCATAGTCACGACAGCCAATACATAAGCATCCGGTAACATCCACCTCTGACATTTCCGACAAGTCAACCCAACATCCATGCATGTCCAACTTTCCCGTGCTTTCTTTCCACTTGGTTCTTTCAATTTTAGTGGCCTCATTCTGAATTGCTTTCACACTCCCAACAGTGTCTTCACAAATACCAGTCTCCGTTGGCCACCTCACTGAACTCGTAACATACATTCGGGACGCAAGATTCTTAGCCGTTTCCTTGGCAATCTCGTCCGCAAATGCATTACCACGACCAACACCATCCGTAACCTTTCGATGCGCACTACATTTAACAATCGCTACCTGTTTAGGCAATGTAAGTGCATCCAAAAGATCATTCACGAGCTGCCCGTGTTGAATCTTCGTACCATGCGATGTCATGAATCCTCTTTCTCTCCACAATCGACCAAAACTATGCGCAACACCGAATGCATACTGACTATCGGTAAACACATTCACTCGCTTTCCTTTGGACAAAACACATGCTCTCGTCAATGCAATCAATTCTGCCGCTTGGGCTGAATTCTGACTCAATCTCGCGGTCTCCACAACCGTGCTCAACGTTACTACAGCATACGCAGTCGTCACATCACCATTCGGCAACTTAAAACATGAACCATCAACATACAGAGTGCCATCGGGATCTGTCAACGGAGTGTTTTTCAGGTCCACATGACCCTTCGTTTCTTCCTCAGTTCGTAAATAACAATCATGTGGTGGTACATCATCTGATTCCATATTAGTCGGCAACAATGTCGCCGGATTCAGCACATTACAACGCTTAATCTGTATATGACTTGCCAAAAGGGTCAACTCATACCCGGACAACCTTGCACTCGTCAGATGTTGAGTTTTTGTCCGATTCAAAAGAGTGTCAACTGCATGGGGAACCATCACTATGAGCATATTATCCATGACCAGACCAGCGGATTGTCGAATAGACACCGCAGCTGCCGCTGTCGCCCTCAAGCAACTTGGCAACGCTCTAGCTACCGGGTCTAAAGTCGAGGAAAAATACGCACATGGACACTGCTTTCCACCGAATTGTTGCGTCAAAACACTCAACGCACAACCTTCTCTCTCGTGAACGTATAATGTAAATGGCTTACTGTAATCAGGAGTACCTAACACAGGAGCCGAACACAACGCATCACGTAGTTCAGAAAAACTTTTCTGACATTCTTCCGTCCATGGCAAAGGAGTCGAGACATCCTTGCACGTAAGAGCTATCAATGGCTTCGCTAACAGTGAGAAATTTGGAATCCACTGTCTGCAGTATGACTTGATACCTAGAAAGGCACGCACATCTCTCTGAGTTGTTAGCACAGTCATCCGAGCAATTGCTGTAATTCTTTCAGGGGTCAACCTTCTTCCCGCCTTTGACAATAAGTGACCTAGATAGGTTACTTCTTGACAACAATATTGTAGTTTAGAAGGTGACACTTTGTGGTGTAAGTCACATAGATGCCGTAACAGTGACACTGTAGCGGTTTTGCAAATCTGTTCGGTGTCAGCAGCTATCAACAGATCATCAACGTACTGAATCAAAGCCGCACCAGCCGGCAACATGAACGCATCAAGTTGACTCTTAAGAGCTTGGCTGTAGATCGATGGACTCTCACAGTAGCCCTGAGGCGCACGTTTAAACCGGAAACTGCGACCACCTAATGAGAAACCGAACAAATCTCTGCTTTCCTCAGCAATCGGAATGCTAAAGAACGCATTCTTCAGACCGATCACCGAGAACCAAGATGCAGAAGCTGGAATCAGAGTCAGCAAAGCTGTTATGTCAGGCACCACGGGGAACTGTGGAACAACAATTTTATTCACCTCCCTTAAATCAATAACAAAACGATACACAGGAGGCTTGGATGGATCAGTTCGTTTCAAAATAGGTAACACAGGACTATTACACACGTTACCTCGTGTTTCCTCGATGACATCTTTATCAATCAAATCATAAATGATCGCTAATAGCGCTCGTTCGCCATCAAGGGAAATACGATACTGGGGAATACGCGGCAGTCGCACATTCGATTTCAATTGAACAACATAAGGTAGTATATCCAGCAGGCCCACGTCATTGGGACCTGTCGCCCACAAAGAATCAGGAAGAGAACTCAATTCCGGTGGGAGCTTATCAGTCGACAGATACATAGGGGAGATCACTCTCTGACCTAATGTAAGCTCCACTCCCGCAGGAGAGCAGTACAAAGTCGCATATAACCGTTTCAATAAATCCAGGCCCAAAAGATTCTCACCACAACCAGTAGTCAAAATCAAGGGAGCTTCTAACTCACGAGACCCAATTGTAAGGGGCAAAGGGCTAGAAACTGGGTTGCTAACGGGGGCGCCAGAGAATCCAACGGAAACATTCGTCAAGCCAGACAAAGGCGCGCCAGGGAGTTTCGCATGAATGCTAGAACTTTTCGCTGCACCAGTGTCCAACAGAAAAGGCTCAACTACACCCAATGTAGCAACTGTGACATAAGGCCCTCTCTGATCAACCGGAACTGATACTTATCCCTTCCTTTGTCTACGGCTGTCCTAGTAATTACCGTCAATACCAACATCATGCTCGACATAATAGTCGTCCACGTGATACTGTGCAGATCTACCAGACAATGGATCGCGTCGGTCAAAACAATTTTGCGAATCTGATGAAGAGGCAAGACGCTCGTTCTGATTCTGAGTAACACCACGACCTCTACCACGTGACGCTTGTTGAGGACCACTACGACCTCCCCGGGCCGAAACACCATTGTTGCGGTCACGCAGCACCGGACAATTAAACTTCAAATGACCCTCACCCCTACAATAGGCGCATTGATTGTACCCCAACACAAAGCGAGGTGTAGAGGAGTCATTACGCGATCTAGAAAACTGCGATTGTAAGCGATTTGGCTGTTGCGAGTCATTCTGATTCGAGCGCGGAGGATACGCTTGCTGCAATAAGACCTTTGTTTTAAGATCCTTCGTTTTCTTATCTGCGCGCTCGCTTTCTTCTTTCTCCCTATTTTCGTAATGTTGGGCCGTGGCTAATATCTGAGCAGTGGTGGAAACGGCCCACGAACTTTCAGAATTCTTCAATTTGTTGCTTAGTTCAGGCAACAAATTCGATACGAATTTATCAACAAACAATCGCTGACCTCCCTCAGAGCTCATATCCTGACCACTATGATCAATAAATGCCTCCTCAAATCTCGTAAAGAAATCGGAGACACTCTCATCCTTCTTTTGCTTGCACGCAGACAATTTGTCCCAATTAACGCATATAGCTGGCATAAGTGTCTTCATAAGTGTAATTATCCTCTGGGGCAGATTCTCAATGAGCTGTTCAGGTTTAGCCCCACCAACTTGTCGTCCGTCAGCCGCCGCAAGAGCAGCCCAATCACCGCCTAACTCAGCTGCGTGATTCTCTTGACGGATTTTCGCCCAAATCGGTTGAGGTACCACATTACCAAACAACATGTCAATATCGGCAAGGTTCATGACAGTAGCATCCACTAATTGGGACAACTCCTTATAATATCCTGCAGGATTTTTACGAGGGTCCGGCAAGGTTTGCTTCACCTGTAAAACTTCCGATCGCTTCCATGGGAGGTGTATCCAAACTCTCTGAAAGTGTGGTAGAATAGCAGGATTAGCATTAGGATCACCGGGCATCCATACTGGGGGAACTTCCCGCATAGGATACTGACCAGGTTTTGCCATCCACTCCTCAGTTTCATCCTTAAACAATGCTCGAGGTTGCACTGTAGATCGAAAGGATAACAGACGCTCTAGAGCACGTCGGACGTTATCACCTACAATCGTACCAGTCGAAAATTGATTCTGAAGCTCAGAGATCTCGGGCGGTACATTATCCACCGCATCATTATCCCACTCTTCTCTCAAAGATTTACACATTTCCTCGAACACGAATCTTTGAGTGGGCTCATTAAACTGAGAAAATGTCTCAAAAACTATACGCGAAGCGTACTTCGCAGGATACCTAATCCATCTACGCGCCAATTTCACCAACGACTCACGTTCCCTCCCATCAGGAATTTGACTGCGCCTCTGAGCAACATCAGAAAGATTTGACCCAAGTACTGGTCCAAAAAACGGAGAATAGAGAGTAGCGACAGCATTAAATATACGACTACGAACAGAAGGGGAAGAAGAAGAAGGCACAGGAGCAACAATATTAGGAGTAAGCGTAGAAACAGTAGCAGTAGTCGGGGTAACAGGAGTAGTAGTAAGATTAGGCTGATGAGACACTGGCAAAGGAGCAGTAGGAAAAAGAGCCGGTAAAGGAGAATGAACAATTTGTGGCACAAGGGGATTCGGAAGAACAGGAGGAACGGCGGGCTGACCAGCAGCCGCTAAAACAACAGGTGGAGGAACAGGAGGAATCACAGGACCCACGGTATCTGGAGCATAGGGAGGTGGCGATTTCAAGAGATAAGACAATAATGGATCCTCTATCACTTCCTCTCCCGTCTTATCAGAACTAGACGGTAATACCGGATAACATCTATCCACTGCCATATGATGAAGCCGAGCACTAACTTCCTGCTCCTTCTCATCTTTGTCTCGCTGATACTGTTCTGCATTTCGCATCACCGTAATGACACCTTCTCTCTTATTTTTCTTAGTCTGTTTGATTTCCTTCTGCTTGGCCTCTTTGCGCCATAATCGAAAGGAATCAAACATGGCCGGCCTAGCCTTCTTTTTAAACAATTTAGCTTCAAGATTATCTAAGATTGCAGTTTCGAAACTACCATGTGATGGCCAACTAAGAACACCATCATTTTTAGTGTAACGAATCCAATATTCATTATATACAATAGGACCTACGCCGTGGCGGCTATAGAGCTCATAAATTGGAGTTCCAACTGGAGGTATCGGGCATATATCCTCCAGTCGGGAATCCGCGCTGCAACATTTAAGGAAACCAAACAATGTACTACGGCCAGGCATCGTGCACGCTAACCGAGTTTACAAACTTCAAGGGCTATCGAATTACGATGTCCTCGCAAACATGCAAGACCCTCGGTTTTTGGCAATTGCAATCGTCAAATAAAACCCAACAACTAAGAATCAACAACTAAGAAACACAAGTGCAATGGAACCATGCAAACAACCAAGTCTACTCAGGGAGCGACCCACAAATACTTAACTGAAAGAGCAATGGCGTCACCAGGAAGGCCCGTCTATCGTCTCGCCGTACAAAGGACTACGCCAGGCGCCAAAACAGGTCGACAGTCAGGGCATCAGTCCGTCGCAGCCGTCGGGAGGGGGGAATCTTCGCGGGAAAAGTCTTCGGGCCACTTATTTCGACAACTGGATCGATGAAGCGGGGTGCACCTTCCCTCGGAGATTTCACACGAAGTTCCTCACGATCGTCGGGCTTTGGACCGGTACCGCTGATGTCGCCCCACGTTGGGCGCCAACTGAAGGACTCGGCTATGGTAAGGCCCAGCGGTGCCAGGGGACAACACCTGAAACCTTCGTGGGTTACCTGTTCCGGCGTACAAAACACAGAGGCACGGGACACTTCCTGCGGCGTCAAAGATCAGCGTTTTATTTACTGCAGGGATACAGAAATCACAAGAAGTACACAACGTGTAGGTTCTGGGAGACTGCTTCGAATTGCAAAAGTGGATCGCTCCTTTTATACACATTTTGGTCATTGCACAACATGGCAGACAAAGGTTACGACTCAGTTCCCACAATAAACTTCAAACGGGTCGCATTCATGTTTCAGAAGCCTGGAACATAATTACAACGACATTGCCGGTTCCCAACTGTAAAAGCATATTATCCCCACATTAAGCACATTCCATTCTGACCGTAACGAATTTAGAGGAAGGGACAGAAACAGATGCAAAGGATGCACAACAGTTTAGAAAACAGTGTAGAGAGCAATATCGGAAACTTGATTACAGGATCAAAGACCTCGTGCCTAATGCATGTATGACTGAAACAATAAACGGGCACGGCAAGATGAGCCTTGAGCGGGGCCATCTGCCTCTGCCGTGTCATTTCCCCTATCATAAAAGACACCCTCAAAGAAACACGTGTCCTTCGTGAAAGCTTGGGAATCCCAGGGTCAAAGAGCGGACAAGGTCCGTTCGCTGGCTACTTGAGGGCAAGAAACAAAATGGATGCCGTATCTAAAATGGAACCCGAGGGTTCCGATGGACATACCTAGAAATGAGACGATCCGTACATAGTAGTGTAGCGAAAACGCGTACACCCACTAAACTCGTCATTTGCGGTTCGTAGATACCAAACTCGTCCATATTCGAACACGCCCAGAAAATGTCGTTCCGATTCACACGGAACCTCACCACCTGTAGTCTAACCTTACTTTGCTCTGAGTTAGACTACGCCCAAGATGGCACTAATGAGTAAGGTCAATTATTTTTTTACTTATTCCACAAGGAGGAATTATTTTTGCTCTTTGACAGATACAATCTCCGGAATCATTTAGTTCTAGTCTTACCTTCTAATATTTTGTTATGGAGATAGGCAACCTATTCTTATCAGTAGGCCAAACATTGTGAATGTATGTGGTAAGTCAGGGCTCGAAAAATCTACTCGACTTAATTAGGGCAAGCAATTTTTAGGTCCTACTCGCCCTTTCTGGTGAGTAGGATGATAAACTAACTTTTGACCTCTGTCTCTGAAAACAGAACAAATGTGACAAGATATCAAGATTTAGAGGCATCTTTACTGCTCAGAAAGTGAATAAGCAATAAAAATGCCTTAAAATCATGTTAACTTGTCACATTTACTCACAGAGGTCAAGTGCATTACAGTTTGGTTGAGTATATTGTTTTTAAGCTTACTAGCCCTGTAAGTGTATTCATTTCATCATCCTCATTCATTTTTCTTCCCACTCATTGACATCAATGAGACTGTTGAACTATGCTTAAAATGGCTTTCGTGTTGCCATGTTCTCGGCAACCTGATGAAGGATTGCTTTCTATGTCCCTGTTAGAACTTGCTTAACCCTCCCTGCTCCTTGCGGTTGAGCCGATTCCGAGAAGCTGCTTGTGATAGCTCGCTCCCCCGGTTGTGCCAGAGACTTAGCCACATCCTGTCCACTATTGGTAACTCAGCCTCCCAGGATCAACGGCTGTGCTCCTGTACCACGCCATATGGGCGCTGAAGCAAGAGGCTGTGTGCATTGTGCAATCAAGAGACAGATGCTCCCTGGCCACAATTACGCCACCCGAGACTGATAAGGAACTTGTATTCTGATTGGATGTGTAAAGGGTGTGGCTAGTGCTATAATTATGTGTGCGCTGCCGAGTGAAGCAGCAGTCTCCGTAGAATTGTCTTTGGACCATTCTGGGACCCTGTCCTTAGCTCGAGCTAATAAAGTAATTTACTTTCCTCCACAGCTAAGTTGTCTTGTTCTCTTTGGTAATACACGAGTAATCAAGGTGAACCCGTAGATTCTAGGTGTCCCCTGCACCGCTGGCTTCGACCCTCCAGTCGGGAGGGGTCTCCAAAAGCCGGTTCTACAAGAACACAGGATGGGTATCCCAGGTACTGTCTTAAAATGGTTCTCCTCATTCCTACAAAACAGATCTCAAAGAGTCCTAATCAATCATGCCCTATCCAACCAGATGCCAGTCACGATCGGCGTAGCCCAAGGTTCTAGACTTTCCCCCACCCAGTTTAACTTGTTCATGGATCCTCTGACCAAAATCCTCAAACTCTTCATCTCCTACCATACGGATGCTGATGATACGCAACTTTATATGAAAATTGCCTCTACTGAAGTCATCAGCACTCACAACCACCTCAAACTAAACACACTGACAACCGAATTCCTATTAATCTCTCTGCCAACATCAAAGACTGGCTCACACTTCTCACAGTCTTGGACTGCACCCCACATATCGTTGATTCAGTAAAATCCCTAGGAATAACAATGGACAACAACCTTTCCATGCAGAACCACAACAGCGTTTCCACTAAAGTGGCTAATTACCAACTCCATGCTTTATGGAAACTAAAGCCATTCCAGCCCTATGCAGATCTCAAAATAGCGATTCAAGCACTTGTGGTTTCCAAACATGACTATGGGAATGCTACACTTATGGGTCTACTGAAAATAAAACTAGCATCTCTGAGAGCTACCTTGAATGCAGTTGCTCGGCTAATCACGGGCACAAAAAAAAGTGATAATATTACCCCTGTCCTTCATTCACTGAACTGGCTACCTTATGAGGCTAGGATCCATCTAATGCATAAAGCCATCCACCACAATACTCCTTACTACCTGGCCCAGATTGGAACGGACCTTCTTGTAGCACAAGCTTCCTAATGCAGAGACCACCAAAATTCAACAAAAAGAAAACTAACAAGCGAACTTTCTCCAGAATGGCCCCAAACATTCTAAACTCTCTTCCACCAGAGACTAGGACCAACCTTTCCATTACCCTATTAAAAAGAAGTAAAATTATACTACTGAATAGTCTCCTTCCTCTCTGATGCGATTAGCCGTACCACCTTGAATCCATTTGTGTCCTGGCATTTTCCTTTATTTAGTCTGACTCATTTGTTATTTTTAAGACTACTAAATTTTGCTCTTGCAGATCTTCACTTCAACACAACTTATGAGTATTCTACATTACAAAGCCCAGGTAGTCTTGCTTCGTGATATTACCCAGTTTGTCTTTCTATTTGTGTATACGATGTGTTATTTTCCATTGTACAGCGCTCTGATATCACCCTATGACTATATATTACTCCCATTTTATTTGGATCTTTTTTTATGAGTAATTCATTATTGCTTGATTAACAAATCCTTGAAATTAAAACATTAGTATCATGAATAAAACAATTTCCTAATTTGCCGATTAATATAAAACTGTACACACCCAAAAGATTGTTTCTATGGTTACATGCTGTACTAGAACATTGATATCACATATGCACATTTATATCGCAGTTGCTCATTACTCATAAAACTAACAACATATAATGGTCAAGTTCCCAGGAATATAGAATAAAAACTACAGACATTATGTAACATAGTGCAAATAAGTTATAAAGTGCCTGAGTGCAAGAGCTTTAAACATTATGTACCACTGTGCAAATGAACAATAAAGTGCCTCTATGCTTTCATACAGCCTGATTACAGAAGCTGTCTAAAACTAATCATTGGGTCAAACTGCAAAGATATTCAAAGTGCCATTAGCCTAAAAAAACAGCCTTATATTTTCTGAACCATTAAAATATGCCTTAACAATAGTTTTAAACTATGGACACCAGCAGTCTTTCAGAAATTATTAAAACTTTTATAATTTGACATAACAATGGAATCGATTCCCCCGATAAACATAAAATAAAGGTCTGACGGGCTGATCTTGACCCAGCCTTAAGGAATAAAGGTTTTAATAGAGCACAATGTTATTTAAGCAATTTAGGACACTCACACAATATGTAATAAGGTTTCACATGGCCACCCACACAGTCTACAGTCCACATTCTGGAGTTGGGCATTGTTGTATCAAAGTCAGCATGCCCTCCTTAGGTGGGTATATGCCAAGTCTTAATTTTAAAAATGTTTCCTTCATACGATTTGAGATATAAGCAATCAAATAGGGCTGGATTTGCAAGGACTGATGAGAATCAATCGCAGACCAAGCACTCATTGTACATTCTATGCTATTTTACTCTGTACAGCACTCTGATACCAGAATTGGTCTTGTTTGCACTATATAAAACTCCATACATAAAAACATAAAAATTGGGATTTATACTGGTCGTTTTGACTTCTACTACAAACTCTTCAGAAGTTTCTTGGTTTCTCATGTCAATGTTAAGTGGATGGGGGAAAGGTAATCTGTGACTACATTTTATGAACATATTGCATTCTGAAGTTGTATCCCCCTAGTCCTCGAACCCAATGAGAGATTATCAGTGTTGTTCTCTCAGATCCTTTGGCAGTGAATGCAAAAATCTGGGATGTGTGGTCCGTTCTAATAGCAAATGATCAACCGCGTTGTCAATGTTATAAGTAAACAGTTGGGATGACAGTTGGAAAATTAAGGTGACATAGGGATTACACCATCATGGAAGGGAGCATCCAAGGGAAAGGAAACGGGAGAGGGAAGGCAGATGGGGAGGACCCATTATTATTACTATAATATAACAAGGCCTTCTGCATACAACAACCTCCCTGCATCAAACACAACTTCCCTCCCAAACCTCACCTAGTTAGGAAAAGCTGAAAAAACACCTCTTAAAAGAACACTGCAACAAAAATACAGTAAGAGTCCACTCGTGTTTAGAAACCAGCTATTCCTCTAATCACGCTGGTTGTCTTTAATTCTGTACAGCACTTACTGCCTTTGGCTATGTTCGGGTTATAAAAACACTAAAAACGCACAGCAAGTAAAATGTTATCAGGTCAAGCTATTTTTAGCACCTACTAGTCCCATCTGGTGAGTAAATTTAGGCTGGAAAGGAACAGGTGTTCTGTTCATTCAGAAAGTGAATGAGCAATAAAGAGGCAAACAAATCTTGTTTTTATCTTGACACATTTGCTGTCTGTTCAAGGCAAGAGGTTAAATGTCAGTTTGTCTTTTAATTAATTGTAGATTAGAAAATTAGGTTTATTTTTCTCTCTTATTAGAGTTAGAGGTTTTTGTCAAGTGAGCTGTCTGAAGATGTCAGTTATTTTTCCTCTCACACATAACAGTCAAATAAATCGCCTGTAAATTAATATTACAAATATATCAGGAATTACAAAAGAAGTGTTTTTGGTAATTAAGGAGTGTGATGTAAACTAAGCGTTAAATAGGAGCAAAACAAACAAGAAAGCTTAACTTGGTGATGTGCAAATGACATATTTGTAGAAACTCTATTTCCAAACATTACTGTTTGTACACTATATCGTTTTATCAGTAAAGCTGCATATCAGTGGGAAAGTTTGTGGCCATTTCAATGTAAATTCTACAGATTACAAATGTCAGTGAGCTACCACTTCATGCTTTAGCTATGTATTTATTCAAAGTGATAATTTTTAAACATGATTTGATAAACATCTCTGCCTGCCCTGATGAAAATGTTTTTAATTAACAAAGAGGCAAGTCAGGGATCAAGTGTATCCTATATGTGGCTAGATTTGTATTAAATATAGAAAGAAAGTTTAGCCTATTAAATCAGACAAAATAGTTTTTTGTACAGCAGACATGCTGAACCCGCTCATTTAAAGTGCTCCCATATGTGATACTTAAGAAAGTGGCAGCTCAATGAATGAAAATATTTGCCCATGATCAATAAATCAATCAATCAAGACATTTGTAAAGCGCACTTCTCACTCATGAGGGTCACAAGGTGCTGGGGGGAGGGGGGGGGGTGCTGCTACTGCTCGAACAACCAGGTC
The DNA here is from genome assembly GCF_964204655.1 of Triturus cristatus. Classification (NCBI taxonomy): domain Eukaryota; kingdom Metazoa; phylum Chordata; class Amphibia; order Caudata; family Salamandridae; genus Triturus; species Triturus cristatus. The sequence continues at coordinate 996,021,166 of NC_140580.1, forward strand.
TTGAGTAGCCTCCTGAAGGTTAGCAGGTCCTGGGTCTGTCGTAGGAGGATGGGGAGGGTGTTCCAGGTCTTGCCGGCGAGGTGGGAGAATGATCTGCCGCCGGTGGTCGCTCTTCGGTTGAGGGGGATGGTGGCGAGGGCGAGGTCTCCTGAGCGGAGCTAGCGGTTCGGGATGTAGAAGGTGAGTCATCTGTTGAGGTAAGCCGGTCCGGTGTTGTGGAGTGCCTTGTGTGCGTGGGTGAGGAGCTTGAAGGTGATCCTCTTGTTGACGGGTAGCCAGTGCAGGTCTCTCAGGTGGGGTGTGATGTGGCTGTGGCGAGGGACGTCGAGGATCCGGCGTGCAGAGGCGTTCTGTATACGTTGCAGTCGTTTCAGGAGTTTGGCTGAGGCTCCCTCGTAGAGGGCGTTTCCATAGTCCAGCCTGCTGCTGACGAGGGCCTGGGTGACTGTTGTTCTTGTTTCGGTGGGGATCCATCGGTAGATCTTGCGGAGCATGCGGAGGGTGTTGAAGCAGGAGGAAGAGACGGTGTTGACTTGCTTGGTCATGGAGAGTGTTGAGTCGAGGATGAACCCCAGGTTGTGTGCGTGGTCGGTGGGTGTCGGGGTTACTCCCAGTGCGGTCAGCCACCAGGAGTCGTCCCAGGCTGAGGGGGTGGAGACGCGGATGAGGACCTCCATCTTGTCCGAGTTCAGCTTCAGTCGGCTGTTCTTCATCCATTCGGCGACGGCCTTCATTCCTTCGTGGAGGTTGGATTTGGCAGTGAGGGGGTCCTTGATGAGGGAGAGGATCAGCTGGGGGGTGTCGGCGTAAGAGATGATGTTGAGGTCGTGCAGTCGGGCGACGTGGGCGAGTGGTGCCATGTAGACGTTGAACAATGTCGGGCTGAGGAATGATCCTTGGGGTACGTCGCAGATGATCTCGGAGGCTTCAGAACGGAATGGGGGGAGGCGGACGCTCTGGGTTCTGCCGGAGAGGAAGGAGGTGGTCCATTCCAGAGCTTGGTCTCGGATCCCTGCGTTGTGGCGGGTGCGCGTAGGCTGCGGTGGCAGACAGTGTCGAAGGCAGCTGAGAGGTCCAGGAGGATTAGGGCCGCGGTTTCACCGTTGACCAGCAGGGCCCTGATGTCATCGGTGGCGGCGATGAGGGCAGTTTCGGTACTGTGGTTGCTGCGGAACCCGGACTGGGACGGGTCCAGGATGTTGTTCTCCTCCAGGTAGCGGGTCAGTTGTCCGTTGGCGATCTTCTCGATGACCTTCGCCGGGAACGGGAGCAGGGCGGGAAGTTCTTGAGGTCTCTCGGATCCGCCTTAGGTTTCTTGAGTAGGGCGTTGATCTCGGCGTGCTTCCAGCTCGCCGGGAAGGTCCCGGTCTCGAAGGAGGTGTTGATGACCTTGCGAAGATGGGGTGCGATGGTGGCGCTGGCTTTGTTGAAGATGTGGTGCGGGCATGGGTCTGACGGAGAGCCGGAGTGGACGGTGTTCATGATTTTGATGGTGTCGTCGTCGTTCACGTTGGCCCAGGCGAGCAGGGGGTTGAAGTGGATGGTGAACGTGTGGTCTGAGGTGTCGGTGGCTGCCGGGGTGGTCTGGTTGTTGAAGCTATTGGGGATGTCTGCGATCTTGCGATGGCAGAAGGTGGCCAGGGAGTCGCACAGGTCTTGCGATGGTGGGATGTCGTTGGTGTTGGAGCTGGGGTTGGAGAGCTCCTTCATGATGTTATAGAGCCCCTTGCTGTTGTGTGCGTTGTTGTCGAGGCGGTCCTTGAAGGAGGTCCTCTTGGCGGATCTGATGAGGTGATTGTGTCTGCGGATGGCGTTCTTATGGGCCGCATAGCTGTCCAGTGTCTATTCGCGGTGTCATTTCTTCTCAAGCTTCTGGCAGGTTTGCTTGGAGGTCTGGAGGTCCGCGGTGAACCAGCTGGCTTTCTTGTCGGTGCGTCTGTTGGAGGGTTTCTTAAACGGGGTGAGGGTGTTGGCGCAGTCGTCGATCCAGCGCCTGAGGTTGCGGGCGGCGGTGTCGGTGGGGACGGCGGGTGGGCTTCGGGCGAGGGTGAGGATCACATCATTTGAAGCCAGTTTAGGGGTCAAGAGCATTACAAATAGGTTGAATAGATTATTTAAGTCACTAGACCTGCAGGTCTAGTAACATTTGTATGATTTTGAGGCCTGATACGTGCATACAGATGCGTTTGAGAGCAAGAATACTTGCAAACATGGGGCCATGAACCATTGTATGCCCTGTACCTCATGTGCGACGGTTATCTCATGGAAAAGGTCAGAGTGTGTGACCCAGTCATTAGCCCCAATGTGTTGACAGGGCCGGCTTTAGCGCTGGTGGCGTCCTGTGCAAGAATCATTTTTGGGGCCCCCACACCCCATGACCGCCTTCTCAATTCTCTCACTACCACCAGGCATAAGGGCCCCTTATCTCTCCAGTCATAAGTTATTGCTTAACAAGCACCCCCCTCCCATAAGGTCGGCGCCCCCTCCACAGGTCAGCGCCCAGCCCTGTGTGTTGATGCCCCATCAGCTGTTGTGGAGCACCTTTACCTGTCCACAACCCACTGACCACAACCAAGTGACGGAGACCAACGGCCATAAGATGCCAGAGAAGACATCTGAGGCCGGGAGCCTCCTGCAACTACCACAAAATGTGGAACTGCAGACAAGAGCAGTATTTTGCTTTTGCACACACACTTACCAGAGAATGGGGGAAACCCATCAGAGGCAGTCTAAAGCATCAGTAAAAAAATGTATTGGTACAGGGCCATGAAGTGGGAAATGGAATACTAATACTGCTGTACCGCATTGGTAGCCAAGCCGACATCGGGACTATTGGTGCCCATAGCTGCAAACACATTGGAGCTCTTGGGTGTTTTCTATTCTATTCACCTGTCTTATATAGCGCACTGCTACATGAGACAGGCTTCCCAGTGCTGTTAGTCCTAGTTGGAGTAAGAACAGATAGAGATTGAGGGACAGAGGTTTGTTTTCTAAAGCTCATTAAGTTGTCATCCAATCACAGACTGTTAGGCAGTTAAGTCCAGAGTTTAGGTACAAGTTATGTAAAAGAACGGTCTCCACTTCTAGCTCTCTTAATTCTAGTGACAACAAGACCCAGATTGTTTGACACGAGATCCCTGTTGGTACAACAGGGGGTAACCAACTGGTGGAGGACATGTAGGCCTACTTTATGTTTTGCCCAATGTGTAATGTATAGTGCCTTGAATTGTATTCTGCATTTGATAGGCAGCCAGTCAAGAGTTTTAAATGCTGTATATGCTGACTGTGTTTTAGGAATATCTTACAGTATTCGAGCTGCAGCCTTCTGGATGATTTGGAGTTCTTTTGATGACAAACATTGCACTGCCCAGGTAAAGTGAGTTGCTGTAATGAAGGCAAAGAAGAATAAGTACTTGAATCACTGTCCTTCGGACCTCCATAGGGAGCCATTTCAGAGTTATCCTTAAAGATCTAAGAAGGCCAAAGCAGCAGCCAGCCATCTTCTTTACTTGAGATGACATGATAAGATGTTTTTCCAGAGTAATCCCCAAGCTCTTAGCTTCCAACTTGAGGGATGGGCGATTTCCTAGGGAAAGAGGCCAGTTAATCTGATCCCAGAGAGTTGGATTGTTACGAACTACCATGACCTCAGTTTTGTCTCCATTTTGTTTTAGGCAGCTGGCTGCCATCCAATTGGACACCTTCTCTAGATAACTGTTAAGTCTTAAAGAGGTAGCTCTTATATCAGGAGATAGAGATATGATAATATGTGTATTGTTGGCATAAGATACCATCATAAAACCAAGAGAGCAGATGATATCAGATAAGAGCAGACATACACGTTGAAGAGTGTAGAGCTCAAGGAGTAGCACCGTGGCACCCCACATTTCAACGGATGGCTTGCAGAGAGAAAGGTTTTTGTTCTCTAACATTGTATCAGTATTGGTTGAAGAGCAAGTTACTTACCTTTGTTAATAACTTTTCTGGTAGAAACTATCTAAACGCAGATTGCTGACTTTAGAATACTCCCCAGGTGCCAGACTGGATCTGGAAAACTTAGATGCCGTACCATTTGCATGCTGGAATGAGGCTTTTAGAGGCGCCACTCATACGCACTGTCAGTTGTTTAGCTATATTTCCACAGACGCAAGCCCAAAATTAAATTGGTCTTGAGACTTAAGATTCTTAGATTTTTATCATTTTAGTGGAAAGACTCCAGTTCAAAGAACAGGGAAGATGGGAGGATTTGGTGAGGTATTTGTGGTTAGATAGATTTTCTACCAGAAAAGACATTACCAAAGGTAAGTAACTCGTTCTTCTGAGAGGCTACTAACTGCAGAATACTCACCTTAGAATAGATACCACAGCAGTACCTCCCAGGAGTTGGGTCCGTGAACTGGCTCAAACCAAAAGGTCCTACAGGACCTATCGGGCAAAATGGCCATCACACTGAATCTGGCTGTCCAGACAGTAGTCTTCGTGAACATATGGAGGGACACCCACGTAGCAGCCTGACAGATGTCCAAAACAGTTACTCTGAGTGTGAAGTGGTAGCAGCCTTGTCTGTGGTCGAGTAAGCCAGCAGGCCTTCAGGAGGCTGCTTTTTCACCAGTGCATAACAGATGTTTATACAGAGCACAATCCATTGGGAAATGGTTCTTTTCTGCACTGCTTTTTCCTTTCTCTCACACTTTTTAACCTGATTAAGAGCTGATAGTCAACACAGTGCGGTCGGTACAATGGATCCAAAAACTGTCTTCAGATCCAGATGATTAAGTTATTCCTTCTTAGATGGGTGAAGTGGAGCAAAGAACGTCAGAAGGAGATTGCTTACCTGATGTGAAAAGGAGTCATTACCTTAGGCAAAAATGAGGCACGAGTTTGATGAACCAATTTATCCGCATAGAAGGTAATGTACAAAGGGTTAACAAAGAGAGCTTGAAGCTTGCTCACCCTCTCGGCTGATGTTATGGTTACCAAGAATACAGTCTTAAGGGTGAGCAACCTGAGTGGGCAGCTACACATCGATTCAAAGAGAGACCACACTTGGAAGGTGTGGTCTCTCTTTTCCTCCCTCTCTCTTGCGCAGGAGAGGGAGGAAACAAACGTTGATGCCCTTAAGGAAATACATTATAACTATCGATTTAAACAATGAAGGCTGGTCCGGCAACCGCAAAAAGGCAGAAAAGCAAACAGATAACCTTTAACTGTGCCCAAAGCAAGGCCTAGTTGGATTAAAGATAATATAAACAACAAAATGTCAGACAGCATAGCATGAAGCAGGTCGATCTGCTTGGTCACATACCAAGCCACAAAATTGTACCAATGGCAGGCATATACAGATTTCATAGAGAGATGACTTGGGCTCGTTCTGTCGTGATCTGCAGAACTCCGGGCAGAAGTAGGATCAGTGGAAAAGGAGTTCCACTCTACGTGGAACGCATCTCTAGGTGAGAACCGCTTCGTAAACTCCTATGCACAGAAACCCGGACACTGTGCGTTCTCAGCGGTGGCGTAAAAGATCGAGTCAAGGGTCTCCCTATCTGCGGAAGAGATTTTACACCTCCGGCAGATGGAAACTGGCATTAGTGATCCACTAGGCATTGATGTCTGAGTTCATCCGCTTTGGCATTCAAAGATTGCGCCAGGTGCTGCACCACCAGAAAAATCCCCTGGCATTCCAATCATGTATTGAGGTACTGAGCCTCCTGGTCCAGGGTCCTCAACCCCTCCCACCCTGCCTGTTGCAGTACCACATAGTGGTGGTGTGGTCCATGAACACCTGAAGAAACCTCTCTTGAATGGATGGCAGGAAGGCGGTTTACCCGAAGCAGATGGCTTGCAACTAACAGGCTGATGTAGAGCTGAGGCTCTGCCAGTGGCCTCTGATGTCCACATCTCCCAGAAGCGATGCATCTGTCACCATAGTTGGCTCCGGGTAGGGAAGGGCTAACCATATTGCAGTCCTTTAGCCACAACTGTAGGTCTTTTGTAGTCTCAGCCGAAATCTGGACTAGTGCGGAGAGGTCCCCTTGATGTTGCTGCCACTGGGATTTCAGATCCCACTGCGTAGCCCACATATGCCATCTGGTGTGTTTGATGAACAGAATGCAGGAGGTCATCACCCTAACAACCTCGGGGTCAACCTCACTGAGATCCACGACCGAGGCTAAAACACAAAATTTCCTGTACTCTCCACTATGGGGGATAGGCACAAAATCGCACCGTGTCCAGAATGGGTCAGATGAAAGGAAGCTCCTGAGAAGGAGTCAGGTGTGACTTTATCATTTATAAAGTTAACCCCCAGTGATGTGAGGAGGTGGTTGACTGCTGCCTTGGACAAGCCCTCCTTTAGCTGACAATCATCGAGATAGGGGAAGACTGGAACCCTAGACCTCCACAGATGAGTTGCAACGGCTGCACCTTCGTAAACAACTGAGAGGCGCTGGTGAGGCCAAAAGGGAGCACTGCAAATTGAAAATGCTTGTGGCCCACCATGGACAGCAGGTAATGCATATCGCCCCACAGGACAGGGATGTGAAAATAAGCATCCAGCACGTCCAGTGTTACCATCAAGTCACCAAGGTCGAGGGTGAACAAGAACTGAGCCAAAGTCAACATCTTGACTTTGTCCTTTTTCAGGAAGGCAATGCGAGGGAGCAAATCCAGTAAAGGACGAAGGATGGCAACCTCTTTTGGCACAAAGCAGTAGCGGGAATAGCAACTACAACCTACTTCAAGCATCAGCTTGCACTTCCTGATGCAATAAGAATAGATGGTCCTCCGTCAGCCATTCATGGGATGGGTCGGCAGTGTCTCTTGGTGATGTTAAAACCCTCTGCCAAATCCTTACAAAGGGTAAATCTGGTGAGTGCAGAGTGATTGCGATACAGAGGGAGCAGGCATAGCCATGCTCTCCTTAAGACGCAGAACCAGCTTTTTCTCTTAAAAGACAGGACCCGTCAAAGGGCATGTCCATTAGGGTAAATTGGACATTGCCCCCAAAAAAGTAATGGAGGGTATCCAAGCATGTCGTCTGATGGCGACACTGATTGCTATGCCTCGGTCTAACAAATCTGTGGTATCCAGACTGCAATATATAGAAATGTGACTGTATCACATAGCCTGGGAAGTGATGGAACAAGCCTCCTCTGAGGCTAGAGGCAATACCTGATTCAATGAGTACCATAAAGCATGGCTGTAACAACTGAGCAGGCAACATGTATTTATGGAACACAAGGCAAGACTCGTAGATGAGAAAACCACAGGACCAAAAGTACTGATGCGTTTTGTCTCCCTATCTGGTTTCACAGAAGGTAATGGCTTAGGTTCCACCCCAATAGCTAAAGCCCGCACCACTAAACTCTGCTGAGAGGGGTGCTGAGAGAGGAAGCCGGATCCCCTGGTGGTGGATGGTGGCATCTTGCAACCTGGTGATTGACATGGGCCCCTGAGGTGGACTTTGTCCAGGCGCTCAGAGGAACAAGTTACTTACCTTCAGTAACACCTTATCTGGTAGAGACTATATCTAGCTGTCAACTCCTTCCCTTTAAATTTTCCAAGCATCAGACTGGATCCGGAAGATTTTTCGATAAGTACCCTGTGCGCCGGTAGGTGGTGTCAATCAGCTTGACATCCAGTGTTAATGTCATAGGCACTGGAGTGATGTCGCTGTGCCTATATAAGCCCCACCCAGGCATGCTGACGCCAGTTACTTTTTCACACCTTTCCATACCGGAAGCGCAAAGCCATGAAGTTCACTGACACTTGTGTGTCCAAACTAGGGTTCTGAAAGGTACAGAGCAAGGAGGATGGGTGGGTCAGTAAAGAATCTGTAGCAAGATCTAGTCTCTACCAGATAACGTGTGCTCCAAAAGCAAGTTGTTCATCTGACAGAGACTTCTAGCTGCAGGTTCCTATCTGTGAATAGATATCCAAGCAATACCAACTCCAGAGGAGGGACTGTAGACATATTTGAACTAGGAAGCCCTGCTGTACTGAACGGGCGAAGTGCCCATCCCTGTAGACCTGATTGTCCAGCAAGAATGTTTAATAAACGTGTGCAGGGATGCCTATGTTGCAGCTGGACAGATATTTAGGACTGGAACTCCGCATGCTAACACAGTGGTCACAACTTTAGCTCTGGTGAAATGAGCTTGTAAGCTTTCAGGAGGCTGCATCTTTGCCAGTGCATAGCAGACCTTGATGAACAGTACGACCCATCTAGAGATGGGGCGCTTCTGCACTGTCCAACCTTTCTTTGCACTAACATACCCCACGAAGAGTAGGTTTCTTGTTCAGTCAAAACAGAACAATGACGCCATTTTTGGGTCTAGACTGTGGTGTCGCTCCTCCTCTTTGGAAGGATGTGGAGGACATAGAGGGTGGGCCCACATGAAATGGTGTGACCATTTTCGGCAAGAAAGAGGCCCTAGTGCAAAGCATCAGTTTTTCAGGGTAAACCGAGAAAAAGGGAGACTTTAATGACAAAGCTTGTAGCTCGCTCACCCTTTGGGCAAATGTAATTGCCACAAGGGAGGCTGTTTTAATCGTGAGCATCCGGGAGGGGACACTTGTGAAGAGGCTCGAAAGGAGCACAGATCAAGATTGTGAGTACCAAATTAAAGTCCCATTAAGGCATAATAAAAGGAAAAGGGGGAAGATACGTATAAAGCCCTTCAGAAATCTATTTAAAATAATGGATTTAAATAAAGAGGGGTGGGCAGGCCGCCACAAGAAGGCAGACAGAGCAGAAAGAACCTTTCAGAGTGCCCAAAGCAGAGCCATGCTGGGCAAGTGTAAGAATAAAAAGGGAGGCAGAAAGCCGGTCAATGAAATTTTCTGTACAATATAATACTAGCTGCTTTCAATTGCAGGCGTATACCATCTTGATGGAGGGATGCCTGGCTACCAGAACATTGCAGACTTCTAGAGGAAGGTCGAAAGCTATCAACTACCACCGCTCAATCTCCACACAAGAAGGTGGATAGTTGACAGGTTCAGGTGCATGACCCTCCACATGTTGCTGTGACAGAAGAGCCTCCCGAAGGGGCAGTCTGATCGGATGATCGATGGCCATACTCAGTAGCTCGGGATACCAGACTCTCCGTGCTCAGTCCAGAGCCACAAAGAGGACTTGAGCCTGTTCATTCCTGATCTTTTTGAGAACTCTGTGCAGCAGTAGTATGGGCATAAAGGCATAAAGGTGGCCTGAGCTCCAATTGAGATGAAAAGCGTCTCCAAGTGAGAGCCACCTTGGAAACTCCAGCATGCAAAACTGCTGCGTGTTCTCGACGGTGACAGACAGATTTAACCAAGACTCTCCCACTGCTGAAAGAGACCTTGCACCACGTCCGATATGAGATGCCATTTGTGATCCACAAGGCATCTATGTCCGAGTTCATTGCACTGGTGTTCAGGGAACCTGCCAGGTGTTGAACCTCCAGGAAAATGCACTGCTGTTCCAGCCATGTCCAGCGAAGCAGGGCCTTTTGACAAAGAGAACACAACCCCACCCTGCCCTGTTTATTGCAGTACCAAATGGAGGTGGTGTTCTCCATGAACACTTTCTACCAGCCTTCCCTTGATGAGCAGGTTGATGTGGAGATCGGATTCCACCAGAGACCACAGTCCTCTCATCTCCACCTCTCAGAAATGGCCTCACTATCCCAAGAATGACACATCTGTACTACTGTGAGATGTGGTTGGGGAAGGGAGAATGGTCTGCCTCTGGCCTAACTGCGGTTCATTAGCCACTATTGCACATTCCCCTAATGCTGCACCCACTGGACCTATAGGTCTCACAGCATAGCCCCCATATGCCATCTGGCACGTGTGACCAGTAGGATGCAGGCCATGAGGCCCAGCCGCCTTAGAGTCAGTCGCACCAAAATCCCCGATAGAGGCTAAAACATTGGTATCATAGTCTGAATATCTTGGACTCTGGAGGATAAGAACGAAACTGCACTGTGTCCAGAACAGCTCTGATGAAAGGGAGCATCTGAGGGAGTCAGATGTGATTTTGGCACGATAGTGAACCCCAGCGAAAGCAGGAGGTGCACCATAGCCTGGAATTTGGAGATTATGGTCTGGGGCGAGCCCTTCTTCAAAAGCTAATCAATGAGAAAGGGGAAGTCTGGCACCTCTGATCTCTTCAGATGAGCTGCAACCCCCGTCATCACTTTTGAGAACATCCGAGGGGCACTGGGAAGGACAAAAGTGAGCATGGTGAACTGAAAGTGCTCATGGCCTGCTGTGAACCGCAGAGAACGCTGGTAGGAAGCAGGACGGGGATATGGATATAAGTGTCCTGCAAGTCCAACGCTACCATCCATTCTTCTGGACTCAGGACAGACAAGACCTGAGCTAGCATGAGCATCATGAATTTCTCTTTTTGAGGAAGAGGTTGAGGTCATGGAGGTCTTGGATAGGACGAAGGCCCTTGTATATTTTGGGGATCACAAAGTAAAGGGAATAACAAACATAGGAAACTTCTGGCCCCCGAACCCTCTCTATGGCTCCCTTAGCCAAGAGAGCCATGACTTCTCGCAGAGAAGGGAGAAATGATCCTCTGTCAGTCAGTAAGATGGAGGCATTGAGGGAGGAGTGACCTCGAAGGGGAGTGAGCAATCCCTTTGGAGGATCTGCAAAACCATCCTGTCCAATGTTATGGACTGCCAGTGGTGGAGGTGATGGCGGAACCTGCCACCAACTAACCGCCCATGATTTAAAAGGGCAAGATCAGGAAGGTGACGCAGCTGCCGGACCAGACAGCTGGCTACCCAACCCACGATGCTGGTAGGAACTGCACCCTCGTCCACGGAGGGGTTGGGAAGCTTGCACGGATCGGGGCTGGGATAGGGTTGGCATGGTTGAAAACCCCTTCCTTAGACAACAAGAGGCAGACTGGAGGTGACGTGGGGCAGCCGAGAGGCCCAAAGCCTTAGCCGTAGCCCACGAGTCCAGTGCTGAGTCTGCATTGTCTCTGCAGAGACAAGTGTCATCAAAGGGCATGTCCATGAGGGAAGGTTGGACACTGACTGGGAAGCCACTCGTTCTCAGCCAGGCGTGGTCCATGGATCATGAACCTTGTTGCGTCTCTCCCATCTGTAACAGGTTGGGCGAGGATGGCCCGTGCCTCCTCCGGGATCTGTGGCACCACTTGAGCAGCCATATCCCACAGTGAGTGTGAACAGAGGCCCAGTAGGCATACGGTGTTCACAAACCGCAAAGACAGGTAGGTGGAAGAAACCGTTCTTCCCCAAAGAGTCCAGCCTCTTGGATTCTCTGTACAGGGGTGCTGTAGGAAATGCACCCTGGGATTTGGAAGCTTGGACACCAAGCTTTTCAAGGTAGGGCGCTGAGTCAGGAAGATTGGGCCTACAGGAGTGGGGCATTGGCAAACAACAATTGCCATATTAACAGGAACCCCTGAGCTGGGTTTGGACCAGGTTCCCAGGTCAACGAGGGCCTCATTAAATGGGAATAGGGGTTCTGAGGAGGAGACTCCTGGTTGCAGTATCTCAGTCAAAAGATGAATCTTGACAGCCACTAAGGGCAGCTGAAGGTCAAGGACCTCAGCCGCTCTCCGCACTACCAAAGCAAAACCAAAGGGGATGATGGACAGAGTATTGAACATTGCAAACACTCACCCCCAGTCAACTAATCTGGGTTTAATCCATCATCATTCTTTAGCTCACTCCGCCACCCCAGTTCAGACATGGCCATATGCAAATCAGTCTGACCCTGTGCCTCATGGGAACAGTCCAGCCCAAACTGCCAAGCCATGTCTTCCGTGGACCGGAAACAAGCATCCTGGGACCGGTTTCTGGCTAATCAGCCGTCAGCCAGGCTAGCTTGAATCCAGTGGCAAAGTGAGCAAGGGACCCACGTCTGGGCATACCCTGCCAATTTAGGGCGAACAAAGCAAAACCAAAGGGGATGATGGACGGAGTGTTGAACATTGCAAGCACTCACCCCCAGTCAACTGATCTAGGTTTAATCCATGATCATTCTTAAGCTCACTCCACCACCCCAGTTCAGACATGGCCATATGCAAATCAGTTTGACCCGGACCCTGGTCTACCAAAGCATAAGAAGCTCCCTCCTCCATAGCCACAGTAAGGGGAGAAAGCAAGTCTGGACCTGGAAAGGTATCCAGTCACTGGCATTACCCAGTTCCTCACACCAGTCCATTTGGGGCTTGTATGGCTAGTATTCTAGAGGGTCCAGAGACCCCTTCCACTCCTACCCCAGGCCTAGCCCGTAGGAATATGGGTCAGGATCTGATCTAGGACCTGAAGATCCTGCCGGGGTCAGGTGATGCGGTTCCATCTCAGTGTCAGATTTGGGGATAATAATGGGGCTGGCACCAACAGTGGGTGTCGGTGGCGTCACGAGCGTCAGCATCGGAACCAACGTTGGAGAAGGTCAAGTGATACAAAAGGCGCCAATCTGGATCCACTAGTGGATACACAGAGGCCCACTGGGCACAGAGCCGCAGGCACAGAACCAGATGCCCCCCAACCCTGTAGGGCCCGAAGGTTCAACTGGGTTGGGGCGCCCAAATATGACAAGCAGAGCCTCATAAAACTCTTTAAGCTGGGTGAGGGCTGCTATGACTCCAGGATATTAGTGGAGGTGTGAAGCCAGCACAGGCTCCGAAAAACGAGGCAGATATGCCGATGCTCCATCTTCGTGCTGGCCGACGGATGAGGATAAGACGAAGAGGGGTTTGACTTCTTACTCTTCTTCTTGTGCCTTTTACCTAAATGTCCAGACGATCTCAAAAGGATCTTGACGATCTGGAAAGGACTGGACTCTGAACGATCCCGGACCATCCTCTCGACAGGGAGTACCGTAGAGTCATGTGGCGGCCCGCACCGCACACATCCAACCGCCGCAGATCCCCCGAAGATGCTGGAGCAAAGTCACCACTGACCAGCTGACAGCCGCCCTCGCCCAGGGCCCCCCTGCCAACGCCTCGGACACCAACACCGCCGCTCGAAACCTCACACAGTGGATCAGCAACTGTGCCGACACCCTCGCCCCTATCAAGAACCCTCCGAACAAGCACAACAGCAGGAGAACCACCTGGTTCACCACAGACCTCAAGGACTCCAAAAAAAACCCGCCGGACTCTAGAGAAAGCCTGGCGCAAAGAACAGACTGCGGAAAACCTCGAGGCCCTTAAGACCGCCACACGCAAACACCACCAGCTCATCCACATCGCCAAGAGAACGGCCTTCAGAGAGCGCATAGACAACAACGCACACAACAGCAACGTGAAGGAACTCTCCAACCCAAGCTCCAACTCCGACGACATCCCCCCCTCACAGGACCTCTGCGACTCCCTCGCGGCTGTCTTCCACCGCAAGATCGCCGACATACACGACAGCTTCGCAAACCAGACGCCTCCACCAGCCGCAGAACCAACGCCCACCACCGCCCTCCTCAGTCGCTGGACCCCCGTCAACACCGAAAACGTCACCCAGATCATGAACACCATCCACTCCGACTCTCCATCCGACCCCTGCCCTCACCACATCTTCAACAAAGCAGACACCATCATCGCACCCCACCTCCGAGACATCATCAACAGCTCCTTCGAATCTGCCACCTTCCTTGAGAGTTGGAAACATGCTGAAATCAACGCCCTCCTTAAGAAGCCGACAGCAGACCCCAAGGACCTCAAGAATTTCCGGCCCATCTCCCTGCTCCCCTTCCCGGCGAAGGTCATCGAGAAAGCAGTCAACAAGCAACTGACCAACTTCCTCGAAACCAACGGCTCCCTCGACCCATCCCAGTCTGGCTTCCGCAGCAACCACAGCACCGAGACCGCCCTCATCGCCGCCACCGACATCAGAACCCTGCCCGACAACGGAGAAACTGCAGCCCTCATCTTCCTAGACCTCTCAGCTGCCTTCGACACGGTCTGCCACCACACCCTAAAAACACATCTCCACAACACAGGGATCCAGGGAAAGGCCCTGGACTGGATCTCCTCCTTCCTCACCGACAGAACCCAGAGAGTCCGCCTACCCCCCTTCCACTCAGAGGCCACCAAGATCATCTGCGGCGTACCCCAAGGTTCATCACTCAGCCCGACGCTCTTCAACATCTACATGAGCCTCCTCGCCGACATCGTCCGTGCACACGACCTCAACATCATCTCCTACGCCGACGACACCCAGCTGATCCTCTCCCTGACCAGAGACCCAGTCACCGCCAAATCCAACTTCCAAGAAGGAATGAGGGCCGTCGCCGAATGGATGAAGATCAGCCGCCTGAAACTGAACGCAAAGATGGAGGTCCTCATCCTCGGACCATCCCCCTCCGCCTGGAACGACTCCTGGTGGCCCCCCGCCCTGGGCACAGCACCGACACCCACCGACCACGCACGCAACCTAGGGTTCGTCCTGGACTCATCGCTCACTATGACCAAGCAAGTCAACGCCATCTCCTCCTCCTGCTTCAACACCCTCTGCATGCTACGAAAGATCTTCAAATGGATCCCCACGGAAACAAGAAGGACTGTCACCCAAGCCCTCGTCACAAGCCGGCTCGACTATGGCAACACACTCTATGCAGGGACAACGGCCAAGCTACAGAAAAGACTGCAACGCATACAGAATGCCTCCGCACGCCTCATCCTGGACATCCCCCGCCACAGCCACATCACCGCCCACCTGAGAGACCTGCACTGGCTCCCCGTCAACAAGAGGATCACGTTCAAGCTCCTCACCCACGCACACAAAGCGCTCCACAATGCCGGACCCGAATACCTCAACAAACGCCTCTCGTTCTACGCCCCGACTCGCCAACTCCGCTCAGCCAGCCTCACCCTCGCCACCGTACCACGCACCAGAAGAACAGGCGGCAGATCTTTCTCCTACCTCGCCGCCAAGACCTGGAACTCCCTCCCCACCCACCTCCGACTGACCCAAGACCTTCTTACCTTCAGGAGACACCTCAAGACCTGGCTGTTCGAGCAGTAGTAGCACCCCCCCTCTCCCCCCCCCACCCTCAGCGCCTTGAAACCCTCGCGGGTGAGTAGTGCGCTCTATAAATGTACTGATTGATTGACTAGCAGCTTCAGGGACTGCTGCCTCAAAGCGTTCGGTACCATGGCCCAGCAACTGGAGCACGACTTGGTGTCGTGGTTGCGCTCCAGGCACCACAGACAGATAAGGTGCGGTTCCGTCACCAACATCTCCCGGTGACAGGCTCTGCAGGGCTTAAAACCTGTCCTGTGTGATGACATTCTTAACACATCAGTAGGAAACCTCAAAAAACAGTCGACAAAAAGTCACAAAATTCTTGTAAAAAATGACAAAGGGGTCGCTCTGCTCTGGATCAGCGTTGGCTGGTGTGGGAATACAAGAATTTACGTCAGTGACCCTGAGTGGCACCTATGCAAGTACCATATCACTCTGGCACAGATGCCACTGGCTGCGGAGCTGATCAACGCTACCTACCGGCTCACAGGGGAACTGCTCAAAACAATTTCTGGATCCAGCCCAATGTCTGGGAAATTCTAAGGTAAGGAATCTGCAGTTAGAAGTCTATCAGATAGGTGTGGGTCAAGGCCTCATTGAAAAGTAGAAGAAGCTCTGAAGCTGTTTGGTTAGGTTGGAGGACCTCCATCACCAAAATGTTTTCACTTTCTGACGGGGAGCTGAAGGTCCAAGATATCCGCTGCTCTGCCCACTTGGTGTCTGACCCAGGAGGGAATATCATCACACTATCCGGGGAAGTATCAAGCCCACTGACTTCTTGGAGTTCTCATACTACTTGGCTCCTTGATATGACTGGTCAAAGGCATCATCATAGGTACCCTCATCAGAATATGTCCCAAAAAGATCATGGAGGAAGTGTTGCCTGCTTGGGGGCAAGGGAACTGCGTAAGAATTTTGCGTCAACGACAAAGCTGAATGGGTTTGTTACTGCGCAAAGTCATGGGATAGCTTGGTTCACCAACGTCAGTGAAATTGGCATCAATGTTGGGGAGTTTGCATCTCAGCATATGTGATAGCGCCGGTAGCGGAATCTGTGCCGGGTTCAGCATGCATCCGGATGCAGATCCAGAGGGCCTAACTGAGGCTAGCCGAGGTCAAACCAGCTGAGTCACAGTACTGCTTCAAAGTTGTCCAGATCCACTCTGATGCCTGGGGAGTATTCAGTGGTGTGGAATCTGCAGTTAGAAGTCTCTATATCAGAATATATCTGGGCTCTCTATTTCTGGGAATTTCTGCGGATTGTCACGACTTAGTAGCCATCGAGGATGACTACTCAGAGAAAATCAGGTTTCAAACCATGCAAAGAATGTGGGGGCCAGATGTCCATCACTGACCCCCATGAAGATTGTTTATGGTGTCTTTCATCGGACCACTATGTCGGGACATGCACTTTTTGCATGAGCATGAACCCTAAAGCGCTGAAGACGAGGAAGGCCAAATTATTAAGGGCCAAGGCCAAGAAGAAGAAGTGGGGTCGCAGGAGGTCAAGAACCCGCTCAAAGTTGCCGACTACACACACTTCGAGGTCTTCAAACAAAAAAAAAGAAGAAGAAGTTGAGTCATGGTTCTCGGTGTCGCTCTTCGAAGGATGCTACTTCAAAGTCGGTGTCACCGAGTCCCAGAAGTCATCGCAGGGATGAGATCACTCCAACTCATTCACTTGGGGTGACTCCGGCCCTGTCTCCAGCTCCGAGAGCAGTGACTCTACTGGCTCAGAGAGATGCCACGCCTCCATCATTGCCAAAGTCAACTACTCAACCGGAGCTGAATTTAGTGCCTCCCCGAGCGGCTCCAGAGCCTGTGATACCGGATTCAAAGTATTCTGCTTTCCAGGATCCGGGACCAGATTTCTCGCTTTTTTAAAATGCGATGTTTTGCTTGTTCACCAGAGCAGAAAACCAGACTGGTGCGCCTGTTGGCCCCATGGGCTAATTGACATTACCTGGGAGGTTTGCCAGCTCACTTTCCCTAGGCACCGCTCATGATTTTTACGCCTATGGATCCAAGGGGTTGGCTTCTTCAGACGCCGAGATTTTTGATGCCGTTGCAGTCTTTGGAGGGACGACCTCCTCTAGAAGGTTCATTCCCAGTGCAGTCTGGCTCTGAACTGGTGCAGACTCGACCTCGACTCTCCTGTTCCTGTGGACCTCCCTTCGACACCGATCCCGAAGTTACCGGTGCCGCGTCTGGCACCGCCAATGCCAGTTCCGAGGATAAGGTCTCGGAGTGGGGTGCAAAGACAGTTGGAGGAAGAAGAGTACCAGGAGAAACATGGAGGGGCTGAGGAAGGAGAGATTGTGGATCCTGGCCCAGATTTTGAGGGTTTACAAGAGGATGGTGGCCTGGATACCTCTCCTGAGTGGGAGTTTATCACCAACGGGTTTTCCGACGCAGGAGGTGACCACATATCACGCTGTATTCACAGAAAGGCTGTGGACCTCTTGGAGTTGCCTCTTGTTATGTTATATACTTTTATAGCGTACGTCTACCCATAGGTGTCTTGGCACTTGCAGAGACATGAGCTACTAAGCTAGAGTATTACTGATTCCTAAACAGCCAGGACTTAAGTTCCCTTCTGAATGCGAGAAGGGTATGTTCCTGAAATACAGCGGCATAGAGTTCCACAACCTAGCTATGCTGCTAATGAAACTCCCTCCTCCCCAGTTCACTTTCCTGATTCTTATGGTGGTAATCAATTTTGCATTGGTTGATCGTAGAAGTCTACTTTTGACACCTGAGCTTCATATGACCTTATCATCCATGATCCAACATTTTTAGCTTTAGTCACCGTAGTGGGAGGTCAGCCCAAACTGTCCTCCACTAGGCAGGAGACCATGCTGGGGAGAGATTGACAAACAGAATAACCTCTGGTTTACTCTAGTTCAATTTTAGGCAGCGTCAACTCACCCAGTTGCTTAGGGCGGTTATGCAATTGTGTAATCTTAGAGGGTAGTTGATATCATTATCTACAGCTGATACAACCAGTTCTCAGCATAAGATGTTGGATTTAAAATGAAACTTTTAATAGAGGGGCAAGTTCTGAAACGCAGATATTAAAAAGCGTTGAGCTCAGTGAAGAGCCCGGAGGGACTCCACAAGGCAAAGTAAAAGGTGAGGATTTAAACTGACCCAGAATTCAGAGTTTGAGATCTCTCTGATAGAAAGGAAGTTAATAGCGTAAGAGCTTTACGTTTAACCCCTATGGCGTTCATACGGTGGACCAATAGTCCATGGTCCACCATGTCGAATGCTGCAGATAGGTCTGGCAGTATGAGAGCTGCTGACCCTCCACCCTCCAGTGCCATTCTTAACTTTGCTGTGGTTTTTATCAATGCATTCTCTGTACTGCGATTCGCTCTAAACCCAAACTGACTAGAGTGGAGTTGAGGTCTTATAGTCTGATGGGGTGCTCCATTCTCCTTACTCTACTTCAGAATCTATACTTCCCCCTCAGTGAGGCGTTGACAGGCCCCATTCTCGATGTCTGGCAGAAGCCAATGTCCACTCCAGCGGTTTCCAGGACCGTGTCCAGGAGATACAAGGTGGCTCCGGGGATCTTGCTTTTCTCTCCATCCATCCTTTGCCAGAAAGCTTGGTGGTCTAGGCTTTGTGTTTTTCGAGGCAGTCTGTAGGTTCCTTTCCATCTATGCCTGCGGAGGGGGAGTCAAAACACATGGACCAATCAGCAAAAAAAGGTGTTCTCGTCTGGGAGTATGGCCCTCAAGTCCACAAATGCCCCGTGCTTCTTGGATCGCTACATCCACGCTATCATGGACTCAACCAGGGAGATTGTCCCGAGATTGCCAGAGGACTTACAAGGGCAATTCTCAGAGGTGTTGTCGGAAGCCCAAGCTGCTGCCCGCCAAGTGATACAATCTGGTCTGGACACGGCTGATTCAGTAGCCAGGGCGATGGGATAGTCTGTGGCTACTAGGAGACACACATGGTTGCGTGGGTCAGGATTCTCCCCTGATGTCCAGGCTACATTGCTGGATTTGCCCTTCAATGAATCTCGCCTATTTGGGGCTAAAGTGGATTTGGTCCTGCAGCACTTTAAGGGCAGTAAAGCCACCGCAAGGTCTTTGTGACTTCAATCTCAGGACTAGAGCTTTGCACAGTTCTGCACATTTTGTGACTTTGGAAGAAACTTGTCCTTTCATGCAAGGCAACAGCCACAGAAACAGCAGGCAAATCCCTTGTATAGATCCTACAGGGGAAAGGGCAGAGGTGCTGGATGACAGCAAGCCTCCTCCTCCTCCTCCTCTTATGCCCCTACAGCTGGTGTGGCAGGGATTCAGCTCTAGCTCCACCTTCCTAGAGCATACTTGTCCCGTGGGAGGACGAGTGTCCCATTTTCTACAGAACTGGAGGTCTGTTACTAACTATCTCTGGGTGTTGAACATCGTATAGAAAGGGTATGCCCTACCCTTCCAGAACTGCAGCTGCACGATGCATCTCAACGCACGGACATCGCATTGCCACCAAGCTACCTCAGAACCCCCGCTGGTGACGCATTTCTACGCAAGGATCTTGCATCGCCTCTGCAGTGAGATGCATCCTTAAAGCTGGACTTCGCATTGCTATGCAACCAGGATTTAAGGTACTTTTACTTCGCCAGCCTAACTTGGTCCCAGTAGCTGGCCCGCTTTCAATCTCGGTCAGCTTGAACTTGTGACTTTGTCCCCGTCTGGCGCAACCAGATAACCAAAGTTGGTGCGTTGTTTTTTTAGGTGCTTTTTCACTTTAAATTTGAAAGCACATATTTCTGGATCTATTGATTGTTGTTGTTGTTATTTTGATTATAATTTATTTTTTTTAAATGGTGGTGGGGGGGTTTCCTGTGTTTTTACTTTATTACTGTTTGAAGTGCTGCATAAATACTTTACACATTGACTCTAAGTTAAGCTTGAATGCGTTATACCAATATACCAGAGGATTATGCACAGGTTAATTTGGGGTATGATTGTTATTTCACCTAACAGAAAGTGTGGTTGCTGCTTGAGCAAGGTTTCAGCCTCCCTCAACTAGTAACCCAATTTCCTACGTTCGCCATCCCATCCACACTGCAACATTAAGATACCCAAGGCATTTCAAATAGCATGATTTTTTTTTTTTTTACAAAATATTATATTATTCACTTTAATATTTAACAGAGACAGTGTGTTGATTCCTAAATTGAGACGCTATTGTTAATTCAAAGTGATACAGGCTTGAATCGGGCTGTCGTCGGATTACCATCTGGATTGGATCATTTATCTGCTCCAGTGGTATTGGTGCTGGGGCCATTACGGATGGAAACGGCATGGGCCTTAAAGTCGGGGCAGAAGTAAATGCCATTGTGATTGAGGAGCCTGTAGCGGGTCCTGCAGGGACAGAAGGCATCAAAGGCAAACAAGGCAGTCTAGAGACCTCTTCAACTCCATGGTGCCCAAAGGCATGCCAGAGGGACCCTGAATCTCACCAAAGATCAGCAGCATGGCCTCTTTGAAGGTCGCTACTGGTTTTGGGATTGACAAAGTCCAGATAGTTTGGAACATGTCAGAACAAATTGCAGTATCACTTCAAACTAAGGAGACATCAGAGGAGTGTGATTTCTATTATTATGCTCTAGTGACTTTTTCCTAGACTTCAAGTGGCAAGATAGGGTTCAAGTCCTGCTTGGTCTTCTTAAGCTTGGTCTGCAATTTGTTTGACTTACCAAAAGACTTTGGCCCAGAAATGGATTCTTCACCTGAGTGGCATTGAAACTGGAACCACAGCCGGGCCTGCAACTTGGAGTTGGACCTATCACAGCAATCTTTTCTTGTCCTCAGAGACATTGTTTTTTTTCCTCTCAGGCTTAAATCGCCTTAGACCCCTTGAATTGCCTTGGATACACAGGGGCACACCTGTTGCACGACTTAGAGTCAACCAGGAGCCTAAGCACCACAAACACCTTGTTAAGATCGAGGCTCACTGGAAAAACCCATGTAGCTGAGAGCTGAGTTCCAGGACAGAGTCAAAGGCTGCAGAAAGAAAGAAATTGATACCAGTGTGCACAATTTCACAGTAGAGTCACCTACAAGCGGACAGGAGCCTAACTAAAGAATTCACCGTATCCAGTCTGGCATATAGGGATATCTTAAATGTGTGTAATCTGAAGTTAAAAGTCAGAGAGGTTGCCAGGGACCCTAAACTAAGATCTGGCCCTGATGAGGCCCTTTTGAAGCTGCACCAAGGCCGCCTAGCTTTAATTCAGCCTCACAAGCTTCACCGACCAGTCAGTGGTCCTTATTCACACAAACACTGGCTGTTCCTTCAAATGTAACTTGGCTGGCACACAATGAACTCCCAGGAAAGGCCAGGGAGAGTACCTTACAGTGTTATGAGTCAATCGAGGGCAAGGGCAACCTTCTTTAGCCCAGAGGGTCCTTAAGTGGGGTTTCTGTGGTTCCTACATAGCTCTACAAGAGCTGTGTAGGTTACACTCCACCAACTACACCAAACATGGCCACAGAGCTTCTATGACACAGATCCCTGTTGGGAGGTGAGACCATGAGGGTGCACGGGCATAGAGCGGGAGTCCATGGAGGACTAGAAATTATTAATAATGCATGCATACTGGGACCACTGCCTTAGCAGTCGATGTTTAACAGCACAATAACAAAGAACACATTGAAATCAGTTTGTGTCTTTAAATCTTAAAAACAGCTGTAAGAAATTGGGTTATTGGTTGAAGGGGATTAGAACCCTTCTCAAACAACAACCACAATCCATGTCAGGGTGAACCATTAAAGTCACTAAATTAACCTGTGCCTAACCCTCTGGTAGCATGGCACAAAAGCATTCAGGCTTAACTTAGAGCTAATGTGTAAAGTATGTATGCAGCACACAAACAGTAATAAAGTGATAAAACAACACAAGAAAAATCCCACACCAATTTAGAAAAATGTGTAAATTGAAATGAGTAAATTTCAATACATGGAATAATACCGGAACACAAAAATCTAACCAGTAGAGCTGGGCATGTTATATCGAAGTATCGCGTGTAAAAAAAACCAAAGCGCCACTCTCAGTTATCTGGTCGTGTGAGACAAGGTGAAAGTCACAAGTTCAAGCTGACCGTGAGGGGGCACGCGCTAGAGACAGAGACCAGGCTCGTCCTGCTGAAAAAGTTACATTCTAAAGTCCAGTGCAAAGAGTTCCATTGGACGTGGAGGAGACTGCGAGGAGACGAGAGAGCATTGCGGATGGTCGTCGTTGGAGCACGAAGAGAAGCTGGGCGTCACAGGTGGTTGTTGCTGGAGCTTCACATTGGTGGTTACCAAAGGCTGTCGATGTAGTGTGAAGGTCAGATCTGGCTTTGTCAGTCATCTATGGCGGTTCATGTAGCGTGAAGAGTCTGGTTCACCGGAGCATCGCGTTGACGGGTAGCAAGATATTGGTGTAAACTAGCCCGTTCGCACTTGCGAATAGCCTAAAAGTTTGGGCGTTCTCCTATTTGAGTCAGAGGACAGCACTGACCTGGGTATGCATCTCTTCAGGATCAGGAGACTCACTCCTGCAGAGGCCAGCAGGGCTCTGCCAGTTCCTGTGACAGGTCCAGGCAGCAGGTGAGATGGACTGATGCATGGAGGCCTCTGGAGCTTGTTATGTACCGGTAGCTCAGAACAGGAGGTCAGTCAACTAACCCTTGGAGTCACTCGGCCTGGGATGAAGAAAGCAGGTCCAGTCTTCCTTCCCAGCAAGCAGGGCGTCCTTCTTCTGTAGTATCCACAGGTCCAGGAGAGTACTGAAGAGTGGGTCAGAGGGTCTCCTTTTTAGGTCTCGCCTGATCCAGCGCATGCGCTGGTCTGGCGAGACTTATTGAGAGGGCTCCAAAAAGTGCTACCATGCCAGCCTAGAGCTACAGTGCACGTGCGCGTGCGCGCGCGCCGCGCTTTACCGCGATTACTTTCACTTTCGCGGCCGCTTTGATGTTTGATCGGGATCGCAATCACTCTCACTTTCGCGGCAGCTTGGCATAGCCAATAGGTCTCGTTTTTGGGACCTTATAAGTATTTAGTTATGCAACTGTTGCATGGCTAAACACTTATAAGGTCCCAAAGGCTAGACCTATTGGCTATGCCAATGCTCGTTATACTTGGTGCCCACCTTGAAGTGAGAGAAGCTTCTACAGTTTTCTGCCTCCCTGCACTGGTCCTAGTCTGTCTGGGTCACAATAGGCTACTGTGAAGTCCTTTGTGAGAGTGCTGGGCCAGTGGCTATAAAGTGCAAGTCTGATAGGTGACAGCTTAGTGCCCCCCTCCCCCCATCAAGCCACAATGGCCAATCGTGCCTAAAGCAAGATCCTTTATTGTGATTATGTCTGGGAGGAATACACAAAAGCCAACTGCCAACTACACCTAGTCATGTGACCCATGAAACAGACTGAAGACACCAAATAGTTAGGACAAGAAACTACAAACTTTCTAAAAGTGGCATTTTCATAACTGTGACTTAAATTCTGAAATTACCCTTAAAGAGAATTTTAAGTTACAATTACTCAGGTACCAAACATGACTTTCCTACCTGCTCCCACTTAAAAGGTATCCCTTATTAAATGTAATAGGGTAACCCAATGTTATCCTATGATATAGGTAGGCATTGTATTAGTGAAAAGAGATTTCACTTATAGGACATGTAAAAGTTACAAGTATACTTCCAAGTTTATGGTTATTTAGGGCCTACCCTACGGGTAACTTACATGTATTAAAAAGGAAGGTTTAAGCCTGGCAAAAGGTTTATTTTGCCAGGATGAAATGGCAGTTAAAAACTGAACAAACATGCAGCAAAGCCAGGCCTGAGACAGATTTAAAAGTCTACATAAGTGGGTGGCAAAATCAGAGATGCAGGCCTACTAGTAGCATTTCATTTAAGGTCCTGGGTACATGTAGTACCGCTTTACTAGGGACTTGCAAGTAAACCAAATGTGCCAATTTAGTGAAAGCCCCTTTTTACATGTTTAAAAGAGAGCACAAGCACTTTAGCACTGGTTAGCAGTGGTAAAGTACACAGTTCTAAAACCCAGCAAAAACAGTTTCAGAAAACAGAAGAGTCATGGCAGAAAGCATGGGGATGGTCCTACTGAGAGGGCAAAGTCCAACAGCATGCTTGGTGGTCCATGGCACGATCAATGTAAAAACTCAAAGCCCTTTTGGGGTTAACTAGTGGACACATCTCCTTTTTTGTGGTGAGCAAAGAACACTTGTAGAGTGATTTATTGCTCAATGTAGAAAGGAAAATATACTACAAATGGTTCTGTTGGGTGGACAATTTCTTAGCATTCCATCCTTAATATGTAGAAATATAGAAAAACACAAAAATAAATTCTTTTTTGAAGATGCAAGGCTAGCACAGTAACAAAATCATAATTGAAAAGAAGAAAGTGTGACTTGTAAGTGAATATGTGATCCTAAAGTGACAAGGTGGTTAAATCAATGAAGGGGTGGAGAATGAAGGGTAAGGATTGGGAAGATGCGTCAACGTTTCGACCCAAGAAGTGCATTAATGAAACAACGTCACCGCGGGTCTTCTTCAGAACTGGGGTGTGGAAAGCCTGAATGGACAAAATTAGTTGACGAGTGAGTGGAGTGGATTTCAAAGGAGTAAGTAATAAGAAACCAATGGTCAAATGTCGACGGGAAAAGGACCCAAAGGAGGGCAGGTGGACATTTGTTTATATAGGGACCGATGTTGATTGTTTAAAAAGCAACGTATAAAATCTATGAATCAATCGCACTATATATGCTGCATTCGCTTAACCACCTTGTCACTTTAAGACCACTATTCACTTACAAGTCACGCTTTCGTCTTTTCAATTATGATCTTGTTTCTGTGATAGCCTTGCATATACAAAAAAATTAAAAATAATATACTAATCTTTCATTTCTTCTACACTAACATTTCTTTGTGTGTGTTTCTTTCTATATTTCTACATATTAAGTATGTAATGTAAGAAATTGTACAGCCAACAGAACCATTTGTAGTATATTTTCTAGACGCCAGGTTCTGAGGGACACCGGGTCACCCCATTACAATTCATATCAATGTAGAAAGGAGTGGCAACTTTGTTTTATTTATCTTTTTATTGAAACATGAATCAACACAACAGCACAGCTCATTTAAGTAATCAGCGATGTATAAAGGTCATACAGTACTTTGCTTCCCTGTCCATACCCAGTAGATGGCCAGATATACATGGGCGGTCCCAAGACCTGGGCATTAACAGCAGGAAAGAGTGGTATAGTACACAAGCCGCCTCTAAAGCTGTTCCATTTCCCCCAAACTTTGACCCATTTCCCAGGGCAGCCCATTCGTTCGTAGACAGCCCTTTCCACTAGCATGTACCAATCCATATCTTTATTTCAGGCCCCCATTCAGGGCCCCTGGCTGGCTCTCTATTCACATGCACATGCAAGGTTACATTTCTCCACCATTCCCCCCACAGTTATGAATATTTGGTCCATGCAGGCGAGGTCGGTGGCCTCCCACACACTAAGCAAACACCATTTGGCTGAGGCTACCCCATCCCCCAACCGGCCTCATTTAAGCAAGAAACCACAGAACACCAATAGTTCTGAATGGGTTGGCATTACCAGATCATATAAAAATATGTCCCTTTCGGATTACAACCTCAATGACACAGTGAGGAGGTTGCCATGCCCATTTACACCAGGGTGGTGCAGGTGTAGTAGATTTGATGTAGAATGTTCAATTGTACAAGGTGGAATATGGCCCTAATGGCCACTTCTTGTGAGGACGCCAGCACTTCTTGACAGTCCTCATCCTCCGTTCCTCCCAGCTCTCTGTCCCACTTATCTCGTAGTTAAACTTGTGTATCAGGTCTGTTGTGGAGAAACTTCTTATAAGTGAGTGAAATTGCCTTTCTGGGCATGTGCTCGTCAAGGAGGCGATCCTCCAGTGGGAAGGTCTCAGGAAGTTCTTCCCCTTTCTGTATCGCTGATTGGAGTGCATGGCAGATTTGTAGGTATCTGTATGACTGGTACGTCAAGGAAGCGATCCTCCAGTGGGAAGGTCTCAGGAAGTTCCTCCCCATTCTGTATCGCTGATTGGAGTGCATGGCAGATTTGTAGGTATCTGTATGACTGGTGGGTGGCATGTGATAATTTCACTGTCTAGGGACCTCATGATGCTCATTATTGAAACGGCTAGAGAGGAAGTAGCAAGCCTCCTCAAAGAAATTGCTGATATTGAAGCGGCTCTTAATAAAAACACTCCAGTAGAGGAGGCCAAGAAGAAACTAGAGGATATTAATTGTGAGTTGAATTCCTTTAGTGACTACCATATAAAGAAAAAACTGATAAATTAAAAAAAGATATCAGATATTTCTCTGAAAAGCCTATCCTTATTTGGGGGCTCAATACTATAATACTACCAGAGATCAGACCCAACAAGAAGATCATCAACACTGGTCTAGTAAGAAAATACTTACCTTCTCCGATACGTCGGAATCCGATAATGAAGGTGGTCCCAGCTCTTTGGAGGGATATGGAAACTGGAAAATGCCCTTTGATGGCCCTATGAGAAACCATCGTTTTTTAGACAACCGCCGAGGAACCACAACAGGGAGGTTCAGGACTCAAGAGAGGGGACGATACCAACACACAGTGAACCCCCCTCAATATCTACAAACAAGGCAGAACCAATATTGGAGAAAGTAACCACGGTGGGGCATACCAAACCCATTCTCATTTTTAACCTGTCCAAGACTTCTCTGGATGAGCCCTTCTTCAACTTATTAGCACGTGGATTATCTTTTGTCCCCAGAACTAATCTTAATCATTTTGAACTCAGTAAGGATATACAATCTTTCTTTTGCAAGATTAGACTGAAGTTTTTTGAAAACCATAACACTTCCATCAGTGACAATAGGACAGGCCTCCGCCCTATCTCCATATTCACGCCTACCTTAGAAGAAGTAGGACCTGAAGTTGGCATTTGAGAAACTGGTGTACTCCAAAATCCAAGACATGATGACATTTGTCCCCAAACCAACTTAAAACTTGAATTACGATGAATATCAAGCACTCAAAAAGTTATCATCGAACAATACTGTTACTATAAAACCCAGTGACAAGGGGGTTGGCATCGTAGTATTGGATAGTCGGGAGTAAAAGAACAGATACAGCTCATGTTAGATGCCCCCGAACACTATCTATGCATCACCGTGTACCCAGAACATAGAATTAAGACAGAAATACTGGATGTCACCCAGAGAGCCCTAGATAGAGGACACCATTTGCATACAGGAGATTAAATACCTAAATAGATCTCTTCATAAGATTTCGGTCCTTTATGGGGTTCCTAAAATCCATAAAGATATGATCAAGCCTCCATTTAGGCCCATTGTTTTCACTATAGGATTGTTAACAGAACCGCTATCCAAATAGGTGTATGTAATCCTCCAACCGTTTGTGTGTGATTTACCAGCCTATGTTAAAGACCCTGGCCACCTCATTAGTAAAATAGAGGGCATTGCTTTTAACCCACTTACTGACTTGTTAGTCTCAATGGACATTGAGGCTTTATACACCAACATCCCCCAAAGAGGGGTCCTGGAGGCTGTTAAGAGTACTTTAGAAAGAAGTAACAACCAGGGCAACAATTTATTCATTCTTGAATGCCTGCCGTACTTCTACAGGAGAACTATTTCGAGTTTGACAAATCAATATACAAACAAGTCCAAGGTGTCAGCATGGGTGCTGCTGTACACCTAATGTGGCCAATAATTATATGGGCTCCTTTGAGGACAGATTTGTCCAACGAAATTGCTCTGTTTTTTGAGAATATTTTCAATTGGCATCGATTCATCGACAATATTTTTTTCATTTGGAAGGGTCCGGAAGAACAACTGCCCGAGTTCGTGTTATGGATCAACGTGTGTGATCCCCAACTGAAATTTAGTCCTAATATGAGTAGAACCATTTAGCCAATTCCTGCGGCTTCGCAGGCATTGTACAACTATCCAGAAGTTTGACCTTCATGCACAACAACTGAAAACCAAACTACTGAACAGAGGCTATCCTCATCGATTGATCAGAGTCATACAAAAGGGCCAAATACTACAACAGAGAGGCCCTCTTTCAGAAAAACAATAAGAAGGATGAAACTAAGCTGGTAATTGTCACCACTCATTCCAAAATCAATCATAAAATACGCCAGATTATCAACTTCCAATGGCATATTCTGAACTCAGATAGGTCCTCTAGTGCCTTACCTAAACCGCTTCACATTCCGACGCAAAAAAACCTTAGGAACTCCCTAGTTAAATCTGTCCTCCCACAGAATAAAACATCCAGTCAAAGATCCATAGTAGGGCCTAATCCCATCGGTGGGACCCACAAATGTGGTAGTTGCCATGCTTGTGACTTTGCCATGGTCTCATCTAAACTTTTGTGGGGAAAACACAAGTTCCTACTCAAGGAAATTACTAACTGTAGAACGGCCAACGTGATATATCTCATTCTCTGTCCATGTCATAAGGGCTACGTTGGTGAAACTAGTAAAGAATTCAGAGTGAGGTTAAGTGAGCATAAGTCCTCTATCCGCAACAAACAGACTGGTGCCCCTCTGGTTGCTCACTGGTATGAAGAACAACATTCAGTACATGACCTTAAATGGTTGATTTTGGAATGCATCCACTGCCCCAAGGATGGTAATGTGGACTCTCGGAGACGAAAAAGAGGAGTATTTTGGATCTATACCTTACAAACTGCCACCCTTGACCTGAATGAATCCCTACCTTCGGAGAATGCAATAATGTGATGAGATAGATCTTCACATGTATACAATGGTCTCGCCTTATGAAGTCCCATTCCACACTGTTCTATGACCATATGCTTGGGAATATGACCATATGCTTGGGAATTTCTCTGTTAATAATATATCCCCCCTATATGACTGGTTAGACTATCGGCATGTTTCTCTTTTTTCATGTTTTTCTTTGTTTTTTTTATCTTTTTCATTCAGCCTATGATATACTTGTACATATACCGGAGTTCCTTTTGAATTAGTGCACCGTTCCGCTGTGGCACTGTGTCTAATGATATTCCATCTAGATTAGTTGGCTTATTTAGAGTACCTATGTACTTAATTTGAGCACTCATACGCCCGGGAAGTTCCCCTCCCTTGTTCACAGACGCACAGTTAGTTACTGTACATATTATAATTCAGGTCAGTATTTTCTAATTATAGCCATAGTAGGGATAGTCATGTCCCTTTGTAGACACATACTCCCCTTCTTCACTGGCAATAGAAGTGGTCAATCGCTAATCGTTGATTGAAAATGCTTTACCGTCGTACAAGATGGCCGCTGGGTCAGTCCATCATGTTCCACCTCGGGATATCAGGTTGCCTCCTTGCATTAAGGTCATTCTATTTAGTGCGATACTGGCACTTTAACTACATCTTATCTACCTAACAGTGGCTTGCTATTATGCCCCATAGTGAAGCACCATTGATTCACTCTGTGGGTCATTCTTTTTTCTATCGTATCTCCTAACACCAATTTGATGCCACTCCAAAATGGCCAACGCATTTCTTTGCATTACCGACTTCATGTCGGTCTGGATGTTTTACACGCACGTGTTTGGCATTCTATTACGAGAGATGGGCCACCGGATATAAATACCAGGCTTCCGCACCAGGCACGGTTTCCAGAGGAGGAGGGACACGCACTGCGCGACGTGAATCTATTGCAAGTACACTTTTCCCCGAGAAGTGAGGAGGGGAGGGATTTTTGTGTATCCATTCATCTCATTATCGTTAAATTTGTCATTTGCAGATTATTTTTTTTTTTATTGTATACCCGCTCTACCAGTATACTGGGATCCTGATAATCTTTACAACTTTTGTAAGTAGTTTATGGCCCTTTTCTGCTATACAGATTTCTCTATAGCTAAGCGCTCTGCTTAGTTTTTTTTTTTTTATGTTCGCTCTATCTGTATACTCAGATCTTAAAGTGTGGACCATTCCGTACTCCTGGGAAATTTATCCTGGCGTTTCAGACCTTTAAGGCTATAGGTAATGTCCTCATATATTTCTGAGGATAATCAATGAAGCCAGCCCATATTATTAACTGTATATGGGCACCGGCAAAAAATAAGTGAAGGTGTATTTTTCAGCCAGTTATCCATCTCTCTTTTAGTATTTATTGCCACGCTATGATTCACCATTTACACGTGATACACTGGTTGCACTACACTCAGGACAGAGTAGTTCGGTTCACCCTGCTCTGAACTCCATGATTATCTCCATCATGTACGTATCTATATATTGTTAGCCCACATGAGTTACGAATACATTTTAAATCCCTATAATAAGTGATAACCTCTGCTATTATGTTTACAGGAATTCTAGACAATATATAAGACCATCAGTGGTATGATCCCTTAATGAGACGCACTACTACTGTACCCAGAATCTGGACTCTCCTTGCGAATAGGAATTGTATTTATAGTATGTATATATTGGTTTTCCCTTCTTTATCTTTCTTTCATCTTTCTTGCATTATAGATCTATGCTTTATCTCCTCTTGAGATTCTTATTTATGGTATGCATGATGCTATTCACTTCACACTATCAGGTCTTTCTGGTATATTACCTTCTATATCCTAGGTGATGGCCTTTGTATTGCACAATTTCCGAAAAAAGATAGTGATCGTGCTCCACATTATTAGCAACTTTTGACCATTAATAGTTTATGAATATTTATTGTGTTTTACTTCCCCGGAATTTTATTCGTATTGCTCAGAGCCCCGCTGAATGTGAATACTGGATATAGTACCATAATTACAGATGCCCATTCTGACCACTATTGAATAATGTTAAATCCTGCGCCCTGATGAAGGACTCTTAAGTACATGGTACTTCCGAAACGCACGTTGGCGCAACCTTCCCTCGTTTTATAATTGTTTAGTATTGATTTTGTGAATTTTTGTATGTTATGTAATAGTGTTTATATGTTTAATGTAGTGTGTATTTTATTGTTTGGTATGTATATATGATTTCTATGTCTTTTCACCTTGGAAACATCTACAATCATTGAATGTCTACCTTATATAGATTGTAGGGCTCTTCCTCCCTCCTTTTCCCTCCTTTTTCCCTTCTATCTAGATATAATATTGTGGAATGTGTATTATATTTATGTTTTTTTTATCTTCGATAAAACAAATGAAAAATTGATTAAAAAAAAAAAAGATATCGTTTTTCAATCATTAGTTATCAAAAATATACATAAGCGCTGTGGGGTGCATATATATCCGGTTGGATTTATACCTCACTACATAAAAACAGACTGGGGGACACTGTTCATGTTGCTTTATATATAATTTCACTGTAGGGCTGCAAATGGAATGACTTCCCCTGGTCGCCATAGGTCCCCCACCGTGGAAATGTCAATGAGATTCCATTTGTCAAAGACTTGTGCCTTTCCCAACAACCCCAGTAGAGCATTATCCCAAAGTGGGGAGGCAGAAGTCAGTTTGTCTTTCCAGCCCAGGGCCTGAAGTACTGAATGCAAAAGGCTGAGGGCCTCATGTAGGTAGCCAAATACCGGTCGGTAACGGCCGAAATTCGGTAAATATCCCGTTACCGACCGGTATTCAGACAAGTGAGATGTAGGAGTCCAAAAACCACTTTTCGGTAAATATGAGGCGGTAAATACCGATTCATAGTTACCGAATTCTAAAATACCGATTCATATTTACCGAATACATCATTAACGAATCGGTAAATATGAAGTGGTAAATATGAAGTGGTAAAAATTTAAAATGACATGTAGGAGCAGTCGGTAATTAAGAAATCCAGGAAAATCGGTAAATAAGAGTCGGTAATTAACACGGATGGAAAGCAGGTGGTAACCATCAACAATGCACATAAGCAATCCCAAAATGCAACTGCGTGGACAACATGGCCGCCATGTACGTCATTGCAAGGCGCCTACGTCTACAGGCAGCAGGACTGAGGGTGTGGCGACGGGAGGAACAAATCTACAGACAGCGCATCACACTATTCCAGCTAACTGATGCAGAGATACATGAGAGGTACAGGCTACACCCCGAAACCATCATGGACTTAATCAGGGACCTTCACCCACTCCTGGACCAGCCAATAAGAAGGGCGCACGCCATACCCCCACATGTGCAGGTGCTCTGCAGCCTACATCTGTTGGCATCCGGCAGTTATCAGGTGGTGATAGCTGCGGTGGGTGGGGTATCCCAGAGTTGCCTGTCACGTTTCTTCAGGAAGTTCCTGGATGCCATGATGCAGAGAATGCACCACTACATAAGCTTCCCAAACACACAGGCTGCACTGCAGAAAACAAAAACAGACTTTTATCACATGGCACAGTTCCCCCATGTCATCGGCTGTATTGATGGTACACACATCCCAATCTGTCCTCCAGCTGACACAGAGCACATCTACAGGAACAGGAAGTCCACCCACTCCATCAATGTGCAGGTCATCTGTGATGCAGGGAACATCATCACAGATATTGTTGCAAAGTTTCCTGGGAGCACCCACGACTCTTACATCTTCCAGAATAGTGGGATCTACACACGACTGAGAGCCGGAGAATTCGGAGAGGGATACCTGCTGGGTAAGTAACAGTGACGCCCCTTGAAACCTGCAAATCAGAGTGTATAGAGGCATGTAACTGATGGTTCCCTTTTACTCATCCAGGCGACAGTGCATATGCATGCCGTTCATTCATCCTCACTCCCTACCTACACCCAGCAACCCAGAGTGAGAGACGATACAACGTGGCCCACAAATCTACACGCAATGTGGTGGAGCGCACGTTTGGACTGCTGAAGAGCAGGTTCCGCTGCCTCCACAAGAGCGGAGGCGCACGCCAGTACAAACCCATCACCTGCTGCAAGATAATTGCCACTTGTGCAATGCTGCACAACCTTGCCACGAAAAAAGGTACAGATGTGGAACTAACATATTTTGAGGACAACGAGGATGAGTCAGGCCAGCCAGAGGGCAGCGCAGCTAGAGTGCCAACTGCAATCGATGGGAGAGAGAGACGGGCAGAGATCACATGCAACTATTTCTGAGTAAGTGAGGGGACACAGCGAGTCGTGAGAAGTCATGACGTAGTTTAATGTGGCACCACGCCATGAACACATGAACAGGCCAATCTGGCAATATGCCATCTATACAATGAGTATGTCCAGGGTTACGTCACCCAATGGCAAGTGGATAAGCAGGGCCACATCAATGTTTGCGCATACGCGCTGCAGTGGTGGATTGCACGGCCTGTGCATCCTCACTAGAGCCAACCCCAAGCCGCCTGCTGCTCCTGCGTGCTTCTGGGACGGGGGGTGTGATGCTGCTGCTGGTGTCGATGCTCTCCGCAGCATCCCCTGCAGCAGTTGTCGACGCCTGACTTGTCAATAGCACCCCTAGTGCACTTGTCACCTGCACCATCCCCCGTGACAGGTCGCTGCAGCACTGTGTTAGGCCCTCCTGCATCGTCACAGAGCGCCGGCAAAGTAGGGAAGTCGCAGTTGCCAGACGGTTGAGTGCCCTGCTGGTAGTGTCCCTTCTCTGGCGTTCCCGGCGCCGTGCTTCGATGTCAGCATCTAATTTGCTGCACAACTGCTGGATTGACTGGGACATGTCCCGAATGCCCGCAGCCATGCCGCCAATGTTTGTGTCCATGTTGACTAAGCTTGTCCTCATCACCCGCATGTGCCTCTGGACTGACATTACTGCCTTTGATTGCAGGCGCTGTTGCTTCAACATTTGGCCCTCGAGCCCCAAGAAGACACCATGGCCGTCAGTGGGTGCTGGTGGACTCTGGACACGCGACCTGCGGCGCCCTCTTGCTCCCGTCTGTGCTGCCTGTGAGGTGTGGGGCACAGTGGGATGGCTCCCTTCCTGGGGCCCGGTGCGGTCTTCTGGGCCCATGCTGTCGTCTGACGAGGTGTCGAAGGCTCGTAGCCTGGCTGCTGGACGCCTCCTCATTCTCACACCTGCAAGCGGAGATGTGGCCGGTGAATCGAACATGAGTGGCGATGCTGGCTCTGGTGGTGGTGATGCTGGCTCTCGGTGAGGTGATGGTGGCTCTGTGTGCGGCGCGGCTGGCTGCGTAGGTGGTGCGGCTGAAAGTGGGCCTGCTCCCTGGTCTGAACTCGTGGTGGCTAGAGGTGATTTTTGTGGCCGGTGTGCTGTCTCCCCTGCAGCATGCCCTGTCCTGCATGATGTCACATCTGTGGACAGAAAAACAACATTGGCTCAGTGTCCCCGAAGGGCTGCATTGCAAGCGTCACAATAAATCATTTCACATTCCAATCTGTCCTCTGTCTCCTTGTGCCTCGAGTGCGTGACATGCCTTGTTGCCCTGTGACATTTACGTCATGGTTAGTGTGGCCCTGACTACATCTCCCGGAATGCATTGCCTGTCTGCACTGACACGTGTGGACTGCAGTGTGATTCTCGTTTCACAATGGGGGATGTGGGATAGGGGTAGGGGCGGCTACATTGCTGTGCTTTCGTCTTACCTTGGTGTGTTGCGGCTCTGGCAGAGCTGTCGGCGTCCCCAAGACCCACGACGCTCTCTTGCTCGAGTGTGGCCGCCACCAGCTCCTCCAGTTCGGTGAGGGCAGGTGCCCTGTTGGTTCCACCTCCGGTCTGGCTGGCCTCCTTCTGGATGTCGCCCATCTTCCTCTTGGTCACAATCCTCAGGTCATACCAGCGCTTTTTGAGGACCTCAATTTCCCTGTGGGTCACTCCCACAGCATTGACCTGCGCCTGGATGGCCAGCCATATGTTGCGCTTTTCGGCCTCAGGCACTTGCAGGGATTGCCTCCCAAACAGCTTCTGGTGCTGCTTCACCACCTCCTCCACCAGCACCTGGAGTTCCTTGGGGCTGAATTTGAGCTTCCTCCTCCTTTCCCCTCCGTCTTTCTGTGTGCTCTGGCTGGACATGCTGTTCGTTTCCCGCTCGCACATGCAACTGCTCCCTGCCTCTCCTCTGCACTCCGAGCCTCTCCAGGGTCGGCTAATTATGTACACCTGCCTGGGTGTGGCCACTTCGGCTAATTGTGTACACCTGCCTGGGTGTGGGCAGTTCCTGGTTGGGTGGGCTGTCGTTGCACAGGATTAGCTGTTTCGTCAAGTCATGTGATCTTATTTACCGAATCCGTACGTACCGATTCGGTATTTTCCGATTCGGTAGATACCACCTCGGTATTTTCCGATTCGGTAGATACCACCTCGGTATTTTCCGAATCGGTAATGATCACCTCGGTATTTACCGATTCGGTGAATTCCGATTCGTATTTACCGAATGTTACCGAATCGGTAACTGTTACCGAATTTTTACCTACATATAACTTACCGATTCTAATTTACCGATTCGGTACGGCTCGGTATTTAAGAACCGGTAAAATTTATTTACCTACATGAGGCCCTGAGTGTGGTTGCTTTAGGGAGTGAAAAAGGTCTGGGATGTAAGTTGCCATACAGTGGCTTGATGTAACCCCCTGGGTGCATGGCCATCTTGTCAAGTTGGTAAGCGTGTTGTTCATCAGGGAGATGGGCCCAATGGTTAATCACAGTGAGTTGCACAGCCCAACAGTATTGTTGGATGTCGGGGAGGGCGATGCCCCCATCATGCCACCCCCTCGTTAATTTCTGTAGGGCGCCCATCTCAGAGAGGGGTACGGAGTTCTTTGATTATGGTCTGAAAGTAACAGGAGGGTACAAAGAAAGGTGTGTTTTACAGTATATCCAGAAATCGGGGTAACGCCATCATTTTAAACAGGGCTGCTTTCCCTAGGAGGGACAGAGGCACAGCCCTCCAATGCTGGATATCTCTTCGAAAACGCATCAGGCGGCTCTAGATATTGGACGTAGACTGTCTCAAAATTTGTGGAGATGTGAATTCCCAGGTATTTGAACCCATTTGCCGCTACTCTTATTGTACAATCTCGGGGTATTCCCATGTAGAAGGTATATAGGTGATTTATCCCAATTGATTGTGTATCCTAAGTAGCGTCGGAATATTGAAAGAATTTGCATTACTCTGTCGATGGAAAGGGGAGATATAAGAGAATGTCATGCGCATATAAGGAGATGGAGTCTTCCCATCCATATGTCCATCTAAGCCCCTGAATCGGGCTCAAGAACTAAGGCGATAAAGTGGCGATAAAGGGAAGCCATGGCGTGTTCCATGTTGTAGAGGAAACACGGAGGATGTACCGTCTTTGACTGTCACTTGGGCAAGAAGGGTAGAGTACAATAGACAAATCCAGGTGAAGAAACTAAGCCCATCCTTCTTAGGGCCTCGAGCATATATGGTCACTCGATGGTGCCAAAGGCCATGCGGGAATCAAGCGATAGCACCAAAGCGTCCTCTTGAAGCCTATTAGCACGGCCCAGGACACCGTGGAGGTGATGTAAATTAACTGAGGTGTTGCGCCCTGGCATAAAGCCGGACTGATCTGGATCTATAAGCGATGTTACAACTTGGAGTCTGGTGGCTAGTAAGTTTGTCAGTATTTTAACTTCGACGTTCAATAGAAATTTGCAGTGGCGGCTGGTGAACTTTGAAAACTGTGCAGCGTAAATATCTTCTTCAAATTTGAATAAACAAGCACACAAACCTAGAGAGCACAACCTACGTCAAGGATTCTTCGCTGCAAACATTTTATAAAATATCAATACAAAATGTTAACTTTGGATCCCAATCGCACATTAATTAGCTTGAAAACTAGAGGTTTTGAAAGGACACTGATGACATATTGGTTGTACTAATTGCATTATGCTACCATTTTGCCCTTAATCATTCACTTCACTAGGTCAGTTATAGCAGGACCAACTCCGCTCTTCAGCTGTCTGATGACGTAACAATAGGTGTTGTGCATGAGTCAGACGACATCTCTCCCAGCGCTGCGTTGGTACATAGTACAGGTGGACAAGTCAACAAATTAACAGGGAAAGTTGGCTCGGATCTCAGAGCCCGTGCACGAGCCAAGCTGTGAAAATATATGTTGTGTAAATCACACAACAAACGACGTAAAATATAATAAAATCTCTTATAAGGTCAAAAAAGTGTAATTCTATAACATGTTGAAGCTTTGATATTAACAGGGCACATTGTAGCACTGCACTATTAAAATTGGTAAATCTGTACAACTGGTAGCCTGAACACACATATTCGAAAGTGATTTCTTTCATACACGATAATGAAGTAAAAAGAATTTTGGTGAAATAAAATATTTTCCTAAGAAGACACAATTGGTGGGAAGCCTCGATTTGTCCAGGTTTTCTGGTTTCACTCTGTACAAATCATACAGTAAATGGGTACGTACTTGTCTTTCTTTATGTTAAGATTTGTTTTGACCTCTTAGTGAACTCTTCTGCAGTTTGCAAAATAGGTATTATATGCATGGTAAGATTAAGTGATTTGCCCAGAATCACATGATGTTGAGCGGACGCCGAAACTTGAAACTGGTTCCGAGTTCCAAAGTCAGCAGCTCTTGCCATAATCCACAGCTTGTGTACAGGGAGGGAACCAGAGGGCACTTGAAACCTAACAGGGCCTCTATCTGAGCCACAGCCAGGCTTGAGCCTAACTCGACTTTCAGTGGCTCGCTGACCTCTTGTAACCAGTAAAAACAAAATCTCTTTTCAGAAAGAAAGTTATATATGATTAGCTCTCTATGGAGGTTAAATGGGGTCACTGCAAACACTCAATGCTAATATTTCAACACATTATGAAAAAGAAAAGCAACTTTAAAAATTACTTCATACACTTTTTATGTGCTTTGCCATTAACGAGGAAAGCTCTTAGAAATTAACTGAAATGAAACTAACCTGAATTCCACCTTTCCAGTCAATTTATTCCACCTTTCCAGTCAATTTACTGCAGGCCAGATTCTTCATGGATTCGCTCCTCTGCTTCTACTGGCCTTCCAAAGCCATGCAGCTGATTTCAGACTATCAAATCAGAAGGCTGGATGCGACTGTGATCCAATCCTTCTTTACTCGTCTGTATCCTGCCATTTGACACCGCCCAAGCAGGATTCTATCTTTACACTTGCTGCACTACACTGGGCATGCGCAGCATATGTAATGGTTTGTCAATGTGAGTCGGGAGCGGAAATGAAAAGCGCTCCTCACAAGCGCAGACCATCTGGACTCCTGCTCTCTCCTACCCTGGGTGCGCACTTTCAGCTATGTGGATTGCAAGTGTGGAAACGTAAACAGACGAATTGTGAAAGCTGTCAATTCGTCTGCCTACATTTCTGTAGCCCGAACTGCACCGAGCAGCTTCTTATTCTGTAGATGCTAGCGGGGCGCCGCTCCAACGCCCCCTA
Organism: Triturus cristatus; assembly: GCF_964204655.1. Classification (NCBI taxonomy): domain Eukaryota; kingdom Metazoa; phylum Chordata; class Amphibia; order Caudata; family Salamandridae; genus Triturus; species Triturus cristatus. The sequence goes on from NC_140580.1 coordinate 996,059,558, forward strand.
TGCACCAGCCACCTCTGGGGGCGGATAGGAAGCACACATATTCAGAGGTTTGCCTTCCTCATGAATTACTACGATATTGGCTAATCTCTGGTCAAGGGGCAAGATACCAGCATATCGACTTTCTTTGAACATGTGAAGTAGGTGGGGCGCTACCACTGTGACTGTGAAGGACTCTCAACTTTTGGTAAGAAGGCCACTCAAGTCTGCTGCAACAATTGTCCTGGAAAAAATGTGGTGTAGAGCGGTTGCACAGAAAGTGTCTGCTGTTCACTAATGAGATGAGCTAACATAATTGCAATGAAAAAGACAGTATTCAAGGTTAGTAGATGCAGCAAGGAGCTATGCATAGGCTTCAAAAGCATACGCATTAGTAATGTCAAGATCACACCAAGGTCTCACAGTGGCACCACTAATGATTTGGGAGGGAACTTATGTGTCAAACCTTTAATAAACCTCATCACAGCAGGTGATTTATACCAGTCCCCGGCATAAATGGACTTTGTGAAGGGGTGTCTGGGAGAGAGGATGATATTTACCACTTCAGGAAGCAGACTAAAACTAGTTAATTGCCACCTCTCAGTCTCAATGTATGGAGGTGTAAGTTGCATAGATTTGGGTGAAGGACCTTGCCCTGCTGTTTAGACAGTCAGCCCTCTCAAAGTGGTAACCTGGTTGGAAGACAGATGCTCATGCTCAGGAGTTCCAGATACCACACTTTTCTGGCCCAATCCAGAGCCACCAAGATGATTTGGACCCAGTCGTTCTCCATCTTCTACAGCACTCAAGGCAGGAGAGGGAGTGGTTGAAAGGTGTGCAAGTATCCCTGCTTAATTCTTGCCAGAATGTATCTCCTAACAAGTGTTTTTGATGAAACTTCAATGCACAAAATTGTGGACACTGCATGTGGTCAATGGTGGCTAAAAGATCCATTCAGGGCGCTCCCTTTTGGTTGAAGATGCCCTGCAAAATCTCAGGATGTAGGCACCACTCCTGATCTACCAGCCTACATCTGCTCAGTTCATCCACTCTGGCATTCAGGAACTAAGCCAGGTGGTTGGTGTCCAGGAAGATGCTGCGGTGCTCCAGCCACCTGCATAGGTGCAAAGTCTCTTGGCACTGGACCTAGGACTCCACACCACACTGACTGTTACAGTACTACATGAAAGTCATGTAGTCCACTGAACCCTGATAGAATACAGGAAAGCCTTCAGAGCCAGGCAAATGGTTCATAGCTCCAACAGTTTTTTTTTTTAACAGATAAAATTAAATTTTCAATTTTCAACCCGTCAATCACCACATATTACAGTCATACACAATGTCGTGATGCATTGAGGTCATCATACGGTGTACATGCATTATCATCAACAATAAGTGTATGGCACAGTATTACAACTATCCCATCCCTCCCTCCCTCCCTTTACTTAATCTGGCGCCAACCACTCCTAGCGTATATGTCAAGGTGTTCCCACAGCTACTCCCAACTGCATGCAAATATTCAAATGGGTATGTGTGCACCCCATAGTGCAGGAGTCACAAACAATGAAATCCCCTAAACGGGGAAACTGTAAAACAGGGGCTAGGTAATAAAACGGTTATTATGTCCGAGCTATCGGCACAGGTGGCGGGGCCAAGGCCCTGAAGGCTTCCAGGATACTGTCCCAGTCCAAAGAGATAACCCTTTTGCGCAACCCCTGAGCCTCCTCCCGACGGATGGCCGCACTCTCCGCACCACCCCATCTCACTACTTCCCCATGCCAGCCGGAAAGTTGGGGTGGTGTGGTCGACTACCACCGCATCGTAATAGAGCGTTTAGCCAGAAGCAAAGACAAGTCCACAAAGCGAAGTTGCACTTTCTGTGCCTTAGGGCGTCTTATCAGCCCCAAAAGGCATACTGCAGGCGTGTCTGGGACTGGGATCCCAGTCGCAGTTGTGAGCAAGGACAGTACCTCGGACCAATAAGGGGTAAGCACAGGGCACTGCCATAGCATGTGTAGTAAATCAGCACCCTCTAATTTGCATCTCGGACAGCAGTGGTGTGTGGCCGGAAAAATACGTTGTAAGCGGTGTGGGGTAAGATACGCCCTGTGCAAGACCATGTATTGTATGAATTTGAGTTTGGCGTTCTGTGAAGTTTTCCTGGGGTGTGCTAAGGCTTTGTCCCAGTCCCTATCTGACATGTCTGCCCCCAGGTCTGCAGCCCATTTATGGTGTAGACCCGTCAGTGAGATTCTGGTGTGGGTGGTAATGCCTTTGTAGAGCCATTTGGTAAGGTGGTGTCCGTTTCCCATCAGGTAGGTCATAAAAGCTCCAACAGGTTAATGTGGAACTTTCCCTACACAGGAGACAAGTGGTCTCTGAACTCTAACTCCCTCAGTTGATCTCCAAACCCAGTATCGGAGAGTGTTACCACAGTCACCCCTGGCTGGAGGATGGAAAGTGTCCTGCCGCAGGTCAGATCGTGTTTGGTCAGCCAACACTGCAGATCGTGAACTAACTTCTTTTAGACTTGGATGGTTCTGGAAACATGGTCTTGATGGTGGACCCACTGACAATTTAAGTTCTACTGTAAGGCTTGCATGCGCTACCTGGCATAGCTAACAAGGAGGATACACAAATTAGGCTAGGAGGTAATCTGCTGCCTAGTTGCACTTCAGGGCCGACCCCGTTCCACCACGGCTGATGTGCTGATTGTGCGGAGGACGGACCCTTCACTCCAGCTCAGTCCAGCACACACTTCCGGGGAGGATGCGGTCTAGTCGTCCTCCGGAAAAGCACTATTTAAACAGCCGATGGTGCGGGCGCGCCACTGGCGCGCCAAAATCAAGCCCGTCTGCGCCTGGACCGTGCCCAGTGCCGGAATCTCTGGTCCAATGCCCTCCCAAACCGTTAGTTACTCCGCAAAAGAGTTACACTCTTTAACAAGATGCAGGAGAGCTGCTGTGCGGTAGGTTCTGGGGATAGCACTGCTAGTCGTGCATGCAGATTCTCACTTCCACAAGTATAACGGATTACTGCTTTGCAATCTCCCCAAAACTTACAGAGCTATAACTGTAATAAATCTTATGAGAGATCTATGCTCTATGGCGGTCTCGTCAATGCTAGATCATTGGCAAAGCACAAATATGAAGCAGCATACAAAATAGAAAATTTGGGTTTGGATATCTTATTTATAACAGAAACCTGGGCAGATGCTGCCTCAGATCCTGATTTTATTACCGCTACTCCTGCGGGAGTTCGAGCAATTAGAGTAGACAGGCCACTAAAAAGAGGCGGTGGAGTGGCTATTATTTTTAGAGAACACTTTTCAGTCACCTATTATCCTGCTTCTACTCCTTCCTATGAGGCTCTCCACTTCACATTGGAACTCAGTTCTAAGTTGACCTTCAAAGGCATTTTATTGTATCGACCACCAGGCACGAGAAATGCTTTTTTAATAAACCTTGATACCCTCCTTGAACCCACTCTTTTAAATAAGGACTTCACCATCCTTGGGGATTTTAATCTCCATCTGGATAATAAAGGTTACAGAGAGACGGCGGTGCTTTTAGACACCGTAGGAGCTGTAGGGTTAACCCAACTAGTGCAATTACCCACCAATGAGGCCGGTCATACGCTGGATGGTGTTTTCTCCTCAGCTAATGGGCTTACAGTGAAAGAAATCCTTCCACTGACATGGTCTGACCATTCACTAATTAAGTTCAGTCTTCCATGCACTATTGCTGGACAGGCTAGCATCACTAAGCCACCTGTCTCTTCCTGCAAAGCATGGAGTAAAGTGGATAAAACAATCCTTCGCACCCATTTGGAAGTTTCACGTCCTCAACTCCAGGGCCACGTGGACTTAGCGGTTACCGAATACACTAATTGGGTTTCTGAGGCAGTTCTTGCCTCGGTACCCACAAAAATATTGTCCTGAAATAGGACTACCCCTTCTGCTCCCTGGTTTTCTGAAACACTTCAGAAAGAAAAGCAAAACTGTCGCCGAATGGAACGTCGTTGGCGAATAAACTATCACGAGTCAGGAAAGAAAGTGGATAGGATGGCCTTAATGAATTACAAAAATGTACTTTTATTAGAAAAAAGGAACTACTTTACTCAACAGATTGAGTCAGCTAATAACTCCTCTAAGGAATTATTTTCGGTAATTAATAAACTTACCTTACCCAATAAGACAGGAAAGAAGGGCAACCAAAAGTTTTGCAATGATATTGCTGCAACATTTAAATCCAAAGTTCTGGACATTTTTCAAGTTTTTAAGGATGGATCAGGGCCCTGCCTTTTGGCCCAAAGGAATGGTCCAGACCCTGATAAAATTACCCTGCTTAAATTCTCCCCTGTCTCTTCGGAAGTAGTAGGAAAGTATATAAATGAAGCCAGGTCAGGATCTCCTTTAGACCCATGTCCACCAGCACTTCTTAAAGAAATAGTAGATCTGGTGAGTCCAGGACTTGCTGAAATTTTCAACTTGATGTTTAACTCTGGTATCTTTCCAGTTAGCTGGAAAGAAACGTCCATTCTCCCCTTATTAAAAAAGCCCACCTTAGATGCCACCAACCCTAACAACTATCGACCTATTGCCAGACTACCAACACCAGCTAAAATAGTAGATAAAATTATGAATATTCAATTATCACAATTCATCAGTGAGAATAAATTACTGGATCACTCCCAGTTCGGTTTTCGTAAGGAACATAGAACAGAAACGGCGCTTATTAAGGCTACTGAAGAAATTAGAGCGGCGATGGATGGAGGAGGCACAGCTGCGCTCGTGGTTACTCGATCTATCCGCCGCCCTTGACACGATTGATCACGTTCTTTTGCAGCATCGGTTGGAGAAGTTGGGAGTGGGTGAAGTGGCCCTGGCGCTGCTGTCGTCCTTCCTAAAGGATCGGAGATCAACGGTGTCACTTAACGGATTCGACTCGGCTCCTTACATTCTGCCGTGTGGAGTCCCTCATGGCAGTTCATTAAGCCATTCTTTGTTTAATATCTACGTTTCCGAATTGGCCCCACTGATCGGGGAATTCGGGTTTAGTTTGACGTCATACGCCGATGACACCCAGATTGTGGTAGCTGCATATAAACATCAAACCTCTCCTTTCCAGCAGTATCAAAATTGCATGGGTACAATTAACAAATGGATGAGTACACATTGCCTCAAATTTAATTCCGAAAAAACTGAAGTTTTGATTTTTAGTAACATGCAGCCAATCTGGGGCAATCTGTGGTGGTGGCCAGCAGAGATGGGCATACCTCCCAAACCAGCAGCCAAAGTTAAGAACCTGGGTGTATTGATTGACAATAAATTAACACTCTGTCAACAGACCAATACTATTGTCTCTGCCTCATATTTTCTTATAAAGAAAATAAGGAAGATACTTCCGGACATCCCAGCGGATACCAGGAAAACAGTAGTTATATCTCTTATCCAGTCCAAACTAGACTACTGCAATGGGCTATATCTGAATGCTCAGAAGCAGTGTCTAAAGAAGCTTCAGATGGTCCAAAACTCTGCGGCACGTTTACTGCTCAATATCCCCAGGCATAAGGCGGTATCAAATGAAATCCGCAATTTGCACTGGCTTCCTGTACTTCAGCGCATCAAATTCAAGGCATTGTGTCTCGCCTATAAGGCCTTGAATTATTAAATTAAAGACCTGGCTGTTCCAGGACTAGGTGCTGAGCATGCTGATTGTAGTCCCTAGCGCCAAGACACCTCTGGGTATTCGTGCGCTTTTATAAATTTCATTAACATCAACAGAAGCCTCAGAGTCACACATCTGGATCCAAGAGAGAGTCTGAAATATTTGAGTCGTACTAGAATATACCAGACTCACAGCAGCGGAAGAAACGCCTTAAACTCCAGCACGTCCAGGATTGCCTCAATGAATGGAAGGCTCTATGACAGAGGTCTTCAAACTTTTGTTGGCTGAGCCCCCCCATCTAAACCTTTTTACACGACGAGCGCCCCCCACCACCACAAATCTGGAAGCTGGTACTCTGCGTCATTGATGGCCATTCCCTCCTGAAGAGCTCTGGTCGTATAGGGCAAATAATAATAAATAAAGTAAGAGTGTTTAGTAAACTGAAGTTTTTGAAGTGCTTGTGCTTATTATAAAGTTCAAATGAAAAGTCTCCAAGAAAACAATAGCCCAACAAAATTACATTGGTGCTTTATTTTTCACATAAAACACAAAATTTAGGATAGATTAGTAAAAACACTCCCAAAACACAGGTGAGGGGTGTGCCTGTTTTTCTCCACAGAGACAGTCAATGTGTGGATGGATTCTTGCTTCTGCAATCCTTAGGTTGTGCTCCACTTCCAGTCTTGAGCAGTACCCGGAAACGGGCGTGCTCACAACATTTTGTAATATATTTTTGCTGTTTTATATAGTGCGAACATGACCCAAAGGTATTGGAGCGCCTTACAGGAGCATCTTTTACATTACACAAGCACACATTCATTTTTTGTAAGCACAGGGAGATTAAGTGATTTGCCCAGAATCACAGGATGTTGAGCAGACACCAAGAATTGAACCTGGTTCCCCAGCTCCACAGTCTTCAGCTCTGGCTCTTGCACCACATCCTTGCCCCTATACAAGATATCAGAAAAAGGGGATCCACAAAACATGTTTTCTGACACAATTCAAAAATCTGTGATTATCTGGAGCATGGCCAGGTGTTGCCATGCCAATAGGAGCCCAGCCACAGTGTTCCAAGAAGGCCTAGGGGACATTTACATCATACACATGTGATATAAGTGATTCAAGAGGATATATACATCTTTATTCTCTAGCAGCATCAAGGGTCAATTTGTTAGCATAGTTGGCTTAGAAAGAAGAACGCCTTAGAAAGCTTCAGAAATAACTGCACAAGAAAGCCTTTAAATTTGGTCTACGAAAGAAGTGAGGAAAGATGGTGGGCTTACGTTACAATATTTGTTATATTAGGCTTGTGTACTTAGCTCTAGGGATTGGAACATGTCAAACAAGCACCAGCGACATTAATCAAGGTCAAATTCATTTTTTGGAAGTCACTGGTAAACTAAGTGATTTTGCCCAGGATCACATGATGTTGAGCCGATGCCAGGACTCGAACCTGGGTCCCCAGAACCAAAGTCAGCACTCATGGCATTATCTCCAAATCCGCTCCTCCTTGAAGCCTCCAATGTTCCCACTAGTAGTGGGACAAAGGGGAAAGGAGCGAAGCTTTAAAAAAATAAAACAAAAAGCTCTTTATTCTTACCTGCCAGAGAATGGAATCTTCAGGAAAGATACAACCATTGAAAATTCCTTGCAGTAGATGCCAGGGTACAACCCAGGATAACCTTGAGGGGGAAGGATTCAAGAGAGAGGGGGAAAGCAGCAACCAGATGTCAAATTCAGCAACCACGAGGCAAAAGGCAACAGAAGAAGTGCCGTTTCATTAGCAAAATTTTGCAACTTTATGTATATAAAATTTGTGGCACTCCCTGGCATCTCTCCTGCTGTCCCGTTCATTGGAGGAACATCAGTGCTGACGTCAAAGGAGTGCTCTACTGCAGGAACTACATGCTGATTGGCGGTTCTGGATGACTACTCCAATCAGAGAGCCCTAACTCGAGAGGGAGGTATGAAAAACAGGCAGCAAATATACTAGTGACATGGGAAGCAACTAGGGGTGCAACTAGACCCGAACTTCCGGGGGAGGGGGCTAAGACTCCCAGAACACTGGCCGCCCATGGTGGAACTGTCTTTTTGAGAGCCCCTTTCCTCCTTCTCCATGAATTCCCGCACTACCAATCGCCAACAATGCACCTCATCTCTCTATAGCCCCTTTCTGACCAACATTTCACTTTTTTATAGGGCTACCGTAGTTCACTAACACTCAGCTCTGTGATCTGCATGATACACGTTCTTTGTAGCAGGCACATTAACCCTCTGCGCTGTGTGGGTGGCAGGAGTGCCCAAGTGAGTGCATGGTGAGTGATGCGACAGTGTGAGAGTAGGGTAAGAGGAGTGACTGCAGGGTGAGTGAGGTGACCATTTGGGTGCAGATCTAAGTGCAGAGTGGGACAAATGAATGTATGGTTAGTGATGGGCTTGTTTGAGTGACCAGTGAGGGACAGGTGAGTGAAGTGTCACATCAGCAGGGTGAGTAGTGTGCTTGTGTGACTGCAGGGTGAGGTACAAGGTGAACAGCGCAAGAGCATTGTGAGTGCTGAGTGATCACTGTGAGTGCAGAGTGAGCGGTGTGTTCATGTGACCGCAGGGTAAGTGGAGGGAGAACAATGTGAGTTCATGGTGAGTGACATAAGCGCAGTGTGGTCACTGAGTGCAGGGTGAGCGGGTGATGTGAGTGCATGGTGATCAGTGTGAGTACATTGTGATCCCTGCGAGTGCAGGGTGAGTGTGAAAGTGAAGGGCGAGAATGAGGAGTTGTCTGAATGCAGGTTGCATTCCCAGACACAGTTGAAGTTATTCAGCATGTTATTGAGGGCTGACATAGGATTTCAGATATAAGTTACACTATTGCTTTTATGGCATTATTCAGGGTCCAGGGTTTGAGGGTGGAGGAAATAAATAATGTGCTCATCCTGCAACAAACTTCCAGTCTTGTGATTAGGGTTACCAGCTCATTATATTGATGTCCCAGACGGTACAATTTTCAGCACGTATCTGTGCATACTTTGAACAGAAAGCATTTTTAATTTTGTTCCAGGGCTGCCTGAATGATCCATGACTGATGAGAAGCGCGTTTGTCCTACCTGCTGCTGGCTTGGAACTTCTTGCTCTGCCGTGAGGGGAACGGCTCTTATCGGGGTCCTGTCTGGCGGTGTCCCGCGCTCCTGAGTGTTTTCCGTTGCCGTGAGGGGAACGGCTACTACGAACTTCACTCCCCAGCATCCCTTACCCCGGGCGCCTGCCACACACGCAATCAGGCAGCGCCGGGGAGGGATTTAAGCCCAGTGGCAGCCCCGCAGCGCGAGAAGCGCGTTTGTCCTACCTGCTGCTGGCTTGGAACTTCTTGCTCTGCCGTGAGGGGAACGGCTCTTTTCGGGGTCCTGTCTGGAGGTGTCCCGCGCTCCTGAGTGTTTTCCGCTGCCGTGAGGGGAACGGCTACTACGAACTTCACTCCCCAGCATCCCTTGCCCCGGGCGCCTGCCACACACGCAATCAGGCAGCGCCGGGGAGGGATTTAAGCCCACTGGCAGCCCCGCAGTGCGGGACGCGCGCGGGCCTCGCCTGGGCCAAGAGCGGGCCCGTCCTTGCTCGTCACTACCAGGAGGTTCCAGGCCAGGGCTAACCCTCTAATATTTCGCCCGCCAATACCAACTGGAACATCCTATTGAGCCCAGCAGCAAAGGGATCTGATTTTACTTAAAGGTACTTTTTAATTTGGAAAGTTACTTCACTTGCTGTATTTCCTCCTAGTTGGTTCAATTATGGGCAAACGAAAAACCATGGAGGGGCTAGGGGGGGGCTCAGGAATGAACGCTATGCATGGCCCTAAGAAAGCCAAAAAAGTTAAGAAAAGCTACAAGAAGGTGTCCAAAAGTGACACGATGGACCGTATTGAAGCTTTAGCTGAAGACTGTGAAAATATTTTGATGGGGGTTGCGGCAGTAGATCAGGAGGTAAATATATTAGAGAAGGGGGAATTGGGAAAATCTCACAAAATAGATTCCATACATATACCAGAGATGTTTCGTAAGCTTTCTGGCCCAAGAGGCGTACAGAATACCCCCTCCTCGGAAATTATTTCTCTTTCCCAGTCACCGACCCAGTCTCTTTCCCAGCATAGGCCAAACCATTTGGAGCCCACTGTAATAGTGTGCACCAATAGGTTCGCGGCCTTAGCAAATGAACCAGCCCCTCACGAAATTTTGATAGCTAATAGCCCTGTGGAAACTGCCTTGGGGGCCCAAGTAGACGATGGCTTGGACACAGATAGTGACTCCACAGATTTGAAATTGTCTATTAACTTACTAACAGCAGAAGTAAAAGACTTAAAAGCCCTAGTTAAAAATCTGAAAGCCTCCTTAGAACTGTTAATATCGCATCATACTTCCCTAAATCCAGTTGCCCCACAGTGCGTAATACAGGGGTCGCCAACCGGTCGATCGCGAGCTACCGGTAGCTCGCAGGTGCCCTCTCAGTAGCTCGCGATCTGACTTCCACTTTAGTAGCCTATCATTGTCGTTTTGTTTATTTTTTAGGTCTTTTGTAGACGCTTCTCTCCCGCCGTAGGAAGCACCTTCTATTTGAGCCAATCTGGGGCGGGGTGAAGTGGTGACGTCAGCCAGCGCATGGGCAGTGTTTGCTGCCCTCGGAGAACCATCATGCGCGCCTTTTGCTGCATGTCTCCCTTCTATGATCCTGTGCCCTTTTGCGGACTGAGCGGCAGCCTTGAAGGCATAATTGGATCTCCATGCTGAAATACACCACCTTAAGCAGAACAAGACAGACAGCAGGTATGTGGGCAAGAGGCGCTTTATTTTTTTTTCAATAGATGCCTGTGCATACCGTTATTCAAGGCATCTAAAATAAATAAAATATGAGCAGTACTTCGAACAAGTAAATGTGGACAGAATTCCTTCCAATGGCTTTGGCTGTTGAAATTATGTAGCTCTTGTTGAGGTAAATTGTTCATTTTTAGCTCTGCTTTGCCGCCTTATTCTTAGGGTGATAAGACTGAGCATACTATCTCCCCATGCGACTTTCCACAAGGAGAAACGGAAAATCCAGATTCCTCTCAGGCTCGAGATCGCGGGGTGCCTTTATGCAGTCTGTCCTACTCCTGAGTCCTGACACGAGACGGGGCTTATCTGAAAGTGTCTTGTCAGCATCTTTCATTTTGCCGGGCGTGGGATCCGTTCGCTATATTTTATTTATTATACCCTTTGTTATTGTTTATTAATTTCCCAAGCCGAAAGCTCAGATCTGCTGCTTCGTGGCTCTTTGCTACTAGATAAAGAAAACTTTCCTTATGAAACCAATCCGAGCACGAGGGAAAGGCCAGCTTGCTGTGATTCCTGAACAGCAGCTGAGGAGCAAACAGCGAGTCCGCGGCTGTCTTCACGGCGTTCCTACCTTGGGATGCAATTTGTGGGGTCTGTGAGCTGAGGGGAGAAGAGAGCCCCAGTCGTTGGCAGTTCTGCCTCCCCTGGCTTTCATTGGGCAGGCAGCGCCTCTCTGCTGGGATGCAGCAGCCTCTGGGTCTGGCTGGGCTCACTCCTCCCTCCCACCTCCTTCCTCGGCCAAAAGGGAGAGCGAACCTGTCAGTGAGCACAGGGAGAGAGGGGCTGGGGCAGGAGATGTCACCACCAGTGAGAGACCACATCACCACCTGCTGCTGTGCACAAGGCATAGAAAAGCGGCAGAAGCAGATGAGGGGAACCAGGGCTTGTCAATTTTACAGCATTAACACATGGCTGCGGGGTTCTAGTGCTCAAAGATTCCCTCCGCAACTTTAGGTTCTTGCCGCTGGCATGGCGTGCTAGAAATAATTCATTTTCAGAATCCGAGCATGGAAACTGATGATTTGTTGGGTCATTCAGAAACATTTCTACCCACACTGTGCACCGTGTGCATGGCGCCCATTGATACAGATGAAATATGTACAGTGCACTGTGTAGCATTCAGATCACTTTCCGATCTATGCTGGGTCGCGCTGGTACATTCTTAGAGTAACTATGCATGTTACATATTGCTATCATCATCTCTTGTGTGCATGTTCCTACCCAACCTTCCCCAGCATATCCTGGTTCCTGTAATCCAGTCCTGACCGGGCCCCTCAGACCCCGCCGTTCTGTTCTGTTGTGTGTCCTGCGCTGTTATTTCGAGGGCCTCCTGCTATTCTAAAAATCCTGTTTGTAAAACACAAAACCGAATCTTCCACCTCGCCTCCAGCTTATCAAATTCACATAAAGTACATTTAAATCTAGTTTTTGCATCACTCACCCATGCATGGTTTACGTAGGCTCCCAGGTGTAAATTGCTTCTGTCTTAACATATGCCTGGATTGGAATATACATTTTATGTGAATCTGGCACTTAAGGTCACCTGAAGCAGTGTGTATTTCTTTGAATCTTGTATCAAACCTTCTAAGGTAGTTATAAACGTATTTTGGTGCCATGCCCATTCAGTCTTTGGCCTTTCTGCTAAGGTAGCTTTCATTTACAGAGGCAAACACTTGCCTATTGGTTACTGGAAACCCTAGATACCAATTCATTTCACACAGGTTTTCCAAACGTTTAGAGAAGAGAATAAATAAACGTAGACTTTTTTTTTCATCATTCAAACTCTTTATATCCCTGTCCTGCACTATTGCTCCACCCAGTCCCTATGTTCTGTTTTTCTATTAACTTATAAGTATCACAATGGGTCTTTGGCACATTATTACACTCTGTTCCCGAATGGTTATGGAGCAGTTTATTATCAGATGATGTGGAGTGGATTGCGGATTTCCTGCATCCCAAGTTCATAGTTATATTTTAGTGACCATTTTATTGCTCAAGAACCAACTTTTATAATCAAGCTGGTGAGTTGGTTGAAAACATTTTACCAAATGAAATTTAAATATGATTTAAAGTAAAATTTGATTCTGCGCCCAGGACCAGACATCCTTAAGCAATATAATATATTTATTTGCAGCAATGTACACTGTTTCTGTCCATTTATTATTTGATGGGCGGAAAGTGGAGCTATGAGAGTTCAAGACAAATGCACCTCGTTTCGAATAGGAAGCATTTCATACAGCTGTATGTTCAGGACTCTGGTGAGTGTCCTGTGATCCACTGACCATGATTTGAAGATTAAGAGGCATTTTTAGAAGTAATAGCTTTTAATCATGAAATAATCATGGACTCCCACCATCCTTGATGACAATTCTATGATAATGAACTTAGTGGCAAGTCATGTGAACCATACATGTGGAATAGGTTATTATTACATGGAATACATTTATGGTCTGTTAGGAGAGAATTTGTACAGTGCAAACCATGAACTCATGCATTTCAAGGTCTAGTCATGTGATAAAGTAGAAAAAGTAGGTATGATGTAATAAAATATTTGTATTGCAGCATTTGTTACTTTATACTGCTTACTACCCTGCAAGCCAATCCATGTGTAGGGTTTGTGGAGGGAAAGGTGTTGTCTTTATTTTGTGAGCCTATGTGGGAAGTGTTCCATGTTGTGCATGATGACCACCGAGGTTCGAATACCGAGTTATGGAATGTACTAGTTTGGTGGATGAAAAGATGTGAGAGACAGATGTGCAGGTTATGGTTTTTAGTATGATTGCAGCTTTGAACAGCACTGCACGTCCATATGGTTTCTTATGGTTGTAGTCTTCTTAGCTGGTTATGGCAGAGGTCAGGAGTATGCAGTTTGTTGAAGAGGAAAGCCAGGACTTATACCGGGCTCTCTGGTTTCATATTGTGCATTACAGACACTAAATGGGTATCTGTTTATCCCTCGTCAATGAAGCTGCGCGTGAAGAGACTTTGGGAACGATTCACAAGTTGCTTGGCCTTTAGTAGCTCACAATCATTTTCACGGATCAGAAGTAGCTCTCACTGCAGAAAAGGTTGGAGACCCCTGGCGTAATACAAACGACAAATAAAAGGCAAAGTTATCATAAAAATAACGATGGGGCACGCTCTCAGCCCACTCAACCAGAGATCCCCATTTTAAACCATAAAGTAGGGCCGCACACCGAGTCTACGATAACGACGCAGTGTAGGAGACCATTTGGTGTTTCGCCGGCCCCAACCCCTTTGAGATCTCGGGTAATTACGCACGATAGAGGTACACTAGGTGTTCCATCTAGCGGCCTCTTCCCTTCTTTTACATCCTTAAAGCGGTCAGTCCTTATGGTCAACGTTCCTAAGGTGGTGGGTAAGGAACATGAGGACTCACTGATCAACAAGGCTACACATTGGATTAGACATGTTAGAGGCTGCTATTCAGTAGTAAGAGAGGATATAGTGAAGGCTACTAGGCACTCACATCCGGCCCAGCAATTGGATACTATTGAGCTCATTCTGACATCCCCGCACTTAGCAGAGGGACTTCTGACTTTGGATGATAGATCTTGCCCCCCTGCTACTTCGAATATCCAATTTAGACATCCTTCTATGATAGGCATTACAGCTTTGGGGGATAAAATTATGAAGCCTCCTAGGGGATCACCTCTTGGGAATGACTGACTGATGAAAATTTCTAAATTGCCAGGCTCTCCCATATGTGACCGCGACCTATCATTTTCTCTTGGTTCTCTTACTACCATCTCTATTCCTCAATGCCTAAATACCCGGGTTTTTGCCTCAGGGCTCGCAATAACGAGCCCTAACACTAAAACTCCCCCCTCACAATCCGACTGTGCCTATACTCATCCACCTGGCGAAAAGGGGCCTGAAGAAATGAACAGCGCAGGCTTGAAGATCCTCTCTTGGAATATAGCTGGCCTTTTTAGAAAGCTTTCTTTTCCAGATTGGAACAAGCTTATTGAAGGCTATAATATATGCATATTCCAAGAGACGTGGTGCAAGATTGAGCACCATAAAGTAGGATTTGTGTCTTATTTTGCCCCAGCAGTATCACCACAAACAGGAAATGGACGGCCATCGGGTGGGCTATTGGTATGGATAAGCATATCCTTGAACTGGTCACTTAAACAGGTTCAATGCATTTACCCAGACCTCTTAAAATTGACCATCCGGGAGAACCAAGGAGGAAGAACCCTTGTAATCTTTAATGTATATGTTCGGGGAACTAAGGGAGGTTCTGAGTCGCCAAAAATTGCATCTTTGGAAACTGAAATGAAAAAAATATTTTGATAAAGCGCACTGCGGCCAAGCGGCTTCCTGGCGCTGAGGTCCTAATCAAAACTCACAGAAAGCATCCCGAGGGGCTAGGAGGGAAACGCCTGAAGGAAAAGAAAAGTTTTGAGGGCCGTACGAAAATGAGAATAGATGGGAATCGAGCGAATAGAAAGTGGGAGACTATTCCAGAGCTGAGGGGACAGGACTGAAAACCGTGTGCCCCCCGTTCTGGATTTGCAAAAACGGGGAATGTGCAAAAGGGACAAAGAAGAAGAACGAAGGGTGCGACTGGGGGCATCAGAAGAAATAAGAGAGGTGATAAAGTGAGGAGCGGAACGGGAAAGAGCCTGAAAGGCTAAACAAGCCAGTTTAAAGAGAGATCTGAAACGGACAGGAAGCCAGTGAAGGGACTTAAGTACAGGTGTGATGTGAGAAGATTTAGGGAGAGAGAGGATGAGGCGGGCCGCTTGGTTTTGAATGGCCTGAAGTCTGCGGGATTCAACAGCAGGTATGCCCGCCTACAGGCCATTTCCATAATCAAGGCGAGAGATGACAAGGGCCAAGACTATGGTTTTAAGTGCGTCGGTGGAAAAGAACCGCGATATCTTCCGGATAAGACGGAGGGACAGGAAGCAGGAAGACACAACAGAACTAATCTGGGTGTGCATGGATAAGTCATGACTGACTTTAAAACCAAGGGTGCGGACAGAGGGGACAGGCAGAGGAGGGGGACCAAAGGAAAGGGGCCAGTGTACCGGAGACCAGGGATTGGAGGGGCCACCAGTAAGGACAAGTTCCGTCTTGTCCGGATTGAGCTTCAAGTGGTTGGCACTCATCCACTCAGAAATGAAAGCTAAAGTGGAGACGAACTTAGAAAGGGAATCAGAGGGGGAAGACAGATCAAAAACGAGCTGAAGGTCATCAGCGTAGTTATACACAGAGACCCCCAGCTCAAGAAGGGAAGTGACAAGAGGTTGGATATAAAGATTAAAGAGAAGAAGGGAAAGGGAGGAACCCTGGGGAACACCACAAGTGACCGGACGGGGAGGGGCAGAGAAGCCAAGAAGATGAACCGCCTGAGACCTCTCGCAAAGGAAGGACGCGAGCCAAGAAAAGGCCGCGCCCCGGATGCCAGCCGATCTGACACGGTCGAGAAGAATGGAATGGTCGACCGTGTCAAATGCGGCGGACAAATCGAGGAAGACCAGGGCTTGGGGGAGATTAGAGTCAGCTTTCCCCTTAAGTTCATCCAGGACCGCGAGGACCACCGCCTCCGTGGAGTGGCCCGGGCGGAAGCCCGCTTGATGGGATGCCAAAAGTCCATTCTCCTCGACATAGGTGGAGAGGCAGGAGGTAACATGGGCCTCAAGGATCTTACCCAGGTAAGGAAGAAGGGAAATAGGTCGAAAGTTAGAAAGAAGAGAAGGATCAAGACCTGGTTTTTTTAAGATAGGAAGGACTATAGCAGATTTAAAGGAAGAGGGAACAGAGCCGAGAGCCAGAGAAGAATTAAGTAGAGCAAGAGGAGGGGCAGGACAGTTGGTAAAAAGAGTTTTAAGAATGCGAGCCGGCGCGCAGTCCGCAGGAGAGCCAGACTTGACCTTGACCAAGAGTTTGAAGAATAGTTCAATGGAGATGGGGGGGAAAAGGGCAAAAGAAGGGGAGGGAGGAGAAGGGGAACAAGAAAAACTGGAGTGAGACACAGAAGGAATGTTAGCTTTAATCTTCAGAATTTTGTCAATGAAGAAATCATTAAGTGAAGAACAAAGAGACTGAGAGGGGACAAGGCTGGGAGTACAGCGATCAGAGGAGACAAGATTGTGGACCAGAGAAAATATTTCACGGGATTTGTTAGCGGCAAGAGTGACTCTCTCAGTGAAGTATGAGGTTTTAGCCGCTAAGATCGCTTTTTTGTAATCTGTAAGGAGAGATTTGTATTCGACGCGCAAGGAGGAACTATAGTTCCGTCTCCAGTGGCGTTCCAACCGCCTAAGATTGAGTTTTAGCGCTTTCAGCTCTGGAGAGAACCATTTATGCGCGTCATAGGGGCGGACCGCTTTGATCTTTCTAAGCGGGGCAACTAGGTCGCAGGAGGAAGAAAGCCAGGTACAAACAGCATCAGCCTGGGATTCAAGAGAAAGATCGTTGAGGTCCGGGGCGGAGGAGGCCAAGGTGAGCGAGAGGGAGTCAAGATCTGTCTGATTCCAATTTCGGGCTCACAGGTTTTTCGGAAGGGGGGGTTTATCAACCGAGCCCAAATGAATAGAAAAAGAGATAATGGAATGGTCCGACCAGACACAGGGAGATACAGAGGGAGATGAGATGACAGGGCATATAGACCAAATTTTGTCCAGAATGTGACCCTGAACGTGGGTAGGGGTTGTGACATAGGGTGTAAAATTCAAACACTGAAGGGTGGCAGAAAAATCTTTAGAGGAAGAGTCTTCCCTAGGGTCGCCCGGCCAAAAATTAAAATCACTGAGCAAAAGGACAGATGAATTATTAACCACAAGGGTGGCCAAGAGGTCCTGGATGGAAGCTACAAAAGAAGGCATGGATTGAGGGGGGCGGTACACAAGAACAACAGTAAGAGGGGCAGAGAAATTAAGAGAGCGGACCACCAGGTAGTCCACATTAGGTATGGGGGGGTGGGTAAGAAGTTGAAATTTGAGAGACGACCGAATAATCATCGCCACACCGCCCCCAACCTTGCCGACTGGACGGTCAGCTCAGAGGGCATAGTAGGAGTCGGGAAGAATAGCCAAAAGATCAGGAAGGGAGTCAGAGGAGAACCAAGTTTCGGTCAAGAACAGAAAATCAGGGAAAAAGATTGAAAAGTTCCATCTGATGCTTGACTGCGGAAGGGGTATTAAGTAGATAGGCAGAAGCTAGCGTAGGAACAGAAGAACGACAGGGAGCAGGAGAGAAGTCAGAGGAGCAGGGAGGGGGACAGTGAGAGATAAGTGCAGGGTGAGAAAGGGGGGGGGGGCAAGTATGCCCAGTGAGTCAAGGTGGTGCAGAATAGGAAGAGGGACAAGGGATGGAACAGAGAGGGCAGTGAGTTGAGCAGATGTATAAGCCACAACAGAAGCAGGGTGTGTGGGCCCTGGTCCCGGCCCGTCGCGGACGGGCGCAGACGGGCTTAACTTAGGCGCAACTCCGGCGCGCCTTCGTCGCGCCCGCTGCGCTCGTCCGCTGCGCTGCCGGAAATAAGTGGCCATATCATAGGGACACATGAGGTAAGAGGGTAAGAGAGGCGTGGCAGGGGGTGGAGGAGCCAGAGAACTGCAGCGCGGCGCCCAGACCCGCCCAAGATGGTGGACCCGCCCGTCCCACTCCGAGAGCCAGGTGAGGAGGGGGCGGTGAGTGAAGGCGGTCTGGGTCGCGTGCAGGAAGGAGGCAGTCAGAGGGGATCCAAGAGCGCTGTGTCAGAAGCGCTGAAAGTGCAAGTGCTGGTAAGACGATTAAAAGTCAACAGATAGTCACTTAAAAAGAGCGTTGCTCCCGGAGACGCCTCGGGAGGTCAGGAGATTGATGCAGGAATAGGCGCGCGAACAGCTGACCGCCTAGAAGTACTTTGCCAGGGGGGGAGGAGCCAGAGAACTGCAGCGCGGCGCCCAGACCCGCCCAAGATGGTGGACCCGCCCGTCCCACTCCGAGAGCCAGGTGAGGAGGGGGCGGTGAGTGGAGGCGGTCTGGGTCGCGTGCGGGAAGGAGGCAGCCAGAGGGGATCCAAGAGCGCTGTGTCAGAAGCGCTGAAAGTGCAAGTGCTGGTAAGACGATTAAAAGTCCACAGATAGTCACTTAAAAAGAGCGTTGCTCCCGGAGACGCCTCGGGAGGTCAGGAGATTGATGCAGTCCTGCTGGCTGCAACCCTGGGCTGGCTAAAAGTCCACTTCACCCCTGGCATTGGGGCAGCAGACAACCATGCCCGCTAGAACCCCTTGATTAACATTGCTCTCTCTCACCAAGGTGCAGGCGCCCTCCAGGTGACATCTTAGGCCGCCCACAACCCCTACTGCTCTCCTCTATCTTGCTGCCCGTATTTGAAGAAACCCTCAGCAGAGAGCGAGCGGCCTCCAGGGGTGCAGGGAGGCGATGGGGGCCCCCGAGGCACTGATGCTAACTCTGGGTGCAATCATCCGACTTTCCCGCCAAGAAAGTGAAACTGAGCTCTCTAACTGCCCCATTGATTCACATATCCTAATAGCAGGCGACTTCAACTGTACTTTTGAGCCTCTTGCTATTGAGGATATGTTAGGTATTGAGGAGGACGATGCAAAACGAGGAATTCCTCCATTAAGCATCCCGCCGATAAAAAGATGGACCAAGCTTGCTGTCCAACTGAATTCCTTGGCCATTGAATATGGGCTAAGAGCAACTAATGGTAGGTCTCTTTCAGATGCAAACGGGGCACATACCTACAATAGGCTGGGCTGCTCGTCGCGGATTGATTACATTTTTTTAAATTTCAATCTGTGGCAGTATTTAATAGATATGGAGATAATACCGACAGTTGATAGCGATCATAATCTACTTTCTTTAACCCTAAAATCTGTGTGGTTACCCAAATCTGGTGGTTTGTTACTAGAAGATCTAATGCCAACAAGGGAAGTAATTCCCTCTAACTGCAACAGGTACTTGAAATGGAACAGGGTCCTCCTAGATGAAGGGAAGCTATGCGCCATTAAAAGAACTGTTGCAGAGGCACTGGAAGAATTGGGAGGCGATTTCTTGGATCATGACGTTGCTGTCAAAATTCCTGAAATTTATACCAAAACAATTAGCACTCTCCAGAATCTTTTTTGCACAACGACTAGAGCAGGATATCGGCCCGCACCCTCAAAAACAAACAGCGCCAACTTATGGTATACGAAATCTTGTAGGCAAATGAAGACGGCCTTGGTTGCTGCAGTTAGAAGTAGATCGCACCCTAAGATTAAGCAAGCAAGGAAGGACTACAAGAAGGCAGTAGATAGTGCTAAAAAAGAATGGGAAGAGCAGTACTGGCAGGATCTGAAAACGGCTAGCCTAGAAAAGGATGCCGGTTTTGGAATATCATTAGGACAAAGACGCGCCCAGAAAGTGACATAATTACTTGTAACATCCCAAGCTCCGTTTGGTATGAACACTTCCTGAAGCTTTACTCTGCCCCCGATGATCTTCCATTAAAAGATTCACCAGCAGAATTAAGATCAATTACAGGGGCATCAAATAGCTATCCCTTTTCCGAAATGGAAGTGGAAACTGCCATTCGGCGCATAGTTCCAGCCAAGGCAGCCGGTCCAGATGGCATACCTGGAGATCTTTTTCGTACGGACCCTGCAAAATTCATTTCCATCCTAATCAATGCTATTGTCACTGGCTGCCAGATACCAGACTCCTGGAAAGGTGCCGAGGTCGTCCCTATATATAAAAAGGGAAAAAGGGACGATCCAGCTAATTATCGCCCAATAAGCTTAATTGACTCCATGCAGAAGATTATTGGGAGGGTGGTGTTGGAGAGAATCCTGGAATGGGCGGATGAAAAGAAGATTCTCTCGGACTACCAAGCAGGCTTTAGGACAGGCACGGGGACAATTGAGCAGGTATTCAGACTACTTCTCTTGTATTGGAAGGTGGTCAAGATAGGCAAAGGCAGTCTTTATCTTGCATTCATAGATCTAAAGACTGCCTTTGACCTGGTTCCTCGAGGGTGTCTTTGGAAGGTTTTATCTGATCAGGGACTCCCGACGTACATTCTAAACCTTTTAGTACGCCTTCATGAGGGAAACTATGCCCAGGTCAGATGGGGCCCGAAGGGGCAGAGAACGGACAGAATATCGGTGAACAGGGGCGTCCGCCAGGGCTGCGTTTTAGCCCCCACCCTATTTTCTTTGTATATAAATGGGGTGGTGGAGCACTTGCAGCAAATACCATCTGACGCACCGGCACTGGCGGGCGAAAAATATTCCTACTCTCCTGTTCGCCGATGACACCCTCCTTATCTCTAAGACCCCGAGGGGCCTACAGCGCCTGCTGGATGGTTTCCAATCCTTTTGTACCATCAGAGGATTGGTTATCAACACAGAAAAAACTAAATATCTGGTGCTGAACTCTCCTGCTAAACTTAGAATTTCACCTGTCTTAAACAGTGCCCCGCTTGAGAGGGTCACTGTATTCGACTATTTAGGCATCCGCATTTCAGACACCATGTGTTGGAGCCCACACATCCAAAAATTGCTTCTGAATCACAAAAGAGTCACTGGAGCTATATTTAAAGAACATCGTACCTCAGTAAGCAAGCCCATAGCTCCAGCAAACGATATATACAAGGCTAGAGGATTAAATTCTGCCCTTTATGGAGCCGAATTGTGTGGCTTTTCCAATCTAGATCAAATTGTGAAGTCTGAAAATAAATTTTTAAAAGATCTTATGATGTTGCCTGTAAGCACTCCCACCAGACCTTTGCTACAAGACCTAGGGTGCCACTCACAGAGACTTGGCTAGACTTCGCCCTCTTTTACTATTGGCTCTCTTGTGGCGAACCCCTGAGCTAGCCAAGTATGCTGCAGGTCTAAAAGAAGTCATGAACATGGATGGCTGGTACAAAATCAACTGGCTTATTACCTTGAAATCACTGCTCTACGATCTGGGCCTCAAAGAGATGTGGATAACTAGATCTTCTCCACCTAAGGCAGAACTCAAGAAAGCTTACTGGACTTGGATCCATAACAAGGTTTTTTTAGATCATAAACTAGGTAGGCTCACTGAGGAATTCATGCAGCACAAATTTACCATCTATTATGAACCTTACCTAGATGTTATTCAAAAACCTTATGATAGAGCCTTATACTTTGAGTTCAGGGTTGGCTCACTCCTTACCCGTGTAATGTCTGCCCAATGGAAGGTTCCCTACAAAACATTAGCCTCTTGCCCAAATTGTACGGCAGAGCATGAGACAATAGCCCATATCATGTTCGCATGCCCAGCCTACAAAATCCCAAGGAAATGTTGGCTTAAACCACTCTGTAGGGAGCTGGGTACTCGTAGCCACTCTGCGGCATTGCGTATCTTAAGATCAGATTCACAAACTCTTTATGCTTGTAGTGTGGCAAAATTCTTGAGCTGGGCATGGAAGATTAGATCGAGAAACTTAAAAGCCGATTCTTGAATACTTCTACTGTTAAGAGCCAATTCGTCCCGCGCTAATGATTTTATGATGTTTTATGCTATTAATTTAATAAGCTTGTTTTTTAATGCCTATTTAATTTCGATGAAATGTTTTGCATTCTGTAAATGTTGATCTTTGTTTTAAAAAAAAGCTTTTAAGATATGTTTTTTTATCGAAATAAAGCTAATATGACTGACTGATAATTAAAGGGAACAAAGATTGAAAAGTCACATTACAAATGAACACATACTATTTTATTTATAACCCTATTTAGTGTCAAGACAAGGCCTTTGCAGGCTCTTTAAACAACAGATGGCTGGCATTTTTCTTTTGGTAACCCAACTTTATATACCTATTCATAAAATGCATTCTCACACTAAGGCAGTAAAAAGTAAAATCCAAATTTAAGAAACAGGCAGAGTGGGGCCTCAGGGGGTACTGGAACCAGAAAACAAACAGCCTTTGTAGCCAGTTTACACAAGGTGTATAGCTGGCTACACATAGGAACATGGGTGAAATATGGACACCAATGTTCAGAGTTCATTTAAGTAAGCACCAAGCTCACCTCAGCTTTGAAACTGGGTCAAGTCCATTCACTGAGGTAGTGGAGCCTGGGTAAAGCGCTAAACACGTAGCCCTGCCACATTACCTGCTACATCGAAACAGTAGTAAAGGGCAAACAAAAGCCTGAACAAAAATCACTACATAAAAAGAAAAAATCAATCAATCAATCAATCAATCAGGACATTTATAGAGCGCACTACCTACCCGTAGGGTCTCAAGGCGCTTGGGGGGGGGGGGGGTGGGGGGGGGTGTCGCTACTGCTCGAACAGCCAGGTCTTGAGCTTCTTCCTGAAGGAGAGGTGGTCTTGGGTCAGGCGCAGGTCGGCCGGGAGGGAGTTCCAGGTCTTGGCGGCCAGGTAGGAGAAGGACCTTCCTCCTGTAGTGGCTCTGCGGATGCGTGGGACGGCGGCGAGGGCGTGGCTGGCAGATCGGAGGTGGCGTTTGGGAGCGTAGAAGTTGATGCGGTTGTTGAGGTAGCTCGGGCCTCGATCGTGGAGAGCTTTGTGTGCGTGGGTAAGGAGGCGGAAGGTGATTCTCTTGTTGACCGGGAGCCAGTGCAGGTCTCTTAGGTGTCCGGAGATGTGGCTGTGTCGTGGGATGTCGAGGAGGAGTCTGGCTGAGGCGTTCTGGATGCGCTGGAGTCTCTTCTGGATCTTGGCGGTGGTTCCGGCGTAGAGTGCGTTGCCGTAGTCCAGTCGGCTGGTGACGAAGGCCTGGGTGACGGTCTTCCTGGTCTCTGTGGGGATCCACCAGAAGATCTTCCGAAGCATGCGCAGGATGTTAAAGCACTGCGAGGAGACGGCGTTGACTTGCCTGGTCATGGAGAGGGAGGAGTCCAGGATGAAACCCAGGTTGCGAGCGTGGTCCGTCGGTTTGGGTGCGGTGCCCAGGGCGGGGGGCCACCAGGAGTCTTCCCAGGCGGAGGGCGAGGAGCCCAGGATGAGGACCTCCGTCTTATCTGAGTTCAGTTTCAGGCGGCTCGTCGTCATCCACTCGGCTACCTCTCTCATCCCTTCGTGCAGGTTGGCTCTGGCGGCGGCGGGGTCGTTGGTCAGGGAGAGGATCAGCTGGGTGTCGTCGGCGTGGGAGATTATGTTGAGGTTGTGTTGGCGTGCGATGGCCGCGAGGGGACTCATGTAGACGTTGAAGAGAGTCGGGCTCAGTGAGGATCCTTGAGGGACGCCGCAGATGACTTCGGTGGCCTCTGACTTGTACGGTGGTAGGCGGACTCTTTGTGTTCTTCCGTTGAGGAAGGAGACGATCCAATCCAGTGCCTTCTCCTGGATTCCGACGTTGCTGAGGCGCTGCACTAGGGTGCGGTGGCAGACCGTGTCGAAAGCCGCGGAGAGGTCTAGGAGGATGAGGGCCGCTGTTTCTCCGTTGTCCATCAGGGCTCGGATGTCGTCAGTGGCGGCGATGAGGGCGGTCTCGGTGCTGTGGTTGGCACGGAATCCAGACTGCGATGGGTCGAGGGATCCATTCGTCTCGAGGAAGGTGGCCAGCTGTTTGTTGACGGTCTTCTCGATGACTTTGGCTGGAAACGGGAGTAGAGAGATGGGGCGGTAGTTCTTGAGTTCGGTGGGGTCTGCTGTAGGTTTCTTAAGTAGAGCGCTGAGTTCGGCGTGCTTCCAGCTCTCGGGGAAGGTGGCGGTGTCGAAGGATGTGTTGATGATGTCTCGCAGGTGGGGTGCGATGACAGCGTCGGCTTTGTTGAAGACGTGGTGAGGGCAGGGGTCGGTCGGAGATCCGGAGTGGACGGATTTCATCATGTGGACGGTGTCTTCGGTGTTGACCGGGGTCCAGGCGCGGAGGGTGGTGGCGGGAGGCGTTGCTGCGGTCGTGGCGTGCGTCGGTTGAGTGCTGAAGCTGTTGTGTATGTCTGCGATCTTGTTGTGGAAGTAGGAGGCGAGGGAGTTGCAGAGGTCTTGCGATGGGGTGATGTCGTTGTTTCCGGCGTTGGGGTTGGAGAGCTCTTTTACGATGTTGAAGAGTTCCTTGCAGTTGTGAGCGTTGTTGTCCAGTCGGTTCTTGAAGGCCGTTTTCTTGGCGATACGGATCAGTTGGTGGTGTTTCCGGGTGGCGAACTTGAGGGTGGTCCTGTTGTCCGGCGTGGGTTCCTTTCTCCAGGCTTTCTCGAGGGCTCGGCAGTTCTTCTTGGAGCTCTTGAGTTCGTCGGTGAACCAAGGGGCTCTCTTACTGCCGGGTCTGCTGGGCGGGATCCTCAGAGGGGCGAGTTCGTCTGCGCATTTGCTGATCCACTTCGAGAGGTTGTCGGCGGCCTGGCTGGGGTTCGCTGAGCTGGCCGGAGGGTGCTGGCTCATGGAAGCGGCGAGCTGGTCGGCTGTGATCTTGTTCCAGCTTCTTCGAGCAACCTGTTGCTGGTGGTGGTGGATCGTCGTTCTTCTGAAGGTGAAGTGGATGCATCTGTGGTCCGTCCAGTGGAGTTCTGTGGCGTGGCTGAAGGCGATGTCTTTGCTGGATGAGAAGATGGCGTCGAGTGTGTGTCCGGCGAGGTGGGTGGGGGTGGACACCAGCTGCTTGAGTCCAAGGTTGGCGAGGTTGTCGAGCAGGGTGCTAGTGTTGCAGTCGTTGTTGTTCTCCAGGTGGAAGTTGAAGTCCCCCAGGAGGATGTAGTCAGCGGAGGGGAGGGCGTGCGGACTGACGAAGTCGGCGATGTCCTCGCTGAATTGAGTGTGTGGTCCCGGAGGTCGGTAGATCAGGGTGCCTCTGAGGGTGGTCTTCGGGTCAGTGTGGATCTGGAAATGCAGGTGTTCGGCGGAGGGTGGGGTGTTGTCGGTGCTGGTCGTGATGCGGATGGTGTTCTTGTGGATGATGGCGATGCCTCCTCCCACCTGGTTGGCGTTGCGGTCCCTCCGGGTGATCTTGTAGCCTTCTGGGATGGCGATGGCGATGTCGGGCGCTGAGGAGGCGTTCATCCAGGTCTCCGTGATGAAGGCAACGTCAGGGGCTGTGGCGTCTAGGAGGTTCCAGAGATCGGTGGCGTGTCTGTGGACGGAGCGGGTGTTGAGCAGGATGCACTTGAGGTGGTTGCTGCTGGTGTTCGGTATGGCGGGTGCTGGTGTGGGGCAGGTCCGGATGCAGGTGAACTTGCAGGCGTGACAACTGAAGGGTCCGTAGGTGCGTCTCGGGGTGGCTTGGTGGCAACCTGGGAATCGGCCGGTGTTGAGTGCGATGAGGGTGGCGGCGGTGTACGTCAGGCGGGTTGGCCGGGGTCCTCGTGGGCCAGGGGTCCTGGCACTGGGCGCGGTCCAGGTGCGGACGGGCGTAGACGGGCTTGCCTTTGGCGCGCCTTCGGCGCACAATCAGCGCGCCCGCTGCGCGTGACCGCTGCGCGTTCGCACGGTCGCCATATATGGCGAAGTGCGCGGGTGGGCGGAGCAGCTGGGAGGCGGGAGCGGGGAGGGAACAGAAGGAAGAAAGGGGCGGGGTCAGCGGTGGTGGCGGGAAGCGGGGAGGGAAGACGGAGGGCGACAGCAGGCGGGAAAAAACGGGCAATACGGCGGAATACAACAAATCTGACAAATACAATTACAATTCCACAATTACAATTACCATACAGTAAAACAACACCAGGGGCACAGGGAGAGGAGCGCTGAACACGGACCACGCCGCTCGAAGGAGGGGGCGTGGTCACGAGGCGGCAGTCGGGCAGCGAGGCACAATGGAGGGGGAGGCACACGCAGCAGCTGGTGGCCGTGCGGCGCAGGGGTGTCCTAGGACTAGGTCACACTCACCTGCGTCGCACGGTCGCCATATATGGCCAAGTGCGCGGGTGGGCGGAGCAGCTGGGAGGCGGGAGCGGGGAGGGAACAGAAGGAAGAAAGGGGCGGGGTCAGCGGTGGTGGCGGGGAGCGGGGAGGGAAGACGGAGGGCGACAGCAGGCGGGAAAAAACGGGCAATACGGCGGAATACAACAAATCTGACAAATACAATTACAATTCCACAATTACAATTACCATACAGTAAAACAACACCAGGGGCACAGGGAGAGGAGCGCTGAACACGGACCACGCCGCTCGAAGGAGGGGGCGTGGTCACGAGGCGGCAGTCGGGCAGCGAGGCACAATGGAGGGGGAGGCACATGCAGCAGCTGGTGGCCGTGCGGCGCAGGGGTGTCCTAGGACTAGGTCACACTCACCTGCGTCGCACGGTCGCCATATATGGCGAAGTGCGCGGGTGGGCGGAGCAGCTGGGAGGCGGGAGCGGGGAGGGAACAGAAGGAAGAAAGGGGCGGGGTCAGCGGTGGTGGCGGGAAGCGGGGAGCGGGGAGGGAAGACGGAGGGCGACAGCAGGCGGGAAAAAACGGGCAATACGGCGAAATACAACAAATCTGACAAATACAATTAAAATTCCACAATTACAATTACCATACAGTAAAACAACACCAGGGGCACAGGGAGAGGAGCGCTGAACACGGACCACGCCGCTCGAAGGAGGGGGCGTGGTCACGAGGCGGTAGTCGGGCAGCGAGGCACAATGGAGGGGGAGGCACACGCAGCAGCTGGTGGCCGTGCGGCGCAGGGGTGTCCTAGGACTAGGTCACACTCACCTGCGTCGCACGGTCGCCATATATGGCCAAGTGCGCGGGTGGGCGGAGCAGCTGGGAGGCGGGGAGGGAACAGAAGGAAGAAAGGGGCGGGGAGCGGGGAGGGAAGACGGAGGGCGACAGCAGGCGGGAAAAAACGGGCAATACGGCGGAATACAACAAATCTGACAAATACAATTACAATTCCACAATTACAATTACCATACAGTAAAACAACACCAGGGGCACAGGGAGAGGAGCGCTGAACACGGACCACGCCGCTCGAAGGAGGGGGCGTGGTCACGAGGCGGCAGTCGGGCAGCGAGGCACAATGGAGGGGGAGGCACACGCAGCAGCTGGTGGCCGTGCGGCGCAGGGGTGTCCTAGGACTAGGTCACACTCACCTGCGTCGCACGGTCGCCATATATGGCCAAGTGCGTGGGTGGGCGGAGCAGCTGGGAGGCGGGAGCGGGGAGGGAACAGAAGGAAGAAAGGGGCGGGGTCAGCGGTGGTGGCGGGAAGCGGGGAGCGGGGAGGGAAGACGGAGGGCGACAGCAGGCGGGAAAAAACGGGCAATACGGCGGAATACAACAAATCTGACAAATACAATTAAATTACAATTCCACAATTACAATTACCATACAGTAAAACAACACCAGGGGCACAGGGAGAGGAGCGCTGAACACGGACCACGCCGCTCGAAGGAGGGGGCGTGGTCACGAGGCGGTAGTCGGGCAGCGAAGCACAATGGAGGGGGAGGCACACGCAGCAGCTGGTGGCCGTGCGGCGCAGGGGTGTCCTAGGACTAGGTCACACTCACCTGCGTCGCACGGTCGCCATATATGGCCAAGTGCGCGGGTGGGCGGAGCAGCTGGGAGGCGGGAGCGGGGAGGGAACAGAAGGAAGAAAGGGGCGGGGAGCGGGGAGGGAAGACGGAGGGCGACAGCAGGCGGGAAAAAACGGGCAATACGGCGGAATACAACAAATCTGACAAATACAATTACAATTCCACAATTACAATTACCATACAGTAAAACAACACCAGGGGCACAGGGAGAGGAGCGCTGAACACGGACCACGCCGCTCGAAGGAGGGGGCGTGGTCACGAGGCGGCAGTCGGGCAGCGAGGCACAATGGAGGGGGAGGCACACGCAGCAGCTGGTGGCCGTGCGGCGCAGGGGTGTCCTAGGACTAGGTCACCATTGTTTTCCCTTTTCTCTAAAGGGATTCCTCTTCTGTTAAGCCTACAATCATGCCTTTTATGACCGGAGCTTGGGAAGTTATGAATGCCATTCAAATGCAACAGGAAAGTTTAAAATGGTTCGCTATCAATAGGTCCGTTTTCGGTTCAGACTACCCCCAAGCATTTTTAAATATACCTGAACAGTTTAGCAGCCTTTAACAATACTGAAATTCCCTATCGAGGCAGCATAAAATGGGTCGCACTCTGGATGTGCATCCTTTGCTCCTTTCTTTTTCCTTTTTGCTATGTTCTGCTTTTTTGTGCCCTTTTGTGTTATTTGTACCCTTCTTTGACCTTTTGGACTAGTTTGTGATCTTTTATGCTTGCTTTGAGCTCTTGTTTGGCTATTTGTGCTCCGTTTCCAAGATATACATGGGTTGCAAATGGTCTTTAAAGACCTGTGAAAAGCTTGGGCGTGCCGGAGATAAGACTCCAGACACTGCCCAGACGAGTCCCCAGCAGCCCGAGCTGCAGCAGCTGCTCGGACTGAGACAAACGAAGCCTAATGGGCCTGGAAGGACAATGGAAGGTTAAGTGGTGGGGTGGAGTGCGCGCCCCCCCCCCTGAGGGGATGCTGCGCCCCCCCGGGGGGGGGCACACCCCACAGTTTGAAGACCTATGCTCTATGATGAAATCAAGTGGGACTTTGGCTCGTTACGGCACACCCCAACAAAGTTAGGGCTGCCACCATTCATCTGGAGGTAGTCCAAGGCTGACTGCAGCAAGCTGCCTTCAACAGCATTCCCGAGGTATGGAAATAGAGGAACTCCCAACCTTTGAAGATGGGAAGTGATCAGAGTCATCACTTTCATGAACACCCAAGGGGAACAGATTAGATTGAAGGGGAGCCCAAAAAACTGAAACTGCTCCTGGCTCATCTTAAACCATAGGTAACGCATTTTGGACTGTAGGACCGGTATATGAAAATGCGCATTCTGCAAGTACAAGGACAACATCCACTCTCCTGGGGCCAGGATTTAAGCCAATCTGAGCATTTTGAATTGATCCCGCCACAGGAAGGCATACTGGGATCGGAGGTCAAAGGTAGGCGCAACTCTACTGTACTTTTGGGGACAGGGAAGAACTGGGTATAACAACAACTCCCCCGTTCTCTAAATCCAGTACTTAATGTAATTCTCTCTATGGCACACTTGAAGAGCAATAGGTACCTTCTTTAGCAGGATGGACAGATGCTCTTATGAAATTTACTATGGTGTGGAAGGGATATTAAGTGTAGAGAAGAGATAGGAGGTAGCCTTTTTTAACAATTTGCAAGACCTATCAGTTAGATGTGATGTATTGCTAGCCTGAGAGGAAGTGAAGGGTCCTGCTTCCACTGGTTTGAAATGCACAGCTTAGGGCAAAATAAAAGTGATTTTTTGACTAATGTAGCAAGGGAAGAGGAGTTGCAGGACTGATGCCCCTGCTGAGGTGTGAGAAGTCTGTAAGTGCCCTGTTGTATAGAGGGCTGGACTGCCCGCTCCATCACTGTCTAGGAGGGCTGGCTCTGCCTGTATGCCAGGCCACCTGGAGTAACCCATGAATTTTCATAAATGGCGAGGAATCTTTTGCAGGCGTTAACAGACTCAAGGAGCGCACTGTAGCTCTTCTAGGTTTAAAGACTTCTAAAGTGGAGTCTGCCTTCTTCCCAAAGAGGCAAGACCCACCAGAGGTCATATCTATGAAAGACCCCTGATTATCTCTAGAATATCCAGATGTCATCCATGCTTGTCTGCGATGGACAACTGAGGTAGCAACTGTCTTGCCTAAGCAGTCTGTAGTAGCCTGGGCTGCACGAATAACAGTTAGCTGTGTCCTGCCCATAATGAACTGTCTGCACTTAGTGGGATCAAAGTTCCTCCAGCACTGCCAAGATCTCACCGGCTATGTCCCAAAGGGCATGGTATAGAGGCCCAACTAACAGACTGTGTTTACAGAACTTAATGATCAGCTGGTGGAAGATAATCCACATCTTCCAAAGACATTCATTCTTCTAGAGTCTCGGGGGGGGAGCGGGGGGGGGTTGTCTGTAAATGAATTTGAATTAACCTTACTGGTCTAGGCCATCATAATGAGACACTCTGGAGTAGGACGCTTGCATAGATAATCCAGGTGACCAGGTACCAGCCTCTACCAACAGGCCACCTGCAGACTCCACTTCGGGAGTTTCATTAAATAGGAGCAAGGGCACAGATGTCATTAGACCAAGCGGCAGAATGTCTGTGAATACACTGGTTTTAATCTCAATGGAGGGCAGTTGCAATTCTATTACTTTTTTCGCTGTCCTCAGAAGCTCCCCTGAAAATAAATCACTTTCTCCCATTGATGGCCCATGTGGCGAGTCAAGCTTACTTTCAGGGGAAGGTAATAAGCACATCAGCGTCTTGAAAAATCAAGGTATAAAAACTCATGAGTTTAATGACCATGGAGCAAGTCATCCTCCTCAACATCAACAGTGTCTTGAGGGTCTATCTGTTCTCTGATATGATCAGAGCTGAACAAGAAGGAAATGGAGCCCCTGCTGAAAGTTGTGATGGAGAGAATGCACTTGGTTCAAGGCTGTAGGACAATTTGTTGCCCTTTTATTATTTTATTATTTTTTTACGTGATGTCGGTCAAGCTGACGCCAATGTCGGTTAGGGGTCCAACATATGCCACCGACACTGGTTGATGATCTGGGGCCTCAGGATGGCAGGGACTGATTTGGATCACAGGGGGAGGAGGTTCCATAAAAGTCTGTAACGAGTCAGTGTGGCCCAGTAATAGATCCCAAGGGAACAGACAGTACTGAAAAAAGCTCAGTCGGTGATAGTGGAGTGATCATGATAACAGCCCCCAGACCAGGACTAGGACAGGGATTTAAACGGGATCTGTTTTAAGACCACAACTTCTTCTTGTGTTCAGCGACATAGAACTTCACCTCCCAGTCTAGAATCCCCTTCGGGTATTAGTTCGTACTTATCACATGACTGAATCATGTCCTGACCCCAGACACTGAAGCTATACCTAGTGCAGGTCCGTGCCCGAGATTTGCTTCCTGCAGTCATGGCAACCTTGAATCCTACCATTTGTGGTAGGGATATCATTACCTACCACACTGTTTTTGAGCAATTTAGGAGTCGGTGGAAGACTAACAAGGTGGGAGGAGAGCACTGATGTAAGCATACCGGGGCGAAGATTATATAAGAGCTCTGTTCCGTCACTTCTGGGTTGCAATGGGGTCTGTGCCTAACTGTAAACCACCACTTAACAGTACATGGGCCCACAGCTACCAAATTCTTTGGATCCAGTTTGGCACCCGGTGGATATTCAAAGCTGAGGAATCTGCATTTAGAAGTATCCATCAGAAAGTTACTTACCTTTAGTAACAATATGTTTGGGATAGTTTCTGTTACTGAAGATTCCTTACTTTATGGATAGACTCCAGGCACCAGACCAGACCTGTAAACATTACCCTCCAGGACTAGGTCTATAATGACATCAAGAGGCACCATGCAGCCTCAGCTATCCCTCAAAATGTGATGTGACATTCTTTTCTGTAGAATGACTATGTGTAACTTTCAGTCTTATTTGGTCCAAAGGTCCTTGAATGACAGCTTTCATAGACCGGATCCCTTATTTCAACTGATGCTCGCGTTATGTAGTTAAGGACCTTACTTTGCTTGCATTTGCCAATCTGTTCCATGGAGATCAACCTCTTTAATATGGTTTAGTGATGGTAATAGTTTCACTTGATCTGTGTGTGGGAGGCTCTTAGAAACAGCAGTTCCTTTGGAGGGTTTCAGAATTGACTTGCCCTCTTTCAAAGTGAGACCCAAACATAGATCAAGCTAGGCTAGAGTTTCTGGACATAGGAGTATCCAGAAATGGCATGGCTTATAACAGACAGTAATCTAGGTAAAAAAACACATGGTGGTTTTGATTTTTCAGATGAGCTGCAACTACAGAAGACATTTAGTGACATTTTGTGTAGTGGCCTTAAGGTCAAACAGAAGAACTTTGAAGTGCCAATATGGTTCTTCTACTGAGAATCAGAAGCATTGCTGGTGCAATGTCAAACTGTCATTCTTCTAGGTGAACAATGACCTCTTGCAGTGTAATCTTTCTGATTGAGTATTTGATGAGAATATGGTTGAAGTTCCCTAGATTCAGAATGAGTTTCTACTTTTCGCTCTTCTTGTTGATCAGAATGAACCTGAAATACAAACAGTGATTCCACTGTGCCAAGTCTATTCCCTTCCTGTTCTGCTTGGGTTTTCGGATCAGATAGAACCCGCTCAGCAGAGCCTCTCTAACCCAAACCAGAACGTTACCCCCTCCCTAGGGCCTATTCACACCTAAATAACCACATATATGTACCACCTAAGGACAGGGAATTCCTACTATATATACCAAGACCTACAAGTCACAGCCTCGCGGTCCCAAACGGACCCAGGACTTCCTGCCCAGACGGCAGCCACAGACTTCCTGCCCAGACGGCAGTCACAGCCTCGCGGTCCCAAATGGACCCAGGACTTCCTGCCCAGACGGCAGCCACAGCCTCGCGGTCCCAAATGGACCCAGGACTTCCTGCCCAGACGGCAGCCACAGCCTCGCGGTCCCAAACGGACCCAGGACTTCCTGCCCAGACGGCAGCCACAGCCTCGCGGTCCAAACGGACCCAGGACTTCCTGCCCAGACGGCAGCCTTAGACAAGTCACAGCCTCGCGGTCCCAAACGGACCCAGGACTTCCTGCCTAGACGGCAGCCACAGACTTCCTGCCCAGACGGCAGTCACAGCCTCGCGGTCCCAAACGGACCCAGGACTTCCTGCCCAGACGGCAGCCTTAACACGAGTTCATCCTATAATTACCACGACATACAACAAGGGAATCAGTGTTACTATATATCAGATCACACAAAGACAGCTAGTTGAGCACAACTTGTTCCCCAGTTCGAAGGGCTCCTTTTCTCCCTTATTCAGTTACCACCTACCTGATCAGGATTAACATCTGTCCATGTCAAGTCACAGCTGACTAGAAGAATAGGTTACCCTCTTACACAAGAACACGTAGCACATATTGCTTTACTACTTTATTTAGTTATTACATACACACTCACGGAACATAATACATCAAAGAAAAGTGAAAGATTGAGTTGTACACTCTAATAGTAAGGGGTTGACATCACCTTGGTCGTATGTAGCCTGCACTCAATGGTCATCTAGGTTCCCTTCTCGTCTGCGCCTCGGCTTCGCCTGGAAGTCACACCTCCGCAATCACGGGTTTACTCCCGTCTCCCTCTCCGAGTCACTGGGACCTCTTCCTCATCGGCTACTCTCTTCTCTTTGGAATATCTATTTCTCGGTTTTTCTCCACCTCCAAGTTTGTCATCTGTCTTCCCTGGAATAAGTAGCAGCTTTACTACTAACGGCCAGGTGCCGCCCATGGACTAGAAGCAAGTGCCAGTATCTGCCTCAAACTTTTACTAATATAGACGTGCATTTCCTCATGGAAAATTCCAGCCCGTAGCCTGCCGCCCACCAAATTCTTGTACCTCCCCGTGCCAAGGACACGTTCCCAGCCGGCCGGCCTGATGTAGTGTCTTCGGCATGAAGAAAAATACAATCCTTCGATAAGGGCCGGCCTGAACCGGTTCTCTCCAAGCGAATAACACCTCCTAACTAAAACACTGCCTATGACCTAGAAACATCCCGAGCTGCCAGAGCAGGAGGAAAGATGGAGTCCCTCCCGTTTAAGGCCTACCAGGCCTGAATTCAGCACGGCTCCATGAAATACCCTCACTACAGAACAGATTACCCCTAATACTAACGAATCTATCCCCTAGGATGTATATGCAAACCCTGATCTATGGGGAAGAACACAGGATCATGTCGAAGTGCCTAATAAATAGGCTCTATACACTACTCTAACCCTTAGACTTGAATGGGAAGAGACTGAAGTCACCTAAATCACCCTTCAACACAATAAGACCGGAAAAATCGAGCAGTACATTTCACCCTTGACTTCAGTCTATTATACATTCATTAAATGGAGCTAACATCTGTGGAAGAATAATATGAAACAAAGCTAACTGATCTATGTCTAGTACCAAGTATGCAGAATTGAAATAATGAAGGAATACACTGAATAAAGCAACAGATAGAAATCAAAACAGCAACAGCAATCAAAATACCACCTAATAATTGGCGTAGCACATGTATATCAGGTAACCAATTAAAGAGCCAGTCAAACCAGCCCTGGTCAATGTGTTTTCTAACTTCTTCTGTTAAGTCACGCAACTTGTCGATGTGAGCACGAATGGATTGTGTATGGTCAGACAAGTTAAAACAACAGAGACCTTCGAAGTCCGAGCAATCATGTCCATGTTTAAGCAAAAGATAATCAATGGCTGCTCTATTTTGCAAAATGGCCCTACGTTCACCCTGGGCGTCTAATAGCATGTCAGACAAAATTGTAGAAGTATGATTAATAGATTTCACCATCCAGCAGGCCATTTTCCCAATAGATTTGGCATTATAAACCGCCAAAGCAGGAACACCAATAATTGAAACAGCTAAGCTAAGGTATTCAGACTTGGAATATAAATGCAAAGATGGGTCACAATCCTCCTGTAACATTACAGTATCTCGAAGCACACGAGAGTTGGCATTCGGATGCGATGCGAACATCAACAAACTGAGTCTCGTAATGGCACAAGGGCCTCCGGAAATGTTTGCAGGGACAAATGGCCAGGAAGTATTACCACATGAGAAAAGCCATCCGGCAGGTAGTAACATCGTGCGATAGTGACTGGGGGTAACTACCAAACTATTACAAGTCATATTGTTCTGAACTGAAACACATGTGGTCGGTGTCCTTTGAAAGCACAAAGTCCGTTCGTGAGTTGTAAACGAAGTGGCGCCTTTTAGTTTTAGGCGCAGACATTCAGAGATCGCACTAGGATTACACGTAAGAAAGAAGCACAAATCACCTTGTGTGATATTATAAGTAAGTATTTGGGACTGGATGGGGGGTTGCTCATTCGGCAATTCAATACATAGGGGGCAATATACATGGGTAGCAAAATCACCCAGGAGAATATTGGGACGGGCCTTCGAGACATTAAAAATATGAGTTAAAGTTTCCAATGAGGCGGGGACAGCAACCAGGCAGGTCGCCAGAATATCATGTACAGATCTCATCGGTGTCAAACAGAAGTGAGGGGCGTCAGTCACCCTCTTAGCAAGTGCGGTCCAAAAGTTCGATGATGAATCCCATGCAGCGAAGGAACGCAACACTCGGGTTCCCAGTTCATCCCGGGTTGATAGGATCCCTCCTTTCTCGTCGTACCAGTCCGAAAACAGTCCAGCTCCGACACATCCTGCAGCAACAATCCAAAGAATGATCTGAAAGAGAACCAAATACAGGCATTAATCATTCTCGTAAATAACATTTATCAGCCGGGACCGCTTCCCAGCTATCTTTCCCTGGTCTCATAACCAAAATGGTATTATCCTGACCGGTGGCAATGACCTCTGCTTGTTCAGGGGGATTCTTAGGCGACTGCACCCAAACTCTGGCCCCAGGATTATCCGTGGAGCCAAAACCTTTCTGGCCACGTACAGTTAGCAACGTTGGAGCAGTGCCTTTCATTAATACACCACTGAAAACAGGCATTATGAGTAATTGAGCCACTCGGTCAGTGCGATGTATCAGTAAGTCAACCTCACTGCTATTCAGCAGGAGCACCTTAATCTCTCCCTGATAATCACTGTCGATAATTCCTCCAAGCACCTGAATGCCTTTTACAGCCAGCCCCGATCTAGGGGCGATCAATCCGAAATTTCCAGGTGGTATCTGAACACCAACACCTGTCTCTATGATGACTCGATCTCTACTTTTTATAACAATGTCATCCATAGCATGCAAGTCTAAACCTGCCGACCCTGGGGTCGCTCTACATGGAGCCAAAGCTCCGGGAGTAATTTCCCAATACATCACAGTTTCTCTGATTTCATTAGGCATAGCCTCAGCATTCGGGGGAAACAAACGCATGAGTGGAGATTCAGCATTTAAAAAAGGACGATTATTCAAAATCAATAGTGCTTGGGGCAAAAAGTCTCGCCAATTTTTATACTTGTCATCCGTTAACTTACGCAGCTGGTCCTTTAGCAGGCCATTCAATCTCTCCACCAGGCCCGAGGCCTGTGGGTAGTAGGGGATATGGAATATCCATTCAATATTGTTTTCTGCACAGAACTCCTGTACCAATCTTCCACGAAAATGGGATGCATTATCAGATTGAATTTGGAATGGCACACCATAGTACATCATAATTAATTCTAATGTTTTAATGGTATTCAATTGGGTAGCTTGCTTACAGGGAAGGGCTACCAGCAGGCCACTGTATGTATCAACAATAGTGCAAACATATTGACAATTCCTACTCATGGGAAGTAGACCAATGTAATCGATCTGCCAAATTTGAGCGGACAATTTGCCGCGATGTAAATGACCTTTAACAATTTGGGGCACCTTACGCCGTCTGATATGCTGACAAACGGGGCAGTGTAAAATAACATTTTTGATTAAATCTAAGGGAATATAAATTCCTCGATCAGCAGCCCACCTGCTAGTGGCCTTCTCTCCAAAATGTCCTGCCTTCTGGTGTGCCCATTTCGCCAATCCCGCAATATCAGAATCTTGCCTGTCCACCACTGCCTCAGCAATTTTAGACTTCTCATCTGCAATGTTATGAAAAAATTTGTCAAGAGAATCTATCGGGGTGTGAGCGTCCACATGGAAGATTGTAACAGTACTCTGTGGGAGCATCTCCCAAATTTCTTGCCATAACTCTTTTCCCCATAATTCTTTGGAATGTAACTTCCAATTATGGGAATGCCAAGTTGGCAACCAAACAGCCAGTCCATTGGCAGTAGACCAAGAATCAGTGAAAATATGACATGTACCAGGTAACTCTTGTTTCAAAACTTGGTAAACAGCGTAAAGCTCGGCAAATTGGCTGCTTTTACCTTCACCAGTTGTGCTCAACAATTTCTGTGTGATCGGATTATAGGACACCGCCTTCCAGTGCCGTGTCATCCCTATAAACCTCGCTGAACCATCAGTGAACCAAACATGGTTTCTTTCCGCTGCGGACAAATCATCAAAAGGTTTACCCCACTTGACAGGAGACTCCTGTGCTAAAGGTACGGAACATTCACTCTCAGTCTCAGTCGATGGCACTCGCGCCACCTGCTCATGTAAAGAAGCAACTCCTTTCGGGCCCACACGTGCCCTCTCTTGTATGTACCATTTCCATTTAATCACACTCGCCTCTTGAGCGTGTCCAATTCGGTGAGTTTTCGGCGAACTCAGAACCCACTGCATGATAGGAATTTCCGGACGCAGAACTATATCATGTTCCAAAGTCAATTGCTCGGTATCCACCAGAGCCCAATAACAAGCAAGTAACTGTTTCTCAAAGGGTGTGTAACGTTCACCAGCATCAGGTAACTTTTTGGTCCAAAAACCTAACGGTACTTTACTCCTGCCTTGTTTCTGCCACAAACTCCAATTTGCATAAAGGCCCTGTACAGACACATTCAAATCCACGTCACCATCACGTACAGGCCATAAATCCAGAGCATGTTGAATTGCCTCTTTTGCCAGACTAAACGCATCTTGCTGTGGTTTATCCCATTCAAATGCATTCTTTTTACGCGTGACCCGGTACAAGGGGGCCAATATTTGACTCAAATGAGGAATATGCTGGCGCCAAAAGCCAAACAGACCAATGAAGCTCTGGGCTTCTTTCCTATTTCTAGGAACTGCAAAATCAAGAATCTTCTGTTTAACCTGAGGGATCACTTCACGGTGCCCTTCATGCCAATTAATACCCAAAAATTTTACAGCCTGGGACGGACCTTGCAATTTATCTGGGTTGATTTCCCAACCTTTCTCACGCAGGCACTCAATGACTCTGTCTAATTGGGTCTGAACTTCCTCTTGTGTTTCGCCTTGGATCAAAACATCATCAATATAATGACATATCTGAATTTGGGGATGAACCGGTACCTCAGCCAAATGCTCTGCCACCAGCCGGTGACATATCGTAGGACTATGCACATAGCCCTGGGGAAGACTTCTAAACGTCATCTGACGCCCGTTCCACGTAAAACTGAATTGTTCCTGACACTCTGGGGCAATGGGAATTGAAAAGAAAGCATTAGCAATATCAATGGACGCGTACCATGTACCTGGATGCTTTTGGATTCTCTCAATAAGTGTAATAACATCCGGTACTGCAACAGTCAAAGAGGGTGTGTGCTTGTTCAATTCTCGATAATCAACGGTCATGCGTCAAGAGTTATCACTCTTACGCACCGGCCAAACAGGATTATTCCAAGCAGAAGTAACTGGGGTTATGACTCCTGCATCCACTAACTCCTGAATAGTGGTACTAATCTCCTCATGACCACCTGGAATACGATACTGCTTCTGACAAACCACTTTTGTCGCATGGGGAACTTGTATGGGGGGCATTCTTAAACGACCAACCCGTATAGGTCTGGACGATATATAATGCGTTGTTCCAAATTGGTAACATCCGTCATCTAGATGCAAAGTCATTCCTCTCAAAATATCAATCCCAATTATGAATTCTAGAAGTGGCACTACTAGTACAGAATACTCTTTTCTGGGAATTCTACCTATTCTCATTTCAAGCAAAGTTTGAACTGCAGGGGTTTCTTTTCCACCTAATCCGGTAATAGTAAAAGGCTGACCTGTAAACTTCTTTGATTTTCCATGAATAAGAGTGGCCTCCGCTCCTGTATCTACCAATGCTCGGGCCCTTTGGATATTACGATGTCTCCAATAAATATCAATATCTACATAGGGTCTATTATCTCTGTGAGCCCATCTGTGTACCGGAGCTTGACCTATTTCCTAGTCATTCTTACTGCATTCTGTGTACCAGGATAAATCAGGATAAAGACTCTCACGTTTCTTAGGTATCGGTACCTCCTGTTCATATCCATTCCCAGTACGGAACGGATTCGTATCTTCTGCATTGTACTGCGGGTTACGATCGACCAAACTGTGACGATCCTCTCTCCTCCTCACCTCAGGGGATTGATCCCTATCATCTCTACGTCTGCTGTAAACATAGTCAGTTCTCCCCCTTTCTCTTTCCCCCTCTCTCTCCCTGTCTCTCTCTCGACGGGGGGACACATCACGTGCAGAACGTCGATCATCACGACGAACAGAGCGCCCACGGCGGTCGTCATCACCGCTACCGTCAGAACCACCACGATCACGCTCAGTGGTCCGAACACGCCGGGCACCCTCCTTTCGATCCAAGCCACGTTTGCGAAACAACTCCCACAAACGAGCGGTAGGCT
The DNA here is from genome assembly GCF_964204655.1 of Triturus cristatus. Taxonomy (NCBI): domain Eukaryota; kingdom Metazoa; phylum Chordata; class Amphibia; order Caudata; family Salamandridae; genus Triturus; species Triturus cristatus. The sequence continues at coordinate 996,099,256 of NC_140580.1, forward strand.
CACCATCAATGTCCTCCCTCCGCACACCATCAGCCAGAAGACCAGAAAAAATATCACGTCTAGTAAGTTTATTTTCACCAGGAGTACGAGTGTCAGGCCGGGACTGACGTTCAGGTTTAAACCACTCACCCAACTCACCGAGTTGGCGCACCGATTCCAAAACCGTAGATAATACGTTACCAGTCTGATTAATCAATAAAGTCATCATGACCTGCTTATAGGCAACAGGGGAAGATCGAATGATACGGTTCCGCACAGAAGATGTCAATGAACCATCAAGCAACCTGTCAGAGGTACCCAGAAAAATTGCCGTTTTCATCACCTCCTCTTTGAGACGTTGAGCAGCATCACGTAAAGTATACCACGGCTTGTCATTCACAGGCCAGTCAGATTCAGTAGGATATTTTAGATTACAACCCTCAGTCGCCAATTGGAGTAAAGAAATCTGACCAACACCATTATAGTTACGAAAATGATCCTGCACAGTAGAATCCAAACTCAAGGAACAGAACTTTAAACAATCGCCAGTATCCAACATAATACCAGCAGCGCCCAGTTCATAAAGGCGCACCATCCATGTGAGCAAGGACTCACCAGCTCGCTGCCGAAATCGCTGCAAAATATCACTAATTTCCTGCTGAGTAAAGTCTTCTAAACAGTCCAAAGAAATACCCTGCGGAGCATTGGGAGACTGCTGCAACTTCCGACGGAAAACTGGATGCGCAGAAACCGCGGGACGAGCATCACAAGGAGCCTGATCAGTACTCGTAGAGGGACAATCAGTGTAAGAAGCATTGATCCCACTCGAAGAACGAGCGTAATCACGGGGTGCACCATCAAAGGTGCGAGAAGCAGACTTACAATCATGGCGGGAGCGAGAAGACTCGCGCTTGGCAGACTCCTCACCCGAGGAACAAGAATCAGTCGAGTTCCAGATATTACCATCCCATTCATCAGGATTCCAATCCAGCCCGGCTGTCGCCACGACCAGACGCACCTTTCGCGTCGAAACCCGACCGCGCCTGTTCTTGTATTTATAACGAGCAATTCGCACAGCCGCCCGTTCGGCAATAGTTTGGTAAGTCTCAAGTTTATCAGCAAGCAACTTATTTTGACACCGCAACAAAGTATGAGAATTCTGAATCTCAACAAAGTGCGCTTCCACATCTTTAAGAGATATCTCTAGCTTCAACAGTCTCTCATGCAGAATCCTGTATGCAGACAAAAGAATCCAACCTCTGCGCCCCAAAATGGGAATCTCCTCACCCTTCGATACGGGTGCCTTCTGCAAACAAGCAATCACATCAGCCGGCTCTGCCAGCTCCAAAGAAGAATTCCAATTCTCACTCAAACCAGTAGAATCAGCCCACTCACGGGCCAAGGATTCATAAGGCGTTGAATCCCATCCGGGAATATCAACGGGCAACTTAAAAGTAGATTTAGACCTTCTAGAAAACATCGTGAAAAAGGAAAAAGAAGAAAAGAAGAGAAAGAAAAGAAGGAAGAACAAAAAAAAAAAAAAAACTATACACACAAATATACAAAAATAAAATGCAAACAAAACCACGCACGCGCCGAAAGCAAACACAAGACAACCACAACGCACACAGGTTTCGTAAACGGTTCGTGACGCCAAATGTTCTGCTTGGGTTTTCGGATCAGATAGAACCCGCTCAGCAGAGCCTCTCTAACCCAAACCAGAACGTTACCCCCTCCCTAGGGCCTATTCACACCTAAATAACCACATATATGTACCACCTAAGAACAGGGAATTCCTACTATATATACCAAGACCTACAAGTCACAGCCTCGCGGTCCCAAACGGACCCAGGACTTCCTGCCCAGACGGCAGCCACAGACTTCCTGCCCAGACGGCAGTCACAGCCTCGCGGTCCCAAATGGACCCAGGACTTCCTGCCCAGACGGCAGCCACAGCCTCGCGGTCCCAAATGGACCCAGGACTTCCTGCCCAGACGGCAGCCACAGCCTCGCGGTCCCAAACGGACCCAGGACTTCCTGCCCAGACGGCAGCCACAGCCTCGCGGTCCCAAACGGACCCAGGACTTCCTGCCCAGACGGCAGCCTTAGACAAGTCACAGCCTCGCGGTCCCAAACGGACCCAGGACTTCCTGCCTAGACGGCAGCCACAGACTTCCTGCCCAGACGGCAGTCACAGCCTCGCGGTCCCAAACGGACCCAGGACTTCCTGCCCAGACGGCAGCCTTAACACGAGTTCATCCTATAATTACCACGACATACAACAAGGGAATCAGTGTTACTATATATCAGATCACACAAAGACAGCTAGTTGAGCACAACTTGTTCCCCAGTTCGAAGGGCTCCTTTTCTCCCTTATTCAGTTACCACCTACCTGATCAGGATTAACATCTGTCCATGTCAAGTCACAGCTGACTAGAAGAATAGGTTACCCTCTTACACAAGAACACGTAGCACATATTGCTTTACTACTTTATTTAGTTATTACATACACACTCACGGAACATAATACATCAAAGAAAAGTGAAAGATTGAGTTGTACACTCTAATAGTAAGGGGTTGACATCACCTTGGTTGTATGTAGCCTGCACTCAATGGTCATCTAGGTTCCCTTCTCGTCTGCGCCTCGGCTTCGCCTGGAAGTCACACCTCCGCAATCACGGGTTTACTCCCGTCTCCCTCTCCGAGTCACTGGGACCTCTTCCTCATCGGCTACTCTCTTCTCTTTGGAATATCTATTTCTCGGTTTTTCTCCACCTCCAAGTTTGTCATCTGTCTTCCCTGGAATAAGTAGCAGCTTTACTACTAACGGCCAGGTGCCGCCCATGGACTAGAAGCAAGTGCCAGTATCTGCCTCAAACTTTTACTAATATAGACGTGCATTTCCTCATGGAAAATTCCAGCCCGTAGCCTGCCGCCCACCAAATTCTTGTACCTCCCCGTGCCAAGGACACGTTCCCAGCCGGCCGGCCTGATGTAGTGTCTTCGGCATGAAGAAAAATACAATCCTTCGATAAGGGCCGGCCTGAACCGGTTCTCTCCAAGCGAATAACACCTCCTAACTAAAACACTGCCTATGACCTAGAAACATCCCGAGCTGCCAGAGCAGGAGGAAAGATGGAGTCCCTCCCGTTTAAGGCCTACCAGGCCTGAATTCAGCACGGCTCCATGAAATACCCTCACTACAGAACAGATTACCCCTAATACTAACGAATCTATCCCCTAGGATGTATATGCAAACCCTGATCTATGGGGAAGAACACAGGATCATGTCGAAGTGCCTAATAAATAGGCTCTATACACTACTCTAACCCTTAGACTTGAATGGGAAGAGACTGAAGTCACCTAAATCACCCTTCAACACAATAAGACCGGAAAAATCGAGCAGTACACTTCCCCAAGAAGCACTGTCATGATTCTGTATTGTAATTCCTGTAGGTGCTAATATTTCTCTAAAATTTGAGTAAGTCAGAGAAATTCTTGATGAATTCCAAGAGACACCCTTATTGAATAAGATGTGGTACCTATTGAGCCCTGGTACTTGTTTCTCATTCTCTGAAAGAAAATGGAATACTGCCCCATATAGGGCCATCATCAATGAGGAGTCAAACATTCTGTTTTTTTCTGAGTTTTGATTTCTGATGAGTGTGGGTTTGTTCTGCTGATCTGTAGCCAGAGAACATCCTTGTTGAGAGAATAGTTGGTGATAGGTGTGGTATTTTTCATGATGGCCATAGAATGAAGTGCCTCGTCTAGAGGGCTTGAAAAATCTTCCAATTGTACAAAAAGTGGAAGGAAATCAATATTGAGGTGTGCCTAAGTTACATGGTGTATCGGTTTCCGTTTTAATGTTTATTGACAAATAGTGTCACCAAAAAACGACATGTCTAAAATCCAGCCCTGGGCTTACAGCTAGAAGGTGGGCCTCTTTAATCACCAAGTCATCTTAGCACAGTTCTCCGGTCAGCTGGCCCCAACTGGCTTAACTTAAGCAGCAATGTGTAAAGTATTTGTGCAATACTTGAAACAGAAACGCCACAAAAAAAACTCCACATAAGTTTAGAAAATTAGCTTGTATTTTTATGAACAAAATAAGACCAAAACGACAAACATCCAATAAGTAGAACTGAAGGTATGAATTTTTAAAGAATAAACAAAAATGTTCAGGATAACCATGATGGAATGCTGGTGGAATACATAGACCAGCCTTGGCCTACAGAAAAGTGCCTGGGATGCGTCGTCGAGGGAATCGAGATACAAGAAGCAGAGAGGCAATGTGTTATCGAACCATTGAGTTGAAGGCGCTCCATCAGCGCCGAGCCGCGCAAAGTCGGAGATGCATTAGAAACTGGAGGTGATGCACAGTGCAGTCGGCGATGCGATGTCCGCGGTTTGTGAAGCAGCTGTGATGAGTCGGCATCAAGGGAAATGCGCAGGTTCCCATTGGCGCGACTTCGTCGGTGAGTGAATTCTAGCAGTTGCAGTATTTTATACAGACTTCAAAGGGCCCAGGTCTAGATTGGCACCACTTGGTATGCCAAGCCTTGCAGCAAGCAAAGTCCAGGTGCTGTTGCAGGTTGATGAAAAGTCTTTGATGTTCCCGATTCTAAGAACAGGGGGAAAGCCAACATGCTCTTGGAGTCACTCTGGGTTCAAGTGAGATGGGTCTCACATTTCCTTGGCAGGACAGAGGGTAGAAGGCGGCAGGGAAAAGGGTAGCAGGCAGCACGGTAGCACAGCAGAAACACAGTTCTTGCAGAGAAGCAGTCCAGCAAAGTGGCAGCCCTTGTAGCAGCAGAGCAGTCATTCCTCCTGGCAGAGTTCGTCACAGGTCCAGTAGTGTCTGAAGTGGTGGTGTCTGAGGTCCTTCTTTTATACACACTTGTGCCTTTGAAGTGGGGAGAAGCTTCTAGAGACATGCCTTTGAAGTGCACAGATGCCCTGCCTCCCCTGTCCTGGCTCCAAGCTAGCTGGATTGACAATGCACGGTCATTAAGCCCTATTGTTTGTGGACAGGACACAGTCTATTCAAGTGTAAGTGAGGCAATGCTCAGCTATGCCCCCCATCAAGCCAGTTAATGGCCCATTGAGCTCCCATTGTGTGGATGTCTGGAAAGGGGCATTTTCAGAATAGCAATTTAAAATCAGACTTCACTATAAGTTGTGATTTTAAATTGTGATTCTAGAGACCCCAAACCTCAGGGTCTTCTCTCTTTCCAATTGGGAATACACTTATAAAATGTGATAAGCCAACTCCAATGTTGTCCTTTGAGAGAGACAGGCCTTGCAGTTGTGAAAAACGAATTTAATCAATCAATCAATCACTGCATTTGTAAAGCGCGCTACATACCCGAGAGGGTCTCAAGGCGCTGGGGAGGGGGGGGTGCTACTGGTCGAAGAGCCAGGTCTTGAGGAGTCTTCTGAAGGCCAGCAGGTCCTGGGTCTGTCGTAGGATGGTCGCGAGAGTGTTCCAGGTCTTGGCGGCGAGGTAGGAGAAGGATCTGCCGCCGGCGGTGGTTTTTCGGATGCGAGGGACTGTGGCGAGGGCGAGGTTGGCTGAGCGGAGGGGTGTTGAAGCTGAGTCGGTTGTTGAGGTAGGTGGGTCCGGTGTTGTGCAGTGCTTTGTGTGCGTGGATCAGGAGCTTGAAGTTGATCCTTTTGTTGACGGGGAGCCAGTGCAGGCCTCTCAGGTGGAGTGTGATGTGGCTGCGGCGGGGGACGTCGAGGATGAGTCGGGCCGAGGCGTTCTGGATGCGTTGGAGTCGTCTCAGGAGCTTGTTTGTAGTTCCTGAGTAGAGGGCGTTCCCGTAGTCGAGTCTGTTGGTGATGAGGGCCTGGGTAACGGTTTTTCTCGTGTCGAGGGGGATCCATTTGAAGATCCTGCGGAGCATACGGAGGGTGTTGAAGCAGGACGCGGAGACGGCGTTGACTTGCCTGGTCATAGAGAGAGTGGAGTCGAGGATGACCCCCTGGTTGCGTGCGTGGTCCGTGGGTTCCGGGGCTGTGCCTAGTGACGTGAGCCACCAAGAGTCGTCCCAGGCTGATGGGGTGGATCCGAGAATGAGGACCTCTGTCTTGTCTGAGTTCAGCTTCAGTCTGCTGTCCTTCATCCAGTCAGCTACGGCCTTCATTCCTCTGTGGAAGTTAGCTTTGGCGGTGTGGGGATCTTCGGTGAGGGATATGATCAGCTGGGTGTCGTCGGCGTAGGAGATGATGTTGAGGTTCTGTTGTCGTGCGACGTGGGCGAGGGGGGCCATGTAGATATTGAACAGCGTCGGGCTGAGGGAGGATCCCTGTGGGACGCCGCAGATGATCTCGGTGGTTTTGGAGCGGAAGGGTGGGAGGCGGACACTCTGGGTTCTGCCGGAGAGAAAGGATGTGGTCCAGGCCAGGGCCTTCTCTTGGATACCGGCGTCATGGAGGCATGCTGATAGGGTGTGGTGGAAGACCGTGTCAAAGGCTGCTGATAGGTCCAGGAGGATGAGGGCAGCTGTTTCTCCTTTGTCCATCAGGGTCTGGATGTCGTCAGTGGCGGCGATGAGGGCGGTCTCGGTGCTGTGGTTGCTGCGAAAACCGGATTGGGAAGGGTCCAGGATGTTGTTAACTTCGAGGTAGCGGGTCAGCTGTTTGTTGACAATCTTCTCGGTCACTTTTGCCGGGAAAGGGAGCAGGGAGATGGGCCGGAAGTTCTTGAGGTCCTTGGGGTCCGCCTTGGGCTTCTTCAGAAGGGCGTTGATCTCGGGTGCTTCCAGCTTTCTGGGAAGGTTGCTGTTTCGAAGGAACAGTTGATTGTTTTCCGGAGGTGGGGCGCAATGGTTGCGCTGGCTTTGTTGAAGACGTGGTGAGGGCAGGGGTCCGTTGGGGATCCAGAGTGGATGGAGTTCATGGTTTTGATGGTGTCTTCGTCGCTGACGCTGGACCAGACGGTCAGGCGACTGGTGCGAGTGGTAGTCGCAGGGGTGGTGGACTCGGTGGTGGGTGCGGGGGTGTCAGAGTTGAAGCTGTTGTGGATGTCGGTGATCTTGCGGTGGAAGAAGGTGGCCAGGGAGTCGCACAGGTCTTGAGATGGCGGGATGTCGTTGGTGTTGGAGCTGGGGTTGGAGAGTTCTTTCACGATGCTGAAGAGCTCTTTGGTGTTGTGTGCGTTGTTGTCTAGGCGGTCTTTGAAGGCGGTCTTCTTGGCGGTCCTGATGAGTTGGTGGTGTCGGCGGGTGGCGCTCTTGAGGGCTGTGTGGTTGTCTGGTGTTCGGTCGTGGAGCCATTTCTTCTCCAGCTTCCGACAGGTGTGCTTGGAGATCCAGACGTCCGCGGCTTTCTTGTTGGTGTGGTTGGTTGTAGAGGTCTTGAGAGGGGCGAGGGTGTTGGCGCAGTCGTTGATCCACTGTGTGAGGTTGGTCGCGGCGGTGTCTGGGTCGGTGGGGTCGGTGGGTGGTCTCAGGGCGAGGGTGGTATCAGTTGGTCCTCGGTGACCTTGACCCAGCAGCGGCGTGGTAGCTGTTGGGTGCGGTGGTGTGTGGTGTTTTTTTTTTTTAAAGAGTTTTACACTACCATGCAGCGGTGGTGCCTCCATAAGGGCGGAGAAGTGTCGCACACCCTGCTGCCAGCGCAGCAAACATGAAAAGTACAACAGTAATAAAACAATTGTATTACCATTTTATTTTTCAGTGCAGCCGAACAGCCCGAGCCATGTTTTGGGACGGGGCTAGCACTGCTGACAAGCAGCAGGACGGAAGGAATGGTGCACACAAAGCTTAAAGTGTGCACGTCTGTCTTGTGACAGCTAGCCTGACATGCTCACCTTGAACCTCTCCAACTGGAGCGGTCTTAGACAGCTGGGTGGAGTGCAGGCATAGGCCTCCAGTGCCTGTAGCAGCACTGAGCCAGTCCGCTGCAACCAATACTGGTGCTTCTCTCAAGCTGGATAATAGAATGAGAGCAGTGTCTGGCTTGGTTAGGGGAGTAGGCTCAGAGACCCCTTGCTGCCTTTTTAAAACGGACTGCGGGAGCACCTTTTTGTTTATTTGTACACACTGCCAGGCAGTGTGAGAAACTCGCACTGCCTTCAGGCTCAACCCTTGACCTCTTAATAGTGGCCCGTTATAAACATAGTTTATAACAGACCACGATTGAGGGCTGTAGGGTTGCAACTAAGGGCATTCCTGGAGTGCCCACCTTGTAGTGTAGTTCCTATATACCTGATAGGCTCTGCGCATTGGAATAATATACAGTATAGTTTTGACATAGGAATGAGGTCAGTATGTCTCTATCGAGTACATTAAACTTAATTAGTTGTGTTTGCCAGCTAAGTCAGAGGTCACTAGAAAACTTCGAATGATCAAGAAGGGATTAGTTTGACAACCGCATAAACATGACAACTTTGTTTCCCTTAGAATCGGAACAATCTCAGAATCGTGGAAACAATAGATAACAGTTTCACTCAGTCCATCATGCATGCTTCGTTTCTACAGAGTTACACAGAAATAGATAGACGGGTGTTTCAATAAAAAAGGTTTATTGAACAGTCATATTTCTCGTGCAAGACATATGAACTGCCACAATCGGAAGACAGAATGCGAAGTAAAATATGTACAGCGTTAGCAGTACGATAAAATAATACTGCAACAGCATGGTTTGTAGCTATGACAGATATTCATAAAAATACATACATAAAAAACACAGGCTAAAATGTTAATACTCATCTGATGCTTCTAGCTAGTTCTACCCCAGTGTACCTAACCGAAGTGTAGTACGAGGTAAGAAGTAGGTGCTGTTTGTCTATAGTCTGATTTAGCTATAGTTGCCAAGATTTGCCAAAAATCCCTCTAGGTTCTAGTCCGCTCCATACCTTAGAATGAGTGAGGTTGGAATCTTTTTCCGAGTCTCGATCTCTAACACCCCGCAAGGGGAGTCAGAAACACTGGAGCTGGATTCTCTACGAGGAGGATGACAGCGTCTGGTTACTGCGTCAGGCGGGGACTTGACTTCCTTCCGAACTTGCCGTAGCGAGCCGCGTCGTGCAAGTAGGCAGCCGAACCATGGTTTGCCATGGTAAGTGAAGGTATATTTATACCTTGAAGGTGTTTAGGAATGCCAGTATTGACGTAAAAGTCGGGCAGAAGAACTTCATGAATGAACCCCTAAGGAATAGATGTTCATGCATAGTAAATGAGTTCTTGGAGAAATCAATATCCAAGCAAAGGTAAGTCCTAAAGGCTTAAGAGTCTGGTTTTCCAAGAACTCTTTGTGACGTAGATGAACGGATGTAAGTGGCCATGCATGTATTTGGTTAGCATGGATAATGCCTAAATAAGGGTAGGATTTCTATGCCTAAATATGGGCAATGCGAATTGTGCCTATACAAGGCCATAAATCGGGAAACCTATATACGGTATCTAAATCGACACACAACACCCACTCCACTTTCGTATGAACGACATTACTAAATCCTAAACATGCTAAACATATCAAAAATATAGCTATATATGGATGGCTAAGAACATGTTTAAAAATACATCGTAAAAATGCATAAAAACCGTTGCTACGCATAAAGATGCATTGGTGCTGTACATATTAAAGCAATGTTTCATTCTAAGCATATATTTACATTGAATGCCAAATGAATGAACATGCATATATATATACACATTATGAAATGGCTCGTAAATACAGAAGGAAAAAGGCCGAAACCATTTCATGCTAAGTTACATAAATCAATTGGTATTGACAAGGTGACAAATTTGTCTCTGAAAGTGTATCAAAGAATTCTGTTCTCTATGAATAGTTCTACTATAAGCAGATTACTGTGCTATAAAAGAAAAATTCAAATTTAGAAAAACAAAATATTCATAGGAAAAAGTTCCAAGTTCAGTCTTTGTTTTGAAAAATGAAGGCCAAATTCAGAGTCTTGCCGGTACACTGTGTGCTGAATCTAAAGGCAGTGTATGGGTATGGAGAAAACATGAAATCTTCTAATCCTGTAGACAAAAAGTCATCTACCGTTGTAGGTGAAAGTTGGATTACCTCGTATAGATGAGAAGCATCACCGTCAGCATTGGTCGCATCAGCAATGTTCGTATCGGATGTTACCTGCGTGCCTGTTTCCTCTCGTACCTCAGCAGTACAATTTGCATCTGTGAAATCTCAATGAATGCCGTCATCAGGATTGGTATGGTAGCCACTGGGGACAACACACAGTATGGGGCATTACCGGGTCTGGCAGAGTATCGATATCCGTAGGGAGTGACTGATTGGAGTGTTAGACAGATGTCTAGCACGCATTCTTCACCGCAAAGCAGGCAGCGTAGAACAGGTAAGATGCAATCTTGACAGATTGGTCTGAATGACAGAAACCATGTGGTATTTAATTCTCGTAGATGAGGTAAACCTAAAATTTGGACGATGCACTCACAACACTTCATTTCCAATAGAGCTTTCTCTATGGTGCTCGGAGTGACGTTGATGATTTGGCTTGCCGTATCGGAGCAGTAGGAGCAAAAATAGGATCCCTGCAACGAGTCCGAAAAGTAGTGGCAGTCTGCTAAACACAGAGTGCACAAAGTTGGGAATTATTCCGAGGACTGCTTGAAAAGGTGCTAACAGTTCTTAACACACGGTCTTAAATACATGTACAATACCGCTCGTATCAGACATCTTTAATATATGTTCCAACATTTCTGAGAAATGTATAGGGCAGTTTGTATTCAAAAGGGCATGTATCTCGGCAGAAGTCTTTGCGACTTGTAGATCATAGGTTTCTTTGGCCGAGGTCAGTGGCACAGTTTGTTGTAAAACAATGGCTTTCATTCTGCTTAGAGTAGCAATTCGTATAGAAGAGATGTTCAGTGAAGGCCATAGAGGCGACTCCCTGACTGTCTGTATTTATGGAAACAAGACTTGCATACAGCAAGTGACCCTGGATGTAACCGTTACTAGATATGGGATTCCATGGCATCATGCCACAGCAGCTGTGATACTTCAACAGGCGGTAACTTCCATTTGAAAGTAGTCCAAAAATTGGAGTAATCACTGCAGCTGGTGAGCCTTGCAGGTGACAGGATAAGTTTGTAGTGGAACCATCGCAGGTCCCGTGTAAATTAATACCCTGACAAAGGAGATAACCGCTTAGTGCGTTTTCACAGTTTGTACCGCTAAGAAACACTTCACGCCCCCACTCCAACATCTGTGTGTGTAAGGTAAATCCCAAGATGTCTTGATGTATTCTTTACCCAACCTTTCATATTTGCCTGCTGGTATATGTTTCAGGCAATGTAGCCAATCAAGGCAGAGTTTCCCTACACTATATGTTGTTACCACCCCTGGATGCTGTCTTTGAACATAGCGTGGGTCTGGCTTATTGATAGTGAAACCCTGTGTTTTGTTCATGAATAGATCTTGACAGTTGTTTGTGTCTGTGGGCCAGAGCAACCATTCCTTCCATTCTGGATCTGACCTGTTGTGATGCAAAATATTATGTACGTTGACCACCCCCCCCCCCCGTGTAGTGCTATTACTTGCAGGTATAGGTATGGTTGGTATGCATGTCTTTGATCTTGGCTAACCCAAGGCAAGACATTTGTTGGAAAGTGTCATTCAAAAACATAATTGCTCAGGGATGATACAGGCTCTAAACAAGGCTTCTATCCCCTGCACTTGCCAATCTTTTGTACCCCAGACATATTTTGTCTCAATGTTGTCTTTCCAAAAGTCGAAACCCTGTCTAGACAGTTGGGCATTAAAGGCTGCAGAATAAATCTGTTTCGTATACGTTAACATATTTTTCGTTCCTGTCTTGTTCATATTCTTAAAATAAAATGATTCTGGATTTGATAAGTTGAACCCTGAATAATATGGAAATTTTATTGCAAAAGTTTTTGAGCTACCCTTTGGAGGTGTAGGACAATGTTCCCATTGGTTATACATAAATACATAGATGCAGTTTTATGCAAGAAATGAGGACCATAGTGATTATAAAAATACATTTGTTCATAGTCTGATGAACCCTCTAAATATTGATGATTCGTGAATACTGCAGACATCTCTAGATCAGACATCATGTTATTAACAGTCTCGAAGTCCCAATCATCAGAAAAGGTATTAGAGGTAAGAAAGTCACTTAAAGAAATGTTAAATAAGTGTGGAATCTTCAAATGTTCAGACAGGCCAAAAACGTCATATTCAGTTCTGTCCCAAACTATACCCTCTGGTATAGGAACGGCTGTGATGTTCACTGCTGACAAGTCTCTTGCTTCACGATGGGATGATTTGTGTGGCTGGAGAAGTAAGTTCACTCTTTTATGTGCTGTGTCCATTTGAATATATCTTCCATTTATCAGCATATCCAGAGTTATTAACAGAGCTAACCAAAGTAGAAAGAAGAATATTCCCAAAACAATCCATAGTTCAATCCATGGTGAAACCAGATACGTCTTTTTCAGGAGATGAAAAAAGTCTGTTGCTTGTTCTTTGAAAGTTCTTTGTGCTGGCGTCATTTCAGGTTCGCTGGGATCCTCAGAAAACGTATCAAATTTCATGAAATAGCCAGAGGCAGTTCTGTCAATGGTTGGAATTGCATCAGGATTTGTTGAAATCGCTGGAACCAGTTGATCACTTGTTAAACCGTTATAGACATGTGTATCAGGACGAACTGTTATTTGGGTCTCAAGAGGGACAAGTTCCATAGCTTTGTTGCTTAGTCCTTCTCACTGTAGAATCTTCAAAGGTGATGAGTCTCTCAGTTTGAACCTCTTGGATTGTAGCTAGCGGAGTGTGCCTGCTACATTGTCGGAGTCAACTTGGCCTACTGCTTAGTATCGGCCACATAGTGTGGTTTGTCAGGTCGATGGACACAAATCTTTTCTCCTTTTTACCAGCAAGGGGCGGCAGTAGTACTGTTTGTCAGGTACTGGTTGTCTGTAAGAAGGCCCAAATTCCTTCTTGCCCGCGATCTTTTCTCTGACTAGATCACCAAGCTTTGGGATTCAGACAGGCCTTGCTGGGACGGTTAGTTTTTCCCCAGTGGTGGTTGGCTTCAGGAATACATTGCTTTGTTTCGATCATAGTTCATTTAAGTCCTGAAAAACAGCCAAACGATCTTTGATACCAAACTTTATTTTCCACCACTGTGCCTTTCATGTCAAGGTCCGGAATCAACATTCTAGTTCCAAATAGGACTTCATATGGAGTGGCACTCCCTAGAGAACTTCTTGGCAAATTGTTTAATGAGCGTTGGACACCATAAAGATGTTTGACCCACCCATCACCCGAACCTAATACCCTAGCTGTTATAGACTGCTTTATGTCCCGGTTTTTTCTTTCCACAACAGAATTTCCCTCAGGATGGAATGGAGAAGAATACCGCAATGCTACGCTTAAACTGGCCATGGCTTCTTTGTAAGCTCGAGAGCTAAACGCAGGAACCTGGTTAGCATGTAGTGTGCCAATTGCGTATGTGCAGATAAAGACTCGCAAATCTTTTATAAAAGTTTGAGCGTCAGCCGAGCGCTGAGGCCACATCCAAAGGAACCTTGAACACGAATCCACTGCGACCATGATATATTTATAGTTACCATCCCTTTGTAAGGGACTGCAGTGGTCCAGGTAAACACATGCTAATGGTTGATCTGAAATTAACAGGGGCGTCTGCGCAGGACGTTTCACAGTAGAGACTTTCATCTTCTGGCATATTTTGCAATCCAAACCAGAATTCCTGGTCTGTTTCCTAATGCCTGGCCACCAGTATCTCTGTTTTAAGAACGATATTGTGGCGGAAACACCTGCATGGGCAGAGGCGATCCCTTCATGTGCTGCTAGGATTAGTCCTAATCTATGTTCCATGTTTTGTATTACCCTATCCCCCACTCCTGTGGTAAATAATTTAATTACTGGTACTTAATTTGATGCGGAAAATCTATAATAATAGCTCAGTAAAATAAGAGGCAGAATCCGTGGTATTAGAGGTTCGGAACGGGCTTTATTCCAAAATCAATTCGAATTGAGGACTCCATATTCCATCACCACGAAGGTTCAGGAAGTGAAGGACAATACTTTATTGACAGGTAATCATATTTATAGAAGAGGCATTATAGTGAAACAGATGCAGGAGGCGTAACAGTTGATAACAGAGATAAAAACATACATGCGTAACTAAAATGGGTGTAACTAGGCGTAACTAAAGAACGTCATTAGGTATGATGTCACAAATGGGTGGTTTCATGAAAGAATTTCGCAATGTCAGCAGAAATACTTGGCAGAGATGCGCGCGCAGCAGCATGACGTGTGATTGACGTGCAACTAGGGGGAGAATGGGACTTGACATTTAGCTCTACATGTGGAGACAGAAGTCTGGGGTTATGTCAACCTAATCCTAAATCATATCTTACATCCTATGTTTAAAGAACTGTGTTATCCAAAAAGAAAGGTCTCTCGAACAAAATCTATTCTATACTGACTGTGAGTGCGTGTACAAGCGTCTAAGTGTCTACACTAGATGCGAGGGGGTAGGAATATTCCATGGTAACAGGGCTATGAATTACTTGCATAAAGACAGAGAAGCCGGGCCCTTTGCTTGGTAGCTGGAAGAATGTTTACTTAAACTACTAGACAGGAATGCATTGGATGGGGAGCGGAGCAGATAATCTCGAAGGTGAAATACAGTTTTTGGCAAGCAGACAGGTCGAGTCAGGCACCGTTAGCCGCGCAGGGAGTAGGACAAAGTTCATGGATACAGATGCGAGCTCAGATTGGAGCTTTCAGAGGCAGAAGGCAGGAAAAGGCTTAATGGCAGAATCAGGGCCTACTCGCCTGGACTGTAAAATGGGATAAATGAACCATATAAAGCCGGTGGCCTTTCATACTTAGGAATAGAATATCCGGCCCATTCATGGCGGATCTGAAAGAGGACATGTTGACGGTGGACGCACATGTGTTTGCGTCTTCATAACTGGAACTGGAGGAAACATACATGTACTTGTGATTTATACATGAAACCGTTGGGGTCCAAGATAGGGGACATAACTGATCATAAAAATCCATATTTCCACATTCCCTCCTTGTCCCCTACTTGCCCTTAAGAGATATCAATCTTCATCAATCCGTCGATCTGTTCATATAGCATCATTTGTTCTTCTTTCTTCTTCCGGGATGAATGAAATCTTGGTGGTGGAATACACGATGTGGCACACAGACCACAAATCGCTGGTCCACATTGTAGGCATAAGCAGCAACTGAATAGTATGAGAAAGCCAATACCTAGGAAGGATAGGACCCTCCATCCCCAGGCTGACAACACGCCCCAGAACCAACCGGACCAAGTCCAGGTGCCTGGATTCTGGTGTATCTGGCTTACAATCTTATGAAGGCGAGTTATGGCTTTATATACAGACGGCGAATTTTCTGGTATGAAAATGCAACAACTTGATCCGATGACCCTACAAGCTCCGCCCCTATCGGCCAGGATGACGTCAAGGACAAGACGATTTTGAAGCACAACAATCCGCATAGCAGACTGCTCTTCTGTTAAATTGCCTAAGGCGGAAATAGTTTCGTTCACTACTGCTTCAAGGGTTCTGGTTAATCTACGTATCAGCTTACTATTGGTAACTGTACCTATATAGGGAAAGAGACCTTTATTGAAATCTGTGTATTTTTCCCATGCTGTCTCAGTGTAGTCGACTATTGGGAGATCTCTCCGTTCTCTATTGTGTACTAAATGAGTATTTCTGTGATAATCAGGAGGAGCTAGGAAAACAGGTGGCAAAAGGAATCCGATGTAGCAGGTACCATCCCAATCTAGAGGCAAACGTGTATATGCAGTCTGACCACATACGAAGTAGGAATGGCGAGAAGCTCTAAATGTAGACTTGCCTTGATCACTGAATTCTATTACAGTGGTGCATCTACTATGGCCCATATGTATGGAACCATTCTTTCTTACACACAATTCACCTTTAACTGGAAATACTGACATAGCGGGCAAAATTGGTGCAGCTTTGGATTCAACATTCAGGATCATGAGATTAAGCGTGAAATTCCCTAATCCATATACTTCATTTTATAGATCGGTTCCTGTTCTTTTGGGAAGTCCCTCCTTGTTAGGGTAACAGACTTTGAGTAAAACTAGGTTCAGGTTTCCCCATACCCAATTGTCTTGATAAGTTACTGAGTTTGAATCTAAGGAATTAATTAAACTAAACCATGCTCCACAGGAGCCATTGTGTGTGAACGGATATGGAAAGAGAGGCAGAATTCCCTTATAGTTCTGATAGGGAGGGAGTCGGCCACATATCCAACAATTTGTAGCATTGCTAGCCTGATGGGAATGATGTAACATACTAATAAAAGTGTTATTGCGCAGCGCAAATCTATAGGACAACTCATGCGGGGGTAATTCACTAAAAGAATGTTCAGCAGTAACATTGTAAACATGTTTAGAAATAGGATAATATATGTGCAACAATATACTTGCAGCGATTATTAAAAGACTTAAGAAAAACAAAATTAATAACGTCACTGTGCAATGACTACGCAGTGATTTACAGTACGCATGTTGTTTCAACTGCATCCTTCGGTTTCTTTCTCTATTCAGGTCTAGGGGATACATGTCAGAGACAAATTCGACCGATTCACCTTGGAGAGGACTTAAACAATCAAATTGTCTGACTTGTTAGACCGTAGTTTTAGTTTATATAGTTCCTTATCACTCGGTTCAACCAAAGGAAGCTTTGAGTCAATCGGTGAAGACACGCGAGGTGTATCGTTTACATCAGACGGTAGTCCATGAAATTTCTTGATGTGACTTGAATGTATCCAACCTTTGCGACCTTCGATCTTCACGGCTGTCCTCGTGGTGAGCAGTACAAGTTGAGGCGATTTCCACCTAGGATCCAGCTGAGTCTTCCGGTCAAAATTCCTCACTAACACCAGGTCCCCGGGAACTACGTCATGTGGTTTCACCTCGGTGTTGTCGGGAAAGGCTGCAGCTACCTGTGAACGACAAGATTGTAGTGCAGACATCAAGGAAGCCAAGTAATCTGTCAGCATATTACAGTCAACATCAGTTATTTTGCGTGGTATAGGCGTCCCCCACATATTTGGTGGTCTGCCAAAGATCACCTCATAAGGGGATAGCCCTGTTCGAGAGTGCGCTACTATTCTCATGTAAAAGAGTGCTACTGGTAAGGCTACTACCCAGTCGACACCTTTCTCTCTACATATTTTGGACAATCTAATTTTCAGAGTTTGATTATGTCGTTCCACGAGACCTGCTGCCTCGGGGTGTCGGACACAGTGAAATTTCCACTGATAGCCTAACAAAAGTGAAACGTGTTTCATTAGTTCAGATGAGAACGGCTGGCCGTTATCTGAGTAGACAACACGTGGTAAACCGTACCGTGGGAAGAATTCTCGAACCAACTGTTTGGCAGTAGTCGGGGCAGTGTAATCTGAAACCGGGTATGCTTCTGTCCAACGGGAAAGAGCACAGACAACTACAAGAACATATTTGAATCCTCGACATCGTTCCATCTGGATATAATCCATCTGGAGGACTTCAAAAGGGTGCTCAGGAGGCTGAAATCCACCCTGTTCTAAGGGAATGCTTTTACCTGGGTTGAACTGACAACAGATCATACAGGTACGAACTTTTTGTTTAGCTGCTGCTCGTAAATGTTTGTTGAACCAAATGTGTTGAATGCTGTCTAGCATAGCTTTTTCTCCTAGGTGTGCTGGACTATGTATTGTATTAATGATAACTTGAACCATAGAATCAGGAAGGAACCATACAGATTTTTCCTTCGTCATCCATCCTTGATCCGTTTGGATCCCTCCTAATTCAGTCCATTTCTTTATTTCATCTGGTGTAGCATGTGTCTGTATGTCAATTACGTCAAGAGCGGGATCCTTAACCGTCATGCAATGTGTTGGTGTCGGACTATTGTCTTTGTCATGTCATATGTGTGAGTTTGAGCAGTCTGTTTAGCTGTTCTGTCAGCTAGATCATTGCCTTGGGAAATGATATCAGTAACTTTCGTATGAGCTTTACATTTCATAATTGATATTGCAGTGGGTAGATGTATTGCATCTAATAAGGCATGAATGAGGGGTCCGTGCTGAATGTGGGCACCGTGAGAAGTTAAATAACCTCTCTCTCGCCACAGCACGCCGAAGTCATGTACAACTCCGAATGCATAACGTGAATCAGTGTATATGTTGACTTTTTTATTCGTAGCTTGAATACAGGCTTGTGTCAGAGCGATGAGCTCTGCTGCTTGAGCTGACAAGGTATTTATGCAATTTGTTTCAATGACTTCAGTGTCTGTTGTGACTGCATACGCGGCCACTAACTCTCCTGTACTTGTTCTCATACATGAACCATCTACATACAACGTCAGGTCTGGGTCTGACAATGGGACGTCTGTCAAGTCTTGTCTAGGTTTCGTCGTGATAGTAATAACTTCAATACAATCATGTGCTAGTGGGTCTGTTCCGTTTACTGGTAACAGTGTGGCAGGATTTAATGTATTACAACGTCTGATTTCTATGTGTGGCTGAAACAATGTTAATTCATAACCGGCGAGTCTTGCTATAGTCAAGTGTTGTGTTTGCGTTCGGTTCAAGAGAACCTCTACTGCATGTGGTACTTGTACTGTCAATGGATGTCCTAACACTATGGCATCGCTTTGTCTGATTGCTAAAGCTGTCGCTGCCACTGATTTCAGGCACGCAGGCAGAGCCTGAGCTACGGGATCTAATGTACTAGAGAAATAAGCACATGGTTTGTGTGATCCTGCTTGTTCCTGAGTGAGTACTGACAAGGCAGTACCTTCGCGTTCTGTAACAAAGAGTGTAAACTGTTTATTGTAACATGGTGTTGCTAAAACAGGTGCTTGACATAAAGCTTTCTTTAGGCTTTCAAAAGTTTGTGTATGTTCCTGAGTCCAAGGGAGGACAGTCGATGTGGCTGCCTCCTGTGTTGTCAACTGAATGAGTGGTTTTGCTAGAAATGCATACTGAGGGATCCACTGCCTACAATATGAAGTGAGGCCTATAAAAGCCCGCACCTCCTTTTGTGTCTTGGGTATTGGCATGTTAGCAATTAACTGGATGCGGTCGGGTGTAAGCTGCCTTCCCTCCTTGGACAGCGAGTGCCCAAGGTAAACAACTCGCTGGACACAGAATTGCAGCTTAGAAGGGGACACCTTGTGCCCCTTTTCGGCCAAGAATTGTAAAACCGTCAGTGAGGCTTTTTCACATTCAGGTTCGCTTCTAGCGGTGATCAGCAGATCATCAACATATTGAAGCAGGGCAGTGTTGACTGGCATGTGGATACTGTCAAGTTCTCGTTTCAGTGCTTGGCTATAGATGCTGGGGCTTTCTGTGAATCCTTGAGGTGCGCGTGTGAATTTAAAGCTTCGTCCATTTAAACTAAATCCGAACAAGTATTGGCTTTCCGGATCTATTGGGACGCTGAAAAAGGCATTCTTGAGATCAATTACAGTAAAGAATGTTGCTTCGGAATCAATGGCTGTCAGTAATGAAGAAATGTCTGGGACTACGGGGTATTGTGGTACAATACATTTATTTAATTCGCGCAGATCAATAACCAATCGATATACTGGCGGGGCTTTTGGATCAGTTCGTTTAAGAATCGGAATTATCGGGGAATTACATACATTGGAGTCGGTTTCCACAACCACTCCTTGGGTAATAAGCTCGTCAATGATTTGCAGTAAAGCCACTACAGCATCTGGGGGTAACTTGTATTGTCGCATTCGTGGTAGTACCACTCCTGTCTTTAGTGTGACTCGATATGGTGTAATGTTCATGCAACCAACATCTGTAGGGCCTTGTGCCCATAAATGTGTGGGTAAAGTCTGCAGTCGGTGATCCATGTCTCGGGACACGTAGTGCCCTTTGAAATCACGTAAAAACAATCTCACTCCTTCCGGAGAACAACATATTATAGCTCCTAGAGCTTTCAATGTTTTTATACCTAACAAGTTTTCTGGACATGATTTAGTAAGCAATAAATCTGTAGTTCGTGTCAAGGGACCAATCGTAAGTGGAAGAGGCTGTGATACTTCGTTAATGATAGGTTTTCCCGAAAAACCAAGGGAAATATTCTGTGAGCCTGAGAGGGGTGCCCCTGGAACTTCACTACGTTTTATGGTTGTTCGGCTTGCCCCTGTATCAAGTAAAAATTTTCTATCTTGGCCTAATAGTTCACTGTGTACATAAGGTCCTTCTTGATCTACAGGGACCTCGATAAGGGGTAAGCCAACTTCCCTCTCTAGGCTGTTTCATGAGTATCGTTGATAATCAGGATAGTCATACTGTGCGGTCTGGTACATCTGTTGTGTCGTTGTTTGTGTGGCAGCAATAGGCTGCGGTGGTGGAGCTGGCATAGACTGTTGCGGAGCTGGCATGGACTGTGCATGCTGCGGGGCTCCTTGTTGGTTCTGATCCTGTCTAAGTGGCCGTGGTCTTTCTTTTGTATTACCTATGGCGATATTATGTTTTAAAACTGGACAATCGTGTACATAATGACCTGGCTGTTTACAATAGTTGCATGTCCCTTTTACAGGACCTGCTGAAACACTGGACTGTGTCATACCCTTTTTATGACCGTCAGCTGGAACTGTCTGGGAAACTAGCATTTTCATTTTCGTGTCTTTCATGCGTCTTTATTCATGTTCTTGTTCCTCTCTAATTCTATTGTGATGGTACTGTAGCATTTGTAACATTTGTGACGGAGTGTTACCTTGCCAGGTACTCTCGAATTTCAATACTCTATTCTTAACTTGGGGCAAGGAATTTTCAACTAATTTTGTCACAAACAGATGTGGATACGATTCGCTACTTGCTTTTATTCCACTATTTATACCAAAACATTTTTCGAATCGGGCATAGAAATCACTAGTGTCCTCATCTTGCTTTTGTTTACAGGCTGAGATTGCACCCCAGTCTTCCTTTTTCGTAGTTAATAAACGTGGCAGTACCTGTACTAGTAAACCTGGTAGTATTCTGGTCTTTTCCCCGAGCCCTAAACCTGGACCTCGAGCTGTTTCTTCGTTTTCTAATGCTGTCCAATCTATCTTTTGGTCTCCCACCTCCCAATCCTTTTCCTTGAGTTTTTCGTAAATGCCCGCAGGCATTAATACCTTTAATATTTTCATAATGTCGGGATAGGTATACTCTCCCATGAGCAACATGTCTTTAATTTCACGGTGGAAACCCGCTGGGTCTTTGTCATGACTGGGTACCACTTTCTTCATTTCTAATAGTTCCATTTTAGATATGGGTGTGTATACAAACACACGTTTAAACTGATTGTCATCACCTTTTATCGGGTGCACTTCGCGTAAGGGATTCTGTCTATCCATATTATACGTCGTTCTTTCCTTGATGGGCAGTGAGACATGTTCGGGGCATACAAAAAGAATGTACTGCTTTCTGGATTCCAGTATTTCTCTAATTAACTCAGTACCTGAACCTCTCCATTTATTCGTGAGTAATTCAGTCAATATATCAGGTAGGGGACCAGGATCGGAGTGTTGGCTTTTATATAATATAAGGAGTTGTTGAATCATGTAGATACCAGCTAAACGCTGTTCATCTGGGGTGAGGTTCAAAAACGTATGCGCTAGTGTATCATCACTATATTTTCCGGGACTGTCAACCCAGTGAACGGCTGACCTGGCTAATTCTTGTTCGTCCATAGAATCGAGTATGTGATAACCCCTTCGTTCTCGGAGTAATTTGTCAGCGGCTTGGAACGAATGTTCGGGGGACCTTATATTTATTATAGGTGTTTGGAAATTTCTGTTATTATCTGGACGTATCGGACGTATCGGATCAGTAAAGCATCTAGTATTATTACAAGATCTCCCTCTACCTACATAGGCCATGGTTTCTAACTGTCCTGTGGGCAGTTCTAATTCTTCCTCCTCCTCCTCGTTTTGTTCAGGCTGGTCTACCGCTAATCTTTCTTCGTGTATGCGTTCTACTTCTTTGCGGATCTTTCGGCACATAGCTACTATACTTAATAGTTTATTATGTCTCCCCTCTGATATATTCCGACTCCATGTGGTAAGAATTTGCATTTCTTCCGGATTTACCCCTGGTCGGTCTTGATTTCTGATCACACAATTTATGAGGAAACGTAATAGTTCCCCCTGTATCTCCACTTTCTGGTACTCCATGGCTCTATTAATACTCCCAGAATCTCGCCCTGACTGGACAAAGTGATATATATTTTCTAAATGTGTAGTCATTCCTGGTAGCCTCCCTAAATATATTGCAGCTCGTCGGATACGTAATGATGCCAGCAGCATTTCGTCCTCTTTGCCTGGCACAGGGTCATATCTACAATCTACTAGAAGTTCCTTAAGCATGTCGGGAGTTACTAGTTTGGGCGTACGTTGGTGGGCTAATTCTTGAAAGGAAAGTTTATTTACTCGGGGTTGCGTGGAAAAAATGTTTGCTGTACCTCCTGTTGCACCGCCTGGGGTGCTGGACGTGAAAGGATTCGTTGAACGTGATATAGCAACCATAGGTGTGGGTACAGCTGTAGAAACAGATGTGCTTGCCGGAACTTGTGTCGGAGTTTGTTGTTGCGGAGGTACAGATGGAGGAGGGTCTTGGCGTTGAACCCCCTCGGCAGGCGGTCTATGTGGTGCAGTATTAGCATACTCGGGAGCTGCGTCGTCTAAATAGGAGGAAAGGAAAACATCTTCTGCAGTTCTGGGATGCCCTTTGGGATGTGCTTTTATCGGAAACAATGGGGGTGGCAAGTCTTTTGGTATCTCCGGAGTAGCCTTAGGTAACCCTTCGGCCAGAAGAGGATACATACCATTCATAAGGGCATTTCTTTGTCTGTCTACTTGTTCTGATTTTACTCGAGTACCTTCTTCAATTAATAGATTTTCTCGGACTTTATTTGAATTCTCCTTACTTTTCTCTTCCTGTCTGAGTGCTTTTTCTGTACGTCTATATGATTCTTTACGCCATAATTCAATGGCATCTTTCTGTGATTGTCTAGCTTTCTTTTTCCATAATTCTTCCTCTACTTTCATGATGCAATCTGCATCCCAGGTCCCAGCTGCGGGCCACCTCTGACTTTCTGGTAATTCCTTGGTGTAGTCTACCCATAAATCAAGAAATAATATGGCGTCTAGGCCATGTTTATGATACATGAAGTACCCTGGAGTGTCCCTAGGAGGAATGGGAACAGCTTCTTCGAGTACCCCTTTTCTAGTTTTGATCTGTCTTAATCTCGAAAAGAGCGGCATATTGAGAACTGATCTGATACCTAATTTTGAACACGTTTAATACAACAAAACACAATAATGAACAGTCATTCACACCACAATATGCAGAACGTATTTAAAACATTTTAACATTTAACATTTAATGAACAACAATGATGGCCATTTAGGGAACTAGTCACTAAGCATAATACTCGGCACTAACTAGGTAATTCTGAATTATATACTAGACATACTTGATATACTGCTAAACAGTACAGATACACTGCTGAAACAGTGCAGACCGGATTTGTGTACCCAAACCCGTCTTGACCGGCACAACCTATGTGCACGTCAGAACGCCTCCCCGGCAATGGTACTCACCGGGTAGCTCGGAACGGAAGGCCTCGGAACTGAACTGAACTGAACTGGACTTGGACCGGACTGGACTCGACTCGAAACTTCGGAGCTTCGGAACCTGGTGGGCCTCTGTATACCTCGGATCTTGCTCTCTCAGCTAGGCTCTGGTCGGGATACTTCGCACTTCTCACCGCCTCGTCTGGGTGTTGATCGCAGCCTCAGTTACCCCCGCTCGGCAGGAGGGAGATACAGGAAATCCTGTGGGTACGCGTTGTTGTCCGTCCAGCTGTGGCAGGAGACCGGGCCTGCAACGCACCTCCGGCGCGTGAGATGAGAAAGTGTCCCTATTCGGGCGCCATATATGTGGTAAATAATTTAATTACCGGTACTTAATTTGATGCGGAAAATCTATAATAATAGCTCAGTAAAATAAGAGGCAGAATCCGTGGTATTAGAGGTTCGGAACGGGCTTTATTCCAAAATCAATTCGAATTGAGGACTCCATATTCCATCACCACGAAGGTTCAGGAAGTGAAGGACAATACTTTATTGACAGGTAATCATATTTATAGAAGAGGCATTATAGTGAAACAGATGCAGGAGGCGTAACAGTTGATAACAGAGATAAAAACATAAATGCGTAACTAAAATGGGTGTAACTAGGCGTAACTAAAGAACGTCATTAGGTATGATGTCACAAATGGGTGGTTTCATGAAAGAATTTCGCAATGTCAGCAGAAATACTTGGCAGAGATGCGCGCGCAGCAGCATGACGTGTGATTGACGTGCAACTAGGGGGAGAATGGGACTTGACATTTAGCTCTACATGTGGAGACAGAAGTCTGGGGTTATGTCAACCTAATCCTAAATCATATCTTACATCCTATGTTTAAAGAACTGTGTTATCCAAAAAGAAAGGTCTCTCGAACAAAATCTATTCTATACTGACTGTGAGTGCGTGTACAAGCGTCTAAGTGTCTACACTAGATGCGAGGGGGTAGGAATATTCCATGGTAACAGGGCTATGAATTACTTGCATAAAGACAGAGAAGCCGGGCCCTTTGCTCGGTAGCTGGAAGAATGTTTACTTAAACTACTAGACAGGAATGCATTGGATGGGGAGCGGAGCAGATAATCTCGAAGGTGAAATACAGTTTTTGGCAAGCAGACAGGTCGAGTCAGGCACCGTTAGCCGCGCAGGGAGTAGGACAAAGTTCATGGATACAGATGCGAGCTCAGACTGGAGCTTTCAGAGGCAGAAGGCAGGAAAAGGCTTAATGGCAGAATCAGGGCCTACTCGCCTGGACTGTAAAATGGGATAAATGAACCATATAAAGCCGGTGGCCTTTCATACTTAGGAATAGAATATCCGGCCCATTCATGGCGGATCTGAAAGAGGACATGTTGACGGTGGACGCACATGTGTTTGCGTCTTCATAACTGGAACTGGAGGAAACATACATGTACTTGTGATTTATACATGAAACCGTTGGGGTCCAAGATAGGGGACATAACTGATCATAAAAATCCATATTTCCACACTCCAGAGATTCGAGCAAACGGAACATTGTTCGCATCAATTATATATGAGTATTTGAGTGGAAACCTTTTAGGTAACGCTGCACCGCTGCCCTTGCTTGAAGCATTGACAGCCAGTATTATTTCACTGTCTATTTTCGTTTTTGAACGAGTGATTGCAGCTACGGAAGCAGTTTGCACAGCCCCTTTCGCGGCTTCATCAGCCAATGAATTCCCTTCAACGTGAACGCCATCACGTTGTTGACTCACCGGGTGTATCACTTGAGTGTTTTGTAGTCCGTTTCGCAACTGAACTACTTGTTCCCAAAGCATTTTATGCTTGATTGTGCCACATTTCGCATCTTTGAAACCATTTTGAAGCCAATTCTGTAAATATTCATTGTATGATTGAACACAATAAAAAGAATCGCACACTGGGAGTGTGGGGAATTCGCAATCCGTATTTTCAAGTGCCATTTTAAATGCTTGTAGTTCAGCTCGCTGAGCCGTACAATCTCCTAGAGATTGCGTTTTTGTGACCATTGGTCTGAACTTGCCATCGAGCATACGACCTTTAACGATCGCGCATGCTGCACTATAAGCTTGCTTACCCCCCGTAGCGGGTTGTGCAGATGCGTCAGTATAAATTCGTACTGGTCAAGAGAGAATTTCAGTTGGCAGGGGAAATTTGTGTTCGTATTGCAGGAATGCTTGTGTTTTTAAATAAGGATCAAAAACATATTCAACATCAGTTGCAGCAAGAGAAGTAACCCACTGTATCCATTTTGGTTGTAAAGCTTTTGCATTCGGAATACTCGCTTTTGTAACTGCGTCTAAGGCTGGTACAGGGGTTATAACCATAATGCGTTTCCCCTGTGCTAGGGCTCTTTCTTTTGCTACAGCAGTTTGAACTGCTGTCAGAATTTTTTCTGTCGATGTAAATTTAATTTCTGCTTGCGTATACAAATGTGATTTGTATGCAATTGGTACTTTTTCACCTTTGTTAAAAGTTAAGTAGGTGCATCCGCATTGACCCGGAATGATTCGGATCACTAAGTTGCGTACGTTTACGCGTGTTTGTAAATGTTTTGTTGCCAACATGCCAGCTTGAAGTGAACGCAGGATATCTGTGTGTTCCTGTGTCCAATGTGTGCTTTTAAAATCAGGTTTGATTAATTCGTAGAGAGGTTTAGCCCTTTCTGAGTTGTTTAGAATGTATGTTCTTACAAAATTTAGGAAACCTAGAATCAACTACGTTTTTCATTGTTTTTGGAGGTTGGAGCAGCGCCCACTTTTCTAAAAAGTTGGCTGCCAAGCTTTTGCCTTCACTTGATAGTTCATATCCTAGGAAAAGGACGTTGAGATGAGCAATTCTCGATTTTTTTAAATTGAATTTATAACCTTCAGAGGTGAAGCCCAGTAAAATGGTATTCACCCTCTTTTTTTTTGTTCTTTTTTTTTGCATATTTATATAGCGCGAACTCGACTCGAAGGTATTGGAGCGCTTTACAGGAGCACCGTAAAGTGATTTGCCCAGAATCACAGGATGTGGACGCGACCTCGAGGCTCAAACCCTGGTTTCCAACACCATAGTCAGCAGTTTAGCAGACGGACCACATCCTCTCCCCTGTTCAAGTGTCTATTCAGGTCATCGTCTGTCAGATAGATATCATCGACATATGACAATGCCTGGTCATCATAAATTTGTAGTAATTCTGTTACCCTTGCTGAGAATAACCCTGGACTATTTTTGAATCCCTGAGGGAGACGACAGAATTGATGCCGTGTCCCCATTATTGAGAAAGCTGTCAAATACCTACTTTCAGGTGCTATGTTTTGACAAAAGAAACCGTTAAAAATATCTAATGTGGTTTTATATTTTTTACGCACAATGTTATTCATTAATGCTGTACTATGTGCATTTTGTACTGCAAATGTTTTACAACAAGAGTTTAGGTGTCTGTAATCCAAAACTAGACGATATGTATTGTCTGGTTTGGAAACAGGAAACAAAGGATTGTTCATTGATGAGGTGCATGTTTCACCCCTTGGTATTCAAGTTGATCTAAGATCTCCCTGACCTGTTTTTTAGCTTCTTGCTTAATTGGATACTGCCTTTGTGCAGTTGGTTGATTTTTTATTTGGATCTTATGATGAGGTGAGTCCTCATCCCATCCTACATGATTTTTGTATAATGCTGGGGCTTGAGCCACTGCCCATTTCCTGGCATAAGTATATTTTAAATATACTGGAACATGATTAGAGAAGGCTGGCATAATGATGTCTTCGCCATGTGGGCACTCTCGGACAAATTCTGGTGGCCGGTCCCGTTCTGCTAGAAGTATATCATAACCCTGTGAAAGTCGCTCCCAAAAGAGTGCTTTCACTTTTCTTGGGATGTCTCCCTCCATCCGGAGTGTTATTTCATATAATCTTTGTGGAGAACTAACCCTGGTGTCTGCAGTTTCAACTCGCATGTCTTCATTCAGGTCAACTGTCTCCACAAGTCCCTTCAGGTTCTGGCGAGCGATTGATACTTCTGCTGCGCTGTCCAACATTGTCTGAGCCCATTCTCCGTTCTTGAGTTGTGTTCTCAGAATCCTCGGCATGTCTGATCTTCAGAGCTGCTACTTTCTTGTTGGAGAATTGAGGTTTTTACTTTGTTTTTCTGAACACGTTGATCGTCTTTGGACTTCACGCGTTCTTCTTTTTGATCTGACTGTCCTCTTCTTTCGGATGTCTGTGACAATATCTGAAAGGTACGAGAGGAACGTGTATCAGTAGCTTGATACCCGTCAGGTTTTCTCAAATTATCCCTATTCCGGAGGTTATACCTGCTTTCAGAGGGCTCCTTTTGAGGAGACCTACCTCGGGATTGAGAGTCTTTCTCTTTTGAAAGTGGTTTGTTATTTTCCCACTTCTTTTTAGAAGAGGTAGGATTGTTTTTAGTAAAGGCCTTTTCAGAACTCTCAGACAGTTGTGGTTTAACTGGTTTAACTCCCAAACGGTCTCGGCCTAATTCTTCATAGGATTTTTCGGTTATTCTGGCTAGTTCTTGTGGTTGTTCTGTTACATCAAATTCCCTTAATTTCTGGCGGATTTCCACTGATGCTGCTTCTCCTTTAATATTAGATAATATTATAGTTGAGACCTGGTCGAAATTTTTCAGTAACTTTATACCTAAATTCAGAGCAGGCTCTGCCCCGTATTCGTTTTGAATTTGTTTCAGGACATCAAGTATTACCGCCATAGACGGAACACCATGTGTTTTAGTGTAGATAGCAGCAAAGACTGTGCCCCAAGCGGTGCAGTCTTCTAGATGTAGTGTGATCCCCATTGGTAAACAGATTGCTGGAATTCTATGTTTCTCATAAGGGCTGGTGTTGGGAAATACCGCTTCGATTTGAATAATTTTTTTAGCTATCCAGAATGGAATTTGTTCACGTTTTGTGGGCATTTTACCCATGACTGCATATAAAGTCTGTGGTGTGATTTTTAGCTCATTCCCCTGGTGAGAGGTTTGTCTTGGAATGGCTATTGTTGGTTGGACTGTGAAAGTCCGTATGACATATTGAACCAATTGTCTATATATTTTGATTATCTCCTTGAGTTGAGCAAGTAATTCTATGTCTGACATTTCTTCAATGTCCGGTGAGGTGTGTAGCCAGCTAAAATCGACCATGTTGCTCCTGGTCTACCTAGAGGACCGAGCCTGGTAATGTGATCGTAATGTTTTAGGGTGCCTTTAAAACAGAGATCGTGCTCTTGATATGTGAGTGGAATTTCAATATCCTCGAAAGGAATAGGTGGTTCCTCTTCTTTGTAGAAGTGAAACGTTTTAGTTACTGGATTTGATTCTGGGAATACTATCCATAAATAGAATACCTCTGTCTGGTGAGATTCATGTGCCTCTATCACAAAAACTGCTCTACCACCTCTTAGTGTTAGGCCATGTTTTATACGTTTTAGAGTGATGGCTCTCCTTAAATTTGGAGCGTTGATTTTCGCATTTTCATCGGTTTCAACCTGTATAATCAAAAACTGCTGCGACTTCGTCAGGTACAGCTCCACCGGTTCCGGTGTTATCCTCGTTTTGGGACATTTTTTCAATGAAAATTGCATAGCAAGTTTCAAGGGAACAAAGATAAGGTGCACAATATTTTGGAACACTGTATCCGTCAACGTTGAACAAACCAAATACCTTATACATAGGATTTTTGTCCTACTCAGCTATGGCAGATATTATCCCTACCCACTCCAGACGTCTTATGGAGTATTATGAGTAGGAGTCTCTGAGAAAAGCACGACTGAATTACTTCAGTATTTAGCGTTAAATTAGTGCCTTACCAAACTGTTGGGCGCCATGTAGTGCAGTTCCTATATCCCTGATAGGCTCTGCGCATTGGAATAATGTACACTATAGTTTTGACATAGGACTGAGGTTAGTATGTCTCTATCGAGTACATTCAACTTAATTACTTGTGTTTGCCAGCTAACTCAGAGGTTACTAGAAAACTTCTCGAATGATCAAGAAGGGATTAGTTTCTGACAACCGCATAAACATGACAACTTTGTGTCCCTTAGAATCGGAACAATCTCAGAATCGTGGAAACAATAGAGAACAGTTTCACTCAGTCAATCGTGCATGCTTCGTTTCTACAGAGTTACACAGAAATAGATATATGGGCGTTTCAATAAAAAGGGTTTATTGCACAGTCCTATTTATCGTGCAAGAGATATGAACTGCTACAATCGTAAGACAGAATGCGAAGTAAAATATGTACAGCGTTAGCAGTAAGATAAAATAATACTGCAATAGCATGGTTTGTAGCTATGACAGATATTCATAAAAATACATACATAAATAACACAGGCTAAAATGTTAATACTCATCTGATGCTTCTAGCTAGGTCTACCCCAGTGTACCTAACCTAAGTGTAGTACGAGGTAAGAAGTAGGTGCTGTTTGTCTATAGTCTAGTTTAGCTATAGTTGCCAAGATTTGCCAAAAGTCCCACTAGTCCGCTCCATACCTTAGAATGAGTGAGGTTGGAATCTCTTTCCGAGTCTTGATCTCTAACACCCCACAAACACTGGAGCTGGGTTCTCTGCGAGAAGGATGACAGCGTCTGGTCAGTGCGTCAGGCGGGAACTTGACTTCCTTCCGAACTTGCCGTGGCGAGCCGCATCGTGCAAGTAGGCAGCCGAACCCGTGTTTGCCATGGTAAGTGAAGGTATATTTATACCTTGAAGGTGTTTAGGAATGCCAGTATTGACGTAAAAGTCGGGCAGAAGAACATCATGAATGAACCCCTAAGGAATAGATGTTCATGCATAGTAAATGAGTTCTTGGAGAAATCAATATCCAAGCAAGGGGAAGTCCTAAAGGCTTAAGAGTCTGGTTTTTCAAGAACTCGTTGTGACGTAGATGAACGGATGTAGGTGGCCATGCCTGTATTTGGATAGCATGGCTAATGCCTAAATAAGGGTAGGATTTCTATGCCTAAATATGGGCAATGCGAATCGTGCCTATATAAGGAAATAAATCGGGAAACCTATATACGGTATCTAAATCGACACAACAACCTGATTGCCCACCACTTTCTAAAGCAGTCAGCCGCCACTGCTACCAGGACATGTAAAACTTAAAAGTACATGTCCAACTTTATACATATATTACACCCTGCCCTCTTGCCTGTCTAGGGCCTACCCTAGGTGTGACTTATATGTGTTAAAAAGGAAGGTTTGAGCCTGGCAAAAGGGATTAAGTTGCCAGGTCGACATGGCAGTCTCAAACTGGACACACAGGCCCTGCAATGGTGGGTCTCAGACATCAGTGCTGCATGCCCACAAGTAGCATTTAATTTACAGGACCTGGACACAGGTAGTGCACTTTGCTAGGGACTCAAAACTAAATTAAATATGTTAATTGTCTAGATGCCAATGGTACCATGCTTTAAGTGGAGGGAACATGCATTTTAGAGCTGGTTAATAGTGGTAAAGTGCCCAGAGTCTTAAAGCCAACAAAACAAATTCAACAAAAAAGGGAAGGAGGAAGGCAAAAGGTCTGGAGGGGACCCACCAGAAAGGGCCATTTCCAACACATCATGATCCACTCTTGAATTAAAGTGGATTGTCTCACTCCCATTTGAAGTGCATTAGCCGGACTGTTTAATTATGCCCTTAGATAGCCACCTCGCTGGGGTCCCTCTGACACCACCTTTTAAATCAAACACTGTCCTAAAGACATTATTCAAATTCATTACTGGTTGCAAATTATTCCATGCACTAAAATACATCTCTAATTACATAGTCATATCCTGCAATAGTACACATCAATCTTCAGCCAACGCTATTGCACTTAACCAAATGCAAATTCACAATCTAATTTTGGGCTAGCGACTAATTGGTCATGGTGTGGCAAAGTCATACAGAAATACGCAGTAGCACAACTCTTCACTCACACAGTTGGGAAAAAAGTTGTTAGTGCCCCCTCAATTCAATTGTTGCAAGACAGCAACAGAGAATCTGCAAATCTTAAAATGCTGGAAGAAACATACTGCAAATTAGATAGTCATGCGGTCTGCCTGCTCATTCGTCTGGATTTATCAGGAGCAGTCAATACTGTTGATTGGCAAAAGCTCATAAGAGGCCCTTGAGTTCCACATTTGTTTTATGGCCAAAGTTCTCTTCAGTTTTTCATCCTTTCTATTTAACTGCAAATACATTTTTAGGTGGGGTATACCCTTCTCCCTCCCTGCAACTGTCACATGCACTTTTTCCCAGAGTACTGTGCTGTGTTGATCTTTGGCAACCATACTTCCCCCTGGAATGACACCTGGTGGCCAGCGTAACTTGGACCGACCCCCACACCAAAGGACCACGCCACATCTTCGGCATCATCTTGGACAGCAAACTTACCGTGAAATGATCAACACTGTCTCCTTGGCCTGCATCCACACTCTCCACATGCTCCAAAGAATCTTCAAATGGCTCCCCACAAGCACCAGAAAAACAGTTGTGCAAGCCCTAATTACCAGCCATCTGGACTACGACAACACGCTGTACGCAGGTACCACCATCAAACTCATGAGAAGGCTCCAGACGATAAAAAACTTAGCGGCTAGACGGATCCTCCACCAGCCCAAACGGACCCACATCACCCAGCACCTGACAAACATCCACTGGCTCCCCATCCAGAAAAGATGCCAATTCTAGCTAC
The DNA here is from genome assembly GCF_964204655.1 of Triturus cristatus. Classification (NCBI taxonomy): domain Eukaryota; kingdom Metazoa; phylum Chordata; class Amphibia; order Caudata; family Salamandridae; genus Triturus; species Triturus cristatus. Next base: position 996,131,592 of record NC_140580.1, read on the forward strand.
TGACAAACACTTACAAAGCCCTCCACAACCAAGGACCAGCATACATGAGCCACCGCCTGAACTTCCACCAACCATCCAGAAACCTTTGCTGCACCTCCGTCTCCCTAGCACAGACACCGCATATCCGCCAAAGCCACAGCAGATGACACTCCTTCTCTCACCTCTCCGCCAAGACTTGGAACGCTTATCCGCCTCCACATCCAAACATTAGCCCCTTACTGACGGACTTCTGGAAGAAACTCAAGACCTGGCTGTTCGACTAAGCCCATCAACCCAGTGCCTGGATACCCTCACTGGTGATAAGCCGCGATATACAAGTATCGATTGATTTATTACACCTATATTGAACAATCTGTATAAGGCACCACTAAATATCCTTATGGAGGAGAGAGGGATCACTAATAGTTAATATGAAGATGACACAGATTTATCTAAAAATCTCCTCATCATAACATATCTGCACTTTACAAATCTTCATTTTCTAATCTACACAAATGTGAACTTACCAAGACCGGAGAAAGCTGTCCATATTCATCACATGACCATGTAACACTAAATTCAACAATTCTTATTTTTTGGAACCTAATATCGACAGATTCTCTCCCATTTCATCTAAGGAAGTCAAACTCTGGGACTATGAACTGATCCACATCCTTCCATGTTCCCACAAGTGACCAGACAGCTAAATCCACAAGTCACCCTTCCCTCACTGAAAAAGCTAAAACCGTAAAATCCTTTCTGCCCTAAAAATATAGTTGCCTCAGAAAACATTCCACATCTCAGTCCATCTGACCTTGTGTTGATAGATCTATAGCTAACTATGTGTATAAAACATATCCCTACTGAATTGTAAAACTCTTATAATATATTATTCCACACTAGGTGGGACTGGCTGTGCTTCACAAGAAATTCTGATAGCACCGTATTTCGGAAATCACACTCCGTTTATCCTATTAAGAATTATGGAACATCGACTCTTACCTTCAAAAGGCAAACTGCCATGAGTTCTTAACATACCATTTCTAAATAAGCGATTTACAAAGGAGACCCAGACCTTAAATACCGCACCCGCCACACTGTGGGGAATAGTATCAAAGTGGTGCTATGATCAGGGGAATAAAAGCCTCCTAATCCCCCCATCAGTGGAGAATGTCCACACATTTGGAAAGAAAACAATCAGAACCCACAATTTTTTTATTCTCTCCAATAATACATCATGATTGAGGCAGATTATTTCAATATTGATTTGGAAGAGTAGATTATGTCTCAAAATGATTCAAATTCACATTTGGTAGATCTCAATCAGATATATGGAGGCACGTTTGTTGATTGTGAAACCCTTTATTCTTGATATTACAAAAGATTGGTCATCCGAAAGTAGCCAACGCGCTTCGTCCTGTCTTGGGACGTCTTCAGGGCCTAATTTAAGTTTACTAGTTTCCTCATTTCAGAAACATATTTCTAGGGTTCCAAAATTAGAAGTTGACCTTTATTGTTGGTTAGTCATGCTATCCATTTAATGGCCTGTTGGTGTTGTGTGTATGTTACAAAATCTGCTTAGATGTATACTGCCACGTATCAGTGTGAGGTGCTGGGGTGACTGCGTGCTTTGTGGGGAAGTTGACAGCTATGTAAGTGGTATATTCATGAAGGTTTGAATGTGTGAAGTGTTCAAATATTTTGCGTTGAAGGTTTGTGGAATATTATTTAGTATCAAGTTCTGCTGCAAGCACAGTGATACCAACCTATACGTCCCGTCTGTGTAGTGTTTCTTGTTTGTACATAGTTTTGCCTAATGCCACTTACTTAGGAAGTTGTGTTAATGTTGAATGCAGCTGTTTGCATTTAACATTTAAAGGCAAATCTGGGACCTGATGAGTATGTGTGATGTGTTCTGTTTTACATTTACTGTTGGGTGCTTGGTTAGTATATGGATTGGAGCAAAAAGACTGAAAGCTTTGTAGTCTAAGGTGAGCTAGATATAAAACAGTCATGTACATTAAGAGGCAGTATAAGAGTGAATAAAAAGATACCTTGCCAGCCCTTTTGCAAAAAGAAATGGGAGACCAGACTCGTCATAGCATATTTATCATTTGACAAAAGCGGGGTTTCCTTTTGTAGGTAAAAAAGCATGTGCACATGGTGGGTTATCTTTGTTTTGCAGGGGAGGGTCCACATGAGTTGTTGACATTTGTGGTTGGTTATCAAAGGAAGGATCTCAAAGAGAAAGTTAGAGAATAAGAGGATGATAATGGTGGGAGACTTGAGAGAGGGACCATCGGCGGAAATCAAACATTGTTGAGAAGATGCCCTTCGCTTTCAAGATGGGGGTGCTTCTTCTCAAGTTACCCAGGGGTACAATGAAATTGCATAATATCGTGCTTTTTTATTGTACACTTTCCTGCTGGGATGATTACTTGTATGGCAACTCTCAAATGGTTTCCCAATTTGGGAACAGCGAGTTTTAGGGATGTTTATAAAGGAGTAAGCTAACAAAAAAAATAAAAGAAAACACACACACACACACACACACACACACACACATATATATATATATATATATTACCTACTGGCGGTCGCCAGTAGGTATAGTTAGGACCTAGTTACCATAGGAAAATGGCAACATTCTATTGCCAATAACTTTGGCGCCGATTGACGAATCTTCGCGAAATTTTTAAAACAAATTCTTTGTTGAGATCAGCTCCTATGTTGAAAGTTTGGGGGTAATTCGTCAAGGGGGGGGCCAGAAAAAAGGGGGGGTCCCAAAACGTATTTTCTCCATGTTCATTTCCATAGGAAACTTAGGACACGTCTACAGGTCGAACGGGTGAAAGGAATTACCCCAAATTTGGCAGGGAGAAGGGTCTTGGTCTAGAAAGCACGCTTTAGTTCATTTGGTGTAAATTCATTCAGTAGTTTTTGAGAAATAACGAAATTTACAGATAGATATTTGGGAATTCCGCCATCTGATTGGCTGAGGCGTTACGAGCACAAGCTTGTTGCTGATTGGCTGCGAGCGGTTGCCACTAGAAAGTGTTGGCCGCCATTTTGTGATTCCATTGAAGCGAGTAAGGTGAAAAAAGGGGGAAAAAAGGGGGAAATAGGAGGGTAGGAGCACTGTAACCTCTGTGGGATGTTTAGGGTGTGCTATGGAAGGGTGCGAAGCGAAGTATTGACCCCTACCGGTGTGTAAGTGGTGGGCTACGGAAATTAAGTGAGGTATTGGGTAGAGTCTGATTCAGGTAAGGTGAGCTGGTGCGGGACTCGGGGATCAAAGCGTGAGCCCAAATTGTGTGTCTTATGCTGTGAAGTCATGTTCCGTGGCCGTTGCACTACAGTTGTAGAAGTAGTGTCCGGATGTGTTTATAACTACTAGGACGAACTACTGACCCGTACTGGTATGAAAGTCCTGGGGTACGGAATATATGTGAGGTATTGTCTAGAGTCTCATGTTGCTAAGCTGAGCTGCTGCCGGAGTCGGGGATTAAAGCGTGAGCCCAAATTGTGTGTCATATGCTGTGAAGTCATGTGCTCTTGCCGCTGTGCAACATTTGTGCATGTAGTGTCAGCATGTAGTTATAGGTACTTGGATGAACTTTTGTGTAGAAAATTGTAGCTTGTGAATGGTGCTTAGGTGGTGTTGTATAGGGAGTGCGAAGGTAAACCAATATGGTATTTGTAGAGCGCAAACTACTCACCCCTATGGGTGAGTAGAGCTAGGGATCAAAGTGAGAGGTCTGTGCTGCAAAGTGAGATGGTCTGGCCGCTGCGCCACAGTTGTGGGGAGAATACATTTTGGCGAGGGTGCAGGAGTTGGCGTTATATGGCCCTAAAATAGGGGGCCTAAGTTGTAAGTTATAGGGTGGCTCTAAAAAGAGCCCTTGTGTTCATTAGTTGGGGCTACATATAAGTGCGAATGCACAGCTACACGTTATTCAGGAAAACTCGATTTCCCTGATCTGTGAAGTGTACTCCATCGCTTCTGTATATATCCACCATATCAAAACGTATGTTGTTGTTGTATATGGACCCCATTTTGTGGTCTCTGAGGTATGCAGAGACAGCTTTGTTGACTTTTTTCCGAGATTTTTCAATCTGAGGACAAAATTGTTTGGACCATTTTCACTTCTGTCTTTGGCATATAGTGGAATATACAAAGACAGTTTGAGGCAAAAGTAACATCAATTGTCCAAAGGTGTCCTTCATAAGCATTTCCAAATCTACCCCAGTCAATGTGCCTAGGTCGTTTCCACCACAGTGCACAATCATGAGGTCAGGGTGTTGGAGATGCAAACAGGTTTTAACTAAAGGCAACAATTGGTGCCACTTCAATCCTCTCTGTCCAAACCATTTAATGTCCAAATTTTGTAAACCTAGGTCTAAGTCAATACGTCTCGGTTCTGCATACCTCTTGCACCAGAAAACATAGCTATGTCCTACGATCCACACTAGCATTTTGAAGGTATGACTGGAACGTATGGAAAGATGTCTGTAGCACATGCAATTCCTTCGAAGAATAAGATATGTTTAAAGATGGGGAACTAGTTTCTTTTCGCATACAAAACGGTACCTGATTGGGAGATGAAAAGCATTGTTTTTTAAAAGTAGGGTGCACATTCGTTTTGTGGAAAAGTATGTTTGTGATTGGTTAAGAAAAAGCAGTTTGCACGTACATATTATAGTACATATTATAGGATAAAATTTGCTCAACTCAACCACACCTGCTACTTGCATTTGGAAGGCACTGTTCGAACTTAAAACAATCGTGAACTTTTAACCTGCACGTGCCGTTAAATGTTCGAGAAAATGTTGCAAAAAAACATCGTTAAGTTTAAAAAAAGGGATGAACTTTTAACCTCCACGTGTTGTAGAATGTTCTAAAAAGTGTGCTGATAGAATACGTTGCATTTCTGACTTCGATGTGTACTTGAATATTTAAAAAAACTATTTATATGGAAAAGTAGAGAGACAGTAACAGAGAGAATTTTTGAAAGCTAAAAGAATCAAGGAACTATTGTAATTTGTTCTTGATTACCTACTGGCGGTCGCCAGTAGATAGTTATCACTGTTAACAGTCTGAAAGTGCGGTGTTTCTCAGAGTGGCATGGTGGTGATATGATATGGTGCTACACTCGGGTATGAAACCGAGAGTCTAAACCGTAAGGTCACTGCTGTAAAGTGATGTGGTCTGGTGTTTGTAGCATACGTGTTCAAGTAGTGTTAGTAGGCGTTTATACCATACAGGGAGTGGGTAGCGAACTACTGACCGCTACTGTGTGTTGATAGTATACCGGAAGCGGGAAGCGAAGTAGTTACGCCTACCGGTGCGAAGACTTGGGGATGAAACCGAGCTGATTGCTGTAAAGTGATGGGCTCTGGGCAGTGTAGGATACTAGCTGCTGTAGTATAAGTGTGTAAGTAGTGTTAGTATGCGTTTATAGTATATAGGGAGTGGGAAGCGAACTACTCATCCCTACTGGTGTGAAGACTCGGGAATTAAACAGTGAGCCTAAATTGTGAGCTCATTACTGTAAAGTGATGTGCTCTGGGCGCTGTAGCATACTTGTGGAAGAAGTGTTAGTTTACGTTTATACAATATAGGGTGTGGGAAGCGAAAGTCTTACCCCTACCGGTGTCAAGACTCGTGGATGAAACTATGAGCTCATTGCTGTAAAGTCATGTGCTCTGTGTAGTATTCCAATGTAAGTCATAGTAGAATGTTAGTATGTTATTCTACTAGAATCTAAGGCATATTATCAAGGAACGGCGATAATGGGCTTGATAATATGCCGTAGAGAATTCCAATAGAAGCCCATGTTAACACGAGAACATGGGCCTCTATTGGAATTCTCTACGGCATATTATCAAGCCCATTATCGCCGTTTTAGCGGCAGTTTCCTGCCGCTAAAGCGGTGATAATTTTAACATAGTTCCTTGAAAATATGGCTAACAGTATGTAATGTTAGAGTTTAGGGCTGTCATGAGGGGAACCTTGCGGAGTTTGTACACGGTGTTGGATTAGACGGTTGCTTTGCTGTCTGCTCCTGTTGGTGGTTGTTTCAGGTGTCTTGTTTTCTTGTAATAAATCTACTTATTGGATTCACTGCTGTCTGCCTCTTCACTACATATATTTGGTAACGAGTTGGAGAAGGCAAAAAGAAGGCACCACTCAGCAATATTTCAAAATTGCTTGCGTTGTGCTGAAGACCCGTTTTGTTTGTGTAGCTGTTTCTACTCATGCCAGGGTCGTCGGCTCATTGAACTATTTCATCCGACTTCTGGTAGGATTTATATTTTTAGATTTTGCGCTTCCTCTGCTTCTTCACTACATTCTGGTTGCTGTACTACATGTTTGTAAGTAGTGTTAGTATGCGTTTATACTAACAAATGCATCATGGTAGTAGGGAGGGCGACCTCTCAGGCGCAGCTCATACAATGTCCCGGGGTGTGCATTCGCTGGACATTTGTATTTGCTATTAGAGAGTGGTGCATGGCTTCCACCCTGTGATAGCAAATACTTGTTCAACTACTTGAAGCGAGAGGAGGAAAACCTTGTATCGCTGTAATAAGAGGGGATGCAGATGGTAAAAATGGAGAGAAAAGAACAAAAAAAAAAAATGTTCTTTTAAATGAGGCCCTTGGTGGGTGTGTAATGTTCCGTGGCCAATCCAATAATTATATTGCGGGGTCTCTGTAGGACTGGGGATCTTAATGTCACATGTAAATTAGGCGCGGAAGGGCACAGAGACGTTTTGCAGCCTTGGGGAGCGCCACCTTCCAAGGTATTGTTTACTAATTGTTCGAGGGGTTCGAGGCCAACTGAAGTCCGGGTCTTTATTTAAATATGCAGGGTGGGCCTCGGCAGTCCCTGAAGCCTCGGTGGTCCTAGACAGTGCCTTATTTGTTCTGTAATCACACGGGCAGTTCTTATGGTGTTATTAAGTGATACACTCATAGAACGCATGCAGTTGTACAATGACCCAGGCTTCATTTGTCTAATAGTCAGTTAGATTATGTTTGGTAGGTGCACTCTCATAATAAATAATGCTGTCCTTAAAATCTCCTATAAACAGATTATTTTCACAATAAACAATAGACAAGTGTCGTCAGAAAAATAAGACTTATACAATCAGTTATTTATTTGAAAAAATAAGTAACCTTTATTAAAACAGAAATAAACAGAAATATAACTTTAATAGAACAGTATAATTTAAAAAACGTGGGTTGGACTCCAGTGGAAGCAGCGTAGGAAACCTGCAAGACAAAAATGAAACATAAGTATGTGTGCTATGTGGAAGAGGTAAAGAAAGGTAGTCCGAATGAAAGGACCATAGTGAGAATGGAAGGGAGGGGGTGTGGGTGGAAGGGAGAAGGGGAAGGAGAGGCAAAAGAAGAGAGGGAGGAGGAGACAGAGCGTCGGCCTATTGCACCCAGCCCTTAGTGTTTACCCTCCGTCACCCGTTTGTCTAGGACGCTGGGGTCTGCGAGAGAGTGTGGTTCAGCAAGTCCTTAAAATTAAATACATGAAGCCAGAGATTATGAGCCATATTATGAAGGAAGGGCGATAACATTATCGCCGCTTTAGCGGCAGTGAACTGCCGCTAAAGCGGCGATAAGGGGTTGATAATATGCCCATGTGAATTCCCTTAGAAGCCCAGGTTCTGGTGTGAACCTGGGCTTCTATGGGAATTTACAAGAGCAACCCCTTATCGTCGCTTTAGCGGCAGTTTCCTGTCGCTAAATGTCATCGCCGTTGTTTGAGAATATAGTCCTACATTATTAGCTACGGAAAAATCGCTTGCATGCACCTGTCCACCCAGGGTGGTGCACCCCAACCCCTTCCCCCGCACTGTGCTCAATTGTAGGTCTTGCACACCGAGGCTTAACTGCTCACCTGCCACCACTGGTGTGCCCCACGACGTGTTGGTGCAAGCTCCTAGTCCGGGGTATGTTTGTACGATAGACCAGGTCTCCGGTTGGAGACGGTGTCTTGATGCCACGATGGAAGGTGTCAGAATGCCAGGGCTACAGCACCGGTTGAGCACCTGCTGCATGCTTTTTCGTGCAACTAACTCAGTGTCTGAAAAGGGAGAAATAATATAATGGTGGAAACGTCTGAAGGTAATGAAGGTTTATTTCAAGCTTGATAGAAAATAGGAGTTGAGTGCATCCTTCGTTTTTGAAGTACGATCTACCAACTGTTAGTGGTAATCGTGGTTCAAAGAGGAGTTGGAGTGCATGAGAATACACAAGGTTAAATAATATGTTATGCCAACTTTCACATACAAAGGAACAGAGCGCATGCTAGAAGCATAATGTGCGCGTGTAACGCAGTGGCGGGAGGCTGTGTGCATGTACACTTAGTAACATGCAGTGTCCTAAAAGCAAACGTCACGTGTCTGTAGGGCAGCGCTGCCCGCTGGCTCAGGCCTACAGTACGGTCCAGCAGGTCCTTAAAATTAGATCGATGTGACTGAATGAGGTCACAGATCACATCATTACGCACGGCATCATCGCTTTTTCACACTCAGGGTGATGCACCCCACCCCTCCCGCAGAACCGCCCTCAACAGGTGTCGGTAGGGCAGCGCTGCCCATAGGTTCAGGCCTACCTTATGGTATAGCAGGTCTTTAAAATAAGACAGAGATGTGACTGAATTAGGTCAAAGATCACATCATAACACATGGCAATATCGTTTGTTCGGACAATCGCAGGTAGGCAGAAGCACCCCACCCCTCTCGCTGCAGGCCCTGTGCACCCAGGCCGCTCTGCTTACCTGCTGACATTGTTGTGTGAGCAAACAATACGGGCAGCAGTGCTCACAATTCAGATGGAGTGTTGATTGCAGGAGAGTGTACACCTCATGGATCCCTTTCGTAGACGACGGGCAGTAGGGCTCACAATTTAGAGCCCGTGTTGATTGCCAGGATGGAGTACACCTCATGGATCCATTTCTTTTTTTATTGCGCATTGTGATATGCGAGGTGGATGCAGCAAATCATTTGAGGTAGTGTGGAAGAAGAGGGACGTGTGGCATCATGGTTATCCTATTTATACGTACGCAAAGAAGACTGGGCTTGCGTATGCCAGGCCAGCGTAGGGGTGTGAATAATTAATCCGGGGACTTGGGTGTTGTTCAGTTCCTGCCTGGCCAGGAAGTGTACTTATGTGTGTTTCTTTTGTAGTTTTGACCTCGCAGAGTGTGCAATTTAGATTAGTGTAGCATGTGTCGGGAGGGCGGAAACTATCGTTAATGAGATGACATGTGATCTAGGATGTGCAGTCTGCCCGTGGCTGATACTCCTTAGAGCCAGCAATACCCAGGCCGAAAGGCAGCGCAATAATGTGCAGCCACACACACCAGGGGCATCGTGTAACACATTTGTTTTTGGATGGAAAGTTTGAGATGCATGGCAATCACACGTGGAAGGCTAATGTACAGAGCATGAATATTGTTCAAGATGATCGTTGCATGTTGTGTGTAGTATAAGATATGTGTATACAGGAAAATACTTTTCAAAGAAGCCTTCTAAGCAGAAGAGTAGTCTCTCAAACGCTGTAGAGAGAATGAGTAAAATGCGTGGGGTTGTACAATTGTTACAATGGGAAATGTTATGAACCAATCAAATGCTTTTTTTTAAAGTCACATGGCAATCGCACACCGAGCGCGCAAGGAGGCCGCACCCGACTTTGACAAAATATATTTATCATAATATAAGTTTATTACAGTTAAATATATATAAATGTTTAAAATAATTAAAATTTCCGCGTGCTCTCATATACTGTTTAAAGTTATTTAGATATACTTTTGAGACAAAAAAAAAGGGAATGGCGTACCCGGCGCGATACTGTACGTCTGTGACATAACACAGGGCCTGGCAGCGTGTGCTCGTCGAATACGCAACGTGCAACAGGCGCGACCCCATACGTACATGACGTAACGCGTGGCTTGGTACTGCGTACCCGTCGGATACCAAAGTAGTACCTGGGGTGACTTCATGCGTATATGATGTTACGCGGGACGCGGTGCCACGAACTAGTCAGATACGAAATGTGCATCCTTTACGAGTTTAGCAATATGGCGGATAGGATTCATGTGGTGATGGAGCTTGGTACGCTACCGGTATGGGAGTGCAGTTTTCTCCCCCCCCAAAAAAATATACAACGAGACCATTTTAAAGATGGCCGACCGGCCTGGAAGAGAAAGAGGCATATGAGACCAAGTTCTCAATTCGTCACGCACCTGCGCTCACACCGATGCAACATTCCGGTCCAAGGACTCACCCGATGAATTGGACTGAAAGACGCCCAGATATTTCATACCGACTGCGGTAACCTGTACCGCAGAGGCCCAGGTACCCAGTTCAACCTGACTCACCAATGGCCATAACACGGATTTGATCGCCTTCATGCACAGACCGGAGGTCTCTCCAAATATCTCCATAATACGCAACAATCTGGGGCCTGTCCTATTGACTGTCAAAAAGAAAATATCATTCGCGTAGAGCGCGATACGGTCCGATAGCCCATGTGCCCATTCAAAGCCTGCACTTGTGCGTCAATCCGCACCCACGCCGCCAAGGGCTCCATCGCGAGGGCGAAAAGAAATGCCGACAGCGGGCATCCCTGTCGGGTGCACCGTCCAATAGGAAAGGTGAAGGAAGCAACTCCCGCAACCCGTACCGAAGCCGTGATTTGAGTATAAAGAAGTTTTAAGTAGGCCAAGAAACGTTGGCCCAAATTCAAATTATCCAAAAGCGCTAATAGATACATCCAACTAAGGGAATCAAAAGCCCTATCCATATCTGCCAAAAGGAGAGCCGCTGGCACATCTAGCCTCCGTATCATGTCTATAGCAATATGCACCTGCCGGATAATATGCTGTGTCGCCCACTGGGGCATGAAGCCCGCTTGGTCCGGATGGACCAACAAGGTGATATGGGAGCGAAACCAAGTGGCCAAGGCCTTGGCCAAAACCTTGGCCTCAATATTTAGCAACGAGATGGGGCGGTATGACGAGAGTAGGTCCGGAGGACGGCCCGGCTTTTGGAACACGACCACGTCGGCGTGTCTCCAGTCGCGCGGAAGGCACCCACTCTCACATACTTCCTCCACCACCCGAAGGAGATGGGGTCCCAGTTGTGAAAAATATCTCTTGAAAAACTCACAGGGAAATCTGCTGGGCCCTGGAGCCTTCCCAGAATTAAGTTCCCCAAATGGCGTGCCTAATTCCTCCACCGTGAGTGGGAGATCAAATTCTGCCCTAGCCTCATCTGAGAGACAGGGAAGGGAGATCCGAAATAAAACGGTGAACCATGTCCTCTGACAAGGAATCCCGTGGGGTATACAAATCAGCATAGTAGTGCGCGAAAATCTAGGCTATAACCGAGGGATCCCCCAATGCCCTCCCGGACGGCCCCAAAAGCCCAGGGAGAACCAGGGAACTCACCGCCCCCTGTTAAAGAAGATGGAGCAATTTACTGGACTTATCGCCCCATTGATAGATCCTACTACGGGACGCCAGCCATGCCAATCGAGCCTCATACAGCAGTAAATATGCGTGCATTTGTCTCGCCACTAGCAGCTGTTGAAGTTCCAGGGCCCTCCCATCCTCCCTACCGGCACGCTCCAATTCCAACATGTGGGCCTCCGAGCGCACCAAGGACTCATTCTTAGACCGCCGCGCCGCGGAGAAATAAGATGTGTCCACACCCCGCATAGTAGACTTCATCGCTTCCCACAGCGGTGCTGCGGTCGCCACCGAAGATCTAAATATTGATCAATGGCCTGTCCCAAATGATCCCTATACTGGTTGTCTTGCAGAAGCCAGGGGGAAAGACGCCAACGATATGGTGGTCTCGCAGGGCCGAACCGTAGCGTGAACACAACCGGGGAATGAGCCGATAGACCCCTAGGAAGGATCTCCGCGTCCGTCGCTCTCCCAGCCACCGCAGCCGGCACAAAAACATAGTCCAAACCTGAGTACGAGTCATGCACAGCAAAGAAGTATGTATAACCCTGCTCCCCTGCATTCTGCCATTGCCAGGACTCCACCCAGCCCAGACCCGATACTAGGGAGGATAATTTAGTAAGGTGACCCACAGCTGGCGTTCCCCCCCCCCCCCCCCGTCGCCACCTATCTCGAGCCCCATTCATCACATCATTCCAGTCCCCACACACAGCTGTTACTCCATCTGGAACATCCACCCACAAAGTCATAATGCGTTCAGCCGATGTCCAGGACAAAGGGGAAGGGGCATAGAGACTACCCAGCACCAGCCGTCCCTCATGAATAGATCCTTGGATAAAGACATACCTCCCCTGAGTATCTGCCCACGTCCTGGAGTGGACATGTGGGACCCTGCGGTGGATGAGCAGAGCCAACCCACGGGTACCTCTCGTGAATCCGGAGTGGAAAACCTGGGAATACCCATATCTCCGTAAGCAAAGGGCCTTGGTCCCTAATAAATGTGTCTCCTGCAACATGAGAACATCAGCCCGGTAGAGCTTGACCTGGTGAAGGATAGCCCCCCTCTTTACCTTATCCACCACCCCCTGACATTCCAAGTCACAATCCTAAGGGCCCCGGCAGTGGGTCGGGGGCTAACTATAGGGGCAGAAATCTAGAGAAACAAACACAATGAGCAGGACCTGCGGTGACATAAAGACACAGCGGCACTTAGTAGCAATATGACAGTGCATTGAAAGCAAAACAATCCCCCAAAACGTAGCTAGTGAAACAAGAAACCTCTGACAAACGACTAGAAGACTTACTAATAAAGAACAAAGACATCCCCAACTAACCCCAACCCCCCCCATCCCAATACCTCAAAACCACTGAAGTATCTGTCCCGGTGAAGGCGGCATGGTGACCCCAACAGGAGCCCCCGTTCCCACCTCCGCCAATGGATCCCCAGAAGCCCCCCCCATGAAACCTGGACTGTCCCCTGGACCGCTAAGGCCAGCAGGGGGTGATAGCCCGATCATATGCTTCGACAGCCTAAACAGATATGTATGTAAATTTCTCCGCCAGGAAAGTCCCGAAGTAGTCATGAGGCCGTTCTCGTCCCCCCCCCCCCCTCCCCCCCATCGGGGCACCGAGGCCGATCCACTGGCATCACTATGGGACTTCGAGCGACGTCTGGATCTTGAGCGCCTGTTGCCTCTGACTTTAGGTGGCTTGCGGGCGGATTCACTCGTTGATGAGCCAGACTCCAGTCTTGGCGGTGTATGCGAACGCACCCTTACTGTCTCGTCTGTCCAGTGGACCAGTCCTCGGGAGAATCGAAAAACAAAGTTTGTGACTGATAAACCACCCTCAGCCTAGCAGGATACATGAGAGCGTACGGCAACTTCAAGTTGTGTAGGTGGGCCTTTGCCGCCATAAAGGATTGGCGCTTCTGCTGGACCAGGCGAGTGTAATCTGGAAAGATCAGAATACGAGCATTGTCGCAATGCAACGGTTCCTTAAGGCGGGCCGGTATCGGGATAGCGTCCCGGTCATGATAATTCAGGATTTTTGCTATGACTGGTCGTGGTCGAGCTCCTGGTGGTGGCTTGTGCATGAGGGCCCGATGCGCCCTCTCAATAACACAGCAGTTAGACATGGATTCTGGGGGGAGCCAACTGACCAGCCATTTGGTCAAGAACTGTTCCATATCTCCCGCCTCACAGCCCTCCGGGAACCCCACAAAGTGCAGATTACTTCTCCGTGCCCTCCCTTCCGTATCCTCCACACGGGAAGCCAGGCCCCTAGTGAGGGTCTCCAATGATGCTACTTTCTTTTGTAAAGTACTGACAGAGTCCTCCACTCCGGAGACCCTGTTTTCCGCTGCTGTAATGCGCTCTGTCGTATTGCGCAGGTCCTGGCCAAGGAGTAAGACCTCAGAACCCACCTACCCTATTTTGGTCTCGAGGGCCGTGCGGGACTGCCCATTTGCTGCCATAAGGGCAGCATTGTCCGGGACTCCACCTTGTGCACCCTCCTGCTCCGCCGCCGAGGGACCAGTGAAGCGGTCCATGGTGCTCTGCTTAGCCGGGGCCCCCATATGCTTATCCCTCGTCATGGTACCGCCGGGGCTACAACACCGGGTGGAATCTCCACACAGTATGCCCAGCACAAACGATGAAGAGGCCGCAACAAGTCCACCCCTACGTGGGAGGGGCACGACACCACCACCTAGCAATAGGCCCCCAGTCCGCTAGCCGTGCCACTCCAACCAGGTCACACAGGATGTTGCAGGAACCCCCACGCACTCACTCCAATCGCGGCCCGGCCGCCGGCTCTTAAGCAGAGTCACTCATGTACCCCCTACAGTCCTCCCGGCCTGATATGACCGACGATAGTGCGTCAGCACCTTTGGGGGGGGGGGGGGAGATATAGCACAGAGCAGGAAGCCCCCAACACAGAAGCCGGCCTCAACGCACAGAGTCACCCCCTCGCCTGGCCCGACTACCGATGCGGGGACAAGGCGACAAGGACAGGGTCCAGACGCACCCCCAGGATAGACTTGCCAAAAGCCCCACCGGGGTGACAGATCACTCGTGGTCCGAAAGCGGCAGATCCCTGTAAGGATGCGGATGGATGGGGGAGAGCCCTCCGCAAGTCCAACAGGCCACCTCACCTCCTCCACGATGGCCCAACAGCACTGCACCCTCCACCACCACGCTGCAGGCAGGAATTCACAGTCGGGCCCGAATTTGGCAGCACAGGGCCAGTGCTGGAGGTCCCCAAAGCAGAGGCCAGCCAAGTCACCCACCGTCTGTCCGGACGTGCCTCCCCTCACAACACCGCCACTCTCTCCCTCCCCGCTCGTGGCCCGATCCAACCACCGGAGCAGGGGCAGGGCAACGCATGGGGTTCACACACCACCCTAGGAGCTTGGTCGGGGCTGCGGACACACAGGGCCTCAGGAAAAGCAGAGCCCCGTAGAAACGCAGGGGGGAGGGTTTGTCCGTCGACTCACCAGGCCTCCCCAGCCCCTCTGCCTCAGGATAGCCGCACTGCACTGGACGCCGCCTCTCCGCAGACTGGGAAGCACAGCCGGAACATGATGTCGGGCCACTGGGCAGGGCAGCGCTCGGCTCCAGTCCCCGCCACGTCCGGCTCAGCACCGCCCCACCGCCTAAGGCTCGCCACAGGGCCCGCCGGCCACGCACCTCGTCAGAATGGGCTGGAACACGCCCGGGGCTGGTCAAGAACACCGCCGCCGATTACCCGCGGCACTCAGCCCCCCTCGCAGTGTTTCCACGGCGCCGAAAGTCATCGAAGCAGGATAAGTGAAGGATTTTAAGGACGGGCTTAGCGGAGCTCGCCTACAGTGCGACAGCCATGATGGCTAGCTAGGCCACGCCCCTCATTTTTTACTTTCTAAAAGGAAAAAAAAGCTACAAAAAACATCAGCTTTCTCAAAATTTACAGAGAAAACACAGAACAGGTTTTCTTTGGAAAAAAACAAAGTAAGAAATAGTTAACTTGGAAGAAAATTATAACAGAAAACTAATGCCTGGGGGACAATGATTGATGGGTGTGAGAGGCTATATGGCGCTACAAACAAGATTGCAAACAATTAGTTACAGAATAAGATATAGAAATGAAAATTCTACAGCGGTACTATCAATATAGGGAACACCTCCCAAAATCCCTACAGGCTCAATCATAGATTGATATAACATTTAATGTTATTGATGCACACGCTTAAGAAAAAAAATTATACACATTAGAAACAATTATCCAATATAGACTTCAGTTCTTCTTGTTTATTCATAGAGGATTCTTCCACTCCCAACGCGTTTCGTCGTTTGAGGGGTATAACCCATACGACTTCCTCAGGGCTGGAAGCAACATAAATATCAATTGTAACGAATTGTAATAATAATGGCCAACATGCAAAAACATGCTCCAAAATTGTGTACCGGTGCAGAGGAATCACAGGTGCATACAGGTGCTTCATAGGTATACACAAATGTGAAAGTTATAAATATAGCAACTTATACAATAATCTCAGAACCTAATAGACACATTGTGAGAACCAAAATTACAATTATGTTTTTGTGACAACATGATTTATAGCTAATAATTGATTCAGTCACCAACCCTAGTGAATTACATGCTTAGTGCAGCTAATACAAAATGATAAAAATAAATCTGTACCTCTATTTCTGTAGTATTGAGAACCTGTAATAGTACAAATTATACTAATTTAGCGAACTGCTAACTGCGTCACACTTGAGGCAAGATGAACCAAAGCACTAGTAAAATATTCATAGTGGTAACGATACCTTCCAAACTCTTGTATAGCCGCTAATAATATCCTCCAATATCAGAATCGTACGTAGTCTTTATGACACAGCCAAAATATTTATGGCCCCAAAACGAAATGTCCTACAAAACATTATATAACATGGTGTTACCACTCGACTGATCAAAAACGCTAGTATACACAGCGAAAAGGACTTCACATCTCAGACGCTTACCCTATTGACGGCAATGCCGCGTCGGATATCAGTTCACTGACAATTGAGTACGTTTCGTCAAATCGTATCCACAGTGCGTAGAATCTAAGAACAAAATAACTTTGTGGTTACTGCAATCCCTACATCACTCCGTACTTAAAACCAATTTAACTCAACGGACAACCGCCCTGACCCGACTCACCTCACAAGCATTGTAGAAACCCGAGTGCAGGTATCTCACAAGCATTGTAGAAACCCAAGTGCAGGTCACCTCACAAGCATTGTAGAAACCCGAGTGCAGGTCACCTCACAAGCATTGTAGAAACCCGAGTGCAGGTTCACAAGCATATTTTGGCTGTGTCATAAAGACTACGTACGATTCTGATATTGGAGGATATTATTAGCGGCTATACAAGAGTTTGGAAGGTATCGTTACCACTATCAATATTTTACTAGTGCTTTGGTTCATCTTGCCTCAAGTGTGACGCAGTTAGCAGTTCGCTAAATTAGTATAATTTGTACTATTACAGGTTCTCAATCCTACAGAAATAGAGGTACAGATTTATTTTTATCATTTTGTATTAGCTGCACTAAGCATGTAATTCACTAGGGTTGGTGAATGAATCAATTATTAGCTATAAATCATGCTGTCACAAAAACATAATTGTAATTTTGGTTCTCACAATGTGTCTATTAGGTTCTGAGATTATTGTATAAGTTGCTATATTTATAACTTTCACATTTGTGTATACCTATGAAGCACCTGTATGCACCTGTGATTCCTCTGCACCGGTACACAATTTTGGGGCATGTTTTTGTATGTTGCCCATTATTATTACAATTCGTTACAATTGATATTTATGTTGCTTCCAGCCCTGAGGAAGTCGTATGTG
Organism: Triturus cristatus; assembly: GCF_964204655.1. Taxonomy (NCBI): domain Eukaryota; kingdom Metazoa; phylum Chordata; class Amphibia; order Caudata; family Salamandridae; genus Triturus; species Triturus cristatus. The sequence continues at coordinate 996,148,940 of NC_140580.1, forward strand.
TTATACCCCTCAAACGACGAAACGCGTTGGGAGTGGAAGAATCCTCTATGAATAAACAAGAAGAACTGAAGTCCATGTTGGATAATTGTTTCTAATGTGATTAATTTTTCTTAAGCGTGTGCATAAATACCATTTAATGCCTCGGAGACATTTATGTTTCTGTGCCAGCTTGTTCAGGGCAGTTCTCTTGAGATCGTATGAGAAAAGAATTTGCTTGCACAGACAGCTAAACAGAGCCTTGCCTAAATAGTCTGGGTTGCAATCAGCCTGACTGGACAGGTATTGAGGTGGTACTGTTTCCTCAGGTACAAAAGTTGCAGAAGCTCCTGAGGTGCTGTCCACTTCAGCAGAGCGAGCCATCTCAGCATGGGCAAGCCAGTGCTGATGCATAGATTTTAGATGATGCTACATGCCTATTGTGCCCATGCTTTATTGCTTCTTTGTCCCTCTGTTAAATTCCTCATTGCATAGTTTGCAAGTAACAAAGTTGGCAGACACCTTTTTGACTCCTGCTCTCAGATCAAATAATTCAAAGAACTGCCAAACAAGAGGGTTGTTTCCCTGGCTTAACAATTTAACTCAGGGGTCGCCAACCGGTCGATCGCGAGCTACCGGTAGCTCGCAGGTGCCCTCTCAGTAGCTCGCGATCTGACTTCCACTTTAGTAGCCTATCATTGTCGTTTTGTTTATTTTTTAGGTCTTTTGTAGACGCTTCTCTCCCGCCGTAGGAAGCACCTTCTATTTGAGCCAATCTGGGGCGGGGTGAAGTGGTGACGTCAGCCAGCGCATGGGCAGTGTTTGCTGCCCTCGGAGAACCATCATGCGCGCCTTTTGCTGCATGTCTCCCTTCTATGATCCTGTGCCCTTTTGCGGACTGAGCGGCAGCCTTGAAGGCATAATTGGATCTCCATGCTGAAATACACCACCTTAAGCAGAACAAGACAGACAGCAGGTATGTGGGCAAGAGGCGCTTTATTTTTTTTTCAATAGATGCCTGTGCATACCGTTATTCAAGGCATCTAAAATAAATAAAATATGAGCAGTACTTCGAACAAGTAAATGTGGACAGAATTCCTTCCAATGGCTTTGGCTGTTGAAATTATGTAGCTCTTGTTGAGGTAAATTGTTCATTTTTAGCTCTGCTTTGCCGCCTTATTCTTAGGGTGATAAGACTGAGCATACTATCTCCCCATGCGACTTTCCACAAGGAGAAACGGAAAATCCAGATTCCTCTCAGGCTCGAGATCGCGGGGTGCCTTTATGCAGTCTGTCCTACTCCTGAGTCCTGACACGAGACGGGGCTTATCTGAAAGTGTCTTGTCAGCATCTTTCATTTTGCCGGGCGTGGGATCCGTTCGCTATATTTTATTTATTATACCCTTTGTTATTGTTTATTAATTTCCCAAGCCGAAAGCTCAGATCTGCTGCTTCGTGGCTCTTTGCTACTAGATAAAGAAAACTTTCCTTATGAAACCAATCCGAGCACGAGGGAAAGGCCAGCTTGCTGTGATTCCTGAACAGCAGCTGAGGAGCAAACAGCGAGTCCGCGGCTGTCTTCACGGCGTTCCTACCTTGGGATGCAATTTGTGGGGTCTGTGAGCTGAGGGGAGAAGAGAGCCCCAGTCGTTGGCAGTTCTGCCTCCCCTGGCTTTCATTGGGCAGGCAGCGCCTCTCTGCTGGGATGCAGCAGCCTCTGGGTCTGGCTGGGCTCACTCCTCCCTCCCACCTCCTTCCTCGGCCAAAAGGGAGAGCGAACCTGTCAGTGAGCACAGGGAGAGAGGGGCTGGGGCAGGAGATGTCACCACCAGTGAGAGACCACATCACCACCTGCTGCTGTGCACAAGGCATAGAAAAGCGGCAGAAGCAGATGAGGGGAACCAGGGCTTGTCAATTTTACAGCATTAACACATGGCTGCGGGGTTCTAGTGCTCAAAGATTCCCTCCGCAACTTTAGGTTCTTGCCGCTGGCATGGCGTGCTAGAAATAATTCATTTTCAGAATCCGAGCATGGAAACTGATGATTTGTTGGGTCATTCAGAAACATTTCTACCCACACTGTGCACCGTGTGCATGGCGCCCATTGATACAGATGAAATATGTACAGTGCACTGTGTAGCATTCAGATCACTTTCCGATCTATGCTGGGTCGCGCTGGTACATTCTTAGAGTAACTATGCATGTTACATATTGCTATCATCATCTCTTGTGTGCATGTTCCTACCCAACCTTCCCCAGCATATCCTGGTTCCTGTAATCCAGTCCTGACCGGGCCCCTCAGACCCCGCCGTTCTGTTCTGTTGTGTGTCCTGCGCTGTTATTTCGAGGGCCTCCTGCTATTCTAAAAATCCTGTTTGTAAAACACAAAACCGAATCTTCCACCTCGCCTCCAGCTTATCAAATTCACATAAAGTACATTTAAATCTAGTTTTTGCATCACTCACCCATGCATGGTTTACGTAGGCTCCCAGGTGTAAATTGCTTCTGTCTTAACATATGCCTGGATTGGAATATACATTTTATGTGAATCTGGCACTTAAGGTCACCTGAAGCAGTGTGTATTTCTTTGAATCTTGTATCAAACCTTCTAAGGTAGTTATAAACGTATTTTGGTGCCATGCCCATTCAGTCTTTGGCCTTTCTGCTAAGGTAGCTTTCATTTACAGAGGCAAACACTTGCCTATTGGTTACTGGAAACCCTAGATACCAATTCATTTCACACAGGTTTTCCAAACGTTTAGAGAAGAGAATAAATAAACGTAGACTTTTTTTTTCATCATTCAAACTCTTTATATCCCTGTCCTGCACTATTGCTCCACCCAGTCCCTATGTTCTGTTTTTCTATTAACTTATAAGTATCACAATGGGTCTTTGGCACATTATTACACTCTGTTCCCGAATGGTTATGGAGCAGTTTATTATCAGATGATGTGGAGTGGATTGCGGATTTCCTGCATCCCAAGTTCATAGTTATATTTTAGTGACCATTTTATTGCTCAAGAACCAACTTTTATAATCAAGCTGGTGAGTTGGTTGAAAACATTTTACCAAATGAAATTTAAATATGATTTAAAGTAAAATTTGATTCTGCGCCCAGGACCAGACATCCTTAAGCAATATAATATATTTATTTGCAGCAATGTACACTGTTTCTGTCCATTTATTATTTGATGGGCGGAAAGTGGAGCTATGAGAGTTCAAGACAAATGCACCTCGTTTCGAATAGGAAGCATTTCATACAGCTGTATGTTCAGGACTCTGGTGAGTGTCCTGTGATCCACTGACCATGATTTGAAGATTAAGAGGCATTTTTAGAAGTAATAGCTTTTAATCATGAAATAATCATGGACTCCCACCATCCTTGATGACAATTCTATGATAATGAACTTAGTGGCAAGTCATGTGAACCATACATGTGGAATAGGTTATTATTACATGGAATACATTTATGGTCTGTTAGGAGAGAATTTGTACAGTGCAAACCATGAACTCATGCATTTCAAGGTCTAGTCATGTGATAAAGTAGAAAAAGTAGGTATGATGTAATAAAATATTTGTATTGCAGCATTTGTTACTTTATACTGCTTACTACCCTGCAAGCCAATCCATGTGTAGGGTTTGTGGAGGGAAAGGTGTTGTCTTTATTTTGTGAGCCTATGTGGGAAGTGTTCCATGTTGTGCATGATGACCACCGAGGTTCGAATACCGAGTTATGGAATGTACTAGTTTGGTGGATGAAAAGATGTGAGAGACAGATGTGCAGGTTATGGTTTTTAGTATGATTGCAGCTTTGAACAGCACTGCACGTCCATATGGTTTCTTATGGTTGTAGTCTTCTTAGCTGGTTATGGCAGAGGTCAGGAGTATGCAGTTTGTTGACGAGGAAAGCCAGGACTTATACCGGGCTCTCTGGTTTCATATTGTGCATTACAGACACTAAATGGGTATCTGTTTATCCCTCGTCAATGAAGCTGCGCGTGAAGAGACTTTGGGAACGATTCACAAGTTGCTTGGCCTTTAGTAGCTCACAATCATTTTCACGGATCAGAAGTAGCTCTCACTGCAGAAAAGGTTGGAGACCCCTGATTTAACTTGATGGAACTACTCATCAAAGTCTGATGAAGACGTTTTAGAATTAGTCCCCAAATGTTCCAAATGCTAAAGAAAATTATAAGGATCCAGAGTATGACTCTCCACATCAAAATACCAAATAGAAGTGAGGGAAGGAGGATGGACTCTCTTTTACAAATGATGACACTGGTTTTAACAAATATCTCTTGGATGGTTGTGTCTTTAATCTCGTGAATTGGTAGCAGGTGTCTCACTGAATCATAACTTAATTGTAGTATGGAATGTTGTCATGAATACTTATTATTGATCTCTTTCATATAACCTATAGGATCAGAGTTCCTTAAGAATTATATAAGATACCATCAACTTTATTTACAATATAAAGACCTTGTGAGTGATAGGTCAGAGCGAAACAGGAAGTTCTGCTCCCTCGGACTACATGCAGGAGATTGTGTTACGGGCTCTCAAGAGCCTCTCACAGGAGGTATGTATTATAATAAAATGAAAATAAGTGTAATATACACATTTACATTTATTAAGTACACATACAACACATGAATGAGATATGTATTGAAGAGCATAAATCTAAATTTATGACTGTACGATCTTGTGAATATCTTGCATGTCTCACGTGAGAGTAGGGACACACCCATAAAGAGATTTGATTGGTTAACAATAATGCTATGCATTATTAAAGGGAATGACCACACTGCTTTTCTCATTTAGGATCAGCTGTTTCATGTGGGAACCTTTGCAGAGCCCAGGGAGGGTCTTCCCTTTGATTATTGTGGAACTAGGCTAACAAAATGTGTTCACTGGATAGTTTGAACAGGGAGACGCTGCACCACTTGAACCTCCTAAGTCACCAAAGGAGTAGACTGTGTGGTAATTCTTTGAGGTGGCACCAAGATTTAAGAAGGGGCACAAGAAAGCAATATACTATGGCGACAACAGGGATGTTGTGCCACTTAAAAAGCAATGCATCCCAAACGGTTTGTTTGTGCAGAACTAGATACCTCATCAAGTGCCTCTATATCTCTTCTGGCAGGGCAAGCAGCATCTTCTGACGTGGCAAGGCAGGCTAATAAAAACCCAGTCTATTTAAATATTGCTCTATTTTGCTGCCTTTGCAACTCAATATTTTTTCCATCTGAGCTAAGTGCTACAGCCTGATGACATGTTGACAGAGGACCATAAATGCACTCCTAGGCATTATGATTTTTTTGTTATGATTTTTGTCCCATTTCAGAGATACTCAGTTTTTCCCCCGAAGGTCCTTAATTCTGTTTGCTAGAATTTCACTTTAACTTGTGTTTTTGCCCCCCTCCCCTGCTCTACTGAACTCTAATGTTCAAACAGTAGATTGGATGAACTGCTGTGCATCAGTGGAGTTAAAAATAAGGCAAGGATTAGTATCGAGGATCCCACTGTTATGTCAGCAGAGCCTGAAAGTGTGGAAAATGAGCTAAGTGGGGAGGTTCCATCTGAACTAGCCATGCGTAATTTGCCCCAAGTTACTGTGAGGGAGGTCACCAAAGCCAATGACTGATTCACCTCAGAATAAGCACCAGGGCAAGATAAAGTGCCTGGGGACCTCTTCAAGGCAGAAAAGGAAATCTGAAGCCCATACCTTAACATGTACTTTAATTCTATTCTGGAAAGCGCACCCATCCCCCCCGCGTGGGCTGGGGTCGAGATTGCACCAATCTATAAGAAGGGGTCACAGTCCCTGCCGTCCAACTATCGGCCAATCAGCCTCATTGACAGTTCTCAAAAGCTTTTCTGCCATATACTGCTAGATAGGTTGTGTGAGTGGGTTGATGGCATAGGCCCAATAAGCCCCCTTCATGCACCGTTTAGACCGGGGACCAGTACTGTCGATCAAATATTTCGACTGCAAGCCATATACTGGAGGTAGGTCTCCTTTAGAGGCGGGTGGCTCTATGTAATCTTCGTTGATATCCCACTGCCTTTGACCTTGTCCCAAGGGAGGCCTTGTGGAAGGTTCTAACTGCACAGGATTCCCCAAGCTACTTAGTTGATGTTTTCAGGCGGCTGCATCAAAAGAACTACACACAGGTGAGATATGGTAAACTTGCAAGCAACGTGTGGGTCCCTGTATGGGGGGGAACAGTAGGGACACAAGAAGGTCACAGCATTAGAGAAGGGTGAAAACAAATTCATACAATCCTTGGTGAATCTCCCCACCAGCAGCCCACTCCAGCCACTGCAGCTGGATCTGGGACAAAGGTCTATTGCCCATAAAGCAGCTCTTAGACCTTTGATGTACTGGAGACAGTTATGGACCTCAGCGGACCTATCAAGAGGGCCTGGAGGAGATCCACCGGCAGCCCAAGGTTCTTTAGGATTCCCTGACCCTAGATATGTCCTATATATTAAGACCCTCCTGGCTATAATCGGGTGCGAGCACCTGTGGGTTTAACCTGGGAGCTTGGACCAATATGACAAAGTCTGCACTCAAGGGGATGTACTGGAGGTAAGTAGAAGGAAAATTGAGCAGGACAAAAAGTCTGGGCACCTTGACACAAGCCTTTTTGGAATTCAAGGATTACTTCCGTAAGGAAGAGTACATGGATTATTAAACCCCCATTGGCAAGAACCCTGTACATCAAATTTCGTTATGGTATTCCGCCAATACAAATGCGATTATAGTTGAGACTGCATTCTGGGAACAACTTCAAGCCGCCATACACATTTTTTTTTGGGAGGGTATTTACATTGTAAATATAAGGAAATGGTACCTCTAAAATGGGCACCATGCAAAAAGCAAAAAACAAACAAGATGTTGAAATTTGCTACTCCTATTTTTATGTTAAACTTTAGACAACCAATAGGAATTAACTTGTGTGAATGTAATCATGTCCGACACATTTGACTGCAAGCATTGAGAAAGGCGCATAGCCAAAACACGTTTACCACTTGAAATAAACTTCAGAAATTCGTTATTTTCCTTGTAGTGTAAATTGTTGCAGTGAGTGCACCCTCAAGAACGGAGCACCCATCAAGTGTTTGGCGGTACCTGTGGAATGAATGTGCGTATAGACACACACATACGGACGCATGTGCATAGAGGTGGATGGCTTGGGACAAATGCCTTACGAATGTGCAATAATATAGATTTCCATCTAGTCATTATTCAATTATACTGTATCGGGGGTCCGGCTCCCATAGACACCGATCCACTAGATCAGGCATCGCCTCGTGGGACCGTCCCTCTCTTTCCTTTGCAACCCCCAGTTGTTGACGTCAGCCTTTGTGCTCGAGACGAGTACTATGCCTCACAAGGCTGACCCTTTAAATCCTGAGAGGACGACGACTCTGGCCCCACCCCCTGGGGGTGGGAGTACAACACGTCAGCCAAGGATAAGACTGCCAGAGCCTATGATCAAGTCGTCGATGACCAGAAGGAGGAAGAAGACGGACGTCAGAGTGCGGAGGCAGAGCGAGGAATCCTGAAGCAGACGGAAGGACCGGGAATCTTGAATACCCCTGATGAACAACTCGAGGAGAATCCAGGAGGCCACCGACCTCACGCAGCGCCCAGCCACGTTCCCGGGAGGGACGTGGCTAGAGCAGGTACGTCCAGTTGGCTCCCTCTTCATGGTCAAAGTAGGTGTCCTCTCTTCCCTACCTGAGAAATTGATTCTAGGCACAGACAATCCCAACTTCCTGTCTCTTTTCTGGGTAACGTACGCGGAGGCCGGGATAAAACCTCCACTCCTAAAGGCAACATCCCTAGGGCCCTTCTATTCCAGGAACCCTGGCAAACAGGTAAGGACTTCCGCTGGGCCCAGAACAATGATGCCACTTTATCCCATGCCTGGCAAGAAGCCTGTGTATCCCAGACTAGAGCTGTCCCATCCTATCCCTGCTATCAAATATCCAACGGAGATTTTCGTGAGCAGATACTATTCTTTGCCCACTCCCACTTATTGGCTGGTCATTCGGGAGCCCTAAATACCACACAGAACCTTCTCCGTTTCTTCTACTGGCCGGGTATCTATGCACCCATAAAATAAAAAATACTGCCAGGAATGTCCGGTCTGCCAAAAGAAAATCCCATACCGACCCCCTCCAGCCCTTGCCTATAGTGGGCAAACCCTTCGAAAGGGTAGGCATGGACCTAATCGGCCCTCTACCCAGGTCAGCAAAAGGGTTTCAGTACTTCCTTGTCCTGGTGGATTACTGCACCCGGTTACCCGAGGTCTTCCCTCTCAGGGTCCCCACCACCTCTAACATAGAGGACAAACTACTAGAATACTTCTCCCGGGTGGGATTTCCACATCAAATCTTAACTGACCAGAGTAAGCCCCTTTGTAACGAAGCTCATGTCCCAGGTCTGTAGGATGTTGGATGTGAAACACAAAGACCTCCATCTATCATCCTAAGACCGATGGGCTGGTTGAGAGGTACAACGGGACCCTTAAACTGACCCTAAAGAAGATGCTTTCGGTTGAAGGAAAAAACTGGGACCACCTTCTTCCTCTCGCTCTCTTTGTCATATGAGGGCAGGTCCAGACCAGCCTGGGTCGCTCCTCTTTTGAGTTACACTATGGGCGGCAGCCTAGGACCTTGTTAGAGATGACAAGGGAGGCCTGGGAGAAAGAAAGCAACAAGACCAGCGAACTCCTTGAATACACCCAACATCTTCGGTCCAGGATAGGTAAATTACGTGACCTAGCTCATGCGAACCTAGAGAAATGTCAAAAGACCCAAAAACACGTCTATGATAAAGAAACTAAGTGAAAAACGCTCCAGGTGAACGACTGGGTGCTTGTTCTCCAACCTGACTCTCTTTCTACACTAAAAAAAGAATGGAAGGGCACCTTTAAGGTGGTGGCCCCCATCGTTAAGACCACTTACCGGCTCCAACTCGGCCCCAATAAATACCAGACATACCACATTAATTTGCTCAAGAAATGGATAGGACCCTTTCCCCAGAACAACCACCTAGCTCTGTAAAAAAAAACCACACTTCTTGTACCCTAGAAAGCTTAGTAGTCAATGACTCCCTAACAAAAGACCAACATATGGGCCTGTTAGAGCTACCGGAGCCCTATACTTCCCTTTTTTCTGATCCCCGGGAGGACCAGCTTGGTGGAACATACCATAGAAACAATCCCCGGGAAGGTGGTCAGACAACAGCCCTATAGAATACCAGCTGCTCGCCGGGAGGCCATCTCTGAGGAAGTCAAAAAGATGCTACAGATGGGCTTGATCCGTCCATCACAAAGTGAGTGGACCTCCCCCATTGTGATGGTCTCCAAACCGGACGGGTCCATCCGGTTTTGTATCGACTTTAGTCAGGTGAATGTCATATCTAAACTTGATGCCTACCCTTTATCCCGCGTAGACGAGTTCATTGAACGATTGGGGGATGCCCGCTTCATTGCCACCTTAGACCTCAACAAGGGATACTGGCAGGTGCCCTTGCGAAGAGCCGATCAAGAAAAGACCGCCTTTTCCACCCATAGCTCTTTTTTAGTTTACGGTACTCCTTTTCGGTCTCCACGGGGCTCCCGCAACCTTTCAAAGGTTGATGAATAGGGTCGTGCATTCCCATCAAGCATATTCCTCGGCGTATCTGGATGACATTGTCATCGTTAGTCCCACATGGGAAACCCATTGATGGAGCAAGGTCTCGTATAAAATAGACTTGCTTGGATGCAATCCTGTCAAATAACTCGTAATACCGTAATCAATATGAATGTAAATACTAAAAATGCATTTCATTCATTACATTAGATCAAGGGGAAGCTTGCCTATGTGTATTACTAACAAGTAACCCAAATGCAATTAAAATGGCCGCCAAAACTGCGGGATTCTTACTGCGCATGCATCTACTGCATCTACGCAGTATGACGTTTCTATGCTTGACAGACAGTCGTATAAGGTTGAAATGAAAAGTTATAACATTGCAATAAAGAATGCAAAAAAGACCTACTTCTCTAATTGTGTGGCCATGAATAGCGGCTCATCCAAAGAATTATATAAAATTGTTAAAGAGCTTTGCAATCCAGCCCGCATGTCACAAACCTTGACTCCGTCGCGTGAGGGATGCGAGGCCATCAGTAGGTTCTTTGTGGATAAGATCGAGGGGATCTATACCTCCTTCCATGTTAAGAAGCCATCTGATGATTTCAAACAAGAATTTTTTTATCCTAACTCAGATACATCGGTCCACCTTGACAGTTTCGGTCCATTTACTGAACAAGAGGTGGAAAACACCATGATGGAAATTAAATCAGGATCCCCACTAGACCCTTGCCCCATCACGTTTTTTCTAGGATTGCCTCAATCATTTGCCCCCATGTCACCCAAGTTCTAAATCAGTCAGTATGCACTGTAGTATTTCCAGAAATTTGGAAGAATGCTATAGTAGTTCCCTTGTTAAAAAAAGCAGGCACCAACGTCCATAATCCAGTCAACTATCGTCCCATATCCCAACTACCCTATCTATCTAAAGTATTGGGGAAATTAGTGAATAGGCAGTTGACTCAATACCTTGAAACCAACGAACTTCTAGATATTTCCCAGACGGGTTTCAGAACTAATAATAGCACTGAGACAACACTCGTAGCAGTACTGCATAACATCAGATGTGTGGTAGATCAGGGTAAAGCCGCTGCACTGATCTTATTAGATCGGTCTGCAGCGTTCGATACTGTCTCAAACAATTTCCTGCAGGAAACACTATCCACCAAGGGCATACCTTCCAAAGCCATACAATGGCTCCATTCATTTTTGACCAATCGAACGCAAACTATACAGCTGGGTACTTTCTCATCTACTCCATCTTCCATCAAATATGGCGTACCACAGGGTGCATCATTGAGCCCCACCCTTTTCAATATTTACGAGTCTTCTTTGGCAGGAATATGTGGAAAGTGGGGCATCAATATATTCTCCTACGCAGATGATACCCAACTGATGGTCACTTTAGATGGACATTATGACACTAGGACTAGACTTACCAGCTGCCTTACAGAAATGGCTGTATGGATGTCGGACCATTGTCTGAAACTAAATGCAGACAAGTCTGAAATTCTACTGTTTGGGGCTGCTCATCAAGTTTGGAATACAACCTGGTGGCCCTCTACTTTGGGCAAACCCCGGCCCCTAAACAGGTGCCAAAAAACCTGGGAATTCTTGTGGACAATACACTCACCATGCACAATCATGTTCATGCACTTTGTGGGAAAAGTTTTGCTATCCTTAAAATGCTAAAGAGAACATTCCAGTGGATTCCGGTGGAGTGTTGAAAGACCCTGGTCCAAGCACTGCTTATTAGTAGGCTGGATTATGGGAATGCTCTTTTTGTTGGTATGGCAGACTACTTGTTCTCTCGACTCCAGTTAGTCAAGAATGCGGCTGCTAAAGCAGTATGCAATGTGAAGAAGTATAGCTCAGCCTCGGAATGCATGAAGACTTTACACTGGTTCCAATGAGACAGAGGGCCACATTTAAAATACTGTGTCATGCACATAAGGTCCTGCATCTAGCCGGATCTAGAATTCTCCAAGGCAGAGTCAAGTTCTATCTTCCCAACCGGAATCTGCGATCAAGCCACCAAGCTAGGGCAATCACCACACGCATAAAAAAGTCGAGAGCAGGTGGTCGCTCTTTCTCACATCTGGCGACAAAACTCTGGAACGGACTTCCACTCAAACTTCGATTTACTGATTGCCATCTATAATTCAGAAAAAAGCTAAAAACACGCTTATTCTCCTAAGCTTGAGGAGTTACAGAACTCCCCTTCTTACTGGATTTCTCACCCGAAAGAGCTTTCCTTCAGCGCCATGATATCCATTCGGATGAATGTCGCGCTCTATAAATAAAATAAATAAATGAAAATAAAATAAATGCTTGGATGGAATTTCTTTGCAGCTGCGCAATAGCTTCTAGAATGGCCGCTTGAAACTAACATGTTAATGAGCATGCTTTGCAGAAACTAAAACCTTGCAGTTCTACTAAAATGCTAATACGAAAGATTTAGATAAGTAAATGGGGATAGAGTAGAGATAAGTGGTATACAGTAAAATTATTTGTTTAAAATTCTAACATGTCTCTTTCTGACTTTAATAGTTCATATTCGGGCCTCGGAAGGCGACTGAAATCCCTACCCCACGTAACTCGTGCGCAAGCGCACTCAAACCTGCCCGGAACCATGATGACACCATTGAAACACAGCCAAGGCCGAACTAGCAACAATTTCATGGAAACCTTATAGATCGCCCTGGAAAGGAAGGAGAACTAAATGTGTATACAATGTATTGATCGTAACGTGAAATGCGGGTGGGAAATAAAGCTTGGGAAAGTAAAGTAAGGGGTGGGAACATAGAACAATAGGTTTTCAGAAAAATATTACATCTAGCATGGTGTGATGACCTCTTCCCTTGCCCTGTCTTATCAGAAGTAGGGGTTTTCACGATTTGAAACATTTGGGGGTGGCACATGAACATAGAAGAGTATAATTGAGATAGTTTAGTTAGTTAGATACACACAGATGCCGTAGACCCTGCGCGAGCATGCTGAGAGACAGATACTGACCGTGCAGCTGATCGAAAAATCCAATCATCTAGAAGGGGATCGCGGAAGAATCGCGGAGGCACATACTAGAAGGGGTTTGCGGAAGAATCGAGGAGAACAGTGCCAGAGGGGCGTGTGGCGCAGGCATTGCACTTAGAACAGGTCGCCTTCCCTGTCCTGATCCATTGTCTTCCGAGGTGTCTTCGGACTCCATCTGACTCCTTGGCCAGGAGTTGGTCCTCTCACTATTCTAGGTAACAATAACATTCTGTGTAGTATGCCCTTGTACTACTTTCAGTTTCTCCCTTCCAGGTATTGTCATCATTATATCTGTGATTGAGATTTCATATTGAATTTTCTGATTCATTTCTTAAAGAAACGGTGTTTGAAATGTAATTGGTATCTTTGACTCACAAAATTGATTAGATAAAACTTTTAAAACTCCGAGTATGTGGTAATTGGAGTCAACCATTAATGTCACTTCTACCTATTCATTTAGCAACTAGATTCATTGACCAGAGGAAATTTATTATCAAGGAGATTGGGTTGGTAAGAATTTGGTAAAGGTAAATGCAATCTCGCAGGTATATCAAAATTGACACCAGTGGTACTACTAGCTTATGTATAAATGTTATGGGCCCAGGTGAGTATATGGCGTATGAGTAACCCAAGCTGGTAACCCGCTGGATCACCAGGTTCTCCAGGAACTGCAAAACAGGCCTACACATCAACGCCAAGAAATCCTGTGTGGGGTTCCATAAAGTAAAATAATTGGGATACCTACTGGGCGATGGGTGCATAGAAACCCAAGAGGAGAAGATTAAAGCCATCACGAAAACACCTTTTCCCACAACAAAGAAAGAAGTGAGAGCGTTTTAAAATCTTCTTGGCTATTACAGGAGGCTTTTTCCCGGGTACTCTGAAATAGCTGCGCCCCTCACCGACCTACTGAAAAAGAATACCACCAAACAGGACATAGACTCCCCTTCCACGTCTGTTTTGGAGGCTTTCAAGAAACTGAAGGCGGCAATTACCAGCAGTCCTGTTTTGGTCTCCCCTAGTTCTTCTAATGTGGTGCCTGGTAAGAATAACTCTAAATAGCAGTTATTTTGGTAGACATGAAGATTAGTGAAGAACGTCTTACAGGTATTGGAGTAGCTTTGTTCTTGTGTGCCTTTTGCTTTTACCGATTTGAACTTAATTCACATCTTGTTCATGATACGTAACTTTGATATTCTGTTATGGCTTGCTTAAGTTTAATGATTCTTTCCTGAGCTGCATAGTAGTAGTTTGCATTTACTGGAAAAAGATTCGCCATTTGTCATGCGCTTGGATTTTGATTTGATTTTATTAATTATAAAGTGCAAAGTATGCCCGGAGAAGTCTTGGCGCTGCTCAGGTAACTGGAACCGAGAATTAAAGAGAAACTAATACTGCCTAAAAAGCCAGGTTTGTAAGGAGTTCCTGATCTAGATTAGGGAGGTGACCGTTTTTAGCTGCAGGGGGAGATGGTTCCGGTTTCAGGCCATTCAAAGGACAAGGCTCCTGCCTCCCCAGGTCACCAATCTGAGTGAGGTTTACCAAATCCTATGCAAAGCTGGAACGAAGTTTTCCACCCAGGTGGTACCATCTGAACCTGTCTCTGAGGTAACCAGGGCCATGGAGTGCCTTATAGGCTGTGCAGAGTCCCTTAAAGACTATCCACTTTCTTACAAGCAACCAGTTTAAAGTACTGATGGCTTGAGAATCTGAATTCATATCTAGGACCTTCATCATCATACAGGTTGCTGGATTTTGTAAAATGTGCGATTTGTTAAAGGATTTTATGGGCAACTTTTGATATAGCCCATTGCAATAGTCTATTCTTGATAGCACCAGTGCAATGACATCGGTCTTTGGCATGTTGAAGGGTACGAATTGAGCAATTTTCTTCACCAAACGTAAGGAGAAGGAGGCTGAGATGATTTTGTTCACCTGCTCTTTATATGTCAATCGGTCGTCAATCGTGACCCAGAGATATTTTACCGTCTGGACAAGCTTTGGAAGGGTACCTAGTTTCCTTGGTCACCACCATTCCTTATTAATTTAGGTGTCCATCAAACTCAGAACTAACTCAGCTAGATGTTTTGACACCAACAAATTTTAGGAGGTCATTTATACCCTGTTGGCTGTCCACCAGGGCCACCAGGGTGGCGAAGGTTCTGCCTTCACCCACCCCAGAGAAGAATGCATGACCTATTTAAGAATGAACTGCACTTCTGCTGGTTCATTTCTGCTGAAGGTGCTCCTGCCGACATGGCAGGAGCACCTTCAGCAGAAATTAATGCCATGTGGCCTGCATATCCTGGTGACCAGCTCCATATTTGTTTTTGTTTCTCAGAAAAAACTCCCAAACAAGGGATTTTGTGTGTGAATAACTAAGGTCCTGAAACATTGAGTTTTCTACCTGGGGGTGGGGAACATTGGTGATTTTCTCTTCTTCACATGGTGGAGCCACGTACGATTTATATACATTGGGGCTTCGGCTCAACATAGGGTAGAACCGTTGATGCATTGACGGCAGTAGTCTTGTGGCAGATAAGCTGCCACCAATAGCTGTTCAGTGGCAGAGCTAGCTGAGCCCCTATCGTATCTCACCTGATGTCATCGAGAGGACATTCGTTACAGTTGTCAATAAAGGTAATTGGGGCATGAAACAGATTAAGGTTAGGTCATGAAATACTATGTGCTTCCTTAAAACCATGCCTTCCCAAAATATTTCCATTTTGTATGTATTCCTCTAATTAATCTTTCTGAAATCAAATGCAGCAACTGCAACATCCTATAATTCGAACCAAGCTGGAGGATGTTAAGTATACTTGCGCATTTTCCCAGTCCAAGATGATGGGCAACTCCACACAAGGTTTTGCATCCCAAATGAGAACAAAAGTGAAGTGGTTAATTGTGCCCATTTTTAATACATTTACCATGAAGATCCTAACTTCTTAATTGTTGCTTTCTGTCTGCCACTGTCTCACAAAGATTGAAAGTTGCTTCTTCTGTTATCTTTGCTGGAGCAGTGACTCCCATGTTCTTCAATCCAGGGCTCAAAGACTGCATAAATTTCAAACATTTTCCCTAGTAGCTGAAAGAATGTGGGCATTTCTACAAGGGCTGTTTTGTGTTTCTAAATGCTATTTGAAAGTTTTTTGTTTAGTTAAACTGCATTGGGTTGTGTCATGAAAAACCTTTTTCTCTTGAAAGACTCTAAACTATGATCTGGTTGTATCTATATACACCCACGCTGCAAGCTGCATTTAATGTTCTTTTTTACTATCCTGTAGTTTGCAAAACATATAGATATATAGATAATGTATGCATTCTACACAGATATAATAGAAGGCTTCTATAACATACTGTTATATGTTACAGGAAAATAATGTAATATGCAAAAAGTGAATGTATTGTATTGTAATTGTATTTATATATAGCGCTGCTTACTACCCCAAACAAGGCGTTGAAGCGATTTTTCGGCGAGTAGCACGCTACTCCGGGACCCATAAAATAATAGTGTTGAATTAGTATAGTGAAATATGAAAGTAATTAAAGTGGTGGATAGGTTAGTCAGTTATTTGGATTCAGAAGGATAGCGGAAGGATAGAAGAGGAAAAATGTTTGTATTTATATAGCGCTTGTTACACCTGATGGGGCGTTGAAGCGCCTTTTTTTATTTTTTTGGGGGCAATAGCACGCTACTCTGGAAACCCATAAAGGATTGGTGGGGGATTAGTATGGTGAAATATGAAAGTAATTTGAGTGGTGGATACTAGTCAATTATTTGGAGAGAGAAGGATAGCGGAGGGATAGAACGGGGAGAAAGGTTTGCATTCATATAGTGCTTGTTACCGCTGAAGTGGTGTTGAAGTGCTTTTCTGGCGAGTAGCACACTACTCCCGAACCCATTAAAGGATTAGTGTTGAAAATTAGTATAGTGAAATATGAAGCAATTTGAGTGGTGGATAAGTTATTCAGGTATTTGGATAGAGAAGGGTAGCGGCAGGTTAGAAGAGGGAGAGAAGTTTGTATTTATATAGCGCTTGCTACCCCTGATGGGGGTTGAAGCTTTTTTTTGGGCGAGTAGCACGCTACTCTGGCACCCATAAGGATTAACATCAAAAGATGTTCCTATAGTTCCTCAGAGAAGAAGGAGAAAGAGTAGTGTCAAGGCAAAGGCTTCAAGCGAATAAAGCACCACATATAATCAGTGTGGAAAATCCTTATGTCGGATTTAAATGCACTCACACACCCTTGCAGGTGTCATGCTTCATCATTTGGGCTGCTCCTCGTCGGGCCGGCGGTGCAATGCCCGACGGGCTCCCTAAAAAGGGGCTCTTTGGCGGAGATCTTCAGTCCGACTGCCGTATAGATGAAGTGCGGGTGTGGGGCCAGTTAGATGTAGATAAAGATTGGTGATATTAAAATAGGGTAAGGAGTGCCATGTCGAAGTAGATTTTATTCAGGTGGCCTCCTACCTTAGTTAAAAACGTGTATACAGAGCACTTATGTGAGCGTAATGTCTCCAAATAAAGTGATATGTATATTAATACTTGGTCAACATGTTTCTCGCTGAGAGTAATTTATACTCGCGATTCTTCAGGACCTGTGGGGGGGGTGTATTCTCTAAACTATCTACATTGCACAACCAAGTTGGTTGGAAATAATAATCAATCTTTGTATTGAATACCTGTTGGTACCGGGAGCTACCTGAAAAGACAGAATGGTATCGTCAAACAAGTTTGATCACACAGGTTTGCAGGTACTGATGGTGAAAGTGATTCATGAAGCCTATAAGGTGACACACTCTCTACAACTTAGAAGGTGTAGTGTCGCAACACTCGTCAACATTAGTGGAATAACGCTGACTCTATTAAAAAAGCCGAAGTGGTGGAACCCTAGGTGAGCTAGAGTGACTAATCACCGGTGTATAACATCTATGGAAAACACATATCAGCGCCTGAACAACTCACCCTAGTCAGTCAATAACCTGGTATCAACAGTACTCGGTGGGTTGTACGCAAATGTGACTTCCTCAAGATTAGGGGGCTGTAAGGAACAAAATAACAGGGAAAGCACGCATTCACAAGATATGCCTGAAACTCAGCTAGGGAACGTAATTCAGAAAAAGGGCTAATAGTATAAAAGCATCCATTAAAACAGTTTGCGATGATGGTATCGCCTCGTAATGTGTGCATAGGTATTGCATAGTCTCATAGGAGAAAAGTTCATTTTCTACACAGCAGGGTGTGCTCTTATTATCATGAAACAAGGAGCCCCAGGGCATAAATATGAGACACATACAAAGTAAAATAAAGCGGTAGCATGGTTAAGGTTGACCACCTGAGACCCTCGTGATATCAAACTGCCACTCGTTAGAGCGTAAACACGGAGTCAAGTGCACTGAATATTGTGTGTGGGGGAGAGAGAAAGACTGGTCTATCCAATCCCACTGTTAACCGCTAAGTGAGTTGCAAAAGTGTTCATGGGGGTGTATGAAACCTGGTCTCGATAGAACTCGGGACTAGTCATGCTTCGTTGACAATGGCCATTGTGTAGAGGTAGAAAGGTAAATCAATGAAGACGGGCTAGACAGTACTCTGGTGAATGTAAACCATGTTAAAGGCATTTAACATCAGCGCGTTGATCGCAAGCGTCGATGTGAAAAGGAGCATGGACCTAGCAGTTTACAGTGTGGTACTTTCTTAATGATGTAACAATGTATACAATCAAGCAGATGTCGATGTTTCGTTATTTTAAGGATTAACTCCAAAAATATTTATGGGTCAAAGCAAAGAATGGACGGAGTCGATTTACTTACATATCTTCCTTACGAGTACCGTGTTACGACCTACCCTCTCCACCGAGTCTGGAAGGTAATGTTGTGGAGAGGGAGGTAGGACTTAAGGTGTTTCGAGAGGTCATGTGACTGATAGCTTGGTCATGTGATAGAAACAATCGAGCTAACATCGGGTTAAGTGATAGTGGCCATGTTGGGTTGAGGCTTCAACTAAGTTCGGGACTCACAAAATAAAGAAAAATAAAGAAAAATATGCCGGGCGTGCGTGCATATGTATAGGAACATTAGCATGTTGGTAAAAAACCGCGGCTCGGTATATTGTGGGATATTATGAGTGCCATGTCGGACAAGGTTGTCAGGGAACACTTAAAGTAAACGTGAGCTAAAAGACAAAATGCGGGATCGCAAATAATAATAATGATAAGAGGATGTCAACCTGTGTAAGCCCCACTAATTATAGGGAACACAGAGGCACGGGCTAATACCCTCTAACTTAGTCAAGAAGTATCTAGTGATATTGACAATTGAATAAGGTAGCCATGTTGGATGGGGATTCAAACCATCAAGTGTGGTAGAAAAAAGGAGTTATTACGAGTCATTCTTTTTGATCGAAGGGCAAAGACAAGATCAAATGAGTCTAATAGTAAAGGGTATTGGAGAGCCCGAAGTGTATATTGATGTCAGAAGGGGCCAAGCATGATGGACCTATGGTTGAAGAACAGGGCACGCTGGAAAACATGTGTGTTGGGTTCATAAAGCAGGTCTCATTAGTAGAACGAAGAATAAGCCAAACAGGTCTCAAGGGATTATGTCAGGTACGTTTGGGAGCCTGTAAGGAAATTATTAGGAAAATGATCACAGAGTTACGGAAGAAAGTCTCTCAACCTGTAAGGGTTCTCATAAACAAGGAGTCAAGTGATGTACATGAAAATATTAGATCTTAATTGTGCCCCAGGGGATATCATCGTTGAGTCCATTGATGTTGGTGGATAAACGGTGTATCCATCGCTGTTCCTTTGCATAAAGGTTCTGTTTGGTGATATTGGGGAATGCTTCCAAAATAAGCCACCTCACGGTGTCTGGTGAATGGTTATTTTCAAGAAAGTGAGTGCTTATTTTGGTATTGTTCTTAAAGCAGCGGAAATTGCTGCGGTGTTCCGTGATTCGTAGTTTAATAGGGCGGGTTGTCATCCCTATGTAGTTAAGATTGCAAGGGCATGTTAGAAGATAAATACAATTGGTGGTATTGCAATTAGTATGTGTTCTCATTTCCCAGATAAAGGAATTGTTTAGAGTTATCGTCTTGTGTGTAGTCGTGAAGGCACAAACGCTGCATCCACCACATGGATAATGTCCTGTGACCCTTGGAAGATGCCACAATGTCTGTTGTGAATTATTGGTTGTTTTTGCTTTGGGTCTAGTTCTAATGAGCATATCCTTGATGTTTCTTGATCGTTTAAAAGCAAATCTGGGCGGAGCGATGTTAGAGGTGCCTGTGTTAAGTATACCCCAGTGTTTTTTCAACACCTTAGTCACCTGATTAGATAGCGGTGTGAAGGTGGTGACGCACGTCAGAACCTCAGGTTTGTCTTTAATTTTATGTTCCAGTAAGGCATCACGATGGTTGTTACGTGCACGGTTTTTGGACAATGTAATACTCCTGTTTGGGTATGATCTTTCAGTCAGGTTATCTTCTAGAATCTTTGCCTCACTCTTGTAGTCATCAAGTGTGCTACAGTTTCTCCTAATTCTCAGGAATTGACCAAAAGGTAGGTTTTCCTTGAGAGATTTGGGATGGTGGCTACTGTAATGGAGAAGACTGTTGCGATCAGTGGGTTTTCTGTACATGGAGGTGCTAAGAATACCCTGTGTAATCTGGATGGAAATGATATCCGTGATGAGGATGCTGTGATTGTAAAGGAAAGGTAAGGGTTGAGAATGTTGATCCAACTAAAGAAGTCTCCATAACTCTCCTGATCCCCTGTCCAGAAGATCAGTATATCGTCAATGAAACGCTTCCAAAGGAGGATGCGATTGCGGTAGGGATTAGTTTAATTGTGGATGTGAGTGGCTTCGAACGCTGCCATATAGAGACAGGCCACACTAGGAGCAAAGGTACTCCCCATAGAGGTACCTTGCGTCTGATGGTACAGCTGGCCCTTGAATTCAAAATAATTCTCAGTTAATGCCAGGGTGGCACATCCCATAATGAATGATGGTGGTGTGGTTAGTCCCTCAGAGGTTGAATTCAGAATGTCTTCAATCACCTCTAAGGTTGCCCTCTGGGGGATGTTGGTATAGAGGGCCACAACATCTAGAGTGATGAGGAAATTGATGTCTGTGGTGTCATGGAAATGGTCCAGTAAACGTAATACATCTGTGGTATCCTGGATGTAGGATGGTGTTAGTTTCACTAAGGGTTGGAGGAAATGATCACAGAATTGTAACAATGGTTCAAGAACCGAGTCTATCCCTGATACTATAGGGCGACCAGGTATGGGTGTAGTGTCCTTATGAATCTTGGGCAAGATGTAAAAGTATGGAGTCTTGGGTTCTTTCTTGATCAGAAAACTTGCCTCTTTTTTACTTATCAACCCCTGGTTTTCTGCTGAATCAACTAAACCCATGATGGTTTTCTTCAGACGTTCAACAGGGTTCAGGGACAAAGGCGTGTAGTATTTAACATCACCAAGTTGCCTAAGGCACTCAGTGTCATAATCTTTTGTTGACATTATGACAGTGGCACCGCCTTTGTCAGCCTGTTTGATGGTGATAGTCGTGTCGTTGGCGAGTGTTTCCACCGCCCGTATTTCTTCTGTAGAGATGTTTTTGAATTTCTTTTTGTTAGTCAGGGCCCTGACATCTTTCAAAACAGCTTGTTCGTATGTCAATACCTCATTCGTTATCATCCCACTCTGGGGAGTAAAGGAGGAGGGATTATGTAGACCAGAATCTTCATCAGAAATGTATTCCTTCCCCTCAAAGAAGAATTTAAGGCGGATCTTGCGAAAAAACTGGTGTAGTTCGCAAGTCTGTGAGAATAAGTCCACCCGAGGAGTTGGAACAAAGCCAAGTCCTTTCTGCAGGACATCGTCTTCTGATTTAGTTAGTGTTCTCGTTGACAGGTTCACTACTAAGTTTGTTTTCGGTTGCTCTGGCTCCTGGTTTCTGCTCCTGGTTTCTACTCCTAGTTGAACAGGGTCCTCCCATTGCACTCTTTTTTCCTGTTGAGTACCTCTTTTTCGCCCTCGCCCTCTGCCCCATCCTCTGCCTAAAAAAGGCTGGCGTATACCGTGGGGTACAAATTGTGGCGGGTATTGTGGGCCAAATTGGGGAGGGCCCGGGGGAAACATAGGATATTGCCAGAAAGGCTGAAGATTCTGGTGTGGGCCCTGGAAGGTCGGCAGTGGGTAGGCATTGTAGCCTCGCCTGCCTCTCCTGCCTCGGTATTGGGTAGGTCCAGAATTTTCTGTGCTAGAATCACTGCCACTTGATAAACTCCTGTTAGAGGAGTTCGAACTAGCATCAGAAGTGTAGTTGGTATTAACCGGGAAATAATCCGCTTTGAGGTAGGGATAGGCCTTTTCTTTGTCAAATCTTTTAATATCCTTTTGTAACTTGGTCACTTTTTGTTTCAATAGATATTCCTTGTGTTCTGCGATCTCGTTATTAAGTTCCATCAGTTTAACTTTAAAAGTAGGGCCTGTGGTGTTTTGTTTTAGCGCACTTTCGGCAGCTTGTATGCGGATTAGCAGTTCGGCAGCTAATCTTTTGGCCGTGTTCACAATAAGGATAAGGAGATCTCTGGTGCACTTCCAGGAAATTTGTGACCATTCGATTTTAAACTGGCCATCTTCCCAGAAGATCCTGGGGAAGTTCTTTACTAAAAGGCCATTAGGTGCAATGTTAGCCCTGAAGTATTCCGTCATGAGTGCTCAATGTAGGGTAATCCTTACCCATTCTCTCCTCATATCCGATAGTGATTGCCAATCGCCTGATTGGCTGCCGGTGGCGCTCTCATTGTCAAGGCCCAAAATCGAGGGAATCCGGAGGATCTCGGCTGCGTGATCATCACCATAACTAAGCCCCTGGCCTTCCATTATAAATGGCTGGGGTGAGTTGAAGGTGTTAAGAATAAAACAAATTGCTTAGGCCTCCAAAATACAGGGGTCAATGTGAGAAAGAAGGGAGAGTGTTGGGGGATAGAACCAGTCTCACCTACCAATAGTAAGTCCCACGGGTTGCAGCCGTGCAAGAACTAAAGAACAAATGGAGGGACAGGAGAGGCCGTTTTCCACTCACAGGGGAATGGGAGGTCCAGTAGGAACAGGGGCCCCTGTTACAATACCATCAAAAGATGTTCCTATAGTTCCTCATAGAAGAAGGAGAAAGAGTAGTGTCAAGGCAAAGGCTTCAAGCGAATAAAGCACCACATATAATCAGTGTGGAAAATCCTTATGTCGGATTTAAATGCCCTCACACACCCTTGCAGGTGTCATGCTTCATCATTTGGGCTGCTCCTCGTCGGGCCGACGGTGCAATGCCCGACGGGCTCCCTAAAAAGGAGCACTTTGGCGGAGATCTTCAATCCGACTGCCGTATAGATGAAGTGCGGGTGTGGGGCAAGTTAGATGTAGATAAAGATTGGTGATATTAAAATAGGGTAAGGAGTGCCATGTCGAAGTAGATTTTATTCAGGTGGCCTCCTACCTTAGTTAAAAACGTGTATACAGAGAACTTATGTGAGCGTAATGTCTCCAAATAAAGTGATATGTATATTAATACTTGGTCAACATGTTTCTCGCTGAGAGTAATTTATACTCGCGATTCTTCAGGACCTATGGGGGGGGGGTATTCTCTAAACTATCTACATTGCACAACCAAGTTGGTTGGAAATAATAATCAATCTTTGTATTGAATACCTGTTGGTACCGGGAGCTACCTGAAAAGACAGAATGGTATCGTCAAACAAGTTTGATCAGACAGGTTTGCAGGTACTGATGGTGAAAGTGATTCGTGAAGCCTATAAGGTGACACACTCTCTACAACTTAGAAGGTGCAGTGTCGCAACACTCGTCAACATTAGTGGAATAACGCTGACTCTATTAAAAAAGCCGAAGTGGTGGAACCCTAGGTGAGCTAGAGTGACTAATCACCGGTGTATAACATCTATGGAAAACACATATCAGCGCCTGAACAACTCACCCTAGTCAGTCAATAACCTGGTATCAACAGTACTCGGTGGGTTGTACGCGAATGTGACTTCCTCAAGATTAGGAGGCTGTAAGGAACAAAATAACAGGGAAAGCACGCATTCACAAGATATGCCTGAAACTCAGCTAGGGAACGTAATTCAGAAAAAGGGCTAATAGTATAAAAGCATCCATTAAAACAGTGTGCGATGATGGTATCGCCTCGTAATGTGTGCATAGGTATTAAATAGTCACATAGGAGAAAAGTTCATATTCTACACAGCAGGGTGTGCTCTTATTATCATGAAACAAGGAGCCCCAGGGCATAAATATGAGACACATACAAAGTAAAATAAAGCGGTAGCATGGTTAAGGTTGACCACCTGAGACCCTCGTGATATCAAACTGCCACTCGTTAGAGCGTAAACACGGAGTCAAGTGCACTGAATGTTGCGTGTGGGGGAGAGAGAAAGTCTGGTCTATCCAATCCCACCGTTAACCGCTAAGTGAGTTGCAAAAGTGTTCATGGGGGTGTATGAAACCCGGTCTCGATAGAACTCGGGACTAGTCATGCTTCGTTGACAATGGCCATTGTGTAGAGGTAGAAAGGTAAATCAATGAAGACGGGCTAGACAGTACTCTGGTGAATGTAAACCGTGTTAAAGGCATTTAACATCAGCGCGTTGATCGCAAGCGTCGATGTGAAAAGGAGCACGGACCTAGCAGTTTACAGTGTGGTACTTTCTTAATGATGTAACAATGTATACAATCAAGCAGATGTCGATGTTTCGTTATTTTAAGGATTAACTCCAAAAATATTTATGGGTCAAAGCAAAGAATGGACGGAGTCGATTTACTTACATATCTGCCTTACGAGTACCGTGTTACGACCTACCCTCTCCACCGAGTCTGGAAGGTAATGTTGTGGAGAGGGAGGTAGGACTTAAGGTGTTTCGAGAGGTCATGTGACTGATAGCTTGGTCATGTGATAGAAACAATCGAGCTAACATCGGGTTATGTGATAGTGGCCATGTTGGGTTGGGGCTTCAACTAAGTTCGGGACTCACAAAATAAAGAAAAATAAAGAAAAATATGCCGGGTGGTGCGTGCATATGTATAGGAACATTAGCATGTTGGTAAAAAACCGCGGCTCGGTATATTGTGGGATATTATGAGTGCCATGTCGGACAAGGTTGTCAGGGAACACTTAAAGTAAACGTGAGCTAAAAGACAAAATGCGGGATCGCAAATAATAATAATGATAAGAGGATGTCAACCTCTGTAAGCCCCACTAATTATAGGGAACACAGAGGCACGGGCTAATACCCTCTAACTTAGTCAAGAAGTATCTAGTGATATTGACAATTGAATAAGGTAGCCATGTTGGATGGGGATTCAAACCATCAAGTGTGGTAGAAAAAAGGAGTTATTACGAGTCATTCTTTTTGATCGAAGGGCAAAGACAAGATCAAATGAGTCTAATAGTAAAGGGTATTGGAGAGCCCGAAGTGTATATTGATGTCAGAAGGGGCCAAGCGTGATGGACCTATGGTTGAAGAACAGGGCACGCTGAAAAACATGTGTGTTGAGTTCATAAAGCAGGTCTCATTAGTAGAACGAAGAATAAGCCAAACAGGTCTCAAGGGATTATGTCAGGTACGTTTGGGAGCCTGTAAGGAAATTATTAGGAAAATGATCACAGAGTTACGGAAGAAAGTCTCTCAACCTGTAAGGGTTCTCATAAACAAGGAGTCAAGTGATGTACATGAAAATATTAGATCTTAATTGTGCCCCAGGGGATATCATCGTTGAGTCCATTGATGTTGGTGGATAAACGGTGTATCCATCGCTGTTCCTTTGCATAAAGGTTCTGTTTGGTGATATTGGGGAATGCTTCCAAAATAAGCCACCTCACGGTGTCTGGTGAATGGTTATTTTCAAGAAAGTGAGTGCTTATTTTGGTATTGTTCTTAAAGCAGCGGAAATTGCTGCGGTGTTCCGTGATTCGTAGTTTAATAGGGCGGGTTGTCATCCCTATGTAGTTAAGATTGCAAGGGCATGTTAGAAGATAAATACAATTGGT
This sequence comes from Triturus cristatus, assembly GCF_964204655.1. Classification (NCBI taxonomy): domain Eukaryota; kingdom Metazoa; phylum Chordata; class Amphibia; order Caudata; family Salamandridae; genus Triturus; species Triturus cristatus. The sequence continues at coordinate 996,174,666 of NC_140580.1, forward strand.
GGTATTGCAATTAGTATGTGTTCTCATTTCCCAGATAAAGGAATTGTTTAGAGTTATCGTCTTGTGTGTAGTCGTGAAGGCACAAACGCTGCATCCACCACATGGATAATGTCCTGTGACCCTTGGAAGATGCCACAATGTCTGTTGTGAATTATTGGTTGTTTTTGCTTTGGGTCTAGTTCTAATGAGCATATCCTTGATGTTTCTTGATCGTTTAAAAGCAAATCTGGGCGGAGCGATGTTAGAGGTGCCTGTGTTAAGTATACCCCAGTGTTTTTTCAACACCTTAGTCATCTGATTAGATAGCGGTATGAAGGTGGTGACGCACGTCAGAACCTCAGGTTTGTCTTTAATTTTATGTTCCAGTAAGGCATCACGATGGTTGTTACGTGCACGTTTTTTGGACAATGTAATACTCCTGTTTGGGTATGATCTTTCAGTCAGGTTATCTTCTAGAATCTTTGCCTCACTCTTGTAGTCATCAAGTGTGCTACAGTTTCTCCTAATTCTCAGGAATTGACCAAAAGGTAGGTTTTCCTTGAGAGATTTGGGATGGTGGCTACTGTAATGGAGAAGACTGTTGCGATCAGTGGGTTTTCTGTGCATGGAGGTGCTAAGAATACCCTGTGTAATCTGGATGGTGAGGTCTAGAAATGATATCCGTGATGAGGATGCTGTGATTGTAAAGGAAAGGTAAGGGTTGAGATTGTTGATCCAACTAAAGAAGTCTCCATAACTCTCCTGATCCCCTGTCCAGAAGATCAGGATATCGTCAATGAAACCCTTCCAAAGGAGGATGCGATTGCAGTAGGGATTAGTTTCATTGTGGATGTGAGTGGCTTCGAACGCTGCCATATAGAGACAGGCCACACTAGGAGCAAAGGTACTCCCCATAGAGGTACCTTGCGTCGTCTGGTACAGCTGGCCCTTGAATTCAAAATAATTCTCAGTTAATGCCAGGGTGGCACACTCCATAATGAATGATGATGGTGGTGTGGTTAGTCCCTCAGAGGTTGAATTCAGAATGTCTTCAATCACCTCTAAGGTTGCTCTCTGGGGGATGTTGGTATAGAGGGCCACAACATCTAGAGTGATGAGGAAATTGATGTCTGTGGTGTCATGGAAATGGTCCAGTAAACGTAATACATCTGTGGTATCCTGGATGTAGGATGGTGTTAGTTTCACTAAGGGTTGGAGGAAATGATCACAGAATTGTGACAATGGTTCAAGAACCGAGTCTATCCCTGATACTATAGGGCGACCAGGTATGGGTGTAGTGTCCTTATGAATCTTGGGCAAGATGTAAAAGTATGGAGTCTTGGGTTCTTTCTTGATCAGAAAACTTGCCTCTTTTTTACTTATCCACCCCTGGTTTTCTGCTGAATCAACTAAACCCATGATGGTTTTCTTCAGACGTTCAACAGGGTTCAGGGACAAAGGCGTGTAGTATTTAACATCACCAAGTTGCCTAAGGCACTCAGTGTCATAATCTTTTGTTGACATTATGACAGTGGCACCGCCTTTGTCAGCCTGTTTGATGGTGATAGTCGTGTCGTTGGCAAGTGTTTCCACCGCCCGTATTTCTTCTGTAGAGATGTTTTTGAATTTCTTTTTGTTAGTCAGGGCCCTGACATCTTTCAAAACAGCTTGTTCGTATGTCAATACCTCATTCGTTATCATCTCACTCTGGGGAGTAAAGGAGGAGGGATTATGTAGACCAGAATCTTCATCAGAAATGTATTCCTTCCTCTCAAAGAAGAATTTAAGGCGGATCTTGCGAAAAAACTGGTGTAGTTCGCAAGTCTGTGAGAATAAGTCCACCCGAGGAGTTGGAACAAAGCCAAGTCCTTTCTGAATTAGTATAGTGAAATATGAAAGTAATTTGAGTGGTGGATATGTTAGTCAGTTATTTGGATTGAGAAGGGTTGGGGAGGGGTAGAAAAGGGAAAAGGTTTGCATTTATATAGCGCTTGTAACCCTGATGGGGTGTTGAAGCGCTTTATTGGCAAGTAGCACGCTACTCCGGAACCCATAAAGGATTAGTGTTTAAAAATTAGTATAGTGACATATGAAAGTAGTTTGAGTGGTAGATGTGTTATTCAGTTGAATAGAGAAAGGTAGCGGAGGGATAGAAGAGGGAATAAGGTATTCTTTTATATAATGCTTGCTTACCTCTGATGAGGTGTTGAAGCGCTTTTTTGGCGAGTAGCACGCTACTCTGGGACCCATAAAGGATTAGTGGTGAATTAGTATAGTGGAATATGAAATTTGAGAAGTGATCATGTTAGTCTGTTATTTTGATTGAAAAGGATAGTGGATGGATAGGAGAGTGAAGGATTTTGATTTTATTTATGTTTGGGAGGTCATAGCAGTAGGAGGCGGCTTTTGGATGAGTAAAAAGGGGTTGTAGAGGGGAAGAGTCAGGGGGAAGAGTGTGGAAAGATTTGTTTTGGGGATAGGTATAGTAAAAGAGGTGTCAGGTGATACAAGGAGAGGTAGAGTAAGGGAGAGTCTAGAAAGGGTTATTTTGGGGATCATAAGTGGTATGGTATTTGGAATAAACAAGAGAGTAGGTGTAGAGGATAGATGTATAGGGTGAGAAATAGGGCAGTGCATTGGAAAGAGTAGTAGAAAGAAGTTTGAGATGAGTCAGAAAGTTGGGTTAGAAGATATATTGAGATAAGTACAGGATGAGAAATAGGGTAGTGCATTGGATATGCTTTTCAGGAGGAAAGTAACAAACACACAGATCAAAGTACATGGAAGGTACATAGATGCACAATGGAAGAAGAAGTACATGCAGACAAAACTCTATTTTTCAAATGTTATTGTACTTTAATTTTTTTTTTTTTAACATAATTATTCGACATGTTTATACAAAGCAATACACAAAGATAGGTACATATTTATTGTAAAAATAAATGATTATATACAAAGGGATATGCTGTAAATTTCTGTTTGCGTATGGTGCTTATGTTGAGAAGAGCCAATTCTTGAGCAGTTTTCTGAAGATAAGGTGGCTGTCCGTGGATCTCATGTTGGGGGGTTAAGAGTTCCATAGTTTGGCAGCTTGAACAGAGAAGGATGTGCCACCCATGGTTTTTTTCTTGTATCTTCGGGATTTTGAGGCGAGGTGCCATTTTAGAGCGGAGGTTCCTTTGTTGAATGTGTTTGGTGATTTTATTCCTGCTGAAGAGCGGTCCCATTCCATGTACTGCTTTGTGGGTGATACAAAGCAGCTTGCGGAAACCGGTAACCAATGCAGGGCTTAAAGGCAGGTGAGATGTGGTCTCGCGGTCTTATATGCAGGAGTAGTCTGGCAACTGAGTTCTGAATCCGTTGTAGTCTTTTCAAGGTCGTTAAAGGTGATCCCTGGTAGAAGCTATTGGCGTAATCGAGTTTGGACAGAACAAGGAAGATGGTAGCTTGGACCTTCTGTTTAAATCTCAAATTAGGGAAAATTTGTCGCACCGTTTTTAAAGTGACAAACCTTGATCCTGCTAGTTTGTCCACTAGGTCATTCACCGACAGTTCAGAGTCCATGGTCATTCTGAGGTTTCTTACTTCCTTCTATACTTTAGGCGGTGATCCCATCTCATCAGGCCAGGCGGCAAGCAGGTCATAATATTTCCAATCGCCACACGTGAGTATTTGCTTTTTGGAAGCTTTCAATTTGAGGTGGCTCCAAGTCATCCACTGATCCACGGCTCTGAGACAACTGAAAATTGGGGACATTTCCAATATCTTTGGGGCATTCCAGTTGAAGTAGTATTTGTGTGTTATCTGCATAGTTCTAGCACGTGAGGTGAAATTGATCAGTACCGGTAATGACTTCATGTAGATGTTGAAAAGCATGGGCGAGATGATAGAGCCTTGAGGGACCCCTGCTTTTGTGGAGCATGGTTTGGATGAGAAAGGTGGGGTATGGACGGCATTAGTTCTGTTTCGAAGGTGGGACTCAATCCAGTCTAGAGCAGTCCCCTCTGACGGCTTCATAGAGTCTTTGTTTCAGAGTGTCATGGTCAACCGTGTTAAAGGCAGCAGAGAGGTCCAAGAGGAGAAGCGCAACAACCTCGTTGCGGTCTACTGTGTTTTTCAGGTCATCCCAGACGGCAAGAGAGAGAGAGAGAGAGAGATTGTGTTTATATATATGAACGGGTTGACTGCAAGTGCTACGATTGTTTTGCTACAAAAACTACATGACTGGTATGTCACATAGCTCATGGGAGGATCAGATGGCTATGGCATATGCCAGAAGAGAAGCATGTATAGTGCTTTCCCCAGTCAGCTTGCTCTGATTATGTTGTTTGAATAGTATGCTTTCTCTGGTGTTGCTCCTAGAGGGACAGTGGAATCTTAGTGGCATTGTGTAGTAGAATTGATTTCATGCATTGGATTGTTTCCTACAAATTCATTTGAGATTTCTTTTCTGCATTATTTGTTGACATTATTGAACCATTTCATTTTTTGTCTCTCACGTTCTTGAGGCAATCAGCGACGGGTGCCAAAGAGTTAAATGTTTCGGTTGGAGCATCCATGGAGTAATTGTGATAGAGCTGGCGTGTCTGATGGTTGAATATTAAGGTTAACTTCTAGGGGTAAATGTTTTTCTTCTATGTTTTACCATTTCCATAGACATGAACTGGAAATGCCTAGGGGTAATTTATCTGCCTGCTGTTTGTGTGCATCACAATTGCTAAATTTATGACAAAGTGGCCACTCTATGTTAATACGTATTGGGGAAGGGTAGAGGAGGCGTCATGCCCCTCTGCTTTCTAGTTCCTGTGTAGCTCTGGAAGAAAACTGCATCTAACCATGGAAGCTTTAGTCTTTGTAATTTCTACATTGATGGATTGTTTAACCTTCAATAACCCTAATGATATGACAAAACTGGTCAGAACTATGCAAAGGGCAGGTGAGGGAAAGAAAAAAAAAACAGTTCATCGCTTTCCCAAACACACATACGATAGGAACAAGAAAACGGAAGAAACCCTAGACTTATGGAAAGCTGAAAGCCAAGGTCTTGAGCTTTTCAGATTTTATAGCAAGGAGCATGATGAATTCATCAACTTCACCTTTTGTGAACCCTTCACTCGCTTTTATTTTGTCAAGTAAATAAAAGCCTGAATAGGATTCAATTATAATGTTAGATATATTGTGTGCAAGTTATTTATTAAAGGCATGACCATTTAAATTCTAAAATCTAAGATTAGATTGCTACCTAGGTTGTGAATTGTTAAAATAATTGTATTGCTATTTTGACATACTAACTAGATAATGCTTCTGGAAAACGTAATACTTATCGCAAGGCAAAGTGTGGAAGACATTAAAAAAGTAGTCCAGATTATATTAAATATTACTCCTAAATCTGTGGAAATATATACCAGATCATGAAATATAATGCACTTCACAACTATTTAGCAGTATACAGTTAATAAATACTACTCGGTAACAGCAAATGTTTGTACAGTTCCACTTACCAACAAGATCATGCAAACCTAAAATAGGGTCGGAATTATGTTGAACGGATTCGCATGCAACCTAAAAGAAATAAGATATCTCTTAACCACATGTACTAAAGAAGGGAAATGCCTAAAATGTCCTAAAAGATTGTTGCACCACGACTTAAAGCACCAACAAATTGTCTGCTACAGTAACAACAGTTCACACCAACAACACATGAGCAGACTCAAAATGCTTGCCTAAAATTCACAATTCCCAACTTCTTACCTTATACAAGTATTTTGAATTTATGTCCTCACTATTGCCCATTATCACAAACACAAGAGGAACGCCACAACAGCAGTAGGGAAAGAGGCACGTGGGTCACTTCTGGAAATACTATAATCATCCTATCAAATAATCCAGACAGGAAGGATACCTTTTTGTCACAAACATTATTAATATTTAAACTGAAGGAGCAATCTGTAGACAATGATGGACACTTTGCCCTTGTCTACAGATTGTACTTTGTATGAGAGAATGATCGTGAAGTTTCAGTAAACAGCAGTCATAAATAAAGAATAATCTATGCACAAAAAAGGGAACTGGTTTCCTACTGTCCATAAATGGTGCCTAGCTTATGAATATGAATGATCTGACAAGCCAGAAAGGGTTCTGTCCTATCTGGAACAGAGTTGGGCAAATTATAGTATTGTAAGAGACATCTTTCCCATTATCAGTACGTGTATATCCATTCACCCCCAGAGGCAAGACCACAAACCACTTCTTTAGCAGTTTCATTATCAAGCTTTGCAGGTCAGGACAACATGCTTATGATTATGAACCCTTTTCATCCGCATGATTCGGAAAAAACAAGTTACTTACCTGTACACTGTGGTTCTCCAGTATTGATATCTTTCAAAGATTCATATGCTTGTATCTTCCCCTTCGTCATGGTGGGAGTCTTGCGGTAGTTAGAAAAGTACCACAAAAGTAGTACCATAGAAACCACCAAAAGGAAAGAAAAACTTTGACATTTGTCAGCATCTTTATGTAGGTCCAAACTTCGACCAATCAGAGACCAGCCCTAGACCTCAACTCCCCAGTCAGAGCCATTAGACCTCAGATTTCGCGCACAAGTGTGCTAACGGAAAGAAGTAATATTAGATCAGAAGTGGCAAGCCTAGACGGAGAGGAGGAAGGGCCGAATGTGAATCTATGAAAGATATCAATACTGGAGAACCACAGTGTACAGGTAAGTAACTTGTTTTTTCTCCAGTATTGAATCTTTCATAGATTCACATGCTTGTATCAGAGTAGTTAGCAGTGAAATTCCATTAGTTTGCGACTAGGTGAAAACCTTCATAGGCAATAAGTATAAAGTATAAGTATAAAGAAGCTTATTAAGCGCTCGAATGCCAATGGCGTCTTGTCGCTAGAGTGTGGGAAAAAGTGGGGGCTGATAGCTACTGGAGATTGAACAACCGGAACTTCAGAGCTTTTCTGAAAGAGGAGAAATTTGGCTGAAGACGTAAGGCCACAGGAAGTTTGTTCCATAATGGAGTTGCACAATTAGAGAATAAGCAGCCGCCCCATCTAGCACGTCTATATCTGGAAGTGCAGATAAGGCCAAGGATGGCCGATCGTAGATCTCGCGGGGGAATGTAGAGCCTGAACCTGTTTTGACAGTCCACAGAGCCCCCACCATAACGTGCCTTGTGTACCAGGCAAAGTGCTTTAAACTCAATTTTCTGTTGAACAATAAAACAATAAATAATAAAAGAGACATACTGAAAACATATTGATACATATGAATCATGAATCCAAGTACATCGTAGAATAGCAAATAAACTGCGAAAACCAAATACACAAAACAAAAGGAATTGATAGATTTGAAAGACTGTACCTTAAGCAAACAGATGTCTCAGGACAGCTTGACCCACTGCAGCGTCCCCTTTCCATGCCGAGTCTAGGCAGTAATGCTTAGTAAATGTATGCATGTTGCCGCTCTACAAAATGTCTAGAAGCGATACACCGGCAAACAAGGCTGTAGAAGCTGCCATCTTCCTCATGGAGTGTGCAGACACTTTTGCAGATAAAGATTTTCCAGCCTTGTTGTGGCAGAAAATCGTCGCAGAGGAAATCCAACGTGCAATACTGTTCCTTGAAAGGGCTTGACCCTTCCGTGGTGAAATAAAGGACACAAATAACTGATGCGATTTTCCGAAAGTTCTTGTTCTATGCATGTAGAACTTGATGCATCGCTTTACATCCAAAGAGTGCAAAGGGAACCCTTTCCCTGGCGGTTGAAGGGTTCCCAAAGTATGCGGAAAGCACAACTGGTTCATTCAAGTGAAATGGAGTTGGACCTTTGGGAATGAATTGAGGATTTGTTCTCAATAAAAGTTTATCCTGTCTGAATTGAAGGAAAGGCACAGCAATCGTGAAAGCATGAATTTCACGGATTCTTCTAGCCGACTTGAGGGCTAAGAGGAGAGCCGTTTTCCAAGATAAATTTTAAATCAGCCTTATGTATGGACTCGAAAGGCGATTTCATCAATTGAGCTAGTACTGTGTCTAATGCCCACGGAACTGCAGGGCGCTTTAAGGGTGGGAAAACCCTGAAGAGAACTTTCATAAACTCCTTAACAATTCTTGTTGACCACAAAGAAAGTTCACCTGGTTTACTGCGAAACCTGGAAATTGCAGTCAAGTGTACTTTGATTGATGAGTGAGCCAATTTTGATTTAGCTAAGTGAAGTAAGTAAGGCATAACCTATTCCGGAGTTGAGAGCAAAGGATGCAATTCCTTCTCCATGCACCAATGGCAGAGGCTTATCCCCCTCCATCCGGAGTGTTATTTCAAATAACTTATGTTGGACACTCACCCTGGTGTCTGGTGTTTCCACTGTGATGTAATCATTCAACTCCGCTGTCACCAGAAATTCCTTCAGGTTCAGGCGAGCTATTGTTACTTCTGTCGCACTGTCTAGCATCGTCAGAGCCCATTCCCCGTTCAGAAATTGTGTCCTCAAAATTCTGAGCATGACTGATTTTCAGACCTGCAACTTTCTTTTTCTTAAATTGAGGTTTTGGATTCTGCTTATCTTCTTTTTCAGAAGTAAAGTCTTGAGAGCACTGCTTGTCTCTGGACTGGGTGCGCTCCTCTCTGTGTTATGACCGTCCTCTCTCGGAGCCTTTCTTCGAGCCCTGAAAGGAACGAGAGGAACGTGTATCAGTATCCTGAGGTTGTACCTCTCTTCAGAGTGCTCCTATTGAGGAGACCTACCTCGAGACTGAAATCTTTTGTCTTAAGAGTTATATTTTTAATTATCCCACCTTTTTTGAAGAAGTAGGTGCTTGTTTAAAATTGTCCTTCTCAGGACTGCCCTGTAGTTGACGTTTTAAAGTTTTCCCCCCCTAAACTATCCCTGCCTAATTCTGCATATGCAGTGTCAATTATTTTGGGTAGTTCATTCTCCTGTTCTAATGCAGAGAACTCCGTTAGGCGTTGGTGGATTGCCACTGATGCTGCTACCCCTTTAATGTTAGCTAGTATTATGGCTGATACCTGGTCATAGTTGTTTAACAACTTCATCCCTAAGTTTAGGGCAGGTTCTGCTCCATAGTCATTTTGTATTGGTCTTAATGCATTTGGTACTTCTGCTAATGAAGGAATACCATGAGTTCTGGTGTATATATGGCAGCAAAAACTGTACCCCAAGAGGTGCAATCCTCTAACTGTGGTGTAATCCCCATGGGCAAACCGATTGTTAACATTCTGTGTTTTTTCAAATGGTATTTGGGAATACTGCTTCTAACTGGGTTATTTTCTGAGCTACCCAGAAAGGAATTTGTTCCTGTTTTGTGGGCACTTTGCCCATTACCGCGTGTAATGTTTGTGGAGTAATTTTAGTACCTGATCTCTGTGTAGAGGCTGCAATAGGTGTAATTACTATTGGTTGGACCGATAGAGTCCTCAAGACGAAGTGTGTCATGTTTCTGTAGAGTTTTATCAACTCTGTGTTGAAAAAGTAGTTAATTCTGTGGCATTGTGTCAATGTCTGGATGTGGTCCATAGGTCGCTAATATCGGCCATGTTGCTCCTGGAATCCCTAAAGGACCAAGCCTTGCTCTTGTTTTTATGTGGGGTAGGGTGCCATTAAACCAGAAAATATGTTCCTGGAAAGTAAGTGGAATCTCAGTCTCCTCAAAAGGAGTGTAGACCGCTGGAATGTCATCAGGTATATAATAATGAAACGTTTTTGTTACAGCATCGGCTGCTGGGAATATAACCCATGAGTAGAATACCCCTGTTTTGAAATAATCGAGTGCCTCTATCACGAATATTACTACACCTACTCTAGGTTGTAACCCATGTTGGAGTAGTTTTACTGTTCAAGTTTGTCTTACTTTGGGTTCAATTTCTATTGCATCTGCATCGACCTCACCAGTCTGATTAGGTCCTTAGTTTAAAACTCCTTCCTCGTCCGCCATCGTATTTAAGAATTATTGTCCAAGGAAAGAATTAAAAGGTTAAATGCAAAGGTTTTATTCGCAATTTTGGGGAATATTGTCCTTTCAAGCTTGATTAACCAACAGCCAATACATAGGATATCTCGCCTACTCAGCTGTGGCAGAGGTTTTGCCCACTTACTCCAGACGGCTTTGGGTTTTGTAAGTAGGGTCTCTGAGAATAAGCACGACTGAGCTACTCAGATTCTACTGTTGAGTAGGTGCGCCATCAATATACCATGTTGGGCGCCATGTATTGCAGTCCTAATAGTAAGGATCTACGCTGTTTACAAATAACATATACTGTGGGCCTGGTGGCAGACGGACTCAGTGCACCCCCACCGCATATGTTAGCATCTGTTTAGCATTAGCTAGCTCGCAGTGCCACTAGAATCTCCTGCTGTCAGAGAGATTCGTTTTTGGCAACCTCAGAACACAATAACCTCACACTTGTGGAAACAATATACTACTTTTCACCTAGTCACTCGTGCTTGCTTGTTTTGCTCTCAGAGAGATACAGAGAAGAAACAGTCGAGCATTTTTACAATAAGAGTTTATTGTACTGTAGTTCTTCTCATGTAAATTAAGTGCGCTGTTACAACTGTAACACAGTAGCAGAGATATAGAACCAGCAGTACAGTGGCTAAAAAGGAATAGTATTGTTCTACCATTGTGCAATAGTCACGAACCTATACATAATTATGAAAAGCATTTATAAAATAAAGTGCGTACTACTAAGATGACTAACTAGATGTACCTGTAAGTAGGTGCGAAAGAGCTACTAAGCCTCAGAGCCTATGTCTAAAAGCCAAAAATCCCGCTAGGATTGAGTCGAACCTCCATAACTGAATAGTGAGTGTGTAGGACTTCGTCCTGGACTTGAGCTGGACACCCCGCAAGGGATCGTCAGACCACTGTCAGCTGGAGCGATGGCATGCCGGAGCTGCAGCGTCTTTGGTCAGTGTGTCTGTCTTGAAGTCTCGGTTCCCTCCTGCGTTCTGATCGCAAGAGGTGCTGTATTTATACAGTCTATGTACATGTGTTACCCATTGTTCAGTATGAGGTATGACGTTGGGGATTAAACCTTGTGCGTCGATGGGGAGGTGAAATATGCCTCCTGGAGAGTATACTCATCAATTATTCATATGTGCTAAGGATGACGTCTTAGCAATATCGATTGAGAAAAACCCACCCTTAGCATGGAACTAGGTGAAAGGTTTAGTCCATAAAAGGCTACAGTCCTTATAAGGCGTGATGTCCCTATAAGGCATTCTGTCCTTATTTGGAGTTATGTGCATATAAGGCTCGTTCATATGAAATAACGGGAGCTGATGTAGGGAAAGTGTACGATGTGCCCTGGACCTATATTAGGGTATCGATATGAAATATAACAAACCATGAATGAGAACTTTGGATATGGTTTACATACATCACACCTTGATATCGCTCCTATTATTTAAGAGAACCGGTATGTATGTTTCCTATGAAGGAAGTGAGCAAGTGTGTCGTTTTGTTGAAGGTGTGATTTAACCTGCTGTTTATTTTTGTGCTTTATAGAAAGTATCTACACATAGGACTGGTTATTTCCTGAGGCAAGGAAACTGCATGGACGCTTCCTTCAGTAGATAAGGTAGTTGGAGCAAACTAGCGAGACCATATGAGTGTAGTGTTGCATGTAGTGTTTATTCACGTATATTGTTCTTTGTTTTTAAGGTTCTCATCCTCACTGTTCCCATCCTACCCTTCCCTAACTTGATCGCCCTAATACTTCGTAACTTTGAGTTGGAGTTGGAGATGTCAAGGGGTGGACCCAGTATTGCATCATCTGGACCCTGAGGAGTATAGATCTCAGAGGACTGAGATCCTTGCAATACCAACAGGCAACTGGTGCCATTTCTTTGCTGACTGTAATTCAGAAACTTAATATGGAAAAGTCACTTACAGAGACAGTGGCTTTACTAAAAATAGTCATTACCACTCCTATGACAACAGCAGAGTCGAAACAATGTTTCCACTTTGAACAGAATTGAGACATTCCTGAGGAACACCATGATTGAGGAAAGACTAAATGCTTTAGCAATGCTCTCTATAGAGAGAGACCTAGTTAAAAGAATCCCAGACTCTAACGTTCAAGTTATTGAGAAGTTTGCTGCTATTAAAGACAGACGTGCTGATTTTGTCTATAAAAAGTGAACAATTTGTTAATGCACAAGTTACTTACCTTCGGTAACAATATATCTGTAAAAAACATCAGTTAGTTATAGATACCTTACCTTAGAATTACCCCCAGGTGTCAGAATGGAACCGGAAAGATTTTTTGTCAGCAGTACCTCTGCGCGTCGGAAGGTGGCGTGGTCGGCTCCACGTTCGTAGTGGGCATCGTGGTCACCGGGAGGACGCTGCGGCAGCTACTTAGACGCCACCCTCGCGCGCTGTCTGTTCTGTACATGACTTTCTGCGCCAGGAACGCAGAGCCATGCAACACACTTACCAATTGTACACAAAACTAGGGCCCTGAAAGGATATTCTTAACCCTAGAAATCAGTTCGCAGAACGGGGAGGATGGGTGGGGCGGTAAGGAATCTAGAACTAACTAAATGTTTCTTACAGATAAATCGTTACCGAAGGTAAGTAACTTGTGCATCTGAAAGAAACACGTTAGTTGTAGATTCCTTACCTTAGAATAGATACCCCAGCAATACCAACCCCAGTGGTGGGACTGCGAACCAAGATCACACCAGAAAGTCCTGGAGAACATAACGTCCAAAGAAGCCGTCTCTCCGGACTTGACTGTCCAGGCAGTAGTGTTTGGTGAACGTGTGCCGCCTGACAGATGTCATTCAGAGGCACTCCTCTTCCCAAGGCAGTAGTGGCTGCTGTCGCCCTGGTGGAGAGAGCGCGTAGCCCGACTGGAGTTTCCTTTTTAGCCAGAGAGTAACAAGCCTTAATACACATAACGACCCATCGAGAAATGGTGCGCTTGTGTAAGGCCCAACCCTTCTTTGCACCCACTTAGCCAACAAAAAGTTGATCATCCACCCGGAACTGTTTTGTGTGATCCATTTAGAAGGAGAACACACGCTTTGGGTCCAGACGGTGGAGCCTCTCTTCTTCCTTTGAAGGATGCGGAGGCGGAAAGAAGGTGGGCAAAGTAATGGTATGCCCGATGTGGAAGGCAGTGACCACCTTAGGAAGAAAGGATGGACGGGTCCTGAGAACCACCTTGTTCGGATGAACAGCCAAGAAAGGAGGTTTTGAAGAAAGAGCCTTAAGCTCACTCACCCTTCTAGCGGAAGTGATGGCTACCAGGAAAGCAGTCTTAAGAGTTAAGAGACGTAAAGGACAGTTATGAAGCGGCTCAAAGGGAGCGCACATTAAATAAGTTAGCACAAGATTCAAGTCCCACTAAGGCATAACAAATGGATTTGGAGGAAAAAGATGTGTTAAGCCTTTAAAGAAGCGGTTAACTACCGGTGACTTGAAAAGAGAAGGCTGATCTGGCAGCTGAAGGAAGGCAGAGATGGCAGAAAGGTAGCCCTTGATAGTGCCCAGAGCAGAGCCCTACTGGGCTAAAGAGAGAAGGAACAAGAGTACTTCAGAAAGGGGGGGCAGAAAGGGGATCCACAGCCTTTGCTGTGCACCATCCCACAAATTTGTTCCACCTGCAGGCGTATACTGTCTTTGTGAAGGGACGCCTGGCTGCCAAGATTACGTCACAAACTTCAGGAGGCAGGTCGAAAGACATCAACTGCTGTCGCTCTATCTCCAAGCAAGGAGGTGGAGACTGGACAGGTTTGGGTGGAGGACCGTCCTCTTCTGCAGCGACAGAAGATCCTCCCGAAAAGGCAGTTTGATCGGAGGATCGATGGCCATGTTGAGCAGCTCGGGATACCAGACTCTTCGTGCTCAATCCGGAGCCACAAGAATGACTCGGGCCTGGTCGCACCTGATCTTCTTCAGCACTCTGGGCAGAAATGATATAGGCGGAAAGGCGTACAACAGACCGCAACTCCACTCGCGTCGAAAAGCGTCGCCAAGCAAATGCCGCCTTGGAAATTCCAATGCACAGAATTGCTGACCTTGCGCATTCTCTTCGGTGGCGAATAGATCTAACCAAGGCTCTCCCCACTGTTGAAAGAGACTTTGCACCACCTCCGAGTGAAGACGCCATTCGTGATCCATCATACACCTGCGGCTGAGGTCGTCCACCCTGGCGTTCAGAGAACCTGCCAGGTGTTGAACCACTAAGGAAGTGCCTTGATGTTGCAGCCATGTCCAGGGGCGGAGGGTCTCTAGACATAGGGTCCACGACCCCACTCCGCCCTGTTTGTTGCAATACCACATGGCAGTGGTGTTGTCCGTAAACACCTGCTCTACTCTTTCCCAGACAGAGGGAAGGAATGCCTTCAGTGCAAGACAAATTGCCCGGAGCTCCAGAAGGTTGATGTGAAGCCCGGACTCCTCCGGAGACCAGAGGCCTCTGATCTCCGCCTCTCCCATATGGCCGCCCCATCCCAGAAGTGAGGCATCCGTCACCATAGTGTGATCTGGTTGGGGAAGGGAGAGGGATCTGCCATTGACCCAGTCCTGGTCCGTAAGCCACCACTGCAGTTGTCAAGCAGTGCCCTCCGAGACCTGGACGCAATCGGACAGATTCCCAATGCTGCACCCACTGGAACTTCAGGTCCCACTGTAGAGCCTGCATATGCCACCTGGCATAATCGATCAGCAGGATGCAGGAGGCCATGAGGCCCAGCAGCCTCAGGGTCATTCTGACCGAAACCCAGAACAGAGGCTGAAAGATCGGAATCATAGCCCGAATATCCCAGACTTGCTGTTCAGAAGGATAGACCTGAAACTGTGTCGTGTCCAGAACCACTCCGATGAAGAGGAGTTTCTGAGAGGGAATCAGGTACGACTTCGGCACACTGATGGAGAACCCCAGCATATGCAGCAGGTTGGCCGCAGTCTGGAGGTGGGAGACGACTGCCTTGGGGCGAGCCCGCCTTCAACAGCCAGTCATCGAGATAGGAGAAGATGGAAATACCTGATCTGTGCAGATGAGCTGCGACCACCGCCATCACTTTTGTGAATACCCGAGGGGGCTGGTAAGGCCAAAGGGGAGCATGGTGAACTGAAAGTGCTCATGGCCTACTGTGAACCGCAGGTAATGCCGGTGGGCCGGCAGGACGGGGATGTGAAAATAAGCGTCCTGCAAGTCCAACGCTACCATCCAGTCTTGCGTGTCAAGTGCGGTCAAGACCTGAGCAAGCGTCAACATTTTGAACTCCTTCCGGAGGAAGCGATTGATGTCCCTGAGATCCAAGATAGGACGCAGCCCTTGTCCTTCTTGGGAACCAGAAAGTAGAGAGAGTAACAACCACGACCTACTTCTGGGATAGGAACGCGCTCGGTGGCTCTCTTGGCCAAGAGAGCGGTACCTTCCTGCTGGAGAAGGACCCGATGATCCGCCGACATGCGGTGATATCACTGCGGCATGGCTGGAGGGGTAGTCTCGAAGGGGAGGGAGAAGCCCCTTTGGGCTATTTGCAAAACCCACCTGTCCGAAGTTATGGTGTGCCAGCCGGGGAGGTGATGGTGAATCCTGTCGCCCATGGGTGTTTGATGGGCCTGAAAGGT
Organism: Triturus cristatus; assembly: GCF_964204655.1. Taxonomy (NCBI): domain Eukaryota; kingdom Metazoa; phylum Chordata; class Amphibia; order Caudata; family Salamandridae; genus Triturus; species Triturus cristatus. The sequence goes on from NC_140580.1 coordinate 996,190,263, forward strand.
CAGACTAAAAGGGTTTGGAGGCTGCTGCAGAGGGGGGGTTGGTGGATTGGCCCGCCCGTTGGCCCCCGGAACCTCGCCGGTTGTTTCCACGTCCCCTGCCGCGCGAAGGCTGGATAACTAACTGGGTGAGGCGTAGCGGGCACCCCTTCTGAAGCCACGAAAGGGGCGAAAAGCAAACTGTGACGGATGGGAGGAGAGGCCCAAGGACTAGGCTGTAGCCCTTGAGTTCTTGAAGTGCTCTAGGGCGTTGTCTGCTTTGTCACCAAAAAGGCGACACAAAAGGCATGTCCATCAAGGTGTTCTGGACATCCTCTGAAAAGCCAGTGGACCTCATCCACACATAGCGGCAAGCGCTACCGACGTTGAAATGGTCCTGCCCAGAGAGTCGGCGGTGTCCAGCCCACAATGGATCGTAAACTTTGCTGCATCTCAGCCTGGGAGAGCACTGCCCGGGCCTCCTCCGGACATTGAGGCAGCACTTGCGCCACTGTATCCCACACTGACTGCGAATAACGACCCAAGAGACATGGGGTGTTTACGGACCACAGTCCTAAGCTGGCGGAAGAAAAAAATGTATTGCCAGGATGGTCCATCATCTTGGATTCCCTTTCCAGTGAAGCGGTGGGGAAGGTGCTTTTGGAGGTGGAGGCTTGGACGACCAAGCTCTCCGGGGTGGGGTGTTGGGCGAGGAAAGTAGGGTCGCCTGGAGTCGGGCGGTGGCGTTGGGCAATTATCCTGTCCACGGGAGCCCCCGTGTTGGGCCTGGACCACGTGCCCAAAAGGACGTCAGTAAGGGCCTCAAACGGAAGCAGGGGTTTCGAAGAGTTTGCCGCTGGTTGAAGCACCTCAGTCAGGAGCTTAGTCCTGACCGCCACCATAGGAAGCTCGAAGTTGAGAGCCTCGGCCGCCTTACGGAATTCAGCATTTACAATTACTCGCCCGCCCTACGCAACACCACAGCGTATGACGCTTCCTCCTCCATAGCCACGGTAGGAGGAGCCAACATGCCAAGGTCGGGTGAAGTGTCAAAACCACTGGCATCCCCCAGTTCCTCTCTCCAGTCCTGCTCAGTATCAATCTGGTCAATTAAAGGGTCACCTGAACCCTCCCAGTCGTCCTCATCATCCTCTGGGTGCCACTGTTGTTGGAAAGCGACCCCAGGAGTGAACAGGGGCATGAAAACCCCACCGAGCACCGGATCTGGCAGCGGCCGACGCCGCTCCGGCTCCGTGTCCACATCGGAAAGGAGGCTGGGGTCAACCCCGGCAGGGGGGCCGACCGATGTCAAACATGGTAGTGGTGCCATCAGAAGCGGCACCGTTGGAGGTGTAACAAGGTCAACCCTCGCCGATCCGGATACAGGCCTGGGTCCAAGGTGGGCCTGCAGCGCCGGGGCCGGAGCCGCAGGCCCCTCAACCGAGTCCGCGGGGCCCAAAGGCGCGCCGGCGGGGTTGGTCCGCCCAAAGATGGCATGCATCGCATTGTAGAACGTATGAAGCTGGGCGGAGGTTGCTCCGGGTCCCGGAAAGGGAGTGAAGCTCGGAGTCAACCCTTCGTGCTCCGCGCGCAAAGCCGCAGGAGTGGCACCACCCGCGCACCTCGTTGGATCGGCCAACCGACGAGGAGAAGGCGAAGAGCGACGATGCTTGTTCGACTTCTTATGCTTCGACTTACCCGACCCAGAGTGCGAAGACTTCGATGACTCCGAGCCGGAATGATGGTGGCTCCGTGACTGGTCCCTCGACCTCCATCTCGACCGGGACCTCAAACGGCGCAGAGCAGACTGTCGGGGTTCAAGCAGCTTTCGGGACCACTCCCGCAAAGCCTTCGGCGTCAACAACTGACAGTCTGAGCACGACTTGGGGTCATGGTTGCGCTCCAGGCACAAGAGGCACACTCGGTGCGGATCCGTCACTGACATCAATCGGGGACAGTAACCGCAGGCCTTAAAACCAGGCATCCCTCGTGCACGTGTTCGGAGTCGGAGACTCGAAACAAGACGTCGACAAAAGTCAATAAATAACTGAGGTACCGCTCTTCCCGGATTTGCGCTGGCTGGTGCGGAAAAAGAAAGAACTGACGTCAGCGCGCGAGGGCAGCGTCTAAGTAGCTGCGCAACGTCTTCCCGGCGAACATGACGAAGAACACGGAGCCTACCGACGCCACCTTCCGACATGCAGAGGTACTGTTGATGAAAAATCTTTCCGGATCCAGTCTGACGCCTGGGGGTAATTCTAAGGTATGGAATTTATAACTAACGTGTTTGTTTCAGATCCTAACATTTCTTGAACAATTTGTGACCATTTCTTAAATGCAGCTCGTATTTGACCTGCTCAGTTGTTTATCTGCTGTACAGATATTGGAGACACTGAAATTAATGGTGTATAACGGATTATGCCTAAATTCAATCTGTTTAAAGTTCACGTTATGGTTAGTTGCTCTCAATGAGACAGAGTGCCTAGTAGGGTGCCCTACTACCTGTAAATTTTAATTGCTTGTTGTCTCAGCATGTCCAGTCCAATAAATCACAGTAGCTTGTATTTCCTCAATATACGTACTTTCTAAAGATAACAATAAATAAAGAAATCTGTGAGGTACTAAGCATTGCTATTTATCTCAAAGTCTGTAATGAAGATCTGTGGTTATATTGATAAGGAACAACCTACATTATATTATCATACAAAATCTCTATATTGATGTAATTGCTACACTTTCCCCAATTGCTTTATTAACATTCTTGCTTTCTGAAATGTCCTTGACAATGCACCATTTGGCTGCCCTTTTTTCAAACTTTTAGCTAGGGGCGAACCCCCCGAAACCGCCTGCATACGTTCGGGCTCGCTCGCAATGCTCGCTCGCCACAGTGCACTGCCGCCAACTTTTACGCCTCACCACTTTCAAATGTCACCAGCCACCACTGAGTGAGGGCAATCAGGGGCTGCCTAAAGCAGCAGTTTTTCCAGGGCTTTGTTCTAGTAATCAGCTTGCATGAATGTTACATAGGTTGAGTACATCCTTCCAGGATCCCGCCTCCTCTCTGACTGGCTGACCCTTGATACTGTTAGCCTATGAAAATAGGAGGTGAGATTTGGTAGTACAAAGTATTTTACATGTTCCTTCCTAACCGTTGCTAAAGCCTTTTGCCTCTTGTTCTTCAATCAGCTATCTATGCTCTGCAGCCCTCAGTCTTCACTCTCAAAGCGGCCCTTCAGGTTCTGACTCACCTGCTATCAGAGCACAGAGCATTCTATGAGATCCATTACCACTTCCATCAGCCTGTGCTGGGGCCGTATTTCCCTGCATCCTTCACCAGCTGCAGCCAAGAGAAACCTCTGTAAGAAACTAACATACCAGCCCTGTTATTGCATGCCATTAAATCTGAAAGACAAAAGCAGTGAGTGCAAGTGCCCCTTGCCTCCTCTGTCAAGTTGTCTTAGAGGTTCGAGTCTCTACCTGGCGTCATCTGCTTTCAGGTTTTGTCAACGCTCCTAATTTCTCTATAATTTCCCCTTGGTACCCTGATCAGCTTCCTCTCAGACCCCTTCATCAACCTGCTATCCCATTTCAGAACCTCGCTCGTCATGGCTGTTCTTACTGGTACTGGTAGCTAGGTTAGGCCTAGCACCTTGTGGCCACTGGCCAAAATTGTCGGTACAAGGCCCGCAGATGAAAGCTGCCTGGTACAACTTTGAACCATAATGTGTCAAAAATCACTGCCTGCACATCAGGAGAGGTACGTTATCTGGGTGGAGAATGGGCTGGAGTGATTGTTTCTTTATATGTGTGTGTCACAGTGAGGTGTACACATGCAATTGTGAACAGGCATTTTGAACTGTTAGGTGATGGTAGCTGGCTGGTAGAGGAGAGCACAAAATGCTTTTCTTTTAACATTTTCAATAATATATATTAAAGCAAAAGCAAATAGTGTTTTTACCAAATGATGAAGTTTCCTGTGCCTAGTGTTTGTGGTGAGGGGTTTTAGACAGATGTGTTACCTGCTTATCAACAAATTGACTTGTATGCTTTTATTATTTTTAGCTATGGTCGGACACTTCAAGAAAAGCAAGAAAACATTTCCTTTATAAATATGTGATGCTAGAGAGTATTAAGCCCACATAGAAAAAAGATGGAAGATAAACCACTGGGTGCTGACTGAGGGTCTGCTAAAGACTATCTGTCAGTGATGATAGACAATAAGATTTTCTAAAAAGTAAATATACCTTTGTATACCTCACACAACAAAGTCCATTGCTTTGTTAAACTTATATAGTGCTTTAAACCCTTGACCACCAGGCCTAATTTGTAACAGGTTCCTGCATATCATTTTCGTGGAATCCTCAAGTCCTGCACCGGAGATGAAATATGCAGCATATGAAAAACAGTTTGTGCCTTGTTATGAAATATTTTCACTACTGCACAGGAATCTAATGTGTGGATCAACACAATGATGAGCCTTTGTCGCCAGATTTAAAACATGTGATATGGAGGTCACAAAAACATTTGCAGGAGGGGCTCAACACACTGAGGTACCTAAGCAGCATGATAATTTAAATCAAACTGTGCCACAGTTTTCTCTTTCATGCTTCTTCGCATCCCTGTTAAGTTTCAGTGGCAGCAAATGTGTTGCCATTATCCACCCTTGGTTTCCCCAGTATCTACCTGGCTGGCTGATTTGTCTCTATTGCTTGGGTAAGCCTTCTCTTCAGTAGTAGAGCTTGTGGACATAGAGGTCACTTGTTCATTGACATTGGTACAGATTAACATAAGTTCCATGTGATACTTTTTGCCAAGAAAGGTCTAGGAGCAGCTACAGAGTCTCACTTCCTACCCACTCTCTCTCCGCCCCCTCATCAGTCAATGTTAGGATTATACAACTCAGTGCTCATGTTATCTTACTCAATGCTGAAAGGCTGAGACACCCTGATCGAACTTACACACGTGACCTGCAGAATGCACCCCAATTTCTGCAGCATGTACACTGACCTGCTAATCTCTTGGGCAGACTTATCTAGGCAACATTTGAGTAATTAGAGGTGGTTTACTTGTTTCGTGTATAACCTGGTTAAGTGAGATATTATCACAGCGTATCCACTAGCGAACACTTTAGTTCCTACATTCAGCAATGATAGAGGCCCTTAAGAGGCCAGGTTCATCAGATTCTTACTCTGTATGGGTACAATGATGATTGCCTCCCACATAATTTCTGATAAAGTTGACTTTTGATAAGTCTCCTAATAAACTTCCAGTGGCCTATATGCAAATATGTCTGCATATGACTTATTAAATTCCGACTGCAATCCGTCTCCCCCAGTGCATTTTTGCCAATTAGGCTGTCTATGTAGGCCAGTATTTCCTCACCAGGTCTGTACTGTTCATTGGGGATGGTCTCCGTTATCTTTAGTCCGTACAGGGGGTTATTGGTCTGCCAAGTCTTCTCCCAAATAGGAAATAGAAGTGTCAGGTGCTCAGCTAGCATTTGGTTTATGCTCGCCTGGGTCACTCCAGTAGCATCGTAAGGCTTAGTCAGACATATGATCAGCAGAGGTGGAGCCTCCCATTTTAGAGGGCATATCAGCAAGCAACCCGACTTATCGCCCTCTCTATGAAACCTTTTGCGGTATTCCATTAGTGTGGGTTTATCCAGGCATTCCCATGTTTTCACGATTTCTATGTAACCTCCAGGAGGACTCTCACATTCAACTGTGTCTTTTCTCCCTTGTGTCTGCAATTATGCCTGTTGCAACTTCTCGGAGGTCAGGGTCTGCTCCGGATGTCTGCGTATATCATATGTCTTTGACATAACTCCCCTTTCACTACTGCCTTCAGAGCCTCCCATTGAGTTGCCCATGTGCTCACAGATCACCAATTGCATTCTATATATGGCTCCTTTGATCATCGCTCGGAACAAGATCCGTTCGAGCCTCCAGGTTCAACCTTCAGGCCTGGTGCTACTCCCTGCAGCCCCTGTCCCCGTAGCTGATGAGTAGGGGCGAGTGATCACACATCTGTTTAGGTATTGCGCTGTTTGTATTCTAGTGCAGACACCGGTATTCTGTCTAGTTTGCAGTGACTATCTTGTGAGGATGAGTGACAGGAGTATTGTTTGAGCATTGGCTGCATACATCATTAGAGATCTATGCATCAGAGGAGTCTCATGACATCTGCCAGCATGGCTTTCACACCCGGCTTTGTCAGGTAGTGGGATGGGAGGTGGAGGCACTGCCTGTCCATGTCAATATATGGAATCAGGATCTCTAGAAGATTCAAGTAGAAGGTTTTGTCATGGCCTTAAAGAAAATTTTAGATTTACAACCGAACTAGCACATGAAATATTGTTGACGTTATTTACAAACTTGGTAATGATCTGGAAAACTTATGAAGAGAAAGGAACATCTGTAACCTAACTAAAAAGGAAAAATCATGATGTATAATTTCAAGAGTTATGCTTCTATGTAAATCACACAATGGTCAAAGTTAATGTAATGGATTTTGTTACACATAATGCTGACGTGCCATCTCAACTAGATATGTAAATGTAAATGTTGTAGACTTGTAAAGCGCACAGCTGCCCCAGCAACGGGGCGTCCCGGCGCTGTAGACCACTGATGAACAGGTTATATTTAGGTTGAGAAGAATATACTTAAAATGCCCAGGACAAACTTCATTCTAGAATGGAAAAATTGTACAACTGAGGAATATTAGAATATGATGCATACTGTTTTCTAGAAGTACAAACACCTGCCACTACAGTTATCTATTTCCTACCCAAAGCTCACAAAGGGGTACAAATCATCCTTGTTGACCCATCATCTCAGACATTGGCTTACTGACCGAGAGAAAGAGTGTATTGATATTTGGTCTACATCCAGTGGTGATGGAACTCTGGTCTTTTACTGAAGAATATAAAGTTGTCCTTTATCAACTATTACATGGCTATGTACTGGATGTTAAGAGCATCCATACAATATTGTCCTTAATTACATCAAACTGATTCTTGAAATGACTGAATTTATGCTTGACAACAACCACTTTGGTACAAAGATTAGTTCCAGATAAGCATGTGGTACAGCCATGGGAGTCCGGTTAACTCCCTCTAATGCCAAACGTTTTATGGGTTGGTATGAGAGATAGGAGGAATGGAACAACACTTAGGAGACAGAATATCAAAAAGCAGCCCTACTGTGCACATTTTTATTTAGGATATCTTCTTACTACGGAACGGTAGTAAGGACTGTTGGACTATGACACTTCAAATTATGAATTCATACAATATGCAACTATAATTAGGATTTAGCTGCAAACAGATTCATTTGCATGACTTGGTGACGTATGTAATTAGTTGCAAAGTACAACATCGAGCCTTTAGAAAACATTTTATGGCAAAAAGCATTTTACACTAAAGCTCTGGTTGTTCAACAAAACACAAAAACATCACATATCGAGAATTGATAACGCTGAAAAGGAGTTGTTGTAATTGTACACTATTTCTATGAAGAGTCACAAGCAATTAATCATTTTAGGGATAAAGGACATCCTGAGGTTGACACAAAAATATTAATAAGGCCAAAAAATACACAGAAATGAACTTTTGGAAACAAGGACAAAGACAACGAGAATCAGGACATTACAATCTGGATTACTAATTACTTAAAACAAAAGTACCACATTTTAATAAGACCTACGCAAATACATAGCAAAATAGATTAATGACTATCCCTAGATTCCGTTTAGAAAATATCAAACTCTAAAAACCTTACTGAGTTCAAGTGATACCATCAAATAACAGGCAATCAACTAAAACCATGTGGTCGTCTACATTAAACAAAGGTTGCTACTGAGACACCTTTTATTTGTTTTAAATATGTAAATGATGGAACAAAAATGTTTACTGATTATGCACATACCAAGCTCTTTCATATTGAGGAATTGATCAACTTAAAACCATTTTTGTGAATATGATTCAGTGTATCTGTTTGAGCCAGTACATTGTCTTGACAAAAATATATTTTATTAGAGGAAGCAAGAAGTCAAGAACACTTCTGGGCAATCAGGAATTTAGATACAAATACACCTGCTAGCTATCAATTTCAATATAGAACATCTGGACTAGCAAAACAATTTGAAACACTTTGAAACACTTGGGTGTCTACTACTTCAAAGCCAACAGAAATGGAAAAAGTAGAGAAAAATATCGGAGAAAAAGAGACCTTGTGAAAAGAAAAGTTGAAAAGAGTTAACGCACTGAAGGCATAAAATTATAACCTTTCTCTGAACAGGATACTGTTAAGAATATCACACATAGAACATAAACATACAAATCACCTCCACTTCTCACTATCTGAAGGTGAAGTACAAGTTACTTACCTTCGGTAACGATATATCTGAGACGATTCTAGCCGCAGATTCCTTAACGTAGAATTATCCCCAGGCGTGAGACTGGACCCGGAAAACTTTCTTGCCCAGCATCTCTGCGCGCCAGGGGGCGGCACCTCGCGACTCCGCCCCCGACGTCCTCCGCGGGTGTGACGTCAGCGAGGTCACATAAGCCCCACTCCGGCGCGCTGACGTTAGTTTGCTTCGGAGAACTTTTCCATGTCACAACGCGGAGCCATCACACCAGAAGAGACAAGGGCCCCAGTAGGGGGCATGGCACAAGAACCAGAAAGAAAGGCCATGATATCCTAAGCCCAACCAAGGGAGAGCGCCCAACACCCCGCAGGGGCAGACAGCATCCAAAATGCCTCAAGGAACACAAGAGCTACCCCGAACCCAGGGAGAAGAGGTAGAGGCAGAGGCAGGGCCTACCGGAAGAAACATATGCACAGGGATAGAAAAGAGCCGAAAACACTGGACGCAAGCAGCGGACAAGGGCGGAACAGCGCCACCGCCAACAGCACAGGCGAAAGAAGAAAAGCACCGTAGCGTGAAGCCGCAGCGGAACCAAAGGCAGGGGCACAAGGAAACACAGCAAGAGCACAATGGCGGAGCAGAACAAGCAGTCCCGCATGGGCACGCGCCGCCAGAAACAGGCAGCACCATGGAACAGCGCACCCAGAAAATGGCAGACGCTAGCCAAAGGCAGAGACCAGGGAGGACCAGGACACACCCCAAGGAAGAGGCCGTGCCGGGCCAGAGACACACACACACAGACCCCCGAAGAAGTGGAGGAACTGGCTGAAAGAAGAGAGAGAGAGAGACGGATGGGCCCAAGCCGGCCATCAGAACACAGGCCAAGGAAAGCCAACCCTCTGGAGCATCAGACAGAGGACCACGCCAAACACAGGACCAAAGTGCGGAACCGCCACAACACGATGCCGCAGACAGCAGGCCAGACCCGCCGAACGACATGGAGACAAGGAGGAGGACAGACCGAGTGCAAGCCACACCAAGACAAGTGGCAAGAAAATCGCACCTGCGACCTACCGTGATGCCACGGAGAGCAGGAACCCGAAAGGGTGACCACACCTCCCCAGCACAGAACAGAGCTATGTAATAGTTACACAAGTACCCCACATAGGGTAGGTTACGTCCCAAGAACCATGGGAACACCTCTTAGGAAAAAACCTTCCGCAGCAGAGGACTTAACAGAAAGACCTGCAGAAAAAACCAGCAGACGTCTTATCAAGCAGCCAATAAGGAAGAGACAGAAGGCCCAATCTCACTGCCTAAAGGGCTTACCAACAGCCAAAACCACAAGACAACAAAGGGCCGGACCAGCAGCCAACAGCACCAAGGGCTCAACAAAAGGACCCTAAGGCACATCAACCATACAGATTACACAACCTGGACTACTCATAACAAGGCCCCAGGAAAACAACGGGAGACCACCTCCCAAAACACAGACCGACAGTCAGGTCACTGAGGGGGGAGGAGGAGGAGGAGGAGGAGGGCGAAGCCCCGCAAGAAACCTCTGAATGGCAGAATCTGCAGGGGCGTGGAACAACAGAGCGTGATCAAAGGGGAAGTCAACCAGCCGTTCCCTAACGTTTTCAGGGAAAACACTATCCGGGAGCCAGGCATGGTGATGAAGGGCCAACGGAGTAGCCATGGTATGACCAAGCACCTCCGAAACATCCAGAGCCGAGCGAAGAATGAACACCGCCAGCTTTCGGCCATCTAACACATGGTGCCGCAGATCCACGCAGGCACCCTACTGAGAAGACAGAAGGGACTCCACCAAGTCCCATAAGCATGAAGTGGCTCTAGCCAACACACAAAGAGTGTTAAGGGCCTGCAAAGCAGCGCTGGAAGAGGCGAAGATGTTGCGCCCCCAGGAATCCAACCAGTGGGCCTCCCGCGACGATATCGACAACAACGAGGGCAAGGAGGGAAAGGCAGTCCGTAAAAGAGGGCCCCTGGTAGAAGGATGGAGGCAAAGACAGACAAGATCATGCGGAGCAGGCCGGTGGCAGAACAGAAGAGGCTGGGGCACCGGGTACCCTGTGGCAGGACGCCCCCAGGCCCCCAAAAGAGAATTGTGGAGCGCAACCTCGAAGGGCAGAAGCAGCTCCCGTCCACCAGAGCCCTGATGGAGTACCTCCAGCAGATGATCAGTGGGAAAATGGGCAGCTGGATCGCCCGTAAGCAAGATTCCCGCAGCCGTGGAAACATCCCGAGCGAAGGAAGCACTCGCCTCTTAAGGGGCCCTACGGCGGGTAAAGCAGCTCCTCCGTGGGCGACAGCTGCAAGCTAAGGCGGCCGTACCCCAGCCCAACCAGAGGATGGAAAGGCCAAGCTCGAAAAGCAGGAGGGTGGGCCGATGAACGGGGAACCTGAGATGCCTCCAGCAATGACTGTGGGCGCGGGGAACGGCGAAGAGCCGTCCTTAGAAGACGCCGAGGAAAAAGCCACGACGCGGTGACCCGTTTCCGGAGAAGATGAAACAAACAGCTGCCGAACCTCTGGAGAAGAGGGGGCGTCGGAAGATGAATCAACGACCTGAAGTTGGCCCGGCGCCATAGAGTCCGCCACCGGCGTCAGGTCATAGTCGACCGGCGCCGAAGGGGATGCCGGAACGACCTCCGCCACAACACGCGGCGCGGGAGACCGGGGCTGGGTCGGAGCCGGGACGGCTAAGGAACGGCACCGAAAAGGCGTCGACTCTACCTCCGATGAGGCAGCCGCCTGCGTGGACGGATGAGGGGGGCCGGGGAGGCGCCCCGGTCCCAGCCGGCCCCTGCGGCGCCGCCGGGGCCAGCAGCCGCCTGAGTGGCGTCACCTTGGCCAAGGGCTCTGCCTGCCCAGAGGACCAAGGGGGACTCGAGGACACGCCCCAAGCCCCGGCAACCTCCTGCAACACCACAGGGACCACCGCGGGGGTTTGCGGCACGGCAGAGGCACCGTGGTCCGAAGGAGGGAACCCGAAGGGCCGCACCCCGACGGCACCACATCCTCCGAACCTGGATCCGAACCGGTCCGCGCCGGAGCCGCCGGAGTCCCCGCACGCGGCAAGGGATCCGCAGACATCTCAGGAAGAAAAGGAGAAGGAGGAAGAGCCAACGAGGCCTGCAAGGCCGTTGCATAGGCCTCCATCTGGGCTCTGGACGCCCCCACGCCGGGGAACGGTGGATAGGGTGGCGACGCGCGGGGCTGCACCACCTGTGGAAAACCCACGCCCCCAACAGGCCGGGGACCAGGCCTCGGGGACAAACTGCGACACTTACCAACAGGTGAGCGACGCCCTTGCGGCCTGGGAGAAGGACGGAGTCGGAAGTGGCGGTTCTTGAAGCCGTCAGCGGGGGACGGACGCGGCGACGACACCGACCTGGACATCTGGCCCGCGCAAGACGAGCACGTCTTGAAGCCCGAAGGCATTCACACACTGTACCCAGAAAAACGCAAAGCGGAAAAAGAAGGCCTGAAACAGGCCAGGACACGATCCGGGTCCGCGTTGCACGCGGAAAAGAAGAAAACTGACGTCAGCGCGCCAGGGTGCGGCTTATGTGAACTCACTGACGTCACGCCCGCGGAGGACGTTGGGGCGGAGTCGCGAGGTGCCGCCCCCCGGCGCGCAGAGATGCTGGACAAGAACGTTTTCCAGGTGCAGTCTCACGCCTGGGGATAACTACGTTTAGGAATCTGCGGCTAGTAGTCTCCATCAGATATTTCTAACATCATTACATCAGTATTTGGGGGCTCAACTAATAGTTAGTGAAATTATGCAATTTGCAATACATGCCTCTATGATATACAAATAGCTCTAACTTAAATACAAACTAATGGATGTCTACCCAAACTATGACCAATTCCTTTTTGTTTTAATTCTAGTTAAACTGTTTGGACTTGAATTTGGATAGTTATGTGCGTTTCATAGACGCATATAATTTTAAGTGTTAGATTAGATTTCCTATTGACTATTAATATACAGTAGTATATCACATGAGAATACTACATAGTGGACAGCCCTTGGTTCTGGGTAAAGACAAAGCTTCACCAAAAATCTGTTTGGTTACCTAACTGCAAAAATCCTAAACTGTATTAAGTGAAAACTGTAACATCACTTTTGTCAAACTGACCTCTTTTGGATACTATAGCCACGTGCTTTTATTTGTAGCATTAAAAAAAGTTTAATTCATCCCAATGCTAACATTTAACAAAACATTCAAGGTTTATTTGTTTTTTAATCAATTGCAATTTCATTAATTAAGTCACTGACATTAGATGCCAGGATGTTGTGAAATTTACAGACCATGTCAACAGAGGTTCGCTGAGCTACACAGACTGCACTTTAACTGACAGACTGCTGATTTTTTTTGCTGGCAAGCTCATTGTTCTACCAGGGCATGTACGTAAGCTGGTTTATATTTTTTATGCCCATTGCAGGCCTAGCATTGAAACTCTATTTACCTTTAATGTGGAGGCTGGGGAGATACCAACTAAGAAGAGTTGTTTTGCTCCTGGAGATATTTATCTGTCTGTCAAAAACGTTATTTCGGTCTTTTATGACCATAAAAGTATACAAAATAGACAGCATACAATTCATTAGAATAAGAGAATAAAAAGGTAAAATGACATCCAGCCCTGAAATTCAAAACTGTCACAAATCCAAATCCAGTAAGCCAATAAAGTGCATGTAGAAAATGTATACTGTGCAAAAGGCAAGAGCTAATAGATACCAACACTATATAGGAAGTTTCAATAAAATCAATACAAAAACAGTTCATTAATTTTAAACAGCGTTAGAAATCTTATACGTTAGTAGTTGAGTTAAGTTTGTATCTTCAAAATACCTTTGTTTTGGTCTATATGACCTTAAAAGTTTGTATACAATATAATCGGAAACGTGACAATGTAATTAAAAATCATAACAGTATGTGGTTAGGACACATCGAACAAAGATATAAGAATCAGGGTGCTACATCTACGAGTGCTTAAGAAGATTTCGCTGCACTGACCAGTGAGCACACCTGTAAGTTCGAAAAAGTGCAAGTGCAATGATAACAAAAATTAAAAAGCACAGGCATAAATACAATAGGAAAGAAATGAATTGCAATAACCATCCAATGCTGAAAAACAAATTCATAAAATTGATACAATTGATGATATGTCTGGAGAGGGTTATACATAAGATATCTCGATGTAGAAATAATCATTTCATGGTTAAAAAATTCTAAAATAATTAAAAGAATAAGAGAAATGTTTCCTCGCTCCTTATTATGCACAGTAGAATGATCTATACACTAGTAGCAGGGGTGGTTATTATTATCTTTTTTTCTTTTTCTAAGAAGGCCCAACACCTGCGCCATATTACGTTTAAGAACTGAGAAACAGCAAAGACAATGGGCTTGGAGGTATCGTACTTCAAAACTCTAAATGCCTCCAGACATCGCACGAACCCCATATTCCTTCACATCTGAATAAGCCAACACTGTCTTGCCAATTTATAGCCAGGGCAGAAAAATAAGACATGCAGCTCGGTCTCCTCCTGATGGTTACAAGCGGAGCACCCACCATGACCCGTTGCAAACCATTTGGAGGTGAAGGCCCGCAAAGAACAAGTTACTTACCTTCGGTAACGCTTTTTCTGGTGGATACAGTATCTGCCTGTGGATTCCTCACCTTGTGAATATCCCCTGCGCCAGCATTCCGACGTCATAATACATCGGCTCCGCTCGCGACTCCGTATGACGTCACCGGAGCCATAAGAGGCCCACGTCGACGTGATGACGTCAGTTCCACCCATTTTTTCCGTGCCTTCGAGGCGAACAGGTGGACCAACGACAGACTCAAAGTGTACACAGTATACAATATACCAACACATATACACAGTATACAAAGGAAAGGAATGCTAAATAAACAAGCATTTCCTACAAATGTACAAGAAAGTATAAAAACATATCAACAAGACCTTTTCCATGGTATACAAAGGTGGACAACGGGGAGGCGGGTGGGCCAGTGAGGAATCCACAGGCAGATACTGTATCCACCAGAAAAAGCGTTACCGAAGGTAAGTAACTTGTTCTTCTGATGGATACATCTGCCAGTGGATTCCTCACCTTGTGAATAGATTCCCACAGCAGTCCCCACTCCCGGAGGAGGGTGTCCACCTTCCTATACCAGAAAGTCTTGCAAGACAGAGCGCGCGAAGTGGCCCTCCCTCCTCATCTCAGAGTCCAAGCAATAATGCTTTGCGAAAGTATGGAGGGAGGCCCAAGTCGCGGCCTTACAAATATCTGCCACAGGAACACCCCGGGCCAAAGCAGACGACTTTGCTCTAGTCGAATGAGCTCTAATGCCCTCAGGAGGAGTCTTACCAGCCAGGGCGTAGCAGATCTTGATGGCAAGGATGATCCATCTCGATAGTGTGCGCTTGTGCACCGCTCTACCCTTCGAATGACCAACGTAGCCAATGAAGAGTTGATCATCAAGACGAAAGTCTTTAGTCCTGTCCAGATAAAAACTCACAGCCCTCTTTGGGTCCAGGCGATGGAGTCTTTCCTCCTCTTTGGAAGGATGAGGAGGTGGATAGAAAACAGGGAGAGTAATAGACTGCCCCAAATGAAACGGAGTAACAACTTTTGGCAGGAAGGCAGCCCTGGTCCTGAGAACCATCCGTTCAGCATGTAAGGTAAGAAAAGGAGGTTTGGAACTTAGAGCTTGAAGCTCACTCACCCTCCTTGCCGAGGTTATGGCTACAAGAAAGACAACAGCCTCAAAGGACAGCTATGTAGAGGCTCAAATGGAGAACCCATTAGAAAGGTTAAAACAAGATTAAGGTCCCACTGAGGCATTACAAAGGGAGTGGGAGGAAACATGTTCGTAAGGCCCTTGATAAACCTCAGAACAACCGGAGATTTAAATAGTGACGGTTGATCTGGAACGCATAGAAAAGCCGATAAGGCCGAAAGATAGCCCTTGACCGTGGCCACAGCACAGCCCTGCTGAGCCAAGGAAAGAGCAAACTGGAGCACATCAGAAAGATGAGCTTTCAAAGGGTCAATGGACCTCTCTTCACACCATTTTACAAATGTAGACCACCTATAGGAGTAAATGGACTTGGTGGAGTGTCGCCAGGCCGATAAAATAACATCCACCACATCAGGCGGGAGAGAGAATGAACTCAGGTTGCCCCGTTCAATCTCCAGGCATGAAGGTGTAAGCTCTGGAGGTGGGGGTGTAGAACCTGCCCCTCCGACTGCGAGAGGAGGTCTACCCTCAGAGGGAGACGGAGCGGAGGGCACGAGGAGAGGTGGAGAAGATCTGTATACCACACCCTTCTTGGCCAGTCCGGGGCGACCAATATGACTTGGGCCCGGTCTTGGCGAATCTTCCTCAGAACCCGGGGAATCAAGGGTATGGGAGGAAACGCGCAAAGGAGTCGTGAGCTCCAACTCAACTGAAACGCGTCCCCCAACGCCCCCTGCATCGGAAACTGGAGACTGCAAAACGACGGGCAGTGCACATTCTCTCGGGTGGCAAACAGGTCCACCCGAGGTGTCCCCCACGTCCGAAAGACGTGACGAACCACCTCCGGATGGAGCCTCCACTCGTGGTCGGCGGAGAACTGCCGACTGAGACTGTCCGCACGTACGTTCAACACACCGGCCAGATGATTTGCCATCAGACAAATCTGATGGTCCTGAGCCCAGGACCATAGACGCAGGGCCTCTCTGCACAGACAAAGAGACCCCACTCCTCCCTGCTTGTTGACATACCACATCGCGGTAGTGTTGTCCGTCAGGACTTGAATTGACCGACCGCAATTCCAGAAGGTTGATGTGAAGCAACCTTTCCTCTGGAGACCAAAGACCTTTGATCTCCAGATCCCCCAGATGAGCACCCCACCCTAGGGTGGAGGCATCCGTTATCACTGTGGCCACCGATGGAGGCAGATGGAAGGGCTTTCCTTGCGACAGATTGTCCTCCACGCTCCACCAAGATAGATCCGCTGCAGCTTCTCTGGAGATCCTGATCGACTCCCTGAGATCCCCGTTGTGCTGATACCACTGCTTGCGGAGGCACCACTGGAGCGCCCTCATGTGCCAGCGTGCATGGTTGACCAACAGAATGCAGGAAGTGAACTGACCGAGCAGGCGAAGGACCTTCAGAACTGGAACAACCGCTCCATTGTGGAATAAAGGGACCATCTCCTGAATGTCGAGAATCCTTTGAGGAGGAGGGAATGCTCGACACACAGTAGTGTCCAGCACCGCCCCTATGAACAGGTTGCGTTGAGAGGGCACCAGGTGAGATTTGGGCACATTGATCGAAAAACCCAAGTCGAATAACAGCTGAGATGTTACCTGCAGATGACGCTGCACCATCTCTGGGGACTCTGCCTTCAGAAGCCAGTCGTCCAGGTAGGGAAAAACCGGAATCCCTGACCTCCTGAGATGAGCAGCTACCACTGCCATCACCTTTGTGAAGACTCGAGGTGCGGTAGTAAGACCAAACGGGAGGACCGCAAACTGGTAATGTTGCGACCCAACCGTAAAACGGAGATACTTCCTGTGCGACTTCAGGATTGGGACGTGGAAGCACGCGTCCTGCAAGTCTAGCGACACCATCCAGTCTCCTTGCTGCAACGCTTGAAGAACCTGCGCAAGGGTCAGCATCTTGAATTTCTCCTGTTTCAGGTAAAAGTTCAAGATTCTGAGGTCCAATATGGGACGCAATCTGCAGTCCTTCTTGGGAATCAGAAAATACCGGGAGTAGCATCCCTGACCCCTTTCCTGCTCCGGAACCACCTCTATTGCACCCTTTTGAAGCAAGGCTAGAACCTCTTTCTGAAGGAGAAGCAGATGGTCCTCTGAGCAGTAACCTTGGCAAGGAGGGTAAGGGGGAGGAAACTCCCGAAAGGGAAGGGCGTACCCAGTCTCTACGAGGTTCAAAACCCAAAGGTCTGTCGTAACAGATTTCCAACCCCGTAGAAAGTAGGACACCCGACCCCCCACAGGTCTTACATGATCCGGGATGGGGGATCTAGGGCTGCTTCCCCGATGCCTCATTGGGAGCAGAGGAGGAGGAGGAAGAAGAGGGGTTGCGTCCAGAACCTCTCCGACCCCTTTGCCTCCCTCTATAGGATTTATAGAGGGGATTCTGCTGTTGCTGCTGATGCTGTTGTTGCTGAGGCTGTCGGTAGGAGCGAAAAGACGATCTTCCAAAGCCCCTAAGTTTTCTAAAACTAGAAACCTTTGCAGGAGCCTGCAGACCCAGAGACTTTGCTGTTAATCTGCTGTCCTTGAATCTTTGCAGTGCAGAGTCAGCCTTCTCACCAAACAACTTCTGCCCATCAAATGGCAAATCCACTAATGTGGCTTGAACGTCCAAGGAGAATCCCGACGAATGGAGCCATGCCTGCCTTCTTGCAGCTATGGAGGAGCCCATAATCCTCGCCACCGAATCCGCCATATCCAATCCTGACTGGATGACCTGTCTGGCAGCGGCCTGAGTGTCCGTAACCACCTCCAAGAAGGATGCCTTATCGCCCTCAGGCAGCTTAGGGGCCAAAGTCTTCATTGAGTCTATCAATGCATGTATGTAACGCCCCAGCAAGCACGTGGCATTAGATGACTTTAATGCCATACTCCCTGAAGAGAAGGACTTTTTAGCAGCCCGGTCCACCTTCTTAGACTCCCTATCTGCGGGAGACTGAGGGAAAGCACCCGAAGCATGCTTTGAGCAGGATGTCTGCACAACTAGGCTCTCTGGAGACGGGTGTATTGATAGAAAGTCCAGATCCCCAGGCGCCACCCTATACCTTCTTACCACCTGTCTGGAAACCGCCGGAGAAGAAAGAGGTTTCCACCATATATCCAAAACAGGCTCCAAGATGGCCTCATTAAAGGGCAGTAAAGGCTCTGAAGTGGTCGTAGGAGAGTGCAGAACCTCCGTCAACAACTTCGATTTATACTCTGCCGTGGGCAACTGTAAATCTAACAGCTCTGCAGCCTTTTTGATCACAGTATGGTATGGAGCCAATTCCTGAGGCGGAGAGGATCTTGCCGATGTGTGCTCCCATTCTGGGGTAGTGTCCAGGCCACTAGCCTCTTGTATGCCCTCAAAATCATCAGAGGATGTGTCCACCTCACCTTCCTCTACCTCTTCTCTGTACCTTCCTTCTTCCAATACTCTCTGGGCCTCCCTTCTCGATCGAATCCGAGGAGCCGGTGTCGTCGACGTCGTACGCGGCGTCGGTGGAGCCAGAGGTGTTGGAGTCGGCGGCGCCATAGATGGAGTCGGCGGCGCCGGACACGGCGCCGATGGAGTCGGCAGCGGCGTCGAGGAAGGCTCTGAAGTCTGACGGTCCATCCAAAGTCGCCGGAAACTGCCACGAAGGCGCCATCGGCAGAAAGGGCATGAAGGGGGCCTGAGCATAATGCTGCGGCACCCCCAACGTATAAGCTATAGGGCCCACGGGACCAGTTGGTGCTCCGGATGGGAAGGCCGCCCTATTGAAAATACCATACATGGCATTCAAGAACTGAGATGAATCAGTACCTGGAGCAGGAAACTGAGGATAAGGCACTGACCTTGTATCCCTCTGCGGAGTACTTGGCTGCGGCGCCGTAGTGTCCTCCACTGGAGCCATAGATTCTTCCAGCGCCGGAGTCGGTTCCTCCTCTCGTTCCTGATCCGAAACAGGCACCTGATCCGGAGACGACGCCGGAGACGGCGCCTGGGACTGCGCCGGTGAATGCGCCGGAGCCCGCTTCGGCAACGGAGAATCTCTCGGAGTCTTAGAGGGAGAAGGAGAAGGTGAAATGTCCTTACTCCGACGACGCCGAGGTGAAGTCGACCTCGACTTCCTGCTCTTCGAGGACCGGCGGCGTGAAGAGTGTTTCCTCTTCTTATGATGTCTTCTTGACTTCGACGACTTCGAAGACGACGACTCCAGCCTCGACTTCTCTTTCTTTCTCCCTCTCTTCTCCTTACCGATCTTCGCCATAAACAATTTGGCCTTCCTTTGCTTTAAAGCTTTAGGGTTCATTCTCCTACAGCATTCACAGTCTTCGACATCGTGGTCCGAAGAGAGACACCACAAACAGTCTTCATGTGGATCCGTCATGGACATATGTCCGCCACATTCCCTACAGGGCTTAAAGCCCGACTTCTCGTCGAAGACATCACCGGATTTTGTAACAGAAACACCTTAACACTACAAAGTAGCAGGAGTACTGGAAAAAACCGTTGCGCGTCGACGGCGCGGAAAAAAGGGAACTGACGTCATCAAACCGACGTGGACCTCTTATGGCTCCGGTGACGTCATACGGAGTCGCGAGCGGAGCCGATGTATTATGACGTCGCCCACGTCGACGTGGAGTGCTGGGGAAGAAAAATTTTGTGGAATGCTGGCGCAGGGGATATTCACAAGGTGAGGAATCCACTGGCAGATGTATCCATCAGAAGGGAGGGTACTAAATCTAAACTGAAGGTATAATTTTCTTGCTGGGAACGGTAAAATGTCATCCAAAAAGGGTTCTAATTCATACTTGTCTTTCACAGCGAGAAATTCAACAGTCAGAACACCTAGGTTCGGATTCCCATGTAAGACTTCCAGTTTGTGAGTTCGATAGATTCTCGCCAGTTCAGTTCGTGAAACTGTAGAGCAAGTTTCTTCAGGGTTGCTCCAGAGGGTTGGTTTGCCTATCCTTATGCACTCTTTCCTTATATGTGCAAACCAGGCGATTTTTGTTTTCTGCCCCGGGAACGCCTAGTAGCTCTTTGGTTTCTACCTGATAATCTACCAGTTCCGGGGTCACCCACATCCTGCGCCAGAAAGCTAGACGTCTAAAAGTAACCTCATTTTCAATCGGCCTTATACCTAAATCTAGCCGCAGGGGGGTTAGCGGTGTGCTAGGAGGGAGACCCAGAATTTGTCTTAAGAAACTGTTCTCAGCTTTACTCAGAAGACTACATGGACAACGTCCCCAAAGTTCAGCCCCATACAACGTGGCTCCCCTTGCTTGTGCCCTATATATTTTAATAATAGGCCCAGTTGGTTTAAAGGTGGATTCCCTCAGTAATTTAGCGATCCCTCCGGCAGTCTGCGCCAATTTAAGCTTAGCTTTGGCCATTTGTGGCCCCCAGTCCATGTTTTCAGTAAGGGTGACACCCAAATAGTCGAATACAGGTACCCTTTCCAGTGCTATACCATCTAAATGGGGGTTTGGACGTGTTTTCTTGGGTGGATTAACAACCATAAACTTGTTTTTTGTAGTATTAATCTCCAGCCCCCTGTTAGTGCAAAAAACTGCGAAACTGTCCAATATCCTCTGGATACCCATTGGCGACTTAGACATCAATAGGGTGTCGTCAGCGAACATCAATGCTGGAACCTTTGAGTTTGCTAGCTTGGGGGCATCGTTGTCCTTAACCTCAGTTAATTGGGCGATGAGTGCGTTGACAAAGAGGCAAAACAGAGTCGGTGCAAGCACACAGCCCTGCCTCACCCCTCTGTCAACCGGGAGACTTGAGGTTAGTTCTCCCCCTCTACCACATCTTACTCGGGCATAATTAGCTTCATGTAGCTTAATAAGCATACTTGGAAGGTAAAAGGGAATCCCCATAACTCTTAGTGCCCCCCCATAGTTTATCTCTGGGCACCAGATCAAAAGCCGATTTCAGGTCCACGAAAATTAAATAGAGGCTGCCACCCTCCATTTTCACCGTTTTCCAAAGTATAAGTTGGAGTCTATATATTTGGTCAACGGTGGAGGTGTTCTTCCTGAATCCAGCTTGATAGGGGCTTATAATGTCATTATCTTGCATCCATCCCTGGATTCGGTCTAGAAGAATCCGTGCAAACAATTTTTGGGTGACATCGATCAAACTGATCGGTCTATAGTTTGCAGGGAGTCGTGGAGAGCCCTTTTTAAAGACTGGGACAATTTCTGCCCCAGCCCAGGTATCAGGGATCGACATGCCGTTCATTATAGCATTAAATAGTACCCACAGGTAGGGGCCCCAGATTGTTGGCTCTTCTCGAAACAAATCCCCTGGTAGCCTGTCTAATCCAGGTGCTTTGCCCGCAGGGAGTTTCTTGATTGCTTTATAAACCTCCAGAAGGGTAATCCCAACAGGCACCCCATCAGAATGCCTAGGTGAGGAAATACTCACCTCAGCTACCCAGCCGCTGTCTATACTCAAGTCCCCTTGAGTGGCCATGTGGCTGCCAGTGTGGGTACCGGGATCGAATTCCGTTCTATATAGTGCCTGGAAGTGGTCTGCCCACTTTTCTGCTGGAATATTCGGCTCTAAGGCTAAATTGCCTTCCTGTGTACCTGTTCTGGCTATGGTCCAGAATTCTTTCATGTCCCGGTTCAATAGGGCCGTTTTTATATCCTCCCATTTATTCTCTTCCCAGGAGTGCTTTGCTTGGCAGACAGCCTCTTTATATAAAGCCCTCGTAGTTTTCGTTAGGAGCTTAATTTTTTGCCTTGATAGCCACTATCAATGCCCGTTTTGCCTTTCGGCATTTATCATTAAACCATGACTGGGTTACAGCTTTTGGGTTTTTTGGGCGCACTATCGGGTAGAAAATATCAGCTAGTTTAGTTGACAGGCTCTTATGGAGTTCTCTGACTTGATTGATGGGGACTAGATTATCCCCATTAGCAGAAATACTGCTAAGTTTTTGCAAAACTGGTATAACTACTTCATAAAGAGCGCTCAGCTTCTCAGGTGTTTGCTTTATTGCCCCCCACTTAACTCTTCTTCTGTTATTAGTAAGTAATAACCTATTCTCAAGAAGTGGACTATCAATCCTGAATCCGGCACCTTTAAAAACAACACCAATGCGTTATGGTCGCTGTCGTGTCGTGGTAAGACAGCAAAGTCGAGGACCCTATGCCATGATCTAGTCTCCACCAAGATATAATCCAAAAGAGAGGCTTGGCCAATTCTATTAAATGTTAATTTCCCTGGCCTATCAGAGATTGTGCGGCCATTACAGGCTCTCAGCGAGTGGTTTAGCAGAATTGCATTTATTTGGAGTACCAGGGGGGACCAAGACTTGATCGGCTGGATTTGCGGGTCAGGAATAGTCCATTGGGAATCCTCCTCACTAAAAATTTAATCATTAATACCAGGAAAGGGCTCAAATTGGCAATTAAAATCACCCCCAACGATCAACCTCGTATTCAGCGGGACAGTGGGAATAAAGGAGTTTAGTACATCAAGGGTTGGTGATTCCTTACTCACACTTACAGGTCGGGAATAAACATTAATAAGGGCAAGCTTCATCTTAGTGGGAAAGCTGAGCATTACACATTGGATATCACTAGAGGAAGTGTGCAGGGGGCTAGCTGTACAGCCCACATGTGAGCCGACCCAGATAGATAAACCCCCCGACGGCCTGCCCCTCTCTCTTGTGACAGCTGGTATATTAAATGTTGCAAATCCGACCCTTGTACAGTCATCCCTTGCCCATGTTTCCTGGTACATACAAATGTCGTACTGGTCCACGAAGAGTCCCCAATCAGGGCAGGAAAGTTAACCCTTGATGCCAGCCACGTTCCAGGAGAGGATCTTCAGCTTACTAGCTGTATGCAGGATTTCCCCCATGATCTGGCTCCACTCGTCCATTCAGATGCCTCATAGTGCTCCTTGGATGACCCAGTTCGACTGTCCCCACTAGTCAGTCCACATCTTCTAATGTCCCAAGTCGGTTATGTACAGGCAAATTAAACAAGCATTTGCAATGCAATAGGTCTCGCATTACTGAAAGTTTGAGCTATTGGCGTTGCTAATAGTAATGCAACGCCAATAGCCCAAACTTCCAATATACGACACAAAGACGCTTCAGCATGTGGTGGGAGGCGGGAGGGGTCTGATTGCGCCGCCAACCGCAATCTTCCAATTTCAGCGGCCTTGCTTATAGCTATAAATTCAGAACTACAAGATTCCTCAACAATGCAGCCACATTCTGTCGTGCTGTCTCGTTCATCACGTGCAACCTTACTTCTAAAAGAGCTGTGCAGTAGCCATTAAGCGACAGGGGGGCTACACGAAAACAATAAAAAGCAGGAATAAAACAGACACCTGAGCAGAAATATTTGACAAACTAATTATAAAGCAAAGTCACGGTGCACTTAGAGACCCTTAAAATCTGGATTGAGATAATTGTCTAATAAACAATAAAAGGGGAAACACAGCTGACGGGGCTTAACTGTTGAGAAAACTTCCCGATCAAAGCAAGAAAGGAATTCGTGACGGTCTTACTTACATATTTCCGAACTTCAAGCGAGTTTCCAGGTAGGATAATTGCTGTCGAGCCGTAGCATTGGTTGTGCAGAATTCACGAGCTTTGCCTGGCACCCCCTTTGTCGTTGGCGTGTACCATAGCACGAGGGAGGATGTTAAGCTTCAGTGTGAACACTGGCCCGGGGCAGGTGGAGGCACAGACGGGGCTGTGGAGATCAGGACGCCCGGGAATGTGAGACGCGGCGGGGGTCTAGAACTACAGGGAAAATGCCCGGCACTTTCTGACGGAAGGGATAGTCCGAGGGCAGAGGTCGGGAGGTGACTGACTTCCTCCCAGCCTTCAGAGAGATGAGTCGTAGGAGCACGACTGCGTCTATAAGGCAGTCGAGTAGTGATATCGGAACCCACCTACCCTCCCCACAATAATAATAACAAGCGAAAAACAAGCTGTCTCCGTGGAGCAAGTCAGCAACGAGGTGTGTGCGCACGCGTTAGGCGTGTGTGCGCGCGCGTGTGTCTGTGCGTCTGCGCATCCACAGACCCCGATCGCTGCGCGTGCCCTGGTCTGTCTCCCTTGGGAGCAAACACGGCGACAATAAGTCTCGTTGGCGGCAGCGCTTCGCGCTGCAACGCCAGCGAGACCTAAAAAAGGAGATCTAATAGTAGGGTGCCTGTGATTAGCGTTCTGATGGTCAATCGGCTGCCTATCTTGCCCTGAGGTTGCCTCTGCCCTACGAGTATTATAACAGTGAGAGTAGAAATGGTTAAGCGAGAGAGCTCTCACCTCTGTGTGGGGCTCTGTGGGGCTGGAATTATGAGTTATAAGCCTGCGTACAGTTTGGGGATTTTTAAAGTTGATAATTGTGAGAAGTTGGCCTGATGTATGATGTCACTAGTTCTAGTGTACACCTTATATCAGTCCAAACAACCCTTATGGTGATTGGTTGTAAAGTTAACCTTATAGACCAGCTATCCTAGTGGTAGCATGGACAAGAGCAGTCTAAGGCTAAACTCTGAATGGCATGTGAAGCCAGCTATGATACCATATATAATCCCTTGAATACCAAATGAAAGGACACCACAACAGATATATATATAAAATAAAGTGTATTTATTCTAGTCAAACCCTCAGCACTCTTTATGAGATTCGAGGTAATTACAACACAGTCTTATTTAAGCATACATTAAGTCACACAGGTAAGTAATACAGTTAGGCCCTAGGGGCCACGCAAACCATATACTAAAGAAGTGGTATAGGGACCACTGTCACGGAAATAGGATAGGCATAGGCCTAGGGAATCGCTGGGGCTACACTACACTACCAACAGTTAGGAAGTGGGAGGCCCATGGGATTTAGGTGCAGAGTGGAAACACTCACGCGTAATGCGTATAATCGATAGAAATAGTACAGTTCTGAAATAAGCAGTTTTAGGACACTCTGCATAGGTGTGAACTTGCGTCGGGTTTCGTCGTGGACTTCTATGGATGCCTGAAGGAAAGTTGCTGACAGGCAGTCAGTGCAGAGTGTCCGGTGGATCCCAAGGCCGGGATCAAGAAGGAAGGGTACCTGCAAGCAGAAGGGACAGAGTCAAGGTCACTAGCCAGTGACCACGTGGAACCAGGAAGGAACCAGTCAATGTCGTGAAGATTGCAGGTGAAGGGTGAAGCTTGTCGCAGCAGCCACGAGTACCAGGAGACGTCGAGGACGACCAGGACCAGGAGGCGAGCTGTCCCACGAAGGCTCTTGCTGTCGGCGGCGTCGAAGTTGAACTAGGACTCACCAAGCCTTGGCAAGCGGAACCCACGAAGAATGGAGGACTTGCTTCTGGTGCAGACCAGGAAGGTCTGGGGTGCTTCTCTTTTGCAGAGGAGCGGGAGCCAGTCTGGAGGAGCCAAACCAGCAGTGAAGATTTGAAGGTGTTTCGTCACAAAGGCCGCTAGCCAACGGGCAGGCAACCGGACAGACGCGGCAAGCAGGAAAATGCAGAAGGGTCCCACGCAGGACTCGTGGAGTGTGGGGGGCTGATCTTCGGTGCAGATGGTGCTTGGGGTTGGGGCTTCTCAATCCCCGGTGCACAACTTCGAGGGTACCTCAGAAGCTGCGCTGGAAGATACTCGCCACTTTTCCTATGTAGCCGGTCCCACGTCTCTCGTCGCCTCCACGGATCTCAGCTCGGCTGTGGATGTGGATCAGGGTCGGAGAAGTCTGGAAGTCAAGGCTCTGGCGGGCTCTGTAGTCGGTCCCTCGTAGACTTCAGCAAAGGGTAGTCTCTTGATGGTGCCTGTTTGCACAGGGTAGCCACAAGGGAGATTCTTCAGTCTTCTTCTTTCGTCGAATGTCGAAGGTCCAGAGTTTCTGTTCAAGTTGCAGGTTCAGGATAATCTAATCTCCTGGGGCCCAGCTACCACTCTTATACTAATCTGGGGGGCTGGGTTGCCTGCTAGGTCACGCCTTATGGGTGGGACCTGGGAGGGGGGTGGTTACACCGCCTTCCCTTTGTCCAGTTTCGCGCCAGGACTGGGGCTGGAGTGCCCCAGCACCGGTTTGAACTGGACTATACATGGGACACCTTGTGTGCCCCAGGCAGTGTATCGTTTCATTCATCCCTCCCTGCCCCAATACACTAAGGCCTGTCTGGGGTGGTGCTCGCACCTCCCAAGGCAGGAAACCTATTGTCCAAGCCTCCCTTGCCGGGATCACTCCCAGCAGCAGGAGGTCAGACTTGTGTCGTGGCAGCAGCATCCATTTTGTGATGCTGGGGCTCTGGTTAACTTTAACCGGGTAAGTAGGTTTCAACATGTCTTCTCCCACTAGAAGGGAGGGATAATATTCTCATCCCCAGAAATGGGATGGGGATATTATTCCAAAGTGTTAGACACCTTACACGACATGTTTTGATACAGCCAAACCATAGTTACCATAACCGTTGAAGATTATAAGGCACTTTAAGAGTATATGGTAGGCTATATCATAGAACAGCTGTAAGGACATGGTTCCGAAAGCTGCAGACAGGCTCAGCTCATGCTAGAGCACCATCTCACATGTTACCAAGCACTCTGCCTCCAGGATTGTTAAGGCCTGCCATAGGAGTGGCTGATAGGTACACATGTGTCTATATATAAGATAGGTATAGGAATACTACACCTAAGCAAGGGGTGATTACACGACCTTGCCCCAGCTGAGTGATCAGCCAATTGTGTCATAATGGAAGGCCAGGCCAGGGGTGGCATAATACATGCTGCAGCCCCTGGTAGGCCTAGGGTACACCTATGCCCTGGGTACCTAAGGTACACTGTACAGGGGCCAATAAGGTGATCCTATCCAAATGGGTTATGTACCTAAAGTACATAGTATTAATTTAGAGAGAGAACAGCAGGGCTGTGGGTCTGATTAGCAGGCCCACAGCCACATCTAAGTCGAAAACCAGTAAAGCAAAAGCAAAAAGTGGGGGTGAACATAGAAAGCAGACCCTACTCTCCTACAATAATCACACAATCCCCTTGGATTGTTTTTTTACTAGGTCCCACCCAATCAACTCTCCGCACCATTAAGATTTCCTCAGCCCTTTCATAGGGGAACTGTCTGTGCTTTACTAACCAGAACAAACTCTTGTTCCTCAGTTCTAGGTGTGACTCCCTCTGAGTTTTATTAAGTAGTGGGACCCCTGTCAAGATAATTACATAGGGTGCTGATGCTGGTGGAAGGTTTATGGTTGGGTGGGTAGCTGCTCCTAGCATACCTGCTGGACCCTCTACCCTCCTCGACTCTTCTTTGCTTGTACATGGCCCTGTTATACTAGTGGTGGTTTGGTGAGTTCTCTGCGTGGTATCGGTTATGACATTATTCTCAACCGTACCGCGAGATATCCTCATCGTTGTATTCACTATCCGTTTTTGCACTCGCTGTGCATCAGGGTGCTGAATAGTACAACTGGTGTCTTGGGTGGTGGTCGGCTGTATAGTGGGGTCATGAGTCCTAGATGTCACCTGATTGTCTAGGGAAGCCCGAGTATTAGAATCTATCAGGCAATTGGAACCTCCCCCCCTCACGGGTTGTGTACTTTTAGTGCTGTCTTGCATATGCCTTGAATCCCCCAATGGTGTCAAATTATTTAGTTGGGCAACTAGAGGGGCAACTTCTTCCTTTAGAGTAACTCTAAATTGGGTCAGCAGGTCTGCCAATAGCGTCTTGGCCCAGGGTAGGTATTTTGGATCTGTACCAGTGGTAACAGTACATTCTAACATTGGGTTTAGCATGGGTGTACATTCTATGCTTGCCTCATTCCCTACTTTTGCCTTCTTACTATTAGGTACCCTCCCGACTGTTTGCTTACGTTTCCCATTTTTGCGAGTGCCAACGCCCTCATCCCCCTTTCTAGTTACAACTGTCGAAACATTTGCCTGTTGTGAGGGGGCGGGGAAGCATTACCAGTAGATGAAGATATGGCGGGTGTGGTATTGGGAATAGGCAAATCTACTGTTGGAACGGATAATTCAGGGGAAATTGACAGCCGCCTTTCAGTGCGTTCGATTTCGGTTGTAACAGCACCTATGGCCCTTTGTAGCATTTTATCAATTGAGGTTGGAAGGGGCGGTGAAGAGGAATTAGCTTGGGCTCGGGTCTTTTTATTAACACAAGTGCATTTCCCCATGATGTAATTTTAAGAGACAATCCACACTATAACCTCCCTTTGAACAAATCCAATCTACCGGGCAATAGTCAAACAGACAAACCTTTAAGCAATATATTATTGTCCACATAAGTAAAGTCAATCGACCAAGAGCTGGCAGCATATACAGTTTATAATGATTGGGGGGGGACGCAAGGGGGACCAGTCTACTTGCCAAGGCGGGGTGATTCTCACAGAGATCCTTCCATTAGATATCAGGTACCACTCTGCCACATTCACTGGAAAAGATCTTCGAAGTCCACTGCTAGATGGTTGGGATCCAGTGGGGTAGCCTTGCCCTGTCTCTTCCTGTCAATGACGGGCAAGGACGGGCCCGCCCTTGGCCCAGGCTTCGCCCGGGCGCGGCCCGCGCGCGTCCCGCGCTGCGATGAAAACAGCAGCGCTTTTGAGCGCGAGTTAGGCTCCTCCCCCACACCTGAGGCCGTCGGGCTGGACTGCAAGGCACCCTGGGACTTAGAGTACCACCAGGGTCTGACGCGGCTTGTGCGCAACGGATCAGGCGGCTTCTCGCGGTCCAGCGCTCCCGCCGATCTCCATTGCACCTACTCCCCAGCCACTCCGTGCCGCGGACTGGAGCATTAGCAGGTCGCTTCTCCTCCCTTCTCGGCTCGCAGAGGACTCCAGTTTTCAGCAGTTTGAAAATGGCGCGGCAGGAAGCCGGGAAATTTATACTTTATTCATTCAGCTAACAGTCTGTACCACACTCCAACCAACTCCAGGTAATTAAAACAAAGTTCCACTGAACAATAACCATGTTTCCATACATCAAATCTTTTTCTATTCACATCATGCTAGTCTTAATATTTTTTTGGTTCCATATATTTTAGATTAAAATGTCTGAACCCCATCTAAAACCCTATCTAATTTAAACTCTAATATGAATTATTTAAACTTGTGACTGCTGAGCTTCTCATAAAATAGGGATCGTACATCCGTCATTATTGAGGTACTACTGTGCAATTAAGGTAGTGGACAATGATGCCCCTAAGCTGATGAATAGCAAGGTGACCGCAATTATGTTTGCGGATGATACCCTGCTCCTCTCCAAGTCACCAATGGTCATCCAGAGAGTTCTTGATAGCTTTGTAACATTCTGTGCAACTAGGGGGCTGGAGATTTAACAATCTTAAAACCAAATTTATGGTTTTTAATCCAGCTAAAACCTACCGCCCTAACCCTTCTCTAAATGGTACCTTGCTAGAGCGGGTGACAGTTTTTGATTATCTTGGTGTCAAATTGTCTGAAAAGTTTAACTGGGGCCCACAACTTGCTAAAGCTAGCCTCAAACTTGCCCAGACAGTAGGGGTGTATTAAAATCTTATAGGCGCTCCTCCTGTAAACCGGCTGACACGGTGGCCGAGATTTATAAAGTGCTAATCAGGAGCGCTGTAATACATGGGGCTGAGCTTTGGGGGCATTGTCCCCCCGATGGAATGTCTAAACTGAAAATAGCTTCTTGAGGCAGTTGCTGGGTCTTCCACCAAGTACCCCTCTTATTCCTTTACGTATGGATCTTGGTAATAGACCCTTAGCAGAGGAGCTTGGTCTCTGCCCATTAACATTCTGGAGCAGACTGTGGGTTACCCCGGAACTTACAGGTTATCAGTTAGACCTTAAGGAGATTCTGGGCCTTCCGGGTGCGGGCAATCTGCCATGGCTTTCATATATAAGGGGCACATGCTACAAGCTAGGCCTTCCAAACCTATGGAGCAATCCGGAAGCAGCGTGTCAGGCGATTTCGCGTCTTAAACATCAAGGCCAAGTATCACTTTGAGCACTTTTTGGATGTCATCCAACCTTTCTTGGCAAGGAAACTTTATTTACAGTTTAGACTAGGGACCTTGCCGCTTCGTGCCTTCACGAACAAATGGTCAAAAGCCTCCCCGTTGGGGTGCCCTGCATGTATCTGCCCTAACGAGACTGACATTCATGTTTTCCTTTTTTGTCCTGGGTACAAAATTGCTAGACGGCGATGGCTAGTCTTCCTTTGCAGGAACCTGGGGTGCAGGCAGTTTGTGGAGGCATTCAGACTATTGCAAATGTACTCCCCACCCACCCACAGTTTTTGCTGTTTCTCGCTTCTTGAATTCTATGTGGCCCAATCGGAGGTCATTGTTAAACTCAGATTTGCAAGTCTAAAATATCTTTTTTATAGTCCCCATTTTGTCATTTTTTTTTATTTATCATAGTTATTTTAATCTTTCAGTTTACTTTTAACCAGCTTCTAATATGTTATATTCCAAACATCAATATTTTTGCACAATGGAAATTTGAAGCTACCAACTTGATAAGGGGCAATCTGTGGTCGCTTACTAGTATCTGAATTTTATTAATCTCCTTCTGTCTTGATGAATTTTACTGGAGTTTTTAACTGAGCTTTTTCTCATTTTATGCTTATATACTTGCTTTTCTATGTATTTTAATTATTATTGTTTGTATTGTTCACTTTTTAAGGTCTTTTAGACCGAAATAAAGTTTGTTGGAATGGAATGGCTATTAATATTCAAAGGAATAATAGACTAAATAGTGTTTGCTGTCTTAAGGATCCCCCCGAATCGAGGAAAACAGTCACCCACGCACTCATCACCAGCAAACTCAACTATGGCAATGCACTCTACGCCGGCATCAACAAGTCCCTGCTCCGCAAACAGCAAACAATACAGAACACCGAGACTAGACTCGTCCTCGGCATCCCCCGGCACGAGCACATCAGCCAACACCTGCGGCGACTCCACTTGCTCCCCGTGGAGAAGAGAGTCAGCTTCAAGACCCTCACTCACGCCTATAAGGGCCTGCACAACAGCGCACCAAAATACCTCAACGACAGAGTAAACTTCCACGTACCCAACAAAAACCTGCGATCCTCCAACCCCGCACTGGCTGAAATCCCACGGATCCGCACAACCAGATCAGGTGGAAGATCATTCTCACATCGCAGCCAAAACCTGGAACAAGCTACCGGTAGACATCAGATGCGCCCCCTCCCTGGACACCTTCAGGAAGACCCTCAAGACCTGGCTCTTCGGATGAACGGAGCGGTTCCCCCCCCCCCCCCGGCGTCTTGAGAGCGCGCTTTACAATGCCCTGATTGATTGATTGATTATGTTTAGACAACTTTCACTAACTGTGTGTTGATCAAATACGGATTGCTATAAAGTGGTTTTCAATTCATTAATACCTTTAAAATGTAATAATCAACCTTGATTCTTAAAACAATATTCTCAAATTATTTATCAGTTGTTTCCCTCTTCCTTATAAACCTCAATGAGATACTTGTAATCTTGCACCTTACAATGAGTGAAAAGTAATGTGAGATAAATTAGTGCTTGGGCTAATATGCATGTATACATAATCCTTAGTGTTGCTTAAGTTCATTTAAGACATAATTTTGCATTTTTCTTTCTTTTGACAAAGTTCGCACTACACAAATACCAATTGCTATGCTTAACTTTGCAACTGTGTTCTACACGTATACAGAATTTCAGTGGTTCCTAACCTGGGGTACACGGAACCCTGTGGGTCTGCGACGGCTGCTCAGGTGGTCCTCAACTATTTAGTAAATTAAATATTAGCAGAATACTAAAGCATATGAACAGAAAAATCAAAACTGAAGAATGTGACCAACGTAAAGTCTAAAAAGCATAATGGTTTTTGAGGCAATTAAGGTGGCAAATTGAGTAGTAAACAGATTTAAGTGTAGACGACTAGTGGCCTCAAGTAAATTGTTGATATGCACCAACAAAGAGAAAGTGTACATTAGGAGCAAAAAAGACAAAGGGATATGATGGAGTTTAGAATATCACATTGCATTTTAGAAATAAAAATACATTTTGAAAAGCTCCAACCTTTCCATTAAAATTTTTATTTTTGCATTTTTTTGGTTTGTGAATTAAAAAAAATGTCTTATAGCTTGTGCATTTATTTGATGTATAGTTGTTTCTGTATTTTTGTGTTTTGTTTTGAGGTTCAAACTGTAAAGGTTGTTTAGGCGGGGGTCCCTAGATTTTAGTAGTGATTTAGAAGGGGTCCACATCTATCAGTTAGGAAACACTGCAGTGCACGCATGTTATGTTAAGTTAATTTGACTTGGAAATAGCGCACAAATCACCCAAAGGCATCTCGGCGCTGTTACAGAACAAAATCAAGAGTTGATGAAGGTGATTAAAATAAGTGGGCTTTGAGTTAAATTTACAGTAATTTGGACGGGAACGAAAGTGAAGAGGAAGCTTGTTCCAGTACACGAGTGCGAGATAGGAAAATGCCTTTCCACTGCTGCGCGGTAATCAAATGCGGGGGACCCACAACAGGGCTTTCGAGCCAGATATGTTAGACAGCAGATTTTAAAATAAGGGGCAACCAGTGTAGTTCTTTCAGAAGAGGCGCCGAGAAAGTGCCAGAAGGGCAGTTAAGCACAAGCCTGTCTGCCGTATTTTGAACATCCGGAAGTTTAGAGATCAGCGAGTCACTGAGGTCAGCCAGCAGAGTGTAGCCATAATCTAGTCTGCTTATTACAATGGCCTGAACCAGAGTTCTACGGGCAGAAGTAGGGAGGTAAGGAAAAATTCTGCGCAGTAAGCGTAGGTTGTGGTAAAATAAGACAATGGTGGCCAACATGTGCTCTCTCATTGTTAAGGCTTGGTCCAGTTTTATCCCAATATTCTTTACTGCTTGCTTGGGCACAGGAGTGGCACCCAGCTGATGAGGCCACCAGTCATCTGCCCAGATGGAAGGGGCTTTGCCAAACAGCATGATATCGGTCTTATCTGCATTCAGCTGGAGATAATTCTCACTCATCCAGTCTGAGATGGCTAACATGCCTGAGGAGAAACGTTCTTTTTCAGCCACCAGGTCATGGCCTGGTGTAAACATCAGCCGGGTGTTGTCCGCTAATGAGATTATATCAAACCCAAAGCGCTCTGCAATCCCAGCCAAAGGAGCCATGTAGATATTAAACAAGGTGGGGCTCAGACATGAGCCCTGCGGCACAGCCTTGTCTACAATTATCTTACGTGAAGAGTAGGGGCCCAAGATGACAGTAAGTCTGTCAAAAAAAAAAAAACATGATACTTATTTCAGTCGCATTTTTCAATTCTGCAAACTTTAAATAGATTGTTGTGAAAGTAATATAGCCTCAGCAATCAATGTTTCCAACGGTGCTAGGGTGTTCACAGATATTTCGGATTGGGTAACATTCTCATGGATGCATTTAAACCATTCACCCTAAAACTAGTGTGACAGTCTACTACAGGAGGTATAGCGGAGAGTTTACCCTTATAATTATGTTTCTACTGCTTTTCAGGATAACAAATTGTCATGTATAGATCTTTTGCAACCAAAAAGTTTCATACTCAATAGCAGACCCAGCATTTTGAACCAACATTTTTCTGCCAAACTGTCAAAGTCTGAATATTTCAGTGATGCAAATCAGTTAGCTGGCAAAAAGGACATTGTTCCACACTGTGTGACTCTGCCAGCCAGATATGCAGAGTCCAGAGGTTCTTTCCAGCTTCTTTTTACCCACAAGGTGGACACATCTTGAACAGTGACAGCATCTTTGTAAAAACATGAAAACCAGTATTCATAGTAAGTCTAGAAGATACTTCGAAAAGGGATACAATTGAGTAATTCTATGGTGAAATCTACTATTTGTAATAGCTGTTCACACACCTTACATAGCAAATGCTGTACAAATCTAGTGAACTATATCCCAAGAAATGGAGATAAGCAAACTGATCAACTGCAAGTACCCAGCTTTAGCAAATCATTACCTTTACTGGGTTCGCTGGAAAATGTCCCATAAAATCTGTTGCATATGGGTAATTCATCACCGCTATCATGGTCAACGCATATCTAAGAAATTCATATAGTTGATGAATATTTTCCCTGGACTCAAGTCTCTCACATGTGCTTATTTTATAACTGATAGCACTATAGTCTGCAACAGAAAAGAAAAGTTATGATTATGAAAATAGAATAATACAAATATGTAACAGTATCAAGTTTAATTATGCCATTTCCAATAAGTAGGGATAAAATACTCTAATTAAAGGATGCTTCTGTACCTTTTAAAATCTTTAGCACTACTCATAGATCCCTTTTTATCTCACTTACACAGTCTATCTAGTTCCTTGTTTAGTCTCCACAGCAAGAATGCAAAATTATGTTCTTAGTTCTAACAAGTCCATCTAACAAAAAGAGAAAATAATGATTGACACATTGTGAGGGGGCTGCACCTTGAGATACTTCAAGGAGTCAGGCTTACTTTAGGTCATCGCAGAGCTTAACGTGTGCTTGTGGTAGCTGGTGATTAACCCAGGCACATATTTCTCAAAACGGGGACGCATTTGTGCATCTACGCTAGTGTTTGCTTTAAGTGGGGAATGGAAGAAAGGTCTATAACTTATCTTCTTGAAGGAAAGCAAAACCAAGTAAGGGGGGGCGTGGCCAGCCAAACATGGCGCTGGACGAGAGCTACTGAAGCTACGCGGCAACATGCCCGGTGGCAACGGTAAGCGGTAACCCTGGCACCCAAGGTACTGACATAGGAGCCAGACACGGCCCAAGTAGGAGACTGGGCAGGGCTGACAACCGCAGAGTGGCACAGCCAACCCTGAAGGTGGCGGATAGTGCAGCCGCAGAAACAAGGGAGCACCACCAAGAAGGAGCCGGTCCACAAAGTGGACCTAGTGGAAGCTGTGCAGGGCCTCAACTTGGGTGAGCGAGACGGCCCAAGGAGGTCACTGGGCGTCCCTGGTGGAGTGGGAGCCCAGAAACGCTGGTGAGAGGAGCCCTGCTGGAGGACAGAGTCAGCCGGAGATGCCTGCAACGGCTTCCAGGAGTCGGACAATTCTGCAGGGTGACAGTTGTAGGTGTGGTAGCGCTTCCGCTGCAAGAGGCTGCCCCCTGGTGTCCCGAGGAGCAGAGGGAGCCCGTAGACGGCAGCTTCTTTGGCCGCAGGAGCGCCCCAAGTCAACGGTGGGGTGGGGTGGAGTGGGATGGTGTGCCGTTGAAGCCCCCTGCCCTTGCACTGCCTGCCCCACATGCGGACTGAGACAGTAGAGGTGGGGAGGCTCTGGAGTACAAGTGTTGACAATAAGCCCGGGGCAGTGCATTAATGCAGGCAGCCTGGCGATGCTGCAAGTGGACCTGTGCTGGAGAAAGTGAGTCCGGAGCAGTGGGAATGTTAACTCCCCAATGCCAAAGAGGCCAGTGGTAGTGGTGAGCTGAGGATGGTAGTGGGGAAGTGGCTACCTCGTGGAGGCTGGCGGTCGTGCTGGCCTGGGTGCTCCCCTTCGGAGGACCGAGGAATCAGCCTTTTGGGAATGGGGAGCAGAGGTGGCACAGTGCGGTGCCTCCTGGGGAGTTGCAGTGGAACCTAGTGTCTGGCAGCCCCTGGGCTCCAGAGTGGTAGAGGCGCAGACCCGGAGGAGCCTGCTGTAACATTACTCTATATAGTGGTCCACTGCCTAAGGCAAAGCAGGTCCAAAAGGCCACGTGGGACACTGACAAGCCTCCTGACAGGCACAGGACTGGAGGCACGCATAGCGTCAATACTGGCAGCCACTGGGGAAACGAAGGCTGCCATGGTAGGCAAAATTGACACAGTGGCCCTATACCTGGGGCATCCTCGGGTGGACCAGAGCAAACTGGTGGACACAGTGAGTCTGCCTTGGCTCACAGCTGCAGAATATGAGAAACACATCTACTCCCTGCTACAAACAGTGGTAAGCCTGCTGGACACGGTGGAGGTGCCGGAGGGCAATTCCAGACGCAATAATGTAGGAGTGGTTGTTTACCGGAACTGGTCTAGGACCCCAGTGCAGAACTCCTCTTCCTAGAGGACTGGCTACTATAGGTGGTCATGGACATCAAAGCCTTTAAACTGATCACGATGGAGAAGGCCCATAGAGTGCTGGGTGGTCGGTGAATATCTATACTATTCATACTCAAACGTTCCAACATCAGAGGGAAACGTTTTTCACTGTGGAACAGATGTTGCAGACATTAAATTTAAAATATGCACTTCTCGTCCCTGCCAGACTCCGGGTGGTGGACCAAGACCACTACCATTTTTTCAACACCAACACAGCAGCCGATGCATGGACATGGCTATAGGGCAAGGACTGTGCAACACCGGACAAACATGAGATCCCAGAGCAAGGAGGCTGGCAGAAACCTAGGTCGAGACACAGGCCGCAGTACCTATTGAGACACTGAAAGGGCGAACATGGTTGCGAACTTGCAGCGGAACCGCTATCTGCCCACAAGCAACTGGTCAATACACATGGCTTCCTGGAACATAAGGGAGTCCCACGGGCATGCACAGCAAGCGCAAGCTGGTAGTCTAGCGGTGACGCCACGCCCTCTCCCCCGTTGTAAGGCGACTACAGCCCCTACTCAGAGAATTTTTTTTTACTTAAGATACAGCTATGAAGTAGGGGTGACAGGCCTCCTGGGCACTGGGGAGGTGGGTAGTGTAAAGCCAGCAGAGAGATGATTGGGAAGCGGGATCTGGGGGGGGCGGGGTGAAGTTGTTTGAGGGCTTGTAGGCTACAGCACAGGACCTGGCAGAGTGGGACTGGAGACGTACGTATTGTATCAGGAGCTAGGTGGGGAGCACAAATCGAAACCAGACCCTGAAGCTCCTCTCCCAGAACATAAATGGCCTCAGTGATAAGCTTAAGAGAGGGCGGTAAGGAAATGCCTGCTTCAGCACGACGCCGATATAGACCTGCTGCAGGACATTCACCTGTAAATTCCTGGCCCGCGGTGGATACATCTTTTTGGTACATGCAGAACAAGGTTAGGCAGGAACCCTAGCCTGTAGAGGTCACCAAACCGTGGTCAGTGAGAATGGGTGTCAGGCTACAATACACAGGCAATGCTATAGTAAGGAGTGGGTGTTAGGAGCTTGGTATTTTCCTTCAGGCCTACAGTCTAAGAGCCTAGAGCGCTTGGGGTCCGGAATAGCGGGCACCCCAGATAAGCTGACAACCATTGGGGGTGACCACAACTTGACAGGATCCTGTGGTGTGGAGAGAGGCCAAGGGCGAAAAAAGAAAACACAAGGAGATGATGGACGGAGCGCTGAACTTTTCAGACACTCACCCCCAGTCACAGATCTGGGTTGAATCCACCATTGTTCTTTAGCTCACTTTGCCACCCCAGTTCAGACCAAGCTACATGCAAATCAGTCTGGACTCTGTGCCTCATGGGAACAGTCAAGCCTGAACTGCCAAGCCAGGTCTTCCCTGGACCGGAAACAAGCATCCTGGGACCGGTTTCGGGTAACAACCCTCATCAGCCAGGCTAGCTTGAAGCCAGTGGCAAAGTGAGCAAAGTGAGAAGCCAAGGGCGGACATGCTACTGGTTACCTTTGTAGAGGTCATGGGGTTCGTGGAACTCTGGCAGGAGACACACAACACCAGTATTCCAACGCAGCCAACTCCATAGGCACCCTTTCAAGACTAGACTATCTCCTAATGCCCAGACACCAGACGGGCAGGTTCACCCACACTCACTATATCACTTGAGGGATATCAGACCACTCACCACTGAACATGGTGGTTCAAATGGGCAAACCGGGGCTGAGGGGGACGTGGTGGTTGCTGCCTGGGAACAGAGACATTAGACAATTGATTGTTACACTTCAGTATTTTACAGAAAACAAGGGGTTCGTTCAATCTGAGGGCGACTATGGGAAGCATATAATGCCGTCCCTAGAGGACAGGTAATTGTATGCTAGGCGGGAAAGATACGAGAGAGGGATGTGGAATGTTGGAAGCTCAAAGAGAAGCTAATATAGTGGGAGGGTGACTATGTCACCTCTCCCTCTAGAGAATTAGACCATAGGATAGAAGAGGTGAAACAGGAATACACAGCCCTGGTACGTCCGGAGGACAGAGCCCAGTTCCGAGTAACGCAGGGAAGATTGTAAGAAGTAGGCAACAAGGCAGGTAAACTCTTTGCCTGGTTGGCCAGAAAAGTAGAGGGTCAGAGGTGAATGAGGGTAGTTAGAACAGGGGAGTAATATTTGAGAGAGATCCCTCGGGAGACTGAACAGACGTTCGCTGACTACTTAGAGGGGCTCCACAGGGCCAGCCAAGGCAACCTGGATGACTTCATTAGACATCTTCTGTTCCCCCCCTTCTGATCTTATTCAGAGGGACCTGCTGGAGAAGATTACTGAGGGGGAGATGGCTGGGGCTATATCCCAGTTACGTTGTGGCAAGTCCACTGGCCCTAATACATTCTCACCTGAATTCAAAAAGTATGTTAAGTCCAAAGTAGTGGGGCAGATGATTAAAAAGTTTACCTTAGCTAGGAAGCTTGGAAGATTGTCACCAGACTTCAGCGAGGCAACGACTATCCTGATACATAAAGAAGGAAAACCGCCGGGAAGAGTGTGCCTCCCATGAGCCAATCCCGCTGATAAACGTGAAAACGGAGACTCTAGCAAAAATCCAGGCAAACTACCTCACACAGGTAGTGGGCTCCCTAGTTGCTCCTGATCAATCCAGTGTTATGCCGGACAGGGACACGAGGCTTAACCTGAGGTGGCTGATGGGCTGCTCGGCAGATAGTGCTAGGCTTGGGAGCCGGAGGTCCTCTTGAACTTAGACGCTGAAAAGCCCGTAGATTCTCTGGAGCAGCCATATATGATGGCGGTGCTCGGAAAGATGGCCTTATCCATGCTCTCTGTCTTGGGTCGGGCTGTTGCAATTATTCGATTCAAAAGATGCTTTATTCGACAGTACGCGTCATAAAAGAATTACAGATAAAAATTTAAAAACAATGTGAAGATAAAAACTTGAATAAAAATTTGTATAGAAAAATGGCAAGGCAGTCATCAGAAGTCACAATACAACCAATACATTTAGTTCATGGATGATTTAGCATAAAAAAAAACAGTAATTACAAAAAATCTCAATTGATCACCGAGAAGGCATAAAAGAGCAAGTTGAGGCCCACACTTAACATTAGGCCAATTGCACATACATAGGTAATGGATGAGTTTATTTTTCAGGTTTCGGGCGTAATTAGCTGCACACAAATTACCCACATCCACCTAAGGAATTTTGCTATTGGAATGGCATATCTGAGCGACGGATCTGTGCAGAGAATACGGAGGGCAGTAGAGCACGACCTTGTACCCATGTTCCTGCAGGTTTGCGCCAGCCATACTTTGCGCGGGCCTGCATATGCAGGACATACAAACAGTACATGTGGTAGAGTTTCTATCTGGTCTACACATGTGTTGCATTTGTTATTCTTTTTCGTGGCCCATTTAGTTTAGATCTAAAACAATTTAAGGGCAGAGTCCCTGATCTAAATTGGAAATACAGTTTCTGGTCCAAAGGCTTTCTAATAGCATCCCAATACAGCTCAAGATTTGGACAAGATTTGATCTTTAGAAAGAGACCTGTGAGTGAGGTGGAATCATGGCACCTATATTCTTCGCGTTGGATCAATCGTCTATTGTTTTAGCGTATCTTTTGTCGGGAACAAAGAGTCAATGAGGCTATCCCACAGATGTACAAGGCCCATTCCATAAAAAAGGCCCTTCAGATTTCTTAGCCACCTAACCTTATGGAATTGGCCTGCATCAATAACGTCCCTTAGACCCTCCGCATATAAGGTCAGTTCCGGCGTGCACCATATCCTACGCCAGTATAGAAAAGGTCGTAGCCTGTCAAGGTCTGCTATAGCATTTCTACCTAGATCGCTCCTTAGAGGAACAATCTGTTTGCTTTGCGGTAGGCTGGTTATCTCTTGCATAAATGTATTCTCCACAACACTTAGCAGCAACAGGTTTTCCAGGCCCCAGAGCTCCGCACCATATAGGGCCGAGCTCACCACTGACGTTCTAGATTTGTAATACTGGGCTGAGTGGTTTTGTCAGGGAAGTTCTAAATTCCTTTCTTAAAGTGCCCGCTAACTGTGTGCGTTTTAGTGCCATGGCTTCTACATGCAACTTCCATCCCATGTCCTTCTGTAGTTTGATGCCCAAGTAGGCAAATGCGTCGACTTGCTCAAGGGGACACCCATCCATAAAAATTCTGCCCTTAAAAGATCAATGTGGGTTAAAAGTCATGAACTGCGTCTTGTCAGCATTAACTTTTAGGCCACGAAGATGGCAAAATTCTTCATATCTTCGCAGTGCATATTGTAGGCCACTTGGTGTTTTAGGGATGATAAAAGTATAATCTGCTAACATTAAAATCTGAACCTTCCTGCTGGCTAAAACAGGGGCGTCAGTGTAGGTGGCAGCCAAAAAGTTTGCTACATCATTAATAAAAAGGGAGAATAGTGTCTTTTCTGTACCCCGCTCTGTTGTGCCCTTAACTGTGACCCGCTCTTCGTTCAGGGCCCCACTCCAGCCCGCGCCCCCCCCGCGTCCACCTTCCCGCCGCTGAACCCTGAGGCCACGTCCCCCGCTGCCCCATTCGCCACCCCGCTCCCGCCTCCCAGCTGCCCCTCCCTCCCACTCCCACTTATATGGAGGCCGCGCAGCGGACGCGCCGAAGGCAAGCCCGTCTGCGCCTGGCCCGCGCCCAGCGCCAAGACCCCTGACCCTGCCAGCGCCAGACCACTCGACGGACCTACAACGCCACCACCCTCAACGCACTCAACACCGGCCGACCGCCAGCATGCTACCGAGCCACCCCGAAATGCACCCACGGATCCTTCACCTGCCAAGCCTGCAAATTCACCTGCCTCCGCACCTGCACCGCACCCACCAAGCCGAACAACAGCAACCACCTCAAGTGCATCCTGCTCAACACCCGCTCCGTCCACAGACACGCCATCGAACTCTGGAACCTGCTTGACACTACATCACCAGACGTCGCCTTCCTCACGGAAACCTGGATGAACGCCTCCTCAGCGCCCGACATCGCCATCGCCATCCCGGACGGATACCATCTCACCCGGAGGGACCGCGTCAACCAGACTGGAGGAGGCATCGCCATCGTGCACAACACCATCCGCATCACGACCAGCTCCGACGACACCTTCACCGCCGCCGAACACCTCCACTTCCAGATACACACCGACCCCAAGACCACACTCAGAGGCACCCTCATCTACAGACCCCCAGAACCACGCACACGTTTCAGCGAAGACATCACAGACTTCATCAGCCCGCACGCCCTCTCCTCCTCAGACTACATCCTCCTAGGGGACCTCAACTTCCACCTGGAGAACAACAAAGACAGCAACACCACCACCCTGCTGGACAACCTCACCAACCTCGGCCTCAAACAACTGGTGAACACCCCCACCCACTACGCTGGCCACACGCTCGACCCAGTCTTCTCCTCCAGCAAGCACATCTCCTTCAGCCACTCCACCGGACTTCATTGGACTGACCACAGCTGCGTCCACTTCAGCTTCAGAAGAACCACGACCCACCACCACCCGCAACAGGTTCCCTGCAGGAACTGGAACAAGATCACCGCCGACCAGCTCACCACCTCCCTCAGCCAGAACCCACCTGCCAGCACAACGGACCCCACCGAAGCAGCCAACAACCTCACGCAATGGATCACCAACTGCGCAGACGTCCTCGCACCACTGAAGACCCCTCCCAGCTGGCACGGCAGCAAGAAAGCCTCTTGGTTCACCGACAAACTCATGAACTCCAAGAAGAACTGCCGCACCCTCGAGAAAGCCTGGCGCAACGACCAGACCACAGTCAACTGGACTGCCCTCAAGCACGCCACCCGCAAACACCACCAGCTGATCCGCACCACCAAGAAGACAGCATTCAAAGAACGACTGGACAACAACGCCCACAACAGCAAGGAACTCTTCAGCATCGTCAAAGAGCTCTCCAACCCCAATGCCGGTAACAACGACATCACTCCCTCGCAAGACCTCTGCGACTCACTCGCCTCTTTCTTCCACCGCAAGATCGCCGAAATCCACAACAGCTTCGGCGCTCCGACCACGCACCCTACCACCAAACCATCGCCCCCCACCACCACCCTCAGAACCTGGACCCCGGTCAGCACCGAAGACACCATCCGCACGATGAACACCATCCACTCCGGATCCCCAACCGACCCCTGCCCCCACCACGTCTTCAACAAGGCCGACTCCATCGTCGCACCCCAACTCAGAGACATCATCAACGCCTCCTTCAACACCGCCACCTTCCCGGAAAGCTGGAAGCACGCCGAGCTCAGCGCCCTCCTGAAGAAACCAACAGCGGACCACACCGACCTCAAGAACTTCCGACCCATCTCGCTCCTCCCTTTTCCTGCCAAAGTCATCGAAAAGACCGTCAACAGACAGCTTGCCGCCTTCCTCGAGACGAACGGATCCCTCGACCACTCGCAGTCCGGCTTCCGAGCCAACCACAGCACCGAGACCGCCTCATCGCAGCCACGGACGACATCAGATCCCTGCTCAACAACGGGGAAACAGCGGCCCTCATCCTCCTGGACCTCTCTGCAGCGTTCGACACCGTCTGCCACCGCACCCTAGTGCAGCGCCTCAGCAACACCGGTATCCAAGAGAAGGCGCTGGAGTGGATCATCTCGTTACTCGCCGGAAGAACCCAGAGAGTCCGCCTCCCCCTGTTCAGATCCGAGGCCACCGAAGTCATCTGCGGCGTACCACAAGGATCTTCACTCAGCCCCACCCTCTTCAACGTATACATGAGCCCTCTCGCAGCCATCGCACGCCAACACAACCTCAACATCATCTCCTACGCAGACGACACCCAGCTGATCCTCTCCCTCACCAACGACCCAGCCTCCGCCAGAACCAGCCTACACGAGGGAATGAAAGACGTCGCCGAATGGATGAAGAACAGCCGCCTGAAACTGAACTCAGACAAGACGGAAGTCCTCATCCTGGGACCATCTCCCTCCGCCTGGGATGACTCCTGGTGGCCCGCCGCCCTGGGCTCCACTCCCAAGCCAACGGACCACGCACGTAACCGGGGCTTCACCCTGGACTCCTCCCTCTTGATGACCAGACAAGTCAACGCCGTATCGTCATCATGCTTCAACACCCTGCGCATGCTCCGAAAGGTCTTCTCTTGGATCCCCACTGAAACCAGGGAGACGGTCACCCAGGCACTCGTCACCAGCCGACTGGAATACGGGAACGCCCTCTACGCCGGAACCACAGCCAAACTTCAGAAAAGACTCCAACGCATCCAGAACGCCTCCGCACGACTCGTCCTGAACATCCCCCGACACAGCCACATCTCCGGCCACCTGAGAGACCTGCACTGGCTC
This sequence comes from Triturus cristatus, assembly GCF_964204655.1. NCBI lineage: Eukaryota > Metazoa > Chordata > Amphibia > Caudata > Salamandridae > Triturus > Triturus cristatus. Next base: position 996,233,848 of record NC_140580.1, read on the forward strand.
CCGGTCAGCAAGAGGATCACGTTCAGACTCCTCACCCACGCACATAAGGCCCTCCACGACCTGGGCCCCAAGTACCTCAACGACCGCCTGACCTTCTACACGCCCACCCGCCAGCTAAGGTCGACCAGCCACGCCCTCGCTGCCGTTCCACGCATCCGCCGAGCCACCGCCGGTGGAAGATCCTTCTTATACCTAGCAGCCAAGACACGGAACTCCCGCCCCATCCACCTCCGGCTAACCCAGGACCATCTCTCCTTCAGGAAGCAACTCAAGACCTGGCTTTTCGAGCAGTGACGGCACCCCTTTCCCCAGCGCCTTGAGAGCCCCCCGGGTGAGTAGTGCGCTATACAAATGTCATGATTGATTGATTGATTGAGTGTGGGAGCTAACACATCCCTGGCGAACGCCCTTATGTACTGGAAAGGGATCTCTCTTGTCTTCCTGCACACCCCCATCGGATCTGCGCAAAGTTGCGCGCGTGGAAACGGATAATAAGGGTGAGCAAATCCAGTGGCATCCCCATTGCTTTCAATACCTGCCATAGCTTGGACCGTCAGACCAGGTCAAAAGCAGATTTCAAATCAACAAATGCAGCATACATGCTGTCTTTGCCGAGGACTACTGTTCGCCAATGTAGAGTAACAAAGCGAAAGACCTGGTCAATTGTACATGTGTGCCCGAAAACCTGCCTGGAGGTGGCTAATAGAATTTTCGACCATCCATACATGAATCTTGGCCAAGACAAGCTGAGCCACCACCTTCTGTATTGAATCTATGAGGCTTATGCGCCTAGTTACCAGGCGTTGATTTATCTCCTTTTTTGTATATTGGGATTATTTCTGCCCCCCGCCAGGAATCCGGGATGGGAGCACCATGGGCAATATCATTAGCTAATAAAAGTATATATTGGGTCCATTTAGGTGTGTCCTGCAGAAACAAATCAGCAGGAACACAGTTGAGCCCTGGTGCTCGGCCTCCTGTAAGTGAATTGAGGGCGGTGCTAACAGCTGCCTCATCAAATACTTTGTCGCTAGTGCAGAAGTGTGTCAATACTAGTCCACAATCCTCTGTTTCCTCGCTAACCCACACATCCGGCTCAACATGATTTTCCGGGGGTGGTGCCACTCCTCTACTCACTCATTTAACTAGGTTCCAAAATCGTTGTGAGTTTTTGGTGCCACATGCGCATTTTAGTTCTATCCACCTATCCCCATCCCAGGCTTTTTTGGCTAAAGGGATGATCTTTTTGTATGTAACCCTAGCAGATCTCACTATAGCCACATCTCCTGGCTTGATAGCCTTGCTAAGAGTCCCATAGGCGTGTCTACAGTCGGTGTTATACCAGCAATGTTTTGCTTTGAGTTCCCCTTTCCTGGTTTTGGTTGGTCTTTGAAAGTACAAACAAATTTTTAAAAATAGTTTGTTGTGCAATTGCATTAAGTTGTTTGGCAAATGTGTGTAAGACGGGATGTCTCCATCGCATTTACTGTATTTTCCAACTCATTAGCTATGGAGGACAGAATTTCTGGGTGCTCTAAGATCATGGGCCATTTAACTTGCTGCATATTATTTGATATCTGGAGGTCACAAGTAATGTGTGCGACATTGTACTGTGCTTGTGGCCTTGTGTCCCAGAGTACAAACCTAGAGCGCAATGGGTCTTGGTCACTCTCCGCACTAGCCTTCACTACCATGTCCTCAAGGGTGTGCCATAGGTTCAAGCTAACTAGGACATAATCAATGCGACTTGAGTGGTATCCGCAATTGAATGTATTTGCTCCATGTCTATCAGAAATGGTTCTATCATTAGCTGCCCTTAATCCATGTTCTAGACTGAGAGCTTTTCGTTGAATGGCAGAGTCAGTCCATCCTTTAATTGATGCGAGTTCCATGAGGGGAATGCCCCATTGTCCCTTGCTGCATCATTATCCTCGTTATTAAGGGGTTCAAATGTTGTATTCCCGAGGGAATTTCTGAGAGCTCATCTAGGGCATGAATGGGGTCAGATATCCGCCCCCCACTGAGGCCTCTCGCATAAACATTATAAAAATATATTGGGTAATGTTGATCAGGCACCAGCCTGATTGCAAGAATGTCATTGCAGGATAGGGGGAGGACCAAGATGTTAAGGCCAATGCCCTGTCTAACACACAGTGCGAGTCCCCCCAATGGTCGAACTCTGGCTCCCTGGTTTGCCAGGATGTAAAAATTGAGATATCCAGGATGATATATAGGCTCTGTGGACCACGTTTCCTGGAAGGCACAAATATGAAATTCCTCTATAAAGTTATTCCAGTCTGGAACATCATCCCTGTGCCTCAGGCCGGCAATATTCCAGGATAGTATTTTAATAATGCGTGGTGATATATTTGTGCCGGACGTATGGCTTGCCCTAGGGATTATAGAACCCGACGCCCGATTCAGTATACTCCTAGGAATATTACAAAAACTGGTCGACATTTGAAGTATACCATCGGGGCAAAGACTAGTGAACTCACTAGTGTGTGTAATTTTAGTGACATGTGAACAAATAGCAGGGGGCGGCGGACACCTTTAATCAGTCTCTCGGGTGGGGACACGGAAGATTGGGGGTCATTGAGATGCGTGCAGGTTTTGCCAATGATTTTATCTGGGCGATTGTATTTAAAGCGGATTGCAGTATTAAAAAGATGTTGAGTCCGAAGATCAAAGGCTACCAAATTTTCTACTAGGTCGTGGTGTGTTAAAGTAAGGGCAATGGTGTCTGTGATAGATGCCGAAGTGGAGTACCTTTTGGCCCTTACTATGTCCTTCCTTATTATGGATCGACACCCCCTCACTTGTCAAATCCAGTGAATAGCTTTGTTAACTAGGGTTGCCTCAGCTTAGCTACTTATCGCAGGCAGGAGCCTAGGTACATTTGTCAAGTGTATTATCGGCTTCCATCCATGGGAAGTGTCGGTATTGATTGCCTGCGGAGGATGGCTACTTGCTTGGGGGCACTGTGCATGAAACGGAATTGAATAGTGGTGAGGGGAACCTCCATTATAAATTTTCCCACCTGCTTGTTAGCCTCCTTTGGCACTCCCTATGCTAGCAGTACTACTTCTTGCATTAGATTCAGCCCCCTGGGATTTACCTGATCTAAGGTGCAATTCTACTGACCCCACCTTGTCATTTACTAGACTGTTGGGATATGAGCACAGAGCTTTTTTGAGGGATTGTACGACATTATGTACCCTACTAAAGGATTGAGAAAGGCTACCTACGGCTGCCTTAAGCGCTCTTAATTTCTTCCACTAAATTATCTGCCCTGCAAGCGATTTTTGCAAGGGCATCTCGCTGTAGGTAGAGCTAGTGTGCATAGGTGTGCTTTCGTTAACGTGCGCTGCTTCCTTACTAGCATGGTTAATGTAATGGGTGTGCGGGGTGGCAGGGGGATTTCCCCCGGTTCCTATACTTTGTGATAGTGCCCCCTTTTTGTGCCTTATTATGCATGTTGGTGTGCTTATCTATGGCGAAGCTGTTGCTACAGGGGAAGACTAGAAGTTCGTCTGTTAGTTCTTGCATCTCTGTTTCCTCGTTGTTATTCTCTGCATGGGTAGATTTTGGGACAGGCGCGGGTGGTTACTTTCCCTTTGCTTTATTAAATAGCGATGGAATACGACTGGTAGATGTTCTGAGCAGGGTTGCCCTGGGGCTGCGCACTATGTGCAGGGGTCGATGTGCTGTTGGAATCAAGAAGGCCTTCACATTCTGACAATAAAAGATCAATACGGTCCATCACCCCATCCTCCCTACCTTCTTCATTGGAACTTTCAGCCTTTTTACATTTCTTTGCCCTTTTTAGGTCTCGCCTGAGTCAGCGCTTTAGCGCTGCTCTGGCGAGACTTATAGTAAACGAGTTTTGGAAGTGCAAACGAGTTCATTTCAGGCCGCCAACTACAGTGCATGTGCTCCGGGCGCGCGCACCATTTGGCAGCCTGAAAGCACTCGTTTGCGGCCGCTTTGATGTTTGATCGCGATCACTTTCACTTTCGCGGTCGCTTGTTTTAAACGCTGCCCTTAAATGCCTCAGTTTGTTTCCAAGTAATTTTATTTTGATTAACCACTTGGATAAACAATTCCTCTCGTCTTAACAGGCAGTCGAGGCGCGTCAGTGTTGAATTTCTTCCAAATGCAGCTCGGCTACAGAAGCACAGGTTATATTGCAGGTACATCTTTGAAGAAAAGAAAAATGAAGAGGAATAGAACGAAAGCGGCACTTCGTTGTTAAACAGCTAAGTACTTCTAATCGCAGTTCAGTGGGGGGGGGGGACTACACTTCAGTGTAACACTACAAAGGCGCGGGTCACGTGGCTGGCTGCAACGTCACAATCTTCTACTTGCAGCTTGCGTTCATTGGCCTCTGCAGCCCACTCTAACGACTAACAACAGCCAGTCCTGTTTATGTTCTCACACTCAAAAACGGAGGCTGCTCTACCATTTGACAAGCTATTACGGATGGATTCCCGTGGGCAAGATTTCTCAAAACACGCCACTCCCTCAAAAATGTTTTTTTCATAAGGTTGGGAACAGAATGTCTTGTGAGTAGCGTGGAGGACGGCTTAATTCACTGACACTATTAATGGACAATGATATCACAGGACTTTCCTTTTATCATCTATTGACTCAGTAATTCTTATTTTTTTTTGCATAGAGCCTCCCTCACACTGGTAGAACGCACTTTAACATCAATACAGAGTGACGTTAAACACAATACCAGCAGTAGCGCTACACAAAATGATGGGCCACCCCCACTCCCACCCCTGCTGAAGATGATGAGGGGCCTCACATGTCACCAGTAACCATAGACTATGCTTCCGTGAAGCGTGGAGGCCCCCTCCTTCGTAGGGGCTGCAGGGCTCTGCGTTACGTCCTGTCGGTGTGAATGCGCGACAAGATTTGACTTTTTTGTTAGTGGAACACTTTGGCACATGGCATACTGTTGTTTGGGCGTATTACAGAGGAACAGAGGCAAAATAAGTCCATTTAGAAACACTCTTTTTCGCATATATTTTGTTAAAAATAATTCTAAATGGCGCACATTTTGGCAGCGGTTTTGTTCTCAGCGTGCTGCGTGCTCTTTATTTGTGGCAGGGCAGATGAACTAACTCCAACGCCTCTAAGCTCCCCTCCCCCTCTCTCTTCCCACAGCCTTGTGAATCGATCCGATCTGAGAAGGATCAAAAGTTGCCATTGAGAAAGAATCAGTCAGAGTTTAAAATTGCAAGAGTAAATAATCCTGGAACTTTCTCTAATTAGACGTTTGGTGAGAGAAAGGAGCATATCAGTAAATCGCATGCTAATTTAGCCAGTTTTCCGCAAACTACAAATGTAATGTTCTCTAAACCACAAATTATATATACACAGCGTGGGCTGGTCTTAATGTGCCTATAAAGGAATGCAGTAGGTATATTTTGTAAAAGCAAATAACGTTTTTCTGCTAGATTATTTTAAAGACGCCATGTTTTTAAATACCTATAAATGTTCCTAAAAATATTAGCCGACTGGAGTTGGTTGATGGAAATAAATAAGAAATTCCAGGGAGTGAGTTCAGGGAAACAAAGGTATGACTAACGCAGAGCCACTTTATAGTGAAATGTTTTGTTGTATTCAGTGGCGAAAACAGTATATGCTCATGTTATTTGTGCATTTGTCCTGTAAATGATTAGAACCTGTTTGATTGATAGTCGAGTTTCTCGGCACTACTGGAGCAGATCCTATTTCCGTGTAGGCTAATCGAATGAGGTGCTTGCACAAATGTGTAAAGCTAGCAAGTAAAACAAGACAGGGACATGATGCAACTACCAGTCTCGCGTTCTTTAAATGTACATGTTTTTAATTATTTATTGATATGATAGATACATTTTAGAATCATCGGTTCAATATAAAATAAAGCCAAATAGCAGTTCATCGCGGAACAAAATACCTCACATAAAAAAACAAAAGTAACATGAATCCAGCTTTAGAAAGGAAGGTGTCTTTCTGCAACTGTGTTCCAGTGGAATGTAACCATTAAGCAGATGTGTTTACTCAGCACACAAGAGAAGGCAATCTTTTACCCCATGGGGATTAGGCTGTCCACTAACCTGGGAGATGGGCTCTACGTAATTAAACGTGCCTGTAACTTCACATGTAATCTCTCCCTCCCCCAAACTCCACTCTTGTCCTTCGCTCCTCCCCTCTCCTTTTCCCCCCCACAGCCACTACAGATCTCAGAGATTGGGAATGCCAGAAAACACAGGCCATCGCTCACGTCATTAAAGGGATTTGCGCCACTTTGCTAATTAAGGACAAGCTATAACATAATACTCGCATGTCTGTAGAAGCCTTCCTACACCAAGACTGTTTTATTTTCCAGTTCGGTGTTCCAATACGAAAGAGTCTCGGGCTACTTGCATATACTTAAGAGTTTTGTTATCACAAGTCTGTTTAAAAATGCACACTTTGGAGCCCTTTCAGGAAAAAGCCTCAGCAAATCCTTTTACGCCCAAGGATTTGCAAACTGGGTTCGAGGCAGTCTGGCAGAGGATAATAACTCTCCCTATCTTTGATGCTTACTAGTCTTGCTTCACTCACTTCATATATCAGCACAGCACGCGCTTCTATGACACCGTGCTTCATGTTTTAGACAGCACGTTGCAAACAATGCTTGCTTATTTTGTCGCAGTTTGTTGAAGTGCCTCGCCTCCCTCGGAGCGCACACGGCCTCTGCAGCAGTCGTCCACCTCATTCCTTTGGCACCCTCTTTTCAGATACCGTACTTAATGGTTTGAGCAGCACGGTGCTAACAATGCTTGTAAATTTGAACACAGTTTGGCTAAAATAAACAGGCATTGTTAGCACTGTGCTGTCCAAAACATGAAACGCGGTAAACTAGGACACCGCCCTTCCATGTTTTGAGCAGCACAGTGGTAACAATGCTTCTTTAATTTAGCGCAGCTGCTGACTTCTACTGGCTGTACCTTAAATCTCCTTCACAGCTCCCATACTCCACTATTCAGGCGGAAAAAAAGCTTAAACTCGCAAAGCGCATTCCAGCCTCTTCGTGGCAGCAAGAACCTGCTCAATCTGAACAGCTAGCAGAACTAGAATAACGGCTTTGATATCAGGTAAGAAACGAGGAGTTCAGACCTAGTTGAGACCTAGGTTGTCTCCACGTTGTAAAACGGTGATTATTTCCTGTGGAAAAAACAAAATCTTAAATTTCATTCCAGGTCCTTACACACGTGTTAATTCTTCCTGGTATGCGTGAAGAATCATCCGTCAACATGATATAAAATCAGGCACATAAAAGGTGTCCCCAAAAATATACCAGTGATACTAAATATGCATGTAGTTACTACTCTTACTAAACCATCTCCCTATATTTACCGAAATCACTGCATTGTCAGGGTTTAAAATAAGAGGTGAGACGATGTGTCATAACGGCCAGAGGTGACAACATTGAATATGGGGAACTAAGTCCAGTCTCGCGCCGCCTCAACATTTCTAGGCAAACCACTTATTCTGCCAGTGAATACAAAATACATGGATGTGTCTTGCTGTAATATAACTAGAGCTCCGATACCTTCGGGTCCAGCTCGCGCTATATAAAACTCCCAAAAACTTAAAAGTGACCCACCAACTTCCTGGCGTACAGCAACTTAGAACGTTACTTATTTATGTGTGTAAGGTATATTTTTAGGGTGTTAAATGCATCCTGGGCTGTAACTATGCAATATCGAGTGCATGGTCTATAAACCTCCATCCAAGTCGTGGTTTTACTCACATAAACTTTCCAACCGTGGGACATCTGAGAATACATTTTTTATCAAGCCCCTTTGTGATAGTTCTCATTTTCATAATGCACAGACTAATTTAAAATTAGCACATGAAGCAGGGATCTCATGTAAGTTGTTAGCAGCAGGTCCATACCTGTGTTTTTCTCTTTGCATTTTTGTGACTAAAGCATGCAAAAACAGGCCTGGAAAACATACATATCAGTATACTATACATAGATTTGTTGGCTTTCACAATGCTGGTTTGACAAAAAGTGTGAAATAAAAAGGGACAGACATATAGCACATAAGAAACAATTTCTGTATCTTCAGCTGGTTTTAAAGCACATCTATATACTACTGTGTGAAAGATGTATTTTTGGGTTTAAAATCAAGGTAATGTGCATAATAGCAACATTTTGTATTTATTAACAGCACCAGCATGCAGGGCTGGGAACCAAAACCGCCCCTGGTAAGCTGCTCGGCCAGCCCACGATGGGAGGTAGGGGGGTGCGGCCGATATGTTTGCCGGGGCCGGTTTCTGTCGATTTTGTTACAGGGGGCAGATATTGCCGGCCATCAGTAACAACAAGCGATTGCAATGCAATAGGTCTCGCATTTGTAAAAGTTTAAGCTATTGGCATTGTTCACGACAATGCCTTTTTTAAGCTATTTTATAAAACAAACACATAATGGCATTTATTTATCATTTACAAAGCCAATAGCTAGTGTTGCATTATTATTAGCAATGCCAGCTGCTCACACTTTTATAATGCGAGACCTATTGCATTGCAAATGCTTGTTTTAGTGAGGGCCTTTGGACCTTCCTCAATACCCTTTCTCTTTCCCATTGTAACACAACACTCTGCACAAAGATTTAAGCTAAGGGTTGTTACATGCACCATAGATCAGGGTTTGGATTTAAGCAGTTACTTGTGTACACAATCAGGTGTTGTGTTAAGACAATACCTTTATCCTGTTGTAGGCATCCCCTACAAAAGAGGGGAGAAAAATATGGGGCTGTTGAATGTCAAATGTCAAAGAGTTGGCCGGGCCCAGCCCAGTCTCTTCCTGGCTCTGACGGGCGCAGGAACTGTGGGAGCCCACAGAGGATTATAATGCACCTTCGGGCTCCAAAGACTGACGTCGGCTGTAACGGCCGCTTGGGAGGCTGGGACTAGCGTTCTGGGTCCCCCTCTCTCCTCGTGGCAATAGGCAGCGGTAGCAGCAGCAAGACATGCGTCCTCCGCTGCGTGAGCCCACAGAGGATTAGAATGTGCCTCCAGGTGGCAGAGACTGATGTTGGCGGCAACAGCCGCTTGGGAGGCTGGGACTAGTGGTCCTGGTCCCCCTCTCTCCTCGTGGCAACAGGCAGCGGTAGCAGCAGCAAGAAGGGCGTTCTGAGCTGCGGGAGCCCTCAGAGGGTAATAAAGTACCTCCGGGTGCCAAAGACTGACTGCTTGAGAAGCTGAGACTTGCGGTCCTGGTCCCCCTCTCCCCTCGTGACAACAGGCAACGGTAGCAGCAGACACTGTGGCGAGAGTCCAGGTTAATGGGGTGCTCTCTGTCAAATTCAGGCTTTCCAGATGCACCAGACAAGGGGGCCCGCTGTCGTCTTAGCTGTTTGCAGTGGCATTGGAGCCACTGGCAACCTGGATCTGCACAGGAGCACTGCTACACGGTCTCCGATGGGACCCAGGTGGAAAGATGTATTCTCGTTATATACAGATTACATCTTTTTATATTGGGCGGACCCTTCACATTCTACACCGAGAATCCTGCACATTCTAAAAATATTTGGATCCTATGTGGGGATCTGTATTAATTGGCACAAATCTGTGGCATTCCCCATAGAGAAGGGAGGTCCAGACCGGAACCGGGGATACCCCTTCCAATGGGAAACTTAGGGGTTCCGGTACCTAAGCATATTCGTAACACCTGACCAAGACACATTCCTTCAAGAAAATATACTGAAGTTCCTCGAGGCAGAATGCCATAATGTGGAGAGATGGAGAAAACTCCTGTTATCTCTCCTCGGCCGTGTGGCTCTTTATAAAATTATCATTTGCCCACATTTTTGTATATATTGCAGAATACCCCCTTCCCAAACTCTGAAAGATTCTTCCAGAAAGTGGACTGGACCCCAAAGGTGCTGTTGTGGGATGGCGGAGTGCCCAGGATCGCTTTGTCCCTTCTGGTCCGATGCCTTACAGATGAGGGGAATCACCCTTACTACAGGGCTGTGCAACTGCTGGTAGCAAATGACCGGGCCTTCTTGACGCAGCAGGAGCTTTCTTTGAGGGCAGATTGAGCTGCTATAGCATCATAGTGCGGCCTAAGAAGACTATTGGGGGGCAGGGAGTTGCCCTCCCGCCTTACCCTATGGAGACTGTGGTGACAATATAGAAAACAATGACACAGAAGCTGTGGTGCGGACGACACTCACACATGAGACCCCTTGTGGACCTTCTGAATGGACTGCGAGAGGTGGAAGGCCCAGGAAGTGAGACCTGCTAGGTATCTCTAAGCTAAGAGATGTCTGGAAGTAGGGGCGCAGTGACCTTGTTTGCGGACCAATAGACAAAATATGAGCGAACAGGAAGCCAAGTTTTGAGGTATCAGCAGCTGAGTTACATCTTCAGTCAGAGGTCCTCCAGAAAGAAATAGAAAATGAAACTCTGTTAGAGTAAAGAGTGCTGGGAGCTCCCCTGACAAACCATCTGGTGTCCCAAATCTATTACACACTGCTGAATAATAGTCTTCCGCCAATTGAGTCACTCGGGGAGAAATGGCAAAGAGACCTGGGTAGACTTGAAGACGAAGACTGCGGAATGAGGTGTAGATACCCGGGCGAAGTTGCAATCAGGGCAGGATTCCAAATGATCCAGATAAAACTGTTTCATAAGGCATATTACACGTGAAACTGGATATTCCTAATGGGGAGAATGACCAACGATCACGGTCTATGGGATTGCCGGATGAAGGACACCTTGATACACACAATATCAGAATGTGCAGCTCATACCCCAGCTAATCTCCCTGGGCATCTGGGGAGATCAACCCCTGGATGGGTACGCCCTGCTTTTAACCAATGTGGCTTGATGGTGGCACAGAGGGATCTCTTTAAACGGTGGAGGGTGAGGACATTTCCAACCATGCAGGTGTGGGATGAATGCATGGACTGCTAAATGGGGGCAGAAAAGTTGGAGTACCAGGCGAGGGAGTACCCACATAAATTCGAAAGACTATGGGGTCCATGGATGGAGGCAAGGGAGGGGAGACAGGGTAGAGTTCCAGGGCAGGACAAAGACGAGAACGAGACGGACCAGACTGGGCAGTCAAATGGTCTACAAAATAAATACCAAAGTGGAACGCAGGACAGTCCGAGACGGATTCGTTGCAATGCACTTTGGTGGATGTATACTTTTTCACATGTCTTCTGCAGTTGCTCTATTTACATTTTCTGTCAAAATTCAATAACAAGAGATTTAGAAAAACAAGTAATGGCAAAGTATATGGGTGTGGCTTTAATGCAACAACAGATGCCAACAAAGGAATATATCAATGCATTACCATACAGTAGCACATTAAAGCTTTACCTACAACCGTTGTGGATGCTTGATGGTCCTGGTGATAGAGTAGTAGTTGAGGTGATACTACTAGTAGTATGGATAGCGGTGTTCTAAAATATAGAATTGGGGCAATGATTTGATATTAGTGTGGCAGTGGCATTGTAAGTGATGGTACCAATAGTGGTAGTGTGGTGCTGCTGCTATTGGTGGTGGTGATAATGGTGTTTGTCACGGTTCTAGTGGTGGTGGTATTGGTAGTTGTGTGGTGTGGTGTCAGTAATATTGGTGTTCTACTGGTTGTGGTTTGTTGCTTGTGGATAGCAGCATTAGGGGTAGTGTTATTTGTGGTGATATTGATGATGGTGGCATTGGTGGTGCTATTGAAAGCAGTATTCGCATTGGTGTGGTTATTAAAGGTGGTGCTGTTGGTGCTATTCAGGACGGTATTAGCATTGATGGAGGTGGTGGTATTGGTGGTATCAATAGCGGTACTGATATGGTAATGGTGGTGTCATTCATGGTGGTGTGGTTTCGGTACTGGTGTGTTTGTGGTGGTGTGGTATTGGTGGTGGAAATGTTGGTACTGTGGTATTTGTGGTGGCAGAATTTGTGCTTGGTTGATACTGTGGTAGTGGTATTGCTGGTTTATGTATGGATATTGAAGTATTCGTGGTGGTACTGCTTTTTGTATTGGTGGTGTAAGATTAGTGGAGATGGTAGCGTTACTCCATGCAAGAAATCAATTTGAGAAACAGAGTGATGGTCAAATGCACCCCTTTCAAATGTAATATTGTCCCTTATGTACTATGGTGCACACTTATTTAAGTGAAGCACCTTGCACTAATTCAGACAACCATTATGGTGATTTTAGTGGTCTTAAGACAACCATAGAAACTCTCCAAGTGGTAGCTGTGGAGAGCAGCCTTCAGGTGTAGTCCAGAAAGAGTGTTAATCAGCTTATTTTACAAGCTATAATCAAGTAGTGTAGGTTAAACGAAAAAGAACCACACAGTGTAGTTATAAAAATATATCAATTTATTACAAATACCCACTAACACATTACTCACAATACTTCAATTACCAGCAAGTAAGTAAGCACAATAAACAATGGACTCAATGGGGAGACCAAAGTCTTACCAAATACTATAAATTGCCCAACTCTGTTCCAGATAGGACAGAACCCTTTCTGGCTTGTCTATAATTCATATTCATAATCTGGGCACCATTTATGGACACTAGGAAACCATTTCCCTTTTTTGTGCATAGATTATTCTTTATTTATGACTGCTGTTTACTGAAACCTCACGATCATTCTCTCATACAAAGTACAATCTGTAGACAAGGGCAAAGTGTCCATCATTGCCTACAGATTGCTCCTTCAGTTTAAATATTAATAATGTTTGTGGGGGGGCGTGGCTTGCTGCCGACGGGAATGGCCGCGCAGTAGCGGAGCTCTGCAGCGCCACTCCCGAATTATCCTGCATACCTGTGCCCCGAGGTCGCTACCCGTGCGGCGGACTATCCCTGGTGGTTCCGGAGCTCCGGTGGACCGGGTGGTGAAGTTTGGGAGCGGGCGGGGGCGGAGTGGCGTCTGGGCTCCACTCCCCGGGCGCCGGAAGATTACCGAGCTAACGTGAGGTGTGGCCTGCTGGGACTCGGAGATTGCGGGAGGCCGCGGCTGCGGCCTAGTGACGTCCGGAGAGCGAGGAGGTGAGGCGTGCCACCCCAGGCAACTCGGGGGTTGGTCTTGCTGATCCCCCCGACACAGTACAGGACCCGGCGGCTGCGGGGGCAGGACGGCGACGTCCCACCGTGAGGAGATAGCGGAGCCTCCGGCCTGGTGGGAGCAGCGGAGGTGCGACCTGCAACTGCCGCGCCCCGACGGAGGAATCGTTGGCGGAGGGGTTGAGGAGCCGGATACACCGCTCAGTGAGGTGGGCACACGGGACAGGCGGACATTGGGCCACGACTGCGGCCAATTTCCTGGCCACTGGACGGAGGGACTCGGCAGTGGATCCGGACTTGGTGGCCGTGACCAAAGAGTGGAAGTGGAGGTGAGCGGCCGCTGCTTATCCGTAGAGGGAGAGCCCTTGCTATTGGGGGACGCGGCCTGGCCCGGACCTGTAGCCCTTTACTCTGCACCCACGTGCGCTCGTGTGAGAGCCCGGCGGCCAGCGCGATTCCAGGTAAAGCCCGGGCCCGGGTGTTCTGACGACTCGCCCGAGTGAGGGAAGGTCCCCCCTTGAGGACCTGTGGACTGCGGCGACCCCCGGCCCCGGTTGGGGGTTAAGCGAGGACGTGGAGGGCGGAGGCCGGCCCTACCCGCGTGACGTGCCCTGGCGACTGGGGAGCGGCCGCGAAAACCGACAGGCCGGGTGGAGGTCTCTACCGCAGGCGGCGGGGACTAGCGGCGGCTCCTCACGGCTTGGGAGTGCACACTGAAGGGTGATCATGCCGTCCGGGCGGCATGCCAAGACCACGACGCAGGCCAAGCTAGAGAAATTCGCATGGCACCAACAGCCGGGCGGGGATCGGGCGGGGCCGACGGCCTCGGAGGGTTAGCCGGACCCGACGAACAAGGACCTTCTGGACGCCATTACCGCTGTCAAGACGTCCCTGGAACTGCGCATTGACACTGTGGCCACCGACGTGGGTTTGATCCGGGAAGACGTACGAAGGATCGCCGAACGGGTGGGTGCGGTGGGGGGCCGCCCCAGGCCGGGGGCCCCTCCTAGACCAATAGTGGCCCGAGTGTTTAATTTCCGGGATCGCGACATCATCCTTCAAGCGGCGAGGGCGGCTCCGCCCGTCACTCTGGAGAATAGCAACGTTACGTTCTTCCCGGACTTTACCCTACGAGTCCAGAAACAAAGGCGCAGCTTCCAAGACGTAAAAAAGGCCCTGCGGGACAACGACGTCAAATATGCAATGATGTTCCCTGCCAAGCTGCGAGTGGAGGCCGAGGGCAAAGTGTGGTTCTTCATGCGCCCGGAGGACGCTTGGGACTGGCTGGAGGGTTGGCGCACTGTGGACAGGCGTAAAAAACAAACAGGAGCGTCGGATGCGGCCGAGGACTGGCGCCAAACACGGTGCTCACCATCGCGCTCTGACGCTGAGGCCCCGGGCCCGACAGGGGACCACTAACGCTGGACGCTGGTAAGCGGGGGTATGACCCACCATGGTCACGCTGGAGGTCCCTGGTGGAGGTGGAGAAGCGTATCACTGTCCTCACGATGACACTCTGTTTGTTGTACTTTGACCTGGTAAGGGTAGTGAGTTGACCCCTTGATGCATGGCCCAAAGTGTCCTCCAGTGTAATTATTAGCGAGGTGAAAACGGAGTCACCAGGGACGCAGATGGCCCTCCCCCACCCCCCTCGCCGATGCACTTGCGGATGGAGTGGTCTTCCTGCCGGGCTCGGGGGGGGGTCCCATTCCGGCAAAATGACTATGGGACTGACAGTGATTTAAGTAAACCAGGGGGGGCGTAAACGGAACTCTAAGACCTGGCGATAGTAGGGTGGGGGGGGAGGGGCAAGAGGGCGAACTTTTGGTAATGCTAACAGCTGCTATGTTGGGAGTGGGGCAGCGCACGTTCCTCTAAGTGTTAATGGGAGGGCGACAGGCACTCTGCACGTTGAGGGAGGCGGGCGGTTTTAGTCCCGTTCTGCAGGGGAGCAGGGAGGGTTGGTTAGTTCATGGGCTTAATTTGGTTGGAATAGTTGTTGTTTACTGTTTTTTTCTTGCAGAAACCCCACGCGGTAACCGTAGTCCCAGCAAGGCGCAATGTATTCACCTACTGACCCCAAGTTTCCTATCCGCTGTCTCTTTATGGGACGAGGGGATTCGAGCATTGTCACTAAAGGGGAGGGCTAGGAGTCCCCTGCACACAAGTCACTCCGACCACTTGGACATGGTGTTCTTAGAACTGATGGCTATGACACAGAGACTTAGCTTAGGGTCCTGGAACGTTAATGGGCTAGGCGACAAAATTAAACGGAGCATAGTGCAACAATACATACACCGACAGCGTGCAGATGTAGTATTGCTCCAAGAAACGCATCTCATCGGCAACTCTGGTCAGGCCCTCAACCGGAAGGGATATCGTATGCTCGCACACTCGGGCTTTACTTCGGGGTCCAGGGGAGTGGGGATCCTCCTGCGAAAGGGTTGCCCGTATGTGCTCCACGCAACTCACACCGACCTTCAGGGTAGGTATGTGGTCTGCTCGGGTGCTGGGAAGGGAGGGCCCTTAGCTTGCTCTCGGTCTATGCGCCGCCGGGCCTTCAACGCCAGACCCTGGCGGATGTAGGGAAAAACCTGATGGCCCTTCCGGAGGGCGCCGTGGTTCTGGGCGGCGACATTAACCTAATGATGGATGACACAAGGGACCGTAATCCACCACGAAGGTGTGATCTGCGGGGCTTGCAACTGCGCAATTTCGCGGACGCATTCGGCCTGGTGGACGTTTGGAGATGGTCGCACCCCAGTGAAACGTTCTATACTTTTCAATCTGGTGTGCACAGTAGTCACTCGTGGCTCGATTACCTGTTTACGCAAGCGCAGTACATCCAATATTTCACCGATTCATCGGGCTTAGCACGGGGAATCTCCGATCACTCCCCAGTGAGGTCTTTCTTTGGGATAGATACAGTGCGACAACCTGGTCCCATTCCAATTCAGCCGTGGCTGCTGAAAATCCCGCACATCAGAGAATCCTTGCGACAAGACACGGACCACTATTTTGACGAAAACGTAGGGTGGGTTGCTTCGGCTGTAACCTTATGGGGCGCGTACGGGGCAGTTATAAAAGGGAGGGCGCTGTCCTTGATGATGGGACACAGAGCTGAGCGGAGGCGACGGGTCACCCGAACTGGAGACGGAGATACTCCACCTCGAGCAGGAACTGCGCGCACCCCAACCCGCGAGGCCCAACACCTACTCGAACTTACGAAACGGGACTACAAACAACTACTCTGTGAGGAGGCCAGCCAACGAATCCTCGCCACCCGCCACAGAATCTACGAGTTGGGGGAACGCACTGGCAAACTGCTGGCATGGCTGGAGCGGAGACAAATGGCCGCGTGCTGGTTGGGACCGATCAAAGGGCCAGATGGGGTGTTGATCACGGATCCCCAAAACATCGCCGACGCATTCGCTGTATACTACGAGCGAATATATACCCCGCCGCAACCCTCGCAGGCACATCTGGCGGCGGACCTCCTGGCCACTATTCGGGTGCAGTGTCTCTCCCAGCAAGACCAGGAGACGCTGGAGTCGGATATCTCACTGGAAGAAATCCAGAATGCCATACGAGACACTCGCTCCGGAAAGGCCATGGGCCCCAACGGCATCCCGATAGAATTTATGAAATCGATGGCTCTGAAACTGGCACCCCATCTGCTTAACTTATACAAGGAAAGCTATGAGACCGGTGCCCTTCCGGACGAAATCCGTGAGGCCGCCATAGTGGTCATCCGCAAACCAGGCAAACCGGCGGACGAATGTGCATCGTATAGGCCCATCTCCCTGATCCCAGTGGAGGCTAAAATCCTGGCGAAGCTGCTGGCTAATCGCCTGCTCCCCTATCTTGCCGGACCAGTCTGGTTTCATGCCGGGTCGTAATACCGCAAACCGGCGGACGAATGTGCATCGTATAGGCCCATCTCCCTGATCCAAGTGGAGGCTAAAATCCTGGCGAAGCTGCTGGCTAATCGCCTGCTCCCCTATCTTGCCGGACCAGTCGGGTTTCATGCCGGGTCGTAATACCGCACGCAATCTACGCCGTGTGCACGGGGCCTTGGGACGGGCGGCAACAATCCAAGAGGAAGCAATACTGCTTGCGCTTGATGCTAAGATGGCGTTCGATACGGTTGCCTGGGAATACCTCTTCGCGGTCCTGCTCCGGGTGGGAATAGGCTCCCGGTTGTTGGGTTGGATTCGACTACTGTATGCCATGCCCACAGCCCACGTATCAGTCAATAACCATCGTTCGACTTCCTTTTCCCTAGGCCGTGGCACGAGACAGGGTTGTCCCCTGTCGCTGCTCCTTTTTGCCCTGGCACTTGAGCCACTCGCTGTCTGGATCCGGAGCGACCCAGAGATCCGGGGCCTTAAATGGACAGCGGATCATGAAGACCGCATCTCTCTCTATGCGGACGATGTCCTGTTGTACCTGGCCTCCCCGGCGCGTTCGATCCGTCGGGTATTGCACATTTTTCATATCTTCGGGGCCCACTCTGGATACCAGATTAACTGGTCCAAATCCCAGATGTACCCCCTCTGGGGTGACCCGCCACCGAGCCCTAGGGGATATAATATATCGATAGCGACGCAGGGTTTCCAGTACCTGGGTATCTTTATAACGATAGACTCAGCACTATTTTATGAGCGAAACCTGGAGGGCCCACTACAGCGGTTTAAGTCCGATGTGGTCCATTGGAAAAACACTGCCCCTTACACTCCTGGGCCGGGCAGCCCTTTTCAAGATGCTAGCCCTCCCCCGTTTTCTCTACACCCTTCAGAACACGCCTATAAAGATCCCAGAAGCCTACTTCCTAAAGATCGACGCAACTCTACGTGGGTTACTATGGGATACCGGGCATTGCAATGCACAAACTAACTATGGGCTGGTATGACGGGGGGATTGGACTACCGGACCTACGCCTTTATTACCAGGCAACACAACTAATCGCGATCAACCAGTGGGTGTTTGGATCCCACGATGACCCGAGCTTCCGAATGGACCGTTGGCTCATGGGGAGGGGAGGTTATAGCAGGGCATTGTACTCAAACC
Source organism: Triturus cristatus (assembly GCF_964204655.1). Lineage (NCBI taxonomy): Eukaryota > Metazoa > Chordata > Amphibia > Caudata > Salamandridae > Triturus > Triturus cristatus. Next base: position 996,251,996 of record NC_140580.1, read on the forward strand.
CGAAGAAACTGGGCTTGACTGGCCCCACGGCCAGAACGGTGGAAACCTGGCACCGGCTCCAGAAGCGAATGGGATGGTCTGGACGGCTAACTAAGGCTACCCCACTCTGGGAGCCGGACTGTCTGGGGTGGCTGAGTACCTGCGCGGGGTTCGATAAGTGGGATCTTATTGGCATCTCAACTGTGGGTGACGTATGGGTTGAGGGCAGGATGGCGTCCTTCGCAGAGCTTCAACTTAAGTATCAGCTCGCACCCACTGAGCAGTGTCGTTATCTGCAAATTAGCCATGCTATAGACGGTGCCCTGCCCCCCGAGTCGGCCCTTCCAAACTACTCTCCTTTGGAAGACAGATTGCTGCTGGACCCGATGGACCGTAGAGCCATTTCCTTAACCTACAAAAAGTTAATTAATAATCGCGCTGATCCTATGCAGACACTACGGGCCAGGTGGGAAAATGAGGTGGGAGACATGCCTGACGAAGACTGGCGATACCACTGCGGCTCTGCCTGGTTCAGCTCAAGGTTCTGCATAGGGTGTATTTTGATGCAACCCTGCTGTGTAAACTGGGTAGGCGTCCAGATGAGCTCTGCCTTCGTGACTGTCATCAAGTAGGTACATTTACACATATCCTGTGGGCCTGCCCCCCATACAGCAATATTGGACAGAACTCACCCGTCAAATGGCGCGAGCCATCGGTAAGTCGGTTGCTCCCTCCCCCGAGCTATGCCTCTTTAATGTGTGGGACGATACGGACCTTACCCAAGCGGAGCAGGAGTGGGCAGCGATGGGTTGGGTCATAGCCAAAAGGAATATAGCCCAGAAATGGGGGGTAGCCGCGGTGCCATCGTTGCGCACATGGGCACAAGACATGGATGTAGCGATTGTAGCGGAGAAATCGGTCTACAAGAGTCGTGGCTGCCCCAGAAAATGGGACCACAAATGGGGACGATGGAACAAGTATCGGGGGGACATCTGCATTTCTTCCACAATAGAACTCCGACGAGAGAGGCAGGCTATATTGGACGACTTGGGGATGGGAGTCTCGACCGGAGAGCATGGGCAATCCTAGCTTACGATGCAAGAATTGAAGCCTCCCTGGCCACAAACTATGCCAGGAACCACCTATACATTGTCGCAAAACTGATTTGGTTTCTGTGTCCAATGCCCTTGATGTAATGCTTGTGATCTCTAATGTCCTACTCTGTACTCAAGCTCAATGGGTGTCATGTGAATGTTCATGATTGATGTACTTGCTGTGGATTCCGCTGTTAATAAAATGTTATTTAAAAAAAATAATAATAATGTTTGTGACAAAAAGGTATCCTTCCTGTCTGGATTATTTGATAGGATGATTATAGTATTTCCAGAAGTGACCCATGTGCCTCTTTCCCTATTGCTGTTGTGGCGTTCCTCTTGTGTTTGTGATAAAGGGAAATAGCGAGGACATAAATTCAAAATACTTGTATAAGGTAAGAAGTTTGGAATTGTGAATTTTAGGCAAGCATTTTGAGTCTGCTCATGTGTTGTTGGTGTGAACTGTTGTTACTGTAGCAGACAATTTATTCCTGCTTTAAGTCGAGGTGCAAAAATCTTTTAGGACATTTTAGGCATTTCCCTTCTTCAGTACATGTGGTTAAGAGATATCTTATTTCTTTTAGGTTGAATGCGATGCCGTTCAACATAATTCCGACCCTATTTTAGGTTTGTATGATCTTGTTGGTAAGTGGAACTGTACAAACTTTTTTTTTTTTTTTTTAAAAGAAATTTTTATTGTTTTCACAAAAGTTATAACAAAGGACACGAAATCAGATCGTATACACATTAAAGTAGACAAAACATCATACATAATCATCATTTCTCCAAGTAGACCTAGATCGGGCCCCCTGAGGCCATCATTATCAGCCACCCTCCCCTTCTTCCCTTCAGTTTCTCTAGTCATCTGAGTCGGAAGACTCCTCATCAGAAAGAGGTGGTGGATCACATATGTTGCCCCTATATTTGTTCCATGCTCCCCACACTCTGACCCATTTTCGAGGACAACCCCGCCTGATAAATACAAAACGTTCAGCAAACATAGCCCCATCCATGTCCTTTTTCCACATCGACAGTAGCGGTGTCTCCACCGCTCCCCATTTTTGGGCTATGATCCGTTTAGCCATCATGTTCCCTACCGTCACCCAGCCCTGCGCCTGGCGATTAAGATCTGTGGGCTCCCACACATTTAACAGACAGCGTCTGGGTTCTGGCAGCAGTGATACCCCGCACACCTGCGACATCGTTCGCAGCACTCGCCTCCAGAAGAGTTGAAGAACCGGACAGTCCCAGAGCAGGTGATAGAAGGTCCCCTCCTCCCCGCAGCCCCGCAGGCAGAAGGGATGTGGTGCTCTGCCCAGTTTGTGCAATAGGCTTCTGGTGAAGTATGAGCGATGTAGAATACGAAGTTGCACAAGACGCAGCCGCGAGGGTATACCCGCCTCGCGCGGTGACGCCAGCGCCTCCCGCCAATCTGGGTCATCGAAATCGCCGACCTCGTCAGCCCATTTCTCCCGCAAGACCCCCATAGGGTCCGGCAAATTGTTGATCAGTTTGCGGTATGTGAAAGATGTGGCCCGCTTAGGCATGTATTCGGTCAGCAGCCTGTCTTCCAGTGGAGATGCCTCTGGAACCTTCACACCTGGGGTTAACCGTGTCGTTAGGGCGTGTTTCATCTGCAGGTATCGGAACCATTCTGAGGGAGCCAGCTCATACTGTTGTTGCAAACGAGCGAATTGAACAACCTCCCCTTTGTGCCACACGTCGCCTATCACCGAGATCCCGATAGCGTCCCAAGCGGCAAAGCCCTTGCTGTCCCTGAGCCGTCCCAGTCGCTTCGTGTCCCAGAGAGGCGTAAGCTGCGTCAGGACTCCGCGCCACCCCAGCCTGGCCTGTGCCACGTGCCAGAGAGACACAGTCTGACGCAGAGGGCCAATCAGCTGCGGGGCCAGCCGGGCATCATACAATGGGGCCAGCATACCCCTTTCGCCCAGTATATCCCTATCTGCCTTATACGCTGGATCAGACTGCGGCGCATGGAGCCACTGATTGATCACCTTGAGCTGCGCCGCCCAATAATACAACTGGATATCTGGGAGAGCAATTCCCCCATCGTACCACCCACAGACCAGTTTCGCCTGTGCAATGCGTGCTGGTTTGTTGCCCCAGAGTAAATTAGAGACTTGCGCTGCAACCGCTCGGAAATAAGCCGGTGGCACCGGATAAGGAGTATTTTCCAACACATAAAGAAACCTCGGCAGGGCCATCATTTTAAAGAGCTCCGCCCTCCCCACCAGGGTCAGGGGCAACGTTCCCCAGTGCCGCACATCCTGCTTGAGGCGGTCCAGTTGAGGGCTTAAGTTACACCTGAAAAATTTCATAACTGTACAAACTTTTGATGTTACCGAGTAGTATTTAATAACAGTAAACTGTTAAATATTTATGTGAAGTGCATTCTTTTTAATGATCTGGTATATATTTCCACAGATTTAGGAGTAATATTTAATATAATCTGGGCTACGTTTTTAATGTCTTCCAAACTTTGCCTTGCAATAAGTATTACGTTTTCCAGAAGCAGTTAGTATGTCTAAATAGCAATACAAATATTTTAACAATTCACAACCTAGGTAGCAATCTAATCTTAGATTTTAGAATTTAAATGGTCATGCCTTTAATAAATAACTTGCACACAATATATCTTCCATTATAATTGAATCCTATTCAGGCTTTTATTTACATGACAAAATAAACAGATTCACAAAAGGTGAGGTTGATGAATTCGTCATGCTCCTTGCAATAAAATCTGAAAAGCTCAAGACCCTGGCTTTCAGCTTTCCATAGGTCCAGAGTTTAATCCGTTTTCTTGTTCCTGTCGTATGAGTGTTTGGGAAAGCAATAAACCTTTTTCTTTTTTTTACTTCACCTGGCCTTTGCATAGTTCTGACCAGTTTTGTCATATCATTAGGGTTATTGAAGGTTAAACAATCCATGTATGTAGAAATTACAAAGACTAAAGCTTCCATGGTTAGATGCAGTTTTCTTCCAGAGTTACACAGCAACTAGAAAGCTGAGGGGCATGACGCCTCCTCTACCCTTCCCCAATACGTATTAACATAGAGTGGCCACTTTGTCATAAATTTGGCAATTGTGATGCACAAAAACAGCAGGCAGATAAATTACCCCTAGGCATTTCCAGATCATGTCTATGGAAATGGTAAAACATAGAAGAACTACATGTACCCCTAGAACTTAACCTTCATATTCAACCATCAGCCAGCTCTATCACAAGTACTCCACGGATGTTCCAACCGAAACATTTAACTCCCTGGCACCCGTCGCTGATTGTCTTAAGAACGTGAGACAAAAAAGGAAATGGTTCAATAATGTCAACAAATATTTAAGAAAAGAAATCTCAAACGAATTTGTAGGAAACAACCCAATGCATGAAATCAATTATACTACAAGATGCCACTAACATTCTACTGTCCCTCTAGGAGCAACACCAGAGAAAGCATACTATTCAAACATAATCAGTGCAAGCTGACTTTGGTAAGAACTATACATGCTTATCTTCTGGCATATGCCATAGCCATCTGATCCTTCCATGAGCTATGTGACATACCAGTCATGTACTCTTTGAAGCAAAACAATTAATTCATAGTCTCTTTAATTGATTTCTACCCAAACTAACCCTTTTTGCAACAATCTATTCTCTAACCTATGCTTTGAACTGTGCTTGCAGTTCTTTGACGACAGTTAATAATTTACTGTTCTATATTAGGATTTTTATCTTATAAACTGTAACAAAATGATGTCTCTTAGAAAAGCAGTAACCCACAGACCTAGTTATGTTATGTGCACTTCATCTGCATGGTACGAATTCTTTACAGCAGTCATATTAACCCTCAACGTAATGATGAGTAAAAACCTCTACTAGACAATTCCCATCGCTCTCACGGAGTTATCTTTAAATCTTTATTGTTGCCTGGAAATTTGCTGGAGACAAGGAACCCTGCAGCAGAAGCTTTTAAACTGAAAATAAACTTGCAAACACTGCGCTCCTTGAAATCAGCACCCGGTTTGGTGATACCAGTCGCACTGACCTGCAGCCGGTCATGAGACGAATTAAACACTGGTGTCACAGTGTTACCTCACCGTGGCACAGTAAAGGGGCAACACTGCCAGGACATTCGAATTTACCTCTACAGCAGGCACTGCGTGTGTGGACTGCGACTTGGGGACAGGACAGAAATAAAATGAAACATGTCCACGGCAGCAGATGGCACGGGAACCAGGTTTTGCTGAAACCAGTGGCATTCACAGGGGCTTGCTCCAATGACAGGAATGCGACCGACCACTCCCTCAATAAGAGCCAGCCAATGAACCCGAGGCCTGCTGATTGCTATCAAGTTAAAGTGTACCGGCCGGCGGGAGTTGCGGCTTCCGCGGCTACTAGGCCAGGCAGGCACTGGTCTGGCATTCAGACAGTGAATGAATCACAGACATCTATGATGATCGGATCCTAATAATCGTTGTATATATAAATATTGGAGCCGCATGAGGTGTGCTGCCTCCAGTCCAACAGTCCACGCCGGTGAGATTACAACCAGACCATCACGCTACGCCACCCAAAAAAAAACATCGTTGGTTTTGGCACGGTCGGCGACGGCATATTTATTGGAATCAAAATCAATGGCATGCCGCATCCCTAGTTAACTGGCTTCGCTTAGCTACTAGTACTAAAGTTTGTTAGTTAAGTTTACAATTACTGCTTAAAGTGCTTAACTTCTAATCTTATTCTTACCGTTACTAGTGGTGAGTCGGCCGGCAGGGACACACACTGGCTGCACTGCACTACCTTGTGCCTTTGCTTTCTTTAATTAGTACGATTGATTAGGCCACAGCGCCGGCGGCCTGGTGCTGCCTGCTTGCTACCAGACCGTCAGTCTGCCAGTTGATCGATGCCTGCACACACAGGCTGCCCAGCTCTGTCCTCGTCGGGTCGGGCCAGGCTGACTTAACGTCGACGACTCGTGGTCGTGGGGAGCTGCGGTGGTTATGCTGGGGCGTGGCAACTGGTGGCAAAATGAAAAAAATCTGCGCCCACATCCGCGCTCACAGCTCCTACTCCATCAGAACCCTTCAGCCCGGCCCCGCGGCCAGCCCAAATAATTCAGTGTGTGTATTCCGCGGCCCGCCCACTGGCAAGTGGCAAACAGTGAACACTGCACTGCACTGTACTGACTGAACTAAGAAGGGCAGTGCGGCTGCCCTGACATTATTAATTTGTATATATTCTCTTAGACTTGGGCAGGGCTGCAGTGCAGGCTAAAGGTAACGGCTAAGTAAGAAGTGAGTCGCAACGTAAGCAAAACTAAACGCCGTGACACTGACTGACACTCGGCGGGATACTACGTGAAAAACACGCTGTGGGCCTGTGGCTGCACCGAGTACAGGTAAATTAAAAAAAACATTAATGTGAACGTGCGCACTTGCAGCAGATGCGTAGACCCAGCCCTGATAATTAAGTGCCGGTGCTAAGCACCGGAAAGCACAGGCACAAATTAAGCACTGCTCTCCCCCTAAAACTTTCCTCGGAGCACCTGCTTAATCCTCTGCAGACAGTTGATAGCCTCCGCATATTTTCAACCCACCAACTTCAACAGCTAATCAAACTAAGCAAGAACATGGGTTCAGTTACATATTCCTGTTAAAAGCGAATGTTTGAATAAGTCCTGTCCAAACCACAGCCACCGTTTAAACATACAATTTTGAACTCCTCATTTGAACATGGTGTAGCCCCCTTGAATTCAAAACCGCCTTCATAAAACCACTTCTGCAAAACAACTTTTTGGACCCTAAAGACCCAAACAACTACACGCTCCTTTCATCCTTCTTTTCCTAGCAAAATTCAATGAACAAGGATTAGAAGTGTAACGTTTAAACTTCTTAGAGTGGCACAACCATCTAGACCACTTTAGACCTTTTGACTCTCTTTACCTTAACACTCTAATGGAAAAAAAAAGAAAGGCGTCATTCACTATTTGGCAGAGCAAATCTCCTGTAAACAAGGTTTCCCCTTACCCTAATTTAAGAGACTCACAGTTCAACTTTGAGGGTGTTAGGACTCAAAAGCTGCTCCTTCTCTCTCACCTTATTGCCCAAGGCAGCTAAAATAGCAAAGTACAAGGTCACAGTGGGATAGGGGATTGGTAAAAAGACATGTTGTGTGGTGGCCATATTTGGACCTGGTATGGATTCTTCTCTTATCCTTTTGTTTAAATATTGTTAATTCTACTAGAGGTAAACAAAGAGATCATTACAAAGTAACCCTATGGAATTAGCTACCTTCAAGATATTAGAATTCAACTGAGCTTTTAGAAATGAGCAGCACTCTACAGCTACAAAGAGCAGCGTTCGCCCAGATGTCACAATTCAATGAAGAGAATGACATACTTTCAGACTTCCGAACATGTTTTCGTCTGGGAAGAGGCACAGAATCTGCCCTCCTTGCCGTCTGGGATGACCTGAAAAAAACAGTAGACCGCAACGAGGTTGCTGCGCTTCTCCTCTTGGACCTCTCGGCTGTCTTTGACACGGTTGAGCATGACACTCTGAAACAAAGACTCTATGAAGCCGGCATAGAGGGGACTGCTCTAGACTGGATTGAGTCCTACCTTTGAAACAGAACTAATGTCATTCATACCCCACCTTTCTCATACAAACCATGCTCCACAAAAGCAGGGGTCCCTCAAGGCTCTATCATCTCGCCCATGCTTTTCAACATCTACATGAAGTCATTATCGGTACTGATCAATTTCACCTCATGTGCTACAACTATGCAGATGCCACACAAATACTCCTTCAACTGGAATGCCCCAAAGATATTGGAAACTCCCCAATTTTCAGTTGTCTCAGAGCCGTGGATCAGTGGATGACTTGGTGCCACCTCAAATTGAATGCTTCCAATAAAGGAAATACTCACTTGTGGCGATTGGAAACATTATGACCTGCTTGCCGCCTGGTCTGATGAGCTGGGATCACCGCCTAAAGTATCGAAGGAAGTAAGAAACCTCAGAATGACCATGGACTCAGAGCTGTCAATGAATGCCCAAGTGGACAAACTAGCAGGATCAAGGTTTGTCACTATAAAAACGGTGCGACAAATTTTCCCTCATTTGAGATTTAAACAGAAGGTCCAAGCTACCATCTTCCTTGTTCTGTCCAAACTCAATTACGCCAATAGCCTCTACCACGGATCACCTTTAACGACCTTGAAAAGACTACAACGGATTCAGAACTCAGTTGCCAGACTACTCCTGCATATCAAACCGCGAGACCACTTCTCACCTGCCTTGAAAGCCCTGTATTGGTTACTGGTTGCCAGAAGATCCACGTTCAAGCTGCTTTGTATCATCCACAAAGCAATACATGGAATGGGACTGCTCTTCAGCAGGAATAAAATCACCAAACACATTCAACAAAAGGTACCTCCGCCCTAAAATGGCACCTCACCTCAAAATCCCAAGATACAAGAAAAAAACCATGGGTGGCACATCCTTCTCTGTTCAAGCTGCCAAACTATGGAACTCTTAAACCCCCAACATGAGATCCACGGACAGCCACCTTATCTTCAGAAAACTGCTCAAGAATTGGCTCTTCTCAACATAAGCACCATACGCAAACAGAAATTTACCTCATATCCCTCTGTTTATAATCATTTATTTTTACTATAAATATGTACCTATCTTTGTGTATTGCTTTGTATAAACATGCAGAATAATTATGTAAAAAAAATAAAAAATTAAGTACAATTACATTGGAAACTGGAGTTTGGTCTGCATATACTTCTTCCATTGTGCCTCTATGTACTTTCCATGTACTTGGATCTATGTATTTGTTACTTTCCTCCTGAAAAGCATATCCAATGAACTGCCCTATTTCTCACCCTATACATCTATCAATATATCCTCTACACCTACTCTCGTTTAGCCCAAATCCCATACCACTACTATGATCCCCAAAATAACCTTTTCTAGACTCTCCCTTACTCAACCTCTCCTTGCATCATCTGACACCTCTTTTAATATACCTATCCCCAAAACAAATCTTTCCAAACTCTTCCCCTGACTCTTACCCTCTACAACCCCTTTTTACTCATCCAAAAGCCTCCTCCTACTGCTATGACCACTGAAACATAAATAAAATCAAAATCCTTCACTCTCCTATCCCTCTACTATCCTTTTCAATCAAAATAACAGACTAACATGATCACTTCTCAAATTTCATATTCCACTATACTAATTCACCACTAATGCTTTATGGGTCCCAGAGTAGCGTGCTACTCGCAAAAAAAGTGCTTCAACACCTCATCAGAGGTAAGCAAGCATTATATAAAAGAATACCTATTTCCCTCTTCAATACCTCCGCTACCTTTCTCTATTCAACTGAATAACACCTCTACCACTCAAACTACTTTCATATTTCACTATACTAATTTTTAAACACTAATCCTTTATGGCTTCCGGAGTAGCGTACTACTCACCAATAAAGCGCTTCAACACCCCATCAGGGTTACAAGCGCTATATAGATGCAAACTTTTTCCCTTTTCCACCCCTCCCCAACCCTTAATCCAAATAACTGACTAACATTTCCACCACTCAAATTACTTTCATAATTCACTATACTAATTCAACACTAATCGTTATGGATGCCAGAGTAACGTGCTACTCACCCAGAAAAAAACGCTTCAACCCCCATCAGGGGTAGCAAGCGCAATATAAGAAAACAAGTTACTTACCTGTAACTACAGTTATCCAGTATTGGTATCTTTCATAGATTCACATGCCTGAATCATTCCCCGTCGCCGAGGCGGGAGTCTCGGTAGATAAAAAAGTAGTGCCAAAAAATAATTAGTAGTAGTAGTAGTAGTAGGCCCAAAGAGAAAAGGCCCTAAGGCCTATATCTTAGAAGCCTATCTACCTTGTTATGTAAAATAACCCAAGAATTGGTAGCAACCAATCAGACATCAGCACCCTTCTAGAACCCTCTCAGCAGAGCCAGCTCTCCTCAGATTTTCCTAGCACGAGTGGGAAGCTTATATCCCAAACATAGAGAACTGACTCTGCGGGGAGGAGGGTGCGTGCATGTGAATCTATGAAAGATACCAATACTGGATAACTGTAGTTACAGGTAAGTAACTTGTTTTCTTATCCAGTATTGGGGTATCTTTCATAGATTCACATGCCTGAATCAGAGTAGCAAGCAGTATGCCAAGCATACAGTCGTTTGCGGATGGTGGGAGACTATTGCTGATACACTCCCAATTACGCCCGCAACTTGATAAGTAGAAGGCATAAGATGTTTTCTGTTAAAATTCAAACATCTATCTTACATAAAGAAAAGACAATGTAGCTTAAAATATAGCAATTATAAACAGTAAATTGAAGAAACATATATAAATATCTGACCTTAGTTTAACAGATGCTGAAGGACGGCTTGTCCTACCGCTGTATCCTCCTGCAGAGTAGATTGCAGACAGTAGTGCTTCGTGAATGTGTGAACATTCCTCCACGTTGCAGCACGACAAATATTCTCCAAGGATACTCCTGCGAACAATGCAGTAGATGCTGCCATAGTTCTAGTAGAATGCGCCCTGACCTTCCTTTGTAAAGGTTTATTGGCTTTATCATGACAAAAATGAATTGTAGAAGCCAACCATCTGGCTATAGACGCTTTAGTCACAGCAGACCCAAGTGTAGCTTGACCATAAGCTACAAGCAATTGATTGGACCGCCTGATGTCCTTCGTCCTTTGCAAGTAAAATTTCAGACAGCGTTTTATATCCAGTGAATGCAACGCTCGCTCAGCTGGAGTGGCTTGATTTGGGAAGAAAACCTTTAGTTTCACTGGCTCATTTAAGTGGAACTGAGTCGGAACTTTAGGGATGAATCGTGGATTTGTCCTGAGAGTAACAAAGTCTTTGGAGAACTGCAAAAAGGGTTCTGAGATGGTGAACGCTTGAATCTCACTGACTCTTCGAGCCGATGTAAGAGCCAAAAGAATAGCTACCTTCCATGTTAAAAATTTTAGCTCAGCCTTGTGGATAGGTTCAAAAGGCCTTTTCATCAATTGAGCTAGAACTGTGTTCAACTCCCACTCTGGAGGAGGTGCACGAATTGGTGGAAAAACGCGGAATAACCCCTTCATAAATTGTTTTATTAATGAAGAGGAACAGAGCGAAGGTTTAGAGGTACTCTTCCTGAATCTTGATAGAGCTGCAAGATGAACTTTAATTGATGAAAATGCAAGTCCCGATTTGGCTAGGGATAACAAATAAGGAAGGATTTGCTCTACTGGAGCTTGTAAAGGATGGACATCCTTCCCCTCGCACCAATGACAAAATCGCTTCCACTTCAAACGATAAGTTTTTAAAGTACTTTGTGCGCGTGACTTAGATAGAATCTCACGGCATTCTTGTGAAATGGTTAGATCTTTGTATTCTAGGAAATCAGGAGCCATGCGTGCAAGTGCAGCGACTGTGGATCTGGATGGAGTATTTGACCCCTTTCCCTTGTCAACATCGTCATTGTTGGTATTAGACGGATGGAGCTGTGAGCTAGAAGAAGCAGCTCCTGCAACCAATATTGCCTTGGCCAACGGGGTGCAATCAGGATGAGGCGGCAATGTTCCATCTTCACTTTGCGGATCACTTTCGCAATTAGTGGTATCGGGGGAAAAGCGTACGCACAAAGCCCTGACCATCTCATGGACAGGGCATTTCCTCTTGATCCCTGTTGAGGGAATCTGCTTGCGTAATAGCGGCATTTCTTGTTTTCCCTTGTAGCAAACAAATCCAGTGCCGGTTTGCCCCATGACTGAAAAATTTCGTCTAATTGCTTCTGCTCTATCTCCCATTCGTGACAGCCTGCCAGGGATCTGCTTAGGTTGTCGGCCAACGTGTTGTGAAGGCCCCTGACGTGCTCCGCTCGTAAGGATATCTTGTGTGTTGTAAGCCATTCCCATAGTTCCTGAGCTTCCTGCGAAAGGGACAGTGACCTCGTTCCTCCCTGTTTGTTGACGTAATACATGCTGGTAGTGTTGTCCGTTCGGACCAGCACTGAGGCCCCCGCAATCCTCGGGAGGAACGCCTGCAGAGTGAGAAAAATGGCGCGAAGCTCCAGTCTGTTGATATGTTGTTGGCGGTATTCCTGGGACCATCGTCCCTGAATCTGTAGATCTTGGAGATGTCCTCCCCACCCCTCCATGGAGGCGTCTGTTGTTACCACGAATTCTGGAGGAGATGTTAGAAAAGAAAGGCCCAAAGTCAGGTTTTCCATCCGTGACCACCAATGCAGAGAGACTCTCATGTGAGGTGTTATCCTGATGGAGTCGTTGAACGACCCCAAGGCCTGTTTCCATTGTAGATGTAACTGTTCCTGCAGAGGTCTCATTCGGAGCCTTGCTAAAGGTACAAGATTTATAGTTGAAGAACACATCCCCAGCAGAGACGCAAACCTCCGGACAGAAACTGACTTTCTTCTTGCGATTGAAAGTGCTAGCTTTTGTAAACGAAGTTGACGTTCCTCTGACAAGAATGCCTTGCATTGTTTGGTGTCCAGCATTGCTCCCAGAAACTGAATTCTCTGTAGAGGGAGCAGTTGAGATTTGCTGTTGTTGAGAGTGAGGCCTAAGTTTGAGAATAGACTTAGGCATGCTGAAACTGCCTCTACGGTAGTCTGCTTCGAAGGGCCTTTGAGCAGCCAGTCGTCCAGGTACGGAAATACCTGTATTCCCTGTGACCTTAGAGTCGCTGCTACTGGTGCAAGACACTTTGTAAAAATTCTTGGAGCAGATTTCAGTCCGAACGGAAGGACTTTGAACTGATAGTGGACGCCAGCCACTACAAATCGCAGGTACTTGCGATGCTTGGGAAGGATAGGAATGTGGAAGTACGCGTCCTCCATGTCCAGAGAAGCCATAAAATCCCCCTTGTTTAGGCAGCTCAACACTTCGGCCAGTGTAACCATCCGAAAACTCTGCTTCTTTAGAAATTTGTTGAGCTTGCGGAGATCCAGAATCGGGCGCCACTCCCCTGACTTTTTCTTTATGAGGAAAAATCGAGAATAGAACCCGGTTCCCTTCTGGGGCGAAGGAACTTTCTCTATTGCGTTCTTGCGGAGCATTATTAAAGCTTCTTTGAACAATAAGTGAAGACGAGGGGGAGGGGGACCCCTGGGCGGGGCAGTAGGGGGTTGTTTTGAGAACTCCAGGGTGTGACCGTTTCTGACTAAGTCGATGACCCAACGATCCGAGGTGATCTCCTCCCAATTGTGAGCAAAAGCTGTTATCTTTGCTCCTACTGGGAGGGAAGGAGGGATGACTGGCGTCCAGCGTAACTCATTGCTTCTTGTTGGCGTCGCGACCCTGATTGTTCGATCGCCTTCTTCCTCCCTGACGAGAGAAACTATTCGAGGAAGATTGCCTGTAAGATGATCGTCCATAAGGCTGTCTATATTGAGACTGATATTGCCTATTTTGCTGACTTTGATAATTTCCCCTTGAAACAAAGCCTCGACCTCTTGCACCACGGAAAGATCCCCGTTTGTATTGGAGAGCAGCTAGTGACTTAGCTGTATCCGTATCAGTCTTGATTGCTAGGAGGGCCTCGTCTATATGTTTCCCAAACAAGGATTCTCCATCATAGGCCATATCAATGATCTTGGCTTGAACCTCTGGCCTAAAAGATGTTGCTTTAAGCCATCCTTGACGCCTAAGAACTGCTGCCCCTGCAAGCTGCCTAAAGTTGGTATTTGCAATATCAAGAGCACAGTCTATGATCTCTGATGCGGCTCGTTCTCCCTCTTGAAGTATTTTCCTTGCCTCTTGTTGACGATCCTCAGGAATGAGGTCTATAAATTCAGAGAATTCTGACCACATCTGGCGGTCATAGCGACCAAGAATGGCCAAGGAGTTTGCAGCCTTGATAGAAGTTGCCGCCATCGTAGAGAACTTCTTGCCGATCAGATCCAATCTTCGCCCTTCTCTATCCGGCGGCGTCGATATCGGCATAGCCGGATTTTTGGACTTTTGTTGAGCAGCCTGTGATATAACGGAATCTGGTCGGGGATGACCGATGAGACAGGAGGGCGTCTCTGGAGGAGCACGATATTTCTTATCAATACGAGGGAGGACCGCAGGTACAGAAGCAGGTGTTTTCATAATTTTTAACCCCTCATTCCAAATAAAATCGATGATGGGAATTGCTCTGGTAATTTTCCTTTGCTCCTCTTTAAAGTCATGGAGGAAACAATCCGTATGCTCCACAGTGACTGGTAATTGAAACCTGACTGCTGCACGCTGCATTAAATTGTGAAAGCCACCTATATCCTCTGGAGGAGAATCCGATGGTTGTGGAATAGGTGGAGAAGGCATGGGAATAATGTAATCATCCCAAGGATCCAGATTTTTGTCTTTATCCGGTACTTCACCCTCTTCGATATCTTCCTCATCAGTGGAAATGGTATCATGGTGCGATTGTGTACCCGAACCAGCAGGGTGAATCGGCGAATTTGGCATGTCCGTGTGCGACTCTTCCGTCGGTTGTATATTAGGAAGAGGTTGTTGTGGAGGAAAGCGTTGGCGGTAATCCGCCAGCATGGCCTGAAGGTCCTGTATCAGTGTAGGCGGGAGATGACTTGATTCTCTACGATCCCAATCCCTTGAGGGATGCCTGTAAACTGGTGCAGCAAGGCCTTCCTGGTAAGCATGCTCATGGTAGTCATCCTCCTCATCCATCTCCTGACACTTAATATGCAACTCCGAGGGGTGCCTAGCTATCCCGAAAGGACCCTCATCATCCTCCTCTTCATAATCATCCCCTTCCGTATACGAGTCCAGGATATGCGAAGGCAGCAAAGGAGAAATATTGCTGTAATCCTGTTTATGAAAAGTCCTTAGCTGAATATGCGTGTACGCAATAGGCGTAACCTGGGTAGTTGGAATCGCTTTAAGGAAACCTCTCGTCGACGGGCTTCCCCTCATAGACGGACTTGTTGTCTTTTGAGGCGTCGACGGGATTGTCATTGTCGTCGACGGGAGCGTCATCGTCGACGAGGTCTTCGTCGTCGACGGGATCGTCATCGTCGACGAGGTCTTCGCCGTCGACGGAATTGTCGTCGTCGTCGACGGGGTCTTCGCCGTCGACGGGATCGTCATCGTCGACGAAATAGTCGCCGTCGACGGGGTCTTCGCCGTCGACGAGGTCTTCGCCGTCGACGGGGTCTTTGTCGTCGACGGGGTCTTCGCCGTCGACGGGGTCTTCGCCGTCGACGGGGTCTTCGCCGTCGACGGGGTCTTTGTCGTCGACGGGGTCTTCGTCGTCGACGGGGTCTTCGTCGTCGACGGGATTTTCGTCGTCGACGGGGTTGTCGTCGACGGGGTTTTCGTCGACGGGGTTTTCGTCGTCGATGTTGTCATCGACGATGCTGACAGAACTTCCTTTAACCCCTTCCATGCGGCGCGAATTCCGCCGCGGTGCTGACCGTTTCTTGCGCGGGCGGGCTCATGACGGAACGGTTCCGTCATGAGCACAGCTCAACCGACGCTCATGACGGAACCGTTCCGTCATGAGCATGGAAGGGGTTAAGCTCGACGTCGACGCAATTGTCGACGGAGTCTTAGACGCCCTAGGAGACATGATAGGTGACGATATCGAAGTAGTGGAGACTGTAGCCGTCGACAGAGGAGTCGCAGAAGTCACAGAGATAGTATAAGATGATCCCACTGACAAAGTCTTAACCTGAGATTTACTCACGGTTTTTGTAGTTGAAGACTTCTTGGATCTGTCAGAGTCTTGTGACTTCTGTGAATGGTCAGAAGTTACATGAGAGGCCTTATGATGTTTTCTCCCTTCACTGGAAGAACTATCAATTGATCTAGCTCTCTTGCTAGATGTCGAGGCCTTGTCATCCTCCTCAGCCGAGGAAGATTTCAACCATAACAAAACTCTTGCCTCTCTGTCCCTTAAGGTCTTAGGAGGGAAAGTCCGGCAAATTCTACAGTCCTTAGCAACATGCTTAGGATGTAGACAATAAATACACTCCTCATGCTGGTCGTCTACATGGACCCTCTTCTTATCACAGGTCCTGCAGGGTCTAAACAAAGCTTTTTTGTCAGACATGACTGAAGAAAAGAAGAAACTGAGTAGGCACTCAGGGAGACTCCCTTCCACACGACGTGCGGTGAAAATCTGAGGAGAGCTGGCTCTGCTGAGAGGGTTCTAGAAGGGTGCTGATGTCTGATTGGTTGCTACCAATTCTTGGGTTATTTTACATAACAAGGTAGATAGGCTTCTAAGATATAGGCCTTAGGGCCTTTTCTCTTTGGGCCTACTACTACTACTACTACTAATTATTTTTTGGCACTACTTTTTTATCTACCGAGACTCCCGCCTCGGCGACGGGGAATGATTCAGGCATGTGAATCTATGAAAGATACCCCAATACTGGATAAATACAAACTTCTCCCCCTCTTCTAACCTGCCGCTACCCTTCTCTATCCAAATAACTGAATAACTTATCCACCACTCAAATTGCTTCATATTTCACTATACTCATTTTCAACACTAATCCTTTTAGGGGTTCTGGAGTAGTGTGCTACTTGCCAGAAAAGCGCTTCAACACCCCTTCAGAGGTAACAAGCGCTATATGAATGCAAACCTTTCTCCCCGTTGTATCCCTCCGCTATCTTTTTCTCTCCAAACAACTGACTAGTATCCACCACTCAAATTACTTTCATATTTCACCATACTAATCCCCCACTAATCCTTTACGGGTTTCCAGAGTAGCGTGCTATTGCCCAAAAAAAAAAAAGGGCGCCTCAACGCCCCATCAGGTGTAACAAGCGCTATATAAATACAAACCTTTTTTCCTCTTCCATCCTTCCGCTATCCTTCTGAATCCAAATAACTGACTAACCTATCCACCACTTTAATTACTTTCATATTTCACTATACTAATTCAACACTATCCTTTTATGGGTCCCGGAGTAGTGTGTTACACGCCGAAAAATCGCTTTGATGCCTCGTTTGGGGTAGTAAGCGCCAGTGCTTAATTTGTGCCTGTGCTTTCCGGTGCTTAGCACCAGCACTTAATTATCAGGGCCGGGTCTACGCATCTGCTCCGAGTGCGCACGTCCACATTGATGTTTTTTAAAATGTACCTGTACTCGGTGCAGCCACAAGCCCGCAGCGTGTTCTTCACGTAGTATCCCGCCGAGTGTGAGTCACAGTGTCACGGCGTTTAGTTTTACTTACGTTGCAACTCACTTCTTACTTAGCCGTTACCTTTAGCCTGCACTGCAGCCCTGCCCAAGTCTAAGAGAATATATATAAATTAATAATATGTCAGGGCGGCCACGCGGCGCGGCCTTTTAGTTCAGTCAGTGCAGTGTTCACTGTTTGCCACTTGCCAGTGGGCGGGCCGCGGAACACACACACTGAATTATTTGGGCGGGCCGTGGGGCCGGGCTGGAGGGTTCTGATGGAGTAGGGGCTGTGTGCGTGGAAGCGCGCGCAGATTTTTTTCATTTTGCCACCAGTTGCCACGCCCCAGCATAACCACCGCAGCTCCCCACGACCACGAGTCATCGTCGACGTTAAGTCAGCCCGACCCGACGACGTTGAGGGCAGAGCTGGGCAGCCTGTGTGTGCAGGCATCGATCAACTGGCAGACTGACGGGCTGGTAGCAAGCAGGCAGCACCAGGCCGCCGACGCCGCAGCCTAATCAATCGTGCTAATTAAAGAAACCAAAGGCACAAGGCAGTGCAGTGCAGCCAGTGTGTGTCCCTGCCGGCCGACTCACCACTAGTAACGGTAAGAATAAGATTAGAAGTTAAGCACTTTAAGCAGTAATTGTAAACTTAACTAACACACTTTAGTACTAGTAGCTAAGCGAAGCCAGCTAACTAGGGATGCGGCATGCCATTGATTTTTATTCCAATAAATAATATGCCATCACCGACCGTGCCAAAACCAACAATAGTTTTTTTTGGGTAGCGTAGCGTGATGGTCCGGTTGTACTTGTAATCTCACCGACGTGGACCGTCGGACTGGAGGCAGCTCACCTCCTGCGGCTCCAATATTTATATAAACGACGATTATTAGGATTTGATCATCATAGATGTCTGTGATTCATTCACTGTCTGAATGACAGACCAGTGCCTGCCTGGCCTAGTAGCCGCGGAAGCCGCCACGCCCGCCGGCCGGTACACTTTAACTTGATAGCAATCAGCAGGCCTCGCGTTCATTGGCTGGCTCTTATTGAGGGAGTGGGAGTGGTCGCAATCCCGTCTTTGGAGCAAGTCCCTGTGAATGCCACTGGTTTCAGAAAAACCTTGTTCACGTGCCATCTGCTACCGTGGGCATGTTTTTCATTTTATTTCTGTCCTGTCCCCAAGTCGCAGTCCACACACGCAGTGCCTGCTGTAGAGGTGAATTAGAATGTGCCGACAGTGTTGCCCCTTCACTGTGCCACGGTGAGGTAACACTGACACCAGTGTTTAATTGGTCTCATGGCCGGCTCTAGGGCAGTACGACCGGTATCACCAAACCGGGTGCTGATTTCAAGGAGCACAGTGTGTGCAAGTTTATTTTCATTTTAAAAGCTTCTGCTGCGGGGTTCCTTGTCTCCAGCAAATTTCCAGGCAACAATAAAGATTTAAAGATAACTCCGTGAGAGCGATGGGAATTGTGTCTAGTAGAGGTTTTGACTCATCATTAGGTTGAGGGTTAATATGCCTGTTGTAAAGAATTCGTACCATGAAGATGAAATGCACATAACGTAAATAGGTCTGTGGGTTACTGCTTTTCTAAGAAACATCATTTTGTTACAGTTTATAAGTTAAAAATCCTAATATAGAACAGTAGATTATTAACTGTCGTCAAAGAACTGCATGCACAGTTCAAAGTATAGGTTAGAGCATAGATTAATGTTGCAAAAAGGGTTAATTTGGGTAGAAATCAATTCTTATTATTAAAGAGAACCCCCAATTATGGTGTTCCATTTTCAATTCAGAGGTTGTGCTTCTCCAGATCAAGCAGTCTTAAATTATAATGTCTACCTGTTAGGACGACATGCCACTCCAACAACTTGTAGTCCTTTGGGCCTGGTTTATGTACATTTCATATACAGTGATTTACATACATTGGATTAATTGTGTGGGGACCGGATGAAAGAAGCGGGTGGAGTCGGAGGAAAGTGGGTGTGGCCTCCGACAAATATTTGAGCACCTGGACTTCATTTTTTACAAATTAAGCACTGCTACTAACCATCTCTCTCCCTTGTAAATGCGACAGTTCCGATTATTCCAGGTCCTCAAAGCTAAAGGAATGACTGGGGAGCCAGGTATTAGTACTTTTTAGGTCTCGCGAGCCAAAGGCTCGAAGAGACATTTTATATGTGGGATTTTCAAAGTGCTACCCACAGTCTTTTGGCTGGCCTAAACCTTGAGTGCACGATCACATGCACGTGCACAGCTGCTCCTCTGCTCATTGCATTCCCCCCTCCCTTCTCACCCAGCCCTTTGATGCTCTGCCCGATTATTTTCACTTTAGCCGCTTTGACCCTTGCATTCCCCCCTCCCTTCTCACCCAGCCCTTTGATGCTCTGCTCCATTACTTTCACTTTCGCCGCTTTGATGTTTGATCGCAAACACGATCACTTCCGCTTGTTTTTAATTACTTTAGTTTACTTCACTTGCAGGAAATGTTCTAATTTTGTGTTATGTAAAAGCGGGTAACAGGTCTGTCGCACCGGGCCCTCTACCAGCCGAGTTCTTTGATATGCGTTAAACATACCGACATTAATGTGTGGAATACTTCCGTGTTTACACAACTGCATTTCTCCCCCCCCCCCCCTATGTCCTCTAGCCATTCTCTCCTCCCTTTCCAGCTCGTTCTCCCTCTTGTATGTCCTTTGGTCCTTCTCTCCTCCCTTTCCTGCTGTTTCTCCTTCCCCGCTGTCCTACTGTCTGCGCTTTCATACTCTCCTGTGTAGTGTCTTCTGTACAGTTTCCTGACGAGTCCCTTCTAGTCTCTATTCTTTTACCTTTCCCCTATGATCTGTCACCCCCTATGTTCGTCGCTTGCTGCTCTGTTCCTCTCCCGTCACTCCTTTCTCTTTCAGTTGCAGCAACACTCTAGTGCCCGAAGTTACATATTACATAGCATAGCCTAATCCTTACACATGGCACTTTTGCACAGCGTTCTGATCCCGTTCCCTCGACGTCGAATGCCTCCCTGTTCCTCTCAAATCTCATTCTCTGAAAACTGCATCTTATTTCCTCTGTTTTCTCTCCTGACTCGTTCTCATTCACGTATGCACTCAAGAGGATACACAACTTGCCGTCAGCCAGCTTTGCCTTTGACATGCATTGGTTGAGTTAACTCACCCTCCCAGCCCCCGCCATTGTTTTTAACAACTCATCCTGCTTTTAAACCACCACCTCCTGCTCCCGCTCTCTGCTGATTAACCCACCCCACTTCTTCAGCCACCTCCTGCGCCCTCATTTGTGTCCCCGAATGTATTGGAGTGCTTCCTGCAAGCTATTTACTTCACGCACAAAAATCTGGGGTTTCCACAATTCACAGCTACTTTTCAGTATTAAGACACTATTCCCACTGCTGCGCCGGATAGTGCCCCATCACCAGGCACCTTAATTCCACATGAAAACACACTTACAAACACAGGACAAAATGCAAAGTACTGTGGTGGGGGAGGGAGGGGAGCGCGCACAAGCCCACAGACGTGCAAGCCCGATCCATTCATCAGCTTTTGGATGTGTTAAAATCCACAGTAGTTTAATACACCATAACATAGCATAACATAACAAAACATAGCCTAGCCTAACATAAAATAACAGCATAACATAACAGAACATAGCCTAACATAACAAAACATACCATTACATAACATAATAAAACCTAGCCTAGCGTTGCATACCATTGCATAGCATACCATAACTTAACAAAACATAACATAACAGAACATATCCTAGCCTAACATAACATAACAAATCATAACATAGCATAACAAAACATAACATAGTATAGCATAACATAGTATAGCATAACAAAACAAAGCATAGCATAACAAAACAAAGCATAGCATAACAAAACACAACAAAACATAGCATAGCATCACAAAACATAGCATAGCATAACAAAACAAAGCATAGCAGAGCATAACAAAACATAGTATAGCATAACAAAACACAACAAAAAATAGCATAGCAACAAAAAATATCAAAACAAAACATAGCATAGCATAACAAAGCATAACAAAACAAAACATAGCATAGCATAACAAAACATAGCATAGCATAACAAAAAATAGCATAACAAAACTCAACAACACATAGCATAACAAAACATAGCCTAACAAAACAAAGCATAGCATATCAAAACAAAGCATAACATAGCATAGCATAACAAAATAAAACATAGCATAGCATAAGAAAACACAAAACATAGCATAACAAAACATAGTATATAATAACAAAACACAACAAAACATACCATAGCATAACAAAGCATAGCATAGCAAAACAAAACATAGCATAACAAAACATAGCATACCAAAACACAACAAAACATAGCATAGCATAACAAAACAAAACATAGCATAGCATAACAAAACATAGCATAACAAAACAAAGCACAGCATAGCAAAACACAACAAAACAGCATAGCATAACAAAACATAGCATAGCATAACAAAACACAACATAGCAAAGCATAACAAAACATAGCATAGCATAACAAAACACAACAAAACATAGCATAGCATAACAAAGCATAGCATAACAAAACACAACAAAACAAAACATCATAGCATAACATAACAAAACATCGCATAGCAAAACACAACAAAACATAGCAGAGCATAACAAAACATAGCATAGCATAACAAAACAGAACAAAACATAGCATAACAAAACATAGCATAACAAAACAAAGCATAGCATAACAAAACAAAGCATGGCATAACAAAACGTAGCATAACATGACAAAACACAAAACATAGCATAGCATAACAAAACATAGTATAGCATAACAAAACATAGTATAGCATAACAAAACATAGCATAACAAAACAAAACATAGCATAGCATAACAAAACACAACGTAGCATAGCATAACAAAACATAGCATAACATTACAAAACACAACAAAACATAGCATAGCATAACTAAACAAAATATAGCATAGCATAACAAAAAAAACATAGCATAACAAAGCATAGCATAACAAAACACAAGAAAACATAGCATAACATAACACAACATAGCATAGCAACACACAACAAAACATAGCATAGCATAACAAGACACAACAAAACAAAGCATAGCATAGCATAACAAAACATAGCATAGCATAACAAAACAAAACAGCATAGCAAAACACAACAAAACATAGCATAGCAAAACAAAACAAAACATAGCATAGCATAACAAAACATAGCATAGCATAACAAAACAAAACATAGCATAACAAAACATAGCATAGCATACATAAAACATAGCATAGCATAACAAAACATAGCATTGCATAGCATAACATAACATAAGAAAACATAGCATTAAGTTTGATAAACTCATAGTAGCGGGCTAGCTAGCTTTAACGGCCAGTGAGTGTAAGCAACTCCGTCAACCCAGAAGCAGTCACTCGGTCACCTTTGCTCTTGTATTGCAGTGGCTTTGTTTATTAAACAGTGCCCATATTTATACTGTTAGCACTTTACTTGTGCAAATTTCAGGGCTCACAAAACTTTAATGAATCGAAATTCACAACTGAGGCTGTTAAGTTCGTGCTATATAAAACCCTAAGGATAAATAAAAAACATTGCCATTTACAATGTGAATAGCTCCAACAAACACAAGACCTTTTTCAAAGTACAAAACATTGCCATTTACAATACCAATAGCTCCAGCTCCAACAAATGCGAGACCTATTGCATTTCCAATGCTTGTTTTTAATGTATAGTGTTTTCCTAAACAACTGGTATACTGCTCATCTCTAAATTACATGCGCAGCGCCACCTTGTGTCAGACTGCCTTAAGTGTGGTGTTGACAATTAGGTGCCGGTGCCGAGCACCGGAAACCAATTAAGTGCTGGTGCTCAGCACCGGAAAGCTCCAGCTCAAATTAAGCACTGGTTAGTAGTGGTCTTGGCAGCGATGACAGGGGTTATGGGTGGTACAAGCTGCAGTGGCCTCCTGGTCAGAGCCCTGGGACTTAATATTTTACTAATTAAGCACTGCTGACACCTTTTAACTATCTTGTGTACCTAGTCATTAAGTATGGGTAGACGGAAGGTCATACCAGTTCCAAAAGCCACCAGCGCAACATTGGACGGTTTTCTGCGGAAAGCTGAGGAGGTAGTCAATAAGGAAATTGAGTTGACAGAGCGTAGACTATCGCATGTCTCTAATCCATCACCATATCCTACGGATGCTTTTATCAGTGAGACTGAACCTAGGCCTTTTATACCACTTTCTCCAGTGGTGAACATCATTGCCAGTGATAATGTTTGTAAAAGTGTTGACTCGAATTTACGTAAAACTAAGTTGCCCATGGAGGAACTTAGATGTCCACAAGTTATAGGGGAGGGGGGGGGGGGGAGAGGACAGGGGCAGAGATGAGGGAGGCAGATTCCAAGTCTAAGGGGCAGTGCCTCGTGTTAACAGGCATTTGCAATGCAATAGATCTCGCATTTGCGAAGTTTTAAGCTATTGGTATTGCAAATGCCAATGCCTTTTATTTATCTGTTTTCAAAACCAACACATAGATAAAAGGTTTGTCATTTTACAATGCCAGTAGCTCAAATACTCGCAAATGCGAGACCTATTGCATTGCAAATGCTTGTTTAAAGGGGGCCTCGAAACAGGTCTCTATCGGGCTCTGTTGTGTGCCCTGGCACAGGCGGGCCGTGTCTTTCCGGACTGCGGTGACTGCAGGCACATGCATGTGCACTGCTCACACTGCTCACTAGTGGAAAAGTTATGGCATGAGGTCATGCAAGGTGAGGTTGTAGGGGGAAGGGAAATCCTTTAAAGAGAGTCATTTTCTCTCTGAATTTCCCTTGTCTTTTTGAAACTCAGGAGCAGCAGCATTGCCGTGGTGTCACCAGGGCTTTAAGTGGGAGCTTTTTCAATATTATATACAAGCCATAATTGCTGCTTATTTATCTTATGTAAGTAACAAACTTTCACAAAGCCAATAGTTCTGACTTGTTGTCGGTATGATGTTACTTGTTGTATCATATATCTGGATGCAATGACAAACAGCAAACTACAAGTCAGGCGGCACACTATGGTAAGCACAGATTTTTAGCTTAAGTGTTTTTTTAAGCCACGCCCTAATTGCATTGTTCACGCCCCTTTGAGACACCACCCAGTTTTTTCATCCCACTTAAAGCCCTGAGTATACCTGTGAGTGCGAGCTGAGAGTTCCCTGTAGGAAAGGAGTACGTTAATGAGCGTGAGCATATCCTGTAGGAAAGGACAAACTGCATGTGCTACTGCTGCGTACAGGATATTGAGCGTGGGCAGTAAATATGTTGTGGGAGAAACCACAACGAGCGGACATGGGAAACATCACTTTGTTAAATCTGCGCATATAAACAGCGCGCGACATTATAAACAAAAGAGGGGAGAAAGTGGCGTAATGGCCAGAGCCACCATAGTTGGAACCGGATTCGAGCCTCGGCAACATCCTGCGTTTTTGGGCAAATCACTTCATCTCCCTGCGTCTACCGATAAAATGACGAGTTTGCGCTATAAAAACAGCAAACATAAATAAACAGACGGTCAGCAACACACCCACACCCTTGTAAACCTGGCACACACGCTTTGAGTGAAAGGACACACCCAGGGCTCTGTGCCACACCCACAGGCGTGTAACAGATTGGTAAATCACACAAGAACCAATGGAGCACTGGAGGAGCCAGGCCCAGTCACAAACGTAATAGACGGAAGTGACACGCCCCCAGCCGAGAAAACACAAGCTGAGCACACCTACCCCTCACAATATATAAGATACAGAACTCGGAGGTGCCTACAGGTCCCCGGACAGAAATCACACCCGGGATATTCGACACCCCAACAGGTGAACACAGGCATACGCAGAGCTACAGGGGGCGACGCCCACAAACAGACACGGATCCTTAAAGAGGCGCCCGACCGCTGTGTATTGGAAGCGTTATCTCGTCATTTTGGGCATTGCTATGTTTTGGGCGGGTTTTCGTGGTTGTCCGAAAGGTGAATTGTTTGGCATGGCTTTCTCATGTCCCATTACAAGTTCCTACGCTAGTACTGCTTCTGAGTGTCCAGGCAGGTAGGAGAGACCTCCCGGTCTGCTCAGATGACCGACAGCCATGGGCAAGGTGTGGTCCATCAGTGGGGCCACCCAGAGAATTACAAGTCTGATCACGGTCAGTGGTGCCCATTCAGGTGGTTTCTGGAGCTTTTCCTTGCAACACACCTTGGCCCGGTGTCTGTCGTACACTGCACACTGCACTTGGACCAAATATTTTGCTCTGGCTTGAAGTTCACAGGCTCTGTGAGGCCAGGAAATCAGGCTGGGTGTTTATACGTATTTTTAGGAAATGCCAGGTCTTGGCTCCCTGTCTGACCTTCAGTTGGTATTCAATGCTTCGAGTCTTTGTTAGCAGCGGGTTCAAAAGCTGTGCAGTCTGCACTGACACTGCTGTTCAGCCAATGCTCATCTTATGGCGGAGATTGCTTGCACTTTGTCTGCCCTAGCCTTGAGTGGAGTATTTTGTTGTGGGCAGCTCTGTGGAGTTCAGCTTGCAGGTTAGGAACTGAGTCACTCGGCTCTCCTCGTCAGTTCGGAGATGTGAATGTTCAGCGTCCTTGACGGCTTTGAGATACCAGCCACAAGACCTGCCCTCAATGTGAGCACCCCCTTCCGGTGACCGGAAAGGCTGTGAGGCACAGCAGTGCCAGCTTCCAGGTGCTGAAGCCTGCTTTCCCTCTAGGCCATGAGACGCCCCCGGGCCCTCTTCCTAACCTGCACTTTAATCAGAATAATAAAACAAGCGAAAGTGAAACTGCATGCTGGCTTGCGAGGGAAGGGGGACAGGAAATGTGCACGCCGTGTGGCTGTAAGTGCGTACACAGGCTCCAATCCGCCAAAAGCCTGCAGGTGCCCATCAACTGTCCCACTTCCGAGGCAAGTCAGCAACAATAGATCTCGCTGGCGACAGCAGCGCTTCGCGCTGCGTTCGCAAGGCGAGACCTAAAAAGCACTAGAAAGGAACCTTCAAAGGGGAGTGTTAACAGAGCAAGAGAGGATGTTGGCGGGGGGGGGGCTCTTTAGAGAAAATGGACACCTCTTTTCTTAATAGAGTAAATCAAATTATATTAGAGGCTCTGAACCCTATCCCTAGAACGCTTGGTTCACATAGAAGAGCAGCTTTGTTTTGTGGTAGGGGACTCAAAAAGGAAAACATTACACAGCTCCTCAAAGGATGTGGCTGCACTTACTGATAATCATAAAACCGCCCCTGTAGAGAGGAATGCTCTTTTAAAATATCACACCCTTCTACTTTGAATATGGCTTCCCCCAATAAGCCTATTTTGCCAACTGAGCGGGGTCCTTGGGAAACAGTTACATTCAGGAGAATAAGTGATGCAGGCCAAGAGCTTAGCATTACTGGTTGGCAGACCAGTGGCAGATTGCATCATTCTAACTCCAATTGTCAAACTCCTTCACCAATCGAAGAGGAAGGGACCAAGATGGATTACATTTACCTCCAGACTGAACTCCTTATATCCTGGTTTTAGCTGGAGTCCCCCCACTGGTACCTGGTTCTCGCAAAGACTGTCAAAGTCTCATAAATAAGTCAGCCCACTGGTGTACTAGTAAAATTTTGTGTCCGCCCAAGTTGCTTGCTAATTTCATTATGGCACGGCAAGTGGGCTGGTTAGGCCGCACATCGAAATCTGTGGGCGGTGACTGTGTGATCCTAAACTTTAGGGACCCTAGACGTGCTCTCTTTGTGCTGAAACACAATCTCTGTAATTTTACCATCTCTCAGCCTATCACCCAGACAAACTGATATTGATTGACTGCAGGCTCAGCCCCATCTGCCAGACGACATAGGAAGCCTGGTTAATTTATGTAATATTCAAAGTGTTAGGTCACGTGACGAGGTAAACGCACTCGAAGACGTAGTCTCTATAAATTATGACACCTTTGGGGTCCCTGCTAACATAGCTCGGGGACCAGTTGAGCAGGAAAATGCTGTATAAACCTTAAAATCCTTTCATGGAACATAGCAGGTATCCGTTACAAACTGGGGAACATGGACTGGCTAGGGTTCATCAAAGGCTTTGATTTCTTATGCTTACAAGAAACTTGGTCTTTAGAAGACTGGTTTCTGCTCTCTCTGTTCCTGCATCTCCATCCCCACCAGAGAGCTAAGGGTGGTATTGTGCTGCTTATTGCGGTAAAATATGGACCTATAGTAGCCAAATGTATATATGTATCTCTTTGGTATCAATTGATAACGATCTCACGTCTGGCTAAGGTTAAAATATAGATAAATTGGTACCACAACATCTTTAACAAACGAAACTGTCAAGTAATAGTGTCTTTGCAAATGGAAATTACCCAAGCCACTATGAAGTGGCACCCACTATGCATTTTATGGGTTGGGGATTTTAATTTTACAATCTAAGTTCAGCTCTCATTGGGTGTGCGGGCTGGAGGACAAGGAGGGTCAGCCCGACTCATTTCTTCACTCTCCTCAGGGCGAAGCTTTAAACTCTATTCTTGTGGCAAATGATTTAAGTTTCTTAAACAATCATGATTTTAACACTCTCGCTCAGAACCCAGCATTTACTGGGGGTGGTAGGTCTAGCTCTATTGACTTAATGCTAATGAGGAAAAAAAATACCACTAATGTCCAGGATTTCAAGTTGTGCAAATGATCATCATCCTCTTATTGCCACTTAACTTGAAACCAAAAATGGGGTATAACGATGAATGCCCTATCCATGTTAACGCCAACAAAGGAATTAGACCGAATTGGAGACAAGTAAACCCGTTAAAATTTGAGAAAATTATTATTGTAACCAACTATTACTTAACCCCTTCAGCGCGGCGCGGATTTCCGCGCCACGCTGAAGGTTCCGTGCGCGGGTGGGGCCGTGACGGAGCGGTTCCGTCATGCGCACAGCGCGACCGTCGCGCATGACGGAACCGCTCCGTCACAAGCACGGAAAGGGTTAATAGATGTATGCTTGTAGTTCGATTCCTCCCCAGTAGAACTGGTTCGGACATTCGAGTTGCTGTGAAGTAACCCGGAGGTTGACCAGGAAGGCTACCCAAAGCAACTGCCAGAGGAGCGATGGTTCAATTCTGAATGCTCTAAGGTCCGTAAGGAATTAAACAGAGCTTTATGCTCTACCCCCCGTGATAGAGAGATAATTAAAATCATGAGGAATACATTTAAAAGGGTGATTAAAGATAGAAAGAAGGATTCAAGGAGGATAGCGTGGGAGGACCTGAAAAGAACAGGCTTTCTGAAAGATTACCAAAAATTCTGGGAAATCATAAATCGCCCATTGTTTACTTAAAAAGTGAGGTGGATGGAATCTTTGATCCTAGGTGAAACATGGGAAGCCCATTTTTGAAGTATTTTTAATCAGTCACACGAGGTGCTAGAGGAGGGAACTGGGGCAATACCCATTGATTCAACCTAAGGCACACAACCTAGTTTACCAATCACAGTTGAGGAGGGGGAGGTGGCCTTAATACAGGGCATATGCCTGAAAGCCCCTGGTCCAGATGTGGGGGCCCCTTGGCTTTTTTAAAAGTAACCTTAAGTTGTGGGCACCGTTGCTGACAAATGTTTTTAAAGCAGCCATCATTTGCCCATTGCAAGGGTCATGGAAGGAAGCAATTGTGGTACCGGTCTTCAAAAAAGGCAAAAGAAGTGACCCGGCATACTATAAGGCCATCTCATTGATTGACGCCACAGCAAAGGTTTTGGGCAGGGTCCTTCTTGCACGCCTGGAAGACTGGGCAACCACTAAGGGGATTATGTCCAATACACAATATGGTTTTAGGAGGGTGCGGGGTACATCTGAACAGTGCCTTAACCTATCCTTAATCATTAATAAGAACATTAGGTCCATGAATATCTCTATTCATCTGGCCTTCATGGACTTATCTAGCACCTTGGATACTGTCAACCAAGATAAACTATGGGCCATGATGGAAGGCATGGGTGCAGAAAAAGCCTTAGTAACCCTCCTCTGTAGGCTTCATTCCAGCACAACAGTCACCATAAGATATGGTTGTAGAGGGGAGAAAAATCAACCAATCATTTCAACAGAGGTAGGTAGGCAAGGATGTATATTAGCCCCTTTTCTATTTTTAATTTACACAAATGGGCTGGAGGTTTTCTTATTAAATAGGGGAACTTGATTTCCCCAAAATAGGCAACATTCCTGTTGCTCTTTTATCTTATGCAGAGGATTCAGTTTTATTAGCAAAGACAGACATGAGCTTGCAGCGATCTCTTGATGCTTTTACATTTTTTATGACCTCTCTCGACTTAAAATGTAATTTGATGAAATAATACATAATGGTATGTGGCCCTAAAACCACTAAATCGAAAACTTTTAGTGTCCAGGGTA
Source organism: Triturus cristatus (assembly GCF_964204655.1). Taxonomy (NCBI): domain Eukaryota; kingdom Metazoa; phylum Chordata; class Amphibia; order Caudata; family Salamandridae; genus Triturus; species Triturus cristatus. Next base: position 996,281,757 of record NC_140580.1, read on the forward strand.
AGAAGATAGACCAGCTTAACAATTCCGGGGACGCGCTATCCACTTATCTACACACGCCGTGAGGGGAACGGCTGGTACTCACCCTCGCTTGCTGCAGTACCTTCCACATGCTGCATTGTCCTGCTCCGTCGCCTACCACGTTGTCATCGCCGTGAGGGGAACGGCTCGCTGATTGGACTACCCATCCCAGGGGGCAGTGCGCGGAATCCGCGTAGGGCGTCACCAGAAGGCGCCAGAGGCCCTCATAAGCAACGAGAACTTCCCGCAGCGCGGGACGCGCGCGGGCCAAGGGCGGGCCCGTACTTGCCCGTCATCGCCTGGAGGAGGCTGGGCTGGGCTAACCCTCTAATCCCTGGATTCTTGGGTACTACATTCACTTACCAGCCAGAAGGTACTGTACCGCCAATTAGATCATCTGTCTGTCCATCTATTCATCTTTTGTCTCTGTGCTGTGATGGCCTCCCAAGATCCTCCCCTCCGTAGACAGGGGAGACGTGCATGTGCAGCAAAGCGCCCTGGGCTAAAATCAAATCCACCCTCACCATCTTTGCCCACTGCTATTGACCTAATGCTTCAGAAGGCGATTGGTGTTGTTACCTCTGAAATTGAACAGACTGAAAGACGCCTTTCAATTACTCCAGATTGTTTCCATCTGACCCAATCACCTCCGAATGACCCAGTGAACCTTATAGATTAGAATTTTGGCCAAAATGAGGCTCCTATTAATCCTGAACCTTTCTCAACTTCAAATTTTGAGTCCGTAGCTGAGGGTATCACTTCTAAATTCCTCCAGACCCAGGAAGAGAAAATTAGTTACACAAGGGGGCTCCAAAGGGAAAAAAACAAGAGTAAGACCCGCTCAAGGTACTATGAGGTTAACTGACACTGGAACTTCACCGCCCATCTCTCCCAAATCTCTCCCACCTCAGTCTTATCCTCCCTGGGCTCACTATCTAGTGGCAGACTTTTTAGCCCAGTGTCAAGCAATTGTGAGGGAAGAGATTGCCCCCATTCTTCAATACTTTCAAAACCTTACATTTACTAATAATATATCTCAGGTCCATTCTAATGTGGAACCCATGGCAACCCCCACAGCTCTCATACAAAAGCATGGGCCTTTGACCACACAGAATCTACCTCCTTCTCAGGTTCCGCAGTCTCTTGTAGCTACCAAATTGACCCAAGATCGACTTCTTCAAAATTCCGAAGCCCGTAGGAATAACTTTGGTGTGACTTCAACCGGTGGTCAAGGACTGGTCGGACCATCTTCCCAAATTTTACACGACAATACCCATAACCTTGTGCAGGAAATAGCAACCCATACTCTTCCTACACCAAGAAATGTACCTGATACTGTCAAGAGTGTTTCGTTATCTGTCATAGGGAATCCAGGGGGGGAAAGTCACGTTCCGCCACAAACCTGTCTTCCTACAATTAATCTACCCCCGGAAGCAGCTCCTTATGTAATCATATTGGCAGGATTACCAGAATTGAAGAATGGCCACAGAGAATCCCATCTGGAACTACGAAATAAGATCTTGTTTTGGTTGGCCAAAAATAAGCAATTTCCATATAGTAAGGCAGGTGACATCTTAATGGTAAGGCGGGTTGCTTGGGTGGGCCCCACATATAAGTCTATTGATGGGGATTGTGCGATTATCAATATTAGATTCCCAGAAACCATCCGAAGACTATTAATGCAACATCCGACCAACAGGGAATCCTCTGAAAATCTGTGCCCTTACTCTTGATTTTTTCTATCCATGTCCCTAGAGGACGGGAGCCCCCCAGCCTCTAATTAACTTTGAAAGACGAGCCTTGACTCGTCAGATCACACCCGCTAGTTTGCAACACCATTTTTCTCTTTTTAATATTCCTGTATCAAATCGTTACGCCCAACTGGAGGAAGTAGATTGACTTGGCAGGTTACACGACCCGTACCTGGGCCGATATTATCCAGATCTCTTTGCCAATGTCGGTGGCCACCACTCTGGCCTCCTTGTTACAGCTACCAATTCAGTTCTCCCTAATAGTATTTTGGGGACTAGTATCATCTTGGATACCAATGCTACTCCTACTAAATTAGATACAACAAGGTATGATGTAACCGTGGGTTCCCCTCATCCTCTACCTATCTTCCCCTTATGCCTCCACAAGGTGAATGGCATTAACAAACCTATAAGTGATATGGCCATCATTCCCTCCCCTGCTGCAACTACGGTGTTAAGGTCCCCAAATGACAAAGGACCCAAACCATCGGCATCTGACAACAAATTTTCCATTCTGTCTTGGAACGTGGCGGGGCTCCGTAACAAAATGGCCTCACCAGACTGGGGATCTTTTATCGACCAGTTCGATGTCTGCCTGTTTCAGGAGACCTGGCTTAGGGAGCACTTTTTTAGGTTGGGTTTTTTGTCTGTTAACAATTTGGCTTTAATTGCTGAGAGGGGTAGACCCTCTGGGGGTATGACTATTCTAATTGGCTCATATCTAGGCTGTTCAGTGTCCCAATTAGATACTCCATCCCCTGATCTACAATGTGTCAGACTTTCCTTTTCATCTAAATTTAGCCTGACCTTCATTAATGTCTATTCTCGTCCTACCCAGACGGGTAAAGAATCACCAACACTGGACACTCTAGATAAATTTATATCTTCAGTACAGGGGGAGACTACTTTGATCATTGTTGGGGATTTTAACTGTCAGTACGAACCCCTCCCGGGCATTATGGAGTCTATCACTTCTGAGGAGGACTCACTTTGGTCTATCCCTGATCTCCAAGTTTCCCCGATCAAGGCATGGACACCACTTGCCCTCCAGTTGAATTCCATTACTATGGCACATTCTCTGAGAGCCTGTAATGGTCGCTCTCAATCTGATCTGGAGGGTAGATCCACTTTTAATCGTCCTGGCCAGACCTCCCATATTGATTACGTTTTGGTAGAGACAAGGACCTGGCCTAGGGTAATTGATTTTATGATTCTTCCACGTCACGATAGTGACCACGACGCCCTTGTTCTTGACCTAAGTATCCCTGAGATGGGTTTAAATATAGAGGAAAGAGCTGACAACCGTGGCACCCCCCTCCTCTCTAATGACAGAAGAAGGCTCAAATGGCCAATGGTGAAAAGGTCCCCTGATAAAATGACCACTCTCTACCAAGCCGTTTATCAGGCGCTTCTCAAACTAAGTGGACACTTAGACCAGGGCCAGGAATCTTCTGCCCATCAGATATATAACATACATTTAGTGACTGCTCTTGCTGAATTATTAAATCCATTATCGGCCAAACCAAGGAAGAAAAAGAAGGCCCTTACCTGGTTCGATCATAATTGTAAGACTGCAAAGGGGGCACTTCTGGAAGCTATAAAATCTCTGAATAGACCACTTATAAGACAAAAGAGATTGGATTACAAGAAAGTGTTAACTGAGGCTAAACAGAATTGGGACAACAGCAAATGGGACGCTATAAAATCTGCTCTTGGGAATAGGGATATGAGGGAATTCTGGTCAATAATCAGAACTGGTAGTGGGGTTGGCGTAAAGGCAGATGACCCCATTATTGCACCAGAGAGATGGGTTGAGCACTACCAATTGCTGTATGCTCCTTTGACAGTATCCAACTTCTCTCTCGACCCCTCTCCTCAGTCACTGCCCCAGAACACCAACGAGGCACCAGAATGCTCCCTTCGACAACCATCCCTCTCCCCACACTTCCATTGAAGCATCCTATTTTAAAGTTACTTTGATGGAGGTTGAATCTGCCATAAAAAGACTCCCAGCAGGTAAGGCGCCTGGCCTTGATAACATCCCGGGCGATCTTTACAAGGATCAAACAGCAATCTGGGTCCCATATCTCTGTTATTTGTTTAATGCCATAATCTTGGGAGCCAAATTACCGGATACCTGGGTGGGTGCTGAGATCATACCAGTATTTAAAAAAGGATCCCCATTATTACCGGCCAACTATCGTCCGATCAGTCTGATCGATGTAAGGCAAAAACTATTCTCACGCATTATACTCGATCGGCTCCAGACTTGGATGGCGGACCAGTCGATCCTTAGTTGTTATCAGGCAGGTTTTAGGGAAAAGACATCTACGGTCGACCAGTTATTAAGGCTCCAACTCTTACACTGGAAAACCGTAAGAGTAGAGGGTGGCAGCCTCTACTTAATCTTTGTTGACCTTAAATCTGCCTTTGATCTGGTACCCCGTCAAATATTATGGGCAGTGATGGAGGACATGGGGGTCCCAGACAACCTCCTTAATATCATTAGGAGGCTCCATCTGGATAACTTTGCACAAGTGAGGAGTGGTAAACGGGGCGGTCTAACAACTAGATTTCCAGTTGAGAGAGGAGTAAGACAAGGCTGTGTTTTGGCCCCCACCCTATTCTGTCTTTTTGTTAATGCATTGATTGCCCACCTCAAAGGGGTTAAAGACATCGATGCCCCAAAGCTACTTAATGATCAGGTGGTGGCATTAATGTTTGCCGAGGATACCCTTCTACTGTCTAAATCGCCCATGGGTATCCAATGTGCCCAGGACAGTTTTGTCAATTTTTGTCTTATAAGGGGGTTGGAGATTAATACCCAAAAGACCAAGTTTATGGTCTGTAATCCACCAAAGACTAGATGTCCCAATCCCTCTTTTAATGGCACAGCATTGGACAGGGTTACTCTCTTTGAATATCTGGGCATTACCCTGACTGACAGAATGGATTGGGGACCACAACTGGCTAAAGCTAAATTAAGACTGGTGCAAACTACAGGTGGTATTCTAAAACTTCATAGAGAATCCTCCTTTAAGCCTGTTGCTTCCATCATAGAAATATACAGAGCTCAAGCACGTGGTGCTATTCTGTATGGGGCGGAATTGTGGGGCTACTCTTTGATACCTGACATTTGCAAGTCTGAAAATTCTTTTCTTAGATCATTGTTAGCTTTACCATCTAGCACCCCTCTTATTCCCATTAGAATGGATATGGGTATCGGACCCATAGAAGAAGTAGTCGCCTTACGGCCCCTACTATATTGGCGCAGACTATGGGTCACCCCTGAGCTGACGCACTTTAGAGATGAAACTGTAGAGATATTGCGCCTTCTGGGGTCCCAGAACTTGCCCTGGTTTGCTTTTATAAAAAAAGAAAGCAGGAGATTGGGTATCCCAGGCTTTTGGTCTAATCCTGCTGTAGCTTGTGCTGAGTTGTCCCGTGCTGATCTGGTCCACCTACATCGTATGTGTAGTTCTACGGCCATTTTTAGTAACCCTGGGTTGGGTTCGCTTACCCTCGACTTTCTGAACATAAAAACTGTTTACAGAGTGGAGCCGTTTCTAGAGGAGACCTTGCCCACCTCTGCGAGAAAACTCTATCTACAGTTTAGATATGGCACACTCCCACTCAGGGTTTTTTCTTACAAATGGTCGACTGATAAGTCCATAGAATGTCCAGCATGTGGGAGCAAGGAAGAGTCTGTAGCCCACGTTTTTTTCCTTCTGTATGGGGTATAAACTCATACGAAAACGATGGCTTGTTCTACTATGTAGAAACCTTGGGGCCAGCAATTATAAAGAGGTGCTCAGAATATTCCAAACTAACACCTCCACCCCAATAGTCTTTTCGTTCTTGCGTTTTATTAATGCCATGTTGCGCAGGAGAAGATCCCTTTTATAACTTTCTTTGACTTACATTTTCCGGCAGCTAATCATGCCAGAACTGATAATTTGATCTTTTTAATTTTGTATAGCTCTAGTTCTTAATTGTAAATAACTTTCATAATATGATATCCATATTGTGTTTTTTATAAATGCTTGTAATATTTGATATGCTATTGCTTGCAATTATGTATCTTTTAGGGTCTTTGACCGAAATAAAGATTATTTGACTGACTGACTGACTGACAATTCCTTATACCTGAGCAATCTGTTTAAATAATCAGCTGAAATGGGAAACACTTTTAATCACCAGAGCGCAGCAGACAAGTAGAGCTGTGGATGCAGTATTTTGTTTTGCCAGCAAACTAGGGCATAAGCCTGTGAAGAAATTAATGACCCTTTACAGAGCTAAATGTCTTCCTACTGCCACGTATGGGGTGGGGGTTTGGGGCCATGATAAAAATCATCAGCTTGTAGTAATTGAAAATGAATTTATTAAAAGATTATTGATGCTACCAAAAGTGCTCCTACCCTATTTTGCCATATGGAATTGGACTTGGAGTTCATTGAAGGCCGTATAGGCAGTACCCCTTAGCTTTTATGGGTTAAGATTTGGCTCTCAGATGATTTAATGTTTTCAAGAGATGTCATCAAAGACTGTTTAAAATCAGATAATGTTTTCAAGATTCCCTGGTTCAATTATCTGACAAGAAAATATCAGAAGATATGTCTTGAACACTTTTTTAAAAACCCTGAAAGTACTTCTCCAAATGGCAAGATCCTTATTAAAGAGGTGTATCGCACTAGGGGTAACATGCGTAATTGTTGCCCGTTATCCACCCTTTTACAATTTTATTTAACTTTTTCTATCAACTATCAGTTCTGATTTTATTTAACAAGGTTTCATTTATGCACTGTGCACTTTCTGCTGCCATTTCCATGTCAAGAAGGGTGGTCGGACAGGCTTACGTCTAAGTGTGCATAGCTGCCAGGTTTCAGATTGCTATGTGTGACATTTTCATAATTTCTGTGTAATTATGAGTGACATTTCAACAACTACGAGTGACGCATTCTCGCGAGCAAAATCAAACCATGGAGACCAGGCAAACATAATATCAGAAATGACACCCATTTGAGCAACGAGAAACTCTAAGAAGATCTTGGAACTGCTGTAAACCACCAGAAATGAAAAGGCACCAACAATTGACAAATAGTCTGTCCAGGCTCTGTCCCATGTAAGACCTGACCAAGCAGGCGGAGAGGCACCAGCGAGGATCTCAGCTGCTAATTATAATTACATTACTCTGTCAGTGTGCTACAGGGTTAGTCAGGCTGTAATAATATTTTAGACCTTTAGCGCTAATAAATAATAAAAAATAATTTATGGACTGCACTCCCTGTGTCAGCTGAGTGGAGGTCTGGGGCAACCACGCTTCCTGAGAGCAGTGAGCTACAGGCTCAGGCAGAGTTAGTGACGCTGTAATTAAATATAATGTACTGTTTGTTCGAAAGTTGGACGTCACCTGACCAGAATTAAACAAAAAGCAGGATGTGTCTGACTCGTACGTATAGTTCAATCATATGAGACAATAGTAAATAACATGCTATGATCATTGAGATCTGGATCATGCTTCAAGCTGAGCGGCACTGCTCAGTGCAGCCTGGGAGAGCAGTGAGCAGGGTGGAGCTGTAACAGGGTCTCAGCCATGCAGTGAGTGACACTCTAAATATATAGGAGGCATTGCCAGGTTCTGTATTTGTTATATTTACCGCGCGCCGGCTGTGAAACTACGTGTTAATAGGAGGCAGGAGCAAAAAGAGACAGGGCTCGGCTGAACTGCCCGGCCCAGGTACAAAACTAAAACAAGCATTTGCAATGCAATAGGTCTCGCATTTACGCGAGTTTAAGCTATTGGTATTGTAAATGACAATGCCTTTTATTTATGTTTTAAAAACGAAAACCAAAAAAAAGGCATTGTTATTTGCAATGTCAATAGCTCAAACTCGAGTAAATGTGAGACTTTTTAGCATTGCAAATGCTGGTTATGAACAGTCATAAAGGTGACAACCCTCTTCATGTGGTCGGTACTGGAAGCTACATCTAGAGTGTGTTGTGTCTAGATGTGGAAGACGCCTCTGGAGTATGGTATCCAGTTCTTAATCCCTCACCTGCATCAGCATTGCTACTTATTTTAGAGTCTTTATCTAGAATACCTTGCCTAGTTCTACAGGTCACCACTGAATATTGCTTTTACTTCTGCAGGCCTAAGCTGGAGTATTGTGTTCACATCTGGTGCCCTCAACAAGAACGCAGTGCCTAGTTCTGGAGACCACCTACATATGTATAGTTTTGCAATTCTCGCCTGGCGTATTGAGCCCAGGTCTATGGGCCATATCTGGAACGTTGTGTCTCGTTTGAGAAGCCATATATGGAATTGTGGGTCAGTTTGTGAGAGCTTACCTTTTAGAAGACACATATAGAATATTGTGTACTGTTGTGGAGGTCAGCTACAGTATAATATGGTCAGTTTTGGAAACCTAATGATCGATGCCATCTAAAAAATACTGATACTTGTGTGAGATGCTAAATTTAACCTATTGTGTGAAGATTGCCTAATGCGTAGAGTGTCCAGTTCTGGAGGCTGCATCTCAAGAGTTGTGTCCACCTCAAGATGTCACAAAGGCAGTGATGTACATTGTGTCTTTGGAAGGCAATTTTTTTACTCTGGGGAGAAATGCATTACAAAGAAAATGCCACATAAATAAGTCCATGCGTACAGCTGCCAAGGCCTTATTTTCTCTTTGAAGCCCTGTTTGTAAAGTTGCACTCTGCATGTTCCCTCTTTCTTTTCCTCTGTGCCCAATAAAAAACTATCTCCACCAACTACCCACCTTCAAAACAAGCACCGATCACATTCGCAATAGGCTATTTAGCATCAAGATTCTGAAGAAGGTGAAATGTGTTGCCATTGAAATTATGCTATGTATTACTGTGACTGGACACATCTTTTTGTACAGCTAAAATACATATTTGTTTGGAGAAGTTAGAAGAAAAATGCCAAAGATGCTATATGCATGTGTTGAAACACTGTTGGCCATTAAAGAACACGAATAAAACAAATGCTTGTTTTATAAAATGTCACAAATAAGACATCAGTGTCCGGTTTGAGTACCTTCCATACTTTCTATTCGATCGTGCCTGTTGGCACATTGGATTAGTAAATTGTTGATGCCTGCTACAATATAATTACATTAAAGGTCATATTGTTAGATCGAAATATTAGATTTGTTTATTTTGATAATGGGTTTATTATGTGATTAAAAGAAGGAGGCCTTATTTATAAGTAGGTGTTTGCATTTTCCAAAGTGCGTTGCTGGCATGTAACACACGCTTAGTTGAAACCATTTAATTTAAATAAGGGCTGCCTTTCATCCGGCACCAAACCACATCAATAACTTGATTTTACATCAACCAAATATATTTTATAACGTTTTAAACAAGAATCTTGAGCCACAGGCGTTCATCAATGTCACCAGACTTGCTTCTGGTGTTAATGAGAGATGATTTATTAATATGATAATGTGCACTTCCCTGAAGTAGATGAGTGCCGTGCATGTCTGAGCAATGTCTCACAGACATCAGCTAGGCCTGCAGTACTGCCCATTAGCCCGGGTACACACAAATTGGCATCAATGATGTAGGGGTGAGAAGTGCGAGAAATACAAAGAACAGCAGGGCTCTTTCCTAACGGAAACGGGGAGAGTCCTTTAAGCACTCATCGACATTAACAGTCACCTTCATGCTACCCCGGCGATCACGGCGAGCGCAGGAATAAGGAAGCAGCAGCAAGATAAGTGGATCCAAGCACAGCAGTTGAAGTGTATCACCATCAGCAAGCTCCCTGCCCTGGGCACTTCCTCCACTTCTGAATACGGCCCCTGCTGGCAGACAGTCTGCAGGCATAAACAACAGGTAACATTAGTAGAGTTGGTGCTTCATGGATACAAAAGAAGGAGCAATCGAGGCCAAAGTAATCCGAGCTGCATGACGTAAATTACACTTATGAACATGTAGTGGCGAAAAGTAATGTTTAGCACTTAGTCGTATGATAAAGTGCCTGTACTACTTGGGTCTCGGCTCTTCTTTACTCGGAATAAACAAGCATTTGCAATCTGTAGTGCACCCACATGGCGATCCTCCAGCTGCTGCAGGTGGGGGTGAACGTGGATCAAGCAGAGCTCAGTGTCTGACCTGCGCATTAAGAAGGCACCCACAGCGGGAGTACAGGGGAGAGAGCACACAGCGGGAGGGTGAAAGCATTGTGAGCGATGCGGACAGGGCTGTAAGGAAGGGCCCGGGGACTGCGGCTCGGACGCGGTGGGGGCTGCAGGCGCTCAGCGCACTCGGGTCAGCAGATGTCTGTCTGCGAGACTCACAAAACAAGAATGGCAAGCGTCGGGCTGAAAACAATGTTTCTTAAATTGCCTACGGAGCGGATCGGCAAAGGAAAAAGCTACCGCGCTGCTCTGGAAACAAAGTAGCAACTTCCAGCGGGAGGCTCAGAGCGGAGAGAATGATACAATGTTGCCGATACGCCTAGGAGCAAAAAAGAAAGCTAGTGGTGAAGGAAACTGACTCACAGGCAATTCCCGGCTACGGCCGGAAAAGAATTACACGGGGAGGAGTTGTTTGTGCGCGTGTGTCATCGCGATCGCTCTGAAAGCGAAAGTGATCGCGATGACGCACACGAGTTTTCAAAGTGCTGCCGGCGGCCGGCTGCGTGCGTGCACGATCGCGTGAACGCAAGCGTTAGGCCAGCCAGCAGCACTTTGAAAATCCCACATACAAAATGTCTCTTCGAGCCAGCACAAGCGCTGGGGCTCAGCGAGACCCAATAATGTTGTTGATGCCTATTCGAGATACCAGCATTTGTAACATATGGAGCACGCATGCTGGCTAATTAAATGGACAGCTCCTTGGTGTGAGGCGCCTTGCAGGAGTCCCAATCAATTAATCCACGCATCACTGAGTCTGACCAGGCAGCCTCTGTCCATGTGGGACAGACGGCCTGAGAAGGCTGAGAGGCAACAGCGCGGATCTCAGCTGCTACCATTTAACCAATATTTATCCAACATTTCCGCGGCACCAGCTGAGGTGAGCACAGCTGAGAGTTACAGAATCAGGCTGACGGTAAAAGGAAGCATTCCCAACAATACAATCAGAATTCACACACGCCTGTTAGCGCGGATGCGACGAGTCCTGCAGCACGCACCAGAGGCAGTCAGATCCTATTATAATGATTACCTGATCCTGCCTCTGTGCGACCCATCTCAACATCCAGTGAACCCCGGTGCCCATGATCGATGAGGCACCAATATAATTATTGTGGCGACGCGTGGCAGGCAGCGGCAAACTAAAGCAACATAACTACCGCTCTCCCTGCCACACACTCAGAGAGAGTAATGGATAAACTGTTGCATTCAAGAGACCCCACCACGTCACATGAATGCAGTGCCGGCCGGCCCGCAGCAGCAGCTGGGCTAACAAGCATTTGCAATGCATTAGGTCTCGCGTTTACGTGAGTTTAAGCTATTGGCATTGTAAATGACAATGCCTTTTATTTATGTTTTAAAAACGAAAACAAAAATAATAGGCATTGTTATTTGCAATGTCAATAGCTCAAACTCGCCGAAATGCGAGACCTATTGCATTGTAAATGCTTGTTTAGCCATGCTGCACAGCAGCCACACTGCTATAAAGCACGACTACAAATCATTGGCAAAGTCTGCAATGCCCAGGCTATAGAGCATGATTCAAAGGCAATGGATGAGCCAATAGTCTCAAAGGCGAGACCTATTGGCTTTGCCAATGCTTGTTGTACAGGGGGGGGGGCGGCGGCGGTGGCGAGGTGTGTGCGTGCGTGTTAAGCAGCCGCGGATGCGGTGAGGAGGGTCGGCAGCGGCGGGGTGTGCGCGCGCGTGTCTGTGTGTGTGCGTCTGCGCAAGTGCCTCTCACAAGCGCGTCCACAGACCCTGACCCCAATCGCTGCGCGTGCCCCGATCTGTCTCCCTTGAGAGGCATCTCGGCGACAATAGGTCTCGAGAGTGAGACCTAAAAAGCAAAACAACGAGCCACAGTGGCTAACGTTAAGGAAGAAAAGAGGGCACAACCCTACACACATCCTACAGTGGGACATGCAGGAGACCTGAGATGCCCAGTTGGTCGCATTGGCAGAACAGCAGACAGGGGAGAACTGACCCTGATGCCTGACGCTCCACAAATTACAGAAAGGGGCTGTCGTGTCCGCTTCCTTCTTATTGTACTTTTCCAAGAATCGATGACACGAGGCGGGGCAGAGATAGCGCTGCCTGTAGACAGACTGGAAAAGGAGCAGTCGTGCACCAAGCCCCAGACCACCCTCCTGTAACCAGTTTCCCGATTGCGAAAGAAAGCAGCCCCTCATTGGACCGCACAATGTGCTGGGGGAGCGGGACTCACCTCCCGGGCCAGGCCTCTGCTGCGCGTCAGTGATGGATGAACGCACTTTGCTGCCATGTCTATGGTTTGCAGCTGGGCATGCGGCCAGTGAGGCGCGCGGCATTGTGGGCCCCACCCTGGCCCTCCCCTGACAGGTGTGCGATCCAGCGAACGTCTCGTGCACAGCGGCCCCTCCCTGTCACCCTGGCAGCGCACCCTGGCAGTGAACCACGCCCCTCGCTCGCGAGGAGGCAGTCACCCGCCTGTAAGAAGCCAGACCACCTGGGGTCCGACCTCGCGAGATTGCAGAAGTGCCCCTAACGTTTATCAGCGCGCCTTGTGCACATAACCTGAAGGCGTGCGGCTTCGAGGTGCTATAACATTGCATAGCTGGGGTACTCATTCTGTCAACATCGGATGGTTAAAAGGCGGATACGATTCCGTCAAGGTGTGAACCCTTAGCATGCAGCTGGCATCTACCCAGGTCTCTGCAGCATGCGCTGCAATCCGATGAGTTATGAACTGGAATGTGAAGGTGGGTTTTGCCTGGGAAAGCCTTATTGGTGCTTTACTTCTCATCTCTGGAAGTAGCGCTCCGACCGCTGATTTTATTCAATGGTACTGAATGCAGCACGTGATCTGCAGCTCCCACACCGACCTTTGCAATAGGTGCATTAACCCCCCTCGGCCGCGCATTCTTTAAATGTCAACACTGGCAGCTCTTTTGAGGGGAGGAGGTAGGTGTTACCGAAGAGGAAATAAAACTTGATTGTTCAGCGCGATGCTCCAGTCCCTGCCTGCCCCCGGACACGCTGGGGTGGAAATTCCAGATTTCACGCAACTCTTTTTAAGAGCATCGACTCATCCGTCCTCGGGTGAATCGCACCCGATCCTCAGGACAGGTTTTTCCGGATCGGCATTAGTTTCTTTTCACTTTTCCTTGTTATCTGTTGCTTCCCGCGAGCCGGATGTGTCGACCTCGTCGTCCTTGGACCAGTTACTTAACTCCCCTTGTGATGATCTTACAGGTGTAATAATCGGCGAAAAGGTGTTTTTTCCCAGAAGGAGTGGCCCGTGCCCTAGGTGTACTTGGTACACCAACATCCGCTTCCCTCGTTAAGTTTCTGCCACACAGAGCTTCACCAAAGGAAGAATTTGCCTTCCCTGTGTTTTTTTTTTTCCAACACAAACTCCATCGTACTCCTTTTTATAAACCTCAGAATGCTCAAAGGCTGACTCGAACCTGAAGATTTTGTAATACGTCTCTCATTGAAAGATCGCCACAGCAGGTGCATTCTTTCTTCAAGCTACCTTGGTAGGTTCTTTCTAGAGACCCGAACACCCCTTAAACTGTGATCCCCCATATGCGAGGGGGCGGGGCATTGGCCGATCCGGCGCATTATAGCGCCTTTCAGACCATCATTGTTTAACAGCGAGACTCCCACTCTCGGTACGGGGTGGCTCCATGGTTCGCAGCTCTTGAAGAGGGCGACGCCCTGCCCAGACTCCCCCCACCGTAGGCGGGGCCAGCACTACGAGTTTGTTGGCGAAGATAATCACTGCTTGATTCTGGACCGGCTACTGCTGCACCTGCTGCTATTGTGATCTGGGGCTACTGTGTGCACGGCGCACCGTGTGATCTCAGACTAGCCGCTCCAGGATACCGTGACTCTGGTTCTGCTGCGGTTGCGCTGTGTGATCCTAGGCGCCTTTAAAGATGATGCAGGAAATTTCCATCACGGTAGCCTACAATGCGCACGTTTTCAGCCAGCTGTACGAGGAAGACTTCTTTGCCCGGCTCGTGGCGTTGAGCAAACCCAAGGCCGTGGTAAGTGACGCGCAGCACGAATGATGTGCCAGAGAGTGATGTGTGCGCAGTGGAACACTTTGTGGTGACGTGAGGGGGACGGTGCACTTTGTCAAGGAAACACAATGCATTCTATAACACATGTACACACTTTGTATTGGTGGAATTTCTACAAAATGTTAACAGCTAGTCCATATACTTCTTACCAGTACGACTGATGGTTCGCCTCTTTACTTTTTGTTTGTCTATTTTAAACAAGTTATTTCTCTGCACCCCCAAATTTTGTGTTTTTGTAGCCTAGCCTTGAAGATTCTCTCTCCGAAGCGAAATATCTGCCTAATTCTGTTTTTCTAGATGAGGTGGGTGTGGAGGTCCAGGTGTAGCGCGTTAGGCAGCCGCGGATGCGGTGAGGGGGTCGGCAGCGGCGGGGTGTGTGCGCGCGCGTGTCTGTGTGTGTGCGTGTGCGCAAGCGCGTCTCAGAAGCGCGTCCACAGACCCTGATCGCTGCGCGTGCCCCGGTCTGTCTCCCTTGAGAGGCATCACGGCAACAATAGTTCTCGTTGGCGGCAGCGCTTCGCGCTGCAACGCCAGCGAGACCTAATAATGAATGCTCATTGCTGTAGCCAGCGCAGCAATGAGCCACCAGGTCGGCGCGACATTCCTGACCTGCATTCAAGAACACACTTTGCACACTTGAGACAAATCACACACTCTGCCAGAGCAGCACTGGTCCCCCATCTGTGCTGCTAGCTCATCAGGAGTCACAAGTGTTTGGTCAGGACCGCGATTTCATTCCTGCTGGTCTCTTCCTCTGCACAGATGGTGGTGTCAAGGAGGCGCTACAAATGCGTGACCATGCATTTTAATGTGGTGATGTGGACCACCGCACTAAAATGCGTTATCATGCCTGATGAGTGATACTTGGCAGGTCTGCGTGTGATATTTCCTCAAGTCAAAGCACTATGCACTTTGTATTTTGAACATTGTAGAAATCGGTGAGAATTACATTTTTATTTTCATCATTAAGGAACATTTGCTCTTGTTCGTATATTGATGGTTTTAATTTTTAACAGTCATTAGCAAACGATGAACTATGCTCTGCAGTAGTTAATGATATAAGGGGTTCTATTGTAAATAGGAATCACTGAGTAAAATCGTATGAAGACCATTAGGATAACAGTTTGTTCCTGAACAGACATTTATGAAAAGAATGACATGATATTGCTAGAATTTCATGATTAGTTTTAATTTTTATTGTGATTTTTTGATGTATTGTATATTATCTTATGATGCTGTTAATCTTTTCATGCAAAAAGAACTATTGATGGACGGAATGCAGAACAGATCAAAATTTTCACCCCAGTCAAGAGATCTGGATTAAATCCATCATTCTTTTGCTCACCATGCCACCCCAGTTTAGACCTGGCCATATGCAAATCAGTCTTGACCCTGTGCCTCATGGGAACAGTCCAGTCCGAACTGCTAAGCCAGGTCCTCCCTGGACTGGAAACAAGCATCCTAGGACCGGTTGCGGGGTTTCACCTCTCTTCAGCCAGGATAGCTTGATTCCAGTGGCATGGAGAGCACGGGACTCACGTCTGAGCATACCCGTGCCACTCGGGGTGCCAAGCTATCCTGGCTGAAGAGGGGTGAAACCCTGAAACCGGTCCTAGGTTTCTTGTTTCCAGTCCAGGGAGGACCTGGCTTGGCAGTTCGGGCTGGACTGTTCCCATGAGGCACAGGGTCAAGACTGATTTGCATATGGCTGGGTTCAAACTGGAATGGCATGGTAAGCAAAAAAACGGTGGATTTAGGCCCATTTCTCTGAAATGGGGTGAATATATGACATTGTTCTGCATTCTGTCCATCAGCTGTTGTTTTTGTGTTAATCTTTTTATGGTTCTCGTAACCGAAATAAAGTTATTTTGACTTGACATTATTTCCCGGTGTGCAGTGGGCTTTCTACCCTCCTGGAAGGCAGACTGGGAACAAACACCAATATCCCTTCCTTTAGGTGGTACGGTGGAGTGAGGAGGGGGAGAAAATCTGTTCCCCCTCCTCTTCAGGAAGGGGTGTGAGATATCTGCTATCTAGTAGGCATGCTTCCCCATCCCCTG
Organism: Triturus cristatus; assembly: GCF_964204655.1. NCBI lineage: Eukaryota > Metazoa > Chordata > Amphibia > Caudata > Salamandridae > Triturus > Triturus cristatus. The sequence goes on from NC_140580.1 coordinate 996,297,815, forward strand.
GGGGGCTGATAGGGCAGCCGCAAGTGTGGGGGGGAGGGAGGAGGCCACATAGCAGGGTAGGTCTTCCCCACCCCTTTGTTTTTAACGTATTTTGAAAAAAATCCTGGTGTTTAGAGGGTTTTGTACCCACAGAGGCAGATAGTCTCAATGTCCCATCCAGGGTAGGGGTGGAAGACTGTCTAATCTGCTTTCTTCGTCCCTCCCTCCCTATGAGTGTGGGGCAGATTGGGTTTACCTCCCCAACTTCCAATCTGGCTCCTGGGGGAGCAGAAAGACTACTACTGACCACTTTGGGGTGAGGGGTTCATGGGCCTATGCCAGTGTGGGGAGCCCTCACTCTGATTTTTTTCTTTTTTGTGTCTACTGGGCTGTCTATCCCCCTGGGGCAAAATTGGGGGCAAAGCCCCCAATCAGCCTCCTGAGGTGGGCTGGTAGGAGAAAAAAAGAAAAGACAGTCTTTTCTCCTTTTGGGGGTGGGGATACAGCTCTATGTTCGGGTTGGCCACTCTCACTCCTTTTTTCACTTGCTTTACTTCCTTGCTGGTTAGTGGGCTTTCCGCCCTGGATTTGGGCTACGGGGACAGGTATCCCCATCCAGCCCCGGGTGGGGCCAAAAATCTGATTGTGCCCTGGGAGATAAGCTCTAGTATCTAGTGGAATCACCAGATCACAGTCCACTAAGATCGACTGGTACTCTACAAGCTAAAGGAGGTATCGCTGGAAAGTTGAGTTTCTTGGATTTCTATCAATATGTCCCTTTTAGTACAGTAGCATGCGAGCGTGAAAACAGGGCGGTTTCCTGACCCATTGGAGCTTGCAGGAAAAGCAGAAAGCTGTTTGTTCCGTGCCGGTCCTGTAACTGATTTTAATGCATCCATGATGCAATTGTGTCAGGTGTGGAAATGCCACATCTCAGTGGGTCGGCACAGGAGGGTCACCCACTCCGACACAGTGGAGGTTGTCGGACAATGGAGAAGCATGCAATAGCTGCTACACAAGAAGCTTCCAGTCAATAGCGGCTGGCCATGAGCAATCTTGATGGGAGGTCCACCAAAAGCGTTGGAGGGGTTAAAGACATGAATCCCATAGGTCTTTTTGTACATCAATTCAAACTATGTTTTTTAAAACCATTCAGGGCTAAGTATTGATGCAAGCTCTGTAATATATTAGTCTTTTTTATGCTAACCAAGAAAATGTTGCCCTGAATGTCGAGAGTTACCAAATATACGTGGGTTCTCCTTGAATATATAGCACAGTCAATAACCCAATATTAAAGCAAATCACTTGACGGTGGCCGAATACACGGTTTATGGTGCACTGTTCATTTGATGACAGTTATCAAGCTTAGGAGTATATGGAAAGCATACAAACTACATATTTTATCATTCTGTGCAAGCTCATTGCTGTGAGCCAGACCTTCCACACACTGAGTGGCTGGCGGGAGAGCACAGTGAACATGACTTTTTTCTGGTTTTCTCCAAAAAATGGCAATTCGCTCAAGTCCTTCTCACACATGGATATGCCCCTACAAGACTTAAGCCACATCTTGGGTCTCCTGAGTGTGATGGTTTCAGATAAGTGTGAGTTTTCAACGAGTTTGAGGTGCTCATAGGTGTGGAGTGCATTCAAAAATCTCAAACGCAACTGAAAATGGAAAGACCAGAGTACATATTTTCTGATCACAGGTATCACCGATGAGCTGTACAGAAACCTACCACAAACATGCAAGGTGAACGCTTGAGTTCTCTATCACTGGCTACTGAGTGTGGGACCACAGACATATGTGGCTTTTCAATTGCTTTGAGCAGGGATCTACCAGCTAGGCACGAGGGAACGTGCTTGACGGGAAGAGCTTCCATAGGGGATGATCACACCATTTGGGCATGGTGTCTGCTGGCATGAAACGGAAACCTGCCAACCTTAACATTTCTGAAAACTAGAGATCTAAGGGAACTTAGGGTGATGTGGCTTGTGTAAATCCCTGTTGTTCAGTGGGCTTTGTACTCGCAGGTGCAAACTGGAGGCAAAGGGTGGGTCCATTAGACAAGACCAAACCCTTGACCATATGACTAGTACTATAACTTCACATGGTCATAGTTTTTACCTAGTCTATATTTATTGGTAGGGGCATGGGAATGCTGGGTGCAGTGCTTAATTTGTGCCAGTGGTTGCAGGTGGAGCACACCGGCATTCATTTCTGGGGACCAGCACTCATTTTTCCTCATCAGACTTTGTTCCTGAGCAAGAGAGAGAAAGAACACACAAGGAAGAAAGAAGGAGGGAAAGAAACATTGAACAATCACGAGAAAGGGAAACAGCAGGAACTTCAATGAGTGAGATAAGGGAGCAGGGAGTGTCTGGTGGTGGATTAAAAGACAGTGGATGGAATCAATATGCCGCCTTTATATTTGGCAAAATGACATCAAATAGCGCTAGCTGCAGGTATCTGAGTAAATCTGTAGACCCTTGCAATTAGTTTAAAAATTAAATACTGACTGGATGGTAGGAATATTGCTATTAACCACAAGCTTGAGAACTTTCCTTCACAGAAATGTGAAGTTCAGCTTTTTTAACCAAAGTTTGGGGGATGTGGGGGAGAGGGCTTTCTGGGTAAGAAAACTTTTGTCTTGTGTGCAAGACAATGCCTTCCACACCTCCATCTGTCTAGTTTTCAGTCTGGTTTTGGTAGTTTTCAATGGTGCTGTCAACTTCAGGGGCCAACATACTGCAATAACTGACATTCCAAGAGTCAACATAATTTCAAACTTCTTTTTTGCTTTTTTTGGTCATGTTCTTGAGCCTGCCTTGTCTCAGGTGATATGGCTCACACCTATCGGGTACCCTTGCAATGAGGAAAAGTGCCAGAGTAAAGGTTAATATTTGCTATCATCAATTGAATTTCTCTAAAGATATGGCTTCCTAAGATAAGCCATTGTCGACAAAAAACAATTAAAAAATCCTCAGAATCACCTGGCATCTTAGATACTTAAGAACTATGAGTGTCACAAATGACTCCCAGCGCTAAACTCAGATTCTTGAATACATTTGTAAAATCCACAGCTTTTATTCACCCCCAATGTCTATCCATTCGATTTTTCATCACGACTTGATGCTCAGAACATGTAAATCATTGCTTGATTTTGTCATAGTGGGCTTTTGATTAACGTGCATAAACTATAGATATCTGCCATAGGAATATTTGGTGGAAGAATGATAAGTTATTTTTGTGAATCTGTCATTTATGTGAAAGTTACAAGTAAAACCTTCCTACACGTTACTCTTTCTCCCCACTTATAGTCACAGTTTTTTTTTTTTATTTTACTGATAGGTTTCTTTACGAAATCTAAATATATGCAAATTTGTTCCACACATTTACTACATAATTTAATTACTTTATTGCTTAATTCTGCACCTTTACAAATGTAATTTGGCTCCACCTGTGCCCCATGGTGATTCAGACAATACTCAACTATTGGTGGGTCATGTGTTAAGCCACGAGAAGACTCAACTACACAGTCTCCTCACTTTAATTTTGGATGGACTGTTTTCATGCTTTACAAATTCAATGATTTCTGTTATCGTATCCCCTGTAATGTTTGTGCTTGTCTGATAGAACTCTTCCTAAAGGTTTTACAGGGCCATGAATATGTTGTGTTCTTAACTGAAGCCAACATGATGGATGTAATGTAAGCTATAACGGGTACCTCATGGGCCCTCATTCCTCTAGCACCATAATTGTAATAGTAATGATACAAAATTGCCTGTACTGTTGATTATCGAAAGTTAAACCCCTGCCTATGCCAACTTTCTTTTATCTGATGTATCAACATATTCAAGGACCAATATTTAATTCGGATTATATTATCCAATGTATACTTGATGTATGTAACATCTTAAGGGACTTAGTGTGGCAGTGTGAAGTTGTTTCATAACTTGGGCCCAATTAAAAGATAAATGGGTATTGTTCGTTTCAATGGACAACTTATTGGGACATAAATCCTCTTTTCTGTTGGCTTTAGTTTACTGTAATAACGATGTATACAATAACAATTGCCATTGTGAATTATATTACACTAGCTCATCTGTACAGTCCCAATTTGTGCCAACAAGTAGCTCCGGTACACACACAGTCATAAGGAGCACAAACACACAAATTAGTTCACTTTACTGCCAGGGACTACTATGAATTTGTGTGCTTTCTTGAGACCAAAATCTTCTTTTGTTTTTAGGCAATTATGTTTTTGTTTTTAGATTTAGGGACCAGCAGCTTCCCCGACAATATAGGTTTACAAAAACCATGGCAAAAATAATAATTGCGAAAGCCAAAATGCTGACCAGACCTATTGGCTTTGAGAATGCTTGTTTGCAATGGCGGTCATCGCATTAGTATTCCCTTTTAACAGTCAGTCAGTCAAAGTGGCTTTATTTCGATAAGAAAATATCTTTAAAAGCTTTACAGAAGTAAAAAACACAACAAAGTTAAAATCTATAAAAAACATAGACAATAAATAGCTATAAAGGTCTAAACACAGAGACCATAATTAAACAATTAGTAGAAGCCATTTTGTCCTAATGAGCCATGCCCAGCTTAAGTATTTGGCTAAGCCGCAAACAAACAGCAGCCGAGTATCTGAACTCAAAATTCGCAAGGCCAAGCTGCATTGTCGAGTACCCAGCTCCCTACACAGTGGCTTTAGCCACCTGGAGCGGGGTGCTTTGTAGGCAGGGCATACAAACAGAAAATGGGGGATAGATTCTATCTCCTGTGGACAAAAGGGACAGTAGGGTGTAGTTTGGGCCGGAGGTTTCCACCGGGCGGTCAATGATCTTACCGGCAACACACCCACTCTAAATTTAAAAAACAAAGCTCTAAAGCATAAAATGTTGCAAAAAATTTGAAGATTAAGGGGCCGATTATGATGGCAGGCAGACTTGAGTCCACCCGCTATTATAGTGGGCATCAGGATGCCCGCCATGCATGCGTCGGTCCCGCACTCCAAATTAGGATGCAACAGCCACCATGGCGGTCACATCTTGCAATTTAACATCGCGGCGGGCGCTGCTGACTGTAGCACCCGTCGTGATGTTAAAAATGCATGTGCTGCATTTCACTGCACTAAGTGGAAGGCACCACATGGTGCCTGCCACTTAGTGCAGTGAAATGTAGCAGGGTACCATGGGTAACCCCCAGTGCACCAACACCTCTCCCCAACACAAGGGGGGCCCGCAACAGGCCCCCAAAACCAATCCCCGCCACCCTTTTCATGGCGGTTTCGCCACCATGGAAAGGCTGGCTGAAGCCAGCATGCTAATTTGGCTGATTGTACCTGCTAGGTACCACCACCATTTCACGGATGCAGACCGCTCCGCCAGGCAATCAGATCAATTGCTAGTGGCGGTTCCGTGGCGGGCGGTCTTTGCACCCACCACTGTCGCGGGCTGTATCCGCCCGCCATCCTAATCTGGCGGGCGGTGAATCCACGTTTGATGGCCGTGGGCTTGCCACCGCGCGGCTGGCGGTGGCGGGCTTTCTGCCATCATAATGAGCCCCTAAGTTAGGTAAACGGTGCTGGATGAGTCTGCGCTGAGGCAGGCTCCTACTAGAAAAAAAATAAACAGGTTTAATTCTATATTTGCTAAAAAATTACAATACATTGCAGCTCCTCTTTTTTAATCCCAGGATACCTAATAAGATTCAATTTTACTGCAGACTTTTGCTGCTGTCCGTCAGGACACCTCATAAAAGCCTGTGGAACTGCAAGCTTGTGCTGCTCATTCTTGGGACATCCATCATTGGCAAAGCCAGCAAGACTAGTTTTCAGGTACAAATCCATTAAGATAGCATTTTCATGTGCCTAAATGGGTATGCTTTAGCAAAATGAACCAGGCCCTTTTGACTTTGTCAATGCTTATTTATTTTCATTGGTGACACCTTTCGTCCCAATATTATCCTGCCTAGAGAAAAGGAACTGAGGAGCATAAAGTGCTTCGCCTTCCTTAGAACATAGGGGAACTACTAGGAGGAGCAGAAGCTAACCCACCAGAGCAAGGAGGTGAGGAGGATACCACATCTCTCTTGTTCACTTTAGTACGAAAAGCACAAGGAAGCAAGGGTAGCCATTTGAGACCAGCACAAAATTATTTGACAGAGAAGTGTCAGAAGCCACAAATGGGGACAGCAGCAAAGACACCAATGACAATGAGATCAAATTAACTCTGCAACACTTTTTGAAGGACTAAGCACGGTACAAACCTCAAAAATAAAGTCAATAATACACAGAGGTCAGCAAGGAGTATAGAAGTGATACACAGACACCCTATCAATCTACTGGAACTACTGACCATCAGTGGGATCACTGATGGTACATATTTTGGAGATAAGGGGCTAGCAGTAACTAAAGTAATGAGGACTTAAACACAATAAAGATGGATGTCAGATAAGCTTTATATTGTATGGCATTTGCAGTAAGAATACATGACATCTGTCACATGACAGTACCGCTGCTGTAACACACTAAATCAGGCCCAGAGGGCTAGCAAAGAAAAACAACAAGGCCGTTAAATAGTGGAGAGGTCACAGGGTGGGTGGATTTTATTATTTGTGTAGGGTGAAGGGAGGACATGAAGGATGTACCAACAAAGAGGAGGACAAGGGACAGGGAGCAGTGCTGAGGAAACATCACCTGGATTTAAAGACTGGAGTCTGAGTTGGTGAGAAAGCCACTCTCTACAACATTGTGACACACTGGAATAAATCCACACCCCTTCTAGGAAAAACTGAAAAGTCTCCTCTTTACCCACTTCAGTGTCTGGGTTTGCCCTCCAGTCTCAGGAATGTCAACAATACAATTCCACTTGCTTGGGAAAGCAACCTAAACTCCTTCTTGTGCATATGAACAGGCCAAAGTGGAACCCACAGGCCTTTGACAACTAATTCACTCATGCAATTAAGTACTATAAGCCATTCTACTAGCACACATGTACATGCTTAAGCACATGGGATTTTCGTGCTAGGATTTTAGGTTTAACTCTTTTTTATTAGCAGTTTCGTTGTACCTACAATTGCAGCTCTGCCGTATAGTGCACAGTAAACAAGCTCTGCTGTGACCCGTGTTTTCAATATACTGCACCCGGTGCATGCGAGTCAGTCTGTATGCTAAACTTTGAGTAGCCATAACATGAGGGTGAAAACATACCCCCATAACACTAAACAATGAAACCCCCGTCACCCCCCCTCCCTCCTCACCCCACCACTGGTATGTATATTTCCTCTTTCCACGGTGACGCCATCGTGAAGAGGTTGGGCACTGTGAGTTTACTTTATCTCAGAAGCGTCCTCCGTCTCTGTTAGACGAAGGAGGCGAAGGTACTTTGGACACGTAATTTCATTGAATTCAGTGGACAGCAGGGTCAGAAGAGGCCTCCAAACCTCTTTAAAGCCTGACAGCAGGCCTGTATGAGAAGCCTGAATGTGCTCCATCCTCAAGATGTACCATACTTTATGGAGCAAACCTGTATGAGTGGGTACTGTTTGCGTGCCCCAGTGCGTTAAAATGTTTTGAAGCGCCGCCCCCAGAGCTAAGCCCATCTGCTTTCCTTTGCGGGACTGCAATGGAAATGTTAGGGGGTTGGGCAATCCGAACACCACGTATGCCGGGAATCTTGGGATCTGTGTCTCGAATTGCCCATCAATTTCATCTAAGATTTGAGGCCAATAATTAGACAGACTGGGCAGTCCCACAATAAGTTTAGTAAAGTCCCTTCCTCCCTACACCCCCGCCAGCAGGTAGGGCTACGGTCTGGATTCCCCTGGTTTAGACGCACAGGTGTCAGATACCAATAGGTAACTATCTTGAAGGCTGTTTCCTTACTGGCGGTGTTTCTTGCTGTATGTTTGGCCCTGAAGTAGATGTCCCCCCATTCCTTCTTCGAGAGGTCTCTACCCAGCTCCTTCGTTCAACGCCTCTGACTGGGGGTAGGCTCTGTGGGAACCTGTATGCGCAGCATGTCGTATAGTTCGGAGATCAACATTTTGTGACCAGCCATTTTTCATATTTCGTCAGTTTTCTATTGACTTTAGGATGTATGTTGGGGTGTAGAAGCCAGTGTCGCACCTGCATGTAGTGATATCTTTCTGTCTCTGGGAGTGCGTAATCTTGCCTCAATTGCGAGAAGGCAATAATCCAGTCAATATCAAACAGGTGGCCTGCCACTTTACAAGGAGTGGCTTGCCAAGCACGAAAGGCCGTGACATCCATTCCCGGGGAGAATTCCCTTTTCTCCAGCAGGGGCATCATCGGAGAGGGGAATGTCGTAAGCGTTTTCCTCGTAGCCACCTCCTTCCACGCAGCCATCACCACCCTAGTAATTGGAGACCCCAGTAGACCCCGCGGCCTATCAGCCTTTTTCAAAAAGGAAACCTTCCACAGGGAAATCTGAGCCAGTACTCTATCTTGGAATAGCCACTGCTTTTTGGATTCCGCTTGGTTCCATTCAACCAAGTATCTCATTTGAGCTGCTCTATAGTACTACTCTAAATTCAGGATCCCTAGCCCTCCCTCTTCTGGCCTCAGATAGCCCAGCTCCCGATGCATGTGTGGTCTTACCCCTGCCCATACGAAGTGAAGCATCTCTTTCCATAATGCCTTGAGCGTCCCTCTCGGTGGCCTGGCCGGTAGCGTCTGAAACAGATACAGTGCCTTTGGCATGGCCAACATCTTGATCGCGGTCACACAACCCATTAGAGACAGCTGGTGATGCCACCATCCCTGTAAATCTTTCGTTATCTGTCTGGTGAGCTTGTCATAGTTCATGGTGATTGTTTATTGGACCGACGGAGCCAGTTCAATCCCTAAGTAAGGGATCGAATTTGTTACTTGGATCCCTGAGAACTGATCTCCCTCCATTAGTGGGCCTAGCCGTGCCCCAGCTAGATTTAGGATTTGCGACTTCCCAACGTTAACTTTAAAACCGGAGACACCCCCAAAGACCTCCAACTCCCTCAAGAACGCCGGGCTTATTGCATGTCTTTCCCCATCAAATGGTATGCCCCTGATATCCGGGTTGTCCCGTACCCTCTGAGCCAGTGGCTCCATGTATAAGGCGAACGGGAGGGGTGATAGCGGGCACCCCTGCCTGGTACCCTTTTGGATGGGGGAGGGACGAGACGAGATCCTGTTGACCCTAATGGAGGTTGTGGGGCAGCTATAGCAGCTCGCTATCCATGCTCTAAAACGTTCCCCTAACCCAAAGTGGACAAGGGTGCGCTTTAGAATACCCCAGTCGACCTGATCGAACGCTTTCTCTTCGTCAACTGTCAGCAGTAGGGCGACCATGTTCGTGCGGTGGGCCTTCTTGATCAAATGGAGGTTCCGTTTTGTGTTGTCCCCTCCTTGACGATTTTGGATAGATCCCGCTTGGTCCAGGTCTATTATTCAGGGCATTATCGGGACCAGTCTCGCCACCAAGATGCTCGTGAGCAATTTGGGATCCACATTCAGTTGGGACACCAAGCGGTAAGTGCTACATTTCTTCTTGTCCTTCCCTGGCTTAGGGGGGACCACTATAGACGCTGCCAACATATCTGTGGGAATCGAACCTGGCCCCTCAAATGAGTTAAACGATCGAGTAAGGACCGGTGCCAGCTGGTGACAAACGGTCTTGTAAAAACCCGCCGAGAAACCATCAGGCCCTGGCGACTTAAGAGGCTTGAGACGTGACATCGCCCCAATCACCTCCTCAGTCCGAATCGGGGCATCCAGCAACTCTGACTGGTCCTTAACTAGTGCGGACGTGTGTATCTCTTCCAAATAGGAGGTCAGTCGGTCCGACTTATTCTCCATGGTGAACAAGTCTGTGTAAAAGTTGCGCTATATCCTCTTCTTCCATGACCCTCCCCTTCGTCATTCTCTATTGTCTGCACCCTCATTTGTTGATTCCTTGCTCTAACTTTACCTGCCAGCATACGTCCTGTTCTACCCCCGCCGATGTAGTAGGAATGTTTTAGTCTCAGTACCGCGTACTCGGCTCTGTCAAGGTCTAGCCCCGCCAGTAGTGCTCGCGCCGCTTTCAGTTGCCGCCAGACCCTAGGTGCCCCTGTCCGACTATGCACCCTTTCTAACTTCAGAACCTGTGCTGAGAGATCTGCCCTCTTTTCCTTACGCTCCTTAGTCTCCGCCGCTGAGATCGCAAATCATTCCCCTCTCACTCCTGCTTTCAGGGCTCCCTATAGTGTGGTTACTGAGATATCTGGGGAGTCATTTACCTCAAGGTACCCCTTGATGCGCTTGGTGAGCTGCATTTCACTGCCTCTTTGTGGAGCATCGATTCCCTCAGACTCCAGCCCCCCTGTGCTTTCCGTTGCGATGGCAACTAAAGAGAAACCATCACCGCATCGTGATCGGAAAGTGCCGCCGGAGAAATGTCAACCTCGCCCACCATCTTATCGATCTCTATCGTACCCAGCATGGGGATCCAGGCGTGCATGTTTTATGTGTGTGAGAATATGAAAATTGTGACGTGTGAGGGTGCACCTCCCTCCACAGGTCTACCAAGCCCATGGATTGGACCCACTCTCTGCCTTCCTGTGATATCTCCCCCGTCTGTGAATAGCGATTACCCGATCTGTCTATTGCCTCGTACAACACTATATTCAGATCCCCCCTATGATCGTATTACATTCTTGCCTGTGCATGACCTCCGTAAGAGCTGATTTAAGAAATTTCTCGTGGCCCATGTTAGGTGCACAGGTGGAACCTATCAGCAGGTTGTAAAATAGCCAACCCCGCCTTTTCATCCTGGCTAGATCAGAAGAACTGCTGTGGGAAGACTCGTGACCTCATTCTATGCCAATATTTGGAGAGTGGGTGTGTTTCTGGGAGAAGGCATACATCCGTTTCCGTGTTCTCCAAGTAGGAAAGGATGGACCTCTGTTTAATGGGATTTTTAGGGCCTCTCACGTCGAGTGAGAATTTTCATTGTGGGCCAAGACATGTCTCGGTGTGGGGAATGCACCCTCACAGGCTTGTCTCTAGATCCATGTGGTACCCACTTCCCTTGATTACCCATTCCGTGTCCAATCTCCAGTGTGTGCGATCTACCCCCTCCGGGTCAACAACCTCCATACCAGTGGTCCCCCCTTTCTTCCCTAACCCCAACTTTGAACCCCATAATGTGCAGGGCCCGCCAAACGTGTTCGCGTGTCCTTGGTGTTCAGAAGGTTGAGAGCATTGTGTGGCCAGTTCCCCAAGCCTCCCCGCTCCCGTCAGTTGACTCCGCCACCCACCCAGCCCAGCATATGCCACTTATCTGTCCCTCAAGCATTCAGAGTGTCTTCGTGGGGGGATGTCCCCCTGGACAGCGTCTCCAGCACCAACTGTCTCTCTTGCGCCATAGTCGTGGGATCGGGTCTCATCGCCCGCTTTGTGCTTCGCCGTCCAGTGACCTTTTGCCATCCATCTCTGGGGGTCTTGATCGGCCGGCTCTCCACCTCCTCTTGGTGTGGATTCTCGATGCCCAGCACCCGGCAAGTGTCCTTCATTGATCGAAGTTGGTGCAATTTGCCCTGCCACTAGATTAGCCGAAATGGATGTCCCCACGAGTACAGTACTCCTTGATTCCGAAGATGTGTAGTTGCCACCTGTAACGCTTTCTGCTTTTGGAGAGTTATTAGGCCCAGGTCTTGGTATAGGGCGGTGGGGTGGTCTTGGTATCGTACGGGTTTGCTTATCCCTGGCTGCTCGTAGTATGAGCTCTTTTAGCTGGACGTCCAGGATATAAGCCAGGATATCCGGCGGGGGTGCCGGTGCTCGACGTGGGAGACCCACTCTGTGTGCCCTGTCTATTTTAATGTCAAATTCCAGTGGGACATCCAGTACACTTTTGAAGAGGCCTTGCAAGTATTGTGAAATGTGCGGGCCTTCTTTGAGTGGAACTCCCTCAACGTGAATGTTCTTTTGACAAGAGCGATTCTCCAGGTCCTCTGTGTGCGCCTGGATGTTGATCTGCTGTGCCTTGAGCCGGAAAATCTCTTGCTGCAGTTGTTCTACTTCCTCCTCCCGGACTTGGGCTTGATCTTCGATGGAGGCCACACGCTCTCCCACGGCATCGATGTCTCGTCGCACCTCTATCTCCCTAACAATTTCCCCTTTCAGTGTCTGGATGTCCTCTCTCAATGTGCTGAAGAGCGTCTCCAAAAAGGAGCGGGTGACCGGGGCTTCGTGGGGATCTGTGTCTTGCCCAGCTTGTGCTGTTAAGGAGAGTCTCCCCTCTCCGCTACCGGCTGGCGGAAGCTTGGTCAGCATCTCCTTCAGATTCCGGTCTTTCTTACCCCTTACTGAGGTCAGGCCGCTACGTCTCCCGCCGCCTCTCCGGATTGATCCGCCCGGTCTTAGTGAGGTGCATGTCCTGACCCCAGCTGATGTCTTTCCACTAGGGCGCCAACTTTCCAATCCCTCTCTGTGCTAACTCTAGAGGCGTAGGGCCCGCTGTCTGGTTCTCCCGCCGGATGCATATCCCTATGGGGCTTCAAAGGACACCCCCAAGCGTCTCTTCTGGAATTTGCTCCTCTTTCCCCCGTCAATGGTCCACCTGAAGCTGCTGCGAGCATCCAGTTGGGAGGGCCCAGATGCACTAGACCTCCCCAAAGGCCCTGCGATAGGACCGCTGATGTCTTCAGTCTTGTGACTCCCGGCGTAGTCCTGCTGTCCGAGCCATAGCTCGCCCATCCTCTCTCTTTACTGATCACCCCAGGGGGTCCTCAGAGGTTGGGCCCTGTAAGGATGGGCCACTTGCCACTCTGGCCCAGGCCCCTCGGATGCACGCTCTGTCTGCCCCCCCCCTGCTTGTCACAATACACCTCAGCCTCTCCCTTGTGGGCTTTGGAGCCCAGCTCCTGGTGTGGCAATGTGGCGGCTATCTGTGGGATCGACCAGCCCCCAAGCATCTGGTTTCCTCCGGTCCCTTATTTCATCCGCCGGCTGCTCGCCACCCTCGTACCGCATCTCTGCCACTCCGCTGCGGACCTGGAGCCGAGGCGCAGTGGTGTTTCTCCCCCAGCGCACCCAGTCCTCAGCCCCTGACTCCGCGTTCCGAGCTCCAGTGGATCGGGTGTCAGAAGCGCAGGCTCCGCGTGGCCGGGCTGGGATCCTCGCGTCTGCACTCTGCCCTGGGGTTTTGCAGGCAGATGCCCAGTGCCGGAAGCCTCTCTCTGCTAGTGGGCCCTCTCCGGGTCCCTGGCTGCCTTCTCCACTGGTTTCGCCTTCCCGCTCCCCTCCAGCCGATGACGCTGGCCGAATCTCTATGGGACGGGGTCAGTCGCGGCTCGGCTCTCCGTTGCCTCTACCCCCCTTGTGGGCTCTCTGTTTCAGGTCTCAGCTAGCATAGACTCCCTTGGTCTCCACCGCTAATGCGGCCCGTCTGCTGTGTGACTTGCTGCCACAGGCGTGCTGATGCAGGCCTGTGCCCGGCCCCACAGTGCCACTCTTGGGCCCCATTCTCCTGGTGTCACTCACTGTCCTCCAGCGCATGCTGATGGTCTCCGGCCGTCGCAGCGAGGCTTTAACATGCCTCAGGGGGATCCGTCATGTAGAGCGGCCTCAGCAGGCCCAGTCTAGTCCGGCCGCCATTTTCTTACACCGGCCTCGCGACGTCCCGGAGCTCTCCCTCACCCAGAGACGGGCCCTACCTCCGATGTTCAGCACTTTTCAGGTGCAGTCGAGGCAGGCATGTGTCTCCCCCAGCGATGCGATCTATGAATGGAATACCGCTCTGATCCACGCCGGGTTAGGCACTCGGGAGCGGGGAGACAAAAGAGACATGTCTTACCCACTCGCCATCTTAGCCACGCCCCCATGCAAGGATTTTAGATTCACCATGATCAGAACTTTGGGTGAGTGGGCAAGTAGGCTCCCACTCACCCAATACCAGTAAAAGGCCTGGTCAGAAACACTGCGCTACACATGTGAACGTCAAAACTGAGATTATGTACAGATGTCAATAAGAGTGAGGGCTTTAAAAACAAGCACAGACCAACGGTGGACCCAAGCAGCCGCACCTCACCGCTAAGTTCTTTTTGTAAGAGTTGGAATGAAGATTAGTAAAGGCGTGCACATGTGACTCCTGCACCTGCCACTGTTGGGAGCTTACCATGGATCCAGGTCCTTGATGCTGCAGACTCTCGATTAAGGTACATTTACCAGGCCCTTATCAGGGAGGCTGAGATAGGACGCATCGCCTAATACAAACTGATATCTACTTCCACCCACGTTTCCTCGCAATATGTCCGTATCGTGCGGTGCACCATTATGCCAAGAAACCGCCCTGATGAAGTTAAATCCCTATTGAACGAAACGCGTTGGCTGGAGCCTACATTGTTTGAAGTCATTGAAAACAGACAATTCTTCTTATAATGGAACTGGCAGGTCTTTTGTTATCAGGAAAGGTGGCCTTTTGGTGCACCACTCCATGAACATCCAGGAGTGAGGGCTTTGCTTGGTATGCTCTATCAGGACTAGGGTAAGTCCAAAACCCCTTGTAAGTCAAACCAGACCTAGACCACCTTGCACACAGTGGATTAGTATGTGGCTGGGGCAAAAAGCAAAAAACCCGCTCACTGTTCAGACACACAGTCCTGGGGGGGCATGACAGTGCACCATGCAGTTGACATTCCAGTCCCAACCAGAACCAACTATGCATAGGCTAGAAAGGTGTGCACATCAAGAAAATCAAGAGCAAGTTGAGGTCCCACTGAGCCAATAACAAATTGCTTGGGATTAACTCGTTAAATCTTTTATAAAAAACCTTACAACCAGTGATTTCAACAAAGATGGTAGGTCTGGCAAACACATAAAAACTGACAAGCTTGACAAGTAAACTTTTACAATTGCAACTGAAAGGTCCTCCTGGCCAACAAAACAACTTCTGAAAATCTAGCATACAAGGAACTTTTGGATCCTTCCCTCCACCGGCTCGGAGTGGGCCACCGAGGAAAAACTATTGAGACTTTGTAGCAGGGGAGGAGGAGTTGGTGGACTATTATCCCAGGTGCTCCGCACATTGTCTGCTAATATTATGGCACCGCAAGGACAGAAACAGGTTTGCTGTACCACCCCAGGTCACCTGCTTCTGTCTATAGGCCACCATCCTGGAGCAACCTCTAAAACTACAGAACTGGTGAGAGTAATTGTTTCACAGGTGTCAACAATCCTAAGAAATGTGCAGTGGCCCAGCTGTTTTTGAACCTCTCTAGAGCACAGCCTGCCTTTCCCCCCAAAAAGTGTGAACCCATCACAGGGCATCTCCATTCATGGCATCTCCATTCAGCACTCCTATTCTATGCTTGAATATCCAGTAGCTCTCACATATGCATGCCTCCTCAAGACCATGCTGGTACCAATAGCCCTGCAAATACAATCCATAGTATCAAGTCCATCTTGAATTCTAGGCTTTGCTGCATCCTGTCCATCATGTTTTGTTTGTGCCAAAGGGGCTCCAAGATATTCTTGGATTGCTGGCAAGATTTCACCAAGCCATGTCCCACAAGGCATATTTGCATCTGAACAGCAAACATATGGTATTTAAGGACCTCAGGGCCCAATCTGAAAATAAAAACATTCCCTTGCCAAATGTGTCCCAAGCGGGCAGACAGCATAAGACCTGCTGAAGGTAATCTGACTGAGGGCCCCTTTAGCTCTTGGAGCCCAAAGACACTCTGGAGGAGGTCCGTTTTGCTGCATGGCCTTCCTGAAGGTTGCAATCTTCTGTGGGATCGACAACTGACTGGGAAAACCAGGAGCAAGCTGGGATCAACTGAGGATTTGTCTCAGAAACTGGGGAGGTCAAACAGGTGCGATGTTTTTCTTGATGCACTTGTGCCTTCTCTATAGCACTAGAGAGGTGGGATGCGGTTGAGTTCTGCTTTGTCTTTTCATGTTTGCGTTTGGACTGAGCTTTGAATTACATGGAGACTTCAAGCAGGAAGTGGACCTCATAACCAAGACCAAGACTTAGCCTGGGACATGGAAAAAGAGAGGAACTTGTGCTTCAAATGCAACCTCTTCTTGTGTTTTCGAATGTAAAGCCTTGCATACCATCCTAGAATGCACTCGGGTGCAGAGGAGCATACTTGTGGCACACTTAAAATTTGGCTTTTTTAGGCAACTCTTTAAGTTTGTCTTTGTTTGGTGCTTCTATCTGCAGAGAAGTCCGCGCCAAGACGCCTTCAGGCATTTGCCGTGCCTAATAAACTGCATAACTATCAAATTTACTGCCCAGGCTCTAAAGCTCTGAGATCGACCTTGTGCGGGTCAGTGACCAACATTAGCTTCCAGCAGTCATGGCACAGTCAGTATTTTTCCAAAGGGACATTTTCCTAACAGTAGAAATGTTTAGGAGTCATTATAAGACCAATGCAGTTGAGAGGAGCTCTGGATTTACGTTGGAAGGTCCACAAAGAAAGCAACAGACATCCACATGCAGAAATGGTGTTTATATGCAGCTCTGCTCTGCCACTTTCAGGGCAGTGCAGAGCTGCACTTCATCAACTATCAGCACCTGGTAGCCCTGCTGTGAAGTATTCTGAATTTATTCTGTCACCTGGACGATATTAAAACGGTGAGGAATCTGCTGTTAGAAGCATCTATCAGAAACAATGTTCGGTCGTGTTAGGACTTTGTACAAAGTAATAAGACTTTTATTTAGGTTTATTAGTAATTGCTCCGGCAGGCAGGGTGCATGGATAGAGTGCTGATCTTGTGCAACCTCGTGCAATTGAAAAGCAGCTGCGGTGGGACAGATGAGATTCATGGTACATTCAAAATCAGCACTGCAAAAGCCAACCATTGGTCAGTGTAAAAAGGTGTGGAATTGAGGCACCTTGAATTTGCAACAGCAATAAACCCCAAAAGGTTTTTCCAAAACCGCCAGTCATTGCTTACCGCAGAGCTCCAAATTTACGATCTCTTACTGTGAGAGCTGAACTCAAGCAAGCTGTAACAAATGCAAGGGGTCATTGCTGTGACTCTAAAAGGTGCATAACGTGTGAATACCTTTTACAAACATCATCAGTAACTAGTTCTGTTACAAGAAGGACCTATGCAATAAGGCAGCATCTTACATGTCGCTTAACATGCATTATTTATGTGATTCAGTGCAAACGGCAAAGCTGTAAAAAATAATATGTAGGCCAAACAGTGAATGACCTCAGGAACCACAAATCGGCAATAATTAATAAGAAAATTGACCAGCCTGTAGCCAATAATTTTAACCTTGTGCATCATTTACTATCAGATTTGAAGATTTACCCTGTGGAACATGTCTCAAAGGAAAAACTTCTTGATGTACTGTTTAAAATCACTGCATCCAGATGCACTGAACATTACTGACAATACAACCTGATTACTGCATATCTCAAGCGCTCTCAGGACTGCTTTGATTCCACATTCCAAATGGAATCTTCACTCATGATGCTTTTTGAAAATTCAGCTGTCATATCTGTGCAGCCACTGAGCAAACCATCTTGTACTACCTGAGGAAGGCGGAAGCTGAAACGTTGTAGTGGAAATATATTTTTATTCTTTGGGAGTCTATTTGTTTGAGTCACTTCTTTCTTGGATTTGAGGATGTATAATATTATATATATAAATATATATATATATATATATTATCTACTGGCAGTCGCCAGTAGATAGTTATAGTTAGGACCGTGTTTCCATAGGAAATCCGCAACATTCTATTTGGAATAACTTTGGCGCCGATTGACGAATCCTCGCGAAATTCTCAAAATAGGTGGGGCGCTCCGTTCCGCTCCTTCCCTGAAAGTCTCGGGGGGATTCGTCAAGCGGGGGCTGAGAAAAAGGGGGGGTCCCAAAACGCGTTTTCCCCATGCATTTTTCCATAGGACCTTTAGTCCGAGCTAAAGCCCGAACGGCTGAACAGAATTACTTGAAATTTGACAGAGAGGTAGCCCTCAGGTCAGGGATGTGCCTTTTGAAGGTTTCGTGTAAATCTGTTCAGTATTTCCTGAGAAAATAGCATTTAAATCAATATATATATCTATAGGCGCGCTCCGAGCGCGTACCGTAAGCTTACCGTACACGCACGCCGCCGTGCACGAGCGCGATTCTGATTGGTTGTTAGATCTCAGTAAACATTCAAATCGGTCGAAACCAGGAAGTGTCGGCCGCCATTTTGTCTCTCGCCGTCTGAGGGGGTGAAAAACAAAGGTGGAGAACGTGAAAAGGGGGCAGGGTGGACAGTTCCTGACCCCCTAGCCTTTGTCAGGGGGTCCCAGAAGGACCCCCAAGGGCAAAAATTAATTGTCATTTTTTTTCGAAAAATCGCCGAATGCGCGTAGCGTACGCGCACGGCGTAAACGAGAAAATTCTGCGAGAAAAATTCCGCGAACTTCGCGTAGCTCTTACGGCAAAAAAAAAATTTAAAAAAGGAAAGCTTAAAAAAAAAATAAAAAAAATTGTGAGGTAAGGTTGGCTCTTAACCCCTTCCCTGCTCATGACGGAACCGTTCCGTCATGAGCCACGGTTGCCGTGTGCTCATGACGGAACGGTTCCGTCATGACACGCCCGTTGGCGGCCGCTCCGCCTGCGCGGCGCTGTTTCCCCGCCTGTGCGGGGGGACAACGCAAATGGGCGGAGTCATGACGGAACCGTTCCGTCATGAGCACAGCCCAACCGTGGCTCATGACGGAGCGGCTCCGTCATGAGCACAGCGCCACCGCGCTGCCCCCCCGCACCCCCCAGCACCGCGGCGGAATTCCCGCCGCGGTGAAAGGGTTAAAAGAGCCGTTGGGTTAGTACAGGGATAGAGGAAAGAAAGAATGGGAATATTATGAGCGTCTACAAACGTGCTGATCTATCTTATTGTTAATAAGGGAAACACTGGTCTCCCCAAAAACAATAAGACCACAACACGTTGTACACCTCATTGAAACCCTCCGAAATCGAGGGTTAATGTCCAGAGGTGCAGAAGAAGGTGATGCTCCCACCTCAGCGGAAGGGCTCAGCTGAGCTGCCGATGATGTACTCGGCTGAGCTTCTGAGGTTGGGCTCTGGTGACTTACTGAAGAGTTTTCTTCAGTATGTCGAGCAAAGGTCCTGGGATGTTTATCCCTAATGTGTCTTATCATAGAGTGATTTCCAAAGGAATACTTCTTCCTTGGATCTCCTCTAGATAAAACACGGTCACAAAGTGTGCAAGTGACCAATGGAGCATTGACCTTTTTCTGCCCCTCTGGAAAAGTAAAATACTCCCACACAAAAGAATCCTTTTGTTTCCTCCTTCTCTGTCTGATGATGGTGCTGCTAGGCTCACTCTCAGAAGAGGTCTGCTGCTCTGCCATTGTATCTCAATGTCAATTCAGCTCCTTCTCCTAGTGGATCTCAAGCAGTAATGAGGGGAATGGGTGTGGTGTGGGAAGTTTCTGGAACTGAAAGTAGTTTCAACCAATGAAAAGTGTTCTTTGTGGATCACATGACCTACCGCGCGCGCTCCGTAAGCTTACGGTACGCGCTCGTAAACAAGTATGCATGCGCAAACGTGATGTTTACGGAGCGCTTACGGAGCGCGTACGTAAGACGCACTCGCGCATGCGCATTACACGCCCCTGCGTAACCGCGACGTTGCTTCCGCGCAACGCGCATGCGCGTACGCGTACGTCACGTACGTATCACGTAAGCGCACTGTACTTATGACGTACGGAGCGCGTAGTGTCAGCTTACCGTACGCGCATCGTATCACGTAAGCGCACCGTACTTATGACGTACGGAGCGCAAAGCGTCAGCTTACCGTACGCGTACGGCAAAAAATGCATAAAAAAAAATACAAGTTTCAAGAGTTGTAGAAGATAATAACTGTGATGTACAACTGTATGTAAACATTAATTTTTAAAAAATTAACCATTCCATAATGCAGGATATAGTACATATATTATTTTATACATAGGTTGGATATTATATTTTACCAAAAATCTCCAAAAAAAATTTGCATTTAAAAAACCGTACAAATTCACTGAAAAAACCATAGGTTTCACACACGTTAAAGTTAGGAATTAGCATTTAAAAAACCTTGCAAATTCACTGAAAAAAACATAGGTTTCACACATGTTATAGTTAGCAGGACATTTCACTCGTGAAAAACCAATGAAATTCCCCCGTTATAGTTAGTGCAGGCAACTATAACTCACGCGACCGCAATCCTCTGCTGATGATGTCAAATATTACATCACTGATGACATATGTGTCTTTCTGAAAAAAAAAAAAAAATTGTAATATATGTATAGCTGAAAATTAATGGAAGAAGACATGGGTAAATAAGTGTCTAAATACAGTGATGTAATATTTGACATCATCAGCAGAGGATTGCGGTCGCGTGAGTTATAGTTGCCTGCACTAACTATAACGGGGGAATTTCATTGGTTTTTCACGAGTGAAATGTCCTGCTAACTATAACATGTGTGAAACCTATGGTTTTTTCAGTGAATTTGCAAGGTTTTTTAAATGCTAATTCCTAACTATAACGTGTGTGAAACCTATGGTTTTTTCAGTGAATATATATATATTCACAACAAAAAAACATAGGTTTCAGGGGCATTATAGTTAGCTGGACATTTCACACATACAAAACCGGAGAAATTCCACCGTTATAGTTAGTTCAGCTAACTATAACTTGCGCCCCCGCAATGCACTGCTCATGACGTCACATATTACATCGTTCAGGGCATGGTCAGTGACATCACTGATGACATCACTTATGACATCACTGATGACATCATCCACGTGAAAATCTGATGCACCTCTTCACAGTCTAATATAACCTTTGATACATTCACTGTAAAATTCACACAACCATTTTCGAAATTGTTAACACACCAACCACCAGTTACTACAAACGCACTCACTGATTGCTAGGTCTAGACACACATCTACTCATTCATCCATACAATCACTCATACACGCAGTCACTCATAAATACAATAATATCATATGCACTCATACACCTATACAGACAATCACACACCGCTACTCATCCATGCAGATACTCACACACCCACTTAGTCATGCAAAGAATCTATCACAGTCCCATTTACTCACCTATAACATTATATACACACCACCTCGCTTATTCATACAGATAGTAACGGATACGTACTCTCTTATATAATCACTGATACAAGTACACACTCATTCATACAGCCACTGTCAGAATCACTGACTCTCACATATAGTTGTTTATATACACCATCACTCTCATATACTGCCTTTAACATATGTAGTTACTTGGACATGTACCACTGAGACATCCATTCACTCACCAACACACTCATACAGACACTCACCCACCCATACAGCTGTTTCCATATGCACTCTTGAACCCATACACCCAGTGAATCAACCATTCACACATCTATGCAGTCACACACCACCCACCCACACACACACACACACTCGGTCAGTCTCCCATTCAAATACTCAGGCAAACAAACAATAACCCATTTAGACACTCATGTACCTACTAACCAACCCAAGTAGCAGTTTACACAATAACGGACAGACTGATACAGACATTCACACAGTTTAGTCACTAACCGATGCATTCAGTAAGACACGTTTAATCACTCACTTACACACACCTGCTAAATTATCCATCCAGACACTTATACACCCACTCATTCTTCAATACACCTTGGCATATATATATAAAACATATTTAAACTTTACAGAAACACACAGTCACTGGATGATGTCATCAGTGATGTCATTTGAGATGTCATCAGTGATGTCACTGACCATGCCATGAATGATGTAATATGTAACGTCATGAGCAGTGCATTACGGGGGCGTGAGTTATAGTTAGCTGAACTAACTATAATGGTGGAATTACTCTGGTTTTGTATGTGTGAAATGTCCAGCTAACTATAACGCCCCTGAAACCTATGGTTTTTTCAGTGAATTGCAATGGTTTTTAAATGCAAATTTCTAACTATAACGTCTGTAAAACCTATGGTTTTTTCAGTGAATTGCAATGGTTTTTAAATGCAAATTTCTAACTATGTCGTCTGTAAAACCTATGGTTTTTTTCAGTGAATATATATCGGCTCGCAGAGGGAGAGCTACGGGCAGTCGGCTCGCAAAGGCACAGCAGCGTACTGGCTCGCAGAGGGACAGCTATGGTCTGACTCGCAGAGGGAGAGCAACGGGCCTGCTAGCAGAGACACAGCTACGAGCTAATGGCTGGCTCACAGAGGTAGAGCTGTGAGCCCGACGGCTCGCTGACGCAGAGCTGCGAGCCGATGGACTGGTTTCTAAAGGCCTAGTCGCGAGCCGCAATTGGTACACAGATACATCATCCTGTACAATATCAACAACAGACGAAACAATGTTGTGTAATGGCAGTTATTTTTTCTTGAATAATGAAAAATGCTGCAGCATCTTAAAAGGTATTCCGTACATTGTGACTGTGTCACAACGTGTTGTTTGCTGTAAAAACGTGCTGTTTCCTCCCTCACAGGGGACTTTCAATACCTCGATTTGGCCTTCCATTCCGACCTTGAAAGCAGAGTTCGACAAGCTGAGCCGAATAAGAGACTTATTGTCCCAGAAAGAAGTTTCTCTCACTTCTGCCCATGAGACTAATGGATTTTGAAATTGAAAGGCGACATAGTGGCTCTACTATAGACTATAAACTACAAAGACCAGAGTGCATACTAGCCACGCCAACTACGGCGTTTGAACACAAAGCGCTACAAATCCGGTGCAAAACCGCGCAGCTTTTCCTCCTTGCAACACCAGTGAACAAGGGCTGGGGAAGCCTGAAACGCGTTTGGTGATATTGAACAACTGCTGTTGAGAGATGCCGTTTTCTTTTACCACTTCTGAGAATAAAAGGTCAATATTGCTGATGTGTGGTGCCTCAACTTTAGGGCAGCATCATATGGAATATATATTTATATATATACTTTTTGTATACAACCATTTTTCAAATTTTTCCAGGGTGTTTGGTGTTGATTTATGACTGATGTGACAAAACGGGTACATGTTCCCTATAATCACCCGTTTCGGACTGCTGTTCAACGGCCTTCCTGCCGTTCAGTACAAAAGACAATGGTCCTGGACCAATTATTAACACAACGTAAAAATCCTTTTCAATTAAATCATTCTCCAAATTAGAGCCAATTAAACAGAAATTATTTAGAATAGCTCATGATATCCAATATAACATTATAACATAGAAAGTTGCAACATCCAATTCTTGAATCACCATATATTTATTTAAAAAACTCATAGATTCAATGATATTTGGCACATGGTTGCTCCAGAGGGAACGTGCATAAAGCAAAAGTGCTAAAGAGAGAGTAAGTGATGAGGGAGTGGTATGAAGGACAGTAGGAAAAACATTAATATATTTTACAACGGAAACGGTTGTAAATCACCGTTTAGAACAAGCCTGGTCACGTTAAGAATATCACCAAACAATTCAATATTTTACAAACAGAAATTAATTCTTGACAAAGCACGCTAAGGGGTTGCGTGTCCCAGGCTTTGCAAAAGGGGGCGTCGACGTTTCGACCCGTCTATTGGTACAGAGGTATTTTGAAACCTTGACCGTGTGGGTCTTCCTCAGTACAGGGGAGGGGTGGGGCAACCTAACATGGTCCTCGACTTGACTGTATGTCTAAAAATCAAGAAGGGAGGATGTGATAAGGATGTTGCATTGTTGAGATTACTACAGTTGGACACCAACAAGTGAAGAGTTGGCTTACCTGGTCTAAGTCCAGGTGTCCTGTTCAAATTGGTTACGTGTCAGGGACAATTTGCATTATATGTAGTACTGTCTCGTGTGATCAACAGACTGTCAAGCTAAAATTGAGCAAAATTGGAAGTTAAGGAGGGTTCCTGGATAACATGCCCATACTTCAAGGGAACAGTGTGCATATCGTATAGATTAGGAATTACCTGCAGTCGTCATGGTCAGTAAAATCTGCAGTGTCACAGACTTTAAAGCTGAGATCAATTAATCATCTCGCGTACGGTGAATTCCGCCGAACTGTGAGGGAACAGATTAAGGATACATAAGGACGGAGTCCCGTGATGCCCAGGGTCAAGAATTGAATGCGGGGGGTTCACGCAGGGAGTTTACCTCGGTCCGTGTTGTTACGCGCTTCCCGTGGCGTCTCACCAAATTGAGCCGGGAGCGCGTTCACCGTGGTGTTCTTAAGGAAATCACCGGGGCAACCGTCCACGTAGTGACGGTGCGTCCGTGACTGCCTGGGTGGAAAGACTCACCGGGACTAGGGGGATGTGATTTCCATGCAGCTAACTATACGAGGGGCAGAATTACAACCCGCAGCTCGCTCGGGATCATATAAATAAATCATATTAAAAAAACATCCAATTGTGCAATGACAAAGTCATTCAATAGATGATTACAATAGAAAGTCACGAATCAATACCACCGAAGGTTACAATTATATACAATAAAAACATACATACACACAATTAAAAAGAAGAGGTCCATAAGATATCAGTACATAGGTCTAATATACAGTGTTGACAACGTGTTACATGAGTAAGAGTTATGTGTTAACCTTGCCCAGTTGCAACGTGGTGATCAGAAAAACAGAGGGGATATAAGAATCCAGTTAACCATTGCTCATAATGGAAATCTGCCTGTTAATCTCCTCAAATTCGTTCAATCCTCTGTTAATTGTGTCTAAGGAATGTATCCATCTGCATTCCCTTCTATTCAGTACCATGCTGAAGTCTCCTCCCCTGGGGTTGGGCTTGATCTTTTCAATCACCCACCATTTTAAACTGTCTGCAGTGTGACCAAAGCTCGTGAAATGGTCTACCAGGGGTGCTCCCGGTGTCTTACAGCGTATGCGGCTGCAATGTTGAAGAATTCGACATTTGACTTTCTATATCGTCTGTCCCACATACATAAAGTCACATGGGCAGACAATTACATATATAACTCCTGAGGTGTTACAATTGCTAAAGTCCTTTAATGCATGTGTCTGATTGTTGTGTGAGAATTCGCTAATTTCTTTAGTCAGGGGACAGGCTTTACATGATCCACACTTATGATGTCCCACGATCGGAGGGATACCCCATAAGGTAGTTTGACCCATATTACGAGTAATGGGTAGTAGAGATCTGACCAAATGATCTCTTACATTTTTACCTTTCTTGAATGCATGCAAAGGAGTAGATATGTTCCCCAATTCATCAGATACTAGGTGCCAGTGTTGGTTAATTATCTTTTTGATGGCAGTACTTTTTGTGCTAAAGGTAGTAACACACACCAGCCGTTCTTCCTTGGTGTTTGTATTCGATTTTGGGGTCAAGAGAAATTCCCTATGGTTATGCCATGCCCGTTTGCGTGCTTTCTTGAGTAGTCTAATAGAATAACCACGGTCGAGTAAGCGGGCTACAAGTCCCGCGGATTCCTCAAAATAGTCCTCTTTTTTAGAGCAATTCCTGCGTAACCTCAGGAACTGACCGAAGGGTAAATTATCCCTAAGGTTGCGAGGATGATGGCTAGAATAGCGTAGAAGAGTATTCCTTTCGCTACTCTTTCTATAAAGGCTAGTGTGGAGTTTGCCAGATTCAGATTTTATAAGAATGTCAAGAAAGTTAATGGTTTCTCTGTTGAAATCGATGGTAAATTGTATATCATTAGAACAAGTGTTAAGCCACTGATGGAATTTTAGGAGTTCCTCCTCCTCGCCTCGCCAAATGATGAGCACGTCATCGATATAACGGCGCCAAAGTTCTATACCCGACCTGTATGGATTGAGTTCACTGAAAATGTATTGCTGTTCATAGTCATTCATGTAGATTATAGCCAAATTTGGGGCAAAGCTAGCCCCCATCGCTACGCCTTTAGTTTGTACAAAAAACTGACCCTGAAAACTGAAGTAGTTCCTAGTCATGGCAATTTCGAGTAGTTTGATGATAAATTCAGTGGGGACTGGATGTGGTGCAGGTCTGGTGTTAAGTGCCAATTCCATACAGGTTAGTGCCAGATGTTGGGGAATGTTAGTGTACAGGGCAGTTATGACCATCGTCGCAAGCAGATTAGTGTTAGGATCAAAAGGATAACTATCTACTAGTTGAATAGTCTGCATAGTATCTCTTAAATAGGTGGGAGTATTCTCTGCTAGAGGTTTTAAAAATACATTGATATATTTACACAGAGGTTCCAGAATAGACCCACAACCGGAGACTGATTTAATTTGTGCAGGCTGGGGCGGCCCGGAGCTCTGCGGACCTGGTTGCTGTCCTCTGACGCAGCTTAGATAACATGATCGAGGCTCAAGTTGCAAACTCTGGGGATCGACATTACAAAGCAGCCATACACACTGTAATGGACAATACGCATTGGCAGCGACTACAATAGCAACCACCTGGAAAGACGGCTGCGAATTAATAGAAGTCTATCAGGCGCCTCTATTCAATGTAAATAGAACACACAAGCCAGGAGCTGCAAGATACAGGTTATAGAGCATCTCCATCAACGCACTCAGAATCTGAATAAAGGGCGCAACAAGTAATTGCATTGCCGGTCGTTGTGGGCTGGGCTGCAGAACGGAGTGATCAACACTTGTGTGCATATATTGTAGTGAGGAGTGGTGTTGTGGCAGAGAGTGCATGGTGCAGCCTGAACGGGACATCTTGCGGTGCCAACAGTGTGCGAACGCAAAGCTGCGGATTCACAGTGAGTGGGACACTATCTAGCACCGTGCAATGCTTTGTGCTGTAACAGGACTATACCACAGACAATGTAAAATACTAGCGCACTGTAGTTCAGAAAGTACCAGGTGGCAAGATACATTACATAGCCCAAGAGAAGGATAACCATTGAAATTGTCGATCTTGTGATTGGGCAAGACGGAAGCAGGGGCAGCACACAATAAGCATAAGTGCTATATTAGCACCGGCCAGTGATATGAAAAAGGGGTCACCCTCAATCGTCCTACGTAAAGAGACAATGACGTATGTTGCTGCACAAACATGTTCCTTCTATGGAATTTTAATAGCTGTGAGGTGAACTAAAAGGAGCGTTCTAGAGACCTGACTGCATAAAACCTGGCGTTCACACGTGCAGACCTGACCGCATGACAAAGGAACCATGGGCAAGACGGATAAGCAACAATCTAAGCTTTCCATTTGAATCCCGGCGGCTCACAAAATCCCAAACGCAAGTTGCATCAGATACCGAACTGGAAACAGGTGCCAGTAGCAAACTAGAACATATGATGCTCGCCATGCAGCACAGTGTGCAATCGATTGACAGCAAAATAGACACCCTTAATCTAGGTATAGATAACATGGCTCGCGGCGAACTAAAGCGGAGCAGCGCATCTCTACCACAGAGGACCAGGTGGAGGTTGTAAGTGCATCTTGCTCACAAATGGAAAAACTCTTGGAGGTGATACAGGCGAAGAATGAGGACCTTGAAGCTAGGTCACGGCATAATTATTTGCAGATCAGGGGTGTTCCTGAATCAACCAACACGGGCACAATGGAGCTGTATATCGAGACCATGCTAAAGGACATGCTGGGGGCAGAACATTTTTGGGCCATGTTGGTCGTGAGGTGTGCACACAAATCCCTGGCGCCCAAGCCTGTGCCCGGTGCTCCACCGCGCCCTATCATCGCCAGACTACAAAATGATCATGATCGCAACACTGCGCTCGACTGGCCTGGGAAAAAGGCAATACAACTTATCAAGGCATGGCGGTTGCGCTGTTCCCGGACTTTACAGTAGCTGTCCAACAAGCATGGCGAGAATTTCATCCAGTAAAGAAAAAGATGCAAACATTGGAAATTCAATATGCAATGCTGTACCCGGCACGGCTCTGGATACATCATAAGGGCTGGGCCAAGATCTTTACAACACGAAAAGAAGCCATGCAGTTCATGAGCCAGATTGAGCGACAAGAAACGTCGAGAGCAGCTGGCGAAGATGCATACAATGAGGTAATAATAACCAGAATGTGAACTGCTGTACATATGAGACTAACTGGGGAGCACTATTGTTTCTATACTATGTCGTTAATGCTCTTAGTACACTACTGAAGATAATAAGCTATGTAACATGTATACTGAACATGTGGTGACGATTTTTGTGATATTGCTGCATTCACTCTGGTGTTCCATTTGAGTTTTCAAATGTACGGAGACTCCATGATTGCTTGCACTCCGGTGCATTAAGATTTAGCCGGATTGGGGGGACTCCGATAATTACCCTGACCCCTCCTTGTTACCACAGTCTGATAGCTACTGGCAACCCCCCAAATTGGTTTAAGGTCATCTTTGGACACCAGACGAGGTGTTATCATTAGATAAGAGACATGTGGTTGCATGAATGTGTTCTTTTGTTTCAAAAGGGGAACCTAAGCATAATTGGGATGCTGAAGTGGGTGGGTGGGATAGTTGGGGAACTATAAAAGTGCAAAAGCAGGATGGGCAAAGTACAATTGTTGATAATAGCACATACACACTCATGCGGCACAATTCAACGGCCTAACGCAATAGATTGTGGCAGGTAGGGCAGGTATTAAGGGTAATTTACTATCATGGATGACATGGAATGTCAGAGGCCTCAACAACCTTAAGAAAACACCACAGGTGTTGGCTTATTTAGACCGGTATAATGTTCAGGTGGCTCTGCTGCAAGAAACTCGCCTCTCTAAGCATGCAGCGAAAGCAGTGGCAACTAGATGGGCTGGAGTGTCTTTAACGCCTTCTTACTCCTCCTATGCGAGGGGTGTAATGATATTGATTTAAAAAAATTACCCTTTGAAATTATACATGTAGAAGACGACGAACTAGGGCGATATGTACTAGCACAGGGTAAGTTATGTGGCACACTAGTGACTATTATAAACGTTTATGGGCCTAATGCAGATGACCCTGTTTTTTTTTTAGACGCTATGGCAGAGGTCTTCAAACTTTTGGGTGCCGAGACCCCCCTGTCAACATTTTCAGTCGTAAGGACCCCCTCCTGATAAACATTTCTAAACCTGTAGGCAGGGCTTCTGGAATTATGAGGCAGGTGAGGACCAAATTACACGACAGGCTTGACTAAATGGTGTGGGAAGAAAATTAAAAATAATGTTATGTGATGCAGCGTTATTTTGGGATAGAATTGCTTCATTATTTTAAATTTTTTTGCACACAGTAACACTGAGGAAAGATTTCACCCCATCAATACCAGTTTATAACCAAAATACAGCAATTAACATCAGAAAGATGTCTAGTCAACCTATGCGATGGGCCTTCCACTCCGCAGGAATACGTGCTGCCACATTAGAAGCTCACCTGGCCCTGGCCGGGAGCAGCAGGGGTCCCTTAAAACCCTGGTGGTCTTGTGCAGAGTTAAGCAATTTACCCATGCCACTTTCCTCTCACCCCTCCCTTCCATCCCTCTCTCCTCTCCCAATCCTGGATCCCTCTCTCACTTTGCAGGCCATTTTCTTTCACCCCTTCTTACAACTTCTAAACTCTCCCCATTCAACTTCTCACTTCACCCTTAATCACCTCTTGTCATTCTGCCTTTTCACTGCCGTCATCTCTCTTTTTTTTTTTTTTTTTTTTATTTCAAAGGTTTTTATTGGTTGTTACAGCATAGACATATATAAAGCAAGTCCAGTAGTGTAATATGAGTCATAGATTTACGAATCAAAATTACTGTACGCTACAGTACATCATAGTAAATGACAGTACAAAAGTACAACAGTAGAGTACGTATAACATACTCACGACAATTCAGTAACAGACATTGTATTTCAACAGCATTTTACTCATTCATTAAAGACAAGTATTTATGGTGGCTAGGAGTGCAATGAAGGCAGTCGGGAAGCCTGTGTTGGTGAGTCGTGGGCGGTGTGTGGGCCCATCTAAGGTGGTTTACGTGTCGTGAAGTAGTTATCAAGAGTCGACCATAGTTTTCTCGTGGCAGGTCGCCACGGTGTCTGACGGAGTGTAATATTGTCTGCTCCACGTAAACTAATTATCCAATTCAACCACCCTGCGTAGTTAGCCTTGCTGGTATCTTTCCAGTTGCTGAGGACTGTCTTAACTGCAGCCGAGAGGAGGAGGTCAAGTAATGCCTTATCATCTGCATCCAGGGATGGGTTCTGGGTGAAACCGAAAACTAGGTAGGGGAGCTCTTTCACCGGTGAGATGTGGAATAGCTTTGAGATCAAGTCGAATATATTCTCCCAGAACTGCGCCACGCAGTCGCAGTCTAGGATGATGTGTGATAAGTCACCCTCCGCGCGTTTGCAATTCCAGCAAAAGGCATCTTGGGAGAGGTTGTGTGCGAATAAACGTGCAGGGGTCCAGAAGGCTTTGTGCAAGAGCCAGTATTTTGTCTGTGATAGTGTGGGGCTGATTTTGTGTCGCGTGCAGGATATCCATGCATTGGTCCAATCCGAGTCTGTGATTGGCCTAGACGAGAGGTTATTCCAGAATTGTGTGATTGGGGCAGTGAGGCCCGATTGTTGGGGACGGCTGAGTTTATAGAGAAAGGAAACCTGGTGTCCTAGTCTGTTTAGTCTGGCAAGGTATGGTGGGAGTGAGGGCGGCGTCGGGGAGAGTTTGAGTTTGGATAAAGCCGTTTTTACATTGAGGAAGTTATAAAATTCAATTGGTGCAAGATCGTATTTGATTTGTAGGTCTCTGAAGGGAATAGGGTATTCCCCCGCGTACAGCTGGTGTGGGAACAGTATGCCTTTTTTGATCCATGCCTCGTTGTGCATGGGCTTACCCTTGTACAAAATGGTACGGTTGTCCCAGAGGGATTCCCAACGTGAGCCTCTGATGTTGAATTCTAGGATTCTAGGAGAGCAGATTTTGTGTTATGAAATATCGACTGCCGTCATCTCTAACAGTTTCTCGCATTTATTTCATGGCCTCTCTGGCCCTGTCACCTCCCGTGCCCATCTGCACTTCTCATTCATCTCAAGTCTCTCCGTTCAAACTGTTGTCTATTTGTATCTTACACCTCTCCAGTCCCCCATTCAGCTTTCACATCTATCCTTTGTTTTTTCACACCTTCTTGAACCAATGTCCCTCTCCCCTGTTACCTCAGCACCAGTGCTTAATTTGAGAAGGTGGTTTCCGTTGCTCCGCACTGGCACCTAATTGTGCACACTGGCAATATGACCATCTGCCACATGCCACTTGATGGCTCTGTCTGTATAATTTAGAGATGAGCAGAACAGCTGTTTATTAATTCAATATACATTAAAAACGATAAACTTCTGACATCCATGCCATTCTTATGGCTTTGTGGGCTTGAAATAGTCACACCTGTACAGTGTTATGGTTGGTAGTTGCATAGGTATTGACATTGGCCGCACATGCAAGGCAATGGGTGGGTGGTTAAAGTTGCAGTGGCCTACTGGTGAGGTTCCTGGCACATGTTTAATTACAAATTAATCACTGCTCAGCACCCACCCCAGTACTCCCTCTCTTCCCAGATCGCTGCTGTCCCTCACCAATGTTGCATCAAATTACTTTTTAGGTCACAGATCATCTCTCAGCTATCTTCTCTCACAGTTTGACAGTAGCCCTCCTCTGTGCCCGCAACTTATCCTCACACTCACTTCTTGCGTGTCTGCACTTCCCTTTGGCACTTCACATTTCTCCTCATCCCTGACCTCTTCAATCGAATTCTCTCACTCTCTTGCTGTACTTTCTCATCCTCTCATCTCTCCTCACCGAGCACACGGGTCGGACCCGTATGCTCCTCTTGGCCTGTGCCACTCTGCTTATTGTTCCCTAATTCAGGAAGGCACGAATTGTCTGTCTTGCTGTTTTGGTGCAGGCCACACAGTTATGGAACGTGCACCCTCCTTTGCTTCGCTCCACCAAGACTCTATTATCCTTTAGGAAGATATAAAAACCTGGCTCTATGCTCTGTAGGTCACCCCTTTTGGCTGGTTCTCCTTCCCCTTCTGTATGTTTCTCATTTGCCTTCAGGCAGCAGATGGCTATTAGCCCCAGGACACCTTTTGGTAATAGCAGCACACTACAAATGTAAATAATAATAGTAGTAGGCAGAAGCATGGGAACGACTAGACCCAAACTTCGCGAGGGGGCCTACACTCCCAGGCAGGGCTGGCCATAGCACTGGCCACACATGGCGCAACAGTCTTTTTTGGTGCCCCATCCCCATTTCCTCCTTCTCCATAAATTCCCTCACTACCACTCACCAACAAAGCACCTCATCTCTCTGTAGCACTCTCTGTAGCACCTTTCTGACAAACATTTTTTTTTATAGTGCTACTCAGTTTACTCACAGTTCTGTGATCTGCATAGTACATGTTCTTTGTAGCAGGCACATTAACCCTCTGCACTCTGTGGATGAGAAGTGTGCCCATGTGAGTGCACGGTGAGTGATGCAACAGTGTGAGAGTAGCGAAAGAGGAGTGACTGCAGGGTGAGTGAGTTTACCATGAATTTGGGTGCGGATGTAAGTGCAGAGTGGGACGAATGAATGCATGGTTAATGATGGGCTTGTTTGAGCAAGTTGCAAATTGAGCAGTGAGAGGGCAGGTGAATGAGGTGTCACATGAGTGCATATGAGTGGTGTGACTGCAGGCTGAGGTACAGGGTGAACAACGCAAGTGCATTGTGATTGCAGAGTGATCACTGTGAGTGCAGTGTGAGAGGGTGAATGATGTGAGTGCATGGTGATCAGTGTGAGTGCATTGCGATCGCTGTGAGTGCAGGGTGAGCGTGAAAGTGAAGTGTGAGAATGAGAAGTGAGTTCTCTGAATGCAGGGTGCATTCCCAAACACTTGAAGTAACTCAGCATATTATTGACGGCAGCGTAGGGTTTAAGATATAAGTTAAACTATTACTATTCTGACATTAATCGAGGGTGGAGAAAATAAATAATATGCTGATCCTGCAACACACTTCCAGTCCTATGGTTAGGGTTGCCTGCTCATTATTTTGATGTCCCAGACAGTACAAAAATAAGCAGTCACCTAAAGCTGTATATTTCAGCACTCATCTGTGCGTACTTGGAACAGCAAATATAAATAAAAGCACTTTTAATTGTGTTCTAGGGCTGCCTCAATGATCCATGACTGATAATTAAAGGGAACAAAGACAGAAAAGTCACATTACGAATGAATGCATATGATTTTATGTACAATCCCATTTAGTGTCAAGAGGATGCCTTTGCAGGCTCTTTAAACATCAAATGGCTGGTATTTCTCTTCTTGCAAACCTACTTTATATTTATTTTCATGAAATGCATTCTCACACTACTGCAGTAACTGTAAAATACAAATGTAAGGAAAAGGCAGAGTTGGGGCCCAGGGGGTACTGGAACTAGAAAAAATCAGTAAGCACTTTACAAAAGGTATGTAAATCTGCAAATGGTCCTTAACGACCTGTGAAAAACTCAGGAGATAAGACTGCAGACAGCCCAGCGGAGCCCACAGCAGCTCGAGCTGAGACACACTACGGGTGATGGAGGGGGGCTGAATCCATTGTTGTGCCTCACAGAAGTGTGACCGGGAATGCGCGACCCCCTTTCCATCACTTCACGGCCCCCCTGGGGGTCGCGCCCCACACTTTGAAGACCCCTGCGCTATGGGGTAAGATGCACAAACTGCCTCCGTCAGCGCTTATTTGTGGGGGTGACTTTAATGTTGTGCTGGTACCCAAAGAAGATTGCATGACCTCTGCAGAGTTCAATCAATCAATCAGGGGGTTTGTAAAGTGCACTACTCACCCATGAGGGTCTCAAGGCGCTGGGAGGGGTTAGGGGGGGTGGTGGGCGGTGGCTCTGGATCAGTCGAAGAGCCAGGTCTTGAGGTCCTTCCTGAACGCATGCAGGTTCAGGGAGCGTCTGATGTTCACAGGGAGCTCGTTCCAGGTTTTCGCTGCGATGTAGGAGAAGGCTTTCCTGCCCGTTCTGTTTCTGCGGATGTGGGGGACCTCTGCCAGAGCGAGGTCGGCGGAGCAGGGGTTCCTCTTGGGTACATGGAAAGCAACTCTTTCGTTGAGGTATTTGGGTCTGATGTTTAGGGATTTGTAGGCGTGGGTGAGGAGTTTGAAGGTGACCCTCTTCTCGACGGGGAGCCAGTGGAGGCCTTGTAGGTGTTGGGTCATATGTTCGTGGCACGGTGAACCAGAGGATGAGTCTGGCTGCGGCGTTATGGATGGTTTGGAGTTTGTGTAGAAGAGTTCTGTTGATTCAGACAGAGGTGCCCAAACCGATGGGATGGACGGACCACTATCTTATTAAAGTGACCATGCTAGTCAATGAAGCATCTTACAAAACCGAACCAACCCGCCGTCTAAAGAGACCATGGCATAAACTCTCCACCAATGACCTCCACGTCACCCTCGGAGAATTCCACCTTGAAGCTAACCATGACATCAATATGACCTATGACGCTTTCCATAAATGGATTACCAGAGGACTAGATGCTCTCATCCCAGCCAAATGGACTAAAGGGCGCAGCTCTACTCAAACCCATGGTACAACGACACCCTTAAATCCATGCGTAAAGACTGCAAAAAGGCCGAGCGTCTGTGGAGAAGGGAATATAAGAATGGGGACAAAATCAACTATCTATCTAAACAAAAACTTTACCACAAAGCCATCTGCGCCGCTCGCGCCGCCTTCTATGCAGAAGAAATCAACTCGAGCTCTAACCCTGCCAAAACTGTCTTCAAACTGGTACAAGAACTGCAGTGTAGTAGATCTCCTTCTTCCTGCATCTCCTCTGCACAGCAATGTGAAGACCTCGCTACATTCTTTGTAGAGAAAGTTCAAAGAATATACAGAACCTTCCCTCAGCATTCCTCCAACCCGACCAACCCTACCAAACCCATTATCAAGGGCACCATCATGTCACACATCCCAGAAATTGCTTATGATGACCTCACCAAACTGTGCAGGAAGGTTAAATCGGGTTCCCCTGCAGACCCCATGAGGCCTTCCCAATTTATGGAATCACTCGATTTTTTTCTGCCTTCTCTGGCCTCCACACTAAATCTTTCTTTTTCATCAGCCAGTGTTCCGACAGCCTGGAAACAAGCATGGGTTGCCCCTATTATCAAGAAACCCACTCTAGATCCATCCAAACCGGAACATTTCAGACCCATTTCATTGCTCCCATGGTTGTCCAAACTTGCAGAGGCCCATGCAAACAACGTCCAGTCCCAACATATGGACCAAAACAACATCCTAGACCCATCCCAAAACGGGTTCAGACCGGGCCACAGCACGGAGTCTGCTCTACTGGCTACCACTGGCTACCACTGAATATCTCCGGTCGATTCTCGATGCCGGTCAGAGTGCTGCGCTGATTCTTCTTGACCTCAGCGCAGCCTTTGACACGGTATCCCACAATATCCTCCTCAATCGCCTAGAGTCAATAGGGGTCTCCGGTCTTGCCCTGCAATGGTTCTGTTCCTTCTTGAAGGACAGATCCTTCCGAGTGTCAGCCCCCCCTTTTTTATCTAAGCCCCATCCCATTGGACAGGGAGTTCCGCAGGGCTCTGCACTAAGTCCATCCCTTTTTAATCTTTACGTGCAGCCACTTGCAGGAGTGGCTAAAGAGTGGGACCTTACGCTGGTGTCGTATGCTGACGACACCAGCTGGCCATCACTCTCACGGAAGGCCCTTCCACCCCGGCCTTAAAATTCAGGGACGGCCTTGCTGCAGTAGCCCAATGGATGACGGACAACTGCCTGCAGCTTAATGCGGGCAAGACGGAGGTGCTGCTCCTTGGTAAAAACATCAGCCACCGGAACGAGCACTGGTGGCCCTCATCACTAGGCGCCATTCCACCTCCCAAATCTTTGGTCAAAAATCTAGGAGTCTGGATGGACTCCTCTCTTACTTGTGTTGGCTTGCTGAGAAGCCTCAGCCCCATACTTGGCTTTTTTGACGCTAAGACCCGTCAACTTATTATCCAAGCCACTATCCTATCCCGCTTGGACTACGCCAATGTTCTTCTCCTTGGCGCCAACAAAGGAGAGATAGCACGACTGCAACGCGTACAGAACTCTGCGGCAAGAGCCTTGGTTGGCCTTCCCCGCAGATGTTCGGCCAGAGCCACTATCCGTAAACTGCACTGGCTACCCATCGACTCCAGAATCCAGTTCAAAACCCTCATTATGACCTTCAAAATCCTTAAACTCGGAAGCCCTAAACTGTTACGACCCCTTCTTACTCCTTATGTCCCTCAGCGCGATTTGCGCTCCTCAAACCAGCACCTACTGAGTATACCCCGCAAAAGGCTGTGCCGCATTGGTGGCCGCTCCTTTAGGGTTCTGGGAGCCAAGCTTTGGAACGCCCTGCCGTTTAACATCCGCTCCATGGAAAGCCTGTCCACCTTCCGAAAGGCCATTAAGACTCACCTGTTCCCCTCTCTTTAAGCCACTCCTACCCCCACTCCTTTCACTCTCTGGTTGGTTCTGTGGCTCTTTAGCGCCGGGATGCCTCTTTGCTGGGGCAGCTGTTTGCGCTCTACCAAAACTATAACATAACATAACATTCCGGCGTAGAGGGCTTTGGCGTAGTCCAGTCAGCTGGTTATGAGCGCGTGGGTGACGGTCCATCTGCAGTCGGGGAGGATCAATTTGAAAGGCTTACGGAGTATGCGCAGGCAGTTGAAGCTAGTGGAGGGGACAGCGTTAATCTGTAGGGTTCATGGAGAGGGAGGAGTCAAGGATGACGCCGAGGTTTCGCGCGTGGTCAGTCGAGGTGGGTGGGTTCCCGAGTGCGGAGGGCCACCAGGTGTTGTCCCAGGCGGAGGTGCAGGCTCCGAGCATGAGGACCTCGGTCTTCTCTGAGTTGAGCTTCAAGCAGCTGTCTTCCATCCAGGCTGCCATGTTCTTCATTCCTTCCTGGAAGCAGAGTCTGGTGTCTTCGGGATTCTTCGTGAGTGAGAGGATGAGCTGGGTGTCATCGGCGTAGGGTACAATGCTGAGCCCATGCTGTCTGATGGTGGCGGCGAGGGGGCAAGGTAGATGTTGAAAAGCGTGGGGCTTAGTGATGATCTTTGGGTACTCGGCAGATGATGTTGGTGGTTTTGAAGAGGAAGGGAGGGAGTCTGATCCTCTGGGTTCTGCCGGAAAGGAAGGATTGGATCCAGTTTAGGGCGGTTCCTTGTATCCCCGCGTCGTGAAGTCTTGCTGCGAGCGTGCGGTGTGAGACTGTGTCGAAGGCTGCGGAGAGGTCTAGAAGGATGAGGGCACCAGTGTGTGGATGCTGCGGAATCCAGACTGGGAAACATCTAGGATGGAGTTCTCTACGATGAGGCGGTCAGCTGGGCGTTAACAAGTCTCTCGGTGACTTTAGCCGCTAAGGGGAGGAGAGAGATGGGCCGGTAGTTTGTCAAGTCTGTAGGGTCGGCCGTTAGTTTCTTGAGGAGGGGTTTAACCTCCGTCCACTTCCAGTTGTTCCGGATCTGAGGGAGGCGTTGATGGTCCGGCCTAGTTCGGGTGCGATGGTGGCGGTGGCCCTGAGGAATATGTGCAGTGGGCAGGGGTCCGTTAGGGCTCCTGAGTGGGTTTTCTTCATGGTCACGGTGATGTGTTCGACAGTGGCGGGATCCCAGTTCATGATGGTTGGCTTATCGGTGGCGGTGGGTGAGGAGGTGGTGTCCGGCGCTGGTTTGCTGAAGTTGTCGTAGAGGACCTTAATCTTCAGATGGACGTAGGAGCTGAGTTTGTCGCAGAGTTCCTGGGCAGGTGTGATATCCGTGGCTTTGCTGGCGGGCTTTGTGAACTGCTGTATGACGTTGAACAGTTCCTTGGCGTTGGTCTGGACTTTGTCTCTTATGAAGGTCCGTTTGGGGTCTCTTATGCGCTGGTGGTATTCCTTCAGGGCGCTCCTGTGGTTGTTCTGTGCTTCCGTGGTTTTCTGGTTTCACCAGGTTTTCTCTAGGCGTCTGCAGGAGCGTCTGGCTTCTTGTAGTTCTGTGGTGAACTAGGCGGCCTTCAGAGGGCATTGTTTGGCGGGGTGGCGGAGGGGAGCGAGCTTGTTGGCGCAGCAAAAGTTCCAGCGGTGAAGTTCTATGGCTGCGGCGTTGGTGTCGGTAGTGGCACGGAGGGGGTTTTGGAGGAGGGTGGTGTTGAGGTGTTCCTCTGTAACCTTGCTCCAGTTCCGTCATGGCAGGCGCGGGGCGGGCTTCGGTGCAGTGGTGGTGTTGAAGGTGAAGTGGACAAAGTGGTGGTCCGTACAGAGGGGCTCTATGGTGTGGCTGAAACGGATGTTTGTCCCACCCGCGAAGATGGGGTCGAATGTGTGTCTAGCTCTGTGGGTGGGCGTGGTGACCAGCTGCTTCTGTCCTAGGTTGGCAGGAGAGTGGTGGAGTCGGGGTCGTTGCCATTGTCGAGGTGGAAGTTCAGGTACCCGAGTAGAATCTAGTCCGTGGAGTTGATGGCGTGGGGTGCGACGAGCTCGGCGATGGTGGTTGCGGGCTGGGTGTGTGGTCCTGGCGGTCTGTAGATGAGGGTTCACACTCAAGAAGGCAGCGCTTTCTGTTACTAATTGTATGAGAGACTTGAGGCTACTGGATATCTGGAGATTGCGGCACCCTGGAATGAAAGAGGGTACGTGCCTTTCTTATGTACATCGGTCGCACCTCGACTTTTGGCTAGCCACGAGTGATGCGAGTACATGGACTACTACAGTCAAACATTTACCGAAAACCTTGTCATACCACTCCCCAGTTCTACTAAACATGATCATACCCACGTACACACCTCTGCAGTTTCAATGGGGTTTACTATCATTCTCGTTGCTTGATCAGGTCTTCCGTGAAGGGGTGAGGGAAGCAATCACAGACTACTTCAGACACAATACGGGGTTAGTACAGAGTGTGCTGACCAAGGTGACAATACGCAGAGTCTGTATAGGGCTACAAGCAGAGGTTCTCAAGTTGCTGCGAGGTAAAATGAGGCAGCTTGCACAAGAACAGGGGCGCCTTGAACAAGAGTATGAAATAACGGCTGACTAAGAAACGCTAGCAGACATTAGAGTAAAGGTCACAGAGTATAACGAAATAGCAGACCAAGAAGTGTGTCACATGTTGTGCAGGTGGAAAGCCAGGTACTATGGGGAAGGAGGTAGGCCTGGGAAGACGTTAGCTGATAGAATTGCAGAACCATGGGACAAAACTCATAGTGAAAGCAATTGCGGATGAGAACACTACATATTATGATACGCCATGAATACCCAGCACATTTGTGCAGTATTACCAGGTTATGTACGCGAGTAGGCAGACAGCTGAAGACTAAGTAGCAAAATACCCGGACGATATAGCGCTTGTGTGGCTTTCACGGGGGCGACAAGATTTTTTAATGCATCAAATAACGATAGACGAAATCCGAGAGGCCATCAACGCGTTATCTAACGGGAAGGCTACAGGAACAGATGGCTTACCAGCAGAGTTTTATAAGTAATATATTGACTTGTTAGCCCCCTGTCTCCATGAGATGTATATGGAGGCGTACAAAGAACAGTGACTTCCGGTCATAGAGCTGTTGAAGCCTGGAAAGACGCCCGACAGTTGCGATTCATATAGGCCCCTATCGCTGATTAATACTGATGTTAAAATCTTGGCAAAAGTGCTAGCTACCAGACTATGTTTACTGCTCCCCACAATGGTGCTCCCTGACCAATCGGGGTTTGTGCCCACTCGATCCAAGTCACATAACCTGCGTACGTTATTTGCAATACTGCATGCGTTAGAGCCAACATTGCCTGCGGTGGCGGTCCTACTAGACGCCGCTAAGGCTTTTGATTCTCTCTCGTGGAAATATATATTTGCAGTCCTACATCGCATAGGGGTGCCCTTTGTTTACACGAACAGGATCAAACTGTTATACACCGATCCTGTAGCGCGAGGGCGTGTCAATGGGCAGATGTCTGGTGCATTTGAGATACAGCGTGGTACAAAGCAGGGATGCCCGTTGTCGCCACTATTATTTGCAGTGGTACTGAAGCCATTAGCATGCATTTTAAGACAAAGATACGCACAGGCGGCATTGCGCTTTAACCAACGGCCCCTTGCAGTATCCATGTACGCAGAGGACATGGTCCTATACGTTCGTGACCCAGAAGCATATTTAGAACAGCTTATCTGGGAATATGTACGGTTTGAGTGGCACTAAGGGCTAGGTATTAACTGGGCCAAATCAATTGTTCTTCCATTGACTATAAGCACGCCACAAATAGAGCTTGGTTATCCACTGGAATGGAGCACAGACCCGGTAAAGTACCTGGAAATATGGTTTCATAAAGATTTGCAGGTGGTTATACAAACCAATTATGGAAGAGTAATCACACGACTTGAACAAGTGGCTAGATGGATAAAACTACCGCTGTCGCTAGCAGATAGGATAGCGCTGATCAAGATGCAGTTTGTTTTTTTTTAAACTTATTTTTATTGCCATTTTCATATTTCATACATTGTACATCATTCATATTCTTCAGGTGAGCGTATCCGATCATACATCCTGTAATGGTGTTTAACAACTGTACTGATTGATGATTCGTCACCAGGAAGCATAAATAATGCATACAGTTATCCTGACGTTTAGATCCTGCGATCTCGGGTTCCATATATGGCAAAGGAACTGGGGTTTAACATAGGCATAAACTAGGGAATGGATATGGAGGAATATGTCCAATTACACTGGCGAGGGAATGTAGCGTCGTGATGGTGAGGCATCGCTGATACTTATGTTTGCCTATCCTAGTCGGTGCGACCGAGAAGGGCAATAGTGTGCCTGAAGCTAAGGCTTGTCAAGAGCTCGCGTGGTTGGGTGTCTACGGAATCAGGGGGGTAGGGCCTGTAACTGTGTGCCCTAGATTAATAGCGCTGATCAAGATGATTGTACTTCCAAAGTTTTTATATTTATTTATGAATATTCCCATTCACTTAACACAACATTTCTTCACTACGCTTCGCACACTACTAATTATGCTTACATGGGGAGGAATAAAACCAAGAGTGAAGTGGGAATCATTAACACTTCCATATGACATGGGTGGGTTCATGGCTCCAGATTTACAACTGTACTATCTCTGTGTTCAGGCACATTATGCCTACTATTGGCAACAAGCTACTGCTTTCATCCCGCATTTTTTAGTAGAAGTGGGCGCAGTCCATCCGATACCTCTCAAAGCTATGATTGTAAATACCAGTACTATATTTGAAAAGGGGGAAATAGATACGGAGCAGTTTACGGTCAGCGCATGGTAGGAACTTGGGAGGCGGGCGCAGAAGCTGCCACAATACGCACCAGATATGCCACCTCTTGCAGCATACCAGAATCTCAGTGACAAGTGAGAGTGGCGCGCTCAAAGTTTTACATGAGGCAGGGATGCACATGATGGGGATGTGTTCCAAGAGGGGAAATTTATAGACGTCTAAGCTCTCCTAGAGGAAGGGAAAAACGCTGTGATGAGGGTGTTCATGTACAGCAGATTGCGTGCAGCTTTACGCACATTATACCCACAATTTCCTGAGGAGCCACAGACTTTAGGGGCATTACAGTTAATCTACATGACTTAAACAAGATCCAAACTTATCACACGCTTATATCACGCTTCACAGATGGATGCGATGGCCACGTGGGAAGGGCCGCTGGGCAAGTGCAACAGTATTCTCTTTGAACCACTGACTGTGGATGATTGGAAGGCATGCTGCAAATTGACAGGGCAGCTAACTGCAAATGGGAATCTTAGAGTTATTAACTTTAAATATTTGCATCAAATGTATTATACACCTGCACAGCTTCATAAATATGGTCTAAGAGAATCTGCATGTTGTGTGTGATGTAGAGCGCCAAGGGCGGTTTTCCAACATTTATCGTGGGCCTGTCCGAAGGTCGGTGAGTTCTGGGTGCAAGTCACGCACACTCTGACAAAAGTGGTGGGTGAGCCAATAGAATGCACTCCACAAATATGTTTATTGGGGAATGTTACAAACGTACAAGCCATTCATCGGAAATTAGTGGCTATAGCCCTGCTGTTGGCAAAGCATAGAGTATTCATTCATTGGGGCGGTAGACCGGCGCCGACACAAACATTGGCTGCAGGACATGGTGTATTGTCGTATTGTCAAGATCAACTTACCTTGGGCCCGAATGGTATCCCTATCGAGCTGTATAAGCTGCGACCGGATACATTGGCGCCTCACCTCCGCGCAATGTTCCTCGCGGCCCACTCGCTGGGCTCCCTCCCGCTTGACCAGCGTCTGGCTACAATCGTGGTGATCCACAAGGAAGGGAGACCTCGGGATCGGGTTACTTCTTATCGGCCTATCTCACTACTGAATGTGGAGCCCAAAATTCTCGCTAAGGTACTCGCCAATCGGCTGGTCGGTGTGGTGGGAGATCTGGTTCATCAGGACCAGTCTGGCTTCATTCCCCATCGCAATACAGCCCTTAATCTGCGGCGTTTGCATGGGGTGCTTGCGCGCGTCCCATTCATACGGGAACCGGCCATTTTGGCGTCCTTAGACGCCACCATGGCGTTTGACACGCTTGAGTGGCCATACATCTGGGCGATGCTTGCTAAGTTCGGGTTTGGCCCAGGATTCATCAGTTGGGTCAAATTGTTGTATGCGGGCCCATTGGCACAGGTGGTCGTGAACGGAAGAGTATCGGCCCCGTTTGAGCTGGGCCGGGGCACGCGGCAGGGCTGTCCCCTGTCGCCGCTTCTTTTTGCGCTTGCCTTGGAGCCCCTGGCGGAGTGGCTGCGGTGGGAGCCTTCCATCCGTGGTCTCCGTTGGACCCCCGAGTATGAGGACCGCGTATCCCTATACGCTGATGACATCCTTCTGTACCTAGCCTCCCCACGCAAATCACTTATAGTCCTAGTTGATGTTTTACACTCGTTTGGTCGTAACTCCGGTCTCGTCATCAATTGGGCTAAATCGTGTGTGTATGTTCTCTCTGGGGAGGCTCCTATTCTCCCGCGGGGCTGTCCGATCCAGATCGCCCCGCAGGGATTTCGGTACCTGGGTGTCTTCATTACTCTGGACCCGGAGGCCCGGTATGAACGGAATCTGCTTCCCCCCATCCAGCGTTTGTGGGTAGATGTCGCACGCTGGCGGCGCCTGCCGCTTTCGCCGCTCGGCCGGGCGGCACT
Source organism: Triturus cristatus (assembly GCF_964204655.1). NCBI lineage: Eukaryota > Metazoa > Chordata > Amphibia > Caudata > Salamandridae > Triturus > Triturus cristatus. The sequence continues at coordinate 996,340,980 of NC_140580.1, forward strand.
GTTCAAGATGATGTCTCTGCCGCGTTTTCTGTACGCTCTGCAGAACACTATGGACTTGGTCCCGGCGCGCTACTTCCGTGAGGTGGAGAGTCTGCAACGCCGCCTGTTCTGGGACGGGAGGCCGCGTATTGCTCTGGCTAAGCTGACGCTCCCATGGTTTGACGGGGGGATTGCCCTCCCGGATATTAAACGGTACTATTGGGCCTCCCAGCTCGCTGCCATTAACCATGGCCTCTACGGGCCCGCCTTAAACCCGGCATTTGAAATGGACAAGATGCTCCTGCCAGGTGGCGATTACAATCGAGCGCTCTACTCTAGCGCGCCCGACGCTCGTCTGACGGGCCCCACGCGTGTCATGGTGCAAGTCTGGCACGCGGCCAATGCAGCTATGGGGTGGAAGGACCGTTTGACCCGGGCGTCACCACTATACGCGTCTGAGCGGTTGGGTTCCCTGTGGACCTCTAAGGGCTTCGAGAAGTGGGACATAATAGGTATCAGTAAAGTGGGGGATCTTTGGACGAGGGGAGGATTTAAAACGTTCGATATGCTGCAGACGGAATTCCAGTTGCAGGGCAGTGAATACTTCCGGTATTTGCAGGTCCGTCATGCGCTGGGCTCCGTCTTCTCGGACGTTGCCTCCATCCCGGAATATTCCCCCCTGGAAGATAGAGTGCTGGATGGGCACGTCCCGGACAGCACGATCTCACTTATATACAAAAAGCTGATAAACGACCGCTCGGGCCTGTTGACTGCCCTTCGTGCGGCTTGGGTTGCCGACGGGCTGGAGTTGGACGACGAGGACTGGACCTCCGCGGTGGCCTCCCCGAAGGAGGTGGCCATACCGGCTCGCCTTCGCTTCGTCCAGCTCAAGATACTCCACCGGGTCTACATGACGGGGCCAAAGCTTCTGCGTATGGGCTATGCCGGAGATGGGTTATGTAAGCGTGGGTGTGGTGCTTTGGGGACCTTTATGCATATTTTGTGGGAGTGCCCGGAGGTAGAGGGGTTCTGGCGTGGTGTACATGAGGTGCTGCGTCTGGTTACGCATGTGGCGCTGTTGCCTGAAGCGAGGAGATGCCTGTTGAATGTGTGGGAACCGACTGATTACTCAGCGCCGCAGACGTGGTGGGTGACTCTGGGATATATGGTAGCCAAGCGTGATATTGCTCAACTGTGGGGATCCCAGAGGCCCCCGACGGTCTCGGCCTGGAAAGAACACATGGACTGGTGCATGTTTCGCGAAAAAGTGGTGTATGTGGCGAGGGGTAAGCCTGGGACATGGGTGAAAGTATGGGGCCCCTGGAACGCCTACCGAGGGGGTATCTGCGCGCCACCGCTGCTGCCTGATCCCTCGCCAGCCCCATCCCCTTAGCCGACTCATTCCCCCGCTGCCGGGCATTGGGTTCCCCCAGTCCTCGCTTTGCTCTCTTCCCCCTCTTCACACTTCTGTGTATAGTTGGGATCCCCCCTCTTGGGGAGCACGTGCTGCTATTTTTGATTGTGGGTTGCCTTGTGGGTGTGGTTTTAATTTTTGTTGTTCTTAATTTAAAATGAAACCGCATAATGGGGCCTGGATGATGTGGTTTTTGACATTGTTATCTACTGAGAAATGCTCCTCCTGTAATACCACGTGTTCCATAAATGTATGTCGTATGTTCCTACCATTGCTAGCGGCCGGCCGGAAGGTTGTGGGCCCATACTTGTATACTTTTAAGACCTGTAATAAACGGTTTAACAAAAAAAAAAAAAAAAAAAAAAAAAAAAGATCAACTTACCTGCTATGCCGAGGAATTGCCGAGCACATCTAGACAACATGAAATATAGGGCCCATTAACGTCCTATTTACTAAATACGCTTCATGACTGATGCTTTCCCTACATTGCAAAAGATATATTTTTGCTGTCAAATTACGATCTGTAATCGGAGAACTGTCAATTGATGATTATTGTGAAGTGTTGATCCGCCCACCTGTTATTTGCAAGCCTGTACAAATGCTGATTAACCTTTCGGTTGTTTATGTTATAAAAACTTCATAAATAAAATTGAAAAAAAGAAAAGAATGGCAATGTGGAAATAAGCGTACTGCTAATCTATATAAGTCATGTATTCCCCAAGCTGGGATAGCTACAACACTTCCTTAAAAGTAACCATTCTGGAAGACTGGTTTCTCAAGTACTTTTTGAGCTACCTCAAATTCAAAATGGGGCACCATTCTGTGGATTTCTTTCATACAAAGTAAAACTCTGGAGTAAAAGACTGAATTCTGCTGGGATTTGTGGAAGGGCTCCACATCCCCTTTTGTGACCATGAAGGGGATTTCTGCTTGCATCAAAGACCGATATCGATGAACCAGTTTCTGCGGGTGAAACATGATTTTTAACCGATTAGAGGATACAGTTGTAGCAAACTAATATCAACACTCACTTGTCTGCAGTAACATCTGCCAATTTTTTAAAGAAAGCTGAAATCTTTCCCTTTCCTGGGTCTCGAGGGCATGGAGTTGGAAATTGTGTATCTGCAGCCCTCAACCTGTCAATAAAGTTTCGATGAATCCTGCTTCTTTGTTGATCCAATGCCTCTTACAGGTCTGGTGCTTGGGTAAGTTGTGGGTGTAACGCTGCTAACGGGAGTATTAGGGTTCCCTGAATATAACTGTTTGAGCTGCTACAGGTAAGGCCTTTGCAATTGATGACTATCTTTCTTGAAAACTTCTGCCTTTGATTTCTACAAAAAGAGACTTTCTTTTGTACTGTATGCTTCCAAGGGACCTGGTCTGATTTTGTGGCTTGCAGGGCTTACTCAACTTATCTTCCAAACAATTCCTTTGTCAAAAGTCATGTCGAAAGCACAATTCTGCAAAATGGTCAAAGTAAAGTGAATCACAGCCAGCCTTGGCACATTAAGACCACTGCATCAGAGATTCGTCAGAACTCTGTAGTAGCAATGGCCATGGAGCCAGCTATCATCACAGCGTAAGCCATATTACTCTGGGGTAAAAGGGCTCCCACCCGTTTCTTGTCTTTTGGTAGTAGTTTCAGATAAAAAGCCGTGTCTGTCCACATCTGTCAGATGTGTTTTCTCACAATATCAAAGACATTAGTGGTCTTGATAGAAGCAGCTGACAACAATGAAATTCACTTCCCGAAGCTATTAATCTTTTTTATTTCCCAATCTGGGAAGACTATACTCGGAGAAATGGAATTCCATAACTGGTGCTGAGCAATTTACCATACCAAAGGTAGCCCTCCAGACATGTTGGTGAAATACCTATGCCCATTTTTTGGGCCCAAAAAAAAAATGGAACATTACTGTAGAAACCGAATTTGGCAACAGCATCATTTAAATCCTTCTTGTCATATGAAGTCTGTCAAAGGAATGACTGTGATGGCTTTCCTTCTGTCTCTTTGAAACATCCAGAACATAATCAGTTTGTCACAAACAGGTATATTGAGATTCTCCTTCTTCCTAAAATGGAGGCACTGGAAAAGAAGAAGCTCAAGGTGGTGGTACAGGGTTTGAAGATTAAGGGTAGACATTGTCCGTAATGTCAGACGAGATGTAATTCATGAACGAGTTTCACTGTAACTCTCAACATCTGCGAACCATGGGATTGGGGTTCTTTATAATATTTGCCAAAAGAATTTTCATATTGAGACTGGTCAGACCCCAAGTGAGATTCCTCTTTCTTCATGATCTCTGCATGCATGACTAGATGGATGGTCATATTCATCTCCATCTTGACATTTCATAGAAAGTTGTCCCGGACCAGTGGTAGCACCAATAGGTCCTTCATCATGTGTTTCTTCTTCAGTGTCTAGGAGTTTAATAGGATAAAAAAGAGAAACTTTACTCAGAGACTTCTTGTGACAAACTATAAAAAACGTAGTTGGAAGCCTCCCTGTAGGCTTCATAATTGGTAAAAACATCAAGATCATTGTCGTTGTTGATGTTTTCATCGGATGGGTCATCAACAGTAATGTTGAAACAGAAATTGCCAACGGAAACGCAAACAACTAGGTTGTCATTGACGGTTCTTTGACAAGAAGAATCATTGGCACTGTCCCCTATAAGCTGCCCGCTTGGAGACCCGCCCAGCATTTGTCTCCATGTCATGCACAGATATACAGAAATTGCGCATAAAAATACGTGGGAAAACAAAGGCATTGATTATCACCCCCCCCCCCCCCCCCCCCCCCCCCCCTCCGAGTGGGGTCGCTGATGCCCATGCTGCTTGGAACCTATATTTAAGAAAACAGATTAGGGCAGATTCCATTTTTATTTAGTGCTACTCCAATGTCTGTCAAGTCATCACATTTCAGTTTTTAGCATCTCTAAAGATTACCGGCTGCCTAATTGTAGGACACATTGGTGCAGAAGCTACTGCCCCTTAAGCAAACGTTGGCCACTCAAGAGACTTTCATTTTTCTTCTGTTTACCTAAATGTAATTAAACTGAATTATCTTTGTCACTTAATTTAAACTATAGGAGTAAAAACCAGTAAGCAGATCAAGCACTGACCTCTCAATAGAACTAGCTAGAAATAAGTTAGCCACTGTGCTGCAAGTCAGAGAGAATTTGAAAAAGAGGAAAGTTTAAACTTTGCCTATCTGTGGTGTACCTTCAATGTAGCAGTAAGGCACCAATATCTTACATGTAGGTAGTGTTGGTCTGTTCACACCTTTGCAAGGGTGAATGAGGGACACTCGCATTGCCACTACTTTCCCTTTTATGTAAACGTCTGATTTGCAATACTGGGGCAGGGGAAATTTTTTTCTCAGATTCTCGAATCTTCAAATTTCTTCAGTCATTAGCTGTTTAAGGTTTATCTTACTTTGAGGTAAGCAAGCATACACTGACGGTGGTATGTTGCTGATTATTTTGGAATAAGTATTTTTTTCTTAGATAATAAGATTTCGCTATCTTCTTGCATTTCAGTTATTTTGGTCCTGAGGAGAGCCCTTTGAGAAGCGGGTCTCGAAACGCGTCGACCTTGTTTGTTTTTGTACCAAAACAACCTGTGGCTATTTTTTGTGGCTTTTGTTGTGCACTGTAAATTGCATTTATATTTCTAAAAAGGTCATGTTATTTTTTTGATAGTGCACTGGTAAGGACTATTGTATTAAACAAGTAGCTGGTGTTTGGTGATTATCCCTGGCATTCAAAATTGATATAATTAGGTCCGGTTGGCCAGGTTGAGGCTTTATGTATGATTGTTGTTTAGTGCAGGTTATAAATGTTTGGTGAATGGAGTATGTGAGCAGAAAGTAAGAACAATGGAATGAGTGTGGTCTTGTTATATTTAATAATGGTATGGCTGAGTTTATTAAAATTTCTATTTGTGTCTCTTTTTGATAAAGTTTTGTGGCATATCGAATAAAAATAATTTTGAATTGAAAAGTAAAAATTGGTATAATAAATTTAAAATAGGCAAAATATGGCTTGATGGTGTGATAGATTTTTTCTATGCACCAGCGAAGTAAATGCTTCACGTATTATCAGTATTGGCAATTCTCTTATCAAGGGATAAAATTGGCCATCTGGACCAATGAATGTTTACATTTGCAGAAGAAGCTCTCCTTTTAGAGGGTTTGGTCCAGAAAAACAAAAAACAATGTCTAGCAGCCACCATGACATGGGGGTAGGACGGCATTTTAGTATTACTTAGAGGGCTTATGTTGCAATCGGGAGAAGCACTTTTGCTGAAATAATCCTCAATGACAACAGTGCAAATCTTGGCATGCAGTCTTCCACCAGAAGGGAAGTGGTGAAGGAGTTGGCAGACCTGGTGGGCAACCTGCTATATCAAAATTTACACCTTTTTGTTCAACAAGGTGGTACTACTTAGCTATTACAAACGGGACATCGGAGTCAGAGGATCGGTATATATATCCTTTGAACAAAGGAAAAAGCTAAACATGTTTTATGAAGTTAAAGTGAAACAGCAGTTGCGTATTTGCTGGTTAGAACTTCATTACAACTGTCATGGGATGAGGAGTGAAGGGAGTTTACCACCGAGTTGCTAATCAGAGTGATTCAAACCATATCTATTAATAGGGCACTTCATGTGTCTTGACAGACAGAAAAGAAATATGAACAGGATTACCTTGAAGAATGTACAGATCTTTAATCTCTCTGAAGCCTGCACGAATGGCATCAACACAATCAGGACTGGAAAGTTGATACATCTAAGGAAATAAACATATCTCGGTAAGAAATGACATTTATCTATGATGGAAGCGTCCCTATAAGACGTGGTTTACTGACATGTGACCGTTCATTGCAACAATGAGCAATTCAAAACAATGATAAGGCATGAATGTTCTGCAACTAACCAGGAGGAATCAGAAGTGTTTACAGCAGGGAAAGGTAATTGAAGGTCAAAAATGATTGAGTGCACTAATCTGATACAGAAATTGAGAAAAGTACAACATGGCACACACAACTATAGTTTTTAGAATCATTGCCAAAAAACCCTACTCTCCAGTCCTCTCCATATTGGAAAAATATGCCAGGCAGGCTGAATGAACAGTAGCGCACAAACAGACTTCTTAGTGCCGTAGGTACTGTACAGGCCTGGGTGTGAAATTCTGCTCCGCACGCAGTTTTTTTCAGGCTCCGCTTAGATCGTGGAGTTCCGAAAAACTCTGTGTAGTGGAACGGAACAGAGATTTTCCTTTTGTGGGGCTTCTCAATGTTAAGTTGGTGAGCGAGGAAAATCGTACTCCACACCTACTCCCAGCAAGATTTCTGAACATGAACGGTCGCAGCAGGTCGCTATTGCTCGTGTTGAGAAACTTTCCACTCGTTTGGAGGAAGCTGTTGCTCGAGTAGAACATCTGCTCAAGCGGCAGAAAGAAGCAGCGTCCTCTTGCGCTGCACATGGTGCTGTTCGTGCTGATTTTAAAGTGCGGGACAAACACTTCACGCTAAAAAGCATTGCAAGCAGTGCGACATATCGCACCCCGCCACTTGCAGAACTAGGCATAACGCAGTGGAGTTTTTGGGCCATTTTGCAGAGTTCCCTAGTATTGTAACAGTGAAGCACAACTGTAAAGCTAAACCTCTATGCCTTCTATGAGCCTGTAATTGTTGTGCCTCAAAAATTAGTTGCAAATTGCCCAGCAACAGTTTTTCTAAATGGCTGGTGACAGTAATTAGCAGGTGTATAAGTTGCCTGCAATTAAAGTTTGCACATACATGAAAGGCGAATCATACATAATTTCATTTATTCTTTTCATTGTGTGCGCAAAACACAATGTGGTGCACTTTGCTACTATGATAGCTTCATGTTTTTTCTGCTGCAAATTGTGGGTGCAAACTCCTGTCACAGAAAATAAGTGCAACCAAATCAAAATACCCCCACTGAATGCAAATACCTTTCGCACAAGCGGGGTTCTGCAACCGAATTGTAATCAGGGCCTCTTGTTTGGAAGATGTTAACAAGATAGTCCCACTAAGATGTTAAGGATGTGAAGGTCATGCCCTGACATGGGACACATGGAAAAAACACATGGATGAAGAATGCTCGTATTGAAAAAAAATCTGTGGAACTGCAACAAAACTTAAATTACTGAGCAGCCATCCTTTTGGGATGCCATGAGTGATTCTAATGCAAAAACAACAGTTGATGGACAGAATGCAGAACAATGTCATACATTCACCCCAGCACAGGGATCTGGGCCTAAATCCATAATTTCTTTCCTCACCAAAAGCACATATATTTTCAGGAGTGCCGCAGTCCCAAGGCTCAGAACAGGGCCTTTTTCAGAGACTGTATTGTAATTACATGTACATGCTGCTGTACACTTGCTGAGGCGTTGAAGCACTTAATGGTGTGTAACACATGTCTCCGTAATTCAAAGTTGTGGTTAATCCAAAGGTTATTGCTTTTGTATAATATTGGTTTAGTCATGTCCTTTGAGGACACTGTCTGAAGTATTTTCCCCAGTTTCCAGAGGTGGATTAGTTTAATGTGTGTGACTACTACAGTGAGTTCATACAAGTGGAAACAAAAATTGAGGAGGTTAGATATTGCGAAACTGCAACGAGAGGCTGCACAGGAGAATTAGTAAGGCGGAGAAGTGTGGGCCTTTTACTGAAGCATAGAATTGAGTAGGGCACCCTCAGAGGCACTAAGGCAGGTAGAGGATGGAATATGAGGATAGTATCATTCAAATATAAAGGCTGGGGAAATAATCCCTAGCTATGAATCAAATGCAATGTTCATACATGATTTTTAGGAACACGATTGCATCTGTCTAAATATCCTACAACCAATCAGGGAAAGTATAAAGAGGAGAAAGAAAGGTTGAAAGTTGATTACCATGGGGCAGGTGACATATGTTGTTGTGCCTTTGGTTGTTCTGTATGGCTTTTGATGGTATTGATACAGTCTGTCCATTGTTATGTAGATATTGAATGATGCTGAGACTTTTCACTTGCTTTGTTAATATAAGGTAATGAGTTATGTGGTATGCCTGGATAGTAGGTCCTTTAGGTTGTCAAGTAGGATTTCAAGAACTGAACAATTATGTGGGATCTGCATTGATCATTCCATTATGTATTTGCCTGAGGCTGATGCACAAGTGGAAAGTTCCTGATTGGTAGGGGAGGGTTCTGCCATATAATAGTAACAGTTTTTTGTAAAGAGATTCTGTTAATTGAGCTGCTTCTTGTTTTTAGAGGGTCCCTGGACAGTATCGGTCAGTGGCCAATAATTGGGTGTTGGGAATAAACAAGTGTTGACCATAGTTCTGAACTCAAAGTGATTCTCAGTGATTCTTATCTTTGAAGGTAGAAAATTCACTTTTTCTGTGGGTTGTCTGCATAGTTGTAGCAGATAAGCTTGAAACTACTGATAAGATTGAGTAGTGCTTCCATGTACATGTTCAAAGGCAGAGGTGAGAAGATAGATCCTTGTGAGATCCGTTTTTTATGCAGTAAGGGTTTGCAGAGAAGGGGGGCCCCTTAATTAGGTAGGATCTATTTAGAAAGTAGTAAATCCTATTGAGAACAGATACAGAGACAACATTTTTGTAAACTATGTTTTTGAAGGTCATCTCAAATTGCAATTAAAGTGATTTCAAACTCTTTTGGGGCTGAATCCTATTTGCCTGTCTAAGGGTAGCTTGCTTTCTTCTATGAATTCTCCAATTTGGTAAAAGGCCACTCTCTTAATGAGTTTCTTAAGGATAGGTACATTAGTAATTGGTCTGTAGTTGTCTAGATTGCCAATTTGTTGTTAAGCAGTGGACATATGAAGTTCTTCTCAAATGTCTAGGAAAGTTCCGGTTTTAAGGAGTTATTAATACTTTTGTCTGGGATAGATCAATCAATCAATCAATCAATCACATATTTTGTAAAGCGCGCTACATACCCGTGAGGATTTCAAGGTGGTGGGGGGCTGGGGGGTTGCTGCTGCTATTGGTCGAAGAGCCAGGTCTTGAGTTGCCTCCTGAAGGTCAGCAGGTCTTCGGTCTGTCGCAGGTGGAGGGGAAGGGTGTTCCAGGTCTTGGCGGTGCGATGGGAGAGGTACCTGCCTCCAGCAGTGGTTCTCCGGATGCGTGGGACCGTGGCCAGGGCGTGGTCAGCGGAGCGGAGATTCCTGTTGGGTACGTAGAAAGAGAGTTGACTGTTGAGATAGGCTGGGCCGGTTTTGTGGAGTGCTTTGTGTGCGTGGATCAGAAGTTTGAAGGGGATCCTTTTGTTGACGGGGAGCCAGTGCAGGTTCCTCAGGTGGGGGGTGATGTGGTCGCGGCATGGGACGTCGAGGATCAGGCGTGCGGATGCATTCTGGATTCTCTGTAGTCTGCTGATGAGCTTGGACGAGGCTCCGGCGTAGAGGGCATTTCCGTAGTCGAGTCTTCTGCTGACAAGGGCATGGGTGACTGTTTTCCTCGTGTTGCTCGGGATCCATTTGTAGATCTTGCGGAGCATGCGGAGGGTGTTGAAACAGGTGGAGGAGACGGCGTTGACTTGTTTGGTCATGGAGAGTTTTGAGTCGAGGATGACTCCCAGGTTGCGTGCGTGGTCGGTGGGGGCCAGGGGGGACCCCAGCGATGTGGGCCACCAGGAGTCGTCCCATGCAGAGGGGTTGGATCAGAGGATGAGGATTTCCATTTTGTCTGTGTTCAGTTTGAGGCGGCTGTCCTTCATCCAGTTGGCGACGGCCTTCATTCCCTGGTGGAGGTTGGATTTGGCGGTGAGGGGGTCCTTAGTGAGGGAGAGGATCAGCTGAGTGTCGTTGGCGTAGGAGTTTATGTTGAGGTCGTGCTGTCGGGCGATGCGTGCTAGTGGTGCCATGTAGACATTGAACAGTGTCGGGCTGAGGGAGGATCCTTGAGGGACGCCACAGATGATCTTGGAGGCCTTGGATCGAAACGGGGGGAGGCGGACTCTCTGCGTTCTGCCGGAGAGGAAGGAGGTGGTCCAGTCCAGGGCCTTGTTACGGATCCCTGCGTCGTGAGGTGGCAGACGGTGTCGAAGGCGGCGGAGAGGTCCACCGTCTCGCCGTTGTCCAGCAGGATCCTGATGTCGTCTGTGGCGGCGATGAGGGCGGTCTCGGTGCTGTGGCTGCTGCGGAATCCTGATTGGGACGGGTCAAGGATGTTGTTGTCTTCGAGGTGCCGGGTGAGCTGGGTGTTTACTATCTTCTCGATGACCTTAGCTGGGAACGGAAGCAGGGAGATGGGCCGGAAGTTCTTGAGGTCGCTCGGGTCCGCCTTGGGTTTCTTCAGTAGGGCGTTGATCTCTCCGTGCTTCCAGATTTCAGGGAAGGTGGCGGTCTCGAAGGAGAGGCTGATGATTTTGTGCAGGTGGGGAGCGATGGACTTGCTGGCTTTGTTGAAGATGTGGTGTGGGAGAGGGTCGGATGGGGATCCGGAGTGGACTGTTCCCATGGTCTTGATTGTGTCCTCGATGCTCACGTTGGCCCAGGTTGTCAGGGTGTCGTGGGCGGTGAGGCGCGGTGGGTTCGGTGAGGTGTGGTCAATAGGGGTCGTCCGGAGTCTGAAGCTGTCATGGATGTTGGTGATTTTCCGGTGAAAGAAGGTGGCGAGGGAGTCGCACAGGGCTTGCGATGGTGGGACGTCGTTCGCGTTGGAGCTGGGGTTGGAGAGTTCCTTCATGATGGTGAAGAGCTCCTTGCTGTTGTGTGCATTGTTTTCAAGGCGGTCTGTAAAGGAGGTTCTTTTGGCGGACCTGTTGAGGTGGTGGTGGTGGTTGCGGATGGTGTCTCTGTGGGCGGTGCGGCTGTCTGGCGTCTTTTCGTTGTGCCATATGTTTTCCAGTTTTTGGCAGGTGCGTTTGGAGTTGAGGAGTTCCGGGGTGAACCAGCTGACTCTTCTGCTGGTGTCTGCATTGGTGGGGCTTTTCAGAGGAGCGATGGTGTTGGCGTAGTCGTTCATCCAGCGTTCGAGGGCGAGTGCCCCTTCATCCGGGTTGGTTGGGGTCGTCGGGGGGTTGAGTGCGGGGTTTGTCTGTAGTTGTTCTTCAGTGATTTTGCCCCAGCGGCGGCGGGGGGTCTGGCATGGCTGAAGGTGATGTGGGGGCTTGAGGAGAAGATGACATCTAGCGTGTGGCCGGCGTTGTGGGTCGGCGTTGTGACGAGCTGTTTCAGTCCGAGGTTGGCGAGATTGTCGAACAAGGTGGAGGAGTTGCTGTCGTTGTTGTTCTCCAGGTGAAAGTTCAGGTCTCCGAGGAGGATGTAGTCAGTGGAGGTCAGCGCGTGTGTGCTGATGAGGTCGGCGATGGAGTCACAGAATTGAGGCTGGGGTCCTGGAGGTCTGTAGACTAGGGTGCCTCTTAAGGTGGTCTTTGGGTTTGTGTGGATCTGGAAGTGCATGTGTTCGGCGGTGCTGAGGGTGTCGGTGGTGTTTGTTGAGATCTGTTTTTGTGGACGATGGCGATTCCTCCTCCGGCCCTGTTGGTGCGGTCTCTGCGGGTGATCTTCTACCCGTCTGGGATGGCTATGGTGATGTCTGGGGAGAAGGCTTCGTTCATCCAGGTCTCGGTTAGGAAGGCGACGTCCGGTGATGTGGTGTCTAGTAGGTCCCAGAGTTCGACGGCGTGTTTGTGTGCGGAGCAGGTGTTGATCAGGATGCATCTGAGCCGGTTGGCTTCCGTTGTGGTGGGTGTGAGAAGTTGGCCTGATGTATGATGTCACTAGTTCTAGTGTACACCTTATATCAGTCCAAACAACCCTTATGGTGATTGGTTGTAAAGTCAACCTTATAGACCAGCTATCCTAGTGGTAGCATGGACAAGAGCAGTCTTAGGCTAAACTCTGAATGGCATGTGAAGCCAGCTGTGATACCATATATAATCCCTTGAATACCAAATGAAAGGACACCACAACAGATATATATATAACATAAAGTGTATTTATTCTAGACAAACCCTCAGCACTCTTTATGAGATTAGAGGTAAGTACAACACAGTCTTATTTATGCATACATTAAGTCACGCAGGTAAGTAATACAGTTAGGCCCTAGGGGCCACGCAAACCATATACTAAAGAAGTGGTATAAGGACCACTGTCACGGAAATAGGATAGGCCTAGGCCTAGGGAATCGCTGGGGCTACACTACACTAGCAACAGTTAGGAAGTGGGAGGCCCACGGGATTCAGGTGCAGAGTGGAAACACTCACGCGTAATGCGTAAAAGTCGATAGAATTACTAGCAGTTAGAAATTAACAGTTTAAGGACACTTCTGAAGCAGCTAGAGAGTCGAGACTCGGAAACTAGACCCTAGGATAGTCACTACCCTTGTGAGCACCGAAGTACCCAAGTTACCTAGCCCACGGGCTGCGGGTGCATAGGTGTGAACTTGCGTCGGGTTTCGTCGTGGACTTCTATGGATGCCTGAAGGAAAGTTGCTGACAGGCAGTCAGTGAAGAGTGTCCGGTGGATCCCAAGGCTGGGATCAAGAAGAGAGGAGACCTGCAAGCAGAAGGGACAGAGTCAAGGTCACTAGCCAGTGACCACGTGGAACCAGGAAGGAACCAGGCGATGTCGTGAAAATTGCAGGTGAAGGTGAAGCTTGTCGCTGCAGCCACGGGGACCAGGAGACGTCGAGGATGACCAGGACCAGGAGGCGAGCTGTCCCACGAAGGCTCTTGCTGTCGGCGGCGTCGAAGTCGAACTAGGACTCACCAAGCCTTGGCAAGCGGAACCCACGAAGAACGGAGGACTTGCTTCTGGTGCAGACCAGGAAGGTCTGGGGTGCTTCTCTTTTGCAAAGAAGCGGAAGCCAGTCTGGAGGAGCCAAACCAGCAGTGAAGATTTCAAGGTGCGTCGTCACAGAGGCCACTCGCCAACGGGCAAGCAACCGGACAGACGCGGCAAGCAGGAAAATGCAGAAGGGCCCCACGCAGGACTCGTGGAGTGTGGGGGGCTGATCTTCGGTGCAGATGGTGCTTGGGGTTGGGGCTTCTCAATCCGCGGTGCACAACTTCGAGGGTGCCTCAGAAGCTGCGCTGGAAGATACTAGCCACTTTTCCCAGGTAGCCGGTCCCACGTCTCTCGTCGCCTCCACGGATCTCAGCTCGGCTGTGGATGTGGATCAGGGTCGGAGAAGTCTGGAAGTCAAGGCTCTGGTCGGGCTCTGCAGTCGGTCCCTCGTAGAACTTCAGCAAAGCAAAGGGTAGTCTCTTGATGGTGCCTGTTTGCACAGGGTAGCCACTCCTTGGCCACAAGGGAGATTCTTCAGTCTTCTTCTTTCGTCGAATGTCGAAGGTCCAGAGTTTCTGTTCAAGTTGCAGGTTCAGGATAATCTAATCTGCTGGGGCCCAGCTACCACTCTTATCCAAATCTGGGGGGCTGGGTTACCTGCTAGGTCACGCCTTCTGGGTGGGACCTGGGTGGGGGGTGGTTACACCCCCTTCCCTTTGTCCAGTTTCGCGCCAGGACTGGGGCTGGAGTGCCCCAGCACCGGTTTGAACTGGACTATGCATGGGACACCTTGTGTGCCCCAGGCATGTCTCATTCCTTTCAGCCCTCCCTGCCCCAATACACTAAGGCCTGTCTGGGGTGGTGCTCGCACCTCCCAAGGCAGGAAACCTATTGTCCAAGTCTCCCTTGCCGGGATCACTCCCAGCAGCAGGAGGTCAGACTCGTGTCTGTGGCAGCAGCATCCATTTTGTGATGCTGGGGCTCTGGTTAACTTTAACCGGGTAAGTAGGTTACAACATGTCTTCTCCCTCTAGAAGGGAGGGATAATATCCTCATCCCCAGAAATGGGATGGGGGTATTATTCCAAAGTGTTAGACACCTTACACGACATGTTTTGATAAAGCCAAACCATAGTTACCATAACCGTTTAAGATTATAAGGCACTTTAAGAGTATATGGTAGGCTATATCATAGAACAGCGATAAGGACATGGTTCCGAAAGCTGCAGACAGGCTTAGCTCATGCTAGAGCACCATCTCACATGTTACCAAGCACTCTGCCTCCAGGATTGCTAAGGCCTGCCATAGGAGTGGCTGATAGGTACACATGTGTCTATATGTAAGTTAGGTATAGGAATACTACAACTAAGCAAGGGGTGATTACACGACCTTGCCCCAGCTGAGTGATCAGCCAGTTGTGTCATAATGGAAGGCCAGGCCAGGGGTGGCATAATACATGCTGCAGCCCCTGGTAGGCCTAGGGTACACCTATGCCCTGGGTACCTAAGGTACACTGTACAGGGGCCAATAAGGTGACCCTATCCAAATGGGTTATGCACCTAGAGTACATAGTATCAATTTAGAGAGAGAACAGCAGGGCTGTGGGTCTGATTAGCAGGCCCACAGCCACATCTAAGTCGAAAACCAGTAAAGCAAAAGCAAAAAGTGGGGGTGAACATAGAAAGCAGACCCTACTCTCCTACACAACCCCCCCCCCAAACTTAGGGACATTAAACTAACCTTGACCAGTTGAGTCTTCATGTTCTAAGTGGAAATATCTGGAGAGTCCATCTGCATTGGCATGGTCAGTCCCAGGTCTATGTTCCACTGTGAAGTCCATCCCCTGTAGGGAAATGGACCACCTAAGAAGTTTGGGATTTTCACCCTTCATCTGATTTAGCCACAAGAGGGGCTTATGGTCTGTCTGAATCTTGAAGTGAGTGCCAGACAAGTATGGCCTCAGCTTCTTCAGGGCCCAAACCACAGCAAAGGCCTCCCTCTCAATAGCTGACCAACGTTTCTCTCTAGGGGTCAGCCTTCTACTTATAAAAGCAATGGGCTGGTCTTGACCATCTACATTCAGTTGTGAAAGAAGAGCTCCCACACCTAACTCAGAAGCATCTGTCTGGACAATGAACTCTTTGGAGTAGTCTGGACTTTTCAGAATAGGTGCACTGCACATGGCCTGCTTCAGGTCATCAAATGCTTTTTGACAGCTTACTGTCCACTGAACTTTCTTTGGCATCAGATCAGCAAGTGAGGTGTATGATTAGTTGGGGTGAGAAGCTCCCTTAGTTGACTTACTCAACTGTATGAAGCCAATCTGGTGTGGGCCACGATTTAGGATGGTATATTATCATCTTCAGCACTTTCTTTGTAAGCCTCATGTAAATGTGCTGCAATGGGTCAGTCCCACAGGCCCTACTTATCCTCCATATGAAACGCCTTGCTTTCTGC
This sequence comes from Triturus cristatus, assembly GCF_964204655.1. Taxonomy (NCBI): domain Eukaryota; kingdom Metazoa; phylum Chordata; class Amphibia; order Caudata; family Salamandridae; genus Triturus; species Triturus cristatus. The sequence goes on from NC_140580.1 coordinate 996,356,607, forward strand.
TTCTGCCTAGTATTCAACCTCTCTCGTGATGGGGCGTATTGTAGATTTCCATTGCATGGTTATTGCCCGCTTAGCTAGTAACAGATTCAGGTCTGCAAATCTTGTGACCTTGGCTTTTTTAGGTCTGGGATACATACACAGCAGGCAATGTTTAATGTTCTCTAGATATCTCTTTCACATAGCTTTAGAGATAATTTGCATCACTTCAACCCAGAAGTATCTCAACTTAGCGCAGCCTATAACCTGTGTGAAATATCTGTAGGTGCAATGTGTTATCTTGGGCAATTTACCAGGGTGTCGGGTGAATCTGTTCGAGTTTGCGAGGTGTTAGGTAAGATCTATGTAGTATGTTGAATAGAATAAACTTAAAGCAGGCGTTTTGGGAAACCTTCTGTGGTTACTCCGAAATCTTCTGCCCCCCCCTTTATCATTATAGACGTGCTCTTTGTATGTTTCCAATTTGCTTCTGAATATTTGTAAGCATACCCATGTGTGTTCTCGTATGGCTTTATTGAACCATTTAATCTGCCTAAAGTCATGCAAAATATAATGTTTCTATTAGAGCTCCTGAGTCACTGTTGTCAATGGCCTGCTGTTTCCTACACAAGAGTAGAACCCTGCCGCACAATAAAAACTGCCCCATCTGTATACCATAGATATAAGTAATTATCTGAAAACACTGAAGCTGAACTGCCATGTAATATCATGGAAAATAGGAAGCCCCATGCCATCTCGGTCAGAGGGCCAATTTAGTTTGGCAATAACCAACACTCAACCTACTCTTTACCCATATCAATTCCACCAGTAGCATACCCAACTGACAGAGAAAGGTTGTGGGGATCACCAATGGAAAGTTTTCAAAGTAACAAAGAAGGCTTGAAGCACCACTATCTTTGCTATTGCAATGCGTCCAGCTACTGGAAAGGGGTAGGGTGATCCAGAATGTAACCAGAGCCTGCATGGAGCAAACAGCTCAGGTCTACAAGGGTTGGCTTCCCTACCCATGGGGGTCTGGACTGAGATCAGTGCACCATCCTTTGAGCAGGGGAGTCTAGATTATTGTAGCCTCCACACAACCTCACTGAGCACACCTGCTGTAGTAGTGTCCATGCTTTCTAGGTTACTAACAGTCCTGTAAAGGGTTCAGGTACAGAGTGGTAATTCAAATCTAATGTAGTTCTTTAGAATATCACACTCAAGCACTGCACTAAGAAAATAGTCTATGTACATTTAAAATAGTTTCATTTCAGGAATCTCATCCTGTTGCTTATTATTTGACTAATAACCACACAGAATATAATTAAAACAACACTTATGCATGTTGCAAGCAGCAAGAATTAAATGAACAGCTCTAACATAATTAAAAGGTTCCTAGCAGCCTACCACCCTAAACTACTTCTAAGCGCTACACTATGAGAACATTAAGTAGGAGTAGTTTCTTTCTGTAACTCCAGTTCTGTAGTAGGGGTATCTCTGTTATAGTCATAATCTCGTGAATAGTCCCGCCCATGTGCGTGGACCCCGGAGCAATAAAAATAATCTCTTAAGTTGTCAAGCCATGCAGACCTGCATCTACACTTAAGAGAGGATTCAAAGACAGATAATGCAGCCTATATCCACAGGCTACACTGTCCAGTACTTCAACTAGAAAATTCCACCAACATCCATCAACAGCACTGCCTGCCCAGCTTTTTCCACAGAGAAAAACCTGCCTCTACCAGCAAAAGCCTCTGAAATGATAGAGAGGGAGGAATGGACAGACAAGCCCCATAGGCTGCCATTATGTGGCTCAGAACAGGATACTGTGCCTTTAAGAAAACTTTCCAGAACTTTTCCAGTATCCCAGAATGCACAGCAGGTCCCTTTTACTTTCAGTTCTTTTTGAAGGCTTAACACGCCAGACCTGTAGCATTCCTTACATTAACATTTATCTCTCCACCGGGGAGGAGGGCGGGCGCTTATGACTATAACAGAGATACCCCTACTACAGAACTGGAGTTACAGAAAAGAAACTACTCCTTCTGTAGTAGGGGATCTCTATGTATAGTCATAATCTAGTGAATAGAATGGCAAGCCCATCCCCACACCAAAACGGCAGTGGAGGAGACTACAAAATAATACCACTACTGTGCGAACAAATTTCGCAGCGAAGCCTGCCCAACCTGAGCATCTGCCCTGGCATCCGTGTCCAGACAGTAATGCGCAGCAAAGGTATGGACCGACCTCCAAGTGGCCGCCTTGCAGATTTCTGCAATCTGAACATTACGCAGCAAAGCAGTCGTGGCAGCTTTGCCCCTGGTGGAATGAGCCTTAGGTGTACCCCCTAAGGTCTTATTAGCCTTTTGGTAACACAATTGTATACAGGACACAATCCACCGAGAGATGGACTGTTTGGAGGTAGCAAGACCGGTCCTGACTGATCCATAATTGATAAACAATTGGTCTGACCTACGAATATCTTTGGTCTTATCAAGATAAAACTTCAACACCCTCTTAACGTCCAGGGAATGTAGAGACCTTTCCGCTGGAGAAGAAGGATTCTGAAAAAACGTAGGTAAAGTTATAGTCTGGTTGACATAAAAATCAGATATAACCTCAGGAAGAAATTTAGGGTGAGTACGCATAACAACCTTAGCAGCATGAAATACCGTATAAGGTTCTTGGCAACACAACGCCTGAAGTTCACTCACCCTGCGGGCCGACGTAATGGCCACTAGGAACGCCGCCTTCCAAGACAGGTGCTGCAACGAAGCCTTGTGAATAGGTTCAAAAGGCTCCTTCATCAATCTGGACAGCACCACATTCAATTCCCATGAAGGCGAGGGAAGTCTGACAGGAGGGAACACTTTCTTCAAGCCTTCCAAAAAATCCTTGATCACAGGGATCTGAAAGAAGGAAGTCTGTGAAGGGCATTTCCTGTAAGCAGTCAAAGCAGTGAGATGGACCTTAATGGAATGGAAATTAAGGCCAGACTGCACCAAATGCAAAAGGTACGGAAGGATGACATCTTCCTTACATGTCGTCGGGTCAAAGTGCTTGGACTTGCACCAGATGCAGAACCTCTTCCACTTGTAAGCATAGGACGTTCTAGTGGAAGGTCGCTTAGCCTCCTTCAGTATATCCATACAATCTGCTGGTAGATTCAAATGGCCATATTGCACTCTCAGGAGCCATGCCGCCAAACTCAAAGACGAGAGGTTGAGGTGCACCAACTGCCCCCCGAACTTCGTGAGAAGGTCCGGCCTGCACGGCAGCCGTATGTGAGGAAGGAGAGACCGGTGAAGCAGGTCCGTGAACCACCACTGTCTGGGCCATTCCGGGGCAATCAGGATCATCCGCGCCCCGGACTGGGACAGCTTGATGAGCACCGCCGGAATCAGGGGAATGGGTGGAAAAGCGTACAGAAAGCTGTTCGACCAGTCGATCCATAGCGCATTCCCCAGCGTCCCCCGCTGGTAGTACCTGGATGCGAAGTCTCGGCATTTGCTGTTTTTGGCGGTGGCGAACAGATCTACGCCTGGAGTCCCACACCTTGCGAAGACGTCCCCTAGTACTTCGTCGTTTATGACCCATTCGTGGTTTTCCTGAATCAGTCTGCTCAGTGCGTCCGTCTGAACATTCTGCACACCTGGCAGATGCGTGGCCGTAATCGTCAGACCTCGGGCCAGAAGCCAGTGCCAGATCGACTGCGCTTCCTGCGACAGAGTGCGTGATCTCGACCCCCCCTGCTTGTTGAGGTAATACATCGTGGTTGTATTGTCCGTCTGTACAAGCAGCGAGTTGGTCTGGAAGGACGGATGGAAGGCCTTCAATGCCAAGTAAACGGCTCTGAGTTCCAGGAAATTGATGTGGTACGTCGACTCCAACGGGGACCACTTTCCTTGTATCTGTAAGTCTTCGGAATGCGCTCCCCAGCCGTGGAGAGACGCATCCGTCACGATACTCTGAGTGGGAATGTCCTTGTGGAAGGGAACCCCCCTGAGGAGATTTTCCGCCGAACACCACCACTTCAGCGACTGAAGAGCATGCAGAGACAGCCGTATCTTGTCGTCCCAAGAACCTGTCCTCTGATCCCACTGATCCTCCAAGCACTCCTGCAGTGGTCTCATGTGCAGCCGTGCGTGAGGAAGATACATGAGGCCATCGATCCCAGCAGCGAAGACACCTTCCTCACTGTCGTCGATGGAGCGGTCATAAGAGCCTGAGCCTTCCGAAGGAGTGATAACCGTCTCTCCTCCGAAGGAGACACGCTTGCTGACAGCGTATTGATGGAGGCCCCCAAGTACTGTATGCACTGGACCGGAGTCGGGACAGACTTGGACATGTTGACGTGCAACCCCAGCTTGTTCAAGAGAACGCACGTCTTCTGGAAGTGCGCTTGTGCTTCGGAGAAGGAGAAGGCCTTGATCAACCAATCGTCCAGGTACGTGACAAACACCTTGTTCCTCCGCAGGTGTGCAGCTACCACTGCCATGCACTTCGAGAAGGTCCTGGGCGCAGACTTTAGCCCAAATGGCAGTACTGTGTATTGATAATGATTGGCGCCGACTTGGAATCGCAGGAACTTCCTGTGCTTCTGTGCAATGGGCACATGGAAGTACGCATCCTGTAGGTCTATGGCACAGAGCCAGTCTCCTCATTGCAGCTGAGGGTAAATCTGGTGCAACGCGAGCATGCGGAATTTCTCTCTGCGAATCCATTTGTTTGCTTGCCGCAAATCCAGAATGGGCCTGAACTCGTTCTTGTCCTTCTTGCGAACCAGGAAGAACCGAGAGTGCAGACCTCTTCCCCTTTGAGACAGAGGTACGTCTTCCACCGCCTTTTTCCTCAACAGGATGTCTGCCTCCGCCTGGAGCTCTCGCAGTTGATACTGTGAGCTTACCGGCGGAATCGCTGGAGGCGGGCTGATGAACCGAAGACTGTATCCATTGCAAACAATATTCAGCACCCACTTGTCCCGAGTAATTTTTCTCCACTCTGCCAGAAAAGATTGAACGCTTCCCCCCACTGGAGTGGGTAACTGTTGCAGGGGAAGTAATCGCTCAGGGCCGAGACCCAGCCGGTCCCTTGGTCGCTGTAGCGGACTGCTGGCCTCCTCTACCCTTCTGGCGGTTCTGGAAGGGTTTCCGGAACTGCTGTTGCTGCTGTCCCGAGGCCTGCCCACGCCCTCTGCCTGCAGCCCCGAACCGTCTCTGGAACGGGCGCTTTTTCTTTTCAGGCTTCTCTAACCCGACAGCCGTCAGGGTCTCTGCCTCCGTCTTCATGCGGGCCATTTCGTCGTCCGCATGCTGGCCGAACAGGGTTTCCCCCGAGAAAGGCAGGTTGGCCACTCTTTGTTGTGCCTCCGGTTTGAGTGAGGTAAGGCGAAGCCAAGCGTGACGCCGTTGGTTGATGCCATGACAATATCCATGTGCCGCTAACAGAGACACATCCGCCGCCGCGCTGATAATCTGATTCGACACCAGCATCCCCTCACACAAAGGCTCTAGAAAGTCCTCCTTCTTGTCGCGAAGCAGCAGCTCCGCGTACTGCTGGAGAGACTCCCATAGGCCACGGTCGTAGCGCCCCAACAGAGCCCCGGCACTTGCCGCCTTCATGGTGGTAGAAGCCGTCCCACAGACCTTTCTGCCCGCCAAGTCTAGCCAACGGCTATCCTTATCAGGCAGCACTATCGAGGAAGGAGTGGTAGCATGCTGCTTCCTTGCCGCCGTCACAATGACCGAGTCCGGTTTCGGGTCCATCCTCAGAAAGGTTGGGTCCGATTCCGGCGCCCGATACTTCTTCAGGAGCCTTGAGGGGGCTGGTTTTGTCACCGCCGGAGTGTGGAACAACTCCGTAGCGGGCTCCACCAATCCCGGCACTAGTGACAAAAGGGGGCGAGGCAGGTGCTTCTTGTGCAGCGTCTCGAAGATCACGGACGTCGTAGGTGTTGGCACCGTCACCGTGATCCCTAGCTTGGCCGCACCCCTCAGTAGCATCTCCTGGAAGGAGACTACATCGTCGACAGGCGATACTCCCGTCCCTGGCGAGTCCGACAGCGTCGGCGAGTAGTCCCTGGCAGACGATTGGGTGCGGGATCTGGCTCTGCGCCTCCTGCGGCGTCGCCCAGATGTCGATGATGACCGTCCACGGCTCCGTGATCTTCCTCCCCGTCTGGAGCGGGAGCGCGATCTGTTTGGCTTCGGCCGCTCAGCCGGCCTCGCAGGCGACGGTGGCGTAACCTGGTGCCGCGGCCTTGTAGTTCTCTTCAGCGACGTCGGATACCTAGGCAACGACACTGACCGTGGCGGAGCCACAGTTGGGCCCGACGGTGTGTGAGGCAGAATAGGAGGAGGAGGAGGAGGAGGAGGTGTATACACCACTGAGGACACCGAGCCCGGTGACTCCGTTCTCTTCCTTTGTGACCCCGAGTGACTCCCGGCGTCAGGACTCCTCCTGCGCTGCCTCGGTGTCGATGAACGCCTCCTCGACGGCGAACGCCTCCTCGACGGCGAACGCCTCGGACAGGTCCTCGACGTCGGGGATCCCCTCGACGATGACCTTCTCCTCTTTGCCGACGGCGAACGGCGACCTCGCCTCGACGGCGAGCGCCTACGCCGGGACTGGTCTCGACGCCGATGACTCGACGGAGAAGTCGACGGCGTCGACGAAGATGATGATGTCGTCGACGGCGGACTGCTCAGCTCCCTCGACGGCGAGCGTCAACGCCGTTTCACCCCAGAGCCCTGGGGAGACGGTGACCAGACTGCAGCCAACCCCCTCGACGCCGTAGTCGACGCAATCGACGGAGAATGGGGACGTTTGCTGGGCTTCCTGCCCCTGGGGAGCCCCCCAGGGGCCTCAGCATGGGCAGAATCAGCCCGTCCTGACCCACCTTGTGCCCTCAGCCTTCTGTCCTCCAGGCCTTGGAGCCTGATCTTCATCCTTTCTCTCAGGGTCCTGGCTGAGAAAGATTGGCAAATGTCACACTCCTCTGGAACATGGGACTGGGGAAGGCAGACGATGCACACCCTGTGTGGGTCCGACTTGGCCTTCTTTCTCTTGCACTCTGGGCACTTGTCAAACTGAGGAAATATGAATTTTATGGTCAATTGTGTCCCCTATCTTAGACCCCAACGGCTCCATGTACATGCTACAAGTACATGTATGTTCCCTCCACTTCAAACTATGAAGACGCAAATACAATCGTGTCCAACGTTAATATGTACTCTTTCATATCTGCCATGAATGGGCCAGATATTCCGTTCCTAAGTATGATTGGCCACCGACTTTATATGGTACACTTTTTACGTTTTACAGTTCAGGCGAGTAGGCCCTGAATTCTGTCATCAAGCCTTTTCCTGCTTCTGCCTCTGAAATGCTCCAGCCTGGACCTGCATCCGTGTCCATGAACTTTGTCCTACTCCCTGCGCGGCTAACGGTGCCTGACGCGGCCTGTTGCCTGCCAAAAACTGTATTCAGCCTTCAAGTTATCTGCTCCGCTCCTCATCCAATGCATTCCTGTCTAATAGTTTAGGTAAACATCCTTCCAGCTACCGAGCAAAGGGCTCGGCCTCGCTGTCTTTATGCAAATAATTCATAGCCCCTGTTACCACGCATCTCATGTAGACACATAGACGCCTGTACACGCACTAACAGTCAGTATAGAATAGGATCTGTCCGAGAAGACCTTTCCTTCCAGATAATATAGTTCCTTAAACACAAGATACTAGATACGATTTAGGACTAGGTTGTCCTGACACCCCAGACTTCTGTCTCCACATGTAGAGCTAAATGTCAATTCCCCTTCACCCTCTAGTTACACGTCAATCACACGTCATGCGGCTGCGCGCGCATCTTTGCCAAATATTTCTGCTGACACTGCAGGATTCTCTTATGGATCCACCCACTTGTGACATCACTTTAAATGACGTTTCTAGTATACGCCTGTATTTACGCCTATTTTCATTACGTATGTGTATTCTTATCTGTATTATCAGCTGTTACGCCTCTTGCATCTGTCTTAATGCAATGCTTCTCATATATATATTGTTACTTGTCAATAATGTATTGCTGATCCCTTCCTGAACCTTCGTGGTGATGGAATATGACTGCCTGGTTCGAACCATAATTCCTTTGTAAGGAATAAAGTCCTTTTCAGAACCTCTAATACCACGGATTCTGCCTCTTATTTTGACTGAGTTATTCTTACTAGACTTTACCGCATAAAAAAATAGTACAGGTAATTTAAATATTTACCACATAAATTGGCGCCCGAATAGGGACACTTTCTCATCTCACGCGCCGGAGGTGCGTTGCAGGCCCGGTCCCCTGCCACAGCTGAACGGACAAAAACGCGTACCCGCAGGATTTCCTGTATCTCCCTCCGGCCAAGCGGGGGTGACTGAGGCTGCGATCAACACCCAGACGAGGCGGTGAGAAGTGCGAAGTATCCCGACCAGAGCCTAGCTGAGAGAGCAAGATCCGAGGTATACAGAGGCCCACCAGGTTCCGAAGTTCCGAGTCGAGTCGAGTCCAGTCCGGTCCAGTTCAGTTCAGTTCCGAGGCCTTCCGTTCCGCGCTACCCGGTGAGTACCGTTGCCGGGGAGGCATTTAGACGTGCACATTAATTTGTGCCGGTCCTGACGGGTTTGGGTACACAAATCCGGTCTGCACTGTTTTAGCAGTGTATCTGTACTGTTTAGCAGTATATCCAGTATGTTCATGTATATAATGCAGTATTATCTAGTATTAGTATTATGTCAGTAACTAGTTTTCTTCTAATTATCATTGTTCGTTAAATGTTAAATGTTAAATGTTTTAATAGGTTTAAAAAATTGTGGTATGAATGAGTGTTCATTATTGTGTTCATCGTATTAATTGTGTTCAAGTCCAGTTCGAGTAAGAACCAAGTAGCAAGGTTTAAAGATGCCGTTCTTTTCAAAATTAAGACAGATCAAAACTAGAAAAGGAGTACTCGAAGAAGCTGTTCCCATTCCACCTAGGGACACTCCAGGGTACTTTATGTATCATAAACATGGCCTAGATGCCGTATTATATCTTGACTTATGGGTGGACTACACCAAGGATCTAGCAGAAAGTCAGAGGTGGCCCGCAGCTGGGACATGGGATACAGATTGCATCATGAGAGTAGAAGAAGAATTATGGAAAAAGAAAGCCAGACAGTCACAGAAAGATGTTATTGAACTATGGCGTAAAGAATCGCATAGGCGCACAGAGAAAGCGCTCAGACAGGAAGAGAAAAGTAGGGAGAACTCAAACAAAGCCCGAGAAAACGTATTAATTGAGGAAGGTATTCGAGTAAAATCAGAACAAGTAGACAGACAACGAAACACTTTTATGAATGGTATGTATCCTCTTCTGGCCGAGGGTTTACCCAAGGCCACCCCGGAAGTACCGAAAGATTTGCCACCCCCATTACTCCCGACTAAAGCACATCCCAAGACCGCAAAAGATATTTTCCTTTCCTCCTATTTAGACGATGCAGCTCCCGAATATGTTAATGATCCACCACACACGCCACCTGTCGATGGTGCTCAACCTCGAGATCATCTACCCCCACCTCCGCAACAACAAACTCCTCCGCACAATCCAACAGGTCCATCTGTTTCCACCGCTTTTCCTGCATCCACAGTTTCTACCTTACATCCCAGAAATCCTTTCGTGCCTAGCACCTCAGAAGGTGCGACAGCAGTTTTTGCTACGCCACCGTCACGAAGTAAATCGTCTCTTAGAGATTTAGCAAACCAACGTACACCCCAAATAGCAACGTCCGACACGTTTAAAGAACATCTTATAGATTGTAGATATGATCCAGTGCCCGGTAAAAATGATAGAATGCTGCTATCATCACTACGTATACGACGAGCTTCACTATATTTAACGACGCTACCAGGAATGATTAAACATTTAGACAATATATATCGCTTTGTCCAAACAGGGCAAGGCCCTGAAAGTATTGACGAAGCCATGGAATACCAGAAAGCGGATATACAGAGACAACTGTTACGTTTCTTAATAAACTGCTTGATCAGAGACAGAGACAGGTCCGAGGTAGATCAGGATGAAATGCAAGTACTTACCAGATGGGGTCAGAATATATCAGAGGGAAAACATGATAAACAGACATGTATAGTGGTTATGTGCCGAAAAATACGCAAAGAAGTAGAACGAATACATAAAGCCAGATTGGAGGCAGACAAAACTGAATCAGAGGGAGAGGAGGAGGAAGAATCGGAAATGCCCACAGGACCATTAGAAACGATAGCTTATGTAGGTAGGGGAAGACCTTGTAACAATACCAGATACTTTAATGATCCGATACGTCCGATACGTCCAGACAACAGACATTTTCAAGCCCCTATGCTAAATACGAAGTCCCCTGAACACTTATTCCAGGCTGCTGATAAATTACTCCGAGACCGAAGGGGGTATCATATGCTCGATTCCATGGATGAACAAGAATTAGCCAGGTCAGCAGTACAATGGGCTGACAGTTCTGAAAAATACAGTGATGATGCGTTAGCACACACGTTTTTGAACCTTACCCCAGACGAACAACGTTTAGCTGGTATATACATGATACAACACCTCCTTATATTATATAGAAGCCAATACTCCGATCCTGGTCCTCTACCCGATATACTGATAGAATTACTCACGAACAAATGGAGAGGTTCAGGTACTGACTTAATTAAAGAAATTCTGGAATATCGACACCAGTACATTGTCTTCGTATGCCCAGAACATGTTTCAGTTCCCCCCAAGTTGGAAAGAAAAATGTATCACATAGACAGACAGAATCCCTTACGCGAAGTACACCCAATCAGAGGTGAGGACAATATTTTTAAGCGCGTGTTTGTGTACGCGCCCATAACTAAAATTGAATTATTAGAAATGAAGAAAGTAGTACCTAGCCATGACAAAGACCCAGCAGGTTTCCACCGTGAGATAAAAGACATGTTACTCATGGGAGAGTATACTTACCCTGACATTATGAAAATATTAAAAGTCCTATTACCTGCCGGTATTTACGAGAAACTTAAAGAAAAGGAATGGGAGGTGGGAGACCAAAAGATAGATTGGACAGCGTTAGAAAACGAAGAAAAGGCCCGAGCTGCAGGTTCAGGGCTTGGGGAAAGGACTACAGCATTACCAGGATTATTAGTGCAGGTACTACCACGTTTATTAACTACGAAAAAGGAAGACTGGGGTGCAATCTCAGCCTGTAAACAAAAACAAGATGAAGACACTAGTGATTTCTATTCCCGATTTGAAAAATGTTTTGGTATTAATAGTGGCATAAAAGCAAGTAGTGAGTCGTATCCACATCTGTTTGTGACAAAATTAGTTGAAAATTCTCTGCCCCAAGTTAAGAGTAGAGTACTGAAATTCGAGAGTACCTGGCAAGGTAACACACCGTCACAGATGTTACAAATGTTACAATATCATCACAATAGAATTAGAGAAGAACAAGAACATGAACAAAGACGTATGAAAGACACGAAAATGAAAATGCTTGTTGCTCAGTCAGTTCCAGCTGACGGTCATAAAAAGGGTACGACACTGTGGTAAATAAAATTCATTACCGGGACTTAATTTGATACAGAAACATAATAAAATAGCTCAGTAAAATAAGAGGCAGAATCCGTGGTATTAGAGGTTCGGAATGGGCTTTATTCCAATGATCGATTATAATCGGTTGCTCCAAGTTCCATCACCACGGAGGTTCAGGAAGTGAAGTACATACTTTATTGACAAGAAATGATTTTTATAGAACATACATTACAATGAAACGAATGCAGTAGGCGTAACAATTGATAAGGAAAATGACGATTCATATGCGTAACCGAAAATGGGTGTAATAAGGAGTAAAAAGGAACATAATTGGTTACGATGTCATATATAGGTGGATCTATAAGATAATACTTGGCATAGATGCGCGCGCAGCAGCATGACGTGTGATTGACGTGCAACTAGGGGGTGAAGGGGACTTGACATTTAGCTCTACATGTGGAGACGAAAAGTCTGGGGGGTCAAGTCAACCTAATCCCAAATCATATCTAACATCCTATGTTTAAAGAACTATGTTGATGAATACAAGCCCCAGCTAGGCCCGCAAGAGACAAGGGTTCGCTCTTCTGTAACGAAATCTATAAGGAAGTTGGCACGGAAACTGCAAAGTACAAAAACAACGTTTATTAACCCTTAAGGGTGGTCCTACAATCCACACAACACTCTTCAGTATTGCAAGGAGTAGCACAAAGAACTTGCGTACATTGTCCCCTTTTATACACAACAGAGGGGCTCATGAGTGGGTGGATACCACAGAGTTGAAGAACATTACCATTTAGGGTCATTCTCGATACCAAATCAATACATGGGCGGAGCTAACACACTCCTTGGGCCCGCGAAAACACATGGTCAAGCAAAGCTAATTATAACAGATGTGGTCAAGTCTGGGCATGCGCCAGACGGACAAGAGGGAGCTATTTATAACTGTTGCTAGGCAGATTACAAGAGCAACTAACACAGAGGTCGGACTCTCCTCGTGGTGAACACGTGGCAGCATGTCAATACAAAATGGAGTCCGGACTTCGGCCAACATAATGAGAAAAACACGATAAAAGGGAAACACTAATGTTTTCAGTAAATGCTTAATCACATTCTGCCTTAATTTACAACAGACGACCCTTTCAGCATTTACTGAAGACATCTGGCTTCCAAGAATAATCATCGTATATGTCAATTATCATCATTCCTTTAACCTCTTTAGCTAGACCCTTCTGGCGGGCAACATCGGCAATAGCTTTCTTGTCTGGAATGCAGAATGAAATGCATACGGAACAGCACAATGGTCCACATTGAATACACATACAGAAAAGGAACAGAATTGCTACAATAATACAGAGACCAGTTAGAACCTTCCAACCCCAGGCAGTAACCAACGCCCAAAACCATCCAGAAAAGGACCAAGTGCCGTTTTCCGTGTGGATTTCAGCTGCTATTTTATGCAGCTTATTAATGGCGTTATAAACGGATGGCGTATGATCAGGGATGAACACACAGCAGCTACTTCCAATAATTTTACAGGCTCCTCCTCGATCAGCTAGCATCACATCCAATACCATACGATTCTGTAATGCAACAATCCTGGTAATCTGTAATTCTTCCGTAAGATTCCCAAGAGCAGCAGCAGTCTGATTAGTCACAGCTTCTACCACTCTTGTTAATCTTCGGATCTTCCTACTATTCAGAGCGGCTCCAACAAAGAAAAACAGTCCTAAATTAAAATCAATATACTGTTGCAAGCTGGTATCTGTTTGATCCACCTCATCAATAGATAGAGTACGTTTATATCTATTTACAGTCACATTATTCAGCAATTTCAAATCCTTATGATATGACGCAGGTGCTAAGAATACAGGAGGTAATAGGAATGATACATAGCATACCCCAGACCACCCAGCCGGCAAACGGTAATAACCTTTATTTCCACATACAAAATAGGTATTATGGGATGCTAGGAAGGTGCTGTTATTTAACCCATCAATGTTTAACACAGTTATACAATCACTGACACCGACAGGGATAAAACCCACACTCTGGACGCACAGGTCCGCTTGGGCTTGTGCTACTTGGATTACAAATTTATCCTTCCCCACAGTGTCTCTGGTGTTCGTGAAGATATAGGGGATGGATTCATTGTCTGGTCGGTACTCTTCCCATTCCCAAATTGTCCCATTCGCTTGTGGATATCCATTCTTGTCCTGATGGCATTCTTTATTAAGTCTGAAAAGCAATCGTCCCACTGTCGGTTTTCGAGTGGCAAACAACAGAGTGTACCATGCTCTACAAGAGCCATTGTGAGAGAAAGGAAGTGGTATGAATGGCGTGCCTCCTTTCTTCTGATGGGCTGGCATCATCCCACATATCCAACAGTTCGTAGCATTTGTAGCAACGTGGGTGTGATGCAGCATCTGAATGAAAGTGTTATTCAGATAGGATTGTCGATGCTTCAACTCTTGAGATGGCAATGTATAAAAGTAGTGCTCCGCAGGCACTGGAGTCGTCAACACAAGTGTCTCTCGGGCTGGAGTTGCCTCCTCCACAAACCATGTGGTTATACCAATGATAGCTACTGTTAGCATGAACCCCAACGCACAAAGAATTTTCTTCTTCTCCATGTCAAAGGAAACAATACCCTGATATCTTCCTGAAACTAAAAGTCTGTCAGAACTCTTCCCCTTGGGCAGCGGTTGATTTCTTCACCAGCGGGCCAAGACGGGTGTCGCTACACTAATGCAGGGCTGATCCCCCCCCCTTGCCTCATTGGCTCTCCGTTTCACTAACCCAAGGGCCGTTCTGACAGTATGTCCCGGTACTGGAAACCTCACTTCCTTGGTCGCAGATGATATCGCCTTCCTCCAGAAGTCGTATGGTCCGGAAAGAGCTCCTCCGTGTCGTTTGGCTCTGCAGCACGGCCTGTCTCTGCTGCTAGGATGTCTCGTTGATCGGTCAGCACGGCAGACTCCACCAATCCGGGCGGTACCTTTCGACAGTGCAGGGAATGAATCCAATTCTTCCTGTTCGAGACTCGCACTGCCGTCCTCGTTGCAAGAAGGACTTGCTCAGGTCCGACCCATCTCGGCTCCAAACTGTTCGTTCTGTCAAAGATCTTCACCATGACATGATCCCCAGGCCGGAGACCATGTCCTTCGCCGGTAGACCGATCAGGGAGCGCCTCTCGGACCTGTTGATGAATAGAAACCAAGTTATCCGTTAACTGTGCCAGATAATCACTCATCATCACACAAGGTACATCATACACAGCCTTAGGCCTTGGTGGACCCCAAATATTCATTGGGCGTCCAAATACAATCTCATAGGGTGTAAGGCCGGTTCGAGAGTGTGGCACCGACCTAATTGACAATAACGCCAGTGGCAAAGCGTCTGGCCAAGTCAAAGACGTTGAAGCTTGAATTTTGGCGATCTTAAGCTTCAGTGTACCATTATATTTCTCGACTAGTCCTGCAGACTGAGGGTGGAACACGGCGTGGAACTTCTGGGTGATGCCTAGGCCCTTCAAGACATACTTTATAACATCTGCTACAAAGTGAGGGCCATTATCACTCCACAGAAGTCTACAGACGCCGTATCGGGGGAAAAACTCTTTCAGCAATAGCTTCGCTGTAGTCATTGCAGTATTGTCTTTCGCAGGGTACGCCTCGACCCATTTACTGAAGGCGCAAACCACTACTAGAACATACTTCAAATTGTTACAGCGCTCAAGCTGGATGTAATCCATCTGCAGAACCTCAAAGGGTGCAGTGGGTGTCGCAAATCCTCCTGCTGGAGTTCGTGTGCCTTTCCCTGGGTTATACTTCAGACAGATCATACAGGTCTGCACCACCCTCTTTGCCGTGCTAGCAATCTCTGGATGCTCCCAGACTTGGGTAAGCAATTTCACAATTGCGGAAGCTCCAACATGTGCTAGCCCATGTGCCATCTGGACCATAGGTTGTACAAAAGCCGTGGGTAATTTCCATCTATCCATCTGCTTATTTCTCCAGCAACCCTCGTCATCCAGTTCTCCTTCGCTAGCCCATTGTTCCCGCTCTTTGTCAGAAGCGGTCTTTTGTATTTCTCGCACTTCCTCCTTCGCATCATGCCATCTCTCCACCTGTGACTTCACTACATACATGGCAGTAGTACCGGGCTGCATCGCAGTCTCCCGTGCTACTCGATCCGCTAACGCATTCCCTTCTCCAACCTTATCAACTACTTTCCTATGGGCACTACACTTAACAATGGCAATTTTCTTTGGGTATGTCAATGCAGTTAAAAGATTGTGGACTAACTCCCCATGCATTATCTGTACCCCATGTGACGTTAGAAACCCTCTCTCCTTCCAGAGTAGGGCGAAATCGTGCGCTACTCCGAAGGCATAGCGGCTGTCTGTGTAAACATTCACGCACAATCCTGTACTGAGCTCACACGCTCGTGTTAACGCTATCAGTTCCGCTGCTTGAGCCGATTTCTGTGGTATGCGTGCTGTCTCCACTATCGTGTGTAATGTGGTAATTGCATATGCTGCTGAAGTCGTACCATCTGGTAGCTTCAGGCATGATCCATCTACCCACAACTCTCCATCTACATCTGAAAAGGGCGTATCCTGGAGATCAATACGACCCTTTGTTTGTTCCTCAGTCACAAGAATACAATCATGCGCTTTCTGTGCCTCAGGCTGGGTCTCGGGGTATGGCAACAATGTGGCCGGGTTTAATGTCACGCACCTTTTTAACGTAATGTGAGGAGCTAAAAGCGTCAACTCATATCCCGTTAAACGGGCACTGGTCAAATGCTGCGTCTTTGTTTGATTAAGCAGGGCATCAACAGCGTGGGGAACTAACACCAACAGTTTATGGGACAATACAATTCCTTCACTCTGCCGTATTGACACAGCTGTCGCCGCAACCGAGCGAAAACACCCCGGCAATGCTCGGGCGACAGGATCAAGTACAGCCGAAAAGTATGCACAAGGGCGCTGCTTATCGCCGTGCATCTGCACTAAGACTGATAATGCACATCCATCTTTCTCATGCACATACAACGAAAAGGGTTTTGCATAATCAGGGGTCCCTAACACTGGTGCTGAACAAAGGGCCTGTCTCAATTGCTGAAAAGCAGCGTCACACTCATCTGACCAGGGGATCGGGATGGGCGTGTCTTTTGTCAAGAGAGCTAGTAATGGCTTAGCTATGTGTGAAAACCCCAATATCCACTGTCTACAAAAAGAAACAAGACCCAAAAATGCACGCACGTCCTTCTGCGTGGATGGCCTTGGTGTGTCCAAAATTACTTGGATACGATCTGGTGTGAGTGCACGCCCCTCCTTAGACAAAAGGTGACCCAAATAAGTCACCTTTGGTCTACAGAATTGCAATTTCTTCCTAGAGACCTTGTGATTGCGGGATGCTAAAAAGGAAAGTAAGGCTATCGTGCTTTTCTCGCACAACTCCAGGGTGTCAGCCGCCAACAGGATGTCATCGACATATTGAATGAGGGCGACCCCCTCAAGTAAAACAAAGGAATCCAACTGTCGCTTCAAAGCCTGACTATAAATACTAGGGCTTTCTGTATAGCCTTGGGGAATTCTACAAAAACGATAAGATCTATTGTTTAATGTAAACCCAAAAAGAAATCGGCTATCAGGGTGAATGGGGATAGAAAAGAAGGCATTTTTCAAATCAATCACTGAGAACATGGTCGCCGTAGGCGGGACCAAGGTAAGCAACGTCGTGATATCGGAAACCACCGGGTACTGAGGTATCACGATCTTGTTTACCTCCCTCAAATCAATTATAAACCGATAGACTTTTGCATCCGTGTCCTTTTTCAAAATTGGGAGAATCGGACTGTTACAGATATTATAGGGAACTTCTTCCACTACCCCCACTGCGATCAGGTCTTGCACAATCTGTATGAGAGCCTCCTCGCCCTCCTGGGAAATACGATACTGTGGGAGGCGTGGTAGTACCGCCCCCTCCTGGACACTAATGTGGACCGGAGGAATCACCATTTGTCCGACATCTGTGTCCGAAGTCGCCCATAAAGCTTGGGGGAGGGTAGCCAACAACGCATCCTCTGAGATCGTACACATCCGCCCAGATCGGGGGTAGTTGTCATTTAAAATCACCCTCACACCCTCAGGGGAACAACGAATTGTAGCCCTAAAGTACTTTAACATATCAAGGCCCATAATGTTATCCGGTGTGTACGGAGCAAGCAGAAACGGACAAGGCGCAGAAAAACAATCAACTTTAAATGCAAGGGGCTGTGAAAGAGGGCTTCGGGAGAGTGTACCGTCAAACCCTACCGATGTAACTATTGAGCCGGATGGGGGAGCCCCCGGAACCAAGTACCTAGACAATGCACTACGTGTCGCTCCTGTATCCACTAGGAACTGATCAGTAGAACCTAAAACCTCAGCCGATACATAAGGACCCGTCTGATCGACCGGCACCTCAACTGATTCGGACCCCCATCCTACGCATTCCTATGCATGCTGAGAATCATGATATCCTGAGCGATCGATGTCCGATACATGATACTGGTGCTGGCGATCAAAAACATTTGAGCTATCTCGGTGCTGTCCAGCGGTATCGAAACGGACATTATCGTTGGAATTCCCTCTAAAGTTCGAGAAGCCCCCTCTACCTCTCGGGCCACCCGGAGTGTGCCCCTGACGCGAAGCACGCAACGCTGGGCAATCCCTGGCCCAATGGCCCAACTGCTTGCAATACGCACACTGGTTCCTATTCAAATCCGATCGGCCCGAAGGGGGACCATAAGATCCGCCCCTTCCCCTATTATTATTACCCCGGCGGGGCGGGCCATATACTTGTGCTAACATCACTTTAGTTTTAAGATCTTTCGATTTCTTCTCCTCCTGGCCCTTCGCCTCGTGCTCCTGACGCTCATAATACTGGGCAATGGTCAGAAGGGCCGTCGGAGTCGCGGAGGACCAAGAACTCTCACTCGCATTTAACCGGGCCGCAACTGCCGGCAGCAGATTAGCCACATATTTGTCCGCAAAAAGGTGGCGGCCCGTGTCGTCAGTAAGCGACTGGCCACTAAAATCATGGAACGTTTCCTCAAAACGCGTAAAGAAGTCCGCGACTGACTCGTCAACTTTCTGTTTACATGCAGCTAACATATTCCAGTCAATCTTTTTAGGGGGGATAATCGTCTTCAACTTAGCCACAATAGCCGCAGGGAGATCTAAAATATTCTGGGGTGGTTTCTGTGCGGGCTTCCGTTCCCTATCCTCATCCTCAAGGTCAGACCACCGGGCCTTGAAGGCAACCGCATCATCTACCTTCCGAACAGAGCGCCACGTATCCGGCGGTAGGATAAGGCCAAAGAATAGGTCTATATCCGCTAAGGTCATAATGCAAGAATTCAAGGCCCCCTCGACTTCTTCATAGAAGGCCGCTGGATTCTTGCGGGGGTCGGGCAGCGCATTTTTTAATGCCATAACATCGGCCCTATGCCATGGAGTATAAACCCAATTATATACAAAATATCCCCTTGCATCGGCGGAGTTAACATCCGAGCTAGTCCCTGCTCCCTTAGGAGGAACATACAAAGGCGCCGCCTCTCGCATTGGTTTAGCATGCACTATGTCATCCTTATCTGACTGGGAGGCGGATGGGTGGCCCCCTGCTGCAGACAAATCCGACTGCTTCTCCTCCTCCGTTTGTTGACGTGCTTTCTCTCTAAGGGCCAGCACTTCGTCCCGCAAAGCGAACAGCCGCCGAGCCGCCTCAGAAGCCTTAGGGGGAGAAAAAACACCATTACGTAATGCTCCGGCATCCGAAGACACGTCGGCAGGCTCAAGGACACTAGAATATTTTCGGAAAGCAGCAATTACTTCTTCTGAAAAATGAGACAGAAAATACACCCTCTCTCTATCTTGCCACGACCCCCAAGCATGGAACAACTCATCCATAGACATCTTGCCCTTAAGTGCACGAAGGGAAAGTTTCCGAAGCTCAGCCATATACTCGGCCGATAACATGGACCGTGTGTCGACCTTACCCGGAGCCGGGCCAGAATCTTGCGGCCGTGGAGCAGATGCGCCAACATAAGGGGCGGAGAGCGATCTAGTAAATAAAAATCGTCATCAAGATTATTAAGGACAGGATAAAGCGGCTGACGAACAACATATTGACCCGAAACTTGTAGCCTACGCTCTTTCTCTTGTCTGTCCGTTTGCTCTTTGTCCTCCCGACGCTTCGCTTCCTGCGCTCGCATATGATCATTCTTTCGTTGCTCCTTATCAAACAGCGCTTTCTCACGTTTCTCTTGCTCACGCACTTCCTTCACCCATAATCGCACACACTCAAACATATCCTGACGAGCACGTCGCTTACACATACACTGTTCCACATACTCAATCTTACGTATATCAAACGATCCATACAAAGGCCATCGCAACTCAGGATCCTTCCTAGTATATTTCCTCCATAACGTGCTGTACATTATGGAAGAAAGACCATGCTTCACGTACATATCCCTATTAGGAGTCCCCTCTGGGGGAGCTGGAGCAGATTCCTCGAGGTTCAACCGGTTCCCAAGACAGCAGCACCACTTACGAAGTGCGCTAAAAGCAGGCATGCTAGGAATAATGCAAAATATGCAGTATTATCAAGAAAAATGGCACTTAATCGTTGCGCCGTTCAAAGTTTACACAGCTCCGGAGAAATTTCTCCACATTACCTGCCTATATGTGTTGCAACGCATATATTTTCACAAAGACAAATTCAAAATATGACTAGTCACCATCAATCAAACTCAAATAGCCAGACCAGGCTTCAAAACTCGGAGCAAGTACCGTACAACGGTTCTTACCAATCAAGAGTCCAGGTTCCAACTGCCAAGCTCCACAATCGCCCAAACGGCTCTCACGGCAGGACCGACAGAAGAGGTCTCAGTCGATGACCGGCGCCACCCAGATGGTCAGCTCGGAAGGGAAGGAAGAAAAACCTCGGGATGCCAAGGCTAAGACGCCGCTGGCAGTGATCACGTCCCCGGCCAAACTCCTCACCTTCGTCGCGACCAGTCCTTCGGGCATCCGAGTCGCCGATGAGCCCCACGTGACGGGCGCCAATTGATGAATACAAGCCCCAGCTAGGCCCGCAAGAGACAAGGGTTCGCTCTTCTGTAACGAAATCTATAAGGAAGTTGGCACGGAAACTGCAAAGTACAAAAACAACGTTTATTAACCCTTAAGGGTGGTCCTACAATCCACACAACACTCTTCAGTATTGCAAGGAGTAGCACAAAGAACTTGCGTACATTGTCCCCTTTTATACACAACAGAGGGGCTCATGAGTGGGTGGATACCACAGAGTTGAAGAACATTACCATTTAGGGTCATTCTCGATACCAAATCAATACATGGGCGGAGCTAACACACTCCTTGGGCCCGCGAAAACACATGGTCAAGCAAAGCTAATTATAACAGATGTGGTCAAGTCTGGGCATGCGCCAGACGGACAAGAGGGAGCTATTTATAACTGTTGCTAGGCAGATTACAAGAGCAACTAACACAGAGGTCGGACTCTCCTCGTGGTGAACACGTGGCAGCATGTCAATACAAAATGGAGTCCGGACTTCGGCCAACATAATGAGAAAAACACGATAAAAGGGAAACACTAATGTTTTCAGTAAATGCTTAATCACATTCTGCCTTAATTTACAACAATGTTATCCACAAAAGAGGGACTCTCGGACAGAATCTATTCTATACTGACTGTGCGTGCGTGTACAAGCGTCTAAGTGTCTACACTAAATGCGAGGGGGTAGGAATATTCCATGGTAACAGGGCTATGAATTACTTGCATTAAGACAGAGAAGCCGGGCCTTTTGCTCGGTAGCTGGAAGAATGTTTACTTAAACTACTAGACAGGAATGCATCGGCTAAGGAGTAAAACAGATAACTCGAAGGTGAAATACAGTTCTTGGCAGAGAATAGGCTGATGTCAGGCTTCGTGAGCCGCGCAGAGAATGAGACAAAGTTCATGGTCACGGATGCAGGCTCAGACTGGAGCTTTCAGAGGCAGAAGGCAAGAAGAGTTTGATGACAGAATCAGGGCCTACTTGCCTGGACTGAAAAATGGCATAAGTGAACCATATAAAACCGGTGGCCTTTCATACTTAGGAATGGAATATCCGGCCTATTCATGGCGGATCTGACAGAGGACATGTTGACGGTGGACGCACATGTGTTTGCGTCTTCATAACTGGAACTGGAGGGAACATACATGTACTTGTAACATGCACATAGAACCGTTGGGGTCCAAGATAGGGGACATAACTGACCAGAAAAATCCATATTTCCACATTCCCTCCTTGTCCCCTACTTGCCCGTTAAGAGATATCAATCTTCATCAATCCATTGATCTGTTCATATAACATCATTTGTTCTTCTTTCTTCTTCCGTGACGAATGAGATCTTGGTGGTGGAATATACGATGTGGCACACAGGCCACAGATCGCTGGTCCACATTGTAGACATAGACAGCAACTGAATAGTATGAGAAGGCCAATACCTAGGAAGGATAGAACTCTCCATCCCCAGGCTGATATCACACTCCAAAACCAACTGGACCAAGTCCAAGTGCCTGGGTTCTGGTGTATCTGGCTTACAATCTTATGAAGGCGAGTTATGGCTTTATATACAGATGGCGAATTTTCTGGTATGAATACGCAGCAGCTTGATCCGATGACCCTACAAGCTCCGCCCCTATCAGCCAGGATGACGTCAAGGACAAGACGATTTTGAAGCACAACAATCCGCATAGCAGACTGCTCTTCTGTTAAATTGCCTAAGGCGGAAATAGTTTCATTCACTACTGCTTCAAGGCTTCTAGTTAATCTACGTATCAGCTTACTATTAGTAACAGTACCTATATAGGGAAAGATGCCTTTATTAAAATCTACGTACTTGTCCCATGCCGTCTCAGTATAATCGACAATTGGGAGATCTCTCCGCTCTCTGTTGTGTACTAAATGAATATTCCTATAATAATCAGGAGGAGCTAGGAAAACAGGTGGCAAAAGGAATGCAATGTAGCAGGTACCATCCCAATCTAGAGGTAGACGCATATATGCAGTCTGACCACATATAAAGTAGGAGTGGCGAGAAGCTCTAAATGAAGATTTGCCTTGATCACTGAATTCTACTATAGTAGTGCATTTACTATGGCCCATATGTATGGAACCAACCTTTCTTACACACAATTCACCCTTCGCTGGGAATACTGACATGGTTGGTAAAACTAGTTCAACTTCGGATTCGACATTTAGAACCATGAGATTAGGTGCAACGTTACCTAATCCATATACTTCATTTTCTAGATCAGTTCCTGTTCCTTTGGGGCGACCCTCCTTGTCAGGGTAACAGACTTTGAATAAAACTAGGTTCAGATTTCCCCATACCCACTGGTCTTGATAAACTGCTGTGTCTGAGTCTATGGAATTCATTAAACTAAACCATGCTCCACAGGAGCCATTATGTGTAAACGGATGTGGAAAGAAAGGCAGGACTCCTTCATAATTCTGATAGGGAGGGAGCCGGCCACACACCCAACAATTAGTTGCATTACTAGTCTGATGGGAATGATGTAACATACTAATGAAAGTGTTATTGCGCAGCGCAAGTCTATAGGACAGTTCATGCGGGGGTAAGTCACTAAAAGAATGTTCAGCAGTAACATTGTAAACATTTCTGGCAATAGGGTAATATATGTGCAACAATATACTTGCAGTAATTATTAAAAGACTTAAGAAAAACAAGATTAATAATGTCACTATGCAATGGCTACGCAGTGATTTACAATACGCCTGTCGTTTCATCATTTTTCGCGACTGTCCATGATTCAGGTCTAGGGGATACATGTCGGAGACAGATTCAACCGCTTCACCTAGGAGAGGACTTAAACAATCAAATCGTCCGACGGTCTAGGCCTTAATTTTAGTTTATAGAGTTCCTTATTGTCGGCCTCAGCCAGAGGTAGTTTTGAGTCAATTGGTGAAGACACACGAGGTGGTCTATTTACATCTGCAGGAAGTCCATGAAATTTCTTGATATGACTTGAATGAATCCATCCTTTTCTGCCTTCAATCTTCACGGCTGTCCTTGTGGTCAGCAGGACCAACTGGGGTGTCTTCCACCTGGGCTCCAGCTGAGTCTTTCGGTCGAAATTTCTCACAAGCACAAGGTCCCCCGGAACTACGTCATGGGGTTTCACCTCAGTGTTGTCGGGAAAGGCTGCAGCTACCTGTGAACGACAAGATTGTAGTGCAGACATCAAGGAAGCCAAGTAATCTGTCAGCATATTACAGTCAATATCAGTTATTTTGCGTGGTATAGGCGTCCCCCACATATTTGGTGGTCTGCCGAAGATCACCTCATACGGGGATAGCCCTGTTCGAGAGTGTGCTACCATTCTCATGTAAAAGAGTGCAACTGGTAACGCTACTACCCAGTCGACACCTTTCTCTCTGCATATTTTGGACAATCTGATTTTCAGTATCTGATTATGTCTTTCTACGAGACCTGCTGCCTCGGGGTGCCGGACACAGTGGAATTTCCACTGATAACCTAACAGAAGTGAAACATGTTTCATTAGTTCGGATGAGAACGGCTGGCCGTTATCTGAGTGAACAACACGTGGTAAACCGTATCGTGGGAAGAATTCTCGAACTAACTGTTTGGCAGTAGTCGGGGCAGTGTAATCTGAAACCGGGTATGCCTCCGTCCAACGGGACAGAGCGCAGACAACTACGAGAACATATTTGAATCCTCGACATCGTTCCATCTGGATATAATCCATCTGGAGTACTTCAAAAGGGTGATTAGGAGGATGAAATCCACCCTGTTCTACGGGAACGCTTTTTCCTGGGTTGAACTGGCAACAGATCATACAGGTACGGACCTTTTGTTTGGCTGCTGCTCGCAAATGTCTATTGAACCAAATGTGTTGAATGCTGTCTAGCATAGCTTTTTCTCCTAGATGTGCTGGACTATGTATAGTGTTAACTATAACTTGGACCATTGAATCAGGAAGGAACCACACAGACTTTTCCTTCATCATCCATCCTTGGTCCGTTTGGATCCCTCCTAATTCAGTCCATTTCTTTATTTCGTCTGGTGTAGCATGTGTCTGTATGTCAATTACGTCAAGAGTAGGATCTTTAACTGTCATACAATGTGTCGGCATCGGGACTATTGTCTTTGTCATGTCGGAGGTTTGAGTTTGAGCAGTCTGTTTAGCTGTTCTGTCGGCTAGATCATTGCCTTGAGAAATGATATCAGTAATCTTCGTATGAGCCTTACATTTCATGATTGCTATTGCAGTGGGTAGATGTATTGCATCTAATAAGGCATGAATGAGGGGTCCGTGCTGAATGTGGGCACCGTGGGAAGTTAAATAACCTCTCTCTCGCCATAGCACGCCGAAGTCATGTACAACTCCGAATGCATAACGTGAATCAGTGTATATGTTGACTTTTTTATTTGTGGCTTGAATACAGGCTTGTGTCAGAGCGATAAGCTCTGCGGCTTGAGCTGACAAGATATTTATGCGATCAGTTTCAATTATTTCAGTGTCTGTTGTGACTGCGTAAGCAGCCACCAACTCTCCTGTATTTGTTCTCATACATGAACCATCTACATACAATGTCAGGTCTGGGTCTGACAATGGGACATCGGTTAAGTCTTGTCTAGGTTTCGTCGTTATTGTAATAACTTCAATACAGTCATGGGCTAGTGGGTCTGTTCCGGTTACTGGCAAAAGTGTGGCAGGATTCAATGTGTTACAGCGTCTGATTTCTATATGTGGCTGAAACAATGTTAGTTCGTACCCTGTAAGTCGCGCTATAGTCAAGTGTTGTGTTTGTGTTCTATTTACAAGAACCTCTACTGCGTGTGGTACTTGAACTGTCAATGGATGTCCTAACACTATGGCATCGCTTTGTCTGATTGCTAAAGCTGTCGCTGCCACTGATTTTAGGCATGCAGGCAAAGCCTGAGCTACGGGATCTAATGTACTAGAAAAATAAGCACATGGTTTGTGTGCTCCTGCTTGTTCCTGTGTGAGTACTGACAAGGCAGTACCTTCGCGTTCTGTAACAAAGAGTGTAAACTGTTTTCTGTAACATGGCGTTGCTAAAACAGGTGCTTGACATAAAGCTTTCTTTAGGCTTTCAAAAGCTTGTGTATGTTCCTGAGTCCAAGGGAGAACAGTCGATGTGGCTGCCTCCTGTGTTGTCAACTGAATGAGTGGTTTTGCTAGAAATGCATACTGAGGGATCCACTGCCTGCAATATGAAGTGAGGCCTATGAAAGCCCGCACCTCCTTTTGTGTCTTGGGTATTGGCATGTTAGCTATTAACTGAATGCGATCGGGTGTAAGCTGCCTTCCCTCCTTGGACAGCGAGTGTCCAAGATAAATAACTCGCTGGACACAGAATTGCAGCTTAGAAGGGGACACCTTGTGCCCCTTTTCGGCTAGAAATTGTAAAACTGTCAGTGATGCTTTTTCACATTCCGGTTCGCTTCTCGCGGTGATCAGCAGATCATCGACGTATTGAAGCAGAGCAGTGTTAACTGGCATGTGGATACTGTCAAGTTCTCGTTTCAGTGCTTGGCTATAGATGCTGGGGCTTTCTGTAAATCCTTGAGGTGCGCGTGAGAATTTAAAGCTACGCCCATTTAAACTAAATCCGAACAAATATTGGCTTTCCGGATCTATTGGGACACTGAAAAAGGCATTCTTGAGATCGATTACAGTAAAGAATGTTGCTTCGGAATCAATAGCTGTCAGTAATGACGAGATATCTGGGACCACAGGAAATTGTGGCACAATGCATTTGTTTAATTCGCGCAGATCAATAACCAATCGATATACTGGCGGGGCCTTTGGATCTGTTCGTTTAAGAATCGGAATTATCGGTGAATTACATACATTGGAGTCTGTTTCCACAACTACTCCTTGGGTAATGAGCTCGTCAATGATTTGTAGTAAAGCCACTACAGCATCTGGTGGTAACTTGTATTGTCGCATTCGTGGTAGCACCACTCCTGCCTTTAATGTGACTCGATATGGTGTAATATTCATGCATCCAACATCAGTAGGGCCTTGTGCCCATAGATGTGTAGGTAAAGTCTGCAGTCGGGGATCCATGTCTCTAGACACATAGTGACCTTTAAAATCACGTAAAAACAACCTTACTCCTTCCGGAGAACAACATATTATAGCTCCTAGAGCTTTCAGTGTTTTTATTCCTAACAGATTTTCTGGACATGATTTAGTAAGCAATAAATCTGTAGTTCGGGTCAAAGGTCCTATCGTAAGTGGAAGAGGTTGTGACACTTCATTAACAATAGGTTTTCCTGAAAAACCAAGGGAAATATTCTGTGAGCCTGAGAGGGGTGCCCCTGGAACTTCACTACGTTTTATGGTTGTTCGACTTGCCCCTGTATCGAGTAAAAATTTTCTGTCTTGGCCTAATAATTCACTATGTACATAAGGTCCTTCTTGATCTACAGGGATCTCGATAAGGGGTAAGTCAACTTCCCTCTCTAGGCTTGTTCATGCGTATCGTTGATAATCAGGATAGTCGTACTGTGCGGTCTGGTACAGTTGTCGTGTCGTGGTTTGTGTGGCAGCAACAGGCAGCGCTGGTGCAGCTGGCACAAACTGTATAGACTGTTGTGAAGCTGGCATGGACTGTGCATGCTGCGGAGCTCCTTGTTCATTCTGGTCCTGTCTAGGTGGCCGTGGTCTTTCTTGTGTTTTACCTATGGTGATATTATGTTTCAAAACTGGACAATCGTGTACGTAATGACCTGGTTTTTTACAATAATTGCATGTCCCTTTTACAGGTCCTGCTGAATCGGAATGTGTCATACCCTTTTTATGTCCTTCAGCTGGAACTGTCTGAGAAACTAGCATTTTCATTTTCGTGTCTTTCATGCGTCTGTGTTCATGTTCTTGTTCCTCTCTAATTCTATTGTGATGGTACTGTAACATTTGTAACATTTGTGATGGAGTGTTACCTTGCCAGATACTCTCGAATTTTAATACTCTATTCTTTACTTGGGGCAGGGCATTTTCTACTAGTTTTGTTACAAACAGATGTGGGTATGATTCGCTACTTGCTTTTAGGCCACTATTTATACCAAAACATTTTTCAAATCGGGCATAGTAATCACTAGTGTCTTCATCTTGCTTCTGCTTACAGGCTGAAATTGTACCCCAATCTTCCTTTTTCGTAGTTAATAAACGTGGCAGTACCTGTACTAATAAACCTGGTAGTGCTTTAGTTTTATCCCCAAGTCCTGCTCCTGCAGTTCGGGCTTTTTCTTCCGCTTCTAATACTGACCATTCTATCTTTTGGTCTCCTACCTCCCACTCCTTTTCCCTGAGTTTCTCATAAATGCCAGCAGGCATCAATACCTTTAATATTGTCATAATGTCGGGATAGGTATACTCTCCCATGAGTAACATGTCTTTAATTTCTCGGTGAAAACCCGCTGGATCTTTGTCATGACTGGGTACCACTTTCTTCATTTCTAACAATTCTATTTTCGATATGGGCGTATATACAAATACGCGCTTAAACTCGTTGTCCTCGCCCTTTATTGGGTGCACTTCTCGTAAGGGATTCTGTCTATCCATGTAATACGTGGTTCTTTCCTTGATGGGCAATGAGACACGGTCTGAACATACAAAAAGAATATACTGCTTTCTTGATTCTAGAATTTCTTTAATTAATTTAGTACCTGAACCTCTCCATCTATTCATAAGCAATTCAGTCAATATGTCAGGTAAGGGACCAGGGTCCGAATGCTGACTCTGATATAGTATAATGAGTTGTTGAATCATATAAATCCCAGCTAACCGCTGTTCATCTGGGGTGAGATTCAAAAATGTGCGTGCTACTGTATCATCACTATATTTTCCGGGACTGTCCACCCAATGGACAGCTGCCCTAGCTAAATCTTGTTCATCCATAGAATCGAGAAAATGATAACCCCTTCGTTCTCGGAGTAGTTTGTCGGCGGCTTGGAACCAATGCTCGTTAGACCTGATGTTAATTATAGGTATTTGGAAATTCCTGTTATTATCTGGACATATCGGACGTATCGGGTCAATAGGACATCTATTACTATTACAAGATCTTCCTCTACCTACATAGGCTATGGTGTCTGACTGTCCTGCGGGCAGTCCTGACCCTTCCTCCTCGCTTTGTTCGAACTCGTCTACCGCTAATCTTTCCTCGTGTAGGCGTTCTATTTCTTTACGGATCTTTCGGCCCATGGCTATTATACAATTTTGTTTATCATGTCTACCCTCTGATATATTCTGGCTCCATCTGGTAAGAATTTGCATTGCTTCCGGGTCTACCCCCGGTCGGTCTTCATTTCTGATCACACAATTTATGAGGAAACGTAACAGTTCCCCCTGTATCTCCACTTTCTGGTATTCCATAGCTTTGTTAATACATTCTGGATCTCGCCCTGTTTGGACAAAATGATATATTTTATCTAGATGCGCAGTCATTCCTGGTAACTTCCCTAAATACACTGCGGCTCGTCTGATACGCAATGATGCCATGATCATTTCGTCCTCTTTGCCGGGCACAGGGTCATATCTACAATCTATAAGAAGTTCCTTAAGCGTACGGGCATTTATGAGTTTGGGGGTACGTGAATGTGCGGACTCTTGAAAAGTAAGTTTATTCTGGGTGGCGTAGAAAAAATATTGGTAGCACCTCCCGTAGCCCCATCTGGGGTGTCGGGTGTGAAAGGATTCGTTGAACGTGACACAGCAACTATAGGTGTGGACACAGCTATAGAAGCAGCTGTAGGAACAGATGTAGAAACAGATGTGCTTGCCGGAACTTGTGACTCGATCTGTTGCTGTAGGGATACGGATACTGGATCTTGGCGTTGAACCTCCCTGGTATGCGGTCTATGTGGGGCGGAATTAGCATATTCGGGAGCTGCGTCATCTAAATATGAGGAAAGAAAGACATCTTCTGCGGTTCTAGGATGCCCCTTAGGATGTACCTTTATTGGGAATAATGGGGGTGGCAAGTCTTTCGGTATTTCTGGAGTAGCTTTAGGTAATCCTTCGGCCAGAAGGGGATACATACCATTCATAAGGGCATTTCTTTGTCTGTCTACTTGTTCTGATTTCACTCGGATACCTTCTTCAATTAATAAATTTTCTCGAACTTTATTTGAACTCTCTTTATTCTTTTCTTCCTGTCGGAGTGCTTTTTCTGTACGTCTATGAGATTCTTTACGCCATAACTCAACGGCGTCTTTCTGTGACTGTCTGACTTTCCTTTTCCATAACTCTTCTTCTACTTTCATGATGCACTCTGCATCCCAGGTTCCCGCTGTGGGCCACCTCTGACTTTCTGGTAATTCCTTGGTGTAGTCTACCCATAAATCAAGAAATAATAGAGCGTCTAAGCCATGTTTATGATACATGAAGTACCCTGGAGTGTCCCTAGGAGGAATAGGAACGGCTTCTTCGAGTACCCCTTTTCTTGTAGTGATCTGTCTTAGTTTCGAAAAGAGCGGCATATTGAGAACTGATCTGATACTTGATCTTTGAACAAACTTAATACAGTAAACACGATAATGAACAGTCATTCACACCACGATATGCAGGACGTTTAACATATCAAACATTAAACATTAAACATTTTTTTAACCTTTAAAATAACCAACAATGATGATCGTCTGCATAACTAATCACCAAGCATAATTCTTTGACAATAACTAGATACTTCGGAATACTTGATATACTGCTAAACAGTACATATACACTGCTGAAACAGTGCAGACCGGATTTGTGTACCCAAACCCGTCTTGACCGGCACAACCTATGTGCACGTCAGAAATGCCTCCCCAGTAATGGTACTCACCGGGTAGCTTCGGAAACGGAAGGCCTCGGAAACTGAACTTGGACCGGACTGGACTGGACTCGACTCGTCGGAAACTGGACTCGACTTCGAACTGGTGGGCCTCTGTATACCTCGGATCTTGCTCTCTCAGCTAGGCTCTGGTCGGGATACTTCGCACTTCTCACCGCCTCGTCTGGGTGTTGATAGCAGCCTCAGTCGCCCCCGCTTGACCGGAGGGAGATACAGGAAATCCTGCTGGTACGCGTTATTGTCCGTCCAGCTGTGGCAGGAGACCGGGCCTGCAACTCACCGCCGGCGCGTGAGATGAGAAAGTGTCCCTATTCGGGCGCCATTCATGTGGTAAATAAAATTCATTACCGGGACTTAATTTGATACAGAAACATAATAAAATAGCTCAGTAAAATAAGAGGCAGAATCCGTGGTATTAGAGGTTCGGAATGGGCTTTATTCCAATGATCGATTATAATCGGTTGCTCCAAGTTCCATCACCACGGAGGTTCAGGAAGTGAAGTACATACTTTATTGACAAGAAATGATTTTTATAGAACATACATTACAATGAAACGAATGCAGTAGGCGTAACAATTGATAAGGAAAATGACGATTCATATGCGTAACCGAAAATGGGTGTAATAAGGAGTAAAAAGGAACATAATTGGTTACGATGTCATATATAGGTGGATCTATAAGATAATACTTGGCATAGATGCGCGCGCAGCAGCATGACGTGTGATTGACGTGCAACTAGGGGGTGAAGGGGACTTGACATTTAGCTCTACATGTGGAGACGAAAAGTCTGGGGGGTCAAGTCAACCTAATCCCAAATCATATCTAACATCCTATGTTTAAAGAACTATGTTATCCACAAAAGAGGGACTCTCGGACAGAATCTATTCTATACTGACTGTGCGTGCGTGTACAAGCGTCTAAGTGTCTACACTAAATGCGAGGGGGTAGGAATATTCCATGGTAACAGGGCTATGAATTACTTGCATTAAGACAGAGAAGCCGGGCCTTTTGCTCGGTAGCTGGAAGAATGTTTACTTAAACTACTAGACAGGAATGCATCGGCTAAGGAGTAAAACAGATAACTCGAAGGTGAAATACAGTTCTTGGCAGAGAATAGGCTGATGTCAGGCTTCGTGAGCCGCGCAGAGAATGAGACAAAGTTCATGGTCACGGATGCAGGCTCAGACTGGAGCTTTCAGAGGCAGAAGGCAAGAAGAGTTTGATGACAGAATCAGGGCCTACTTGCCTGGACTGAAAAATGGCATAAGTGAACTATATAAAACCGGTGGCCTTTCATACTTAGGAATGGAATATCCGGCCTATTCATGGCGGATCTGACAGAGGACATGTTGACGGTGGACGCACATGTGTTTGCGTCTTCATAACTGGAACTGGAGGGAACATACATGTACTTGTAACATGCACATAGAACCGTTGGGGTCCAAGATAGGGGACATAACTGACCAGAAAAATCCATATTTCCACAACACAGTCCAATGATTCAGTAGGTCCTGTTAGAGGGACATGCAACTATTGTAAACAGCCAGGTCATTATATACACGATTGCGCAGTTTTAAAACATAATATCTCTACGGGTATAACGAAGGAGAGACCACGTCCGCCTAGACAGGATCAGATCCAACAACAAGTACCTCAGAATATACAGCCTATGCCAGCTGTACAACAGACAGCACCACAACAACAACAACAACCACAACAACAGCCACAGCCTATTGCTGCAATACAAAACACGACACAACAGATGTACCAGTATGCACAAAATGACTACCCAGAGTATCAGCGCTACACATGAAATAGCCTAGAGAGGGAAGTTGGCTTACCCCTTATTGAGGTTCCAGTAGATCAAGAAGGTCCTTACGTACAGAGTCAAGTATTAGGGAAAGACAGAAAGTTTCTACTCGATACAGGGGCAAGCAGAACAACTATAAGTCACGACGAAGTCCCAGGGGCACCCCTCTCAGGCTCACAAAATATTTCCCTTGGTTTTTCAGGAAAGCCCACTATTAACGAAGTATCGCAACCGCTTGCATTCACAGTCGGTCCATTAACACGGACTACAGATCTATTGCTTACGAAATCATGTCCAGAAAACTTGTTAGGTATAAAAACATTGAAGGCTCTAGGAGCTGTAATATGCTGTTCTCCGGAAGGAGTACGATTATTTTTGCGTGACTTTAAAGGTCACTACGTGTCTAGAGACATGGATCACCGGTTACAGAATCTGCCTGCACATTTATGGGCGCAAGGCCCCACTGATGTAGGTTGTATGCACATTACACCATATCGAGTCACACTCAAAATAGGAGTGGTACTACCACGAATGCGACAATACAAGTTACCGCCAGATGCTGTAGTGGCTTTACTGCAAATCATTGACGAGCTCATTGCACAAGGAGTGGTTGTGGAAACCGACTCCAATGTATGTAATTCCCCGATAATTCCGATTCTTAAACGAACTGATCCAAAAGCACCCCCAGTATATAGATTAGTTATTGAGCTGCGAGAATTAAATAAATGCATTGTACCACAATACCCCGTGGTCCCAGATATCTCTTCATTGCTAACAGCCATAGATTCAGAAGCAACGTTCTTTACTGTAATTGATCTCAAGAACGCTTTCTTTAGCGTCCCAATCGATCCGGAAAGCCAATATTTGTTCGGATTCAGTTTAAATGGACGAAGTTTTAAATTCACACGCGCACCTCAAGGATTCACAGAAAGCCCCAGCATCTATAGCCAAGCACTGAAAAGAGAACTTGACAGTATCCACATGCCAGCTAACACTGCCCTGCTTCAATATGTCGACGATCTACTGATCACCGCCCGAAGCGAACCTGAATGTGAAAAAGCATCACTGACGGTTTTACATTTCTTAGCAGACAAGGGGCACAAAGTGTCCCCTTCAAAGCTACAATTCTGTGTCCAGCAAGTTGTGTACCTTGGGCACTTGCTGTCCAAGGGGGGAAGACAGCTTACACCCGACCGTATCCAGTTAATTGTTAACATGCCGCCACCCAAAACACAAAAGGAGGTACGGGCATTCATAGGCCTCACTTCGTACTGTAGGCAGTGGATCCCTCAATATGCATTTCTAGCGAAACCACTCATTCAGTTGACAACACAGGAGGCAGCGACATCGACTGTCCTCCCTTGGACTCAGGAACATATGCAAGCTTTTGAAAGCTTAAAGAAAGCTTTATGCCAAGCACCTGTTTTAGCAACACCATGTTACAGCAAACGTTTTACACTTTTTGTTACAGAACATGAAGGTACTGCTTTGTCAGTACTCACGCAGGAACAAGCAGGATCACACAAGCCATGTGCTTATTTTTCTAGTACATTAGATCCTGTAGCTCAGGCTCTTCCTGCGTGCCTGAAATCAGTCGCAGCAACAGCTTTAGCAATCAGACAAAGCGATGCCATAGTGTTAGGACATCAATTGACAGTACAAGTACCACACGCAGTAGAGGTTCTCTTGAACCGGACCCAAACACAACACTTGACTATAGCCAGACTGACGGGTTATGAATTAACATTGTTCCAGCCACACATAGAAATCCGACGTTGTAGTACATTAAATCCTGCCACACTTTTGCCATTAAGTGGAACAGACCCATTGGCACATGATTGTATTGAAGTTATTACTATTACGACCAAACCCAGACAAGACTTGACAGATATTCCATTATCAGATCCAGACCTGACATTGTATGTAGATGGTTCATGCATGAGAACAAATACAGGAGAGTTAGTGGCCGCTTATGCAGTCACAACAGATACTGAAATTATTGAAACGGATTGTATCAATACCTTGTCAGCTCAAGCAGCAGAGCTCATCGCTCTGACACAAGCCTGTATTCAAGCCAAAAATAAGAAAGTCAACATATATACAGATTCACGTTATGCATTCGGAGTCGTCCATGACTTCGGCGTGCTTTGGCGAGAGAGAGGTTATTTAACTTCTCACGGTGCCCACATCCAGCACGGTCCCCTTATTCAAGCTCTGTTAGATGCAATACATCTGCCGACTGCAATATCGATTATGAAGTGTAAAGCCCATACAAAAGTGACTGACGTTATTTCTCAAGGTAACGACCTAGCTGACAGAACAGCTAAACAGACTGCTCAGAATCAGATTCATCCAACTGACACGACAAAGACAATAGTTCCGACACCAACACACTGCATGACAGTTAAGGATCCCGCCCTTGATGTAATTGATATACAGACACATGCTACACCAGAAGAAATAAAGAGATGGACTGAATTAGGAGGGATCCAAACGGATCAAGGATGGATGACGAAGGGAAAATCTATATGGTTTCTCCCCGACTCAATGGTTCAAGTCATCATTAACACAATACATAGTCCAGCGCACCTAGGAGAGAAAGCTATGCTAGACAGTATTCAACACATTTGGTTCAATAAACACTTGCGAGCAGCAGCTAAACAGAAAGTACGTACCTGTATGATTTGTTGTCAGTTCAATCCAGGAAAAGGCGTACCTGTAGAACGGGGTGGATTTCAACCCCCCGATCACCCTTTTGAAGTCCTCCAGATGGATTATATCCAGATGGAACGTTGTCGAGGATTCAAATATGTCCTCGTAGTTGTATGCGCTCTTTCCCGGTGGACAGAGGCGTATCCCGTCTCAGATTACACTGCCCCGACTACTGCCAAACAGTTAGTTCGAGAATTCTTCCCACGGTATGGTTTGCCCCGTATCGTGTACTCAGATAATGGCCAGCCGTTCTCATCCGAGCTAATGAAACATGTTTCACTTCTGTTAGGCTACCAATGGAAATTCCACTGTGTCCGACATCCCGAGGCAGCAGGTCTCGTGGAGCGACATAATCAAACTTTGAAAATTAGACTGTCCAAAGTATGTAGAGAAAAAGGTGTCGACTGGATAGTAGCTCTACCAGTTGCGCTCTTTTACATGAGAATGGTAGCACACTCTCGAACAGGGCTATCCCCGTATGAGGTGATCTTCGGTAGACCACCAAATATGTGGGGGACGCCTATACCCCGTAAAATAACTGATGTTGATTGTAATATGCTGACAGATTACCTGGCTTCCTTGATGTCTGCACTACAATCTTGTCGTTCACAGGTAGCTGCAGCTTTTCCCGATAACACTGAGGTGAAGCCCCATGAAGTGGTTCCAGGTGACCTGGTATTGGTGAGGAATTTCGACAGAAGGAACCCGCTGGAGCCTTGCTGGCAGTCACCTAAACTCGTCTTATTGACCACAAGGACAGCTGTGAAGATTGAGGGACGTAAAGGGTGGTTGCACTCGAGCCATATCAAAAAGTTTCATGGACTATCATCCGACTTGAATTTTCAGCCCTACATTCCCTCACAGACTGACTCAAAACTCCCCCTGGTTGAAAAGACTGGAAAGGAGAACTATAAACTGAAACTAAGGTCTAGCAAGTCAGACAATTCGATTGTTTAAGTCCTCTCCAAGGTGAATCGGTTGAATTTGTCTCTGACATGTATCCTCTAGACCGAAATAGAGAGAGAAATAGACAGAAACATGCGTACTGTAAATCACTTCGTAGTCACTGCATAGTGACATTGTTAATTATGTTTTTTCTAAGTCTTCTGATTATTATTTCCAGTATATTATTACACATGTATTACCCTATCTCCAAGCGTGCTTTCCATGCTACTGCCGAACATTCTTTTAGCGAATTACCCCCGCATGAGTTGTCCTATAGATTTGCGCTGCGCAACAACACATTCATTAGTATGTTACATCATTCTCATCAGACCAGCAATGCTACAAATTGTTGGATATGTGGCCGACTCCCTCCCTATCAGAAATACAAGGGAGTTTTGCCCCTCTTTCCGTATTCATTCACACACAATGGCTCCTGTGGAGCATGGTTTAGTTTGATTAATTCCCTAGATTCAAATACAGTAGTTTATCAAGACAACTGGGTATGGGGAAACCTGAACCTATTTTTACTTAAAGTCTGCTACCCTAACAAGGAGGGACTTCCCAAAAGAACAGGAACTGATCTAGAAAACGAAGTATATGGATTAGGTAACTTTACACTTAATCTCATGATCCTGAATGTTGAATCCGAAGCTACACCAATCTTGCCCGCTATGTCAGTATTTCCAGTTAGAGGCGAATTATGTGTAAGAAAGAATGGTTCAATACACATGGGCCATAGTAGATGTACCACTGTAATAGAATTCAGTGATAAAGGCAAATCTACATTTAGAGCTTCTCGTCACTCCTACTTCATCTGTGGTCACACCGCATACATACACCTACCCCTAGATTGGGATGGTACCCGTTACATTGCATTCCTTCTGCCACCTGTTTTCCTAGCCCCGCCTGATTATCATAGGAACACCCATTTAGTACACAATAGACAACAGAGAGATCTCCCGATTGTCGACTACACCGAAACAGCATGGGAGCAATACACAGATTTCAATAAAGGTTTCTTTCCCTACATAGGTACAGTCACTAATAGTAAGTTAATACGTAGATTAACTAGAACCCTTGAAGCAGTAGTGAATGAAACTACTTCCGCCTTAGGCAACTTAACAGAGGAGCAGTCTGCGATGCGGATTGTTGTTCTTCAAAATCGTCTTGTCCTTGACGTCATTCTGGCCGATAGGGGCGGAGCTTGTAGGGTCATCGGATCAAGTTGCTGTGTTTTCATACCAGAAAACGCGCCGTCAGTATATAAAGCCATAACTCGACTTCATAAAATCGTAAGCCAGATACACCAGAATCCAGGCACCTGGACTTGGTCCGGTTGGTTCTGGAGCGTGTTGTCAGCCTGGGGATGGAGGATCCTATCCTTCCTAGGTATTGGTTTTCTCATACTATTCAGTTGCTGCTTGTGTCTACAATGTGGGCCAGCGATTTGTGGTCTGTGTGCCACATCGTGTATCCCGCCTTCAAATTTTCATTCAAGATCCCAGAAGAAGAAAGAAGAACAAATGATGCTATATGAACAGATTGATGGATTAATGAAGATGGATATTTCATGAGGGTCCGTAGGGGACAAGGAGGGAATGAGGAAATATGAATTTTTATGGTCAATTGTGTCCCCTATCTTAGACCCCAACGGCTCCATGTACATGCTACAAGTACATGTATGTTCCCTCCACTTCAAACTATGAAGACGCAAATACAATCGTGTCCAACGTTAATATGTACTCTTTCATATCTGCCATGAATGGGCCAGATATTCCGTTCCTAAGTATGATTGGCCACCGACTTTATATGGTACACTTTTTACGTTTTACAGTTCAGGCGAGTAGGCCCTGAATTCTGTCATCAAGCCTTTTCCTGCTTCTGCCTCTGAAATGCTCCAGCCTGGACCTGCATCCGTGTCCATGAACTTTGTCCTACTCCCTGCGCGGCTAACGGTGCCTGACGCGGCCTGTTGCCTGCCAAAAACTGTATTCAGCCTTCAAGTTATCTGCTCCGCTCCTCATCCAATGCATTCCTGTCTAATAGTTTAGGTAAACATCCTTCCAGCTACCGAGCAAAGGGCTCGGCCTCGCTGTCTTTATGCAAATAATTCATAGCCCCTGTTACCACGCATCTCATGTAGACACATAGACGCCTGTACACGCACTAACAGTCAGTATAGAATAGGATCTGTCCGAGAAGACCTTTCCTTCCTGATAATATAGTTCCTTAAACACAAGATACTAGATACGATTTAGGACTAGGTTGTCCTGACACCCCAGACTTCTGTCTCCACATGTAGAGCTAAATGTCAATTCCCCTTCACCCTCTAGTTACACGTCAATCACACGTCATGCGGCTGCGCGCGCATCTTTGCCAAATATTTCTGCTGACACTGCAGGATTCTCTTATGGATCCACCCACTTGTGACATCACTTTAAATGACGTTTCTAGTATACGCCTGTATTTACGCCTATTTTCATTACGTATGTGTATTCGTATCTGTATTATCAGCTGTTACGCCTCCTGCATCTGTCTTAATGCAATGCTTCTCATATATATATTGTTACTTGTCAATAATGTATTGCTGATCCCTTCCTGAACCTTCGTGGTGATGGAATATGACTGCCTGGTTCGAACCATAATTCCTTTGTAAGGAATAAAGTCCTTTTCAGAACCTCTAATACCACGGATTCTGCCTCTTATTTTGACTGAGTTATTCTTACTAGACTTTACCGCATAAAAAAATAGTACAGGTAATTTAAATATTTACCACAAAACAAGCCAGGCATGTTGACGGCACAGAGCACACACAAGAAGGAAGGCAACAAGGGACTTAATAAGCACTGGAAAAGTGAACAAATCCAAATAAACCCTTGAAAAGGGAGAGCTCAATGCTCCAGGGTCCTGCTAGCAGGAGCCGGAAAAAAGAACTGAAAGTAAAAGGGACCTGCTGTGCATTCTGGGATACTGGAAAAGTTCTGGAAAGTTTTCTTAAAGGCACAGTATCCTGTTCTGAGCCACATAATGGCAGCCTATGG
Source organism: Triturus cristatus (assembly GCF_964204655.1). NCBI lineage: Eukaryota > Metazoa > Chordata > Amphibia > Caudata > Salamandridae > Triturus > Triturus cristatus. The sequence goes on from NC_140580.1 coordinate 996,395,640, forward strand.
GGCTTGTCTGTCCATTCCCCCCTCTCTATCATTTCAGAGGCTTTTGCTGGTAGAGGCAGGTTTTTCTCTGTGGAAAAAGCTGGGCAGGCAGTACTGTTGGTGGATGTTGGTGGAATTTTCTAGTTGAAGTACTGGACAGTGTAGCCTGTGGATATAGGCTGCATTATCTGTCTTTGAATCCTCTCTTAAGTGTAGATGCAGGTCTGCATGGCTTGACAATTTAAGAGATTATTTTTATTGCTCCGGGGTCCACGCACATGGGCGGGACTATTCACTAGATTATGACTATACACAGAGATCCCCTACTACAGAAGCTAACTTGCCTCTAGAGTTTCCTAGGGCTCAGCACACTGGTTAACGACCCAAAGAGTGTGTTCCCCCTATGAAGGTAAACACAAGATCAGCTGGGCTTAACTCCTCTACTCCCTGTTTCGACTCACAGCATAAAAGTGAGGGCTGCAGCAGTCTGGCGTGACGTCTCGTGATAGCCTGGTGTCAAAGCTCTTGAATTCAGTGGGGACAGTGGGGAATACATGGAGTTTATATAGGGTTGATCACCGACAATTTTATTTGCCTACATTGGGGAACAATCCAATAATCAGAGATATAACCAGTCTAAACCAGCATGATGAAAATACATCAATTCGGACTTCATGTTTAATTGCCATCACATATACAACTGCCTTGGCTGTAGCCTGTAGTACCTTATACCATACACTTCACGAGTAAACAAGTTCACATTAACGTTCAACCACAGATATATGGGAAACCCTTTTTGCACAAGGTGTTCAATCTGCATACAAGTGTTCAGAGAGATCCAAGTCCCTCAAGATTCTCAACATCTCTTCCAAAATTATTAGCCGGCTACGGACAACCTTTATCTGTCTCAAACGTCTCACAGTCACCAAACTTACATTGAGAAATTAAGTTGCGAAGAGTATAAAAATTGGTATTACAAACCATGTTCATTCTATTTAGAGTTTACTCTGTACCACACTGTTTGCAGACAGTGAAACTCTTGTGAAAAATACACCAAAGAGTATTGAAAAGCATCTACTAAGAACAGTATACACGTTATGCAAAACTTTTCCAAAGAGAACCTATTGGCTTAAAATAGCCAAGGTGTGAAGGTGCTAAAGGTCATACTACCTGCAGTCTTCATATTTTGCTAAACACTTCACGGATATGCCATTCCTAAAACTAAACAAGTACATAGGTTAGCACCTGGTGCACACAGTCTTCTATGTTATATAGAAATGTTCATGCTGAGACGATTTGGTCTAATAACTCAAGGCTGCTAACAATACTTAGTATCTACTACGCAGAATCTTTGGCTCCACAGAAAAAGTTTCCAACAAGGCAAAAAACTTGTGTGGAACATACTGGACAGAACTCATCAACTGTCATCTGTACACACACTTACTCTTCAAAATAAAGATGTATCTTGTGTTCAATGCCTGTACACATCTATGATACATTAGAAGCACATCCTTTTTGTAAACACTTACACCCAGTACCTGTACAAATGTAGGTAGAAAAGTAATATGGTGGCTACCCATCTCTATGCAAACTATAAAATATACTACCATACTCATTGGATGATATCAGTGATGTCATAAATGAGGTCATAGGCTATGTCATGAGTGATGTAATATGTGAGGGCATACGTAGTGTATAGCGGGGCAGACGTTATAATTGGTTAGGCTAACTGTAACTGGTGAATTTCTGTGTTTTCATTTAGTTCAAAGCATTAATGTCACTAACATTCAGCAAACTAGAACGATACTTTAACCTTTGCTCTTTTCAGTGAATATACTATATTAATAGATTTGTGTAATGCATGCTTGTTGTTTTTAACTCATTTTAGAGGACATTATTTATATAAGAAGGGATTAGTGGCTAACAGCATACAATTTCTAGCCTTTCCATTGGTGATTAAAGCCCCAGATGGAATATCACTGTATTTTATAGTGATGGGCAATGAAGATGTTAAATCAACAATTGGCTCATCCTACCTTTTTCTTACTTTAACCAATCCCATATTAGTGAATTTGATGAGGGACACTGTAGTTCGGTACAGTATTTTCTCGATGGGAGAAATTCTTACATTTTTATTGCCATCAGAATCTCTTTCTGCCATAGTCTGGAGCATAGAGACAGAATTCTGGGTGCCAAAAGGCAAAATTGTCTCAGTTTAAGCAGCTGTAATCAGCATACCCTAAATTAACTAGCTTGAAGCAATGCTTTTAATTCTTTAACTCTAAGCACATTTGTTAACATTGTTAGAACATGGTCATTCCCTTAAACTGTTTTTCCAGTCTGAGCAAGACTGAATTAGTACTCTTTGAATAGAACATTTCAGCAACCATGCTGATCTCCTCTGTACAATATCCATCTTTGACCTCATGCATCAAAGGTGTAATGGATAAGTTCAGTCCATCATTGAGCCCAAGAAAACGTACACCAAGTCAGGCAGAAAACATCCTCAAAATATTTAGCACATGGGCATCGTTCCGAGTGTCTTCTATTTACCATTTCCCATGGGATTTTGAATTGCCACAAGACATCTCCAATAAGGTTAGGAAGATCTTCTTTGCCTGAAGCATTCAAGGGTATTCATACAACATTAGGAAGAGTGTATTTCAAGACCTAAGTAGAACCACGCTGTTGTGGGAGCAACGTCCCAACTGCCCGACAAAGTTATGTACATTCCTGAGAACTATTTTTCCTCTGTTGGGCTATATGCATCACCTATTCTCACAATCACATCTACAGGAATTCTTGAGGCAATGGTGTATCCCGATTTCCTGGAATATGGCTGCATGGCAACACAGGAGTTGTTGGGTTGGTTATCAGTTGGAATAATAATCTCTTTTGATGAGAAACCAGAAATAGCTGATTAATTCTCTATTTGTGAAGTCCTTGAATGTTTGAGTAGTTAGTGACGACTGGAGATTTTATAGTGTGAGCCTGTTGTTGCGCCATACTAGACTGGGTTTGCAAATAAGTATTGGAATTACTTGCGCCTGTAAAGGAGGAAGCCTTCATTTTATTATAAACTTGCATTTAGCATCTAGCTAGTAAAATGCAAGATCGTAATTTAAGGATAGTCATAGTACCTGGTACCTTTGTCACCAGACAAGACTACCAATTTTATCTCCTCACTCTACTAGTACAAAACTATAAGTGAGGTATCAAAAAAAAAAAAAAAAGTACGGTATAGAGAAAGCAGAAATATATTTTGCAGTGCGAGAAACAAAATCAACAATCAAACAGCTCAACTCACCACCCGAGAGTCGCAAGCTACACAGCCACTCTCTTCTCATGTGTTCTGCCAATCTTACCTTCCAATAACTGCACGTTAGGCAAATGTAATACTCAAGTTGAAAAAACGTTTCTGTTAAACTTAAAACAAGCACTCTTAAAGCTAAACCTATGGGTCAATTAAAGCCTAGGTACAACACTAAGATGATTCCAACTGATCCCGCTCAGCCAAATTATCAATTGCTTCCACTCCCCGGCTCCCCAGGGAGAGGGGCCAGGAATGGGAGCCTTGTAAGGGAAGGAACGAGTAGGTTGGACGCAACTGTAGTATGGAGAGCCACCACCAGGGACTTGGTTCCAGGGTTACTGTAGCCGAGGCCACCTCTCTGCCATGTGTTCAAACACAGCCTCTAAAACAGACTAGAGGCAATGGAGAGCAGTCAAACACAGCTCCTGGGGGCACTCAGACACCGAAGGCACAGGTTGAAGCCACAAGCATAACGTCTGCATCTGCCTACTCTTGCAGTCGTGCCAGAACTACAGAACACGTCGGTTAGAGTGCTGGAGAAGGAGCTCTCAAGGGCTCTGTGTCCTCTTTAGAAAGATTGATCCTTTTTTTAAAACTTTATTTATTATTTTATCACGTTTTAACAGCATAATCATAGGTGTTCACTGTCGCTGCCATCACAGTTGAAAGATGCAAGAGAGGTGCGCAATACATCAAAGTAAGTAACGACATGCCATGTAAACAGGAAATGAAGAAACCCAGCTAGGTCCGAAAACTGCAGTCCCATAGGTCCGGCCAGTACCTCGAGGTGAGTGCTACCGCCCTCCCGTCGGCTGCCCCTCCCAAAAACCACAGTTGAAAGTGCAGTAACATAGGAAACAGGTCATATTCATTATAGCGCCCATTGTAGCATCGGTGAAACATACATTTGAAAACAACAGCCTGGTTACCCCACCCCTGTGGGAACTATGCCTTGTTCCAGTTGTGAATCAAAGGCTCGTCGCACAGATTCTATATAAGTTCTGAATGGTCCCCAAATGTCTATGAGACAGGAGGATTGAAGTAATGTACTGGAGTAAATCTCACGGTTAGCGTTGCACAATGCCAGGCTACCCATCCAACTCTGCAATGTGGGAACTGTCTTGCGGCCCCAGTGAATAGCGATTTCCCTTTCGACCAGCAGCAGACTTAGGGATACAAATTTCCGCACGTTTTTGGGGAAGTTTACCACGTAGCCCAAAAGTGCCACTTCAGGTGTGGGAACTAAGGACAAATTGGTAATTTCACCTAGTGTTCTGTGCACCTTCTCCCAGTACGACTGTAGTTGTGGACAAGACCATGTAAGGTGTGCGAAATTGGCGTGCGGGGCAGCGCATTTACGGCAGGTGTGGGGTCTGGACTGATCAAGTCTGTGGGCTCTAGCAGGGGTGATGTATATTCTGCGCAGAAACTTGAAATGGAGTAGCTTGTGTCTGCTGTTTAGCGAGACTTCTTTCGTAACAGCGCAGCATTAAGACCATTGGTTGTCTGTAATAGGGCAGCCCAAGTCGCCTTCCCAGTCCCTGCAGACCCTGTCATCGTTGACCGGTATGATCCCAGAGCACGCCTTATATAGTTTAGATATGAGGTGAACCCCCTTTTCGCTCTCAATGACCAGAGAGAGAGGAGTGAATGAGTCTGGTTCAATGGGAAAACCAGGCACCCGGCGCGTAGAGCCGAACGAATCAGACCCGGCACAAAGCCATCCATGAATGTGGCGTTAGGAAAGGGGACGTCGTCCTTCACCGAAAAGACTTGCCCGTCGGGGTAGAGGTCTCCCATTTTCATATCATCATATCTGGTCAGGGTACGCTGCACTAGCCTTTCACCTGTAATTGGCAGCCAACGGGCGTTGGGGAGAGGCAGAACCAAAGAATACAGCGTGGCAGTGCCGGTGAGCAGTCTTAGCTTCTCCCAGGCCCAGCTGGTAGTGGAAACTGTATGTCATTAGGGTCTCTGGGTACGCCCTTGGGTAATACAGTGGATAAACGCTTAGGAAGAACGAAATCGGCCTCCGGATGAAGGAACGGGATCCTGGCGTCAGGGTGAAACCATGCAAAGGCGTAGCTGCATTGGGCTACAAGATAATACAAGTGCAGATCCGGCACACCGTACCCTTCCCTCTCATATGGAAGGGTAAGCACCTTCCAACATACACAAGCCTGTTTACGCCCCCATATCAATCTGATAAGGTGCGATATTAACGTCAAAAAAAGCTGTTTGGAAGGGGTATAAGAATATTATTAAAAGGTATAAAAATTTGGGGAGGACAACCATCCTGATAACAGCAACTCTGCCAGCAATGGACAGCGGTAACCTCAGTCATCTCTCCACTTGTGTCTCGAGGGCGCTACTTGGCATAATGAAGGCGTACGATCTGAGCGGCGTCCAGATGGATATGAATACCTAAATATTTAACGGAATCAGTGCACCATTGAAGATGGAATTCACACTCCCATGAAGTCGTGCTGAAGGTCAAGGGAAAAATAACCGATTTGCGCCAGTTAATGCCTAAACCAGAATGTTGACCAAATCTGAACATCTCTTATGAGAGGCTCTAAATTGACTTGTGGATTCCTAACATAGAGGACAGTGTTGTCTGCATAAAGCAAGACTGGTGGGGGCCGGTGTTGAATTGTAGGCCTCTCTGCAGATGTTTTTCTTGGAAGTGGCGGATTAAGGGGTCCATGGCAAGTTTAAACAATAAGGGCGATAGAGGGCAGCTCTGACATCTACCACGGGATAGTGAGAAGGGTCGGCAGAGCGTGCCATTCAGCCGGAGTCTCGCCGTGGGGCGGCAATACAGTATTGCAGTGGTAGCTATGAAACCCATAGGCATTCCCATGCGGCGCATAACGGACAAGAAAAAGGGTCCCTCTAGAGAGTCGAATGTCTTCTCCGTGTCCAGCAGGATTGAGGCTGCTGGAACCTCAGGATTAATTCTGTGGAGAACCGAGAAGAGCGTCCAGAGATTAAGTGAGGTAGATTGATGGGGAACAAAGACGCATTGAGCCTGCAAGATAATAAATTCCATCAATTGGGACAAGCGCATGGCAAGAACTTTGGCCAGAATTTTATAATCCAGATTTGTAGGGACAATGGTCTGTACGATCTACATAATAGCGGGTGTTTGCCGGGTTTGGGTAGAAAAATGACAGCTTCGCGAAGGGTAGGGGGTAGAATTTGTTTCTCGAGGACTTCCGCGTATACCTCAATGAGCTGCGGTGCCAACAGATCCTTGTATGCCTTGTAGAATTCTCCCATAAATCCGTCCAACCCAGGGGCATAGGAGCATCAAAGGGCATCGATGGCCCTAAGGACATCATTCTCGGAGATTGGTTCTGCTAAAAAATCCTGCATACTCTTCTCAAGATAGACCAACGCAATTTCCGATAAATAGGCTTCCTGGGCAATGGGATCGCGCCCTACTTTGGAAGTGTAGAGAGCTTTAACGTAAGAAATTCGGTACGAATTTCCAAGGTGCTGGAGAGTACCTGGTTTGTGGAAAAACGCAGTTCAGTGACATAGGCTTTGCTGTATGGGGGCCGAAGCATTTGCGCTACTACCTGACCTGGCCGCTCGCCCTAACCCTATCGCCGAGCAGTTTGATATTAGCCTAGAAAGAGTATCTCCTGATCTGCAGAATCCCTGTATTCAGTGAGGAGGGCCAACCGTTGCACCGCCGCCTCCGGATCAAGAGTGCGCCTCGTGGCGCTATCTAGGTCTGTCAAGTTCTAGGCCAGAAAGTGTGTTGCGGAGATCCTTGAGTACTCCAACATGTTTGGCAATGCAGACAACCCTGATGTAATCTTTGAAACCCTGCCACAGGACCGCCCAGGTGTCCACTGAGCCAGTGTTGATGGTGAAGTACTCTTCAATAGCCTTGCGCACTTCATTGTGAAAAAGCTAATCATTGAGGGCGCGACTTGGAAAACGCCATTGCCGTTCAAACCCATCTTGTCAGGGGACATTGAGGAGAAGCTTAACTAGGGAGTGGTCAGAGTATGTTCTTGGGAGTGTCGTGATTGAGTGATATCAGCTGGAGATGCCAGGGGAGACAAACCAATAATCTATCCTAGTCCAGGTGTTTGTTGGCCAGCATAATGTGTGTATTCAGTAAAGATTCATCCTTTGATACAAGATAAACTGGCTTCAGGCATAAAAAAAAATCTTCTCTTGATACTACTGTTTAAAAATGAATTCGTCTTTTCATCCTGACCAGGGATTATATCACCTTGTCAGTTCATGGTACAAAGCTCTCCGCTCACTGTACTTGGAATAATCGATGCAAATAAATCAAGTGTCAGCAATAAATCAGAGAAATAAACCAGAATTAAACGAATTAAAATGCGGAGCACAAGATTGTACGGTTTAAAATGTGTAGCACAAGGTCGTGCGGTTTTAGTAAGTGGACTGAAGTCAACCCAGACTACTGCAACTTGTCAGGAAAACACACTGGCTGAATTAGGGCAGATGCTAATATCAAAAACTGCATGGTGACCAGTAGTGCTGGAACAAATAAGGGCAGTGATAGCAGTGCTTACCACCTTCTGATCAGAAGCAGATCTTATCCAAGAGATCACATCCGGCAATGTGGCCTTATGGAAGGAAGGATTTCGAATCTTACAGCTACTTGAGAACAGAATTTTTAGGTCTTGCCTAGGCAGCGCAAGCGCGTTCTCGAAGAGAAGAGTAGCATCTAGGATATGGGCTTCAAAAAACTTTTTCATTGGTTCCTCTTCCTGCCCTTTAGAAATGCTGGCTTATCACTTGTAAGTACACTCCATAGTCCCTCCTTTTGTTCCGCCCTGGAGACTGACCCTGGTACATGAATCCTTTCACTGTGGGCCATATATTTTCCATCAGTGCACTACTTTCTCTTAATAGCTGTATTCCCTGCTGCTACCAGTTCATGTAATCACCCTCCCTTCCCAGAACACCACCACCCGCCCATGCAGCTTGTTTGAATCCTAAAAAGCTGCTCTTCACTCCCTCTCGTGAGCTGCATCTGTCTCCTCCTCCCTAAGCCTTACCCTGTTAATGCCATGACAAGGAAGCTTCAAATTTGTTTTAATAAAATACTGCCTTTTTTGTACTGTGTGCCTTTTGGTGACATTTATAATCGGATTCTTTTAAGTTAGTATCCTTGGAGGGGGCACAGTTTTTTTTGCCAGACGGACTTTGTGAATGTAGGTCTGAATCCAACAACAACATAATTGACATTGCCTCTTTAATGGGTCCCTCGAAACTACCCTCACTGCTTTCTCAGTCGTGATTTTCAGCCGCTTTCAGGGAGGGAGTGGGCTCGGAGATTTCTGCCAGGAAGCGCAGGGCCATACCTCATGCCGTTTGTGTCACTGTGCCTGCACTTAGGTAAAAGACATTCTCATATTATTTCTGTATGTGTGTGTGTTTTTATTAAACGTAGAGGGGTAACATTAGCATATTAGGAATAATAGTAGTTTGAGTAGGAAACAGCAAAGGTTTAACAGCAAGAGTAGCTCACACGTCATTAAGCAGTTTCAGGGTGGTGTACAAAGCGTCTGCATATTTTAGCACAAGAAGCACTGCGTGGAACAAATTTCGAGTGCTGTGAACGAGTTTTTGTAAAACATGAGTACACGAAATACAACAGTGGGGCATTATCTTGAAGCGTGGAGTGCAGAGATAATAGTTTCTGCACCACAGACATGGATCAAGTCACAATTGTCACTCAAGAAATACTCACATGTGCGATATTGTTTGCCACACCCCTTTTAATGCCCTTGCGCTACTGGTAACGTCATCCAGGAGCGCGTGTCGCTGCCATAAAGTATGCCTCCAACCGGAAGTAGTATGTGAGCCTTACTTAAAGTTATCACTGAATTGACTCTTCTTACCACTATTAAGCTCTTAATGCCCTTAGATGGATTTTTTTTTAAACTGGTTTTATCCTCTTTCTCTTCGTATTCCTAGCATAGTCCCATTTCACTTTTCAATAACCCAACTTCTACATCCTCGTTCACTTACTAATCATCAGCAGGGACGGCTCCTCCACTATGGCTGAGGAGCATTGCCCAACTGCTTTCCAACAGTGCAAGAAGCCAAAAATTAAATTACCTTTTTTTTCCTGCAGTTCATGTAATCACTCTCCCTTCCCAGAACACCACCACCAGCCCATGCAGCTTGTTTGAATCCTCAACAGCTGCTCTTCACTTCCTCTTGAGAGCTGCATCTGCCTCCTCCTCCCTAAGCCTTACCCTGTTAATGTATGCCTCCAACCGTAAGTAGTATGTGAGCCTTAAAGTTATCACTGAATTGACTCTTCTTACTTTTCAATAACCCAACTTCTACATCCTCGTTTACTTACTAATCATCAGCAGGGACGGCTCCTCCACTATGGCTGAGGAGTGTCACCCCACTGCTTTCTAGCAGTGCAAGAAGCCAAAAATTAAATGGCAATAACTTTTAGTTATTACAATTTTATGTTTCTGCTGCTTTACTGGCAGGCGGGCGGGTTGGAGGGTCTGCTCTCCGAGCAGGGGAGGAGTGGTTTTGCCACTCCTGAGTGCGCAAAGGCTGTTTGATCAGCCCTCTCGGGCTGCCCAAACCAATCATGCGCACTTTGCCCTTCTCCATGCAGGCTGCGCTGTAGCCTGCATGGAGAACATGCACACCCCTCTAGCCCCCGGCGGAGCGCTGTGTCACGGCACCCCAGACCAATCACAACGCTGCATGCAGCATAATGATTGGCTTAGGGGAGGGAGCCTGGCTGCCTGCTTCCTGTTCCTGTTCCTGTCATAGGTAGGACAGCAGGACCAGTGAAGAGGCATGACCCAGCGGAAAGGTAATTTAACAAAAAACAATTTCATCATGGCCCCCTCCTTGCACGACCCCCAGTGCCCGCCACCCCCTACCCACGAGCCATGCCAGCCGCTACTGATCATTAGACCTGGAAATAGTAGGTGAGCCTTATATAACAAAATTGCCATTGACTATACACACATTAGTGCTGTACAATTACTGTCCATTGTTGGTTTAATAATTTAATCTGTTATTCTTCAACTCTTCCTTCCCCTAGCAGAGTCCTATTACTCCTTTATATAGACCAATTTGTACACCCTCATTCACTTACTACTCTCTAGCATTGGTTTGAACTTTATAATAGTTTAGCATTCGGGCAATCTGCATAGTAACAAATCCAAAGTGTATTGAATGCAAATCAATTGAATGATAACTGGTTAAAAAAAAAACAATGTTTTTCATTCTATCCCATTCAGTGTGGATTGTGTTTCACTAAGCACACATTATGGCGCTAAGTGAATGAGATGTATTTATCAGCTAAACCAGCAGTGGTGAGTCATTTGCTACTGCTAAGGCTGCAGAATTAGGCAGAGCGTTTTCTTTTTATTTTTTTATTTTTATTAGAACATCAGAACAAATAACATATTATACAAGTTTACATAACACAGAAAAGACATACCTGATGTACAGGTTTCTAGTTTTATCCCCCGCACACTCCCCCAGGTGGATCCCCACAGCAAAAGATAATACCAAAAGAGAAAAAAAAAGACGATTGAAAAACAAAGGGGTTATTCACATCAAAATGACCAATTAATCCTTATTTAACCATTAACCACAGCCGAAGTACTGCCATTGCGACATAAACCAGTTTCCGATCGGGTTCCTCCATTTCCTGATTGCTAATCCCTAGTACTATGACCTGGGGGGTCAATGCAACAAAATATTCCAATATAGATTCAAGACGTTGTTCGATTTTAACCAGTAGTTGAGAAAGGCTAGGGCAGGTGGCGAACATATGTGTGCTGTCTGCCTCCAGCAACCCACACAGAGCGCAGTGTATGCCCGAGATCCCTCCCCATCTATGGATACGAGCCGGACTTATATATAGGTTACACCATGTCTTATAACATTGTACTTGAAGGCTTGCTGATATACATGTCGTTTGGCTAAACAAGAGGGAGTCTTCACACTCTCCCTGCCCTGCTTGCAACATTGTTTGCCATCTGCCAAAATGCTTTAATAAATCATCGCACATCCTTTCGTTTATAAGTTTATATGAAGTAGACGTTGTAGATTGGCCCCCTAGGATCAAATCTAACAAAGGAATTCTATTCCAAGAGGTAAGTTTTTTAGTAAGGAAATCCCTTATCTGCAGATATTTAAAAAAATGCTTATTCTCGATCCCAAATTTCTCTTTAATTATCTCAAATCTAAGTATTTCAGTATTGAATACAAGATCGCCTATAACCAGAATTCCTTTCTCATTCAAGTGTTTAAAATATGTGTCTTGACATATCTCCGGAAGTAATTTGTTATCGAGAGGGGAGTATATATGTATCCGCCCAATCAAGAACTTTTCCTGACGGCAGTCCAGATCCTGAAAGCACCAAGCAAAACCAGGCAGAACGTTTTCTGAGTAAAATGAAGTGTTACTGTTAACAAAAGGACTATGGCATAGCAAACATCTGATACTAAATAATGGAGTCTGCCGCCGAACCTGCTGGATTGACATTTATTGGCCTATCCACAATAGTACAGCATGTGTGGAACAGTAATCATCAATTTCGTCACAAGAATCTTTCCAAAGTTATGTGTTACTTCTGGATCCTGCCTTGGAAATTCCCCATCTACATCCTGTGTTGGATATGTTTCTTCTTAGGCTACATCCCATCTGCATCCTATCTAGGAGATATCTCCTATCGGATAATTCCTGTCTGGCATACATACCATCTGCAGCCTGTCTAGGGGTGTTCATGATGCCTGCTTCCTGTCTAGGTGTACATTCTACCATCTTCCTGTTTTATAATCCATGCTTTCCTCATAGGAGGTAATCCCCTCTGCTTCCTGTCTTGCCTATTTTAGGCAAGGCCACTGGAATTATTTGAGTTTTGCAGCTGCATAATTTTCTGCATTTTTATGAATTTGCCACATGACCCTATCATGTGCTTCATAATCTGAACATTTTAACAAAATTACGTTTTTACCTCAAACAGATCAAAAGTTACTGAAAACTCAGCAACGCATCTTGCTGCACAGTGAAAGGCCTTAAACACAGGATGACTGGTCACCTTTCTATTGCTTATTGCTGTATTTGAGCTGTTTTGCTCGGACAGTGTTAAAATTTGTAACAAGAATTTGCAATGTAATAGGTCTTGCCTTAGTGAAAGTTGAGCTATTGGCCCTGCAAATGTTAATGTTTGTTAGGTTTTTTTTGTGTGAAAAAAAATCTCAGCTGTAGCATAAGTAATAAAGTAAAATCCACAAAGCAAGAAAAGGGTGCAGTACCACAGGCTGTTACTATATGTTCCTATGGACTTGTAAAGGGACCTCTATTAGCCACATAAGGCACTGCACCGTTACTTATGCTACTGGTGGGATATTTGTTACAAAAACAACAAAATTGAACATTATTATTTGCAACGCCAACATCTCAAACTTCCAGTAATGCGAGACCTACTTCATTGCAAATGCTTGTTTCAAGAAAGTAGCTCAATGAGCAGTTACTCAGAATAAGGATTCTTTGTTATTTCACTTTGGCACAACCTTGTGTTTTTTCAAACCATGGCCTATTTATTCCGTTCTGCACAAAGCAGGTAGCTGCTTTCCCTGTATTACCTCGACTTATGGACCACAATCATTAGCCTGCATTAAGAGTATTTTAAGTCTGGTGATTCTCTCTCCCTTTAGATGAAATACACGGAGTGGTCCCACTCCCAACCACTTTTTGTAGGAGGAACTATAAATGTTCTATTGCTTTTCACCTTCCCTTGAGTTGTGACAGCATCCAGTGTTCTCTCCCTCAGTATGTCACGTCCTCTTTGTATTCATACAAGAGTTCAGGTCTCTTTGTTTTCTGTGAGGCATCCCGCAAATGCTGAAATCGAGGGTTAGTGTGAACAACCTGCACTATTGTGCCAGACAGACCAGAAAATGTATCAGACTGGTAGTGTAAAGTAAATGTAGCTTTGTGAAAACATGGCTTGTAGTGGCAAAGAGGCAGTCTTTGCCACCCAAAATGGCTTAAGCTTGAATAGATTGAGAGATGCATGATTTTCGAAAAAAGTTGCATACAGGGCAAAGATTCATGAAAGGATTGACATGAAAGAAACATCAAGTAGACGTGCTACCTAAATAAATAAGAAAACCCATGCCTGATGCAGGGTTAAGATCAGCGATGGCAAGCTGAAACTGCAATGTTGGAGTGGACTATATTACCAAAAATTATCTTTTAGTACTAAGTTTAACCGCAACATCTAGTTTCAAATAAACAAATATGAGAACACAAGACTTGTATGTTAATCCTACTTTAGCACACTATAAAAAAAAGGATGAGTGAATGCTGTGAATATGGTATTGTACATATAGAAAAGATAACTTTGTGCAGAGCTAACTGGTTTCCTACTTGTGAAATCGAATTTGTACGATGTAAACATTTGACTGAGTCATGTACATATTCAATAAAAGGTATTTGTTATAAAATGAAGATAAACTCACTCTTAGTACTTTGTGCCTCCGTTTTTAGGTCTCGCTGAGCCCAGCGCATGCGCTGGCTCGGAGAGACATTTTGTAAGTGAGTTTTTAAAGTGCTGCCGGCTGGCCTAGCGCTTGCATGCACGTGAGCTTGCACGCGCGCAGCTGCCATGCGCTAGGCCAGCCAGCAGCACTCATGAACGCCTTTCTGCGTCATCGCGATCACTTTCGCATTCACAGCGATCGTGATGACTTTCGTTGCCAATGCTTGTGATTCGATGGCTGGTGGTGCATATAAATCGATAAACTTGTTATGTTTGCAGTTATGTACATTTTTATACGCTACCAAGCACTTCTATACCGGCAAACCGCACTTCAGAGGGCCCATGCTGCCGCCCGCTTTCATATTTAAAACGCAGGCAACACGCTTTATTTTCTTGTTTCTCTTTGCCTTTACCTAACCTTGGGCTTCTTTTGGTAGGATGTGCACATTTTTGGGCTTCTTTCCAAGGCTAATCCTGCTTGTTTTTGATTCGATGGCTGGTGGTGCATATAAATTGGTAAACTTGTTATGTTTGCAGTTATGTAGAATTATATATGCTACCAAGCACTTCTACACCGGCAAACCGCACTTCAGAGGGGCCATACTGCCACCCGCTTTCATATTTAAAACACGGGCAACACGCTTTATTTTTTATCATGGCACCCGCGTTCCTGTATTTGCTTTTTAAATGCCTGCACATAACTATTTTAATGCACGGGCGCCGTGCTTTGTTGGAGCACAGCACCCGCTTTTTTATATTGATAAAAGTGTGGGTTACACATTAAGCAATTGCTCTTAAGTTTCGTTTTGCTTGTCAGCAGGTTGGGGAGTGGGTGAGTACCATGCACACAGAGGGTTAATACTCGCAGCTGTGGGTAGTCGGGGGCTCTCAGCCCACCTTAATCATACAATTAAACTTCCTTCCATCGCCGCGCAGCTAGCTCTCTTCAGGGACACGAGTCCAAGGTTTAAAGCCGGCATTTCTTTCCCATAGATCACAATCGCACTAGCTGTGATTTATTGGGATTCTACAAATATATTTAATTCCTATGAAAATATATGAGTGATACAAAAGGGCTGTGGTAATATAATGGTGCCGCTGATGTGATTCCTGAATGATTGGTGTGTGTGTTTGCCTATCTGCCGTTTGGTATTCCAGTCATAAATTTCCACTAATCTTTCACTGCATGCAGCAAATTCGAGCAAGGAAGTTGCATTTCTTCGTTTTATATAAAACTAAAAGAATGTCAGATAAAACTCATTTGTTAAAAATAGATGAGGTGCCACGCACTGTCTTGATATTTGTAGACATGCTTTCGGGTTCAACTTGGTGCCTTTTTAAGGTCTCGGCTAGCGAAGGCTGCGCTTGCGCAGTCTCGCTTGCGAGATTTAATGTCTTTCAGTAGTGGGCTTGAACCCGCCCCTCTTCTCCATTGGCTGGCTTCCTAACCGGAGGCCAGCCATTGGAAGAGAGGGGCGTCTGTCCATTTAAGCCCCGTCTTTTTCGGATTCGGGGGCGTGTTTTTTACTTTCTTTCTCTCCTCTGGAATGTAAACATTCCAGCCAATGGCAAGAGGAGAGAAAGAAAAACATGCCCCCGAATCTGAAAATGACGCTGCGTTTCTCCGAGGCATTTCTGCTTGACCTCGGAGAAAGATGGTGGCTCTCGCTCCCTCTCCTCGGGCCGAAGCTACTAAAATCAAATACAATACTAAGCAAAGCCTGCATCATATGCTCATCCACCTTCATGCTGGTCGACCACTTACTGGGATTCAAAAATCTCCTGCACGTACTTAAAAATGCCTCATTATTTACCTACGCACCGGGTCTCTTTATATACTCAACTTGATCGGCAGACGATCGAACCAAATCACCCCGTTTGTGAAACATCGAGATGAGACATGAGAAGTTACTTTGCCTCCGCCATTTTAGAAGGCATTTAAGCATATTTTTGGTATTCTAAAATGCCTTCTAAAACTGGTGGAGGCAAAGTAACCTCGAGTCCCATCTAGATGTTGAGCATATACAGAGACCCGGTGCGTAGGTCTATTTAATACATCGAGACTCTCGTTTCTATTTTATTGTAAAAACATAGTACCCTCCTCCCCTGCAGCTCAGGTCTCCCTGCCGCCGTGTTATCAGTCGCGTGCCCGGAGCAGGCACAGAGGCTTCAGAGATTCGCCCAGAACGGCCCGAGCCCTTTCCGCAAGCAGCTTCTCGCAGGCCTCCGAGAGTGACGAACCATTAAGCTGCGGCGGGGATGGGGGGGGGGGGGGGGGTTTCAGGGGGGGGGGGGGAGCATTTGTGCTGTCCACTCTGCGAGCTGCCTTATCCTCTTTCTATTTATATGTGCTGGGGTTGCTAGCGCGTCACGCTTCTTGCCACCAGCGCTCCCGACCCGGGAGGTGAGTAGGGTGTTAGAGCAAGCTGCAGTCTTTCAGATACCTGGGGATTATATTCAGGAGCCCACAGAGACGAGCAGGGTTTCTTATTCCCCAGCACCCAGTGACCAGTGGGTGTGCAGGGTCCCGTGCTTTGCAGTGGACAATGCGGCGCTCAAGACGAAGGCGAGAGCTTGAGAAATGACCGCCAGACAATGCATATGAAGCCCGATTGTATTGTATTTGTAACCGCCTACAGCTGCTTGTTGTGTTATCTTTACTGCTAGTGACTGCTTTGACTGTCGGTAGGAAGGTTGCTGTTGTGCTAATAGTATTGACAGTAGTGGGGGAGGGGTAGGCTGTGGCTGCAATGTGTGGGTTTACTGTGTCTCCTATACTAGGAGTTTGTGTGTATAATCTGGGTGCAGTACTGTGTGTGGTGGCTCTCTGTAGTACTGTGCACACGGAAACTGCAGTACTAGCACAAGCATCCCTTTTGTGTGCCCACACACCCTAGCTGCATTACTAGTAGTGTGAATGTGTGCATTTACTCTGGTTATGGGTGCCTTGTGTATCTATTAGCTGGCTTCGGTGCTATCAGCATGGTGGGTGTGCGCCCCGCTACAGTGCTTGCCGTGAAGGCAACCATCACGGAGGCATTACTGCTACTGACAATGGGTGCAGTGCTGACCCCGGCTGTAGTGTAACCGCATGTTCGTGAAGATTCTGGACTAGCAGCATGTGCTCTGGCTGTGGTACTAGTAGTTTGTGTTCGCTACTTTGACAGCAGTGCTCGTAATTTGTGGGTATCTCTACAGCGTGCATACTATGGCTGTAAAGCAGACATTGTGTACACTGCTGGGGGTGTGTGTGTGACCATCCATAGGTACGTGACGACTATGTGTCTAGTCAGTGTTACTAACTGCGCACCAGCACTGCTACAGTTGCATGCAAACAATAAATCTTGAGCCTCCACAAAGATTAATATTTAATAAACTTACAGCTGTAATTGAAAATACAGGACTTTATCATATTTCTGGTGAGTATCCCATCAGACATTTCAAATAACTTCCTTTCTCTGTCCACAAAAAAAGCAGCCTGTTGCGTGGCATATATTTCTTTGCTTGGAAGGTAATCTACCATCTATCTGTGCTGGTCAGGGCACATGCCTTCTGGATGCTGTTCAACAAGAAGGTTTGTTATCTGTGAGGTGCACTGGCACCGACTGAATAGTGTCCTAGTTGCATGCAGAACAGAAGTCCAGGAGGACTTGATTCAGGCCACATTTTTCAGGATGCCTCCTGAAAGTCAACGAGATTCGCATAAGTTGTTTCTATGCACACATACTATGTGGATATCCGGAAGATGTGGAATTTATCAGTTTGGGTGAATGGGGGAGGGGCGGGGGCATGGATATGCATGCGGTGTGGCTTTGCTTTTATTTGCTAATGCATGGACAGATATAGGGGTCAGGCAGGCTTGTTTCATCAGCCCTCCTTCCTATGAAAAAAAGACTCTGTTCAGTAGGGTTTACCACTTGTTGGAGGGATAGGCCAAAGGATTTTTCTGGGCTGTCACATTTTGAACAGAATCGTAGGAGAGATATGAGCTGCGTTACACCCTTCTTGTTTTCTGAATCCTCCAAAACGTGGGTGGTTACCTGGGGATAAACTAGGTCTGGCGTAGACATCAGGGAGCCTTAGGTAAGTGCCTTTGCACGAGTACCCAAACCTTTATATTCTTGGGGTGCCCACTACCTGGGAAATCAACTCTTCCCTTACAGACTTCACTGCCAGCACACAATCTACTAACCAGCTACAAAACCAATTGCCAGGATGATTAAACCTCAAGAATGACACCAAAAGATTCCTACCACATCATTATAAAGTTGTGTTCTACCTCATATCTGACCACCAAGCAGTGTTCAGGAGCTTGTTACCCAAAACATATACAAAGAGACCAGTTAACATTTGAACAGGAGGTGAAGTGGGTGCCACTTCTGCTTTGGCTCCCAAGATCAATGTGTATGTGTCTAGATCTATGTGTGTGTGTGTGTGTGGCTCTCTATGTGTGCGTGTGGTTCTGTGTGTGGGTGTGTGGTTCTGTATGTGGTTGTGTGGCTCTGTGTGTGTGTGTGTGTGGCTGTGTGTGTGGATCTGTGTATGTATGTGTGGATCTGTGTATGTATGTGTGGCTCTGTGTGTGTGACTGTGTGTGTGGGAGGCACTGTGTGTGTGTGGGAGGCACAATGCGTATGTGGGAGGCTCTATGTGTGTGTGGCTCTGTGTGTGTGGCTCTGCGTGTGTGGCTTTTTTTGTAGGTGGCTCTATGCGTGGTGGCTCTGTCTGTGTGTGGGTAACTGTGTGTGTGTGTGTAGGTGGCTCTGTGGGTGGCTCTATTTGTGTGTGGGTTGCTCTATATGAGTGGCTCTGTGTGTGGGTGGCTCTGTGTGTGGGTGGCTTTGTGTGTGTGTGGCTCTGTGTGTGGGTACAAATGCAATAGGTCTAGCATTTGAGAGTGATTACGCTATTGACATTGTAAATAACAATGCAGTTTCTTTAAATGGTTTAAAAACAAAAACATAAACAAGAATAATGTCATGAGCAATGCCAACAGCTCTAACTTTAACAATGCCGAGACCATTGCATTGTAAATGCTTGTTCCATCTGAGCTCCGGGCTTGTTCTGAACATTGAAGGGGCCGTTTTTCATCTCTGATCCCTACTGTTATCTGCCTCTGCCTTATTGTTTATTCAGAAGACATTGCTAAGCTGAGACCAAAGGACACTTAAACTAATGGGTGGAACGAATACTGACGTGTTGTCACAAAGTAACAGGCATTTAAAATGCAATAGGTCTCGTTTTTTTTGTGAACTGAGGTAAATCCCAAAACGTACACAGATTGTGTACTGAAAGGAGTCTCCCAAACGGGCTTTTATTAACATTTTCTGCCTCTTTAGTACCCAAGCAGCAGGTGTCAATGAAGCAGGGGGTGGTGGCGGGAGAGCGGCATTCCTCCTTTCATTGACACCTTTCACCCCTTCCTCGGTGGTGGGGGAACTCTGTGAAGCCGAAACCACTTAGCTGTCCTCCACGAGACCAGCCACGCAGGGCATAGCAGTGGCCGCGCAGTGCTTAATTTGAGCCGGTGGTTGCTGTTCAGGCCCACTAATTCTCCCATTTTGGGACCGGCACTTACTGTTCCTCATTAGACCTTCACCCAGAGCAAGAAAGAAAGAACACAAAAGGAGGAAAGAAAGAAAAAGAAAAAAGCAGAACAGTGAAGTAAATAGTGAAGCAAGTATGAAAAAGTACAAGAAAGAGTAAGATAAAGGAGCAGTGAGTGGTAGATAAAAGAGGCATTAGCTGGAATCAAAAATATATCTGCCAAAAATAGAGCATTCTACTACTTCGCAACCTTACTCTACGAGATCATACACAGCAAGCCTCCGATGCACCTTAATTAATAAATTTCCTGCTTTACTCGAGCAAGAAACATTTCCAGACATCCACAACTTTCTGCAGCAAAACCCCCACAAGCACTGTGAGAGACTGAGGTTCATCAATAGGATTTTTTGAGTGAAACTTTATAATGACATGCAAGGTTTCGCTGCCTATCATTCTGTACAAGGACACCCCGCAGTTCAACCTACCCATTTCAGCAGAGCCCATCAGAGGCCACAGTTTAGAATTCCATCATTCCCAAATTCCCTTATGACTTAAATGCCATATCTTGTTTTCCAGGTCCTGCACCCAACACAAAAAGCAGCACAACATTAACAAGCATTTGCAATGCAATAGGTCTCGCATTTACGCGAGTTTGAGCTCTTGACATTGCAAATGACAATGCCTTTTATTTATTTTTTCGTTTTAAAAAAATAAATAAAAGGCATCATCATTTATAATGGCAATAGCTTAAACTCGTGTAAATGCGAGACCTGTTGCATTGCAAATGCTTGTTAAATTTGAAATATAGCTGGGAAAAAAACAAATAGTAAGACAATGCCTAATGATCATCTAATGTTCATCTATTATACAAAGGTCAAACCTCCAGGGATATGCCTGACCTTTCTCTTGCACTGAATCCTTTTTCTCGACACACTGCTTCATTAGCTGTGTGAATGAGGATCCTAAGAGACATTTATGAAATGTGATTTCTGAAGAGGTTGAAAGAGAGAAAGATGAATGCGTTAGTTGAGCAAAGACTCTGCCTCAAACGACTCTTTAGTTAGAACCTGGTCAAGGCTGTTTGTAAAAATATCTGCAACAAAGAATGAACAATGTAGATTCACTGTAAACCCGAGTAAGCTGAGGAGGACTAAGCAAGACCTGACACAGGCAATCTTTTTGCTAAAAGAGTGAATATGAATCAAACCAGCTGTGGGACGAAAGCGGCAGGCAGCAGCGGAGGAAATGGATAATAGGGAGGCTGGGCCCCGAGATCTGGCCAGGGTAGGTCTAAGAAGAGCCATCGGCCGAGACGCGGCAGAACTGAGGCAAGTGCTACGACTGCCGCCACGGGTCGGAGAGGCCTGCTCCAGTGGAGACAAACCATGGGGGCTGCTTTCCCTGAGCGAGTGCCCTGCGGGATTACAAAATAAACATCTGACGACCTCCTTGCGGCTGCATTGCAGGGGACGCCCTGTGCAAGGAGAGCGGCTTTGCAGGTGCCCCCCCCGGTGCTGCGTAGGGGCACCAGAACATGCGGCAACCGGGACGAACCCGGAGACAGGTAAGGGGAATGCCCCTCTCATTGGCAAATGTGGATGGGGCGGATGAGAATGGGCGATTTGCCGCGGTTCGCCTCAAGGGCCAGTAAATGATGGCGCAGTTCGGCGAACCCAGGGAATAGAAGAAGAGTAACGTGGAGGCGGACCAGACCTGACTGGGCCCTTCAGGAACCTCATTGTCGGCTGAGTGGCGCAGATGAGCAGCAGGCATTGCAAGTGAAGGGGCACGAGACCTGAGAGAGCCCACCCCTACTCACTCAAACACAGACCCTTAGAGCATATGCTGGCCCTGTGTCCAATGGAAACCTAGGGGGGCACGGTTTGAAAGAAACAGGCCACAAGATTTAGAACAACCACCAAGGGGCAGCGATTGTAACTGTCGGTGGGGGCAGCAGCCCGAGAAGAAATGGAGTGGAGCAGCTCCTCATAATATTGTGGCGCTTGAAGTGCAAAGAGCTGGAAGGGAGAAGACCTGCAGGAGGCAGAGTAATCTGCTCAAACTAGCGGAGGGCGCCCAGAAGGAGTGCAGGAAGTGACCAGCTGAGGATAGTAGATGTCACTGTCCGGGTGTCTGGCGTGCACGGGGCTTGGCATACCCAGTGGCAAAGGACGAGGGATCGCCCTGTGAAGCGTCCAGGGGACAGATTGGAGAACAGCCCACTGGAGTACAGAACGGGCATAGAAACCACTGAAGACCGCCTTTCACTGATTGACCTCCCTAAAAGTCTAAGACGAAAATAGATGCGATTGGGACCAATTTAAGACTCCGGAAGGATGACCACCAAAAGCTTAAGGAACGTGTGACGATCACCGAAAAAGCGCTCACTGATCTTCCTGAAGCGGTAGTTGCACTCCAAAAAATACTCGGCCCAGTTGAGGCCCAGATTAAAGTTCTCAAAGCACGAGCTGAAGACAGTGAAGGGAGATCACGTAGAAACAATCTATGCATAGTAGGAGTACCTGAAAAAGCGGAAGGCACAGACATGGTGCGCTTTCTTGAGGAGTGGATCCGAACCGAAGTAGCCCAGGATGGACTATCTCCCTTCTACGCACTGGAGCGAGCCCACAGGGTCCCAGCCAGACCACCCTGATCTGGAGGCCCCTCCTCGACCCATAGTGGGGCGACTACTTCACTTTCGTGACCGAGATCATCTGTTATACAAAGCTCGTCAAAAGCAAGACCTGCAAATAGACAATAGCAAAATCATGATTTTTCCAGACTTTACAAGGGAAGTGCAGCGTCAGTGGGCCTAATTTCTAGCCTTCAAAAAGAAACTAGGGCAACTGCTAATTCCCTATGTAATGTTATTACCAGCTCGATTAAGAGTGGCAGATCAAGCAGGAGTGCAGTTTTTCATTACGCCACAAGAAGCATGGGACTGGCTGGACTCTCGACAAGGTCGAGGAAGGTGTAATACTGCACCAGAACTGTCACAGCAGCTCACAAAGAAGAGCAAAATACAGCTTGTGCGCCGTCATCCAGAGAGGCCAGATCCGAGAGGCGCAAAGCACTGCAAGCGGCAGCAGAACTTACCCGGGGCGGCTCCAGCCCTAGATCGAGTATAAGTGGGCAGGATGCGGACAGGTTAGATGGATCATTGGCTGCCTGCGCTAACAAAGATTCAGACACGGATTTGCTGGAGGTCACACCCCAGACGGCGGATGATATTCTTTGAGGGGGATGAGCGGAGTAGAAGAAATGACTGATCTTCATGTCACCTGATGGTCCTGAAACTGAGTAAGAGGCTGCAGGGGTTATAATTCTTATTGGCCAGACCACAAGAGATGCAATGTATGCCCGGGGCTGATAATATAATTTAGCTGAAGCACTCTGGAGTATGCCTGGAGGTGCTCTGAGGCCTGCAGGGTAAGCTACACAGCCCAATGACCATCAGATGACTTTTTTCTGGAACTTAATTTGAGTTTGGATTGGGAACTAGTTTGCTTGTCCCTGCCCTGGGAAGGGGGAGTTGGGGGTCTTTATCTCAGGGGTTATTTCTAAGGGCCAGGCGTGTCACATGTAAGGGAGCTACCGGGGAGGTGATGAAGTCAACACAATGGCACCCGCCATAGATCTCAAATGAATATCTTGGAATGTACGGAGATGCATACTTTATCAAGACGTCATAGAATACATGCCTACTTAGTGAGAAGAGGGATACAAATTGCGTTACTTCGGGAGAAGCACGTAATGGCAAAGAGGGGAGCCGCGCTCCAGTGCAGATGGAGGGGTTGGGTGTTCTACTTCTATACAAATTACTTGGCATTTTCTAGGAGGGTCCTCATCTGGGTGAGGGCGGGAGTACCCTTTCCGTGTACAATCAAAATTATTGACCCGGAGGGAAGATACATCATACTCTCAGGCCCATTGGATGGCAGAGATATAACCCTAGGTAGTATATATGGCCCTAATACGGAGCAAGCACAGCTCTCCCGAACGTTGCCCCGTGCTGACGGGCTCGGTAATACTGGGGGGGGGGAGCTTGGGGGGACTTTAATTGCGTCACGGGCGTGGGATTGGATCGCTCTCACCCACCACTCCCTGATGCTCCTACACAAGCTAGCAGAGGTGTGCCGAAATTGGCAACAGAGGTAGGGATCGGAGGACTCTTGGAGGGCACAGCACCCTGGGAACAGAGACTATTACTTTTTTTCAGCACTGCACGAGCTCCATATCAGACTAGATTCTATACTATGCTCTCCCGACATACACAAATGTGTGCAAACTAGCAAATACCTTGCCGGAACAATCTCGGACCATAACCCAGTATTACTGGGGCTACTCAGATCCCATGAGAGACCTAAAATTCAGACTTGGAGACTCAGACCAGAAGCGTTGGAAGACCATGCCTTCCAAACAACAGTGGGTACTGCTATCGGACAGGATTTAGTAGAAAACACCAATACGGCGACCACTAAAGTAATAGAGTGGGACGCCTTTAAACAGTCATACGAGGGAGGCGTATCGCAGAGTCAGTGGGGATACGGAGGGTACTGTTGCAGGATACACTAGCAGCTGAGCATAAGCTCCGAGACCTGGAGAGAGAAAGGCCAGAGAAGAGAGACAAACAGGAAGAGCTCCTGACAGCCAAGGGAGCATTGGCCGAGCAAGTGGAGGGACTACGCTGCTTCGATTACAAAAATTATGTGGTTAGGGCCCACTCTGAAAGGGATGGAGGGGATTGGTAATATTAGAACTGAAAGGACAGGGAGAAGAGACCTTCCACGGACAGCAGGACATTAATAGAAGGTTCCTGGAATACTACACTGACTTCTATAAGAGCAGACTATCCCCAAATAACGAAGAACTTGCTGACTTTATAGGTGATGTGGAGCTCCCGGTAGTGCTTGAGGAAATAGCAGAGACCCTGGGGGTAGATATAGAGATGAGCAAGGTGAGGGGGGCCATAAAGACCATGGCCAGAAATAAGACACCGGGAACAGACGGACTCCGGGTGGAGTTTTACTCGATATATGCGGACCTATTAACCCCCAGACTTGTAGAATTACATAACCAAGCGAAACAGGAGGGGCATCTTCCCAGTACAACGAGAGAGGCAGTAATTATTACGCTGCTAAAACCAGGGAAGCCAGCATGTGACACAGTGGCCTACTATGCTCAACCTAGACTATAAAATTCTGAGTCGAATACTGGCGACTAGCCTTCTCCTTCATATATCAACACTGACACACCAAGATCAAGCGGGCTACATTCCCACCAGGAATACGGCCTTGAATGTCTCTTTCCTGTCAGAGCGGATAGTGTGTTGAAAGGCGTTCAGGGAGAAAACCACAGCTTGACGTATTTGGGCTCTAACATACTTCGGTGGAAAAAATAATTTATAAAATGGGCAGAGTGTGAGTGTACCATCAGATTGCAAATAGCTAAGACGACGGGGAGTGAAAAGACAATGGAGACAGCTAGGGCATGGGCAGCGTTAGAACCCAGAGAATGTAGGAGATGAGGACCAAGTAGGGGGGCCTCAAGAACTACCGCCCCATCTCGCTGCTCCCGTTTCCTGCAAAAGTCATCGAGAAGACCGTCAACAAGCAGCTGGCCGCCTTCCTCGAGACGAACGGATCCCTCGACCTCTCGCAGTCTGGCTTCCGGGCCAATCACAGCACCGAGACCGCCCTGATCGCAGCCACCGATGACATCCGAGCTCTGCTTGACAACGGAGAAACAGCGGCCCTCATCCTCCTAGACCTCTCCGCGGCCTTCGACACTGTCTGCCACCGTACACTAGTGCAGCGACTCAGCAACGTCGGAATCCAGGAGAAGGCACTGGAGTGGATCATCTCCTTCCTCGCCGGAAGGACACAGAGAGTCCGCCTCCCCCCGTTCAGATCTGAAGCCACCGAAGTCATCTGCGGCATTCCTCAAGGCTCCTCGCTCAGTCCAACCCTCTTCAACATGTACATGAGCCCCCTCGCAGACATCGCACGCCAGCACAACCTCAACATCATCTCCTACGCCGACGACACCCAGCTGATTCTCTCCCTCACCAACGACCCCGCCACCGCCAGATCCAACCTCCACGAAGGGATGAAAGAGGTAGCCGAATGGATGAAGAACAGCCGCCTGAAACTGAACTCGGACAAGACGGAAGTCCTCATCCTGGGATCCTCACCCTCCGCCTGGGACGACTCCTGGTGGCCCCCCGCCCTAGGCAGCGCACCCAAACCAACAGACCACGCACGCAACCTGGGCTTCATCCTGGACTCCACCCTCTCCATGACCAGACAAGTCAACGCAGTCTCCTCGTCGTGCTTCAACATCCTGCGCATGCTACGAAAGATCTTCCGGTGGATCCCCACCGAGACCAGGAAGACGGTCACCCAGGCCCTCGTCACCAGCCGTCTGGACTACGGCAACTCCCTCTGCGCCGGAACCACCGCCAAACTCCAGAAAAGACTTCAGCGGATCCAGAACGCCTCAGCACGACTCATCCTGGACATCCCCCGTCGCAGCCACATCTCCGGACACCTGAGAGACCTGCACTGGCTCCCGGTCACCAAGAGAATCACCTTCCGTCTCCTCACCCTCGCACACAAAGCCCTACACAACCAAGGCCCAGGATACCTCAACAGCCGCCTCAACTTCTACGCTCCAAAACGCCAGCTTCGATCGACCGGCCACGCCCTCGCCACCGTCCCCCGCATCCGAAGAGCCACCACAGGGGGACGGTCCTTCTCCTTCCTCGCCGCCAGGACGTGGAACTCCCTCCCGACCCACCTCCGCCTGACCCAGGACCACCTCGCCTTCTGGAAGCAACTCAAGACCTGGCTGTTCGAGCAGTAGCGGACCCCCCTCCCCTAGTGCCTTGAGACCCTCTGGGTGAGTAGTGCGCTATATAAATGCTTTGATTGATTGATTGATTGATTGATGATGACGGTTGAACCCCGCACACTAAGCTCCATTAAAAGGATGGTCAAGCAGTAGGCATGCAGCCGTTCTATCCCCTTGACTTGTCAGGATACCAGTAGGGATCCATACCAGTAGCTAACAGAACCAAGAGTAGGGCATCCCCAGAGCAGTTGGATAGGGGATTGGATATACGTAACACGTCTGGGAGTGGTTGGGGGTGGGGGGGGGGGGTGGGGGGGGGAATAGTTGGGGATAGGTTATAATAATGAGCAGTGAATACATGGTTCAAAAAGAGTGATTTGTTGCACTGATTTCAAGACCATTAGTATCACCTTCCTAGGGGGATGAGGGGAATAAAGGAGCTGGACTACAGAAATGGGACTCTAAAATATCGTAGACATTTATCCATAGTCCATTTTAGAATACAGATCAATGTACGTAACTTTCAATGCTGATGAAAGCTGTTGACTGTCAGAAAATTCAATAAAAATGTGTTTAGAAAAAAATTTAAAAGAATCCAACCAGCTGCGCCGAATACACAAAAGTGTTTCCCACCCATTCACAGAAGCAAAAACAGAGGCCGAGCCTTCTCACACACCACTCCCAAAGCATGTAACAACCTTCCGCATCACATCACCAACATCACATCAGAGCCTCCTCACCTCTTCTTGAATTCTGCAAGAAGCTGAAGACAAGGCTTTGAATAATTCCTCTTCCCACCCAGGGGCTAGCCCCAAACACCATTCAGCGCAAGGATAGTGTGCTCTACAAATGCATGTAACAACCTGTGGGGTTTATAAACATTGATACCTTATTGTAAGGTCAGCATCATGGCTAGGCAGGTTAAAACGAATAGTATAGGCACATTTTTGGCCTGTGAGAAAAGGTCACTGCCCAAACTTTTAAAGTCCAAATCTGCATTATAATTTCACAAGGATTTACTTTTATCTCCTCTACTTTCATATAAGTGATGGTGGATGAGCTCACGTGGCAATAATTGCTGTGTAATGTTTAAGTATTTAAAATAGTTTATCTCCCCAGAGGGCATTCCACGTTACTGTTACATTATACTGATTTTTTATAAATAACCACTACATTACCTCTATGTTTCCCTTGATGCATTGTGCACTTATTACTTGATTCCTAGACAGAAATTCACCTCTTGTTTCCAGCCTGATCTTAACGTAACTCGTCCTGTATCTTTATAAGAAACATGGATGCAAAATAAATTTATTTGTTTAAAGAGAATCTTCCTCGATGGATAGTCACGGAGAGTTTAAATTATATAATATGGGGCAGCGAGGAGGGCAGGTCTACACAATGTTCACAATAAAAACGAGAAAATGACTGCAGCCTCCTTGACAATTCCCACGCGTTTGTAACAGGAAAGCGATGTTAAAGACCACTTTATGCTGCGGGACTCCAGCACCACCTTGTTCTTTTCCACACTTTTCCTGAAATCTGGAACACGTGGAAACTTAGGCTAACTACATTTGGTTCCGGAGTAGAGTGCTACCCACCGAATAGCACTTCAACACCTCATCAGTGGTAGCAAGCGCTCTATAAATGCAAATCCAAATAACAGACTAACATGTCCACCACTCAAAGTAATTTCATATTTCCCTATACTAATTCACCACTAATCCTTTTTGGGTTCCGGAGTAGCATGCTACTCGCTGAAAAAGCGCTCAGACGCCTTGTCAGGGGTAGTAAGTGCTATATACATTCAATTACACTTACATTTTACTGCCAGAGGATTATCCTTTTTATCTCTTGACAGAAGGGATATTTCGGAAATTCTCTTTTATCTTTATGTAATTGTGAATTCGAAAAAGCACACAAATATGTTGGTATCTATTAGTTTCAAAGAAACACAATAATAAAGTTTTACACAGTGAAGCTTCGGAAATTGCATGAAATAAATCAAAATCATCCTACAAAAAGTCATAGGAAACCATTTTTCATGAAAGTATGAAGAGCTCTCTCTGACCCTGGATATAATACTTAAAAAATGTAACAACTTGTAATAGGGCACATAGCTTGCCAGTAATCTTCCTCGCTCCTCGTCTTAGAGGGAAGTACGACTTCGTGCCTCCTTTGGTGTTAGTTTACATGAGAACATTTGGGATTTGCTGCTTGGATCCTGAACAATGCTGAATTTCTTGATGGCCTTCCTCCCTGCGCACCACTTTGATATTGAAATCATGTTCATCACTAAGAAACATCCCGTAGGGGAACTTAATATTACATTTCCACCCGCCAAAACAATTAATATTCTCCTTGCCAGCATGGCTGTGGGCTCATTCATGGCATCTGAGAAGGCCAAGCCCCAGCACATGGGGAACCAGAATGTTGTAGTAAAGCTGAAGCATTCTTTCTCCAATTATTTATTCTCGATAGGCGGGTCCATAGAATGCCTGTGCCCATTAAAAACGGTTAAAGTTCTATAAGATGCTATGTAACCATGCTCAGGGAGGAGCTCATCATTGTATCGGAGACTTTTCCCCGGGCTCCTGTAGTGGCAAAGTGTTTAGGCACTACTTCTGTCTCTTTTGTGGGCTTGGGAAACCGCTACGTCTGGGGGAATGAATGGGCTGATTTCCCTAGTAGTCAAGGGTCCTTTGCTTCAAGCCCTAATTGTCTGGACTGTAAAAGAAAGGTAGGACTCTTGGCTGGCTATATTGTGGGGGTGGCCATCTTGGAATGGTCGAGCTGCAATAAAGAACTTTTAGTCTCCATTCAGTCTGGGATGAGAAAGAAAGGTTGGACTCTCCCCCGGCTCACCTGGGATTTGGCCTGCATGGAATCTGCCTGGCTGCACTAAGGTTCTATGCTCCTGCTGGGGTTATCTTATCAACTAGCTAGATCAGCCTCATATATTGCTCTGTCGAACCTGAATCCTATGAGGGGGCTAGTGCAATTTGCGATTTTGTACTTGTACTTAGAAGTTGAACTTTTCTTTGGCTACAACAAGGGACTATGTTGCCGCTGGTGACATCACAACGTACTAGAGTTTCCTCGCACATGGCTCTGTTGAAATTAAAAAGTATGTGAAGAATATTGCACATTGCGTTGCTGATCTTGTAACCGAAGAGTTGTATCTCCCACCCCCCAAAAAAAGTTGGTTTTACCACTCCTAGCTTAAAGAAAACGCAATTTTATATCGGATCGCTGCCTTCCTCTCTCCTTACTCTGCTCATTTTACCTACCATGGAGCAACCTACTACTCACTCCTCTAACAGCCTGGCATGGTTAGGCATTAATGCGTTCAGATTATCTACCCTCCCAATCTCTCGAAGAAAGCAGCAAAGATTTTTAAACACAATCTACTCAAACGCTGTCCTGAAACTCATCTCCGATGCTTACTTGTGTGCATCTGAGGGCGAAGTGGTGACAGACCTCATCTTCTATACAACCAGAAGAGCCCAGTGGAGAAGAGTCTTAACTGATAAGCTTAGTTCCAAAGCTCTGTGCCAACCCCCCCCACGGGTTCCAGATAGACGTAGGTCCGTCTCATGTCCCCAATGTTGAACTGATCATCTCTCTCTACAATAATGGCAACATCCTTATTCTAGCCTCTGACCTGCATCTGAATAACTTTGACAGTATTCTTTAATAGGATTAAAAACGCATTTAGTAACCCTAATCCTGCTACTATAGGCCATTTTAGTCTCCCCATAACCGCTGTACCTTCCGTGACCCCCCCCATCCTGTCTCCCCTCCATACAACACTATCATCAACCCTAAACCTGCCAGGCCAATTTATTTCAGTCTCCCCATTACTACTGAACCTACTGCTCCCTCACACTGTGTGTTCACCCCTTCACCTCACTCATGATGATCTGGTCTGATACCTCCAATGACACGATTAATGAGTTCAATACCAATCTTGACACACCATGCTTTCCATCTCCAGGAACCAGTAACTCTAATCTGATAAATTCTCCTACCTTGCACCCAATTTTAAACCCCAGCACCTTACCTTCTAACCCTCTACGTCCTTCCTCCTCTCCTGTCTCTACACTCATTTCACAGGATATAACCACTGTGCACCCCCTCTAGTCAACCTCAAAGACTTTCTCTTCAACCTCTTGCTCGGAACCCGGACACCATCTATGCCAACCCCCCCCCATGGATACTATAAATTATCTCAAGGGGGGCGTGGGGGGGATGTCTATCTCCCCTTGCAAACTTTGTGATGGTAAGGGACCTCACCCATCATCTTATTCTGGGCTGGTACCTGGTTATGATAGCCTTCGCCTGATTGAGGAGAAATTGGTGTACCTCAAGCTGGACCTCCTTACTGTAAAGGATAACCTCCACACCCTCCTGCACTGTTCACTGAAGAATGAAAAGCTTTGCAGACACTATCCTTTCTTGGGGACTGATCTTCTTACTCTTCTAGCAAGTATTAAATGTTGCGGAGTGGAAAGGTCTATTGGCACTAACCCTCTCAACCCATGCTGGCCCTCTTCCTAACCACCAGTCCAGACCCCTTAGGTTCCTGCCTCAGTTGTCGGAGGTTGACATGCTCGCACTGTTGCTGTCGTATGATAGCTATGCGGTCTTTCCAATCACCATACCTACTATTTCCTCCGACGCCGATAGAAAACCTAGGGTTAACTTTATATCCATGAATGAGGATAACCTACTTCAGGTCACCACGTCTCATCTAGTTGAAGAAACTACCAAACCGATGCTTCTCAACTGCAGATCAGCAGTGAAATACGCAGCAGATATTTCTGAACTCATCACCTCACAAGAATTGGACCTACTGATCCTTACAGAAACTTGGCTCAATGACTCCTTCTCCCCTCTACCAGACATCTTAATACCTCCTGATTATGACAATCGGTTGCAACAGATCTATCAAATCCAGGGGGCGTGGAGAGGGGGAGGGGTTGGGACGGGGATTGCCTGCATCCATCGTTCCAGCCTCATATTGAAGCAGGCTCATAATGCTAAGATGCCCTCCTGTGAACACCTAGTCACTGAGATTTGGAACAAAGACAAGATGGTTTGTGTGCTTCACATGATTTATCATCCCCCTGGGGCTAACTTGCACTTCATAGAGCAATTGAAGGGAGTCCATCTCCGCTTGCTCGGTCCTTCACCCTAACCATATATTCCTCAGTGACTACAACCGAACTCTAATGACACAAATGATCCGTTTGTTTGCTCCTTTAGGGCTTTCCTCTCAGACCTCAACTTCATTCAGGCCTGCAATGGACCCACCCACAACAAGGGCGCTACCCTTGACCTTTATCATAGCTAGAGACCACATCATTTAACTTGATGACATTGTACCCTGTGATTGGTCCGATCATCACCAAATCTCCTTTCACATTTTGGAAAAGGTCTTGCTCAGACAAGGTCAACCACTTGAAAATCAACAGCTGGCTTATAATCTGAGAGACATCAACATCTCTAATCTATCCAACTTGAGCAAGAATCTGCTGGAACCTCCCCCCATGAACAAATTGACGGATCATTACATCAACTCTATGTCAAGTATTCTCAGTCAGTCAGTCAAAACAATGTTTATTTAGACCTTGGTCTCTAAACAATTCTACAAACAATGATAGGTTAAAACAATAAAAACAGTATTTATACTTTCTCAATTCGGCAGTAATTAAAACAACGTACTTTGTGCAGTCTCATATCAAGAATAACGATTTATCAAAAATGGAGTACACATAGTTACTTTCTGCACTCGGGGACACGACTCTTTATAAAAGTTATATATATTTTTTAAACTCTCTTAAAAATACTATACAATTCAATTTCTAAAAATGGAGAATATTTAACCTTATATAAATTTAAGACCAGTTAAAATCTTTAAAATACACCTACTTCTCACTGAGGAAAACTTTAATTGCCCTCAAATATTTCCCCAATGCAATTGCAATCTCAAGGTTTGGCATTTCTATAAATAGCTCTACCCCCTGTGTCCGTCGCCTTATTTCATATTTTAACAAAATTGGGCGAAGATATAGTTTATGCTGTTCTACTACTATTACACAATCTAACAGAATGTGCAATATGTCACCTTTAGTTCCCAATGTGCACTTACAACAACCACCTTTAAGCAACATTTTTATTTTTAGTTCATTTACCAACCATGGATTTATACCAATTCTCATTCTTAAAATCTCCTGTCTGTACCAGCGATTTGGTAAAATATCCAAGAAGGGGAACCAATTTTCATTTGACCATGATACCCTCATAAATTGCACAGATTTTTTCTTGGCCAGATATTCCATATCTGCTCGTCTAGATACTTCTTGACTGTACTTTCTGAGCTCACTTTTTGTAAAATCTACATACAGGGAATCTTGGTCGATTTCCACTTTTATATTCTCACAGGCCAATAATATTTTCTTCCTTGACTTCTTAGCCCATTTCAAACTACTAGTTTGGATCGCTTTCCTACACCATTGGGATACCTTTTGGTTTGTCTCTGTATCTAAACGTTTCCAAAATCTAATTAGAGACACGTGACTGCACGCTCCAAGCAATTGTACCTATCTCGGTTGTTATGGCTTGGACCATCGACGAAATTGGCAGACACAGAAATGTTTTCAGACACTTCCCTTCCTCTCGGTCCCAATCCTCTTTACCGTTTAAACAAAGGACTTCTGCCCCATAGAGCATTTGTGGGGGTACCATTCCATTAAAGGCTTTCAGCAATGGTTTGTGGGACATATCCCCATATTCTCTATTACATTTTTTCAATCCACAGATCGATGAGAAAGCCTTCGCTTTCTGAGCTTCTAAGTGAGTATACCACTTTAAGGACCTATCGAACCACATCCCAAGATAGCGATATTAGTTTACCATTTCCAATTTCAAATCACCTAAAAACCAATTAAATTTAATATAATTTTTCCCAAAGCATAACATTTTTGTCTTATCCATATTTACAGTTTAAAATTTTCCTTCGCAATATTCTTTAAAAACATTAAGTTTTCTTTGCAGGCCTATCTCGGTTTGATCCAAAATTACCAACTCATCTGCGTAAAGTAGGCAGGGCACTTTATTTCCATCCATTCTCGGGCTTGCACTTCTTCCAATTTCTAGAGCGGTTGGTAAATCTGCTGGGAATAAGGCAAACAACAATGGAGCCAACACGCATCCCTGTCTCAGCCCGTTATTTATTGCTGTTTTGGGCGTCAATGACCCTTCTGTATCTTTAATTATTTGTGCCCAGTTACCACTATGCAGCTCCTTTATTACTGCCAATAGACCTTCGGGGATATTTTTATTTTCAAGGGTCTGCCACAGGGAATTCCGATCAACTGAGTCGAATGCTGCTCTAAAGTCAACAAAACAACAACATAGTTTACCATTTTGTTCTATTGACTTACATGCTATTGCCCACAGGGCAAAGCAATGATCAACCGTGGAATGCTTTAAAGCCCCCTTGTTCAACTGGCACAATCAACAATTCTTCCGCCTAGTCCTTTACTCTATTTAAATTAATTTTCGAGAAAAGATTGAGTGGAGGGAGTGTTGCGCTACCGGAAGTGACGCGTAGTCACCAGATCAGCTGGTTGCTGCCTGAAACTACAAAGTGGGATGCCCTGGCCGACGCGCAGCGGACGCGCCGCTGGCGCGCCTAAGGCAAGCCCGTCTGTGCCCGTCCGCGCCAGAACGTCGCCAGGAACCCTTCTAAATCTTCCACTTATCGGACTAATCATCCTGCCCCACGCATTAAATACTCAAGATCGGAGTTAGTACATTTAAGAGAACATACACTCCCCCACGCTCAACATAAAGGAACCCATCCGTGTACCCACAAATTCCCCGCAGCTATCGAAGGCCCTTTAACATGTTCATACTGTGGTTTCCAGAGTATTCCCCTTTCCCCAACCAGTGATCCCATAACCATACTCCATCCAGGCAAAACAAGTGAAATCAGAACTAGCTGGAACTGCTTCCTAGCCAATGTTCACTCACTACCCAAGCATGCTGTTAATATCTGGGACCTACTCTCCTCCACCTTCCTTACTGAAACATGGTTAAAACCTTCCTCTACCCCTGCCATTGCCATCGCAATACCTAATGGATATCGTATGCTGAAAGTTGACAGACCACGCAAGGTGGGTGGTGATATAGTCATCATATACAAAGACCCAATAAAAGCAACAATACTTGACCAACATACTAGTGATAAAATCGAAATCCTAACATTTAGAATTGACATCTACTCTCAGCTGAGTTGGAAAGGAGCCCTTGTATATCGTCCTCCTGGACCTATCTCTGACTCCGTATGCCATCGCCTAAATATGATTGCTTCTCATGTGATATCTTCCAATAAATTCCTTCTCCTAGGTGATTTCAACGTCCATAGTGAGATCCCCAAGGACCCAGAGGCGGCTAGCCTTTTGACCGAGCTGTCAACGCTAGGACTCACAAAAATTAATGACGCTCCCACACATATTGGAGGCCATACCCTGGACTTAGTCCTCTCCAAATCATCGCACACAGAATATATATCAACTAACCCGTTGACATGGTCTGATCACTCTACAATTGAATTCAATCTAATAGGCCCCCCTGATCAAACAGCCATGAAAAAATAATTATCTCAAGAATACAGACAGTGGCATAAATTAACACCTACACTATTTCGCGACACATTCACTCCCCCTCAACAATTTGCCTTTGACACAATGGACACATGCCTAACGGCCTTCCAGAATACTATCAAATCTACCATAGACGCTCTGATTCCCTTGAAACGATCACCTGCCACCCCCAAACGTACACAGGCACCCTGGTACTCCACAGATCTCCGGTCAGAAAAAAGCTACTGCAAAAAGATTGAACGTCAATGGCGCAGAACTCAGGACCCCCTTGATAAGGGAAAGTACAAATTAGCTTTAGATTACTACCATAAAAACATAAAACTCGCCTGGAAAAACTACATAGCCAACCAACTGGAGTCAACAATTAACACCCCTAAAGTCCTTTTTCAAGAGCTCAACACCCTCATTAATCCCAAAGCCTGTAACCCGGAAGATGAACCTACCCAGGCACTATGTGATAACATAGCCAATCATTTTTTACAAAAAATAAATGATATCTACAACAAAATAACCGCCAATACAATAACACACCAAAACTCACATACTGCAACAGCCCCTCTTCCATCTAACCCATTCACCCTTAAAGAATTCCCTTTGCTCACGATCCAAGAAACAGAATCTCTTAAGATCCTTCAAATCAGGTTCCCCTAAAGACCTTATACCAGCAAAAATCTCAAAAAGCCTAGCAGCGGAACCTGCAGCACCCCTCTGCCACATTCTCAACAGATCCAACAAGGAAGGCAAGCTTCCCGATGAATGGAAAGCGGCCCAGATTATGCCTATTAAGAAAAACACCAAAATTCCCCCTGATGTAATATCCAACTATCGACCAATCTCATTACTCCCTCTACATAGCAAATTGTTGGAAAAACATATCAACACTCGCCTTTCCGCATTCATTGAATCCTCCGGCTGTCTTGACCACTCACAGTCAGGATTCCGCCCTCGACATAGTACAGAATCCGCCCTGGTTAATGTCATAGATAACATCCGAATGCAGGCGGACGCGGGCCGAGCAGTAATTCTTATACTGCTCGACCTGTCCGCAGCATTCGACACCATCTCGCACCAGATTTTGATGGAAAGACTGCAAACCTCATATCAGACTGCAGAGGCAAAAGCTAAAACTAAGATTGATTCTATTAAGGGAACAAATGGGATATCATATACGGAAACATCGGATATTCTAGACCAATTCTTGCAGTTTTATCAACAGCTATATTCCTTGACATGGCCCTCTAATCAAGATGAGATACTAGGGTATATTAATAATTGCGGCCTTCAATCTGCAGATAACGAGAAAATTATTACATTAGAAGAAACGGTTTTGTTAGAAGAGGTTGAATCTGCATTGTCATCATTGCCTAATGGGAAAGCGGCTGGTATTGACTCGATACCATTAGAGTTTTATAAATCTTTCAAACAGATTATACTCTCGCCTCTTACTAATGTGATTCAATATGTAGCTATTAA
Organism: Triturus cristatus; assembly: GCF_964204655.1. Lineage (NCBI taxonomy): Eukaryota > Metazoa > Chordata > Amphibia > Caudata > Salamandridae > Triturus > Triturus cristatus. The sequence continues at coordinate 996,432,008 of NC_140580.1, forward strand.
TGGAGAGGTGCCGCCATCATGGAATAGGACACAGATCGTGTTCTTTTTAAAAAAGGGCAAACCACCAACTGAATGTGGTTCATACCGGCCAATTTCTCTTATCAATGCGGACGCAAAGATATTTTCTAAGATCTTGGCAATCCGCTTAGCCCCGCTTATGCCGGATTTAGTTTCCAAAAGTCAACACGGATTTATATTAGGGAGGGATACTACTGCTCACGTTAACATGGCTATTAGCTCATTCGACTATGCAGAGCAAAAGAAAATAGATTTTGGTATGATCTTATTAGATGCTGAAAAAGCATTTGATCGTGTCAGATGGGAATTTTTATGGGCTATTCTATCAAAGATAGGTATTGGTAAGCAGTTTCAGTCCTGTGTAAAAGCTTTATATTGTAATCCACAAGCCAATCTTTCTTACATGGGTTCTAGGTCAGTATCATTTAGGATTTTGTGCGGGACCAGGCAAGGTTGTCCGTTTTCTCCACTACTCTTCGCTCTCTATATAGAGCCATTTTTACGTATCCTTCAATCCTGTGCATATATTGATCCGTTGGTTTCCGGCACTTTTCAACTTAAACTCACAGCATATGCTGACGACATAGCGGTTTATGCTACTAACCCAAGAGTGGCCGTGATTAGGATTACAGATGAAGCTGAGAAATATGGTAATGTCTCAGGGTACAAGCTGAATGTGAATAAAACTCAAGTACTTACTACAGCAGGGATCCAAAATGCTACGCCTGGGGCGTGCACAACTGTAACCTATCTGGGGGTAAAAATAACTGCTAATGTTAAACAGATTATAGATATTAATTATTTACCACTTTTACAGGCAACTACTAAGGCGTTTAAATTTTGGCACAGGCTTCATTTGGGATTACTGGGTAAATCTAACTTAATAAAAATGAAAATACTTCCCAAATTCCTATATTTGTTTCGGTCCATCCCGTTGAAAATCCCTAACAACTTGTTTAAAAAACTTGAGGGCATTTGTAGTAGCTTTCTATGGGGTTATAAAAAACCTAGGAGAGCAATCGAGCTACTTAAATCTTCGTATGAACAAGGAGGATTGGGCTTCCCGGATTTTAAAATATATTTCTGGGCTTCATTTACTGGTCGTTTTCGTTGCTTGTTGGGCTTGGACCAGTCTGATCCATTATTCAAGCTTATTTTAGGTAATCAGAGGGACATGTTTTTGTATGGAATAAACGACCCAAATTATTTTAAGAGAGTCAAGTTTAAGACTTTGAAGGATATTGTGGCTATATGGAGAGATATGTCTCTCAAGTGTAAACTACCAAAAATCCATACTAAATTTCCATTGTGGGGGAACCCATTGCTCCCTGAGATCTTTCAGGATCAGGCTGGCAAATCTTGGAGTCAGTACGGGATCTCATGCTTGGGCGAAATTTATGATGAGAGAGGAATTAAATCATTTGAAAATTTGCGTATAATTTATAAGCTACCGATAAATTTCTTTTTCAAATATTTGCAAATAAGAGACTATTTGACTACAAGTTTTGTCGTAACTGAGTTCATTCAGTCAAATGTTTGGGACTGTATATATGGAGGAAAGACCAAGTCTTTAATAGGTATGATGTACATTCATCTATTTAGCTTTAAATCAGACGGTAGTGTAAAATTAGCCGAACGCTGGAGTCAAACTCTGGGTATAGTGGTCTCTCCTAGTATGATCAAACAAGCACTAGCCAATGTAAAGGACTCGGTGCACTCTGTTAATTTGCAACTCCAACAACTACGTATTACTTGCATGCTATATTACACGCCGGCTAGAATTGCTAAATGGGATCAAGGCAATATGGTGGGAGATAAAAAATACTGCCCTAAATGTGGATTGTACGCTGCCGATCTGCTACATATGTTTATCTCGTGCCCTTCACTGACGGTTTTTTGGCAGAAAATCGAACAGTTACTCCAGTTAAAACTTGGATTGGATCAACCATTGACTGATCTTGAAATTATGTTGGGATGCAAAGAAAACAATTTTGGTTCAGCACGTCTTTTTTCAATTTTAATGGCGGCTGCTAGATTAGCTATTGCTAGGGTTTGGATTTCCCCCACACCTCCTCAGGCTGAGGATTTTTGGGTGATAATTAAAGAAACTTATGGCTTAGAGGCTGCCCTGGCAAATACAAGGGGACTTCGTTCCCTGGTCAAATTAGAAGCACTTTGGCGACCAATGTCCTTTTGATTATATATTATGTAGATTTGCGTTGTCAGGTTTTTCAGTGCCCTCGTGATCATATCACTCTATATCATTTGGTGATCACCTCAATTTGTGCTTATATGGTCTTTCATGATTATTTGTCTACTTTATGATTGCTGCTTTCCTCCTTCATATTTTATTTATTTATCTATGTAAAAAAAAGAAAAATTATTATTATTATTTTTTTTTCTCCTCTTCCCTCTTTTTTGAATTTACCATATGGTTGATGTATATTTTTATATGCTTTTGTTTTATTGTATCTATGTGTCTACTATGATGATGAAAATAAAAACATTAAAAAAAAAAAAAAAAAGGAAAGACTGCAAACCATAGGCATACAGGACACTGCACTAGACTGGCTGCGGGAGTTCCTCAAAGGAAGAACCCAAACAGTAAACTTAGGACCGTTCAAATCCAAGACCACTTCGGTAACCAAGGGCGTACCACAAGGCTCCTGTCTCAGCCCCTCTCTATTCAATGTATACGTCGCCCCACTTGCTGCACTCCTGAGAAATATTGGGTTCACCCCAATCTCCTATGTAGATGACACTCAACTGCTTCTTTCCTTTGACAAAGACTCCACCAACACTAAAAACATTTTTTCGGAAGGCATGAAAACTATAACATCATGGATGAGCAACAACTTCCTACAGCTTAACGCAGGAAAAACAGAAATAATGCTCTTCAAGGACGCAGTTACTAGATGGGTTCCGAGCTGGTGGTCAGAAGAATTAGGCTCGCCTCCATCTCCAAAATTAGTGAATAAAAACCTAAGGGTCCTAATAGACAGCAAACTCAACCTGGATGAAAGCATAATTGCTACCAAACGAGCATGCTTTCATGCCCTTGGCTTACTCTGCAAGGTCTTTCACTTCCTCCCCCCTTCCACTCGGAAAACACTGGTACACGCTTTAGTACTCAGCTGTCTGGACTTCAGCAATGCTCTGCTAATCGCTGCAAAGGAGTCCTCCTTGAACAGCTTACAGGTGGTCCAGAACACAGCAGCTCATCTGGTAGCCAGCGCACCCTACCGAACCCCCTCTCTTCCCCTTCTCCGCAAACTACACTGGTTACCAATACGCAGAAGAATTCAATTCATAATCTGCTGTTTGGTGTTCAAAGGCCTAAACCAAATGGGACCGACATATCTGGCAGATAAACTAGTCAGACACACCCTCACGTACCCTCCGTTCTAAAGGAAAGGGTCTTCTTACCATTCCACGGATAAAACAAACCAGACTAGGAGGCAAAGCATTCTCCTACCTAGCCCCTCAACTTTGGAACCAACTACCTCTGGACATTCGCCTCTGCACTAACTACCTGTCCTTTAGGAAAAAACTCAAAACATCACTTTTCTGAACACTTAAGCCATCACCTCTATCCGTCCTCAGCGCGGAGATACCCCATCTGGGGTGATTCATGCACTCTACAAATGACAAATAAATAAATAAAATAAATAAATCTAGTAGTCGCTCTTTTAGGATATTCAACTTGTTGAGCAATTACTGTTTCTCGGGGTTTCGGGGAGCTCCTTTGGATCTTCATTTGCAGGGGATTATGATCACTGCCTTCTTTCCAATGTATTTTAAATTCCCTCACGAGAGGGAAATTCCATGCAAACATAAAAATATAATCTATTGGGCAGTTTTGTGTACCTATTTTAAATGTTTTCTTTGCTGGGCAATCTGATTCAGTTCTGCCATTCAGACAGAAAAGACCCTTCGTCCCGTCCCGTCTCAAGGCTTCACAGCTCGGAAAAGTTGCTTGTTTAACTCCATATGCATCCAAAATTTCCCTATGCCAAAGGTCCACCTTTTTTGGATGCAATTTATGATTAAAATCACCCATAGTAAAAAATATGTTCGCCACGTACTTTCCACATAAAGAGTCTATGTCCTCTTTGAAATGCGCCATCTCAATTCCATACTCTACAACATTATCCCACTGCATGTACACGTTTATAATAATTACATTTTCATGCTTTTTATCCATTATCGGCACAGTAATCTGCATACCAAGAGCCATTTACATTTTACTTTTAGCAAATCCACATTCTTTGCTACTTTTGTAGACAGTAGCGTCATAATCCCCCCCCCCGGCTGGGCGACCAAACCTTTTTTTCCTGGCTGGCCGGTGGAGTTGGAGGAACCCGTCAAATATCGGGGTCTCGTTGCATAGCCAAGTTTCTTGTAAGCAAATAATTTCCATATTATGTACTATCTTAATTATGCATTCTTGTTTTGTTATATCTCCGAGGCCATTTATATTCCAAGATAAAAAATTTAGGCTATGCGACACCCCTCCATCCTATTCCACCTCACTCAGGCCCCCCTCTTCATCCGTATCAACCTTATCCCACTGGGAATGATCTGCAGAGCTACTTCTTTGATTCCAATTACCCCAGGGATTCTCGATTGCTGAGTTGTTGACTACTACCTTCAGATTACTTCCCCCTTCTTCTTTTTCCTCCAGTAACCTCACCTGTCGCTTTCCTAGGCCTCAATGACAATCTAAAAAATTACTACCTAAATGGCCATTTCCCTTTAATTCTCTCTCTGGGATTAGGCAAATACCCTCCTGCTCTATCTCCCTCGCCGCCTTCCCAATTGCTGATTTTACCAAATCAGAATGAAATAGAACTCTTGTGATCTCCTTTCCATTTCTGTTTTCCATAAAGCCCACCTGTCTCAAATCTTTTGTTCCTATTCCCCTCAAACTTGGACATTTAGAGAATTAAAATAGGATTTGAGACCTATTTAAGGGTTTAAGCTTCCTTGTTTTCTTTCCCTTTTTTTCTAGTTGGTCGGGTTCAAAATACAGCCATTTGTCACTTCCCCCCTCTGCCTCTATCTTAGGGAATTCTATTCCTATCTGCTCGATGTTTTCCCACTTACCAATCCCCTGTTTATTTTGTCCTTCTATTTTACCTCTTTGCCGGGTTTCTATTTCCTGCTTTTGATTCTTCTGGGAATGTATTTTATATCCCACCTTATTTATTTCTAGATCAGGTTTTGTTTTTAGTTTCCTCTTTCTTGGGCCTTTATCACTTCGTTCCTTTCCTTGACTATTATAATCCTTTCTTTTACTCTCAACTCTTGGGATCTTTACTGGTAATAGTTTTTTCAAAGGGGATTTTACAGCAGCCTCTTCCTCCTCTTTATTTATTTCCTTATTTCTACCTTAGTCTTCCTCTTTTTCTCTACCTTTCTTTTTGGTTGACCTCTATTATTCCGGAAGCTATATCTCAAATGATCCCCTCTTCTTTTTGTCAACATAGGGCGTTTAGATATATATATACACTGTGTGAGTTTTCTTCTGAGCCTTCACATTCTCTCTGTTCCGTAGGCTGAAGGTCTGCTACAGGTCTCAACATATGTGGCAGTTGCCCTCTAATCCCTTGCAGTTCCCTCCTCAATGTTTTTTAAATGTAACTTTTGCGTTTTCTGGACCTCATTATTTAACAATGTAACTTCTAGGATTCCCTGGAGGGTTTTCTGTAGCATCAACAATAGATCCACCATTGAAGAGGAAGGAGTTGCGGAGAAATCAAGATCCTGGCGACTATTTCTCTCGGGGTCCTCTGTTCTTTCCGCACTTGATATTTCATGTTGAGTCTGAATTTTACTTTCTTCTAATGGTAGACCTGATATATTTTGTACATCCCCCCAATCTGCTCTTGATCCCTGGCTAATATTCTCCACTCGGTCTGAGGCCTCTTGTTCCTGTACTTGCGTCGAGAATAGTTTAGGCGATGAAGACAATTGTGGTGCTATTATTAGGTCCTCCTCATTTAAAAGAAAATGATTTATCGAAAGCGATGCCTCCAATGTTCCGTCTGTGAGTTCTGCCATGTCAGACTCATTTTGTTGCACTACTTCCATTGACTTTATTACTAGGTCTGTCTGTTTATAATGTTTCCTAAAAAGTTCTTTATCGATTTAGAGGCCGACATATTTCCATTAGTTTTTTGCAGAATACTTTTAGTTGCTTTCTTACTTTTCCTCTTTTGGGTTCCTGCTCCGAGCCTTTCTTTAGAGCTTGCTTGGCTCTCCTGGCTCTCTTCCGAGACCATAATCTTCCCGGAGCATTCCTTCCTTCCCTAGTTTTGCTCCGTGATCCCCCTACGGGTTTTTTGATTCCTTTTTGGTGCCATTGTCCTTAAAGTAGAAGTAATCGCAAATATGTCCCTTTTTCCTACAGAAATATATACTCCAGTTTTGTGAGACTTTCCACGTTTCGGCTGACTTTCCTGCTTCCTGCTTTCACCTTTTTAACCTGCCCCCAAACCACCCAAATTTTATACTTATATAATGCTTAGAGGGGCAGATGGGGTGCTAAAAAAACTGTAAACTATAAAGCTGTCCATAAAACTTACCTCTGTTGTGCCGTTTTCCCGCCTTGCCAGCCAGCTCGCCTTTAAATCTCTATATTATTTTTAATTAGTGGTCTTGGAACCTTCTCCAGTCCCCCTTTCCTTTTCCGGGGAGGTCACTCCGGCATTCACCTCCCTCTCTTGACCCTCGTCCACTTGCCTCGTCTCCCCCATTCACAGCACCAGCAGTAGTAGGCAGTTTTGGGCACAATCATCGTATTTTCAACAGCCCCCCCCCCCCCCCAACGGGGCTTTCCTCCTAGAGCTTTTCTCCCGCTCTTGCCTCTTGCCTCCCAGTCTCCCAGTAATTTTTCCAAGCAGCGCCCAGTGCTTCACTGGGTCCGCTGCATTGTCCAAAGTCAAAAAACCGCGTTTTAACCGAAGTACCAAAACTGGTTTTTCTATACACCAGATCGCTAGCAGTACAGCACTCTACCCGCGTCCCGCGTTGGTGGGCGGTGCTAGTGCTGATGCGGCGTACGTCTTCGCGTCCTTGCGTAGCTAGCGGCGGCGTTTCGGCGTCACTGCAACAAGAGAGGCATAACATGGAATCAGTTTCCACTCATGCTCTCACTCTCGCTACAGCCTACAGTATTCTCAACTCTGCTGCACCGAAGCAACTCAAAAGGATTCCGATCAAACAATCCAAACCCTGGTTCAATGGCTCCCTTAATGAGGAATGTTGCAAAATTAGGTTCTCAGAGACAATGGAGAAATGCTCCCTCCACTACTGGTCTCAATCTGTTAAGGAGGTTGAGAGGCTCCTACAACAAATCATTTCAGGGCTCAGCAAGACAGTGCTACAAACCAGCCTAATAAACTGTTTGAAATCATCAAACAAGCTAACCACTCTACTAATCTTATCCGGACACTCAAGACTACCGGCTCCAGCGAGGAGGACTTCTCAGCGCACTTTTCAGAAAAGTCTAGGATTATTGAACGGAAGCTAAAATGTGCCGCTCCTAACTTGCGGTCTATGAGCGCCCTGGCTACGGCAGTACCTACGACAGTGTGTGCTCCTCTCTACCCCACAGTGTACAGTCCCAAAAACAATGCTTCTTGGAAATCCTTCCTGCTCCCGAATGGGGAGGAGCTGTTACATTCGTTAGCGTCTCTTAAATCCTCCAACCATTACAGTGATCCACTTCCTGCTAAGCTTCTCAAAGATCTCAACTCAGCCATTCTCCCTCTCTGGACCTGGATCATTCAACAATCTCTCTTGCAGGGGAGGATTCCTGACTGCCTGAAGATGGGGCAAGTCACGCCCATACCCATGAAGCCTAATGCGACTTAGCGGATACCACTAATTTCCGCCCGATCACCTGCATCATGTCTTTAGATAAACTGCTTGAGAAATGCGTTTACACACAGCTTTGCAACCACATCGAGAACTTTCAGCTCCCAGATCTCCACCAGTCAGGCATTAGAGCGGGGCACAGTACAGAAACAGCTCTAACTCACATTGTTGATGACGCCTTGAGGGCACTTGACCAAGATGTTCCTCGTCTTCTGATCCTTCTTGACTTGTCCCCTGTTTTTGACACTATCAAAATGATAACTTGATTGCTCTTCTTTAACATAGGATGGGGTTATCTGGCCCTGTCTTAAATTAGTTCGCCTCTTACCTACATAACCGTACCCAAAGAATCAAAGTCAACCAATTACTTTCTGTCTTTACCCCGGTCTCTAGTGGGGTACCTCAAGGTTCTGTACTCTCGCCCATGCTCTTCAACCTCTTCATGGAACCTCTGTTATTCTGAACTGCGCCAGAATTCAATACCATATGTACACGAATAACACAACTGTATTTGAAGATACTCGGCACCTACGTAAATACAAATCAAACAACTTTCAAAACTCAACTGCACCCCTCATATTGTTGACTCCGCTAGTTTGTTACGAGATACCCTGGACAAATACCTAAATATGCAAGCGCACATCAGTGCCACCATTAAGAGTGCCAATTTCGAGGGAGGAGCCTAGCGCGCATCCAAGATGGTCGCGTGAGCACAGGGCTCCCCGGACCCTCGCTGCTCCTCGGAATTTATCCTGACAATATCCGGATTTGGTTTATGGAATCTGGGAGAGGACGACCAGCTGAGCACGTATCTCTTTTCAGGAATTTAATCGGACCCGGGAATCCTGAAATATCGTTGTTTGAATTTTTGGGACCCACCCGACGGAGGTGCCCGGGGCAAGGTGAGCCGTGGGGCCGTGTCGAAGTTGAACAACAACGGCTGTGGCGCGGAGCCAGGGGCCGCTTGGCCACTTTCGGTTTCACTTTCAGACCTCAGGGGGCTGGCCAGTGGAGCGATTGAGGTGGCGGGGTGTTTCCCTAAACTCTGCACAAAGCTTTGTCTCCACCTGCCACTAGAGTGCCTATCGCCCTGGGTCCCCCCGCACCGCCATATTGTGGCCTCGGGTGAGGCGTTGGTTTCCAGGGCCGGTATCCCAACTACTTTTGATCGGCGGTCCCCCTCGGAGTCCGTGGCCGCATGGGGGGCAAGGGGGGCCCCGAGGGGCGTAAGACTAAATCCTCCCTCCGTGGAGGATCGGTCCAGACCAACAACATGGACCGCTACACTCAGGGCAGAGGCTCTCCTGGAACGGCCGGTCCCCCCTCAGACGTCGCCGGTGGTGGCACATCCGTCTCTTCGGAACTTTCCCTACAGGACATCATGGGCGCCATTGATGGCATCAGGGAGACCATCGCCACGCAATATGAGGCCCTGGCCCGCAAGATCGATACGGTGGCGATTGATGTCACCTTAATACGGGCGGACCTCTCCAAAACAAACGAGAGGGTTCAAACTCTCGATGCACGGACCTCCACCCTGGGTGCGGATGTGTCGGGCCTGCAGGCCGCGCTTGGCGACATCAAGGTGGTCAACGAGCAGATGGCCCGGCGGCTGGAGGACTTCGAGGGACGGGCCCGACGCAACAACATCCGTGTCATCGGCGTACCGGAGTCCACCGACGACCGCCCGGTTGACCTCCTGGTCGAGGAACTCATCCTCCAACAGCTGACCCCTGCGGGCTTGAGTAAATTTTTTGCCGTTGAACGGGCTCATCGAGTTCCGGGCGGGCGGCCACGGCCGGGGGCCCCCCCGAGGCCTATCGTGGCCAAATTGTTTTACTACAGAGACCGGGATGCGATTCTGCAGGCCTCGCGGGTCCATGGCCCGGTTCGACATGAGAACTCATCCATTAACTTTTATCCGGACTTTACTCAACTTGTCCAGAAGCAGCGGATGGGATTCCAGGGGGTGAAACGTCGTCTTCGTGAGCTGGGCTTAAAGTACTCTATGCTCTCCCCTGCCAAACTCCGAGTGGAACATGATGATCGGACTGCCTTCTTTGACTCTCCTGTGGCCGTGAGTGACTGGTTGGACTCGCTGCCTGACAGAGGTGGCCGTCCCGGGCCCTCGGCGGGTGCCAACAGGGACGGGTCCCCTTTGGAGTGACTTTTGGTCCTTGATTTTGCCAATTCGCACTGCTCAGCTGGGTTGTACTTCTTTGGTTCAGTGTGTTTTGCTAGTATATGTATGGGGGGCGGGCGGGGACGGGTCCCTTTCCTCCTCCGGGGTCTTTTTGTAGACTGGGGTTAGTGGGGCGACAGGCACACTGCAATTTTGGGGGATTTTTTGGCCCGCAGGGGTGCAGGGTGGGGGGAGTTGGGTGTTGGGGGGGGGGGGGGGTGGAGGAGGGGTTGTTTAGTAGTGTGGTTTTTGTTTGCAGGGCGAGGTATTGATTTTCTTCCACTTTTGGGACTTGTGCTACTTGCGGGGGGACCTCTGATCTATTGGCGGGGATGGGGGGGGACGGGTTGAAGCTGATGTCTTGGAACGTCAATGGGTTGGGGGACCGTATCAAACGGGGTGTAGTTCTGCAGTATTTGCGTCGTCTGACTCCTGATGTGGTGTTTCTCCAGGAGACGCATTTGGTTGGTAATGTCTGCCATGCAATGAACAGGGGGGGATACCGCCTCGTGGCTCACTCTGGTTACACAACTGGCTCCAGGGGGGTGGGCATTCTCCTCCGATCCTCACTTCCGTTGGAGATCACGAGGGTGGTCTCAGATGACAGAGGGCGTTATGTTTGTCTGACTGGGAGGTGGGAGGGGCATCCCCTTGCCCTGGTCTCAATTTACGTCCCACCGGGCCTCCAGAACTCCACCTTCGCGGACTTGGGTCGAATGCTGCTTGAACTTCCGGATGGCCTTTTGCTTATGGGCGGGGATTTTAATTCGGTGGTCTCGGGTGACCTGGATCGTCACCCACCCAGGGCCCTCCCCGCTGCCCAGGCTTGGCTAGGTGGTCTGTTGGAGACCTTCGGCCTGGTGGATAGTTGGCGATTAATGCATCCGACCCAATGTCAATACACCTTTCACTCTGGGGCACATGGGAGTCTTTCTAGGTTAGACTATTTCCTTATGCCCGCGACGCAGGCGGGTCGAATTCGAGAGGTCAGGCACCTAGCGAGGGGTATCTCCGATCATTCCCCGCTGTGGCTTCTCTTTGACACCGAGTCGCGGTCTGCAGGGCGGATCGCTCCCATTAACCCGTGGTACCTGCGAGACCCCACGACCCGCGAGAGTCTGGTTAAGGCTATGGACCAATACTTTCTTGAAAACGAGGGGTCTGTGTTGTCTGCAATGTCCCTGTGGGAAGCCTTTAAAACTGTAATCCGCGGACACGCCCTCTCCCAGATAGTGGTGGCTAAGAAGCTCAGGAGTGAGGCGGTGGTGAAGCTGGAGACTGACATCTCGGGGCTGGAGTCGGCCTTGGAGGCGGGTGTCACTCCGGACGGGCTCCATGCCCTTAACCTGAAACAGTTTGAATACAGATCTCTTGTCACCGACGCTGCCAAAACTATGTATAGGGAGCAGCAGGGTCGGTTGTATGATGCCGGGGACAAGGCGGGAAAGCTGATTGCGTGGCTGGATAAGAAGGAGAGAGTGAATCGTGTGGTCCCGGAGTTGCGTGTCTCGGATGGAGTGTGTGTGACGGAGCCTGGTGAGATTGTGGAATGTTTTGCCGACCACCTCCGGACTGTGTACTCCCCGGTGACTGATAGAGATGAGGAAGATTCTCGCCTTCTCCTGAGGGACATTGCTTTGCCTGGCCTTTCTGCCGAGGACCGTGAGCAGCTGGACGCTCCCTTGACGGTAGATGAAATCGCGACTGCGATTCGGTCCCTTCGCTCGGGCAAGGCCATGGGTCCCAACGGTCTACCTATCGAATTATATAAGTTGCGCCCGGATAAACTAGCGCCCTTCCTCCGTCGTATGTTTCAGGAGTCCCTTGAGGCCGGTTCCCTTCCGGTCGACCAGCGACTGGCCACGATAGTCGTGATCCCCAAGGACGGTAAGCCACGGGACCGCTGTGCCTCTTACAGGCCTATCTCACTGCTAAATGCAGAGCCTAAAATCCTGGCTAAAGTCCTTGCCAATCGTTTGTTGAGCGTCATCTGCGATCTGATTCATCCTGATCAATGCGGATTCATCCCACATCGCAACACCGCCCTCAACTTGAGGCGTCTCCATGGCGCCCTCGCCAGGGCGGAGTACCTCTCTGAACCGGCCGTGCTGGTTTCTTTAGATGCCACGATGGCCTTTGACACCATCGAGTGGCCATTCCTCTGGGCTGTTTTGACCAGATTCGGCTTTGGGGAGGGATTTCTTGGCTGGGTGAAGCTTCTCTACACGGGACCCATGGCTCAGGTGGTGGTTAATGGGCGGGTCTCTCGGCCCTTCGCTCTTGGAAGGGGTACGAGGCAGGGGTGCCCGTTGTCCCCTCTGCTCTTTGCTTTCGCCCTGGAGCCACTCGCCGCTTGGCTCCGCTGGGATCCCTCGATCAGGGGGATCCGGTGGGCCCCGGGCTTTGAGGATCGGGTCTCGTTATATGCTGACGATATCCTCCTGTATCTTACCTCGCCGCGGCAGTCGCTTAACGTTCTCTTCGATGTTCTGACTTCCTACGGGAGAAATTCGGGTCTCACGATTAACTGGTCTAAATCCTGTGTCTATCCTATCTCCGGTGGCCCCCCTCTCCTGCCGCCTCGGCTTCCGATCCAAATATCTCTGTCCGGCTTTAAATACCTGGGGATACACATCTCGTTGGACCCGGTAGCTCGCTATGAGCACAATCTCCTGCTTCCACTTCGACGTTTGAGGGAAGACACGGCTCGGTGGTGTAGGCTGCCCCTGTCCCCACTGGGTCGGGCCGCATTGTTTAAAATGATGTCCCTTCCCAGGTTCCTCTATGCACTTCAGAACTCCTTCAACATCATTCCAGTAGCCTACTTTCGGGAAGTAGAGAGTCTGCAGAGGAGACTGGTGTGGGACGGGCGGGCGCGTATTGCCCTGGCCAAACTTACTCTCCCCTGGTATGACGGGGGCATCGCGCTTCCCGACATTCGCAGGTATTATTGGGCCTCGCAGCTATCAGCCATCAACCACGCCACGTATGCGCCTGGCTTGAATCCGGCGTATGAGATGGATAAATTCCTGCTTCCCGGCGGTAACTATAACAGGGCGCTTTACTCCTGCTCGGCTGGACGGACCCTGACGGGCCCCACTAAGATCGCGGTACGGATTTGGAAGGCGGCCAATGTAGCCATGGGCTGGAGTGAGAGACTAACATGCGCTACTCCTTTATTTGCCTCCGACCGACTGGGAAGCCTCTGGACAACGAAGGGGTTTGACCGTTGGGACACGATTGGCATCAGTAGAGTGGGAGACTTATGGATGAAGGGCGCGGTGAAGACCTTCGCGGCGCTCCAGAGCGAATACGAACTCACGGAAAAGGAGTTCTTCCGATACGCCCAGGTTCGGCACGCCCTGCTCTCTGTCTTTGGGGAGGGGACCAAGATCCCGGCCTCTTCGCCCCTCGAGGACCGCATACTTGATGGTCATGTTCCCGACAGTACTATCTCCTTAATTTATAAAAAACTCATTAACAATCGGGCCGACCTATTGGTGCGCCTTCGGGAGACGTGGACGGGGGACGGGGTGGAATTAGACGACGAGGACTGGCAGTCCGCACTATCATCCCCCAAGGAAGTTGCCATTCCAGCCCGCCTCCGCCTGGTTCAGCTAAAGATTCTCCACCGGGTGTATGTTACGGGCCCCCGTCTGGTCTCGATGGGATTCTCGGAGGATGGGCTCTGCAGGCGGGGGTGTGGGCTCAGTGCCACCTTTCTTCATATCCTTTGGGAGTGCCGGGAGGTGGCGGAATACTGGCGTCGGGTTCATGGGGTCATGGGGCAAGTCACCGGGGTGGAGCTGCTGCCGGAGGTGCGTCGCTGTGTCTTGAATGTGTGGGAGCCCAATGATTATAACGCGGCGCAGACTCGGTGGGCGGCCCTGGGCTACATGATTGCCAAGAGGGATATAGCGCAGCTTTGGGGCTCCCAGCGGCCACCCACCGTGTCAGTATGGAAGGAAAACATGGACTGGTGTATGTTCAGGGAGAAGACTGTATATGTGGCCCGCGGTAAGCCCGGGGCATGGGGTAGAATTTGGGGGCAATGGAACGTATATCGTGGGGGTACCTGTACGCCCCCCCTAGTGGACACCGATATTGCTTTGTCCCCCTGACCCTTGATGGTTCCTCGTAACTGATTGTATAATCGCATATATGGATGTTCCTTTCCCGTTACCCCCCCCCGATCTTTCAATACTCCCTCCTGTTGATAGCTAATTGAAGCCTTGGAGTAAAAGTCCCCCGGATGTAGCCTGACCCACGTTTTCTGCCTGTATGCCTCGCCTTTTGTTTTTTGTTGTTATTTATGTTAAATGTATGTCTCCTGCTTCTCTCGAGCTATCCTGAGCCATTTACGGGGCTGGGCCCCAGGTGTCGCCTACTGCTTTAACTAATGTACGATCATTTCTGAATCTAGCGGCCGGCCCTGGTGGTTGTAGGCCCATGCTTGTATCTGATTTATTGTTTCAATAAAATTTTGGAAAAAAAAAAAAAAAAGAGTGCCAATTTCCTCAACACTCTTAGGAAAATCAAGCTTTACCTCCTGAGGACATCCAGGCAGCAGTCCAATCCCTAGTTATCTCACAATTGGAATAGGGTTTGGTGACCTTAGCGGGGCTACCTAACACTAGGTTAGCTCTGCTAAGAGCTACTATGAACGCCTCTGCCACACTCATCACGGGCTCCAGAAAAAACGATCATATCACACCTGACTTAATTCAACTTAACTGGCTTTCCATTGAAGCAGGGATCCGCTTCAAGATAGCCTGTCTGACGCATAAAGCTATTCACTACAACACCCCCATTTACCTGGCAAAAAAACTTGAGCTCTCCGGCTCTAGTCAGAACTTACAAAGATCTAAAACTCTACTACTGAAACCTCCTAAATTCAACGAAAAAAAATGTACAACTGTGCCTTCTCCGGGCTTGCTCCAAGAATTTGAAATGCCCTTCCGCCGGAGATCACATCCAACCCCTCGACGGCTTCATTTAAACAAGCATTGGCATAGCCAATAGGTCTCACCTTTGGGACCTTATAAGTGTTTAGCCATGCAACACTTGATGTTGTTGCACCAAGGATATTGTGCTGGATAAATAAACACATTTAAGGTCCCAAAGGCGAGACCTATGCCAATGCTTGTTTGTAACTTTCGGCCAAGCTGAACTGCAACCATGCAGCTGTACGACATGGCTATACATCAAACAGTACCCTATTTTTATAAAGTTCTAGGTTAAACCACTCACAAATCCACAATCTAGATTGTTCAATATGTAGACCCTCACACGCCCTATTGGTGTCATGCTTCATCATCAGGTCTCATCCTGGTCCCTAAAAAATAGGATGGGCTCAACCATATTCCAGGGAGCATTTAGGGTAATTTCCAGATGTGGACTTTACAATAAGAATACCTCAGAACACCTAGTTATCCCTTTATTTTTGGTCTTCCTGGTATGATTAAAAAAACATAAAAATGGAGATAATGGTCCCAACACTCTACTCAGAAGTCGAAATGTTTCAGCCCTCAGTATTAAAAGCCATAGGGTCAAGAGCTTTAATCAGAACTAAAAGATCTAAATGCCCTGGAATTATACAGTCTAGTAATGTCAGTCAACCTAACGTCTATTGGGTTAGGAGAATATGTCACATTCAACATGAAAAGCATGCAAAGGGCTAAATCGCCTTATCCCACAACAATCTTGTCTTGGGTCACTGAACTTATAGGTATCATGCTACAAGAGAGACACATGCCTTGCTAGTCACACATTCGTCAAGGGTGTTGTGTCTACTTTGGCACCTATTGTTTGCACATTTATGGGGGGAAAGATCCAGGAAAAGAAACATACATGGAGTAAAGGCGCACAGCAAAGAAAAGAACATGGGGCAAAGGGGACCGCGGGAGGGAGAAGTATGTAAAAGAGACAGCAACACAGAGCATGGGGCAGAGAAAAGTACACAGAGTGAAATACTAAGTGCGGGTTCATGGGCTTTGGGGGAGGACACAGCACATGGGATAGAACAAGGGAAGGTTGGAACACACATGCACTCTCATGGAGTGCTTAAGAAAAACAAAAACGGTAGTTTCCTGAAACTGAGCAGACTAACCAATCAGAGAGATGGTAAAGAAGCTATACGCCAGCATAGGGATAAACCGAAACAAGCTGGGACAAGCAAAGCCACTGAATTAGAAGCAAGCAAATGAGAATAATATTAATAATAAAGCTAAGCAATGGGAGGGATGTAACCCTGTATAAGTTCTTGGCAATAGGCCATTTGGCAGGCTCGACTTAAAAAGAAAGTTTAATATTTAGTTCATAGCTGTTCAATATTTAGATCATAGTTGTAAGAAAATTACACAATGAAGACATTCAAGAATGCTAATAGCTATTAAAAAGAAAACCGGTAACTCAGATGGGTTATAAACTCTGAATTATCCTGTATGGAAAAAAACATGAGAACTGCAAAAACATTTTGAAACCAATAATTATCTCTTGTCATCTTGTGAAGTTTCCCTTTCATTACCCTGAAGAGGTAATTGGTCTAGCAGCAAGGTAGAGTTTCGAGGGTGCTCCACTTGACATCGAACGACTGCACCCAGTAAACACACAACTCAAACAGAAGCAATTGTTGTCCACTAAGTGAGTAATCTGCAGCCAGACGGAAACCTTAAGAAGAAAAAGTGTTCCGCATAAACCCTGTGTGCATCAACCACTGCAAGTGTCCCAGTGCTGATAAACTGCTCAAGGCCAATATGCTGTGGCCAGCCCAGAACCCAGTTCCAACTCAAGAATAGGTTCCTGCACTATTCTAGCATTGCTGCGGGACAAGGCAGTATGCGATAAAACACCTTATGTCTAGGTGTTCTGAAGTGGAGTACAACTTACGGCTGAGAAAATGTGATTTTTAAACTGGCATTGGAGGGCTGCATTATACCATTCAAAGGCTAAAGGACGTTTGAGTAATTAAGCCAAATTATGAACGAATCAATGTAACTAGTTTGAAACCTCATTTGTGTAGGGAGCAACAGTAAGATGCAACTTCACTAGCCTTATAACAATGCCACATTCAATGACTATCAATCGTCTTTTGAAAAAATTATGTGCTCACAAACCTGCAATTTAGTTGCTTCCTTGGTGTTTTTCAGTAAAATTGTCAGCAAGGAATATTAGGTAACAAGCGATAACAAGCATCGTGCGGCCGCGAAAGTGTAAGTGATCGCGATCAAACATCAAAGCGGCCGTGAAAGTGATCGCAATTGCGAAAAAGCGCGGAGCGCGCGCCCGTGCACATGCACTGTAGCTCTGGCCGGCCATGGTAGCATTTTTTTAAGCCCTCACAAAAAGTCTCGCCAGACCAGCGCATGCGCTGGGTCAGCCGAGACCTAAAAACATGTCAAATGGCTACTCCTGAATGAACTGCATCAGCAATAGACCTGATGACTTTTGCAAGTCACTTCCTTCTCCTACTTGACAATTGTTTCAAAATGTATTTTGTTGTCCTTTTGACATATTGCTCTGCTAAAACTTCACTGCGCCTACTAGTAGGGCTGTTACCTGTTGATCACTTGTTATTTCGTCTTCCCCTTGCACCCCCATGTACTTTTTATGTTTCAGGTACTTCTTATGTCTCCTTATCGTATTGAACTCATTCTGACACCTCATGCCAATGTTCGTTACTTTGTATAGCGCTCTGATATCCATTTGTTCTTGTTCGCGCATTATAAAACCTTTCAAATAAATTAATATATAAAATAAATGTAGGGGACTACAATGACATAGTGGAATCTGTGGAAATGATGACTAGATTTCTATTGAATGTGACCTTCGGTGGGTTACAGTAGGTCACAACGGTTTAAGGGGCTACAATAGCTTCCAGGCATCATTTGCAGATGAAGATGTTATGGGTGTGGTCTACACCTGGGCAGTCTGATTGCTCCTCTTTGTTGGGAATGTACGTACATGTGTGACAGGATTCTGGAGTCTTTGTATTTATTTTATTTTGCTTCTCACTTTGAGTACTTTTTCATGAGAAGCGGATTCTTGTTTGCTACATCCTCAAACTGTAAGAAGTAGGATGAAGGATGACAACGTAATGGCCTGACTGGTTACTGATGGGTAAACTTCATTACTCCAGTCCAATTCATCTTCATATCCAATTTAGCTTCAAGTCCTCACTCCCCTTTTGAACTTCTCCAACCAGACCCTAGGACATAACAGAAAGAGGTATGTCGAGCAGTGCTATGGGGTCAAGGGTAGTAAAAAGATTGACCATATCCATGGGGTGTGAGCTAGGGAGTCTGTTTTAATTTATATTAAGCATAGGTCCACTCCCGCAAGAGAGATGCCATAAATGAGGTGGATGAGTGTTAAGAGCTGTCACCCTTAGGTTGATCTTCCCCCAAACTTTATGCCTTACTCCTCCATTTCTCATCTTGTTTTTGTCGACCTTAAGGCTCTGTGCACTTTACTACTGCTAAAGCGCATGTGCTCCCTCCTTAAAACATAGTAACATTAGATCCTCCCCAACTAGCATATTTCACTTACTTATAAATCCATAGTCATGTGGTACTACCAGTATCCAGGGTACTGTAAATACAAATGCTACTTGTGGGCCTACAGCATCAAATGTGACACCCAATTAAGTAGTCTTGCAAATCTATTTCAAGTCGGACATTGCAGCCACTGTGTGGAATTTTGAACTACCATTTCGACCTGCCAAGATAAAAAAAATTGCCAGGCCCAAAACGTCCTTATTAACCTATATGTCACCCCGAAGGTAGGCCCTAAGGAGCCCACAGGACAGGATCAGATGTATTTAAAACATGGGACATGTCCTGAGAGTGAAAAACTCTTAAGTTTGTTTTTCTACTATTGCAAGGCCTTTTCCATAGGATAGTATTGGGTTTGCATTTAATAAAGATAACTTTAAAATGGGAACAGTTAAACAGTATATGTTTGGTGTCTTTGGCATTGTAATGAAAAATCCTCTCATGGTAAAGTCGGATTTTGAAAATGGCACTTTTGAAAATGGCACTTTTAGAAAGTTAGCATTTTCCTTCCGTAGCCATTTAGTGCTTGCAGCGTGTCTCTGGGTCACATAACTAGGAGTAGTTGGCACTTGGTCTTTGTGTATTACCCCTAGCCAGCCACATACACTAGAGACCTTAGGTGTGCCTGGATGAGTTATCATTAGCAGGATGAGAGAGATGAGTTCGGCACAGTCCCACTTAAACATGAATAAGCTATGTCCTGCCTTCTCAAAAAAATTGCATAATCCTGTAGTTAGTCTGGAGCTAGGGCATGGGAGGCAGGAAACCGGAGCACTTCAAAGGGAATCCTCTAGAAGTGCCTCCCATATCAAAGAAGGCTTCAGGTATAAATATTAGACCTCAGACACCAACTCTTCAGTACACTTCTGGACCTGTGGAACGCTGTCTGGAACAAGGACTGCTGTGCTGCTGAAAGGACTGCCACTCTACTGGACCGCTGACCTTAAGGACTGCTTACCTACTATGCTGATCTGCTGCCCTCTTGTCTGGGTGAGAAGGACTGAACCTGTACCCAGGACCACAGAGACTCTGAAAGCTAGACTCTTGTCACCAGCACTTGAACTCTGCAACTATGAGTCCTACCCTTCCGAGTGGTGCCATCCCAGTACTGGACCCTTGGAAGTGGGCCTGAAGGTGCCCTGCCAGCCCATCAGTGGACGCATCTCCTCTGCTGTGTGGCACAACCTTAAGCAAAACCAACGCATTGCCTCGGCTACGTGGACTTTCTAATTGCAAGGACTTTGCATCGCTGTGGAAGCCTCATTGGAACTTCTGCTGCGCAACGTAGGCCTTTGCATCGCAAGTCCCTCTGCGACGACGTAGGATCTGCATCGCAGATCCCCAGATTCGATGCTACGCAACGCATCTCCAAAACAGACTTCATATCACCTCAGCTGCGCTTCGCATCCTCAGTGCGGGACTTTGCAAAGCTCCACATTTAAGATACTCTTGTTCAGTTAGTCTACCTGGCTCCCTGTAGCCGGCCTGCACTCCATCACGGTCAGCCCGAACTTGTGACTTCGTCTCAGTCTGGTACAAACTGATATCCACAGTTGGCGCTTTGTGGCACCATTTTCACCTAAATCTTTAAAGATACACATCTCTGGCTCTACTAATTGTATATTTGTCTTATTTTATTTATAAAAATGTACTCTTTCTAATCTGGTGTGTGAGTCTTCTCGTGTTGTGTTTTTGTGTTACTGCTGTCTGAAGTGTTCCACAAATACTTTACACTTTGTCTCAAAGTTAAGCCTGACTACTCTGTGCCAAGTTAATTTGGAGTTTGCTTGTGACTGCACCCTGACAAGGATTGTGGTTTCTGCTTGAGTAGTGTTTCACACCCAACTCGATTATTTACAATGAGGAGAATGAACACTGGGCAAATCATTCATTCTGTGGTGAACCATCAATGTGAGAACCGCCACCTCTCTAGAGTTAACTTTACATCTACATATTTTAAGGACAAATACTAGTCGAAAACGCTTCAAAATGCAAAACATGCCATAACAATTCCTGAAGAATCTTTGAGGAAAACTGAAACACCCTGTGTACTCTTTTTTAAGACTAGGTGACAGCCAAGACTTTTTGCTTTACTAACATTATATGTATAATAAACTTAAAGGGCCTTCAGCAAGTACTCCTCATCCATTTATCCACTGTTGTGTCATTCATAAAAATATGTTTTGCTCCTAGCCATTAAAAAAACACAGGCCTTGCAGATCTCCAACTATAAAGTTTTGCAAAAACCTTGACAAGACAAAGCAAGCACTGGCAAAGCCAAAAGGCTAACGGTCCATACAAGACCAACTGCCTTTGTCAATGGTCGTTTTATAACTATTTAAAGGTAGCCAAAGCCACTGGTCCAGTGGTTCATAACAACTAAGTGGCAGCATGTCATATGTGAAACTTTTAGCCACCTCTGGCATGCTAGACAACCACACTCATGATGCTATTTGTTAGCTAATAAAAAACGAAAATAAGTATACAACATGATTTGGGGACACTTGCCAGGTATGCCCGTGTGCTTTTAAATACACTGTCTGCCATGGCTTTCTCCTTAAATCACTAGGGAGAATCTCTAAATCTCCAACAAGCCCTCTGTAAAGCGCTATTAGTCACAATTAGTTCTAACAATTGTTTATGGAATCGCACCTAACCAATGTAAAATCTCATTAAAATTATATTTTGCTTTGACCAGTGTAATTTCTACTCCCCCAAGCTCTAAAATAGACGACTTGCTACTAATGTTAACAAGAAATCATTGTGGGAGGGTGTGGCTGTAGAAAGTGTATCCTAAAATGCCCCACTCACTAGTAATTTTCCCACAACAATCCTCCGAAAGAAAGTTATTTGCTAAGAGTAGTGGCAGCTGCGGTTAAAAAAAAAAGTGGTGGGGAAACGCACAAAAAAAAGAAAATAAGAGTACTTACCTATCGGCCGCTGCCTCGGTGCTCTTCTGCTCCGGTCAACTTTCAGCAGTCCATGGGCTAGTCATAGGCTTCCAGACTCCTGTACGTCAATCTAGACGCTCCTTTCATGCTGGTAATACTATGATGATGTCTGTTCACAAAATCATTCAATGAGGTGCTCCATAGGTGACAAGTGAAAATAATGCAAGTTGTTCGGATATCCATGTTTTGTTTCTTCTTTTTTTCTTTATATGATTGAATCGTGCTTTTTAAGGGATTGGGAAACCACTTTCTTGACAATTAATTGAATTGAATTTAAAAGGCATTTCCAAAGTGCATGGCTACCCGAAGGCATCCCAGCGGTAGTGCGGACCCTTAAGCAGGAAAGAGATTAAGGAAATAAAAAGGTCTTTAAGAGCTTCCGGAAGGTGAGATAATTCGATTCACAATGGATCGACAAAGGCAAGTTGTTCCACAATTTAGCAGCATTGTACACATAGCAGCGTCCGCCGCTTCGTGCTTTCTGTTTTATTGGAACTGTTGCTAGCTGCTTATTGTCAGATCTAAGTGACCTGGAAGGACGGTAGGCCTGAATGAGGGATCTGATGATGGGTGGACCTATATCAGAAAGGGCTTTATGAATAATGCACAATGCCTTGAAATGAACTCTTTCATGAATCGGCAGCCAGTGAAGCGCCGAGAGCGAGGGTTTAGCTGACGTACGCTTAGAAGAGTTGGTAAGTAGACGTGCTGCACAATTTTGCACAACCTGTAGCTTTTTAATAGTAGAAAGAGGAGCTCCTAAATAAAGAGCGTTAGCATAGTCCAGGCGAGACAAGAGGAGTGCCTGGACCAGCACTCCGCTTACAGTTAGTGGGAGCAGGGGGAGAATCTTTCTGAGCATTCTTAGTATTCCATAACAGCAGGCTGCTACCTTGCCTGCCTGCTTTTTGAAGTCCAGGTTATGCTCCACCCACACTCCAAGACTCCTAATTTCGGCTTTGGGAGAAGGCGGAAGGCCAAGACAGTTGGGCCAGGAAGGGGCTATTGTTCGTGAATTATACTTTCCCAAAAGCATTAATCCAGTCTTTTCTCCGTTGAGTTTCAAATAAGAATTATCCATCCATCCGGAAACTTTCTGCAAACATACGGCCAGATTTGGGGCTGAGTTATCCTCTTGACTAAGTGATACCACTAACTGGGTATCATCCGCATATGTGACAATCTGGATGCCGAAAGGTATGACTATTTCCGCCAAGGAGCACATGTACACGTTAAATAGAGTGGGGCTCAGGGACGAGCCCTGAGGAACCCCACATCTAAGAGGCATTGGCTTTGAGATAACATTTTCTTCAAAGACTGCAAAAGAGCGGTCTTCTAAAAAGGATTGTAGCCATTTCAGTGCGGATCCAGTGATTCCAGCCTTCCTAAGCCTTTGAATAAGTAGCTGGTGGTTAACCGTATCAAAGGTTGCGCTAAGATCAAGCAAAATAAGTGCAGCGCAGCCCCCACTGTCCAGATTTTTCCTTACATTTTCCACCACTACCACAAGTGCGGTCTCAGTACTCTGTTGGGCTCTAAATCCTGTTTGAGTAGGGTGAAAGCAATTGTTATTTTCCAGAAATGTAGAAATAGTGATGTTTACATGCCTCTCTGCCAATTTCCCTATTCCTGGGAGCAGCGAAATAGGGCGATAATTGGCTAATATCTCTGGGTCAAGGTGAGTTTTTTTTTTAAAAGAGCTCTGACCATAACCCGTTTTCAGAGGGGAGGTACTATTCCCTTTTCTAGAGAGGCGTTAATTACTTCTAGAATCACTGGAGCTACAGTCTCAGAGGCTCAATTTAAAATACTAGGGGTGGGGGGCGGGGGCAACATCGGAAGGTGCTCTAGATTTCAGTTGGTTCAGGATCCCCTGAAGAGACGTGAGATTCAAAGGGGGAATTGATTCCAATAGATAAGTGGCGGAGTATATGGGGGGTACTATCTGTAGATCAGAAACTGCAGGGAAAAATTTATAAATAGATTGTATTTTATCATTAAAAAATTTTGCAATTAAATTGCACCGTAGAGGTATGTCTGTAATAACAATAGGTGGGGAGGTAGAATAAAAAGCGCTTTAGCAATTTTAAAAATTTCACGAGGGCGGTTTGCTGCTGAAGTAATTCTCTCTTCAAAGTAGGCAGATTTAGCCAATTTTATTTCAAGCTTATAAGTCCTTATTCAGGTTCTATATTTCATTTTATTATCAACTGTAGGATCTTTCCTCCAGCTTCTTTCTAGCTTCTTGGTAGCCTGCCGGAGAGCTCGTAATTTGGGCGTATACCAGAGATTATGGTGGGCTCCTATTTTATTATACGTGCGTTTCTTAGGCAAAATATTATTAAGTGATGATTTTAACCAATCATTAAATTCATAATTCGCAGTTACTGGTTTAGAGTCTACAGTAGGGACATTATCTTTCAAAAAAGTAGTCCATAAATCAGGCGACAATTTTGCCCAGGGGCGTACGAGCCTGATACTTTTCTCAGCCGGTGGGGGAACATCTTGTACTGTCCAGGTAAAAGGAATAAGGCAATGATCGGACCATGGAAGAGGGGTGGGGTCATTCACCAAGAGGCTGAGAGCATAAGAAAAGATAGGGTCGAGAATACGGCCCTTATTGTGAGTAGACTTATTGATTAATTGTCTGAATTCAAGCATTTCCAGCCCATCAGTAACTTCCACCACAGATGAGTGAAACCTCATCAAAATGTAAATTAAAATCCCCCAGGAAAAGTAAAGTTGGGGAGGGAGCTAGCCAGACCGGTAACAGTAGTAAGGAGTGATTTACAAAAATGGGCTGAAGGGCCTGGGGGGCGATAAACTAATATGCCAGAGAACGTACGGACGTGAGATATGCTAATCGTAAAAATAAGGCTTTCGCAATCTTGTAAGAGGTTCCATGTAGTACGACAACTAAAATTGTTTTTATAGATGATGGCTAATCCACCTCCTCTTCCTATTCCCCTATCGAGCCTATGTATAGTATATCCAGGGGGCAAGGCTTGAACGATGGCGGGCCCCCGTCTACGTTCAGCCATGTCTCCGTTAAGAAAAGAATGTCAGGACTTTCATCTTCTACCAATAGGAGAATTTTCTCTGTGTGCTTAGCCAATGAGCGACAGTTAAGAAGCAACAACTTGACGGTATTTGTGCTAGGGGGGCCAGCGAAGGCTTTGAATACGGAACATAGTTTAAACTGGCAGAAGTGACATTCTTTAGTAAGGCCATCAAGGGGCATAGAGTGTAAGCACTTTCTAGTGGAAGCTGCTCTAAAGCTCTTCAGTTCATTGCTGGAATAATTACAGATTTTCCTAGCTGCACCAACAGGGGTAGTGGCCCCTGGTCCCGGCCGCGGACGGGCGCAAACGGGCTTGCCTTAGGCGCGCCCGCTGCGCGCGTCCGCTGCGCAGTCACGTCATCGGCGCTTATGAAGCCGAATGAACGTGACCTGCGTAGACATGGCAGCGTAAAAACTAGAGCGCTGACCCCCTAATAAAGTGATCCCAAGTCAAAAAGAATTGTGCAAAGACGCAATTGAAGTATTTTAAAACGATTAAAAAAAAACCTGGAGCATTGAACACAGCTCCGTAACACAATCCCCGTCACAATACAGATAAAGAGAACCTCGCGAATGTGCTACGTTTATCTGGAAGAACAGTTTTGTTTGTATAATCCTATTAGTTTGCCACTTTACATTCTGTGGTTTTCAGTTTTGTTTTTGCCATTATAAGTATGTGCTAAAATATCATCATGGATAATGTGGTTAGCTAAAAAGAACACATTTTATCCATTCTCATACATGCCATAGGACCTCTTGTCAAAGTTTATCCGACAGAACCGTTTTGCGTCTGTAATGCATGATAATCCAGTTGTGAAGAACAGAGGGTTACCCCATTGATATTTAACATGAGGTAATACGATTGTATCAAAGAGTCACAAATGATCTGGGGCCCACTTGGCAGATTGTTAGCCACATTAATACATCCTCAGACACCATAGTTCCCACCTTAACCTTTCATTTAATAATCAAAATGTCGTCTGTGGCTTGAAGTTACATAGGGGGGGGGGGGGGGGATGAAGGATTCCACTGAATCAACTGGAATTACCCCTTATAATAATATGCAATAGAAATCGCAAGTGTTGGAAACACAGTACCCTAAGGAGAAGGAACTAAGTGACAAACCAATGTGAGAAGCTGGTATCAAAGTCTGGAGCCAAACAAATCTTTTCCACTGGCATTCTGCAACATACCAATTAGTTCGAGGTTCCTGGGTACATCTCTGCACTTCTTTTAAAGAGACTGCAAACTGCTTGTAATATGAGGCGAACAGCAAGTAACAACAAGCACTAAAAAAGGCAGAAAATCTGGTTTGACTCTACTACACACAGTAGACATAGGGTGTCGCCATTTATCACAACAGATTTTATCAGCCGGAAAATGCGGCTTGTGAAATTATGACTGGATCATGCTGCAAGAACAGCCCAGCATTTGCCCATTGCCCAATCCCCTCCTTAAGCAATGAAGTGGAGCACAGATAGCCCCCCACTCGCTGGCATACACCCTCTCCTGCCACCTTGCTTCTCAACCCATAAGGCACCCCTCCCTGCTTATAGCAGGCAGCATATAGGAGCATTAATCCCAAAGGATTAGGGAACTGCATGCAGAATTGAACCTGGAAAAACAAGGTTTACATTGCTATTACTTATTCTTGGGGATTAATTTGTAATTGCACAGTAATGTAGGAGGAGAAAAGGCGGTGTTATCGGCCCGTACTGGTGTTTACAAGAGCAGAGTTGGAACCCTTCTAGTTCTGCACAACGTTTAACTGGGCTCTTGATGTCAATAACAGTAGAACCACCTGCACTATGCTATGGCCCTCTAGAATGTTTAATGTCATTAGCAATCAAAACCGACAACTAAAACTGTCTGTAACTTCACTAACAAGTGGTGACCACCCATTGTCCTCTGAATTCCACTTAAGAGAAGGTTTAGTAACATTTATATTATTTCATTTTGTTGGTAAATGAATAAAACATGGATTAAGTTTGGTACTCTGATAAAGTAAACTTACAGCAGTGACATCAGCAAAGAATTGGTTTCGGTCTCCAGAACCAGAAGCAGAGTACAGTGGTGCACTGGAAGCCAAAGCCCCATCCACAATATCTGGATACTTGATTCTCATGTAGGTACTCAGTAGACCCCCATAACTGGGAAAAGAAAACAAATAAAATAAAATATGTCAAACCATAACAAATTTTGAACTGCCAGTGGTTTTTTCAGGATTAATTTTAAACTTTATTTCTGCAGTGCTGCATTACAATTATTTTATGACTAAAACAACTAGCACCAAGTCTGAATTACACAAAAGCTGAGTGACAATGAGATTCCATTAATGGTTCAATAAGGGGATATTTTCCACACTAAGTGGTGCAATCAGCCTAGAGTTATCCCAGTTCATCTTAGGCAATGAGCTCTCAAGGCTCATAAAAAAACAATTTGCAAAGGAAATTATATTGGCACAAAGCACAACTGCCACTATAAATGCTAATACTCAACAAGCATTGGCAAAGCCAATCGGTCTAGCCTTGTGTCCAAGTTAAATGGCCTTATGTTATGGGCTGTGTTAGGAAGTAGCAAAATGAAAATCAATAGATAAAGATATTTCGTGAAAAGTATATATGTATCATAACAATACATTTTCAGGGTTTGAATGACTTCAAATATCTGTTTTCTAGCAAAGCTTTTAAGCATAGGATTAGCACAGTGCCATCCATGCCGAGCTGTAAAATTCCATATATTCACAGAAAAAACAAATGTTAAAGGGATGTTATAGTTAGGCAAAAACATCGGTTAAAACAGAACGTTTTAAACTAACAAAACCACTGAAATTCACCAGCGACAGTTATCTCAAGTAACTAGGACTCACGCCCTAATATAACTATAACTTGCACCCTTGCCGTGCACAGTGTTATCAATGATGTCATTAGGGATGTTATCAATACAGTCACTAAACAATTCATGGGTGATGTAATATGCGAGGGAAAACACAGTGCATGGTGAGGGTGCGAACATGAGTCGGATGCAAAATCTTAAAAATGCTTTCAGACAAAATCTACAAAATTCTTTAATGAAGCTGTAGTTACACAAGTCATTACTAAAGGTCTAAAAACACAAGTGCCTGACATTTCAATCACAAACCTGAGGTGGCGTGGCTTCAACCTAGAATTTTGCAGCTATACTCTAGCTACTCTAATGACTGGTGTTCATGTTCTGAGGGATACATACATTTACCAAAGTTGGTTTATAGTGAGGCATCCACAATGCAAATGCAATAAGTGTTTTGTGTGTTTAACAGAAATACTTGATGAAACCCTACCATACATAGGGACTAGCAGTCAATGGGGAAGTACTAGAGTCTAAAAGGATCTATTCTTGTTTAACTATTTTTTTAGATGTAGGTATACATGTGCAAAGCAAAATGCAGTGACTCAAAATGAAAGCATCCAATGGCTGGAGTGAGTTTTGTACGTTAAGCTATACTTTGTGCTGTGTGGTAGGGAGCATTGAGTGGCATCTCAACAGACCAATGTTGAAAGAGTGTTTATGGGAATCCCTATATATGTATGTATTTGTGTGTAATGTTTTTAGGAAAACATGAGGATGGTAATTTTAGTAAAACAGTTAACGCGGTCTTTAGACCGGACCAAAAAAGCCTTGTTTCTAGTTTAAAAAGTATACATTAACAAAACTTGATCACTGGTTAGTGATGGTGGTTAAATATTTGCTGGCCAAACTCACATTAAAGTTGGTCATTCCTATTACAGAACAAATACTGCTTAAAACATGCTGAGCTCAACCTCAAAGCTATTTACGGCATTTCATAAACATGACAGATATCGACTAAAGAATACGTGCCAGGTGCGAATGATTTTACAGGGGTGTGGAATTCCTATAACCCGACTCCCAGGACAGATTGTTTGGGGTCAAGGGCAACAAGTTTTCATGTGTATTTTGTCCTTGGGACAAGTAGGCCAAACCCCTGCAGCACAAACCCTTTAGCTGCCAGTTTGCAGTACCACATTATGGCTCAGGGAAGGGCACTGTCTGCAGTTAAGGTAATATTTGTTATCCATATGTTAATGCTGTTCAAACTTGTATTTATGGTTCATTAATTGAAAGCCTTTATTATTAGGGTGAGCGCTTCAAGTAAATGTTGTAAGCTCTGACAGTGGTTCCAGTATAAAAATGTGAATATACGATTTCAAAGTTTAGCAGTAATGAGGCTATGTATAACACTCCCAAAATGTTCTGATTTGATGCAAATATTTGCAAACACTTGAAAGCAAGATTGAGGATTCTTTGCTTTCAAAATAAAATGTTCATAAAAAATGAAAGCAGGAAAAAAAACATTTTGCTAAACTACTGTAAAATTTCAGGTACCATTTCTTTGCAGCATCATTTAATAACGTGTTGATGCATGCTAGTGTTTCCCAAAAATATTCATAATAGAAAATCAGTGTATCCAGTTTCAACAAGATTATAGGCAACAAAAATAAACAAGCATTGGCAAAGCCAGTAGGTCTGAAATTGGTGGTCAGCTTTTTAGTTTTGCCAATGTGTGAATTGTTTTGGCATGGTTTTGTAAAACCTTATTGGTGTGGGAGCCTCCGGGCCCTCACCATTATAGCAAACATTGGCAAAGGCAAACATTGTTTTTGGTCTCAAAAAGCACACACTGCCACAGTAGTTACTGGCACTGAACAAAACTACTTTGTGTGCTGATATGTTCCTTGTGAAAGAGCAGGATGCTGTCACTCACAGTGAGATTAGCCGATACAGGGAGAGAGACAATTTTAATAAACGCAAAAGGTCATGGTCAACGCCAGACCAAACTAGGGGCCCAATTATTGAAGAAAGTCTCAAAAGTGCACCCATGGTATATGTCCTTGCATTAAGTGTAGCTATACAGCTTTTGTGAATGCCCAAGAATTTACAGAAGTAGGACAAAAAATAGTACTCCTAGAAAATATTTGTGAACTGCATTTTAGCATGCTAAAATATGAAAGTGTAGAGTTGCTCAGGCAAAATCTGAGTGTTTGCTAGTTCACTTTCCCTCCAACCACTTTTCCCCCAACTCTGGAAGAAGGTTTATGTCTACTATTGTCAGGAGTAAATTTACATTCCTCTGTATGGGAAAATATTAGAGAAGAGTTGTTGAAAACCCTTAAAAACATGCAAGTTAGTAGGTTTGCACAGACTCAAAGGTGCATTCTAACCCTGGAACTATTGCTTACCACTACCTTCAGCCCCAGTATGTAGATCAGCGGAAACATGGCAAACAGGGGACTGCAAGTATTCAAACACTACTATGGTATGAGCCTTGGCATAATCAGAGAGGCTATATCAGAGCTCTTATATAATGTGATTGCTGCCATAATTTGTCGCTGCACTACATGGCACCAAAGAGACAAGTGGGTTTTGTTAAAGGACAAGTAGATTTATGAAACTGCCTGCCCAATGGACAAGTAGATATTTTATTAAATTCCACACCCCTGATTTTATTACCGTGTCGTTCTCTACTGTGAGTGTGCGAAAAAATGCAGCAGTAAACCCCAAGTGGGTAATGGGAGATTAAACGTGTAGTTTGCCATGAGCTTGTGAATGTGCACAAGCTCATGAGTTTGGGAGGCTGAGGGGCTCCTAAATTTACCTCCTTGCACATTCCACCCTGCAAACAGTCAGATTTACTAAAGCAAAGGACTGGAGTAATTTCCATTCCTCACTGGAATGGAACGTAACAGCCCCACACTTTGTAAGGGGGTAAAACATGGTTCTCTCTGGGAACAGGGTGCCCTGATAGTTTCGGTTTTCAGTGGCCTTTCCCAACATTATTTTACAATTTAAATACTTGTCCCGGCTTGGAAATTTGATAAGCGGGCGCATTAAAACGAGAAAATGTAGTTGAAGCCCACGTTTGCACTGTCAATTTCTATTTAAATAACAGTAAGGCAATACATTAATTGTTTTGCAGATTCAACAGCTATGAGCAACATCGTGTGCGCCTCACAGCAGGATTTAAAGATGGACGAATCGTCATCTCTGGTGACCCTCAGCCACGGCCCTGGATCATGAAACTTCCTCTGAGCTTCCGAGCAGCATGTGGGAGGGAGAGCGGTTATCTAATGAAAACGCGATTTTGGAATATTTTAGTTTGACATCTAGCAAATTGGGGACATTTTAATGCTATAATAAATTAAAACAGAAGCCATTTTTAGGTCGAGCCTGAGCCAGCGCGCATGGGCTGCTCTGCGAGGCTTCTTGTGTTTACTCTGTGTGGGTCTGACTCTTTCCACACATTGTATTGGCTTTTGCGTGTGTCTTTCAATAACGAAAGCACGCAGATGGCTAAAGGCGGGCGCATGTCCCACCTCTTTTTAAATGTTCACTCCAACGGCGTTTTGCTCTCGGGAGCGAGCAGCGGCTTGCAGGGTGGCAGCTGCATTCCTCGTTTTTTTATCTCTATGCTTTACGGGAACGTTTAGCATTCCAGTGCACTTTTTTCCCTACCCCCACAGCCACATATTCGGGCCACGCTCCCTTGCTGACTGCTGAGGTGTTTAAGTAGTCTTGTGGTTGGGGAAGATTAACTGGTTGCGCTGGTTCGACACTCCTTACGCCCATTACTCACTCATGGCTACAAGGCAGGTTAACGGCACTGTGGTCACAACAAGTCCCTCCCTCACTTATGCTGTGCCAGGGTGTTGGCTGACTAATCTTTTCCAGTGTGCGGACTGTTTGGTGGAGCCTGGACGAGGGGCGGCGTGGGTCTAACGGCTACAGTGCTGAAGCAGACATTCAGCTTCAGAGGCACGCAGGTACTCAGATTTCATTCCGCTCATTGTCGAGTGCCGCCCAGCATCTCGTTCTACTTGCCTTTTGTTGTGCACAGAAGGACATTATAGGGAGGTACACAGCGTCACAAAGCACAGCGAGCGTGTGCCCACTCAGGTCGTTGCCCCCCAGTTTGATGCTATTTTTCTTTGTGAAGCATGTGGGGGCACTATCTTTACTCTACTCAGTGCAGTGACTCAGGGCGGCTGTGTTGTACGATGCGCATTGGAAACTGGCACAATTGAGGTGTTTTGCATTTTTTCCCCCTCAAGATTCATGTAGCGCGAACTCGTCCCAAAGGTCTTGGATCGCTTTACATGAACACCAGTTTGGTTACAAAAGAATACATTCATGTTTTTTTGGCAGGGAGGCATGGGGAGATAAAGTGGTCTGCCCAGAATCACAGGGGAGACTTTCCTTGTTGTTTTACCTTATGTTCATCTGCTCTGTGCTCATGTGGGACGCCTTGCCAGCGGTAGAGAGACTCCTGTTGCGATCAGGGTTACAGGGTCACTGGTACGCATCAACTCATTCCTGCACCGGTCCCATCACCCTGAGAGAGGACTAAAGACCCAAGGGTGCAACACTACAAACGCGGCAGCCGCGAGTGAGGGGGAGGCGTGGCCATCGCGCATAAAATGCTGCCTCTCCCACAGCGCCGCGGGACGTACCCGGACGAAGCCCAGACCAAGGGCGGGCCCGCCTGAGCCCGTCCGAGACAGGACAAGGCTAGGCTGGCCCACCTTATGTACATTTGACTCTTTTTATTGCAAGGTACTGTTAAGCTTCTCTGATCCACTGTTATGCCTCCTGTGGGAGCTGGTCTATTGAGCAAACGTAAGGCGGGAGAGGGAGTGGTGGGAACCCTTGATGCCTTTTTGACTAGGGCAGAATCTGTGCTGATCCATGAGATCCAACTTACAGAGCGCATGTTATCTTTAGAACCTCAAATGCCCCTAACTTATGGTAGTTTAGCTCCCTCCACCGTTCCAACACAAATAGATACATCCTCTGTCATACCTTCCCGATCCCTAAGTCAGTATACATCGGGTCCCAACCCCCCACTACCATCTACTCCATCTAGCCAAGATTCCAACTCAGGCATAACAATGGTAACAACGAGGGACAAGAAAGCAATGCAGGCTGCAAAAGGGGAACCACCCTCGAAGAAAAGGAAAGGCCGGGGTTCTTCAAAGGCCATCCCCCAACTATCAGGGGGAGTCAAACGGAAGGTAGCCTCAAGGGGGCATGGCGTGTGCTGTCAAACCACATTGGCTACCACTATTGACAGCGTACCAGGTCGTGTCGTTGATAGCCCACCTACATTTATCGAGGAAACACTCCACACACGGATAGTGCAGGGAATCGGATAGAAGATAGACTCAACAAAATGGAGCATGGCCTATCCCATAATACCTTGAGCAATTCCAGTGCACAGACGGATGATGGGGGCATCTCTTTTCGGGGGAGGGGGGGGGGGGTCTGCATAACAGAGGGTCTGTAACTAACACACCGAATCCCACTGAACTAGCCTCTGCTGATAGTCATCATGTCTCCTTGCTACGGGGAGGTACTAGCTTACCGGGTCCGCAGCATGTCTTGAGAGAAACTCGCACACGCTCCCCTCAACAACAACGTCTTGCAGGTGCTCAGAATGCTTTTAACTTCCTACATCTTCCCACGGAAGCTACTCCCTACACTGTAGTCCTAGGTAACGTCCCTGGGTTACCATCGGAGGCATATGAAGACTGGTCAACCCTGAGAAACAAGGCTTTACATTTACTGAGCTCAAGGACAGGGATTAAAAAACAACTGTTCACTGAATTTAAAATGGTTCGCAGAGTACCATGGGTAGGGAAGTCCCAAAAGTCCCTTAGGGGCGACTGTGTGGTTCTAGGTTTTAGGTCCCCCGGTTTGGTTCAGCATATTTTGGAGAGGGCAGGGGACCTTGACGCCAGGGATGATATCTCTGTTCTCCCCCTGGGGTATTTCTAACGACCCATAGATATCACTAGACCTGCTGAACGGAGAGGGACTTTACAAACACTTGGCCAATTTTACTATTCTGTTCCCCTTTACATCCGCTTCGATGTTTTTTCCTCTTTAGAAGACATCGACTGACTTGAACCACCTGACTGCACCGATTCACCTGGGACAGGTATACCTAGGGGCCATGAGGACCAAGGTAATGGTCCCCTTATTTGTGAATCACCTGATTCTTTTAAAACCTGGGATATTTCAACAGAGCAGGATGCAATAGGTAATACCACTGGCTATCTTGGGGGTGTCTATACTACTAAGGTTGAACAGAGCATGGTGGAGAGGCCGGAAGGCATGGTTGATGCTCTACCAGTAGGATCCATTCCACTAGACTGCTCCTATGGTCTGAATGCGCAGGTGGCTGTGAACGTATCTCCTCCCTATCCATTCCTTGCAAGTCCATCTCAAGGGCACCTAAAGTCTGTCATGACAGTGGGCTCCTGGAATATTGCAGGGCTCCTGCCCAAAACAGCATCCAGCGATTGGGCAGCTTTTATTGAACAGTTTGACCTCTGGGCATTCCAGGAGACCTGGTACATTATTCTGGGTTTAAAAAAATTTCTAAACCTGCCCAAGGGGGACGGCAAGGTAGACCCATTGGTGGCCTCACTTGTTGGGTGAGACAGCAAATGGATTACAGGGTTGAGGTGGTCCCCATCGACAGTCCGGTTTTTATGGCCCTTCGGCTTCGGATGGCTCAAGCACGAGATACTTTGATAATTAACATCTATGCAAGAGGGCAACTGGGTGGGAGGTGTTCTGAGACAGTAGCCCTCCTTGACAGTTTTCTGGATAGCCAGAGGGGTGGGTGCAACTTGTTAATCATGGGAGACTTCAATTGCACCTTTGAACCGCTGGATCTGGAAGATGGTAATTTACGTACCGATGAGGATTCACAGTGGAATATCCCGTCCCTAGATTTGAGCCTAATTAAAAAATGGACAGAAGCTGCCTTGCAACTTAAAGGGCTGTGTCAGGAAAGGGGAGTGCGAGCGGCAAATGGGAGATCCCGATCGGAGGGGCGCGCACACCATTAATAATGGCATAAGGAGTAGTCACATTGACTTTATCCTCCTCAATATCGAATTTTGGTCTTCCCTCCTTGACATGCAGGTCCAGAAACGCACAGAAAGCGACCACGACCCATTAATTTTGACAATCAAGGCCCCGGGTTTATTAAACATCCCCAAAAAAGTCGCAGAGGATATACCACCTGAAGTGCTGCTTTCAAACGACACAAGGAGAGTAAGATGGTCTAGGCTTAAGGGGACCTGGGCATGATGAAGGCAATTGTTGCCCATTCGATATCTTATCTCCAAAGCTGTGACTCCCAGAAGGATATCAACCTCATTGCCCCCCAGGTTCATAGAGATTTGTTTTCAAACCTAAAAACCTAAAAACATATTTTATTAAAACCAGCAATAAGAAGGTAAAGACAGGGACACCAGCAGCCACCTGGTATAATAAAACCTGTAGAGAGGCATATCGATTATTGACATGGGCTATTAGATCTAAAGGTATGGGAGAGGTTAAATCTGCCAGGGCAAGGTACAAAGCAACTCAACTAAAAGCCAAAAAGGAGTGGGATGATAATTGCTGACTGGGCTTGCTTTCAGCCAGCAACGAGAAAGACATGGGAAAATTCTGGCTGTTAGTCAAGTGGGGGAGTGGCGGGACACCCCATACACCTACTAATTATGTTCCGCAGTAACAGATAGATTTCCTGTGTTAAAGGGTGTGCGCCAAGGATGTGTCCCTGCTACTACCCTGTTTTCTTTGTTCATTGACAGGGTTGTACCTATCTAAGACCCAAACTGGGTTACAGGTTGCCCTGTCCCGTTTTGAGGAGTTCTGCCGTGACCATGAGTTGGTGGTCAATGTGGACAAGACAAAGTTCATGGTTCTTCACAAGTACAAAGCCATTAAGGGTAAAGTATACATGAATAATGTTCTTCTAGATCAGACTGAGTGTTAACTTACCTGGGGATAACTTTAAACAGGAAGCTAAACTGGAAGCCACAGATTGACATGCTAGCTCTAAAACATGTGCAGTTGGCTGAGGCTCTTATAAAAGAGCACAGGCATTCATTTACCAAGCCCATAGCTCCCGCCCTTAAGATATACAACTCTAAAGTCGCTAGCGCAATCCTATACGGCGCGGAACTTTGGGGCTATGAGGATATTACCCCCCTGGTTACTGCCCAAAACAAATTTATAAGGGCACTAACTGGTTTGCCGCAATCTACTCCATTGCTGCCTTTATTTTTGGATCTGTGTTGCTTTTGTATTGAGGATCTGGCTCGATTCAGGCCAATAGCGCTTTGGAGAAGGCTTTGGATTACCCCGGAGTTCTCTCTGTATGCCAAAGCTCTCTTGGATTTTAGGGGAG
Source organism: Triturus cristatus (assembly GCF_964204655.1). NCBI lineage: Eukaryota > Metazoa > Chordata > Amphibia > Caudata > Salamandridae > Triturus > Triturus cristatus. The sequence goes on from NC_140580.1 coordinate 996,467,916, forward strand.
TAGGGTGCCTAGGTAAGATCAAGTGGCTCCAGTATATAAAAAAATCCTTGACAGAAATGGGGATGAGTACATTGTGGGAGAATACAGAAGTCAACCCATTCCCGACAAAAAAGGAGCTTAAGGCAGTTTATTTGGACATGGTGAAGATGAAGCGTTTTTCCTCTATCATAAGGCCAACTTTGACCAGGAATTTCTTTTTTTTTTTTTTTTTTTTTTTTTTAAAACCTTTATTTGTGCATAGTAAAAGAACAAATACGGGCCTACAACCATCCGGCCGGCCACAATACGGTTAAGCACTGAGTCAAACATTACATCCCTTGTGCATTGATGATCAAGCTTAGCTACGATTGACGAGGTATACACTGGAGAGATCCTTGACACCAGGGGAAGGAGAAGTGAAGGTTAATTTTAAGGTTTTTAAAATAATTTTTTCGAGAAAAAAGTCAGTAAAGGATAGAACCAAGGAGATTCGAGTCCGCAAGATGGCTTCACCACACAGGAGAGCAGCAGCATCATTAAAACGACCATAGAAAATCTCAGACAGTGAGGCGGTGCAGTTAGATAACAGGATAGTCACGTGAGTAAATACGCACCCCTCCAAAGCCGCCCCCACTCAATCCACCCCACACCCGGACCCCGAATCGAAACAAGTATAGCGCAGAGACATAGAAGAAAAAGGCCCATAGAACTAAAAAAACATTGAATTACCCCCCCACCCTACACCAATGCGGAGGCTACGGCCTGCCCCCCCCCCCAGCATAGTGCCTGTCGCCCAATGAACCCGAAATATAGACAAGAGAGAAAGTAGGAATAGAATGAAGAAAATAAGAAAACAAAGAAGAAAGAAAGCGGGGAGGAGCCCCACGTAACCTCGGAGCGCCCGGGACCACCGGCCAGCCACGCCTCCACACACTGAAAACCTACTATACCCAAAAGCGATCGTGTGAAGATAACGTGTCACAGCAATTTAAATGAAGGCAGACAATTCGCGACGAGTGCGCACAACATATGCAAACAGTTCCAGTCCGAGTCCAGTCCAGCCGTGAAACCATGGTGATATAACTCAACCTAGCCCTGGCCCGATCGCGGGCTTAAGATTAGACCAGCCCCCACATGAAGGCCCCGCATCCCGTGCAGACAAAGACAATATGGCCGCTGGGGAGAAGATGGAGAAGTAGAGTCACAAAATGGCCGCCGATCGGCTATTGAGGTCCCCTTGTGCACCATATAAAATCCAGACCTGGCCTGTAAAGTACACGAGTTCCACATAAAAGAAGCCGTAGGCCACCGTGAACGATTCCTCGAGGACGTCAGGTGTCGCTCAGCTGGATACTCTTGCGGGCGCGGTGGGGCAGGCAACAACAAGGCAGGCCGCGATGAACGGGGAAACAAAGTATCCGCAATTGAGCAGGAGAGCGATTGATCCTGGATGCCGGGAAAGCCAGTTGCAGACACCAGCGTAGCACGGTTATACACAGTCATTGCGGCCCCGCAAGAGGACAGAAGCACCGGCCGACCCATGTCTTGCTGATAACAAACGGGGCGCTCACGACCCGCAGCCGACAGTATGGAGTCGAACCGCTCACTCAGTGTTTGCAAGCCAGCACACAATTGCAGACGAAAGTCCCGCAGGGCAGCCAGAACGGAGCCGCATGTCAGCGGAAGCTGCGCCCCCACATCGGCAGCAATCCGGGACGGCACTGTGGAGCTAGAGTCTGGTAGAGGGAGGGCGAGGCGGGTAGCGGGCGAGACCGGAGCATCCCCCCCCAGCAGCAGGCAGGCAATCAACGCCATGTTTTACCGCTGAACGGTGCAGTGGCCAGGGGGGGGTCGTTACAAGGAGGCAATTCCCATCAGGTCTGCGCCGCAACAGGTGAAAGCCAACAGTCGCTTCCCCTCCCTCGGGCTCTCTGTGCCGCCGACTAGGCGATAGAAGAAGGGGGTCTGCAGCCTCCCACAGCGCGGTCCACAGAGCGGGCCAGAAGACCCGCCACACCGGGGCCTACCCTATAGCTCCAGCCCGTCAGGTGCAGGGTGCAGGAGGTGTCCGGGCTTCTCTCCCCCGGCTCATCTGGCGACAGTCCGTGGTGTGAGGCGGGATCGGGACCGCGGGGCTCAGGTTTGCGCCAGCGGGTCCGGTGACTGCGGAGCTTCCAGGGGGCCGGCCAAGGCCACAATAGAGCAGGGGTCCAGTGCGAAGAACAAAGGCACCAAGAACTCCGGCATCCGGGCGGGCTAAGACTCCGGGAAAGCGGCGGCGCGGTCAGCGCGTCGTCGCACACGGTGCACCTCGAAAATCGGCGAGGATAGGAATCAGGATGATAGTCCGAGGCCAAGGGCCGACGGAGCCGGGCGCTCAAGCGTCTGCTCCGGTCGCCATCTTGGCTCCTCCCCCTGACCAGGAATTTCTTGATGATCAAACACGAGCTTGAGTTTGAACCGTATTGGGATTTTATTTCAAAACCGTTTGATAGAAAGCTACACCACCAGTTTAGGGTAGGCTCCCTTCCTATTAAAGCTTTTACATATGCAAATAAACTAGTTATGGATGAGCATAAAAGCAAGTTGCTACTAAGCAGGACTGAAGTGCTCTCACCAGTGAGCTTGTTTGTTGTCCTGTTACACACGTCTAAAGTTGGGAATTTGTTTGCTGTATGAGGCTTCAATCAGCCAGAGTTTCCCTTACACATAACATGCAACACATTTGAAGTGAATAATAAAACATTTATGACAACAGACGCAATTCAGGTGGATGTCTCCTGATTTTTTAAGCCAAAAAGGAGTTGTAGTATCCGTCTCCTGCCTATAATGCCTCTGCTTCAGTTGGTAAACTACATTCCCCCGATTTCTCTTTTCAAAATCTCCCACTTATCACTTTTAAAATGTTGGCATGTATGAATGTGATAAAGGTGAACAAGATGGTTTTAATGTGCAGAAGTAAGTTGGCCACATCATAGCGCTATTTTCCCATGACTTTCAGCCTTGCTGAACATCAGCTATGCTGCTATACAACATGGCTAAAAGACATTGACAAAGCCAATAGCTATGGCACTACCGAGACCTATCGACCTTGCCAATGCTTGTATTACTGGGAGCTGGGTCTGCAGCAAGAGTGAGTGAAGAGTAGTGTTTTGTCATTTAGGGCAGGTGCACTCCAAAGTGGCAGCTTGCATTATTATTTTGAACATATTGCTGAGCGCCGCCCGCTCTTGTACACAGGTTCCGTAAACTGCCTTTTTCTCTGGTGAACGTTGGATTTGACGTCCAGCACGGAAAATGCTGGCAAGAAGTGAGCCGCAGGGACACTGCACAAATGTAGCACTCTCTCAAAAAACAGCAAAATAATCAAATATTGTACGGTAGCAGAGAGGTGCGAATGAGAAAATTAAACTGCAAATGCCAACTAACAATAAGCAATAGTTACACTTTTTAACTTTTCTCGTTGCAGATCGACTTTAAAAGAATAAAAAAAACAACATCTACGATTATTCGAAGGGAGAGAGGAGGGGGTTTGTGCCATTCCCTTGCCGGAGCGAGCAGAAAGGAGCGATAATTGCTACCATATGGCACCAGCTGTTCGCTCCCGCAAGTGAATCGCCAGACGTGCACGCGTTGCCATTGGAAGCAATGCAACGCGTGCACGTTGACGGGAAAGCTGTGCAGATTACGATTACTAAAGGTCTCTTTCCTGTGCAATGCATGCACGCTGTGTAGGCGAGACCTAAAAAGGGGGACCCCGCACTCCCTGGCAACTATAGGCCTATCAGCCTTATAGGTTCCATTCAGAAAATAGTTGCCAGGTTGGTATTGTGCCGAATCCAGCTGTGGATAGAGGAGTCTGAGATTCTATCACCATTGCAGGCAGGTTTTCGCCCCCCATACCAGCACCATTGATCAGGTGCTTAGGTTTGTGATGATTTACTGGCGGGTTGTTATCATAGGAGGGGGTACACTATATGCGGCTTTTATCGATCTTAAGTCCGCTTTCGACTTGGTCCCTCGTAATAAAATGTGGAGAGTATTTATGGATGTGGGGATGCCATTGGAGTTACCAGCAATGTTAGTCAAATTACATGACTCCAATCATGCACAGGTTCGATGGGGCGCACACGAAGAAGATGTTAAGAGTGTGTGGGCATGCCAGTTGGGGGGTGGAGGGGGGGGGGGGGTAATGTACTGCATTGCTTAACACTTATAAGGTTCCAAAGGCGAGACCTATTGACTATGGCAATGCTGGTTTTATTTTTTTTATTACACATTGTAGGAAATCCAAATAATATTCATGGATTCTTCTACAGCTCTACCACATTCCCTTCCTCTCCCTCGCAGGCACATTACTGCTTGCTGATGTTACCCTTTGCTTTCTGGTACTTGTAGTTCTGTTTTCATCTTTATAAACTGAAGGACTTCCAAGTCAGAGTCCTTGGGTCAAACAAAGCTTTCTGTGATGGAACAAAGAGAACAACTTCTAAACCACTGATCCTTTTGTGTTTATGGTACATGTAGACCGTCACATAGGTCAGTGGAATGTGTCACTGTGGTCCTCCTAGCTCAATCGCCAGTGTCTTACCCGCTTCAGTTTTTTTCCCCCGGAAATCTTGTCCCCTCTATCCATGGAGAAGAAAATCAGCTCTGCCGATGCCAGTAAGTTTGTCGTTAATGTGTTGGACCTCTATAGTCAAAAGGCTCTCCGCTCACCCTGCATTCATATGTGCAACCCTCTCACCCAGTATTTAAAAAGAGGCACTACTCCACCTACAGTAACAGGAACATACCACTATCCTGAAATCACACTAAACACCTTTCACCTTGCGATCAGACACCATATCCTGCACTCGCACAAACACACATCCCTTCCCTCAATACTCATGCAGACACATTCCTGCGGCTGCCCTGGCGACCGCAGGGTGCCCTAGAAGGGCGGGCCTCTAGTGCCAGCTAGGCACCAGCCCACCCCCCTTCTACTAGGGGACCCCTCGGCGAGGAGTCCCCCCTCTCTGCAGCAGGTGGCTGTGACGTGCAGGGCGAGTCACTTCCGGGGCGCGAGGAACCGGTGGGGGGACGGGGTGGGGTCTTGGGGTATATAGGCTTCCCCTTCCTCTTTCACGCTCTGGACATGCCGTGATAGGTGCCTCGCGGGACACGCCGTCTTGCTGTTAGGTGTGCCCCAGACCTCCAGGAGCTATACCCGGTGAGTGCGTTAGCCCCTCCCCCCCCCCAATCCCTTAGGCAGGGCTTAGCCCGGCCATTGCCTAGGCGGCCTAATTTTCGGAAAAACAGGGTCTGCATTAGGCGGACACAGGGCACAGCAGTCTATGCATAGACAGGGTCTATGATGCGCATTTGCAGGGTAACTCGGGTAGAGCCTCTTCCCACGTTACTGCGGCCCGGGTTCGCCCCTGGTAACACTGTTTGGCGGCCGCTTGCGGTGCTCTAGGCTAAAGCGTCAATGGCCCCATTGTCCGATTTTCAGGTACGGCAAGGAAGTCTATTTCCAGGAGGCTGCGGTGTAGGGTCTTGGGCCATATGTTAGACACGTTACGTGCGGGGCACCATGTCACGCACATAGCAAATGCACTTTGGGGAGGGCGGGCAGGCAGACGCTGTCGCATTAGTGGCTCGCCCTGCTCTCCGTTGCGGTATTCCGGGTGAGTCGGACCTGGGCCTCCCCGGGACCTGTGCTCCTACCTCCTGGTGGGGCCCACATTGGGAAAGGGCTACCCCTGTTTCCAGGAAGCCTTGCATTGGCATGGAGTGGAGACGGCCTCGGGTGGTGTCCCTCTTACTGGGGGGACTAGACAGCAAAGGGTGTGCGCTCTGCGGAGTGTCTGACGTCGGGAGGAGTCACTGGGGGGCGTATCAGGGTCAGTCACAGCTGCGGTGGGATCGACTGTTCTCATCTCTTCCTGCGAAGCTCCCACTGCTACTTATCAGGAAAAGAATCACACACACAGGGTTATGGTGTGAACAAAAGTTTTGGCACAAGCAAAGATACGTGCTTATTTATCTCATGCAACTAATGACCATTGACAAAGCCAACGGTCCTGACGTGTTGTAGGTATGATGTTCCTTGTGATATCATATAGCGGGACGCAGTGTAAGAAACAGCCATATACAAGTCGTGCAGCACACTACAGCTAAGCACAGATTCTTATCTTACACGTTTTAGGTCACGCCCTCAAGTACATCGGGCACGCCCCCTTATGAACACCCCCCGCGTTTTCATCCCACTTAAACCCGGGCTGCACATAATATATACATCGACATCGAGAGAGAGAGTACATTTTATCTGGTGTCCCAGAGCAGGGAGGGATCTATTTCCCCCCCCCCCCCCGAGAGGAATCTTCCATAGCCAATGTAAGGCCGGTCTGTGGATTTCCTCTCTCTGTTTGAAAATCAGGAGCAGCAACATTGTCATGGTGTCAGCGGCTTTAAGTGAAAGCATTTCAACATTATATACAAAACATAGTGCTGCCTATTTACCTTAGGCTAACAACCTGTACAAAGCCAAGAACCCTGACATGTTGCCGGTATGATGTTATGACTGTATCATATACCTGGAAGGCAGGTGCAGAAACAGCAACATACTAGTCGGGCGACACACCATGCTATGCAAAGAACTTTGCTGGCACGGTTTAAGCCACCCCCCATCCCTCGTACAGAGGAGTGTAGGCTTTGCAGTTACTGCCATCCGAGGGGCTTTTGACGTTTAGTTATCGTATCCCAGCACTGTGCAGGGGTGTTTTTAGTCACACTTTTTCTGCTCCCAGCGTATTTCAGGGTAGTAGTGCATGGCTGCCTACCAGCAACCGTTGCCCATGTAGAGTGCTCCAATATATGCTGCTTGGTCTATATACCGGTCCCTCGCTGTCCGGTTGAAGGAGCAGTGTCGGTGTTTCCACGGTGAGCCTTGGAGAATTTGCACATTGCAGGTATCCCCTAGTAACTGGTGAATAGGGCTGCTCATTGTCATAAAGGTGTAACATGACCGGAAGCCAATATTTGTGTTGGGAAGTTAATCACCGCTGCTTTGTGCTGCGCTGTACCGGACACTCACCGCCTGTGCTGCCAGCAAGATGTCTGTATCGGGCGCATGGCGGCGTCCACAGCATCCATGAAGAGGGGGGTGCTCCGCGGAGCAGGAACACTTGCACGTGTGCGTCCCAGGCCTTGTGCAGGGTTGGATCCCCGCCGGACCACGCAGCCGTTCATCCTCCAGGCCGGAAATGGGTACCTTGGAGCTGGGTGACGATAACCATCCATAGGTGTATGTCTGTTATAAACAATGTGCCGGTGCCTATAGTAGTGCTATTTTGTAAGCTCCCGTTATGTCTAGGTCTGCACGCAGTCCGTTAATCTTAAAGACTTCTGCGCATTTTGGGGTTGCGATGCTAGACGGAGGGATGGGTTCCTTGCCTTAATTTGCCAGTTCCTCCGTGGCTTGCTTTACTTTCGACCACGCAGAGGATTACCAGCGAATGGGCAACGAGTAGGTGCACCCTAGTGCCTGCATGAAGCCAAGCCAGGAGGAAGATTGTTTAAGTGGGTGTTACACACAGCAAGGGACAGGGGTCTCAGTCTTTTGAATGTTACACTGTGACACAGACCCATTTACCTTGACGTCTACCCTCTTGGCCCAAGCAGCGCATGGTGAAGTTTTGCAGATAGGCATACCGGGGTCGTTAATCGGAGCGCTGAGGGTCGGTAGTGCGACCGTTGATATTAGTTTTGCTCCCACAACTAGTTCTTGGTTGGCGCCAATTTGAGAAGGGACTGTGTTCCTTGCAAGCACACAGAGTTGGCTAACCGGTGGGTGGATAACAGATAATCAAGGGACCATTCAGAAATGTGGGCAATTCAAAAGGTGGTCAAAGCATCCTTATGCATCATAGGTTTAAAGCATTCAAGAAGGCTATTAAGGGATCATTTACAACATGCTCTGGTACCCCTAAAGGTGTAGATTGTCTGTCTTCAGCTTTGCGAGTATAAACTCCTCGAGGAGACACAGGTTTAGGGTATGTGATTGATGCTAACACTGTGTAATTTGACCAAGTGGGTACTGGTGCACTGCACGTGACTTAATTGGTCACTGGCGCTTGGGACAGTCTGCCACGAGTTGGCGATGTTTGTCTATTGTAGAGATGACCCTATAGGCATGGATTGACGCAATTGGCATTAAATCACTGTTGCCAGCTGCCCAAGCCAGCCTTTTAGTTGTGAGGGCTTGAAATAGGCGGGATATTCACGTTTGCACGAGTACCCAGGTTAGTAGTTGTGGTGTTACTATGATTGGCAGCACGGCAGGAGCACGGTGTGGTGCAAAAGGAAGTAGCCGCCTGACAGGAGTCCTGGCTTATATTGGCACAATTGTTAGGTGTTCCTTAGAACTGCCTTGCGTTATGTAGCGCGCGCGCGTATGCAGATTCTAGTTTTGCGCAACACCGGGTGTCACTATGTATGTGTCGCCGCGATCAGCCCAAGGTCAGATAATGTGTTTTGCACTGCCTTCAGTTGGCATTGCGGTACGGCTGCCTTGGTGGTTACCGGACAGGGTGCCCTGGGTGGGGCAAATCAGTATATTAGTTTGGGGTTAATTATTGGTGCTCTAAACCAATTTGTAATGCCAGGGTGCCACTAAGCAGGACGACTACTGGGGGGCAGTCTCTCACAATTTGGCTGTACATGAATGAATAATGTCTTCATTCACCAATTCCGATAACTGGCATCGCTCCTTCCTTCCCAGCAAGGTAGACCTAAGCGGGTAGTTATGTCCTTTGACTTTGAGGAGCGATTCTTTCAATGCTTTTCTCCATAGAACGATTCTCGCCAACTTTGTTTCAGTTTTGGATGGTGCCTTTGTCTCAAATCCATCAATACTTGACTATCGGGTGACTCGCTGTCCACTGGTCCTTGTTCAAGACCGTCTCATGGCACCCGAGCTAATCGTGGACCATGTAGGTTTCAATTGTTTCAATATCAGTTTTGTCTGGGCAATCGACTCAACCGGTCTAACGAGTGTCCACCCAGCTGGTCATTGTTTCCATGCCCTATACTAGCGCTCGTGCATGTCAGTGTGGACAAGGTAGGGCGCTCCAGTGAGGTCCACCTTCTCTTTAGTTTTGTTGGTTTTGAAGTAGGCAGGAACTGTACTTCTTCCCTCAGGGGGCTTTGCACCACAGCAGGCTCTTCTTGGACGTGGCTCAGCTGTGTCCGGCTGTCCGTTTGTTGGTATTATATCAAGGTGGTGTTCTAACGTAGTATTATGCCCGGGTGGCAAGGATGGAATTTGCACATTCTTTCACCTTTAAAAGAGTCGCCTGTTTGCCCCCCCGGGTGTATGTCAGGATTGCGATATTATGGGGGTCACTGGTTTGTGGCCGAATTTTGCGGAAGTGGCCCTCGGGCCAGTCCATGCATGATGCAGACTTCACGGGGCTCTGGTCACACCAAAGTGGGCCTAGATCACACAAAGCACAGGCTGAGAGTGCGGTTTCAGTCATATATGGCGAATTATGAGAAATATGCAAGAGGTAGCGAAGAGGACATCACAGACTTGGTCAGTGATAATATCATGGTGCATCTTTTGTCCCTATTTAGGCAATAGATTCGGACAGGCTCTGTTTTGCTAAGAATAGTTATTTTGTCTCCGCATGTGTCCCTTTCACAGTACAACGAGGCCAATTTTGTCTCCAACTCTGGGAATGTGCGCCGCTTTTCCATTTCCATAGGGCTCTCGCTTTCGGTACCTGGCTCACGGGCTGGTGACCTGTCTGGCTGTTGCAGAAGTTGATTAGCGGAATGGTCCCAAATGCAGGTAACACGTTAAGGTGACAGTCCCACCAGTTCTGAATGGAAGTATGTTCAATATGTTACGCAGCGAAGCCGGAATTGTGGCTTCAGTTACCTCATGCAACTAACAAGCATTGTTAAAGCCAATGGTACTGGCGTGTTGTAGGTGTACTGTGGTTTTGTAGTAGTTACACAACGGCAATGTCAGAAGCCACAAATTAACTGTCTGCCTTTGCCACCGGTTTCCTGCCCAATGGTGGGAAATTATAATTTTACACTTACTCAGGAAATTGCAACGAAGGGAGAGGCACTTACAAAATAATGACTGCATTGTGCAATTGGCTATGAGGGCCTTAATGGGGTACACCTGCGAGTACCATATAGAATCAGGTACCATGTACACATGGTGGGCAGTCCCCTGCAAGCCAAGGGCCAGTGTCTGGTAGCTCCAGTAGGCATATTCACCCGCGCGTCAACCAGGGCAGCAGGCGGGTGGTGGTAGTTGTCATCTAACAAGTGTGCTGTGGCGAGGAAAGGTTTGGTAAACTCTGTGACAGTGCCAATTGGCGACAGGGTATTTTCAACCTTTTGGCGTCCCAAAATTCAGGAAAGGGCAGGTAATTGCACTCACATTTCCCCCCTGGTTCCGCAGACTTGTGTGCCCTCCCCCCCCCCCCCCCCCCCCCCCCGCCCTGGTTAGTCTGCAGGCTAGAACCAGACAATAGAAGGGGCATCTCTTGGGATTGGAGTCCCTATCTCATTGATAGTCGAGCGCTGGGGTAGATGTACCATGTAAGACAGGGTTACCTCTGGGGTTGTCCCCAAGTTCTGGGGTCAAAGTGGGTTGGAGCATTAAGTCTTCAGTCCTGGGGTATCATCCAGCATCTCTTCAATCCAAGTAAGGCCAGTTAGGATAGATAAGTATCAGCGAGTGGGTACATACACTGGCTAGCAGTGTCATCGTGCCCCGTGGGCATGCACGCTTCACTAATACACAAAGCTGCAACAAGAAGGGTGCCAAGTGCATAACGCGTAAAGAGGTTTAAGAGGTGTGTCTCTGGCGTTACAGCTGGGTGGAGCCAGTCCCACTTAGAGGTACGCCCGGGGGATATGGTGTGCTCCTTTAGATCCCCATGATCTAGGCGGTGGGTGGCATCCACCTCATCTAAGATTAGGCACTGGATTACAGACAGTGCGCCCAGTATCGAAGCAGCAGATTCGGGTATGCCTAGGAGACTTCCCAGAGGGAACTGTGCGGTCGAAATTCCCATAAAGAATAGGGGATGCAGGGCTGCGCTGGGGTGCAACCGTGCGCAATGTTCATACGCTGTTAGGGACCTCCATGTGAGCATTGATTTAGCGGGTAAAGGGACGGTGCCTAGGTTAAGTATAATCCTTCCTGCCCCAATAGCCTAGCTGGGTACTGCGGTAGGAACGGTCCCCTAACAAGTGAGTGCTGTCCCAGAGATCGGAGACACGTGTCCAGTCACACACGGTGCCAGAAGGGCGGCATCCAGTGTGATCAGCAAATAGGTGGGCATCGTGAGCCAGGGTGCCTGAAACTGTCCTGCCCTGTGTTGGACGGGGCTGAGTCAGGTGACGCAGTGGAACTTTGCAGCGTGAAAGTTTAGTGCTTGACAACTTCACAGGCATAGGGCGTTTGTTTCATCAGACACTAGCTGACCCAAGCTAACGGCTAGGGCTATTGGGAGATAGATGGGGCATTGATATCCTGTAGGGATTTCCTTCCATCTAGATTTGCAGGAGGCCCTAGACAGACGATCTTGCGGGCAAGACTATAGTTATTTTGGTGGGGGGCCCTGGCGGCGACGGTGGCCGCCTCCAGAGCTATAGCGGAGTTACAGGGCGGTCTGGAAGCAAATGGGTACCGAAGGGTACCTCTGCGCGGCACCATAGGGGGTGCCAGAGCCCAGGAGCCTCATGGGAGGTTCCTGGAAAACCATGTTGGCGCCCCGTTAGTCCTTCGGGCGGTTGGGGGCCTGAACAACCGGGGGATTTGCCTTGCTACGCTCCGCCCTGAAAGGGGCGTGAGTAATAATGGACCGTGATCCGGGAAGAGGATCACCGAAGGGGCAGCACAGACGGGGTTCGCCCCAGTGCTGCTTGGCTCATCAGGCGGCCCAGTTGGTTGCCTGCCCTTGGTTCGCCCGTAAGATAACCCACCATATTACATAACGGTGTATGTAATAAACCTGCAGCAGTTTCTTACCCAAACAAACATTTGTGTGGTGTGTTTTGTTTATGAGTAAAAACATGCATGCTATTGTGAGGGGTGGGGACTGTTGCCTCCTGCTGGCGCTATTACCCTGCACTCACAAACGCACAGACGGCTCACCCTGCACTCACAAGCACACCGCTCATCCTGCACTCATACAAGTACAGTGCTTACCCAGCACTCACCCTGCAAGTACCTATGCTAACCCACCTCTGTATTTACATTAACACTGTTCACTCACACAGCGCATGCGACACCCAGCAAGCATAAGGCCACATCACACACCCTGCAATCATATTGGCACATCTCATCCTGCAGTCACAGAGACCTCATGCAACACTCGTACAGAGGTAACCCTGCATTTCACTAGCACACCCTTCATCCCTCACTCACACTGCTCAGCTTGTATTCTCTAGCACACTCCTTATCCAGTACTCGTACATATGCACTTAGATAGCATATCACTGACATAGGTAGAATGCCATCCGTTCTCTCCTTGCTCCTAAACGAGCACTCCATTTACAGTGCACTCACCGGCACGCAATTTACCATGAGCTAATGCAAACTCACTGCTTAGTCTGATGCCATGTGGTTATGCCTTACACCATGCACTCACATGGACGTACCTCTCTGCCTGCACTCACGCCTCATCCTGCACTCATATGGACACAACTCTCAACCTGAACTGATACAACTCACCCCTTGGTGCGTCACAGGAACACTGCTCACCATGCACATGGGTATAAAGGGACTCTTTTCTAAGATTTCAGCTTTCAAGCGAGAAGAAATTAACGTTTTCAGAGCTCATATGGGCAGACAGCTCACCTTGCTCTGACAATGAGACACCCATCACCATGCACTCAAAGCATAGGCACACCAATCATTCTGCATGCACGTGGATAGACCGCCCTCGTTGCACTCACTGGCACATGACTAACCCTGCATTCCTAGAAACATACCGTTCACTCTCCACTCCTACAGAAACACAGTTCATCCTATGCGAACGATGTAGTCCTAGTCAGCCAAACCAAGATCGGTCTGCAGCTGTTGATCGACTCAGTATCCAAACATGCAGAAACCAATGTGAAAGATCAAATGTTCGAAAACTAAAATGTTAATAATAAGGAAAAAGAGGGTGCAGCAGGTCCTTAAGGGCGAGCCATTAGAAAATGTAACCACTTTAAAGTATCTTGGAGTCTTGGTACACTCAAAATCCACACTTGCAGCACAAAATCTCAAACAACTGGGATGCGTGCCACTCTAATAGGTGGCCTTCAGTACTATCTGCAACTCACTAAAAGGCCCCCAGCCTGCTTCCACTTTTGAAGGTGATCTACACCAAGCTCTGCCCATCGCTGTCTTATGGGTGGGAGGTGCTCCGTGGCCGTGACACCAGCATAATAGAACGAGCCATTCTAAGAACATATAGATATGTATTCTCTCTTCCAAAATACACATCACCATCTTAAATACGCCTTGAATTAAGTATTTGTAAACAAGTACTGTCAAGATATGGTACCTACGCCAAGTGCTGTTACAGATTGAAATAGTTTTGCAGCAGAACTTCGAATGAAATCTTATGGTTAGCCATAAAAAAAAATCCCCTGTGCCCTGCCAATGCATATCTAGAAGAGGAAACAAACAAGCTCCAGTTGCATCCCATTTGGGATAGCTCCTTTCCATTAGAAGCCTTCAAGAAAGTAGTGAAATCGTTGGCCAAAAAGACCTCGTTCCTTGAAGATAAAACTGTATTCGCCCATAGGGCACATGCACAGATCATAGATGGCGGCTTCACGATATTAAAACATGAATATTATTTCAGAGAAACCTATACGGCTGAACCTGAATTTAATGTATATGAGGTTCGGACTTAGGGCCCTATTTAGATCTCGGCGGATGAAATACTCCGTCACAAACGTGGCGGATATCCAGTCCGTGGTATTACCATTTCCATAGGCTAGAATAGGATCATAATACCACAGACCGGATATCCATCACATTTGTGACGGAGTATTCCCCTCCACCAAGAGCTAAATCAGGCCCTTAGTCTCTCTTCACTTAATTCTAATCTACCATCATGCCGAGTGCCGCATGCGTGGATCTGTCAAAGAAGACATTATGCATCTCATCTGTATTTGCCATGAACTTATAGACGAAAAAGGAGAAGGCTCTTGAGGCATGCCTTTCTGGACCGTGGTCTGCGCACACGTAGGCAAACAGTAATTGCCTCTTTAAACCAGATGATAACATTCTCAGATTCAGGTTTATGAAATTTGTAGCTCTTGCCGAGAAAAGAATAAGATGCTGCGAACTCACTGTGGGGCAGGTTGTGCAAGCTACTTTATCATGATGTAATCATTACAAAGTCTATACCTAAACCTTCTCTTCAAGTCCCATTTTGCTTTTGCACAGGTTATGCTTGTAGCTGCACTCCAGATCTTTTAAGAAAGATATGCCCTTAACTCAAATTACTCCAAGTTTTTAAGGTTTTTATCTTTCTTAATCAACAATAGTTGACAAAAACGCAAAAAAAGGTACACAATTTCCTGTCCTACTGTGTGCTTCTAGCATATGAGTATTGTAACATTGTTTTATGAAGGATGAAGCACTTTTGTTATTGTTTTAAGTAACTAAACAATAAATTATTCAGATTATTAATTTAATTGTTTATCCTTTTGATGTGGTATGGACTTGATCCTGCGGTCATATGAGCTGACCACCTTGCATGCACAGGCATGCCACTTAATCTACACGTACACAATGCACTAGGATACCCCTCACCCTGAAGTCACATGGGTACAATTCTCACCCTTCAGTTACACATGCTCACCCTTCATTCAACACAAGAACACGGGTCACAGTGCATTCGTAGAGGCCCACATATCATTCCGCACTCACCCAAGCACACTGCTCATCCTGCACTTACACACCGTTCAGTCTGCATTCCTACACCAATCACAATTCTCACCCTACACTAACACAGGCACACTGCTCACCCAACAGTCAAGTGCAAGTAACAGTCAATGTAACACTCACAGGGGCAGCCTTACAAGGGATAAAAAGATGTACATTTGCGTATTGGGCTGCCTTTATACAGAGACTAATTGTGCACTAAGAACAAGTTCACACTGGGGAAATAGCCCATGGAGAAAAAATAAAGGAATAAACATTTGAGAAAAAAAAAAATCACATGACACTCCAAGTGGTACTTCCGGAAATGACTACTTGAGGCACTATTTCTAGGTTTTTGAGTTGGGGAAAATCATACCCCTTATATGAGTGGAGATGTAAGACTCTTTGTGAATCAGGCTCCTGAAATTTACTGTCACTTAAGATGAACTCTGATTAGAACTTAAAATGGGTAAAACCTTTAACCAGCTTGCGCTGCATGAAAACTTTGGGCAGCCCATCCGCATCCCTGAAAGAGAATTTATGGCTGGAAATATTGTTTGATAGTACATTTATAGGCCAGTTTTTGTTGAGCAGATAAATGCAAAGACATATTTTCTTGTGTTAATGTATTCTTTTTCACCCCTAGCGTAAATTACTTCAGCACCAACACTAGTGACGTACAACTGCAATGCTGTAAATTGTAATACTAGAAGCTTGTTATTCTCAGTGTATTCTAACCTTGCTAGATCACAATCCACCCTGTTTAATCCAAACAATCTTTGAAGGAAATTGGGTTACTGAATTTTATAGGTGGGTGGGTGGGTGGGGTGAAAACCAGGTTGAACCACAAAAGTCACTAAATTAACCTGTGCTTAACGCTCTGGAGACTCGGCACAAAAGCAGTCAGGCTTAAATATGAAGTAAAGTGTAAGGTACTTATGCAGCAAACCAACAGTAATAAAGTGAAAACGCAACACAAGATAAATCCCACACCAATTTAGAACAAGCATTTACAATGCAACGGTCTCGGCATTGTTAAAGTTAGAGCTATTGGCATTGCTCATGACAATGCCGTTTCTTTAAATGTTTTAAAAACAAAAACATAAACAAAAATAATGTCATGAGCAATGCCAATAGCTCTAATTCTACCAATGCCGAGACCATTGCATTGTCAGTCAGTCAGTCAGTCAAAATAGTCTTTATTCGATTCACATCATAAAAGACATTCTACACATATAAAATTTCGACTACAGTACAATTCATATACAATACAAAACAGACTCTAAAACCTTTAAAATATTACATAAAATAATACATTAAAAATAATCACTGCAAGTTAAAAAAATCCAATAAAGTGCAAATAGGGACGCGCCTTTTAGCCCAGGAACCAAAGAGAATACTAGTTAATGACAGCTAACAACGCAGTTTCCTAGCCCTAAGGATCCATGCCCAACTGATAAATTTTGCAACACCAATTACTATAGGTTTTGAGGTATCTGTTTTCAAGATTCTACTAGCAACCTGTGCAGAGCGGGTACTCATTAATCTGCAGGCAGGTCGAAGCCAGATACGTCTAGGGAGGTGGTAAATTGGGCAACAAAAAAGGAAGTGATCCATAGTTTCCGTCATGTCTGGACAAAAGGGGCATTTGTCACTACCAAGAGGACTCCAGCTTTTGGTGAGTCCTCGCAGTGGTAGGGCACCCACTCTGAACTGGTGATACAGTTTGCGATCGAGAAACTTCAGAATAGTATCCCAGTAGTTTTCGTAGACAGGCTCGTCCTTAAAAACTAGGAAAGTAACAGTCATCGTGGGACCTATAGAGGAAGCACATCTCCTGTTCTTAATATAGCTCCAGTACGCATCCTTAAGGACCTTTTTTGCCGGGAAAACTTCAGTATCGGGGTTAGCCCATAGGTTACGCATCCCGAGATCAGACAACAGAGTTTTGATGCTAGACAACCAGGGAATCCTATGCGAACCCTCTAACCCTTTGATCTCCAAGAGGGCTTTTGCATAGTTAGTTAGTTCTGGTGTCGTCCACAGACGGCGCCAAAACGCCAGGGGTCTATACCCTGCCCGGTCCTCTATAGGCTGAATTCCCAGATCATATAGTAGGGGGATACGCGGGGTGGATTGGGGAAGCCCGATAGCTGACCGGAGGAATTTATTCTGGGCGGTCATCAGCTTAGACAAGTTATTGAAACCCCAAATTTCGGCTCCATATAGAATTGCAGGTAAAATCTTGGAGTCATAAATCTTCATGAGAGGAGCTATTGGTTTTGTTAATGAGTGTTTGTGCTCTTTCAGCAAAGCTCCTCCCAATTGAGCATGCTTGAGAGCGAGGAGATCCAGCTGGTGAGACCAGCTGCATGTCTCGCTAAAAGTGACCCCAAGATAAGTAAACACTGCCGTTTGGGATAAGTTGACACCACCCAGACATACCTCCGCCTTAACCCGCCGGGGCCCACGAAACACCATAAACTTGGTCTTCCCAACGTTTATCTCCAGCTCATGCTCACGGCAAAAGGTCTCGAAGCGAGACAGGGCCAGCTGCAGACCCTGTCTCGTCTTCGAGACCAAAAGGGTGTCATCCGCGAACATGAGCAGGGGAATCTTCATTCCTGCCAAGGTAGGTGCATCAGTAGGGCTGTTTAAGAAGTAGTCTACAACCCCATTGATAAATAATGAAAACAAGGTGGGAGCGAGTACGCACCCTTGTCGGACACCTTTGGATACTTTGAATCTATCAGTCAGCTCCCCGGGTTTACCCCAACGGACACGGGCATACGTATTTTTGTGAATGGTGACAAGAAAAGAAACCAGTTCTTTTGGCATGCCCATATCCAAGAGTACTTTCCATAACTTGTCCCTCGGCACCAGGTCAAACGCAGACCTTAGGTCTACGAAAGCCGCATACAGCTTGCCTCCCCCCAGAAAAACAACCTTCCAGTACAGAAGTACTACCCTGAATACTTGGTCCAGGGTCCCAGTGTGTGATCGAAACCCTGCCTGAAGAGGAGACAACACATCCGAATCGGACATCCAGATTTGGATGCGACCCAGAACGAGTCGGGCTATAATTTTTTGTACTGCGTCTATTAAACTAATAGGTCTATAATTGCCCGGGGCAGAGCGATCGCCTTTCTTATAGATCGGCAATATCTCTGCCCCGAGCCACGAATCAGGGACAGCAGCACCACCCGCAAGGGCATTAGCCAGCAGGGTCAGATAAGGGATCCATGCATCTTGCTCCTGAATAAATAAATCGGCAGGGATACAGTCTGGTCCTGGAGCTTTGGCACTCTTGATTGATCGTAAGACTAGCTTAACTTCACCAGGGGAGAATTTTAATGTGTTTTCAACACCTGGGGGACAGAAGATCTGCTTGTCCATTGCATTGTAAATGCTTGTTTTCTGTTTGACTGCTTCCGTTCACTAAATGCTGGCACTAGTCTGACCTTTCATCACACATTGGTTACAGATGGCCTGCCCTTTGCACGCAGCCCTCGCCCTAAAGCGCGTCTTACAGGACCTATTCTGCAGGGGAGCCGGAGGGGCCGGTATGTGGCCCCACTACATGCCCTGTAATCTTGGGGCGCCCCCAGTTCAATGCAGCTCAGGGCTCGGCGGGGATACAAGGCCTGTGTGCGCACCCGCAGCCAAGAAACGGAGATCGCTTCAACAAAGCAGCATTACAAATCAAGCAGTCGCGGCATTCACTCGGCGAAACTTTAATACTCAATTCTCCCAGACAGTACCAAACCCCTTAAAATAAACGCCGTGATCCCCTGAAATCTCCATTTTTAATCGGTAAACCACCGTGATGCCCAGTGTACACTGCTGTACCCCCCCCACACAGTTCGCTAACTCAAGCCAATGTATAAGCGTAATACCATTCAACCTCTTTAACCGCTTCTTCACCTCCATAGAGGACTAACCCTCTCCCTGTGCACCACCGCATAACTCGCGGTTCAACCGCCGGGCTAAAAGAAAAGTATCCAATGCAGGTTAAACGCTTTGTGTTATAAGAAATTCCCGGTCCGTGTATGCAACATCTCAGGGTGTCGGTCAAGTCTCCCTGGCCTTCATGCAGTGCATCAATCTTTTGGATAAAACAATAAGCCAGTTTACACCGACAGTTGTTCAGAGAGCGCCCCCACGACAACTTATCCCCCTCCCAAAAAAAATGCATGCCGTTATTCGGTTTTTCAGACCAGATTATTGAGTTTTCATTTTCTTATTTCGTTACATTTTTACACAGTAAATACTGCATTTACAGCTTTTTTCTCTTTAAGGTTCTTGTAGTTCAAGCTTCAGGAAAATCAGATAAATCATTTACTCCATGTCTGTGAATCAGCTGCTAGTGTGCAACTTTTATTCCCTGTCGGTTTCATAACCTCGACTTGTCCTTCGTTTGCGACCCACATTTCAAAGATGAGGCGGAGCCTGACCAGTTTCACCACGGGTTACCAAATTTACACAAGTGTGTAAAATGGGTTCACGCATTGGGGTCGTCATGCCTGGGAACTCTTATGAGTAACATGTCCGTATGTAGGCAGATCAGACGGGGGACATAATGTTCCTCTGTAAACTAGCACTGCTGTGTGTAAGGCCTGTGTTTTTTCGACTGTAGATTCATGAACTGTACTGTGAGGTGAAGGACAGCTTCCTGATGACGACAAACTTCACGCGTCTTTTCTGTACATTTCAACTCTCTTGCGCTATGCTCCTGGCTGCCCTTCCAGAAACTGTTCTATTGGTTCAGGTCCAGCATGACTAAGATGGAAGGCCCTCAGGGGCCTGGCAGCAGGAGCGTCACACCCTCGCAATTACAGGGAAGCAGAAGAGACGCTTTAAATAACGCGCACTGGTGATAAGTGAAACAACAGTAAACGATGGAAGGTGTAAGTAGACTTTGCCGTGGAGAGTAAACAGAAAGCAGGGAGAGGAGTGGCGTGAAACTACGAGCTCCGTAGTCGGGGTGGAAGATATTACTGCTTAGCTGACCCCCCTGGTAACCCCCTCCAGTTCCAGGCAGCAGTAAGAGCTTTTCAGGGAGGATGGAAAATTATTCTCAAAACAAAAAAGGCAGAGCAAAAGGCAAGCACACCACCGCCTTTCTCCGAGGCAAAGCAGAAATGCCTCAGAGAAACGCAGCGTCCTTTTCGGATTCGGGGGCGTGTTTTGCTGTTATCTCCTCCTTGAGACTTCTTGCAAGAAACACGCCCCCCGATCCGAAAAGGACGGGGCCTGATCGGAATGACTGACTTCTTCTCCAATAGCTGGCCAGCATTCAAGAGGCCGGCCAATGGAGAACAGGGGAGAAGAGGGGCGGGTTCAAGCCCCTCTTCTCCAAGTCATTAAATCTCTCGACTTCCGGTTCTGCCTTCGGCAGACCGGATGGTCCCAAGACCTAAAAATGAAGAAAACTTTAATAAATAAAATTACACCAAGTTATTAAATCCATTCACCAGAACCGGTGTTATGATTTTTGTGTGTGTGAAATCTAGCGCCTTAAAGATCAAAATGTCAAACCGCAGGAATCTGATCATGACTGGGGCAAAGTCAAAGGTTAAGATCGATCGCAATGGGCCGGATATCCGTAGTATATTGGGTCCGGTCTCGGCTTACCTTCGGACTTAGAAATGTTTCTGAAGAAAAATCCAGTAGAAGGTAGAGTTCAGCGGAACAAGGCAGCAAGCTGTGTCCGACAAGTTGTCGTCACTGAGGTCTCAGTGAAGCAGTCAACGATGGTAGGAAAAAGCTCAGAATGGCAGACACTGGATTTACAGGCTGAATAGGTAGTTGCTGTCGAAGGAGAGCACGTCGTTGAGCCCGGTGACGATTTTTACACCTTTGGCTTAGAGACCTTTCTGGAAGAGGAAAATTTCCAGCAGGACGAAGCTGCAAGCTGTAGCTGAAGCAGGCTCCACGAGATCGGATACAGTTGCTCGGAGGGCAAGGTGAACAAGATTTGTTGCTGCTAAGAACAATGTAGTGAGAGCTACTGTGAAGTCAGGCCTACCGGCATTGCACCTTGCATGGGTCAGCTGGCAGGTAGGTCCCATTCTTCATTCAGTTCTTCTGGAGGTTTCTGGTGATCATTTAGTCACAACGCTTAGGGTTAGGCAGGAGCAGCACCTCCAACATCAATTCCAAGGGTCCAGGACATGAGGCGCACCACTTGGGGGGGGGTTAGGACTCACTCCAGCAGAGACTAGGGCCAGGGTTCAAGGTCTCTGAAGCTTATGTCCCTGTAGTTCACACAGGAGGCCAGTCAACTAGCCCTCTGAGTCACTCTGGCAGTCCTGGATTCAAGCAGCAGGGGAGTCCTCTGGGGGACCAGGTAGGCCTTCGAAAGTCTTCCAAGGGTCCAGGAGTTACAGAACAGTTGCTCTGAGGGTTCAATATTTATACCTGGTGCCAGCTTTTGAAGTGGGGAATTACCTATGCTACCCCATCTCTGGTTCTGAAACGTTCTTCCCTTCCCTTATCAATCCTCCAAGAAGTCTGAGGGGAAATAACTGGTGACAACTTCCTTAGTTTGTTCTAGAGGTAAGCCCTTAGAAGTAGGTTAGGGAATAGCTTTGCTCGCAACCATCATGGCAGAAAGGCCCAGCCTGCCTACACCCAGTCCACTTTGTCTCACTGTCTGGTAGGAATACACAAACCCCAACAGCACAGCCACTTACAATCAGGAGACCCAGGATACTGGGAACAGGTTCCTGTCAAATGAAGATTCCGTGTTAGTTGTTTTCAGAAACTGTGTTTTGAAAACGTTTACCAAGACTCATCTGATGTTTTAGTTAAGATAATTTCCTTATTGAAAACTTTCCAGCAAGAAGCTAATTCTCAAATACTAGCTCAGGGACTTCCTTTGGAGAAGCAATTATATCAGAAGTAAAGGGAATTGCAGCACTGAACGACTGCTCCGGTTCAAGCGCCGTACTGAGGTTCTTTTTGGAAGTGTGGTCTAGTCTTTGTAGTGCAGTGAGTTCTTTTTAAACATCTGTTTATTGATTTTTAGATTTAGCTGCGTTTACATACACTTTACATAGTTAACATTTTGCTTTCCTTTGCAAGTGATGAACAAGTAAGATGCACAGCAAACAATAATTCCAATCATATTGTCACGGTGATACATGTGATCAAGCAATATCCCATTACATCAGAGTTGTACAAAGATTATGTGTAAATACAAATAGACCGTACATTTGTGAAGTCCATTCATTAGACAATTATAGAACAGATTTAAACATGAAAAACATGAACTTCTGAGCATACTAATGCGGTTTCCCTCCGCTGCGTGAGGTAAGCTGACTTTGGCTTTCAGTTCCCCCAGTACATAGTAATTCAGTGCCATAGCACATGCGATGTGCGTCACTGTACCCGCAGCTCGCCACTGATAGTCCCATATAGACAATTTAATACTGAGAGGGTCGAGATTCAACCAAACTATGGTGAATGGTGCATGTGTTGCTGATATGGTATGTTTCGTTTGTGTATTGTAGGCATGGCGGAGTGAGTTGTTAACACGAGGCCCATTCTGGTTGTGCCCTCTCCACCACGCAATATGACACCCTACAGTCTCAGGGGACGTAGAAATTAAAAAGGCACATGGAGAGACAGGTGAGGCAACAACGTAGGCCTGCTGCACCTCAAAAGGGAGACGCGGGTTTCGACCTCAACGGGATGGCGTTCATAGGTGGGCAGTGCCTGAGGTTCCCTACCCTCCTTCCAACGACCTGTGAAATTCCTCCAATATGGTCTCCCAGACTCCCACTGTGTGGCAATAGGCAATTTACGGAGGCCACAGAGGTCCTCTACGCTGAGCGCTCTGCCCTCTGCTCTGGCCCATACTAAGAATGATTTCCATGCTGTTGTGACAGGAGGGGAGCCTGATTTTCTCCACGTTTTGGTTATCAGGCGTTTAGTAGTTAACATGCCTAAATCTAAGAAACAGGAGGTGGCTTTTAGCTTCTTGCTACTAGGGTGAAGGTGCAGTATGCATTGTTCCCAAGTGTATTCGAGCTGATGACTGGTGGCTGCCGCTAGGGCTTCACAGACTGAATTCCAATATGTATGTAAGAATGGACAGGCCCACAGCGTGTGTATCAAATCGGGTGATTACACATCTGGGGCACGCTCTAGCTTCCCTACCGTAGGTAGTACTTACTAATTTTTTCCGGTGTGAGATAGGCCCTCTGGAGTCTTTGCGGTGCAGTAAAACGTTACATTAAAGGCACTTAGGACTGTGAACACAATTTCCCGAACTAGCCAGTTCTCCAATGAGTTTGTTTGGATGCAAGCTGCTCTGCTGATATTCAGTGTGAGTACATTATAGGCGACTAATTCCAGCTGCTTTCAACTGAATAATTAAGTGCCATCTGCCAGAGAGAACGGAGCATACTGGTGGCAGATTGGTCCCATCTATTTCATTCACAGTGATGGTGTACCAGCCAGCAGCATATCACTATCCAATGTAGCAAATGCACCCGAGAGGTCACAAAGGATTATAATGGAGGGCTTTTCTTTCAGTAATATATGGAACTTTTGGAAAGGATACTGTGGTTCCGCTTCACAGGAAGAAAACTCAAGTTATTAGGGCCATTGCTAATTTGCTTTACAGAAGCAAATCCAAGCTAAATGAGTTTATTAAAAGTAAAATTAAATGCACAGCGAACCAAACGAGCAGTACAATCAGCACTTCACTGTGCATTGGCAGATACATTTTTGTATCCGCACAGTGCGGAGCTGTGACAAGTATCAGCCAATGTAGTGGATGCACTTTCATCACAAAGATACTCACAAGGCAGGCCAGGATCTCTCAATGCAGCAGGTGGGCCTCTACCATGAGCCTGAGGCCACAAACCTACTGACCAAGCAGGCTGCAAGGCAAGCTCTAAATAAGCAGGACGTCTGTACATTCTGTAGAGCTACAACTGCAAATCCTAATCTTTTACCCATGTTTAACATTGCAATACAGAACTATATTTCATACGGAATTTGAAGGCAATTGCAATGCTGATCAGACAAAGAATGTGAAATACTTAACAGAAGCGTATGTGTGCAGTCTGTTAGTACATTAATTACTTTACTAATCTTTCAAAGTCTTTATTGATTGCACTTTGTTAATATGATTCATTTCAAGCAAATGGCAAATTAATTCAACGTAACATGTTCACCCTTAGGTAACAATCACATTTGAGCTACAAGAAAGACTGATACCAATGCATACCTAATACTTGTTCTCTGCTTGGAGAAATAAGCTGGGTGTTGAATACGTCAGGCTTTATGCCCATTCAATCACTGCCCTCGTCGGAATATTCATCTGTGGGTAACAATGTGTTTCTACATGATAGTTTCATCCTTTGCCTCTTATCATACTAACATATGACATACATATACGTTTTACTGATCACGTCATCTATCATTGCTTGCGCATCCAGTCCTTGGACTTTCCCTTTAACAAATCAATGTAATCATATGCACTGGGTTACCGAAGGATCAAAATACAACATCTCCCAGAATGCACCAATTTGTGAAATAAAAACCTAGCAGCAAAAACTGATTGGCATACGCGGAGCAAGCTAGATTAAAATAGTCTTTTTTTATTTCTGATTTAAAATAATAAAAGGCAACTCACAAGGTAAAAAAATATAAATTAATATAAACATCTTTATCATTAGAAGCACACACTTAAGTTATCAGTTTTACTTTTGCATTCTGCTCTTTGATTTGTTAAAATTGTATTTCTTTTGTTCACACTATGATGAATAGGCAGTTGTAGTTATGTTCTATGATAAGATTTCCTATATAAACCCATAATTGGTTGTATGACGGAACAATGAGTTCCTCAACCCCGCATACCTCAACAACTAAATCTGAATTACAACCACGTCTTAACCACGCCTTTCTTTGCCACGCATGCCTTTACCACGAATTTTCGTTATAAAGGCATGCATCGTATAGGGGTATGCATGGCTAAGGTTACCACCCCCCTCTCCACCACCCCAAGGTACAAACTTCCCCCACCCTCCTCCCGCCCTGAAGTGCAAATACCCTTACCCCCTTATAACCCCCACACTGTGTCCTCTCCCTGCCCTAATGCCTAAAACCCTGTCCTAAATACTACCCCGCCCTCCCCTAAGCCTCAAAGGTTTACCCAACCACCCCCTGAGCCCTACAAACGACCCGCCCTCCCCTAATCCCTAAAAACTACCCCGAACCCCCACCACCCCTTAAAACTACCCAGAACCCCCGCAAGCCCGTAATACTACCCTGAACCCCCACCATCCCTTAAAACTATCCCGAACCCCCACCACCCCATACAACTATACCAAACCCCCACCACCCCTGAAAACTACCAGACACCTACCCCAGACCCGGCCCCAGCCCCACTTATCTGTCAGTGTCTGCTTCTCAACGTTCCTCTTTCCCCGCCCATTACGAACACTAGAGCGCATTTGCCTTAACCAAGCATGTGCGTGGTTAAGGCAAATTCGCTGTTCAGGCAAGCGTGGTTACGCTTGTAGGCTTCGAGAACTCGTGGCTCTGGCTTCGTAGTTCCGGATATTTCCCTTGTCAGAATTCTTAGGGATTCTGCTGCTCATTTGGGATTGATTCTTTCTGAATTTGTTTACCATTCTGGTTAGCCTCATTATTGACAGCCTTCATTGCAATGGTTTTATGCATCTTCACTCATAATTTCTGTATTGTATCTTTTGAATTTTTGTAATAAATCCTTCAAAATGTTCTAATTCTGCCCAAAACTCACTTATTGGGTCTGTTCTCACTTAATCTACATTTATTGTTTTTAGTATGTTGTACAACGCCCTGTCTCAGGACAAATTGCCTCAAGTAACTAAGGTTTAATACTGTCCCCGACCCATCTACCCATGGGTGGGCTATTGAGGTGTCTCTATAAGGAGTAAGAATTTAGGGATCTCCCACCCCCACCAAATGTTTGGTAGCAAAGTTTGTTGCGGTGGATTTTCCATTAGGGTCTTTCCAGGTGGATTATTTGCTGAGCTCCTTACATTCAGTGCTGTTACTGAGTATAAATAGACTGGAATGATTCCTGAAATGGTGTGTTTTAATATGCAGATGATATGTGTGATTTTTGGTAAAGTGATGGATTTGTCAAAATCCAAGATCAAGATATTATTTTTGGCTAGTCTGCTAAAGGTAATGTGTTTTGCAAGTTGCCGCATTCACACAGATAGAGATTTTTCTGAATTAACAATATTTCTTTTCAGAGTTTGCATGGCTAATTAAGGTCGGTGTTATTTTCTCTTCAGTGCACGGTAGTAAGTACACTATCCAGAGGTGACTTGCCGCTGAACGGGACTCTTCTTTACAAGTTGACAAGTGCTGTAGAGGTACTGGAATTGTTCCTATTGATTATGAGATTTTCTGTTTAACCTGCTGTTTTCTCCTGCCTAGGATGGGCAGACCAGATTTATTTTTCTTAAATTTTGTGTATTCAGTGAGGGAAAGGCTGTTTTCTCATTCACGGAATAAGCAGCGCTGTGACTTGCTGACTAACTACAAGATTTGTACTGGGACTGGGGAGACATCACCACAGAAAGGCGTTGCCACTGTTTGGTTGCTGTCAAAACCGTGCTATGATTGGTTGACCTTTGGCAGAGCCACCCTGGGACTGGTTGGTGTTCGTTCAGTTGGTTTGTGCAGTTTTTGGATTATTTTGAGTGAGAATAATGGGTGCTATGTTGAAAACGCCTAAAGCTCCTATTGTACAAGCTACAAAGGAACAGAAGATTCCTCCAGGGGGCTCGTCTGCATATGGGATGCTGGCAGATATTGGCCTATAGACATGCAACTGGATTCAGGATTACCATGAATTGTTTAGAAGACTTGCACTTTTCTTGAGAGAGTACTTTCAACATTGGAAAGCTGGATTTCCCGAGGCAGCCAATGAATGACGCCACTCCCTAGACCTTCGTAGTTTGAGGCATTGAATACATGGGATCAGATGGCCACAGAGAATGAAAATGAAGTATGTATGTATTTTTCATTTGTAGAGCGCACTGTAACCCTACGGGCATCTTGGCGCTAAGACGCAGCAAAAAATAGACACAACTGCGGCTGGGCAAAACAGCAGATTACGCTCTGGGAAAAAGCCAGGTCTTAACTTGCTTGCGAAACAGCAACAAATCCTGTGTCTGTCTCAGCTCCAATGGGAGACTATTCCACAGGCGCGCAGCTGCAACGCTAAAGGCTCGCACCCCCATGGTAGTTCTTTTTGTCATCGGGATCCTAACCAATTTAGCTGCCGCGGAGCGCAAACTGCGCGTAGGTACATACCAGCTGAACCTACGTTGCAGCGGTTTGGGTCCAAGCCCATGAAGAGCTTTAAAGACAATGCACAAAGACTTAAACAAAATTATTTGTCTCACCGGGAGCCAGTGCAGCTCCGCTAATGCCTGAGTAGTTGATGCATTACGGGTTCTCATTAAGACAAGCTTTGCTGCTGCTGCCTGGATACGCTGGAGCCGCAGAACCAAATAGCCAGGAGACTCAAGCAGCAAGGCATTACAGTAGTCCAGGCGGCTGAGAACAACACACCTGACTACTGTGCCTCTAACTTTAGAGGGTAAGAGTGGTAGCACCTTGCGTAAGCCTCTAATAATCAAGAGGCAGTTCGTAACTACTTTATTCACATGTGACTCCAGGCTGAGCTGCTCATTAAAGCTGACCCCCAAATTGCGCACTGTCTTCGCAGGAACCAGAGGTGTATCCGAGGGAAAAGGCCAAAAATTAGAAGGTAGAATCATTGGCACTTTGCCCACTACACAGTGCAAGAGCTCTGTTTTGGCATTATTAAATTGCAGAGCATTGTTCCTCGGCCAAGACACCATTTCAGTCATACACTTATGAAACGTTTCTTGGGAGTCAGCATGGTCCCCCTCCAAGGATACAATCAATTGCGTGTCATCAGCATAATTGACCGCCCTGATGTTATTAGCTTTAATAATCTCCACCAGTGGCCGCATATATACATTAAACAAGACAGGGCTAATTGAGGATCCCTGTGGAACACCATACTCATTAGGAAAAAAAGCTGACTGATACGGAGGTAGAAACACAGCCTGCCGCCTACCTGACAGGTAAGAGCGGAGCCATTTCAGAGCCAGATTTGTAACTCCCACCTCCTCTAACCTTAGCAGTAGAATATCATGGTTAACCGTGTCAAAAGCGGCGGACAGATCTAGCAATATCAACGTTGCAGATTGACCCCTGTCCGCTCGCATCCGAAGATCGTCCAACACGGTGACCAGTGCGGTCTCAGTCCCATGCCCGGGTCGGAACCCAAATTGATTTTCCTCCAGCTTATTATTACCTTCCAGGAAACCAGAGAGCGCCTGGCTCACCAGACGCTCCACTATTTTTACTGGAAATATAAGTATAAGAGCTAATTGAAGCGCTGGTTAGAAAAGAAGTGGGATAATCATGAGAGATGCTGGAGAAAGGATATGGTAGAGAGAGAGAGAGAGAGAGAGAGGTTCTTCTTCAACAGTTAATGGCGCAATAGACCAGAAGAAAGCGGATGAGGGTGACAGGAAGAAACAAAACAAAGAACAAGATTCAGATGAGGAGCTTTTTATATAATTTCTGAATTCCAGTACTCCTCTGTACCCATAGGCCCAAGGGTTGTCTATTTTGGTACCAGACATGGGTGTATTGGGTGAACAGGGTATCAGTGAAAAGGGATTGACATAGTGAGTGCAAATGCCCCTCCTAAATATCCAATAGTTTTGCCGAGTACTATTAAAGATACTACTGCTGTCCCAACTCCTGCTTCTACTGATGTGTCTGCTGCTGCACCTGATTCTTTGAGAAAAAGGGAGATTACTGGACTTTTAAAGATTACATTTGGAGAAATCTTACAAGGGACAGTTGATTTAAATAGGATGTCATGTAATGTACATTTAATGAGATATCGGATCAGAGAAGCAGCAAAGAGTGCAAATGAAGGTCATGATAAACCTGAGGAATAGGCGTTTGGTATCAACAGAATGAGGAGTTTAAAGAGAAATTACAAAATGGATTTGCGTAAAGTAGAGCTAAAGGAACCGGGTTTGGTGACTTTGTGAGTTCACATGAAATATTTAGTTGAGAAAACTAAAAACTGGAGAGATTTGAAGAAATACAGTGAACTGTGGAAAATGAAAGTTACTATTACAAAGAAAAGTAGAGAGAGAGAGAGAGAGAGAGAGAGAGAGAAACGTGAGGGTGGGTATTAGTGATTCAGAGCCAGAAACGGTGCTAGAATTTTCTTTGGGAGGAGTGCATGGAAGGGATTATGTGCAGGTGCCTTGAACTAGGAGTGATCTTTATGTTCTTATGATGAACTTTCCAAAATTGAGAGAGGAAGCGGTACTGAGAGGTTCATAGATTTGAGACAATTTTGAAAATGCTTTGGATTTATTTGGATTCGCTATTGGAGATTGTGGTCCCTGGTGATTTTTGGATAGACTAAGATTGGAGTGGAGCCTAACAATGCTCCAGTTGAGGTAGTTGCTGACAAATATAGAGCAGTGAAAGAGCATTTGAAAAAGAAAGCGCCAGCGAGAGGTGTGAAGTGGGTGAAAATCATGGGAGATACACAAGAGCCAAGAGTCAGTGAATGTCTATAATGAGCGACTTATGCTGATTTATAGCAAGTACAGTAGAGTTGAAGACCGCAAGAATTAAGGAGAAACAAAAGAAATCAGACGTGGAGTTCCAATTAAAAGTTTGTGCCACCTGAGAATACTGGAATGAATGGAGTGCATCTCATGCAAGGTTTAGAATGGGATCGGAGACTGTGCATACGCAAGGTTGTGGTAGAGCGAATGTGAATAATTCTGGAATTAATGGTTTTCTGAAGAACAGCACTGCTTGTCATTTCTGCGGCAGGATCATGCCCTGGAAACGTGAGTGTAGGCAGAATTTTGAACAAGTTCACAATGATTTTATCTCCAGTTGCTTTGCAATGCAAATCAACCTCAGACACAGTTTGTTGCTCCAGACCAACTGTGCAGAATGTGCAAAATCAAGGACAATTCCATACAAATATGCCTGTAGCCCCAGTGATGCAGCAAAACCTAAGAAGAAAAGTGGCATATAATTCCGGGTACCACCAGAATCAATTGATTCTGAATAATGATTGTCCACGGTTTTCACCCGAGACAAATTTTCAATGACTACGCATGATGGGTGGAGTATTGCATGCTTGGTACTGTCCTAGAGGAAGACAAGACTGGCCCTTGTGTAGATGGTGTGATGAATTGCCACCCCGTATGACACAAGACTTTCCAGCGGCATACCCTTACCGCTGGTGTGGACAGACCACTTTGCTGTCCCTCTGCAGTTAGCCTTTTCTCTTTCTCATGGGATTAAGAAAGGGACTACCCCTTTTGTCTCCAGAAGAAACTTTAGAAATCTCACGAATGAGGCTTTTGCCCCTTTTGTTCCCACACCAGAGGCTCTTTCCCTAAAAGATGCGGCTGAGGCAGCACATGATCTGCAGGATTCTATCGCTAATGCAGTAGAACAATTTGCTCCTGCATCCCTGCGATATGTAGCCCGGCGTAAACCATCAGCGCCATGGTTCTCGGACCATCTTAGAGTACTACGACAGGGTTGTAGAAGCAGTGAGAGAAGATGGAGGAAATTTTGGGATCCCATGGACAGGGAAGCCCACAAGTCTGCTCTACGGGAGTATAAGCAGAAAGTGATAATGGAGAAGCAGGAATACTTCTCCAACCTTACCAGCTCACTCACTTCCTCTAGGGAGCTTTTTAAAATTGCTGACTCGTTGTGCTCCCTCCAACTTCCAGACCCCGTAGTCAGCTCTCAGCGTCTCTGTGACGATATTGCAGACTTTTTCTATACTAAGATCTTAGATATTCATACTTCCTTGGAAGCACAACGTCTCTCCTTGTCGGAAAATCTTCCGTCAGTCCCTCTCAGCCCCCCTTCAGTCCCTCCTAGCCTCCTTTCTGTATTTCCTTTAATGTCTCTGGAGGGTCTGAATGTTCTTTTGGATAAGATCAAATCCTCTTCTCCTCTTGATCCACTGCCGCTCAAAAAGTTAAAAGAGTGTAGGAACAGTCTTCTCCCTCCCTTACTTGAGGTGATGAATAAGGCAATTGCTCAAGGCACTTTTCCATCAATATGGAAGAAGGCCATTGTGAAGCCGCTCCTTAAGAAGCCTTCACTTGATCCCGGCCTCCTGAAAAATTTCAGACCTATTTCTCTGCTCCCTGCACCTGCAAAAATTTTAGAAGCTCACCTGAATCGCCATCTATCCTCTTTTCTTGAAGCCTCGGAGTATCTTGACATTACCCAGCATGGTTTTCGAAAACACCACAGCACAGAATCTGCTCTCACCTCTGTAGTCGATAACATCCGACGCAAGGTGGATGCTGGACAAACTACTGTTCTTGTGCTATTGGACCTCACAGCCGCATTTGACACTCTGTCTCCTGCCATTTTAACATCTCGGCTTAGGGAGGCAGGTGTCACTGGTCCGGCACTGAGTCTCCTTAATTCCTTTCTCCTTGATAGGGAACAGAGAGTGATGCTCGGCAACCACCTCTCCCCTGCAAAGTCTCTGCAATGTGGGGTGCCACAGGGGTCGGCATTAAGTCCCACCCTGTTTAATATCTACGTGGCCCCCCTTGCTAGACTAGTAAGATCGCAGGGGATGGAGGTGGTATCATACGCCGATGACACCCAGATTATGGTCTCGCTGACTCAATCCTCTGTCATAACATCTGCCTTTAGCTTCAGGTCCTGCATGCAACATGTTGCAGACTGGATGGTTGCCAACTCCTTGAAGCTAAATGGCGACAAGACTGAGGTCTTGATCTTCGGGAAGGACCAAGAGATTTGGTCGAGTGAGTGGTGGCCTCCCTCTCTTGGCATCTGCCCGACCCCATCTCAATCTGCCAGAAACCTGGGTGTAATGTTCGACACCTCACTCTCGATGTCCCTACAGGTGAATCGGACTGTTTCGACCTGCTGGGGCGTGATCAGGACACTCAATAGAATTCGCAGCTATTTGTCACCTCAAGCTCGTAAGCAGATTGCAGTCGCCCTTGTTGGTTCCAGGTTGGATTATTGCAACTCTCTTTACATGGAAGCCAACAAGGGCCTTATACATCGACTGCAAATCGTGCAGAACGCTGCCGCACGTTTTGTCCTGGATCTTTCCATGGCTTCTTCCGCCACTGCTGCGAGGAGAGACCTTCACTGGTTGCCTATTCAGCACAGAATTTATTTTAAAATTCTGTGTTGGACATATAGAGCACTGGAGGATGAATCTAAAGGCGCTATCAGCTCTCTGCTTACTCGTTACCGCCCCTCAAGGCCTCTGCGCTCTTCAGGGTTGTTTCAACTTGTTGTTCCTCGCTTTAAGCTCACCAGATGGGGAGCCAGGGCTTTTTCAGTTGTTGCTCCACAACTTTGGAACAACTTGCCGATAGAGTTGAAGACCCTGCCCTCTTTAGCGCTGTTTAAAAAGGCCCTAAAAACTTGGTGCTTTTCCAGAGCTTACACAGGTTGAGCTGCAGGAGCTTTGTTACGAGCTGGATTTGGAATTAGGCGCCTTGACGCCCATTGGGCTATGTTCGCGCATGACAAGATCCCTTTTATTATTGATTCATACGTGTGTTACCAGCTCTATAGTTCATTCTGTGGAGGTTCGAAACCTACACCTCTCTGGAAGAGAAGTCCAAGTTATAGGCATTAGCAATAAACAGATTGTTATTCATGTCACAGCAGATGTCCCAGTTAAAACAGGGTCAATGGAGAACAATCATCAATTCATATTGCGTGATTCGAATACTCTAAATTTGCTTGGCAGAGACTTGCTTTGCAAGATGAACTGTGTGATCCACTGTAAACTGGAGGGTATTGCAATTGAAACGCAAGATGAAGTTTCAGGGCCGGATTTAGATCTTGGTGGTCTTACCATGGTACCGCCACTGTGGCAGTCCCAAGTACTCTGCCAAGTCGATGGTTATTTTCTCACCATATTTAGATGCATGCAGGCAACCTCGCAATCCGCTTCAACAGTGTTTCCCACCAGGGTCAGTTTACAGGACTCCAATGCTGGTGAATACTACTCTGTCGCCGTCAGGTTCCCGCCGAGCCGATTTAGATGTCACAGTTGTGCTGGCGGTCTACTAGCGGCGGTTACCGAACGGAATGACTGTCGCGGTACTCGATTAACAATGCATCACCACTGTGGCCATTGGATGAATGCCAGTAGAACACACCTGATGTCCAGTGGCCAAATGGAAACACCTGCATACTACACTATAAAACACAATACATTTCAGACCATGATCCTTTGCCATTTCACTACACAACAACATTTACTACCTGAGATTTTGCCAGTGAAGTGAGTTTTCTTATATATATATATATATATATATATATATATATATATATATATATATATATATATATATATATATATATATATATATATATATATATATATTTTTTTTTTTTTGACAATGCCAGGTCCCAAAAATCCAAGTTTTACTGAGGAAGAGTTGTCAGTCATAGTGGATGAAATCATAAGATTAGAGCCACAATTGTACAATTGTTTGGAGCCCAATTCTAAAATACATCTGTACCGGAGAAAAGACAAATGTGGGTGAAAATAGTAGGAGTAACTGCTGTAGTTAACAACCTGCGCACACAGGAGGAAAATAGGAAATGGACGACCTGCAAGGGAGGCTGCATTCCCTGGCCAACAGGACTGGTGGTGGTTCTCCCATACCCCAATACCATGCATACCTTGGGAGGAGAAGGTCTTGAAGATCCTACATCCTGAAGGAACAGGAACAGTTTGTTTAATTAAACATTGCGGCTGGGATAGGCATTAGGGTCTGAGGACTGTCTCAATTTACAATCAATCTGTAACTTTCTTATAATCATTTTTATCATAGGCAATAAAATGTTTTCGGGGATCCTTGTATGGTGAAGAATGTAAGTTGCTGCCTTTGGTGTCATAAATCAATATTAATGGATAATACAGGTGGGCCTCGACCTTGAGTAGACACAATGTGGCCAGTGGGTAGCGTGTCCAGATGTCCAGCATGTGAAGCGGGTGATCACTGCACTTGCTATGTTTTGATTGGCTATGTGTCACTAACTTATGTGGCATCTAACTTTCTGGTGTTTTAGGCACGGGCGTACCCCTCCTAGCCATGTGCGTTTCAATGGGGGTCAATCGCCTTTGACCACTGTAGTGTCGCTGTGCCCATCTGTGGGATTGATCTAAAGATTCCGGTCTGTGCGTTTGTCTGCCGACTACGTGCCACCCCACCTGTGACATGTCAATCAATAACCTCGGGCCTAGGTCACAGTGTCGGTCTGTTTACGTATTTGTGAGTCGGGTTAAATGGCGTACGCAATGGGCAAATTCGATAATAAAGAAGCAATCTCGTTCAGAAAAATGAATGTATCGTTTTTCATATCAGCATCCAATTTTTCCACATTAACATTCCTCCCTCTTCTGGATTTTTCAAATTCACTATCTAACCCATACTTCGTGAAAGTTACTTTATTGGGGGCCTGTTGTATTTTATGCTCGCTTTCGACATCCACTACTTTCCTAGTTATTTGTATTTTTCAGAGTTTGAAGACCGCGGTTTTATAGCAGGAAATCCCCAATTGTACAAACCTGCACAAAAACAAGAACAATGAAAACTGGCAAAAACGATATGCACAGACCGTGGCTCCACTACTGGTGCCGAAAGAACCAATTTGAGAACCACTCCTACTCAGGGGCACCTCCCTCTTCACGCATGTCTCTTTGCAAATGGTGCAGTGCTTAGATTGCAAGAGTCAATGTTCCGTTGTCCACATCTTTCCCTGGGATGAACGTGTTTCATAATGCACAGATCTTGACGCACACCCTCCCCTCCATCGCGGTCATTAAGTCTAATACATATCTGTGCTGCATCAGCATGAGGCAGATAGCTCTCAGTTCTTCCTTGATCGAATTAAGGTCGAGCTCATTGCTGTTCATAATTTTAAGCATCTCCCACCTCGTTATTGGTGTGTCTGTGAACTGTCAAAATTCTTCTGGAATGTCCTTGTACTGAGCCCAGCAAAAATAGTCCACAGTTATCTTTTCACAAGCATAATGCGGCAAAGTAGTCTTCTTTCTTAACGGGTGATTGTTTTTCTCCGTGAATGACCAGGATCAGGGTGTGTATGATGACCAGGGAATAGAGCCTATGCCATCCCAGGACGAGCGGGGTATAGGCAAGCTCGCCGCTCTGCCAGTAATAACCTATCAGTGTGGAGGCGCCCCACTGCATATCCAGTATGTGCATAATTGTGCCACAGTTTGCATTCATGCCCATTGGAAGTGTTCCTTTACCTCTGAAACACAAGAAATAGAGTGCAAGTTTCCATTCAATTAGGGTTTGTCGTTTCACTTTTAGCCAAGTGTATCCACCTACCTCGTTATCCCCGATTTACAGACATGGGGTGGTCATGCTCTCAGTAGACCCGGCCCCATGCGACTCATTCCCCTGTTTATCCTGGAGCTGGATGGCCCTACACAGGAATTCCATGTCGGGGGACCATTTTCTGTTAAAGAAGACTGAACCAGATACGCTAAGGGCCCACCCTTGGACCACAAATGGAGGTGGGAGCGGACGTGCTTGTCCACTGAGTTGGGGGTTTGCTACCTCCAAGAACATCTTCTCTGGGAAGTCTCAGGACCAAACCATATCCTGCCCTATGGCACCCTTTCTCTGAATCCTATCCAGCTCCATTTGGATATTACTAGGTTCAGGGAAGAGGTATAAAGCCATTGGGTTGGTTTCCTATTGGGGCAAATTCGCTACAACCCTGTGGGTTACTACCTTGTTGGGTTAGATTTTGACCCTATTTCTGCATAGATATAAGTAAAAAAGTAATTTGGCTTTTTTGGGGGCTATGTCATGGGATAAGTAAAGTCTGTCTGCGCCTACTGCATGCGGAATCAACGAGCAGGCGTAACATGATCTGGCTGATTTTTGGTCATGTGCTGGTACCATGTTTTGTGCAAAAGGGTGCTGTGTAGTGCATGTGGAATGCTAGTGTTTGGCTTAGTGTAATTGTAGGTGACATGGGAGAGATGCCTACGCAAGCACTGATAATTTTGCAATAGACTCCATTTGGCTAGGCAGTTCCTAGACAGTGAATACGTGGGGAATCATTTATAGTAGACAGAAAGTACATAATACAATTGCACATAACTTCTCATTTGACATTGTAGATCTTGGTATGGGTCCCCAAAAAGGCGTCTATTGTCTTCCGGTGACTGTGGTTTCCTTTAACAGTTCAAAGAAAACGTTTACAGTGTTAGTTCAAAGTCTTGGCTTGTACACTTCTTGTCCGTGCTGGGGTGTATGATATGGCAGATGATTGGTGGGGCACTTGGAGACTGTGGTTGACTTGTTCAGATAAGAACTCATTTTATTTGTTAATTCAGAAACATTACATGTGCACTGTAATAAATGGTCTTTTGGGGTTCCTGTATTTTCCTTAGAGGTTTTTTTGCACACTCCAATAGTCATTATTTTATTGAGGCATCGGAAGGTGACCCCTGTCGCGGAATCTTTTGTGGGGAAATTAAAGGTCAATATCTTAAGAGCCGTTGAGCCCCCCTCCTCCATACTTAACTGGATG
Organism: Triturus cristatus; assembly: GCF_964204655.1. Classification (NCBI taxonomy): domain Eukaryota; kingdom Metazoa; phylum Chordata; class Amphibia; order Caudata; family Salamandridae; genus Triturus; species Triturus cristatus. The sequence continues at coordinate 996,504,547 of NC_140580.1, forward strand.
CTTAGATTGGTGCTATTTAGGAGGTGGACTCCTGAACATAGGAATGGATTGTATAATGTCTTAGCAAGGGCTCAATGAGCAGCACCACTAGCTTTCCAAAAACGTGTCTGGGCTGGGGCTGCATCTTTCAGTCTACATGTGTGCGGGAATGTGCGGTGAGGGGGCGTGTTGCCATTGAGTGGTTAGAACATGCCCAGAGATCACATGCGTGGTATTTCTTAGTTCCCAGCATGTGGCGTGCAACGGACCTTCCCTTGCGGAGCTACGTATCTCATCTCCACCCTTTCTCTGGAAGCTTCTTTTTGGGCAAATTTTGGGCTGCTTTTGTTGGTTTTTGGGCGTTTTACCCCAGTCTCGTGTGACCTACTACCTCATTTGTCATGAGGCGGAGGGGGTGGGAGATTACTCTGTGACCCCCATTTATCATTGCCTATGCAGCCTTGGGGTGTCCGACATCTGGGTCTACAGCTTTTTCTGGATGGTGCATGCAAGGCTTGGAGCGTCTGTTAGTTGCTAGGTCTGATATGGGGGTGAGCACATCTGGCGTCCTACCCTCGCCTCGAACTGCAGTGGACACTGGGGTGCTACCCCACCTGTGTCCTGCCAATCAATAATCTCAGGCCTAGGTTTCAGTGCTGGCCTGACTGCATATTTGTGAGTCGGGTGGATTTGAAGTTCACAAAGGTCATATTCATTAATAAAGACACAATCCCGTTCACATAAATGAATGTATAGTTTTTCACTTCAGCATCAAATGTTTCCATATTAATATTTGGATGCACATGATGAGAGTACATATCAGATTGTAATAACGAGCATGATCCAGCAGGAGATTGTTCTCTTCTGTACAGCCTTGCCTTATTTTGCTCCAGAGAGCCCCATAAAGAATTGATTGTTTACTTGTCCTTTGGTATGATTAATAGAAAATCTTAGCGCTCTCTAGTGGTCCAAATGGTGGAGTTACTCTTCCTCCTTAGAGGGGTTAAGTGGAGCATAGAATGCCAGCAAGGTGATGTTTTTCCCAACGAGGAATGGTGTCAACCTTAGGCAAGAAAGTCTGTGTCCCCAAAACTAGTTGGCCTGGGAAGAAGATGGCGTACTCAAGGAGAGTAGCTGGGGACAAAGTGGGATTAGTCATGCTTGCAGATGTCTGCACTATCAAGCTTTTCACAGGAGGCTTGCTGAGATAAAAAAGGCAGGGTTGCTCAATCAGGGAAACGGCACAGTGCAATCTGGCAGTTGACAAGAGGGCCTGAGCAGGGTTTGGCTCATGGCTGTGAGAAGTTGGCCTGATATGTAGTGCTCACTATTCTAGTGATCACTGTGTATCATTCCAAACGACCCTTATTGATGATTGGTTGTAAGTCAACCTTATAGACCAGCTATCCTAGTAGCGTGGACAAGAGCAGTCTTCAGGCTAAACTCTAGAGGGCGTGTTAAGCCAGCTGTTTACCATCACATATACCCCTTGAACGCCAAGTGAAAGGACACCACACAAGTTGTTATGAAAATAAAGGATATTTATTTATAACAAGACTACCCTGGCTCTTTATGAGTCAGGGAGCTAAGCACACTACAAAACTCTTAGAAAAATACTTCTGGTTGCACAATTTACACAAATGCCCGAAGGGCACGAAACCATTCCACTGCAAGTGGAATGGGAGAGGTTAGAAAGTTTAAAGTGACTGATTCCGGAGGAATCCGATCAGTGGGACTAAACGAAAAAGGAACTGGACACTTGTAGAGTGAACCTACGATGGAGCACCGAGATGCTCGAGTTACCTAGCCCCGAGGCTGCGGCTGCGTGGGGTTCAGCAAGATGTCGGGAGTCCTCGTTGTAGTCTCAGGAGCCTGAAAGAAGAAGTTGCTGGCAGGCGACCAGTGTCGATGTTCAGCGAGATCCAAGCCTGGATCGGTGATGAAGGAAACCTGAAAGCAGAGGGGACTCAGTTCTCAACCGCTAGCCAGCGATCGTGTGGGTACCAGGAAGGTACCGGCTGAAGTCACCTCGACCAGGTGAGTGGATGACGTCGGACTCGGCTGTTCCTCGGACCAGGAGGCGCGGCGGCGACCAGGATGGAGGGCGAGCTGTCCCACGAAGGTGTCTGCTGTTGATGATGCTGGGCCTAGGAATGGGGCAGCAGGTCTTGGCAGTGGCAAACCCACGCGGTGGAGTCAAGATGGCGTCGGGAGTGGACCAGGAGGGTCCGAGGTACTCCTCTGTTGAAGGGGAGCAAGAGCCAGTCTGGAGCAACCAGACCAGTGATGAAAGTCTGTCGTGGTGCGTCGTGAAGAGGGCCACAAGCCGGTCGGCGAGTAGTCGGACAACGCGGTGAGCAGCAAGGAGCAGAAGGGCCCCCACGCAGATCTCGTGGATGCTGGGGAGGCAGACTTCGGTGCTGGAGCCGCTCAGGGTTAGGGCTTCTCAAACCCTAGGTGCACTCACTCGAGGGTCCCTCAGTGGGCGTGCTAGATAAGCGTCGTGCAGGTTCTGAAGATGGCCGGTCCCGCAGGTCTCGTCACACCTACGAATCTCAGCTGGGCTGATGATGTAGGTAGAGGTCAGAGATGGCAGGGAACCCGGGTCTCGTCGAGCTGGGCAGTCTTGATCCGTGGGAGAGACGTACAGCAAACCGCTAGCGCTTAGGTGGTGCCTGCTGGTGCAGGGTGGCTACTCCTTAGCCACAAGGGAGAGTCTTCAGAAATAGTCAAGAGTTCCTTTCGTGGAAAGTAGTTCAAGATTCAGAATTATCCAATTTGGGAAGGGGACTCGCTCCTACCTTTATTCTAAGAAAAGGGGCTGGCCCGTGACTAGGTCCTACCTATGGTTGGGGCCAGGAGGGGGGTGGTTACACCCCTATCCTTTGTCCGGCTTCGCCCCAGCTCAGGGGCAGGGTTGCCCCCGAAACTGGGTTGAGCCGGGCTATGCACAGTGAGCACCGGGGTGCCACTTGCAATCACCTTCCTTTCAGCCCTGCCTACCTGGGATACACAAACCCTGTCTGGGATGGTGCTAACACCGCCCTCGTCAGGAAACCCTTTGTCCAAGCTCCCCTCGCTGGAAGGTCTCCCAGCAGCAGGAGGTCAGACTTGTGTCTGGTGGCAGCATCCATTTTGTGATGCTGAGGCTTGAGTCAACTTTAACCAGGGTTCAAGGTTACTTCCATGTCGTGTCCCTCTAGAAGGGTGGAATGCTAACCCCGTCGCCAGAACTGGCGAGGGGTTCGTATTCCAATTCGTATGACACCTTACTCGACATGTTTGGGTGATGCGATGCCAAAGTTAGCAAATAACCGCGAGGATTATAATGCACTTTAAGGTAGTTGGCCCGCGTCACCATGGAACGGCTATTAGAATTTGGCTCCGCAAGCCGTCGACGGGCTCAGCTCGCGCCAGAGCACCATCTCACATGATTCCCAGCACTCTGCCTTCAGGATTGATAAGGCCTGCCATAGGAGTGACTGACAGGAATCCATGCGTCCATTTTAGGGTTAGGTATAGGAATACTACACCTACAGCAACGGGTGATTACACCACCTTGCCCCAGCTGTCGTGCAGCCAGTTGTGTCAGATTTGGGCGGCCATCCAGGGGTGGCATAATACATGCTGCAGCCCCTGGTAGGCCCTGGGTACACCGATGCCCTGGATACCTGTGGTATGCTGATACAGGGACTGATAAGGCGGCCCAGTTCCAATTAGTGGATGCACCTAATGTACATGTGTGTTAATTTCGAGAGAGAACAGCTAGGCTGTGGGTCTGATTGGCAGGCCCGCAGCCGGGGAAAGTCGTAAACCAATGAAGTAAAAGCAAAAAATCTGGGTGATCATAGGATTGCAGACCCTACTCTCCTACACGACCCCCCCCCAAACTTTGGGACAATAAGCTAACCTTGACCAGGCGAGTCTTCTTGCTCTAAGTGGAAATACGTGGAGAGCCCATCTGCATTGCCATGATCAGTGCCAGGTCTATGCTCCACTGTGAAGTCCATCCCCTGTAGGGAAATGGACCACCTAAGTAGTTTGGGGTTTTCACCCTTCATTTGATTTAGCCACAAGAGGGGCTTATGGTCGGTCTGAATCTTGAAGTGAGTGCCAAACAAGTAGGGCCTCAACTTCTTCAGGGCCCAAACCACAGCAAAGGCCTCCCTCTCAATAGCTGACCAATTCTTCTCTCTGGGGGTCAGCCTCCTGCTAATAAAAGCTATGGGCTGGTCATGACCATCAAAATTCAGCTGAGATAGAACAGCTCCCACACCCAACTCCGAAGCGTCTGTTTGGACAATGAATGTTTTGGAGTAGTCTGGACTCTTTAGAATAGGCGCTGTGCACATGGCCTGCTTTAGGTCATCGAATGCCTTTTGACAGCTTGCTGTCCACTGAACTTTTTTTGGCATCTTTTTACTTGTCAGATCGTTTAGCGGGGTCACAATGGATCCATAATTTCTGACAAACTTCCGGTAATAACCAGTCAGGCCCAAGAAAGCTCGAACCTGAGTCTGGGTGGTTGGAGGAGCCCAGTCCTGGATGGCCTGTATTTTGCTCTCCAATGGCTGAACCTGGCCTCCACCTACAAGGTGGCCCAGGTATACAACCTGTGTCTGCCCTATCTGGCACTTAGTGGCCTTGATAGTGAGGCCTGCCTTTTGCAGGGCCTCCAACACTTTCCTCAGGTGGACCAGGTGATCCTCCCAGGTGGAGCTAAAGACAGCGATATCGTCCAGATACGCCGCACAGAAGCCGTCCAACCCAGTGAGAACTCGATTCACCAGCCTTTGGAAGGTGGCAGGTGCATTTTTCAAACCAAAGGGCATTACCACGAACTGATAATGCCCACCCGGGGTAGAAAATGCTGTTTTAGGCTTGGCCTCCTCAGCTAACCTGATTTGCCAATACCCAGCTGTCAGGTCAAATGTACTTAAGTAGTTGGCCGAAGCCAACCGGTCTATAAGTTCATCTGCTCTTGGTATCGGGTGGGCATCGGTCTTAGTGACTGCATTGAGGCCTCTGTAGTCCACGCAAAACCTCATCTCTCTCTTACCGCCCTGGGTGTGAGGTTTTGGCACGAGAACTACTGGACTAGCCCAGGGGCTGTCCGAGGGCTCAATGACTCCCAGCTCCAACATTTTCTGCACCTCTGTCTTGATGCAGTCTCTGACATGATCAGGCTGTCGATAGATTTTACTCTTTACGGGCAGACTGTCCCCAGTGTCGACCTCATGGGTACACCAATTGGTCTGACTGGGTGTCAGAGAGAACATATGTCGAAAGGATTGAAGAACCTGTTTACAATCCTGTTGTTGATGTCCAGAGAGGCTGCCACAAAAGACAACACCATCTACTGACCCATCGTCAGGGTTCTGAGAGAGCAGGTCTGGGAGAGGGTCACTCTCCTCCTCCTGTCCCTCATCTGTGGCCATGAGCAAGCCCATGCCCTCCCTGTCGACATATGCCTTGAGCCTGTTTACATGGAGCACCCGGTGGGGGCTCCGGGGAGTTCCCAGGTCTACCAAGTAGGTGACCTCTCCCTTTTGCTCAATGATCGTGTGGGGCCCAGACCATTTGCCTTTGAGTGCTGCTGGGGCCACTGGCTCCAGCACCCACACCTTCTGCCCAGGCTGATACACAGTCAGGACAGCCTTTTGGTCGTGCCAAGCTTTTTGTAATTCTTGGCTCGCCTCAAGGTTTTTAGATGCCTTTTCCATGTACTCAGCCATCCGCGAGCGGAGACCGAGCACATAGTCCACAATGTTTGATGCCGGCTTTTTGAGAGGTCTCTCCCATCCTTCCTTTACCAAACAAAGGGGTCCCCTTACAGGATGTCCGAACAGAAGTTCAAAAGGGCTGTAGCCAACCCCCTTCTGCGGGACCTCTCTGTAGGCGAACAAGAGGCAGGGTATCAGGACATCCCATCTCCGCCGAAGCTTTTCAGGTAGTTCATGAATCATCCCTTTGAGGGTCCTGTTGAATCTCTCAACAAGCCCACTGCATTGTGGGTGATAGGGTGTGGTGAATTTGTAGTTGACACCACACTCCTTCCACATAGCAGTCAGATATCCCGACATGAAGTTTGCACCTCTGTCTGAGACAACCTCCTTAGGGAAGCCCACTCTGGAGAACACTCCAACTAGGGCTCGTGCCACAACAGGTGCTGTAGTGGTCCTAAGGGGAATAGCTTCAGGATACCTGGTGGCGTGGTCCACCACCACCAGTATAAACTTGTGCCCTGATGCTGTCTGGGGTTCCATTGGTCCGACAATGTCGATCCCCACTCGTTCAAAGGGTACCCCCACCACCGGCAGTGGTATGAGGGGGGCCTTTGTTGTGCCACCTGACTTACCACTGGCTTGGCAAGTGACACAGGAGCGGCAAAACTCCTTCGTATCTTCGGACATGTGGGGCCAGTGAAAGTGTGGAACAATTCTGTCCCAAGTCTTATTCTGGCCTAAGTGACCTGCAAGGGGAATCTCGTGGGCCAAGGTAAGGAGGAAACCTCTCAGAGACAAGGGGACGACCAGCCTCCTGGTCGCGCCAGGCTTGGGGTCTCTTGCCTCGGAGTACAGGAGTCCATCGTCCCAGTACACTTTGTGGGTACCTGTGGCGTTCCCTGCAGCCTCAGCAGCAGCCTGCTGTCTGAGGGGTTCAAGTGAGGGGCAGTCTAACTGTGCCTTCCCCAGGTCTTCCCTGGAGGGTCCCCCTGAGCCCAGAAACTCAACCTGACCAGGTTCAAGCTCTTTCGGCTCAGTTTCCCTCAGTTCTTTAAGGTCAGCCTCCTCAGAGACTTGATCCACGACCTGGGGCAAGGGGGAAGGCGAAGCCTTACCCTTACTGCTCCTTTTCTTGGAAGGTGTCTGGTCCGTTCTTCCAGGATCCAGCACCTGTTCAGTGGGGCATCTTTTGGCCTGTGACCTGGTCACAGCAAGGACATGTGCTGGCAAGCCTAACATTTCCATGTGAGTCCTCTGCTCCACTTCTGACCATTGTGACGTTTCCAAATCATTGCCCAACAGACATTCTACGGGGAGGTCTGAACTAACCACAACCTTTTTCGGGCCACTTACCCCTCCCCAGGAGAAATCAACAACTGCCATACTGTGATTGGTAGTGACATTGCTGGCATTGGTCACTAGGTAATCGGTACCTAGCATGATCTGTCCAGGGTCCACAAAGTTAGGCGTCACCATGGTGACACTGGCACAAGTGTCCCTGTAGGCCTGAGCCACTTTTCCATTGATCAAAGGTGTCTGTCTGTATTTGCCCAAAGTATTGGGACTGGCACCAGGGGACATATCCATATCCCCTGTACAGACAAGGACGGCCTGAGTGAGCGTGCTGACTAAGTCGTCACTCCCCTCGGTTCCCAAGGTTAACCCAACTAATGCATTGGGAGGCGCACTACCACTGCTGACTGTACTAGGGGGTGCAGGTGCCTTAGGGGCTGCAGTGACAGGAGTTTGCCCTCCTTTCTTGGTGCACTCACTAAACCAGTGAGTCTTACTTGTACAGTATTGGCACCACCTTTGTGACTGGCCTTCTTGAGTCTTCTTCTTCTGTGAAGCCTGACCCCCACCCTCTTTAGTTTGTTGGGGACCTGTCGAAGACTTCTGGTCATTTTGTTCGTTCTTGTTACTACCCTTTTGGTCTGCTTTCTTCTGACCACCCTGGTTCTGAGTCTGGTTCTGCTTGACCCTTGTTCTGACCCATCTGTCTGCCTTCTTTCCCAATTCTTGGGGAGAGGTCAGATCCGAGTCGACAAGGTGCTGATGCAACAATTGGTTCTGACAGTTGTTTAAAATCTGTTCTCTCATGATAAGATTGTACAATCCTGTGTAATCAGTAACCTTGCTACCCAGCAACCAGCCCTCCAAAGCCTTAGTGGCACAATCGACAAAGTCAGTCCAATCCTGAGACTGAATTTTCTGGGTGTCCCTGAACAGCACCCGGTACTGCTCGGTGATTAAGCCGAACCCATCAATCAGTGTATTCTTCAGGACTCGGTAGTTGTTCGCATCCTCAGCTCTAGTAGTGAGGAGCTTGTCTCGTCCTTTACCCTCAAAGGAGAGCCACAGTATAGCTGCCCACTGACTTTGGGGGACGCACTGGACAGTGCAGGCCCTCTCCAAAGCAGTCATCCACTTGTGGATATCGTCCCCTTGTTTAAAGGGGGGCACTATTTTACTCAGGTGTCTAGTATCTATACCCCTGTCTTTCTCTCTAATGAGAATGCTGACACCAGTGGGATCTAACCCACTTAATTTCTGCTCTCGGGCTAAGGCAAGTCTTTCTTTGGCGAGGGCAAGTTCTTCCTGCTCGATCCTCAGATTGACTTACCTCATCTTCGCTTCATGCTCCCTTCTCTGAGGGGACGTCATTCCTCTCTGAGAAGATGCCTGAGAGACATGTGTACGAACAGATCTGTTAGAGCCTCTGGAGAGAGACCTAGCTAGTTCGTTCCCAATGTTAGGCCTGCTTGAGCGTGGGGCCGGGGCTCCCCCGGTTCCATTCTCATGCCTGCTTAAGTTGGTCCTCGTAAGCCTGCCGACTACCACTGGACCTTTGTTTGCCTCGTCTCCTGATAACTCCTCCTCGTCTTCCTCCTCTGTATGGAGGTCGAGGTCTGGGTCACCAAGAGTTCCCTCTAAGGGAGGCATGTTCCCATCAGCATTGGGGGGACCTGTGTTAGAGGACCTCCTAGCATCGTACGTCTCTAAGAGACCTATCAGAAATGCGATGGTAGGGTTAGAACCCTGGTTTAGCTTCCTGGAGGCACACAGTTGTCTCATCTCCTTGAAGCTAAGAGCTGCATATCGTGACACGACCTGTGGAAGACCAGTGGGACTAAACGAAAAAGGAACTGGACACTTGTAGAGTGAACCTACGATGGAGCACCGAGATGCTCGAGTTACCTAGCCCGGAGGCTGCGGCTGCGTGGGGTTCAGCAAGATGTCGGGAGTCCTCGTTGTAGTCTCAGGAGCCTGAAAGAAGAAGTTGCTGGCAGGCGACCAGTGTCGATGTTCAGCGAGATCCAAGCCTGGATCGGTGATGAAGGAAACCTGAAAGCAGAGGGGACTCAGTTCTCAACCGCTAGCCAGCGATCGTGTGGGTACCAGGAAGGTACCGGCTGAAGTCACCTCGACCAGGTGAGTGGATGACGTCGGACTCGGCTGTTCCTCGGACCAGGAGGCGCGGCGGCGACCAGGATGGAGGGCGAGCTGTCCCACGAAGGTGTCTGCTGTCGATGATGCTGGGCCTAGGAATGGGGCAGCAGGTCTTGGCAGTGGCAAACCCACGCGGTGGAGTCAAGATGGCGTCGGGAGTGGACCAGGAGGGTCCGAGGTACTCCTCTGTTGAAGGGGAGCAAGAGCCAGTCTGGAGCAACCAGACCAGTGATGAAAGTCTGTCGTGGTGCGTCGTGAAGAGGGCCACAAGCCGGTCGGCGAGTAGTCGGACAACGCGGTGAGCAGCAAGGAGCAGAAGGGCCCCCACGCAGATCTCGTGGATGCTGGGGAGGCAGACTTCGGTGCTGGAGCCGCTCAGGGTTAGGGCTTCTCAAACCCTAGGTGCACTCACTCGAGGGTCCCTCAGTGGGCGTGCTAGATAAGCGTCGTGCAGGTTCTGAAGATGGCCGGTCCCGCAGGTCTCGTCACACCTACGAATCTCAGCTGGGCTGATGATGTAGGTAGAGGTCAGAGATGGCAGGGAACCCGGGTCTCGTCGAGCTGGGCAGTCTTGATCCGTGGGAGAGACGTACAGCAAACCGCTAGCGCTTAGGTGGTGCCTGCTGGTGCAGGGTGGCTACTCCTTAGCCACAAGGGAGAGTCTTCAGAAATAGTCAAGAGTTCCTTTCGTGGAAAGTAGTTCAAGATTCAGAATTATCCAATTTGGGAAGGGGACTCGCTCCTACCTTTATTCTAAGAAAAGGGGCTGGCCCGTGACTAGGTCCTACCTATGGTTGGGGCCAGGAGGGGGGTGGTTACACCCCTATCCTTTGTCCGGTTTCGCCCCAGCTCAGGGGCAGGGTTGCCCCCGAAACTGGGTTGAGCCGGGCTATGCACAGTGAGCACCGGGGTGCCACTTGCAATCACCTTCCTTTCAGCCCTGCCTACCTGGGATACACAAACCCTGTCTGGGATGGTGCTAACACCGCCCTCGTCAGGAAACCCTTTGTCCAAGCTCCCCTCGCTGGAAGGTCTCCCAGCAGCAGGAGGTCAGACTTGTGTCTGGTGGCAGCATCCATTTTGTGATGCTGAGGCTTGAGTCAACTTTAACCAGGGTTCAAGGTTACTTCCATGTCGTGTCCCTCTAGAAGGGTGGAATGCTAACCCCGTCGCCAGAACTGGCGAGGGGTTCGTATTCCAATTCGTATGACACCTTACTCGACATGTTTGGGTGATGCGATGCCAAAGTTAGCAAATAACCGCAAGGATTATAATGCACTTTAAGGTAGTTGGCCCGCGTCACCATGGAACGGCTATTAGAATTTGGCTCCGCAAGCCGTCGACGGGCTCAGCTCGCGCCAGAGCACCATCTCACATGATTCCCAGCACTCTGCCTTCAGGATTGATAAGGCCTGCCATAGGAGTGACTGACAGGAATCCATGCGTCCATTTTAGGGTTAGGTATAGGAATACTACACCTACAGCAACGGGTGATTACACCACCTTGCCCCAGCTGTCGTGCAGCCAGTTGTGTCAGATTTGGGCGGCCATCCAGGGGTGGCATAATACATGCTGCAGCCCCTGGTAGGCCCTGGGTACACCGATGCCCTGGATACCTGTGGTATGCTGATACAGGGACTGATAAGGCGGCCCAGTTCCAATTAGTGGATGCACCTAATGTACATGTGTGTTAATTTCGAGAGAGAACAGCTAGGCTGTGGGTCTGATTGGCAGGCCCGCAGCCGGGGAAAGTCGTAAACCAATGAAGTAAAAGCAAAAAATCTGGGTGATCATAGGATTGCAGACCCTACTCTCCTACACGACCCCCCCCCAAACTTTGGGACAATAAGCTAACCTTGACCAGGCGAGTCTTCTTGCTCTAAGTGGAAATACGTGGAGAGCCCATCTGCATTGCCATGATCAGTGCCAGGTCTATGCTCCACTGTGAAGTCCATCCCCTGTAGGGAAATGGACCACCTAAGTAGTTTGGGGTTTTCACCCTTCATTTGATTTAGCCACAAGAGGGGCTTATGGTCGGTCTGAATCTTGAAGTGAGTGCCAAACAAGTAGGGCCTCAACTTCTTCAGGGCCCAAACCACAGCAAAGGCCTCCCTCTCAATAGCTGACCAATTCTTCTCTCTGGGGGTCAGCCTCCTGCTAATAAAAGCTATGGGCTGGTCATGACCATCAAAATTCAGCTGAGATAGAACAGCTCCCACACCCAACTCCGAAGCGTCTGTTTGGACAATGAATGTTTTGGAGTAGTCTGGACTCTTTAGAATAGGCGCTGTGCACATGGCCTGCTTTAGGTCATCGAATGCCTTTTGACAGCTTGCTGTCCACTGAACTTTTTTTGGCATCTTTTTACTTGTCAGATCGTTTAGCGGGGTCACAATGGATCCATAATTTCTGACAAACTTCCGGTAATAACCAGTCAGGCCCAAGAAAGCTCGAACCTGAGTCTGGGTGGTTGGAGGAGCCCAGTCCTGGATGGCCTGTATTTTGCTCTCCAATGGCTGAACCTGGCCTCCACCTACAAGGTGGCCCAGGTATACAACCTGTGTCTGCCCTATCTGGCACTTAGTGGCCTTGATAGTGAGGCCTGCCTTTTGCAGGGCCTCCAACACTTTCCTCAGGTGGACCAGGTGATCCTCCCAGGTGGAGCTAAAGACAGCGATATCGTCCAGATACGCCGCACAGAAGCCGTCCAACCCAGTGAGAACTCGATTCACCAGCCTTTGGAAGGTGGCAGGTGCATTTTTCAAACCAAAGGGCATTACCACGAACTGATAATGCCCACCCGGGGTAGAAAATGCTGTTTTAGGCTTGGCCTCCTCAGCTAACCTGATTTGCCAATACCCAGCTGTCAGGTCAAATGTACTTAAGTAGTTGGCCGAAGCCAACCGGTCTATACGTTCATCTGCTCTTGGTATCGGGTGGGCATCGGTCTTAGTGACTGCATTGAGGCCTCTGTAGTCCACGCAAAACCTCATCTCTCTCTTACCGCCCTGGGTGTGAGGTTTTGGCACGAGAACTACTGGACTAGCCCAGGGGCTGTCCGAGGGCTCAATGACTCCCAGCTCCAACATTTTCTGCACCTCTGTCTTGATGCAGTCTCTGACATGATCAGGCTGTCGATAGATTTTACTCTTTACGGGCAGACTGTCCCCAGTGTCGACCTCATGGGTACACCAATTGGTCTGACTGGGTGTCAGAGAGAACATATGTCGAAAGGATTGAAGAACCTGTTTACAATCCTGTTGTTGATGTCCAGAGAGGCTGCCACAAAAGACAACACCATCTACTGACCCATCGTCAGGGTTCTGAGAGAGCAGGTCTGGGAGAGGGTCACTCTCCTCCTCCTGTCCCTCATCTGTGGCCATGAGCAAGCCCATGCCCTCCCTGTCGACATATGCCTTGAGCCTGTTTACATGGAGCACCCGGTGGGGGCTCCGGGGAGTTCCCAGGTCTACCAAGTAGGTGACCTCTCCCTTTTGCTCAATGATCGTGTGGGGCCCAGACCATTTGTCTTTGAGTGCTGCTGGGGCCACTGGCTCCAGCACCCACACCTTCTGCCCAGGCTGATACACAGTCAGGACAGCCTTTTGGTCGTGCCAAGCTTTTTGTAATTCTTGGCTCGCCTCAAGGTTTTTAGATGCCTTTTCCATGTACTCAGCCATCCGCGAGCGGAGACCGAGCACATAGTCCACAATGTTTGATGCCGGCTTTTTGAGAGGTCTCTCCCATCCTTCCTTTACCAAACAAAGGGGTCCCCTTACAGGATGTCCGAACAGAAGTTCAAAAGGGCTGTAGCCAACCCCCTTCTGCGGGACCTCTCTGTAGGCGAACAAGAGGCAGGGTATCAGGACATCCCATCTCCGCCGAAGCTTTTCAGGTAGTCCATGAATCATCCCTTTGAGGGTCCTGTTGAATCTCTCAACAAGCCCACTGCATTGTGGGTGATAGGGTGTGGTGAATTTGTAGTTGACACCACACTCCTTCCACATAGCAGTCAGATATCCCGACATGAAGTTTGCACCTCTGTCTGAGACAACCTCCTTAGGGAAGCCCACTCTGGAGAACACTCCAACTAGGGCTCGTGCCACAACAGGTGCTGTAGTGGTCCTAAGGGGAATAGCTTCAGGATACCTGGTGGCGTGGTCCACCACCACCAGTATAAACTTGTGCCCTGATGCTGTCTGGGGTTCCATTGGTCCGACAATGTCGATCCCCACTCGTTCAAAGGGTACCCCCACCACCGGCAGTGGTATGAGGGGGGCCTTTGTTGTGCCACCTGACTTACCACTGGCTTGGCAAGTGACACAGGAGCGGCAAAACTCCTTCGTATCTTCGGACATGTGGGGCCAGTGAAAGTGTGGAACAATTCTGTCCCAAGTCTTATTCTGGCCTAAGTGACCTGCAAGGGGAATCTCGTGGGCCAAGGTAAGGAGGAAACCTCTCAGAGACAAGGGGACGACCAGCCTCCTGGTCGCGCCAGGCTTGGGGTCTCTTGCCTCGGAGTACAGGAGTCCATCGTCCCAGTACACTTTGTGGGTACCTGTGGCGTTCCCTGCAGCCTCAGCAGCAGCCTGCTGTCTGAGGGGTTCAAGTGAGGGGCAGTCTAACTGTGCCTTCCCCAGGTCTTCCCTGGAGGGTCCCCCTGAGCCCAGAAACTCAACCTGACTAGGTTCAAGCTCTTTCGGCTCAGTTTCCCTCAGTTCTTTAAGGTCAGCCTCCTCAGAGACTTGATCCACGACCTGGGGCAAGGGGGAAGGCGAAGCCTTACCCTTACTGCTCCTTTTCTTGGAAGGTGTCTGGTCCGTTCTTCCAGGATCCAGCACCTGTTCAGTGGGGCATCTTTTGGCCTGTGACCTGGTCACAGCAAGGACATGTGCTGGCAAGCCTAACATTTCCATGTGAGTCCTCTGCTCCACTTCTGACCATTGTGACGTTTCCAAATCATTGCCCAACAGACATTCTACGGGGAGGTCTGAACTAACCACAACCTTTTTCGGGCCACTTACCCCTCCCCAGGAGAAATCAACAACTGCCATACTGTGATTGGTAGTGACATTGCTGGCATTGGTCACTAGGTAATCGGTACCTAGCATGATCTGTCCAGGGTCCACAAAGTTAGGCGTCACCATGGTGACACTGGCACAAGTGTCCCTGTAGGCCTGAGCCACTTTTCCATTGATCAAAGGTGTCTGTCTGTATTTGCCCAAAGTATTGGGACTGGCACCAGGGGACATATCCATATCCCCTGTACAGACAAGGACGGCCTGAGTGAGCGTGCTGACTAAGTCGTCACTCCCCTCGGTTCCCAAGGTTAACCCAACTAATGCATTGGGAGGCGCACTACCACTGCTGACTGTACTAGGGGGTGCAGGTGCCTTAGGGGCTGCAGTGACAGGAGTTTGCCCTCCTTTCTTGGTGCACTCACTAAACCAGTGAGTCTTACTTGTACAGTATTGGCACCACCTTTGTGACTGGCCTTCTTGAGTCTTCTTCTTCTGTGAAGCCTGACCCCCACCCTCTTTAGTTTGTTGGGGACCTGTCGAAGACTTCTGGTCATTTTGTTCGTTCTTGTTACTACCCTTTTGGTCTGCTTTCTTCTGACCACCCTGGTTCTGAGTCTGGTTCTGCTTGACCCTTGTTCTGACCCATCTGTCTGCCTTCTTTCCCAATTCTTGGGGAGAGGTCAGATCCGAGTCGACAAGGTGCTGATGCAACAATTGGTTCTGACAGTTGTTTAAAATCTGTTCTCTCATGATAAGATTGTACAATCCTGTGTAATCAGTAACCTTGCTACCCAGCAACCAGCCCTCCAAAGCCTTAGTGGCACAATCGACAAAGTCAGTCCAATCCTGAGACTGAATTTTCTGGGTGTCCCTGAACAGCACCCGGTACTGCTCGGTGATTAAGCCGAACCCATCAATCAGTGTATTCTTCAGGACTCGGTAGTTGTTCGCATCCTCAGCTCTAGTAGTGAGGAGCTTGTCTCGTCCTTTACCCTCAAAGGAGAGCCACAGTATAGCTGCCCACTGACTTTGGGGGACGCACTGGACAGTGCAGGCCCTCTCCAAAGCAGTCATCCACTTGTGGATATCGTCCCCTTGTTTAAAGGGGGGCACTATTTTACTCAGGTGTCTAGTATCTATACCCCTGTCTTTCTCTCTAATGAGAATGCTGACACCAGTGGGATCTAACCCACTTAATTTCTGCTCTCGGGCTAAGGCAAGTCTTTCTTTGGCGAGGGCAAGTTCTTCCCGCTCGATCCTCAGATTGACTTACCTCATCTTCGCTTCATGCTCCCTTCTCTGAGGGGACGTCATTCCTCTCTGAGAAGATGCCTGAGAGACATGTGTACGAACAGATCTGTTAGAGCCTCTGGAGAGAGACCTAGCTAGTTCGTTCCCAATGTTAGGCCTGCTTGAGCGTGGGGCCGGGGCTCCCCCGGTTCCATTCTCATGCCTGCTTAAGTTGGTCCTCGTAAGCCTGCCGACTACCACTGGACCTTTGTTTGCCTCGTCTCCTGATAACTCCTCCTCGTCTTCCTCCTCTGTATGGAGGTCGAGGTCTGGGTCACCAAGAGTTCCCTCTAAGGGAGGCATGTTCCCATCAGCATTGGGGGGACCTGTGTTAGAGGACCTCCTAGCATCGTACGTCTCTAAGAGACCTATCAGAAATGCGATGGTAGGGTTAGAACCCTGGTTTAGCTTCCTGGAGGCACACAGTTGTCTCATCTCCTTGAAGCTAAGAGCTGCATATCGTGACACGACCTGTGGAGGGTCACTGACCACTAAGGGAGTCTCTGCAGACTCTCCGTGGACCGACATGCTTTCTAGTGAGGTGTAAGTGATGCACCTACCTACACTATTTGTTTACCTACTGATCCCTTGCTAAGAGTTGTAGTCAGGGTGTGCTAAGCCCTGTTACACTACAGCAGCTGGTTCAGTAGAACTCAGAGTATTCTAAGTTAAGTTATATGTACCTGGGTACTTATGTGATCTTTCACTTTGATATTCTTAGGATACGTGTGTGGTAACCAACAGCAAGCTCAAATCCCAACCGCTGCTCACCAATGTGAGAAGTTGGCCTGATATGTAGTGCTCACTATTCTAGTGATCACTGTGTATCATTCCAAACGACCCTTATTGATGATTGGTTGTAAGTCAACCTTATAGACCAGCTATCCTAGTAGCGTGGACAAGAGCAGTCTTCAGGCTAAACTCTAGAGGGCGTGTTAAGCCAGCTGTTTACCATCACATATACCCCTTGAACGCCAAGTGAAAGGACACCACACAAGTTGTTATGAAAATAAAGGATATTTATTTATAACAAGACTACCCTGGCTCTTTATGAGTCAGGGAGCTAAGCACACTACAAAACTCTTAGAAAAATACTTCTGGTTGCACAATTTACACAAATGCCCGAAGGGCACGAAACCATTCCAAGTGGAATGGGAGAGGTTAGAAAGTTTAAAGTGACTGATTCCGGAGGAATCCGATCAGTGGGACTAAACGAAAAAGGAACTGGACACTTGTAGAGTGAACCTACGATGGAGCACCGAGATGCTCGAGTTACCTAGCCCCGAGGCTGCGGCTGCGTGGGGTTCAGCAAGATGTCGGGAGTCCTCGTTGTAGTCTCAGGAGCCTGAAAGAAGAAGTTGCTGGCAGGCGACCAGTGTCGATGTTCAGCGAGATCCAAGCCTGGATCGGTGATGAAGGAAACCTGAAAGCAGAGGGGACTCAGTTCTCAACCGCTAGCCAGCGATCGTGTGGGTACCAGGAAGGTACCGGCTGAAGTCACCTCGACCAGGTGAGTGGATGACGTCGGACTCGGCTGTTCCTCGGACCAGGAGGCGCGGCGGCGACCAGGATGGAGGGCGAGCTGTCCCACGAAGGTGTCTGCTGTCGATGATGCTGGGCCCAGGAATGGGGCAGCAGGTCTTGGCAGTGGCAAACCCACGCGGTGGAGTCAAGATGGCGTCGGGAGTGGACCAGGAGGGTCCGAGGTACTCCTCTGTTGAAGGGGAGCAAGAGCCAGTCTGGAGCAACCAGACCAGTGATGAAAGTCTGTCGTGGTGCGTCGTGAAGAGGGCCACAAGCCGGTCGGCGAGTGGTCGGACAACGCGGTGAGCAGCAAGGAGCAGAAGGGCCCCCACGCAGATCTCGTGGATGCTGGGGAGGCAGACTTCGGTGCTGGAGCCGCTCAGGGTTAGGGCTTCTCAAACCCTAGGTGCACTCACTCGAGGGTCCCTCGGTGGGCGTTCTAGATAAGCGTCGTGCAGGTTCTGAAGATGGCCGGTCCCGCAGGTCTCGTCACACCTACGAATCTCAGCTGGGCTGATGATGTAGGTAGAGGTCAGAGATGGCAGGGAACCCGGGTCTCGTCGAGCTGGGCAGTCTTGATCCGTGGGAGAGACGTACAGCAAACCGCTAGCGCTTAGGTGGTGCCTGCTGGTGCAGGGTGGCTACTCCTTAGCCACAAGGGAGAGTCTTCAGAAATAGTCAAGAGTTCCTTTCGTGGAAAGTAGTTCAAGATTCAGAATTATCCAATTTGGGAAGGGGACACGCTCCTACCTTTATTCTAAGAAAAGGGGCTGGCCCGTGACTAGGTCCTACCTATGGGTGGGGCCAGGAGGGGGGTGGTTACACCCCTATCCTTTGTCCGGCTTCGCCCCAGCTCAGGGGCAGGGTTGCCCCCGAAACTGGGTTGAGCCGGGCTATGCACAGTGAGCACCGGGGTGCCACTTGCAATCACCTTCCTTTCAGCCCTGCCTACCTGGGATACACAAACCCTGTCTGGGATGGTGCTAACACCGCCCTCGACAGGAAACCCTTTGTCCAAGCTCCCCTCGCTGGAAGGTCTCCCAGCAGCAGGAGGTCAGACTTGTGTCTGGTGGCAGCATCCATTTTGTGATGCTGAGGCTTGAGTCAACTTTAACCGGGGTTCAAGGTTACTTCCATGTCGTGTCCCTCTAGAAGGGTGGAATGCTAACCCCGTCGCCAGAACTGGCGAGGGGTTCGTATTCCAATTCGTATGACACCTTACTCGACATGTTTGGGTGATGCGATGCCAAAGTTAGCAAATAACCGCGAGGATTATAATGCACTTTAAGGTAGTTGGCCCGCGTCACCATGGAACGGCTATTAGGATTTGGCTCCGCAAGCCGTCGACGGGCTCAGCTCGCGCCAGAGCACCATCTCACATGATTCCCAGCACTCTGCCTTCAGGATTGATAAGGCCTGCCATAGGAGTGACTGACAGGAATCCATGCGTCCATTTTAGGGTTAGGTATAGGAATACTACACCTACAGCAACGGGTGATTACACCACCTTGCCCCAGCTGTCGTGCAGCCAGTTGTGTCAGATTTGGGCGGCCATCCAGGGGTGGCATAATACATGCTGCAGCCCCTGGTAGGCCCTGGGTACACCGATGCCCTGGATACCTGTGGTATGCTGATACAGGGACTGATAAGGCGGCCCAGTTCCAATTAGTGGATGCACCTAATGTACATGTGTGTTAATTTCGAGAGAGAACAGCTAGGCTGTGGGTCTGATTGGCAGGCCCGCAGCCGGGGAAAGTCGTAAACCAATGAAGCAAAAGCAAAAAATCTGGGTGATCATAGGATTGCAGACCCTACTCTCCTACAATGGCCCCAACAAAGTATCCATACAGGCCTTGTTAAAGGGTGAGAGGAGCTCAGGGGATGTGTCTCTCTAATAAAGGACTTCTCTAAAAACACTGGTCTTGACCTCCAAGGCAGGGAGATGGACGTTAAGGACTTTGCTTTCTATGCCATGGTAATGCATAGGGGTTCCACTCTCCTCAATGGCAGGAACAGGGGGAGAGAGGAGCCCTGACTCAGGGAAGGTATCAAGGTCCCTAGCGTCATGTAACTAGTTGTACCAATTCTCCTTATGGTGTAGCTGGTCATTCTCATCAGCTGCGTCCTAATCGTTGGAATCCATGCCAAACAGGCAATGCAGAGTATGTATTCTCACTTATGAAGGCTCGGGTGGAGGACGTGTCACCTCAACAGCGGGCAGGTGCATCCTCAGTCGAGGTCCAACCGGCACTAACTCCGACTCAGAGAGTACAATAGTTCCCTCGTCTTTCGAAGTCGATAGAGTCGGCATCGGCGCTGAAACTCCGGGAACTGGCTTGGACCTTGGTGCTGGAGATGGGGTCTGAAATGGAGACTGAGGCAGCCACGTAGTGGGTTTGGTTAGTCCAAATGGCACCAAGGTCGATTACCCTAGCAGAATTCCAGATGGAGGGCCTCTGAGCTCCATTGGGCCTAGAAGGTGCACCAGTGGGAGTCAGCAAGATTCGGAAGAGTCAGAGCATGGTCTCATGGAACTCTTTGATCTGTATTGGCGTGCTGGACAGTCCAAGAAACTCAGGTTGTGCTGAAACAAGTTGCAGGACAGGCTTTGACAAAGATCTCAGGAGAATTAGAGTCGTGGAAAGAGGCTAAGTCTGCTTAGATTTCTTGTGTTTTTCTTGGACCTACCCGACTACTTTGATTATGATGCAGACCCACCTCTGGAAAGACTTCTGCGAAAGCTGGGTCAGGAACAAGACTGGGACCAAACTTTCGATATGGAGCAGTCCAGTCAAAGAGTCTTCTGGTGCTTGGCGATGTACAGTTTCACCTCGCAGTCTGACCTTCGGGTTCATCTATATGCAATCACTGCACTCTTAGAGTCAGGATTCGACTCTAGTTACCAACAGGCAAACCTGATGAGGGCCTGTCACCAACATTTGTTTGCAACAATTCCTAAAAGGTTTAAATCCTTTCTGTTTTATACGTGACCTTTCCCTTGCACACTGTTATTTAAATCTGTTTGAGATAATAGGGGTCTCTAAGAAATGAAAGGGAGCTCAGGATTCGGGCCTGGTGGCACAGAAAGAAAGGAACTCATTTCCGCTTGTGGAAGTGACGTCTATATAGGCTCTCCATTTCATTTCAGAAGCAGAAGGGTGTCAGGGAGGAGCCCTGCAGATCCACCTACCCGCACGCAGAGGTACTGATGAAAGGTTTCTGCATCCAATCCGACACCTGAGGAATATTAAAAAACTGAGGACCTTGCAGCTAGAACTCTCTATCAGAAAATGAACTTTTCTCAAAAAGTGTAAATTACATTTGATGAAAGTACAACAAAAGCATTCATGAGGCAAAAAGAAAAATGTTTACTTATGGCTCCAGAGTTTTACGGGAGACCAGTGTTAGACAATATCTTAATCTGTAATGAGCGGATTGTAATTGGGTGTGTAGCCTAACCAACAGGATAAATGATCCTCCACAAAAAAACATAAGATGCCTAATAGAACAAAGCATGTATATGAAACATCTAAAAAAGTGAGATGACATAGGTTAAGATAAACATTTAGTTACACAGAAGTCTAATGCATTTCTCACTTTGCCCTTAGTCATGCTAGAAAAACTGTATTGGAAACTAATTTCACCCAAAGAGAGGAAAAAGATGCTGGCACAAAAACAACCAATAGATTTGGAACACTTTCTTCAATGTGAAGAAAACTATAGCAAACCAAAAAGTCACAGCAGCTTCAACCCCAATGATCCATCAATGTCAA
Organism: Triturus cristatus; assembly: GCF_964204655.1. Lineage (NCBI taxonomy): Eukaryota > Metazoa > Chordata > Amphibia > Caudata > Salamandridae > Triturus > Triturus cristatus. The sequence continues at coordinate 996,525,310 of NC_140580.1, forward strand.
GATACCATTGACTGGGAGGTACAATTTAACTCTGGGTACTTTCAATGTCGAGCGACCTTTGACATAAACTCCATAATGGTAACCGACACTACAAAACACAGTACCAAAGCTACTGTGGGACCCAAGAGGGGAGTGGAGGAAGCACAGTAGAAAGGGCTAAGTGAGAGGAAGGTCCACACTAGATTCCATTGATGGACTGGCCTTGACGTGGACCAGCACAGTTACAAAGAACATGAAAATATCAGAGCAATGGCGACAATCCAGTGATGAAGAATAAAAGATCCTATGCCAAAAAAGTTCAGCCATCTTAACTAAGCTTAAAAAGAAGTGCAACAGAGATCATGGGTCCATATACAATCTGTCACCAATTCTCTTCATGCTTTACCAAAATAAGTTAGTCTTTAGATAATCAGAGGCAAAAATAATGCACAATTTGTATTACTCAATGAATTTACGTTTTGGTCCAAGACTACCCCTTTTGAATGTTTAATAACGCATGCCTTAGAACCAAGAACTTTGAACATTAAGCAATCGTATTTATATAAACTAATCAATCTGTTTTACCTGCTTCCAAATACGATCACAGGGCACTTCTCTGCCTGGGAATCTGCTTTTATTTCCTTGATGAGCATAACAAAATCAGCCAATGCTTGTTCCACAGAGAGCAAGCCTATGTTCTCTATCGTTGTTGAGAATTTTCCATTTGGGAGCGATTTTCCATAATATCTCTGAAAGACAAGAAAGAAGTTTCTACTATAGACCGCAAGTCCACATAGCCAAATTCCGTTTTAAGACTTAATTTAAAAAAATGTAATTTAACAAATACTTTGATAGGTCAACATTTCAACAAAGTATATATTACATGCCACATATTCCTCGTGCTTCACATAACTTCACATTGGGTCTTAAGGACAAGAATATGTAACTATATTGCAGCTTAGCCAGAACAACCAACCAAACCAGAGGCAAATCACCATCCTTTATTTCTCAGATCAGAGATTAACCTTTCCTATCCACGGTTATGCTATACCAGTATTACTCAACACAACCACCATCCTAAACATCAATATTCAGGTAGGGTACCCACCTCACTCTAGGTCATCACCATGGACACCGTTATCACTTCTATACTTTTCACCATAAATTATTGATTTCAGTTGTGTTTTTATTTTTTTAAATTTTTTTTTATTCCTCATATACCAAGAAATAAGGGCAATCTTGATGGGCGGCCATAACCTCTCCTCCACGGTCATCCTGTCCCAACCCTGGTATTTAAGACCGGTGTGGAGAAAGGGAAAGGCTCAATCCCTCAAGCCATCACAACTTCCACAATCCACTTCTCTTCGCAATGTGATATAAACCAGCATCGGATTGAAGGGACCAGCCAAGTAGTGCCCAGGTGAAATCATTGGAATATTCCCTATCTGTTCCGCCATGCAACCAAGGGTGCCCAAACATTACCATAGCTGTTCGTGTCGCATGCCATATCAGATTCACAAGTATAAATTATATGTTTCAAGCAATCTAAGAAGGTAGGGGCATTTATATTCTTCCATGCTCTACATATCTCACGTCTTGCCAAGATAATAACATAAAAAATAAATTTAGATCCCGAATCGTTAAGATGATAGTCAATATGTAATCCAAACATGATCAATCCTGTGGTAATTTCGATCTGTTTATCCAGTACCTCAGCTAGAAAGGTTTGCACCTTTACCCAAAAAGCTACTATTTCAGGACAACTCATGAACATATGATAGTCATCTGCCGATGGTAGTTTACATCTTGGACACTGATGATGTAAACCTGTAATCTTAGTTAACTTTTGTGGGGATATATATACTCTATAGGTAGTGTATAAGTGGTTTCTTTTAAGAAGAGCCGATTTTACCACAGCATGTAACATGACGTAGGAATCTCCCCATAATTTCATCAAGTTATTTGAATCCATACTAATAACATTGCCCCAGAGAGTATGAAGTTCCGATTCTGATATCCCTTCTAGCTCTAGAATAGCCGAGTACCAGAAAGACACCTCCTGATTCAACACACCCCTTCTGGATACATAATCAAACTTGGAATTCAGTGCCTCAAAATCCCAAGATTTACTTGCCCACCACCCTGCCAGCTGATAGTACTTATATCTAGATAGGGTACCGTCTGTCAGGCCAGAAAGCGACTCCCAATTCAACAACTGGGAGTCTTTCTCTAAATTCTGCCAATAGAACAGGCCAGCCATTTTAAGAGGGCGAGACAGTTGGTCATTAAGGCATTCTGGGGTACCCGGGGAGTCCCAGATCGGAGCTTGGGGTGCATAATACGGGATTTTCAGGCTTTTCCTAAGATATACCCAATTCTTAAGGGCTGTTTCCAATACCTTTAATCTTACCCTCTTGAAGAACCTGGGATCACCGTACTTAAATAAAAAATATTCTTGCCCCTTAGGTATGCCATATAATAGAGCTTGAAACAGGAGACCCTGAGAGGAAGCATCTGTCTTTCCAGCTAACAGTCTAAAGTTCTTAAAGTGGAATGAATGGCAGTAAACAGATATATCCGGGAGGGATAATCCTCCCATTTTTAAGTTTCTTCTTAATTTTTTCCAAGAGATTCTTGGTGTCTTAGCGTTCCAGATAAAGGAACCGATTCTCCCCTGCATTTTGGCGATGTCGGATATAGGAAATGTCAGCGGGATGGAATTAAACAAAAAAGTAATCTTAGGGAGAATAATCATCTTTACTAGGTTTACTCTACCGTAAATACTCAGAGAGAGACCAGACCATCTTTGTAATAGATCACAAATATCCTTATAAATTCTCGTCATATTTACTTTGGCTATTTCAAGAATATTATGAGACAAAATTATGCCCAAATACCTCATACGCGTCTTAGCTACAACAGTTCCACCGACCTGATTCCAATGCATAATCTCTGTTTTTTCTTTGTTTACCTTATATCCTGAGATTACTCCAAACAATTCTGCTTGTTCAAGCAATCTCGGAATAGCCTCCTCAGGATTAGAGGAGAACATTAAAAGATCATCAGCATACAGGGCGAATTTTAACTCGAGATCTGCGATTCTAAAAGGGTGAATCACCGGATCCGCCCTCAACAAACAAACAAAAGGTTCGATATAGAGATTAAATAACAGGGGTGATAAAGGACACCCCTGCCTTGTTCCACGTGTAATTGTAAACCAGTCTGAAAGTAAACCATTTACCAATACTTTTGCCCGTGGACTCTTATATAGGGACCGAACGGCTACCACGAAATTCATGGGAAATCCGAACCTAGAGAGCACCGACCATAAATATGGCCAGTGTACTTGATCAAAAGCCTTAGCGGCATCAATAGCCGTAAGGGTCAACGGGAGTTTCTCAGCAATAGCTACATCTATAGCCGCTATGGCTTTAAAAGTTAACTCGTTTAACTGTCTACCAGGAATAAAACCCTTTTGGTCCTGATGAACAATTGTTTTTATTACTTTAGCCAGTCTTGCTGCCAGGACCCCCGCAAAGATTTTATAGTCAGAATTCAACAATGAAATAGGTCTATATGACTCAACTTTAAGGGGGTCTTTGTTAGGCTTCAAGATCAAGGCTACAGTAGCTTCAGACCAAGATTCTGGTATAATATCCCCCAGTAGGTAGATTCTGTTAAATAGGACCGTCAAGGCAGAGACAGCTTCCCCTGATTCTATCTGGTATATCTCAATTGGAAGCCTGTCTGGACCAGCTGCCTTACCTCTGGCCATCTTTTTTATCTGCGCTAGAACCTCTTCTTCCCTGATGCCTGCGGCCAGGACAGTTCTATCAGTTTCGGTTAATTGTGGAATCTCTATCTGATTTAGCCAATATTCGATATTCTGAGTGGAGGGACACAGATCATCTTTATATAAATTTTGCATATATAACCTTGCCTCCTCCCGAATCAGAGTGTCGTCGTGGGTAATTGAACCTGTATTTTGAAGGCAGATACAATTAATCTGATTTCGGAGTCTGTCCGATCTGGCCTTCCAAGCGAGAAGTCGACCGCATTTTTCCCCATAGGAGAAATTCTGGAGCCTACTAGAGTCCCACTTGTCTTTTAATATTTTGTCAAGATTTGCTTGGAATTCTGCACGCAAAAGGTCTAGTTCGTTTTGGATATTTATTATATTAGTATTTTGAAGGTCGGCAGAAGTCTGCTGTAATTGTTCTTCCTTTTGCTTAATCTTAGCGAGGCTCTCCTTTTCGGTCTGTCTCCTAATCTTATTCCTCTTAAGCATTACCGTACTTAACATCCCTCTAATATAAGCCTTAAATGCCTCCCAAATATTCTGATCGCTTACTGTCCCAGAGTTAAATCGAAAATATTCCTCTATACCTAATTTTAAATTGCTGATTACCTCATCCTGTAGCAGTATGGATCTATCCAGTGTCCACCTCCTCTGTTGTTTTTTACTCTTTAAATTTATGGTTAATTCCACAATAGAGTGATCAGAGAGTATAGCTGGGATGTACGCAATAGAATCTACATTAAGATAAAGGGCTTGATCTAGCAAGAAATAATCTATCCTCGAGTGGTGTCTATACTTACGGCTATAGAAGGAAAAATCTCTCCTATTGCCGTTTTTCACCCTCCATATATCTATAAGATTAAAATCCTTAGTGATATTCTTCAGCTCTGCTAATGACTTACGAGGGGGGGAATATTTGGCTCTAGAGGTGCGATCTAATTTTTCATTTAACACCAAATTGAAGTCCCCCCCCCCAACAGAACTGGTGTTGTCAGAGCTGAAAGACTAGTTTTTAAACCTAATAACGCTCCAGGCATGTCCTGGTTAGGCCCATAATATACTGCACATGTTAATGGGGAACTTTCGATTAGCAGAGATGCAACCACCCATCTCCCTGACTGATCGGTCTCGAACTTGTCTACTCGAATCCCTTTATTAGATCTGATTATTATAGCCACCCCCCTTGCGTTTCCTATCTGTTTCGAGCAACAAATCTCTTGGACCCACCTTAACTTGCCAAATACTGCCTCACATTCGTGTGACTCTAGATGTGTCTCTTCTAATAAGCAAATATGTGCCTCTGTTTTATTTAAGAATTCACAGACTCTAGCCTCTTTCCTGCTGTTTCTCAGACCGTTAACATTCCAGCTGATGATTTTTATCCTGTTATGTGTAATATTCATCAGGTAATTTTCCTATCTAATTTTCTCCTTGGATGATCCATTCTTCCTTCCAGATCTAGACCGGCCCAAGTTTTTTCTCCTTTTCTCTTTTTCAAAAATTATATGAGGAACAATTTTTTCTTTTTTACCCCTTTTACTCTTTCTCTCCCCCAGCTCCCCTCCCCCCCCCGTGAGAAACCCCCCCCTTATGAACTTTGGCGATCATGTCGCCAGTTGGGAGTTTGTGAGCCCAACACAGTGAGAAAGGGAACCCAAAAAAAAAAAAAAAAAAGGAGAAAACAAGCAACCTACTAATAGGGTGACATTTAAATAACATGCCATTTTAATTCTTATATTTAAATAAGGCGACTCAAGGACTCCAGATATACAACTATAAGGGAGTGGAGCAGAGAAGATAATAGAAGATAATAATGGAAAATCTTCTGTTACTATTTACTATTTTATTTAAATTTGGTTAACTGTATTTAGATCTTAACAGTTTAATACATTACAGGAGATTACAAAAGATATACCAATCTCCCTCCTTTTTCAAATGATTATGAGGTTTTCCTATTGTCTGACAGGAAAATATCTACTTCCTGGGGGGACGTAAAGTTATACGTTCTATTACACCAGACCACTCGTAAAGCCGCAGGAAACTTCATCTGTACCTGTGCTCCCAAACTTCTCAAGTCTGGCATTCTAGTGCCTAACTCCCACTGCCTCTGAGCTGTTGCCCGACCCACGTCTGAGCGAATAAGATACTTCGTGGAATCTATCTGCAGGGATTTATCAATCAATGCACGTCCCAATATCAGCTCCTTGACTGCGAATGTTTGAAAATTAACCAAAATTTTCCTTGGGGCTTTCCTATTAGGATGTTGCCTAAAAGGATCCCTATGTGCTCTCTGAATTTCCGTTTCAAGGTTAATCTCGGGCTTATCTTTTAATATCCCCTCTCTGAGGAGTTTACATATAAAAGTCTTGACGTCACCATTTTCTAACCCTTCAGGCACATTGAGAAATTTCAAGTTATTTCTCCTGGCGTGGAGCTCTAATCGTTCCACATCCATTTGGAGCAGTCTGTTCTGAGCCCTTAAATCTATCAAGTCTTCAGAATGCTTATGTGAAGCCTGAGATAAAGTAGCAACCTCCGTCTCTAGTGCTTTGGTTCGATTGCAGATATCATCCATCTTCTGCTCCAAGTTTATACACTTCTTATTTATCTCCTTTTGATTAGATTCGGATATCTCGAATTTAGACAGTATGTCTCCACGGAGGGAATGAAAAAGTTGCGCTAGCTGGCTACTGCCACTATCTGAGCCTCCATTCATGCCATCCATACCATCCATGCCTGCTGCTCCAGTCTCGTTAATATTATTTGGAGGGCTTAAATGCGTCTCAACGGCAGAATTTTGGGGAGTCTGATGTATAGTGGCGAACTCAGAGGATTCGACCGGAGTCCCTTGAACCGCACCATCAGTCTCAGACAGCAATAAAGAGAATCTGTTTTCTATCTGTACCTGAGGATTCACCAAATCCAGATTGGTCAAATTGTCCTGCTCGTCGGGGGTAGTGCTATTAACATTAGAGGTACTAGAGGCACTAGGCACGCCCGAGATATTAGGAGGTGTGACAGGGGGAGATACTATATTTTTAGAGGTAGCTGCTTTCTCCATTATATTAAAGAAAGTTTTTAATGAAGGAGTAGATTTAAATAGGGGGGCACGACCTTCAGGAACCTGACGCTTTTTTTTCTCTCCTGTCTTGCCTCCCTTTTCTTTCTTTTTTTTTTTCTGACGTGGCGTAGTCGGAACAACTATGCCCCCCTCACTAGAAAAAACAGGTTGCAACTCACTTTCTAACTGTGAGCGGAGTTGATATCTATTTCTCTTAGATAACGGATTAGATAATGAGTTAGGATTACTCGGAATCTCGGGGGGCTTAATATGTGGTTGATCGGACCAATTCACAAGTAAATCCCCTTTTTCGCCTCCTTCCTCTCCCACCGTGGCCACTTCATCAGGTTGCTTCTCCCCAGTCTGTAGGTCTCTCTCACCCACCGGCAATCCTACGTTGCAGGGAGCCTTTAATCATTTCGAAGAAACGTCCATCCCTATAGGTGCCCACAGACTGTATGGAATACACCTCCCCGGGAGCTTGACCACAGCAAAGTTATGCGACTCTAAGCAGCCAGCCACATTAAAAGCCTGTGAGCAAAGAAAACGCTGTAAGCTCTGTAAGGACAAAACCGCTGGTGGGCCACTACTCGGCTTTCCTTTGTAAACCTCCCCCTTCACTGACCGTACAACTCTTCTTCCACTACGGAGTGGCCAGAAGTCGATCTTGGTGACTGCAGCTCTTGAACGCCGCCACAGACCTGCTCAACACCCGTAGCTCCCTTCTCCCTGTCGGCGCCGCCGCTCCGCACTGAATTTGGCGAGTGCTTCCGCCCCCATCCGCGGTCAGGCTCCAGGCTAACAGGGTCCTAGTGCCGCCGCCGAACGCCGTTATACGACTTCCAGGTATCCGATGAAAAGAAGAAGAATATAGTTGATTAATAAGATCACGGACATGAAAAAAACATCATGCTCTTCTCCCGCACCTTAAGGTATTCGTTCATGGGTCCCTCCTCTGTGCTGGTCCGGAGCTCCCACGGCCCGCGTCAGCCGGCCGCCATGTTTCTCCCTTCCCACTACCAGACTCAGTTGTGTTAGCCTAATTAGTTCAATGGAAGCGAAACCAAACTACAACATGGAGAATGCGTTAGGCTATCACACAAAAGTCTAATACTGGAAACAGTGTCCTGAATGATCAGAATGGACGCAGCGACCCTACATTTAGGTAAGCCATTAAGACAAAGAATGCCAGCAAAGGCCCCATATATCTTGTGGGCTTGCCAAAGCCAGCTGTAATGCTGTATGTCTTTCTGCCTTTTCGTGACAGAAGGCAGCTTCACTCTGCCGGTCTAAGGTGATGGTCCCCAAAACCATGCCATGGAGACTTTGCACCTTCCCAACAACACTAAAGCTGCAAGTCTCCTACTGGAGATATCAACCACATGCACTAAAACCAGCAGTAATGGTAATAGATCCAAAACACGCTCGATGGTTTTGGATATTGCCTATTAACTCCAGAAATTCTAGAGCCATAAATCTCAGGACAGTGCCATGATCAGTGGAGAAAATCAGTGTGTAGTATAAATATGCATGTCTTGCTATTCTGAAAATCACCCATAGAACCAAATATGTGAATTTAACAGTTTAGGCAACTTAGGGCCTGATTACGATGACGGTGGGACCGCCACCAACAACCCATTGGCGGCGGTCCCACCACCATTGCAACCATGTTTACCGTCTGCCAGATTACAATGGCGGGCGGAAAGACGGACCGCCACGCATCCGACAGGCTCCTTGAGCCCGCCCTGCATCACAGGGAGCAGCAATCCCTAAAACGGTGGCAGTGCATGCCAGGCCCTGCCATTGGGATTATGACATCCCTACCTGTCAGCCCGTTCATTGCGGTTTACCCACCATGAAAAGCCTGGTGGAAAGGGAGATTGGAGCAGGCCCGCCTTGCCCCTCAGCTGTGGGTTTGGGGGGGGGGGGGGGGGGGGGAGGGCATCCATAGTGCCCCCTATATATCCCTGCACCATGTGGCTGGCACTGCATGGTGCTAGCCACATAGTGCGGGGAGATGTGTAATGTACATTTTTTGTAATTTGGTGTGTACTGCACCCAGCAGCACCCGCTGCAATACAAAATATAGACATTGTGACCACCGTGGTGGCAGTCGCAACCTACTTGGGCAGGCGTGACCGCCAATTTGCAGTCTGGTGGTCCCATTTCCGAATCATCCGTCTGCCATCCTAATGAGGGCCTTAGTCACTAGTGTGGTTAGAGCGTGCCAGGCTCCATCTGGCTCGTCTCCATCAAATGTCACAAGCTGGAAAGAGCCAGTATATGGCAAAGTGGGTCTGTGCTGCATAATAACTTAACTCAAGGCTTCATCAGTGGGGTGCACTTACTTTATCAGTCATTTCCATGGAAACAACATTCTTCTCCTAACATTATAGCCCTTCAGCTAACAAAGCACTGGCTCCAATGCGATTGCAAAAAGTAGATGCGAGAGAGGACATCCCCGCTGTATGCCATTTTTGACAATGAACAGTAAAGATAATTTCACATGCGCTGTACACCATGGGTGGGACTGTAACACCTTCAGAAAGCCTATAAAATAATCCCAATCTGTACTGCAGAGCAAGTATAAATTGCCACTCTGCGGAGTTTAAGGCTATTTGGTATGCAAGAATATTGAGCCTGCCTCTAACGCAGGTCTGATCTGGTGAATCAATTCAAAGATAGCTCTCACATTTCAAGATGTGGCCCTGACTGAAATAAACCAGGTCTCTTCTGGAAGGAACAATCTGTTTATACAAGTTATGAGGTCGCTGGCAATAACCCGGTCAACACATTTAACCCCTTGTGTGCCCATGACGAGCTGGACTCGTCATGGGCCGCGGTTGCGCTGTGCCCATGACGAGTCCAGCTCGTCATGAACCCCGCCCGCTAATGTAACGGCGGCACAGGGCGGGGAAAGGGCGTGGCACACAAGGGGTTAAGGTAAAAGTTTAAAAAGGATAGCTGGCTGTAGGGCTGACCAGCTGTTCTATCCTTTCCAGATTTCAACAATACATTAAAACAGCCTCCCTAGTGGTAGGGAGGAAGATGGCCATTTTGTAGTGCTTTCTTGCACAATTCCAACAGGTAAGGGTCCAATAAACCTTTACAGTTATTATTTAAAAAGTAGCCTTAAGGCCACCGGAGAATCGATCTATGGCTAACTCAATCTCTGCAATGGTAAGCAGAGTCAAAATAGGTCCCCAGTTCACATCCTGCTTGGCCTCTCTGCAGCCTTCAACATCGTATGCCACTGCACTCTCACCGCCAGACTCCACAATGCCGGCATACCGGGAGCCATCCTCGACTGGCTCCGCTCCTTCCTCACTGGCAGAACACAAAGAATAAGACTCACGTCCTTCCTCTCCGAACCTACAGAGATCAACTGCGGAGTGTCCCAGAGATTGTCGCTCAGCCCCACGCTCTTTAACATCTAGATGGCCACTCTTGCCGCCATCATCAGACAGCATGGATTCAGAATAGTATCCTACGCCGACGACACCCATCTCATCCTCTCCCTCACCAAGGACCCCCACACCACCAGACTCGGCTTCCAGGAAGGAATGAAGGACATCGCATCCTGGATGAGTAGCAGCTGCTTGAAGCTCAACTCGAGAAGACAGAAGTCCTCGTCCCCTCCCCCTCTGCATGGGACAACAGCTTGTGGGACAACACCTGGTGGCCCACCGCCCTCTGCAGCTCCCCCTCCCAACCCCACAGACCATGCCCGGAAGCTCAGCACCATACTAGACTCCTCCCTCACCATGACCCGGCAGACCATACAGAACACCTCCACTGGCTCCCTGTCGTGTAGAGAGTAATCTTCAAGATACTCACCCACGCCTACGAATGAATCTACAACACTGGACCCCCAATATCTCAACAAAAGAATCTCCTTCCATGAACCAAAGAGAAACCTCCGATCCGCTGACTTGGCCCTCGCCGAAACCCTGTGCATCTGCAGAGCCAGAACAGGTGGAAGAGCCTTCTCCTAAAATGCAGCAAAGACCTGGAACGAGCTCCCTATCAACATCAGATGCTCTATGAAAAATAACCTTTAGCATTCCTCAACTGGATGGGAGGGATAACATTTTATCTATCTTGTAGCCTGAGAAGCCAGGCTAGGAACTTTCATGGTTTCTCACCCTCACCCTATCCACCAGCCAGCACATATTTAGCAAGATATTGTACCACTAGGCCACGAGATTTCTAGATCAGAGTTCTATTTATTTCTGGCATTGGTGATGCATCCCTCTTGTCACGATACTGCTTTTATAGAGAGGAAAATGAATATCTACGCAGGTTTGTTAGTAAGATTCTAAGTACAGCGGAATGCTCAGAGATTGCAAAACCTTTTACCATAAACCTTAAAGGCTTCCCAGACTGGTTAAAAAAACTGAGATGTAGTGCCAATATTTGTTTCAAAGCCATTCTCAATTGTTGAGTTAAGTTTGTCATGAAACACTGCAGTGAGTAAAGTCTACCATTACACCACCATCCCCAAGCCAATGGATATCTCCGATTTTCGTGTTGGAGGGATAGAGCTGGCAAAAGTAGTGCCAGCAACCCAGGGCATTGATTTGGATTGTAACTGTAATTGTATTCATATAGCGCTTATTACAACTAACAAAGAACTGGAACGCTTTTCAGCAAGTAGCACACTACTCCGGAACCCAAAGGATTAGTGGTGGATTAGTATACGAAAATATAGGTTGTTAATTTGAGCAGTGGACATGAGAGTCTGTTAGATTGACTGAATATGATAAAGGAGGGATAGAGGAGAAAAGAGTCTAGATAGTGCTATTTGGGAGCTCATAGTAGTAAAATGAGGTTTGCGATGAGTCAAAGGAAGAATACAGGAGGGAAGAGCTTAGGAAATATTTTTTGGGAGATCATAATAGTAGAAATGAGGTTTGAGGGGAGCCCTAGTGGGATAGGGAAGGGAAGAGTCTAGAAAAAGTTATATGGACAATAATAGTAGGAGAATGAGGTTTGGGGTGAGTCAAGAAGGGATAGAGGAGGAAAGAGTCAAGAAAGGATTATCAGCGAGATCGTATTAGAATGAGGTTTGAGATGAGGCAGTGGATATATTGAGAGAGGAATATGAAGGGAGTAGTGCATAGGAGGGAATTGAAGGCTTTTTCTCTACATTAGGTGTAAAGTAATACATATAAGGATACAAATCTAAATAGAAAGGGTATACATGTATAAGAATTGGAATAAAAAAACATATTTGTATTGTAAAGTTCCATATGGGCATGCATAGATAGATATTTAGATACTCAGACTTTATTGATGCATTTTTTAGAATTATCATTATTTTTTAATTCATATTTGCCTCAATATTTCCATAGTGAAGCACTTGTATGCAATTGTTATAATTTGTTTTACATACTGTGATAGATAAATTAAATAAAACAGAGACCCATAAGCAGCTTATCAAATAACATATGAAAAATAAAGTGAACTATATACATGTTAAGCATAAAATAATGTGTGTGTGTATATATATATACACACACACACACATACACACACATATATATACACACACACACATATTTGCATAAGTATTTTATAGCTATATGTTAAGCAGCTCTAAACAGGGTTTATATAATTTTAAATCATAAGTATTAAACATATTTGTGTGAAGAAATGCACATATCTAAATATATACATATAATCAAATGATACAGACTTACATGCACAGGCATATTCTGTACTTTTGTGTTTGAGTATGGCGGTCATTTAGGAAAGAGAACTCTTGAGTAGTCTTCTGAAGTGAGATCGTTATCCGTGGATGTTATGTTGGGGGGGGGAGGGGGTTCGGGTAATCGATTCCATAGTTTGGCTGCTTGAACAGAGAAAGATGTACCAGCCATAGTTTTATTCTTCAATGCTGGTGTTTTGAGGCGAAGTGCCAATCTGTAGTGGAGGTTTCCATTTTGGACGTATTTGGCAATTTTAATCCTGATGAAAATGCTCCTGTTTCATGTATTGCTTTATGGGTGATACAAAGCAGCTTGAATGTGGATCTTCTGGCAACCAGTAACCAATGTAGGGCCCTCAAGGCAGAGGAAATGTAGGCTTGTGGCTTTACATGTAGGAGTAGTCTGGCAGCACAAGAGAGATAGTAGCTTGGAGCTTGTGTGGAAATCCTAGGTGGGGGAAGATATGTTGCAGAGTTTTCATAGCAATGAAGCTTGATCTTAATAACTTGCCCACTTTGGCATTCATTCATAATTTGGAATCTATGGTAATTCCACGGTTTCTTAGTTCCTTAGATACTTTAGGTGGTCCCAGACTGTCAGGCCAGGTGCAGAGTGGGTCATAATTTTCCAATCACCATATGAGTATTTCAGTTTTGGAAACATTCAATTTGAGATGGCTCCATGTCATCCATTGATCAACGGCTCTAAGGCAACTGAAGATTTTTGAGCTTCCAATGTCTGACGCTTCCATGTGAGCTAAAGTTAACGGATTATTGTTGACAATGACTTTCTGTAGATATTGAAAGGCACGGGTGAGATTATAGAGCCTTGAGGTACACCTGCTTTTGTGAAATACAGTTTGGATGAGAAAGTGGGGTTATCGATGACATTTGTTCTGTTCTGAAGGTAGACTGTGATCAAGTTGCAGGCAGTCCCTCTATGCCAGCTTCATAGTCTTTGAAATAGTGTCATGGTCAACTGTTTTGAAGGCAGCTGAAAGGTCCAAGAGAAGTAGTGCAGCAACCCCATTCCAGTGAATAATAATAATAATAAAGGGGTTTGTAGAGCGCATGGTGACGCCTACCGGCGTATCCCCGCGCTGAGGAATAGAGTCAGAGATCAGAGGAGGGGAAGAGCCTAAAGGGCAAATAGGTGTGTTTTTAGAAGTTTCCTGAAGGTGGCTTCATTTTTTGCTAACCTAATATTGATGGGAAGGGTGTTCCATTTGGTTGCTGCCAGGGAACGAAAAGATCGACCCCCCATTCTGGATTTTTTTATACGGGGGATCATGAGGAGGCCCTTTCCCATCGAGCGAAGTGCTCTGTTAGGCTCGTATGGGACAGCTAGGTCAGACAAGTAGGACGGTGCACTGTGAGAGATAATTCTAAAGCATAAAAGAAGGGCTTTAAAAAGAATTCTCTTCCTGATGGGCAGCCAATGAAGGGTTGCCAAGGTGGATTTAGAAGCAACTCTTCTGGGTAATCTCAATACTAGCCGTGCTGCCGAGTTTTGTAGTACCTGCAGTCTCCTGATGTTCTTTTCCGAAGTACCAAGAAGAAGTACATTGCCATAGTCCATGCGAGAGGTTACTAGGGCCTGAGTCAAGGTACGCCTGGCCTCCAAAGGGAGAAGGTCCAGGGTACGGTTGAGAGTTTTCATGACCCCAAAGCACTTCCCTACAATTTTATTTACATGGCTGTCAAAGGAGAGTTTGGTATCCACCCAGACACCTAAATTCTTTGCTTCTCTGCCGGGAGTAGGCAGAGGCCCCAGACAGGATGGCCACCACTCCTTGGTCCAGCTAGTGTCCTTGCCTCCAATTATCAACACCTCAGTCTTCGAGCCGTTAAGTTTGAGGCAATGTTGGGTCATCCAATCTGCAAGATTGCTCATGCAGGTTTTAAAATTTTCAGCAGCCAAGGAGGGAACTTGGGACAGGGAGATCAGCAGTTGAGTATCGTCGGCGTAAGAGACTAGCTCTACGCCGTACGATTGGACCACCCCTGCCAGTGGGGCCATATACAGGTTGAACAGGGTGGGACTCAGGGCAGAGCCCTGAGGTACCCCCTGTTCTAACGCTATGCTGTCCGAGAGAAAATTGCCTCTCTGAACCTGAAAGCTCCGGTTGGTTAGGAAAGCTTTCAGCCAGCCCAGTGCCTTCCCGGTGACCCCAGCTTTGTTTAGACACTGTAGCAAGATGAAGTGTGCTACAGTGTCAAACGCAGCACTGAGGTCCAGCATAATGAGTGCCATGGTCTTACCCTCATCTGCGCCTTCCCGTAAAGTTTCAGTCGCTCTCAGGAGCGCTGTCTCTGTTGAATAGCCTGATCTAAAACCAGACTGAGAGCTGTGTAAAGCATTTTGGGATTCGAGATAGGCCATGAGTTGAATATTTGCTATTTTCTCTGCGACTTTGGCTAGGTAAGGTAGCAGAGATATAGGTCTTAAATTGTCTAGGGTATCCTGACTCACATTGGGCTTTTTCTTTATTGGAAGTACGATTGCTTTTTTCCAGTCTTCAGGCAGACAGGCTGTAGAAAAGGAAATTTGTAGCACGTGCCTAAGGTGGGGCTCCAAAACAGCCAGACTAGCAGCTATTATTTTGGGAGGAGCCGGATCCCGAGGGGAACCAGATTTAATACTTTGGCAGATTTTTACAAAGATTTCCAGGGAAGGGACCGTGAAATTACGCAGGCATAAATCTGTGGGAGCGGCATCATCACTCGCAGCAAAGTCATGTCCTGGTTTTATGTTGCCCGAAAAGTTGGCATAGATGTCAGTGATCTTGCCGGAAAAATACTTAGCGATCTTATTGCAAGTATCAACTGAATCATTAAGGGAAATATTGTTAGAGGCAGTTACAGAGATTTCTTTAAAGATCTTAAAAAGCTCCTTCGAGGAATTCTCTGCTTCTATAATGCGAATGTTATAGTGGGATGCTTTGGAGGCTCGGATCATTCTATAATAGTTTTTTTGCGCTTCTTTGTAAAGGGTTTTAGTTTTTGGGCAAAAATTGATACGCCATGTCCGCTCAAGTTTTTTACAAGCGGATTTGGCTAGACGTAGTTCATGAGTGAACCACGGATTAGCTTTATTGGCTCTCTTGATGTTAGTCAGCATACGAATCGGGGCAGTGCTATCTAAAGCAGTTGTGATGCATTTTTGTAGCTGACTATAAGCTGTTTCACAATCAGACCCTCCAGGAGGTCCAGCGTTATCAAATTTCTTAATAAAAGAGTCAAGGGAGAAATTTTTCCATTTTCTACATTGATAGCGATAAGCAGTATCAGAGCTGAGTTCGGTAGCAGGGATCTGTATTTGCATCGGAATCACGAAATGGTCAGACCAGGGTATCGGTAGAGGGGCCAGAGGGAGTACTCCAGTCCAGTTCCCAAAAATGGGGTCCAGCAAATGTCCTAATTGGTGAGTTGGGTCCTGATTTTTAAGCTCTAGCTGTAAAGAGAGCAGATCAGACTTTATGTCAGCTGCCTCATTGTCAAGGGGGTTGTCAAAGTGGACATTCATGTCTCCCAACACTAGCAATCTGGATTTTCTCAGTGCTAGGTGAGTTGTAGCCTCCATAAGGCTAGATGTAAAGTCATAGAGTCTTCCTGGGGGTCGGTATATAAGGATACCCGAGAGGGAATATTTCGGCCCTATTAAGATGGTAAAGGAGCCTGCTTCACTATGATCTATCGAAAGAGGAGATAGGGAGCATTCTAAAGGTGCCCTAGTTGCTATAGCGATACCCCCACCTCTACCATCCTTCCTATCAAGTCTGGAGAGGGAGTATCCCGGTGGCAAGGCCTCAATTATGACAGGGTCAGAATGCTCATCTAACCAGGTCTCAGTGAGAAACAAGATATTGAGTTCTTCATCCTCAAGGAGATGATAGATTTGATTACAATGCTTCCTAAGGGATCTGCAATTCAATAATGCCGCTTTTAGCAGCCCTTTCGTGTTAGAAGTGGTGAGGCAATTATTATCAGGAGTGAAGGGACATATGTTGCAACCATGTAGCGATATAGCCTCCATAGAGTGTTTGCAGGGGAGTGCAGTATTAGGGCATAGATCCAGCAATACCTGTCTATCATACCGCCTCTCTTGGGACTTGAAGGTGACAGGGTCCGAAGCCCCGCGCCCCGTCCGGCCGCGGACGGGCGCAGACGGGCTTGCCTTAGGCGCGCCATCGGCGCGCAAACGGCGCTCCCGCTGCGCTCTTCCGCTGCGCTTACGTGGGACGCACATTTATGGAAAGAGGATATGGGCGTGGCCTCGCGTTACCAGCGATGGCGTCCGATGTTTACCCTTTCTACAGCGCTAGAATCCGCTGTTAGTAGGTGCCTGCTGGCGGGAAATGTCTACAACTAGCTCAGGTAGGTGCAGAGAGTTAAAATACAAATAATCACAGTTTCACACAAAGTTTTATAAAAAAACGAGCAAATTACACCTCCGGCTTCCGCCTCAGAGGTCTATCTATTCCAGTGTGTCGCGCTCTCCAATCAGCGCTTTCATAGGGTAGGAGGGGGCGTGGCCTGTGTTTTTAATGTCATTTCAGATAGCAATGAGGACAGATTCTGAACCTCTTCCGGGACAGAATCCGGTTTGCAAATCAGCAAGTATTGAGTTATCTCTAATGAATTGTGACATCTAGGTGAATGTTGCTCTTTCTATCAGAAAAGGCCCATTTGTAAATGGTCTATAGTTGTTTGGATCATGCGGGCCCAGGTGTGTTTTCTTTAATAATGGGCATATGTATGCCTTTTTAAATGTTTCTGGAAATATTCCTATAGTTAAAGGATTATTGATGATGATTCTTACTGGTGTGGCAGCAGATGTAGTCAAAAGAATGGTCTTGAAGAACTGTTGTGGACAAGAGTCAGAAGGGCAGGCGGCTGGCCTGCTTGCTTTGAGAAGATCTATAAATTCACTTTGTGATAGTTGTTTGAAGGAATGCAGAGGCTGGGTTAGCCTACCCTTGGAGGAGATTGTTGGAAATGGGTTGGTGTTGGTGGGTTTCCTTTGTTTTAAATAGGAGTCCAACGGGTCTGCCTTGGTTGAGTAATGATTTGCCAGTTTGTCAGTAAATTCTTGAGAAATGGGGTGAGTTCCTTCTGTGCATGTAGATTTACGAAATTCAATGAGCGCCTTTTACAATAATTTATTTGCACATTTAGCCTTTAGAATTGTTTCCTGAATAGAACTTATTTTAATTTAATTTTTTTAGCTTTTTTGATTGACTAGTATATATTGTATAAAGTTTGTGTAGGTGAAGTTTGTCCTAATTACCATTTGCTCGGAGCCAGGTTTATTGGAGCTTTGCAATTTCCTGGATTATCCTCTTTAGTTCTGCATTGCTCCAAGGTCCTTTTTTTTTCTTTTATCCTGTTTTGTTACTGTTAGTGGTGTTAGGCTATCAAAAGCTTCATGGAGCCACTCAAAAGTTTTTGAATGGAATTTATTTTGTCTACATCTGTGTTGGATGTTAACTGTGCTTCTAAGTGCTAAACATTGAGTTTGTTCCAAGGTCGATAGATGGATGCATTTAAGGTGGTCTTAAGTGTGTTGCATTGTGGTGATTTGTGTTGGGAAGCTACAAGATGGTGGTGTGATGATGTGACTGGAGTAATCCTTTGAAAATTAACTAGTTCTGGGTTTGCAAAAATGACATCTAAGATGTGTCCAGAGATGTGTGTGGGTTTGTGAATGATCTGATGTAGGTTCAGTGCATCTAGGCCAGTCATGATAGTTCTTGGATGCAACATATTGGGTATGTCAAACCATAAGCTTAGGTCACTAAGGATGCATAGGTTGGAGTGTAGTGTCATTGAAGCGGTGTAAAACATGTCTGGGAATTTTCCGTTGCTAGGTACTTGTCTATAAAGGAGGAGGAAGTTAAAGGAGGAAGTTGGTGTAGGGTTGCATTCTGGTGACGAGGGCCTCACAGCTTTGTATGGAAATGCCATCAGCTTTGGTAAGATTTATTGTTTCCTTGAATAGAACAGCAAGTTCACCTCCTCTTTTGCCTCACAGTTTATTTTTTTGGGGGGAAAATTGTTATTGATGAATAAAACAGATTTGCTGACATTAGTAACAATCTCACATTGTACAATTGACAAGGCAATATAACACTGAATATTGAAAACAAGGTTGCAATGCGCACCCATCATTGTGGCATCAAAGTAGCACATATCAAGTTCATGCCTCCATGCGCACCCATAGCATGTCGGAGAGGTTAGTCACTTAGTTCAGGGTCGGAGGCCTCCGCTTGAGGGGAGCATATGTTGCCTCGGAATGTGTTCCATCTGCCCCACACACGTGTCCATTTACCGGGGCAACCCCTGTGGAAAAATAAAATTTTCTCCGCTACCATTGCTCTATCTAAGTCTTGACACCAGTGATGGTGTAGAGGGGCAGTGGACGCCCCCCAGTGTTGTGCAATATTTCGTTTTGCCAGAGTATTCCCCAGGGTTGCCCATGTTCGTGCTGCGTGGTTAAGATTGGTTGGTTCCCATATATTGAGGAGGCACCACCGGGGTTCTGGGAGAACTTCTACTCTGCCGACCTTGGCGATAGTAGCCATGACTTGTCCCCAGTATCTCATAATGATGGGACAGTCCAATAGCGTATGAAAAAACGTACCCAGTTGCCCACAACCCCCTTAGGCATAAAGGTGTCTCGGCCCGTCCGATCTTGTGAATCATTGTCCTAGTATAGTATGTTCTATGTAGTATTTTCAGTTGCACAAGTTGCAGTCTGGATGGGATCGCTACCTCATGGTGGGTTGCCAGGGCCTCCTGCCAGTCCTGATCGTCCATTTCTCCCACGTCCATTCTCCACTTCTCCCTCAGGGCGTGCGTAGGATCTTTCTGGTTATTCACCAGTTTATGGCACGTGAGGGAGATCGCCTTTTTGGTAAGGTGGTCCGTTAGGTGGCGATCTTCTAGTGATGATTCGGGGAGATCGTCACCTTAGGAAATGGCTTTGGTGAGTGCGTGTTTTATTTATAGGTATCGGAACTGTTCCAAATCAGCCATCTGGTATGTTGTGCGTAGATGAGCAAATGTCACTACTTCCCCCTTTTTCCACAGATCTCCTACTCTGGCGATCCCTATAAGGTCCCAACGGGCGAAACCCTTACTATTACGGAGCATACCCAATTTAGGGGAGTCCCAGAGTGGTGTGTGTTGGGTAATCCTTCCTTCCCAGCCCAGCGCTTTCTGTGCTTTAAACCATGTGTGCTTTGTGTGAGCAGTGGGGCCAGTCAATGTGCGTGTTTAGGCCTTGTTGTATAGTGGTCCCAAGAGTCTATCCGTGCCTAGGGCGTGTCTGTCCTTACTCAGTGCTGGTTCCCTGTGTGGGGCGTGGGGGAGTCCTCAGACACCCTCCCATTAATCACCACGTGTGCTAGTAGTTGTGTGTATAGAAGCCGGACCCAGGCCTGAAATTGAGGCCCGAAACCTAAGTTCTGCAGCACCGCAAAAAGGAAGAGCCATTCCACCCGATCAAACGCCATGCTGGAGTCTAAGGATAGTATAACCGCCTCTTCATGCATCGTCGGCATGCAGGCCAATACTCCATGTAGTCACCTCAGATTCATTGCTGTGTTTAGACCGGGCATGAAGCCCGATTGGTCGGGGTGGACAAGGGAAGCAAGGTGGGGTTGGAGCCGAGTCGCCAGTGCCTTCGCCAATATTTTGGCCTCCACATTGAGAAGTGAAATAGGATGGTAGGAGGTGCATTCTTCAGGGGGTTTACCTGGCTTTGGAATCGCCACCAGAGTGGCCACTCGTTGGTCCTTTGGTAATACTCCTGCTTCAAGGCTGTCTACGTACATCTGTAGCAAATGGGGCCCTAGTAGGTCTGCTTCTTTCTTATAGAGCTCCACGGGAATCTCATTCGGACCTAGTGCCTTACCCGGTTGGAGTCCTCTGATAGCTGCTGTAATTTCATCAGCCGTGAGGGGTGCTTCTAGTGTTTGTGTCTCGAGGGTGGTCAACTTTGGCAAGCGTATATCTTTCAGTAAGACTATGCCTTCTTGCACGGTGGTGTGTGAGGCTGGCGTGTAAACTGTCTGGTAGTGACTTGCAAAAGCTGTGACTATGTCCTGTGGGTCCGTGACTTCCTCCCCAGATAGTGTGCGTATCCGGGCCACCCAGCGATCTGCCCGTCCCTTTTTGTCCAGCCAGGCAAGGAGTTTGCCTGCTTTGTCCCCTACTTCGTAAATTGTGTGTTGCATTTGTCGTAATCTGGCCTTGGCTTCCTCCCACGTGTGGTCCCTGAGGGCCTGTGTGGCGAGGTCTAGTTTGTTGGTCGTCTCTTCGGTTGGATCTCTCGTGCGATCAGCTTTCGCAAGGCTAACCGCCCTCTCTAGCTTCTGTACCTGCTGCGCTTTGTTTTGCTTGTGTGTAGTGATCAGGGAAATGGCCTGTCCGCGTATGACTGTCTTGTATGCCTCCCAGAGAATGGTGGGAGAGGATACCGAGTGCATGTTGTCTTGGAACTAGTGTTTCGTGGTCTTGTGTAGTTGTTTACCTATGATCGGTTCTTTCACATATCCCGGGTATATGGGGTATATGCACTGTCTCCCATACGTTGTAAGGTGTATATGAGTAAAATCGAAGAATGGTCAGATATCCCTCTGGGGAGGTGCTTAACGTCTAGAATACGGTCAAGACTAGACGGACACGAGAGGATATAGTCAATTCTGGACATACTGTGGTGAGCCCCCGAGTGGTGCGTGTATTGAAGCTCCGTGGGGTGGTGCGCGCGCCAGATATCTACCAGGCCAAGTGCTTCCGTGAACTTTCGAAGGGGTGTGGGGGTGATTCCATGACTGCGCCGAGGAAGTCTATCTAGGGCAGAATCGACTATGGCGTTAAGGTCGCCTCCTACAATAAGTTCTCCAATGGGCAGCGTGAGCAGGAATTTCCCTAATGCAGGGAGGGGGAGACTGAAGCGCGTGGGGCGCATAGATGGAGACAAAATTGTAGGCCCACCCCTCCCACTGACAGGAAAGCGCTGCAAAGCGGCCTTGGTCATCTGTTTGGGTGCTCTGGATTACTAGTGGGCAGCCCCTTCGGACAAGTATACCTACCCCGCTGGAACCGGAGGTGAATGCTGAGTGTGTTACCATCTTGAAGCCCCACCTATCGAGCGCCTTGGTAGCAGTTCCCACTAAGTGAGTTTCTTGTAAAAGGATCACAGAGGGCGCATGCCTTTTGAGATATTGTAGTATTAACCCTCTCTTTATTTTGTCGCCTAGACCTTTGACATTCCAGGAGATCATAGTAAGAGGTGGACCTAGTTTATGGATGTCTCTTGACGGTGGCTGTGCGAGGTCAGGAATTACCTCCCTCGGGGCAGTAGTGTGATCGGTAGGCATTGGATGAATGTGTGGTGGTCGTTGGGTCACGCGTGTGCAAACCTGAGATTGTACAGCATAAGCAATGGGCAGCAAAAAATCAAACTAACAAATTCAAACGTGAACATAAACTTCGGTCTCTGTCTTCCGACCATGAATCTGAAACAAACAAGACATAACATCAATAACTGTCCCATATTTTCCTCCCACCTCCCTGCCCGGCGGTCCCCATACTACCCGCCTCCCCAACTGAGCAGAGTGCTTTTGCCCCAGAACTGGTACTTGTGTGTGGGTGAGTGAGTGTCCGTGTCCATGGAAGTCCTCCCTGCCGGCGTCACCATCAACGGCTAACATTCCCCATAGAGGCGGAACAGCCGCCACTGCGTTTGGCGCGCCCGGCGTCTGGGTCATTAAGTGAAGCAAACGTGTTGTGGGACAGTGCGCACCAAGAGAGGAATATGTCTTTGGGCTAGTCCAGTGTTTATTATTCTTGCCCTCCGGGTTGCGTGCCCCTAGTCCCCTTGGTCGCTGGATTCCGGTGATTTCGATCTTTGCGACTCGCCGAGTCGGTGGTGCTGCTGGGTACTTGGTTTGCGAGATCTTGCTGCTGGACGCCATCCCTCCAACCAGTCTCTGGCCTCCGCAGGCATGACGAAGAACCAGGTTTTTCCTTCTGCTTCTACCCTGAGTTTCGCTGGGAAGAGCATGGATGCCTCACAGTTTAATAGTCTGGTGGAATGGCTTCATGCAACATTGGAGCCATATCATCTCCCAACCATGATTCAGTTACAAAGAGTAAGTTGGGTTGTGTGTCAATGAGTAGGCCGATGAGGTGCTTGTTTTCAGAGAGTGATCAGGCATTTATTAGTAGGCACTCTAGAGATTGTGTTTTGGTGGTGGTGTGACTTTGTTTTCTAGAAGGGTGAATAGTACTCTTTGAACTTTTAGGAGGTGTATTATTAGTGTCGGTATTAACTGTATGAAGATAGCCAAAATGTTGTTTATCTGTGTAGTAATCCTCGTACAGCAGGCTTAGAAGGTATTTTGTTGGGCCTGTGTGTGTAGGTGGTGGAGATGGTGGTTGCAAGTGAGTCGGTGAGCTGTGCTGTTTTTGAAGACTAGCCTTGTTGTGTAATAGACAAGGAGATGCAAAGTTGCGAAGTGGCATTTTGTTTATTTTGTTTGCATCGGTTTAGAGTGGAAGGTGTTTGGGTTGGGGTAGTGGAGGAGCATGTGGGTCACATTTTAAGTGCTCTAAATTGTGCAATGGATGAGAGGTGGGGGAATGAATTGTGTTGGGGTGTTTGTGGTAGGTGTTGGTGAAGATATAAGATCTGGAGTAAAGATTGTTTAGGATCTGTATTATTTGTGCTGTCAAGAGGGTGGGCAGAGGTGTTTATTTCGCTTATGATAGAATTTAGTATGAAGTTGTATGTGTGAGAGATTTTGATGAGCTGGTGTGTGTGTTATGTTTTATTTTTCTGGAGTAGTTATATGAGATATTGATGCATTGAATTTCTAAGAAGGATTTGAATGTAAAGTACTGTTGGTCGGTGCTAAAGGGGGTATGATGTTTGTTGAAGGAAAGTATGTGGGAGGGGATGAACAGGGGTTACGAATGTTTGTGTTCGATTTAGTAGAAGGAAGAGGTAACATGTGCGGAGGAGGTGAAGGATGGAATGGTTTCTTACGTGTAATTTCTTTTCTCTCGCAGGGGTATTTCCATGATAGTCATAAGCGCTGAATAGTCCCGCTCATGTGCAAGGACCCTGGAGCAGTTGATGGGGGGGGGGGAGAGGAGGGGGGGGGTGTACGTGTGTGTGTGTGTGTGTGTATATATATATATATATATATATATATATATATATATATATATATATATATATATATATAAAGAACTCCACCTTTCCTTTGCCAGTCACTTTTAGGAACTGGAGCACGGACCACAATTTGGTGCAGATTTAGAATTTTTATTTGCTCTTGCCAACAGAAGCCATAACGTGTTTCAACCCTGGAGGGTCTTGATCACATGACGCGCATCACGGTAAGAGGTGTGCTTTTATGGCAGTTTTTTGTGGTTTTTTCTTAAAGTGACGTGTTTTCCTTTCGTAAGGTTGTCATAGACAAACAAACAAACAAGAGTTTCCTGGTTTACCAGAATCTAGGTTCCTGGTTTAAACATAAATCTAGGTATAAATACCAAAATAATACATTAGCAGGTAATCCATAAAACCATCAATCCTAAAAACCCATAAAACCCCAGAAGTACTGTTGGATGTTAAAAGCAATAACAATTCTATTTTTTTGTGTGTGTTTTTTTACAGTTTTAAGGTTCTATTGCTATTGCTGGCTGACATTAACGTCCCGGTTTAAGTACCGAAACATAACATTGTATACAAGTCATTGGCATTAGCTGATCTAAAGTGCTGGTGCAAATACAGTACTCCTAATGTAAACATTCAAGTTGTACAGTTTTTAAGGTTCTATTGCTATTGCTGGCTGACATTAACGTCCCGGTTTAAGTACCGAAACATAACATTGTATACAAGTCATTGGCATTAGCTGATCTAAAGTGCTGGTGCAAATACAGTACTCCTAATGTAAACATTCAAGTTGTAAACGACTATAAAGAACAAGTGCTAGTGCAAAACAGATTACTGAAAGTGCCAAGTGCAAATTTAACCACAAGTGTAAATGCTAAAACCGTATAAGAATTTAAAATTTAAAGGGGGTTCTTGGCGGTTTCAGTATTAACCCTCTTTGTTTCCTAGTGTGTGAGTGTTGCTGAGTTGCTCCCTTCTAACTCTATAGTGACCACCCCAGGTTTTTGTCTATAAACATGAGTATAGTTCCTCCGTAGCATTCAGGCTACACAGATGTTTAGAGTCGAGATCAAGAATGTAGAGCGTCACTGGGGGACCTGGTGGCAAAGGGGGATCTTAAGCCCTATGGGACCCTGGCGACGGAGTACGGGCTACGCCCCACTCAGTTCCTTAAATACGCGCAACTGCGTCATGCGTGGAGGGCTGAGGTGGCGCTTTCCTCTCCCTTGCCAGAATATGCCCCGCTGAAGGGTCGTCTGCTGCAAGAACAGATACCCAATAAGTTAGTATCCCTGACATATAAGACCCTGAATAATAACACACCAGATAGATTGGGGAGACTGAGAGCAACCTGGGAAAGGGACTTGGGCGAGCTGGACACAATAGAGTGGGAAGCAGCCCTGATGCACCACAGGGAAGTCACGATTAAATCCCGGCTAAGACTCATCCAATACAAGATCCTGCACAGGGTATATTATGATAGAGTTCGGCTACACCACATGGGTCGAGCCAGTGACTCCTGTTGCCTTCGTTGCGGGGAAATCGTAGGGGGACTTCTACCATGTTATTTGGGACTGCCCCATAATCCACACTTATTGGACACAAATCCTGGGTGAGTTGAGTAAGGTGCTGGAGGCCGCACTCTCAGTGGAACCAAAATTAGTTTTATTGGGAATAACTACTGATGTAGACCTGAGCCGCCCGCATCTGATCTTTGCAATGCTGGCCCTTGTGGTGGCCAAAAGGGACGTGGCGCAGGGAGTGGCGATACCTCCCCAACTGGGGGAATGGAGGAGGGGTATGGACCTATATATGGCGGCGGAAAGGGTCACCTACAAAGCGAAGGGCTGTCCCCGGAAATTCCGCAGTGTGGGGAAAATGGAACAGGTACCATGGTCTTGATGGGGGTCTGGGACCAGATTGACACGCTGAGAGTCCTACTGAGCAAGGCCTTGTCCCAAGCTGATGGGGGACAGTCCATGGGCATTAGGCATGAGGGGAGTCGATGGAGAATAAAAGGGCACTATGGAATTCCGCCCTGTGAAAGGAAACTGGATATTGTCGGACTGATGATCATGATGTTGTCACTATGGGTGATGGGTGGGGTGACGGGGGAGCGCCTGGGTATGTGGATAATCACTTGTGACTTGCCAGCTGTGTTTGTGTTGGTTAAAATGCAAATAAAAATATTTATAAAAAAAAATAAAAAATGTAGAGCGTCTCTAAACATCTAAGGGCTTTCTTCCTGTCCCCTCCTCTTTTATTGGGTGGAATGGCATCAGATAGTATTTCAAATCCTTTGGATCTGCCTTATGCACTTCGCCAGAATGCCAGGCCACTGGGTACGTTGGGTCCTGGTTCTTAATAGCCCTGATGTGCTGGAGTACCCTCTTGTGCCCCTGCAGCATAGTACTGCCCAAATAACGCAGGCTGCAAGGGCACTCCAGCACATAGACTACATAGTCCAATTTACAGGTCAGGGTTTTATTGATCAGGCGTTCCTGGTCACCAAAAGGTGCCTTGTAAGATGTTGTGTTCCCACCAGATTGGCAGGCCTTGCATACCTTGCATCTGTGAAATCCTTTCCTTTGGGAGAGCCATGTGCCCTTAGACTGGCTCCCAGGATCATTCTGGACCAAGGTGCCCTTCATAGAAGGTGCCCTACTGTAGGTTATAGCTGCTCTGTTAGGTAATAAGTGGCCATGACTGGGTCGCCTAGGATCAAAGGTTAATTTTTCGTGATGATGTTTTTAATGGCCTTTTCCTGTCTGTTATATCCTAGAATAAACCTGAAAGTTTCAGTAACCTCTACCTTACTTTCCTTCACCTCTAGGGGTTTACTTAAGAGGGTTTCTCACCCGACTGCATTGCTCTTCTTAATATCAGTATTGATACATTTCATAGAGTAACCCCTTGCTAAAAACCTGTTTTTACTGGCTAATTGGGCTACCCTCAAATCATCATCTCGACTGCAAAAACGCTTGACCCAGAGCATCTCCCCATAAGGAATGCTATGAATTAAATGTTGGGGATGAGAGCTCTTAGCATGCAACACTGAGTTGCCAGCGGTTGATTTTCTATGTAGCTTCTTCTAACTCTGTGCCCTGCCAGATTTAAAAAGGTAATCTATAAACCTCAACCAAAGTTTTATATTGTTTTTGACATATGTTGCATGTTCTTTACGTAGAACCTGCTCCTCCCACCAACCCATGTGCATAGCTGGGGAGAAGCTGGCCCCCAAGCCTACGCTTCGATGTTGTTGATAAAGAGCATTTTGAAATATGAAAATGTTACATAAAAAAACTCAACCATATTGATAAGCATTTTGCTATGCTGCATAAATTCACATGGTCTTTGTGCTCAAAAATATTGCAGCGCCCTTAGTCCATCTTGATGATTAATAGACGTATATAATGATGTAACGTCTAAGGTGACAAGTATATATTCATCCTGCCACCCAAAGTTTTGTATTTTTGACAAAAAATCACCCGTGTCCCTGATGTACGAAGGGAGCTGCTGCACATGTTCCAGCAGGAAAAAGTCTATATACTGAGATGTTCTTTCGAGTAGACTATTGGCCTTCCTGGGGGTTTTAGGGGTCTTTATGTATTTTAGGTATGAAGTACAGAATAGGTGTCACCGGATTGTCATTTCATAAGAACTTGTTCTCTTGCAGAGTTATCCCAGCATTCTTCCACGCCACTAATTTCATGTGGTGGTAGTTGTACGTGGTTTTAAGGGATATTTTGTCACTTTTACGGTAACACTCTCTGTTGGCTCATTGCTTCCTCAATGTAATCAGCCTTGCTCCATAACGCCAAATAGCCCCTTTTGTCTGAGTTGCCAATGACTACTTCCTTGTTGGTTTTAAGTTTGCTCAGCAGAAGATGGAACTAAAGCTTTTGTTTATTAATTTTGCGTCTTGTGAGGTTATGCACTCTATGGTTTAGTTGTTTAATGCCCGTCACTACTTGCTCATGAAAAAGGTCTATGGTGTCCCTCGGTGTGATGGGGTTAAAGGTGGAGCGGGTTCTAAAAGGTGTAATTTTTATAGTTTGCTCGGCCATCATGCTCATAAGTTCAGTTTCCTCGATATCGTGCATGAAAAAGGTATCTTCATTTGCTAACTCCTGCATGTCCCGTAGAGTTGAAATGTCTGATGCAGTGAGATTAAACGGAGGGGAGTCGGTTGGCAATTGTTCAGACTGGTTCCCTGTCACATTTTTCAGTGTGAGTTTCCGCACACTTTTATTGATGGCCATTCTGGTGGCAGCATAACTGAATGAACTCTCTGGGCAGTATGACAGCCCAAGTGCTAATAATTGTTCCTCTGTATGTGTATATATATATATATATATATATATATGTATATATATATATATATATATATATATATATATTACCTACTGGCGGTCGCCAGTAGGTAGTTATAGTTAGGACCGTGTTTCCATAGGAAATCCGCAACATTCTATTTTGAATAACTTTGGTGCAGACTGACGAATCCTGGCGAAATTTTCAAAATAGGTGGGGTGCTCCGCTCCGCTCCTACCCTGAAAGTCTCGGGGGGATTCGTCAAGCGGGGGCCGAGAAAAAGGGGGGGTCCCAAAACGCATTTTCCCCATGCATTTTTCCATAGGACCTTTAGTCCAAGCTACAGCCCGAATGGCTGAACAGAACTACTTGAAATTTGGCAAAGAGGTTTTCCTCAGGTCAGGGATGTGCCTTTTGTAGGTCTGGTGTAAATGTGTTAAGTATTTGCTGAGAAAATAGCATTTAAATCAATATATATATCTATAGGCGCGCTCCGAGCGCTTACCGTACGCGCACGCTGCCATGCGCGAGGTCAATTCTGATTGGTGGTTACATGACTGTAAACATTCGAATCGGTCGAAATCAGGAAGTGTCTGCCTCCATTTGTGTGTCTCACACTGATAAAAAAAGGAGGAGAACGTGGAAAGGTGGCAACGAAGAGAGTTGCAAACCCCCTAGCGTTTGTCAGGGGGTCCAAGAAGGCCATAAAAGTATGAAAAATACATTTAATTTTTTTTTTTTAAATCGCGGGGTGCGCGTACGGTAAGCTTACCGTACGCGTACGGTAGAAAATAAAAAAAAAGAAGAAAAAAACAAATTTAAGTGTTAAGATATTAGGGGGCTCTAAAAAGAGCCGTTGTGTTCATTGAATGTTTTGTGGTACCTACAAGTAAGTACCGATGCAGAGTCTAAAGTTCAAGAGGAAGACTCTGTTCCCTTCATCATTGAAATGTACACCGTCTCCTCTATAAATGTCTTGCATGTTGTAACGCAAGTTGTTGTGGTATATAGAACCCATACCATAGTCTCTGAGGAAAGCAGAAACAGATTTGTTGACGTGCTTTCTTGCTTTGTCAATCTGCGGACAAAATTGGTTGGACCAGTTCCACTTTTGCCTTTGGCATATGTTAGAATATACGAAGGCAGATTGAGGAAAAAGAGACATCAATTGCACAAAGTTGTCCTTAATAAGCATTTCCAGACCTACACCAGTTAAAGTGCCTAGGTCATTTCCACCACAGTGCACAATAATAAGGTTAGGCTGTGGGAGATGTTGAAAGGTTTTCACCAAAGGCAATAATTGGTGCCATTTTAACCCTCTCTGACCAATCCATTTAATGTCTACATTTGGCAAAGCAAGGTCTCTCACCATACCTCTGTTTTCTGCATACTTTTCACTCCAGAAGACCTACAATCCACACTGTGAACATCTTTCAAGGAGATCTGGATGCACTCTGAAGGTGTCTTTCAGTAGAATGGCAATATGAAATGAAAGACAGTTTGAAAATGGAGGCATACATATTTTTTTAAAATAAAAAGAACTCATTGGCTGTTTCACACCATTCTACACTAAAAACTAGGCTGTATGTGTACATTTTTAGAAGCATGTTTTGTATTGGTTCTGAAAATTGTGTTCCCACAGAAGAATAGTTTAGATTTGCTGTTAGCTTGGACAGGTGAAGCACTCTTGGTCTTTCGATTTGAAACATTGTGTGGTGAACTTCTGACCTCTCTCCTCACAGCAGTGTTCCATGAGCTGTTGCTATGGTAGCAGGCAGATGTCAAGTTGGGGGAAGGGTACATTTGGAAAAGTGTTGAAGTTTCCAACCAATAGAAATGTATGATTTCATTTGAAAAAAAGTTGGAAGCACAGAGATTTGTAATTAACATGTATATGTGTGAAAAAAGAAACGGAAACATTGCCATTAATTGGTTCTGCTCAGAGGAGAGAGGTGTACAGCTCTGATATTCTGACTCTGATAGTCTGCTGTTTGAGTGCCACATTTCTTTCTCAACTAACTAATTTTAAAGGTGAGTTATGAATTTGAGAGGGGATGTATGTGGTGATTTTTCCATGAGTCTGTGAGCACAGAGGAATTGCTGTCAGAGATGTATTTTGTGTCTCACTTGTTCTTTTTGGATGTAACCATGCATATGTCTCTTGCAACTGAAAATACACAGTCTGCATAAGCAGACTGTTAGCACACACCCAGCAGTTTATCTTGTAGACTCATGCTTAGTATTCACAAGTGAGTGGTGTTTCAGGTAGTAGTGAGTAACGATAATACATTCAACATCACCAAGGCTGATTTCTTTTGCTGGAGTGTACTCAGTCACCAAGGTCTCACATGTTCATGGTCTGAAAAAGCTGTCTGCACATGTGCTGTTTTCTGTATCTGAAAACTGTAATGAAAATGTATGCGACTGTTAGAGTACTTAACACTTGCAGGAAAAAACAGTAGTAAGTGTGCTTTGAAATTTGCAAGCAAATTTCATTTTCTGCCTAAAATCACAGAAAACAGTAGTAAGTGTGCTTTCAAATTGGCAAGCAAATTTCATTTTCTGCGTAAAATCACAGCATGAGTCTGAGAGCACAGAGGAATTGCTGTCTGAGATGTATTTCGTGTCTCTCTGGTTCTTTTCGGATGTAACCATGCATATGTCTCTTCTAACTGAAAATACACAGTCTGCATAAGCAGACTGTTAGCACACACCCAGCAGTTTATCTTGTAGAATCATGCTGAGTATTCACAAGTGAGTGGTGTTTCAGGTAGCAGTGAGTAACGCTAATACATTCAACATCACTAAGGCTGATTTCTTTTGCTGGAGTGTAGTCAGTCACCAAGGTCACACATGTTCATGGTCTGAAAAAGCTGTTTGCACATGTGCTGTTTTCTGTATCTGAAAACTGTAAGGGAAATGTATGCGACTGTTAGAGTACTTAACACTTGCAGCAAAAAACAGTAGTAAGTGTGCTTTGAAATTGGCAAGCAAATTTCATTTTCTGCCTAAAATCACAGAAAACAGTAGTAAGTGTGCTTTGAAATTGGCAAGCAAATTTCATTTTCTGCGTAAAATCACAGCATGAGTCTGAGAGCACAGAGGAATTGCTGTCAGAGATGTATTTCGTGTCTCTCTGGTTCTTTTTGGATGTAACCATGCATATGTCTCTTGCAACTGAAAATACACAGTCTGCATAAGCAGACTGTTAGCACACACCCAGCAGTTTATCTTGTAGAATCATGCTTAGTATTCACAAGTGAGTGGTGTTTCAGGTAGCAGTGAGTAACGCTAATACATTCAACATCACTAAGGCTGATTTCTTTTGCTGGAGTATACTCAGTCACCAAGGTCACACATGTTCATGGTCTCAAAAAGCTGTTTGCACATGTGCTGTTTTCTGTATCTGAAAACTGTAATTAAAATGTATGCGACTGTTAGAGTACTTAACACTTGCAGGAAAAAACAGTAGTAAGTGTGGTTTGAAATTGGCAAGCAAATTTCATTTTCTGCCTAAAATCACAGAAAACAGTAGTAAGTGTGCTTTCAAATTGGCAAGCAAATTTCATTTTCTGCGTAAAATCACAGCATGAGTCTGAGAGCACAGAGGAATTGCTGTCAGAGATGTATTTCGTGTCTCTCTGGTTCTTTTTGGATGTAACCATGCACATGTCTCTTGCAACTGAAAATACACAGTCTGCATAAGCAGACTGTTAGCACACACCCTGCAGTTTATCTTGTAGAATCATGCTTAGTATTCACAAGTGAGTGGTGTTTCAGGTAGCAGTGAGTAACGCTAATACATTCAACATCACTAAGGCTGATTTCTTTTGCTGGAGTGTAGTCAGTCACCAAGGTCACACATGTTCATGGTCTCAAAAAGCTGTTTGCACATGTGCTGTTTTCTGTATCTGAAAACTGTAAGGAAAATGTATGCGACTGTTAGAGTACTTAACACTTGCAGGAAAAAACAGTAGTAAGTGTGCTTTGAAATTGGCAAGCAAATTTCATTTTCTGCGTAAAATGACAGCATGAGTCTGTGAGCACAGAGGAATTGCCGTCAGAGATGTATTTCGTGTCTCTCTGGTTCTTTTGGGAAGTAGCCATGCATATGTCTCTTGCAACTGAAAATACACAGTCTGCATAAGCAGACTGTTAGCACACACCCAGCAGTTTATCCTGTAGAATCATGCTGAGTAATCACAAGTGAGTGGTGTTTCAGGTAGCAGTGAGTAACGCTAATACATTCAACATCACTAAGGCTGATTTCTTTTGCTGGAGTGTAGTCAGTCACCAAGGTCACACATGTTCATGGTCTGAAA
Source organism: Triturus cristatus (assembly GCF_964204655.1). Taxonomy (NCBI): domain Eukaryota; kingdom Metazoa; phylum Chordata; class Amphibia; order Caudata; family Salamandridae; genus Triturus; species Triturus cristatus. The sequence goes on from NC_140580.1 coordinate 996,557,680, forward strand.
AGGCTGTTTGCATATGTGCTGTTTTCTGTATCTGAAAACTGTAATGAAAATGTATGCGACTGTTAGAGTACTTAACACTTGCAGGAAAAAACAGTAGTAAGTGTGCTTAGAAATTGGCAAGCAAATTTCATTTTCTGCCTAAAATCACAGAAAATAGTAGTAAGTGTGCTTTCAAACTGGCAAGCAAATTTCATTTTCTGCGTAAAATCACAGCATGAGTCTGTGAGCACAGAGGAATTGCTGTCAGATGTATTTCGTGTCTCTATGGTTCTTTTGGGAAGTAACCATGCATATGTCTCTTCCAACTGAAAATACACAGTCTGCATAAGCAGACTGTTAGCACACACCCAGCAGTTTATCCTGTAGAATCATGCTGAGTATTCACAAGTGAGTGGTGTTTCAGGTAGCAGTGAGTAACGCTAATACATTCAACATCACTAAGGCTGATTTCTTTTGCTGGAGTGTAGTCAGTCACCAAGGTCACACATGTTCATGGTCTGAAAAAGCTGTTTGCACATGTGCTGTTTTCTGTATCTGAAAACTGTAATGAAAATGTATGCGACTGTTAGAGTACTTAACACTTTCAGGAAAAAACAGTAGTAAGTGTGCTTAGAAATTGGCAAGCAAATTTCATTTTCTGCCTAAAATCACAGAAAACAGTAGTAAGTGTGCTTTCAAATTGGCAAGCAAATTTCATTTTCTGCCTAAAATCACTGGCCTTCTTGGACCCCCTGACAAACGCTAATACATTCAACATCACCAAGGATCATTATCTTTGCAGGAGTGCAGGCAGTCAGCCAGGTTACACATGTACATGCTCTAAAAAAGCTGATTGGACATGTGCTCTTTTCTGCCTCTGTAAACTATAAAGAAAATGTGTCAGACTGTTAGAGTAATTAACAATTGCAAAAAAAAAAAGTAAGTGTGCTTTTGAATTGCAAATGAAATATCGTGTTCTGCCTATAATTACACCAAGAGTCTGTGTGCACACAGGAATTGTTCTTAGAGATTAAATTCGTGTTGGTTTTCTTGTGTTTTTCACTTGTAGGAAAGGGGTAGATAGTGTTATAAGATAAGAAAAGATCATAACAAATATAGTAATATATTTAAATTACAAAAAGGTATTTTTTTTTAGTTTCTTTCAGGTATTGCTCCAGAGCAGTGAAGGAAATATAAGATGCCTATAAAATCAAGACAGAGAAAACAACAGAAAAAAAAAGTATATTTGAAGACCACTGGAGGACCCAAGTTAGTTGAAGATGCTCATGTTGGGAAAAAGAAAAAGTCTTCTGGTAAGCAGACAAAGGAATTCTTTAAAAATATATTCAAAAAAAGGAAAAATTTTAAAAATGCCCCCATTGGAAAAACTGTTTCAAGTAGAAAACAACAGGAGAATAGTGAGAATTTACTAAATGCTAATGTACAAGGAGAAGCTATAAAAATTAACTTGAAAAGAAAATCAGCATTTAAAGAGATCTGTAGGAAAATGTTTCAGAGAAGAGTGATGTCCAATTTGCTAAAGGATGTGAAAAAATATAAGAAAAGAGCTAAATTTTACAAGAAAAAAAAGATATTGAAGCCATTGTAGCTAAGGCTTTAGATTTAAAAAGAAAACTATTCATTTTAATTTTGAACAGGATGCGTACATTAGAAAAATTAGCAAAACGAAAAGAGTAGTAAAAAGAATTAACTTTTGTAAAGTGTTTTTAGGAGAATGGATGCATAGTTCAAGTACTGAACCATTTTTTAATGAAGAGAGTTATCTTCAAAGTAATAGTTTGCTGCATGCAGTTGACACCAGTGGACGAGCATATGAAGTCAAAGATGGTTGTATAATGGAAAAGGAGAAAATGGTTCCAAGAAATGAGGAAGAAGTGATTGCAGATGAGGTTATGGGGAGACGTCCTAAAGCACCAGTGTATACTTGGAATTGTAGTAGTATTTGTACTTTGCGACAGGAATCTATTGATAAATTACGTGAGTTTTTAAGAGAATATAGTAAAAAGAGTGTTAAACAGAAGATTAAGGTGCTTCAAGGACTAGATCCATGCAGAGTGAGAGAGAATACTGGTTTGCAAGGACACTCTCTGGCTTGTCTATCTAGGAAAGTTTGTCAAAGTGTTTTTCACCATTTTAGGATGCTGGCAGTTCATCATACTGAAATTAGGAAATTTGTGAAAAAATTGTATTTTGCTAAAAGTCCAGCACTAAAGTTAAATGAGTTGAATAAGGCTCTGTTTCGTGGATCTGTATCAGATGTTGAGAAGGTTACTGATGAGATTCAGTTTTGTTACTTTGGTCCAGAATAAGAAAGTGCAGGGAATGACACAGTTATTGAGGAAAATGTGGAAGAGAATGTAGAACCCTCCGTAAATAAGAAATTTGAAGATCAAATTACAAAATTCGCTATCATCTCTAATGAAAGACCAAATATTACTTGTATTTGTTGCCGGAAAAGCCATTACAAAATCCAAACAAGGAATGTTGATCTCTACAAAAAAAGTGAAGAAGAAGATAATTATAAGTGGAAGGATTTTGCAACATATATATTTCTTGAAAATTGTTTTGATTTGGGTGAAGATCATCATATTTGTAAATACTGTTATAACAAGTTAGAAGAAAATAAAATGCCAGCTAAAGCTGTACATAATAATTTAGAATTGGTTGAAGTTCCTGCAGAACTTTCTGATTTAAATACGTATGAGTCTATACTCATTCAATGTGTTCATCCGTTCCAGACCATAGTACGTATGGAGCCAAAAACAGGCAAATTACCTCCTTCAGATTTACAGAGAGGTTTAAAAGGAAGAGTGGTCTATTTGCCGTTGGATTTGAAAAAAAATATGGAAACTATTGATACAGATACTTTGGAAACTGAACCATTAGTTATTCTGGTTAATGGTGTACCTACAAAGAGTAAGAAAATTTGGCAGGAGCTGGTAGATGTACGGAAAGTACAAAGAGCAAATTTGTATTTGAAAAAAAATAATAAATGGTATGAATCAATTTATATAGATGAAGATGAAGAAGATTTAGTAGGAGACACAGACACACCAACTGGGCAAATTGAAAAAGTTGACAAGTCAAAAGAAGAAGAAATTTATGAACATTTCAGCATACATCCTCTTCATTCAAAAGAAGTAATGGCAAACACCATTGATCTGTTTCAAATGAAAAAAGCACAAGTTACTCCCGCGAGTGTATGGGAGGAGAGTTTGGAAGCTCGTTGTTTTCCCCAGCTGTTTCCTACAGGAGAAGGTGGACGATATGATGAACGTCCAGTCCAGATTCCTGCTTCTGAGTATCGGACTACAAGATTATATGCAGAAGATCCCAGATTTCGTCAAAGTATTCCTTATTTGTTCCATCTGTTATTTGAAAGTGACTTGTCTGCACTATCTTATGCAGTAAACCACATTTTAAAAAGTGGAACACATCTACATAATGTGTCTGCTAAGGATTTTATGAACAAAGTGCAGCAGCGAGATGATCATTTGGAATCACAATTGATCAATCTGATTGCTTGTCAGCGTGGGACGAATGAATATTGGTACCGACGCCATGGAGAATTGAAATGTATGTTACGGAATTTAGGAACTCCAACATGGTTCCTAACCCTAAGCTGTGCCGAGTACGCTTGGGATGATTTACTGGATTTTCTACGAGAGGCAAATTCAAACATTAAAAACATCGAATACAAGACAGCAGGAGAACTGTGCTCATTGGATCCGGTTAATGTTTGCAGATATTTCAATCATAGATTTGAGGCTATGATGTCCTTCATCTGAATAACAAAAATCCACCACTTGGAGAAGTTGTGGATTTCTTTTGGAGAAAAGAGTACCAAGCAAGAGGTGCTCCTCACATTCATATGCTGTTGTGGATCAAGGATGCTCCAAAATTTGGAACAGAGGCTGATGAAGCAGTGTTATCTTTCATTGAAGAATATGCAACATGTGCTATACCTAAAAGCACAGAAGAGAAAAAGTTAAAAGAGCAAGTTTTACGTTTCCAAAGTCATCGGTGTGGAAAATACTGTCGACGGAAGTACAAGACCAAAGATAAATTCTACACAAAATGTCGATTTGGATTTCCTAGACCTGTTCTTTCAAAAGGAAGAGTCAACAGTTTTATGTCAGCTGTGCGACATACTATTACAAGAAAATCTCCCAAAAATACGTACAACCTAAGAAGAAAAGAAGAGTCAAAATATATAAATGACTACAACCCAGTCATTTTATAAATGTGGAAGGCTAACATGGATATTCAGTATGTGGCAGACAATTCTATTGCTGTTGCTCGGTATGTCACATCTTACATCACTAAATCTGAAAAAACAGAATTGAAGGAAATGTGGGAAGAGATTTCTCACGAGAAGACGGTCAGTAAGAAGCTGTACAGTTTCAGTTTAAAGATGTTATCACATCGAGAAATTGGATCCTACGAATGTTCAGATAGGTTATCATCTGCAAGTCTATACTCGAAATAAAAGAAGAATAATTTGGGTCAGTTTAGGCCTTGCAGGAATGCGAAATCGGGTACTGAAATCTGTTGGAGAAATTGAATATTTGGCCGAGAACGACCCAGAAAGTACAGATATTTTGAAAACAAACATGTTGGACACATATTACCCAAAAAGAAGTCATCATCTTGAGAACAAGTGTCTCTATGAAGTGCTGCAGAACTACATTTTTTCACGGAAAGCCACAGAAGACATCAACAATGGAAAATATAAAGTCATTGGTGAGGAAGGATGTTTAGTGAAGCAAACAAAAGTAAGTTTGATTAATCACAGGAAGCTGAGTTGTGACACTACTGACAAAAAGGAATTTTACTACTTGGCACTTTTACAGTTGTTTAAACCATGGCGTTCAGAGGACGAACTACTTGGAGAATTTCAAAGCTATGAGGATTCATTTAATGCATGTAAAGATACCATTGAATGCAGTATTTTCAGGAATTATGTTCAAATGTTAAACGAAGAAATTGAACAGGAAGCTACAATTGCAGCTGAAGTAGCTAGAGACAGTTCTCAAGACAGCCAAAGTTCTGGAACGCTCAGTCAAGATCCCCTAGGACAACCAATCGTAGAAAATGAAGCTGCAATAGCCATGACTGAAGTGGAAACGGCTATGAATCAAGCTCAAGAAGATTTAATAGACTTACCAGATTTGGAACAACAACTGAATGAAGAACAACGACAAATTTATGAAGTCAGAAAAAAAATTGATCACGGATTACTACATGAAAATAAACAGTGCACATGCACATCATTTGAACCAATTAGGTTGTATGTGAGTGGACAAGCTGGAACTGGGAAAAGTTTCTTAATTAAAGTCATCAGAAGCTACCTACAGCAAAAAACTGATTCAACTTTATCTTGTGTTGTTACTGCTCCAACTGGGTTAGCAGCATATAATATAAAAGGAATTACTCTCCATCGATTGCTAATGTTACCAGTGGAGCATGAGAACAAAATAGAATATCACAAGCTAACTGGCGAAGCATGTTTCGAAGTTTCAAGAGTGTTGAAGAAGATGCAAGTTCTCATTATTGATGAGGTAAGCATGGTATCAAACTTAATGCTTGCCTTTGTGCATTTAAGAATGCAGCAAATTCTAAAAAGAGACTATGACGTGTTATTTGGTGGAAAACATGTTATAGTTTTTGGGGATCTACTGCAGCTCACTCCAGTTAAAGGACGACCAGTGTTTAATACTGTGACACATGAGGACACGAAGAAGTCATTAGGAAGCATTGGTAATGCAAATATTTGGTCATTCTTTGAGTACAAAGAACTCACTACCAATATGAGGCAAGCAAATGATGAAGAATATGGAAGTATTCTGAAATATATCAGAATTGGACTACTTACAGAAGTTGGCAGAAAAGCATTACAGAGTCGGCTGCTACATAATTTATTTCCAAGTGAAGAAATAGTTGCAGAGAAAATATACAAGAACATTGCAGAAAAAAATACTGTAATCTGCTTAATGCCAACACTACGTGAATGCTCAATATTCAATGAGGAACTTTTGAAATTGGAAAAGGAAGAGATTAAGAAAATGGAAGCAGTGGACAAAATCCAACATGAAAGAATTACTATTACATTAACAGGCGAACTGAAAAATAAATTGGATTCTCTAGAGAAGAACATTTCGAAAACAGCTGGATTAGAAAAAAATCTATATCTTTGCATGAACTGTCGAGTATTTTTAAGGAGAAATTTGGATGTTGAAAAAGGTTTAGTGAATGGAGCTATGGGTAAAGTTGTGGGTTTTGTTAACTACCAGAAAAAAGAAGGAATTGAGTTTGTAAAAATAAAATTTGATCAGATTGAAGAGGTAAAAGACATTAGTCGTTGTTCAGTCCGTTTTTTGCTTGTGAAAGACTTATATGTACGTAGGAAGCAGTTTCCATTTTCTCTAGCATATGCTGTAACTATTCACAAGTGTCAAGGATTAACTGTTGATAGTGCATTTGTAAACATTGGATCTACTGTGTTCAAAGAAGGTATGGCATATGTTGCTTTGTCACGAGTGAAAACATTATCTGGTTTATTCATGATAGACTTTGATGACTCAAAAGTTAGTGCAGATGCAAATTGTGTAAAGGAGTATAATAGATTAAGAACAACCTTTGCTCCTCATTTAGGTCAGTATCCTGTGTTGGAGAAACGTGTTGTTTGTCGGAAAAGGAGAATTGAGAATTTCTGTAGTGAGGTTGTACAGAAGAGAAAACAAAAAGACAGTGATGTCATTGCAAGCAAAAAGAAAAAGGAAAGTGTGGAAGAGGTTGTTGGTTGCCATTTTGAAAATAGCTCTGGTGTCAACTGCTACGCAAATGTAGTGCTGAATGTTGTATTTTATCTTGAAAGTTTGCAAGAGCAGATAATAGAAAATCATGAAAAAAGATTCTGTTCTGTGCTAAGTCTTCTTTACGAGAAGCTGAGTGTTGATAAAGCTAAAATAGAAAGTGCGAATGAAATTAGAAATCTATTAGATGTTTGTTCAGGACGAACACAGTTTTCTCAAAATGTCCAGCAAGATGCACAGGAATTCTTGATGTACATCCTTTTGGTACTTGAAGATGAAGGGGTAGAAATAGAAAATATGTTTGGTCTCTCTTATTAATGGGAACATAGTTGTGAAAACTGTTTCTACACATGCAGCTCTAATGTTGATTCTGAAAGGTTTATCTATTTAACATTGCCAGAGACTAAATCAGTGACTTTTAGTAAACTAGTTAAAGATGCCAATCACAACATGGAATGTTCTAAATGTAAATCAGACATGTTTTCAATGTTATTTTTAAAGAAATATGGACAGTATGTAATTTTAATGATGCAACGTTGTAGAGCTGATGGAACAAAATTGGACACTTTAATAAAGAAATTTACAGGACAGCAATTATCAATTTCTGGAAAAACTTTTGTCACAGTTGCAATAATTTTCCATGATGGGCCTTTTGTAACTTCTGGTCATTACACAGTTTTTCCTAAATGTGAAAAAGGCTGGACACTGTGTAATGATTCTCAATTGATTTTCAAGCAACGTTTGCCTTTTGATTTACCAAATTCCTATTTAATTTTTCTGAAACCAAAATTTTAGACAGAAATTGCAACATCTGTACAAAACATTATTACAATTTAATTGGATTACCATTGGAAATGTCATCAAAAAATATTTTACAAATTACCATTTGGCCTAAAGGAAAGGTAATAATTTGCATTGTGGACTTCTTTGACACAAATTATTTTGGTGATTATGCTTATGCAACAGAATTTTCCGACGATATTTACTGAAATTAGTTATTGTGCTTACGTGAGATTTATATTGCAAATGTTTCATTTCTATTACGGTATGTTTTAGTGAGAAGAGATTCTGGGCTTTTTTTAAACAATCTTTCTGATTGTTTTTTTTTTTTGCCCGCTGTTAAGTGATGAATGCAATTGCTTTTACGATTTACAGTAAAATGCAATATATTCTGAAAACAGCAAAAAAAGGGCAAAAAAATGTTTGTTGAAATATGAAAATATGTGCACTGTATTCTAAAATGTCTTGTGAAATATTAATACCTTTTTCTTTTTTTACAGATTGAGAAAGGAAAAATATGAAAAATAAACTTCTTTATAGAAAGTTAAATAAATCACTTATTTTTCTTAAAATAATTTTTATTGTCAGGTAAGTATGAAATTTCTGAAATTATCACACATTTACTTTAATGCTCACTTTTTTTCACTACTCTTCTCTATGCTTTTCTCATTTTTGTAGTAGTCCCTCATGGACCTTGTAGGGTGATTAAAATTTTTTTGTTTAAAAAAAAAAAAAAAAAAAATTGCGCGTACGGTAAAAAAAAAAAAATGTAAAAAAATCATTTAAAAATTTTTAAAAAAAAGTTAAGAGGTAAGGTTGGCTCTTAAAAGAACCGTTGTGTTCATAAAGGGAACGAGGAAAGAAAGAATGGGAATACTAACAAGGACCACAGATGTGCTGGTCTATTCTATTGTTTATGAGGGAAACACTGGTCTCCGCATAAACAATAAGGCCATGACATGTTGTGCACCTCATTGCAACCCTCCCAAAACGAGGGTTTATATCCAGAGGAGCAGAAAAGGGTGATGCTCCCACCGCAGAGGAAGGTGTGCTCGGGTGACTTACTGGAGATGTTTCTCCAGTATGTCGAGCCTAAGTCCTGGGATGTTTATCCTTAATGTGTCTAACCATAGAGTGATTTCCAAAGGAATACTTCTTCCTTGGATTCCCTCTAGATAAGACACGCTCACAAAGTGAGCAGGTGACTAAAGGAGCATTTACCTTTTTCTGCCCCTCTGGATAGGTGAAATATTCCCATACAAAAGAAGTCTTTTGTTTCCTCCTTCTCTCTCTGATGATGCTGCTACCAGGCTCACTCTCAGAAGAGGACTGCTGTTCTGCCATCGTATCACAAAGACAACTCAGCTCCTTCTCCTAAGGGATCACAAGCAGAAATGAGGGGAATGGGTGTGGTGTAGGAAGGTTCTAGAACTGAAAGTAGTTTAAACCAATCAAAAGTGTTGTTCCTTGATCACATGACCAACCGTGCGCGTACGTTACGCTTACGGAGCGCTTACGGAGCGTTTACGGTAAAAGTACGCATGCGCTTATAAAAGACACGCGCACGCGCGCATGCGCATAACAGGCACGCTCGAACACTTCCGCGTAATGTGCGCGCGCGCGTACGCGTGTAACGTATGCGCTTACGCGTCGCGTACTCAGTACGGACGTCTACGCAAATTGCGTAACCATACGCAAACAGAGTAGAAATATTACGTACATAAAGCAAAACGTGCGCTTACGGTAAGCTTACCGTACGCGCACGAAAAAAGAAAAAAAAAAAAAAAGAAATTTGTAAAAAAGATTCACTATGTTATACTACTATATCTTACCTGTTTTTTTAAAAAAAGGAGAACATTTATATATTGCAGAATGCATTAAATTTTACCATAGTGTTTAAAGGGAATAAAAAGTAAAAAAACCAAAAAATGTAAAAAACCTTGCAAAGATAAAAAAAAAAATGTTTCACACACGTTAAATATAAGAATTAGCATTTAAAAAACCATACAAATTCACTGAAAAAACCATGGGTTTCACACACGTTATAGTTAGGAATTAGCATTTAAAAAACCTCAGAAATTCACTGAAAAAACCATAGGTTTCAGGGGTGTTATAGTTAGCTGGACATTTCACTCGTAAAAAACCAATGAAATTCCCCGTTATAGTTTGTTAAGCTAACTATAACTCGCGCACCCGCAATCCACTGCTGATGACGTCACATATAACATCACTCATGACATGGTCACTGACATCACTCATGACATCACTGATGACATCTCAAATGACATCACTGATGACATCACTGATGACATCATCCTTGTGATAGAGTGGCAGTCCTCCTCTCACCGTAAAATAACAATTAATAAACACATTCAAAAATAGAGACAAAAAAATACAAAAATATTGGAAATTCCAATACCAGTTTCAACAATCTCTTCTGTAATTCTAAGATCCACATACACATTCACTCATTCACCAACAGTCCTATACAGTCACTCATACATGTACTCACTCATATGTACTTATACACATATACATCCTTCTACACAATGCCACTCATCCATAGAGTTACTCACACACATAGTCACTCATGCTAATAAAGAATCAAACATACATTTACTTGCATATACAGTTAGACACACACCACCACACTTACTTCTACGGAAACTTACTCATACTTAGTCTTTTAATCAATCACTTATAGAAACACATCCTTATTCATACAGGAACTCTTCCAATGTCTCACTCTCACATATACTCACTTATATACACCAATAGTCACATATACTAGTTTAAAACATAAGTAGTTACTCTTAGAGACACTATTGAGACAGTCATTCACTCACTAATACACCCATACACACACTCATCCACCCATACAGTCCTGCACACATGTTGTCTTCAACACATACAGTGAGTCAATCATTCATGCACCTATGCACTACGTAATACCCCCCACCGAACCATGCAGACACTCAGACTGATACTCAAAAAAACAAATAATAACCTATATAGACACCCATGTACCTACTCACCAACCCATGCAGCCACTTATACACAAAGTGAGAGACTGATACAGATATTTACATATTAAAACATTACTCACTAAGCCATGTGTTCACTTTGATACACTTTATCAATCAGTTACACAATAAATTATTTTTAAAAAAAAAACATCCATTTAGACACTTATATACCCATTTATTCTTCCATCGACCTTCAGATATACATATATAAAACATATGTAATTTTCAGAAAAACACACATTCACTGAATGATGTCATCAGTGATGTCATCAGTGATGTCATTTGAGATGTCATCAGTGATGTCATGAGTGATGTCAGTGACCATGTCATGAGTGATGTTATATGTGACGTCATCAGCAGTGGATTGCGGGCGCGCGAGTTATAGTTATCTGAACTAACTATAACGGGGGAATTTCATTGGTTTTTTACGAGTGAAATGTCCAGCTAACTATAACACCCCTGAAACCTATGGTTTTTTCAGTGAATTTCTGAGGTTTTTTAAATGCTAATTCCTAACTATAACGTGTGTGAAACCCATGGTTTTTTCAGCGAATTATATATATATATATATATATATATATATATATATATATATATATATATATATATATATACTTAAAAAACCATAGGTTTCACACATGTTATAGTTAGCTGGACATTTCACTCGTAAAAAACCATTGAAATTCCCACGTTATAGTTAGTTCAGATAACTATAACTCGCGCGCCCGCAATCCACTGCTCATGATGTCACATATTACATCACTCATGACATGGTCAGTGGCATCACTCATGACATCACTGATGATATCATCCTTGTGATAGAGTGGCGCGAGTTATAGTTATCTGAACTAACTATAACGGGGGAATTTCTATGGTTTTTTACGAGTGAAATGTCCAGCTAACTATAACATGTGTGAAACCTATGGTTTTTTAAGTGAATTTGCAAGGTTTTTTAAATGCTAAGTTATGTATGTTTTATTATATTTTTTTATATATTTATTTTACAATAAGCTACCTATGTATATAGTTATAGATTGACTGTATCCTGTAATATGGAATGGCTCGTTTAAAATGTTTTTTTGTTTTTTTATAAAGGTTTTTCACCGTGCGCGCACCGTGCGCGCACCCCGCGTTTTTTTGAAAAAAAAAATGTTTTTCACCCTTCGGGGTCCTTCAGGGGTCCTTCAGGGACCCCCTGACAAAGGCTAGGGGGTCAGGAACTCTCTACCCTGCCCCCTTTTCACGTTCTCCACCTTTCTTTTTCACTGTCACACACTAAACACACAAAATGGCGGCCGACACTTCCTGATTTCGACCGATTCGAATGTTGACTGGCATGTAACCACCAATCAGAATTACGCTCGCGCACGTTACGGTGCGCGCATGGTGCGCGCACGATGCGCGCCTATAGATATTTATGTACTTTTAACTGCAATTTTCTCAGGAACTACTGAACAGATTGACTCCATATATGCAAAAGGCGCATCCCTGACCTGAGGACTACCTCTTTGCCAAATTTCAAGTAATTCTGTTCAGCCGTTTGGGCTGTACCTTCGACTAAAGGTCCTATGGGAAAATGCATGGGGAAAACGCGTTTTGGGACCCCCCTTTTTTCTCAGCCCCCGCTTGACGAATCACCCCGAGACTTTCAGGGTTGGAGCTGAGCGGAGCGCCCCATTAGTTTTGAAACTTTCGCGAGGATTCGTCAACCGGCGCCAAAGTTATTCAAAATAGCATTTTCAGATTTACTATGGAAACACGGTCCTAACTATAACTATCTACTGGCGACCGCCAGTAGATAATATATATATATCTCCTCAAGTGAAGAATTTTCCCCTTTCTTCAGGATGGCCTGCAAAGACACTTAAGAAAAAGACCGCTTATGAGGCCTATTTAGCTAGGCTACAAAGGCCAGTTTCTTCATCTAGAAGAGAAAAAAGGGGCCAGAATAAGCATATTTCAGATAATTTTTGTGTCAATCAGTATAGATATCTCTCACAAGCTCTTTTTTATGATAGAAATTAAAGGAGCAGGGCAGAGTAGCCTCATAGGGGGTCATAGGTCTAAAAAAAGAACACTGTTGCCTTTAAGGAATTAGGCACCACCAGTATCCCATCATGCATTGCAGGTGGGAGTTACTTCAGTTCTTTTTGGAGGGTTCTGATAATAGAGATGTGATAAAGCAATTTCTCTGTCCAATCCACCGGGAAGGAGGGAGGGTCGCTTATGACTATCATGGAAAGACCCCTGCGAGAGAAAATAAGTTTCTTCTCTCGCATGGGATTTCCATGTATAGTCATTAGCGCTGAATAAAGTAGCAAGCCCATCCCCAAATAACGCGGCGGACTAGACAGAGGATAATGTAGAGAACCCAAGCAAACAGATTTCGGAGTGAAGCCTGCCCTACTTGAGCATCTGTTCTAGTGTCAGAAACTAGGCAGTAATGCTTGGTAAATGTATGTACTGATTTCCAGGTATCTGCTTTACAGATCTCTGGAATGGGAATATTATGCAAGAAAGCCGTAGTGGTTGCCTTCCCTCTAGTGGAATGAGCCTTGGGTTTGACAGAGACTCTCTGTAGCTTTTTGATAGCATAATAAAATGCAAGACACTATCCAACTCAAAATGTATTGTTTAGAAGTAGCTAGGCCCGTGCCGACTGGACCATAGTTGACAAATATTTGTTGTGACTGGCGAATGTTTTTAGTTTTATCTAGATAAAACGTAAGAACGTAAGAACAAATGCAAAAACAACAGTTGATGGACAGAATGCAGAACAATGTCATACATTCACCCCAGTACAGAGATCTGGGTCTAAATCCATCGTTTTTTTGCTCACCATGCCATTCCAGTTTGAACGCAGCCATATGCAAATCAGTCTTGACCCTGTGCCTCATGGGAACAGTCCAGCCCGAACTGCCAAGCCAGGTCCTCCCTGGACTGGAAACAAGCATCCTAGGACCGGTTTCGGGGTTTCACCCCTCTTCTAATCAAGCTATCCTGGCTGAAGAGGGGTGAATCCCCGAAACCGGTCCTTGGATGCTTGTTTCCGGTGCAGGGAGGACCTGGCTTGGCAGTTCGGGCTGGACTGTTCCCATGAGGCACAGGGTGAAGACTGATTTGCATAAGGCCAGGTCTAAACTGGGGTGGCATGGTGACCAAAAGAACAATGGATTTACCCAGATCTCTTGACTGGGGGTGAATGTTTTGATTTGTTCTGCATTCCGTCCATCAATTGTGTGTCTTTTGCAGAACTCCCTTTACGTCCAGGGAATGAAGGGTTCTTTCCGCTAGAGTAGGATTCTGGGAGAACGTTGGGAGAGATTATTTGATTGACATGAAAGTCTGATACCACTTTGAAGGCAGTGTAAGGTTCATGAGAACAAAGAGCTTGGATTTCACTAACCCTAAGGGCTGAAGTGATTGCCACAAGGAAAGCCGTTTTTCAAGACAAATGTTGGAGATGCCTTTTATATGAGTTCAAAAGATTCCTGCATAAGGCATGAAAGAACTATATTAAGCTCCCATGGAGGAGAAGGTCGTCTGATGGGAGGAAATACCTTTAAGCTCTCTAAGAAATCCTTAATTACGGGGATTCTATAAAACAAAAAAAACAAAAAAGGTTTGTGAGGGACATTTCCTATAGTCAAGGCTGCTAGGTGAACTTTTATTGAGGACATTTGTAAACCAGATTTTGCCAAATGTATTAAGTATGGAAGAATAGCATCTTCCTGGCAAGTGGTAGGGTCCTTGCTCTTGGATGACCACCATATGCAGAATTGTTTCCATTTGAAAGCATATGTGGAATGTGTTGAAGGCTGCTTAGCTTCTTTGAGGATTTCCATGCAGTCCTGAGGTAGATTCTGGGGTCTATATTGTATCAGCTCAGGAGCCATGCTGCCAAATTCAAAGAGGAGAGATTGGGGTGCACTATCTGGCCTCCGTAATTCGTCAGCAGATCTGGTCTGTATGGTAGCCTCAGATGTGGACAGATAGATCAGTGAAGAAGGTCCATGAACCACCACTGGCGTGGCCACTCCGGAGCTATGAGGACCCTCTTTTCTGAGGACTGAGTCAACTTGTTGAGAACTTCCCGAATCAGGGGGATCGGTGGAAGAGCGTAGAGATGTTTGCCGGACCAATAGAACCATAGGGCATTCCCCAGAGTCCCTGTCTTGCAGAACCGCAATGCGAAGCTTTTGTATTTGTGGTTATCTGCGGTGTCGAGCTAATTGATGGTGGGAATACCCTATCGCTGAAATATGTATTTTACCACGTCGTTGTGCAAGACCCACTCGTGGTTTTCTTGCAGGAGTCTGCTGAGCAAGTCTGAGTATTTTTGACACCTGGGGCCGTATTACACATGACTGCGCTAGTTGTCATTGTGCGCAAGAGTATATGCTCGATTGCAGAGAATCGGTTTGTAATGCGCTATGAGGTTGGCGCAGACTTTGAGCTCTGTGTTTATGTGTTTGCGTCTGTGCGCATATTGTATTAGCGCACAGATGCAAACGCACATAATTACAAACATACTCTGGCGCACATCGACAATTAGCGCCGGCGCAGTCATGCGCAATACGGCCCCTGGCAGGTGTACTGCTGTGATGGTCAGGCTCCTTGCAAGAAGCCATTTCCAGATTGTCTGGGACTTGTGAGATAGGAGTCTGGACCTTGTCCCCCCTCCGCTTGTTGAGGTAGTACATTGCTGTGGTATTGTTCGTCTGAACAAGCAGGGAGGGGGAGTTAAAAGACAGGCAGAAAGCTTTCAATGCCAGATGGCCTGCACATATCTCCAGGAGATCAATGTGGTACGAGGTTTCTTTTTCTGACCATTTTCCCTGGATCTGAAGATCATCCATATGGGCTCCCTAGCCCAGCAGTGACACATCTGACTATAGTTCGAGGGGGCATCTCCTGATGGAACAGAGTGCCCTGGAGAAGATTGGATGGGGAGCACCACCATTTGAGGGACAACTTCGCATGGAGGCATAGTTTGATCCTGTCCTCCCAGTTCCCTGTCTGTTGGTCCCATTGGTCTTCGAGGCATGACATTCCTGTAGAGGCCTAATGTGTAGACAGGCATTCGGTGTGAAAAAAATGCAAGAAGCTATTGAGCCGAGAAGCGATGAAACTGTTCTCACCGTTGGATGGGAAGCTTTTATGAGGCCCTGACATTGGTGAAGGATCGATAAGTGTCTCTCCTCCAAAGGAAATACTTTGGCCTTTAACATGTCGATGGAGGCTCTTAGATAGTGTAAGGTCTGTGCTGGGGTAGAGATGACCTTGTTGTGATTGAATTGAAGTCCCTGTAAGAGATTGCGAGTCCAGTTGTAATGAGGCTGTGCTTCTTGGGCCGAGGATGCCTTGATAAGCCAATCGTCTAGATATGGATAGACAAATACTCTGTCTCTCCAGAGATTGGCAGCGACCACTGCAATGCATTTGGAGAATGTTCTGGGCGCTGATTTCAGACCAAATGGGAGGACCCGATACTGGTATGGGTCCGGTCCCACCACGAACCTCAAGAATGTGTGGTGCTTTCTTGCAACTGGAATGTGAAAGTACGCATCCTGTAGGTCGATTGAGCAGAGCCAATGCCCTTGCCTTAGTTGAGGATAAATTTGGTGTAGTGCCAGCATCCTCAACTTTTCTCGTCCAATCCACTTGTTGGCTTTCTTGAGATCTAAAGTGGATCTGAATTTGTTTCTGTCTTACTTCTTGACAAGAAAGTATCTGGAGTAAATGCCTGTTCCTTGCTGTTGAGGAGGAACTGGCTCCACCGCCAACTTCTGTAAAAGGATGCTGACCTCCGCTCGTAACAGAGGAATATGGTAGTTGGTTGGCTTCGGAGGAATGGAAGGTGGAGGACTGATTAACCGTAGGCAATAGCCATTGCAAACAATATTCAGCACCCAGGAGTCTTTTGTTATGTTGTGCCACTCCGTCAGGTAGTGAGTTATACTTGCCACCACCGGAGTGGGGAACAGAACAGGGGGAAGTAATGATTCAGGGCTTTGGCCAAGAAGGCTGTTTTCCCCCCTGAGGATGCTGTTGGGAAGATCTCCCTCTAGGGTGTCATTGTTGATACGACTGGCAAGTCCGTTGTTTTTGTGCACCTCCCTGTTGACTGCTTTTATATTCATGACATTTCCTCATCGCGTGCGATACGAAAAGATTTGTACCAGAAAAAGGCAGATTTAGAATCCTTTGCTGCGCCTCTGGTTTGAGAAAGGTTAGACACAGCCAAGATTGTCACCCAAGGGATATCCCATGGCAGTATTCGTGAGCGGCCAATAATGAAGAGTCTGCTGCTGCACTAATCACCTGGTTTGTAACCATTAGACCTTCATTAAGGATCTCCATGAAGTCTTCCCTTTTTCTCTGGGCAGATGGTCAAGAAACTGATTCAAGGACTCCCAAAGAGCTCTGTCATATCTGCCTAGTAAGGCAGTGGCGCTAGCTGTCTGCATGGAAGTTGCTGCTGTTCCACACATTTTCCGACCCACAGGGTGTAACTTACGACTCTCTTTGTCCGTAGGGACCGTAGATGAAGGAGTAGTGGCATGTTTTCTTGCCGCTACCACAATTAGGGAATCGGGTGCCGGAGGAAAGCTGGATCCTGCTCTGGAGGACGACACTTCTTAAGAAGTCTACAATGCGCTGTCTTGACTGAAGCAGGAGTAAGAAAGAGCTCCATGGCTGGTTCAAGAAGACCTGGCACCAACGGTAACGGTTCTAGTTATAGACCTCTGTTGTAGGGTCTCAAAAATGACAGATGTTGTCGGAATTGGAACCGATAAAGGAATACTTAGTTTAGTAGCTCCCCTTACTAGAACCTCATGAGAAATTCATGGAAGTGGAGAGTCAGTCAGTGTGGGAGAGTAACGACCAATAGATGTAGAAGATCTTGATTGTGAATGATGATGGCGACGGTGATGAGATTTTTGAGAAGAAGTTGAAGTATGACTAGAGCTAGGACAATGGTGCTTAGAATGATGGTGCGATCTTGACCTTGATCTCCGTGGTGTTACTGAAGCAGTCACTCTTAGAAATTCTAAAGTAGATTATGCTATAGAAGTAGTGGGTGGCAGCTCTAACAGTCAGACAGCATGGCTTCATGATGTACAAACAAATTAGCAAAACTGGGTCTTAACTAATGGAAGGAAGAATTAAATTATCTGGAATGGCCCAATCCTTTGAAATGAGTTGGCATTAGTCAAATGGAGGTTTAAAATTACCTGTATGGTATTTAAATGGCTTTCAGATCTTGTCAATCCTTCAGTCATTTGTATAAACCTTGACCTATGAATTAGCATTTCCTAGTAGGAGCCTATACTTCAGTAATGAATAAGGTCGCAGACCAATGCGCCATTACTCGTTGGCATATTGGTAGTAAACAATAAACAGCATTCTTCAGCAGAGCTAACACTCGCCACGCATTAAGCAGAGCTGCTCCTCCCCCGAAAAAAAAAAAAAAAAAAAAAGGTACAAAAAGGGTTAGGCTACATTGTATAGGTTTACATCTAAATCATCAATCGTACAACCTGGAAAGTAACCTGAGCAATGTATTTGATAGGCTTGCTTGAAGTCTGTAACTCAATGCTCGGTTTGAGGGGGGGATTTATTTATTTTTTTAAACAAACTTGATGTGAATTTGCCCTCTCCAGGTAAGAAGATTTTCGGAGTTGGGCTGCTTGTAGTAACTGTGCATGCAATATTCATGGGCTAGAATAGTGGCCAGGTTGCAGGTGGTCAGTTAGCCATTAGTGCCTGTGGCAAGGTGAACTCATGGTTGGCACCTGCATTAGACATACCAAAACTTCTAGCAAATTCTTGATTAGAGCATTTTTACCCCAAACATGGTCAGTGGACCACTGATAATAAGTGTGGGGGGGGTTGGAAGTGGGCAATTATGCTACTGTACCTATCCTTTCGCAGTTGCTCCATAGTATTGCCCTGGCGAATTGGTTAAATGGTTCCTGTGCCAGGGGACCAAGTTATGGCCCAGTTTACCAGGCTTCCTCCCCTAGGGTGCAAGAGGGTGATCCCTCATTAGAGTTAGCTCTGGAATGCTTGTTGTGGGTGCAGCTTTCTATTGGGCCAGGCTCCCTCGTGCAGGGGAGCAGGTGAGTTTGTCCAGAGTTAAAATTTCGTATGAACACCGGGAGTCAGCAGAAGGAGCCCTATTCACTTCTCCAGGGCTGAAAGGGTCAGCTTGGTGGTCAACCAGGACTCTGAATAGAGAAAAGGTTAGGAAACTGAAGTCTAGCTAGCTGTGCAGGTTTTGAATTATTGGTAAGTATTCTGTATTGTTGAAAATTGTATATGCAATGTTTATTTTCTATCTCCTATTTGTAATTAAGATTTAAGAAGTGCTTTCTCAAAACCAATGAGATGCGTCTCAGGTAATTTTTTCTAACTTGAGAAGGAAGTTATTCGTTTTATGGGTTCTTTATTCTTGTACTCCATACTCTTCTTGGAGGGTCTCTAACCTATAAATCGTAGTAGTTACTTAACCATCCCCCAAAACTAGACTTTGCTCTCTCCGGCAACTGAACCATCATCCAAACATTTTATTTATTTTCTGTTTTTTATATAGTGCTGACTAGACCCAAGGGTATCTGAGCGCTTTACAAGACATGTAAAACAGATACATGTAGAAGGATTTCAGGCTGACATAGTGTATCCGGAAGGGATAAGAAATACTGCAACAATTATATATGTATATCAAAAAGTAGCATATGATACAACATTATCCATTGGTGCCTGTTCTGTTGCAAACACAGTTGAAACAAAACAATGCTGGTTTATATTTTATATTTATTGTACACTATATTTGAATTACAATAGATGTATAAATTCACAGTAGAACAGAAATGATACAGTTGAATTTTAAGACTTTTACCATACTATACAATGACAAGCCTTACCATACAAAGACAGGCCGCGCCATACTATATAATAACAAGCATACTATGCCATACTTTGCAATGACATGTCATACCATCCAAACGTTAACGTCACCCGCTCAGTCCTGCCACACTCCCAACAACAACGCCACTCGTTGCTCGCTAATGTGCAATGACAGCAAATCGCTGCTAATATAGTTACTAGTTGGGCAACAGCTTCGAGATGAGGCTTCGGACAGGAAAGAACTGCAGGGCGGCTAATGACCTGAGGCCCTAGGATTTTAAAGGGCGGGCTTCTCTGCAGCAGCCAGTAATCATGAGGAACGGATTACAACATTCAAGAACTCTGAAATCTGCTTTAAACCGTAAGTGACCAGAAGGGACTTTCTCCTATTGCAGAAGGTCGGAAGCCCAGCTACAAAGCAGTTCTTTAAAAAATATTAAGTTGCATTTTGATGTTTATTTCTGCCATTATGCTTGTTGTAATGCAAGAACCCCTAAGGTGTATGCACTACGTGCGAGACGTGGTAGATAAAGGTCACTCGCCCGCGAAAAAGCTGGGGCATTTTTAGGTCTCGCGCCTAGCGTTGCACTGCGCAGAAGTGCTCGCACAGCGCGAGACCTTTAGTAAGTGAAAAATGGGGTTTCAGCACTGACCTAGGAATCGCACATGCTCGTGCATGTGCTTTTACTTTTGTGCTATCCCATTGGCCTTTGCGTGCACCTTTTTATAAAAGACTGCACACAATTGGCCACAGGCGGGCGCATTGCTCCGCCCATGGCCTATTGGTGTCTATTACGTGCTTGGTGTGCGTAATAGTCACCAATAGGCCATGTGGTTTCACGGGCACGATAATTGAAAGGCTGTGGCGTGCGCGCGCACCACCTGTTCTTATAAATTCCATGAAATTCCGCTGATAATTATGTGCAGAAAAACATTTTATGCTTTGCCGCATGTACATGAAAACTGTGTCTACTGCATCAACACATGTTGCAAAAACGAAACTTCCAGTAACAAATTCTGAATACGTAGAAAACACCCGAAAAGAAACTTGGAAATAACACGTTTGCACACATTTTTGTAGTTAGATGAATTTGATTAAAGTGAAGTTATCTTGTACTGAAATCTATCTTGCAATACGCGAAAACCTGGGCTGTGCCTAGACGAACTTATCCCAACAAACAACTCCGAGCGAATATTGAGAATGGCAAAAAATGGCACAGCAAAAATGTACTGCAGACCTATGACGCATCTCCGTTATATATAATAACTACAATCTAGAGATTGTTTTCCTCTCAGAAGAGAAAGCGCCGATGCACGCAGGTGGCAGGAATCGATATTGGAAGGCTGAAGAATGTGCAGCGGACAGCGGGCCCGTTGTCCTAACATGCCCGTCTCAGGAATGCAGTTCACTCTTGCCAGCAGATGCAAGGACGACTGAACGCATCTAAAAACATCGGGGTCACCTGCGGTGCATTGCTACCACAGCGATTACTCACACACCGACAACTGAAGGCTCCTTCCTGGTCTCGGTGCTCCGGCAGCACCGCCCTGGGCTCCTAGCAACCGAACTTAAACTGCATCTCCCCAGCCCATCATCCCTCCTGTGCCACAGTATCATGTCTTTAGGAAGTGCCGTGGTCCCCGCAGAGGTCGGGGCACAGAAATCCTGTCGGGGCTGTGGGCAGGGGCCAGATGGCGTCTCTGGGCTGCAATCAGCACAGGCCATCTGGCACACTGCGGCTCTTTCATGGAGTGCCCCCTCCTGCAACAGAGGTTACAAATGGAAAGATTTGGGTAGGAAGTGCCTCACAAGAGGAAACGCTCGGCAGGAAGCGGCGAACAATAAGGGTTGCTGGTGCTAAGGCTCTTTAAAGGGGAACCGGCGAGCTTGTGACATCTCAAAAAGATAAGACATGGAAGGAGTGCGAGGAGTGCGAGGGAACGGACTTCGGCAGCACACGGCTCCTGGGAGACATCACAAGGCCCAAACAGGACAGGGGTGTGAGGGAGCAGGTCAGCACTGTAACATTGAGATGGCTGCAAGGGAAAACATGTAGTGCTACAGACGAATGTGCAGGTAAAACCAACACATACAAACATGTGGCATGCAGCCACAGAGAAACATTGCACACGTCTGGTGGAAAAAGGGATCACAGCGTTAACTGAAGAGCACATTGGAGGCAGTGTCTACTAGAACACCCCGAAGAAAGGGTATTATGCAAATTTGAAGCGAAAGATGTGTTAAGGCGTAAAATATTAATTCTCACTCCAAAGATCTCAGATAGCTAAACATTTGCATTTAAAAATGCGGGTATTTTTGTGTAATACATACTTTTTTTCAGGATTTAGCTATCACAAACGGAAAGTTTTACCTTAAAGGCTCTCTCCAGACCAGAGAGCCCTATTGTAATGTGGTGCAGCCGCTACAGCTGATATGTTCATATAAGGAGAACAGAGGGAAAACTTGTGAAAAAATCCTAGTCATTCCCTGTTTTGAAACTCTTTGTCTAATTTTAGAAAATAATTGTGGCTGGTGCAATTTGAAACCCTGCCTGGCTTCAACATCCTGCCACCAGGACACATGGACTTGTAATGGATAAACAAGACTTAACTAGCAGCAGTCAAGCATATGGCTGCATAATAATTTGTCTGGAAGACACAGTACAGTCATAACAGGCAAAGCAGACAGGACATAACAGACTAGCATGCACAACAGGTTAAGGAGAACAGGCCAACAGCAGCCTAGTACTTGTTACTATTACTTTGCACAGCTGTTCAGCCTCCCATCGGTTTCTATGCCGCTATTATTATTGTTCCCCTTCGCTATGTTATGTCCAGCCCTGCTTCTCGGTGCCCCAAATAAAGACACCGGCTGCTCTGGACAGGGTGAGCTTTGGGGGCACACAAGTGCTGCAAACGTTTGTTTGTAAAAAAAAATAAAAAATAAAAAAATAAGGTCTTCTCTTCTGTTATAATTAATTACAGTGCGTAAAAAGATTAAAGATGACATCAGCTCAAAAGACAAGCAAAGAGCTGAAAATGTTGATATTTCTTTGCTCCCTTCTTGTTTCTTGTCAGGTAGGTAGCAGCATTGTATTGTTGGGGTTGTGGAATAGGACGGACGTCTGTTTGTTTACAACATATGACATAGGAATATAAAACATGCATTGACAAACCCAAACTGTCTGGCTTTAATAATCTAATGCATGAAAGCACAGATATGCTAAAATGTCACTTACATTTGTTAGCGCATTAAAGCAAGGCGTATTGGCTTTGCATGTTATACATAGAGAAACAGGGCTGGACATTTAAAATGATGCAATGAGAAAAAGGAAATATAGACATGTAGTGGTTGGCAAGTTAATATGCTAAGCCTGTCTGTTTTACATTCAGAAGGTTTGCGCTGACTTGCTTTAGATCTGTGTTGAAAGTTGTTCTCCTTTCTTTCTCTAGCGCCTACTACCCAAGGCCAGGAACAGCTTGTGAGGGAGTAGGATGAGCTGGTGCCTGGACTTGCCTCCCAGGTTCTTCTCTCACCCTTTCCACTACCTAATCTCTCTTCCTAGACCTCAAGCCTGGGTATCCAGGTTGAGGTAGAGAGGTTCAGGAACACTACTGCTGAGACTACCCTTTTCGGCTTGGGAAGGTTCTAGTGCCAGAATCCCCTAGACCTTTTCACCCTATACCACTCTCGCTAACTCCCTCTCCATCCTCACTCCTGTTAAAGTTAAACAAGTTTCCTCTAAAGGACTACCGTTTTCTATTTCCAATTATCAGTACTGAAGAGACGCCCAGTTCTCTGGGACAATCCTACTTCTCTGTGTCATGTCATGTCAACCTCTGGGTAAACACACTAACAAACAGACTGTCTTCTGTAACAAATTCACGGTTGCTGCATTCCTGCCTTTGGGTGGGCTACGCAGTATCTTCATCTTTCTAGGATTGCATGGATAATTTTCTGGGCAA
Source organism: Triturus cristatus (assembly GCF_964204655.1). Taxonomy (NCBI): domain Eukaryota; kingdom Metazoa; phylum Chordata; class Amphibia; order Caudata; family Salamandridae; genus Triturus; species Triturus cristatus. The sequence continues at coordinate 996,581,180 of NC_140580.1, forward strand.
CCATTTTGACCCTGTATTGTGATTGTCTTGGATTATCCCAAGTTTGCTGCATTGCTGCTTTTGCGTGGGCTCCTCTGATCTACTATTGTGGTTGCCTTAGATTTTCCTGGGGCCGTGCTTGATCTGCTTGTTAGTGAACCCTACTGGCCCACTGATCCACTACTATGCGTGTCTTGGATCCTACTGGGGTTCTAGCATTCCCACTTCTAGGTAGATCCCACTGATTGATAATTGTCCCAATACCATGGTTGTCTTAGACTCTCACAGGGTTTCAGCATTTGTGCTTCTGGCTTAAAATTTGACCCATTACTGAGGTGTCTGTCGCTTTCCTGCGGTTTAAGCATATATATGTCTGGATGGACTGCAATGACCCCTACTGGGGTGTCAAGATCCACTGATTGCATTGGTACCATTGAATATTTAGAGCACCAAATCACCTCAGTCTCACATCAGTATCCATCATCTCCCCAAAAGCACATCGGTCTCCCCTAACCCTATGTATGAATGAATGAATGAATGAATGAATGAAAGTACATTTATAAAGCGCATGGCTACCCGGAGGCCTCCCAGCGCTGGGTTAACTGTACGGACAGGATGAGGAAGATTATGGGAACAGGAGCGTTTTCAATTGTCTTCGGAAGGCCAGGTGGTTAGGCTCACTTCGCAGCCGGAGAGGCAAGGCATTCCAAAGTCTGGCTGCATTAAAGGAGAATAGGCGACCTCCGCTTCGGGCCCTTTTAATTTTTGGGATTGAAACCAAGTGAAGATCATTAGAGCGGAGATTCCTGTTGGCTTTGTAAGGCCGAATTAAGGGTGCTAGGAGAGGGGGGCCATACCCTTGAAGGGTTTTGTGTACAATGCAGAGGACTTTGAAGTTTACCCTCTCCTTCACCGGCAGTCAGTGCAGTAAGCGAATAGAAGGTTAGGCAGAAGAACGATTGGGTGTGCCTGAGAGCAGTCTGGCTGCACAGTTTTGAAAGGGCATTACCATAGTCAATCCTAGAAAGTAACAGGGACTGAATCAGGATTTTCTTGTCCGGGGGGGGGGGGGCTTGGCAGCACTTTCCTTGTCATTCTGAGCAGGCCAAAACAGGTGGCCACTGTTATCCTAGCCTGCACTTTGAACGATAGATCCTGGTCAAGTAGGGTTTCCTCAATGTCTTCAAGCATGAAGGCCACGTTGGCACCATTGGTACAATTGAATATCATGAGCACCAAATCACTGTGCACACATCCTCAGTATCTACAAACACTTAAGTAGACTACACAGACCCGCTATTATGGTATCTTACATTCTGCTGAAATTGTGGCATCTAAACCTCTAGGTGGACAACAAATATCCTGTACTGCAGTATCAGCTTTTAGTTTGACAGAACCAGAACGTACTCCTCAGGAGCAGGATAATACCTTCTAGGTTTCTAATGGTCAACCTGCCACCTAAACACCCCTAAACAAAAGGACTTCTCCTACCCAAACATCAGGTCATGATCTCCTACTAGCACACACCAGGATACATCACTGCATCAAATCATTACATTCTTCTTTACCTGGAAGGTCATTCACTTGTGAACTCTCCCCTCTCCACTTTACTAATATGCCCACGTTTTCTAATATTACCCCTTTGTACAGTGCTTCCTTCTCTGTTTTCCTCCATCTCCAAAACTTCCTCCTCCCTGCAAAGCCGTTTTCCACTGTTACATCGTACCCATCTCATGCTAATATGCCTCCTTCCTACCCCTACCTTTCCGCAGTGTTTACCATCTCCATGCTTTCTATCTCTACCCCAAACCATTTTCCCTCCCAACCCCTTTGAACCTCTTCTGATCATCATATCCCTCTCACTCTAAAGCACTGCCACTAACCCATACTCCAAGCCTCACCTAACCACTCTGCACCCTTTCTATGCCTTCTAACCCCATCTTTCCACCCCTATGTATTCTCACAGATAACCTCCTAATACTCTTTCTCCCAACGTACCTCCTCAGCCCCTAACACACTCCCTGCTCCTCGAACTTCTTTACCTCATAATCATCTTACCTGCTTTCGCTACTTATTTATTTAGAGAGTTTTATATAGCGCTAGCTAGACACGGAGGTATCAGAGCGCTTTATATAAGGAAACAGCGTGTTATCAGTTACAGAAAAATTCACATTAATTACAGAAAAATTACAAATTAAATACAGGAGTTATTGGTAAGACGAGTGTCAGGATTAACAAGCATTTGCAATGCAATAGCTCTCGCACTATTAAAGTTTGAGCTATTGGTGTTGCATTATTTAGCAATGCCAATAGCTCAAACTTTAATAATGCGAGACCTATTGCATTGCAAATGCTTGCTAAACAAGGGAAGCGGTTACATACAAGAAACTTAAAAGAGCACGCTTTCATTTCAGGAAATACAGCTGTGCGACAGGAAATAAAGATTAACATTTGTACAACTAGAAAATCAGTTAGGCTTTCGCTATCTCCGTGTTTGTTTGTTAAGGTGCCGGGGAGTAGTTCCTTAACGGAGCCTTTTTGGGCAAGGATGGCTGCTAATAATTCAGCCACATACCAACAAAATACCACAAGTTGACAATTTTTCCACCGCTTCTTGGCTGCCTTCACGGGTTATGACTTACTACCAATTCTCCAGCAGGACTAGCCTATTATGTCACTCTCACACAAGACTGAGGTCAAGACAAACTACATTTAAGGGTAGAAATAGGCTAAGCTGTACTTCCTAAGCCACACTTGCGCACACCCGAGCATGGCTTCTTCAGGCAGACACGTCAGGGGGGAATGCGCTGAGGCTATGGGCTTCGTGTCAATAAAATAGGACTTTGCCGTATACACCAGTCCATAATCTGGATGTTAGCAACAGGGATCCGGTAAACTGTATGAGATCACGCTTTCCATTCCACAGCTACGACATTAGACTAATTATAAAGTTCCAATGTGCGTCCACTCTACATTTAGCAACATGGACTTCCAATGACCAGAACACGACATGCTGCGCCCCACCTGTAATAGTTACACAAACATATGTCCGTTCCTTTTACTGTAATAAAGAGGTGAATTGATTGTTTATATTATGCAACACAAGGGTAGACGGGGGATCCCTTAGGCTGGCTTAGCACATAAAATGGCAATCACGCAGTCTATGTATAGGATAATCACAACAAGATTCCAAAGTCTAAGCCAGTCTGTGGACGTTCACAATACCCAGGACTAGATACTTGGGGGAGATTTCCAAAAGTGAAAACGCACTTTAACAACTTTCAACCCGCATACCAACATATTCATCAACAAAATTAGGTGTGCTATACGTCCTTGAAGGGAGCATCACTACACCCCCTTACTTCCCCTAGTGACCCTATTCAGTCCCGTTCTCAGTGGTATCGACTTCCCTCACATCCCTTATCTGATGCCTACCCATGCCCCTGGGACACGCCCAATAACAGCTGAAAAGACCAGCAGTACATGTGCTGCACCTCCACGAAGAATGCTTTTGTGTCTCACAGGCTCTTCTGCAGGCAAGCACGGTACTTGTTGTGAAGAATAAAGCTGCGACACAGCTCCCTGGCTGGGCTAGGCCTCCCGCCGCCGCTAGGCTCCATCTCCAGTCACTCCTCTTGTGCTGCAAACACCGCGATCGAACCCCTAGCACAGCACAGAAGAATAGGCAGCTGGCACGAATGCGCACAAACGTCCAGAGACTGATCTGCGCATGTACAACCCCCACACTGTATAACTAATCCTACGTAAAATTTAACGCATGCGCACCACCCATAAACAACAATTCTCCCTCTAGTGTCTTAATCTAGCACCTGCGTTTTTTCCCCAGAGGTTTCTGTAGTGTTTTCACCGAAACAGGAGTCTAAATCTGCACCACTTGATAGGGAACTGCATTCTTCGTAAGTTAAAATTCCTCACTCAGTAAATTTGAATACTGCACCTCTGTGGGTGTGTCACGAGAGAGACGCAGAATAGTGACTTGTGTATTTATAGTGGTGCAAAGTTTCAGCTTGAGACAAATAGAACGCACACTAAACAAGCATTGTCAATGCTATTGCTTTGTAAGCAGAGTGCGTGCGTGCAACAAGGCACGAAAGGGGGTGGGGGGGGGCAGCCGCGACAAGGCATCATGCTGCGGGAGGAGGGGCGCACAGGAGGAAAGTAGTCTGTCCAGTAAAGGGGCTGATAGCCATGGAAGGACACAAATGACGACATGGTTGTCATAAGGAGGGACTTACAAGCCTACAACCAATAGGAAGGCAGCATTTTGAAATAGAAGCCAATGAAAAAAAGATGGGCGGAGAGTAGGCAGAGCTTCCACAAAGCTTCCAGCTATGTCGCATACTGCATGCCTCGTAAAGCGTGCAACGCATGCGCTGCAACGCTAGACGAGACCTAAAAAGGAGTTTGGGAGAGATATTTATACTGATTGACACTAAAATTATCTGAAATTTGCTTATTCTGGCCCCTTTTTTATCTTCAAGATGAAGAAACTGGCCACTGTAGCCTATGTAAATAGGCTGCATAATCAGTCTCTTTTTCTTAAGTGTCTTTGCAGGCCTTCCTGAAGAAAGGCAAAAATTCTACACTTAAGAAGATATATATAATACAACTACTCCAGCAGTTCAGCAACTGGGTCAGATAACGCCAAGAGAAGCCATGTGTTGTAAGAAGTTAAGTATCACGTGATGAGCAGTGCATGAGTAAGGAAATGTTTACTGGGAGTCAACATGTGTAAGGTAAAGGAATTGCAATATACGTAATGTAAAGGTTATTGGGATTGTACCTTAAGTGCCCAAAATCAAGGTTGTCCGGTAAATCCACCACATGCATGAGAAATTAGGTAGAATTACTCACACCGAATCAGTCATTGTTCGTAAGCGAAGTCGGCGAGGCATGGTCGGTCAAATCTGATGTGTAGTCTAAAAACACACAAGTTCAAGTGTCGCCCTACTTAAATCTGTGGAGAAGTCAGAAGCCAAAAGTGGTGTGAAGGAAAAGGTAATGTCTTACCTGTGACGGTCCCACTACAGTCTATGGGACTTTGATTACCAATTGTGGATAGGTGATCTATAAGTAAAATATATACAAAACTGTTGTTAACGAAGGTTACCGAAAACTGTTCAAAAGTGGCAATGAAAAAAATTGGAAAATGTCCGTGTGTTAGACAAAAGCATCAAATAATGTGACGTTAATTGATACTAATGCAGGAGAAACAGAATAAATCAAAAGGCATTAAAGTGATTCTCTGTGAGAAAGGCTTAAATGTTCAGCTCAAGTGGTGAAAGAAAACATGAACTATCGGTTCCACATCATAACTTCTGAAAAGGATATAACAAAAAGCAGACATTTGCTAGCAGGGTCGACGCCGAAGTGAAAGTAATGTCACCAGAAGCCAAAGAAACGGGAGAGCAAACTCAAGGGTATTCAATCTGTTCCTCTGTACAAATGACTTTGTAAGGTTACGGTAAAGTCATGCATAAAATGGTCTCAACACATACTTAATTCCCCATGTGAGATGCATAGTCTTAAGTTGTCTCCAGTACCACTGTATATGTTGGTAGTGAGTTAGTGTGTAGAACAGGCGAATATGCGCCATACTGGCAGTTATTTGTTCACCGCCGTGGAGCGTGTTTGTCATCACAGTCCTTGTGTGGTCTCCAACTAGGCGTGAAACGAAGGTGGCCATCTTGTAATAGTAAATCGTGGAGGTTTTTGGTTGAGTCTTAGTTAGCAACGATCGTGGCACGAATTATGAGATTAGTAAACTCACAAACTTTTCCAAAATTGTATTCATTGGGACGTTAGAGTATTCTTTTTCATTTTGTTATTAGTTTCTGTGGCCAGGTGGTCTCATTCCATTCCTTATTTGCGAGTAAATATTTCCTTACTCGCGCATTGCTCTCATCACACGATACTCAACTTCTCCTTACGACACATGGCTTCTCTGGGGGTCATCTGACCCAGGTGCTACATTATATGTCAAGTTTTATACTTCTCCTAAAACTAGACTATGACTTAATTGTATATTTTAAGCCCTGATTAAGTCTGCTGTAAACAAGAACAGCCAGAGACGAAACATGTGTTGGTTGAAGGGCGTTTGTGACCACACGTAATTAAAAGAACTATTGAAACCATGACCTTAACTCTGTTTTCTGTGTGCCTAGAGAACTTTGTTAATCTTTAAACCTCTTCAATCTAAGGAGAATAAATGGCTTTTCCTCCTCCAGAGCACTAGAGTGACTAATTTTGGATACTTAAGAGATATAGACTTTGATACTTTATTTTGATTTTGTGGCAGAGTGCGCCAATTGACCCAGCCGTCGCACCTTCAATATCTTACAGAGGTTGAGTATTGTCCACAGCATCCATTTTTCTTGGCGATATGAATGTATAATGAAACATATGCCTTGTCCTTGCTGATGTGCTAGGATGGGTACTATAGCTCTGTTTGGTATAAAGCCTGCCCTATTTCTATCAGCAAACATAGGTGATCCTGGCTGATGATGTGCTGGCAGGGTGGTATATTGGGTGTGGTGGAATGGAATTCTAAGCAGTAGCAATGGACTATAATGGAGAGCACCAACTGGTCCTAGGTCATATTCTTCCACTGGAAAAGGTATAACCTGATGTGTCCACCTAACAGGTTATGAGTGTTAGGGGGGGAGTGTCTAGATCTTGTTGGAAGCAGCGGTGCCATTGTTTTGAGCTACTCTGGCCTTCCTGGAACTCTTGCACAATGTTTTGCTTCGACGACTGACTATCCACAAAGGGATGCTGCGGCTGGGACTGCAAAAGTGGTTGTCACAATACAGACCACAAAACAGGTGGTGGCTGTATTCTTTTAGACTACAAAGCACTTTGGAAGTAAAATCCACCATGGATAAAACTGTTTTCTTTTGATTGAACTTTGGGTGGGATTCAATTTATAAGGAATTAAATGTTCTTGTATTGATCTACCGACCAGACGGCGACCAGCGCCAGGGACCATGGTCCCTGACCCCCCGTTGTTACGATCCCAACTCTCTCCGCGCACTCAACCGCAGACGCAACAACAACTGCCAACTCTCAACACTGAGCAACCCCTATTACCCGATCTCCTGCAGACAATGGTGCCGAACCTTCACCTATCTCTGGATCCCGGCAGCTACCCCCAACCCACCAGACGCCACCCCGCATAAGCCACCGAGCTGCATCCTCCCCAACATACGCTCCCTGCACATACACACCATAGAAATCTGGGCCCTCATTAACACTCACACTCCTGACGTCGCCTTTCTCACAGCGACGTGGGGCACACCTGACGTAGCAACCGCCATCCCTGACGGATACAAGATCCGGAGAAAAGACCACCCCAACTGCCCAGGAGGAGGCCTCGCCATCATCCACCAAAGCTCCCTCCGACTAACAACCACCAACTCGGACGACACCTTGTCCCCCATGGAACACATCCAATTCCAGATCCAGCCCAACCCCAGAACGACGCTCCACGGAACACTCACCTACTGACCTTCTGGACTCAGCACCCCCTTCACCGACATCATTGCTGACCACATCGCACCCCACGCCCTAGCCTCTACAGACTACATACTACTCGGAGACCTGAACTTTACCTGGACAAACACAGCCATCCCAACACCACCCCCCTCCTGGAGATCCTCCCCAACATAGGACTGAAGCAACTCATCTCCACCCCCACTGCATTCATTTCTCCTTTTCGAAACCCACCGCACATGTGTTGCCTCCTACTCAGAGGCTGGAAAAAAGTCTCCGAACACCACCTCAGCTGCGCCCTCACCTGCACTCCACCCCAAACTACGACCAACGCCAACACAGCGGCAAGCAACCTCCACCAATGGATCACCAACTGCGCCAACACTCTACCCCCTACAGCACACCACGAGACGACACAAGAAAGGCAACTGGTTTATTTTTATTCATAACGTTTTATATAGCGCGAACTTGACCCAAGAGGGTATCAGAGCGCTTTACATTTTGGATTGTTGTGTTAACCCCTTCAGCGCGGCGCGGATTACCGCACCGTGCTAAAGGTTCCGTGCGCGGGCGGGGCCGTGACAGAGCGGCTCCGTCATGCGCACAGCGCAACCGACGCGCATGACGGAACCGCTCCGTCACTCGCATCGAAGGGGTTAAAAGTTACATCAGTTACAAGAGCATAGTAAGGTACAGTACACAAAAACAATGTTGAGAGAATTCGTAGGAGGGAGGGGAAGAAGGAGTCATAGCGGGGAGACGAGGAGGAATTGTGCCCAATGTCCGGCTGGGTAGGCGACGGTTGAAGGGGAAAACCAGGGCCAATCTCCTCAATAGCTGCCTAGGTTCACCATGGATCTCCGAGAATTCAATCGCTTCGGCAGACTGGAGAAGATGTGGAGAAACCGCAAAACCCCGGAAGCACGCTCCATCTACAAAACAGCCATCACAGCACACCACCAACTCATCAAATCAACAAAGAAAAACTTCATCCAAGACAGAATCCTCTCCAACCCCCACAACTTCAAGGAACTCTTCGCCATCATACAGGGATTCACCAAACCCAATGTCACGTGGCTCATGGGGGCGTTGTCTTCTCTAAGTTAGCATGAGCTCTACAGATGTTGTTTTGCGCATGTTAATGTAAGCCTTTTTTTTTGCAAAAATTTTGTTCATACTTTTCACATGAGAGCTGCTTCCTGTGTGCATTCTCTGCCAACTCCTGGGATTTAGTCTGAACATTTTGATCACGGTCGACAAACAATGCCCCTTGTTATTCTGTTCTGATCAGTCCCTAACACCTAGACAAAACATACCAATGCAGCTGTTTGGAAATCGTACTTTGGTATTATGGGGATACATGCATAGAGAACACACACTTGGAGAAGGACTTTTCCAGGGACAAGAGCAAGACAGCACCTATGATGTAGAATCTGTATTCTAAGGTATGGGGTCTGCAGACAAAACCCAGAAATCTTCTAATATATAATAATAATGCCTCTTAGCAAGGGGAGGGAGGTTAGGCTCTATTGTCTTTTCATGAGAGGACATCTCCCTTCATGATTTACGGACTAGCTAATATGCTGACTGTATTTGTATTATGCATTTTTCTGCTTGTTGAGGCACGTATACTGCATTCGTCAGTTAAAATAAATATCTTAAACTCATTCATGTCTCTGTCAGATCCTATTCTGGACGAGTTCAAGTGTGCGAGTGAAAGGGTGTGTTCTGCGGTGTTTAATCACTTGTTTCTCTGAGTGAGTAGGAGAGCAAGTGAGACACTATAGCTAGGTGGGTCCTCCGGCTCATGGGTACTAAGGTGGTAGGATGGCTCAGTTCCTACGCACCAAGGTCCCATAATCCTATGCATAGTTCTGTTCTTGGACAGAACACATGCAACATAGCGCCACCAACATTTGGTCTGGTACTTACTCACTGCACTCCTGTGCTTGTCCACAATACCCTCTCACTGGTATATGGAGACATCTGTCATAAGGGGGAATAGCCACCTATATTGGTAGGATATACCCACTTCTTTAGGTTTTTCAAGCTTGAAGTTTAAAAGGTTTTCAGACCCAGTTTTGGGCTACTGTTTTGCTTGTTCATTTTGTTAATCTCAAATACGGCAAACCCCGTCACTATTGCGGCTCTTAACCGCACAGTGGTTACGGCTTTACTGACTCAACACGGTGTCCCCATTGTGGGAGCTAATATTTTCGTGGTTAAAGCCGATCCAGCATACCGCTTTGAAGTCTCCTATTCTTGGGTTACTTTTCCTGCGGTGAATGTGAATGATAAAATACATTTCACACTTACACAGTCGCTGCTCCTCCGGCAGCGTATAGGCCATATGCATTAATTGAAGTTCCGTTGACGTCCCAGGAGCATACCACTTGGTTTAATGGCGCCCTTCCTCACTCTGTTTCTTTTGTTCGAATGGGCCCCTTGTCTATTGACGGGGCCACCTGGCCTGTTTTGGCAGGCTTTACACCGCATCCGAATTACCTACATGTTGCTATTGCAGAGCTACGTACACTTTATACTCAATTGTCCTTCATAGGAGAGGTCATACAATTTATGGCTTGCACACTTCAAGCCACTCTGGCTGGAGCAGTTCCTCTGGCACCTGGTCAGGGAGGAGGTCTTGTGATTGGTCCTGTCATGATTAACTTCGTAATGGGTAAACGCCTCAAAATCATGATGACTTGCCATTAATGTGAGCAACTTGAAGCTGTTTTTCCACATACTACTGCTGTAAAAAAACATAGGATCCTTACCACGAGTTTACAGAGTGGTCTTATTCCTCCTTTAGCGGACTGCACAACCTAGGGGACAGTATTTGCTTCAGTATATATGCTGTGCTTTGGCACTCCCTCCATGAGCGTTCTACTGAGCGTTCTGAAGAAGGTACAGGATGAACACGGGGCTGATCCAGCCCTGCCTTTGGTGATGAAGTTAGTGGGCATGTTCCCTGTTGTCTCCGGCATGATTCTGGCCAACATTAAAGGTGAAGCAGTTTGCTTACAAGTGCATCAACACCTAGCGGGGGTGGTGGACATAGATCGGGAACGTCAGTTACCAATTATTATTGCGGAGGCGTTTTCATCCTTGGGTCGCAATAGTTTGGGAGTATGCCCATTCACACAGGCACAAAGTAAACCCCTTCCAGAAAAGGAGGGTTGCCCGGCCTTTACTAAAAAGGCTTACAACAAAAATATGCGACAGCAACAACAGAAGTCTGGTTCTCGTGCTGGTTCACCTCCACCTGAAGTTCTTGAACGTAGATATGGTTTGTGTGACCGTTCTAAAATTAAGACACCCGAGAGGTTCCAGGCTCCTGATCCCTGTTCTCCTCGTTCCTTTCAGGAATTGCCGGATCAACAGTTTGGAGGAGGAGAGCAACAGGATCACAGACAAGGCAAGTCTACGCAAACAAGACGTGACCCGCAGCGCCAGTTTGACGTGAAAGTCAAGCAGGAGGAACCACCTCAATATCGAGCACCATTTCAGAAGAAAAAGGTTGCTGCTCTGATTGCAAAGTAGGCCTCAGACGGTGAGAACCCTGCTCCTCAACATGAGTATGGTGCTAACCTTCCTCGATAGCGTGGTGGAGGTTACCATAGTGCAGCAGACACTCCACCAAAGTCTGGGGGCGAAAGCAACTGATACTTTCATTACTGTGGAAACAGCGGACACTCAAGTTGCCCCTCCTGATAGGCTTTATAAAATGGGCCTCCAAATTGAAGGTGATATTAAACGCACTATTAAGGCAGTCTTTTGGGATAACCTTACCTCTTATGATATTTTGTTGGCAGAGGTTGATTGGCCTCCCTAGTTTGTTATGGCTTCCTCTTAAGGGGAGGATGTTATTATCCCGAGTTTTTCCCAATATACTTCAGAAGAGGTTAAACTTGCTTATGCGTCGGAGTGTGCACTAGCCCTTGCTCTGGCACTGTATCATAATCAGGCGGGTTGGGACAGGGAATCCCCAGATCATGTAATTCCTTTGCGCTCTACACCGCAGTCCCAACCCAAATATCCAATTAAACGTGATGCTAAAGCATTCGTTAGTGAAATTCTTACCCAGTTACGAAATCAGGGTGTGATATTTCATCAATGAATAATCCTCTTTTTCCCATATTGAAACCAGACGGTTCATATCGCATAGTTTTAGACTACAGACATTTAAATAGTCATGTTTGGACCTTTGTGGTACAGAACACCCATAGCTCTGTGTTGGTTAACAACATTGTTCACAAAAAATATAAAACGACTTTGGATATTTCCAATGGATTTTTCAGTCACTCTTTCGCTCTTGAAAGCCATGACTTGACAGCATTCAGTGCGCTAGGCAATCAGAAAAGATATGTGAGGTTGCCTATGGGATATAAGAATAGCCCAGATGTGTTTGCAGCACGCATTGTGTCAACTTTACATGAGATTGACCCTGATGCCTTCTTGTACACCGATGACATATACTTGACAGATGATGATTTAACACCACTTCTTGTGCGTGTTGTCCGCATTATTTTCACACTTTGGAGACTTGGCTTACAAATGTAATTCTTCCAAGTTGCATATTGGCTTTTTGGTGGTTCCTTTCCTTGGTTATGAACTTAACAATGAAGGGTGGGGGTTTGGCCCCCACTCTCTGGAAAAATGTGCTCAATTGCAACCTTCTTCTACACTTAAAAAATTGCAATCTTTGCTGGGTTTTTTACATTTCGGCAGGACTTACATTCCTGATTATGACCACCAGTGTATCAAACTGCTTTACGCATTGATACAGCCTTCGTTTTCTTCTTCCACTTGGCTTCTGGAATATAACGCAGTTCTTCGGTCTTTGCAGTCTGATCTGCTTACAACCCAGTTCTTGTTAACAAGAGACAACACTACAAATTTGGTTATATGGATTATACCAGGGGCGTTCGGTTTTACCCAAGTAACTTTCAATGAGGGGGGCACTGTCCCAATCGCATTTGTATACTCCAGTAGAGTTGCATTTTTCTTTATACAGAAAAAATCTTGACCGCTGTGCAGATGGCGATTCTTAAAGAACGCTCTCCGGCTCAGGGAAAACGCATTTTCATAGTTTTGCCAGTGCCTGCTTTAGAAACGGTCACTAAGGCGAGCATTGCAAACTCCAAGGCTTTACATCCCTGTTGGATATAATGAGGTAGTTCATTGACGTCGGGTGATGTCAATTTTATCTTTGATCCTTCTTTGCAAACGCAGGAGTTTTTACAATACGAACATGTTCATTCTCCTCCATAGTCGCTGCTTCCTGTTTATCAGTACAAATGCATTATCTATACTGATGGCTTAGCACAGCCTGCCATTGATTCTAAGCATGCTTATTCTGCGGTCTGCTTGATTGTGGCAGGCACCATTGTTGCCTGTGATTTTAAATCTTCATTAGGATACACACAATCCCTTCGGGATTGTACAGCACAATTAGCAGAGTTACGTACTCTGGTTTTGGCTCTGGAATTTGCAGAGCCTCACATTCCTACACTGATAGCGTGCGATTCCTTTTACTGTGTACAATCCTACAATAACTTGTTCTTCTGGTCACAAAATGATATTCGTGATTCTAAAGGTAGCGCAATCTAGCATAAAATGCTTTGGGTCAGTGTGGCCGCTCACACATGTTATTCATACATTGGGACATCAGCGTGTGGGAGCACACACTGTTGCGAATTCACTAGCTGATAAAGCAGCCAAATCTGCAGTTGCCACGTGCTCAGTAGGTGCAGTTACTAGGTCAATGACTAAAATTGATGATGACATTCTGGCAGCTGTTGCCGCAACCAAGGAGGGAAAAAGAGTACCCTCAAGGTTTTCCTTCACATTCCACATATCCCTTGTCATCTGATCAAATCCCATTCGGAACTATACCATCTGTTGGTTATCGGTAGATTCCCAAAGAGGACCGCAGGCTTTCGTTGATCATTGCCGCACACGAAGGCGTGGCTTCTGCCCATGCCAGAGTGACAGCCACAATTTCACTTTTACAACAATGTTACTGCGGAATGGTCTATATCAGCAAGTGCGTAAATATGTTCTATCTTGTGACATTGGTCAGCAAATTAAACCTTCTACTGTTTCACGCCCACCACATACTCAACTTTTCATTTCAAATCAGCCATTTGGCTGTATTTATCTTCATTACTGCGGTCCTTTGACATCTGACACTGCTTTTAAATATATTTTGGTTGCAATGGATTCATGCACTAGGTTCCTGTGGGTTTGACCGCAACGCAATGCTGGTGCTCTAACTGTTATAAAAGATTTTCGTGTCTTAGTAGGAACATTTGCCTGTGGCACATTCCATTCAGACCAAGGTCCGGCTTTTGCCTCTAATCATTACCGTGATGCGATGAAGTCTCTGGGGGTGCAGGTGCAATTCTCATCTCCATATCGGCCTGAGGCCAATTCAGTTGTGGAGCAGATGAACCGTGACTTAAAGCAATCTTTAGCAGCAAGAGTCTTAGGTGCTGGTAGGGGCTGGCTGACTCATCTTTATGGAGTCCACCGTGCACCTAATATTTCCCTAGTAGATCTCTGGGTGGGTGGACCCCATACGAAATGCTCTTTGGCATTAAAATGTTTGTGTCAGACCTTGATGGTCTGGACGTTGTCGCGGCTGCCACAACGTTTGACGTAGATAAACATTGTGCTATTTTACAGGATCTACAAAAGACTCATGATACACAGGCAAAAAGACCATTTGCCTTCTTCCACAGATGCAGCTGTGCGGATTCCCGTTACTGGCTGGCTTCCTAAAGTTGGAGATCTGGTCCGTGAAAAAGTGGAGAACAAAAAAGAGTTTGGTCCTGCATACCGTGCACCAGTCCAGGTTCTAGGATTGAAGGGTACTTGTACTGTGATTTTACCTCCGCTGCCTGGTCACACGGAGAATCAATTTATTTCCATCCAACATGTCAAGTTACACCGTATGGCCGAAACTCAATAGTATGCCTACAAGCATTTACCGACAGGATGTTCCACTTCGTCCAATGACTTCTGACTCCCCAACAATTCCACAACATCAGGAAGGGAAGATGGAGACCTCAATTGATTTGTTGCCTGATTTACCATCCTTGTCTATCACTGGGGAAATGAGAATGCCACCCCACAAGTAGAAATTATAGTTGACATTCCTGAAAATACAATCCATTTATCTTCCCATGAAGAGCGGCCACCATGGTTTCGTCTATGTTTCAGTGGTTACTTTGTGGAGGGACATAACTTTTCTTCTGATTCATCTTCTTCGTCTTCTTCTGAAGCAGAGCCCGCAACACGTGTTTGTGTTTTCATCTCTTGGCTTAAAAGTTCTTACCTTGTGCCCCATTGGAAATACGTCTGGATGGTGCGTACGATGGTGGTGTTCTTTATGTGGATTGGTTTTGTGACAGTTTTTTTCCTCCTAATAAATGCCCATTATTTACCTGAAAGCTCTGCTGTACACTCTGTGGTGGGTATTCTGGCCCCTCACACTTCGTCTAGCAAAATTAAAAGGGATCAATCCCTGGTCAACATTTCAGCATTCCCAATTGTTGATGGCATTGTATGAGATAAATTACTATTCTAAATCTATGGCCCGACCGAAACTTTACAAATTCCATACGTGTTTCGATTTTCTTTGGGTGATGTTATTATGCCTGGAGTACACACCGATGATTGGGATGTGAACGCTGTTTATTCACTGTTTTCAGACTTAAAATATTATACTGCTTTTGATACTGAAGATCTGTATGTAAATTCTGCTGATTTATTCGGTTACCAACATCATGGCCATCATTTTTTAGACAAAACCAACACACAGAGACCATATTTTAATTACCTCAATCGGAACATTGCCCAACACCATTCCAGGAGAGCTCACAGACTCACAAAAGTAAATTTATTTTTCTGGTTACAATCTTTCTGATCCAAGATCATATTTTTACAAATTAAATTTCACTACCAGCACTAAATTCATGCTGATGCACACTAAATTGTTATATTCTTCTTCCTTCATAACCGATTAGTCCCTGAAGGTTTAGGATTATTGTAAAGACAATCTATTTAAAATCTATTTGGGGTACAAAACATTGGCAGGTGCAGGGCATGGAGTCTTTGCATCATGCCCGTTTAATACCGTCTCAGTTGATATTTGTGAATCAGACGGTTCAACAAACTACATGTTTTGGTTTGGTTACTGCCAAACATTTGAATACTACTCCAATTCCGTCTTTGGGCGCCTATGATGCATGGCAGAAATGTACTAACTACACACTAGAGACCTTAGTTGAATGTTTCAAAATGGTACTCTTAATTTCTACATTCCACAAAGTCGTCTGCGAAACATCTTTCTGGCAGGTTTCTTTTTGGGTCCCAAATCGCCTAAAACTAAACGTTTTGTATATGCCACATAATGAGTTTTGAAAACTGTCCCAGATGGAGGCTGCAGTACGCTCACGACAAATTGATCAAGATAGTCTTGAAAAAGTTCTTGCCATGGTTGAAAACAGTATTAACACACTGTCTTCTCGTATATTTACTTAAGATAGTATTGTACCGTCTGTAATTGACATTGTTCAGAATGAAATGTTTGTATTGTATCATGGTCAAAATCAATTACGCTCCGTAAAAAAAAAAAAAAAAAAATTACGTTCTGTTATGCAATTTAGTTGGACTTTGTAAACACTTAAAAGTGTGAAGGTACCATGGGATTATCAGAATACTACTGCCCTGTTTTTACCACTTCATTTGACAGATAAACAGAAACTTATGTCAACGAAGGAGGCAACATTCACAATGTTGCACATTAAAAAGCTTGAACAGGGACTGTTTTCAGTAGTAAAAATCAATTCTGCCGTGTGGGTAATACATGGGGCTATTTCTTTGCCCATCTCACTTTTCCAGTTCACGCCCTGCATGAAATATTATCCTGTGGGTAGATATGAAACACTTGGGAGTAGCTATATTCATAGATTATGGTCATAGCCTTCTGCATTTTGTCGTCAACGAGCAGATATCCTTACGGGCGAGGGTTTTGATTCTACGGTAGGACACGCCCATGTCTGTAAACAAGTTAAACCGCATGGCGCTTGCAACATCTCAGCCCATAATTTCGCTTCTTTTTTATAAAGGGACTCCGGTCCCAGCTATTATTCCCACCCTATCTCTGCTTTCTAACGGCAGATATCCTTTTCTATATAACCAAAACTGCTGCGGCTTGCGGGTAGGCATCCCGTATTTAGTAACAGTTTCACAGCGTGTTACATGTTGCAGCAATGTTCTTTTTCCACCCACACACAGGATTGTAGATAGTTCGCTGTGGCCTTCCATTCCAACTTTGAAAACAGATTTCAATAAGCTAAGCAGACTCAAAGCACTATTGTTTTAACAAGAAGTCTCTCACATCAGCTCGTGAGACCTTTGAATTGCAGGTGGCCAGAACAGCAAGTGACATTCACTCACTTTTCAACACGAATATCCTCCTACATTTTAGAAAATTAATTCACCAAATATTTAATGCGTCTGATACAGAGGGCCTGGTACACTTTTTTAAACTTGTGGGACCCGGCCTTTGTCTCGTCCTTTGAGACTATTTTTGGAAATATCCCGGCCTTTATTCATTCTAATTTTTCCAGCGCCTTCGGCGGGTTTCCTTTGGTGCGCCTCTTGATTTGTGGTGTACTGGTACTTCTATTGCTGCTCCGTCAATGGCTGCCCGAACTGTGGTGTTGCCACGCCAGGACCAATTGCAGCTGTACCATGAACGAATGGGCCAACTTTGTGGTTTAAAGCCACTGGAAGTGCTTAACATCGACAATTGGCTCACCTTCCGTTAAGCCTACTTCACCTGCGTCCAACCTGTGTTCTACTGCCTCTGGTGCCCCTTTCAATGGGCCCTGGTTGTCTGCCTCTCCAATACTTCACACCCTGCCCTGGATTACAAACTGCTGTTGGGTCCGTTGATGGCCCATGACCAGGACTATTCCGTGGGTAGGCGTTTGGTGTATGATCCTACACTTGGAGTGATGGCAGGTACATGTGCTCGTGCACAGCGCCTCTTGGATTAGAGTTTCATCCAATTTGACACAGGTTGCCCTGAAATGCTACAGGAGACTTCTAACTATGAGGAGCATGTCTGCTTGTTTGATTTGCTCAATTGGATGGCATACCTTTTTGTTATGGAAGGTTAGGACGGCCTATTGGAGCACATGGCATTCCATTTTTCCTGTGATTTTTTTGGGCTCCGAAGATGCACAGTAGTTGAGAACTGAGATACACTGCGAAGGCCTTGTGTTCTTATGGTTTGTTTTCCACAGAAAATATAATTTATTGTTTCTCCACTGCTGGACTTGGCCCTTTTTGCAGGGTCATGCCTAAACTTTTTGCCTTTCTCCTAGCCTTTTTTCTGGCATGGTGTTGGTGGTTTTAGGCCTCTGGGCACTTTAGAACTGCTGTCCAGTTTAAAGTGTGTGTGCTCTCTAGGTTAAATATGGTAAGAGTGGTCTCCTGTTTGGCCTCTGCCATTGCAGGGCCGGTGCGCGCAGTGTTGCTGCCGCTGTGACATGGCACCTAAAGTGTGTGTCATGTCTGTGACCCCCCTTTTACTGCATTTCAGTCACCCCTAAGCTCTAGCTAGCCCTATGGGCAGGGTGCATTGTAGGTAAAAGACAGGACATGTACCTTAAGTGTGACACATGTCCTGGTAGTGACAAACAGCCATTTTGGTGTCTCACTACTGTGGGGCTGCCCTCTCATAGGAATGCATTTGGGATTCCATGATAAGCGGTTCAGTGGTAATTCCTGATAGGAGAGGAGCAGCGTGGTCACGTTTGGTGTGTTTGAAATAGTAATAATAAATTCTACACACTGGTGTGCGTAGATTTATTATAACTATTTTAGAAATGTCACTTTTGGAAGTTGGCATTTCTGTGTGCTATGTGACTGCCTGCCTGTGAATTCCATGTCTGGCTTTTGAGTGACAGGGGTTGGTGAGGTGTGTGTGGCTCCAGGAGGGGCAGGGTGAGTCAGCGCTAGGCTGAATGGGACATCTGCATTTGGAGTGGTGGGAGGAGAAGTCCCTGGTCCCTGAATGGGATTGTGCCTGATCTAGTGAATGCTGGCTCAGCCCCCCTGTGGTGTGTCTGATGACGAGCCCCCACCTAACAATAGAGAAGGAGCCCTGTAAAGAGAGTGCTCCAAATCCCCCCTGAACCAGTTGCATCTGGTTCCCCCAAAAGCCCCGTCCTGCAGACAAAGATTCTGTTTATAAATACTGGGGCTGTGACCCCATGAAAATGTGCTGTTCCTGGACCTTTGGAGGCTTGCTGCTGCTGGGGCCCAGGAGGAACCGCCATGGGGGTTTCCCTCCCTGCTGGAGGGCCCTGTGTGCTGGCCTCCCTGAGCCCAGCTTTGCCCACTTCCCCTCTCAGGACTCTTTTCTCCATCTAGTGTCTCGCGAACACTATATTGAAATTACCAGGGAGAAGAGGGGAATCTTTGGCTTGGCCTTGCAGCACTGGGCTGCGACGGCGTTGGGAGGGAAACCCGACGCGGGGATTCCCACGCCCTGCTACTGATCAGAGCGGGTGCCCACCCGCTTTATGCCTATTTTCAAGGAGGGTGCCCACCCCGCATTGCCGCTTTATGCCGACTTTCGATGGCAGGAGCCCACCCCGCAATCATCTTTAATTGATACAAGAGCCCACCCCGCGTATAATCGCTCCGACCCGAGAAGAAGCCGCTACTCGCACCCGACCAGGAAGACAGGCAAAGTCGTCTGACTCTGGGCGGGGCCGAGAGCAGGAAGTTGCCGGCCGGTGAGAAAAGATGAGGCAGAGCAATGCGGGAACCCGCCCGTCCGTGTGAGGAGGAGAGCGGGGCCCTCGCTATACTGGTGGGAGCCCCGCATGTGTCCTGCTGCCTGGGAGTCTGCCAGGGTGACCGGTGGGCCACCTGAGAAGACCGGGAAAACAGAAGAGAGGCCCCGAGAGGCAGGGCCGACCAAGGCACAACGTCGTGGCCCAGAGGAGCCCCGGTGAAGGGAGGCTCCCCAAAGCATTGTGGGTGCCAGAAGCGGCACCAAAGGAGATCGGAAGTGCCCCCAGAGAGAGCCCGGTGAGTGGGACTAAGTTAGGAGCCTGGTGGGGGTGTGTGTTGGGGCAGTTTTTCGGTGCCCTCCCCCTGTGGTCGCTCCTGAGGCACCGTGGTGCCAGTACTGCCTACATTTCCTGCACAGCTGTGCAGCAGATACAGGTGGCTGCAACATTTGGGGTACATTGATATCTAGGAGTTCGGAGTGGGGCTCTAAGGGCAGCCTGTGCCTGTTCGTCTTGTGCCAATTCCAGCTGCCCTGCGAGAGCAGCAGGCAGCTGCAACGGCTGGGGGCCATTTCTTTTGAGGAAAGGATGAGTTGTACCCCACGCCCCAGCGCATTTG
Organism: Triturus cristatus; assembly: GCF_964204655.1. Classification (NCBI taxonomy): domain Eukaryota; kingdom Metazoa; phylum Chordata; class Amphibia; order Caudata; family Salamandridae; genus Triturus; species Triturus cristatus. The sequence continues at coordinate 996,601,112 of NC_140580.1, forward strand.
CTGCCTGTGGTGGAGAATCCCAGTGGGGACCCAGAGGGCACAGTGAGTGCCAGTGCCCGCATTTTTACCCGCATAGCTGCACCGCAATTAGGAGCAGCTGCCACATTTAGGCCTCCGCAATTGCGCACTTGTGGGATTCTGCTGCACTGGCAGCCAGCCCTGACATTTTGGGACAGAGGGCATTTGCGCCCCAGCGAAAAGCCAGTTGGCCAGGAGGGCAGTTCAATGTTGGTAGACGCAAAGCCCTAATGTGGTGCCCCTTTTCATCATGTGTTTATGTCTACAAATAATGCTATGAGGTCTATGCGTAATGTGATTTATGCGTAACGTCATGCCTAAATGTGATGTCTATTGCGTGATGTGATTTATGCCCACTGTTATTGCCTCAAGGTGGTACCTAATGTGTAATGTATTTATGCTTAGGAGGTTAGTGCATACTGTGTTTATGCTGGTGAGGCGTAGTGCGTAGTGTGTTTATACTAAGGAGGTTCGGGCCTAATGTGATTTATTGCCTAATGTCATGTTATGATATTTTAGGATGGTGTCTATGACGTAGTGTGTTTATGCTTATGAGGTGGGCCTATTGGGTTTATGCCTAATGTGATAATGCTTAGGTCATTATGGTACCAGTAGTGACTGGTTGTGTTTTAGATTTACTTACCTGATCTTATGGTTCTGACCATGGCCCGATTGGCCTAGTCCTGTATATAATCCCCTTTGAATATTGCCTAGTGCCAGTTGGCATAGTGTAAATGTGTGATTATGTTTCTAATGTGTTTATGATAATACAAAGGCTATTTTTGATATAACCTTGTGTGGAGTTTCTTTTGTGGTGTGCCTCGTGTGTTGCTCAAACGCTTTACACATTGCCTTTGGGATAAGCCGGACTGCTCGTGCCAAGCTACCAAGGGGGTGAGCAGGGGTTATCTTCAGTGTGTAACCCCCTTACCCTGACTAGAGTGGTGGTTTCTGCTTGGCTTAGGCACAAGCCCTAGCCAACCAGAAATCCCATTTCCAACATCCACCATGCGAACAAGTTTGGCCTTTGCTCAACCTGCTTTGCCTCTGCTTACCTCTGCCTTCTGTTTTGCCCTGGAACTACCAACCTGACCAAGGGAAGGGTGTCACGTGGCCCACGGGGACATCGTTATCTTCTCTAAGTTAGCATAAGCTCCACAGACGCGTCTTTGGGCATGTTACTACAAGCCTTTATTTTTGCAAAGACTTTGTTCGCACTTTTCACATGAGAACTGCTCGCTGTGTGCATTCTCGGCCAGTTCCTGGAATTTAGTCTGAACATTTTGAGCTAGGTCGACAAACGATGCCCCTTGTTATTCTGTTCTGGTCAGGCCTTAGCACCTAGACAAAACATACCAATGCAGTTGTTGTTTGGAAGATGTATTATGGGGATACATGCATAGGGAACACATACTTGGAGAAGGACTTTCCAAGGGAGAAGAGCGAGACAGCACCTATGATGTAGAACTACCATCTGTAGTCTAAGGTATGGGGTCCGCAGACCAAATCCAGAGATCTTCTAATATATAATACTGCTTCTTAGCAAGGGGAGGAAGGTTGGGTTAGATTGTCTTTTCATGATGACATCTGCATTCATGATTTACGGATTAGCTGCTAGGCGGACTATGTTTTATTATGCATTTTTCTGCTTGTGTGGCACGTATACTGTATTTTAGAGCAGGTTAGTTCAAATAAATATTTTAACTAGTTTGTGTCTGTCAAATCTTACTGTGGATGATTACAAGAATGTGAGTGAAAGGGTGTGTCTTGTAACCGCGATTCATGAGAGATTCAGGAGTGTTGTGTTGTGTTCTGGGGTATCTAATCACTTGTTTCTCTTTGAGGGAGTAGAAGAGCAAGTGAGACACTATAACTAGTCGAACCTGGGCTCATGGGTACCAAAGTGGTAGGATGACTTAGTCCCTGCGCATTAAGGTACCATAATCCTACGCATAGTTCTGTTCTTGGGAAGATTCCCTGCAACACCAACAGCGAAACAACCAACATCCCTCCCTCCCAAGAACTCAACAAAAAACTCAGCTCTTTCTTTCACCTCAAGATCAAGACACTCCATGACAACTTCGACGACCAAGACTAAGACCACGGCATCGTCTCAACTCCCACCCCCAACGACGCCACCCAACAGACCCTTCTCACCTTGACCCCTTTCACCACAGAAGACACCTTAAAGACCATGAAGAGCATCCACTCCGGAACACCTTCTGACCCCTGTCTGCCGCACATCTTCCCCAGGGCCGCCATTGCTCCGCCAAACTATCAACTGCTCCCTCGAGACAGCCACACTCCCCGACAACTGGAGGCGCGCCGAAGTCAACCACCTCCTAAAGAGGCTTTCCGCAGACACGACTGACCTCAAGAACTTCAGGCCCATCTCACTGCTTCCATTTGCTGCCAAAGTCACAAGCCATCAAAACCCAGCTAGCACACTTCATAGAAACCAACAGCATCCTAGACCCCTCTCTATTTGATTCCGCAGCAACCACAGCACCAAGACTAGCCTCCTCGCCGCCACCAATGACATCTGGGCCCTTCTCGACCAAGGCCACACAGCAGCCCCCATCCTCCTGGACCTATCAGCAACCTTCGACACCATCTCCCATTGCACACTAGCCACCAGACTCCATGATGCCAGTATCCCAGGAAAAGCCTTAGACTGGATACGATCTTTCGACAACACTTGGTGGCCCCCCGCCGGAATCAACAACAAAAACTCCCCTGCAAACTCCAGACAGTCCAGAACGCAGCAGCCAGACTTATCCTTGCTATCCCACGACACAACCACATCACCCAACACCTCTGTGACCTCCACTGGCTCCCAGTCAAAAGAAGAATAACCTTCAAGCTGCTCACACACACCTACAAAGCCCTACACAACACAGGACCCCAATACTTCAACAACCGAATATCCTTCCTCGCCCCCAAGAGATTCCTCTGCTTAGCCGACCTCGCCCTGGCCACCATCCCTCGTTTCTAGAAGACCAGAGCAGGTGGAAGATCCTTCTCCTACTTTCCAACCAAGACCTGGAACAAACTCCCCCTTCACCTCCGTTGAGCCCGACTGCACCAATTCAGAAAGGAACTCAAGACCTGGCTCTTCGAATGACCCTAACAGAGCGGTTCACACCCCTCCCCTCTTCAGCGCCTTGAGACCCTCACAGGGGAGTAGTGCGCTCTACAAAACTGTGATTGATTGATTACCTATGCTAACAACGAATGCACATAATTTTTATTATGAATATTAAAATATTTTTAAATACAACAGTTGACTGATTATGAGCCCCTCCCTACTCTAAAAACCCAAATAATTTGGGTTCTATTCTTCAATTGCTGTAGAACATCAAACAAGTGTTTACAAGACATCAAGCATAAACGCGCTACCGATTTCAGAGAGCTTTCTAGTTGAGGTCACTCATGCCGTGGGGTTTGCCCTTTAGTCCCGCTACCTAAGGGGATGCGGAAGAAATTTCAAAAACGTGCTCCTGGGTGGCGGATTCCTGCCGCCTGCGGTGCGGCCTACTCAGTGGCGGAGCACTGCCTCACGTGCCTCGTAAAGACAGGGGGGGGGCACGCACTGACACGGCTGTAGAGTGAAATGAAATAGCACACCGCACCTACCTGGCTCTGAGGGTTAGATCAGGGCAAAGATCGTTGACACCACTGGCGGTGGCCAGACGACGTGAGAGATGAGGTGCGCCCGAGGCTGCACACGGGGAATCCCATTCCTGCTCTTGTACCCATGGGAAAGGGGTGGCTTGCCAGCTGCCCATGCAGTTGATTTCCCTGGCGGGATTCTTTGAGCTGAGCTCTCTGCCATGGGGGCAATGCCTATGTCCTGCCGGGACACCCTTTGGAGGAGGACTCTCCAATGATAGGCCCCTGACACCAGCCCTATATGATGACTGCTATAGCCCGTCAGGCCTCTTTAAGTGACACTAGTGCTAGCAACGCAGGAAACCCTACTGGGTTGTGGCGTTTTGGCACTTTTGTAAGCTAAGACAAGAGCCTCTGGATATAGTTTGGTGCACTTCTGCCATCACTGTAGTGCAGCTTGCATTCTCCAGCTCAATCTTTAAAGGCACATTTCTCCTTTCGGCCCCATTGCTCACTAACACACCTTAGCCTCGCATCTGCTCCCCTAAAGTGGTCACATCCTGCCTGGAGGATGCTTCTGGTCTGCAACCAGTATTTAAGGAGTCAGAGATGCTCCACTGCTCCCACCAGTGGCAGGAGGGCACTAGAACTGAGGTGCATGACACAAGGGGGACACTGGTGGTGGGGTGAGAGGGCAGTGAAGTGAAACTCAATAGGCCGCTTGAGGCTGGTTCTTCGGACGGCGGTGGTATCGGATTGCCCTCTGTTCCCTGCCTCCACTGGCCCCTCATCACACCATTAACAGCAGCTGCAGGGGGCTGGGTAGGACGGTCCCAACAATGATCGGTGGTAAAGGGGCCCGGCCAGTCCACCAAACCAAACTAAACTGGACAAATTTGCCCTGCCAAGAGAACCTGCGGCCACACAACAGGTGGAGAATCTGCAGCAACCAAAGGAGCAGCCTCCCGAGATGAGGGAGGCGCCCCCCTGACAGACATCATGACAGCAATACAAGGGATACGCACTGCCCTAGAAAGTAAGATTGACTGGTCTCCACTGAGGTTACCCTGATTAGAGCAGACTTTTACAATATGGGTGCATGAGTCAAAAAAAACAAGGACTCGATTGTAGCGCTCAAGGCAGAGAAGAAGACATTGAAGACTCCGGTATCGGAACTGTGTGCAACTACCGGCGCCTTGGAGGCCAGATTGGAGGATTTTGAGGGGAGATTGCAAAGAAACAATGTCCGCATCATAGGGTTTCCAAGCGCTTGGAAGGCCCAGCAGTTGACCTGTTCATCGAATACCTCATCCTCAAGTAGCTACAGTCCTGTAGCCTCTCAAAGTATTTTCCAGTTGAGCATGCTCACAGATTAACATGTGCCCTGTGGAGATTGGGTGCGCCTCCGCACCCGGTAATAGCAAGAATCTTCAACTACCAAGATAGAGACGTCATTTTGCAGGCCGCACGCAGTGCTCCTCCAGTCAAGTGTGACAAAAGCACCATTACATTCTTAACAGATTTCACTCTCAAAGTCCAGTGGCAGCATTGATACTTCCTTGAGGTAAAGAGAGCAATGACAAAACAGGAGTAAAGTACTCCATGATTTTCCCAGCAAAATTGCGAATGGTGGGGGGCGGGGAAAGTTTGTATTCAATACTCCTGAGGCTGCCTGGGACTGATTGGATGGCTGGAGAGTGCTTAATGGATCTATGCCCCGTGCACGACCAAGAGGGTGACAAACTGAACCGGACACTCCACAACGAACTGCAGATACGGAAGATTGAGACTCCATCTAGACCATGATACTATGTTTTCCCCGGTCTTCATTGTTCTAAGCATTTGATGTCCTGCTTCCTGGCGTCTCAGCGAGTCTCTCCCAGTCCTTCCGAATATTACTTGTTGACTAGGTAGGTGTCATGACTGCAGGGACACCATTTCACCTTGTGACGAAGTGACAACCAGAGCTCGAGATTTGGACTTTCCAAGCTGATTGAAACAGCAGTAACATTACTCCATATATCTACGATGGGGTTAGCCGGGTAATGGACCAGGTGTACCCACAGTCTCCCCCCGTTTCAGTGTTTTGAGCAGACAAGCACTCTGCACAGTTGCGGGGGTGGGCAGTTTCGAATACGTCATGCAGGAAGGTAATGTGGAGGATGTTACAGGAGTTTTCTTTGAAATTGCTTTTGTTTTATTCTTTTATCACAGAATTGGTGACTTACTTTGTTCAACCAGTTGCCTGTTGGGCAGGGCGTATCTCCATTTATTGCATGGAAGATTTTATGCTCCATCCAAAGGCAGATATTACCCTGCACGTGTAGTGCCCAGTGGGAGGAGAAATGGCCGTTATGGTCTCTCTGCCTCTGGCCGGTTGATACACTTTATCAGCTGAGGTGGAGGCAGCTGCTACCCTTGGCACATCTGGGGTATTTTTTTGCTCCATGGCTGAGACCCAAGTAACCCCTGCCATTAAGATCCACTCCTGGAATGTAAGTGGGCAGGGAAATGAGATTAAACGGGGTGGTGCTACAGTACCTTAAGAAACATGCACCGGACGTCGTGCTCCTCCAGGAGATGCACTTTCAGGAAAATAACTACAGCGCTAGGAGGCTACAGGATGGTCACTCATGCTGGGTATACGACGGGTTCAAGAAGGGTAGGCATCCTAATGCACAACACATTTACGTTCACTGTACAGCACACTTGGCCTGACCCCCATGTCAGATGCACAGCCTTAACAGGACAATGGGAGGGTCACACGCTGAAAATTATTTAACAAAATCTTCCCCCAGCTTCCTGAGGAAGGATTGGGTGGCTACTTAAACTTGGTCCACTGCGAGGGGCTGATATCCGGCCCCCTTGCCGATCTACCTCAGCTGGTAGATCCCTTGTAGCCCACCAGTCTCTACTGTACTGATTATATACTTACCCTGGCGCATCAACTCCCTAATTTCTGAGACGTTCATCACCTTGCCCAAGGTATTTCAGACTACTCTATGGTATGGGCCTACTATGGGCTGTCTGACTGAAGCTGTAGCGGTAGACTGGTCACTGACCCCTGGTGCCTAAAGGTGCCCCCGGATTCGGGAGTGCCTCCAGGAGTCCGCAGAGCACTACTGCAACGAACATGAAGGATCAGTGCCCTCAATGCAAAGGTTGTGGGAGGCCTTTAAAACTGTAATAAAGGGTCAGGGTATTGTCAGGGTATTGCCTTGATAGCGCACTACTGCAACGAACATGAAGGATCAGGGCCCTCAATGCAAATGTTGTGGGAGGGCTTTAAAACTGTAATAAAGGGCCAGGGTATTGCCTTGATAGCAGTTCATAAAGAGAAGAGGGCTAGTTTGGAGAAGATTGAAAGTGAAATTTCTGTATTGGAAACTCAACTCACCGCGAGCGATAAAAGTGACCTTGGACATTCTTTGACGTTGAAACAACAGGAACATAGGGATATAGCGACGGAAGCAGCCTGGGTCTCCCATCAACCAACCCAGCATCGTCTCTACTAGGTAAGAGAAGGGGCCAGGAAACTCCTTGCCTGGAAAGACCGGAGAGACATGAGGGCCTGGTGGGTTCTTGAGATATTGACCGACACTAGCGAATATGTTAGAGATAGAGAGGGGGTGACGGCGGCCTTTGTGGTCTATTATGCTCACATCTATTCTTCCACAAATACACCCTCAATCGAGGACTCATGAGCTACTAGCTGACATCCAGATTCTGGGTCTCACGCAGATAGAGACCTCATGTATCAACACTTGACGGAGGAGGAAGTGATGGTGGCCATATTTTCTTTTTTTTTTTAAACACTTTTTATTAATAACACAAAGCATTGGGTTAAGACAGCATACACGTATTTGTGATTATGCAAAACAACATCATGACTGCGATTCACAACATATTCCGGCTCCGGGACAAAAACTTTATTAATCCTCACCAATGTACCTTCTGTTATATTTGCGACGCCCTCGCAGGGACAAGGAGACAGTAAAAATAAGTAAGTGGCCCAGCTGCAGGCACTTCCTATCATGACAAGGAGGCCCCCACAGTCCCTCCCAGCCTGGTCAGCAACTCACACCTTTCTCTCCGCAATTCCACCGTGGGAGAAATACAGATATCACCCCTATATTTGTTCCACTTTCCCCACTTGTGGCCCCACTTTTTGGGGCAACCTCTCCCTTTGAACACCGTTTTTTCAGCAACCATCCTCGTCCTCAATCTCCCCCAGATCAATTTGCCAGCTCACCCTTAATTTCAACATTGGGTCAGGTCTGTTATTGACGAATTATCTATTTATATGTGAGGGAGATAGCTTTACGGTCCATAGGATCTAACATTAGCCAATCCTCCAAAGGGGAGGAGTCCGGAAGGGGGGCATCCCGCGGCATGGCCGAATCAATAGCATGGCTAATTTGAAGGTACCAGAAAGTCTCCGACAAGTCTCCGACGGCGCAAGGTGGTACTTAGCTTGAAGCTCAGTAAATGTGGCCTTCCTCCCCTTCACCCACATATCTCCTACCCTAGAGATCCCATTCATGTTCCACTTATCAAATCCTGGACATGTACTGAGACGACCCAAGATATCCGGTTCCCACAGCGGAGTGGCTTTGGTGAGACGGTTATGTCACCCAAACTTTCGCTGAATTCCGTGCCACACTTCCACTGTTCGAGCCATGGGGCCAGTCAACCTTAGTTTCTTATGCTTCGTATACAGTGCCCTGTTGTAACCCCCTGTCCCCAGGAGCCAATGATCCGTTCTGAAATTAGGATCATCATGTGGTCCAAACACCCATCGGTTGATGACCGTCAACTGCGTCGCCTGATAGTAGAGGTGCAAATCTGGCAGCCCTATACCCCTGTCATACCATCCCAGGGTGAGTTTGTTAATGGCTATCCGCGGAGGTCGACCCTCAAACAACAACCCCCGCACCACCTCCTCTACTTGTGAAAAGTAGGAAGCAGGTACCGGATTAGGAGCATTTTCTAAGGTGTAGAGAAAGCGCTGGAGGGCGAGTATTGTGAACAGGGAGGCACGTCCCAAAAGGGTTAGGCGCAACGATCTCCTATAGGCAGCATCCAACTTCAAGCGCTGTAGGGGCGCCATCAAATTCCGCTCATAAAACAGATTAACATCTGAGGCAATAAAAATCCCCAGGTACCTATACCCTTGCGTCGCCACAGATATGTCATAACCTAACTAGGGCTGTGTGGGGGTTCCCCCCAGAGCCTGTATATCTGGGATTTGGACCAATTTATCCGGTACGCGGAGTGCGCTCCAAAGATGTGAAAACTGTGTAGTACCAGTCGTATGGAGCGTGATGGAGAGGCCAAATAGAGCAAAATGTCATCCATGTAGAGCGATATTCGGTCCTCATGCTCACTAGTCCATTTAAGGCCCCTTATTTGCGCCATGGGCTGTGTATATAGCAACCTTATCCACCCAATCAATTTGGGTCCAAACCCCATACGCGCCAGGACCGCAAATAGGTAGTCCCATTCGATAGTATCGAACACCATGGTGGCATCAAGGGACAGCAAAATCGCTTGATCCTCTATAGTGTCCAATGTCCCCAGAGCCCCGTGTACACATCGCAAATTTGTAGCCGTATTTCTTCCGGCCATAAAGCCCGATTGGTCTCGATGGATTAAGTCGGTAAGATACGGAAGTAGACGATTGGCCAAGATTTTGGCCAGAATTTTCGCCTACACCGTAAGCAGCGAGATAGGGTGGTACGATCTGCAGTCCTCTGATTGCTTATCGGCCTTATGGATAACTACGATAGCCGCATTTCGAATATCAGCCGGAAGCAGCCAGTCATAGCATTCATTATATAGGTTTAACAAGTGGGGCGCTAGCTTCATAGCCATTGGTTTGAGTAGCTCGATAGGTAGGCCGTTGGGACCCATCGCTTTGCCTGATCGCACATCTAGAATTACTTTTTGGACCTCTCCCACTGAAATATCCGCCTCAAGCACCTCCCTATCCTGCTGCGAAAGGCACACTACATCAATGGTAGCAAGAAGGTCTGCAGACATTGAGGCCTGCAGGACCTGATACACCCCTTTAAAGTGGGACGCAAAGGCTTCCGCGATCCCCTGAGGGTCTGTTATCAATACGCCATCCGGGCCCGTGACCGCTCGTACCCACCTCGCCACCTGCTCCTTACGTTCCAGCCATGCCAGGAGTTTAACCGTATGCTCGACCTGTTCATAAATCCAATGACGCGTGGCCAGGGAGCACAGGGTCGCCTCCTCCAGCAGGAGTGGTCTATAGTCCGGCCGTTTTACTTTGATTCAGGTGCTGGGTCTCGGGGCTAGGATCCGGAGAGCGGGCCCCCTCCAGTTAAAGAATATCTTTTTCCAATTCAACCACCCTCCGCCTACGCTCCGTTTTGTGGCCTACCATCAAAGACAGTACCCTACCCTTGATTACTGCCCCATATGCACCCCATAGTGTAACCGCCAACTGCAACCGACCCCACGTTCTCGTCAAAAAGTAAACCGTATCTTGCCGGAAGCGTTCCTTTATATGGGGTGCCTTTAATGCCCATGGCTGTACCATAACGGGAGAGTGATCCGATATGCCCCTTGCCAGATTTGTGGCGTCTGTGAAGTCATTTATATCTTGGGCGTGTGTAAACAAATAGTCAATCTGCGATTGGCTGCCATGGACCCCCGATTGATGTGTGTAGTGTGTGTGTGTGGTGGGGGTGAGTCCACCTCCATACGTCCACCACCCCCAAAGCGTCTGTAAACCCCTGGAGTTGGGAGCCTTGTACAGGGTCAGGTCTAGGACAGAGTCGATCACGCAGGCCATCTAAAGTCAAATTAAGTTTTAAGGATCCTACTGGGAGCTCCAACATTAGTGCCCCCACGTCTTGCAAGGTTAGGTGATGCAGTTCTGGTGGAGCATACACTGAAACCACATTAATTACCCTGCCTTCTCACATACCCGTTAGTGCTGCGTACCTGCCCTGCACATCCGTCCAAGTGTTTTGCACCACATAAGGGCGCCCCCTGCGCAGGAGCACCCCAACCCCCCTAGAACTATAGGTAAATCCAGAGTGTACAATCATGTGGTAACCATTCTTATTCAAAGCCATACACGTGTTCCCTATCAAGTGAGTCTCCTGTAACACTAACATGTCAAGTGAATGTCTGAATATATTGCAGGACAATACCCCTATTGATTTTGTCCCCCAGACCATTTACATTCCAGGTGGACACCTTAAGACCCGGTGCCATTAAAATACAGCAAGTATGTTATTCTTATGATTGAGCGGTAGTCACTGCCAGTCTCTCCCGGGCCGGCGCTGAAAGCAGCACCATAACAATCAAAGTGCAAGACAGTGTGGCGTAACACAGTATCATTGTCAACACTAATAATGCCTTTCGAGATAATAACTCTCCAAATATTACCTGTCACCAATGCAAAAAAACAGAAAAACCCTCCAACAGTTCCACCCCCCCCGCCCCCCCCCCCCATTGGAACTCCCCACCTTGCCTCCCTGCATAACGGGACTAGAACCGCCCGCCACCCCCAACATGCCCACTCTTAAACAACTTCAGGAAACGTGAGCAACTCCACCCCCGAAAACAACTGTAAAGACAACAGAAAGTCCCCCCCGGCCCCGCCGCCCCCGTGTTTAAGCTGCATCGAGATACATTCTAGGTCTACGCTTGAGACAATCAGCCCCCTCCTCAACATTCACCTGAAGCTCCCGGCTCACCCAGCTGAAATACCAGCTACAAACCAGACACAACGAGCTCCCTGCTGTCAGGGTGTCAAGTGTGCTCATCATTCTGGTATTGTCGAACAAATCAAAGTTAGACCCCTGAGTCAGCGACCTCCAGTGTGGCTATGAGAGTCAGAGTCAGAATGCGGTGGGGAGCATCTTTGGTGTCGCCAATCTTCCGCTCCATCTGCTGCAGATGGGGCCTTGCGCGGTTTTTTTTTCAACAGTGCGCCAGCCCTCAAGCCAGTCCCATGCCTCCTCTGGCTTCGTGAAAAACCACAGTTTCAACTCCAAGTTTGGCCAGGAACATCATAGCATATTTGTTCTCCTGGTCCCTGAGGGTATGTTTCACCTCCAGAAAATTGCGTCGCTGCTTCTACACTCTCAGTGTGAAGTCCGGGAAGAATGTGATTTTGCTGTTCTCATAGCTCAGCGGGGGGGGGGGGGGCGCCCTCGCAGTCTGCAGGATAACATCACAATCCTGAAAATTAAACACCCGGGCCAGGAGCGGTCGAGGTGGCGCACCGGGCTTTGGGCAGCCCCCCGGGACACGATGGGCACGTTCAATAGAGAAACATTTGGAGAGTCCACGGGGCTGCAGGTGTTTGAGAACGAGGTCTTCTACGAACGGGTCTGCCGCCTGACCCTCCGCCCGCTCCGGCACGCCAAGAATGCGGACGTTGTTGCGCCTCATTCTCCCTTCATAGTCGTCCAGCTGCAGCGCCATTGCCTCCTGCGAAGCGCGCAGCTCAGTCACCTGTCTTAAGGAGCACAGTATCAGTAACCAGTTCTAGTTTCTACTGCGCCCACCCGCTCCGCCATTTTTTTCATATCTGCGCGTATTAGAGCCACCTCAGTCACGACTGTATCTATACGAATCTCAAGAGATGTGCGTACCGTCGTAATAGCCTCCAGGATATCTTTGTTTGTGGGCTCTGTACTGTCACCCGAGGCCGTCGGTTCTACACGCTCCATGCCTTGTTGCTTTTGCCAAGCAAATTTTTCCAACTTGGTCTGCACACCTGTGCGACTGTTGCGCCCAGACGCCATTTTGCAATTGTCTGGTGGTCACCACTCACTGACTTAGGGGGCGCTCTCGTCACTCACCGCCACCTGCAGTGGTGGACACCACCCGGCCTGTCGGCTTTTGAGGAGCTCCCCGTTCGCCCAAGCACGTGACCACTGCACAGCATCCACCACAGTCTGACTACAACCAAACTTTCCTGGGTCGGGCAATCCTCACTCACTTCCACGATGGGCCCCTCAGTCTGTGCAGGGGGGGTATCACCACTCTTCCCAGTAAGCAGGGCTATCTCACAGTACCCCTCTGGTCCGGTGTCTCGCCCATTCCGAACCGCCAGGCTTGGAGGATCGAGTGCACTACCTGGTCCCCAAGTCTCTCCAACCATGCAGGCGCCAGATCATCCACTGCTGCTGCCGCGGTCTCCGTCCAGTAGCGTAGCTGCACTTGTCGCACCCCCCGTCCTGCTTCTCCAAGACCTGCCATCGGGCACGCTACTTTCACACAGGCTACGCCTCTAGGACTCAGACCACCACATTTGTAACTGGCCACGCCCCCCGATGGTGGCCATTCTTGCTTTGAATTTGGGTAAAGCGGTAGGCCCTAATGGCCTTCCTATAAACTATAAACTTATAGTGCCCACAATTGCCCCCTACACATGTTCCAAGAAATTAGTGAGAAGGGTGTGCTACCCCAAGATCAAAGAACAGCCAATATAGCTGTGATTCAAAAAGAGGGTTGGCCACCGGGAATTTGTGCCTCATATAGGCCCATATCATTACTAAAGCAGTGGTCAAAATATTAGTGAAACTCTTGGCCACACAACTGTTTCAAGTCATTCGGCCTCTAGTACACCCGGATAAATCCGGCTTTATGCTGGGTAAAAATACTGTCCTTAACCTGCTCCGACTACATGGTGTCTTGGAAGAGCTGGGTAGATCCATGAGGATGCTCCAATAATCACTGGATGCGTGCATGGTCTTTGACACTGTGGAATGGCCCTTTATATATGCAGTATTGGTGACGCTCAGCTTTAGCCTGCATTTTCTCTCCTGAAACAGGTTCCTATACTCGGACCCTCTTGCCCAGTGACAGCGAATGGAGGTACCTCTGCACTATTCCCTCTAAGATGTGGCATGATGCAGGGTTGTTTCCTTGCCCCCTTCCTTTTTGCTCTTGTGTTCGAACAGCTTGTGGGTTGGGTGTAAACTGTCCCGCTAAACAGAGGGCTGAGGTGGACCGCAGAGTTGGAAGACAGATTATCCCTTTATACGGATATCCTACTTTATGTTAATGACCCTAACCCACCCTTGACAGACTCATGAATATATTTACCTTGTCTAGTGGTCATTGTTTTTTCCCAATAAAAAGCTGTGGAAAAAAAAACTAGTTTGTCCTATCTGGACCCAAATGTCTCAGGCCACAACTCTCAGATCTGTACAGCCATGGCAAACTACCCAGGAGACTAGAAGGTGGGAAAACTAGATCGAACATTCTGAGGAAAGGACATTTTTTTCCAGTGTTCACACTGGGGTCATCAACCCAAATAATATATTTAGGATTTTCATTGCTGCATCTCCCCAAGGGATAATTGCAAATGGGTGTTACGCGTTAATGAGCACGAGAGAACAGCACTGCAAAACATCACCCATGGCGTTAAACGAAGGGTCCAGCTTCGAACTGAAAAATTCAGCAGATATTGATTTCGATGCAAACATGTCCCTTACAAATTGGTCACTTTTGTTCATTAACCTCAGCAAACTTTTCATGTGGAGTATCCAGCAGCTCCATTCCCATAGATACGACTAGTTGCATTTAACAATACCACTAGCTAGACCAGGGAGATTTTCTGCCTGCAACACACTCTTATGTTGCAGGCAGTAGTTCCAAAACAAATTTGGTAAATCTGCCATATCTTTAATTTAGTGACCCAAGGTGTATAGCAGACTGTGCAGCTGACAGGTTCTGCATACATAGGAGAATGCAACTATAAACTCAGTCTACATCTAAATGTTTGAGCACAAAAGACTATCCACAGCTCCAAATAGCTGTTATGGAACAATGTCTTACTGGATCAATCTGCTCCCCTTGTCTATCTACATCAGGTTCCCCAGTAAAAACTGCACTCATTTAAAACGATAATCAGATATAGGAAACTCCCAAAAATGGATCTCCCATTCCATAATTCTATGTGGTTCGATCAGCAAAGAAGCATCTCCTGGAAAATACCATAGACCTTTGCATAGATGAAGGTTTTTCACCCTCTAAATGGCCTTGTAGTGCTGGGTGTGCCAAAATCTGCCATTAACAAATAGAGGCCAAAATGCCTCTCACCAGCTGAGCTGACTTCATGAAGGATAGGTGCTCTCTCCTAGCACACGCCACATCTGAGTGTTACTGAATTCGGACTCTTAGGTATTGGCAATCAAAAAAATGTGCTGTCCTATGGGAATCAAGGCCGATTTTTCCATGTTTTTGACAAAACCCTTTCTCTCCAGAAGATTTTGATCCATGGTTATGTGCAGAGTGGCATCTTCCGGAGACATGAAAATCATAATATAAAGATGAGCACGCCCCCTCTAAGAGTCTGTCACAGGACCCAGAATTCAGGTACAACACAATTGGGGAAGATGACAGCCTAAAAAAGTGGCTCTTAAACCTGGCTTCCCCACTCAAACTGAAGGAATCTTTGGCGACGTTTGGAAACAGGGACCCCAAATATGAATCCTTGTCATCTTTTCTAGCCAGCCTCTTTCTTGATGAATATCCTACAAGAGGTAAATCATCTCCATCTGGATAGGTCTGTCGGAAAGCCAACCACTGAATTCCTTCATACTAAGGAAGGGTAAAGCTCATTGTATTCTTTCGGGACTACAAGATGTTGCTCACATTTTTGGTGAAATATAGATCTGACTATGGCCCATCATCCATTTTTCTGCCAACTCTCACACCCAGAGTATCCAGTTCCCTTTCTGCATGAGAGAAAGCTATTGGACGAGGTCTCTAGGTGTATATCGAGGCCCCACAAGATTCTACTTTAAAGGGTTTAACAGTTTGAAGAACACTAACGCCCTGTGTCAACATATGTCAACTGTACCAGAAGACTGAATTTCCTCCAGCTGCCTCACTGGTAGTTAGGTGTCCTCACAAAAGCAACAGTATTTCGGATTTCCCACAGTGTTAAAATGGCCCAACAAGCAGACCCAGTTACAATCGGGCTTCCCAAAAATTCACTCCAAGAACACCTTATTCGAACAAGTTTGTACGACTTTACAGATATTGCACAGTTTGCATTATCTAGCAGGCATATCATCAGTTGGGCCCAATCAATCACAATGCCAGCGTCAACTGTTGCATCTTATGTTCCTTGTGGGTTCTGTCACATCCTAAATCTTAGTTAACAGTCGAGAGAGATCAATAGCTTCTCCTGGACTGAACATGATTTTGCCCAAACCTTTCAACTGGTCTGTAGTAAACTATATTGCTAGGGTGACCATTTTTAGGTCTATAGACAGGGAATTAATCACCTTACCATTCACTGTCAGTCACTGAGCTCTGAGAGTACCAGGTAGGCTTGTACAGATTTCTGCTTAGAAAAGGGCACAATTGCAGCAGTAATACCCTCATTAGCTTGCAATGAGAGGTTAAGGGCTGAACTAATTGTGTGTCTGAAGCCAAGGACTTTAACAACAAAGTAGTTGAGAACTTCAGCCGTGTAGGTCTGTCTGTATCTGCTTCCTTCAACCCAGTCACACTGAAAAAAATGATTGACCACAAATGCTGTCGAAACAATACTATCACATTAATAAAACCAATAATAGATGCAATATTAGTGAAACTGCACTGACATGGCCACATTGCAGTTACATTATGATATTCAATAAGAGCTGACATATGATAATGTAATATAATGTGTAAGGATGTAAAGTAATATGGGTGAAAGAAATGCGCACATATGAGCAGCGCCGATTGCACACAAGGAAAGTGCAAAGGAAGATTAAACTCTCATAGTTAGAAAAATAGAAGATTCATTGCCAAAAGATTTACAGGAGCTATGGATATAACCGCTGTGCTATGATCACTTTCTTTCCAGGATGTAGGGCCAGGCAGAGTGGTAGCCAAAAACAGAATGCTTTCTTACCTGTAGTCCTAGTTCTCTCGTAGGGGAATCTTCATTAAAATTGTAAGCACTGAATAGTCCCACCCACACACGGGGACCCCAAAGCACTTCTTCCAAAGTTACATTTTTGGTAACAGCTTCACTTTTTTTCAGAGAAGGCCGCAAGGTAAATGTGTCAAAAATGTAAACTTTTGCATGCTTAAAACAGGCTATGTTGCCAATTCCATTAAATTACTTAAAAGATGGAAGAAAAAGCATGCAGCTTTTAAAAGTCACTAAATAGAAGTAAAAGTGACATTTTAAAAACCTGTGTCACACAACCACTGTATTCGCTTTTAAAATGAACGGCAAGAAAGGATAGGGCATTATAACTGAATAGGGCAATTTAAGTATAACTGGAGAATACTGCGCCAGTTAGGGAAGCTGGACTTCCAGTGCCCCATTATACCATGCAGGTGGCAAGACTCATTTCTTTAGACATAGTGTAACAGGACAGTATTAACCGAACTTTGTCTCTTTCAGTGGGCGGAGTGAGGGTTACTAGGATTACAGGTAAAAACAAAAAACATTCTCTCTCTCTCGCTGTCAGGAGATCTTCTTTGATAATAATAAGCACGGACTAAAATAGCTAGCTCGTCACCTAAACTGCGAGGGAAGAGATAAACCAGGTATAAAACTTAAGCAGAGAGATTTCTCAAAAAAGCTTGGGCATCTGCTCTAGAATCTGAATCAAAACAAGTGTGCAGAGTTAACGGATCTCCGAGTTGCTGCCTTGCATATCTCAGAGATGGGAATATTTCTAAGTAATGCAGTGATAATCGCTTTACAACTGTGTTGATGGTTCCAGGTAAGGGTTTGTTAGCTTTCTGGTAACAGAGGATCATGCAAGAAGACTATCCATAGTATATAAATAATTGATTGGATTTGCCCAACTCCTCAGTCTTATCCCAATAGCATTTTAGATCGAGTGTGGAGAAACCTCCCTGCAGGAGATGAGGGGTTTTGAAAGAATGTAAGTTTCAGGAAAACACACAGTCTGAATGTTACTAACTTTGCATGCAGAGGTTACAGCAACAAGAAAGGGAGACTTCTAAGACAAATTCTGAATGGAAGCCTTATGTATAGAGCGAAAGGGAGGACCCATGAGACGAGAGAGAATACTAAACTCCCCTGGAGGATAGATTTTCTTAAAGAGTTTTGGAAAATCCTGGACATCAGGAATTTTTAAAAAGGAAATTTGTGAAGGACATTTTTGGTGGGCTTCAACTGCTACAAGGTGGACCTTAATTTAAAAAACTGCAGTTTCTCTTAGGCTGAATGAAACTGGAATGGTAGAACTGGCTCTTCTTGGTAGATGATAGGATCAAAGTTGTTCTGAGCTGACCAGATGTAGAACTTGGTTCCATTTAAAAGAGTAGGCCATTCTTGCAGATGGTCTTCTGGCTTCTTTCAAAATGTCCATGCACTCCTGCGGGAAGTGTAGATGACCATATTGTAGGAGTGCAAGAGCCAGGCTGTCAAGTTCAATGATTGAAGATTGTGGTGCAGGATCTGGCGTCCAAATTTGTGAAGACCTGACCTGCATTGCAGCCTCCTGTGTGTTTCCTCTGAGAGATGGGAGGAGATCCTTGAATTAGTGACAGGGCCATTCCGGAGCGATAATCATTCTGGTATTCGAGTGAGTCAGTTTGATGATCACTGTTGGTAGTAGGGGAATTGGAGGAAAGATGTAAAGGAATTTGCCTGACCAGTTCGTCTACTGGGCAATCCCCAACGTGTCTCGTTGGTAAAACCTTAAGATTAAGTCTGGCCATTTCTGGTTTTCACGGTTTGTGAAGAGGTCTATTTGAGGGAAATCCCAGTGGCACAAAAGGTCATGAAAGACATTGTTTAATACCCATTCATAGATCTCTTGAATGGATCTCCTCAGAGTGCCTTGCTTAAATTTTTGGGGATGCCTTGCAGATGGACCGTTACAATCCTGAGATCTCTGAAGATTAACCATTTCCAGATTGTTTGTATTTCCAGGGACATCGGTCTGGATCGCATCTCTCCTTGTTTCTTCAGGAAATGCATGGTTGTTGTATTGTCTATCTGAACAAGGAAAGAGTTTGTCATAAAGGACGGGGGGAAAATCTTCAGAGCAAGATGTATCACACTCAATTCTAGTAAGTTGATGTGATAAGTCTGTTCTTTCAGAGACCAACAGTCTTGAGTTTGAAGGTGATCAATGTGAGCACCCCAAGCAGATTGGTAGGCATTGGTCACTACGGTTTGTGTTGGAATGTCTTGATGGAAACTCATTTCCTTGAGAAGTTTTTCTGGAAGACACCACAAGCTGAGTGATTGATTGGCATGAGTTGATAGGATCATTGTGTCTTCCCATCTGCATGAAAGTTGGCCTCACTGATCCTTAAGCATAGTTGCAGAGGTCTAATGTTCAGACGTGCATTCGGAACCAGCAAGATGTATGATGCCATTGATTCTAGTAGAGGATTATTGCCTCGCTCTTGGATGGGCTGTACTTTTCAATTTGCAACATTTCTGAAGGATAATCATCTCTCTTGCGAAGGATACACTTGGGTGTACACTGTATCCAAAACTGCAACCTGGAAATACAGGGATTGTACAGGGATCAAAAAGGGAATTACGAGTAATTCCAATCAATTAAGGGTGACAACAGCAATCTGATAATGTTGGCACACTTGCTGGTATGTTGACTCCTGGATCAGCCAATCGTCTAGAAATTGGCAGATAAATACCTTCAACTTCCTGAGGTGTAGACTTGAGACCAAAAAGGAGGACATGGTTTTGCTCGCTTCCTACTGTGAACTTCAGGAACTTGCGATGCTTTTTGGTATTGGAATTTGAAACTAGGCATCTAGCAGATATACGGAGCATAGCCAATTCTAATTATGAAATTGAGGGAAGTTCTGGTGCAGAGCAAAAATTCTGAAACTTTCCATGCAAACTCACTTGTCTTCTTCGGATCTAGAATGGGTCTAAACTGGTTATTTGGTCCGTTCTACTTCACAACAAAGTAACAGGATTAAAGTCCCATTCCTCTGTGAGGAGCTGGGATCTTTCCCACCGTTTTGGTTTATGAAAAGATGAAGACTTCTTGCTGTAGTCGTTCTGAATAAATGGGGATGGGATTATTTTGGTGGTACTGCTGGCAGAGAACCCTTGAATCTGAGTCACTACCCATTTTGCACAATATTGAGAACCCATTTGTTACCGGTTATATTTTTCCACTCTTTCAGGTAAGTTGATATGCTTTCCCCTACTGAAGTGGGTAAACAAGGAGGGAAAAGAGGGAAATCATTGTTTACCACCAGTGTTGTGCTTAGTGGATTGGGCAGATTGCTGTTGACCTCCTCTGCTGCTTGACCGACACCTCTGCTGCTTAAGCCTCTGTTGCTGCTAGCATGGGTGCCAGTGAGGGGACTGAGGCCCCTGAATGAAGTAGAAGTGGTCGTAGATACTACAAAAATGTCCCCTATTGTCCTTTCCCAATCCGACTGCCCTCAAGGTGATTTCATGTGAGACATGTTGTCATCAGCATGAGATCCAAACAATGTGCTTCCTGAAAATGGGAGATTTGAAATCCTGTACTGGGCTTCAGGTTTCAGTCCTGTGAGTCTGAGTGACGCCAAGCCAAACCATGGTAGCATCGATGAGCTGCTAGGAAGGACGCATCGGCTCCATCACTGATGACCTTGTTGGATACCATCACTTCTTCATTGATGATTTCTTAGAAATCCTCTCACCTGTCTTTGGGCAGGTCCTCTATGAAAAGTGTGTAGTGAGTCCCAGAGTGAACTGTCATAATTCCCAATAAGAGGTAAAGCAGTCGCTGACTTCATGGTCACAGCGGACGTTTCAGACTTTCCTGTCCACACAATCAAGTTTCTTACTCTGGTTGTCAGTAGACCCAGTATAGGAAAGGACTCTGGTGTGGAGCTTTCCAGTGGCTGATGCAATCATGGCGTCAGGTGGAGGACCTGCACAGAGGAATAAGATCCTCGCCAGGAGGCCCAAATGTATTTTGAAGGCAAAACAGAGGCTGGCGTAAGGAACATATGCATGGCAGGTTCTATGGCACCTGGTACCAGAAGTATTAATGGTCTTGAGATGGGCCAATAGTGTAATGTCTCAAATGGGACAGACATGAAGGTGGTGCTACAGGAATATTAAGTATATTGACACCTATTGCTGTCATCCACAGATTTCCTCTTTGTAGGAGAGTGTCTGAATATGAAAATAGTGGCCAGTGGGTGCAGTTGTGTGGTAGTATCTTCAGGAGTTCAATTGGAATTGAGAATTCCGGGTTCGTGCAGGAGACCGTCTAGGTGACCCGGAGAGGCAGTGACAACTGAGATCGTGGACCTATGGAGAGGTCTGGAATGTCTGGTTCGAGACCTGGAGTGTCTTGGTGAAGGTGCCACTGGTGTAGGGGACTGCGGTGGTCGATCAGGCATGGCCTGTAGAATGCTCTGGAATTATCGGTTGTGGATGAAGAAGAGTTTGCAGGTGCCTGAGGAGGTTGAGATGAATGAATTAATGATTTGCAAAGTGCAAAGCTACTACAAGGAGTCTCCTGGCGCTAGAAGAGGGAGCCCATGGTAAGTACCCAGAAACCAAGGCCTTACTGTGCCACACAGAAGAGCCAAGTTTTAAGTTGTTTGCAAAATATGTTCTCAAGGGAGAGCAGAAGCAATTTTTGTGAAAGCTCATTTCAAGCTTTGGCAGCACGAAAAGAGAAGGCTTCACCGCCCTCTGGGACATGCTTAAGAGAAGGATCGACAGAAGCAGAGGCAGAACGCATCACTCTGAAAAGGAAGTACTGGACAAATCTCTTCGCCATATAACCAGGACTGGACATATACACTGCCCTGTGAACCTGAATCAGGGCTTTAAATAGGAATGGTTTCTTGACGTGAAGCCAATGGAGGGAGAGTGCCTAGGCAAACGCAAAAGAAGCCTAGCCGCCAGAAGGCGGTTTATTTACCAGAGCCTCCACCACTCTTAACTAGAGAGTGTTAGAGTGATCCAAGTGTGAGGTGATCAGCGCATGGACCACAACTCTCCTAGACTCCAGAGGAAGTAGGGGAAGAAATGTCTCAAAGGTGTGGAGCATAACGAAGCATTGGCCCACCACCGCAGAAATCAGTGGCTGCATGGATAGGCGATGTTCAGCTTCACTCATTTTAAACCACTGAAGATGGAGGGGGCGGGCCTGCAACATGGGGGGACAGATCTTCCCCCCCAGTTTTACACGTGATCCAAATAGAATAATTTCTGCCTTCTCAGGTTGCATTTGAGTTGGCTACCCTACATCCATTCAAATATGACGTGCATTCAGTCTCTGAAAGATGCTGCAATTGAGGCATAGTAAGCGTCAAAGGTAAACAGCAACTGGGCATCATTGGCATAAGAAATTATTTTACACCCAATAGGCTCAACAACAGAGGCCAAAGGTGACATCAAAATATTAAAGAGGGTAGGGCTTAACGAGGAGCCCAGTGGGACCAAGGGTTGACGGCCTTGACCTCAGAAACAAAAAGGGGGGTCAAACCAATTGACCCCTAGAGTCTAGTAAGGACTTGACCCAGCCCCACACAATTCCAGCCATGCCCACAGCGGACAGCCAGTGCTGACGGATAGTGTGTGCGACGGTGTCAAAAGCTGCAGATAGATCAAGAAGAATCAGGGCTACAATTTTCCCAGAATCCAACAACCATTTAATATGGTTGGAAATCTCCAGTACTGCCGATTCCGTACTGTGATGGGGTGAAAGCCAGATTGGCTGGGATGTAACAGCTTGACTTACTCAAGATATTCAGAAAGCTGGGCATTGAATAATTTTTCCAGCATTTTAGTGAAGACCTGAAGAAGAGAAGTAGGACTATAATTGCAAAAGATACTGGGGGTCCAAAGCAGGCTTCTTGAGTGGAGGAACCACTTTAGCCAGTTTCCAAAATGGTAGGCATAACCCCGGAGGAAAGGGAATGGTTGAAGATGAAGTGTATCGCAGGATTGATGACATCTACTGCCACAGCTAACTGGGTAGTGGAGGACAAGCATCCAGAGAGGAGCCCGATTTACATTTCAGAATGGCTTCCCTAGATTGTTCCAATGAAATAGGCCTGAACTGGATAAGTCTGTTACTAGAACTGTCAGGATCCACACGTAAGACAGCATGGAGACTCTCCTGCAAAGCAGGCAGTGATATCTGAATATTTTTGATTTTTGTCTAAAAAAAACACTGCTAGCCTATTGCACAGCTCTTGGGACAGGGCAATCGCCCTATGGCAGGACTCCAGAGAGAGGAAGGATATCGCTATCTGAAAGATGGAACAGGAACTATGCTCAACTGAAGTAAATCGGTCAATGAAATACAAACTTTGAGACCGTTCTGAGAGCGGATTTATAATTGGATTTACTGTCATTTGAGTAGTTCTTGCACCAAATTCTTTTAAGGTTTTTGCAGGTTTTATGATCTGCAGCCAAAGAAGCAGAAAATCAAGGAGCCGGTAGTCTCTTTAGCTCTTGTAGGGAAGCCAACGCATCTGCTGACCCCACTAACCAAGAACTGACTGCCCCCTCATTTTGGTAGTTAAGTATCAATGGGGTAACCCGTAATGCTACCAGACCCGGGTAATAATAGCAGTACAATAAGGTCCCAAATAACAATAGGAAATTTCAAAGTAAACATAGAACATTCTTTAAATGAAAGCATTCACAACCACATAATCATATGTTAGCAATAGATGCAATTTATTCTCGACAAATCAAAATTAATTGTTAAAGACATCACAATTGTCTATCCACTTAGGAGAATGGTGCTCAGGTTGAAAAGGAGGGTGAGAATAAAAAGTGCGTTTGTGAGGGTTAAAAAGAAAGGAAAGGTAATGTGCCATGTATACATTATATATACATAATAGAGACCTGTCCAGCCTACAGAAGGCAAATAGTTATAAGCAAAACATAGCAATCTATTAACTCTGAAAACTAATCTCGGTGGTTTATGCTAGTTAATATAACAACAGAAGTTAATGTTTCGACCCCTTACCAAAATCAAAGTTGTTGAATCCTTAGTATGGGGTTTATCAGGACAGAAAAGATAGAGCACCTACAAGAGAGTCCCGGCGAGGCCTCCCAAGCCGGGTGCACCCCCAAGACCGCTGGTGGTGCGACTGCTGCACTACAGAGACAGAGATCATATCCTGCAGAAGGCTCGAGAGAAGCAGAGCTTGCAGATTGGAAACTCTAGGGTGATGATCTTCCAAGATTTCACGCGGGAGGTTCAGAAGCAGCGGACCTCCTTTGTGGGTGTTAAGAGGAAATTGCGGCAGCTTCAGGTTCCTTACGCAATGCTCTTCCCAGCGAGGCTGAGAGTAGTGTATGGCTCTCGCACGTACTTCTTCACCGCTCCGCAAGATGTGTGGAGCTGGTTGGAAACTCGCCCGACGAGCCCGGGCCGGAAGTCGCCGGTGACTGCTGAGGGGAGAGGAGATTCGGCTGCTGCGAGTGCGACAAGGGCGCCCTCGGTGCCGGATCCACGCCTAGAGCGGGACAGAGCGGTGCGGGCAGTGGTAGAGATCAGCAGAGGTAGCAACAGCCCGGTCTCTGTTTCTTCTGGTCGAGCGAGGGGAGGTTCACAGGTCTCCCTGGGTGGCAGCGCGACTGGGGATTCTGACACTGAGCTCCCGGTGGTAACCCCGCAGACGGCGGAATTGTTCGGCTGAGCGGAGACTGGAGGGCAAGGATGGTCAATCTGTGTTGCAACCCGGAACTGAGGAGTGAGGGGACCGCGACCCATTGCATGTGGGGGATTTGACCCTTAGTGACTGGCTTTAATGGGGCTCCCACAGGGCTGTTGCTGGTCCTGATATATGTAGCGGGGGAGGGCTGGCGGGGGGTTCTGAGTTCCGCTTTGGGTCTGCGCACGTCTCACTTTCTAAGCTGACAAGGTTGTTGTTTTTCTTAGTTTGGATGGGGACTAGTTTTGGGGAACCTATCCTGGGGTGTGGGAGTTGGGAGCGTTGGGGATTTGGGGATGGGGGGGGTGGGACCAAGCATGTCGCAAGGGGAACTTGGATACATGGTGCTAATGCTGTCATGTCATGGCTGCCGCCGTAGGGATTAAATGTCTCTCTTGGAATATTAGGGGGATGCATAGTATGTCTCGCCGCCACAAGATACATGCCTACCTTCGTCGCCGTGGGGTGCAGATAGCTCTGCTCCAGGAAACTCACTTGAACAAACAGGAGGGGCTGGCACTGCAGCGGAGGTGGCGGGGACAGGTGTTCTGTACCACATATTCAGCCTATGCCAGAGGGGTGTTGATCTGGGTGCGGGCGGGGGTGCCATTTCAATCCACTGGGCAAGTGGTTGACCCAGAAGGCAGATATGTGATAGTGACGGGGCGACTGGATGGTAGGGATATTGTGATAGGAAGTGTTTATGCCCCCAACACGGACCAGGCTTCATTCTTTGCACGTCTCTCTGGGGCCTTGGCCCCCTTGTTGACTGGCTCGGTGCTCCTGGGGGGTGACTTTAACTGCATCACGGATGTCTGCATGGACCGTTCCCATCCCCCCCTTGTTGACTCCCCTGTGCGTAGGTTGGCAGAGGTCCGGAGGGATTGGCAGAGACAATGGGGACTGACTGATACCTGGAGAGCACATCACCCGGGGGAGAGGGATTATTCTTATTTCTCTTCCATGCACGATCTCCATGTTCGCTTAGATTCAATCCTTAGCTCCCCTGACGTGCATGGGGCAATGGTGCACAGTGAGTACCTGGCCCGGACAACCTCGGATCACAATCCTTTGCTGACAGTCCTACATTGGTTGCGGGAGCGGCCGGCTATTCCCACGTGGCGACTTCGACCTGACACGCTGGAGGATCCGGTGTTTCGTGCCAACATTGGATCAGCTATAGAGGACTATTTTCGAGTTAACGCCCGTACGGCGTCATCCCTGGGGGTAGAATGGGACGCCTTTAAGGTGGTGATTCGGGGGCGATGCATTGGTGAGGTGGTGGGAGTGCGCAGAGTGTTACTGCGGGATGTCCAGTCGGCAGAACGGCGGGTGCGCGATAGGGAAAGGCTGAGACCGGAGCGCCCGGACGAACAGGCGGGGCTTCTTGAGGCGCGAGAGGAGTTGGCAGTCCAGATTGAGAAATTGCGTTGTTTTGACTATAAAGCTTACGAGGACAGGGCGCATGTGGAACGTGATAAGGTGGGGGCATTGCTGGCCTGGCTGGCCAATCCGGCCTGCAGGGGGACCCCGATAGCAGAACTGAGGGGGCAGGGTACAGAGGTACTATACACCCAAAAAGGCATTAATGATCACTTCCTACAGTACTACGCAGAGTTGTATCGGAGTGGGGCGGGCCCTGGTTGTCCAACAGATGCGGAATTCTTGCCGGGTGCGGGGCTTCCAAAACTTGTGGCGGCAGATGCTGAGGCGCTGGGTCGGCATGTAGAAGTGGGCGAAATCCGTAGTGCCATAAAGCACATGGCTAGGAACAAAATCCCGGGCACCGATGGACTCCCCATCGAGTTTTATGCAGCGTATGCGGAGGTGCTAGTACCCTGCTTGGTGGCACTGTATAATGGGGCGCGCCGAGGGGGGACTCTCCCTGCTACCACGCGAGAAGCCCTCATAGTTCCCCTTCTTAAGCCGGGTAAACCTGCTTGGGAGCGGTCCTCATATAGGCCGCTGGCGATGCTCAACCTCGACTACAAGATTTTGAGTCGTATTCTGGCTAGTCGTCTGATGCCCCATATGTTGCAACTGATCCATGAGGATCAGGCTGGGTTCATCCCCACCCGCAATACTGCAATGAATGTACGCAGATTGATGCGCATCTTAGGTTCTGACTCCTATGACAAGGAGGAGGCCTGCATATTCGCGGTCGACATTGAAAAGGCTTTTGATAGCCTGGAGTGGCCTTACCTCTTTGATGTCTTGAGGGCTTTCGGGATGGGGGAAGGTTTTGTTCAATGGACGGCGCTTCTTTATAGTGCTTCCACTGCTAGGGTGCGGACGGGGGGCTTGATATCTAGTGCCTGTGCGGTCGCTCGGGGAACGAGACAGGGGTGCCCGCTGTCCCCCTTATTATTTGCTTTGGCAATGGAGCCCATGGCCGCTCATGCTAGGCTGGGGCAGTATTTTCCAGGGCTACTAGTCGAGGGACGAGAGCAGCACATAGCATTATATGCGGATGACCTACTGCTCTTCTTACCGAATGCTGGGGAGGCCTTACGAGGGGCGCGGGGTTTGCTGGAGACCCTGGGGAGGGTGGTGGGACTCCGGGTGAATTGGACCAAGTCTTGCCTATTTCCCACGGGCTCGGAGGGGTTGCTACACCAGGGGGATGTCCCATGGGAATCCCGGTGTTTGCCTTACTTGGGAACCAGGATATATCATGATCCCGCTGATTTGTTAGAGGGTAACGTGGGGCGAGCGATAAGAGGGGCGAAAACCTGCTTTGAGTTCTGGGGCACTCTCCCATGGTCGGTGGCCGGCAGGGTCGCCTTAGTGAAAATGGTGATTTTGCCCAGATTTCTTTATTACTTTGGGACTCTTCCAATCTGGATTCCGGGAAAGCTATTTGCTCAGCTGACCTCGTTGGTTACGGGGTTCATCTGGGGTGCGCGGAGACGGAGGGTAGCGCTGAGTACTCTACAGCGTCCTAGGAGTGAGGGCGGCCTTGCGTTGCCGGACCTGGAGTCCTATTACCACGCTGCGCAGCTCCAGTGGTTCACAAAGTGGGTGGCGGATCACATCAGGCATCCGGAGGCGCAGGGAGGGTCGGATCCGAGCTGGTCCCAATTATCATGTGTGCTGCTACGGGTGCCGATGAGGAATACCTCACTTCCCCCGGACTTGAGGGTGGTTCGACAGTGCTGGGCGCGGTTGGCCAGGAGGGCGCGTGTGATCATTCCCAATGCACCTGAGATCCCGTTGCGAATGTGTGAGGCGCTACCCCACGGGGGAGACTGGAACCGGTTATTGGCCTGGGAGGAGGCGGGAGTTATGGCATTGGGAGACTTGTATGAGGACGGTAACCTGTTACCTTTTGACGACTTTAGGGAGCGGCATGATCTCCCGCGGGGGGACTTCCTATTCCATGCAGCCTTGACTGCGGCCGTCAGGAAGCACTGGCGGAAGGGGATGATGGAGCCGGACACATCACTTACCTGTCAGTATGTAGTGATGGGGACGGGTGTCTATAAGGCGGTGACTTGCCTCTATGGGCGGATTACTGGCGATCTGCGGCGTCCCCTGGCTGCCCTGCGCGTTAAGTGGGAGGCGGATCTGGGAGCACCTCTAACGGACAAAAGCTGGGAGGAAATCATGGAGCGTCCTTGGAAGTGTACACGAAATGCACGCTTCCAGCTTATCCAGTTTTATATCTTTCATAGGGCATACCTTACCCCTCACAAGATAGCTGAGTACTTTGGTGGGCCAGATGCTTGCCCCCGATGTGGTTATAGTGGGGCGACTTTTCTACACATGCTCTGGGATTGCCCGCAGGTGACTGGGTTTTGGGAGGAAGTGGCGGCGGTACTACTGACGGTGACTGAGAGGGACTTGGAGGTAGGCCCGGGGGTATGCTTGCTACATGGATTTCCGCATACAGCAAAGACTAAGGTCACCAGTAGGTTTCTTGATCTAGGGCTGGTCCTGGCCAAGCGGGAGATTACTTCTCATTGGAAGGCGCGGCAGGGCCCTAATTTTTTACGGTGGGCTAGGGAAATGGAGAAATGGGCGGGAAGTGAGGGGACTTATAGATTATGTTTGGCTCGACGCAGTGACAATGAAAGATCGCATGAATGGGCCCGGGCATGGATGGCTCTCCTGGACTTGTTCAAATGTTCGGTTGTGGGAGATGAAAACAAGTTACTTACCTGTAACTACAGTTATCCAGTATTGGTATCTTTCATAGATTCACATGCCTGAATCATTCCCCGTCGCCGAGGCGGGAGTCCCCGGTAAATAAAAAAGTAGTGCCAAAATGCTAGTAGTAGTAGTAGGCCCAAAGAAAAGGCCCAAAGCCTGTATCTTAGCAGCCTATCTACCTCATTATGCAAAAAGAACCAAGAATTTGGTAACAACCAATCAGACACCAGCACCCTTCTAGAACCCTCTCAGCAGAGCCAGTTCTCCTCAGATTTTCGTAGCACAAGTGGGAAGTGAACGTCCCAAATTATATAGAACTGACTCTACGGGGAGGAGGGTGGGTGCATGTGAATCTATGAAAGATACCAATACTGGATAACTGTAGTTACAGGTAAGTAACTTGTTTTCTTATCCAGTATTGGGGTATCTTTCATAGATTCACATGCCTGAATCAGAATAGCGAGCAGTATACCAAGTATACAGTCGTTTGCGGATGGCGGGAGACTAGTGCTGATACTCCCTAATTGCATCCACAGCTTGTTAACAAGAGGTATAAGAAAAGATCTTAAAATTCAAAATATGCCATCTATAAAGAGAAAAGCATGTTAACATGAAAGCAAATCATCATTGTAACACATTGCATTGTTATATTAAAGATATCAACATCTTACATATTAAAATATGAAAAAAGGGTACCTGAAGGTATCTCAAAGAAACAGATGTCGTAGTACAGCTTGCCCAACTGCTGCATCATCACGATGCGTAGATTGGAGGCAGTAATGTCTGGTAAAAGTGTGGACATTTTTCTACGTCGCAGCACGGCAGATATTTTCTAGAGTCACACCAGCAAACAATGCTGTAGACGCTGCTACTGTCCTCGTGGAATGGGCCTTGGGTTTCCTCAACAGAGGCCTGTGAGCCTTGTCATGGCAGAAAAGTATTGTAGATGCTATCCATCTGGCAATGGTGGATTTTGTAACCGCCTTTCCCAGAGTAGTTTGGCCATAAGCCACGAATAATTGATCAGACTTTCTGAGGTTCTTTGTTTTCAGAAGATAGAATTTAAGACATCTCTTGATATCGAGAGAATGTAAGGCTCGTTCCACTGGGGTGGATGGATTAGGAAAGAAAGTCTTTAACGTCACTGGTTCATTAAGATGAAACTGTGAAGGCACCTTAGGTATAAACGTTGGATTAGTTCGGAGGTGCACGTAGTCTTGAGTGAAGCGTAGAAAAGGTTCCTTTACAGTAAACGCCTGAATTTCACTCACTCTTCGAGCTGATGTTAAAGCCAGAAGTAAAGCAACCTTCCATGTAAGGAATTTTAGGTCAGCCTTGTGGATGGGCTCGAATGGATGCTTCATTAACTGCAATAAGACTGTGTTGAGTTCCCATTCCGGTGGCGGAAGTCTGACCGGAGGAAACTCTCGGAATAGTCCTTTCATAAACTGTTTAATTAAAGAGGATGAACAAAGAGAAGGGCCATGAGCACCCCTTCTGAATCTTGAAAGTGCAGCTAAGTGGACCTTGACTGAAGGGAAAGAAAGCCCAGATCTTGCCAGGTGTAACAAGTAAGGAAGGATCTTTTCTGCAGGGTCATCCACCGGGTGCACCTGGTTTGCTTCACACCAGCAGCAAAACCGTTTCCATTTTAGACGGTAAGTTTTTATCGTGCTCTGAGCTCGTGATTTTGTTAATATATCCCTACAGTCCTGAGGGATATCCAGGTCCTTAAACTCTAAGAAGTCAGGAGCCATGCGTGTAAATGTAGGGACTGAGGGTCCGGGTGGAGAACCTGACCCTTGTTCCTTGACAGCATTGTGGGCGTCGGGCGAAGACTGATCGGCTGGTCCTGTGATAGCAATAGGAGCTCCTGAAACCAGTATTGGCGTGGCCATCTGGGTGCAATCAAGATGAGACGACAGCCCTCCAACTTCATCTTGCGTATGACCCTCGGTATCAGGGGTATCGGGGGAAAAGCGTAAGCACAAATCCCTGACCATCGCATGGACAGGGCATTCCCCCTTGAGCCCTGTTGAGGGTATCTGCTGGCATAGAAGCGGCATTTCTTGTTCTCCTTTGTGGCGAACAAATCCAGCGGTGGTGTTCCCCAAGCTCTGAATATTCTGAGCACCTGAGCTTGCTCTAGCTCCCATTCGTGGCAATCTGATTGGGATCTGCTGAGCGTGTCCGCTAATGTATTGCAGAGACCTCTGACATGTTCTGCTCTGAGGGTTATGTTGTGGAGTGTGACCCATTCCCACAACTCCTGAGCTTCCGTGGACAAAGTTGCTGATCTTGTTCCTCCTCGTTTGTTCACGTAGAACATGCTGGTGGTATTGTCGGTTCGAATCAGAACCGAAGAACCTGCAATCCTTGGAAGGAAAGCTTGCAGAGACAGAAAAATTGCTCGCAATTCCAGACTGTTGATGTGTTTGTTTTTGTACTCTGGGGACCACTTCCCCTGTATCTGTAAATCTTGGAGATGACCTCCCCATCCTTCCATGGAAGCATCGGTAGTGAGGACAAAGTCTGGAATTTTCTGAATGAAAGTAAGTCCTTCTGATAAGTTGGGAACATGGGACCACCAACGTAGAGCGCTCTTCATGCCTGAAGTGACTCTGATGATGTCGTCGAAGGAGCCCTTCACCTGCTGCCACTGAAGGTGTAACTCCTCCTGCAAGGGTCGCATGCGGAGCCGCGCCAGAGGAACGAGGTGTATTGCAGAGGAGCACATCCCTAGCAGCGACGCGAACATCCGGACAGAAACTGACTTTCTTTTGGAAATTCGGATTGCTAAGTTTTGAAGACGAACCTGCCGTTCGTGAGACAAGAATGCCTTGCAGCGGACGGTATCTAACAGCGCGCCCAAAAAAGGAAGGATCTGCCTTGGTTGTAATTGAGATTTGCTCCTGTTGATCGTAAGCCCCAGAGAATGGAACAGACGAAGAGATGTTGTCACGGCAGTCTTGACTGATCTTTCCGAAGGACCCTTTATTAGCCAGTCGTCTAAATACGGAAAGACTTGGATTCCTTGGGAGCGCAACACTGCTGCCACTGGAGCTAGGCACTTCGTAAAGATCCTTGGGGCAGATTTTAACCCAAACGGGAGCACCTTGAACTGGTAATGGGCGCCAGCCACTGTGAAGCGAAGATACTTGCGATGCTTTGGATGTATTGGGATGTGAAAGTAAGCGTCTTCCATATCTAAGGAAGCTAGAAAATCTCCCTCGTTGAGGCAACCTAGAATTTCCGCCAGAGTGACCATGCGAAATCCCTGCTTCTTGAGGAATCTGTTCAGATTGCGAAGGTCTAAGATTGGGCGCCACTCCCCTGATTTCTTCTTGATGAGAAAAAAGCGGGAATAGAAACCTGTCCCCTTTTGAAGCGCAGGAACCTTCTCGATTGCGTTCTTGAGGAGCATTGTTAAAGCTTCTTTGAATAGTAAGTGAAGACGAGGGGGAGGGGGTCCCTTGGGTGGTTTGTTGGGTGGTTTGGTGACAAACTCTAAGGTATGACCGTTGTGAACCAGGTCCAGAACCCACTGGTCCGACGTAATTTCTTGCCACCTGGTCGCAAAAGTTGAAATTTTTGCACCCACAGGGAGGGGAAAAGGAGTGAAAGGCGCCCTGCAGAAATCATTGCTTCCGTGAGGTGTCTCTTCCCTGATTCTGCGATCTTTTTCGTCCGCCTTGACGAGAGAAACCAGATGTATTGGTCTGTCTGTAGGAAGACTGATATGATTGCCGATACTGAGGCTGGTACCTATTTTGTTGGGTATGATAACTTCCTCTGGAAGAAAATCCACGGCCCCTTGCTCCTCTGAAGGTACCTCTTTTGTATTGCAAGGAGCCCAACGATCTTGCAGTATCAGTATCCGTTTTAATTGCTTGGAGCGCATCATCTATGTGTTTTCCAAACAATGATTCGCCATCATAGGCCATGTCCAATATTTTTGTCTGGACCTCTGGTCTGAACGTGGTAGCTTTCAGCCAACCCTGGCGCCTAAGAACTGCAGCCCCAGCCAACTGGCGAAAGTTAGTATTCGCAATATCCAGTGCGCAGTCGATAGTCTCTGAGGCTGCACGCTCACCCTCCAACAAAATCTTTCGAGCATCTTGCCTGTTATCCTCTGGGATGAGGTCGATAAAGCTTGCCATTTCTGACCACATCTGGCGGTCATAACGCCCAATTATCGCTAGGGAGTTGGCTGCCCTGATGGAAGCAGCTGCCATAGTTGAACATTTTTTCCCAATTAGATCCAGTCGGCGTCCTTCCCTATCCGGTGGTGTAGTGACCGGTGCTGCCGGATTCTTAGACTTTTGTTGGGCTGCCTGAGATATAACCGAGTCTGGACGCGGTTGACCAGTGAGACAAGAGGGACTGTCGGCTGGAGCACGGTATTTTTTGTCAATCCGTGGAAGCACCGCTGGTACTGATGCTGGGTTTTTCATGATTTTAACCCCTTCTTTCCAAATATAGTCAATGATAGGGATAGCTCTCGTAACCTTCCTTGACTCCTCCTTAAAATCATGCAGAAAACAGTCAGACTGCTCAATGGTAACCGGCAAGCTGAACCTGGTCGCAGCTCGCTGCATAAGGTTATGGAACCCCCCTATATCTTCTGGAGGCGAATCAGATGGTAGAGGGGTAGGTGGCGAAGGCATAGGGATTATATATGAATTCCAAGGGTCTGCTGGGTCTGGCAACTCGCCCTCTTCGTATTCCTCCTCCGAGGTTGTATCCTGATGCGGGTCCTGTGGAGGATCAGGCAGTTGAGGCATTGGGGCTGGACCCTCAGGCAGAGGCAATGGGTCCGGCTGCGGCGCAGTCTGTGGAACCTGTGGAACGTTTGGCTGCGGTGGAAAACGCTGCTTATAATCTGCAAGCATGGCCTGTAGGTCTTGTATCAAAGTAGGAGGCAGATGTGACATCTCATTCCTACGAGTTTGTGTGTAGCAGGGTCTATGATGCGGAACGATTATGTCTTCCTGATAGTAATGCCCTTGATAATCCTCATCCTCATCGTCCTCCTGACATTTGATGTGCAGTTCCGAAGGATGGCGAGCAACCCCAAAGGGCCCTTCGTCCTCGTCGTCCACATAATCATCATCTTCACACTGCACATAAGTTTCCAGGAGATGCGAGGGAGTAAGCGGTGAAATGTCCTGCCTTTGAAAAGACTTTAGTTGAAAAGTCCTGGTGGAAACTGGAGTAGAGATCATCGTCGACGAGGTCGTCGTCGACGGGGCTGTGGTAGACGGGATCGTCGACGGGATCGTCGACGGTATCGTAGATGGTGCTATCGTCGTCGACTGGCTCGTCGTCGACGGGCTCGACGTCGACGGAGCCGTCGTCGACGGGCTCGACGTCGATGGAATCTTCGTCGACGAGCCCTTCGTCGACGGGCTCGACGTCGACGGGGTCTTCGTCGATGGAATCTTCGTCGACGAGCTCTTCGTCGACGGGCTCGACGTCGACGAGCTCTTCGTCGACGGGATCTTCGTCGACGATGGAATCTTCGTCGACAAGCTCTTCGTCGACGAGCTCGACGTCGACAGGCTTTTTAATGGCGGAATCGTCGACGGCGGTACTGCGGACTTCGTCGACGAGGACTTCGTCGACGACCCCTCGACGGTGGGCTTCTTTGAGAGGATAGTAATCTTCGTAGACATAATAGGTGAGGTAAGCGCCGTCGTCGTGAATGTTTGCGTCAATGAAGAAGCAGACGAGGTGACAGAAACTGAAGATTGAGAGTAAGCCAAAGATTTTGAAAGGCTTTTACTCACAGTTTGCTTGACTGTAGATTCCTGAGGAGAGTGCGCATCAGAAGTAGAATGATGCGATTTCTGACGCTTCTTCCCATCGCTGGAAGAGCTGTCCTGCGATCTAGCTCTCTTGCTAGAAGTAGAGGCTTTGTCATCCTCCTCAGCCGAAGAGGATTTAAGCCACAAAAGCACTCTCGCCTCCCTATCCCTGAGAGTTTTTGTAGGGAAGGTGCGGCAAATCTTGCAATCTTTTGCCTCATGTTTAGGGTAGAGGCAGTAGATGCAGTCTACATGTTGATCATCAACATGGACTCTCTTCTTGGTGCAGGTCCTGCAGGACTTAAATAAAGCCTTCTTGTCTGACATGCTGAAGCAAGTTGAAAGAAAACTGAGAGGCACTAAGGGAGACTCCCTTCCACACGACGTGCCAGTGAAAATCTGAGGAGAACTGGCTCTGCTGAGAGGGTTCTAGAAGGGTGCTGGTGTCTGATTGGTTGTTACCAAATTCTTGGTTCTTTTTGCATAATGAGGTAGATAGGCTGCTAAGATACAGGCTTTGGGCCTTTTCTTTGGGCCTACTACTACTATTAGCATTTTGGCACTACTTTTTTATTTACCGGGGACTCCCGCCTCGGCGACGGGGAATGATTCAGGCATGTGAATCTATGAAAGATACCCCAATACTGGATAAGGGGGAGATCCGGTGGGGGATGACGGGGCCCCGGTTCCTTGAGCGCCCTCTGCAGGGCTTCCCCCCTCTGCTCTTGAGGTACTCTCTGTTGGGATTCCCGAGAGGCGGACTCGACGGGTGATGACTGCGATTTTGATGTACATGTACTTCTGATAGGTACTGGCGACATGCTTGGGTGGGTGGGTAGGGAGGAGGGGCTCGTTGGGGGGGATGTTGGGGGATGGGGTGGGGGGTATTTTGGCTATCTCGCACACTCATGGTGGATTACTCCTGTGGATGCACTACCTAGTAGAACGGACATTATTGGGGTGAATGCTGTACAGATGTAGCTTATGTGCTGGGATGGTTATTGCAAGATGTCCTGATTTGGCTGGGGGGCGGACTATGGGGGACGGGGATTGATTGCATTTTGTTCAATGAACTAATAAAATTTGTTTAAAAAAAAAAAAAATAGAGCACCTACAAGAGATTGAATACTCCGTATTACTTACATGAAGTCATGTGCCTAAATGTGAATGCTAAATAAAACAAGGAGTTAATTACTAAATCAGATCCAGGCAAGGGAACTCAGGCTGGATCAAATGGTTAAAGCTTAAAGCTCCTAAAGCAAAGAAAATGAGCGTGAATCCATGTGGGGGTCAAAGTCTAGTGAGGTAAAGGCTCATGGACCCATTAGTTAAAAGCTTACTTGGAATGTGACCAAAAGGACTGAAAAATGAAGCTTGTGGATAAATATTGGGCTCTCACATTGGTTGTTGCGGCAGATGCAGTTAGGTCAACTGGCCATCAAAATACACAGAAGAAAGTGGGTCGGAGGATCCCACAATCTCTAGGATCAAAGCTTAGTGTGAACGAGAAGAAACATGAATTAGGGGACCACAAGTGCGCCAACAATGACATGTAGGTAGGGAGCAGTTAGTGATGATAAAAACGGGGAAGCCTCATAGAAGGATGTGAAGTAATGCATGGGTAAAGATTAAATAGGCACTAATAGCCTGGCGAGTCACGACGTGCGTGTGCCGGGGAAAAAGACCTAGGAGGTTTACAAAATGGCTAGAGGAAGGGTCTCCAACGAGTAGCTCGGGAGCTACTGGTAGCTCGCCGGTACCCTGAAAGTAGCTCTCAGAGTTGAAGACAAGCCAAGACAATCTCAGAGAGTCTATGCATATTAAAGAACGCAACACTGCTCATCTCAAAACTCTTAGAGTGAAAACCAACCAAACCAATAGCAGGCCCTTTTAATAACACTCAAACTGAGTTGGGTTACGGGTCTGCCACATGACCGTCTGTATCCACTCAAACTCTAAATCACAAGGAGATTGGCCATGTTATACGCCCTGCTCTTTCAGTCCCAGCACATATGTGAACAATGCACTAGCAAAGAATGACAGTAGTACTTAGTGCTGACCCACCAAAGTGTGGGACTGTAGGAGCCGGAGAGACAATTTGTTAGGAGCATGATCAACCCAAGAGCTGAGAGGAGCAGTGTATGGATCCAAAGCAAATAAAAAAATAATAGCCTCATCTGCATTTATTTATGTGTCGTCTGTCTGACATGGTGTCGCTCCCTAATAAACAGTGCTGTTTCCGGGAAGCTACGTCTAGAGTCAAGGACCGTCAAATGTGTATGCTGGCCTGCATCATAAGGGTTTTATCTTTGGTGCAATTGTTTCCGTTCATGGTATAATAGTGCCC
Organism: Triturus cristatus; assembly: GCF_964204655.1. Lineage (NCBI taxonomy): Eukaryota > Metazoa > Chordata > Amphibia > Caudata > Salamandridae > Triturus > Triturus cristatus. The sequence continues at coordinate 996,637,697 of NC_140580.1, forward strand.
ATGCTGTAATAATGGTCATCCATGACTATTACGGGTATTTTTTAGTGTAGTTTTCCAATACCGGCTGCCATCATTAACATATTGACTGGCCTACTTTTAGCCACCCCTGACAAAATGATGACTGTTAGTTGCATACAAATGGCCATAACTAATATACGTTGGGCATCCTGGATGTTATGGCGCTCAGCCTTGGTACGTTGGCCCTGGTATAACGGTGGGCATTATTTTTTTAAAGATTTTTATTGAGTTTTCTAAGCAGTGCACCACAAAACCAATACTACATTCAATAGCATCGTATAGGAGACCCAACCATCGATGTACATGTCAGGAGAAATCGGTTCATCCATGCTTCCTCCCTAGTTCCCCCGCCCACCACCCTCTCTACCCCCACCCCCCCCCCCCGTCAGTGTGCCCGCAGCAACCCCTCCTCAACCTCTACATGTAGAGCCCCGCGGTCCAAGAAATCCTAACTCAAAACAAGCAGAAGAGCACTTTCATTGTTCTCAAGAAACAAGAGGCCCCGCCTTGATGCCCATCTACGCCCCATGCTCCCACCATGCCCACTCGACAGTTCTCAATATAGAGTGCAGAGGCTGAGTCCTCCATGAGTGTACCTAAGTGGCCCCGTCCCTAACAAAAGCATACTTGGTGCTATGGTGAAAATCCATTAACTATGAATGTAATACCTGGGCACTTTAAGCAGAATCTGTGTATATGAGGCATTTTTACGTGAAAGTACTGATATTTGCGGATTGTGTGTTTTCTAAAATTGAAAACTGATATTTTAATGGCAAATATGTTTTTTAGAAAAGATTTTTATTCTGGAAACTGAGTTTGTTTGCCCAAAATGGAAAGTGGTATTTGATAGAAAAAAAAATGCGTATTTTCAATAACGAATATACTGACGAAGACAAAATATTTTATTTCTAAAACACATTTAAAGTTGATAGCCGAATGCGGATTCAAGCTGAGTTGGGGGGACTTACTGCTCTAGTTCTGTCCTGTGTGCCGCAGAGCATTTGATAATTTGAATGTAACTTCATTAGTGAGGGGGTGGCATTTAATAGTGAGAAATGCTTTCCGGCTATTTCTGCTGGTAACCTTATCTTGAATGCTTTGGTGATTACTACTGAAAATCCTGCTTAGAGTGGTCATAATGTAATGTTAACACATGTTGCCACTACTTTACAGTGATACCATATACTAGTAGCTCAGCAGAACTTTCCTTGAGCAGAAGTAGCTCTCAACACAGAAAAGGTTGGAAACCCCTGGGTGAGTAGGTACCGGCGTGCCCCATAGTGCTCACACTTGTAGCTACCAACCGCAGTTAGTGCTTACCTTATGGATACGTGATAAATCTACGGAGACGGACATGAGAAACAAATGGATAAATTAGATTAATAATTAAAAAAGCGGGTGACAGAATCATAGTGTACACAAAAGTACCTAAGTTTAGAGTCTGAGCCATCGCTTACCTCAGTTCGCCGTCAGCGTCAAGAAGGACTGGTATGGCTGGGCCCCGGACATAGCCTAAATAAAGGCACACCGGCTAAGTGCACGCTTGGTGCAGCCGCTTGGTGACGGCACATCTCAACATAGATGACCGGGCTCGATGATACAGATCGGGCGATTAAAGTTTGGATAAAAGGGAAGGAGATGAAGTCCCTAATTGTAAATACATACGGAGTGTTCAAAAATTGTGTTAGCGTACATTAAGTCACGAATACAGGTGGTTTTCAATAAATAACTGCCCCACCCAAACAATAGTATTTGCAGGGGCACGATTGATAATGGCCATCTTTGAGAAACAGTTTACAACCCACACATATTATAAATGTAAATGTACTTATAGAGCGCACTGTCACCAGACGGCCACCTTGCGGTGTCGCCTTTGCGGTTTCCTGGCGCTGATACTCATACCGCTGTGGAACCCCTCCTGGCTTTCCCTGTGAAGTGTCCACTACTGGGCACCCCCAGGGTGAAGCCAGGCATCCTTAGCGCTGTTGGGGCCGGTGTGGAGGCTAAGCAAGCTATTGCCCAGAGTTGCAGCGTGGGGCCCGTGATTAGAATAGGCACCGAGGCGAGAATAGACAGGTCCGAGGAAATTGAGCCCGAGCCCAAGCCCCTCCGAGGCGGGAATCGGACCCTGGTCCCTGGCCAGAACTCTGCTTCAGGGTCTGCCGCTCTAACCATTGAGCCACACTCCTCCACTATAATGTCAGAAGCACTCTGGGTAAACATATGAATTATTACAGCATAAATTCTGGATGATATCCATACGCCGTAGTTGACAAACGTGATGGGATAAGAGAGTAATTCGGAACAGCAGCAAGACATGTCTGACATTACATGATTGGTTGTTAGCACAGCTATAAAAACATATCTTGTTGCCTATCCAGTCACATATGTAAATTGGGCAAAAGTCCTTAGTATATTCAAGGGCCACGGTGCATAAGGCCATCTGTAGTATCTGACGAGATTAAACATGAAATATCACAAATCTCCGCCCTGTAGGTCATGTAATAACAGAATAATAGATACATACTCATCTAGTACACACAATGATATTGGAAACCTAAGATGTTTATCCCAAAAAGAGGGGGTAGACACATTAGTATATCATGTATCCCATCAGTCCGTCATTTATCATAAAACATAATTAAGAATAGGAAAATTTCGAATAGGGCCCTATTCGGTATTGAGACAAGACATCTGTGCGTTGGTAGCATCCAATTCGTTTAAACCATTGCTGACCGTATCCATGATATACATCCATTTACATTCTCATATGTAAAGTATGGATTTGATGTCCCCTCCCCTTGCTCCCAACAATATTTTTTCTAAGATCAACCACTTAATGGAATCTGGTTGATGTCCCCGAGTATGAAAATGTTCTACCAATGGAGCACCCGCCATGCCACATTGGATCCTGCTTGTATCCTGGCCTGGACTTTCTGTAGTTTGTCCTATATACATTTCAGTGCAAGGACACAGAATGGCGTAGATAACGTCTGTTGTGAATGCTTTCATTTAAAGGATTTTCTATGTTTACTTTGAAATTTCCTATTGCTATTTGTGACCAACTTCTTATTGTACTCCCACATTTTGGTAGAGATTATTGGTCAGACAGGGACAAATATAAGAGGAAATCCACACGCTCAAAGGTTTTCCCCTTCTTCCACTCCATAAAAACAGGGTGGTCCGTCATCCTGCCTTGCTGGCAAGGTTTGTCTATTTTGCGGGTCATCAACGTGGTGACTAAAATCCTCAAACACAGTAAAGTTGGCTCATTTCATTAGGTAAAGAGCCAGGGCTTCTTCTAAGTTTCAAATAAAATCCCTAGCCGTGCCCAGAGGACGCTAAATCAGTGTCCCCAAAAAGAAGGTTTTAGCCAATAGCACAAGGTGAAAGCCTAGACACCCTGAGAGATCAGCAAGCTCAAAAGTGGAGCATGTAAAGGGAGGTTTAAATGTTATCGCCACACCTCCACCCTGTTTTTGACTTCTGTCGAAGTGGACCAACGAGCATCCCCCAGGAATACCCAGAACACTATCCGGAGCAGAGGGCTCATTCAGCCATGTCTCCGTCATGCAAAGCACATCTAGCCTACCACTTCTGAGTAGGTCAAAGATATGCCAGGTGTGCTTATTATGCAGGGAGCGAACATTAATTAGGATGGCTGACAAATCAATTACTAAGTTACCCCTTCCCGGAAAGATGTTCAGTGAATCTACCTTGGACTCAGGAGAAGGAACAGAGGTCAGACAGACCAGAGAGGATTCAAAATTCAAGATGGCGTAGCAAATTGAGAAGGAAAATCCAGTTTGACGAATGGTAGAGCCTGTCTTGAAGGTGAGTAGGCTCTTGGAGTACTTCAATCTATTCTGAGGGGAGTCTGTGCGCTTTAATTTTTTAATGCCACTCCGCCACCTTCTCCGCAGCAGAAGAGTGTCTTAACGGCAAACCATGTTTCAAAGTCGATTGTCTCTTCCTCACAAACATTGAGCCAGCCCTCGACGGAGGACAAGTAGGGGTTGTACCTCTTCCCAACATAGTTTCTCACCAGGTTTTCTCTTTATGGATATCCACCTGTGGGAGTCCTTAGAGGGTGAGATAGGGGCAATAGGGGTACTTGTAGAGGAAACAGACTCTCCTTGCCTCTCAGAAGTCTCCCCAGCCAGGGAATCATGCCCCTTGGTCATGAAGACCAATCTTCCCATGCTCTCTCAAGATGCACTTGAAGAGGAAGCTGAATGATGTCATCTTCTGGGGTTATAACTATCTGCCATACAAAGGCTACAGATCTTGTGCAAGTCTGTTTTTGTCATTTTCTGCCACATTTTGGGTACTTATCAAAAAGACATCGCATTTTGCAGCAAAAGAAAAATATTTCTAGTAAGTAAATTCGCTTAAAATACTCCCCGCTCCTAAAGGGCAGTGTACCACATTTAAAATGGGTTTGAAGTTAATTCAATTTTGTAAAAAAAAGCCTTAAAAACGCAGACATGTAGTCCAGGATCCTGTCAACAGGAGCCAGAACAAAACAACTGAGTCAACTGCCACCTACAGAGCATGATGGTACACTGGAGGTCAAGGTGCCCTCTAAGACAGTGTTCTATTGTTTACATACATTGCTACAGCCTACACAGTTGCATTGTCCTATCCTTCCCTATCACTCAATTAAAATGAGAATAAAAAAAAGGATTTAACAATTTCTTTAAATGTCACTTTTACTTATATTTAGTGACTTTTAAAACCAGCATATGTTTTTTCTTAAGGCTGCAACATTTTACATTTTTGTCACATTTACCTCCTAGACTTTCTGAAACAAGGTGACAAAACTACAAAAAATGTGACTTTAGAAGTACTCTGGAGTCCCCACACAAGACAACAGTGTTTTTACCAATGGAGATCCCCTGAGAGAGAACATGTATTTAAAATAGTTTTATAAGTAGGAGTACATTTTTCTTAATTTTGTGTTTTCTATCTACTTGCAGTCTGTGAAAGAAACAGGTGTGAAATCCGTAAATGAACCCAGAGAGCCATACTTTCTGAAACGTAGGCCGAATTCTGGTTTCAACAAGTGGTCATTTGTGTGCATCACTCATGGTTTTCACAAAGAAATGATTAATTCAGATCATAAACTAGTCCAAAAAACTATGCAATCTAAAAAAATCTATCACTTGCATCCAGTGTCTTTCTACTCTCCTCCCCCGTGGAGGCTTATCAGGAGTAAATCACCCATTCTAGCTGCTGGGATGGCAGAAAGAATGTTGAGGCTTAAATGGTGGAGTCTGTTGCCCGATGGTGGGACGGTCCAAATCTATACCTGGCATTCAGTGAGATAACGTCAGGATACACAGGGTTGTACGGGGGTGGGGAGTAGATACATCTTCTAATCCACCCCTCTCCAATGGTGCGGGATGAAGGGCAGAAACACTGAAGGCTTTGGGGAGGTGCCCCGACCCCATTTTTTGGGGATAAATAAAAAAACATGTTTGGTTATCTACTGGTGTGTTAACAGCCACCATAAATGACCAATCTGCACCCTTGGAGAGACCATCTACCAGGGTCTACTCCCACACCACTCTTAATAAATCTTATGATCTAGTGGCTATTTCCATGCATCTATGGAAACCTCAGACCACACACATATATCAACACCCCCACGCTCCAAACAAACAGGGTCTTATAGATAGAAAGAGCATAGATGGGGGGTCACACGGCAAATGGCCTATTTATTGGGCCACAGCCTTGAAGGCTGGGTTGATTGCTATTGATGTTCCGGGCTCCGTCCTACTAAGGCTCTGCTAACCAGTTGTCGTTCAGTGGTAGTGATGGCAAGCAGTTAAACGCTTCTTGGGGAGGTTAGAGTGGGGGTACAACAGGCTCAAAAGATATCCAACAGTGGAATAATCATCTTTCGAAAAAAAGAAACACTAATACAGAGTAAAAATCAACACAACACAAAAGGATGAGGCACTCTGACTCTCTGGTGCAGGCCTATTACCAGCAGCTGAAGATGCCCCCTTCCACCTTCATTATTGTTGGGTACACTGTTGTCTTTTTAAGGAAAGGTGTAGCAGCCCGCCCCACTTTTAGGTCTGGTAGGCATTAACAAGCACTCTGTTTCTTGATCTTTGGGTCCACAGGAAGCCTCACACGCTTCAGTCCTTGTTCTACAGTGGTTAGGGAAGACACATCAGCCGCAGGTGCGTAATGCCTCTGCTACACTCCTTTCAAACAAAAGGGGAATGTACAGCAGTATCTGGAAACAGCAACAGGCTTGTAGCAGTCTTCAGTCGGCAGTTCTTTTTCAGGCACTCTGTCAGATGGCTCCACAGGTTGCAGCAGGGCCTCCTTCATACTAGACTGAGAGAGTCATCGATTCAGCAACTTTGTGTTCTCCCTGGCAGCGATGCGGTCCAATTCAGGTCTCAAGACTGGGAATGGCATCTGAGCCACTTCAAGGCCCTTTAGGGTAGCAAGGCAGTTTGATCTGATCAGCCACAATTACGGTCAGTGCCTCAGCAACTGTACCATCACTCTGGCAGACAGTGGTAAGTGCTTTGAGGCAACAGCTCCCTTCCAGCGGAATAGTTCGTACCAGTACACATTTGGGCTAGTGCCTCAGGGCTATGCATGATAAAAAGTCCATTCGGACACACTTGGGGCAAGTGCCACGGCTGTGATAGAACATCTAGAATGGTAGATTTGGCAAATACCGCAATTTAGCAATAGTCTCCCCTTCACCAGCGCAGACCAACTGGTCACATTTTGGGGCATGGCTTATACCTGACAAAGTAAGGTTGGTGGGGGTGTTATGCACAAATGCACTTCAGCAGTGCCACAAATCCTCTGTCAAAGGAAATTTTCTCAGAGCGTGCCAGTTGTGCTTTTTGTGTCATGTCAGGCAGAAAGCAGAACCAGCGTCAACTGCTCTTGCCCAGGCCAGCAGCCCACTCTTCCTTCAGGGTTAGCTCTCATCTCTCTTGTTCTTCCAGGAAGGATCCTCCAGGCATTCCAGGACAAGGAACAACTTTTCCTTCAGGTAAGACTTGTGATGACCCCTCAGCTCTGAGGAGGTAGCTGTTAGACACCAGTCTTCGAGCAATAGTCCTCTGCGTACTTTATGGAGCACCACATTCTTGACTGAAGGGTACTTGGAACTGGAAAAATCAGAAGAGATGGCAGCCGGGTTAAAGAAGACTGCACTGCCTAGTTAAGTCACGTAGGTTCTCGATATTGCCCGCCTCAAATGGTCAGTTGCCACTTGACCACAAATTTAAACATGCACAGGGAGGACATGAGAAATTAAATTTGTGGGCAAATTACTGTGTTTCGTGGAGACCGTGTCCGGTGACCCTCTCGCCGAGACAGGTCACCACTGCAGACGGTCTCCACGAAACACAGCAATTTGCTCACAAATTTAATTTCACTCTAAGGATACCTCGGGCATGACCTCAATACTGGCCTGGGTTTTCTATCATATGGACATATAGATGGTCCCCTCTACTTGAGGCCATATCCTTTAATCTTCACGACCCGACACGGACATTTCACGCCTACAGCGTTGGACATTTCACGCCTACAGCGTTTGATATATCTCACTTTACTTGGCGAGACATTAGCAACTTTACCTACGCCCTGAAGAAGCCCATGTTTGGGCGAAAAGCGCTGGCTGTTTATTTCTGAGAATCAAGCATACCTGAAATAAATAATCACAAAGGCTACTACAACAACGTCTACTCATTGTTTTTTCAACTTGCATATATGACTTTTCATACCTGTTTACAGAATATAATGCCTCTCCTTCCCCCGTGCATACCTTTGGTAACACCTTATCTGGTAGAGACCATCTAGCTGCAGATTCCTTACCGTAGAATAATCCCCAGGCATCAGAATGGATCCGGAATTTTTTCTTGAGAGCAGTACCCCTCCATGCTGGTAGGTGGCGTCGCTTGGCTCTGCATAGCTTTGTTCGTAGCTGAAGTGACATGCCAGGTGCCTATATCGACACCACACCAGGGAAGCAGGCCAAAGAACACAAACCACTGGTGTGTGAAACTAGGGCCCTGGAAAGGGAACAGCCCTGTACCTAAAAATCCCTTCAAGCAGGAATAATGGGTGGGTGGTCAGTAAGGAATATGTTGCTAAAGTCTTTCAAATAAGGTGTTACTGAAGGTAGGTAACTTGTTCATCTGATAGACACTTAACAGCAGATTCCTTAACTTGGAATAGATTATCAAGCTGTGAGACTCACCTGGGTTACTGCAGGGATGAAATGGATGGAAGCGATGCTAGGCCCCAACTTCCCTCACCTACCTCCTTCGCCCAACTGGGTCAAAGCAAAAGAGGGAAGGTGGGGAAGGAGGGAAACAAAACAAGGGAAGGAAGAAGGAGTTGATGTCCACAGAATCTTCTCTAGGGTGGTCTTCATGTAGCCTGAAGGAGAGAACACAAGGAAAACCACGGATTAAGAATACATAGAACTGGCTGTGTATTTACCCCCTCCTATTTAAGTTCTAATGGAATACCTGTATATGACTATATTCAGTACATATGGAGGAGGGGGAACAACTCCCCTGGGCCGTAGAACACTCCTTTGTCTAGAAGAAAGAGAACAATGATCAGTATGTGGAAGGACTGCAGGAGTTTGACATGAAACAAGAAATGAACAGTAATATACATTCTATGTTAGAAGTACCATAGAAGTAGTATAGACCCTTATTAAATAAAGAAATGTATGTTACTCCTGAATTAGGGACAAACCCAAAAACTTATTTCCCAAGACAAGCGAGAGCACGGAAAAATAGGGCAAAAAATGCAAAAACAAGGAGGTTAGCTGACTCCATTAATGCAGTTTCTCTTATTCTTTGCAGCAAAAAAGTTAAATAAAAAAACAAAGAGGACCACTAGACACAACCGCCTGGTCAGAGGGCCATCAGATAAGTGCACTACTTCCTAAATTTAGAATAAAAAAAAAAAAAAAACAGACAACAAGAACACTATGATTCTTTACAGCCCTTTGCTATTTTCGTGGCTTTCAGAAACAAATTGCCAGAACCAAGCTGCCAGAACGCTAAGGGTTAAAAGACAGAGAATCCTTGATACAATGTTTGTAGGTCGGAAAAGGAGCAGTGTGACCAAGTGCTCCGGAAGAGCCACAGAGAACTCCGGAAAGGAAAAAGCACCGAAGATGCCCAGAAAGCTACCACCAAACAGAGACAGCGAACAAGGATTACAGCACTCTCTCAGCTATGTTCACTTTTCGGTGTTTTTCTTATTCTCTTTCTCTGTATTTAAATATGTTTCTCCTTTTTATGGAAACAGATTTATCATCATTCTGGTTTGTTTTCCGCGATTGTATTCACCTTTGGTGTCCACAATCGGATGTTTTTTATATTATGTACATAAGTGTTTCATTTTAATTGGAATAATAAAAATCTTTTTTATTGTATAGTATAAATTGATTGTAACACTGTCATTCCAGTCTGTGTGTCAGACGAAACACGTGTCGGCTATCGTGTGCTGGGAAAAAAAGATAGGTTTAATACATCTTGGATTTTAATAAAGCATACCAAGAAAAAACGTATTGGATGATCTGATGTCATTTATACAACTCATTGACGTCTCTCTATTGTCCCTATCTTGCTAGAAGAACTTAAACTATAATACGGGGTTACACTGACCCAGCATGTTCAACAAAGCCCACATTGCAGCCTGACAAATGCCCAGGACCAGAACTCCGCTTGCTAACACAGTGATCGCAGTCTTTGCTCTGGTAAAATGAGGATGCAAGTCCTCCTTGAGTTGCTTCTTGGTCGATGCGTAATGCAGAGAATAATCCTTTCGGGGATGGGTCATTTCTGCACGGCATTCCCTTTCTTGGCACCTACATACCCCGCGAAGAGTTGATCTTCCACCTGGAATGGTTGTGTGTGGTCAAGATAGAACGATAATGATTTTTAGGGGCCCAGCCAGTGGAGTCTCTCCTCTTCATTAGAGGGATGAGGCATAGAGTAAAAGATAGGTAAGGTGATGGACTGGCCTACATGAAACAGGGTGACTACCTTCTACAAGAAGGATGCTCGAGTCTGAAGGACCAGTTTGTCTGGGTAAAAAGAAATGTACGGAGGCAGAGATGACAGCGGCTGCAGTTCACTGACCCTTCAAGCGCAGATGTAATTTCCACCAGTAAGGCCATCTTGATGGTAAGGAGCCTAAGAGGGCAGTTATGTAGCAGATCTAAGGGAGCGCACATTAGAAAAGTTGCGAACCAAATTGAGGTCCCATTGAGACATAACGATGGGAGCTGGAGGAAACATGTTCTGAAGACCTTTAAGGAACCAATAGTGGGACTTGAAAAGGGAGGGCTGATTTGGCAGCTGCAGAAAAACTGAGATAGCAGTAAAATAACCCTTTAACATGCCCAATGCAGTGCCCTGCTGGGACTGGGTAAGTATAAACAAAAGATTTTGGGAAAGTGGTGCAGCTAAAGGGTCAACCTGTTTGTCTGTACTTCATGCCACAGACTTGCTCCAACAACCGGTGAATACCGTCTTGGTGGAGAGACGCCAAGCTGTCAAAATGACATTACAGACTTGGGCGAAAGGTCAAAAGATGTCAACTGTCACCGTTCAAACTCGACACAAAGGCAGAGCGTTGATAGTTTTGGGTAGAGAACCCTCCCCTATTGCTTCAACAGGAGATTCTGTCGAAGGCAAAGCCTGATCGGAGAACCGAAGGACATGCTCAACAGGTTGGGATATCAGACTCCCAAGTTCATACCCACAAGGATGACTTGGGCCCGGTCGTTCCTGATTTTCTTGAGAACTCTGGGCAGGAGTGGTATTGGTGGAAGGGCATACAGAAGGCTGCAGCTCCTCTCGAGAAGAAAAGCATCTCCGAACGAGAGCTGCCTTGGAAAATCCGGCGTGCAGTACTGCGGACAAGAAAGTTCTCGGCAGTGAGTAACAGATCTAACCAAGGCTTTCCTCACTGCTTAGACCTTGTACCACCTCCGGTTGGAGACGCCATTCGTGATTGTCTGTGCACCTTCAGCTCAGTTTGTCCACTCTGGTGTTCAGAGATTCCACTAGATGTAGAACCACCAGGGAAAAGCCCTGATGTTCTAACTATGTCCAAAGATGCAAGGCCTCAACAGAATGTCGAGGACTCCACCCCGCCCCGTTTGTTGCAGTACTATATGGTTGTGCTGTTGTCCAGAAGCACCTGCACTAGCATTCCCTTAATGGGGGGTAGAAAGGCTTTCAAGGTCAACTGGATCGCTCAGAGTTCTAAAAGGTTCATTGGTCTTCGGCTGAATCCGGACTCCATGAGTCCTCTAATCTCCACCTTTCCCAAGAGGCTGCCCCAGTCCAGGAGTGACGCATCTGTCACCACTGTCAAATCTGGCTGGGAGAGGGGTTTGCCGCTGACCCAATCGCGGTTCATCAGACACTGTATATGCCAGACATGTGACACAAGCTGGATGCAGGCGGCTATGAGGCCCAGCAGCCTCAGATTCAGTCTTACCGAAAACCAGGATAGGAGCCAAAACATCGGTATGATAGCCAGAGTAGGAATAGTAGCAGTAATAGCCTTTATTCGGTTTGAAAGAGAAAAAAAACCATAAAAGCACAAATACAATAAAACCACATCAGATCACAGTTAGACACCTGTGTGACCATAGTCTTTCAATTGATAATGGATATGCGACTTTAGACCAGAGTCTTTAGACATGGGTTAGTTCATTCCGAAGCAAATATCCTAAAATGATTTAACTATAAAGTGCTTATGTGCAATGCAGCTCCTTTCGGTTTTTATCAGCACTTAATTTAAAGTTTTTACAACCGCAATAGTACACAATATTAAATGTCATACTCCGTATATGCTTTGTGATGCGCGAGCAGGATATTTTAATAATCACACTTATTTGATTAGCAACTCCCTCAAACTATTAACAAAAAGTCTAAGCAATGCACAAGGACCTTCATTCTCAGTATGTATCCTACTGTTCACATTGAGCTAATCACACACATGCACACTGCTAAAACTATTTGAACTGCAAGCTTACACCCGACGCGGCCACCTATCACGCACATACGTGGTTTGGCAGATCCTCGTGCATTCATCTCTGATTGAGGGTAGGTGCATGATTCCCGGTTGCGCCATTCTTTTCCAAAACATCCCCCGTGTAGTTTTATTTATGAGGCCTGATTTCCATTCAATCTAGTTACGCGCCCCTCCCTTTCGGGAACTACAGTCTTGCGTCTTTGCTCTCTCTCCCCCATTGGGGTCAGCACAGGGCTGATATGGAAAGCCCTACTGATGGGCAATTCCTGTCAAAAGACCATCCCCATACGCAAGCAGCGAGTCTCACATAATTACCGTTGGTCAAACTCCTTCTGCGCCTCTGCACCTTCATGATCTATTCACTTCCTCTTGTTTTAGATCAGCAATTGGCCGCAATCTCCTGCTCTTTGGTCTTATTTTGAAGTGCTATAACTGCACCCCGTATCAGTAAGTTTCTGGCAGGCTATTATACATATTTTCACTGCCTTGTTCCCTATTTATGCTCATTCTCATTTACACGCTATTCTCCTTAGTTTGCCACGTCGGACTCACCACCACTATATCAGGAATCCATCACCTCAACTGTGGTTGATGTTATGTCAGTTTAACTTATCACTCTTAAGCAATTTTACCCCCTCCCAATACCACTTAGTTCTCACACCCGTCACTCGTGGATTTACTTCTCAGCATGCTTCTTGGAACACCTTTGTGCAAGTATGATGCACAACACACAAGCATGTATGTGCATGGTATGTAATTTCTTCATTTCATTGATCATAACTAAGAGCCTTTTTCCTTTCTCCCTTCCTTCCTTCCCCTCTTTGTTTGCCCTTCCTTTGCCCACCCTTATTTATTTCCTCTCCCCACAGGCATTTTTAGTCTCAGGCATAAAATTAAGTCCTGATAATGATCCCCATATATTTAAGTAGGATCATAACATCGTCGACATACAGTACCATAACTATCACAAATGTGTATGTTTTATAATTTGATAGCATTGGTACTCCTATCAATTGTGACAAAAACTGTTCAATAAATTTACAGTCACTAGAAAAATGTCTGAGCTGTAAATTCACTTTTAAGGCTCTCCTTTTGTTCCCCACTTTTTTATTTTTGCTTTTTTGTATTTATGTGATTGAATAAATATCTGAATTGTTTCATTTTTGAAATTATGTTGACATAGAACTTCAAATCAAAACAAGCTTTATTCGGTATATAGGAATATATTCATAAAAGCATTCTACAGAAAAAAGTCAATTCATCACAAATTTTACAATAGTCATAATTAATTTTGAAATAATACATTCTCCTTTGAACATTTTAACCCTAATTAGTTTACTTAAGACACATTTTCCACCATAATATAAATACAATATACCAATCAATTTTGCGTAAAATCACATAGGGCGATAAAAAATAAAGTGCATATAGTAATTTTCTGATTTAAAAAGGATCAAATTTCCAAATATTAAAATATGCAGTCTATTCAATTTAGTAATTCAAAGAGTCCAGATATAAAAGATCCTTTCTTCGCTTGATGGCCAATTGAATAAAAACGATAACCACATTACATATTGATACATTTTCCAAATTACAAATTCGATAAAAAGCGGTTTTATAAGAGTACAATCTATTGACAATAAAAAGTGGGCGTAAAAATTGATTTCCTAATATCCCTATAAAAATTGCAAAACAATAAAAAGTGCAAAGTGCTTTGGGGGGATTTACCATCATACGGGCACTTAGGTAAATTTGCGCTCCACCTACCCATCTCAGCCTTAGTCTTGTTAGATAAAATCTATGTTGAACATTTCTAATAAAAATAAGATATGGCTGGATACCCGGTGAAAATGGCCCTTCACAGTACAATCGAACACATGAATTCATACTGATCACGACTTGCCTCATATTTTCCCTAGATTTAAACAGTCCCCTTTTTAACTCCCCCTTACTATAGATCTGAATACTTGCGGGGTCCTTAAAATCAGTTGCCACATTACACTCCATTAAAAGACTATGAATATATTGTAGCCATGGTATTTTCCTTGAATGATCAAGTGTGAGGCAATCTCGTATTATTTCCTTAGTAAACTTCATTTCACCCTTAGCTCCAAATTCGATACCACCATGTAAGAGCAGACATGCTAATCAGGTCACTAAGATATGGTACATCTGTCTCCCTATGGACAATAAAGGTAGCCGTGGAATAAGGAACCGATAACACCCTTCTTAGAAATGTATTTTCCAGTGTTTGTAGTGGGGAAGTGTGATATACCAAAAAAGGAACAAGATGGGGAGTAGAGAGGTACCACTCAACATGAGTAGTGGGGGTGGATACATCCTCCCAAGATTAAGTTAATAAACATAGTGATCCACCCACAGGTCTGTATGTATGTCAGGTCCTCCCAGAATAGGTATGTATCCCCACAATGGTGGGAAGTACACAGTAGTTGTTTAAATACCCCTCACACACCAAAAGGGCCCTTGGTGTCATGCTTCATCATAGGGGTCTTCCCGCCCCTCTACGGGACGGGGCGTGCTGCGACCTACGTTTGCGTGGGAGCACTGTTGTTGTGAGACAACTATGTGTTGTGTAGGGGTGCGAGAGGAAGGGTCAGGGGTGAATGGGAGAGTGAGATAAAAAAAAACACCTGGCTGGTTAGTCTAAAAAATGTTTTAATATACCTTTGAGCTGGTATTAATAAAAGGTGGGGGAGGAGGTGTGTATGCCTCAATGAACTGTGCCTCCTATGTCTGCCGACATGTTTCGAAGCTCCCCAAGCTTCTTCTTCAGGACCTTAAGGATCCCTTCCTATACTCAGTGATGTGTTATATTGTGACAAATATATGGTGTCGAAAAAAATGTTGTTATGCAGGAGAAATGGCTGCATGAAATTATAATGCCTCAATAGGTCTTTGTAGTCAATACACTTGAAGTTTGTAAGGTTAAAGCATCATGAGCCTTTGAACGGGTGGAGGGGGTGCCCGATAGGCTATGACTCCTGGGGCCCTGCTTAGTACCACCTCCCCGATCGGCTCCGCTGGGTAAACAACTAGTGTGTACTTCCCACCATTGTGGGGATACATACCTATTCTGGGAGGACCTGAAGTGTGATATACCCCATAGTGCTCCGCCATAACATACCCCTGTAATACACTTACTCCCATATAATTTAAAAATTTCTCGTACTGGCGTTTTGCCTATTTTTTGGTAGAATCTAAAAATAGCCTTGCTTGTCCTCAAAAATTTAAATTTGCATGAATTGATATGTGCGCTCCATGTACCTTTACAATTAAAAAGTAACCCCAGATAAGAAAATGTAGGTTACCTTTCAATGGGTACTCCGTCAACGTAGTGGGTTCTACTCTTAGTTTTACTTTTCCCACATGTCATGACTAAGGTCTTAGTCAAATTTATCGATAGATCTTCATCGGTCATAAAATTTGTAAAATTGTCAGGAGTTGAAGGCCTTGGCAGTCCTAGAGATCAAGACTGCCTCATCAGCATATATAAAAAACTGGGGTTACACACTTGCCAACGACAGGAGCATCAGCTTTCAAACTCAAAGACTAATAATATCATGTGGGGCACCCAACCCTTCCAGCGTTTGCCATAACTTAGTATGGTTTACTAAATCGAACACGCTAGAGAGGTCAACAAAACAAAGATGGAGTAAACCTTGTTTGGCAAGGGTGCATTTCCCTATAAGCAATTAGAGGTTAACGCACTGCTCAACCCTTCCTATGCCCCTTCTGAAACCATACTGGGCTTCAGTTAGGATGTTTTTATCTTTAACCCAGCCTTCTAATCTGGCTAACAGAATTCTGCCCATAAGTTCAAATGTGGAATTAAGAAGGGAAATCAGATGTTAGCATTTAGCGCTAGCTGTTGCCTTTTTTAAAAATAGAGACAAACACTTTCAGCCCACTTTGCAGGCAGCACCCCATCAATAATTGCATTAAAAAGACTGACTAAAATAGGAGACCAAAAATCAACGTTATGCTTAAAAAGATCTATGGGGACCCTGTCCGGAGCAGCAACCTTCCCACTTGCACTGTTATGTAATCTAATCTACAGTGATAGATTCTATCGTACTAATTTTTAATAGGATAATAATGCAATTTTCATCCGTTTTGGTAGTTTGTTGAGAGGGATTAAAAATATTTTCAAAGTGGATTAGCCAGTCTTCTGGCATCACTACTGTATCAACCCCTAGCAGATGAAATATCTTTAAACAGGGGTTGATCTATAGTTTTCCAAAATAGGGTGGAGTTCTTTGTCTCAGCTGCTTGGATCAGACTGTCCCATGCAATCTCCCTAATTTCAGTTTTTCTTACATTTAAGGCTTGCTTGTAACATTTCCAGAGGGTGCTAAGTTTTTCCCCATTCCTAGGTTTAACTTTTAAAGCTTAGAACATTGTTGGTAGAACCATCGTGGGCAAAAATCCCTGTTTTTTAAAATTCGTTTTAAGTTTCAAATCTTTATTGATTTCTACGGAAATGTTTTGAAAAGCCATAACGGTATCAATATTACTGGAGAATTTGTCCAAGCAGACTTTTATATAATGGTTGTTTTTACAACTGTTTTCCATGAAAGTTATAGGATTGACACCTGTCCACTTAATAGAAATCCCATTTTCACCTTGTGTTCTAATATCAGCCGCAGAGACACGTGCCTTTACAGTGTTATATAAACTGGAGTTCAACATTAGCAGGAGGGGGTGATGCTGTATAAAACATTCATCAACAAAAGGCCTGCTATTCCTTGATATTAAGAAATTATCAATACATGAAGACGACCTGGTCCCCTCATATGTATATTCAACGTGAACTCCATCATGGACCTCCAGCTTCATGACTTCTAGGTTATAATTGTACATAACATGATTGTTTCACTGTAGGAATTGTGTGGGAAATGAGCAATATGGTCACCTAATTAATCTTCGTGACCACATTGGTCCCCTGTTGAACATTTACATAATTTACCATTAAAATCAACATACTTATTTATCTTCTATGTCTAATATTTAGTTCTGAAAATATATGAAGGGACCACTTGTTCCTATACAAATACTTGTAACCATGGTCCCTTATGTAACTTTGGTTTATCTTGTTTATGAAGAAACAATATTTGTTGAGAGCACTGTAGGAAACTACAGTAGTACACTGGGAATAACTGACAGACTGCTGCCGGTGTTTAAATTATTTGTTTCAGTGTGCATGTCAGATGGTTTTACTGACATGGATCCAAAAGACATTTGAGAACTCAGAAAATACATTCGAATTTTAGCTTTCTAGAGCACTAACCATAATTTATGACTAAAAGAAACCACTCATTTTGTTCATTTTCAAAGGAAATGCGCTACCGTTTTGATTCCATCACAATTGTTTCAGGTGTGTCACACTACAGGCATAAATGTAGAATGTTAGCACTCTAGTTTCTCATTAGAACACTGTAGGAAGCTATAGTAGAACACAGGGGCCCCGTCGGTCTGCTTTGAATGTTGGTGGATTTTACTCAATGTAGGATAAATAATTTATATTGTGACTAAAATCAGCTATCACCCTATTATGTGCTCCTTTTTATGACCCTCAAAAACCAACTTTCTAAAATGCATTTCAATGGGGAAAATGTCCCCAAGTCCTGTAATGGCTGCCACAACATGTAGTCCATGTTGTGGCCAGCCAATCAAGGGAGGGTCTCTTAGGGATCACCACCACATGCTGTGTGGCTCTTTGTATGCTAACCCATCACACATTTTTAAATTCATTTCCAGGATGCAGGGCCCATGTTCCCTGAGAGATGTAATGGGTGACACAACATCTTGTTCAGGTTGTAACCGGCCAATCAGGATTGACTAGTCCCCTAAACCAATCACAGCATATACAGCCAATTTCTTGAAAATGGCTGAACAAATTTACACCAAGGAATAAGAAGGAAAAGTTACTTTCCTGTAGTGGATACTCTATCCACAGGTAGGTTCCTCACCTGAAGAACAATCCCACGCATCAGACTGGATCCGGGAATGTCAAAGTTCTCACGTCGCCAGCTTCGGTCGAAGCTGGAAGTGACATCAGATGATGACCCAGAAGCCATGCAGCACCCAACCCAAAGCAACAAAAGATCAAATGGCATCTTCTTAACTCTCCTTATAACTCACCCATCAAACAGGAAGGTTGGCGGCTCATGAGGAATCTGCAGGTAGAATATCCACCAGAAAAATTGTTATCATAAGTAACTTTTCTACTAATGGATACTTCTACCTGCAGATACCTTGCCTCAGAACAGATTTCAGAGCAATAACTCAAACCTGGAGGAAGGATGATGGATGGTTAGACGAAGAAATCCTGTAGAACAGACCTAGCACAGTGTGTGTCTCTACACCCCTCAGAATCCATGCAGTAATGCTTCCCAAAAGTATGCAGAGACGTATGTCGTGGCTCTGCAGATCTCTGCAATGGGGACACCTCTGTTAACAGCAGAAGTCGCTGATATGGCTTTGGTGGAATGATTTCTTCTGCCTTGTGAATGGTCTTTCTTGGCCAAAGCACAGCAGGTTTTGATGCAAGGATTATCCACCTTGAGAAAATCTTTTTCTGGACAGATTTACCCTTCTTAGCACTGCAGTGTAATGACGAGCTGGTCATCTAAACCTATGCCTTGGTACATTCCAGGAAGAAGTTCACCGCCCGACTAGGATCCAACCAATGCAACTGCTTGCCCTCCTTCAAAAGAGGAGTGGAGGGGTTTGGGGCAAAAGGCTGGGAGTGTGCTGGACTGAATCAAATGTAAAACAGTCACCACTTTCAGCAGGAAAGCAGCCTTGGTTCTTAACACCAATTTCTCAGTATAGAAACCGGTAAAAGTAGGACGGGAATTTAGAACTTGCAACTCACTCAACCATCCACTGAATAGGATAGCAATTAAAAACAAAGTTTTGAGAGTCAACGTTCTCAAGGGATAACTATGTAGGCTCAAATGCGAGTCCCCATGAGAAAAGTCAAGACTAAATTAAAGTCCCACTAAGGCAAAGGAAAGTAAAGGATACATATTTGTCAATCTCTTTAAAAAACACATGGCAACGGGGGACTTGAAAAAAGATTACTGGGCAGCAGACATAGGAGTGCAGACAAGGCAGCTGAATACCTCTTGACAGTGCCCATTGTGCAACCCCCTCTAAGTAAGAGAAAAAGCATATGGCACTAACCAGAAAAAACTTTGCCTGTAAGAGGTCCACATTATTGTCCGCACAACATGCAACAAAGTTGTTTCTTCTGCCGCAGTAAGCAGATTGGGTGGAGTGGTGACACGCTGACCAGAAATGTTTCCGGTGACAGCTGAAACGACTTCAGAGGTACTCAGTCAGTCTCCAAGCATGTAGGTGGAGGCCTTGGAGATTGGGATGGATAACCAACCATCCCTCCCTCCCAAGACTTAGGGGCCTGAATGGAAAGGGGATACTTGGAGAAAAACAGAAGGTCCATATACCACACACTTCTTGGCCAATCTGGGGCAATGAGAATAACTTGGTCCCGCTCTTGGTGAGCCGCTCTCAGAACTCAAGGAATCAAGGCTATTGGTAGAGGGTGTGGGGGGAGGGGGAGGGGGAGGGGGGGGTGGAGAATGCATAATGCAGTTGAAAGCTTCACCTCAACTAAAACGCATCCCCATAGGCTCCCCTCAGCGGAGGACACAGAACTGCTGGCATTGAGCATTTTCCAAGCTAGTGAGCAAGTCCACCTGAGAAGTGTTCCATTGGATGAAAACGCCCTTTAATACCTCTGGTAGAAGACCCCACTTGTGAGTGTCAAGATACCACCAACTCAGGTTGTTGGCGAGCTGGCAACAGCCATCCCGCAGCTCAGGTTAACCTTGCTCCCTCACTATGCCACTCCTGCACGAGTGCTGGTGGAGATCACATTGGAGTCTGTACAGGTCTCCACTGTTCCTTAGCCAATGCCTGCAGAGGCACCACTGCAGGGCCCTCATGTGCCAACATGACTGTGTGACTAGGAGAATGTGGGGAATCAGCAGATCAAGAAAGTTAGGATTCTCAGGACTGAGACTCAAAAACATTGGTGAAAGGATAGTATAATTTCCTGGATATCGGAGATCCTCTGAGGTGGTGGAAAGGTGCAAAGAAGGGTGGTGTGCAGTACCAACCCCATAAATTGAAGTCGTTGGGAGGGCCATAGGTGAGATTTGGGCTTATTGATGGAAAAACCCAGGTTATGCAGCAGAGATGCTCTTGACTACAGATGCTGCAACACTACCTATGATAAACTGGCTTTGGTTAGTCAGTCGTTCAGGTATGGGAAAATGGGGATTCCCGACTTTATGATATGGACAGCAACCACTTTCTTCACCTTTGTAAAGACTCGAGATGCCGATGTTAAGCCAAAGGGAAGTACTGCAAACTAGAGGTGCATAGAACCCACCACAAATTGCAAGTACTTCAGATTCAATTGCAGAATAGGGATGTGAAAATATGCATTCTGCAGGTCGAGTGACACCATCCAGCCTCCAAGTTCCAAAACCAGCAAAATTTGACACAGGATAGTATCTTAATATATTATTTTAAAGGAAGACGTTCAGCTACCTGAGGTCCTGGATCGGACAAAGACTGCCCTCCTGCTTGGGTACCAGGAAGTAATGTGCATAACATCCATTGCCCTTTTCCTGTTCAGGCACCTACTCCACCACACCTTTCAATAGAAGTGCTGCAACCTCCTGTTGCAGAACGACCAGAGGTCCACAAGGTGGGAGGAGGGCAAGGGTGTCATTTCTTTCCACAATCTGAAAGAACCACTGGTCCGTAGTAATGGCCTTCCAGGCCATCACACAGAAGGGCACTCTTCCGAAAGGCTCAGGATGTCTGCAGAAGAGAACTAGGACTGCTCCCCAGGGGAGCAAGTGGAGGAGGGTTGCTAGAGGGATCCACCATCTCGACCTTTAGCTCTGTCCTTGTAACGGCGGACGAACAGGTTTTGAGGTGGGTGTCCTTGCGGCGGATAGGACTGCAGTTCCTAAACAAAAAACCTTTGGCAAAGTCACAGAAATTGCTGTATTGACAGTAGTCTTGAGGCTGGTTTTGTGGAGCCCTAATGAATTAACTGAGGCCATACTGGCTTTAAACCTTTCATGTGCTGTGTCTGCTTTCTTGCTGAACAACTTGGGTCATCGATCGCAAGATTCATCAAGCTGGCCTGCCAGTCTGTTAAGAAGCCTACGGTTGAGGGGCGTGGCTTAGCCGAGCATCAAGATGGCCGCTCTTCCAGAGGGCGCTGCTGGCCGAAAAAAACTCCTTTATTAATCAGATTTAATACGTGGCAATCGGGGCAACAACTCAGTAAATATGGTAGCATAAACCCTCGTGCTGTACCTCCCACAGAAAAACTAATGTGTGACGACCTCCCAGCGGCGAGTGACGTACAGCAAGTTATGAGTGATGTATGGCAAGTTGGGCCGATGCGACTGCCTACCTACTGCAAACTAACCTATCGACACAAGCTTGCCTGGGAGTCAGTCAGCATGCATAGTAGCGGCAGCCAGGTGAAAGAAGACTCCCCACATAAGGAGACCTGGTGGAGACAGAGTCCTGCTGGGGTGGCTATCTGGGCCATGCATCCCCCGTTGAGGCGCTCGAGCTGGGGAGCTCCGGACGAGGTGCGCGCAGCTGAGAGGTGAGCAATTCTCCCTCCCGATATCCGCTTCGGGGCTGTTGGGCTGCGTCCTCCCTTCGCCTCGCCAGTTGCGGGCCCAGAGTGTGGTCCACCTCTGTCCTGGCTGACTCTGAGGCCTTCGCGGAGGCGGAGGCCGGGCTGAAATGAAGACTCTGCGATAGGGGTCTGTACACCGGATTGCCTGCGGGGCAGGGAGAGGAGCGCTGCTGCCCCTTGCCATCAAGGCTGGGTAAAACTCTGCACTACAACTAGCGTCGGAGGCCAAGGCTTCACATGGAGATTCAGACAAGGGACAGTACCCATATTAAAGAGATTGGTAACTCACTCGAACTCCCTGCAGCCACTCTTTCATTGTTGAATGTCACACAGGAAGAAAGGACGAAGATCCCAGAAAATGGAGTAAGCCCACACACCACTTCCCAAACTATGCAATAACCTCCCAGAATACACCTCAAGATTTCAATTTAACATCCAAGACTGCAAGTGATCCCTGTACAGGTGTAAGGTCCGGGTATGGCGTGGCTCTTGCATTTCCGAAGCTGGTGACTCCCTAGAGTATTCCAGATCATGGTTCATCACACGCAATGACCAACAGGTAGATCCGAAGGTAACAGACACCCACTGTTAATAGAGCTGGGATTGCTGCAGATTGTCCAATATGAGGTAACAGGACGCAAAACAATCAAAGCTAACATTTGACAATAAAAGGCTGTCTCGTCACACAGACATCGAGACAGAACCAGATACCAAAGCAACTAACAGAGAAGAATCTGAGCAGTAATATACATCCGCATCATCCTCCGAGGTGAAAACTAGCCTCAAAACTATTGATGGTAAGTTTAATGTGCTGACCACCCATTTGGATCAAGTTAAAAAAGAATGGACACTCACATGTCTTTATATTTTTTTTTTTTTTTGAGTTTTCAAAAAACCTTTATTGAAAAAATTGCACATCAATTTACAATATATGCAAGCGGAAGGTCCGCATCCGTAAGGGAGAAGCACATCTGTTACATACAGTGTAGGAACAGCCGTACGCTAGCATCACCTTACAGCACATAGAAAGAAATAGCATGTAGTGGAGCAGAAAGGGCAGTGAGGAGCACATGAGAGAGGCAAAGTGCTGGTGAAGATGGGTGCAGGGTATCAGTAGGATGTATGGAGGGGGAGGTTGCACCGCACGAGCCATCTCCGGCAGCAGCCACGGGCGAAGCACCGGTGGAGAGCGCGGGAGAGGTCGAGGAGGGCGAGGGGCTCCAGCGCAGAAGGTAGGAGACAAGGGGGCCCCAGATGTCAATCGGGCGGCTGCTCACCGGCACCAAGTCCAGGAATTCTGATAGAAGTGTCCGACAACGCGCAGCGTCTTCAGGCGCTAACCTTGGGTGCAGACCCCCGACCCCAAAGCATGGCAACCCTGCGCCGCGCGAGAACAAGTAGCATAGAGATCAGCCGACGGGAGGCATTTGGGCAGTATTTCACAAAGCCAAGGAGGCAGAGCAGAGGGTCAGGTGCGACTGGTGTGGCGGTGATTTCAGTGATGGCGGCGCATACATCGCACCAGTATGCGGAGACCCTCGGGCACAGCCAGGCAAGGTGAGAAAAGTCAGCAGCAGAGCACTGTAAACATCTGTCGCTGGGGATGAGGCCCATTTTGTGCAGTTGGGCAGGGGAGCGGTATAATCTATGCAAATATTTAAAATGTATGAGGCGCAGGCGGTAGTTAGGGGACAGACGTTTAGTCTGATTGAAGCAGCACAACCAGACATCCTGAGAGAGATCGGCGCCCAGGTCCTCCCCCCAAGCAACGCGAGCACGATCGGCAGAGATCAGAGATGCGGCTAGCGCAACAGCGTAAATCTTGGCGACCAGCTTATGAGGAGAGCTTGATGCGAGTACAAAATTAAGGACAGTCCGAGGGTGGAGGCTGCGGAAACGTAGGATGAAGCTCCTTACAATAAGCTCTAAGTTGGTAATACAACATGAGTGTCCATGGGGCCGAAGTCAGCAGCGAGGGAGAAAAAGGTATTGTTAGGGTAAAGGTCCAACACTGTGGCCAGACCCCCAACCGAGTCGCGCGTTTCACCATTCCAGCAGTCTGCAAGGGTGGGGAGCGACGGATGTTGCGCAATGGGCATAGAGTCTGCTGAGAGCATGCTAGAGCCGATGTATCTCCGGAGTCCGTCCGAGGCCCAACGTAAGGTCTCCACCGTGTCAATTTCGCCATGCGGCGGTTTTGCAGGGACAAAGAGCAGTCAGAAGCGGCCAGGGGGCAGCAAGGTCGGCCTCCACCGCCACATGAGACTGGAAAGGCGTCAAGTGCAGCCAGAAGTGGAGGAAGCTGGCTTGGGCGATAAGGGCGTATAGTTTGAAATCAGGAGCACCTAGGCTGCCGCGTGATAAGGGAAGTGTGAGAGTGTCGTATGCGATCCTGGGCTGATGCCCAGACAAGGGTGATGAGGGAGCGGAGTCTGAGAAAAAAGTGACCCGTAAGAGGGATGGGGATATTTAAGAAAAGGTACAAGAACTTCGGTAGCACCACCATCTTGGCGATGGCTATGCGTCCCGCATGGAATAGAGGCAGTCGACCCCAGAGGTGAATCTTGCACTCCAACCAGTCCACTGCCAGGCTGAAATTCCCCTTCCAAAGTTCGTCCACGTCCCTGCTGAGCCAGATGCCTAGATATCTAGTGGGTCCCGACCCCCATACAAACGGGTAGTCCGGTGTGAAGGGGACAGTTGCGTCCGTGAGGGGGAAAGAATGGACTTACCCCAGTTAACCTGGATGCCGGACAGGCCCCCGAAAGGCACCACCTTACAGACCATGGGACCGAGAGTCTCCTGGGGTTGGCGGACAGAGTGCGCATCGTCCACATACATGGAGATGACCAAGGTGCGCGCTGCAAAGCCAAGACCGCTCTGGGTATGATGTTGCCTGAGCCTGGCGGCGAGGGTTTCTATGGCGATAGCGAAGAGCTTGGGTGAGAGTGGACACCCCTGCCTTGTGCCCCTGGCAACGGGAATGGGCTCCGTGATTTGACCATTGATCCGAAGGCAGGCTGTGGGAAGAGTGTAGAGAAGCTGGACTTTGCGCAGAAAAACCGGCCTAAAGCCCAAGCGGGGGAGAAGGTAAAAGAGGAAGGGCCACTCGAGAGTATTGAAAGCTTTGGTGGCGGCCACGGCAGGGAGAGTGGGGTTGATCTGATGAAGAACAGCAAATATGGTCAGGAGATTATGTGATGTGGCGTGGCTGGGGATGAAGCCGGATTGGTCTGGATGAGCTATCAGGGGCATGAGAGAGAGAAGGCGGGAAGCTAGTATCTAGGCAAAGATCTTGTTGTCAATATTGATGAGAGACAGAGGGCGGTAAGAATCAAGGAGCTCGGGGGACTTGTCCGGCTTAAGGAGAAGCGTTAGCAGGGCCTCGTGAAGGAGGAAAATGACCGCACTCTCAAGATTCGTAATACATAGTGGCGAGGTGCGGGACCAGGAGAGTCGCGAAGGCTTTCTAAAAGGACGCAGGCAGTCCGTCGGAGCCAGGAGCCTTATTGCCTGGTAAGCTGTTAATAGCCGCCAGGATCTCCTCCTTAGAAAAGGGTTCATCAAGATATTCACGATGGCTGTTGCCCAGCCAAAGGAGTTCAAGAGTATTGATCAAGGATGTCGCGTGATGGCGCAGTCCCCTCAGTGTAGAGGTGAAAATAGAAGGCCGTGAATCTAGCTGCGACCTCCTCGGGACAGGTTGTTCTTTCGGAACCTCTTTCCTGAAGGGCAGTGATAGAAGAGGCAGCATGAGGCTGCTTAAGAAGATTAGCCAGAGTCTTGCCAGGGCGATCGCGCTTACCAAAGCGACATCCCCTTGCCTCCCTGCCCAAAAAAGCTCTCTGGTGGCTTCGTCGTTAAAATCGGTAAGTTTGCTCCTGACCTGCGCAAGGGTGTCGGGGTGGGGGTCGAAGGATGCAAGGAGTCCAGAGCTTTGATCTCCCCTTCCAGCCACTCAAGAGCTCCGCGAATAGAGCGCAGTACGCCGGACTGACTTGGAAATGCATTCACCATGGATAACCATTTTAAACCCTTCCCACAGCATTGAAGGGGAGTCGACAGTGCCGGTGTTAAGGTCAAAGTAGTTTGTGATGGAGGTTTGAATCTCATCGCAAAAGACAGAATCCAGGAGTGCATTGGGGGGCAGCCTCCAGGCAAACTCACGACGCGGAGAGTGCGGGGGATGTATGCAGAGACATACAGGAGCGTGGTCAGAGAGGGTACGCGCCATATGTTCCACAGAGGTGACCCATGCAAAGGTGTCCTGCGTGGTGATCCAGAGATCCAAGCGGGACCAACTGCCCCGAGAGCCCGTCACACATGTGCCCTCGTGCGCCTCCGGACGGGTATACCGCCACGTATCGAGCAGTGAATTATCGGTTAGTAAGGAGTGTACAAGAGAGGTAGCGCGTGGGTGCAAAGGTCCAGCAGCCGAAGCTACCGGGTAGGTGTTCCGGAGCACAGAAGAAGAGCACGCACTGTCTTCACTGCTATTTGGCGAAGCTGACGAGGCCTGACCTGGAACTAGGGAGGGCCGTAACAAGGGACACGATAGACGACGTGTCTCCTATCTCTTGCTTTGCAACTACTTTCCTACAATTAGGACTCATGGGTTTATAGGGTGTCTCTTTCCCGACTCCCATTTGACATACCTTACTCTTTTGGTCCTGATGAAGCGCCCCCAGATCCACTAGGGACTATCTATGGCGCGAAACATGTCGACCCCCTGACACACTCACTTTATTCACTACACGGGTGAGAGAAGAGGGATTGTATTTGTTCCTTTTCCCCTCTCACACAGGCAACTGAGATTGCTTCTCCATCCCCGTGATATATTTTACCTGGACCCCGAGGACACCCTCAATAAATTGCAAGTGTCCTTGGGCTCTTTTTAGAACTCACTCACCACACCACTTACACTTAGCCCCACACACCCCCATGCACAAATGCGGCAAACTCCTTGAAGATCTCCGACAAAGAGCCCCGTCAAACGGGCCCGTGAGGGACTGCAGCGCCACCCCCACGAGGAGCATAAGCCCGATGATGATGCTATACACCTGTTTGGGTGTGTGAGGGCACTTACAGATCCACATAGGAGTACCTTCACTCTTTCTCGGCACACTCTAACCATCTTGGAGACACTGCACATCCTTCTTAAGCCTAACTGGCTGTCTGAATCTCTCTTACTTTATCCTTTAGGAACTGTTACCATCAGACTGCTGTTGCAAAGTATGAGGTCCAGAGCGGTCGAGGGTGGTGGAAGGAGTAATGTTAAAGTCGCCCCCCAGAAACAGCTCGGCAGGGCCCAGGGAAGAGATGTGTTGCTACACCATCGCAAAAAAGTCAGGGTTGTCAAAATTGGGACCATATATCGCTGCAAGAATCAGGGGTTGGGCCAGGAGAATGGCGCACAAGATAAAGCATCCTCCAGGATCCGTGATGACTTGAGAGGTGTGCCAGGGAAGTCCTCTGTGCATGAGGATGGATACTCCGCGAGAGTAGTTGAGAGTAGAAAGAGGAGTGAATTTCCACCAATGTCTGGAATTAAGCCTGGAGGATGTGGCGGGCTGCAGGTGGGTCTCCTGCAGAAAACAGATGTCAACCTTGTGGCGGATAAGGTGAGCATGTACTAGGCGAGCTATGCGATGGTCACTGAAACCACGGACATTCCAGGTCCAGAGTGTGGCGTCTGTCATGTCGCTATACTAAGGAGGCAAATGTGAACAGATGCGCAATGAGAGTTGTAAACAATAAGGAATGGATGTGGAGTGCAGAATTAAAGAAAGCAAGTGACAAATTACAGAAAACATCATAAAACAGAACAAACAGGCCTCTAAGTGGAGGCAGCAACCCCCCTGAAACCACCCCCCCTCCACCTCCCACACCAACCCCCCAATTAGGTTGAGGAACCAACCCCACCCAACCAAGGGAGCCCCAACTGGGAAGGGGGAGTTCAGAGACTAAGAGGGGAATTATCCCGTGGAGGCATGGTTCTGCACGACATACACCCCTGCCATAAGGACAGGGTGGCCAAGCTGTAAGACATTGCGGACCACCGTGGTAACTTAGGAGAATAGCTGGGCACACACGCTGCGGGGTACGTCACCTGTAGGCAGGTGGGGCAGTAAGTACTGAAGGGCGAGAGCCAAAATGAGGACACTCATGAGACTTGGCTAGAGAACAGGGCATCCGATACTCATGATTACCAGGTGGAATCTAAAGAACATATACTACATATGGAAAAAGTATTAACGGTTATAGGGGCGAAGAACGAAGATCTTGAAGCCCGCTCAAGACGGAATAACCTCTGCATAACTAGTGTGCCAGAGACAGCGTCATATCAACAAGCATTTACAATGCAATAGGTCTTGCATTTGCAAAAGTTTGAGCTATTGGCATTTGTAAATGACAATGACTTATTTATGTGTTGTTTTTTTAAAAATGATAAATAAAACGCATTGTCATTTACAATGTCATAGCTTAAACTCTTGCAAATACAAGACCTATTGCATTGCAAATGCTTGCTAATATATGAGAGCATTTTTACAACCATCCACGCAGCCCTTTATAAATAAATTCCTGAGGACCTTGTCCATCCTCAATGGTGGGATTTAACTGCGTTACACCTGTGCACTTCAAGTGGTGCACTGTAGAACCAGGGAACCAAGTACAAGTCCACCCCGGCATCCCACCTTTAGGCTGCGTAGCTTTATGTAATTCACCAAACACGCACTGTGGTTTAGCACATACTTTATAAACGGCGGCGCTCCCCCCCCCCGCCCATTCTGCTGTGCATGCCTACTCTCTTTAATGCTAGGCTTGTGTAACTGTAACGCAATTGGTGCTGATTGAAATCGCTCCGATACCTTCGGGGAAAGTTTGCACTATATAAATGTAAAAGCCTTCCTGTAGCACGTCCGTTCTTATTCTGCGATGCCACATGCCTTTGGGTCCCTGTACTGTACTGTGGGAAACCGCCATGGCTCTGAGAAACCGCCATGGCAGGAAAAACGTGTTGCGGGGCAGACACAGGGAATGTAGCCACTGTCCTGTGGCTGCACCGCGGGAATACAGTACGGGGGCAGGAAGGGAGGCAGTTGGTAGGGCTGTGCCATGGCAGTGTAGTCCTCTGTGCATGCCGGGCATGGGGGTTGCTGTTGGCTGATGGGAAGTGGTGAAAAGGTGCCGGTTCGGTATGCCTGCTTCATGATCTTGGGCAGGCGACAGTTTAAAAAAAAAAAAAAAACCGCTGCAAGGAGATGTGAGTTTGCCATTACTGAATGTTTTATAAAAAATAAAAAAAAGATTTGGGCGAGCTGCGCACAAGAAGATGCGTGGCCGCTATCATTTAATGTAAATAAAAGCGGTCTCTCCACTGGAGAAATATAACAAAATTAGAAGATACCCATTACCATCTTCTTTTTTTTTTTAGATAGCGCGAACTCGACTCGAACGTATTAGCCTGCTTTACATGAGCACCAATTGCATTACAGAGCATTTTTAAGCACCGGGACATAGTGATTTGTCTACAATCACAGAATGTTCGAGCCACGCCACACTCTAACCTGGTTCCCAGCTTCAAAGACGGCCGCTGTGGGAAGGCAACCTCGGCTTTTCATATAAAAAATACTTGCCTAATGCGGTGGCCCCATGTTCCAAATATAAAAGGGCGCCGTGCTAACATGTGAGTGCAGCGTGCATGTGAAAATTATGCGCTTGGCGGCTCCTGGTAATACTAATCATTAAGACGGGGCGCCTGTGTATACTGAAGTTCTGCGCGCGGTGGCCCATCAAACGGGTGCCATGGCTAGCAGGAAATTAAAAGAAATAGTCCCTAAAGTACCAGATAATTAGTTTACAGTGTAAGTAAACTGTAGTTGGTCAGTGCTGCTCCGACCCAAACGGAAATTATGTATTGGGACCAACAACAAATAAGGAGCCACTAAAGAAGAGCAACAGGAGCATGAACAAATGGCAAGTAGGAGGCGAGCACGAGGCCGGATTTCACTAACTGTACAGATTACTATAGGTCTTGCAGACAGCGCATCTGCGCTGCCTAGGCTCGACCTAAAAATGAAAGACTTTGTGTAAACATTGCTGCATTAACTATTTGGCACTAATCGGTCGATCGTATTCATAGTAGAGAGAGCACACCGCTTTCGGCCTGAAGCCCCCAGTTGGTGCCACTCCTCAGCCCCACAGAGGTATGCATACTAAATTACAGGGACCGTGATGTAATCCAATGGCTTGCAAGTTAATAACTTGTCATTCTATCTGGATTTTACCCCCTTGGTACAAGCTGCTCACCGTGACTTTTTGCCTGTGAACAGTATGTTTCAACAGGCAGGAGAGTCATATGTGCTCCTTTACCCTGCCAAATTACGTGTCACCTATGAAGGGAAACTGCATTACTTTACAGACGTCAAATAGGTGCTCAAATTTGCTAGACATTCCCTGGCAACTTCGCCGCGTGCCTTGGTTGATGCTAGACTAAGTGAAAACGATTGAAATGTCAGTTTGAATGTAACTGTCACGAAAGGTATTGGGCATGTTCATGCTGTTCAACGTTACACTGTTATGGGTCTCAATTTCTAAGGTTTGAAAATGCTTTGGTTATTGGTTTATGTTATGTTATTTCCCCAGTGGCAGCAAGTAAGTTGCTGACGCTCCTAGGTTGCCATTGTGTTAACATAACTCTTGGCCACCCTACCACCCCTCGTAGGGCAGTTTGCTAACGATACCTGGTTCCCACGGGGGAAGTCCCGGTTACACGTGACCATAAATTGGGAAGGTTTTTTGGTTTGAGGGAGGGTACTTGGACACAACCTGATTGGGAGGTTGGTGTCTGAGGTGGGGAGGGTGGGTTAGTTGGCATAGAGTTCATAGGGTTGGGACGGGTGAATAGGGGGGGGAATCACTGTAACTTAATGGAGAATGTACCCACATCACGTGCATGCACTATGCTCAAACTCCATAGCAAGGACACCACGGCCGCAATTCAACAAAGGGAACTCTGGCTCAAAATACATTACTGGAACCAGACCCGACGTACACACTCACTTAGCTCCTTAAAAATGGCGCCAATTACGTACCTAACTTGGCATATTCACGGTCTGAACGACCATAGAAAGGCATGCTTAGTACAAGCATACCTACTTCGACACAAAATGGACATTTCCTTTCTCCAGGAAACACATATTACTGGCACATCGACATCCAAATTACACTCTTGACGCTGGGGCTATGTTTATGCCGCAACTTACTCAAGTTATTCCAGAAGGGTGGCGGTGTTGATACGCAGAGATCTGGGATGGACTACAATACAATCTTTGACTGATCCAGACGGTAGATTTGTGATAATAGAAGGTCACATTTGGGGGGAGATTAATTACTT
Organism: Triturus cristatus; assembly: GCF_964204655.1. Classification (NCBI taxonomy): domain Eukaryota; kingdom Metazoa; phylum Chordata; class Amphibia; order Caudata; family Salamandridae; genus Triturus; species Triturus cristatus. The sequence continues at coordinate 996,668,893 of NC_140580.1, forward strand.
TGGCAGCTATATACACGGATGACATAGATGAACCTGTGTTTTTTTGGCAATATTTGGTCCAAAATCTCAAGATTAGGTGGGAACACAGTGATATGAGATACTAGATGACAGACTAGATAGACTAGGGCCGTGGCAACGCTGCAGAATGTATTGTATTGTAATTGCATTATTACCCCCGACGGGGCCGCGAAGTGCTTTTTCTGCAAGTAGCATGCTACTCTGGAACCCATAAAGGCCTAGTGGTGAATTAGTATAGTGAAATATGAAATTAATTTGAGTGGTGGACATGTTAGTCTATTATTTGGATTGAAAAGGATAGTGGAGGGTTAGAAGGAAAGGATTTTGAATTTTATTTTAGTTTTGGAGCTCATAGCAGTAGAAGCTTTTGGGTGAGTAAAGGGAGGTGGAGGGTGATGAGTAAAAGGGAGGTGGAGTGGGAAGAGTCAGAGGGAGGGTTTAGAAAGGCTCGTTTGGGGGAATCAGAATAGTAAAAAGAGGTATGAGATGATGCAAGGAGGGGTGGAGTAGGGAAGAGCCTCGAAAGTGTTATTTTGGGGATCATAGTAGTGGTATGGGGTTTGGGTTGAATGAGAGAGTGGAGGCAATGGACATATTGATAGATGTATGGGGTGAAAAATAGGGTAGTGAATTGGATATGCGGAATTTAATAAAGTAATGAGTAAAAGTAATAAATATATAGATACAAAAGTAATAAAGATATAGATCCAAAGTACATGCATTAAATAAACTCTGGCTTTCAAGTGTTGTTGTACTTTAAATTAGTTTTATTTATTTATATATTTATTTTGTAGATAAATAGTGAAGCAATTATAGATAGTTATGATAAAAAAGATTTACTTATTTATGCAGTCACTTAGATACATGTTAAAAACATAGAATAATGTAACTGTCAGTAATATGTACATTTGTTAAGCAGAACTAATTAATATCTATATATAATTAAAAAGAATGTAAACAATTATTCTACACGTTTATACAAAGCAATATACACATGTATAGGTACATATCTATAGTACAAATAAATGCTTATATGAGCAGAGATATGCTGTATATTTCGATCTGTTTGCGTATGGTGGTTATGTGGGAAAGAGCCAATTGAGTAGTTTTCTGAAGATAAGGTGGTTCTTCGTAGATCTTATGTTAGGGGGTAAAGAGTTCCATAGTTTGGCTGCTTGAACAGAGAATGATGTGCCACCCATTGTTTTTTTATTGCATCTTGGGATTTTGAGGTAAAGTGTAACCCTGGGCGTAGGACTACGCTATGCTTGCGTAGTTTGCGCGAATTGCACGTAGCCCAGTGCAAAAACGCATAGCGGGCATTTTTTTGCTTGCTCGCGGCCCTCAACGTCAAGTTGCTGACCGCGAGCAAGCAAAATAACATCCCGGCTAAACTTTTTCCTTGTTCGCGGTCAGCAACATCAAATTGCCGATCGCGAGCGGGGAAAATAAACCTCCCGGCGAGATTCTCAACGCAGGAAGGTCAGGTTTCTCATTGGGAGTGGTCACGTATGCTCGCGACCGCTCGCGTTGAGAAAGCTGCCGCTCGAGTACAAATCTACTCGAGCAGCAGAAAACGACCGCTTGCCCTGTGCAAGATACCGTTTGCAATGATTGCACAGTGCGGACAAGCATCCGGCACTGTGCAATCAGTGCGAACAACATTTTGCACAGTGCTCTACGCAGTTGGCGTAGCTTGCGAAGTGCGCTACGCGTAGCGCTACTACTCCAACTACGCCCAGGGTTAGTGAAGTGCCACTCGAGTGGAAGTTCCTTTGTTGAACGGGTTTGGTGATTTTATTCCTGATGAAGAGTGGTACTGTTCCATGTATTGCTTTGTGGGTGGTACAAAACAGCTTGAACATGGATCGTCTGGCAACCGGTAACCAATGCAGGGCTTTCAAGGCAAGGGAGATGTGGTCTTGCGGTTTATATGTAAGAGTAGTCTGGCAGCCGAGTTCTGAATCAGTTGTAGTCTTTTCATGGTTGTTAAAGGTGATCCGTGGTAGAGGCTATTGGCGTAATCGAGTTTTGACAAAACAAGGGAGATGGTAACCAGGAACTTGTGTGGAAATCCCAAATGGGGGAACATTTGTCTCCGAGTTTTTATAGTGACAAAGCTTGATCTTGCTAGTTTGTCTACTAGGGCATTCATTGATAGCTTGGAGTCCATGGTCAGTCTGAGGTTTCTTACTTCCTTTGATATTTTAGGTGGTGTTCCCAGATCATCAGGCCATGCGGCGAGCAGGTCAATGTTTCCAATCGCCATATGTGAGTATTTTTGTTTTGGAAGCATTCAGTTTGAGGTGGCTCCCCATCATCCATTGATCCACGGATCCGAGACAACTGAAAATTGGCGAATGGTCAACTTCTTTGGGGCTTTGAAGGAGTATTTGCGTGTCATCTGCATAGTTATAGCACATAAGGTGAAATGGATTGATAAGTGACGGTAATGACTTTATGTAGATGTTGAAAAGCATGGGTGAGATAATAGAGCCATGAGGGACCCCTGCTTTCGTGAAGTACGGTTTGGACGAGAAAGGTGGGGTATGGAGGACATTAGTTCTGTTGCGAAGGTAGGATGCAATCCAGTATAGAGCAGTCCCCTCTATGCCGGCTTCGTAGACTTTGTATCAGAGTGTCATGGTCAACCATGTCGAAGGCAGCCGAGAGGTCCAAGAGAAGTAGCGCAACAACTCCGTTGCAGTCATCTGTGTTCTTTAGATCATCCCAGAAGGCAAGGAGGGCAGATTCTCTGCATCTTCCTGGACAGAATTCCATTTGGAAGTTTGAAATTATGGAGTTCCGGGACATGGAAGCATCTCACTGCTTGGGAATCCCCAGGGGGGCGGCAGCAGGTATTTCCCAGGGCTAACGGCGGCCGCGCAGTAAGGTCTTGGGTCACCTGCCTGCACCAAAACCTTTCCCTCAGGGCTCGGCAATTGGGAGCGCGGCATCCGATTCTCTGCTGGCCTTCACTGGGGGCAGACGAACTGCTCAGGGTCAGGTACCGCCATTGGAGTGAGACAGTGCAGCCCACAACATGGAGGAGTGTGCAGTGGACTAAGGACTGACGTGAGCCTGGCCCCCGTGTTACTGTGGACTGGGGCCCAGTTGGAGCTGGTGGTGGCAGGTTCCCCCATCCCTGAGGCTACAGGCCCCACCCCCTGTGAATATGGCCCATATACAGAGCTATAGGGAAACACAGGTAGAGACCCTGCTGGGGACTATGAAGAGCAACTCAGAGAAACTGATCCCCATGCCGCATGTGCTGACAACCGCTGGCTCGGCCTGCACCAGGCCTAAAGTGTGAGGGCTTGGCAGCAGTCCTGGGACTGGAACTGCCCCTGCCATCAGGGCACAATGACCTCAATAGCCAAGCAGAGGGACTTTTAAGGTGGAAACAGGATAGAGGAACTGAGGGGACTACTGGGCCGCTTTACAACCCCTATGTCTTCCCCATCCTCTTTTTTCCTTTTTCTGCATTGGCACCCCTTGCTTGGACACTGCTGGCAGCTTCTTGGCAATGGACCCTTCATCTGGAGAAACTGGAGCCAGTCCGCTAGAGGGGGTGGACCATTAGATGAACTCTGCCAGGGTCCTGGGACTTCGGAAGTAGCTGATTGCGAAATGCCCCCTAGAGACTGCCATGTTGCCCCACAAAAACGGCACTGGGAGCACAGGGCATGCACTTTTGGACTGAACAATGGTCGGGGGCGGGGTGACAGGCCTCGGCACCAAAGATAAATTATCAGGGGGAGCTCCTCCATTATGTGAAGGAGCATCACCCCCATTGCTGGAAGCATCAGAACAAAAACTAATATACAATTATAACAAAGCAATTATTGAAACAGCTTTACTATCATTTTGCTGTACCTGTAGAAGCTGGAGCTGTCATCTGAGTCTTGGGGGTGAGCCGTTAGCAGCAGGAGTGGTGGGCACTGGGCACTGCTGTCAGTGTGCATGTCGGTTTGACAGGCCATCTTAGGACAGCCAAACTGACATGCGCACTGATATTTCTCCAGACCAAGGGGGCGTCCAGTCCCCCTTGGAGCAGAAAACAAGCCCATCGCCACTCGAGAAGCGCTGGGATTGGCCGTAGGAGAGTCTGGGATGCTCTGCTCATTGGAACTACAGTTCCTGGAGCAGAAGAGCACTGAGGCGCGCGACAAGACGATCAAAGAGGCAGCAGCAGGTACTGTAAAAGATGCACATGACACTGCACCGCTTGACCCTTTGCTGGCATCGCAGGGGCCCCCGGCTTAACACCTCCGGGTGGGGGGCTCCGCTGGTTGCACACAAGATGCTATTGGGACTGAATGGCGGTGCTAAGGGATGGCTGGTAATCCATGCCCCGCACGGATTTCTTATTCACTGCTTATGTTTTTTTGTTTGTGTATGGTGGGGTGAGGGGGGAAGTTAGGATGTGTTTGTATGGGGGGCACAGTGAGGGTGGCATACACTTTAGTTTAACCCGGTTGGCTTTAGTCCCTAACTGCACCTAGTCAGGTACTTCTTGTACGCGAAGTACGGGGCGGTTGGGATGTGTTGGGGAGGGAGAGCGATTTTTGAAGGTTTCTTTCTTTTCTACTTTAGCCTAGATCTAGCAGGCTTATTCTCATCCAATTCATTGACACTTGAAACACACACACCCAGCTTCAGGGCACCGCCAATGATAGGAACACCCATCTGGCCCGATGACACCCATAACCACCCGACAATGCGGAGAGACTCACTGTTCTCTCATGAACCATCAAGGTCTTCTGGATAAGATAATGTGGGGGCAGCCATGAGAGCAGCACACAAATACAGCCCAGACATACTGATACTGCTGGAAACATTTAATGTGCAACAACGTTCCATTTCTGGCACACAGGTGTGTCACACGGGGGTTCACCATGGTTCGAGGAGAGTTGCCATTTTAATACTGCGCCATGTCCCTTTTGTGGTATCAGAGCTACAGCAGGATAGGCTGGGACACTACATGGCAGTAGCCAGGTCCATGCAGAGTTCTAAATTGTCACTGGTGTGCATCTATGCCACTCCCCCCCTCCCCCCAAACACTGGAATTTGTGGCAATACTAAGCCGGCTCATAACGGAGCATCCGGTAGCTCCCCGGATTCTGGGTAGGGATTACAATGGTGCCCACGACCCCGGCCTAGACGTATATCCACAGCGGCCGCCACATCACACCTGACTATACTAGCCACTCTCTTGTGCAACATGTCACTTCTGGATGCCTGGTGGGCACAACACCCAATGGAGTGATGCTCTACCTTTTTCTCTAACGCACATCGGTCTACCTCCCATCTCGACTATCTAATGCTTCCTCTAGCACAGATCCAAACAGTGCTAAATGCACAAATTCTGGCCCTTCGGACCATCAGACCACTCGCCCGTGCAAATCACTCTTGCATGGGGACCACTTGGGACCACGGCAGAATGGCGTATGAGTCGCTGGTGCCCGCAGGACGAGAATCTTAGCAAGGCTCATCACCAAATGAGAGAAAGATATTTGAAAGAAAACAAGGAGTCAGTGGACGCCCCAAGCATTCTTTGGGAGGTGATGAAGGCAACTGGAGAGGAGAACTATCAGCTACAACTAGAGCCAGAGAGAACGGTCCCAACAAAACATTTCGGACTAAGACTTCTGCATATGCGAAATGGAAAGGCAGTTCCTCGCCACTGAAGCAGACTCTACTTTAATAGAATCTCTACATGCTCAAACACTCTTACATCAGGAACATATGAAAGAGGCTCGGGCAGCATGGCTGGTTACACAAAGCTGGATATATTAGTTGGGAGATAAGGCTAGTAAGACCCTTCAAGGTTGTGCACAGCCCGCACCAACATAACACATATCCTAGATTACCACAGACAGCGGGCTACACATCACGGGCAGCACCGACATTGAACAGATCTTTGCCTCATACTACCAACAGCTACTTAGTCCCAGCCGTGAGGGGAGACCGGCAGACCTTCAGAGCTTGGTGGCAGACCTCCTAATGACAAAGCTGGAATGGAGGACAGGGAACTGCTGGAGGCTGACATTACTCTAGAGGAAATGAGGATAGCTCTGGCACAGCTTCAGTCAGGTAAGGCCCCCGGAAAAACAGACACCTGGCTGAGTTTTGAAAGCTCCTGTGGCCCCAAAATCAGCCTGCTCTAACGCAGACGTTGCTGGAAGTACCGAAGAAAGGCCAGCTGTCTAGAGATCTCCAGGCAGTGGTCATAGTGGTGCTTCTAAAGCTGGGCCATAGTGGCACGCACTGTAAGGAATATTGGGCAATCTCATTGCTGAACACCGAAATGCAGATCAGGGCCAAAGTCCTGGCCAACTGATTGTCGGGGTGATCGGGCAACTGGTTCAACCAGACCAATCTAGGTTCATGTCCCACAGATCTACCAGACAATATCAGAAGAGTTCACAACGCTATCAAGGCGAGTGTCCGTCTACCAAGACATCAGGCCCTACTCATGGTCAACAACAAGAAAGCGTTCAACTCTGTGGACTGGGAATACCTTTTTTTGTTTGTGTCGCATACAATTTGGCCCAAAATGTATAAGCTATATAAGACTGCTTTATACCTACCTCCAAGACAAGAGTACGAATCGGCAGTGTAGTCTCCCCCTGGTTTCTCATCGGGAGGGGCATCGACAAGGTTGTCCACTTTCTCCACTACTTCTTGCATTAGCAATAGAGACTCTAGCGGTCTGGGTGAGAGTAGATACTTTATTTCGCAGTTCAAATGTTCCTCCATAGTGAGTGATAGAATCTCACAGTACACTGATTATGTCTTACTCTTCCTGGATAACCTCACCATCTCTGGGCCGAGCGCTCTGCAAATCTTCAATATATTGGGGTCCTACTCAGGCCTCTGGATTAACTAAGACAAATCATCTACTTATCCAATGCCTATCCATGTAACGGCCATGCCATGGGCGCCGGAATCGCAGGTGCTTTCTCAGTGGTTTAAGTACCTCAAGGGTGTAGATCACGGAAGATAAGAGCCAGGCATTTCACTACAATCTCCGTTCTCAGCTGGAGACGTTCATTTTGATATTCCCTTCCATTGTCCTTGCTTGGTGGTACGGCCATATTTAAGATAGTCTCCTTATCGAGACTATTGTACTAACTTCAGAACTTCCTGTTTCTGGTAAAGAAAACCTTCTTTGTCAGGGCAAACGCCCTGTTACGCTAACTTTGACAGAACGGAGGAACTCCTTGCAATGCCCTTGCAAAATGCTTTAGACCCACCTTTGAATGGGGCCTCGCCACCCCAGATCTGTTGCTATACTACAGAGTGGCACCCCTGCTGGTGCTCATCAACTGGTGTTTTGAAGGGTTCGGGGATCCGGCCTACAGGGCTAAGGGATGAGCTGTAGGATAGGACTGCCTATTGCATCTGCTGTATGGAGGTGATGAGCCGCACAACATTCTTGCCTTCACGTTGGTGGTCCTGACCATATGGAATGAAGAACCAGCAATCAGACGCTGGAGACTGCGTTGTGGAAAGGGACCAGACTTCCCCAAGTCGCAGCGCTCCACGGATTCACCAAGTGGGATGCTATCAGCATCACAACACCGGGGTACTTTCTCACAAACAGATCCATCTATGCCTTTTCAGAACTACAAAAGGAATATGAACTGCACCGCTCCCGTTTTTAGGTCTCGCCTGAGCCAGCGCATGCGCTGCCCTGGCGAGACATTTAGTAAGTGGCATTTCGAAGTGCTACCAAAGCGGTCAAGTGGCCACCAGCTTGCAGTCACGCGCACAAGCACGCGCGCCACTTTTTCTTTCACTTTCGTAAAGCATGGGTGCCGCGATTATAGCTAAAGTAAAGAAATAGATTTTTTTTCTATTTCTTTACTTTTGCTATAATCGCGGCACCGGCGCTTTGCTTATAACATTAAAAGTGAAGCGCGGGTGCCGCGATTATAGCAAAAGCATTGTCATTAGAATGTTGTTGAGAAATTTTCTGCACTAAAGCTTTGGATCCAATTTTACCCTTGGTGGAGGGATGTGGTAGCCTCTCTGTATGAAAACAGAGCTGGGTGTAATGCCAATCAGTCTACATGAGACCCACCTCTGTCCCCACTAGCAACCTGCCACACTCCAGCATGTAAGAATTTCGTAGTGGCATTCGCCTCCAAGTTTTACATGACCTCCGCGGTCTTAACACCCCCAAGAAAGTCAGGCAAGTCCTACACTACTTAGATAGGCACAATGTTCAGGTGGCGTTGCTGCAAGAGACACACCTCACCAAACACACTGAGACCGCGGTGGCGTGTAGGTGGGCGGGGTTTCGGCTCGCTTCATCATACTCAGCCTACGCGCGCGGGGTAATCATATTGATTAAAAAAGGTGTTCCTTTCCAACCCGTGCATACGTCCACTGACTCAGAGGGGCGCTGGGCGGCGGTACAGGGCAAACTCGGCATGACCTACGTTACGATTCTCAATATGTATGGCCCTGTCGTGGACGACCCCTCTCCCTTTGCGCAGATGCTCGCTGCGGTGCGCTCCTGGCCGGATGCTGCGATACTCTGGGGGGGAGACCTCAACACACATCTCAATCCACAGGTTGATAAATCAAACCCGGCGGGGGCTCGCACGCTTAGAGTTGCTCAATGCGTTCGTGAGGCCATGGGGGAGTGGGGACTGGTGGATGTCTGGCGGTTGAGGAATGAACGGACTTGTCTAGGCACGCACATCACGCCGGCACACAATAGTTGGTCCCGACTGGATTACTGGTTATTGGGAGAGGAAACTAACAGATGGGTGCTCGACGTCTGCAACTTACCACGTACGCTGTCCGATCACAACCCTGTATATCTGCACCTGCGGATTCCAGCGTGCCCCCATCGCCCCTTCACATGGCGCTTTCGCGCGGAGGCACTGCGGGACCCGCTCTACCTAGACACTATCAGGGAGGCCATTGTCAATTATTTTGCTGAAAACACGGGCTCCGTGGCTAGTCAGGCGTCTCTCTGGGAGGCGTTCAAAGTGACGATCCGGGGGGGGGTGCATTGGCACCACCGCTGGCATTCTGAAGGACATACGGGGGCAGCTTGCTAAAATTGAGACTGCTCTCGTTGGGTTGGAGAGGACCTATGCCGAGACGCCGTCTGCTGCCACGCTGGCGCGTATACATGAGCTGCTGGTGGAATATGACAAATGGGCGGACACAGAGGTCAAATACAGGGGGAAGCGACACGCGGCCAGGGCGTACGGAGAGGGTGGGCGACCGGGCAAGCATCTGGCCGCTAAATTACAATTTCGGGCGCATCATCAACACATGGATAAAATTGTGGATGCTGCAGGCATAGAACACTTCACACCGCACACCATTGTAGACCAATTTAAGGATTGTTATCAGTCACTTTACACGACGCAGGGGGAGGTGGAAGGTTCGGCCCTGGCGGACTACCTGTCGGACATAGCGTGTGCGTGGCTCTGTGATTCCCACCGGGAATATCTATCACTCCCGATAGATGAGCAGGATGTCCGGGACGCTATTCATTCTCTTCCCAATAAAAAGGCTCCCGAGCCTGACGGCCTGTCGGCCGAATTCTACAAGACTTATACCGACCTGCTTGCCCCGCATCTACTAGAACTGTATGCTGAGGCGCATGAGACTGGCGTACTGCCTCCAACTCTGCGTCAGGCCATGATTATCACCCTCCTTAAAAAGGTTAAATCGCCCTCCAGCTGCGACTCATATCGCCCCCTATCGCTGATTAATCTGGACGCGAAAATATTGGCTAAAATTTTGGCCACAAAAGTACAGCCGCTTATGACCCGACTGGTGCTCCCAGATCAATCTGGGTTCATACCGGAACGATCCACCTCTCACAATCTGCGGACTATTTTCTCCATGTTCCATATCCTTAATCCTGAGCTGCCAGCGGCTGCTGTCATGCTGGACGCGGCTAAAGCCTTTGACTCCGTCGAATGGCAATATATGTTTTACATACTGCGTAAGATGGGCTTCCCAGAAGTCATGCTGCAGTGGATTCGGCTTCTATATACGGACATATCGGCGGTGGTGCGCGTGGGCAACCACACGTCCGGGCCATTCCGCATTGCAAGGGGTACGAGACAGGGGTGCCCGCTGTCCCCTCTACTATTCGCTCTCGTTCTTGAGCCGCTAGCTTGTAAGATTCGACAACGTCACAGAGAGTCCGCCCTCAACTTTAACCATCGGCCGGTTGGGATATCGCTATATGCGGATGATATGGTCTTGTTCGTCAGACACCCACAAACGCATTTATCCCCGGTCCTCCGAGAGTACATTAAATTTGGCCTGTACTCGGGGCTCACGATAAACTGGGACAAGTCGGTCGTGATTCCACTCACGACGGTTACGTCCCGGCCTCACCTGGAATACCCTCTGATCTGGACGTCCGACCCAGTAAAATATCTTGGAGTGTGGGTTCATCGCGATCCCGAGGTAGTGATCAGGGAAAATTACGGTAGGGCTTATGACGCGCTGGTGCAGCAGGTGGACGGTTGGCTGCGTCTCCCCTTGTCTCTGGCAGACTGCATCGCTGTGATAAAAATGGTCGTCCTGCCGCGCTTTCTATACCTATATTGCAATATACCGATAAAATTAACTCAGCAATTTTTCACGCTGCTGCGTGCCCAACTCCTGCGCTTAATTTGGGGGGGACGGCACCCTAGAATTAGCTGGAAAACACTGACCCTGTCGTACGAAAGAGGGGGATTCGCGGCGCCAGACTTCTACGTGTATTATCTGTGCGCACAGGCGCAATATGCATACTATTGGTATGGACCACATAACTTTATTCCACATGTGGCGGTGGAAGATGGGGACGCCCATCCCACCCCGCTTCGAGGTATGCTCACGCACACTGCCCGACATACGCCACGCGCTGAAATTAACACGCTGGACATGACAATTGCTGCCTGGCAGGCAATAGGCCGCAGGATACAGAGGCTGCCGCTGTATGCGCCGGCCCTGCCACTGGCACACCACGCCGCTCTGTCGGTCACACGAGAGGCGGGCCCTCTAATGTCGCTCAAGGAAGCTGGTATCACTCATATGCAAGACTTGTACCCGCAGGGACATTATCTAGAGCAGAATGATCTGGCCTACATACAAAACCCCACGCCACTATTTGTGTATACGTGTCACCGTCTTAAACAGGCCATGAAGGCTCACTACCCCTGTTTCCCTGCAGAGCCCCCCACACTCAAGGCACTGCAGCTGCTGCTGGTAGCTCCGTCTAAGAAGAAACTACTTACTAAATTGTACAAAGCTGTACAGGAGGAGACGGTTAACGGCCCTGATGCTAGTCTTGCCAAATGGTATGCTATTCTAGATCCCCCACTTGAAGCTGCGGATTGGGAGCGGATTTGCCAGTTGACGGGTCGCCTCACCCCCAATGGCAACCTGCGCATTATCCACTTCAAATTCTTGCATCAAGTCTACTACACCCCGGCCCGACTGCACAGAATGGGATTGAGAGAATCGGCTCTGTGTAGACGGTGTGGCCAAGACGGGGTGGACTTTCTACACCTGGCGTGGGGCTGTGGGCCAGTATTTGAATTTTGGGGGGCGGTGCTGACTCATATTCATAAAATGACGGGGGCATTGCTTCCATGTGTGCCAGCGGTGTGTCTGTTGGCTCATGTACCTCAGCTGAAGGGCGTGGTGGGCAGATTTGTGAGGGTTGCCCTTCTGCTGGCTAAACGGCGCATTCTGTTTACATGGGACGGAGTGGCCAAACCAACGTTACACAAGTGGTTGTCAGACATGGTATACTGCAGGGAAAACTTGGAACTGTATGCAGAGGAGCTACCCGCCTCCTCCCAACCGAAGGATATTTGGGGGCCGCTCAGAAACTTCCTTGCTGAGAAAATGTTGGCTGATACTGAGTGAGTGCGATTTTGTCACGTCTATTTCAAGGGGTAATGCTGTGCTGCTGTGCGTGGGGCGGGCCCACAGTAGGGCACACGCCGTGTCTCCAAAATGCACACTGTAATTCTTTACTCTGTCCGGAACTGTACTGTTGTTATGACGTTTTGTTCTTCTGTATGCTGCTCACTGATGATTGTGAAACGTATTCTATTTTACCTAATAAACAGATTTAAAAAAAAAAAAAAAAAAAAAAACGTTTTACATGACCTGGTGGATGAATTGTTGTGGAGCCCGCAAGTGGGAAAGTGGCAGTAGGCTAGCATTGTCTATCCCCGCCTAATGACCTAACAAATCCCCAGTATTCTGTTTGTCAGTGGTGCATACAAACCTCAAGAAAGTTCATGCTTACAGAGAGTTTTTTTATAGCGTGAACTTGACCCAAAGGTATCGGGTATCAGAGCGCATTACATAGCACCAGTTGCGTTTACATGAGGACACATTCATTTTTGTTAGGCACAGGGAGATGAAGCGATTTGCCCGAATCACAGGATGTTCAGCGTCATTGCCGAGACTCAAACCCAGTTTCTCAGATTCGAGGTCGACTGCCCTACTCCTCTCCCCAATGCTTAGGATTACTATTGTACCTTAGGACCACGGGAAAACCTAGGATTCTCCCCCATGTTTAATATTGATACATTGATATTTCAGCACAGCAGTTACAGAGTGAATTGTGGGTGTCTCTACCAAGCACTGCCGTTGCTAGCCTGGCCTGCAGGGTCCCCAGGATAAACAGAGCCATCCGCATGGCGGTCCTTGTACTGATGTTTGTCACCACCTGCCCTCCTCTGCCACTGCCAAGCCTTCCAGTAACAGAGGGCAATTGACTCCGGTGGCCTTGCCGAGGTAATGGCCAGGTTTTTGCATGAGCAGAGGGTATGTCTGCATTCAGGTGCTATCGAGGCTTTTGCTACCTGTGGGTTACAGGCTCCGATCCCAATGAGGGAGCTCTGGGGATTATCTGCTGCACTGTTCTGCTAGTAACCTGCAGGTCACCGATATCAACGCCAGTAAGATGGCTTTGTGGGTTAATGCACTGGTTGCGCAGGCATATTGGTTTGCAAAGCCTATATTTTTATGTTGTGTATTTAACATAGCGTGACACTAATCATAAAATGCAATTAAATCCTTTAGAGGGAATATTTTCCTCTCAGCAGGGGCGTCTCACACCTAGGGTGCTGCATAAACAGCTGTATTTTACAAGCAGAGAGAACGTGGGATATTACCAAGCCTCTAATCTTAAAGGGCAGTCATTACTCCATTTGTTTTCCCCTGACCTGTTGTGAGTGGGAGGTAGTGAGGAATTGGTGTGAATGAACACTCTGAAGGTTAAGCGGGAAAGCCATCGGCACCTAAAGTGCTGCTGATCCCAGGGAAGTCCAACATAGACACCTCATGCATTTATTAGGATGGAGTGTGGCACCCAAAGACCCCAGAAAGGTACGTCACTGTTCTGGTCTTAAACATGAATGTGGCCTTCACAGACTCCACCGTGGCTTATCTCGCTTTACCTCTGAAGGTATCTTGCAACACTTCCTTCCAGCATATGCGTTCAGAAGACGCCTTGAAGATTGGATTGTCCGGTGAATACCCACTTCCTGGTACGTGCTGTCATATTCCCGTGAACATCAAACATATTTATTGCCCATTTATCGTTTCTATATAACTTTTACAGCGCCTCTGATGCGTAACATTTGAGCGCTACTTTAGCGTTTTATTTCTCTTGCTTAAGGCCTTACCTTGATGGAAGCCAGAAAGCCCCGCCCCCTCCAGTACTGGAAGAGACTCCTATTTACAATACCTTATACGAGATTAGACCGTTTGTAGAGCAGCACTGGCAGCGTTTCAAAGAGGACAGGAACGGGATAGGCGCTATGCTGCATTTTACAACGGACTTCCTCCTGCCTTACAAAGGCTGAGATATGCCAGTAATGTTGTTAGGGTCGATGTATCTCATTTAATGATAATATTCTGTTTGTATAAGAGCAGCCCACAGCATATAAAGAAGTAGCAATGTTTAAGGCAAACATGTATATGAGCATGAAGTGATGCGCAACAAGGAAGTTATTTGCCGTCTCAAGCTGTAACAAGCATTGGCATAGCCAATAGGTCTCGCCTTTGGGACCTTATAAGTGTTTAGCCATGCAACGGTTGATGTTGTTGCACCAAGGATATTGTGCTGCATAACTAAATACTTATAAAGGTCCCAAAAGCGCGACCAATTGGCTATGCCAATGCTTGTTTTAGTTACTTCCAGCTCCGACATGATTTCACCCCCTACCTAAATGCGTACTCCGAGATTCCAGCCAATTTCCCCCTGGAGGTGAAAATCCTGCTAACATTAAAGCGCACAAGCTGTCGGTTCTCTATCAATCACTATTACACTAACAATCCGACCCAATGTAGACAGTGAGGGAGGGATGGTGCAGAGTTCTGGGCTAGCTCAAGGGTGAGGACTGGAAGGGGGCAGTGTCGGCCCCTAGAGAGGCTGTGATTGCTGCTCAGTTCTGCCTCATTCAACTCAAAATACTCCACTGCACATATTTTACCCAGGCACGACTATCCCGGATTGGGATTGATAATCTCTGGGAAACTGTCTACACAGCAACAATGATAATGGGGATTAGGTACATACATTTTGGAGCTACTTCGTTTTATCACAATTCTGGGAGAGGGGACTGGGAGCCTTGGGGACTGTTTTGGGCTGGAGGGGGAGGCGAAGTTGGTCCAACTACACATCACTGAAGATACCAAGGGTAACATATCAAAGGGCGCTGCTCTGGATAGGACTGCTCGTGGCCAAGAGGGACAAAGCAAGGGCATGGAAGACCACTGGAAGCCCCCTCCTGGGGGGAGTGGGCAAAGGGCATGGAATTCTGCTTGACCTTGGAACACCCGGTATATCAGGCCAGACGAGACCCCCATAAATATATCAAAATATGGAAAGACTGGGCAGAATTTCCGGGCATCCACATAGAATCGTGCCAGTCTAGACCTTGGTTTATCGACATTACGCTCACTAAAACACACATCACGGTGAAATCTAGGATGAGGGTATATTGGCTCCTCCATCTGTGTGGTTCTTGCATCTGTAACAGTCATTAGGGCGACAGCTCTTTGGCTTCTGGGACATGGGCACACTGCTCCAAACTGGTTTTATTGTATGCTGATACAATACCATTATCTAAATGCTATATGCCAGACATGGCGGTTTTGTTCTGTTTAATACAATATCCAATAAAAAAGTTCTTTAAAAAAAAGAGTCTTGCAGGTCCAGGCATGCAGCCATGTCTTATGATGACACCCTAGGTTTTCATGGAGCAAGCTACAGAATTTGCTGTATAAAGCTTCAGCTTCATATGCCAAACCACATTCTAGGAATCTGTAAAGACTTCCTGGAAATGGCCACGCAGAATCTCTGAAACATGAACATCCGTCTGTGGAATTCCCAACAAGGCATGAACGTAACACGATAACAGACAGTAGGCATTTGGTAATTCCAAGGCCATGATGCTGGTGGTGAAGCACTTCTTTCCCCAGGCTCCAAAGTACTTGGATTTGTTATCTGCCATGATCGCGGGGAACATTACTTTCTACTGGCCTGAGGAACATGATGCCTGAATGACAAAGCACTCTGGTGACAGCTGAGCAGAAAGAAAAGTGGGTTCACCTGGAGCAGGAAGATAGCACCTAGCCAATAGTCGATTGCCCGTGGGGCAGAATATGGCTTTTCCCAGGGTGCCAGGAAGGGGGTCAAGCAAGACCTCATTTGAGGATTATAATGGTTCAGAGGCTAGTTAGCAGGGAGAAGAACCTGTGTCAGAACATTTGTTTTAACGTCCGCTGTTGAAAGTTAGAAATCTAAAACTTCTGCATTTTTCATGGCAAAATTAAGTGAGAGAACATCCGGAGTATGGGGGCCCCCCCAAAGAGACCTCAAGATCCACTTCTGGCAATGGGTCAAGGGGACTCACAGATGATAATCCAGCAATGTCATAAGGATTCTCCGCCGCTTCTTCCTCATGTAAGGGATCAGAGTCTAAACCAAATAACTGGTGTAACCTCTCCTCTTAACTCTCAATCCTAGATCCTTCTTTGAGCCTCCCGCCTGGATCTGTGTTAGTGAGGTTCTGCAGGTGGGGAGAGATGGTGGCACCATCTTCTCAGCTTGAAGCTCTAGTAAAGGTGGTGTTGGTAGCTCCTGGGATGTGCCGGCCACGGCACAGGGGACAGTGAATAGCTGGCCAACGGGGAATAAGCTGAATCGGCGTCAGGGCAACCGGACCAACAACCTATGGCGTCATGGGCATGAACATGGGGCCAAATTGATGTCTAGTAAATAAACTAAACATGGCGTTCAAGATGGCCACTGGATCCTTGCCTGGAGATGGGAGCTCTGGCAGAGTGGTCAATGGTAATGGGGCATTCAGCAAGTGAGGTACCAGTGCCAATGGACCAAGAGTGACGGGAGCCGGTGGAGTCAGCTCGTCAGATTGCAGTATCAGCAAGGCAAACAACGGATCAGGTCCGGCTAAGGAACAGGCTTGGAGTCACTAGAAGGTGGTTCTTCAGGCTTCAAGGGGACTAACTCCGGCTCTAAGAACAAAGATCCTGTGGGAGTCCAGGGCGGTTTGGGAGACTCATCTTTCCCAGAGTGCTTCTTATGTTTCTTCTTTCTTGTCTCAGAAAAGGAAGGTGATCTTGAGTGGGGCCGAAATAGATGACTGCTTTACCTTTTACAACATTGTCACTTAAATCATCTTACTTTGTAGTCAGGGAAAACAAAGTAAAAACCAAGCTCCTTTGGAAGACAGAGCCTGATATTTGAACTCTATTTTTGAATGCACAGCAAATGTGACAAATAAAAAAAGATTTAGAGGCCTGTTTATTGAAAGGAAGCACTTGTAAGAATACAGTAAATAGGATATGCTCCACGGGAGAGAAACTCAAGCTGGACAGCCTAAAACAAAAAGCCAGCAAATTGACAGCAAGCAAATGTGAGTTACAAAACACAAGGCCAATGGTAAGCAATAGGCAGAATGCATTCTCAGGGAAGCTTTCAGAATGTCCCTAAGACGCTGTTGGCAAACCAGACAGCTGTGGTGCCTGGTAGACTTCAACTTATAGTCAAGAAAATAAAAGAAACATCAGCAGGTCGCGGGACAATATAATTAGAAACGAGGGAGAGGGGAGTTTGGGACCCATATTGGCTTCCTCTCACACTGTTCCCCTCACCTCCAAAGGGTTACTCCTTGGAGAGAATCTTGATAACACTCGCCAAGAGCCAATGAGACCCAAAGCATTCCGAAGCTCGAGCCATTAAATACCGGAAATATTCAATACCTGAAATCTAGTCATAAAACAGAACAATAACAATACTAAATTTGTCAAGCTGCAAAACAATGTGAAAGCTTGCTGCAGGAGTGGATTGATCATGAAGGGACCCTGTATTTACCTTTTTGTGGCCAAAGAAACTATAATTAGTGCCTGGGCTAATTGGAAATGTCAATTATAAAAATGTTTTCCTTTCTGCTCTTTTTAGTGGTTTGTGAAGGAGCCAGGCATCACCAAGTGCGCTCACTTGAAAATTAAAGATAAACAAAAACAAAATGGCAAAGCAAACAGATCTGGATTGTATTTTATGAAAATGCTCCATTATTGATAGGCGATTTTGAGAGGCCGTGCAGAATTCTAAATAGGTGTATGCAAAAAAGAGACAAAGGGTAGATGGATGGTTGTGCAACGGTGCATAAATGGATGCGTGTTTGAATGAGTAAGTGCATGGGTGGATAAATGGGTGACTGCATACATGGACAGAAAGCTGGGTAGACAGAAGAATGGATGAATGTGTGAGTGGAAGAATGTATGAATGGTTAAGATGACTGATGAGTACATGGAGTGCAACGATCGTGCCCGTGGCAGGAGCCTATTCTCCACTGCTGCTCCCTCAACCATGCGCTCACCTATTTAATAGTCCATGCACCGAGACACCCAGTCATCTATCAACAATCACCCAAACGCAACCTTTTGTCAGGCATTCAGGGATACACACATTCATACAATCTCAGGCACATAAAAAGCAGCCCATAAATTACCAAGCGGTTTCTCTACAAAAAAAAAAAAAAGAAAAAGCCTGGTTTAGAAATGTTGCCAGTTCCTATTGTGCGTAATGATTATAACGAAACCATCTGGCAGAGCCAGATGTACAAAGAACCTATGAAGAAGCAAAAGTTAAGAACCCTTTAATGTTTATAGAAAAGGTCCTACTCGTTAAAACAACCTACCCACACGGCTCCAATCTGGGGCATGCTCACTGATGTGAGCTCAGTGTAAATTTAAACCAACCTCGCATGTAAACTGTCCTAATCTAAGCATTTTTGTAGACGCGCTAAATCAATGCATATTCACAGATAACATATTTCTGTAGCTAAACCGTTTAATATGCCAGGATAATGAAAGAAGTAAATACATCAGTAGATCATTTGTAACACAAAAGTGTGTTCTTTAGGCTATGTTCAAGGTTTAGTTTCCTAGGAATTGTTTCCTAGGTTTTAATGGGGGAACGTTGGGTGGCTGACGATCTGCCACTTATGTCACCATGTATTACCGTTAGAAATGGGGGTCTCTAGTTGGCAGAGGTAGGTACCTTGTCCAAGTAGGGACCCTTCCTTCTAGTCTGGATAAGGGAGTTACGCTCCTAAAATAACCCCTGTTCACCCACTTTGTAGCTTGGCACGAGCAGTCAGGCTTATCTTAAAGGCAGTGTGTAAAGCATTTGCACATAATCAACAGTGATACAGTGTAAACACTATAAAAGGACACCACACCAGTTTAGATAAATATCCACTATTTTTATATACTTAAGACAAGACCAAAAATGATTAAAAAAAAACCACAATACAGTACTTAGAAATCTTCAGTTATCAAAATAAACTTGAAAAAAAGTTCCTTGAAGTCGATAGCTCTGTCTGGGGCTATCACGGCATCATGAACAACAAATTACAAATAGTTCTGGCTGACCGCGGCGTCGCGGGCCAGCTATGGTGTCGGAAAGACCCACAAAACAGTACCTTTAACCCCTTCGATGCTCATGACGGAACGGTTCCGTCATGAGCATCGGTTGGGCTGTGCTCATGACGGAACCGCTCCGTCATGAGCACAGCCCCCGGGGGAAGCGCTGGCGCTCCCCCCTGGGGCATCGATCGTGCCCCCACAGAGGGGGGTGGCAGCGGAAGATCTTCCGCTGCCACCCCCGAGCCCCCCCACGCTTCCCCATGACTTCAGCGCGCACAGCGCGCGCCGGCGTCATCAGGAAGCGCTGGGATGCCTGGAAGCCATTTGTTTCCAGGCGTCCCAGGGAGGAGACGGTGAGTTTTGTGCTCCGGTGGGGCCGCGGGGGGGATTTTCAAAGTATTGAGGCATCGGGGGAGACGAAAGAGTATTTTCTCTCCCCTGATGTCTCAATACAGGGCATTCCTGCTCCACGATCTAGCACAGCGTCGCGATCGTGGAGCAGGGATGCCCCACTAGACACCAGGGATGTGTGTTTCCGTATTTGGGGAGCGACCCCTTGGGCAAGGGTCGCTTCCTTTACCCCCATAACAATTGGAAGTCTTTTCTGCCCCCTCTGGGGGCAGATCGGTTTATTTTTTCGCTGTTTCTGCTCCCAGGGGGGGGGCAGAAAAGCCCACTGGACACCAGGGATATAAATATTAATGTAGGAAGCGACCCCTTGGGCAAGGGTCGCTTCCTTGGGCCCCTAATTTTTTTGAAGACTTTTCTGCCCCCTCTGGGGGCAGATCGGTGTTATTTTTTCGCCGTTTCTGCTCCCAGGGGGGGCAGAAAAGCCCACTAGACACCAGGGATCTAATTATCATTGTAGGAAGCGACCCCCTTGGGCAAGGGTCGCTTCCTGGGCCCCCTAATTCATTTGAAGACTTTTCTGCCCCCTGTGGGGGCAGATCGGTTTAATTTTTTTGCCGTTTCCGCTCCCAGGGGGGGCAGAAAAGCCCACTAGACACCAGGGATCTGTTTGTTATTGTAGGAAGCGACCCCCTGGGCAAGGGTCGCTTCCTGGGCCCCCAATTTTTTTTGAAGACTTTTCTGCCCCCTCTGGGGGCAGATCGGTTTAATTTTTTTGCCGTTTCTGCTCCCAGGGGGGGCAGAAAAGCCCACTAGACCCCTCACTTCCAGGGTGCAATTTTTTATAATATGTATTTGGCTCACCCGCCCCGGGACTGAGTAGCCCCACCTGGCACACAACCCGATTGACCATTTGGGTAGTGACATAGCATGTTATAATGTTTATTGTTATATTTTTTGTGAATTGCAATTGTAATGTTTTTTTTTTTTACTTTTTTGTTCTAGGTGAAGGCTTTTGCTCTTTTCAATTTGCCGTTTTGTTCTGCTGTTTGATTAGTTTGGTAAGAGACTTTTTTTTGTACAATGTAAATGTGTTTGATTTCTCTCCCTGTTTTTTTTTTTGCAAATGGTGTAATAATAGCAGTATGTTTGGTTTTTGAGTGTCAAAAACTTTTTGCATTGGTGCTCGATGTGTATTTTGTTGTCTTGTGAGTAATTTGGTTTTTTTTCTTCTTTCTAGTTGGATATCGTTGGTTTTTGCTGTGTCACTGCAGAGTTGGTTTCTGGTGAGTGCAGCTGTCTCTTGTAATTGAATTGTATCGTTTTTGAGTACATTGATCTTTGTGATAAAGGTACACATTTCTTTACTTACTTGGTTTGCACATTGTTGGTTGTTGTTGACTTGTTTGTGCAGTCTTCTATCTTAGTAAGTATAATGGCTAGCCGCAGGATTACTGCTCAGCAGGTTGTTGGTTTGCTGTTTGAGTCTTCCTCTGATATTGGTTCAGAGACTGACTCTGCATCTGAGGGAGAGGAGGCAGGGGACGATTCTGGCAGTGAGTTGTCTCTCAGTATGGAGTCATCGGATGATGAAAATACTCTTAGTGCGGATGAAGTGCCTGTGTTAGCGGAGAAGACTGATGTGCCGATAGTGCGGCAAGAGGCATCTGGGCTGCAGCCTGGGGCTGCAAGGCTTCCCGTTGGTGTAGTGCGGCAAGAGGCTTCTGGGCTGCAGCCTGCGGCTGCAAGGCTTCCCGTTGGTGTAGTGCGGCAAGAGGCATCTGGGCTGCAGGCTGGGGCTGCAAGGCTTCCCTTTGAAAGTGATGACCTCTGGGTTGCCCCTGGCATGGTGCAGCCGGCATTGCCAGAGTTTACTGGTGTTCCAGGGTCTAGAGTGAATACTGAAAACTTTTTGCCGGTAAATTTTTTTCAGTTGTTTATGGACGATGTGTTTTTTGCAGAGATTGTTGAGCAGACTAATTTGTATGCCGAACAGTTTTTAAGGGACAACTGTGCCAGTCTTAAGCCACACTCTAGAGCTACCCGGTGGACTCCCACAAATGTTGAAGAGATGAAGAAGTTCTTGGGTTTAACTTTTTTGATGGGCTTGCTAAGGAAGCCATCAATGTCTTCATATTGGTCTAGCAGTCCCTTGATGGCAACGTCTATTTTTCCGGCAGTCATGAGTCGTGACAGGTATTTGCTTCTGCTTCGGATGATGCATTTTGTTGATAATGGTTTAGCGTTGCCACGAGATCACCCTGACTGTTTTTAAGATTAGGCCTGTCCTTGATCACTTTGTTGATCGATTTTCTGAGATTTATGCCCCTGGGAAAGAAATTGCAGTGGATGAGTCTTTGGTGTTGTTCAAGGGCCGCTTGGTTTTTAGGCAATACATTCCTAGTAAGAGGGCACGCTATGGAATAAAGCTGTATATGCTGTGTGACAGTAGGACTGGATATGTCTCTAATTTCAGGGTGTACACCGGTAAGGAATCTAGGTTTAACCTCCCTGGTTGTCCGTCCACTTTTGGAGTGACTGAGAAAATTGTTTGGGAACTTGGAAGAGGATTTTTTAACAAAGGCCACCATTTATATGTAGATAACTTCTACACTGGTGTGCGGTTGTTCAGGGAATTGGCCAAAGTGGACACTCTTGCTTGTGGCACAATCCGCTCTAACCGTAAAGGTTTCCCGAAAGAACTTGTTTGTCAAAAGCTTGTGCGGGGACAGTGCAGTGCGTTACGTTGCCAGGAGCTTCTTGCTGTGAAGTTTACAGACAGGAGAGATGTCTACATGCTGACTACCATCCATGATGAAAGCACTGCACCTGTGACTGTTTGGGGTCAGGTCGCTGAAGCGCGCAAACCTGTGTGCATTTTAGACTATAATAGGCACATGGGTGGTGTTGACAGAGTAGATCAGAGGTTGGAACCTTACACTGCTCTTCGTAAGGCTTATATTTGGTACAAGAAGTTGGCTATCCATCTTTTCCACTTGGCAATGTTTAATGCTTTTGTTGTGTTCCAGGATTCTTGCCCTGAGTCAAAGATGACTTTTGCTAAGTTTCAGGAGTCTGTAATAGGCAGCCTTGTTGTAGTGGAACAGGCAAGTGTTCCTAGAGTTGGACTGGTGGAGGATGTTGCTAGATTGAAAGAACGCCACTTTCCAGATCACATTCCTCCCACACCTGCAAAAGATTTTCCCAGTAGGAGATGTAGAGTCTGTTGGCGAAAAGGTTTGCGGAAGGAGAGTCGTATGTACTGCCCCGACTGTCCTTCTCATCCTGCACTGTGTCTCTCTGCTTGTTTTAGAGCGTACCACACACGAAAGAATTTTTGGGAGGATTCTTGAGTGGTAAAGTGAACTGCCTGGTCTGTATTCTTTGGATAATTTGATTCTGTTTCAAGGTTGGTGTTAGTGCAATGTATTTAGTTGCTGATTTTCTGTTAGAAGATTTGTATCTATTTGCAATTTGTTTGTGTTTTTATTTTTTTCTAAAAAAATCCTAAATGTGATGGCGGTGTGTGTAGGCTTGCGCTTGGCTGTTGGTGTGTGTGGACTGGCACTTGGTTGGTGGTGTGCGTGGAATGGTGCTTGGCTGGCGGTGTGCATGGACTGGCGGTGTGCGTGGACTGGTGCGTGGCTGGTGGTGTGCGTGGACTGGAGCTTGGCTGGCAGTGTGCGTGGAATGGTGCTTGGCAGGTGGTGTGCGTGGACTGGTACTTGGCTGGCGGTGTGCGTGGACTGGTGGTGTGTGTGGACTGGTGCTTGGCTGGTGGTGTCCGTGGACTGGAGCTTGGCTGGTGGTGTGCGTGTACTGGAGCGTGGCTGGCGGTGTGCGTGGAATGGTGCTTGGCTGGCGGTGTGCGTGGACTGGTACTTGGCTGGCGGTGTGCGTGGACTGGTGGTGTGTGCGGACTGGTGCTTGGCTGGTGGTGTCCGTGGACTGGTGCTTGGCTAGCGGTGTGCGTGGACTGGTGTTTGGCTAGCGGTGTGTGTGGACTGGTGCTCTGCTGGCTGTGTGTGAGTAGTGACTTTCTGCTGGTCACTACACACACTGCTAGCTGAGTGCCACTCTACGCAATCCATCAGCCTGTGTAGTTGCTGTGTCTGGATTGTGGGCGTGTGAAAGTGATGGGCCCTTGAATGGCGCTGTGTGCTGGTGTGACTTTTGTTATGTGATGGGCCCGCGGCTGGCGGTGTGAATGGTTTTGTATGTCTCACACGTATGAAAGGTGTATGAATGGCCTGTCAAGAGGTTGGTGCCTTGTCGTGGCTTTACAGCTCATGAGCTGTGAGTCAATGGTTCAGTTTCTCGCCCTTTCAATTATTACCAGTGTATTTCATTTCTGTGAAATCACTTGCTAATACAATTGTATCTACTGAACCATCACTCACCCTCGTGCCAAATCCAACCAGTATGTGTGTGTGCTTGCGGATTAGATGGCTGTGCAGTAATATTTGTCTTTCTGAAGCAGGGTGTACCTTGTCCCTTTTTGGTGAATTTTGAAATGTGTTGCTTTTGTGCCTGGTGGTGCGAATGGTCTTGTTTGTATCATGTATGAAAGGTGTGTGAATGGCCTGTAAAGTGGTTGGTGCCTTGACGTGGCTTTACAGCTCACGAGCTGTGGGTCATTGGTTTGGTTTTTTGTGAATTTAATTATTGACAGTGCATTTCATTTTTGTGAAATCTCTTGTTAATAAAATTTAATACACTGAACCATGACTCGCCCTCGTGCCAAATCCAACCAGTATGTGTGTGTGTTTGAGGAATAGATGGTTGTGCAGGAATCTTTGTCTTTAGTTTCTCTGCCAAGGTACACTTTCCATGCAAGAATAACCCACCAACTGTAGATATTGTCGAAAACCCATGGGAGTTCATGGTGATGTCTCTCTTGTGAATTCAAAAACATTTTTTATCCCCAATGTCCTGCAAACCTCAAAATGTCTGCCACATTTTCTTTGCAATATTATTCCAAAATTCTCACGCTGTAGGAACAATAGATAATCTGGTTTTGCAAGGGGGGTCACTTTGGTTTTTGGCCCGGTGCTCGGCGGCCATCTAGGGAAACCTACCAAACCCACACATTTCTGAAAACTAGACACCCGGCGGCTTCCAAGGAAGTATGGCTTGCGTGGATCCCCCAACGTTTCCTTACCCAGAATCCCCTGCAAACCTCAATTTTTGCTGAAAAAATCACTTTTTTCACACATTTTGGGGTGGGAAAGTAGTGGCATCACCGGGCTCACACAAATTTACCACCACCCAGCGTTCCCCCAGGTCTCCCGGTAAAAATGGTGCCTCACTTGTGTGGGATGCCCAAGTACCCGCGGCAGGCAAGGGCCCAAAACGTAGTGAGGCGACATCAAAATGGCCTATGGCAAAACCACCTGGTTTTGCAAGGGGGATCACTTTGGTTTTTGGCCCGCAAAAATTGAGGTTTGCAGGGGATTCTGGGTAAGGAAACGTTGGGGGATCCACGCAAGCCATACTTCCTTGGAAGCCGCCGGGTGTCTAGTTTTCAGAAATGTCTGGGTTTGGTAGGTTTCCCTAGGTGCCGGCAGGGCTAGAGTTCAAAAACTACAGCTAGTCACTTTGCCAAAAAAGGGTCATTTTTCACTGCAAAATTGAGGTGTGACCACGTTGCGTTTTGCACCGTTTCCTGTCGCGGGCACTAGGCCGACCCGCACAAGTGAGGTACCATTTTTCTCGTAGGACTTTGGGGAACGCGGGGTGGGTGGAAATTTGTGGATCCACGCAGATTCCAGAACTCTCCATCCCAGAAATGTGGGGAAAATGTGTTTTTTTGTCTTTTTTTTACGTTTGCAAGGGATTCTGGGTAACAGACAATGGTGGGAGGCAGTCAAGTCACCCCATCCTGGATTCCCCTGGGTGTCTAGTTTTCAAAAATGTATAGGTTTGCTAGGTTTCCCTAAGTGCCGACAGGGCTAGGGTTCAAAAACTACAGCTAGTCACTTTGCCAAAAAAGGGTCATTTTTCACTGCAAAATTGAGGTGTGACCACGTTGCGTTTTGCGCCGTTTCCTGTCGCGGGCACTAGGCCGACCCGCACAAGTGAGGTACCATTTTTCTCGTAGGACTTTGGGGAACGCGGGGTGGGTGGAAATTTGTGGATCCACGCAGATTCCAGAACTTTCCATCCCAGAAATGTGGGGAAAATGTGTTTTTTTTGTCATTTTTTTACGTTTGCAAGGGATTCTGGGTAACAGACCATGGTGGGAGGCAGTCAAGTCACCCCATCCTGGATTCCCCTGGGTGTCTACTTTTCAAAAATGTATAGGTTTGCTAGGTTTCCCTAGGTGCCGGCAGGGCTAG
Organism: Triturus cristatus; assembly: GCF_964204655.1. Classification (NCBI taxonomy): domain Eukaryota; kingdom Metazoa; phylum Chordata; class Amphibia; order Caudata; family Salamandridae; genus Triturus; species Triturus cristatus. The sequence continues at coordinate 996,694,554 of NC_140580.1, forward strand.
GGTTCAAAAACTACAGCTAGTCACTTTGCCAAAAAAGGGTCATTTTTCACTGCAAAATTGAGGTGTGACCACGTTGCGTTTTGCGCCGTTTCCTGTCGCGGGCACTAGGCCGACCCGCACAAGTGAGGTACCATTTTTCTCGTAGGACTTTGGGGAACGCGGGGTGGGTGGAAATTTGTGGATCCACGCAGATTCCAGAACTTTCCATCCCAGAAATGTGGGGAAAATGGTTTTTTTTGTCTTTTTTTTACGTTTGCAAGGGATTCTGGGTAACAGACCATGGTGGGAGGCAGTCAAGTCACCCCATCCTGGATTCCCCTGGGTGTCTAGTTTTCAAAAATGTATAGGTTTGCTAGGTTTCCCTAAGTGCCGACAGGGCTAGGGTTAAAAAACTACAGCTAGTCACTTTGCCAAAAAAGGGTCATTTTTCACTGCAAAATTGAGGTGTGACGACGTTGCGTTTTGCGCCGTTTCCTGTCGTGGGCACTAGGCCGACCCGCACAAGTGAGGTACCATTTTTCTCGTAGGACTTTGGGGAACGCGGGGTGGGTGGAAATTTGTGGATCCACGCAGATTCCAGAACTTTCCATCCCAGAAATGTGGGGAAAATGTGTTTTTTTGTCTTTTTTTTTACGTTTGCAAGGGATTCTGGGTAACAGACCATGGTGGGAGGCAGTCAAGTCACCCCATCCTGGATTCCCCTGGGTGTCTAGTTTTCAAAAATGTATAGGTTTGCTAGGTTTCTCTAAGTGCCGGCAGGGCTAGGGTTCAAAAACTACAGCTAGTCACTTTGCCAAAAAAGGGTCATTTTTCACTGCAAAATTGAGGTGTGACCACGTTGCGTTTTGCGCCGTTTCCTGTCGCGGGCACTAGGCCGACCCGCACAAGTGAGGTACCATTTTTCTTGTAGGACTTTGGGGAACGCGGGGTGGGTGGAAATTTGTGGATCCACGCAGATTCCAGAACTTTCCATCCCAGAAATATGGGGAAAATGTGTTTTTTTTGTCATTTTTTTACGTTTGCAAGGGATTCTGGGTAACAGACCATGGTGGGAGGCAGTCAAGTCACCCCATCCTGGATTCCCCTGGGTGTCTAGTTTTCAAAAATGTATAGGTTTGCTAGGTTTCCCTAGGTGCCGGCAGGGCTAGGGTTAAAAAACTACAGCTAGTCACTTTGCCAAAAAAGGGTCATTTTTCACTGCAAAATTGAGGTGTGACCACGTTGCGTTTTGCGCCATTTCCTGTCGCGGGCACTAGGCCGACCCGCACAAGTGAGGTACCATTTTTCTCGTAGGACTTTGGGGAACGCGGGGTGGGTGGAGATTTGTGGATCCACGCAGATTCCAGAACTTTCCATCCCAGAAATGTGGGGGAAATGTGTTTTTTTTGTCATTTTTTTACGTTTGCAACGGATTCTGGGTAACAGACCATAGTGGGAGGCAGTCAAGTCACCCCATCCTGGATTCCCCTGGGTGTCTACTTTTCAAAAATGTATAGGTTTGCTAAGTTTCCCTAGGTGCCGGCAGGGCTAGGGTTCAAAAACTACAGCTAGTCACTTTGCCAAAAAGGGGTCATTTTTCACTGCAAAATTGAGGTGTGACCACCTTGCGTTTTGCACCGTTTCCTGTCGCGGGCACTAGGCCGACCCGCACAAGTGAGGTACCATTTTTCACGTAGGACTTTGGGGAACGCGGGGTGGGTGGAAATTTGTGGATCCACGCAGATTCCAGAACTTTCCATCCCAGAAATGTGGGGAAAATGTGTTTTTTTGTCTTTTTGTTTACGTTTGCAAGGGATTCTGGGTAACAGACCATGGTGGGAGGCAGTCAAGTCACCCCATCCTGGATTCCCCTGGGTGTCTAGTTTTCAAAAATGTATAGGTTTGCTAGGTTTCTCTAAGTGCCGGCAGGGCTAGGGTTCAAAAACTACAGCTAGTCACTTTGCCAAAAAAGGGTCATTTTTCACTGCAAAATTGAGGTGTGACCACGTTGCGTTTTGCGCCGTTTCCTGTCGCGGGCACTAGGCCGACTCGCACAAGTGAGGTACCATTTTTCTCGTAGGACTTTGGGGAACGCGGGGTGGGTGGAAATTTGTGGATCCACGCAGATTCCAGAACTTTCCATCCCAGAAATGTGGGGGAAATGTGTTTTTTTTGTCATTTTTTTTACGTTTGCAAGGGATTCTGGGTAACAGACCATAGTGGGAGGCAGTCAAGTCACCCCATCCTGGATTCCCCTGGGTGTCTACTTTTCAAAAATGTATAGGTTTGCTAAGTTTCCCTAGGTGCCGGCAGGGCTAGGGTTCAAAAACTACAGCTAGTCACTTTGCCAAAAAGGGGTCATTTTTCACTGCAAAATTGAGGTGTGACCACGTTGCGTTTTGCGCCGTTTCCTGTCGCGGGCACTAGGCCGACCCGCACAAGTGAGGTACCATTTTTCTTGTAGGACTTTGGGGAACGCGGGGTGGGTGGAAATTTGTGGATCCACGCAGATTCCAGAACTTACCATCCCAGAAATGTGGGGAAAATGTGTTTTTTTTTGTCATTTTTTACGTTTGCAAGGGATTCTGGGTAACAGACCATGGTAGGAGGCAGTTAAGTCACCCCATCCTGGATTCCCCTGGGTGTCTAGTTTTCAAAAATGTATAGGTTTGCTAGGTTTCCCTAGGTGCCGGCAGGGCTAGGGTTCAAAAACTACAGCTAGACTCTTCGCAAAAAAAGTGTAAATTTTCAGTGTGAAAATGTGGTGTGTTCAGCTTAGGTTTTGAGCCACTTCCTGTCGTGGGCACTATGCCTACCCACACAAGTGAGGTACCATTTTTATCGGGAGACTTAGGGTAGTTCCGATTTGTAAAGCAACCGTTATTACATATTGATTTTGCATGCATTTCTCCCTTCCAAATGAAAGACATTGTGTAAAAAAAATGTCATTTTGAAAAATGACCAATAATTGTCATGCAAGTATGAGTATTCCCAATTTCGAAAATGTGCAAATATGCACTGTTTCTAAACTCTGTAGTTTGTTCCCATTTCAGAAATACATAGGTGTCTTTCATACCGATTTTTCCATGTATACATTTTCCCACAATAATTGCTATAGACCCGGAACAAAAAAAAAAACCATTACAAAATGCTGCTCAGTTTTTTACTCTGGGTTCGTTGGGCTCTTGGTGAACCTACAAGTGCTATATATCCCCACAACCAGGAAGGTCCAGTGGACGTAACGGTACATTGCTTTCTAAGAGATGTGATAATTAGAAGAAGTTACAGGTGAAAACGTTGACTCAAAAGGCTGCTTTTTTCAACTAATTTTTAATTTTTCCTATATTTAACTGTTAGTTTCTATGAAGAAACCTTGATGGATCTACACAAATGACCCCTTGCTGAATTCAGAATTTTGTCTACTTTTCAAAAATGTATAGCTTTCCAGGGTCCATTATTGTTTTTGTACCCATTTTTACCATTAACTGGAAGGAGGTTGAAAGCACAAAAAATAGCAAAAAGAGGGTATGTCCCAGAAAAATGCCAAAACTGTGTAAAAAATGTTGGTTTTCTGACAAAATTCTGTAATTCCCTAAAAGCTGGAGAAATGGTGATTTCAGCCCCACAAACCCTTTTTTGATACCATTTGCAGAGAAAAACCCAGAAGCTTTCATTTGCAGCCCGTTTTTCCCATTTTTCACAAAAAAACCAAAATTTTGCTGTATTTTGACTAATTTCTGGGAACCCTCTAGGAGAATCCACAAACCCTGGGTACCTTTAGAATCCCCATGATGTTGGAAGAAAAGGACGCAAATTTGGCGTGGATACCTAATGTGGTCAAAACGTTACAGGGGCCTAAGCGCGCACTACCCCAAATAGCCCAAAAAAGGCTTAGCACAGGAGGGGAAAAGGCCTAGCAGCGAAGGGGTTAAAAAGGCAGGGCATCCGCGACCTGTCGTTGAACTCTGAAAGCACGACATCCGCAGGCATTGGTTCCAGGAAGTCGGTGCAGGAGTCGTCAGGCCCTTGAAGTCACACGAGTTGCAGATCGAACTCCTTGCGGTTGAAGTCTGGATCGCCGGCAGGCATCGGGGCTGCGGTGCGAAGTGTAGCAGTGTGGCAGGCGGGGGCCCTCAGGTCACGGTGCAGGCAGCGGCTCAGTGGCGGTTGTCCAGCAGCGTCGGTGAGACCAGGGCTGTGATGCGAAGTGATGAGGTGCTCGTCACGGTGCTGACAGGTCACGGTGCAAGCAGCGTTGTCGTTGTTGCTGAAGCGCTGTCGTCGGCTGACTAACTGCAGTCGATAGCACCGGCAGGCCAAGGCTGCAGTGCGGGATGAGGGTGCTGCGCCATGTAACTTATGAGGGGTGCCCTTGAACCATGGTGCAAGCAGCAGCGTCGATGTCGGCGTGAAGCATCGTCGTCAGGGATACCAGGGCGACGATGTGAAGTGAGGCCGTGAGGAGTGCGGTGCCCACAAGTCGCAGTGCACGCAGTGGCTCGGTGGCGGCGTCAGCAGGTGGCGTCCGTGAGACCAGGGTTGCGTTGCGGCGATGCCCTCTGCGGTGACTTCAGGACACGTGTCAGCAGAGGTGTCGTAGGCGTCGATTATTTGCTTTTTCTTCTGTTGCAGCACAAAACACACAGTCCCCAGTGCTGAGGACAGAAGTACTTGAAGTCTTTGCTGTTCCCGAGTCTTCTTGAACAGGGAGCAAGCTCTACCTCAAGCCGTTGGCGAAACTCACAAAAAGAGATTGCAGAAAGTTCAGTCCAATCCTTTCACTGCCCAAGACAGAATCAGCCACAGCAGGCCAACACAGCAAAGCGCACAGCAAATTGGTAGTTCCTCCTCACAGCTTCTCCAGCTCTTCTTCTAGGCAGTCTTCTTGGTCCTAAAGAGTTCTAAAGTTCTGGGCCCCAACATTTATACCGCCAAATCTCTAAAGGCAGAGTGTGTCTGTACCCAGCCCAAACCAGTTCTGTCCTCACTGGTGCAGCTTCTTGGCAGGAGGGTGGGGACGGCATTGTGCAAGGCAGACCAGGACCATTCAGGCGCAAGGAAATCTCCTTCCACTACTCTAAATGCAACCCAGGTCTATTCAGCCCAGCCCTGACCCATCAGGCTCTCTGGAGCCACTGCCCCTCTCCAGCCCCTGTCATCACAAAGCCAGACAATCAATGCACAACCCCAGCAGCAGCACACAGGGGTAGTTATGTTAGACTCCCCATTCTGTCCTATGGGAACAAGCAGCCTTGCAATGGTAAAAAACGAAATACACTGTAATTCACCACCGGGACATGTCACACACATCAGTACATGTCCTACCTTTAACACACACAGCACCCTTCCCACAGGGGTACCTTGGGCCTACCTTAGGGGTGACAGACATGTAGAAGGACGGTTGGGGCCTGGCAAGTGGGTGCACTTGCCAGGACGACACGGCAGTTACAGGTCTGAGCTACCTTTTCCGGGTTACCAGTGCTGCAAGACCACTAGTAGCATTTGATTTACCAGCCCTGGCACTCTCAGGGCACTTTATTAGGGCCTCACCAATAAATCAAATATGCCAATCATGGAAACCTCAATCCAGAACATAATTTACAACAGGAGCACTTTCACTGTAACACTGAACCGCAGTAAGAGAGTGCGCAGAGACACTTAACGAGTGAAAACAGAGTCAAAACCAGGAGGTCAGAAGCAAAAAGACATGGGAAACACGGCAAAAGATGCCAAGTCTAACACATGTCCCACCCTCCTGTGAGTTCTCTTCACTAAGGCGGAAGAACCTGGACAGCCCATCTGCGTTGGCATGTTCTGTGCCAGGACAGTGTTCCACCATAAAGTCCATTTCCTGTAGGGAGATGGACCACCTCAACAGTTTTGGGTTCTCACCCCTCATTTGCATCAACCATCTGAGGGGCCTGTGGTCTGTCTGAACTCGGAAGCGAGTCCCAAACAGGTATGTCTCAGCTTCTTCAGTGCCCAGACCACAGCAAAAGCCTCCCTTTCTATGGAACTCCACCTCTGTTCCCTGGGAAGTAGTCTCCTGCTAAGGAAGACTACAGGCTGGTCTAAGCCCTCTTCAATCAGTTGTGAGAGCACCGCTCCCACACCATGCTTTGAAGAGTCAGTCTGCACGACGAATGCCTAGGAGAAGTAGAATGCCTTGAGCACAGACACCATGCACATGGCTGCCTTCAGGGCATCAAAAGCTTTCTGGCAGGACTCACTCCAGATCACCTTCTTGGGCAGCTTCCTGGAAGTCAGCTCTGTTAAGGGGGCAACAATGGTGCCATAGCCCTTAACAAACCTCCTCTAGTAACCGGTAAGACCTAAAAAGGCTCTCACCTCAGAGTCTTGGGGGGCTCCCAAGCAAGAATGGTGTCAATCTTGAGCTGTAGGAGCCCCACCTGTCCGCTTCCTACCTGGTGTCCCAAGTACACCACTGAGCCCTACCCGGTCTGGCACTTACTGCCTTGTTCAAGGTGATCCGCCACATACAAGTATGCGCTGTTTTCAATCCCCATTAGCACACCGCATTTAGAAAAATATTGTTGCCAGACTATCCCTCCACCCACCCCCCCCCTTATGATTTTTTCGATTTCTTTATCTTTCTCAGTTTCTCAGTGACCCCTATACCCGCCATGCTGGAACATCCCTTCCGTTCTATTACCGTCTGCTCTATGTGAGGATTTTGGATTTCTTACTCTATACCCAGCTGGACCCACACCCACGTGTGGACGATACACATTAGCGGCACATTTCTCCCTAGACTGCATAATTTATCGACTCTGGCCGCTGAAACTATTATATGGTGAGTTGCTCCACAACCAGTTAGAGACCTGTACATCTTACTCCGACTTTGTTCCATGTGACTCACTGCGTGCTGTTTATTGCCGTCGTCCTGTATTTTCCAGGCCCAGCTACGTTCATGTTCTCACTAACCCTCCAGGACCACCCACTAGCACATCAGCCCGCTTGCTCAGGTATTTGGATCCCCTGTTACTTCATTTTATCGTTTGTGGCCTCACGTCTCCATTGAAGCTTTTACTTTGACTTCTCTTGCCAGATCCAGCACTGTGCAGCTCCATGTTATTCTTTGTTCTTATCCTCATTATTTCGTTATTCTCCTGCCTCTTTTCATCCTTTTCCTTCCTCTCCTTCCCTATTTAAACACTTTGTGTCCCCTCCATTAGAGATACTAGCATGACCTCTCCTGTTTGTGTCAATAGATCTAGTGCTTCGGTGCTGCAATATGATTCTAGCACCTACCTTTCCTTAATTGCTTTTTGGTTTCATCATTTCTTGCCCTTGGGTGCACATGTCATATTTAACTCTTCTTTTCTTCCCCCACCCTTGAATCTGCACGTTTCCTATCTTATGTTACCACGTTTTACCTGGGCCAGTATAATTACTATGTGATATTTGAATCCCATTACACACAGCATATGCTTAAGCTTTGCAATGTTGTTTTAACTTGCATTTTCCATACTTTTGTAAGATAGAATAAGTGCATTATTTTTTCATTACTTGTTCTAGGCACGTCCCACTAATATTTTAGAAGACATATGCGCCCTGAAGAAGGTGAGACCTATATAAGGGGCTAACACTGAAACGCGCGTCGGCGCTGGATGAGCAAGTTGGAGTTTGATTGAAAAATCCCCCAAACTACAAGAAATGTCCATCGTCTCACTCATACAAATTGTATCTTTCACCGGATTGTCTTCTTAGATTCTTAATCCTCACTGCCTAATGTGTTTTATCAATTTCCATGTAAAGAGGATATTACCTCCTGTGTAACTGTTCAAACTCTGGGGGACTTGCTCATATGTACATAAATACTTTATTGCTGGATGTCTGATATTGCTTGACGTGCGGGTATGTGTGTTTATGAATCAGGATGTATGATGTGGCTGAGTGAATGTTTCGTGGGATGTGCTTGGTTAATATTTTATATATATATATGTCTTAGTAAATTTCATCGGCTATAGTGCTTATCGACAATAATAAACCTTTTGATACATCTATCTATATGCGTTTCTGATCACTATTTTGCCCTGAGTGGTTAGTATTTTTGCCATCAGTGACTCTTTGTATGAATAAATGTGTACAGGTAGAGACCACCTTTTTTTATTTGTATTTCAGATTTCTCATGAAGTTCTCTACCTATATTGGATTAAAGGGACCCCTTCTTATTGAGTGGATGTTCTTTCGCAGCCTTGAGCTGTGGGGGTTTGTTTCGCTTTGACCATCGGTCACTTCTTTTGAAACTTGTGCACCTTCATTTATTTATTCTCACATCCTATCACGTTTTTTCTTGTGCTGTTTGTTCCACTTTTATATCAATTACAGTGGTTATAACACTGACTTATTGAGGTCTCTTAGTGCATCCACTTCTTTCATTTATGAATGTCTTTCCTCTTTAGACCATCGGTCGCACCATTTATTCACATACCTACCAGATCTAGCGCTGTACTCTCTGCCGATGGAAACTATCAAAACCTTCGGCTTTTCCGACAAAGATTTTGCCTGACTCCTAGGATAAGCACCAGGCAACGGTAAAAAGAAACTAGAGGAGATCACAATTGAGCTGGACTCCTTTTGCGAATACCTTCTCAAAAGGAAGACCGAGAAACTTAGGAAGGATTTACGCCTGTTTCTCACAAGAACAAACTTACCCATACCTCACTGGGAGTTTTTATAACAATAGCGACAACCCCACAGGCAACTATACAGCTGATTGGGACAGTAGACGTGTCACTAGTTTCTCTGACACCACTGATTCGGATAGCGAAGGCCCACCACAACGTAACTATCAATCCAGACAATATTCTGAGAGAACAACCACAGAGAACCATTTTTTAGGGAACCGAAGGGGCACTTTTCGCCCCAGGTTCCGGACCCCACAACAGAGAGAGTGCTACCCAATACAACAACAACAGAGAGGATTTTACGTGGAACGGGAACAACCACAGAAGTACATTCAAACTCGCAATCACCAGTATTGGCGAACATGAGTACTATCCCTGTGTTTAACCTGTCCTCCTGTATTATTGACTCTTCTGCAGAGACCCTACTGTTGAAAGGACTCATTCGTTCCCACAACCAACCTCAACAAATTCGAACTAATCAAGGACCTTCATTTCTTTTTCCGTAGAATTAGGCCTAAGACGTTTTTTCAGGATAAGCTTCCCAACACCACGGAAGACAATCTATCTGGGCTAAAACCACCTTCTAGCTTCACCCCTGGAATTGATTTGGTAGGAGCCGAAGTCGAAATGTTTGAAAAGGCGGTTCTTACGAAGATTCAAAAAGCCATTAAATATATTCCTAAAACCTCCTACAACATCACACGGGAGGAGAATACCGCCCTCAAAGAACTAAAAAATAACGGAGACTTGACGATCAAACCCTGTGACAAGGGGGGCGGCATTGTCATCTTTGACTCAAACAGACACAGAGAAAAAATGGAGCACCTATTAGACTCACCCAGACACTACAAAAAAATGATATCCAACCCTGAACATTAGCTCAAACAGAGAATCCTTGGTATTGCTGAGGCGGTTGTAGGAAGAGGCGAGATATGTCAGAAAGAAGCTGAATTTCTCACACCTACATTCACTCGTATCCCCATCATTTACGGGTTCCCAAAGACCCACAAGAACGAACATGATCCACCATTTAGACCGACTGTCTCAACCATTGGGACGGCCACTGAACCGCTCTCCAAATACATCGATCGGTTTCTGCAACCTTTCGTGTCTTCCTTGCAGTCTTACGTCAAGGATACTGGACATTTCATATCCAAAATCGAGGGACTCCCTTACAATCACCAGACTGAAATCCTTGTTACCATGAACCTCGATTCCCTATATACAAATATACCCCAGAAGCAAGCTCTGAAAGTGATCAGGGATATCATAGAGGCAGAACCAACATATACCAATTCGATCTTTATTCTTCAATGCCTTGAGATTGTGCTGTCAGAAAACTTATTTGAATTTGAGGGCTCCTTTTTCCATCAGATTAAGGTAGTCAGTATGGGCGCGGCTTGCGCCACAAGCGTCATGTCTCTACATTGGATACTTTGAGGGTTTGAACATCTACAATGAAATGGCCCCATTCTACGAGAACATTAGTCACTGGTGGGGGGGGCGGAGCATGCCTGCAGCCAAGATGGGCGAGTAGTCAGAGAGCTCCGTGCAGCCACCACACGCTTCGTCATTTATCCTGCATCTAAGCTGATCTTTCTGCTCATGGCCACGTATGCCTCGGTTGGGGAGGTGATCGCCGACATTTTCAGCCGATTTGCAGACGCCGCAGCCTTCTGACATTGCTGGCGGCTGCTGTGGCAGTGAAGGCCGGATGCCATGATACAGTGCCGGTGGGGTAGCGTGTGCTGTGCTCCCGTGGTCCGGGAGCGCGAGCTTCAGCCTGATACCGCGACGGCCGCTGAGGTATGTTCCAGCTGCTCCGGTGAACTTGGGGTGGTCTCGCCCAGCTGCTGGTCCTGTGTCTTGGCGGTTAGTGGCCTGTGACTGTGTGGCGCCATACTTCGGGAGCCTGGGGGTGCTGCTCCTTCAAATCTCCGGCTGATGAGTGAGAGGTGGGATCTCTGCTGCGACGACGCTTGCCTGAGTCGCGGTGGGAGACACAGACCCTACCAGGCTTGGTGAGTGCTTTGTTCTGCCTATTGCACTGTAAATTTCCCCTCCGGCCTCTGTGGGCGCCTCAGAGCTGGGGACTCCTATATGCCTGTTTTGTGGTGCTGGGCCTGAGGCGACCATCTTGGACATACACGGCGCAGTGCCCTGCTGGGTGGCTTCTCTGGGGGCAGAGAGATTCGTGCTGTCTGCCTCTACTCTCCACAGCCGGGTTGCTGCTGCTTGAGTGCAGGTTTGTTACCGGGACAGTCACATTCTCGATTCTTGGGACTCTGTGGGACCTGTGCCATTCAAGCGGACTGGGTATTTTTCATGCGTCCAGTGGCTCCCCAGCCTCGCTGCCTCTTTGGGAGTCTGCTGTCACGAGCACGCATCTCTGGGGTTATATCGATGTTCTGACAGCCTTGTTCAACGCTTTGTCCCGCTCCTTCCACGGCCCCTGGCTCCCTCAGCTCACTGCGCCCGACACCTGATGAGGGAGCCAGGGGCCCCCTTTGGTTGTGCTTTGGCGGTGAGGAGCGCGTGCCCCGCATGCGACAATATGGGCAAGCCAGATAAATCCCAGCCCAAACTGACTTTTGAGCATTGCAAGTCGAGGCGCCAGGAGGAGGCGTCTGACTCGGCGTTGGCGGACGCTGATAACCCTACAGATGACCCTGTGAGTGACAAACAAATAATTGCCGCCATGCAGAGTGGTCTGACCGCTATGGATGCCAAGATACACGCTGGCCTGAAGGATGGATAGGATGGCGGAGAGGGTCGATAAGCACGCAGAGCGCCTATATATGGCGGAACGCCGTATCACTGAAACAGAGGAAGCTCAAGCTGACACCAGCAATGCTCAGCGGCAAGTCGAGAAGGTGCTGGTCGCGCTGCAAGACCGCGCAGAGGATTTGGAAGCTAGGTCGAGGCGCTGCAACCTTCGTATAAGGGCCTCCCTGAAACTACAGCTACAGGGCCCATGGAAACTTTCGTCGAGCAGCTCCTCAAGACCCTGCTGGGGACTGAAACCTTCTCTGCTATGTTTGTAGTGGAGCGGGCACATTGTTTCCTAGGCCCCAACCTGGCACCCTCCCCCTCGGCCCATCATCTCTAAGCTCCTCAACTACCGTGACAGGGATGCAGTACTTCGTAGATCAAGAGAGCTGGGGGCATTGCACTACGAGGACTCCTCCCTCTCTCTCTTTCCTGACTTCACCGTCAGGTACAGGAGGCCCGGAAGCAGTTTGTTCCCCTGAAACGCAGGCTGTGGGAACACCACCTTGAGTACGCTATGCTCTACCCGGCACGGCTGAAAGTTCTCTTTGATGGCAAGCCGCGAATTTTCTCTGACCCGCAACCTCTGCAGAAGGCTTTGAAGTCCTGGCAAGTTCTATAAACAAAAACGAGCTCAGGGAGAAGGCACGGATGACGATACCTCGCCTCAAACTCTGGACGATAATGACTGAATGCAGAAACTGTGCCCTGTTCTTTCTTTTCTGTGTACTTTGCCGGGCTCATCACAGTTCCGTCGTTTTTCTTATCCTAGTGTGAGGGGGGGGCTTTCTTTCCCCTTTACGGGATGCTGTTCGCTGAATGAAGCATCGTCTCTCTGATGATCTTCGTTATTTGTGCGTTTATAAGCACTTTGTTGTTGGTTCTTGCCACCTTCCGAAACCTATTCTCTGAATTTGATGCTCTGTATTAGCTCATGGTGGCGTGGCACTGGAGAATGTGTTGCGTGATTGCTGGGTAACATCCGCCCCCAAGCGTTGCCCGTTGCTATCGACGTTTTTGAGTTTGTTTTTGGTGATGATTTTTTTTTTATATGAGTGTATTGGGTGGGGTTTCGTAGGTGGAGGGTTGACGGTCGCTCTTGCTAGGTTGGGGTGTGCAAGGCGTGGGAGGGGGTGGCGTTCTTGGGATTTGTTTTGTACGTATATGATTTTCTTTCTTTACAGGTCCTGTATTATGATCACTATTTCTTGAACCAAGGGGAGGTGTCTCTAGTAAGTGTTGCATGCGGAACTGGCGCTTGTTCTCTCTACATAATCATCACTGGGCTGTATGGCTAATCGGAAGTGTTTGAAACTTTTGATGTGGAATGTTAGAGGTCTTAATGACCACAGGAAAGTGCACAAAGTCCTAGCCTATTTGAAAAGAAAAGAGGTAGGTATCGCTCTGTAGCAGGAAACGCATAATCACCCACACTACAGCTTGCTGACAGGTAGTCGTCTGTTAGGGGTTTATCACACTTCCGGTTTCACCTCACACTCTAGGGGCGTTTTGACCTGGGTTAATCCTGCTGCCAAGCTCCGGATGGAATGCCATGAAGCTGACCCTTCTGGTAGATATGTGATCACCCGCTGCTGCAATTCCTCTACTGATGTATTGGTTGTAAATTCCTATGGCCCAAATTATGATGATCCGCAGTTTTATCACTTTATCCCGAGCTATTAATTCATACTCTTCTTCCTCTGTGGGGTGGGGATTTCAACTGTGTTTTGAATCCAGATTTGGACTGCTCCAAGGGCCCACTTAGGCCTCCTTCGGCTGCTGCCAGAGCGATCGCTGATGTATCTGTACAGTTGCAGTTGGTTGATGTGTGGAGGATGAGCTTGAGGGATGTGGGTGGGTTCACACACTACTCTGCCCCTCACGACACACATACACGTATCGATTATTGGTTCATTTCGCAAACCTTGATGTCCCAGGTATTCAATTCTGAGGTGTTGGCTCGGACACTCTCGGACCACTCTCCTATTTTGTTGACTCTGTCCGTCCCTCCACGCGGGCCTCCTCCCTTCCTGTGGCGCTCCCCCCCCCCCCTATTCGTTGCTTGATGCAGTTTTTAAAGCAGAACTGAGCAACGCTATCTCGGAGTTCTTCGCCCTAAACATAGGCTCAGTTGACTCTTTTGCCACGGTTTGGGAATCCTTTAAGGTTTATATTAGGGGTATTGCCATTAGCGAACATGCGGGGGTACTCCGTTCTATTTGTGGCAGATTGGCGCTTTTGGAGGCCAGAATTGCCGCATTGGAGGACAAACTGTCTCGGGGGTCCTCTCCTCAACTCCTAGACCTTTTAAAATCCACAATAGCAGAGTTCAATGTCGAGGCAGATAGCGAGGTTAAGCACATGGAAAAATATGCTACTGCATGAGTATACGGGGAGGTGGATCGGCCAGGATCGGTCCTGGCAGCCATGGCAAAGCGCCGGTTAGACTCCACTGGTAACTCCACTGTATCTGCATCCCCTGACTCGACTCTGTCGGATCCGGTTGCAGTTGCTGATCAGTTCCGGACCTACTATCAAGAGCTTTACAGCTCCAAAGTGTCCCCCAGCGACGAGGACATAATGCAATATCTGGAGTATATTGAACTCCCATGGTTGCAAAACTGGCATAGGGAGTTTTTAATGCGTCCTATAGAGGTACAAGAGATTCGTCTGGCGTTGAATTCTATGAGAGAAGGTAGTGCGCCTGGACAAGATGGGCTCACGGTGGCGTTCTATAAAGCTTTTAGTGATTTGCTGATCCCTCATTTAGCCACCTTGTTCCAGGACATTGGTGCGACGGGGTTCATGCAATAGACTATGAGGGAAACTTTGATCGTTACCTTATTGAAGCCAGATAAAGATCCACACCTTTGTTCCTCATATCGTCCGCTATCTTTGCTGAATGTGGACGCTAAGGTATTCGCTAAGATCCTTGCCAATCATCTTTCCCCACTGCTGCCTCAGTTAATTGGCCCTGAGCAGGCCGGATTTATTCCAGGTCGTACACTTTCGCACAATCTCCGTACGGTGTTCGGTGTTCTACTGCATACCCGTCCAGATGTCCCGGCTGTGGCGTTCTTCTTAGATGCCGAAAAGGCGTTCGATTCTATTGAATGGCCGTTCCTCTATGCTGTTCTGCGACGTATGAGGATTGGTGATGTTTTTTTACAGTTGGTCGGGGTCCTCTACAATAAGCTGAGTGCTAGAGTTAGAGTGGGAGATGTGGTGTCTGACCCTATTGTCATATCCAGGGGTACCAGGCAGGGTTGCCCGCTTTCTCCGCTCCTGTATGCGCTGACAGCTGAACCCTTGTTGAGCGCGTTGAGAGAATATCACAGCCACAGAGACCTCTGCCTCCCTAACTATAATTTGATAGTGTCCGCCTATGTGGACGATACACTTTTGCACATCAGAAACCCGGAAGTACATCTTCCTCTGGTTATACGAGAGGTGTAGCGATATGGTGGGTTATCAGGGCTAAATATTAATTGGGATAAGTCTTTAGTTTTTCCCACTGACTCCTTGTACCACCCCTGTGGAGCTAGACTACCCTTTGCAATGGACCACAGATCCAGTCCGCAATCTTGGTATCTGGGTTCATTCGGATGCTGACCAAGTGATCCGAGCTAATTATGGCAGAGCGATGGTGAAATTGAGTGAGGATTGGGACCGTTGGATTCGTCTCCAGTTGTCTTTAGTGGGGAGAGTTTCTTTAATGAAGATAGTGGTGCTACTTCGCCTACTCTTTTTGTTTGTCAGCATTCCTATTGTGGTCCCCCGACATCTGTTTAAGGAATTACGGGTGTTGGTTAGATTGGCTTGGGCGGGCAAAGCGGCACGAGCTTCCATGGACACACTTACGCTGCCGTGCTCTGCTGGCGGTTTGGGTGCTCCAGATTTCAAGCTATATTATAGAGTTGCGCAGGCATCCCACTCGTATGCCTGGATATATGGGCCCCATAACCTACCGCATCTTCACACAGAGAAAGTTTCTGCTGCTCCCGACCCCCTGCCTTGGCTTATAGCTAAAGCTCCGATTAGACGCTGGGGTGTTCTTGATTCAGTGAACTGCGTGACTCATGCGTGGCACACCCTCCTTGGTTTGTTTGCCGGAGCCCAACTGTATTCGCGCCGATTGCGTATTGAATGGTGCCATTGGTTTATTTTTAGTTCGGATAGGGGTGTGCTCCGGGCACTGCATAGCTTAGGTCTGTCGGTAATGGGCGATTTGTTTAAGGATGGTCTGATGCTCACTTGGGACGATTTGATCGCTAATAAGGAGCGGCCCGCTGTACTAACACAGTTTCATCGCACGAGACACGGATTGCGCGAGGTGTTGGGTGAGGAGTTGACCGAACCGGTGGAATCCCCTCCTCTGTCCATTTTACTCCGTTCTCAGACCCCGGTTAAGTTGGTCTCTAAATGATATGTCTCTGCCTTACAAACTAAGATATCTCCTTACACAAAGGCTCGCCTGGCTTGGCAATCAATGAATCACATAATTTGTAAAGTGCACTACACACCCGGTAGGGTCTCAAGGCGCTGGGGGGGCGGGGGGCGGGGGGCGGGGTGGTGCTGTTACTGGTCGAAGAGCCAGGTCTTGAGTTGTCTCCTGAAAGTCAGCAGGTCTACGGTTTGTCGCAGGTCGAGGGGGAGGGTGTTCCAGGTCTTGGCGGCGCGATGGGAGAAGGATCTGCCTCCGGAAGTGGTTCTCCGGATGCGTGGGACCGTGGCCAGGGCGTGGTCAGCGGAGCAGAGTTTCCTGTTGGGTACGTAGAAGGAGAGTCGACTGTTGAGATAGGCTGGGACGGATTTGTGGAGTGCCTTGTGTAGGTGGATCAGGAGCTTGAAGGAGATTCTTTTGTCGACGGGGAGCCAGTGCAGGTTCCTCAGGTGGGGGGTGATGTGGTCGCGGCGCGGGACGTCGAGGCTCAGGCGTGTGGAGGCATTCTGGATTCTCTGTAGTCTGCTGAGGAGCTTGGACGGGACTCCGGCGTAGAGGGCGTTTCCGTAGTCGAGTCTGCTGCGGACTAGGGCCTGGGTGACTGTTTTCCTTGTGTTAGTCGGGATCCATCTGTAGATCCTGCGTAGCATGCGGAGGGTGTTGAAACAGGTGGAGGAGACTGCGTAGACTTGTTTGGTCATGGAGAGTTTCGAGTCGAGGATGACTCCCAGGTTGTGTGCGTGGTCGGTGGGAGCCGGGGGGGGACCCCAGTGATGTGGGCCACCAAGAGTCGTACCATGCGGAGGGGTTGGATCCGAGGATGAGGATTTCTGTCTTGTCTGTGTTCAGTTTGAGGCGGCTGTCCTCCATCCAGTCGGCGACGGCCTTCATTCCCTGGCGGAGGTTGGATTTGGCGGTGAGGGGGTCCTTTGTGAGGGAGAGGATCAGCTGAGTGTCGTCGGCGTAGGAGATTATGTTGAGGTCGTGCTGTCGGGCGATGCGTGCTAGTGGTGCCATGTAGACGTTGAACAGTGTCGGGCTAAGGGAGGATCCTTGAGGGACGCCACAGATGATTTTGGAGGCCTCGGATCGGAACGGGGGGAGGCGGACTTTCTGAGTTCTGCCGGAGAGGAAGGAGGTGGTCCAGTCCAGGGCCTTGTTTAGGATCCCTGCGTCATGGAGGCGCTTATGTAGTGTGCGGTGGCAGACGGTGTCGAAGGCGGCGGAGAGGTCCGGGAGGATGAGGGCAACCGTTTCGCCGTTGTCTAGCAGGATCCTGATGTCGTCTGTGGCGGCGATGAGGGTGGTCTCGGTGCTGTGGAATCCTGATTGGGACGGGTCTAGGATGTTGTTGTCTTCGAGGTGCTGGGTGTTTACTATCTTCTCGATGACCTTTGCTGGGAACGGAAGCAAGGAGATGGGCCGGAAGTTCTAGAGGTCGCTCGGGTCCGCCTTGGGTTTCTTCAGTAGGGCGTTGATCTCTGCGTGCTTCCAGTTCTCAGGGAAGGTGGCGGTCTCGAAGGAGAGGTTGATGATTTTGTGCAGGTGGGGTGCGATGGACTTGCTGGCTGTGTTGAAGATGTGACGCGGAGTGGATTGTTCCCATGGTCTTGATTGTGTCCTCGATGCTCACGTCTACCCAGGTTGTCAGGGTGTCGTGGGTGGTGGGGTGCGGTGGGTTCGGTGTGGTCGGCAAGGGTTGTCCGGGGTCTGAAGCTGTCATGGATGTCGGTGATTTTCCGGTGGAAGAAGGTGGCGAGGGAGTCGCACAGGGCTTGCGATGGTGGGATGTCGTTGGCGATGGGGTTGGAGAGTTTCTTCACGATGGTGAAGAGCTCCTTGCTGTTGTGTGCGTTGTTGTCAAGGCAGTCTGTGAAGGAGGTTCTTTTGGCGGTCCTGATGAGGTGGTGGTGGTTGCGGATGGCGTCTTTGTGGGCAGTGCGGCTGTCTGGCGTCTTGTCGCTGTGCCATATGTTTTCCAGTTTCCGGCAGGTGTGTTTGGAGTTGAGGAGTTCTGGGGTGAACCAGCTGACTTCTGCTGGTGTCTCTGTTGGTGGGGTTTTTCAGCGGAGCGACGGTGTTGGCGCAGTCGTTCATCCAGCGTTCGAGGGCGAGTGCACCTTCATTCGGGTTGGTTGGGGTCGTCAGGGGGTTGAGTGAGAGGTTTGTCTGTAGTTGTTCTTCAGTGATTTTGCCCCAGCAGCGGCGGGGGGGTCTATAGGGTGCGGTGGTGTGTGGGTGGTTTTCGGAAGGAGAAGTGGATGCAGTGGTGGTCTGTCCAGGTGAGTTCGGAGGTGTGGCTGAAAGTGACGTGGGGGCTTGAGGAGAAGATGACATCTAGCATGTGGCCGGCGCTGTGGGTCGGCGTCGTGACGAGCTGTTTCAGTCCGAGGTTGGCGAGATTGTCGATCAGGGTGGAGGAGTTGCTGTCGTTGTTCTCTAGGTGAAAGTTCAGGTCTCCGAGGAGGATGTAGTCGGTGGAGGTCAGCGCGTGTGTGCTGATGAGGTCGGCGATTGAGTCGCAGAATTGAGGCCGGGGTCCTGGAGGTCTGTAGACGAGGGTGCCTCTTAGGGTGGTCTTTGGGTCCGTGTGGATCTGGAAGTGCATGTGTTCGGCGGTGCTGAGGGCGTCGTTGGTGTTTGTTGAGATTTTGATGGTGTTTTTGTGGACGATGGCAGGCAGACATCGGGGAACAACTTTCGGATAGCATTTGGTTTTATTGCTGTGAAGTTACCCATAAAATCTCGCTAAATGGCAGGCACAGATTGGCACATTTTAAATTTCTCAATAGGGTTCACTACACACCGGAGCGATTGCACAGATATGGGTTGCGTGATTCTGACTGTTGTGAGCGTTGCGAGAGTCCGGGAGCTGCTTTTCACCATTTGGCGTGGTTGTGTCCCCCTGTGGTGGAGTATTGGAGTCTAATTTTCGCCCCTCTGACTACCATTGTGAGTACCCCTATCACCCCTGATCCTTTATTAGCTCTACTGGGTTATACGAAACCTCTGCAACAAAAAAAAAAATTCGTAAACTGATAGCTATGTGTCTTCTCTTGGCCAAGCGTAGGCTAGCAATGAGATGGCTGCGGGGTCCTCTGCCGACAGTGGCTGAATGGGAGAGAGACATGGTTTATTGCAACACCCAGTCAGATGTGTACAACGAGTTGCTTCCACCTTCATCCCGTCCCTTAAGTTTTTGGGGCCTTTTTGCTCAATATCAGGAATCCAACCATACAGCAGCTGAAGTGCAAGAGAACTAAAGTGGTGGTGTTCTGCTATTCTAATCTCTTGATGTATCATCATAGCACTGGGGTTATCCTTCCCTGAAAGTGGCTTGTGGGGTGATCGGCTTTTCAACTATTTCATGACACTTTGAGAGATTCCGCTGTCGCAATGTACCGTATAGTGGTATATTATATGCGACCTGTGATTTTTTTTTTTGTTACTGTCATTGAATTTTGTTTTTGTTTGCATAAAAATGTAATAAATAAATTAATAATAAAAAAATAAAAACATCAGTCACTGGTCACGCTTCATAGATGATACTTTTTTCATCTGGAGTGGTGACCAGGAGACTCTCGACGAGTTTATCATGTGGATCAATGCGGCAGACCCCAACCTGACATTCACCGCACACGTGAGCATCAACAAACTAGAATTCCTTGACGTATGGATAGAACATCTCAATTCCCAACTGGTGGTATCTTTATACACAAAACCCACGTCAAGAAACACACTTCTAAATTTTAATAGTTTCCATCCGAGATGCCAAAAGGATGGAATCCCAATCAGTCAATTTCTACGCCTCCGTAGAAATTGTACCACCATTAAGGATTACATGACCCACACTGGAATCCTCAAAGAAAAACTGGTCACAAGACAGGATATCCGCATAAACTCGTCAAAGACGCACTGAAGAGAGCGAGATATTATAACAGTGACAAGATGTTTCAACCCAAACAGAAGGAACAGTCCGACCAACTGGTCTGTTTTACCAAACATTCTCTGTTTGACCATAAAGTGCTATAACACAACAAGGCGCTGGGAAGTTCCAGTGACCTAAAGGGTATGAGAGGTGATAATGTGTAGAGTATATCCTCCCTACAAGTAACTATATTCACAAAAAATACTCTAATGGACCTAAAAAAGGATCCAATAAACTGAGGGAAAGAGGAAAGTGGAAGATTCTGAAATAAAGGTTGTACCTAACCCAACCATGATCGTGGGGGAGAAAAGTATTTCTTTAAGTTACCCTCACACACCCTAGTGGTGTCATGCTTCATCATCGGGTCACCCAGACCCCTAAAAGTCCGGGTGGGCTCGACCACAGTGTTGGGAGTGCTTTTAATATGTTAAAGACAGAGGGGGTTAACTAGATAAAATACCTCAGGCAGATCCCCAGTTTCCCTTTATTTTTGGGTCTGTCTGGGTAATTAAAATAAATAAAATTGAGTCTTTGTAGGAGTGTTATGGTCCTAGGACCATAGTGCCAATTGGGTCCTAGGACCATAACACTGGCCAGGTAAAGCTCCGGCCTCCTGAGCACCGGATAGGAAGAGTAGAAGCGCGCGGCCCACTGCAGCCGCCAGAGACGTCCGGGAAGCCGGTACATCGATCTTGACTGTCAAGTTCTTCGATACTAGTCTAGTTAAAAAACCAGGCAGTTTGAGGATATTCAGTGCTTTCAATATTTTCAGTGAGAGCCATTATGCCGTTATTCCATTTCTTCTTTTGGAGCGAGAAAAGTTTTCCGATAGCAGGGATCTCGCACTGCTGCTGCTCCGTGGCGTATCAGCCCGCCATCTTGCTCCTCCCCCCGCAATAGTTAACCCGCCTCCCTCACGCTAACGAACCCCCAGGGGGCGTTTATTAGGTTCCAGGCCTCCACCACCCATGCTGAGGCGCCAATCGCTTCCTCTCATATCTGCCTCCCCTATTCTGACCAACTCCCAGGGGGCGTGGATTATCGCATGTGCCTTCACGTCATTTGCTCAGGCACTCACCTGTTCGGTATTTAAAGCTCACTCTCTCGTGCCTCAAGCACTTGGAGCCACGGACTCTATGTGAGCCGTCTTGCTGAGCGCTGATATACCCCTTCTACAGGTAAGCTGGCCTCTGAACTGCGGGGAACTACCCTGTTCCTGCACTATTCCCAGTGGGGTTTTATTACTTAGTATTTAGTCTCCCCTCCCTTTTGTTTTCTCTATCAGATTTTGGAGCGTCGTTACTGGATGTGCGTCCGTTGTTAAGCATCTATTGGATTCGGTTGAATCCACGTCCTAGACTGCCACTTTGTAGCTGCTGAGGCTCGTCCCATTATCAAGGTGAGCCGCCACATACTCGTATGCACTGTTTTCTATCCCCATTAGCGCACTGCATTTACAAAAAATATTGTTGCCGGACTAACCCTTCACCCCCCCCCCCCTTTTCATTTCTTCGATTTCTTTATCTCTTTCTCAGTGACCCCTATACCCGCCATGCCGGAACATTCCTTCATTTCCATTACCGTCTGCTCTATGTGAGGATTTTGGATTTCTTTATCTATACCCAGCTGGACCCACATCCACGTGTGGGTGATACACATTAGCGGCACATTTCTGCCTAGACCGCATCATTTATCGACTCTGGCCGCTGAAACTATTATATGGTGAGTTGCTCCACAACCTGTTAGCGACCCGTACATCTTACGACTTTGTTCCATGGGACTCACTGCGTGCTGTTTTTTGCTGTTGTCCTGTATTTCCCAGGCCAGCTACGTTCATGTTCTCACTAACCCCTCAGGACCACCCACTAGCGCATCAGCCTGCTTGTTCAGGTATTTGGATCCCCTGTTACTTCATATTGTGGCCTCACGTCTCCATTGAAGCTTTTACTTTCACTTTCCTTGCCAGACCCAGCACTGTGCAACTCCATGTTATTCTTTGTTCCTATCCTCATTATTTCGTTATCCTCCTTATGACTGAGAGCTCTGCCTCTTTTCATCCCTTTCCTTCCTCTCCTTCCCTATTTAAACACTTTGTGTCCCCTCCATTAGAGATACTAGCATGACCTCTACTTTTTGTGTCAATAGATCTAGTGCTTCGGTGCTGCAATAGGATTCTAGTACCTACCTTTCCTTCATTGCTTTTTGGTTTCATCATTTCTTGCCCTTGGGTGCACATGTCATAATTAACTCTTCTTTTCTTCCCCCACCCTTGAATCTGCACATGTTTCCTATCTTATGTAACCACGTTTTACCAGGGCCAGTATCACGTTTTACCAGGGCCAGTATAATTACTATGTGATCTTTGAATCCCATTACACACAGCATATGCTTAAGCTTTGCAATGTTGTTTTAACTTGTAATTTCCATACTTTTGTAAGATGGACTAAGTGCATTATTTTTTCATTACTTGTACTAGGCACGTCCCACTAATATTTTAGTAGACATATGCGCCCTGAAGAAGGTGAGACCTATATAAGGGTGTAACACCGAAACGCGTGTCGGCGCTGGATGAGCAAGTTGGAGCTTTTTGAGTGAAAAATCCCCCAAACTACGAGAAATGTCCATCGTCTCACTCATACAAATTGTATCTTTCACCCGATTGATTGTCTTCTTAGATTCTTAATCCTCACTGCCTAATGTGTTTAATCAATTTCTATGTAAAGAGGATCATACCTCCTGTGTAACTGTTCAAACTCTGGGGGACTTGCTCATATGTACATAAATACTTTATTGCTGGATGTCTGATATTGCTTGACGTGCGATTATGTGTGTTTATGAATCAGGATGTTTGATGTGTGAGTGAATGTTGTGGGATGTGCTGTGTGAATAGTGTGTATATATATATATATACATAAGCGCATTTTACAGCATGTGAGGGCGATTGTCAACTCGGATCCCAATTATCCGGTGGCAAGGCATTTTAAATTGGTCCATAATAACCAACTCAAGGGTCTCCAGTACACTGTTCTAGGGGCCGTTCCCATTTCTGGGAGAGGTGGTAACCGTGAAAAAACTCTCCGTCAATTGGAGACCCATTTCATTTTGTCCCTAGACACCAAGATACCAAATGGCCTCAATAACAGCGAGGATCTGTACAATTATCTTTAACATGCTCTATGTGCCTCACTACTAGATTACTGTCCTTTTGACTACTGACTCAGAACTGATGTCAATATGGTTGATGCAACAAATTTTTTATTTCATTATGAATATGTCCAATGAGTGCACTTCTAGGTATGTCTGTTCAGGCTTGAACAGAATGCCAGCCGCTTCCCTTAAGCAATACATTATGTTTTTTTAATCAAAGTTTTCTGCCCTATTTTTACATAATCACAAGCACTAGATAACTTTTCAGGTATTTTATGCGCAATGATAGACCTGACATTTCTCCCTTAGACTTTTTTCTCTTGCTGCTATATATTATCAAATGGCCGTTTTGCACACGAGTTTAAGATCGGAACTCATTATTACCATATAACGTTTGCGACATTTTGCACGATTTTATATAATTCAATTTGCACATTGTTATAGATATTGTTACTATGATAAGGAACCCTTTTGTTGCCATTATCAACTCCATTTGCGTAATTTTGCACATTTTGACTGAGCAGCAAACTATCATTGCCAATTTGCACATTGTTACAGATATTGTTATGATGAAAAGGAACATTTTTGCTGCTATTATCAACTGTATTTACGTCATTCTGCACATTCCGACTGAGCAGCTAACTCTCATGGTCTATTGAGATAACTCCAACTTTAGCGGACAAGTTACTATTCTATTTGCATTTGCATTTCATGTTATGACAGTTGCCAGCCAACTGTTGAATATTATTAATGGCACTTGCCCTCTTCCCCATTGGTTTTTATGAGATAATGAGTATTTCAATAGCTGTTTTTGCATTTACATTTTTAGCCATCTTTATGCTCATTGGCATATTTGCATCATAATTATTACAACTATGTGTATTGTCATAGGACCCATGCATATCTGTATGGGTGAGTGTTACTTTCACTGCTCTTGCTGACGCACTAAATAATGTTTGCTTTATATACACAATAAGGGACATATACTAAATATCAACATCATAAACATATGATTTGTTGGAGAATATGCATTATGTCATTATAAAAAGTTTGTGCTTGCTGAATTAATCAATTGATATTATATGTTTTAAGAGAATATTTTACATCTATATTTTAGCTTTACACTGAGTGTATGAACTGTTGGTAGTTTCTCGGCATTTTTACCATATGTCAAGTCTGTTTTCCATGTCTATACACAAAGTAGTCACTTTTCTATGGGAATTAGTGCATGTGCTGTAATTTAGCTCTTGTTGTCCCTAAGCACGTCATGTGATCAAGCTTGTGGATGCGAGCGAAACGCGTAAATGGCGGACACTATGTCCGATGATTTCCTTGGATATTATAATGCCGAATAAACCTGCACCGGATTATCTTTTGGTCCTGATTAATTGAGCGGATTCTGTCCTAAGAGGTCCTCTCCAGATAAACCACGCATGAGATCGTATGCGGCTGGGCTGGAACAATTTCTTGAGAGATAAAGAGAGATATATATATATATATATATATATATATAATCTACTGGCGGTCGCCAGTAGATAGTTATAGTTAGGACCGTGTTTCCATAGGAAATCCGCAACATTCTATTTGGAATAACTTTGGCGCCGGTTGACGAATCCTCGTGAAATTTCCAAAATAGGTGGGGCGCTCCGCTCCTACCCTGAAAGTCTCGGGGTGATTCGTCAAGCGGGGGCCGAGAAAAAAGGGGGGTCCCAAAACACGTTTTCCCCATGCATTTTTCAATAGGGACCTTTAGTCCAAGGTACAGCCCGAACGGCTGTACAGAATTACTTGAAATTTGGCAGAGAGGTAGTCCTCAGGTCAGGGAAGTGCCTTTTGCAGGTCTGGTGTTAATCTGTTCAGTAGTTCCTGAGAAAATCAAAAGTAAAATCCTATATATATATGTGGGCGGAGCCTAACCACACATCTCATCCTGAGATCTGATTGGCTGTCAGCACTTCATCCAAGAAGTGTTGGCAGCCATCTTGGGACCAATATACATGATAGCACCTCATTAAAAAGCATTGGAGTTAATAAAAGGTTTTAAGACTTTAGTTACATTATAAATCATTTGTTGATGGTACCATACTCATTTTAGGAATTGTGGTATGTTCTAAGGTGATTTCACCATGTGAAAAAGCCTTCTGCTGGGATATCATGATTGAGAGAAAAATATTTTCTCATGCTTTTCCCACAGAGGTTTGGAAGGTGATCTATAAGCTAAACTGAGAGCATATTTTCTGTAAATTCACATTATCTTTCTCAGTCATGTGAGAATGAAGTCTGACATTCTCAGTAAAACATGTACATCCAACAAGGGCAGAGACTGTCAGTTGATTCCTTTGTGTTCTACTGCAGCTTCCCAGAGTGTTCCAAAGAACAACTAGAGCGCTAACAGTCCTACTTATGATAAACGTATGGCACACCTGAAGCCATCTTGCTTGGATTAAAGTGGAAACTCTTAAAACATTTAATTTAAAAAGGAACAAAATGAGGGGGTTCATTTTTTCATAAAAAGTATGATTAGTGCTGCAGAAAGAAAAATTAGGGCACATTTCGAGTGACTTCTCAAATCCTCTTCTATTTCATTAAAAAATTCTGACATGCAGACTGAAACATGCACTTTCAATACCAGCAGCAGTTTTCCCTGGTGAGCAGAAGCTTTACTACAGTGATCTAATGAGCAAAAAGAGTGTTAACATTCTGAATTTATGGCAAATGTGTGACACATCTGAATGCCTTCTTGATGGAATCAAAGTAAAAAACTGAAAGTATTTCCTACTGAGGAGACTGCAGTAAATGAGGAAATTAGGAAACTTCATAACAAATAAGTCTGCCAAGATGGCCACCAGAGACAAAAGAGCCCAAATGTAGCCCAAATGTCACCCAGATGTAGCCCAAATATAGCCCAATGACAGAAGTGTGCAAAACACTTATTATTTTGTGTTTTTGCAGTGTTATATAGTGCAGACTTGTCAGGTATTGGAGTGCTTTACATGAGCATTGGTTACATCACACAAGAACAAATTCGTTTTGGTTGTAGACATGGGGAGACTAAGTGATTTGACCAGAATCACAGAATGTCGAGCTGAAGCAGAAACTCCAACCTGGTCCCCAGTTGCAAAGTCTGCAGTTCTGGAAGTAACACCACATCCTCTCCCCTAAGTGCAACATTTAATCAAGTGGTCAACTGGATAAAAAAAATAAAGATAAATAATATAAAAGTGCTTTGTAGCTATTTGAAAACTCAGAAAATATGTCCTTATTTTAGTCTTTTAGAGCACTAACCATAATTTTGATGCCAATAAGACCCTCTCATATATGTAATTTCTAAAGGAAATGCTCTAGGTATTACAGTTTTGATTACATCAAGATGACGTCAGGCGTTCCACACTTTTGTAATAAATATAGAATGTTAGCAATCTAGTTGTTCATTAGGATACTGTTGAGAGGCAGAGGCCAGGGGCACGGACTCTGAAAATTGAAGGCAGGTAGGAGGGTGCAAAGGCAACAATTTAACCACACTGAGCAGGCAGGAAGGGCTGTGGCAGCACAACAGACTATGGAGGGCAGTGGAAAGGGGGGCAGGGGCAACAAACCGACTATACACGACTTGCAAGAGAGGCTGTGGCAATGTAATAGACCATTGTGGGCAGAAGGAAGAGGCAATGGTAGTACAATAATACATGCCAACAGACCCGATTCAGCCAGGAAACGTCCAATGTTTTTAAGCTCAAATGGGCTTTATTTGATGTCTCCTGTCTACAATCTGCTCTTTTTCAACGTAACTCAAAGGGGAAAATCAATACCCCAGTTTTTTTTCAAAATCTCCCTCTTACCAAGTTTAAAATGTTCGCAAGTATGGTACATTGGATCATGGAAGGAAATGGGGTAGGGACATGGACTTGGATAACAGAGGACAGGAGGGACATGGAGAGGTGCACCAAACTGACCCTGCAGGGCAGGCATCAGGGTTTGCAGCAGCACAATGCACCACACAGGGCATGCGGGACGGGAGTGCAGCACAACAATCCATAGAAAGCAAGAGGGAGGGGACAGGACCATGCACATGGACAACAGAGAACAGAGGGGCAAGAGGCAATGGTAGCTAGCTGACCATAATGGACAGACCGGAGAGAAAGCTGCAGCATAACAGACCATAAAGGGCAGGAGGGACGGATCAGGGGCATTACAATGGAACAGACAAGCCAGGAGGGAGGGAGTAGGGGTCTGCACATGTAAACAGAGGGCTGGGGGCAAGGGGGCAGGGCAGTGTCAGGTACCCCACAATGCTTACCTCTGCTTGTGGGGTGATTCCGCAGAGACGACAAGAGCGCCCGTCCCTGTACCCACCTGACCCTCGTGGAAGGTAGAACCCAGCAGGGATGAGATGGACGCAGGGAAGGGAGCCAAAAGGAAGGTAGGGGGTTGGGAGTGTAGGGTTCTTGAAGACGACTGGAAAGGAAGAACAAGACCCAGATTAGTGAGGGGGCCCCAACTCCTTCGTCTACACACCCCGTAATCCACACACAGAAATGCTCGTGTCCCCCCTTTGGAAGACTTACCAGTGCGCAGCAGTCCAAGAGTCTTAACGATACTGGCAGCCCAGCGAGGCTTTCCTGATTCAGGTGCTGGCCTGCGAGCTCTTCCGTCAGCAAAGAAGGCGCTTCTGCGTGTCTCGTGTCTAAGAGTGCTCTTACTCCAGAAGCACTCCTGTAAGGCACACGTTCCGCTGGACGCTGGTTGACCCCGGGGTATCCTGACCCACAACAGCGTCAGTGCCACGGAACTCCAATAGTCTAAACAAATGGAACCCCCCAAAACAGCTCCTCAACGCTCCTGCGTGGTTGGGAAACAAATAACCAGATAGCGCTCCTGCGCGGATAAAGAACCAAACGATGCCAGCGCCCCAGCACGATGTATGGAAAACAAACAAACAAGACAAATGCGCTCCAGCGCGGCGGACTTGAAGCAAAGACAATGCGCACCAGCTCGGTGGAAGCAAAACACGGCTCCAAGCGCTCTGGCGCCGTGAACCAAAAACCAGGAAACTGCGCTCCAGCGCGGTGGGGGTTAACAAGGCTAATGCACTCCAGTGCGGGGAGAAACCAGATCAGTCCTCACGATGCTCCACTGCACGGCGATTCCGCTTCAGGTTGTCCTCTAGAATACGAAGCAACGACTCCGGCGGGAAACGCGCTGTTTAAGCGTTTTTCCCAGGAAGTGGTTTCCTGACCTGTTGCTGGTGTTGCAAGACTAGACCGGGGCTTCACTTCCGCCCGGAAGTAAGGCTCCCGATCATTCTGTGTGTGTATTAGCGGACGGAACGGGAGCACCGGCAAGCGCCGTAACCATGACAGGCAGGAGCAGCAAGATAGCCATGGAGGTCAGGCAGGATGGGCACTAGAAGCAAGACACACCATGAAGAGCAACAGTGAGACTGTGATGGCATACACACAGACCATGGAGGGAAGGTGGGAGGGGGTCAGGGGCAGCTAACTGACCACACAGGGAAGGTGGGAGGGGCCATGGCAGCACAGAAGACCATGCATGGCAAGTGGGAGGTTTAGTGGCAGCACAATGGCTATGATGGGCAAGAAGGAGGGTGCAGGGGCATGCACAAAGGACGATGGAGGATAGAAGGGAGGGTCAGGACCTGTGCACAGACAAGAAAGTTCAGGGGAAGGGGCCTCACAACAGACCGCACGGGGCAGGCAGGAGGAGCAGTTGCAGCACAACAGACCAGGGAGGGCAGAAGGGTGAGGCAGTACAATGGACCATGTGGACAGGAGGAAGAGGATAGGGGCATGGCATGTGGACAGGCAGGGTGGAGGTGGCAGGGACAGGTTACAGTCATCTGACAATGCTATGCTGGTGGGAGGGGAGTGGCAGCTCAACAGAACACTCAGAGTAGATATGAGTGGCAGGTCCATGGAACATGGTGGGCAAAAAGGATGGAGCAGGGGCATGCACAAAGACATCGGAGGGCAGGGGGAAGGAGAATAGGGGCAGCAAGCTAAGCACAGAGTTTAAGCAGGAGGTCAATGATGGGACATAGAATTGGGCAATGGAGGGCAGGAGGAGTGGACTGGTACATCATACTAAATTGAGGGCAGTGGCAGCACATCAGACCATGCATGGCAGGAGGGAGGAGGCTAGTCCATGGATTCACACAACAGAGGATAGGGAGGAGGGGGATGGGGCAGCAAGCTAACTGTTCAGAGAAGGCGGGTATAAGGAACTTTATTGTTTTTAAAACATGTGTCTGTGCGAACTACTTAAAATATGAACAAGTATGCAGCATAATCTCACTTTTATTCAGGAAGAAGAGGACGTTTGTGACTGTGACTCCGGGCTCACTTGGCAGAAACACCCCCTGACCCTCCACCCCCTATCGCAAAATGTAATGCCCATGAAAAGGGTAGGTGAACAGAGTGTTATATAGAACATAGTCCTGAGAGCACGATTGAAAATGAAAACTAGATATAGTGTATGGTATAAACTATGCACCAAAAAGTGTGATATAAGATGAACCGGGCGTGAAATATAATATGCAATACATTGTGCGCAATGACAGATTCATTGGAGAGTGCGAGATAGCACAGGCACTAGCGCGTGCTATGCGATATGCGCCTTGGAGTGTAATATGCACAGGGCAGTGTTGTGTAACCTAACTAGTCTCTAAAGTTGTAATATAAAATATGTGCTGGGGAGTGTAACGTTGCATATGCACTGTGACAAAGATATGGATCCCAGATTGTAATATGTATGGCATAGCACTGTGCGTTATAACATAGGCATCCAGGAAGGCACGTTAGATGGGGCAATATAACCCGTGCGAAGACAAGTGTGGCATGACATATTCACGGGGTGGTGTTACAGTGCACATGGGCTAGAGAGTGTCATAGCATATGCACTAGCTAGTGGAATACAACACAGAGGTGTGTGGCACTCAGCAGGCAATGGTGGGTGTAACACAGCATTGTGCTCTGCCAGGAGCGCGCTGTGACTCTCAAGTGATGTTCGTCCCCTTTCCAGAGAGTAAAATAAAAAGTATTACACATCCGGCAGTGGATGTGTGTTTTATTAATCGTGAGGGGGGTTTCTTGCATTGTTTTGGTCGAATTTTTGTCGAATCCCCTTTGAATGGCTTGGTGTGCATGTGTATTAAATGTGCCCGTCAATAGCTACCCATGTTTGTATAAATAAACGACAAGGGTGTCTACCGGGATTAGGCACGGTAGGGCATCAGACATGTCAGAGCTTCACTAGTGGTGTAAATACATTCCACGTGGATTCATTGTATGCATAGTCGCCTTTTAATGAATATCACGCAAATCGTCATGGTGATAGGTACGTACGGTTTGTCCAGCATGTCCTAGGTGTGTCTATAAATATATATTTTTTTTTAAATAATAAAAAACAGTGGCCGGCTCTGGGAATTGGAGTCAAAAAAATATAATTAGGAGACCGGCCCTGGGGGATGGGGTCATCAGGGCCAATAAATTGGAATAAGAAGGGGTACCACACAGCCCCCCTTCTTAAAAAATTAAAATAAATAAAAGACTGGCATCGTGCCGGAGGCGATGCCCCCTCCTTGCAGCACTCTGCAAACTCGCCCCCTGGCGAGTTGTAAGTTGGGGAATTAATTCCTCTTCAATACTGAGGTTCTCTGAGGGCCAACTAGCCCAACAGGCATCTCCAGTATGCGCCAGGGAGCTACGCTGCAGACAGGTGTTCTGAGGCCAAGCCCCTTTTTACACCTCTCTGCAACGCAGCTCTGTGGCGCTTACTGGAGGTACCTAGTGGTCTAGTTTGACCCTAGGGACCCTTAGGATTCAAGGGGACTTAATCTCTCAACTTAGAACAGCCACAGGGCGCGTTTACACATTGGTGAAGGGAGGGGGCGGGGCCTGAGGTGACGAGTGCAAACACGCACTATGGCACGTTTTAAATTGGGGATATAATTTCCCTTCAATACTGAGGGACCCTGGGGGCTAACTAGCCCACCAAGTGCTTCCAGTAAGCGCCACTGAGCTGCATTGCCTAGAGGTGGTCCAGGCCGTGCCACTTTTTACACCTCTCTGCAACGCAGCTCTGTGGCACTTACTGGAGGTACCTAGTGGGCTAGTTGGACCCTAGGGACCCTCGGGATTCAAATGAACTTAATCTCCCAACTAAAAACGGACACAGGGCGTGTTTACACAGTGGTGAAGGGAGGGGACGGGGCCTGAGTTAACGTGTGCAAAAACGCCCTGTGGCCTGTTTTAAGAGGTAGTTTTAATCCCCCTGCCCTATTATATACTAGGGGCTTACAGAGGAGGTCATGCTAATCACAGGGGGACCCCAACGCATAATGTTCCCTAGTGTATGTAGGTGTTTTCACTGTATTCTAAGTGTCTTTTAACATAGAACTGGCTCTAGGACTGGTTAGTCAGACTCAGTTACCACCAGTATCCGTCTGAAAAAGTTGAGGGTACAGGATGATTTTGCAACAAGGCTTCTTTCTGCTCTTCTTTTTGTTCTTTCTGCACGTTATCCTTCTTCCTGCACTTTTCTTCGTCTTTGAGGACTTCTGTTGCTTCTTTCTGCACTTCTTTTTTTTCTTTCTGTGCATTTTTTCTTCTTTCTTCACATGTCCTATCTCTGTAGGCATAGTTAGAAATTAGAATTTAAAAAACCTTTGAAATTCACAGAAAAAACCATAGGTCTCAGGTATGTTATAGTTAGGAATTAGCATTTAAAAAACCTCAGAAATTCACTGAAAAAACCATAGGTTTCAGGGGTGTTATAGTTAGCTGGACTTTTCACTTGTACAAAACCATTGAAATTCCCCCGTTATAGTTAGTTCAGCTAACTATAACTCGCGCGCCCGCAATGCACTGCTGATGACGTCACATATTACATCACTCATGACATGGTCAGTGACATCACTCATGACATCACTGATGACATCTCAAATGACATCACTGATGACATCATCCTTGTGATAGAGTGGCAGACCTCCTCTCACCCTAATATAACCTTTGATACACACATTCAAAAATAGAGACTACAATTTTCAAAACAATGGACATACCAATACTAGTTACAACAACCTCTTCAGTAATTCTAAGATCCACATACACATTCACCAACAGTCCTATACAGTCACTCATACATGTACTCACTCATCATATGTACTCATACACCTATACATCCTGTTACACAATGCCACTCATCCATAGAGTTACTCACACACATAGTCACTCATGCTAATAAAGAATCAAACATACATTTACTTGCATATACAGTTATACACACACCACCACACTTACTTTTACGGAAACTTACACATACTTAGTCTTTTAAACAATCACTTATAGAAACACATACTTATTCATACAGGAACTCTTTCAATCTCTCACTCTCACATATACTCACTTATATACACCAATAGTCACATATACTAGTCCATACGCACACTCATCCACCCATACAGTCCTGCACACATGCTGTCTTCAACACATACAAACAGTTAGTCACTCATTCATGCAACTATGCCCTACGTAATACCCCCCACCGAACCATGCAGACACTCAGACGGATACTCAAAAAACCAACTAATAACCTATATAGACACCCATGTAGCTACTCACCAACCCATGCAGCCACTTATACACAAAGTGAGAGACTGATACAGATATTTACATATTTAAACATTACTCACTAAGCCATGTATTCACTATGATACACTTAATCAGTCAGTTACACAATCAATTTTTCAAAAACAAATCATCCATTTAGACACTTATATACCCATTTATTCTTCCATCGACCTTGAGATATACATATATAAAACATATTTAATTTTCAGAAAAACACACATTCACTGGATGATGTCATCAGAGATGTCATCAGTGATATCATTTGAGATGTTATCCGTGATGTCATGAGTGATGTCACTGACCATGTCATGAGTGATGTAATATGTGACGTCATCAGCAGTGCATTGCGGGCGCGCGAGTTATAGTTAGCTGAACTAACTATAACGGGGGAATTTCAATGGTTTTGTACAAGTGAAAAGTCCAGCTAACTATAACACCCCTGAAACCTATGGTTTTTTTCAGTGAATATATATATATATATACATATACACACACACACCAAAGTAAATTTCATCGGATATGGTGATTATCGACAATAATAATCTTTGATACTTCTGTCTATATGTGTTTCTGATCACTATTTTGCCCTGAGTTGTTAGTGTTTTTGCTATCAGTGACTCTTTGAATGAATAAATGTGTACAGGTAGAGACCTTCTTTCTTGATTGTATTTCAGATTTCCCCTGCCGTTCTATACCTACATTGGATTAAGGGGACCCTCTCTTATTGAGTGGATATACTTCGATATGAAATTGGTCCCACGGTCAGAAGCCAACTCTCCGGGGAAATCCACGTGGAAAAAGATCCCCATTAATGCCTGGCCCACCACTGCCGCCGTCGTTGTCCTGAGAGGAATTGCCTCTGGGTACCGGGTGGCATGGTCCACCAAGACCAGGATGTACCTGTTGCCCATGGCTGTCTTGAGATCCAGTGGCTCCACAATGTCCATCCCTACCCTTTTAAAAGGGGTTCCAACAACTGGAAAAGGTTGGAGAGGAGCTTTGACCTTCCTCCCATTCTTATCACTTGCCTGGCAAGTTTGGCAAGACCTGCAATGTTCATCTGAATGCCTTTGCATTTGGGGCCAGAAGAAGTGGGTCACAAGCCTGTCAAAGGTCTTGTCCCGCCCCAAATGTCGTGCCAAAGGCACGTCGTGAGCCAGACCCAGATGGAAGGTCCTGAAGCGGTGGGGTACCACCAGCACACGGGTTGACCCAGGCTCAGCGGCCTTAGGCTTGCTATACAGGAAACCGTTCTCCCAGTAGATCCAATGTTATCCAAACTGATCACCAGCTGCCTGGTCTGCAGCCTGCCGCCATAGACCCTCCAGAGAAGGGCACTCCTCATGCTCTCTGCAGAAGTCTTCCCTGGTAGGACCACCTTCTTGCTGCCAATGGGTCAGCTCGGAGAAGTCCCCCAGTTCAGCTAACTGCTCCCCTGAAGTACCGGGGCGTCCCCCTCAAACACAGGCTCCTCCCGGTCCATGGGAACTTCAGGGGCCAGTTTCCCGCACCCCCTGCCCTTTCTCTGGTCAGGGACCTGGGCCACTGTTTCAGGCTCCATGTCCTTCTGATCACCCTTTCTGGTCGCCATTGACTGGGTGGACACGCATGCTCACTCTGGCAACCCAAGCATCTCCAAGTGAGACCTGGAAGCTCAACATCCTTCCACAAGGATTGCTCCAGGTCGTTACCTAGCAGACATTCTACAGGCATAATAGGGCTCACAACCACCTTCAAGGGATCTGAGACCCCCTACCTCCCACTCAAAGGGAACCTGCGCCACCAAACACTGGTGCCCTGAGTTGTCCACAGCAACTACTTGGTGGAATGCCGCAGGGACTACCTGCTCCTCAGAGACCAGGTGACACCGGACTGAGGTCAAACTGGCTCCAGTATATCTGAGAGCCTCTACCTTTTTCCCATTGATGGTCACCCAGGTTCTTTGTGTTAGGGGGCTTCTGGTTTCCTGGGACCAGGTCACTGTCCCCTAGTGAGACGAGGGTCATTTCTGCGGGATCCCCATCCTCCTGAGGGCACCGCTCCTATCCAAGCGCTACACTAGCCAACACCTTGGCTAGTGTAGCGCTTGGAGAGGGATGTGCCCTCTTGGGACACTTTGGGTCCCCCTTCAAGTGACCCACCTGGTCATATGCCAAACACTTGCGGAGGGCGGTCTCAGCAGGCTTTCCTGAAGTGACCCCTTGTTTCTCATCTCCTGGGGGATGGGAACCTTTACCCTAGGTGTTTAATTTGGGGCCCTTAAGAGAACTCCTGTGCTTTACCCTAGTACCCCCCCCCCCACCTTTCTGCTGGGGACCCTGCCCACCTTTGGCTAAGTCTCCCCCAAACGCTTTCTTGTGGACTCTGGTACTCACCCAGCGGTCTGCCTCCATAGTAAGCTTCCTAGGGTCAGTCAGCTTACTATCAACCAAGTGCTGGCGCAGCTCTGCAATACAGACTAGACATGTGCTCACATGAAATCAAATTGTAGAGCCCCTGACAATGTCACATTACTGCCCTTCACCTAGCCATCCAGTGACCTGCAAAAAGAATCTACACATTCCAACCAAGTGTTGGCATCAGTTTTCCTACTGGACCTAAACTGATCACTGTACTTGTCAGGAGTCCATACCTAGTGAGGAGAGAGTCTGTCATGTCAGCGTAGGTGAGGTGTTTCTCCTTACCCAAAACTATCAGGGTATCCCTTGCTTCCTCTTGAAAGAGAGGCCATAACCCTACCCCCCCAATTCCTTTCAGGGACACCATTTATGTGAATAGACAACTCGTACCCTTGAAACCACATTTGTATGTCATCCCCCTTCTTAAATTCTTTACTTACATTCTTGGAGATGTGCACAAACCTATCTGACTGCACTGAAGAGTTGCTGCCACCATCCGTGCTGGACTTGCTCCTCAATTCCAGCTCCTTGAGCCCAGGCTCAGGGTCCAATACCATCCTTCGTGACTTCATCTTGTGCCTCTCAAGCTTTATCTCATCGCTCCTAGCTTCTTTTGTCCTCCAGCTCCTCTAGGGACAAACCACTGCTACCCGGCTGGGAGGGACCCCCCTCCCAACAGCACATCTACCCTAGGAGTGGGCTCCTCCGCGCCCTCCTCCCCCACTAAGATCTCCAGACTTTTTGCTGGCATATCTGGCTGCTACCCAGGCTCTCAGTGCCTTTTGTAGCTCCTCCTTCCTGGTGAGGCCTCTAAATTGGACCTTTAGGGTTTTACAAATCGCTTTCAGCTTCTTGACGTTGTAGGCTTCCAACCTTTCCTCTTCAAAGACCACCTCCAGGGATGCAAGGGATGATGCTGCTGTGTCAGGCATGATGCAGTAGGAATTTAAAGTTCCAAAAAGATAGGATCACAGACACAGACCAGCAAAAAACTATGTGGCATGTTATGGTCTGCAATATGGTAGTAGTGCACACCAATCACTGAAAGTCAAGTGCAAACACAAGTCCAATCCTCACCGCTGACAACCAATGTTAGAAATGGGGGGTGGGGGGTATCTAGTTGGCAGAGGTAGGTACCTTGTCCAAGTAGGGACCCTCCCTTCTAGTCAGGAGAAGCAAGGCAGACCATCGGCCCATGGAGAGGATGAGAGATGCCACCACAGGGAGCCACCGGAGGACAGCCACCACCGCCAGGAGCCTCCGAAGACTCAGTGGAGAACACAGATGCCGCCACTTGAGGGCAAGGAACACGAGCGCCGCATCCGGATGGCACACGCCGACTCACAAGCACAAGAATAAAAGAAATAAAGGCGTAACACCTACCACCCTTCATAGAAGACGACCTTCTGTGATGGGTCCTTAAACACACCTTAGGAAAGCAGACAGTTCCTAAAGACAAACCACGTGTCCTACCAGAACACACTGCCCTGAAGAAGACCTTCCACCAAACCAACTCCTAGGTTCAACCCAGAAGGTCGAAACGCATCGGTACATTCCAAACGGAGGCAAGAGTCACCATGAACAAGTGATTGGAGCACAAAAGGCACCAAAAACTAAAGCGTAATTAAGGTAGCTTATACAGTAATCCATCCATTCATGCTCTGACCTCCATAGGACCCTACTCTATCACAAAAGTGTACGAGTACACAAGGGCAAACGGGTACCAATATTAAATTCCAGTTGGACACGTGTGCACAACAACATGCAACAGCGTACAGGATATGTAACTTCATAGAAGTAAAGTCTCATTGTATATGAAATGTCTATGTGTAAAATGTACTGTCATTTTTTGTTCTATTAACTTTCTCATTTATCTTCTGTGTCCGTAAATTGTCATCATTAGAGTCTATGTGTAAATATGTATGTTACGGATCCATTTAAATGTGAAAACAAGAGATGAAATCTAAAAAAATAGAAAAGATAAATATCACCTCAAGTTAAGAACCTGGCATATGAGTATTAATTTGACTAAACCAGTTTGGTTTCAATTCAAAGAAAGATATGGGAAACGCCAATTTCACCAAAAAGTAAATTCAAATAAAGGACCGTTCATTGGTTGGACAATAGTAGGGAGAATCTTGTGGCTCCCTTTCGATGAAATAAGCACAATCTATGGTCTGGGAGGCACCGTTTCGTGGCAACCTAATATTGATTCCAGCCTCCGCAGTCTGTCACCTAATCACTTCAGTGGCGTAATGAAAGTTGAGGGGACCCCCCCTGCCACATACACGGAAGGGCCCCCACTCCGGGTTTTATTCAGAGTTCTTTGGCCTGATTATCGTGCTGAGGAGGCCCCCTGCAGCTCGAAGGCCCCTCCGCACCGCGGGGGCTGCGGGGGCCTGCGTTACGCCTCTGAATCACTTCCCATTAGGAGAACTCATAAGTGTTTTAGGGCATCCTCTTTCATGAGGCATACGTTTGTGAATAATGTCCAAGTCCTCTTAAAGCTCAATTTCGGCTGGCATAAATCAGTGGTGAGAAAATACTCCAGAGGCTGTATCCAAACCACAGATCACTGATCTTGCTCACTGACACAAATTTTCTATTTAGGTTTTCCTTTAGTCTGCCATGCTGTAGACTGATGTAAATATAATAATAAAGAATATGCGAAAGAAGCAGTCCGTTAACACATGGTCTGAGGCACAATACTACTGATCAGCCTATGCTAAAAATATGCAGCCTAAACCCGGATCAGGCAAAAATGGCAGCAGACCAGACGCCACACCAGTGCATGCTCACAGAAGACATGCGGTGGACATGGCTGCCACAGAGTGCTTCCGGAAATGTTTAAACTGTCTTGTGTGGATTCTCTTTCGTGAGGAGTATCCTTTCTGATCAGTCTCCTTCCTGTTCATTCTCGTTCACTCCTTCCACTAAACATTAGGCATGAAAGGACTCCTTATGCATAGTATGCGCACAACGGGACATTTCCTCCTACGCCCAAGGACACTCGGAATCAGGACATGTTGTCTACGGCGTAGCCTTTTATTCACATCAAACCAAGTGAATCATCATAGACCATTACCAAATAAAAGTATCCTTCTTGGATATATAAGAACTATTCACAGCATCACACTTTATCTGCATCAACAGGTCAACGGCAGTAAGGAATTT
This sequence comes from Triturus cristatus, assembly GCF_964204655.1. Taxonomy (NCBI): domain Eukaryota; kingdom Metazoa; phylum Chordata; class Amphibia; order Caudata; family Salamandridae; genus Triturus; species Triturus cristatus. Next base: position 996,732,689 of record NC_140580.1, read on the forward strand.
AGGTACGACATTACACTTTAACATTTATCTCGGCCGTACACTAGAACAACTTGGCCGTACATTTCGAACTTACACTTTAACCTCGGCCGTACTCAAGATCTTGGCCATACATTTTAACTTGGCCGCCTAGGGAACCAATCTCCCACTCGGCTGCGCACATTGCGCCGGCAGGCCCCAATGTGCTACAGCCAACAGTTACATTACTTGACATCCAGGGCACCGCATACCGTACCGGTCCACCGGGGTACCTGAACACAGGCATCTTCACCACAATCCCCAACTCGGCTGCGCACATTGTGCCGGCAGGCCCCAATGCGCTACAGCCAACAGTTACCATACTTGACATCCAGGGCACCGCATACCGCACTGGCCCACCGGGGCACCTGAACACAGGCATCCTCCCCAAGATTCTACTCAGTCCATACGTGGAGGGTTAGGGCAGTAGAGTCCAGGACAACCGGCTGGCCAGTCCATCCTCCCCGCCTACCCACTGCACTCGTGGAATCTACCCCTTCCAGGGGCCATCGAATGGCTGCATCTCCATTGTTGTGCATCTCCCTTTGTTGTAAACGGTCAGCGCTCCGCCACAGGGTGAGAAGCTCCCCGGCGCACTCGCCCTCCCCCCCCCCCCGATGCTGACACTGCTCCATAACACCTGCCCTTTTTCTACTGCTGAAGCTCATCCTTACAGAACCACACCACAGTCCTGATCGGAAAGAGATGAGCCAATAGTGAATCATTTTGCTTAGTTTGTTATTTGTGCATCTTGGACTGGGGCCCCCCCCCCCAGCCTATAACGCTGAAGTAATTGACCCACAGGCTAGAAGCTGAATACCCAAGTGAACCATGACTTTTCCCATTTCCAGAACCTCCCGCACATATTAATGTGACATCCGTAGTGTCACCCAAGTGAACCATCACACCCGGACAAGTTTCCCATTCATACACGGCATTTACTGGAACATACGCGGGATAACTCCACCACATGTCCATGTCCTCCTACATCGAAGGAGAACACACTTTGTGAGCCGTCTGCTGTGCGCAGCGTGCCGACAGGCCCTGCCTTGCCACAGCCTTACCCCGGACCATTAAAGGAGAACATAGTTGCAAGACCCGCGATTAATCGGCGCGGCACCCCACCTACTGCAGCATCGCCTACTTTGTTGTTGAACACCCAAGCCGCCCTCCCCTCATTCCTTGCCTTTCAGCACGGCCACTATATGGGCGTCCTCTATTACTATATACTTTTTTTTTTTTTAAATACGATTTATACCAACTAAAGAATATATTCAATTAAACTTAAAATACACTACGCCACATCCCCCCCTAACTCAGCCTGCCACTTCCGCCGATAGGAAACCTTCCTCCACGTCGACGACGCTCCTGTAGCCAGGCTGTGGTCCAGGGAGACAGAGAATGAAACCCCTGGAGCACAACCTTAAAAATCTCTGCTAAGTTTCGTTTCGGATAAGTTTCATTTTTCCACACCGCCAGCCCTTCATTATCCAGCCAACCCCACCTCCTTCTCTGATCCACAGAGGAGGCTCAGCCCCGCGGCGCAACTAAGGGCGCCCCTCCCCTAGTCGTGGGGGCCGCCTGTTCAGACTCGTACAACTCGAAAAACGAATCGATGCTTGTTCTTTGATGCCTAATGTCAAGTACATACACAATTGGAGCAAATGCAATGGAAACCGCTGCAACAGAAACCGCTCATTAGCGCCCACACTCCGTGGATAGTTATTAATCATCCGCCTATGCTCACAATAAGGGACCATGCCGACTAGGACAAAATAGTAGCAGACCACACCATCAGAGCATCTGCAAAAGAAGTAACCTGTTACTACATGCTCTGGGAGGAAACCCTAATCGCCTGCACATGCTCCGAAAGTGTTAAGTATTGAATGTGAATAGCCTCAGAGCATTTCCCGAACGTTTTAGTGAGTCTTGTCGGTATGCTCCTTCATGAGTATCCGTTTGTGATCGGTACCTACCTCCTGCTTATGCTCATTTACGCCTTAAATGAAGCTGTGGCAATTAACGCACTGTCTAGGCCTACTAATACAACTGATCTACCAATTTAAATGCCTGGAGGCTGGTAAAGAAAGAATACAAGCTGAAAGGAGAAAACTAATGATTTCTACAAGTCAAGATACGACTCGAGGAACTCGACATGGGCAACCGCTAAGCGAGTCCTAATAATTTTAACAAAAAAGGTGCTTCACTGAAAAATAAAACAGAAGGGGGCTTGCTTAATGTATAAAAGATATGCATGACAAATAATTAAATATGCGATCTTTGAAAGTATTTTTCAGCTGTAAAATAGTCCCATATACATTGCAACGCAAACACTCTATAGGAGGCTGAAAGATGCACCAAACAGCCAATAGCATGAAGTAAGAAAGTAATACACCAATGTGACAAAGACCACTGTACGTGTTTTTTTTTTTTAAATAATTGCTAATAAAACGTTTGACAAATAACTAAAACTGACTGTAACCAGACGTAAATATAAAACATGCAATACATCACGTATAAAGCAAATATAATCAAATAAAAACAGTACATAAAACAAATTGCTGCTATTTTACTCAGTTAGCTTCGAACTGCAATAACTGAGCACGTAACATAGGTAGGCTTCTAGTCACATGTTTTATTCAAAATTAGTTGTAGTTATCTTTAAAAAAAAATCCATGACATTATTGCTAATAACTGACAACGAACAAATCTGTACTATTATTGCGGCAAAAGCCAAATGTTCTTGAGAAATTAAACTAAATTAAGATTAATTCTCACATGCTCAGCAAAAACAACAAGGGCACCCACTGTTGCCGCTAACTCAGCAATGAAACCTGAGCTTTTGGCGCATTCCCAGATATCACCTTCATTTCCAGTGTAGAAGAAGATTGGACCCTGGAACTTTTCCCAGTACTCATCTGTGGGAGAGAAAAAACCGACATAAATATCATAACATGTAAACATTTTATGCATGGAAAGAAATTATGCCACAGATCAAATCAAAGTGATAAGTGTCGTTACATGTGCCACAGGTTTGTTTTAATTACTCATTTATCTTAACGCTAAAAGCGGGAGCTCTATTGATCAAGACTTGTCCGAGCCTAGGTGAAGAGCCAGGTCACCAGTTTCTTGCAAAATGTAAGAACTGAGGAGTTAGCTTTTATGTGCAAGGGCAGGTAGTGCCAGGCTTTGGGCATGACAAAGGAGAAGGCACGACTGCCGGATCTCGTCCTGCATATGCAGAGGATGTGTGAAAGTAGGAGTCTGGCTGAGCAGAGGTGTCCAGTAGGTTTGTGGAAGTTGATGCAATTGTTTAAGTAGGTGGGGCCAATATTGTGTATGGCTTTGTATGCATGTATGTGGAGTTTTGAAGAGTACTTGTTTTTGGACTGTAAGCCAGTGGAGGTCTTTGAGGTACAGGGTGATGTGTGTGCGTGGGGGTAGTCCAAGTGTGAGTCTGGCTGCTGAGTTTCGTATGGTCTGGAGTTTTTTGATCCATTGCTCATTGCATCCAATAGAGTGCATTGCCGTAAAGCAGCTGTTGGTGAAGAGGTCTTAAGTGTGTGATTATAGGAAGCCACTTGAAGATCTTGAGTAGTGGAAACAGGAGGCGGAGACTGCATTCACTTGGCCAGTCTTGCCCATCTAATTCTTGACTACTATTCCAAAATTCTTTGCATGGGTAGCTGGGTGGGGTGTCAGTCCAAGTTCAGCAGGACACCAGGTGGAATTCCACAGCGAGGGGCCTTTACTGATGATTACTACTTCTGCTTTGCTTTGAGCTTGATAGAGTTGGTTTTCATCTATCTGGCAAGATCGGTCATGCAGGTGGAGAAGTTATTCTGGGTAATCAGGGTTTTTTCAGGGATGGAGAGGAAGAGCGGAGTATAATCTGCATCAGATATGATAACTATGTAGGCACAGATAACGCTCACGAGTGGAGCCATATAGGAGTTGAACAGAGAGGGCCTGAGCAGTGATCCTTGTGGAACTCCGCAGATGAGGTTAGTGGCGCCTGAGGTCAAGGGAGTCGGGCTGACTGGTTAGGTGCAGTCTGTTAGTAAGGAGCACATTCAGTGGAGGGTGGGTCCTTGAATGCCGGCTTCATAGAGAAGTTGGATACGGATGGGGTGGAGACGTAGAAGATGGAGGATAAGTCCAGTGGATGAAGACAGTGGTGTCTCCTCTGTCCATTTTCAGTCGGATGTCATCCATGGAGGCAGTGAAGGCAGTCTCAGTGCTCTGGTTGGACCTGAACTGAGATTTAGTTGTGTTGAGGAGGTAGTTATCGTTGAGGAGGGCGGCTGGTCATGTGTTCATGATCTTCTCCACAACTTTCACCTGGTAGGGTAGCAGAGAGATGGACCAGTAGTTGGCTAGTATCTTCAGGTAAGCGGATTTCTTAAAAAAACGTTTTAGGAGAGGGAGTAGCAAGGCATTTTTCCAGGTGTCTGTTTTGATCGAGTCATTCAGGATTTGGTGAGGGCTGCACAGATAGAGTCCAGTCTTTTTGCGAAAATGTGGTGAGGGCAGGGGTCCATGGGTGTGTCAGAGCGTATGAGTCAGAGTGTATGGACCACATGTTCGCTGCGGTTTCTTTAGTAGTGATGGCGAGCCACATAGTTTGGGAGGTCTGGTGGAGTAGGGTGTGAAGGGGAGAAGGGATGTGAGGGCGGATGGGTCCAGTTGGGACTCAAAGGGGTTCTAGATGCTAGTAATCTTGTTGCTGAAGAGGAAGGAAAGGTGGGTGCAGAGGTCCTGTGAGGGGGCAACACTCGTGGAGCTTGCTGCTGGAGAGGTAAACTCTCACAATGGCGAAGATTTCCTTGACATTGTTGGTGCTGTTTTCGATACAGTCAATGAGTGCCAAACATTTAGTTGCTATGATTGTTGGCTGTAGTGACTGAAAGCAGATATGCAGGTGTTCTTCTCTGTGTCATCCTGAATTGGTCTTAGAGTTCCAGCTGCATGCAGTGACGTCTCGGGAGTCTGAGCTCTTATGTAAACTAGTCTGCTCATGGTTTGGTTCTGGTGGCCTTGATGGTTTTGGGTGGGGCCAGGGTGTCTGCACAGAAGGTGATTCAGCCGTTAAAGTTGGAGATGGATATGAGGAGGTCATTAAGTTGTTGTTGTCGGTGTTGTAGCTCCAAGGATCAACATTCTTCTGAGATCTTGTTCCAGTCTCATCATGAAGGTTTAACAAGGGCATTCTGTGGTGTTGTGGGGTAAGTACGTTGAAGCAGATGGGGGCACAGTATTACCGGGTGATCTGTGCTGGCTTTTCCTTTTTTACTTCATTGAAGTTAGTGAAGATGGGGACCGATGGCATGGGTGGGTCGTTCCACTCTCTGGGTTGTTCTGAGGTTCATCAGGAGATTGGTCATGTTTGGATTGGTGCGGTCCTTCAGGAGGTAGTTGAGGTTTCAGCGGCGGATAAAGGCACTGGAGTAAATTATCAGAGGAGTGATCCAGTCTACAAATGGAGTACGAAGTTGGCTTGTGGGCTAGTGGGGATGGGGGAGTCTCTTGGCATGTAGGTGGCAGTGATGTAGAGTTTGAAGATCAGGTGTTCCATGCTGATTTTGGGGTTTGCCTATGGTGTGGAAAATTGGATGTAATCTTTGAAGAGGAGGGAAGTCCTTTGAGCTTGTTTATTCTGTCTTTTTTTAGGATATTATAATGGATGTTTAATGAAGAGGTGGATAGCTGTGGTGATATTGGAGGAAAACGTGGGAGTCAACCAGGTTTCTGTACGGAGAAGCAGGTCTGGTGAGCAGGCTTGAAGCAGGTCCAAGACTTCAGTGGCATGTTTGGTGAGGGAGCAGGTGTTGAGGAGTAGGCCGGACAGGGGGGGGAAAGGGTTGTGTTGTGGGAGGCTGGTATGTGGGAAAAAGGGTGTGCACAGTTGTGTGCAAGGTGTTGTAGGGTATTAAAAGAGGCAGTGCAGGAGAATGCACCTTTGACGTTGCAGTATCACAGGGAGGTGTGTCAGGGGTTCAAGGCAAGGGGTGTGGCTGTGGAGTAGCAGCCATTAGGTACGCGTAGAAGGGAGGAGCTTCAGGGCGAAGGGCGGGCTTGAGCAATTGGCGGGAAGCTGGAAGGGAGAGCGTCACAGAAGGCCATTGATGGGGAAAGGGGAGCAAAGGGGAACCAAAGAGCAGGAAAGAGACAAAGAAGAAGTAAGAGCGGCAGAAGCACTTGAGTGCAAGAGCAAAAGAAAAGAGCAAACAATGAGCAAGATGCCAAAGAGGCAGAGAAAAAGCAGCGAGGGTAGGGATGAGATAAATAAAAGTGGCCAAGACGTAGTGTAAAAAGCAAACAAAATGGGCAAAGATGGAGCATGAAATGAAACAAAATGTTAAAAAGAAAGTGAAAAGCAAAGAAAAATCAGCAAAGGAAAGAGTGTGAAAGTTAGGGAAAGTGGCAAACAATGAGTGAGAAAAGAGGAAAAGAATGAGAAGGCAAGGAAGAGCCAAAGCAAAACAGAGTGAGCAAGTGAGAAAGTAGCAATGAGCTGAGCAAAAGTTGGAATTGGCAAAGATGAGCACGTCCCTTTTTGCTCTTCCCAAGAGCTCGCCATTGACCCCATTGTTGATCTATATGGCATTTAGGCAAAACGCTCAGAAAACAGAGTGTAGACCATTGCTCTATTGGCATAGGCTCTGGACCTCGCCTGCCCTAGCAGCATACAGAGAACCCCTAAGAGACCTCTTGGCCACATCGGATGTCCCTAAATTCCCTTGGCTCATGCATATTAGAATTATTCTAAGGAAGGTGGGGCCGCAGGAAACTTTGGGTAAGGCCAGAGGAATCAAACTCTATATCCAAAAGTGATTTGAAATTGGCTTACTGAGAGCACGTAGCTGTAGGAACCATCCGTAGTAGCAGACACACACTAACCACAGAATTTACCAACTTCGAAATGCTCCCTGTGTATGAAAAGACAATCAATTAAATGACCCTCTCACTCTGGCTAGGGAACTGTTCTTACAATTTAGGTACCTGTCTCTCCCTACTAGAGCTTTCTGCTCCAAATGCACAATATGTGGGGGACAAGTGTCCAGCATGTAGAGGGCCCTCAGACTATACCCCACACTCAGTTTGTCCTGTCAATGCCCTTCAGAGGAAAACATGGATCTTGTCCCAGTGTAGGAATCTGGGCATTAGGAGGTATATAGGGGTACTTAGGATTTTATGGACGGACAGCTCCAGGATAGTGGTATTTGCTGTGGCTAGATACCCGCTGGCTGCCTGGATCTGGCATTCGAAGTGTGTGCTAACAAGTGGACCGAACCCGCCATGATAGCTATGTAGGCGGCCTCGGGCCAGCTCCCTCTCTTTTTATATCCAACACTGCTGTATCAACTAGTATATGGACTATGCACTTTAAGCTCCTTGCACTTTCTAGGTGTGTGTGACTACCTTTAAAAGGTGATTTTATATTTTAAATCTTTTTAACTGTGTTTTAACTATATTAAGTGGCAACGTGTCAAATGTACTCGTTATGTGTTTGACTGTTCCGTTATATATCAATCTTAACCTTGAAATTGTTATTATCTGTGTTTTAATTATGCGTGGTAACATGCCAAATGCCGGACGAAGTGCTCGGATGGGAAATTTGCATTTATGCCTAGCAGCACATTGCTACTTTGCACCCTCTTTTGGGTTCCAGTACCAGGCTTTGGGTACATTGCCATGGTGGTCTTATGTGCATTTATAGACCAGCCACTGCCAAGCTATGCAGATCTTGTAAAATGGGTCATGATGAACAGGGGAACTTGTATGATGTGTTAGCGCGGAATATCATGGATTACAATGTACAATGTCTGTACCCTGAAACATTACGATCTGTACAACACTCATGAATATTGATTGGATGGTTTTAATATGCTTTTTGTACCTATACTTTTATGATCCTTGGTTGATCAAAATAAAGTATACAAGATAATCAGGAGAGGAGCACAAGTGAGAAGCTCAAGAGGCAGAGAAGAAATTAAAAGTGAGGAAGGGAGAGAGAAAATAAATGCAAGAGAGTGCGGAAGGTCGAAAAAAGAGTGAGAGGAGGTCTAGGTGAGGAACCTTGTGACATCGCTTTAACTGAGTCTGAAAGGGTTGGGCTTGTTTGAAGGACCGGGCACTGAATGGGCGCAAGCCTTCAAGGTATTCTCAGGAACAAAGAGAAAATCCCTCTACTGTGGCAGCATCCCACCACAAGAAAAGTTAAACTATACTTTATATGTGAAATTTAAATTTCTAAAAATGATGTATCATAGACACATTGCAAACTATTGGCAGGTCTGATATGGCCAGAATATTTTAGGTGGAAGTCTTTCGTGCATTTTTTAGCAATGAATTATACAGTTGTGCAAGATCAGGATACATAAACAATAACACCTCCAGGGAACTGCACACACAGACCTGTCACTAAGGTACAGATGGACATAGCTGTATACACAATGAAAATCTGGCTAGCTTTAATGAAGGTAAGTTTCAATTCTTTTAAGGTCACGGAGGTGAGGAATAGGCTTTTCCTTCTTCACATTAATCACATTATAACACAGTAACCATTAAACAGTACAAAAACTACTTCTCCCATGAACACTAGGAAAAAAAAAAAAACAAGAGTTCGACAGTCCTTCACTGTCCACAACCAGGTCCCAACAAAGTCCTGTCACTGCCTGATCTCCTTCTTTATTGGCGCGAATCACGCCCTCAGTTCTCTTTAAACGTCCCATTTAGACCCATCAATTCCTGCAAAGACTTATCGCGTTAGTGACCATGCCAACACAAATGCAATAACCAGTCATACAAAGATTCCAGCAAGGAAACCAATACAGTAATATCAATCTAAACTTCGTCACATAGTATTAACAGTGATAATCTTTAAATTAAAAACAGAATACTTACTCCAGTACAGTATGGGGGGGATTTGCATCTGACTTGACCGCCGGGTGGGATAATCCTTGCCTCCGTGTCTTTAATAGAACTGAAACTTTCCATTACTTAAGCTACACAAATTTTCATTCTATATCAGGACCTGAGGCGAGCATTATGCTATTTCAAAGCTTACTGACCACCAATTGGGCTACTGCCACCATTATTTAAAATAGAATATTTTAAAAGTAGTAGATTTGAAAGACTGGTCTGTTGCACGCATGAGATCTTCCCAGCATACTCCCAGACAAACCGCTTTTGAGGCCAATGCTCCTCTTGCTGAATGTGCGCCAAAGACTTTAGTGTCAATTCCAGCTTTGTGCATCACCCCTCGAACCCAACAAGCTATTGTAGGCGAGGATAGCCCTCTGTACGGTTTCAGTGCAATGAGAAGTTGCCGCTCGCGCAGAGGGCGAACTTCGTCGGTCATCTCCTCGTATGCCTTTAGGCTTTTAACCACACATAATTTGGGAGATTCTGTAAAAGCGGATTAAAAAATCATGAGGGTGCTACACTTGGTGCATCTACTTACTGTGAATACCACCCCATCAGGAGAAGACACCCTGGCCGTTATATATAAGGCTTGTGCATATGAAGCCCTCCTGTATGAAATGAGGGATAGCAACACTGCCAATTTAGCTGAAATCTCTATCCGGGACAGAAACAGATTTGGTTGCCATAATAAGAAAAGGTTGAATATCAAATTAACATTCCAAAGTGCTGTATGGTGCAGTGCAGGGGGAGAGAAAGACGGACAAATCCCCCAGAGCAAATTGGCAAACAAAAGTGTGCTCACCTAACAGGACCCTATCTAAAGGAGCATGTCCTGCTGTGATTGCTGAACGACAGGCGTGAATTGAATGACATGCCAATCCATCCTCAGCTACTCTTGAAAGGAAATTGAAGACTTGGACATCAGATCACATGGGATCCACACCCCCCTGCAGACACCAAGACCAAGACGATCAGTAGAGTTTAGTTGTACTGTCTGCCCAGGCGCTGGATAGGAGGAAATCCGCGTGGATCTTAAGCCCTGGGAGCTTCCAGCGTTGCCTGTAATCGGCAACGCCATGAGACGTAACGGCCTTCTGCCACCAACCCATGCAGTGCGCAATCCGGATTCCGCAGAAGAGGAAAGTGGGAGAGCTGGACTGGAGAAGCCCAAGAAAGTTCCAGACGAACTAGATACCACACTTGAGACTTCCATATGGGGTCATCAAGACCACCTCTGTCTTCTGCCTGCGGACTTGAGCTGATGCCTGGGTGATCATAAAGAAGGGTGGAAATGCATTACCCTTCTCCTGACTCCAGTCTTTGAGGATAATGTCGGTCTCCTCCTCTAGAAGGTTCAGTCTCCAGCTGAAGAAGCATGGCAACTGGTGATTGAGGCGTGAGGCAAACAAGTCGATCAAAAACAGGCCCCTCCTGTCAGCCAACCCTTGGAAGACCAGAGGGTCCAGCTTCCAAATACTAAAGTCTTGCAGATACCGGGAGTGCCAATCCGCTACCTGATTATCCTGGCCTGGGAGATACTCCACCGTGACCAAGAACGGATTCTCCAGGCAGAAATTCCAGAATACCTATGCCATGTTTGCCAGTGCTTGCGATCTGGTGTCCCCTAAATGGTTGATATATATCTCACTGCTGAGACTGTCCATCTTCAATAACCCCAAGGACTGAATACAATCTTTTGTCCAACACGGAACCGCGAAGAACCCTGCCAGGAGCTCTAGACAAGTGATATGCAATTTTTGTTCTCGAGGAGACCAACTTCCTCATCTGGAACCAAGAGGTATGCATCCTTCAGGTCCCGCGCACCCGCGCACCATCCAATCTGATGGAAGCAGCACGTCCTTGAGGAGATGAATGCCTTCTATTCTGAAGGGATGGTGTACCAGCCACCTGTTGAAGTCTCCGAGGTTGATCACAGGTCTGCGGCCCCAATCAGCCTTGTTGACTAGAAAAAGGTTGCTGAGGAACCCCTTTGGTTGTACCACCCACTGACACATGGCTCCTTTCTATAGGAGGGCCAGAACATCTTCGTCTATTAGCACTGCGTAGTGGACAGAGAAACCAATGGGCAGAGGGTGACTGAATTTTACGGTTCCCCGCATCAAATTTGGAACCCTTGCACCATCTGTAGAGCCATGCATTGGACGTAATAGAGGCCTAAGCTGGAAGGAATAATGCCAGCCGTCGTCCCACCTTTATCTGAGCAGACAGAAGAACATTTACCATTTCCAGCACAGCCGCTCACTTATCCTTTGAAGCTTCCACGGATGCAAAAGCGTTGCCCCTGTGTTGGGTAACAATTGTTGAGGAGCAGGATAGCCTGATATTGACCATGCTCGGAGCCTTTTCCCCTGGAGGACCAAGGTGGGATGGGGACATTCTGCTCGGAGGCAATTGCTGGTATCTTTCTCTATGGACTCCCTAAGCAGCACCGCCACATAGTTCGCCATCTTGTCGTCTGGAACCCACTGGGCTGACCTGCCGTGGATGGTGTCATCCGGGTCTACCTTATCTGAATTCCCTTCTGTCAAGAGAACAAGGGCCAAACCTGAGCGCCAAGATCTGGAGGAGCCCACCTCGTCATCTGAATACTCGAGGGAATCACCATTTTGTTGTGGGTTATCAGTGCGGGGAGGTTCAGTATAGAGCTCCAAATGCCCCTCCAGACTCTACTGGGAGGAAGTTTTGTCCAAGAAAGCTTGTTTAAGTGGTGCAAACGCGTCAATATCAACCCCCTTCCTCCCACTTTGGGGGTGGAGAACCTTGACTGCAGTGTTCTATGGAGGCTTTGCCTGGGGCAGGGGCAGTGGACTGGGCAATTTTCGCACACTCCTGCACAATTTTATCAGAGAGGCGCTGTTCCATAAGTTCATTAACTGCCCGGTATATGAGGTATCAACTGCCTCATAAAATTCCTCACCCCATTATATATATTATCTACTGGAGGTCGCCAGTAGATAGTTATAGTTAGGACCTATTTTCCATAGGAAATCCGCAACATTCTATTGGGAACATCTTTGGCGCCGATTGACGAATCTTCACGAAATACTTTTGGCCAGCTCCGCTCCGCTCCTACCCTGAAAGTTTTGCGGTGATCCGTGAAGCGGGGGCTGAGAAAAAACGGGGGGTCCCAAAATGCGTTTTCCCCATGCAATTTCCCATAGGATATGTTGTCGCAGCTAGAGCCCGAACCGCTGAATGGAATGACACCAAATTTGGCAAAGAGGTAGTCCTCAGTTTGGACTCGTGCCTTTTGCATATTTGGTGTGAATCTGTTCAGTAGTTCCTGAGAAAATTAGGGTAAAAAAGTTGGTGATATCTATGGCCGCGGAGGATCCGCGGACCGCACCCGCACCGTAAGCGCACCCTTCCCGAACGGAGCGCGCACCCTCACGATCGCGCGCTGAATGCTAATTGGCTGTCGAGCGTCTCTCTACATTCGAAACCAGGAACTGTTGGCGGCCATTTTCTGCCTCGGTAGAAGCGAGGCTGAAGATGGAAGGGGAATAAGTGTGTAAAAGATATAAAGGGGGCAGAGTGGAAATACTCTGACCCTCTAGATCTGCTTAGGGGCTCCCAGAAGGACCCCTGTGGCCCCCCTTTAAAAAAAAAAAAGCGTCGAAATGCGGGCATGGTGCGCGCATCCTATCGCGTTGGATGCACGGACTCTCTCGCCGTGGGTGCGCGGACCCACGGCAACGTTTTTTGAAAAACAACAAAAAATCATTGGTTGTATGACTACTTTCTACACTGAAAGGTATGGTGTATATTTCTGTTTAAGGTATGATTCTTATTGGTTAACAAAAACAGATTGTAAGGAACATTATATATGATAAGCTGATATGTTGAAAATTCAAGCACACTTCCTGTCTTGTGTAGGAACATTGTGTGCTGAACTTGTGACCTGTGAGCTCAGTGCAGTGTTCCATGAACTGTTTCTATGGTAACAGGCAGAAGGCAGATTGGGGGAAGGGTTGAAATGTATTTCAGTTGGAAAGGGTTGAAATGTTTAACCAATAGAAATGTGTGTTTGCTTTTGAGTTTATGTGCGAAGGATTGTGATTTGATGTTTACATGTATATGTGTGGAAAATGAAAGGGAAACTTTTCCATTCTTTGTTTTTGCTGAGAGGTGCAGAGATTCTGTAAAAGAAAATATGGTGAGTGATTGATATACTCCTTAATCTACAAAAGAACTTGAAAGATGAGTTATTTAATTGTGAGGGGATGTATGTGGACTATTTTGATTTTAATCAGACTAATGTATTTTTCCTGCCAAAGTGTAGGGAGTACTTTTTTTCTCTACAATGTGTGTGCATGTAGAAACCATTCTGTGATTGGTATTTGTGTTTTTCATGTGTTTGTAGAGAGAACTGCAGTTTTTATATTTTGGTAGAATTAGAAACCAGTCATTGTTTATGAATTTGTGAAATGAGTTATGTTATGTTTCTATACTAAAATGTAGTACTACTTCTAGATGAAGAAATTAGTTTTGATATAGTGCAAGGGATAGTGTTGTTTGTCTAGAATCACACAGTGAGTCTGTGTGCATTTGGGAACCACTGTGAGAGAAGCATTTGGTAATATCGTGTATTTGCTGACAGATAAGTGTTTTAAAAAGAGTCAGGTTGTCAAGTTTTAGTAGCATTAGAAGACAGTTATGGCTTATGCTTTCATTAAATGAGTGAGGCATTGACCGTAAATTGCAGTCGTGAAATATGTAGATTGTGTGCAGTTCCCTTACCACTTGCACTGTAGTGAATGAGTTTTGGTAAGCGCATTAGGATAGTGGTGCTTGTCTAGAATCACACTGTGAGTTAGTGTGTATTTGGGATCAGTGTGAGAGAATCATTTGGTAACATCATGTATTTGCTGACAGATAACTGTTTTAAAATCTGTCATGTTGTGAAGTTTTAGTAGCAGTAGAATCCAGTCTTTGCTTATATGTTGATTAAATGAGTCATGCTTTGACACTGATGTGCTGTAATTAAATATGTAGATTGTGTGCAGTACCATTAACTCTTCCAGACTAGTGAATGAGTTTTGGTAAACTCCTAGGATAGTGTTGCTTGTCTAAAATCACACTGAGTCTGTGTGCATTTGGGTAAGGATTGTGAGAGAAGCATTTGGTAACATCGTTGTATTTGCGGAGAGAAAACGGTTTTAAAACCTGTCATGTTGTCAAGTTTTAGTAGCATTAGAAGCCAGTCTTTGCTTATGTGTTGATTAAATGAGTCAGGCATTGACACTAAAGAGCAGTCGTGAAATATGCAGATTGTGTGCAGTTCCCTTATCACTTCCAGTGTAGTGAATGAGTTTTGGTAAACTCCTAGGGATACTGGTGCTTGTCTAGAATCACACTGTGAGTCTTTGTGCATTTGGGAACCACTGTGAAAGAAGCGTTTGGTAACATTGTGTATTTGCTGACAGAAAACTGTTTTAAAACTTGTCATGTTGTCAAGTTTTAGTAGCATTAGAAGCCAGTCATTGCTTATGCGTTGATTAAATGGGTCAGGCATTGACACTAAAGTGCAGTTGTGAAATATGTAGATTGTGTGCAGTTCCCTTACCACTTGCACTGTAGTGAATGAGTTTTGGTAAGCTCATAGGGATAGTGGTGCTTGTCTAGAATCACACTGAGTCTGTGTGCATTTGAGAACCACTGTGAGAGAAGGATTTGGTAACATCGTGTATTTGCTGACAGATAACTAATTTAAAACCTCTCATGTTGTCAAGTTTTAGTAGCATTAGAAGCTAGTCTTTGCTTATGCATTGATAAAATGAGTCAGGGTTTGACACTAAGGTGCAGTACCATGTACTATTCTGTTCACTGTGGCAGAACTGAAAATTTAAAAGTTTTACCTAAGCACTGTCCTAGAAGTAGTCTGATTATTTAGTCAGTTTCTAAGTACCAAATAGATTGCTTCAAATAAAAGTGTTCTGACATACTATACACTGGTCTTCTTTTACACCTTCAATTCCCTAGTCAGTATCCATACACTTCCAGGAAACATCCTGTCACTTCCTTTGCAGTCCTCTAGAGACCCATTCAACAGCATGTACTAATCCATTGACTGTGCCAAAACTCAAACACTTATAAATTCACCTAGACACTCTCTTTCCAGTACTCTAATGATTCAGTCACTGCCTAAGTATTCATGCACTGAGCCAGTTCTTAGCACCTGGACTACGTCAAACCCATATCCACCATGCATGCAGTACTCTAACCACCTACACACTTGTCTTTCACACCTTCAATTCCCCAGTCAGTATCCGTTCACTTCCAGCAAACACCCTGTCACTGCCGTTGAACTCCTCTAGTGACCCATTCAGCATCATGTACTAATCCATTCACAGCGCCAAACCCTAATAAATTCACCCAGGCACTCTCCTTGCAGTACTCTAATCATTCAGTCAGTACCCAAGTACTCATCCAGTGACCCAGGCCTTAGTATATGGACTGCTTCAAACCCTTATCCTCTATGTATGCGGCATACAAACCACCTAATCAATTGTCTTTCACACCTTCAATTCCCTAGTCAGTATCCATACACTTCCAGGAAATACCCTGTGACTCTCTTTGCAGTCCTCTAGTGACCCATTCAGCACCATGTACTAATCCATTCACTGTGCTAAAACCCAAACACTTATAAATTCACCAAGATACTATCTTTGCAGTACTCTAATCATTCAGTCAGTGCCTAAGTAGTCATACACTGAGCCAGGCCTTAGCACATGGACTGCTTCAAACCCCTATGCCCTATGCATGCAGTCTTCTAACCACCTAGACACTTGTCTTTCACACTTTCAATTTCCTAATCAGTATCCATACAGTCCAGCACTTGTTACTGCCTTTGCACTCCTCTAGTGACCCATTCAGTACCAAGTACTAATCTATTCCCTGTGCGAAAAGCCTAGCACTTATAAATTCACCTAGGAACTCTCCTTGCTGTACGATAATCATTCAGTCAGTACCCAAGTAGTCATGCAGTGAGCCAGGCCTTAGCACATGGACTGCTTTAAATGCCTATGCAGTATGGATGCAGTCCTCTAATCACCTACACAGTTGTGTTTCACACCTTCTATTCCCTAGTTAGTATTCATACTCTTCTAGCAAACACCCTGTGAGTCACCAAGTGTGTCTCCTTATGCTACTGTAATCATTTAGTCAGTTAGCATGTAGTCTTTTAGTGAGGTAGGCTTTAGGGCATGAACTGCTTCAAAGTAGTATGCACTATGCATGTAGTGTTTTAATGATCGTCACACTTGTGGTTCAGGGCTATAGTTTCATAGTTAGTTTTTTATATAAAATGTGTTTGTACAGTAATGGAATACAGGAGTGTTTCTCATCTGTTTCCACTCTTCTCGTGCAAGATTGTTTGGATGAAGGGTCCTTGGGTGTTTCATCATACTTGCTGTGCCGCACGAGTATTTTTTGTTAGGATCTCCTCGTAACAGAACTCTTTGGCAAATCTTGCGAGTGACGAAGGTGGCATTGGTCTTTGTTTGCTCCTTGGAAAAAGTAAAACATTTCCTCACCACTGAAGAAAAACGTTGTTTGTGTGGTGCCTTCTGCAAAACATTTTCTTCAGATTCGGTAAATATTTTAAAGCGGCAACATTTACAGTTTTTGTAAGTTAAACTTATAAAATTTTGTTAGCTGTATGCATTTTATATATCTGTGATTTGTTTCTTGTGGTATTTTGTTGAGAATACCATGTTTTTTTTTTTAACAATCTTTCTTATTTTCCAGGTCTGTCGTCGACATCCATTGTCCCCACAGTAGTGTTCCGCCTTGTTGTTTTTTATTATTGTTGTTACATTTTGTTTATTAGTTTATTGTTCATATATATGTTAGTAAAAAAATAAAGTATGAAAATTGTTTTTCGTTTATATATTTATTATTATAAACAAAAGTTTGGAAAAAAATTAATAACGTTTCTTAACTGCTGTGTGACTCTTTCTTGTTCTTATTACTGTTATTTGATGGAGTCCACCATGTTTGTTAAATTTTGGGGGACTTATCGCTGGAATACTGGTGATATCTGCAGTTTGCACCAACTTCTGAATAGCGTGTTAGATTTATCTCAACTTTACTTCCGTTAAAGTGCTGATAATGAAATGGAGAGTAGCCGTTCCCGTGCACAAAGACACGAGGTGCACCTTTCCGATTTATTCTAAATACTAAAATCCTGTATTGAATTGCACTGAGGCATTGGCTGCACTTACAGTGTACACACAAAATCTATTAAGAAATCTCATTGTATTTATATTGATTGGGAATAGTGCGTCAGGTGCTGGATCTTGATGAGATACACTGCTCAGTTCGTATATTGTTCTGCACACGAAAAAAATCACATCACAACTTTCACACCAATTGCAATGCGAAACAAATTCCGGAGATAAGACACGTTAGCACCAGGGATTTTACACCTGCTTTCTGCTGGTGTTAAGCAGGACAACCACCTGCACCATGAAAGGGAACACAGCCAAGAGCCACACCAGAACACCCACAGATACCATAGAGTCAATGAGCATGATACAGGGATACCCATGAGAGCCAGAAGACTCATCTCAACAACTCCAGGACCGCCAATGCCCCCCAAACCCACATCTTAGTAAGTGTGTCCCTGTGGTAATTGTCTTAGCATGATAGGCACGAGCCCTGCAACATCACAGTGTGCTGTCACCTCAGCGTTGGCAGTGAGCCTGGATGTGTAGCTACACACGCATCCTCCTGCATGCACAACTGGCGTGTGCTGGTCTGGGGTTCACAGGTCAGTGCAGGGGTGTGCCTATCCGGCAAGAGGAACGGGGTGTCTCGGACATGTCCGTGTACAGGAAGTGCAGTAAGTGTGTCTCTGTGTTCTGGTGTGGCCTGCTACAAGAGCCGCAGCAGTTGATGTTGTAAACTGGCATGCACCACCTCCAAACGGCACTGTGATGTTGTAGTTGGAATGTAGCAGGACATGCGCAAATAGGCATTACAATGGTGTGCTGTACAAGTGCACGAGATACAACAGCGCACCGTACAAAAGTGTGGGGGCTCGTGGGAGGGAGGTGCAGCCGTTTGGCAACATAACACACACTGAACTCGACCATGTGCCACATGCTGGGCATCTCATCCATGATGAACACGGTCGCAGACATCCCACAACACCAACGACTGGCCTTTGTACACATCCTGTATGAATGCAGCGTGGTTTTCACTTCTATGCTCGTTCAGTGGTGTGATGTTGGCGGGTTGTGTGACTTGTGCTGCTTGTTGGTGTGTTTCATTTTGGCCATTGTTAGTCTATATGTGTGTTGTACTTAATTGTGCATGTGTGCCATTCTGCCCATCTCCCCCCCCCTCCCCCCACTCCCTGCTTCTTCCTCTTTCTAGTGCTGTTGTGTCTAGAATTTTGTTGCTGCACACATAAATACATGTAAAGAATAAATTAGAATAGTTCCTTGATTCTTTTAGGTTTCAAAACTTCTCTATTGGTTTCTTTTTAATTTTCCATATGAACCGTTTTTTATATTGAACAACACATAGAAGTCAGAAGTGCAACGTATTCTATCAACACACTTTCTAGAACATTCTACAACACGTGCAGGTTAAAAGTTCATCAATTTTTTAAAACTTAACGATATTTTTTTGTAACATTTTCTTGAATATTTAACGACACGTGCAGGTTAAAACTTGACGATTGTTTTAAGTTCGAACAGTGCCCTTCAAATGCAAGTAGCAGGTGTGGTTGATCTGAGCAAATTTTATCCTTTGATATGTACTCCACGTTGAAACTGCTTTTTCTTAACCAATCACAAAGATGCTTTTCCACAAAACTAATGTGCACCCTACTTTTAAAAAAGAATGCTTTTCATGATATCTTCAGAGATAAGTTATAGATAGGAATTAGCATTTAAAAAACCTTTGAAATTCAATGAAAAAACCATAGGTTTCAGGGGCGTTATAGTTAGGAATTGGCATTTAAAAAACATTAGAAATTCACTGAAAAAACCAAAGGTTTCAGGGGCGTTATAGTTAGCTGGACATTTCCCTCGTACAAAACCCTAGAAATTCCCCTGTTATAGTTAGTTCAGCTTTTTCAGTTGTCATTAACGCCTCACAGCCACGTGCCGTTGGATTCGGAAGCACGCAGATGGTTGCACCTGATCGGAGTGGGTACACAGAAATCATCACAAACTTCAACTTCTGACATCCTCAATAACCAAATCAAGACCACGTTTCACTGTTCCGACCTGCTGTACCACGGTGTACTCCACCGACTGCAGTCAACCAATCCCAATAATCATGTGCAGCAGTTAGCTATGGAAGCAGAGAGCCTGATGTACCTCAACGGAGGGAGTTCTGGGAAAACCAAGCAGTACGTAATATCGTACATCGTCCATTTTGGGATCAAGACCCTGTACCACTGTTCGGACCTGCTGTACCGCGGTGTACTCCACCGACTGCAGTCACTCAACCCCAATAATCATGTGCAGCAATTACGGAAGCACAGAGTCTGATGCACGTCAACGCAGGGACTTCTGTGAAAATTCACAAGCAGCAGGTAATATCGGACATCGTCAATTGTGGGATCAAGACACCGCTCCACTGTTGGGACCTAGAGTTGCTTGCACCTGGTCGAAGGGAGTACCATCATCTCCACTCTCAGATGTTATTCTAACATCATCCATTGTGGGATCAAGACACCGTTCCACTGTTGGTACCTCTTCGACTACTGTGTTAGTAGTATACAGAGCACTTCACTGTGCTGGGCCTCAGGCTGGGTGCTGTTTGCCTGTGTCGCGGTAGCCAGCGTTGATCTCAGGAGCCTTCCCAGCTCGCAGACCTCGGCCCAAAAGCTTCCGCCGGCACGTGGTGAGCCCTCTTTCACATACAACGGTGTCGAAAGGTGAACTGTGAGGCATATGTGTGTCACAGCAGCCATGACAGCTTCTGGGTAGCAGCAGGCTGAGAGCATTATTCCCGCAGCCACCTTTGCTCACGGCGTCAGCCTCGTGGCGGTGTAAGCTGCGCAGACCTGACAGACATGTTTGCCATTCCGGAAGAGAACCACACCCAGAGAAACGTGCCTTTTATTCATACCCCTACGCTAGTCTTGCATACGCCGAGCAAGCCAACTACGCTAAAGATTTGGGGGGGGGGGGGGGGGGGGGAAAGAACACGCTATGTTTTCGTAATCTTCCCTACTAACTTTACCATCATGGTTGCGTCCACTGTCGACTTCACTCAATAGACCATCAGTGTATGTTGACAAGTAAATGTCTGTGCTCTGCATACTCAAGTCTGTCCGGCACATCCCCTCAACACTTTGCATTGTATACTTTTATAAATCGCAAATCACTTGCCACCTTCGCACATCCTTTGCTCCCATCTCTCCCCGCATTCTGCATTGTGTGGCAGAGGTGCTATGTTTGGTTTCTGTACATGGCTAGCCACGGTTCCCACAGTACGTAGTGTTGTTGTGTCTGCTAGGTTTACATGTTGTATGTGATTATATAAGGTAGCGCGTTTATTCACGAGCAGTGGTTTCTCCCATTTACATATCGCTGTCTTAAAGAGGATACCGAAGATTTTCTCACAGGTGAAAAGTGGGACCACAATGGCAATGATTCATTACTATGCACGAATGTCCAACTGCACGACGCTTCTAAGCTTACAGCCCCCAATCGTGCGTGCTTTCTTAAAACCACGCCAACTCTCACAATCAGACCAACATTCACACAGCTTTCTATCAACGGCAGTTATCTGCTTCTTAATAACACGGACTGCTATGCAATGTGAGCTGGCATACCGTATGTCCTTACTGTTTCAAACCGGATAACTTCCTCTGGCAATCTCTATTCCCACCCACACAAAGTAACTTCCAAAGTTCAACTTGGCCTTCAATACCTACTTTGAAAACAGATGTTATTAAACGGAGCAAGCTGAAAGTGCTTTTGTTTAAAACAGTGTCCCTCACTTCTCCAAAAGTAATTTATCGACTGCAGATAGCACGAACTTCAAGTAAAATACACTCCCTTTTAAATACGAACCTCCCATTACACTTTGTGAATTGTTACACAATTTTCAACACATCTGACATTTAAGGTCAGGCACACTTTAACATGGTCTCCTCCGGCCTTCTCACAGGCTTTCAAACTGTTTTTAGTCTTCATTCATTCGATCATCTCTGGAATAACAGCAACAGTGCCCATAATTCTCGCTCTGTTTGTGGCCATCCTACTACTATTTTAGCTTGTTAAAGATGGCTACGCTCCCTGTGGAAACAAGATTGTCTGACAGAATACGCCTCTACGTGAAGCTACATCAATACCGTGAAAAAATGGAACAACTTTTCGGCTGCTTGCCTCTATTATCGGAGCCAGCTACAACATGACATTTATTTACACATATACAATCTGCGTGCAACCATTTTTTTATTGCAAAACTTGCCCAATTGACTGGCGAATGGATCTATGCCTTGCCAACATCCTAGCAAACGCTCCCGATATCCAGCAGGTAATGGAGTATCTTGAAAACCATGAACTTGATTATTCGGGCAGTGGAGCAATGGTGGATGCAACGCAAAAAGGTATCCTGGCGGAATGGGATTTCTGCGCAGCCGCAAAAGATCTCCTGCAACGTGTGACCTTTGACAACATTGCAGATTGCCTGCCAATTAAAATTGCCGCTCCAACATTCGATGAAAATGACTGTCCCTTCGAGGATATGAATTGGATCGCTTCGCTTTTCTCACACGATGGCAACAATCGCCTCTTGGAACATTATGCATCTCAAGCCACTGAAGAACTTCCGGACTGCAATCTCCAAGACTTGTAAGAAATTCACTTTATTCTTAAATTGATTTTTTCTAACTTTTTTTGACTTTTTCCTATTAAAATTTTTAATACACTTCAATTGAACTATTTTCAGATAATAACTTACTAAGTATTCTAAGGCATTTGAACTCTGTTTTCATTATTGGCCCTTACCTCTCCACAGTAACCAGGGATGGATGATGTATGGCCTATGCAAATACGCTATTTACTTGCTAAATTAGCCTAAACCAGACATCCATTTTGAAACCATATCTATTCTTTGTACACACGTCCCTCTGCCTGCCTCTTATCCACAAAGCCCTTTCACACAAATTAGCTCATCCTCAGCCTCTGCTCACGAATTGGCGATGAAGATCAAAAAACACGGCATTGTTTAGGAACTGGTTGGCACAGTGTGGTAATCGTATCCTACCTTTATTTTCATTCTACAATTTACAGTCATTCATGTGTAATCGGTATTGTTTATGTCACATGGAACTGTAACATGTAATGTGGAATGTGGAATTGACTGATGCAGAAGCTTAGCTTTGAATACAACAGAAGCAGTTGGAGTTTGCCTCAGCTGGATGACTTAGCTCTTGCACCAGTGGTTCCATTTATGGCACTTACATAAAGACACTTTTAATATAACTTGCAGACTCCATCGCTTTATCGCACACAGCCACTTTCTTAAAAACACACCTGATTTCACCATTTGTCTTCTGTGGCATTGCAACATCCTGCATTATATTCACAATTATTTCTTTATTCATGCTTGCTAAAACACTCCATTCGAGTCTTCAGACCGGTAGGGGTGAGTAGTTTGCGTCCCACTCCCGCTATAGTCTAAACCCATATTAACACCACTTGCACAGCTATGCTACAGTGGCCAGTATGCTGCAGCGCCAGGAGCACATCAGTTTACAGCAATCAGCTCACGGTTTCATCCCTGAGTGTACTGGCACCTCACCTCCCCACCATCTCACTCTGGTCAAAACAGCACTTTCACACCGTTAGGGGTGAATACTTCACTTCACACTCCCTGTATAGCACACCCTAACCACCCCACAGAGCTCACACCGCTATACTCTAAACCCATACTAACACCACTTGCACAGCTATGCTACAGCTGCCAGTATCCCACAGCGCCCAGAGCACATTGGTTTACAGCAATCAGCTCACAGTTTCATCCCAGAGTGTACCGGCACCTCACCTCAGCACCATCTCACTCTGGGCAAAACAGCACTTTCACACCGGTAGGGGTGAATACATCACACTCCCTGTATAGCACCCCCTAACCACCCCACAGACCTCACAGCGCTCCTACCCTCCTCTTTCCTACTCTTTTCGCCTTTTCCCCTTACTTGCTTCAACGGAATCACAAAATGGCGGCCAACACTTCCTAGTTTCAACCGCTTGCAGCGCTCACAACCAATAAGCAGCAAGCTCGTGCTTGTAACGCCTCAGCCAATCAGATGGCAGAATTCCCAAATATCGATATCTGTAAATTTTGTTATTTCTCAAAAACTACTGAACGGATTTACACCAAATAAACAAAAGCATGCTTTCCGGACCAAGGCCCTTCTCCCTGACAAATATGGGTCAATTCCGTTCACCCGTTCGACCTGTAGCCTTGTCTAAAGTTTCCAATGGAAATTAACATGGAGAAAACAAGTTTTGGGACCCCCCTTTTTTCTCGGCCCCCCCTTGACGAATCGCCCCCAAACTTCCCACATAGGAGCTGATAATGAACAAAGAATTAGTTTGGAAAATTTTATGAAGATTCATCAAACGACGCCAAAGTTATAAGCAAAACAAAAAAATGCTCTTCCTATGGAAACTTGGTCCTAACTATAACTACCTACTGACGACTGCCAGTAGGAGATATATATATATATATACATATATATATATATATGATATTTATTCACATAAACATGCCAGGATGTTGCGTTTCGACCCCAAGCCTGTGGTCTTGATTACATATATCAAGGCTCTGGAACTGATCACACAAGTGTGTACAAATTAGAGCTGGGAGGAGGAACAGGAGAGTATGGTTGAGCCAGAGGTACACAATTTCGAGGGCACAAGCCCCGGGGAAACAAAACACCCTGATATGACTTTGCAGGGCTTATGAGTTGCTCGGGAACTGTGTCCCCACACAGGCCTTGATAGTATAACAGACTACTCAGCACGTTCACTGTGCACAGCATGAATACAGACCCAAATGGGCGTCATAGGTACAGATATGGTAAATACAGACCCAGTCAATCGCTGGGCGTCTCCCTGAGCAGCAGGACCGGCTTTAGCGCTGTTGGCGCCCAGTGCAACAATCATTTTTGGCACCGCCCACACCCTTCGACCGCCTGCTCGGATTCTCTCACTACCACCAGGCAAAAGTGCCCCATATCTCTACCTCCTTCCAGTCTGTGCCCCCCTACCAAGGTCAGCGCCCAGTGCGGCCGCACCTGTCGCACTGCCCTAAAGCCGGCCCAGCTGAGCAGCTGGGGAAACTGGCTTGGTAAATTTTAGTCTCTGATGCGCACCTCTGAATTCCAACGCTAGAGACGCACGCCGTGTAACCAGTGTGTCTCGCCATTCTGCAGTGTCCTCTATGGGGCGGAGGACTGCACTACGGTCAAAATTAGGCCAAATCGGGTAAGGAGTGCTTAAGAGATCCTGCGACGTCAGGGAATCTAGAGGCAAAGGCGCACCGCAGATTGCTAGTAATAGTAAATAACACCAGTAACATGCACAACTCTCGACAATAAATAAAAGAGAAACTAGCACCACTTAAAGGGGCGAGAAGCAAAGAAAGAGGGAGACCAGGCAGTGACAGAGGACTTTGTTGGGACCCGATTGTGGACACTAAAGAAGGAATGTGGAAGTCTGTTTTTCCCCCCCTAGTCTTAATGGGAAAAGTAGTTTTTGTATGGCTTTAATGACTGCTGCATTGTTATAATGTGATTAAACCTAAGAAGGAAAAGCATAATCCTCGGCTGCGATCGCGACTAAGATTCAACAAACACAGGCATATTTGCAGTTAAACACATGAAGACATGCGGACAGGTGAAATTTGGGTAGACTGCACAGGATGGATGATTATAGGTGGCTGTGCGAGTAGACAGGCATATGATCTTAAGACAGATTTGTGACTTCAATAAAACAGATTTTATTTGTGACTATCTAGCACCCATGATCATTGATAAAAGCTTGAACAGAGATTTGCTGATGTGCTAGAGTTTCACAAAGGCTTGGTTTGTCTTCCAAAGGTGACACAAGGCGACTGGAAATAGATTGTACTTTGTAATCATGCTACTGAGTCAGCAATGCAGATTACGGAACTAATGACGGTACTGAGCTCCATCCTTTCTGCTGTCCTGAATTACATGCATGTCCAATGTAAAGAAGCACACTTAGTACCTGAAGCCCAATATTGTAATGAAAGATATAATTACATCACAGTTCTTTTTCATTCTACTAAATGGTATAATTCTGACCCAAGCAAAGGATCATAACCTCAAAAATTGTCAAACTATACACTTCCCTTCTCTACGAGAGACACTTAAGCGGAGGATTAACGGCTCATACTGTCCCCTTCTGGTTTCCTAGCAAAACATAATACTCTGAATCATCCCTTTCCAGCTCTATCTTCCACCCCTAACTCACCTGCCATGGCCCCTCTCTCAGACCTCAACTATCCCATATCCACCACTACCTTAACACAGACCACCAGACTACAGGGTCCCCATCACAAAGGTTTTTCAACTTAGACTCTCTCACTGCTCCCCCTACCAATCCTTCTTAGCTCACCCCCAGCATTCACTGTCTTCACCTATGACCCCAGTCATCAGGATGCCTCCTATGGGCACATCCACCAACCAACTCCTCTACACCACACCAATCCTCCCTTAAAACCACTCAAGACTACATACTTTTAAACCCCCGCCACCAGAAGCCTCTCCATAAACCAAACCCTACTCTACTGTACCTCAATCTCACCTTTAAATAAAGCATCGATTCATGGGGATTCTCCCCCCCCCCCCCCCAATCACACATCACTAAGCAGTCACATTCTGACTGCAAACAATTCTGAAAAGACCGATTTAGGCGAATCCAAGCCAGTTCTCTTTCCAGTCCCCTATCAAAAGACACCCCTCCAATGCTACAATTGTGCAACTCTTCACCTAGATCACGCCTCTCCCACCCTCCAAGAAGCACACATCAATGGAACCCTCTCCTTCCTCATTTAAGAGCATCCCTAGCCACCCAAAGAGAATACAAAATCTACACCTGCTCACCTCAAGCTCTCTATCACATAAACACCCCCGAATGGCACATTCAATCCAAGCCTGGACTCACACACACGCCACAAGAACGGAGAATGAATCACTTCACAATCACAATACTCATGCTAACGAAACCCCACCACTTTCCAAGCAGGGACCACACTCTAACGCCTCCACACACGATACACAGACCCAATACCCCCCCCATGTCTTTCTACTAATCACCATTTCAACTTATACATGTATGCACAAATGGCCCTACAAGCTGAGCAACTTCACTGCCCGGCAAGGACTCACATTTCTCACCTCACACTGAGCACACCTCATCACAATGCATCCCCTCCTGGGCCCGCTCATTACAAAGTGGCTACAACCTCTATGCCTCCGTTCCTCTATCCCATATTCATCTGCCCAAACGACACATTAGATCTAAGCCTATAACTTAACCTGTACGTTGCAATAATTGAGTAGTTCCCTCCTTGATAAAACCCTTGCCAACGATTCCCCACCAAACAATGAGAAAGGACTACCCCTTGCCACACCTCCATTCACAGTTCATACATACACGCCCTGTGCCCAACCAGACTACCTACTTACCAATCCCACTCCAACTTAAACACAAATCCACACCCACTGCATCTGAATGCCCACATCAGCACAATCCAAACCCAGTCACACATTTGTACATTATCAAACAAGTAACCTCTACATCCCAATGTAACTTCTACATACCCAACTCACTTGACCCCTCTCTCATCCACATTCCTCCACTAGTTGCGACAACCCGCCCCAATACCCTCTCCTCCCACCACCCCTACCCATTACCCCCACTAACACCTACCACTCTTCCAACCAACATCACTTCTCAAACCACGATTGAGCCCTCACTTGCCCACTACCCCCAGCTTTACTCTACTCGATTAAAGATTGAGAACAAGCTCAACATCCTCAAAGAGCTCGCTATCCTGTCCAATACCCTCCTGTATAACAACGGTACACTTGTAACTCTCAGTGAAGCCTCACTTTATACAATTCTCAATCCAACTCCCAATCTGGAAACTATTAACAAACTTCCCAAATACCAGTGGGAAACCGTGCCATTCCACAAGAACATCCCACCAGTTCGATTACCAATAAGCTAACTCGAGGAAATGGAAACCCTCCTCAAATATTACAGCCCATCCCTCTCACACAGAACACTGCACCACAATTGTAGGATACCAGTGATCACGAATACTCATCACCGAAACAGAGGTAGAAAAGGAACAAAGACTTCAACAAGCCAGATCCTGAATGCGCCCATCTCTCTTGATCAATCAAGGATAACAGCTCTGATCTTAAGGGCTCTACAACAGCGGATGAGCAGCCAAACAGCACACAAAATTGCCCTGCTGTTCCTCGCCCATGACATAGACATCACCTTCTGCACTGAAACCTGGTTAAACGTCCTCACGGCCTTGTAATGGGCATACTAGTTCTACCCAACTATTCCATCATTTGTCTTGACCCGGCAGGTCACACTGGGGATGTCCAACAGTCATTTATGGATACATAATACAATTCAACCTGCTGCAAACTGAAAAATACTCATTAGAGTACCTAGGAGTTGGCCTCTGCACCAAAAAGGCACCACCCACTAAATTCCACGTCATTTACCACCCACCAGAAAACAACCGACCCTCTGCAGAACACCTAATAGACCTAATCGTTTACCTCCAAACAATATATTCTTAGGCAACTTCAACATTCACTGAAACAACAACGTACTGTAAAACAATTCAGGCTCTTTCTGGAGAACAACTATCTGAAACATCTCTGATGTCCCAACTCACTTGAAGAGGGCCACTATCAACCTGATAGCACAAAAGGACACAACTGCCTTGGACTCCATGCTACTGGTAAACTGGTTAAACCAGTTTATCATCCTATTCCACTGAACTAACTTGGCATCCCTAACCACCAAAGGCCAGTCTTACATACCCAAACGCTGGAATACAAACCTGAAAACAAATCAGCTTGGAAGAACTTACCTTTGAAGTTACCACTTGCATGCCACCTTCTAATGACACACAAAGTCAATGACCTGACGAACCACTATAATGACAATAGGAGACATACTAAACCAAGTTGCGCCACTAAATATAAGAGGGCAACCCATCCGCTTCTGATTCAACAGAGAATTGAATGAACAAAGACGACAACTATGAAGGACCGAACACACCTAGAGAAGAGACCTGACAAGCCTATGTCTCACTCTTCTCTGCTTTGAGAGAAATAGATTTTTTTTTTTAAAAAGGAGCAAAAAAACTAAAGCAGACTTCTTTTGACCCCAACTTGACAGGGCCAAAAACCATCCAAAACAAGCTATTTAATATCATAAGGCAACAAACTGCCCTACATACAACCTGTATCACAAATACTTAAGAGTAAAAAGGTGGAACATTTCCAACTTCTTTGCAAAAAAGATCGAAAAGTAACCAATCCACAGCTAATCAGTCAGCTGCTTCCAAAGCAGAAGAGAGAGTTCAAACATTCCAAGCTCGCATGACCAACACAAATACTACCTCGACTGAACCCTCTGTACCTTTTACCAGCAAGAACAATGAAACATGGAAATAGTTCAGGGCACACAGAAAAATATCGAGCAATTATCACCCCTAGCATGACACCCGCCTCACACACAGCATACCTCAGACCTCATACCCTCAACAAGGAAATCAGCCACTTTATTACATCTGTGGACCAAATTAATTAATGCTTTAAAGTCACATGGTAAAGTCCCACCGTGCTTCAAACTTAGGGCAAGTCTCACCCCTGCTGAAGAAACTGGGAGGTGACCCTGAAGACATTAATAACTTTTTCCCCATCATTAACCTCCCATTTCTTGCCTAGTCCTTGAAAAATGTTTCCTTCAACAACTTAACCAACATATCAAAGAGCACCACCTCCTCAACATCTTCCAATTGGGTTCAGGGCAGGTTGCAGCATGGAAACTGCTGTTCTCAACATCACAGGCAACATGGCCAGGATGTGGGATAAAGGAGATTTATGCCTACTCTTATTCTCCAACCGACACGATCGACCATTGGGCATTGGATACACAGTGTTGTAATGGTTCACATCACTCCTAAATGATCGTTCCCAAATCATCAAGTTAAAGGACTCTAAATCAAAGTAGACTTTGGTAACTGAAAGGGTTCCCATTGCTCTGCCCCATCTTCAACAAATCTTCACTCTATTTAAAAGGCCTTGGCCCAGAACTACGACAATCCAGGAGCCAAGATCATCTACAACTTTATCTAAAAATCTCCTCTCCTAATGACATGCAGCACCTAAACTAATCACTCTCAGAGGTACAACACTGGCTTCATCGCAATCAGCCAAAGCCCAACCCACAGAAGACGGAACCGCTACTCATCTCTCCACCTCCCACATAGTTTCCCTCACTTCCAAGACTTGATTTCCTTTAAGAATGCACCTAACTGTACCTCGGAAACCATAGACTCCTTGAAATCACTCTGTATAACACTACGCAAGAACCTCAACATGATAGCCCATATCAATGCCTTCGCCAAATTTGAGACACAGCCTAAGACCGATCAAATATATGTTAAGCCATTCATCCCTGAAAATGACCTCAAAGTGGTAGCACGGGAGTTTGTTGCATTTCTGTAGCCCAGTCTGGAAAAGACTATCACTGGCACTTCAAAAAACATATGCCCCCCTTGTAGGCCACAATTACTGCAGCACTGGGCTTGTTTCAGGAACCACACAATACGATCACATCATTCCAATACTTACCTTTCTCAACTGGCTCCCCTTTAAAGCTCGCTGTATATAGAAGACAGTATACATTACCCAGAAAACACTCCACCATAGACTCAAACACCTAGCGCAAAAACAGATGAGATCAGGACAGCGCTTTTCTATGCAATACCAACTTGATGCTTCTGGGACCGCTCCGATTCAAGAAAAAAAAAAAAACTGCATGCGTCATCCTTTTCAGGAGATACTCCAAGAATCTGGCCCCACCAAAAACAAGAATAAATCCTCTATGGCCTTTAAGAAAAACACAAAAGCAAGTTTGATCTAGAAATACCTTCATCCTTAATTCACAACCACTTCCTGATCACAGAGTCGAAGAAACGCAGCACTCGGTATGCTACTGTGTGTACATATTGACAGCCAAACTAAAGCATATGCATACTGATGTTACCTGTAGATATAATATAGTAAGTAAGCAACACATTTTTGTTTTACTCAGTTTCTAATATTAGTAACCGTTACCTGTAAATATTGTAAGTAAGCAGGGGGGGCGCTAGAGGGCGCACAGCGGAATGGCTGCCTCCTGAGACAGCTCCGCCGGACAGGGGTGAAAAACGGCATAAAGGATGTGATCCGGGCCATACCATCGCCCGGAATCGACGCCTGAGTGACCAGAAGGCGGCGTCCACCCATGGCTGATGCAAGGAATGCTTTTCGGGCACTGTAGACCCGGGATTGCAGTGTCGGGAAGCTCGTGGCGAGAACAGCTACCGGCTGGCAAGATGGCGCCGCCCGGACCGAGCGAGGATTGCTGAGGAGCGGGGTCGCTGAGATCGCCGGTGCGGGCTGCCTCTGCGGACCGGGGCTCCTGACGCAGCCGCTGCCCGTGTGCGCTGAGCTCGCGCTGGTGCTTCAGAGCTCTGTGGCCATGTATGCCCTGCAACGAGAGGAGGAGCGTGATGGCAGCTGCGACCGGACCTGGCGGCCGCGCTGAGTACGGTGCCCCGCGGGAGAGACAGCGCTGGCGCTCGGCTGTGGTGTAGACGGGGCCCTGACGACTGCCATATGCTGCCTCTGGGACGACGAAGAGGGTGAGTGAGGCCCCTGTGGTGTGACCGTGCCTGCCCCGGAGACTCTGGCTGCCCGGCATGAGGCCGGTGGACTGCGGAATGGTGTGCCTGCTGGGAGACGGGGCTACAGCGTGTGCAACCCTGGGATAGTGGGCCCTGACTGCCGGCGTCCCACGGGAGAGGACGGAGTAGAACGGCCTGGCTCGCGGCACATTCTCTGACGATCGCCCGTGGGTGCGCCTGCCTGAATGCTTCCTGCCCCCTCCCCGAGATACCTGTGAGGGCCGCTGCTCGCGGGGAGTACAGATTCTGCTGGTTCATGCTCCGTGCTGGTGAATTGGCTCCACTGGGCGCCCGCAAGGCTGGAGAGGCGCTGTGTGCTGCTGCTGCGGACCTTGTGGGGGTGACAGACTGAGAGCGAGGGAGCTCCGTGAAATATGGCGCTGCGGGCGCGTCTGTCCGGGACACTGTGAGGATATTGGAGGCCTGTGTGCTGCTGGACAGGCGCCGGCTGCATTTGTGGGTCTAGGACAGCGCCGGCCTCGGCTGGCACATTTGCAACTTGGTTCTCCCGGTGTTTAATGGTGGAGCAACGAGATATGGGGAAGCCGGAAAAATCCCAATCTAAACTCTCCTTTGAATCGAAGCGCCAGACCAAGGGGGCTGCGACGCCACCGGCTACCGACCCCGACGCTGAAGAGACGGCGCCCCCGGGTATGGAGGGCATGCTGAGGGCCATCCAGCAGAGCCTGCAGGATGTCCATGGCAAACTGGATGCCATCACTTTGCGAGTCGACAACATGGCGGCCAGGCTGGATGGGCACGGTGAGAGGCTGGTGGAGGCGGAGAATCGCATTGGAGCGGTGGAGGACGTCTCGCAGGCCACGGCTCAAAAGTGTGCGGACGCTGAGCGACTGCTGGAGGTGCTAAAAAATAAGGCGGAAGATTTAGAGGCGCGGTCGCGGCGCAATAACGTAAGAATCACGGGGGTTCCGGAATCCACCAATGTGGGCCGGATGGAAACATATGTGGAGGAGCTGATTCGAACTGTCCTGGGCGCGGAGCATCTCTCCCTGATGTTCTTGGTTGAGAGGGCGCACCGCTCACTGGCCCCTAGGCCGAAGCCCGGGGCACCCCCGCGTCCCATAATTGCCAGAGTCCTCAACTACAGAGACCGTGATGTCATCTTAAGACTGGCGCGAGAAAAGAAGAAGATTACCCATCAAGGCAACACACTGGAATTCTATCCGGACTTCACGGTCGCCGTCCAACTCGCGCGGAAGGAGTTCAACCCAGTTAAAAAAAAAAACTGCGCGACCTAGGAATTGACTATGCTATATCCAGCTAGGCTCCGAGTGACACATGGAGGCCACGCAACGCTGTGTCACACGCCTAGAGCGGCTCAGGATCTCGTCAAAAAAATTGCCGCCAAACGCAAAGAAAGGCAGAGAAACGACCAGGACACGGACGCCGACTAACGTGCGGATGCAGGGGAACAGCATGGGGCGGGCGCAACTGAAGAGGCGATTACACCTGCTGTAGTGAAAAGCTTGGGGGCGGATTCGCAACCCTGCAGGGGGAGCATTGTGGCCCAGCATTGACTGTAAGTACGAATGTTGCGAACTATTATGCCCTCCCACGTGTTATGTTAAGATATGGTGACTTAAAGTGCGCTCACGCCCAGATAGGACTGAGTGCGTCATTTATGGAGGGCTGCTGAGAGGGTCACGCGTTCATACTCTGGGGCTGACCGGTCGACTGTGCCGGTGCTCTCCTTTGTGGCCATGCGGAGCTTGCGAGTACTGTGAGATACTATGCCAGATGGGGTATGGAGGGCCGGACTATGGTGGCTGGCGCTGGTCCTCCAGTACACGTGCCTGGTACAGGGCTGACTGTGCAAACGCTGTTTGAAAAGTGGGCTGCGACACACCTGCCGACGGAAGTGCTGTGTTGCGGATCACCAAGCACGGATCAGAGAAAGGCACAGGTATAAGACGATGGGATGACTGCACGGCTGTGGTGACTTACAGGCTATAACTCATAATATATCCCCGTCCACATCCATTCAGTTGGATGGAGATGTGTGCTCTAGGTGGTTCCCCGAAACAGGTGACCCCCGAATTCAGTTACGTTATGACAGTTTTCTTCTGGGGGGTCTGTCTTTGGCATGTTTGGGGTGCTGAAGTGGGTGGGGGGAGGTGGGAAAGGGTTGGAAAGTTACTTTGCTGGTCACAGAGCATGAGACGCATCGCTGAAATCCAAATGCTTTTGATGGGAAACAATGAGGTCATTCTATGCCTAAGTAGTTCATGGGGTGTGCCGCCTGAATGCATGTATAAGTGCTGCTATAGTACCGTTGATGCAGAATGGCTGAGACACGAGTAGGGGCGGGGCGCCTCCAATTGCTAACGTGGAATGTGCGGGGGCTTAGTAACCCCAAGAAGATCAGACAGATATTAGCATACCTAGACAGGAGGCACATTGACATCGCACTCCTACAGGAGACACACTGTGCTCATCAACCCAGCATAGGGCGCAGGTGGGCAGAATCGGTGCATCACTCGTCATACTCCTCTTATGCAAGGGGAGTGCTGGTACTGGTTAGGAAAGGACTACAGTATGCAATAGACAGAGTGGTGGCGGATGACTTGGGAAGATTTGTCATAATAGCAGGTTTACTAAGGGGGCAGAGACTGACTATTGCGAACGTCTACGGGCCGAATGTAGACGATCCGACGTTCTACCATTCCCTGTGGGGTACACTGAGGGACCTGCAAGCCACGCACCTGATATGGGGAGGAGACTTTAACATTGCCTTGTGTGCTGAAGTAGATAGATCTGGGATCACGGTGGAGCCGCATAGACGCGCGCTGCAGGTCTTAAAAGATATCATAGTGGACAGGGGGCTTACTGATGTTTAGAGAAACAGGAATCCAGAGGGAAGGGAGGCCACACATGCATCAGCGGCACATGCTAGTTGGTCCCGCATTGATTACTGGTTGGTAACCGGGGATGTTGCACTATGGACACGGGAGGTAAGACACTTGCCCAGAACGCTGTCTGATCACAGCCCAGTGCTCCTGTCCCTGGAGCTCCCGAGCTATGCACCACCTCCTTTCAGTTGGAGATTTAACGCAAAAGCGCTCCTAGATTCCATGTATGTAGACACCATTGGGCAAGCGATACAAGAATATTTTGATCACAACGCACCTACCATTAAGGACCCTGGCGTGCTCTGGGAGGCTTTTAAAGCAACTATTCGAGGCGTCTGTATTAGCACGAACGCTGGTATTTTAAAAGACATACGGCAACAACTCACGAGGAGGGAAGAAAAATTGCGGAACCTGGAGAGGAAATATGAGGAAACGCACGACACTCACATACTAGGTAATATTAGAACACTACTTACTGAGTACCACAGCTACGCGGAAGATGAACTTAAATACACAACGAAGAGACAGGTAGCGAGGGCCTATGGAGAGGGTGGCAGATCGGGCAGCTGTCTGGCGTCTAAAATATGTGAAGGTCACGCACCGCAGCACATCCAAATGGTCCGTAACGAACAGGGGGAGCAGAAATATGGCGCGCAGGAAATCTTACAAGAGTTTGTGACTACGTATAGCACGGTCTATGCATCCAGGCCCACGGCCACTTCGGCCGAAATACTGGAATATCTAGATGATGTGGCGATAGCATGGCTGTCGGACACACACCGGGAATACCTGTCTCTGCCTATCACGGTGGAAGAGGTCACGGAGGTGATCAGATCACTGCCAAATGGTAAGGCCCCGGGCCCAGATGGGTTCACATGCGAATTCTATAAGGCCTTTGTGGAGCTGCTGGCCCCTAGGCTGGTGGAGATGTATGGAAATGCCCATGAACAGCAGAGCCTGCCTCCGACCCTAAGGGAAGCGCTACTACTAGCGCTGCTCAAACCGCAGAAGGATCCGGAACTATGTGATTCGTATAGACCCCTGTCTCTTATCAATGTGGACAATAACATATTGGCCAAGCTGCTTGCGGCCCGCCTGAACCCCTTAATGTCTAGGCTGATCTTGCCTGATCAATCCGGATTCATTCCGGCGCGCTCAACTGCGCACTATACGCGGACCCTGTTTGCATTATCGCACTATCTAACACCTACGACCAAGGCTGCGGCGGTCTTCCTAGACGGGGCCAAAGCCTTTGATTCACTAGAGTGGACATACCTACACACAGTGCTGCAGAGGATGGGCTTTCCGCGCATGTTTCTCCAATGGATACAACTTTTATATGATGCGCCAGTGGCCCGAGTTCGGGTGAATAAATATATCTCGGAGCCCATTGCTATACAAAGGGGGACCAGACAGGGATGCCCTCTGTCCCCTCTATTGTTCGCACTGGCGCTAGAACCGCTGGCGTGCAGGATCAGGCAGGGGCATCACTACTCAGCTCTGCAATTTCCACAACGGCCGTTGCATATATCATTATATGCTGACGATATGCTGTTATATGTGCGGGACCCAGGGGACAATCTGAACCCGTTGATGAGGGAATATATTAAATTTGCACACCACTCTGGTATAAACATAAATTGGGCCAAGTCCCTGATTATTCCCCTGACGGATAGTACGCAGCCACACCCCATGGATTACCCTCTGGAGTGGAAGACCGACCCGGTGAAATATTTGGGCATATGGTACCATCGCGACCCTGAAATTGTGATTAGGACTAACTATGGGAGGGCAATCGATGCCTTGGAGGGGAAAGTGCGGAGATGGATTCAACTACCACTGTCTCTGGCGGACCGCATTGCCATTGTAAAAATGGTAGTGTTACCTAAACTGTTATACCTTTTCAATAACATCCCCATCCATCCTCCAACGGAGATTTTTCGGCGTATTCAATCGATGGTCCTCCAGCTAATATGGGCGGGAAAAACGGCCAGGGTCGAGTTGCGGATGCTTACATTACCTTACTGCAAAGGGGGTTTCGGAGTTCCCGATTTCTTGCTCTATTACCTTTGTGCGCAAGCGCAATACGCGCATTTCTGGTATCATAAAGTCCCATTCCTCACCCATACTGCAATTGAGGAGGGGGATGCCCTGCCGATTCCACTGGAGGCGGTGATAACCCATCGCAGACCTCCGTTACACAAGAACGATATCAATACGATAGATGCCACAAACAAAGCTTGGCATACGATGGGTAGAAAAGCTAACAAACTGCCACTATACGCCCCAGCTCTCCGGCTCCAGTGGCATCCTGAGATTTCGGTTACCCAGGAGGAGGTGGGGGTGCGGTTACTGCGCCAGGTCGGTATAGACACGATGGGAGATCTCTGAGGAGGGGACTTTCAAAACGCTCGAGCACCTGACATACATTAGTAATAAGACAGCATTGTTCAAATTCAACTACTACAGGTTACAACAGGCCATGAAAAACCTGGATCCAGCGTTTCCGGCGGAGCCGCCGGAACTGACCGCTCTGCAATGGCTAATAACCACGCCCACGGCCAAACACTTGGTATCCACGCTCTATGCTAAGTTACAGACAGACATAGCGGCGAATACGCATAAATCTATGGAGAAGTGGAATAACTGTCTGGATGCTCCTTTGACTGAGAAAGAATGGGAGATAGCCTGTACACTAACCGGCATGCTAACACCAAATGGCAACCTACGCATCCTTCATTTCAAGTACCTACACCAGACATATTACACACCAGATAGGCTGCACAGGTATGGATTACGTTCGGATTCTAGGTGTGGTCGCTGTAAGGAAGAGGGGGCGGATTTTGTACATTTAGCATGGTCCTGTAGGGCACTTGTGGAATACTGGACAGAAGTAACGCAGACGCTGGGGGCTATGGTGGGTGGTGAAGTGGAGTGCAATGCTAAAACTTGTTTGCTGGGACTGCTGCCGGGGGTGACAGCCCTAAAGCGCAAATTCTGTGTGATTTCGTTACTCATGGCAAAGTGGAGGGTCTCGCTCTGCTGGAATAGCAGGAAGATTCCGAAACCCAAAGACTGGATTGCCGACTTAACGTATTGTAGGGATACCTTAAAGACCTATGAAGAAGAACTTCCTGCCAGATCGAAGCCAAGAGATTATTGGCAATATCTAACCCAATACCTGACTGCCTCAAGTGAACTGAATGCTTGTTTCTCCTGCATTGCTGGGCGGAGGGCATAGAGGGCCGTTTGAATAGGGATGGATCACTAAGATTGGATGAAGGATGCTGTTGTACTGTGACCAA
This sequence comes from Triturus cristatus, assembly GCF_964204655.1. Taxonomy (NCBI): domain Eukaryota; kingdom Metazoa; phylum Chordata; class Amphibia; order Caudata; family Salamandridae; genus Triturus; species Triturus cristatus. Next base: position 996,769,821 of record NC_140580.1, read on the forward strand.
AACTGTTATGGTTGAATTTGATTTGTACACATATAAAATGCTAATACAAAAAAAATATATATATATATTGTAAGTAAGCAGCTCCCCTAGGTTTCACTCACGATCTAGGTGATAGCAACATGTGCAATGTACAGTACTCTGGTCATGTACACACAAGAAAACTAATAAATAAATTAAAAACATATTGAGATGCCCAGATTGGAGGGTTTACACAGTTAAAATCCAAAACTGTTTTAAGAGTTGTACTCAAAATAGTTACATTCCATTCAACACCACTTTTGGAAAATCATTTATTTCCTGTCATACACTAAAGCATATAGTGGCATGATTAGAAAACACTGAGTTTGTGCCTGTGTGTGCCAGGCATGTGGAATAAAGTCAAATATAAACTCTGCATTGTATCTTGTTTCATAAATATGCCTTCCAAGTTATAGCTTTGTAAACCGCTTTTTGGGAACCCTGAGCTGAAAAATGATTTCTATGGGTCCAATTGTTCTAGAATTTCTCTGATTATTTCACTCTGCTCTCAAACACTCATTGTGGTGAATAACCTTGCTTGCTTAGCACCACCTTTTTCAAACATTAATAGCCAGCTTCGACAGCAATTAGCCCCAACTTGTAGACTAACACTTTTCTGCATCAACAAGTTCTTTGTTGTTCTGGAAGAATGTAGCTGGTCCACGTCAATGCATCAATCAAATTAACCAAGGAAAAACGTAATTGTAAGTAAGCAGTACGCTTTGCAGATGCCCCCTACACTTTTTGCCCCGGTTTGGACTACTAGATGCTGGTTTTCGACTCTTAAAGTGCACCGAAGTCTAACCAGGCTTCAGTGCCAGTGCTCTCTTCCTTTTTGTGTTGTGTGAATTGCCATTCCCAATTGACAAGAACTTCATACCTAGTATATGGTACAATGGGGTATTCAGGGCATAGGGGGTAAAGGGATCATCAAGGTTGCAGCACGGTCTTGCGACACCCTGAATGATCCAAGGAAACAACTGACAGCATGCCTACTAATGCGGACAGCGCAAAGTTCTCAAACACAACTGTGCTTTCCCCATGTGAAAAACTGCACCTCCTGCTCTCACATTGCTGAATAGGAGCTGGTAGAGGCACATTTGGGTGTCTGAGAAGGCCCGTGGTGGTTATGGGCAACCATGTGATCAGTGGTAGTTTGGGCATTAGAACAATATGAGCTGCCCTAGGTTGGTCCTGATCACTATATCCTGGCATTTTGATGCTATTTGTTCTTCACTCTCTCTACTATGAAGCAACAAAATGGCAGAGTCCTGAGATAACCCCTCCTACAACAGTCACGAAAGAGGACTAGGGAGAAGGATCTAAACATTTAGAAACCAAAATAGGACTTGCACCACCATGGAAAACATTCATCAACTTAGGTCGGAGTTAGCCCCCCCTCACAATAGTTACAGAAAGTGGACCTGTACCAGCGAAACTGAAAAAAGACAATTATCAAGTGAACCAGGAACTAAAGAGGAGTAGTATTTGGTCTCCCATTTTATGAAAATTACTGAGTGAACCTGAGTAAATAAATATACAATTAATTAAATATGAAAGATCAGCATTCCAGGAATAAATACATTTATAAACACATTAATAATTATCAAAAACGATCTTCACCAGTAAAAAGATAAATTTGATCAAAGAAATAAATGAATATTTGTAACCCAAAGAATACAAACACCAATTGAATTAGGAAAGTACGATTAAATGAAATAGTTTGCCATGAGAATAGGTTTACTTAAAGGCGGCCGTTTTCATCTTTGAAGCTTTTGATCAAAATCATAGTCATTGCAGGACACTCAGAGTCAGGTGCGCAACACCCATTGGACTCAAAGGGCTTCAGCCCCCCCCCCCCCCCCCCCATCCTCCGTCGTGTGTGGCAGCCCGGGATGAGACAGCTTCCCGGCACGCACACAGCCGCACCCGAGCATTTCACAGGTATTTAAGAGACCATTTGCATGTTAATGAGGCCTCGCTGTTGTTTCACCCCTTCTAAGAGCCCCTGCAGCTCCACTCTGCCTATTGATTAAAGATTCAGTCCCCCCCGAATTTTTTTCTTAGCCCCCCCCCCCGAAATTTGCCTCTAGTTGCGCCCCTGCTCAGAGTAGTAATTACGCTCGTATGACCGGCCTTAAAACAAACTGACAAAGCAGCGGAGAAAACTTCAAAGCAGGAATTGTATACACTACCTACAAAATGAAAGGGGCGAATCTGATTCCAGCATGTAATAATTCCTGCGCTATAACATACCCTTCCAATCTTTCAAAAAATGCAACCAAAACCATTAAATACAACCTGCTAAAAAAAAAACTGAAACACTTATCTCGGATCCCTCCTTCAACTATAAAAACAGAGTAATTATTAATAATCTAACTTTCTTCACTAGATCACTGGCTAAATGGTGCACTACGAGGTCTAAATTGCTAAACAAAGAGGCAAGAAACATTCCTTATGGAACTAAGTTGCTTATAACACCTTCGAAAAATTTAAGGGCCACACTGAATATAACTTAGTACAAAAATGGCACAGTACTCATCCAAGCAGCCAACAAGGATCTCGAACTCTTTGATGACTACTTTGCCACGTTAAAAGATAGTGTTCATAACATCCCTCACTCAGCTCACCAGCAAGGCGGCACCATCACCCATACTCCACTGAGTGCAACGGCTCAGAGTGATAGATTGACAGATCAGGAGAGTCAGCACCCTAGAACCCCCAGTACAAGACACAGTAGAAAGACAAGCCTTATAGCCACCAATCCAATAGTAGACATACACAGAGCAGTTATCAATGAGTCCCTAGAAGCAAACCAGTTAAATTCTAGCAAGCCATCCAATCTTCGCACGTCTGGGGCAAATACCTCCACAACTTAACAAATAGCTGATCTCTTGGATGCAGCACCCATCAATCAGTACCCCAGGACGATAAATCACAATACTGATAATAGTACAGGGCTCGCCGCTCAGATTAAAGAAAAAACTACAGAAGGAACTAAATCTATCCACAAGCATTCTGAAATTGAAACATCCAGCATACCGTTCCCCAGGCCAACAATTGCGCTTCAAAAGCATCATCTCTCTCCTCCCTCAAGAAGGGAGCTCGAAATTCAATGCCCAGACAAATAGACATGCAAAAAGCTATTAGGAACATGAAGAATGGGGGAGTGGCTTGTTGCGTCAAAATGGCGGTTCCAGTCAGAGTGCTCCGGACCCCTCCATCATCCGCTCTGTGCATCCACCACCATCGGCAACTATCCTTCCCTGCTAATAATGGCAAGCAACTAACTGCAACTAAGAGAAGGCATTGGCGTGGAGCGGAGCCGCGAGTGAATCGGTGAACGGCTGGATGCATCCCGGGCCTCCCGAATGCACCGGAGACAAGATGGCAGATCGCGCTCGCCACAATACAATATGAAAGCCTGAAATCAGCCTCTTGGCCGGCGTTAACCTAAAGTAATCCACTGCACCCCGAAAGTCCTGGAACTGAATAGGACTGGCGGCCTGTACCCAGAGTAGGTCACAAATATGAAGATGCGACGGCAGGCCCTGTGAGCACACTTCGACCTCCGGACCTACGAGACGCATGGATCCTGATTATCTGCTAAATGGAAGCTGCCCGCCTGGCCCCTCCCTTCCCTACAGTCCGGTGATTGGCGAGAACTTGCGCATGGCCCGGAGGAGAAGCCCCCTCAGGCCTAGGGCTGCGGATCTGCATGGACTGGCGGACGGCTGGGCCTCAAGATCGACCTGTGTACCAAAACGATCCCGGAAGGGGTGAGGCTGTAGTCGTGCTCACCTTGCCCAGATGACTCCTACGACCTGGGGCGGCAGGGATCGGCTGCAGTAGTCGCACTGCTAGGGCCTCCAGAGAAACTCTCATCCTGCCCTCACCTTCCTACTGACTTCAGGTCCTGCGGGACTCCTCTTTGGCTGCCGCTTGCTCCTGAGAGAGTCGGATCCTGGGCTGGGATCCTAGCAAGACCACAAGAACCTCTGGAGCAGGGGTACCTCCACCAGAACAGATGTACCGACAGGCCTTGGGGGCATGAACCACAGCCCTGGCGCATCTGAAAGCGAGGGACCGGCCCTGATGACCGGAGGGCCTGTGACTCCTGGGAACATACAACCGACCTCGGGGAGGGGAGTTCGGCTGAGATTTCACGCCGCGGCGGGCCGTGATCTCCCCTCCCTTCCTCAGTGAACTAGGCCTCCCAAATGCACACAAACCAAAATGGCAGCCCATACAAATCACCCCTAAGCTTAAGGGCCTGATCTTTCCCTTTTATCCCACAGCAACGTGGTGGTGGCATGGCGCACTCCCTGATGCTCCGTAACAGATCGTGGCAACGGCTGGGGCCCCTGAAGCACCTCAGGCACAACAACGGAACAATTGGCTTCGGACTTACCCTCCCTTTCGGCGGGCAATGCTCCTCTTGTGGCGGAGTCGAGTGCGTCTGGGGGCCTGTGTGAGCTGGCCCTCAACTAAGCCCGGCTGCCTATCTGAATACGAATGCCGACCTCGGGGAAGAGCGGGCCCGGGGGCGTGCCTGCATAGGGCCAACAAAGGCCTCAAACCTCTTCCCTTCTTTCCCATCTATCAGCTGCCCCTGCTCTGGGGGGAAACTGATGACTGATAGGGGCCCCACTTCTTGGATCGGGGGTGCCCCAGCTATGGAGATATCCACCCAGAGGCTGAGGGACGAAGGAGACCTGGGAGAGGAGATCAATGAATACACTCCACAGAGGAGAGAAGCCAACTCACTGCCCAAATACACAAGCAGGAAGGCACCTGAACATCTACAGGTAGGGATATCGGCTGCGAATTTGCATAGTGGCCGGACCCTGTCTCCATTCCCCACTGGACCCCCGGAACTCTGAGTGCGGGCCTCCTCACTGAGCTGCAGAGCACAATATCTGGCCCACCCTGCTGCTTCAAGAAGGGAAACCCTCCCCCCCCCCCCCCCCGGCCTCTGAAGCCTAGAAGAGACCAAAAACATCCTTCGGCGCCGCACAGACAGTGGCCCCAAAGCCACCTCATCCTTCATCCCGCAGACAACAGCCGCAAAACAAACGGAGTTGAGGTGGGCGCCTGTCTTGGCCACGTTCTCCTGCCAACCACATCAGCCGAGCTTGAGGCTTTGGGTAGTCGAACGAACTCTGGATGAATGTGGCCGTACCCCAAAAGCTTTGCCTGCCCTCGCCCCTACTGTAGTACTGACGCAGCGAGGGTGAAACCTTCCTCTACGACCTACCTTGCACAACCAAACGATCTGGCTGGAGAGGTGCCGGGACCCCCCCCCCCCCCCCCCAGTCACCCTGGGAGATTAGCAGGGACCCGTATAAATCTGCACGATGCCTGAACACAACCGGCCACAGTAGTCCAGATAAAGCCGCCTGACACCGTGCAACACCCACAAACTACCATTGGACTCTGCCAAACATGGAAAAAGACCGTGGTTCTTGAACCACCTGCGACTCAGACCAAAATAGATCAATACATTGTCAATGATGCTGGAGCCTTATCCGGGGCCGTAGGGGGGAATCGACCCCGACAGGATGCGATCTTAACACAATCCTACAAGCCATCATTGCCTCGCAGGCCTCGGTTGAAAATAAGACCGGAGAGGTACGGGTCGATATGGCCCTGCTTCGGCAGGATCTCTGCAATACATCAGCCCGTATTACTGAAACTGAGTCCTGAATCTTCTCTGTTGAGGAGGACGTCCTGAGCTTGAAGGACCAAATGACTCCCCTGCAAACCCAAGCTAAAGAGCTGCACAGAAGGGCCGAAGATGCCAAGAACTGATCTAGACAACAATCTGGGCCTGGTAGGATTTCTTTTTTTTTCTCCATTATACCACAAAACAAGAATTAACTTAATTTGGATTAGTTATCTTTCAACATTTCATATGATCAGCTATTGCCCCCCATATGTATAAACCTAATTTGCATTTCCTTGATCCTTTCACAGAATACAAACTGTGCTCCAAGTTATATATATTATAGAACCGGGCTCGCCACATTTCAAAAGATGGTACTTCCGACTGGAGCCAAAAAGAGGCTAGACATAGTCGAGCAACCGCCAAAGCGATAAAAAGCAAAAACCGATATTTATGCATGGGTCTCCCTTGCTCGAGATCCTCACCAACCCCCAGCAACATCATAGAGGCAGAGATTTTTACCCTGACCCCCACAATTTCTGTCATTAATTTCTCTATGTGTTGTATATATGGCCATAGTTTAACACAGTCATAAAAAATATGGAGACTATCAGCGTTGTCTGTGCTGCATCGGAAGCATTTGCCATCATTGCCCCTCCCCCATTTCATCATCTTGGCCGGAGTATGATAAAGATTGAATGCAGTTTTAAAACACTGAGCTTTAAGATTCGCCGATAAACAAATTTCCCCGGCAATGGCAATAGCCTTCCCCATAGACACACCAGGCTCTCCAACTTTTGCAGCCCACTTACAATTATGTTTTTCCAAATCATCCCTCCTTTAAGCTAATAGGATTTTATAAAGAACCCCTATTTTTTCTTGACCCCTGATAGCTTCAACTATTTTGAGTGGTACCATCGTCGTTGGTACTTTACTCAAGAAATCACGTATTTGTAAGAATTTAAACAAAAAAAGATTTTTGTGGAGAGAGAATTTTTCTGCTAAATCTGAAAAAGTAGTATAAAGCCCCCTAGCCTCATAAAAATACCCGATTTGAGAGATGCCATTCCGCCTCCAACTATTAGTAACTTGATCATGAAATATTGATGGCAAAATACCTACGGCCGTGGTTGGAGTATAGAAGTTTAATCTCTGAATTTGTAATAATTTTCGGACTACATTCCAGACTTTGAATGCAGCCCCTAGAATTTTAAAATGTGTTCTTTTATAATAGCTTCTATCCAATTTCTTAAACAGACAGTTCTGGACTTTTGAACCCAAAACCATCTGATGAATTGAAGGAGCCTCGGCCAAATTGCTGACGTCTTCTCCAGTCAGCATTATCTGCATATTCAATAGGAGGCAAGAATAATAGAGTGTAAAGTCGGGGACTGACCACCACCCCCCTATCTCTCTCTGGGAAGAGTCATGAGATACATTGCTCTCCGGGGTTTCCCTGGAGCCCACAGGAACTTAGCACAGAGTGCTTGCAGATGTTGTAACTGGGCACGGGATACCTCCAACGGTACAGATCTAAAGAAATACAACACCTTCGGGAGTATGTTTATTTTAAGAATGTTAGCTCTACCCACCAAAGTGAGATGTAGGCATTCCCAACTATCTAGCGATTGCTTCACTTTGCGAGTGATATCCCCACAGTTAATATCGACCAGATCTTTCAGGTTTTCTCGGATCTTAACTCCCAGATAAGTAACCTCCTTAACCACTCTGGGGTCGCTGGCCATGATCTGTTTAGTACACAGAATCTGGGTTTTAGATGTATTCAACTTATAGCCCGACACCACGCCGAACTCAGATGCTAGGCGTTCTACTTCAGATATAGCAACTTGAGGGTCAGATGTTATAATGGCAATATCGTCCGCGTATGCAAATACACGGAACTGGTTTTCCAGTACGCAAAAAGGTTTAATCTGAGTACTTCTCTCTAACATTGTTAAAAAAGGGTTAATATAGAGGACAAACAGCAGGGGAGAGCAAGGACAACCCTGCCGTGTGCCTCTTAACATTTTTATGGGGTCTGATACCAGACCCATAGAACAGATCCTAGCCGTGGGCGATCGATATACTTTTACAGCTTGGATAAAACCCTGACCAAACCCCATCCGCTGCATAACCCCCAGAGGAAATCCCACGCCACACGATCAAACGCCTTCTCGGCGTCTAATAGGATCAGCCCTAAATCCCTAGCCTCAACCTGCCAATGTCAAAGAGCGTCACAATTCTGTTAATGTGATTCACAGTCCACGGCCGGGAATAAATCCATGTTGTCGTTGGGAGACTAAAGGCGAGATAACCTTTGCTAACCTATTCGCCAGGATTTTAGCATAAATCTTCCCATCACAATTGATGAGGGAGATCGGGCGATATGATCCTGGCAGATCCGGTGGCTTAACTTTTTTCCTAAAAATAACAATATTGGCCTCGTCCCAAGATTGCGGTGCATTTCCCATTTGAGCGGCTTGGAGGACGGCCAATAGATCTATTTTAATCTCCTGAAAGAAAGCCCTATACACCTCCGAAGGGAGCCTATCAGGGCCCGCTGCCTTACCAATCGCTATACCATTTATGGCTAGTTCTAACTCTGCCATAGTAATAGGGCTTTCCAAAATCAGGTGTTGTATTGCTGAGTCCCCTGTATATACCCCTGTCTCTTTTCCCGAACAGAGATTTTCATAAAATTAAAAAAAAATCTGAACAATTTCCTGGGGATCATAGATCATATCACCTGACAGGTTCTTCATACCAGCTTTTCTATAGATGGCTTCCTTAGAGCGTAATCTATTAGCCAGGCAGCGCCCGACCCCTTCTCCATACTCATAGCATTCCTTTTTATATACTAGATATTTAGCAGCGATTTCCTTGCTCCAGGATAAATTAGTGTTAGCTCTACATCTCGCTACCTTAGTCTGTAGAGCAATAATATAATTCTTGGCCCAAATCCCCTGTGTTAAGTTTTCTTCCGCCGCCTTAAGCTCGATATACAGTTCCTGCATTACAAGCTTAGCTTTCTTTTGCTGGTACAATCCATAACTCAGGACCTCCCCTCTAAGACAGGCCTTAAAGGCATCCCATAGGACTCCAGCGGAGGTTGAATGGCGATTATCTTGAAAAAAAACCTTGATCCAGTTTCTAATATGATCTATGAAAAGTTTTTCCAGAAGCAATTTCCTATTAAAAATAAAAGTTTGTAGATTTACATAAAAGTCTAATGCGGGTATATCAAGGATACTGGTGCATGGTCAGATGTTATTCTTGGAAAAACTAGGATTTTAGCTTCTGTGAATAACGTCGGCGAAGCAAAAAAATAATCTAGTCGTACTAGCTTTTGATGGGGATGGGAATAGAATGTAAAGCCAGGATCAAGTGGACAAAGATAATCCCATACATCAACCAAACCATGATCCATAAGTAAATAAGATAATGCCTTGAAAACTCTAGGTTTCCTACCATTATAATTTTGCGTGTCCGACTGAAGTTCCTTATTAGTCAGGCTGATATTGAAATCTCCACAAAGCACCAAAGGGGTGGGCCATAAAGCGAGCTCCACATTAAGTTTTTGCAACACCAAGTCATCATCAAAATTAGAGCCGTAAACCGTACAAAGCGTAAATACTTTTACCCCCATTGAACATTTTACGATAAGCCACCGCCCCAGCTTGTCAGCCAATACCCGTCCCGTACTTTGTATAGCAGGTTTAGCTAATACCGCTACTCCCCGGGTGGATATAGATTGCCGAGAAGCTGCTAGAAGCACAAAACCCATTTCCGCTAGAATTTTACGTTTACCCCACGGTACATGGGTTTCTTGTAAACAAACTATATCTGGTTGAATCACTCGAAGTTCAGCGGCTACCCTTTGTCTTTTATTATAACGGTTTAGGCCACATACATTCAGTGAACATATTCGGAACCCAAATCTAGCCATTAGATAAATAGAGGGGCAATCCAATATTAAATTCTCTGTAAACAGACATTAAATCAATTAAGCTTAGACTTAAGCTCAAACTCAAAGTTCTATCGATACTGTGGATTATTTTTTTTATTTTACCCCACCCAGACCCCCAACCCCCCATTGCTCACTCCCGAACCCTCCCCACCCCGTCCTATCCCTACCCTTCCATGAGGCTTTGGGACCAATAGTCCCTGTGATGTCAAGCTCCCAACACCCAGGTGAACGCCCCGCACCATGCCCGTCACCCTATGAACCAGACAAGACATCATATAGATCATGTAAATTTAAAACATCCTTAGACCATAGAGCTATTGCTGATGCCAACTACACCTTGATTATAGCACCAGATTTCGACATAGGGTGAAACAGCACACGAAAGAGAGGAAAGAGAGAAAGGGGAGAGGGAAAGGGAAGAGAGAAAAAAAAACAAGCAGGAAAACAATAGATATAGTTACAAATTGGGACCTGAATTCCTGCCCAGCTTTTCAATCTACCAACTTCATACTAAGATCCCCCTTTTAAGCACATTTCACAAAGATTGTAAAAATTCCTTTGCTACTATCTCAGAGGAAAAGAACCGGGTTTGATCCTTAACAATAACTTTAAGCTTGGCTGGGTTTAACAAAAAGACTTGCGCTCCTTTGGCCTGAAATGGTGCAATAAGCTGACGTAAGTGCCAGCGCCTTTCCACCGTTAAATGGCAAAAGTCAGGCCTTACAAAAAATTTGAGCCCTTTCCCTGCCCTTTTTCTATCAGGGCGTGCCAAAGAATACACATCTTCCCTAGCCAAGAAACTGTTAAGAGAGATCAAAATCACTCTGGGTCTATACAAAGATTGGCCAGGTCTTGGGCGAAGATTAAATTGGAATCTATGCGCTCTCTCTACTTCTCTTGACCAATCCCATTTGCTCAGCTCTGGAAAAGCTTCCGTAAATAAATCGATGATAAATTTGCGAGGGTCTTGACCTTCGACCCCCTCAGGAATTTGCAAAACTCTAAGATTGTTCCTTCGAGAGCGATTTTCAATGTCAGCCAATTTCCATTGTGTATCATCTTTTAGGGATCGTAAAGATTCGTTTAAAGCCTTCTGTACAACCAGTTCGTCTTCGAGAGAGGATATTCTTGCTTCTGCTTCACTAAATCTTGTTGTGAACTCAGTACAGGTCTTGGCTATACGTCGTCCCGAGTTCTGTAATTTGCGACATGAGCACTGTACTCTCTGGTTCTCTACTCGGGACTCCTCTCTGTGAGTGACCATAGTTTGATAGATCAATATTAAAGATATATCCTCGGGCGTCTTGATAGATGGTTCTGTAGCAGTTCCCATGGCTCGCCCCCTCTCAGTGCTTAAATCAGTTGAGCAGGAATAGTCCCACTGTAGGGCATCGCTTCCATTGCCGCCATTCCTTGATTTGGCACCGCTTTTCAGATCTATTTTTTTGCGCACTGTACGGGGGCTGCTATCTGATATATCCCCAGAGTCCTCCAGTTGTACACTACCATCACTACGTTCATCATCCTGCAGACCAGCTCTAGCTGAAGCCCCTAACAGACTCAAGGTCGTCATTCGAGGAGTTTGACTGGTCAGATAATGAGATAAAATCGTCCCCAGTATCGATATCCTGCATTGTAGATTTGTGACTGGTAGCGTCACCTATTGTGTCCTGCATTGCAGCCAAGCCGGTGTCATTGTCCCTAATCGATCTGGATTTAAAACTGAGACCAACAAGAGGTACTAGAGTAGGGGGTTCACCTGGATTGCTGGGAAACCTCCCCTCCCTGTTAATATCCTCATCATGTTCTCTGACTTGGACAGCCCTAGATATAGGGGGTGATCCCACGCTGATGTTATCCATATCGGCAGCGTCAACATCTCTCAAATTGCAGGCACTTTCAATCCTCTCTAATTCTGAGGTGAGTCCTAATGCCATAGCAGAAGATATGCATTTAGGAGGTTGGATAGCTTCCCCCTTATCCTTTGCTTTAGCAGCAGAGAATAATAACGGTATAGTGCGCTATACAATGTTCTCCGTCAATTTCCCTCCTTTTCCTACTTTTAACACAGTGTCTTTATTTGGTGATATAGAGCCACTCACTGTGTTTGATGTATTTTTAGTTGTAATTCCAGCGTTGTCCACCAGAGGGCGAGTCTTCCCTCTTGCTTCCTTGGGAGGCATCGTTGACGCGGCTCTGTCCAGCCCTCTGCGGCCGCCGTAGTATGCAGGCGCCGGAGGAAAACGCCAGCTCCGACTCCGGACGCAGCGCCACCAACAGCGACACTGCAAGCGGCGCAATTTAGATGAAATGTGGCCGCGGCAATCAGCATCGCGCAATGCCCTTCCCTGCAGCTCCTTTCTCAAAGGTATTCATATAATATGGGCATGGCGTGGGGGGGTTTTGGTCACCCGAGAGCAGCCGGCTTACGCGTCCAACCCAGTGGACGCCATCTTGCCTGGTAGGATTTCTAGAGGGCTCAGAACAGGGACCGATGGAATCCTTTATTGAACACTGGATCACCTCATGGATGCCTAAGGACACACTATCCACTTGGTTCGTGGTGGAACGGGCACACCACTCTCTGGCACCAAAACCCACCCAGTTGCCCCACGTCGACCCATTATTGCTAGGATCCTCAATTTCTTGATCCTACGGCAGGCCCACATCCAGAAAACTCTAACCTACCAAAACCACACTATTATGATATTCCCGGACTATACAAGGGAAGTCCAGAGCCAAAGACAGTCATACACAGAAGTCGAACAAACATTACGCACCCTCAACCTACAATATAGACTGCTTTTTCCAGCCCAGGTGCGTGTGGTCTTCCAAGACAGAACATATTTCTTTGACACCCCAGATGCAGCCCGGAACTGGTTGACTGAAGAGTGCCCTCTTCGACAAAAAGTCACAGCCCTGCCCCAAAAGGCCCAAACTACCTCCACCTCTACTCCAAGAAGGAGACTAAAACAGTCCTGCAAAGGTCGTAAAACAAGCAGAGCCAGATCGGACTCACCGGCGGCCGGGGCTTCAGCCCCTCAGCGCCGAGAACTGTCTGCTGGATCCCATCCTCCCCATCAAGTCTGGCTCCTGAGATCATTCGCCCACACGATGCAACTCTCCAAGACTTTGGGCATCGACTCTGCAGATTCGTATCCCTCCCACAGCCCGGCACTCCTCAAATGACGAACCCCGAGGGGTTTCATGGGGGCACCATGTGGATGAGGGCGATTCCTTTGAGTAAAGATAATGAGACACTGCACCAATCAGATACTCCTGCCGATGTATGATCTTAACCTGTAACAAGAGTGGTCCTCCACGATACCTAGACTCTAAGAGTTCTAGTTTAGACTTTTTCTTCTACAGTTATAGGGCAACAGATGCTTCAGTTCTCGAAGCATAGGGTGGGGGAGTGGTAAGGGGGGGGGGGGGGGCTGGGGGGGGAGCCAGGTCGGTTGTCCCGGCTTCACATTCAGTTCAGTAGTTCAAAGTTCACAGCATGTCAGTCTTGCTCCAACACGGCACTACATTCCAATCGCATACCAACAGACGACACCTCCAACCAACACTACCCATTGCCCAAACTCCACCACCACATGACGGGCTCCCGTGATTCAGCAGGCTTCTCACATTGACCATGATACAAGCGACTCATAGTGGAAACTCTCCGGATAACGTCATGGATTGTTAAAGGCCTGTTAGACAGAATTAAGCAAACTGCAGTTCTACGACACGCCCAAAGACATCCCTCCCCCACCCCCGACATACTCCTGCTCCAGGAAACCCACCTCATGGGTAATCTGTCCCTTCCTTGCAAGATACGGATTCAAAAGAACCTGCATGCAGGCTTCACACGGGTGGCAATCCTCTTGAGGCGCAACTTACCCTTCATACCTACTCAAATCACCAGGGATCCCCCCAGTCACTTTATCGCCCTCTACGGAACTCTGGGTGACAACGCCTTCAATGTCCTCTCCATCTACATTCCCAATGCCGCACATACACAGACCTTAGGCCGCATTGGGGAGGTGCTTAGCTCCTTACCGCCCGGAATAACGGTGGTGGGAGAAGATTTCAATCCTGTCATGCAACACAGACTTCATACCACAGGGACCCCCTCTACCTCACTCATCTCGCGAGCCAAGCAATTGGTGAGCTGGACTGAAGCCATGGGTATCTGACACATATGGAGGTCGTGAAACCCACTAGAAACCTAATACACCCACAACTGAGCAGCACACCACACTCAAGACCGCATCAACATTATGTTTATGCCGCCCCCCGAATGTTGCAAAGTCAGAGATATACGTATTCTTCTCAGAGTCATCTCAGATCATTCACCTTTGCTACTAACCTTGAGGGATCCACTTGACATTATTCGCCCAGTGTGGAGGATGAATGTGTGGTTTCTCCAAGACGCGAAATTCAAGGAGGCAATCGGAGCCGAACTCAAGCAATACTTTCTCACTAAACAAGACGCCACCACCTCTCAAGGTAACTTGTGGAAGGCAGACAAGGCCATCATCCGCGGGTTCACCAAAGGCCACATTAAATCCGAGCGAGCTGCTCAGGATAGCAGGCTCGTCCTCCTTGAGGCCCAAGCAGCCACACTCGAAAGGAGTTCTTTTGATGCAGCAAATGAGCCCCAGTTGCGCCAATTAACAATGGTGAGAGTTGAAATCAGACAGATCTCACTGGACTCAGCAAAGCTTCTATGGAGGTCCTCTATTGCACATGTAAATGGATGGGGTGATGAAAATGGGAGACTATTGCATCAGTTAGCGTCATACCCCTTGGCGAACCGGATAATTCCAGAAATCCGATTCGGAAGGGATTACCCATAGTTCTCCCAAAGCGATGGCCCAATCCTTCACTGAATATTATGCTGATCTTTAAACGGCCCAGAAGCCTGAACTTTCACTATTGGACCTGACCACCATGGAAAACCTCCACCTTCCTAAACTCAATGCAGCCGAATCGGCCGGAATGGAAGGCCCCGTCACGCACAAAGAAATCCTAGATGCCCTCTCACAGGTAGCAATCGGTAAAACTCCTGGCCCGGATGGCTACCCACAGGAGTACTATTCTGCCTATCGTGACATACTTGTCCCACACTTAGCGGCCCTCTGTGCAGAGGCTATAGAAAGGGGCTCATTCCCTTTAGAGACCGACACGACCACGATAGTTATTATCCCCAAAACGCAGCCACCCTCACCAACTACCGACCCATATCCTCAATCAATACAGAGGTAAAAAATTTCGCCACAGTCCTGTCTCAGCGTCTCAAGCCATACCTCAACAAACTGGTCCATCCTGATCAATGCGTCTTCATGCCGGCATGGAGTAGTAGACACTGCCTTAGACGCCCTTACCTGGCCTTGGCCAACTGGCTGGCACTAGCTACTTATTTGGCACTTCTCCTAGTCGACTTCGAGAAAGCTTTTGACTAAGTCGATTGGGGATACCTGGATGATGTCCTGGCAGCTATGGGCATGGGCCCTGACTTTCGCCACTTGGTTCGTATCCTGTACTCCAAACAGACCGTAAGAGTGCTGGTCAATGGAGCACTCTCCGACATGTTCTCAATCAGGAGGGGGGCGAGACAGGGATGTCCCCTCTCGCCCCTCCTGTTTGCCCTGGCAATGGAGCCCCTAGCCAACCTCATTTGTTCTGACGTTCGGGTCCAGGGCTGGAAGTGAGCAGGCTCCGACGAGGACATAACCGCTTTATATGCAGATGATGTCCTACTCCAGGCCTTCGAACGTACCTCTGGCCAATGCTTGAACCCCACAAAATCAACCCAGGTACCCCTGCATTTATCTAGAGTGTTTTGACTGGCAATCTACCATTCCCCTCAGACGGCAATCGTTTAAGTACTTGGGAATCTAGGTTGCCTTGCTCCCAGAGCTGGCCTGGGCGCTTAATATCACCCCACTAGTCACAAAAGCCAAAAACAGACCTCCAGAAGTGGCAATCCCTGCTGCTCAACCCGCTAGGGGCTGGTGTGACCCTGCCTACAGGACTGAACTGAGGGATCTGGGACACTCAGCTCCAAACTATGATGTACAGTTGACCCATCCCCAGTAGCTTACCCACAGTAACCCACACAATTCTACTAGCTTGGCGTGCATCCCTGCGCTACACTCAATAGGTGAATAAACTAACCCAGCAAACACCCCTCTGGCAAGGTACATGGCTACGATAGGTGGGGGGCCTGAAAGGTTTCAGTGGCTGGGATCTTATTGGCATCTCAAAGCTCGGTGACATCTGGGTCAGTGTCCATATCCGCTCCTTCACAGACCTTCAGACCAGAAACTCACTCCAGCGCTCACAGTTTTACAAGTATCTGCAACTCCGCCACGCCCTTAGCATACACATAGCAACGGGCACGTCACTGCCTGAGCACAGCCCCTTAGAAGCTCAAATCACAATGGGCGACTTGGGATGGGAGTGGGGGTGGTTAGTATCCCGCATTTATCGATCGCTAACTAACATTGATCGAACCACCCTTGACCCACTAAGAACCAGATGGGAAACCTGGCTGGGTGCTCTGGAGGATGAGGACTGGAGGGATGCCTTGATGGCCCCCAAGACCATCACTGTCTTGGCCAAACTCAGTTTGGTCTAACTATACTTCCTACATACCTCCTACCTCAGCCCTGCCCACTTACATAGGGCAGGCCTGCAGCCACACCCAGCTTGTACATGATGTAGGGCGGAGCTCGAGGATTTTTTACATATGGTGTGTTCTTGTCCACGCATAGCTTCCTACTGGGAGTCACTGGAAACAGAAATTACAGAGGTTTTGGGATGGGAGATACCTCACAACCCCTTGAACATACTACTGGGTGTCACAGACTAGTTACATGGGTCTAGATCAGACAAATTATTCTATTCAATATCCCTAATCTCACTAAAAGATTATTACGCATTGAACAACGGTGGGTCTTTAGGCTTGATACATCCACCAATGGGCTGAATGATGAGTCGGTGGCTATCTCTGGCATAGTCTTGAATATGTCTCTCAACGCCTGCACCACGGGTATCTAGACGGGGGCAAACATCTACTGATCTTTTCATTGATTTGAGTTTCTCCGACTTTGATCTCAAGGTTTTACAAACATCGCAAACTGGGCATCACACACTGATCTACACAACTGGTCCCACACATCCTAGGCCTTATAGTTCTACTATTCCAGATAAACTTTCATGTATTTAACTGCTGGGCATAACATACATTACAACGCGGACACAAACGTAGCGGTCACTCTGCCCCGTATCATAGATCATGCCGTTGACAAACGTATAGCGGAGAATGGCCGCATACAATGACATTGAATTTCGCTGCCCTTTGAGGTTGTTCCGGCTCCGCTAGCCACATACACAGCACAAATTTTGGCTTGTTTGCTGCGCTACCATTGGTCCTTAGAAATGTAATATGCACATGCAGGATACCATTTTAGCATAAATATGTCGGAATCTAAGCTGAACCGGCTCACAAAGTGCAGCACCTACACTGACGAAATCGTAGTTGTCAGCTCTTGAAATAAGACATGTAGATAACCTATGGGGGTTACTGATCACTTCTTACGGGGAACCGATTTTATCCTATGTCTCCTATAGGGCACCGGTCAGCTCCATTACCCACTTTTTCAAACCTTACGATTGCATGTGGGTCTTTTTCAAGTTTAAGTACATGCCATAATCAGTGCCAAATCGGCTAATAAACTATGGCTCCCATTATGCCCTAGCAACACTTCTGGTTGAGTGATGGGCTACTTCCGGGTCATAACTGCGTTATAATCCGGATCTCTGCCCTTTGACAGCGTTTTTCCTGCTCCCCGAACAGACGCTGCAACACTCAAGCTGAGCGGTCAGTTCCTTCACGCGCTACTATGCTCTTAAACTGTAAGCACTGCCTTGCCCTAGGCTCTTTTCCACACTCAGCTCTAAAATGCGGATATGCCCTGAAGCGCTGCTTTACTTGGGGATACACCTTCCCTTTCTCGACCGGACCGGTCCTTTCCACACCCTGGCCTTGCCAGGCTTCGATCATGCTGGGAAGGGTTTACACGCGAGGACTTATGTTCAGGGTATTACGTGCTTGATGTGACATTCCCCATTTGTCTCTCCTCAACACTCGCGAGGTACACCACCTGGGACTGATAACAATACTGCTCTATGGTCAGAACATCAGTCATCACGTTTGTGCAGAATATATCCCACACCCCTGGGACAATTAAACTACACCAGGGCTCTACAAGGTTGGGGTCATACTCCGATTTTCACGGGCCGTCATTACCTCTAACTCTATTCACATAGCGTGAAGCTCCAAACAACCTGATGTTACAAAACCGGGAACACCGCCCAAAGCCCCAATTAAAGATTTAGCTCACATCCAGCACCTCTTGCGCTAATTTTGTAACCATGGGTGCATGCTGGCAAACCGCATCAGTTTGTTCAAACCTATTTACCCCTTTCTGTTACTGGATACTTGTTCTCGTACATGCTAGTAAGTAGTATTATAATTAACGCCCCCACCTCTACTCATTAGGTTGTATGGGTGTTTGTACCTAGGGCCACTTGCCAGGGACAGATGTAAGATACCTGACATTTGCAGGCGAGTGTTACATAACTAAGTAACGGCTCGACTACGCACATATTCTGTTGTATGGCACTTGCAATACTCACTTAAAGTGCGCGGATTTGTCTCTCTAGATATGTGAGTTAGTGGTTTAAACATACTGTACCTCACTTTCTAAGGGAACAGTATGTTATTTTTATATCACCACAGGTACACCAGTGAATCTGCTGAACAGCCGGATCACTGGTTTTGTATTACACTGCTTTTCTTTTGCTAGTACACCTTTATCTTTATTGTTTTTGTTCTCACACACTTTGCAGTAGCTATTATAAAAGAGATCCTGAAGAAGGCCACAACACTATTACAGGTCAATACGGCTGAAACATGCTGATCACTTTTTAGTGCAGCTGTCTAATTACGGCAGCCACACTACTCGATTTTTGGTTTTAATCCCGGCACCATGAAGCATCAATAAACTAGGGTAGGCTTACCTTGTAGCTAGTTTTAATCACTCTTAATCACCACTGTTTAGCCAGCACTGCACCACCTCACTCACATTCGCTCACATTGGGTTTTAGCAATACCCCTCTTCTTAACCAAAACATCCCTGAGCTCCTCTCTAGCAGCGAGGGGGTTGTAGCCCACGCCACGACTAGGTTTGTGAGGAGGTATCTCCATGATGAAGCATGACACCTTTGGTGTGTGAGGGAAACCGTCCTTAAAGGGCCCCCCCCCCCTCACCCCACTTCCCACAGCACTGTTTTTCCTTTTCTCTCATTGGGACAACCGGTAGTCAATCTCCTGGACCTGACGGCTTATTGATTTATTAGTTTATTCTTGGGCACTGCCCTTGAGGTGGCCAAACGAGACTTTGCAATGACGTGGAAAAATCCCGTTCCACCTAGCATAGCTAAATGGCATAGAGGAGTAGACTGGTGTGCCACACAAGAACTGTCACTGTACGAAGCTAGGGGCTGCCCGGCCAAACATCAGAAAGTTTGGGGCAAATGGTTGGGAATGGTGGGTTAGATAGCTTCTCCATCCTCTCAGTACATTCCTAGATATCAATTGGCGGGCGGAGATATGTCAATGAGTGCCGATATAAGAATGTTTTGCCTGTCTAATGTCCTATGTAATTATGCTGCTGACTATGCTGTGCTGTTTGTATTCAGGTTTAATTATGGTCTTCTCACAAAATTAATAAAAGAAATCAAAAAAGGAACATGAAGAATATTCTCCTTCTCTGAGAAAGCTATCCCCCCAAAATTTCCATATTCAAAAATCTGTACACACTTTCCAGATAAGCTTAACACTACCCCACTACCTCTGTCTAAATAGGATTTACCGTCCAAGTATTTTCCTTAGATATCTGACGGATATTGAAACTCAAACCTTACTACTATCTTACGAGTCGACATCCAGTCACCCCGCTAAGATAAATGAACAGAAAATTCAAGTTGTCCCTATTAACGTAAACAGAATAACACAAACTAATCACAGAAAGCTAAACCCCAATAACCTGAAAGAAATAAAGCTAATCCATGTGGGGCAGGATTCTAACCTAGTTAACCCTCCAAAAAAGATCTCGTGCCTACTTATCAATTGCCGCTCCGCAATGAAACATGTGGCTGACATTGCCGACTAATCCTGAACCAGGACATCGACGTGTATATCCT
This sequence comes from Triturus cristatus, assembly GCF_964204655.1. Lineage (NCBI taxonomy): Eukaryota > Metazoa > Chordata > Amphibia > Caudata > Salamandridae > Triturus > Triturus cristatus. The sequence continues at coordinate 996,789,734 of NC_140580.1, forward strand.
ATAACGGAATTGTGGCCATCTGAATCATGCTCCCCATGCCTAGACCTACTTGTGCCACCAAACTACAATATTGTAAGGCTAGACAGGCTAAACAAAACTGGTGGAGGTGTGGCCTGTATCCACAGATCAGACATTACCATCTCTAAAGTTCTCAGATCCTACTGATTCATGTGAATACCTTGGGCTCCCATTACGATTAACAGATAATCAACTTTACAAATTACACGCATTCTACCCGCCCCCAGGCAAAAACAATTTTCAAAGACCAGCTAATGGAAATTATTTCAGCTAATTGAGAACCTCACTCCAATAAAATTTTCCAGAGGGGACTTCAATATTCATTGGAACTACCTCAAGGATAATAAGGTCAATATTCTTAAAGAATTCCTAGCCAACCACTCACTAGTGCAAACTTGTGCTCTGCCAACCCATTCTATAGGTGCTTTATTAGATTGGATCATCTCCAAAGAAAACTCAGTCCAATCAATTTCAATTGTTCCTTGTGACTGGTCTGATCACCACATCATCACTTTCCAAATACCATCCACAAAAAAGAAAAGTCTCAAAATCAGTCAAACCCAAGCATTGGGTTAGAGACACTAAAGGTCTGAACTTGGAGAGTCTAACAGCACGTGGCGAGAGTAAACATTACCTCCTTCTGAAGTGATGAACGTCAGAGATCATTCCAGTCATACAATGTCTAAAATAATTAATATAGCCTTGCTAAAAATGATAAGAATACAGGTCAAAGATAAAAACCCATGGTTCAACGGTTCACTTAATGAAGAAAGACCGAAACACAGACTAACAGAATAGAAATGGAGACAACTCCCATCATCCCCCCACCTAATACATTTAAGAAAGTTCAGGAAAGCCTACTAAAAAAGCATATTCAAATTACAAAACTAATTTTTTTAGAAATGAGCTCGATAATGCAAAGAACAGACCGAGAAAATGCTTTGATCTGCTAAAAGATCAATCAAACAAATTGGCAAAATCCTATTAACTTCTAAATCGGAATTGAGCTGTGAAGATTTTTCATCATTCTTTACTGATAAACCCAGCTAACTGGAGAGAGAACTCAAGAATACTGCTGACAAAGCCTTGAATCTAAAGAGTAAACGTGGAGAATCCAGCTAAAGCAATGCCCAAAAATAATGCCCATTGGTAAACCTTCAAAATATATGACCAGTATATTGCTAAAATCTTACTAACTTTGAAACCAAACCACCATTACAAGGACCCTGCAAATATGTTGACCCACATTCAACCACATGGTCATCAACTATTGGACTGGGTTAATTAATGAGTCGCTAGCCCAAGGATCTTTTCCTGACTGTCTAAAAACTGGCCAGTTCATCCATCTCTTAAAAAAGCTACGGAGAACCACTCGGACCCAAACAACTTATGCCCGGTAACAACCATTCCCTTAGTAACCAAAGTACTAGAAAAAAATGCTCAACAACAACTGAGCCAACACATTACTGAATTTTAGCTACTTAACAACTGCCAATCCGGGTTCAGATCACATCACAGTACGGAAATAGCAATTCTGCACATAGTAGATGGCGCTCTTCTTGCTCTTGACCGCAATGAAACTGGTCTCCTTGTCCTTCTTGATCTATCGTCCACATTTGACACCATAAACCATCCAAAATTATTCGACCGCCTGGAGAATAGGATGGGCTCATCGGGAACAGTCCTGAAATGGTTTCATTCCTTCTTAGAGAACAAATTGCAGAGATCCAGGTAAACGACAAGCTATCCCGCCATCCCCGATTGAAATTGGCGTTCCACAAGGTTCAACTCTATCCCCTTCCCTATTCAATCTGTACATCGAACCATTAACAGAAGTATTACAGCAGGCTAACATTTCCTTCCAGATGCATGCAGACGACACTCAGCTGTATATGAAGATTTCATCACTGGAAGAGATCAACATAATGAACCAAACATTACAGAGAACCGTTCAATGGCTAGCTGGCAATCATCTTAACCTTAACTCACAGAAAACTAAATTCCTTCTGATCTCCCCTCCTAAAAGTTCCTCCAGGAATAAGGAATGGACTAAAATGATCACTGCGCTAAACGGTATGCCGAATCTAGTAGATTCAATTAAGTCTGTTGGAATCATACTGGATAAAGAATTAAACATGCAAACCCACATCAATACAATGGCAAAAAACGCCTGTTTCCATCTGAGCTACCTCAGAAAATTGAAGCCGTTCATCGATTCAGGTTATGTTAAACGAGCGGTCCAGGCCTTGGTCATATCAAGAATTGAGTATGGATGCACAACGCTATCAGGTCTTCCTAAGATTTCAACAGCTCCCCTAAAAGCTTTTCTCAATGCGGCAGCTAGACTTATAACGGGTTCAAAAACATTTTACCACATCACTCCACATTTGAAAGCGCTCAATTGGCTACCATACGAGGTAAGATTACAGCTAAAGATTGCATGTATTACACACAATGCACTACACCACAAAACTCCACTTTACCTGGCCCAGACAATTACGTTGTCTGGAGGCAGTAGTTCCTATAGGAGATCCGAAGATTTTTTTACTGAAACCAGCATTCTTCCGTAAGAAAGAACATATGATAGAACATTCGTGGCAGCTGCACCAAGAATTTAGAATTCGCTCCCACCGAATATTAGAAGAATCACATACGCTCCACAATTCAAAAAGGAGACTAAGTCCTATCTGACGGTTACACTTCTCCCATAACAAACAGGGAATACTAGGACTTTTCTGAGAACTGCAGACAATCCTTCGATCTTCTACATTCAGTTATTCAAGTAGGCTACTGGAAGCAGGATTAAAGTCCTGCTAATCACAGAACAAAGAAACTGGACATTGCACGAGCCAGTTTGCCTTCATCGATTTGGTTCTACTGTCTATATTCAGCTAGGTTGGATACAATTAGTCCATGCTCCTGTCAGCAGGGATGTTGTCTAATGACAAGTACCTCGTTCAATCCACATGTATATTTGATTAGACTAGCAATACCATAAACCAGTGTGGATACCTAGGGCCATATGTAGGTAGCCTAATACCGGTCGGTAACGGCCGATTTTCGGTAAATATACCGTTACCGACCGGTATTTAGGCTTTTGCTATGTAGGGGGAACATTTCAGGTTTCGGTAATTTACCGAATCGGTAAAATTACCGATTCGGTAAATACCGAATCCTGAAATGAGATGTAGGGGGAGTGTGTGGGTGTTGTGTCGATTCGTTATTTACCACCAACTAAAAGTTGGTGGTAAATGACGAATGGCTTTGAAAATGCATTTTTTTGCACTTAGAAGTGTGCAATGTGGCAGACATACATGCCCTTAGGGCATGTATGTGTGCCACATGTGCACACATGCAGGAATCAGGGGTGCAACAGGGTGTCACTGTGACACCCTGCCACCCTTGATTGTGCTCCCCCCATTACCGAATCGGTATTTACCGATCCGGTAATGGTAACTGGCTTCCCATTGATTCCTAAGGGCCTCCTGGCCCATAGGAATCAATGGGAAGCCAGTTACCATTACCGAATCGGTAAATACCCATTCTAAAATACCGACCCATTCCGAATCGGTAAATATTACCGATGGATTACCTACATAGCATTTACCACTTCATAAATACCGAATCGGTAAAATTCGGTATTTATGAAGTGGTAAATGTTAGGCCACCTACATATGGCCCTAAGTATCTTCAGTAGTGGTTTTATTTTGACATTTAAGTATGATATGGCATGTTTTACAGTAAATCTAGCTGATTCTAGTAATCTTCAATTTGTGTGATTTGTGTAAGGGTAAGCATATGCCAATGTTATTGGAATACTTATACATTGTACTTGGCGTTAAAGAATTGGATATCTGCTGATTTTGAATGTGGTTGAACTGTAATGCGCTCGGACACCCACATTTCGGGTCTTGTTCGAGCTATAGAAAACATGAATGTGTGGCACAGTCAATACACTATCTTTAACATATATCAGGCACCCCTAAGGAAGGCCACCTCAGCCCAGGAGGCAGGATGCAGTATGTTAAAGGCGAGGGCATAAAAGTGCAAGCCTATATGTCCCTATAGTGGAATTCCCCATTGGAAACTACTACTAGTGTTAGTGGTCCATGGGATAATATGGGCTGCCATCCGGGCATTCGAGGTTTGCAGCTCCGCTATGGTACCGCCAAAATATTTCATGTTTGGTACCAAACAACGTGCCCCTTCACCAGACACAAATCACATGCCCTGGGAGACAAGACATGCATCCAGAAGGCGATCTTAGGAGGCTCCCAACCTGGTTGCCCCAGTGTCTCTGTGCTCTGGCTGGCCAGCCCACGCTTTCCCCAGCCTGCTGCCGCCAAGACAGGATTCTGACCTGCTGTCAGACTGATCACTCCGAGAAGTCAGAAACAGAGGCTTGGGCAGGAAGGAGGTCACACCTCTGTCCTCCAAATCAGGCTAGTGAAGTGGCACATCAATGTGGTGACCGTCAAAGGCTGTACCGCCTTTGAAATGCATCAGGGCTGACTCCCAGTAGAGGAAAAAGTCCTCCCGCTGCCCCAGGGACATTTACACCCCGGCAAGCGTGAAATTGTCTATGCAAGGAGGTGTACGCACCCAGGGGTTTAGCCACACCCCCAGGGTGGACAGCCTGGTCTGTACACCACCATTTGATTTCTGTCATCTTTAATACTGGCAGAATAGACTGTTCTGGGTTGAAAAGGTGCCCCACACCCCCGGATGTGGTCACCTAAGGGGTGGGCTAGCAGCAGGGACTAGGTGACCATTGGCTACTAGCCCCCATACCCCTTGGTCCCCTAAATCTAAGATTTAATGGACCCCCTGACACCAGAACCTCAGATCTGAACAACTTGCATAAAGGAAGGATCAAGAGGACACCAGTGTCCAGACAACAGGACTTTGCCCACAGCACCAAAGCAAAAAAGGGATACTTTGTCCCTGTGGCAACAGACTTGGAACTGGGTGATTGAGCCTCATCTCAGGGAGTGGCATAATTGCCACTCCCTTAGAGACAGACTCCTGTGGAAGCCAGAAGCACCATCAGACTACCCTGGCTGATGTACTAGTCCCCTGCAAACTGCAGGTTAAGGCCATGTAGGCCTCCATGGGATCATCAAAATCCAGATTGTCCACTGCATTGTGGGAGATGTAGTCCTGCCTACCACAAACATTCAGGCCTCTATCTTGCTCCATGGGACCCCATGAAATGCCAGTACCATTTAGTTGGGCTAACTACTGCTAAGGCTTGTTGGTCGCCGATTCGGCAAAAAAATCCCCACACTCGAAGCTGCATCTAGAGGGAACACAGTGCACCCTCCATCATTCGACATCAGCAGATGTGCATTTTGGCATTCTGTTTTCTTGCAGCACCGTGTAAGCAGCAAAACCAGCATCCCTGCGGCTCCCATTCAGCACCACCGACAGCCAGGACAACTCTGCACCCAGACGCCACAGACTAGGTCAAATTGAACAGAATGTTGTAGGTCTGGTAAAGGGGCCCGCAAGATTTTAACCCTGTAAAGGGGTCAATGTAAATCGACCTGCAACTTGCCGATGGCCCTAGTGGTTTTTACCATTGACCACAATGTTAATTAGTCTATGATTTATTCTGCACTGATTTACCATTATTTCTAAAATCCATTCTCCGGTTATCTGTATGCGATGCCGTTAATTTTGGTGTCTAAATTAAGATAGAAATAGACTATTTTTATAAATTGTGGTTGATGTCTATTGCTTAACGTTCATGTTGGTACTATGAAATGCTTAACACATAGTTCCTCTAGAAAAGCCTGACTGCTTTTTGCCACTCTACCAGGACTGAGCTAAGGATTTATTAGTGTGAATCCAAAGACCCTCTTTGGGGTATTGTGATCGTATTACATGGTGAGATCTAAGCCCCACATTACATGATACGCCGCTTTCCTACATTGGGTTATGTTGGTGGGATCCTAAACCCGTGTTTAACAGTACCAATGAGTCATATAAGTGATTTTGCATGAGAAAACCACTTGAATGACTTTAGCATCGAAAGTATTTATTTTACGAATTGTATCAATTTTTCAAATTGGTTTGTTAGGGTCCTGTGTAGGACCCCATTTCATTAGTACATTCTAAAAGGCTTAGGTGAGTTAGGGAAGTTCTATACGTTTTTAAACATTTTTTAAAAGGTCCCAACTACTAAGTAAAAACTTAGGCACAATGGAGACTGGTCAGAATGTCGACTTGACAGTTCCAGCCCTGAGGATCATGGATCCAAGGGTGTTGTACAAAGCAATGGGCACTGGCAACAAGGTGACAGCTAAAAAGGTAGGAGGATCTTGAGAAGCTCCTATGAGGAAAAAAAAACTAGTGAGGGAGGGCCATTCCTCAGAAGGAGAACCTGAAGAAGGTGAGGATGAGGCCCTGGTTCAAATTGTTAACTACGGTGAGGTGACTACCTCAACTCTCCACCCTTCCCCAGATCCCCTTCACCAGTGAGAAGTGACAGACGTCACTCCAGTAGACCCGCCAATGCTAAGGTGGTAGGAACCTTTGAGAATGAGCTTGACTCACTCACCCTGAAGGAGAAAAATCTTTAACTTGAGGAGAGGAGACTAGCCCTTGAGGAAATAATGGTTATGTTGGGCCTTAGGCGCAATGATGGTGGCAGCAACAATAGTACCTGAGAGAAAGAGGAATCCTTGACTCTAAGATCCCCAAAGGGACTTTCCCCAAGTCTAGTGATGGTTGAGGATACTGACAAATGGCTTGCAGCCTTTGAGAGGGCCTGCAAAATGAAGAGGATAGCACACCAGCACTGGGGCTCTCTACTCTGGGAGTTATTCTCAGTGAAGGGCAGAGATTCCGACCCTTAATGAGGAGGTAGTTGAGTCCTATCAGCACATCAAAGAGACCTTGATAGAAGGATTTGGACCCACTGCTGCTGAAGAATACAGATTAAGGTTTAGGGACACCCATAATGGTCAAAACCAGACATTGGTGGACCTTTTGGACTCTTCAGTTAAGGCACTGCAAGGCTAGATAAAAGGCAATGAGGTGGACACTAAAGATGGGCTGTATTCATGATACTTTCAGATGTCATGTCTGTTTTTTTCTGAAAATGCCAATAAAGTTTATAAAAAAAATAAATATATAAAAAAAGGGCTGTATAATTTAATTATGAAAGAGCACATTTTAACAAACTGTACCTCAGACAAGTTACACCAGCATCTGGTAAATGCACAGCTTATTAGCCCCAGAGAGCAAGGCAAGAAAGCTGATGAGTGGGTCAGGACAAGAGTACCCAAGAAAGGAAATCCCAGGGGGAAGACTCCAGAAAGGTAGGTTTGGGTCCACAAAAAGCAGAGGAGGGAGGTGGAAAGCCCCCCAAAGAGACTTCCTCAGGATCCAATAACCATAAACCACAACTCTGGCAGGAAGAGGCAGGGGGACCCAGGCCTTAAAAAAAACTCCTGGAGAACCGGCTGTGTTCTGAATGCTACCAGTCAGGTCACTACAGAGGTGATCCAGCCTGTTCCAAAAACTTGGGTAGTACTGCGGTGTCCAGTGCAGCCATAGGGGAGCACACCTCAGATGAGGAGGTCCTCTAAGCGTTTAACTAGGAGAATGGTCCAGATGGTAAGGTGGTGATCCCAGAGGGTGGAAGTAAATACTTCCACTCCATCCATCTAAATGGGATCCCTACCACTGGCCTAAGAGACGCAGGTGTCAGTCATACTATAGTGGTTGACAGTTTGGTGTGCCAGAATAGTTATGTGCCGGGGCAAACAAGAAAAGTAAGGGTAGTCCCAGGGGAGGTCACAGTCAGACCTGCAGCCTTAGAGGCCCTAGAAAGTGAGGGTATCCTTAGCTGGAATAGGGTGGTAGTCAGTCCTGAACTTTGTCTAGATTGTATCCTAGGCAATGACCTCCCAAAGGTTGGTCTGACTTCAGAGGGGGCAGTCGCCAAGGGCACCACCCAACCCAAAGATCCTGTACCTAAAATTAGGAGACTTGGGTCCCAAAAAGAAGGGAAAAAGAGTAAGAAAAGGAAAGGGAAGCCACTCTTAGAGATTAAGCAAGCCAAGGGCATTCTACCCCAGTAAGGGAGAACCCTATAGCAGGCACTGGTAATGCCTCTGTGTCCACAGAAGACCTGAATAGTCAGGCAGCTGGTCAGAATCAGGGCGTAACCCCCGGAGGTGGCAGGAAGGAGAGTGGAAGAAGGATGTCTGTCACAGGGAAAGATAGCCCCCCATCCCCCCACTCTGAACAGCAAGGGAGGTTGCAAGAACCTACAGTTGCCCTAAGGTAGATCCTTCATTAGTCAGTGAAGACCTTGGGTGTGGTTTTGGATACAGACAGCTGTCAGTAGCCTCTGCTGGGCGCTTGCCTTCATGGCAGCACTGTACTTGGCATGGGAGGCAGACCCCAAAGCCAAAAGTCAAGCAGGCCTCCTGACCATACTGGTCATGGTGTGGTTACTTAAGTGTTGGGTAACCTCTGTGGGTAAGATAGGTATTGCCCTAGCAAAGATGGGGTTATAGGAGGTGGCACCTCACTGCCCAAGGTAAAAGGGGAGGAAAAAAGATACTGCTGTAGTTAAAGTGCAATTTAAAATGGGTCTGGTTACTGTTGAGACAGGTCGACTGCCCAGTGGGAGCGACCTTGACAGGGGGATATTAGGCCCTGCAATAGTACAGCCAGTGTTTTTTTCTATGCTTCCACACAGACAAGCCACGAACATTCCCCAGGGTTGGCTTGAGTCTTCTGGGCTTGTTGGCAGGAAGGGGGGACGGGTGTTGTGTAAAAAAACACAGGGCTCTTTGCAGATGCCCCCCACACACTTTTCCCCCCCATTTGGACTACCAGATGCTGGTTTTCGACCTTCACAGTGTACCCAGGGCATGGATGGTAAAGGGGTTCCCAGGGCTGCAGCACGGTCTTGTGATACCCTGAGTGACCCAAGCAAACTACTGACAGGAGGCCTGACATTGCAGACTGCAAAGAACAGTGCAAACTGCTTGAACTGGACTGTGCCCTCACCATGTGTTGCAGTCCATATACTATCTTTAATATGCGTCAGGCACCCCTAAGAAAGGTCTCCTCAGCTCAGGAGGCTGGGTGCAGCATATTAAAGGTGAGAACATGTAAGTGCAAGCCTATATATCCCTACAGTGGCATTCCTCATTGGACACTACTATAAGTGTTAACGGTCCATAGAATAACATGGGCTTCATTCCGGGCATTCTTGAGGTTGGCAGCTTCATTATGGTACTGCCGAAATATGTCATGTTTGAAATCAAACATGCCTTCTCACCCCTGACACGAATCTTGTGCCCCGGGTGACATGGCATGTACCCAGGTTGCGACAGCAGAAGCTGCCCACCTGGTTGCCATGGCTTCTCTGTACTCTGGCTCGTCAGCCTGTGGTTTCCCATGCCCGCTGCCGCCAAGATACGATTCTGACCTCATGCCAGGCAGTGTGATCATTCCCAGGAGTCAGGAACATAGGCTTGGGCAGGAAAGAGGTCAAACCTCCCTCCTACTAAGCAAGGTAGTAAAGTGATACATCAAGGCAATGAGCTTCAAAGACTGCATCACCTCTTATATGATTCAGGGCTGACACCAGTAGAGGTAACAACCCTCTCCCTGCCCCAGGCTCATTTGCACCAGAGCAGGCGGGAAAGTAGCTATGAAGGGAGGTATACACCCCTAGAAGGTCTAGCCACACACCCCAGGGTAGGTAGCCAGATCTGTACAACACAGTATGACTTCTGCCATCTTTAGGAATGGCATAATAGAGGGTTCTCGGTAAAAAGTTGACTTGCACCCCTGCATGTGGTCACCTCAGGGGTGGACTAGCTGCCCATTGGCTTCTAGCTTCCCATAATTCCCCTAAATCTAGGATTCAAGCCAACCCCCCCCCCCCCCCCCCCCCACCCCGACACAAGAACCTCAAATCTGAGCAACTTGCATCAAGGAAGGACTGCGAAGAGATCCATGTCGCTAACAGGACTTTGCCCACAGCACCAAAGTAAAAGATGGATACTTTGTCCATGTGGCAAAAGACTTGGAACGGAGTGATCAAGCCTCGGCTAAATTTGGCCCAACCATGAGAGGGACCCCGTGGTAGCCAGAAGCTCCCGCAGACTCAAGGCACTAGTCCATATTGGTACTCTGAAATACTTAATACATGATTGTAGGAAGCAGACTCTGTAGATACTGTACCAAATTGAGGTATAGTGTGCACAGAGTCCAGTGGAACCCCAAAGGTAGGCAGAGAAAAGTATATAGCACCTTACTCTCCATTTGTGGTAGTGTGGTCGAGCAGTAATGCTGTATTAGATGGCAGTGTTAAGCATTTTTTGTACACACTCAATCAGCAAATGATATCACACACTCAAAGACTGAACTTCAGATCAATTGGTTTTGTATACAAATATTATTTTATTTTCTAGAACCAATCAAGCCTGGCACAGGTAAGCAAAAAATACTTTACAGTACTAATGCTCCTGTTGGTATTGGGCCCCTTGAACTCAGGCCGTGGGCGTCATGTGCAGACTGGCAGATCCTGCCAGAGCTGGAGTCTGTTGGTGAACAAATCCTGTATTCAAGGGAGACAGTCTTTACTTTTGAACGCAGGGCAGGTCCTCTGGGTTCTGAGGCTGCAGGACACACCCGGGTTCTGCTTTTGCAGGTTTGAGGTGGGGACAGGCCGGTAGGGCTAGGGCCAAGTCAGTAGGCGTTCTCTTTTTAGCTTCAGTATTGCTGTTCGGTCCTTCTTCTGGTTTCTTGTTAGAGGAAGCAAGGTTCAGGGGTGCCCCTAAATACTAGATTTAGGGGCATTGCAGGTAGGTAAAAGGTTGGGACCAGTGGGTCCCTTCCCGGGGGTGGGTACACCCTTTAATATGCCATCCGCCAGTGGGAGGGGGGCATAAGCCTTTCCCTGGTTGGCTGGGTCCCCCTATTTGCTTCACCTCACCCCCCCCCCGAGGGGTGGAGTTGGCAGAGGCGGGCACACCTCTCTTCCTCACTAGTTTTTCCCCGCCAGTTCTCCCGCATAAAGTGGGGGCCAGAACCAGTGGGGACCAGTTGCTGAAAACAGCAAGTGGCCTGGGGAAGCTCACAAAGGCGGCAAGCTTTTGAAGCTTCCCTTTCGTGGCTCCTGCCCATCCTGAGGGAGGCTTGGCACCTCGTGCCAGGATGTGCATTGTTTCAGGCCCCCGAGAGCAGCAGGCTCTCGACCCAGGGGTCCAGAAAAATGTCTGGTGGTGGCAACTGAAAGCAGCCACTCATCTGGACACTAGTGGTAGGTCGTTTTTCAGGGGCATCTCTAAGAAGCCCTCTGTGTGCATTTCTCATTAAATTACACACTGGCATCAGTGTGGGTTTAATGTGCTGAGAAGTTTGATACCAAACTTCTCAGTTTTCAGTGTAGCCATTATGGTGCTATGGAGTTCGTAATGAGAGACTTCCAGTACTATATACTCTTAATGGTAGCACTGCACTTACAATGTCTAATAATGGACTTGACATTGTAGGGGTACAGGGCTCATGCACCTGTACCCTCACCACTGGTATAATGCACCCAGCTAGAGGGGTGACTGATCTATTCCAGGGCAGTGGGTTGTAGGCATGGCACACAGGGATGTGTGCCATGTCGACTCTTTACTTTGTTCTGCACCAAAACACGCAGTCTGCAAAGGCAGTGTGAGAGTGTAAAGGTACAGGGCCTCGAAGGGTGGCACAATAAGTGTTGCAGCCCTTAGAGGTCTTCCCAGGTCACAGTGCCCTGGGTACCTGTGATACCATTTACCAGGGGCTGACCTGTGGGCAGAGATGCCGATTGGATTTGGTTTTCAATGCAGTTTTAGGGAAAGAACATAGGCCGTGGGTACCGGATTGGCAGGAGCCCTGGGCACACTCAGTCAAAGCACATCAGTAGTTCAGCAGAAAGTGTGGGCAACCATGCAGAAAGAGAGCACTTTCTCACAATGATCATCTAGGAAAGCCCGACTGCTCTTTGCCACTCTACCAGGACTGAGCGAAGGATATATTAGTGTGAAACCAAGGACTATCTTTGGAGTATAGTGATATTATTACACATTGAGGTCTAACCCACATACCAGATAATACTCCACTTTACTACAGCGTTGGAAATGGCCCTTTTTGCAGGGTTATCCCTAAACATTTTGCATTTTCCTCCTATTTTTTCCTGACCTGTTTGTGTTGGTTTTAGGACTCTGGGCAGTTTCCCACTGCCAAACAGTGCTAAAGTGCATATGCTCTCTGTGTAAACGGTTATAGATTGGTGTTTCCACGATTGGCCTATCTGATTTGTGTGTCAGTCCCTAGTAAAGTGCACTGCGAGTGCCAGGACCTATAAATCAAAAGCTGTTGGTGGGCTGCAGCACTGGATTGTGCCACCCATGCAAACAGCCCGTAAAGTGTAACTCTGGCCTGCCATTGTAGAGCCTGTGTGCAGTCTGGGACTGCAATGTAGACTTGGTAAGTGAACACACTTGCCAGTCCCCAAACCTTCCATTTTATACATGTTAGACACCCCTAAGGTAGGTCCAAGGTACCCCTGTGGGCAGGGTGCATTGTATGTGAAAGGTAGGACATGCCCTGGGGTGTGTGGCATGTTCTGATCGTGAATTACAGTCTACTTCACTATTACAAGGCCACCTGTTCCCCATAGGCCTGAATGGGCAGTTTGATTATAACATCGTATAATCCTAACTGACCCAGGGAACATGGTAGAAATTCGAGTTAAGTATGCTTACACTCACAGAATGATCAAATACATCTTTTAGTGAAGATGGTTTTAACACTCTGCGTTTGAAAATACCACTTTTAGAAAGTAGGTATTTTCTTACCTAACCATCCAGCCTGCCTCTGCTAGCTTGTGTATGGTATGTCTGGTTTGTGAGTGACAGGGGCTGGGGGAGACTGCAGGAGAGAGGAGAGACCTATCTGCATGTAGATGGGTGGGAGGAGTCGCACCTGGGTCTGAATAGGGCTGTGCCTGCCTTCCACAATGCTGTTTCCACCTCCTGTGGTGCGTCTGATGACCCTGGCCTACACTGACAAAGGAAGAAGGTGCACACTGGCAGAATGCACCCAGAACTGGTTTGAACTAGGTACAGGACCCTCTGCCTTCAGAAGAGAAAGGATTTGGTGGTATAAATATTTGGGCCCAGAGCTTTAGATTTCTTCTGAACTAAGGAACCTGCCAGGAAAAAGGACCGGGAAAGCTGGAGGAGGAGTACTGCCCCTATGCTGCGTGTTGAGGGGTTGGCCTGCAGTGGTTGCTTCAGTCTTGGGTAGGGAAAGGACTGGACTGTGCTTTCCTCATCCTGCTGTTAGTTTTCTCCAAGGGCTTGAAGTAGAGCTTGCCTCCTGTTGGAAGTCTCAGGGATAGAAACGACTTCAGAGAACTCTTTTGGATCAAGAAGACTGCCAAGAACAGCTGGAGAAGCTGTGAGGAGGAACTACCACTTTGTTCTGTGCTTTGCTGTGTTGGCCTGCAGTGGCTGCTTCGGTCTTGGGCAGTGAAAGGACTGGACTGAACTATCTGCAATCTACTTTTGTGAATTTCTCCAAGGGCCTGAGGTAGAGCTTGCCCCCTGTTCAAGAAGTCTCAGGAGTAGCAAAGACTTCAAGCCCAACGCCATCTACGACGCCGCTGCCGACTCCGTGTCCTGAAGGCACCACAGAGGGCACCGCCGCACTGCAACCTTGGTCTCACAGACGATGCCCGTCGACGCCGCCACCGAGCTGTTGCTTGCACCGCGACCTGTGGGCATCGCACTCCGTGCCGCCTCACTTCACGACAACGCCTTGGTATCCCAACGACGCCACTCCACGCCGCTGCATGCACTGTGTTTCGAGGGCACCGCTCGTAAAGTTACGACACACCGCCCTCATCCCGCACCACAGCCTTGGCCTACCGACGCCAGTGCCATCGACTCCAGTTCGTCAGCAGACAGCACTTCAGCAACAACGACGCCGCTGCTGCTGCACCGTGTCCTGCCAGCACAGTGACGAGCACCGCCTTCATCTCACACTCACGTCTCACCGACGATTCCATCTGATGCCGCCACCGAGCCGCTGCTCGTACCACGACCTGAGGGGACCGCACGCCGCACCGCTGCACTTTGCACCTAACGCCTGCCAGCGCTCCCGATTCCATCAGAGAGGAGATCGACCTGCAACATGGGGGCAACGAGAGGTCATCGACAACCTGCATTTCTGAAAGGTACTGTTTGCGGGTCTTCCCGACACCGTAGCTGATCCACGACACCACGGTCAGCCAGAACTGTTTGGATTTGGTTGTTCACGATGCCGTGATAGCCCCGGACAGAGCTATAGACATCCAGGAACTGTTTTTCAAGGTTACTGTGATAACTGAAGATTTTTAAAGTACTGTACTGTGGATTTTTATCGTGTTAGTCTTGTCTTAAGTATATAAAAATATTGGATATTTTTCTAAACTGGTGAGGTGTCCGTTTGTAGTGCTTACACTGTATTACTGTTGGTTATGTGCAAATGCTTTACACACTGCCTCTAAGATAAGCCTTACTGCTCGCGCCAAGCTACCAGGGGGGTGAGCAGGGGTTATCTTAGGAGTGTAACTCCCTTATCCTGACTAGGAAGAAGGGTCCCTACTTGGACAAAGGTGCAAGCCATTGCCAACTAGAGACTCCCATTTCTAACATACAGTAACTTATCATCCACGCTATGCTAGCTAGGACAGAATATTACTTGTTGGACCAATAGTTTATTATAAAGGAACAGATTTAAATCTATCAATATACCTGGTTAACACAATCACAGCGGTAAACCCACTTTTTTGTCTTTCAAATCTTGGCTGTACCTCAAAAAGTGGAACGCTAAATGAGGACACGTAATTTTATGGAAGACCAGCATCAATCAGTGTATTGGGTCAATGCTGTTGTCTTCTGAATTTATTTTGAAATTCACAATATCATAATAGTGAATATCCACATTCCTCAAGGTTACAAATATTAATCAGTTAGATTATGCTATGAATGAAATACATAAGAATTCCATTTGATAACCAGTCTGCCTAATTAACTATCATGGGGGACGAAATGCCCATCTAACTAGCTTAAGCTGTAATGATTCAGATTTTTCTGCAAATCATTAATATTTTTACTGTCAATATTCTAAGAGCTCAATAAGCGTGAATATATTTTAACTCAGAAAATCCATTTGAACCTCACTCTAAATAAATGGAAGATGACATTATAGGTAATTTTATATAGTTGAGAAGGCTTAGTAAATTATCATTTGATTACATTTTCTCAAATTAGGAGCTATTTTACAAAGTAGATCACTTGTTAAAATACAATTTCAAAGTTATCACAACTTGTAAATTTTGGAGACAAAAGCAGAACTTGTCAAATCTAATGAAGCGTGTAGTCAGAAAGAGTGACTGATCACTATTTGTAAAGCACACAGGTATCAGAGGTTAAATCCTGAATCTGAAAGAAAACAGAAAGAATAGCTAACAAAGCCTTAACAGGTAGGATTACAGCTTCTTTTGGCACTTTATGTCTTACTACAAACGATAGAGAGAAGGAGCAATTTACATAAAATGACACCAAAAAAGAAAAGAATAAAAAAAAAAAAAAGAGCCAGACTCTGAGACAGATGCATTTGTAGGATTTGAAGAAAAAAAAACAAAAAGGATCCAAGCAGGTGAAAGAGAAAGTACAATCAAAATCTACTTTGGAGATAAATAGGACCAGTCAGGTTGCACAGTTTACCATAAATAAAGCTTCAAGCTGAATGCACATTTTACTGGAAGCCAATGGAGTGAGGTAACCCACAATGTTGTGTGCTAGATGGAGACTTCAGATCTGATATTTCAGCAGAACCAAAAAGAGACTGTGGCCGTGATGTAGGTGGGAAGAAACAAGTCACCTGAATGTGTAAAAGCCGAATTAAAAAGATCGCCAAATAACAGAGGAGTCAGTCATGGGAGGTTTTCCAGTTTTCCATTATTGGCTGTTGCATCAGTGAATCTCGAGGACAATTGGCCAGAGCGTCTTTTTGCTCACAAACTACTCAGCTTAAATACAAAAGGAATGTCATTGCATACATTGAAGGATACACACCATTTCAAAACCAAACTTCCTGTGCAAAGCACAAGACAGTTTACAGGAAATAGGCCAGGTGCAACCACCATCTGAAACAAGCAGTCAGCAAGTCATTTGTACAGGACACAAGATTTGATTCCGAAAACAAGTTATTCTGAGAATGGAACGGTTTGAGACTCGCCTACACTCATGCAAATATGTGCTAAACATACAAATCAAAGAAATGGTCTAGGTAGTATGGAACAAACAGATGGGTGAGATTAAACCTGCATTTGTGGGCACGTACGAGTCATTTCTGAGGAACTTAGCAGTATGCAAAATCCTTCTCGGACACCCAATCCCCCTTGGATGCAACACCATGGCACAATGTTTGAGTAGGTGTAGGCATTTTAATCAAAAAGGATGATATTGAAATACAAAATGGAAGCCAAGTAAAAAAAAATAAAAAAAAATAAAAGTATTCCTTACTCAAACCCTCCCTTTGAATACCCTTTTAACACAGGCATTCACTTAGTTCTATTTGCATAATTTCATGCTCATTGGGGTTTATTTGGGTCACCACAGTTTCACTCATGTTTACCTGAGGCTTGTGAATGCACGCTGAAAGACATTAGGCTTGAATTTATAAGAATACAAAAGGATAAAATCAGCACACCTATCCGGACTATATGTTTAATAAGCCATCCCAATTGCCCCATTTAAGATTCAGGTGTCCTGCCACAAGGCCCTAAATATTATCTGCGATTGCAGTTATATTTCCATTCCATGTTCTTATTCTCACTATGCAAGAGTTTGCAATGAACATGCATGCCTCACCTTTCTGGGCCAAGATAAAGTCAATGGCATACCTATTTTGTTCATTGAACAGGCAAATTCTTTGTAGTTCGAAAGTGATACCTCTGACAGCTTTTACTATTTCATTCAATACGGCAGCTCCTACTCCTGTAAATGTTATTATGGATACCACTATGTATGCAAAGACGTGTCCATTAGAATATTTTTCTACTAAATCCATAACTCCATCACAAAATTCCTCCAGTAGAGTTCTGAGCCAATGTGCCCTGGTGGTGGTCGGGGGTTGAGGGGGTGAAGGATGCGTGCGCATGTGTGTGTGCTTGTGTGCGCAAGGCACCAGAACAGTAGTACCATGAGCAAAGTGACATCAGTACCATTAGAAAAAAAATTCATATGTCCCATTTAACAAGAACAACCCTGGATCCGCATACTAGGGTTCCCTGGGGTATAGAACAGTGCTATCTCTCTGCTGGTGGACAGTCAAGATGACGGTCTTCCTTATTCCCAAGCAGTTTAGTAAGTTGTGTTGATTATCTGAAAAATATCCAGCAGCTTTTGTTAAGCGAAAATCCTTTCAAGGTAACATTAACTTCATTAAAATATACAGTATCACATTATGCATGCTGCTTACACACAGGGTATCCCTTACCTAGGTAATTCTTGCCGTGAAGGCACACTCCTTCATAAGCCATACCAAATTATCCTGTTAGTTAACGAAAGTTGGGGGGTTTCACAGTGGTATAGTTATTTATAAAGGTGGGATATGCAGTCCACAAGGCCACAGTATAATATGTGCGGGAACAATCAATAGTCTTAATGGAATACATTTTCATGTACTATGGGTAGCAGAGCGGTAAGGAAACAGTAGTGAATCCTCTTCAGTGTCACTAGGCCATAAAAGGTCACCAGTATTTGTGGGGCCCTAAACGCAGTACATTAGTACCGTTGGTTGGGCTTAGAAGATACTCTTGGTCATAAGTTTTACCTTGACACATTGGGGCAGGTGCCCTGTTCACGTGGCTTGTGTGTGTCCAGTTTTTATGTTCCTGGTATTTCACAGCTGTGTTAGTAATCAACAGTAGCCAAGTGGGGCCTTTCCACCTCTGCTGAAGACAGTCATTGCACTGGAAGTTCTTAGTGATCACTCAGTCCCTGGGCTGGAGACAGTCTCTTTCAGTCATAAACTATGTAGGCAAGGCATCTTTCACCTGGTTGTACAAAAGATTCAGCCTTTTAGTCAGGCCAATGCACTTGTCTCTCAGCGTTTCATCACCAATGTGTACAGCAACATTTCCTTTGGGAGCCCCCCATACCTCCATCGATCTGTCAGTCACAATCTGAGGAGGGACCAATTTAGTGGTGGAATTCGGCATACTTGGGTAGATGCATTGCCCACCTAAGTCAGTTCAGCCTCTGCACATATCTTTGCAATTTTTGCTTTAAGAATGCAATTTCTCTTCTCCACCGCACCCGCTGCCTGAGGATTGTACACAAAATTGAACTTTTGTTTTAATCGCCTGGGCCTCGCATACATACTATTCTACCACTTTGTTCACAAAATGTGGGGCCGTTATCTTACGAAATCTTTCGTGGGACCCTGAATCTCGGGGTCAAATCCTTCAACGAGCTTTTAGTCACGGTTTGTGCATCATTCTTCGTTGTAGTGTAGGCCTCAATCCAACCAGAGAACATATAGACTACCACCAGTGCATGGAAATTTGTGTGTGAGTGGGAACATAAAGTCCATTGGTAAATGTTCAAAAGGCACTTCCAGTTGCTGGAAAAGTATCCCAATGTTGTGGGTGTTCCTTTACCACTGTTAAATATTCCACAAGTAACACAGTTCTGACACATGGCCTCAGCATTCTTTTGAAAGTTATTATACCAAAATAGTTAGAAGTATCTAGATGTGGCATCACGCCCCAAATGTGCAGGACCATGGATCGTGAGGGCCAAAGCATTAAGCAACTAAGTCATTTCATTCGGCCCTACCTACATTCCCCTACCACAGTCCCCTCCTTTTCCCAGAAGACCTTTTCATACTCAGTTAAACTTTTTTGTAACAGTGACCTATATTTAGATTGCATTCTACTTGTGGCGTTTACTCTGATTGATCCACATACATAGCACTGGTTTCTGCTAGGAAAGTACTTTTAGCAGTTTGAACAGCTACGTACATCGTCCCTCTTGGGAAAAGTGGCTGCCCTGATACACCTCGACCTCTCAAACAACATCTGAATTCATGGAGACGCACTCAAGTGGAACGCCTCCTTCCTCACCGGAAGAACCCAGGGAAATTAATCTGGTCTTCACTATTGTTTACAATGTGATTATAACTTAAGCTGCTTTAGTCTCTCCCGTTGGTAGTTTAAAACATGATCCATCGACCCATAGATCTGCATCCCTTTCAATAAAGGCTTTGTCATAGATATCAATTCTGCCATTAGTTTGTTGCCCTGTGACCAAAATACAATCATGGAATTCTGTCATTTGATTGGTCACAGGCAAAGGCATCAACGTGGCTGGGTTCAAAGAAGTGCAACAATGTAAAGTAATATCGTCAGCCGATAACAGAATCAGTTCATACTTAATCAATCAGGCATTGATCAAGTGTTGTGTGCAGGGTTTATTTAACAATGTATCAACAGAATGGGGAACACACACACTCAATGTAGTTCCTAAAACCAAACTCAATTTGCTCTACCAAGACTGCTGCTGCTGCCCTCAGACATTTGAGAAGTGCTCTGGCTATAGAGTTGAATACTGCATACAGATAAGCATAGGGTGTCTTAAGACCTCCATGTTCCTGTGTAAGTTATGCAAGGGCACATCCTTCTTGCTCATGTGTAAAGAGGTGGAACTCCTCCGTGTAATCTGGAATCCCAAATTCCTGGAGAAACGCAGAGAGCCTTCTTAATAGTTTGGAAACATTTGTTATGCATCTGCATTCAGAGGACAGGATCGGTGACATCTTTGAGTCAGATTTTTCAGAAGTTTGATAATGAGAGAAAAATTCAGCATCCTTTGTCTGCAATACCCTTCCATGCCTTAGAATGATTGTACTTTATGTGGTGTTGTGGGGACAGGATATTGCATTATGGCCTGGATACGTTCAGGTGATATTCTCCTCTCCCATTTAGAAATCATGTGGCCTAAATAGTCAGGGGAGGTTTTGGGACAATGGGATGCTAAGACATTGAGCACGTTTGTAGTGGCCCACATGCACTGCCCTTCCATGACATCTGCTAGGAGGAGATCTACATATTGGATCAATGTCTCCCGCTTTCTAGAACATGTTGGTCAAGGTCTTCATTTAATATTTGTCAATAGATTGAGTTAGATTCTGTATACCCTTAAGGAGTCTATGCGGACCAAAAATTTGACCGTAAAAACAAATGAAAATAAATATTGACTATTGTGGTGCAGGGGAATGGAGAAGAGGGCATTTGTCAAATCTATGACTGAGAAATAAGTAGCTGAAGGGAGTAGGGTGGTAAGAATGGTAGTGGGGTTTGGCACCACTGGAAATCTGGGCTGTACTATCTTGCTAATTTCGTGAAGATCTTGCACTAAACGTCATTCATCAGGTTTTGAGGTCCTTACTTAGTTTGACTACCAGGAAAATCTGGGAATTAAAGACCCTGCTCCTTGTTTCTACTAGGACTCGCTTCTTGACCAACGCTGATAATATTTCTTGCAGTCCCTTCTCTCCCTCTCGTTAAATATGCTTCTGTGGTACTGAAGGCAGTACAACATTTTTCTTCCAAACAAAATGGATAAGTTCAACATTCAATATTCTTCAGATTTGTTTAAAGCCCAAAACCCAAACATCAACTGTTGCATTGCTTCGCATACAATATCAAATAATCAATCTAGAACATAAGATTCAATATCAGTGCGATGTAGACACATTTCAGCTATGACTAGATATTCGTCACTGCATTCAATGAAAACAGCATCCAGTGTACATTTTACGATCGCATTCATCTTTATCAATAGATTCAGACTCAACAAATTAAAAGTGATTTTGTCAGAAACCCCAAAAGAATGTTTGTCCGAAATGGGACCGATGGTAAACATTACAGGGTGACTGATAGGACTTGTAGTGGCAACAATTGAAATCTCCACAGAGGTGTTAGTCATTCCCCTTAGGTATAAGTGGGGATCAGCATTAGATGTTATAGTGGAATAAGTGGCACCAATGTTTACGAGAAACTTAACGTTATGACCGTGAAACTCTACTTGAACATAGGGACCCTTCTGGTCAACAGAAAATGCGAGCACCACTACTTCTATTTCCCTCTCCAGGGCATCTCATGCTTTGTAGTAATCCTCACCATAGGTTTCTAAGGCCATCATTTGGTGTGGGGTCTGCTAGTGTCACTGATCAAAAAAATTCCTGTCTACTGGACCAGACGAGGCCCAGGACGAAGAACGGGAAAGAAATTGTGTTGACATTGCATTGGAGGGTTAATGGTGTATTGGAAATGGTTTGTGTTATTGGGGCATTTATTCTTCTAATGGTCATAAGTGTCACTAATACGGTATCCCTGATCTTGTTGGGGTGGCTCCCCTCTACCCCGTTCCCAAAACCTCTGCCTCTCTGGCTCCTTACATTTCCACAGAATACCCTTCTCTGGCCACTATTTTCAGTGTATTGTTGATCTCGTTGTTGTTGGAAATCGGAACAATATTGGGCATTACATTGTGTTTTGTCAAGGGGAACTACTGCCCCATAGGGAATAATAGTCTGTAAATGTTTCTTAATCCGGTGTAACAAACCCAGAACTACGACATTTATGAGGGAAGAGCTGGACCCTAGGTCATCTACATCCATCACCACTATGGGTTTTAAAATCTTTTCTCAATTGCACCTAATGCGCATGTATGGTTTCCACCAATCCTGATACTATTTGAGATAATTTAGAACAATCCGTTCTTTTTCTTGGAACCATCTCAAGAAGCATCGTCCCTTTGTTAGGTTCCACTTTCGTCCTCAGTAATGTATTGTCTGCCTTCACCCTTGCCCACAGATCAGATGGAACAATAGAACATAGTATCTAGAGCCTTCCAATTGAGATCACCCAATTTAAGACCCTGGTCTACCCTTGTAAACTACATTTCTGGACCCTTTCTTAAATTAGGAAAATCTTTAGTGAAAGTGTTTAAATACATTTTTTCCATGGACTATAGACATACTGAAATTCCTTAGGACCTCCACCTGGGCCTTCTCTCATGAGATGCATGTGACTCACCGAGGTGCTCCCTTTTGGTTCCCCGTGTCCCAGGGTAGTAGTCATTCTGTTTCTTGTAGGAGTAAAAGTAAGAGTGGTTGCATGCTTTGGACCCGATCGGTCATGCTCCTTAGCAGTGTCTTTCACTGCCAGCCATCGTAACATTTTGTCTGTCCAACGGTCTTTAAGCTCTATAATCCGTCTGATAAAGGATTATGCCACTGCTAAAGACATTTGCATTTTTTCTGTGGTTTTGCACAATGCTTCTATCTCATTCGAAAAGGCCTCCATCTCAGAAGATGGCATCAAAGTGGGATAGTCTTGTTCCATGGCCCTAATTTAAAAAAAAAAACTCTATAGCTTGAAACTGCAATCATACGCTATTTTATTCAGCAGTCATTCTGCTATAATTTGTTCTATGTCAGTATATCTGCCACTTTCAAATACTTCAATAGCACTTTGACTAGCAGATTGTAATTGAGAATGAAAAATGTATCTGGCGTCCTCCATCTATCTCTGTATCATGTTAATTCCATTTTGCTTCTGATCACTTACTGTACTCTAGTACGAGGGAATGGTTTCCTTTCCAAACTCCTTTCAACAACGTCATTCACCTCCTCTTATCGGTGGGACTGATGGCTGTGGCACAAAAGACTTACTCTTTTCAAGCATCCGAACGCCAATATTACATACTTTTATGCACGTTCTTGGCTTGCCTAAATTCCAGTAACTCTCACTCCATTGTATTAAGTACTATTCCTTTTACATATTTTACACACTATAGTTGTCTGACATACATCTTCCTTTCATTCAAACAATCAAACTGTGCCAATCTAATCTTTTTATGAATTCTCTAAATCATTCATTGTCTTAAGTAATTTTGCTAAAAAAAAAAAGGTTCCCTCCAAGGGAAATTGTAAATATATACTGTCCTTCGTATACACATGCCAATGATTCAAAAACAAACCAGTCGACATGGAAACCTTTGTCATCATTTCATGAGCTGGAGACCCTTCAGGTGACAAAGGCCGACTCTGCCCTTACCAATTACATTTACTAAATACTTGACCCATAGTTAAAGTTATACTTAGGCACTTCAAAAATTCTGCCAAACCTTGGGAACTTAAAATAACCTGATGTAGAGGACCCAACCTCCTGAATGGAGGAAGAACCAACTTCCTCAGGAAAACCAATCTCTCCTTAGTGTCCTCTACCAGTGCCTCTTTCTCCTTTAACCTGTCTGCCATCCTTACTCAATGATTGACTTCTCAATAGTTCTTCAGAAAGAACAATGGGTCACTAGTCTTGTGGCAGGTTCACAGCCGGTCCCCCATAGATGCTAACTCATGAAACTAGTCCTGTTGTTGAGTTGCACATATTGAGATTTGGAGGAGTACGAGCTGGTCCGTTCACTTCAGTGCTGAGAACCGACTGGACTGGCCCCTGTTCATCGCCGTAAGGGCCAAGCAGAATTTAAAAAAACATCTTAAAATAAAGGATGAGTCAGTCATGGGAGATTATCCAGTTATCCTTTATTGGCTGCTGCAGCAGGGAATCTCTGGGCCAATCTGCCAGAGTCTGCTTTTTCTCAAACTACTCAGCTTATATACAAAAATCATGTCTTTGCAATGCATTGAAGGATACACATCATTTCGAAAACAGAAATCAAATGCAAATCAAAAGACAGTTTACAGGAAACAGGCCAGGTGCAGCCACCATCTGGAACAAGATGACAGCAAGTCATTTGTACTTTACTGAGAACACAACACTAGATTGGTTTCAGATTACAAATTATTCTGAGAATGGAACATTACCTCTGTTTCTGAGGCTCACTTACACTCATGCAAATATGTACTAAACCTACAAATTCAAAGAAATGGTCTCGAGCAGCATGGAACAAATAAATGCTTGAGATTAACACCTGTGTTTGTGAGCAAGGAGGAGTCATTTCTGAAGAACTTAGCAGTATGCAAAACACTTCTCGGAAGCCCATGTCCTTTGCATGAAACAGCTTAGCACAATGTTTAAGGTAGTCTAGGCATTTTAAACAAAAATGGATGATATTGAAATACAAAATTGAAGCTAAACGGACAAAAGACAAGTATCCTTCCTCAAATGACCATATGCCAACTCTCAAATTAGAGGAAAGATTGTTACACAGGACTTAACAGACAAAAACAAGTCAAAGCTACAGAATTAACATGCACCGCAAAGTACAATGTGGGGTAAAAGTAATGTCATGGTTGCAATCTTGGCTGGTGAGTGTGGGCGAGATCAATTTGTTTTACTTTTCAAAAAACTGTACAGAGTTTTACAACCTAACCAACGCAAGTTTGAGAAGCAAATCTAATATTTCAACCACCACCTAGCTCAATTCCACTAGTACAGATTTAATCATAAACCAACAAGGGTGCAGCCACTGTGATGCAAACCACAATAACATACGAGAAATTCACACAGGTCAAATAGGTCACTGATTGGAATGTGTGTAGTTCACCATTAGGGTTGTGCTTTGCTTGTGCTCACCAGTTGTTCCTTGCTGCATGTCCACTCACGTACTTTTGTCTGGGTTTTTTGACCCCCTTCTCCTTCCACGATATCTCCCGAAAATGTTCTCTGCCACTAACAAATGGAACAGTAGGAACTGGGCCAATACATGAATGGTGGAGGTGGCAATTGGAGTAAGTGGCCTTAAACCGTCCAGAGTGTGCAGAGTTTTCTTCCCCACTGCACCCATATTGTTGGATATTTAGTGCGTTGAGTTGAGTGCAACACTCCTCTAAAACTTACTAAAGTCATATTTTTTTTTTTAATGAATATTGGCACTGTTTTTGTTTTTCACTTGCCAGAATTGGGATCAACATAACCTCAGAAATGGATGTTACTGGGTTAATCAATCCCTTGTGCATTTCAATACTATTCAAGGCCACTCCTTTCTAAAGGTTATGCCATCTAGGAAAATACAAGGCACGTTGGGTGCAATGCAGATATTAAAGGGTAGGCCTTAGAACGAGATACTCTGTCATGATGGCTCAGTGTAGAGCAGTCTTAATCTGGCTTTGCTCTAGAAGGGACAAAGATTACTAGCCATCAACAGGAATCAAAGATAGCAAGACAATGACACCAAGATACTGACATCCTCTTGAAGGGAGGCTGCTGTCAGTTTAGATGTGAACATGTCAACATCATATGATAAGCCAAGTTGTTCTGTCATATTTTCTGGATTGATCAAAAGACATCGGACCTCAGAGTGATTGGAGAACGTAAAATTTCAGTTAAGAATGCGAGATGTACTTTCACCAACACATTTTGTCCTAAATCTGGGATGACTACACTTTAAGGTCACTTATGAGTGAAATGTCAAACACAGTTTGCTTGTACAGAGAAATTCAAGGGAACAGGACTTTCACCGCTGAGCTGCTGCACACAAATCACTAACGAAGTAGAAAAGAGGAAATTATTAAGTCGCATCACAAATTATCCAAACAAAGGGAAAATAAACAATAGTATAGCAAGCACTATAGTAATGCAGAATACAGGAACATTTCTAAAATTTGGAAAGACCTGGTAGTGTTGTTCCTAGTGATTATTTCATTTATCAGAACGCAAGATCATTACCCACCAAGGGGGCAGACTTCATCATATGGCCAAATGATCTAATTTTGGCCACGTGGGCTCCTCCATGGGAGTATGGATTGAAGACCCTTTACCAGTTGTGTTACCTAATGTTGAGTGACATGAAACGGGTGCAGACATGTGAACAGTTAAAATTACCTGCAAGCAAACAAGAGTATGTTTATTGGTGGCTTCTATAGCAAGAATAAAATGTTGTTGCCATAGGAATGAGGGTATTAACGGACTGTATCAACAACAGGTCAACATATTTCAGCTATTTCCAAAGAGCCAAAATATAGTCTGTGCGGTTTGTCATGACCCAAAAATTCAAAACAAAGGCAAATGTTTTCAGTTAAGAACAATGCGTTTGGTTCATTATTCGTGTATCTCCCAAATACTGTTATATACAGATCATAGTGATGAGGACTGAAGTTTGTCGAACAATGGTCAATCCAAAACTGTGTGTACATTACAACAAACAAATGCAGTGGAGTTGCATACTTGGGCCACTCAGTTCTAGTGCAGTAATGTGAAATCATCTTTATCCTACACAAGATTTTAAGGCTCCTAGGAAGAGAGCCAAAGTAACCTTCGCTGTCAAACTCAGAAGTTCTCAGAATTAGTCAGGTTTGCCCTTAATAGTGTGGCAATATAGGTATTGCAACTGGAACGGATAAAAACTAACCACTCCACAAAGAATTATCCTGCTGGTGCACCCAAAGAATAGCCTTCTGACTTCTAAATGGAGAGGGGAGGCAAGGTCACACAGCAAACAAGCCATCACATCAACTGTGTGAGACACTGATGATGCAGCGCCTGATGTCATCACGTAATGCACGCCCTGTAGATAAGAGGCACCAAATTATTTACTTCATAACAGCAGGAGTTACATTTTTATGCATTTCTTTTGTCAACCAATATATACAATGCTGTAAAGCTGTACACAGAGGACAACATATATTCCCATAGGTGATTTAATTGAGCCAAGTGGGCAGAAATGTAGTGGTGGACCTCTCCATGTCCCGCAGTTGATGCAAGAATGTTTAGTTAGATAAAGAATAAGGTGTTATGGTCAATGTCAAAGTCATAATCTTGGCTCTTTATTCGGGGTACTAGCCAAGTTTTAATGGGACGTGTTTGTCAGCCAAGGACATATCGAAATGCGTGGTCAATGGAGGAACACCTACCAAGAACGTAGGGAAAAACTTAGCTACATGATTTTAAAAAGATAAACATGTCTGGGAAAACCATCAATTAGTCTGAAGAATACAGATTTATTATTCCCTGAAGCCTTTCCAGGTGACGAAACCCCACGT
This sequence comes from Triturus cristatus, assembly GCF_964204655.1. Lineage (NCBI taxonomy): Eukaryota > Metazoa > Chordata > Amphibia > Caudata > Salamandridae > Triturus > Triturus cristatus. The sequence continues at coordinate 996,816,827 of NC_140580.1, forward strand.
CATAGTTCAATGTTGGGTACTGGGTTTATAGGGCAAGTTCTTTTTCACTTCCTGAGTGGACTTTCACTTTCATTAGAACCAACTGCCAGTGAATGGCAGTGCTCCACTTCCTGGACTATTTTCACTGTAGGCAAGAAGTTTGTGACATCTCAAAAGAACACAAGATGTTCATCTTTGATTCAGGCATTTGCTTGCAAAATGCCTTGTGCCTCAATCATTGCTACCAAATATACTGAAAGGTAGGTGGCGATTTGTAGGGAAGTAACGCCCCAAAAGAAATCCACAAATTATATATACAAATTCATACAAAAGCGCAGTGCTCCCGAGTAGATTACTGATACATGATTATTTGATATTTGCGTGTGATGGAGACTTGCTGTTCCTTGCTACAGGGCTCAACCAGCTGCAGCAATTAACACGCTCCTGAGCTCAGCCCACTTACTAAGGCCACATGAGCCAGGCAGGGATACCCTTCCCTCATTCCAAACACAAGCAATAGCACAACATGGCCATCTTTGTGGCAGACATTTGCTTTCATGAAGACTAGGCTCAGACATATGCCTTCTATTGCCTCAGGCATCGTCAAGCGGCATTGTTGATCAGAAAATGCTGATGCCTTTACAGTATCTCAACTCACACAGTACTGTACCTGCTACTTCTGGCACACAAGGCAGAAGCACTGTTGCTCACTCACCGATGCTCGGGGCAATCTAGCAGAAGCAGGCTTGGTTTCCACTGAGCTAGTGGTTGGCAAATCATATTCCAATATTGCAGTCCAGCATCTAAGCACTGCAGCTAAACTACTCTAAGAGGACTAACACAAATGCTGGCATGCCATAAAGAGGCTAATTGAGGTTTAATGGCTATTTCTGAAGATTCCTTCCTTATTTTATTAGGCAACAGAAGCCCTACAAAAAAAGATGATTAAAAATGGTGATTAATGCTAGCGCGCACAACAGTCTCTCGCGTATTGACTACCTCCTCGCCTCTCCTACGTGTGACACCCGCCTACAGGAGGTTAAACACCTCCCCAGGGGCATCTCCGACCATTCCCCGCTGCTGCTAACCTATCCCTCGGGCCTCTCGGGTAGGAGGCACACCTTCCCGATACAGCCTGGCTATCTTAAGGTCCCTGGCGTCCGAAAGACATTGCATAAAGCTACGAAACAGTACTTTCCGGAAAACTTGCATTCTGTTGCCTCGCCGATTGTCCTCTGGGAGTCCTACAAAACAGTGCTGCGTGGGCAGGCCATTGCAGTCATCACAGCTCATAAGCGGGAGGCGTCGCGGCAGGTGGCTGCCCTGGAGGTGGCAGTGGGGGTGGCGGAAGACGAACACACCAAAGACCCCACTGAGGCGAACGCTCACACACTCAATCTAGCGAAACAAGCGTATAGAGACCATCAGTGGGAGGCGGCCAGCTTGCGCCTGGCAAAAACACAGCACACAATATACGAGCTGGGGGACAAGGCGGGTCGCCTGCTCGCGTGGCTTGACAAAAAGGAGGGCCAACCGCTAGGTGGCGCGGCTGCGGCTACCATCAGGGGAGGAGGTGACAAACCCGGACGACATAGCGACGGCCTTCGCGGCCCACTATGAGCTGGTCTATACCTCCGCAGTGACGACCACTATAGAGGATAATCTAAAATTCCTTGCGGACATCCGACTTCCGACACTAGCCCCGGAGGACGCGCTTACGCTGGAGGAGAGTCTGTCGGCGGAGGAGATCGCCCTCACTATTCGCGACCTTCAGTCGGGAAAGGCGATGGGACCGAATGGGATCCCAGTGGAGCTGTTCAAACGAGAGGCAACCACGATAGTGCCGCACTTGCTGCAGATGTATGAGGCCAGCCTGGCGGAGGGGATGCTTCCGCGAGATGTCAGGGTGGCGACGCTGGTCGCAATACTGAAACCTGGTAAGCCCCCCACCGAGTGCACCTCCTACAGGCTTATCTCACTCTTGAATGTGGAAGCCAAGATACTGGCGAAGCTATTGGCGACCCATATCCAGTCGCGTCTGCACACATGATCAGTCCGGCTTTATGCCGGCGCGTAACACGGCAATGAACATCAGAAGGTTACACGGCATACTGGCCAGTGGACCGCACATCCAGGAGGATGCAGTTATACTCTCACTGGACGCAGTTATGGCTTTCGACCGAGTGGAGTGGCCCTTCCTGTTTGCGGTGCTGGTGCGTTTTGGTTTTGGGCCCAAGTTCTGCGCGTGGGTGCGGCTCCTCTACACGGGCCCTCTGGCACAGGTGACGGTGAATGGCCGACTGTCGAGAGACTTCGCGCTGGGACGAGGCACTAGGCAGGGGTGTCCTCTCTCCCCACTACTCTTTGCTCTGGTTCTGGAGCCCTTGGCAGCCTGGATCCGGCAAGATCCGGTTATCTCCGGGCTTCGCTGGACAGAGAGCTGGGATCATCGTATCTCCCTCTATGCGGATGATATCTTGGTCTACCTGACGCAACCTAAGCGGTCCATAGCTGCATTACTAGATATCTGTGATTCCTATGGTCGCTTCTCGGGCTACTCGATTAACTGGGCAAAGTCTGTGCTCTACGTCTTACAAGGGCCTCCGCCGCAACTCCCTGATGGAGTAGTAATACCACGAGCGGAGGATGGTTTCAAATATCTAGGTATTCACATAACGTCGGACCCAGCGCTGTTCCTGGAACGCAATTTGCTGCCACCCCTCAAGCGATTGAAAAGTGATGTCAAATATTGGCACTCCCTGCCGCTGACATTGCTGGGGAGAGCGGCGTTATTTAAAATGATGGCTCTCCCTCGCTTCCTCTACGCGCTACAAAATGCGCCCGCACTAGTCCCAGACTCATACTTTCGATCTATCAACGCAGATGTGGGTTATCTGCTGTGGGAGGGTAAACCTCCTAGAATAGTGCTCTGCAAGCTCATGCGGAGTTGGTACGGTGGGGGGATCGCGCTGCCCAACATCCGTCTATATTATTGGGCGTCCCAACTTATCGTAGTCAATCACTGGATGCATGCAGCGCAAGATGAACCCGCTTTGAGAATGGATAGAGCGCAGCTAGGCCTCCACGGAGTCCTCCCAGCCCTCTATGTTAGGTCGGGGGTGAACAGGCTGCAGGGCCCTACGGCGCACACAGTACAGGTCTGGCGTGCGGCACAGCGAAGGCTGGGATGGGAGGGGGTGATCACGAGACAAACACCGTTATGGATCTCCCCTAAGATAGGAGTAGGTCATCTGCGTAAAGAATTTGAGGGGTGGGATCGCATAGGCATCTCCAAGGTTGGGGATCTCTGGAGGAGGGGTGGGGTGGTACCGTTTGAGACTTTGCAAACAGATTACCAGATGAGACAGACCGAGCACTTTAAATACTTACAAATCAGGCATGCACTACAGAAAACTATACCCAGGGGGACCACACCACCAGAGTCCTCCCCGCTAGAGGACCGGCTACTTGCAGACCACCTCACCAAACAAGCTTTCTCACTGACCTACCGTAAACTGGTGAATCATCAAAAAGACCCCACGGAGCTCCTGAAACAAAACTGGGAGGCGGCAGTGGGGCCCATGGACGAACTAGAATGGTTCGAAGCGCTAGGGTCTCCCCGGGAGGTGGCCATCCTGTCCAAACTAAAGCTGGTGCAGCTGAAAATACTGCACCGGATTTACTACACCAGAACTACACTCCACAAAATAGGGAGGGCTGGCAGCCCGCTATGCCTACGGCGGTGTGGACTGCTGGGCACCTTCTACCACACTCTGTGGGAATGCCCGAACATAGCTGTATACTGGGGGGAGGTCATGGGGACGATCTCGCAGGTTACCGGTCACGTGGTCACATTGGAACCCCGAATGTGTTTGTTGAATGTGTGGGACGCTACTGACCTTAACCAGGCTGATCAAACCTGGGTGACTATCGGGCTAGCGATGGCGAGGAGGTCCATAGCGCAATATTGGGGGGCGCAGGCAACCCCCTCACACGGGAGATGGGCCCGCGACATGGATAGTGCCATGACAGCGGAGAGGGTGGTGTGTGCGAACAGGGGCTGCCCCAGGCGCTGGCAACGAATTTGGGGAAAATGGAACACGTTTAGAGGCAATATCTGTGAACCCCTGGTGGCGGACTCAGAGTCCGAGCTGAGTGACTGAAGCTGAAGTCGTGCCATTCTCGCGGCCTGGGGAGGGGCGGGATGTGGGATGGATGGGAGGGCGGGGGGAGACAGGGGGTGGCTATCACAGGTGGGGTGTGTAGGGATACTGATTTTTGTGGCTTGTCTGGAAAGGACACTATGCTAATGGTGATACTGCGTTGGAATATTATGTAATGATGCAAGGTGCATTTATGTTTCTGTATGTGTTAATAAAGTGTTAAAAAAAAAAATGGTGATTACTTTATCAGATGTCTTAGGGAAGATTTTTCCAGGGAGTATTTTGTGTTCGGCACTGCAAAATTAGGCAAAGGCCAATAATATAAATAAAAGGGAGCGATATGGGTTTGGGGAAAAATATTCAGAAATTGATGCAGGGATATGTTTTAAAGTAGAACAAGCATTGGCATAAGTCTCGCCTATTGGACCTTATAAGTGTTTAGTCATGCAGCACATAAACCTGGGTGCTGTGCCACGAGGGATTGAAGAACTATACAAATACTACACACTGGCTCATGCAGTGTGATTCAGGAATACCTGCTTGTTTCAGGAAAAGTTTAGACAACTTCTAAGGCTTTTTAACACACAGACAGAAGGACAAGTGCATCAATTGAAGTCAACAGCACTGTAACATTCTGTGTGCAACTGCATCATTAGAGTATTAAACACCCTATAAAAAAAAGCAGTGAAGTACTTTCCAGTGATGGAGACGTCACATGTCTTCGTCCGCAGGCCTGTATTCACCAGGCACAATTTCCCGGATTTTTCCATGCACAACACTTATCGCACCATCTGTTTACCAGCAAGCTCCTGGCCCGCGACCTCTGTCCCAGTTCCCTGGGTATAGAATCACTGGACATAGCAACAACAAAATGCTCCCATTTGTCAGGTAGAGGGTAAATAATGAATAAACAGGGACGGCGTCAGCATCACTTAATCTCTGCGCACCTAAAAACAAAAAAATGAACCTGACCTTGTGTAATGTAATTGGCTCTTTTGTAAAGTGCTCCAATACCTTCGGGTCAGCAAAGTTCACGATCTATAAAAATACCCTAAAAATGTATCTGACCTTGTGTAGTGTAACTAGCACTCATGTAAAACTCTCCAACACCTTCGGGTCGCTCAAGTTCACATTATATAATATAAAAAGTCTCACAGCCCCTGGGAAGCTGCTGTGAATGTGCTATGAAAGTGGAGAGGAGGAGGAAGACGGGAAGAGACAGCAGGGCGGGCATGCAGCGATGTGGGAAGAGATGCGAGGGACAAATGCTCCTCCCATTTGTCAGGTAGAAGGGAACTAGTTACAAAATAAGAGCGGCTAAAGTGTCAATTAATCTCCGTGATCCTAAAAACAAAAAAATTAACCTCACCTTGTGTGATGTAGCTGGTGATTTTGTAAAGTGCTCCAATATCTTTGGGTCAGTCGAGTTTGCGCTATATTAAAATGCCCCCCAAAATTAATCTGACATTGTGTAATGTTACTAGCACTCATGTAAAGAGCTCCAACGCCTTTGGGTTGCTCGAGTTCACATTTTATAAAAAAGTGTTCAGAGAAAACACGACTGGAGTTGTCAAAGCCTTGCTCTTAACTGTGCTTAAAGGCTAGGCTAATGAAAATCCGGTGACCAAGGCTCACAAAAGCAACAAGCAGCGAAGTGGCAGGATCTGGGGGAAATCCTTGTACTTTGAAGTCAGAGACAATTATATAGGCGATTTCAAAAACAGTGTCTAAAGCGTCTGACATTCCATCTCAGTATTTGAATGTGACGGGAAGATAAGTGACAGGCCCTGAAGCTAAACCACTGAAAACAGGCAAACAGTGACACAAAAAGGAATCAAAGAATGTTAACAGTAATTGGGAAGTGCTCTATGGGAAGAAGCCAAACACAAAAAGGAGGGACAAAGAAGGATTAACCACTAGCAAAGAAACATTTCTGAATGAAACAAAAACGACGAACAAAAAGGCAATGGGCCACAGAGTGAATACAGCATGTCTCGAAGGCTCAACCTTAAAAGGGCAATAACAAACAGTTACAATAAAACGAATATAGATTATAAAAATAAAAAAGAATCAAATTAGTAAACAAAACAAATAAAAAACGCATTTAATTAAAAAACACAATTTAGTATTTCAAATTTATTTTTTATTGAGTTGTTGGTATATTTAAATAAACATATCCAATTATTCAATTATATATTGAATCATCAGTTAACCCTTACTGTGCTCCTGACGGAGCGTTTCGTCATGAGCCATGGTGGGCGTGTGCTCATGACGGAACTGCTTCGTCATGGCACCCACCCATGGGGAAACACTGGCACTCCCCCCCCCCCCCTCCCCCCGATCGAGCACCCACAAACAGGGTTGGCAGCGGGGGGGGGGGGGGGCTGGGGGGGGGAGGGGGGCCTTCATGCATCGAGGCCTCAGGAGAGCGGAAAGAGTTTTTCTTCTCCCTTGATGCCTCTTTGCATGGCATTTCTGCTTCACGATCGTGCACAGCATCGTGATCTTGCAGCAGAAATGCCCCCTTAGGCACCAGGGATTAATTTTGTTTAAATGGAAGCGTCCACTTGGGCAAGGGTTGAATCCAAAGGTCCAAAGGGAAGCAAATTGCATGGATGTTTTTCCCCCCTCCCCCCCCAACCAGGGGCAGATTGGCCCTTTTTTTGGCCTTGGGCACAAAACCCCAATAGCCACCAGGGATTTATTAATTTAAAATGGAGAGCACGGGACCCACGTCTGGGCATACCCTTCCCACTCGGGGTGACAAATGCAAAAACAGTTGGACAGAATGCAGAACAACGTCATACATTCACCCCAGTACAGAGATCTGGGCCTAAATCCATCGTTTTTTTGCTCACCATGCCGTTCAGTTTGAACCTCAGACGTGAGTCCCGTGCTCTCCATGCCACTGGAATCAAGCTATCCTGGCTGAAGAGGGGTGAAACCCCGAAACCGGTCCTAGGATGCTTGTTTCCAGTCCAGGGAGGACCTGGCTTGGCAGTTCGGGCTGGACTGTTTCCATGAGGCACAGGGTCAAGACTGATTTGCATATGGCTGGGTGCAAACTGGAATGGCGAGCAAAAAAACGATGGATTTAGGCCCAGATCTCGGTACTGGGGTGAATGTATGACATTATTCTGCATTCTGTCCATCAACTGTTTTTGCATGCTTCACGTCCATACTTCATTAATGGTTGGAAAGGTATGGTAAATCTTACTGACATGTATTCAGAAAGCTATTCATTGAAAATGGTGAACCTTGTTTTCAGCGTTTAACATTCTAGTCAATAAGCAGGGCTGGAAGACCAGGCTTGCACGCAATGAGTGCATGTATAATAAACAGGTTTTTGAAAATGTCCGCCGATGCAGGTAGGCGCTGTCCTTTCCGAAGACACAAGAAGCTAGCAGGAACAACACAAACTACAGGGAAATCACAAAGTAAACCAACAGCCTTTGCTGGTTAGGCTCTGAAAAGAAGGCTCCCAGTTAACAGAAATTGGTTGCAAGGTCGGAGCGTAAAACAAACACAGAGAAAGTTTGCATGTCTCTAGACGAGACATACACGTCTGATTGCAGCGGGCTATTTGTAGTAGGTCAGGTACATTCAGCTGCTAGGCTCCACGGCGGCTAGTCTTGGTCTGTATTGAGTGCTCACCCTGAACAGAGTAGTACTACAGACACTTCATTCAAAGTGAAAGGACACACTTTGAAAGGTAGGCGGTTCAATGCAAGCCAGATGGTTGCAATACAACTGGGTGTACTTCGGATGCAGCCTTTCGTAACGCTGCAAGACAAGCTTCGCCTTTACCTCGCTGCCTTCCAAGGTTAAATGTCTCCTTTCTCCACCGATAACTGTGCCATGTCCTGCATGGTAAAAGGCTCCCGCTTCGAAGCATCTCTTACACGGTCCAGGAGGCACTCCCAAAAGGGACAGATCAAAGGTCTATGTGGCAGTACTTTTAAGTGCCTAGATAACATACCAGGGCCATAAAAACAATGTACAACACCAGAGTCGCGGCATGACCCACGGGACCCACAGATGCAGGGCTCACAAATGTTTTTTTAGGTTTTTAATTTAAAGCAACAATTCACACTGGCAGATCCGCAGGGGAAAACAGTAAGGGAAGTGACGGGCTGGAGAGAGGCCAGAGAGGGGGTGGAATTAATGGGGCTTAAGGTTAGCGGTCAGAGTAAAGAATAGGTCCTGCCCTAGCAGCACTGTGCGTGCCGCTGCTCGCTCCCGCGGCAATACTCCATGAACTTTTGAAAAAAATGTTGGACATACACCCACCATCAGCCATTTGCAGGCTACGATTTTTTAGGCACACAAAAAAGCCAATCCAAAAAGTGGGAGGTGGTCAGGCCACCATAAGAACAAGTTACTTACCTTCGGTAACGCTTTTCTGGTGGATACAGTAGCTGCCTGTGGATGCCTCACCTTATGAATATACCCTGCGCCAGCATTTCGCGGACTTTTTTCCCTAGCTCTCCACGCGGATGAGGACATCGGCTCCACTCGCGACTCCGCATGACGTCACCGGAGTCATAAGAACCTCGTTGGCGTGATGACGTCAGTTCCACCCATTTTTTCCGTGCCTCCGAGGTGAACAGGTGGACCGACAACAGATTCAAAGTATACACAATACACATTTGAACCAATATACACAGTACAAAATCAAAGAGGAAAGCTAAAGAACATCAGCATTTCCTATAAATGTACCAGATAGAAAGATACAATGTAAAACAACAAGCCAAATAAGGCATCCTTTAAGGTATACAAAGGTGGACAACGGGGAGGAGGGTGGGTCAGTGAAGAATCCACAGGCAGATACTGTATCCACCAGAAAAAGTGTTACCGAAGGTAAGTAACTTGTTCTTCTGATGGATACATCTGCCTGTGGATTCCTCACCTTATGAATAGATTTCCACAGCAGTCCCACTCCCGGAGGAGAGTGTCCACCTTTCTTATACCAAAAAGTCCTGCAAGACAGAGCGCGCAAAATGGCCCTCCCTCCTCATTTCGGAATCCAAGCAATAATGCTTTGCAAAAGTGTGGAGGGAGGCCCAGGTCGCTGCCTTCCAAATGTCCAACACAGGAACACATCTGGCTAAAGCAGAGGTGGAAGACTTAGCCCTAGTAGAATGAGCTCTAATACCCTCAGGTGGTTCCTTACCAGCAAGGGCGTAGCAGATCTTGATGCACAAGATGATCCACCTGGATAGAGTGCGCTTGTGCACAGCTTTGCCTTTTGAGCATCCAACATAGCCCACAAAGAGCTGATCGTCCAAACGTAAGTACTTTGCTCTGTCCAAATAAAAGCTCATCGCTCTTTTAGGGTCCAGGCGGTGAAGACTCAACTCCTCCTTGGAAGGGTGAGGGAGAGGATAAAACACAGGGAGAGTTATGGACTGCCCCAGATGAAAAGGAGTAACTACCTTAGGCAGAAAAGCAGCCCTGGTCCTGAGGACCATCCTCAGCATGTATGGTCAAAAACGGGGATTTTGAACTAAGAGCTTGAAACTCACTCACCCTCCTTGCGGAGGTAATGGCTACCAGAAAGACTGTTTTAAAAGACAAAAGCCTCAAAGGACAGCTATGTAGGGGTTCAAAAGGGGAACCCATCAAAAAAGTTAAAACAAGATTAAGATCCCATTGTGGCATAACAAAGGGAGTAGGAGAAAACCTATTGATAAGGCCCTTGATAAATCTCAAAACGATAGGAGACTTAAATAAAGTCGGCTGATCAGGTAGACCGAGAAAAGCCGATAAGGCTGACAAATAGCCCTTTACCGTGGCCACAGCACAACCCTGCTGAGCCAAGGAAAGAGCAAACTGAAGAACATTGACAAGTGGGCCTTTAACGAATCTTGACCATCTGTAGGAGTAAATGGACTTGGTGGGGTGTCGCCTGGCCGATAAAATAACATCCACCACGTCAGGCGGAGAGAGGAGGAACTCAGGTTACCCCGTTCAATCTCCAGGCATGAAGGTGCAGGCTCTGGAGGTGGGGGGTGTAGAACCTGCCCCTGCGACTGCGAGGAGGTCTGCCCTGAGAGGCAGACGGAGCGGAGGGTGCGATGAGAGGTGAAGATCTGTGTACCACACCCTTCTTGGCCAATCCGGGGCGATCAATATGACTTGGGCCCGGTCTTGGCGAATCTTCCTCAGAACCCGAGGAATCATGGGTATGGGAGGAAACACTTAAAGGAGTTGAGAACTCCAACAACTGAAATGCGTCCCCCAACGCCCCCTGCATCGGAAACTGGAGACTACAGAATGATGGACAATGCGCGTTCTCGAAAGTGGCAAACAGGTCCACCCGAGGAGTCCCCACGTCCGGAAAACTTGTCGAACTACCTCCGGATGAAGCCTCCACTCGTGGTCAGCGGAGAACTGCCGACTAGACTGTCCGCTCGCTCGTTCAACACCCCGGCCAAATGATTCGCCATCAAGCAAATACGATGGTCCTGAGCCCAGGACCAAAGCTGCAACGCCTCTCTACAGAGACGGTACGACCCTACTCTTCCCTGCTTGTTGACATACCACATCGCGGTAGTGTTGTCCGTCAGGACTTGAACCGACTGACCGTAAAGGGAAGGGAAAAAGGCATTGAGCGCCAAACGTATCGCCCGCAATTCCAGAAGATTGATATGAGAGACAATCCTCTGGAGACCAAAGACCCTTGATCTCCAGATACCCCAGATGAGCACCCCACCCTAGGGCAGAGGCATCCGTTATCACTGTGGTCACCGATGGAGGAAGATGAAGGGCTTTCCTTGAGACAGATTGCCCTCCATGCTCCACCAAGACAGATCCGCCGCAGCTTCTCTGGAGATCCTGACTGACTCCCTGAGATCTCCGTTGTGCTGATACCATTGCCTGCGGAGACACCACTGGAGCTCCCTCATGTGCCAGTGTGCATGGTTGACCAACAGAATGCAGGAGGCGAACAGACCGAGCAGGCGAAGGACCTTCAGAACTGGAATGGCAGCTCCATGGTGAAATAAAGGGATCATCTCCTGAATGTCGAGAATTCTTTGTGGAGGAGGAAATGCTCGACACCATCCAGTCCTCTTGCTGCAGCGCCAGAAGAACCTGAGCAAGGGTCAGCATCTTGAATTTCTCCTGCTTCGGGTAAAAATTCAAGACCCTGAGGTCCAGGATCGGACGTAACCTGCCGTCCTTTTTGGGGGATCAGGCAATACCGGGGTAGCATCCCTGACCCCTTTCCTGCTCTGGAACCACCTCTATCGCACCCTTTTGTAGTAATGCAAGAACCTCCTTCTGCAGAAGAAGCAAATGGTCCTCTGAACAAAAACCTTGGCAAGGAGGGTAAGGAGGAGGAAATTCCCGAAAGGGAAGGGCGTACCCATTCTCCACAAGGTTTAAAAGCCAAAAGGTCTGTCATGACCGATTTCCAACCTTGTAGAAAGCGAGACAGCCGACCCCCTACAGGAACCACATGATCCAGGATGGGGGATCTAGGGCTGCTTTCCTGCGGTACCAGAGGGAGCGGGGGAGGCAGAAGAGGAGGAGGAGAGATTGCAGGCAGAACCACGTTGGCGACCTTTGGCTCTTCCTCTACAAGACATAGAGTGGATTCTGCTGCTGAGGTTCACGGAAGTTGCGAAAGGAAGACCTTCCAAAGCCTTGATATTTCTTGTAGCCAAAACCTCTCGACTGGGTCTGCAATCCCAAGGATTTAGCCGTGGCTCTGCTATCCTTAAACCTTTGTAAAGCCGAATCTGCTTTTTCCCCCAAAGAGCTTAGACCCGTCAAAGGGCAAATCAAAAAGAGTGGCCTGGACATCAGGGGAAAATCCAGAAGAATGAAGCCAAGCCTGCCTTCTTGTAGCTATGGAAGAGCCCATAACTGGCTACCGAGTCAGCCGTATCCAGGCCTGATTGAATAACCTGTCTAGCCGCAGCCTGAGCGTCTGACAGAACCTCCATAAAGTTTCCCCTCTGCTCATCAGGTAACTTGGGGGCTAATTGTTTTGCCGAGTCCATCAAAACATGTATGTAACGGCCCGACAGACAAGTAGCACTGGTCGATTTCAGTGCCATGCTAAAAGAGGAGAAAACCTTTTTAGCCGACTGCTCCATTTTCTTTGAGTCCCTGTCAGCTGGGGCCTGTGGAAAAGCACCTGAAGATTGCTTGGAGCAGGATGCTTGCATCAAACTCTCTGGATGTGGATGTGCAGAGAGAAAAGCTGGATCCCCTGGTGCAGTCCTATACGTTCTAGCCACAGCTTTAAAAACGGCAGGCGAAGAGAGTGGTTTACGCCAAACCTCGAGGATAGGTTCCAACAAAGCTTCATTAAAGGGTAACAGAGCTTCAACTGTGGAGGAAGGTGAATGCAAAACCTCAGTTAGCAATTTTGGTTTATATTCAGCAGTAGGTAACTGCAAATCCAAAAGCTCCGCACCTTTCCTTATCACCAAATGGTAGGGAGCTACCTCTTGAGGAGGAGAAGCCCTTGTAGAAGAGTTTTCCCACTCAGGAGAGGTATCCAAACCACTCGCATCCTGAATTCCCTCAAATTCATCCAGAGACTCTTCCAACTTGCCCTCCTCTACTTCCTCTCTACAATACTGCTCCTCTTCTAAAAGCCTCTGATCCTCTCTCCTTGAACGAATCCGCGTCGTTGGCGTCGTACGTGGCGCTGACTGCTCCGGAGCCGGCGTCGAAGGAGGCTCCGAAGGAGGCACGAGATCCACACGAGGCCAAGAGGAGGGCTCACCAGACGGCGCCGAGGATTCTATCAAAGGCGTCGAGACTCTTGGCACCGGAAATTGCCATGACGGCGCCATCGGCATGAAGGGTTCCTGGGCATAGTGCTGGGGCACACCCAAGTTGGATGCCAGCGGACCCACGGGACCAGAAGGTGCTCCGGATGGGAAAGCCGCCCTTGTAAATACTCCTTACATTGCATTTAAAAAAATGCGAAGGATCCAAACCTGAAGCTAGGAAATGTGGATATGGATTTGAGCCAGTATCCAAACGGGGAGTATCAGACGTCGGAATGATCAGATCCACTGCCGAATTCACCGGTTCAATCTCAGACACAGGAGAAGATGGAACATCCTGAACCGGCTCGGTGTCTGAAGTCGGTGAATCCCTCGGCGCCGGAGACTGTACCGGAGTGCCTCTAGGTGAAGGAGACTTCACCGGAGTCGCACGAGGAGAAGGAGAGGGCAAAGGAGATACAAAGTCCTTACGGCGACGTCGAGGGGCAGGCGAAGGCAACCTCGAAGCCTTACTCTTCGTCGAGCGGCACTGAGATTCAGTTCTTTTTTTCTTGTGCTTTCTCGACTTCGATGTATGCGAAGTCGACGACTTCAACTTATCACGCTTACGCCCTCCTCCTTCTTTCTTCGCCTTGGCCAGAAACAACTTTGCTTCCCGTTCTTTAAGTGCTTTAGGATTCATTTTCCTGCAACAGGAACAGTCCTCCACGTCTTGATCCGACGACAAGCACCATAAACAATCTTCATGGGGGTCAGTGATGGACATGTGACCCCCACATTCCCTACAGGGCTTAAAACCAGACTTCCTCGAAGACAACATCACTTCTAGCAACAATTAAAGCAGAAGGAACAACAAAGTAACTCCACAAAATATGGAGTGCGCTAGAAAACCGCTCCGCGTCGACGGTGCGGAAAAAAGGGAACCGACGTCATCACGCCGATGAGGCTCTCTTACGGCTCCAGTGACATCATGTGGAGTAGCGAGCGGAGCAGACGTCCTCGTCGGCGTGGAGAGCTAGGGAAAAAATTCTGCGAAATGCTGGTGCAGGGGATATTCATAAGGTAAGGAATCCACAGGCAGATGTATCCTTCAGTAAGTACCTACAACAGTTCGCCAAACAGAGCAAGCGCTGCATATGCTCGACCTAAAAAGGAACTTGCTTTCAATAACTATATTTCTGCCAGACACTATATCTTACGAGATACCTTTTCTTATGAATATCTTTCTAACCTAATGTGCTCGCATTTTAATCCACTACTGAAAAAACCCACTACAGCAGCTACAAGGTCCAATACCTAACACCACTTGGTCTGATATAGAGGACGATAGTTGTGGTGTCGGACAAGACTTGAACTGTGCTACTGGAGAGAGGCGCGATATATGCATTTAGGGCAACGTGAATGAAGTACAACTGAAGGACGCTGATGTGCTAGTTTTGCTCCAATACAGAGGCCTCATGCGGTCATCTCCACAAGTTGAACACCCCTACCCAACTATGTGGTGCTAGTAATTCCAGATGCTTCCGCAGTAGAGGGCTAAAGGGAGGACCCACCTATAGGTTGGAGAGGCACATCCACCAATGGAGGTCCAAAGTTAAGAATCTCCATCCGAGCAGCTGAGGTTCACCTGATGCTGGAGCCACTACCTACGCAGGCACCACTAAAGTACTCTGATCCTCATGAATTAGTAGTTGGCATCAACAGGATGCATGAACTCAAGCACAAAAAAGGTATTGGACTTTCACAATCTGATAAAGAAACAAAGCATTCTTATCCCGAATATATACAATCTTCTGAATATGAAAAGGCTTCATGTTCTGATGAAGGTCTGTCTCTAAGTGTTGACAATGTGAGACTTCGTGGTGTGGATGGTAAATCTGAAATCATGCAGGAAGGTAATGCAGCACGAAAGATGTTCCAGGAGGCCCGCCTGCACCAGCTAGTCATCCAAGTCTTGAAATACATAGATTCCCAAATTCCTGAGTAAAGCAGCTACCACTGCCATCACATTAGTGAACACTCACGTTTTAGATGTTAGAGCAAATGATAGTGCTGAAACCCCACGGAAGACCATAGGTGACGCTTGTAAGTGGGAGGACTGACAGATGAGAGGTGTCGTCCTGGAGATCAATGGACATCATTTCCCACAGTGAGGACCAACAGAACCTATCTCAGGGAGAACATTTTGAATTTGCCCTGCCAAATGAAGAGGTTCTAGAGACAAAGTCCTGTCCAGGATGGCCTTCAAGGGGACCCAAAAAGCAAAGGGAGTAAAATCTCATTACCATTTCCTCCTGGGGCACGACATACATGGCCGCTGTCCTCAGGAGGGAAATAACCTTAACGTCAAGATCTAGGTGCGTGCCAAAAGTACATTCTGGTGAAAAGAGGATGGAATGTTATGGAAACTAGAAAGGGAGGGTGTTACGCTTGCAGATTGGTGCTTTAGCCTAACAATTTGATGCTCGGGAGAAAGCTAGTGATACGGGGGTGAATCAAATACATTTTACAGCAGCAGATCCATAGGAACACAGGGGGGAAAGGAGCAGCTAATGATGGTGGGGTTTGAGTGCCTTATAATAAGACCTCTCAAGAAAGAAGAGGTACATCTTTTGGGATGTTTGAATTAACTGGGATGGCTGCAGTGAGGATTGTAATGTTGAATAGGGATCTCTACTTTGTCAGTGCTTGCTGTGGAGGTAGTGAACTTCAATTACCAGCACCCCATGCTGTCTTTAGGACCCAGGAGAAGGCCCCCTTCATTAACACCAGCTGCAGCAGTGTAGAGCCATAAAGCACGCTCTCACATCCTGCCGCGCAGACCAAGTGCAGGCCATGCCTGGGTGAAGCCAAGTCCAAGTGTGGGCCCGTCCGTGCCCATCAGTGACTGGAAGAGGCTGGGCTGGGCCACCTTCCTTATATTTGTTATAGGTTCTGTGAGGGGTTTAGTTGATGAAGGAAGAATGGCGCTCAAACATAACACACCAAGGGTCAGATAGTGGACTGGTAAGTACGGTGCTGCAAGATCAGGGGAAAACAAACCCTGGCAAGAAAAAGAACCCCTGCGATTTGGGGTGTAGGAGACACCCACTACAAATGGAAACAAATGGATGCTCTTATCCTCACTTCCGGTCCGCCTGGTTGGCCCTTCACGTTCTAGTCCTTTTCGTTTCCTTTATATTCACTTCCTGCTTCCACCATGCTGAGCGCGAGACGATTCCAGCTCGTTGCCCGGACCTCACGGTGAGCACTCCACCTCCGCCCTCCATTCTTTGAACCCCCCCCTGTTCACTCAGACCTTCTTACACGCTCCCTTTACCTCCCACAGATTTCACTGTGGAGTGACTTACCCGTCATCCACGCATCCCAACGGATTTACCCGCCCTTTATCTCTGCCGTATTTGAGCAAGAGACTTCTTGGTGTTCTTACTGCGCTTATGGTAAGCGACTCCCACTCGGCCTTTTCATATGTTACTGGCCGGCATTTGTCCTTACTCCTGTACCTTTCCTTTTAGCGCCAATTCCGAAGCTTTCCACTTTCCTGCATACCGCGGCCGTTACGGTGATATCCTCACCTCTTTCCACCCATCGAGACTACCACTTGGCTATCTGCCATCCTTATGTTTTTCAGGTAGATTTCTCTCACGCCTGTCACTTGTGATCGTTTTCCATATCGCTCCTGGTCACATTTCATCCATGTTTATTCTCTTGCACTGTACCTGGCTCGTTTACACTTTACGCGTCTTGTGTCGCTTACTTGTTGGATTCTTCCATTGTTCTCTGTCACTCTACCCATCCGTTTCCTTCTCTCGCGGACCTCCCTTTCTTTACTTCTTGCTCACTGTCAGTGGTTTACCCTCCCCACGCCTTCTCAGTCCTTTTTCACCCGTGGGGTGCTCGTTCGCAAATACGCATGTTTATCAGTCACTGCACCGATGTTCTGTATGCCTGTGTTTCCTCTCATATAGCCTTCCTACCTTTGTACCGACTACCTGGAATTTTTCGTTTCTGTTTCTTTCGCTTCAGTTTTCTTTAATATTCTCAGTTTCATTCATCCCTCTCCACATTTTGAATGGCAATCTCATTGTTGTGACACACTGTGATCCAATTGATATTATGTTAGATAACCTTTACGTACTGTGTGGCATTTTAGTCCTCTTTGCATTACCTTCATACATGTGGTACTATTGTTACCCCTTCATGACCCAAATGTTGCCTGACAACTATGATTTGGCCCCTCCACAATAGTTGCCGCGCGGTTTGTTCCGCATGTACCACTTCACGGACCGGCTGTACTCTCTCACTGTGCCATTCTTTTGTGTTCCTTGTTTCTTTTCTTTTTACAGAAGGACATCCACTTCATGTTCCTCCGCCTTTGACCGTTTTTTGTTTGCTTTATCGTTTAATTATTATTTGTATGTTTATTTGTTCTCTTTGTGTCCTTCCCAGCCCTGAAGAGTCACGGGTTGTTTCCCGTTGACGAAACACGTGTCGGCTGGTTGTTCTCATTTTCCTTTTTTCATTTGATGATACGCACGATTAAATCTACAAAGACATTTCTGGTGTAGACATCCTTCGTACTTTCGACCTTACCCTTCGGTCCCACCACATTGTGTTTACTTTTAAACGTGTGCGCAGAACCTGTTTCCATTCCTTATATTTGTTGTTTTGGGATTTGCGATGGATAAGAGAAAATCAAGCATTTAGAATACCAATATGGACACATCAAGAAATCCACTTAAGCTTTTCCATTATATCTATCTTACCTCGGCATTGGGGGCATTGATGGAATAAATAGAAAGCACTGAACAAAGACTGTGGCTCAGGGCAAATAAATGCCCATGTTCTCCTGGCTCGCATGGGATTATTGTCCGTCTGGGATCAAGGGTGGGGGGCAATATAATATCCACGAGCGAGGTGCATAAGGGTACATTAAGTGCCGACACCCCGCTGGAGCGGACCACTTTAGTTGAGGCTCAATCTAGTGGTGGAACTCATTTTATTAACAGTTCCCACTAGGACAGAAGAAGAAGAAACAAATCAAAAACAAGAAGCACACCGGCATTACCTCCTATGATGCCAAATACCGAAAAGGATTTACTCAGTGACTGTCTTCTAGTGATACTATTACAGACACAAATGTATTTCAGACACAGTTAAAAAACATTTTGGAATCAGCGCTTAAGGACCCATATGATGAAATTGTATAGATATGATTTAGCTCATTGGAGGGCCTGCAAGCAAAGTTGGGTATCATTAAATCAACTGTGGAGAATTTTGAGGAATTGATAGGGTTCGGTGGTGCTCAGTTGCCTTCTGGTGTGCAGAGTGTGGGGGGCTACTGAAGATTCTCATAGCACATTGTTGCATTCTTCATGTTCTAGACCGGTTGATTCTTGTCCCACAGATCGTGTGGAAGATCTTAGGGGGGTGGGGGAAAGGGGATTTATCCGGGAGGAGCTGCAGTATACCACCCCAAATTGCGAGGAAGGCGGGAGAAGAAGGGTCTGCCTCGCATAGTTCTCAGCGTCCTAAAGTTGAGATCCAACAGGTTCATAGGAATCATTAGGATCTTAGAGGACCACTCCTTGACAAAAAGAAAGATTCTATTGGAAGCCCTATTAGATTGCAGCTCCCACCAGAATCCACTCTGTTAGTCGTTATAGTGTGGGGTGTTCCACCACTGAAAGGAAGGGTTGAAGAATCTACACCAGAGTTAATCCGCAAGACTGGTGTGATAAATTTATAGGGAATAGACAGTAAGTATCCTCATATTTAAGAAAGGCAAGAAGAGTGGGTTGGCAGAGCAATTGCGTAAAAAGTCTAGGGAGCTGCAGTTTAAAAAGTTTAAGCATCAGGATTTTGCAAGACGTTTACTAAAACACAGACCGAATAACTGCAGGTGTACTACAGATTTTAGAGTCACTACCCTGTAGAGGAAAGTAGGATCTGCTTTCATGGTTACCCCCACTTTGTGCCTGGTGCTATGCCGTTTCTGACTAGGATCCTGCTAAGCAGGACCCAAGTCACTTTGCTTTCTCCCCTAAATTTGCTATGGTAAGTACTTGGTACACCCAAGATTGGCTACTGGTGTACTACTGTAAGTCCCTAGAGTATGGTACTGAGGTACCCAAGGCATAGGTACACCAGGGGTCCCCCATGGGCTGAGGCATGTATTATGCCACCCATGGGAGACCACTTAAACTGTGACTACAGGCCTGCCATTGCAGCCTGTGTAAGCTGGTGCTAACACCACTTACAACAGATATAAGTTGAATTATATCGGCGGTCCCTGCACTTAAAACCTATACGTCACCCCTAAGGCAGGCCTTTCAATCCTGAAGGCAGGGTGCTCGGTTCTAAGAGTAAAGGTGTCCCTGCATGAGCAGTACACCGCTACAACCTTCAGAGTCCATTCTCCCGGGTTGTCAGTGCATCAGCCATTACGATATATAGAGTGGCCATGCGCCATCATGCGGTGACCATCTCTAAACTGGCTGTAATTAACCCTGCCATGTTTGGTACTAAACATGTTTGAATCATACCCCTACACCGTAAACGGTGTGGTGGTATGATTCCATGCACTGTAAATCTCCTTCAGGAGGCCCTCAGTGCTCCCAGTACCAGTCTTTCAGAACCGGACCGCAAGCTAGGGTTACAGCCGACCTAATACATGATTCTGTTCTCCTGCTGCTGAGAAAAGCTCGAGCAAGGGAAGGCAGAACAATAGACATCCTGTCACAGGGAGGTGTGACCACCTCCCAGACACGGTTTAGTGTATTGGGTGAGGGAGCTTGCAGCACCATTCAGTCTGCTTGAAGGGCACATTTGGTGCCCTCCTTGCATACCCCAGTTCAAACCAGCTCAGGGAGCCATTGGAACGAAACTGGACAAAAGACATGGGAGTATCCTCCCCACTGTCCAACCCCTCCCCTGGGAGGGACCCCTGAATCATCCCAAACCTTTCCTTAGGGTACTCAAGGGCTTATTGTGGGTGGGTCCAAAGATTTGCCGTGGGATTAGATTCAGATCAAACTCCGTGACCTCTTCAACCATCTGGACATTCTGACAGAGTTGTGCAGAACGCATTGGACTTCGCCTTTGAAACCAAGACTGTAACAGGGAAGACTCAGTCTGCTCCTGATCTCTACGTTCTGCAAGCCTGTTTACTATCAGTGTCCGTGCTCCATACAGGTCCCTTCCAGGTCCTGTGGACATCCGAAGACACCCGAAGGAATCTCCCTTGGAGTTAAGGAGTCACTCCCCTGCATCCACAGGTACTGCAACACAAGCTGACCGATTGATGATCCTGGTCTCCAACCGGGTTGGTAACACAGGTGACAGTCCTACAACTTCTTGGAGGCCTGCACTGTCTTCAGACAGAGTCTGAGGCCAGGATCCCTCGTCGACACTGTCGGAACGAGTCCGTATGCACCGTGTCAGCTGGCCGCTGCTAAGGCTGGGCGACTCTTGTCTCCAGAGATCTTCGGACTCGGTTGAGGGTCTTTTTTGATTCCAGTGGGCTCCACCGATTGCTCTGGGCCTATTCTGACTCATTTGAACATGGTGATTCCCTTGGACCTTGCTGGTCCCGACACTGCACCTTTTTCGTTTGCCACGTTGTTTGCAGTTGCCAAGGCTGGTTGGTGCTCCGGACGGACATCGACCCATCAACTCTCGCCGCCAAGACCTGGAATACCCTCCCCATCCACCTACGACAGATCCAAGACCTGCTGACCTTCAGAAGACTCCTCATGACCTGGCTCTTCGAGCAGTAGCACCCCCCCGCCAGCGCCTTGAGACCCTCACGGGTATGTAGTGCGCTTTACAAATGCTATGATTGATTGATTCAACTTGGGACAGCTCTTGAACGGCTCCTAGTCTTCCACAGCGTCACCTGGTCCACACAGCTGCAGTTCCAAGGTCACCATCAACTCTCCTGCAACCCCGACATCGGTGGGCATTCGTCTTCCGTGCCTCCTGGTCACTCCTTAGTGGCATAGACTGTCCCCTGTGCTTGCACGTACTTCTCATCTTGAATCTACCTTATGGTTCCACCGGACACTATCACCTTCTTCGCCAGCTGCACCTTCCTGAAGTTCTCCATTGAGTTTGATGGCGGTTTCCAACGCCGCTGCGCACCTATGCACCTGGCTTTCCTGGTGTAGGTATCCCGATTCCTAGGGTATCCACAGGTGGAGTGGTTCTCCAACCTTCTGTCTTCCACTGGGTTTTTTCAGGGTCCACTGAAAGGGTCAATCTTTAAAATTGCAACACAACTTACCCATTTACTTAAATTGAGCATGCAGTTGTGTTCCCACTCTGCACACGGCCTCCGTGGGGTTCCTGGTTACTTACGTTGGGTGGTTTCTTAGGTCCCCCGCACTTCTACGTCTTCTGGGTATAGTCTTGACGCGGTTCGCATCCCACTATTTTAGCATATGGTTTGGTCTCCCCCTGGCAACCAATGTATATTTGTGTTACTTACCTTTTTTTTTTTTAAACTCTTTTTATTAAGAAGAACAAAAAAAAGCAACAATAAACAAAACCTGGTGCAATTTCAAAAACAAAGTGCAATTTCTGAGGACAACAGAAAATAAAAATACAAGAAATTAATACAGTTGGGTCAAAAGATAAATCAAGTATATCAATCCATGCGACAAAATCCTTATGGTGATTCACTGTCAACAGTATCAGATAACACATCATTGAATCGAGTGCAGAAAAGACCTACTTTCGTTCCAGGGGCCCCATACCTTGGTCCACTTCCCAGGGCAACCTCTGCTTTCGTATATCGCCCTTTCGGCTTGCATGCACCAGTCCATGTTGGATTCCTAATCGGCATGTGCAACTCCACCCTTCCAGGTTCTAGCAATATTGCGTTTGGCAATCATACAACCCAGCGTGACCCAGAGACGTTCAAACCTGGTTAGGTCAGTCGCCTCCCAGAAATTTAAAAGACAAAGACGAGGGGATACCTCAATCGGTTTAGGACATTCAGGACATGGCCGATACAACGCTCCCCCAGTATGTTTGAAGGTCGATAAAATCCCACCATTTGTGTAAGAAAGTTCCCATCTGCCCACAGCTACGGGGACAGACCGGAGGATAAAAGACCCATCTTGGCCAGAGCCGAACTAGTATAGTACGATCTATGTAGTAGATTAAGCTGTATCAATTTAAAACGAGAACGGATAGCCACCTCCCAAGGTGACGCCAGAGCCTCCCTCCACTCTTTGTCATCAAGCTCTCCCACCTCCTCATTCCATTTTGCCCATAATTTACCCAGGGAGTCAGGCATATTATTAAGAATCTTATGGTACGTCAGGGAAAGCGCTCGTTCTGGGAGGTAATCATCCAACAATCTGTCTTCTAACGGGGAGGAAACAGGTGGGTCAGAGCCTTTAGGTAGCGCTTTTTGCAATGCACTACATACCTGAAGGTAGCGGAAAGTTTCCTCCGCTTGAAGATGGTATTGCTGTTGTAAGTCACCAAACGGGACAACCCCCCCAGTCCAGAGATCACCCACTGTCGAAAGGCCAATTAAACCCCATTTTTCAAACCCTGGGTACTGTGAGAGCATGCCTAGCTGACTGGACTCAAGTAATGGGGTGGCCTGAGTAATCTTACCCCTCCAACCCAACGCAGAGGTTGCCGTGTGCCACAAAGAAACCGTAGTGGAGGTCGGAATATAGTTAGGTATGTATAACTTCCTGCCATACAGAGCCCTGAGGTAAAAAGCAGGGAAGTGCCATCATTTTATAAAGTGCAGCTCTATCTAGGAGTGTAAGGGGCAAAGATTTCCAATGTTGCACGTCGGCACGGGACCGGTGGAGAGGAGGGACGAGGTTTTGTCGGTGGAAAGTCCATTCGCCCCTGGAAAGGGGCGGTGATTTTATAAAATTCAATTGGGAGGCCACTCGGACCCATGGCCTTCCCGGATTGTAGCGCACCAATGGCTTTAGAAACCTCTTCAGAGGTCAAACCTGCGTCTAGATCAGACACTTCCTGTGGATCCAACTGTGGCAGAGGCAACGTGGAGAGCAATTCTGCTGCTTCGGTTTGAGTGGATGTAGACAAGGGAGTATATACAATTTTAAAATGGCCGGCAAATGCTTCCACAATTCCGACTTGATCGTGGTGGCGAACACCCGCAGGTCTAAATTCTCTATCACCCATCTATTGGCCAACTCCCTCTTATCTAACCATGCCAACTACTTGCTCGCTTTGTCACCAATATCATAAATGCAGTGCTGGGTGGCATGATAATGCGTCCTGGCAGCATCTTCCGCTATGTCACGATATTCTTTCAGTTTAATAGCTAATTTATGCAAGGCCTCCGGAGATGCGGAGGTGACCATTTCGGCTTCTAATGTTGCCACTTCCCCCTCTATAACGTGTAGCTGTTTACACTTCTTTTTCTTATGCCCTGCCACAGTTGACACCCCACAACCACGAATAACAGTCCTACATGCCTCCCACAGTGTCAGATCAGAATCCACAGAGCCATCATTTTCGATAAAGTAATTCTGGGTGGCTTCAAGCAGTTTGGCGCGCACCGCTGGCACACGAAGGTACCAGGGAGGAAGCGCCATTTCTCAACTATGGGGAGGGGGGGGGGGGAACGGGGAGGACCGCCATAATGGGTCACAATGGGAGAGTGGTCGAAAATGCCCCTGGGAAGGAAATTAATATCGCCAAAATGTGGAAGCAGGGTTGCCTTGCAAAAGAGATAATCAATACTGACAGAGGATTACAAATACACCATATATCAATCAAAGCTAAGGCATCTAAAAATTCCATCAGAAGCTTCCCAGGCTACTCACCCCGCTTGAGCGGCAAACGATCCAGGTCGCCACTGAGGGCAGCGTTCCAATCACCTCCCACCAACTTGTCACTCTCTGGCAAACTGAGCAAGTGCGAGCCAAGGTCGGACAGAGTGGAAGAATGGAGCTTGAGGGGGGGGGGGATATAAACAGAGGTTACATTTAAGGACCTCCCCTCCCACCGCCCAGAGACTGTGACGAACCTACCCAAAGGGTCGGAAACAGTTTTAGACACCTGAAGTGGGAGAGAGGTACTAACCAGTATGCCCACCCCTCTGGACCCTCGAGTGTAACCTGCGTGCACAATCAATTTGTAGCCCCACCTATTAAGTGCGCAGTAGGAGTTGCCCTGTATATGTGTCTCCTGTAGCAAGACTAAATCGGGGGACTGATGTTTTAAGTATTGCAACACTATTCCCCTTTTGATGCGATCTCCCAACACGTTCACATTCCACAAGAGTAATTTAAGGCCCCTGTATGATGCAGCATTACAGTTTTGGCTCATTAAAATCTATGCTAGTGAGGCCCCCAACCCCCAATGAGCAAGGGAACTTAGACCAACAGTCTACTCCTGCATAATGAACACCACAACCGAAGAAGTCACAAGGGAATTCAAATGCAAAGACCTCTTATCAAGGATCCAACCGATGCTAGGAAGAAGATTATACAATAAGTTGAACCAAATAAAAAGGATGAAAATAAAAACCCACAACAAAACTACAATAACCCCTAACCACAACCTTGGATCCCCTCACACCCTGCCTCCCTGCAACGTGGACTCAAAACTGCCCACCCCCCAATTTGCAGAGCGCCTGTAAACCCCATGCATCTAATATATGAAGGGAGTGACACTCTGTCAAACCACCCGGGTAGCTACCCAGTGGAACCCCTAAGCAATATTATGAAACAGCCGTAACACACATCAAACCTAAGGACCTGCGATACGTGCAAATGAAAATATTCCCCCTCCCAGCACTATATAAAATAAAGCAAAATAGCAGGTCAACATCAGTCCAATTGAATTGAAGTCCCTGGAACAAGCATAAACAAAAGAACATTAGCACCCCAATTCCAGATATGCATATCAATACTCACCGTATCCGGGTGGCGACCTGGGACCAACACAGCTCAAACAAACAGTTCAAGTCTTTAAAGCAAGTGACTCACGACCAGGATCATCCATTTCCATTGCCGTCAGGGCGTTCCTGTGGACTGTCAAGGCCATGTCCTAGATTCGGGGATGAACGTTGATGGGCGTTAAGAGGCGCGCCAGTTCTCAAGCCAATCCCAAGTCTCTTCAGGAGTTTGAAAGAACAAAGTTTTCCCATCTGCCTGGACTCGCAGCTTTGCTGGAAAAAGCATGGCATACTTAAGGCCCTCATCACGAAAAGCCTGTTTGACTTCCAGGAAAGATCTCTGCCTTTGCTGCACTTTGGAGGTGAAGTCCAGGAAAAAGGTGATGATCGCGTTGTCGAACTTCAGCGGTGGGGCTTTCCTGGCCGTCTGCAGTATTCTATCACGATCTCGGAAATTGAAAATCCGCAACAATGGTCTTGGAGAAGCACCGGGTCTTGGGGGAACCATCTGGCACCCGATGTGCCTGTTCCACTGAGAAATACTTGGAGAGGGACCGGGGTTGTAAATGTTTCTCTATTAGCTCCTCCACGAACAAATCTGCGGTCTGGCCCTGTGATTTTTCAGGAACCCCCAAAATGCGGACGTTAGTTCTCCGAGCGCACCCCTCATAATCCTCCAACTTTTCCTCAAAGTCCAACGTGTGGGCTTGCAGGCATTTGACAGTAATCGCCAGGGACTTTGTTGAAGTCTGCAAGGTTGACAGAATCCTCAGTCTCCTTAACCCTATCTCCCATTTTGCGAAGGCCGGCGCGGATGAAAGTGATCTCTGTCATAGCTGTATCGATTTTAGCCTCCAGCGCTGTACGAACTCCCTGAATTGCCTCCATTACGTCTACGAGGGATGGGCCCTCTGCTGGCATTGGTGATTTTGCCCCAGACTCCACCTGCTTATCTTCAGAGGCGTCCACTTTAGATAGTGCGAACTTGGATAGCTTAGCCAGGCCAGATGGCTGAGTTCCCATGCAGGCAGCCATAGAATCGATGTCACAAATGATTATGGACAAAAATAAACACCAACTTGCACTGTGAGAATAAGGGGGGAGGGGCCACACCCCATCTAGATCAGGGCCAAACCCAGCACCGTGACCACTCAGGATCCAACTGGTCAATGAAGGGAGAGAGAGAGGGAGGTTGGAACTGCGTAACCGCGCTGGTCGCACAGTAACAACACGCCCATCACCTTGACGCAGAGTAAAGAACAACCCCCAACACACCTCTCTGGGGCCGCAAGGTATATGGAGCTCGCAGTCCTGTGAACACCTCCTAGGCTCCAGGGTGCCCCCTATGCCGATGTAATACTATTGGAAGAAACACTGCCAATAAAGTATAGTAGTTTGCTGGGGGAGGGCCATCACTCCGGCTCAAAACAGGGGGCAAAAGTAATCCAGGTGCAAATGCTCCAAGGATCTGTCTTCAATGTCGACTCAGCCTCGCTGATCAAAGGAGAGGGGGGTGGGGGGGTAAGAGGGCCCCCTCCCGCGCCGATCTCCGCTGGCGGGGCTGAAGGTGCAGTGAAATACAGATGCCTGTTGATTACAGCGCCATGCCCAAATTAGTGTATCCAGAAAAGGATCACTGCTTTAGAGAGGGCCTATAAAGTTCAGGGGTCCCTCAAGGGCAGTGGACAGCTATCTTGTGGCTCTCCTTTGCTAACAAAGGTAGAGATAAGCTTCTCACTGTTAGAGAAGAGGATGCTGACAATTATTCAGTTCTGAAGAGTGTACTCATAGATCGGTTTGGCTTAACCACTGAACAGTATTGGATTAGGTTCGGAGACACCCAGAAGGCACACACCCAGGAGTGGGCAGATTCCATTGATGGTGCTATTAAGGCTCTGGAAGGCTGGCTTCATGCAAGCCAGGTACAGGACTATGGAGGATTGTACAGTTTGATAATGATGGAACATCCCTAATAACTGCCAGAATCAACTTTTGCACCAGTACCTGGTGGACTCTGATCGGACATCTCTCCAAGAATTGGGAAAGAAGGCAGACAAATGGGTCCACGCCAGGGTTAAGAAGAAAAACCATTGCAATGGAGGTGACCAGAAGAAGCAAGATTCTTCTAAAATCCAGGATAAAGGGGTGACGACAAGGGAAAAGCCAAAAAGGAGTCCTCGAGACCAGCAAAAACCTACATCTGGGGGGAGTCCCAAAATTATATAAAATCACACAAGGTTTCTTCCTGCCTTTCTTGGAAAGTAAAGACCCACTGGACAAGGGATGCCAATTGTCCAAAGGCCAAGGAAACTTCTACTACCACTGCCCCAAGGCACCTGCTCCCCATAGCACCAGTACAAGTGGTAGTAGAGCAACCAGGGGATTAGTGGGGTTAACATTGGGTTCTGACTTAGTTAGAACACCAGCTCAGGCTGTTCTAGTCTGTGATGGGGGCATAGACCTTGCCACCCTACTGGTAAGTCCCACTAACTTGGGCAAGTTCAGACAACAGCCTTTGATCAATGGTAAGGAAGCAATGGCTTACGGGGACAACGGGCCAGCGTCACTGTGGTGACAGAGAAACTTGTGTCCCCTGAACAGGTCGTACTTAGACAAATGTACCAAGTCACCAACTCTAGCAATGTCAGGACTGATCATTCCTTGGCAGTTGTGACTCTCAGCTGGGGAGGGGTAACTGGACCTAAAAGAGTTGTGGTATCTCCAGACCTACCTGTAGATTGTCTGTTGGGCAATGACCTAGAAACTTCAGCCTGGGCTGAAGTAGAGTTCAGGACTCATACAGAGATTATGGGCATCTCTGCCAGTGTTCTTGCTGTCACCAGGGCTCAGGCCAAACAGCTCTGCACTGAAGGAGCACTGAAGCCTGGAAAAATGGACCAGCTGTCTCCAAAGAGAAGGAGCCAGAAGGGTAAGGACTTACCCTCCTCTCAAACATTCAGTGAAGATCAGTCTCCTGAGGGAGATTATCTCAGCCCTTGTGAAGGATCTGTCGCAGGGGGACTTGGGCCTGACCAGGCAGAGTTCTAGTGGCAGGGGGGCCTTCCAGGGCAGATTTGAGTTTGGAGCAGCAAACCTGCCCCTCTTGAACCCCTCGGACAGCAAGCTGCTGCTGAGGAAGCCGGGAATACAAGTGGCTCTCACAGGATCTATTGGGAAGATGGGCTGCTGTATTCTGAAGGATGAGACCCCAAGCCTGGTGCCACTAGGAGGTTGGTAATACCCCAGAAGTTCAGCGAGAGGTTTCCTTCTCTCCCTGGCACATGATAATCCTCTTGCAGAACACTTAAGGCAAAGCAAGACTTGGGTCAGACTTGTCCCTCACTTTTACTGGCCCCATATGTCTGAAGACACCAATAAATGTTGTTGCTCCTGTGTCGCTTACCAAGCCAGTGCTAAGTCAGGTGGCACTACAAAGGCCCCCCTTCATTCCACTTCCAGTGTTTAGGATCCCCTTTTGTAAGGTTAGGGATTGACATTGTTGGTCCCTTTAACCCTCCAACTGCATCTGGGCACAGTTACATACTAGTGGTGGTGGACCATGCCAATAGATACCCAGAGGCCATTCCCCTAAGAACCACTAGAGCTCCTGTTGTGGTCAGGGCCATCCTGGGAATATTTTCCAGAGTGGGCTTCCCCAAGGAGGTCTTAGCAGACAGAGGTACAAACTTCATATCTAGTTATATCATTGCCATGTGGAAAGAGTGTGGAGTAAACTACAAGTTTACCAATCCCTAACATCCACAGTGCAATGGGCTTGTTGAAAGGTTCAACAAGACACTAAAGGGTATGATGATGGGACTCCCATAAATGCTTAGGCAAAAATGGGATGTTTTACTACCCTGCCTTCTCTTTGCCTACAGAGAGGTTCCTCAGAATGGGGTGGGATACAGCCCATTCAAACTTGTGTGTGTGCATTCAGTTAGGGGTCCATTGTGTCTGGTTAAAGCCAGGACAGAAACTGTGGATGTTGGAGCCTGTGCCCCAGCAGCTCTCTAAGACAAGTTGAGTGGCCCCTACACCATCCTTGAGAAAAAAGTTAAAGCCACCTACTTGGTGGACCTAGCACTCCCAAAAGTCCTCACAGAGTTCATGTGAACTGCCTTAAGCCTTTTATTGACAGGGCTGACATGAGCGTGCTGATGGCAACTGATGAGGGACAGGAGGAAGAGTGTGATTCTCTCCCTGGTCCTCTCTCAGGACCCTGTTGATGGGTCAGTTGATAGAGTAACCTTTGCAGGCAGCCCTACTGACCAGCAGCAAGCTGATTGTAGACAAGTCCTCAATCAGTTCCCAAACTTGTTGTGAGATTACGTTCTGGTAAAAGAAGCGGCTTTACACTCCTTCTGGATAAGCCTGAAGGCTACTCTCCACAGTTACCACTTAGAGAGCTTTCTATGGTTGGCTAAGACCAATAAAATCACCATAAGGGTTGTCTGGATTAGTGCAAGGTAATCACATACATAAATGAGCACCATATACTAAGCCAGCCTCCTATATCCTGGGTTTCCTTTATCCTCCTAGAAGCTTTTTCCATTCCGATAGGGGGGATTTCAGGTCAAGAAGAAGCCGGAGGGAGAGAGAGGGGATTAGCTAACACTGATTTGATTGACTAACAGGTTCCAGCCTCTGAGTAGCTTGGATTGTAATGACTGACTGAACCCCACCCATGTAGGGTTAAATCAGGCAGGAGAGGGTAAAGGGAGGAATACGTTTTGTTCCCCGCCGGAGTCTGTTCCTAGGTCAAGATTTATTATGAAAGTGGTTAGTTGAAACGTTGGCAATATAAATACATTTTAAAATATAAATAAAATACCAAAAGGTGGCTTTAACACTGGGAGGCCACCACATAATAGGTCTATAGGAAACTTGGGGTGTGGATAACTCGTTCTATATGGACAGGTTGTCATCCTTTTTTGGAGGCTGCTTTACCTTCGTGCCATGGAAGAGCTAAAGGGGGCTTACCCACTTTAGTTTGGCTGGAAATCCCATGCACTTCATGTTTAAGTGAGGCAGGCTTTGATAACCTGTTAGTGGTCCAGTTAGATCTTAAGAAAGCCCCACGTTTATTTATTATACATATTTATAATTCTTTTGTGCAGGCTAGTGGTAATTGTTGCAGAATATATACGAACATTCATATAAATGCATGTGTTTGCACTTCAAAAGATATCATGCCTAGATATATCACATTAACATGAGGCCTGGAGCTCCAAAGGGCTTCCTATCTGACCTTGACTGGACAAGCTTCAACAAGCTATTCTGTACCCCCTTAGAGGTCACTTTGCCTGTCCCGACTACATGATATTTCTTAATTTGGTTGTGCAAATTACTTACACAGTGCCGAGCCAGCCTTACTGGTCTGCCCTTATCTGGCCGTTTACAATTTTCATGGTGCAGACATTGCACATCCATGTTGGCCATATTTGGCTTGGTGCCTTATTCTAGTTCCGCTGACATGGCATTACTGAACTATATAGCACCCAGAAACCAGCCACTCTGGGAAGAAGCGGTCTGAGAGCCCGTAAGACAGGAGACCTGACTTCTTCCTTGCTAATTAGCAATGATGTATGCTTTTGGTACCAATAAATAAATTTCACTCGGTTTCTGAGCAAACCTGCTATGTCTGGTGAGTTTCATTCATTTGCTCCTGGGAGGGTGCCAGTATTTCCCCATCAGAATGGTGTCAGAAGTGGGATATTGGAGGACTGTGATGTCACCAGCCGGTAAGTGAGCTGTAAGCTAAATAACTAACTTGCCTTACTTCAAGTGACCTTTCAGTCTTTCAAATGAGTATTTAACACATAGTATTAATAAAAGGGGCATTGACTGGCATTTAAAATAGACAAGGTGACTGTAGAAAATGTTTTAAAAATATTTTCTGTATCAATAAACTAATTGATATGTGGCATACACTGCAGGAGAGCCTGGGTTAGAGAATAATTTATGTGTACCTACACATATAAGTAGTGAAACAGGTGACTGATACCTAACAACTTTTCCTTTGTAGGAGACCTTTTGTATTTATCTTTCAGGGTAAGTGCACATTGTGAGTAAACAAAACACATTTCATGAGAGGGGACCTCAGAAGAAAATCATGGTAAACCCACTAGAAAATGGTTTAAAAACACAAGCAGGAGGAAATAAGGTTCAAAACAAATCACCACCAGATAGCCCTGCAGATAAAAGGTAAGAATTAAACTTTGAATTTCAAAGAATGAATTATATAAAATATGCTAAGTTGCTGCACGCTACTATGGAAAGTGAAGCAGTAACAAATATAAAAAATCTGAATTAAAACTTGAGGCAGAATTGCCTAGCATTACATATTAAAAGAGAATGGACTTTGCATACATTGTCCTGTGTTTCATAGAAGATATTTTGTGTTTGTTTCACAACAAATAAAGCGCTCTGAAACCTTTGAGTATAGTTAGACCTATATAAAATTTTAAAAATAATAATTGTAACATGGTAATGTTAAAACTAACTTTTCCTAGGAAAGGGAACTAAATAGGAAAAGAGTAGGCCTCACAGAAAGAAGAAAAAAAAAACCAAAAAACGAATTTTCAAAGTAGCAGTAAAATGTGCACGTAGACCTAGAGTTTCAAAAAGGCTCCTGTGCAAAACGTTACATCACTCGCCTTAGATACATGATATTAAATATTAAAAGCATTCACAATGTGTGAGTAATTGATGGTTGCTGTATGGGTAAAATGCTAAAATAAAAACGATAGAATGAACAGAGCTGACTCCCAACACCAGCTGCTGCTTTCTCTCCTGAGAAGTTTAGAAGGTCACACCTGCTGATCATAAAACAAGCTACAAGTAAAGACAGAGGCAACTAGGTTTTAAAGGCCATATGTATGAACACATTTTCCCATAGACACAGAATGGGTAAAACCCTTGGATACATCTGGCCCTAAATTAGTATCAAATAGCACATACAAGCCCGTGCCTTAAGACAAATAGTCTTGAAAGTTTTGAAATATAAGTTGATTATTTTGGATAAAAGAAAAGGGATAAAAGTCAGGACTTCCTTTCCTGCTTTTCCTAACAATTACATTTGTGGATCTCATAGTAAATAATTACTTATTTCTAAAGGGTGAAACAAACTTTCTATATTTAAGTAAATCTTCTGTGCTTAGTTTCAAAAGAAGTTCTGTAAGTGTTATAAATAAATGCATTTAAAATAAATATTCACAAAATGTGCATTCAGATTTCAATGTGCACACCAATATTACTGTCTCTTGGTGACAAACTTAAAATGTAGCATGGCCTAACGGCTGCACTGTCAAATACAAAGGCTATTAAAAGTTATGCAAAGAGTAGCTGTACAGACATGTAAATTACATTGCAAGCCTCTATGCAAGCCTTTATGCACAAGAATTCTGGGTGCATTATGGCATTATGAAAACTAAAATTTTGAGCAAGTTCTTTACGTGCTAGAAAACACATTGCACAGAAACAAAAGTGACATCCTACCTTTAAAATATCACCACCGGAGTCAGCCCTTCAGTCATACCTCGAGAGTTACTATGAATTGTAAAGGCCGCATGGGAATAGCCTTGCTCTGACAGGGAACAACAGGTTTAAGGGTCAGAGGCCAAATTCTGTATTTAGAACGAACCACCACTACTGAAAGAAAACTGTCCATGCAGGGAGTTTTTGGAGCATTTTTTCTTTTTTTAATCGGAGGTTAGCTACTGTGACTGTGTGTGTGTAATGTTGAAGAGTAGTTTAACAGCTTAATTCCTTTGTATTATTCACATTTCCTGATTCTAACATTGTAGGATAAAACACTACAGGTAATTTACAAATAAGATAATTGCATTAAAAAAAATAGCTAATTTATGAGAATGTTAAAATAAACTTAGCTCTGATGATGTCTCAGGCCATCATGTGCTTAGGAAAATTAGGGTCAAATTAATGCTCCATTCATGTAAATAATATTCAGGATATCATCATTAGTATTTTAACTACATTTAAGAAATGGAAGAATTTACATAGTTGTTTTAAGGAAATCATGGCCTTGATTAAGCCTTCCTGGAACAAGGTTGGACACCACAGATCTGTTTTAGGTACCATTAGCTAAAGGAATTATTGCATATTATGTTAGGAGCAGATGGGGATATCACTATTTTCTTGAGAAATAATACCTTTGAAGGAGATATGCAGGGTGGGGTTTATCCCACTGAATAACATTACCATGGGGCACAGCGTAGATACCAGAGTAGATACCAGTATGGTATCAGTTTTATTGTTGCACAGTGTTTCAGGATGAAGATATCAGACATGCCCAAGGAGAATATCATGTTTCCACTAAGGTGGAAGAGGTTTCCACTAACGTGGGAGATGAAGGGGTACATTTCACAATTGTAATATAAATAAGGCAAATGCTACTTACCAGTATGCATCTGTTCTTGGCATGTAGAGCTGCAGATCTACACACTGTGCATAGATCACCATCTGGTGTTGGGCCCGGATGTTTGCAGTTGTTTTTCCTCTTGGAAAGTCTTTGGAAGTCACGAGGTATGTGACTCCTCCTTTGGATCGTATTGCGCATGGGCTTCGGCTCCATCCTCAGATTGTTTTTCGCCAGCAGGGAAAGATGGAGCGTAGTAATAACAGTGAAGATGCCCATGTGTGTTGTATCTAAATAAGATAAACTGGAACAGATAAAGGCAGCCGGGGAGGCGGGTGGGCGTGTGTAGATCTGCAGCTCTACATGCCAAGAACAGATGCATACTGGTAAGTAGCATTTGCCGTTCGAGGCATATGAGCTGCAGATTACACACTGTGCATAGATTATATAGCAGTACCCATCCTTAGCGGCGACTACCCGTATCTGTTGCAGTGGTTTGAAATAATGTTTTGAGTACAGCCTGGCCCACACTTGCCTGTTGCTTAGTTTGCACATCTACACAATAGTGTTTAGTCAAAGTGTGCGGTGTTGACCATGTAGCTGCTCTGCAGATATCATCTAATGGGAAGTTCCCTAAAAATGCCATTGAAGCCCCTATTTTACGTGTAGAGTGGGCTTTAGGGGGAACGGATAGCGTTCGTTTTGCTTTGTGGTAGCAAATCTGAATGCATTTGACAATCCACCTAGCTATCCCCGACTTGGAGATGGGGTTGCCTTTGTGTGGTGGTGAGAAAGAGACAAACAGTTGTTTGGTCTTACGAAAAGGTTGTGTTCTCTCGATGTAGTGGAGTAAGACTCGTTTGACATCTAATGTGTGAAGAGCTCTTTCTGCAACGGTCTTGGGTTGCGAGAAGAATACTGGTAGTTTTACAGATTGGTTTAGGTGAAAAGGAGAAATGACTTTAGGGAGGAATTTTGGGTTGGTACGGAGAACAACCTTGTTATGGTGCATTTGGAGAAAAGGTTCTTGAATGGTAGTGCTTGTATCTCACTGACCCTTCTGAGGGAAGTGATGGCTACAAGAAAGGCGGTTTTCCATGTCAGGAATTGAAGTTCACATTTGTGTAGAGGTTCAAAGGGAGGCCCCATTAGTCTGGTCAGAACGATATTTAGGATCCACACAGGTGAGGGTGGCACTCTGGGGGGAATTATTCTTTTCAGGCCTTCCATGAAGGTTTTAATGGCATGTACTCTAAAAGGTGATAGATGTTGCCTGTTTTGTAGATAAGCTGCTATGGCTGCAAGGTGCAGTCTAATGGACGTATAGGCTAGATTGCATCTTTGTAGGTGTAGTTAATAGCCTATGATGTGTTGAATGGCCACATCTAGGGTATTGATGGTATTGTTGTGACAATAGACAACAAAACGTTTCCACTTGGCTGCGTAGCACGCTCTAGTGGTGGGTCGCCTAGCTTCTTTAATGACGTTCATGCAGTCAGGGGGAAGATTTAGATAACCGAATTCTAGGATTTCAGGAGCCAGATCGCAAGGTTGAGCTGAGCTGGGTCTGGGTGCCTGATCTCTCCATTGTTCTGGGTTAAGAGGTGTGGAGAGAGGTGTAACATTTGGTGCAGAACTACAGATAGTTCCTGCAGTGTGGTGTACCACGGTTGTCTGGCCCAAGTTGGAGCTACTAGGATTAGTGTGAGGGAGTGTTGTTGTTGTTTGCGCACCACTAATGGAATGAGTGGGAGAAGCGGAAAAGCGTATGCAAATCTGCCTGACCAGTTCATCCACATCGCATTGCCTTTGGACAATAGGTGTGGATATCTGGCGGCGAAGCTTGGGCATTTGGCGTTTTCGTGGGTGACGAAGAGGTCTATCTGTGGATCCCCCACATTTGAAAGTATGGGTGAAGAACTTGCGGGTGGAGTTCCCACTCGTGGAGTTGTTGTGTTTGTCTGCTGAGCAGATCTGCTATAGTGTTTGACTCCTGGGACATGTTGGGCTAGGAGAAAGATTTTCTGGGGTATGGCCCATCTCCATATGCTCTGTGCTAGCTGAGAGAGCTGTGGAGAGTGTGTGCCGCCTTGTTTTTGTATATAGTACATGGCTGTCATGTTGTCTGTGTGGATTAGGACTGCCTTGCCTGAAATCTGTCTGAAAAGATTTTAGGGCTAAGAAGATGGCTAGTAACTCCAGCTGGTTGATGTGGAGTAACTTTTGTTGAGGTGTCCATCTGCCCTGCATGGTGTGATGTAATAGGTGAGCTCCCCAGCCGGAGAGCGATGCGTCCGTTGTCAGTACTATCTGAGGAACCGGGTCCAGGAACGGTCACCCTTTGGAAAGGTTTTTGGTGGTCCACCACTGCAGAGAGCGATGGGTACGACCGTCTACCAACACCAGATCTGTTAAGTGACCCTGGGCCTGGTTCCATTGGCGCGCTAAGCACTCTTGGAGAGGACGCATCTGGAGTCTTGCATGAGGTACTATGAATATGCAAGAGGCCATCATCACCATTAGTTGCATGAACACTCGAGCTGGAAGAGTGTTGTGGCTGAAATTTGGTGCGTAGAGCCTAAATGTTTGCTATCCTGGCAGGAGTGGGGTAGGCTAGCGCTCTTGAGGTGTCTATAGTGGCACCCAGATATTGTTTTACGTGGGACTGTTGGAGATGGTTTACTGTGAAGCCCAGTTGGTGAAGTAGCTGGATAGTGGCGTGCGTGTGTTGTACACACTGGTTGTATGAACTGGCTTTTATTAGCCAGTCGTCTAGGTATGGGAAGACATGGATGTGTTGTCTCCGCAGGTGTGCTGCCACCACTGCTAGGCACTTGGTGAATACTCGTGGTGCTGTTGTGACTCCAAACGGGAGTACTTTGAATTGGTAGTGTTGGCCGTCCACTAGAAATCTGAGGAACTTTCTGTGAGCGTTGTGCACAGGAATGTGGAAATAGGCGTCATTGAGGTCCAAAGTAGTCAGGAAATCGTTGTGGGAGAGCAGTGGAAGTACCTGCTGAAGTGTTACCATGTGAAAATGGTCTGAGTGTATGTATCTGTTTAGGGGCCTGAGGTCTAGGATGGGCCGTAGAGTCTCGTCCCTTTTTGGTATGAGAAAATATAGGGAGTAGATCCCCATATTTTGTTAGTTGATAGGAACCTGTTCCATTGCTCCCTTTTGTAGGAGGGAGATTACCTCCTGCTTTAGTAGTGTTAGATGTTCCTGTAACATTGGGCGTAGTCTGGGTGGAATGTTTGGGGGGGGGTAGATATTAGTTCTAGGCAGTAGCCTGACCGAATTATTTGTGTTACCCATTTGTGTGAGGTGATGGTAGTCCAGACAGGAAGGAAATTTTGGAGTCTGCCCCCGACCGGAGTGGGATGGTCTGGGGGGAGTGGAGGGGAGTCATTGGGCAGGTGCGGACGCAGAGCGGGCAGTGTTTGTCTTGCCTCTGCCTTTATTATTGTTGCCTCTGTAGCCGCCTCTTTGGTAACCCCTTGTAAAGCTGGATTGGGTAGGGGCCTTGTATGAAGTGGAAGCGGTGTCAGAGGAGTAGCCTCTGGATGTGCTCCGAAAGGAAGAGCGGCGAAAGGAGCGCCTGGGAGGGTGTGATTGTAAGGCTCCCATAGACTTCGCCGTATCGGTGTCTTTTTTCATTTTTTCTAGGGCCTCATCCACTTTTGGGCCGAACAGATGTTCCTGGTCAAAGGGGTGGTTCAGGATGGAAGCTTGTACTTCTGGTTTAAAACCTGAGATCCTTAGCCAGGCATGGCGATGGAGGAGGATGCTGGTATTAATGGCTCTGGAGGCGGTGTCAGCTGCATCTAGGGCACAGCGGATGGAGGTATTGGTAATGGTTTTGCCCTCCTGAATTAACTCATTTGCCCTATTTTTATATTTGCCAGGGAGGTGTTGCATTATGGCTTCTAGTTCGTCATAATGGGCCCTGTCGTATCTTGCCAGTAGCGCTTATGTATTAGCGATGCGCCATATGTTGACAGCTTGGGATGCAGTGCGCTTGCCCGATGCCTCCAAGAGTTTTGATTCTTTATCAGGTGGTGGTGCCTCGCCTGATGCTTGGGAGTTTGCCCGCTTTCGTGCTGTAGACACTACTAGGAAATCTAGTGGTGCTGGCCCCCTGATGTAGTACAAAAGGGGGTGGTGATGGACAGAGCCAATCAAACACTCACACCCAGTCAACAGATCTGGGTTTGATCCATCACCGTTCTTTAGCCCACTCTGCCACCCCAGTTCAGACATGGCCATATGCAAATCAGTCTGACCCCGTGCCTCATGGGAACAGTCCAGCCCGAACTGCCAAGCCATGCCTTCCCTGGACCGGAAACAAGCTTCCTAGGACCGGTTTCTGGCATTTCAGCCGTCTTCAGCCAGGCTTGCTTGAATCCAGTGGCAAAGTGAGCAAGGGACTCACGTCTGAGCATACCCTGCCAACTTATAGCGAACAAAGCGGTACAAAAGGGGGTCAGATCAGTTGACTGGGGGTGAGTGTTTTGATTTGCTCTAACGCTCTGTCCATCACCCACTTTGGTATCGCTTTGTTCGCCCTAAGTCGGCAGGGTATGCCCAGACGTGGGTCCCTTGCTCACTTTGCCACTGGATTCAAGATAGCATGGCTGACGAGGGTTATGAACCCGAAACTGGTCCCAGGATGCTTGTTTCCGGTCCAGAGAAGACATGGCTTTGGCAGTTCGGGCTGGACTGTTCCCATGAGGCACAGGGTCAGACTGATTTGCATGTGGCCATGTCTGAACTGGGGTGGTGGAGTGAGCTGAAGAATGATGATGGATTAAACCCAGATCAGTTGACTGGGGGTGAGTGTTTGATTTGCTCTAACGCTCCGTCCATCACCCCCTTTGGTATGGCCCTCTGATGTAGGCGGGATCTGTCGGGCGGCTTTATATTTTTTGTCTATGAGCGGGTTAATGACCCTGGCTCTGACTGGGTCTTTAAAGACCTCCGGCACTTGTTTGACAACTCCTTTGAGCATGGGCAGTATGGAGGTGGCCCTATGCGTGGTGTAAAAAGTATCGAGAAGGAAGTCCTCCTCTACGGGGTCGGTATGGAGATCCACCCCGCGATAGTGTGCAGCCCTTTGGAGTAAGTGGTTGAACCCTAATGAGTCTTCTGGTGGGGATGGTCTGGAAGGGTAGAGATCATCTTGCGGTACGCTAGGAATTTCAGGGATGTTCTAGTCGTCCCATGGGTCTGAGGAGCCTGTGGGTGTGGGGTCCCCTGTAGGTAGGTCATGGGGTATGTCCCCTATGTCCTCATAGTCATCATCATTATCATCATCCGGAGAGGGTGTGGGGGAATGATGAGGTGGGGGGGAGAGACGGAGGAGGTGGAGGAGGGGAAGGTGGAGGGGGGGGGGGAGGAGCTGGTGAAGGCATCCTGAAAGGGGAGGTCGCAGAGTCCTACTTTGGAGGTGGAGCTGGGGCAGGCTTTTCCAGCTGTCTCTTTTTGATGCTGAGCATCAAATGTCCGGTTTTAGGGTCCTTGATCAATGTCTTTTGCAAAGGATCCGGTGTAAAAAGTTCATCCGAGGGTGGTTTGTCCGTGGGCGCCGAAGGCACTGGGGCCGTAGGTTCTCGTTTTAGAGTCTGCGCTAGTCCGCTGTTTGGAACTATGCGGCCTGGGAAGGGCTGTTTGTTTACTCGGTGCCAAGATGGTTTTCGGCTTTGAGCTATCGGTGTCGGTGGCCTTGTGTCTTCTGCTCGGTTCCGGTACCGAGGAGGTGGAGCTGGTTTTCGGCGTAGAGTGTTTCGGTATGGAGCTCGGTGCCGAGAGGGAGGCCATTTTCTTTTTCGGCGTCGGTGCATCTCGGCACCGACGGTGGGCTGGCTCGAGCCCGAGCCACCGGAAGGCTTAATAGGCTTCTTTACCAGTCCCGAAGGTGTGGTGTGGGAAGCAGTTTCTTTGGTCTTGCCTAGGCCTGGAGGCGAAGGCGTGACCAAAGCCTTTTTCGGTGCCGTCGAGGGTGTGGGGGAGGAGCTTCGGTACTCACGACCCTCTGTGCCGGAGTGATGTCCTCCACATCTGAATCGTCGGCTTCGGAGGCGCTCACGAGGCCCTCGTCGGTGTGGTGTTCTTCTGGAATCGCCGTCGACGAGTGTGCTATGGTTCTTCGTGCCCTTCGGTCTCAAAAGGTTTTCTTAGACCGGAAGGATTTGCACATGGACTGTCTCGAGCCTTGTGTTCAGGGGAGAGGCAGAGGTTACATACTTCGTGAAGGTCGGTGTGGGGGAATTTGGACCCACATTGAGGGCACTTCTTGAAGGGAGTCCTTTCCATTAGCCAGGACCGGAGCTTGGGTAGTGTGGTAAATAATTTCCTTTACCGGGACTTAATTTGATACAGAAACATAATAAAATAGCTCAGTAAAATAAGAGGCAGAATCCGTGGTATTAGAGGTTCGGAATGGGCTTTATTCCAATGATCGATTATAATCGGTTGCTCCAAGTTCCATCACCACGGAGGTTCAGGAAGTGAAGTACATACTTTATTGACAAGAAATGATTTTTATAGAACATACATTACAATGAAGCGAATGCAGTAGGCGTAACAATTGATAAGGAAAATGACGATTCATATGCGTAACCGAAAATGGGTGTAATAAGGAGTAAAAAGGAACATAATTGGTTATGATGTCACATATAGGTGGATCTATAAGATAATACTTGGCATAGATGCGCGCGCAGCAGCATGACGTGTGATTGACGTGCAACTAGGGGGTGAAGGGGACTTGACATTTAGCTCTACATGTGGAGACGAAAAGTCTGGGGGGTCAAGTCAACCTAATCCCAAATCATATCTAACATCCTATGTTTAAAGAACTATGTTATCCACAAAAGAAGGACTCTCGGACAGAATCTATTCTATACTGACTGTGCGTGCGTGTACAAGCGTCTAAGTGTCTACACTAAATGCGAGGGGGTAGGAATATTCCATGGTAACAGGGCTATGAATTACTTGCATTAAGACAGAGAAGCCGAGCCTTTTGCTCGGTAGCTGGAAGAATGTTTACTTAAACTACTAGACAGGAATGCATCGGCTGAGGGGGAAGCAGATAATTCGAAGGTGAAATACAGTTCTTGGCATAGAATAGGCTGATGTCAGGCTTCGTGAGCCGCGCAGAGAATGAGACAAAGTTCATGGTCACAGATGCAGGCTCAGACTCGAGTTTC
Source organism: Triturus cristatus (assembly GCF_964204655.1). Taxonomy (NCBI): domain Eukaryota; kingdom Metazoa; phylum Chordata; class Amphibia; order Caudata; family Salamandridae; genus Triturus; species Triturus cristatus. Next base: position 996,857,207 of record NC_140580.1, read on the forward strand.
AGAGACAGAAGGCAAGAGGAGTTTGATGACAGAATCAGGGCCTACTTGCCTGGACTGTAAAATGGCATAAGTGAACCATACAAAGCCGGTGGCTTTTCATACTTAGGAATGGAATATCTGGCCTATTCATGGCGGATCTGACAGAGGACATGTTGACGGTGGACGCACATGTGTTTGCGTCTTCATAACTGGAACTGGAGGGAACATACATGTACTTGTGACATGCACATAGAACCGTTGGGGTCCAAGATAGGGGACATAACTGACCAGAAAAATCCATATTTCCACATTCCCTCCTTGTCCCCTACTTGCCCGTCAAGAGATATCAATCTTCATTAATCCATTGATCTGTTCATATAACATCATTTGTTCTTCTTTCTTCTTCCGTGACGAATGAAATCTTGGTGGTGGAATACACGATGTGGCACACAGACCACAAATCGCTGGTCCACATTGTAGACATAGACAGCAACTGAATAGTAGGAGAAGGCCAATACCTAGGAAGGATAAAACTCTCCATCCCCAGGCTGATATCACACTCCAAAACCAACTGGACCAAGTCCAAGTGCCTGGGTTCTGGTGTATCTGGTTTACAATCTTATGAAGGCGAGTGATGGCTTTATATACAGATGGCGAATTTTCTGGTATGAATACGCAGCAGCTTGATCCGATGACCCTACAAGCTCCGCCCCTATCAGCCAGGATGACGTCAAGGACAAGACGATTTTGAAGCACAACAATCCGCATAGCAGACTGCTCTTCTGTTAAATTGCCTAAGGCGGAAATAGTCTCATTCACTACTGCTTCAAGGGTTCTAGTTAATCTACGTATCAGCTTACTATTAGTAACAGTACCTATATAGGGAAAGATGCCTTTATTAAAATCTACATACTTGTCCCATGCCGTCTCAGTATAATCGACAATTGGGAGATCTCTCCGCTCTCTGTTGTGTACTAAATGAATATTTCTATAATAATCAGGAGGAGCTAGGAAAACAGGTGGCAAAAGGAATGCAATGTAGCAGGTACCATCCCAATCTAGAGGTAGACGCATATATGCAGTCTGACCACATATAAAGTAGGAGTGGCGATAAGCTCTAAATGAAGATTTGCCTTGATCACTGAATTCTACTGTAGTAGTGCATTTACTATGGCCCATATGCATGGAACCAACCTTTCTTAAACACAATTCACCCTTCGCTGGGAATACTGACATGGTGGGTAAAACTAGTTCAACTTCGGATTCGACATTCAGAATCATGAGATTAGGTGTAAAATTACCTAATCCATATACTTCATTTTCTAGATCAGTTCCTGTTCTTTTGGGGCGACCCTCCTTGTCAGGGTAGCAGACCTTGAGTAAAACTAGGTTCAGGTTTCCCCATACCCAATGATCTTGGTAAACTGCTGTGTCTGAGTCTATGGAATTGATTAAACTAAACCATGCTCCACAGGAGCCATTATGTGTAAATGGGTGTGGAAAGAAAGGCAGGACTCCTTCATAATTCTGATAGGGAGGGAGCCGGCCACACACCCAACAATTAGTGGCATTACTAGTCTGATGGGAATGATGTAACATACTAATGAAAGTGTTATTGCGCAGCGCAAGTCTATAAGACAATTCATGCGGAGGTAAGTCACTAAAAGAATGTTCAGTAGTAACATTGTAAACGTTTCTGGCAATAGGGTAATATATGTGCAACAATATACTTGCAGTAATTATTAAAAGACTCAAGAAAAACAAGATTAATAATGTCACTATGCAATGGCTACGCAGTGATTTACAATACGCCTGTCGTTTCAACATTTTCCGGGTGTTTTCTCTACTCAGGTCCAAGGGATACATGTCAGAGACAATTCAACCGCTTCACCTTGGAGAGGACTTAAACAATCAAATTGCTCGACTGGTTGGGCCTAAGCTTTAGTTTATAGTGTTCAGAGTTACTCTGTTCAACAAAAGGAAGTTTTGAGTCAATGGGTGAAGTCACACGAGGTGGGGTATTCACATCGGCTGGTAGTCCATGAAATTTCTTGATATGACTTGAATGAATCCAGCCTTTTCTGCCTTCAATCTTCACGGCTGTTCTTGTGGTCAGCAGGACCAACTTGGGTGACTTCCACCTGGGCTCCAGCTGAGTCTTTCGGTCGAAATTCCTCACAAGGACGAGGTCCCCCGGAACTACGTCATGGGGTTTCACCTCAGTGTTGTCGGGAAAGGCTGCAGCTACCTGTGAACGACAAGATTGTAGTGCAGACATCAAGGAAGCCAACTAATCTGTCAGCATATTACAGTCAATATCAGTTATTTTGCGTGGTATGGGCGTCCCCCACATATTTGGTGGTCTGCCGAAGATCACCTCATACGGGGATAGCCCTGTTCGAGAGTGTGCTACCATTCTCATGTAAAAGAGTGCAACGGGTAACGCTACTACCCAGTCGACACCTTTCTCTCTGCATATTTTGGACAATCTGATTTTCAGTATCTGGTTATGTCTTTCTACGAGACCTGCTGCCTCGGGGTGTCGGACACAGTGGAATTTCCACTGATAACCTAACAGAAGTGAAACATGTTTCATTAATTCGGATGAGAACGGCTGGCCGTTATCTGAGTGAACAACACGTGGTAAACCGTATCGTGGGAAGAATTCTCGAACCAACTGTTTGGCAGTAGTCGGGGCAGTGTAATCTGAAACCGGGTATGCCTCTGTCCAACGGGACAGAGCGCAGACAACTACGAGAACATATTTGAATCCTCGACATCGTTCCATCTGGATATAGTCCATCTGGAGTACTTCAAAAGGGTGATTAGGAGGATGAAATCCACCCTGTTCTACGGGAACGCTTTTTCCTGGGTTGAACTGGCAACAAATCATACAGGTACGGACCTTTTGTTTGGCTGCTGCTCGTAAATGTTTATTGAACCAAATGTGTTGAATGCTGTCTAGCATAGCTTTTTCTCCGAGATGTGCTGGACTATGTATAGTGTTAATTATAACTTGGACCATCGAATCAGGAAGGAACCACACAGACTTTTCCTTCATCATCCATCCTTGGTCCGTTTGGATCCCTCCTAATTCAGTCCATTTCTTTATTTCGTCTGGTGTAGCATGTGTCTGTATGTCAATTACGTCAAGAGTAGGATCTTTAACTGTCATACAATGTGTCGGCATCGGGACTATTGTCTTTGTCATGTCGGAGGTTTGAGTTTGAGCAGTCTGTTTAGCTGTTCTGTCGGCTAGCTCATTGCCTTGGGAAATGATATCAGTAACCTTCGTATGAGCCTTACATTTCATAATTGATATTGCAGTGGGTAGATGTATTGCATCTAATAAGGCATGAATGAGGGGTCCGTGCTGAATGTGGGCACCGTGGGAAGTTAAATAACCTCTCTCTCGCCACAGCACGCCGAAGTCATGTACAACTCCGAATGCATAACGTGAATCAGTGTATATGTTGACTTTTTTATTTGCGGCTTGAATACAGGCTTGTGTCAGAGCGATGAGCTCTGCGGCTTGAGCTGACAAAGTATTTATACGATTAGTTTCAATGACTTCAGTGTCTGTTGTGACTGCGTAAGCAGCCACTAACTCTCCTGTATTTGTTCTCATGCATAAACCATCTACATACAATGTCAGGTCTGGATCTGACAATGGGACATCGGTTAAGTCTTGTCTGGGTTTTGTCGTTATAGTAATAACTTCAATACAGTCATGAGCTAGTGGGTCTGTTCCGGTTACTGGCAACAGTGTGGCAGGATTCAATGTGTTACAGCGTCTGATTTCTATATGTGGCTGAAACAATGTAAGTTCGTACCCAGTGAGTCGCGCTATAGTCAAGTGTTGTGTTTGTGTTCTATTTACAAGAACCTCTACTGCGTGTGGTACTTGAACTGTCAATGGATGTCCTAACACTATGGCATCGCTTTGTCTGATTGCTAAAGCTGTCGCTGCCACTGATTTTAGGCATGCAGGCAAAGCCTGGGCTACGGGATCTAATGTACTAGAAAAATAAGCACATGGTTTGTGTGCTCCTGCTTGTTCCTGTGTGAGTACTGACAAGGCAGTACCTTCGCGTTCTGCAACAAAGAGTGTAAACTGTTTTCTGTAACATGGCGTTGCTAAAACAGGTGCTTGACATAAAGCTTTCTTTAGGCTTTCAAAAGCTTGTGTATGTTCCTGAGTCCAAGGGAGAACAGTCGATGTGGCTGCCTCCTGTGTTGTCAATTGAATGAGTGGTTTTGCTAGAAATGCATACTGAGGGATCCACTGCCTACAATATGAAGTGAGGCCTATGAAAGCCCGCACCTCCTTTTGTGTCTTGGGTATTGGCATGTTAGCTATTAACTGAATGCGGTCGGGTGTAAGCTGCCTTCCCTCCTTGGACAGCGAGTGTCCAAGATAAATAACTCGCTGGACACAGAATTGCAGCTTAGAAGGGGACACCTTGTGCCCCTTTTCGGCTAGAAATTGTAAAACTGTCAGTGATGTTTTTTCACATTCCGGTTCGCTTCTCGCGGTGATCAGCAGATCATCGACATATTGAAGCAGAGCAGTGTTAACTGGCATGTGGATACTGTCTAGTTCTCGTTTCAGTGCTTGGCTATAGATGCTGGGGCTTTCTGTAAATCCTTGAGGTGCGCGTGAGAATTTAAAGCTACGTCCATTTAAACTAAATCCGAACAAATATTGGCTTTCCGGATCTATTGGGACGCTGAAAAAGGCATTCTTGAGATCGATTACAGTAAAGAATGTTGCTTCGGAATCAATAGCTGTCAGTAATGACGAGATATCTGGGACCACAGGAAATTGTGGCACAATGCATTTGTTTAATTCGCGCAGATCAATAACCAATCGATATACTGGCGGGGCCTTTGGATCTGTTCGTTTAAGAATCGGAATTATCGGTGAATTACATACATTGGAGTCTGTTTCCACAACTACCCCTTGGGCAATGAGCTCGTCAATGATTTGTAGTAAAGCCACTACAGCATCTGGTGGTAACTTGTATTGTCGCATTCGTGGTAGCACCACTCCTGCCTTTAATGTGACTCGATATGGTGTAATATTCATGCAACCAACATCAGTAGGGCCTTGTGCCCATAGATGTGTAGGTAAAGTCTGTAGTCGGGGATCCATGTCTCTAGACACATAATGACCTTTAAAATCACGTAAAAACAATCTTACTCCTTCCGGAGAACAACATATTATGGCTCCTAGAGCCTTCAGTGTTTTTATTCCTAACAGATTTTCTGGACATGATTTAGTAAGCAATAAATCTGTAGTTCGGGTCAGAGGTCCTATCGTAAGTGGAAGTGGCTGTGATACTTCATTAACAATAGGTTTTCCTGAAAAACCAAGGGAAATATTCTGAGAGCCTGAGAGGGGTGCCCCTGGAACTTCACTACGTTTTATAGTTGTTCGACTTGCCCCTGTATCAAGTAAAAATTTTCTATCTTGGCCTAATAATTCACTATGTACATAAGGTCCTTCTTGATCTACTGGGATTTCAATAAGGGGTAAGTCAACTTCCCTCTCTAGGCTTTTTCATGCGTAACGCTGATACTCAGGATATTCATACTGTGCGGTCTGATACATTTGTCGTGTTGTTGTCTGTGTGGCAGCAACAGGCAACGGTGGTGCAGCTGGCACAAACTGTATTGGCTGTTGTGCGGCTGGCATGGCCTGTGCATGCTGCGGAGCTCCTTGTTCATTCTGATCTTGTCTGAGTGGCCGTGGTCTTTCTTGTGTTTTACCTATGGCGATATTATGTTTTAAAACTGGACAATCGTGTACGTAATGACCTGGCTTTTTACAATAATTGCATGTCCCTTTTACAGGTCCTGCTGAATCACCGGAATGTGTCATACCCTTTTTATGTCCTTCAGCTGGAACTGTCTGAGAAACTAGCATTTTCATTTTCGTGTCTTTCATGCGTCTGTGTTCATGTTCTTGTTCCTCTCTAATTCTATTGTGATGGTACTGTAACATTTGTAACATTTGTGATGGAGTGTTACCTTGCCAGGTACTCTCGAATTTTAATACTCTATTCTTTACTTGGGGCAGGGCATTTTCTACTAATTTTGTTACAAACAGATGCGGGTATGATTCGCTACTTGCTTTTAGGCCACTATTTATACCAAAACATTTTTCAAATCGGGCATAGTAATCACTAGTGTCTTCATCTTGCTTCTGTTTACAGGCTGAAATTGTACCCCAATCTTCCTTTTTCGTAGTTAATAAACGTGGCAGTACCTGTACTAGTAAACCTGGTAGCGCTTTAGTTTTATCCCCAAGTCCTGCTCCTGCAGTTCGGGCCTTTTCTTCCGCTTCTAATACTGACCATTCTATCTTTTGGTCTCCTACCTCCCACTCTTTTTCCCTGAGTTTCTCATAAATACCAGCAGGCATCAATACCTTTAATATTGTCATAATGTCGGGATAGGTATACTCTCCCATGAGTAACATGTCTTTAATTTCTCGGTGAAAACCCGCTGGATCTTTGTCATGACTGGGTACCACTTTCTTCATTTCTAACAATTCTATTTTCGATATGGGCGTATATACAAATACGCGCTTAAACTCGTTGTCCTCGCCTTTTATCGGGTGCACTTCTCGTAAGGGCTTCTGTCTATCCATGTAATACGTGGTTCTTTCCTTGACGGGTAATGAGACACGTTCTGAACATACAAAAAGAATATACTGCTTTCTTGATTCTAGAATGTCTTTAATTAATTTAGTACCTGAACCTCTCCATTTATTCATAAGCAATTCAGTCAATATGTCAGGTAAGGGACCAGGGTCCGAATGCTGACTCCGATATAGTATAATGAGTTGTTGAATCATATAAATCCCAGCTAACCTCTGTTCATCTGGGGTGAGATTCAAAAATGTGCGTGCTACTGTATCATCACTATATTTTCCGGGACTGTCCATCCAATGGACAGCTGCCCTGGCTAAATCTTGTTCATCCATAGAATCGAGGAAATGATAACCCCTTCGTTCTCGGAGTAGTTTGTCGGCGGCTTGGAACGAATGCTCGTTAGACCTGATGTTAATTATAGGTATTTGGAAATTCCTGTTATTATCTGGACATGTCGGACGTATCGAGTCAGTAAGACATCTATTATTATTACAAGATCTTCCTCTACCTACATAGGCTATGGTGTCTGACTGTCCCGCGGGCAGTCCTGACCTTTCCTCCTCGCTTTGTTCGAACTCGTCTACCTCTAATCTTTCTTCGTGTAGGCGTTCTATTTCTTTACGGATCTTTCGGCACATGGCTATTATACAATTTTTCTTATCATGTCTACCTTCTGATATATTCTGGCTCCATCTGGTAAGAATTTGCATTGCTTCCGGGTCTACCCCCGGTCGGTCTTGATTTCTGATCACACAATTTATGAGGAAACGTAACAGTTCCCCCTGTATCTCCACTTTCTGGTATTCCATAGCTCTGTTAATACATTCTGAATCTTGCCCTGTTTGGACAAAATGATATATTTTATCTAGATGCGCAGTCATTCCTGGTAACTTCCCTAAATACACTGCGGCTCGTCTAATACGTAATGATGCCAGGGTCATTTCGTCCTCTTTGCCGGGCACAGGATCATATCTACAATCTACAAGAAGTTCCTTAAGTGTACGGGAATTTATGAGTTTGGGTGTACGTGAATGTGCTGACTCTTGAAAAGTAAGTTTATTTATTCTGGGTGGCGTAGAAAAAATATTGGTAGCACCTCCCGTAGCCCCATCTGGGGTGTCGGGTGTGAAAGGATTCGTTGAACGTGACACAGCAACTATAGGTGTGGACACAGCTATAGAAGCAGCTGTGGGAACAGATGTAGAAACAGATGTGCTTGCCGGAACTTGTGACACGGTCTGTTGCTGTAGGGATACAGGTACTGGGTCTTGGCGTTGAACCTCCCTGGTATGCGGTCTATGTGGGGCGGAATTAGCATACTCGGGAGCTGCGTCATCTAAATATGATGAAAGAAAAACATCTTCTGCGGTTCTAGGATGCCCCTTAGGATGTACCTTTATTGGGAATAATGGGGGTGGCAAGTCTTTCGGTATTTCTGGAGTAGCTTTAGGTAATCCTTCGGCCAGAAGGGGATACATACCATTCATGAGGGCATTTCTTTGTCTGTCTACTTGTTCTGATTTCACTCGGATACCTTCCTCAATCAATAGATTTTCTCGAACTTTATTGGAATTCTCTTTACTCTTCTCTTCCTGTCTACGTGCTTTTTCTGTACGTCTATGAGATTCTTTACGCCATAACTCAACGGCGTCTTTCTGTGACTGTCTGACTTTCCTTTTCCATAACTCTTCCTCTACTTTCATGATGCACTCTGCATCCCAGGTCCCCGCTGCGGGCCACCTCTGACTTTCTGGTAATTCCTTGGTGTAGTCTACCCATAAATCAAGAAATAATATAGCGTCTAAGCCATGTTTATGATACATGAAGTGCCCTGGAGTGTCCCTAGGAGGAATAGGGACGGCTTCTTCGAGTACCCCTTTTCTAGTAGTGATCTGTCTTAATTTCGAAAAGAGCGGCATGTTAAGAACTGATCTGATACTTGATCTTGAACACACTTAGTACAAAAGCACAATAATGAACAACCATTCATACCACAATATGCAGGACGTTTAACACATTAAACATTAAACATTAAACATTTTTTTTTAACCTTTAAAATAGCCAACAATGATGATCGTCTGCATAACTAATCACCAAGCATAATTCTTGACAATAACTAGATACTTCGGAATACTTGATATACTGCTAAACAGTACATATACACTGCTAAAACAGTGCAGACCGGATTTGTGTACCCAAACCCGTCTTGACCGGCACAACCTATGTGCACGTCAGAAATGCCTCCCCAGTAATGGTACTCACCGGGTAGCTTCGGAAACGGAAGGCCTCGGAAACCGGACTTGGACCGGACTGGACTCGACTCGATTCGTCGGAAACTGGACTCGACTTCGAACTGGTGGGCCTCTGTATACCTCGGATCTTGCTCTCTCAGCTAGGCTCTGGTCGGGATACTTCGCACTTCTCACCGCCTCGTCTGGGTGTTGATCGCAGCCTCAGTCGCCCCCGCTTGACCGGAGGGAGATACAGGAAATCCTGCTGGTACGCGTTATTGTCCGTCCAGCTGTGGCAGGAGACCGGGCCTGCAACTCACCGCCGGCGCGTGAGATGAGAAAGTGTCCCTATTCGGGCGCCATTCATGTGGTAAATAATTTCCTTTACCGGGACTTAATTTGATACAGAAACATAATAAAATAGCTCAGTAAAATAAGAGGCAGAATCCGTGGTATTAGAGGTTCGGAATGGGCTTTATTCCAATGATCGATTATAATCGGTTGCTCCAAGTTCCATCACCACGGAGGTTCAGGAAGTGAAGTACATACTTTATTGACAAGAAATGATTTTTATAGAACATACATTACAATGAAGCGAATGCAGTAGGCGTAACAATTGATAAGGAAAATGACGATTCATATGCGTAACCGAAAATGGGTGTAATAAGGAGTAAAAAGGAACATAATTGGTTATGATGTCACATATAGGTGGATCTATAAGATAATACTTGGCATAGATGCGCGCGCAGCAGCATGACGTGTGATTGACGTGCAACTAGGGGGTGAAGGGGACTTGACATTTAGCTCTACATGTGGAGACGAAAAGTCTGGGGGGTCAAGTCAACCTAATCCCAAATCATATCTAACATCCTATGTTTAAAGAACTATGTTATCCACAAAAGAAGGACTCTCGGACAGAATCTATTCTATACTGACTGTGCGTGCGTGTACAAGCGTCTAAGTGTCTACACTAAATGCGAGGGGGTAGGAATATTCCATGGTAACAGGGCTATGAATTACTTGCATTAAGACAGAGAAGCCGAGCCTTTTGCTCGGTAGCTGGAAGAATGTTTACTTAAACTACTAGACAGGAATGCATCGGCTGAGGGGGAAGCAGATAATTCGAAGGTGAAATACAGTTCTTGGCAGAGAATAGGCTGATGTCAGGCTTCGTGAGCCGCGCAGAGAATGAGACAAAGTTCATGGTCACAGATGCAGGCTCAGACTCGAGTTTCAGAGACAGAAGGCAAGAGGAGTTTGATGACAGAATCAGGGCCTACTTGCCTGGACTGTAAAATGGCATAAGTGAACCATACAAAGCCGGTGGCTTTTCATACTTAGGAATGGAATATCCGGCCTATTCATGGCGGATCTGACAGAGGACATGTTGACGGTGGACGCACATGTGTTTGCGTCTTCATAACTGGAACTGGAGGGAACATACATGTACTTGTGACATGCACATAGAACCGTTGGGGTCCAAGATAGGGGACATAACTGACCAGAAAAATCCATATTTCCACATTCGCCGACTGGAATCGAAGGTCTTGATCGATGCGAGCCGCGCCGAGTGTGGAGATCGCGATCGAAAACAATACCGCGAAGAGGGGTGAGGATTGCGCGTCGATAGAAGAACTGGAAACTGTTCGGAACCGGAGCGCGAAGATTACATCCGAGCCCGATGGCGGAAAAAAACAATCTGAGGATGGAGCCGAAGCCCATGCGCAATACGATCCAAAGGAGGAGTCACATACCTCGTGATTTCCAAAGACTTTCCAAGAGGGAAAACAACTGCAAACATCCGGGCCCAACACCAGATGGCGATCTATGCACAGTGTGTAATCTGCAGCTCATAATTTTTGCAGCAATATATATATATATATATTTTTTAATAAATGGAATTTACTCACAAATACCTAAGGATAGGTTAGAACAGGGCACTTACTGCTTGCAGCTTCAGTAAGGAGTCTCTGTTGTATGCCCCCCCTGTAGAGTACGTGTGGATGTGTTGAGAGATGAGGAATGATGCTGTTAGACTGCAGTTTGTTACATATGAAAAGGAAATAGATGGATGTACACATAACTAACAATAAGGTTATAGATCTAGGCAACGGAGAGGTTTGGAAAAATGCACTCACCATAAAATTATATTTAAAATAATTAAACTTAAAAAATAAAAAGAGAGGGTGGTGAAAACATGCTGTCCCCATAAAGTGATTACCTTATGAACTTGTGGTTCCCTTAGAGCCTGTTGTGCCTGACACCAGTACTATAATATTATTTATACCTGTAGAGACAGAGTATTTTTCTCTCCTCAGTGGGTTTTAGCATTAAAGTCCATCTACAGAGTGAAAGCCTCTTAGCCGTCGTGCTGGGATACCCAGTACACTTCGTTCACTGTGAGTCCCAAAGTCAATGCGCAGTCAGTAAAGAGAGACTTGGGCCACCTAATTACATGGAAGGTGGTAGCATCGTCTTGCAGTAGGCTGATGACCTCCTTGTGACATCTCCATCACTTGAGGCCTGTGAAAGCTTGTGAAAAAGACACTAGCTCTGTTGAACTACCTCCAGAAGAGAAGCCTCATTGTCAAAATGCCGGCGCTGCCAAAAAGAGGTGACTTATCTGGGTTTTGTGATAGTCCAAGGTACACGCCGCATGCCATCTGACAGAATAAAATTGTTTCAGGGCATTCAGCTCCTGCCCACCAAGAAAGGAATGATGTCCTTCCTGGAGATACTGAACTGCTGCCACCAATGGGTCCATGAATGCAGATGCTATGACTAATGAACTTGCAAACTGTTTCAAGAAATTGAAAGACTTTGTGTACTGCACCATCATGGAGACTGCCTGACTACAAACTGCCTTTCCATCTCTGTTTCAGAGCAAAATAACATTGCAAATGAAGTGGTGTGCTGACACAGCTGGAAAAGAAAGGCCTGTGGGACACAACTATGTGACTTTGCTTTCGGCAGTCATTAGGGGTCAGCAGCTGTGATAGTGGAGAGGACAGCTCTCATTGTGTTGGACTATACTTGTATTGTCTAGGTGCCACATTTGGTACGGTTGTTGTTGCCTGGATCGACAAAATGTTACGGCTGGCAGGCACACAGTTTACAATGACACCATGTTGTCTAATTGTAATGTCCTAATAAGAGACCCACCTGTTAATTTGGCAAAAGTATTACCTGCAATAGGTTATTCTGATGAGATCCAATCTCTTAGAAACAGAGAAGACCCCTAAGTAAGTTGGTGTTAAGATTGTAGAAAACTGCACCACGCCAAGATTAGACACTATTAGTAAAGACAGACTATGAGTGGTACACTGATGGTTTCTTCAGCAGACTAATATACACTAATTACAGAGCATGGTATGCCTTAGCAATAGCAGACAACAAAGTTGAAAGTGCAGCTCTGCCACTTGAAACATCTTCCCAGTAGGATAAGCTGTATGCTGTAACAAAAGCATGAATACTAGTCAAGGGTAAAACTGTTAACATTTACACTGACTCACATACAGCTTTGCAGTTCTTATTTGTGGTCAGCTGTGGAAGTATTACGGATTCATAACAGAAGCAGGGCGCCTTTTTAAAAATGGTCCTTTGGTAAGGATCTTGTTTAAAGCAATACTATTATACACCAGAATAGCGGTAATAAAATGTGAAGCCTACACAGGACCTAATACCAAGTTAGCCAAAGGTGATGCCGTCGCTGACACAGCATTAAATGAAAGCATGTGACAGCCAGTGCAGATGGGACTAATGAATAAAGCAGTCCCAAAAATACAGCTCATTCAGAGACAATTGTTGCAAGCTAATGTAAAGGCAGCACAATGGTCTGTAACACCAGATGAACATAGAGGGTGGATTAATGTTGGATGTGAGCCGAATAATGAAGTGTGGGCCTACCAGGATGAGATGCCTGTGTCCACTCGCAGTATGTACCTTTCCCTTACAAGACTGGAGCAGGGACCATCTGATATTGCACAAGGGAGGATGAATGCGCAGAAGCATGTTGCTTCCCAGTGAATTGATTTAAATATTTGCTGGTGTGGGTGGATATGTTTTCAAAATGAATGAAGGTGTATCCAACAGGGAAGAATAATTCAGCAACTGGGGCGCAGTACTTCAGGAAAGCCATCTCTCCAAGGCTAGGGACCCACCAGGGCATAAATAGCGATAGAAGGAGATCACTTAGTGACTACATTTATGCTAAAGAGGTTGTTTTGGGGAATAAAGTATATCATGCATAACCCATACCACCCTCCAACTTGAGGCCAGGAGGAGTAAATGAGCACCAAAATAAAAATTCAAAAAATGATTATTAGTAAAGGCAACTGATGGAACAGGCCTGAAATGGCCTGATGCTCTGACTTTAGTACTGCCTGCAATGGGGCAAAGACTTCTAAAGCGATTATGGAAGCATGGTCATGGTGAGAAAAATAAAAGCGGTTTCTTTTAGTTCTAGGTGGACTGGACCACAGACTGTGAACCAATGCCATGAATAGATTGAGGGGACAAAATGCAGGGCAGCACCCCAACGCCTGAGAGGACAGTACCAGAAATTGATGACCATCTGTCACCAGAGGACCTGCGCAACACAGCAGTCAAGAAGAGGACAGACCATTTCTACGATCCATGAGGGCCCATCATAAAGTGTCAGAGGAACGCAACATCTACAGATGCTGTTGAGTGAAGTACACGATGCAGTCTCGAAGAAAGGTGATGGTCTGCACCTGCAGAAAAATAGACTGAAGAGGACAACGCAGGGCAGGTCCGTGTAACGGCCCCTGAACAAGACGACTGCGGACCAGGAGGAGAAGCAGAGGACTGCTCACTGCGTGCCTTTAAATTGACACTTGCAGAAAGTGCGTGGGAAATGAGTGACGAAGTGACAATGTAGCCTGATGCATTGCATAGAGAAAACAATATTTGTTGGACACGTAATTAGGAGTATGCTGCCGGTATCAAAACAGCCTGCTGATATAATAATGATCTCATCAGGATGTATCAATGTGACAATATATGCATTTTATGCAAACACTGTGTAATGCCATCAAAAGATATGCAACTGATGTTTTCTTCATATATACATATATATATATATTTTAGTTTTACACTAATGTTGGATAGGTCTATCCAAAGGGGAGGATTGTTGCAAAATATATATGACTATCCATATAAATTCATGTGTTTGCACTTCAAAAGATATCATTCTTAGCTATATCACATTAACATGAGACCTGGAGCGCCAAAGGGCTTCCTATCTGACCTTGACTGGACAAGCTTCAACAAGCTATTCTGTACTCCCTTAGAGGTCACTTTGCCTGTCCTGACTACATGATATTTCTTAATCTGGTTGTGCAAGTTGCTTACACAGTGCCGAGCCAGCCTTTCTGGTCTGCCCATATCTGGCTGTTTATAATTTGTATGGTGCAGACATTTGCACATCCATGATAGTCATATTTGGCTTGGTGCCTAATTCTAGTTTCGCTGACATGGCATTACTGAACTATATAGCACCCAGAAACCAGCCACTCTGGAAAGAAGCGGTCTGAGAGCCCCTAAGGCAGGAGAACTGACTTCTTCCTAGCTAATTAGAGTTGATGCATGCTTTTGGTACCAATAAATACATTTCACTCTGTTTCTGAGCAAACCTGCCATGTCTGGTGAGTTTCATTCATTTGCTCCTGGGAGGGTGCCAGTATTTCCCCATCAGTAATGAGCATTTGAAAAGCTTAAATTGTTTTCTTGATTTTTACACTGAAAGTCAGAACTCAATATATTCGGGGATTATCGTAGGTAATTTTAATGTGCATTTATGTCCATTGGGCTGTCTAATCTATGAAAACCCTCTCTGAGAGTTTAGACAGCACTCATTTTGGGTATACTGCACAAGGGTAGCTACTTGATAATATCCTTGCTGATGGTAATTTGCAGCGTATCAATGAGCTGGCGGCAGAATCTATCCCATCTTTTAGCGGGAGAGGATGCAACTCGATAACTGATCTCGTTTTAATATTGGCTGCTATGATTGAATAAATATTTTTAGATTAAATGGAGCCAGTTAGGTGACCACAATCGTCTAGTTTTTTAACTACATTGTGTTGTGGAAATGTGGATTTTCCTGGTCAGTTATGTCCCCTATCTTGGACCCCAACGGTTCTATGTGCATGTCACAAGTACATGTATGTTCCCTCCAGTTCCAGTTATGAAGACGCAAATACATGTGCGTCCACCGTCAACATGTCCTCTGTCAGATCCGCCATGAATAGGCCGGATATTCTATCCCTAAATATAAAAGGCCACCGGTTTTATATGGTTCACTTATGCCATTTTACAGTCCAGGCAAGTAGGCCCTGATTCTGTCATCAAAACTCCTCTTGCTTTCTGCCTCTGAAAGCTCCAGTCTGAGCCTGCATCTGTGACCATGAACTTTGTCTCATTCTCTGCGCGGCTCACGAAGCCTGACATCAGACTATTCTCTGCCAAGAACTGTATTTCACCTTCGAATTATCTGCTTCCCCCTCAACCGATGCATTCCTGCCTAGTAGCTTAAATAAACATTCTTCCAGATACCAAGCAAAAGCCCCGGCTTCTCTGTCCTCATGCAAGTAATTCATAGCCCTGTTACCATGGAATAATTCCTACCCCCTCGCATTCAGTGTAGACACTTAGACGCTTGTACACGCACGCACAGTCAGTATAGAATAGATTCTGTCCGAGAGTCCTTCTTTTGTGGATAACATAGTTCTTTAAACATAGGATGTTAGATATGATTTGGGATTAGGTTGACTTGACCCCCCAGACTTTTCGTCTCCACATGTAGAGCTAATGTCAAGCCCCCTTCACCCCCTAGTTACACGTCAATTACACGTCATGCTGCCGCGCGCGCATCTATGCCAAGTATTATCTTATAGATCCACCTATGTATGACATCATAACCAATCATGTTCCTTTTTTATTCCTTATTACACCCATTTTTTGGTTACGCAGGTGAAACGTCATTTTCCTTATCAATTGTTACGCCTACTGCATTCGCTTCATTGTAATGTATGTATTATAAAAGTTACTTCTTGTCAATAAAGTATGTACTTCACTTCCTGAACCCCCGTGGTGATGGAACTTGGAGCATCCGATTATAATCGATCATTGGAATAAAGCCCATTCCGAAACTCTAATATCACGGATTCTGCCTCTCATTTTACTGAGCTATTTTATTATGATTCCGTATCAAATTCAGTCCCGGTAAAGGAATTTTATTTACCACATGATGGCGCCCGAATAGGGACACTTTCTCATCTCACGCGCCGGCGGTGAGTTGCAGGCCCGGTCTCCTGCCACAGCTGGACGGACAATTACGCGTACCAGCAGGATTTCCTGTATCTCCCTCCGGTCAAGCGGGGGCGACTGAGACTGCGATCAACACCCAGACGAGGCGGTGAGAAGTGCGAAGTATCCCGACCAGAGCCTAGCTGAGAGAGCGAGATCCGAGGTATACAGAGACCCACCAGTTCGAAGTCAAGCCCAGTTTCCGACGAGTCGAGTCCAGTCCGGTTCAAGTTCAAGTTACTGAGGCCTTCCGTTTCCGAAGCTACCCGGTGAGTACCATTACTGGGGAGGCATTTCTGACGTGCACATAGGTTGTGCCGGTCAAGACGGGTTTGGGTACACAAATCCGGTCTGCACTGTTTTAGCAGTGTATCTGTACTGTTTAGCAGTATATCAAGTATTCCGAAGTATCTAGTTATTGTCAAGAATTATGCTTGGTGATCAGTTATGCAGACGATCATCATTGTTGTTTATGTTAAAGGTTAAAAATGCTTAATGTTCAATGTTTAATGTGTTAAACGTCCTGCATATTGTGGTATGAATGGTTGTTCATTAGTGTGCTTTTGTATTAAGTGTGTTCAAGATTAAGTATCAGATCAGTTGTCTATATGCCGCTCTTCTCGAAATTAAGACAGATCACTACTAGAAAAGGGGTACTTGAAGAAGCCGTCCCTATTCCTCCTAGGGATACTCCAGGGCACTTCATGTATCACAAACATGGCTTAGACGCTATATTATTTCTTGATTTATGGGTAGACTACACCAAGGGATTACCAGAAAGTCAGAGGTGGCCCGCAGCGGGGACCTGGGATGCAGAGTGCATCATGAAAGTCGAGGAAGAGTTATGGAAAAGGAAAGTCAGACAGTCACAGAAAGACGCCGTTGAGTTATGGCGTAAAGAATCTCATAGACGTACGGAAAAAGCACGTAGACAGGAAGAGAAGAGTAAAGAAAGTTCAAATAAAGTTCGAGACAATCTATTAATTGAGGAAGGTATCCGAGTGAAATCAGAACAAGTAGATAGACAAAGAAATGCCCTCATGAATGGTATGTATCCCCTTCTAGCCGAAGGATTACCTAAGGCTACCCCAGAGATACCAGAGATACCGAAAGACTTGCCACCCCCATTATTCCCAATTAAGGTACATCCTAAGGGGCATCCTAGAACCGCAGAAGATGTTTTTCTTTCCTCATATTTAGATGACGCAGCTCCCGAGTATGCTAATTCCGCCCCACATAGACCGCATACCAGGGAGGTCCAACGCCAAGATCCAGCACCCGTATCCCTACAGCAACAAATCGAGTCACAAGTTCCGGCAAGCACATCTGTTTCTGCATCTGTTCCTACAGGTACTTCTATAGCTGTGTCCACACCTATAGTTGCTGTGTCACGTTCGACGAATCCTTTCACACCCGACGCCCCAGATGGGGCCACGGGAGGTGCTACCAATGATTTTTCTACGCCACCTAGAATAAATAAACTTATTTTTCAAGAGTCAGCGCATTCACGTACACCCAAATTCGTAAGTGATCGTACGCTTAAGGAACTTCTTATAGATTGTAGATATGACCCGGTGCTCGGTAAAGAGGACGAAATGATCCTGGCATCATTACGTATCAGACGAGCCGCAGGGTATTTAGCGAAGCTACCAGGAATGACTGCGCATCTAGATAAAATATATCATTTTGTCCAAACAGGGCGAGATCCAGAATGTATTAACAGAGCTATGGAATACCAGAAAGTAGAGATACAGGGGGAACTGTTACGTTTCCTCATAAACTGTGTGATCAGAAATCAAGACCGACCGGGGGTAGACCCGGATGCAATGAAAATTCTTACAAGATGGAGCCAGAATATATCAGAAGGGAGACACGATAAGCAAAATTGTATAATAGCCATGTGCCGAAAGATCCGTAAAGAAATAGAACGCCTACACGAAGAGAGATTAGAGACAGACGAGTTCGAACAAAGCGAGGAAGAAGGGTCAGGACCGCCCGCGGAACAGCCAGACACCATAGCCTATGTAGGTAGAGGAAGATCTTGTAATAGGGATCAGACTAGATGTCATACTGATTCAATACGTCCAATATGTCTAGATAATAACAGGAATTTCCAGATACCTATAATTAATATAAGGTCTAACGAGCATTCGTTCCAAAACGCCGACAAACTACTCCGAGAACGAAGGGGTTATCATTTTCTCGACTCTATGGATGAACAAGATTTAGCCAGGGCAGCTGTCCACTGGGTGGACAGTCCCGGAAAATATAGTGATGCTACAGTAGTACGCACATTTTTGAATCTCACCCCAGATGAACAGAGGTTAGCTGGGATTTATATGATTCAACAACTCATTATACTATATCAGAGTCAGCATTCGGACCCTGGTCCCTTACCTGACATATTGACTGAATTGCTTATGAATAAATGGAGAGGTCCAGGTACCAAATTAATTAAAGAAATTCTAGTATCAAGAAAGCAGTATATTCTTTTTGTATGCTCAGAGCATGTCTCATTGCCCGGCAAGGAAAGAACCACGTATCACATGGATAGACAGAATCCCTTACGAGAAGTACACCCAATAAAAGGCGAGGACAACGAGTTTAGGCGCGTATTTGTATATACGCCCATATCAAAAATAGAACTGTTACAAATGAAGAAAGTGGTACCCAGTCATGACAAAGATCCAGCGGGTTTTCACCGAGAAATTAAAGACATGTTACTCATGGGAGAGTATACCTATCCCGACATTATGACAATATTAAAGGTATTGATGCCTGCTGGCATTTATGAGAAACTCAAGGAAAAAGAGTGGGAGGTAGGAGACCAAAAGATAGAATGGTCAGTGTTAGAAGCGGAAGAAAAGGCCCGAACTGCAGGAGCAGGACTTGGGGATAAAACTAAAGCACTACCAGGTCTACTAGTACAGGTACTGCCACGTTTATTAACTACGAAAAAGGAAGATTGGGGTACTATTTCAGCCTGTAAACAGAAGCAAGATGAAGACACTAGTGATTACTATGCCCGATTTGAAAAATGTTTTGGTATAAATAGTGGCATAAAAGCAAGTAGCGAATCATACCCGCATCTGTTTGTAACAAAATTAGTAGAAAATGCCCTGCCCCCAGTAAAGAATAGAGTATTAAAATTCGAGAGTACCTGGCAAGGTAACACCCCATCACAAATGTTACAAATGTTACAGTATCATCACAATAGAATTAGAGAGGAACAAGAACATGAACACAGACGCATGAAAGACACAAAAATGAAAATGCTAGTTTCCCAGACAGTTCCAGCTGAAGGACATAAAAAGGGTATGACACATTCCGATTCAGCAGGACCTGTAAAAGGGACATGCAATTATTGTAAAAAGCCAGGTCATTACGTACACGATTGTCCAGTTTTAAAACATAATATCGCCATAGGTAAAACACAAGAAAGATCACGGCCACTCAGACAAGATCAGAATGAACAAGGAGCTATGCAGCATGCCCAGGCCATGCCAGCCGCACAACAGCCAATACAGTTTGTGCCAGCTGCACCACCGTTGCCTGCTGCTGCCACACAGACCACAACACGACAAATGTATCAGACTGCACAGTATGAATATCCTAAGTATCAACGTTACGCATGAACTAGCCTAGAGAGGGAAGTTGACTTACCCCTTATCGAGATTCCGGTAGATCAAGAAGGACCTTATGTACATAGTGAATTATTAGGTCAAGATAGAAAATTTTTACTCGATACAGGGGCAAGTCGAACAACTATAAAACGTAGTGAAGTTCCAGGGGCACCCCTCTCAGGCTCTCAGAATATTTCCCTTGGTTTTTCAGGAAAACCTATTGTTAATGAAGTATCACAGCCTCTTCCACTTACGATAGGACCTCTGACCCGAACTACAGATTTATTGCTTACCAAATCATGTCCAGAAAACTTGCTAGGAATAAAAACGTTGAAAGCCCTAGGAGCCATAATATGTTGTTCTCCGGAAGGAGTAAGGTTGTTTTTACGTGATTTTAAAGGTCACTATGTATCTAGAGACATGGATCCCCGACTGCAGACTTTACCTACACATCTATGGGCACAAGGCCCTACTGATGTTGGTTGCATGAATATTACACCATATCGAGTCACACTAAAGGCAGGAGTGGTGCTACCACGAATGCGACAATACAAGTTACCACCAGATGCTGTAGTGGCTTTACTACAAATCATTGACGAGCTAATTGCCCAAGGAGTAGTTGTAGAAACAGACTCCAATGTATGTAATTCACCGATAATTCCAGTTCTTAAACGAACAGATCCTACAGCCCCGCCAGTATATCGATTGGTTATTGACCTGCGCGAGTTAAACAAATGCATTGTGCCACAATTTCCTGTGGTCCCAGATATCTCGTCATTACTGACAGCTATTGATTCCGAAGCAACATTCTTTACTGTAATAGATCTCAAGAATGCCTTTTTCAGCGTCCCAATAGATCCGGAAAGCCAATATTTGTTCGGATTTAGTTTAAATGGGCGTAGCTTTAAATTCTCACGCGCACCTCAAGGATTTACAGAAAGCCCCAGCATCTATAGCCAAGCATTAAAACGAGAACTTGACAGTATCCACATGCCAGTTAACACTGCTCTGCTTCAATATGTCGATGATCTGCTGATCACCGCGAGAAGCGAACCGGAATGTGAAAAAGCATCACTGACAGTTTTACAATTTCTAGCCGAAAAGGGGCACAAGGTGTCCCCTTCTAAGCTGCAATTCTGTGTCCAGCGAGTTGTTTATCTTGGACACTCGCTGTCCAAGGAGGGAAGGCAGCTTACACCCGACCGCATTCAGTTGATAGCTAACATGCCAATACCCAAGACACAAAAGGAAGTACGAGCCTTCATAGGCCTCACGTCATATTGCAGACAGTGGATCCCTCAGTACGCATTTCTAGCAAAACCACTCATTCAGTTAACCACACAGGAGGCAGCCACATCGACTGTTCTCCCTTGGACTCAGGAACACACACAAGCTTTTGAAAGCCTAAAGAAAGCTTTATGTCAAGCACCCGTTTTAGCAACACCATGTTACAGAAAACAGTTTACACTCTTTGTTACAGAACGCGAAGGTACTGCCTTGTCAGTACTCACACAGGAACAAGCAGGAGCACACAAACCATGTGCTTATTTTTCTAGTACATTAGATCCCGTAGCTCAGGCTTTGCCTGCGTGCCTGAAATCAGTAGCAGCGACAGCTTTAGCAATCAGACAAAGCGATGCCATAGTGTTAGGACATCCATTGACAGTTCAAGTACCACATGCAGTAGAGGTTCTTGTGAATAGAACGCAAACACAACACTTGACTATAGCACGACTTACAGGGTATGAACTTACATTGTTTCAGCCACATATAGAAATCAGACACGGTAACACATTGAATCCTGCCACACTTTTACCTGTAATCGGAACAGACCCACTAGCTCATGACTGTATTGAAGTTATTACCATAACAACAAAACCCAGACAAGACTTAACCGATGTCCCATTGTCAGATCCAGACCTGACATTGTATGTAGATGGTTCATGCATGAGAACAAGTACAGGAGAGTTAGTGGCCGCTTACGCAGTCACAACAGATACTGAAGTCATTGAAACTAATCGTATAAATACCTTGTCAGCTCAAGCCGCAGAACTCATCGCTCTGACACAAGCCTGTATTCAAGCCACGAATAAAAAAGTCAACATATACACTGACTCACGTTATGCATTTGGAGTTGTACATGACTTCGGCGTGTTGTGGCGAGAGAGAGGTTATTTAACTTCTCACGGTGCCCACATTCAGCACGGACCCCTCATTCATGCCTTATTAGATGCAATACATCTACCCACTGCAATATCAATTATGAAATGTAAGGCTCATACGAAGGTTACTGATATCGTTTCCCAAGGCAATGATCTAGCCGACAGAACAGCTAAACAGACTGCTCAAACTCAAACCCCCGACATGACAAAGACAATAGTCCCGACACCGACACATTGTATGACAGTTAAAGATCCTACTCTTGACGTAATTGACATACAGACACATGCTACACCAGACGAAATAAAGAAATGGACTGAATTAGGAGGGATCCAAACGGACCAAGGATGGATGATGAAGGAAAAGTCTGTATGGTTCCTTCCTGATTCAATGGTCCAAGTTATAATTAACACTATACATAGTCCAGCACATCTAGGAGAAAAAGCTATGCTAGACAGCATTCAACACATTTGGTTCAATAAACATTTACGAGCAGCAGCCAAACAAAAGGTCCGTACCTGTATGGTCTGTTGTCAGTTCAACCCAGGAAAAAGCGTTCCCGTAGAACAGGGTGGATTCCATACTCCTAATCATCCTTTTGAAGTACTCCAGATGGACTATATCCAGATGGAACGATGTCGAGGATTCAAATATGTTCTCGTAGTTGTCTGCGCTCTGTCCCGTTGGACAGAGGCATACCCGGTTTCAGATTACACTGCCCCGACTACTGCCAAACAGTTGGTTCGAGAATTCTTCCCACGATACGGTTTACCACGTGCTGTTCACTCAGATAACGGCCAGCCGTTCTCATCCGAATTAATGAAACACGTTTCACTTCTGTTAGGATATCAGTGGAAATTCCACTGTGTCCGACACCCCGAGGCAGCAGGTCTCGTAGAAAGACATAACCAAATACTGAAAATCAGAATGTCCAAAATATGCAGAGAGAAAGGTGTCAACTGGGTAGTAGCGTTACCCGTTGCACTCTTTTACATGAGAATGGTAGCGCACTCTCGAACAGGGCTATCCCCGTATGAGGTGATCTTCGGCAGACCACCGAATATGTGGGGGACGCCTATACCTCGCAAAATAACTGATATTGACTGTAATATGCTGACAGATTACTTGGCTTCCTTGATGTCTGCACTACAATCTTGTCGTTCACAGGTAGCTGCAGCCTTTCCCGACAACACTGAGGTGAAACCCCATGACGTTGTTCCGGGTGATCTTGTCGTTGTGAGGAATTTCGACCGAAAGACTCAGCTGGAGCCCAGGTGGAAAGCACCCAAGTTGGTCCTGTTGACCACAAGGACAGCCGTGAAGATCGAGGGCCGCAAGGGCTGGATTCATTCAAGTCATATCAAGAAATTTCATGGACTATCCTCGGATATAGACATTGTGCCCTGCACTCCCTCACAGACTGATTCAAAACTTCCCTTTGTTGAACCGAATGACTCTGAGAACTACAAACTAAAGCTTAGGCCCATCAAGTCGAGCAATTTGATTGTTTAAGTCCTCTCCAAGGTGAAGCGGTCGAATTGTCTCTGACATGTATCCCTTGGACCTGAGTAGAGAAAATACCCGGAAAATGTTGAAACGACAGGCGTATTGTAAATCACTGCGTAGCCACTGTATAGGGACATTATTAATTTTGTTTTTATTGAGTCTTTTAATAATTATTACAAGTATGTTGTTGCACATATATTACCCTATTTCTAGACATGTTTATAATGTTGCTGCTGAACATTCTTTTAGTGACTTACCTCCGCATGAATTGTCTTATAGACTTGCGCTGCGCAATAACACTTTCATTAGTATGTTACATCATTCCCATCAGACTAGTAATGCCACCAATTGTTGGGTGTGTGGCCGACTCCCTCCCTATCAGAATTATGAAGGAGTCCTGCCTTTCTTTCCACATCCATTTACACATAATGGGTCCTGTGGAGCATGGTTTAGTTTAATCAATTCCATAGACTCAGACACCGCAGTTTACCAAGATCATTGGATATGGGGAAACCTGAACCTAGTTTTACTCAAGGTCTGCTACCCTGACAAGGAGGGTCGCCCCAAAAGAACAGGAACTGATCTAGAAAATGAAGTATATGGATTAGGTAATTTTACACCTAATCTCATGATTCTAAATGTCGTATCCGAAATTGAACTAGTCTTACCCACCATGTCAGTATTCCCAGCGAAGGGTGAATTGTGTGTAAGAAAGGTTGGTTCCATACATATGGGCCATAGTAAATGCACTACTATAGTAGAATTCAGTGATCAAGGAAAATCTTCATTTAAAGCTTCTCGCCACTCCTACTTTATATGTGGTCAGACGGCATATATGCGTCTACCTCTAGATTGGGATGGTACCTGCTACATTGCATTCCTTTTGCCACCTGTTTTCCTAGCTCCTCCTGATTATTACAGAAATATTCATTTAGTACACAACAGAGAGCGGAGAGATCTCCCCATTGTCGATTACACTGAGACGGCATGGGACAAGTATGTAGATTTTAATAAAGGCATCTTTCCCTATATAGGTACTGTTACTAATAGTAAGCTGATACGTAGATTAACTAGAACCCTTGAAGCAGTAGTGAATGAGACTATTTCCGCCTTAGGCAATTTAACGGAAGAGCAGTCTGCTATGCGGATTGTTGTGCTTCAAAATCGTCTTGTCCTTGACGTCATCCTGGCTGATAGGGGCGGAGCTTGTAGGGTCATCGGATCAAGCTGCTGCGTATTCATACCAGAAAATTCGCCATCTGTATATAAAGCCATCACTCGCCTTCATAAGATTGTAAACCAGATACACCAGAACCCAGGCACTTGGACTTGGTCCAGTTGGTTTTGGAGTGTGATATCAGCTTGGGGATGGAGAGTTTTATCCTTCCTAGGTATTGGCCTTCTCATATTATTCAGTTGCTGTCTATGTCTACAATGTGGACCAGCGATTTGTGGTCTGTGTGCCACATCGTGTATTCCACCACCAAGATTTCATTCAAGATCACGGAAGAAGAAAGAAGAACAAATGATGCTACATGAACAGATCAATGGATTGATGAAGATTGATATCTCTTGAAGGGCAAGTAGGGGACAAGGAGGGAATGTGGAAATGTGGATTTTCCTGGTCAGTTATGTCCCCTATCTTGGACCCCAACGGTTCTATGTGCATGTCACAAGTACATGTATG
The DNA here is from genome assembly GCF_964204655.1 of Triturus cristatus. NCBI lineage: Eukaryota > Metazoa > Chordata > Amphibia > Caudata > Salamandridae > Triturus > Triturus cristatus. The sequence continues at coordinate 996,882,381 of NC_140580.1, forward strand.
TTCCCTCCAGTTCCAGTTATGAAGACGCAAATACATGTGCGTCCACCGTCAACATGTCCTCTGTCAGATCCGCCATGAATAGGCCGGATATTCTATCCCTAAATATAAAAGGCCACCGGTTTTATATGGTTCACTTATGCCATTTTACAGTCCAGGCAAGTAGGCCCTGATTCTGTCATCAAAACTCCTCTTGCTTTCTGCCTCTGAAAGCTCCAGTCTGAGCCTGCATCTGTGACCATGAACTTGTCTCATTCTCTGCGCGGCTCACGAAGCCTGACATCAGACTATTCTCTGCCAAGAACTGTATTTCACCTTCGAATTATCTGCTTCCCCCTCAACCGATGCATTCCTGCCTAGTAGCTTAAATAAACATTCTTCCAGATACCAAGCAAAAGGCCCGGCTTCTCTGTCCTCATGCAAGTAATTCATAGCCCTGTTACCATGGAATAATTCCTACCCCCTCGCATTCAGTGTAGACACTTAGACGCTTGTACACGCACGCACAGTCAGTATAGAATAGATTCTGTCCGAGAGTCCTTCTTTTGTGGATAACATAGTTCTTTAAACATAGGATGTTAGATATGATTTGGGATTAGGTTGACTTGACCCCCCAGACTTTTCGTCTCCACATGTAGAGCTAATGTCAAGCCCCCTTCACCCCCTAGTTACACGTCAATTACACGTCATGCTGCCGCGCGCGCATCTATGCCAAGTATTATCTTATAGATCCACCTATGTATGACATCATAACCAATCATGTTCCTTTTTTATTCCTTATTACACCCATTTTTTGGTTACGCAGGTGAAACGTCATTTTCCTTATCAATTGTTACGCCTACTGCATTCGCTTCATTGTAATGTATGTATTATAAAAGTTACTTCTTGTCAATAAAGTATGTACTTCACTTCCTGAACCCCCGTGGTGATGGAACTTGGAGCATCCGATTATAATCGATCATTGGAATAAAGCCCATTCCGAAACTCTAATATCACGGATTCTGCCTCTCATTTTACTGAGCTATTTTATTATGATTCCGTATCAAATTCAGTCCCGGTAAAGGAATTTTATTTACCACAGTGTCATAGGGGATATTGTCAGGCCCGATGTGGGGCCAGGGAATATGGGGAGAGATGGTTTGATCAGAACTGTTCAAAGGCCCACCAGAATCTGATGAAGCCCTTAAATCACATCATCCCACTGTTACGATTCGTACAACCTGCGCAGAACGTTGTCAGGTCCGAATGGTATCCTTCCTCCCGAAACAACTACATTTCCCAGAAAGCAGAGTAAGCGCTTCCGGGGTAGAGGTGGTGACATGAGGACATACATACGGAGTGGGGGCAGGAATTTAATCGAAGCTGGTGCAAAAAGACACTGCAGATTATTCCTACCTGCTAGTGTGAAGACGGATGGTTGGGAGTGGTGTGCTCTCTCCGGTTAGGTAAGGGTGCTACGGCACCGGTTCTGATATCTTGGATATTCCTGTTTGGGTCTAGGGATTGTTTCTTCTATATATTCACTGAAATTCTGTTTGGTTATCAATTGCTCCATACCTTCCATTCTGCCAGTGGAGGTTTCGGAGTCTGTCCGAGGAAAGACATTACATTCTGGTACTTCCAGCTGTGAGGGAAACCGCGCCAGTACCAGCACATTTTTGCATCATTTGCCGAAGCTGTGTTGAGAAACGGCCTGGGCGCTCTCATCTTTTATTCATGGCCGAAGCTGTGTTGAGAAACGGCATGAGTGCACGTTCATTTATCTAATAGCTAATGCCATGATGGATAAGGCGAGAGTCATTTCAAGATCCCTTGTTAGGAATATAAGCTACTGTATGTACATATTGCTGTTGTGACATAAGTTTGATTACGTTATACTGTGAAAACCGTTACAAACATGAGGAATGTTTGTGGATACAAGGGATCGAGGATATTGTCCACTATGATTACCTCTGTCAAAGCGTCAAGGGCTTTATATTCATTCAACAATGACTTATTAATGTTTGTTTTCATGCCTTGTTATAACAGGGGTCTTTAAAGGATTGGTGAACTATAGGAATGTTTATTCAGTAGAGCCCTCATCTTTGTTTATTAGATTCACAGTTACTACTGGAGCCAAATGACAGTATTATATCATTTCTAGGAAGCCAATGAAGATGGTGCTTTATTTTCCTTTACAGGTACATATTATATAGTATATGTAATGTAATGTAATTTTATTTTTGTAAAGCGCGACTTACACTCCACGGAGCATCTTGGCGCTGACCACTCATGTCTAGGAGGTGTTTGGCCAGGGAGCTAGTGAGGCACCGGTAAGACAGTATCTGGTGTCTCTGAGGATTGGGTTTAGACTAGGGCTAAACAGGCTGTGTCTGTGAGTTTAAAAATCCATGTCTTTAGAGCCTTTCGGAAAAGGTTCTCTGACGGGATCTGGCGTAGTTGGAGTGGTAGTTTATTCCAGGCCCTAGCACCCAGTACTCCAAGGGATTTTCCTCCTTTCGTGGCTAGTCTAAATTTGGGAGTCACCAGCAGGTTCAGGTTGGAAGATCTGAGTGAGCGAGAAGGCACATATCTTCCAACCCTTTTTGACAGGTAGGTGGGACCCAGCTGGTGGTAGGACCTAAAGGTGATTACTAGGATTTTGAATAGTACCCTTTTGTGGATGGGCAACCAGTGCAGGATCTTGAGTGCTGCTGATGCAGACGACTTCCTGGGCCATCTCAGCACGAGGCGGGCGGTGGCATTCTGGACCATCTGCAGTCTATGCAGTACTGCTTTACTGGAGCCTGCATATAGACTGTTGCAGTAGTCCAGGCGAGATGTAATAAGGGCCACCGCCACCGTCTTTCTGGCTGTCAGTGGGAGAAGGTCGAAGAATCTTCTGAGGCCTTTGATTATGCTAAAGCAGGACCCTGCCACAGCACCTGCTTGTTGCCTAAATGACAGGGCCTCGTCAAACCTAATCCCAAGGTTGCGGGCCGTAGTAATGGTGTTAGGGGGGACTTCTGCATCTTGTGGCCACCATGATTTGGGGGAGAAAAGGTTTTGTTGTCCGAATGGTAAAATTTCGGTCTTGCCCGAGTTACATTTGAGATGATGTTTTCTCATCCAGTCGAATGTGGCGGTAAGACAATCTCTCAGATTTTCCTCTGCCTTTGTTGTATTGCTGTCTAATACGAGGATGAGCTGAGTATCATCAGCATAAGATATAGTGCTGATGTTAAAAGAAGTAATAAGCTCTATCAGGGGGGTCATGTACAGGTTAAATAGTACTGGGCTTAAACTAGAGCCCTGTGGTACCCCTGTTTTTAATGCTTTCTCCTCTGAGCAGTATTTCCCTAGTACCGTGACTTGCTTCCTGTGGCTGAGGAAGTTTTTTAGCCATTCAAGAGCAACTCCTGCTATTCCTGATTCAGCTAGGCGGCCAATTAATACGGAATGTGAGACCGTATCAAAGGCCGCCGATAGATCGAGCAGCACCAGAACAGCCTTTTTTCCTTGGTCCATGGCCGTCTTCAGGGTCTCCACCGTGTGTAGTAGTGCTGACTCTGTGGAGTGTTTAGCCCTGAACCCCGCTTGGTTGGGATGCAAGATGTCGTTTTCCTCCAGGTACCTAGTTAGTTGCTTATTCACTGCTGCTTCCGTAAGTTTGAAGAGAATTGGGAGCAGCGAAATAGGACGGAGGTTTGAAAGTATAGTGGGGTCTACTAGGGGTTTCTTTTGCAGAGGTTTGACAGCGGCTAATTTCCATTCGGGTGGAATGGCGGCAGTAGCCAGGGATGAATTAATGATAACATTTATGCTTGGGTTTACTGTGTCCACAAGGGCATGTAGCAGCAAGGGAGGGCAGGGCTCAAATGGCGAACCGGATTTGCTGGATAGAATAGCCTGATGGGTTTCTTCCAGACTAACATGGGTGAATTTGTTAAGCTGGATCTTCTCATTGTTAAGTCTTATGACTTCTACGAGGGGGGGTGCTGGTGGATCTGGGAAGTCTTTGGTGAGATCGGATATTTTCTGTTCGAAGTAATTAGCGATTGAGTTACATAATGGAAGCGAAGGGGGAATCTCTTGTCTAAGAATCCTAGGGTTCATGAAGTCATCGACTATTTTAAAGATTTCTTTTTGTTTGCTGTTGGAGGAGTTTATGGCTTCTAAAAAGTAGTTTTTTTTGGCACTTTTAATCATTGCATGATACTGTCTTCTGGATGTTTTATAGATTGTGAGTTCTTCCTTTTCATATGCACGACACCATTTCCTTTCTAGGGTTCTGACCTCTTTTTGTTTATCCTTTAAGGGGAGGGAGAACCAGGGGGCGGACCTTTTATTCCACTTTTTGCTCACTTTACAGGAATCCTCAGGCCCGCAAAATCCTGTGACCCATTTACAGAAGCTGTTATAATCTGTCTCTGTGTTTCCAGTCAGAGGGGGTTTACTGTCCTCAGCAATTAGGTACAGGTTGGGAGTGTCCCTAATCTTTTCCCAGTCTTTCTTTGTGTGGACTTCGATTTTTATACGGTCCGTTTTGATCCCTTTCCTTTCTACAGTCAGTTTAAAGGGGACCAGCAAATGGTCAGTCCAGGTCTGGATACGGGGGGAGTCAGCTTTCATGGATTTGGTATTGGTGCAGATGCAGTCTAAAATGTGCCCCGCTTTGTGTGTGGTAAGGTCCTATGTTATGGTACGTTCCCCTAGATAAGCATTGTAATCATTGCATCCTCTTCTTCCAGGTCTCCCTCCCTGCAGTCTCATGCTTTCCTTCCCTCGCTTGATCATATCAACCTTCTGTGCTATGCTATAATAGCAAGCAGAATTGAGACGATCAAGAGGTGGACCCCTTTTATGACTCGTACCAACTCCAAGGTATCCTCAGAGCTGACCAGAGCTACAGAAGCTGACAACCACAGATGGGAATGAGACTGCTTTAAAGAGCAGAGTATATAGAAAAGCCCTGGCTAACCGAAAAATAAATTAAAGAAAGGTCATGGGACGGCCTCCTGTAGAAAGATGTATTCAATATTAGTGCACATTTCTGGGAGTCGACTAATCACTTTTAGAAGATTGGCAATAGTGCGACAGATTGTATTATTGCCCCAGATATCTGGGTCTCCACAGAACTCACATCAGGTTGTACTGAGTGGAGATTATACTTTGAATCTCACTGAGGCGGGGGGTTAGATGCCATTGCAACTATAGCCAAGGATAAAGAGCCTGGCCCTGATGGGGTGCCCACAAGTGTGTAATGCTGTGTGTAGGAATGATATTCCGAACTCTTGGTCTTAGACCATACTTGTCCTAGTATTTAAGAAGGGCTCAAGATCAGATCGAGGATGTTACCGACCAATCTTAATAGATACTACTGTTAAGGTCTTAGAGAGTGATTATTTCAAAGCCAATGGAGTGGTCAGAGCAGAATAATGTAATTTTCATTTTACAATATGGGGTTACGCAGGGCAAAGGTACCAATGCCTGAAACTAAAATTGATTATCGGAAAATACACAGTAGCAAAGAAAGGTACGTTGTTAATGCCATTTATGGATCTAAACTACGCGTTTGATCGAGACAACAGATCTAATTTGTGGAGTGTGCCGATTGATCTGGGGTGGACTGCAATATAGTACATTTCTTACATGAAGTTCATTTGCACCTTGTAGCATCGGTATAGTATAATCAGGATGGAAGTCTGTCTGGCCATGTAAATCTGTATGGGGAGGGGGGTTTAGAGAAGGCTGTATTCTGTATTTACCCTATACATAAATATTTTGGGCCCAATATTGTGTGCAGTCGGTTGGGATATCCCAAGGGTAGGTTCTGCGCTCCTATAGGAGGGTAATGCAGTCCTAATGTCTAGGACTGCAGTAGAATTACAACAGCTGGTAAATACCTCTGTAGCCTTTATGAGTTCATTGTATTTGAGTGGCAACATTTGGGGCTATAAGGATATGAGGGAATTACAGTTTGTCAAAAATACATCTTTGGGACAGCCGTTAGCTGTCCCACTGTCAGTACCCTCATATTTATTACATGAAGAGCTGGGTTTGGGATACATGGTTTACCTATTAGCGCTTGCAACTTTGCTAAGATAGGTAAGGATATGGAGTAACCCAGATCTAGCTCCCAACCGAGCAGTAATAAAGGATTGCTTGGCATTAGACAGGGTGTTGCATATGCCATGACACAATGTTAAGGACGTAATGGGCAAATTGGGAAACCCTAAATTAAATGAGAATCCAAATGGTATAACAAAGAGATCTGAACTGGGTGAAAGAGCATTTACCCGAAACATGGGCATAGAAAGAGGCATTTAAACTTACGAAACCTACTCTTCTGTCCTATATTGTATTTAATACTGGCTCATCATTGGAGTCTTATCTAGTAACAGTTACAATTTCCTCATCACCGTCTTTTGTTGACAAAATTTAGATTAAATCTTTTCCACTGGTCACTGGCAGTCCCGCAGGGGAGAGAGACAGGTGGATGAGAAAGGTCCTTCCCCCTGCGATAATTTTTCCCTGTAAGACATTATGCTTTTTATTATGCTTTTTGACCATTACGGAGTTTCAAAGCAATGTTACATAGTGCCTTTATTAAAAGAGGAATCTTTTCTGTATGTAAAACCAGCTCGGGTTTCCTTACAAATGTTGACAACCCCTTTAATATAGGTTATTAACATTACAAGTTTCTTCGTAACAGCTCTCAGGATTAAGGCGGTGGCAATTAGGCTAAATATTAGATGTTATTTGCACTACAGGATTTTGTATTTTAATATATTTAAGTGGTTTGCATTTTTAAATAAATCAATTATTTTAAGGGAAATTTAATTTTAATATAGGTCTGCTTTTAAGGTTTTTATTAACCGAATAAAGTTTTTCTGACTGACTGGGCCCGGAAGCAACAATATTACTGGTGGAATTGTTTTGCCAGGGAGCCATGCTGAGCTGCTACAGGGCTGGCAAAATGCAGGCAACACTTCACTATTTGTTTTGAGACACTAAGCCCTTCGGTGACCAGGTCCAAGGACATATATTCATGGAGGCCGATTCCAAGGCGTTGAGGTAACAGCTCAAAAGGCAAGTGGTGTTGGCTATGCGCAAGGCAGGGCTGTCTGGCGCAAAGACTTTCCTGCCCACACAGTCAAGAATTTTGAACTAACAGTCTCTAGTTCATAGGAAAGTCGGTTGGGTAGTAAGGAGCAGAGTCAGGGGGGGACGTCTGGGGACCCTTGGAGCTGCACTATGCCCGGGGGGGCAGGACAGACAGCTTCTCTACCCACAAGTGTCAACTGCCAGTTGTTGCAATCGAGGGCCATGTAAAGAAATATATTGGAAAGCTTTTATGGAATAAAACCTATGGAAATCATGAACTGAATCTCTATGACTCTCTATAATTTGGACTATACATCATGTGTACTTCGGTATCCTCTGTTTTTTATTGCACGATTGTAAACCTTATGGTTCATAATCAACACATCCCAGTGGGAGCAGGATGTAAGATACCATGAGAGCACCATTATCATTGACTAAATTTATCACGGATTCTTGACCAAAAGTGTGGGTGTTCGATGGGAAATTAACCAACCACAGGTACCAGTTTTTTCCCTTATGATTCAAGTATTGTGCATTAATTTGGGGAAATGTTTTTGTGGTATGTCTGTAACATATGTCATTTTCCAGATATTATAACCAGCATTCAAGTACAATATAGGATTCCTCATTTTTATGGACTATTAAAAAGGAGAGAACGGGAACACTCAATGGGTAGGCAGGGGAGGAAAAGTATTTGGAAGTTATTGCAAGCAACTAGATGCAAATACCCAGAGTAACTATGAGCTTTCTGTAATTTGGAATAATTTATGGTAGTGGGGGGACATTTTGTGATTGAAACTTGTATTGGTATCCCTGCCCCCCATTCCTGAACTAGAGCAAACCCTGCCCTGTATTTTATTTCTACTACTAAGTTCTGATGTCATCGTCTCCTCATCAGCAAAGCTGGATGGCGCTAACCTGCAGCAGATTGCTGGGGTAAACAGTTTCTGGACTCAGTCTATTACTTGAGGGATAGTCATAAGTTGAAGACTCTTTAGGAAGAAGTGTTTATTAGAAAAAAAGCAATACTTACACGCACCTTTTATTTACCCAGATACAAAGATATTTTAAAGAAAATATTTGAAAAAAGTTACTTCCCTATATTACTACATCTTATTAATAGATCTTTATTCAGAAACATGGGTTTAAAAAATTATGCATTCAGCAAGTGATTATATGAAGCAAATATCAACCCTGAACCAATTAAAACAAGGTCCGCAGTAGCCCTTCTCTATACATGGCAAAATACCTTTTTTTTTAGTGAGAGGTCTCTTACCCTTAAAATGAATACAAACGCCTTAAAAATGTTAATGTATACAAGCCAGTTGTGAGGTTGAATGACGCCTGGAAAAAAAAAGCTGAAGACAATTAGAAAGAAAACGAAAAATGAAAAACGATATCAGCGCTGAATCATTAACGACGAGGCTTACACAGCGATACTTGTGGCTCTCATTCGCATAATATCTTTTGTGGGACTCATATTTACTTTTATTTAGATCCTGCGCATATTTCCTTTCTCCAGCAATATCAAAAAGTATTAAAATCAGTATGAGGCTACGATCCTTCCTATTTTACAAAACGGACTATATTGTTTGACTCCTATTTGAAAGAACCAATTATCTACAATAGAAGAAAAGCCTTGGAGGGCATTTGCAATCATCAACATTACATATTGTTAGCAAAGAATAAGGTCTGGAATCGGAGCAAACAAGATTGAGAATAGTTATGGTGGACATGGTATTACGCATCCTAAACTCGTCAGAATACCCAGCGTTAATTTATGGATTAATCGTTGTAACATGCAATGGAAGACCAATTAAAACTAAGCCTGGGCCAAAATTTCCGCAATCCGCATTTTACCGGAAATTTTTTTCTTGCTCGCGCTGTAAAAAAAATACATTCTCGCGTGCGCGCGATCGCCTTACCTGAATCCCCGCGTTCGCCGACAAGTTTTTCCGATCCGGTCGCGTTCTCCACGAGATGTTGGATTGTTGGTAGCCATTTGCGCTGTCTCGCGACAGTTCACGCCCGCATTAACGTCATTTGTCACGCGATCACGTCTTCTCCGCGAGAGTATGAGAAGATTGAGATCTCGAACCCGTCATTCTCCACCGCGCTCGAGAGGACGTGGGCACGTCATATCGAACGCGAGCGGGCGGGACAAGTGAAAACAAGATGGCCGCGCCCGTGAGCAACCGCATGGGTAAGTTGGCGAGGCGCGATCACACAAAAAATACCGCGAACAGGCGGGAAAAAAACTTACGCGTCTTTGCGATATTTCCGGCGTGTTTGCGGAGATTTTCAACATTTTCGCGATAGTTTGCGAAAGTGAATTTCGCAAATTCCGCCCACCCCTAATTAAATATCTAAACTTGTTGTTCATTCAAATCCATTTTTCGTCTGGGTTTAAGCCAATTTCTCATCTTTCTACAGTTTGTCAAGCAGGACAGCAAGGTGTTATACAGAATTATTTAAGTGTGAAGCTGGCACCAAATATTTGTGTTTATTACATACATTTTTTAACGAGAGCCTCCTATTTAAGAGGAACTTAGGAGATGGAAAAAGATACAACAAACAGACCAAATATGTTATTTGTGCCTCTCTGCTACCCATAACGTGACATAGATTTTAATAAAATGTCCAAATGTAATATTTCCGCTTTAAGAATGATGGAGCACGATACCAGATGCTTCCGACTTGCTGTTTAGAAGAGTCTTTAAATATAAATGTCGTAATATTCATGAATATTTTTCTAATTTTGAAAAATGGAACTTCTAGTTTTAAAGGGATCTGTAAAACATCAGTCTCTGACGAGACCAATATTTTGTATAATAAATACATAAATAAAGCACTATTGGGCAAAGTTCTAAAGGAGGTGCCTAATTAGAAGAGTATCTCAACTGTAAGCTTGAGTCTCAAACTGAAAACCATTTCAGAAGGTATCTCGGCCTACTAGGAGATTCAAATAATTTTAAGATGAGTGAAACATTAACATAACTCTGGAAACAGTGCATGGGAAAGTCGAAACACAGTTTTTTATTTGTAATTACTGGTGGTCCCCAAGGTTTGCAACCTCTTTGACAGAGAATGCGATATGACACAGAGGGCAGCATTACGATGTCAGGAGGACAACACCTTTACGGCCTCGGACTGACTGACCTACAGTAGGAGATCCCGACACCCTAATACAATGCGACCCCACATGGTGCGGTCGCATACTCTGATTTCTTTATGGGAGCTTGTGCTGCGGCCATAAACCGTCCGTAGCCCAAGCTCCCATGGAGAAATGGGAATTTCTGTTAATCTCTGCAGCGCGTGGCAGGCACCTCAAGGTGCTAGCCATACAGTGCAGGGATTATGGTGCCCCCCCTCGGCCTCCAAAGTGTCCGCAGGGAGAAGGGGGCCCTGCTAGGGGCTACCAAAGTTGCTTTCCGTCAGGCTTTCCATGTCAGAAAGCCCGACATGGAAAGCCTGTGGGAAACAGACATCGTAACACTGAAAGGGGAAACGCCATCTTTATGGGATTACGCGCCGGTTCCAACTGGCCGAAGGGCTCCTTGAGCCAGTCAGAAGCGAGCTGGAATGACCGGCCAGTTTCAAATCAGACAGCCTTCATTTTAATAAGGCTGTCGGATTTGAAACCTTGAACGTTGGCTTTCCGACTGACATCCAAATTGGCCCCAGAATTCCTATTAACTTTCTGATTATATATCAAAAATCTAAACTGGTCACTAGGCCCCTGCCAATATACCAGAAAAAATAAGCACCGTTTAACTCAAATGCAAAGGGATCGTTACACTGTGCAGTCAACAGACTTCAACAGCAGATGTTTTAAAATCTCTGCCGGTCCACAGCCCATTTTTATTTCCTGTATAAACATATAGCCTTTGAGGTACTGACTGAACACATTCTAAAACAGGGTCAAGAAAGCACATTAAATTAATTTTGTTAGAGAAAAAAATACAAAGAGTAAGCATCCTTGTAAGAAAAGGCATTGGCATCACAACTTTGGATCAGAATAATATTTTCCCTTAGTACTGCATCATTGCCAATTCAGTTGGTTGTTGGGTCCCAGATTGCAAAACGCAATGTTGCTGATTATTTCAAAGGAATATACCCACTATAAATGCAGAAATCAAAGTTACATAATCTCTCCTCTCTTATGCAACGCCTGTCTGAATGCTAGTTTATGTTAGTTAACATTCCCTGCCTAAGATTCTTGCTACTTTTACTTTATGGTATGGGCCAGCACATATATTTCTAAATTGTTCCAAAATACAGACAGTACTAGCTCCTGTTCTTAACGTACCCAGTCAGTAAAAAAAGTCATTATTCTGCGAATAAAAGCCATAAACGCACAAAATAAAGACACCAGGAACAATTATTGGAGCAAGACAATGGAGCACCATATATACACAACGGATACAATTTACACATAAAAATTTGCCTAAAGCCATATGCATGTAAAGAATAAAATAGATATGTGGCCCATTATTAAAAATTATAAATATCAGCATGTATATAATTCCTCAATAATAAAACATTTTGTGCATTTCATCGAGGAAGGTAAAAATTCATCTACGTAGGAGACATCTTTCTCCTAACTCTTATAGCACCAGAGAAGTAGTCAACAACTCCGAAACAAACCATGGGTGAAGGGAGCAACTGCAAGTATAGTAGTGTTGCCCTTGCTTGGTCAAAATGGCATGGGCTCAAAAGTGGAAGAATGTATTTGATGCTGCGGGACATACAATTCACAAAAAAGAGTAAAGTGCAAGGTGTGCAGATCAGAAAAATTGTCACATGGACATGGCCTTGAATCCCCAAGCTTCAAATATCCTTTTGGGAAGGCTAGTAGCCAATGGATAAGGTTCAGTTTGAATCTGGTTAACAGGAAACGATGGACGTTATTGACAAGAGAAAGGTACGGGTGCGCCAGTGGGCAAGGACCAAATTCTCATCCATCGTACTAAAGGTGCAACTGCAGTATGATCAGAGATGCATCCCATGCCAAATTCCTCGTGCAACATAAAGGGAGGGATTCGAAGGGGGACAGCGAGGAGCCTATGCAAAAATCTTTCACACCCTTATATTCCCATATTACAACCACAGGCGGCCATCAGGATACATTTTTCCCTATACACTTAACAGTTCAAGGATGGGCTTTGTTCCCAACCTTTTTGAAAACTTCATGGTAGCCCCCACCGCCCTTGTCAGAATTTTTTTTGTGTGTGCTCCCTGCACAACCCATTATCGTCAAACAACACACCCAAATGGGGGAAAAGTTTGGACTTTAGCGAGTTCAGCCGCCCCGCAGAAGAACTTCCACCTTGCAGCCTTGTTAGAGTCAATTGTCATGGTATGTGATTTAGGAAAAAAGGTTGCTAAATCAAGCAAATTCATAAAACCGATAAATGCATCTAAAAGATTTTGTTGTCCTGGCAAACACTGCATCATCTGCATACAGGATGTGGGTATAAGTTTGGCAGCAGCTCTCGGGAGGTCTCTACTAATAGCTGAGAGGATGTCTCCTAGCTTGTTAATATAGAGTGTAAACAGTAAGGGAGCTAGGATACACCCCTGCCTTGACCCCTCTCCTGACAGCCCACGAAGCCGTCACACAACCATCCTCATTGCATCTCACCGCTGCTCTGGTTTTATTATGGGCCACGAAATCCTCCTCCAGACCATAACTTTGATCTGTTGATGCAGTCAAAAGCCGACGTAAATCGGAGACAAAATTACACTTGTCTAACCAAGTGGTTATCCGATACAGAACAACTTTCCCCATGATTTTAGCTGCTGAGTCTAGGAGGGAAATTGGTCGATAACATGCTCAAGCCCTTTTTAACAAGCATTTGCAATGCAATAGGTCTCGCATTTAAGCGAGTTTGAGCTACTGACATTGCAAATAATAATGCTTTTTTATTTTTGGTTTTCTTCAAAAAACATAACTAAAAGGAATTGTTATTCACAATGCCAATAGCTGAAACTCTCGTAACTGTGAGACCTATTGCATTGCAAACGCTTGTTTAGGGTGGAAACGTAGGAGATTATGTGGATGCCAGCAAACAGCCATGTTCCTTGGGTGGGGGCGAAGGATGCCACCAAAAAGCCATGTTAATAGGGGGGGGGGGGTGTCACAAAATTCCAAAGCACACATACCATAGGACAGTCACTTCCCACCCCCTTGATTGATGTCTATGGGTGTTGAGATCTCTGCACACATGGTGGAGGGATCCGCACGACCAATGAAATTTAGGGGGCCACACACATCGGCTCCCTGACAAACTCGTGGGGAAACCTACAAAGGGCAGTCATAAAGTGTATGTAAATAAATATATGCACACAGACACACACGTGTGCATGTTTGCTGAAGATGTTTAAATCTGACATTGTGTCATTGCGTGTGTCTATATCTATATTGATGTAGATATATACTCACATACATACAAAGTCAGATTCAAACATAAGCAAACATGAAGGCTCGTGCATTGGTGCAATCAATGCTTTGAAGTGAAAAGTTGTTGGGCAAAGTCCTCTGTTTGGCAAGTTACAGAGCCACACATTCTACAGCTGTGTTGCTGGGGGCCACAGGGGCTCGGGCCAACTGGAGCTGGGGCACAGGCCCCATTGGGCCTCCTCTAGAGACACCAGTGCACGTGTGTTAATGAGCTTATGCCTGCTATAACCCTCATTTTGAATTACTGGCAGGTGTAAGTAAGACAAATTTGATTGTAAACATATGTTTACAACAAAGTTTACCTGAGCGAATAGGCTTCTATTTTCTGTGATTTATTTTCTGCAAGACCATTTTTTAGAGTTAAAAAATGATCCATGCAATGTAAATTATTGCAAAATTCAAGATTTTCTTAATATTCCAAAGCAAAGGACTTCTCACACTACTCAAAGCTATAAGGTTTTCAACAGACCTTTGCGAAAGTTGAAAAGGCTCCGCATCTTAGCAAAGACGTCATCAGGATTTATTACCACCTATTTTTATTTAGTTTTTCTGAGAGCTATAGTCTTTGTTACCATTCATTGAAAGGACTGGACTTGAAAATCTGAATGATTTATTACGAGCTAGGACTGGAATGTGGTGTCCTGCCGACAATGAGAAAGAGGGTCTATGCAGGCTCATAAGAATTATGCAATAATGCTGCTGTGGCATTTTCCATATATTATTGGTGTGGCCACAAATAGTCTGCTGCATAATCTGCAGATAAAATTGAACAAAAATATGTTTTTTAGCACAATCGGATCAAAAGTTACTAAAACTCAGCAACACTTCTTGCTGTACAGTGGGAGGCTGTTTGCAAAGGTTGACTCATCAGCCTTCTTTTGCTTAATGCTGCGTTTGTGAGTTAAACTGGTACTAATGAGATGACACATTTGACCAGACCATGTCAACATGCAGCAATAATAACAAACACATGAAGTAAAACTATCACAAAATGTCCTGCACTACGCCACATAATTAGAATTTTCTTACCACATAATTTAATAAACACTGCTGTATAATGTGTTCCTCCTCTGTCGCATTATTCCAGTGGCCCTGCTACAGGCCGCCCTATCCAAGCCGGGACACTCCGCTAACACCCCCGAGGAGCTACAAGCAAGGATCCGCCCACATCTATGAAATAATGCTGTTATTGGCTGGTTATTCATAGGTTTTGCCACACACGGAATCTTCTCTTGGTGCTTAATTAATTTGGTGTTATTATTAACCTGAGGATTGTTGGGTTAGGTGCCCCCTGGCCCTTGGAAGCCACCGTCCGCGTCCTCTGTACGTCATCGTGAAACTGAAGCCACCACGAGCAGGGACAGCTGTAATGAGGTTATCCTGTGCCATTCCAAGTCTCAAAATAACCCCTGCATGTGTCCAGTCCTGGGCTCCAATTCATCACAGAAAGCCACCCAAGTCCCCCCGGCCCAGCACGTGACTGCGACTGAAATAAGCGCAGCTCTGTATGAAACGAGGCTCGCATCCGACACTTCCCATAGGGGCACGTGACCTGTGGTACCCTATGGGGAGGGTACTGGTGCTCAGGGGAAGACTGGGGCATAAAGTCGGCACTGGGACCAAAATAAAGGTGGCCCCCACTAGTGAATAGGAAATCAAAAAAAGTGGACCCTGTTTTCAAATGGATTTGTTCAGACCCCTGTAGAAGTGTTTTGCTAGGTATGGAAGACTGTATGGCTTTCTGCAGGCAATGCTTGTTTTAATATTAGGGAAACCAATGTTAACAAGCGGCAGTGAAAGCGATCGCGAAAACGATCGCTATTGAAAAAAGCAACCAAGCACGCAAGTGGTGCCCGTGCCCCACTGCTAGACATGTGTTTAATTATTGCGCCTGTGTCTGGGCACGATAATTGAAAACACATGTCTGAACTGCGCGTAATAGACACCAATAGGCCATGGGCGGAGCAATGCGCCCGCCTTAGGCCAATTGCGTGCTGTCTTTCATAAAAAGACACACGTAAAGGCCAATAGCATGGGCCAAAAGGAAAAGCACATGCACGAGTGTGTGCGATTCCTAGGTCATTTTCCAAACCCCCTACAAAAAGTCTCTTGCTGCACCCTTCACCGCTATGCGCGAGACCTAAAAATGAGCATAATATTGGCCATTGAACAAGAAGGGGGAAGATAACAGGCGCAGGCCGCATTAAACACTTGTATCAGGATCTTGGCCCAGGTTAGAGAATCTGCTTTATACAGATCTGCTGGAATCCCATCGGGCCCTGCGCTTTCCCTCCAGCTGTGGCCAGGATAGCTTTTTGTACCTCTTCAGTATTAAAATGCAATGGGGCACCATCTATACCAGAGTCCCACTGTAGGTCGGACCCCCCAGCATCACCCCCATACATCCCTTCATAATGTACAAGCCATCTTTCGGCAGCAATGTTACAATCTGTTTTGGCGTTTGCTGTATCTGAGAAGGGTCTATAAACCACTTCCCAGAACTTTGTGCTGTCAGCACACTTGCCTCTTCCACTGCCTCCCAAGCCTGAGCCCTAATGATATTCTTCCTATGTTCGTTTGCAGATTTAGAGGCCTTCCTTGCAGATCTAACCAGTGCCTCATCCCTTGAGCAGTGCTTGGGGGCGTAAATTAGTTTCCTATGGGCCGTAGCGCAGGTGCCATCAAACCACCTTGACTCCTTATGGCCTCTGGGCTTAATTTTAATTATAAGGCCATTGGATACACACTTTATTTTATCAAACGCATCTAAAACCACTCTGTCCTGCGATCTCGTGTCCTTGCAAAGCAGAATCTCATCAGCACACTCAGCATATAGGCTATCTAAATAGATCTCTGGTACCACATTTGTCCACTTTAACCTGCAGGCTCGATCTTTTATGTTAAGTTCAGAGTTTGGGATGCTCCCTTCCTCCCCTCTGCGAGCTTCAATACAGTACACCAGTTGAAACATTAGAGGGTTATGGTCACTATGAGTGGTCCAAGAAACTGTCAGGTTGTGAACTGCGGGGGCTAAGGGAGCAGAGACCATTCTAAAGTCAGTACTAGAGGAACCCCTGCCTGCAAAAGTGGGAACTCGTGTATCCGTGCTCAGCTGTTCTAAACAGCACAGATTATTCGCAGCCAGGAATTCCTCCATTAAATGGCCTGATTCCGTATGTCCAAAATGAGCCAGTGGTGGTAAAACATCCATTTAGCCCCTACCCGAAGTACAACCCAAATAACAGAGGTGCTTATTACAGTCACCTAAAATTATGGCCGCATAGTATGAATAATGCCTCTCACCATATTACTCAAATAACCTCTCCAGTGCTATTAAATGTTCAGTAGCAGAACTTCTACAATAGGAGTTGTAAAAATGTACTACTAGTAGAGGGGGGCGATTGAAAAACCATCTCTATTGATAACAAATTCTACCTGCTATAGATGGCGCTGCACTTTTAAAATAGAAAGCAAAACCACCCAAATATAAATTCTCAGTAGTGTCCCACGTTTCTTGTAGTGTAATTATATGCAAACATACTATCATTCTCTGCCATGAAACATCCATCACCTTTAGTTCTAAGACCAGTTAGGTTCCAGGACAGGATTTTCAGACAGGAAGAATCTAGGGGAGATGGAGTTAGTTTAGGTGGAGAGGTGAAAACATTACCCATCTGCGGTACAATATTTCGACCATGCAGCTCGCCCCCAGCAGGAGGCAGTCCGTCATTACCATCTAAACCATCCTACTCTAACAGGGGATCAAATCTGTTGAATAAGGGAAGTGTAGACCTACAAAGATCTGCCCGGGCTGTTCTAGCCGGTCATGGGGGTGTACTGTATGGGGCAAATGGGGTGGAAGAAGTTAGTTGGTTAAAAGAACTGCAGGGGAACAGCCTTCATAGATGTATTAGAGGCCTGAATAAAAGTACTATGAACGAGGGCTTTAGCGCAAGCAGAGTGTCTTACATTAATCACTACACAATCTCCTGCCATGTTCTTCCTAAACCTATGGCCCACCCAGCCCACCATTCTGGCCATAATAATGTGGGGAGATAGACAATGTCCATTGGCTACATTGCGGTCAATCCAATGAGTAACCTTGTATATTAGGTCCACTGTGGTTTACTTTAAACCTTGACTGGTGGGGGGGGGGGGGGGGAGAAGGGGGACAATGACACAAGTCAATGAAAAATATGGGCTGAGAATGGGTGGAGCTTCAAGTCCCTACCTGAATACAGAATGCCTTGCAGAGCAGCGCATGTGCTGCACAGGCTCGACCTAAGAACCAGCAGAATCATAAGAAACAGGGGTGACCATTCAATAAAAAGACATTTTCCTACAGGTGGCCTCTGCAGTGCATCAGCATTTCCCACTGTTTAATTAGAAACCTGTTCATAAATTGTAAAACAAAACCTAAACATTCAAACTGCACATAGGGCCCATTGTTAGCAGACTATAACAGGAGAAGCTTGAAACATCGCTGAGCTTAGCCAATGCTCCTTGTGTAGTAGTCTATGTGTGGAAGGAAACCCTAAACATTCTAAATAGAATCAGGGCAAAGTGTTCACTCAACATTGCAGAAGTAGTTTAAAAGACGAGACGAGACGAGAACAGCAAGAGAGGCTCACAGAGAGTCTTAAACAAGCATCCTAGGACCGGTTTCGGGGTTTCACCCCTCTTCAGCCAGGATAGCTTGATTCCAGTGGCATGGAGAGCAAGGGACCCATGTCTGGACATACTTTTTTTTTTTTCCATCTTTTATATAGCGCGAACTCGACCCGAAGGTATTGGAGGGCTGTACATGAGCACCGTATTTACATTACATATTCAGGCACAGGGAGAATAAGTGACTTGCCCAGAATCACAGGATGTGGACACAACAGGACGCGACCTCGAGGCTCGAACCCTGGTTTCCTGCACCAAAGTCGGCAGCGCAGCCGACGGACCACATCCCCTCTTTTACTTCGTTAAATTGCTACAGATATGAGTTTGCTTTGCCTTCAATATTTAGATTTTTTTTATTTCACTTTTCTTAAACAATACAAACATCTACTTTTGTCTGTGGATGAACTTCTGCGGGAAGTGACGTCGACGCGCGTGTGGCGTGTCCTCTTTCTCAGCAGCAGCGAGCTGCACACCGGCCGGTTCTCTCTGTCATTCTTCGCCCCGGCCCTCACTCACCATGGCCCTGCACGTGCCCAAAGCTCCGGGCTTCGCCCAGATGCTCAAGGACGGAGCCAAAGTAAGTGCGCAGGCGGAGGACTTTGCATCTTGGTCACCCCTTTCTAGTTGTTTCTTGGGCTGCCCCGGTGTCGGGAAACGTTCAGCTGGTACCAGGGAAGGGAGGCTGCCCGTGGGCTCATTCAGGAGAAGTCCGTATAGCCTGAGCTGAGACCGCTGCTTACCCCACGCGGGCCACTGCGGGGAATACACATGGTCTCGCAGCGTACTGCTGTGGGCCACGCTGGCGCTTTGTCATTCTCCATCATCCGGTGCTCCGTTGTGAAGGCCCTATATGGAGCGAGAGCACTCGCCTGTCTCCATCGCCCTTCTTCTGCGTGTGTTCCTCTCAACGCTTCAGTCGTAAATTGTTGTGGTGGTTGCCATGAAACACTGACTGGAGGCTTGATCAAAGGGGGCGCCCTCTGTCGACACATTAGTGCTTCAAATCGCCCGACCCCCATTTTTGCAAAAAATATTAAACTGAATCGTACAGCGAGGCGTTTTTTACTTTAAGAATTTCCGTATTTTAAACAGCCCTAACACCACACGTTAATTCTCCCTAGGATTCTTAATGTCTGCTGTCAGATTTAAGCTCTATAGGACTTGGGCGTGGTCTTTAAAATGGTGTCCCTTTACGTTAGGTGCTGTTTTAAGGTGGTAGTACGTACGTTACTTTGATAACTAAAGTTGCCACTGATTATCTTCAATTAGTGATTGTCTATTTATTTATGCAATTTTATATAGCTCGGACTTTATCCAAAGGTGTCGGAGCGCTTTACAATAGAACCAAGTACGTTACATGACGAGATTTACAAATTTACACATTACAGATACAAACGGTATAGTTGAAAAAATAAAATAAGAGGTGGCAATCACAGCAACAAAACAAAGGCAATGGATGAGCCAATAGTCTCAAAGGCGAGACCTATTGGCTTTGCCAATGCTTGTTGTACAGGGGGGCAGCGGTGGCGAGGTGTGTGCACGCTCGTTAGGCGGATGCGGTGAGGGGGGTGGTCGGCAGCGGCGGGGTGTGTGCGCGAGCGTGTGTGTCTGTGTGTGCGTCTGCGCAAGCGCGTCTCAAAAGCGCGTCCACAGACCCGAATCGCTATTCTGAGCGTGCCCCGGTCTGTCTCCCTTGAGAGGCATCTCGGCGACAATAGGTCTCGAGAGCGAGACCTAAAAAATGGGCATATGGAAAACTTCTGACACTATATGTTATTAATGGATTGTACTGTATTCGCAGTTTAGTCAAGCTTTGTTCTCCTTTCACACCTCCTCGGTTACGCTGGTCCACAAGGGGTACCTAGGTATATACCTTTCTATTGATAGATTTACACACAGTTATAAAGTTGATAAACAGTTCTGCTAATCTGTTTATTTGTCTTTAGACTGTGTATGCCTAGTGAAGACTTCACAGAGCTTTCCTGATACAGAAGCTTCATCACAGCACCTGGGTTCACGGAGGAGTGTCTTCCCATCCTTCCCTTGTTTTGTTTCCCCTCTTCCCTAGATTACCTAGTGCGGCCTGTTTTCATATAGGCGCAGGAGGTGATTGGGGAAGTGGTGGAGTTTCCCTGCAGTTCCGTGGCGTTCCTGTAGAAACACAGGTGAGATCGTGACAAATACAGCCCGAAGTAATGAACGGATTACACCAAATTCGGCAGAAAGCTAGCACTTGCTCAGAAAAAGCCCTTTTTGGTATTTGGTGTACATCCGTTCAGTAGCTTGAGATATTAAAGAAAAAACAAATTTGTATATCTAGGGATGCAACCTCTCCGGGAATCCTCCCAATCATGTGTAAAGATCTGATTGGCTGCCAACACTCCAACGACGAAGTGTTGGCAGCCATTTTGTGACTCAGTCCCAAAAAGATAGAAAAAAGGAAGAAAGTAAAAGAAAGAAAAGACTGCAGGGTAGGAATAACCTAACCCTCTAAAACTCCAGCCAGGGCAAAAAAAAACATTTTTTCTTTTTTAAATTTTTGTGGCGAATATAGCAAATGATTCGTGAATTCGCAGCAAAAAAAAAAAAAAGCACAAGAGCAGTTTCCTCTGCTTGTTTTCAACAAAGCCACCGAGTAGGCCAGATCCCGGGGTATATATAAATATATTTTATGGACTTATGAGCAGGAAGCTTGCTAAAATGTTGCCGCGGTTGACAGCAACGGTCCTCTGAACTGGGGACATAGAACATGGGCTTTGACAGGAGCGAGCCAAGACCCTACCTGGTAGGTCGCTCCCCCTCCGCACAGCACCGCCTGTGTGTCTGCCCCAGCTGCCGCTGCTGAGGAAGTTTGAGGCCCTCCACCACCCGCAGGCCACCACCTGTGCCTCATCCCTGGTGGCCAGTGGTAGGTCGTAGGTAGGTTTGTTCTCAATGTATTGCCTGTACTGCCTTTTTCCGTCATTGTTGTGTCTGTAACTGCTGTTCTCCGTCCTCCCCCGCTGCCTGTACTTGCACTGTGCCCGTTTTTTCCCTCTGTTCCCCTCGCTGTCCCCGTGTCTCTCTGCCCGGTTTTCCCGCTGGTCCCCTCGCTGCCCCCGTCTCTCTGCCCAGTTTGCTTTCTGTTCACTCATTGCCCCGGTAACCCTGTGCCCGTTTTGCCTTCTGTTCCATTCGCTGCCCCCGTATTTCTGTAACCTTTTTGCCTTCTGTAACACTCGTTGCCCCTCTAATTTTGTGCCTTTTTGCCTTGTGCCCTTAATCGTCCCGCACCGCTCCCGCCCCTGCGGCCCCGCCCCCCCTCCCCCGACTACCCATTCGCTGCCCCCACCTCCCAACTGCTCCTCCCTCCCACCTCCCCATATATGCCGGCCGCTACACGGCCGCGCGCAGCAGGCGCGCCTAAGGCAAGCCCGTCTGCGCCCATCCGCGCCTGGACCGCGCCCAGCGCCCGAACCCCTGGTCGCCGCACCCGCCACTAGGAACGCCACCACTACGATGCCAGCACTCTGCACGCTCTCAACTCCGGACGGACCCACACCTGCTTCAAGGCCGCCCCGAAACCAACACACGGTCCCGTCACCTGCTGGAACTGCAGCTACACCAGCCTAAAGCCGACGAACCTCCAGCCAAAAAAGACCTCAACCACCTCCGATGCATACTACTGAACACCCGCTCCGCACGCAAACACGCCATCGAGCTCTGGGACCTACTCGATAAAACATCCCCGGACGTCTCCTTCCTGACAGAGACGTGGATGAATGACTCCTCCGCACCCATCGCCATAGCCATCCCAGACGTCTACAAGATCACCCGCAGAGACCGCACCAACAGAGTCGGAGGCGGAATAGCCATCGTCCAAAAGAACAGCATCAGGGTCTCGACTAGCACCGACACTCAGCACCGCCGAACACATGCATTTCCAGATCCACACAGACCCTAACTCCACCCTCAGAGGCACCCTCGTCTACTGACCCCCCCGGACCCTGCCCCCAGTTCAGCGACTCCATTACCGACTTCATCAGCACGCACGTCCTGACCTCCACCGACTACATCCTCCTCCGAGACCTGAACTTTCACCTTGAGAGCAACAACGACAGCAACACCACAACCCTGATTGATAACCTCGCCAACCTCGGACTGAGGCAACTCATCACTACGCACACCCACTCCGCCAGCCACACGCTCGACCCAGTCTTCTCCTCAAGCCCGCACGTCTCCTTCAACCACACCACCGAACTCCTCTGGACCGACCACCACTGCATCAACTTCACCTTCCAGAAACCCACCACACCACCGCACCCAACAGATCCCCCGCCACTGCTGGAGCAAAATCACCGAAGATGAACTAAATGCAAACTTCGCTCTCAGCCCACCCACCGTACCCTCCAACACCGACGACGCTGCCCACAGCCTCAGACGCTGGATCGAGGACTGCGCCAACACCCTTGCTCCGCTGAAGAAACCCCCCTACAGAGACACCAGCAAGAGGGCCAGCTGGTTCACCCCAGAACTCCTAGCCTTCAAGCAAGCTTGCCTGAAGCAAGAGAAGAAACGGCACACTGAACAGACCCCGGACAGCCACGCAGCACACAAGGATTCCATCCGCAACCACCACCACCTCATCAGGGCTGCCAAGAGGACCTCCTTCAAAGACCGCCTCGACAACAACGCACACGACAGCAAGGAGCTCTTCAACATCGTGAAGGAACTCTCCAACCCCAGCTCCAACACCAACAACATCCCGCCGTTGCAAGCCCTGTGCGACTCCCTCGCCACTTTCTTCCACCGCAAGATAGCAGACATCCACGACAGCTTCAACACCCAGACAGCCCCAACAGACCAGGCTCTCCTCACATCATCGACCACGACCCCCTGCTAGCCTGGGCCAGCGTGAGCATCGATGACACCATCAAGACCATGAGCACAATCCACCCCGGCTCTCCATCAGACACATTCCCGCACCACGTCTTCAACAAAGCAAGAAGCTCCATCGCACCCCACCTGCGCAACATCATCAACCTCTCCCTCGAGACCGCGACCTTCCCAGAGAGCTGGAAACACGCTGAGATCAACGCCCTACTCAAAACACCCAAGGCAGACCCAAGAGACCTCAAGAACTTCCGGCCCATCTCTCTGCTCCCGTTCCTGGCCAAGGTCATCGAGAAGACAGCTAACCCGATACCTCGAAGAAAACAGAATCCTGTACCCTCCCAGTCAGGGTTCCACAGCAACCACAGCACCGAGACCGCGCTCATCGCTGCCACTGAAGACATCAGGACCCTGCTGGACAATGGTGAGACCGCAGCACTCATCCTCCTAGACCTCTCCGCCGCCTTCGACACCGTCTGCCACCGCACACTACGTGCATGCCTCCACGCCGCAGGGATCAGAGACAAGGCTCTGGAATGGTCCACATCCTTCCTCTCAGGCAGAACCCAGAGCGTCCGCCTCCCCCCATTCCGATCCAAAGCCTCCGAGATCATCTGCGGCGTACACCAGGGATCCTCCCTCAGCCCGACACTATTCAACATCTACATGACCCCGTTTGCACACATCGCCCAACAGCACGACCTCAACATAATCTCCTACGCTGACGACACTCAACTGATCCTCTCCCTCACCAAGGACCCCATCACCGCCAAAGCCAACCTCCACGAAGGAATGAAGGCCGTCGCCTACTGGATGAAGATCAGCCGCCTGAAGCTGAAATCGGACAAGACGGAGGTCCTCATCCTCAGCTCCAACCCTTCAGCCTGGGACGACTCCTGGTGTCCTACAGCACTGGGGACAGCCCGACACCCAGAGACCACGCACACAACCTGGGAATCATCCTCGACTCAACGCTCTCAATGACCAAGCAAGTCAACGCCGTCTCCTCCTCCTGCTTAAACACCCTCCGCATGCTCCGCAAGATCTACAAATAGATACAAGAAAGACAGTCACCCAGGCCCTCGTCAGCAGCAGACTCTACTACGGAAACGCCCTCTACGCGGGAGACCCGACCAAGCTCAAACGACTACAACGCATCCAAAATGCCTCGGCACGACTGATCGACGTACCACGCCACAGCCACATCACCCCCCACCTGAGAAACCTGCACTGGTGCCCCGTCAACACGCGGATATCCTTCAAGCTCCTCATCCACGCACACAAGGCACTCCACAAGACCGGCCCTGCCTACCTCAACAGATGTCTCTCCTTCTACATCCCCAACCGCCAGCCAAGCTCCGCCGACCTCTCACTAGCCACCGTCCTGCGCATCCGAAGAACTACCACCAGCGGGAGATCCTTCTCCCACCTCGCCGCCAAAGCATGGAACACCCTCCCACTGAGCCTACGACAGACCCAAGACCTGATGACCTTCAGGAGAACACTCAAGACCTGGCTGTTCAATCAGCAGCGGCCCTCCCTCCCCCCTCAGCGCCTTGAGACCCTCGCGGGTATGTAGTGCGCTTTACAAATGACTGAATGATTGATTGACAGGCAGGTGGGCAGCCGCAGTGTGGGGCACAGGTCCTACCTGTATGGGGCGGTTTTAAATATGCTAATTGAAGCACTTTTAGCAGCGCGAATGCAAGGCTTTGCCGAAGCATCTTTTACCCTAGCTTGCATGACTGGCATGGCTCCCGGTGTGAGGAATACCCTTACTGAGCACTGCATTACAAATGTGAATGTTGCCTGATGCCACCGGTCAGCAGTTTTTGGCCACAATATATTTATGTCAAAGAACGCCATCATCCTGGTTAGGATACCTGTTATGACTATAGGCTTGCATAACCTCTGGATAAATATGGCTGCGGTATGATAATGAAGCTATGATAACATGCCACTGGTAAGCTAAAGGTTAACAGGACTTTAAATATTACATGGAAATGCTACAGATGAAATGGTGTTGTATGGGCTCAATTAAGTTGCGGTACGTTTAACAACATTACGGAAATGCTGCTTGGAATTTGCAGAATTAGGCCACTGGGTGGTACTGTGTGGTCTTTTTACGGGAACCATAATCATACGGTACGATCACATACCATGTAAATTAAATCTTACTGCTTCGGTGGAGTAAGGGGTTTGTGATGATATATACGTTATGCCCATTTTTATTCTATGTCAGGACTAGAGGCAAGGATTATGCCTTCTCTCTTCACTTTATTCAATAGCAGTCAATATTAACAGGAAAACAAATAAGTTTCCCATGAACCTTTGAGAAAACTGTAGTATAAAGAAAATGTCCAATCAAGAAACAGTCCTGTGGCCTCCAATCAGGGGCATCCAAGCCCAACATAGTCCATCCTCACTGGCCCTTCATTCTCTTTCTTCGCTGCTGCGCATAGGTGATAAGTACCTTTGAATCTCATGAGCAGTTTGCTTATCTCACTTTATGTTAGCTTTGTATTTTGAAAAGCGTGTCTGTATTGAGGCTTCGTCGCGTTCATCCGATTATTTTGATCGTTCAGTTTGAAGTGGTTTTCGCAATGATTATGTGATAGTGCGGCTCTGCTGCGTTTTTCTCAGCTTGTGTAAATTTCCGTTTTTCCCTTGACAGTTCATTGCGACCGCCGGAGCGTTTTTATGCTCCTACTCGGCCTTTCCCTGGTGCGGCTGTTGTCGCAGACCTGCTGCCAGGGGACGCTGTTGCCGGGGCGAGACTTCAGCGCGTATGTTTGAATCCCTCACGGAGGGGATCGTTCAGCACGCTGCCATCCCGTGAGCTTGCCAGCCTTAGGGAGATGCCCGTGTGGGTCTAAGTCGATCGCGCTGCCTCATTTACTTTAGGCCGATCAAGCTCAGTTCTACGCTCTGCTGCCTGAAATTGACAGAAATTAGAAGTCAGCAGCAGTCTGTATTGTGTGTTTCTAGGCCCTGTAAGCGTCTGTACTAAATCAGGCTTCTGATGCCTGTTGGAACACTACCCAGGCTGATTTCCCACTATTATTTCTATTGGCACCAGGTTACGTGTCCCAGGGCTTAGACCTGTGCAATAGAGAGATCCTCGCAAAGAAAGCTTAGGCCGTCATCTAGCCTCTATAAGGTAGCGCCATTCAGAAAGGCCCTCTGGTCTGCCACCCAGACCCTGTGCTAGCAAACCTTTCAGTCCTGGTGTACAATGGAGATTCGCTATGAGGACTCCCCCCCTCACTCCCCCCCCAAAAAAAGGGGGGGGGAGGGGGGTTAACACCCTGGCCGACCTCCCTTGGGACAACGAGTTTTACGATGATGTGGATGCATCCATATACAGATCAGTGGGGGAGGCCATGACCCCCGTGAGGAGAGACTCTCCCGCAAAATCGATCAGGCCCTGGCAAAAGTTGTCTGCCCTTCCCAGTGCCTGCTTACCCTCCTGGGGCTCCAGGAATTCACCCTTCATTAGACAATGCCCATCCCCCCCGGCCAAACATGCCCGTGATTCAGAGATTGGATTTGAGCACCTTTGATCGGCTCAAGCAGGCCTTTCTAGACACCCAACCAGCCTTGCCAACCACAGATGAGGTTTTCCCAGCCCAGACAACGCAGCTCCTCCCAATGGCACAAGGGACGATGACACGGAACCTGGCCCGTCCAGGCTGTGGCTTCGCTCCCGTCCCTCCCAGGACATCGCAGACATTCTCGATCCCAATGGTATCATCCACCCTCGTTCCTCGGAATGGGTCTGAGCCGACAAGGTCGCCAGTGGTGTGGTGGGGCACATTCGCAAACCTTTAGAAAAAGAGGCCCATAATTGCCTTATATCCGAGTGTTCCTGGCCTTCCCTGGAGGGTAAGGTGGCCCTCACCCCAAAGATCGATACACGTATGGCCACCTTTCTGCAGAAGTTCATGAACGATCCTTAAAAAGGGATTGATAGGTTCTGGAGGGCATGCCAGGACACGCTCCTGGCCACCTTGGGTTCCTCACAAAGATCCTCCACATGGCTGAGGAGGCCAAGCTAACAGGCTCCCTGATTTACCCATAGACCCTTTCGGGGTAGGCTCAAAGTGCCACTGTATTTTACGCAACGCCAACTGTGGCCTTTCTACGGAGCGTCGCAGCTCCCTCCTCATTAAGGTAGATCCTAAGTTAGGGGATCAGGCAGATTCAGAGGCGTGGGCCATTGCACAAGGAGAGCTGTTTGTCAAGGATTTATGTAAATTTGTTAACACCTTTACCTCCCTTGATGAAGCCCAGTCATCTATTAAAAAGGTATTTCCCCCGGTTTTCCGCTGGGCCGGTCGAGGTGGGGGCCGCTCGACCGGCCGTCCTTTCAACAAATTCCCCCCAATAGGGTAAGGCTCTATCAAGAACAGTCCCGGTTTGGGAACTTCTATCCCACAAGAGGCCGGAATGGCAAGGGCAGAGGATATCAAGGAGGAGCAGCATCCTACTCCAGTCCCGGCGAGTGTTCTCCCTTCTTTCCGCTTAAGGGTAGGGGGGGGGGGGGGGGGGGAGGCTGGGAATTTTCTCCAGGCCTGGACTTCCATCACAGGGGACGCGTGGGTTCTTCAAACAGTTCAGGGGTTCCACATAGATGATGTCGATGAACCCTCTCAGGAGTGCAGGCCCCGTCCCATCCAGTTCTCTCAACAAGAGGCCGCCCTGGTGGACGTGGAAGTTGCATCCCTCCTGTCCAAGAGCGCTATTTCTCAACCCCTCATCCCCGGTGGTTAACCAGCAACATCTTTCTGGTTAACAAGACAGATGGGGGCAAAAGACCTGTGATCAATCTCAGCGAATTCAACGAGAGGCTGGTCTATCGCCACTTCAAAATGGAGGGGGATCCACCTCCTCAGGGATGGTACAGCTAGATCTCAAAAATTCCTACCGAGTTATTCCAATCTTCGCTCTTCACTGGCGGTTCCTCCAGTTCATATGGCGGCATCAGACGTACAAGTTTACCGCTCTTCCCTTTGACCTATCCTCAGTTCCTTGGTGCTTCACCAAGGTCCTCGGGCCAGTGGTGGAGTTCCTGAGAGCTCGGGGTATACGAATGATAGTATACCTGGACGACCAGCTCCTGATGGACGCATGCCCTTACCAGATTCTGTGCCACCTCCGGACAGCGGTGGATCTTCTCCAGAGCCTGGGTTTTGTGGTGAACGAGAAGTTGCTCCTCCTGCCTTCCAGAGCCTTACAGTTCTAGGCTTCGGAATAGACTCCACTTCCTCCGCTCTCAGTCTTCCATCCAGGAAGGTCTTGAAGATTCGGCACAAACTGAGGCGTTCCCTCTCCAAACAGGTGTCACTCAGACAATTGGCCCGGATAGTGGGTCTCCTCTCCGCCTCAATCCAAGCCATTTTCCCAAGTCCTCCCCATTATCGGGTGCTACAGCGTCTCAAAGCAGTTTAATTACACAGAGGCTGTCCCTATTCCCACAAGGTGGTTCTGTCAGAGGAAGCTCGGGAGGAGAGCGTTTGCTGTATCTGAGAAGGGTCTATAAACCACTTCCCAGAACTTTGTGCTGTCAGCACACTTGCCTCTTCCACTGCCTCCCAAGCCTGAGCCCTAATGATATTCTTCCTATGTTCGTTTGCAGATTTAGAGGCCTTCCTTGCAGATCTAACCAGTGCCTCATCCCTTGAGCAGTGCTTGGGGGCGTAAATTAGTTTCCTATGGGCCGTAGCGCAGGTGCCATCAAACCACCTTGACTCCTTATGGCCTCTGGGCTTAATTTTAATTATAAGGCCATTGGATACACACTTTATTTTATCAAACGCATCTAAAACCACTCTGTCCTGCGATCTCGTGTCCTTGCAAAGCAGAATCTCATCAGTACACTCAGCATATAGGCTATCTAAATAGATCTCTGGTACCACATTTGTCCACTTTAACCTGCAGGCTCGATCTTTTATGTTAAGTTCAGAGTTTGGGATGCTCCCTTCCTCCCCTCTGCGAGCTTCAATACAGTACACCAGTTGAAACATTAGAGGGTTATGGTCACTATGAGTGGTCCAAGAAACTGTCAGGTTGTGAACTGCGGGGGCTAAGGGAGCAGAGACCATTCTAAAGTCAGTACTAGAGGAACCCCTGCCTGCAAAAGTGGGAACTCGTGTATCCGTGCTCAGCTGTTCTAAACAGCACAGATTATTCGCAGCCAGGAATTCCTCCATTAAATGGCCTGATTCCGTATGTCCAAAATGAGCCAGTGGTGGTAAAACATCCATTTAGCCCCTACCCGAAGTACAACCCAAATAACAGAGGTGCTTATTACAGTCACCTAAAATTATGGCCGCATAGTATGAATAATGCCTCTCACCATATTGCTCAAATAACCTCTCCAGTGCTATTAAATGTTCAGTAGCAGAACTTCTACAATAGGAGTTGTAAAAATGTACTACTAGTAGAGGGGGGCGATTGAAAAACCATCTCTATTGATAACAAATAGGCTGATTGCGACTTTATGGTTCTAGTGGAAGAGGTAAGTTTAAGTAAAACCAATACAAGAAGACCTCCCTTCGGTCTACCTGCTATAGATGGCGCTGCACTTTTAAAATAGAAAGCAAAACCACCCAAATAAAAATTCTCAGTAGTGTCCCACGTTTCTTGTAGTGTAATTATATGCAAACATACTATCATTCTCTGCCATGAAACATCCATCACCTTTAGTTCTAAGACCAGTTAGGTTCCAGGACAGGATTTTCAGACAGGAAGAATCTAGGGGAGATGGAGTTAGTTTAGGTGGAGAGGTGAAAACATTACCCATCTGCGGTACAATATTTCGACCATGCAGCTCGCCCCCAGCAGGAGGCAGTTCGTCATTACCATCTAAACCATCCTACTCTAACAGGGGATCAAATCTGTTGAATAAGGGAAGTGTAGACCTACAAAGATCTGCCCGGGCCGTTCTAGCCGGTCATGGGGGTGTACTGTATGGGGCAAATGGGGTGGAAGAAGTTAGTTGGTTAAAAGAACTGCAGGGGAACAGCCTTCATAGATGTATTAGAGGCCTGAATAAAAGTACTATGAACGAGGGCTTTAGCGCAAGCAGGGTGTCTTACATTAATCACTACACAATCTCCTGCCATGTTCTTCCTAAACCTATGGCCCACCCAGCCCACCATTCTGGCCATAATAATGTGGGGAGATAGACAATGTCCATTGGCTACATTGCGGTCAATCCAATGAGTAACCTTGTATATTAGGTCCACTGTGGTTTACTTTAAACCTTGACTGGTGTGGGGGGGGGGGGGGGGGGAAGGGGGACAATGACACAAGTCAATGAAAAATATGGGCTGAGAATGGGTGGAGCTTCAAGTCCCTACCTGAATACAGAATGCCTTGCAGAGCAGCGCATGTGCTGCACAGGCTCGACCTAAGAACCAGCAGAATCATAAGAAACAGGGGTGACCATTCAATAAAAAGACATTTTCCTACAGGTGGCCTCTGCAGTGCATCAGCATTTCCCACTGTTTAATTAGAAACCTGTTCATAAATTGTAAAACAAAACCTAAACATTCAAACTGCACATAGGGCCCATTGTTAGCAGACTATAACAGGAGAAGCTTGAAACATCGCTGAGCTTAGCCAATGCTCCTTGTGTAGTAGTCTATGTGTGGAAGGAAACCCTAAACATTCTAAATAGAATCAGGGCAAAGTGTTCACTCAACATTGCAGAAGTAGTTTAAAAGACGAGACGAGACGAGAACAGCAAGAGAGGCTCACAGAGAGTCTTAAACAAGCATCCTAGGACCGGTTTCGGGGTTTCACCCCTCTTCAGCCAGGATAGCTTGATTCCAGTGGCATGGAGAGCAAGGGACCCATGTCTGGACATACTTTTTTTTTTTTCCATCTTTTATATAGCGCAAACTCGACCCAAAGGTATTGGAGGGCTGTACATGAGCACCGTATTTACATTACATATTCAGGCACGGGGAGAATAAGTGACTTGCCCAGAATCACAGGATGTGGACACAACAGGACGCGACCTCGAGGCTCGAACCCTGGTTTCCTGCACCAAAGTCGGCAGCGCAGCCGACGGACCACATCCCCTCTTTTACTTCGTTAAATTGCTACAGATATGAGTTTGCTTTGCCTTCAATATTTAGATTTGTTTTATTTCACTTTTCTTAAACAATACAAACATCTACTTTTGTCTGTGGATGAAGTTCTGCGGGAAGTGACGTCGACGCGCGTGTGGCGTGTCCTCTTTCTCAGCAGCAGCGAGCTGCACACCGGCCGGTTCTCTCTGTCATAGTACCCCCAGGGGCACCCCGCTTTCCCCCCTCCCCCAAATTAGGTTACCCAATGAAAACACAAGAAACAGTTGTAAGTCGGTAACAAATGCTGCAGGTTTATTACATAATTCCAGTATATGTAATAGGTGGGTTATCTTACGGGCGATCCAAGGGCAGGTGGCCATCTACTTCACCTGCCCGCCTGATGAGCCGGGCAGCACGGGAACGACCCGCAAGTGCTGCCCCCCAAGTGATTCTTTTTTACGATCACGTGAATTCTACTCACACCCCCCCTCTCGGGGCGGAGCGTCGCATAGCAAGCCCCCGGTTGTTCAGGCCCACAACCGCCCGCAGGCCTAGCGGGGCGCCGACCGGCTTCCGGGACCTCTCTGGAGGCTCCTCGTTTTGGCTCAGGCACCACGTGGTGCCGCGCAGAGGTACCCTTTGTACCGGCCTGCTTCCAGATCGCCCTGTAACTCCGCCTGCAACGAAAAGGAAAACATTACAACGCTCAGAAAACCCCCCCCCAACCACGCCTACGCCGGGTAAGCGGTAGGGAGGGAAAAGGCGAGGTGGGCGACAAAAGAGGTCGCCAGTGAGGGTGGGGGAAGGCTAAATAGCCTCCCCCTCACACCTGGGCCCGGAAGTGACGCGCATTGCGCATCACTTCCGGCCCTGACACGGAGGGGGGCACCAGTCTGTGTCCCTGCCCCCCCCCCCCCGAAGGAGGGAGTGGGGAGGGGTGACCGGGGCCCCGGGGCCACTAAGGCGCCGACCGCCGAGTGGCCCCCTGCGGGGGCCGCGGTCAGCGGCATAGTACCCCCAGGGGCACCCCGCTTTCCCCCCTCCCCCAAATTAGGTTACCCAATGAAAACACAAGAAACAGTTGTAAGTGGGTAACAAATGCTGCAGGTTTATTACATAATTCCAGTATATGTAATAGGTGGGTTATCTTGCGGGCGATCCAAGGGCAGGTGGCCATCTACTTCACCTGCCCGCCTGATGAGCCGGGCAGCACGGGAACGACCCGCAAGTGCTGCCCCCCAAGTGATTCTTTTTTACGATCACGTGCCGTTGAAATTCTACTCACACCCCCCCTCTCGGGGCGGAGCGTCGCATAGCAAGCCCCCGGTTGTTCAGGCCCACAACCGCCCGCAGGCCTAGCGGGGCGCCGACCGGCTTCCGGGACCTCTCTGGAGGCTCCTCGTTTTGGCTCAGGCACCACGTGGTGCCGCGCAGAGGTACCCTTTGTACCGGCCTGCTTCCAGATCGCCCTGTAACTCCGCCACAGCCCTGGAGGCGGCTAACCGTCGCAGCCAGGGCCCCCCACCAACCCGCTATAGTCTTACCTGCACCTCTCCCATCTAGGGCTTCCTGCAACTAGCTGCAAGGGAACCATCCCTGCAGACAGAAGAGTTTGACATTCTGCCACCTCATGACAGTTTGACAGTGCTCGCGGGACTCGAACCCTTGTCCTGTGAGACCATTACAACCGTAGCACAAGACTTATTGAGCTATGGCTCCTGGTTAAAGAAGAGTTGGAAATTTTGCCAACACATGACACTTTGACAGCGTTTGCGGGACTCGAACCCAAGACTTACCATTGAGTTATAGCTCCTGGTGTTGTAGATGGCCCCATCTAAGCCCCCAAGGCCCGAGACGCTATCCTAATCGGAATAGGGTCTGCTGAAATAAAGGACCCGTTGGGCCTGGGGAGATGTGCCAAGAACTATTCGCCCCCCAGGCGGGCAGGTTACCCTCTTCACAATTCTGGGCCTGCCCTCTTAGGCTATGAAGGCGAGAGGGGGTTCACTTAACCTTTGACCAGCCCCCTCTGATTGCTAAACCTGGAGCACAGGAGTGCTCATAGCTGCCAGCGCGTGACCGTGGGCAAGGGGCGACTCCTGCCCCTGCCCACCATCCCCTATTCCTTATGGGAATTATGCCCCTACAGATCCCTCAGTGATGTAACCCCCTAGGTATACCAGCTTCGGGAATCTGTCTGGCTTAACATTGCGCGCCGTCAGTAAAGTTCAAGCATTGAGGGTTGACTAAGTCCTACTACGCCCCTCCCATCATGCTCCTCAGAAGGACCCAGAGCATCCCCAGCAGTGCCAAATTCCTGCTCCGTTGAAGTGGAGATTTAGTGCACCCTGGGTGTGTCAAATGTACTATTGACATACTGTCCCCTTGCGATTGCCCCGCTGACACCCCAGTTACTGTGCCAGCAGCACCCTATGTTTGCTGGCAGCGCCCCTAGCGTGGTAACGTGTCCGTACCCGGATCCCAGTCTCCCGCATCTGCGGTACGCAACCAGTGAAACCGGTGGGGGGTACCCCCAACCGCAATGGTCCTCTAGACATTAAGAAAAGCCCTATTTTCCCTGGGCCCAGCTGTGAGGCCCGAGGCCCGCCTATGGAGCCTAATTACTTGTTTTGCTACTCGGCCCCTTTATGGGTAGGCCTCAGAATTAGGGCAACGCGCGTGCTCCCAGGGCACGGTGCTCCCAGAAAGCAGATGTCCGATACCCACACGCTGATACTTTCATCTGTTGCTAACTGCCCACGGCTGGAAGCTTCCCAGGAACCGTAGACTTCGTGGGCCCACCTAAAATGATCCCATCGACTGGAGGGAACCCAGTGGTGGCAGGACCTGCATGGTACTCCATCCCCGCGTAGCTAACGCTTATTTGTGACGCCCGAGCAGGAGATGCCCCCTTAGTCTCAGGTTCTACCCCTAAAGGGTAACCTCGGGGGCGGACAAGTCGGTGGGAACCAACCGGAAACTTTGGTGCAAATACCGGCCCTATTCTGAATGCTGCGAATGCTGCATGGTCCATAATGCCCTGACGCCATGAGGCTCTACGTGGTGTTTACAAAACTTTTTTGAACGACCGCACCCTTGCTATATAATAACTATATCACCCACAAGCCGCCCTGGCTAAAGCGCGGGTGGAAGGTCTTCACTGAAGCAACCCGAAATCTGTCTTTGGTTGCAGTGGAATGCCCCCCAAAGTACACCTGGACCTATTCCTATACGGTTCTTTCCGCTACTTCTCCTGCAGGCCTAACTCTTGGTTATGGTGCCCAGCTCAGTGTGCTGCAGGCTAATCGGCTTAACAATGAACTATCGGTGGATTTGAGACAGAGGTACACTCCAAGACACCGAATAACCACGGGTTAAAATCTGCTCGCGAGCGGCGCACCCGCAACCACCTGGTCATTCACGCCGGTAACCTATGTGGTGCTAAGTCAGTGCGTCCCCGTATTCAATGCGAATGGGGCACTGAGCTACACCCATATCTACACCCATCTAGTGGCTCAATCCAGACTTCCTTTAGCATTAGATAATAACTACCATTCCATCTCGGTTGCGTTGCCCTGCCCGACTAGGCACCTACCTGGGTGTCTAGGTTACAGTTAGTTATGTGAAGTTTCCCCCATGTCAGTGCCACTATGAGTGACAGTTGAAGGCGGCCCACATAAGCATGTTGGCGGGGCAGAGTTGCGGGCATAAGCATACCTCTTATAGACTGTCGGCAGCGACCCGTGTTTAACTGTTACTAATATGGCAATGACCGTTCTACGTTAGGACTATCCCGACTCTGGTCCGACCTACCCAAGGACTGATGCACTTGGGAGCGCGAGGCCGTAGGCAATGGGGGTGGGTGTCGAGACAACAACAACAATGACAAACGACCCAAGCCCCCTTTCAGCAAAAGGTTGGAGACGAGCTACACGTGGACACGTGTGGTCAGGATCGTACTGCGCGACCCTCGCTGTAATTAGCACTCTCATATTGCGCGAACTCGACCCGAATGGTATGGCAGCGCTGTGCATGATCAACATATTTACACACATATTCGGGCACGGGAGTGAGATCATGAGCCGCCAGGTCCTCAACCCTCGGGAACCCAGGCATACCAGGTCCAGCAGCTCGCATACATAATCGGGCACGGCAATATTCATTGATTTACCCAGCGTCGCAACCCAGCGTGAACTCGATCCGAAGGTAATGGCGCGCCGTTCATGAGCACTGTATATACATGCATCATCGGGCACGTGGATATTAAATTATCTGCCCAGAGTCCCAGCGTGACCCGCCCGAAGGTGTTGGAGTGCAGTACATGAGCCATAGGTATTAACATTCCTATTCGGGCACGGTTGATTGGTGATTAGCTCAAACCGTAATGAGCGCGAAATTATTCGAGCGCCGGACACAAGCACCGACCGAATAACCCATTCGGGTGCATGGGGAGTCGTAATGCCCGTAATCCTCTAATGCGCGCGAATGTGGGCACAAGCAATTCTTGTGAATAATACGTGCACTTGTATCATGTGTCTGCCTTATAGCAAGCCAGCACATACATGTTGCATATTGTATAGCGCGAACTCGACGCCAAAGGTATTGCACCGCTTCACATGAGCACTGTATTTACGTTACACATACCGGCACGGGAAGCGTGAGAGATTCGTACCATAGAACACGAACCCCATTCCAGGTCACGCGAGCACCGCACCATATTAACCCTTGAGGTGCGTGGGGGGATTAGTAATACCCGTAATCGCCTGATGTGAACAGTGCATGTACTGGTATCATGTATCTGCCTTATCGGAAGCCAAAAGCAGACGCCCGACCAGGGACA
This sequence comes from Triturus cristatus, assembly GCF_964204655.1. NCBI lineage: Eukaryota > Metazoa > Chordata > Amphibia > Caudata > Salamandridae > Triturus > Triturus cristatus. The sequence continues at coordinate 996,918,388 of NC_140580.1, forward strand.
TGAAACCCTGGACCCTCAGATTAAAAGTCTGATGCTCTACCGACTGAGCTATCCGGGCCCTTAGGAATTACATGATGCATATTTATATAGTGCGAACTCGACCGGAAGGCATTTGGAGCACCTTACATGAGCACCGTATTTACATTACATCTTCACGCAGGGGGTGCTTCAGAAATTCGTACCATATTACCCGCTCCCCAAACCGGATCACGCGAGCACCGCACCAGATTTTCCATTGAGGTGCGGGGGGTTTATTAATGCCCATAATCGCGTATGTGAACAATGCACACACTTGTGTCATTTATCTGCCATATAGGAAGTCAGCAATACATGTTGCAGAATTATATAGCGCGAACTCGACCTGAAGGTGTTGGAGCGCTTTACCTGAGCACCCTATTTACATTACACATTCCAGCACGGGGAGCTTACAAGATTCGTACCATACTAAACGATCCCCGTGCCAGGTCCATTGCGCCTGCCGCACGCAGCCCACTGCATGCCCCCCCTCCCTCAATGGCAGCATCGCCGACGGGAGGGGGGCGATACCCTTTACCAGGGAGCGCCACAGGTGTTGCACCGCCCGCGATCAGCGGGGACCCAGGCAGCTCCCAGCCTTGCAGTGCTGGTGCATTGGGGCTGTGAACCCACGCTAGTCTCCTACCGGCTCCCACGGCACAGGGTATGCGGCTTCAAGCCGGCCGCACCCCCCTCGGAAGGGAGGTGACTTAATGTCATGGGAACCTAATACGCCTAGCGCAACAATGCCTACATCAGAGAAGAGTTTGAAATTTGTCAGCGTATGACACTTTGGCAGCATACAAGTTTCGAGCCAAGCCTCCACCAGAAACCCCCAACTTGCAAGGAAGTGGCGACAATTTCATGGGCCCATACGATGAATGCAACGCGCATTCGTGGGCCCCGTTGTTTCCTTCACGCATCGCGCCAATGACTGGGGGAATTGGAGGGCTATTATGCATTCAACGAAGAATCTGTGTGTCGCATAGCATGCCGCCTGTTTTATTTATATAGCGCGAACTCGACCCGAAGTTATTGGAGCGCTTTACCCCGTTTTTACATTACGCATTCAGGAACGGTGACGTTAAAACAGATACTTGCTTTATATTCTAATGCTCTGCCGGCTGAGCTACATCAAGCAGAAACTAAGCACCGTATTTACATACACATCCGGGCACGGGGGTTAGAAGATTTGCCCCGAGTCACAGCGCGAACCCCAGCCTAAAAGTCTTAGCCCCGGGTCATTGCTGCGTGGTGCGACCCGAAGGTAATCGGACCGCTGTGCGTGCCCCTGTTTTTAATACAACTCAAGCCGCAGGGAGATCCAATGCTTTACCCCAGGATCCCAGCGCGATCTTGTCCGAAAAGTGCCTGGGCACGGTTAGAGGGAGATTATTGCCTCGCCCAGCGGACCGTTTCCGGGCGCGGGGAAACTAAGTGCTTTGCACAGAAACCCAGTGCGAGCTCACCCGAACGTATTAGGCCGCTGTGCATGAGCCCCGTTTTTACCTATATGCTCAGGCACTGAGAGGAAATCGGGTATCATAGCGCTTTACGCAGCCCAGTTGCGGACGCCATTTCTTTTTGTTCGGCACAGGGAGATTAAGTGGTTTGCCCAGGATCACTGGGTTGTTCAGCGTTATTGCCGAGACTTGAAACCAGGTCCCCACATTCAATGATGACCGCCCGAGCCCTTAGGCCAACCCTCTCACTACATGAATCACCCAGTCACTGCGCGGGCTAGACCCAAAGGTCCTCGGAGCGCTGAGCCTGAGTACCATATTTAAAATACCTTTCAGGGCAAGGAAAGATTAATTGGTTTGCCCAGGATACTATAGCGCGCAACCGACCCAAGGCGCTTCACATGAGCACCGTATTAACATTACACCCGGCACGGGGAGCTCAGTAGCTTATTACCAATGCTTACCTTAAACATCGCGGTATTGGAGCGCTTTAGATGAGCACCGTATTACATTACACCCGGCACGGGGAGCTCAGTCCCCTATTACCTACTCGAATGTCCCAGATCTTGAGCTCCGTGCTCACCCTCCACATCGAGGTATTGGAGCGCTTTATATACGCACCGCGTGTCCATTACAAAAGGACAAATTAATGCCGACTGAATCACAAAGCCGACAATGCTCCCCGACGTTAGCTTCACAATTAACTCAATTCCAGGGCACTTGGGGCAAATGTCAAGACAGCGGCCTTGTACCGTGGTCGCAGTGCGTCCTCGCGCTGTGGGAGATATGCCGCAACGGAAAGGTGCGTCTATGAAAGAGGCCGAGCCGATAAACTCAAAGGCAACGCAACTGCACTTCTTTCGCTACGTGAACATAAGCAGGCAGCAGTCTGACTCGACCCGTGCCTTTGAAGTGAATATTTTTTTTGGGAATAATAACCCTGCCGCTTAGACCGCTATGCCATTCTCCTTTCCCCACTGGTAGTGGTTAGGTTGTTTGTGTCCAAGGTGTAGACACACTCACCGTAACACGTGTTTGAAGAGTTTACGCCGGGAAAACAAAAAGGGGGGGGGGGCTCAGTACCATAGTACGACAATACCGCCAACTGAGCCCGGACACTAGCGACCGCACCCCCGACACAGTTAATGAGAATGCGCAATTTGGAGCGCTGGACCCGACACAGTTAATGAGAATGCGCAATTTGGAGCAAATTTGGGAAAATTTGTTCTCGAGTTTGCTCCGAGACCGGGGATCGATCCAGGACCTTTAAGGTCTTTAGGCCAACGCTCTTCCTACTGAGCTATTTCTGCCCCATCGGCCCGGGCGCAAGCCACCGCACTCCCGGCCCAGTTTAAGAGAAAAGCCCACTTGCATGCGCGGGGCAGGTCGATGCTTACACCCGAAACCTAAAATCGGAAGCCGGTGCATATTTAACTAATGCCTACCCGACCCGAAGTAATTCGTGCCACACCGCGTGAGTTCAACAATTCAAATCTGTTCTTCCCGCCTAAGCTGATGCTCGCAACCCGGTCTCACAGGCCGAACGCGAGTGCTCCGCTAAATAGCCACACTCCCAGACGGTGGGAAAAAACCGCGCGCTCTTTGGGCCCAAAAACCCCACCTCCCCAACAACCCCCATCTTGCTTCCCCTCCGCCCGTGGCGAGCCTCGCCACAGGGCCCCGTCAACCTGGTCATGCCCAGGGACAGGGCCGGGGCGGAGTGGGTGCTGCAAGACTTACCAGCACAAGAAGCGTGGAGGCGACGAGGATCGAGAGCCGTAGGGCCGGAGGCGCACGAGGACGGCGCAGACGACGGACCGATGCGAGGTAAGGAAAAGGCGAGGTGGGCGACAAAAGAGGTCGCCAGTGAGGGTGGGGGAAGGCTAAATAGCCTCCCCCTCACACCTGGGCCCGGAAGTGACGCGCATTGCGCGTCACTTCCGGCCCTGACACGGAGGGGGGCACCAGTCTGTGTCCCTGCCCCCCCCCCCCCCCCCGAAGGAGGGAGTGGGGAGGGGTGACCGGGGCCGCGGGGCCACTAAGGCGCCGACCGCCGAGTGGCCCCCTGCGGGGGCCGCGGTCAGCGGCATTCTTCGCCCCGGCCCTCACTCACCATGGCCCTGCACGTGCCCAAAGCTCCGGGCTTCGCCCAGATGCTCAAGGACGGAGCCAAAGTAAGTGCGCAGGCGGAGGACTTTGCATCTTGGTCAGCCCTTTCTAGTTGTTTCTTGGGCTGCCCCGGTGTCGGGAAACGTTCAGCTGGTACCAGGGAAGGGAGGCTGCCCGTGGGCTCATTCAGGAGAAGTCCGTATAGCCTGAGCTGAGACCGCTGCTTACCCCACGCAGGCCACTGCGGGGAATACACATGGTCTCGCAGCGTACTGCTGTGGGCCACGCTGGCGCTTTGTCATTCTCCATCATCCGGTGCTCCGTTGTGAAGGCCCTATATGGAGCGAGAGCACTCGCCTGTCTCCATCGCCCTTCTTCTGCGTGTGTTCCTCTCAACGCTTCAGTCGTAAATTGTTGTGGTGGTTGCCATGAAACACTGACTGGAGGCTTGATCAAAGGGGGTGTCCTCTGTCGACACATTAGTGCTTCAAATCGCCCGACCCCCATTTTTGCAAAAAATATTAAACTGAATCGTACAGCGAGGCGTTTTTTACTTTAAGAATTTCCCTATTTTAAACAGCCCTAACACCACACGTTAATTCTCCCTAGGATTCTTAATGTCTGCTGTCAGATTTAAGCTCTATAGGACTTGGGCGTGGTCTTTAAAACGGTGTCCCTTTACGTTAGGTGCTGTTTTAAGGTGGTAGTACGTACGTTACTTTGATAACTAAAGTTGCCACTGATTATCTTCAATTAGTGATTGTCTATTTATTTATGCAATTTTATATAGCTCGGACTTTATCCAAAGGTGTCGGAGCGCTTTACAATAGAACCAAGTACGTTACATGACGAGATTTACAAATTTACACATTACAGATACAAACGGTATAGTTGAAAAAATAAAATAAGAGGTGGCAATCACAGCAACAAAACAAAGGCAATAGATGAGCCAATAGTCTCAAAGGCAAGACCTATTGGCTTTGCCAATGCTTGTTGTACAGGGGGGCGGCGGTGGCGAGGTGTGTGCACGCTCGTTAGGCGGATGCGGTGAGGGGGGTGGTCGGCAGCGGCGGGGTGTGTGCGCGAGCGTGTGTGTCTGTGTGTGCGTCTGCGCAAGCGCGTCTCAAAAGCGCGTCCACAGACCCGAATCGCTATTCTGAGCGTGCCCCGGTCTGTCTCCCTTGAGAGGCATCTCGGCGACAATAGGTCTCGAGAGCGAGACCTAAAAAATGGCCATATGGAAAACTTCTGACACTATATGTTATTAATGGATTGTACTGTATTCGCAGTTTAGTCAAGCTTTGTTCTCCTTTCACACCTCCTCGGTTACGCTGGTCCACAAGGGGTACCTAGGTATATACCTTTCTATTGATAGATTTACACACAGTTATAAAGTTGATAAACAGTTCTGCTAATCTGTTTATTTGTCTTTAGACTGTGTATGCCTAGTGAAGACTTCACAGAGCTTTCCTGATACAGAAGCTTCATCACAGCACCTGGGTTCACGGAGGAGTGTCTTCCCATCCTTCCCTTGTTTTGTTTCCCCTCTTCCCTAGATTACCTAGTGCGGCCTGTTTTCATATAGGCGCAGGAGGTGATTGGGGAAGTGGTGGAGTTACCCTGCAGTTCCGTGGCGTTCCTGTAGAAACACAGGTGAGATCGTGACAAATACAGCCCGAAGTAATGAACGGATTACACCAAATTCGGCAGAAAGCTAGCACTTGCTCAGAAAAAGCCCTTTTTGGTATTTGGTGTACATCCGTTCAGTAGTTTGAGATATTAAAGAAAAAACAAATTTGTATATCTAGGGATGCAACCTCTCCTGGAATCCTCCCAATCATGTGTAAAGATCTGATTGGCTGCCAACACTCCAACGACGAAGTGTTGGCAGCCATTTTGTGACTCAGTCCCAAAAAGATAGAAAAAAGGAAGAAAGTAAAAGAAAGAAAAGACTGCAGGGTAGGAATAACCTAACCCTCTAAAACTCCAGCCAGGGCAAAAAAAACATTTTTTCTTTTTTAAATTTTTGTGGCGAATATAGCAACTGATTCGTGAATTCGCAGCAAAAAAAAAAAAAAAAAAGCACAAGAGCAGTTTCCTCTGCTTGTTTTCAACAAAGCCACCGAGTAGGCCAGATCCCGGGGTATATATAAATATATTTTATGGACTTATGAGCAGGAAGCTTGCTAAAATGTTGCCGCGGTTGACAGCAACGGTCCTCTGAACTGGGGACATAGCACATGGGCTTTGACAGGAGCGAGCCAAGACCCTACCTGGTAGGTCGCTCCCCCTCCGCACAGCACCGCCTGTGTGTCTGCCCCAGCTGCCGCTGCTGAGGAAGTTTGAGGCCCTCCACCACCCGCAGGCCACCACCTGTGCCTCATCCCTGGTGGCCAGTGGTAGGTCGTAGGTAGGTTTGTTCTCAATGTATTGCCTGTACTGCCTTTTTCCGTCATTGTTGTGTCTGTAACTGCTGTTCTCCGTCCTCCCCCGCTGCCTGTACTTGCACTGTGCCCGTTTTTTCCCTCTGTTCCCCTCGCTGTCCCCGTGTCTCTCTGCCCGGTTTTCCCGCTGGTCCCCTCGCTGCCCCCGTCTCTCTGCCCAGTTTGCTTTCTGTTCACTCATTGCCCCGGTAACCCTGTGCCCGTTTTGCCTTCTGTTCCATTCGCTGCCCCCGTATTTCTGTAACCTTTTTGCCTTCTGTAACACTCGTTGCCCCTCTAATTTTGTGCCTTTTTGCCTTGTGCCCTTAATCGTCCCGCACCGCTCCCGCCCCTGCGGCCCCGCCCCCCCTCCCCCGACTACCCATTCGCTGCCCCCACCTCCCAACTGCTCCTCCCTCCCACCTCCCCATATATGCCGGCCGCTACACGGCCGCGCGCAGCAGGCACGCCTAAGGCAAGCCCGTCTGCGCCCATCCGCGCCTGGACCGCGCCCAGCGCCCGAACCCCTGGTCGCCGCACCCGCCACTAGGAACGCCACCACTACGATGCCAGCACTCTGCACGCTCTCAACTCCGGACGGACCCACACCTGCTTCAAGGCCGCCCCGAAACCCACACACGGTCCCGTCACCTGCTGGAACTGCAGCTACACCAGCCTAAAGCCGACGAACCTCCAGCCAAAAAAGACCTCAACCACCTCCGATGCATACTACTGAACACCCGCTCCGCACGCAAACACGCCATCGAGCTCTGGGACCTACTCGATAAAACATCCCCGGACGTCTCCTTCCTGACAGAGACGTGGATGAATGACTCCTCCGCACCCATCGCCATAGCCATCCCAGACGGCTACAAGATCACCCGCAGAGACCGCACCAACAGAGTCGGAGGCGGAATAGCCATCGTCCAAAAGAACAGCATCAGGGTCTCGACTAGCACCGACACTCAGCACCGCCGAACACATGCATTTCCAGATCCACACAGACCCTAACTCCACCCTCAGAGGTACCCTCGTCTACTGACCCCCCCGGACCCTGCCCCCAGTTCAGCGACTCCATTACCGACTTCATCAGCACGCACGTCCTGACCTCCACCGACTACATCCTCCTCCGAGACCTGAACTTTCACCTTGAGAGCAACAACGACAGCAACACCACAACCCTGATTGATAACCTCGCCAACCTCGGACTGAGGCAACTCATCACTACGCCCACCCACTCCGCCAGCCACACGCTCGACCCAGTCTTCTCCTCAAGCCCGCACGTCTCCTTCAACCACACCACCGAACTCCTCTGGACCGACCACCACTGCATCAACTTCACCTTCCAGAAACCCACCACACCACCGCACCCAACAGATCCCCCGCCACTGCTGGAGCAAAATCACCGAAGATGAACTAAATGCAAACTTCGCTCTCAGCCCACCCACCGTACCCTCCAACACCGACGACGCTGCCCACAGCCTCAGACGCTGGATCGAGGACTGCGCCAACACCCTTGCTCCGCTGAAGAAACCCCCCTACAGAGACACCAGCAAGAGGGCCAGCTGGTTCACCCCAGAACTCCTAGCCTTCAAGCAAGCTTGCCTGAAGCAAGAGAAGAAACGGCACACTGAACAGACCCCGGACAGCCACGCAGCACACAAGGATTCCATCCGCAACCACCACCACCTCATCAGGGCTGCCAAGAGGACCTCCTTCAAAGACCGCCTCGACAACAACGCACACGACAGCAAGGAGCTCTTCAACATCGTGAAGGAACTCTCCAACCCCAGCTCCAACACCAACAACATCCCGCCGTTGCAAGCCCTGTGCGACTCCCTCGCCACTTTCTTCCACCGCAAGATAGCAGACATCCACGACAGCTTCAACACCCAGACAGCCCCAACAGACCAGGCTCTCCTCACATCATCGACCACGACCCCCTGCTAGCCTGGGCCAGCGTGAGCATCGATGACACCATCAAGACCATGAGCACAATCCACCCCGGCTCTCCATCAGACACATTCCTGCACCACGTCTTCAACAAAGCAAGAAGCTCCATCGCACCCCACCTGCGCAACATCATCAACCTCTCCCTCGAGACCGCGACCTTCCCAGAGAGCTGGAAACACGCTGAGATCAACGCCCTACTCAAAACACCCAAGGCAGACCCAAGAGACCTCAAGAACTTCCGGCCCATCTCTCTGCTCCCGTTCCTGGCCAAGGTCATCGAGAAGACAGCTAACCCGATACCTCGAAGAAAACAGAATCCTGTACCCTCCCAGTCAGGGTTTCACAGCAACCACAGCACCGAGACCGCGCTCATCGCTGCCACTGAAGACATCAGGACCCTGCTGGACAATGGTGAGACCGCAGCACTCATCCTCCTAGACCTCTCCGCCGCCTTCGACACCGTCTGCCACCGCACACTACGTGCATGCCTCCACGCCGCAGGGATCAGAGACAAGGCTCTGGAATGGTCCACATCCTTCCTCTCAGGCAGAACCCAGAGCGTCCGCCTCCCCCCATTCCGATCCAAAGCCTCCGAGATCATCTGCGGCGTACACCAGGGATCCTCCCTCAGCCCGACACTATTCAACATCTACATGACCCCGTTTGCACACATCGCCCAACAGCACGACCTCAACATAATCTCCTACGCTGACGACACTCAACTGATCCTCTCCCTCACCAAGGACCCCATCACCGCCAAAGCCAACCTCCACGAAGGAATGAAGGCCGTCGCCTACTGGATGAAGATCAGCCGCCTGAAGCTGAAATCGGACAAGACGGAGGTCCTCATCCTCAGCTCCAACCCTTCAGCCTGGGACGACTCCTGGTGTCCTACAGCACTGGGGACAGCCCGACACCCAGAGACCACGCACACAACCTGGGAATCATCCTCGACTCAACGCTCTCAATGACCAAGCAAGTCAACGCCGTCTCCTCCTCCTGCTTAAACACCCTCCGCATGCTCCGCAAGATCTACAAATAGATACAAGAAAGACAGTCACCCAGGCCCTCGTCAGCAGCAGACTCTACTACGGAAACGCCCTCTACGCGGGAGACCCGACCAAGCTCAAACGACTACAACGCATCCAAAATGCCTCGGCACGACTGATCGACGTACCACGCCACAGCCACATCACCCCCCACCTGAGAAACCTGCACTGGTGCCCCGTCAACACGCGGATATCCTTCAAGCTCCTCATCCACGCACACAAGGCACTCCACAAGACCGGCCCTGCCTACCTCAACAGATGTCTCTCCTTCTACATCCCCAACCGCCAGCCAAGCTCCGCCGACCTCTCACTAGCCACCGTCCTGCGCATCCGAAGAACTACCACCAGCGGGAGATCCTTCTCCCACCTCGCCGCCAAAGCATGGAACACCCTCCCACTGAGCCTACGACAGACCCAAGACCTGATGACCTTCAGGAGAACACTCAAGACCTGGCTGTTCAATCAGCAGCGGCCCTCCCTCCCCCCTCAGCGCCTTGAGACCCTCGCGGGTATGTAGTGCGCTTTACAAATGACTGAATGATTGATTGACAGGCAGGTGGGCAGCCGCAGTGTGGGGCACAGGTCCTACCTGTATGGGGCGGTTTTAAATATGCTAATTGAAGCACTTTTAGCAGCGCGAATGCAAGGCTTTGCCGAAGCATCTTTTACCCTAGCTTGCATGACTGGCATGGCTCCCGGTGTGAGGAATACCCTTACTGAGCACTGCATTACAAATGTGAATGTTGCCTGATGCCACCGGTCAGCAGTTTTTGGCCACAATATATTTATGTCAAAGAACGCCATCATCCTGGTTAGGATACCTGTTATGACTATAGGCATGCATAACCTCTGGATAAATATGGCTGCGGTATGATAATGAAGCTATGATAACATGCCACTGGTAAGCTAAAGGTTAACAGGACTTTAAATATTACATGGAAATGCTACAGATGAAATGGTGTTGTATGGGCTCAATTAAGTTGCGGTACGTTTAACAACATTACGGAAATGCTGCTTGGAATTTGCAGAATTAGGCCACTGGGTGGTACTGTGTGGTCTTTTTACGGGAACCGGATATACCGTATAATCATACGGTACGATCAAATACCATGTAAATTAAATCTTACTGCTTCGGTGGAGTAAGGGGTTTGTGATGATATATACGTTATGCCCATTTTTATTCTATGTCAGGACTAGAGGCAAGGATTATGCCTTCTCTCTTCACTTTATTCAATAGCAGTCAATATTAACAGGAAAACAAATAAGTTTCCCATGAACCTTTGAGAAAACTGTAGTATAAAGAAAATGTCCAATCAAGAAACAGTCCTGTGGCCTCCAATCAGGGGCATCCAAGCCCAACATAGTCCATCCTCACTGGCCCTTCATTCTCTTTCTTCGCTGCTGCGCATAGGTGATAAGTACCTTTGAATCTCATGAGCAGTTTGCTTATCTCACTTTATGTTAGCTTTGTATTTTGAAAAGCGTGTCTGTATTGAGGCTTCGTCGCGTTCATCCGATTATTTTGATCGTTCAGTTTGAAGTGGTTTTCGCAATGATTATGTGATAGTGCGGCTCTGCTGCGTTTTTCTCAGCTTGTGTAAATTTCCGTTTTTCCCTTGACAGTTCATTGCGACCGCCGGAGCGTTTTTATGCTCCTACTCGGCCTTTCCCTGGTGCGGCTGTTGTCGCAGACCTGCTGCCAGGGGACGCTGTTGCCGGGGCGAGACTTCAGCGCGTATGTTTGAATCCCTCACGGAGGGGATCGTTCAGCACGCTGCCATCCCGTGAGCTTGCCAGCCTTAGGGAGATGCCCGTGTGGGTCTAAGTCGATCGCGCTGCCTCATTTACTTTAGGCCGATCAAGCTCAGTTCTACGCTCTGCTGCCTGAAATTGACAGAAATTAGAAGTCAGCAGCAGTCTGTATTGTGTGTTTCTAGGCCCTGTAAGCGTCTGTACTAAATCAGGCTTCTGATGCCTGTTGGAACACTACCCAGGCTGATTTCCCACTATTATTTCTATTGGCACCAGGTTACGTGTCCCAGGGCTTAGACCTGTGCAATAGAGAGATCCTCGCAAAGAAAGCTTAGGCCGTCATCTAGCCTCTATAAGGTAGCGCCATTCAGAAAGGCCCTCTGGTCTGCCACCCAGACCCTGTGCTAGCAAACCTTTCAGTCCTGGTGTACAATGGAGATTGGCTATGAGGACTCCCCCCCCCCAAAAAAAGGGGGGGGGGGGAGGGGGGTTAACACCCTGGCCGACCTCCCTTGGGACAACGAGTTTTACGATGATGTGGATGCATCCATATACAGATCAGTGGGGGAGGCCATGACCCCCGTGAGGAGAGACTCTCCCGCAAAATCGATCAGGCCTTGGCAAAAGTTGTCTGCCCTTCCCAGTGCCTGCTTACCCTCCTGGGGCTCCAGGAATTCACCCTTCATTAGACAATGCCCATCCCCCCGGCCAAACATGCCCGTGATTCAGAGATTGGATTTGAGCACCTTTGATCGGCTCAAGCAGGCCTTTCTAGACACCCAACCAGCCTTGCCAACCACAGATGAGGTTTTCCCAGCCCAGACAACGCAGCTCCTCCCAATGGCACAAGGGACGATGACATGGAACCTGGCCCGTCCAGGCTGTGGCTTCGCTCCCGTCCCTCCCAGGACATCGCAGACATTCTCGATCCCAATGGTATCATCCACCCTCGTTCCTCGGAATGGGTCCGAGCCGACAAGGTCGCCAGTGGTGTGGTGGGGCACATTCGCAAACCTTTAGAAAAAGAGGCCCATAATTGCCTTATATCCGAGTGTTCCTGGCCTTCCCTGGAGGGTAAGGTGGCCCTCACCCCAAAGATCGATACACGTATGGCCACCTTTCTGCAGAAGTTCATGAACGATCCTTAAAAAGGGATTGATAGGTTCTGGAGGGCATGCCAGGACACGCTCCTGGCCACCTTGTGTTCCTCACAAAGATCCTCCACATGGCTGAGGAGGCCAAGCTAACAGGCTCCCTGATTTACCCATAGACCCTTTCGGGGTAGGCTCAAAGTGCCACTGTATTTTACGCAACGCCAACTGTGGCCTTTCTACGGAGCGTCGCAGCTCCCTCCTCATTAAGGTAGATCCTAAGTTAGGGGATCAGGCAGATTCAGAGGCGTGGGCCATTGCACAAGGAGAGCTGTTTGTCAAGGATTTATGTAAATTTGTTAACACCTTTACCTCCCTTGATGAAGCCCAGTCATCTATTAAAAAGGTATTTCCCCCGGTTTTCCGCTGGGCCGGTCGAGGTGGGGGCCGCTCGACCGGCCGTCCTTTCAACCAATTCCCCCCAATAGGGTAAGGCTCTATCAAGAACAGTCCCGGTTTGGGAACTTCTATCCCACAAGAGGCCGGAATGGCAAGGGCAGAGGATATCAAGGAGGAGCAGCATCCTACTCCAGTCCCGGCGAGTGTTCTCCCTTCTTTCCGCTTAAGGGTAGGGGGGGGGGGGAGGCTGGGAGTTTTCTCCAGGCCTGGACTTCCATCACAGGGGACGCATGGGTTCTTCAAACAGTTCAGGGGTTCCACATAGATGATGTCGATGAACCCTCTCAGGAGTGCAGGCCCCGTCCCATCCAGTTCTCTCAACAAGAGGCCGCCCTGGTGGACGTGGAAGTTGCATCCCTCCTGTCCAAGAGCGCTATTTCTCAACCCCTCATCCCCGGTGGTTAACCAGCAACATCTTTCTGGTTAACAAGACAGATGGGGGCAAAAGACCTGTGATCAATCTCAGCGAATTCAACGAGAGGCTGGTCTATCGCCACTTCAAAATGGAGGGGGATCCACCTCCTCAGGGATGGTACAGCTAGATCTCAAAAATTCCTACCGAGTTATTCCAATCTTCCCTCTTCACTGGCGGTTCCTCCAGTTCATATGGCGGCATCAGACGTACAAGTTTACCGCTCTTCCCAGAGAAAATGGTAAAAAGTACCAGCCTGACCACAGCCTCTGAGGCAAAGTATGTCTGACCAATGGCCTATTTTAGCCAGAAGTGTTCCTGAAAGTTAAGAGCGGTGTAGGATTTTCAATTGAATGAGACGGAAGCGGTGATTTATCGTCGTTTCTCTGGGGGACATTAACGCCATCTGCCAGTCTTCGTCAGTTATAGGCCCTATATCTGCCTGCCACTGGTCCCGGAGAGTCTGGAAGGGGTCGAGCAAATTGTTACAGACCTTGCGATATGTGCAAGATACCGCCTTTTATAAAAGCGGTTCCGAGAGTAGGCGGTCCTCCAGAGGAGAAGAATCTGGTATAGAGGACAGATCTGGGATAGTAGTCTGAAGGGCATGTCGAATTTGCAGGCATCGAAAAATCTCGCTCGGAGCAAGTTTGGGTTTTGTTTGCAGTTCTTTAAATGTGAGGAGTTTACCTCTATATATCAGATCGCCAATGTTAGTGATATCGATTGTGTCCCATTTATCGATGCCCGCATTGTGGCAAAGTAGCCCCAGTTTCTGCGTAGACCAGAGCGGTGTGGATTTCGAGAGATTGTCCGCCTAGCCTAGACGTTTGGTTGCTTGATGCCAAATGACCACAGTCAATGACATGGGTCCAAGATAACGGTCCCTCCGAGCCTTAATATAGAGGGCGCCTAGATAGCATTCCCTCCCAGTCTGATATCTCTCCAGATGAAAGCCCGGATTCGATAGGGAGCCATGTACACAATGGTTTGTGGCCACCAGTTGTGTGGCCCAATAGTATAAGCGAAGGTCAGGAAGAGCGATTCCCCCATCATACCACCCCTTTGTCAATTTGCGGAGGGCGATCCGAGGTGCCCTGCCATCCCACAATAGAGTCCGGATCTCTCCCTCTATGGCAGCAAAATACGAGTCAGGAATTGGCAGTTCTGAAGGGCATACAAAAATCTAGGTAGTGCAAGCATTTTAAATAAGGCTGCTCTCCCTAAGAGGGATAAGGGCAATGACCTCCAATGCTGATCATCTTGCAGCTTTCGAAGGGGGCCAATACGATTTCGCTCATAGAATGTTTTGGGGTCAGTAGTAATATAAATCCCCAAGTATTTAAAACAGTCGGTAACTACAGCGACGTCGTAGACACGTGGTAGCCGAGGTGGGGGGGCCATGAAGGACATATAGTACCGACTTTGACCAATTGATAGTATATCCTGCATATTTACCAAAGTTGGTATTGCCATTGAAAAGGCGATTGAGTGATGCTCGTGGAGATGCCATATAAATTAAGATATCATCTGCGTACAGTGATATTTTATCCACTACATCCTCACTCCATCGCAGGCCACGTATGGAAGCATCCTGACGAATCCAGTGCTGAAGCGGCTCCAGTGTCAGTGCAAACAGGAGGGGGGGACAGGGGGCATCCCGGTCTTGTCCCCCTCTGCAGTGCAAACACCCGCGAAGTGCAGTTAATGACTCGGACTTGGGCCAATAGAGCGGTATACAATAGCACGATCCATTGTCGGAATCGAGGACCGAAACCGAACCTTGTCAGGACCTCGAATAAGTAGGGCCACTCAATTGAGTCAAACGCCATTGCGTCGTCTAATGATAGTACCACCTCATCTTCCTGCAAATATGGTTGCCGGCCCAGGACGTTATGGACTCGACGAATATTGAGGTATAAAGCCGGACTGGTCCACGTGGACCAAAGAGGGGAGAACTGCAAGCAAGTGTGAAGCGAGGAGTTTAGCCAGAACCTTGGCCTCCGAACTGATTAAAAGGTTGGGCCTATATGAGCTACAATCTGTCGTTGGCTTACCAGGTTTGTGAATAACGACAATCGACGCCAGTCTTTGATCCAAGGGAAGAGCAGGCCGCTCCAGGCTTTCATCATACATGTTTTTTAGATGTGGAGCTATATTGGGGCCTTGCTCTTGAGGAATTCAATTGGGATTCCGTTGGGCCCCATGGCTTTCCCGGATTTAATAGCAAATATCGCCTTACTGATTTCTTCTGTGGTTATGTCAGCATCTAAAGCCTCTCTATCGCTGTCCGAGATTATGGGGAGGAGCAATTTGTGAAGAATATATCCACTCAAGGTGGTCAGCAAATGAATCTGCCACCTCCTGTGGATCTGTAACTAGCCTCCCATCTTCAAGCAGGAGCTCCGAGACCCACCGGGCCGCCTGTTCGACGCTCGAACCATGCCAGCATCTTACCCGCTCGCTCGCCTAACTCATATCCTATGGCGTGTATAGAGGATCCTATCTTAGGATTTTTCCCGGGAAAGGGCTCTGTATTCAAGTTGCTTATTTCAGAGAGCAAGGGCCGTGTGATCAGAGGGGGAGGAAGTGTGTTTAGTTTCAAGCTGTAGTAGGTCACCTTCTAAATGAGTCAATTGTGCATTCTGGTTTCTAACGTATCCAACTTGTTGTGTCAGAGCGCGCTCTTTGATCACCGTCTTATAAGATTCCCAGATGGTGTTGACTGAGTCGACAGAGCCAACATTCTCATTGAAATAATATTCTGTATGTTCAATAAGGTCGTCTTTAATATCTGGTATCGTAAGGAGCCACAGATGAGGATTATGGGGCCACGTTCTCTATGGCGGTAAAAGGTAAAGTCAGATACAAGGGGCGAGTGGTCTGATATGCCTCTCGGGAGGCCATGGGGGTTTTGAAACAGGCCGATGTCCACAGCTGAGGTAAAGAGATAGTCAATGCGAGACATGCTTTTATGCGCATTGGAATAGTGTGTGAAGTAACTTGCACTAGGGTGCAGCGTACGCCAAATGTCGGTGAGACCTAGTGCTTGGGCGAAGTCGGCCATGTATGTGGTTTGCCTGGGAGACTGTCTTTGGGGGTGTCGATCCAGCGCCTCATCCATCACCATATTGAAGTCACCACCCACCATGAGTACCTTGAGGGAGATCTACCAGAATTTTGCCAAGGTCTTGTAGTGCAGCCTTCCCCAATGCGGGCGGAAGATAGACTGAGATTACATTGAGCGGCTTGCTCTTCCATATCCCTTCGAGCACTGCGAATCTACCCAACGGTCACTCCACGTCTTAGTAGGTGTCAGGGCGAGGTTTTTACGTACAAGTATACCCGTTCCTCTAGATCCTGATGTGAAACCTGCATGGACTAGAAGCGTGTAACCCCATCTATTGAGAACCTTGCAGTTGTTTCCGACTAGGTGCGTTTCCTGAAGTAAAAGAAGATCCGGAAGATGCCGCTTGAGATATTGCAAGACTATCCCCCTTTTAATCTTGCTTCCCAATCCATTAACAGTCCATGTCATAATGAATAACTTTGTAGTTTTTGCGTCTATCATGGGGGGTGGCAGTAGAAGACTGGGGGGATAAATGAGGTGCGTAACAGCACCGTATTTATTGTCTTAATACGAGAGGGGCGGCTTGTGTTGGCAGACACATCTGACTCCGTCCCTGGCTATGGTGTACCTAGGCTGCGTGTGCATAACAGAATCTGTCACCTTCAGATAAGATACTTGTATCTCGGAGTACTCTGTTGTAAAATAACCATAGCAACGAACAACCCAACTATCCCCCCTCCTCCTCCCCTGACCCCACCTCCCTGCCCCCCTGCCTGTGGAATTACAACTTTCCACACCCAACAAGGCAGAGTGCCTGTCTCCCGCCCTATCCTTGAGAGGGTGCCTGGCCAGCCGCCATCACCCCCGCCTAACTAGATAGAATGTGGTACTCCGCGTGTATTAGAACCTTACTTAGTAGACCGATCTTTAGCCAAACTAACATTTTGAGAGAAGACAGATTACAAATTCGTTACAAGCCCAACCACTGTGTTTTGGTTGCAATTGGGTCCATTACATCCCATCATTGTTAACAGTAGAGTAGTATGTAGTGTCCACAGGTAGGCCTGAGAATACAAACCGAAGGTACAAGAGGGTCCTCAACCATGTCTGTAGAAGAGAACGGGTTCAGGGCAAGGGGTCAGTGTCAACCCAGGGGGTCATCCTCCAGGCTTCGTTCCTGTGACATCGGCGGGGCACGTTGGCAGTTTCGGAGATCTTTTTTGTTGCTTCCATCCGGCGATCTCCCCACTCGTCACCATCCATCAAGCCATTCCCAGGCTTTGTCTGGAGAAAGAAGAACCAGGATTTCCCTTCGGATTCCACCCAGAGTTTGGCTGGGAACAGCCTAGAGTACTTAACCTTTTTGTCTCGGAGGGCTTTTTTCACCGCCACAAAGCTGCATCTCTGGGCTTGAACCTTAACTGTAAAGTCCAGGAAGAAGGGGATAGTCGCGTTGTCAACCTTTACCAGAGGGCCTGCTCTCGCTGCCTGTAGGATGTCTATCTCGAAAGTTAAAGACCCTCGCAATTATAGGTCTCTGGGGGGGGCACCAGGTTTTGGGCGCCCGCCCGGGACTCTATGGGCTCGTTCGATGGAGAAATAACTAGAGGCATTTCGGTTGGAGTTTATTGAGCACTAAGTCCTCCACATATAGATCTAAAGCTGGCCCTTCTGATTTTTCCGGGACCGCCAGGATACGAATGTTGTTCCGCCCCGCCCTCCCTTCGTAGTCATCGAGGAGCTCTTCCATCTTCTTCTGTTGAGCTTGAAGCTGGGACACCTGTCCCTGTAGAGTGGAGGTGTCCGATACCAGAGCTTTCGTGGGGACTTCCACGTTCACCGAGTCAATGCGGGTTTCCAACGAAGTGCGCACCCCAGCGATGGCCTCCATGACGTCTTCCAGAGTGAGCTTTTTGGATGAGGAACAGGGCTGTGGAGTCTTGGGATCCTCGCCTGGCGTAGCTTCGGTCTCCTCCACCTGTCGAGACCAGGCAAATTTGGCGAGTTGTTTCGGAGACTGAGACTTGAGCCCCCTATTTGAAGCCATGTTTGCAGAGAGAACACGTGCGGCGATTTATCTGGCAAATCGAGTAGGAATCCTCTGTGCACTCCACTGCCCCCAGGGGAGGGTGCTGTTGTCTCCGGGTTAGTAAGAGTTGTGGTATGGAGCGGGCCGGAGCGTTGTATGGCCCCCCGGGGCACCGTCCCTTCAGTTATAGATTGCGGTGAGTCCAGACGAGATATCGTGCTTGGGGGGAGGCCAGACAGGTCTAGGTGCACCCCCGGTGCACCGGGGATTACCCTCTACTTAATGCGGTCTTTCAATGGTGGCAACGATCACGGGGCACGGCACCCAGCTCTGCCGTTGGTGACCAGAATGTAGGGTCTTGTGGGTGCTTTCAAGCAGCGCCCCCTCTGAGATCAGCGTCAGCCCACGTTGCAGAGATACTAGTGGGCCTCCCCGCCCCACAGTCGCAGGTCAACACAATGGCTCCTTCCTCACCTGTCAGCGCCGCAGTCCAGGGCTCATCCACACAGCACACAGTGCATTAATAGTGCAACAGGTGAGTCTCTTGCGGCCAGGGAGGTGGGGACACAGGCCTTTTTGAGATCACTTCCGTGCGTGCAGGGCTGTGGGCCCAGTGACGAGCCGAGTAGGCCCGAAGCCGGGGCATCGATTTGGCAGAGGGCCGCACCTCCTCAGTCAAGCATTTTCTGGCAGCAGGACGTACAGCGCACAGTTTTCCGCACCTTCGCGATCGATGAGGGCTATGCGCAGTGCGTGCCCGGGGGCCCCTTATAGTGTGTCCCCTCCTCTGGGGTAAATGGGCGTTTCAGCGGGAGGGCCGCAAAGTCGGGGAACTCGCGCCGCGGGGCAGCTGATCTCCACTCCACCCGAGCAGCTAGCCCCGGGCACTTTCACCTCCGTGGTGGTTGATCGGCGCCTGCTCAACGTTGGGTCAGCGAGACCCTGTGTTCGCACATAGGCAGTGGGCCGGCGCTGCATCGTCACTAGCGAGGAGCCAGCTAGTTTCACTGTCTTCTAAAAGCCGATCGCCATCTTGGGAGACTCCCGGTCGCTCCGTCGGAGGTCGTTTCCGCAGCGCATCAGCTGAGGGCTCCGATCTTTGTCCAGCTATTATCGGCTAGATCAGTTGGGGTAGCGATTCCGCTGGAACAGGGGGAATCTGTCGCGCTGTGAACAGATTGTCAGATGTTCTAGGCGAGGGCAGCGGAGCCATTTCAAGGAGCGACCATTCCCGTCGGCCGCTAGCCACGCCCCCCGAGAATCAGGTTCTTAACTTGTTCCTCTCCTGGCAACCTAATTGTTTTCTTTCACTGAAAGAGTTGTCAGCTAAGCCGGATATGCTTCTCTGTCTCATATGTTGCCACTGCGTCTACGACGTGAGGGCACTAGATATCACGGGCAGGATATTTACCACTAATGGAGTAACGTTCACTCTACACAGGACGAAGTGTCACACAAGAGTAATCACGTACCCAGAGTTCCCAGACTCCCCTAAGATGTGTGTTGTCCGTTGCCTGAAGGCATATGAGGAAAGGACTAAAGAGTTCCAACCTCCAGGGGAGCGACAGCTCCTTATTGCATTGTGCAAGCCTTTTAGGGCGGTTTCGTCCCCCACCATAGCCAGGTGGGTCTTGCAGGAGGCGGGTATTAAGCTTAAGATTTTTGGGGCCCACTCGGCACGAGGTGCAATGGCCTCTAAGGCATTGGACTTGAGCGCCCGTTTGGAGGATAGCCTCAATGTGGCAGACTGGTCCTTGGATTCCACCTTTAAAAGGTTCTACTTCAAGCAAGTGTTGGATACGGC
Source organism: Triturus cristatus (assembly GCF_964204655.1). NCBI lineage: Eukaryota > Metazoa > Chordata > Amphibia > Caudata > Salamandridae > Triturus > Triturus cristatus. Next base: position 996,938,017 of record NC_140580.1, read on the forward strand.
ACACCGCATGGTGAGCAAGCTTCAAACTAGCATAATCCTTGCCTCCAGTCCTGACATGGAATGAAAAATTTCCTAGCTAACGTAACGGAAAGTTTCAATTCTATTAAGGACTCTGAGGCAAGGATTATCCCACCCTAGGGATTTGATAAGAAGATTGCCCTCCCTGTTAAAGAGTAAATAATGGAATTGGACTTCTAAATTGTTTAGGCAGTGTTTCGATGTGATTGCATAGTGTCTACTCTCACTGCTATTTTCCCACAGGCTTTGATGAGTTCTTGCTCGGTGGGTGACAATGTCCCTTTGTCCTTGTAGGATCTGATGCAAATAAACAGGACTCATGAAAGTGATCCAATGGCTGAATTTGGACGATGAAAGGGGGTGAAGGCCCAGTGAGGACAGACTGTGTTGGGCTGGGATGCCCCTGATTGGATATTTTCTTTAAACTAAAGTTTTCCCAAGGGTTCATGGGAAACGTAGTTGCGTTCGTGTTAATATTGGCTGCTATTGAATGAAGTAAAGAGAGAAGGCATAATCCTTGCCTAAGATTCCTTAATAGAATTGGAACTTTCTGTTATGTTAGCTAGGACATTTTTCATTATACTTTAGTGGATACACTCATGTCCATTTTGTTGCAGTAAAATGGGAGGAGTTGCCCAATATGTGATAATCTATTATACAGTTTGAAATGTTTCAGCTATATGCACTGGCAGAATTCCATTAACTCTGTTGTGGCATTTTGGAGGACTGTTGAGGTAGCGCATTGTCATTTGCAGACCACAAGTTTTCCATTGAATGGGACATAAAATGTACACAGTTTTATCAGTATAAATAGATTGTGCAAAAATGAATATGAAAAATCAAGTTTCAGTAAATGTTGATCAATTTCACATCTCCATGTCTCGATTTCTTTTTATCCTATGGGAACCTTTATTCCATTGCTTTGCTGATATGATTTGGAATGTGTGTATAGTTTATTTCCTAATATTTAAATGTGTCTAAAATAAATAAATAATAATTAAAAAACTGATCTACTTCAGCCTTTCCTTTCCTGTACCCCTAGCAGGATTTTCCTCTCCCCTGGCACTCAGAGAAATTGGGATTTCGAATAAGCAGCAATTTGCCAAGGGTTATAGCCTGACATTTGATACTGGTCTTCGAACTTACTGCAGATGCGACGTGATATACACAAAATGTGAAGACATCTTTATTGATCATTCAGCTTTTGTAGTGCAGCATTTTGGGGGTACTGTAACAACCCTGTTTCCCCCTGTTAAATTGCAGGCAATTAGTTGGCATTTCAACACAAGACAGCTACAGCCGATGGTTACCAAGCGGCACTTAGGATCGCTATACTTGTTTTAATGATGCACATGATGCGTGGGAGCCTTTGGCATGTTTTCCACATGAGTTACATTTGGTCACCTGTGTAGGAGAATTTAAATAACATTCCTTTATTCTGTCCCTTCCTCATGTTACAGTCATTAGAAACGCTTCTTTTACAAATGAGGGGGGTTGCAACAACAAAACTGTAACTAATATTGGTATTTAGCAAGAAGTCAGCTTCTGTTTCATGAAACGGTGTTTCATGGTTGGGAGAGCTTGCCAGTATTAAGCCCTCGAAGAATGACTGGGAATAATGGGCTGTTTTGTTTTGAAATTTCATTTTTTCTTTCACCGCAGGTTCAGGCTGGTGATAATGAGGGTGGGAGTTATGCAGTCAGGTAGCACACCATTTACACCCACTGACAGGATAAGGCTGGTTAGCCAAGAAGACAGGGCTCCAACAAAGGTGATCAGGTCATAGTCTTCTTTGTGGGGATTCAGTCTCTCAGATAGAATTTCAAGGCAACAAATACATTCAGTTCATTTCCGCGGGTGCTCGTAACAGTTTACGAACTATAGATGACCAATTTATGATATTCAAGAATATAAACCACTGAAGTCTCATACATACCAGCTCACAATCACACTCAGACACTCATACATTAACCCACTCACACAATCACAGATCCATTCACACACTCACAGACCCACTCACACACATCCGCTCACACCCTCACAGGCTCACACACCCACCAAGAATCTCACAAACCCACTCATAGACCCATACAGATACTCGCACACCCACTCACAAATCCACACAGGTACTCACGGACCCACAAAACTACTCACACCCAATCAAAGGTCCACACAGCTACTCACACACCCAATCACAGACAGATAAAGCCACTCACACACCCACTCACAGGCCCATAGCACCACCCACACACCCACTCACAGACCCATACACCCACTCGCAGACCATAGAGCCACTCACAGACCCGTAAGGCCACTCAAAGACCCTCTCTCAAATCTTACAGGTTACAGTAAAAAATAAATTACAATTAGAATTTCATATAAAAAAAGTTACAGGCACAATCACAGTTCGGAAATAGCATTAAAAAAACCTTAGAAATTCACTTTAAAAAAAAAAAAAAAAAATGTTAGAGGGACATTATAGTAAGTCTCAAATATCACGTTCAACACCATAGAAATTCAGTAGTTATAGTTATCTGAGCTAACTATAACTTACGCCCACGTACTGCACTGCTCATAAGCTCACATATTACATCAATCATGACATGGTCAGGGACATCGCTGATTACTTCAGAGAACCAATCACACACCCATACAACCTCCTGTGCACCCACTCACACACCCATTCTCAGACCCCATAGGAGTATTTACAAACCCAATCATTCATTCTTACTCGCACACCCATACAATTACCCACACACTAACATTCAACTACAGTGCCACTCAGACAGCCACACTCTCCCATACAGCTCAATTTTACCCTCACTTATTCTCCTATACAGTCAGTCACAGAGCAACTCACACACCCATGCACCCACTGTTAGACGGTGGTTCTGACCATCTAGCCGCCCAGATTTTTTGCTTTTTGAACACCTATTTGTGGAGCTTTTACTGTCGGAGAGACTCATAAGTTGGGACTCACCCACAGTGAACTCATGATGATAGGGACTGCATGTGTATTTTACCGGTGTCCCCTGGCGCGAGTAGGCCGCTGCGCTACAGCCAGAGTTCGGGGCACTAGGCTGGTTACATGCAGACATGCGTGTGCACAAGTGTAAGGGCTGCGCAGGGGAGATTCCTAGCGTGCGCAGCCCAGGAGCAGCTACAAATTGAATGGTGTGGCAGGACTTATGCAGAACTGGATGGTGACCTGGACTAGGCTTTCTACAATGGGAAGAAACATTTGAGGGAAAGTCAGTGTGCTTTAATGTTTTTTTTCCCATTACTCTCCTATGAGGAGGGGGAGCACATGGGCTAGTTTTACTTTCCTATGGCCTACCAATTCCAGACACGCACTAAAGTCCACTTTAACTTCTGTGACATTAAATATTTTACAGAGTTGTACTGTTTTTTTTTTTTGATAAGCAAATTTGTATTTCTTTATAGAAAGCAAAGTCAAGGATGACACAACAATTCGTTTAACTTGGCACCAAGAACACCAGTCATAAAAACATGGACAAGCCATTGCAAGACCCACGTCCCCCGCCCCCGCACTCCCCACCCCTTAAAACAGACCCCCAAGCCATTTCCCCCATACTTTACGGAATTTTTTGGGGCAGCCCCGAGCAGCATACAATGACCGCTCCTGAGCGGCACACCAGTCCACACTTCTTCTCCAGGTAGCACCCCTGGGAGGGTCCGGCTGTTTCCACACAGCCGCGATATCCCTTTTGGCCACCATTAGGGCAGTGGTTAGAAAGTACTTGTCGTTACGGGACCCGTCTAGCCCATCCGTTATGCCCAGCAGAGCCATTCTAGGGTCATGGGGGACCTCCCATCCCAGGACCTCAGTTAACTCAGTTTCAATCGTGGCCCAATAACTCTCCAAGCGGGAACAAGACCATACCATGTGGAAGAAGTCTGCCGGATCTACCCCACAGCGAGCACATGAGGCGTCCAGGCGGAGGCCAGCACGATATAAGCGGTCCGGGGTCAGGTAAGCGGCGTGGAGGTAGTAAAGTTGGATGAGCCGCAGCCTAGCGGAAGTGGTACGCGATCTGGGTGCCATAAGGGCGTCCCTCCAGTCAGCATCATCCAGGGGACCCACCCAGGTCTCCCATCGTCGTTTCAGTCCGCTCCAATCCACTGGGGTATTGTTGATCAGAGATTTATAGATGCGGGATATACCCCCCTTCCCCAGACACCCCAACATCACCTGAGCATCAGGCGGGCTATGGGCTGGCAACCTGGAGTCCAGAGGGACATGGGCCTGGAACGCATGACGCAGCTGAAGGTACTTATAAAATTACGAAGAGTGCAAAGAAGCGGGTCTGTAGCTCCTGGAAGGAACACATGTGGCGCCCCCGCCAGACATCCCCCAAACTGGAGATCCCGAGAAGGTCCCACCCTCGAAATCCTTCAAGCCCCGCCACCGCCCGCAACCAAGTCCCGTGCCAAAGTGGTGTGAGCAATGTCTTCTTTCCCGACCAGCAGGTATGCCGCAAGGCGGCGCGCCATGCGAGAAAGGGGGCCCGCACAACATCCGGGAGCGACCGGGGAACCGTCGCCCCATAGAGCATGTTTTGGATAGAGGAGAACCCGAAGCTGCACCTCGAGTCTGTAGGCCGGATCCTCCCACCCGGCCGAGAACCAGTCGTGAATCACCAGCAGCTGGGTGGCCAAATAATACAGGTAAAGATTGGTCATGCTCAGGCCTCCGTCGTACGAGGGGACCCGGCAGCGATCTAAGGCCAACCGGGGCCTGCCGCCACCCCAAAGAAATTTAGTAGCCATCTTATCCAGTTCCCGGAACCACGGGCGTGGGAAGGGGCACGGAGTGTTTTGTAACATGTATAAGAACTTGGGGAGGATCATCATCTTATAGAGGGCGACCCTCCCCAACGGGTTCAACTGGAGCGACTGCCATCGAATCATATCTGATCTGGTCTTGTTGACCACAGGGGCCACATTGAGGGCCCAACAGAGTTCCGGAAGGAGGGTGACCCAGATCCCCAGGTATTTAAATGAGAGCCGCTGGAGGGGTATGTCAGATTGCCAGTCGAAACACTCCCTCGACGGGTGCAGCGGGACCAGCCCGGATTTCTTGTGGTTCAGAGGAAGACCCGATGCGTGACCAAACCGACGGAGAACCCGGCGGACCCGGGGCCCCGAGATCGCCGGATCAGAAAGATAGAGAAGGACATAGTCTGCGTAGAGGGCAATTTTGTCAGGGATCATACCTGGCCACTCCCACCCACGGATAGTGGGATCCAACCGGATCAGCACAGCCAGTGGCTCCATGGCCAGAGCGAAGAGGAGGGGCGAGAGCGGGCAGCCCTGTCGCGTCCCCAGACCAATGGGAAACGGGCGGGATAGAACCCCATTGACCAACACACGGGCACGTGGGCTCGCATACAGGACACCGACCATCGCGCGGAACCGGGGACCGAAGCCCATTCGCTCCAAGATATCACCCAAGTAGGCCCACCCCACCGAATCAAAGGCTTTTTCAAAGTCGACCAGCAGAAGGGCCAGATAGGGGGAAAGGCGCCCTCGGTGTGCCAGGGCGAGGTGCAAGCGCCGCAGGCAGTGTCTAGTCCCCCGGTCGGGCATAAATCCACATTGGTCCGGGTGGACCAGGGAGGTAAGAGACGGGCGTAACCGCTGCGCAAGAATCGTGGCATAAATCTTGAGTTCGGTATTAATAAGGGATATCGGCCGGTAGTCGGAGCAGGACTGGGACAGGGGCTAGGTCTTGGGAAGGACAACTATGGTAGCTGTGTCCGTTTCAGGCAGGAACGAGCCCCTCTCCACCACTTCTGCAAACAGGTCCCGAAGCCTCGGGGCCAGGGTCTCACGATAGTGAGCATAGTATTCCTGTGGGAATCCATCTGGTCCCGGGGTCTTCCCGGGCGCCAGGCGGCTAATCGCCTCCTCAATTTCCTGCAGCGTAATGGGCAAGTCAAGGGACTCACAACTCTCCTGTCCCAGCCGCCCGAGCACCGTCCCGTCCGCCCCCAGCAACTCCGCAAGGGAGATCTCGGACGCCCGGGGTCGGTATAACTGGGAGTAGTAGTCAGCAAAAGTTTGGGCCATTGCCACCGAGACCGTGTGGGTCCCGCCTGCGGAATCTTTAATGGCAGGAATGATCCTGCCCGCCCGGGGGTAGGTGGCCAGCCGGTGGAGGAGTGTACCATTCTTATCTCCCCATCCATAGACCCAGGCCACTGAGGAGCGCCACAGAGTCTTTGCCGCCTCCAGAGAGTGTAGGCGGATCTCTTCCCGTAGAAAAGCCAGGCGGCGCGCCCGCGTGGCGTCCTCCAACGCCCCCTGGTTTCGCTCGAGCTCCAAAGCTTGAGCTTCGCAAACCGCGATTCGTTGGGTTTGTGCATGTCGCTGCTGTTGCACATGCCCCTTTGCAGCCCCCCTAATAGTCGCCTTTCCTGCCTCCCAAAGGATGGCAGAGGAGGAGACGGAGCTCGCATTATGAGAATAATACTCAGCGATCTCGCCACCGACCACTTTCCGAAAAGCTTTGTCATGAAGGACCCAAGCGTTCAGATGCCACATCAGGCGGGCAGAAAGGGGAGGTGGGCCAAGAGCGAGGAGCACCGGCGAGTGGTCCGAGAGGCCTCTCAGGAGGATGCGAGCATCCTGTACCCCCGCGCATTCCGTGGATGCGCCACAAGGGGAGACCAGGACCAGTGAGCAGAAGCCAGGGCCTCTGCGCAAGGAGAAGAGAGGCCCAGGAAGAGAGACATGCAAAAGGCTGGCACAGGGAGCCAGTGAAGACCACTTCCTGCTGCATTCACCCTCCTGGAGAGCAAGAGGGCGAAGGAAAGTGCTCCCAGTGGCTAGGGAGCGCCACCAGGAGCAAGAAGAGTCCAAGATCGAGAAGATCGATCCTCTGGGGGCTGAGATATGCCCGCCAGAAGGTAGGTGACCTTTGACCTCTATTGGGACCGACGACGAAGTGCGTGAGGCTCCACCGCTGGTCCATTATGTGTCCCTGGGGTGGGTCAGGTCCAGGGGGGCAGCCCCCGGAAGTCAAGCCGGGGAGCGCCGTTGCGCTCCCAGTGAATATGCCCAAAAGGGATGCCAGGAGCCCACACACACCCCTAGCGATAGTGCTGAAGAGGAGGGGGGTGCGCTGTCACGCACCCCCCATCATGGGCACCACGCCGTCGCACATCCCTCCTCACGGGCGCCGTCGCACTCCACGTGAAGATTCCCTGGGTCCCGGGATCTCAACTCCGGACACCGAAGACAAGCTGGGCAGCGCCGTCACGCTCCTCGTGAAGGTGACCCTTTAGGGGGCCCAGGACCCCAACCCCGGGCCCCCCAAGAGAGGGAAGGAGGGGCAGGGGACTGCCGTCGTACTCCCCCCGAAGACCCGCTGGAGCAGGGAAGAGGCCTCGCGTCTGCCCGCTGGAGCGGGCAGACCAGAACAGGAATGCCGGCCCCCGCTGCAGCACGCGAAAGTGCTGGGGAGCCGGCAGGAGCCGCCGGGGGTGGGGTCCCTGAGCAGCTCTCCACAGAGGAAGCCAGAAGGGGCACCCGGGTGGGACCAGGCCCAGGAGGGACTTGCCCCCCAAAAATAGCATGAGCAGCCGGGGGAGAGGGGGGGGGAGCTCCCCGAGTTGCAGCACTCACCTGGGGGTCCAGTTGGGGCCGGACCCTCCAATGCAGGAAAGACTGGGCCGGAGGCCCACAGCGCGGCTCTACCTGCGCAGCGGGGGAGCCGCTGCTACGATATGCACTGTGCCGGAGCACCTCACCCCATAATGCTTTGCAGGCCAGAGCCGGCCTGCAGGAAAATGCCTGTTTTTCTGCGTGTGGTGGCCCCAGGAGGATGGGGTCACCCCGACATGTGTGCCAAGGTGCAGTGGGAGCTGCAGGAGCAACGCAGTCTCCCCCAGCACGAAAATGGAAAGTCCCGTCCTAAGACTCTGGGGACTTAGAAAGAATAATCCCTCAAGGGCTCAGCCAGCAATACAAGCATTCTGAGGCTGAAACGTTTGTTCTGCAGCTGGGGGTGCATTGTGGACTGCACCACGGTGTGAAGGGCTGAGTTGGGGGATGTCTGGAGAAGGGCATCCCCTGGAGGTGAAGAGGTGTAATTGCACCAGAAATGCATTTCCTAATGTCATTTCTTTTAGAGGGACTGAAAGTCACATGTGTTATGTAAAGTCCCTGTGTAAGGTAATGTCATAAGCCAAATGGGGTTATGTTGCTGGACATTCCTGCTAGGGTGTCTGGCTGTATTTGCGTAATCCTGTGATTTTACCGGTGATGCCTTTTAGAGGCTGTGATTGCAATGCATTATAATGTTATCCTCTATGATAAGTACCTCATTTAAAGTGATGCCCAAACAAGTATTCTTGCTACTTCGTTAGGGGAGGAACAACCCAGACTGTTAGCCACAAAATGTAGAGGTGCATACTGTATGGTAAAGTATGAGATGCTCATTCAGGGTTATGTGTCCCCAGGGCAGGTGTACCTATTTTTAATGCTTGTTGAGATGAGGGGGTAGGTCGCCACTGGGATGGTGCCAGTTGGCAGGGCCCTCGCTCCAGGTTATGTCAACCCACTGCATTAGGGGGCAAGATTGGAGTGGTGGTACTAGACCCCACCTCCCCTGCGGGAGGGGTGATTTTATGCAAGGTCACAAAGTAACTCCAACAGCTTATGTATATTTGTAAATTGGTGCATGTATTAAGTAGTGTGTGTGTTTAATATATGTACTATCAATCTTACTCTAATAAAGCAAAGTACAGACTGGACAATCAATTATTGAGTGTTATTTCTGCGCACCTGTAATGGCGATAACTAGCCCACCCCCCCTCTCTTGAGTAAGCATTAGACTGCTCTGCAACGCTACCCTCGTAGAGTCAGGCGCTACACTAGGGTATTTGGTTCCCAGTGAAGGACAAATGTGACATGCGATTTGTGCAGGCCTCACAGATACGGCCTCGTTTTCCAACACCCACACACTCCGCAATACAGCCACTTAAACACGGAGTTACTTACCCATGCAGCTACTTACGCACCCACTCACTCAACCATACCACCACTAACATACCACTCACCCACACAAATACTCACACACCCACTCCCTTAGTCATACAGATACCAACAAATGTATTCACTCACCTATACAGTCACTGACACAAGCGCACACAGAGTTATGTTGAAATTATTTATAGCAAAAGACACACAACTGATGGACGGAATACAGAACAAATCGAAACATGCACCCCCAGTCAACAAGAGATCTGGGATAACTCCATCATTCTTTTGCTCACCATGCCACCCCAGTTTAGACCTGGCCATATGCAAATCAGTCTTGACCTGTGCCTCATGGGAACAGTCCAGCCCGAATTTGCCAAGCCAGGTCCTCCCTGGACCGTGGGTCCCGGGCTCACTGTGTCACTTCAAGCTATCCTGGCTGATGAGGGGTGAAACCCCGAAATCGGTCCTAGGATGCTTGTTTCCGGTCCAGGGATGACATGACTGAGTAAACACTTTCTTAAACCAGGCCAAGAAAGCACATTAAATTAACTTTTTGTTAGGGAAAAAAAAAAACACAGTAAGGATCCTTGCAAGGGAAAAAAAAAAACACAGTAAGGATCCTTGTAAGAAAAGAGTCATTGACATCACACCTTTGAGTCAGATTATTATTATTTTCCTTACGTACTGCATCATTCCCAATTCAGTTGGCTGCTGGGTTCCAGATTGTGAAAATGCAATGTTGCTGATTACTTCAAAGGCATATACTTATTATCAATCCAGAAGACAAAGTTAAATAATCTCTCCTCTCTTATTCAGCACTTGTATGAATGTTAGTTAACATTACTCGCCTGAGATTCTTGCAACTTTTACCATGTGGTATGGGCCTGCACATATATTTCTAGATAGTGTCAATATACAGACACTACTCGCTCCTGTTCTTAAGATACCCATTACTCTCAAACCGTAAACAGCATTCCTGGGGATCACATAAGAGAATGTTCGATACGCACAGATATCAATAGGAAGTGGCTGTTTTGGTGCAAAAGAGACACATTGCACAATACAAACGTCTATGTATCTATATTCATTGAAAAAATAAAGGTTACAGGGACGTTATAGGATCAGATTTCAAGTGCACAAAAACCATAGACATTCAGCAGTTATAGTTACCTGAGCTAATTATAACTTACGCCCCCGCAATGCACTGCATATGACCACTCATATTACATCACTCATGACATGGCCAGTGACATCACTGATGACATGCTTTTCACATTTTTTTGTGTAGTTTTATGTATCTCCAACCCCACCGAGAGGTATTGGAGTGCTTTACATAAACACCAGTTACTTTTTCTTGGTGCCAAACCGCCCCCTCCCCTGGGGTCTGGCCAAGAATAAATTTGGGGAGGGAGGCCACTTCCCCCACCCCCATTACACGGGCCAATTTTGGTGACAGGGACCTCATTCCCCAGGACCGACTAATAAAGGGTGGGCGCTCTAGGGCCCAGCCACTGCAATATTACTAGGGACCACAGGGGGTTGGGGCGGGGGGGGGTGAGCCCCAATGGCCCCGCACACAGGGAGCAGCAACAAATGTTGCCCCCCGGTGTGTGGGAGCAATTTTCTCATCTGTTTCCCTGCCCACTTGTCAGCCGGCAGGGAAATTGATTAGAAGTCCGCTTCGAGGGGGCAGAAGCTTTTTTTAGTGCTCCAGCCCGCTGAAAGCAGAACCTTCAAGTGCTCCCTCCAAGGGAAAGCAAACAGAGGTTTCCCAGCCCACAGCCATGTCCAGAGGGTGGGAACCAGATATGGGGAGTGGCGGACCCGTGGGCCCAACATTGTGTGCAGTCTGTAGGGATATCCCAAGGGCAGGTTCTGCACTCCTATAGGAGGGTGATGCAGTCCTAATGTCTAGGACTACAGTAGAATTACAACAGCTGGTAAATTCCTCTGTAGCCTTTATGAGTTCATTGGATTTGAGTAGCAACATTTGGGGCTATAAGGATATGAGGGAATTACAGTTTGTCAAATAAATTTTTGGGACAGCGGTTAGCTGTCCCACTGTCCGTACCCTCAAATTTAATAAATGAAGAGCTGGGTTTGGGATACATTGTTGACCTATTGGATATGGAGTAACCCAGATCTAACTCCCAACCGAGCAGTGATGAACAAGTTACTTACCTTCGGTAACACTTTTTCTGGTGGATACAGTATCCGCCTGTGGATTCCTCACCTTGTGAATATCCCCTGCGCCAGCATTCTACGGAACTTTTTTCCCCCAGCTCTCTACGCCGACGTGGACGACGTCATAATGCATCGGCTCCGCTCGCGACTCCGTATGACGTCACCGGAGCCATAAGAGAGCCACGTCGGCGTGATGACGTCAGTTCCACCCATTTTTTCCGTGCCTCCGAGGCACACAGGTGGACCAACGACAGATACAAAGTATACACAGTACACAATATACAATCATATACACAAAGTATACAAGGAAAAGGAAAGCTAAATAAAACAAGCATTTCCTACCAATATACAAGAAAGTATAACATCTCAAGCAAGACAACTTTTAAGGTATACAAAGGTGGACAACGGGGAGGCGGGTGGGCCAGTGAGGAATCCACAGGCAGATCCTGTATCCACCAGAAAAAGCGTTACCGAAGGTAAGTAACTTGTTCTTCTGATGGATACATCTGCCAGTGGATTCCTCACCTTGTGAATAGATTCCCACAGCAGTCCCCACTCCCGGAGGAGGGTGTCCACCTTCCTATACCAAACGTCCTGCAAGACAGAGCGCGCGAAGTGGCCCTCCCTCCTCATCTCAGAGTCCAAGCAATAATGCTTTGCGAAAGTATGGAGAGAGGCCCAAGTCGCGGCTTTACAAATATCTGCCACAGGAACACCCCTGGCCAAAGCCGAGGTAGACGATTTTGCTCTAGTTGAATGAGCTCTAATACCCTCAGGAGGAGTCCAGCCCGAATTGCCAAGCCAGGTTCTCCCTGGACCGTGTCACTTCAAGCTATCCTGGCTGATGAGGGAGGGATCGGTCCTAGGATGCTTGTTTCCGGTCCAGGGACGACATGACTGAGTGAACACTTTCTTAAACCAGGCCAAGAAAGCACATTAAATTAACTTTTTGTTAGGGAAAAAAAAAAACACAGTAAGGATCCTTGAGCGCCAAACGAATCGCCCGCAATTCCAGAAGGTTGATGTGAAGCAACCTTTCCTCTGGAGACCAAAGACCCTTAATCTCCAGATCCCCCAGATGAGCACCCCACCCTAGGGTAGAGGCATCCGTTTGTGGCCACCGATGGAGGAAGATGAAAAGGCTTTCCTTGAGACAGGTTGCCCTCCACTCTCCACCAAGATAGATCCGCTGCAGCTTCTCTGGAGATCCTGATCGACTCCCTGAGATCTCCGTTGTGCTGATACCACTGCTTGCGGAGGCACCACTGGAGCACCCTCATGTGCCAGCGTGCATGGCTGACCAACAGAATGCAGGAAGCGAACAGACCGAGCAGGCGAAGGACCTTCAGAACTGGAACAACCGCTCTATTGTGGAATAAAGGGACCATCTCCTGAATGTCGAGAATTCTTTGAGGAGTAGGAAATGCTCGACACACAGTAGTGTCCAGTACTGCCTCTATAAACAGGTTGCGTTGAGAGGGCACCAGGTGAGATTTGGGCACATTGATCGAAAAACCCAAGTCGAATAACAGCTGAGATGTTACCTGCAGATGACGCTGCACCATCTCTGGGGACTCCTGAGATGAGCAGCCACCACTGCCATCACCTTCGTGAAGACCCGAGGTGCGGTAGTAAGACCAAAATGGAGGACCGCAAACTGGTAATGTTGCGACCCAACCGTAAAACGGAGATACTTCCTGTGCGACTTCAGGATCGGGACATGGAAGTACGCGTCCTGCAAGTCGAGCGACACCATCCAGTCTCCTTGCTGCAACGCCTGAAGAACCTGCGCAAGGGTCAGCATCTTGAATTTCTCCTGTTTCAGGTAAAAGTTCAAGATTCTGAGGTCCAGTATCGGACGCAATTTGCCGTCCTTCTTGGGAATCAGGAAATACCGGTAGTAGCATCCCTGACCCCTTTCCTGCTCCGGAACCACCTCTATCGCCCCTTTTTGAAGCAAAGCCAGAACCTCCTTCTGCAGAAGAAGCAGATGGTCCTCTGAGCAGTAACCTTGGCAAGGAGGGTAAGGGGGAGGAAACTCCTGAAAGGGAAGGGCGTACCCAGTCTCCACGAGGTTTAAAACCCAAAGGTCGGTCGTAACAGATTTCCAACCCCGCAGGAAGTAGGACACCCGACCCCCCACAGGTCTTACATGGTCCAGGATGGGGGATCTAGGGCTGCTTCCCTGAAGCCTCATTGGGAGCAGAGGAGGAGGAAGAAGAGGGGTTACGTCCAGAACCTCTCCGACCCTTTTGTCTCCCTCTATAGGACCTATAGAGGGGATTCTGCTGTTGTTGCTGCTGAGGCTGTCGGAAGGAGCGAAATGAAGACCTTCCGAAACCCCTAAACTTTTTAAAACCAAATCCTTTAGCAGGAGCTTGCAGACCCAAAGATTTAGCTGTTACCCTGCTGTCCTTAAATCTTTGTAGGGCGGAGTCAGCCTTTTCTCCAAACAATTTCTGGCCATCAAACGGCAAATCCACCAATGTGGCCTGAACGTCCGTGGAGAAGCCAGATGAACGGAGCCATGCCTGCCTTCTTGTGGCTATAGACGAGCCCATTATTCACGCCACTGAATCTGCTGTATCAAGCCCCGATTGAATCACTTGTCTAGCAGCAGCTTGAGAATCTGGGACCACCTCCAAGAAGGACGCCTTATCACCCTCAGGCAGCTTAGGGGCTAAAGACTTCATTAAGTCCATTAAGGCATGCACATAACGACCCAGAAAGCACGTGGCGTTGGTAGACTTAAGTGCCATACTTCCTGAAGAAAAAGTTTTTAGCCGCCTGGTCAGCCTTTTTGGACTCCCTGTCCGCAGGAGACTGAGGGAACGCTCCCGAAGCATGCTTAGAGCAGGACGCCTGCACAACCAGGCTCTCTGGAGACGGGTGCGTTGAAAGAAAATCCAGATCCCCAGGCGCCATCCTGTATGTTCTCGCCACCTGCCTGGAAACCGCCGGAGAAGAAAGAGGTTTCCGCCATACCTCCAAAACAGGTTCCAAAATAGCCTCATTAAAAGGCAGTAAAGGCTCAGATGTTGAAGTAGGTGAATGCAACACCTCTGTCAGCAGGTTAGATTTAAACTCCGCAGAAGGTAACTGCAAATCCAACAGCTCTGCAGCCTTTTTTATTACCACATGGTAAGGAGCCAACTCCTGTGGTGGAGAGGATCTAGAGGAAGTATGCTCCCACTCAGGGGTCGTATCCAGGCCACTAGCCTCTTGTATCCCCTCAAATTCATCTGAGGACGTGTCCACTTCACCTTCCTCTACCTCCACTCTATACCTTTCTTCATCCAAGACCCTTTGGGCCTCCCTCCTTGAACGAATCCGTGGAGTCGAGGTCGTACGCGGCATCGGTGGAACTAGAGGAGATGGAGTCGGCGGCGCCATAGACGGAGTCGGCGGTGCCGGACGCGGCGCCGAGGGAGTCGGCAACGGCATCGAGGAAGGCTCCGAAGCAGGACGATCCAGCCGAAGTCGTGATGGATCCCCAGACGGCGCCAGAAACTGCCACGAAGGCGCCATCAGCAGAAAGGGCATAAACGGGGCCTGAGCGTAATGCTGCGGCACCCCTAAAGTATACGCAATAGGACCCACGGGACCAGTCAGTGCACCGGATGGGAAGGCAGCCCGATTGAAGATTCCATACATGGCATTTAAAAAATGCGAAGAATCAGTACCTGGAGCCGGGAACTGCGGATAAGGAACCGAACCTGTATCCTTCTGCGGAGTACCTGGCAACGGCGCCGCAGTGTCCTCTACCGGAGCCGTAAGATCCTCAGGTCCTGGAAAAGGCTCTCCCCTTTGTTCCCGCTCACCATCCGAAACAGGCGACTCCACTGGAGCCGGTGAAGGCGCCGGGGACTGCTCCGGAGACCGCGCTGGAGCCCGCTTCGGCGAAGGAGATCCTTCCGGAGACTTCGAAGGAGACAAATCCTTACTTCGGCGTCGTCGAGGCGAAGTCGACCTCGACTTCCTGTTCTTTGAAGACCGGCGCCGAGAGGAATGCTTCCTTTTTTTGTGATGTTTTTTCGACTTCGATGATCTCGAAGTCGACGACTCCGGCCTCGACCTCTCCTTCTTTCTTCCTCTCTTCACCTTCCCGACCTTAGCCATAAAAAGCTTCGCCTTCCTCTCCTTTAACGCCTTCGGATTAATCCTCCTGCAGCTTGAACAATCTTCGACGTCGTGGTCGGATGAAAGGCACCACAGTCATCATGGGGGTCCGTCATAGACATGTGGCCCCCACATTCCCTACAGGGCTTAAAACCAGACTTCTTCGTCGAAGACATAACAAATTTTCACCAACAGTAACACCTAACAACTACAAAGTAGCAGGAGAGTACTGGAAAAACCGTTGCGCGTCGACGGAGCGGAAAAAAGGGAACTGACGTCATCACGCCGACGTGGCTCTCTTATGGCTCCGGTGACGTCATACGGAGTCGCGAGCGGAGCCGATGCATTATGACGTCGTCCACGTCGGCGTAGAGAGCTGGGGAAAAAAGTTCCGTATAATGCTGGCGCAGGGGATATTCACAAGGTGAAGAATCCACTGGCAGATGTATCCATCAGAAAAAGGATTGCTTGGCATTAGGCAGGATGTTACATAGCCCATAACTCAACTATGTTAAGGATGTAATGGGCAAATTGCGACACCCTGAATTAAATGAGAATCCGAATGGTATAATAAAGAGATCTAAACTGGGTGAAAGAGCATTTACCAGAAACAAGGGCATAGAAAGAGGCATTTAAACTTACGCAACCTACTCTTCTGTCCTATATTGTATTTAATACTGGCTCATCATTGGAGACTTATCTAGTCACAGTTACAATACCTCCTCACCGTCTTTTGTTGACAAGATTTATATTAAATCTTTTCCACTAGTCTCTGGCGGTCCCGCAGGGGAGAGACAGGTGGATGAGAAAGGTCCTTCCCACTGCTATAATTTTTCCCTGCAAGACACTATGCTTTTTATTATGCTTTTTGACCATTACAGAGTTTCAAAGCAATGTTACATAGCGCCTTTATTAAAAGGGGAATGTTTTCAGTATGAAAGACCAGCTCGGGTTTCCTTATAAATGTTGACAAGCCCTTTAATATACGTTTTAACATTGCAAGTTTCTTCGTAACAGCTCTCAGGATTAAGGAGGTGGCCATTAGGCTAAATATTAGATGTTATTTGCACTACAGGATTCTGTATTTTAATACATTTAAGTGGTTTGCATTTTTAAATAAATCAATCATTTTTAGGGAAATTTAATTTTAACATAGGTCTGCTTTTATGGTTTTTATTAACCAAATAAAGTTTTTCCGACTGACTAGGCCCGGAAGCAACAATATTAATGGTAGAATTGTTTTGCCAGGGAGCCATGCTGAACTGCCTCATGGCTGGCAAAATGCAGGCAACACTTCACTATTTGTTTTGAGACATTAAGCCCTTCGGTGACCAGGTCCAAGGACATGTATTCATGGAGGCCTATTCCAAGGCGTTGAGGTAACAGCTCAAAAGGCAAGTGGTGTTGGCTATGCGCAAGGCAGGGCTGTCTGACGCAAAGACTTTTCTGCTCACACAGTCAAGAATTTTGAACGAACAGTCTGTAGTTCATAGGAAAGTCGGTTGGGTAGTAAGGAGCAGAGTGGGGGGGAGGGGGGTGGGGGTTTAGAGACGCCCAAGGACCCTTGGAGCAGCGCAATGCCCGGGGAGGTGGGGCAGGACATAGACAGCTTCTCTACCCACAAGTGTTGACTGCCAGTTGTTACAATCGAGGGCCATGTGAAAAAATAAATTGGAAAGCTTTTATGGAATAAAACTTATGGAAATCATGAACTGAATCTCTATGACTCTCTCTAATTTGGACTATACATCATGTGTACTTCGGTATCCTCTGTTCTTTATTGCAGGATTGTAAACCTTATGGTTCATAATCAACACATCCCAGTGGTAGCGGGATGTAAGATACCATGAGAACACCATTATCATTGACTACATTTATCACTGATTCTTGACCAAAAGTGTGGGTGTTCGATTGAAAATTAACCTACCACAGCTACCAATTTTTATTCATTTACATTGTGATGTTAATGTAATTTTCTTATGATTTAAGTAATGTGTATTAATTTTGGAAAATGTGGTATGTCTGTAACATATGTCATTTTCAAGATATTATAACCAGCATTGAAGTACAATACATGATTCCTCATCTTTTTATGGTCTATTAAAAAGGAGAGAACAAACACTCAATGGGTAGGCAGGGGAGTGAAAGTATTTGGAAGTTATTGCAAGTAACTAGATGCAGATACCCAGAGTAACTAGGAGCTTTCTGAAATGATTTGGAATCATTTATGGTAGTGGGGGGGAATTTTGTGATTGAAACTTGAATTGGTATCCCTGCCCCCATACCTGAACTAGATCAAACCCTGCCCTGTATTTTATTTCAACTACTAAGTTCTGATGTCATCGTCTCTTCATCAACAGAGTTGGATGGCGCTAACCTGCAGCACTGAAGATTGCTGGGGGAAACAGGTTCTGGACTCAGTCTACTTGAGGGATATTCATCAGTTGAAGACTCTTTAGGAAGAAGTGTTTATTAGAAAAAAAAAGCATTACTTACACGTACCTTTTATTGACCCAGATACAAATATATTTTAGGGAAAATATTTGAAATAAGTAACTTGCCTGTATTACTACATCTTATTAATAGATCTTTATTCAGAAACATGGGTTTAAAAAATGATGCGTTCAGCAAGTGATTATATGAAGCAAATATCAAAACTGAACCAATTAAAACAAGGTTTGCAGTAGCCCTTCTCTATACATGGCAAAATTGCTTTTTTTAGTGAGTGGTCTCTTACGCTTTAAATGAATACAAACTCCTTAAAAATGTTTTAATGTATACAAGCCAGTTATGAGGTTGAAGCTGAAGACAATTAGAAAGAAAAACGAAAAATGAAAAACTATATCAGCACTGAATCATTAGGGAAGGGGCTTACACAGCTATACCTGTGGCTATCATTCCCAAAATATCTTTTGTGGGACTCATATTTACTTTTTTTTTTGATCCTGCGCATATTTCCTTTCTCCAGCAATGTCAAAACTTATTAAAATCAGTATATGAGGCTACGATCCTACCTACTTTGCAAAATGGACTAGATTGTTTGACTCCTATTTGAAAGAACCAACTATCTACAATAGAAGAAAAGCCTTGGAGCGCATTTGCAATCATCAACATTAAATATTTTTTGCAAAGAATAAGGTCTGGAATCAGAGCAAACAAGATTGAGAATAATTACGGTGGACATGGTATTACTCATCCTAAACTCGTCAGAATACCCAGCGTTAATTTATGGATTTATCATTGTAACATGCGATGGAAGACCGAATTTAAACCATCTAAACTTGTTCGTCATTCAAATTCATTTTTCATCAGGGTTTAAGCCAATTTCTCATCTTTCTACAGTTTGTCAAGCAGGACAGCAAGGTGTCATACAGTATTTAAGTGTGAAGCTGGCACCAAATATTTGTTTTTATTGCATACATTTTTGAACGAGAGGCTCCTAAGTAAGAAGAATTTTGGAGATTGAAAAAGATTCATACAGACCAAATATGTTATTTGTGCCTCTCTGCTACCCATAACATGACATAGGTTTTATTAAAATGTCCAAATTTAATATTTCCGCTTTAAGAATGATGGAGCACGATACCAGATGCTTCTGACTTGCTGTTTAGACCAGAGACTTTAAATATAAATGTCATAAGATTCATGAAAAGTCATTGGCATCACACCTTTGGATCAGAATAATATTTTCCCTACATACTGCATCATTGCCAATTCAGTTGGTTGTTGGGTTCCAGATTGTAAAACGCAATGTTGCTGATTACTTCAAAAGGAATATACCCACTATCAATGCAGAAATCAAACTTACATAATCTCTCCTAACCCTTATGCAGCCCCTGTCCGAATGCTAGTTTATGTTAGTTAACATTCCCTGCCTAAGATTCTTGCTACTTTTACCATATGGTATGGGCCAGCACATATATTTCTAGATAGTTCCAAAATACATACAATACTAGCTCCTGTTCTTAAGGTACTCAGTCAGTCAAAAATTCTTTATTCTGCTATTAAAAGCCATAAAAGCACAAAATAAATACACCAGGAACAATTATTGGAGCAAGACAATGGAGCACCATATAAACACAACAGATACAATTTGCACATATACATTTGCCTAAAACCATATGTACATGAAGAATAAAACCGCTATGTGGCCCATTATTAAAAACTAAGACTATAAATATCAGCATGTATAAATTCCTCAACAATAAAACATTTTGTGCATTTCATCAAGAAAGGTAAAAATTCATCTACGCAAGAGACCTCTTTCTTCTAACTCATACAGCACCAGAGAAGTAGCCAACAATTCCGAAACAAACCATGGGTGAAGAGAGCATCTGCAAGTATAGTAATGCTGGCCTTGCTTGGTCAAAATGGCATGGGCTCAAAAGTGGAAGAATGTATTTTTTATGAAGCGGGACATAAAATTCACAAAAAAGAGTAAAGTGCAAGGTGTCTAGATCAGAAAAATTGTCACATGGACATGGCCTTGAATCCCCGGGCTTCAAATATCCTTTTTTGAAGGCTAGTAGCCATTGGATAAGGTTCAGTCTGAATATGGTTAACAGGAAACGATAGACGTTATTGACAAGGGACAGGTAAGGGTGCGCCAGTGGGCAAGGACTAGTGTGTGATGTAGGCTCTTACCGTAGGCTTAACAATTTTCACACCCTCCCTGTCCTCCTGTCACCTGGCCAGAAACGGAGATTTAATCCTCCTGATGTCAAAAGATCATAATAGTTTGGGGTTTATTTACAGAGCTCTCATCTTCTCTGCTATGTTTCCTAAACAAGGAATACGCAGAGCCCTCTTCAAAGCAATGCAGTACACTATAACAAGTTGATTCATCCATCGTACTAAAGGTGCAACTGCAGTATGATCAGAGATGTATCCCATGCCAAACTCATTGTGCAACGTAAAGGCAGGGATACAATGGGGGACAGCGAGGAGCCTATGCAAAAATCTATTTATCACCACCTGTAGATCTTTCACACCCTTATACCCCCATATATCACAACCACAAGCAGCCATCAGGATACATTTTTCCCTATACACTTAGCAGTGCAAGGACGGGCTTTGTTCCTAACCTTTTTGCAAAGTTCATGGTAGCCCCCACCGCCCTTGCCAGAAATGCTTTTTTATGTGCTCCTTGCACAACCCACAAACCATTATCGTCAAACAACACACCCAAATGGAGGAAACGTTTGGACTTTAGTGAGTTCAGCTGCCCCGCAGAAGAACTTGCACCTTGCAGCCTTGTTAGTCAATTGTCATGGTATGTGATTTAGAAAAATTGGTTGCTAAATCAAGCGAATTCATAAAATTTGTAAACACATCTAAAAGTTTTTGTAGTCCTAAACCTGTCCTGGCAAACAGCACTGCATCATCTGCATACAGGATGCGGGTATTAGTTAGGCGGCAGCTCTCAGGATGTCTCTACTAGTAGCCGAGAGGATATCTCCTAGCTTGTTAATATAGAGTGTAAACAGTAAGGGAGCTAGGATACACCCCTGCCTTGACCCCTCTCTTGACAGCCCACAAGGCCGTCACACAACCATCCTCATTGTATCTCACCGCTGCCCTGGTGTTATTATGGGCAGAGTGTAACAAGGCCTTCAAATCCTCCTCCAGACCATAACTTTGATCTGTTGATGCAGTCGAAAGCCAACGTTAGGTCCATAAAGACCATGTGCAAAGATCCCTTTTTTGCTATAGTACACTTTCCCAACACCAGATGTAGGTTAATACACTGATCTAATGTCCGTTTCCCTGGTCTAAAACCATACCGTAAATCTGAGACAATATTACACTTGTCTAACCAAGTGGTTATCCGATGCAGAACCACTTTCCCCATAATTTTAGCAGCTGAGTCTAGGAGGGAATTTGGTCGATAACCTGCTGGGTCATCCCTCAAGCCCTTTTTAAAAAGGAGTATAATATTGGCCATTGACTAAGAATAGGGAAGATAACAGGAGCAGGCCGCATTAAACACTTGAACCAGGATCTTGGCCCAGGTTAGGGAATCTGCTTTATATAGATCTGCCGGAATCCCTTCGGGCCCTGCGATTTCCCTCCAGCTGTGGCCAGGATAGCTTTTTTTTTACCTCTTCAGTATTAAAATGCAATGGGGCACCATCTATACCAGAGTCCCACTGTAGGGCGGACCCCCATAAATCACCCCCATACATCCTTTCATAATGTAAAAGTCATCTTTCTGCAGCAACGTTACAATCTGTTTGGCGTTTGCTGTATTTCAGAAGAAGGATCTATTAACCACTTCCCAGAACTTTGTGCTGTCAGCACACTTGCCTCTTCCAGTGCCTCCCAAGCCGGAGCCCTAATGATATTCTTCCTATTTTCAGTTGCAGATTTAAAGACCTTCCTTGCAGATCTAACCAGTGCCTCATCCCTCGGGCAGTGCTTGGGGGTGCAAATTAGTTTCCTATGGGCCCTAGTGCAGGTACCATCAAACCACCTTGACTCCTTATGGCCTTTGGGCTTAATTTTAATCATAAGGCCATTGGCTATACACTTTATTTTATCAAACGCATCTAAAACCACTCTGTCCTGTGATCTCGTGTCCTTGCAAAGCAGAATCTCATCAGCACACTGGCTATCTAAAAATATATCTGGTACCACCTTTGTCCACTTTAACCTGCAGGCTCGATCTTTTATTCTAAGGTCAGAGTTTGGGATGCTCCCTTCCTCCCCTCTGCGAGGTTCAATACAGTACACAAGTTAAAACATTAGGGGCTTATGGTCACTATGAGTGGTCCAAGAAACTGTCAGGTTGTGAACTGCGGGGCTAAGGGAGCAGAGACCATTATAAAGTCAAAAGTACTAGAGGAACCCCTGCCTGCAAACGTGGGAACTCGTGCATCCGTGCACAGCTGTTCTAAAGAGCACAGATTATTCGCAGCCAGGAATTCCTCCATTAAATGGCCTGATTCCATATGTTCAAAATGAGCCAGTGGTGGTAAAACATCCATTTAGCCCCTACCCGAAGTACAACCCAAATAACAAAGATGCATATTAAAGTCACCTAAAATGATGGCCTCATAGTATGAATAATGCCTCTCACCATATTGCTCGAAGAACCTCTCCAGTGCTATTAAATGTTCAGTAGTAGAACTTCTACAATAGGAGTTGTAACAATGTACTACTAGTAGAAGGGGGCGATTGAAAAACAACATCTCTATTGCTAACAAATAGGCTGATTGCGACTTTATGGTTCTAGTGGAACAGGTAAGTTAAAGTGAAACCAATAAGAGAAGACCGTCCTTCGGTCTACCTGCTATAGATGGTGCTGCACTTTTAAAATCGAAAGCAAACCCACCCAAATAAAAATTCTCATTAGTGTCCCACGTTTCTTGTAGTGTAATTATATACAGACATACCATCATTCTCTGCCATGAAACATCATCACCTTTAGTTCTAAAACCAGCTATGTTCCAGGACAGGATTTTCAGACAGGAAGAATCTAGAGGAGCTGCAGTCAGTTTAGGTGGAGAGGTAAAAACATTACCAATCTGTGGTACAATACTTAGACCATGCAGCTCAACCCCAGCAGGAGGTAGTCTGTCATTACCATCTAAACCATCCTACTCTTGCAGGAGATCAAATCTGTTGAATAAGGCAAGTGTAGACCTACAAAGATCTGCCTGGGCCGTTCTAGCTGGTCATGGGTTGTACTGTCTGGGACATTTGGGGTGGAAGAAGTTATGTGGTTAAAAGAACTGCAGGGAAACTGCCTTAATAGATGTACTAGAGTTCTGAACTGAATAAAAAGTACTCTGAACAAGTGCTTTATCGTAAGCAGGATGTTTTAAATTAATCACTACAAAACTATACAATCTCCTGCCATGTTCTTCCTAAGCCCACCCAGCCCACCATTCTGGCCATGATAATGTGGGGAGATAGACAATGTCCATATGCTACACTGCTGTCACACCGATGAGTAACCTTGCATATTAGTTCCACTGTGGTTTCTTTTACATCTTGACTGGCGGGGGGCGGGGGGGGAGGGGAACTCCAAGTAAAACAGCCACTTGCAGGGCTGACTCTGGGGGCAACTCTAGCAAAGTCAGAAGACCTGCATCGATCATTGAGAAGGAGTCTGTAGTCAGTGAACCAAGTTGAGTCCCCTTCAAAGATGCTGCCCTTATGTTATTCTCCAGTGTAATAGTGTCCGGTTTATTATTAGAGGCCCGGGCACTTCCTTCACCTGGGGCCTCCATCTGCATCAAGGACTTTGGAGAGTCACCCTGTTTGCGCTACAGTATGTATTAGTCGTGGGTCCTATACAAATCGGATCCACGTGTGTAAACTCATCCGTTCGACTGCCCTCCACCACCATGGGGTTTATATCACAGTTTATTGTGCCAGGCTCTATCACAGAGAGGGCCTCCAGCTTTGCCTCAATACCTTCCAGCTGTGAACATAATGGAGCTATCAATATCTTAAGCAAAAGTTCCAGCCTGGGGAGTAACAGGTCTGTATCTATCTTACTCTGCGGTTGGGACCAAGTCACTCTCTAACCCCCGGTCTTTTTCCTTTTGGTTGGGGGCCCAACCGGGATGAAATCATCTTCTACAGTTGGCGGTCCCTCATTGCCTTTAGTGCCGTTAGTGGTCGCTGTACAAAGTGCTAATGCCGGTGAGGATTTGGGACCAATACCAGGTTTTGCATTCTTGTCAATATCATGATTTTCTAATGACAACAAGTCCTGTCTAATCTGATCTGCTTCAAGTGATAGCCTCCTCTCTGTCAAGGATATCTCCATAGAGATAACGATGGCTGCCCTGATTAGGAACGAATCTATTGAGCCGGCATTAGCTCCCCCTGTTGCCCCAACAGGTAATTTCCTTTTGCCCACTGTTCAGGATGTGCAGTTGATGCTAAACAAATCTCGTGAGTCCGAGGGGCTCCCTCAGCAAGTATTACCGGGCTTGTTGGCCTGGGCAATGGAAAAAAAAAAAAAACCAGCCTCGCTCGGTCGCGGATGGGAGCCGATGGGCCCGCTCTTGACCCGGGCATGCTCCCGGGCGCGTCCCGCACTGTGGGAGCCCGGGTGGTTTTAAGAAGCGCCTCCTGGCTCAAAAACAGCATGTCATGCGGTTCCCTGCCACGATGAAGACTAAGGCTTGTGGTCCGCCCGCTGCAGCAACAGCAGCTCCCGTGCTGCGGAGCCCTGGTGGGTTTAAGAAGTGCCTTCTGGCTCAAAATCAGCACGTCATGCGGCTCCCTGCCACGATGAAGACTAGAGCTTGTGGTCCGCCCCTGATGCAGCAGCTACAGTGGCTCATGCACTGCTGGAATCATGGTGGGTGTGAGAAGCCCCTCCTGGCGTGAAAACAGCGCGTCCTGCTGCGCCCTGCCGGGATGAAGACTGGGCCTTGTGGTACGCCCTTGAAGCAGCAGCTACAGCGGCTTCCGTGCTGCAGGAGCCCTGGTGGGTTTACTAAGCGCCTCCAGGCACGAAAACTGCGTGTCCTGCGGTTCCCTGCTGCGATGAAGACTAGGGCCTGCGGTCCGCCCCTGATGCAGCAGCTACAGCGGCTCCCACACTGCGGGAGCCCTGGTGGGTTTGAAAAGCGCCTTCTGGCGCGAAAATAGCACTTCCTGCGGTTCCCTGCCACGATCAAGAGGTCAGAAGAAATAGCATTTCCCATGTTAATTCTGATAGGGATTTTGAATGTGAATAGAGCCCAAACTAATAAACAGAATTACACCAAATTTGGCAGAAAGCTAGCTCTTGTTCAGAAAAAGCCCTTTTTGCTATTTGGTGTACATCTGTTCAGTAGTTTTGGAGATATTAAAGAAAAAACAAATTGTATATCTAGGGATGCAACCTTTTCAGGAATCCTCCCAATCATGTGCAGAGATCTGATTGGCTGCCAACACTTCAACCAGGAAGTGTTGGCAGCCATTTTGTGACTCAGTCCCAAATAGAAAGAAAAAAAAAAGGAAGAAAGAAAGAAAAGGCTGCAGGGTATGAATAACCTAACCCCCTACAACTCCATCCAGGGCAAAAAAAATGTTTTTTCTATTTTTAATTTTTGTGGTGAATATTGCAACCGATTCGTGAATTCGCAGCAAAAAAAAAAAAAAGTGAAGACCACCACAAGAGCAGTTTCCTCTGCTCGTTTTCAACAAAGCCAACGAGTGGGCCAGGTCCCGAGGGCATATTTAAAATATATTTTATGGACTAATGAGCAGGAAGCTTGCTGAAAAGTTGCCGCGTTTGATAGCACGGGTCCTCTGAACTGGGGACATAGCACATGGGCTTGGACAGGCAGGTGGGCAGTCACAGAGTGTGGGGCACAGTTCCAACCTGTATGGGGCGGTTTTAAATATGCTAATTGAAGCACTTTTAGCAGCGCGAATGCAAGGCGTTGCCGAAGCATCTTTTACCCTAGCTTGCATGACTGGTATGGCTCCCGGTGTGAGGAAATACCCTTACTGAGCACTGCATTACAAATGTGAATGTTGCCTGATGCCACCGGTCACCAGTTTTCGGCCACGTTATATTTAAGTCAAAGAACGCTATCATCCTGGTTATAACAACTGTTATGACTATAGGCTTGCATAACCTCTGGATAAACATGGCTGCGTTATAATAATGAAGCTATGATAGCATGCCACTGATAAGCTAAAGGTTAACAGGACTTTAAATATTACATGGAAATGCTACAGATGAAATGGTGTTGCATGGGCTCAAGGACGTTGCGGTACGTTTAATA
The DNA here is from genome assembly GCF_964204655.1 of Triturus cristatus. Lineage (NCBI taxonomy): Eukaryota > Metazoa > Chordata > Amphibia > Caudata > Salamandridae > Triturus > Triturus cristatus. Next base: position 996,964,086 of record NC_140580.1, read on the forward strand.
ACATTACAGAAATGCTGCTTGGAATTTGCAGAACTAGGTCACTGGGTGGCACTGTTTTGTCTTTTTACGGGAACCGGAACTAGGCTGATGGTATATGGTACGATCGAATACCATGTAAATTAAATCTTACTGCTTCAGTGGAGTAAGGGGTTTGTCATGATATATACGTTATGCCCATTTTTATTCTATGTCAGAACTAGAGGCAAGGATTATGCCTTCTCTCTTCACTTTATTCAATAGCAGCGAATATTAACAGAAAAACAACTAAGTTTCCCATGAACTTTTGGAAAAACTGTAGTATAAAGAAAATGTCCAATCAGGAAACAGTCCTGTGGCCTTCAATCAGGGGCATCCAAGCTCAACATTGTCCGTCCTCACTGGCCCTTCGTTCTCTTTCTTTGCTGCGGCGCAGCATAGATAAGTGCCTTTGAATCTCATTAGCAGTTTCCTTATGTTGGTTTTGTATTTTGAAGAGTGTCTCTGTATTGATCGTTCTGTTTGAAGTTGTTTTCGCAAAAATTATGCGATAGTGCAGCTCTGCAGCGTTTTTCTCAGCTTGTGTGAATTTCTGTTTTTCCCTTGACAGTTCATTGTGACCGCGGGAGCGTTTTTTCTGCTCCTACGCGGCCTTTCCCTGGTGCGGCTCTTGTCACTGACCTCTTACTGCCAGGGGGCGCTGTTGCCGAGGTGAGACGTCAGCACGCGTGTTTGAATCCCTCAGAGGGGATCGTTCAGCGCGATGCCGTCCCGTGAGCTTGCCAGCCTGAGGGAGACGCCCGTGTGGGTCTGTAATCCGACCCCGCTGCCTCATTTACTTCAGGCCAATCGAGCTTAATTCTACGCTCTGCTGCCTGAAATTCACAGAAATCAGCAGCAGAATCTGTATTGTGTGTTTCACAGGCTTCTGATGACTGTTGGGACACTACCCAGGCTGGCTTCCCACTATTATTTCTATTGGCACTAGGTTACGTGTCCCAGGGCTTAGACCTGTGCAATAGAGATATCCTCGCACAGAAAGCTTAGGCCGTCACCCAGCCTCCATAAGGTAGCGTAGTCCTGGTGTACAATGGAGATGGACTATGAGGACTACCCTGGCCGACCTCCCTTGGGACTACGAGTTTTACGATGCTGAGGATGCATCCATATACAGAGCAGTCGGGGAGGCCATGACCCCCCCTTGTGGAGAGACTCTCCCACAAAATCAATCAGGTCTTCAGGGCTGTGGAATTTAATTAAAACACCTACTTGTCCATGAGGCAGGTTGCTTCATAAATCTACTTGTCCTGTAATAAAATCCACTTTTCCCTTTGGTGCCATGTAGTGTGGCGACAAATTATGGCACTAATCTCACTATATAAGAGTTCTGATATAGCCTCTATGATTATGCCAGGGCTCATACCATATTAGTGTTTGAATACTTGCAATCCCCTTATGTTGCCACGCTTCCGCAGATCTACATACTGGGGCTGAAGGTAGTGGTAATTAATAGTTCCAGGGTTGGAATGTCCTTATGAGCATGCAAACCTCCATGTTTTAAGGGTTTTGAACAATTCTGCTCTAATCTTTTCCCATACCGAGAAATTTGGAAAATGTACTCCTCACAATGGCAGACGTAAACCTTCTTCCAGAGTTGGGGAAAAAGTGGTTGGAGGGAAAGTAAACTTGCAAAAACTCAGATTTTCGAATGAGCAACTCTACACATGCATATTTGCTCATGCTAAAAGGCAGTTCACAAATATTTTCTAGGAGTACTGTTTCTTGCCCTACTTCTGTAAATTCTTATGAATTCATGAAAGCCGGATAGCTGCACTTCATGCAAGGACATATACCATGGGTGCACTTATGAGACTCTTTAATAAGGCGGCCCCTAATTTGGTCTAGCATTAACAGTGACCTTTTGAGCTTATTACAATTCTCTCTCTCTGTATCGGCTGGCTTCACTGAGTGACAGCATTCTGCTCTTTCACAAGGAACATATCTGCACACAAAGCAGTTTTGTTCCGTGTCAGTAACTACTATGGCAGTGTGTTAAGACCAAAACTATATCTGCTTTTGCCAATGTTTGTTATAATGGTGACGGCCCAACAGCTCCCACACCAGTAAGGTTTTACAAAAACCATGCCAAAACAAGTAACACATTGACAAAACTAAAATCTGACCAACAATTTCAGATCTACTGGCTTTGCCAATGCTTGTTTATTGTGTTTCCCATTATCTTATCGAAACTGGTTACACTGATCTTCCATTCTGAATATTTTTGGGGAAATTCTAGCATGAATCAACATATTTTACTAAATGATGCTGTAAAGAAATTATACAACAGTTGAGATAAATGTTTTTCCTACTTTCATTTTTTTAATGAACATTTCATTTTGAAAGCAAAGAATCATCAATCTTGCTTTCAAGCTTCTGCAAATATTTGCATTTAATCAGAGAGCATTCTGGGAGCATTATACGTAGCCTCATATTGCTAAACTTTGAAAACGTATGTACACATTTTTATACTGGAACCACTGTCAGTAGTGCAGTCAGAGCCAACATTTACTTAGAGCGCTCACCCTAATAATAAAGGCTTTTAATTAATGAACTATAAATGCAAGTTTGAACAGCAGTAACATGTTGACACAAATATTACCTTAAATGCAGACAGTGCCCTTCCATGAGCCATAATGTGTTACTGCAAACTGGCAGTCAAAGTGTTTGTGCTACAGGGGGTTGGGCCTACTTGTCCCAAGGACAAAATACACTTGAAAACCTGTTGCCCTTGACCCCAAACAATATGTCCTGGACGTCGGGCAATACAAATGTAAAACTTTTTATTGACGTTATCACAAGGTCTTGATTACATTGTCAGATGTAATACAACTGCCTCAAATTAGGTATATCGTAGTATTTCTTAAGATCTGGTCCACCCTGTAGCACAGGGTGGGTGTCGGGTCTACGTGTCGTAACATTGTAGGGGACCCTTGTCAAGGCTTGGAGTGGGTGTGCTGACCTTGTGGGTCACATCTGTAGCTTGCGGGACACGAAACTCAATCGACAGGTCTGGAAGTGTGTGTACCTCCAAAAGAAGAAACTGCTGGGGGGGGGATAACTAAAAAGTAGCGAGAGCAATGAGTATAATGAGAGGGGTCAGTGGCTGGTGGGTGTTGAACTGGGCCAAGGCTAGGGACAGGGCAGTAACTGGCAACAGGGTCAATCCCCGCCTGTTTAAAGTTGTGGTGGTGGTGTGTGTGGGCCGGGGGCCTTATCCTTCCCAGTGCTAAGGTTAGGGGTTGGCGGGGCAAGCATAGGGGGTTGGGGCTTCTTTGGAACTCTAATATTCTATTCATGTTATTAAGAATTGTGTGGGTTTTCCGACAGTAAACTAAACAGAGTTCTTTGAATTTTATACAAGTTGTATAACAGGGTATACATATTGGGAACTTTCAAAACAGGGTATACATATTGAGAACTTTCAACGTTATAGGTGATCTTCAAAACTAGGTTTTAGTGTAGAGGGTTTTCAAATGTTATTTTACATCGGATGTACTGCCAACGTTTAGTCGTACAAAGAAACACTACAATTCTGTACTGGTTGCTCAAAGGTAATATTTGAAACCTACACCAGTCCTCTGGGCAGGTGGGTCACCATTAGGTTCTACCTGTGCAATTCGGATATATGTCCAAATGGGCACTTTTACAAGTTCTTCTGCTCATGAATACATGGGAGAAGAATTACCACTGTAGAGTGTTATTATAGATTTCTTACACATTTTCTTATGCACATACTGTCACTTTGCAGTAATATTAATTTCTTACACTTTTCTGATGTGCATACAGTCACTCATGAAATCAAGAGGATTCAGTTTATGTACATAAAAAGGTACAAAAGGATTCTGTCTCTGTGTAAGTATGTGCATATGGGAGGAAGTTGGATTTCACATTGGCTCTACATTATCAGGAGTACTTGTAGGCCCTGGGAATTAGACATCAGCGATAAACGAAGATAGGGATCTCCGTTTGGGGAGGTAAGATGGCGATCAAGAAGCACATTTGTCTTAGAGCGCTCCCCTCAGCTCTCGGTTTGTGTATAAGACAGAATGGCGGAAATGAAGTTTGAAATCTCACAGCAAGATTGGAGATGTGGCTTTAGCTGCATTGTAGATCCCTCCCCCCCCCAATGGAACACACTCCAGGCTTTGCGAATGGTCCGAGAAGAAAAGACTATGGCTCTACTCACAGCTGTTGCATCCGTATCGCGGACCGCGTTGCAGGTGGTCGGCGTTCTTGGCGGTGTCCTGCTTCGGTGTCTCTAAGGACAGAGTATGTAGCCTGGGGATTGAGACTGCAGCGACAGAACAGAAGTGCGGCAGACTACAAGGAGAGACGCGTCGGAACACCGAATGGGGCAGTTCTGGGGTTAGAAAACCTGTGCTAAACGTCCACAAGGGTGATCATGCCTCTCTGACGGTAAACAGGAAGGCTTCTATCCAGGGAGACCAGCATCGAGAGAAGTCTTCTCAGCAGATCATCGGCGAATACTTTTCATCAGGGACATTAGAAACCAGTGCACGGCTGGGAAAGCCCTAGATGGCCGAGGGCAAGTGGATGCTGGTAGCGGGGAGGTTTGGGGGCCGGGGGGGGGGGGGGGGGGTTGCACCCCGATTGCTCTGCACGGACTGCTGCTCAGCCTGGATCCATAAAAACCTCTCTCCTGCAGTCGCAAGAAGCCGGTAAGCAGAATCAGAAAAGTCTGGAGGGAGAGACTGAGGGTTTATTGGACCAGGGGACGGCAGCACCAGCAATCAAACAAGTCAGTGTAGGGCACCTACCAAATGCAGAAGCAGTAACTATGAACTCTGCTTGGGCTGCTGATCCGGTCCAACTGGATGAATCAGTGAGGGAAGCAGGGAAGGAACCAGCGGGGCTGCACCCTCCTGACATACCATCTCTGGCCACTACTTACCCCCTTCCGCCAACTATCTATGACCCTCAAATGCCCCCTCAAACTAATGTTTTATCTATCCCCACACAGAGAGAATTGAACCCCAATAATCGGCAGATAAAAGTTCTAGGTAACACCATGGAGTCCCCTGAACATGGGGATAAGTTCTTTTCGCTCACTGATGGGTCAGATTCCCCCAAGTCAAGCTACAGTGAGCTGGAAAAAGACCTGCTATCTGCAGCATCAGGGGCTTTGGAGGCCTCAGAGGCTTGTTCAAATAGTACACTTGATAATCCATGTAGTACTTCCAAGAAGCAGCAGCATCAGGGGGAAAGGTCGAGGCGGGGGAAGTTCCAAAAAGAGGAGTGAGGGGCAGAATAAATCTCCAGTACCTCGAGTATTGAAATGGGACAATTCTGTGACCAGGCAAGTTTACCCAGAAGACCCCTTGGCACTTAAGAACTCCACCCCTCAGGAAGAAGAAGATTGCCAGACCCCTGTTGTCGGAGGGGAACTCTCACTGGGTCTTGAATATAACTCCATAAAAATAGCTACAGGATGAGACCTACAGTGAGAGCCACAGAGTGCGTCTTGACACCAAGGTACTTCAAGGGGCCATCAGGAGAGTTAACAAGACCTGCGCGGAGATAGGGGATAGTATTTCCTCCGTGGAAGAGCAAGCCACGACACTGGAACAAGAGGTCGAGGCACTTTGTGGCCAGTCTGAAATGCAACAAGCTCAGATGTCCGACCTGATGTGGAAGGTGGAGGACTTTGAAAATAGACTATTGAGCCTTGCAGAGGAATAGAAGATAGTGATATCAGGGCCTTCATGGTAAACCTCCTGAGAGGGGCCTCTCCTGAACTTACTACCTGGAGCTGGGACCTTGAAGTCCGGTGCGTGCATCCCTTTCTCTTAATGCTCAAAAAACCACAAGATGGGCAAGTTGATAGACTCAGAGCGGTATTGGTTTACTTTGGAAGCTTTCTGCTGCGACTTATTTTTTTTTAAAAAGTCTGTCCCGGTGGGCGTGGCTTGACGCAGCAACATGGCGGTCGCACTCTAGGAGTGCTCCCGACCCCTTCTGCCATTCAATGTCATCGGTACCTTAATTTTCACCATTCATCCCTCCTAAGACCCCAGTGCTGGCCGCAGACTCTGCTAACCCGATGCCGTCCCCCTGAAGACCCGGGAGGCCGGCTGTTCTCCGGTGTGACTGCTGGCCCTTCGGCGCAAGATGGCGGCCCTGCCCGCATCCTGGTAATTTCCCTGGGCCCCTGCCACGCCTGACAAGACCCGCTGGAGGGGCTGCCTTCCGTGCCTCCGACTGCCTGCGGTGTGCGCTGCAGCCCGGCCCGGATTGCACGCTATTTCCCGAGTGCTGGTCGGCCGCGTCTGGGCCGTCTCTCCTCCTGGGCGGGCCTTACATGCCTCTTGGGCCAGCCCGACTGCTCCGGATGGCGGAGTTCCCGGCAGTGGGAACCTGAGCGGCTGGTGATCCCGTTTGCCCTGGGGCGGCTGGAGGCCCCCCTGGCTCGCACAGGCGCGGCCCTACCAGGAGGCCCTAAACCGCCACAACTGCTCTGCACCCTTTGGGGCGACCGGTGGGCCCTCCCTGCACATCGGTGAAGGTGCCGGGTGCGCGATCGACAGGCTATGGACCTGAGAAAGTAACCCGGTGGGTCGCCCCATATCAAGGTGAGCCGGGGGTGGGGGACGTTCGGCCGCTAAATCAGACGGTGGGGTTCTGGTCGCTGGGCCCGCGTCCTCCCCCCCCCGCCCCTCTTCGCCCGGCGGCGGCCAACTGCACCAAGCGCCTGCTCTGGGTCACGGCCACAGGGAAGGAACGGTCATCTGGTCGGGTGGCGGGGGGGGGGGGGTTGTGGAGGGAGCCTGGTGCGTCGGGGGGGGGCCCTCCCTCCAGAGGTGGTAAAGCGGCGTGGAATCAAGGTCCTGGGCTGGGCTGCCCAGCCGGGGTCCCCTGGGGGTGGCGGCGCTCGGCTGTTGTATCGGGCAGCGCCACCGTCACCGGCAGCTACCCCCCCCCCCCGGTGGCCCTTGATCGCCCGCGGGGCTTTGGGGATTGACCCCCCGTCACATGAGACCTTTGCCTGGGGGGGGGGGGCGCCTGCAGGGGTCCAACCCTCTACCAACACTGGCCCCTCACCTCTGCGTCCTCCCCCAGACCTTGCTATCAACTGAGGGCCACCACACCCCCCAAGACCCATTTTGGAAGTTGTGCCTGGGGCCTGGCACCCTCTGCTACATCTTAGATCCGCTCTCTACACACAGTGAGTCATCGTGTTGACCCGGGGCCACGCGGGACGTTTCCATCGGATCCACAGTATGGCCCTAGCGACTGGAGGCGTGCCTTGAGGTGGAGACCCCTGACAACCCTTCCACCCATGGGACCGACCTCTCAGCCATCCTACAGGCGATCAGCACCTCCCAGGCCTCGGTGGAGGGCAAGATCAGGGAGGTCCACGTGGACATGGCCCTCATTCGCCAGGACCTCCGCAATGCCACAGCGAGACTGAGGCAGAATCCCATATCTCCACTGTGGAAAACTAGCTGGGTCAGCTGAAGACTCAGATGGCTACCCTACAGAGCCGCTCCTCTGAGCTACACCGGCGAGCCGAAGATGCTGAAAACCGCGCGCGACGAAACAACCTTCGCATCATAGGCTTTCCCGAAGGAATTGAACAAGGAAAGACGGTGTCCTTCATTGAAACCTGGCTTAAATCATGGCTGCCTGATGACGCCCTCTCCACCTGGTTCTCAATAGAGCGGGCTCACCACTCCCGGGGCCCCCGGCCCCCCACCAGTGCCTCACCTCGCCCCATTATCAGCCTCCTGAACTTCCAGGACAGGGACACCATCTTTAAAGAGGCGCGATTCCACGGCCCCCTGAAATTTCAGAACCACACCATCATGCTTTTCCCTGACTACACCAGGGACGTCCAGGCACAGCGCCGCACCTACTCGGAGGTCAAGCAAAAGCTCCGCAACCTCTGCCTCCGATACGGTCTCCTTTTTCCGGCCTGTCTCAGAGTGGTTTTCCAAGATAAGGCACTCTTCTTCGACTCCCCCGATGCGGCTTGGACATGGCTGGCGGAGGAACGTCTCCTGAGGGCCCAGCCTCCCCTACTCGTCCCGAACGTCCCCCTCTCCACTTCATCCTCCCCTCCCCAAACCACAGAGACGGAGTACAAGGTCCCGCAAGAGGAACAACCGACAAAGGGGACTTTCACACTCACCCACCCATGGTACAAGGGCCCAACTGCCCTCTGGATCCCAGGAGCATGCAATCGGGCCGACACACCGGATCTGACAGATCGACGGTCCACCTCACCCGCCTTCTCCCACCCTCGCGGGTCTGACTCTACTGTCCAGCCTGGGAGAGCGAACTGCACTGGACTCTACAGGCTCCGACAGAGCGGCAGTAGCCTCCGGTCCACTCCAATCCTCGTAACCTCAAGATGCACCGATGACAGTACTTTATCCGTCGCAACAGAAGGGGTCGCCTTAGCCACACAGTCCCCAGCTAAAGGTTTTAGATTAGCCATTGTTAAGTATTTACTTAGTATTATTAGTTTTATTGATTTCTAAGGTGACAGATGCTTCCATTTCAGAAGTGTAGGGAGGGGAGAGTTGGGGAGGGGGGTTGGAGCTACAGCTCCACAATCAGGTCAGCTCACAGTTCCGAATGAGCTACAGTTCATTGTTTATATCCAGCGTCACATTGCACTTCCTTGTCTTGACCACCGCCAGTGTACGCAGCACCCAGCACGAGCCCCAGCCCACCTTTGGCCTGACACAGACACACTGCTCACTGGGGAGGTTACTCCTTCCCTGACCCCATTCCTCTCACCTCACACATAGGCTCCATGGCTACCACCCATAGGTCGTTCCACGTTCTATCTTCGAACGTAAATGGTATGCTAGACCGTTGAAAAAAGCACCGCAGTCCTCAAATATGCCCAGCACCATGTGGCTGATATCCTCTTACTTCAAGAGACCCATCTCCTGGGGAACCAATGCCCCTTCCTCGCCCGATATGGCTTTGATAGGGTGTGGCACTCTGGCTTTAGCCAAGGTGCTCGGGGTGTAGCCATAATCATATGGAAGGGCCTTCCCTTCACCCCCACACAGATTAACACTGACCCCCAGGGACGATTCGTGGCTGCCTCCGGAACTCTTGAAGGCCACATCATCAACCTTGTCCTCCTACCACCCTCTCAATTAGCCTGCGCTGCCTCACAGGACTCATCTCCGCCCTGCCCCAGGGACAGACCATCATCGGGGGAGATTTCAACGCAGTCTTGCAACCGCAGCTTGACTCAACTGGGCCCCCCTCCTCGTCGCGCTTATCTCAAGCCTCTAAACTATCGGATTGGGCAGAAGCCCTCGGGCTATGAGACGCCTGGCGGACCTGGAACCCCCGTGACCGACAATTTACCCACACCTCCGTGGCCCACCACACTCACTCCTGCATAGATTTATTTCTTCTCCCTGCACTTGACTGCCACCTCATCTCCCATATCTCGATTCTCCCCCGTGGACTCTGACCACTCACCTCTATCCCTACGCCTTGGAGAGCCCCAGAGGGGCATCCGACCCGTATGGCGACTGAACGCATAGTTTCTACAAGACATGCGCTTTAAAAAGAGGCGCTCGGGCTGGAGCTCCACCATTACTTCCAGACCAATCGCGGGTCGGTCCCCTCCCCGGACACGTTGTGGGAGGCTGGTAAAGCAACCCTCCGCGGGGTGGCAAGGGGGCTCGTGCACGCGAGACGGGCAGAGCAGACCGTCCGTCTGGCTCGCCTCGAGGCGCAGGCGATGAGATTGGAGATGGCCTCGGCGACCACACCGAATGCTCGCTCCTCGAGGCAACTGATGGCTCTCCGCGAAATCCGGCACATTTCCCTCGAATCCGCCAAAACGCTGTGGCGCTCTTCAGTTGCCCGTGTCTATGGCTGGGGAGACAAAAACAGAAAGCTCCTTCACAATCTTGTCTCCTACCCCAGAGCCCGCAGAATCATCCCGGAGATCCAAGACTCGGCTGGCACCTCTCAGCGTGCTTCGCGAGCCATCGCACAGACTTTGCCCTTTACTACTCTGATCAGTACTCGGCTCAGCCCCCCGTGGCCTCCCTCACCACACTGCTGGCAGGCTCAGAAGTCCACCTCACCAGCCTTACCCAGGAGGAATCCTCGGATCTAGATCTCCCTCTCACGCCCAAAGAGGTCCATAGCGCAATATCCCGACTGAATACGGGATGGACACTGGGCCCCGATGGCTTCCCCCTAGAATACTACGCTGCCTTCAGAGACTCCCTCGTTCCCCACCTGACGGAGCTCTTCCGTCACGTGGCCGAGAAGGGTGCCTTTCCCCCCGAAACCAACCTAGCCACTGTGATAGTCATCCCAAAGACTCAACCGCCCTCTCTTTCCTGTAGGGATTCTCACCCAATATCTCTTATAAATACTGAGGTGAAAATCTTCACTACGGTGCTGGTACAACGCCTGCGCCCTCTTTTCCACAAACTAGTCCACCCAGACCAATAATGTGGCTTTATGCCGTCACGCGGTACTCGGCACTGTATACGACGTCTGCATGTGGCCTTGGCCCACCGCCAACACCTCTCCCTGTACCTTGCCCTACTACTCCTCGACTTCGAAAAAGCCTTCGACACGGTTGATTGGTCCTATATAACGAAGGTTCTTCAACTTATGGGCTTCGGTCCCCTTTTCCTACCCGACGTTCGAGTTCTTTACTCAAACCTGCGGGCCAGAGTCCTTGTCAACGGGGCCCTCTCTGACGTGTTCCCAATTAGAAGAGGCACGCGACAGGGGTGTCCACTTTCACCCTTGTTGTTCGCGCTGGCTATGGAGCCCCTTGCCTGCCTCATCCGCTCTGATGCGGCGGTCCGGGGCTGGTCCTGGGACCCCCATCACGTGGATAAAATAGCCCTTTACGCGGACGACGTCCTTCTCTTCTTGGCTGACCCAGAGTGCTCTGGCCCTCGCTGTCTCAAGATACTTCGGAACTTCGAGAACGTTTCAGGCCTACGATTCAACCCCGCCAAATCCACTCGTCCCCCTCCATATATCGAGAGCTTGCTTCGACTGGCAATCCTACATCCCAACAAAACACAGGTCTTTTAAATACCTAGGAATATGGATCACCCTTCTCCCAGACTTGGAGTGGGCCCGGAACCTCTCCCTCCTGATCGCCAAAACCGATCTTAAACGTTGGCAAGCTTTGCCGCTGAATTCCCTTGGTCGTAGGGCCCTGGTCAAAATGATGATCCTCCCCTGCTTCCCGTACATTCTGCAAAATACTACCTTCCACCTTCCGGGGAGTTGGTTCCGGGACCTGGACTTTACCCGATTCATATGGGGACGTGGGAGACCCCGCATTGCTCTGGCTCATTGCCGGATCCCACCCTATGACGGCGGCATGGGAGTGACTCACTTACACCTCTACTATCTTGCCACTAGACTCCTTGTTGTCCACGATTGGTACATGGGAGGCTGGTCTGACCTGACCTACCAAACTGAGCTCAGACACATGGATTTCCCGCAACGACACGCTTACTTATACGCCGCCCCTATCCTGCAAGCACTCCCCCCCCCCCCGATAACCAGACCAGTCCTGATGGCGTGGCGCACCGCCCTCCGACACACCCGTTGGGCCAAGAAATTCACCCAACAAACCCCTCTATGGCAGGGCTCGTGGCTCTCAGAGACGTCTTCCCTCACGGGTTTCCGGTCCTGGGACTGTATTGGGATTTCGCTCCTGGGCGACATTTGGGCAGCTGATCACATCCGGTCTTTTGCAGAGCTACAAGCCCGTTACTCCCTCCACACCTCCCAGTTTTATTGCTATTTGCAACTTCGCCATGCACTTGCAGCACATATCTCCTCTAGGACTTCACTGCCAGAGTTCAGCCCCCCGGAGGCACAGGTACTGATGGGAAATCTAGGGAAAGGAGGGGTCTCGAAGATAGATCGCTCCCTGGTCAATAATACTCCTACTAATCTAGACGCACTCCGAGTCCGCTGGGAGGGTTGGATAGGCCCCCTGGAGGCGGCGGACTGGCGAGACGCTCTGATGGCTCCAAAAAACCGGACGACCTACTCCAGGCTCCGCCTCACTCAACTCTACTATCTTCACACAGCCTACCTCAACCCGACGCGGCTACACAGAGCTGGACTGCGCCCCTCCCCTGCATGCACCCGGTGTGGACCTCCCGGCCCTCACCTTGTTCTGGTCCAATATAGAGTCCGAGCTCACACACACCCTGGGCTGGCAGATCCCCCATGACCCAATGCGCCTGCTACTTGGCGTATTCGACGCAATGACGGCTCTCGTGCAGACAAGCTCTTCTTGGGCACGGCCCTCGCAGTAGCCAAGCGCGACATAGCGGCTGCATGGGCAAGTTCCCCCCACCCTGCGTAAGTGGCGACGAGGAGTGGACTGGTGTGCCGCTCAGGAGGAATCCTTACTTACGGCAAGGGGATGCCCAAACAAGTTTCAGAAGGTGTGGGGCAAGTGGTTGAATTTAGTATCCCCTTAATGTGTCTGCTGTCCTCCAAATGTATGAGCAAATGTAAACGTTACAGTACTGCTATCTATAGCCCTGTAATTTGTTTCCTTCATTTTCCAGAGTTGCAATGCTGTGGTTGCTGCTCATGGCTATTGCGTACCTATGCTTATGTGTGCTGGTTTCTGTATTGTTCTTCCTACAAAATGTCAATAAAAAAAAAAAAAAGCCTGTCCCGATTCCAAACGGAGCTGCAATGGACACACTTTTGCTCGTCCAGATTTTTGACACGCTACACTGGAGAGATGGCGGTTCAGGCAACGTATTAAATCATTTCAGGATTTGGGAGGAGAAGCTTTTTTGCTTCTACCCTGCTCGCCTGAAGCTTGTTTTTAATGGCAAGGTGCAGAAATTCTCTTCTGAGATTAAAGCTTAAGAGCACATGAAAGCTATTTCCTCAGGTGAAAAAGCCTCCAAGTGACTGAAAGTTTAGGTCATCTGGGTTTTCGGGGGAGGGCGGGGGGCTGCTTGCTTCTATTTGTGTCTATACTGTCGTTCAATATGTACTGACTGTTTTGGGGAACTATGAGGGTGCGATGGAGAAAACAAGGGAAGATGTGTAGTATTCTCTTTTAGGCAAGGGGTGTCAGCATAATGTGGCACTTTGCAATGTTGATATTCCGTCAAAATACGCTACCTATCAGTTTGGGGGCCACGAGATGGGTGGTTCGATAGTCATCTCAGGCCTTGGGGGGCCTGACTGCCTCTAGGTGGTGGCGGGGTTGAGGGAGGCAATAACACTTTATGGGTCACTATAGCTTATCGTGGGGAAACAGGTTTTATAGTGAAATTCAGATGCTTAGCACTTCTGTACTGCTTATGGAACAAGGAGGATGAGTAAGATACGGAGAACTTCAGTTAATATCTGTGGGTTGAATGATAACTGCAAGGGGAGAAATGTGGCATAGGATTTAAAAGTATTGCAGGAAGACCTACTTTGTTTACAAGACACACATATAGAAGAATCAAGAAAACATTTGCTTGAAACTATTGGCTTCAAACCGGTTGGGTGTACAACTCGGGGTGATGACCGAGGGGTTTCTATTTTTGCTTGGGGAAATATTTGCAGTTTCAATTGTACAAACCAGATAGGTTTGGAAGATGAGTGATCACTGAGTGTTAGCATGTACACGGTCTTTAGTCTAGGCTCGGTGTATGGGTCAGTAGTTGATGACCTGTCAGTCTTTGACTCGTTGAATACTGAACTGGCACTCTGGCCAACTCAGGTATTTGTGGGGACTTTCATTTTAACGGAAGCTAGGGGTGGCTAGAGAAAGGGACATGCTTATACTCAGTTGGAAGCCAAGAGTTTAGGATCCTTGATACTTTTAGGGGATAATTATGGGCTGACCGATGCTTGGAATAAGCTTAAAGCTCCACCTCCGGGATACACTAATTATTCTGCACCAAATGGATCTAATTCCCGTTTGGACTATATGTTTGTCTCACACATCCTTTTACACGAGTCTAAGACTAAAAGATTTCCTAGGGTCATGTCCAACCAGAACCTGCTGGTTTTGGAGTTAGCTGGGATGGGCCTGAGGTCTATGGTACAGAACTGAACCTTTGATCGCACACTAGTCTCGGATTAAAAACTATATACAGCATATGAATGGATGGATCTCATACTTTTTGGAGATTAATCGAGTGAGCACATCAGTGTGTGATGTCTTCAAGGCTGGAGTACATGAGGAAACTCTTAGCTTTGGCTTAAATTGTCGAAAGAATGAAAAGCAGTTACTCATAGAGCAATACAGGGCCCTTGAGGAAGCCGAATCTCAGTTAATCTTAGCACCTCCGAAGGGTGCGATATTGAGGTGGCTCAAAACAAGGTAGCACTGGCTAGGACAGCGATTACTAATATCTCTGGAAGGAAAGACGCTGATAAAAACGACCTGGAAAAGGAAGTGCTATGAATATAGAGAGCGGGTGGGGCACCTGTTGGAGGTTTGTACCAGGCAACATAAAAAAACATAGTCTGAAATAAGAGATAAAAGTACCCTCATGGAAGCCCGGCCTCCGACCCAGACTGAATTCGGGAGGTATTTTGGGGATTTAACAAGAAGTTATATAAAGAAGAAAATGAAGACATCTTAGAAGATTGATTAACACAGAATTAGCATTATATCCACATCCTATGATTGTTTGTGGTGATTTAAATATCCATCTTCACTCGCAGGTAAATTTAAGGATAGCTGAATCCTATTTTGGTAGGAAGCCGCGAGGTTTTAGGAGTTTGCAGGCGTTGGTCCAGGACCAAGGGTTATATGACGTGTGGGCGGAACTTAATCCAGGTCAAGAGGGCTATACATATTTTTCTGCCCCACATGGGAAGATGGCACGGTTAGATTATTTTTTGGTTTCTGGTGCTGTTTTACCGAGGGCTTCAATTAGCATACTTCCTAAAATTATATCGGATCATAATCCGGTAGTCCTGGAGTTCGACTGTATGGGTTTAATGGCTAGGACCACAAAATGGACATTTGACAGAAAGCTTTTGCTTAATGAGGATTACTGTATCTGGATGGACAAATGGATCCCTGAATTTATCCAGGCGAACATAGGGTCAGCTAGGATAGATATTGTCTGGGACGCATTAAATGCGGGGATAAGAGGGGAGACACTAAGATTTGCTGCAAGGAAACGTAAAACAGAGCGTCTAAGGGCTATAGACGACTTAGCGGCTCTCTCTCGGCTGGAGCAAAAATTAGTTCAAGAAATAAATTGTGTAGGTAGGGTTAAGGAGGTTCAGGCTGAAGTTGCTTCCTGTCGTGCGAAAATATATCAAGGCTATGCGGATGTGGCTGCTGCCAATTATCAAATACATAGGAGTGAGCTTTAGGAGTACGGAGAAAGGGTCGGGAAAGTTCTCGCTAACAGATTACGCCAAAAAGAGGTCCATTCTAGGATAGCTAAGATTAAAGATGTCGATGGGAAATTGGTGGAGACCCCCTCTTTGATTCAAGCTGCTTTTAAAAAATATTATGAAAAATTGTATACGCCAGAACCAGTCGCAAGTGCAGAGAGGTATCTAGCGGGAAAGGTTTGCTTGGGGTTAAAGGAACAGGATAAAGATGCACTGTCGGAGGGGGTCTCTTGGGAGGAGATCGAAACTGCTATGCTGTCGTTAGCATCAGGGAAGGCGATGGGATCGGACTCGATCCCTTTAGAGTTTTATATTAAATTTAGGAAGACGCTAGAGGGGTGTAAACGGGACACAGCGTCTCAGGAGGAGGTACGGGATAACCAGGACTGGTGGTTACCTACACCCCCACTATCTTATTCTTTCGCCCACCCGCAGGACGATTGGGGTATGTGCGAGAATACTGAAGTGGATGCAGATTACGAGACGGGTCCCTTTAAGCCGCACTGCCTGTTCGCGGAAGCCACGCCCCCGTCATCACGTGGTTACACAGGATTGGATATTGGGGCGGAAGACCAGAGCACGGCGTGTGACATCACCGAAGAGTGGATTCCGGGAGGCGAGGAGCGGAGACAGAGATCGGAGACCGGAGGAGTCGACCCAGCGGAGCTACGAGACGGGGACTCCACGACGGAGCCTAGAGGAAAGCCAGGAGGCCAACGTACTCACGCAGCGCCGCGCCACTCTCCTGGAGGAGGGTGGGTACCCCAGGTACGGGAGCGGGTCAGGGGCTTGATGGGGTGGCGAAAGAGCCTTTAGACCGCCGTATTCCCCTTTTCTTTTCCCCTACCCCTGCACTACTCACACGTGACACTGAGTTCGTTGTACAGCACTAATACACAAGAGTAGGTGTGTCCTCACTCCCGGTCCCGGTGTTAGGGTGTATACGCGACACACAGTAGAGTCCTAACGGTCCTTTTCTCCCTTCCTTCACATACGTCCTGAGGGTCCTGGAGTACCGGAGTCCCAGCGGAGAACGCCCCCATAGCCGGAGAGAGAACCAACACCAACGTTGCAACCACGGAGCCAACAAAGAAGGAGGAGAGACTGTCTAGCAGATTTAGACGTGTGACTTCCACAATAAAACCTTACGTTAAACGACCTGGTCTGCGTGCTGTTAATCCCACACCTCTACAAGGGGATAATGACTTCAGTATTTCAAGCGGCGTTTGTCGGGGTCCCCCCGGCTTCTAGGTCTCAAACAGTGATAGTAGTTTTTAAAAAAAAGGGAAAGGATCCCCAGGAGCTTTCCTCATACCGACCGATCTCTTTAATAAATGCTGACAATAAAATCTATTCGAAATGTCTGGCAAGGAGACTGGGGGAAGTTATCGGCCCTCTAGTCTCATTACAACAACATGGGTTTATCGCTGGGAGGGGGACCACGGACCACGTTAGGCGACTTATCTCCGTATTTGATTGGGCCCAGGCGATGGGTGGCCCTGTTGGATGCCGAAAAGGCATTCGACAGGGTCTCCTGGGAATTTCTATGGGCAGTAATGAGGTGGAAGTCATTCCCTAACGGGTATATACGGGCAATACAGTCGATGTATTCCACCCGAGTGCAATAGTTCGGCTGGGGGGAGAGGAATCACAGAGCTTTTTGGTTAACAGGGGCATTCAGCAGGGGTGCCCCTGTTCCCCACTCCTGTTTGCTTTATTCATAGATCCCCTTATTGAAAGTTTAGAGTCTGACATGGAAATTCTACCGGTA
Organism: Triturus cristatus; assembly: GCF_964204655.1. NCBI lineage: Eukaryota > Metazoa > Chordata > Amphibia > Caudata > Salamandridae > Triturus > Triturus cristatus. The sequence goes on from NC_140580.1 coordinate 996,981,262, forward strand.
ACTGCGCAGCTATATTCAGTTAAAGTCTTAGCATACGCTGACGATCTTGCGGTTTTGTCATCAGATATGAATAGAGCTATGCCGAGAATCGAGGCTATAACTGAGAATTTCGGCGCAGTGTCCGGCTATAAATTAAACTTGGAGAAGACTCAAGTGTTGCATTCAGAGGTCGGACTGCCACTGTGGTCGAGGTGGGGGTGGTTACAGAGGCAACGTATTTGGGTATAATTATCTCACCTCAAACCCAAAATATTCCGAGGATCAATGTGGAGCCGATACTCGCTTCCTCAAATAAAACCTTGGAGCGAATAAATCGGTTGCATCTTTCTTTATATGGAAGGGGCAACGTTTTGAAAATGTCCATTTTCCCTAAGCTATTATATTTGTTTCGGGCCATTCCAATTTTTTTTCGGAAAGATTTATTTTGTAGAATAGAACGAATGTGCTCACGCTTCCTTTGGGGCTACCGCCGCTCTAAAAGGGCAATTAAATGGCTTTACTTGCCAGTGGAACGTGGTGGTCTGGCTCTCCCAAATTTTTATTTATATTACTCGGCCTCGTTATTTCAATTAATGGGTGTCTTGATTTGGGGTAAGACGGCAGTGTTGGACCCTGCCTTCTCCCCGTCTATATATGAGTGGTGCTTGGGAGAATCAGCACAAGGGTTACTATTAAAAGTGTTGGAGCCAAGCTACTACAAAAAGACCAGGTTCAAAATTATCCATGCGGCTTATTTAGTCTGGAAGAGGTTGCGTAAACAGCTATCTATCCCTAGTATCATATGGTATACACCCTTGGATTCGACTGCCTTATCGTCCGTGGTATTTCAGGATTCGGTTATGCGTAGGTGGTCACAGCTTGGTATTAGGTCAGTTGGAGATTTGCTGGAGCAGGGTGAGATGGTATCTTTTTTAATATTGCAAGACAGATTTGGGGTTGGAAAGGCTGATTTTTTCAAATATTTGCAATCAAGAAGCTTCCTACAGGCCGCAATTGCGGGGGGGAAATGTCAGCCCCGACAGATCCGTATTTTGGATTTAATAAAAGGGAAATGCAAAATAGGGCAAATATACATGGAACTTATGTTAATACAATCCGATGATCTGGCCAGGCAGGAAGCAATATGGGAGGAGAAAGTGCCGGTAACTAATCTGGATTTACAGCTGGTAATGCGAACTGCCAGCTCTATTTTGCTTTCTGGCAGACTTAGAAGCCAATCATATATGGCTATGTTTAATTTGTATTACACGCCGGCAAAGATAGCAAAGTGGAAGGCTGGGAGGGGGACTAACTGTTCAAGATGTGGATTTTATGCAGCAGATTCGTTGCATATGTTTTTTTCTTGTCCTGCCCTCCAGCCACTTTTTCTGGATATTGAACGATTTTTGTTACAATCTTTGGGAATACCTATTTCTGTTACAGCTTCTCTGGTTTTGTTTGGAATAGAATTCAGCACAGATGTGGGCAAGCAAGCGGCATCTTACAGAGGTTTTAAGTTAATTTATATGTCAGTTTTGAGGTTATGTATAACATCTCAGTGGCTGGATTCTGAGCCCCCGTCTTTTATAAGTTGGAGGGCCAAACTTATTTCTATATATAATACGGAATCTGCATTATATAAATTGAAAGGTATTGCAACAAAAAAAAATTGGGGGTTACGAGACGGGGACTCCACGACGGAGCCTAGAGGAAAGCCAGGAGGCCAACGTACTCACGCAGCGCCGCGCCACTCTCCTGGAGGAGGGTGGGTACCCCAGGTACGGGAGCGGGTCAGGGGCTTGATGGGGTGGCGAAAGAGCCTTTAGACCGCCGTATTCCCCTTTTCTTTTCCCCTACCCCTGCACTACTCACACGTGACACTGAGTTCGTTGTACAGCACTAATACACAAGAGTAGGTGTGTCCTCACTCCCGGTCCCGGTGTTAGGGTGTATACGCGACGCACAGTAGAGTCCTAACGGTCCTTTTCTCCCTTCCTTCACATACGTCCTGAGGGTCCTGGAGTACCGGAGTCCCAGCGGAGAACGCCCCCATAGCCGGAGAGAGAACCAACACCAACGTTGCAACCACGGAGCCAACAAAGAAGGAGGAGAGACTGTCTAGCAGATTTAGACGTGTGACTTCCACAATAAAACCTTACGTTAAACGACCTGGTCTGCGTGCTGTTAATCCCACACCTCTACAAGGGGATAATGACTTCAGTATTTCAAGCGGCGTTTGTCGGGGTCCCCCCGGCTTCTTGGTCTCAAACAGTGATAGTAGTTTTTAAAAAAAAGGGAAAGGATCCCCAGGAGCTTTCCTCATACCGACCGATCTCTTTAATAAATGCTGACAATAAAATCTATTCGAAATGTCTGGCAAGGAGACTGGGGGAAGTTATCGGCCCTCTAGTCTCATTACAACAACATGGGTTTATCGCTGGGAGGGGGACCACGGACCACGTTAGGCGACTTATCTCCGTATTTGATTGGGCCCAGGCGATGGGTGGCCCTGTTGGATGCCGAAAAGGCATTCGACAGGGTCTCCTGGGAATTTCTATGGGCAGTAATGAGGTGGAAGTCATTCCCTAACGGGTATATACGGGCAATACAGTCGATGTATTCCACCCGAGTGCAATAGTTCGGCTGGGGGGAGAGGAATCACAGAGCTTTTTGGTTAACAGGGGCATTCAGCAGGGGTGCCCCTGTTCCCCACTCCTGTTTGCTTTATTCATAGATCCCCTTATTGAAAGTTTAGAGTCTGACATGGAAATTCTACCGGTAACTGCGCAGCTATATTCAGTTAAAGTCTTAGCATACGCTGACGATCTTGCGGTTTTGTCATCAGATATGAATAGAGCTATGCCGAGAATCGAGGCTATAACTGAGAATTTCGGCGCAGTGTCCGGCTATAAATTAAACTTGGAGAAGACTCAAGTGTTGCATTCAGAGGTCGGACTGCCACTGTGGTCGAGGTGGGGGTGGTTACAGAGGCAACGTATTTGGGTATAATTATCTCACCTCAAACCCAAAATATTCCGAGGATCAATGTGGAGCCGATACTCGCTTCCTCAAATAAAACCTTGGAGCGAATAAATCGGTTGCATCTTTCTTTATATGGAAGGGGCAACGTTTTGAAAATGTCCATTTTCCCTAAGCTATTATATTTGTTTCGGGCCATTCCAATTTTTTTTCGGAAAGATTTATTTTGTAGAATAGAACGAATGTGCTCACGCTTCCTTTGGGGCTACCGCCGCTCTAGAAGGGCAATTAAATGGCTTTACTTGCCAGTGGAACGTGGTGGTCTGGCTCTCCCAAATTTTTATTTATATTACTCGGCCTCGTTATTTCAATTAACGGGTGTCTTGATTTGGGGTAAGACGGCAGTGTTGGACCCTGCCTTCTCCCCGTCTATATATGAGTGGTGCTTGGGAGAATCAGCACAAGGGTTACTATTAAAAGTGTTGGAGCCAAGCTACTACAAAAAGACCAGGTTCAAAATTATCCATGCGGCTTATTTAGTCTGGAAGAGGTTGCGTAAACAGCTATCTATCCCTAGTATCATATGGTATACACCCTTGGATTCGACTGCCTTATCGTCCGTGGTATTTCAGGATTCGGTTATGCGTAGGTGGTCACAGCTTGGTATTAGGTCAGTTGGAGATTTGCTGGAGCAGGGTGAGATGGTATCTTTTTTAATATTGCAAGACAGATTTGGGGTTGGAAAGGCTGATTTTTTCAAATATTTGCAATCAAGAAGCTTCCTACAGGCCGCAATTGCGGGGGGGAAATGTCAGCCCCGACAGATCCGTATTTTGGATTTAATAAAAGGGAAATGCAAAATAGGGCAAATATACATGGAACTTATGTTAATACAATCCGATGATCTGGCCAGGCAGGAAGCAATATGGGAGGAGAAAGTGCCGGTAACTAATCTGGATTTACAGCTGGTAATGCGAACTGCCTGCTCTATTTTGCTTTCTGGCAGACTTAGAAGCCAATCATATATGGCTATGTTTAATTTGTATTACACGCCGGCAAAGATAGCAAAGTGGAAGGCTGGGAGGGGGACTAACTGTTCAAGATGTGGATTTTATGCAGCAGATTCGTTGCATATGTTTTTTTCTTGTCCTGCCCTCCAGCCACTTTTTCTGGATATTGAACGATTTTTGTTACAATCTTTGGGAATACCTATTTCTGTTACAGCTTCTCTGGTTTTGTTCGGAATAGAATTCAGCACAGATGTGGGCAAGCAAGCGGCATCTTACAGAGGTTTTAAGTTAATTTATATGTCAGTTTTGAGGTTATGTATAACATCTCAGTGGCTGGATTCTGAGCCCCCGTCTTTTATAAGTTGGAGGGCCAAACTTATTTCTATATATAATACGGAATCTGCATTATATAAATTGAAAGGTATTGCAACAAAAAAAAATTGGGGGTGTCAATATGGGAGCCGATCAGAACCTGGGTACAGCAATGATATCTAGTAATGTATTATTGTTTTTATTGGGTTTTTTTTGTTGAGAAACTATAGATGTGTATATTCTGATTTTCCTCTGTTTTGTATTCTTTGTTATATATAGTGGTCTGTCAATAATTTAGTGTGTCCTTGCTGAATCGATAAAAAACTCAATAAAAAAAAAGTTTACAAAACAAGCATTTGCAATGCAATCGGTCTCGGCTTTTGGATCTTATATGTATTTACCTATGCAGCACATTATTGTGGGTACAGAAACACTTACTGTTCTAATGTGCGCAAATCAGGGAAAGGGTGCAGTACCAATCAGTATGTGCACTAATCTCTGATTGCCCCAGTACTGACCCAAAGTTAGGGCTATAACAAATGCTCAAATAACCAGAGGACAAGATGAGTAACCCAATTACATTTCTACTCGATAATCTTCCTTCGTGGACAAGGCAGGATATGCGTGTCATTTCAGGATTGATCACTGTGCATAATGCTGGATGGGGAATCTAAGCATGAGTAATTAGAAGGGTAATTTTACACATTGAGGCCTGGACTCCGGCATCATCCTTTTTTAGTCTAATGTTCTAAATTAGAACGAGGGGACACACTCTTAAGAGATCAATAGTGTAGATTGTTCCTACACAGCACACAAAACAAATTAAATTTTATTGGATGCTTCGGAAATGGCCTTTGGAACACGTTTGGTTTTCACTAGGTTGGTGTGAAAAAAGTGCCATCAAATTAGTGGCAAGCCACAGTTTTCCAGGCTGTATTTACTGAAGTAATGCAATTTCTTGTATTTGTGCCTTTCCACTGCATGAATCGTGACGCCCACTTTTGCTGCATGGTTCCATTGACCGCGTTTCGCTGCTGAAACACAGTTTGAGACCCTATTCCTTACTGATTTAAATCAGAATTCCCCAAGGCTCCTGTTTCGTATGAACGGGTCTCCTTCAACCCTACATTATTATGCAATAAATGCATTTCTTTTTCTCAAGCCCTGGAAGTCGAAATGTCTTGCATGCACGGGCACCAGAATGTAAATGTTGAACCTAGCTAGCCGAGACCTAAAAAGGGGGGGCTTTTTAAAATCTTTCTCTAGTGTGGACAAGTACTGGCATGTGTGCGGATCTTTTTTTGCAATGGTTTATCTTTCAGCTGAAAAGTCTACAATAGCAGGAGGATAGAGACACCTTGAGGAAATCGGTGTGAAATTCAAATATGGAGGTCACAGATTAGAACCTCGGTAGATTGACTCAGCCAATCATCAATCACCCAGGTTTATAACATGAGAACAGTTGAATTATATAAACGCATCGCATGCTGTCATGCGCAACGAAGTCGCAAGACTGAGCAACCACACAAATAAGCGTAAGGCAGCGAGAAGCAGGCGTGCCGGGTCATCCTTACATGAAAGCTAACCTCAGCATCAAGTGTCAGGAAGGAGACTCAAGGCCCTTGGCAACTACCCATTGCGCTAATGTTTGTTAGAATCGGATGATTTATCGGCGCTGCTTCCAATTTTAATCAGCAATTTTAAAACAAAGGTGGAGTTTCAAAACCTAATGAAAAGATACACAGTTGTGTATGAGAGCGGTTTCCGGTCCAGTAAGTTGATTCGTCTGTGTTCATGTAACTCTATCGAGTGCCGAAAAAAGCGCTTTTCAGCAGTTTGCAGTTATGGATTGCAACTTTACTAGTCTGGTGCGCCAGCTTAGCTCTTACATTTTGAAATGTTCTTCATGAAGGAATCCTGCTTTCTTTATTTTGTAGAGTATTGTTTGTGCTTCGAAAAGGGCTTCTATGTTCTATAAAGCCGCCAGCGCACTGCACACTTTGAAACAATAGAATAGCGTCAACTTAAAGTCTTGCTTCACATAAGCTCAGTGAAGCTCATTGAAGATATGAATGAGGTGCAACATCTGTCCGAAATGTTTCCTGAAACTGTCCTATTTGCTAATGAAGAGCAGCTAAGCCCATATTGATCACTTGAGCTGTCTGCGATCCTGAAGCAGCTCTGCCAGGAATGTTTCCTGGAGCAGTGATCTGTGCTGATGAAGAGCAGCTCTGTCCGAAATGAGCACAGGAAGCTGTTGCGAGTAAAGACGCAGGTCAGCTTAGCCCGGAATGTGCTATGCTAGCTGTTTAAAGTATATCAGATTCACCCATCAGAGCATTTCACTAGATTCTGTCCTCAGTGCCGAAGTGCGCAGCTCTGTTCACAGTGTGCTGCCAGCCGTCCTCGGTGCTGCAGTATATATCAGAGTGACCGGCAGTTCCAAGGCAGCACCTTGTCCAGCTGGCCAAGGGCGTGAACCTGGAACTGTCTGGTAGAACCAGGGCTTTGAAGTAGAAGGGGTGCTCGGTCCTTCACGGCGGAGCGTTCTGAGCTCTTTCTAAAACTGTCAGAGACTCAAACGGGGACTCTCAGCTGTACTTAAAGATAAAGCATGGCGGTCGCTCTGATTATACGTGGGGTACTTTTGGCGCATGCGTATAATATAAGGTAGTGCGCGCATGTTAATGCGCACTATTTTAAAATAAACAATTACGCTGTGTAACGAGACTGTAGTTAGGCGGTGCTGCTTCCGGAATTAACGGAAGTTATGTATCGGACCAAGAGCCAATAATAGGCACTCTTACAAACAAAATGCAAAAGTTAACCAATGGCAAGCTGCGAGCAATTACCCGGTAATAGGCGGAGTTTCTCCAAGCATATAGATTACTAGAAGTCTCGGAGAGACAGCGCATGCGCGCTGCCTAGCCGAGACCTAAAAAAAAGAAGACATCTTAGAAGATGATTTATTATGCTTTCTTGACCCCGTTCCCTTCGGAAGACGTAGTGCGGAGGATCGGGTCTTACTCGAAGCCCCTTTCTCACTGGCTGATATAATGAACCTGCCCTCAGGGAAAGCAGTAGGAGTGGATAAGTCGATCTCAGAGTTTTACCACGTTTTTTATTTTAATATTAAAATTGGACCTGCCATTTACATTGTTGCAGATTCGAAAGGGGCAGCCACTTCCAGACTCATGGTCTGCAGCAAATATTATTGTTTTTCCAAAAAAGGGTTAGCCACCTCAAGAGCCAGGGCCATACAGGCCGATAACCCTTATTAACAGGGATACAAAAATATATTCTAAAATCCTAGCTTCACGCTTGAGCCTAGTTATAGTTAATTTAGTATTAACTAGACCGGACAGGTTTATACCAGGGAGGGAAACCACAGACCACACCTGCCGCGTCATCACACTTTTTTGACGCTTCAGCTGTGTCTGGGAACCGTATGACCATGATATAATTCGATGCAGAAAATGCATTTGATAGGGGATCCTGGAAATATCTGCGGACAGTCTCAGGTCGATTTGGAATAGGACCCTGTTATATCAAGGCGGCGACAGCAACTGCTAGACTGCAAATGATAGATGGGCAGTCAGGGGAAATTTTAAGAGGCACCAGGCAGGGGTGTCCCTGATCCTCTTTTATTTTATTTTTTAAACAGATTTTGTCAAATTGCACATATGTCGCAGGGCCCTGTACCCCAGAGGCAACTGCAATTTCAAGATGTACAGAAGCAAGAAAGCAACTGACCTTTTCAGAGGAACACCCAAAATACCAAACATAGCATGGCGATTAGGAGTGTAAGCCCCCCCACAACTCCCCCCCCACACCCGCCCCCCCCAGAGTTGCGCAAAGTCCACCGAGTCCAGTCCATATGCAAGCTATATAGGAAAGAAGAAAAAAATACATCTTTAACACACACACACCCCATGTTACCCCACCCCTACTCCTCCCAGTGCCAGCTCCAACCAACTGGGCCTCGTCCTCACTCCACTGGGAGATCGTCCGCTGCAATGGGAGGCTCCAGCCACAAACCCCTATAGTCCGCCCACCGCTTCCATATTTTATAGTGCTTACGTGGGCATCCCCTGGCCACAAAGATTGGCTGTTCCAGCCCCATGCAAAAGTCCAGGCCATTTTTTCCAGGCGGCCACCGAGAGGGCCCGTGCATCCTTCCACATCTTGGTTATATCACGTTTCGCTAATGTAAGGCCCAGCAGCATAAGATGCCTTTTATATATATTGCTCCCAATTCCCTCCATAACATGAAGCAGCGAGAACTGTGGTGTCCGCGGGAGTGCCCACCCCAAAACCGCCGATAGACAGGAAAATACCCCCCTCCAGAATCGATCAAGCGATAGACTTTGCCATACAGTGTGCAGAAAGGTGCCCTCCTCCCGACCACACCGGAGACACTCCGGGGAGGCAATCAATCCCACCCGCCACAGTCGAACCAGAGTAAAGTAGAACCGGTGCAGGTATTTAAATTGAATGAGGCGGAGACGCATTGCTATGGCTACTCCCCAGGGGGCAGCGAGGGCCTCCTCCAGTCTTCCTCCTCCAATGTACCCACATCCTCTTCCCACACCCCCCGAAATTTCTGAAGCGCAGGAGAACAGTGAGTGACTAGGGATTGATAGATACGGGAGATCTTCTTGGTCTCCAGATCCCCCATAAAGACCTTCGCTTCCAGCGGGCTAAACTCCGGAGGAGAGATTTAAGGCCCTCCAGGCTGGGGGAGAGCGCATGGCGGAGCTGAAGGTACCGAAAGAACTGAGACCGGGGCATGCAAAATTCCCCCTGCAAATCCCCAAAGGACTTGAGGGACCCATCCCGCACAACATCCCCCAGGGTTGAGATGCCGATAGCATCCCATCCCCGAAAGCCCTGCAGGGCCGCCAGCTCAGGCAGGCGCTCATTATGCCACAAAGGAGTTTCTCGGGTCAGGGTGTTCCACCACCCCATTTGTTTCAGTCACTGCCGCCAGATTTGAAATACTACCTGCGTCACCAGTGGCAGTGCCCCCCGCAGCGGCGCTGAATAAAGGATAGTGTGTAAAGTGTGAGGCCCCATGAGGCGTCGCTCCAGTGTGTACGCCGGGTACCCCCACTCATTAAGAACCAATAAGTGCGAGGCCTGGTAGTACGAAAGGAGATCCGAGGTTGCGAGTCCTCCACAGTAGGTGGAAAGAAAGCACATGGGCAACGTTACGCTTACCGCTCGATCACCCCACAGGAACTGTCCCAGCACGGACTTCACCAGCCGGAACCATCTAGAAGCAATCTGATATGGGTGGTTCTGCAGCTGATATAACAAGCGAGGGAGCGCAACCATCTTAAAAATTGCCGATCAGCCGTATATTGTCAAGGGCATGTGGGAGCAGATCTTTAGGTCCGCACAAACACGCTCCCAAACCGGTGCCAAGTTTCGCTCCCACGAGATGGCCGGCACATCCGACAGGAATACCCCCAGGTACTTGTGGCCCCCCACCACCACCTGAATTGCAGACACCCACGAACACACTCTAACCCGAGCTCCCAGAACCCACAATGTGGATTTACAGGGGGGTTCATGTAGAGCCCGGATGTTTCCCCGAAAGTTTGCATGATCCTCAGAAGCCGTGGCCCAACCTATCCAATGCCGTAAGAAAAAAAAGGACATCATCTGCATATAATGCGATCCTGTCGAACAAGCCCGGGGCCCACTCAAAGCCCCTAATCTGTGCATCAACGCGCACCCAGGCCGCCAATGGCTCCATGACTAGGGCAAATAGATATGGCGAGAGGGGGCACCCCTGTCTGGTGCCTCGTCTGATAGGGAAGCTGGACGAAACCGCGCCTGCCACCCGGACCGACGCCGTCAAATCGGTGTAGAGGAGCATCAGATACGACAAAAAGCGTGGGCCAAAATTAAGTCTATGTAGCTGGGCGAACAGGTAAACCCAATTCAGGGAATCGAATGCCCTGTCCATATCTGCCAGTAGGAGTGCAGCCAGCTCCCCAGTCTGTTGGACAGCTGCCAACGCCACGTGAGACCGCCTTATGTTATGCCTTGTCATCCTCTGGGGCATAAACCTGGCCTGGTCCGGGTGTACCAGTGCCGAGATGTGAGGTAAAAGGCGATTAGCTAGTGCTTTAGCCAAAACTTTGGCCTCCACGTTGAGGAGGGAAATGGGACGGTAGGAGGCATGTTGCTCTGGGGGCCGACCAGGCTTATGGAACACCACCACCTCTGCATGCCTCCAGTCTGGGGGGAGCTGGCCCGCCTCCCCCTGGCCTCTTCCAATGCCACCCGATAGTAAGGGGCTAGCTGAAGGTTGTATCGTCGAACAAACTTGCCAGGGAACCCATTGGGTTGCCCGAATTGAGCTCTCCCAGGGCCTTGCCCAACTCTTCATCTGTCAGGCAGAGCTCCAGTTGTTGACACGTCTCATCCGACACCGCTTTGGGCGGGAGATCCGCTATAAATCAGTCAACCATAGCCTCCGGCAGGCACTCCGGAGGGGCGTAAAGGTCCGCATAATATGTGGCGAAGCTCTCCGCTATGGCCATAGGGTCCGTCATCAGCGCCCCACCCTCATCCAGCACACCCAGAAGGGCCTGGGGATGCAAAGTGCCCTGACAGAGCCGATGCAGCATCTTACCCAACTTGTCCCCCCACCGACATATCCTGCTGCGCGTTGCCAGCCACACCTGCCGGGCCTCATCCATTAGGAGAGAGGCATAGGACTGCTGCGCCAGGAGTAACTGACGCACCGCCGGCTCCTCACCCGCCTCCGACGCTCGAGCGATTCCACTTCCGCTTTAGGCCAGACCAACGCATCCCAAAGCTTTTTAGGGGCCGCCACACACCAGGCAATGTCCACCCCATGTAGAGTAGGCTTCAGAACGTCCCACAGTGTCACGGCACTGAACACCGGCCCCTCGTTGAGGACAAGATAATTAGCGATTGCCTCCCTCATATGTTTCCCGTATTCGTCATTCTGCAAATTCCACACCGAGAGGCGCCACCGGAAGGGTTGGTGCCCCTTGCCCATCTGCAGCTCAACGGATACCGGGGAGTGATCCGACAGCCCCCGGGGGAGAATCTCAGCTGCCACCACCCTGGTAACCATCGCCCGGGGGACAAAGACAGTCAATCCGAGAGAATGACTTGTGAACTGCCGAGAGGTATGTAAAGTCCCTCCTGTCTCCATGTATGCGCCGCCATGTGTCAACAAAGTCTTGGCTGGTCACCAAAGAGTGCAATTTCGTGGGCTGGCTGCCCCCTAGGCCCCCACCAACCCTGCTCCTGTCTTTACCCACGTCGTTCCAATCTCCACCCACCACAGAGGCCACATCCGGCATGGCAGCCCACATCGTAAGAAACCGGTCCACCAAAGACCACTGTGGGGGGTGGGGGCATACACACAACCCAGCACTATGGGGTCCTCCCCGATCATACCCCGGATAAATGTGTATCGCCCCTGTGTGTCAACCCATTGTTGCGCGTGCACATATGGGACCCTGTGGTGTATTAGAATTGCTACTCCCCTGGAGCCCTGCGTGAAACCGGCGTGGAAAAAAACCTGCCAAAAGCCAAAGCGTTGCAGGCACAAGACCTTGGAGCCCATTAGATGAGTTTCCTGCAAGAAGAGGATATCAGCCCTGGCCCTCTTTGCCTGACGAAGTACAGCCCCCCCGTTTAATTTTTTCCAAGACCCCGCGTACATTCCAACTAACGATGCGAAGAGTACCAGGGGACACCTGACCATCTACAGACCGACTAGCCATGGGCATAACCATAATGCGGATGAGGGGCCCTGGCGGCGCGTGTGTGTGTGTGTGTGTGTGTGTGTGTGTGTATCCTGGCCGGCCCAGTGTGGAGGCGCAACTCATACCCCAAAACAAACCCCCCCATAACAAACCCAACACCCCATACCTCAAGAATGCTGAAGTACCTGTCGCGGCAGGTTTGGCGCCTAGCCCCCAATGGGGGGGGGGGGGGTGGGGGGGGGAGACGAGGGACGCCCCGCCAATGGATCCCCAACTTACAGCCCATTTCTTTGGGGCCTGCCCCCCACAAGTACCAGACAGGTGGGGATTCAGCCCATATAGAGACCCCCTCCATCCAGGTGAGTCAAGTATTTCACAGTCCGATGAGAAGAACACCCCGGCACCATCCCACCATCAGAGGTCAAGGAACCAGTGGTCGATGCCTGGAAGCAGGGTCTCCCGGGGAGGATGCCCCACAGGACAGAACGCGCCTCTGAGATCGAGATCTTCTATTCCCCCTCCGGCGCGGCTCAAGGGAACCTTTCGACGGCACCTCACTCGATGAGGAGTCTGACGCCAGTCCAGGCAGCGTGCCCGCACCGTTCCATCCGTCCATTTGAACACCTCCTCCGGGGTGTCAAAGAAGTGGGCGCGGGACTGGAACTCCACTCGCAGGCGAGCCGGGAACAATAGGTCATACGGGAGCTTGAGCTCTCTCAATCTGGCTTTCGCTGCCATGAACGATTGGCGTTGCTGCTGCACTGGGCGCGAATAGTCCGGGAATAACAGAATGCGGTGGTTATCATACAGCAAAGGTTCTTTGGATCTGGCCTGCTTCAGCTGGCCTGCTTCAGCTGGCCGCTCGCGTGCTACCCCCCCCCCAGCCCCCGCGGCCCGAGATGGCCGCCAAACTTATACCCCCGCCTCTAGGGACTCAGGCCGGCCAGTACTCCTTGGGCCCACTCACACCCTGAGCGCCCGCTGCGGGCCAGGTATTCAGTAGTCTTCAAGGGGTCGCCCCACTCGACAGCTGCCCAGCCACGCTGGGCCAGCCGCAAGCACACCACTGCTATGGCCGGCGGACCACAGCCCCTCCAGCCGCTGCCAGTAGTAGTCCCAGGGGGAGGGATCCCAACAATGGGCGAACAAAGGCGTGGAGGCGGAACGTTGATCCCTGCCGAAACCCCCCAACGCGACTCAATCCAGCCGCCGATTCCTAGGAGAAAGCTCAGGGCCGGGGGGCGCCCACCCGGTCGACGATGCCACCAATCACTCCGCGGCAGCCGGATTCCCTGGTGGCGGGTACCCCCGTATGCAAAGCTCGCAGTCTCTGGCCTCCGCCGCCAGTCCCGGTGCCTAGCTCTTCAGCAGGCCGGTGCATCCCCTCCTCCCGACTCCTCACCCGTAGCACCGCTGAGTCCCCAGGGGCCGATCCTTCCCGCGAATGCCGCCTCGATCGCTGGGCGCACAGGACAGTGCGCAGTGCCCGCGATCTCGGGCGGATGGCCCCGTCCCTGATCCTCTTTACGTTCTACATCAACCCTTTAATTTGGAAATTAGATCTGAACCCCTTGATAGCACCTATGTAATATCAGGGCTAGGATACTAAGGTGCTCGCCTACGCGGATGATGTGGCGATAGTCACACCCAACCCTGCGGTGGCCTAAACACAAATTGAACAAGAGGCTCAGGTATTAGGGTGCTTTTCAGGCCATTTGCTCAAAGTAAAGCCCAAGTAGAACTAAACAGGTATTCACACCTCAGTGACAACAGGGTAGTCCAGAGGGCTGTGTACGTGGGAGTCACCTTAACAGCAGAGCTGGGTCGTCTGGTTGAATTCAATTTAACCCCCGTTAATGGGAAGGCAAATAGGGATCTGCACAGAATGGATAACTTGCATATCCCTATAGTGGGCAACTGTAATGTTATTAAGATGATCTTGCCAAAAGTGTTGCATCTGTTCAGGGCCATTCCTCTTAAATGTAATTATCACTGGTTTAACGCCATGAACAATATGATTACACGCTTTGTTTGGGCGGCTTCCAAAACTAGAAGGGCGCTCAAATATTTTATTCTCCGCAGGGATAGCAGTGGCTGGGGAGTTCCGGGCTTAAAACTATTACTGGGAAGTGGCTATTCAATACATGTGCTCACTCTTTGGGGATCAAGGAATAGATGGAGGGGTGGGTGGGTGTAATCCCTCCTATATAGGAGCTATTGCTCAGGAAAGAAGCTAGAGGAGGTTTCCTGCGAAAAGTTAAACCGACCTACTGTAAGAAAGTTCGGTTTAATACCTTCCAGGGAGCTCAGAGGATTTAGATCTCACTCCGTAAAAAGCTAGGGCTTGGGCATTTTCATAACTATACCCCTCTACAAAAAATACGTCCCTTTCAGACATTTTCCGGGGTTCTCCAGTATTGGGCTGTAGAATTAAGAGATTGGGTGATTTTTTTCCACACAAATTGGAATAATCTCATTTGAAGAGCTGAGGGATAGGTTCAAAGTGTCCCAGAAAGATTTTTGTATACTCTTTTTTTAACTTGAAAAGGGTGGAGTGGCCTGGGGTGTCCAGACAGAAAGCTGCTGGAACGGTTGGTCAGGGTAATTTTTTTAATATTAGCCACCTTTATAAAGATCTGAATGCCCTCACACTAGATGATCATGAAAGGCAATCCAAAAAATGGAAGAATAAGCTGGGGACAGCAGATTGTTGTTTTTTAGAGTCACTGGAGCTAGCCTGCACTACAGTACTCTCGGCCAATCTACAAACAAAACTACAAGACTTTTTAAGATCTGTTTTATACGCACTGGAAAATTGCTAGATGGGGAGGGACGGTAGGTATTACAGACCCACGCTATCAACTCACTAAGGCCAATTTAATACATACATTTTTAAGCTATACTTGCCACGAACCACTTCGGAGAGGGATCACTCATTTGTTTTTTACTCTTGTTTGGGTATCAAGATTGTGTTAAACCCTCAAATGAACAATTTGGTGGTGCAGGGTGAAGTGGTTCCTGGCCCTGCCCAGCAGTTTACATTTATTGCCATGGCAGTGTCCTTCTTGTGCATCGCTTCATACTGGCTAGATAATATACCTCCGACCTTTCAGCAGTGGTTTGCCCCAAAGTTTGCAATATTTAATCTGGAAATGGCTCTATCTGTAAAAGGAGGCAAAAAAGCTAATCTGGAAAGGAAACTGATCTGGACACCTTTTTTAGACTGGCGTAGCAGCAATTCCTAGGATACAATCCCCCATTAGAGACTATTAATGGGATGGGCAGGCTACTGGTGGGGGGGTGGGAGTGGTATTAATAGAAGTCAGCAAACAAAATGAAGCCCTCATCTGCTTTTGAAATTCAAGCATCTGGATGTCTTTGTTTGCCCATAAGATTGGTCAGACTCTTTCTGTACACTATGCACTTTGAGATTTTGATGTAACCGTTATTACTAAAGGGGTTTCTTAGGCAACGTATGCCTTTATCTCAGCCTCGTGAATTTCATAATTATGTATGACATGAAATTCAATTTCTCTGTATGTTATGAATATTTATTAATTCCTCTTGCTGGTTTCTGTATTTCAGCTCCTTTGAGGCTATATTTCCGACATCTCTCATAGATACTCTTTTCATGTGTTGCTTATATTTGTAAACTGCAATAAAAATATTTTTTTTAAAGGAGGAGTCTTCATTTGGAGGATTTCGAGTGTGCACTTAAAATGACAGTATAGTCAGGGTCACTGAAATGTATGCCATTCTGTGGCCATGGCACTTTTTGCATAGTTTTGGATATGCCACATAATCCATCTGGTGGAGCACGTAAAACGAAATTCTGTATACCTTCTCTATTTTGCATGAAAATATTAATTACGTAATCATTCTAAATGCTAACCTGTACTAATTGTTTGGAGTGTTGGAATTAATCAACTGTACACCTTGATAAACACAAGATACATGTGGGACTAAAATGCAAATTGCATGGCTACTAAAATCTAATGATTAATTGTAATACGCAAACTAAGCATAGAATGTGTTGAAATACAAGATTGCATGATTTGTGTTGCTTTTGTGATGGTTTGTGCTCCTGGTATTGCGGAAAGGTGAGTATTATTGCTTTAAATGTTTCTATGAGCTAGGAAAATACTAATATATATTGGGATTAGTGTGGGTTTAAACATTAGAATCTTCACTTCCGTATATTAATTATTTTTAGGTTTATCTTTGCTTAAGTTGGCATTCGGGCCTACTAGGCTGCAGTATTCAAAATGTAGTTCGGAAGTGGCCACCGTCATTTGAGCGCAATGTCTACTGCGCAGACTCGGATGGCTCTGAAGATCTCCAGGCGACCTCCAAGCCGAGACTACGTGTTCCTTGTCAAGGATAGAACGTGGAGGATTGCCAGGACTCAGCTAGTGTGAATGACTGAAAAAAACAATGGCGACCTGTATCTAGAGGTCTACATGTTGTTACTTCTGAACTTTTCGCATGAGAACTGTACAAACAAATACAATTTAAAGGATGACATATTCAATTCTCTGAGAACCAAGAAAATCTGGGAACAGAGTTCAGTATTGCAAATTTTAGGGATTTAGCCAATCAGAACTCTCCTACTACTAGAAAATGTTGCATATTATCCTAGAATTTACTATACAAGGGGAACTTTAGAAGAGGGAAAAGAAGTGTGTTCCAAGTTTCCGTTGGTGACTGATGGTGAGGAGGGTCGATTTGATAAGCACGATTTCCTGGTTCCTTGACTACCTTTGGGACTGTGTCGTGCTGAGCGAAAGAACTTTTCCCGGTCTTAACCTGCATTTGACTGGACGATTTTACCAGAAGGGATTATTGATTTATGCAGGGCTGATGGGTTTTCGGGAAATGGTCACCGGTGTCAAAATTGTAGGTAAATATAATTGTATGTAAATTTGTGGCAAAGATATTCTTTGAAATTCTAATTTGATTTAAAATTCTGATCATGCCAATGACAGTGAATTAATTAGATAAACTAAGTGTTAATTAACAGGTTATGAGTCCGTGATTCCTTTTTTTAATACGATATTCATTAATTGAAAGGTTCCAAACTTTAAATGTTTTAGCTGGTTCTAGATCACCATCAACCAGTCCAACTAATTGGTCAATCGACCAAGTGGTGAAGTGCCTTGATGTTAAAGTTAGGATTCTGTAGGTGCTGTTGTATATAATGTAAAGATTTTCCTCCTATAGGTAACAAGGTACCCCACATGTCCAGTGCTCCTTTCCTCCTGTGTGCAGATTCGAAGCAAGACGTATAAGTGTTGGTGTTATGGGCCCCACCAATGAATGCGTGGGTGAATGAGTAAGTGTGATGACGGGTCTGTGACGCAGGGAGGATATGTAAATTTGCCCTTTCGCGCTGGAGCAGTTCCATCTGCTGCATAATTCAGATTTTAACCCAAAATTCTGTTTCTATTTCAAACGAATCAAAATGTACTAAATACACAGTGACATGGTGTGGCGCAGTGGAAGGCCCTAGGCGAAGGTTGTCTTTTCACCTTTCAGGCTGTATTTGAGTTTTATAATGGTACTTAAGCGACGAAACCTTTATTTACTAAACAGTTAACCATTGGTCAAAATGATAAGGTACTGAAGGAATACTGTCACCAAATGTGCCGCATAATCTGCCTTTTCTAGCAGCATAATTTAGTCCGCTCTTGCACATATTTTAATCCTGCCGTGGGGAACACAGTTAGTTTATTTGAAACGTGCTGGAAGGCTGCACTCAGAGAGAGAGCGGGTTAACTCGGACTAGCCGCTGGAGCACTCATTGATGTAAAGAGAGGGCACGTACCTGTGATGAGGTATCTTTGGAAGAAAGTCCTGCTGCCATGCTCCAGGAAGCTGAAGTGATCTAGGACTTGCTTGTAGTATTTCTCCTGGTAATCAGGCTCTTCGCTCAAGGGTTTAAACCTTAGGCCTGAACGCGGCTGGCTCCAGTTTAACACTTCCTCCACACCCACATCTTCCTCGTCTTCGTCGTCCTCGTCCTCATCTTCCTCCTCTTCTTCCTCCTCCTCTTCGTCTGGAGGGGTAGGGGTTGTGATCCTCCTCGTTACCCTAGGGCGACTTGTGCTTATAGAGGTGGTCCTGTGCATTACTACTGCTTGGCGGCGGTTGGACAGGGCCCGGTTTTGAACTGCGGAGACGCTCGAAGAATGAAAAGGAAGGGATTCAAGGACTTTCTGAAGGCTGGGGGATGGCTCCGCGCCTCCAGTAGGGGAGCTGAGCACAATGATAGTGGGGGAGCCCTGGTTGCAGGTGCTGCAGAACGTAGTGCTACTGCGTGGCGTTGGGACACCCGCCACGGTGCTTCCATATCCATGGACGTAAGTGAAAGAGGACAGGGGGAATAAGAATCGTCCCAAGACCAGCAACGACAGCACCGGACTCTGGCCTGCCCTCATCCCATTCCCCGGCAGGGACCGGAATCCCGCTCTACGGTCCCGCCCTCGCGCTCGTTATTGACAATCATAGGAGCCCCCCTCCTCGCCCGCCACCGCTTTGAGATGATGCTCCGTGGTGACGTCACAAACCTGTCGCACGTAAACCGAATACTTTGAGATAGGAGCGCGAGCTGTTGCCTTCGATAACATTAACGGCCTTAAGGATTCACCTGCGGCACCTGGTCGTTCCGGTTTGGGTAGCATGAGGTCTGCAGTGGCAAGCAACTAGAGGTCAAAATGTATATTTTCAGTACCCTGTTTTTATTCTAACATCTCTCACGTATTTATTGCATTTACATCTGTCTAACCGAAAGGTGAGTGGAAGCAGCAACAATATTAATGCATTACTTATATGTATAAACTTTATTTGTTTAAATTAATTAAAATGGTTACAATTTGTCAAAGCGTAATAGCATAAATAACAATAAGAACATAGTAAAACGACATTTGTCCATCTTTAAAATACAAAGGTAAAGTGCAAAGTTGTATCAAGTTTCGTTAAGTCCCAATTTTTTTTTGCTTTTAAAAGCTTTTGCGAGTGTCCCACAAATTTGGCAAACCTGGCCAATTCCACTGGCATTTCCAGGTTAAAAAGAAGTCATTTCGCCTCAGTGCAGGTCCTTGTGCTGTATTTTAAAAAGGGAGGTTTTATTAAAGTGTGGCAAGCACCTGGAGGTCAAAGAGTTTATATCAGTACCCTGTTTTTTTATTCCAACTCATCTCTCATGTATTTCTTGCATTTGGATCTCTCAAGACGAAAGGTGAGTGGAAGCAGCAGTTATATTAAAGCATGATTTCTACATACACAGGGCACAAGTCCTAAGAAAAGAATTGGGGAGACTAACCAAGTTAGGCAGTTTGCAAGTGACATCATGGCGTGGCACACACATGACGTCACAACACATAACTGAAAGGAAGTACAATCACAGAAAAGGTAAGTACTCCTGTTTATTGTGCCCATCAAGGCCGCTCCCAGGCATCAACTGCCGAAGCAACGCATTCCATGTTCCACGCAGGGAACAGTGCCACGAGAGCATTCTATGCAGTGGCGGCTGGTGGTAAGGCGTTAAATTCTGACAGTTCTGCACTGAGGCGAGCGAGCTTAAACTACCTTCGGGGGAGAAAATTTTGAAAAAATAGAGGATAAATGGATCATTTTCAAGCAAATACGAGGAAGCAGGAAGGTTATTAATGCAATACACCCAGCAATGCCCCAGCCTCCTCCTTATGACCCCTATTACCCTCCCATCTCTCTCCTTTGCTTCTCTCCACCTCTCTCAAGGACCGGAAGAGCAGCAGCACTTTAATCAGGTCCTCTGGAATTATGCAACAGGAAGTACCAAATTATGCAGCAGGGTTGACTACATTTTACAGTGTAATGCAGGGTAGTATTTCATTATTATGTCATTTTCTGCACATGTTAACACTATGTGAAGGGCCATCCACTGTGCTGCAACATATTACTGCATTTTTAGTAACATTTGATCCTTTTTCTGATGGTTTTTGTTAAAATCTTCAATTTAGGCTGTAGATGATGGATTATATAGCTATGGTATCAAATCCATAATCATGCCTAAAACGCAGCAGCATCGAATAAATCCTGTGGCCCTGGCTATAACACTGATACCCCAAAGTGGGGTGTGTGTTCATTATGTTCCTTCTATTTATATAAGAGTTCTGCCTTTTGCAAGTACCTCGGGAGAATGAGAGGAGGCAGGTAGATTATATGCCAATTGTATTCCAATGCAGAATCACATAATTGCCGTGGCCACTGGTTTAATGGTTTTGTGGCACTGGCTGTTGATGTAGGACTCAGGGTTCTGCCCCTGGCTTAACCACTTTATCACACTTTGTAATCTAGAGCAGATCTTTTGGTGCCTCAGTTCCCACACCTGCCAACATCGGGAGTGCTCAGAAACATCCGTAATGAGGGTTCAAAGCACTGGACTCACTAGTCGCTAGTCAAAGGGATGGTCGCCTGCAAGGGCTAGTAGAACATCGTCCCTTTGACTGCTTTTTAATATTGGAAACTTTATTTTACAGCAGCGCAATTTATTTACAGGAACATAGTATTCATACAACTTTAGTGACTCCAAAAATGGGTTTAGCACATAGCAAATAACTTATAAGCAGTTGCAAAACCTCTGATTTTACAAACTAGACAGTTAGCAACCGCCACACATTTAGTACATCTGGCCATGATGTCTTGTAGTTTATTAGCCAGCACACATTGAATGTAGAGCTATGCTCATCAACAATATAGCCACAGATATGTGTGAGGCCGCATGCCCCTTTCTGACAGCTAACATTCTTAGCTGTGTGTTCCAGGCAGGTTGAAAGTGCTCTGCAGGAGAACAGGTAAGTGTGTGGGGGTGTTTGTTGAGTGAGCAGCAGGCATTGTAATGTAGGGACCGGGAGCAGGGAACGACAATGTGGAAGAAACACTAAGGGAGAACATGGCGAGAACTGGCACTGAAAGGGCAATTTTTTCATGTAATTCCACGAAAACATGGAAAACCCGGTAACCCCCCAGGAAACACTGAGGCCTCCTCTGTCAGTAATTCCTGGTCGACTTACCAGGTGACCTTTTGTGCCACTCCTGAGAGAGTGTTTTTGAAAATACAAATAATGGTTTCGCTGCCTTTCCAACATCACTGGGTGTAAGTGGTTTCAATAATTGCTGGTCATCGTGTTTCATTGACTTGTTGCAGGTGTGCCAAACAGCTACCCAGAAATAGTACCTAGTAATCCCTTTGCTTGTAGAAGGTGTGCCAACATTGCAGCCTATGCAACAGCAGGATAAATTATTCACACAGCTTGCTAAGTATAACAAAGCATTTATTTTACAAACCGCCGCATCCATTATGACAAAGCATCTTTCTGTGCATTAGGAAGTATAAAGAGTTCATGTAATGAGAATTGTGGAACGTTAATAATATACATCAAGGAGGAAGTTGAGCTTGGAAATGTTTCTCCAGACTGTAAACAATATCGTTTTGTTCATGACATGATTATGAACATTACTAAATTGGCTTTCTTGATGTTTTTTTATGATTACAAGACGGTTTCAAACTATTAGCAGGTATAAATGTCTACATAACTGATGTTGGAACAAAAAAAAACAAAAAAATTTATACAAACATAATAAAAACAATTCGGAATCTTTTCTTATGACAAAAATAATTATTTTAAACATTTTATATTTGACTGCGTGCCTAAAAAAGACAACACTTATTAATAATACAATACCGATGTGGTATTTAAGGGCTTGTATAGTACGACACGTGCACGTTGAAAAACCAGTGTTTAACGTGCACTCGTCTGAAATGTACTCTGGTTGAAAAGACTAAAGGTAGAGCAGACAAGATTTTCAGCACCCGATTTACAGGTAGGTAACCCGTGGCGCTAGTAACTCAAAGGTCACCCTTCTAATGGAAATTACACTGTGGCAGGGTTGGATGGGGATAAAGGAAGATGGCGCTCAAACGTGTGCACTGTGAGTTTTCACTGTGAAAAAGTAGGTGTGGTGCTGTCAGGTCAGGGGTACCAACCCAAGGAAACCCCTGCAATCAAGTGGGAGAGACCCGCTCAAGAGAACAAAAGACAAAGTCCTGCGCACACAATCAGGATAAAGCTATTAATAGCATCTGATAGAGGAATGAACAAGACTCAGAGTCTGTAGGATTTTGAAAAGAGAAGGTCGACATCAGCAGAATTTTGAGAAAAGTATTCTTTATGTATGTCAATGTCTGACCAATACATAGCACACAATTATTCAGCCGACACGTGTTTCGTCACACTGTGTAAAGATGTGACTCTTCAGGGCTGAGAAGGACATAAAGAAACAACAAAATAAATAAGATGAATGAGTAAGCATGACAAAACTAAGTCACAGTATAATGAAAACGCGGGTCCAAGGTGCGAAGTGCTCTTATTGTGAACCGGGTGACAAAATGCCTCAGAAACACAATTAGAAACATGGTGCACTTAATTCGTAAAACTGGACGAGGCACCCTAAGTGAATTAGAGTGGCTATGGATAATCCAAGATGGAGAAAGAAAATGGACGGTGCGAGGTGCTCTTATTATGGACCCGGTGACACTTAGTACCTCAGAGACAAATTCAAAACATGGAAGAAAGAATGCTTCAAAATGGAAGAGGCACCCTATGCGAATTAGAATCGCGTGTCCATATGAGTGTATAGCATACTAGAAAAAAGCTACACTAGTTAACATATTTAGGGTACAAGTTAACTTAGGAGAGTGCAAGAAAGATGTAGTGAAAAGACAGAAGAGGCAGAAATTGTGGACTGAAAAACAGCTAGTGATGGTTATCGCAGAATTTCCCAATACGCATGCGAGAATAAGGCCGAACATTGAAACAGTTGAAAATTCGTGACAGAAATGTACTGGGTAAGAACACATGAAACTTGAGCAAGATGAAAATCGAATAAGTCCAGTGATCATTCAGTTTCAAAGAGACAACAAATATGATGACACGATGGCCGTAGACACAAGAATCTCTTAGCAGTATGTAAAGTTGGTTTCAAAATTGTACTAGGTGAGAAAACCTAAAAATAGAGCAGGCTAAAATCAAATAAGTCCATAAATCATTCTGTTTAAATGAGACAACAAATATGAGACACAATGGCCGAGGTTACAAGAATCACTCAGCAACAATATGACAAAAGGTAGTTCTATTGCACACTCTGAGTCTCTACAATGTGGCTACTCCACCTGTCATGATCTATGCCCTAGAAGTCCTATACCACGATGACAGAACTGACTAAGGAGGCTCTAACAGGAAGACTACATATAGTGACCTGGAATGTCCCGGGAGTGTTAGATAAGGTAAAACTGGGAGCCTTACTTAGACAAGTGAAGCGTCTGGGTGCGGATATCCTGCTATTGCAAGAGACTCATTTGATGGGGACTAAGACAACATGCCTAGCCCTCTTTGGCTTCACATACATAGTCATGCTGGTTTTACAAGGGGCACCAGAGGGGTGGCAAAATGATACATAATAGGGTCCCCTTCCAACACATTCATATATGGGTCGATATACACAGGGCAGATACGTATTTGTACGGGGAATGTTTAGTAGAGAACCCATGGTGCTAGGTAGCATGTACACCCCTCCACCCCTGAACTAAACGTTTGTGGAACGCATAGTGGATGTCTGGGGATCCACATCAGAGGGATTGGCAGTCATAGGTGAAGACTGGAATGATGTGATCCACCCCGAGTGAGATAGGTGGAGACCCTCAGAAACAATTGGGGCGCCACGGGAATCTCACTTAGGACCATTGTCAAGTCTGCTGGGCTGGATGGTTTCATGAAGGGCCCTACACCCAACGGGAGCCAAGTACACATATTGTTCCTCTGTCTCATTTTTCAGACTTGATTATCTCTTCACCACCGGGGAACATGCCCACAGAATTTCAGATGTTATGATCTCACCAAGGGGACTATCTGGCCATTCCCCGGTGGGGTTGAGGCTACTGGCCGCCCTGCGGAGGCCTCGCTTCTCTGGTGGTTATCGCTATGGTGCATGCTCAATCAGCTCTATAAAACACTCACTCATAAATCTTAACTCGATTATTTTTCACTTAATGCAGTGACGGCCTCCTGAGTGACAGTTTTATGGGAAGCTATGAAACCCACTATATGAAGGGTTGATATTAGTTTTGGCACTGCAGAGCGCAAACACAGGCAAAAAGTCATACAAATGGA
This sequence comes from Triturus cristatus, assembly GCF_964204655.1. Classification (NCBI taxonomy): domain Eukaryota; kingdom Metazoa; phylum Chordata; class Amphibia; order Caudata; family Salamandridae; genus Triturus; species Triturus cristatus. The sequence goes on from NC_140580.1 coordinate 997,005,508, forward strand.
AGCCTGTATGATGGAATTAGAGAAATTGGGACGGCAGGGCGACGGGGGTGGAGCATGCAGACACCAAAGACTAATGCACCAACAATATCAAGGAGAGCTGCTGGAGGAGGCCAGATGCGAATGGAGCATGATTTATCTGTGGGGGGGGGGGACAAGTCTGGGAGACTACTGCATAGATTATGCCAACATGTGTTGAAGCCTATACACATACCTAGGGTTCAAGACAGTGACAGCATGACCCTTAGAAATCCAAGAGGTGTAGCCCACCGATTTGCTGTACTTTATCAAGCCCTGTATGCCCAACTGGAGGTCCTGACTGAGTCGCAGATCGAGGACTTCTTTGGGGACATGCCTCCAATGGCGCTATTCGCTGCTGCACAGGAATCCCTCAAGTTCACCCTCACCATGGAAGAGTTGATGGTGGCCATGTCAAAAAGGAAGCCGGGGAAAGTTTCGGGCCCCAATGGATACCCCTGTGAGTTCATTAAGGTGTTTATGCCCCTCCTGGGGCCTCACTATATGGCTAACTTCATAAGCGGCCCTGAAAGAGGCGTTCCTGGCCCCAGATTGGAAGCATGCAGAGATTGTGGCATTTTTTAAGCTGGTTCAGCTACCGAAACACTGTTCATCATACCGCCCAATCTCTCTTCCGAATATAGAAGTTAAGCTGCAGGTGAAGGTGTTAGCTAACAGATTGATGCCCCACATACCTGGCCTGATTCATCCATCTCAGGAGGGTTTAATGCCCCAACAGGCAACAAGACGCAATATTCGCCGAGCTCATAACGCAGTAGTAGCAGTTGATCGTCTGGGTCGCCTCGTAGCTCTGTTATTGGCTGATACAGATAAAGCCTTTGATTCGGTCAGCTAGACATATGTATTTATACAATTGAAACACCTGAACATGGGCCTTCGTTTCCTGGCGTATGTACGATTGTTATATACAGACCTTACAGCATCCGTCCAAGTTGCCGGATCCGTATGTGCCCCATTTCCCATAGGACGGGGTACCAGACAGGGTTACACTTGTCTCCCCTCCTATTTGCCTTAAGGAGCGAGCCACTGGCGGCATTTGCCCAGATGGATGAACTAGTGCAGGGTTTTGAGTGGACGCCTGACTTCTCAGACCACATAGCGCTCTATGCGGATGATGTACTTTTCTTCTTTACAGACCTCCACAGGTCCGGTTCCAGGATCCTACAAATCCTGCGTGCCTTCGGGGAGAAGTCGGGACTCTATCTGAATGTGCAGAAATCTACTGTATGGTCTTTAAGGGGGGATCTGGGAGGTGGTCGCCTGACTGACGATCTCACAGTGGCGGTAGACGGCCTAAAACATCTAGGGGTTTTCTTATTGGTCTCCCGGTCTATTTCATGGGAACGCAACCTACACAATTTGACTGATTGCGTAAAAGCAGAGATTGGGTCATGGTTGGGCCTCCTACTTTCTCTCTACAGGAGATGAGCCACCTTCAAGATGGTCTCCCTGCTTACTATATCAGTTGCAATGCCATCCCTATCCAATCCCGCTGTCCTGGTTTCAACAGATTAATGTGGCACTAAGTTAGTTTTTGTGGGGAGGGGGGCCCCATGAGCATAGCTCTGTGTACATGTTTTCAGTCTACATACTGTGGGGGCATAGCAGCCGCAGACATTTGGTCTTAACGTGTGGCAGTACACCTGAAGGTGCTGAATGAATGGTTGTATGGCTCCCGGAGCGACCCAGCATTCTGAGTAGAGCAATGGATTATGGGCGATCCATCTTCACACTCATATCTATATTTTTTGTATTGTTTTGTCGTATTCTTGCTTTTGGTTACCACGGCCATCAACAATGGTCCACACTGCTTTATCTTTATGCACATGTATGTACTGTATCCTTTCCAGGCACATTCGGATCATATGTCATCAAAACCTAATAAAAATATGTTGTGAAAAAATCTATCATTCTTTTGCTCACCATGCCACCCCTGTTTAAACCCAACCATATGCAAATCAGTCTTGAACCTGTTCACCAGCCCGAACTGCCAAGCCAGGCCCCCCCTTGACCGGAAACAAGCATACAGGTACCGGTTTCGCGGTATCACCCCTCATGAGCCGGACTAGCTTTAATTCAGTGGCACAGTGAGCAAGTGACCCACGCCTGGGCATACCAATCCCACTTAGGGTGAAAAATGCTATGCAAGCAAATGATTGATAGAATGTTGACTAAATCAAGCATTCACCCCCAGTCAAGAGATCTGGGTTAAATCCATCGTTCTTTTGCTCATCGTGTCACACCATTTTAAACCCAGCCATATGCAAACCAGTCTTGACCAATCAATCAGGGAGATTATAAGCGCGCTACTCACCCGTGAGGGTCTCAAGGTGCTGAGGGAGGGGGTGGGGTCAGCAGATCTGCTTAGCCGAAGAGGCATATCTTGAGGGTCTTTCTGAAGGTGTTCAGGGAAGGGGCGCACCTGATGTCTGCCGGTAACCCGTTCCAGGTCTTGGCTGCAAAGTGGGAGAAGGATCTTCTGCCTGCTCTGGGAACAGTCCAGCCCAAACTGCCAAGCCAGTTCCTCCCTGGACTGGAAACAAGCATCCTGAGACCAGTTTCGGGTTATCACCCCCTATCAGCCAGTCTAGCTTGAAACCAGTGGCACAGTGAGCAAGGGACCCACGTCTGGGCATACCCATCCCACTTAGGGTGAAAAATGCTAAGCAAACAAATGATGGACGGAATGCTGAATAAATCAAACATTCACCCCCAGCCATATGCAAATCAGTCGTACATTTGGTAACCAGGTGTAACACTAGCTAGAGGCGCTCTGCAATATATATAGGGGAGTGTAAATAGAATGTAGTAATAGTAGTGCTACTAGGAAAGAAAGGGTCGGTTACCAATATAACCCCAAAATTACCCTTCAGAGAAGGGAACATAGACCATAACAAATTTTCCAATCCGAGCACATAAAAGGTCCAAAGTCACAAGTGTTCATGTTGTCCACTTTAATCCAAGGTATTCAGTCCGGGTCAATCATTTATGTGATTATATGTTCCTATCATAAAATCTATATTGGAAGTACTATTAGACCCTTAAGGGAACGCATTGCTGAACATATTAACTCAAAAACAACGACTCTAAGTATCCAATACTGCAACATACTCAAGATAGTACCCATGGATCACAAGACATAAGTTTAGTTTTCATGGGATTGACCACATGACAAACAATGTACAGGGTGGCAATAGAGAACCTCAACTCTGGTGAAAGGAAGCAATGTGGATCATGGAATTGGGGGCTGTAGAGCTCGGTATAAATATTGACAATGAACTGCAATATTTCCTTGGAGATTAATTATGTACATCACCCACAGTATGCATTAGACTTTGTATTGTATGTGTAGCGAACACATGTATACTGTTACATCATGCTGATGTCTATCCAACGTGCATCATCTGAGGATAATGTTTGTTACAACTGCATTGAATTGTTGTGTATTACATATTTGTTAATCTTGGATTGGCCTATTCCTTGGAATTGGATATGTGTAAATTATTAATCTGTTGCTCTTCCATTACCTATGATGTTTTATAGTTACTAAATGTGCTTCTGGATAAAGTTTCATAGATAAACTTAGAGTATTTAATACGAGCGAGATTTTTTTTTTTAATTCTCCTTTTATTGAACAAAAGTGATGGTACAGTGGTGGGACACAAAGCCAAGCAATGGTAAAAGCTTGACTCAAAACATTGTTAGACAGTGAGAAGATCAATGTCCCAAGCATTTTTCCGTAGTTCAACTGAGGGAGATAAACAGATTTCACCCCGCGATACATTCCATTTCGCCCATTTGCGGTCCCATTTCGCAGGACAACCTCTATGCTTGAATACATCTTTTTCTGCAACCTTAGCATTGTCGATGTCTTTGGCCCATTTAGAGAACTTAGGTAAATCTCCAACCCCCTACCCCTGAGCAATAGTCCTCTTGGCAAGGACAAACCCCAGGGACGCCCAAGAGCGTTCCGTTTGAGTCAAGTCCGTGGCTTCCCACACATTCAGTAGACACAAACGTGGTGAGTGAACGATTGTTTTCCCACTGACCCCAGCTAGTGTAAAGACAATTTTTACCCAGTAGTGCTGGAGCAGTGGATACTCCCAGATCATAGAGAAGAAGGTCCCTTCGGCCGTGAACCCTCTAAGGCACCCAGGATCCGGGCGACTACCCATTTTGACCAATATGTGGGCTGATAAATATGTTCTTGTGCAGGATTTTAAGTTGAATGAAGCGTAGGCGCATTGGGATAGCAACTTCCCTGGGGAAGGAGAGGGCTTCCTGCCTATCATAGTCCTCTAGGTATCCTAGGTCAGCTTCCCAGAGTTGTTGGAGACGTACCAGGGAGTTGAGCTTATTGTTTATCAGTTTGCGATAGGTGAGTGAGATCGCTTTGCGTGTCGGGGGGTCAGTCAAGAGTCGATCCTCCAGCGGGGAGGCTGCGGGTAAAGTCTCGTCGCTGGCGAAGACAGAGGTGAGTGCATGTCGGATTTGGCGATATCGGAAAGTCTCAGACTCCACTAACTGGTATTCTTTTTGGAGATGCTTCAAATGAGACCATCACGTTACGTTTCCAAAGATCTCCCACTGAGAAAATACCAATGAGGTCCCATTTACAAAACCCAGACACCGACTTAGTATGCCGAGTTGTTCAGATTCCCACAGGGGGGTGAGCAACGTTAGTTTCCTATGCCACCCAAGTCTCTTCGTAGCATAATGCCAAAGTGGCACTGTGTGGGCCGAGGGGCCGGTAAGATGTTGCAGTTTTGGGCTGGAATATAGTGCTCGCTGGTAACCTCCCTTAGACATTACCCATCTGTCCATACGGTACGCCGGCTCGGATGGTGGGGCGAAGGCCCATTGATTAACCACCGCAAGCTGGGAAGCCCAGTAGTAGTGTTGCAGGTCAGGTAACACGATTCCTCCATCCTACCACCCTCTGGTCAATGTATGTGTCGTGATCCGTGGTCTTTTCCCATTCCATAGGAGAGCTCCGACCTCGCTCTCCACACTGTTAGAATAGGTATTTGGGACCCTATGGGGGGGTGTTCTGTAATACATATAGAAATCAGGGAAGAGCTAGCATTTTAAACAATGCCGCTCTTCCAAGCAAAGTGAGGGGTAGCGTCCGCCAATGTGGTACGTCTTTACGAAACCTGGAATATGAGTGAGATTTGATACTAGTTGTATAAAGGAGGTATGTCACATATCTATACTTTTCTAAATTACATGAATGATATGAGTTAGATGAGGATTGGAACCCTCAGACACTATGAGTAATCCGAGTGAATTTAGGATTGTTACATATGCTATCACAAACTTTGTATACATCGTGTTGCTTATGAATTGCCATGCCTTTCACTCTTTCTACATTCATTGGACTAGATCCTTTAGCCTTTATCTCTATTCTAATGCCTTACTTATTTGATGGGACTAACTTTTTCGTTTGAACTTTGCATGAACATATTAACTTTTTCCTCTCACACCATTCTTACTAAACGTTTGAGCTGTGTATTTATACCACTCTAAGATGGCCGACACTTTTTCTTTTATATTGTCTTTGGTGTTCCCCTATCTGTCTATGACGTTAGCTACTCATGGGATATTTTACTTAAAATAAGAAGGATGCCACTGCTGCTATATTGAAGTGATACAACATTCTGGGATAGCCTCATTCATCTGCTATTGCAATGAGAAATTTTGACTTGAGGGGTATACGTACTTTCGCACGTATGTAACAAGCGTATCTTTTTCGTTAATTTTTAATAGTATATATGTTGGTGGTTTTGTGGATTTTGATAAGCTATTTTAAACTGGGCCGCAGATACAGGCCGGTTTATGTCCACGATCAAGATGGCGTACGTATTGGTTGATGTATGCCACGTGACCGATTTGTTGGTACATATTGAGGGAGCAAGATGGCATAAGTGTTCCACGCCAGAGATTCATTAGCGTACTCGCCGCACATGTTACTGTTTGCAGTGGTAAGTGATTTGCGAGTTTGGATTAACTTGTTACTTGGTTCTGAGCGAAAATGGGGGTCTCACTCTCTGGTGAAGAGGGTCGATTTTCTTCCCGCTTTTGATATACTTGTGTGATGTTACTTTACTAATATATACTATAAGAGATGACGGGATACTAGGGTGTTTTAAAGAAATAGAGAGTTGCCGTAACTGCAGGCAACCCCGACTTAGTTGTTGGATGTGGGATGCCACGTCGTCTTATATAAATTGGGTGGAGTCAGTTTTCTGTGCTGATTATGTGTTCAATAGCACTGGTGTTATAGTTTATACTATCTTTTATTTGTCCTCTTGATATGGCTTCTTATGCTTTTGACTGCAGATCACCTATTAATACCACAATTACTTGCCGGATGGAGTTACTTGAGCGGTTGTCTACACTATTCAGACACATCGTTATGATTACTCAGGTTATTATTCCTTTTTATATTGATTAAGTTGACACAGACTGTGACATTTTTCTATTGGTTAACTACTACGCTGAAGTATGATAGATGGATGCGTTGTTTTAGGAACTCTGGTTAGCTTGAATTGATACGCAACATTTTATTTTCTCATTTCGTTGCAGTAGTGGACCCATATCTTTTCTGGAGCTTTCCATTTTGATTGAGACACACATATGAGCTGCACTTTGAGACTTTTTACTTTTTGTGTTGTGCTCCTCCGTCCGATTCCTCGGGGTCGTGCTGATGATCAAAGGGGGCCCACCTCTGAATTACCTCAAGTCTGGGCAAGCAATGTACACACAGACTATTGAGGTAATTGAGCGGGGGAAGGATAGGGTAGGAACCTCGGGGGAGGAAGACCTGCGAATGAGACAAGAAAACAGCGTCAGACCTCCTAGTTCAGTACATCGCCACAACCTATCTATACCTCCTATTTCTTCTCTACAACACCTCCTACCTGAAATAAAGAATAACGGGGGTTGTAGTGTCAGTAGAGAGCAGAGGGCGATGACAAGTTCAGAACACCTTCCCGGTTCTCTATCTGATTTCCTGATGGGCCAAGAGGAACCCTCACCGACAGATCTCTCTTCTCAAGGACGCTAAAGAAAGGGCAACCAAATGACAACAAAAGGGTTGTTCTGCACCACGGATCAATACTGCGTGGTCCCAATCCATATAGTCAATGTTTCCACACATAAAGTTCAATAAAGAAAGCTCGAACACCAAACAATTACACCTTGTTTATGTTCTGCATGAAGTCCGAATATATATATATGTACACAGGCGTCACTTACTTCCACGTTGGTGCGGTGTTATCGGAAGTGTTTCGCGGGTGCGTTTTCTTCCCTTGCATGAGACCGAGGAAGCTGTGTGGTCTCTCCAACAAGGGAATAAGCAACCCAAGCGCCATTAAAGGCACCTACACTCCCCTGCAAGAAACAACAGACCTCTGTGTTTACTCCAACAGGGGAGTCTGGCGAAGAGGGCGGTGTACTCACCGGCGAGTTATTGTAGGAGGTGGTGAGAGGCTGATCTGAGCGATCACGCTCAGTGAGGTTCTCCTGCACGAGACCGCGCGTCTCAACCAACAGGGGAAGGCACGGAGAAAAATACGGGGAGCTTGTCCCCGCTTTAATCCAGGACGAAGGAACGACGAAGTCCTCAGGAACACCTTGACTCCTTGGTGATCCCAGGAATAACCAACGGAGGATGAAGACCGCTACCCCGGAAGAATAATCGGCAGCGTCTTCAGGCGGCTGCCGTCTTTATTCTTTCCGGTTACCACGTCTGCGTCACACGTGACGCGAACCGCGCGGCAGGCCGGGAAGTGTAGTTTACTTGCCCTCCCATGCGTGTCCGTGCACGGAGGGCAGATGCGTGATCCCTTACGGTCCTGACATTTTTACAGGTTATTATACCCATTTTTATATACTGGTCTTTTCTATCAACATGGGGAACACAAAATATCAGACGTATCGTATCACTCTCGGTGCATACATAAACCTTAACCGTGTACATTGGATTTTGGTCTTTCCACACTTTTTAGAAATTACATTTTTGGGACATTTATTGTCTCACGATTCGAAGATTCTTTTCCTCTTACAATTCTTCTTTACCATGCACCTGTTTCTCTTTATAATGCGTTGCACTGTGGTGACTGGTGGTCCTTCTCGGTCTTTTGGATATACAATTCTGATATAATGTATACATAATTGACAGCCCTGAAGAAGTCGTGGCATGATATAATACAGACAAAACACGTGTTGGCTGTATCAAAACTGAAGAATTATTTGCCAATTACATGAAATGGATCAATGTTGAACTGTTGTCAGAAATTGGATACTGATTGACCTGGACTGAATACCTTGGATTAAAGTGGACAATGTGAACACTTGTGTTTATGAACATTATTTCACTTTGGACCTTTTATGTGCTTGGATTGGAAAATTTGTTATGGCATATACAAATCAGTCTTGACCCTGCTCCTCATGGGAACAGTCCAGCCCGAACTGCCAAGCCCAGTCCTCGCTGGACCGGAACCAAGCATCCTTGGACCAGTTTCGGGGCATCACCCTTCATCAGCCAGACTAGCTTTAATCCAGTGGCACGGCACGGTGAGCAAGGGACAAACATCTGGGCATACCCATCAAACTTAGGGTAAAAAATGCCACGCCCTTTATATCATTTGTGTGTTTTTAAATTTGATTATGCAGCAAACGGCAAAATTCAAAGATCAGATACAAAAATAGCAAAAGGTTTGAAAAATGTGGCTCTACTACAGTCAGAGTCAAATAAACTTTATTTGGCCAGATTTTGACCATAACAGCACGATTACACAGACCAAGAATAAAAAGATAAAAACTTTACAATCCATGATAAAATGACAGATCTAAATATTCATATAAAATAACCATGTATGGGTGTTCAGGGCCCTAGTTATATGTTAACCTTGACAAAACGAAACTACTGCAATTTAATAAGCCTTGTTAAAGTGCATTCTATACAGTACTATCTCTTAATTAAAACAATGCCCACTAAAGCATGACAATTCTACCACCAGTTCAGTGCATGATCACATTTTTTAATTCGCCGTAAGGCCCTTGCTAAAAAGCTCGCAACATCAAAACATATCAAAGGTAAGGACTGCATTTGCAAATATATGTCATGAGTGCGCTACATTAGACAATCCAGAAGGTTCTTACCGCTGGGAAGCGAACTCTTAACGCTGCGGTTTAGGATGTAGCCCGGAAAATGGCACAACAACATGGGACCACTGTTCCTATGATCCTAGAGAGCCGTCGCACAGCATCAGAGCAGAACCGTCTATGACCAGGATGACGGACCGTGCTGCAGCGCCAGAAATTCTGATTCTCTGAGTTTGTGCTGGTGTCAAGAATTCCTGTCATACAAGGGAAACACGCCCTTATGTAAACAGGAGAGCTGTTACATAACTCAAGGGAAACACGCCCTTATGTAAACAGGAGAGCTGTTACATAACTCAAGGGAAACACGCCCTTATGTAAACAGGAGAGCTGTTACATAACTCAAGGGAAACACGCCCTTATGTAAACAGGAGAGCTGTTACATAACTCAAGGAAAACACGCCCTATAAAGGGAGGAACCGGGAGGTACAAGGCTGTCGGATATTGTGTTTACACCGACGTACCTGCTTCGTGAAGAGCAGTGTTCCGGAGTGGTGCTCCAGTAAGGCAAGAACGGAGGTAGGTCGAGTCGTTACTCCCTGGGCCGTGTCTTGCCCCATCGTCACCGGTGAAGGACCCGGAAGCTCTACCGGTCAACCATTGAGCTTCGCTTTTTGACTCGGCTGAGTCCAAGCGCAGTGGCGCTTTTGCTGGTTGGAGTCGTAACTCCCAGCCCGACCAGAGACACAGGGACTGCCAGCTGTAACGCACACCAGGAGGTGTTTGCCGCGTTACAGACTCGGAAGTCCACAGGATCGATCGAGCGGCTGCTCTCGGTTCAGTCTTCTTGCTTGTGATTGGGGTATCGGTGACGCATCACCAGGAGGTGACTCCGCGTCCCGGTGCAGTCTGAGGAAGAGGTTGAGCGGCTGCTCCCTTCAGGTAGAGACCCCGGCTGGGTGTTTCCCTGACTCCTTGATTCTCCCCAACACTCTTCGTGCCCCTCACAGCCTACCGATTGGCATTGTCGGCCATTTCATTTCTGCCCTCTGTTGGCATACGCCGGGATCGGCGTATATGCAGAGGACGGTTAGGACCATCCGTGCTGTGGGCTGGTAACGTACTTAGCCTGGAGGATTCCAGTGACTATAACTTTTGTTTGTTCTTTGTATTTTATTTGCCTTCATTAAAAGAACTAACCCTTCACAAGTGGTTGCGTCCTCATTGTCGTGTCTGTTAAACGATCCTGAGACGTTCAGGGCGTTACAGCTGGCGGATGGCTGTATCTCCACTGGTCCGGTAAGGGTGCTCTGCACCGCTTATTTTGCTGTGACTTTTTCTGCATTGGGGTGCGCGGAAGCTAGTCTTCCATTGGTGAGCGGCCCACTGCTCATGCGGAAGGAAAGGCGGTCCTAGCTTCCTCACCCATTCTGCATTGGCAATCCCTGGGATTTCCACTGTCAGCGAGCTACAGTCCTGTTGCTCTTGCGGTGGGAAGATTATTGTGGTTTTTTTTGTATGTAGCTCACATGGCTAGTAAGCCTTACATTACCCTCCACAAGGAATGGCTATATTGATTTTTTTGTTTAAATCTTTTTATAAAATGTTTTCACATTTTACAACATATAACCATAACAATGCCTATACACCGTGGGTAGTTATTTGCAAGTGTTACATTATCCAGTACTCATTCGTAAAGAAAGGGGGCCGATGAGTTGTGCAACAGAGGCTAAAAGGAGTCTCATGACAGTGCCTGCATAGAAGGCGTAGTGGCGCCTAAGAATCTTACCTCTGGACGGCTTGTGGGCATTTCAGACACGGTGCATCTTAGGTCAAACTGTGGACATAGGGTACTACAAAAGGAGGACAACTTATGCAAGGAGGGATGAGGGAGTCGCAAGAGGCCTTCTGCCGTGCCTAATATAACCGGGGAAGCCAGCTCTATCATGGCCCAATGACAACGGGATTCTGAAAAAGGGGGCCATATTGCTCTGGAGGTCAGGGCTACACATCACTTCTATCAAGGGGAGATGAGTTGTGTGTGTCGGTCCTGAATATCATCCCGGGGTTCCCCAGTGTTAGTGACCATGTCCTGTAACTTCGACACCATAGTGTCCCATTGAGATGCCAGGGGGAACTTTCGGATACCAAGCAGGTCTTCCCTGCTCAGCGCCTACTCCCTCCGCCCTTGCCCAGCTAAGTAAAGATATTCACCAGGCTAATGTGTGAGGTGAATGAGGGGATTTCCATCGCTTGGTAATCAAGCGTTGTGAGATGGACTATGCCACGCCCTATTTACAACACTAAGTTAGCATAACCGAGATCATAGTTAACAAGCTAGCTTGTTGTTTCTGCTGCGCTGCACACGACACTGTTGTTATGTGTTATTCATTTTGTAAAATGCTGACTCGACTTTGCCTTACAGAATAACAAACGGTTGTTATACATTCTTAACCGTGAAATGTGCCCTTGGTCTGTACATCATGCAAAGAACGCGTCTGGGTCACTAGAAGGTACAGAGTGTTGTGTTTAGATTGATCGTAGACACTTGTTAGACATATCATGCATACAGCTGCCAATGTTTGAAGGACAAGCGTCTTTAATATTGCAGAACAGTTTGGTTTTACATTCATTCGAACAAGAAGAGCTGATGCATGCTGTGAGAGCTGATCCTTTGATGTGATTCTACTAAGCTGATCTATACGATATGGGGTCCCCCCTGTTAGCCTAAGAGACCTTCTAATAATAATAATGTATTAGATTATAGTGAAAGGAGTGTGGCCGTATACCACTGTCATTAATAGTATGATTGCTCCTTTCATTCTATATGGTATTATAATAATGCTCATGATTCTGATCTGTATTGTTAGTCTGCTAGTGTTAGCCAAAGTACTGCATCTTAGGACGCGAGGTTTATAAAATAAACTCTTTAAACTTTACCGTGTCTGTATTATTATGTTGTGGACTAATAAATAAGTACAAACAGGTATTTCGGATTCCCACCACTCCTGAGAAATATCTAAGTCGCTTGTTCTGGTTTGTCTATACATTGGGACCACCTAGCTAGATCTAGGTTAACGAATGAGATACTAAGCTAGTCGGATAAGGGGTTCTGGGTTCTGAGGGGAATTTTCTGGTACACCACAATTCTCTGAGGTCCTGGTCTCCTGCGCATAGTTCTGTGCAAAAGCAGAATCCCTGCAACATGGCGCACCTAACGTTTGATCTTAACTTCTGAGACGCTTTAGTAGTGCTGATTTTAGTCCACAACTACCCTCACTCTCGTTTCCGGAAAACTTGAGTAACGGTTTAACCTACCTAGGTTTAGACTAAAGGTTCTATCAAGCTTGAAAATTAAAAAGGTTATAAATCGTTGTTATTCTTTAAGGAGTCCTTATGGCGGTTAATATTCCCGCTCATAGTAGGGTTCCTCTGCGCACTCATCTGAGGGTGTATGGGGTACCTGATGATGAGATGTCCGTAGTCTTTGTGGTTAGTGCTGATACCACCTACCCGTATGAGTTGTTTTACTCATGGGTGACCTTTGCGGAGGTGGATACAGACGATAATTTGTTCCACGAATATACAGCCTCGGCTGTTCCTGCGGCTTATGCCCCATATCGGACTCTAGAAATTCCTATTTCTGCCTGGCAGCATACAATTTGGTTTAATGGCGCCCTCCCCCATGAGGTCGTACCGGCGAGAATGGGCCCGTTATCGATTGCGGGAGCTACATGGCCGGTACTGGCCGGATATACTCCACACCCACGCTACCTGACGGTGGGAGTGGGTGATTTACGGACACTACACACTGCCCTGATTACGGTCCATAGGGCTTTAGTGCAGTATGTGTCACGCACAGTTCAGGTGGGAACACCTGCGGTTGCTGGACACGGGGCGGATCACCATCACGCGGTGGTGATAAGCCCTGTTATGGTTAACGCGGTTGTCGGCAAGCGCCCCCTCAGTAAGGATGAATTTCCTTACTGGCTTGCAGAAAAATTTGATCAATTAGAAGCCGTGTTTCCAAACACTACACCTGTGGATAAACACAGGATACTCACCATTACTTTGCCCAAAGACCTGGTCCCTGAGCTTGTTGATTGTGACAATTGGGGCAAGATCTTTGCGGCGACATATTCGAAGTGCTACGGCACTCCATCTATGGCTGTACTACCCTCCGTCATCAAGAAAGTTCAAGAAAGTCATGGTGCGGAGGCAGCTATTGAGTTGGGATTGAGGCTTGTCGACAGTTTCGATGTGGTTTGTTCCATGGTAATGGGCAACCTCAAAGGAGATGCCATGCAGTTCCAAGTTGGCAATATGCTGGAGCTACTGGCTGATGAAGACAAGCCTCGGCAATTCGCAAAAATTATTGCGAAAGCCTACAGGATGGTTGGACGTAGTGCCTTAGGTGTAAAACCCACCATCAAAATTCCAGATGTAGTGCAACAAACTAAGGTGAGTTCGTCTTCAAAAGACGAAAAGCCCAACTTTCCTAAACAAAGTTGGCGAGCCAAAAAACAAGAGAAGCAGCAACAGAAACAGGTTTCTCGTCCTGCCTCACCAGTTCAGTCGTATAGTGAACGCACTTATGATTTGCGCGATCGTACTCGTATTAAATCACCTGATAGGTTTCAGGTTTCTGAACAACGCTCTCCTCGTTCTTCACAGGAAACATCGACTTCGCACTCTGGTGGTGGAGAGCGTGGAAGAGGAAGGGGCACTCAAGGTCGAGACCAGCCCCGCCAGACTGACGGTAAAGGCAAGCAGGAAGACCGCGTCCACCGTTTCAGAAAAAGAAAGTTGCTGCTATCTCAGCGAGATATGCCTCAGATGGTCAGGACACAGCTTCGGAACCTGACATGGGCACTAACGCTGCTAGACAGCGCGGCGGAGGTTACAGTAGTGCGGGAAGCAGAGGCGTAGCTAGAGCTTGTGGCGCCCGGGGCTATCCCTCAGATTGCCGCCCCTGGAGAGGGGGATGAGGGGTGCTGGGGAAACAGGACCGAGAGACACATAGTATCGCCGCTAATAGTTACCTCGATCATGCAAGTTACATGCACATACATGACACCGTCCAAGGCTACACAGTTAAATACACCGGTGACCGGCAGTACAAAGGAGAACACACAGACTGCCACCCTGCAGGATTTCAGGAAGGGCCTAAAAACATGGTTATTCGATTAACATCCCTAATCAGCAGCACCGCCCCCACCCTCCAACGCCTAGATACCCTCACAAGTGATAAGTAGCGCTATGCAAATCCTGTTTGTTTGATTGATTGACACCCGATTTCCACACATCGTTTGTGCGCTACATTAGTTTTATCTGTAAAATTGTATGTCTTTGCAAGTTAAGTGACCACTTCAATGGAGATTGTGCTGTCTATAAATGACACTGCGCGAACACACCATGCTTTAATGATATATGTTCAACATTGTGAATTCAGTGATGAAGCACTGATGGCAGCGACGCCACTCTGAAAATTGTTCGAGCACCACTGGGTGTTCCCAATCCTGTTTCTCTTGGTTATTACCTTCTCTGACTCAACGAAATTCTAGTCCCCCTCCCATATGAATGTATCACAAGCCCTCTGGACATTATTAAGGCAGGTATTGGCCTGATAATGTGGTAACCAGATATTTTACTCATTTGCATTTTTAAAGAGGGGCGCATGTTGTGTGTGTTTTTAGTGTCTCACCAGAGTGACCAAAAAAAGAAGCCTGCTGTGGTAGGCCCTTTATAGTTTTCAGAGCTTGATACAGTCTCTGACAATTCTATGTTTATTTGTAAATTGCTGGCCTTTGTGCTAAGGCTGGGTGTTAAGCAGTCTGGATTCCTCCTTGCACAATTGTTGGCTCAATTACTTTAACTGTAACTCTAAACCTAGAACACAAACCCTAACCACAAACCTGCCGTAAGACCCAATCGAAACACTTGTGTTCATCCAAACCTTAAAACTAACCCGCAATCTAAGCATAATCATACATGTATCTCTAAACCTATTGTTAATCCAAGCGATGCTAATAACTCCAGTCCTCGTTCCACCCCTATCCCATTCATCTAACCATCACCCTCATCCTAGTTGTAACCTAATTCTTTCTAATACTAATATTGGCTGTCACTCCAACTCAAACACTAATACCAGCTTTAAGGCAACCCCTATCTCGTGCCCTAACTCGAGAATAGCAGATCTTGTTTCAGTGCAAGATTTGTGCATGCGTTGGTGCCTTATGTTAAAAACAAGATCTGCAAACTTTAGTCCATTCTCTAGATGTCATCAGGTAGGTATGTGAAACTGCCCTACTCACTGGCCTATCGAGCCTGGCTTCCCCAACATTATTATTAATCTCAGCAGCAAGGCTTACTGCAAACATGGAAAAGGGCAGACCACAGCTCATCAGTTAGAGAATGTCTGAGCTCGCTCCCAGTAGAGAAACACTGCATACTCAGGACAGTGTGCATAACCTTCAAAGCGCTTCACCAACCTACCTAGCATCAGCAATTACACGTCACTGTGCAAAACAGAAACCCCAGAATCAAAGAAGCACTGATGCTTGTAGCTCTGAAATTCAACATAAAAAAATCGTATGGCCTTATTTAGAGATTGGTGAGTGGAATACTCTGCCACACAGTGGCACATATCCTGTGCTCTGTATACAAAGGCTATAGGCTACAATGCACCTGTAATACATTTGTGTCTGAGCATCCCATCGGCCAAACTCCAAAGTAGGCCCTTACTCCATCTCAATAACAGCACCCAGAATATGGATTTTCTATTTATCCAATACAACTCCATATTCATGCCTCATAATACCTAACACTTACGTTTGTGACATTTAATTGCAGCTCTCTCCAGCACCTGCACCGCCACATATGCAGTGTCATTCTTAAATCAAATATTGTAGCGTGAAGAACAAACTGACTACTTAACGTTCACTATAAGACAACACGTCTTTGCTAACATGGATTTATATGACTTGGATGCATTTCTCAAAATATGTATCTACAAATTGCAAAATGCTCTGACATCATCCTGAACATTTCTTTGTAAATATGTATGTTTATTATTTGGAATCATTTCTCACATTTTTTTGTAAAAATAAAAAACTGTAGAGTACTTTAACATCGTCTGCGTGTGGTATAAAATTTCAAATAAAGAAATAAAAACGTAGAAATTACCAGCATTCGCAGGGTTCTATACTTTATGGAATGCTCTCCGACACCCCACTGTACAACCGACGGCCATGTCTACGTTTCTACAGGGCAATGCCTGCAATGTTCAGCTCATGGTTTGTGCACGTGGAGGGGCGCAGCTGGCCCCGGAAGTACAGCTAACAGTAGCAGGCCGGACATAAAGGAAGCATAGCTGCCAAGGTTTCAGATTGCTAAGTGTGACATTTTTATAATGTCAGCGTTTTAATTTGAGTGACACTTTTTTCGCAAGGAAAATCAAGCAATAGAAACAAAGGCAACATAAATATCAGAAATTACACCCATTTGAGTAACGAGAAACTCCTTTTGCATGCGTAAAACTAAGCAATGTAGTCCACAGAAAGACATTAATATCAGAAATTACACCCTATTGAGCAATGAAAAGCTCTAAAAAAAAGACCTTTTAAACTATTGCAAAATCCTTGAAATAGAAGATCACTAAAGTACAGCTGTTTTTTAAGACGACTATTGCATTTTCACACAGTGCTTTATTTGCTGGTTAGGACCTCATGGCACTATGAATAAAGAAATCAGTAATTCCCAAAGCACAAAACAGGGCACAAATCTGTCTCTCTCTAGTTACACACACAACCTACATTTGATTGTATTAATCAGTTGAAGTTTCATAAGGTAAACGTAAAAGAAAAAATAATTCATATTCCCATCAATTTAAATTTGCATGATCTATGAGCATCTTTAAATTAAAGCATATCATGTTTGTATATATGGTTACCTGAAGAACAAAGACCAGAATAGGTTTAGAACATTCAATAGCCATATGATGTCTTTTACACCCACAAACACACTCTGAAAGACATGATTATTACCCCATGATTATCCAGCACTTCACCTTCTGTGCTCTGCTGGACTCTCACCTCTTGTGCCACCAGAAGCCCAGCGAGCGTCTTTTCTTCGGCCAGGTTGTTGGTCAGGGTGGGCAAGTAAGCTTCGCACAGTGCTGAGAGATAAGTAGCAGGTTGTAGGTGGCTGCATGCCTCTCTCCTCTAGGACCGTCGGCCAGGGTCCCTCGATGTAAATAACTAGTCAAGCACCTGAGTAGGTGAGGGCTGGCAGGCCTCGATACGCAGGCAGACTGCAGGGAAAACAACATCCTGCCAACACAACTCTCCTTCACAAGCTTGCTGAGCTCTTGAACTGGCCTCTAATTTAGCAACCAGGGAAATGTAACAGCTGCCAGCAGTGGTCTTAAACTGCAACACACATCTGCTCTGCCAACTGCATTTCACTGTAGTACAGTTTATTAGAAATGTTTGCACTGCGCACAATCCATAACTCACAAGTTTGAATGTGCTCTCATATGTAACAATAAATAGAAGTAGGCCCAGTGAAATTAAGTATTTGCCCAGGATCACAGCACTTGGTCAAACCGGAAAGAGCGGGTGGGAGGCAAAACCACGTTGAAAAGTGGCCTTTTTTTACTGCAAAGCAGATCGGAAAGGTAGATATGATTCTCTGTCTTCCTGCTACCCGGTGTCCCTCTTCAGACTCTCCAAAAGTGCATGTGTGCATGCAGGTGATAATTACTGCTGCAGTGCTGAACGCACACATTTAAGGCGCACAGGACTCAAATCACTAACCTAAGAGCAGAATGCATTCTTCCAAATAGGTTTGTCTTTTTAACCATAAAATTCAGGCATGCCCAATACGGAACTCCCTCAATTTAGGGCTTTGAGACAAACATTGGGAAAAGTGAACTAAGTGTAACCAGGGCTTTAAGTGGGATGAAGAAACTGGGGGGTCTCTCAAAGGGGCTAGATCAATGTAATTAAGGGCATGGCTTAAAAACATATCAGCTAAGCGTGCCGCACGACTTGTATTTTGCTGTTCCTGTCATTGCATCCAGATATATGATACAACAAGTCACATCATACCTACAAGTCAGGACTATTGGCTTTGTCAATGGTAGTTGCATAAGATAAATAAGCAGCAATTATGGCTTGTATTTAATATTGAAAAAACTTCCACTTAAAGCCCTGGTGACACCACGGCAATGTTGCTTCTCCTGAGATTAAAAAAAAGGGAAATCCAGAGAGAAAATGACTCTTTTTAAAGGATTTCCCTTCACCTACAACCCTCACCACACGCACATCGATGTGCCTGCGGTCACTGGAGTCCGGAAAAAAAATGGACTGCCTGTGCCAGGGCACAAAACAGAGCCCGATAGAGACCCGTTTTGATGCCTCCTTAAAAAAAACTGCCGGTGCTCAGACCCGGTGAGACCTGGCCCACTTAAAGCCCTGCCTAACTGGATAGAGCTGCAGAATTTGAAAATGGGGAACCAAATTAGAGTCCCGGCATCGGCTCAACAATATTGTAACCCTGGGCATATCACTTCATCCTCATCTCCCCGTACCTTTAAAAAATACATTTTAACTTAAGGCATTCATGTGGAATGCCTGGTTCTCGTGTATAGCGCTATTGCCTTGGGTAAAGTTTGCGCTGTATAAACTGCAATTATAAATACAAATAATGAAATACCCCTACCAATAGTCTTGGCACCTGGAAGTTTCCATTTGTGTGGAGTTTCAATCTGCCAAGCCGGGGACAGAACCTGCAACACCGAGATCTAAGAACAACTATAGAGGGCAAAGGGCTGGCTGTTGGAGAAAAGGAGGCCACAGGACTGCGTCACAATTCAACTTTCATTCTGGTAAATGTGCTGGGGTGGCCCAGTTGGAGACTGGATCCCTCCCTTTGGAAGAAGTTAATCTGTCCTTGAAATGTGGCGTTTGGAGAGGGCTGGCGGCTGAATTACAAGGTATTGTTTGTGAAAAGGGGGTGACAGGCGATGTTCAGAAGGGGTGGCAGCAGGCACAGGTAAAAGCTTCTTGGGTCTAATTGAGTCACCCCCTCCCTCTGTCCATGGCATGTCTGTCCCATCGGAATGGACCCCTCTACAGCAGCAGCGTTACCGGGATGGTGTTTCTCTGAAATGGCCCTTTAACCTTAGCTTTGATCTACATTCACAACCCCTCTGACCACCAGCCGATGCATCTGAAAGGCCATCACCAACCAATTACCGCTGTGACTTTCGGGCATAGACCTAATTCTCTTTTCGCCTGCTCAGCGTCACGGGATTTCAGCTTACTTTGGCACCTGGGTGAGTGTATGCAGAGCCATCAGCAGGAGTTGCAGCCTCGAGGGATTATGCTTGAGACCCTACACAGACAACACTGACCCAGCCTTGCCCCTCCCTATGCCTCCCCCTGAAGCTGAAAACCACGCCGCTGCGTGCTGCGCATAATGTATGTCATCACGTACGCGCCGGTTTATTTATGAGGCGCGGCGGCGGGATTCGGGAATAACTTTAAAAGTACCCTACTGTCGGCAAATGTACTGTGTGCCGAGGGAGCCCCTGTAGCTCGAGGGCCCCCCCGCAACGCGGGGGATGCGGGGGCATGTGTTACGCCCCTGGTCCCCACATAAATTATAAAGGCCGCCGCAATGGGCCGCCGCCTCCAAAACAGTGCCGCCTGGGGCGGTCCGCCCCCCTCGCCCCCCCCTAGCTACGCCACTGGCGGGAAGCATTGCGTCCATTTCTGGAGGCGACAGCAACTGACATATATGTGACAGTTGAAACTGCTGATACTCGCGTAGCCCCCCCAGAAACATTATTCGAAATAGTCCTTAATATTGAGGGTGACATACAACGCAAAATTAAAGGGGTTTTTTGGGATAATCTTACCACCACATATGATATTCTTTTGGCGGAGAAAGATTGGCCTCCGGCTTTCATTTTGGACGCCCCTAGGGGAGAGGAAGTTATACTTCCTTCCTTTGGGCACGCAGTGCCCACGGAGGAGTCTACTAGGTTGGCCGGGGAGTGGGCACAGGTGCTTGCACCTGCGTTATATCGTAATCAGGTTGGCTGGGATAAATGTTCTCCCAATCACGAGATTCCATTGCGATCCGATCCCCAGCGACAACCCCAATATCCCATGCGTCGCGAGGCTAGACCTCACGTCGCGTCAATCCTTGAACAATTGGAATATCAAGGAGTAATTGAGACATGTGTGTCACCCATGAATAATCCTTTATTCACTGTAACGAAGCCTGACGGATCGTACCGCCTAGTTTTGGATTACCGGCATTTAAACTCACATTGCCGGACGTGTGCGGTACAGAATACTCATAGTTCGGCTCTCGTAGATAGTCTTGTGAGAAAACGTTTCAAAACTACCCTCGACTTATCCAATGGCTTTTATTGCCATAATCTGTCCCCTCTTAGTTATGAGTGGACAGCATTCACCTCGGGTGGCAAACAAAAATTGTTCAAAAGGCTCCCGATGGGCTATAAAAACAGCCCTGGAGTTTTTGCCGCTCGCGTGGTCTCTCTCTTAGAGATGGTAGACCCGGAAGCATACTCGTATGTCGACGACATCTATCTGACAGACGACGAGTTGCTTCCACACCTTGCGCGTGTGGATAACATAGTGACTATGTTTGCAGACTTCGGTTACAAGTTTAACTTTAAGAAGTCACACATTGCTGAATTTACAGTGTTGTTCTTGGGGTACGAACTCAATAATGAAGGTCGAGGCTTGGCACCGCAGTTCCTTGAGAAATGCGCAAACCTTCGTATCCCTACGACACTGAAAAAACTACAATCCTTGCTGGCTTTTCTGAATTTCGGTCGATCCTACATTCCTGATTATGCCCAGCGTATCAAGACACTGTATGCCTTGATACAACCAACGTATACCAGATCTTGCTGGCTGCCAGAGCACTCGTTGGCATTGTATACTTTGCAAACTGATCTTCTTACAGCTAAATATCTAAAAACTCGTGACAACCACACCAACCTGGTCATTAGAATTGTTCCAGGCGCGGAAGGTTTCACGTACTTAACGTTCAATGAGGGTGACACAGTCCCCATTGCTTACAAATCTCATCTGTACACTTCGGCTGAGCTGCGATTTTCCACTGTTGAAAAAGTTTTGACAGCAGTTCAGATGGCGATCCTGAAAGAACGAGCGCTATCACAAGGAAAGTGCATGCTGGTGGTAACACCGTTTCCTGCTCTAGAAGCAGTCACTAAAGCTAGTGTACCAAATTCTAAGGCTTTGCATCCAAGGTGGATACAATGGGCGACCTCCTTAGCTTCGCCTGACGTCGAATACATCTTTGACGCAGCGTTGCAGACTCAAGAGAGTTTGGAGTATGAATTCGTTCATCCAGCTCCACAGTCATTGCGCCCTATCGAGGAATACCATTGTGTCATATACACTGACGGGTCGGCGCAACCCGCAACTGGATCAAGGCACGCTTATTCAGCGGCTTGCGCAATTGTAGTCGGTACTTTCGTGAATGGAGAGTTCAAATCTGATGCAGTGCATACGCAGTCATTGGGTGATTGTACCGCGCAACTGGCGGAGCTTCGTGCTCTAGTGCTTGCACTTGAGTTTGCTGATCACAGGGTCACTACTCTTATAGTAAGTGACTCTTACTATTGTGTTCAATCTTACAACGACAATATACTTTTTTGGATTATGAATGGTTTTCGTGACTCCAAAGGTTGCTCAGTAAAGCATAAAACAATTTGGGCTCGAGTGTCAGAACTGAAAGGGAGTTTGCCACTTGTGGATGTAATTCACACTCTTGGTCACCAACGAGTTGGTGTCCATGCTGTCGGTAACAGTTTGGCTGACGAGGCGGCTAAAACAGCAGTGGCGACATATTTAGTAGCAGCAGTTACAAGATCAAAATCTAAGATAGATGCAGACATCTTAGCAGCTATTGCGGCATCAGAGACAGGAATAAACTTCCCTAGAGGTTTCCCTTCTCGATACCATTATCACTTAAGTCCTGATAACGTCCCGTTAGTGAGGATTAACGACGTTGGTGATAGATTGATTCCCAACGCGGACATCAGACCAAATCTGATAACAGCTGCCCACAAAGGTGTTGCGTCTGCGCATGCTGGAGTGTCAGCAACTGTCTCTCTTTTGCAGCAACGTTACTGGTGGTACGGTTTGTATAAACAAGCGCGGGCTTATGTACTTAATTGTGACATTTGCCAGCAGATCAAACCTTCTTCTGTTGCGCGTCCACCTCCAACGCAGCTGCATATATCTAATCAACCACTAGCGTGTGTTTATTTAGATCACTGCGGTCCTTTTACCTCTGATACTGCGTACAAGTACATCTTGGTTGCAGTGGATTCGTGCACACGTTTTCTGTGGGTGTGGCCACAAAGGAGTGCTGATGCCAGGACTGTCATCAAAGCATTGCGTGTCTTTATAGGGAGTTTTGCGTGTGGTACCCTTCACTCTGATCAGGGCCCGGCGTTCGCCTCTAAGGCTTACAAAGAGGCAATGAGAAGTCTGGGGGTCCAAGTCAAATTTTCGTCTCCATACTGGCCTGAGGGCAATAGTGTTGTGGAGCGGATGAACCGTGACCTAAAGCAATCATTGACAGCCAAGGTGTTAGGTACAGGCCGGAACTGGCTTGCCCACTTGTATGACGTCCAACGTGCACTTAATAATCTCCCTAGAAGGTCTCTGGGTGGGAGGACCCCTTACATGATGCTCTTTGGAGTGAGAATGTTTGTTCCGGACCTTGATGGTCTAGACATGGCGGCGGCTGCCGCCCCTTTTAACCTCGATGACCACTGTGCTGTATTGCAGAATCTACAAGAAGCAAGAGACACTCTGGCAAAAGAACACGTGCCCTCTACATCAGAAGAAGCGCTCCTGATTCCGGTGATCGGCTGGCTGCCTCGAGTTGCTGATCTGGTTCGTGAGAAGGTGGAGAACAAGAAGGAGTTTGGCCCCTCTTATCGAGCACCGGTCCCAGTGCTTGGACTATTGGGTACACGTACGGTTGTTTTACCACCACTTCCTGGTCGCAAAGAAAAAGGTACATTTCAATTGAAAATGTCAAGCTACACAGGGTGGCCGATTCTCCATAGTATAACACCTTCGGTTTCCTGCCCTTCAATGCTGAGAAACTCTGTTGTGGTGCCACCCTCTGTCAGCGTGCCTGAAGTTTCCATTGAGATGATCACAGTTAATGATCCGCCACCTACTGCTGGTGGTTTGCCCGCTGATCCTGAGTATGCTTATCCTACAGAAGTTGCTTTGCCCCTTTTAAATACGACAACACTTGCCCAGTCCCAGTCTTCCTTTGAAACTGAATCATTGACTTCCAAAATCTCTATATTTTTTGCCTGGTTCAAGAGACATTTTTTGGTTGCACCTTGGACTTACATCTGGTTGGTGCTGATTTGTATTTTTTTATTCATGACAATTGGCTTTGTGGTAGTGTTTTTCAGACTTATCAATGGACACTACCTGAATGAACGTTCTACAATTCAATTAATTGATGGAACTTTGGCCCCCCATTCCTCATCACACATCATGAAAAGAGACCAGACGTTTGTGAACATCACCGCCTGGCCTGTATGTGATGGGATTGCTTGGGATGCGGTGAACTTTCAAATTCATGGTCCCACCGAAGTTATTAATGTGCCAACTGTTTTTCGTGTTTCTATGGGTGATGTAGTTAAACAAAACATCCGCTCAGATGATTGGGATGTACAAGCAATAGAAGCACTGTTTTCTGATTTAAAATATTATGCTGCATTTGATGCTGAAGATCTGTATTAAAATACTGCAAACTATGAGGAGCAGTTTTGTTTTCAACATTATGGCACACATTTCCTACACAGAGCAAATACTTTCAGAAATGTTGTTAATTTCACACAATGGGAACATTGTCCTGTCCCTATGCCTGGCAGCTCTGCCACTTTATTGAAAAAATTCACATACTTTTCGGATTTTAGTGTGTCAAACCCTGAGGCTTTTTACTTTAAGGTAGCGGAAGAACCCTCTTCTAAAGTCAGACTGACACACACCAAATTATTATATTCCAAAACCTTTATGGAGGAGTTGGCTATTGGAGGTTATGACGTGTGGAAAGCTACTATCGATCTTAAATCGGTTTGGGGAACTAAACCGTGGCAGGTACAAGGAACAGAAGCTTTGCATCGTGCCTGTCTTATCCCTAACCATATTTTATTTTTAAATTCATCTATTTTTCAGACAACCTGTTTTGGATTGGCTATATCTAATCCTGGTTGGGAAAATCACTCAGATCTGTCCCTTACTGGGTTGCAGTCGCTTGTTTCCAATAGCACCTTCAATATTTCTACATTGAATCCTGAGGGTTGGCTGGTATAGCAGACAAGCTCAGATTCTTGTCAACGTCGATTTCTAGATTTGACACCGGGATATACACAACTTAGGGTTGACCCTCATTTCACATCTTCACACACGGTGACTACCTACTCTGTAGGTAAGTTATGTCAGTCATGGCTGCAACATTCCACATTAACTTCTGTTAAACTTCATTTGTCTCGTTTAAATGAAAAAATAGATTTGAATGATTTCATTAAGGGTCCTGTTAATGGTAGGTCTAAACGATGGGCTTATGCTATTTACAATGAAGTTTGGAAGTTATCGCAAATTGAGGCTGCTTCTAGACTACGTGCTATTGACCAGGCCAATATGGAAAAAGTATTGGCTCTGATAGATAATAGTATTAACACGTTGTCTTCAAGAATTTATACATTAGATAATATCGTTTCTTCTGTCGTAGACATTGTGCAAGATGATGTATCTGTGTTGTATCATGGTCAAAATCAATTGCGTTCAATTATGCAGTTTGCATGGACATTACAAACGTTAAAGGCAGGGAAAGTCCCTTGGGATTACATGAATATTTCATCGTTGTTCCTTCCGTTTAATTTGACTGACAAACAGCAGTTCATGTCCATGAAAGATGCTACTTATGCATTGCTGCACATTGAAAAATTAGAACCTTTACCTTTTTCTGTAGCTGAGTTAAATTCAGCCGTGTGGTTAGTACACGGATTAGTAACTTTACCGTTCAGTTTGTTCAAGTTTAGTTTGTGCATGAAATATTATGCTATCTGCAGATACGAACAACTTGGTGATGCGTTTCTGCATGAAGTTTGGTCACTTCCGTTCACTTACAGATGCGTGAGGGATGGCAAGGAAGTTTACTTAAAAGGTGAGGAATGCAGTTCCGCTCCTCATCACTCTGTGGTTTGCAGACATATACAATTACATGGCGCTTGCAATATACACGCTCCTAATTTAGCTTGTGTCCTAAAGGGGATTCCAATGCCAGTTGTAACGTCTTCATTTAAGCTGCTTGCCAACGGTAGTTATTTGCTTTTAAATAGTGAAGCTTGCTGTGGGATGCTAGTGGGTATTCCTTACATAGTGACTGTTTCACAAAAAGTAGTTTGCTGTAATAACGTCCTTTTCCCACCCCCGCAAGGCCGACTCGATATATCCATCTGGCCAGCGATTCCAACCTTGAACGCAGAGTTCAATAGGATGAGCAGAATAAGGGCTCTTTTGTCTAAAAAAGAGGTTGCGTTAACTTCATCCCGTGAAACATTTCTTCTTAATGTTGCAAACACACGCACTGAGGTACAAGCTCTTTTAAATACTGACCTCCCCCTCCATTTTGGAACTTTGATTCAAACTATCTTTAATGCTTCGTCTACGACTGGCCTTGTTCATTTTTTTTAAATTGTGGGCTCCGGCCTCGTGACATCTTTCCAGACTGTTTTTGGTGTGATCCCCGCATTTTTACATTCTATTTTTTCGAGTGTCTTCGGAGGGTTCCCCGTGTTCCTCGCTTTGGTGGCTGGGATCCTTTTGTTGATTTGCGCTCTTCGCTATGGCTGCACAACGGGAGCTGCAAGACAGAATGCTGCGCTTGCTCCATCTTCGTAGCCGGATGCTTGATTTCTACGGCACCTTACCACTGGCGGTATTAAGCGTCAAGTATGGATTGTCTTTCCGGTTTCCCTTTTTTACGTGTGTGCAACCTGTTTTTCATTGCCTAGATTGTCCCTTCCAATGGGCTCTGGACTTGTGCCTGTCAAACTTGGCGTCGCCTGACCCGGATTTTGATGAACTAATGTGTCCCTTAGTGGCTCATGAATTCGACTGTTCTGGTGTCGCGTTAATGGCTTTGGGTGCGGCACACGGAGTCCGTGGAAACTGGGATATCGGAGAGGCAGCTATTGATTTCCTTGAAAGGAGTTATATTGAGGAGACTGACAGTTGTCCTATCATGGTGCTGGATGCTCCGATAATTGACGAACATGTATGTTCCTTTCACTTGCTCAACTGGATGGCTGATATCTTTGCGGGACGCTCCAATGATTTCCTCTTGGAAGCAGTCGCAACTTACGGTGCATATACCTTCATGGATTGACTGATTGACATTGTCAATGCAGCTTGCATCCGGAGTTGTTAAAATTCTACGAAATTTTTGCTTACCTTTTATCATATCATTTTTTCGTTTTTTAAAACATAAATTTTTTTTATTCTCAGACTTTACACTTATCTTATATGCCCTTGAGTCCGTTCTAAATCACTTGAACTCTGCGTTCTTGATAAATGTATCCCTATTGGTTAGTGCTCCGATCATGGGGGGGTGTGAGATGGACTAAGCCACGCCCTATTTACAACACTAAGTTAGCATAACCGAGATCATAGTTAACAAGCTAGCTTGTTGTTTCTGCTGCGCTGCACACGACACTGTTATGTGTTATTCATTTTGTAAAATGCTGACTCGACTTTGCCTTACAGAATAACAAACGGTTGTTATACATTCTTAACCGTGAAATGTGCCCTTGGTCTGTACATCATGCAAAGAACGCGTCTGGGTCACTAGAAGGTACAGAGTGTTGTGTTTAGATTGATCGTAGACACTTGTTAGACATATCATGCATACAGCTGCCAATGTTTGAAGGACAAGCGTCTTTAATATTGCAGAACAGTTTGGTTTTACATTCATTCGAACAAGAAGAGCTGATGCATGCTGTGAGAGCTGATCCTTTGATGTGATTCTACTAAGCTGATCTATACGGTATGGGGTCCCCCCTGTTAGCCTCAGAGACCTTCTAATAGTCTAATAATAATAATGTATTAGATTATAGTGAAAGGAGTGTGGCCGTATACCACTGTCATTAATAGCATGATTGCTCCTTTCATTCTATATGGTATTATAATAATGCTCATGATTCTGATCTGTATTGTTAGTCTGCTAGTGTTAGCCAAAGTACTGCATCTTAGGACGCGAGGTTTATAAAATAAACTCTTTAAACTTTACCGTGTCTGTATTATTATGTTGTGGACTAATAAATAAGTACGAACAAGTATTTCGGATTCCCACCACTCCTGAGAAATATCTAAGTCACTTGTTCTGGTTTGTCTATACATTGGGACCACCTAGCTAGATCTAGGTTAACGAATGAGATACTAAGCTAGTCGGATAAGGGGTTCTGAGGGGAATTTTCTGGTACACCACAATTCTCTGAGGTCCTGGTCTCCTGCGCATAGTTTTGTGCAAAAGCAGAATCCCTGCAACAGCGTTTTGCTGCTATTAGACCCAGATCTAGGAAACAGGTGGTAGCCCTGTGTTTTTTATTCCTGCTAAATCGGTGTAATATGTGTACCTCACATCGAGGTGGAACAGCGCGAGACGTGCAGGCGGCCAGTGTGTTTGTCACATTGCTCCAGTATACGACCAGGACCGGACAATGCCACAGGATATGGAGAATGTTGGCATCTAACTGTCGGCAGTGAGGGCAGGCCGCATCCGTACGGAGGAAGTATCTATTCATTTGAGCTGGGGTGAGATAAGCCCGGTGTATCACAAAGAATTGGACTTGCTTAAACCGCTGATTACGCGGAATGTACATCAGGCTGCCCCGAACTGTAGTCCACTATCAATCAATCAATCAATCAATCAATCAATCAATCAATCAATCAATCAATCAATCAATCAGAACATTTGGAAAGCACACTACTTACCCGTGAGGGTCTCAAGGCGCTGGGGGGGATGCTGCTACCGCTCAAAGAGCCAGGTCTTGGGGAGTCTTCTGAAGGTCAGCAGGTCTTGGTTCTGGCGTAGGTGGGTGGGAAGGGTGTTCTTGGTCTTGGCGGCGAGGTGGGAGAACGATCTGCTGCCGAAGGTCACTCTTCGGATGCGGGGGACTGTCGCGAGGGCGAAGTCGGCGGAGCGGAGCTGGCGGGTGGGGGTGTAGAAGCTGAGTCGTCTGTTGAGGTACGCTGGTCCGGTGTTGTGGAGTGCCTTGTGTGCGTGGGTGAGGAGCTTGAAGGTTATCCTTTTGTTGACGGGGAGCCAGTGCAGGTCTCTCAGGTGGGGTGCGATGTGGCTGCGACTGGGGATGTCGAGGATCAGGCGTGCGGAGGCGTTCTGGATGCGTTGAAGTCATTTCAGGAGTTTGTCCGAGGCTCCTGCGTAGAGGGCGTTTCCGTTGTCCAGCCTGCTGCTGACGAGGGCCTAGGTGACCGTTCTTCTCGTTTCGGTGGGGATCCACTTGTAGATCTTGCGGAGCATGCAGAGGGTGTTGAAGCAGGAGGAAGAGACGGCGTTGACCTGTAATGTCATGGAGAGGGTGGAGTCGAGGATGACCCCTAGGTTGCGTGCGTGGTCGGTGGGTGTTGGAGCTGTTCCCAGTGCTGTCGGCCACCAGGACTCGTCCCAGGCCGAAGGGGTGGATCCGAGGATGAGGACTTCCATCTTGTCCGAGTTCAGCTTCAGTCGGCTGTTCTTCATCCACTCGGCGACGGCTTTCATTCCTTCGTGGAGGTTGGTTTTGGCAGCGTGGGGGTCCTTGGTGAGGGAGAGGATCATCTGGGTGTCATCAACGTAAGAGATGATGTTGAGGTCGTGCGGTCGGGTGACGTGGGTGTGCGGTGCCATGTAGATGTTAAACAATGTTGGGCTGAGGGATGAGCCATGGGGTACGCCGCAGATTATCTCAGTGGTTTCGGCGCAGAAGGGGGGGAGGCGGACGCTCTGTGTTCTGCTGGAGAGGAAGGAGGTGGTCCAGTCCAGGGCCTTCTCTTGGATGCCGGCGTTGTGGAGGCGTGTGCGTAGTGTGCGGTGGCAGACCGTGTTGAAGGAGGCTGACAGGTCTAGGAGGATGAGGGCCGCTTTTTCTGCTTTGTCAAGCAGGGCCCCGATGTCATCGGTGGCGGCGATGAGGGCAGTGTTGGTGCTGTGGTTGCTGCGGAATCCGGACTGGGACAGGTCCAGGATGCTGTTCTCCTCAAGGTAGCGGGTCAGTTGTTTGTTGACGGTCTTCTCGATGACCTTCGCTGGGAATGGGAGCAGGGAGATGGGCCGGAAGTTCTTGAGGTCCTTGGGGTCCGCCTTGGGTTTCTTGAGTAAGGCGTTGATCTCGGCATGCTTCCAGCTCTCCGGGAAGGTTGCAGTTTCGAAGGAGATGTTGATGGCTTTCCGGAGATGGGGTGCCATGGTGGTGCTGGCTTTGTTGAAGATGTGGTGTGAGCAAAGGTCTGACGGAGATCCGAAGTGGATGGTGTTCATGATTTTGATGGTGTCATCGCTGTTTATGTTGATCCAGGAGAGCAGGTGGTTGGTGCGGATGGTGGGCGTGGGGGCAGGGGTCCCAGTGGTTGTCGAGGCGGTCGTGGCGTTGAAGCTGTCGTGGATGTCTGCGATCTTGCGATGGAAAAAGGTGGCACGTGCGTCGGTCAGGTCTTGCGAGGGTGGGATGTCGTTGGTGTTGGAGCTGGGGTTGGACAGTTCCTTCTATCCGTGAATGCACCCCCCCCCCCCAAGGCTCCCTCCCAGTGATGTCTCAGATGGGTGAGATCGGGCTCCGTGTTTTGATGAATGGAGGACACAAACCATTGTGTCAAGCGCCTCCCGGTCCCCATCACGTGGAGGTATTGCAATGTGTGGTGTGTGGGCGGTTCCTGAGCATGAATACCCCCCTTAGATGATAACGAGGCTATAAGTGTTCGATGCAATAAAAACTGTCCAGGGCGCAAATTCGCTGTCGCTATGAGTTCCTGATATGGGATGAGTGAGCCGTCCCGAAAAAGATCTCCCAAGTCTTGAATGCCCTCTGAGGCCCAGTGTCATTGCTCGGCAGCTGTGGTAGGAGTGTCCCCTCGTGGAGGTCCTAGCAATGGGATAAGGAATGGCTATATTGATGGTGATGCGCTAACTATTGATCATCGGGGCATTCATTGGAATTCCCATCCACTATACAAAGGCTCCATATTCACTCGTTTATGTTTGGAAATTATTGATTGACACAAACCTGGAGAATGTTTTCACTGTATACTGTTTCTTTGGCTCTATTAACGGGTAGTTGCAAGAGTGGTATAGGACTATGCTCAACCCCTGTGATGTCTAATGGAGTCTAGGAATGATAGATTTCCAGATGGAGTAATATGCTGGTGTTGTTTGGTAACAAAAACTGAGAATATATCTGTATGGTATCTAAGTGTTATATGTCTGTTCTTTTATATATTCTACCACAGCAATCTTTTTTTTTTTTTTTTTGAAACCGTTTATTACAAGACTCAAAAAATATACAAATATGGGCCTACAACCTTCCGGCCGGCCGCTAGCACTAAAAGGAGCATACGATATACATTTATAAAACACATGGTGCTGCGGCCGAGCATGCACAGGAGGTAACATCGTTGCGAGCCACACTATCCAGACCCCACTATACGGTTCCATTTTAAACTTAAAGAACAACAAATACAAACAAACCCACAAGGCAATCCTCAATCGGAAATAGCAACACGTGCTCCCCTAGAGGGGGGATCCTAGCCATCCATAGGAATCTCAAGAGGGGGGGGAGAGATCAGAACTAGGGCTGGGTACACCTAATGCCCAGGTACCGGGGGGATGAGTTGGCTAAGGGGACGGGGCCGGCGACGGATCGGGCAATAACGGTGGAGCACAGATTCCCCCGCGGTAGGCGTTCTAGGGGCCCCATACTTTCACCCATGTCGCAGGCTTACCTCTCGCCACATACACCACCTTTTCCCGAAACATGCACCAATCCATATGTTCCTTCCAGGCCGAGACAGTCGGGGGCCTCTGGGATCCCCACAGTTGGGCAATATCACGCTTGGCAACCATATACCCCAGAGTCACCCACCACGTCTGCGGCACCGAGTAATCGGTAGGCTCCCACACAT
This sequence comes from Triturus cristatus, assembly GCF_964204655.1. Classification (NCBI taxonomy): domain Eukaryota; kingdom Metazoa; phylum Chordata; class Amphibia; order Caudata; family Salamandridae; genus Triturus; species Triturus cristatus. The sequence continues at coordinate 997,036,935 of NC_140580.1, forward strand.
TCAACAGGCATCTCCTCGCTTCGGGCAACAGCGCCACATGCGTGACCACTCGCAGCACCTCATGCACACCACGCCAGAACCCCTCCACCTCCGGGCACTCCCACAAGATATGCAGAAAAGTCCCCAGCGCACCACACCCACGCTTACACAAACCGTCCTCAGCATAGCCCATACGCAGGAGCTTTGGCCCCGTCATGTAGACCCTGTGGAGTATCTTGAGCTGGACGAAACGAAGGCGAGCCGGTATGGCCACCTCTTTCGGGGAGGCCACCGCGGAGATCCAGTCCTCGTCGTACAGCTCCAGCCCATCGGCTACCCAAGCCTCACGAAGGGCAGTCAACAAGTCTGAGCGGTCGTTGATCAGTTTTTTGTAGATCAGTGAGATCGTGCTGTCAGGGACGTGTCCATCCAGCACTCTATCCTCCAGGGGGGAACACTCCGGGATGGAGGCAACGTCCGGAAAGACGGAGCCCAGCGCATGCCGGACCTGCAAATACCGAAAGTACTCGCTGCCCTGCAACTGAAATTCCGTCTGCAGCATCTCGAACGTTTTAAATCCTCCCCTCGTCCAGAGATCCCCCACTTTGCTAATGCCTATTAAATCCCACTTCTCAAAGCCCTTCGAGGTCCACAAGGAGCCCAACCGCTCAGATGCGTATAGTGGTGACGCCCGGGTCAAACGGTCCTTCCACCCCATTGCAGCATTGGCCGCGTGCCACACTCGCACCATGACACGCGTGGGGCCCGTTAGGCGAGCGTCGGGCGCGCTAGAGTAGAGCGCTCGATTATGGTCACCACCTGGAAGTAGCATCCTATCCATTTCAAACGCCGGGTTTAAGGCGGGCCCATATAGGCCCTGATTAATCGCAGCAAGCTGGGAGGCCCAATAATACCGTTTAATATCCGGGAGGGCAATCCCCCCGTCATACCAGGGGAGCGTCAGCTTAGCCAGGGCAATACATGGCCTCCCGTCCCAGAACAGGCGGCGCTGCAAACTCTCCACTTCGCGGAAGTAGCGCGCCGGGACGAGGTCCATAGTGTTCTGCAACGCGTATAGGAAACGCGGCAGCGACATCATTTTAAACAATGCCGCCCGGCCGAGCGGCGAAAGCGGCAAACGCCGCCAGCGCGCGACATCCTCTTTCAGACGCTGGAGGGGGGGAAGCAAGTTCCGATCATACCGAGCCTCCGGGTCCAGAGTAATGAAGACACCCAGATACCTAAATCCCTGCGGGGCGACCTGGATCGGACAGCCCCGCGGGAGGATAGGAGCCTCCCCAGAGAGAACATACACACACGATTTAGCCCAGTTGATGACCAGACCGGAGTTACGACCGAATGAATGCAAAACATCAACCAGTACTATGAGTGATTTACGTGGGGAAGCTAGGTACAAGAGGATGTCATCAGCGTATAGGGATACGCGGTCTTCATACTCAGGGGTCCAGCGGAGACCACGGATGGAAGGCTCCCACCGCAGCCACTCCGCCAGGGGCTCCAAGGCAAGTGCAAGGAGGAGCGGCGATAAGGGGCAGCCCTGCTGTGTGCCCCGGCCCAGCTCGAACGGAGCCGACACTCTTCCGTTCACCACCACCTGCGCCAATGGGCCCGAATACAGCAATTTGACCCAACTGATGAACCCCGGGCCAAATCCAAACTTCGCAAGCATCGCCCAGATATATGGCCACTCAAGCGTGTCAAACACCACGGTGGCGTCTAAGGACGCCAAAATGGCCGGCTCCCGTATGAACGGGGCACGTGCGAGCACACCGTGCAAACGCCGCAGATTAAGGGCTGTGTTGCGATGGGGAATAAAGCCAGATTGGTCCTGATGAACCAAATCGCCCACCACGCCGACCAGCCGATTGGCCAGTACCTTGGCGAGAATCTTGGGCTCCGCATTCAGTAGCGAAATGGGCCGATAGGATGTAACCCGGTCCCGAGGTCTCCCTTCCTTGTGGATGACCACGATTGTAGCCAGACGCTGGTCCGGCGGGAGGGAGCCCACCGAGTGTGCCGCCAGGAACATAGCCCGGAGGTGGGGTGCCAGCGTATCCGGTCGCAACTTGTACAACTCGATAGGGAGACCATTCGGACCCATGGCCTTGCCGGAAGCGACCGAGCGTATGGCGAGGGTGATCTCGTCGGAGGTGGGAGCGGCGTCCAACGACACCCTGTCCTCCCCGGAAAGGGACGGCAGCGCGATATCACTGAGCAGGGCACGGGAATCCTCTTCCGAGCAGGGAGACACCGGGGAATAATCCGCGAAGCAGGAGACAATTTCTTCTGGCTCAGTTACACACACACCATCCGTTTTCTCAATCAGCGGGACCACACGATTCGCTCTCTCTTTTTTGTCCAACCACGCTATAAGTTTACCAGCCTTATCACCCACATCATACAGTCGCCCCTGTTGCTCTCTACTGAGGCCCCTGGCCGCCTCCGTGACGAGGGCCCTGTAGGCCGCTTGCTTGAGTTGGAGGACATGTAATGCAGCATCCGTCACCCCACCTTCTAAATTCCCCTCCAACTCGGCTATTTCAGCCTCCATCCGGGTCACCTCCTCCCGCTCGCGCCTCCGGGCGTGGGAAATAAGGGATAGGGCCTCCCCTCGGAGTACTGTCTTGAAGGCCTCCCATAGCGGTACGGCCGAAGGCACAGACCCCACATTCTCATCAAAATATCGCTGAAGTGATTTAATCAATTCAGCGCGAATGGTGGGGTCGCGCAGGTACCAAGGATTGATTGGGACCACCCTACCCTCACCCCTCGGAAAGACATCAAAGTGCAGTAGGAGCGGGGAGTGGTCCGAAATACCCCGTGGCAAATGGCGCACCTCTCCCACCCTCCCAACATAGGCCGCCGGGACAAGGACATAGTCTAGTCGTGAGAGACTACCATGGGCTCCCGAGTGGAAAGTGTACTGCAGCTGCGTGGGGTGTTTTAAACTCCAGCAGTCCACTAATCCAAATGTATCCAAGAGGCCGGGTAGCCACGCCTGTGCCCGGGGGAGGTCCCTAGGGGCGTGACGATCCAAAGACCCAGATACCACCGCATTAAAATCCCCCCCACAGCCAGAAGCCCCCCCGGAAGGCCAAGCAGAAGGCGCCCAAGGTCCGCAAAGGTGGTCGACTGCAGCCCCGGTGGGATGTATACTGACACAAAGACAACCACTTTGCCCTCCAGTCTTCCCACCAAGACCGTATAACGTCCCCTGTCATCGTGGAGCACCTCATCAATCTCCAACGGGAGCGAGTTCTTCACCATGATGCCCACACCCCGTGAGCCGGACGTGAAGCCCGAGTGAGCCACTAGGCGATAGCTACGCCGATTCATGGCGCAGAAGGAGTTGCCAATGAGGTGTGTCTCCTGCAGAAAGACTACATCGGGCGAGATTCGCTTCAAAAACTGCAGGACCACACCCCGTTTGATCCTGTCCCCCAGTCCATTCACATTCCAAGACAACAAAGTTAGTTCCCTACCCCCCATCATATACAGAAGCCATCATTCGTCCCCCGGAGAGCACTTTAGAACTAACACAATAATACGTTTGCCTTGTGATAAAAACGAACAACACCCCATCCCTACCCACCCACCCCAACAGAACTCCCCCCTCCCTGCACCCCTGCATGAGCCCAAACAGCCCCCCCAACGTGCAGTGTGCCTGTCGCCCCATATATAGTTAGACTAACTAAACCCCCTAGAGGAGGAGGGAGAACCCCCAATAGACCCAACACAACCTCCATAGGAGGGGAACTTACAAAAACTGACGCAGAATCAAGAGTGGCATCATTTTCGTCCAGAGTGAGGCCCAATATTAGACCCTCAGTCCTGATCCAGCGTGCCGTCTCCCCCCGCCGCCCCCCCCCCCCACCCCCCCGATCACGATCCCCGGGCAGAGTATCCAGCCAGTCCCCGGCCGCTTCGGGACGATCAAAGAAGTGCGTGCGACCATCCACCTCCACACGCAGCTTGGCCGGGAAAAGCATGGCGTATTTGAGGTTTAGGTCCCGAAGACGGCGTTTGACGCCTAGGAAGCTCAGTCTCTGCTTCTGGACCGCTGGGGTGAAATCAGGATAAAAATTAACCTCCATATTGTCAAGCTTGACCGGTCCATGCAGTCTGGAGGTTTGCAGGATAGCGTCTCTATCCCGAAAATTGAAAATCCGGGCGATGAGAGGTCTCGGAGGGGCTCCGACCTTCGGCCTTCCCCCGGGAACCCTGTGGGCCCTCTCCACAGCGAAGAATTTGCTCAGCCCCCGTGGCTGGAGATGGGTAGCAATCAGGTCCTCCACAAAGAGATCCGCCGCCGCCTCCTCGCGTCCCTCGGGCACCCCGATAATGCGGATGTTGTTCCTCCGTGCCCGACTCTCGGAGTCCTCCAGGCGTCGATCCATAAGCGCAGTCGCCTGATTAAGCCGGCGCACTTCTGTTTGCAAGGCCGCCACATCTGTCGTTAGGCCCGATGCAGTGTGGGCCAAAGACTCTACTCGGTCGTTGGTTTTGGAAAGATCGGCCCTCACCAGGCCAACATCCACGAGGACCGAGTCAATCTTCTGCGCCAGTGTATCAAACCGCTGGCCCACCGAGGCCTTCATCTCGGCAATGGCGCCCATAACATCTCGCAGAGTCAGATCTGCGGGCAGGTCTGGGGCATCAGGAGGACTCTCAGGGGACTTGCGCGGTCCATCGGGAGATCCCTTCTGGAGGGTATAGCGGTCCATACTGTTGGCCTGATGGACGGCGCCACGCCGGGTCGATTTGGTCTTTGCCCGGTCTCCATCTTGTTTCGTGGCCATGGCCACCAGTCTCCCAGTCGCACCAGCCACGTCGTGTAGGGCAAGAAAGCAGGGCCACGAGCTCCGGGGGGGCCCCCTCAGAGCAGCGGGGTGGATCACAGCCGGCAGGCAGGCAGGGTCTCCCAGCAAGGCCACACCACACCAACACCAAGGGCTCCGCGACCCAACCTCGCAGAGACGACAAGGTGGTGCGAAAGCGAAAGCGAAAGTGCGGGGTACGCGAGTTGCCAGGCCCTGCCTGCCGCTGTTGTTCACTTTGTCACTGGATCACCCCACAGCGCAAATCCGGGGTCCGGCGAGGGGAAGGCCGCACACCTCAATCGGTGCTCACTCCGGTGTCCGAGGTCCGATTCGGAAGCGGGAAACGGGTGCCACCTCAGCTCAGGTTCACCAACATAGTCCCCTCATCCAGGGCAGGATAATTTCAGGATAATCGTAGGAGGTTGCGGAGGTCCTCGGGAGCCTCGCACCTACGCGGCCATCTTGGTTGCGCGCTAGGCTCCTCCTCTACCACAGCAATCCTAATGGAGTGACTGGTGTATCTACGCAGGAGCCACAGACAATGTAGAATACTTCAGGCTACACATTATTTTTCTTTACAGGTAGATGAAGTTTGTTGCATCTGGTTAGTGTATTTATTGGGGGATATCCTGCTCTGTGTTAAACCGGATTCAAGGTATTTATGATTCACTGGTGTCTTTTCAGGTCTTCCTCCCTACTGTTCCCTTCCCTCACTTGATCATCCCACTGACCTGTGTTATCACAGCATTTCTGGCTTGGGAATATCAAGAGGTGGATCATTCTGAGCAACAAACCGACCCTGAGGATTTTCTACTCTGACAATATATCAGAGCTGGCTTCACTTGTGCAAAATTACTATGTTTTAAAAGAGGTAGAATATATTTTATCCAAAGATCATTCTAAAATCCACAGAAAAACATAAAATGTAAAAGGTCTTGATCCTTAGAATCATCAGAGGTGCAAGGCTTTAGGGCTCCTGGCTTAGAGAAGCCAATAGGGACAGTGAGACACCAGTGAATACAATTGAACCAAATCTAATTAAAAAAAAGCAGTGATGTAAAATCTTAATAAAAGACCAAAAAGTTGTTCTAGGTTCCCAGGTCTCAATATTATATACTGTCATATTGTGGATTTTGTAAGTTCATTATTTTCCCTTTCCAGTATCCTCCTGTCTAAAAATTGATTTTTAATGACTTTCAGCTCTCTAGAATGATGCATCTATCTTGGATGTATTACAAAACTCCAGAAACTGCGGCTGACCCTTGATTCAGCACCTCAATCCCCGTTCAATAAATAAAAATGTCCTGTGCACAACACTTCCGAAGTCCACCGCAGTAGGGCTCCACTGGAATCCAGACAACAGATTTTGAAAGAATGGAAGGTGCACCAGGGAAAGAGTCCAAACGCTAATAAGGAAGTCCTTTAAGTTTCTTTTATTCCTTACAGTGAGACATGCAGTTGAAAATCAGCCAACGCGTTTAGTTCTTTACAAAAGAACTTCTTCAGCGCAGTAATTGGCAGTTGTCCTGTCGAGATTAAATACCAGAGATATAGTAACCTGATCCCTACTGGAAACCCCTCGATAAGGGTTCCAGGGCATAAAAGGCAGCTGCAACGGTCAGTATTGCTAGTTAGCCGTGGTCCCGTCAAAATCAAATAGCGGAGGTATAATAATCCAATCACAACTGAAAATCCCCTCAATAAAAGTTCTAGAGTATAAGTGGCAAGTATATTGCACTCTGTAGGCGTACCTGCCATTGACATCCCCAAGACCTTACTGAACGTTTGGGCTGAAATTGATTCACTGGAACTTTGACTGTGGGGCCTCCAGATGGGATTGCCTGGGATACTTCTTTTTGCAATATACTTTGGAATATTCCTTTAACCCCTTCGGTGCTCATGACGGAACGGTTCCGTCATGAGCCACGGTTGAGCTGTGCTCATGACGGAACCGTTCCGTCATGACCACGCCCGCGCAAGATTCCGTCAGCACAGCGGCGGAATTTGCGCAGCATGGAAGGGGTTAAAGACGACCAATATAGACGAGTGTATATTTGCCAATCATCATGAGAAAATGTATACATTGGTCCACAGTCCCCATACCTTTTCTAAAACCATATTGCAGGTCTGAAATTACATTACTCGCGTCTAACCATGTTCTCAAGTGATCTAAAATCACCTTCCCCATGATTTTGACAGCTGAATCTAGCAATAAAATCGGGCGGTAACAAGCAGGGTCATCCCTAGCTCCCTTTTTAAAAATGGGTTAAATAACCGCTGTGACCCATGACAGCGGAAAGCCACCTGTTGTTGCTGCATTAAAGACCTTAGCTAAAATCTTTGCCCATGTCCCTGGATCCACCTTCTGAAGATCCACAGGGACCCCGTCAGGCCCTGGGGCTTTTTGACCTTAATTCGCCATGATCGCTTTCTGAACCTCAGCTACCCCAAAGCTTAGCTGGCGCGTCTCTATGCTGGGTTCCCAGAGAATAACATGTTTCTCTATGTCCACTCCTTTATAAGTCTGCTCAAAATGACTAACCCATCTATCAGCAGGGATGACATAGTCTGTTCTTGCAGAGTGCTGGTCTGAAAAGAAGGACTATTTACAATTTTCCAAAATTTTGCGCTATTACTCAGGGCTAACCTGGTTTAGATCCAGCCATGCCTGTTCTCGTATCTTATCTTTCCTCTAATTTAAAGCTAATTTATAAGCTTTCCTACATACCTTAATAATTTTTACATTTTCGGGCTTATGTTTTAGAGCATGTATAAGACCCTTATGGGTTTTAGAGCAATCTGCGTCAAACCATTTTTCCCCTTGGAGTCTGCAATCCAATCCGCCTTGCAAGGTTACTAAAAGCCTCTATAACCACACGGGCCTCAGTATGGCCATTAAGACACCGTTTGATATCTTCTTCACCCTCCCGGTATAACTTGGCTAAAAAAGCCTCCGGGATTATATTCCCTCTACCTAATTTTGCAGGCCTGATCTATTTGTATAAAGTCCCTGTTTGATAGGCTCTTTCTCTCGTCCCCGTGGAAGATCAGCTCCCCTATCGTTTCTAAAATTAACGGGTTATGATCACTATAACAACTCCAAATGGGGTTTACTTTTATGATGTCGGACAGCAAAGGGGCAGATACCACATTCAAATCTATAGTCGAGCAACAACCCCTACCATTAAAAGATGGCACAGAGTCTCATCAGTATGCTCAAGACAATGTAGATTGTTTATAGCAAGAACACGCAAATTGGACAGTTGGACAACAAAGAACGCTTGTGGCACCAATCACAAAACGAAAATCTTGCCAGTGAATTCAAAATTTCAGATTATCGGGGCATGGCTTGGCGAGCCATCATAGTAGACATGAGCTGAGAGCGCTCCGTCCAGCCTCACCTTGATCCTGTAGCTCTCCAGCCTCTCCGGTCATCGTCCTGATCCTTGCGCAGCTCCGTGTCAATCGAACACTGCGGACCGTCATCTGGGCTGATTCCGAAGCCGTGGGGTGTCCCGTGACGGCTGTGAGGCGCCTGGGGGAAGACGCGGCCTGCTGGTGGTGCGGCCATGAGAGCAGCCGGGGGTCGCCTGACTCCCTGACCGAGGAGTGGAGATGCTGCGGCAGTGGCGGTGTAGGTGAGCCGTGCAGTGCTGCTTGCTGGTGTACTGGCAGGAGCTGACGAGACGTGTCTCTTCTCCCGGGGCTGTCTGCCCCCTTGCTCTGAGGTCTCCTGCAGGGGTGCGGGACGGCTCGGCGGCCGTTTCGGGCCGTGCCGGTGAGGCATCGCAGAGGTGACGGGTGCCATCTTGGTGCGGCGTCTCTGTGTAGGCGGTGGGCCGGACGAATATCGGAGGAAAACCGGGGTCCTTTGTCACAACGGGAGCCTTCTGTTCCAGCAGATAGCTGGGACCCGTGAGTAACCCCTCGTCTTTGGACATATAGCCTGGCAGCGGCCCGTGTTCGCCATCATCCCTGGGCTTCCAGCTCCTCTCTCCCCCCTTATCTCCTTTGTGCATAAATTGGCTGGGGGCTCGGCGCAGGGGGGGGGAGTGCATAGACTATTGGCATCGGGATATCACTGAGGGGCAGCCCGCTGGCGCACTGGTGGGGTTAGAGCCCATTGCTTTGTCGTCTTCCCCCTCCATCATTGCTTATTGGACGCAGTCGACCGGCGGTCGGCCGGGCTGTACGGGGGCACCGCACGGGGCGGGCACCCCTCTGACATTGAGGGCGCTTTCAAGTAGTCTTGCGAGGCTCGGCGGCCGTGCCGGGCCGCAGCGTGGAGGGGTTGTGAGGTGTGTGAGCCCGGGCTGTGCGGGAGGCCAGCGCCGGCATTTGGGGCCTTCCCCGTTTCAGTGGTCATTTGGGGCCCGCACCCCCTTGTGCATCTCTGGGCTCTGTCTTTGTCTCCCCCCATTTCTCCCTGTGTACACCTGCTGGAGGTTCGGTGGTTTCAGGCTGGGAGGAGATTTGGGGGCGTTGGCAGCCGAGTCGGGCCGCGGTGGGGAGTGTTGCGGGGGTTAACACCTGAGCCTGCCGTTGGGGGGTTCGCTGGGCTGGCCGGACGAGAGGCGGATTGGGGGACGGCCAGCCTCCATAGCGACGCAGTCGCAAGTGGGACCTTGACGTTAGTGGGAGCGACTGCCCGACGCTCGTGGGAACTACTACATATACGCTGCCTGGGTGCCCCTCAGCTGAGGTCGGGGAAGAGACTGGGCCACCATGACCAGGGATAAACCAGGTGGGGGCTCGTCTAAGCAGAGCACTATGGATAAGTTCACAGGTCAGGGGGCTCCGGAGGCTCCGCCCGGGGGATCTCAAAACGCTGTACCAGTGTTACGCACATGGGACCGGTGATGCGCTGTTCGCTGTTGACACAGACTCCCGCTCCGACACGCGTACTCTCCACAGACTACAACCCCCATAATGCTCGGAGGAGCACGCCCCACGTGACCAACGTAACGCTCGGCGGAGCGGATATAGCCTGCTAATCCCGGCGAGCGTTGCCGATGATTCCTGGTGTTTTCCCTGTCTTGGCCTCCATCGAACTCTCTGACCACGACGAAAGTACCGCAGCTCCCGTTCCGAAGCAGCCCAAGGATTTCCGAGCTTAGTGCGAGGTTGCGTTACACCGCCCAAGGATTTCCGGGCTCCGAGCAGTAGCGTTGCACTGCCCAAGTATTTCCGGGCTCTGAGCAGTAGCGTTACACCGCCCAAGGACTTCCGGGCTCCGTGCAGTAGCGTTACACCGCCCAAGGATTTCCGGGCTTTTCCTGATCTCAGCGAGCCACCTCCGGACTCCCCCAAAAGGAAGCAGAGGTCGGGTTCGCCTAGCTACTTAACCATGAGTAACCCTTACAGGCTGCCTTTAATCGCGGCTAGTGCCCAAGACAGGTCACGGCTTCTCTGTGTTGGAGACGCTTACTGCTGTAGCAGTCTCGTGCAGAGAAGCACGTACTGGCCGTAAAGCTGAGCCGTTCTTCAAAGGTCTTTGGCCTAGCACGAGGAAGGACTCTGTATGTGTATTCTGAAACCATTGACTGAAGTGAAGTAACTTTCCTTTCTTATTATTTAAACCTACTGCAGAACTCAGGAGCATTAAGCACAACCAGGGTTGGGCTGCTCTTTGCTCCGAGAGATGCTCGGTTTAGTTTGCTGCTGACCCTACGAATGCTACACCCTACGCTCTGTAGCAGCACTCCATTGCCTCTTAAGTGGATTGCGTTTCTACTCTGAGAATACGACAAGGAACAGAACCGCGGGAGGCTGTTGCAGGTATATAAAGATAAGGGAGGGGATTGAGTCTTACAGGTCTGGAAGGGGTGGGAATACAGTTTGACTCATGGTGTGTTTGTGTCTTTGCAGGTCTCCCTCCTAGACGTTCCTACCCTTCCTTCCCTCGCTCACCTGCCTCATTAGTCCGTGTGTGTGATACCTATTCTGGACTGGGGGCAGTTGGGAGGTGGACCCCATAGAGCATCAGCGCCATCCCGAGGAGTTGGAAACCGTGGCACCCTGACAGAATCATCGGCCCACAAATTGTTTCTCCTCCTGATCGCGCTGGGATAGGGGAATGGCCACGTGAGAAGACGTGGTGGCTGCATTAGTGCAGGTACAGGTGGAGCTGGCGGCTTCCTGTTCAGAGACGGCTGCTTTACATGCTCGCATAGATAGACTCCAAAGAAACCCCTTCGATGTAGGGAACGTTTTTCCTACACAAACTCCCCAGGTTGTTGTTGAAATGCCCGCTCACGTCCTTTTGGCCCACCCAGAAAGGTTTCACGGGGACATACAGAAGGTACAGGTGTTCATGACACAGGTCCTGTTACATTTTCACTGTAAACCCAAACTATTCCTCATCAACCAAACACGTGTGGCGTTTCTTATATCGGCAGTACCGATTGTCAGAAGGGATGACCCCTTACTATATGATTGAGATGCCTTCCGAATAGAGTTCGAGAAGACCTTCGACCGGCGCGCCGACACATTCTCCGCAGACCGAGACCTACTGGAACTCAAGCAAAGCAGCTCCGACTTCATCGGTTATCCCAACAGTTTCAGGCGCTTAGTAGCAGAAACGGATTGGCCCGAATCAAAACAATCCGCCATCTTTTACAGAGGTCTGACCGACGAACTGAAGGACGTTATCGCCCAAATAGATCCCTAACCTCGTACTTGTGCCGCGATGATTGAACTAGCTTCAAGGTTGGAACATAGACTCAAAGAAAGGAAGGGGGAACACAAGCGGAAAGACAAACCTCCTTCTTCATATGACCGGTCATGTGCTTCTGACCACGGTTTATCCAAAGCCGAACCTATGGAAATCGGTGCGGTAAGGGCTTCGTTAACGCTGAGTGAGCGAGATCACCGCAGAAAGCAAGGCCTCTGTCTCTATTGCGGCAAAAAGGGACACTACCTCCGAGAATGCCCCGTAAAACGCAAGTATGGTCGTCCTCACGCTGGTTAAGCTGCTGCGGTCACAGCCGATGGATCGGCGGGAAACCCCCGTGCTTGAAGGACCAAGAAGGGAAGCCTTCAAGCTATCACGCCATCCCTTCATTGGAGTCGGAGACTACCAAAGAACCAGACCACTTCTTTATTTCGATGGAAATAGTAATCAACCACAAAACCCAATCGATACGGGCGATGATCGATTCCGGGGCCACCGGATGCTTTCTGGATAAAGCGGAAGCCCAACGACTGGGAGTGAGACTTCTGACGAAGAAGACGCCGGAACTCGTCTATGCGGTAGACGGAAAGGAGTTGGAATCTGGGCCCATACGATACGTCACACCAGCCCTCAGGGACACCATTGAGGGAACTCATGGTGAATGGCTGTCATTCAACGTTATCCAAGCTCCCCGGTGTAAAATCATTCTGGGTTTGCAGTGGTTGAGGCGACATGAACCTACTATCGAGTGGTCTACGAACTCGATATCCTTTTGCTCCGCCCTTTGCCAACAACAGTGTATGCAGCCAGTATCCCCTCCGGCCTTGATATTGGCTTCCTTACAGCATATCGCCACTGCCGCCGAGAAAGAAGTGACGCTACCCTTATGTTATGACCCTTACAAGGAGGTGTTTGATAAGAAGAAGGCCGAGGAACTGCCTCCACATCGGGCATACGACTGCTGTATAGACTTGGTTCCCGGTGCCGTAGTCCCGTGTGGCCGGATCTACGCGCTCACGGGCTCCGAGGCATGCCACCTCCGAAACTACTTAGACACATACCTCGCGTTGGGATTTATCCACCCTTCTCGGTCACCAGCAGCGTCCCCTCTCTTCTTTATCCCGAAGGCTAACAGCGAATTACGCTGCTGTAGAGACTATCGCACACTCAATTCCATGACGATCAAGAACCAATATCCATTGCCGTTGATCCCGGTGCTGCTAGAACAGGTTTGGAAAGCAGAACTGTACACCAAATTAGACCTCCGCGGGGCGTAGCATTTAGTGAGAATGAGGGAAGGTGACGAATGGAAGACGGCCTTCAAGACGCGGTTTGGGTTGTTTGAATATTTGGTGATGCCCTTTGGGCTGTGCAACGCCCCTGCCGCGTTCCAGTTCTTCCTTAATGAAGTGTTGAGAGACTTCCTGGACAAATTTGTCGTCGTATATATCGACGACATCTTGGTCCTTTCATCCAACCCGGAGGAACACGTCGTCCACGTGGGCCTAGTCTTACAGAAGCTGAGAGAACATCGGTTGTTTTGTTAAATCACCAAGTGTGAATTCCACGTGACCACAGTGGAATTCCTAGGCGTACTGTTGACTCCCGCTGGACAGGTCATGACTGACCGAAAGGTACAAGCCTGATGCAGAAGCCCCCCCAGGCGCCCGTCCGCGACATGTCATCGCCAGGCTCCTCAACTACCATGACAGGGACACTATCCTGAAACAGGCCCGAGTGAGGGAACCGCTGCTCTTCAACAACTCACAAATTCTAATATTTCAGGACTACACTAAGTTAGTACAGCAGCGACGGCAGTCGTTCCTAGCCGCCAATGCCCGCCTTCATGAACTTAAACTCCCCTATGCCTTGCTTTATCCAGCCAGGCTGCGTGTGGTATACCGGTCCCGCACCCACTTGTTTGACACAACAGAGGAGGTATTTAACTGGACAGATGAAACTGTGCAGTTGAGCCCTCACACTTCCCCGTGAAGAGAATCCGACTCCTCTTCGGGCGGGCCTGCGCGGAATTCTCATGGGCCGAAGGGGAGAGGGGGAAGGCGCTCCTAATCCAGGCATCGCTCGCAGTCTGCAGGGGCCGTGGCCCGGAAGGAGTCCATCTCTCGGTCATATGTATCGGTGGACTGACATCAGGTTGACCAGGCAATTATCCGAACTTGAATATTCTTCATAGACCGGAGAAGCGAATTTGATGGCCGGACTCTCCGTGGGGCTCCACAGAAGGAGAGGTGGCCAATTTGACAATGGGCTGTGACTTGGGGATCCATTGGCGGGTGAGGGGTGGGACCTCCTGTTGGGGGTCAGCCTGCGCTGCCTGCTGCGACAGGTACTTCATTGTTTTGGAGGTGCAGGGTGGGGGGGGGTGTTGTTGGGCTGTGTTTTTGTGGGGGGTGTTGTGGGGTTGTTGCACTGTCTACCTGGGTTCTGGACTCTTTCCTATTGTGCGGAGGATTCTTGCTGCTGCCACTGTACTGTATGGGGCCTGCACGGAGTAGGAATGCCTGTTAGTGCATGGGAGGCCCCGGGTCTTCTTAGAGTACTTAGTTGGAATGGGAGAGGGGCACTCGACAAGATCAAAAGGGGGGCTATCTTAAAATCGGCCAAGCGTGCCCGCGCAGACATATTATTTTTGCAGGAGATCCACCTTATGGGGACTAAAGCACTATGTTTTCAGCGCTTTGGATTTATACAGGTCTTTCACTCCAGGTTTGTGAGGGGTTCCAGGGGGGTTGCAATTTTAATACACCGTAGAGTTGCCTATACACATGTCAAGACCTGGGGGGACCTTCAGGGCAGGTATGTATTTGTACAGGGCATTGTGGATGGGGAGATCTTGGTTCTGGGGAGTGTCTACACCCCGCCTCTTTCCTGGGGACTGGCGGAGAAAATGATGACCCTGTGGGCGGACATACCAGAGGGCCTAGCGGTTGTCGGAGGGGATTGGAACGATGTGATGGAGGTGGCCAGGGATAGGTGGAGGTCCGGGAGTGTGTTTGAAACTCGCCTCCCCACTAAATTATACTCCTTGGTGATGAGCCTGGATTGGGTTGATCCCTGGCGTAGGATGCACGGTAGTACACAGGGCTACACATATCTCTCATCAGCTCCTTTTCCCGCCTGGACTATCTGGTTGTTCCGCAGGTCTTTGACAATAGGGTGACGGCGGCGGACATTCTCCCGCGAGGACTCTCCGATCACTCTCCAGTGGCAATTACCGTGCGAGCTGGGGGGGCCAGTGGGCCATTCCGTTGGCACCTATCAGTCTGGAACCTCCAGAAGGAGGATTACAGAGTCCAGATGGACGATGCCATTGATCAATATCTAGCTGTTAATTTGGGTTCGGTACCGGGGGCCGATACTCTTTGGGAGGCCTTGAAGCCCACCATTCGGGGGGTAGACATCTAATTTTGCTCTACTGTGCGACGTCTGCGTAGAGAGGCCCTGGTCCATGCGGAAGCTATTATTCTGGAGTTGGAGGCACGCGGCGGGAAGAGGAAGGGCGATTGGCTCGACATCAGTTACTTCTAGCGCAGCAGGAATATTCTCGTATTCTTTTGGATGAGGCCCGCCAGGCCTGGCTGGCTACTCGTAGTAGGATCTACCAGTGGGGCAACAAATCTAGCAAATTTTTGCATCGGCTGTGCCAGGGTTCGCTTCGCCCCCAGGCTCTCCCGTGTATCATAGGGTCAGATGGGCTACCCTTGTCTGGCGTGTTGGATATTGCATGTAGCTTTGCAGAATATCATGCTCAGTTATATACCCCCAAGGAGTGCCTCCAGGCGGAAGTCATTGATCGTTTCCTGGACGACCTTCCGCCGAAGGCGCTTCCAGATGAAATTCGGGAAGAACTGGAGGACCTGCTTACTGATGAGCAGCTGGGGGCGGCCCTGGGGAGCTGAACTCGGGCCCCTGGCCCTAATGGCTTTCCCTGAAAAAATTTTAAGAAATACTTTCGACAGCTGGGGCCCCACTACCGCAAGGTGGTGGAGGAGGACAGGGACAAGGGATGTCTGCCCAGTGACTGGAGGCACGCGGAGATAGTGGTCTTCCACAAGCTTGGCAGACCACCGGAGCACCACGCCTCTTATCGCCCTATTTCCCTCCTGAATGTGGAGGCTAAGATTTTAGCTAAGGCATTGGCAAACCGCCTCTGCCCTCATATAGCTCTACTTGTGCGTCCGGACCAGGCTCGGTTCATGCCCCAGCATGCCACCCGCCATAATATCCTGCGGGCTCATGTGGCGGTTGCGACGGTCCAGGGATTGGGGAGAGGGCAGCGCTTCTGCTGGCAGATATGGACAGGGCCTTCAACTCCCTGAGTTGTGTCTATTTATTTGCGCTCCTGTGGCAGCTGAATTTCGGACCGCGATTCTTGTCCTATCTAACCTTATTGTACACTGACTTGACAGCTTCGGTGCGTGTTGTGGGTTTCGTTTCTTCAGGCTTTTCCATTGGGCGGGGCACCAGGCAGGGGTGTCCGCTTTCCCCATATCGCTTTGCTTTAGCAATGGAACCCCTGGCTGCTTGGGTGCGGATGGACGCTCAGGTGTCTGGCTTTGAGTGGCCACATGGGCTTTCTGATCGCATCGCCCTTTATGCGGACGATGTATTGTTTTTCCTGACCGATCTGGAACACACGGGCCCCTGATTGACGCGGATCATGCAGATCTTTGGGGAAACATCGGGTCTATATATGAACCCTTGAAAGTCTACCTTGTGGGTATTGGGAGGGCGGGGTGAGCTCGGTCACTGGGCATCGTCGGTCCAGGTGGTGTATGGGGGCATGAAATATTTGGGGGTGTATTTGTCCGACTCTCCCACTACAGCCTGGGAGCGCAATCTCGCATCTGTTTGGGAGCGTGTGCATGAGGATATCAAGACCTGGTCCCATATGCCCCTTTCCATATACGGCAGAGCCGCCATTTTTAAGATGGTGTCGCTCCCGCGCCTATTGCATCAATTGCAAAATCATCCCTACCCGATTCCCCCGCGGTGGTTCCGGCAGGTGAACTCTGCCTTAGGGATGGGGAAGCGGTGAGGGTGGCAGTCCGGACATGCTTCCTATCTACATATTGTGGGGGGCTGGCAACCTCCGATATCTGGTCCTATTATGTTGCATCACATCTACTTGTGTTAAATGAATGGTGGTATGGGGACAGAGCAGACCCAGCCTATGCCGTGGAGCGGCGCTGCATGGGTGACCGGTCCCTACATACTCTCCTTTATTCTGGTCCGATGAGGCGTGCCCTGCCGTCTGCCACGTGGATTGTGTTTCAGCTTTGGAGGCAGGCTCTGTGGTGGATGGGCTGGTGGAAGAGGCTGACCCGGGAGACCCCACTTTGGCACAATGGCCCGTTTCCCGCAGTTGCTGAATCTCTCCCTGGGTTTCGTGACTGGGACAACATTGGGATTTCCACTCTGGGGGACGTCATGCGGGGCACGATTTTGAAATCCCAACAATATGAACACAAATTACTTGCCCTGAAGAAGTCCGCAAGGGTGAAACGCGTTGGCTGCTGTGTATTTAATTGTGAATAAAAGAATCTACAGAATCAACTATTTGAAAGACTGGCCTTTTCTGTCATCACTGTCCTCAATTATTTGTTGAATTTGAACCCGATTAACTTTTTCTTACTAACGATGCCTCTCTCATCTTGTGTGTTTTCAGGAAATGTTGTCACCCTGCCTAAAAATTCATCTAAAGTGCTTGCTGTACTCCCCTCTCCCGTCAGGCTCATGTTTTGCTTCCTCTTTCCCATTTCTTTTGAGCAGTCGTTCTTTAAGGCACTTTAAAGTACGTTTCCAGGTAGTGTCTGGGGGTACAAATTAAAGTGACTGCTGTATCTTGCCAAGTAGATAAAGTAGATAAAGGGGCTTAAAAAGACCCTCCTCCCACAGATTGGCACAGCCTAAAACAAACATAACTGACACAATTGCCCAGTATGATTACAATACGCAAATAAATTAATTGCGCACAGTACCTTACAAATATCCTCAGGTCACAGAGGTTAGGGGAGTAGCCTTGCCTCTTCTGGGCTCTGACGGGCGCAGACAGGCCCGCCCTTGGCCTGGGTATGGCCCGGGCGTGCCCGCCTGCATCCCGCACTACGGGAGAGTGTGCTGCTTTTGTGGCGCTGGGAGGGCTGGCTCCGCCTCCCACGCCGGCAGTGCTGGAAAAGTGGGGAACTGAGTCCCACCCCAGTCAGCTGCCTTGCAGATGGCGAGCATGTGGCCTCAACGGCCTTGATTCACGTCTCGCACTGCGGGAGAGTGCGCTGCTTTTGTGGAGCTGGGAGGGCTGGCTCCGCCACAAGGCCCTTTGGTAATGGTGGTGAGCTGGTGAAAAGAAAAACGCACATGATGCTTCTTTTTTTTATTTTATTTTTATTGGATTTTATCAAACAGTATACAGTATGTTGGCACAGTAATATACAATGTGATTAAGCAAGAGTTGCAATATTGATCACATATGTATGTCAGTGGTGAATATGCAGATACTATATCATAAAAGGCATTACACAATGAATATAGAGACAGTCTAAACGCATTATTCCGGTACTTCATTAGTCTCACAGTGTTTCACAGAGCTCAGATATTGTAATAATGGTTCCCAGATGTCACGGGATCTAGAGGAAGATGGTAGATCCTCCACATATAGTACTAGGTTGTCACAGCAATAAATTAAATCTTTAAGCCAGAGGGTACTTTGGGGTTTTACCGTACTGTCCCAGGAAAGGGCCACTCGCTGTTTTGAAAGAAGCAGAGCCACTTTTACAAACTTGCCCACTGCTCCCTTCAGAAATGGCACCAAGCCCAGAAGACAAATGTGCGGGGTGCATTGCACAGTCACATTGATCATTTTGGACAGTTTACTCGTTGCCTCAGCCCAAAACTCGGCAACCCCAAGGCATGCCCAGGCTAAGTGCCAAAAGTCAGCTCCTGTGCCCCTGCATCTTTTACGCATATCGGCGTCTCGCAGTCCATAGTGAAATAATCCCTAAGGGGTGTGATAGCTCTGATGCAGGTATTTGAAATGAATAATACGGAGGTTCCCATTGGAAGTCAAGCCTCCCATCAGTTGGCAGCAATATTCCCAGTCCGACTGCGTTATCTGGGGAGATAAATAGGTATTCCATTTTTTAGGTCTCGGGACCATCCGGTCGGCAGACCGGAAGTCCGGAGATTTAATGTCTTTGAAAAGAGGGGCTTGCACCCGCCCCTCTTCTCTCCTGTTCTCCATTGGCTGGCCTCTTAAATGCTGGCCAGCCACTGGAGAAGAGGTGCAGTCACTCCGATTATGCCCCGTCCTTTTCGGATCGGGGGGCGTGTTTTTGGCGAAAAGTCTCAGGGAGGAGACAACAGCAAAACACGCCCCCCGATCCGAAAAGGACGCTGCCTTTCTCCGGTGGTGTGGTTTTGCTGTCCTGTTTGGCACTGACTGGCACCGGTGAATTCAATCAGGACGGGAGGCTCAGAAGATGCTTTTCTGTGTTACAACAGCATCTTTAATTAATCTATAACTCAAATCCATTTTGCAGAAATGCATCCCACATGTTTTGAGCTGGCTAATATATGCCGGAATCACACGTGGTAATTTTGCAGGAAACAATACTGCACACTTGCTTAATTTTGCAGCTGGGGCGGCCGGCGAGAGCAGCTGCCATTATGTACACGGGCCGGCCTAGGTGGCCCCTGTGCGCGGGGGCCCGCTGCCGCTGAGGCTCGCTCGGCTCAGCTACCAGCTGCAGTCCTATGGGCAGCGGTGCTGCAAATGATTAACCTCCACTGCGCCGGAGCGAGCCGTGTGTTTCAGCGCCGCCCACTACGGTCCGCCACCCAGCCTGGCCACAGCTGTATCAGCGTCGCGGGATTTATCATTACAACGGCAAGCTGAGCTGAGCATTGCAGGAAGCACTGCAGCAAAAAGAAACTGCTTCCAACTGCCGCACCACCGACCCGCCTATAACTGTGAGTATCACAAGTTCACACTCCTGGCCAGTATGCCTCGCGGTCTTTGAATTCATAGTGTTAACCTCGTTGCACTTGAGCTCAGTCAGCCCCCAAGAGCTGCCAAGCGGCACGCGCCGCCCGTCACTCCAGATTTTACCAAATCATGTTTTAGCACTAATCAGCCAGCGCTCTCCGGCCACTTGACAGCTGAGGGGCTATATATGCGTAACAACGCATTTCAAGTACCGAACTGATATGCATTCGTCTAACACCTGCTATGTGGTACTTAGCAGGGCTGCACATCGTGTATCCCTTACACGCAAGCACAGCTTGGAAAATTTGAAAATTTGCACCAAAGGTTAGTGACCTATTTCAGGAATTATACAGCCTAATTAATGCCTTCTTTGAGCTTCTCGTTGCTCAAAAGGGGGTATTTGTGACTTTACATATACTTCATTGTGACGTTTTACTCTTCAGGAAGTGTCACTTTAAGTAGTACAGATTTGGCAGTGGAATGTTAGTCATAAGCACACTGAAACGTCGCCCATAAGCAATTTAGAACTGAGCAGCTACAGGGACCTTCTGTTTTCAACATAAACAAATAAAATCAAGACTTTTCTGAGAGTGATTTACAGTTCCTGAAAACAGATTTAGAACCTGCAATTTCGTCCCTTCCCTGGACAAATTTCAGCTGAGCCTGATTCACCTGACTGAGCGTTGATGTGGCCATGAACCAAGGGGTTCAAGTCGGAGGAGTACAGTAAAGCCTTCCCTGCCCAATGGGTGATAGGGGTTCACTATTCCCAAATACACTTTTGAAAATGGTGGGAAAATAATGCTAATTTCTGCACAGTTTTCCCAAATAATATCCAAAGAGCAGCAGCTAGTGAAAATCCTAGCATGCAGTTTCACGTGGCCTGTCTTTTTAAAGTTTATATGGCATTTTACTTTACATATATATATATATATATATATATATATATATATATATATATATATATATATATATATATATATATATATATATATATATATATATATATATATATATATTCCCTTCATTTAATGTTTCCTTCTTGCTCCATCCAAATAGTTACATGTTAAGGGAGGTATGTGGAAGGGCTGTAAATCAACATTTATACATATCTTACAACCAATCACAAGTGATAGCCCGCAGATCTTACAGGGTCATACATCACTTAGTTACACTCAGTTTACAGAGAACCTAGCAAGTAAGACACAGGCAGTATGCACCAGTCTTACATGCTCAGTGTTGCAAAGTCATCATGTGCCCTTTTTAGGTCTCGGGACCATCCGGTCGGCAGACCGGAAGTCCGGAGATTTAATGTCTTTGAGAAGAGGGGCTTGCACCCGCCCCTCTTCTCTCCTGTTCTCCATTGGCTGGCCTCTTAAATGCTGGCCAGCCACTGGAGAAGAGGTGCAGTCACTCCGATTATGCCCCGTCCTTTTCGGATCGGGGGGCGTGTTTTTGGCGAAAAGTCTCAGGGAGGAGACAACAGCAAAACACGCCCCCCGATCCGAAAAGGACGCTGCCTTTCTCCGGTGGTGTGCTTTTGCTGTCCTGTTTGGCACTGACTGGCACCGGTGAATTCAATCAGGACGGGAGGCTCAGAAGACGCTTTTCTGTGTTCTTTATTTTCTGTAGTGTTTCATTTCTGTGACTCCGCTGTGGCAGTAGGTTTCATCAGTCTTTCAAATCATATGGCTGCTTGTTTACGTTTCTCTTCTAAACTCTCTGGTTGAGTGACTGCATCTGGGTCTTTCTTTTCTTCGAGTGTTTGTGCGGCTCGGTTTCCTCGATTCGCCTCTCTCTAGCTTGATGATTCGATTCGGGACTCTGTAAATATTCCACCCTACAGTCTCTCTTTGATTTCTTTTTTGGTTGATGGTGTTTCTCCTTTCTCTTTGTGTTCTTTCTGTTGGTTTGTACGCACTATATCCTTTATCGTGTGGCCGAGTCGTTATTTATTCAATTTTTATTTTTGGAGTTTTATTATGCGCGCCCATGATCCCTCAGGGTCTCGGAGCACTCTACAAACAGCAGGTAAGTTAAACATAAAAGGGAGCAATGCTAAAGGAAAAAGCAATCCTGAAAGCACATACAATAGAACACTCGGTCAGCAGGATTAAGCACCGGAAGTGCCCTAGAAAGTAGTAAAACTGGTTGTAACTGGTCGATATTTATTTAGAAGGACCATAGACAGATGCCAACTAATACATGTATACAGATTCGACATACCGACGCTTTTAAAACCATTTCTCCATGACTAGGAAGGTTAATAAGTGGACGATAAAGTTGCCTTGTTTGGAGACAAAAAGATACCACACATTTTCCCAGACATCTGACACTGGGTTAGCCACGCAAAGGTGGGTTTCTTCTATATTGACTTTAGCCTTGCAAAAGCAATACATAATAAAACAGACCCTGAATATACTTTATTGATGTGGTTTGTGTATTGGGCGTGGAGTAGGCAGCTGTGCATACTTTGAATGATGGGTTGCTACGCATCTGTAAGTTGGATGAGGCCGCATCAGGCCGTCTTTGTAACATTGCCTAATGTGGATTTTACCAGTACATCGCTTTTGTACGTCGTTTTGCCTTCTCATTTATTAAGGACAATAAAAGTATGTAAGAGGATGTGTTACAATTTTCAGACAAGCATTTACAATGCAACGGTCTCGGCATTGTTAAAGTTAGAGCTATTGGCATTGCTCATGACAATGCCGTTTCTTTAAATGTTTTAAAATCAAAAACATAAACAAAAATAATGTCATGAGCAATGCCAATAGCTCTAATTTTACCAATGCCGAGACCATTGCATTGTAAATGCTTGTCTAGGCTTCTGCTAGGGGGGGCAAGTTTTTCAGCTCTTGCATTTTTATATAATTTAGTGATGAGTTTGTGACGCGTAGGAGTGAGGAATAGTGTATGCAGCGTCTGTAGTGTAGGTGGTTCGGCTGGAAATGTAGAAAAATGGGTCTGTAGCGCTTTTTTAAGTCTATGAAATGAGGGGTTTTGTTCTGTATGTAGTTAAGGTCAGCGTCTGAGACGAAGGTGCCATTCACGTATAAGTCACGCATGTGGGTAATCCCGGCTAGTTTTAGAGTGTGTAATGTCCCTTTGTCATGTGTGACCGAAAGGGCCGAATGATAAGCAATTGGCAACAATGGCGAGTATGACGGAAGTTTCCCAGCTAAGCGGCCTATCGTGTGCCATGCTGTTACGGTAGCGTCGATGGTATTAACCCCAGATCAGTCGAAGAAGCAAGGAGCGCAAGGTTTGAAAATAATGCTGGGTAAGTGTGATTGGTATGTTACAAAACAGGTATAAAAATTTGGGCAGTACGATCATCTTTACGAGTGCTATATGGTCGGCTAGGGATAACGGAAGTTGAACCCATCTGGCAACCTGTTGTTCTAGGACCGTGTATGCCACGCCATAGTTGTCTAGGATAACTATTTCTGGGTCACGGAATACCCACACTCTCAAATATTTCACGGGGTCAGTGGCCCACAGCAGCGGGAACTCCAGATCGTGAGGCTGAGTGCATGCAGTCAACGGCACCTCCGCCGATTTGGCCCAATTAATTAGCAGGCCGGAAAAATGACCAAATCGTATATATTCCCGCAAGATGGCCGTCAGATATGTTTGCGGCTCTCTGACAAAAAGCAACATATCATCTGCATACATGGAGATGTGGACCGGGCGGTGAACAAATGGGAGGGCCGAAGCTCTATGGCGTTGTCGAACGATACAGGCCAGCGGTTCAAGCGTTAGTGCAAATAGAAGTTGAGAGAGAGGGCAACCCTGTCTCGTGCCTCTGGTGATTGTGATGGGGTCTGATGTGTAACCCTCCACGCGAATTCGGGCTACGGGGTCAGTGTATAATAAACGTATCCATACGATAAATAGCGGTGGAAACCCCATGCGCCTCAGAATGTGAAATAAATATCGCCATTCAATCGAATCAAAGGCTTTGGCTGAATCGAGCTTCACCGCCGTTGCCTGTAAATCAGGGTCGAGTATATGGAACATGGCAAAAATCGTACGCAGATTGTAAGAGGTTGATCTGGTAGGAATAAAACCTGACTGATCTGGAAGGACGAGTAGAGGCATAAGGGGTTGCAGCCTCGTAGCTAATATTTTGGCCAGAATTTTAACGTTGGTGTTTAATAAGTGACAGTGGCCTGTACGAGTCACAACGGGACTGTGGCTTATCTTTTTTAAGTAGGGTAATGATGAGGGCTTCCCGCAAGGTAGGGGGCAGAATACCTGAGTCATTGGCCTCGCCATACATTTCCAAGAGGTATGGCGTGAGTTCCGCGGCGTACACTTTATAGAATTCGCTGGGGAATCTGTCTGGACCCAGAGCTTTTTTATTGGGGAGTGTCTGGATGGCCTCTCGCACTTCCTCTTCTGTAATTGGTTGACTAAGGAAGTCACGCTGAGTGTCCGTGAGCCACGCAAGGGCCACGTCCAAAAGGTACTCGTCCAGCTCGTGAGGATCCACCTCCTCATGTAATGTGTACAGAGTGGCGTATCTGTAACAAAATTGCGCAGCAATGTCTGGGGTGGTGTAATGATCGCGTTCATCATCATCTGTTATTTTGGGGTTGATATGTTTAAGTGTGCGCAGTGCGATCTTAGCAGCTATATGACGTCCCGGGCGTCCACCTTCAACGTATGCGCGGGCCACGGAATGTCTATGTATATAGCGCGTTTCTTCCTCAGTGAGGGTGTTATATTCGATCACAGATTCTTTAATAGAGGCAAGAAGCAGGGCAGACGGAGAGAGTTCGTATTCCCTCTCAAGTTTGTGCAGCGTAGTCTCTATCCGACCACGTAGATCACGTAGGATGCCAGCCGTCGTGCTGATACAAGTGCCATGAATGGTGGCCTTGAACGCCTCCCAAAGGGTCATGACGCTATCTACCGAGCCACTATTCGTATTAAAGTACTGTACAATTGCTTCTGGGATGGTTGTGTTATAGAGCGGGTCAAGTAATGCCTCTGGGTGGAAGCGCCACATAAAGGAGCGGGGCGGGGCACAGCCCTCGGGATCTGCAGGGTGAGGAGCACCGGGTTATGGTCCGATAGGGTGCGGGGTAAGCTACGTATGTCTGTTACCCAGCCTCCCGCATGCTCGCTAAGTAACCAATAATCAAGGCGGGACCAGCTGTCATGCGCTGTGGAAACATGGTTACCCTGCAGTGTGTGAGTGTTGCGATGTCGCCAGATGTCTAGTAAGCCCAGCTCTGCCATTCCCTCCCAAATACCAGCAGCAGCCCTAGGGGATTGGCCGTCTCGTGCACTTGATTTGTCTTTAGTGGGGTCGAGGTGTGTATTTAAATCTCCACCCCACAAAATTACGACATCAGGCCAGTCCCGTAAAATGGAAATGATACGTTCGTAGAGGCCTGGGTCGTCGATATTGGGGCCGTATGTGTTGACTATGGTGATGAACCTGCCTTCTAACTTTCCATGGACTATGGCATATCGCCCATCGTTGTCCACTCACTTGTGGATCATGGTGAAAGAGATTTTGTCTAATGAGTGTGAGTACCCCTCCGGGAGTAGGAGGAGGCCAGACGATAACCGGCCCATCGCCCCCCAATGTGTGCATCTGTTTGGTTAAGTGTGTTTCCTGGATAAGGGCAATATGGATTTCGTGGCGATCGAGATATGCTAGGTCTTGACGGACCTTTTTGGGTGAATTTAGACCCGGACATTCCAAGTGAGGTATGTTATTACTGCACTGTCATTATGATGTATTCAGATGGAGAATAGATAAAACGTGGGATTTTGTGAGTGCCTGAAAAAAATGCATATGATCCATAATCACCAACATAGTACATGTTATGCAAAAACCGTACCCCCCCATCCCTCCCTCCCACCAAAACCCCCCCCACCCGCTTTGGCATCCCCAACTCGCCAAAGCCAACCCAACCAACCCATAACAGTTCCGGAAAGTATAAACCAGATTGGGGAACACCCATGTGGGGGACACTGGAGCACACATCTCCTCCTATTGCTACGGGAGGTGGTCGAGCCAAAAAGTGTTTTTATAGTCCTGCCTATGCAGTTAAAACGTAAGAAACCAAAATACGGTCACCCCGGTGCACAAGAAATACTAATACAGTGTTAGGGCATAAGTGGTGGTCTAACAATCAAAGGATAATCTTTCAGTTTGCATCATTCAAACGTAATATATAACGGCATGAGTAGTCTCAAGCACAGTGTAAACTAGAATGAAAACATAAAATCTTATCTGCATACTGCAAGTGTCCTGGAGAGGTCTGTATCACGACCGTCTCAATCATCCTCTGTCAAATGCAGGGTGGGGAACCAGTCGAAGTGCGGCAGAGAGCAGGCAATAGGAAGAGTTCAACCGTCCATGCCACTCAGCAACGTCACTTATCCGACGCACCGGCCCCTCTGCATTCGTCTCCTGCTGAGCTGGGAGAGTCTCGACTGCGGCGTTTAAGGGTTTTGGCAAAGTCCATCGCCGATTTAGGGGTGGTGAAAATCCTCGGTTTTCCGTTAACCTCGATGCGCAGTCATGCTGGGTATAACATCGCATAAGGGATTCGTTCTGCGATAAGGAGCTTCTTCACCGACTGATATTCACGTCTTGCTTCCTGAACAGCAGCTGTAATATCAGGATAGAATGCGAGGGTATTACCTTCGTGCGTGATGGTGCATTTTTCATGCGCCAGCCAAAGGACGGCATCCCGGTCTCTATAATTGAGCAAGCGTGCGATGATAGGACGCGGTGGTGCTCCTGGAGGCGGACGGGCAGCAAGAGATCGATGGTCCCCTTTCAACTATTAGGACGGGAGACAGGTTCTCCGCACCAAAGTTTGTTTGGAGGAGTCGTTCCATGTAGGTTTCTAGCCGACCAGTATTTGTAGATTCTGGAAGGCCCTTGACGCGGATGTTGTTGCGCCGAGACCTAGCATCCAAATCCTCATTGCGCGCTTGGATCACCACCAGCACCTTTTGCATCGAGGCTGTCTTTGCTGTAACATGTTGTAAGCCATCCTCTGCTGTAAAAAAGACGACCTTCCGCCTCTCCCAGTCTCATGGCATGTTTATCTAGTTTTGTGGACATATGGTCCATACGCAGGTTGAGATGGTCTATCTTCCCATCTATTTATTGCAGACTAGCCTGCACCGCAAGCAGGGTTTTATCTATATTGGACAGTCGGTCGGTGAGCGCATCCACCTCGGAGTCTGAGGCAGCGAGCTGAGACGTCTTGCCACCGCGCCGCAATTCAAAAGTGAGACGTGGTTGATTCCGATCTGGCTTCCCCATTTTGGAACGCTGAGTTAATGCAGGTGCCCAAGACTGTCACTCCGTGGGCAGCAGTGCAGATCTAGCGCACAAGTGGCCTGAAATAGAAGTTGGACCCAGTCGCACCTGGCAGAATCTGTGCCCAGTAATGGTGACATCTCACGTGGGTCAGGGTGAAATGTGCACTGTTCCAGAAGACAGTAGGGCTTACGAGGGCTGCACAGCAAAAGGGACAGCTATATGGACTGATCTGCCACTGTGCAAAGAGTGAGGTAGTATGACACAGCCAAAAGTCCAAGCAACTGAAGTAGATCTCCCGTGCAGTCACGACGTAGTGCTGGATGGATATTGGCCTTCGCAGCTCTTAGGCAGTGCCTCCAGGCTGGCACAGGGAATATTTCAGGAAGGCTGGGTCTGCAGCGGTCGTAATTCAGCGCTGTACTCGCAGGGGCATATATTAGAGATGTGGGGTGCCGCTAGGTATGACTCGGAAGACCGAAGAGTGGTCGCTGGGCAGAGAGGAGGTCCGGGCAATAATAGCAGGGAGCCAGCAGGTCAGGGCGGCTTTGGTTGTCACGGCCTGTCAATACTCGCCAGAGAAATTGGGGCCTATGCCTCGTTTGTGACCGGTGAGGCAGTCAGTCCCAGTGCAGGAAGCAGCCCCGTGAGAATGCACAGCTGCCGTAATGCGCCGTAGCACACAATCAAGGGATCCGTCCCGCTCCAAAGTAGGCCAACATGTGTGAGTGGAATTCGCGCCACCAAGGCTCTCAGACGACCCCCAGTCCTCTCCAGTGCTCGCGGGCGTCTTCTTCAAATATTGGGCCCACCGCGCTGGAAAAATAGCGCGTTTATGCTGCAGCGTACCTTGATGCTTCCGTGCCAATATCTTGTGACACGGAGAACAATAATGCCGGGCACCCGCTCAGGATATCCGATGCGATGCAGGCCGCAGAGGGCTTTCCAGCCGACGCCAGCCGCAGCGATTCTTTTTAGGTCTCACTGAGCCAGCGCATGCGCTGCTCTGCGAGAAATTTAGTGTGTGGGTTTTCAAAGGGCTGCCACAGGCTTTTGGTGGCCTAGCGCTTGCGTTCATGCGAGCGTACATGTGCGCAGCCGCAATCTGCCTTTGATCGCGATCGTGATCACTTTCACTTTCGTGGGCCACGCGGCCGTGTCACTTTCACGGCCAATGCTTGTTATTCTTGCAGTTTGGAAGTTCGGGAGGGGCTTTTGTTTCCTTCAATAGTACTTAACTGGAAGAGAAAACATTAAAATTGCTGCAAAAGCTTTCAGAGATCTCCTTTCCTCTTTTGTCTGCTTTTGTTTAAGGCAAAGTTATGCAAAAGGCCTTACATCTTCACCAGTTCTGATTTGTGTCTACTTCTCTAGGACATATGTCTTCCAAAGGAGGAACTCAGCAGAACAACACACCCTGCCGGAGCCAGGGTGCCGCTGCTTGTTTACGCCGCCTCTTCCCGTAAGAATAAATACCTCTGTGGTTCAGCACAAGCACACGAGCCAAACATTTGTGTATTCGCATACCCTAACAGCAGCATTGCTTCTCCTCCTTACCAACAAAAGACGACTGCAAGCCCCTCCGGGGGTGAATTGTTTTATTCACTTCCCACGCAGCTGATGGTAAATCTTCGATTTGGACACATCCGTTTCCTCTTTAGCAGTGTCATGTTCATTAAGAACTGCGGAGTGCGGGCCTATTTTATTGTATAGTGCTCCAGAGAATCTTGTTTACAATGTCGTTAGCTCGTGGGTGATGGAAAAGGGGAGCTGAGAATCGAAGCCAGTGAACACAGCCTTGGAGGAAAGGGTATGTTAGCAGTATGCCAAGGGTTAATAAAATTAGGTGAACGTTTCACTTTTGTATAATTTTTTTATATGCTGTATTTTGTGTGTGCTTTTTTTTTTTTTAACTTTGATTAGCCGAACAGCACTTAGCGCTGCTTTATATTTAGCTGTTGCTGCAGCACTGCTTTCCACTTTATGATATTGCCTTTTACACTGTTATATTTTGGTATATTTGTTAAGGCCTTAGGATTTGCATATGCTCGTTTTCAGACAGAAGCAATGTTATTGCTGTAGCGCCTAAGTTCTTTCATGAGATGAAGGGTGAGTAGGGGTTAGCGCATGGGAGGAAGAGTTCAAATAGAAACAAGCATTGGCATAGCCACTAGGTCCCGCCTTTGGGACCTCATAAGTGTTTAGCCATGCAGCAGTTGTTGTTGCACCAAGGATATTGTGCTGCATAACTAAATACTTAAAAGGTCCCAAAAGCGAGACCTATTGGCTATGCCAATGCTTGTTTTAAATGGTGTAAATCCGTTCATTAGTTTTTGAGAAATTCAAAAAATAAGAGTCAAAAAATCAATTTCCCATAGGAAACTTTGTGCAAGGCTACAGCTGAAACTACTGAACGGAATTACCCCAAATTTGGCACAAAGGTAGTGCGTGGGTCAGAAAGCGACCTTTTTTTTAAATGGTGTAAATCCGAAATTAGAAAATCAAAGTTTCGATATCTGGGCGGAGCCTAAGTCCCGTGCATGAGCTTCACTATGATTGGCTGTCAACACTCCAAACCAGGAAGTGTTGGCAGCCATCCTGTGGCTCGGTAGAAGCGAGTCGCTAGAAAACAGAGAAACAAAGGTAGAAAAGAAGAGAAGGGGGCAGGGTAGAAACACCCTGACCCCCTAGGCCTGCTCAGGAAGTCCCAGAAGGACCCCCAGGGTAATAAAAAACAAAATCGGCGCAATTCGCGCTGGGTTTGCGGGTTCCCGTGTTTTATTTTAAATGAGACCCCGGGGTGGGCTAGGTCCCGGGGGCATTTCGTAAAAAATAATAGCGGAGGCTCGCTGGGGCTGCTGGGGCTGCTGGGGCCCGCTGGGTTCCCCGCAGTCTCGGGGCTTCATTCATGTTGGGAGGGGGGTTGCGAGGCTCCCCTCCTGGAGCCCTCCATCTGCATATAACTTTGGCATCGTTTGACAGTTCTTTACGAAATTTTCCCAAAAGTTTCTCTTTTTTGATCAGCTCATATCTTGAAAGTTTAGGGGTGATTGGTCAAGGGGGGGGGGCTGAGAAAAAAGGGGGGTGTCAAAACGTGTTTTCTCAATGTATTTTCCATAGGAAACTTTAGACAAGGCTACAGGTCAAACGGCTGAACGGAATTACGCCACATTTGGCAGGGAGAAAGGTCTTGGTCCAGAAAGCACGGTTTTGTAGAAATGGTGTAAATCCGTTCAGTCGTTTTTGAGATATTAAAGGAAAAATATATATATATATATCTGGTCGGTGCCTAACTCCCGAGCACGAGCTTGCCTCTGATTGGCTGCTATCACTTCAAAGCAGGAAGTGTTCTCTGATTGGCTGCTACCACTTCAAGCCAGGAACTGTTAGCAGCCATCTTGTGCCTCGCATCGAGTGAAAATATAAAAGAAAGGTTCCGGGGGCAATTTAATATAGCGGAGCTCTGTGTAATGATGATTTGGACGCAGTGAAGGTTGAGGATTTATTAACAATAAAGGAGAAACAGGTGAGCGTCAGGCAGCATGACTTCCATTCCAGGACACCAGAAGGAAGATAACCCTTTCACATTCCCTGTGCCCAACATCAACACTTCGCAGCTATGCCTTTAGAAGCCAGTCCGTCGGCTCGCAGCTGTCTACCTTTGCGAGCTAGTACGCTGCTGTGCCTCTACCTCTGCGAGCTACTACGCTGCTGTTCCTTTGGGAGTGGACGGGTCTTAGTTCTGCCTCTGTGAGTCGATTGGACGGGCCGCAGTTGTCCCTCTGTGAGCCTGGGTACGAACTGTTCCTAAGTCACACTATATGAGCATTGAAAAGCCATTTTGTGATTCAGTCCGTCAGCTGGCATCTGTCCGAGGCATCTCTGAAAACATATCGGAGCTCTTTCTGTGAGAGATGCCCCTTTCACGCTGTGTCTCCCCACAATAGCAGGTAACACACCCTCTTCCAACAACCTTCTTGGGCCCGGAAGTGTCCCTCTATGAACTATTAATAAAAAGATGCTTGTTAGGTTGGAGAAATAAGAATCTTAGTCATGTATAGATTTACATATAAAACATTTTATTTAAAAGAAAACAACAACAAATAAAACTTTGTACAGCTGTGGCGTGTCATCGCTGGTCCATTTGTGATTCACAGCCTGCAAGACAAAAAGAAAGATGGTACGTCAAGCGTCCAGCATAGGAGCTAGAGAGAGAAAGAGTGAGAGAGATGAAGAGAGAGAGAGGAAGAGAGAAAGATTGAGAGAGAGAGGAAGACAGAGAAAGAGAGAAAGAGTGTGAGAGAGGAAGACAGAAAGAGAGATAGAGTAAGAGAGAGAAAGAGTAAGATACAAGGAAGAGAGAAAGAGAAATAGTGTGAGAGAGAGGAAGACAGAGTGAGAGAGAGTAAGAGAGAGAAAGAGTGAGAGAGAGGAAGAGAGAAAGAGTGAGAGAGAGAGGAAGACAGAGAAAGAGAGAGAAAGAGAGAAAGAGTGAGATACGAGGAAGAGAGAAAGAGAGAATCAGTGTATGAGAGAGGAAGAGAAAGAGAGAGAGGAAGAGAGAAAGAGTGAGAGAGAGGAAGACAGACAAAGAGAGAGAGTGAGACAGAGAGGAAGACAATGAGAGAAACAGTGTGAGAGAGAGGAAGAGAGAGAGAGGAAGAGAGAGAGAGAAAGTGAGAGAGGGAGAGAGAGAAAGAGTGAGAGAAAGGAAGTGAGAAAGAATGAGAGAGAGAGGAAGAGACAGAGAAAGAGAGAAAGTGTAAGAGAGAGAAAGGAAGAGATGGAGAGGGAGTGTTGACACTGGAGAAAATCTTCGCAGCTCACCTTTGTGTCACTGGTGTGTCTCCAACCACGTGCCGGGACATAGTGCACCCTCAAGTTTAGTGATCTAAAAGATAGTATAGATTTAGTTATTGCAGAGTACATACAACTGCACATGCGTAATTCTCTGTTTCAAGGAAGAGAGAAAGAGAGAAACAGTGTGAGAGAGGAAGAGCGAAAGAGTGAGAGTGAGGAAGAGAGAGAGAGAAAGTGAGAGAGGAAGAGAAAAAGAGAAAGTGTGAGAAAGAGAAAGGAAGAGATGGAGAGGGAGTGTTGACACTGGAGAAAATCTTCGCAGCTCACCTTTGTGCCACCGGTGTGTCTCCAACCACGTGCCGGGATATAGGGCAGCCCGCAAGCTTAGTCATCTGAAACATAGCATGGAATCAGTAATGGAAGAGTACATACAAGTGCACAATTTGTGAATCACAGCCTGCAAGACAAAAAGAAAGATAAGATGATGCGTCCAGCAAAGGAGAGAGAGGGAGAGAAAGAGAGAAAGAGTGAGAGAGAGGAAGAGAGAGAGAAAGAAAGAAAGAGTGAGAGAAAGAGGAAGACAGAGAAAGAGAGGAAGAGAGAGAGAGAAAGAGTGAGACAGAGAGGAAGAGAGAGACAGAGAGAAAGAAAGAATGAGTGAGAGAGAGAGGAAGAGTGAAAGAGTGTGAGAGAGAAAGGAAGGAAGAGATAGAGAGTGAGAGAGAGAAAGAGTGTGAGTGACAGAAAGGAAGAGATGGAGAGGGAGGGTGAGTGTTGACACTGTGGAGAAAATCCTCAGAGCTGACCTTTCTGCCACCGGCGTGTGTCGAAGAAGGTCCACCACGTGCCGAAGAAACCTCCTCACACGCGGTGCAGAAGAGCTCACAATTCAGTTTGAGTGTTGATTGCAGGATGGCCACGCATCATCACAGGCCTGATAGACAAAAATCAAGATAAGATTGTGTGTCATGCGTCCATCAAAGGAGAGAAAAAGAAAGAGTGAGAGGAAGACGGAGAGAAAAAGAAAGAAAGAGTGTGAGGAATACAGAGAGAAAGAGTGGGAGTGAGAGGAAGAGAGAGAGAAAAAGAAAGAAAGGTGAGTGAGAGGAAGACAGAGAAAGAGAGAAAGAGTCAGAGAGACGAAGAGAGAGAGAAACAGTGAGAGAGAGGAAGAGAGAGAGAAAGAGTGTGAGAAAGAGGAAGAGAGAGAGAGAGAAAGAGAGAAACAGTGTGAGAGGAAGAGAGAGAGAAAGAGTGTGAAGGAAAGAAAGGAAGAGATGAAGAGGGACAGTGAGTGCCCACACTGTGTACAAAACCGTCACAGCTTACCTGTCTGTCTCCAACCACGTGCCGCGACCTAGTGGAACTCTCAAGCTCCCACATCTGAAAGATAGTACAGAATTAGTAATGGCAGAGCAGCATTGGATTAGGATTCAAAATCGGCCTGGGCACGCTAAACAAAAAAGTGGCCCACATTTGCATATTGCCTTTCTTCAAAACACTGCTTCGGCGAAATTTTATTTAAAAAGGGGGGTGGGAGGGATACAAAAAAATGCACGGATTCTTGTACAATGGTGACTTAAAAACAAGTGAGGCCACTTCTGCTCAGGCCCCCTGCCCTGCTAGGTATGCATACATTAATGGGCGGGCCTGCGAGAGAAAGAAAGTGACACCTCTGCATGTTGCTAAACGTGAGGTAATGACGCCCATCTGCCTCCAGAAAGGCCATTCAGACACCCACTGGGCCGCTGGCTGTATCCAAACAACAGCGACACCGCCCAAATCTGCCCCCCAGACTGCTCCAAAAAGCAGCCCACAGTTGGAACTCGGCACCGGCTCCTCGGGCATTGCACCAGTGCCCGCGTTACTAATCCGACGCTGTGGCAGAGTATATATGAGTGCGTACGCCTAAATCGCTCTGCCGTCTTTCTGCATTCAGGCTGCTCTACCCGATCCACTCCCGCCGCCCAGAGGTATCTGCCCGACGCTGCGCACTAAGGCCTTACTGCTCACATTTTCGCGGTCACGGCACCCTCCACATCATGCAGCTCCGTTCTGCAAGCTAATAGGTCTCACGTTTATTTTGAATGGGTCTTGATATCGCCGTGGCAGAGGACATACTAGTGCACCTATCATCATCACAGGTTGTACTCCCGCTCAGTGCTTGTGGTGCTACTAACTCAGTGAGAAGTGAGGCCACACACGTGGCGGTAAGCCCTCGCTGTTGGGCTCAGGCCTCCACTGCGGTGCAGCAGAGCACACAAAACATCAAGTGTCCGGACCACCGGGACGGGCCATCACCGTGGCGGTGTGACTGTGCCGGCTGCAGTGCATGTGTTGCGAGCAACTCTAAAATTGGTAGAGCACATGCGCCCGGTCTTTTTTATTAGTAGGGTCACGTGTCCTGTGACGCCTGTGCCGGATGGGTGTGGTGTGGGTGTATACCAGCTGTGAGGGAGAGGCTGTGGCATCAGTGTTGCCAGATTGGGCTAGATCACGTACAATTGGGCTATATTTTGCCGGAGTGGTAAAAGTTTGTGCTAGTTGCCAGATTATAAATATATATACAGTGCCCCAGCAAAGTAGTATGTTGTGGCGGGGTATCAGGGACAGAGTCGACTACCAGACCAGGATGCGGTAAAGCGGGTTTTATTTTGTGCAACACTTTCTTTTGGCGGGCCGCCCAACGAGAGTTTGTAGAAGATGGGGAGGCTGTCTTGCTTCTTCGGTAAGACTCCAGGCTGAGACTACGGGGCTGGTTTCGTCACCACCCTTTGCTTGCCGAGAAGTTCGTCCCTCAGGGGTTCCGGATCTGGAGGTATCGGGCGTCCTCAGCGGGTTACCCAGAAAGGAAGGGGAAGAAAACCAAGGGTTAGGACAATCGTCCGTTATGGTAGGCAAGAGGGACCGGGGGTGAGGGAAACCAAGTGCGCGAGTGCTTTTGAGCTCCAACACGTGTACGAAGGGGTAGTGCACAGTGAAGGAGGGGGATGATCGGCACACTCTCTATTTACACTAACTCGGGTGCTCAGAGCATAGGCGGTGTCCTCCTCCCCACCCAGCCCGCTACCCGGCCCCGTACCTGTTCCAGCCACGCTCCTCCCGTGGGAACGTGGCGGGGCGGCTCGAGGTGTCGTTGGCCTCCTGGCTTGCTGATCTCCTCTCCTCTCGCCTCCTCGTCTACAGCTACGCTCTCTCCTCTTCTCCACTCCCACTCACGCTTCTCCTCCCGTCTCCGCTCCAACTCGTCTTCTGCCTCCTGGGAAACGCCGTCCGTCCTCTTCCGGGATTCCTCTGGATTCGTAGTCCTTCCCTTCGTGACGTCGTCAGCAGGGGGCGGGGTCTCGTCGTCCAAATATGCTGTGTTAAAGGTCCCGTGTTCCTTTTCTTGTGTCCCATTTAAGGAAGGGTATTGATACCATTCCTCTGCTGCACGGGGTACGCCGGGTGTCTGTAAGGGGCGAGAAGGGGGCATAAGGTCTCCGAATGAACAGAGTCTCCAGGGAGACAAGCACTTTATTAGACAAATATGTTCTTGGCATCCTGCTGCAACATCAATTCCAATGCATTCACCACCTGCTTGACACTGTCCCTGTCCCTCCTTCCCTAAAGTAGCCGTATTTGGCTACTTTGGGCTACTTTTTGGTTGGCTTTGGGCTATAGAAAGCTCAATCAATCAATCAATCAAGACATTTATATCGCGCACTACTCACCCAGAGGGGTCTCAAGGCGCTTGGGGGAGGGGGGTCTGCTACTGCTCGAACAGCCATGTCTTGAGCTGTTTCCTGAAAGCGAGGTGGTCCTGGGTCAGCCGAAGGTGGATAGGCAGAGAGTTCCATGTCTTGGCCGCCAGGTAGGAGAAGGATCTTCCTCCGGAGGTGGCTCTCTGGATGCGAGGGACGGCCACGAGGGCGAGGCGCGCGGATCGTAGCTGGCGGGTGGGCGTGTAGAAGGTGAGGCGGTCGTTGAGGTATCCTGGGTCCAGGTCATGGAGAGATTTGTGTGTGTGGGTGAGGAGCCTGAACGTGATCCTCTTGTTGACAGGGAGCCAGTGCAGGTCTCTCAGGTGGCTCGAGATGTGGCTGCGTCGGGGGACGTCTAGGATGAGTCGGGCGGAGGCATTCTGGATGCGCTGAAGTCTTTTCTGAAGCTTGGCTGTCGTTCCGGCGTAGAGGGCGTTACTGTAGTCTAGTCTGCTGGTGACGAGGGCCTGGGTGACCGTCTTCCTGGTCTCGGGCAGGATCCATCGGAAGATCTTGCGGAGCATGCGGAGGGTGTGGAAGCAGGATGAGGAGACGGCGTTGACTTGTCTGGTCATCGATAGGGAGGAGTCCAGGATGAAGCCCAGGTTGCGTGCGTGGTCCGTTGGTTTTGGTGCGGTGCCTAGGGCTGGGGGCCACCAGGAGTCGTCCCATTCGGAGGGAGATGGTCCAAGGATGAGGACTTCTGTCTTGTCCGTGTTAAGTTTCAGGCGGCTCATGTTCATCCACTCGGCGACGTCTTTCATCCCTTCGTGTAGGTTGGTTCTGGTGGTGTCGGGGTCACTGGTGAGGGAGAGGATCAGCTGGGTGTCATCGGCGTAGGAGATGATGTTGAGGTTGTGTTGGCGTGCGATGGCCGCGAGGGGCTTCATGTAGACGTTGAAGAGGGTGGGGCTGAGCGACGATCCTTGCGGGACGCCGCAGATGACTCCGGTGGCCTCAGATCGGAACGGAGCTTAAAAAATCTGACAACACTGGATGCGGGTGTCCGTCACCCGGGTTGCAAAAGCCAAAGTGTCACTCTGTGAGCCAAGTCCAACAATATGGCTAGCATGGAAGGTACGGGGAATTACTGACCCTATATTCATCACTTGTTCCACACAAGAAAGATGGTGGACATGAGACATCTGTGTGGATATGAATGTTTATTGCACATTCAGTGGAGTGTTGCAGCTATAGCAATAAAGGGCCATGGAAAGTTGAAGTTTCAGTTTTTGCCATATGGAGGGCAGCCAATTAGAGACAAGCTCGTTGTCGGAGTTAGGCTGCGCCCACATATGTACTTATACAATCACTGCGACGATCCTCAAGCACTTAGTTTTCCCCCACTGTCAAAGGGAAGATGGTTGCATATGCTGTCCAGAGCACTATGTAATGTGGTGGGGCCTAGGGGCAGCATGTTGCATACATAATGAACACACGGACACAGATAGATAGTGGAACTGGGTACGGGCATGTGCGCTCGACTCCTTTTTATTACCAGGGTCACATGTCCAGTGACGTCTGTGGTGGATGCATGTGGGGTGATTGTAAGCCAACCCTCTGGGAATAGTTGGTGCTGGCAACAAGTACAACAGTAATTATTGGATCAGACACAGAGATTCAATCATAAAGGGTCAATGATTTGTGCTGCAAAAAGGTATGGGTACCAGATATGAAATCATACAGAAAAGATTTTATCGTAAAGGGTTTATGACTTGTGATACACTGAGGTAGGACAGCAGATGTGAAATTATACACAAAATATTGTATCAGAAAGGGTGCATGAGTTGTGCTGCAGTGAGATAAGGGCATCAGATGCATTTAGCATCTGCGCAGCCAGCGATGATGCGTGATGCTGGCGAGCAACAGAATCGCTCGATGTGAATTGTGAGCTCTTCTATCGCTAGTGTACATCGAAGGCAGTAGTCAGCACAGACATTGAGGAATGTTTTTAGTCACTTCCTCTTGACAAAGTTTGAGGACATAGAGAACAATTCTCTCTAATAAATAAATCATGTTTCAATTTAAATTGTGAGCTCTGCTGACCGCAGTGTAGGTGTATGGAACAAAAGATGAAACATTTATGGAATACACTGAGGAAATCTTGATTGTTCTGAGTACAGTTATAAAGTACGGTATTCTGAAGCTAGAATCTGAACTGGTCGTTCATCATATCGTCTACCTTTTTCAGTAGGGAAGAGCTGTGGAAAACAACGAGCTTCCAAACTTGTTTCCCACAGACTCATGGGAGTTCGTTTTGCTTTTTTCATCTGGAACAATTCAATAGTATGTCCTATCAGTTCTTTTGAATGTAGAGGATGTATAGTATAATGTTCATAAATGTCCTCTTTTCTTAAATTGTCCACTTGAAATATGTGTTTCATCTTCTAAAGTCACTTCTTCTCCTTCTACATTTACAATTTTATAGTAAATATTGTTTTGCACCAGACATAATGTAGCCTTTTGGACTTTCGTGAGATGTACTAACTCTTGCCATATTTTCCGACTCTTTGTGGGTACACCATTAACAAGAATGACTACAGGTTCAGTATCGTCTCTTTCTACACTAACAGTTTCAACATTTTTCTTAAAATGTAGAGGTAAATACACAACTCTTCCTTTAAACCTCTTTATAGATCTGTTGAAGGCAGCTTACCTGTTTTAAAGCTGCATACGAATTATAGCCTGAAATGGGTGCACAGATTGTATAAGGATGGCCTTATATGTATTTAAATCTGTAAGTTTAGAAGGTATAGCAACTAATTCTAAGTCATTATGGACAGCTCTAGCTGGCATTTTGTTCTCTTCTAACTTAGTGTAACAATATTTCCAAATACATTGTACAGTACCTATATCAAAACGACCTTCCACAAACAGATGAGGAGCAAATTCTCTCCATTTATCATTGTTTTCCTTTTCACTTTTTAAAAACACATCTACATTCCTAGTTTGAATTTTATAGTGAGTACGTCGGCAACAAATACAAACATAGTTGGGATTTTCTCCAGAAACTACTTTAAACTTTGTTATTTCTTTTTCAAACTTCACATCAGGAGTATCTTGCATCTCCTCTTCAACACCTACACTTATCAAACTCTCACTTTCTCTACACTCCTCCTCATCACAATTTTTTTTTACATCCAAAACTGAACCATGCAAAAGAGCTGTATTAATTTTATTTAGACATAATGCAGGACTTTTCCCGTAGTATAATCTTCTAACTAACTTCCGCATTTCGGAATGATGTACTGCTAACATTCTTAAATGGTGAAAATATCGGGAACTGGTCATTTTGTGTTAATTTTTACACGGGTACGTCTACTCTGTATATTATTACCGTTAGTTGTTGTTCTCATTTGTGACAAGAACAAATGTGTGGAAGCTATTGCTAGAAAACTGGGGATATTGGCTGTTTTCACTAAGGTGACAATGACGTGATCATTTAAAATTACTGAAAAAACTATAGGTTTAAGGAAGAAAATAATTAGAAATTGGCATTTAAAAAACCTTTGAAATTCACTGAAAAAACTATAGGTTTCAGGTACGTTATAGTTACATATTAGCATTTAAAAAAACTTTGAAATTCACTGAAAAAACCATAGGTTTCAGGGACGTTATAGTTACAAATTAGCATTTAAAAAACCTTTGAAATTCACTGAAAAAAACATAGGTTTCAGGGACGTTATAGTTAATTGGACATTTTACTCATACAAAACCATAGAAATTATGCTGTTATAGTTAGTTGAGCTAACAATAACTCACGCCCCCGCAATGCACTGCTGATGACGTCACATATTACTTCATTCATGACATGGTCAGTGACATCACTGATGACATCACTGATGACATCTCAAATGACATCACTGATGACATCATCCAGTGAATGTGTTTTTCTTTAAAATTTAAATATGTATTATATAAATACTAAGCTGTATTGAAGAATGAGTTGATGTGTAAGTTTTTGGATGGAGGATTTAGTAGGTGTGTGACTCACTGTTTAAGTGAGTGATTAAATGTGTCTTACTGAATATATGGGTTAGTGACTAAACTGTGTGAATGCTGTATCAGTCTGTCTGTTGTTGAATAACCTGCTGCATCAGTGGCTCAGTAGCTCCACGGGTGTCTATATGGGTTATTGATTAGTTGCCTGAGTAATTTTATGGGAGACTGAGTGTGAGTGTGGTTGGGTGGGGGGGTGACTGTGCATAGATGTGTGAGTAGTTGATTGACTGGGTGTATGACTTTAAGAGTGCATGTGGAAACAGTTCTATGGGTGAGTGAGTGTGTGTATGGATGTGTTGGTGAGTGAATGGATGTCTCAGTGGTAGATGTCCAAGTAAGTACAAAAGTAAAAAGCAGTGTATGTGAGAGTTGGAGTATATAAATGACTATATGTGAGAGTGATTGTGGGAGTGGCTGTATGGATGAGTGTATACTTGTATTAGTGATTATATAAGAGAGTAAGTATGCGTTATTATCTGTATGAATAAATGAGGTGGTGTGTGTATAACTGTGTAGGTGAGTAAATGGAACTGGGATTGATTTTTTGCATGACTGTCTAGGATAAGTGCATGACTGACTAGGATGAGTGGTGGTGTGTGAGTGTCTGTATAGGTGTATGAGTGCATATGATAGTGTTGTATTGATCAGTGACTACATGTATGAATGGTTGTATGGATGAATGAGTGCATGTGTTGGTAGACCTAGGAATTAGTGAGTGCGTTTGTAGTAACTGGTATTGGTGTGTCGATGGTTTTGAAAATGGTAGACTGTATTTTACAGGGGTGTATCAAAGGTTATATTAGGGTGTGAGGAGGTGCATCAATTGTCACGTGGATGATGCCATCAGTGATGTCATTTGAGATGTCATCTGTGATGTCATCAGTGATGTCACTGACCATGTAATGAATGATGTAATATGTGACATCATCAGCAGTGCATTGCGGGGGCGTGAGTTATAGTTCGCTCAACTAACTATAACGGCAGAATTTCTATGGTTGTCTATGAGTGAAATGTTCAACTAACTATAACGTCCCTGAAACCTATGTTTTTTTCAGTGAATATATATATATATATATATATATATATTCACTAAAAACCATAGGTTTTAGGGAAAGTTATAGTTAGTTGGACATTTCACTCGTACAAAACCAGAGAAATTCCCCTGTTATAGTTAGTTCAGGTAACTATAACTTGCGCCCCCGTAATGCACTGCTGATGACGTCACATATTACATCACCCATGACATGGTCAGTGACATCACTGATGACATCTCAAATGACATCACTGATGACATCACTGATGACATCATCCATGTGATAAATTGATGCATCTTCTCACACCCTAATATAACCTTTCATACACCCACTCTAAGGGCCCGATTCACAGAACTAACTTAAGACAAAATCCTAAACTTACTACCATTTTGGTATTCACAGAAGGCCCTTACTCATTTTGGCATTCACAGAAGGCACTTACTAATTTTGGTATTCACAGAAGTTAGGAGTCCTAACTTTAGGACTCCTAAATGCCTTCTGTGAATACCGAGTGTTAAAGGTAGGATTTTTCTCAGTTTAGGAGTAGTAAAGTTAGGAGTCCTAACTTTACTACTCCAAAACTGAGAAAAATCCTAACTGTAAGACTGTCGGTATTCACAGAAGTCATTTAGGAGTCCTAAAGTTAGGAGTCCTAACTTTACTACTCCTAAACTGAGAAAAATCCTAACTTTAAGACTTTCGGTATTCACAGAAGGCATTTAGGAGTCCTAAATTTAGGACTCCTAACTTCCGTGAATACCGAAATGAGTAAGTGTCTTCTGTGAATACCAAAATGAGTAAGTGCCTTCTGTGAATACCAAAATGGTAGAAAGTTTAGGATTTTGTCTGAAGTTAGTTCTGTGAATCAGGCCCTAAATTACAGACTGCCATTCTCAAAACTATAGACACTCCATCACGAAAAAATACATACCCTCTCACTGATTCTTATGTTTACACACACATCCATTCACTCACCTGTACAGTCACTCATACTTATGGTCACTCAGTACAGGAGTATCATATGCACTCATACACCTATATAGACACTCACACACCGCCACTCATCCATAAAGGTACTCACACACCTAGTCAGTCATGCAAATAATTAATCACATTGTCATTTTCTCACCTATACAGGTATACGTACACCAGCTCAATTATTCATACAAATACTAGCACATTCTTACGCTCTTATACAATCAATGATACAAGCACACACTCATCCATACAGCCATCTCACAATCACACACTCTCACTTATAGCCATTTATGTACTCCAAAACACATATATACTGCTTTTCACACATGTAGTTACTCACACATGTACCACTGAGATATACATTCACTCACTAACACACCCATACACACACTCACCCACCCATACAGACCATCACAGATGCACTCTTGAAAACATGCACCCATTGAATCACCCACTCACACATCTATGCACAGAGTCACACACACCCCACCCACACAAACACTTAGGCACCCATACAGCTATTCAGACAACAAATCAATAACCCATATAGACACTCATGTAGCTATTCGCAAACCTATGCAGCCGCTTAAACACCAACAGACAGACGGATACAGACATTCACACAGTTTAGTCACTAACCCAAGCATTTAGTAAGATATGTTTAACCACTCACTTATAGAGTCAGTCACGCACCTACTAAATAATCCATTCAGACACTTATACACCCACTCATTTTTCAATACGCCTTTCCCTATATATATTAAACATATTTAAACTTTACAGAAACACACAGTCACTGGATGATGTCATCAGTGATGTCATCAGTGATGTCACTGACCATGTCATGAGTGATGTAATATGTGACGTCATCACCAGTGCATTGCAGGGGTGCGAGTTATAGTTAGCTGAACTAACTATAACGGGGGAATTTCTCTGGTTTTGTATGAGTGAAATGTCCAACTAACTATAACTTTCCCTAAAACCTGTGGTTTTTCAGTGAATTTCAAAGGTTTTTTAAATGCTAATTTCTAACTATAACGCCCCTGAAACCTATGGTTTTTCAGTGAATTTCTAAGGTTTTTTAAATGCTAATTTCTAACTATAACGTCCCTGAAACCTATGTTTTTTCAGTAAATTTCAAAGGTTTTTTAAATGCTAATTTCTAACTATAACATGCCTGAAACTATGGCTTTTTCAGTGAATTTCAAAGGTTTTTTAAATGAAAATATGTAAAGTCAAATATGCCTCAATTCTATATTTTTTTTTATTTTCTCTCCCTCTATAAATATATATATATATTTTTAAAAAGTTGTAAATAATTTTTAGTTTGGAAAACTATATTTATTATTTTTTAATTTTTTTAATTTAAATTATATAGACGTCGCTCACCCTTTGCGCACCCTACACAATCGCTACGTCTAATCTGATAGCCATTTTGAAAAGTCGCGCGGGGGTCGCAATTTCGGCGTAATTTCTAAAGAACAAATTATTTTACAAATATCATATAAATAATAGTTTTCCTTTAAGTGTTTCTCGAAATTTAGTTATAAAGGTATTTTTAAACTATTATTTTCAATATGATATTGACGAAAGGAAAGTTAGGAAATGCGTGGTGTAGTCGCTTACTTTGCGCGACCTCTCCCCACACGTATTTCCGGGGTCGCGCTGTAATCGCGCCAAGATCGCGTCGAAGTCGCGACTTTGGAGTATTTTAAAAGTTGAAAAAATTAATATAGAAAGTTTAAATATGATAATAGAATGAACAGTTTTCGTAATAAACTTATTAATAGTTTATAGAAATGTCTATTTTACTGAATAATTATATATATGTGTTTCGCGGGTTCGCGGTGTGTGCGTGACGATTGCGCGCACCCTCTGCGACGTCCTATTAGCAAAAGAAAAAAGTAATCTGATTTGAGAAATCATTTTTATTATAGAAAAGGGAGGATCCATCTTTCAGATATTTCCCTTTCTTTTTGATGTTAGCAGAGAGAAGACTTGTTTGTTCCTTCTCTTCAAAAAGACATATTTTTTTGAGTGTAATTTTATTTTAAAATTAGAATGGCTTCCAGCTTAGCTGAAGTGGATCCTGTTGCTGTGGAAGAAGAAGAGAGGATGTGGCAGTCGAAGAGACAAAGGAGAGAGAGCATTGCTTGGGCCTTTTTTTACGGTGCCAGAAAGGGAGAAGAAAGTGAATGCAAGCAAAGTTACTTGCAATATATGTAAAAGATTACTCTCAAGAGGATTGGACAAGAAATACTCATGTGGGACGAGCTCAATGAAAAAGCATATGGAGACTATCCACCCTGTCCACCTTGCGAGAGAAGAGACGAGGAGACAATTAAATTTGGACGCACTTCAAGACCCCGACAGTCCATCTACCACTCCATAAATACAAAGGCCACATATTATGCCTGAGTTTCTAAATGCTTCCATCAGTTGCGTTAAGTGCGCCACTGAACTTATTTTTGGGGAGCAATGTATCAACCTGATTTCAGCTGCCCTTAAAGCGCATAAATGTAAATTTTTGTTTATAATGCTCTTTTTTTTTGTCCAACAGTTGATTTCCTTTTCTTCATTTTTTGTTGTTCTTTTTTAAAATAAAAAACACACAAAAAAAGTAAAAAACGTTTAAAAAATACTATTTTTTTTTAAAACTGTTCCGAAAAAACACCAAAATGGTTCTCACCGAACCACATATACTGGTTAAAAAAAGACAACTTACCTGAATGATTGTATGAGAGTATGCATACTATGTGAGTGATTGGAGGAATGCAAGTGTAGTGCATGGTTGTTTTATGAATGTTTGAGAAGTCGCAACGTGATTAAATGAGTTTATAGATAATAGCAGGATAATTATAGGATTGCATGAGTACTGTATAAGTGATTAGACGTATGCAAGTGTAGTGCACAAGTTATTGTAGTTGTGCCTAGTTACTATCTGAGTTATTGCATGAGTACATGTCTCCTAACTGAATGATTACAGTATTGAAATTAAAGTGCATGGTGAATTTATAAGTGCTTGCATATTTGCACACTGATTGGTTAAGTACATGGTGCATGATGGGTGATTAGACGAGTGCTTGGAAGTGATAGGGGGGTTGCAGGAGTGCATAAGTAC
The DNA here is from genome assembly GCF_964204655.1 of Triturus cristatus. Classification (NCBI taxonomy): domain Eukaryota; kingdom Metazoa; phylum Chordata; class Amphibia; order Caudata; family Salamandridae; genus Triturus; species Triturus cristatus. The sequence continues at coordinate 997,081,411 of NC_140580.1, forward strand.
TAGGTGAGTAATAGAGTAAATCAGTAGTGTATAGGTGGTTAGAGTTCTGAATGAGTAGTGTATGAAATATTGTTCCAGTACATGAGTTAGTGCCTGGGTCATTGTATGAGTACATTAGAGTACTGCAAAGAGAATGCATGGTGAATTTATAAAGATTTGTGTATTGACAGAGTGATTGGAAAACTACATGGTGGTAGATAGGTGATTAGAGAAGTGTAGGGGAAGTTACAGGGTGATTGCTGCACTGTATTGGTACTACCTGAATAAATGAAGGTGTGAATGAGTAGTGTGTACATAGTTACAGGACTACATGTCTAGTATATGGTAGTGGCTGGATGAGTGGAGGTGTGTACAGAGAGTGACAGTCTGATTGGGGCACTGCATGAATACTGGATGCACTGAATACACTGGATGCGAGTGTCCGTGTTGGAGTGCTACCGTCACCCGGGTTGCAAAAGCCAAAGTGTCACTCTGTGAGCCAAGTCCAACAATATGGCTAGCATGGAAGGTACGGGAATTACTGACCCTATATTCATCACTAGTTCCACACAAGAAAGATGGTGGACATGAGACATCTGTGTGGATATGAATGTTTATTGCACATTCAGTGGAGTGTTGCAGCTGTAGCAATAAAGGGCCATGGAAAGTTGAAGTTTCAGTTTTTGCCATATGGAGGGCAGCCAATTAGAGACAAGCTCGTTGTCGGAGTTAGGCTGCGCCCACATATGTACTTATACAATCACTGCGACGATCCTCAAGCACTTATAAATTCACTATACACACTGCTTGCAGTACTCTAATAATGCAGTCTGTACGTACGTACTTGTACAATGACCGAGACAAAGTTACATAACTAAAGTTTTCCCCCACTGTCAAAGGTAAGATGGTTGCATATGCTGTCCAGAGCACTATGTAATGTGGTGGGGCCTAGGGGCAGCATGTTGCATACATAATGAACACACGGACACAGATAAATAGTGGAACTGGGTACGGGCATGTGCGCTCGACTCCTTTTTATTACCAGGGTCACATGTCCAGTGACGTCTGTGGTGGATGCATGTGGGGTGATTGTAAGCCAACCCTCCGGGAATAGTTGGTGCTGGCAACAAGTACAACAGTAATTATTGGATCAGACACAGAGATTCAATCATAAAGGGTCAATGATTTGTGCTGCAAAAAGGTATGGGTACCAGATATGAAATCATACAGAAAAGATTCTATCGTAAAGGGTTTATGACTTGTGATACACTGAGGTAGGACTGCAGATGTGAAATTATACACAAAATATTGTATCAGAAAGGGTGCATGAGTTGTGCTGCAGTGAGATAAGGGCATCAGATGCATTTAGCATCTGCGCAGCCAGCGATGATGCGTGATGCTGGCGAGCAACAGAATCGCTCGATGTGAATTGTGAGCTCTTCTATCGCTAGTGTACATCGAAGGCAGTAGTCAGCACAGACATTGAGGAATGTTTTTAGTCACTTCCTCTTGACAAAGTTTGAGGACATAGAGAACAATTCTCTCTAATAAATAAATCATGTTTCAATTTAAATTGTGAGCTCTGCTGACCGCAGTGTAGGTGTATGGAACAAAAGATGAAACATTTATGGAATACACTGAGGAAATCTTGGTTGTTCTGAGTACAGTTATAAAGTACGGTATTCTGAAGCTAGAATCTGAACTGGTCGTTCATCATATCGTCTACCTTTTTCAGTAGGGAAGAGCTGTGGAAAACAACGAGCTTCCAAACTTGTTTCCCACAGACTCATGGGAGTTCGTTTTGCTTTTTTCATCTGGAACAATTCAATAGTATGTCCTATCAGTTCTTTTGAATGTAGAGGATGTATAGTATAATGTTCATAAATGTCCTCTTTTCTTAAATTGTCCACTTGAAATATGTGTTTCATCTTCTAAAGTCACTTCTTCTCCTTCTACATTTACAATTTTATAGTAAATATTGTTTTTCACCAGATATAATGTAGCCTTTTGGACTTTCGTGACATGTACTAACTCTTGCCATATTTTCCGACTCTTTGTGGGTACACCATTAACAAGAATGACTACAGGTTCAGTATCGTCTCTTTCTACACTAACAGTTTCAACATTTTTCTTAAAATGTAGAGGTAAATACACAACTCTTCCTTTAAACCTCTTTATAGATCTGTTGAAGGCAGCTTACCTGTTTTAAGGCTGCATACGAATTACAGCCTGAAATGGGTGCACAGATTGTATAAGGACGGCCTTATATGTATTTAAATCTGTAAGTTTAGAAAGTATAGCAACTAATTCTAAGTCATTATGGACAGCTCTAGCTGGCATTTTGTTCTCTTCTAACTTAGTGTAACAATATTTCCAAATACATTGTACAGTACCTATATCAAAACGACCTTCCACAAACAGATGAGGAGCAAATTCTCTCCATTTATCATTGTTTTCCTTTTCACTTTTTAAAAACACATCTACATTCCTAGTTTGAATTTTATAGTGAGTACGTCGGCAACAAATACAAACATAGTTGGGATTTTCTCCAGAAACTACTTTAAACTTTGTTATTTCTTTTTCAAACTTCACATCAGTAGTATCTTGCATCTCCTCTTCAACACCTACACTTATCAAACTCTCACTTTCTCTACACTCCTCCTCATCACAATTTTTTTTTACATCCAAAACTGAACCATGCAAAAGAGCTGTATTAATTTTATTTAGACATAATGCGGGACTTTTCCCGTAGTATAATCTTCTAACTAACTTCCGCATTTCGGAATGATGTACTACTAACATTCTTAAATGGTGAAAATATCGGGAACTGGTCATTTTGTGTTAATTTTTACACGGGTACGTCTACTCTGTATATTATTACCGTTAGTTGTTGTTCTCATTTGTGACAAGAAAAAATGTGTGGAAGCTATTGCTAGAAAACTGGGGATATTGGCTGTTTTCACTAAGGTGACAATGACGTGATCATTTAAAATTACTGAAAAAACTATAGGTTTAAGGAAGAAAATAATTAGAAATTGGCATTTAAAAAACCTTTGAAATTCACTGAAAAAACTATAGGTTTCAGGTACGTTATAGTTACATATTAGCATTTAAAAAAACTTTGAAATTCACTGAAAAAACCATAGGTTTCAGGGACGTTATAGTTACAAATTAGCATTTAAAAAACCTTTGAAATTCACTGAAAAAAACATAGGTTTCAGGGGCGTTATAGTTAATTGGACATTTTACTCATACAAAACCATAGAAATTACGCTGTTATAGTTAGTTGAGCTAACAATAACTCGCGCCCCCGCAATGCACTGCTGATGACGTCACATATTACTTCATTCATGACATGGTCAGTGACATCACTGATGACATCACTGATGACATCTCAAATGACATCACTGATGACATCATCCAGTGAATGTGTTTTTCTTTAAAATTTAAATATGTATTATATAAATACTAAGCTGTATTGAAGAATGAGTTGATGTGTAAGTTTTTGGATGGAGGATTTAGTAGGTGTGTGACTCACTGTTTAAGTGAGTGATTAAATGTGTCTTACTGAATATGTGGGTTAGTGACTAAACTGTGTGAATGCTGTATCAGTCTGTCTGTTGTTGAATAACCTGCTGCATCAGTGGCTCAGTAGCTCCACGGGTGTCTATATGGGTTATTGATTAGTTGCCTGAGTAATTTTATGGGAGACTGAGTGTGAGTGTGGTTGGGTGGGGGGTGACTGTGCATAGATGTGTGAGTAGTTGATTGACTGGGTGTATGACTTTAAAAGTGCATGTGGAAACAGTTCTATGGGTGAGTGAGTGTGTGTATGGATGTGTTGGTGAGTGAATGGATGTCTCAGTGGTAGATGTCCAAGTAAGTACAAAAGTAAAAGGCAGTGTATGTGAGAGTTGTAGTATATAAATGACTATATGTGAGAGTGATTGTGGGAGTGGCTGTATGGATGAGTGTATACTTGTATTAGTGATTATATAAGAGAGTAAGTATGCGTTATTATCTGTATGAATAAATGAGGTGGTGTGTGTATAACTGTGTAGGTGAGTAAATGGAACTGGGATTGATTTTTTGCATGACTGTCTAGGATAAGTGCATGACTGACTAGGATGAGTGGTGGTGTGTGAGTGTCTGTATAGGTGTATGAGTGCATATGATAGTGTTGTATTGATCAGTGACTACATGTATGAATGGTTGTATGGATGAATGAGTGCATGTGTTGGTAGACCTAGGAATTAGTGAGTGCGTTTGTAGTAACTGGTATTGGTGTGTCGATGGTTTTGAAAATGGTAGACTGTATTTTACAGGGGTGTATCAAAGGTTATATTAGGGTGTGAGGAGGTGCATCAATTGTCACGTGGATGATGCCATCAGTGATATCATTTGAGATGTCATCTGTGATGTCATCAGTGATGTCACTGACCATGTAATGAATGATGTAATATGTGACATCATCAGCAGTGCATTGCGGGGCGTGATTTATAGTTCGCTCAACTAACTATAACGGCAGAATTTCTATGGTTGTCTATGAGTGAAATGTTCAACTATCTACAACGTCCCTGAAACCTATGTTTTTTTCAGTGAATATATATATATATATATATATATATTCACTAAAAACCATAGGTTTTAGGGAAAGTTATAGTTAGTTGGACATTTCACTCGTACAAAACCAGAGAAATTCCCCCGTTATAGTTAGTTCAGGTAACTATAACTTGCGCCCCCGTAATGCACTGCTGATGACGTCACATATTACATCACCCATGACATGGTCAGTGACATCACTGATGACATCTCAAATGACATCACTGATGACATCACTGATGACATCATCCATGTGATAAATTGATGCATCTTCTCACACCCTAATATAACCTTTCATACACCCACTCTAAGGGCCCGATTCACAGAACTAACTTAAGACAAAATCCTAAACTTACTACCATTTTGGTATTCACAGAAGGCCCTTACTCATTTTGGCATTCACAGAAGGCACTTACTAATTTTGGTATTCACAGAAGTTAGGAGTCCTAACTTTAGGACTCCTAAATGCCTTCTGTGAATACCGAGTGTTAAAGGTAGGATTTTTCTCAGTTTAGAAGTAGTAAAGTTAGGAGTCCTAACTTTACTACTCCAAAACTGAGAAAAATCCTAACTGTAAGACTGTCGGTATTCACAGAAGTCATTTAGGAGTCCTAAAGTTAGGAGTCCTAACTTTACTACTCCTAAACTGAGAAAAATCCTAACTTTAAGACTTTCGGTATTCACAGAAGGCATTTAGGAGTCCTAAATTTAAGACTCCTAACTTCCGTGAATACCGAAATGAGTAAGTGTCTTCTGTGAATACCAAAATGAGTAAGTGCCTTCTGTGAATACCAAAATGGTAGAAAGTTTAGGATTTTGTCTGAAGTTAGTTCTGTGAATCAGGCCCTAAATTACAGACTGCCATTCTCAAAACTATAGACACTCCATCACGAAAAAATACATACCCTCTCACTGATTCTTATGTTTACACACACATCCATTCACTCACCTGTACAGTCACTCATACTTATGGTCACTCAGTACAGGAGTATCATATGCACTCATACACCTATATAGACACTCACACACCGCCACTCATCCATAAAGGTACTCACACACCTAGTCAGTCATGCAAATAATTAATCACATTGTCATTTTCTCACCTATACAGGTATACGTACACCAGCTCAATTATTCATACAAATACTAGCACATTCTTACGCTCTTATACAATCAATGATACAAGCACAAACTCATCCATACAGCCATCTCACAATCACACACTCTCACTTATAGCCATTTATGTACTCCAAAACACATATATACTGCTTTTCACACATGTAGTTACTCACACATGTACCACTGAGATATACATTCACTCACTAACACACCCATACACACACTCACCCACCCATACAGACCATCACAGATGCACTCTTGAAAACATGCACCCATTGAATCACCCACTCACACATCTATGCACAGAGTCACACACAACCCACCCACACAAACACTTAGGCACCCATACAGCTATTCAGACAACAAACCAATAACCCATATAGACACTCATGTAGCTATTCGCAAACCCATGCAGCCGCTTAAACACCAACAGACAGACGGATACAGACATTCACACAGTTTAGTCACTAACCCATGCATTTAGTAAGATATGTTTAACCACTCACTTATAGAGTCAGTCACGCACCTACTAAATAATCCATTCAGACACTTATACACCCACTCATTTTTCAATACGCCTTTCCCTATATATATTAAACATATTTAAACTTTACAGAAACACACAGTCACTGGATGATGTCATCAGTGATGTCATCAGTGATGTCACTGACCATGTCATGAGTGATGTAATATGTGACGTCATCACCAGTGCATTGCAGGGGTGCGAGTTATAGTTAGCTGAACTAACTATAACGGGGGAATTTCTCTGGTTTTGTATGAGTGAAATGTCCAACTAACTATAACTTTCCCTAAAACCTGTGGTTTTTCAGTGAATTTCAAAGGTTTTTTAAATGCTAATTTCTAACTATAACGCCCCTGAAACCTATGGTTTTTTCAGTGAATTTCTAAGGTTTTTTAAATGCTAATTTCTAACTATAACGTCCCTGAAACCTATGTTTTTTCAGTACATTTCAAAGGTTTTTTAAATGCTAATTTCTAACTATAACATGCCTGAAACTATGGCTTTTTCAGTGAATTTCAAAGGTTTTTTAAATGAAAATATGTAAAGTCAAATATGCCTCAATTCTATAATTTTTTTTATTTTCTCTCCCTCTATAAATATATATATATATTTTTAAAAAGTTGTAAATAATTTTTAGTTTGGAAAACTATATTTATTATTTTTTAATTTTTTTAATTTAAATTATATAGACGTCGCTCACCCTTTGCGCACCCTACACAATCGCTACGTCTAATCTGATAGCCATTTTGAAAAGTCGCGCGGGGGTCGCAATTTCGGCGTAATTTCTAAAGAACAAATTATTTTACAAATATCATATAAATAATAGTTTTCCTTTAAGTGTTTCTCGAAATTTAGTTATAAAGGTATTTTTAAACTATTATTTTCAATATGATATTGACGAAAGGAAAGTTAGGAAATGCGTGGTGTAGTCGCTTACTTTGCGCGACCTCTCCCCACACGTATTTCCGGGGTCGCGCTGTAATCGCGCCAAGATCGCGTCGAAGTCGCGACTTTGGAGTATTTTAAAAGTTGAAAAAATTAATATAGAAAGTTTAAATATGATAATAGAATGAACAGTTTTCGTAATAAACTTATTAATAGTTTATAGAAATGTCTATTTTACTGAATAATTATATATATGTGTTTCGCGGGTTCGCGGTGTGTGCGTGACGATTGCGCGCACCCTCTGCGACGTCCTATTAGCAAAAGAAAAAAGTAATCTGATTTGAGAAATCATTTTTATTATAGAAAAGGGAGGATCCATCTTTCAGATATTTCCCTTTCTTTTTGATGTTAGCAGAGAGAAGACTTGTTTGTTCCTTCTCTTCAAAAAGACATATTTTTTTTAGTGTAATTTTATTTTAAAATTAGAATGGCTTCCAGCTTAGCTGAAGTGGATCCTGTTGCTGTGGAAGAAGAAGAGAGGATGTGGCAGTCGAAGAGACAAAGGAGAGAGAGCATTGCTTGGGCCTTTTTTTACGGTGCCAGAAAGGGAGAAGAAAGTGAATGCAAGCAAAGTTACTTGCAATATATGTAAAAGATTACTCTCAAGAGGATTGGACAAGAAATACTCATGTGGGACGAGCTCAATGAAAAAGCATATGGAGACTATCCACCCTGTCCACCTTGCGAGAGAAGAGACGAGGAGACAATTAAATTTGGACGCACTTCAAGACCCCGACAGTCCATCTACCACTCCATAAATACAAAGGCCACATATTATGCCTGAGTTTCTAAATGCTTCCATCAGTTGCGTTAAGTGCGCCACTGAACTTATTTTTGGGGAGCAATGTATCAACCTGATTTCAGCTGCCCTTAAAGCGCATAAATGTTAATTTTTTTTTATAATGCTCTTTTTTTTTGTCCAACAGTTGATTTCCTTTTCTTCATTTTTTGTTGTTCTTTTTTAAAATAAAAAACACACAAAAAAAGTAAAAAACGTTTAAAAAATACTATTTTTTTTTAAAACTGTTCCGAAAAAACACCAAAATGGTTCTCACCGAACCACATATACTGGTTAAAAAAAGACAACTTACCTGAATGATTGTATGAGAGTATGCATACTATGTGAGTGATTGGAGGAATGCAAGTGTAGTGCATGGTTGTTTTATGAATGTTTGAGAAGTCGCAACGTGATTAAATGAGTTTATAGATAATAGCAGGATAATTATAGGATTGCATGAGTACTGTATAAGTGATTAGACGTATGCAAGTGTAGTGCACAAGTTATTGTAGTTGTGCCTAGTTACTATCTGAGTTATTGCATGAGTACATGTCTCCTAACTGAATGATTACAGTATTGAAATTAAAGTGCATGGTGAATTTATAAGTGCTTGCATATTTGCACACTGATTGGTTAAGTACATGGTGCATGATGGGTGATTAGACGAGTGCTTGGAAGTGATAGGGGGGTTGCAGGAGTGCATAAGTAGTAGGTGAGTAATAGAGTAAATCAGTAGTGTATAGGTGGTTAGAGTTCTGAATGAGTAGTGTATGAAATATTGTTCCAGTACATGAGTTAGTGCCTGGGTCATTGTATGAGTACATTAGAGTACTGCAAAGAGAATGCATGGTGAATTTATAAAGATTTGTGTATTGACAGAGTGATTGGAAAACTACATGGTGGTAGATAGGTGATTAGAGAAGTGTAGGGGAAGTTACAGGGTGATTGCTGCACTGTATTGGTACTACCTGAATAAATGAAGGTGTGAATGAGTAGTGTGTACATAGTTACAGGACTACATGTCTAGTATATGGTAGTGGCTGGATGAGTGGAGGTGTGTACAGAGAGTGACAGTCTGATTGGGGCACTGCATGAATACTGGATGCACTGAATACACTGGATGCGGGTGTCCGTGTTGGAGTGCTACCGTCACCCGGGTTGCAAAAGCCAAAGTGTCACTCTGTGAGCCAAGTCCAACAATATGGCTAGCATGGAAGGTACGGGGAATTACTGACCCTATATTCATCACTAGTTCCACACAAGAAAGATGGTGGACATGAGACATCTGTGTGGATATGAATGTTTATTGCACATTCAGTGGAGTGTTGCAGCTGTAGCAATAAAGGGCCATGGAAAGTTGAAGTTTCAGTTTTTGCCATATGGAGGGCAGCCAATTAGAGACAAGCTCGTTGTCGGAGTTAGGCTGCGCCCACATATGTGCTTATACAATCACTGCGACGATCCTCAAGCACTTATAAATTCACTATACACACTGCTTGCAGTACTCTAATAATGCAGTCTGTACGTACGTACTTGTGCAATGACCGAGACAAAGTTACATAACTAAAGTTTTCCCCCACTGTCAAAGGTAAGATGGTTGCATATGCTGTCCAGAGCACTATGTAATGTGGTGGAGCCTAGGGGCAGGATGTTGCATACATAATGAACACACGGACACAGATAGATAGTGGAACTGGGTACGGGCATGTGCGCTCGACTCCTTTTTATTACCAGGGTCACATGTCCAGTGACGTCTGTGGTGGATGCATGTGGGGTGATTGTAAGCCAACCCTCCGGGAATAGTTGGTGCTGGCAACAAGTACAACAGTAATTATTGGATCAGACACAAAGATTCAATCATAAAGGGTCAATGATTTGTGCTGCAAAAAGGTATGGGTACCAGATATGAAATCATACAGAAAAGATTCTATCGTAAAGGGTTTATGACTTGTGATACACTGAGGTAGGACTGCAGATGTGAAATTATACACAAAATATTGTATCAGAAAGGGTGCATGAGTTGTGCTGCAGTGAGATAAGGGCATCAGATGCATTTAGCATCTGCGCAGCCAGCGATGATGCGTGATGCTGGCGAGCAACAGAATCGCTCGATGTGAATTGTGAGCTCTTCTATCGCTAGTGTACATCGAAGGCAGTAGTCAGCACAGACATTGAGGAATGTTTTTAGTCACTTCCTCTTGACAAAGTTTGAGGACATAGAGAACAATTCTCTCTAATAAATAAATCATGTTTCAATTTAAATTGTGAGCTCTGCTGACCGCAGTGTAGGTGTATGGAACAAAAGATGAAACATTTATGGAATACACTGAGGAAATCTTGGTTGTTCTGAGTACAGTTATAAAGTACGCTATTCTGAAGCTAGAATCTGAACTGGTCGTTCATCATATCGTCTACCTTTTTCAGTAGGGAAGAGCTGTGGAAAACAACGAGCTTCCAAACTTGTTTCCCACAGACTCATGGGAGTTCGTTTTGCTTTTTTCATCTGGAACAATTCAATAGTATGTCCTATCAGTTCTTTTGAATGTAGAGGATGTATAGTATAATGTTCATAAATGTCCTCTTTTCTTAAATTGTCCACTTGAAATATGTGTTTCATCTTCTAAAGTCACTTCTTCTCCTTCTACATTTACAATTTTATAGTAAATATTGTTTTGCACCAGATATAATGTAGCCTTTTGGACTTTCATGACATGTACTAACTCTTGCCATATTTTCCGACTCTTTGTGGGTACACCATTAACAAGAATGACTACAGGTTCAGTTTCGTCTCTTTCTACACTAACAGTTTCAACATTTTTCTTAAAATGTAGAGGTAAATACACAACTCTTCCTTTTTAGTTTAAAAGAAAAATTTTATTGAAACAGATAAAGGTATCCATATTACAGGCAATAACAATAAATACATATCAAGGTAATCCATTGACAAAGAGCAAAAAGAAAACGTCAATTTCATGCCATCACATTATAATCGACTTATACTGCATAAAAATAAAAGACAAACTCATGAGTGGAAGATATGCTAGGAATGCACAGAAAATGAACCAAAACAGTATTAAAAATTTGGAAATAAATCTGGGAACGTGCAAGGGGTTCATGGGGGCTTCAAGACCTCAGGTTGGGACGGCTTTATCTGAGAGGATTTTTTGGCACACATGTCGAGGAACAATGTAACAGGGGACCACAGTTCTAGGCGTTTCGTTGCCAACTTCACGGGATATACAAAAGAGGTGTCCAGTCTGTGATTATGGCAGATTACATACCACCACGCCTTATAGGAGATTTTAGTGGAGTCTTTCCAGTTAGCCGTGATCTGCTGAAACGCAGCCGCTAACAACAGATCAACAATTTTAGTTTTACCTGGGACATTCTCCCAGCATGGTGCGAGACTCCCCAAGAAAATATGAGGGGTAGAAAAAGGAAATGCAGTGTCAAAAATCAAGTTTATTTGGGACCAAACTTGCTCCCAAAAGCTCTGCACGAGTGGGCATAAGAACAGCGCATGAAATATGTCAGCATTTGGGGACGAACATGACCAGCACGTGTCTGGAGTAGATGCGAATCTTTTGCTTAAGGCACTCGGTGTAAGTAGAATACGATTATACACAAAAAATAACGTTTGTGTGAGGTTTGCTGCCCTGGAGGATTTACGCAGCTTGAGCCAGATATTATTCCAAAGAGAAAGTGGCCATGAAAGTTGAAAATCGCGCTCCCAAGCTTCCTCCACCTTAGATTTCTGTCTAGGAGCACCTGCTCCTTGCAAGTGTTTATATATGCTAGAAGCCGAGGGTTTAGACTTAAGTAGGGAGGAGAGTTGTGAGGGAGAAGTCTGAGAAGCGGGGACCTGAGGCAAAGCAGATAGGTGATCAAACCTATCCATCACAGCCGATTTGAGCAAAGGATATTTATGCGCGAATGAGGCAGGCAAGTCAAAACGTTGTTTGAGCAGGTGAAAGGGCATAAACTCTGAGTCTGAGAAAAGCTGGTGTACCCATGTTAAACCCTTTCGACGCCAGGTTTTCCAAAAGAATGGTTTGCCGCGAATAGTCAAGTCTTTATTATGCCAGATTGTTGAACTTAGGAAGTGGTCAATCGAATCTGGAGAAGAAGGAGGGGAGGACAACAGGAGCCTGGAAGTCAGTTTAATTATAGGAGAGGACACCGCTTGCGGTTTACGTGAAAATGAGAGGTATTCAGGGAAGGAGAAAGGAGAGAGGTAAAGACGCTCTATCCTAAGCCATAGAGGGCAATTCTCCGAGGGGTCAAGCAACCAAAGTGAGGCTTGTCGTAGAAGGAAAGCTTTTTGATAAACCTGAAAATCAGGAAAATTAACTCCTCCCTCAGCTTTTGGGCGAATCAACTTAGCTAATGACATACGAGGTCGCTTTGAATTCCACAAGAAGGAAGAGAGGGCGGAATTAATTTTTTTGAAGAATTTGGTCGGAATGGGGACTGGAATGTTGGATATGGTGTATAGTACAATGGGTGCAAGCATCATCTTTATGGTATCTAGCCGACCCCACCATGATAAGTACAGTGGATGCCACCTGGCCGTTAAATCAGTGATTTTTTTGTAGACATTTGTTTAGACATAGCGCTACTGTGTCAGATATTGAGGGAGTGATATACATGCCTAAATATCTAATATGAGAGGGGCTCCACGTAAAATTTGAAGCGCTGAAATCCGCTTTAAAAGTGTACTTGGTCAGGGGGAGAATCTCACACTTATCGCTATTCAATTTGTAGCCAGAGATTTTAGAATATACCTGTACATCTGTCAAAAAGGCAGGAACAGAAACATTAGGATTGGACATGAAAAGCAAAATGTCGTCTGCATAGGCAGCTAATTTAAGGTGAATGTTCGCTGATTGAAAGCCGAATAAATTTGGGTTCTGGCGAAGCTTAGAGAGAAAGGGCTCCAAAGCTAGATTAAAAAGAAAAGGGGAGAGAGGACAACCCTGACGGACTCCTCTGCCCAAATCAAAATATGAGGATATCAGACCATTGGCGCAAATAGCCGCACGCGGGTTGGAATAAAGGAGAGAGATCAGGGACACAAACTTGGGACCGAAGCCAAACCAACGAAGAGTATGAAACAAGTACTTCCATTCGACTCTATCAAACGCCTTCTCGGCGTCGAGCGCTATTGCCGCTAGGGGGTGCTTCAAGGACGAGGATTTGGTCAAGACGTCAAAGAGAAGTCTCGTATTGTCCGTGATAAATCTGCCTTTAACAAAGCCCGACTGTTCCGCTTCTAGTAAGTCAGGCAAGTAGGAGTCAAGACGTATGTCTAGGGCTTTTGAGAAGATCTTATAATCTATATTGACCAAAGAAATAGGCCTATAATTTTTGCAGTGTCTATGGTCTTTCCCTTCCTTTGGTATCAAACAAATGTGTGCTTCCGAAAAGGTGCCTGAAGAACACCCCAGTGTGTTAAAGGAGGCTATGAGGGAGTGCAACTTGGGTAATAAAAGCTTAGAAAAGTGTTGGAAGAACTCTACTGTAAAGCCATCAGGCCCCGGCGCCTTATCTTTCTTGAGCCGCTGGAGTGCCGCTGACAATTCTTGGTGCGTTAGGTCGGATTCCAGGAGAGTGAGATCCGACTGATGACAGGGAGGAGTCTGAAGTGTTGAAAAAAACTGGGAGAGAGAGTCCTCAGAGGGCTGCGATTCCGAGGTATATAGGGATTTATAAAATAGGGAGAATTCGTTCAGAATATCCGAATCTTTAAATTTTAAATCCAGGCATTCATCATAAATAGACTCAATATTGAGTCTGTTTTGTTTAACTTTCAGATAGTTAGCCAGAATCTTTCCTGCCTTGTTTTTGCCCCCATAAAATTTAGCACTGGACTTTAATAAGTACAAAGAAGCATCCTCCGTAGACTTTTTGTTAAATGCTAATTTGGCGTTGATGAGGGCCGTGAGGGATTGGCTCGAGTGCGAGGTGTAAAAGGAGTGTTCCAGTGTCTTGATGTCCCGTAAAAGGTCAGCAGTAAATTTGCGGGAAAGTTTCCGCCTCTTTGCAACAAAGCCAATCACGAAATCTCTCGCTGAGGCCTTGAAAGCATCCCAAATGGTGGAGAAGGGCATGGATTGGTCAGTATTAAACGCAAAAAACTCTTCAAAAAAAGTAGTAAAAGCAGCGGTAAATTTCGGGTCCAGAAGGAGGGTATTGTTAAAGCGCCACCTCTTAGGACCTGTGGCCCGAGGGAGAATTTCGAATACAATTGACACAGGGGCATGATCTGACAGCAAGATAGGGCCAATTTCTGCTTGCGTAAGGGTTTGTGAGATAGAATGAGAAACAAAAATGTAGTCGATTCTTGACTGGGTATGATGAGAGGGGGAATAAAAGGTGTACTCCCTGGTGGTTGGATTGCAGAGACGCCAGGCGTCAAAGAGTTGGTGTTGGGAGATAACTCGCACAAATGACTTCTGGGGTTTATTGGGGATATAAGGGACTTTGGAGTTCCTATCTATAAAGGGGTCAAAAACCTGATTACAATCACCAGCAAAAATAAAATTATCTTCCAAACCAAGGGCAATCTGAGCTGCTAAGGTGGACCAAAAGGATGGTTCTCCACACGTTGGGGCGTATACATTGAACAGAGATATAGGAACCCCTTTAAAGGACAATTTAACATTTAACCACCGTCCATTAACATCTGAATTCTGAGACAATAATGTAAACGAAAGAGATTTACGGCAAAGAATCATCACACCATTCCGTTTGCCATCCCCAGGAGAGAAAAAGACCTCCCCCACCCAGCCCCTTTTCAGCTTTAACGATTCATCAGCGGAGAGATGAGTCTCTTGCAAGAAGACAATGTCCGCATTTAATTTGGCCAGATGGGTTAAGATCCTTTGCCGTTTAATAGGAGAATGTAAACCCCTAACGTTCCAAGTCACTAGTTTCAAAGACATGAGCAATCACAAGTAAAACAAAATGCAGTTAGAAAGCAAAAAGTCAATGCAGTACAAAATCCGTAGAAAATGGAAAAAATGTATGGCACAAAAGAGATCTTCTGATTAAAGAGAGGGACAGAGGAAAGAGACAGAGCAAGGATTGAGAAGAGAATAAAGATAAATAGGAGAGAGGGAATCGGAGCAGTAGGGATACCATAAAGGCAATGAGATACGAATGAAAGAACATAACACCAAAACAAAAACATTACAATAACGAGGACGCAAAACAAAATGTAAAACATACCTACAAAAGGAGAGAATGAATGGGAGGGTGGGTGAAACCACATGGAGCAGACACACGTCCAGGGAGGATCTGATGGGAAACGGGGAAGACCGTATGAGGAGACATCATAACTGTGAAACAAGAACATGTGACAAGAATTAATCTCAGGAAGCAACTGTGAGAGAAAGAAAAAAAAAAAAAAAAACAGGAGCCAAGAAAGTACGAGCCTAAAAAAGAAAAAAATATTGAAGAACATTACTGTAACAATGGAAAATCATTAATGCAGTGGAAATCAGCACAAAAAGCTGGCACTATTGTATAAAATAAAATGGAAACAACTTCGCCTAGCGAGTGGAGAAACTTTGGAGCAGGGAGAATAATAGAAAAGCACAAATATTGAGTGGCAATTAAGCAACATGTGAGGAGGATGTTCCGGCAGGGTTGGTGGCATCCATCCTGTGTGAATCAATGAAGCTCTGCAGGCGCCCAGGATCTTCGTAAGTCGTGGTTCTATTATTGTACGTGACCTTGAAAAGACAAGGGTGAAAGAGGCCAAATCTGGCCCCCATAGAACGAAGATCAGGTCGAAGATTCAGAAAAGCTTTGCGTCTATCAGCAGTGGCCTTGGAGTAATCCTGCGCAAAAAATAGCGTGGAGCCTGACCATGTGACACGCTGAAGAGCTTTGGCTGCCGCCAACACCTTTAGCAAATCCGTGTACTCTAGGAAATAGATAATGACCCCCCTCGGTCGCTGGGGAGAGGAGCCAGCCAGAGGAGCGCGCCCCAGCCTGTGGGCTCGTTGGATATTGAGCATAGTTCCGTCTGACAAGTGAAGGACTTTGGGGAGGAAAGTTTTAAAGAACGCAATGGGATCACTCCCCTCAAGTCCCTCTCCCAGGCCAAAAATACGGAGGTTGTTCCTCCGGTTGCGGTTTTCGAGGTCTTCAACCTGTTTCTGGAGGGTGGTAATTTGCGAGTGCATGACAGGAACCGTTTTAGTAGTGTCGATGAAAGTGGCAACATCATGTTCAACCGCTGTAAGCCTTGTATCGAGTTGCCCCCATTTGTCAGAGAGAGCTTATAGTGTGGAATTTGTTTCCTCCATAAAGGGTCTAAGAGCCCTTATCTCATGTAGCAAAAGTTCCATGGAGATGTCCGAGGATGCTTTGGGAGGCGAGGGAGGGTCTTTTTTTAGCCTCTTCACGTTCGACTTGGCAGTTGTAGCGGGTGCAGAATCCATCTTCGAATGCTTGTCTTCTTCCTCAGATAACTGCGAATCTTCCAACTTGGAGAGTTGTGAGAATAAAGTAGAGTTTTTGATAAAAGAACGTGGCGGCAGGGACGGACTGGTATGAGCGCCCCGTGTCCTACCCATCAACTAGCAGGGCCGGTAGCAGGGCACGCCACACAAAAAAGAAAAGAGGGAAAAAGAAGAAGCCACCGACTGTGATACACAATAGCTGGTCGCGAGTCAGCGAGCAGGGCGAGGGTGAGGATCAGAAATCATTTGCCAATACGGTTGCCAGAGACCACAATCCGCCAAAAAAGTGGTCATGAAGAGTAACAGCAGGAAAACTTCGTAGGCTCCAAGCAGAACTGTGCAGATCCAGCCAGCAATGAGACGAATCATTACCTAAGATGGCGGCCACTGCTAGCATTCATGCAGGCTGAGGTAAAAATAAAGACAGCAACAAAAAGGAACGGTCATTCGGACATCGTGAGTGGAGGAAATTTCGATTGCCACTGGAAATATGTCCTTAGGTCGCCTTGCGGTGGAAGCTCGCAAAAGGAGAAGCCATTCCGCCGAAAAACAAAATGGCGGTCGCGCTGCTGCTGAGACGAGCCGACACTAATTACCTGACAAAGGCAAAGTAATCGTCCCAAAACTGTTCGAAAACCATGGTGCGCGATGCAGGAGCACTTCCTATGCTAACTGCTGCCAGCTGCTTCCTTAGAAATCATCGCGAAGTTGCACTTCTCCGCTCCGGGACCGGGAGCCATACTCCTTGGGCGTCAAGCCACGCCCCCCCCACAACTCTTCCTTTAAACCTCTTTATAGATCTGTTGAAGGCAGCTTACCTGTTTTAAGGCTGCATACGAATTATAGCCTGAAATGGGTGCACAGATTGTAGAAGGATGGCCTTATATGTATTTAAATCTGTAAGTTTAGAAGGTATAGCAACTAATTCTAAGTCATTATGGACAGCTCTAGCTGGCATTTTGTTCTCTTCTAACTTAGTGTAACAATATTTCCAAATACATTGTACAGTACCTATATCAAAACGACCTTCCACAAACAGATGAGGAGCAAATTCTCTCCATTTATCATTGTTTTCCTTTTCACTTTTTAAAAACACATCTACATTCCTAGTTTGAATTTTATAGTGAGTACGTCGGCAACAAATACAAACATAGTTGGGATTTTCTCCAGAAACTACTTTAAACTTTGTTATTTCTTTTTCAAACTTCACATCAGTAGTATCTTGCATCTCCTCTTCAACACCTACACTTATCAAACTCTCACTTTCTCTACACTCCTCCTCATCACAATTTTTTTTTACATCCAAAACTGAACCATGCAAAAGAGCTGTATTAATTTTATTTAGACATAATGCGGGACTTTTCCCGTAGTATAATCTTCTAACTAACTTCCGCATTTCGGAATGATGTACTGCTAACATTCTTAAATGGTGAAAATATCGGGAACTGGTCATTTTGTGTTAATTTTTACACGGGTACGTCTACTCTGTATATTATTACCGTTAGTTGTTGTTCTCATTTGTGACAAGAAAAAATGTGTGGAAGCTATTGCTAGAAAACTGGGGATATTGGCTGTTTTCACTAAGGTGACAATGACGTGATCATTTAAAATTACTGAAAAAACTATAGGTTTAAAGAAGAAAATAATTAGAAATTAGCATTTAAAAAACCTTTGAAATTCACTGAAAAAACTATAGGTTTCAGGTACGTTATAGTTACATATTAGCATTTAAAAAAACTTTGAAATTCACTGAAAAAACCATAGGTTTCAGGGACGTTATAGTTACAAATTAGCATTTAAAAAACTTTTGAAATTCACTGAAAGAACATAGGTTTCTGGGACGTTATAGTTAGTTGGACATTTTACTCATACAAAACCATAGAAATTACGCTGTTATAGTTAGTTGAGCTAACAATAACTCTCGCCCCCGCAATGCACTGCTGATGACGTCACATATTACTTCATTCATGACATGGTCAGTGACATCACTGATGACATCACTGATGACATCTCAAATGACATCACTGATGACATCATCCAGTGAATGTGTTTTTCTTTAAAATTTAAATATGTATTATATAAATACTAAGCTGTATTGAAGAATGAGTTGATGTGTAAGTTTTTGGATGGAGGATTTAGTAGGTGTGTGACTCACTGTTTAAGTGAGTGATTGAATGTGTCTTACTGAATGTGTGGGTTAGTGACTAAACTGTGTGAATGCTGTATCAGTCTGTCTGTTGTTGAATAACCTGCTGCATCAGTGGCTCAGTAGCTCCACGGGTGTCTATATGGGTTATTGATTAGTTGCCTTAGTAATTTTATGGGAGACTGAGTGTGAGTGTGGTTGGGTGGGGGGGTGACTGTGCATAGATGTGTGAGTAGTTGATTGACTGGGTGTATGACTTTAAGAGTGCATGTGGAAACAGTTCTATGGGTGAGTGAGTGTGTATATGGATGTGTTGGTGAGTGAATGGATGTCTCAGTGGTAGATGTCCAAGTAAGTACAAAAGTAAAAGGCAGTGTATGTGAGAGTTGGAGTATATAAATGACTATATGTGAGAGTGATTGTGGGAGTGGCTGTATGGATGAGTGTATACTTGTATTAGTGATTATATAAGAGAGTAAGTATGCGTTATTATCTGTATGAATAAATGAGGTGGTGTGTGTATAACTGTGTAGGTGAGTAAATGGAACTGGGATTGATTTTTTGCATGACTGTCTAGGATAAGTGCATGACTGACTAGGATGAGTGGTGGTGTGTGAGTGTCTGTATAGGTGTATGAGTGCATATGATAGTGTTGTATTGATCAGTGACTACATGTATGAATGGTTGTATGGATGAATGAGTGCATGTGTTGGTAGACCTAGGAATTAGTGAGTGCGTTTGTAGTAACTGGTATTGGTGTGTCTGGTTTTGAAAATGGTAGACTGTATTTTACAGGGGGGTATCAAAGGTTATATTAGGGTGTGAGGAGGTGCATCAATTGTCACGTGGATGATGCCATCAGTGATGTCATTTGAGATGTCATCTGTGATGTCATCAGTGATGTCACTGACCATGTAATGAATGATGTAATATGTGACGTCATCAGCAGTGCATTGCGGGGGCGTGAGTTATAGTTCGCTCAACTAACTATAACGGCAGAATTTCTATGGTTGTCTATTAGTGAAATGTTCAACTAACTATAACGTCCCTGAAACCTATGTTTTTTTCAGTGAATATATATATATATATATATATATATATATATATTCACTGAAAAAACCATAGGTTTCAGGGGTGTTATAGTTAGCTGGACTTTTCACTTGAACAAAACCATTGAAATTCCCCCGTTATAGTTAGTTCAGCTAACTATAACTCGCGCGCCCGCAATGCACTGCTGATGACGTCACATATTACATCACTCATGACATGGTCAGTGACATCACTCATGACATCACTGATGACATCTCAAATGACATCACTGATGATATCACTGATTACATCATCCAGTGAATGTCTGTTTTTCTGAAAATTAAATATGTTTTATATATGTGTATCTCAAGGTCGATGGAAGAATAAATGGGTATATAAGTGTCTAAATGGATGATTTGTTTTTGAAAAATTGATTGTGTAACTGACTGATTAAGTGTATCATAGTGAATACATGGCTTAGTGAGTAATGTTTAAATATGTAAATATCTGTATCAGTCTCTCACTTTGTGTATAAGTGGCTGCATGGGTTGGTGAGTAGCTACATGGGTGTCTATATAGGTTATTAGTTGGTTTTTTGAGTATAAGTCCGAGTTTCTGCATGGTTCGGTGGGGGGTATTATGTAGTGCATAGGTGCATGAATGAGTGACTCACTGTTTGTATGTGTTGAAGACAGCATGTGTGCAGGACTGTATGGGTGGATGAGTGTGTGTATGGGTGTGTTAGTGAGTGAATGACTGTCTCAATAGTGTCTTTATGAGTAACTACATATGTTTTAAACTAGTATATGTGACTATTGGTGTATATAAGTGAGTATATGTGAGAGTGAGAGATTGAAAGAGTTCCTGTATGAATAAGTATGTGTTTCTATAAGTGATTGTTTAAAAGACTAAGTATGTGTAAGTTTCCGTAGAAGTAAGTGTAGTGGTGTGTGTATAACTGTATATGCAAGTAAATGTATGTTTGATTCTTTATTAGCATGAGTGACTATGTGTGTGAGTAACTCTATGGATGAGTGGCATTGTGTAACAGGATGTATAGGTGTATAAGTACATATGATGAGTGAGTACATGTATGAGTAACTGTATAGGACTGTTGGTGAATGAGTGGATGTGTATGTGGATCTTAGAATTACTGAAGAGGTTGTTGTAACTGGTATTGGTATGTCCATTGTTTTGAAAATTTTAGTCTCTATTTTTGAATGTGTGTATCAAAGGTTATATTAGGGTGAGAGGAGGTCTGCCACTCTATCACAAGGATGATGTCATCAGTGATGTCATTTGAGATGTCATCAGTGATGTCATGAGTGATGTCACTAACCATGTCATGAGTGATGTAATATGTGACGTCATCAGCAGTGCATTGCGGGCGCGTGAGTTATAGTTAGCTGAACTAACTATAACGGGGGGATTTCAATGGTTTTGTACAAGTGAAAAGTCCAGCTAACTATAACACCCCTGAAACCTATGATTTTTTCAGTGAATTTCTGAGGTTTTTTAAATGCTAATTCCTAACTATAACGTGCCTGAAACCTATGGTTTTTTCTGTGAATTTCAAAGGTTTTTTAAATGCTAATTTCTAACTATGCCTACAGATATAGGACATGTGAAGAAAGAAGAAAAAATGCACAGAAAGAAAAAAAAGAAGTGCAGAAAGAAGCAACAGAAGTCCTCAAAGACGAAGAAAAGAGCAGGAAGAAGGATAACGTGCAGAAAGAACAAAAAGAAGAGCAGAAAGAATCCTTGTTGCAAAATCATCCTGTACCCTCAACTTTTTCAGACGGATACTGGTGGTAACTGAGTCTGACTAACCAGTCCTAGAGCCAGTGCTATGTTAAAAGACACTTAGAATACAGTGAAAACACCTACATACACTAGGGAACATTATGCGTTGGGGTCCCCCTGTGATGAGCATGACCTCCTCTGTAAGCCCCTAGTATATAATAGGGCAGGGGGATTAAAACTACCTCTTAAAACAGGCCACAGGGCGTTTTTGCACACGTTAACTCAGGCCCCGTCCCCTCCCTTCACCACTGTGTAAACACGCCCTGTGTCCGTTTTTAGTTGGGAGATTAAGTTCATTTGAATCCTGAGGGTCCCTAGGGTCCAACTAGCCCACTAGGTACCTCCAGTAAGTGCCACAGAGCTGCATTGCAGAGAGGTGTAAAAAGTGGCTCAGCCTGGACCACCTCTCTGCAATGCAGCTCAGTGGCGCTTACTGGAAGCACTTGGTGGGCTAGTTAGCCCCCAGGGGCCCTCAGTATTGAAGGGAAATTATATCCCCAATTTAAAACGTGCCATAGTGCGTGTTTGCACACGTCACCTCAGGCCCCGTCCCCTCCCTTCACCACTGTGTAAAAGCGCCCTGTGGCTGTTCTAAGTTGAGAGATTAAGTCCCCTTGAATCCTAAGGGTCCCTAGGGTTAAACTAGACCACTAGGTACCTCCAGTAAGCGCCACAGAGCTGCGTTGCAGAGAGGTGTAAAAAGGGGCTTGGCCTCAGAACACCTGTCTGCAGCGCAGCTCCTGGCGCATACTGGAGATGCCTGTTGGGCTAGTTGGCCCTCAGGGACCCTCAGTATTGAAGAGGAATTAATTCCCCAACTTACAACTCGCCAGGGGGCGTGTTTGCAGAGTGCTGCAAGGAGGGGGCGTGGCCTCCGGCACGATGCCAGTCTTTTATTTATTTTAATTTTTTAAGAAGGGGGGCTGTGTGGTTCCCCTTCTTATTCTAATTTATTGGCCCTGATGACCCCATCCCCCAGGGCCTGTCTCCTAATTATATTTTTTTACCCCAATCCCCAGGGCCGGCCACTGTTTTTTATTATTTTTAAAATATATATATTTATAGACACACCTAGGACATGCTGGACAAACCGTACGTACCTATCACCATGACGATTTGAGTGATATTCATTAAAAGGCGACTATGCATACAATGAATCCACGTGGAATGTATTTACACCACTAGTGAAGCTCTGACATGTCTGATGCCCTACCGTGCCTAATCCCGGTAGACACCCTTGGCGTTTATTTATACAAACATGGATAGCTATTGACGGGCACATTTAATACACATGCACACCAAGCCATTCAAAGGGGATTCGACAAAAATTCGACCAAAACTATGTAGGAAACCCCCCTCACGGTTAATAAAACACACATCCACTGCCGGATGTGTAATACTTTTTATTTTACTCTCTGGAAAGGGGACGAACATCACTTGAGAGTCACAGCGCGCTCCTGGCAGAGCACAATGCTGTGTTACACCCACCATTGCCTGCCGAGTGCCACACACCTCTGTGTTGTATTCCACCAGCTAGTGCATATGCTATGACACTCTCTCAGCCCATGTGCACTGTAACACCACCCCGTGAATATGTCATGCCACACTTGTCTTCGCACGGGTTATATTGCCCCATCTAACGTGCCTTCCTCGATGCCTATGTTATAACGCACAGTGCTATGCCATACATATTACAATCTGGGATCCATATCTTTGTCACAGTGCATATGCAACGTTACACTCCCCAGCACATATTTTATATTACAACTTTAGAGACTAGTTAGATTACACAACACTGCCCTGTGCATATTACACTCCAAGGCGCACATCGCATAGCACGCGCTAATGCCTGTGCTATCTAGCGCTCTCCAATGAATCTGTCATTGCGCACAATGTATTGCATATTATATTTCACGCCCGGTTCATCTTTTTTAAATCACTTTTTGGTGCATAGTTTATACCATACACTATATCTAGTTTTCATTTTCAATCGTGCTCTCAGGACTATGTTCTATATAACACTGTGTTCACCTACCCTTTTCACGGGCATTACATTTTGCGATAGGGGGTGGAGGGTCAGGGGGTGTTTCTGCCAAGTAAGCCCGGAGTCACAGTCACAAACGTCCTCTTCATCCTGAATAAAAGTGAGATTATGCTGCATACTTGTTCATATTTTAAGTAGTTCGCACAGACACACGTTTTAAAAACAATAAAGTTCCTAATACCCGCCTTCTCTGAACAGTTAGCTTGCTGCCCCATCCCCCTCCTCCCTATCCTCTGTTGTGTGAATCCATGGACTAGCCTCCTCCCTCCTGCCATGCATGGTCTGATGTGCTGCCACTGCCCTCAATTTAGTATGATGTACCAGTCCCCTCCTCCTGCCCTCCATTGCCCAATTCTATGCCCCATCATTGACCTCCTGCTTAAACTCTGTGCTTAGCTTGCTGCCCCTATTCTCCTTCCCCCTGCCCTCCGATGTCTTTGTGCATGCCCCTGCTCCATCCTTTTTGCCCACCATGTTCCATGGACCTGCCACTCCTATCTACTCTGAGTGTTCTGTTGAGCTGCCACTCCCCTCCCACCTGCCTAGCATTGTCAGATGACTGTAACCTGTCCCTGCCACCTCCACCCTGCCTGTCCACATGCCATGCCCCTATCCTCTTCATCCTGTCCTACATGGTCCATTGTACTGCCACACCCTTCTGCCCTCCCTGGTCTGTTGTGCTGCAACTGCTCCTCCTGCCTGCCCCATGCAGTCTGTTGTGAGGCCCCTTCCCCTGAACTTTCTTGTCTGTGCACAGGTCCTGACCCTCCCTTCTATCCTCCATCATCCTTTGTGCATGCCCCTGTACCCTCCTTCTTGCCCATCATAGCCATTGTGCTGCCACTAACCCTCCCACTTGCCATGCATGGTCTTCTGTGCTGCCATGGCCCCTCCCACCTTCCCTGTGTGGTCAGTTAGCTGCCCCTGACCCCCTCCCACCTTCCCTCCATGGTCTGTGTGTATGCCATCACAGTCTCACTGTTGCTCTTCATGGTGTGTCTTGCTTCTAGTGCCCATCCTGCCTGACCTCCATGGCTATCTTGCTGCTCCTGCCCTGCACCCTTGCCCCCAGCCCTCTGTTTACATGTGCAGACCCCTACTCTCTCCCTCCTGGCTTGTCTGTTCCATTGTAATGCCCTTGATCCGTCCCTCCTGCCCTTTATGGTCTGTCATGCTGCAGCTTTCTCTCCTGTCTGTCCATTATGGTCAGCTAGCTACCATTGCCTCTTGCCCCTCTGTTCTCTGTTGTCCATGTGCATGGTCCTGTCCCCTCCCTCTTGCTTTCTATGGATTGTTGTGCTGCACTCCCGCCCCGCATGCCCTGTGTGGTGTATTGTGCTGCTGCAAACCCTGATGCCTGCCCTGCAGGGTCAGTCTGGTGCACCTCTCCATGTCCCTCCTGTCCTCTGTTATCCAAGTCCATGTCCCTACCCCATTTTCTTCCATGATCAAATGTACCATACTTGCGAACATTTTGAACTTGGTAAGAGGGAGATTTTGAAAAAAAACTGGGGTATTGATTTTCCCCTTTGAGTTACATTGAAAAAGAGGAGATTGTAGACAGGAGACAGATCAAATAAAGCCCATTTGAGCTTAAAAACATTGGACGTTTCCTGGCTGAATTGGGTCTGTTGGCATGTATGGTTGTACTACCATTGCCTCTTCCTTCTGCCCACAATGGTCTATTACATTGCCACAGCCTCTCTTGCAAGTCCTGTATTGTTGGTTTGTTGCCCCTGCCCCCCTTTCCACTGCCCTCCATAGTCTGTTGTGCTGCCACGGCCCTTCCTGCCTGCTCAGTGTGGTTAAATTGTCGCCTTTGCACCCTCCTACCTGCCTTCAATTTTCAGAGTCCGTGCCCCTGGCCTCTGCCTCTCAACAGTATCCTAATGAACAACTAGATTGCTAACATTCTATATTTATTACAAAAGTGTGGAACGCCTGACGTCATCTTGATGTAATCAAAACTGTAATACCTAGAGCATTTCCTTTAGAAATTACATATATGAGAGGGTCTTATTGGCATCAAAATTATGGTTAGTGCTCTAAAAGACTAAAATAAGGACATCTTTTCTGAGTTTTCAAATAGCGACAAAGCACTTTTAAATTATTTGTTATCTTTATGTTTTTTTATCCAGTTGACCACTTGATTAAATGTTGCACTTAGGGGAGAGGATGTGGTGTTACTTCCAGAACTGCAGACTTTGCAACTGGGGAACCAGGTTGGAGTTTCTGCTTCAGCTCGACATTCTGTGATTCTGGTCAAATCACTGAGTCTCCCCATGTCTACAACCAAAATGAATTTGTTCTTGTGTGATGTAACCAATGCTCATGTAAAGCACTCCAATACCTGACAAGTCTGCACACTGCAAAAACACAAAATAATAAGTGTTTTGCACACTTCTGTCATTGGGCTATATTTGGGCTACATCTGGGTGATTTTGGGCTACATTTGGGCTCTTTTGTCTCAGGTGGCCATCTTGGGAGATTTATTTGTTATGAAGTTTCCTAATTTCCTCATGTACTGCAGTCTCCTCAGTAGGAAATGCTTTCAGTTTTTTACTTTGATTCCATCATGAAGGTATACAGATATGTCACACATTTGCCATAAATTCTGAAAGTTAGCACTCTAGTCGCTCATTAGATCACTGTAGTAAAACTACTGTTCACCATGGAAGTCTGCTCCTGGTATTAAAAGTGCATGTTTCAGTCTGCATGTCAGAATTTTTTATTGAAATAGAAGAGGATTTGAGAAGTCACTCAAAATGTGCCCTCATTTTCTTTCTTCAGCATAAATCATAATTTCTATGGCAAAATGAACCCCCTCATTGTGTTCCTTTTTAAATTAAATGTTTTAAGTGTTACCAGTTTATTCCAATCAAGATGGCTTCAGGTGTGCCATACTTTTGTCATAATGAAGACAGTAAGCGCTCTAGTTGTTTTTAAGAACACTCTGGGACATTCTGTCATTGGGCTATACTTGGGCTACATCTGGGTGATATTTGGGCTACATTTGGGCTCTTTTGTCTCTGGTGGCCATCTTGGGAGACTTATTTGTTATGAAGTTTCCTAATTTCCTCATTTACTGCAGTCTCCTCAGTAGGAAATACTTTCAGGTTTTTACTTTGATTCCATCAAGAAGGCATTCAGATGTGTCACACATTTGCCATAAATTCAGAATGTTAGCACTCTTTTTGCTCATTAGATCACTGTAGTAAAGCTACTGCTCACCAGGGAAAACTGCTGCTGGTATTGAAAGTGCATGTTTCAGTCTGCATGTCAGAATGTTTTAATGAAATAAAAGAGGATTTCAGAAGTCAAAATGTGCCCTAGTTTTTCTTTCTGCAGCACTAATCATACTTGTTATGGAAAAATGAACCCCCTCATTTTGTTCCTTTTTAAATTAAATGTTTTAAGAGTTACCACTTTAATCCAAGCAAGATGGCTTCAGGTGTGCCATACGTTTATCATAAGTAGGACTGTTAGCGCTCTAGTTGTTCTTTGGAACACTCTGGGAAGCTGCAGTAGAACACAAAGGAATCAACTGACAGTCTCTGCCCTTGTTGGATGTACATGTTTTACTGAGAATGTCAGACTTCATTCTCACATGACTGAGAAAGATAATGTGAATTTACAGAAAATAAGCTCTCAGTTTAGGTTATAGATCACCTTCCAAACCTCTGTGGGAAAAGCATGAGAAAATCTTTTTCTCTCAATCATGATATCCCAGCAGAAGGCTTTTCACATGGTGAAATCACCTTAGAACATACCACAATTCCTAAAATGAGTATGGTACCATCAACAAATGATTTATAATGTAACTAAAGTCTTAAAACCTTCTATTAACTGCAATGCTTTTTAATGAGGTGCTATCATGTATATTGGTCCCAAGATGGCTGCCAACACTTCTTGGATGAAGTGCTGACAGCCAATCAGATCTCAGGATGAGATGTGT
This sequence comes from Triturus cristatus, assembly GCF_964204655.1. Classification (NCBI taxonomy): domain Eukaryota; kingdom Metazoa; phylum Chordata; class Amphibia; order Caudata; family Salamandridae; genus Triturus; species Triturus cristatus. Next base: position 997,108,805 of record NC_140580.1, read on the forward strand.
GGTTAGGCTCCGCCCACATATATATATGATTTTACTTTTGATTTTCTCAGGAACTACTGAACAGATTGACACCAGACCTGCAAAAGGCACTTCCCTGAGCTGAGGACTACCTCTCTGCCAAATTTCAAGTAATTCTGTTCAGCCGTTCGGGCTGCACCTTGGACTAAAGGTCCCTATGGAAAATTGCATGGGGAAACGCGTTTTGGGACCCCCCTTTTTTCTCAGCCCCTGCTTGACGAATCCCCCAGAGACTTTCAGGGTAGGAGCGGAGCGGAGCGCCCCACCTATTTTGAAAATTTCGCGAGGATTCGTCAACCGGGCCAAAGTTATTCCAAATAGAATGTTGCGGATTTCCTATGGAAACACGGTCCTAACTATAACTATCTACTGGCGACCGCCAGTAGATAATATATATATATATATATATATATTCACTGAAAAAACCATAGGTTTCACACATGTTATAGTTAGCTGGACATTTTACTGATAAAAAACCAATGAAATTCACCCGTTATAGTTAGTGCAGGCAACTATAACTCACGTGACCGCAATCCTCTGCTGATGACATATGTGTCTTTATGAAAAAAAAATATTTGTAATATATGTATAGCTAAAATTTAATGGAAGAAGACATGGGCAAATAAGTGTCTAAATACAGTATTAGCATCAGCAGAGGATTGCGGTCACGTGAGTTATAGTTGCCTGCACTAACTATAACGGGGGAATTTCATTGGTTTTTTATCAGTAAAATGTCCAGCTAACTATAACATGTGTGAAACCTATGGTTTTTTCAGTGAATTTGCAAGGTTTTTTAAATGCTAATTCCTAACTATAACGTGTGTGAAACCTATGGTTTTTTCAGTGAATTTGTACGTTTTTTTAAATGCTAAGTTACTTCACGCCATTCGTGGCGTGCGCGCCCACTTAACGCAGTTCGTTCCGTGCGCGCACGGTGCGCTTCGCGCACCGCGCGCCCACTTTACGCAGTTAGTGCCGTGCACGCAGAGTGGGCACGCGGTGCGCTACGCGCACCGCGTGCCCACGTTACGCTGGATGGGCCAGGTACGCACGATGCGCTTCACGCACCGTGCGCACATGGAGGACATATTATGCGCTTCGTTGTGAAAGGTAACTTTGATTTTTTGAAGTGCAGGTCAAAGTCCTTATGCCATGCGCAAATGGTGCCCTTCGGGCACCATTTGCACACGGGGTTTGGATAATGCGGATAATTTTTTTTTTTTTTAATTTTTTTACCGTACGCGCACGGTAAGCGTAATCGGCGATTTTTTGAAAAAAATTAAAATTTAATTTTTGGCCTTGGGGGTTCTTTGAGAACACCTTCATCAAGGCTAGGTGGTTGCGAGCAGTCTAAACATCCCCTTTATATGTTTTTTGTCTTTGTTTGTCTTCCACCCCCTCAGAGTGCGAGATAGAAAATGGCGGACACCGCTTCCTGGTTTCGACCGATTCGAATGTTTACTAATATCTAACAGCCAATCAGAATCGCGCTCGCGCACGTCACCGTACGCGTACGGTAAGCGCACGGTAAGCGCACCGTAAGCTGGCTCAGATATATATATTGATTTAAAGGCTATTTTCTCAGAATCTACAGAACAGATTTACACCAAACCTACAAAAGGCACTTCCTTGACCTGTAGACTACCTCTCTGCCAAATTTCAAGGAACTCTGTTCAGCCGTTCGGGCTGTAGCTGTGTCTAAAGGTCCTATGGAAAAATGCATGGGAAAAACGCGTTTTGGGACCCCCCTTTTATCTCAGCCCCCGCTTGACGAATCCCCCCGAGACTTTCAGGGTAGGAGCGGAGCGTAGCGCCCCATTAGTTTTGAAAATTTCGCGAGGATTTGTCGACCGGCGCCAAAGTTATTCAAAATAGAATGTTGCGGTTTTCCTATGGAAACAGGGTCCTAACTATAACTACCTACTGGCGACCGCCAGTAGGTAATATATTCACTAAAAACCATAGGTTTTAGGGAAAGTTATAGTTAGTTGGACATTTCACTCGTACAAAACCAGAGAAATTCCCCCGTTATAGTTAGTTCAGGTAACTATAACTTGTGCCCCCGTAATGCACTGCTGATGACGTCACATATTACATCACCCATGACATGGTCAGTGACATCACTGATGACATCTCAAATGACATCACTGATGACATCACTGATGACATCATCCATGTGATAAATTGATGCATCTTCTCACACCCTAATATAACATTTCATACACCCACTCTAAGGGCCCGATTCACAGAACTAACTTAAGACAAAATCCTAAACTTACTACCATTTTGGTATTCACAGAAGGCCCTTACTCATTTTGGCATTCGCAGAAGGCACTTACTAATTTTGGTATTCACAGAAGTTAGGAGTCCTAACTTTAGGACTCCTAAATGCCTTCTGTGAATACCGAGTGTTAAAGGTAGGATTTTTCTCAGTTTAGGAGTAGTAAAGTTAGGAGTCCTAACTTTACTACTCCAAAACTGAGAAAAATCCTAACTGTAAGACTGTCGGTATTCACAGAAGTCATTTAGGAGTCCTAAAGTTAGGAGTCCTAACTTTACTACTCCTAAACTGAGAAAAATCCTAACTTTAAGACTTTCGGTATTCACAGAAGGCATTTAGGAGTCCTAAAGTTAGGACTCCTAACTTCCGTGAATACCGAAATGAGTAAGTGTCTTCTGTGAATACCAAAATGAGTAAGTGCCTTCTGTGAATACCAAAATGTTAGAAAGTTTAGGATTTTGTCTGAAGTTAGTTCTGTGAATCAGGCCCTAAATTACAGACTGCCATTCTCAAAACTATAGACACTCCATCACGAAAAAATACATACCCTCTCACTGATTCTTATGTTTACACACACATCCATTCACTCACCTGTACAGTCACTCATACTTATGGTCACTCCGTACAGGAGTATCATATGCACTCATACACCTATATAGACACTCACACACCACCACTCATCCATAGAGGTACTCACACACCTAGTCAGTCATGCAAATAATTAATCACACTGTCATTTACTCACCTATACAGGTATACGTACACCAGCTCAATTATTCATACAAATACTAGCACATTCTTACGCTCTTATACAATCAATGATACAAGCACACACTCATCCATACAGCCATCTCACAATCACACACTCTCACTTATAGCCATTTATGTACTCCAAAACACATATATACTGCTTTTCACACATGTAGTTACTCACACATGTACCACTGAGATATACATTCACTCACTAACACACCCATACACACACTCACCCACCCATACAGACCATCACAGATGCACTCTTGAAAACATGCACCCATTGAATCACCCACTCACACATCTATGCACAGAGTCACACACACCCCACCCACACAAACACTTAGGCACCCATACAGCTATTCATACAACAAATCAATAACCCATATAGACACTCATGTAGCTATTCGCAAACCCATGCAGCCGCTTAAACACCAACAGACAGACGGATACAGACATTCACACAGTTTAGTCACTAACCCATGCATTTAGTAAGATATGTTTAACCACTCACTTATAGAGTCAGTCACGCACCTACTAAATAATCCATTCAGACACTTATACACCCACTCATTTTTCAATACGCCTTTCCCTATATATATTAAACATATTTAAACTTTACAGAAACACACAGTCACTGGATGATGTCATCAGTGATGTCATCAGTGATGTCACTGACCATGTCATGAGTGATGTAATATGTGACGTCATCACCAGTGCATTGCAGGGGTGCGAGTTATAGTTAGCTGAACTAACTATAACGGGGGAATTTCTCTGGTTTTGTATGAGTGAAATGTCCAACTAACTATAACTTTCCCTAAAACCTATGGTTTTTCAAAGGTTTTTTAAATGCTAATTTCTAACTATAACGCCCCTGAAACCTATGGTTTTTTCAGTGAATTTCTAAGGTTTTTTAAATGCTAATTTCTAACTATAACGTCCCTGAAACCTATGTTTTTTTCAGTAAATTTCAAAGGTTTTTTAAATGCTAATTTCTAACTATAACATGCCTGAAACCCATGGCTTTTTCAGTGAATTTCAAAGGTTTTTTAAATGAAAATATGTAAAGTCAAATATGCCTAAATTCTATAATTTTTTTTATTTTCTCTCTCTCTATAAATATATATATATATTTTTAAAAAGTTGTAAATAATTTTTAGTTTGGAAAACTATATTTATTATTTTTTAATTTTTTTAATTTAAATTATATAGACGTCGCGCACCCTTTGCGCACCCTACACAATCGCTACGTCTAATCTGATAGCCATTTTGAAAAGTCGCACGGGGGTCGCAATTTCGGCGTAATTTCTAAAGAACAAATTATTTTACAAATATCATATAAATAATAGTTTTCCTTTAAGTGTTTCTCGAAATTTAGTTATAAAGGTATTTTTAAACTATTATTTTCAATATGATATTGACGAAAGGAAAGTTAGGAAATGCGTGGTGTAGTCGCTTACTTTGCGCGACCTCTCCCCACACATATTACCGGGGTCGCGCTGTAATCGCGCCAAGATCGCGCCGAAGTCGCGACTTTGGAGTATTTTAAAAGTTGAAAAAATTAATATAGAAAGTTTAAATATGATAATAGAATGAACAGTTTTCGTAATAAACTTATTAATAGTTTATAGAAATGTCTATTTTACTGAATAATTATATATATGTGTTTCGCGGGTTCGCGGTGTGTGCGTGACGATTGCGCGCACCCTCTGCGATGTCCTATTAGCAAAAGAAAAAAGTAATCTGATTTGAGAAATCATTTTTAATATAGAAAAGGGAGGATCCATCTTTCAGATATTTCCCTTTCTTTTTGATGTTAGCAATGAGAAGACTTGTTTGTTCCTTCTCTTCAAAAAGACATATTTTTTTGAGTGTAATTTTATTTTAAAATTAGAATGGCTTCCAGCTTAGCTGAAGTGGATCCTGTTGCTGTGGAAGAAGAAGAGAGGATGTGGCAGTCGAAGAGACAAAGGAGAGAGAGCATTGCTTGGGCCTTTTTTTACGGTGCCAGAAAGGGAGAAGAAAGTGAATGCAAGCAAAGTTACTTGCAATATATGTAAAAGAGTACTCTCAAGAGGATTGGACAAGAAATACTCATGTGGGACGAGCTCAATGAAAAAGCATATGGAGACTATCCACCCTGTCCACCTTGCGAGAGAAGAGACGAGGAGACAATTAAATTTGGACGCACTTCAAGACCCCGACAGTCCATCTACCACTCCATAAATACAAAGGCCACATATTATGCCTGAGTTTCTAAATGCTTCCATCAGTTGCGTTAAGTGCGCCACTGAACTTATTTTTGGGGAGCAATGTATCAACCTGATTTCAGCTGCCCTTAAAGCGCATAAATGTTAATTTTTTTTTATAATGCTCTTTTTTTTTTGTCCAACAGTTGATTTCCTTTTCTTCATTTTTTGTTGTTCTTTTTTTAAAATAAAAAACACACAAAAAAAGTAAAAAACGTTTAAAAAATACAAATTTTTTTTTAAACTGTTCCGAAAAAACCCCAAAATGGTTCTCACCGAACCACATATACTGGTTAAAAAAAGACAACTTACCTGAATGATTGTATGAGAGTATGCATACTATGTGAGTGATTGGAGGAATGCAAGTGTAGTGCATGGTTGTTTTATGAATGTTTGAGAAGTCGCAACGTGATTAAATGAGTTTATAGATAATAGCAGGATAATTATAGGATTGCATGAGTACTGTATAAGTGATTAGACGTATGCAAGTGTAGTGCACAAGTTATTGTAGTTGTGCCTAGTTACTATCTGAGTTATTGCATGAGTACATGTCTCCTAACTGAATGATTACAGTATTGAAATTAAAGTGCATGGTGAATTTATAAGTGCTTGCATATTTGCACACTGATTGGTTAAGTACATGGTGCATGATGGGTGATTAGACGAGTGCTTGGAAGTGATAGGGGGGTTGCAGGAGTGCATAAGTACTAGGTGAGTAATAGAGTAAATCAGTAGTGTATAGGTGGTTAGAGTTCTGAATGAGTAGTGTATGAAATATTGTTCCAGTACATGAGTTAGTGCCTGGGTCATTGTATGAGTACATTAGAGTACTGCAAAGAGAATGCATGGTGAATTTATAAAGATTTGTGTATTGACAGAGTGATTGGAAAACTACATGGTGGTAGATAGGTGATTAGAGAAGTGTAGGGGAAGTTACAGGGTGATTGCTGCACTGTATTGGTACTACCTGAATAAATGAAGGTGTGAATGAGTAGTGTGTACATAGTTACAGGACTACATGTCTAGTATATGGTAGTGGCTGGATGAGTGGAGGTGTTTACAGAGAGTGACAGTCTGATTGGGGCACTGCATGAATACTGGATGCACTGAATACACTGGATGCGGGTGTCCGTGTTGGAGTGCTACCGTCACCCGGGTTGCAAAAGCCAAAGTGTCACTCTGTGAGCCAAGTCCAACAATATGGCTAGCATGGAAGGTACGGGGAATTACTGACCCTATATTCATCACAAGTTCCACACAAGAAAGATGGTGGACATGAGATATCTGTGTGGATATGAATGTTTATTGCACATTCAGTGGAGTGTTGCAGCTGTAGCAATAAAGGGCCATGGAAAGTTGAAGTTTCAGTTTTTGCCATATGGAGGGCAGCCAATTAGAGACAAGCTCGTTGTCGGAGTTAGGCTGCGCCCACATATGTACTTATACAATCACTGCGACGATCCTCAAGCACTTATAAATTCACTATACACACTGCTTGCAGTACTCTAATAATGCAGTCTGTACGTACGTACTTGTACAATGACCGAGACAAAGTTACATAACTAAAGTTTTCCCCCACTGTCAAATGTAAGATGGTTGCATATGCTGTCCAGAGCACTATGTAATGTGGTGGGGCCTAGGGGCAGCATGTTGCATACATAATGAACACACGGACACAGATAGATAGTGGAACTGGGTACGGGCATGTGCGCTCGACTCCTTTTTATTACCAGGGTCACATGTCCAGTGACGTCTGTGGTGGATGCATGTGGGGTGATTGTAAGCCAACCCTCCGGGAATAGTTGGTGCTGGCAACAAGTACAACAGTAATTATTGGATCGGACACAGAGATTCAATCATAAAGGGTCAATGATTTGTGCTGCAAAAAGGTATGGGTACCAGATATGAAATCATACAGAAAAGATTCTATCGTAAAGGGTTTATGACTTGTGATACACTGAGGTAGGACTGCAGATGTGAAATTATACACAAAATATTGTATCAGAAAGGGTGCATGAGTTGTGCTGCAGTGAGATAAGGGCATCAGATGCATTTAGCATCTGCGCAGCCAGCGATGATGCGTGATGCTGGCGAGCAACAGAATCGCTCGATGTGAATTGTGAGCTCTTCTATCGCTAGTGTACATCGAAGGCAGTAGTCAGCACAGACATTGAGGAATGTTTTTAGTCACTTCCTCTTGACAAAGTTTGAGGACATAGAGAACAATTCTCTCTAATAAATAAATCATGTTTCAATTTAAATTGTGAGCTCTGCTGACCGCAGTGTAGGTGTATGGAACAAAAGATGAAACATTTATGGAATACACTGAGGAAATCTTGGTTGTTCTGAGTACAGTTATAAAGTACGGTATTCTGAAGCTAGAATCTGAACTGGTCGTTCATCATATCGTCTACCTTTTTCAGTAGGGAAGAGCTGTGGAAAACAACGAGCTTCTAAACTTGTTTCCCACAGACTCATGGGAGTTCGTTTTGCTTTTTTCATCTGGAACAATTCAATAGTATGTCCTATCAGTTCTTTTGAATGTAGAGGATGTATAGTACATGTTCATAAATGTCCTCTTTTCTTAAATTGTCCACTTGAAATATGTGTTTCATCTTCTAAAGTCACTTCTTCTCCTTCTACATTTACAATTTTATAGTAAATATTGTTTTGCACCAGATATAATGTAGCCTTTTGGACTTTCATGACATGTACTAACTCTTGCCATATTTTCCGACTCTTTGTGGGTACACCATTAACAAGAATGACTACAGGTTCAGTATCGTCTCTTTCTACACTAACAGTTTCAACATTTTTCTTAAAATGTAGAGGTAAATACACAACTCTTCCTTTAAACCTCTTTATAGATCTGTTGAAGGCAACTTACCTGTTTTAAGGCTGCATACGAATTATAGCCTGAAATGGGTGCACAGATTGTATAAGGATGGCCTTATATGTATTTAAATCTGTAAGTTTAGAAAGTATAGCAACTAATTCTAAGTCATTATGGACAGCTCTAGCTGGCATTTTGTTCTCTTCTAACTTAGTGTAACAATATTTCCAAATCCATTGTACAGTACCTATATCAAAACGACCTTCCACAAACAGATGAGGAGCAAATTCTCTCCATTTATCATTGTTTTCCTTTTCACTTTTTAAAAACACATCTACATTCCTAGTTTGAGTTTTATAGTGAGTACGTCGGCAACAAATACAAACATAGTTGGGATTTTCTCCAGAAACTACTTTAAACTTTGTTATTTCTTTTTCAAACTTCACATCAGTAGTATCTTGCATCTCCTCTTAAACACCTACACTTATCAAACTCTCACTTTCTCTACACTCCTCCTCATCACAATTTTTTTTTACATCCAAAACTGAACCATGCAAAAGAGCTGTATTAATTTTATTTAGACATAATGCGGGACTTTTCCCGTAGTATAATCTTCTAACTAACTTCCGCATTTCGGAATGATGTACTGCTAACATTCTTAAATGGTGAAAATATCGGGAACTGGTCATTTTGTGTTAATTTTTACACAGGTACGTCTACTCTGTATATTATTACCGTTAGTTGTTGTTCTCATTTGTGACAAGAAAAAATGTGTGGAAGCTATTGCTAGAAAACTGGGGATATTGGCTGTTTTCACTAAGGTGACAATGACGTGATCATTTAAAATTACTGAAAAAACTATAGGTTTAAAGAAGAAAATAATTAGAAATTAGCATTTAAAAAACCTTTGAAATTCACTGAAAAAACTATAGGTTTCAGGTACGTTATAGTTACATATTAGCATTTAAAAAAACTTTGAAATTCACTGAAAAAACCATAGGTTTCAGGGACGTTATAGTTACAAATTAGCATTTAAAAAACCTTAGAAATTCACTGAAAAAAACATAGGTTTCAGGGACGTTATAGTTAGTTGGACATTTTACTCCTACAAAACCATAGAAATTACGCTGTTATAGTTAGTTGAGCTAACAATAACTCGCGCCCCCGCAATGCACTGCTGATGACGTCACATATTACTTCATTCATGACATGGTCAGTGACATCACTGATGACATCACTGATGACATCTCAAATGACATCACTGATGACATCATCGAGTGAATGTGTTTTTCTTTAAAATTTAAATATGTATTATATAAATACTAAGCTGTATTGAAGAATGAGTTGATGTGTACGTTTTTGGATGGAGGATTTAGTAGGTGTGTGAATCACTGTTTAAGTGAGTGATTAAATGTGTCTTACTGAATATGTGGGTTAGTGACTAAACTGTGTGAATGCTGTATCAGTCTGTCTGTTGTTGAATAACCTGCTGCATCAGTGGCTCAGTAGCTCCATGGGTGTCTATATGGGTTATTGATTAGTTGCCTGAGTAATTTTATGGGAGACTGAGTGTGAGTGTGGTTGGGTGGGGGGGTGACTGTGCATAGATGTGTGAGTAGTTGATTGACTGGGTGTATGACTTTAAGAGTGCATGTGGAAACAGTTCTATGGGTGAGTGAGTGTGTGTATGGATGTGTTGGTGAGTAAATGGATGTCTCAGTGGTAGATGTCCAAGTAAGTACAAAAGTAAAAGGCAGTGTATGTGAGAGTTGGAGTATATAAATGACTATATGTGAGAGTGATTGTGGGAGTGGCTGTATGGATGAGTGTATACTTGTATTAGTGATTATATAAGAGAGTAAGTATGCGTTATTATCTGTATGAATAAATGAGGTGGTGTGTGTATAACTGTGTAGGTGAGTAAATGGAACTGGGATTGATTTTTGCATGACTGTCTAGGATAAGTGCATGACTGACTAGGATGAGTGGTGGTGTGTGAGTGTCTGTATAGGTGTATGAGTGCATATGATAGTGTTGTATTGATCAGTGACTACATGTATGAATGGTTGTATGGATGAATGAGTGCATGTGTTGATAGACCTAGGAATTAGTGAGTGCATTTGTAGTAACTGGTATTGGTGTGTCGATGGTTTTGAAAATGGTAGACTGTATTTTACAGGGGTGTATCAAAGGTTATATTAGGGTGTGAGGAGGTGCATCAATTGTCACGTGGATGATGCCATCAGTGATGTCATTTGAGATGTCATCTGTGATGTCATCAGTGATGTCACTGACCATGTAATGAATGATGTAATATGTGACGTCATCAGCAGTGCATTGCGGGGGCGTGAGTTATAGTTCGCTCAACTAACTATAACAGCAGAATTTCTATGGTTGTCTATTAGTGAAATGTTCAACTAACTATAACGTCCCTGAAACCTATGTTTTTTTCAGTGAATATATATATATATATATATATATATATATATATATTCACTAAAAACCATAGGTTTTAGGGAAAGTTATAGTTAGTTGGACATTTCACTCGTACAAAACCAGAGAAATTCCCCCGTTATAGTTAGTTCAGGTAACTATAACTTGCGCCCCCGTAATGCACTGCTGATGACGTCACATATTACATCACCCATGACATGGTCAGTGACATCACTGATGACATCTCAAATGACATCACTGATGACATCATCCATGTGATAAATTGATGCATCTTCTCACACCCTAATATAACCTTTCATACACCCACTCTAAGGGCCCGATTCACAGAACTAACTTAAGACAAAATCCTAAACTTACTACCATTTTGGTATTCACAGAAGGCCCTTACTCATTTTGGCATTCGCAGAAGGCACTTACTAATTTTGGTATTCACAGAAGTTAGGAGTCCTAACTTTAGGACTCCTAAATGCCTTCTGTGAATACCGAGTGTTAAAGGTAGGATTTTTCTCAGTTTAGGAGTAGTAAAGTTAGGAGTCCTAACTTTACTACTCCAAAACTGAGAAAAATCCTAACTGTAAGACTGTCGGTATTCACAGAAGTCATTTAGGAGTCCTAAAGTTAGGAGTCCTAACTTTACTACTCCTAAACTGAGAAAAATCCTAACTTTAAGACTTTCGGTATTCACAGAAGGCATTTAGGAGTCCTAAAGTTAGGACTCCTAACTTCCGTGAATACCGAAATGAGTAAGTGCCTTCTGTGAATACCAAAATGAGTAAGTGCCTTCTGTGAATACCAAAATGGTAGAAAGTTTAGGATTTTGTCTGAAGTTAGTACTGTGAATCAGGCCCTAAATTACAGACTGCCATTCTCAAAACTATAGACACTCCATCACGAAAAAATACATACCCTCTAACTGATTCTTATGTTTACACACACATCCATTCACTCACCTGTACAGTCACTCATACTTATGGTCACTCAGTACAGGAGTATCATATGCACTCATACACCTATATAGACACTCACACACCGCCACTCATCCATAGAGGTACTCACACACCTAGTCAGTCATGCAAATAATTAATCGCACTGTCATTTACTCACCTATACAGGTATACGTACACCAGCTCAATTATTCATACAAATACTAGCACATTCTTACGCTCTTATACAATCAATGATACAAGCACACACTCATCCATACAGCCATCTCACAATCACACACTCTCACTTATAGCCATTTATGTACTCCAAAACACATATATACTGCTTTTCACACATGTAGTTACTCACACATGTACCACTGAGATATACATTCACTCACTAACACACCCATACACACACTCACCCACCCATACAGACCATCACAGATGCACTCTTGAAAACATGCACCCATTGAATCACCCACTCACACATCTATGCACAGAGTCACACACACCCCACCCACACAAACACTTAGGCACCCATACAGCTATTCAGACAACAAATCAATAACCCATATAGACACTCATGTAGCTATTCGCAAACCCATGCAGCCGCTTAAACACCAACAGACAGACGGATACAGACATTCACACAGTTTAGTCACTAACCCATGCATTTAGTAAGATATGTTTAACCACTCACTTATAGAGTCAGTCACGCACCTACTAAATAATCCATTCAGACACTTATACACCCACTCATTTTTCAATACGCCTTTCCCTATATATATTAAACATATTTAAACTTTACAGAAACACACAGTCACTGGATGATGTCATCAGTGATGTCATCAGTGATGTCACTGACCATGTCATGAGTGATGTAATATGTGACGTCATCACCAGTGCATTGCAGGGGTGCGAGTTATAGTTAGCTGAACTAACTATAACGGGGGAATTTCTCTGGTTTTGTATGAGTGAAATGTCCAACTAACTATAACTTTCCCTAAAACCTATGGTTTTTCAGTGAATTTCAAAGGTTTTTTAAATGCTAATTTCTAACTATAACGCCCCTGAAACCTATGGTTTTTTCAGTGAATTTCTAAGGTTTTTTAAATGCTAATTTCTAACTATAACGTCCCTGAAACCTATGTTTTTTCAGTAAATTTCAAAGGTTTTTTAAATGCTAATTTCTAGCTATAACATGCCCGAAACCTATGGCTTTTTCAGTGAATTTCAAAGGTTTTTTAAATGAAAATATGTAAAGTCAAATATGCCTCAATTCTATAATTTTTTTTATTTTCTCTCTCTCTATAAATATATATATATATTTAAAAAAAGTTGTAAATAATTTTTAGTTTGGAAAACTATATTTATTATTTTTTAATTTTTTTAATTTAAATTATATAGACGTCGCGCACCCTTTGCGCACCCTACACAATCGCTACGTCTAATCTGATAGCCATTTTGAAAAGTCGCACGGGGGTCGCAATTTCGGCGTAATTTCTAAAGAACAAATTATTTTACAAATATCATATAAATAATAGTTTTCCTTTAAGTGTTTCTCGAAATTTAGTTATAAAGGTATTTTTAAACTATTATTTTCAATATGATATTGACGAAAGGAAAGTTAGGAAATGTGTGGTGTAGTCGCTTACTTTGCGCGACCTCTCCCCACACGTATTTCCGGGGTCGCGCTGTAATCGCGCCAAGATCGCGCCGAAGTCGCGACTTTGGAGTATTTTAAAAGTTGAAAAAATTAATATAGAAAGTTTAAATATGATAATAGAATGAACAGTTTTCGTAATAAACTTATTAATAGTTTATAGAAATGTCTATTTTACTGAATAATTATATATATGTGTTTCGCGGGTTCGCGGTGTGTGCGTGACGATTGCGCGCACCCTCTGCGACGTCCTATTAGCAAAAGAAAAAAGTAATCTGATTTGAGAAATCATTTTTATTATAGAAAAGGGAGGATCCATCTTTCAGATATTTCCCTTTCTTTTTGATGTTAGCAATGAGAAGACTTGTTTGTTCCTTCTCTTCAAAAAGACATATTTTTTTTAGTGTAATTTTATTTTAAAATTAGAATGGCTTCCAGCTTAGCTGAAGTGGATCCTGTTGCTGTGGAAGAAGAAGAGAGGATGTGGCAGTCGAAGAGACAAAGGAGAGAGAGCATTGCTTGGGCCTTTTTTTACGGTGCCAGAAAGGGAGAAGAAAGTGAATGCAAGCAAAGTTACTTGCAATATATGTAAAAGAGTACTCTCAAGAGGATCGGACAAGAAATACTCATGTGGGACGAGCTCAATGAAAAAGCATATGGAGACTATCCACCCTGTCCACCTTGCGAGAGAAGAGACGAGGAGACAGTTAAATTTGGACGCACTTCAAGACCCCGACAGTCCATCTACCACTCCATAAATACAAAGGCCACATATTATGCCTGAGTTTCTAAATGCTTCCATCAGTTGCGTTAAGTGCGCCACTGAACTTATTTTTGGGGAGCAATGTATCAACCTGATTTCAGCTGCCCTTAAAGCGCATAAATGTTAATTTTTTTTTATAATATTATTTTTTTTTGTCCAACAGTTGATTTCCTTTTCTTCATTTTTTGTTGTTCTTTTTTAAAATAAAAAACACAAAAAAAGTAAAAAACGTTTAAAAAATACAAAATTTTTTTTAAACTGTTCCGAAAAAACACCAAAATGGTTCTCACCGAACCACATATACTGGTTAAAAAAGGACAACTTACCTGAATGATTGTATGAGAGTATGCATACTATGTGAGTGATTGGAGGAATGCAAGTGTAGTGCATGGTTGTTTTATGAATGTTTGAGAAGTCGCAACGTGATTAAATGAGTTTATAGATAATAGCAGGATAATTATAGGATTGCATGAGTACTGTATAAGTGATTAGACGTATGCAAGTGTAGTGCACAAGTTATTGTAGTTGTGCCTAGTTACTATCTGAGTTATTGCATGAGTACATGTCTCCTAACTGAATGATTACAGTATTGAAATTAAAGTGCATGGTGAATTTATAAGTGCTTGCATATTTGCACACTGATTGGTTAAGTACATGGTGCATGATGGGTGATTAGACGAGTGCTTGGAAGTGATAGGGGGGTTGCAGGAGTGCATAAGTACTAGGTGAGTAATAGAGTAAATCAGTAGTGTATAGGTGGTTAGAGTTCTGAATGAGTAGTGTATGAAATATTGTTCCAGTACATGAGTTAGTGCCTGGGTCATTGTATGAGTACATTAGAGTACTGCAAAGAGAATGCATGGTGAATGTATAAAGATTTGTGTATTGACAGAGTGATTGGAAAACTACATGGTGGTAGATAGGTGATTAGAGAAGTGTAGGGGAAGTTACAGGGTGATTGCTACACTGTATTGGTACTACCTGAATAAATGAAGGTGTGAATGAGTAGTGTGTACATAGTTACAGGACTACATGTCTAGTATATGGTAGTGGCTGGATGAGTGGAGGTGTGTACAGAGAGTGACAGTCTGATTGGGGCACTGCATGAATACTACCTGGGTTATTGCAAGAGTGAATCAGTAGTCTGCGCATGGATAGTGACTGGATAGTTAGAGTGGTGGTAGTTGAGAGCAGGGAGAGTTTATAAGTTATTGTGTTTTGTTACAGAGATTAGATAAGGACATGGTTCTGTCAGAATGATTGCAGGAGTGGACAGAGAGTGACAGTCTGATTGGGGCACTGCATGAATACTACATGGGTTATTGCAAGAGTGAATCAGTAGTCTGCAGAGGGTTAGGGGCCTGCATAGATTGTGCACGTTTGACTGTAGCACTGCGTGTCTTAATGCCTGAGTCATTGTACAAGTGCATGGATAGTGACTGGATAGTTAGAGTGCTGGTAGTTGAGAGCAGGGAGAGTTTATAAGTGCTAGTGTTTTGTCATAGAGATTAGATACGGACATGGTTCTGTCAGAATGATTGCAGTAGTGGACAGAGAGTGACAGTCTGATTGGGGCACTGCATTAACACTACCTGGGTTATTGCAAGAGTGAATCAGTAGTCTGCAGAGGGTTAGGTGCCTCCATAGATTGTGCACGTTTGACTGTAGCACTGCGTGTCTTAATGCCTGAGACATTGTACAAGTCCATGGATAGTGACTGGATAGTTAGAGTGCTGGTAGTTGAGAGCAGGGTGAGTTTATAAGTGCTAGTGTTTTGTCACAGACATTAGATAAGGACATGGTTCTGTCAGGATGATTGCAGGAGTGGACAGAGAGTGACAGTCTGATTGGGGCACTGCATGAATACTACCTGGGTTATTGCAAGAGTGAATCAGTAGTCTGCAGAGGGTTAGGGACCTGCATAGATTGTGCACGTTTGACTGTAGCACTGTGTCTCTTCATGCCTGAATCTTTGTACAAGTGCATACACAGTGACTGAGTAGATAGAGTGCTAGTAGTTGACACCAGGGTGAGTTTATAAGTGCTTGTGTTTTGGCACAGAGATTAGATAAGGGCATGGTTCTATGAGGATGATTGCAATAGTGAAGAGAGTAAGAGTGTGATTGGAGCACTGCATGAGTAGTACTTAGATTATTACAGGAGTGAATCAGTAGTCTACAGGGGGTTACAGTCCTGCATAGATTGTGCACATTTAACTGTAGCACAGTGTCTCTTCATGCCTGAATCATTGTAGAAGTGCATACACAGTGACTGAGTGGATAGAGTGCTGGTAGTTGACACCAGGGTGAGTTTATAAGTGCTTGTGTTTCGGTACAGAGATTAGATGAGGGCATGGTTCTATGAGGAGGATTGCAACAGTGAAGAGAGAGGGAGAGTGTGATTGGAGCACTGCATGAGTACTACCTAGATTATTGCAAAAGAGAATCAGTAGTCTACAAGGGGATAGGGGCCTGGATAGATTGTGTAGATTTGACTGTAGCATGGTGTCTCTTCATGCCTGAATCATTGTGCAAGTGCATAGAGAGTGACTGAGTAGGGAGAGTGCTGGTAGTTGACAGCAGGGTGAGTTTATAAGTGCATGTGTTTTGGTACAGTGAATAGATAAGGACATTGTTCTACTGAATGATTAGAGTATTGCAAGGAGATCATCTGAGAAAATGCATAACTGCTTGGGTACTGACAGAGGTATTGAATTAGTACATGCTAGTAGTAAATAACTTAAAAACTGCATTACTAGTAACATAGTGATTGGTGGACTGTATGGTTAGTACCTGAGGTATTTTATACATTACTAAGAAGTGAGTAGGTGTTTAAAGGTGTTTATGAATATTGCCTGAGTGAATGTAGTAGTGGATGGATAGTGTTTGGATTACTTAACCTTACCTTTACAGTAGTAGATATCAAAATATTGTAAACATTTTTGCAGTTGTTTGTTATATTTTAAAGTTTAACAACTTTTTAACTTTAGAATTTGGATCTGTAAAAGAGAAGAAAAAACACAGTTATAATATATAATATTATCATTTTATGAATACAACATAATTTAAGCATAATATAAATTATTTTATTTGCCTTTTTTGCTGTTCTCAGAATATATTGAATTTCACTATAAATAGTGATTTCAATGTTACTCATCACATAACAGCGGGCAAAAAAAACAATCAAGAAGATTGTTTTAAAAAAAAACAAATCTGTGTCAAAAATATTTTCAACATAGTTAACTATGCCTGCACATTGTATAAAAATAACATCCACATAACATTTAATACAAATCACACATATATAAAATGCTTCTTTATAAGAGAATTTTCTTATTACAAGATAAAAGAAACAAAACAATAATTCAATCAATAATTCTTCATAATTTACATATACTCTAAATTATATTCTTTAAATATGTGCTGTCAGAATATCCCAGAAAAAGTGCTTAATTCACACTAATATCTTTCCTCTAGGCCAAATGATATTCCTGAAATCCTTTACACTGAAATTGTCCAAAGTAATTGTATTAATAGAGTTTAACATATACCCAATAGGTCAAATTATGTTCGTAGAACTTTGGCTTTAAGAATATTAGGTATGAATTTGCTAATTTGTTTGGCAAACGATATCTAAAAACTAAAAGACCATTATTACAATATCTCCATCCTTTATTGCATTTTAAATAGACAGTGTAATTTCCAGATGTTGTAGAAGGTCCATCGTGGAAAATAATTGCTACTATGTAGCGATGTGGTCAAGGAACACGAGACCCGAGAGTGAGTTTTAAGGTGATTGGGTTTATTTATTTACACAACGAAGGGCGATGTCCAGTTTCTGAGAGTAATCCAATCTATAGCGGTTGTCCCGATGCTTGGCTGCCAGGTATCCTTTTGAAAAGGGTCCTTCTCTTGGGGGTCTGGTCAGGTCGCTTCTGGGCTCTCGGAAGATGGGACGTGAGGACATCAACCATGAAAAGGAAACAACAAAAAAAACCAGCCTTAGCCTCAGGCACGTTGTGGTGAGATGAGGGAAGGGACGTGAGGGAGCACCTTAAGAGTTAGGCGGTGTGGAGGAAGGGAGAAGACCACCACCAGGTAGAAATCACACTTGTGAGCAGCAGATGAGCCGTCCGCTTACTTTAGTGAGTATTCACAGGGTTCTCCACCACCCTCCGCCTCGACCCGAGGAAGCGGTCCCGTACCTGCTGGAGCCACGAACATCCGGGTCCGTGGTGGGGCGCTGCATGGGTCAAGCCTCCTGGCTCCTCGGAAGGGCGTCCGTCGTCAGGGAAGGATAACGCTTGCTTCTCCACCGTCTGTTCATCTTCGGTCTCTCGCTTCTTCTCTTGGGTCCGTTTTTCATCTGCTTCAAGTTCCGCGTCTTTGTCCCCGCCTTTTCGATATGGCGAATCCGATCCTGCAACGTCGTAGGGGGCGGAGTCATCCTGCGAAGAGGTGGCCGATTCGTTAAAGGGCCAGGGCCCGGGTAATACAGATGTATCAAAGTCAGTGGCTGAGTTTCTGAAACCCGGGTGCTGCAACGGGAAAGAGGGGGATGACACAGGTGAGTCCGAGGGGTTCTCGAGGGTGACAGGGGGCACATCCTGACACATCCCTCCTCATGAGTAGTCCCGTTCGGGGACAGAGGGGACTCGGGAGAGGAAGTCGGCATTGGAGTTGTCGGATCCCTTACGATGATAAAGGTCAAAGGTGAAAGGTTGATGGGACAGAAACCAGCGCATAACACGCGGGTTGTTGGACTTATTCCGGCTCATCCAAACGAGGGGGGCATGATCAGTGTAGAGCCGGAATCTTCTGCCCTCCAGATAATAGCGTAGCTTGTCCACAGCCCATTTCACGGCGAGGCACTCCTTCTCGATGACCGGGTAATGCCGTTCTCGGGGAAACAACTTCCTACTGACAAATAGGATGGGGCTCTCCATGCCATCTGAGTCAATTTGTGAGAGGACTGCACCTATGCCGTTCTCAGAGGCATCGGTCTGGAGAACAAAAGGTAAGTCAAAGTTAGGGGAGGCTAATACCGGCCTGCTGGTAATCACTGTTTTTAAGCGAGATATTGCTTCCACGACACGAGGAGAGGGGTGTCGTAGAGTTTTGTCCGAGGTCGACTTCTTTAGGAGCTCAGTCAAGGGGGCCGCTATTTCTGAATACTGAGGTATAAAGCGTCTGTAATAACCCAAGAGCCCCAAAAAGGCCGGACCTCCTTTTTGGTCGTAGGAACAGGTGTCTCCGTGATGGCCCTGATTTTCTCTCTCTAGGGCTCAATTCACCCGTTTCCCAGGAGATACCCAAGATACCTTACCCGGTGGAATCCCACAAAGGATTTACCTGCGTTAATATGTAGGCCTGCGGTATGTAGCTCCTGCAAGACCTGACGACAGTGCTCCAGGTGGGTCTCCCAAGTGGGGCTGAAGATCACTATGTCGTCGAGGTAGGCCGTGGAATACTCCTGATGGGACCGCAGAACCACATTCATTAACCGCTGAAATGTTGCGGGGGCACCGTGTAGGCCAAAGGTTAAGACCGTAAACTCGAACAACCGCTCTGGAGTGGAAAAAGCCGTCTTTTTCTGATCTCTGTTCCGTAGAGGTACTTGCCAATAGCCCTTGGTCAAGTCTAACGTGGTGATGTATTGGGCCTTTCCTAGTCTTTTGATTAGTTTGTCTACTCGGGGTAGGGGATAGGCATCTAAGGTGGAGATGGCATTGACTTTTCTAAAATCAATACAAAACCGAATGGAGCCATCAAGTTTGGGCACGAGGACTATAGTTGGAGGACCACTCGCTCTGGGAAGGCCTAATTACGCCCATTTGTAACATCTTTTGTATTTCACTGGAAACGGCTGCCCGTCTGGCAGCAGGGATCCTGTAAGGTTTTTGTTTAATTGTTGTACCGGGGTTGGTATTTATCTGGTGTTCTACCAGATTCATCCTTCCGGGACTATCGGAGAACAGGTCCTGAAAGGGAAAAAGAATATCGAGAAGGTCCCTGAGCTGTGCGGAGGACAGGTTTGGGTTTACCGTCAGTTTTTCTAGGGTGCAAGGGCAATCCTTCTCCATAAGGGAGATCTGTACGTTTTGTGGAGGAGGCCCTAACCATTTCTTTAAAAGGTTGATATGATATGATTGGGCTGTTCTTGGTGTTATCTGTAAGTGGTAAGTAGTTGCACCTAAAGTTTCTACCACCCTGTAGGGACCCTTCCACTCGCTTTTGGCCTTGCTAGCATTGCTGGGTAACAACACCAAGGCCCAGTCACCGATTCGTAACGTACGTATTTTCTTCCCTTTGTCGTAGTATCGTTTTTGTGTTTCTTGGGCTTTCTCGAGGTTCTGGTGGGCCAAGTCACGCAGTTTACCGAGCCGGGAACGTAAATGCAGGGAGTAGTCTAGGAGGTTCTGGGTGTTATCGTCTTCCATTTCCCAGGTCTCATTTGTCATCTCTAGCAGAGTTCGAGGTCATCTGCCATACAGGGGTTCGAAGGACGAGCACCCTAGACTGCTCTGTACCTGCCCGCGGATGACGAATAAAGCCAGGGGAAGGAGACGGTCCCAGGACTTTCCCTCGCTCTCTAGCATTTTCTTTAGGGTCAACTTTAGGGTACCATTATAGCTTTCTACCAACCCATCGGTTTGGGGGTGATAGACGGAGGTTTTAAGGTGTTTAATGTTCAATAGTTTACAAACTTGGGACATTAGTTTTGAGACGAAGGGTGTTCCCTGATCTGTCAGGATTTGTGATGGAAATCCCACCCGTGAAAAGTATTCCAGGAGTTTGTCAGCAATATTGGGAGTAGTGGTGTTCCTAAGGGGGAATGCTTCTGGGAAGCGGGTACAATAGTCTACCAAGACTAGGACATACTGGTAACCCTTGGAAGAGCGTGGCAGGGGCACGATAATGTCCATACCAACGCGTTCAAAGGGTTGGCCTACAATGGGTAGGGGTTGAAGGGGAACCGGGGCCGGACAATAAGGATTCTTTACTTGGCAGACAGGACATTCTTGACAATATGACTTTATCTGTGCATAGATGCCAGGCCAATAGAAGCATCGCAAGATGTTCTCGGTTGTCTTTTGGGCCCCTGTATGGCCGGCCAACAGGTGAGAGTGGGCAAAAAACATGACTTGATCCCTGAAGACCTTAGGTACTAGAAGCTGGGAAGGAGCAGTGGCACTAGGGAGACGGTATAGAAGGCCGTTTTGTATTTTAAAAGATGGAAACGCAACCGTACCGTTGGGAGGTCGGTTTCTAGCTTCCTGCCAGGCGTGAAAAAGAGTAACATCATTAGTCTGGGCCCAGTGGAAGTTTTTGTCTATCGCCCAGGGTTCTTGTACCAGAAGGGCAGGGACCTCCTTAGTGGTCGGATGAGTGGCCTCCCAAAAGAGGGAAAGAAAGTCTGGGTTGTCGGTACCTAATAAAAGGTCCTCTGGGAGATCATCCATAAGACCTACAGTGACATACAATGAGCCCTTTTTCCCCTGACAGTAAACGGGGACCCTGGCTATAGGATATAGGCGTACATCGCCATGGACGCACCTTATTGCTACTTGACCCCCGGGGACCCTTTGTTTCTGGGTGACAAAACGGCTTTTCATCATAGATTGTCGGCAACCAGAATCCAATAGGGCTGAAACGGCATGGGCATTTACCCTCAGACTTACATAAAACGCTGCGCCCATCTCAGTGGAATACATTAAGTTACGGGGCACGTAACTAACATCCATGGGCTCTTCAGTCTTTCGTCGAGGGCCCACCCGGGCAATATGACCCCATTCCCCACAGTCGAAACATTGTGGCTGTCGAGAAATGAGGGGTTCTGGTCTTGAGACTTTAAACTTTTCAGGGTCCTTGATGGGACGAAGGGGTTTTCGAGGTATGGTGGATGGCTTTAGTCCTTTTTCTGGTTCTCACTTTAGGGCACGGGGCTGAGCCCTTGCGAATGAGGTGGCCATTTCAACGGCTTTTTCAATAGTCAGTCCAGCGTGTTGTTTTAACCACCTTTGTGTGGTATATGGTAGGGCTTCCAGGAATTGTTCCAGAATCACGGCATTCATGATGTCTTCTTTTGTTAGTTCATTAGGTTTCAGCCATTTTTCTGCGGCCATTTTTAACTTAATGTACAAGGTCTTTGGGCTATCGCCGGTAGCCCCTTTCTCCCGGCGAAAGCATAGCCGGTATGCTTCGGAATCTAGGCCCAAGTGGTCCAGGATCACGGCTTTAATTTCATCATAGGGGTTGTCACCTCCTGTGTTGGCGACTTGGTAAGCGGCTTGGGCTTCTCCTGATAGGAGCGGGACCAGAAAAAAAGGCCATTTTGTGACCGGCCAGCCTGAGGCCCTTGCGGCACGTTCGAAGTTAAGCAGAAAGGCGTCGGGATCCTCTCCCGGAAGGTACTTTTGCAGGGACACGGTAGGGAGCGTGCTGGAGGTCCGGTTGGCCCCTCTAGTGCCAGCAGTGGAGGGGGCCTCTTCGACAACCCGGGTCAGGACATCGAGCTGGGCTTTCATTTGATCCTTAAAGGTATCCCTGTCAGCCTGGGAGCTGGTGAGCTGCCGTTCGTCTGCCCATTCCAACTTCTTCTGCCCCTCCACTAGGTGTTGGATAAGCGCCTCCATACGTGTTTCTTCACTGGCGCTTTATGCCTGCATTCTCCACCATATGTAGCGATGTGGTCAAGGAACACGAGACCCAAGAGTGAGTTTTAAGGTGATTGGGTTTATTTATTTACACAACGAAGGGCGATGTCCAGTTTCTGAGAGTAATCAAATCTATAGCGGTTGTCCCGATGCTTGGCTGCCAGGTATCCTTTTGAAAAGGGTCCTTCTCTTGGGGGTCTGGTCAGGTCGCTTCTGGGCTCTCGGAAGAGGGGACGTGAGGACATCAACCATGAAAAGGAAACAACAACAAAAAACAGCCTTAGCCTCAGGCACGTTGTGGTGAGATGAGGGAAGGGACGTGCGGGAGCACCTTAAGAGTTAGGCGGTGTGGAGGAAGGGAGAAGACCACCACCAGGTAGAAATCACACCTGTGAGCAGCAGATGAGCCGTCTGCTTACTTTAGTGAGTATTCACAGGGTTCTCCACCACCCTCCGCCCCGACCCGAGGAAGCGGTCCCGTACCTGCTGGAGCCACGAACCTCCGGGTCCGTGGCGGGGTGCTGCATGGGTCAAGCCTCCTGGCTCCTCGGAAGGGCGTCCGTCGTCAGGGAAGGATAACGCTTGCTTCTCCACCGTCTGTTCGTCTTCGGTCTCTCGCTCCTTCTCTTGGGTCCGTTTTTCGTCTGCTTCAAGTTCCGCATCTTTGTCCCCGCCTTTTCAATACGGCGAATCCGATCCTGCAACGTCGTAGGGGGCGGAGTCGTCCTGCAAAGAGGCGGCCGATTCGTTAAAGGGCCAGGGCCCGGGTAATACAGACGTATCAAAGTCAGTGGCTGAGTTCCTGAAACCCGGGTGCTGCAAAGGGAAAGAGGGGGATGACACAGGTGAGTTTGAGGGGTTCTCGAGGGTGACAGCTGTACAACGTTGTATTATTAAAATTATATACTGTCCACATTTTTTAATAAATAGTGTTGATAACATTTCTGATTTGCATTGGCTACACTCCATGTTTTGATTTGCTGCTTTATCTAATTTGTTGAAAGACACTTTTTTACAGTCTGGTATTGTTAAATATATAAATCTCTCAGTGTCTATGTTTGTGGTAGAAGTAAACGTACAATTTTCACATTCATGTTCCCATTTATAACAAAGTCCAAATAGATTTTCAATTTGTATTCCTTCTTCTTCTAATACTGCAAGCATATACATTAGAAATTCCTGAGCATCCTGTTGCACATTTTGTGTAAATTGCGTAGAACCAGAACATATATCCAAAAACTTCCTAATATCACAAACAGTTTTGATTTTACTTTTATCAGTTATCAATTTTTCAAAAATAGAATACATCAAGGAACAAAACCTTTTTTCTCGATTTTCTATAATTTGCTGTAGCAGATTTTCGAGAAAAAATACAACATTTACCACTACATTAGCATAGCAGTTGATACCTGAACTATTTTCTAACTGATATCCGACAGTCTCTTTAATAGTGTCCTTTGTCTTTTTGCTTGGATTTTCAACATTACCCTGTTTTTTTTCTTCTCTTTAACTTCACTACAGATATTCTCACACCTTCTTTTTCGACCTACTACACGCTTTTCATATACTGGATATTCACCTAAATTGGCAGCATACAGTCTCCTTAACCGATTATACTCTCTTACACAATTTACATCTGCACTAATCTTTCTCTCATCAAAATCAATCAAATACAATCCAGATAAAGTTCTGACTCGGGACAAAGCAACATATGCCATACCCTCTTTAAATACGGTACTTCCAATATTTACAAAAGCACTGTCTACACTTAAACCTTGAGATTTATGAATAGTCACTGCATATGCCAAAGAGAGAGGAAACTGTTTTCTATGAACATACAAATCTTTAACAAGCAAAAAGCGAGTAGAACAACAAGCAATTTGTTTTACTTCTTCAATCTGATCAAATTTGATTTTCAGATATTCAATTCCATCTTTTTTTGATAATTAACATAATCAACAACTTTTCCCATTGCTCCATTTACTAAACCTTTTTCTACATCCAAATGATGCCGTAAAATAACCCGACAGTTTACACATACATATAAAATCTTTTCTAAACCAGCAGTTTTAGATATAGATTTTTCCAAAGAATCCAATTTTGTTTTCTGTTTTTCTGTCAAAATAATAGTAATTCCTTCATGCTCTATTTTATCAATGGCTTCCATTTTTATTATTTCTTCATTTTCCAGCTGTAAAAGTTCTTCATTAAATGTACAACACTCTCGCAGTGTTGGCATGAGGCAGATTATCGATTTATTTTCTGTAATTTTTTTGTATATTTTTGCAGGATCTATATTTTCATTTGGAAACAAGTTGGTAAGTATCCGACTTTGCAAAGCTTCTTAACCATGTTCTGTCAACACTCCAATTCATATATTTTGAAGAATGGTTCCATAAACTTCATCATTTGCTTGTCGCATATTTTTAATGATTTCTTTGTACTCAAAATTTGACCAAATGTTAAAGTTTCCAGCACTTCCCAAAGACTTTCTGGTATCTTCGTGCACAAGTGTTTTAAATACTGGTTGCCCTTTTACAGGAGTAAGTTGCAGTAGATCACCAAAAACTATCACATGTTTTCCTCCAAATAACACATCATATTCTGTTCTTAAAATGTGCTGCATTCTTAAATGCACAAAGGCAAGCATTAAGTTTGAGACCATGCTCACCTCATCAATAATCAGAAGTTTCATTTTCTTTGGCACTCTTGAAACTTCATAACAAGCATCTCCAGATAGCTTGTGATATTCCAATTTATTTTCATGTTCCACAGGTAGCATTAGTAAACGATGTAATGTAATTCCAGTTGGAGCAGTTACAACACAAGACAAATGTGAATCAGTTATTTTCCGTAGATAAGTGGTCAAAACTTTAATCAAGAAACGTTTTCCTGTACTAGCTTGACCACTGATATACATTTGGATAGGTTGAAATGATGTGCATGTGCATTCTTTCTTTCATGAAGAAAACCATGGTCGATCTGTTGTCTAACTTGCTGATATATTTCTTTCTGTTCAATATTTAGTTGTTCTTCCAAGTTTTCTAAGTCCATAATATCTTCTTGAGCTTGATGCATTGCTGTTTCCACTTCATTCATGGCGATTGCTGCTTCATTTTCAAGAATTGGTTGTCCTAGTGGATCTTGACTCAGAGGTCCAGAACTTTGACTGTCTTGAGAACTGTCTCTAGCAATCTTAGCTGCAATAGTAGCTTCTTGATCAATTTCTTCATTTAACAGTTTCAGATAATTTGCTAAAACTGGGCATTCAATGCTACCTTTACATGCATTGAAAGAATCTTCATAGCACTGAAAATCTCCAAGTAATTCCAATTCCGTACGCCAAGGCTTGAACAGTTGTAAAAGTGCTAAATAGTAAAATTCTCTTTTATCAGCAGTATCACAACTCAGTTTCCTGTGATTAATTAGATTTCCTTTGGTATGTTTCACCAAACATCCTTCTGAACCAATCACTGCATATTTTCCTTCATTTATGTTTTCTGTAGTATTTTTCTTAAAACTGTAAAATTGCAGCACTTCATATAGACATATATTCTCAAGATGACGACTTCTATTTGTATAGTATGTATCCAACATGTTTGTTTTGACAATATCTGAACTTCCCGGTTCATTTACTGCTAAATATTCAATTTCTTGTATAGGTTTAAGTACTCGATTTTGCGTTGCAGCAAGACCTAGACTCACCCAAATGATCCCTCTTGACTTTGAATATAAACTTGAAGACGACAACCGATCCGAGCATTCGTACGCTCCAATCTCTCGATGGGATAACATCTTCAAACTAAAACTGTACAATTTCTTACTAAGACTCTTCTCGTGGGAAATTTCTTCCCACATTTCTTTCAACTCCGTCTTTTCTGATTTTGTTATGTGTGATGTTACATACAGAGCAACAGCAATGGAATTGTCCGCAACATACTGAATATCCATATTAGTATTCCACATTGAGAGAATAACAGGATTATAATCATTGATATCCTTTGATTCTTCACTTCTTCTCAAATTGTATGTATTTCTTGGAGATTTTCTAGTGATGGTATGTCTCACTGCTGACATGAAACTGTTTACTTTTCCTTTGGATATTACTGGATGTGGAAATCCAAAACGACATTTGGTATAAAACTTTTCCTTCGACTTGTATTTCCATCGACAGTATTTGCCACATCAATGACTTTGAAATCGTAACACTTGTTGCCTTAAGGTGTTTTCTTCTGTTCTTTTTGGTATAGCACATGTGACATAATCTTCAATAAAAGATAAAACAGTGTCATCCGAATCAGTTCCAAATATGTGTTCATCCTTGATCCATAAAAGCATATGTATAAGAGGAGCACCTCTAGCTTGAAACTCCTTTCTCCAAAAGAAATCAATAACTTCTCCAAGAGGAGGATTCTTTTTATTGCAGATAAAAGACATCATAGCTTCAAACCTATGGTTGAAATATCTGCATACATTTACAGGATCCAAAGAGCACAATTCTCCAGGTGTCTTGTGTTGAATATTTGTAATATTTGAATTTGCCTCTCGAAGAAATTCAAGTAAATCATCCCAAGCGTATTCAGCACAGCTTACGGTAACAAACCACGTAGGAGTTCCTAAGTTCCTTAGCATGCATTTAAGTTCTCCATGACGACGATACCAATACTCATTAGTACCGCGCTGACATACCATCAAATTAATCAGTTGAGATTCAAAATGATCGTCTCTCTGATGTACTTTATCCATGAATTCCTTTGCAGAAACATTTTGAAGATGTACTGTTTTAAGATGTGGTTGACTGCATATGAAAGTCCAGACAAGTCACTCTCAAACAAAAGATGAAATATATATTGAATACATTGTCAAAATCTTGGATCTTCTGCTTACAATCTTGTTGTCCGATATTCTGATGCAGGAATCTGCACTGATCGGTCATCATAGCGTCCACCTTTTCCAGTTGGGAACAGCTGGGGAAAACAACGAGCTTCCAAACTTTGTCCCATACACTCATGGGAGTCCCCTTTGCTTCCTTCATTTGGAATAATTCAATACTATTCCCCATCACTTCTTTTGAATGGAGTGGATGTACACTATAATGTTCATAAATTTCTTCACTTTTGGACATGTCAACTTTTTCAATTTGACCACTCGACGTTTCACTATCATCTCCTAAAACTATTTCTTCTTCTTCTTCCACATAAACATTCTTGTAGTAATCATTGTTTTTAATAAGATATAATGTTGCCTTTTGCACTTTCCTAACATCAACTAATTCCTGCCAAATGTTCTTACTCTTAGTAGGAACACCATTAACTAGAATAAAAAGTGGTTCACTTTCTACATTTTCTACACCAATAGTTTCAATATTTTTCTTTACATCTAGAGGTAAATATACAACTCTACCATTTAATCCTCGTTTTAAATCTGTAGGAGGCAATTTACCTGTTTTAGGCTCCATGCGAACAATAGCCTGAAATGGGTGCACACATTGAATCAGAATAGACTCATACGTGTTTAAATCTACCAGTTCTGGAGGAATACTTACTAACTCTAGATTATTATGGACAGCTCTAGCAGGCATTTTATTATCGTCTAATTTGTTATAACAATATTTACAAATACGCTGATCAGTACCCAAATCAAAGCAATCCTCTACCAACAAATAAGTTACAAATTCCTTCCATTTATCATTATTTTCTCTTTCACTTTTTAAATACAGGTCAACAGTCCTCGTCTGATTTCTATAGTGAGTTCGTTGGCAACAAATACAAGTGTAATTTGGCCTCTCACATGAAATTAACTTCAACTTTGTAATTTGTTCTTCAAACTTCTCTGTACTACTATTTTCCACATTTTCTTCAACATCTACTTCTATCAATGTCTCACTTTGTCCACTCTCTTCTTCAGGAACAAAGTAACAAAACTCTATTTCATCACAAACTTTTGTAACATCAGATACTGTTCCATGCAAAAGAGCACTGTTTAAGTCATTTAAAATTAGTGCTGGACTTTTAGCATAATACAATCTTCTCACAAACTTCCGCATTTGAGAATGATGTACTGCTAACATTCTAAAATGATGAAAAACACTTTGACATACTGTTCTTGAAAGACAAGCCAAAGAATGACCTTGCAAACCAGTATTTTTTCTTACTCTGCAAGGATCTAGTCCTTGCAACATCTTAATCTTTTGTTTAACACTTTTTCACTATAGTCTTGTAGGAAATTGCGTAAAATTTCAATAGATTCCTGTCGTATACTACTAATACTACTACAATCATAAGTATACACAGGAGCTTTAGGACGTCTCCCTTCTCTTTCTCAATTGGACAACCATTTTTAACCTCATAAGCCTGACCACTGGTATCAACTGCAAGCAACAATGAATTAGTTTGAAAAAAAATCTCTTCATAAAAAAAAGGCTCTGAACTTGAACTGTGTTTCCATTCATCCAAAAAAATATCACAAAAGTTACTTCTGTTAATAACTTTTTTCTTCTTACTTTTGGACTTCATAAAATGTATTGGCTTATCAAGTGACCGAATTCTGTTTAAAACTAAGATGAATAATTTCCTTTTTAATTCAAAAGCCTTGTCAACAGTAGTTTCAATCTGTTTCTTCTTTTTATAAAATGCTGATCTTCTTATATATTTTTTCACATCTTTCAACAAATTACAAACAACTCTATTGTAAAACATTCTTTTTCTAATTTCTGCAAACTCATTCTTTCTCCTTTTACCATACATTGATTCTTCAGAATGCATTTTTCTATTAACTTCTCCTTTTTACATTTTATTCTTCTTTGTTGTTGGGGCATTCTTTATACGTTCCACATTGTGCACCCTGTTTTTAGCCTTTGAAAGTTTTTTAACAAATTCTTTTGTTCTCTTACCAGAAGACTTTTTCTTTTTTCCTACAAGTTGTAGTTCATCTAATTTTTGCTGTTTTGTTTTCTTCAAATAATACTCCTTTTTTTGTTGTTTCTTCTTTTGTGTTATTCTAGCCATGGTAATTTTTTTTAAATGATGGTGAACAATATCTGTAAAATAAAAAATGTATATATGACATTATTAAAATAAATTTATAAAATATACTATTGTATTACTAAATAAACACGTTGTATATAACGTTGTACCTGGCTACTACTTCGGTAATTGCAGAAGTGAATCAGTACTCTGAATGGGGTTAGGGGACCGGATAGATTGTGAAAATGTAACTGTAGAACTGCATGTGTTAATGCCTGAGTCATTCTACAAGTGCATATAGAGTGACTGGGTAGATAGAGTGCTGGTATTTGACAGCAGGGTGAGGGTATAAGTGCTTCTCTTTTGGCAGACAGATTAGATAAGTACATGGTTCTGTCAACATGATTGCAAGAGTGGACAGAGATTGACAGTGTGATTGGGGCACGGCATGAGTACTATCAGGATTATAGCAGGACTGAATCAATAGTCTATACAGAGTTAGGAGCCTGCATAGATTTGCACATTTGACTGTAGCACTGTATCTCTAAATACCAGAGTCATTCTACAAGTTCATACACAGTGACTGGGTAGATAGAGTGCTGCTAGTTGAAAGCAGGGTGAGTTTATAACTGCTTGTGTTTTGGCACAGAGATTAGATAAGGATATACTTCTGTAAGGATGATTGCAACAGTGAACAGAGTTACAGTGTGATAGGTGCACTGCATGAGTACTACCTAGATTATCTCAAGAGTGAATCAGTAGTCTATAGGGGATTAGGGTCCTGCATACATTGTGCTCATTTGTCTGTAGCTCTATATCTCTTAATGCCACAGTCATTCTACAAGTGCATACACAGTGACTGCGTAGAGTGCTGGTACTTGAGAGTGGGATGAGTTTAGAAGTGCTTGTGTTTCGGTACAGAGATTAGATAAGGACGTAGTTCTGTCAGGATGATTTCAAGAATGGACAGAGAGTGACAATGTGATTGGGACACTGCATGAGTACTATCTGGATTATTGCAGGACTAAAACAGTAGTCAGCAGGGGGTTAGGGAACTGCATAGATTGTGCACATGTGTCTGTAGCACTACATCTCTTAATGCCTAAGTCATTCTACAAGTGCATACACAGCGACTGGTTAGAGTGCTGGCAGTTGAAAGCAGGGCGAGTTTATAAGTGCTTGTGTTTTGGCACAGAGATTAGATAAGGACATGGTTCTGTCAGGATGATTGC
Source organism: Triturus cristatus (assembly GCF_964204655.1). Lineage (NCBI taxonomy): Eukaryota > Metazoa > Chordata > Amphibia > Caudata > Salamandridae > Triturus > Triturus cristatus. The sequence continues at coordinate 997,139,598 of NC_140580.1, forward strand.
TAGAGTGGACAAAGAGTGACGGGTGATTGAGACACTGCATGAGTACTATCTGGAGTATTGCAGGACTGAATCAGTAGTCTGCAGAGGGTTATGGGACTGCATAGATTGTGCACATTTGACTTTAGCACTGTATCTCTTAATGCCAGAGTCATTCTACAAGTGCATACTCAGTGAGTGGATAGATAGAGTGCTGCTAGTTGAAAGCAGGATCAGTTTATAAGTACTTGTGTTTTGCCAGAAAGATTAGAAAAGGACATACTTGTGTGAGGATGATTTCAAGAGTGACCAGAGAGTGTCAGTGTGATTGGGGCACTGCATGAGTACTATCTAGAGTATTGCAGGACTGAATCAGTAGTCAACCGGGACTTAGGGGAGTACATAGATTGTGCACATTTGACTGTAGCACTATATCTCTTAATGCCAGACTCATTCTACAAGTGCATACACAGTGACTGCGTAGATAGAGTGCTGGTAGTTGAGAGCAGAGTGTGTTTATAAGTGCCTATGTTTTAGCAGAGAGATTACATAAGAACATGGTTCTCTCAGAAGGATTTCAAGAGTGGACAGAGAGTAACAGTGTGATTGGGGCACTGCATGAGTACTATCTGGAGTATTGCAGGACTGAATCAGTAGTCAGCATGGGGTTAGGGGACTGCATAGATTGTGCACATTTGACTGTAGCACTATATCTCTTAATGCCAGACTCATTGTACAACTGCATACACAGTGACTGGGTAAATAGAGTGCTGGTAGTTGAGAGCAGAGTGGGTTTATAAGTGCTTATGTTTTGTCACAGAGATTACATAAGGACATGGTTCTCACAATGATTTCAAGAGTGGACAGAGAGTGACAGTGTGATTGGAGCACTGCATGAATACTATCTGGATTATTGCAGGAGTGAATCAGTAGTCTATAGGGGGTTAGGGGCCTGCATAGATTGTGCACATTTCACTATAGCACCGTATCTCGTAATACCAGAGTCATTCTACAAGTGCATACACCGTGACTGGGTACATAGAGTGCTGCTAGTTGAAAGCAGGGTGAGTTTATAAGTGCTTGTGTTTTGGCAGAGAGTTTATATAAGGATATGGTTATGTAAGGATGATTTCAAGAGTGGACAGAGAGTGACAGTGTGATTGAGACACTACATTAGTACTATCAGGATTATAGCAGGACTGAATCAGTAGTCTACAGTGGTTTAGTGGCCTGCATAGATTGTGCACATGTGACAGTAGCAATATATCTCTTAATGCCTAACTCATTCTACACGTGCATAAAAAGTGACTAGGTAAATAGAGTGCTGCTATGTGAGAGCAGGGTGAGTTTATAAGTGCTTGTGTTTTGGCACAGAGATTACATAAGGACATGGTTCTGTCAGCATGATTGCAAGAGTGGACAGAGAGTGACAGTGTGATTGAGGCACTGCATGAGTACTATCTGGAGTATTGCAGGACTGAATGACTAGACTACAGGGTGTAATGGGCCAGCATACATTGTGCACATTTGTCTGTAGCACTCTATCTCTTAATGCCAGAGTCATTCTACAACTGTATACACAGTGAATGGATAGATAGAGTGCTGATAGTTGAAAGCAGGGTGAGTTTATAAGTGCTTGTGTTTTGGCAGAGAGATTAGATAAGGACATGGTTCTGTCAGGATTATTTCAAGAGTGGACAGAGAGTGACAGTGTGATTGGGGCACTGCATGAGTACTATCTGGATTATTGCAGGACTGAATCAGTAGTCAGCAGGGGGTTAGGGAACTGCATAGATTGTGCACATTTGACTGTAGCACATTGTCTCTTCATGCCTGAGTCATTCTACAAGTGCATAAACAGTGACTGAGTAGATAGAGTGCTGGTAGTTGACAGCAGGGTGAGTTTATAAGTGCTTGTGTTTTGACACAGAGATTAGATAAGGATATTCTTCTGTTAGGATGATAGCAGGAGTGGACAGATACTCACACTGTGATTACTGAACTACATGGCTACTACTCAGATTTTTGCAGGAGTAAATCAGTAGGCTGCAGGGAGTTATGGGACTGTGTAGATTGTGCACATTTACTTACATATTTACTTACATACTAACTACGAAATTAGACATTATAAAACCACAACAACACTTCTCATGCACCTATAAAATCACATATTCACTACCTTTGCACTCCTGTAATCTATCAGGTATCTCTCACTAATTCACTAAATATAGCTACAACTATATAAATGTCATCTAATTAAATACATGACTCATGACATACAATTCCCTTTAAGGAGACAACTGCTATATACCAGAAAAATTAAAATGTACTGGTTTTCTTTTTAAATACATATTGCCAATTAAATCTTGAAATATGCAACATCATCAAACTGTACCTCTCAACAGACTTAATTAAGAAGAATAATCAACAACACCTTTTTTATGAGGATTTCTAAAACCACTCAAAATGTACAAACTAATAACAGAATTGTAATCATCAATACTGTATATGATCATCTTGCAAACAGCACCATTCTACCTCATTTTACCAAACGATCTATACTTTTGCCATTTTATTAAACTCTACCTTTTTTACTGAGAAGCAATATGCATACCTAATAAACTGCACCTTATATAAACTTTTTTGATAATACACATTCTTTATCCATATTAAACCACTTATTAATAAATAAGAAGCATCATTCAACTATACCTTTCAAGACACTTAATAACATATATATTAGTGCCCATACTATTTATTAAACAAACTTTGAAAAAGTACAATAAAATTATCCCTATATATATCTGTACATTTAATTAATTAATTTAACCATCAAAGTTTCATAAAGATATCAAATGTATATTACATAAATCTCTTTAAAATATAACTCACTTTTTAAATAAATCTGTTGAATGAAAAATCTCACACACTTAGTCAGGATTTTCTTGTAGTCACAGAGACTGTAGATCAGCACACTCTCCAATGTAAAACCATTAATGGCAAACTTTCCCTCTAATTTTCAATACATATACACATAACCCACAAATGACATTGCTTCCCCGTGTTTTTCAAATTGAAAAACAATTTTCCATTGATCACAGAGAATAATACTTTTCAACTGACATCTTCACCCCTTGTCCTTAATATCAGTTTCCTTAGCAACAGGTCATGCAACATTCAACTTAGCTGCCAGATCACAAGTTCACCACACAATGTTGCAAATGACAACAGCAGGTGTGGTTGGCTTTGCAAAGCATACCCTTATCCTTTCTGCTGTACCTTTCAAACATTTAAAAATAACCAATAAGAAACATGCTTTCTAAACAAAGTAAAACGCACCCTATATTAGAAAGTAGTGTGTTCTTAAACAGCCAATGAAATCTCTACTTTCTTAAAAAAACAGCATCTTGTCCACCATTTTAAATAGATTTCATTCTACCACCTGCCTACCTCAGGTACATACATCTTTTGATAACCTACAAAGATCCCTTCATGATGCTTTCAGTGTGGATTGTTGGGCACAGCTATATTTTCTGGTGCAAAAGGTATGCTGAAATCAGAGGTATTGACAAGGACCTAGCTTTACGAAATGTAGATATTAAATGGATTGGACAGAGAGGATTGAAGTGGCACCAATTGATGCCATTGGTTGAATCCTTTATGCACTTCCAACCCCCTGACCTCATGATTGTGCACTGTGGTGGCAATGACCTAGGCACATTGACTGGGGTAGGTCTGGAAATGCTAATGAAGGACATCTTTGCAGAATTGATGTTGCTTTTTCCCCCAAACTACCTTTGACTGCTCTAACATATGCCAAAGACAGAAATGCAAGTGGTCCAATCAATTTTGTCCTCAGATTGAGAAAGCTAGAAAAAATGTCAATAAAGATGTTTCTGCTTATCTCAGAGACCATAGTATGGGGTCCATATACAACAACAATCTGCGTTTTAATATGGATGGCCTATACAGGAGAGATGGTGTACATTTCACAGATGAGGGAAACAGAGTCTTTCTCAACAACTTCAGACTCTGCATCGGCATTTATATGTAGCTACAAAAATCTCCCAACAAACACAAGGGCTCTTTTTAGATCCACCCAAGATGCTAACATATAATATAGCTTTTTAATTAAAAACATCTTATTTTTTTGTATTAAGAGTCACGCACCCAGCGTGATTAGGAGTCGCGTACCCCTCGCGTTCACACCAGGGGGCTGCACTGGGAGTCACGCACCCCTTGCGTTCACACCAGGGGGCCACGCTGGGAGTCGCGCACCCCTCGCGTTCGCAATAGGCTGCCGCGCTGGGAGTCGCGCACCCCTCACGTTCACACTAGGGGGCCATGCTGGGAGTCACGCACCCCTCATGTTCACACCAGGGGGTCACGCTAGGAGTCGCGCATGCCTTGTGTTCACACCAGGGGCCGCGCTGAGCGCCGCGCTATGGTGGCGACTCCAAATTTTTCAATTAAAAGAAACGGCTCCTACCACTAAATTATATTCGCCCCGGGGACCCCATCCCCCGGGGCCTATGCACATCAGAGGGAACTGTGGGGGGAGCCCCAATGCCCCCACGGTCCCGCCGGATCTCTGCGTCCTGCGAGAGCCAGCATTGCTTTTCCACATGGGGAGCTGCTAACATGCCGCTCCCCGTGTGGAAAAGCAATTCTGATTTGGATTTTGGAAGAGAGAGCAGGTTTCCCTGCTCTCTCTTCCAAAATCCAAACCAGAGTTTGGTACGATAGGGCAGGAGACCATGCTCCCACCCTACCGTAGCAAACAGTGTCCCTGGGGTGGGCACCCCGGGACACTGTCGGAGCCGGCCCTGGGGGGTGGCGGTCCCCAGGGCCATCACTGGCTCCATGAGGGGGGCCGCGTGGCCCCCCTCACAATCAATGCACAGCCCTGGGGGTGGTGGTCCCCGGGGCTCGGGGGTCCGTAATGGACCCCCAAATTAGAATATTAGTGCCCCGGGGAAGTGGCGGTCCCCAGGGCATGTGGGGGGCTGAAGCCCCCCCCACACAGGAGTATTTATATATTTTTACAAAAGCCCCGGGGGGTGGCGGTCCCCGGGGCAGCGGGGAGCCGTGTGCCCCCCGCTAATTAATTAATGAAAACCCCGGGGGTGGCGGTCCCTGGGGCTTGGGCCCCCCCACAGATTAAAAAAGAAGCCCCGGGGGGTGGCCCACCCAGGGGCTTAAATTAAACGAAACGCGGGAGCCCACGCTTCATTTTTTTAATTTTTGTTGCCAGATCCGCGCACCCAGCGCGCATTCCGCAGTTTTTTTGGCCCTGGAGGTCCTTGTGGGACCCCCTGAGCAGACCTAGGGGGTCTGGGTGTTTCTACCCTGCCCCCTTTTCTTCTTTGTCACCTTTGTTTCCCTGTTTTCTCCTGACTCGGTTCTACCGAGTCACACAAAATGGCTGCCAACACTTCCTAGTTTGGAATATTGACAGCCATTTAGAATAAAGCTCGTGGTTGGGAGCGTCCGCGGATCCACCGCGGCTATAGATATCAAAACTTTTATTTTTGATTTTCTCAGCAACTACTGAACGGATTTACACCATTTTTGAAAAGATCGCTTTCTGAGCCGAGCAGTACCATTTTGCCAAATTTGGAGTAAATCCGTTCAGTAGTTTCTGCTGTATCCTTGCATACATTTTCCTATGGGAAATTGATTTTTTTCAGGATAGGAGCTGACCGAGGCGAGACCAACTTTTTGAAAATTTCACGAAGATTCGTCAACTGGCGCAAAAGTTATTGGGGAAAAAGAAACGCTTTTTGAATAGAAACAAGGTCCTAACTATAACTACCTACTGGCGACTGCCAGTAGGTAATATATATATATATATATATATTCACTGAAAAAACCATGGGTTTCACACACGTTATAGTTAGGAATTAGCATTTAAAAAACCTTGCAAATTCAGTGAAAAAACCATAGGTTTCACACATGTTATAGTTAGCTGGACATTTTACTGATAAAAAACCAATGAAATTCCCCCGTTATAGTTAGTGCAGGCAACTATAACTCACGCAACCGCAATCCTCTGCTGATGCTAATACTGTATTTAGACACTTATTTGCCCATGTCTTCTTCCATTAAATTTTAGCTATACATATATTACAAATATTTTTTTTTCATAAAGACACATATGTCATCAGCAGAGGATTGCGGTTGCGTGAGTTATAGTTGCCTGCACTAACTATAACGGGGGAATTTCATTGTTTTTTTATCAGTAAAATGTCCAGCTAACTATAACATGTGTGAAACCTATGGTTTTTTCACTGAATTTGCAAGGTTTTTTAAATGCTAATTCCTAACTATAACGTGTGTGAAACCCATGGTTTTTTCAGTGAATTTGTACGGTTTTTTAAATGCAAATTTTTTTTTTGAGATTTTTTGTAAACCTATGTATAAAATAATATATGTACTATACCCTGCATTATGGAAAGGTTTTTTTTTTTTTTAATGCATTTTTTTCCGTGCGCGTACGGGAAGCTGACGGTACGCGCTCCGTACGTCATAAGTACGGTGCGCGTACGGAATAGGATACGCGTACCGTAAGCTGGCGCTACGCGCTCCGCACGTCATAAGTACAGCGTGCTTACGTGATACGTGCGTGACGTACGCGTACACGCGGAAGCAACGTCGCGGTTACGCAGGGGTGTGTAATGTGCATGCGCGAGTGCATCTTACGTACGCGCTCCGTAAGCGCTCCATAAGCGTCACGTTCGCGCATGCGTACTTGTTTACGAGCGCGTACCGTAAGCTCACGGAGCGCGCACGGTAGGTCATGTGATCCACAAAGAACACTTTTCATTGGTTGAAATTACTTTCAGTTCCAGAAACTTCCCACACCACACCCATTCCCCTCATTACTGCTTGAAAGAACACTTTTCATTGGTTGAAACTACTTTCAGTTTCAGAAACTTCCCACACCACACCCATTCCCCTCATTACTGCTTGTGATTCTCTAGGAGCAGGAGCTGAATTGTCTTTGGGATACAATGGCAGAACAGCAGACCTCTTCTGAGAGTGAGGCTAGCAGCACCACCATCATCCAGAGAAGGAGGAAACAGAAGACTTCTTTTGTATGGGAGTATTTTACTTTTCCAGAGGGGGAGAAAAAGGTCAATGCTCCACTGGTCACTTGCACACTTTGTGACCGTGTTTTATCAAGAGACACCTTAGGGATAAACATCCCAGGACCTTTGATCGACATACTGGAGAAAACTCTTCAGTAAGTCACCAGAGCCCAGCCTCAGAAGCTCAGCCGAGTACATCATCGGCAGCTCAGCTGAGCCCTTCCTCTGAGGTGGGAGCATCACCTTCTTCTGCTCCTCTGGACGTCAACCCTCGATTTGGGAGGGTTGTAATGAGGTGTATAACGTGTTCTGGTCTTATTGTTTTTGGGGAGACCAGTGTTCCCCTTATTAACAATAAGATAGACCAGCACGTTTGTAGACGCTCATAATATTCCCATTCTTTCTTTCCTCCATCCCTCTATGAACCCAACGGCTCTTTTAAGAGCCAACCTTACCTCACCATTTTTTTTTTTTTTAAGCTTTACTTTTTGGAAAAAAAATTTCTCCGTTTACGCCATGCACGTACGCTGCGCGCATTCGGCGATTTTTAAAAAAAATATTAAATTAATTTTTTGCCCTTGGGGGTCCTTCTGAGACCCCCTGACAAAGGCTAGGGGGTCAGGAACTGTCCAGCCTGCCCCCTTTTCACGTTATCCACCTTTGTTTTACACCCCCTCAGACTGCGAGAGAGAAAATGGCGGCCGCCGCTTCCTGGTTTGGACCGATTCGAATGTTTACTAAGATCTAACAGCCAATCAGAATCGCGCTCGCGCACGGCACCGTACGCGTACGGTAAGCTTACCGTAAGCGCACCGTAAGCGCACCGTAAGCTGCCACAGATATATATATTGATTTAAATGCTATTTTCTCAGGATCTACTGAACAGATTTACACCAGACCTACAAAAGGCACTTCCTTGACCTGAGGACTACCTCTCTGCCAAATTTCAAGTAACTCTGTTCAGCCGTTCGGGCTGTAGCTGTGTCTAAAGGTCCTATGGAAAAATGCATGGGAAAAACGCGTTTTGGGACCCCCCTTTTTTCTCAGCCCCCGCTTGACGAATCCCCCCGAGACTTTCAGGGTAGGAGCGGAGCGTAGCGCCCCACCTATTTTGAAAATTTCGCGGGGATTCGTCGACCGGCGCCAAAGTTATTCCAAATAGAATGTTGCGGATTTCCTATGGAAACGTGGTCCAAACTATAACTATCTACTGGCGACCGCCAGTAGATAATATATATATATATATATATATATATTCACTGAAAAAAACATAGGTTTCAGACATGTTATAGTTAGGAATTAGCATTTATAAAACCTTAGAAATTCACTGAAAAAACCATAGGTTTTAGGGGTGTTATAGTTAGCTGGACATTTCACTTGTAAAAAACAATTGAAATTCCGCCGTTATAGTTAGTTCAGCTAACTATAACTCACGCACCCGCAATCCACTGTTGATGACGTCACATATTACATCTACTAGATGATGTCATCAGTGGTGTCATCAGTGATGTCATTTGAGATGTCATCATGTCACTGACCATGTCATGAATGATGTAATATGTGACATCATCAGCAGTGGATTGCGGGCGCGCGAGTTATAGTTAGCTGAAGTAACTATAACGGAGGAATTTCAATTGTTTTGTACAAGTGAAATGTCCAGCTAACTATAACACCCCTAAAACCTATTGTTTTTTCAGTGAATTTCAAAGGTTTTTAAAATGCTAATTCCTAACAATAACATGTCTGAAACTTATGGTTTTGTCAGTGAATTTCAAAGGTTTTTTAAATGATATTTTTAAAATGTATTTCTTGTTCAAATTTTTTTTATATTCTTTAACTACATTTTTTGAATCTACTTATTTTTATATATATTTTTTTTAATTCTACTACACATATTTTTAAAAAATATTTTTAAAAAAAGATAGATTTTTTTATTATTTTATATTCTTTTAAATATACTTATATTAATTTTTTTTTTTGCTTGGAGTCGCACATCCAACAGGTTAGTAGTCGTGCATCCAACGCGTGCACACCAGGGGGCCGTGCTGAGAGCCGCGCTGGATGCACGACTCCTAATTTTACCGTAAAAAAAAAATAGCCCCTATCAATAATTTTTATTATCCCCGGGGACCCCATCCCCTGGGGCTTATAAAAACGTTGGGGACCGTGGGGGGAGCCCCAACGCCCCCACGGTCCCAGCCGGCTCCCCGTGTCCTTCGAGAGCCGGCATTGCTTTTCCACATGGGGAGCTGCTGACATGCAGCTCCCCGTGTGGAAAAGCAATATGGTTTGGATTTTGAAACCTGCTCTCTCTTTCAAAATCCCAAACAAGTTCGCTATGGGAGGGCGGGAGACTCCCGCCCTCTCATAGCAAACAACAGTGTCCTGGGGGTGGGCACCCCAGGACACTGCAGGAGCCGGCCCCGGGGGGTGGCGGTCCCCAGGGCTCCAAGAGGGGGGCCACGCAGCCCCCCTCCCTCAATACATAAAGCCCCGGGGGGTGGTTGTCCCCGAGGCTTGGGGGGGCCGTTGAGCCCCCCCACAAATTATACTGGGAGGGGCTTTCGAGCCCCTCCCAATTTATTTTGTAGTCCGGGGGGGGAGGGTGGCGGTCCCCGGGGCTGTATGTAAATGTAATAATTTTGACCCCGGGATTTGGCCCCCGGGGGCTAATTATAAAAAAAAGCTCAGTTTTATTTATATTTTTTTTTACGGCAGGATCTGCTCACCCTGCGCGCACTTTGCGGTTTAACAAAAACAAAAAAAATTGGGGGGCCCTAGGAGCCCTTCTGGGACCCCCTAAGCAGGTCTAGAGGGTCAGGGTATTTCTACCCTCCTCCTTTATACGTTTTGCACACTTATTCTACAGACTTCTTCAGCCTCGCTTCTACCAAGGCACAAAATGGCTGCCAACAGTTCCTGGTTTCGAATGTTGACAACCACTTGACAGCCAATTAGCATTCAGTGCGTGATCGGGAGGGTCCGCTCAAGGATCCACCGCGCCCACTGATATATATGTACTTTTAACTGTAACTTACTCAGGAACTACTGAACAGATTGACACCATTTAATAAAAAAGGCACGAGTCTGAACTGAGGACTACCTCTTTGCCAAATTTGGTGTAATTCCGTTCAGCAGTTCGAGCTGTAGCTGCGGCTAAAGGTCCTATGGGAAATTGCATGGGGAAAACATGTTTTGGGACCCCCCTTTTTTCTCGGCCCCCGCTACACTAATCATCCAGAGACTTTAAGGATAGGAGCGGACTGGAACTGGCCAAAAGTTTTAAAAATTTCGCGAAGATTCGTCAATCGGTGCCAAAGTTATTGGGAATAGAATGTTGCGGATTTCCTATGGAAAATAGGTCGTAACTATAACTACCTACTGGCGACCGCCATTAGGTAATATATATATATATATATTACCTACTGGCGGTCGCCAGTAGGTAGTTATAGTTAGAACCAAGTTTCCATAGGAAGAGCATTTTTTGTTTTGCTTATAACTTCTCCTATGTTGAAAGTTTGGGGGTGATTCATCAAGGGGGGCTGAGCAAAAAGGGGGGTCCCAAAACGTGTTTTCTCCATATTAATTTCTATAGGGAACTTTAGACAAGGCTACAGTTCGAACGGGTGAACGGAATTACCCCAAATTTGGCAGGGAAAAGAGTCTTGGTCTAGAAAGCACGCTTTTGGTTATTTGGTGTAAATCCGTTCAGTAGTTTTGGAGAAATATCGAAATTTGCAGATATCGATATTTGGGAATTCTGCCATTTGATTGGCTGAGGCGTAACGAGCACAAGCTTGATGCTTAGTGGCTGCGAGCGGTTGCAACTAGGAAGTGTTGGCAGCCATTTTGTGATTCCGTTGAAACGAGTAAGGGGAAAAAGGGCGATAAGAGTAGGAAACAGGAGGATAGGAGCACAGTCACCTCTGTGGGGGAGTGCGAAGCGAAGTAGTCACTCCTACCGGACTCAAAGTGCGGTGTTGCTCAGAGGGACATGGTGCTGAGATGAGATGCTGCTAAACTCGGGTATGAAACCGAGTGCCTAAACCGTGAGGTCATTGCTGTAAAGTGATGTGCTCTGGTCTTTGTAGCATACCTGTGGAAGTAGTGTTAGTAGGCGTTTATACCATACAGGGAGTGGGAAGCGAACTACTGACCTCTACCATGCATTTATACTATATCGGAAGTGGGAAGCGAAGTTCTCTAATCACATGGGCAGTACTCATGGTGTTATAAAGTGATACACTCATAGAACCCTTGCCGTTGTAGAATTACCCAGGCTTCATTTATGTAATAGTCTGTTGGTTTATATTTGGTAGGTGCACCGCAAAATTACAAATGTTTTCCCTCATAACCTCCTATCAACCGCCGATTTTCACAATAAACTACAGACAAGTGTTGTCAGAAAAAGAAGACCCATACACTCACTTATTTATTGGTAAAAAAAATAACTTTTATTAAAACAACACAAATAAATGGAAACTTAACTTTATTCGAACAACAGTAAAACATGAAAGAAGTGGGTGGGACTCCTCCGGAAGCAGCGTACAAAACCTGCAAGAGAAAAAAAAACATAAGTATGTGTGCCATGCCCAAGAAAAAAGAAAGGTAGTCAGAATGAAAGGAAGAAAGTGAGAATGGGACAGTGAGCGAAGGGAGATGGGGAGGGAGAGTCAAAAGAACAGAGGGAGTAGGAGACAGAGCGTCGGCCTACTGCACCCAGCCCTCACTGTTCACTTCCCATCACCCTTGTGTCTGGGATGCTGGGGTCCGCGAGAAACAGTGCGGTCCAGTAAGTCTTTAAAATTAAACAGAGATATGAATGAGGCCAGAGATTATATTTTTATCTACGGCAATATTGCTTGCCTGCACCTGTGCACTCAGGCTGCTGGACCCCAGGCCCTTCCCCCACACTGTGCTCAAATGCAGCTCTTGTGCACCGAGGCTTCACTGCTCACCTGCCACAACGGGTGTGTCCAACGACGTGCCGGTGCGAGCTCCGCTTCTAGGGTGCCTCTCAGGGTTGCACAGCAGGTCTCCAGTCTGGGACGGTGTCTTGATACCACGATGGAAGGCGTCAGAAATGCCAGAGCATCAGCACCGGTTGAGCACCTGCGTAGTGCTTCTTTGTGCAACTAACTCAGTGTCTGAAAAGGGAGAAATAATATAACGGTGGAAACTTCTTAAGGTAAATGAAGGTTTATTTCAAGCTTAAGAGAGAACTCCAGTTGAGTGCATCCTTCCTTCTTGACGTACGATCAACCAACTGTTAGTGGCAATCGTGGTTCAAAGAGGAGTTGGAGTGCACGAGAATGGACAAGGGTAAATAATAATATTTTATGCCAACGTTCACATACAAAGGAACAGAGCGCATGCTAGAAGCATAATGTGTGCATGCAATGCAGTGGCGCAAGCCTGTGTGCATGTGCACTTAGTAGTCAGCTCACTACAGTGCCCCAAAAGCTGACGCCACGTGTCTGTAGGGCAATGCTGCCCGCTGGCTCTGGCCTACAGTACGGTCATCAGGTCCTTAAAATGAGACAGAGATGTGACTGAATGAGGTCAGAGATCACATCATTACGCACGGCAACATCGCTTGTTTGCACCTGTACACCCAGGCTGATGCACCCCATCCCTCCCGCCGCACCGTGCTCAATTGCAGCCCCTGTGCACCCAGGCCCCACTGCTCACCTGCTGTCATTGGTGTGTGTCCAAACACGACGGCCAGCAGGGTTCACAATTCAGATAGAGTTTCGATTGCGAGGATGGTGTACACCTCATGGATCCCTATTTTTTATTGCACATTGTGATATGCGAGGTGGATGCTGCCATATCACCTGAAGCAGTGTGGAAGAACTGGGACATGGGGCGTCACCGTTATCCTATTAATACGTACACAAAGTGGGCTACGCTTGCGTACGCCAGGCCAGCGTACGGGTGTGAATAATTATTCCGGGGACCTGGGCGTTGTTCAGTTCCTGCCTGGCCAGGAAGTGTACTTATGTGTGTGTCCCTGTTGCAGTTTTGACGTCGCACAATCCGCAATTTACATTAATGTAGCATGTACCGGGAGGGCGGCAACTATTGCTAATGAGATGCTGTCCGTAAACATTGAATGGACAACATCACATGTCGTTGTCAAGCTTGTGGATATGCACAGACACGCATATAAATGGTGTGCGGTATTATTGAAAGTGTTGCTATCGCGAGGCGTACATATGTGAATGTGCTCGGATGGAGGGAGGATCAGCAGTGAGGCTACGTCATACACAGTGATAACGCTCATTACAGTCAAGCAATGCATGTCAAACGTGAATCTGAAAGTCTCACATATGACACACTACTATACTGGTAAAGCCTGACAACAGAGCATACTGCTACACAAATCTACACATTACTCTTTACTGTTTGTCACATGTGATCTAGGATGTGCACTCTGCCCGTGGCTGATGATACCCCTTCGAACCACCAATACCCAGGCCGAAAGGCAGCAAAAAAATGCGTGCACACACATCAGTGATGTCATCAGTGATGTCACTGACCATGTCATGAGTGATGTAATATGTGACGTCATCACCAGTGCATTGCGGGTGCGTGAGTTATAGTTAGCTCAACTAACTATAACAGGCGAATTTCTCCGGTTTTATATGAGTCAAATGTCCAACTAACTATAACATCCCTGAAACCTATGGTTTTTTCAGTGAATTTTAAAGTTTTTTTAAATGCTAATTCCTAACTATAACGTCTTTAAAACCGATGTTTTTTTCAGTGAAATATATATATATATATATATATGTATGTGTATATATATATATATATATATATATATAATATATATATATATTACCTACTGGCGGTCGCCAGTGGGTAGTTATAGTTAGGACCTATTTTCCATAGGAAATCCGCAACATTCTATTCCCAATAAGTCTGGCGCCGGTTGATAAATCCTCGTGAAATATTTCAAACTTTTGGCCAGCTCCGCTGCACTCCTACCCTGAAAGTTTCGTGGTGATTCGTCAAGCGCGGGCCGAGAACAAGGGGGGTCCCAAAACGCGTTTTCCCAATGCAATTTCCCATAGGATCTGTTGTCGCAGCTACAGCCTGAACCGCTGAACGGAATGACACCAAATTTGGCAAAGAGGTAGTCCTCAGTCCAGACTTGTGCCTTTTGCTTAAATGGTGTAAATCCGTTCAGTAGTTCCTGAGAAAATTAGAGTTAAAAGTACATATATATCTATGGCCGGACCCTACCCGCACCGTGTGCGGACCCTCCCCGAACCAATCGCGCACCCTCCCGATCGCGCGCTGAATGCTAATTGGCTGTCGAGTGTCTGTCTACATTCGAAACCAGGAACTGTTGGTGGCCATTTTCTGCCTCGGTAGAAGCGAGGCTGAAGAAGCAAGGGGAATAAGTGTGTAAAACATATAAAGGGGCAGAGTGGAAATACTCTGACCCTCTAGAGGTGCTTAGGGGGTCCCAGAAGGACCCCTGGGGCCCCCTTTTTTTTCTCTAAAACGGCAAAATGTACGCATGGTGCGCGCATCCTATCTTGTTGGGTGCTCGGATTCTCTCGCGTTGGGTGCGCGGATCCACGGAAAAAAAAATTGAAAAAAGACAAGAAATCATTGGTTGTATGACTACTTTCTACACTGAAAGGTAGGGTGTATATTTCTGTTTTTTAAAGGTATCATTCTTATTGGTTAACAAAAACAGATTGTAAGGAACATTATATATGATAAGCTGATATGTTGAAAAATCAAGCACACTTGCTGTCTTGTTTAGTAACATTGTGTGCTGAACTTGTGACCTGTGTGCTCAGTGCAGTGTTCCATGACCTGTTTCTATGGTAACATGCAGAAGGCAGATTGGGGGAAGGGTTGAAATGTATTTCAGTTGCAAAGGGTTGAAATGTTTAACCAATAGAAATGTGTGTTTGCTTTTGAGTTTATGTGTGAAGGATTGTGATTTGATGTTTACATGTATATGTGTGGAAAATGAAAGGGAAATTTTTCCATTCTTTGTTTTTGCTGAGAGGTGCACAGTGCAGAGATTCTGTAAAAGAAAATTTGGTGTGTGACTGATATACTTCTTAATCTACAAAACAACTTGAAAGGTGAGTTATTTAATTGTGAGGGGATGTATGTAGACTATTTTGATTTTAATCAGACTAATGTATTTCTCCTGCTAAAGTATAGGGAGTACTTTTTTTCTCTACAATCTTATTGACAGCGTGTGTGCATGTAGAAACCATTCTGTGATAAGCATTTGTGTTTTTCATGTGTTTGCAGACAGATAACTGTGCTGTTTTTATATTTTAGTAGAATTAGAAACCAGTCATTGTTTATGAATTTGTGAAATGAGTTATGTTTCTATATTAAAATGTAGTACTCCTTCTAGATGAAGAAATGTGTTTTGGTATAGTGCAAGGGATAGTGTTGTTTGTCTAGAATCACACAGTGAGTATGTGTGCATTTGGGAACCACTGTGAGAGAAGCATTTGGTAACATCGTGTATTTGCTGACAGATAACTGTTTTAAAACCTGTCATGTTGTCAAGTTTTAGTAGCATTAGAAGCCAGTCTTTGCTTATGCATTGATAAAATAAGTCATGCTTAGACACTAATGTGCTGTACTTTAATATGTAGATTGTGTGTAGTCTCCTTACCCCTTGCACAGTAGTGAATGAGTTTTGGTAAGCTGCTAGGGAAAGTGTTGCTTGTCTAGAATCACACTGTGAGTCTGTGTGCATTTGGGAACCACTGTGAGAGAAGTATGTGGTAATATTGTGTATTTGCTGACAGATAACTGTTTTAAAATCGGTCATGTTGTCAAGTTTTAGTAGCTTTAGAAGCTATTCTTTGCTTATGCATTGATAAAATGAGTCAGGGTTTGACACTAAAGTGCAGTACCATGTACTATTCCCTTCACTGTGCCAGAACTGAAAATATAAAAGTTTTACCTAGGCACTAACCTATCAGTAGTCTGATGATTTAGTCAGTTTCCAAGTACTCATGTTGTGAACCATACATTACCACATAGATTGCTTCAAATGTCTATGCAGAATGCATGCAGTCTTCCAACATACTATACACTTGTCTTTCACATTTTCAATTCCCTAGTCAGTATCCATACACTTCCAGGAAACACCCTGTAACTCCCTTTGCAGTCCTCTAGTGACCCATTCAGCACCATGTACTAATCCATTCACTGTGCCAAAACCCAAACACTTATAAATTCACCAAGACACTCTCTTTGCAGTACTCTAATCATTCAGTCAGTGCCTAAGTATTCATGCACTGAGCCAGGCCTTAGCACATGGACTGTTTTAAATGCCTATCCAGTATGCATGCAGTCGTCTGATCACCTACACAGTTGTCTTTCACACCTTCAATTCCCCAGTTAGTATTCATACATTTCTAGCAAACACCCTGTCACTCACCCAGTGTGTCTCCTTATAGTACTGTAATCATTTAGTCAGCTAGCATGTAGTCTTTTAGTGAGGTAGGCTTTAGGGCATGAACTGCTTCAAAGTAGTATGCACTATGCATGTAGTGTTTTAACGATGGTCACACTTGTGGTCAGTTTTTATATAAAATGTGTTTGTACAGTAATGGAATAGTATAAATTTGAAAGTTATTAATATACATTTATTTGTGATTCTTTTTTACAGATACAGAACAGGAGTGTTTCTCATCTGTTTGCACTCTTCTCATGCAAGATTGTTTGGATGAAGGGTCCTTCGGTGTTTCATCATACTTGCCGTGCCGTACGAGTATTTCTTGTTAGGATCCCCTTGCAACAGAACTCTTTTGCAAATCTTGCACGTGACCAAGGTGGCATTGGGCTTTGTTTGCCCCTCGGGAAAAGTAAAAAATTTCCACACCACTGAAGGAAAACGTTGTAGGCGTGGTGCGTCCTCCAAAAATTCATCTTTAGATTCGGTGAATATTTTAAAGCGACAACATTTACAGTTTTTGTAAGTTAAACTCATAAAATTTTGTTAGCTGTAAGCATTTTATATATCTGTGATTTGTATCTTGTGGTATTTTGTTGAGAATAGCATGTTGTTGTTTTTTTAACAATCTTTGTGATTGTTTTTTTTTTTGCCCGCTGTTAAGTGATGAGTACGATTGAAATCACTATTTTTAGTGAAATTTTATATATTCTGAGAACAGCAAAAAATGCATACAAATTACTTTGTGGAAATTATGCTGTGTTATTGTGTTATTACGTTATAATTTTTTTTTCGTTTTCTTTCACAGATCCAAATTTTAAAATAAGCAATTTATATGAATTTAGATTAGAATGAAAATCTGAAAAAAATGTATACCATTTTTTATTCCTATTACTGTGAAGGTAAGTTTAACTAAGTCTCAATATGCAGAATGAGGAGGTCTGCAAGAAGCTACAAAGTTGAAACATGTTTCTAAAATCACTCTGTTTATACCTATGTAGTTTTGAAATTTGACCATAATCAGGTATCATGTGACCTGCAAAAAAAGAGATTTAAGGGTTTATAATATTTCCCATTTTAGCTATTGAAGGACCGCAATTATTTCAATCATTCTTCTTTGAACATCTCTGCAGACAAAACTCTGTGCTTACCTTCTATCATTCGCAAGGAATTTTAAAAACGGAAATATGTCACTTTTTGTAACATAGTTATTGTGCAAGATACTCTTTCATATTTACGAAGAGAGGAAAAGGCACTCTGTGCACTTTTTATACTCCATGTAAATACAACCTCATCATGCACACCACTTTGTGTTGAAAGGGTGTTCTATAAGTGTTGTTGTGCATGATTGCACTTAATACTCATAGAACAAGACACATGTCTAGATTTATCAGAAATCATAAATCTCGATATGTGTGTGAATACTGCACCATTCTAAAATTGGTGTAGGAAAGAACAACAAGGAGAATTGTTTTAATTTCTCCACATTTTTATATCTTCAATGCATGCTGAAATGCATTTTCTCATTGTTTTTGTGTGTCTTCCTGTAGAAAAACAAACAGCACATGACACAGATATCCTTGCAAGGGTGCCTGTGTCACCACATGGCTGCAGTTTAAGCAGCCGTGCAGAGAGAAGCATAGATTTGCAACATATTCATGTACATATGTTGCATCCCTGTGCTTCGGAAGTACTACAGCGCACTGCAGTTAAAGAGGTTACTGTGTGATGCTGCAGCACTTCCTCATAGTTCTGCACTTATACATTCACCATACGCTACTAATGCATTCATTCAGTCAATTACGTACTACACATACATTCATCTAAAATTTCACACACTAACAAAGAAATTTAGGTCTTTTTTTAAACCAGGAAAGTTAGTTCTTAGAAGAACTTTTTTTTTTCTTCTTTTTTGTTTTTTAATTTTTTTGTACTTTTTGGAACAATTTTGTTATTTTTTTGTTTTTTTCAAAAGGAAAAAAAGACAACAGGAGGAACAAAACAGTCAACTTCTGCAAAAAAAAAAAACCCACAAGTTTAGCACTTGTGGTTTTGTTGCGCTCGGCAGATTAGTTCAATTGACTGCTCGCCGTAACATAGTAGTTTGTTGCATTTAATGCAACTAATTTTTAGTTTTCCAAATTCTGGACGTATGTCCGGGTGAGTGCTTGATGGTGATGCTGCAGAAGTGCTTGCCACTGCTGGCTGAAGCTGCTGTCGGAGTCTTCTGCATTCCTGCTTGGCCAGGTTCACGTAATGCAGAGTCTTCAGGTGTTTCAACATACTCGCAGTCCCACAAGAGTATTTTTTTGATGGATCTCCTCTGGAAAGCACTCTTTGACATATTTTACATGTCACTTTAGTTGAATTAGTTTTATTTTGTCCTTCTGGGAAGGAAAAAAATTTCCACACCACAGAGGTGTATCTTTCTGGGCGTGGAGGTTCCACAACAAATTCCTCATCGGACGAATGGTCTGATTCTGATGGTGGCTGCTGTGCAGAAGCCATTGTCTTCAGAAAAATTGCAGCTGTGGAAATCTTCCCCAAAAAGTTTCTTCTAGTTCTAAGGTGTGAGATGTTCCTCCAAAGAAGCTCAAAGAATGATTGAAATGGGTGGGGTCTTTCAATAGTTAGAATAGGAAGTGTAATGAACCAATCAAATCTCTTTTTTGCAGGTCACATGGGATCCGCGCACCCTGCGCTTACGCAGCACGCACCCAGCGCGCACCCACGAAATTGAATTAAAAACAATTATAGGATTAGATGTAAAAATATATTCGTTTTAAGACTACTTTAGAGTTTGTCTTCAATTAATATTCACATGAAATACATATATATATGTTTTTTTAAATGTTAAATATTTTGCGGGATCCGCGCACCTACCGCGTCATAGATGCAGATGACGCATCGCGGAAGCGCACAAACGTTGCATTCCGTACATCGAACGTGTTGCGTATCGCGCACTAAACACATACCCAACTCATACCATGCGCGGATGCTATCGCGTAGGGATCGGGAACGGTGCGCTTAGGGTGCGCGAATCCAAAAACATGGAAAAAAAATATATAAAATAAAGTTTTGAACATATAGTTAAAAAAATATTTTGAAAAAAATATGTTTGAAAAACCCATTAAATTCGTATAATATTTTTTAATTTTTAAAAGAATTAATTGAAAAAATAAGTTTAAAAAATGGTGATAAAAAAGTGTTAAAAAAAAAAAAAATTAATGAAATCATTAAACTTGATATCTTCATAGATAAGTTAAAGATAGGAATTAGCATTTAAAAAACCTTTGAAATTCACTGAAAAAAACATAGGTTTCATGCACGTTATAGTTTGGAATTGGCATTTAAAAAACCTTTGAAATTCACTGAAAAAACCAAAGGTTTCAGGGGCGTTATAGTTAGGAATTGGCATTTAAAAAACTTTAGAAATTCACTGAAAAAACCATAGGTTTCAGGGGCGTTATAGTTAGCTGGACATTTCCCTCGTACAAAACCCTAGAAATTCCCCCGTTATAGTTAGTTCAGCTAACTATAACTCGCGCCCCCGCAATGCACTGCTGATGACGTCACATATTACATCACTCATGACATGGTCAGTGACAACACTGATGACATCACTGATGACATCTCAAATTACATCACTGATGACATCACTGATTACATCATCCATGTGACAAATTAGTGCATCTTCTCACACCCTAATATAACCTTTGATACACCGACTCAAAATTTCAGACGGCCATTTTGAAAACCATAGATACTCCAATACCAATAACTACATACCCACTCATTGACTCTTAGGTCTACATACATCTCCACTCACTCACCTGTACAGTCACTCATACTTACAGTCACTCCGTACAGAACTATCATATGCATTTATACACCTATATAGACACTCACACACCACCAATCATCCATTGAGGTACTGACACACCTAGTCAGTCATGCAAATAATTAATCACAGTCCAATTTACTCACTTATACAGTTAAACACACTCAAGTTCACTTACTCATAAAAATACTAACAAATTCTGACGCTCTTATACAATTACTGATACAAGCACACACTCATCCATACAGCCACTCCCGCAATCACACACACATATAGATAGTTATATACTCTTACACACATATACACTGCGTTTCACATATGTAGTTACTGACACATGTACAACTGAGATATACATTCAATCACTAACACACCCATACATACACTCACCCAACCATACAGTCCATCACAGTTGCACTCTTATAACCTTGCACCCATAGAATCACCCACTCACACATCTATGCACAGAGTCACACACACCCTACACACACAAACACTCAGGCACCCATACAGATACTCAGACAACCAATCAATAACCCATATAGACACTCATATAGCTTTTCACAAAACCATGCAGCCACTTATACACCAACACACAGACACATACAGACATTCACACAGTTTAGTCACTAGTCTGCTGTAAGATACATTTAATGACTTACTTATAGAGTCAGTTACGCACCTAGAAAATCATCCATTCACACAATCGTACACCCACTCATTCTTCAACAGGCCTTTCCCTATATATATTAAACATATTAAAACTTTACAGAAACACAGACTCACTGGATGACGTCATCAGTGATGTCATCAGTGATGTCATTTGAGATGTCATCAGTGATGTCATGAGTGATGTAATATGTGACGTCATCAGCAGTGCATTGCGGGGGCGCGAGTTATAGTTAGCTGAATTAACTATAATGGGGGAATTTCTAGGGTTTTGTATGAGGGAAATGTCCAGCTAACTATAACGCCCCTGAAACCTATGTTTTTTTCAGTGAATTTCTAAGGTTTTTTAAATGCCAATTCCTAACTAAAATGCCCCTGAAACCTTTGTTTTTTTCAGTGAATATATATATATATATATATATGGTTTTATCGTCTGCGCTGCTGCCTGGATTAACGAAAGTTGCCAATGGGGAGTGCATCCTGAAGTGTGGACACGTGTGGAACTGTAATATTAACACGGCAGGCCAGCCGTTGGGATACACTACTGCGGGAGTAGCGGGCCGGTGGCATGGTGTAATCCAAGCTAATATCGGACCTTTGGTAAGGCGAGGATGTTTGGCAGTGCGGTTCGCTTTCCATAGGAGGCCCACTAATGGCGAAACTATTACAAATTGTGTTCGAGTAGCAGATGGGATTGTATCAGGAATCAGGGCTTGATGCAAAGACTACTGTTCCCATGAGACATTGGGATATTGAGGCCCCACCTGAGGCCAATAAAGGTATTGAAGTGATTCCAACAGCAGTCTTTGTGCCTTTTATTTCACTGCTGCACGTTGCCTGTGAACAAGGATATGTGAAGTATCTGAAACACTTAAAGCTTTTTTGATTGAGCCTATGGTTTTATCGTCTGCGCTGCTGCCTGGATTAACAAAAGTTGCCAATGGGGAGTGCTTACTGAAGTGTGGACACTTGTGGAACTGTAATATTAACACTGCAGTCCAGCCATGGGGATGCACCACCGCGGGAGTAGCGGGCCGGTGGCATGGTGTAATCCAAGCTAATATCGGACCTTTGGTAAGGTGAGGATGTTTGGCAGTGCGGTTCGCTTTCCATAGGAGGCCCACTAATGGCGAAACTATTAAAAATTGTGTTCGAGTAGCAGATGGGATTGTATCAGGAATCAGGGCTTGATGCAAAGACTACTGTTCCCATGAGACATTGGGATATTGAGGCCCCACCTGAGGCCTATAAAGGTATTGAAGTGATTCCAACAGCAGTGTTTGTGCCTTTTATTTCACTGCTGCACGTTGCCTGTGAACAAGGATATGTGAAGTATCTGAAACGCGTAAGGCTTTTTTGATTGAGCCTATGGTTTTATCGTCTGCGCTGCTGCCTGGATTAACGAAAGTTGCCAATGGGGAGTGCATACTGAAGTGTGGACACTTGTGGAACTGTAATATTAACACAGCAGTCCAGCCGTGGGGATGCACCACCGCGGGAGTAGCAGGCCGGTGGCATGGTGAAATCCTAGCTAATATCGGACCTTTGGTATGGCGAGGATGTTTGCCAGTGCGGTTCGCTTTCCATAGGAGGCCCACTAATGGCGAAATTATTAAAAATTGTGTTCGAGTAGCAGATGGGATTGTATCAGGAATCAGGGCTTGATGCAAAGACTACTGTTCCCATGAGACATTGGGATATTGAGGCCCCACTTGAGGCCAATAAAGGTATTGAAGTGATTCCAACAGCATTCTTTGTGCCTTTTATTTCACTGCTGCACTTTGCCTGTGAACAAGGATATGTGAAGTATCTGAAACGCGTAAGGCTTTTTTGATTGAGCCTATGGTTTTATCGCACAATAATAGGCGACCAGTGTATTAAGGGTATAGAGAATTTGGAACAGAACATAACACAACACATTATGGACATCATTGATAATGTCAACGGCATGGAAAGTAGATATTGGAGTTGGTCTTTCTTAAGTAATTGGGGTTCAACCCTGAAGGAAATTGTTTATTTCATAGCAGTATTAATATTCTGTTGTATTCTCATTGAGTGTCTCCCGTTTTGTTGTTCCTATTGTGCCACCGCTTTAACAACCAAACAGAAAATATCTGCCTCTGTTACAAAAGCTGCTATGATGATCAGAATGATATTGCTGATCTTATGAATATAGATGAGGGAATCTTTGAAGACACAACACTCCATGCTGTCTCAATATCGGACATCAACAGTAAAAAGTGGCCACAGCTCCACCTTAATCACATATATAAATATGATGCTGTATCAAATAATGATAATGTCTCAGTTATCCCTGAATATGTGCCAGTTTTCCCTACTTTCTGAACAGAAAATATCTTTAGTTTATGCTAAAAGGAAGGTTTGTTAGATTATGCTAGTTGATGCTCTTTAATGCCATGTATAAGTTAGCATTCGCTACTCCATTTTCTTTTTCAGATGCCATTTGATGTACTCTTCGAAACTAATCCTGTTTGATTCAGAGAAATGCCCCTTGCTAAGTTTCAATTTTGTAAGAGTAACGATTTGTGCCAGTGCATAGCTTTTCCTCAATAAAGTATGACTCCCACCTGTCTGGTGGTTTGATCGCAGTCCAGGAGTCATGGTGGTGTCTGGAGGCAAGTTTATGAATGTGCGAGGGATACACAAGCTGGATATCCCTCCCTTGCGCTATTGTTGGATGACTGGCAGATGAATGAGCATGTTAAACCACATGCCCCAGAACCCTCTGGGGCGGTCTCAGGAAGTGTACTGGTAATTACCGGTTGATGGAAGGGAGGATATAAGCCCCCCTGCACGCTTCTCCAGTGCTTGACAATCTTCATTTTGAAGCTTCTGTTTTGAGAGGATCTCTTGTTTCATCTTGCCTTGCACTTGAGTATTGGATAATTTCCCTGCACCCGGGCCCTGGGGCGTGTTGAGCCAGCAGCATCGGCGGAGCCACTCTGCTCTTCCTTGCAGCTTGTGCTACAAGCTACATCTCCTGCCTTTCCGTGCAACCCCTCCCGACTGCCGAAGGATGTCGTAGGCAGTGCAGGGACTCGGTGCCGCGCTGTTCTTCCTGGCAGCTTGTGCTACAAGCTGCATGTCCCGCGTCACAGCAAAACCCCGTCCGACTGCTGTAGGAGGTCGTGGGCAGTGCGGGGAATTGGATTTCTGTATAACCAGCATTCCAAGGGTATGCACCCACATCCACAGCTCCTGTGATTCAACATAGAGCTACGAACTCGTGAGAAACCCAGATAAGTGGGAACGACTTCCTTCTCATTTTTGTGTTCTTTCCTGCGTTTTGCCCATGTTTATGGTGATTCCTTCCTAGACATTGTTTATGGACTCTCCTGGAGGAGAGTAGGGACTTATAACTGCTGGGGGATAGTCCTGAGGTGCGCCTCGGCACAGGCTCTTTTGGACATCATTATAAGGGGACTCAGCGGAGTGCCTGTTTCCTATTACAGTGCGTTGCATGTTGCATGTGAGTACTAGTACCAAGGGGTGTGCTTGAGTTAGGGTGTTTGTGTGTAAACGCTTATATTAACATGCCTCCTTTCTTGCATGCAGGCCTTTCCACATGGAGCTGAGGCTCATTCCCCTAACGTTGGTGATCCACTTCATCCAGAAGGTCTCTGGGCGTAGCTGCTTCATCTTCAGGCAGCACTTGTTGTTTTCTCCTCTTCCCTGTTCTCCCTGGTATGCTTATACGCAGGGCAGTGATTTTGTTGCACTCCCTGTGTGGCAGCGTATAGGGGTATCCGGGAAATCACAGCCTTCCATGATCCCCGCTGGACATTTCCGCAGGTCAGTGGTATTTAACATTGGACCGGCCTGACACCAGGTGCAACAGCCTTGAAAGTGTTCTGAGCAGTGCAAGACATAAGAGTAGAAACTTTTTTTTTGTCTTTATGCTGATCACCCACACCTGCTGGGAAAATTCCACTGTAGGCGTGTTATTAGTTGGTAATGCATATAATGTATCCTTATGCTTACTGTTACTCAGTTCCCCCTGTAGTACTCTAACAAGACTGTGCAGATGGAGCCCAGCTCTGAGCGTATATAATAAATGATTATTGGTGTATATTCTCCACGGTCTCTCTGACTCTTCATTTAGCATGGAAGGCTGAGAGGTGGTCCGAGGTGACTCGGGTGGCCCTAAGTGGGTCACTTCCTTCACCTTAATCCTCCTTATTACCTGAAACGTAAAAGATCAGA
Organism: Triturus cristatus; assembly: GCF_964204655.1. Taxonomy (NCBI): domain Eukaryota; kingdom Metazoa; phylum Chordata; class Amphibia; order Caudata; family Salamandridae; genus Triturus; species Triturus cristatus. The sequence continues at coordinate 997,164,850 of NC_140580.1, forward strand.
CTTCCCTTTTATATGGGAGGGTATACACGATATTTCTATCCCAGGAACTCCTGCAGATGCTTCTCTGGAATAAAAGAAGTTTAAAAGAGAATATCAATCGTCATTTAGTCGTAGACCCTCGCAGCAGCCTCTATATCATACTATATTGTATTATTGATCTACACATTACCCACCATTGAAGTTAGGAAGCCTTGCCTCAAAGGGGAAGAGCTAAATAATGGACTTTTGAATAACCCCCGTTAAAATGGCTAAGGAAACAATAAAGACGAGCTTTCAATCCTCCTTGTAACAGTGCTTATTTCCTTCCATAGGGCACAACAATCAAAATGTCAGTATTTCCAAATTGATAGAAGAACAAAATACTGAATGAGTTCTGTTGTTAACACAGAGCTTTAATCCAAGTCACTTAAGGCCAAACCAGAAGCGCATAGCGCGAAGTACACACAATGCAGAGATCACCTCTCTTTGAATGCTGGAGTCAGTATTTGTTCGTCTGGCATACACGGAGGGAAGGAGGTGCTTCTAGTATCCTTTAGAGAACAAACAAGTCGTAGCCAGATGAAGTGCTGTGAAATATATTCCAACCCTTGCCAAGCGTCCTTCCTTGTCAGTATTTCAACAGCTCACTGACCCTGTTACATTCTAAATCACATCACCATGAATACATTCTAGAGTATGGAACAGAGGTAAAGCATTGTTCTATATTTAACCCTGTGTACACAAGAAAAGCAATTACTATACTTACTATACACAATACTACACACCACCCCCTAATAATAATGAACAAAAAAAACACACAAACTATTCACAATCCTACAATTCCAATTTCTTGTTTTTTTTAACAATCCTTCCTTTAGACGTTTTTACAGTTTTATCTCCACACAAATCCATATGTATTGTATTGGTACTAGTAGTGGGTAGAGAATCATCCTGAGAGATTTCTTCTAATATACCTTTTGTACCCTGGACAACTGGTTCTTCTTCTATATGCATTTCAGGTTCATTTGTCTCACTGTCCTGATTACAGCAATTATCTAGAGGAAAATCAGTAGCATCCAACCACCACAAATTTCTTATATTCCTTACTCCTTGCTCTTCATGACTATTTGCAACAGGAGCTAGACAGCTGAAATGCCATACCTCACTGTTATGAAGTAAAGCCCTATTCCTCATCACATTAACAAACTTCTTAGGTTCACTAAACCTGCTCTCACCTTTCACAATTTTTGTTCCACTCTTGACGCGCACCCATTGCCCGTCACATAATTTAGTTTGTTTAGTGCCATGTTTATGCTCATAATAGACCTTGTTTTTCTTTTGAGATTCCGTTATGCATCTTTTCACTCCTTCAATGTCACCCTCAATCATTTTGCTTATTTTCATCCATCCAGGGTTAAGTTTGGAATGAGGGATTCTACCTCTCATTAACGAAAATGGGCTTATACCAACAGTGCCATAGGTAGTACTCATGTAAGCCCAAACCATCTTTTTTAGGTCATCATCCCAAGATATATCATTCTTACTGGCAAGTTTCACAATACCTTTGATACTACGGTTCATCTTCTCAACAATACCATTGCCGCTGGGATGATATAAAGCAGTAAACCATTGTTGAATTCCAGATTCCATGAGATAGTTTTTCATTTCACAAGACTTCAACTACCCACCATTATCTGATAGAATCACAGCTGGAAACCCCTCCCTTAAAAATATATATAATCTAGAAATGAAATTACTGTTTTAGTGTTAACACTTTGCACAATACTCATTTCAAACCACCTTGAAAAGGTGTCTACTAGAACCAGGATGTTTTTACAAGAACCATCTAGCCAAGTAATGGGTCCCATGATGTCTAATGCAATTACTTCCCATGGCAGCTTGGGACAACCTAACAAACTTAATGGTGGGTTAAAAGTTTTAAGAGATTTGTCAGATGTCTCACACTTGATACATAATCTGACAAATCTTTCAATGTCTGTGTCCACTTTAGGTCACTAATATAACTCTTTGAGCCTGTGTTTGGTGCTTGTGATGCCTGAATGACCATTATTACATAAGTTAATAATCTTCTCTCGTACGTTTTTGGGAGGAATCACTTTGTCTCCACATACCACTACAGACGCTTAACTCATTGCACATTTCCCAAAAACCTCTGTTTTCATCTTTAACTAACTTCTTTTCCATTCCACTCCATCCTTTTATAATCCATCCTTCACCTCATGCAGAATTTCATCAGTACTTTCAGCTTCCATCCATTCGTCTTTGCTAAAACTGTCCTGGGCACTCATAATTGACACACTTGCAACAGAATATTCATTCCAAGGATTGTTGTCAACTTTAGTCAAGGGCAAAGTCATTCTGCTGAGAAACTCTGCAGTAAAATTGTTAACACCTGGAACATACTGAATGTCAAACATTAAATCTGGTAGTCTCATAGAAAGTCTTGCTATCCTTGCTGTGGCATTAATTAAACCCATGGTAGTCAATAGTTTGGTAAGAGGTTTGTGATCACTTCATAGCGTAAGTTTTCTGCCCCACACAAATGTTCTAAAATGTTCACATGCCCACATACACGCCAAGGTTTTTCATACGATAACTGAATACTGTTCTTCAGTAGGAGTAAGGGAATGAGATGCAAATGCAATCACAACTTCTTTGTTCTTGCCATCAAGTTGTGTAAGGACACTACCCAATCCTTTACTTCTAGCATCAGTAGTAACAATAGTACTAGCGAAGGGTCAAAACCTTGTAAATGTTGTGCTTGGACAATGGATTTCTTAATCTCTTGAAAAGATAACTGACAGGCATCACTCCAAATAAATTGCACTTTGTGTTTTAAGTAAAGATCTCATAACGTAGGTTTTTTCAGAGAAATTTTCAACATATTTTGCGTAAAATTCCATTAGACATAAAAAGGATCTCAAATCCTCTTTGGTTTGGGCACAGGAGCCGCAATGATAGCTTTGACTAGCTGGCTTTAGGTATAATACCAGCTGTGTTGTTTTCGTGACCGAAATAAGTAACTTTCCTTTCAGAAAATTTACATTTAGAAATTTCTGCCATCACACCTTTGCTTTGTAATATATTTATAACTTCTTTCAAATGCTCAGCATGGATTTTTTTGCTGGAACCCATAACCAATATGTCATCCTTAAACAAAATGACACCCTGCGAATCACCAAATAATTCTGACATCAATCTCTGAAACACCGCTGCCGCAGATGCCTAACCAAAAGGCATGCGGCAAAACTGGAAGCATCCAAAAGGTGTGCAAAAGGCAGTCAGTTCTCTACTAGAAAAATGCAGAGAAATTTGGTGATATGCAGAAGAAAGATCAATGGTAGAAAACCATTTTGCATTCTTAGGTAAAGATAGCATTTCATCAATCCTCGGTAAAGGTAATTGGTCCACAATGATAATGTTGTTCAAGTGCCTCAAATCAATACAAAGCCGAATTTTGCCATCAGCTGCTACATACAATTTACTTGAAGCTATCCTGCCTATGAACTCAAAAATAAGTGTTCTATACCCTAACATGTTGATCTTTTCCCCTGTAATACTTTCAGGATTGACATCAGTAGGTTCTAAATGAGGACCTATGAGGCTAATTAATTGATCTTCTCAAATAGGACGTGCAATAATGGTGAATGGAGATCCAGAGTTTGCCACCACATGTAATGATACCACCAAAAGAAACCATGCATAGGGGTTTGTTGTTACTTTCACCAGTTACATTCAACACAACACTTCCTTTTTTTCTCGTGAATACAGCACACAATCTTTCCAAACGCTCGTCAGAATCCTTCTCTGAAAACTCAGAATCACTCTCTGCAACACATGCCACTTGACTTTTCTTTGTACGTTTCTTCCTACACACTCTTGCAAAATGTCCCACGATTCCACACTCCAAATACTTCGATAATTTAGCCGGGCCATCTGTCAAACCTAGCAGTATGTGATATACTACCACACCTAAAACACCCAAAACCAGAATTACTCCCTTGGTAATTCCCATCTTTCCTCATGTTAGATCTAGGTTGGCGTTCAAAATTCTTGGACGCATTAGTCTTTTCTTTTTTTCCTTCCAAAATTTTGTTGACTGATGCATTCTCTGAAAGTGGGGTAGCTGTTTTGGCGCATTTTTCAGATAGTTCTGCTTTCTTGATCAAGGTAACAACATCCTTGAGACTTGCTTCACCTTCTATCAATAGTCTATCTTGAATATTTTTGTTTTTCTTAGACATAACTACTTGGTCTCTGATCAATTCATCATGTAGGGTTCTACATTTAATCGCCAATTCTTTTAGAGCAGCTACGTAGTCTTCAATGGACTCATTAGTGTTTTGTTTGCGTTTGTAAAATGTACGCCTAGAAACTGCTACAGAAACTACAGGTGAGTAGTGATCATCAAGATCAGAAATAGCATTTTTTAAAACATCCACATCACCTTCTCTTTCTGGTTTTTGCATTTGTGTATAAGCTCTGAGACCTTTCAGGGCCAAGACAATGCAATAAAATTAGTTTTTTTCTTTCAGGTGACATAATACAGCCATTGTCTTCTAGTGTCGGTATGTAATTAATGAAATATTCCTTCCATTCCTGCCATTTAACAATAGACTCACCAGAATTAGTTACAAATTCTTTGGGTGTGTTGAGATTGATACTAACATTCACTGCACTCATAACATTAGTGGTGCCAGATGCTGCAGTTACTGTATTACCTTCCATATTTTTACACAAAAATGGAAGATTAAGAAGAGGTAAACGAAAGCAGAAAATCCAAATTAAAGAAACCAAACAAGCGAAAACGATAAAGAACCTTACTGTTACCAGCCGTAGTCCTCAGAAATGAACATAGGATGCGATGTGAAGACTGTGAAGTACTTTGTGTATGCCTCCTGTGCAGTTAATAAAGACTGTACGATTCTTGAAGAAAAAAACAAAATCCAAAATGGCCCCACGTAGGGTCACGCAGCGTGACCTTGATCCCAGAACGTAATGCTGACGAGTGCATCAATGCGCAAAGAACAAAAGGATTAGAACACTTTACGAAAGAAGCATGGTATTGAAGACAGCGCACGAGCAGTATGGCACAGAAGACAGCGTTCAAGCAGCAACAGCGGTTCCCATTCAAAAGTAAACAGAATGGAAATGCCAGTTAGATGCTCGGAGGGAAGTACAGTTTTCTTGGGGAGGAACACCAAACTCACTTGGGGAGGTAGCGCTCCGGGCTCCAGGACAGCCTCTCCCAATAATTTCCCTTGGGCACATGTAGTAAGATTCTTCCAAAGACACCAGTCCGCCATAAACGAGTAAGTAGCCAAACGGTGAGGAGGGTTTGGAACTCCCATAAATCGTTACCAAAATGATGTAGTATCCTTCAGAGAACAAACAAGTCGTAGCCAGATGAAGTGCTGTGAAGTTTCCAAGTGTCCTTGTCAGTATTTCAACAGCTCACTGACCCTGTTACATTCTAAATAGCATAGGTAAAAACACGAGAGCGACCCCTCTACACCAAGAGTCAGGGTACCATAAACTGTTTGAGAATTTTTACTACTCTTGGAGAACTAGTATTCAGTTTTTCAACTCGCTTGCACAGAAGCACTCAAAACATACCACTCCACCAGTCATGAAAGGGAAAACCAAGGCAAATATATGTAATCCAAATTTAATCTTATATTATTAAAAATTGCACATACATATGTATACAAAATCACATTAAAACAATAAACAGTACACTTGATTATTTTACACAATATTAAAAACATCAACGAAAGACACAATATGAGACATATATATATGTCATTTATAATGATTAATTTGAAGGAATCAATCAAAGCATTGACATCATTTTATCGTGTACATGCAACACCTCGTTCCTCAAATTTAACCCAAAGAAGACAAGTGTCGACGCATTTCAGTGGTAAAAAAGCAGAATGAAGCCACCTTCTTCAGGACCATAAGATACCTATCCCTCTTTACGAATGGCCTAGGAGATTCACCTGTATAGAGACATAAATTAAATATCAACTCGACCCCCTCAGTTCCAATCACATAATCATTTAAATTACATAAAACCCTCAATCTGTACAATGCTTATCCATTTTGGACCATAGTTGCACAAATAAATTACAATTGGAAAATGTAAGAGTAAACATTTTTCTACATTTCTCCCAAAGTACAACATCCAATTTTGAGTGGATCTACATGTACGTTTGCCCCACATTACCCAACCAGGACTGGGAGGTATACCAACATCCATCCATCATCCACACTGCGTTCATGTGATCTTTCTGAACTCACCTATATTATAAAGGTGAGATCAATATTCAGGCTGTTCTCAACTTTTTGGGGAAGAATCAGCAGTCGTTCCTAGTTAAAAACTAAAAACAAGAATAACAAATTATAGTAAAATCTAATCTCATAAATATTAATCCAATCTCCCACTAAATTGGAGGGAAACATTAAAGTTGTAATTTTTGTAATTTGGTACAAATGTTACTGATCACAGTTAACACCTTTTTGTACTTCCAAAACCAACCACTCTCACCCGCAAGTGCCCCTCCCCCTAGCTCTACCGCTACAGTTACTGCAACGATTCTGGAGTAATATCCAATATACCAAAGAGGGAAGCATCTGGGCTTATATTTCCAACTCGATCATTCTAACTCACAGCTGTTGTGGGTTTTCACCCAGGCAGCACTTTTTACCTGGAGGAACAGTTGTCCTGTTCTCTCTCTTAACGTTGCACAGCCTTTGACTCATTCACACCATGCAGAAGCAGTACGCAAGCCTAGGGGGGTCTAGCGTCAGGCAGTTCAAGAAGGTCAGTAAGCATCACCGCCCACGCATGCATGTCATCTTCTATCTTATTGTCACTCTTGCCTTTACACATCCGGCTCTCTTCGGCTACTACCCACTCAGCCATATCTCACACCCATTTATGCACCACCAGAGGAGCGGGGGACAGCCAGTGAACAGCTGCTTCCACTTAGCTAGGACCAACACCAATAGTAGGAACCGCTTACGGAGGCACTGTTTTTAACGTATCATATCTGCCTCAGCAGGTACTATCTGAGATCCTGTGGGACCTCCCACTCAGTAGCTGCATTGAACCTGTCAACTATGATCTGCCAGTACATATCCATCACGGGGCACCGCCACAGCATATGCAGAAAGTCTGTTCCTTCAGCCAAGGAACAGGGAAAGGTGGGTGCCTTCTCTGGGTAAATAGCATGCAGTGTATCTTGTGTAAGGTATACATGATGTATGACATTATAGTGGATTAATTTGAATCTCAAGTTTGTTGTGGTCGTCTGCACCATGCATGTATGTTCTCCCATTCTTTATCTGTGATTTGTTCCCCTAATGCCTCTTGCCATCTGCCCTACACTGGAAGCACGCGTAGCTGGATATCTTTCCTGAGTGCCCCGTAAATGTGAGATATTAGTTAGTACTGTGTTAAGTAGGGTTGCTAATGTGTGGGGCTCCTCAGGAGCACTTGGGAGTGAAGGCCATATACCGCGAGCCGTGGCTGCCATTTTTGCAGACTGAAAAATTGTCCACGTCCTAATTAAAAGGTTTTAATTGCATCAGGCAGTGTGATAAACCTGTCATTTGGTATAAATCATGCAGGGTGTCACATCCCATCGCTCTCCACCAATCCATTGCCATTGACTGCGCTGTTTGTGCAAATGGATGCAGAGACCACACAGATAAATCCGCTGCATAGTGTAGCACCCGCCGCACCGCCCCCTCCCACGTCCCACACACTTACCTCACCAGATAGGGGACCAAGGCGGGCACTCACGTCCCCATAATCAGGAGTTCTGGCAGAGTCATTGCGCCGCATGTGCCTCTCAACTGTCTCTTCTCCCTGTTCTCCCCTTCGTTCAGCCAGTGTACGGCGTGCTGGAGTTGTGATGCAAGATAATAGAGCACTAAGCTGGGTAGTTCCAGCCCCCCACATCTCCAGGTTTTCTTTAACGTGGCTAGGATGACCCATTTCCGTCCAGATGCCCACAACAGCTCAACAATGATTTTATCCAGTTCTACTAAGTATTTCCTAGGAATGTGATTTTTTTTTTTTCCTGAAAAGCATATGAACAGTGTGGGAATACTACCATTTTAACAAGTTCCACTTTTCTCATTAAGTACAAACAGAGGGTGTACCTACATTTTACTCATTGTTTGAGACCTTCCAGAACCCTGCCAATATTCAGAGGTTCAAATGTCTCTGCCTCTCTCGCAATTCGTATCCTGAGGAGAATAGCTTGGATGTGGTCCAATTAACCCGTAGCCCAGAGACGACTTCAAACTCCCCCAGGGCTGCCAACATAATGGGGATGGAGTACTGTGGTTTCCTAAAGTATACCAGTGCATTGTCCGCATATAGGGGTACAACATGGGTGGTCTCCCCAACCTGCACTCCCCAACTGTGCAATACTGATCGTAGTTTACAAGTCAGTGGCTCAATTGCCGGTGCTAACAGCAGGGGTGATAATGGGTAACCCTGTCTGGTCCCCCTTTGAAAGGCAAAGCGACAACACCGTTCTGCCAATCCGGTCCTTGGCAGTGGGCTCTGGTAGAGTAGCTGCACCCATTTGATAAACACCTCCCCATCTCCTACCTTTCTCAATACATGCCATTATAAGTCCCAGGACAGGGAATAAAATGCCTGCTCTATGTTGAGTAGCGCCAGTGCATAGGGGCCATCCCCCAATTCAGGCACTTGCATTACCAGAGGCGTGCAATCCCTATTGACAAGTTATCAGCTTCATTTTCTTCTCCTGAAGTACCATTGCAAAGAAATAGAGGAGGAAATACAGAAAAGCAGAGGAGAGGGTGCCCGGAGTTCTGGAAAGAACGTCTTTTCATCATATTCAACTATTGTCTAGTCACAGAAAACATCCGGACTCCTGGTGGGGTCAATATTCCATCTACTTTATAAACAAGCATTGGCAAAGCCAATAGGTCTCGGCAATGCGAGCGTTATTGCCGTTGTCAATGTCAATGTAATTTGGCCATGTTTGGCCGTCCACATTAAACTGTTTTTGGCCTTTGTTTGGCTGAAGATAATTTAAATTTTGACCCATCTTTCTTGCTTGCTTGTTACCTAACCCTCAGCAAAATGTGTTGTAACCAACTGTTTGAAACTGTTCCTGTATGAAGTGATCTGCCACCCATATCTGTCTAGTTCTCATTACATCAAGCTGCAGATATTTAAAATAAAATATGAAGCACATGCTTTAGCTGGTATTCTCTTCTCAGCCAGCTCTCATGTCTTGAGAGCCAAAAAAGATGACTTTACAGAGCAATGTATTCTTGGTTCATACATTCATGTAATAGCTAATTCCACATTGCTATGATAATGATATCTATGAACACATTTTCTCACTTTCTTTTAAGCTTAGCAGAAAAGTGTAAGGTTCCAGATATAAAAACCTATCCATTTGCTTGCAAAAATGTGCACATATTAAAAGTGTAAATGGAAAAGAGTCAACATGCATAGACATTTTGTTGAGTGAAACCTCTTAGGCAAAGCTCATGTGATAACACAGTCCATTATTAATTAAAACATCAAAACAATATTAGCATTTTTACAAAAAACAACAGAGAACTATAAAAAACAAATTTAAATTATGCAGACACAATCTTACTTATGCAAATTATTTTCCTCCAGTTCTGTTGCATACTAGATGATGAAGCTTTAAAACTGCTAGCCCGATGTATTGCTGATAAGAGATATAAAGAAACCGGTGTTGCACAGTATGTTTGCTTGAAACATGTTTAGGATGTCCAAAAGATCCCCTCACTTTGAAGTTTGAGGAAGAAAAGTAAGCAGGGACCCTCAGAAAACAGCGTTTAACATTTGACCTTGGTCTTTGAACGTACCGCAAAGGTGGCGAGATAAGAACAAGATTAACATGCGTGTTTACAGAAATGGAGCTCGGAATTAAATTAAAACACAAGCTTGCATGTGTAGTGCTCTTCAACAAAGAAAAAAGAAAAAAGTTGTTTATTAAACAGTTGCTAAAACAGGAGCAGTGGATGGATAGTAGTAATTGGTCCAGGGAGGGCTAAACACAGGAAGAGGCATGAAGTATGCATGCCATGGACAAAATGGTGTTAAAGAATAGGAGAGCCTATGGACGGGCTGAAGCCCACAAAGTAAATACAGAATGTGCTGTCTCGCCGGGACCTAAAAATACCCGTATTCAAGCCCAGACATTTAGGGGCCGATTCCGATCCTGGAAAAACCGGGTACGAATCGTCGGACGGAGCGTTTTCTCCGTCCGACTCGTACCCGGGAAAAATACCTTACAAACATGCAAGTACGATTCGTACGGAAACACCATTTCCGTACGAATCGTAAAAAACACCGACCGGCTAAAATATACCCACAATTTCGATCCAGGACACCGCGTACGCGACATTCGCACGGAGTCAGGCAGCGTTTTACGGACCAGCAAGCACGATTCGTACCCACAGCACTTCGCACGGCAATATTTTTACGGGACCCAAAAAGTGCCGGAAAAGCTGAGTACGCCACGCCGCACGGTGAAAAGGGGCCCCGGTACGCACCGTACCCCCATCCCTACATGTCCGCACCGTACCCCCAGCCCCCCCATGTCCACGCCATACCCCAGCACCCCCACATGTCCCATACCCCCACCCCCGTATGTATGGTGCATACCCCCACCCTGTGGTAAATAAAAATTCCTTTACCGGGACTGAATTTGATACATAATCATAATAAAATAGCTCAGTAAAATGAGAGGCAGAATCCGTGATATTAGAGTTTCTGAATGGGCTTTATTCCAGTAATCGATTATAATCGGATGCCTCAAGTTCCATCACCACGGGGTTCAGGAAGTGAAGTACATACTTTATTGACAAGAAGTAGCTTTTATAGTACATACGTTATAATGAAGCAAATACAGTAGGCGTAATAATTGATAAGGAACTTGACGTGGTACCTGCGTAACCAAAAATGGGTGTTTACAAGGGATAAAAAGACACATGATTGGTTATGGTTTCATGCATAGGTGGATCTATAAGATAATACTTGACATAGATGCGCGCGCAGCAGCATGACGTGTAATTGACGTGTAACTAGGGGGTGAAGGGAACTTGACATTAGCTCTACATGTGGAGACGAAAAGTCTGGGGGTCAGATCAACCTAATCCCAAATCATATCTAACATCCTATGTTTAAAGAACTATGTTATCCATAAAGAAGGACTCTCGGACAAAATCTATTCTATACTGACTGTGCGTGTGTGTACAAGCGTCTAAGTGTCTACACTGAATGCGAGAGGATGGGAATATTCCATGGTGACAGGGCTATGAATTACTTGCATGAGGGCAGAGAAACCGGGCCTTTTGCTTGGTAACTGGAGGAATGTTTACTTAAGCTACTAGGCAGGAATGCATCGGCTGAGGGGGAAGCAGATAATTCGAAGGTGAAATACAGCTCTTGGCAGAGAATAGGCTGATGTCAGACTTCGTGGGCCGCGCAGAGAATGAGACAGAGTTCATGGTCACAGATGCAGGCTCAGACTGGAGTCCTCAGAGGCAGAAGGCAAAAAGGAGTTTGATGACAGAATCAGGGCCTACTTGCCTTGGGCTGTAAAATGGCATAAGTGAACCATATAAAGCCGGTGGCCTTTCATATTTAGAAATGGAATATCCGACATATTCATGGCGGATCTGACAGAGGACATGTTGACGGTGGACGCACATGTATTTGCGTCTTCATAACTGGAACTGGAGGGAACATACATGTACTTGTGACATGCACATAGAACCGTTGGGGTCCAAGATAGGGGACATAACTGACCAGGAAAATCCACATTTCCACATTCCCTCCTTGTCCCCCTACTTGCCCTTCAAGAGATATCGATCTTCATCAATCCATCGATCTGTTCATATAGCATCATTTGTTCTTCTTTCTTCTTCCGGGATCTTGAATGAAATCTTGGTGGTGGAATACACGATGTGGCACACAGACCACAAATCGCTGGTCCACATTGTAGACATAGACAGCAACTGAATAGTATGAGAAAGCCAATACCTAGGAAGGATAAAACTCTCCATCCCCAGGCTGATATCACACTCCAAAACCAACTGGACCAAGTCCAAGTGCCTGGGTTCTGGTGTATCTGGTTTACAATCTTATGAAGGCGAGTGATGGCTTTATATACAGATGGCGAATTTTCTGGTATGAATACGCAGCAACTTGATCCGATGACCCTACAAGCTCCGCCCCTATCAGCCAGGATGACGTCAAGGACAAGACGATTTTGAAGCACAACAATCCGCATAGCAGACTGCTCTTCTGTTAAATTGCCTAAGGCGGAAATAGTCTCATTCACTACTGCTTCAAGGGTTCTGGTTAATCTACGTATCAGCTTACTATTAGTAACAGTACCTATATAGGGAAAGATGCCTTTATTAAAATCTACATACTTGTCCCATGCCGTTTCAGTGTAATCGACAATGGGGAGATCTCTCCGCTTTCTGTTGTGTACTAAATGAATATTTCTGTAGTAATCAGGAGGAGCTAGAAAAACAGGTGGCAAAAGGAATGCAATGTAGCAGGTACCATCCCAATCTGGAGGTAGACGCATATATGCAGTCTGACCACATATGAAGTAGGAGTGGCGAGAAGCTCTAAATGAAGATTTGCCTTGATCACGGAATTCTACTATAGTATTGCATTTACCATGGCCCATAGGTATGGAACCAACCTTTCTTACACACAATTCACCCTTCGCTGGGAATACTGACATGGTGGGCAAGACTAGTTCAACTTCGGATACGACATTTAGAATCATGAGATTAGGTGTAAAATTACCTAATCCATATACTTCATTTTCGAGATCAGTTCCTGTCCTTTTGGGGCGACCCTCCTTGTCAGGGTAGCAGACCTTGAGTAAGACTAGGTTCAGGTTTCCCCATATCCAATGATCTTGGTAAACTGCTGTGTCTGAGTCTATGGAATTGATTAAACTAAACCATGCTCCACAGGAGCCATTATGTGTGAATGGATGTGGAAAGAAAGGCAGGACTCCTTCATAATTCTGATAGGGAGGGAGTCGGCCACACACCCAACAATTGGTGGCATTACTAGTCTGATGGGAATGATGTAACATACTAATGAATGTGTTATTGCGCAGCGCAAGTCTATAAGATAATTCATGCGGAGGTAAATCACTAAAAGAACGTTCAGTAGTAACATTATAAACATGTCTAGAAATAGGGTAATATATGTGCAACAACATACTTGTAATAATTATTAAAAGACTCAATAAAAACAGAATTAATAATGTCCCCATACAGTAGCTACGCAGTGATTTACAATACGCCTGTCGTTTCAACATTTTCCGGGTATTTTCTCTACTCAGGTCCAAGGGATACATGTCAGAGACAATTCAACCGCTTCACCTTGGAGAGGACTTAAACAATCAAATTGCTCGACTGTTTGGGCCTAAGCTTTAGTTTATAGTTCTTAGAGTCATTTTGTTCAACAAAGGGAAGTTCTGAATCAGTCTGTGAGGGAGTGCAGGGCACAATGTCTATATCCGAGGGTAGTCCATGAAATTTCTTGACGTGGCTTGAATGAATCCAGCCCTTACGGCCCTCGATCTTCACGGCTGTCCTCGTGGTCAACAGGACCAACTTGGGTGCTTTCCACCTGGGCTCCAGCTGGGTCTTTCGGTCGAAATTCCTCACAAACACCAAATCACCCGGAACAACGTCATGGGGTTTCACCTCGGTGTTGTCGGGAAAAGCTGCAGCTACCTGTGAACGACAAGATTGTAGTGCAGACATCAAGGAAGCCAAGTAATCTGTCAGCATATTACAGTCGACATCAGTTATTTTGCGAGGTACAGGCGTCCCCCACATATTCGGTGGTCTGCCGAAGATCACCTCATACGGGGATAGCCCTGTTCGAGAGTGTGCTACCATTCTCATGTAAAAGAGTGCAACGGGTAGCGCTACTACCCAGTCGACACCTTTTTCTCTGCATATTTTGGACATTCTGATTTTCAGGATCTGGTTATGTCTTTCTACGAGGCCTGCTGCCTCGGGGTGTCGGACACAGTGGAATTTCCACTGATATCCTAACAGAAGTGAAACGTGTCTCATTAATTCGGATGAGAACGGCTGGCCGTTATCTGAGTAAACAGCACGTGGTAAACCGTATCGTGGGAAGAATTCTCGAACCAACTGTTTGGCAGTAGTCGGGGCAGTGTAATCTGAAACCGGGTATGCCTCTGTCCAACGGGACAGAGCGCAGACAACTACAAGAACATATTTGAATCCTCGACATCGTGCCATCTGGATATAGTCCATCTGAAGTACTTCAAAAGGATGGTTAGGAGTATGGAATCCACCCTGTTCTACGGGAACGCTTTTTCCTGGGTTAAACTGACAACAGATCATACAGGTACGGACCTTTTGTTTTGCTGCTGCTCGTAAATGTTTATTGAACCAAATGTGTTGAATGCTGTCTAGCATAGCTTTTTCTCCTAGATGTGCTGGACTATGTATAGTGTTGATTATAACTTGGACCATTGAGTCAGGAAGGAACCATACAGACTTTTCCTTCATCATCCATCCTTGATCCGTTTGGATCCCCCCTAACTCAGTCCATTTCTTTATTTCATCTGGTGTAGCATGTGTCTGTATGTCAGTTACGTCGAGAGTAGGATCTTTAACTGTCATGCAATGTGTCGGGACTATTGTCTTTGTCACGTCGGGGATTTGAGTTTGAGCAGTCTGTTTAGCTGTTCTGTCGGCTAGATCATTGCCTTGAGAAATGATATCAGTAACCTTCGTATGAGCTTTACATTTCATGATTGATATTGCAGTGGGTAGATGTATTGCATCTAATAAGGCATGAATGAGGGGTCCGTGCTGAATGTGGGCACCGTGGGAAGTTAAATAACCTCTCTCTCGCCACAGCACGCCGAAGTCGTGTACAACTCCGAATGCATAACGTGAGTCAGTGTATATGTTGACTTTTTTATTCGTGGCTTGAATACAGGCTTGTGTCAGAGCGATGACCTCTGCGGCTTGAGCTGACAAAGTATTTATACGATTTGTTTCAATGACTTCAGTATCTGTTGTGACTGCGTAAGCGGCCACTAACTCTCCTGTACTTGTTCTCATGCATGAACCGTCTACATACAATGTCAGGTCTGGGTCTGATAATGGGACATCGGTTAAGTCTTGTCTGGGTTTTGTTGTTATCGTAATGACTTCAATACAGTCATGGGCTAGTGGGTCTGTTCCTATTACAGGTAGAAGTGTGGCAGGATTCAATGTGTTACAGCGTCTGATTTCTATATGTGGCTGAAACAATGTAAGCTCATATCCTGTAAGTCTGGCTATGGTCAAGTGTTGTGTTTGCGTTCTATTCACAAGAACCTCTACTGCGTGTGGTACTTGAACTGTCAATGGATGTCCTAACACTATAGCATCGCTTTGTCTGATTGCCAAAGCTGTCGCTGCTACTGATTTCAGGCATGCAGGCAAAGCCTGAGCTACGGGATCTAATGTACTAGAAAAATAAGCACATGGTTTGTGTGCTCCTGCTTGTTCCTGTGTGAGTACTGACAAGGCAGTACCTTCTCGTTCTGTAACAAAGAGTGTAAACTGTTTTTTGTAACATGGCGTTGCTAAAACGGGTGCTTGACATAAAGCTTTCTTTAAGCTTTCAAAAGCTTGTGTATGTTCCTGAGTCCAAGGGAGAACAGTCGATGTGACTGCCTCCTGTGTGGTTAACTGAATGAGTGGTTTTGCTAGAAATGCGTACTGAGGGATCCACTGCCTGCAATATGACGTGAGGCCTATGAAAGCTCGTACTTCCTTTTGTATCTTGGGTATTGGCATGTTAGCTATTAACTGAATGCGGTCGGGTGTAAGCTGCCTTCCCTCCTTGGACAGCGAGTGTCCAAGGTAAACAACTCGCTGGACACAGAATTGCAGCTTAGAAGGGGACACCTTGTGCCCCTTTTCGGCTAGGAATTGTAAAACTGTCAGCGATGCTTTTTCACATTCAGGTTCGCTTCTTGCGGTGATCAGCAGATCATCGACGTATTGAAGCAGAGCGGTGTTAACTGGCATGTGGATACTGTCAAGTTCTCGTTTCAGTGCTTGGCTATAGATGCTGGGGCTTTCTGTAAATCCTTGAGGTGCGCGTGAGAATTTAAAGCTGCGCCCATTTAAACTGAATCCGAACAAATATTGACTTTCCGGATCTATTGGGACGCTGAAAAAGGCATTTTTGAGATCAATTACAGTAAAGAATGTTGCTTCGGAATCAATAGCTGTCAATAATGATGAGATATCTGGGACCACAGGGAATTGTGGCACAATGCATTTGTTTAACTCGCGCAGATCAATAACCAATCGATATACTGGCGGGGCTGTAGGATCTGTTCGTTTAAGAATCGGAATTATCGGTGAATTACATACATTGGAGTCTGTTTCTACAACTACTCCTTGGGCAATTAGCTCGTCAATGATTTGTAGTAAAGCCACTACAGCATCTGGTGGTAACTTGTATTGTCGCATTCGTGGTAGCACCACTCCTGCCTTGAGTGTGACTCGATATGGTGTAATATTCATGCAACCAACATCAGTAGGGCCTTGTGCCCATAGATGTGTAGGTAAAGTCTGTAGTCGGGGATCCATGTCTCTAGACACATAGTGACCTTTAAAATCACGTAAAAACAACCTTACTCCTTCCGGAGAACAACATATTATGGCTCCTAGGGCTTTCAGAGTTTTAATTCCTAACAGATTTTCTGGGCATGATTTAGTAAGCAATAAATCTGTAGTTCGTGTCAAAGGTCCTATCGTAAGTGGAAGAGGCTGTGATACTTCGTTAACAATAGGTTTTCCTGAAAAACCAAGGGAGATATTCTGAGAGCCTGAGAGGGGTGCCCCTGGAACTTCACTGCGTTTTATAGTTGTTCGACTTGCCCCTGTATCGAGTAAGAATTTTCTATCTTGACCTAATAATTCACTATGTACATAAGGTCCTTCTTGATCTACAGGAATCTCGATAAGGGGTAAGTCAACTTCCCTCTCTAGGCTAGTTCATGCGTAACGCTGATACTCAGGATATTCATACTGTGCAGTCTGATACATTTGTCGTGTTGTGGTCTGTGTGGCAGCAGCAGGCAACGGTGGTGTAGCTGGCACAAACTGTATTGGCTGTTGTGCGGCTGGCATGGCCTGGGAATGCTGCATAGCTCCTTGTTCATTCTGATCCTGTCTGAGTGGCCGTGGTCTTTCTTGTGTTTTACCTATGGCGATATTATGTTTTAAAACTGGACAATCGTGTACGTAATGACCTGGCTTCTTACAATAATTGCATGTCCCTTTTACCGGTCCTGCTGGATCGGAATGTGTCATACCCTTTTTATGTCCTTCAGCTGGTACTGTCTGGGCAACTAGCATTTTCATTTTTGTGTCTTTCATGCGTCTGTGTTCATGTTCCTGTTCCTCTTTAATTCTATTGTGATGGTACTGTAACATTTGTAACATTTGTGTTGGAGTGTTACCTTGCCAGGTACTCTCGAATTTTAATACTCTATTCTTTACCGGGGACAGAGCATTTTCTACTAATTTTGTTACAAACAGATGCGGGTATGATTCGCTACTTGCTTTTATGCCACTATTTATACCAAAACATTTTTCAAATCGGGCATAGTAATCACTAGTGTCTTCATCTTGCTTCTGTTTACAGGCTGAAATTGTACCCCAATCTTCCTTTTTCGTAGTTAATAAACGTGGCAGTACCTGTACTAGCAAACCTGGTAGTGCTTTAGTTTTATCCCCGAGTCCTGCTCCTGCAGTTCGGGCCTTTTCTTCTGCTTCTAACACTGACCATTCTATCTTTTGGTCTCCTACCTCCCACTCCTTTTCCTTGAGTTTCTCATAAATGCCAGCAGGCATCAACACCTTTAATATCGTCATAATGTCGGGATAGGTATACTCTCCCATGAGTAACATGTCTTTAATTTCTCGGTGAAAACCCGCTGGGTCTTTGTCATGACTAGGTACCACTTTCTTCATTTCTAACAGTTCTATTTTTGATATGGGCGTATATACAAATACGCGCCTAAACTCGTCGCCCTCGCCCTTTATTGGGTGTACCTCTCGTAAGGGATTCTGTCTATCCATGTGATATGTTGTTCTTTCCTTGCTGGGCAATGAGGTATGCTCTGAGCATATAAAAAGAATATACTGCTTTCTTGACATTAGAATTTCTTTAATTAATTCAGTACCTGGACCTCTCCATTTATTTGTAAGCAATTCAGTCAATATGTCAGGTAACGGACCAGGGTCCGAATGCTGACTCCGATATAGTATAATGAGTTGTTGAATCATATAAATCCCAACCAACCTCTGTTCATCTGGGGTGAGATTCAAAAATGTGCGTACTACTGTAGCATCACTATATTTTCCGGGACTGTCCACCCAGTGGACAGCTGCCCTGGCTAAATCTTGTTCATCCATGGAATCGAGAAAATGATAACCCCTTCGTTCTCGGAGTAGTTTGTCAGCAGTTTGGAACGAATGCTCGTTAGACCTTATTTTAATTATAGGTATTTGGAAATTCCTGTTATTATCTGGACATATCGGACGTATTGGGTCAATATGACATCTAGTCTGATCCCTATAACAGGATCTTCCTCTACCTACATAGGCTATGGTGTCTGACTGTCCTGCGGGTGGTCCTGATCCTTCCTCCTCGCTTTGTTCGAACTCGTCGGTCTGTAATCTCTCTTCGTGTATCCGTTCTATTTCTTTACGGATCTTTCGGCACATGGCTATTATACAATTTTGCTTATCGTGTCTTCCTTCTGATATATTCTGGCTCCATTTTGTAAGAATATGCATTGCATCCGGGTCTACCCCCGGTCGGTCTTGATTTCTGATCACACAGTTTATGAGGAAACGTAGCAGTTCCCCTTGTATCTCTACTTTCTGGAATTCCATAGCTCTGTTAATACATTCTGGATCTCGCCCTGTTTGAACAAAATGATATATTTTATCTAGATGCGCAGTCATTCCTGGTAACTTCGCTAAATACCCTGCGGCTCGTCTGATACGTAATGATGCCAGGACCATTTCGTCCTCTTTACCGACCACCGGGTCATATCTACAATCTATAAGAAGTTCCTTAAGCGCACGTTCACTTACGAATTTGGGTGTACGTGAATGCGCTGACTCTTGGAAAACAAGTTTATTTATTCTGGGTGGCGTAAAAGTATTGCTAGCACCTCCCGTGGCCCCATCTGGGGCGTCGGGTGTGAAAGGATTCGTCGAACGTGACACAGCAACTATAGGTGTGGACACCACTGTAGAATCGACTGTGGAGACAGATGCGGAAACAGATGTGCTTGCCGAAGCTAGTGTCGGGACTTGCTGTTGCACAGGGACAGATACCTGATCCTGACGTTGAACCCCCCCGCCAGACGGTCTATGTGGTGCGGGGTTAGCATACTCGGGAGCTGCGTCATCTAGATATGAGGAAAGAAAAACATCTTCTGCGGTTCTGGGATGTCCTCTAGGATGTACCTTAATTGGAAATAATGGGGGTGGCAAGTCTTTTGGCATCTCTGGAGCAGCCTTAGGTAATCCTTCGGCTAGAAGAGGATACATACCATTCATAAGGGCATTTCTTTGTCTATCTACTTGTTCCGATTTCGCTCGGATACCTTCCTCAATTAATAGATTTTCTTGAACTTTATTTGAACTTTCTTTACTCTTCTCTTCCTGTCTACGTGCTTTTTCTGTACGTCTATGAGATTCTTTACGCCATAACTCAACAGCGTCTTTCTGTGACTGTCTGACTTTTCTTTTCCATAA
The DNA here is from genome assembly GCF_964204655.1 of Triturus cristatus. Lineage (NCBI taxonomy): Eukaryota > Metazoa > Chordata > Amphibia > Caudata > Salamandridae > Triturus > Triturus cristatus. The sequence continues at coordinate 997,184,746 of NC_140580.1, forward strand.
TTCTTCCTCGACTTTCATGATGCACTCTGCATCCCAGGTTCCCGCTGCGGGCCACCTCTGACTTTCCGGCAATCCCTTGGTATAATCTACCCATAAATCAAGAAATAATATGGCATCTAAGCCATGCTTCTGATACATAAAGTGCCCTGGAGTATCCCTAGGAGGAATAGGGACGGCTTCTTCAAGTACCCCTTTCCTAGTAGTGATCTGTCTTAATTTCGAAAAGAGCGGCATATTGACAACTGATCCGATACTTAATTTTGAACACACTTAATACAAAGAGCACACTAATGAACAACCATTCATACCACAATATGCAAGACGTTTAACACATTTAACATTAAAACATTAAACCTTTAACTGAAACAACACTGATGATCGTCTGCATAACTAAATCACCATGCTTAATTCTTGATACTTACTAGATACTTCGGAATACTTGATATACTGCTAAACAGTACAGATACACTGCTAAAACAGTGCAGACCGGATTTGTGTACCCAAACCCGTCTTGACCGGCACAACCTATGTGCACGTCAGAAATGCCTCCCCAGAAATGGTACTCACCGGGTAGCTTCGGAAACGGAAGGCCTCAGTAACTTGAACTTGGACCGGACTGGACTCGACTCGACTCGTCGGGAACTGGGCTAGACTTCGAACTGGTGGGTCTCGATATACCTCGGATCTTGCTCTCTCAGCTAGGCTCTGGTCGGGATACTTCGCACTTCTCACCGCCTCGTCTGGGTGTTGATCGTAGTCTCAGTCGCCCCCGCTTGACCGGAGGGAGATACAGGAAATCCTGCTGGTACGCGTAATTGTCCGTCCAGCTGTGGCAGGAGACCGGGCCTACAACTCACCGCCGGCGCGTGAGATGAGAAAGTGTCCCTGTTCGGGCGCCATCATGTGGTAAATAAAAATTCCTTTACCGGGACTGAATTTGATACATAATCATAATAAAATAGCTCAGTAAAATGAGAGGCAGAATCCGTGATATTAGAGTTTCTGAATGGGCTTTATTCCAGTAATCGATTATAATCGGATGCCTCAAGTTCCATCACCACGGGGTTCAGGAAGTGAAGTACATACTTTATTGACAAGAAGTAGCTTTTATAGTACATACGTTATAATGAAGCAAATACAGTAGGCGTAATAATTGATAAGGAACTTGACGTGGTACCTGCGTAACCAAAAATGGGTGTTTACAAGGGATAAAAAGACACATGATTGGTTATGGTTTCATGCATAGGTGGATCTATAAGATAATACTTGACATAGATGCGCGCGCAGCAGCATGACGTGTAATTGACGTGTAACTAGGGGGTGAAGGGAACTTGACATTAGCTCTACATGTGGAGACGAAAAGTCTGGGGGTCAGATCAACCTAATCCCAAATCATATCTAACATCCTATGTTTAAAGAACTATGTTATCCATAAAGAAGGACTCTCGGACAAAATCTATTCTATACTGACTGTGCGTGTGTGTACAAGCGTCTAAGTGTCTACACTGAATGCGAGAGGATGGGAATATTCCATGGTGACAGGGCTATGAATTACTTGCATGAGGGCAGAGAAACCGGGCCTTTTGCTTGGTAACTGGAGGAATGTTTACTTAAGCTACTAGGCAGGAATGCATCGGCTGAGGGGGAAGCAGATAATTCGAAGGTGAAATACAGCTCTTGGCAGAGAATAGGCTGATGTCAGACTTCGTGGGCCGCGCAGAGAATGAGACAGAGTTCATGGTCACAGATGCAGGCTCAGACTGGAGTCCTCAGAGGCAGAAGGCAAAAAGGAGTTTGATGACAGAATCAGGGCCTACTTGCCTTGGGCTGTAAAATGGCATAAGTGAACCATATAAAGCCGGTGGCCTTTCATATTTAGAAATGGAATATCCGACATATTCATGGCGGATCTGACAGAGGACATGTTGACGGTGGACGCACATGTATTTGCGTCTTCATAACTGGAACTGGAGGGAACATACATGTACTTGTGACATGCACATAGAACCGTTGGGGTCCAAGATAGGGGACATAACTGACCAGGAAAATCCACATTTCCACAACCCCACCCCGTATGTACGGAGCGTACCCCCACCCCCGTATGTACGGTGCGTACCCCCACCCCCATACATACGGGGGTGGGGGTACGCTCCGTACATACGGGGTTAGGGGTACGCTCCGTACATACGGGGTGGGGGTACGCACCGTACATACGGGGGGTGGGGGTACGCTCCGTACATACGGGGTGGGGTGGGGGTACGGCGCGTACTTGGGGGGGGTGAGCTGGGGGGGTGTTCGGCACGTATGCGGGCACATGTTTGGACGTCTCCATGGTTGCTATGGGAGTTCGCTTCGTACGGTGTTTTTTCCATACGGTTGTGCATTCGGACGGATGGGACGGATCGTACTTGCGCGCTCGGACTTCAGTTTCCCGATTCGTACGTAAAACTGTCCGGGGACGTGTCGGACACTTTTTCCGACCCGAGGACGTGTCGGGGAATTTTCCCAATGCGATTCGTATAGATTTTTTAACATACGAATCGTACTTGCCAGTTTGTACGGGACTTGTACGATTCGTACGTAAAAAAATCCGGATACGATTCGTACGGGGAATATTTTTAACGGATCGGAATCGGCACCTTACTGTTTCATCGCCTTGCTGGATACAGACTTTCAGAATATTTTGCCAGCATACTGCTAAAGTATGCTGGCAAAAAGTACCAGATTCAAAGCTATGGCAAGCACTATGGAAAATCTAGTAGCACTTTCTATGGTAATTGGAAAAACCCTGAATAAAAATCAACCCATTATTGATATTGATTTTACAAAGGCTTTTGACCATGTTTACAGGAATAGTCTTTGGCAAATTCTAGCTCTCTAAAATATTCCACCAAACTTCTTACCTTCCAGTCAACTTATATATACAGAAGCATGGGTGCAAATTACATTAGGAGCAAGTCAGGCGCTCTCTCCGAAGGTGCCAACACAGAGAAGCCTTAAACAAGGGTGCATGCTCATTCCAACACTTGTCCTACTTTCCAAGACTTGGCTGCTGCTTGATAACCTCTTCTCAATATGCCAACAACGTTGTGCTTCTAAACGTAAGTGGAATCGGTCTGCAGAGTCCCTTGAACATTCTGAATAAATACTGCAGTGAAAATGAGATAGCTGTTAACTTTGCTAAAACAAAAGTAGTTGTTTTTGTAAAAAACATCCCCAGAAAAGGCAACTGGCATTTAAGGGGAACACCAATCCTGTGAACCAACTAATCCAAGTACCTGGGGGTTTGACTGCAAGATTGTGGCGCCCACCGTTTACACTTAAACTTATTAAAAACAAAAGTGGCATCCTTAATAGCTGCCTTTCAGGCCCGTTAATGCAAGACGTTATCCCCCACTTTCACTCCATTATTTAAAGTGATGGAGGCACGCTGATCTCCACCGTCGCGTTCAGGACAGAAGCTTTCCCAGATAGATTTGGGTCATTCTTCAACATATCACGATGCAAAGTTTTTTGTCTCCTATACCACTTCCCACACACAGCGTCGCAGGCCCAGATTCTACTCGAATTGGTTTCAAGATGTGGCTCAGAAAGCTGCTCTCCTTAAATATCTGTGTGCACTGTGGCAATCAGTTTGTGACTTTCTAAGATCCTATATCTAGAAAGAAATACAACTTGGAAAATGTACCAAATTAGATACCTGGGCAATAGCACTAACTGAGGGTATGATTCATCTCAAAGCTGAATCTTTATGATAACCCGCCCCATTGCATAATGTTTTTAGAAAGCTCCGTAATAAACAGGTGCAATGGCTTTTGCTTGCCACTGATGAGGAAACATTCAGCCATAGAGGCCATGCTTGACTCCTACACATATATGACTGTTGCCACAAGCCTTTTTGGCGGATGCATTTAGAGGATACTATAAACTAAAGCTCCTACAACTGAGATTCAGCATTTTTCCTTCATATAACCACTTGCCAAAATGGGGTTTCAGCCTGCCATCTGGAATATACAGACTAACAGGATAAGGAAATCATTATTCACCTATTATGCACCTTCACGTTCACACAAGCTCCTATTTCAAAGTATTTTTTAGTTCCTATGAAATCAGAACTCGCTGGTAAGCGCAAATCTTTTGTTTGAGAGGGTAATTTGCTCATGTAACTGCATGTTTTGTCAAATTTATGAACATTGCAGAGAGGCAGTTGTCACGAGGCCCATATGGGTATTGTCGTCTTCCCTAGCATGAGCACGTTACTACCTGGCTCCTGCTTTGCACACGTTACTACACACATTGTTTTTGCTTGTGCCACTCTGAAACTTTCACAGAGAACATGCTGTTGTTTTCGGGCCTTGCTCGTTCCTGGGATTTAGTCTGCACATTGTTAACAAGGTTGAACGGCAATACCCCTTTTTATTTTGTTCTGGTCAGGCCCTAGCACCGAGACAAAACATGCAGATGCAGCTGTTTCTTGGGAACACGTACTTTGATCATATGGGGCTACACAGATAGCTAACGGACAGTAGTAGAGGGATCTTTCCAGGGAGAAGAGCATGACAGCACCTGTGATGTAGAACTACCATCTTTAGACTGAGGTACGGGGTCTGCTGATTGCACAGAGAGATCTTCTAATATATAATTGTTTTGTTTCTGTACATGCGGAGGGAGGTTAGGCTACTCTGTCGTTTATCATGACAGCTCCTTTTATGATGTTCGGACTACTTGCTATGCTGACCGTATTTGTGTTAGGCATTTTTCTACTGATTGTGGCACCTCAAATGCATACTAGAGCACGTTAGTTAAAATAAACATTTTACGTGTTTCTGTCAGATCTTATTGTGGGCAAGAGCATGAGCGAAAGGGTGTGTCTTGCAACCGTGATTCCTGAGAGAGTAGGGAGTGTTGTGTTCTTGGGTGTCTAATCACTTGTTCCTCCGTGAGTGAGTAGGAGGGCAAGTGAGACCATAGCTATTCGGTCAGGCTCATGGGTACTAAGGTGGCAGGATAACTCAGTTCCTGCCTACTAAGGTTCCATGATCCCAAGCATAGTTCTGTAATCCCGCAGAATCCACGCAACACAGTTGGCAGCAACATCTGACAATAGAGAATCGTCTACCAGCACAAAAGTTAATAATAGCACACAATAATCACAATGTGGGCTGACAGATGTGGAAGCTCTGCAACCTCATAGCTATCCAGAGTAGCTGGTAATGTGCAACCAAGTTTCCTCAGAAATGGTTTGCCAGCATTGCACTTTCCAAGAGCATGCAGGAATCAGTGCCACAAGACATTTACATTCTGCTGTTTAGTTGCACTATTATTTTTAATTAAGTGGCGCTCAATGAGCCGCTATAGGAGCAGATTGTTTAAAATTCAGTCTCTTAAGATTCCAAGGGTAACAGTTGGACAGCATATTAAATTGTATGCCAAATGACAGTAACTATATTTCCCATTTCGCTCATTGCTGAGGCTAAGTTTACTTAGGCGCTCATTTAATCGCTATGTTTGTTTTTTAATAATGTCCAATGGTATGGGTTTAAGCAGAGGTTTTCAATTATGAACTTATTTTAAGTGTATGGAAGTGGTTAAGGTTTTAATTAACTAAAATAAAGTTTGGAAAGGACACTGGTTTGCAAGGTTTCTTAAATTCAATTAAGAGTTGTTGTTGCTCCCCCATGGGTCTAAACGCTGCTGCCAAAGCCTCATGATCTTTGACACATAGAACGACACACAATTTTGAGGAATCCTTGAAGTCTCAATCAATCACTCAATCGGGGATTTGTAGAGTGCACTACTCACCCGTGAGAGTCTCAAGGCGCTGGGGGGAGGGGAGTTTTCGGACAGCTCCGGTCCTCCAAAGAACCAGGGGGCATATGTATCAAACGATTTTGTATTCGCAAACAGACAGCGTTTGCAAATACAAAATCGCAAAACGCGATGTATGAGCCATTTTCGCATCGCATTATTAAGGAATCGCTAATTTTGCAATTCCTTAATTTTGCGTAAGCATTTAAGGAATCACAAATTGCGATTCCTTAAATGCTATGTAACAAGCATCCAAGTTGTGCGATTTCTCCTTAAGAAATCGCAAATTACCACCAACTTCAAGTTGGTGGTAATTTGCGATTTCTTTGAAAAATGCACTTTTTGGCATTTTTCAAAGTGCCATGTGTCGCACATACATGCCCTTAGGGCATTTATGTGCGCCATATGCGCACACATGCTCATTTCAGGGGTGCATCAGGGTGTCCTTATGACACCCTTGCACCCTTGAAATTATTCTTAATTTGCGATTCTCTAATTGCGAATCGCAAATTGAGAATGACTTCCCATACATTCCTATGGGCCTCCTGGCCCATAGGAATGAATGGGAAGGTATTCCTTAATTGCGATTTTGCAATTTGCTAATCGCAATTAAGGAATAACAAGAGATCGCGATATATTTGCGAATTGTTAAATACATCCCGTTTTGTGATTCTCAAATAGCGATTCTCAATAAATCGCTATTTGAGAATCGCAATAACGGATTTTGATACATATGCCCCCAGGTCTTGAGACTCTTCCTGAATGCTTGCAGTGTGGGGCTTCTTCTGATGCTGAGGGGGAGTTTGTTCCAGTTCTTAGCTGCGATGTAGGAGAAAGACCTGCCTCCTGTTCTGGCTCATGGATGCGGGGGGTTTTGGCCAAAGCTAGGTCAGCAGAGTGGAGGTTTCTCTTGGGGGAATAGAAGGAGATTCTTTTGTTGAGGTGTTGGGGTCCGGTGTTGTGGAGGGCTTTGTAGGCGTGTGTGAGCAGCTTGAAGGTCACTCTTTTTTCGACGGTGAGCCAGTGGAGGTCTCGTAGGTGCTGGGTGATGTGATCTTGTTGTGGGATGCTGAGGACAAGTGTGGCTGCGGCATTCTGGACTGTCTGGAGCTTGTGGACTAGAGATTTGTTGATTCCAGTGTAGAGGGCGTTCCCGTAGTCCAGCCTGCTGGTGATGAGTGCGTGAATGACGGTCTTCTTGGATTCAGGGGGATCCATTTTGAAGGTCTTGCGGAGTATGCGGAGGGTGTTGATGCATGTGGAAGAAGGAGCCAAGTTTGTTGCAGAGGCCTGGGAGGGAGGGACGTCAGTTTCGCTGGGGGTCTGGTGAATTCTTGTATGATGTGGAAGAGTTCCTTGGAGTTGCGTGAGTTGGAGAGGATTCTGTCCTGGGTGAAGTTCCTCTTCGTGGGTCTGATGAGTTGGTGGTGTGCTGTAGTGGCGGTCCTGTAGGTGGTGCATGCTTCTGGGGTCTTGCTGTTCCTCCATGCTTTCTCGAGTCATCTGTACGAGCGTAGAGAAAATGTTCTCTTCGGTGATCTTGCTCCAGTTTCTGTGCGGGGTGTGTGGCATTGGCTTGTGTGTGGTGGTTTCAAGAAGGAGAAGTGGATGCAGTGGTGGTCCGTCCTGAGGGGTTGCGTGATATGAGTGAAGCGAATGTTGATACCTCTGGCGAAGATGGGGTTGAGTGTGTGTCCCGCCTTGTGGGTGGGGGTGGTGACGAGTTGCTTCAGTCCGATGTTGGTGTCATTGATGTTGTCAAGGTAGAAGTTGAGGTCTCCGACTAGTACCTAGTCCGTGGAGGCAAGGGCGTGGGGCACGATGTGGTCTGCGATGGTGTTAGAGAACGGGGTCCGGGAGATCTGGGTAATAGACAATCTTAATATTAATTTTGGTGCACCTCCTAATAGTGAAAGTAACTCTATGAGGTGTAAGCATCTTGTCTGTGATGTCTAAGGCTCTTATATCAAATACCGTTTGCAGGATATCAACCACGGGAGCATGGCAAGCCTACCCAGAAAGAAACCTGCTATGTTGTCTTGGAAGAAACAAATTCAATACCTGGTTAACGTCCCAGAGCCCTACGTTTCTAGGGATATGGGTAATCAACAGTCTAATGCTCTTGAGCAGTCTGCACATCTTTGGATGTTCTACCCCAGCTATCCCATCTATCGGATGGTGCCCTACCAATACAGCTAATCTCAAAGAGATTACTGACTTGTAATCTCTTCCTTGGGATGTCAGTTTCAAAAGGAAATTTAGGATATGGACAATATCTGTCCCCACATGCTTTAAACCCCGTTTCAGGCACCAATATGACCATCTCATCCATGCTGTTCTGTACTGTCTGACTTACTGTCTGTTCAGGCCCGTCTGATAAGTGGTTCAGCCTGTCTCGAGAGACCTGGGAGAGACCATCGTCCCTTGTAATCCTCCACGCCATTAGCGTCAGGGAACTCTCTTCCACAAGGTGGTGAAATTGACCTAACGGATCTAGTAGAATGTTCCGAAAGAGGTTGGGAGGGATTGAAAAATACGCTTCGCCCACGTAGTGTACGTAGCGCTGCTTGCTTCGCAGTTTTCGAAGTAGGCGAAGCAGGCAGCGCTACGCACACGCCAGGGCGAAGCGTAGCAGCCTGCCGCCCACCACCCGCCTTCCGCCCGCCCTCCTTTTAAAACATACCCTGAATGTAAAATAAATAGAAGTAAAGACACTTACCTGAAGCGCGGCGTCTCCGGGGCTCCCTCTTCCTGGTTTCCAACTTCTTCTGACAAATGTGCATGCGTGGACGCCCGCGCATGCGCATTTCTCGCAAGAAGTTGGAAACCAGGAAGAGGGAGCCCCGGAGACGCCGCACTTCAGGTAAGTGTCTTTACTTTTATTTATTATAAATTCAGGGTATGTTTTAAAAGGAGGGCGGGTGGGAGGCGGTTGGTGCGTAGTGGGGCTACGAGGAGCGCGTAGTGTGCGTAGATTTGGGCACACTACGCGCTGCTTCACGTAGCCCTACTACGCCCACTACGCCCACCCTTATTGAAAAATCCCCAAAAAGTTCCATTAGAACTGGGAACTATACGTGAGATCTCTAAAACAGTCTATAGAGAATCATGGTCGCTTTCTGTCTCCTTGCTTGGGCCACCACCTTAGTGATCATTGGAGGGAAAGTGTAATACATCTTTCCACTCCAATCTTAAAGGAAGGTATCTGTCCCCGCTGCTTCTGCATCTAGTCTCCATCTGAAGTAATGAGGAAGTTAGTGGTCCAATCAGGATGCAAATGGGTCCATGTGGCATGGACCCTACTGCGTCATGAAAGCTGGAAAGATCGTCAGTAAAGGCCTCCATGTGATGAAATCTTTGAAATGTTGGAACTGCCAACCCGCCATCATGTTCTGCTTGTCTGGCAGATACTCTGCCATACTTGTTATCTGGTTTTGTAGGCAAAAATTCCAAAAGCCTTTCCTCAGTTTCGACAGAATTTGTCTTTGTGTCCCCCTAAGTGGTATTTGGAGTGTACTGCTCACACATTGTTCAATTTAAGGTGTATGCAACACAATACTTCATCCTTCGTCCAACATTTCATTGCTATAGGATCCTGCCAGGAGTTCGAGGTAGTTGATGTGCATTGCTAACTCTTCATCATATCATTGTCCTCTTGTAGAGAGTGGTCCATATCTGGATCGCCAGACATGATGGCTGGCATCTGACTCTATGACAATGTCTGGGGTTGATTTGAATATCTCTCTCCTGCCTCAATGTGGTGAAGCCACCAGAGGATCTTGTCTATGGCTTCCCCATCAATATAAAAACCCAGATTCTGTAGTAGATTTACAGTTGTCTCCCGATGTAGGTTTAAAAAAAACAACTTTACTTATCATTTTAAAAATACATGACTACTAACAAAAAAGCAGCACCTCAACAAAGCAGTGAACAAGCACAGCAGAGCCACTTCCAACCCACATCAATTTAGTCATAACAGTTATAAAAGGCAAGGCCACATTTCGTTATCATAGAAAACATCACAAAGCAAATGTATTTAGTTCTTTCGATGCAGTCACACCCTTACCCCTCACAGCTATACGTACTATCACTACCTGTGGATTCATCACCCAACACTCCTCTCTCCTGGTCCAAAAGCTTTTGACAGAGCAAGCCCCAGATTTCTAAATCAAGTGGAAGTTTGGCATTGGATCCGACACAGCGTATTTGAGTTTCTTCTGCCATAGCCCATTCTTAAACATCTCTAACCCATAGCTCCTCTGAGGAAGCCCTAACCCCCATCCACGTGATGGCAATTTGCCTCCTCGCCAGCACAAATGACAGCTGCACAAACCGTACCATCATTTTACACTTCTTGGGAAGGACTAGGTGACCCAACAGGCATAGCTGAGGCACGAGCTCAAAGGACAGGGCTACAGTCCAGTTCAGCCATACAAGTACTCTCAGCCAGAAGGCCCTCACATGCCAGAAACCCAGCGCTAAGTGCATGAAGTCTGACTCCCCTGCTGCACAACTCTGCCAATGTACGTTTAACCTCTGTTCTGACTGATCCATGATGGGTATGTCGTCAAGGTAAATGAGTTTCATTCATCAAGTCCTGAGGAACTCCAAAACCGGTCTTAATATCTTTGTAAAGCAACATGGTGCTGAGGATAGGCTAAAGGGGAAGAATGTGAACTTGTACACCTGGCCAAACCATAGGAATTGTAAGAACCTGCAGTGTGGAAAAAAAATAGGGACCATCGGGTAGGCGTTCTTGAGCTCAAGGTACAGCATCTATTCCCGACATCTAGTATGTACCTGAGTAAGTGTATCCTTCCATCCTGAAGTGATGGAATAAAATCCACTTGTTGAACTCCCTTAGGTTGATAACTGGACGGTGGACTTTGTCCTTTTTTCTAACCAGGAAGAGGGTGCTCAGGAGACCCCTTGGGTGTAACCTTGACAGCTTTGTGGAGGAGTGCTTTCACATCCTTACCTTTGAGTTCAGAGTCTTCTTGTGAGCATGTAATTGGCCTCGGTCTTTGTCACTGCCTGGGAAATCCATAGAACTCTGTATGGAGTCCTGATACTGTTTGAAGGACTCAAGCATCCTGGGAGATTTACCTACCATTTGTATATGAATTGTGTTTGTCACACCCTCAAAACTGGACCTGATAAGGGGAAATCAGACTTACAGGAGTAGCCATCTGTGGGGTTCTCTGCGCCTCTGGAGACACCCCTACCACTGCGGCATCTGCTAGCTCTGCAGGAGGGGAAGGAACCTCCTGTTGCTAACTTGCCATTGGCCTCGCCTGGATCATTGGCCTCGTAGTGGACCTTGGTTGTGGAAGTGGCAGAGAGAGCATCCTTTGTCGCTCCTGGGCCCTCCAAAAATCTTCTGGCCACAGATTTTCATGATCAAAACTTGAGCGTTGTCTAATGATGCAATAGTGGAAGCGTACTTCTCAAGTTCTTTTAAGAATGGATTTCCCAAATAGACAGCCTTGAGCAATTGATACTGCCTCTGATGTGCCCAAGACACCCAACTTAGGGTTTACTTTGATGAGTCGGGATCTTCTTCTGTTTGTTGATATCATGCAGTTAGCATTTCCGAAAAGTATAACAGCATGTTATGCCAGCCTGAAAGGCCTGGAAATATCCAGTAATTTATCCTGTCAGGCAACCAGGATCTGTCTATCTCTTTTTTGGGTCTTTTACAAATTTGTCAAGGAAGCTGGTCATTCTGTCATCTATCTCTGGGGTGGCAACCACTCTCACCTCCAGTGTTAGTCTCGGGCGCTCTGCCCTCAGTCAGTTGTGCACCTCTTTGTCAATAGGTTTCCTGAGCTGACCCACCACAGTCATTTAACTTGTGGGTGTCCACTCCAAGGACCTAAAGTGAAATATGTTTTCCAGTTCCAGCCTGTTAGATGGTGTATGATGCTGCCACTGGCCATCTGGCTTAGGGGGTTTAAGGAAAGAAGCTGGCCCCAGGGCATCCCAGCATCATAGCCACCATCAGAGTAGCTGCTTCCGAGAGACTCCAGGGCACCGGTGACCACGCTTTGCACTGAGGCATCAACCATCTCCATCAGGTTATCGTCCCAAAGCACTATTTCTTCCACTTCCTCCATGTATACTTCAGATGCCCTCAGCATCATTATACGGGGAGGAATAAATAACTGGTAATCTGCCCTTATATGAATTAATAGCGAGTGATCGCTCTTGCAATAGTCATGAAAATGGTGTGAGAAGCCCATGGGCCAGGACACACAGACCTGGTTTACTTGAATGGGTAACCGAGCCTGTGAACTTATTATCTCTCAGAGGGGGTCTTGCCCTTCGGGCATTCTCATGGATTGAATCACGCAGAGAAACTCCACCGATAACAAATCTGGCACCTGGCATGTCTCTGCAGGCCTTGCACGTTAATTACTGCTGACCAAAGGGTATAGTGACTCGCAGGGCTGTGGAGAAAGGAGCTGACCTGAGAGATTGTGGTCAGACTCTGCTCAGATGGGGAACTTTACTGCAGAGCGCCGCATCAGCTGTAAAAGAATGGGGCAAGAAAGAGCCCACTCATTGAGCAGCTATCTGCGGAGCCACAGTGGCTCCAGTCAGTGATAATGAACAGTCACAAGCGAAGGCATAGCGCTCTTTCTATAGTCCCACACAATCCAATCCAAAAACAGAAGTATAATAAAGTTACCACAGAAGTCAGTGTGGGCATAGAGTGCCCTTGTCTGGCTGAGGGATCAGCAAAGAAAGAGGGCGAAGGTCATGGAGCTGGCAGATCTATGGACTCTTTGGCTTGGTATTGGTTGATGTTTTTTGGGCTAGAGTTTTCCTGAGTACTCATTGGAGAAGTTGTTTATTCTATTGTTATACTAGTTTGTGGCTGTTGGGAGAATAAAGCGAAGATGGAAAGCATAATCTGAGCATTCCAGTCCCCATGCGCAGTTGAATTTTTACAGTAAAAATGACATGGCATATTGGAGTGCAGCGCCCACTACGATACTGCACAAGATGTTTTCCTCAGTGGCCAGTTCCGCAGTCACAGATCCGTACCTAAGACACTCAGTTTGTATTCATGTTCCTGTGGATTTGGGGAGTGCGTATGCACCAGTGACTTCCTTTCACTCCTCATGTTGACCATGTACTGCAGACACTAGCTCATTACCAGAGCAACGGATATGGGTGCTCCAAGTGTGTCTCACAATCGTAGGCTGTCTCTGGGTTACCTGTCAGAACAGGGCACATCAGACTCTACAGCAGTGGGCTACTCACTGCTACAGAATAGTGTATGTCTAACTAAGAGGGAAGTTGTCTGGGCTGAGACCATCACCGTTCGGCTCCCAGGCCAAGAGCAATCCTGCTAAACTGGGGTGGCATGGTGGGCAAAACAAAAATGGATTTAACCCAGATCCCTTGACTAAAGGGGTGAATGTTTTGATTTGTTCTGCATTCCGTCCATCAATTGTGTGTCTTTTAGGTCAGACCTGGCAACAGAAACAACTCTTTGCGCTTGATCAAAGCACTGTGAGCCTGAACAGGTATGCTAATGAACCATTTCATGAGGAAATGAGGACGGGGTGGGCCAGGTGGCTACTACTGTTTTAATGCTACTTTGGCGCAAGTTCATGTAAATAAACTAGTTAGCCTGGCCCGGGCAGAGATCTCCATAACAACTCACCTCTCCTGTGCTCAGTTCACATTTCTGACTCTTGGAACGGAATACTCTTTTCCTGCAACTCATAACACACAGGAGCTATTAATGTGGTGGTAATGCATGAAAATAGCATTTTAGTGCAGCGTTGTGTGCACCAGCAAAAAAATATGTTACACGAACCCGTGATACATGGTGCTTGGCAGGGCTGCCATTGTATGCTGTATGTGGACAAAGCATAGTTTATTCTATAGGATGCCCATCTTTCCCAAAAGCTGTTTAGCTTTTATCAATGCAAGTATTGAATCTGTATATCTATTTGAGCAACAGTCATTGGCTTGTGTCTACATGTCTACATTGTAGCCTTGCACAGTAAAAGCCGAATCCAATGAGTGTGGGAACTAATGAATTAGCCATCTGAAAGGTCAGAAGGAAGGCACACATCTTAGCAATTTGTGCAGTAGAATCACCTATTATTTTCCATCTTGGAAAACTACCTGCACTGTAGAACAAGGCTCTGTATATATATATTTGTGTAGTACCAACTAGAGGTGTGCAGAGTCTTTGTAATGAATCTGCTTTTCACTAACAGAACACACCCAACCCATGCACTCCCTTTCTGGGAGGTAAATATACCACTGCACATTTAAAACTACACTTTGAACTGCACTTCCTAAAGATGAGGAAAGAACACATCATTCCCTTTAGGCAAGGCAAGTCAAGAAAAACGAATTCTGGTGCATTTAAAATAACACACACAAGTTTAATAATGCAACATTTAAAAAAAAGACAGGCCGAATATACCAATTATGGCAGACTCAAAGAAAACTGTTGATTAATGCAATGTTCAAAAAAGGTAAGCCAAATATATCAGTAAATGCAGATTCTCAAATGTCAAATGAATAGTTAAATGAACAGTTGAAATAGAATGCAATATATAAAGATAGCAAAGAATAGAAAATATATACAAGAGAGAGAGAAAGAGAGAGAGTGGTTAGGAACACCTCACCGACTGATTCTGCAACATCCTTGCCCGCTCTTTAGATGGGGAAGCCCTTTCCTCTACCCAGCTGTCCTCTCACTATCTGTGGGACTGATCTATGTCAGGCATGCTGACAAACAGGACACTGCAAGATCACAGTTTTAATCAAATCTGGGGGAATGTGTATCCCTCTATTCTCTGCCCACCTGCCAGTAATCTGTTTTCGAAAGTGTCCGCATTTCTGATGTGCCCACTTCACAATACCAACCATTTCAGAAACCTGCGTTGCCACCTCGGCCTCTGAAATCTTAGCCTTTTCATCTGTGAGGGGATTAAACCAGCAGTCAAGTGAGTCAGTGGAGCAATGGGCATCTACGTGATACACGGTAACTGTACTTTGTGTCAACAAGGTTCAAATCTCCTTCCACAATTCCTTGCCCCACACTTCCGTTGCATTTATCATCCAATTATGAGCATGCCACATGGGAAGCCAAGTTGCTAACCCATTGGCAGTGGACCATGAATCAGTGTAAATATGACATGTTCCGGGCAATTCTTGTTTCAAAGATTGATACACAGCATATAGTTCTGCAAACTGACTACTCTTTCCTTCTACAGTAGTGGTCAACAGTTTCTGGGTCACAGGATTGTATGACACCGCCTCCAGTGCCTCTTAGCCCCTTCATACCTAGCTGCACCATCAGTAATGGATTTAGGCCCAGATCTCTGTACTGGGGTGAATGTATGACATTGTTCTGCATTCTGTCCATCAATTGTTCTTTTTGCATTTGTCACCCCGAGCGGGACGGGTATGCCCAGATGTGGGTCCCGTGCTCTCCATGCCACTGGAGTCAAGCTATCCTGGCTGATGAAGGCTGAAACTCCGAAACCGGTCCTAGGATGCTTGTTTCCAGTCCAGGAAGGACCTGGCTTGGCAGTTTGGGCTGGACTGTTCCCATTGGGCACAGGGTCAAGACTGATTTGCATATGGCTGGGTCCACACTGGAATGACATGGTGAGCAAAATAATGATGGATTTAGGCCCAGATCTCTGTACTGGGGTGAATATATGACATTGTTCTGCATTCTGTCCATCAATTGTTCTTTTTGCACCATCAGTAAACCACACAGGCTTCTTGTCCTCCACAGACAATTCGCTAAATGGCTTACCCCACTTTACAGGAGACTCCTGTATTACAGGTACATCATGCAACAACTCTGTGTCTTCCATTGGCGCCTGTGCCACCTGCTCATGCAACACCGCGGTGCCTTTGGGACCTGCTCGGGCCCTATCCTGTTTATACAACTTCCATTTGATTATGCTGGCTTCCTGTGCTTGTCCAATTCTGTGAGTCTTGGGGGAACTCATCACCCACTGCATTATTGGAATTCACATCATGCCCTATAGCCAATTGCTCAGTATCCACCAGAGCCCAATAGCATGCAAGCAACTGTTTTTCAAAGGGGGTGTACCTCTCTCCAGCGTCTGGCAATTTATTTGTCCAAAATCCTAAAGGTACTTTCGTTCTTCCCTGCTTCTGCCACAAATGCCAATTAGCATATGACCCATGTACTGTCACATTCAGCTCAACATCCCCCTCCCGCACTGGCCACAAATCCAAAGCGTGCTAAATAGCCTCTTTTGCCAATTCAAATGCAATCTGCTGTTGCTCTCCCCATTCAAATGCATTTTTCTTTCGCGTAACTTTGTGCAAAGGGGCCAAAATCTGACTCAAGTGAGGGATGTGCTGTCTCCAAAAACCAAACAAACCAATGAACCTCTGGGCTTCCTTTCTGTTTCGGGGCACTGCAAATTCTCTGATCTTTTGTTTTACTTGGGGCACCACCTCTCTGTGTCCTTGATGCCACTGAATACCCAAAAACTTCACACTCTGAGAGGGTCCTTGTAGTTTGGCAGGATTTATCTCCCATCCCTTGCTCTGTAAATGCTCCACAATCCTGCCTAACTGAGTCTGCATTTGTTCTCGTGACTCTCCCTGTATCATCACATCATCAATGTAATGACAAAGCTGTACTTCAGGAATAACTTACACCTCATCTAAATGGTCTGCCACCAGCCGGTGACAGATCGTGGGACTATGTAAGTACCCTTGTGGTAAATCTTTAAATGTCATTTGTCTACCATCCCATGAGAAACTGAATTGCTCTTGACATTCAGGGGCAATTGGCATTGAAAAGAAAGCATTGGCAATGTCAACAGTCGCATACCAAGTCCCAGGGTACTTCTGTATTTTCTCAATTAAAGTAACAGTGTCTGGGACAGCAGCAGTCAAAGGTGGTGTATGCTTATTCAATTCACAATAATCGACTGTCATGCACCAAGTATTATCACTTTTGCGCACAGGCCACACGGGGTTATTCCAAGCGGTAGTGATTGGGGTCACCACCCCTGCCTATATCAAGTTCTGTATGGTTGCACTGATCTCTTCATGCCCTCCTGGAATTCTGTACTGTTTCAAATGAATTACCTTTGTAGCCTGGGGCACCCTCACTGTCATTCCCTTCAAAATATCAATTCCAATAATATATTCAGAGTATATTCTCTTTTTGGTATTCTCCCTATTTTCATTTGAACCTTTGTTTGCACTGCTGGTGTCTCTTTACCACCTAAGCCTGTGATTGTGAAATACTGTCCTTTAAACTTTGTGGGTACATTTCCCACAGACTTTTAGTCTCTATTCCATCTATCTTTTCTTTCTCCACTCCATCTTTTAACAAAGCCATAAACATATCTCTTCTAGACAGCCTGTTATTGTCTGTACGAGTCTCAGACCTGGAAGCTCTTTCAGTCTTTATCCAGTCCCCCAACTCTCCCAACTCACGGACTGCCTCAACCACCTGCGCTGTGTTACCAGTTTGATTGATTTGCAAAGTCATCATCACTTGTTTATATGCAGGGGGAACTGTACAAATTATTCTATTTCGCACAGATGCATTCAACAGCCCATCCATCAACTTATGAGCATTGTCCAGAAGAATAGCAGTTTTCATCACCTCCTCCTTAAGCCTCGTATAGCATCTCTCAATGTATACCAAAGTTTGTCATTCATTGGCCAGTCTGACTCTGTCGGGTATTTATGACTACATCCAATCACTGCCAACTGCAACAAGCTGATTTGATTATTGTCACTGTAATTCCTAAACTGCTCCTGCACCGTAGAATCAGAAATAACTGTACAGAATTTCTCTGCATCGCCATGATCTAACATCACACCAGCGATGCCCAGATCAAACAACCTAACCATCCACGTAAGCAGGGACTCTCCGGGTCTCTGTCAGAATCTGTCTGAAATGTCATTAATCTCCTGCTGAGTAAAATCGTCCATACAATCCATCACAACTCCTTGTGGATAATTAGGACCACCTTGGATTTTTCGGCGCTATATGGGCTGCGCCTGAATCACTTTGCATTCCATTAACTCACTCTGCTTGTCAGCCTGGCTAAGCTCGTCAGATTCACACTCTCCACCAGAGTTTGAAAACTCTGAGGAATCCCAAATATTTCCATCCCACGTTTCAGGATCCCAGTCAATTCCAACCTTAGCAATAGCTAAACGTACTTTTCTCTTGTTAACCCTTCTTCTCCTTTTCTTATACTTGTATTGTGCAATACGAACTGCAGCCTTTTCTGCTACAGTCTGGTAGGTTTCCAGCTTATCTTGCAATAATTTATTCTGACAGGTTAACATGGTAGAGGTATTTGTGGCTTAAACAAACTATTTCTCTAATTTCTCACATTCACTTTGCAACTGAACATATTTTTCATTCATGAGATGATAAGCATTTAAAAGGATCCAACCTCTTATTCCTAATGTAGAGAGTTCCTCTCCCTTTTTCACAGCCACTTTTTGCAAACACGCAAGCGCTTATGCTGGCTCAGCGTCAGCTAAACACACACTCCAATTCTCACTCAAACCAGCACAATAAGCCCACTCATGAGCTAATGCACTATATGGGACTACCTCCCATCCAGGAATTTCAATTGGTATCTGAGAATCTGCTTTTGATTTCCTAGAAAACATATTTCTTCCCCTTTTAAAATCAACGTTCAAATCCTGTGAAAATGACGCCAAGATGTAATGAATCTGCTTTTCACTAAAAGTACAAACACAACCCATGCACTCCCTTTCTGGGAGGTAAATATACCACTGCACGTTTAAAACTACACTTTGAACAGCACTTCCTAAAGATGAGGAAAGAACACATCATTCCATTTAGGCAAGGCAAGTCAAGAAAAACGAATTCTGGTGCATTTAAAATAACACACACAAGTTTATTAATGCAACATTTTAAAAAAAGACAGGCCGAATATATCAATTATGGCAGACTCAAAGAAAACTGTTGATTAATGCAATGTTCAAAAAAGGTAAGCCAAATATATCAGTAAATGCAGATTCTCAAATGTCAAATGAATAGTTAAATGAACAATTGAAATCGAATGCAATATATACAGATAGCAAAGAATAGAAAATATATACAAGAGAGAGAGAAAGAGAGAGAGTGGTTAGGAACACGTCACCGACTTATTCTGCAACATCCTTGCCCGCTCTTTAGCTGGGGAAGCCCTTTCAACAGCCCAGGAACCAGTGTCAGTCAGGACTCAAGTTCCAGCACTAATCCACAGCTATACGTCTATTCTGTGGTGAACTTCCATCTGACCTACGAAGGCTTCCAGCTTAAATATCATTATTCAACGTGAGGCGAAGTTTCTAGCTAACCCTGCCCCTTTCTCATTGGAAAAAAAAACCGAGCAGACTGTACTAGTCTGCGTCAAGGCCAAGAAAGTGGCTGGCCAAGCCTCTGTATTTTAACTCTGAGACAGAGTTTGGACATCCCACAGATAATATCCAGTTCACTCTGGTCAGTGAGTTGCGAAAAACAAGTGAGGAGCAGAAAGACCTTGAATGTGAATCGCAAGCACTGCTATGTAGGCAGGAGCAAGCCAAAGTCAGACATGAGGCCATGTCAAAGCCAATAGTAAGAACTCATAATTCTGTGCACGCAGAAGCAAGGCAAAGTCAGAAAGCAAGATGACATGATGTCATGTCAAAGCCAATAGTAAGAACTCATAATTCCGTGTACAATGAAGCAAGGCAAAGTCAGAAAGCAAGATGACATGAGACCATGTCAAAGCCAATAGTAAGCACTTATAATATAAATGTACTGTTCTACTCCATGACAGCTCTCACTAAAAGACAGCAAGATTATAAGACAGAAGAGAAGCAGGCATATGCAGGATCGTCCTACATTAAGGCTAGGGAAAAATAACACACTAAAGTCAGTTAAAATGATGGTAGTCGGGGGTCATCATAGGGTGCCAAATCACAAGAGCGCCTCATTTATTACAGTCTTCTATGTAGAATAAGCTTTCATACTCCTGTATGGATTGTATATGTGGAATCTGTGGTATTGATTGTTGATATTGTAAGAATTCTTGTGTCAAACTCAGAATTTATATCACCCGTATGAGTGGAGAACAATTGCACTTAGAGCAAGTTTAATGCACGCACATTCATTGCTTGCTTTAGTAGTTGCCTCTAATATAGGTACAGTGGCAATTATAACAATTCATGTGTGGTATGTTAGAGGACATTCCTTCAAAATAGCCGTGTACAGCCATGAGAATGTTCTCAATTGGAGTGAACTGTTCTGCTGTGGCTGAATACAAACGTAATTTGTAAGCTATGTGAGTTTTTTCTCACCCATTGTGTATGACATAAATGTATCTTGATGTGCTTCGAGCAATCCAAATACATAGGTTTTTCTCATTATCCTGTGTTTGGAGATGCTTACTTTCTAACATGTCTGCTTGCTGTCCGTGTCAGAAAATTGTATATATATCCATCCATTTCTTTTCAGAAAAGATGATCATTATTAAATTATGTAATGACTTCACTCACTAAGCATAGTGTGGCAAGTTTATCCTTCCACAATTCAAGAATGCCATAAGGGCTTCTAATTTCTGCAGTATGTTTGGAGGCTCTAAGGTGGAACATATCTCTAAGAGAGGCACCAATATTTTCCTTTACTAGATAATTAATTCTCAACAAGATTACATTACTATACACATTTTTTTTATCTATGTAAGTTTCTTTTATAGAAACACATTTTTTGATTTATGGAAGTTTATTTGATATCCGAGTTGGGCCACAGTTGTCACTATTTTTTCCATCCTTTTGAGAAGCTCATTCAAGTCAATATCAGTGATTTATATGTCATCAATTTCAAACAACACATCAGGATCATCCTACAGGATTTACATTATTATTGCTGTAAATAACCCTGGCTATTTTATACCCTTGTGATAATCTTGTAAATGTGTACTGGGTACCTCCAATGTAAAAGTGGTTAGATATAATTCAGGTGCTATATTTTGACCAAAAAAACATTAGCGATGTCTAAGCTTGTTTTATATTTTCTCAAAGTAAATTTGTCTTCAGTTTTTCACTGTGAGCATTTTGCATCACATGTGTGCATGGAGTTTATATTTCTATAGTTTAGCAGAATTCTGCATGAGTTGTCTGTTTAATTAATAGAAAAAGAGGAGTGTTCATCGTTAAGTGACAAAGTGCTATTACTTCCTGATTCTATAAATGTGTTAGGATTGTTTTTCTATTGTGCATTGCAGTTTTTTTTATTCCAACTCCGTTTAATGTATATGCAATTCCGGACAGAACCTGTTTCAAACCCATTTGTCCCCGAGGTCCTCAGGCACTGAGGAGGAAAATGCTCCAAATATTTCTTCTTTCCCGCGAGGTGTGCGTCCCACATAAAGAATGGAAGCCAATCATTCTCAGCCAAGCTAATGTTTATCACCCTCTATCTGAAGGTCTACATTATAAACTCTGTGATGGGCCTTTACACATGTATCAGGTGTTTCTGTGTGAATATGTTATCCACAGTATGAGTTTTGCCCAGATGCTGCTTGAGAGTCTGGTAAACTCCTGTATCACTTCCACTATACTGTGCAGAATTGCTACTGCATGTGTCCCGTTCCATAGAAGTACTTGCAGTTTCTGAGGCGTTTCTTCTTTTTTGAAAAACCAGCATCTTTCTTCTTTTTAAATCTAAACCTTTTTTCTTGCTTCTCTACAGTATGCTGAGTAAACCAGGATTGCCCTTCTTCAGCATTCTGATTTGAGTATTTGTCTCTTATACAATACTTATTTCCACCGCTCCTTTAATCTTTTTCTCAGTATCTACTATTTCCAGAGTGCTGCAAAGAACTGGAAGAGTGGCTTTCTCTGTACTGATACCAATAGGAACTTTTTTTTATGGTTCCTCAAATTATAACCACCAGCTCTAAATGTGCTCTGTTGTGTAGATCCAAACCTGGTTTTCTATTTTAACTTTTTGCTTCCTTTTTACGTCAACAACTTTATCTCTTGGCGTTCAATCTACCTTAGACTTAGGCTTGAGTTGCAGCTTTGTAGGACAAGCACCTAAATATATCGACATATGCATATATAAGTTGCCAAAATAATTTTAGGCAGCTCATGCTCATTTAAAGGCACAGTAGTGAGACGCTGGTGTGTTCGCTCCCTGAACGTTGCTAAGAAGTATTGAAGAGAGAGCATCAAATGTATTTATTAAATTCATGCCTGACTCAACCGCCAGAGTGGCTCTATATTTATTTTGAATTTGCCTTAAAATATCGGGTGATAGTGCTAAAGATGATGTCCATGGGAGTAGTATATATACTAGCAATAATACTTCCCATGTAGCACAGTCCTCTACAGATGGTAACATTTCTGGGGTAAGACAGTCCGTATTCTATGCTTGACTTTTGGGTATAAAAATAAATTGTTTCCAATTGTTTAGTTTTAAGAGCAATCAAGACGGGAATTTCATATTGCTTGATGGACATTTTGCCCATTTCTGCATTTATATTCTCCAAATAAATTATTTGTGTAGGGATCCCATGTGTGACTATTGGAGTACCAATGTTAGTCCCAGTTGTCATTGTATTTTTCTTAGTCATTTACATACAATCCCTAATTCTAATAGTGGCTGTTGTACTTTATCTGCAAATTTTGTGTATTGGCGCACAGTGCATAACGTGCTAATATAGTTTAGGTAGGTCGTGGAGGGCTCAATGTACCCATTATGATCGGCTCCACTACATGTACTAATTCCCCATTGAACCATAACACATGTTTTTGATAGCCAAGGGGGATCATACGCTATACAAATCGTGCAGGAGGCAGTGCTGGTTTATATGTGGCAATATGACTAGTGGCAGCCTCAACAAGCTGATATGCTACCTACATGAGCAACCTATTTCAAACATACAAGCCGGACTATATATGACAACCAAAATTAGTTCACCCATTGTGACAGGAAACTCCAGTGAGGTGAATTCAGTGAATTCATTAGTCAGTGGACCTCTAATATTTGCCCCTATTTGTGCAGTCCCATTCGCGATTCACATTGAAACTCAAAACACAATAAAACAATGGGGAAAATCCTTTAAATAGTGAAGCTTAACAAACCCTTCAGCATAATATAGGATTCCTATCTGAAATATGGGAGAAAATACCAAAGTACACAAATGTCTTTGTATTAGTAATCAGTGGTAATGTGTCACCCTCAAGAGTACTCAAAATTCCATTCTTGCGTTGGGAGCCATAATACATTTTCACAAATTCTTTTGTATATGTGGCCTGGATGATCCTTCCTAGCCCCTAAGTCAAGCACAGTTATTCACCAACATCCTAGCTGTAGCCCAAGAAACAGGCTGTGACCCACACATCTCCCTCAACTTAACTGGATATGATGCGTTTTGGGCAGCAATCAAATTCTGCCAGTTAGGAATGTAATTTGTATTTCTTTAAGAGTTGCTGGTAGACTTTGCCCAAAGAGGTGTAAACACACACACTCCAAATTGTTACTTTTAAAAGGATTTATTAAAATATTTAACATAAGTTTTAGTGCAGAATATATATTAAAACTTGATTGCAGATATAGTTTTTGTGGTGATTACTATAAAGGCACAACATGTAAATATTTTGAACATTGCATAAAAAGTAGCAGTATTTTAAGGAACCTCTCCTTTTAGTCATGAGTATTGTCTAACTTAACACCAAAACCTTTCCATGAATAAGAGTTTTCTAGATGGCACTGACACATACCTGAACATCGTTCATGATATTCTAATCGGCAGCCTGCTGCCCTTGTAGGCAAGGCTGGCATTTACCGCGTTCATAAAGAAATGAGATATGGAAGGGCTTTGCTGCAGACTGTTTGTCAAGGCTGCGCTCCACTGGAGGACCTAAACCACCTCTTTCCTCAAGAGAGTCGTAAACACACTTTATATAATATTTTAAAACTTTATTTTAAGATAAATTAATTTGTCTTTCGTTATGGGTGTAAGCTTGGAATTAAAGCATTAGATTTCACTTGTATATTTACTTAAAAGCCATTGTTCTTTTCTCAAAATATCACACTTAAAGAATATATGTAAATATAGCATGTGAATTAGAAGCAGACCAGACTATCAATGCGTTATACTATAGATGCATATCCTGGCTGAGAGGAGGCAGGTAGAATGTCTAACTGATTCTGATGTACACCATGTGCAACCTCAGCTCAAGGTTCCAGGAGGACAACGAACTAAGCCAGAGCTAGGCATCCGATGGAAGCTTGCTTCAAACCTTCAGAGGCACGCCCACATCTAAGTCACAGGATAGCAGATGCTACACAAAATGACTGTAGAGCAGTTTGGCAATAGCGGCCGGCATGGACCAGGGGTGGCAAGGCAGGCGGGTGGAGGGGGCCGGGGGGGTTGTTTGAAGGTTGGGTGTATAAAAAAAGAAAAAACGTACCTCCTCGCCGCTCTCCTTCTAAGCCATGCAGCACTGTGATTGGTCTGAGCGCCGTAGATCGGCACTCAGCCAAGGGATTGGGGCCTGGGCATATTCTCCAAGCAGGCTGTAATGCAGCCTGCATGGAGAACATGCGAAGTGCGCATGGCTGTTTGACCGGCCCAAGAGGGCCGGCCAAACAGTCATTGCGAACTTGGAGTGGGCAAACCACTCCTCCCCTGCTCTGAGAGCAGAGCAGCCTTAACCACCCAGTAAAGCAGTGCAGCAGGAACACATTCAATGATAATAACCTTGAGTATTTATCATTTTATTTGTTCTTTATTTCACTGCTCTGCAGCAGTGGGGCGACGCTCTTCCGCTTTAGCGGAGGACCGCCACAGCAGATTGGTAACTATGCAGGATTGGTTCAGTGATGTAGTTGTATGGAATGGTATAGCTGTTCATCCTGTGTAGAGCTTTAATGGAAGATGAAAGCATACATGACTGAACAAGCAGTTGAGAATGTTGCAAGAGTGTGGCTGTGAGGGTGGATATAGAGACAAGTTCAGGAGCTTTGTCTATGAGGGGTGCTGGAATGCCAGTTTGCATGGGAACTGCACTTAATAGTGCCTAGGGGATGGCTCTGAGGAGCTGTAGAACCTTTTGCAGGAGTGCTTAGCTGTATCTGGGATCAATGAAGCCAAAGGGTGGCTGTAGGATGGTGGCAGTAGGGGCTGATGAAGGAGCTTTGGCGGTGAGAAGGACATCAGGGAATAGTGCAGGAATGCCTAGTAAAGGAGAGCTGCAGGAGAGGAGAGACAGCAAAAGCAAGCACAGTGAAAGAATCAGAAAAAAAGGTGGCAAAGAGGGGAGGAACTAAACAGTAAGAACATCAGAGGGTCCCTGTACTCATAATTAGTGGGGTAAAGTAGCAGGGAATATACAATTCAAAATACAAAGAAAAACATTTTAGGGGTCGCACTTTTAGGTGACTAGTTATGATTCACTACTGAATTATTATTCCTCTCTTTTTAAAAAAAATTTTTTTTTTCAACATTCACTTCTTTTCTTTATGGACTATGGGTTCTCAATCACTTTTTCACCAATGGACTTTTATTATTTTCTGTTCCATTCAAAATCTATATCCCTTTATTTCTATTCTCTAGCTCTCCATGTATTCTAGCAACTTGGAAGCACTATGTGCTCGCTAAATATATATATATTTTTTCGCATATGTGATAATTGATAACCTCGTTATCTCTTTCTCCACAGAACTTTTCTTGACGAGGCATAAAGCCAATTTATGTTAGTGGTTTTCCTTATTTTGTTGGTTTATTGTAGTACATTATATTAAGTTTCTCCGCCCTTGTAATACCAATACCGCCCTGAGGAAGGAAGACTCCGAAACGCGCGTCGGCGCAATTGTGTATTTATTGGCGCAAATGTATGTTTATATGGTTTTTGTATTGTATTATTGATATTTGTATGTAATTATTCTTTATATTGTACTATTGTCACCTTTTATATGTTTTTCGTTGATGGTATTGCTTCGTCTACCCTAGTTCGAATTATAGCTAGTGATGTATGAATATTTATTTACAAAAAAAATGATTTATTCAAAAAAAAGAAATTGATCTACAAATATATATATTTTTATAAATAAAACAAAAGCAGATAATAATTCACTGTTCTTTTTCTGTGGTTTTTGAGGGGTTATCTTGTCACAGGGGTTGTTTTTCTTTGTTTTTTTTTTTTTTCTTTGTATTTTGAAAAGAGGGGAGGAACAACATCATGCACATAGAGAGAAAGAGGGAAGAAAGAAGAGGCATCTGGAGGAAATGGGGAAGAAAAGACAACAAGGCAGAGAACAGGGGAAAATAAAGGCGAAGAGAACGAGAGACAACACAAGCGGCAGAAAGAGTGGGATAAAGTACAAGATGCTGACCATAGCGAAGAAGCATGAGAGACAGTAAATTGGGAAGTGGTGGCGTGGCAAACAGAGATGGATGGGTGAGGAAACACAATAACAAAGACAAAGAACGACTGAAGCAGTAGAGACAAAATGACGAGGAAATGGAGTATAGATGTCAGGAGAAAAAGCTTAGGAAACAGGGAGCAGGGCCTGGGAGGACTAGATACACCTACCTGCCTGTAAAGAAGGCTGCATGCACAACTGGCAAACATTATATAAATTAAGAGGGAGATGTGGCAGAGAAAGAAGGAATGGCTGAAGGCAGGCCAACAGTTTACAATGAATGCAGAACACCTGCAAGTAGTCACATGTTGGGCAAAGCATACTTTATAAACTTTCGAAGTGAGACTGCAGGAGTCTTCGATAGAACTTGAGTCTGTTGCGCGTTGACTGGTCTTCAGGAAGCACTCCTTCCTAAAAGGGCCCAAGCTTCTGCTAATTCCAATTTAGCAGAGTGTACAAGGAGTGTTAGTCACCCACTAATCAGTTGTACTCTCCAGTTGAAGCATGAGTTGGTTACAATTCAATTACCAGATAGAGAGCAGAGCTCTTGGAGTGACTTTAGAATCCATGGTCGAGTAGCAACAAGGGCTTCCATTGACAGATTTTGTGATGAATCCGTAGTCTCCTATTCTGCTTGTCTTCTACCTGGCTTCTGGCCTCCACTGAGCTACTGTACATGCTGGCTAATGGCTCAATATTATAAGCCAAGCCAACAGGCCTCAGGTTAATTTGCTAACACGTGCAATGTAGGCACATTAGTGTGAGGAACACTGGAGGGCGCCAGCAGGAACTAGCAGAGAGGGCTGTAAATGTAACGTAGCCTACAGGTGATTCACTGCAAGCGCTCACGGGAGACAGAAGGATACATTTAAACAGCAAATAGCATTCGGTGACAGATAAGCGCTCCACATGACTGACAAAGTTTCAAGTAAGCCAATGGTTAAAGCAGCAGGCTCAAAGCTTTCTCTATGTATGATATTAGTAATAATTGGTCACATTGCTAGTTTTGGTGTCAAAACCTAGACCTACAAAAGTGGGGAAAGTGTGACATTCAGTCACTGTACTAACCCTGATGCAAAGGAGAACACACAGGGAACATTACAGCTCCTGCTTCTGAAATGAAGCCAAAACAGCTTGTCGCGCTCATACGTACTCTTGAGGTACAGAGGTCATCAACTGTGTAGTGTATGTTTAAGATCATACTTGTAGAATGTGTGTAGTGATTTAATGCTTACTGTCTGATTGTATTTCTTCCATCTTACCTTGTGTACTGTTGTAATAGGTCCCATGTTCTGGACAGTGGCATCCTCCTACTGAAGGCTTGATTCATTTATTCCATCAAAGCAGTTGATCCTGAGCTCTGAGGTTGGATGGTTCCATGTGGTTTTCGGCTGTGTTAATGCTTAATAAATCTTGGAAAACCATCACTGTTTCAGTAGCATTCCTTAAACTCAACATTTGCCGATGAGCGTTGTGGGGCTCACCGACATTTTAGCACAGATTATCATTTTAGTGCCTGTCAGAAACTGCATCACTGCATGTCAATGCAGAGCCTTTCTCAACTGGAACACAGATGCTCAATGCGAAGAGCGTCCCTGCGTGTATACGCATACAGGCATGCGTTATAATAATGCTGGCAGCTATTCTATAGCTCCATGACAACATTGAGGCACATGGGCTAGTTGCAACTGTAGAGCTGCACGTCTCCTCTATCATGCTGCAATCAATTAAAAAAAAAATTACCTTCCAGTCCACCAGAATATCTTAGCACATGAAGGTTTTTTCTCTAATTAGAACGGAAGGACAATAATTTATGTCTTCGTGACTTATATGTTTGACTTTACTATGTATTTATTTCGAAATTCTTGACCAGTTGGGAGTAGCCTAATAAGTAAAGTGACATATGTACACACATTTCTTTAATAATCACTGCAAACTCAAGTCTACTATTCAGCTATCAGTTAAACCCACACCTTTTTACAGTTACCAGGGAAACCACCTATTAAATGGAAATTCGTGTTGGGCTCATTTGAAGAATATTTGGTGGCTATTGATTCCACTAAATTTGATACGCAAAGAATGTCAACCCCCCCATGAAGGCCGTTTGGGGTATGCAATATTTATGTAGAAGCCAATGCAAAGCTGAATAAACAATATGCAGAGGATCCTGGAAAGACATATTTTTCAAAAGCCAACAAAATCCAGAAGAGAGATTAGAAGTGTATGTAGCACCGCTGATGATTCTTGTGTCTACATGAGAACTGTATTGACATGTATATCAGGAAGCAGTTTGATTTCAACTGTACCTCAAAAAATTCAAGAACGCTTCCTTAGTTATAGAAATTTGTTGCAGGCGGAGGTATTGGATTTGGCAAAGAATATTGAAAGGCCCCTGATCTTATGCAAAATCATGGACAACGATCAAAGTACACCCTCTGTCAGTAGTATTCACGACTGAGACTGTGTGTGCAGTATCATCATGTACGGATCGGTCTTATAAAAACACTAGTGGTTGTTAATGGTGTAGGTAAAAGATGCATTTGCTCAGGGTAAAAAATTTAATATTTGTAAGAAGGCATGTCATTTTCAATCGGACTGCAGGTGTGAATCTAGACACCAATGAATTCTGTTAAAATATATCTAGGGCTCCCGGGTTTATGGTATTTATATTTTTGTCATTTCCGTCTGTATTTATCCATATTTATTTTTTGCAGATTCTACCTGTATTTATCCATATTTATTTTAGGTTTTGTGAAAAAATGAAGCTTAAATGTGTCTATTTCTGCATTTATTTAACCAGTTAATTTGCACTCATGCCTGATCGCCTGAAAGGTTTCAATGATATATACACACTGCGGTGGTAAAATATGCACTTCTAAGAAAATATATACATTTTAGTATCAAGGTTGTGCAAATCTACTGTTGTTTAAGGCTCTTTACTAAGATCCCTATATTTTTTAAATCCCCTTGCCTGTCAATCAGCCCAGCTATTGGCCCGACAGTCATGATTGACAACACTTAGAATTACTCAAAAACAACCCAATTTCCATTTTTATCCACATTTAAAAATAAATTCAGATGGGAAAATAAATGGTGTCTGTCTGTATTTGTCTGTAAAAAACACTAAAAACGGAAAACAGGGAGCCTTAAATATATCTAAATTAATACTTACTGTGGAGACCGACCATGCTGTTTCTGCACTAAAGGCCAAATGCTCATAGAGTAATGTTTGTTTTAGTTCTGTAAATTAGCCATTGATGGCTTATTACTATTATTTCAGTTATAGCATTTTTCAACTATGGGGAAAACGTTAAGTAAAACTGATGTTCATCCAAAACGATTTTGGGAGACAAGACATAGATATGCTGAGCTATTTTACTGATCATTAGACTTGCCTTGTAATGAACCCTCACTAAAATCTATGCACCTATCAAAGGCAGAAATATAGTTGGATTATAAGACTGGCAAAACTGGTTTATAGCTAAAACCAAAGTCTGATAATCCAACAATACTCTCTGATATTGTGATATCATGTGTAGATAATATGCTAGGAACTCAAAATGATTCTGTGCAAGAATTGTTAATAGATTTTTCCCAAAATTTCCAAGAGTGTTTTGGTACAATTTCGAGATCTGAAAAAAAATTGAGACCTCATGCTGTACCAGTTGTCCTTAAGATCAGGCCTGTTCCACTCATCGTAGGACATGAGCTAAATGCGCTATCAGAAAAAAAGTGCTCAGAGAACATTATTGAAGCAACAAAATCATTAGAATGGGTTAGTCCTGTGGTAATTCTTTACAAATGGTCTAGCAATATTCGCCTGTATGCAGATTTATGTATGCTGAATAAATCATAGTTGGTGATTCCCACCCTTTTCCCAAGTTACGAGAACTTTTTGCAAACTTAGGTCAAGTCAAGAACTGTTTCTGATATTATACTTACATTCCATATACCATCAAATCGACTTAACAACATTTTTACACCTTTTGGGGCTTTTAAATTTCTTAGATTGCCATTTGGTCTTGCTTGTACAAGTGTTTTTTAGAAATGAATGAACACCTTGCTAGTGGAAATGCCTGGTGTGCAAGCTTTTCAAGATAACGTGCGCATTATTGGTGAAACATTAGTAAAACATAACCGGATTGTATTGCAAGTGTTGATCATAATTAAAGATAATGGAATCACCATTAAGAGAAATGAATGTAGTTTTCTGATACAAGAAGTGAATTACTTTGGGCACACTGTAATTTCCACTGGGATAAAATAAAATGTTCCCATTTTCAAAGCCATTCACAAGACGCATCACCCCCAAAAAGGCAAGAATGCTTTGCGTTTATTGTTAGGGCTTAGTAAATATTCCACACTTTTGATTTATGGCTATACTTTTGTGGCACAAGTGCTTCACCTATTGTTAAGGAGAGGGCAAAAATGAGTTTGGTCTGCGGAGGCCATAATTGTTTCCTCAGGACCCAGCATTAAAACCATTGTTTCAGGCAAAAAATGTATACTAACTGTGGATGCTAGTCAGTATGGTCTGAGGGCAGCTCTGGTGTAGACGATTTGAACATAAAGAACAAACCGTTGCTTTCACTTCACACTGTTTGAGAGCTGCAGAAATGATTTACAACATTATATAATGTGAAGCTGTAGCATGTAGTTGGGTGATTGAGGAATTTTAGACCTACCCCCTGTGAGGGGTTGAGTGGGCTCACCATTTGAAATTGTTATAGGTCACAAAGCTTTGATTTATTGAATGATAGTGGTACAAGCAAAACTCCTGCAAGGTTGGTTTATTATTAGCTCGGCTTCAAAAATATAATTTCATGATTAAATATGTTCCAGGATGAAAGGACTATAGAGCTGACTGTTTGTCAAGAATGTCTTTGAACTGACTATTTATCAAGAATGCCTCTGGGGTGTGGTATTATGGATGAAGAAACACTGACATGAAATGTGTTGTTGCCTCATTTGACACTGTTCAGAATTGTGATGAAAATGAATGGGAAATACCATATTTTGAGGACAATGTGTTGCAAAATGGGATGATCTTTGTTAAAAAGGGTTGGGCCAGAGATAGAGGTCTTCATGTGCATTTGAGCCCTTTCACACTAGCGGCATAAGAAATGAACATTGTTCAGAACAAGTGAAGCGCCTTGACTTGTTTGTTCCTCCAGAATCAATGAGAAATACTCTGATTAAAATAGTTCATGAAAGGCATTTGGGCATCACTAGAAAAACTTATAAAAATCTAAAACAATCCTACTGTTGGCTTAGCATGGACGCTGCTTTAGGGAAGTGGTTTGGATAATTCAAAGAATATTTGGTGTTGGATAAACATTGGAACATTTTTAAACTCCTCTTCAACCTGTACATTTGCCAGATAATGCTTGTTGTAAAGTTGCGTTGGATTTTGCTAGTTTGTATTGTGTAATGCCTTCAGATAAGAGATATATGATTGTCGTGATTGACCACTATTCAAAGTGGATTTATTTTGATTTTGTAGTATCAACAAACACCAATTGCATGATTAAATTTTTATCCAAAATTTCCATTATTCAGGGTCCTCCCAAGGGGCTAGTCACAGACAATGGCACATATTTCATTTCATTTGAAACATTTCATTAAGGAGTTTGGAATTTAAACATTTGCAAGTAGTACTGTGCTTGCCTTCAATCAATAGCTTAGTGGACACAGCTAATGTTCAGTTCAGTTCAGTTCATAAACTTTATTCGGGTAACTTAATACCCATAAAAGCACAACATCTTAACAAAAAATGAATAGCAAAATGGAAGATTGACAATACACAATAATCAAACATTTATAACAATATAACTAAAGCGATTGGTTAATTTGATGGCATATTAAAAAGGAGCTTCATTGGTAATAAATAGATAATTTTCTGTTAATAAAACAATATATCAGCAAACAATTGCACAAAGATAGTCAGTCAGGTAAAGGCTCAGGGCTCGGGCATAGTCTTACGTGCTCTAGTGGCAATTCTCAAAAAAGTGCTTATGCGAAGGGTCAGCTCTTCATCAACCAGGGAAACTAAGCATGTATAGGCATTATCCAGACTAATAGGTCTTCTGTTTTTAAAAAATGGATTTAAAAGCCACTTTGTATATTTTATATAATACTTACAAAAAAATAAAAAATGTAAAATTGATTGGCCGCTCACTCCATCACAAGGGCATGGTACATGATCAAGATTATGATGATAGCCGAGAGGGAAGCACAATGCAAATATAACAATTCCTGCTCTAAGGCGGAATAATAGGCTCCTTTCCCAGTGGCTCATGTGTAGGGTGAGATTTATAGGTAGGGAGTTATGGTCCTGTTCAATGGACATGTAACTAAGAACAGAAGATTTCTTAGATTCCAGGCCAATCCTTTGTGTGTTATATAAAAAATAGAGCGCATCTCTAAGCTCCTTTTTTGGCACAGTGTCAGCTATATTTGGATTTAAGAAAATACTTTCTTTATTGACACTGCACAGGCTTTGGTATACTCCACTCAGCCTGGGGATTTCCATCCCTTTGTCACACAAAAGGCAATCTTTAATAATCTCTCTAGTGAGGGAGGCGGCCTGATTCTTCCATACCGATAGCCAAAAAAGGGCAGGACGAGCGCGTATAAAATCCAATATAAAATTAAGATTAAGTTCTCTGTGGCAAATGTATTGTGGGGTAGAGATTGGGATGCCCAAAAGTTTCCTACAAAACCTATTTTCTTCCTGCTGGATGCAGGAACAATTTACAATACCCCAAATCTCAGCCCCATAAGTAGCCACAGGGACACACTGTAATGTAATTTTTTTTTGAATGGCTGGTATAGCGCCGGTGGTCTTTGGGCGGGGAAGACTGAGGATTGAGTTGGTGGCCTTTGAGAACTTGCTCCTGGAGTGAGCAAGATGCTCAGTCCAGGAGTCGTTCGCAGCAAAGACCAAACCAAGATAGGGAAATGTACATGTGCTTGTCAATTTCTGACTACCCACTACAAGGGAACTTAAATGTCGCTTCCCAGGACCACAGGACATTAAAAATAATTTATTAAAATTGACACATAGGTCCAAGCTATCCATGTACTCAACAAAAGTCCGTACTATCCTACTCAGGGAATTCGGAGTGCGGCATATGATGACCGCATCATCTGCGTATAATAGCACGGGATGAGTTTTACCATTAATCATGGGGACGTCATGGGTCGAGGTTTTAAGCAGATTGTTCAGCCCGTTAATATAAATAATGAAAAGGAGGGAGGCCAAGACACAACCCTGTCTGACCCCCCTTCCTACCTTGATGGCCCCCGAAACCTCGCCACTCATGCCGATCCGCACCTGCGCCTGGAGGTCTTTATGGAGGTACACTAGGAAATGTACCAGAGGTTCGTCCAAACCATATGCCAAAAGAATTTCCCAGAGCTTCGACCTATTGACAAGGTCGAACGCTGAGGACAGGTCCATAAAGGCCATATAGACTGGAGATTTCCGTGCAATGGTGTATTTCCCAATAACCAAATTGAGATTGAGACATTGCTCGTTGGTACCCACCTTGCTACGGAAGCCTAGCTGACAGTGCTCTAAGATACTATTTTCCTCTGTCCAGGTTAAGATTTTATTATACAGGACTCTTCCCAACATTTTTAGATTGTTATCAATTAATGAGATCTGCCTATAGTTACTAGGCTGGGACCGATCTCCCTTTTTAGGGCTCGCTGGCGTTGCAGCGCGAAGCGCTGCCGCCAACGAGTACTATTGTTGCCGTGTTTCCTCCCAAGGGAGACAGACTTGGGGGCGAGCCGATTATGCTCTGTGAACGCACTTCACAGTGAAACAGCTTGTTTTTCTTGCCCCGCCCCTTCTGCGCTCCAGGCCCCCGCCCCTTCTGTACTCCAGGCCTCACTTTTGTCCAGGGCTCCCTTGTTACTCGATTTAGGTACTTTGTTTTGTCTGCTCGTGAGTTTTCAGCTTCAGATTCACATTTGTCACACAGCACTGCTCCCAGTTAAATTAATCTTCCTGTGACGTTCATCCGCCACCTTCCTCCCGACACTGCTTGCTATTAGTTCGTATTTGTATTATTTATTTATTTTATTAGGGCGCGGCTTCCTTCCGTTTTTGTTGCGCTGTGTGAGACATGCTCACCACTGTGTCTCGGTGGAAGCTGGATTGCTGTAAGAGCCCTCCGACCCCCTTCCACAGTAGAGTAACTGCTTTCTTTTCACAATGTTTAGTAAACTTTCTAATGTTTCCAACTCCACGCCGCTACTTTAAAGCCGAGCCCGCTCCCACGGCTTTCTCCGCTTTAGTTTAACCGAACGTGCTCTCAGCGTCAAAGCGTAACTCATGAACGACATAGTGAATGTGATTTTAAGAACATTTTAAACGCCCAGAGGAGCCCAGGCAGACTCTCAGATGAGTGGAGAGAACTCGTAGAGTGGTGGGCGCATGGTGTCGTGCTAGAGAACACATGCTTCAGGCCCCCCCCCCCTCCCTTTCCGGACTCCCTCATTCAGTGTCTTTGCTAGGAGCCGGTGTTCTGGATTCGTGGTAAGTGAATAATACTCGATATTTTTCGTCACCTTTTTTGCTTCGGCTGGAGTTATTCATTGTATAATTAATGACAGGTTATGTGGGCTTTTCTTTGGGACAGACGGGTTTCCAACTGCACGCACCTAGTTTGTTAAACTCTTTTGAGCCAAACCTTGTGTATCGCCTTCACTATTACCCACTACAACGTCGGCTGTCATAGGGGAGCTCACTTCCTGCATGCCGCTAATCTCCATGCTGAGTTGTGCAGCATGGAGATGCTGGGTGCCCCTCGAGGACTTCTACCCCTTCGGGCTAAACAGAGGTGACGCGGTCACCCGCAAGCAGGATGATGGCACCTTCGGTTTGCTTGCCATCTCGGTGCCCTTTCCCTTCATTGGAGAAACGCACGCTGGACTATATGTAAGTTCTGGTTTACGTATGTAACTGATATTTGTTTAGGACTCTCATCCTAATATACCCACGGGAGAGACAAGAGTTTACAGGGGCTATAGGATAGAATCTCAGTTCACAGTGGTTCCACTGGAGGCGGAGTTTCTTTTTCCTAGTGGACATAGTCACGCTTCTTTTCTTATTTAAAGTCTGGTAAGAACTACACCGCCAATCCTGCTCAGTGCGCAGGCCTGCACAGGTGACTTAGTGAGTACTAACCCACCACTGAATAGGGTGGTCATTCTTCAGCTCCACCCACGGCTTCGTAGCAGCGGCCAGGGCCAACTGAATTTTTGATAAGAGCCAGTTGAAAACAGGACTTATGACCCCATCTTGTAATATCCAAAGTCTTCTATAATACCTTTTAAAATTGAACTGTAATTTTGTCCAGCACATGGATGTGGTCAAATTAGGATTGAGATTCAGCCCTCCTTCACCTACACTTTAACACCCCTATGTTATACGCACCTCCTATCTACTCTGCTGCATAAAGTACTGGAGTTTGTTCTAAATAACACCTTCTAGTTTTTTCTACCTTCTCTCACATTTCAGTACATTAGCCCTGTGGTGTCATATACCCTTAATTTATGGTCGTGTATCTGCGATGTCCAACATATATTCAGAATAGCCATATCTTCACCAGATTAACAGGATAACCATGTAACATAAACTTACAATCAATGGAGCCGAGTAGGGTCGGTATTTTTTAAACTGTGGTAAGTACGCAACCCTCCTGGACCTATGTTTCACATCTTTCTAAATGTACTCTCCGAACTATCCTCTGCACAGATCTGATCTAATAAGTAAAGGCATAACACGTTGCTTGTTTTAGGCATGCCCACTTTTGACCATGATGTATGCCAGTACTGCAATCGGGGCTAAAATAAGCCGTAGATAAATGCCACAAAGAAACACCGCTGTATCTATTCCATGTTAACAGACTTGGGCCCAATTTAATATAAGCCTTCAACAAGCAGTAATAATGCGGTTTTTTTTTTTTTGCACTTGAATCTAGATGTTTCTTTCTCTTGCAACAAGTAATGAAAACTTGATTAATGGTTAATGCATTACTAACGGTTCAAGTGCTGAATTTACCTGTGACCAATCAGCGGCCCATTACAAAAGTCAGGCATATATGGTGTCACCTAATTTATAAACGATTTATCTGTGAATGTTCTGCAGTCTTCTTTTACAAAGTAAACATTATAACCCCCTAACCAGGAACCAACCTTTTTCATTACATATTCTAAAATCTTTTTCATTTCAAAGGAAAAAAAGCATTTGCAATGCAATAGGTCTCGCATTTACATGAGTTTGAGCTATTGGCATTGTAAATAACAATGCCTTTTATGTTTTCAAAACCTAAATAAAAGGCATTGTCATTTACAATAACATTAGGTCAAACTCTCGCAAATGCGAGACCTATTGCATTGCAAATGCTTGTGTTTTAAAGGCATTGTCATTTGCAAGGTAAATAGCTCAAACTCGCGTAAATGCGAGACCTATTGCATTGAAAATGCTTGTTAAAAATTGGGACTATGATACTCTTAGCCCATGTGTCTGGTAACGTAGCATCTGTTAAACTATTAAAAACATTTAAAAGTAGTGGGGCCCAAAAGTCTGGTTTCCATTTTATTAGATCAATAGGGAGCCCATCTGGGCCAGGTGCTTTGTTCCCAATGCTCTGTTGGATAGCCTCTTCTATATCGGAAATAGTTCACTCAATAGTGCTAAAAGGGCCATAATCATATTGGTCAAGCTCTGGTTGCGGAGTAGCATAGATTTTTGAGAAATGATTTTCCCAGGTCTCGCTTGAAATATTGCAACTAATGGGAGTTAGTAACTGACCCATCGATCGAAGCTCCCTTACTGCGGACCAAAAAATGTTGCGCTTTTTTGGACTTGCAGCCTGGGATAGGGTTTCCCAGCATTCATTTAGGAGGGTTCCCTTCCTTTTCCGGGTTGCTATATTATATTCACTCCTTGCCGATTGTACATCTGTAACACACCTCGGGTTGAATGACAGTGCCCTACGAAGATTCCTATTGGCCTATGTACACTCACGGTCGAACCATCTGGGATTGTTCTCTGCCAATGAGGCAGGTTTCAACAGGAGTGTTTTGATAGCTAGGCACAGTTTCGAAAAATCTTGAACTACCTCAGTATGTGCAATATGTGGTGACAAGCAGGAATTAATAAGAAGCATGTTGCCTCTAACTAATGTTTTAAAAAGTTCGCTGCTATCAACGCCCTTCCAAACTAATCTCAAGTTATCAGTTAAAGGTATGAGATTTTTTGCCCTGCATTCGAAGGAAAACACAGGCCGAGGTGCAGAGCTCAGCACTATTTTAATGGGGTTATTGTCCCCATAATCCGTTGCAATTACTTCAGCGGCCATTAGTTGATCTTCAAGGCAGGGAGAAATAATAATAAAATCAATGGTTGACGAGCAACCCCTTCCCCTAAATGTTGGTAATTTTTTATTAGTGGTATTAGGGCTGCTCACCAAATCCATAACATTAGTCAAGTTGTTTGATTTTAGAAACAAATTTAACTCTGCTCCCCTATGGGACGAGAGCCCAGGATTACTTGTTCCTTTACCATGCGCCACGCCATTTATTATAGCATTAAAATCTCCTCCCAAAAGAATCCCAGTAGGTCCCTCCATGTTTCGCTGACTATCTAAGTTAGAAATAAAATCAAAAAGCCCAATGAAGTTCCTATTAGGAACAGAGTAAAAATCATTGTTATAAATATTTACCAAATATAAACAAACCTTCCTTTTTAAAAAAACAACTTGATAGTTTCTACTATTAGTTGGGAGAACCTTAAAACTGCTGCCAGCAGCCACATTAATCCCAATGAATAGCCCCCCTGATGGTCTTCCCAATTTAGGGCTGGGGGCTACTATACTAAAGCAATGGAACCCTTCGATATGAATATTGTCGGTGGCCCAGGTTTCCTGGAACATGACCACGTCTTGTTCCTTTACTATGCGCAACCAATCTTGTTCTCCAAGCCTGGATTGAAGTCCCGCCACGTTCCAACTTAGGACACTCAGGTTGGCTCCCATGTTTACCATAGTTGGAGCCAATTTATCATTAGAAGATGGGAGTACGATATCTAAATGATCCTCCTCATAGACCTGTAAATTAGTCGACAACGATGGTTGTCAGTCCTGAGCGTCCAAGTTGGAAAGTGCATGGAACCTTTTAGCTGCCAAGGGTATTACATGAGCATCCCTAAACGATGTAACTGGTGGTTTGTAAAAATAACCTAAGGGGAGTGCGCAAATGTCGGTATATTGTGAAAAAGATTGCTCTTGAGTACTAAGTAAATGACGAACCGTGTATGGTCTACGAAAATTAAGGACAATGCAGTCACGGTTGTTGTTCTTATCCGAGTGGCCAACCCACCCTACTCTCCTCGCCATAATGATTTCATTCATTGAAGAGGGGTGGAAACCTTTATGTTTACGTAGCCAATCTACAGATTCCCTCTGTCCCTCAGCAAGGTTGGGAACACCAGCCAATACTAACACATAGGGACTAGAAGCCGGTGGCAGGCTCAGCACATCTGTGTTAGGACTTGAGTGTGTGTCTCTAAGGTGGCCCGCAGCAACATTATTTGGGTCAGCCTCAATAGTTCCCTGCTGAGGCAAATTACAATTCACACTACCTAGTGTCACATTGAGATCATTTGGGTTACATATTTGAGATGTACCCAAGCTTCCCCTCTGCATAGCAATAGGATTTGACACAGGTAAGTTGTTTTGATTACAACGGGAAACACTGGGATTGAAGACGAAGGGTGTAACCTGGGAGGGGAGAGCGACGCCCATCAATTGCGTAACAGGCCCATATTTGTTAGCCACTGATGGTATGGTGTTTCCTCGTCCCACTTCATCAAGAACTTTGTACAACCTCCCACCGCTTAAGTTGTCCACAATACGGTCCAATTGATTAAATTTCCCCCACAGCAGTTCAAAATGTTTATCAATCACATCCTTGAGGGTAACCAACATAGTCTCAAAAGCTTCCATTGCAAACCCTGTTTATGTGGCTCCCCCCGCAACACCTATGTTGGCCTTATTGCACATGGATTCAAAAATACTATCTGTCTGGGTTGCTACTGAATTTGTAATGGTGACCACAACAATGTTTGGGTTCCCAACCGGTTGGCGGCCTTTAACGTTTTTAGAATTGAATTTGGCAGAGGCGACATACTTTTTTTTAGTAGATTGACCACTTAATTTAATGTTCCTTTGTGCCTTAGCGGCATTACCCCTAGTATTAATACAGGGTACATCTAATACAGACACATTAGGTGAATCTCCAAATGGCAAAAGTAGGTTAGGGGAAACAGAAACAGGTCTTGCTGGAAATATGTTTGGTGTGTTCGGACAAGTTGTGTTGACATTAACAGAACCACCCAGCGACAAACGAGATTGTAGCGTGGCAGGGTCCAGAGATAACCGTCTTTCAGTCAGATGGATTTCATGAGTTAAAAGTGATTCAGCCCTTATGATAAATGCGTCCAGGGTCCCGGCTACACCTTTTAGTTTACTCATTTTGCAACACAAAGTGATGTAGTAGCACAATTACACAATTGTGGACCCACCAAACAACAGCTACTACAATGGGCAGTAAGCGGCTTCACAGTACCTTAACACCGAATATCCGTAGATGGGGGGACAAGACAACATTGACTGCCTCTGCTGGGGCCAAATAACGTGGCCCAGCCCAGCCTCCTTCGGCCTCGGGCGGGCTCAGACGGGCCTGCCCTTGGCCCGGGCTTCGCACGGCGCACGCCCGCGCGCGTCCTGCGAAGCGGGAGCCGCACTGTGCTTCATGCACCTCCGGGCGCGGTAGAGTCGCGGCAGCACCTCCTAGCAGCAAAGCAGTGTGGGGTCAGTAGTCCTCCCCTCTCGCGGCGATTTTACAGCGGTTCCCGCGAAGCGGGAGCCGCACTGTGCTTTATGCGCCTCCGGGCGCGGTAGAGTGGCGGCAGCACCTCCTAGCAGCAAAGCAGTGTGGAGTCAGTAGTCCTCCCCTCTCGTGGCGATTTTACAGCGGTTCCCGCGAAGCGGGAGCCGCACTGTGCTTTATGTGCCTCCGGGCGCGGTTGAGTGGCAGCAGCGCCTCCTAGCAGCAAAGCAGTGTGGGGTCAGTAGTCCTCCCCTCTCGCGGCGATTTTACAGCTAATAGATTTCTCAAAGAAAGGGTGCAGACAGCTTGGTATTTCTGTGGAAGAGTTTTTGAGGCACAAACCATGGCCATGGGCATATCTAATAACGCCTCATAGTATTACTGTTATTTCACCTTTTAGGTTATTGAGAAAGAGAGAAACAAAAATTCCAAGTTGTGTCCTGATTGTCTGAAAATTGAACAGAACGTGCACAATAATGAGAAGGGTGTTGATTGTCTGGTGGCTAGAAAGATAAAACAGAAATAAAATAACAGTATATTGCATATTGATAATAAATGTCATACCAAAGAGGTTGCGTTCAAACGCAGGTGATTGGGTTTTGAGCAGAAACCTAATAAAATAAAGAATGGTGAATCCAAATTTACCAGCCATGTTAAAGTATGCTAAAATAGAAAGAGTGTCCTTGCGGTCGGGCAGTCCTGGTACTGCTAGACCTGTCTGTAGCATTCGATACGGTCCTGCCTGCCAGACTGCTCAACTTAATTCAGGAGATTGCCATCAGAGACAAGGCTTGGAAGTGGTTGAAATCCTTCCTAGAGGATAGGAAGCAAGAGGTTTGGCTACCCTTCCTTCTCCTCGGGCAGCCTAAATTACTCGGTCGGTGTACCCCAAGGGTAAGCTTTAAGCCCCATGCTGTTTAACATTTATATGCCTCCCCTTGCTGAATTGGTGGAGTCATTTAGGCCAAAATAATCTCCAACGCTGATGACACCCAGATTATTTTTACATTTTACAAAGGGATGCCAGTTGAACACTCGGATTATTTTCACATTGTACAAAGGGAGGGCAGTTGAACATGGTGATTTAAAAACTATGCTTCTCCGCCGTTTTCAGTCGGATGAGTTTTTTCCAACTGAAATGTAACACCAATAAAATGGAGGTGCTCTGTGTGGGGCATAATTTTGACCTCAAGTTGAGAGTGCACTAGCCAGAGGGGGTACCTCCACCCAATAGGCATGTGAAAACAATCAATAACCTAGGTGTGAAATGTGCTAATAAATTGTTCTTCCATAATCAAATTAATTCTGTGGTTGGCAAATGTTTTGGGACACTATGCATGCTAAGGAAATTCCTACACTTTTTGTCGGTCACAATACGGATCACGGTAGTCTTGGCATCGGTCATGTCCAGGCGGGACTATGCCAATGCACTACACGGTGGCCTACCACAATATTTTTTGAGTAAACTTCAAATTGTACAGAATTCTGCTGCTAGGCTTTCTAGGTTTACCAAGAAGGGACCATATTTCTCCCCATTTCCGGAATTTGCACTGGCTTCCTGTGCACAAGCGGATTGTTTTAAAGACCTCTTCTTATGCACAAACCTAGGTGTGAAATGTGCTAATAAATTGTTCTTCCATAATCAAATTAATTCTGTGGTTGGCAAATGTTTTGGGACACTATGCATGCTAAGGAAATTCCTACACTTTTTGTCGGTCACAATACGGATCACGGTAGTCTTGGCATCGGTCATGTCCAGGCGGGACTATGCCAATGCACTATACGGTGGCCTACCACAATATTTTTTGAGTAAACTTCAAATTGTACAGAATTCTGCTGCTAGGCTTTCTAGGTTTACCAAGAAGGGACCATATTTCTCCCCATTTCCGGAATTTGCACTGGCTTCCTGTGCACAAGCGGATTGTTTTAAAGACCTCTTCTTATGCACAAAGCGCTTTACCACTCAGGACCAGACTATCTATCTCCGAGGATTGCCCTGTACAGCCGCTGAGAAAGCTGCGATCCTCCAACATTCTCTTGGCCATGGTCGTGAGAGTCCAGCTTGTAAGAGTTGGTGGGCTGTCTTTCTTTTAGGGTCTTTGGGCTGAAACAACCTTCCTTTAGAATTTAGGTGTACGGAGGATGAAAGGCTGTTCAGGAAAATGCTCAAAACCTGGCTCTTTGTCCAGTAGATAGTGCTCTTTTGCCCTTACTGTTCGAGGATCGCCCTATACAGCCGCTGAGAAAGCTGCGGTCCTCCAACATTCTCCTGGCCATGGTCGTGAGAGTCCAGCTTGTAAGAGTTGGTGGGCCGTCTTTCTTTTGGGGCCTTTGGGCTGAAACAACCTTCCTTTAGAATTTAGGTGTACGGAAGATGAAAGGCT
Source organism: Triturus cristatus (assembly GCF_964204655.1). NCBI lineage: Eukaryota > Metazoa > Chordata > Amphibia > Caudata > Salamandridae > Triturus > Triturus cristatus. The sequence continues at coordinate 997,227,274 of NC_140580.1, forward strand.
ATTCAGGAAAATGCTTAAAACCTGGCTCTTTGTCCAGTAGATAGCTCTCTATTGCCCTTACTGTTCCGTTAGCGCCGAGACACTCTTTTGAGTAGCTGCACGCTTTATAAATCCAACATAACATAACAAACAAAGGTGCTGACTGCTGGTGGGTAAGGGCGGGTGAAGCAGAAGAATTCTGGTGAAAGCAATTCAGGACCAGGCCAGTATAATTTTAACTCTAAAAACACAGTACCTCAAGAACAGTTTACATGGTTTCGTGAAGTTAATCTCAATAGAGAAAATGTGGGCGAAGTGAAATTGCACGTTTGCATTCTGCTCTGATGGTACATGACAGCCTTTCTGATAAGCAGGATATCACTTCAGACTTGTTATCCTCAAATGAATTTGAGAGTTTTCCAGGTAACTCGAGTTCACAGTTCACTGATGGTGAAATGGCAGAACCTAACATTGTTGAAGAAAAGCAAGATCCTTTCCAAACTTCTGAGAGAGGTTCTTCAAGCTGTGTTATTGTTCCAATTAAGTTTAAGGATTATTATATGTGTTAAGATGTTTTATTTGTTATTGCTTATGAAAGGGTTACGGCGATATAGTGTGTATTTAAGGTTATACTTGTATAATATGTGTTGGGTTTAATGCTTACTACCTCGCTGTATTTCGTCAAACTCAACTTGTTTACTGTTGTTATGGGTTCTGCGTAATGGATTATGGATTCCTCCTGCTGAAGGCTTGGTCCAACTGTACTGTCAAAGCAGATTATCCTGAGTTTTGAAGCTGGGTGGACCCGTGTGCTCTAGAGATCCGTTAATGCAGAATAAATCTTCGAAAATCATCACTGTTTTAGGAGCAATCCTTCAACTGAGCAGGCTGCAAAAGTGCAAGATTAATCCCTTCGCTAAGAGAGCGATTGCACCACAGAGCTCCACTCGGCCAGCTCCAGAAATCTGTCATGTAGCTCTCGTTAGGCTGCAATGTCCTCTCCGTGTAATCTTCTGTTCTAGATGTTGATGTAACTTCCATGTTTGGATGCAGAAATGAGCAACCAATCAGAAGGAGGTTTAAGCGACGATAAGGAGTTTTTACAAACATGCAAATGAAAACCCATGTTGAATGTGTATCGAGAGAACATTTTTAGTTCACATTGTAATTATAATTACTGATATTTTGTTATTGCTGCATCTTCCGTGAATAATAGCAACATTATTTGAGAAATTCAGGAAATAGTAAGAGATCTATCCTCATTTTGCATCCATGGTGTTGATGTGAGTTGAATTCAGACCCTTTCAAGATGGCCGATACTGGAGCTTCTTTCTGATTGTTTCTTTATCTGAGCAGTGTCCGACTGACCCTGGCACTGCCTGATGGGCAAGCTGGAAATGCCAGTCAGTGCGCATAGGGGAAGAAAAATGGACATTACACTGTCCCTTTCGATTTGGTTTATCCGCCAGTGTAAAGAGCCCCACAAGGCAGTTCAACACTGGGGCGAGTCTTTCGCCCAGTGGACTGTGTCCTGGATCCCTCTAAACGCCATTACAAGATATTCGTAATACATGCCTGTGCATGTACAGTGGCTACTTTGGAATGGTTAGGCTTTGCCAATGCAGGTGCTGCAATTCAACAGGCATTGGCAAAGCCAAAATTTCAAGCTGTTCAGTACTTGTCTACAGTCAATGGTGGAGAGTACTGCATCTTCAGCTGGCGTAGTGGGGGCTGAGGGATACATGGGACTATTTAAAGACCCAGGTAACCTTCCAGGAAATGCTAATGGCTTTAAGGACAACCCCCCTCCCCCCCCCCCCCCAGCCAATGGCAACTCTTAAAAAAACGCCAACAGCCATGGCTGAAAGGGGTTGACAAAAAGGCCACTCTATATATATGCATGTAGGCCCTCATTACTAGTGACCTGGTAAGGAAGCCAGTATTGACCCAGCCCCAGAGTTTCCAATATCGGCGGCACTGCTAACTTTGGGTGGGAATAATCCAGCCCATTACAAGTTGGACTCTGAAGGTCCACTAAAATATTTGGAATTACCAGGGAAATTGGAAATTCTAGATTCGATTCCTCTGGCAATTCCTGATTTTGTGATAAACCTCCCCCCTGTTATTTTGGATGTTTCCAGCAGGTGGAATCTCAGAGTGAAAGTAAAGATAACCCATCAAACTTTTACCCATGAATGTCATAATTGCCGTGACCAGCCTCTTCAAATTTAAGTGGCCAATCGCAATGAAGAACCCAGTCTAATAACATGCAATAGGGTGCTGAAATTCAATCTGTTCATTGGCACTTTGATTGTAGTTATCAATAATTTCTAGTCTTCGAATTTCTATTCCTTATTTGCCTCGGTTCTCTGTATGGGACATTTTGAAATTGTTTTCTAATATGCTTACCCACATTTTTACTGCTCTTATTCATAGCTGTGCTATTCTTTACCTCTATAGGTTGCATTGTACTCTAAGAAGTTAGGACCGATAAATACAAATAAATGTAGGACAAATTAAATATTTTGCAATATCAAGATGAACATATTTACGTTTTTAAGAGCATTCGGAGGAGCTTAGGCTAAGAGCATGCATTTAAACAAATATAAAAGTGCCGATATTTACTTTTTTTCATATTGGAAAAGTATCAAAAAGGTAAAATGCAGTTAGCGCAAAAGACAATCATAATACATCCAAGTATCTCTCCAAACCCCTCAATAAATAATGATACAGTGCAATGCTGTACATACATAACCAGCAAAATGCATATAGTGTGTAAATTATTTGAAATCTTAGAAAGGTAGTCGGGCATACCAAGAACAAGCCTTCCCTAACTGGAGCCCACAATGTTCCCAGTTTGCGTCTTTTAGGATTAGAGTGAATGACTCTGAATTCCAGACCACAAAAAAAATAAACCCATGTCAGCAAGCCTTGGGATCAGGCGTTTCATGCTGCAGCCATGCATGCAGCCCCTAGCAATACACAATCTGGCCACTGTGATTGCATAAAAGTAGATCAGCGCCAGATTGTATGGAATAGAGTTCTAATGGCCAAGGGTAATAAGCCTGGGATAATAACCAGCTTCCCCTCGTAGTAGGTTATTTAGCCTATAAAATACCGAGGGACCAAAATGAACTCAGAGAGGGGCAAGTGGCAAAGATATGGGCAGCATCTGCCCCTGGCGTCGAGCACCTAAAGCACTCAGAACATGGCTGGAGGCTCATTTTGAACAATCTATGAGGTGTATAGTATGAATCAAATAGTGTACTAAAAATGGGCCTTCAATCGAGACTCATTACGTATTCCTTGGGCCAACTGAACACTAAAACGAATATCCCCTTCGGTCACCAGCGAACCTAGATTCTTAGTACACTTATGTGCCAACTATTGTAAATATTGTGTATTAGAGCCAAAGAAGAGAAAAGTATTGTACAGAGTACCACTGGACTGAGGTTTGGGCAGGCGATAGAGCTGCTCCAGAAATAGACTAGGGGACATAGAGAAATTGTTAGCGGCCAAGTGGGTAACGAAATCCCTGAGCTGGAGGTATCTATAAAAGACCTGTCGATGTGCCCCATGCTGACCCTGGATTTCCTCAAAAGAGCAAAATATGCCATTAGTGAACAGGTCGCTAAGTTGATTAATGTCGATCTGATGCAAAAATTGTGAGTAACTTTCTTGCAAGGAAACAGGCAAGTTGTGGTTGCTCTCAAGGGAGGTGAACTGATTAAAAACAGAAATTCCACGGTATATCTTAATTGCATCCCAAACCTTATGATAAGCTGCCAGTGTCTTAAACCTTGTATGTCTGAAATAGAAATGTATCAATCAAACCCGATGCTAATGGTGGTGCATAGTTAAAAACCCGGTACTCTGAAAATAGATAGCCTAGCTGCCATTCAGTCCGCCCCATGACTGCCCTGAGCCGAAGCTCAAATGAAGAAAGAAAATGCAGCCACAAAGATGGAAGAGACATACCACCCATATCTCGAGAAAGTTTCAAATACCATATAACACAGCACGGTTCCTTATACCCCAATATGAATCCCTGCCAACTAGTCTCTACCATTTTAAAGAACGTCTTGGGAAGGTGTATTGTAAGGATCAAAAAAGGTTTGATGAGGTTGCAGCGGCTTATCAGCCCTAACCGAAGCTCATCCCATTTCCGTAAGAGTGTCATGGATTCATAGTATAGCCCCACGTGATTACGCTCAACCACACGCTCTTTGCATGGAGAGGTGCAAACTCCTAAGTAAGTGGCTTCTTTAGCATTACAGGTTTCAACAAGGAATAGAGCAGAGATTGTTATAATTAGGATTTTGCCAATATTCAATTTATAACCAGAGACTGTGCCAAAGTCAGAAGCCGCAGCCTCAATACCAACTAGTGTCTGCCAGGGGATGACAAAAAGATGGCAATGTCATCTGCATAGACCATAACCTTGCCGATTAACTGATTCAGGTGAAATGGAGGTATAGTTTTCAGAAGCTCGAGTCTTTGGATAAAAGACTCCAAGTACAGCTCAAACAATAACAGGGACAATAAGTAACCTTGTCAGGAACCCTGCTGAAGCGCAATGCTGTCCGATACCTGCCCCATGCTAACAATGCTAGCAGATAAAGAAGTGTATAATTTTTAGACAAAGCCACATTTTTGCCAAAACCTCCCAGAGAAAGCCCTAAGCCACCCTATCGAAAGTCTTTTCCGCATCAAGTAGGATCAGTCCCGAAGGCTCACCATTTGTTTCTGTCACATCCAGAACAGAGATGGCTGTTTTATCATGGACCGTGGTATCTCGTCCTAGAATGAAACCATGCTACTGATTGTCCACTAGCTTAGTTATGACTGAGGGTAAATGACAAGCCAGGACACAAGGATACATTGTAGTTTCATTATTCATTAAAGAGTTTGGGCGGTCCGACCTGCAATTAAGCAGATCTTTACCCTTCTTAAAAAAAAAAAAAAATCGAGATATATGTTTCCCCCAGGACACAGGAACAGATTGCCAGAAAGCTGGAGAATTAACCAGCTCTTCAAATCTAGGGACCAGAATGTTAGCAAATGTTTTATAAAACTCAAAAAGACTAGAGTCCGGACCTGATGCTTTCCCTGAAACTAACTCAGTCAATGCTTTCTTAATCTCTATTTGTGTAATAAGGGGTTCTAACATCTGAGTTTGAGTAGACATTAAATACGGTAAGTTTATCACTTCCAGATTCTCTATTATAGCTGCTAATGGGGGGGTGGAGGCTCTCTTCATGATAAAGTGCTGAATAGAATTCCCGACAGATACAATAGCGACAGAGTCACAACGCACCTGACCTGACAAATCATAAATGCCAGCAATTACATTCTTTGATCGTCTATCCCTAATCTGAAAAGAAAGAAGCTGTACCATCTCTTCACTGTTTTCAAAACAGAGAGCCATATCCCAGACCTCCTTCTGAAGACTCGTATGGGTGACAGTTTATTTCTCCAAAACTCTTTCAGCTTCCTGAGGAACCTTTGACAATGTTTTTGAATACTCAAGTTCCAGAGTTAAAAGATCAGCACAGGCCTGCTCTGCCTTATATCTATTCCTTATATCTCGTTGGATGGTATCACTAAGAGTCTGACCACGGATAACCGCTTTCATCGTGTCCCACACAATTGTCGGAGAAGCCGAATCAACAATAATCATCCAAGAAGGTCGACATATAGTTCAAATATTGATTATCAAAAAACGCTTCACCATTGAACTACCACCTTGAAGGAGAAGTAATACCATCAGTGGAGTTTATTGACATAAATAAAGAAATCGAATTGTGATCAGAAATAATGCGTGGGCTCAGCTTGATTGAAAGCAACGGAACAATGGTGCAGCTTACAAAGATCATATCTAGCCTAGAAAGGGTCTTATGTGGCCCAGAGTAAAATGTTAAACTCTGTGACGACCCGCGGCAGGCGTGCCACACATCAATAAGGGCATTCGATTGAATCACCTCTCTCAAAGCTGCTTGGATTTTTTCATGCGTGCCTTGGCCAATGAACATGAGGTGGTATCAATTTGTGGGACCAATGGGAAGCTAAAGTCACCGCAAATGACAAAAGGGGGGTGCCATTGGCACTATTCAACTAATAGAAAATTGAAAAGCGAGGGTTTGTCCTTATTGGGTGCATACACCCCGCACAAAGTCAATCGGACATTATCCTTTGGTATATCGGCAATGGCCCATCTGCTGAATTGATCAATTTTAGACTTATACACCTTTCGGCCTTGATACCTGGCTAGTAAAGCCACCCCCTCTTAGAACCATCCCCGCCTGAAGCCGTCAGCATATTATACCCCTGGATATTCAAATGTTTAGACTCTATAGTAGATAAACGAGTCTCGTGGAGGCAGAGCAGGTGAGGTTTAAGAAGGAGGAGTTCCTCCTCCACATGCCGGCACTTAGTGGCTTTTCTTAGCCTGTTGATCTTGCCTCTAAGTACATGCAAAGCCTGACTACCACTGCTGCTACCATTGGCTATTGTTGCACGTTATGGACACCATATTCTGCATGATACTGCACACATCACTCTTATTTGATACTTTCTCATGTTTCCTTTTTGCTATACCCTAACCCTACACCATGTAAGAAAACAAAGCAAACCCATTGCTAACTTTTGCTGAACAAAACAACCCCACACCCACCGCCCTCTCTTCAACCAGTCCTCCCTCCTACCCAATCCCTTACCTATCCTGGGTTCCCTGGAGAAACCAGGATTTTCAAAGTAACCTCACTCCACTCCCAAGCAAATATGCAAACGTTGGCTGATCTTTGAGCATAGCCCCCCTTCACCCAACAGCATCTGCTGCTGGTGTGATGGGGCCCCTCTACCATCCCGACCAGCCAGGCACAAGAACAATCAAGAAGGCCTTGTTGCCCTCAGACTGACTATTTACTATTCATCCTATCCCTTCCAAATGGGTCATATTTGACCACTGATCTATTAGGCACTTAGCCTGAGCCACATCATTGCAGAAATGGTTCCTGCCCTGGTAGCTAATCATCAGTGTAGTAGGTTTAAGCAAAAACACAGCTGCCCCCAACCTCTGTAAATCTGGAATTAACATAGTGTAGCTGCCACCTATGGGCCTCTGTTTCTTTACAAAAGTCAGATCTTACAAATAATTCGATACCAAGTGCCTGACTGTTGCTCTAGGATGGGCTGATTGATGAATAAATTGGTGTAGAATGAAAATGCCTACATAAATCAAAATAGCTTGCAGATATTAGGACCATCGACTTCCACCGCTACCATTGTTGCAAAACTGAAATCTATGTGACCTCTGGAAAGCACTATCCAGATCCAAGCCAGCAAACTGTGGTAATGCAGCATGAAACAGTGAAACGACAAAGGATCGAGTATTTTCTCCTTCCTTGCCTTCTGGTACCCCCAGAATCCATCAATTATTCCTGCAGTGCCAATATTTACTTGACTAAAATCATCTGTTTTCATTAATTAGGTCCTAGTCACAAGCCAATTGTTTGTATAGGTTCAGCTAGCTCTTGCAAATGGCGTGATTTACGAATGCAGGTGACCCATAATGTGGCAAGCAGTGGGGGATCTAGACCTCAGGAGTCACTGTATATCAAACGTTAAGTCTATTACTATTAAGGCCCGGGTTATGAGTCGAGCGAAATTCTCACATGGAACTCAGAATACCATGGGTACTTCCGCTCGATGAACTCTTGTTCTCCCAGTTAGTTTTCATTTCATGGGGATTAACTCATAATTCCATGAATTGTAGGAGGCGATGTCAGTCTTCCGTAATCTTGGCATACAATTCCCCCAGGCTCGTAATTGGGCCTAAGTATTCAGCAACAATAGCAGAGAACCAGAATTTCAGTGAGGCTCACTTGGAAGGGATGACTACAGATGAATTGAGAGTAGCCATTAGAGCCACGCAGTTAATGACGTACGTTGATTTGCATACGGCAGGGTTGGCTACTGATATCAAGATGTCCACTCTGAGACCCTTGCTGACACTTTGTGTCTGTAGATTCATCAGAAAGCATTCACTCTCAATTTTTGTTCTAAAATATTGTTTTTAAAATATATCATATAACCATGAGCATAACAAAGATATCTGAAAGAAAATTAGAGAAACAATACATTAATAAGAAAAATGAAATTAAGACATTATAAAATATTCATTACTGACAAACTTGTTACTACATTAAACCAGATGTCAATTTAACTAATTGTAAAACACATATGTTTTGTAATAATAATCCTCATCATTGAGGCCAATCCTGTAAAAAAACAAATACATTTTTTTAAACCAATTTGCTACATCAATACATTTAAGGTTAAGTTATAACATCATTGTTTTGAATAGTTACCTTTTTACAAATATGCCTATCCTCGGTTTGATGGGATTATTGTTCCCAAACATACGGATTACCTATGGCTGCTGAAATGCTTGGTTCGAATAGCAGTGCATGTCTTGCACTGCAGCTTGATTTCTGCTTTTTATGAGAAGACTAAAATGTAGACAATTAAAAACATGGCCTTTCCAGCCCCATCTGCCATCTGAACCTTTAGTGATGCTAAACAAAAATATGGGGTAGCTTAGCCCTGCCAGACACCCTCTTGTCTATGAACCGGAAAATTAATACTGTCCAGTAAACACCTAATGTAACTGAACTAGAGGGCCCAGAATGTTAAAGCCAAAAACCTGGACATTTCCCAAAAATAGAAGAAGGACTACAATTTTACTTCAACCCAGCGCACAGAATGACAGTGCTCCTTAGCAGAGAACTACAGAGGCGGCAGTAAGAAGATAAATAAAATGCCATATTTAAAGCCAGTAGCTGGCCTGTTAACTAAATTGCTTTCTCTTAACAGCTGCTACCTATCCCTGCTTTGTAAAACATAAAAAGATAGCTCCCACTGTTTTCAGCTGACCCTTTCTAGCAAGCATTGACATAGCCAATAGGTCTCGCTTTTGGGACCTTATAAGTATTTAGTTATGCAGCACAATATCCTTGGTGCAACAACAACTGTTGCATGGCTAAACACTTATAAGGTCCCAAAGGCGAGACCTATAGGCTATGCCAATGCTTGTTCTGCATTTGTGCCAAGACTCTACTGGAGTCCAGGGCTGCCGTTCCGAGACAGGAAACCAGGAAGTGTTAGATGTAAGCAGTGAAGTGCTGTCAAACATCACATACTAAGTATATGTTACGGCTTTATCAATATGTCCTTCTGTTGACGAGGTATGAGCAATCGATAGCCATCATAGTGAGTGAAAATCACAAGTTATAAAAGTCTGTCTGTGGTTCTTCCAACTGTGCTTGTGGAAGGTAACATGGCATGTGACCTGGGGTTTGAGTGCATCCCTGACTTGTCATGGTGCCTTGAAGGCATATGGTGAGATATGCTAATGGTGTCATTGGTGACTATAGAGAGATCCAGTGCTGTACCATAGTAATAGGCATAGCAGGATCATTATGGTGCATTCCTTTTTCATGGGGTCATGTCTGGCGTATCCAGTTGTTGATGTATTTGCAGAGTCTTGTTGTAATCTGGTCTGGTCTGGTTGTAATCACGAAGGGTTGCCCTTTGCATGAATGTTTTTTTCTGCTGGTCTTGTAGGAGAATGTGCATTACACTGAGGAGTATCTTCTCCTGGGTTCTCATCACGCATGTGCTCTGGGGCAATCCCCTTCCTAGAAGCATTTGAGTAGGGCAGGCCATGCTGATGTCTGTGGTTTCTTGGGGTCTGAAGATGGAAGCATGCAGTTATGGAAGAGCTTAATTACAGATGGTTGTAATATATGAGTTTAGGCATATTCTTGGATTCTCGATTGTATTCGCCAATTTCACTTGTTTATGTTTTCAGAGAAGGGTTCTTATTCTCCAGATTGAACTGGCTAAGACTGTTTATTCAGCATCATCCTCCCCGTTTCTTCTTTGTAACATTTGCTTTCCTTGTGCATGTCCTTTGATATTTCAGAAAACGCCTGTCTGGGTGAACCTTTAATTGCAATTTCTGGTGATATTGTGTATATATCCAACACGACCTTTAAATCAGATTTCCTTTTTTATTAAAAGCCGGTGTATATACATCAAGTTACTTGCACAAATGTAAAAGCGAACACAAGTCTGGAGCCAAAGATGACGTGGCTCCTGGCCGCTAAAGGAACTTAAGAAAAATATATATTGTGCAGTCATTATATAAAATAGATCTGAAAAACTCTCTTAATCTAATATTCTGAAGCTACTTCAGCATGTTGGCGAAATATAGTCTTCCAACTAATCAATCTATTAATCATTATTGGGGCGATTTGATGAAGGAATTATTATATTCAAGTTAGTGGATCATACTCGTCTTTCTGTCAGTTCTGTACATCCATGGCAAGCAGCGCTTACGTTCATAGTCCCGGAATCTATATCAATTTTCAAACACTGAATTTGGATCAGTTGCTATTATCCGGTGCTTAGTTTGTAAACAAAAAAGAAAAATGTAAAAAACGGTAAGTGCCAGGGCCCTGATCAGGAGGCCAGTCTAGCTGGTGCCACTGACTGCCCCTGCCAGTGCTACCAATGCCAGTATCAACACAACTACTAGCCATCATACTCTTAGAAGTGAGACGATGCGGACTATTTCAGGCCACTCGAAGCTACAAGGATAGCCTGGGCGGCAGGTATGATTATTTTTTGACGGATTTTGAATTTTTAGACACTCTCATGTTGTGTCGCCTCAAAATGATTCAAACAGCACCAGAATGTGGTAGGGCCATAAGTGCCGGTTTTGAGAATTAAGTGGCAGCGCCTGCTCAAAGTAAGCATTGGAACTAGCCCCAACATAACTACGGTATACTTCATAACCAATAGCATTTCTTTTTTTGGGAGGGGGGGATGTTATATACAGCGATCTCGACCCGAAGATATCGGGTATCAGAGTGCTTTACATGAGCACCAGTTTCGATACAGATGAACACATTCATTTTGTTTAGGCACGGGGAGATTAAATGATTTGCCCAGAATCACAGGATGCGGAGTGTCGTCGAGACACGAACCAGGTCCCCGAGCTTCCCGGTCGACCGCTCTTGCTGTTAAGCCACGTCCTCTCCCCTGAAATGATACGTTTTTAACATGAGGACACTCATGGTTTGTAATACAAGAAGAGTGCTCGTATTTCACCTAATATCATGAGCTCAGTTACTACAGCACGAGCTCTGCTACTACAGAATTACGCAGTAGCGAGATGATAAAATGGGAACTGATGTCATCAGCTGACGTCACATCTACATTAGATATTGTGGCCAAGGGTTGGTGTTGGTCGCTACCGAGGATTGGAATAACAAAATAAGGCATGCCCATGTGCAGAACTCTCCCTCTCTCTGAGAGTTCTGGTACTAAGGATGCTTAGGTGTTCATAGTGACGTGTATAACTAAGTCGGTAAGAGTGCCCATTCTGTTTTACAAAATGGAATTTAAATAGTGTGACAGGTAAGTGACTTTGCTCTAAGCAAGACACTGAATGCAAAGGAGAGACAAACTGTTATAGCAGTCGATGCTTAGGCCAAATAAATCAATCAGGTGTCTCCATCTACTAGGCAGTGCTTGCCTACTCATCTTGAGTAGGGAACCCTTTTTCCCTAACGGTTAATCCTGTGGAGTTCTTGAGTCTTTTAGGGTCGCGTGCGGTCAACGGCTGCACACAGCTGTAGACTTGACCGCATCATTGCAGAGAGTATGAAGTTTGGTCCCAGGTGGTTGCCATGAATAAGGTGCGTCATGCTGCAGCAGTCACAATGGCTGATGGATCTCGATGGATCTGGGTGTTCCGTCCTGCAGACGTCATCAGTGACTCTGAGATCATGCCCCAGAGGGGTCAACCAAATAGTGTCTTGGAATAACTCTCGTGCTCGAAAAAGCTACTGAGATGAAAAGCAGAACCGTTTTGTGGAGTAAATTAAAAACAACAAAGCATATTTCCTTGCAGAGCCTCAAAGGGTTATGGGGTTTCAAACAACCATAACCATTTGCCTCTAAATAGACTTAACATGAAATCCCACAGATTTTGAGGCAAAACATTGTTTGTTATTTTTATCTGCGCGGCTGCTTTCCTGTTCTACTAACTGAATTTGCTTTCTCCAGACGCTACCTAATGCTTGACTACTCCTGGAAAGGGATTGCCTCCAGTCCAACGCAGGTTAGAAATAAACTCAGAGCTCTTAGAACAAGCGCGCACGCCTCGCACTGAAAGGAGGCAGCAGGGGGCGGGGAGAGAGGAGGGGGCCTGCGCCAGTTTCCTCCCTTGCGGGAGCGAGCAGGGACACAATATGTTTGCAAGTTAATTACAAACATATGGTGTTAAAGCTCGCTCCCGCAAGGGAATGCCAATTGTGCACGCGTTGCATTAAAAGCAATGTAACGCGTGCCCGTTTTTAGGGCGAAAAGCCAATCGATTACAAAAGGTCTTTTTCCTATGCAGTGCATGTGCGCTGCGTAGGCGAGACCTAAAAACCGGGACATGAGCTTAATTTCCTGAAATCTGCGGGGACAGCTGGCGAACAACCGGGACTGTCCAGGCAAATCCGGGACGCCTGGTCACCCTAAACTGAACCTCAAAGAAAAGTCCTCAGAATCTCCAATCTGCCTTTAGTCCCTTATCTGAAAACATTGGGCATATTTAGAAAACAGCTCAGTTCAGGTACAGAGGCTCTAAAAAACACTGCTTGGTCCCCTAACTATGTGGGTAATTCCCTTGGGTGAGAGAGCAGAGAATACCACCACACCAATAGAGGTCCTCTCATAAGCCTGAGATCCGTTCCTTACTTTGCCACAATATGTTTGTGATAAAATGTGAGAAGGGCCCCTAACACAGTGGCATCTACCTGGGGCCCATCAATTTTTTATCATTCAGAAGGAGCGGGGCAGAAATAGAGAACCCTTCGGGGTATTTTTTCAATGTCTATTTATTTTCCTTGCCTGGGCAGTCCCTAGCCCGCTTAGAGCACTGTAGGAAAAGTTGTGACAGCCTAGTCATCACAGACAATCCAAAGTGTTTAACCCCTTCGATGCTCATGACGGAACGGTTCCGTCATGAGCATCGGTTGAGCTGTGCTCATGACGGAACCGTTCCGTCATGGCCCCGCCCGCGCTAGAACCCTTCAGCACCGCGGGGGAATCCGCGCAGCGCTGAAGGGGTTAAAAGGATGCTTACCTCCTATATCCATGTGTTTACAATGTTACACACTAGACCGTATCGACTTGCAGGCTAGCATGACATTTTATTAATGCATATGTTTTCATAACTCCCTCGCCTTCTAAGGTCCCGCCCATTTCTGCCTGACTGCACCGCCCATTTTCTGGTTCTTCCACTTCACCACCCTGTTGTCCTACCAATCCTCAACAATCTGTTGCTGGCCACTACTACAAACTCTTCCTCCTGGTCACTCCAATAGACCTCCGTATCCCAAAATGTTCAAGATCTAATGGTCTACAAAAGGGCTCTCCAACCTTTCCTAGGAGCTACTTATGTTCAGTGAAAACCATCCAGTAGCTACTATTAGATTTGTAATAATAATGGCCACATCAGACAAGATTACATTAGTAACACCCTATGCAAGATTACCAGCAATGGTCCCCTCAGTGCAGGGTTGCCAGCAGTGATTACTTCATTGCATCATGCAGGGTTGCACAAAGCAATGTAAAAAAGACTTTGTCAATTTGGAATGCCTTCACATGCTAAATACATAGCAGCCATAGCTGCAATGCCTCTGGCACCAAGGTCATATTAGTAATAAATATCCTACAATCTCACATGATTTTTTCACTTAAATATCAGATTTAAATATTTCATTATCTAAATATTTCTGAAAATACACAGATTTTCGTCTCATATGCACACATTTCAGTTTTGTACACATATAATAATTCAGCCAAGCAAAAGCTTCAAATTTAGTAGACTGGAATGAACACAGGAGAGCTACTTACAGGTGGGTGGAGGGCTACCAGTAGCTACTTGCTGGAGAACCCAGGTCTACAAAGAAATATGCCTCCCATCCTAACACTACTTCACCATTTAACCTCAGTGAAGCAGTTCCTGAACTCTGTAGCCCCATCCACAGATACTGCACAGGCTGCTTAGTCCTTTGTATCCTTGCCACATACCTTCTAGCTCAGACCTAAGATTCCAGTCCTGGACAACAACTAGCCAGTGTTGAAGATACTGTCATTTACCATCGGTGTCCCAGCACGTGAAACACTATTTCATTATAATTCAATGATCATGTTCTCCCCTTTGTAAACTTGCCTCCCCAAGGGTAACGTTAGAGGTGTGAAATCCACATAATTTGCTTTTGCGTATCTATGAAACATTTTGGCAAAATTACGCAAAATGCAAATCTGACATTTAACGCTATGGCACGAGGTGCGTCCTCGTTTCAATTTTTTATGGGAGGTTGCATTTGCACTAAAAAATAGTGCACAAAATGCTATTGGGGCGAAGAATAGTTACTTGTGTTCTGGTCGTTTTGGCTGTTTCCACTCCCATTTGGCAGCACACTTCAATATAATTAGGCAAACGTAGCATAGTGGCGAAATTTCAGGAATTAACTGTGATGATAAAGTCTCAAAATTATACAAATTACACTGGTGTACTTTACATTTTACCTAGGGCTAGTAACAATACCTAGAAGAGGCGCTGCTTACTTTTAAATTAACCTTTTAAGGTGTTTTTTTTCATGTGTTGCAGGATAATGATGCTATATCTTTTGCCCTTTGATTTTGAATCTTCTTTGTTCAGTAAAAGACTGTTTCTGAAAATGTCAAACACGTGAATCTATTTCACGTGTATTAGGTCACATCCTTTATAACTTTTCTTATAAAAGGTTTTTACTTACACTTGTTAAGCTGAACTCCTTTTATCTTCTCTTTTACCTCACACTTAAAGCACTGAGCTCCAGGGAGATGATCCGTCAATACCATCTGCTCCACATGAAATAGTAATGCACAGAAATGCTCGTGAGTACCGGGACACAGGGCAGGCCTTGGGCGACACTGCCTCAGAAGCGCAGGTACTCTCCCTCTCAAAGTGCAGATACTCAGTACCAGAGAGTACCTGCCCATTTTAAGCACTGGCCATCAGGATTTATTAAAGCTGGGGCTGACAGGTGTTAAGAGGCCAAAATGGAAGCAGCGGGTGGCGTAGCGATCGCCATATTGGCCTGCTCCCCACTGTGAGGTATGGCGTGCTGAAGGCCCTTGTTAGCAGCAAGGACGTGGCTGATGAATATTTAAGGCCGGAGTTAGCAGGGGCGGCAAAGGCCTCACCTGGCTCTGACGAGGGTATTCGGCTTTGGAATCATGGTCTATGGACTGGCTACTAGGGGAGAGCGAGTCAGGCATCCGCCCCTCTACAAGTGGAGGACATCAGCTGAGACCCACAGCATCAGAGGCAACTGCACCAGGCAGGCCAAGAGTGAGGAGGGGACAGATTGCGGGAGCGTCAGCAAGAGGAGGAGCAGTTGCAGGTACTGGCTAGCAGATAGTGCTGGAGAGGGTGCTGGTCAGCCAAGTAAATAAAACGTCAGACCTGCGTAAAACGGAACTAGCTCTCTCCTTCTGTAACAAGTATAGCCAAAGTCAATACGTCTCTTCTAAGCAAGTGCTATTGGCTTTGTGAATGTCGTTTAGCCAGGTTTTACAGCAACGTGGTAGAGCAGCATGCAGTGGCGTAGCTAGAGCTTGTGGCGCCCGGGGCTATCCCTCAGATTGCCCCCCCCCCCCCCCCGGGGGAAAGGAGGGCATGCACTTCAAAGAGGTCCGAGAGACACGTAGTATCGCCGCTAATAGTTACCTTGATCATGCAAGTTACATGCACATACATGACACAGTCCAAGGCTACACAGTTGAATACACCAGTGACTGGCAGTACAAAAGAGAACACACAGACTGCATGATCTATCTGGGGACTCAGAAAAACCGCATGTGACGTCCATCAGAGAGCTGCGTGAACAATTACCTGGTAATCCCCTCAACGCAATGCAAACATGCGCATACATGACACTGTTCATGTAACCTTCGTCTACAGCTGACATTAAATGACCATACATCATGGTCCCCCCCCATTAAAGCAGTGGGGACCCAAAACCAACTTAACAGTGTCGAAGCCTGTGATTCTTTATCTTTCAAAAAAAGCAAATTAATTATTCACAGGGAGTGACTCACTGTGTGCCCTTAAAACTAAACGCAGCACAAAGGGGTCAGTCAGCTCCACCTTGCCAACACAGACCGGATACAAATCCCACTCTGGTGGCCCAAATGCATCAACCAGGGGTCGCTCCCTGTCATTAATTCCAAGCAGCAGCAACCAACTCCCTGGGAATGAAAAGACATGTGCTCTTGGTACCCAAAACCAGCTTGTAATAGTGCATCTCTCCTTCACAGCAGCCTCAGCACACACATGGTGCACAGCCTGCCTGGGGGCCCAAAGCTATAATACAGGGAGGTGCGACACATTATGATCACAATCCTTAAACACAGTTGTGGGGGCCATGGGAACTTGTTCAACTCTATCCAAGACCCGGGACAAACTGTTCCTGCACTGCGGCACTCCTTGAATATTCAGAAGAAAGAAGACAAATAGGACCAGTAAAACTCACTCTTTTCCAAATCTGTTTCTAAATATTATCACTTTCCATGTAATGTTCCTTTAATGGGAAGAGGAGGTTTCTGAGGTGGGAGTATCAGGCAAGTGATACTACTCAGGCTCCATCTGTTCGAGCCTTCATGGCGGATCCCTCTTCATTACTACCTCCACCTGACCACGGACTCTGCAACGCACTCCCTTACAGGCTCCCTCTGTGCGAGCCTTCAGGGAGAATCCCTCTTCATTACTACCTCCACCTGACCCCGGACTCGGCAACGCTCTCCCTTACAGGCTTGATTATCCACTACTCCTCTCTCCAGTGCACCTTATCTCACAGCTGACCTTGGGCCCCAGCCACATATCAGGCACCATAGGGCTCCACTTTGCTTTTTCCCGGTAAAAACATTAGTAAAATCACCTTCAAACTTAAAACATTAAATATAGCAGTAAATATAATTAGCATGCACTTTAAAGTATGTTCCACAGTAGCCCTTATGACCCGACTGCTAATTAAATAAACAAAAACAGAAAGGCCATGACAGGGCCGGCTTTAGCGCTGATGCGAAAGTCTTTTTTGGCGCCAATCTAATAAACTCTTTCTCCGTAAATACCTTTACTACCACCTTCCAACAGTGCCCCTCATCCCTCCATGGCCCCCCTAGTGACCTCCTCCTCCTCCTCAGATTCCCTCACTGCCTCACGCCACAAGTGACCCTTATCTCTCTGTAGCCTCTCCCCCTCATGACCTCCTCCTCAGACTCCCTCACTACCACCCTCCACCAGTGCTCCTCATCTCACCCTAGCTCCCCCTCCACACCATGACCTCTTCCTCTGATTCCCTCACTGTCACCCAGGGCACAAGTCCTAAAAAAGAGAAGTGGGAGGACGCTGACTTCACAACAGCAAGTGATGTCACGAAAGGTGGCTTGCACCATCAGACTCATTGCCTCCCCTCGCTCACCCCTTAGATGCCATTGCATCAGAGAAGCCAGCGCGTGAGCAGCGTTCTGAATGAGCTCCGATCTCGCCCCAGAGAGGCCGAAGAGTAAATGTGTGGCTCCATTTGCTCCAGTGATCGAGCTCCCGTTAAAATAAGTGAGGGGACGCCGTCCACCCGCCTGGTACCCCGATTCGAGCCCTGCAGTCACCCTCCACCAGTGCCCCTCATCTCTCCACAGCCCCTCCAACTACCTCCTCCTCAGATTCTCTCACTGCCACCCTCCACCAGTGCCCCTCATCGCTCCGTAGCCCCTCTCTCATATGCATTTGTTGTTTAGCGCTACTCATATCAGTGTAGTGTGTCAGCACTTTACACCACGAACACATTATACAGAGACAATGAATCATACAAGTATGTAAATCAGTCTACAGGGAATGTCACATAAGCCAATGAGGATTACAAGGTGTAGGAATCACATGTCATCCATACTGGTGGGCAGTATATTTTCAGAGGGTTTGGTCTGTGGAAACACAACCTTAAGATTTAAAAGAGTATTTATTCCATGGGGGTCAGCTTTACTGATAAAAACGTATGTCTGCCCAAACAAACATACTCATTTTAGCAACATTAGAATGATGAAAGACTGAGGAAGTTCTAACTATATCACAAAACAAAAAAACTATACCATTCATGTTTGTATTGTATGCAGCTCTTTGGTGACAGTTCGTTGGTCACTGTCCTATGTTAGGATTGTAACTTCTGAACTGCAAGTAACAGGGGGATCTCTGTGACAAAGGCAGTAACCCACTGAGCTTCCACACAAAATACAGTTCATCTGCATTTAAAAACTACTAACAGACAAATTATTGCTCTCCAGCGGATCATTAATCACCAGCGTTATTGGGACATTTGTTATTGTCTTATTGTTGTTCTGCATCAGCCATGATAATGATAAAAACTGTTTAAATGAAGCGCACACGAAGTACGTGTCCTGCTGGGCCTGCGCATATTTTTAAAACAAAAATAAATTGAGTCTCACACATTCTCTTACCTACTACTCCATTAGTCAAACTTTGTGTCACAGCCTGATGTGATAAGCAGCGGCGGGGGTCAGGAAAGGTGATTAGGAATAAACAAACTTCTTTTCTCCTGGCTGCATATAAAACGAATTATCCACGCTGCCGCAGCAGACTGCCCCAGTCGACTGCCCCAGTCACATGCCACCTTTCTCCATCCAGGAGAGGCATCATCGTGGTATCCCTCTGCCCTCCGATTCAGGATTCTCACTCACAGCGACAGCCTCCACAATATTAGCCCATGCCTCCGGCATTTCAGGTTTCCTGAAGCCCCTCTTAAGCTCTCTATGGAGATCTGTGTTTTCACTCTCCACTCACTTTACTAATTTCTGCTTCAGTTCATATAAAGTGCCAGTGTATGATTCTCATAATGTACCAAAGACACTATCCTAACCTCTGATTAATTATTTAAACTTTTTAAAAATAATATCAGTGCTTGCTATTGTCCAGTATCCCAGGGCTAAGCGTTTCCGAGGCGCATATGACGTCAGTTGCACTCTCACTGGGGCAGGTTGGTAGAGGTTTATAGCGAGTGTTCGGTCATTTAGCCCTGTGGGTTGGAGCACTGCGCCATGCCGCTTACCAATGATTGAACACATACATTGCATTGCGTGCTTTAAGCATACGATGTGTAACACATGCCATTTTCTGGCACTTAACAACGCTGGACTTTGCCACGCAAGTAAGCGTTTTTATATTCTATTAAATAAGGGAATTAATGGGTGTAAGGTTTTAAGGAAGGGTAAAGGTATGGGATGGTAGGGTTTTTCGGGTTCAGGTAAGGGAACAAGGTCGTCGTTTTTTAGGATTGAGGAATGGGTGAGGGTAGGTGAGGTTATAAGGTTTTTTTAGGGTTCAGGGATCGGTAAGGGTACTGGGAAGTACTTTTTTTTTTAAGATAGTGATAAGTGAGGGCATGGAGTTGTAAAATGTTTTTAGGGTACAGAGAAGGGTAGGGGTACGATGTAGGAAGGGGTTTTTAAGGGTAGTGGGATTGGCCGAGGGGTTTAACTTAATTAGAAAATATCTAGTCATTCAAATTAGGTGGGTAGTAAAGGTCAACACGTTGCATTGCATGCTTTAAGGCGTGCGTGGTACCTGATATTGGTAAGCATACACTCCCTTATAGAGAGGTACGTGCAGAATGCGAGTGACCTGCTTTGACGCAGAGTCTGAACGGAATGACGTCAGTACTCCACGAACATGGCTCCAAGTTTTAGGTTTCTGTCCTTATTGATCCAGTATCCACTGATATCGATGCTGTCTAGGGTTCCGGTGAAGCTGATCCGCCCATTTCTTTTATTGCAGTTCAGCGCTGCTGTCTTGTCCTTCCTTTTCACAGGGCAAACTCAAGGGTATCTGTCGCCTGCAATGCACGAGAGGGGGACATTGCATCAAATGTCAAACTCACGCATTTCTTTTCGTTCTTTCCCATAATCTGTATTGGAGCCATGTAGCCATTTCCACTTTTGGTTTCTAGGCACTATGTGTAGCTGCCACAGTCTGCACTGATACAAAGCGCGTAGTCTACCTACTTTTCTAGGCTTTAGAAACCCCTCAAGTTTCTCTGCCCCTGTCTGGTCGTCGTCGACGTGTGTGAACTGTTTATTATTATTTAGACACTATACTTTGCTTATTCCTTCACTGTGGCCTACATTTTGAGGGATGGGTTTGTCTTGTAGGCCTCTGGGTTTCCAGGCCCGCCACACTTCTGTGCTGCGTCTAAGATGTTTATTTTCTACCTTGTTTTTTTTAGTGTCCTAGTGCAGTAGGCGCTGGGTGGTCTCTATTTACTCCCCTGGTCGTCGTTAGTACTAGATTGTTTTTCTCTTTGTATGATCTCGGTTCTATGCATGCCAAGGCCACCTTCCATTTGTGCTTCATATTGCAGAAAGGTGCACTTAACTGTGTAATTCCCATGCCCCCATGGTGGCTTGGTTTCGAAGCACTATTTGCATCTAAGTTGCCAATATATTAACAACATTTACATTAGTAGGTGCAGGGAAGATGCATTTTCTTGAGTTTCTATATGATGTAAATATCGAGGTGACCCAGTATTTTTCACCATCATCATTCTTTTATTGTTTCTGCCAGAACATATGCCATTATTTGCCAGTTTCAGTTCCGTGCCATGATAATGATAAAAACTGTTTAAATGAAGCGCACACGACGTACGTGTCCTGCTGGGCCTGCGCATATTTTTAAAACAAAAATAAATAGAGTCTCACACATTCTCTTACCTTCTCCTCCATTAGTCAAACTTTGTGTCACAGCCTGATGTGATAAGCAGCGTCGGGGGTCAGGAAAGGTGATTAGGAATAAACAAACTTCTTTTCTCCTGGCTGCATATAAAACGAATTATCCACGCTGCCGCAGCAGACTGCCCCAGGCCACAATTGGGTCCTCACGAGAGTGCGTAGTGGTGAAGCGCGTGACGCGTCACCGCTACGCTCTCATCGCGAGGGCCGGGCAAAAATGTAGCCCAGGGCCGTCATTGGTAGCGCTGGCGCGCGCTCTCCAAGATTGACGGCCCTGGAGCAGGCTGGGATGATCAACGTCATGGTGCGGTGGCAATGATTGCAATGCAGCAGCAGGCGCTGACGCACTGACGCACTCAGCACTACAACCAGGTAGGTGAGGTGCGCACAGTGCGCAGCTCGCTGCTTGCACAGTGCACTCTTTAAAACTGGGCCGCCCGGCCGCGCGCGCCATTGCGGCTGCGGCAGACTTTATAATTTATTTAGTGACACACTGTGTCCCTAAATAAACTATAAAGGCCACCGCAGCCGCAACGGGCCACCAGTGCCGAGCGGCCTCCCTAAATATAGTGCCGCCTGGGGCGTTCCACCCCCACTGCCCCCCCCTAGCTACGCGCCTGGCAGCATGGCTAAAAGTTAGAACAAGCATTTGCAATGCAATAGGTCTCGCATTTGCGAGAGGTTAAGCTATTGGCATTGTTAGGTTAATACTTTATTTGCAGGATTAATTAAAACCATTGAAACAGTTTACTCAATAAAACACAAATACGTACTGGAATCCCTAAAGCACATGTCTCCTATCCCCAATGCCTACCAGCACAAATAAAACCAAGGGCCTTAGTTCAGACCAAGTACAGTCTTTCAAAGGCCTTGAAAGCAAGAAGAAAAGGAGCCCCAAATTCACAAACACCAGCAATAACAGCGCTTCGCAGGGAACACAGAAAGAAAGTATGGGAAATACGACTAAAAAATTCGAGGCTGAGTGGCTGAAAATATTTAATCTTCTCAAAGAAAAGGGAGGCATCCAACTTTGGAGATACATTAAGCAACATAGCCATAGCGGCCAGATCAAGGAAAACGGGGTGGCAGCCTCGGAGTGGGTCAAATACGCAAAGCAACTGTATGCAACACATGAGAACAGGTTTTACATCCAAACACAACAAACTCTCTTAGAAACACAAAAAGGCGTCAAGACTCCTGTCGTCACTAAGGTCGAGATAATCAACCTGATCAAAAAAATGAGAACAGATGGTGCCCCAGGCCCCAACGGAGTCCCTGCAGCAGTGTTTAAATCCTCTCATGGATTCTGGGCAGAACAATTAACATCACTTTTTAGGCATGCACTTGCCACTTCTATCGTTCCTCTGTCGTGGAAAGGCTCAATACTTTTTCCCATTAATAAAAAAGGGGACCGCACGAAACCTGAAAACTACCGGCTCGTCGCCCTATTAGACATAGAAGCGAAGGCATATGCCAGAATTCTGTTGAAAGAACTAGAAACCTGGGCAAAGGATAATAACATCCTCCCCTTCTTCCAATCCAGTTTCAGGCCCCAAAGTTCTACCATAGATAACATCTTAGCACTGGGACATCTGTCACTCTGTGCGACCCAGCCATCACAATTACTCCT
Source organism: Triturus cristatus (assembly GCF_964204655.1). Taxonomy (NCBI): domain Eukaryota; kingdom Metazoa; phylum Chordata; class Amphibia; order Caudata; family Salamandridae; genus Triturus; species Triturus cristatus. The sequence goes on from NC_140580.1 coordinate 997,249,790, forward strand.
GTTTTGTTGACTACAGTGCAGCATTCGCCCGAGTTGACCGCGGGAAGCTGTGGGAAAAACTGGACTCCTGGGGTGTTCCTCAAAAGCTGTTAAGGGCAATAATCGCCCTTCATGAGGGGACCTGGGTTTGTATCAAAACCAGTCAATCGTCTGCAACAACTAAGGTTCCAACTAATAACGGTCTTAAACAAGGATGCGTTCTCGCCCCTCTACTTTTTAATCTCTACACAGCCGACCTGGGCAAAGCCCTGGAGGGGGCAAATCTATTAACACCGAGGCTGGGGCATGAGCGACTTCAAATTCTCCAATACGCTGACGACATAGTCATAATGGATCACACTAGGACAGGCCTACAGAAAGCCTTAGAAGCTCTGTATAGGTTTAACCAAAAGAACAATCTCTTGGTGAACCAAGAGAAGACCAGGATAATCATCTTTGGGAAGTACCACCGAAAGAAGACAGCACAATGGCGCCTAGGTGACCTGCAAATCAGGACATGCAGAAGTTATAACTATTTGGGTCTCAGGTTATCGGACGGGGCCAAACCCACAGCCCATCTGAAACATCTAAGGAGTAAGGGGGCCGGTATCATACACAGCTGGAGAAATCTCAATCGATGTCTACAGAGTCCGACTGCCGAACCCATCTCGAAAGTTTTAAAAGCAAAATCAGTCCCCTCTCTTAACTACGGCCACCTAGCCTTCCCCGAAGCCTTCACTAAGTTCCTCATAAACCACCAAATGTCTGCCTATAAGAAGGTGTTAGAACTTCCACGACAGGCCAGGAAAGCAAGAGTAAGGTTGGAGCTGGGTCTCACCCGTCCGGACATCAGCTGCTTAGGGTATGTTCTAAAATACTATATTAGCACCTTGCGTGCTCCAGTAACCTCGCTGAAAATGCAAATTAAAACAATCTTTGAAGAAGGAGGATCTCCATGGCAGGGTCAGCTGGCAGTAGCCATAGAATCGCCAGAAATAGATGCTCAAAATTTGCACAATTTAAATTTTCCTGTAACCGCATGGAAAAGAACAGTGAATACACAGGTTAAGAAAATATCCTACGAAAGAGATTTGGAAAGTTTACACCATCAACCCAATCTCTCAGCACTGAACACTTCCTATACAGTGGGCAAACCACAGCCTTACTTTGAGCAAGCACTGACAGTCTCGGCCCGGAAATAAATCGCCTATATGAGACTTCTTGCACTGCCTATCATGGATTTTAACCAAGCCTGGGCCCGGAAGGATAATTCAGCTGCATGTCAACTTTGTAGTTACCATCGTGAATCCTGGCTCCATCTGCTGTGCTGCTGCCCAAAGCTAGCTAGCGAGCGGCACCGACTGGTTCTTCCCATTTGCAGGTCTCACGTTCTTGTACGATGCAGAGAAGCCTCAGACCTGTGTTTCTCTGCTAAAACATCTCAAACAGTTGCGCGGTTAGGGAAATTTACAGAATCAATCCGGGCAGCACTGTCACAGAAAATTGAGTCACAAAAAAGAAACCAGCTGGCTATCAAGAAAGAGAGACTTTGACAATGCTCCCCAATACGTTTTATGCACTTGCACTTTATTGCCAGTTTGGATAAGCTGTTTTTAATGTTTTAACTCTCTTATAGTTTGCAGCAAGTTGTGCTGGGTTTCTTTTTTTGAAAAAACTTTTTATCAACAGTAAATCCGCAGCAGTTACAGCAGTCGTGACCATAAAGCAGTCTGTAATTATACAGGGTACATATAAGGGCACTAGACAAGATCAACTTCACCTCAAGGGTAGTTTCGCTCAGAGACCAACCCAACATATAGCGCCATACTGACCACCCGCCGGCCCGCCCAAGTCTCGGGGGTTACAATCCACAGCATATGTGATTAGGTGTCGCCCAGGGCTCCGGTCATTCCCTCTGTGTCCAAGGTGTCCAATAGAGCCTGTCTCTCTCGCCGTAGCTCTACCGTGGGAGATATACAAATGTCCCCCCGATATTTATTCCACCGCCCCCATTTATGGTCCCACTTTTTGGGGCACCCTCTTCCTTTATAGACCGTCTTCTCCGCCACCATCAAGAAATCCATGTCCTTGGCCCAGGCTTTCAGGGACGGCAAAGCGGCCACCCCCCATTTCTGGGCAATGTTTCTTTTGGCTAGGGCCCAACCCAACGCCGCCCACTCCTGCTCCGCTGGGGTAAGGTCCGTGTCCTCCCACACGTTAAGGAGACACAGCTGAGGGGAGGGGACCACCGACTTCCCGGTGGCCCGTGACAACTGGCGGGCGACTTCCATCCAATAGTGTTGTATGGGGGGCAGGCCCATAAGATATGTGTGAACGTGCCTACGTGAGAACAGTTACGGATGCATAGCTCGTTAGGACGCCGACCTAGTTTACACAAGAGGACCGCATCAAAATAGACACGGTGCAGAACCTTGAGCTGGACCAGGCGGAGCCGCATCAATATCGCAACCTCCCGAGGGGAGGCCAGTGCTTCTCGCCAGACCTCGTCAGACATCTCGCCCACGTCCGATTCCCACCTAGCCCTTAGTTTCTGCAGCGGGTCATCTCGGTTGTTGACCAGCTTCTTGTATGTTAGGGAAATTGCCTTGCGGTCCATGGGGTCGAGCAACAATCTGTCTTCCAGGGGTGAGTAAGCCGGAAGGGGAGTCTCAGCGGACAGTGCACCGTCGATTGCATGGCTTATTTGTAGGTACCGGAACTGCTCTGAGGAGGCAAGTTGGTATTTAAGCTGCAGTTCAGTAAACGTCGCCCTCCTGCCTTTAACCCACATGTCCCCCACTGTAGAGATGCCAATGAGGTCCCACTTATCGAACCCCGCATAGGCGCTCAACCGCCCCAGACAGTCCGGTTCCCATAACGGAGTGGCTTTAGTCAACCGCCCAGACCACCCCATTCGCTTCTGGAGAAGATGCCATATCTCCACCGTTCTGGCCGTGGGACCTGTAAGATCTAGTTTCTTCGGATCAGAGTATAATGCCCTGTTATAGCCACCCTTCCCCATGAGCCAGCGGTCGGTACGGAAGCCAGGGTCATCATGCGCCCCGAACGCCCACTGGTTGATCGCGATCAGTTGAGTGGCCTGATAATAGAGGCGTAGGTCCGGCAGGCCAATCCCGCCATCGTACCAGCCCATTGTTAGTTTCTGCATTGCTATGCGTGGCGTTCCGGTATCCCACAGCAATCCCCGCAGTGCTGCATCGATTTTTAGGAAATAAGTTTCCGGGCCCGGGATAGGGGTATTCTGGAGGGCATAGAGGAAACGGAGGAGCGCTAACATTTTGAAGAGGGCTGCCCGGCCCAGGAGTGTAAGGGGCAGTGTTTTCCAGTGGACCACATCAGATTTGAACCTCTGTAAAGGGCCCTCTAGGTTTCGCTCGTAGAATAGTGTGGTGTCTAATGTTATGAAAACCCCTAGATATTGGAAGCCCTGTAGTGCCACTGGTATAGTATACCCCCTGGGGCTAAGCGGCGGATCACCTCGGAGTGGGTACATCTGGGATTTAGACCAGTTGATCTGGTATCCCGAGTGGGCCCCAAATATATGAAAGATATGCAGTACCCTACGAAGCGACCGCGCGGGGGAGGCCAGGTACAGCAGGACATCGTCTGCGTACAGCGAAATGCGATCTTCATGATCAGCCGTCCATTTGAGGCCTCGAATTTCAGGGTCCGTTCGGATCCAGACCGCTAGGGACTCCAATGCCAGGGCAAACAGGAGCGGTGACAGGGGGCAGCCCTGCCGAGTGCCGCGACCCAGGGGGAAGGAGGTCGAGCGGTGGTTATTGACCGATACACAGGCCATCGGCATGGTGTATAGTAGTCGGATCCATCTCACCAATCGAGGACCCAGCCCCACCCGGGCCAAAACCGCAAAGAGGTACTCCCACGCCACAGTGTCAAACGCCATCTTGGCATCCAGCGCTAGCAGCAGCGCATCTTCTTGGATTGTCGCGGCTCGACCCAGGGCACCATGGACTCGACGCAGATTGCGGGCAGTGTTGCCGCCCGGCATGAAACCCGACTGGTCAGGGTGGATCAAGGTGGCGAGGTACGGAAGCAGTCGGGTGGCCAGTACCTTAGCCAGAATTTTGGCTTCCACTGTTATCAGGGAAATGGGCCTATACGACGCACATTCGTCCGCTGGTTTGCCGGGTTTGCGGATTACCACTATCGTGGCCATGCGGATTTCAGCCGGAAGAGTGCCGGTCTCATAGCACTCCTTGTATAGATTCAGTAGATGAGGTGCCACCATCAGCGACATACTTTTCATGAGTTCAATCGGGATTCCATTGGGACCCATGGCCTTCCCAGAGCGTGTATCCCGGATAGCTGTCTGAATTTCCTCTAACGAGATGTCCGACTCCAGCGTCTCCCGGTCTTGCTGGGAGAGACAGTGTACCTCAATGGTTGCGAGGAGGTCTGTTGCCCAACTGGCCTGCGAGTCCTGCGGCGGGGTGTAGATTTGTTCATAGTACGCGGCAAATGCCTCGGCTATACTTTGAGGGTCCGTGATCACCTTTGCGTCCGGCCCTCTGATCGCCCCCACCCATCGCTCCGCCATTTCCTTCCGCTCCAGCCATGCCAGCAATTTACCCGTGCGTTCCCCCAGCTCATAAATTCTGTGTTGGGTGGCTAGGGACCGGCAACTAGCCTCTTCATAGAGCAGTTGTTTATAATCTCGTCGTTTCACTTCGAGTAAGTGTGGGGTGTCGTGGGCCGGGGTGTGTGCGCTTCCCTGTTCGAGCTGAAGTATCTCTGCCTCAAGCTCGGTAACCCGCCGTCGTCGTTCATGTTTGTGTCCCACCATCAATGACAGCGCTCTCCCTTTAATAACTGCCCCGTAGGCCCCCCATAGTGTCACAGCCGAAGCCACCGACCCCTCGTTTTCCCTAAAATAGCAATTAGTGTCGTGTCGCAGGGAGTCCCTAATGTGCGGGATTTTCAGCAACCATGGCTGAATCTGGATGGGGCCCGGTTGACGATCCAGGCTGGCTCCAAAAGAGGCTATGACCGGGGAGTGATCGGAAATCCCTCTTGCCAAGCCCGAGGAGTCAGTGAAATTGTGAATATCTTGCGCGAGCGTGAACAGGTAGTCCAACCGTGAGTGACTTCCGTGCACTCCGGAGTAAAAAGTGTAAAGCGTATCTCGGGGGTACGACCACCTCCAAACGTCCACCAACCCGAAGGCCTCCGCGAACGTACTCAGTTGCGAGCACCGCCGCTCGCCAGCCCGGAGTGGGGTACGGTCAACCGCATCGTCCATTGTTAGGTTGAAGTCGCCGCCCATAATTACAGCACCCTCTGGCAGGGTCAGCAGAATCTGTCCAACGTCCACCAGGGTCTGGCGCTGCAGACCCGGCGGTGCATAAACCGAGATTAAGTTAACGGCCCTCCCTTCCCAGCTTCCCGAACAGATAACATATCTACCCAGTGGCTCAGTGTAAGTTGTTTGTATCACATAAGGGCAGCCCTTTCTCAGGAGGATTCCCACCCCTCTGGAACCCGAGGTAAAGCCCGAGTGGGCAACCATGCGGTATCCTTTCCGGTCTAAGGCATGACAGGCGTTACCTATAAGGTGCGTCTCTTGGAGCAACACTACGTCAATACGGTGGCAGTGTATGTAGTGCTGCACTATGCTCCGCTTAATTTTATCGCCCAGTCCGTTAACATTCCAGGTCATCAGGCTAAGTCTCTGAGCCATTGCTGGTTGACCTCAATAGCATCATGCCTGTGCGGCCGAAGTGATCCCCGTGTATGGATACCGTAGCATTCACCCCCAGTGACGACCCCCGCTGTCCCCCGCCCGCTCCGAGCGTGTCTGAGAGGAGACATGACATCAATCGATGATCAGTCAGTGCCCTAGTCTGGCCAAAGGTGTCGTGCATAACTACTGCAGAAGAACAGTGCCAAACATCCCCCCCATGAAATGCAAACCCACAACATACCCATCCCTCCCTGCTACCCTGCCGAACGAGGCTAGAACCCCCCACCCCCCCAACTTGCAGAGTGCCTGTCGCCCCCCCAGAAACATTTAGAGGAAACGTGTGCTGCCCCACTCCCATCATGGCGGCCTACCTCTCACAAAGCCCCTTCCCGTGTCCCCAAACCCTACTCACGCTAGGCCAAAGAGGAGTCCCTGGGAGTTTACCCGGCGAGCCCGGGCCCCCCTCCACCCAGTAGTCCAGAGGTGCATCGGGAGGAGCGGCTCACATCCCTCGGGTGTCGACCATGAAGGGCCTGTTGGCAGTCAAATCAAGGGAGCAGCTCAATTCCCACCGTAGTATTACCGGCATAAGGCCGCCCGCTGCCCCAAAGATAGCACTCTGCCCCCTGAACAGCCAGTGTGGGAGCTCCAAGCTGTCCTGCACGATCCCAGTCCAGCTTACCAGCGACCAAAGTCAATGCTCCTCCACCGGGCCCAAGGCTCCAGAATCAGAGCGTGAAGGGGAGCACCTCTGCTGGCGCCAGTTCGCAGCTGCATCTGCTGCCGAGGGTGTCTTCTTCCTCCGACTGTCCACGGTGCGCCACCCCTCCAGCCAGTCCCATGCATCCTCCGGGCGCAGGAAGAACCATGATTTGCCCTCCGCCTCCACCCGAAGCTTGGCCGGGAACAACATTGCGTATTTGACCTCGTTCTCTCGGAGTGCCTTCTTTACGTCCAGGAAGCTCCGTCGTTGTTTCTGGACTCGCAAGGTGAAGTCTGGAAAGAACGTGATGGTGCTATTCTCCACGACGACCGGCGGTGCCGCCCTCGCCGTTTGAAGGATTACATCTCGGTCCCGGAAGTTAAATACTCTGGCCAAGATAGGCCTGGGAGGGGCCCCGGGTCGCGGGCGACCCCCCGGCACCCGATGGGCCCTCTCAATAGTAAAACACTTGGAGAGACCTCTAGGCTGCAGGCGAGTGAGGATCAAGTCTTCAACAAAGAGGTCTACTGCCTGCCCCTCCGCCCGTTCCGGAACACCAATAACGCGCACGTTGTTCCGTCGCATTCTACCTTCGTAGTCATGTGGAAATATGGATTTTTCTGGTCAGTTATGTCCCCTATCTTGGACCCTAACGGTTCTATGTGCATGTTACAAGTACATGTATGTTCCCTCCAGTTCCAGTTATGAAGACGCAAACACATGTGCGTCCACCGTTAACATGTCCTCTTTCAGATCCGCCATGAATAGGCCGGATATTCCATTCCTAAGTACCAAAGGCCACCGCCTTTATATGGTCCACTTATGCCATTTTACAGTTCAGACGAGTAGGCCCTGATTCTGTCATCAAGCTTTTCTTGCTTTCTGCCTCTGAAGCTCCAGCCTGAGCCTGCATCTGTGACCATGAACTTTGTCTCATTCCCTGTGCGGCTCACGAAGCCTGACATCAGCCTGTTGGCTGCCAAGAAACTGTATTTCACCTTCGAAATTATCTGCTCCGTTCCCTGCCCAATGCATTCCTGTCTAGTAGTTTAAGTAAACATTCTTCCAGCTACCGAGCAAAGGCCCGGCTTCTCTGTCTTCATGCAAGTAATTCATAGCCCTGTTACTATGGAAGATTCCTGCCCTCGCACCTAGTGTAGACACTTAGACGCTTGTATACGCACTAACAGTCAGTATAGTCAGTATAGAATAAGATTCTACTCTCAGAGACCTCCCTTCTGGATAACATAGTTCTTTAAACATAGGATGTTAGATATGATTTGGGATTAGGTTGACTTGACCCTCCAGACTTCTGTCGCCACATGTAGAGCTAAATGTCAAGTCCCCTTCACCCCCTAGTTGCACGTCAATCACACGTCATACTGCTGCGCGCGCATCTCTGCCAAGTATTTCTGCTGACATTGCGAAATTATTTCATAGGTCCACCCATATGTGACATCACAACCAATGACGTTTCCTTGTTACTCCCAATTACGCCTCTTTCAGCTACGCATGTGAAATGTTATCTTTGCTATCAATTGTTACGCCTCTTGCATTTACTTCACTGTAATGCCTATTGTATAAAAGTGAATAATTATCAATAATGTATGTACTTCACTTCCTGAACCTCCGTGGTGATGGAACTTGGAGGCCACGATTTCGAAATCGTCCATTAGAATAAAACCCATTCCGAACCTCTAATACTACGGATTCTGCCTCTTATTTACTGAGCTATTTTTATTATGTTCTGTATCAAATTAAGTCCCGGTAATTAAATTATTTACCACATAAATGGCGCCCGAACAGGGACACTTTCTCATCTCACGCGCCGGCGGTGCGTTGCAGGCCCGGTCTCCTGCCACAGCTGGACGGACAACAACGCGTACCAGCAGGATTTCCTGTATCTCCCTCCGGTCAAGCGGGGGCGACTGAGGCTGCGATCAACACCCAGACGAGGCGGTGAGAAGTGCGAAGTATCCCGACCAGAGCCTAGCTGAGAGAGCAAGATCCGAGGTATACAGAGGCCCACCAAGTTTCCGATGTCCTGACGTGTCCGAAGTTTTCGAGTCGAGTCGAGTCCAGTCCGGTCCAGTTCAGTTCAGTTCCGTTCCGAGGCCTTCCGTTCCGAGCTACCCGGTGAGTACCATTACTGGGGAGGCGTTCTGGCGTGCACATAAGTCGTGCCGGTCCAGACGGGTTTGGGTACACAAATCCGGTCTGCACTGTTTTAGCAGTGTATCTGTACTGTTTAGCAGTATATCTAGTATATCAAGTATATAAATTCAGAATAATTCAGTTAATGCCGAGTATTATGTTTAGTGATTAAGTTTCCTTACATCGTATCATCATTGTTTGCTCATTTAAATGTTAAGTGTAAAATGTGTTAATACGTTCTGCATATTGTGGTATGAATGACTGTTCATTATCGTGTTTATTGTATTAAGTTTGTTCAAAATCAAGTATCAGATCAGTTCTCAATATGCCGCTCTTTTCGAAATTAAGACAGATCACAACTAGAAAAGGGGTACTCGAAGAGGCTGTTCCTATTCCTCCTAGGGACACTCCAGGGTACTTCATGTATCATAAACACGGCCTAGACGCTATATTATTTCTTGATTTATGGGTAGACTACACTAAGGAATTACCAGAAAGTCAGAGGTGGCCCGCAGCTGGGACCTGGGATGCAGAGTGCATCGTAAAAGTAGAGGAAGAGTTATGGAAAAAGAAAGCCAGACAGTCACAGAAAGACGCCATTGAATTATGGCGTAAAGAATCGTATAGACGTACAGAAAAAGCACGTAGACAGGAAGAGAAGAGTAAAGAGAATTCAAATGAAGTCCGAGAAAATCTATTAATTGAAGAAGGTACACGAGTAAAATCAGAACAAGTAGACAGACAAAGACATGCCCTTATGAAGGGTATGTATCCCCTTCTGGCCGAAGGATTACCTAAGGCTACTGCGGGGATACCAAAAGACTTGCCACCCCCATTATTTCCAATAAAGGTACATCCCAAAGGGCATCCTAGAACCGCAGAAGATGTTTTTCTTTCCTCATATTTAGATGACGCAGCTCCCGAGTATGCTAACCCCGCCCCACATAGACCGTCGGCCGGGGAGGTTCAACGCCAAGATCCTGTATCTGTATCTTTACAACAACAAATCCTGACACAAGTTCCAGCAAGCACGTCCGTTTCCACATCTGCTCCTACAGCTACTTCTATAGCTGTGTCCACACCTATAGTTGCTGTATCGCGTTCAACGAATCCTTTCACGCCCGATACCCCAGACGGGGCTACCGGAGGTGCTACTAATATTTTTTCTACGCCACCCAGAATAAATAAACTTACTTTTCAGGAGTCAGCACATCCACGTACCCCCAAACTCATAAATGCACGCACGCTTAAGGAACTTCTTATAGATTGTAGATATGACCCTGTGCCCGGCAAAGAGGACGAAATGATCCTGGCATCATTACGTATCAGACGAGCCGCGGTGTATTTAGGGAAGTTACCAGGAATGACTATGCATCTAGATAATATATATCATTTTGTCCAAACAGGGCGAGATTCTGAATGTATTAACAGAGCTATGGAATACCAGAAAGTGGAAATACAGGGGGAACTGTTACGTTTCCTCATAAATTGTGTGATCAGAAATCAAGACCGACCGGGGGTAGACCCGGAAGCAATGCAAATTCTTACCAGATGGAGCCAGAATATATCAGAAGGGAGACATGATAAGCAAAACTGTATAATAGCCATGTGCCGAAAGATCCGTAACGAAATAGAACGCATACACGAAGAGAGATTAGCGGTAGACCAGTTCGAACAAAGCGAGGAGGAAGGATCAGGACTGCCCACAGGACAGTCAGAAACCATAGCCTATGTAGGTAGAGGAAGATCTTGTAATAGTACTAGATATTTTACTGACCCGATACGTCCGATATGCCCAGATAATAACAGGAATTTCCAAACACCTATAATAAATATAAAGTCCCCCGAGCATTCGTTCCAAGCCACTGACAAATTACTCCGAGAACGAAGGGGTTATCATTTTCTCGATTCTATGGATGAACAAGAATTAGCCAGGTCAGCCGTTCATTGGGTTGACAGTCCCGGAAAGTATGATGATGATACAGTAGCACACACATTTTTGAATCTCACCCCAGATGAACAGCGTTTAGCTGGGATTTATATGATTCAACAACTTCTTATACTATATAAAAGCCAACATTCAGATCCTGGTCCCTTACCTGATATATTGACTGAATTACTCACGAATAGATGGAAAGGTTCAGGTACTAAGTTAATTAAGGAAATACTAGAATCCAGAAAGCAGTACATTCTTTTTGTATATCCAGAACATGATTCACTGGCCATCAAGGAAAGACCGATGTATTACATGGACAGACAGAATCCCTTACGAGAAGTGCACCCAATAAAGGGCGAGGACAATCAGTTTAAACGTGTATATGTATATACGCCCATATCAAAAATAGAATTGTTGGAAATGAAGAAAGTGGTACCCAGTCATGACAAAGACCCAGCGGGTTTCCACCGAGAAATTAAAGACATGTTACTCATGGGAGAGTATACCTATCCCGACATTATGACAATATTAAAGGTATTGATGCCTGCTGGCATTTATGAAAAACTCAAGGAAAAAGAGTGGGAGGTGGGAGACCAAAAGATAGACTGGACAGCATTAGAAAATGAAGAAAAGGCCCGAGGTCCAGGTTCGGGGCTTGGGGACAAAACTAAAGCACTACCAGGTTTACTAGTTCAGGTACTGCCACGTTTATTAACCACGAAAAAGGAAGACTGGGGTGCAATCTCAGCCTGTAAACAAAAGCAAGATGAAGACACTAGTGATTTCTATGCCCGATTCGAAAAATGTTTTGGTATAAATAGTGGTATAAAAGCAAGTAGCGAGTCATACCCACATCTGTTTGTGACAAAATTAGTTGAAAATTCCTTGCCCCAAGTGAAGAATAGAGTATTAAAATTCGAGAGTACCTGGCAAGGTAATACCCCATCACAAATGTTACAAATGTTACAGTATCATCACAATAGAATTAGAGAGGAACAAGATCATGAACAAAGACGCATGAAAGACACGAAAATGAAAATGCTAGTCTCCCAGACAGTTCCAGCTGAAGGACATAAAAAGGGTACGACACATTCCGGTGAATCAGCAGGACCTGTAAAAGGGACATGCAACTATTGTAAACAACCAGGTCATTATATACACGATTGTCCAGTCCTGAAGCGTAATATCGCCACAGGTATTACTAAAGAAAGACCACGGCCACTAAGACAGGATCAGAATGAACAGGGAGCCCCACAGCATGCACAGTCCATGCCAGCTCCACAACAGTCTATACAGTTTGTGCCAGCTGCACCAGCGCTGCCTGTTGCTGCCACACAAACCACGACACGACAGCTGTACCAGACCGCACAGTACGACTACCCTGATTATCAACGATACGCATGAACCAGCCTAGAGAGGGAAGTCGACTTACCCCTTATCGAGGTCCCTGTAGACCAAGAAGGACCTTATGTACATAGTGAATTATTAGGCCAAGATAGAAAATTCCTACTAGATACAGGGGCAAGTCGAACAACCATAAAACGTAGTGAAGTTCCAGGGGCACCCCTCTCAGGCTCACAGAATATTTCCCTTGGTTTTTCAGGAAAACCTATTGTTAACGAAGTATCACAGCCTCTTCCACTGACGATAGGACCCTTGACCAGAACTACAGATTTGTTGCTTACTAAATCATGTCCAGAAAACTTGTTAGGTATAAAAACACTGAAAGCTCTAGGAGCTATAATATGTTGTTCTCCGGAAGGAGTAAGATTGTTTTTACGTGATTTCAAAGGTCATTATGTGTCTCGAGACATGGATCCCCGACTGCAGACTTTACCCACACATCTATGGGCACAAGGCCCTACTGACGTTGGTTGCATGAATATTACACCATATCGAGTGACACTAAAGGCAGGAGTGGTACTACCACGAATGCGACAATACAAGTTACCACCAGATGCTGTAGTGGCTTTACTACAAATCATTGACGAGCTCATTGCCCAAGGAGTGGTTGTAGAAACAGACTCCAATGTATGTAATTCACCGATAATTCCGATTCTTAAACGAACTGATCCAAAGGCTCCCCCAGTATATCGATTGGTTATTGATCTGCGTGAATTAAATAAATGTATTGTACCACAATACCCCGTAGTTCCAGACATCTCGTCATTACTGACAGCTATTGATTCTGAAGCAACATTCTTTACTGTAATTGATCTCAAGAATGCCTTTTTCAGCGTCCCTATAGATCCGGAAAGCCAATATTTGTTCGGATTTAGTTTAAATGGACGTAGCTTTAAATTCTCACGCGCACCTCAAGGATTTACAGAAAGCCCCAGCATCTATAGCCAAGCTCTGAAACGAGAACTCGACAGTATCCACATGCCAGTAAACACTGCCCTGCTTCAATATGTCGATGATCTGCTGATCACCGCCAGAAGCGAACCTGAATGTGAGAAAGCATCACTGACAGTTTTACAATTTCTAGCCGAAAAGGGGCACAAGGTGTCCCCTTCTAAGCTGCAATTCTGTGTCCAGCGAGTTATTTACCTTGGTCACTCGCTGTCCAAGGAGGGAAGGCAGCTTACACCAGATCGCATTCAGTTAATAGCTAACATGCCAATACCCAAGACGCAAAAGGAGGTGCGGGCTTTTATAGGCCTCACTTCATATTGTAGGCAGTGGATCCCTCAGTATGCATTTCTAGCAAAACCACTCATTCAGTTGACAACACAGGAGGCAGCCACATCGACTGTTCTCCCTTGGACTCAGGAACATACACAAGCTTTCGTAAGCTTAAAGAAAGCTCTATGCCAAGCACCTGTTTTAGCAACACCATGTTACAGAAAACATTTTACACTCTTTGTTACAGAACGAGAAGGTACTGCCTTGTCAGTACTCACACAGGAACAAGCAGGATCACACAAACCGTGTGCTTATTTTTCTAGTACATTAGATCCCGTAGCTCAGGCTCTGCCTGCGTGCCTGAAATCAGTGGCAGCGACAGCTTTAGCAATCAGACAAAGCGATGCCATAGTGTTAGGACATCCATTGACAGTACAAGTACCGCATGCAGTAGAGGTTCTTTTGAATCGAACGCAAACACAACATTTAACTATAGCGCGACTTACAGGGTATGAACTAACATTGTTTCAGCCACATATAGAAATCAGACGTTGTAACACATTGAATCCTGCCACACTATTACCAGTAAACGGAACAGACCCACTAGCTCATGACTGTATTGACGTTATTACAATCACGACGAAACCCAGACAAGACTTAACCGATGTCCCATTGTCAGACCCAGACCTGACGTTGTATGTAGATGGTTCATGTATGAGGAAAGGTACAGGAGAACTAGTGGCCGCTTACGCAGTCACAACAGACACTGAAATCATTGAAACAAATTGCATAAATACCTTGTCCGCTCAAGCAGCAGAGCTCGTCGCTCTGACACAAGCCTGTATTCAAGCCACAAATAAAAAAGTCAACATATACACTGATTCACGTTATGCATTCGGAGTTGTACATGACTTCGGCGTGCTGTGGCGAGAGAGAGGTTAGTTAACTTCTCACGGTGCCCACATTCAGCACGGACCCCTCATTCATGCTTTATTAGATGCAATACATCTACCCACTGCAATATCAATTATGAAATGTAAAGCTCATACGAAAGTTACTGATATCATTTCTCAAGGCAATGATCTAGCTGACAGAACAGCTAAACAGACTGCTCAAACTCAAACATCCGACATGACAAAGACAATAGTCCAGACACCAACACACTGCATGATGGTTAAGGATCCCGCTCTTGATGTAATTGACATACAGACACATGCTACTCCAGACGAAATAAGGAAATGGACTGAATTAGGAGGGATTCAAACGGACCAAGGATGGATGACGAAGGAAAAATCTGTATGGTTCCTTCCTGATTCAATGGTCCAAGTTATTATTAACACTATACATAGTCCAGCACATCTAGGAGAAAAAGCTATGCTAGACAGCATCCAACACATTTGGTTCAATAAACATTTACGAGCAGCAGCTAAACAAAAAGTTCGTACCTGTATGATCTGTTGCCAGTTTAACCCAGGAAAAAGTGTTCCCGTAGAGCAGGGTGGATTTCAGCCTCCTGATCACCCTTTTGAAATCCTTCAGATGGATTATATCCAGATGGAACGATGTCGAGGATTCAAATATGTTCTCGTAGTTGTCTGTGCTCTTTCCCGTTGGACCGAGGCATATCCGGTTTCAGATTACACTGCCCCGACTACTGCCAAACAGTTAGTTCGAGAATTCTTCCCACGATACGGTTTACCACGTGCTGTCTACTCAGATAACGGCCAGCCGTTCTCATCCGAACTAATGAAACACGTTTCACTTTTGTTAGGCTATCAGTGGAAATTCCACTGTGTCCGACACCCCGAGGCAGCAGGTCTCGTAGAAAGACATAATCAGATCCTGAAAATCAGATTGTCCAAAATATGCAGAGAGAAAGGTGTCGACTGGGTAGAAGCCTTACCAGTTGCACTCTTTTACATGAGAATGGTAGCACACTCTCGAACAGGGCTATCCCCGTATGAGGTGATCTTTGGCAGACCACCAAATATGTGGGGGACGCCTATACCACGTAAAATAACTGATATTGACTGTAATATGCTGACAGATTATTTGGCTTCCTTGATGTCTGCACTACAATCTTGTCGTTCACAGGTAGCTGCAGCCTTTCCTGACAACACTGAGGTGAAACCCCATGACGTAATTCCAGGGGATCTCGTTTTAGTGAGGAACTTTGATCGAAAGACTCAGCTGGATCCTAGGTGGAAGTCACCGAAATTGGTCTTGCTCACCACAAGGACAGCCGTGAAGATCGAGGGCAGAAAAGGCTGGATTCATTCAAGTCATATCAAGAAATTTCATGGACTACCAGCGGATGTGAATACCACACCTCGTGTGTCTTCACCCATTGACTCAAAACTTCCTTTTGTTGAAACCAGTAGTCACGAACATTATAAACTAAAACTCAGACCTAACCAGTCGGGAAATTTAATTGTTTAAGTCCTCTCCAAGGTGAAGCGGTTGAATTTGTCCCTGACATGTATTCCTTAGATCTGACTAGAGAAAACACCCGAAAAATGTTGAAACGACATGCATACTGTAAATCACTGCGTAGTCATTGCACAGTGACGTTATTAATTTTGTTTTTCCTAAGTTTCTTAATAATTACTGCAAATATATTGTTGCACATATATTATCCTATTTCTAGACATGTTTATAATGTTATTGCTGAACATTCTTTTAGTGACCTACCCCCGCATGAATTATCGTATAGATTTGCGCTGCGCAATAACACTTTTATTAGTATGTTACATCATTCCCATCAGGTTAGCAATGCTACAAATTGTTGGATATGTGGCCGACTCCCTCCCTATCAGAATTATAAAGGAATTCTACCTCTTTTTCCATACCCGTTCACACACAACGGCTCCTGTGGAGCATGGTTTAGTTTAATTAATTCCATAGATTCAAATTCTGCAGTTTATCAAGACAACTGGGTATGGGGAAATTTGAACTTAGTTTTACTTAAAGTCTGCTACCCTAACAAGGAGGGACTTCCCAAGTGAACAGGAACTGATCTAGAAAATGAAGTATATGGATTGGGTAATTTTACGCTTAATCTTATGATCCTAAATGTCGAATCCGAAGCTACTCCAATTTTGCCCGCCATGTCAGTATTTTCAGTAAAAGGTGAATTATGTGTAAGAAAGAATGGTTCCGTACATATGGGCCATAGTAGATGCACCACTGTAATAGAATTCAGTGATCAAGGCAAGTCGACATTTAGAGCTTCCCGCCATTCCTATTTTATATGTGGTCAGACGGCATATGTACGTTTGCCTCTAGATTGGGATGGTACCTGCTACATTGGATTTCTTTTGCCACCTGTTTTTCTAGCTCCTCCTGATTATCACAGAAATACTCATTTAGTACACAATAGAGAAAGGAGAGATCTCCCAATAGTCGATTACACTGAAACAGCATGGGAAAAATACACAGATTTCAATAAAGGTCTCTTTCCCTATATAGGTACCGTTACCAATAGTAAGCTGATACGTAGATTAACTAGAACCCTTGAAGCAGTAGTGAACGAAACTATTTCCGCCTTAGGCAATTTAACAGAAGAACAGTCTGCTATGCGGATTGTTGTGCTTCAAAATCGTCTTGTCCTTGACGTCATCCTGACCGATAGGGGCGGAGCTTGTAGGGTCATCGGATCAAGCTGCTGCGTATTCATACCAGAAAATTCGCCATCTGTATATAAAGCTATAACTCGCCTTCATAAGATTGTAAGTCAGATACACCAGACTCCAGGCACTTGGACTTGGTCCGGGTGGTTTTGGAGTGTGTTATCAGCCTGGGGATGGAGAGTTCTATCCTTCCTAGGTATTGGCCTTCTCATACTATTCAGTTGCTGTCTATGCCTGCAATGTGGACCAGCGATTTGTGGTCTGTGTGCCACATCGTGTATTCCACATCAAGATTTTCGTTCAAGATCCCGGAAGAAGAAAGAAGAACAAATGATGCTATATGAACAGATCAACGGATTGATGAAGATTGATATCTCTTGACGGGCAAGTAGGGGACAAGGAGGGAATGTGGAAATATGGATTTTTCTGGTCAGTTATGTCCCCTATCTTTGACCCCAACGGTTCTATGTGCATGTTACAAGTACATGTATGTTCCCTCCAGTTCCAGTTATGAAGACGCAAACACATGTGCGTCCACCGTTAACATGTCCTCTTTCAGATCCGCCATGAATAGGCCGGATATTCCATTCCTAAGTACCAAAGGCCACCGCCTTTATATGGTCCACTTATGCCATTTTACAGTTCAGACGAGTAGGCCCTGATTCTGTCATCAAGCTTTTCTTGCTTTCTGCCTCTGAAGCTCCAGCCTGAGCCTGCATCTGTGACCATGAACTTTGTCTCATTCCCTGTGCGGCTCACGAAGCCTGACATCAGCCTGTTGGCTGCCAAGAAACTGTATTTCACCTTCGAAATTATCTGCTCCGTTCCCTGCCCAATGCATTCCTGTTTAGTAGTTTAAGTAAACATTCTTCCAGCTACCGAGCAAAGGCCCGGCTTCTCTGTCTTCATGCAAGTAATTCATAGCCCTGTTACTATGGAAGATTCCTGCCCTCGCACCTTGTGTAGACACTTAGACGCTTGTATACGCACTAACAGTCAGTATAGTCAGTATAGAATAAGATTCTACTCTCAGAGACCTCCCTTCTGGATAACATAGTTCTTTAAACATAGGATGTTAGATATGATTTGGGATTAGGTTGACTTGACCCTCCAGACTTCTGTCGCCACATGTAGAGCTAAATGTCAAGTCCCCTTCACCCCCTAGTTGCACGTCAATCACACGTCATACTGCTGCGCGCGCATCTCTGCCAAGTATTTCTGCTGACATTGCGAAATTATTTCATAGGTCCACCCATATGTGACATCACAACCAATGACGTTTCCTTGTTACTCCCAATTACGCCTCTTTCAGCTACGCATGTGAAATGTTATCTTTGCTATCAATTGTTACGCCTCTTGCATTTACTTCACTGTAATGCCTATTGTATAAAAGTGAATAATTATCAATAATGTATGTACTTCACTTCCTGAACCTCCGTGGTGATGGAACTTGGAGGCCACGATTTCGAAATCGTCCATTAGAATAAAACCCATTCCGAACCTCTAATACCACGGATTCTGCCTCTTATTTACTGAGCTATTTTTATTATGTTCTGTATCAAATTAAGTCCCGGTAATTAAATTATTTACCACAGTCATCCAGTTGTCGGGCGAGCCCTTCCTGGGAGGCGCGCAGGTCACTGACCTCCCGTTTGAGGCGGTCGGTGTCGCTTGATAGTTCCTTGGTGATAGTTTCTACTGTCCCCACCCGGTCGGCGATCTTTGGCACATCCTCTCGGATCAGACCCACATCAGTGGCCACGGTGTCGATTCGCTGCTCGAGGGACGCCTTGACAGCCGTTATTGCATCCAACAGGTCCTTGTTTGATGGGTCAGGTTTACCGCCCACGGCCGGCATCCCAGCCCGATCTTCGCTCTGCTGCTGGTGCCAAGCAAACTTCTCCAACTTGGTCTGCGTCGCCGTTTTACTGTTCCGCCCAGATGGCATGGTCACCCTGCAGTGGGCACTCCCCAGCTAGGAGGCGCAGCCGCTAATCCCCGCCGCCTGCGGTGGTAATTATCACCCGGCCTGTCGGTTTTCGCAGACTGCACCCCAGTCGCCAGCGCACACCACCCGTCTTCAGGGTCCTTCAATAGAGCGTGGGCACGATCGTTTTCTGTCCTCACAGTCCCCGTTCCACCTCAACAGGATTATCACACTCCAGCCAAGCGTCGTATCCCAAAAGGTGGCCCCCGGATCCGGTCGCCTGGTCGTCGCCTGATTAGCACAAACGGCTGAGGCCTGCCACCGTCCCAGCAGTGAGAGCTCGGGGACCCCCCCGGTTAGACTCCCGTCACACTGTCAAGTAGGTCCACGGAGGTGGCGGGAGACCCCCACGTGCTCTCTTCCCCGTCGAGCATACTTTCATTGACCCCTTGCCGATAACTGAAGCCGGGGAGTCATCGCCACCCTCAGCTCCGTAGGGGAAAACCATCCGCAGGGGCGAGGTTTCAGGACTACCGGGGCTTGACCTGTGTTTAGGTGCCGGTCCAGCCTCTGGACACGCCGTTGTGGCAAGAGTGTCGTGTTTAGGCCACCCCCACGCCACAGCAATCTTCGCCGCCGTGCAGGAGGCGCCGCTCCTCACACCACCGCCCCTGCGAGCGTCCCTCTGCCACTGCCACCACTCTCAGGCGAACCCCTTACCGGCAGCGCTGCAATCGGTCCTTAAGTGCGGGACCTCAGACCACCACCACGGCCTCACGGAATTACAGGCCCACCTGGGCCGCGCTCCTTGTCCAGTGGCGCCTTCCGCTCGCGGGGCCCGGAGCCCTCAGCCACGTATGTCTTTCGCGCCGATCTGCGCGTCCGCCCCTCCGCACCACTGTTACACTCTCCTCCGCTGGGGCCCGTCGACCACTGGTAGCCTCGCGGCCACACCACCAGACCCGCAGTTCCGCCGACGACTCCCAGCCGGGAGCCGTCCTGTAGCCTCCACGTCCGCTGGGGCCTCTGTTGTAGCGGGCAGACTGAAGGGCCTCGCAACGCCAGCCCCCGGGTCTCAGCCTCTCTCCCCTCCAGGAATTCCAGGCCGCAGCCGCGGCCTCCCGCAGCCGCCGCGCCCGGACGGGTCACCCCCAGCGACCGCACTATTGCGCACCAGCGGAGCCTGCGATCGATTTCGCCGCCGATCGCCCCCAAACTTCACCAGTCAGTCCACGGGGGCCTCGGGACTCTCAGCACCCAACTTCAGCGCGGGCCGGGACCGCGGGGCTCAGATTATCCGGATGATGCGGGAGTGGCGCTGCAGAGCTTCGCTACTGCGCGGCCATTCCCGTTGGCAGCAAGCCACGCCCCCCCTGTGCTGGGTTTTAATTCTTTTTCTCTTTTAGATTATTGTAATGATAGTATATTGTAACGATTTTAAGTACTTAAACAATAAAACTTAACCCCATAGATAAAAATAAAACACAAATAAATAAGCAGAAATTCGGATTTCCCAGTTAACAAAAGCGTTGTTTCGCATATAAATTCAAAGAGTGGTTGGTTAAAATTTTCAAAATGACATTTCTATGTTATTATAGTTCCGAGGCCCTAGCTGGAGAGAGATAAGATGCAAGTTCTGTGTTGCGATGATCACATATCTGCATAAAAATAAGGTGTAAGTTCTATGTGCAAGGATCGCAAATAGAAGGATTTCCAGTGCAGTTAAAACCCAGAGGTTGTAGTAGCTTTTTGGTTTATCGCTTGGTTATTTGGTAAATGACATTGCCCCTTATTTATCTATTTTGATAATTAACACTTAAGTAAAAGACATAATTATTTACAATGCCAATAGCTCAAACTCTTATAAATGCGAGACCTATTTCATTTCAAAGAAGCGGCTGCCATTGTCCCGGGCTGCTTGGAAAGTGAAAGCGCGCATGGCACGCTGAATGTTGCAGGAAAGCATGTCGTGCCTGCAGTAGGAGAAACTCATTAAGGAAAATAGTGCTTTCAGACTAAATGAGACATACCATGTTACAACAGAAGTAAAAGGGCCATTCCTCATGGGAGGTTATGTTATATGGCCGTTATGGTCATTGGCGACATTATTAAGTTAGCATGAGCTTTTCTGCCATGATACTGCTTTTGTGCATGTTACTACATGCCCTTTATTTTGCAAGATTCTGTTTATGCCTTTCACATGAGAACAGTCTGCTTTTCACGTTCTCTGCTAAGTTCCTGGAGTTTAGTCTGAACACGATGTGCAAGGTCGATAAACAATGCCCCTTGTTATTCTGTTCTGGTCAGGCCCAAACACCTAGACAAAACATGCTAAACACAGCTGCACTGCTGGAAACTCGTGCTTGGATATTACCATGGAGAAGAGCAATGCTGTTCCTATGATGTACACCTTCCATCTAGGCTTTAAGGTATGGGGTCTGCTGACAACGCCCAGAGATCTTCTTTTATATAATAAACTTCTTCCAGTCAAGGGAAGGGTAGTTAGGCCTTATAGTCATTTTTCCACTGTCTGTATATAATGACATCCCCCTTCATATTCTATGGAATTGTAACAATGCTAATTGTTCTGAGTTTATGCATTTTGCTGCTGGTAGTGGGTCGTATACTGTATTTAAGAGCACGATCGTTAAAATAAATATTTTAAACAATTAGAGTGACTCTGCCAATTCTTATTGTGGACAAATACGAGTGAGCGAGCAAAAGGCTATATCTTGCTACCGCGATTCCTGAAAGAGTCGGGAGTGTTGTGTTCTGGGTTGTCCAATCATTTGTATCTTTGTGATTTTGGAGGAGAACGAATGAGACACTATAGCTAGTCGGTTTTGGGATTTTGGGTACTAAAGTGATAGTTTGGTACACCCCTATACACCGAGGTCCTGTTTTCCTGCGCATAGTTCTGTGTAGGTGCAGAATCCCTGCAACATGGCGCCGCCAACGTTTGGTCTGGTTCTTATCTGTGAGACTCTTGAGTAGTGCTTTTGCTTGTCCACAAAACCCCCACTTCTGTTTCCGGAGACAGCTGTGATGGTGTAACCTCCTATTTGGTGATAGAATATAGGTTTTTCCAGCTTGAATTTTGAAAGGTCATTCTTTTTCTTTTAACCCTTTGTTGCGCTGCCACGCATAGGTTGTTATTCACTCTTATTATTTATGGCAGTTGCCATAACAGTTCCTAACCGCGCACTGCTCAGGGCTTATTTATTACAATATGGGGTACCTGATGCAGGTGTTGCGCTTATCTTTGTTGTGGAGGCGGATCCAGCTTTCTGCTTTGAGGTATTTTCGGCAGTCGATGGAACGGACAATTTGTTTCACGAGTATACTGCCACCGCGACTCCGCGGGAATATAGACCACATAGTACTCTTGAGGTTCCACTCACAGCTTGGTAACACCAAATATGGTTTAATGGTGCCCTTTCTCACCTAATAACATCGGTCCGTTTATTCCCTTTATTGATAGAGGGGGCCACATAGCCCGTTTTGGTTGGGTATACCCCACACCCACGTTATTTCACAACTGCAATGATTGCAGAGCTCTGCATATTACATACTTTTTTGATATGTGTACATATGGCTGTTATACAGTTCATGTCGCGCAACTTTCAGGTGGGACCACCTGGCGTTGCTGCGCAACCAGCTGGACCTGGTTGTATAACCATCAGTCCTCTCATGGTTAATTCAGTAATGGGCAAGCGTCCACAAAATAAGGATGAATTCCCTGATTGGCTTGCTGAAAAATTTGGACAAATCGAGGCTGTTTTTCCAAATACCACTCCTTTAGAAAAACACAGGATCTGAACCATAAGTTTGTCTAAAGACTTAGTTCCTGAATTAGCTGATTGTAACACTTGGGGTAAGGTGTTTGGGCGGTATATTTGAAGTGTTTTGGCACCTCCTCCATGACTGTACTCCCATCCGTGATAAAACGTGTTCAGGAAGAACACAGACACAGAGCCGAGGCGGCTCTGGAATTGGGAATGAGACTGGTGGGAGTGTTCGATGTGGTTGCTGATATGATCCTTGCTAATGTTAAGGGTGATGCAGTAAGCTTACAAGTGGCTAACTGCTTGGAGGCTGTGGCAGACGCAGAAAAGCCGCGCAAATTACCGAAGATTATTGCAAAGGCTTATAAGACCTTAGGCCGCAATAGTCTGGGAGTTAAGCCTTTTACTCAAACACAGACGCAATCTCAAACGCAACAAAAAGCCCAGTCTGATAAAGACGGGCACCCGTTCTCTCCTAACAAGAACTGGAAAAATAAGAAACAGGGGCAGCAACAACAGAAGCAAGGTTCGCATGCTGGTTCACTGATACCGGAGTCTTCTGAGCATACCTATGAATTGCACGACCACGTGAAAAGTAAGACTTCTGATAGATTTCAAGTTCCTGATCAGCGCTCTCCTTGTTTTTCACAGGACACATCGGGCTCTCAAGTCGGTGGTGAGGAACGCCAATATCGTGGCAAGGGTTCGGCCACACAACAGGGACTGGATCAACCTCGACAGTTTGACGTTAAAGCCAAACAAGAGGACCTGCGTCATTTTCAACCCCTGTATCAGAAGAAAAAGTTGCCGCTTTAACAGCGAGGTATGCCTCAGACGGCGAGAACGCGACTCCTGGACTGGACATGGGCAGTGACTCTTCTTGACAGCGCAGGGGAGATTACCACAATTTCCTCTTCCCCAAACTGGATAGCCCTAGCAAGTGTAAAATTCAATATTATACAATTAGAAACTCTGTTAGACCAAGATGAATTTGGTTCAATGTCTGTACACCGCTATTTGTGAAGACTTCCAGTGCTCCAAGACCCTCTTGGCTTTGATCACAGTACAGGGCAATGACCTTATTTAAGAATATAGTACTGCTATTGTATAGTCACCTGCTCAAGTGTCCCGATCATCAGGTGTCAGAGAGGTTGCCCAGCCCGGCCTCCTCTGGGCTCTGATGGGCGTAGACGGGCCCGCCCTCACCCGGGCTTTGCCCGGGCAAGCCCGCACACATCCCGTGCTGCGGGAGCCCACATCCGATTTCAAAGCGCCTCCAGGCGTTTATTGGTGACACTGATTGGTGGGCGCCAGGCACCAGAAACAGCAGGGCAGGCTGGTTGCTGTGGTTCTCCGGTGGCAGCAGGGATAGTGGGACCCGTGCTACGGGAACCCATGTCCGATTTAAAGCGCCCCCAGGGGCCGATTGGAGACACTGATTGGTGGGTGCTAGGCACCAGAAACAGCAGGGCAGGCTGGTTGCTGTGGTCCTCCGGTGGCGGCATGGATAGCGGGACCTGCGCTGCGGGAGCCCGCGTCTGATTTCAAAGCGCCTCCAGATGCTGATTGGTGACACTGATTGGTGGGCGCCAGAAACAGCAGAGCAGGCTGGTTGCTGTGGTCCTCCGGTGGCGGCAGAGATAGCGGAGGTTACCATAGTGCAGGAGGAATTGCGTTGCTGTCTGGAGGCAAGGCAACAGCAACTGAAACATTCATTACAGTAGAGACTCTGTGAGATTGTCTTCCAAATTGAAGGTGACATACAGCGTCCAACCAGAGCGGTTTTCTGGCAAATTCTCACCTTCTCATATGACATTTTGTTGGCGGAGGCAGATTGGCCTCCACCCTTTGTGCTAGCAACTTCTAGAGGGGAGGATGTGATACTTTTGAGTTTTCCGCGTTACGTCCCTGAGGAGCATGCAAAGGCTTTCACAGCTGAGTGGGCTTTGGCCCTTGCCCCAGCAGTGTACCGTAATCATGTTGGCTGGGATATTGATTCACCGGCACATGAGATACCTTTACGGTCTAAGGCCCCCATTGTGACATTCTAACACAGTTAGAGTACCAAGGAGTGATTGAATCCTGTATATCACGATGAATAATCCTCTTTTTCCGGTATCAAAACCTGACGGTTCATATCGCATTGTATTGGATTACCGAAATTTGAATAGTCATTGTCGCACTTTTGCAGTACGAAACACACACAGCTCTGTGCTGGTGAGCAACTTTGTTCGTAAAAAATATAAAACTACGCTGGACATTTCCAATGGTTTAGACAGTCATAATCTCGCTACTGAGAGCCATGACTTGACAGCATTCACCGCCGTCGGAAAATCAGAAAAAATTTACACGTTTGCCTATGGGGAAAAACAGCCCTGGGGCATTTGCTGCACGTGTTGTGTCTTTGTTGTACGACATAGATCCAGATGCGTTCTCGTACGTGGATGACATTTATCTGACGGACGACGAATGTATGCTGCAACTTGTCCAAGTCAACCGCAACATTTTGTCATTTGCTGACTATGGATACAAGTTCAATTTTGCAAAATCTCACATGGCTCATTTGGCGGTGCTCTTTTAGGGCTATGAGCTCAATAATGAAGGCAGGCGTTTAGCCCCGCACTTCCTGGAGAAATGTGCACAATTGCAACCTCCCTCTATGCTGAAGAAACTTCAGTCTTTGCTGGGATTTTTGAATTTCGGGAGGACATACATTCCCCATTATGCCCAGTGTATCAAACCGCTTTATGCATTGATACAACCAACATATTCTTCTGCCAGCTGGCTTCCAGAACATACCACTATCCTACAATCTTTGCAATCTGACATGCTTGCAACAAACTACTTGTTGACGCGTGATAACACCATGGACCTGGTGATACGTATAGTACCAGGGAAGATGGGTTTCACTTACTTGACGTTCAAAGAGGGGGACATAGTACCTACTGCATACCAATCACATTTGTATACTGCCGCTGAAATAAATTTTTCGAATGTTGAAAAGATTTTGACAGCTGTCCAAATGGCGATTCTGAAAGAACGCTCCCTGGTGCAAGGGAAACGCATTCTTATGGTCACGCCTTTCCCTGCTTTGGAGGCCGTGATTAAAACTAGTGTACCCAACTCCAAGGCACAACATCCTCATTGGATACAATGGGCTACTTCTTTGACATCATCTGATGTCACGTTTATCTTTGAGCCTGCACTTCAGACACAGGAGTTTTTACAGTATGAACACGTTCATCCTCCTCCGCTGTCGTTGCTTCCTTTAGATCAGTACAAATGTATCATTTATGCTTATGGCTCGGCTCAACCGGCTACCGGCTCAAAACATGCTTACTCGGCAGCTTGCGCTATTGTGGTTGGTTTGATTGGCAATGGAGAATTTAAGTCTTCCATAGTACATACTCAGGCTCTTGGGGACTGTACAGCACAATTGGCGGAGATGCATGCTCTTGTACTAGCCCTTGAGGTTGCCGACCCTAATGTCAATACTCTTATTGTGTGCAATTCTTATTACTGTGTTCAATCCTTTAATGACAATTTATTCTTTTGGTCTCAGAATGACTATCAAAGACTCTAAAGGCAGTGCAATTAAGCATAAAACGCTTTGGGTTTTAGTGGCAGAGCTTAAACAACATCTGCCCCTCACGCAAGTTATACATACTCTTGGCCATCAGCGTGTGGGAGCACATGCTCTTGGTAATTCCTTGTTCTCCTGAACAAGTTCCTTATGCTAAGATTCCATCTGTTGGGGATCAGCTGATTCCCAACATGGACCACAGACTTGCTTTGATCAAAGCTCCGCATGAGGGCATGGCACCTGCACATACCAGAGTGTCGGCGACAGTCTCGATTTTACAGCAACGTTATTGGTGGCGTGGTTTATATAAACAAACCTGTAATTATGTACTTTCTTGTGACATTTGTCAACAAATTAAGCTGTCTACTGTCACACGCCCACCTCAAACACAGCTATGTATTTCTAATCAACCATTTGGCTGTGTATATCTTGATCACTGTGGTTCATTCTCTTCTGATACTGCGTATAAATATATATTTGTTGCAGTTCATCTGTGCACTAGATTCCGTTGGGTTTGGCCACAAAGCAGTGCTGATGCTCGAAATGTCATCAGGGATTTGCGTGTCTTTGTCGGGATGTTTGCCTGTGGCACCTTCCATTCAGACCAAGGTCCAGCGTTCACCTCTAAGGTGTACAAGGACGCGATGAAGTCAATGGAGGTGCTGGCAATTCAATTGTGTAACGAATGAACTGTGACTTAAAGCAATCTTTGACAGCTAGGGTCTTAGGTACTGGCAGGAACTGGCTGGTCCATTTATATGGTGTTCAACGTGCACTCAATAATCTCCCTAGAAGATCTCTGGGTGGGCGGACCCCATACAAAATGCTCTTTGGCATTAAAATGTTTGTGCCAGACCTTGATGTTCGAGACGTTGTGGCGGCAGCCGCAACCTTTGACGTAGATAATCATTCTTCTGTGTTACAAGATCTACAAAAGACCAGTGACAACTACGCAACTGAACATTTACCTTCTTCCAATGATGCAGCACTGCTGATTCCGGTTGCCGGCTGGCTTCCTAAGATTGGAGATCTGGTACGAGAAAAGCTAGAGAACAAAAAAGAATTTGGTCCCTCTTATCGTGCACCAGTTCTAGTATTTGAATTGAAGGGTACTCGTACAGTCATCTTACCACCTTTACCTGGTCACAAAGACAACAGATACATCTCGGTGGACAATGTCAAGTTACACTGTCTGGACAATTCTGATTAGTGTAACACCTGCAGTTTCCTGCAACGCTATTTCTTTGAATCCGGTAACCTCAACCTCTACGACAAAAGCCTGTACCGGTGAGATGGAAACTGCGGGAAACAGCGGTTACAACGTTGTTGTTACCACGCAGGTAGGTAACAACGTGGTCGTTACAACGACTGCATTGTTAACACGCGTGGCTTTACATCGCAAGTCATTTCTAC
This sequence comes from Triturus cristatus, assembly GCF_964204655.1. Classification (NCBI taxonomy): domain Eukaryota; kingdom Metazoa; phylum Chordata; class Amphibia; order Caudata; family Salamandridae; genus Triturus; species Triturus cristatus. The sequence continues at coordinate 997,277,249 of NC_140580.1, forward strand.
GACTTGCGCTAGGTGGCGTGCAACACCAGGGAATGTGTTGGATTTTACATCCAACACATTCCCTGCTGTTGCGCTAACTGGAGTAGGAATTGTAATTTATACTATTCCTAAATCCAGCACGCCATCTACCGCAAGTCGTAGAAACGACTTGCGATGTAAAGCCACTCGTGGTAACAACATGGTCGTTGTAATGACAGCGTTGTTACCTACCACGTGGTAACACCATGCGTTGAAACGTCATTCGGAAACTGCTATTGACCTTTCGCCTGTTCTGCCTCCATCCTCTTCTACTGCAGATGTCGAGTATACGTATCCCACAGATGAGTCCCCGAGGGAAGTGCTGAGCAGTCCTCAACAATATCACGCTGATACATCCCACCCACCTTTAATACCGATGGGTGCAAGCGATTATTTTGGGGTCTATGCCACCGACAAATGGTTGGTGCCTATCCTAATTTTCCTCTTTATGTCGATTGGATTTGTGACAGTGTTCTTCTTACTCATCAATGGCCATTATTTGCCAGAACGCTCTGCTGTGAACTTAGTCGATGGAATTCTGGCCCCTCACACATTGTCCTATATCATGAAACGTGATCACACTCTTGTGAATATTTCAGCATTCCCGGTTGCAGATGGCATCGTTTGGGATAAAGTAGCTTTAGAAAGTCATGGCCCGACGGAGGTGCTCAGGGTGCCATACGTGTTTTGCGTCTCATTAGGAGATGTGGTAACATGGGACATACATTCTGATGATTGGGATGTGCAAGCAGTTCGTTCATTGTTTTCTGATTTGAAGTATTATGCTGCGTTTGATGCTGAAGATTTGTATTTAAATTCTGCCAATTATGCTGCTTTATTCTGTTATCAACACTATGGGCATCCTTTCTTGCATAAAACTAACACGTAACACTGTTTTTAATTACACTCCATGGGAACATTGTCCTACTACCGTACAAGGGAGTTCTAAAACTCTTAGAGATAAGTTCACATATTTTACAGATTATGACACGTCTAATCCGGAATCCTATTTCTTTAAACTAAAATTATCTCAATCCAAATTTATCTTGACCCACTCTAAATTGATTTACTCCAACTCTTTTAGGACTAAATAAGCCACACAGGGTTATTATCACTGGAATGTGACCATTGATTTAAAATCAGTCTGGGGCACTAAACATTGGCAAGTTCAGGGAACTGAAGCATTACACCGTGCCTGTCTAATCCCAACTCAAATTTTATTTTTAAATGATGCAGTGTACCAAACCACATGTTTTGGCCTGGCAACTGTAAAAAAATTAAACATCCCATCCATTCCGTCCTTAGCAAAATATGACAATTGGCGTGCTCACACAAATTATACGATCGATATGTTACAGGCTTTGTTTCGGAACAACACAGTCAATGTATCTGAAATTGATTCATCTGGATGGTTGGTGCGGCAAACTAATTCAAATGCATATCAATTGCGTTTATATAATGTAACACCTGGTTTCACACAGACTAGAACGGATCCTCGTTATCCACATTCACATTTGGTTACCACATACTTGGTGGGTAAATTATGCCAACAATGGTTGGAACATTCCACTTTATCATCAGTGAAACAACACCTCATACTCTTGTCGAGTGATATCAATTTGGCTGATTTTATCTTAGGACCTAGGATACCTAGATCCAAGAGGTTTATCTATGCAGCTTACAATGAAGTTTGGAAACTTTCACAGATTGAGTGAGCGCTTCGTCTGCGCCAAATTGATCAAGCAAATTTAGAAAAAGTCCTTGCCGTGGTCGACAATAGCATCAATACACTTTCTTCACGCATTTATACGTTGGATAATATTGTTTCTTCTGTTATTGGTTATTGTTCAGAATGATGTATCTGTTTTATATCATGTTCAAAATCAGTTATGATCAGTGATGCAGTTAGAATGGACGTTACAGACCCTCAAAATGGGAAAAGTCCTTTGGAATTATTTGAATGCTTCTGCTTTGTTTCTACCATTTAATCTGACTGATAAACAGAGATTTATGTCCATGAAAGATGCCGCATACACACTGTTGCATATTGAACAATTGGAGCCCTTGCCGTTCTCTGTGGCGGAGACGGATTCTGCTGTTTGGTTAATTTATGGGGTTATCTCCCTCCCCTTTTCAATTTAAATCATGCATGCAACATTTTCCGATTGGGCGTTTTGAACCACTGGGTAGTGCATTTCTCCATGAATTATGGTCCCTACCTTTCACTTACATATGTCAGCAGGAAGATAAGGAAGTTTTCCTAACAGGGGAGGACTGAGATTCCACAGTAGGACATTCCCTGGTTTGTAAACATGTTAAGCTGCACGGCGCTTGTAATGTCTCTGCGCCTAATCTTGCTTGTTTTTTTAAAGGAACTCCAGTCCCATCAATAATTCCCGCTTTTACCTTGCTCACTAATAGCAGTTATCTTATTTTGAACAACCAAGACTGCTGTGGTTTACCGGCAGGAATCCCAAATTTAGTAGCAGTTTCACAGCATGTAACTTGTTGTTGCAATGTGCTTTTTTCGCCCCCGCATGGGAGTGTAGATAGTTCCATGTGGCCTTCCATTACGACTTTGAAAACAAATTTCAACAAATTAAGCAGGCTCCAAGCGCTGTTGTTCCAACAAGAAGTGGCTCTCACTTCGGCTAGTGAGACCTTCAAGTTACAGGTGGCTAGAACATCTAGCGAGATTCAGTCACTTCTGAACACTAACCTCCCACTTCACTTTGGGGAGCTTATACATCAAATATTTAATGCGTTTGACACTAAAGGCCATGCAATTTTTTTTAAACATCTGGGATCCGTTCTTGTGGCTTCTTTTCAGACGATATTTCGAGTAATACCGGCATTTATTCATTCTATGTTTTCCAACATCTATGGAGGATTCCCTTTATTACTAGCCTTAGCTGTTTGAATCCTGCTTCTTCTATTCCTTCTGCGTAATGACTGCTCATCTTGTGGTAATGCACAGACCAGGCCAATTGCAACTGTACCGTGATCGAATGCAACAGGTTTTTGGATGCTTGCCATTAGCGATGCTTGGCGTGAGTTATAGATTAACTTTTCGCTTTGCCTACTTTACTTGCGTGCAACCAGTGTTCTACTGTCGACGGTGCCCCTACTACTGGGCTAAGGATTTATGCCTCTCCAATACATCATGTCCTGTCCGGGATTTTAACCAGTTAATGGGTCCCTTAGAGGCTCATGACCAGGCTTGTTCTGGGGATGGCCGTATGGCGTGTGCGGCAACACTTGGAGTATTGGCTGAATGGGATATCTGTGTAGCTGCGCAGAACCTCTTGAATCAGAGTTTCATCGAATATGACGCAAGTTGTCCGGTTATGCTTTTGGAAGCATCAGATTGCGAAGAGTACATGTGTTCCTTCGACCTATTGCATTGGATGGCCTCCCTTTTCTCTACCAATGATAGGGATAATCTTTTGGAGGGAATTGCATCCTTAAGTTCACGTACTTTGATGGATTTACCACCTCCTTCATAATATCATTTTCCTGGAGATGCCACTCTTTTGCACGTCAAAAATAAAAAATAAAAATATATATATATATTTTTTCAATTTTTCCAATTTGAATTTTTCAAACGGCTTTGAACTCTGCTTGGCTGTTGAACTTTGTTTTGGTCTTTTGTCTATGTCCTATGACCTTACCAAGGGGAGGATGTTAATTGACCGTTAGGGTCATTGTCGACATTGCTAAGTTAGCATGAGCTTTGCTGTCATGAAACTGCTTTTGCGCACGTTACTACGTGCTCTATATTTTGCAAGACTCTGTTTATACCTTTCACATGATAACTGTCTGCTTTTCACATTCTGTGCTAAGTTCCTGGAGTTTAGTCTGAACACGATGTGCAAGTTCGATAAACAATGCCCCTTGTTATTCTGTTCTGGTCAGTCCCTAGCACCTAGACAAAACATGCAAAACACAGCTGCACTGCTGGAGACTCATGCTTTGATATTACGGGGATACATGTTTTTTAACACACACTTGGAGAGAGCCCTTCACATGGAGAAGAGCTATAATGTTCCTATGATGTAAACCTTCCATCTAGGCTTTAAGGTGTGGGGTCTGCTGACAAAGGCCAGATATCTTATTTTATATAATAAACTACTTCCAGTCAAGGGGGGGGGTGGTTAGGCCTTATAGTCCTGTTTCCACTGTCAGTACATAATAATATCTCCCTTCATATTCTATGGAATTGTAACAATGCTAATTGTTCTGAGTTTATGCATTTTGCTGCTGGTAGTGGCTCGTATACTGCAGAAGTGAAGGGAAGGCAGCTACTGTTGTATGACTAGAGCTAAAAATCCTTCTTGGAGCACTCTGCAGACAGGAGTCAGGAAGGTCTGAGGGCTCGAGGTGAGTGGGTGTGAATCCCAGTGGAGGAGAGCACCCCAGGACAGGAATATAGGTTGGTGCACCTGAGGTTTCAACCAGAGCCACAGCAACCTGGGGGATAATGTAGGGACAACCATGATATATGAGACAGTGGCAGAGTGTATTAGGTCAGGTCCCAGGCAGCCTGGGAGCACTGATCCAAAGAGAGTGGCCTAGGGTGGCCCTATCAACAATGAGGGAGCTGGCATTATTGAAAAGTGCATCAATTTGCCAGTTAATCAATTGCGTGGAGTATAATGGTAAAATGGGTGATGGAGAACGTCCAGGGTTTGTGGCTGTGGTGATGAGATGATGTTTCGAGAGAAAAGGACCTTGAATTAGCTTATGAAGAAGAGGAGGAGGAGAAGGAGGACAGAGTAGGGTAACAGTGGCATTGGAGAAAGAAGGGAACTAGGTGTGGAGGAAAATAGGGAGGTTGTCTAATGAGAAAAAGAAACCTCATGTTTTACAGGCCACCAACCAGATGTGAAGGGCATGGTTGAAAGGGGAGAAGAAAGATGAGAAGAGATTAGTGGCTGGGAATTGGTTGAGGGACACTGCAAGGGAGGCCGGATTGGTCAAGTGGCAGAAGTGATAGGATGAGGTGGGTTGGGCGAGGGATGAGGGGTCAAAATGTTCTATTGGGGAGGGTGGCAATCCTGAGACAACCACACAGGCACAGGACGCCAAGAAATGTATTGTAAATGAGGTGGTTGGTACAGGAGATGGGCCTGTGGGGGAGGCCTACCAGGAGTGGTGGGGCTTGAGTGGCCCAAAAAAAGTGGTTAAGGCAGGGGACAAATACATGCAGAGTGGTAAAGATTAAAAGAAAGTGTGAAAAAACGAAAATGAGGGGAAAAATGCATTTGTTAAAGTGTGGACTAGATTACCATGCATGGGGTAACCATGCCCTGTGGGCACACTTATCTAATGAGACTAAAGAGAAGATATAGAAGGGGCAAATTCTGGATGTTTTCAAGTTAGATCAAGCCCATAGAGGGATCCAGGTGAAAGAGCAATCCTAGGAAGAGGCTTGGTAATTAGCCAGGAGACCGAGCTTGCCTGTCACTATAGATACCTGGACATTGGCCTTTCTTACATATCTGCTAGTATGTATTGTGATATATACTTGGGTATTTTCCAAGATATTGACATAATTAAAGAGACACACATGGATTTTGTTGGGTTAGCCTGGTTGAGTTACGATGAGGAAGTTCGGGCCAAATTGAGCCTTTCTCCAGAGAAACCATGTGGTGATGGTAAAAGTAAGCTGTGACTCCAGGGGATGGCCGTCATGTGACCAGCATAGAGCCAGAGGTTTACCGATGGACTACAGGCTCTATCTTGAACTTCCTACCCTTGATGGGGGAGGGGATGGGATTTGAGGCCAGAGTGTCAATTCAGTAGCATGTTGGAGTTTTAACAAGAATCCCAACAGATACAAACATAAATGTTTGAGGTGCAGGGTTAAGCATCCGATAACCCAATGCTCGGGGGAGTCATCAATGCTCTAACAGATTAAGCAACGTGGAGGGGGCTTGCAATATCAGTTCAGCAGCAAGAGCTTTTACACCAATTGATAGACAGATGTTGCAAAATGGTTGGCTTACTACACGGATAGGGAAGCTGCAGTGAGTTTGGAGTAGGGTTTCAACAAGGGTTTTCATCTGGGATATCAATGTCCTAGGATTAGGAGAGTCACTAACAACCTGAAGCCAGCTAAGGCAATGACACATATTATAAGGCTTAAACTACGGAAGGAGGTAGGAGACGGCAGAATGGCTGACCCCTTGCAAAATTGGCCAATTGAGGACCTAAAGGTTTCCCCTGTTGGGCTTTTGGCCTAACTTTTGTTGCTGAAGGTGCAATAGGTTAACAAATGGGTTTACAAGGAAAATATGATTTGTAGGAAATCTGCCTTTTCTGCATGGTAACCCTGGATGTGCTGGACCCTATATTTTTGCTGGCTTTAGAACTCTGTGCTCTTGACCTCTGCTAACTGGTGGAAAAGTGCATGTGCTCCTCTTTTAAACGTAGTTAAATTGGCCTATTTCTGATTGGCACAGTTAACTTGCTTGGAAGCCCCCAGTATATGACCTAAAAATTGTATCCATGGACCTGGAAGTTCAATGCTACTAGTGGACTACAGCAACTATTGTTCCATCCGCAGTGCAAACACGGCTTCTGGCCAACCAAGGTAGCCCAGCTGAAACAATGCAGAGCATGCACTGCAGCATGTCAAAACAAACCCATTTTGACTGGTAAAAACTTCCCTTTTAAATATTAGTAAGCCACCTCTATGTAGGCCTTGTAGCTCACATGGCAGGGAGCATGGTATTCAAAAGTGAGACTTGTAGAAATCTACTGTTACCATGTCCCTACAGTGACAAGGCCCTAAAAACTAGTTTCACTGTGGCAGGCCTAGTTGTCCTTTGTAGAATACCAGAGTACACAATAAAATACTAATAATGATATAAGGGTAAAGGGAACAGCTAGAAAAACAATACACAATTATTTTGAATAGTTATTAAAACCCCAATTCAATGGTGAAGTGGAATTTTTGATAACTGCTTTACACATTGACCTAAGTTCGGCCAGTCTGCTCTCAATCAATAAATCTGATATTTGTTGTTTTTTTATTTAACCCCTTCGCTGCCAGGCCTTTTCCCCCTCCTGTGCCACGCCCTTTTTTGGCTATTTGGGGTACTGCGCGCTGAGGCCCCTGTAACTTTTTGACCACATAAGGTATCCACGACAAATTTGCATCCTTTTCTTCCAACATCATGGGGATTCTGAAGGTGCTCAGGGTTTGTGGATTCCCCTGGAGGGGTCACAGAAATGAGCCAAAATACAGCAATTCTTTTTTTTTTTTGGGGAAAATGGGAAAAACGGGCTGACAATGAAAGCATCTGGGTTTTTCCCTGCAAATGTTATCAAAAAAGGGTTTGAGGGGCTGAAATCACAATTTTCCCAGCTTTTAGGGGATACCAGACTTTTGTCAGAAACCCAAAATTTTTTACACAGTTTTGGCATTTTTCTGGGACATAGCCTATTTTTGCTATTTTTTGTGCTTTCAACCTTGTTCCAGTTAATGGTAGAAATGGGTACAAAAGCAATAATGGATCCTGGAAAGCTATACATTTTAGAGAAGTAGCCAAAATTCTGAATTCAGCAAGGGGTCATTTGTGTAGATCCATCAAGGTTTCTTTATAGAAACTAACAGTTAAATATAGGACAAATTGCAAATTTGTTGAAAAAAAGCGCCTTTTGTGTCAACGTTTTCACCTGTAACTTCTTCTAATTTTGACAGCTCTTTGAAAGCAATATACCGTTACATCCGCTGGACATTACTGGTTGTGGGGATAGATAGGACTTGTAGGTTCACCAAGAACCCGACGAACCCAGAGCCAAAAACTGAGCAGCAACTTGCAATGGTTTTTTATTATGTACCGGGTATATAGTAATTATTCTGTAAAAATGTGTACATTGAAAAATCGGTATGAAAGACACCTATGTATTTCTGAAATGGGAACAAAATATAGAGTTTAGAAACAGTAGATATTTGCACATTTCCGAAATTGGGATACTCATACTAGCATGAGAATTATCAGTCATTTTTTAGAATGACTTCTTTTTTACACAATGTCTTTCATTTGGAAGGCAGAAATGCATCGAAAGTCAATAGGTAATACAAGTTCCTTTACAAATCTGAATTACCCTAAGTCTTCCGATAAAAATGGTACCTCACTTGTAGGGGGAGGCATAGTGCCCATGACAGGAAATGGCTCAAAACCCAACGTGAACACATCACATTTTCACAATGCAAAATTACCCTTTTTTAGCAAAGTGCCTAGCTGTAGTTTTTTAACCCTAGCTCTGCCGGCATCTAGGGAAACCTAGCAAACCTATACATTTTTGAAAACTAGACACCCAGGGGAATCCAGGATGGGGTGACTTGACTGCCTCCCCCCAGGTTCTGTTACCCAGAATCCCTTGCAAACCTAAAAAATTGCCAAAAAAACCACCTTTTCCCCACGTTTCTCTGGTGGGAAGTTCTGGAATCTGCGTGGATCCACAAATTTCCACCCACCCCGCATTCCCCAAAGTCTTCCAAGAAAAATGGTACCTCACTTGTGTGGGTCAGCCTAGTGCCCGCGTCAGGAAACGGCGCAAAACGCAACATGGACACACCTCAATTTCGCTGTGAAAACTGACCCTTTTTTGGCAAAGTGCCTAGCTGTAGTTTTTGAACCATAGCTCTGCCGGCACCTAGGGAAACCTAGCAAACCTATATATTTTTGAAAACTAGACACCCAGGGGAATCCAGGATGGGGTGACTTGACTGCCTCCCACCAGGTTCTGCTACCCAGAATCCCTTGCAAACCTAAAAAATTGCCAAAAAAAACACATTTTCCCCACATTTCTGTGGTGGAAAGTTCTGGAATCTGCGTGGATCCACAAATTTCCACCCACCCCGTGTTCCCCAAAGTCTTCCGATAAAAATGGTACCTCACTTGTGTGGGTCGGCATAGTGCCCGTGACAGGAAACGCATCGTGGACACACCTCAATTTCGCAGTGAAAAATGAACCTTTTTTGGCAAAGTGCCTAGCTGTAGTTTTTGAACCCTAGCTCTGCCGGCACCTAGGGAAACCTACCAAACCCACACATTTCTGAAAACTAGACACCTGGGGGATTCCAGGGAGGTATGGCTTGCGTGGATCCCCCAACGTTTCCTTACCCAGAATGCCCTGCAAACCTCAAATTTTGCTGAAAAAATCACCTTTTTCACACATTTTTGTGTGGGAAAGTTGTGGCATCACCGGGCTGACACAAATTTCCTACCACCCAGCGTTCCCCCGGGTCTCCCGATAAAAACGGTGCCTCACTCGTGTGGGAGGCCCAAGTACCCACGACAGGCAAGGGCCCAAAACGCATTGAGGCGACATGAAAATTGCCTACCTCAAAACGACCTGGTTTTGCAAGGGGGGTCACCTGGGTTTTTGGCCCGGTGCTCGGCGGCCACCAAGGGGAACCTACCAAACCCACACATTTCTGAAAACTAGACACCCGGGGGATTCCAGGGAGGTATGGCTTGCATGGATCCCCCAACGTTTCCTTACCCAGAATGCCCTGCAAACCTCAAATTTAGCTGAAAAAATCACCTTATTCACACATTTTTATGCAAATTCGGAGCCCACTGGGCTTTCTGCCGCCCTGGAGGGGAATCGGGGAAGGGGGTTTCATCCTGATATGCCCCTAAAGGGGCAGAAAGGCTGTGGCTATTTTTTGTGGGGGTGGGGGCATTGGTATGACCATTTTGGGCAGCCCCCACGCATAAAAAAAGCCTGCGTACTCGCTGGCGCCTAGTGGGCTTTCTGTCCCCCCCCCAGGGGGCAGATCAGGGGCCACTGCCACCATCTGTCCTCCCGGGGGGGCAGAAAGACTGGAATTTCTCTGGGGGTGGGGTGGGGTATTGTCATGCCCATTCTGGGGAGCCATACACTAATAAAACAAAAAAATCCATGGTTTCTAGCGGGCATTCTGCGCCCCCAGGGGGGGGCCAGATTGGGGGCTACAGGTCCCATCTGCCTCCTGGGGGCAGAATGACTGTCATTTTGTGGGGGGGAGGGTGGGGCATTGGCGTGCCCGTTTCGGGCAGCCCACACCCTAAAGACAATTGCGCAAAAAAAATCCCTGGTGATTAGTGGGCTTTCTGCCACCCCCTGGGGGGGGCAGAAAGACTAATAGTTGGGGGGTGGGGTGGAGGCATGGGCCTGCCCGTTTTGGGCAGCCCCCACCCCTATATATATTTTTTTTTTAATTCCCTGGTGTCTAGTGGTCTTTTTGCCCCCCCGGGGGGGGGGGGGGGGGAGATTGGGGGCCAATGCCCCATCTGCCCACCAGGGGGGGCAGAAAGGCTGTAATGTTGGCGGGTGGGTGGGGGCATTGGCGTGCCCGTTTCGGGCAGCCCCCACCCTAAAAAAAAACTGAAAACAAATCCCTGGTGTATAGTGGGCTTTCTGCCCCCCCCAAAGGGGCAGATTAGGGGCCAATGCCCCATCTGCCTCCCGGGGGGGGGCAGAAAGACTGTGATAATTGGGGGGTGGGGTGGGGGCATGGGCCTGCCCGTTTTGGGCAGCCCCACCCCTATTTTTTTTTTTTTTAATTCCCTGGTGTCTAGTGGGCTTTTTGCCCCCCCCCCGGGGGGCAGATTAGGGGCTACTGCCCCCATCTGCCTCCCAGGGGGGGCAAAAAGACTCAATTATGCTAAAATGATTTGGGGGGGGAGCAAAGGCCCTTGCCCAAGGGGCCGCTCCCCCCTCCCTGGTGTCTAGTGGGTGGATCCCTGCTTGGGGATCGCCCTCCTGTGGCGATCCCCAAGCAGGGATCCACTGGGGAGGGGTACCATTGGAAAGGGGAGATTCTCCCCATTCCAACGACACCTCTCCCGTCTTTCTACGTGCTCAGGGGGCTGAGATAGCCCCCTGAGCACGTACAAAGTGAAACTGAAATGAGCCTCTTGGCTCATTTCAGTTTCAGTTTCAGTGTAATGACGTCAGCGCGACGTGCGCGCCGATCGTCATTACACTGAAAGCAGGGAGGGGGGCCTCGGGAGCTGGGGAAGCTCTTCCCCAGCTCCCGAGGCTATTTTCAGTAAAAGGGAATCCCTCTGGTGCCCGCAGGGAATGCCTCATGACGAGCTGAACTCGTCATGGGCACAGTGCGACTGTGCTCCATGACGAGTCCAGCTCGTCATGGGCACAGAAGGGGTTAAATAAACTTTATTCATACCAATTTATTCAAAACAATCCATCCCACTTCCTGACCCTTCCACCCCCCCCCCCCCTCCAGACAGGTAACATTTTAATTCATCAAACATAAATAATCAGATACATTACAATACATAAATTCATGATTATATAAATACCTATCCCCAAAAAAGTGTCAGTGCAAAACAGCCCAGTTAAAACGTATCCTATGCGACTCCATCAGAATCCTAAAGTGCCAAGTGCAATCTTCCTCCATACAATTAAAAAAAAAAAACTTCATCCAGAAGCCACAAGGAAGATAATAGCGTACAGCCTATCTTGCCCCACCCTGTTCTTGCATCCACACAATCATTGGGGTCCCATATTTTCATGCCTTTGTGGTGTAAACTGCTCCTTTTCCGCTTATATATGGCTATTTCCAAGCTATACGATGGTAAATATCTGGCCAGCCATTGCTGAAAAGCTGGTGGTCTAGAGTCCAGCCAGGCAGAAGCAATACACATCCTTAAAACTGCCATTGAAATAAAAATCAATTCATGTCCCTTCCCCAACAGTTCTAATTCCGAAGTTCCTAACAAAATAACATCATTTGATAAGATTATTTCCATTCTTTAGACCTCAGATAAGAAAAAATATATATCCTTATTTAGATTTTGCAAAACATTACACAATGCAAACATTTGAATAATATCTGTACTATAAAAAGCACAGCGTGGGCAGAATGTTTCCTCCCGTCCCCCCATTTTGCTATCTTGTCAGGTGTATAGTATAGAAAAAAGCATGTCTCATAAAACTGTGCTTGTAGCCTAGCGGACATTAAAATTGATTGTGACAGTTCGTACGCATACATAAAAGTATTATCTGAAATCCCCACTTCTAGCTGCCATTTTTGCGAGCATCAGGCATAGCTAAATTCAGATGACTATAAATCTCCCCAATAGAGATTGCCTTATCGTTTATAATTCTCTCAGCGGTTTCCACTCTCTCAAACTTAACCTGACCACCTCCTTTCCGTAAAAGAAAATCCCTGATTTGAAGAAACTTTTTAAAACATCCCTCCAGTCAAGCTTATATTCTTTTTTCATCTCATCAAAGAAGCGAAACCCTGAGGGGGAGAAGAAGCAATCAATCTGGTCAATTCCTACCCTATTCCATTTTCTCATAAAGTGATCACAAAAAAGCACAGGTAGCTTATGATTAATAAATATAGGTGTATAAAAGGATAATCTACCAATTCCCAAAAATCTACGTACAGCACTCCACACTTTGAAAACACTAAAGTCTTAAGCTTTTTTTTTATAGTAACTGTCATGTAGTTGTCACCAAAGGCATCCTCCAGTCTCTCTCCCCAACATGAGTTCAAATGAAGAAGGGTCCGTATCTGTTCCTGTGTTATCATGATTCGCCCTTAACAACTTGCGACAATAGATCAATGTAGAAGCTCAGTAGTATAATTTCAAATTCGGGAGAGCCAATCCTCTCCTCTCCCTCGATAGGGAAAGAAACCTAAGGGCTCGTCGAGGTCGAGAGTAGGCCCATATAAATCGGGAAAATATATTTTTCATTATTTTAAACCATTGAGGGTAAATTCCAGACATATGGCCCTAAAAAGATCTAGGATTTTTGGGAAAAAAAGCATTTTTATTACATTACACACGCCACCTATGGATAAATAAAGATTATTTAACCTTACAAGATCTTTTTTGTTTTTTTCCATAAGGGGCTCAATTTTATCCCTAACCACATTATCTAATCTAGGGGACAAACTAATACCGAGATATGTGGCCTTTCCAACTACCCGGTTGTCTGCCATCTTAACTTTGTCGTTAAGAACAATCTGCGTCTTGTCTCTATTAAATGCACGCCCGAAACGGTCAGCCTCGCCCTCGACTGCCACTATGGCAGAGCTTGCTTCTGATGTTACAAGAGCGATGTCATCCGCCTAGGCCAGGGTCTTATTAGCCCAATTCTGCGACCATATTGACGGAATTTGAATATTGCTTTCTAACCTACAGATAAATGGATCGATAAAAACTGCAAATAATAAAGGGGAAGAACGGCAACCCTGCCTGGTTCCACAAAAAATTTAAAAGTTTTCAGAGAGAGTACCTATCACCATTACCGCAGCCAATGGCTCAACATATAACGTTCTAACCACTCAAAGAAAACCATCCCCAATTCCAACTCTATACATGGCAATCCAGAGATATTTCGTGTCAACAAAAAGAGGGACAAATGGGTAAGATTAACGAGGTCGAGTGTACATACCCTAACGACTAATGAGACAAAAAGAGTACAAAGTTCCTCTGGTCAGAGAAGAAAAGGTAATAGTATCAGCAGGATTTGTCGTGTGTCACGGAAAGGGGGGAAAACCCTTTTGTTGGAACTAGGGCTCTCACACACCCAGCAAGCTAGGTGTCATGCTTCATCATTTGAGCCTGCCCCTCGTCAGGTCGGCGCTGCAATTCCTGACGGGCTCCCAATAATGGGGCTCTTTGGCGGGGATCTTCTGTTCCTGCCGAAGGGTGCTGTGGGGGTAAGGGGCCCTAGAGTGTGTAGATGTGGTGTGAGGATAAAATAGGTACTGTTTGTCCACGAAAAAATGTATTTTAATGAAGTGGTAAACAGCCTAATTAAAAGAAATGAGAAAATGAGGTGGGGATAGCTACTAGTGATTATGACGCTAGTTATGTATGCCCTACACTCAGGAAGATCAACATGTTTCTTGCCTATAAAGCCAGCAAATGGTCACGGCAATTCGTCAGGATCAAAAAACATAAACTATCTACAACGAAGGTATGTGTGTCCTACATACCAGAGAGGTGCTCAGAAGTAACCTCATGTACTTGCAAGGCAATCTTGCAGCAGTCTCCGGCGGGTAAAAAAGGACTCCAACGTGGGTCCTGCGTCGTTCGACGCTCGAAATGAAAGACCTACCCCTACCGCCGGACCTGGGTTGGAGTCCTTTTTTACCCGCCGGAGACTGCTGCAAGATTGCCTTGCAAGTACATGAGGTTACTTCTGAGCACCTCTCTGGTATGTAGGACACACATACCTTCGTTGTAGATAGTTTATGCTTTTTGATCCTGACGAATTGCCGTGACCATTTGCTGGCTTTATAGGCAAGAAACATGTTGATCTTCCTGAGTGTAGGGCATACATAACTAGCGTCATAATCACTAGTAGCTATCCCCACCTCATTTTCTCATTTCTTTTAATTAGGCTGTTTACCACTTCATTAAAATAAATTTTTTCGTGGACAAACAGTACCTATTTTATCCTCACACCACATCTACACACTCTAGGGCCCCTTACTCCCACAGCACCCTTTGGCAGGAACAGAAGATCCCCGCCAAAGAGCCCCATTATTGGGAGCCCGTCAGGAATTGCAGCGCCGACCTGACGAGGGGCAGGCTCAAATGATGAAGCATGACACCTAGCTTGCTGGGTGTGTGAGAGCCCTAGTTCCAACAAAAGGGTTTCCCCCCTTTCCGTGACACACGACAAATCCTGCTGATACTATTACCTTTTCTTCTCTGACCAGAGGAACTTTGTACTCTTTTTGTCTCATCAATCCAGAGATATTGCCAGGAGACCCTATCGAAGGCCTTTTCTGCGTCCAATGGGATAAAAGCCATAGGGTCTCCTGCAGCATTGGCAACATCAAATAATGATATAACCCTCTGGATGTGATCTATTGTAGACCTCCCGGGAATAAACTTGTGTTGGCGCACCGAGATAACCTTATAAATTATTGGAGCATGTCGCATAGCCAACAGCTTTGAGTAGATTTTCGAATCACCATTAATCAAAGTAATCGGACGGTAGGAATCCAATTCCAAGGGAGGTTTGTTCTTTTTTTTAAAACACAATTTTAGCTGAGGGCCATAAGCCAGGAGGTCGCTCACCATTAAAAATGTGTAAGAATAGTTCATTTATAATTCCTTGCAACTGAGGGGAAAAGGTGATGTAGAATTCCGTCAGGATACCATCTGTACCGGCTGCTTTCCCCCTTGCCAAGCTGTTCATGGACAATACAATCTCAATCCATTGTGGGGGGCTATCTAAACTTTCCTGATCCTCTTTGGAGAATTTTCAATATGGAGCTGAGACGAGATATTCCAAGATGTTGCTCTGTTCAACCTCAGTGAGAGCCGTATATAAGGTTTGATAGTACCTCCTAAATGCAGCCCTGATCTGATCTGGATTGGAAATCTTCCCTAAATCAGGATCTTTAATCTCTCGGATTAGGTTAGATGTTATTTGTTGCCTGGTCCGTACTGCCAGATGATGACCGATCTGCTCACTAAGCTCATATGCTATTTCTTTTTGGGTTGTTAATTTACTCATTGCCTTATCAGTCAGATAGCAACAATAGCGGCTGTGGCAATCGCCACCCGTTGTTGTTCTACCTCCAGATCCCTCCCCCCATGAACAGCCCTTACTAAGTCCTCCTCAGCTGCCACCAAATTATCCTGTAGATACTTCATTGTTTATTTAAAGCGTTCGTTATAATTAAGGAGTACTGCGATGTTTACTCCCGAATTCCCGCTTTCAGGGTGACCCACACTGTCTCAATTGTTGTGTTCGCCAAATTATCCCCCAGAAACATAGGGATCCATTGTCTCATGTGTGTACAATAGTCCTCATTCAATAACAAAGTTTTATTGAATGTCCACAATCTTGAATTTGTGTTAGATAAACCCACCTCTAAATCAAGAACAAGCGGGTTATGGTCTGATAAAACTCTAGGTACCTTCTCTATGTGGCATTTCGAGCTTAATGTATTAGAGACAAATATGTAATCAAGTCTAGCATGGGTCATATGTGGATTACAAAAATAGGTAAATTCTGAATCATTTGGTTTTAGCATATGCCAACAATCAATCAAGCCGTGGGCCTGCCATAAATTCTTCAATGCCTGAAACATCTTTGGTTTCCTGCTTGTATACCCTCACCATGCCTCCAAAGACCAGTCGCAGGGTAGGTTAATATTACAGTCCCCGTGTAAAATAATTGTTTGTGGCCAATGAGCAAGTTCATTCGAAATGGTGTCAAGCACACAGGGGCCATCACTATTGCTCCTGTATAATGTGCATAGTGTCCGTTTCTTTCGCAGACTTAATTGGCACTCTGGGATAGCCCATCGGCCACATTTGTCTGTACATGATTGTGTAAATTGCATCCCTCTTCCTTTGGCGAGTATCCCTACACCTCGTACCCTGGCCCCCTGTGTTGTAGCACAAATTAGCCTATACCTCAATTATTTTAATAGATGTAATTGTGACCCTTCAATATGTGTTTCCTGCAGGCAGATAATATTTGCACCAAACATTTGAAACTCAGCCGCGACCTTCTGTCTTTTCTAAGCGTCGTTGAGGCCACAGATTTTAACAGTAGCCACTCTAAATCTGCTCATTCCTGCTTATAGAATTAGCCTGACTCTGGGGCCACACAACTACATAACCATTGCACCGAGCTGAACCCCCCAAAAAAGTGAGAAAAAAACAAATTAAACCCTTCCCCTTTGTCACCCGTCTGAGGATCCCTTCCCACCACACTTTTCCCACCCCCCACCCACCATCACAACCTGGGCAACCAGGCTCAACCATGAGCCTGCGTGAGGACATCCGGACCACTCCTCCTCTCCCTCCAACTCTCCCCCCTTCACAACACAAAAAAACAAATACCAAACACTATCTCCCCATAAAGCAAAATTCTAACACATTCCAACAAAAGGTCAGCACATATTCAAGCTTATTTTTTGCCGCGAAGGGCCCATGCTAAAATATCATCCACGAGCTTGAATTTCAGAAGGGAAGCTAATATTCTGACCATTATAGGCAACTTTTAACCTTGACGGGTTTTGTAAAAATACCACTGCTCCTGCAGACTGGAGAGGAGTTATAAGCTGCCTAAGCCGCCATCTTATCTCAAGAGTAGCATGCGCAAAATCCGCTCTAGATAAAAATGAGAATCCCTCAAAGCTTCTTTTAGCATTAGGTCTGGCTAAATCATAAACTGCCTGGCGTAGTAAAAAATTACCAAAATAAATTAACAATGACAAAGGAAATCGATGTACACATTGGACCTCCCTGTCCCAAAACCAAGAAGATAGCTTGGGGAGAGAGCCTCTTAACATATTAATTACAAATTTCCTTATGTCACTACCCTCACAGCTCTCGGGGACCCCAAGCAGCCTCAGATTGTTACAGTGCTGGCGGTTTTCGTAATCCTCGAGTTTCCACATAACATCTTTTAGAGTACTCTCCTTTGATGTAGCCTGAGCCTTCAGCATAACCACTTCAGTTTCTAGTGCTCCTGTTCATGTCTCCACCATGTTCAGCCTCTGCGAGATATCAGGGCAAATTTTCCCTATTTTAGGTATGGACCCTTGGAGTTTCTTTGAGACCAGCTGTGCCTGTCGATTATTGGATTTATCATCATCCTTAAATGATCGCAAGGATTTAAGAATTAAAGATAGTGAAGGTTCAACCAATTTCCCATTGTCTGATGGCTCTGGCTCATCCCTCAAGTTCCCAATTGAAATAATCTCTTTTACATTGCATTTTCCAGTGGGTAACAATTGTGTGGCTGAGCATTCTCACCCCAGTTCCTCCTGAGTCTCGTTATCTCAAGTCTCCATACAGCCTGGGTTTTTCTTACAAACTTTTTTCCCAGATGACTGATTAGATTTCTTGGTAATGACAGCCTTCTCCTGAAAGCTACTATTACTCTAAGTTGAGACCCGGCCATTGCTTATTTCAGATAGCTCATGTCAGATGCCTCCGAATCCTCAGTCAGGGAGAAAAAATATTCCAGAGTCTGGAGACTGGCATCCTGAATCGGTGGGTTTTCTTTTGTGTTCACTTCTCCTAGATGCGCAGGATCTGTCTCCACTTGCTACATCCAGTAACAAATCACCCCTCTCATCCATTAGTTTATCGGAGAGCATATCAGGAAAGCAGTTATCACTAGTTGCTGTTTCCAACAAACCGGTATGTAGAGGCACCTCTAGGATGGTATTATCACTATTCACCGACCAGGGGCTTGCGCTTTTAGCCAGAAAATTCTCCGCTTCCTCCACTTTATCTCATGGTGTATCAATATGGACCGGTTCACCTGCTTTTCCACTATCTACTTTTTTGGGACTTCTTCTGCCCGTCCTTTTCCCCAGCCTCTTGTGGTGAAAAAATGCTCAAGATGGAAGGTTGAGTCCCCCCAGATGCCCCAGGAACCTTCATACCTGAGGAATAGTTTTGAGGTGTAATTCAGTCTTTTCGCCTCCCAACTTATCCCCCTTACCGGCATGAGCTTCTTATTACTTGCCACCAGGTTTAGCATTTGTGCCTTCTCGTTGTAGTTGTACTGTTGAGGTGGCAGGGAGCGCTGTCCGTGTATTCCCCTGACAAGGGCAGTCATCTTATCACTCCCTACAATCTGGCCCTCTTCCTGCGAGCAAACGCTGCCCATGAACGTCCAGGGCGAACCAAAGCCGCAGCCGTGCACCACCCCCGCTGTCAGCAATAGCCACGCAAGAGCCTCCCAACATCCTCAGCTGCGCCCAATCCTTCCTCAGCGAGAGGCCATCCGGCGCCCGACTTGTTGCACAACAGGAATGCTCCAGAAGAGATCTCCGGTCCGACCACGGCTCCAGCGCATAACCCGCTCCACACCTCAGGAGGATTTTCCCCTGGGAGAGGAGAGAGGCAAGTAGTGGACTCACACAGACGCCATCTTGCCAGCCAAATCTGGTATTTGTGAAGTGCAAACTAATCACCCCTAAGGGTCTCAAAGCGCTGGGGGCTGTTGGGGAGATTACGTGAGCTATAGCCCAAAATCACATGATGCTGAGCTGCCGCGGCTGCCGGGCATCAAACGGTGAACCCTGCGCTCCGGAGTCAGTCTCTCTGGCTGCTGCGCCACACCTTTCCCTCTGTGCCATAGCTACTAGGATATTGAGTTCATATTAATTTTGTGACTTTTAGGGTTCACTCTGACAAGGGTTGTGATTATTCCTTGAGATGGGTAATCAATCACCCCAAATAATTTAATTTCTTACTCAATGGTTCAGTTTTACTCTGTAGAAGTGTGTTTTAGAGTGATTCAGAAATGTGGAGGAGGGGGAAAACTGGCAAAATGTGACATGAAGATGACATTCAGTTTGTTACCGATTCTCCTATTTATTTTTGATTGCTTGGCATTCATTTTAAAAGTGTGTGTTTTTGGTGGACAAGGTGTTGCCAATGGGCGATATCATGCAAATTTGTTTGACATTCACAGTTTCTTTTGCTGTACTGTTTTGTCCCAGTTTCAGGTCATGAAATAGTTATGCATTTTCTGCATGATATTTTTGTTTGTAGGAGAGAAGCAAACTGGGGCATGTGGTAAGGCGTTAGAGCCATTTGAATATGGGGAAGAAGAACTGGGGGTGCCACTAGCCCCTGAGAAGACAGAAGGGCCATGCACAACCCTTAGTTTTTTGGGACTTTTATTGGATACGGAGGCTGTGGAAGTGACATTGCTGGACAATAAAGTAGCAAAGTTGGTTGCTTTGTTGGAGGAAGCAGTGGTTGCCAAGACGCTGGAGTTGAGGAAGCTGCAGAAACTGGTGGATCATCTCAATTTTGCTTGCTGAGTGGTCAGGTTGGGGAGGTCCTTTTGTGGGTGTTGGACTTGGCCCTTTTTGCAGGGTCATCCCTAAACTTTTTGCCTTTCTCCTAGCCTTTTCTCTGCCATGGTGTTGGTGGTTTTAGGCCTCTGGGCACCTTTTCACTGCTGTCCAGTGTAAAGTGTGTGCGCTCTCTGTGTTACATTTCATAAGATTGGTCTACACCTGTTTGGCATATTTAATTTACCTGTCAGTCCCTTGTAAAGTGGTATCTCATATACCCAGGGCTGGTAAATTAAATGCTACTGGTGGGCTTGCAGCGCTGATTGCGCCACCCACCAAAGTAGCCTTGCAAACCTATCTCAGGCCTCTGCCATTGCAGGGCTTGTACACGCACTGTTACTGCCGCTGTGATATGGCACCTAAAGTGTGTGACATATCTGTGACCCCCCCTTTTCCTGCATGTCAGTCACCTCTAAGGTAGGCCATAGCTAGCCCTATGGGCAGGGTGCATTGTAGGTAAAAGATAGTATATGTACCTTAAGTGTGTGACATGTCCTGGTAGTGACAAACAGCCATTTTGGTTTCTCACCACTGTGGGGCTGCCCTCCCATAGGAATGCATTGGGGATTCCCTGATAAATGTTTCAGTGGTAATTCCTGATATGAGAGGTGCGGCGTGGTCAAGTTTAGTATATTTGGAATGGTCATAATAAATTCTGCGCAATGGTGTGCGCAGATTTATTATAACTATTTTTGAAATGCCACTTTTAGAAGTTGGCATTTCTGTGTGCTATGTGTCTGCCTGCCTGATGTGAATTGCATGTCTGGCTTTTCAGTGACAGGGGCTGGGAGGTGTGTGTGGCTCCATGAGAGGCAGGGTGAGTCAGCACTAGGCTGAATGGGACATCTGCATTGGGAGTAGTGGGAGGAGTAATCCCCTGACCCTGAATAGGTCTGTGACTAGCCTGTACAATGCTGGCTCCGCTCCCGTGGTGTGTCTGGTCACCGAGCCCCCACCTGACAAAGGGGAAGAGGAGCCTGGTAAACACAGTGCTCCAATTCCCCCCTGAACCAGTTGCATCTGGTTTCCCTAAGCCCTGCACTGCAGACAAAGGAGAAAAGGAGTACAAGTATAGGGGCTGTGACCCCATGTTTTTGTGCTGTCCCTGACGTGCTGGAGCTTGCTGCTGCTGGGGCCCAGGAGGAACCGCCATGGGGGCTTGCCTCCCTGCTGGAGGGCCCTGTGTGCTGGCCTCCCTGGGCCCAGCTATGTCCCATGGACCCTGGAAGACTCTTGTGCCCTGTGAGTGCTTTTCTTTTACTTCCCAGGACCTTATGGATTCCTAGCACCTTGGGAGCGCTATATTTTAGACTGCCAAGAAGGAGGAGAGCGTGGGCTGCGCAGCGCTGAGCTGCCTGTCTTTTTAGAGGGAATCCACATCGTAGGGATTCCCCCGTGATGCCTTGGGAGCGGGTGCCCACCCTGCTTTATGGTTATTTTAGCCGCGGGTGCCCACCCCGCAATTGTGCTTCCTTTGAGCGGGAGCTTACCCCGCATTGATGCTTTTCGGCGGGTGCCCACCCCGCTTTATGATTATTTTGCTAGCGGAAGCCCACCCTGCTTTTGTGGTGCCTTTCGCGGGTGCCCACCCCGCATTAACGAGTTATTTGCCGAGCGGATGCCCACCCCACGTTTGAGGTTTATAGCGGGTGCCCACCCCGCCTTGCTGTCAAGAGAGGAAATCACCGCCGCAACCCGATGCGGCCCAACCCGGAAGTCAGCCAAAGCTGCCTGACGTTGGGCGGAGCAGGGAGTGGAAGTCCCGTCCGCCGCTGGGGAAGCCGTCTGGAGCCTTGCGGGCTCCCCTGCAAAGTCCTGTGTCCCCGGAGAGGGACAGGGTGAAGCTAGAGTGCTGGGGGAGCCTCGCGGACTCCTCAGGCTGTCAGGGGGACCATGCGAAGTGGAGAAGAGGAGCCCGATCGAAGCCCCGGTGAGTGGGGGCGAGGCTGTTCTTTTTTTGTTATTGGTGCTCACGAGGCACCAGGGCAGTCATGCTGGATTTTTTGAGCGGACCCGCAAGAGAGCGAGCCGTTCCAACTTGGCCACATTGTTTTACAGAGTCCCAGAGTGGGGCTCACATGGGGCATTATCAATGCTCCAGAGGGCACAGAAGTGCCAGTGCCCCTATTTGTGTTCCCAGCTACACCGCAGTTAGCGGGCAGCTGCAACGTTGGCCGCATTTTTGTGATAAAAGTCCCTGAGTGGGACAGGAGAGGCACAGTCGTGCCAGGGCCTCTTTGCTCATTCACAGCTGTGCCACACCAGTGCGGGCAGCTGCAACGTCTTGCCCATTTGTTTTACAGAGTCCCAGTGGGTACCCACCCAGAGGGCACAGTGAGTGCCCATGCCTACAGTGATGTTCACAGCTGCACAGCAATTAGTGGCAGCTGCAACGTTTAGGCCTGCGCAATTGCGCACTTTTGTTTTCTGGCGCATTGACAGCCCACGCCCTGCTATTATGTACATAGGGCATTTTGAGCCCTCTGAGAAGGCCAGTTGGCCAGGGGGACTATGTTAGGTTGATAGGGCACCAGGCCCTAATGTGATTTATGTGGTGCCCAGGAAATGTGATTATGCACCCTGATTTATGCCTCTACTGTGGTTTATGATTCTGAGGTTATTTGCATACTGTGGTTTATGCTTGGGAGGTTAGTCTCTACTGTGATTTATGCCTCTAACGTGTTTTAGGATTATGAGGTTATTGTCTAATATGTTTAGACTTATGAGGCTGGCGCATGATGTATTTTACGCCGGATGTGATACTGATTGCATAATAGGATTTATGTTGCAGGGCATAATGCTGAGTACAGTGTTTTCCACTGGTTGTGTTCTACATTTACTATTTTCACTTTGTGATGGTTCTGACAGTGGCCCAATTGGCCCTGTCATGTGTGTATACTCCCCTGTAAATATTGCCTAGTGCCAGTTGGCACAGTGTATATTGTGTGATTACTATTCTAATGTGTTTATGATAATACAAAGGCTATTTTTATATATAACCTTGTGTGGAGTTCCTTTTGTGTTGTGCCTAGTATGTTGCTGCTGTGTGTGTGTTGCGCAAACGCTTTACACATTGCCTCTGAGATAAGCCTGACTGCTCGTGCCAAGCTACCAAGGGGGTGAGCAGGGGTTATCTTCAGCGTGTAACTCCCTTGCCCTGACTAGAGTTGTGGTCTCTGCCTGGCTTAGGCGCAAGCCCTAGCCAACCTGAAATCCCATTTCTAACAGTAGGTAACTAGGTTTTGTAATATTAGGAGCAACACTTCCTCATCACAAAGTGAGAATGTTGGCATCAGCTATGTCTGATTTGAAGGTGTGGTTGATGTTCATAAAACATTTCAATGGACTTACAATGTGGTCACTGGATGATAAACTTTGCTGGTAAATTCCCATTTTTTTCAGATGCAGCAGGTGCAGCTGGCTTTGGTTTGTTTTGCGACGACGGGTGGAGTTCTGAATGATGGCCCCAAAATGGCATGAAGAAGAGCAAAGCATTGCCTTCTTGGAATTTTTACATTTGCTAGTTGCTTTGGCATTGTGAGGAAAAGAGTGTGTAAACAAAAATGTTGTGTTTAATGTGGATTACCAGGCAATTGTTGCATTGGTAAATGGATAAAGGAAAAATACATGCAGTACTCAAATTGTTTCAGAGGTTTATTTTAGGCTGCTTGCTATTTAACGTTGCTTTCAAGGCCATGAATGTGCCAGGTGTGAACAATAACATTGCTGATTCTTTCTCTCATTCACAGTGTCAGAGTTTTCATGGACAATCAATCAATCAATCAATCAGGGGGTTTGTAAAGTGCACGGATACGGATTTGATGCTGAGCCCGTGCCGTCTGACGATGGCAGCAAGGGGGGCCATGTAGATGTTGAAGAGTGTGGGGCTGAGTGAAGATCCCTGGGGTACTCCGCAGATGATTTCCGTGGGTTTGTAGAGGAAAGGAGGGAGACAGATCCTCTGGGTTCTGTCGAAGAGGAAGGATTAGATCCAGTTTAGGGCGGCTCCTTGGATTCCCGCGTCGTGCAGTCTGGCTGCGAGTGTGCGATGTGAAACGGTGTTGAAAGCTGCGGAGAGGTTTAGCAGGATGAGGGCCGCGGTGTGTCCTTGGTCGAGTAGCATGCGGATGTCGTCGGTAGAGGCAAGGAGTACGGTCTCGGTGCTGTGGTTGCTGCGGAATCCTGACTGGGAGGCCTCAAGAAAGGAGTTCTTTTCTATGAAGGTGGTCAGTTGGGTGTTTACGAGTCTCTTGGTGACTTTGGCTGCAAATGGGAGGAGCAAGATGGGCCGGTAGTTTTTCAGGTCCGTCGGGTCGGCTGAAGGTTTCTTGAGGAGGGGTTTTGCTTCCGCCCGTTTCCAGTCTTGTGGCCAGATGCTAGATGTGAGTGAGGCGTTGATGGTGCGTCCTAGTTCGGGTGCGATGGAGGTGGCGGCCCTGTGGAAGATGTGCGGTGGGCAGGGGTCCGTAGGGGCCCCAGAGTGGGTTTTCTTCATAGTGGCTGTGATGCATTCGACGGTTGCGGGTTCCCAGGATGTGATGGTTGGCTTATCGGTGGCGGTGGGTAGGGGGGTGGTGTACGTCATTGGTTCGCTGAGTGAATGCACAAAAGTCTGTTTTGCAAATAGAGGTCTGGGCCTAAGGAAATTAAAAGTATTGCTGGTAGTAGAGAATTCATTGCCCCATCTACAAGGGGCCATAATGTATGAAAGCTGAATCCCAGTGGACCTGTATTTCTTCACTGTTGGCTTAACCAAGCTCTATGGGCTAATCATAAATTGGCTTAATACATACAGATTATACTCATAGGCATACTTTCTTCAACTTAATTCTTTATTTTTTGCAATCATTTTAGACATATATTTTATATAAAAATCTGTTCTATACACATAAACAATTTTAGTCAGTACAAAATACACAATTTTACAATGTAATACATTATATCAGACGAGAGCCTTTAAAAAGTAGAAACTAAACAAATACAGTTCTCTGCATGCGTCTTAATTTGTCCCCCAACCAAAAACCACACAATGCCCATTCTCTCCTTGCACACTAAAATGCACATTCACATACAAATCACATTCATACCCATCCCAACCACATATTACATACACTAATAGATACAACAGGGAGATAGCTTCAGGTTTAGCTGTGTTCTTGTGACATCCAGTCAACGTATGTTTCGGTTGAGATTATAAATTGAATTCCCCTTCTTCAGGACCACCTATATTTAAGATTCTAGACCGGTGGGTATGTGGAGGATAGATAAAATGTAACAGAATCAATTTAGAAATGTCAGCCCAAAATGCAATTTTTCCAAAGTCAAAGTATAGAGAACCCCTAGGTTTATGCTGAACATCATAGAAGCCTCCACCTATAGATAAAAGAACCTCAGAAAAAACAGATGAAAAAACTAAAACAAACATATAGGACACCTACTGTGACGTACCTTTTAGCACATAAACTGGAAAACTCGAATCTACTTAGTGCTAGTGACACACCAAATTAGAGCAATGTGCAAGAGGAGCACTCAAAAAGCCCCTGTCTATGTTGCATGCATGTGCAGAATTCTAGATAAGGTGTTTTGTGATTAATCACTTTCAAATACCTCATGGTTCTTAGGCAGTATACATCCATTCAAATTAAGATATATGGGAACCAATTCATAATATGTGGCAATTCCGAAACATATATTTGATTTTTAATGGAAAATATCTGATCATAGAAACAACAAATGGAGAAATTACTTCTCATATACTGACTGGCTCCAAGAATATTTAAAATTGAGACCGTATGCGCTATACCTTGTGTCGTACCGCAAGGGTCTACTCAATAATACAGACTCTTAAACGGAGAGCAATTTCAACATGCCAAGGGATCCAAGTTGTGTTAGACCATTCCTTTACTGGACTCTATAAGGGGAATGAAGTATAGAATACACAAGGGGTGCATAGAGGCAGAAATAGTAGGAATTTTTAGCTCGGAGAACACTTTGTAAGACACAGGCTATGGGTGATAAGGTGGCCAGAAGAGAAGATGTAGTGTCATTTATAATGGCAATGCTCAATAGAGGTTTGTCTGCAGTAACTATAGCAGGCAAGCTGAGTGGTATACCATTCTATGGGAAACTGCTCGTGGATATGAGCCTTCCGTGGGTGAGGTGGGCAGATGTATAGTACAGGGTTGAGCAAAAGACAGAGGGCAAATAAGAAGAGTGAGGGACTCCATATCAGCTGAGTTGCTGGGGGTTATTTTGCCGAAGCTTGGATGAGTTTGCACATTGGTAGGGTGACCAGACGTCCCGGTTTTCCCCGGACGGTCCCCGTTTTTGGAGAAGGGTCCCCGTGTCCCGACACTTTTCTCCAATTCAATGAAATGTCCGGGTTTTTAAACAGTGTCCGGGTTAAACATACAAATGTCCCGGTTTTTCATTTGTTTCGGTTGTTTGAGCATGCGCGTGCATGCTCTCTTTGCACTGATTAAAGCGTGACGTTTAGGTGAGCGTTGTAGCAGGAAGGGAAATCGGGCTTTGAATGGGATGGGGGGTGGGGAGAGGTGCTCCTTTCATTCCACAGCGTGAGGTTCAGCGCTTTGAATGCGACCTCTGTCTCCAGGCCGAGAAGTCAAAGGATGCAATCTGCATACATTCACACCTGAATGCCGGTCACTTAGGGTGCTTCCAGAGATACCTTTGTTTTGTTAATGCAGCGCTCCTGCTCCAACAGCTACTGATGGCAGTGCGTCTTTGAATGTCTTTATTTTGTAAAAGCCTACTTGCAGGACCTGCTTATATCCTTGTTTAGAAACAGTAACCTGTTTGTACTTCGTGTCCAGGGCCGGCTTTAGGGCAGTGCGAGCGGTGCCACCGCACCGGGTGCTGGCTTCCTGGGGGCGCCGTGTTTTAAAGTTTATTATGCTTTTGAAGCACCTGCTGCAGCGTTTCTTTACCCCCAGCAATTACCAGGCCTCACATAAATGTCAAGATAACTCGTGTGATTAATAATCTTCCTGGAGAGAGATCAGCATTTTGTATAGTTGAGGTTTTGACTTCGGTGAAGTTAGTGTAGAGGGTTAACATGCCTGCTGCAAAGAACCTGTACCAAGTAGATTACAGAGTGCGTATGATGTAAACAGATCAGCAGATTACTGCTTTCAAAAGAGATATCCTTTTGTTACTTGCAATTTATAACTTAAAGTCCTGATATAGAATAGTGAGCTATTAACTTTCATCCTAGAACTGCATACACACTGCAAAGTATACATTATTAGAGCATTGATTAATGTTGCAAAAAGGGATAATTTGGCTAGAAATCGATTCTTATTATTAAAGAAAACTCCCAACTATGCTGTTTCTTTTTCAACTCTGCGTTTGTGCTTCTCCACACAAAGCACTCTTAAACTATACTGCCTACCAGTATGGATGACATGTGACTCCCTACACTTTTAGTCCTTTGGCTTATGTAACATTTCCTATACACTGATTACACATGCATGATTGATTGTCTCTGTGTAATGTGTGTGTGATGCGAAGTGCTCGGACACCCTACACTGGTATGAGTGGCGCTATATAACTAATTCAATGCATCTGAGAGAGTGTGGTTATGGAGACTTGGTCACTGTTAAAGGGTGCTAGTGAGAGAATCCGTGGTGGAGGTGGTCTTGGGGGGGCGCCAACAAACACTGTCGCACAGGGCGCCACCAGCACTAAAGCCGTGGTCACCAACTATAGCAAATGTTGAGGCAAAGTCTGTTTAAATGGAATTAATGGTTACAGCCAATAAAAGACCTCTGATTTGTGGTCTGTAATGCTTCATCTCGGTCTGTGGAGGGAGCTGTCTTTATAGTCCTTTTTCTATGTCCATGGCAGCTGTCAAATAGTCCTACCTTTATGTCGATGGTTACTGCAAACCGTAGTCCTACTTCTATGTCTATGACCTGTCCCCGTTTTTTGTTTTGAGAATCTGGTCACCCTACACATTGGGTCTGGTTGCTTCTGTTCTTTAGAAATGGTATGTTTGTTTTTTTGGTGTTTTGGGGTATGAGAGTTATTGGGAAATTTGAATTTCCAAGGATTTGAGGTGGAGGAGGTTGAGTTGCGGGTGAAGAAGCAGTTATTTTTGTGGGTATGGCGCTCAAAGGTAGATGAAAGAGGAAAGGGAAGGTTGGTAATGCAGAATAGGATTTGTAGCGAGTTCTGCCTGGGGGGATGCACTGCAGCGGTTGCAGGAAGTTGCTGGGGGTTGTTGTGTGTGGTTTTCTGCCATGATGATAGTAAGCATCTAACAGTTTTTCAGTTGTTTGCGGTGTTGTGGAAAGTTTTGATAAAGTTGGTGTGGCATTAGTAGCACATAGATTGGGATTTGAGCTGCATGTGTTATGTTTGCCAGATTGAGAGTCAATGATACTTTAGTCAGTGACTATGGATGTAACTTTTGTGTTCTTACAGGATGCGTTGCCAGTCCATTCTAAGCGTTCTATTCAATATGGATAGGCTTTCTGGTTTTCGATCTCAACTGATTTTCTCCAGTTATAAGCACCGACAGAATTCTATCTTGTTAGTTGAAAACAAAAACTAATAATTTCTTCCACTAGATAGCAGCAGAGCACCGTTAATATCACAATGCAGTTGTTCTGCTGAGAGACTGCTAAGGAATGGGAATGGAGGACTGAGGAAAATGCCCACAGTACATACTCCAAAACGGCCTCTCAGGGAGCGATGCTCCATAGGACAAATTAAGCCGACTTAAGGTGGGTCGAGTAGATGCCACAGGTGCGTGTCTGCCCTCAATAACCTTACATATTAGTGATTCAGGCACTGTGCTCCAAGCAGTGCTTAATTTAACCTGGTGGTTTCCGGTTCTCGGCTCCAGCACTTAAAGTGTGACAATTCATACTATTCTTGACCCCCAAAGCTATTAGAACGGTGGCAGACATTAATCATTGTTTTTTTTTTAAGTTAAAAAAATAAAGTTTATTGATAGAAATAAAGGTGTCAATACATAGTACACAGCATTAGGTTAAAATGTGCTACAATAGTGATACATGAATCAGACTTATAAATACAAACATAAAGGTTAAAATAATAAAAGTGTGTTATAAAAAGCAATTGAATAACAAATATTCTAGGAACGTATGAGGGAATCAAGGGGGTTTGAAAACTTCTTGCTGAGATGGTTTTAGCTGGGAATGACGTCTGGCACATGCATCTAGGTACAATGTAACAGGGGACCATAATTCCAGACGTTTCGTTGCCATATATATGGGGTATACAAAGGAGGTGTCCAGCTTATGTTTATGACAAACAGCATACCACCATGCCTTATAAGAAATTTTCGTAAAATCCTTCCAATTTACAGGGACCTGCTGAAAAGCAACCGCTAATAACAAATCAATAATTTTAACATTTGGCGTAACATTCTCCCAGCAAGATGAGACTTCCTAAAAAAACATGAGTGATTTGGGACCATACTTGTTTCCAAAAGTTACATACAATTGGACAAGAGAATAACATGTGAAATAAATCAGCGCTTGGAGAGGAACATGTCCAACAGGCATCTGGTACAGTCGCAAATCTTTTACTTAAAGCATTCGGTGTAAATAAGAGTCTATTATAAACAAAGAACGTTTGTATTATGCTAGTTGCTCTTGATGATGATTTACGTATTTTGGTCCATATGCTATTCCATAAAGACACTGGCCAAGATAACATAAGATCTTGTTCCCGGGCCTCTTCTATTTTGGATTTCTGCCTAACAATTCCTTTACCTTGTAAATAACTGTATATAGTGGAAGCTTTGGGATTAGTTTTTAGCAGGGTATGAAGTTGTGAGGAAGCAATTGGTGTGGCAGATAATTGTGTGTGTTTATCCATTGCTGCGTTCTTATGTAGATTGTATTTATGGATAAATGAGGCAGGCAGGTTGAATAATTGACTAAGTGATGAAAAAGGTAAGAAATCCGATTGAGAAAATAACTGATGGATCCATATTAAACCTTTTTGTCTCCAAGTTCTCCAATAGAATGGTTTATTACAAATAGTCAGGTCTTTGTTGTGCCAAATTGTTGAATTGAGGAAAGAATCGATAGTACTATGTGTAGGGAGGCATGCGGGTTCCAAGAGTTTGGAGGTTAGTTTTATTATGGGAGTGGACACGGCCTGTGGTTTACGTGAGAAGGAAAGATATTCATAAAAAGAGAAAGGAGCTCAGAAAAAACGCTCAACAGTAGTCCAAAGAGGACAGTCTTCTGTGGGATCAAGTAACCAAAGTGAGGCTTGACGTAGGAGGAATACCTTCTTATACGCCTGAAAATCGGGAAAATTAACCCCACCTTCTGTTTTAGGGCGAATTAGTTTAAGTATAGACATTTGTGACCTCTTATTGTTCCATAAGAAGGAAGAAAGGGTGGAGTTAATTTTCTTTAACAATTTTGTCGGAATAGGGACCGGGATGTTAGAAATGGAATATAAAATTATAGGTGATAGCATCATCTTAATAGTGTTCAGGCGACCCCACCAGGATAAGTATAGGGGGTGCCATTTAGTAGCTAAATCCAAAATCTTTTGTATGCATTTATTCATGCATAATGCTACTGTGTCTGATAATGAAGAAGTAACGTATAGCCCTAGATACTTAATGTGCTTAGGACTCCAAGTAAAGTTGGAAGCGCTAAAATCCGAGTTGAAAGTGTACTTAGTTAAAGGTAAAATCTCACATTTATCGTTGTTTAATTTGTATCCGGAGATATTAGAGTAATCTTGTACTTCCGCCAGAAAGGCAGGGATTGAATCACTTGGTTGTGACATAAAGAGCAAGATATCATCAGCATAGGCTGCGAGT
Source organism: Triturus cristatus (assembly GCF_964204655.1). NCBI lineage: Eukaryota > Metazoa > Chordata > Amphibia > Caudata > Salamandridae > Triturus > Triturus cristatus. Next base: position 997,307,947 of record NC_140580.1, read on the forward strand.
TTAATGTGGGAATGTGATGCTTGATAACCATGTATATTTGGGTTTTGACGTAATTTAGAGAGAAAGGGTTCCAAAGCTAAATTGAAAAGAAAAGGGGAAAGAGGGCATCCTTGACGTACTCCTCTCCCCAAATCAAAGAAGGGAGAAACCAACCCATTGGCACAAACAGCCGCACGAGGGTGGGAATAGAGAAGAGATATTAAGGATATATATTTAGAGCCAAAACCAAACCATTTGAGAGTATGGAACAAATAGGTCCACTCGACTCTATCAAACGCCTTTTCGGCATCTAATGCTATCGCCGCAAGGGATTGGTTTAGATGAGAAGATTTAGATAAAACGTTAAAAAGGAGACGTGTGTTATCAGTTATGAATCTACCCTTGACGAACCCAGATTGTTCCTTTCCCAGCAGATCAGGTAAATAGGAATCCAATCGTATAGCTAATGCTTTGGAGAAGATTTTGTAATCTACGTTAACCAGAGATATAGGCTGTTGGACCTGTCAGCCCTAGGGTGGTCTCCCCTTCTATTTTTGATCGTGCCTCATTTTTTCCACCCTCATTTTTATGTTGGACTAGGTCTCCGGGCGCCTTTTCATTGCCAATCAGTGTTAAGGCGCAGGTGCTCCCTTCTCCCAAGATGGCTGCCACAGGCCCCTGCAGAGTGGTCTTTCATAGTAGCACCCTTGCTGCCAGGAGCTGGCTGGAACCCCACAACAATGTTGCGACTCCAGCCCGCCTTTTTGTCCCATAGGTAGAGTGGGGAAGCTCCTGGAATGTGCTGGAACCTTCTAGAAGGGAGGTGCGGTTTTTCTTTTGCCGCCTTGGCCAGAGGTCACCTGACCTAGGGCTACTTAAGTGAGGGAGGGAACTTTTTGAGTTGAGTTGGCCAGTGGGGTGAAGCAGAGCTGGAAGAATCCACCAGGAGTGTAGGCGGTAGGGCCTAGCCAGGGACTTATGCCTCTGAGAGTGACAGGATTTAGGTGCTGCCTCTTAAGTGAGTGAGGGACCCTGTGAAACCCACTGATCTTGCCCAGCAGTAGGAGGACCCAGAGAACCTCTGCCCAGCCTGACTAGGAAGGACCTAGTCGCCTTCTCCATCCCTACCCCCCTGTAACAGAACCCCTTTAAGGGCGCCAGATACATCTGCGCCAACAAGACCTCATCTAACATCTGAGAACAGAGACTTATATGCCAAGCACTGAGACTGCGTGTCCAGATTGAACTCTAAACTTATATGCCAAGCACTGAGACTGCGTGTCCAGACTGACCCCCGAAGCCGTATACAAAGCCGATTGAAGAGCCACCGGGGATCGACCAGGTATTAGCGCTGTGACCCCTGCGCTCCCTGACCTGGTCTGGGACCCCCGGCAGCGTGCTCCGCTGAGCGCGGAACCCCCATCCTTAACTTGAGCACCCCCCTGTGACGTGGAAGCCAGCGCGCTCACCGCCGCGGCCCGGAGGCCGGAAGAAGTGCCCTGCAGAGTCGCGAGGCCCGTGAGAAGCCCGGGGCCCCGCCGCTGCCGTCGCAGCTGTGTGAGAAGGTGCGCGAGGCCTGGGGCCGAGTTTCCCCATCGTCGCTGGAGCGGACGCCTGCTGACGCCGAGAACGAGGTAAGCCCGGAGGCTGGGATTGCCCCTGGTGCGCCCCCTACTGGTTGGGAGCCACACCGCACCCTCAGCCCGGGTCCCCTCTCCGTGGGAGTTCCCCCCCTGTCATCGCGACGGAGAGACCCCGCCGAGGGATCCTCTCCTTGTGCCCCCTTGAACAGTACTGAAGCGTGGTGCCCTACGAACTGCACCGGAGCTGGGAGACTCGCTCTGCACGTCCCGTGCGCTCCCTGCGCACAGCCCCCGTGTGAAGCATTGACTGCCCCGGAGTACGAGTAGCGCTCTGATAGCCCGGTTCCGACCTGAAGTGCTAGACACCCGAACTCACGAATAGCGCTATGTTATCTATGCTCCGTAGTGAAATGCTGAATGCCATTGCTCACGAATAGCGCTATGTTATCTATGCTCCGTAGTGAAATGCTGAATGTCATTGCTCACGAATAGCGCTCTGTTATTCATGTTCCATATTGAAGTGCTACGTGCTATTGATTACGAGTAGCGCTCTGTTATTCATGTTCCATATTGAAGTGCTAAATGTCTTTGACTACGAGTAGCCCTCTGTGCTAGATGCCCCGTTCTGAGGTCGTCACCGATTAGCACGCCTAGCGCTATAATCACCCCCCTAAGGCGCTACAGGAAAGTGAAGCGCGCGAGTACATATACGTGAATGGTAATTGTATCTCAGGAAGTACTGATATTTTATGAATTGCATTTAGGGTATGACCAACCTTTATAGCTCCTGACTGACAGGTATATCGCTAGGAATTGTGTTATCAGCTTATGAAATGTACTGCTACCTCATGAACTGCATCTAACGTGATCTACTTGGATAAACTTGAGTATTTACATAACTCCTCCAGTGTGGCGTCACTTATTGTGTGTGTTCCACGTCCCATGTGAGGTGCGTGTTGTATGGTTGCTTTACACACAGACCTTTGGTGGCCCGACCGCTCGTGTCACGTTACCGCCCCATAGGGCCTGGAGACCCCAGGTCCTACATAGGCCTATAATTTTTACAATATTTAGAATCTTTACCATCTTTAGGGATGAGGCAAATATGCGCTTCTGAGAAAGAACCCGAGGAACCACCTAATGTGTTAAAGAACGTTATTAGGGAATGTAACTTGGGCATTACGAGTTTAGAAAAGTGTTGGTAAAATTCTACGGTGAAACCATCCAGTCCCGGGACTTTGTCTTTTTTAAGGTGTTGGAGGGCTGTTAATAGTTCTTGGTACGTTAGATCCAACTCCACAGAAGATAGGTCCAGCATAGTGTGTTGAGGTTTTTGTATATTGGAAAAAAATTACAGTAGAGAGTGATCAGAGGGTCGTGTTCCGGAAGTGTATAGTGATTTGTAAAAAAGAGAAAATTCATTTAGAATTTCAGCATCTTTAAATTTTAAAACTGATTGGTCCTCATAAATAGATTCAATATTTAGCTTGTTGTGTTTAATTTTTAAGTAATTAGCCAAAATTTTCCCTGCTTTATTTTTACCCCCATAAAACTTTGCGCTGGACTTTAACAAATATAATGAGGCGTCCTCTGTTGACTTTTTATTAAATTGCAATTTGGCATTTATGAGAGCTATGAGACAATCCTTTGAGTGTGAGGTGTAATAAGAGTATTCCAGTTGTTTAATATCCTGAAGAAGATCTTTAGTGAATTTATGGGAGTTTTTTCGTTTCTTTGCAACAAAGCCTATAATTAAATCTCTTGCTGAGGCTTTGAATGCATCCCATAAAGTGGAAAAGGACGTAGGGTGGGTTTGGTTCACCTCAAAAAACTCGTTACTAAAGGTAATGAAGAAAGCCGTAAACTTTGGATCTAAGAGGAGGGCATTGTTGAAACGGCATCCTCTGGGGCCTGTAATTTTAGGTAAGATGCCAAGGCCAATTGAGATGGGGGCATGGTCTGACAATAGAATAGGACCAATCTCTGCATGTGTAAGAGTTTGCGAAATGGTATGAGAGACAAATATATAAGCAATTCTTGATTGAGTATGATGGGGTGGTGAATAAAAGGTGTACTCTCTAGTAATCGGATTACGAAGGCGCCAAGCATCCAGGAGTTTATGTTGAGTGATAGCATGAACAAAAGACTTGTGTGGTTTGTTGGGAACAAAGGAGACTTTAGAATCTCTGTCAATCAACGGGTCAAAAATCTGATTGCAATCACCAGCTAAAATGAGATTGTCTTCCATGCAATGAGTGGTTTGCTTGGCCAATGTAGGCCAAAAAGAGGGTTCACCTGCTGTAGGAGCATAAACATTTAGAAGAGAGACCAGAACACCTTTTAAAGACAATTTAACATTCAGCTATCTACCATCCACATCTGATTCTTGGGACACCAGTGAGAACGAAAGGGATTTACGGCATAATATCATTACTCCATTTTGTTTGCCATCCCCTTGGGGAGAAGAAAACCTCCCCCACCCAACCTTTTTTTAACTTTAATGATTCAACATCCGAGAGGTGAGTTTCTTGCAAAAATACAATATCGTCTTCTAATTTGGCTAAGTGGGTCAGGACTCTTTGTCTCTTGATGGGAGAGTTTAATCCCTTAATGTTCCAAGTGACCAATTTCAATGACATAAGCAATTAAAAACAGATTGGACCAAAAATGTAAAACAGAAGTCCGATTCATTGTAACAACAATATAGAATTTGAAATAAGGAAATTAGAAAGAAAATTATATGTACAATATCAGAGGAAAGAAAAGCAAACAGATCAAATAGCCAAAACGAAGAATGGGAGTAAAATACGAGACTAAGAGAAAGGAAAAACCAGATAGATAGGTAACTAGAAGTCGAAGGAGTAAAGATATTCATAATTGTAATGACCGAAAAAGTGATAGAAATAGAAAGATAAGATGGAGTGAAAAATAGAAGACACCGGCAAGAGAAAAAATACGAACTAGCAAAGCAAGACAAAAAACAAAAGACACTACGATGAATAAACCAAAGAAAATACATGGAGATAACATACCTACAAAAAGAAGACTCAGGGATACACTGGAGGGGGGATGGAACCACACGGAATAGGCAACGCATCCGGGGAAAGCCAGACGGAGGATCGAGGAGAAACCACGATGTGGGGGTAAAAAATCTGTGAAGATGACAAATAATAAGGATATGGGTAAATATTAGAACCTATAATTGAAATATATATTGGATCAATCGGTAACAAGAATATCAACGATAAGATTAAGCACTTTTGAGCTGAAGTGTAACTTTGTGAGCACAGCAAGTATAACAAAAACTATATAGGAACATTTCTCAAATAGCCGGATACCATGGGAGAGAAAACAGAGTCAGAACAACATGTGAAAGAAATTACATTCATCATGTGTGGAAAGAAGACGAGGGCCCAGAAGATTAAATAACATCCGTTTTGCAAGAATTGATGAAGCTTTGTAAGCGCGTTGGATCTTCGTACGTCGTTGTTCTATTGTTATATGTGACTTTAAAAAGACACGGATGAAAGAGGCCATATCGGGCTCCCATGGAATGTAGATCAGCTCTCATGTTGAGGAAAGCCCTACGCCTGTTAGCAGTAGCTTTAGCGTAGTCCTGTGAGAAAAATAAAGACAAACCTGACCACGTAATTTTGGAGAAGCTCTGACCGCCGAGAGAACTTTCAACAAATCTGTATATTCCAAGAAGTATAAAATGACTCCTCTTGGTCTTTGTGAGGGATTAGCGTGAGATGGAGCACGCCCCAGCCTGTTAGCTCGTTGAATGTTAAGAGTGGTTCCTTCTGGCATGTGGAGTAGTTTAGGGAGAAATGATTTAAAGAAGGTGAGTGAGTCCGGTCCTTCAAGTCCTTCTCCTAGGCCATAAATCTCCTAGGCCATAAATACGTAAATTGTTCCGTCTGTTGCGATTTTCGAGATCTTCAACCTGTTTCTGAAGTGTAGAGACCTGAGAATGTAATTGAGAAACATTAACATATATGTCTCTTTTAATGAAGAAACTGTATTCTCGACAGCAGAGACCCTCGTGTCCAGTTGAGACCAATTATCTGTTAAGATTTGCAGCTTGGTGTTAGTCTCTTCCATAAAGGGTCGCAGGACCCTAATTTCCTCTAACAGCAGTTCCATAGATACAGGCGAGATTGACTAAGGTGGCGAGGGAGGGTCTTTCTTAAGATGTTTAGTGACAGATTTCCCAGAAGCACCAGAGGAAGGATCCATATTTGTCTTTAAGTGCTGAGGCGTGGAAAGAGAATCTTCAAATTTAGAAAATTCAATGAAAACTTTTGAATGCTGTATAAAGATAGGCTTCTTGGATGAAGACGGACAAATTATTTTTGTTCTGCCCATATAACATTAACCGAACAGTCTCTTTTCCAGTCAGCAGTAAAAAAATAAAAAATAAAAGAGAAGATTGTTCTCTAAAAGGGCTCGTTGAAGAACACAAAATGGCCGCTAGACACCTTCTTCACAAAACCCTCAGTAATCTTTTGATGACAATATATAGCGTTGTACCCCAAAATTCTGAAGAGAAATACTGCAATGCTGAGATGCTGGAGAATGCTGGGTACATCATGAGACACTTAGTGTAAATATTAGCTGACACATGATGCTCACTTCCAGTCAGCAAAATGAAAATGAAGGCAAATGTTCATTATGAGGGCTCACTGGATAACGTAAAATGGCCGCCAAACACCTTCTTCATAAATCTTGCAAAACTCATGCAGCAGCACTATTGAACAACATATCTCAGTGCTTTGAAGAAGATTCATGCAGTGTACAAGTGCTGGGATATACTGGAAATCAACCAAAATTGCTTTGTAGAAATTCGGTTCCAATTATATTATGACCGCGATCGCGGTAAAAAAATCTAAATTGCGGCCGTGAAAATACGCGACCGGTTCTGAGCGAAGTTTCTGAAAATAAAGCTACTTGCTGATTATGAAGAGGAGTGCCGAGAGTCTCATATTTTCCAACCGACCTTCATCTGCGCTAAAGTGTCTTCACTGCGTCGCGGCACGGTCTAGAAGCATGTTACCTCCGAAATCCACCGGAGAGCTTCACCCGAGCACCACCATCTCCGTTGGGCGCCAAGCCACGTCCCCGGCATTAGTCATTGTTAATGTATATTATATTAATAAACAGCTGTTGTTGTACTCGTACCTAAATTAGGCAGATAGAGTCACCATGTGGCAGACAGTCATATGTGCCCGGACCGAGCACCGCAAACCACTGGCTCAAATTAAACACTGGAAATTAAGCACGGGATAGGGGAATCCCAGAGCGTAAAAGGCCTGTGAGTGATGAACAGACAGATTCCTATCAGGAGAGATGAAAAATATTAGAAATCTAGCAAAATAACAGGAACAGAGATTGTCTACGGGGCTTACAAGCATGTTTCAGGCAAGTGAATGAATTACACAGCCTGCATGTTACTGAAAGCCAAGGGATACATTGTAGATTTGAACAGTGCCTTCTTTCAATGCAGCTGCTCCAGAATAGGGCATTAGATACAATTAAGACTCGGGGGGGTCGCCAACCTATACACCCACTGACTTATTGCAGCTTTGCTTCTCTTAGATGTAAAATGTCTCACATGCCGACAGATGAAGCACAATTGTGTTCTGCAACGCCACTGGTAACATATGGCTACATTCCATTTTCTGCAAATTTCCCTTTAGCTGCTGCCTTATATCTTGTTTAAATAAGAGAATTGTTCTGAAAATATATCTGACACTTTTAGAATTTACACTTATGTTTGATTTTCTTTACTTGATTTAATTTCCAAAGCAAGTAAATGTCTTCTCAAGACTACAGTGCATGATAGCACTAGGCAGGCAGTGAAGGAAAGGACCTCAGCCCTAGCTGTATGGTGCAACTGGAAAGGCTTTAACTCCTTTACCTCCACTTAACTCCTTTAAGCTGAGTTGCCTGGGTTAGTTATTCACAACATGTTCCTACTTCATTTGTGGCGGAGGGCCCTGGCGCTCATTTCTAGGGACCAGACGTTGACTCGGAGCAAGAGAGAGAAAAGCAGGAAGGGAGAAATAAGAATGCAAAAAGAGTGACAAGGGGTAAATCAGGGATGAAAAAGAACATTTATGTGTGATATAACGCAATAGGAAGTGTAGGGTGGTGGAAAAGAGAGGTATGCCGTGGAATAAAACTAGTCTGACTTGGAATTTTGCAAACTGGATTTAGCAGTGCCATGGCCGGGTCCTAAAAGATTCTTTGGGCCACTTATTTTGTTTTAACAACACAAAGGCTGGCTCCTAAACCCGACACTTAACTTCAACTCCAGCGATTGATACCTACTAAAACTTTCTCGACCGCTTCACAGAGCCAGCCGAGTGTGCATTGGTCCACCTTCATTTCAGGCCGCAAGCAGCAATGTAGTAATGTTCAGCAAATCCTATAACTCTGCCCTTTCTGACTGACGCCTCCACAAACAGCTTGTCGTATAGAGAAACCACGAGACTTCGGGGCAAACTGTTGCCTCTGAAAGCCAAGTCGGGCTAGGGGCAGTAAGTCAGATGCCTAGCTGCACCGGGGTATGGAATTGATACTGTGTCTGCTCAGTCATCTTTTTAGGAGGCTCCAACCCAACCTCATGGAAAATACTATCAAATGCCCCATTCTGCTTGTAAGTGCTACAGTTGTGGTCTCCAGACACTGTCTTCAGGCAGCGCTGGACTCACGGAGTTTAAATGGGAGAGACTCCACTTTTGTATCCTTTTTCAGTTAAATGTCATGAGTGAATATTTCCATTGGCTATTGTAAACACTGGAAAACACCGACTCTGGTAAAATGCTTGGTTGCCAAAATACCTAAACACTTAACCAATGTTCCTCTGAATTTAGGAAAACACAAAAAAAAAAGCCCTGGAAATCACAAAAAAATAGGCACCGAAAATCCTAGATATATGTTATTGGCCTTTCATTCATTAAATGCGCAGAAGAGACTTTTCGGGAGAGCGTTGAGCTTGCAGACTGATTCTTTTGTCATTGATTAGAGGGTAAGAGTGGAATGAAGCGGGGACAATTGCTGCCTTGGTGGTTGGAGTTGTTGGTGTCTCATGCATGTCTGGATGTGCTATTGATTCATCTAAGCAAAAATGACCTTGTTAAGCTCGCGGTTTTAGGTTTGTTGAAAGTGATGCAGTATTTGGACAGTATTGTGAGGGCATGGTCGGGGACTCCTGTAGCAATGACAGAGCTGGTGCCGAGGAGAGTGAGCTGTGGAGCTTTGAGGGACACTTCCAATGAAAAAGCCAGACAGATGGTGACCATGGAGATGTTGCATTTTTGTATAGAGAAAGGCATAGATATATTGCAGCACAGTAACATTGTTCAAGATGATTTTTCACTTTTCGGGTAAAATGGGGTGTACCTTTTTAGGTACTTGGAATCAGGGGTGTGTTGGCGAAACGTTAATAGTTTGTTCGTGGTGATGAAAGAAGGTTAAGAGTTGGTTATTGGAGCAACAGCTGAGGGAGGGAGTGGGGAAGAGTAGAGGAAGTGAGGGGTTTGATTTTTCAGTAGAAATCAAAAATGTAATGACAGAATTTTATGACAGCCGGTAGGACTAGAAAAACTTATTTTCTGGGTTTTTCTGGGTGGCAGGGAAGCACAGGCCTGAGCCACAAAGAGAGAAGGCTTGAGAGGTCGTCATGGGTGTTGAAGGATGTGTCACTTTGAAGCCAATGTTTGGGTCAGGTTGAAAGAACGGTGATTAAAAGGATATTTAGATGGGATGTTTCATTGGGGGAGTTTCCTAGTCTGTTGAAGGTTTAAGGGGGCGGGGGGGGGGGGGGGTAGGTTTTGTCAATGTATTAATGAGGTGGGGTTTTGCTGATTGTATTATTTTTGGAATCTCGATGCAGACCTGAACTAATAAAGCGGTATTTTGCTCTCTAACAGTAGTTCTGTTTCTTATGTACCATCTTGCCCGATATGGGATTTAGGCAGAGAGGAGCCCAGGGCATTACCCCCACCCCAGAGGTTTTTCAAGCCGGGGGCACATTCCAGGTGGGAATATAGAGGGATAGGATAGGCTGCCAGGCAATGGTAAAGACTGCTTGGCCTCTTTCCCCTGGTGCTGAGGTTCTTTGTGGAGGGGATCTCACCTGGCATTTCGGGGTGGAATGTTCCCATGAGGAGCAGTGTCAGTACTGATTTGGATAAGGCGGGCCTTTGTCTCGAGTGGTTTGGTGGGTATAGTATGATGAACTGCAATGCGGCCCGAGCGATTGCCAGTGGCTGAAATTAATTCAAGGAATCCATCATCACCGTGATTATTTTGCAGTGGTTACTCTTAAGTACAATGGGTATGCCCAGACGTGGGACCAGTGCTGACTGTACCATAGGGCTCACGCCATGTCCTACTGACGAGCCCCACGAAGGGTGAAACCTGTCTGGGGCTGCTTATGGTCCCTTCTGGAATGGGCCTTGTCTGGAAATTCGGGATGAACTGTTCTCATGATGCGCAGGGTGGTCCTTTGTCTAAAGTGGCATAGTGGGTGAAAAACGATCGATTGGTATGCGTTCCAAGCAAATGCCATCCATCACCTTGTTTTGTAGCTGTGATCCTGGATGGAGCAATTTTGGGACTGGCCCTCCCACTACAACCCCCCCCCCCCCCCCCCCCCCCGTTTTCAGGTTTTCGTTGTGGATCACAGTGGGACTTTAGTTTATCCGTCATGTTCAACGGGTGCTTTGTGGGGGTTTTACCCTCCAGGTGTGGGGCTGGTTTCCTCGTCACTGTCAGCACAGGTGCTAGGGAAGGACAGGCCTGGGCCATAAAGACGGAAGGCTTGGAGGTTCGACTGGTGATGGGGAAGCATTTGGAGGATATGACACTTTGAAGGCGATATGTGGGTGAGGTTGAAAGGATGTTTGAATGGGATTGGATATTGGGGTTATTTGATTGGGGGAAATTATATTTGGGCGGAGGTTTAAGGGTGGGAGAGGAAAGGTTTTGTCATTGTATTAATTAGGGAGGTGGGATTTTGCCGATTGTAATGTTTTTGGAATCCAGCTGCAGACCTATCCTAAAACGTGACCTTTTACTCTCTGAGAGTGCTCTTGGTTCTCATGCGCCATTTTACCCGATGGTCACTTGACACTTGTCAGATGATGTGTGTCTGTGTCTCCGTGGGCTCCTGTAGTATTGAGGAATTTAGTAGCTTTTCTTTTCCACTTACCACAGCGTCTGAACCATGGAGACCTCCTTTAGCACTGTTGCGTGCACGTTTCTCAAAATAACAACACAAAGCCCATAAAAGCAGTAACAATTGTTGTGACAACAAGAGTTGTTACATAGAGCTAATCTAACGTCTATAATTCCTTCGATTTCCCTAAACTCTATAACGCACTTTTTGGTCCTGCCACCAGGTGGCGGACATTAGCAAGATTTGGTGATGAGTGAGCGCAGAGTCTAAACCTATTTTTTTTCACCATGGAAGTGAAAATAATGTATGACAGTAGTGTATTATATCACTCCAGGGGAATGTGATGTTACTAGGTATTTGTATAGATGTTCCCCCGATTAACATAGCATTATGGGCTGTCTAGGGTGTGGTTGGAAGTAGGAATTCTTGTAGACGAGTTTTATTTTCATGAGCTCTCTTTCCTATTTCCAGGGCCTAGGCGTCTCTGTTGTTAGGTTACACAATGATTATCCCTGTGCCAATATGTCCCTGCCCACTTTTAGTGTCTCCCTGTCCAGTTTTGGGGCTGGCTTTGTGGACCGTCAGAGCCGCATCAGTGCTTACTTTCTGAAAGAGCCAGTGCTGGAGTGTTGCTCAGAAGCGACCGGCGCTAGGGGCGCCAAACACCAAGACTGTGCGGTCTCGATTCCATCTCACGCTGAAGGCCACTGGAATTACGCGACAGGGGAGGGCCAAATTATACTTCGGATTTGAGTAAATTATGCTGTAAGAAAAGGCTAATTATGTGGCATACCACATTTTTTGACAGTATTACTTCATTATTTTTTCATTTTTGTGGTCTGGCTTGGCAGCGCAGCGGTCGCCAGATAATTATGTGAGCATAATTAGAGAGGGCCTTTGGCCCACGCCCACACGTTGGGACCTAGGAGTACATGTTTTGATTGGGCAGAAGTTGTGTGCTTCCACAACAAATAGATTGCCCTCCACACATCTATGATAATTATGTTTATTTTTCTGGCTACCAAACTTGAACTTTAAGGGGCATCCACATGACATTGGAATGTCATTAAAGTGTATTAGATAACTAAATGATTTATGTTGTTTTTCTCTGGTAGCAGCACAGATGGGAGGCATGGATGTTGATTCATCAAAATGCCAGGGGTAGCGGAAGTGACATCACATGCCATGTAACCCCCCGCATTATGTCACAGGAAGTGACATCACATTAACTTTTGCCTGGTGACATCACAGGAAGTGACATCACCTGCCCTGTGACCCACCCTGACGATGTCACAGGACATGACATCTCAAGGCATTTGATCTGATGACATCAACGGAAGCTACATTGCATGACCTTTGGCTTGGTGCTATCGCAGGAAGTGATTCGATACTAACTCTTTGTTACTTACATCACATACAAGGGCAGGAAAATCTCTACAGATACAAAAGAAGAACCCTATAAACAGACAAACTTAAAATCCTATTGAAAATGGAGCTGCATACATTGTTTCAGGTACTATCTTCTGGTATTCAATTAAGATAATGTAGCATTGATTAAGAACCTATCACATAGTGTACAACAATGGAAAATACGCTAGTCAGATTGAAATCAGCCATTATCGATATAAAATAACTTATAAAGGGAGAAGGTTGATGACTCTACAATGTTCCAAACAAGTTCACTTTATCATTTGTTTTAGAAACCAAGATTTTCCATGTAATTAAATCTCAATCTTGGAACGTAAGTAACAGTGCTATATAATGCAAGTCAAGTTCTCCCAGCTACCTTCCGTCCCATGACATGGAATACATACGTCGAAACCTGTGGAGCCATTTTCCCTTTCCAGGTTTACTATCATTAATTTCTTCTACAGAAAACATGCACATCACTGGTATAGTACTTCTGTTGATCAATAATATGCTTGTTCTGCATTAGCACACCTTACCAGCAACACACATCTTATCCTACAGCCAGAATGCCCAAAGGCATGAATGCTTGCTTTACAGATGCAGATCTCACAGTCCGCATTTCAAAATGACTCAATTAATCACTGCTCCTAAAGCAAAACTTTCCACATTTTCAAAATCCATCACACACACACAGTGAATCATACATGTGTAAATCAGTGTATAGAAAATGTTACAGAAGGCAAAGGAGACTACAAGGTGTAGGATTCACAGGCCATCCATACTGGTAGGCGCTTTTTAAGAGTGCTTGGTCTGGAGAAGCACAAACTCAGGATTCAGAACGTAACACAGTGGTTGGGGTTGACTTTAATAATAAGAATTTATTCATATCCGAACAAACTTTTCTTAGCAACATCAGGCTAGAAAGACTGGGAACAAAACATAACTTTCTAACCTGTACCATGCATCTCTTGGATGGCAGTTCATAGTTCACTGTGCTAGATTACAAATGTAACTTATTAACTGCATAGTAACAACAGGATCTCTGTGACAAAAGCAGTAACCCACTATGCTATCCACATAAAATATTTTTCTTTGATATGCATGGTACACGTTCTTAGCAGCAGGCATATTAACACTCAGCGCTACCTTAGATAAGTGAAAACTGCCACTAGACAAAACTCCCCTTTGTCTCCTGCAGGAACATTAATAAATCACCAGAGTTAACATGACACTTTTATTGTTGCCAGAAAACATCTGACTATACAGGGAACTTTGCATTGCTTTTAAAACTGCTGCACTGCTATAAAACTGTCCCCCACTAACAAAACCTGCTCCCTACCCTTCCAGTCTCCTGGGGAAATACCCACGTGTTGCCCAGTAGGGCCAGTCCGGCCTTGGTAGTGTTCAAAACAGACAATGTCTTGTTGGCCTGTCCACCAGCACTGACCAGTGGGCCCCTGCCGTGGCTACACGGATGCAGTGTTTGACATACAAAATTGCAATTCATGTGTTATTCACAAAGGTTGAACCTGATATGAGTGCTTTTTAACAATCATTTCTGAAGTTTTACAGCAAGGCATTGGAAAATCTTGTGTCAACTCCAAAAATAGATAATCTTATCCTACTTGTTGCTCTTGTTAGAGGTTGGCCTAGGACCCGCAGCGCACAGGATTAAAAAAAACTCGCGCAACAAGGGGAGTCAAAGGGTCCAGATTCTAGTTGAGTCGATGTGATGACTCAATCAGTGTCACTCTTACACTACCTGCCCCGCGGTCGGCCGAGGTTCTACTGTCCGACTCAGTCAGAGAGTGACAACTAAGTGAAGCAAGTCACTCACTGCCCGGTTGGGACTGGGATTCTGTTCCCAAACTTGTGCTGAACCCAGTCATTCACTCTAGAGACTAGTGGCGCCCAGCACCCATGCCACACAGCAGGCACAAGTCTGACTCTGACTCCGAGGCCACGCCGCCTGTCACACGTTCTTTGCAGCAGACATATTAACCCTTTGCGCTACCTTAGATAAGTAAAAACTGCCACTAGACAGAACTCCCCTCCGTCTCTTGCAGGAACATTAATAAGTCACCAGAGTTAACCTGACACTTTTATTGTTGGCCGAAAACTGCTGAATATACAAGGAACTTTGCAGTCCTTTTAAAACTTGTGCACTGCTACAAAACCGTCTTCACTAACACAACCTTCCTTCCACTCTTCAAGCCTCCCGGCAAAACGCCCGCCCATCTCCCAATGTCCGCTATGGCCATTCCAGCCATGGTGATGTTCAAAACAGATAATGTCTTGTGGGCCAGTCCACCAGAGCTCACTGACCGGTGTGCACATGCTGTGGCTACATGGATGCAGTATTCCACATAAAAAACATTCCCTAAACGATGGCTAGACCACTAGGAGGGGTGAACCTGAAATGTGTCCGGTGTAGCAATCATTTCTGAAGTTTTGCAGCAAGGCATTGGAAAATCTTGTGTCAACTTCAAAAACAGATATTCTTATCTCACTTCACTTGTTACTTCTGTTAGAGGTTTGCCCAGGGCCCGCAGCTCAAAGTCACAACGACTGGTACCACAAGAGGAGTCAGAGAATCGAGACTCTAGTCGAGTCGATTTGAAGACTTGGTCAGTCTTACTCCTACATGACCTCACCTACCTTGCGGCCCACCCGAGGTCTAATCATCTGACTCAGTCACGGAGGGACAATTAAGTAAAGCAAGTCACTCATGGCCCGTCAAGAACTTGCGTTGATTCTAGTCATTCACTCTAGAATCTTCACACCCAGCACCCACGCAGCAGGCACAAGTCTGTCTTAACTCCAAGGCCAAGGCGTCAGCATGGCTTTTACTGCTGCCTGGGGGTTGGCCAATTATATATGCCAGGGCCGTCATATTTGGTAGAGCTTTCGCGCTACCAGATTGATGGCCTTGGGACCCGGTCAGTAGTCCCACACACTGTGGTACGCATACTGCACCAGGCACCACGTTTTCCGCTAGGCTAGAGTGCAGCAGGTGTGCGCTTGCACTTGCACACATGTGCTGGTAGCTGCAGCACGTGTAGTCACTGTCCAATCACGCACAGTCATGCTGCGTGCGCTTCTTGCTCATTCACTCAGCTACCTGGCCAAGGCCCGCAGCAGATACATACAATATATCAAATCAAGGACTATGCTGGCCAGCCCGGTATCACCATAGCAACGAGTGAGACAAGTTCTTTGCCCCACCCATGCCCAACTTGTAGGCCATCATGATGTCTCTTCAGGCAGAGCTTCTGCACAGCAGTGCTATCAAGCGCTGCTCACACTGCGCTCGATTTTATGCCACCAGAGTACTTTCCAAGACTGACAAACAGCTGGGGATCTTAAGCAAGGTGGCAAGGGTCACAAGAAGTGGCTTAGGGGGTCGCAGTTAGCACCGTTGGTGATCGTTAATTGATGTCTATGATGGGAGGAGGGCAGTCATTAACGTTAATGGATTTTTAGGTCCGGCTTGACGGTGCAACTTTCACCTGACCTTTAAACCTACACCAATATTATTAGATAGTTCCCTGCCTCTGCACAAATTCATACCTATTCCCAAGCTATTTATTTGTAAGGTTTCACCTTACCATACAACATTCCTTTAAAGACAGACTTAATGGCATTGTCAGTGCTTGTTATGCCTGCTAAGGCTGTATAGGCACTTCATTAGTACCAGTTTAACACCAAAATATAGCAATGAGTAACAGAAAGGTGACCAGTCAACCTCTGCAAATGGATTCTACTGTGCAGCAACATCTCACTGCATTTCTAGTAATGTTTCAACTGTTTGAGCTAGAAACACATTTTTTTTGTTGAAATCTGCAGTTTATGCAACAGTTGGTGGGTTATGTGGCAAATGAGTCAAATCTATAACTATGCACAAAACGCTGCAGTCACACATTTGCATAAATCCAGTGGCCCTGCTCATGCTTCGTTAATCTACCACCTTACACTTTTGCCTCTTTATCTCATTGTTGCAGGTTCTTTTTTTATCCCTGCTCCCCAGGGTCGGACTGGAAAAAAAATAATCCCAGGCAACAAAATAAAAGTGGCCCTCATTAGTGAACCAGATAGCTAAAAAAACAGGGATCCACATTTGAAAATTCGCCCAGTTTTTCACTTGTAAAGTCACGCTGTATGGATATTTTGCTCAGTATGAAAGTTTGCATACATTTCTGCTTGCTGTGGGCAATGCTGGTAGTAATATCAAGGATATCCACATAAAAAAAACAGCAAATCAGGGCACAAAACAGGCCCATAAACTGCTAGAAATTTAGCCCACACACTGACCTGTCAAACCATCCCCTCTGGCACTGCCTGATTACTCTATAGGCCAGTCTGACACAGCATCTCTCTCTTTGTCACTATTTTTCCTTCTTTATAATGAAAATTTATGACAAAGTCAGTAGGTCTGATGTACTTATTGGGAAAAGCATGGTACTCTTCCTGTTCCGGTAGTGGCGGCTAAAAACCTGGATGTGATTTTTGTTAACATCTTGACTTTTGACACCCCGATTAATACAACAGTGAGCTCTTGCTTCTGGATAATTATGATCTTGAAGACAATGTTGCCTTTTCTCCCAAAAGAGCATAGGGTGTCAGTGGTCATTGCATGTATCATTTCCCGCTTAGACTACTGTGATGCCCTGTAACTGAATACAAACCAGTACTTATTAAACAAGCTCCAAATCATCCAAAATGCATCACCATGTTTGTTTCTGGGTCTACCCAAATATTTTTCTGTTCGGGAAGGTTTAAGATCTCTAAATTGGCTGCCAGTACAGAAGCAGGTTTCTTTTAAAGTCCTTAGCTAGGTTCACAAGGCTCTCCATTCTCAGAGGTCAGCCTATCTCAAGATGACCTTTAATTGGTATGCTCCAACTAGGCCATTGAGATCAGTTGGATGCTGTAAGGTGGTAGTTTCTAGGTATAGGAAAGTTAGGTGGGGGGGAACGGGATATCACAGTGGCAGCCGCCTGGCATGGAACTCCCTCCCGGAATACATCAGGAGCGTAAACTGCAGAGCAGCGCTGGGATTGACTGAGCAGGCTGAAAAGACGGCCTGGTCAGACCAGGGAGTCTGTGGGGTTTCTACAGCCCGGCTGCTCAATGCAGCTGGGCTGGAGAAAATCCAAGTGCGCATGTGTGCTTTGATCGGCCTGAGACGACTGGTCAAACACACATGAGCACTTAGGGAGTAGAGTGCACGTAGCACTCCTCCTCCCCCCTCCCATGCCTAGGCCCCGCCCCTCCCTACAGGGCTGGCCAAGAGCTGGCAAATGCTAAATAAAATCATGCAAGAACATAGTTTTATTTTACATTTGCTGGCTCTGAGCCAGGCGGTGAGGTGACGCTCCTCCGCCATTGTGGAGGAGCCGCCGCTGCCAGTCTCTCTCACTTTCTCTCTGACCTAGTGTTTCCATGCCCCAGCCTATTTTGCAGTGTTGTTGTACCCTATCACAATGTCTGTACACTCCTACTGAAGTGCCAGGCGTGTCATTCCCATAAGCATCCTTCTTTACGTAAGTTTTGCGCAGATAGTTCTTGTCTCCCGCTTGAGTTGTGCTCTCTACAAATGTACATTGCAGAACAGGTCTCGTGCTGAGACACAAGGAAGATCTCGACATTCCTAATAGAAACTACCCTGGATAGCGTATCTCCATATCAAATTATTGAACATTTACCAACTTCTTGAAACCAACATTTTAACATACTTATATTTACCTTCAGATATGTTTTGTCTACATATGTTCTTTAAGATGATTTATTAACCAACTAACACTTAAAAATGTTTCTTTTCTTCAACAGGGTTAAGTGTTAGTCAGTCAGCATCAATGCATTTAGATGCTTACTTTTCTTCATCAGGTTCACTCTTTCCAAATGCCCTTTTTTTTCACAATTAGGATTTTTGTTTTGCAGTTTTGGGTGGTTACTCAGTATCCACGGGTTGACAGCTCAAAGGTAGGGGTCCAGTCCCAAGGCATTGAAGTTGTCTAGATTTAGGATGATCAGGGTGTTGTTACTGTCAAAACTCAACTCGAAATCGCAATCAGTGAGTGGTATGGGGATAAGGGATCATGGTTGGAATAGCATAGCCCCTTCAGCTCTGAAAGCAGCCTCTAGCAAGTTAGCTGGCAAATGCAGATTGCCAGATTGGAGAGTCCAGCACCGGCTAGCATAGTTGTAGCAGCATACATTGAGAAGATGCAGAGACCGAGAAGTGGGCTGAGCTAGGTGTTGACGGGAAGAGGTGCAATATTTGAGCCTTGACTGTCAGTGCTGAGCGGGGGTGATGTGACAGGCACAGGTAGATAATGCTGGATCTGAGAGGCAGGTCAGAGTGAATTCAGTCTAGAATGGTTTCTTTGATGCTAAGCCCCTCCAGTCTCAAAAGGAGCATTGATGGTGCACTGTGTTAGAAGCTGCGGCTAGATCCAGTCGAATGATAGCAAAAACTCCATTTCTGTCCACTGTGACCTTCAGGTCGTCCCAGGTGCAAATCTTCTTCTTCATTGATGACCTGGTGGACATCTTGAGGTTGGAGGAGTAGGTGCCTGAGGTTAAATAGTTGTTGAAAGCGGTCCTTGGACGAATGTCAACAGTTGTTTAAATTAGGATGTCCTTGAAGGGTTGAGAAGGGCAGTTGTCTGAGGATAGCCAGCTGGTCTGTTTGCTTTGATCACCTCATTGAATTCAGAGACTGCGAGTTTGTCAAACAGGAGTCCGATGTTTGTCAGTGGTTGGGCCTTCTTCATCTTGATGGGAATGGGTATGATGAGAGCATTTTTGCTTCTGAAATTAAGTGGTCTGCAATGGTGTTATGGAAGTACGAGAAATGGTGTGGGCTTCACAGTGCTGCACTCTGTGCTGGATTCGGCTCCTTGACTGCGCATATGCATAGGAATGTGTTTGGAATAGCGACAATAGACACAGTTTGTCATGTTTGCTGTAAGATTTCTTTCATCGATGTTCGAATACAAAAATATCTGATTTGATCTTTTTTATGTCTTTGGTTGATGATCTGGGCACATGGACATCTTGAAGTGAATACACATGCCCATGCCTGGGGCGAGCCTTTTGTAGAGCTCAGCTTATCTGTTATATTCTGGAGGTCGGATTGCTGGTAGACAGGAGTGGAGTGCTCAAGGGTTTGAGTTTGTCCCAATTCTATAGGAGGAATTGAGATTTACTGTTCATGTACCAGATGTTCTTGTGGGGATGCTGACAATGGCAGAGATGTGGTGGTGGTCACTCCAGCTAAGTCCACAGTTTCCTCCTGCTGTGATGAACCTAGAAGTTCTTTGATGGGAAGTTACACACGTGGACAGTATTCTCCAGAGGGGTTCCTCATGGACTACTTGTGGGTGATATGTCACCTCCCACAAGGATTTAGTAATGAACAACAGGTCCAGCCTTGAGTATGAGACCACGTTATAGATAATAACTTTGTTTTTGTTCATAAATGATGCATTGATCATGAGATGGCTCAGAAGAAGGGGGTAAGGACCCCAGGGGGGAGCGGTTAATGGAGAAGGAAGGACGCTGAAGAGATGTTGATGTGGTAATGGAAGAGAAGGTGAATGAGGAGACCTGAAGAGGAGCAGAGATCAAACATGTACAAATGGGGACACGTTAGGGATGAAATGCCAGCCTTTTTGCTCCAAGAGGTGGAGCAGAGTCTTAACAGGGCAAACGTGGCCTGAAGAGTCCTTGCGATGGGGTTGGTGAGTGAGGCAGGAGAGGTGGTTGCTGAAGAGGACAAAGCGTGTTGAGGTTGTGAAGAGGAGGGGAGGCGGTGGTGAAAGGAGAAGACCGGGTTCAGTTTGGGGTGGTGTGGGAATGATGGAATGACCCACACCTGCATTCGTTAGAACGGATTTGGAGGGGTGCAGTTTGAGTTGAGCTCGGGGGTGGGTTGGGGGGTACGAGTGAAAGGGGCGGTAATAAGAGGCTTAGGCAACACATGAACACTGAAGAATTGGTTAAAGAAGATGAGATTACTTGGTGAAATACTTTCACTACAATCCATCATTTGGGGAACTAGTCAGTTTGTGATTGCCTGACTTGATGGGTTCACCTCTCATGACTACAGGGCCTGCTCCTTGTTTCCCTCTTTGCTCCTGTTCTGTGTGCTATCTAACTTATGGGATGTTTCAGTAATATATTCATGTTTAACAACAAACCTGGGCGGAGTCTGACGAGAATGACAGTGGAACACCTGGAGACAGGTAAATATATGCGCTTTACACTTGTAAACAAGCAATCAAAATGACAATGTATTGAACAAACAAGTTAATATAATAAGACCCGCTGTCTTCCTGTGTATGAAAAGAAAGTACATAACTGAAAGTGCAATGAGACTGTAACTGCGAGCAGCTGGACCACGTGTACCAGAATGCACTGGTGGTCGGTGAAGTTGGATGTTATGTTGCTGCCTCAGAGGGCCTGGTGCTGGGCGTCTGCAGGGCACCAGTACCTCCTCGGGCCGTGGATGCTGGTGACAGCGCCCGGGCTGCTGGCCTCCTCTCTTCGCAGTGGAGGGGGTTTCTAGGACAACCCATCGGTGGAAGCTGAAGCAGGAAGACCCGGGAGCGGGAGGCAGCACAGCCGGGAGAGCGCCTTTCATCGGGAGGACCTAGCGGCTGAGCCGAGAGCACGAGGAGGACCCGACCTCACCTGCGGACACCGGAGCCGCCGAGGCAGCCAGAGGGGAGGAGGAGGCGGGGACCGGCACAACGGGAGCTAGGCAGGGCGTCGGGGAAGGACAGACAGCAGGCAGACACCGCTCCGTGCGCAGCGAAGAACATATCACAGGGGAGCAACTGAGGAGCCACGCTCACTGAGGGTGAATGAGCTGTCAGAGGGCGGGACAGAGGTACACAGACCTGCACAAGGAGCAATACTCCTTCTGGGTCCAAGTGCCACAGAGAGAGAGGAGGAAAGACAGACGGACGCAGTGTGGACTCCTACTGAGCCAAGAGCAGCAGTGGGACGGGGCAAAGGACAGACGGACAGGTGACTGGCCTCGTACTGAATCTCGACAGACCGGAGGAGAAGCCGGCGGACGGTAACCCCCCTAGTGAAGCTCACTAAGCAAGGGGACGGCGATCCGCAGGGGTCAAAACTCCTGCTGGTGTCAAGAGCAGCCGGGATAGGGCAGGAAGGGCAGGCGGGTGAGAGTGGGGCAGACTGACGCCGTCGACAGAACTCCCTCCGCGAGCTGGAATTTACCGGAACATCTGCGCTCCAGTCCGGCGCCCTCCGCTGCTACAGGAAGAGCAGGTGAGTGTATATTACTGCTGAGGTGTGTAATATTCCGCGGAGCGTCTGTGACCGTGTCTTGAACTCTGCTCAGCCTCCGTTACTCCGTACAGTACCACGAACAAGAGACGGTAACTATATTAATATGTTGCCTTTTGCGCACACCTGTTGCTACTGATGTCAACCTCAGTGGTGCAACAAAACCTTAGCCCCTCCCGCCCCCCCGCAAAGAATGGTGAGGGGGGCCGCACAATGCCCATTACCAGGCGGTCGCCACCCACCCTGTAGAAGTACTTGAAGGTAGCCGCCTGCACCCACCTGGCATTAGCAGGGGATTTCAATGGTACGTTTAGTGTCTAAGAGAAAAAAAGTTAGCCTTGTGGGATGAGCATGCTCTAGACACATGCGCACTAAAAACCGAGTTGTGTTCATATTTTTTATTATAATATTGCCAATATTTTTATTAAAATAAAAATTAACTTTAGGGACCGAATGTTTACCGCACTGACGGTTGAATAAGGGGGTAGGTGTGTAAAGGATGTGTGCCTACACATTGAATCCAACCACCAAAGGTTGAAGATGAACCTTGTTATTTATAGTTTGGCATGGCAGGTGACTCATCCATACATTTCAGAGCTCCCATTGTATGAGACTGGTAGTTCCTCTTTCCATTTAATGCCTTAGTC
This sequence comes from Triturus cristatus, assembly GCF_964204655.1. Lineage (NCBI taxonomy): Eukaryota > Metazoa > Chordata > Amphibia > Caudata > Salamandridae > Triturus > Triturus cristatus. The sequence goes on from NC_140580.1 coordinate 997,330,074, forward strand.
TGAGTATCAGTGTATCTGTGACTTAATGTCTTCCACCCTAATATTCCCTTCTAGGGACACTACTGATAGAGTGGCTAGTGGTATTTTAAACATTGCATATGGTAAAGACGCATAGAGAAAATAATGCAGAAGTATTTGATGGCCCATGCAGGCATGGGTAATATGGGTGTTTGCTGTTTTGAGTAATAAACAGGGCCACTGGAATTATGCGATTCTGTGGCCACATCGTTTTCTGTATTATTATGGATGTGCTGCATTTGCCACATAACTCATCATATGCTGCTTAAGCCACAGATTTTAGCAAAAAAAATTGCTTCTAACTCAAATGGATCAAAAGGTACTGAAATCTCAGTTACACGTGTTGCCGTGCAGGGGGAAAGTCCTAATCAAACGCGAAGTGGTCACCTTACTGTTGCTTTTTACTGTGTTAAACTGGTACAAATTAGGTCAACCCTTTGCCATGGCAGTGTTAATGTGTTAAAAATGTCAACATTCCGAAGGAATGCGATCAAAAAATGTGCCACATCACGCTGCATAGTCTGCTTTTTCTTGATGCATGATTTAGTCAACCCTGCGGCATCATTTGATCCTTTCTTGCCGCGTTTTTCTAATGGCCCTGGTAACACATTCAAATGACTTGTCGAGGGGTTCACGTTTAGTGTAAGGATTGCGGTTACCTTTTCAATGCATCTGCCTGGATTAAAATGAATCGCATGTCCATACAGAACTCGTCCCCTTAGTTTATTGCATATGCAGGGGACACCATGCCTACATTTAACTACGTTAAGTTGTAAATCTGCTTATGTGTGACTTTTTTTGTTTGCAGCAGCTAATGTGTGACATTTTCAGACCTTACATGTGACACTCTGAGTGACACCTTAGGAAAACGTTGTCTTTGACCAAAGCAGATCATTTTTATGCACACATAGTAGGAATTTTCCCTGAGGCATGTTCAAGGACCCTTTGCGGGTAGCTTACCCTAACTGCGTCAGAAATTGTACCTAGCAATCCAAATTGACTCCATTCAGACCTCTGAAACCAAACCCAGACCAGTAAAATCTTGCTTGGTCCCCTTCGTTGCAGACCCCTAGAGACTGCTTTGGTACCACCGACTGCCTTGTTCTGCACAAGAGAATGATTTTATATAGGAAACCCCAGAAATCTGAAATTGCCAGTGCTGCAGTACATTCCTGTTATAGGAGCTACCAGCATGAAACCACACATGCACTTTGTAGACGCAGCGAATGAAAAGGCGTCCATGCTTTATATGTGTACAAGAAATCATGCATTAGACCATACTCCGATTTTCCAATTTCAGTTGTGAGATGTTGAGACATTGTATTCTGGTGCTTTTAGTCCAGTCTAAAATGGGAAAAAGCAAAATAACAACAAATAGGTTGCCAAAAAAGACACATCTGACAAGAGAGAGGTTGAGATCTCTGCTTTACAATCCTTCAACTTAACCTAGTTATTTACATATTGAATTCACTGAATCTGTTCAAGTAAGACAGAGGCCATCTGCTTTGTTGACTTTACTTTGTTAAAAAGAAAACACACAAAGTGCTTTTAAATATTTCAGTAAAGCTGGTCACTTTCGTGTTTCAATGCCATGCTTGTATTGGAATATATTCGTCATTTATTTTTAACTATATGTATTGCATACAGCTTTTAACTTATGCCAGCGGGAAACAAGAATTCTGGGTTTCCTTCCAAAACCTTTAATAGAAACACTGTGAAATCACTTGCAATGACTAGCATTTAATGTCCTGGCGAGTATTGTTCCCCTAATCGGTACATACATTAAACAGATAATGTAAGATAAAACACTAAAATGTGTTCTACAGCAGCTGCAATGACCCCGAACTGATTACTTAAAATAACAAAGACAGAAAGACCATGTTAAAATAAATACAGATTATTTCATATAAAGTTCAATTTAACAATCGTGTGCAGTCCTTTGCAGAATCTTAAAACTTGAAGAGTGGGCAGGCATTCTTCTCTGGGAAAGGTGGCAACCCTACCTTTGCTACAGTCAGTTCTGTACTGCCTGTCCTCTCTAAGACAAGCAGTGCCCTATCAAAGATGGGGGCCCCACCCACTCTTGTAAGGTGCCTGTCAGGCTCAAAGAAACAAATAAGTTATTCTCTTTCTTTCAGTCCTGGGTCAGTGCTATGTCAGCTCAGAGCATGCTGCACACTGCAGCTGCTTTAACCCCTTGAGTGCCCCGCCCTTTCCACTCCCTGTGCCGGGCGTTTCATTAGCGGGCGGGACTCATGACGAGATAGTCTTGTCATGGGCACAGCGCAACCGCGGCCCATGACGAGACCATCTCGTCATGGGCACTCAAGAGGTTAAAGGGACATACATTGCACAGACCAGCTGAGGAGGACCCCCTTTGTGTAGAGAAGACTGCCCCCACAGGGGCTGCGGGTGTGTCCGTTACGCTACTGTCGACTCCACAATCTATGACTCCTTTATTAACGCCAAACTTGGTCTTGCCAAGTGCATCTAATATTATTGATGATCACCAGCTGACTCCCCCCCCCCCCCCCGCTCTTGTCCCCACCAATTGCTAGTTGGTGGCCTCAGTTATAAAGTTGAAATCTCTCCTGTGCTTTAAAACACCATTTCCCTGATGACGAGTGGCCTGACTCGGATGCAGTAATGCTTGCATCCAGTGGAGATCCAACACTGAGGTGTATGGAATTTATCAGATGCAATGCTTATCGCATAATCTGAGCTTTTGGGGACTCCCATTCCCATTGTGGCACGTAGTGCACTAAAATCTGTGTCATGGTAAATACTTTGCACTTTTCCCCTTTTACATTCTGACAGGTTTGACCTTTCAAAATTGAATGAAGGATAAGATCTTTATTGCCCCAGTAATTACCTGGTGTGGTAAATACTACATGACTTGGAAATCCAACCCCTGCTTATCAGGTCTCACCCCTGCCTAATTGAACAGACTGTGGCAACAGCCAATAAGTATGAGTTTTGAATACACGACGACACACAACGCCCATGGACACATTGAGCGGATTATAAGTTATTTTTTAATATAATTTATTTTTTAAACAGTGTCTCCTGCAATCATCCATTTCTAAAAGCTATATCGGGTGCTGCTTTACCCAACTTCTTAGTATTTGATTCACCAATTTCAGAAGGATGGAAGGCTGAAGCGACTTTGTCTGCTTTTGCACTTGTGAACTGCAGATCACCGTGAATGTCAATGTGGAGCATTTAACCCATGGAGCCATCCTGCTTCCGTGACACATACATGAAAACCTGCGGACAGAGCAACGTGCATAGAAATATACTTACACACGCACAGACTAACAATCCTCCAGTTATCCACACACAGAGGCCTACAATCAGGCATCTACGGACACATCAGTACACAGACACATGTCCATGCCCCTCCTAACATGCAGTGTCCCCTACACACAAAGCCATGTGACAGAAGTAATGTTATGTCGGGTGCTTGTCTAGTTTTTTATGCTGCTCGAAGGCCCTTTCAAAGGAAGCACTAGATGTGACAGGAGAGCAGAAAGGTTGGCTCAAAAGTCAGAATGAGGAAGTAGCCTTGTGAACTGAATGATCTTTCCCAAAACTGTACTGTGGTCAGTAGATGACTTGTGGTTCTGTTTGGTGAGGCGGCAGCAGGAGAGGAAACTAGGGAGAAGTAGAGGGTGGGATGTATACATCAAGAGGTGAGAATGGTTGTGGAATCAGGGCCTGTAGGAGGGTTGGGAATCATAGTATGCTGTTAAAAAGATGCCCTGGTCAGCCAGATACTCACGTCCACAAATCAGCATACTGATACTTGCACTCAGGGGAAACAACCATTGCAACGCAGTCATTACAACGCACTACCTTTACAATGCAGCTGTTACAACGCAACTGCCTTTACATCGCATGCCATTACAACGCATGCTATTACAACGCATGTCACTACAACACATGCCATTACAATGCATTCCATTACAACGCATTATAAGGTAAGTAATGGTGATTTTTTAGTTTTAGGGTGGGTATGAGATTTGGGGTACATGGGGATAGTATTTTTACCCCTACACTAACACTTACCCTACTGTTGCACTCACTGCAGTGGGAATAGTAATTTTTACCCCTACACTAACACTTACCCTACTGTTGCACTCCCTGGAGTGGGAATAGTAATGTTTACCCCTACACTATCCAACACTTACCCCACTGTTGCCCCAAAAGTATTATGCGTTGTAATGGTATGCGTTGTAATGCTAGTTTCTAAAAATGCGTTGTAATGGTGGTTGTGATGCAAAAAACGCTTTGTGAAGGCATGCGTTGTAATTGTTTGCGTGGTAACATCATATATTCGCACACAGTCGACAAACATACAGGCACAACTGCATTCCCACAGAGCATGGAGAAAGCCTACATGCAGACACACGTGGACAGACTGGGGCAAACTGACGGTAAGAGAGCTGGATGTGTGGAGAAAAGTTTCATGCCCACTTCGCCTTTAGAACTTTTGCTAATGAAATACAAACAAAGGTATAGAAATGATTGGTGTCTGTTTATTCAATCCTTGGCCTTTCCATTGAGAAATCTCTAATGCTGTATGATGGAATAGTTCACTCTCCATCCCATTCCAATCACTGCCTTCTTTTGAAGGTACCTCTGTTGGTAAAAACGCAGCACTCCCTGCATTTCCATTCCAAAAAAGACCGCTGGCATATTCCTAAATAAGACCACATATCCAGTCCTCCAGAAAGCACTTGTTTGTTAATTTTAAAGGCCACACTCCAGAACATGGTCCCTGGCATACACGGAGCAATCTAGCAAGTTTTTTTGTCTTTCTGTTTTTCCTTTCAAACAAAAATAAGGATTTGTTGCATCTAACAACAAGACGAAAACATTTAAGAACATGAAAGTAATTATTTTGAATTCTTTGAGTGTGTTAAATATAGTTTGTAGTTATAATGCTGCCTTCAAAGAATTTGAATGCTTTTGCCATTTTTAACAAAGCAAAAAAAAAAAACACCAGGTAGACATTCTATTTTTAATTTCGGTACTGTGTTTAGATGCCAGCATCTATTTATTTTTCTTGCTGAAAGTTTCCATGGAATAAACCATTGTAATGTGATGATAGGTTTAACACTGAGAGCCCTACTTTGAAATTTAGGATGTGTCCTTCAGTAAGTAGCCACTGATATGGATCACAAAGATATATTACAACAAAAGTCAAATACAGTATGTGTGCTGTACAGACACTGCCCTTTAGTTCTACCAGCAACGGTGGGTCACCAATGAAAACACCAACAATATACCAGCTTGTGAGAAATCTAAACTTCATTCCTGACCCATGATGCTTGCAGATGTGCTTCCCTCCACCAATCTCAGGGCAATTCTACATTCCAAATCTTTCATTCCTTCTCATTCTTTGCATGCAATAATTTGCTGTGAATGGTGCATGCACCATTACGTCCAACCCAAAAATGCCCTTCTACTTTAAAACTGGGTCGTATCATGGTGCCCTCCCTCTTCTGCACTGCACCAGTGCAGATAGTATATGTGCATTTCTTTTGCCACCATCAGTGCATGCATTCACTTGAAAAGTCTTCGAGTTAATGCATGTATTGCTGACAGCTGAGCTTGGAAACACAAAAAGGCAACTACTGCCTTGCGTTACCAAGCTCTGGTGTGAGCAAAATGTGCATTAACCTAAAGATTCTTCAAGTTCACTTATGCTCTGAAGGGGCCAACAAAGTGCACAGACCTCTTTTTGCACCAGCGCAGTGCAGAAAAGTACATTATGTTACTGTCATCTGCCCACCGTTTCTACCTCCAAGGCTGCTGGCAGGAACAACCACTGCCTCTCGTTTCTGGGCCCTATTCCCTAAAACTAACATGCTCTCACATCAAAACCCAGCTTTACTCTCCATCTGAAAGTCTAACAAAAGCCCTACTTTATGGATATTTCCATGAATGAGGGTTGGTCCTACGATGTCTGCATTCAAGGGATTGCACCTAGAAGCGATATAGTTTGCAGTGTTTGCATTACAAATTCTGTAAATAAAAAAAATAGGTGAAACATAACAGATCCCTGTCTATTATGGTCCGCTTTTGCCACGGAGGGGTTCTGGTTCAATAAACCACAAGGATGAAGTCTGAGTTGTGTGAATCGTTTAAATATAAGAAAAAAAATGTTTTTTATTTGGAAAGTTGAGTTTAGTGCAAACATTTTTGCCATTTTAAGAAACTTTTCTAAGGAGAACTGAAAGCTTTTTCAACTGCCCTTTGCAGTGATCACTTAAAAATGAGTCATGAGGGGTGCACATACGTACAGGAGATGGAGCACCAGAACCAGTGTGTGTTGATTTTCTGAAGACACTGCTATGCTTGGTGATGAAGAGCTTCATTTAATCTGTGACAGACAGCCGCCAGTCGGCCATTTCCTCCACTGCCCCAGTGAAGAGAAGCTAGCTCTAATTCATGATCCATGCCTGGCGGGAGCTCTCTGCCTTCAGTGCATTCAGCATTACGGACGCACTGAGGGCACAGGTGAGTGCCAAGGTGGCGCCATTTTTTTTTTCACCTGCTCAGCATTCTTTTTTAGGTCTTGTCTACCAGATAGCATAAGCTGTCTGGTTGTGTGAGACATTTTGAGGGCATGCCAAAAATGTATACTGGGCTTACAGCCCGCCCGTTGCTTATCATTGGTAACTTTATTGACACGCTTGTGTCTTTGCCTCTTATTCAATGGCTTGCCTTCCTCTTCTTGTGTTTGTCCATGCTCTCGAACATAGCCTCTTTACCAACCTTTTGATTGGCTGACTTGTATCATTCTTCTGCTCACTACTCACTTTTTGGGAGCTAATGCTTCGGCCTCAGTTAGCTGATTGAAGGAAATAAGTTGTGGAACCAAATTTCTGTGACGCCTATTGCATAAAACGTGCTGCTCATGAAAACTTTGTTCCTTCATATTATGGGAGAATGACTCCTAGCTGTACCATCATTCTGTGTAATGTGGGTTTGGAAACATGGCTAACTGCGCAATAACCATAGTCGCCATGTTATGCATTTCCGCCTCGGTATCCATTGCTCTGCCCCGCGCAGCTCACGGCTGCCATTGCTGTGCACGTTGCTCAAGTTGCATTCGATGCACGGACTCCGCCGGCTCTGGGAAAGTCTCGTCATGTATTATTCATCCACTTCATCTGCTCTCCGCGCGCCGCGTGAAGCCCGGGTGGATGTTTCCAGTTCAGACTCATCGCGTGCGTGTTGCCTGCACGTGCTGACGCTCCCGCTCGAATGCTGCTTCCTGGCCCGGTAATTCTGTTTCCCGGGCGGATGTCTGCCCTCGGGGCTGTGATAAGGAGAGAGTGAGGCATGCCGCGGACCTGATGTGGTATAATTGCCGGTGCTTGTTTTGCACCTGACTCCGAAAATCTGAAAGAAGGAACTAGGAATCAGCTGGCGGTGGGGCAAAGGAACACGCTGCAGACACCCCACGCCCACCATGTACATATGGCTGTCTCTCTTCACGCCCTCTCCCACTGTTCTAAAACCACGACAGAGCTGTTATTAGCAGAATACTGGGCTTAATTCCCGTACAGAATGTATTCTACGCCTAATGCTCCTATGACCACGCATACTGTACTCAATGCTTGGACAGCATGGTCACCGAAATTCACGTGCATACCCGCATGTCTATAGAGTGGTTAATGCCCATCTATATGTTAGTACTCTTCGCTGTCATACAGGACGCAAACTGTGCTTAACAGCGGCGCAGGCTCGAAGCAGTGGGCCCGGTTCCCATACCGGCTAGCCTGTGAAGCCTCATTATTGTATTTAATGCACATAAAAGTATACTGTGCTTAATGCCCGTATAGAACATTTAGTGTGCGTAATGCCCGTGCACGATCCGTTCGATGCTTGACCACATTATCTCTCTCTCTCTCTCTCTCCCTTCTTCCTCTCACTGCTTCCCTCTTCCCTTCTCCCCCTACCTCTCCTTCTCTTTCCCTCTCCCTTCCCCCTCTACCTCTCTCTCCCTCTCTCCATCTCCCCTTCTCCCTCTCTCACCTTTCCCCCTACCTCTCTCTCTCTCTCTCTCTCTCTCTCTCTCTCTCCCTCTCATTCCCTCTCCCCCTCTCCCCTCTCTCTCACCCCCCCTCTCTCCCCCTTCCCCCTCTCTCCCCCTTCCCCCTCTTCCTCTCTCTCCATCTCCCCTTCTACCTCTCGCCCCTTCTCCCCCTACCTCTCTCTTTCTCTCTCCCTCTCATTCCCTCTCCCCTTCTCCCTCTACGCCCTATCTCGCTCTTTCTCTCTCCCCTTCTACCCCACCTCTCTTTCTCTCTTCCTCCCCCTCTCTCTCCATTTCCCCCTCTCCCCTATTCTCTCTCTCTCTCTCTCTCTCTACCTCTCTCTACCCCCTTCTCCCTCGCTCCCCCCTTCTCCCTCTCGCGCTCTCTCGTGACGCATGGACATGATGGATGCATACATTTTGCTGGGGAGGTCGAGGCTCCGTTCTCAGTTAATCATTCTTGGACTCCTCGACACGCAGTTTGTGCACCAGTAGCAGTGCGATTACATGCATCTCTCTATGGCTCACATAGGTCACATGCAGGGTTGCCAGTTCGCTTCTGTGCCTCGAACAGAATTTATCCGGGCAAGAGTGCAGAGACATTTGTGTGCACTGAGGACAGGCCGTTCGTGCAGGCAGTACAGGCCTGTGATCACTCCAGGTAGTGCGCGAAGGGAGAGGAGGCATTGGTGCACAAGGACAGGCCGTGTGTTCAGGGTGAAGGTGCCCTGGAAGTGCACGCCCTGTGTGCAGGTCCTGCGGCCACTGCACAGCACAGCCCGTGGTGCGCACCATCGATAGCCCTAGCGTGCAGGAGGAATAGGCCACGTTCGTAGGTTGTGCAGGTCTTATGTGCAGATACAGGTGCATAGGCCTCTTGTGTCGGTAGAACAGGCCATGTGTGCTCAGGAAGCTCCGGTCCTGTATGCGCAGTAGGAACAGGTCCTTTGTGCCAGAAAGGATAGGCCCTTTGCTGCAGAACGGGCCCGTGTACAGGTGTGCGCAGCAAGGATAGGCCCAACGGGTCGGTGTACAGGTGTGCGCAGCAAGGATAGGTCCTGTGCTGCAGAACGGGCCCGTGTACAGGTGTGCGCAGCAAGGCTAGGCCCAACGGGCCGATGTACAGGTGTGCGCAGCAAGGATAGGCCCTGTACTGCAGAACGGGCCCCGTGTACAGGTGTGTGCAGCAAGGATAGGCCCTGTGATGCAGAACGGGCCCGTGTACAGGTGTGCGCAGGCCCCCATTTACAGGTGTGGTACCAAAGGGTTAGAGCAAATCAAACACTCACCCCCAGTCAACTGATCTGGGTTTAATCCATCATCATTCTTTAGCTCACTCCACCACCCCAGTTCAGACATGGCCATATGCAAATCAGTCTGACCCTGTGCATCATGGGAACAGTCCAGCCCGAACTGCCAAGCCATGTCTTCCCTGTACCGGAAACAAGAATCCTGGGTGAATGTATGACATTGTAATACATTCTGTCCATCAACTGTTGGTTTTCCATTTACAGGTGTGCGCAGCAAGAATGGGCCCTGTATACTGCAGAACATGTGTCCGCAGCAAGGATAGGCCCCGTGTGCTGCGGAACCAGCCCGTGTACAGGTGTGTGCAGCAAGGATACGCCCAGTGTGCTGCAGTACAGGGCCCGTGTACAGGTGTGCGCAGCCCCGTGAGCCGCAGGACAAGCCTGGTGTACTGCTGTGCGCAGCAAGAATAGGCCCCGTGTGCTGCAGAACAGGTCCAGTGTACAGGTATAGGCCTTGTGTGCAGGTAGAACAGGCCCTGTGTCCACAGCAAGAATCATCCCTACGTGCTGTAGCACGGGCTCTGTGAACCGGTCTTGTGTGCAGGTAGAACAGGCCCTGTGTGCGCAGGAAGGACTGACCTGACAGTGCGGGCCTGCTGATTCAGCCAGTTACATTATCCATCCATCTTGCTCTCCGCATCTATTCCCAGGCAGGCATCCGTTGCCCTGGAGCCCACCTCTGCTTTAATTGGCTGAAGGTGAAACGCCAGCCCTGGCACTGAGGTGAGACCAGCGAACCGGAACACGGCACAGCCTTCAACAGCAACCCTACCCGCTGCCTATTGTCACCTCCGGGACATCTAACGGCGCCCGCGCCGTGCTGCAGAAACCTCTGCCGGAGAGCGGATTCCTGCACGACTTGCTGGACACGTGTAGCCAAAACACCCATGAAGGTCACCCGATAAGTTTAGCGAGATCCCAACTTGAGGCGGCCATGTTTTTTATTCACACACACCATAATATACGGTGAATAAAACACTCCTCCGTCACCTGCGCCGTGCTGTGGAAAATAAATGGTCGGCGCACGCCGTCCCCGTGTTAGAAGTTTCCCCCAATTGTTTTTTGAAAGAGACAAGAAAGGTTAGTCGGCTGCTCTTCGGTTGCGGCCATGCGTGCATTCTGCCCAAACCGGCTAGAACTCTCCTGCTCCGACAGTCGACACAGCCTTTCAACCCACCCGGTGAAATATAGCGACGAGTTACCACAGCGGTCCTTACTATGTAATATCCAAGGGGCATATGTATCAAACTCCCCTTTAGCGAATCTCAAATTGCGAGAATTTGCGATTCGCAAAATCAGATTCGCTAAACGGGATGTATAAAATAAATCGCTAATCATTTGCGATTCCTTAAAAATCGCAAATAATTCGCAGAATCCCGTATTGCGATTTCTTAATAGCGAAATTCGCTAAATAAGAAATCGCAAAAACGGGAATCTGCAAGCCTGGTGCAGGCTGATGACATCACAAACAGGAAACTGTAGTGATTGCCTGCACCTGCTCACCTGAGCCACACCCAGAGGCTGCTTGTGGAGTGTGAGGAGGCTTTCCTGGAGACAGCAACCAGCAATGGATCCCAAACAAAACCAGCAGGGCAAAGATGCAGAAAAAAGAAAGAGAAAACACAAGTTTTCAGAAAAGGAGCAGGAGGTCCTCATTGAGGAGATGGTCTGCAGCCATGAGCTCCTGTTTGGGAAGAAGGCACTCAAAGTCCCAGAGGCCAGGAAGAGGAAAATCTGGCTGGAAATACAGAGCAAGGTGAATGCTGTTGGAGTCACCACACGCACCATCGAGGAGCTGCGCAAGCGGTGGTATGATATGCGCCAGAGGTCCAAGGAGAGGGTGGCAGCCAGACTCAAGGATGCCAGTCAGACTGGAGGAGGACCATCCACTGCAGAGCAGCCAACCCCCCATGAGGAGCTTGTGGAGTCAACCCTCCTGCCTGAGAGCGTTGGTGGTGTGGCTGCAATCGACAGCTCCGACCCCTCATCCAGCAGACAAGGTAAGATGCATGCCAAATCACCCTGCACTCCTCCCCATCCCTTGCACACTCCCCCAAATGCGCATAGTTAACTCCCAACATGCCAATCCAGCCCAGGTCTTACAGCACACCCAGCAATGCATCATGGTACTCGTAGTACTGTGTCTGACTGTGTGTCCATGACACCATCACAAGTAAATGCAACATATGTGTTTTGGGGATCATTGAATAGAAATGTGTCAGAGATTAGCCGTCAAAGATTTGTAACTTTATTGAGTGCCACATGCAGACAGTAACACAAACTCATATAGTCCCCTTTACATCCACAGCACACGCCATGCCACATGAAGACAGCGCTGAGGGAGAGGAGCCTGCAGACCCTGCGGACTCCAGCGATGAGACAGAGCAGCAGCCAATTCAGCGCAGGAAGCGCGCACATGTGCCCCCACTGCCTCCATTTGAGGATGAAGTCCCAGCAACAGGCGATGACACCGACAGGAGAGAGGGGAGTCAGGGTGTGACAGACATGCCCCGTCATGACGCACCAACACCAAGGCAAAGGGAACAGGCCATTTCCAGGTCAAGGCCCAGGAGCAGCACTGCAACAGAAGGAGAAGGCACCGTGTTCTCCGGCTTGGAACAGTGCATGTTGCAGGAACAGCGCCTGCAAAGCAAGGCAATGCGGTCAATGAGTCGCCAGCTAGGCCGCCTACATCAGGACAATCGCAGCATGGTAGCGGCAATACGAGAGCTCTGTGCCACTTTGAGGGACACCCAAGCTGCCAATGACAGGGCTGGACGACGTGCCAATGCACGGCTACACAATTACACCAAGGCAGTCAACCGCCTCTGCACCACCACCAGCGCACTCACACGCAGAAGCGTCACCATGCAGGTGGACATGGCACATTGCTGCCAGGACATAGCGCGAGGGCTGGCGCAGGTGACCACTGCTGTGGAACAGCTGCAGACAGCCAATGCAGGTGGCAGCGCACTAATGGCCTCTGCTGAGAGTGAGGACACATCGAGTCGCAGCAGCATCACTCCAACCTTGCCAGGTGAAAGACGCCGCAGTGGCAGACAGGTAGCAGGCCAAGGGCGCACCATGGGGGTCAACCACCCTGGACGGCACCGACGGAGGTGATCATCTGCGGGGACACTGACTGCAACACGGGTGCATTAACCCGCAAAAGGCTGTTTGCCCTATTTCTTGTGCCTTCTCTGCACTGTGTGTACAACATGTGCTGGGGACAATTACAATTTCTGTCATGTTAAGTGTGATTAAACACTTGACACATCATCAGGCTTTGTAGTCTCATTTCCTCAACACTCACCTAAAAGTAGTTTTGTGTGATCTCAGTCCGTCTCTGGCGTCCAGCAGCTGCCCCAACTCCTGGTGCTGGTCTGGCAGGGGGAGCAGGGCGCTCGTCATCTGATGTGTCTGTATCGCTCACATCAATTGTGGTGCCTTTCCTCATTGCCATGTTGTGTAGCATTGCACAGCTTGCCACGATTTTACAGCAGGTCTCAGGGCTGTATTGCAGTGCGCCTCCACTCTTATGCAGGCACCGGAAGCGGCTCTTCAGGATTCCGAAGGTTCGCTCAATGACACAGCGTGTAGATCTGTGTGCCCTGTTGTAGCTCCTCTCACTTGCATTTGCAGGATCCAGGTATGGGGTCAGGATGAAGTCGCGCACTGCATAGGCACTGTCACCTGCATGGAAAAAAACACAATAGGTGAGTCAATGTCCCCCCCCTCAAGTGATGTAGTGGATGTATTGATGTGTGCAATGTATTTACCGAGCAGGTACCCCTCCCCAAACTCTCCAGCACTCAGACGTCTGTGTATTCCACTGTGTCGGAAGATGAAGGAGTCATGTGTACTGCCGGGGTATTTGGCTACGATGTCGGTGATGTGATACTTAGCGTTGCACACAATCTGTATGTTGAGGGAATGGTAGCATTTCCGATTCCTGTAGACATATTCAGTTTCTGCTGGGGGTGTGATGGCCACATGGGTCCCGTCAATGCAGCCGATGACGTGGGGGAAACGTGCAATCTGGTAGAAGTCCAGTATCGTTTGTTGTAATGCCTGTTGGGTGGTGGGGAAGTAAATGTGATGTGGGAGCCTCAGTAGCATTGCATCTAGGAAGGCATGGAAGAAGCGCGAAAGTGCACTCTGTGACACACCACCAACCTCCGCTATGACCCGTTGAAAACTCCCTGACGCGAGGAGGTGCAGGGAGCACAGGACCTGCACATGTGTGGGAATTGTTTGTGTCCTGCGAGTAGGGTGCTCCAAGTGGGGTTTCAGCTCCTCAATCAGGTCCATTATGGTCTGTGGGTGCAGTCTGTACTTGTCATAGATCTCCTCTTCAGTGTTCTGTAACAGGGTCATGCGCAGCCTGAAGATACGTTCCTGTCTCATTCTCCTGTGTGCAAGGGCCCGAATACGCAGCCTCCTGGCTATCACGTACATTGCAGCCATTGTGGGTGTGTTTGTTGCATTGTGGGCTGGTTTTTGTACCTTGCACCAGTTTACCACCTGCAAGCAATTGGTGTTAATAGCGATTTCTTAATTAGCGAATTTCGTAAAATCGCAATTTGCAATTTTTTCATACATGTGTTTGCGATTTCTTAGCTAGCGATTTCTTGTTAGCGATATTCGCAACGCTAAGGAATCGCAAAATAGGTATTCGCTAGGAAATTCGCAGTTTTCTTGTTTCGCAGCCTAAGAAATCGCTAATTTAGCGATTTCTTATTTTTCAGTTTGGAAATGTGTCATACATATGAAATAGCGAAAAATCAGTCGCAAACGCTGTTTTTTGCGAATCGCAGCGTTTGCGACTAATTTTTGCTTTCATACATATGCCCCCAAGAGAGGACGCGGCCTGTGATGTGTGCTGTTAAATAGAAATGATCTCAATATCACGGGTGCCCATCTCTCGCTGATAGACGTTGTGTCTGCCTCGCATTTTAATCTCACCTCGTTGCTTTTTTAATCTCTTTGGCGTACATAGCTGGTAAATACCCTTTTAATCATCTCAAACACACGTGTTAAAAAAGTGCCCCTGCTTTTTCATGACTCTGCGTTCAGGATATATTATTATTTACAATGTGCCCTGATGGCTGCTATAACAAAGGACGTAGATACCGTTTATGCAGCAGGTGCAGTAGAACCGAGGCATAGAGGCCTGAGCGGCTTGCTGAACCCCGCTTATTGCTGTGTTTCACAGTTCAAACAGCAGCCGGGGTGTGTGTGTGTGTGTGTGGGGGGGGGGGGGGCAGACCCTTCCTTGCACTAGGGCACACCATACACTGACTTAAATCCTGGCTAAAGTCCGGTGCAAGTAGGATGTCCCAATAGTCGACTGTGAATTTTGTCAAATGTAGAAGCGCTCGAGTAAAGTGTGTACATGTTTCACATCTGAAGTTCACGGTATGTGGCAGAATTAAGACGTGAAGCCGTGTTGTGTTTTAGGTTTAACAATGACTGGGTCAGATATTTTTGATATCTGATCTCTTGTACTCCTGTCTGGGTTCTGTGTCCCTCTCGCAGGTATCTGATCCGTTTCACTCATCTGATTGTTTTATCTCTCAAGCTGCAGTTTGTTCCCCTCTATGATGTGGCGGATATCCATGCCTCTTTTGGCTGCTGTGCCTTTACTTGCTTATCAGTTGTGCAATGCGCCTTAAAGCTAGACCCTGGTACTCGGTGTGCTTTACAAATAATAAATATAAAACAAAGAGATCAAGAAACTGAAATTCTTTTGTCATAATCGACAACTGAGTGCGTGTTTGTGGGTCGATAATTGGCTCTGAATAAATGCCTTGATGACTTGCTGGCAATCTTCATCAGGACTGTAGTGAGGAAGAGCAGGACAAGGCGTGAACCAAATGAATGCTGAGTAATCCAGCGGTGCCTCGATGGCCCTCGCTCTCATCCATGTGTTTATTTATGAAGTGTGCCAGAGCGACCCCGAGGCTTAGGAGAAGCACAACTGAAAGAAAGAAAAGACAACGTGAAGAAACATCAGGCAATCCTGGTTTAACACAAATGACCCTGCACTCGGAGAATACAAATAAACTATTTGTAAAGGAGATTATTGTCCACAATTCGAAACAAAATAGATTATAAATGCATCGCTTCCCAAATGAAAGAGCACAGAGGTCGTGATTTTGACTGTAGAAAACGATGTCTTTATTCTTTTAATCCATAAACGCTTTCTTTAAAATACAGACGCACAATGGACAAGACTGGTTCATACCTCAGGTCTAAAATAGGTATTCCATTAGCCACTACCAGAAGGACTTCAAATGATTGTTTTTGCTTCTCAACCTGAAGGTAGTGGCGCTGGCCCAGGTGTGGAAACATGCCACATAATAAGATGTTTGCTTCAACTCCAGTGGCGGAGTTGGGGCATACCTCTGCTCCCATTGCCTTGGGTGCGTGAATAGGAATGGCCACTTTACGATCCCCTGTATCGAGTGGGAGAGTGTTTGTGTGTGCGGCTTCTTCCTCAAGGGAGTGGGGTAATGGTTGTGCACCCATAGAAACAGGAGGTAACAGGTTAAATTCCCTGGGAGGGCCAGATTATTGACATGCAAGGGGTATGAATGCCAGCAGTCAGGAGAGTGAGAGCAGTCTAGTGAGCGAAGAGGTGTAGGAGAGAAAACTCAGAAAGGAGAGATTTACTGCTTCACACTTAGGGGACACCTCACTGAGACTCCAGGTTAGGACTCACATCAAGGAGTCCAGAAGCTGGAGAGAGAAGACACAAGACTCTCATACGCCACTACCAGATGGTAACGGGCCGCACTGGGGAAACAAAAGCAGTCCTGGCAAAAATGTTCAAACCATCCCAAATCACTCCTTTTCAACCATCCATTCTTTCTTCTTCCTCTCTGATCATTTTCTCTCTGCCTCTCCCTTCCGCCTTCTCTTACTCTCTCTGGAAGCCCACGCCCCCATGCTTAGTGCATCCCCAGCCCTAAAAACGGGCCTCCAAGGGCTCCAGTCCATTGGGGAATTGGCCGGTGGAATAAAAGGCCCGTCCAGCCCTGGCCGAGGTTCTTGCCCTCACCCCAGTAAAATTCTTGTTCTCACTAGTCAACAGGTGCATGAGACCTGGCAAGAGCCATAGTAACCTGGCAGCAAGTTTGGTTCATCACATAAGGCTGGCAACCCATCCTTCAGTTAGGTTTCACAGTCACCTGCCTTAGTTATAGGACTTTGTGAGCCTCTAGAAATTACTGCATTATACCCTAAGTACACCAGGATATCTAGCAAGGACCCCTCACATCCTATTTAGTAGGATCGTCCTCACATTGAGAGTGAGAGTGGTGGTCCCCCTGGTATCCCACAGGCTCAGACTCGGTCACCGTTGACAATTCTTTCAGCTTTAGCGCTACTTTATGACTAAATAGGCGCACTTTAGGCCTGACGATAACCTAGGGGGAATTAAGCACACGTATCTTAGATATTTTACCATTTCTTTTGCAAATGGTCTTTTTTGCTCAGGTATATGTGTAGGTTGACTGCATTTTTATATGACAGGCTTCTCTGGTGGATCCAAATGGGTTCCACCCCATACCTCCAAACACAGCTCTGACTTATTCACAGTGGGGTTAGATTAAGGCTTCTAAATGCAGCTTCCTCATAGTAGCATCACAAGACACTAGAAGACGGTACCGGAGTGCAACAAATGGCCTGAAAATGTCATTTGTGCTAGAATAGGTGGAGCACAGAAAGGGCACATTGTCTTTTTGCTCAGGCTCGAATTTGTTTGCACAAAGACAGCCTTGATTCGTATGTAAATGTTGCTCATACTCATAGCAGTTGCATGCAACCTGCCTGAAAAGCTATATTCTGGGGAAAGCACTTGAAAGAACAAGCATTTGCAATGCAATAGTTCTCGCATTGACGCAAGTTTGAGCTATTGACATTGCAAATAACAATGCCTTTTATTTTTGTTTTCTTTTTTAAAACATAAATAAAAGGCATTGTTATTTACAATGCCAATAGCTTAAACTCGCCTAACTGTGAGACCTATTGCATTTAAAATGCTTGTTCATTATCCTAATAATGCAAAAATGGTTCATTTGGGTAGAAATCGATTCTTATTAGTGAAGACAACCCCCAGCCACAATGGTACATTTTAAATTCTGAGTTTGTGCTTCTCACAATCAATCACTCAAACTATACCCAGTATGAATGCCCTATGACTCCTTTCCCACACCTCTTATGTAACATTTGCTATACACTGATTTATACACGTGGGATTCATTGTCTCTGTGTGATGTAAAGTGCTTTGACACCCTACAATGATACGAGTAGGGCTATAAAACAAAACAAAAGCATGTAAGGGAGTGGTAATGGAGACTTGAGGGTCACTGTTAAAGGGTGGTAAATCTCACTTGTTTAAATTGCTTGATTTTGCTCGCAAGAAAGTGTCACTCGTAGTCATTGAAATGTCACTCATAATTACACCGATATTATGATAATGTCACACACAGCAATCTGAAGCCTTGGCAGCTATGGATTAGTGTTTTTATGTCTAAATTACTAAGTGCTCAAGTGGTATTGTAACCCATTAATGTTCGATCTTTGCCTTTTCCTGCTCGTTTGCACAGACAGTGTTATGAGCTTTGCGCGAGATGGGTACTTACTTTCACTTTCATTTCTTCAGCTCGCAAATCGATGGAACCATTTTATTTCAGTTCCGTAAACAAAAAGGAAACTTTAATGCGAGTGAAAACATGTTTAGCCACGCTTTCAAATACACAACCATTATACGAGCGATGATGTATGGCTTTTAGGTAACCAACAAATAATATTTTGTATGGTGTGATATTTGGAACACTGCAATTATCACATTATTACTGAAAAACGGCTGAAGGCAAAGGGCTCGTACAGGGGTCAAAGGCGTTTGGTTTGTGTCGGTGCTTGAAATGAGAATATAAAAGTGTTGGTACTTACAATCCTAGCGTACCTGCCCGCCATTCCAAGAAATGAAGGTAATCTCCTATTCACATGAAAGAAGCGCAGACTACTTATTCAAACCTGCCCATTTAAAACACTGCAGGGTATATTGAGATGTAAAACATGCCGTTATAACGCAGGTTCTCAAATGCCCCTATAACGTGTGGCAAATTCTAACTCCTTACGTGTTAGCATATAGTACTTTGCATGTACAGGCTTTGTGTCCCGTAACTAATAGGAGGGGCGGGGAGGGCGAAACTACAAGTCCCACAATATAAAGCGCTATTTTAATGATTACAGCTGCATGAAGAAGCCACCTATCTCACACACTTTACAAAGTAGCTCTTGGCTGCTACATACAGAGTAGTATGAAATGCAAGTACAGTTGAAGTAATGCTGGAGGCTCTGCGTTACGGTGAGGTATGGGTAATCTCTCCTGGGTGAGTACTGGGATGGAGTTGTGCAACAGGGGTACTAATAAGGTGAAACCCAGGCTTTACCTTTGGGAAGCAAAATCTGCTTGGCTCTGTCCTTTCTGCTCTCCGATGAGCGCAGTAGGGGTTAAACTGCGTGTGCCGGACTCGAACGAAGGGGGGCTTGGGGGGGGGTAGGCGACCGTAGGGAGTCCCCACCCCCGGGCAGTTTGGGAGGGGGCGTGTGGGGGGGGCGTGGCTGGCCTCGCGCGGCCTTTTTTCAAACTTGGGCTCCTTTTTAGCCCAAATGTAGCCGGAATGTAGCCCAAACATAGCCCAGGTATAAATGCCTTGGGCGCCTGCTCCCGGCCACCATTTTAGGTTTGGTGACCTGGTGGCCGGGAGCTTGGCGTGTGGAGTGTTTTTTGTCAGGGTTTTCTAGTGAAGAAATTGTCTTGTCTCAGCGTTGGCAGCCCACGATGCCGCGTGCGCTTCACCGAAGCGCTCAAAGATGTCGGTGAGTGAGCGGGGCCGCTCGCGTTTGCGAAAGCCGGCCCCCGCTCGTTATGGCAAAATGCGTCAATCGGAGGTGTCAGAGGAGGCGGAGGGGGGGTATTAGCGGAGAACGCGGCTGGGCCTGGGGCGGGATTCCCGTTATCTGCGGCGCGTCCTTGTCATCGTCCGCGGTGGGGGGTAAGCGCGGGGGCGGGCGCGGCTCGAAGAGGCGCTCTTCGTCAATGCCGGAGGTTTCTTTATCGAGCGCGAGGGAGGGGGGACGCGCAGTGTGTGAAGCTCGGTCTGCCGGCTTAGGAATGGCATTGTTTTCAGAGCGCGGGGAAGTTTTGCATGTACGGCCAGCGGGGAGTGGAGCTGTGGATGGTCGTTTTCTCGAGAGGAGTTTAAGTAGGCGGGAGACAGGAGGAGAGTTTGCAGGGGAACAGGTGGCAGGTGGTTTGGGTTTTGAAGGGACTCAGGAGGCGCACATGGTAGACGAGAGGCACCGGGTTCCAAGGGAGGCAGAGCCCAGTAGTTGTTGTTTTCTCCGGGTTCCTCTGTGGGGGCGCGTCTTTTTCTGTGGGGGCGAGCTCTTTAGGGGAAGGGGAATGGGCGCAAGTTGAGGGGTGGGGTTCTCAGCAGGGTTGGAGGTCTCATGGAGCACAGCGGGTTTTCGGAACGCCGCTATCTTCAGATGAGGGGGCTGGCGTTCATTGAGTAAGGAGGCTCTGGGGAGGGCTGGCGATAGGGGTGGCAGGGGCGAGGGTTGGTTTTTAGAGGGAGGGGATTCGGCTGGGGGGGGCCTGGAGGGAGAGGGCCTGGACATATTTCCTTCCTGGGCAGAAGGCGTTCGGGGCATTGATGGGGGGGATGCATCGGTTTTGTCAGGCTTTCGGAGGCAGGATGAGGTGGGGGCAGGTTCAGCGAGGGAGGTCTATGGGGCGAGTGGTCGCGAGCGGTTTGGGTCGGGAGTTTCGCGGGTTCATGAGGAATTTGGCGAGGGTCCTGCGTCTACTGTGGGACATGCTATGTTGGAGTGGAGTGGGGATGAGGAAGAGATGAATTCGCCATCTCATGTGGGGACGGGTTCAGTGGGTCTTTCTAGAGGTAATGTGTCAGGCGAGGGTTTGTTGAGTGGTCTCGGGCCACAGGTGTCGGGTGGTTACAAGTTCCCGGCACACCAGTCCAAATTTTCTCTTCACAGGTTAGGAAGGGTAGCAGAGCAGCGGACTCGGTAGGGCGAGGTGCGGCCCATTATCGCCGAGGAGAAGGGAGGATGAGGCCTTGCGCGGCACATTCCGTACCGGCGGGGGATCCCGTCGCGGCCAGCTCACGAAGGTCCGGCGCGACCTCGCTGGCCCCAACGTCACGACGCTCTTCGCAGGGTAGGACGTGTAGCAGAGCAGCAGACTCGGTAGGGCGAGGTGCGGCCCATCATCGCCGAGGAGAAGGGAGGATGAGGCCTTGCGCGGCACATTCCGTACCGGCGGGGGATCCCGTCGCGGCCTCGCTGGCCCCAACGTCACGACGCTCCAGGTGGACGGAGTTTTCTAATAAGGTGGAATTTTATGTAAATCAGCGAAAGGGGGAGGACCGGCGTGTACAGTCGGCTCCCCCGCAAGGTTTTCTAAGGCCGTGGAGGCCGGTGGTATTAATGCAGGGTCTAGTAAGGCCCGTGTGGTGGATTTTGCTGAGGAGATTTTGCAAGTGGAAGAGCCACTCTTGCTTGATTATGAGGAGGACAGCCCCGAGGACGGGGAAATACGGGGTTATGAAGGGGGGGGGTCACTCTCATGTCTCTCGTAGTTTTTTACAGGTCTCAGGTGAGGCACCCATTCAACAGGCTGTGGTGGCGAAATCTAAGGGAGAACACGGCCCGTCGGTGAGGGCTCATCCTCCAAGGGATTCTTCTGAGAGGTCGGCGAGGCGGCCGGAGTCGGTCCGCACACCCTCTTTAGAGCCAGGTGAGAGCGCTAAAACACAGGCCAGACCTATTATGGTGTCTGTGGGGTCTGGAGTGGATGGGGGTGGGGGTGTGTCGGAGGGGAGGTTGTATAAAGGAAAGTATGTTAAAGATACAGGGGTTTGGCACGAGTACAGAGCAGAGGCGGGGGATTTTAAAGACAAACCACAGAGTAAAGAGTTAAAGATTAAAAAGCTTCCTTATATGGGGGTGACTAAGCCTCTGGGGGCCCCCCTTAATGTTAGCAACAAAGGAGCGTATATGGAAGGGCGATTATGTGGAGATCTTGAAGCTATTACACAGGGAGGTGAGGTCTAAGGAGGGTTCTCGGGAGGAGGAGTTCGAACTTGCTAAGTGCCCTAAGGTGCCGCTGACAATTGAGAATTGGACGGCGGCATTTCTAATATACGCCAGTGTGTCATTTGAGAAGTTTCCCGAGTGCTGCGCGGCCATATTCAAATATATGGATGTAATTCGGAAGGCCCAGATTACAGGTAGCGGGTACGCTTGGGCACAGTATAACGAGGAATTTAGGGCACGCATGGCTGGGGACTGAGAGGCGAAATGGGGTGAGTTAGATAATTATTTGTGGCAACATACCATGGGGGCCGCGCCAAGGGGGTAAGACTAATTTTACGGCTAGTGGTCTGCCTCTAGTTTACCGGCCCTTTCAGGGAAAGCCCACCCGGGGTGGGGTGGGAGGCTCAGCCGCATCGCAGTCTGGGGTTGGGGCGTGTTGGGATTCTAACAAAGGCTTATGCACACGGGAATCTTGCTAATACCGACACGAGTGTTCCAAGTGCGGTAAGCGGCACCCTCTCGTCAACTGCTGGGGTGTTGGACCATCAGGCGGGCAGCAGGGGCACCAGGTGGGTGCAGGGATGTCTGGCAATGCGCAGCAGTCGCGGGGTGGACGGGGGGGCAGGGGCGCACATTGTTCTGGGCCAAAGGGCTCCTACGCCAATTAAATTGGCTCAGCGGGAGAAGGCATTGGAGGGCTACGGGGATCTGGTGGCAAAAAGAGACACTTCTGGATGGTTTTCAGTGGGGTTTTCAGTGGGGTTTTCATTTGGGGTACCACGGGCCCCGACTGAGGAGGTGGGCAGATAATTTGAAATCAGCTTCGGAGCACAAACTGGTGGTGCATGAGAAATTGAGTAAAGAAGTGCAGGAGGGGAGGATGGCAGGCCCCTTTTGGAGAGTGGCCAGTTCAAAACTTGATCATTTCCCCCATTGGTGTGGTGCCCAAAAAAGAGGTTGGGCAGTTTCGGCTGATTCAACATTTGTCATGGCCTTAAGGGTCGTCAGTCAATGATTTTATCGATGAGGACGCTGCTTCGGTGTCATACTCCTCAGTTGACGTCGCCATGTCACTTGTAGTGACCACGGGCGCAGCTGCAGGCAGGGCACAGTGTGAGATCAAATCGGCTTTTAGGTGCTCCCGGTTCAGCCGGACGATTGACCTTTGCTGGGGATTCAATTTGAAGGTAATGGTATGTAGACAAGGCCTTACCAATGGGTTGTTCGGTGTCATGTGCTCTGTTTGAACTTTTCAGCACTTTTTTGCAGTGGGTTTTTCACGATTCGCACTGGCCACACCTTGGTTACACATTAGCTGGATGACTTCTTTTCTGTGGGTTCCCCGGGTTCTTCGGAGTGCCAGCACGCTCTGGACTCTTTTCATGAGCTTATGGAAGAGCTGGGGGTGCCGTTAGCTCCGGAAAAGACAATGGGGCCTGATACGGTCATCTCCTTTCTGGGTATTGAGCTTGACTCAGTTGCAATGCAAGCTCGTTTGCCGGAAGATAAGAAATTCAAAATGTTGGAGTTGCTGGACTCGATGTTGGGTAGGTGGAAAGTGACAGCGAAGGACATCCAGGTTTTGTTAGGCCATTTGAATTTCGCTTGCAGAGTTGTAAGGGCGGGTCGGACTTTTGGCAGGCGCTTGGGCCGGGCTTTGACAGGTCAGCATTTACCGCACCATCATGTGCGCTTGTCGGCTGGTGTGAAGGAGGACCTGCGGATGTGGTCCTTTTTCTTGCGCTCCTTTAACGGAGTACCACTGGCCAGGGACGAGGATGTGCAGTGGGATGTGCAAATGTTTTCGGATGCAGCAGGCAGTGATGGTTTTGGTATTTACTGGCAAGGACGATGGTGTGCGGAGAAATGGCCGCTGGGTTGGAGGAATGGAGGGCGGAGCATTACCTTTTTTGGAATTTTTTCCACTACTTGTCGCTTTGACTATTTGGGGGCAAGGAACTAGGACATAAGTCTCGTTCGCAGTGGAGGAGATTCCGTGGACTGGCCAAGGAGGCGGACGGGACACCGACCCCGATGCCGGAACACCTCTGGTCTGTCGGAAACGTAGGGTATTTCAACTGGTGGTAGGTTCTTTGTCTGCTTCCACGCGTGCTGCGTATGCTTTGGCGTGGAAGGAATTTTTGTCCTCAGGAGCTTGTAGGCGGGAGGAGTCGCGGCACAGTGCAGATGATGTAATTCAATTTATCCTGGACCTCATTGAGAGAGGTTTGTCTAGAGTCACCATTGCTGGGAAGCTGGCTGGGTTTTCCTTTATGGGTAAGCTTGTTTGGGGTTATTCCCCTTCTGCTGGGGAAACCGGACGCGGGATGCTTGAAGGCTGGGCTGGGGAGCGGGGTGGAACCGTTATGTCCCGTTTACCTATCTCCTGGCAGACGTTAGCTCGTTTGTTGGCGGTTTTGCCTGCTGTTTGCAGGGAAGATTTTGAGGCTTCATTCTTTGCTAACCTTATGGTGTTCATGTTGTTTGGGGCTTGTCGGGTTTCTGAGCTCCTCGGGCCTAAGGTAAAGCAGGGCATTTGTTGGCAGGACGTTTTCATTTTGGACACAGGTGTGCACATTTGGCTGGCCAAGTCAAAAAACGGATCAGAGGGGTGTCGGGAAGGGGGTATGGTTGGAAGCAGCAACCCCCAGTACTTGCCCGCTGCGTTTGGCGAAGCAATGGAAGACACTATCAGGGGGAGATGGGGGCGGCTTGGATTTTACACATATGAATGGGTCACGCGCCACTGACTATCAGCTACGTATGGTTTTACGTAAGGGGTTACAGCACATGGGTTTGGACGGGGCCCAGTTTGGGACTCACTCTTTTAGGATTGGGGCAGCGACTGAAGCGCATAACCGTGGTTGGTCTCAGGGTGATATCATGCGCTTAGGGCGTTGGTCATCAGACTGTTTTCGCAAATATGTGAGAGCAAAGGCAACAGTGGCGCATGCGTCCACCTCTTTGGTATGAGTCTCATTCTTTTTTCTTTTCAGGTTCGGTGGCTGGACCCCACTCTACGGAATTGACGGTGTGGATTGTGGGGCATTCCTTCGTCAAGTGGGCACTTTTACAAGCGTGCAAAGTTATTTTGGGGGAAGTTTGGGGTTCAATGACAGCCTGTTTCGGTTGATCTGGAGAGGGAAAGGGGGTATGCTCTGGAAGGAGCTTATTCTAAGTTTAAATAAGGCCTTAGTGCGGGGACAATGCCCGGATATCCTTTTGAGACATTTGGGGGAGACCGAGCTTTGTAGTGTGAAAGGGGTGGTCTTATTGCGCGCCAAGAAAAGGGATTTGGCTGTGTTGAGGGAGCGCTGGTCGGGTTGCCATGTGCTGTGGTCGGAATTGGTCCCGCGGAGGGTGTGGAGAGGGGCTTTGAATCCCAGAGCTATTCACAGGGCTCGGAGGAAGGTGAATGCAGAGATTTCCCGGTTTTGCCGTGGTTTGGGTTTCGGGAGAGTGACACACAAGGATATTCGTTTTGAGACGGTAGAGTTTTTTCGGGGTGACGGGGTGCATTTGTCTAGGTTGGGCATGGACCTTTATTTGTTGGAAATTAGGGAGGTTTTGTCTCGGTGTATGAACGTGCAGAGTCATGCTCGAGGGGTTTAAAGCTCTCTGTTGAGGGGGGGGCAGAAAGAGGGGTAGGTGGTGGTTGCCCTCCCCCCCCTCTTTCTGGGTGGCGGGGGTTATGGTGAATTTTGGACAGTTTTACCGGAGGTTGGTGGAGTTATGTTGTTGAGTTGGGTTATCGACAGGGAAAGGATAGGTTGGTAAGTTTAGTTCGTTTCCACAGTTTGGGGGCCGATAGCTGTAAAGGGGCAGGCAGGGGAGTTTGGTTAACGGAAGGTTTGTATTTAGAGATTGTTGGGGGGGTTTATACAGGAATGTAATGTTTGATATTGTTGTAATGTTGTAATGTGCGGGCTCGAGGGAATTTAGGGGAGGGGGCGGGGGGCGGGGATAGGTATGTTATATTTAGTGAGGTCTAGTTTTGGAAGGCGTTCGGCCAAGGTTTTTAATTGTAATGTGCACCTGTTTCCAATAAAGCGGCCTTTTACACACAATACTTGGTCAGTGGCCTGCTTCCCCCCCTCACCCCTCCCTCCCAAGGGGGGCTTGGGGGGGGTAGGCGACCGTAGGGAGTCCCCACCCCCGGGCAGTTTGGGAGGGGGCGTGTGGGGGGGGCGTGGCTGGCCTCGCGCGGCCTTTTTTCAAACTTGGGCTCCTTTATAGCCCAAATGTAGCCGGAATGTAGCCCAAACATAGCCCAGGTATAAATGCCTTGGGCGCCTGCTCCCGGCCACCATTTTAGGTTTGGTGACCTGGTGGCCGGGAGCTTGGCGTGTGGAGTGTTTTTTGTCCCCACCCTTCCCTCCCACAAAAAACACTTTCTTATTTTGGCACTCTTTTCCTTGGTTTAAAATTTTTAGTTTAATTTTTTCCTCCTTTTTTCCTTTTTGTATTTTTCGGGCGGTTTTTCTTGGGACAGGTGTGCAGGGGGTTCTCAATGCTTGTATTTTTGTCGCTTGGAACAGGTGCTGTGCGGGGGTTATGGTGAATTTTGGACAGTTTTACCGGAGGTTGGTGGAGTTATGTTGTTGAGTTGGGTTATCGACAGGGAAAGGATAGGTTGGTAAGTTTAGTTCGTTTCCACAGTTTGGGGGCCGATAGCTGTAAAGGGGCAGGCAGGGGAGTTTGGTTAACGGAAGGTTTGTATTTAGAGATTGTTGGGGGGGTTTATACAGGAATGTAATGTTTGATATTGTTGTAATGTTGTAATGTGCGGGCTCGAGGGAATTTAGGGGAGGGGGCGGGGGGCGGGGATAGGTATGTTATATTTAGTGAGGTCTAGTTTTGGAAGGCGTTCGGCCAAGGTTTTTAATTGTAATGTGCACCTGTTTCCAATAAAGCGGCCTTTTACACACAATACTTGGTCAGTGGCCTGCTTCCCCCCCTCACCCCTCCCTCCCAAAGCCTAGCAGCTCGGTACTCCAGCACGTAGTGGCTGGCCACCACGATCTCCAGGTGGACGCTCACTATCTGATTCACCAATGTCTCCGCCCCTCACGGAAGAAGTTTCCGTTTCTCTGTGTCAGAGCACAGCTGATTGCCGTGAATGACAGGAGGGAAAATCCACAGTGTAGCGAATGATGTTTAGGGAAACCAGCCCAAACAACCTCGACCCACATAACGACGATATGCAGGCACAGAATAATATTAACATTTATTGTTCAACGCACATTGAAAAACAAGCTTTCGGCATTGTGTGTAAAATATAGTGCATGTGTAACGCCGCAGGTGATAGATTTAATCCCGGTGGGTGGGGCCAAAGGTGGGCAGGGTGGTAACCAGGAGGGACTAGTAAGCCTCCTTTTCAATCCGGAGCCAGTGTTTTTGACGCTAGCAAATGAAAAAGATGGGTGGGGCTTCAAGTCCACCTCTGTAAGCTTCGGAATCCGTATTGATTCCAAGAAGCCCTCTCATGCACGCTGCTAACGCCAGGTGAGACCTAAATACGAGGAACATGAAAACAGTATTGGAAACCTAATTGTACGTCAACACCAGCATTTATAGAAGTGGGTTTTGCTTCATAGATCCTCTCATGTATTATCCTTAAGGCCAATCCTTTAGGCCAGTTACCTATGTGAAGATATTTGAGATATTTCCCAACTAAAAATGTGGGGGGAAAGAACCACCCCAATGTGCTTTGCAAGAAAAAAATACACAAAATGGCAATGTTGCTGGCTCATTTCTTTCAGCAGAGTAACATCTTTAGACGTTTTAAATTATTTATCTAAACCTAAAACCTGTCTGATTTCGAAAAGAAGTTTGCAACTTCGCCAGGTACAAAGGTCACAAACTACGCCTAATTCTGAAAAGGAATAAAAACATGGTTCGCCCACTGATAAAATCAAAAGAAGTTGACGTATTGCCTATTAGGAATGCTGGCTGTGAAACACAATATATTGATCTGCCCAGCATGGATGTACTGTCTGTTTTTTATTGATTTCTTAATGGGTCATGACAATACAAGAAGCTTTTCCTTCCTCTGTATTCCTCCAATTTAATTATGATGTGTTAGAAAGTTGAGACACTTGGTGAGTAGTTATAATGTTAAGTAATGAGGTTAAGTAAAAAGCATCTATGGTATAGTAGTACAGTTTCGAAAAATATATTTCACTGAAAAAAGCAAAAGCAAAACTGTATGAGTAATTTTATGGGTTTCAGTCCAAGATGCTGCCCCAAACCCAACGTCCACTGTGATCTGCATGCAGATCACTCGTCCACCGACCATTAAACTAAGATGGAGAGCCTGGCTGCCGGGTTACACTTGAAGCTTTCCGCAGAAACACGAGTAAACCCAGGCATGTTTGATCTCCTGCACCTGAGAGTAGGTTTTGGACATTCATTTTATTACATTTATCCTGTTTTTTTTAACTTTACAATGATTTATGTCTCATTTGATAAAATTCATATCAAATTAATAATTTCAATAATATAAATGTGCTGCACTGCATCCCGTGTTATTTCTAACCCACAATAGCATTCAACTTCAGAGAATAAAAGTTTGACTACATAAAATGTGACATACTTGGTTCACCAAGAAACAAGACATTGAAAAGTCTTGAACTACGCCGTACCTCTCTTGGAGAAACTTTGGCAAACTTCGGAAAACGCTAGTTACTAGCCTTTAATCTAAGAAAGATTCTCCACCAAGGTACTCACCAAACCTTATAGCCTTCCATGGAACTGGCTCCTCCCACCTTTGTCGTAAGCATTTCCAGTTCAATCTTCATGGCCACCTTGCATCCTTCAAATCTCACCTGCTAATGATCATATCATATGAGTGCTGCTGTAGAGGCCATTGAAGTCTCTTCATACATGTAATCCATCTATGGATTTGTTTCTCAGAACAGCTCAGCTATATAAATTACCACACCTTTCGAAAAACCCTTTAAACCTCACAAAAATGCACAAGCAGGTCTGGGAAGCTGATCCATGAAAGACAAGTTGTATCTAGAGGTGATTCATTTTACAAAGTCCACATTACAAATATGTAATTGGTCAATCAAATGCCTTTGGTCCCAGTTATTGAGCAATCAAAATAGATGTTGGTGCCTTGTCCAACCCCTTCGCCTTTACCTTTACATATATATGTTTACATCTCTTTTTCTCCTGGAAAATCCTAATGTGTGCTGGAGTGTTTCTTTTTGGATGGGTCTAGGTTGGAGCGTAACCCAGATCTGCCTGCCTCTGTGCAAAGCATATGAATGCCAAAAAGGATCACAGAGTTGTCTTTTGCACTGTCCCCTCCCCCCCCCCATGTGTCTCCTGGATCTGAATGTCGTTGGCTGTGCAGTTGTTATTGTGGTTGAGCAGCGCACAAATTACAGCACTCTTTTTACCTAGTACTGAGATAATGGGCAGCAACCACAGACATGGGCGAGAAGAGTTGGCATTGGAAGTCTGGTAAATTATTGCATTTTAAGAAAAGTATTTGAATTGATGGTGTGTCTAAGTATGAGTGTAACTGATGATAGTTCGTCTTTTATATGTTCATTTGATTATCCTTAATAGTTGAAGAAGCAGCCTTATTATTGGTTGCATTAGGAAATTCTTGATATTCTTTTCACTTGTTTTTGTTGCCCTTTATATTTATTAAAAATAAAGCTCAAATTCATTTTTTGTGTGTAAAATATGTATATTGATTAATAAAGCTCAAATTCATATTGGGATTTTTTTTTTATGTGATCTTATGGAGTTTGTTTCACATGCATTCGGTCTAAAGATTTATATTGTTTTGCTCACAGCCCGTGGTACTATTCTGGATTAATTTTCCTTTTTCTGATTCGGAAGCGATGTTTCTACGTTTTTTTTAATGTGATAGTACAATACATCATTCAGTATGCGGACTATAGATTCAGGAATACAGTCGAAGTAATCCTAAAATATGTAAGGAATTCTTTTATGTTCTCCGAAAGGGGTGCATAGTTTATATTTTTCCTTTTAACACTGGGGAATTCAAAAGCATCATTTAGCTTTAAAAAAAAATATGATGTGGAATAGTCACTATGTGTGACTTGAATAACGAAAGATGGACGAGAAACATTTTCTATATGTACACATCCTGAGCCAGCCCTGATCTTTATTGAAATTGTCAATTGAATCACCCAACAGGATTTTCAGAACATCCAACAGTGAGGAAATGGCTAATCATGTTGGTATAATGCACATAGATAAGTCAAAGTTCACGCCTGTGCAAACTCTTCCCGCTAAATAGGTAGTTCAAATGTGTCCTGAGATTGTAGGCAAGATCTCGCTACCAGATGGTGGATAAATGTAGTGTGAATGGATAGTGTTTGTCTACATTCCAGCGTGTATTGCCTGCTGCATCTGACACGATGTAGGCTTCTCTTAAAGTTCAAGTAATGTATAGTCTTAGTTTATTTAGAAGAGGTCTGTTGGTAGAACTTTGTATTACATGAGATACATGCGCTGCTTCCTGTTTGACAGCCATTTGGACGGATAGAGACTTCACTTTTCGGAACCTCCAGATGTCTCATAATTTAATTAAAGGCAGGCACAAATTTGAGATTTTGTATTTGGAAACCGTTAATGCAGCATCGCTGAAGGTCATCTCAATAACAATCTCTAGATCAGGGCTGTCCGATGTTTGGCCTGGAGGAGTCAATTAATCCATTTAGTTGTATGTACATATAGCGTGTAGCAATTCTAAAAATCTGGCCTGCTTTCTCTTGTTCCTAGGTAATGAGCTCATAAAAAGGATGAAACTGGTCTTGGGTTGCTTATGTTCTGGTTCGGGGAAGACCTTCCCTGGCATTTCAGGCTGGACTGCTTCCAATGGAGCAGGATCAAGACTGAATTGCATATGGCTAGGTCCAAACTCTGTAGGCATGGTGTGCAAAATAATGATGAACTGGCCTGTGCTGACAAAGAATGGAACCTAAAGTTGGGCTGACAGGTTGAATGTGTGACTGCTGTCACCGCCTGTGCTGTAGAGGACTGACAGTGGTGGCAGTGATAACAATTTTTCTTGTAAGCGGGAAGGCCTTTTTACTTGACGCCTGCTAGGAGAGCACCCATCAACATCTCCTAATTTTCTTAGTTATGTGTTAGTCCCTATAAACTGGTCCTTTAGTCATCCAGTTGTGAGTCTAATAACAGGTGCGTGGCCATATATGTGAGGTACATTATATGAAGTATTTGTTGTATGCATGATCACTCTGACTTCCATTTTGGATGTGGTCAAATCCAGTGGTAGCTAAGAAGTGGAAGAGAGAGAGACCAGACTGCCTATATGAATTGGAGTGTCCTTTTCAGACAATACAGGGATCTTTGCAGTGGGTCAGATTTAAGAGGGTCTAGGAGAGGAGACAGTGGGTCCCATTGAAGTCGGGGAG
The DNA here is from genome assembly GCF_964204655.1 of Triturus cristatus. NCBI lineage: Eukaryota > Metazoa > Chordata > Amphibia > Caudata > Salamandridae > Triturus > Triturus cristatus. The sequence goes on from NC_140580.1 coordinate 997,361,009, forward strand.
TTTTCCCCAGTACTCCCCTGGCCCTTTGTTCTCTGGGAAGGCTCTTCCCCTGATTAACAGGTGGGCTCGTAGGACAGCCCACATTATTTAGGGGCCTTGCTTTGTGTCTCTCCTGAGAGAAGACTCCCAGCTCCACTACAACCCCCCCCACTCACACTTTTGACAAAGATCATAACGATACTAGTCTGCGTGGAGATCACGATTCCGAACTGCCCAGAATTGGTCACAGAACTAAACTACTGGATCACCTCATTTGTCTTCAACTTAAGTATGCCAGAAACTTCCAGTTAGTGTGCCAAGAGGTCCTTACCAGCAGCCTGGTGGCCCACAGTAGTGTGGACCAGGAAATTCATCTGAGCTCCTTGGTTGGAGTACTTATTGTGAACTCCCCTTGGCAGGTACGAGACCAGAACATGCGGAAAATCTGTTTAGCCTGCCCAGACATGATTCCAGCATCCAACTACCAAGGTGAGAGCTGATTGACTGCTCAGCAGGGGCACCAGAGCTGCACATGAACAAAGAAGATCCGACTCAGAAAGAGCTAGGACTGCAAAGGGCTCACTACTGCAATATGTGGCGCCGCCTGCACCAAGCTACATAAGTGTGAGGTCCAGAGCCTGGATGTTTCTTCCCAGTAGTAACTACAGCACACTCCTGTGGCCAAGGGTATCCTAAAGCTCAACCAAAGGAAAGTTCCACTGAAAGTGTAGCACCACCTGCGCAACGCAGTCGTACTCTAGAACCACCAAGTGCCCCCCAAAAAATCCAGTTTGAAGAGGGTCACTGCTGTGATCGGGGGTGGGCACCACTTTGTGTGTGTGTGTCGGGGGGGGGGGGGTTAGATTTGGGACCTAGAAAGACTCAAGCACCAAGATCCCTGTGACCTCAAGTCTACCGCTTCCAATGTACCCTCAACAGACTGGTGCTGCCGATACTTGGAGAAAGGGTGGGGGAGGGGGCATCGCTCTTTGCATGTTTCATTGGCTGGGCTGCAGTTGAAGCCTCGCTGCACGACGGGCAGTGCCCTGCATAGGGAATGGATCAGTCTAACTTTCACTGACAGCAACACAACCGGAATGGCCTGCGAAGAGAACACTCAAATGTACCTAGACAACGGGTACTGTTAACTTGAACCCCGAATGAGAGGGTAGTAAATGTAAGGGAACAATAACCAGTGACTGTGTGTGAGCTAAATAGCTGGATCAGTTCACCCTCCTGATATCAATGTATTCCTCCCTCACTGGGCAACGGGCCAAGGCATTTTACCTTCAGAAACTTTCCCTGTAATCCCTTCTGGTTCTTTCACCTCCCTCTTTCCACGGGATGCCCTTTGCCTGTTATGTTTAGGATAGCGCAACAAAGTACTTTTCGTTTGATAACTCCGATCACTGGCTGGACAACCATTTATTAACTGTTATTTGCTTTTTGTTGCATTCTGGCTCTGTAACCCCAATTCATGGCTTTTCTGGTTATTTTCTCTGTTATTTCTTCTTGCTTCCTATATTTCTTGATAATGCACGGAAGAGTATAGTCTCCTTATGATGTGCCCGCGCTACATTCTTATAACCAGGGAGGTGTGACATCAGAACCAGTGTGTTTATAGGACAATAATGTCACTGGTCGCCATCGATCAATGGGTGCAGTAGACTGGCTCAGATGGCACCTCCTACACACGGGTGCCCCCGCCTCCTCTCACTAACTGAACATGATATGAAAGGCATGTGAGGCTGAGCAGCTCTCCCAGGGACATCTTAAGGATTTGGGGGGCTCCGGGCCAAACATAATTTGGGGCCCCCTGCTTGGATAGCCTCTGAATTTATTTCCAGATTTCAGCTCATTCACGCCCTCCGCATCTACGAGCTGATCATTGACAACCTTCTTTGTTGGCCCCCAGTCATTTAGGGGACCAGTCCTTCAGGGGGCTTCATTCAGTGCAAAGCCTTTGAATATTTATGAAATATTGGAGACCTTTGAGCGCCTTTTCACATTGTGCAGGGTCCCCCTCATTTTCCTGTTATGCCACTGTCTGGAACTATCCTGAAACCTTAATGACGGGGCCCCTAGAAAGGTGGGGGCCCTGAGCCAGAGCCCGCTTTGGCCATACCTCAAAACATCTCTGGCTTTCCCCTGGTTTCTTGTTCCCCGAGGCTGCAAAGGGTGAAATAAACAATCACAGTAAAGAGAGATTGCTGCCAATGTTGAGCAAGATGCGGCCAGAGATGGCTGTGTTTCTCAGCTGCAACAGGACCTGACAGCGAATCTTCTTTTTTTTTTTTTTATTGAGCAGAGCAGGGATAAAAAAATAAAAAAAAAATAAAAAACAAATACAATCAAAAGAAGTCACTCTTCATATATGTCACATTCATATTCCAAATAAAACATAATTGAAAACTTTTTCTATACTATTAGATATGAAAACAGCTGATAAAACCACAACAACTTCAGGCCATATCAAAATAATCAAAAAACTGCCAGGTCTTCTTAAATTTACTCAATGCTCCCACCCTCATCGCATAAGCTTCTTCAAACGCCCTAGTACGCTTCATTTTATTGAACCATTTCATAAATGAGGGTATCTCAGGTGATCTCCAATTTTGCAAAATTAACGATCTTGCCATCAGTGAACAAATCATAACAAAAGCCTTTTCATATTTAGTCAAACCAGAGATAGTTCTAGAAATTCCAAATAAGGCTATCTTTTCTTGAGGATCTATCGATTTATGGATGGCCTGACTTATGGCTCGAAAAATATTTCGCCAAAATTAATTAAGCTCCGGACAGGTATAGAAAATATGAAGCCAGTTCCCTTCCTCTCCAGCTCGACAACGAAAGCATCTACTTTCTACGTCCGGAAATCGTTTACTCAGGGCCGCAGGGGTAAAATATGCTAGCCATCTACTTAGAAAAGCCATCCGTTTAAAATTAGCCGCTCTCAAAACCTTATGGCCTAGCTGAGCTTGAAGTTGCCATTCTTGACTTGAGAGAGCGCACCCCGTTTCCCGCTGAACCTTGACCAAAAAATTATTCAAGATCCGGAGCTCACTATCCTTCCGTAGAAAAAAATACCATTTTCCTATGTCTTTCACTTTAATTTCATATAAAAGGGAAGACAGATATATCGTCGCGGAAGGAGGGGGGAAATTGGCCGTTTGGAGAAAATGAGCAATCTGAGAGTAATCAAGAAAATTAAGCACACTTAGATCTGGAAATTTGTTTTGAATCTCCTGCCACGAGATAATCCTATTATCCATGAAAAAATGTCGCAATTCCACTAAGCCCATTTCATTCCATTTCAGAATACGTCCTGGATGTAGAGAAAAACCTAAAGCCTTGCATTCTTGAAGCTTTAAGTAAAGCCATCCTGGGAAACTATTTTGTTTAAATAAAGATAATAATCTAAAAGAAAAATCCTGTAATGTTTTATACCTAGTTTTTTTGGGCAATTTAATGATTTTCAAAAAAATAGGAAGTTGTACACCTGCCTCCTGAAGCATTTTGTTTAAAAAAAAAATGATCTTCTGAGTTATTAGTGTCTAAAAAACAAGCTATTTTATCGAGCATGACTGCCTCATAATAAGTTCGGATTTTTGGAAGGGCGAGCCCCCCATTTTCTACCTCAAGTTTAACCCTGGATGCCTTCTTGGCCCATATAAAGTTCCTGAATAAAGAATCGATTTCTTTAAAATAACTCGCATTAATTTTTAAAGGTACATTACTGAAAAGGAACAAAAAAAGCGGGAGAATCATCATTTTAATCTGGGACACCCGACCGATTATAGATAAAGGAAGTACAGACCATTTATCAAGAAGAGTTTTTATTTTAGTCAATGTGGCCCTATAATTCAGAGAGAATAATTGATCTATTGATTTAGAAATAAAAATACCTAGATAACGTACCGGGGCTAACTTAGCAGCTTGGATTTGTAAAGTGGGTGGTAAGAAGGAGTTGTCATTTAGATTTAATATAATGATCTCCGTTTTATTTTGATTAATTTTATATCCCCCTATAGATTCAAAATTAGTGACTTCCGCCAACAGATGATCTAAATTAGATTTATCCGGATGTAAATAAAGAATAACATCGTCGGCAAATAATTTCAGTTTCTCCATACCACTTATTGGAGGTCTTATTTCGGAATTTTCTCTAATTCTTATTGTCAGAGGCTCTATAAAAAACGTAAACAACAAAGGGGAAAGGGGACAACCCTGTCTGGTCCCACGTTTAATAGATACTGATCCAAGCTGCTCAGCATTCAAAACTACTCTAGCTTCGGCTCCCGAATAAATATTTCTTAACATATGTATTATTGGTAATGGGAATCCGAATTTATTTAGCCCGATAAATAATGCCTCCCAATTTACCAAATCGAAAGCCTTTTCGGCATCTAGCATCATAAACATTGATGGAATTTTATAACAAGTACAATAGTCAAGAGCTTGAATCAAATAATTGGTATTAGATGACATAAAACGACCGGCTATAAAACCTGATTGATTACTGTGTATTATTTCCTGGGCGGCAGGTGTAAAACGCTGAGCCCAGATTTTCATGAATAGTTTATAATCGACATTAAGCAAACTAATCGGGCGATAAGAGTTTACATCCTTTGGGTTTTTACCTTTTTTAACAAAGCTGACAATCAACGATTCTTTAAAACTCATGGGAATATCTGAGCCATTTTTGATAACATTAAAGAGCTTAGTCAAAAATGGAGTCAGCTCCTGGGAGAAGGTTTTATATAATTCTGCGGGAAAACCATCCGCTCCGGACGCCTTAGCCCCTGAAATGGATTTTATCGTTTGTGAAACCTCTAACTCAGTAATCTGTTGACTAATTAACTCACATCGATGTTCTGACAAGTGAGGGAATGAAACCGCATCAAAATATTCAGCTATTCTTTCCTGTGATATGTGATATTGTGTGGTATACAAATTAGAATAATGGTCCATAAAAATCTGGGCTATTTGTTCTTTTTCGTGCGTTATACTCTCCGTTCGGGGGTCGGTAATCTCATTTACCGATGCGGCTTCCTGCTTAAATTTAGTTGTCCCTGCCAGTAATTTGCCTACCATCTGGCTTTCTTCATACACCCTCTGCTGGAAGTTTTTTGCATGACTAATCTCTTCTAGTATAAAAAATTCTCGCAATGATTGTTTAGCCTTATCCAGGAGAAATCGGGAGTTAGGATTAGCAAAGCCTTGTAAATTATTTAGCGGATGTGAGGCTATTTCAACATCACGCTGAAGTTTAGCAATATTATCTCGCCGTATTTTATTCTGAGCTGATGAATAAGCTATTAATTGACCACGTAGTGTCGCGTCGCTTTAAATGCGCCCCAGACCGCAAATATCCCTGCTGAATCCAGATTGTGAGAAAAGAACTCAGATATCCACTGCTTAGTATTTGACACCCAGATAGGGTCTTGCGTTAAGCGCCGATCCATCTGCCACCTGGAGCGAGACTTTAATTGTTCAGATACCTCAACTTCTATTTTAATAAATGAGTGATCTGAAAAAGAATTGGCCCCTATCTCCGAACCCAAACACTTTAGTGACTGAGATAATAGAAAGAAATCGATTCGCGAGGCCGTAAAGAATTGTCGCGAAAAACAAGTATATTGATGGACGGAGAGGTGTAAATGCCACCAGGGATCATATAAGTGATGCTCCGATCTGAGGGCTTCCAGAGTTTTCTTAGTACGTGGTTTCAACTCTTTTTTATTTACATTAGAAGCATCATTTTTAATGTCTTGAATAAAGTTGAAGTCTCCTCCCATGATTATTTTTCCTGGGACCCCCCTTATTAGATTTGCAATAGTGGTCAAATGAAGGGTCTCGTCGACCACAGGGCCATAATAGTTTATGAAATTAAGTATTGCACCGTCCAATTTAGCGACTACCCAAATCCATCTCCCTTGCGGATCTCTCTCTATTTGAGAAAACTCCCATGAAAGGTTCCTAGAGAAATAAATGGCGACCCCTCTTTGTGCTAAACCAGAAGAGGCAAAAAACGCATGAGAAAAAAAAACAGGGAGAAATAATTTAGGAAAATTGGTTTTTAGATGAGTTTCTTGCATAAATAAAACATTGGGGGAGTAGGAGGCAAGCCATCTAATTAATCCACCATATTTCTGCTTATTTAAGATGCCATTTACGTTAACAGACATTATTATACCTGACAGCGAATCTTCGGCAGACGGCAGGAACTAAAGGAGGAAAAGAAGCAGCTATACTTTACTTTAACTACAGTACACGACTTCCTGTTCTTTTTTTATCCGAAAGGAGACACTATAGACACAAGCGCTACTTGTAGCTGCCATTCTAATTAGATGTTTATTTTGGAAAATGCTTTCCCATCCACTTTTTCACATCAGGGGAATGTGCAGTAGAAATATATCCACCTCTCTATAGCATGTTTTTAATGTAAGTTCGTTATTTTCTGTCTTTACGAGTGTCCACAGTCACTGAATCTTCATACTGCATCTAATAGATGTACATACAGAGTTATTGCATATCTTATTTTTGATAGTTCTCTGTACATGTGCACTTGTTGTATAATCGATGTTTTGTGGTACTTCTGGTTACCTTTATATTGAGCAATTAAGACATTGTGTAAGATCAACGTTTTGTGGTAATTCTCTTTACCTTTTATGTTCAGTATTTAGGGATTATTGTATTATAGAAGTTCTGTGGTATCTTTCCTTATATGTATATTCAGTATTTGAGGATGCGTTTATTATCGAAGATTTGTTGTACTTCGCCATACCTGTAAATTAAGTATTTGAGAATTTGTGGATTGTCAATGTTCTGTGGTACTTCTCTGCACTTGTATGTTCAGTTTTTGAGAATTCGTGTAGTATCAGTGTTTTGCGGTACTTCTCCATAAATGTTTATTCTGTTTTTAAGGAGTCATGCATTATTGAGGCTCTGTGGTACTTTTCTTTACCTGTATGTTCAGTATTTGACGAATCCTATATTATCAATGTTATGTGGTACTGCTATGTACCTTTATTTTCAGTATTTGAGGATCCGTAACCTTTTGATGTTGTGTGGTCTTTCTTTTTATCTGTGCATTCAGTATTTGAAGATGATATATTTACAATGTTTTGTGATACTTCTCCACACCAGTGTATTTAGTGTTTGACGATTTGTATCTTATTGATGTTCTTTGATGATCCTCCTTCCTTTATATTCAGAATTTGACATTTTGTAATCTGTAGTATAGATGTGTGTGGTACTTCTCTGTACCTGTCTAGTCAGTACTGAAGAATCCTCTATTATTTATGTTCTGTGTTACCCCTCTTTACTGGTATTTCAGGGTTTGTGTATTTGTGTATTATTAATGTTCTATGGAATATCTTTTCACCAGTATGTTTAGTATTTGAGCCTTGATGTTCTATTGTTCATGTATAGTCAATATCTGAAGAATCCTGTACTATGTATGTTCTGTTCTACTTCTCTTTATTGGTATGTTCAGTATTTTCGTATTCATGTATTATTAATGTTTTGTGGTATCTGTTTTATCTGTATATTCAGTATTTTAGGAATCCTGTATTCTTGATGTCCTGGTGTTCTCCTCTGTATATTCAGTATTTCAAACACACTATATTCTTGATGTTCTGTGATTATTTTTTTCTTACCTGTACAATTCAGTATCTGAGGATTAACATATGTTGGATGCTCTGTGGTGCTTCTCTTTACATGTATATCCAGTATTTGAGGATGTATATATGTTGGATGCTCTATGGTTCTTCTATTTACCTGTATGTTCAGTATTTGAAGATTCATATGTGTTGGATGTTCTGTGGTGCTTCACTTTACCCCTATATTTAACATTTGAGGAATCCTGTATTCTTGATGTCCTGTGGTACTTCTCTTTACCTGTATATTCAGTTTTTTTTTTTTTAAACGACATTATTGATGTTCTGTGATATTTTTTTGTGCCTGTACAATTCAGTATCTGAGGATTCACATATGTTGGATGCTCTGTGGTTCTTCTGTTTACCTGTATGTTCAGTATGTGAGGTTTCGTATATGTCAGATGCTCTGTGATTCTTCTCTTTATCTGTATGTTTAATATTTGAGGATTCATATATGTTGTATGTTCTGTGCTGCTTCTCTTTACCTGTATATTCAGTATTTTAGTATTCATATGTGTTGGATGTTCTGTTCTACTTCTCTTTATCTCTTTATTGGTGTGTTCAGTATTTTAGTATTCATGTATTATTAATGTTTTGTGGTATCTATTTTATCTGTATATTTAGATTTCAGGAATCCTGTATACTTGATGTCCTGTGGTCCTTCTCTTTACGTGTATTTTCAGTATTTAAAACATACTGTATTATGTCCTGTGATATTTCTTCTTACCTGTAGAAATCAGTATGTGCGGTCTCATTTATGTTGGCTGCCCTGTGGCGCTTCTCTTTACCTGTCTCTTGTATTTGAAGAATCCTGGAGTGTTGATGTTTGCTGGCCGGCATATTGCACAGGGTGAAAAGTGCACTGTAATTGGATTGCAGGCAGAACCTTTGACTGGCTCTTTTCTGACGGCACAGCACGCGCAGGCACATTAAAGGCCCGCTGGGATATCATAGCGCGGTGGTGTGGGGGGGGGGGGGGGGGGGGGGGGAGGGGTTTCGTTATTACAGTAATCCCCAGCCAGCGTCACTGAACTTTGATTAATAATCAGGGCTGAATGCAGTGGAAGTGAATATTGCGTCTCCAGGCTCATTATCTGGCAGGACCTGCGTTCAATCTTTGTGCAGAATGGGCTGCTGGATGCAATAAAAGCGCGAGATGATTGTAGGGAGGGGTTCAAAGCGACTGGCGGAGGGACATTGAATGAGCCCTTCTGTGATGCGGACCGTGCACTAAACCAAGCTGAGAATGATTCGTTACAACGGCCCCCTGAGAAAATAAATGCCCATTTCGCATTAAGGAATTGTATCCGGTTATCTGTGTGGCACCACTTTTGTCACTTTGAATCTAGATGTCACCGGAAATGTTAAACCAATTGACCCCTTCCCTGCTGGGCCTTTTTTGAAAACTTGTTTGTACGTCATCCCTACTTGGGCCCTAGATTTGGGATGTTAACCCCCTCATACCCGGAGGCCCTATTTATGTCCATATATATATCCATGTGGAAATATCATTTTGTTAAACCTCCTTAATATTATTTTTAGTTGTGCTCGTTGCTATCAGTATAATACAATACATGGCTAGAGCTCCAGCATAATTCAAGATGGCGCATGTCCCCTCGGAGGAAGCGGTGGTGGTGGTCTACAACAGACAGACAGGCAGGGAGGTGAGAGACTCGTCCAGTGACCGTAGAGGCACTTTGCAAGAAACACTCCACTCGCGCCAAGCCTTGAAAATGGGGTTCTTTTTTTAGATGGAACAGGTTGGGTGGCAGGAGTTGGTCCCATTAGACCAGGATAACAAAAGCTCTTCATCATGGTCTGTCCCAAAGAGGCCCATAGTTTCAAGGTGACTTTACATCTTGAAACCCAATGCTTCTCCTATGTCATAGCAACTTGAACAAAGTCAGTCGTTCCTTTTCAGAACACAGCTACAGTGTGGAATACATAACTGCTTTGCTATTCGTCATTGTTTCCTTGCGAACATTAATAATACCCTATTTCGTTGTTTTTGTCTTTCCATCACCCACGGACTCTTCAGTGTTGTGTTAACTTATTACAACCATCCTGGTTTTGGTCAATACATTATTTTTGCAACATTAGCATGCAAAAAAAGAAATGTCATGACCTAAACCATATATGCAGATACACCGAGTGTAATATGTTATTTATTACCATTACTGATGGAGGGGCATCATGAATCACGCTCTACGGTGGTAAAACATAGCATATTATACTCTGTGCATCTGCATATACTAAATATGCTGATGTGTAGTAGAGATCATGATCTTGAATTTAACAAACTGATTCATGGGACATTTTTACACATATCTGCTCACTCAGAGTTATTTGGGAGAAATTTGAGGTACCCGGCTCCAGGGTCCCTGTTTTGAGCACACCACTCTAAGGTGGACATATTGGAAAGACATTGCCGCAAGTCACCGCAGTCTTGTGCAGTGCCTGTTTCTGTGACCCAGCTAAATAGGCAAAAGGAGTTGACTCTTGAACAAAAGCCTTCGCCCCTTCTACACCCCCTTGAAAGAACGTGGGACAGAGACCAAAGAAGGAGAGATGGTCCAATCGGTGAAGCTATCTTTGGCCAAAACAATGGCTGACCAGCCTTGTGGGCGATCATGCAACCAAGTCCTAATTGCGTAGATTTATGCCCTGCTTTGCAGTCTGCAGCCAGGTTTAAAAATAAGGATTTAAAAGTGAAACTACTGGCACAAGCATGTTGTTTTCGCACCTTGGGTTCCTGCGCCGCAGCATGGACGTCACTTAGGGGTCGCCAGGGGCTGCAGCTGTGAACCCTTGTTTGCCTCCTGCTTACCTTGGGACTGCTTTTGTGGCCCCTGGCCTCAGAGGTGGCAAAATAAGTGCCTGGAAACCAGGCAGCTCTTCCTAATGGACGCTGGTTGTCGCTCCACTTGCCTGGTTTCTGTCATTGTTTTTATTATACAATTAGTGAGTATTGTTATTCACTATTACTGTAATAAAAATGGAGTACATTAGCTGGAATATGACCCTCTCTGGGAGCTAAGATAAGTAAAAAATGCTGTTAAATGAATGTTGTATGCTTTCTTGCGGGTGAAAGTGTGTGTAGCTGCGTGAGAGAGTGTAAATGTGTTAGTATGTGTAAACGTGTGTGTGAGTAAAGTAAAGGTCAATAGGAGTGCGATGTCACTTTTGCTATCCCTGGCATTTTGGTGAATTGACGTCCATGCACCGCAGACGTTTTTTAATGCAGACGGTAAAACACAAGCACTCATGGAAGGCACTGCAGGAGCCATGCCAGTAATGACCTTCCGGTCAGTTTGTTTTTGTTGTATCTGGGAACACAGATGCCACAAACGTGAGCACCTTTGGAACATTTGGCCTTGCTGCTTCCTGCAATATTAATAACTTTTCAAGATGCCCACGATAAAGTCTGTTTACAGTTTGTAAGACATTCCTATCTTGGCAAAACTGCCGCCTCCTACGAGCCAAGCATCTAGAAAGGTTTGTGTTGGAGCCCCTGGGAGTCTTGGTGCCAGCTGGAAGTCTTTCAAAGTATGCAGGGGGTTTCACTCCTCGGCCTAAGCTGACTCCGTGTCTGCCAAATGACTGCCACCAAGGACCCAGTGCTCTGGGCAGGCTTTTATTGAACAACCACGTGTATTTAGGTAGTTCAGCTCATGAAACATTATTCATTTTTTTTGTTAAAATCATAAAGGTGTACATCTCATACAGCAGCAATAAATATTAAAGAGTACAACTCTTCACATAGCAGCAAAATATCATAATACTAGACATCAGATACAAATACATCGAATAAAAGTTAATAAAGGCTTTAAATTTAAAAACAGTTTGTTGAAAGTGAGTAAAACAGACCATACCATCATGGTCCTAACAAAGGCTAGATCCTAACATCACAGTGCTTAATGGCTAGCAAATAGGGCACCAGAAAGAAAACGCGAAACAAAAAAAAGCACACTTTGCGTGTCGCTAGCAGCTGTAAAGAAGGATTAGCAGGTCTAATTTGCCCAAACTGTTCCAGAATCAAAAGAGGCCTGATGTACTTGTGGCGAAGATAAGAAAACTTAAGACACACAAGAACAATATACATGGTATCACAAGTCGGGGTGTTATCACAGCTACAAACACACAAGTTAGTCGTTTTGTACCAGGCCCTCTTCGGAAACTAAAGCTGATGAAAATTGTCCAACCTCAAAAATGTTAAAAAATGACGGTGACTATTAGAAATATTTAAAAGGAGATAGGGCTCTATTCCACTTACAGACCTAACCAAGACATGCGTGTGCACGGTCTGCTTTATGGGGGCAGAGGTCTCCCGTTCTGTGGTCACCCTTTGGAAGAAGGCCTGTTTAACCCATGCAAGGTCATTGTTCACTATGTCCGTGGGGTTAGAGTATATGCCTGATCTTCCGAATTCATTAAAAGATTTTTTGATATATTGTATCCATGGAATTCAGATTGCATTATGTAAAGCATACAATCCTGAAGTATGAGCCTATTTAAATGCAAATCTTCTTAACACCAGACAGAACACCACAACAGAAGAGGACGAACCTGAATAAAATCAGGAATGTAAGACATGCCTAATTCTTCATGAGTAATTACGGTGGGGGTTTCTTGACTGACGGCCAGTATATTTCTCAGGAATTTGTTTTCTATCACCTGGATACAATCAGTGTTGGCATACGCCAGGTTTCATTATCAAAGATGGCCATCAGGACACATTTAGCCTTATAGACCTCCAATAAAAGTTTGGAGGACTTATGCCCAATGTGCCTGGCAAAGACATGTAACCCAGGTAGTTGTAGTAAATATCCTTATCAGTTTATGATATATGGACTAAACTATTGCATCACAATTAAAAAAAAAAAAAATCAAAGCACCATATGTGCCTTTGGTATTATGGAATCATCTGTTTACCATACACAAAGGAAGATTTTCTTTTAATTTACTCTTTTAAATGTGAAAAGTCCCTAAACAGTTCATTGTTTTCGAGTCCTGGGGGTTTAATATACAATACTTGCAAAAGCCTTACTGCTGGTGGCCCCTATCTCCCTAGCTAGCCCCTCCTCTCTCCTTCTGAGTCCCTTTTACAGACCTGCTTTAAGCAAGCACTCTTTTCAATATCTGGGGCACATTCGTGTAATTTAACAAGATCCTTTAAGGTCGGCATGAGTTGCTCCATAATCTGGGGTTTCTGTGAAGTAACTTCAGAATTGGAAGGCAAAGCTGCTTTTTTAATGGTCCGACCAGCAAGAGCAATTGCACAGGGTAACCCTACTGCATGTGAAACTGGTGTTAAGCATTTTTACTTGCCCAGCTAACACACTAATTTGGTGTGCACTTTGCAGTTAAGGCCTGCCCATGGGAATGTCAGGGTCCAGAACTGGTTCTATGACCTATTGAGGTGCACCAAGGTTGTCCTTCTTTGTTGCTATAGGACTACTGCCCATGTCCAGGGTTGTTGATTTGAAGAAGTGTTGGTAGTGTAACAATCCTTATGAATTAATAGTACTGAGCCAACCTTTTGCTGTGTAAGACAGGAGTCTGGTCCACCAGTCGCACTCGGGTAAAATTTCTACTTTAGTGTGAAATCCATACACTTGCTCTGACATTTCAGTGTGCATGTTCAGTGCATGTGTACATTGTGTAAGCGTGGCACATACATGACAGCAAGACTTTGTGTGCAATGTGAGTATGTTTGCTGGTACAAGTGGGATCCATTTTGGATGGCCCCTGGTTTGGGGCCTCATGCAGCACTTTGATTAAATAGTAACCCTGTCCTGATGATGACGTGTATTGACATCCGGTCGAAACGTCAGTTGTTCCCTAGAGAAATTTTCAGGCGCATCTGTGTTTTGGTCTTTTGAATCCTATGAATTGGTTCCTAGTTATTGTTAAAAGAGATTGGACCATTACTAATGTTTATTGTATATTTTATATCACAGTTTTTTTGCGCCATCCCTCGCTGGTTCACACTTGTCACTTTGCACCGTTCTCTGTTTTCATGAGCACAAACTTGCACAAGTGGTACCGGTGACATGTCATTAAATGTAATACAGTGCTATTTTCCTTGTTTTCATCTAATTCTGAATATAAAATCGCTCTCAGCAATTCTTGTATAACCATTGATGTCTCCCTGTTTTCTTATCCCCTTCTGTTTCTCTTCAACTATTGTGTGCATATTTAACTTTCCCTTAATTGATACCTGTTATTTGTTGCATATCCCTGGTTTTGTATGGCAGAAGATGGAGGTGGGATGTAGCTTCCAGAGACCGTGGAATTCTATTTCTTGCATTACTGCGGCTGGAAAGTGAAGACCCAGAAACTGAAGTGAAGGGAGATGGAGACGGGGATACCCTTAGAAATGCTATGAGGACCTTTTAGCAAGGAATTGATGACTAGATGTTCCTGTGCAATACCATATTACGGATGATATGGGGGAGGGGGTGAGTCAGCACATTTGGTTAATGAGGGAGATGTATCAAGGCAAGGTCTGCCCCTTTATCTGTGTTTGATTGCTGATGACAGATAGGTGCAGCGTCTTCTGATGGTTGACCTGGGCTGGTGTCTTCATAACAGCCGGTCACCCAGAGTGCAGAGGTTACACCACCTGATGCCTGAAGTTTACGCAACTTGCTGGAGAAACTGGGGGTGTGCTTAGTGCCTAGATCACTGCCTGCTTAGAGAGAGAAGGAGAGTGTCTGGCCATGCAGGGGGAGAGACAGTCCAGAAGGAGAAGCCCATCGTGTTCAGTGTGTGGAAAACTCAGAAGGAGCTGACTGCTAGCAGAAGCAAAGCCTGACCTGACCCGTGTCATTATAGGTCTCCCGATGCAGCCAGTAGTGAACTTCATAAAGAAGCATTCAGTCAAAATGATCCTGTGCCACCTGGTTCTCCTCCGGTGAGTCTCAAAGCATTGTCCTGTCGCTGACTTCTGTGGTAAACCCCTGTGAGAAGCCATTGTCACTGCTAAAGTCATATCCGCAGTAAGAGGCTACAACTGTCGAAGATGATCACCCACTTGCAGCAGGCGATAGGCTGCAACACCCAAAGGTGAACACATATCTGCACCTGGCCAGGAAGCTGCAACTACTGAAATGAGCACTAGTCTGCACCCAGCCAAGATGCTGCAATTGACAAAGACAAGCCCCCACGTGGTGGGTCTGCCAATCTCTTCAACCCTATGTCCAGGTGAAGAACAAGACTACTGCCTGTGATCTAGCATCGCCAGAGCCGGTGTCATATGTGTGAGATCGGTAGGTAAGAGCCTCCATTTGACATCGTCCCCCCCCCACTTTTTGCCCTAGTACTCATGCTTTTCGACTGAAAGCGCACTATGGCCCTGCTAACCAGGTCCCAGTGGTTGTTTCCTAAAACACAGTACATGTCCAATTGTTAAACAAATTGGCAATGACTTTAGCATCCCTATAAGTCCCTAATAAATGGTACCCCAGGTACTAAACGGTTCTAAGGGCTGCAGCATGTAATATGCCAACCTGAGGGACCCACACACAAATTGCATGCAGGCTGCGTGAAAGAGTGCAAACTATTTTGAAAACACGACATGTAGCATTCCCTGGGTGCCATGTCCATGCACACTGAATATACTATATGTAAGTCACCCCACAGCAGGCCTTGGAGTCCTAAGGCAGGGTGAATTATATTATATGTGATGACATATATGCATGAGCAGATATGCCTCTGTGATGTCTGGTTTCATTGCCACGACACTGCAAGTGTTCAGGAAGCCAACTTAAGTATATGTACTAGGTACTGGCCATCACGAGTTACCCAGCTACATAAGAGTTTCACTCAAAATAATGGTGTTTGGTATCAAACACCTCATCTTGACAAATGATGCCAGTATCGGATTTGTCCAGACATGCACCCAGAGGTCACCTTAGAGGTTCCCCCTGAATCCTACTAGTCTCTTAGTGTGCTGGCTGACTGGTATCGTCCAGCCTGCTACCACAGGCCAGTTTCTGACTCCTGCTGGTGAAAGCCCGCACTCACTGAGGTCAAAAACCATGCCTGTTCTGGAGGAAGATGCTCACACCTCCTTCAGCAGGACGGCTAGTGTTTTCACATTTCAAGGCCAGAGGCTTCAAAGCCTCTACCGCCTTTAGTATGCAACCCTGGCTTCCCCAGATCCGGGAGATGCCACCCACTGCCCTGAAAAGAGACAACACTGCAGCAGAATGAAAGGAAGAAGTGGGGGAACACAAAGTGGGGAAGAATTCTCACCATTGCTATTATACTGTGTTTAGGCGGAACAATAAAAAGTCAGGTACAGGAGTACCCAGGCTTGAAAGTAGGCCTCCTAGTTCACAGCCCAGAAGTCATTAGTAAAACTGAGGCAGAGACAGTCTGAAATTTGCTGAAGGCTAATGTTTGGGTAAGATAGCCACCAAAGGTGCAACTCTGTGGGGTAGGGTTGAGCCCTCTTTCCCCACAAAAACAGTGTGATCATTCATTTACCTTTCTGATAGAAGGATCTCCCTCTCACTCTCCATCTCCCTCTCCCTCACCTGATGTACCTCCTTCCTCACCTACCAGTTTCAATAGGACATACTGGGTTTAGTTTTCTCCAACCTTCACTACATTTGGTGTGGAGTCATACAAGGTTCTCTGCCTCTCATGAAGAATGCATGTGACAACTTACTATACCGCTGTTTGTTGGCTACACTCAGCACTGCCACAGATCCATGTCATATAAACCAGTCTAGCTGCTCGTTAGCTATAAGAGTTTGCTCAAACTCCCTGGAAGGCAAACTGAAATATTGTATCTCAGTGCTGAATGCAGCATCAATCCCTCCATCCTCCAAGATGCATTTTTAAAGTTCCGTGAGCGCTGCAGCACTGAGATTACAGCATGAAGTCAGAACTGAAACGCATTTTGGATGTGTCATTTCAATACCAGTGTAATCTGCAATATAGTGGTGCATTGTGAATACTCTGTGGATGACTCGGCAAACGAACAGTTAATCTTGCAGGTCAGGATAAATATACCTGCAATAGTTTGGTGCAATGCAAAATAAAGGGGCACTGCGCATATATTTCATGGATTAAAGTTGTAGAGTAATAACTGTTGGTATGGTCAATCTGTGTGTGGGGAGGGGAGAGGAAAGGAGGAAGTTGGAGGTAGGACAGATATATCGCGAGGCACGCCTGATAGGTTCGAAGAGGATGTTTTTTGCCACTTCGTCTCTTTCTTGAGGAGGGAATTTCAGACAGGTGCTTGGCGACCAAGGTTATACAACAAAGGGAAAACGTTACTAAGGGTACAGATTATGTCCACAGTCTCTCCAGGTCCTCCTACTCGGGCTCTTAGACAATGGAACTTCTGGTTGCACTTGGCCTCTTCCACAGGTCCGGATTGGTCAGTCAGCATATGGGGAAAAGAAATTACCAAACCAGGAGGTTACCGATTACGCTGCGGTCTCTTTCTTTCCTGTGCTACCGTCACCAAAAATAAGGAAAGAAAATAGGTGGTGAGGGAAGGGTGTGAGGGGAAATAATTGACATGGTGCAAGCTCACACACAAACAAAAAATATATAGTGATGACCCACACGTGGTTTACTTCCCCGTACCTCCCCACCAACCCCACCAGAAAGCCCCTCCTAACGGTACTCGCCTTAAACCACGGTCCTAGTCCAGGACCGTGGTAAAGGGACCCGGGCGCCTTCTCTCCTTGTTGAGCAGCCGGGCTGGGTCACTATATATGCGGCTCTCTCCTCGGTCTTCTCTCTCTTTCCAGCGTTCTCCTCCCCGTCCTCTCGATCGCCTGCTCTCTCTCCCGATTCTTTGCTCGCCTTCTCTGGGTCAGCTCTCGACAACCCCGCCTCCATTGCAGCGTCTTTTCTTCCGTCCTCTGTTGCTGACGTCAGGTGGTTTTCCGGGTTCCTCCCTGCCGACGCTAGACCGCGCACTTCATCCGGTCTATGCAGTGAGCCGGCACCTTCCGTACTGCAGGTCCGGCGTACCTCCTCCTCACACTGTTGCTTTCTTGTAATGCGTTGCTTTCTTGTAATGCGTTACAGTCCAATATTGTTTTATTTTAAAGTACACCATAAATATAAAACTCTTGTACTCTTATTATAAGTGGCTTCTTAGCTACCATTGGACCAGAAACAGAAGATAGCGTCATCCTTGGAATTATGAGATCTGTGACATCTATAGTAACTCTGTGATTCTGTTCATTTACACTAAGAGATTTCAGCTGCTGGAAGAAGCCCAAGTCTCCAGATGAAAATCTACAGAGTAATGAGAAATTCCCATGGAACTGGACCTGGAATTACTGTTTTCTCCTGAGTTCCCGATTTTCTTTCGGGACCGTCGGGGAAACTAAGGAACCACTGGTACTCCTGAGGCGGAAGCCGGGAGCGGACTCGTATATTTTAAACATTTGAGTGTCACTTGTTATTTAATTGTGCTTTTAATAACCTACCTCATCTTGGGCAGTTCCTAGGACTGGAACCCTTACTTTGGCAACCCGCACAGCGGATCTTATCGCTGATCGCGGACTCTGTCAAAAACAAACATTGACCGACGCCATTGACGGCGTGCACCGAGGCCACGCCCCTTCGAGGCCACGCCCCCCCACCCACGTATAAAAGGCGCAGAGAACTAGCGCACTTTAGAACTGTACTCCTGAGGCGGAAGCCGGGAGCGGACTCGTATATTTTAAACATTTGAGTGTCACTTGTTATTTGATTGTGCTTTTAAAAACCTACCTCATCTTGGGCAGTTCCTAGGACTGGAACCCTTACTTTGGCAACCCGCACAGCGGATCTTATCGCTGATCGCGGACTCTGTCAAAAACAAACATTGACCGACGCCATTGACGGCGTGCACCGAGGCCCCTACTAATAAATATGTGCCTTTGGCGAAAGCGCAGCGGAGGAGCGCAACGGGCGCGCCGTCAGCGCGCCGTCCGCGCCAGGACGAGCCTAGGGCCAGGGACTCTGGAGCTCTCTACTCAAGTAAGGCTGTCATACTCCAGAGACTCCCTGCTCCAACTGAACCAGTCCCTACAGCCTTCCTGTACTAATATCCTTAAAGGTGAGAGCTCGTGTGCCCACTGCCCTCATTGCCCATTCAAACTTACTCCTGCTTCGAAGAACCAAGCACCCCTGACAATCACTAAAATGGCTTTGTTAAATTGCAGATCTCTTCCCAAACATGCGCAGGAAATCCATATGCTACTAGAAGAGGAGCAACTTGAGATTCCGTTTCTCACTGAAACATGGCTCACCCCAGACTCAGACTACGATATTGTACAGGCGCTACCTCAGGGCTACCTCCTGCAACACTTGGACCGAGCGAAGGGAAGGGGAGGAGGGATTGCTATTATCCACAAGGACCAATTTCCATGTAGATTTCACGATAGTCCCCTATTGGATTGTGAAAATGTACACTTTAGCATTCAACTGTCCCCATGTAACTCCCTCTCAGGAGTCCTCATCTACCGCCCACCAGGGCCCCTGGGCCAATTCTGTAGCTCCCTCCTGGAATTTTCTACGGCCCTGTCTAGCACTTTATCCAACATGATAATTTTAGGGGATCTTAATATCCATTTCGACAACAGCGATGACAATACCGCATCAGAACTACTTACAGACCTGGCTGCTCTTCATCTCCATCTTCAGAGCGACCAACCTACGCATACGCTTGGACATTTACTCGACCCCATCATATGCAATATTGATGATCTTAAAACTAATGCCCCGATCCCCCTGCCATGGTCGGATCACCTGCTCATCCCCTTTAGGTGGGAGATCCCTAATATCTCTCCTCCCAACAATCCCCCCGGCAAACCGACGTGTCCCTGGGCCAAACTAGACATCGATAAATGGAAGCAGGTTTTGGAACTCCTTAAACCAAACCATGAAATAGACCCTGTTACAGCAGATATGGAGTTTTCCTCTAGGATTGAAAACTCTCTCAACACGATCCTTCCTAAAAAACCATATTTGACCTCCCGTAAAAAAACTTCCTCCCCATGGTTCACCCAGGAGACTCGCCATCTGAAGAAGCTCTGTAAAAGGGCCGAAAGAGTGTGGCGGAAAGACTTCGACCCTAATAGCAAGAAGGACTATAGATTGTCCATTCTTAACTATAAAAAAGCCCTGAAAATTTCCCAAACCGCTTTTTTCCAAGAGAAAATCAGTGCGGCATCTTGCTCATCTAGGGAGACTTTCCAAATCGTAAAACAACTTCTAAAAACACTAGAACCCACAGGCTCGATTGATCCTTCGGACAACCACTGTGATAAGTTGGCTACGTTCTTTGATCAAAAGATACAAAATATTCTACAGCAACTTCCGCCCCTCTCCCCTACGGATCCCTCATCGCTGTCCGTAATGCAGGTCTACAACCTCAACACGGGACTTGACATACTCGCCCCCATAAGCCCGGACATTCTGTCCCCCCATCCTCCATTCACTCAAAAGTGGCTCACCGTCGGACCCCGCCCCAGTAAAAATTTTAAAGCAGGTAGCACCTACCATTCTCGCACCAATGGTAAACGTGATCAATGCCTCTCTGACAAACGGATTGGTACCCCCTAGCTGGAAGAAGGCGAAGGTTAGGGCCCTACTTAAAAAACCTAATTTAGATCCTCTCAACCTATCCAACTTCAGGCCAATCTCTCTTCTCCCGTGTATCAGCAAGATAACAGAAAAATTCATCAATTCCCAGCTGTCTAACTACCTCGAAATTAACGAACTACTCAAATTTTCACAGACAGGCTTTCGCCCGGGCCAGGGCACTGAAACTGCGATGGTGACGGTGGTCGAGGAGGCCAGGAAGATCATGGATGCAGAAGGATCAGTGGCAGTGATCCTCCTGGACCTGAGCGCGGCCTTCGACACGGTCAACCACCAGATCCTGGCCCAGCGACTTAAAGATCTTGGGATCACAGGCACTGCCCTGTCTTGGCTGAAATCGTTCCTTCAGGACCGTTCATTCCAGGTGATAGAGGGCAATTACACATCTAAAGAGACCCCTATACGTTGCGGAGTGCCACAGGGCTCTTCTTTGAGCCCCACGCTCTTCAATGTATATATGTCCCCCCTGGAAAAGATAGTCACCCCATATGGGATCAAACTCCTGACGTACGCAGATGACACGCAGCTGGTTGTCTCTCTTACTCAGCAGGAAAATCCCACCATCGACCTCTACTCCTGCTTAAGAGACATAGTCAGCTGGATGGACAGATCTCACTTGAAGCTTAATGGCGACAAGACGGAGATTCTGGTGATGGGGAATCAGGCCCACTTTCATCCAGACTCTCTCTGGCCCCCATGCATGGGCAAGCCCCCAACTCCCAAAACCGACATCAAAAGCCTCGGTCTATGGCTAGACCAAAATCTCACCATGCATACCCAAGCTAGAAAAACGGCTGGAGTCTGCTTTGGTCTCCTGCGCTCCACCCGGAAAATCCTACCACTGCTCCCTTTCCAATCAAGGAAACTTCTGATCCAGGGCCTCATTTTGTCAAGGCTGGATTACGGAAACGCACTGTACCTGGGCGCACCGCGGAAAGTTACAACTAAATTACAGGTAGTGCAGAATGCGGCCGCTGGGATTCTGACCAACACTAAGAGTCGCTGTTCGGCCAAACCAGCCATCAGAGCGCTGCACCGGCTACCCGTCGTGGAAAGAGTGCAGTTTAAGGCACTCTGTCTAACGCACAAAATTCTCAATGGAAAAGCACCCCCTATCCTCAAAGACCTGGTGACTCCCTACACCACCTCCAGAACCCTCCGATCCTCTAATGCCCACCTTACTCTGCCGCCTAAGATCAAGAGAGCACGTTCAGGAGGTCGACGTTTTTCATACAACGCTTCCAAACTGTGGAACTCCCTCCCCTCTGACCTCCGCGCACAACCCAACCTTCTGACATTCCGCAAATCTCTGAAGACCTGGCTGTTCCCGTAAGCTTCCCCTCTTGATTCCACCTGTACTTGTTCAGCGCTGGGACGCTCACGGGCAGCCATGCGCTTTAGAAATCCGGTAACATTTAACATTTAACATTTAACATCCCCTTCTGGGTAGTGGTTTGGAAATTCGCAGTAGACCATGGAACATTCATTGGAATGTGAAATGGATTAAACAGTCAGATTTCCCAGAAAAAAAACTTCCAGGCCTTCCAATCCAACTCTCTCAATTGGCACTTGTTGGTTTAGAGGGACAGGACAGTGAAGATGGTGACATAGTTGGCAAATGTGTGTGCTGATAGCATTGCTGACCTTGGTGTCGTTAATTAAGTTACTTATTGCACATTGCTTACCTCATTAGAGATGGGTGAGCCACTTAAGGCTCGAGCCAGAGGCCTGACTCAGATAGAGGTCCTCTTTGACCCTCGAGCCCAAAACGAGCAGAGCTTTAATGTGGCTTCTGCCTGTCACCCACAATCTACCATCATGCGTCAACATTAAAAACAAAGCTTAGTTTAAAGCTTCCGCTCGCGGGTTTGTTATTGATTTTGTCTCCAAGAAGAAGAAACGTTTCCTTCAGAAGCAGAAATCTATTTTAGCCCATATTAAATCTTTGGAGCATAAGTTCTATTCTTCCCCTAATAATTCTGTCTCTCTGGAGCTTATTCGGGCCAAGCTAGAATTCAATAAATCTACTACGGATAATGCTTCATCGATGCTTCTTCGTAGTAGTGCTCGTTACTATGGCGGTCATATCAGGGCGGGGAAGCTTCTAGCTAATTATCTTATGACACGTAAGGAGCGCTCTTTTATTGACTCTATTTATTCTTCAGACAACACTTTACTGCATAAAGCTCAGGATATTCTTGACCAGTTTCAGTTCTTTTATCGTACTCTTTACACACCGGAATCTTCTCCTTCTCCCTCTCTTATCCAAGCTTATTTTGACAACCTTCCTAAACCCTCAACTTCTCATCTTAGTTTCCCAGATCTGGAAGTTTCTCTCTCTTTGCATGAGCTTTCTGCGGCTTTGAATACTCTCACCAAAGGTAAAACTCCAGGTCCTGATGGTTTTTCAGTTGAATTTTATCTGCACTTTTCTGACCTTTTACTTCCCAAACTTCTTTCTCTCTTTCAATCGTTTTGTCTGGTGGGTAAGGCAGAAGGTACATTCCAAGAAGCCACCATATGTCTTATTCCCAAGGACGGTCGCGATCCCAAATTCTGTAAGAACTACCGCCCGATCTCTTTAGTAAATGTGGACTATAAGCTGTTTGCTAAAGTACTGGCTTTACGCTTAGATCCTCTAATGCCCCATCTCATTGGTAAAGAGCAATGTGGTTTTGTTAAAGGCCGGCTTACCTCTGATAATTCTCGCCTTTTCCTTAATGTTTTAAATAAAGTTTCTTCTCTTTCTATTCCCTTAGCGGCTATTTCTGTTGACGCAGAGAAAGCCTTTGATAGAGTTGATTGGTCTTTTCTATTTGCTTCTTTGCGTTGGCATGGTTTTGGCCCTCATTTCATCTCTTTTATTTCTTTGTTGTACTCTTCTCCTAAAGCTTCGGTTTTGGTCAATGGTCAGGTTTCCTCATATTTCCCTCTTCAGAGAGGTGTCCGTCAAGGTTGCCCCTTCTCTCCTTTACTTTTTGTTCTTGCCCTTGAACCCTTTTTGTCTTCTATCCGTAACAATACCTCCATTTTAGGTTTTCCTTATGGTGATGACCAATTGAAACTTTCTGCGTATGCAGATGATATTCTTCTATTCATCTCTGCTCCAGAAACTTCTATTCCTTCTCTACTGTCTGAGTTTGATTCTTTTTCACGGGTTTCAGGATATAAAATCAATTCGGATAAAACCGAAATTCTTCCTCTTACAAAATTTTGCACCCCTCATGCCTTTTCCTCTACTGGATTTGCTTGGAATAGTTCCAAAATTAAATATTTAGGAATATGGTTTTCCAACTCTATTTCCTCTTCAATTACCCTAAACATGTCTGCGGTTTTGTCTCGTATTGAACGATTATTTTCCTCGTGGAGCCCCCTCTTTCTCTCTTGGTTGGGGCGATTGGACTCAATTAGGATGATGATAGCTCCCATTTTAATTTATACTTTGTCTATGTTACCCGTTCACATCCCTGCAATTTATTTTAAACGTATTGATTCTTGTTTATCAGGATTTCTTTGGAACAAAAAGAAATCTAGAATCTCTTTGGCACAGCTTCGTAAACCCAAGTCCAATGGTGGCATCAATTTTCCAGACTTTCGTCTCTATCATAAATCATTTTCTTTTCGTCAGGCGTCCAGATGGCTTACGTCAGTTCCTTCTCCTCTGGCTCCTCTTTGGCTTCACATCGAACAATCATTGTTGCTGCCCTTTTCTTTTGGAGAGGTCATACGCTTCTCTGCCAAGGCTCCACACATGTCATTTCCTTTGTTTAAACATACCTCTTCTCTTTTAAAACCTCTTTTCACTTCTACACCTACTACTCTGGAATCGTTTATTTGTTCTACAGTTTGGTATAACTCGCTCATCCTTATAAATAATAGGCCCATCTTTTGGAATTCTTGGAGATCTAGGGGCATCATATGGGTTAACCAGTTTTTTGACGGAGTGTCTCCTTGTTCCTTTCCCCAATTTCAGATGTCCTTTCATTGTTCTCGTTCCTTTCTGCAAAAGTTTGTCACATTGATTACACTTATCCTTGATATTTTTTATTCTCTTCCTTCTTCCCCTTCCTCTGTTTCCCAAGCCCCTCTTCTCCAAATTCTTTTCACTCTTCCCAAAGCCTCTCTCATTTATAAATTCTTTTCATCTCCTAATCCTGATCGCCTTAAATCCAAACTGGAACTCTCTTGGGAGGTGGACATGGGTTGTGTTTGGTCCATTGCCCTATGGGATAAATTTTGGTCCAGATCTTTGAAAATTTCTCGTTCTGCTTCCCTCACTCAATCTTTGTTTTACCTGTACCACAGATTATATCTTTCTCCACTTTCTCTAGCTCGTTTTTCTTCCTCTTCGGAGTCTAATTGTTGGACGTGCTCTGCCCCCAACGCTAACCTCTTTCATCTTTTATTCTTATGTCCTTCTGTTTCTCAATTCTGGAATAATGTTTGGCTATACATCTCTCGTATTTTCACACTTCCCTGTCAGTATTCAATTTCTACTCTTTTTCTTGGCAGTTTATCTGATACTTTAGATCTTCCTCTACACTCTCGCGGCCTTTTTGACCTTATGCCTGCTCTGGCCTTTCAACACATCTCCTCTAACTGTAAATCCCTCACAAAACTCTCTACACGTTCTTGGTAGAATTCTCTCTGTCACTTTCATAGGCTTGATACTGCTTTTGCCTTTTCCTGTAATCCCACACACAATAGGGATCTCTTCTGGTTGCCTCTCACCTTATACTTAGATCGGATGGTTCGGAAGAGTGCATCACGTACCACTTCTGAAAATTTTGAACCGCCTTGAGGAAATTGTCTCTTCTTTTATTATATTAATAGTACATGATTTATTTACTGTGATAGTTGTTCTTCTAAGCTTTATTTGATTGGTATTCTGCTTTCAGCACTTATGTTTCGAATATACATTTATTTCTTCTCTTTTCATAATACGTTATCACCATTTTCCCTTTCTCCCCTTTTTATTTCTTTACCCTTCCTTTTTCTTCCCCTTTTTCCCTTTTCTCCTTAAAAACTGTATAAAATGCTTTTGCTCGTTTCTATATGATATTAGCCTGCCTATGTTATTTTACTTATATTTGCTTATTTCGTACGCCTATGCTAATGTCTTTGTATTAACATTTCCTTGAATAAAGCTTTTCAAACATAAAAAAAACCAAAGCTTAAGTCTTTGGTGTTAAAAAGGAGAGTAAGAGGTAGCCATCTAGTTGGTAAATTGCATAAAATGACAGCAGAATACCTGGGACCAATCCTGGCTTTCCCAATTGTGTGATCCAAACCAAATATTTTATTTTTAGAGTGTCCTTTTGCGTTGTTATTACATATGAGAGCGCCTTCAAATGCGAGGGTTCAAGGTGAGTACGGTAAAAAACAATCTGATATATGAAGGTGAAACGCTTCTGCATGTTAAAGAGAAATATACTTTTTTTTCAAAGAGACCATCATATTTTCATGTGATGCTAGTTGCATGATTTAGATACCAACTTTTTTCAGGGCTTGGCTCATGCACAGGCTCTTAGCAGTGCTTAATTTGTTAAAGAAAGAGTTCCGGCGCCCGAAGCTCTGCTCAGAATTCCACATTCAGTGAAATTAAATGTTGGTTGCTTCTAATACCGAGACTGGTAGTCTTATATCCTCCTTATACCACTTTAATCTACTTTCGTGTCTCGCGCCCAGGAAAGACACAGACACGGGCGGATCGGGAGGACACGTCTTTATTCCTTCATTCGTAATTCCCAAACTGCTGCTTCCACCTGCGGCTCCTCCCCTTCCTCCCACAACCCAGCCTGACCTTGGGGCGAAGCCACGCCAGGCATGAAGACACGACATCTACTATCAGACACTCCTTGTCTGTTGGGATGGACAAGTCCTCTACATGGCAATGGATGTGTACTCCTGCCCCGAGTGCCCAACTGTCCTGATGTCTGGATCCCTAATGCTGATTTCTGTTGTCATTGGCAAACACCCATCATGCGTGTGTGAGATGACATAGGCCTGTCTCAAATATTGCAGTCTTATTGGACTGGGGGGAGCACCCAAAACCCTGCCCTCATAGTGATCGAACTCTATTGCCCTCACCAGGAGCTAAGCAACATGAGTGCAGTGGTGGTAGGATATCGTCAGTGATCAGTAGTAGTGAACCCGTCCTTTTTAACCTGTGTCACTTGAGAGAGGCCTACCGGGTCACTAATTTTTTAAGTTTCCACTGCTGTGTGCTTAACTCATCCTTGCCCTACATCGGTTTGTTGTGAAGTGCTGCGCAGCGCAGGACGGTACAAATTAAGGATAATGTAGTGCATGCCGGTTAAATACATATGCTGGATGTATGTGTGCCTATGATTGGTACAATACATGAAGGATGTAGTGCTATGCAGTGTGTGCATATTGAATGCATGTGCTGGATGAATGTGTGCCTATGAGTGGTACAGTACATGAAAGATACAGTGCTGTCCAAAGTATGTGTATACTATGTATATGCACTAGGTGTATGTGTGCCTGTGAATGATGCAATACATGGAAGGCCCTGGGTTCCATGTTGGGAGACCCAGGCCAGCATGGTGAAACATGGAGTTGAGGTAGAGAAATCACCTAAACAGTAGGACTGGCGCCATGGGCTGAACGTTTGATCCACCTCTAACTGTGGCTCACCTACAGGTATGAACTCTGGTCACTCCCATGGCCTGTGTTCTGTGACTTTGGAGTTATTCCTGCTGTGACAGACTGCTTTCAAGGGGAAGAAGAGGGCAGAGGAGTGCACATGTCAAAAGAAGCAGTCCCCCAACAGAAACTTCAGAGACTCCGATTCTAATTCACATTTAATGTTTGGAAATGGACTATAAGTCGGAGAGTTTGAAACCCCAAAAATTGACATCTGCCAAGCAGCCAAACAGACTGTTTGAGGAGAGGAAGTTCTGCAAGAATTCTGCTTGTGACTAGGACTGGGAGGCCAATGCATGCTACTCTCCCTGCTGGGTGAGGGGGACATACCAGGGAATCCAAGACCACCTGCCCTGGAGCTGAAGCACCTGACTGCTTGCCCAAACCAGTGAGCCCTGTGATGAAGAGAGGGTTGGAGGGAGACCAGTCCAGTGGGAGCCCTGTCAGTGGACTCTCTCTGTGCGGAACGAAGTCAGTGACCTCCATATGCCAGAAGAGGACTGTTGTAAATTGAGCCGTGTGTATTGCTGCGCTGACTGGCCGGAGCTCTACATAGTGGAAAAGTGGCGACCCCGTGTCAGGAGGGGCCATAGTGAGACGATTGCTGTGTGGTAAGGGCCATCACCCAAGTGCGGTAGTGGACCATGACCCTGTATGCAAGGAGGGGCCACTGCCAAGGACTTCACAGTGTAGATGTGGCCGGATCATGTGTATTGCGAGGATACGGTGACTCCGTATGGCAGAGGGGCATCACCTGGACCAGCAATTCCTGTGACTGGCCAGAGTCTTCACTGTGAGGAGTGAGGTCACTATGGACCCTGCGCACCTGCCAAGGAGGAAGGATTTGTACTAGGAGATATGTATCGTCACTTCCCTTCCCTCTCCGCCCATATCGGGATGAACCAAACACTTTCCCAATGAAGAGAAGCCGTCGAGAATCTGTGGTTTCTACGGAGATGTAATCGAATGTGGAGACTCTGCGACTGCTGAGTGTAACCCGCTTGAAGCCACGTGCAGCTAACTAACCTGAATCGACTGCTGCTGCTGCAGCGCCTTTGGAATGGGCGTTCTGAGGAATGCTGGTCGCTCCGATCCTGGGAGGTGCAGCTAAGACCAATTTCTTTAAGAATAAAGTCATAGTGGACTCTTGAGACTGACTACTAGTGCAGCATACCCTGGCTGGTGGCAGTAGTGAATGGGGAATAACCACTATCACTAATGCAAAGGCTGGCGTTGGACAGGAAATCGCCAAGGGGGCACTAGAGCACTGACCTCAGGAGGATTGTGTACTTGTTTGTGAATGTTGTATTTTTCCTTTGTGTGGGTAGTGGTAGAAATAAAGTACTTCTTTCTTTTATAAAAGTGAGTATTTGTCTGGACAATGATCTATTGCTGCTGCTGTGCGCATTTTTAGTTGTGAGCCTGTGTTCCCCCCCTTTATCCATACCTTCCCCGTCGGGAGCCTTGGACTGCTCGGACCACGCTTACCCCGAGAGTCATGTGCAGAATAGGTACTTGGCCCAGTTGCTGAGAATCCATAGTAGGATGGGCCCTGGGACAGGAGGAGTAAAAGACCTCAACCTCCACGGTTTGGCCCAGTGACCCCTACGTGTCCCGCTGCCCTCTGAAAGGAGTTCCGACACTGCCCCTTTATCTAATTTTTGCATGTTCCTGCTTTCTCCCTTTTTGACGTTTTTTCAGTCTTCTCTTCTTTCATCTATCCAATTTGTTTGTTTTTCCTCTCTTCTTGTCAGTAAATATCCGTGGCCAAAAAATAAGTAACGGTCCTCCGTGAAAAGTACTGGTGGCCTCCACCGGCTCTAATTAAGTAGTGGCATAACAGTTGGCACGAAGTAGAGGCAAAAGGAGAGGGCAGCCACAGGTACACTGGCAAGTGGACCAACAATTGCCCAACACCCGCAGCAGGAAAGGTCCACCACAACCACAACCAGGGACCAGCACAGACACAACGATCTAGTCGTGAATTTGAGTACTAGGACTTTAACATCACTTGAATCACAGGTCCTAAACAAAGGTTTGGGTTATGTTCCAACCAACAAGGGAGATTTGTTCCAACTCAGAGTTGAAATGGCCAAGTTCTTTCGGAAAATCCGTTTACACTTTTTTTTCAAGGACAGGGAACTTACTACATCCCCGGATGATACTTCTGATAAGAATACTGGTCTCAAATTACCATCTACGTTCAACCCTCCGACTCACCTAATACCGGATCGAGTCAAAGTGTTTGAACAAGCAGTTATCCATGACATCACTGGCCTAGGGTCGAGAGAAGAGAAAATCTACCAGAATTTGTCTAAGAGTGAAAAACAAGCCCTCACTACGTTGGCCAATGATGAATCCATCATTATTAAACCGGCCGATAAGGGTGGGGCCATTGTCATTCTTGATACTGTGGACTACCGCAAGGAATGTCTTCGGCAACTTGACAACCCGAAATCATATAAACACTTGACTGTAGATCCCACTCCGAGACTAACAAGAGAAATTCTCGCCCTGGTTGAGGATGCGAAAACAGCTGGCTGGATCACAGAGCAGGAAGCTCGCTTTTTAACACCTACACACCCGGTGATGCCACATTTCTATGTATTACCGAAAATACATAAGAATCAAATACCCACTCCAGGACGACCCATCATCTCAGGGATAGGTTCCCTTCTGGAACCTCTCTCTACTTTTGTTGATTTTTTC
The DNA here is from genome assembly GCF_964204655.1 of Triturus cristatus. NCBI lineage: Eukaryota > Metazoa > Chordata > Amphibia > Caudata > Salamandridae > Triturus > Triturus cristatus. Next base: position 997,390,651 of record NC_140580.1, read on the forward strand.
CTTCGCCCACTTGTCAAGGAAATGCCAACTTACTTGCAAGACACCAAGGATGTCTTACGGTTGCTACCTGATGTCAACTATGACGTAGCAACCGATCTCCTAGTAAGTTTCGATGTGGAATCTTTGTATACCTCGATTCCACAGAGGGAAACCTTGCAGGCAATTGAGAGCCTACTGGATAATAGAGATTTGGACTCTATAACACCGGTACATTTCATCATGGACTTGGCCAGGCTGGCTATGATGGAAAACTTTTTCAAATTTGAGGAGACTATATACCTCCAAGTCTCAGGCACATCTATGGGGAGCATTTTTGCTCCCAGCCTGGCCAATCTGTATGTCCATCTCTTTGAGCAGAACAATATCCTCATTCAGACTAATCCTTTCCGTGATCGGATTAAAGTCTGGAAGAGGTATATTGATGATATTTTGGTGGTCTGGCAAGGTTCTCTATCCTCACTCCTTGACTTTCATGCTTGGCTGAACTCGAGGAATGACTAGCTGCGGTTCACAGTGACTTCTGACAAAAACCGTCTGCCCTTCTTAGATATAGTGATCTTCCCAAATGAGGGCACACTGGGTAGTGAACTTTATAGGAAACCCCTCTCTAAAAACTCACTTTTGAGTTTTAACAGCCATCATCCCAGATCACTTCGGGAAAACCTGCCTGTCGGACAGTTTCTGCGTATTCGCAGAAACTGTTCCGATACCAATACTTTCAATCAGCATGCAGAAGATCTCTCTAGTCAACTGAGAGATAGACATTATCCGAAGCGCCTGGTGAAAAGGGCTTGGAAAAGAGCCTCGAATAATAATCGAGGAGCTCTCATTGAACCCCCTGTGCCTAAGCCTCCGCTGTCCAGATTGACGTTTGTCAACACTTTTAGCACTTGGTCCAACCAAGTACAGAGAACGGTACGTAGACCTTGGCGGGTCCTCAATACAGGCAGTGAAAGTTTGCCTTATCCTCTTTTTTTCCTTTAAAAGAGGCACCAACCTCAGAGATAGTCTTGTTCACACTAGACCGAAAACCAAAGTCTCTACTAACATCAATACCCTATGGGAGCTGCCCCCTGTCCAGGGTCATTTCCCATGTGGCCAATGTGCAGCATGCCCACAGACACAGGTGACTAAGACGGTAGATATAGGGACTGGCATCCCTTGGGTCCTTAAAAAACATACCAACTGCAACACAGACAGGGTTATATATCTAATTACTTGTCCCTGCTCCTTGCGATATGTCGGCATGACCACACGCAAGGTGAAGACACGCATAAATGAACATAAGAGTACGATCAGACGTAACAAACAGGCCACAAAATTAACCAACCATTTTTTGTCATTCAAACACAAACCAGAAGAATTGAGATGGCTGGTTCTAGAACAACCATTTATTCCAGCCCATGTCACAGATTTCACCAAATTCCTGTTCCATAAAGAACAGAAGTGGGTTTTTAAACTTAAGAGTGACATTATTGGCCTGAACGATGAAATTCCGTGGTCATCATTATAGGTAGATGAGACACTTAATTTTCCATCTGTATTTATGTTTCACATCCATCTAAACCACATCATAATGAGGCATTTAGCATCATATTCAATCGGTAATCTTGTGTTGCACATATAGCGTAATAGCATTATTTTTTACTCTTTACACAACTTTCGTTGACAACTTAACATCTCAGGTCACCTATCTCCATTTGGGTGTTTCAAAATCCTCCTGCATATCAACTTTAGCTCTTTACACTCACTATTAGTGCATTTTTATGCTTGAGTAATGTTTAGATGATGTTAACTACCTGTTTGACTGCTTTGAACTACAACTCCCAGTCATTTCCGGTATTATACTGGATTGACTGACTAACGTGATGACACACTGACCCGGAAGTACCTCTAACGTCGTGACGTTTTCATGCAACCTAACGCGTTATTACGGAGTGAGCTATGCCCGCCGAGTACCTCCCCCTCAAGCTCAGACGACGGAGCGGGGTACCGACGGATAGGTGAGTGTTACATTCTCTTAGTTTCATTCTCTATGTCCGAGCATTCAAAATCTGAATGTTACGCGCCTGAGCGCGAACATCGGATGGTTGTGGTTACCCACTGTGCCGAATATTTACCTCAAAATTAATATCGAGTTAAATTTGGAAGAGGCTCTGTAAGCCCGATGTCTGACAGAGCTTGTACAACGGTTAATCCACATCGGGACTTCACGCTTTTGCATGCCAATGTTAATGTGTGCATGTGTAAATCTCCGTACTTGGTATTCAACTTTAGTTTTCACAAGACTGCACTTTTGCCTTAGGGAGCATCATATACGGCAACTCCTCAATACACTTACCTGATTTATGACAGTTCTCTCTTTAAGATGCACATCTGTGTTTCATCATTCATACAGGGGTGTATACTGTTGTGGCTGTCATCAATATACGGTCATTGCTCTTCATGTAAGATCTGACAGAGAGGTGCACTACTCGCTCTGTCTTCTGAGACCAATACTCTGCCTTGTTTTTACACGTGTCTCGCCCAAACGCTCTGTAGATTTTTTCTGGTAATTCCAGTGTTCTGAATACTTCATGCCCATTGGGATCTATCTCTAATGAGTTTACCTGAAATTTTCTTCTGTAGAGCGGGGCCTCAATATCCTGAGCAGATGCCAGGCGAGGTGAGGTGCATGCCCATAATTTTGTGGGTAAGTGCACAATTCAAGTACTATTTGACTTGTAGTCATATATACACTATGTTCATGACAAATGATAACTCACATTGTCTTTTTATACATATTGTTCTGTATTGCCACTAACACCTAGCTGAACCTCCTTCCATTTGATTCATACCTAGGTTTCCAACCTGTAACAGTTCCATTTGGACATACAGAGCAGATCAGGTTGTATGGTATACCTCTCTGGTGGAAATCTTGTCTTTAATTTACAATTTTCTTTGAATGTTCTGTTCTTCACTTTTTGCAGTAGCGTATTTGGGTCCTGATGAGAGCTTGGACTCTATGTCCATTAGCCGAAACATGTCGACCATCAATCCAACAGTTATCCTTTAAGCTGTTTACGCACAGGTTTTACTAATGGCATCTCGATAAGCGCCAGAATAAAATTGATAGCATCTAGATAGCCATTTTTAATAGCACTTTTTTGTTTAATTTTTTGCACTGCAACCATCACCCTACCGTTTGTTCTCACCACTGGGACAACTGATTGACCACCATTACCATCAGAGTGGTTGGTCTTTCCAGTTCAGTCCTCAATTCCCAGATGATGATAAGCCACCTCTGGTGGGTGATGGGAATTATACTTTTGATATGTTATTCACTGTAATTGATTTGGAGGTCTCATTGGTCTAGTTTGTTAGAGTTGTGTATATACAGAACATTAGACCCTCAGTATTTGTTGTTAAGTATAACAGTTGGCACGACCACCTGAATTCGTCAAGACCACTTGTCTGCCGCTGTGACATCTATTATTTTGTGGCATTCGCCAGCTATCTCCAAAGTGCTCTCTTTACCCACACTATAGCATGTGGTTCTGCTTATTACAGTCACCAAAAAGGTTTAATTTTCAAAATAACATCCTTCATTGCACTGGCACAGCTAACATTCCTTAAACACTCTGCCTCTTCAATAATGATGGTCGCACCAATTATTTTTGTTGCATACATGTGGTGATGTTCGGAAAATCTCAGCCTCATTCTCCCCCCTTTGACTGAGCATATAATCAGAGCCACAACATGGTGTTGAATTGCATTCACAGGAGTGCTGACGTATAACTAGAGCCGGCCATGCAGCCACCGCGTGCCGACTCAGCCGCTTGAGTGCTGACTCACAGCCGCAATAATGCTGACTTATAACCGAGTCCTGGAATGCAGTCTCCAGGAATATCCCAGTTTCAAGATTCATGACCTTGGAATACTGTAGAACCGGCTCTTGCTGTGTTTATAAAGATAACTGTCCATTAAATGATGTGTGCTGCGTGTTATACGTGTATTAACAACTGGTGACTAACTGAGCAGTGAGCACGTGGTGTTTGGTAACTACACAGTGGTGGAAACACCTCGTCTTCGACAGGCAAAGGTTTCTACAGGCGTGCACCTGTAAAAAGTCATATCGTAGTCACCAGCCCACAAGTTGGGGGTGGGTGCGTTTCACACCAGCGGCCCCCTATTTTTGGAATGGGGCCCCTTTGCCCTTAGCCGAGGCTGAGAGATGTCACCTTGTGCCCCTGGACCGCCGCTGCTTACATTTGAAAGCGCCATATGCTGGCAGCATCCATTTTATTGTCTGCGAAATGGGCCAGAAAGGGTTATGTTTTAATGTCGTATCTGAGGACAGAGAACTTCACACCATTAACCCTTTTATAGTTGACTGCAAATGTGAAGCACTTTGTGCTTTGAGGCAGGGTGAAAAACACCACCAGGAAACAAATGTGCATTAACTGCAAATTTAATGTTACAAAAAAACATATTTAGTCTGCTCAGTGGAAGTAGCTCAAACAGTGAGGATTATTTGAGGATTATTAAAAGGGCAAAACAAAGACTATTTGTGATCTCACTTCCTATGACGTATCTGCTAATTACATACAATAATTAGTCCTTCCCCACTATATAACTTATTAATTCTAGTGCCTTGCTAGGCATGTCCTGTTTACCTATGATTCTCAAAGATGTAGTACACGTCTGCATAGTATACAAACTCCTATGCACAGAACACATCAGCAGTTTGTACTTTGGTTTGGACAAGCATGTGTACCTACAAAAGGGTTAGGAACACAAACGTCGAGTGCAGTTGCCCCCCAACCAACGCAGCCTTAACGTCAGGAGAAGACTTAAACATTTTCAAAGCATTACTCACACTTATACATAGAATGTACACTTAAAAGCTTCACTGATGGCTTTCAATATGAATGTTAGAGTGCAGAAAACCGTGTACGATTCCTAAGACTCACAGTACGCAATAAGCGACATTCAAATAAAAAAATATAAATAATTAGAAGTCGGTCTAAAGAAAACAAATTAATCTTCACTGAATTTCTGATCCTGTATATGCACACTGTACGCTGTGCGTAACTGTACAGACATAGCGAAGGGGTAAATTGTATAGACATCGATTCACCAAAATACCAGGGGTAGCAGAACTGGCGATCTGTTGTAGGTAGAATACGGAGGAGTTACCCCACCCATATTTTTCACTGGCTTGTGTCTTTGTCTTTCGTAAAAGCTTGCGTTTGATTCCTTAATAGGCTTGTTAGTTCCTCCTTAGTACGGCCATGTCGTCATTTGTATACTCCCATGGCTACTGCCCCATTACTTGGTTGTTACATGGTATGTGTACTTTTGTTTCTTTAGTGAGCTTCTCCTACATTAGGCACAATGACGTGCTTTCCTTACATTCAGCGTGCCATGCCCGCTTTCACTTTTGAAGCAGGGACAATAGCGGCCGTTTATTTGCAATGCCATAGGTCTCGCATTTAAATGTGAGACCTATGGCATTGCAAATATTTATTTGTTTAAACATCTTTAGAGCAGAAAGGAAAGGAACGTGAAGGCAGGAGGCTCCGAGCGAGGTGTTCCTTCTCTCCACTCCTCGGTGAGTGCCGGGAAGCCGTAACACGGCGACATGGTGTCATTTGTGGGGTGCTACATCATTTGTCGGTTAGGAAGGGTGTGTGGAGAGGACAGAGCATCATCTTCAGGCACAGCTTCCCTAATGGCAGAGCAAAGCTTGACACAAAGCTTTAGGCAGGTATCTGAGGTGTAGAAACAAAAACCTCTCCGAAATGAGAGCTGTTCTAGGAGCCGGTGGGTGCCCCTTCACACGGCACAGCCCGTCTCTGAGCAAAGGAGCCCCCGCTTCCGTTGCATGTAGATTTCTTCCCCTCTTCGCATTTCAGGATTTTATTTTTAATGACCTTGGTATGTCAAAATTAAAATTCACCTGTGACATTCCTGTCCCAAACCCACACCACACACTTTCATCCCACCACATACTCAGAACGCAGACATTTTGATTTCTGCCAGAAGTGATTTATATAACCTTGGGGGTCCTCAGAACCTGCTTGTGTTTTTTTAAGCGGCACAGCCGTCACCCCCTAACAAAGGCGCCTGGTTTCAATCACTTCCTGGCATTATCTGCTGTCTGTTTCATCCCACCCCCCACACACACACAAGTAAAATTGATTTAGAAATGATTAGCAATTAAGTCCTGTGAATTCCAGGTCGCACATAATCCTGTGCTAATGGACTGAAGCTGACAACAGCATGTCTGTGTTACATGTCATATGTGCTAAAGTCACCTGACGGGTTGCTTTCAAAAGCCTGTTTTATTAAAAACAACACCACCAATACCACCACCGCCACCACCAATACCACTATCACCAATACCACCACCACAAATACCTCCAATACCACCACTACCACCACCACCACCACCACTACCACCACCACCAATATCAATACCACCACCACCATTATCAATACCATCATAAATACCACCACCACCACCAAGACCACCACCACCAATACCAATACCACCACCAATACCAATACCACCACCAATACCACCAGCACCAATACCACCACCACCACCAATACCACCACCACCAATACTGCCACCACCAATATAACCCCCACCACCAATACAACCACCACCACCAATACCACCACCACCAATACCAGTACCACCAATACCACCACCACCAATACCACCACCACCAATACAACCACCACCAATTCCACCACCACCAATACCACCAATACTAGTACTAACCCCACCAATGCCACCACCACCAATTACAGCACCACCAATACCACCACCAACAATACCATCACCACCACCATCAATACCACCAATACCACCGCCTCTGCACCTCTTGCTCACTGTAATAGCAGGGGTGCACTGGCGGCTGAGACGAGGCTCATGTTGCCGGGAATAACGAATGCCCAGAGGCTACAACGAGGCTGATGAAACTTAGAATCACAGCCAGTAATAAGACGTGGTCGAGCCGGTATGAGATGTTTTGGCTGACAACGGTCACAAATAAATCCAGCATAAAATTTGCTGAAATGGTGAATGAAGTCCTGTTGCCCTGAAGAATTTGCCGTACACGCAAGGCAATGAAACATGTTGGCGAATGACTTCGTGTCTGTTTAATCACAGCACTTTTTATTGTTGAAGTGGTCCATGAGCAGAGAATAAAGTTGTGGTAGTCATGGCCCGCTCTCAATTTTAAAATCAGGACTTGGGTGTACATTTGATCACTCTTTCTTTCACCGTTGTGTTTTCTTTATTTTTGTTGGTACAGTTTCCATTTTTGTTGAACAAGGTGGCAACCGATGATGAGAAACGTGGCAGTACTGGTAATCATCTAACCAGTGTCAGCCCGCTATGGTGTTGCGCACGTGAGGTGCTCCCTTGTTCCGCACACATTTTTTCTAATTCTTTGTTCTTTTCCTCCTCCCACTAAAGTCCACGGTGGGGGTTGCCACAGTCTTATAACTGATAACTGTAGCTCACAAGCTGAGGGTTCTTGCAATGGTCACTGCTTTTTAAACAAATAGTACAGATATTGGGCTATCAGGAATCCACCTCATAAATATAGATTATTGGGGGTGGATGTGACGAGATGAGTTTCCCCTCCCCATTCCTGGCAGTACATAATATAAAATAAATAAACACTGTACGCTTTCTAGTGGGTCTGTTGTGTTATATAGCGCACTGTAAGGGACCAGAGCTCCAGCCAAAACCATCCCTCCCTTCATCCCTCCCTCCATGCTTGCCATAAAGCACAGCCCGCCCTGCACCAGGAGGTGAAACCAGAGCTGGAGTGTTTTTTATTAAGCCAAAGATAGCAATGACATTACGCAATGCCACACTGCAAATCACGGAGAGGGCAGGAAAAAGTCCACCCCTCTCACTCTTCCTCCTTAGCCGCGACAGTGTAATCACAGAGCGAAATGTGTTGGAGTGCTTTGTTAGCGTTTATAGCTCGGATCATATGTAACTCTCACTTCACACTTTGTGTCTGTGTAATTCACAACACTTGCACATCTTCTTCACTGCACTATTTATCACTACTTTGAAGATGTCGCAGGCCGGTTTCTTCCTCTGCTATTTACAATCTAACAAGCGGTCGAGAAGGCCCTTTATTGCAATGCAATAGGTCTCGCTATTAGTATTGTAAATTGCAATGCCTTTTATTCATGTTTTAAAACTCAAAATGTAAATAAAAGGCATTGTGATTTACAATGCCAATAGCTCAAACTCGCTTGAATGCGAGACCTATTACATTGCAAATGCTTGTTTTCTCACCTCTCTGTTTTATCACCACACTCTCTCTCTCTTTCTCCCCCTGCTTCCCTTTGCCTCTGAGTTGTCTACCACTAGTTGTCTCTTTATCATTTTTCTCATACCTGTCTCTCCCTCTCTTTCTAGCTTATCCTTCTTTTTCTCTACATGTATTACACCATTTAAATGGTGATCCCCTCTCATCTGTCCTCTTCTAGCTCTACCTCTCGGCTGTCTCTGTCACCTGTTGATGTATCTACCACCTATCACTCTCCACTATCATATTTTACTCTCTGGATATCTTCCACACCTGTTACTTTTCTCTGTTGTCTTTTTAACCCCTTTCTCTGTTTCTATCTCTCTCACGCACACACACCTGCCTTTGTATTCCTTCTCTTCCTTTGATTATTTTCTCCTCCTAAACTTTCCCCTCTAACCTCTCTCTGTTATTCTCCTGTATTTCGTGGTCCTTTAACATGTTCAGGGGCTGTAGGAGACAGCCACATGCACAATGTAGCTGAGAAGCACTGAAAGTAAACCAGGCCCATTAGAGCCTTCTGTTTCTGACACTGCCCTTACCAGCTCCAAGGCCAGTGGGCGCAGGAGGCAAGCCACGAGTCGCAGCTGTGCGGCCTACATGACCTCCATGGAAAACAGGCTGAGTTCACAATTCTTTGTGAATTCCTTCACTTATGGGAATAATATATGTCACAAATCAATTAGACATATTTTAGAATCACCCAAACACTGAGATAGGTCACACATAAATAAGGCATGGCATTATCTGCGTCTTACTGTCTCAGCACATAACATTTTTCAAATAGTGGTGCATTACAAATGCAAATGAATCCACCATCTTCCCGACTCCAGTGTTTTTGCGCAGTCTGTATTCTAAATATGGGGTGTTTGCAATAACTTCACTCCTTCTTTAAATATGCAACCTCACTGGTTGAGTTTGACTGCAAGGGAATGTGGCAACCAGAGAGGGTAGCATTGCCGTAAATTTAGCACAACTAATAGCCAGTGGCGTAATGAAAGTTGAGGGGGACCCCTGCCAGGTACACAGAGGGGCCCCTGCTCCAGATTTAATCCGGAGCTCTCAGGCCTGAGTTCTGTGATGAGGAGGCCCCCTGTTGCTCTGGGGTCCCCCCGCACTGCGGGGGCTGCCGGGACCTGTGTTATGCCCCTGCTAATAGCTGCCTTACAGTTCTTTTGCCGTAATAAGAATACTAGCAGCGGCGGTGCGTCCATTGGGGCGCAGGGGCGGAGCCCCACTTACCGCGAACGCACGCGTCGCAGCTGAGACGGACCAGCAATGCATCAATCATCATGATGAAACTGAATAGCTTGCGAGGCAATGCGAGCCGCGATGAAGGGGGTGGGGCAGGGGGCGAGCACTGACAGTGAGTGAGTGACAGACAGTGCACAGTAACGGCAGCGGCTCGCATTTTATCTGCGCATGCTCGAGTTTGTCTCACGACAAGCACGAGCATGCGCATTCGCCGCACTGTAGCCATGTGTACTAGTAGTGAGAGGAGGGGGCCGAGAGGCTGAGGGTTGCCTCTGCAGCAGCCCCGTCTCTCGGTATCCGGGCGAGCCCTATCCGTGCTCTTTCGCCAATCCAGGGCAGGCGCTGCTAATGCAGCGTCTCTGGATTGGCTGAGAGAGCCTGAGACAGCCTAGGAGTAACTGCATTGGGTGCCGCGCAACTATGGCCAATCACTGTGGCTTAGTCTGAACACAGTGACAGTGATTGGCCATGAGGTGCGCTGCGCACTCTATGCAATTCTGTCGCGTCATCACGCACGCGGTGGTGCCACTGTCTGTCTCTGCGTACACACCTCGTGGCGGCGGTGCGTACAGGAGCCCCGTCGTGTGACAGTGTCGGTGACGGTGTGTGTTAATTGTTGACTTCTCTCCGACTGACTCGTCGTGGTGGTGACAATTTTCTTGTTGACTGCCTCAGTGCCCTGACTTGTCCATTGGTGAGTACTGTCGTTCTAAATCTAATTACTTACTTTTTATCAAGCTAATCTTCCCATGTAAAGCGCTCCAATACCTTCGCGTCGACTTCGCGCTGTATGAAACGACAAAGAAACACTCACTAACCACTCAGGTTCCCATCAAGACGCAGCCTCTTCCCACCACTCACCCCTCACAGTGTAACTTGCGGCCTAGGTGGGTAAAGCGTTCCCTCGCCCCACACGGGCAGTGCGTGCGTCCTGTATAAATGCGACATTGTGACATTACAGAGCCGATCCTGTCTAAGTACTTGCAGGTAGACAGGTTCACTCTGCACTCAAACACTCCCGCTCGTTAGGGTGGCGCAGTCTGTGAGGAATTTTACAACAGCATTCTGCTCATCGAGAAAGTACACTGAAAAATACCCGAAGGCACGCCATGGGCCGAGATGCGCAAACAGCCGCATGGACCACCCAAGGCCCTCCGGGCGCAAAACAAACATCTGAATGGACGGGTGACCACTGTCTGTTGCCATGGCACCCTGATCTAATTACATGATTTATCATGGCGGGAGTAAGTGTGCTGGAAACCTACAACGCTGCCATGCATCGACAAGATGGAAAGGGAGGCGGGAGAGGGGGGGAGTGAGAGGGTTCGGGGAGTCGGGGACATATCAGCCTTGGAGTTACCCACACACCCACCCCCAATCGTTTGCCGTCTTGAGTGCCACGGACGGCCATAAGACTCTCTCAGGTGGAGGACGCTAGCGCCTAGGGGCATACACTTCACAGCGGAGAGGTCTCAATTATTACACTATTTACAATAGCAGCTTCTGTATAGAGTGCATCGAAGACGAAATGCATGACAAGTTGGCTGAGCCATGATGCCACCGAAAACGGAAATGCTTCATGGAGTTGGCACCTTTCTCAGGGAAGCCTCTGCGGTGTAACTAACACAAAATGATAACCCCACCCTCACGAATGTGACGGGGTAACTGATTTTCCCATATATCACTGATATGCATTCGCCCCTTGAGCTGGACGGGCTCCCCCTAAGTACTGAGCCTTTTCCACGTTCTGAAATCCTGGAGAGACAGGAAACTTATACCTGAATAATAAATTAACAGTGTAAAATCCTCTGTATTTTTAAACATGGAATACTGCCTCTATTTGCTTTGATAATTATTGGTGAGTGGTGACTAGTTGACGTAACTCTCAAACACTTTTGAAGTGATGTCTTTGTATCTGCAGTTTCAATTTCGAATGGGGAAAATACTGCCTTTTACTGTTTCCTAACTTTCCTCCAATTTGCTTACTGGCTTTGACATAAAAATGCCCAAGTGTCGGTAAAATCCTGGACATATGGCACCCTGGGGCTCTAAATGGCCGGCGGCAGCACTGAATCGTATACAGAGCTGAGACCCTGGGGTTTTCCTGTTCTTATAACGTGGTTCTGGTATTCCCCAGCACCAACGAGAGATAAAAAGAAAACACGACCGAAGAAGCCAAAACAGAAACTGCCTTCAACCTCAGGAAAAGTAACCATTACTGCAGCTATACTGCGTCAACTGAGCTTAATTTTTCCAGAGCTGCCTCAAAAAAAAAAACTTATTGCGCAAAGCTATGATGGTGCGTCCGTAATGAGTGGAAGCCTTAGTGGAGTTCAGAAGAGAATTCGAGATGTGTACCCTAATGCTCATTATGTGCACTGTTACGCTCACCAACTTAATCTTATTATGCAACAGGCAGTATCAAAGATCACCGAGACACGAATTTTCTTTCAGGATATAGGAGGCATGGCAGCATTCTTCTCGCGTTCCCCCAAAAGAACAGAAGCACTTCATGACATTGTAGACAAAAGCGTTCCAAGGGGATCCTCAACTCGTTGGAACTTTAACATCCGTACAGTCAACCTAATCTATGAACATAGAGAGGACCTTCTGAAATGTTTTGAAGCCATAGAAGCCAATGATGAGTTTGATTACAAAAGTCAGATTGAAGCCCATGGCTTTGGTAGAACACTACAAGACAGAGAGTTTCAGTTCTTACTGTATTTATTTCATGATATAATGGTAGCTGTCGACCTGTTATACAATCAGTTACAAGCACGAGAGATAGATACTGTCAAAGTGCAAGTATATACTACTATGTTTGTACAAAGCATAAGCAAAGTGAGAGATGGGGTTGACAATTTAGACAGCAAACTGCCAGAGAAATCTTTTTTCACAAACCGCAGGAAAAACATCACCACTATGGTCCGAATTGCAAAGGAGATCTGTGACATTGTAATTGTGCAGGCACGAGAGCGTTTTTCTTTCACTAAACATTTGGTGAGTGCCACATTATTGCAAAGTCAACAGTTTGCCAAATATGATGAATCCTTCCCGGAGCGTGCTCTGAATGAGGCTGTGGGAGCTTATCCTATGCTCAATAAAGAAGAGCTGAGAACTGAGTTGACTGTACTGTACGGAATGCCTGTGTACCGGAAGGCCACAAGTGCCTTGTCTTTGCTGGCTTTAATCCATAAACTTAATATGGAAAAGTCACTTGGAGAGACAGTGGCTTTACTTAAAATTGTCATAACCACTCCTATGACAACAGTCGAGGCAGAACGATGTTTTTCAGCCTTAAAGAGGATTAAGACATTCCTGAGAAATACCATGCTTGAGGAAAGACTCAATGCTTTGGCAATGCTCTCTGTAGAGAGCAAGCTAGTTCAGAAAATCCCGGACTTTAACACTAAAGTTATTGAAAAGTTTGCTGCTCTTAGAGAGAGAAGTGCTGATTTCATTTACAAAAAGTAAACAATGTTGAATGCTGCTACTTTGCAACCAGTTTAGTTTGTTAAATAAAAAACATCTGTGAGTGAGGTACTCAGAAATGCATTGTATCTCGAAGTCTGTTATGAAGCTCTGTGGTTATACACTGAATAAGCAGCTACCTATGTTATATGACATCTCTTTATTAATGTTATAACTGCACTTTCACAATTGCTTTATTAACCTTCCTGCTTTCTCAAATTTGCTTGAAAATGCACCATTTCTCTTCTCTTTTTTCAAAATTTTCTCGGGGGGAGAACCCCCCCGAACCCTCCTTATAGGGGTTCGGGCTCGCTCGCTACGCTCGCTCGCAACGGTGAAGTATAACAATCATTTTACGCCCCACCACTTTAAAATGTCACCAGCCGCCCCTGAATACTAGCTGAAGTGGTCTGCAAGCTCTCCCTCCATTAAAGCTATGAGTCTGCCAGGAATGAGGAATTGGACTTTGACCAGGAGTTATTGGTGTCTTATATTTATTGGCCAGGAAGTGCCTCTGTGGCATCCTTCTCACCCTGGTGGTCAACACAAACGCATACCAACCTGGTTTACTGCTCACAATAATACTGCAAGAACTCGCAGGTGAGGAGGAAAAAGACTGGGGAGGTTTCTCCATTCGGGATCTAGGGTTGTGCCCCCCTGAAATTCCTACACATTCCTGTGCAAATATTAAATCGATTTTATTTACAGATACAATTGTATCTCTAAACAAATCGATGTATTTAAGTCTGGGCTGTCTGTCCCAGGCTGCCTGCCCCACTTTGCTTTGAAGAAAGCCACAAAAGCCAGGCAGTAAATCAACTTTCTGAACTGTGCCCCACAATGCAGGGCTTCTAAGACCCTTCATTGCCATTGCATTCTATTGCAATATCCACTATAGGCCGCTTTTAGTGTTATGGTTCGGGCGTTGGAATCTCCATCCCTGCATGAGCGCAGTCGTCCATCATTCACAAGCATAGATCCCACCCTTTCTCTTTCACACTACTAAAGGCCTTCCCTGTTCAAAGTTTGTTTCCGAACTGGCCCTTCTGATCCGGGACTTTGGGCTTAGTCTGACGTCATACGCCGACGATTCCCAGATTGTGGTGGCTGCATATAAACATCAAACCCCTCCTTTCCAACAGTTTCAAAACTGTATGTGTACAATAAACAGATGGATGAGTACACATTGCATCAAACTTAACTCCAAAAAACGGAGGTCTTGATTTTTGGAAACATGCAGCCAACTTGGGGTAATCTGTGGTGGCCGTCAGAAATGGGAGTACCATCTAAACAAGCAGCCAAAGCTAAGAACTTGGGTGTATGGATTGACAATAAATTAACACTCTCTCAGCAGACCAATGCTATTGTCTCTGCTTCACACTTTTGTATAAAGAAAATAAGGAAGATCCTTCCGAACATCCCTGCGGAGACTAGGAAAATGGCGGTAACATCTCTCATCCAGTCTAAACTGGATTACTGCAACGGGCTATATATGAATATTCAGAAGCAGTGCCTAAAGAAGCTTCAGATGGTCCAAAATACAGCAGTACGGCTATTGCTTAATATCCCTAGGCATAAATCGGTATCAAATGAGATTCGTAATCTGCACTGGCTCCCGGTACCCCAGCGTATTAAATTCAAGGCTTTGTGTCTGGCCTACAAAGCACTGAATCACACAGGCCCTTCCTTTCTCCAGAACCTTTTTGTATGGTATAAACATAAAGACACCTCCGTTCTGCGGGGACCAGACTCTTAACAGTTCCCAGAATTCGTACATCGCACTGGGGTGGCCACAGTTTCCATTATGGCACCTCCAAGCTCTGGAACACTCTTTTAAATGAACTCAGAAGTGCACGCTCCCTATCCATCTTCAGGAGAAGGCTAAAGACCTGGCTGTTCTAGGACTAGACGCTGCGTAGGCTTACTGTGTCCTTAGCGCCAAGACACCTCTGGGTATTCTTGCGCTTTTCTAAATCCCATTAACATTAACACACTTAGGAGTGTATGCAAGCACGTGTGTTTTGGTGCCTTGGTCTCTGTAATGGTGGGTGTTAACCCCTTCCCTGCTCATGACGGAACCGTTCCGTCATGAGCCACGGTTGTCGTGTGCTCATGACGGAACGGTTCCGTCATGACAATCCTGCCGGCGGCCGCTCCGCCTGCGCGGCGCTGTTTCCCCGCCTGTGCGGGGCGACAACGCAAATGGGCGGAGTCATGACGGAACCGTTCCGTCATGAGCACAGCTCAACTGTGGCTCATGACGGAGCGGCTCCGTCATGAGCACAGGCCCGCCGCGCTGCCCCCCTGCCCCCCCCAGCGCTGCAGCGGAATGTCCGCAGCAGCGAAGGGGTTAAAATAATAATCTTCTGTTATGTATATTGTGCTCTGACCCCCTCATTACACTAACCTCCCCCACTGTGACACCCCAGGCCCTGGTTGCATGTCGCTGTCCCCTTTAGAAGAGGAGCTTCTGTATTTGTTAGCCCGCGAAATTGATCCAAAAGATGAGCAAGCCAGGGTTCGTGTTCCCTTGTGAAGTTGATCCAGATATCCGAGTCAAGTGATAAGCGAAAGATATGTGCTTAAAGTAGACAGTTATCTGCTGTATGACATGAAAATTGGCCCTGTCTTCATGCCCCTAACAACATGAATTGATTTCCGAACAATGAATGTTAAAAACATTAAGACTATGCATGTCAGCAATTTAGCTCCTCTCTTATTTCATGTTTTATTTAATCTTGCTGTAGGAGGCTGGCTCAATATATAGTGTCCACCTATGGTTAGACACCATGCACTGAGTCCAGGCAACCCTTAGGGATGGTGTTTAGGTCTCTGATAGCCAAACTTTCAAAGGGTGGCTGTGGAGAGCAGCTTGGCTTTATCCAGGAGGGTGTAAAGCGGATTTACCACACATTCGGTCAGTAAGCTTTCACACAAGAAAGAACCACACAAGTATTTGTAAAAATACTTTAGTATTTATTAACCCAACACTAAGAACTAAGTTGGTATGTCTCCTACAGAGAGATATCAAATACACAAAATAAATACTTTAAAAACAGGAAAGTAGCGTATAGAAAAACACATGGTGCCCAATGGGGAGGGAAAAACATATACTAAGAAAGTGGTATGTGAGATAAGTACCAAAACAAGAAGGCCAAGGGAAGCACAGAACCACCAAATGTAAGTAGCTAGGGACTCCTAGGCGCCCAGGTGCAGAGTGCTTACACCGTGTCAAACGTCCCTGGGATATCAAGGGGAAAGTCACGGCTGGTATTTGATTGTTTCAGGACCCTTCCCAAAGGACCCAGAGGACACCAATTGGATCAAGGGTGGTTGGAGAGACACCCCACCTGTCGATACCCAGGGAACCAGGATACCTACACAAGGGAGCCTGGGTACATTGGTGCAAAATGGTGTTGGAACAGCCCATTGAAGCCAATGGAGGATTTTGGAAGTCTGGCGGCTGCATTGTCTTGTGGAACAGGACGGTGGAGCTCAAACATGGATTCTGGATGAGCAGTACCTGAAAGTATAGAAGATAGAGTCCAAACCACCCGGAGGTGTCCAGGAGGCGCTGGAGCATAATGCCACCCCTTGTCTGAGGTACTTGCTGTAGCAGGACTGTCTTTAAGCAGCTGTGGAGCCCAGGTGAAGATGCAGGAGCCCAGGAGCCATCCACATGGTCGAAGAATGCAGGAGGGTCAGTGGCTGGCAGGACTATCAACAAGCCTTGGCAACCGAAACAGTTGGGTCAAAGCAATAGATGCCTGCTTGCAAACCAACGAGGTCTATGGAACTAACCCAGCAAGGGTAAGTCGGGCCAGCCCTCAGCATGCAGGAGAGCCAGCAGAAATTGTTAGACCCCTCAAGGATCCTCTGGCAGCAGGTACAGGGAGTTGCAGAGAATCCTCAGCAGCACACTGAAGAAGGAGGCCCACGGTGCATAGAATGCAGGCAGGATGTTGTTCTTGGAGCTGTGCGATGCTTGAGGCTGGGAATGCTGGAAGGTCGAAGATCTTCAGTGAGGAAAGTCAACAAGCCTTGGCAACTGCAACAGACGCGGTGCACAGGGATGCAGTACAAGTCGGCTGTAGAGGGAGCAGTCTTCAAAGTTGCTGAGAAGACTGGTCTGGCCTCTGGAGAGCCAACAAACCACTACCTGTGTTTCAGACCCGGGAGGCGTCCATGGGACCGCAGGACCAGCAAACCTATCGTCGATGTGGAGGTGCCTGCGGATGCAGGAATGTTACTCCTTCACTCCAAGGGAGATGCTTTTTTGCTTGGACGCTATCAAAGTCCATGTTGAATCAGAGGATGCACGGCCATGGAGTTGTAGAAACCTGAAAGAACACGGAAACGAAGTTGCAGCAAGAGTCTTCCTACGAAGAGCAGTCTTGTCTTTGGTCCTGGCTGGATCCATCAGCAGAGTTCCAGTGTCCAACCGCAGAAGAGTCTTTAGATGATCTTCAGAAGACAGGCAGTCGGTTCTTGAAGATAGAACCCGTACTAATCTAAGGACCCACCCTCAGGGGATCCCTTAAGTAACCCTAAAAGGGGGAAGGACATCTGCTGTGACCCACCTATCAGGGGAGGACTGGGATGCTACTAAGCTGGCCTAGCCAGTCCAATTATCCCAGGGGCCAAGCTTCAAGATGGCATAATAATGTTGCCACCTGGAGGAGCTCTGGGCACCTCCCTAGGGAGGAGCTTGACGGGGGGAGGGACACTCCCCTGTCCTTTGTGTAGTTTCGCGCCAGAATGGGACCAAGTGCTCCTGAACTGTGCCAAACTAAGTTATGCAAGGAGGGCGCTAATCGTGCCCTTCAATGCAGTCTGGTGGTGCTCGACAGCACCCCCTGCCAACCTAATTCTAAGGGAGAGTTGACCACACCTCTTCTTTACAGGAAATCCTTGGTTCAGTGTCCCCTGCACAGTTAGGCTAATCAACAGGGGGATAGAACAGTGTCTGAGATCAGCAGCAACGCGGGCTGTCAGGCAGACCCTTTAATGTTACTCAGGGGGGTCATCTAAGGAGCCCTGCAGTACATGGTATCATGCAACTAACACTGGAATTGGTGCTGTTGTATGATTATAACATGTTTGATACCAAACTGGACTAGGTTCACGGTAGTCATTGTGTAGCTGAACATCTCGACTTGCCAGTGTCCACTACATACCTTAACATGGCTGCTCCGTACTTACAAAGCCCAGAGAAGGGAGTCTGGGGTTTGTAGGGGTGCCTCTGCTTGTGCAGGGTTACCAACACACTGTGAACCCTGCCCTTGGACGACAGGGCCTACCCTAGGGGTGACTTATAGGTTTAAAGTGCAGTGACAGGGATATAAGGGAAACCTTATATCTAAAGTGAAAGGTGCATGCACCATTTGACGCAGACTGTGATAGCAGCTCTGCAGACACAATTTGCATGGACTCCCATGGATGGCACACTACATGCTGCAGCCCATGGGAGACCCCTGATATACCAATGCCCTGGGTACCTCAGTATCATATACTAGGGGCTTACAGCGGTACCCCAGTATGCCCACTATGGAATATACAAAGTACTTACCATCAGATTTAGAGGAGAGCTCACGGCCACTATGGTCTTGGTTAGCAGGATCCCACGAAAGGACTGTCAAAAGCCACTGGCACCAGGCAAAAAGTGGGGATATCTATGCCAGAAAGATCCTACTTTCCTATACTTGTCTTCCTCAAGAGTTAGCTATTTTATCATGTTGTTTTTCTGTATTTTTTCCGTGAATATTTTTACCCGTGCCAGATATTTATGAGACACTTTTATTGAGAGCTCTGATGCTGAAAGTGTTTGAAAGTGGGTTGGCTGCTCTGCAGAGCACACAGAACAATGGTCATGTATTCCAGTTGCAATTGAAATTCTGTCGAAACGTGTGTGAAGGGACTACACAGATTGCAAAATATTTACAGTGCAAAAGCAAATAAATTACTTAAATGTGAGTGAAGTGAGGGAGATGCGAGGAAGGGCATTCGGGGAAGAGTGACAAGAGGAAAAAGGCAGTTGAGGATGTGAAGATGGACGAGATGTGCAGAGAAAAAGGGCATACATATCTAACATAACTGAAGGCCAAAACTCCTTCCACAGGCCTCAATACTATTCAAATTTCAGAACTGAAACATTTTCAAGGTTAATTATTGATAATAAATCCTTGTTGTTGCTAATTTATCTCAAACAGCTAACAACCATTGACTAATTCAATCATCCTGACAGGTTTTAGGTATAGGTCAGTTGCTGTGTTCTATATCGAGATTCAATGACATCCCAGAGAGAAACAAAAATACAGGTCGGGTAGCACACTATGGGAAACACAGAAACTTATTTTACATGTTCCTTTTTAGCGAGCCCCCTCGTTTTTTCATCCCACTTAAAGACCTGTCTTCACATATTTCTATATGGCTGATTGCAATCAGGAGCTCTAGGTGCTTCCCGAAGGCTGGTTAGAGCATTTTCTTCCAAAGTTGATGCCTAATGCAGTGCAAGACACTGGGAAGGCACACACTTTAAGAGGCTTAATTTGTCGCTTTGTACTGTTTGCACATTACATTAACTGTTACGCATATTAATACAGTAAGATATAGGGCAGTTTGTAATGTATTTAATATTTGAAGACTATACGTTCCCACAGCTTTATAAACCTTGATTTATCACTAAATTAATTAGCTTTAAAATGCACTATTTGCCGATCATTTTTCAATTCTTTTTGGAGGAAGACCCAGCCTGGACCCCACGCTGGTCCATTAGGCTTGCTCGGATCGTTCACTACATAAAAGTCATACCCAGCTTTTACCCCCACCCACTTTCCAATGTCACCAGCCGCCTCTGGAAAAGAAGGGAGCACAAGGCTAGCATAAGGTCCCACAAATTTTGAAAGTGTCTTGCCTTCTCTTTGTGGCTCTACTACCCAAAGGTGCACCAATCCCTGTCATATGGACTTGCCCTCGGTAAGAACTATAAGCAGGGCCACTAGAATTACATGGTTCTGCTGTGGTGGCTTTTTCCGCATAGTTATGAATCTGCTGCATTTGCCACATAATCCATGATCTGCTGCATAAACTGCAGGTTTTAACCCCAAAAATGTTGTTTCTAGATCAAGCAGATAACAAATATGTCACTGTGTCCATGCTCAGTGTAAGGTATTTTGCAAGGGTTGACTGCCCATCTTTCAGTTGCTTATTTCTGCATTTGGTTGGTAAATTGGTACTAATGAGGTGACATCTTTGCCAGTGTTACAGTGTGAAAAAAATGATAAAATAATGGAGTAATAATATCAAAAAATGTCCCACATTAATCTGCATAAATTTTGCTTTTCGTGCTGCATAATTTAGTAAACACTACTGCATAATTTGGTGCTTCCCTGACGCATAATATTAGTGGCCCTGACTATAAGGAATAAGATTTGGACAGCAGAGTAGAGGAGATTACCGTCAAGTAAACAGGCCACTCCCTTCCAGACATGCGGCAGAAGTGATGCCAGGGTATTTATTTAATGCTTCGCACCAAAGCAAACTTTATGGGATCCGGCCCACAATGGGTGATTTATTGCTAGTGCTCGTTTATTCACACACTAGTAATTACCGCTCAAGGTGTATCATCCACTCCTCAGTCTGGCACGCACTGCGGTTTTGTGCCTGTCAGCACAGCTCGGATCCCGAGGTGTTTACGTGGCGAAATGACAGGTTGTAATAATGTTTTCCCATGAGCTAAGCGAGAATGATTTTAAGAAACGATGTTGAATTTTTCTGTTTTGTTTTTTCAACTAATTCCCCAGTGTTCCCACGTGCAAAAATCACAGGTTGTCGTCCGATTGTTTGAAAGTGCCCAGAATTAGTTTAACAGTTTCACACAAGGTATATCACTGGTCTGATTTTGAGAACTGCCCTCTGCGCAGGTCGTTTACGGCGTGCTTAATGTGTGCCGGTGGTTGCAGGTGGTGGGCACTCGCACTGATTTTTTGGGGACTGGAACTAACTTTTCATCAATAGATTTGACACAGAGCAGAGCGAGAAAGGCATACAGGGAGGAATTTGAGTAACCGAAAAAAATAGGAAAACAGTGCTAGAGAAGAAAGCAGTGATGAAAAAAGCCTATAAGAGTCAGGGGCATCTTAAGGATTTTGGGGGCCCTGGGTCAAACATTATTTGGGGCCCCCCTGCTCAGAACAATTCTTAATCTATTATCCAGCCTGATTATCAACAACCCTCTTTGTTGGCTCAAAAAACCTTTAAGGGGACCCCAGTCCTTCAGGGGCCCCCCATTCAGTTCAAAAGCCTCTGAATATTTACGAGATATTGGAGACCTTGGGGACCCCTTTTCATATTGTGTAGGTGGCCCTATAATTTTTGTGTTATGCCACTGTCTGTGACTGTCCTGGATGCTTAATGATGGGGCCCCTAGGAAGGTGGAGGCCCTGGTCCAGAGCCCCCTTCGCCCATGCCTTAAAAAGTCTCTGATTAAGAGTCACAAAGAGTGAGGAAGAGTAGGGTGGTAGAAGTAAGACTTGAGGTGCAATCAAGGCCACCGGGGAATTCGGCGGCAGGCTGCTACAAACAAGACAGAGCACCAAGCAGTACTGGGTGAAGAGGTGCAGAACAATGACTCGCTTTTTGTGCGAAAAAGGGCGCTTTTATTTAAACGGATGCACATTGCATATAGTCATCTGGGTTACAAAACTAAAACCTCACTATGCAAGGTCATCTATTTTCCCTTCCCGCCACTTCTATGGTCCCACCACCCCCACATACTTAATCCTTCAAGCATCTACCTCCTCCCCTGCTGCGCTTCTGCAATTTTAACCTCTAACTTCCCCTTTAAGTTCTGGGTGCATCTATTAACATCTAACTAGCTTAACTTCCTATATGGTAACCTTTACCGTCCTGCCTCATCCAGGTGTGAGCTTGTTGACACCCTCCCAGGGCCGGCTTTAGGGCGGTGCGACCGGTGCCACCGCACCGGGTGCTGGCTTCCTGGGGGCGCCGCATTTGCAAGTTTAGTATGTTTTTGAAGCACCTGCTGCAGCGTTTCTTTCCTCCGGCAATTACCAGGCCTCACAAAAATGTCAAGATAATTCATGTGATTAATTATGTTCCTGGAGAGAGATCAGCGTTTTGTATAGTTGAGGTTTTGACCTCTGTGAAGTTAGTGCCGAGGGTTAATATGCCTGCTGCAAAGAACGTGTACCAAGTTGATTACAGAGTGCATATAATGTGAACAGATCAGCAGGTTACTGCTTTTAAAAGAGACATCCTTTTGTTACTTGCAATTTATAACTTAAAGTCCTAATATTCAACAGTGAGCTATTAACTTTCATCATAGAAATGCCTACACACTACAAAGCATACATTAGAACATTGATTAATGTTGCGTAAAGGGTTAATTTGACTAGAAATCGATTCTTCTTATTAAAGAAATTAATAATATTAATAAAGAAAACTCCCAACTATGCTGTTTCTTTTTCGAGTGTGTGCTTCTCCACACCAAGCACTCTTAAACTATACTGCCTACCTGTAAGGATGACATGTGACTCCTACACTTTTAGTCCTTTCGCTTACGTAAACATTTCCAACACGTATGATTGATTGTCTCTGTGTAATGTGTGTGTGATGCAAAGTGTTCTGACACCCTACACTGGTATGAGTGGCGCTATCTAACTAATTCAATGTATCTGAGAGAGTGTGGTTATGGATACTGTTAAAGGGTGCTAGTGAGAGAATCCGTGGTGGAGGTGGACAATGGGTGGGGCTCCAACAAACATTGCCGCAGAGGGCGCCACCAGCGCTAAAGCCGGCCCTGCACCCTCCCTTTCATCCTGGTTCACCGATGGCAGCAACAATCGAATGACCTAAACCCATGCAAACTTTCCAACCAACCGCCACTCCACCTGCCTCACGCGACAACAGTGCAACATTACAGCTTGTATTACCCTGAGCATCTGACCCAATCAAAGCCTGCCCAGGGCTGCATTGCGAAAAAAGCCACTTGCGGCCCATAACCAAATGCCTGGGAGGAATAGGGTAGGACAAAAATCTGCAAACTACGACCAGC
Organism: Triturus cristatus; assembly: GCF_964204655.1. Taxonomy (NCBI): domain Eukaryota; kingdom Metazoa; phylum Chordata; class Amphibia; order Caudata; family Salamandridae; genus Triturus; species Triturus cristatus. Next base: position 997,413,778 of record NC_140580.1, read on the forward strand.
CAACATGTCACCCACAAAATGGTGTTGTGGGTCGTAAAATGGGCGTATAGAAACACTGGGGTACACCCTAACGGTGCTATAGCGCCAAAAATCACCCTGCAGTCCTCTGGACCACACCACTCCCCTAAATAATCCCAGGGACAAAGCTCCCCCTGGTCGTCTGTCCCGCAGACACTATTTTCATTTTCTAATTCAACACTGCATGTCCATGCAACTATAAATGAAATCCAAGGCCACGCCTTTATATTTTTGCCAAGTACTAACTGGCATTGCATTTTACTCGTGCCATAGCAAGTCACTCAGAACTGTCCATATGAAGAAATATCCAAATTGTTAATGGTTATTAAAATATAATCAGACGTAGCAATCATTTTTGATATACTACGCTTAAGAATGCAGACAAACTTCTCAGCTCTTAAATTGGTGCTCTCTTCAGCGCCGAATGATATGCTTGCGACCTTTACGACGCTGTACCAAATTGATTTTTCAGCTCAGTCTCATTTTATTAAACTAGAAGTTATTTTGCAGGAAGTGGCTGGCAGTGTCTTCCTAATTATCTGTCTGTATTTCCACTCCCTCACATTCAGATGCATCGTGTGTCTGTAGAAAATCAATTAATGTCCTTGGAATAGTTACCTGCCCACTTAAATTCTCCCTTTTTCCCCTTTCTGCCCTTAGAGTTTAAGAATTTTTCAATTGCCTATGACTCCTCCGTCATTATCGCCTAAGGAAAGAGTGGAGGGGTAGCCCATATGGCAATCTTGGCCCAATCTTTCATCCGTAGAAGAATTCGAGGTGTTCTTTGGGGAACCGGAGGGTCTCTGGAATGGAATAGGGGCTGAAAGCTTCGTCACCTCTTTAAGCGACATAGTCTTCCTGGGGCTAGGTTGTACGTAGTTCAGTAGAACCCCCTCAGAAGTCCTGCAGGTGCTGACCTGTTTATGAGGAACGCTGCTGCAAAGCTTGAGTGATGCCGGAGTGAGCTAAGATCCTCTGGGAGTTGGATGTACACCATGGTTAGCAGTGGGAGACACACGGGTGAGGATCAGTACGCACTGGGTTCATTACTCTGTAGCGCTACTCGAAGCTGTGTGTCAATCTAGTGAGCTGGATAGACACTGAGGGTGCACCATTAGAGGGAGGCTATAGCTTCAAGAAGGTACAAGGCCTACTCGTCAGTTGTGCCACCATGGGCCAGGTTTTCCAAAGTGGAAGGTTGCCACCTACACACGAAGCTGGCGGGGGTCACAATCGCCTGCTGTGGTTTAGTGCTCAATTCTTCCTTGAAAGAGGAGGAAAAATGAGAATATTATCCAAGTCCTTTTAAAGTCCAGTTTCTCTTAGAATATATCGGCTAGTAGCAAGGACCTCGCTGTGTCCTTTCTTGTTCTTATCCATCCTTGAACCCTAAAGGGATTCAGTGAACCCGAATTAAAGTGCTCCAATCTTAATCAATTATCAACCAAGGTTGGCCGGTAGAATTCCTGAAGCAGAACAGAGGTTTTGCCAGGTTCAGGGTCAGCAAGCAAAACAGGAAAATGTGATTTTGCAATGTTTTATTCCAGTGATAAAGAGATGATGTATATTATCCAAGCCTCTGTGGAGTGCAGCAGTACACAAACGATGTGAAGACTGGCGAAAGGATCATTTAAATGTGTTTCAGCATCCATAGAGGGGAAGTTTCCATGTTTCCACGCACTGTCCAAGTTCAGACTTGTCCTTCAAGCACAACACCGAAGGGAGAATTTTCCAAATATCTCATTATTTCGAGAGCTGGCTGAATGCCACCCTCTCCAACTCGGCTCAGAGATGGCCTGACACTCCCTTGGTGAAGTGATACACACCCTAGATAGAGGAAGACTCAGAGGTGGAAGGTGGGGTGGGGGGCGTATGTTATCGCTCAAGCTACTCCTGGCAGCCTAGCTCTGGCAGAGACCTACCAGTTCCATAATTTATATATTTGGCTCTGTAAATTGCCAAAGGGTTGGAAACAAAGCGTAGTTCTCAGGAAAAAGGGCAGGTCCCAAGGATTTTCTTAGGAACAAAACCAAGGCTTTGTAACTTGATTGCACTTCATGCCTCTGGTGTGCACCGCCCACCTCAATCTCACTCCTGGTGTTTGAATCCCAAAATGAATGTTGGTGTGGTAGCAATTCAGTACCGAGGCACAGCTGTGGACAACAGCAGTGTTGAGGCATCCTGTTGGTGTGTATGGAGGCTGAATACCCTGTTTCAGCCGGGTCTGGTGGCTTAGTGGATGCATCCACTGTAGGGGACCTGTGTTTGACCTCATGGTCGCAGGTGGGTACAACTCAGCCTTTCATCCTTCTGAGATCGATAAAATAGGTGCCATTGAGCTGGGTAACAATAAACATATATTTTTCAGCACAAAGATACCCTTGGGTGAACATGTGCTTAACAAACACACGTTATGAAGAACAGTAGAAACGCGGGGCGCTGCAATGGTGCAGAAAGAATATTGCTAATGCCAATTACTTGAAGAGTTTAGTGAGCTTCAGCTTGGAAACCCCTAATCTTTGATGGATACTTTCCCTCACATGAAAAGGTACAATCCTGTTCTTCTCATGTCCCGAAGAGCTTAGTGCTTGCGAAAACAAAAGCATAATATGTGAAGGTGTCAAAGCTTTTATTTTTTTAATAAAGAGGTTGTTGTGGCGCTGCTTAATATTGGCTTTTCTCAATCAATCAATCAGTGGTTTGTAAAGCGCGCTACTCACCCGCGAGGGTCTCAAGGCGCTGGGGGCGGGGGGAGAAAGGCTGCTCCATTCAGTCGAAGAGCCAGGTCTTGAGGTCCCTCCTGAACGTGTGCAAGGTTGGAGAGCGTCTGATGCTTACAGGGAGTGCGTTCCATGTTATGGCTGCGGTGTAGGAGAAGGCCCTCTCGCCCGCTCTGCTTCTGTGGATGCCTGGGACCTCTTCCAGGGCGAGGTCAGCGGAGCGGAGGTTCCTCTTGGGTGCGCGGAAACATACTCGTTGTTGAGGTATTTGGGTACGATGTTGTTGAGGGATTTGTGGGCGTGGGTGAGGAGTTTGTAGGTGACCGTCTTCTTGATGGGGAGCCAGTGGAGTTCTTGCAGGTGTTGGGTCATATGTTCATGGTGCGGTGTCCCTAGGGTGAGCCTGGCGGCCGCGTTTTGGATGGTTTGGAGCTTGCGTAGAAGGGTTTTGTTGATTCCGGCGTAGAGGGTGTTGCCATAGTCAAGTCTGCTGGTGATGAGTGCGTGGGTGACGGTCTTTCTACAGTCAGGGGGGATCCATTTGAAGGTCTTTCGGAGGATCCGGAGGCAGTTGAAACTGGCGGAGGAGACAGCTTTGATTTGGCGGTTCATGGAGAGGGAGGAGTCGAGGATTACACAGAGGTTCTGTGCGTGGTCTGTCGGGGTGGGTGGTATCCCGAGGGCCACCAGGTGTTGTCCCAGGCGGAGGGGCAGGGTCCGAGGATGAGGACCTCGGTATTCTCGGAGTTGAGCTTCAGGCAGCTGTCATTCATCCAGGATACCACTTTTCTTATACCTTCCTGAAAGCTGAGTCTGGTGTTTTCTGGGTTCTTGGTGAGGGAGAGGATGAGCTGGGTGTTGTCAGCGTAGGATATGACGCTGAGCCCGTGCTGTCTGACGATGGCAGCGATGGGGGCCATGTAGATGTTGAAGAGTGTCAGGCTTAGTGAAGAACCTTGGGGCACTCCGCAGATGATGTCAGTGGGGTCGGAGAGGAAGGGGGGTGGGGGGGGAGTCTGACCCTCTGGGTTCTGCCCGAGAGGAAGGATCGGATCCAGTCGAGGGCGGACCCCTGTATTCTTGCGTTGTGGAGCCTGGCCGCTAGTCTGCAGGGAAGTCTAAAAGGATGAGGGCTGCCATGTGGCCCTGGTCGAGCAGCATGCGGATGCCGTCGGTGGCGGCAAGGAAGGCGGTCTCGGTGCTGTGGTTGCTGCGGAAGCCAGACTGGCACATTTCTTCGATGAAGGCGGTCAGTTGGGCGTTCACGAGCCTTTCGGTGACTTTGGCTGCAAAAGGGAGGAGAGAAATAGACCGGTAGTTCTTCAGGTCAGTAGGGTCGGCTGTTGGTTTCTTGAGGAGGGGTTTCACCTCAGCGAGTTTTCAGTCGCCGGGGCAGGTGCCGGATGCAAGGGAGGAGTTGATAGCATGGGCTAGTTCGGTAGCGATGGCAGTGGCGGCTCTGTGGAAGATGTGCAGGGGGCAAGGGTCCGTTGGGGCTCCTGAGTGTGTTTTCTTCTTGGTTGAGGAGATGAGTTAGACGGATGCGGTGTCCCAGGTGGTGATGGTTGGCTTCTCGTGGTGGTGGGTAGTGTGGTGCTGTCTCCTGTTGGCTCGCTGAAATTGTTGTAGAGGGCCTTGATCTTTAGGTGGAAATAGGAGCTGAGTTTGTTGCAGAGTTCCTGGGAGGGTGCGATATCGGTGGCTTCGCAGGAGGGTTTTGCTAACTGCTGAATGACGTTGAACAGTTCCTTCGTGTTGGATGCGTTGGTCTTGACTTTCTCACTGATGAAGGTTCTTTTGGTGTCCCTTATACGCTGGTGGTAGTCCTTCATGGTGATCTTGTGGTTGTTATGTGCTTCCGTGGTCTTAAGGTTCCACCAGGCTTTTTCAAGACGTCTGCAGGTGCGTCTGGCTTCTTGGAGTTCGGTGGTGAACCAGGCAGCCTTAGGCGGGCATTGTTTGGCAGTCTGTCGGAGAGGTACCAGCTTGTCGGCGCAGCAGGCGACCCAGTGGTGGAATTACCTGGCTGCAGCGTTGGGTCGTGGTGGCCTGGGGGGGGATTTGGAGGAGGGTGGTGTTCAGGTGTTCCTCAGTGACCTTACTCCAGTTCCGTCGAGGCGGGCGCAGGGCGGGTTTGGGTGCGGTGGTGGTGTTGAAAGTAAAATGGATGCAGTAGTGGTCTGTCCAGGAGGGCTGGTTGGTGTGGCTGAAGCGGATGTTTGATCCTTCCGCGAAGATGGGGTCGAGGTTGTGTCCTGCTCTGTGAGTGGGAGTGCTCATGAGCTGTTTCAGTCCCAAGTTGGTGAGGTTCTCGAGGAGAGCGGTGGAGTCGGGGTCCTGGCTGTTCTCGAGGTGGAAGTTCAGGTCTCCGAGCAGGATGTAGTCAGTGGAGGTGATGGCGTGGGGTGCGGCGAGCTCGGCGATGGTGGTAGTGGGCTGAGTACGGGGTCCTGGTGGTCTGTAGATGAGTGTGCCACGTAGCGTGGTCCTGGGGCTGGTCTGGAACTGGAAGTGGAGGTGTTCCGTGTTGGAGTGTGGGTTGCTCGAGCTGGAGGTGGAGAGTCGGAGGGAGGTCTTGTGTGCGATGGTGAGTACTCCACCCGGGCAGTGTGGGCGGTCCTTTCTCTGGAACTTGTAGCCGTCAGGGATAGCTGTGGCGATGTCGGGCCGGAGGTGACGTTGGTCCAGGTTTCAGTGAAGAATGCGACGTCTGGCGCGAGCGTGTCGATCATGTCCCAGATCTCTACGGCGTGTCGGAGAAGGATGTAGTTCAGGGTTTCAGTGGGTTGTATCATCGGTGATTCTTTGGTGGCTGTTGGCGTTGTGTAGACGGTGAAAGAGCTATGACAGTGTCCGCACGAGAACTGTCCTTGGGTGTTAACGGACGAGGCTCGTACGCAGTTGGCGAGGCGCCTGGGTTTGAGCGCGTGGAGGCTGGCGGAGTTGTAGCGGTGAGGTCCAGGAGAACCAGGGTTACTGGCGTTGGTCGCGGACGGGCGCAGACGGGCTGCGCTGCGCACATCCGCTGCGCGACCGCGCCATTATGGTGCTGAAAACCAAGTGTTAGAAAGTCATCCTTTTGCCCTGTTCACGCCAATATTTGGCTGAATGATACTGGTGGAAACAGACTCTGACTGTGCCGTGGGCTCTGCTGGCAGGCCCAGACCAGTGTTATGTTTAAAACACAACACATGTATAGAGTACACTAAGTATCAAGGTACACTTTCAATTGTCCTGACAAACCCTATAAGTCGCCCTAGTAGGTAATAGGGCATGGAGGTTTTAGAAGCACAGCAGATTTTATGCACTTTGCACTTTGCACATGTGCACTGCTGAGTGGTTGTCTGTCATTTTAAATGCAGCCTAGCCTTGTAGACTACCTTTAAATGTAAATTCCATGACATACCCTATAAGTCCTTAGTATATATTAGGGCATGGGGATTGAAACTACCTATAAGACCCTAGTGTATATTATAGGGCATGGAAGTTTAGAGGCCAGCAGCTTTTGTTTCACATGCATGCGTGCATGGCTGAGTGCCTGCGGTAATTTTAAAAGCAGCACCGCTCTACAGTACTGCTTTTAAAGGTAAATTGTATTCAAACATGACTTTTGTGGTATGGGCACTTAAAAAGTGACAATCTACTGTATTCTCACATATTAGGTATCCCAGGGTTGGGAGGGGGAATCATGTAACTATGAGCAGGGGGCCTTATAAAAGATGTGTTATTTGCTCTGGTGTGGGACAAACTGACCATTTAATTTCTCCCCGTTGTAGATACTTGGCTCCATAGGCTAGCATTGCAAGATTATATGTAGTTTATAAATGTTGCTAGGAAAGGAGTGAAATCATTGAAGGACTTAAACGATTGTTTTTGATAAATGCAACAACTTGCATGGGGAGGGTTGATTCTTTGATCTGAGCAGGGCCGTGCCTGGCAAGATGAATGATGGCTCTGCCTCCCACTGGACGTCTGATAGCAGACCCCCTGATTCTCAAAGAGCAGGATGTCGCCTCGTAAACCAAGTACTCCCCAACCCCACCAATCTGGTTCTGGCTGGATTCAGTGATTTGTGACTTTAGAGAACAAAGACTTTTTAGGTATAAAACGCTGCACTGAAACCTTTTGCAAGTGTGTTCCTTCTGGATGTCAAGACGAAACTCTGTCCGAGTGAACAGAGGAAAGGACTTTGAAACTTTCAACAAGCTTGCTGAAGAAACTACCCGAGGGCCTGAATTGAGAGCGCCTCCTGCTGAAGTCTCACGGATATTAAATTTCACCCCATCAGCCATCAGAATTCCTGTGCGAGGGATTCTACTTGCAGGTGAGGCCTCCGTCGAGTAATCTGGAGCCTCTAGTTCTACTGTAAGGAACGCGGACTGGTAACCCTTGTTAACTCTGTGTGGGCCGCCACAGCTAAGAGAGAGCTGCCGCCGCTGAGAGCCCGCCTTAATTTGAACCTTCCGAACCTTTGCCGAATCTGTGTGGGCCACCGCAGTTAAGAGACCACTGTAGCCGCTGAGTGCCCGCCGTTGTGCCAGCCTGGTCGAGATCATCCTTTGTCCTGTGGGCCGTTGCAGCTAAGAGAGAGCTGCTGCCGCTGAGTGCCCGCACTTTTGTCAGCTGTGCATCATCGTGATTCGCCCTGTGGGCCGCCGCAGCTAAGGGAGAGCTGCTGCCGCTGAGTGCCCGCACTTGTGCCAGCTGTGCATCATTGTGATTTGTCCTGTGGGCCACCGCAGCTAAGAGAGAGCTGCTGCCGCTGAGTGCCCGCACCTTTGCCAAATTTGCATCATCGTGATTTGTCCTGTGGGCCACCACAGCTAAGAAAGAGCTGCTGCCGCTCAGTGCCCGCACCTTTGCCAACTTTGCATCATCGTGAGTCGTCTTGTGGGCCGCCTCAGCTAAGAGAAAGAGCTGCTGCAGCTGTGAGCCCACCACGGAGCTGCACGACGAGAGTCATTGCCACCACCAGCCTGGGCCACCGCAGCCGCGTGCTGCTGCTGCTGAGAGCCCGCCTGTCCCTGAGTGCCCGAATCATTGTGAGTACACTTTGCGGACCACTGCAGTCAAGAATTGTGGTCGCTGGGAGTCTGCCTGTCACCGTCTCTGCTTTTTCGAGAAGCTGCGTGCTGTGTCCCAGTCCAACGGCAGGTATCTGGTGCGCAACTGGTCGCATAGACCCAGGCCTTGAACTCAGTCAGTGCCACGTTCTGGTGAATACGTTATTTCCTTTTAAAGTTCATACTGATTTACGTGCATTGTGGCTTGTTAAAACGCTTTGAGAGTCTTGTGTTAAACCTTAGATAAAGATATCATTTTTCTATACCTACATGAGTTGTGTCCTTTTGCGGTGTCGTTACTGCCTGTTAGACACGGGGTAGCGTGGTGCAGAGCAGGTGGGCTAAACTCCAGATTCGCGCAGCACACACAGGCAACACACAAGGCACACTACAAAAAGAGACTCCACACCAGGTTAGGTGAAAAATAACTTGTGTATTATAAAACACATTAAAAGGCAGAACACAGGTGGATATCTTCCGGGCCAGCCGGCACCGGGTAACCATTCACAGGGTATAATCAATAGTCAATGTGGAGTCTATCAATGAAAATGCAACTGCCAGTCGCTGCTGGAAACCCCGTGCACGTAGCATAAAACGCTTTAGGCCTATGTCAAATTAGCATTAGGCATGGAACGAAAACATCTCTGCCTCTCAGTAGGCATAAAACATATCGGGGTATGAGGCATTAACCATGAGCCTAGAAGGAAAATGTCAGGTCAGCATTTAAACACATTATGTGCAACCTTGGAAGGAAAACATTAGGCCCAGGAACGTATTAGTATGTGGCACCCCTTCCGCAGGAACACAATAGGCCTAAAATCAACACAGCAACTCTGAGGAGAAAAGCATTAGGCATGAATACACATCATCATGGCATGACATTAGGCCTTAAACATTTACATGAGGCATCTTTAGGGCATAAACCACACATCCTGCACTAGGCAACCTCGTTGGCATGGATGCATTAAACATGAATGATATTTAGGCATAAGGTCCATCCGCACCGGTACATCCTACCTAACATCAGCAGGGCCAACATGCTGCCACCTGGAACATGAAGGCATCATCTTTAGCAGCGGTCTAGGGACACAGTCGGCATGTATAAATACACTCCTCATAACACTAGCAGTAGGCATGGGCGGAAACCCTTATTGCATGACATTAAGCAAAGACATATAGCGTTAGGTCTAATCATATTAACATTGGCAGGAAACCATTATGCCTAATCTCATCATCGCAGTGCACACATGGTAACACCTACAGTCCTTACTTCCTACGCTGCAGATGAGTTTCTGGCGCTACTGCACAGTCATAAAGGGGCCTCTAAATTCATGAATACCCCAACACTTGGCAGCTGGCCACTGTCCGGTGGGGCAGCTGGGGGACAACCAACCACGGGCTCCACAGTCCACATATGTGAGCCCTCTCCGGGACTCTGGATACTCAAGTGCCCCCAACCGGTGCTGCGGCCTGCAACTGCGGTGCCGGGGTGTGGCCAACGTGAGTCTCAAAAAGAAAAAGATTGCGGCTGCCCTCCACCCCCCGGGCAGCCGGTTGAAGCACGAGACAGGCCGGGCTGCCCCGGCCTTCACGGAGCCCCTGCTACTAGCCGCAGTCTCCGAGGCCCTGCGAGGCTCCGGTCGTCTCCCGCAGCTTCTTCTTCCGCCAGCAGGTCCCCGGCACCGACAGTGTGCCGCGATTGGACCCGCTCCTCCGGTCTCCCGCAGACTTCACCCGGGCCCACCTCCTGGGACCGGGGACTTCAAAGAATATCCAGCTTGCTTCAGTCCGGCTCCTGATGTCGTCCCCGCCCTGCCCACAGTCCGGCAGAGGTGCCTGGCGTCCGTGTCGGGCAGTTTTCAAGCGCAGGGTGGGCTCCCGCTTTTAATTCAAAATAAGCCACCGTGTACACACAGGCCGGGTGGGCACCCGCGATAAAGGTGCACAGTGCGGGGTGGGCACCCGCTACTATAATATACACACAGCGGGGTGGGCACCTGCGACCGGCTGCTGTTACACGGGGTAGGCTCCCGCAGTATTTTTAAAACAAAAGCGCTGCAAAATGCGGGGTGGGCACCTGCTCTTCCTTGGAACGCGGGGCACCCCCTTGCACATGGGGGCCCTGCTGGGAATATGGATCCTCATCCTGGGGCGCAAACGCGGGGTGGGCTCCCGCTGCAATTTCAAGCACCTAGAAGTGGCACACACACGGGGTGGGCTCCCGCCGTTTCCAATAAGCACCAGACCGCAATAACGCGGGGCAGGCACCCGCCAACAAAATTAGGCAAACAAATGCAGGCAGTTGTGGGGGTTACTCAAATATAGCGGCTGGATAGCACAGCACTACAGGAATCAGCTCCTCTTTTCCTGGGCCGGGGCTGGAGGCAGTGCCCACGAGGCGCTAGGGGTGCAGGCAGGAAACAGTCAATTAAAGTATAGCGCCCACCAAATGTAGCGCTCCCCTAACCCTGGCAACTTGACTATAGCGCTCTCCTTACGCAGGGAATGCAGTCAGGGTCCCATGAGGCACTAGGGTGCAGGCAGGGAGTACAGTCATTTAAGTGTAGCGCCCACGCTCCTCACCTCCTGGCCAGTCGGGTGGACAAATTAGAGCGCTCACGAGGCGCTAGGGCGGGAGAGCAGGCCGGTAATGCTGGGTCAGATCAGCAGTCAGGGGGCACTCATCAGTATAGGACAGCTGTTCCTGGAAACAGGCAGCCCTCTTAGCGTGGCACTCCTCCTGGCATACAGTCTGCACTCCAGTACAGGCTCTCACTGGCCCTGTGGACAGCAGAGAGGGAACAGATGGGCACAGGGGCCAGCACACAGGCCCTTGCGGCGGTACCTCCTGGCAGTATGTCCCCTCACATTCAAGTCCACGCTCAGTCTGAGCACATGGTGGCACAGCCCCCCTATATATACACCCCTCCTCCCACCTACCAGAAAGGGCTAGAACCTTCCAGAAGGCTCCTGGCAGTCCCAGTCCCAACTGTCACTGTGGGGGAGGTGTAGGGCACCCTGTCACTTCAAACACTTCAAACACTAGACCGCCAACCCACCTCAGTCAGGCGGCACATGTGCAGACAGAAATGACGTCCATTTTAAAAGTGACATTCACACAATGGTCAAAATAAACCTGTGTACACCATTGCGCAGTATTTAACATCTCCCATCTTACACATCAAACGTACATCTTTATTGTGTTTCCTTTCAAACCACCAATTCCAAGTTAGCAAAAAACTAGGGGGAAAGGCAAAAAGTTTCAGGATGACCCTGCAAGCAGGGCCAAATCCAACACTGCCTTATTGTGTATGGTCATAAATGCTTCACACGCTGCCTCTGAGATAGGCCTAACTGCTCATGCTATGCTAGCACAGGGTTGAGCAGGGGTTATCAAAGGGGGTAGCCCACTTGCCCTGACATAGGAAAAAGGGTCCCTATTTGGACATTGGCGCCAGCCATTGCCAACTAGAGACCCCCATTTCTAACACAACCTGGCACCAGAATCGAAGAGCTGCCCCAGCGATAAGAACACACTTACTTGGATTTGAGTAGGTAAAGCTAGAAGTAAGGATCTGCAGATGCCATAATGATAGGAAAGCGAGTAGGTAAACCACATAGTGCACTCTACAGACGTCCCGTCGAATAATTGTATTTAATTTGATAATTATGTGGTTATTGGTTCGGTTGCGTAATTATGCTGTCCATTATTTCCTGAGTCGAGGCGCAAACGTACATGGGAACACGATTGACACCTGTTAGTCAACACTGATATGACACCTTATTAGCTCTGAATAAAGCTGTATTAAATGAAATGCTTTTGGATTCAACACGTATCATCACAAACGTATACACCCGACCTTCAGGTGAGAATGTCTTAGCTTGGAATTCACCACGTGGTCAAACCTTGTCTGAATCTTAGTTGTTATTGTAGAATGGGGTATCCTGATGACACTACTCAACAAATAGGTGCTGCCAGAGAGGCAGGATATTCTTCTATGTACAGTTGATACGTTGCTGGTTTTATTTGTTGGACTGACTTTTTTTTTTATAAAAAGACTGATTTAGAGTCCTGCGTTGAGTAATATGAGTCACCTCCGCTTGTACAATGGAATGTAATTTAATGTTGCTACCTGTCCAATTTTACCCAATTCTTCTCCTCTCAACAGGGTCAGACTGGCCTATAGGACAATCAGGCAGTGCCCCATGGGCTGTTCTCACAGATCAGTGTGTGGGCCGGTTGTGTAGTTGATTGTGGACCTATTTTATGGCCACGTGGGCCGGTTTTTACTGTTGATTTCTCTAATATTAAAAGAAGCATTTCCTGTAGCAAACACAAATGCATGCAGTCGCTCATATATTGCAAAATACTCATATAGTGTGTCTTCACAAGTTAAAAACTGGCCTGATTTAAAAATATGGGCCACTCTTTTAGCTATCTGGTTTGATAATGGACACCACTTTTATTTTGATGCAGGGGCCTATTTTTCATCTCAGTCCGACTCTGCCTCTCAACAGGCAACCCAGATGCTAATCTCTTAGCAGTACAGTTCAGGAAGTGGCTAGTCGGTGCATTAGACATGGTGACTCCTTAAAAAACATGTACCTCACATAGACTGATTCCTTTCACAACTTGAGATATGGAGGATCAAGCTGAGGCTACAAGATATTGTAAAACATATAGGATGGAATTGAAGGAAGAAAATGCATAACTTGATGCAGATAGAGGATGTGGTCCGTCGGCTAGACTGACGACTTTGGTGCTGGAAACCGGGGATTGAGCCTCGGGGTCGCGTCCACATCCTGTGATTCTGGACAAATCACTTAATCTTCCCGTGCCTGAATGTGTAATGTAAATACGGTGCTCATGTAAAGCGCTCCAATACCTTCGGGTTGAGTTCGCGCTATATTAATATGCAACAAAAACAAAAAAAAAGATAAACAGAAATATATTTTAGTAATCAAATCCTACTAAAAGAAGCTCGTACGAAATAAATTTCCCTGCGCATCAGCCTGACCACTCACTAATCGAAAGTCCTCATCCAAATAGATACTTCATAACTTCTAAACTGTGTATCACAACAATTGTCCCCTGTACATGGAACTTTGTTCGAAAATCCTTGCTTCTTTATTAAAGGCGGTGTCGCCCATTCAGGATCCCAACTTTCCTACATAACCCTCTACTCTTTTCTGGTTTTCATCTCCTCTATCACAGTGCAACAGCCAAAGCAATCAAGTCAAGATCTCCTCTGGACCCTTGCCCTGCAAGCATCCTTAACAAGGTTTTACACACCATAAATCATGAACTATCTAAAATTATCAATCTCTTTTGATACCGGAATTTGTCCAATATCTGGATAAAAACCTTAGTCAGTCCTCTCTTAAAAAGCCTGACTGAGACCCTTCTTTTCTTATCGGCTTTCAGCCTATCTCACTCCTTCCCCTTCCTGCTGGAGTGCTTGAATCTGAGCTTAACAAGCAACTCTCAGACTTCATCAAACTTAGCACCATTCTTGACTGCTCGCTCAGGCTTGTGCCCGCTACACGGAGCCGAGGCCGCTCTTCATGCCCTCACAGACGGTCTTTGTCTTTATCTGGATAAAGGAGGAAAGCACTTCTGATCCTCCTGAACCTCAGCTCTGCCTTTGACATGGTCTCAAATTAAATACTTAGCGACCATTTATTCCAATAAGGCATCCGTAACTTAGCCTTCCACTGCCTGAGTCAAATCCTTTCTCACCAATTTCTCACAATCCATTCAGTTTCCTTCATTTCGCCCCTCATTACCCCAAGCGACAGAATTCCAAGTGTGCAGTTCCTCAGGACTCCACTTTGAGCCCTACTCTCTTTAATCTATATGTGCTTCCCCTAGCTTAATGAATTCTATTTTTGAGTTCTTGATTATGGCATATGCAGATGAAGCCGTGGTTAGCGGTCAGTTTCAAAGGCAACTTTCTTGGGACCTAAACTAAATTTCGGCATGAGTCCAATACCCACTTAGATGAACGCTGTTTTATTGAAGCTGAATCGGGAAAAGGCTGAATGTCTGATTCACGAAGGTAAATGTACACGTTTATTTAAGTTTATACAATTTCAGTATTCACCAAACTGCATTTTAATGGTAATGATACAAGTACAGAGACTCTGCACTCGGAGAGGAGTAATCCGCCCTTAAAAAGATAGATCTGATTCATAAAGGTAAGCTTACACATTTGTGTAAGTCTATGCTTTTCCAGTATTCACCAAACTGCATTGTGCTACTAAGTTTACAAGTGCATGGACCCCCCATTCGGGCGCAGAACTCCACACATAAAAAGATAGGCCTGTCCTATCTTTATATTTGCGGAGTTCTCCACCTGACTGCTGAGTCTCCACACTTGTACACTTACTATTAAAAAGCAGTTTGGTGAGTACCGAAAAAGTGTAAACGTACACAAACCTATAGGTTTACCTTTGTGAATTAGGCCCTAAAATATTTGCCCTTAACAGTGACCCAATCATCTTGAACTCTGCGTAGTGGCCAATGAGAACTGGGCCTAACACCCTTGACTACTAGTTTGGCAGAAAAAATCCAGGAGTTCTTTTTTACGCTTCATTTTCATTTAAGAATCATGTCAAGGAAATCATATCAGCCTGTTTTTTTGTCATAAAAATATACATAAGAAAATTCTTCCTTCCAATCTGTATCAGCAATGGTGCAATCACTCTAATTTCCTGGCTAGATTACTGTAACTGTTTTCTCCTAGACTCTACCAACTTTATCCTGAAACGTCTTAAATTAAATTAGGTAAAAATACAGCAGCTCAAGTTATTGTCAATCTTCCGACAAGAACTCCCATTTCTAATCACTTAGACATTCTTCACTGGTTTCCAATTTCTAAACATTTTCTCTTTAGGAGCCTCTGCACCTACCTTTGTGCTAGTCACAGAGTATCCTTCTTATCTTCAGGATAAGTCAATATCCTAAACTCCAAATAAATTGCTACATTAAAAATTATTTGTCACTCCAACCTTTTCACATCTCACAAGCTCTCATTTAAGGGCGGTCGTTTTCGTTCCTGTCCAGAAAACACTGGAATGCCATACCTTTTTCATTGCACTCTATACGTGGTCCTCAAACCAAAACCTTTCTTTTGCAACTAGCAATTTATTAATTCTTTGGGAGTTCTGTGAGTCAAATGTGGACCCTCTCGTTTCTCATGATCCCGAAGCGCTGTGACACCTTTTGGAGTAGCCGCGCGCTTAGGGTACATTTAGATAAGTAAAAAAAAAAAAAAGAGGAAGATCATTTTTTTAGCTCTGTGCTCCAAGCATCTTGGTGTCTCTTTTTGAGGAAGGGCCTATGGTCAGAGAATCTCTTACTAATAAATCTTAACTCCTTTCACCTCAGCCCTTGCATAAGGCATGATATATGGGGTGCTAGGGCCCCTATGGTGCTTTTTCTTGGCTTAAGGACTCTTCACTAGATGATAAATAGATGCCTCAAGTATTCCGGAGGGGTCACTTAAGGTTCCGCTCCCTGTCTCTGGAACAATTCTTCATTTACAAACAAAAGGTAAATGAGGATGGAATTCAGACTTTGAAGTTGATTGATGCTATAATTACAGTTCCTCACGTGAACTCTGGAACTGGGATCTATTCCAGCATTTTACTCCTGTAGTGACTTGCTGCTTCTAGCCAGCGTAAGATCTCAAGGTTTCAAATTAGTTTCAACTTCACCAGCCCTAAAAGATCGTTACCTTGCAGTTCAGCATTGCTTTTGTCCGCCTGTCACATTTTTTGCAGTCGTTAACTTTAAGGATGTATATTTATATGCCCCAATTCATTAGAGTAATTACAATGTTTTAAAGTTTGCTGTGAACCAATGAGGTTCTCCTGCTAGTTGTCAGCAGCCGCATCTTCATCAACTGTACTGGCTCCATCGATGAGAGTTCAGCATGGAAGGGTACAAGTTTTTCCTTGAAAGTTTGCGAATTTGTGCCTGTTTCTTATAAAACAATAGCTGGAGCTTATCTTTTATGCACATCTCTCTTGGACTGACTTTATCACCAAATGGAATCGATCTCATCTATAGCCATGCTAGGAGACCTCGGGTTAGGCCGCTCTAAAAGGACTGTGGGCAAATGTGCTCACCAACACAGAGTGACCAAGCTATGGTCTTACCCTCCAGGTGAAGTCTGGTACGCAGTCTAGTTAGTGGTTGCACCTACATGGGCACATGGCTATCTCAACGCAGTAGGGGGTGTGGGCTTAGCTACAATAAAATTCCTTGCTTGTCATCTAATATCTACTTCTTCCTGATATGATAACAACATTTCCCAGCCTGAATGGTATGTGATGATTCTGGCGTACCAATTTGAACCAGGGCTGTGATCTCAGAAAGAGGTGGGCTAATCTTCCAATTGGCCAACACGAACACCCATTTTCCATTTCTTCTTTGCATTTGCTCTTCTGCTCCGTGCAGTGTTGGTAAGAACTAATTCAACTAGGTACCCGAGAGATACCTACATCTCTAGAGAGAAGAGGTGGTCAAAGTTAGCAGATGTTGCTCAGTTGGTTGATCTGGACTGTGAGCACCAGCAAACCTTTTTTTCCCCTGGTGGTAGCATATCTTCTGCGGAGAGGCCAGGGACATGAGGGCCTTCCCAGCTGGGTCTTCTGTTTGTTTTGCATTTTTTCTGTTCAGCTCGTGGACATTTGTAATGAGGCAGCTTGGATCCTTCCTATCGCTCTTGCTCAGCACTGTACATTATCAGTTTGGGCCTCAAAGACATTGTATTTTGAGCATAGTTTTGCAGTAACTGTTGTAAAAGTTTGCTTTTAGTAAAGGGGATGGGTGCTTGTAGATGACTTTGCTAGATATTCTTTTTAGCACCAAAGTTTAGCGTATAGTACAAATGATGGCTAGTTTTTGTGGGGCCTGGTACAAAAATTGATGTGGGGCCCCAGATGGGCCCACCTGACTCGTCTACTGTTTTTGTCAGAGAAATGGAAAACAAGGCATCTAGCTCAATCAGTGTCTACATACTCTGCCTCGTTATTAATGAATACATCAGGTTTCCCATCATATACAAATCTATAAATGCATTTTGTTGAAGGAGGGTGTGGTCCTTGAAAGCATGGGACTGTGGGAGCTTAATGCCTCCTCTGCCCCAGATTGTAGCAGTCCTTGCACTAAGTCCAGGTCTTTTTCATCACAGTCTTTGTTTTCCTGCTATTGCTTGAGGTCCTCTCTCTCTCTCTACCTTGTCCCCAGGGACTATAAGTGATTTTCTTACCCTGCATATGGTGCCTTGGTATATTGCATAGGACATCTTTGTGAGCACATATGGTAGTTCTATCCCAAAGATGGGCAGAAAATCCTAAAAAAAAAGAACTAAATTATTTAGATCAATGTAAAGGGGGGGTTAATATTTTACTTTAAAGTGACTAATGAGTTACCTGCCTCTGGGGTGAAGAATTCATTTTTTTCATTTAAAAATTGTGACGTGGTAAACCTAATCTTTGAGTGTAGATCACAACCAAATGCTACATGGCGCAAGTCGATGTTCGCTATTGTTTTTTTTAACATACCACTGCAAAAATATTCAAAATTATGAATGTCTATACAAAGGGGCTAAAAACTGAGCAGCTTTTAGAACGCCATACTCCTTTGTAGCAGTCGTCCTAAGTCTCTGCCTGTATTGGCAGTATACGAGCCGCGACTTAGGACTTGGAAGAATAGTGGACATCGACGTGTGCCATGTAGTTTGGATGTGATGATTTTTGCAATGCACCATTAAAGGGCTGTGAATATCACATATAAGGTCTGAAGACAATCAGTAGCTGACGAGGCATGCCAAATGCAAGAATTAAAGAGCCTGACACAAACTTCATATTTGCATATGTAAAAGGACACTGAAGAAGGAGTCCTGAAGAAGATGGTTTTGAATTACTGAGTTCACCGAAATGTGTGTTGTACTCCTGGCCAAGACACATTGATGGAAGACTGAAGAGGGGTCTGCTCGTTATGTTATTATGAGGATTTCTGGTGAGGAAGCAAGTAGTGATTGGAGTATATGGTATTGAGTGATTGGTAAGAATGTGTGATTGGTTGGGGTTTGTGGTTCTTTTCTGGTTTAATTCATTTTCTCTTGAATTTGATGAAATTGTTATGATGAAATATTTTATTTTTTATTACACTGAATGCACATATCAATGAAGCCAATTTACTTCATTGTCATGACTTTTCTATAAATAATCAAAGTTAATGTTTTTTTTTTAAATTATGGTGGGTTTAGTAATGATTAAAGATTGACTCTCTGTAAATAAATGAGCCAGTGGATTCTTGAGTGTTTATTTTGATGCCCAGACATAGGTCCCATGCACACTGTGACACTGGAACCAAGCTGTACCAAGTTGGTGAGCCCATAACTGGGGCTAAATGGGTTCAGGGTTGCTTGTGCTTCGGTTCAGAGAGTACCTGGTTTGGCAGTTCGGGCTGGACTGTTCCGCGTGAAACGGGGTCTTTACTGATTTGCATATAGCTGGGTAAAAACGGAGGTGACATGGTGTGCAAAATTACGATGGATTGATATGGGCCAGAGAAATTACCAGTGGCTTAGATTAATTAAAGCATTCCAAAAGGCTGATTTCCATGGTTGTAAGTGCACTTTAGACTTCAGAATTCTGCTCCTTGGGCTGTATCTTGGTCCCTTTTTGTGTGTTGCTGCAGAAGGGATATTTGTGCTAGTTTAACTTAAAACATGTTCTAGTTAGTGCATGGGTTCCCGACAGCAGACCTTACCTTTTCATTTTGGTCCTCCCCAGCTCCTGTCCGCACTTTTGAAAAGTTTGTCTCCTTTGACATACTACTTCCCCTTCGTCCACTTTCTTTTTCTATTATGCCAGAAAAGAGTACGTCCTTCCAGTTTGGGACCCCACTTCCCTACCAAACGTTCTGCTTTTTTCTTGGTTGTCCTACAGACTATGCTGGCAATCTGGAGAATGCCAGATTTTATAGCCAACTGGGAGGTGCAGCTGACCCTAGAGGGAGGGCCGCTGACTCCCCCCGTGGGTGGTAGACAAAGGGCATGGCAGCAGCAGGGAGCGAGAGTGCGCCAAAGAAAGGATCCGCAAATGACCAGGGGAGTTTGGGTTCAAAGGACCCAATCAAGGGAGAAGGGCGTGGTCACAAGCACAGCCATAAAGGCGATCGAGACAAACAGTCCCTCCCTAGCTTTGTTGCCAGAGGAACTTGATATCACCCACCCACACCAGAGAATGCGGGCGTCACAGCCGCAGTGAGACGAGGAGGCAAGGAGTCAGGAGGTTTAACAATAAATATCTTCACATAAGGATGTAAAAGGGCAATTGCCCGAACACAGTCCTTAGGATGCTTTACGGCAGGGACTCTGGAGACAAGTGCCCAGACAAGGTCCTTCGCATGCCTCAAAGCAGGGATACTTGAGGCATAAGGTAAAAATGGTCAGCGAGGGCCGACATGGCACTTGCAGCCAAGGCATGGACACAAGGCCACAAAAGCCACACATTCGGTAGCAAGTTGAAGCCTCAAAGCCACTACCCATTGTACCAAGTGACAGAAGCAGTTGGAAGCGGTTTATGACAACCTTGAAGAGACATCATGACTTTAAGGTTCATGCATTGCAGGATTAGGCAAATTATGTGTATTAAAATCGAATAAAGTATAGGACGTACACTGTATAACCTGTATGAGATTGTTTACGTTGTAATCCGAGATAAGCCAGACATGAGCATGTTGATGACCAATGCGATAATGACAAGTGTGCACCAACTTATGAGGTGAATAAACTGCGGCCGTTCTAACGCCACAAAGGTCTTGATGTTCATAATTGAGGGGAAAGAAGGAACAGTGGGAGGGCCCATAAAATGCTCGCACAGCTGGCGGAGCTTTAAACCTTTACATTATTCATGGTAGATTTGAGGGTGCGCTTGTGGTGCACGAGGTTCCTCTGACGGTCTTTTGCTTACTGTTGCGGTGTGAGGTGAGGTTCGCCAGCACTTAAGGAACATAAAGGCTGCCCCTACGGTGCAGGACAGCCTAATTTAAAAGATTACCAGAGCATCAGGCATGGTGCCCTCACGCAAGTGCCGCACAGGAGGTTTCTGCCTATGGGCGCGTAACACAAAAGTTGTGATGCAGTGTTCTGTGGTCACGCGTGAGTACATAGTGCAGGACGCTGCTTCCATTTTTTTTTTGTTTTACAGTGCCACATACAATCAAGTCCATACAATTGTTTTTAAAAAAGGACACAGAGAATTCTATCCAGTAGGGGCAGTTTTTTTCTGAGGACCCATATGCCCGGTAGGGACTAATTATGTTGCTCTGGACTCTTTATTCCTCATTATGACAATGGACTGTAAGAGAGCTTCCAAGAAAAGTCGCATGGAATTGTCTTCTTTTGTGGAAGTGGACGATGCTGCAGCAAATATCCCCCCTTGGAAAGGGATCTGTATGTTTCACAATTGAATTCACATTGATGAATCCTCCAGATCCAGATTTCATTCTTATTTCGTTCCTATGCCTGTTCCAAGGAATCACAGCAAGATGGGCTCTTTGTGGCAAGGAATTACAGGGCTTTTGGCAAAGAAGGCTATTGCTCCAGTGCCAGAACACTAGAAAGGACAGGGTACTTACTGGATTATTTTATTTGAGGAAAATACTTCCGATGGGTATTGTCTTGTCCTGGACTTAAAAAGGGTGAACAAGTGGGTAGATGCAATTCATTTAAAAATGGAATGTCTGCGAAAAATCATCCCTTTGGTCTAACCAGGCAAATGTATGGTAAAGATCGACCTTGGGGATGCTCACCTACAAACTCCAATAATAGTGGATCACTACAAGTAGTTGTATTTTGCAGAAGACAATCTCAAATTTCAAATTTTGTGAACTACTCTTCGGTCTGAATTCCTTTCCACTCTTATTTACCAAGGTGATGCCGCACATTCGCTGTTCACTCTTACCTGGATAAAATGCTAATGCGTGATGCCTCAGAAGAGACTGACCGTCATCTGAAGCTACTAATAGTTCTCTTATAGAAACATGGGTTTCTGATAAACTGGCAGAAATTGTCCCTCATTCCGGCATAAGATCTCGACTTTATTGGCAATGTCAGGAGGAAATAGTGTCTTCCAGACAGCAGAGTCCTCGAGATCCAAGAACATGTTTGAGCTATAATAATCCAAAAATCTCCATTGGCCAAAAGTTGGTTACCGGTACAAGCGGATATGTCATCAACTGTAGCTCTAATTTCATGGTGACCATTTCATTTGGGAATCTTAGTTTGCCATCTCCTTGCTCAATGGGCTCCATAACCTTCGCACCTTCAATCGCCAACCCTGTAACCCCAGGGAAGGATAGACAAGCTGGGCTAGTGGTCAATCTGATCCCACCTAAAAAAAGGTTACTCCACCTCCTCCCTCTGTTAGGGTTAATCACAACTTATGCTCATGGGTGGCGATTTGTAACGGATGCAGAAGAAGTTCAAGGCAATTGTTCACCTCTAGACCAAGTATGTTTCTTCAAACTGGAAGGAGCTAGCTGCGGTCACATTAGCTTTTAGATGTTTGTAAACAAAATCCATGTGGCATCAATCATGATCAGGACAGACAACAAATGACCAAGAGATATTTAAACAAACATGGAGTCACTCACTCTCAGTCTCCAGCGGCTCTTTCGATGGGCAGCCCTGAAGCTCTCGCCTTTGACTGCAATTCATATCGGGGCAGTAGAGAATGTGTTGAGGACAGGCTTCTTGGGCAGAAAGCCAGGCAGCTTCAATGAGAAATATGCAGTGCTTTAAATAGGCCGGTACTGCCCGGTACTAAGTACTGGCACTTTTTTATTTTGAGAGGGAGAGTACCGGCACTTTTCAAGAGTGACCTAATACATTTAATTTGAGAGTACCGGCACGTCTCAGAAACAAGCAGGTACTCTGGTTCAGAGTACCTGCACTTCTATTTTTCCATTTTAGGCACTGGAAATATGTAGAGCAGCAATATGAGCTTTACTGTCTACATTTGTGAATCACTATAGAATTCACTGTGATACTCCTAGTTTGGAGATTTGTGAAGCAAAAGTACTTTCAGCAGTAGTATAGTATAGTCGTAACCGTTGCTATTACTTAGAAAAGGAATACATTTTCCTGAGCATCAGTGCTGCGCATGAAGTGCTATTGTGTTCGGTGAGACAGAGGATTGGGTATGCCTCAACAATCAGGACTGAAGCAAGGAAGGAAACGAAGAGGCAATGTTCGAAGTGGTATTTTCATTACTTGGAGTTCTTTCTTCTTTGCTCAAGTTGTTTAGAAAGTGGCAGTTCGGGTTAGATAGCTTGGATATTACAGAACATTTGGTTGGGAGTAAGGGTCCTATATTGAAAGGACATACTCTTCTTTACCATATTAGAAAGAGAAAGAGGACTGTAGGAAAATAGTCTGTCTTTGGAGATAAGCTCATCAAATGTTAAGGAGCGGAGCGAGGAGGAAATGTAATTGCTTGTAAGTAATTAAACAGTAATTGCCTCTTTGTGTTTCCAAGCTGTGCTGTCTGCAGCACAAGTATACACTATGGTGAGATACGTATTTACAATAGATCTGGAAAAAGAAATGCATGGACCCCGTCTACATTAGCGTAGGATCATGAGAGGGTGGTCTGCATAAAAAGTTATCATTAAGGCCCAACGTCCCTGGATAAAAGCGCTTCTTTTAGTTCATTAAAATGTGTGTTTCTGACCAAACCGTCAGCCATTCATGTTTCTCCTCATTACAATCAGACCATCCAGCTTTTAGCGATTTTGAACATTGCCAATTAAGCGCAAAATTGTTAAATGGACGCAATGCCTGCAATTTGCTACAAATGGCCGCAACAAACGCAAGCATTTTCAATGCAATAGGTCTCCAATTTGCGAGAGTTAGAGCTATTGGCGTCGTAAGTGTACTTATATGTTTTGGAGTGGAGTGGATGTATGTGGTGTGTAGTGGAATTATGTGATTTAGTATGCAGTGGAATTATGTGGATAGTAATTATGTGATATTTAGTGTATTGGAATTATGTGGAGTGTTGTGACTGACAATAACAGACCAACTGATGAAGAAAGCTGCTGAAATCCTCTATAGGTAAGTATGTTCACACACAATTTTAGCAAAATCAAAAAAGCTGGATCTAAAAAGTGTGTATCTATCAAGTACAGACATCTGCAGTGCAACAGAAACAAGCATTTACAATGCAATGGTCTCTGCATTGGTAAAGTTAGAGCTATTGGCATTGCTCATGACATTATTTTAGTTTGTGTTTTTTGTTTTTAAAACATTTAAAGAAACGGCATTGTCATGAGCAATGCCAATAGCTCTAACTTTACCAATGCCGAGACCATTGCATTGTAAATGCTTGTTTCCAGACTGCAGTGACAGCAGGCACATCATGTGCGGTGCTGTCATGAGTCCTGACGTTATGCCAGATGAGCGTTGTAGAGGAAGGGAAATCCTTTAAATAGAGTCATGTTCTCTCTGGATTCCCCTTCTCTGTTTGAAACACATGGAGCAGCAACATTGTCGTGGTGTCAGCAGGGCTTTAAGCGGAAGCTTTTTCACTATTATATACAAGCCATAGTTGGTGCTTATTGATCTTATGCAACTAACAACCACCGATAAAGCCAATAGTCCTGACTTGCTGTAGGTGTAATGTTACTTGTTGTATTATATATATCTGGAAGCAATGAAAGAAACAGCAAACTACAAGTCGGGCGACACCCTAAGCTAAGCACAGATTTTTAGCATACGTGTTTTTAACCCACGTCCTTAAGCACAGATTTTTAGCATACGTGTTTTTAGCCCACGTCCTTAATTACATTGGCCACGCCCCTTTGAGAGATCCTCCCCCCCCCCCCCCCCAGTTTTTTCATCCCAATTAAAGCCCTGCCCACCCTCGAAGGTTATGTTTCATCCCTCCCTTTATCACGGTTTAACAACTTCCTGTTCCTTCTTTGTCACTTTCCTGTCTCTCATTTGCCCCTGGTGAAAGTCTGATCATGAAAAATAAGTTCTGGTCCCAAGATATGAATGCCAGTGTGACAGTGCCCACCATCTGCATCCAGGGACAAATTAAGCATTGCTTCCTTCCCCACACTTAAAAACACAAACTACATCCCATACGGCAAATATGCCAAATTAACGTACACGGGCGTGTATGGCTTGGAAGGTCGTATAACCGTGGTAGGGCGGGTCCGGAGGGTTGCCACTGGCGGGTCCGGTGTATTACGGGGGTCCGGAGGGTGGTGTGACTGGCGGATTTGGAGGGTTGTGACTGGCGTGTCCGGGGTAGTGCGGCGGGTAGTATGACTGGCGGCTCAGGGGTAGGGCGGCGGGCACGGAGGGCCGGGGTAACGCGGGTCTGGGGGGGGGGGTGACTGGCAGCTCCTTGGTATTACGGGGTCCGGAGGGTGGTGTGATCGGCGGCTCCGTTGTAGGGCGGGTCTGTAGGCGCGTGAGTGGTGGGTCCGTGGGGTTGTGACTGTCGGGATAGGGCGGAGGGCCGGGGTAGGGCGGGTCGGGAGAGTTGTGACCGGCGGCTCCGGGGTAAAGCAGAGGGCCGGTCCGTCGGGTCGTGTGACTGGCGGGTCCGTAGGGTTGTGACTGGCGGCTTCGGGGTAGGGTAGGGCAGTTCCTGGTGATCATGATCTAGCGGGCGGCGTTGTAAGATGGCGCCCGGTACACAAGGGAGTGGAGTGTAGGCGGGTGCTACAATCCGACTGCGGGCCTGACCTTCGCCGTGGTCCAGCGGGGACAGCTGCTCGTAAACTGGACCTTGCCTCAAGGGCGCATTGTGAATCGTCGCTGATGCACTGGATCTCCCGCAGCCTTGGCCAATGTGACTGATGGAGACGAACATGTTTAGGGATGCCGCCCTCTGGGTATTGGGGCATGTGGGTCGTTTACCCTCTCATTTCCGCCATTTGACATTACCGGACCTTGCATGGCATTGAAGGGGGGAGGGTTGGGGATCGCTTTCGAGGAAGATATTCACTTAACATTTGCTGTTTGCAGGGCTCTCAGCGTCATCTGGCACTGTTGGGAAACTGACTGCATCATCGTAGTGCAAGGTTGCCGCTAAGGACAGTGGTGAATCCTCGCGGAGGTGATTCCTCTAGCTCTCAGCCAAACACCGGAAGACACCACCGCCTTTCTCCGAGGCAGAGCAGAAATGCCTCGGAGAAAGGCAGCGTCCTTTTCGGATTCGGGGGCGCGTTTTGCTGTTGTCTCCTCCCTGAGACTTTTCGCAAAAAACACGCCCCCCGATCCGAAAAGGACGGGGCCTAATCGGAGTGACTGACCTCTTCTCCAGTGGCTGGCCAGCATTTACGAGGCCAGCCAATGGAGAACAGGGGAGAAGAGGGGCGGGTTCAAGCCCCTTTTCTCCAAGTCATTAAATCTCGCGAGCGAGACTGCGCAAGCGCAGCCTTCGCTAGCCGAGACCTAAAAAACGGTGGGCATTAGTAACTAAAGATGATATTAGTCAGCTGTACAGCTTAAATGAGACACATGATCAAACTCTCCTCTAGAATGATTTCTAGCTGAAAGAGTTTTTCGTAAAAAGAAAACATTTTAGTTTCCAAAATAAGGGTTGCTTGGCATTATGGGCACACGTACTGTATCCAAGTGTATTGGAAGTATGTTTGGTGGGATTGTGTGTTACGGAATGTAATTATGTGGAATGATATTTTGTGTTGTGGAGTGTTATGTAGTGGAGTTTAGTTATGTTGTGTTATGTAGAATTGTGTGGTATGTGTGATTATGTGGTGTGTATTGGATGTATGTGGTGTGTTATGTAATTTTTGTTGATTAGAATTATTTGGTTTGTTGTCGAATTATGTGGTGTGTAAGGGAAATGTGTTGAGTTGATTTGTGTGGCATGGAACTGTGTGGTGTGGAGTGAAATCATGCTGATGAA
This sequence comes from Triturus cristatus, assembly GCF_964204655.1. Lineage (NCBI taxonomy): Eukaryota > Metazoa > Chordata > Amphibia > Caudata > Salamandridae > Triturus > Triturus cristatus. The sequence continues at coordinate 997,439,546 of NC_140580.1, forward strand.
ATGTTATGGTGTAGAGCGTTTTTATGTGGATTGTTATGTGCTATAGTTTGTTTTTATGTGGTATGTACTTATGTGCTAGTGCGTAGAGTGTTATTATGTGGAGTTGAATTATGTTGCGCTGAGTGGTATTATGTGGAGTGTAAATATGCTGGGTTGTGTTGATTTGGGTATTGGTGAATTGTGTGGTATTGAATTCTGTGCTATTGTGTGTTGAACTAAACATCCAGGTATGCCATATGGTACCCAGATGAGTGGAGTAAAAAATAAATCAAACTAGCTCTCCTGTTATATTTATGAAGTGTAATTTTATCCTTGAATGGAAATAGTATGAGTAAAAACCTTGGGACGGCAGGGTAAAGCACAAAGGAACATACTTCTCATGAGCGCAGGGAGCTATTGCAGCATAAGTACTAGACAGTATGTAGATACCTTTAATTTTAGGTTGATGCATTCAGCAATGTTCACCAGGATGGGCCTTACATTGTTTAATTCTGTTCATCATTCCCACGCAATTATTTTCACATAAACCCCTTGAACTGCTCCGGAGTTCCTGCCCTGGCACAGCTTGAAATTGCTTTAAAAGTGTTTCTGCTCCTTCTTTCTCTGAACAGAGCAGGGGAATGTTTGCATTCCTTTTAGATAAGAGTAGTTGGAACACCGGTTTTATTAATGAGGCAATAAAACTCATTTGGTAAGAAGCTTCTAACATTCTTCAGTGGGAAGAAGCAAATGTGGCTGCACAAGGATGCCAGCCAACATTATTCAAGTACTAGAAAAGCCGAAGTTTGATTATTGTCCCATGAATGAAATCAACATTTAACACTACTTTTAAACATTACACTTTGAAAAAGGAGGGGCTACTGCCACTTTTCTTTGTACATTCTATACTGTAGGTTTATATCTATTTTGGCAACGGATACATTAGTCTACTTAGCTAATTTTTGACATAAAAATTTGAGAGAGCAGGCATGTTCCAGTGTGTGCAAAAAGGACCTCCCTCAGGGTAAGCAATCACTGTTGCTTTAAGACGAGCCATAGGGACCAACAGCTGAAGTTTGAGGCATAAGCTTCCAACTACAGGTATTAGCACCAGTATTAGCATCTAACGGACAGAAGACAAAAGGGCACTAACCTCCAACCTACTGCCACATAGCTGTGACCCATTTCTGGGCCAGCATTGCCCCCTTTGCCAGGCCCAGGATGGGACGTTCGCAGTGTCGGATCCTCTGGAGATGGGGATGAGCAGGCAGCTAAAATATCTCGGCACACTGCAGGTTGGTTAGTCGATTTTAGTAGAACTATAAAAAACCTGCAACACAGCTGAAAAACACCTAGTGTTGTCTCTTCTTTATCCTCTCTCTTCGCTGTCTTCAGTGTCCACTCTTTCAACTCCTCTATTTACGAACTTTGTGCCCATAGCTGGACCAGATACTTTGGCTATACTCAAATCCCTCAAGTCGGGGTCTCCATCTGACCCCGTTCTTGCCAGAGTGCTCGCAGGGGTCGCTGAGGTGGTCCTTCCCGAGGTCAATAGGATTATTAACCTATCCCTACAGACTGCTGTCGTTCCGAGGAGCTGGAAACAGGCTAAGCTCCTACCACTCTTGAAAAAAACGTCCTTAGACCCGACACAGCTTGTTAGTTATCGCCCTATCTCTCTTTTACCAGCTATGTCAAAAGTCTGTGAGAAGGTGGTTTTTCGACAGCTGGAGACCTATGTGGAAATAGCTGGTCTTCTCCATCCGGCGCAGTCCGGGTTCAGGGCATCCTACAGTACCAAGACTGCACTGGTGGAAATGGCTGCGGCAATTAGAGAGTGCCTAGACGCGGGCAGTAGAGTGGCCCTGATTTTACTTGACCTCTCTGCTGCCTTCGATACGGTGCCCCACCAGTTGCTTCTTGCTCGCCTCCCTAATATTGGCATTGCTGGCCTTGCTTGGGACTGGTTGAAATCCTTCTTGGAAGAGCGGACCCAGCAGGTATGGATTCCTCCATTCTCCTCTATTGCCAAGAAGATGTCTACTGGGGTCCCTCAGGGCTCTACCTTAAGCCCTCTGTTTTTCAATATCTATCTGACCCCTCTGATTTTTCGGGCTGAGGAGATGGGTGCAAAAATAATTGCATTTGCTGATGACACCCAGCTTCTATTTACTTGGAGGGACTCCGAACTATCAACAGAGACTGCCCAGAACTGCCTCTCCGCTGTGTTTAGTTGGTTGGCCTCCACCCAATTGAAATGCAATGAGGATAAGTCTGAGGTCCTATTATATGGTCAATTTCCATCTGCCTTTAGAGAATCTTTATGGCCTCCCGACTTTCCTCGTCCTAAATCTGAGGGTGCCCCAGCAAACAACTTGGGGGTTTGGTTTGAAGAGGACCTACGGTTTCCACAACAAATCAAAAAACTCTCTGGAGTGTGTTTTGGCACCCTTAAGTCCTTAAGAAGGTTCTTCCCTTTGTTGCCGAGGTCGGCTAAGGAAATGGTTGTTCGTGGTTATTCGTGCTCTCATCCTCTCTCGTCTTGACTATGCCAATGCTCTGTATTTGGGGATTCCGGGATACCTACCTAAAAAACTACAGACTATACAGAATGCCGCTGCCAGACTTCTGTTTAACATCTCTGGAAGATTTGCATTGGCTACCTGTGGCCCAGAGAGTGCAATTCAAAGCTCTTACCCTGGCGCATAGAGCGCTGCATGATCTTGGACCTAAGTATATTCGGAAGCGATTTGCTTTCTATGTTCCGAACAGAGCGTTGCGGTCCGCCACCCATCGACAGATGGTGATTTCACGCTTCTGCAGGACTCGGCTGGGTGGCCAGTCTCGGTCTGTCAAAACAGCCATGGCATGGAACGCCTTGCTTCAGGAACTACGGAATATCCAGGATCTTAGACTTTTTAAAAAAACAATAAAAAACGTTCCTTTTTCCGGAGTCATGCTAAAGTTTTATGTCATTGGGTCACCTTTATTTTGCGTGCCAGGACACTCTTGAGTATTTGTGCGCGGTATAAGTCCATTATAACATAACATAACATTTGGATGTAGCTTTTATTTGCTTCCAGGGTGAAGCAGACTGACCTGGCTGGTGCTGGTGACTCTGCAGTGGCGGCCGGCTCAGGGAAGCACGATTCGGCGGTGGTGTGGGGCAGGGAGCGGCAGGGGGGAAGTCGACAGACGACGGAATAGGTATTATTTATTTAATTATACCTATTGCGTTGTCCCTCTGCTCCCCCCGACGTGCCCTGCCCTGCCCACCACGCTTTCCTGAGCGGCCGCCGCTGTGTCTCTGAAAGCCACAAGAGCAGTGGCAGACTCCGTTATGTCAGGTCAGTGCCCCTGAATATCTGAAAACTGAGGCAGAGTAAGCTACACGTCAAGTCAGTGTCCCTGATAGCCATCCAGGGCGGGGCAAAGTATTCACTCTTCTGGCCTTGTGACCTGTTCTTAGAAAGGTCTGCAGGTTTGGGTCCGAGGCAGTCACATGCCTGTGTCTCCTATAACCTGGCAGGCAGAGTCAAAGTAAGCCACATATCAGAACAATGCCCCTGGAAAGCCAGAAGAGATGTTAGATAGAAAGCTACAGTCAGGCTGGGGTCTGAAGGTCTGAGCCTGTGAAGGTCATCAGCACTGGGAATGAGACAGTCTTTTGTCAGGCTGGTACCTCATACAGTCAGCGCCTCTAATTGGCCTCCAGGACTGGGGCAGAGCAAGTCTCTTGACTGGACAGTGTCTAAGAAAGGCTCGTGAGGCGAGTGTGAAGTCAACAGCATGTCATAGCAGTGCCTCTGAAGGTCTGTTGATGTTGGGACAGAGCCAGTAACAATCCAAGCATTCTGCTGTTAAAGGCCGGTGATCGAAGTTGATCACACTTCACCGTAGAGAGCACTCTGTGGTGAATATTCATGGACTCCTGCTGTTCCATATAGGGAGGAACAGGTAGGGAGGGCTGTACAGCCATTTTCAGTCGAAAAGTACACTTCTAGAAAGGTAGATAACCAAGAAGCTGAGCTTGTCAAAACAAAGTGAAACGCAGCTTCCGTAGCGAATTAGGGCACATACTTTAATTCAAGCATCGTCATTTTCAAAGTAAACCAGGGTAGTACTACTGCTCACATCAATAACACACACTGAAAACTTAGAAAAAAAATAGTCAAAAGGCAAGAGAGATTTCAGGCTGCTATGTATAAGTACAAAGAGAAGCTTCCTGTGCATCCTACAAGCTTGAACCAGATGAGGTGTTGGTCTGTGGAGAATAAAACCATAATCCTACATCAGATTGGAAGCAGCTAATGTAGCCTCAATGGGCTGGAGAGATGAGCTGCGGGTATTAATCATGACAGGACACGTCGATGTGCGGACGAACATGCTCAGTGCTGGCTCAGACAGGAAAGAATTATCACAGACTGTGGCTCCATGAGAAAAGGACTGCAGACTGTGAAAAACATGGGATTTTTGCGGGTCCTCTCCATTTACCCCCACAGATAAGCATCTTCATTTACCCACGGCAGCCATTCAAATAAACAAGTGATGTAAATAGAGCTGGGGCTTGTTTCCGTGAAGCAGCCATTGTGAGGAGCCGGGTAGGCAAGACTTCGGCGGCATGCAATTTCCACAACTAGCGCGCACTGTACTCGGGGCTTCTCATACCGGAGTCCTTGAAGTGCTGCAGGCTGCATCTGCGACATTGTGCATTTCTTTAAATTGTCAATCTTGAGTGTTGTTTTTACTGTTATTTTGCAACGGATCCTGGCACGAGTCCCATCTAGTCAAGTGATTATAAGAAGAGCCAAGTGTTGTTTACATGAGGCAGCCAGCGTAAAGAGCCGGGGATGCAGGGTTTCGGCGGGCTGCGAATTTCACAAGTAGGCTGCAAAGGCCAGACCAGGAGGAGGGGCCATCGTGCGCTGTGCTTGAGGCTTCTCATACTGGAGTGCTGATGAGCTGCTGTGGGGCGTTGCGCTGAGTAAAATACAAGGCGCGCAATGGTGAACCATGAAAGCGGGGGTTGTTATGAGATTTACATCCCTGTTTTCACTCACACTCAAAGTGGAAAAGCAAAGGGAGCAGCTGTGCTGTAAGGAGAGCCTTCCTATGCCTCTTTGAAAATGAGGAAAATAAAACGATAGTGCGCAAAAGCTAACCCACATGGACAGGAGTGGAGGAGTACATGTAATAGGAGGGAACCAAATATACAGGAGAAGAGGTGTACATGTAATAGGAGTGAACCAAACACCACAAAGAGGGACAAATACAGCCAATGCACCAATGAAAAGCCAGATTTTCCAGAAGGGCCCAGAAAAGAATGAATGAAAAATGATGAGCGTGGTCGAAGCCCACGGAGTAAATACAGCATGTCTTGAAGAGACAGCGCATGCGCTGCCTAGGCAAGACCTAATAAACTGTCTACTCTTGAAGTTTGTTTTCTTTCCTTGTTTCTTGAAAGTAATGTCTGCTACTGGCTCTGCGCGCCACAGTCATAAACTACTTGTGCATGCCACCAGTGTTGTTAGGGAGCATTTTTAAGAAAAACAAGTAAGGAAAAAAAAACTATCACTTCGAGGAGACTGTTTAAATGTTTTCTTTTGCAGTGCAGCGCAGTCTGTGTCACCCTGCTCTACATCATCAATTAACCTGTCCCCCTAACAGAGGAGTCTGTGGACAGTTAGAGAATAATTATCAGGGAGGTATGTCTGCCCCATCTTCACCAACTCACATGTGGTAAATGCTTTTGAAAAAGGTAAAAAAGGATGGGCCAAGGCTGGAAACTGAACCAAAAGCAGCTGTAGCAAAGAAAGTTCAGAGAAACCGCCACACTAACCTGAGCACATTATTTTTTCTTAAAATGAAGGCCAAAAGCTACATTTTTCAGGCAACATCATCATTTAAGTATATAAGTTTAAATGGCATAGGTAGGTTTTACAGGCAGATCCACATTACCTCAAGGGGAATTTTACCATTATATTGCAATTTTCTACTTCATGGACTTCACATCTCCGGTAAGTACATTAGGAACTTTACATCGCAGGCAGGTTTTCAGTACTCTATTTTTCAGTTAGGAATATGTTAATTGTTAAGTTATTAGAGATGTGCATATGTTTATATTAATATATATATATATATATATCCTTCCAAAACACAGCTCCTACTGGAACGCTGGGACCCTCGAAGGGTGGCGTATGCTCCGGTGGAGCAAACCGGAAAATCAATCCAAGGTATGAAACCGTACATAAATACGCTCTCAGGAAGGAAAGGCAGACACGATCGTTCCCATCACCAGTTTAATGCACATGTGCATTAAACTGGTGATGGGAACGATCGTGTCTGCCTTTCCTTCCTGAGAGCGTATTTATGTACTGTTTCATACCTTATATATATTCACAGAAAAAAACAAAGGTTATAGTCAAGCATGCATCCACTGAGTCATCCATACATTCACTCATTCACCCACTCACCCACTGATTCACCAATACACCTTGGCATTATATATTTAGCACTCATACACTTTTTAGAAAACACTCAGTCACTAACTGATGTCATCAGTGATGTTACTGACCATGTCCTGAGTGATGTAATATGTGAGGTCATAAGCGGTGCATTGCGGGGGCGTGAGATATAGTTAGCTCAGCTAACTGTAACTGCTGGATTTTACTGGTTTTGTATGAGTGAAACCTGAGCCTAACTATAACGTCCCTGTAACCTTTGATTTTTTTCAGAGAATTTCTAAGGTTTTTTAAATGCTAATTCCTAACTATAATGTCCATGTAACCTTTGATGTTTCAGTAATTTTCTATATTTGTTTAAGTAGTAATGGCATTTGCAGAGTAGTGGAGAAAGGGGGAGGGGCCTCTGACCAGCTCTCAAGAATCCCGCTGTGTAGGACTTGCAGAACATACCAGGAGGGCTTCTTTGTCCCCAAGGTTCCTCAGCCTCCAAGAGGATTTCATTCACCAACCAGTGGTGCGCCAGGAGATGCGTTTGCAGACAGGTAAAGGAAGGGGGCGTGGCCTCCGAAGACCTCTAAAACAAACCTTCTGTGTGGGATTTACTGGCGCTTGCAGGAGGGGTTGGGGGAAGGGTGTTTCTACTCAGCCCCGCTTTTCATTATTTTTTAAAACCAATTTTGGTGGACTCAGTTCAGCCAAGTCACAAGATGGCTACCAGCACTTCCTGGTTGAAGTGTTGGCAGCCAATCAAATTTCAGTAGGTTTTAGTAGGCTGTTGGGCTCCCAGATATCTATATTTTTTAAACTTACATTTTTCTGAAACTTCTATATGAATTTACTACAAATCACAAAAAGCATGCTTTCTTAACCAACATCTAGCTTTCTGCCACACTTGCTGTAAATTCGTTCAGCTGTTCAGACTATAGTCGTGTTCAAAAACTGAAAAATCCCCACAGACATAACATGGAAAAAGCGCATTTTGGGACCCCCTTTGTTTGTGGCCCCTGCTTGACGGATCATCCCTAAACTTTCAACACAGCAGCTGAACCCAAAAGGGGAAGTTTTGTGAAGATTTCATGAAGATTCATCAAGCCGCGCCAAAGTTATTGGCAAAAAAACAATGCTTTTCCTATGGAAAATGTGGTCCTAACTGTAACTACCTTCTGGCGACCGCCAGTAAGTGTACATCTCCCATCCATTACCTGTTCATGGAGTATTGAACAGGCTCCAGCACAGCACAGGACGCAGTTTTAAACCACAATGTTTTTATTCCAATGGATAGCCAATGTAACGCGTACTGGCCGAGGACCGGCCTTTCTCACACATGCTGGGCACCATAATGCATTCATATTTATACAGAAAAAACAAAGCATGTGATGCATAGACATAAAGGAATGTATATATATATATATGTTTACACCTATACAACGAGAAAAAGTGAATTCAGAATTCTTAAAATAACTATTGTTCATTCATTTATCATTATTGTAAGAATTTTAATTATTATATAAAAGGTATATGTTATTAACACATATATTTTTTTAATTTTAATGTAAAGGTCGGGATTTAAGGGTAGTAAGGGAATTTTAGCGTACAAGGATGACTCTTTTTTTAGGGGTGGTTTGGTATTTTTAGGGGTCAGGCATGGGTATTTTTTATGAATGGGAAGATATTTTCCTCCTTACCAAATACTAGGCAAGGAAAAGCACATACATTTGTGACAGTAGAAACAGTTCTTATATGACAAAGTGTTTGGCAAGAGCGAAAAAATAACCCATTCAATTGTTTATGGGTGGAGAGGACTCTCAATATAGAAAAAATGACGCATGATATAGGTGTGTCATTAGCCAAGGTTGCCTTCATTAACAAAGTCAGGACCTAGACAAAAAGAGGTAGAAATCAATATAGGGATCAACACAGAATGAAATGATTCCTGATAATACCGAAGCACTGTTTGCTACTACATGGTTCACAGTAATGTTTTGAGAGTTTATTCTAATTAACCTTATCTAATTGTGTTTTTCCTCTATTCAGAGCACTTTACATCACACACACATTATGTACAAACAATGAATCATGCATGTGTAAATCAGTGTGCTTGAAATGTTACATAAGACAAAGAGGACTACAAGGCGAAAGCCCATATTGGTAGGCAGTATATATTAAGAGTGCTTAGTCTGAACGTTATGGTGAGGATTCTTTGATAAAAAAGAACTTTCTTTTTCTACCCAAATTAACCCATCTCAGCAACTTTAGGATAATGAAAGACTAGGAAGCAAACATAATGTTCTAACCTATACCTTGTAGTTTGCATACAGCTCTCTGATGACAATTCATAGCTCATTGCACTATATTAGGATTGCAATTTATGGACTGCAAGCAACAAACGGATCTCTGTGACAAAATCAGTAACCCACTGAGTTATCTACAGGGCTAGTTTATGATGTGTCAAAACTGCCAATAGACAAAACACTCTCTCTCTCCAGCAAGTACAATAATCACCAGAGTTATCTTGAAATGTTTATTGTCTGGATGTTGCTGGGCACACAAGAAACTCTGCAGCAGGTTCATTAAAAACCATAACACATTTCAAAGCACAGCAACCCGAGCTAGGCGCATAGTGCGGTGGCACTGGTTGCACCACCCCAAAGCCAGCCCTGGGAGGACCTGCTCGAAGTACCTCAAGTACATTCACACAAAGCACACTCTGATGATTGCCTCAAGTCAGGGTTGGTAGTGCTGACTTCAGCATGCTGTTTGATGTCAGATATTAGTTGTTTTAAACATCTCACATTTCAAGCTGATCAGAGCAGTCAGGCACAGGATAGATTATTTTTGTGTCCAGTCGTAATGGGCAATGCTTGGAATGGAAAAATAAAAGTGCATGTACTCTGTACCAGGGTACCTGCTAGTTTCTGAGAAAAGCTGGTCCTCTCCAATTACATGTATTACGTCTCTCTTGAGATGTGCCGGTACTGTCCCCCTCAAAATAAACAAGTGCCGGTACTCAGTACCGGACAGTACCGGCCCATTTAAAGCACTGGTAATGGGACCTTGCTTCGGTGCAGTTGGCCTTGGGGAGCAGAGACATACTGCTGGTCAGTCCTCTGGGCCATCATTCAGTGCTGGCATGCTCATCTTTGTATGCCAATGTATGCATACAGGACAAGTTAACTGCTTCCTGCCATCCTGGAAGCCTCATAGTAAACATGGCACCACTGTACATGTTTACACATTTTAAAATGGTACAGCATCCCTGGAGAGGCAGTGTGCTCCACGTGTCTATACGCTGGGAAGAACACAATGATGAGGGGGACGGGGAGCATGTCTCGAGCATACAAGCTCCCCAATTGTACATGTATATGAGAATCAGAAAACGAAACCGAAAAGCCAGTAGGTCGGGAGGGGTCTGGGCAAGCAAATTGTAACTTTAAAGAGTATAAAACATGTTGACCGAGGTTCTCACTTTCCTGTGAACTGTACCGGATCATTGTCTCCAACACGGCCACCCTTTTTGTATTTATAACAAGAGGTATTAAAAATTGTTTAGGGTCTCTCTTAGTTATTTTTTATAACACACTTACAGCAATCTACACACAGTGCATCTTCACTTACACTTCATCATGGTGTCTTATTTCAAAAGACTTCTGGCAAAGAGCCCCCTCGAAGGGCCTGTTGGGCATTGCAGTGCTGACCCAAAGAGGAGCTGCCCGTTGATGATGCATGGCACCCATCTGGGTGGGTGAGGACTCTTGCTTCAGAGCAGTCCGAGCCCCCTGACTTGCTTGTTCAGACCCCTCCTGACCTACTGCCTTTTCGGATTCCTTTTCTGATTCTTTTAGGAACTGCATGCTGAACTCGTATATATATATACTCTGGGAAGAACCACACAAGGTTTAATGTATGCTAATACCCACCATTCCTCCAAGCAGTGCCTATATACCTATACAGGCAGATGGTGCACATGCCACATTAGGGAACAGCTCCCTGGTGGTCCGGTACTGGGGGCCGGACAAGCAGGGATAGTCCAAACCTTATCATATGCTGCCGCCAATTACTGCGGGATGCTGGATTTTGTTGCAATCTGCACTTGAAATTCATTGTATTTTTTGAACAAGCCTCCCCTTTCATGTTGCTACTTGTGTCACAGTCATTTCTAGGTCACGTGTGCATGCCTATTATCTGCGACATGCATGAGTAACTGAGTCGACTCATTACAGAGGTGAGCGTTTATTGGCCCAGACACACACCAGGAGTACTAACTGCATTGCTGTTGCTTATGGTAACTCACTAGACAGAACTATGCAAACAAAAAAAATTGCTGTCCATAAAATACCATAAAGCAAAAATGCTTCAAAAAAAGCAAAGATTTGCCGCATAATTTTTGTTTTGATGCTGCTTAATTTCCAAATCCATGCGCCTTATTCTGGGGTGGCTTTTCAGTGAGACCGTGCTGCCTCTGTTTATTTGCTTCATGTGCTATATCTCTTGAAATTAGCGCTGAATAGAGTATTTTATTCTCCAAAAGTGTTGCCTCCGGCTCGCTCTGAGAGCGGGAAGGAGGGAAGTCTGCGAGTCTGACTGCGTGTGGTCGGAGAGTGTTAATTGCTCGTTTCCTCTGTTCCTTATTGATTAGGCTGCCAGTTTGTGGCTGACTGAGGCCTGTGATGCGCCCTGCTACAACCTCCGGCCTGCACTCCCTCGCCAGTCGGTCCCGCCCTCAGGACACCAGCCTCTGTTCAAGGGTGTAGCTTCACCAGGGGGTGTTTAGGGTATTACATCCCCCCCAATAAATGTATTATTTAGTAAATAGTTGAGTATAGGATCTTTCAGTAGGGTATGGTAGGGTGTTTGTTCAATGTCACCTGGGATTTTTAAATACTCATTCAGACAAAAAAAACACACACACACTTCTGTTTTGATGGTTTTAAAACTTGGGTATTTTACAAAATACTGTGTTTTTAGTACCCCTCACACTCCACACACTTTTCGCTTTCCATTGGCCTGTAAGACCCCCTCATGCGCTGCTTCTCATATGATGGTTATCATGACTTGCCGAAGTGATCGGCTGAAGCTCTCACCCCCCCAGTCTTACTGACCAAGCTACGCCCCGGCCTATGTTAGCGGTGACCATTGCATGTCAGGCTGCTTTGACATAACAAGCACTGGACGTGGGGCGCAGCGGCCCGTGACCTCCTGCACGGAGCAAATAATGCACACAGAAACTGAGCATTGTATTGTATAGCATTGTAATGATCTATTTATAGTGCCTCAAATCCTGTTGCTAGGAGCTACAGCACATCTTTAATTAATAGTCCTCACTGTAAAGTGCACCTAACTTTTTCCCCACTTCTTAAAAAAACACCCCTGCTCCTCCACATGGAGTTCTGCAATTCCGCAGCCTCAAGTATGGATTAACCACAGTTGCCATGTAATCAGCCATCTGCTGCATAATTGGCACATTTCAAAAACAACAAGCATTGTCACACCTAATAGGTCTGGTGTTGGCAAGCTGTGCAATGGCAATTGTTTTTATTGGAAGGATACACAACAACAATAAAAATTAGAACCTTAATGCGGCTGCCATATATGCTTGAAATAACAATTTTAAATTATAAAAAATACTGACTGACATGGCCAGTCTGCTGGTTATATTTTGTAAATAATTAGCATTTCAGTTGCTCCATGCGTTTTATTTATGAAGAAGTAAAGAATAAATAACCACATAATCAAACATTCACAGCACTGCCAGCTGTAATGTTACTTAAACCCGTTATAATTTTTTTAATAAATCGCCATCTAACTGGCCACCCAAAGTGCGGGCATTATTTACATAGTTGGTATTTAAAGTTAATATGCAGGCTTAGGAAAATAAAAACGACATTTTAAACCAGATTTGTTACTGAAGAATAAGAAAATATTTTAAAGCAGAAGTGTAAAATACGCACACGCTTTGTTCTGTCTCTCAAAGTGAAGGAAGCCAATGGGCAAAGTCGAAAAACCCATTGTTTGATGATGGATGCCGTGGTGGGTGGAACCAAAATTTGCTTTGCAATTTGACAAACCACTGGATAAAGACCTCTGAATACCCCTCTACATTTGTATATTATGTCTGTTGTTTTAAAAATAATAATAATAATAATAATCTGATGCATGGACAAAGCTGCCTCAAAGTTCAGACCTAAAAAATGTTTATTCTAGCACAAGTAGATCAAATATTACTGAAAATGACACTACATGTTGTGCTGTGCAGAGGTTGACCCAGTACAAAGGGTATCTGGCCATCTTTAAGTTGCTGATCAGGTAAAACCTTGGCCAAGACGGTTCAATGCCTTAAAATTACAAAACAGTGAAAAAAAGACCGACACTAAATTTGCCTTATTATACAGAATAATTTGCGTCTTCTTTGCCAGATAATTTACCCTACCACATAATTTTCTCTTGAATTGCTTCAAATTCCAGTGGCTTACAGCCTATGTAGCAACTCTGAGGAGTGGGGTGGAAGTAGTAAGCAGGACCATCAATCCGCAGTTCATATGAGAATTGTGCAGTTCTACCCTCATGATTTGACTAGAATCGTAACATTGATGCATCACAGAGGACTTTCATCTTATTGGAGAATTAGCAGTTTGAATAGAAGGATCTAGCAAGCAAGACATTTTTCTTGTGTATCATGAACACGCCTCAGCACTGCGTTTTCTGCTGTTGCTGATCTTAACACATTAGCCGGCTTCAATAAGAAAGTATTAGCCGAGACTTTCAGGCCATGGAAATGTTCATCCTTACTAGGTCTTTCAAGTTGTGTAGCTTTTTTTAAATTATTTTTTTGTTCGGTACAATATAGAATGCAGTTGGTAATATTGATATCCTGTCCACATCTTTAGATTGATGGACATTCACCACAGCCAACCCCACAGCATATGAAGAAATCCTCTTTATCAGAAACATCTTGGGCATTAGAGAGAGACAGCACTTTTCATCTTGTATAGTGCTGTTAAGGTTGGGCAGAACCGATTTTTATACCTTAACTCCTGTAGTTATACCCCTTACTCCTTGTGACTGTCTGTGTATAAGAGGTTAAGTCCTTTTCTTCAGACAGCTTCTTCCACATGGTTGTCTACCATACATTCACGAGATTATCTAGATCTGATGACCCACTGCAGCCAACAAGTTCTATAGTGAGATGATTGGACGACCCGCACGATCAAGGTCTACTGATATACAAAAGAAATAGAGAGTTATATATTAATGGGGTAACCCGGTAGACCACTGGACTCGGGTATAACTAGGTACACAAAAAACTGTCACAGTGGAAACACATTTAGAAATGTAAAAGAAACATACATCTGTTAGCAATCCAAACAAATTTTACGACAACACCTGTTGCTTGCATGTATGCACATCATTTAATATCCATTTTCTCAGTCCAAACAAGGATCAGTAATTAAACACAGCACAAAAAGCATCACAGTATCAGCATTTTCAAAAGTATCTTGGTGTAAGGTACGTGATAAGTGCAGGATTTTTGGGATTAGTGCAGGGCGTAGTGAGGGAGGGAGGTTGTGAAGGATTTAAGAACATCCACAATTCAATTGAAGAACCTGACCTGCCAAATAAATGGCCACAAAACTTAAATTAGATAACACAGATTTAAGACAGCAGTTTTACATTCACTGACAATCTCCTGTGTTGATTGAAGAAATGAAAAAGTCGACGTTTCGACCCCTGTTAGAGCCAGCAAATTGGTTTGCTTGGGGTTGGGGTCTTCATCAGGACCGGGGGAAGGGCTTACACCAGCAACAGCAGGAATAATCACGCTGGAAAAATTGGGAAGGGGCCAGTCAGTGCTCCCAAGGTGTAGTATTCCAATGTTCGAAAAACGAGACAAAGGAAGGCTGAATGTATCAGCATAAACACTCATCCAATAGTGTTAAGGGCTCGAGGGCCGCGAGAGTCGGTCTGACAGCGTGATTATTCCTGCTGTTGCTGGTGTAAGCCCTTCCCCCGGTCCTGATGAAGACCCCAACCCCAAGCAAACCAATTTGCTGGCTCTAACAGGGGTCGAAACGTCGACTTTTTCATTTCTTCAATCAACACAGGAGATTGTCAGTGAATGTAAAACTGCTGTCTTAAATCTGTGTTATCTAATTTAAGTTTTGTGGCCATTTATTTGGCAGGTCAGGTTCTTCAATTGAATTGTGGATGTTCTTAAATCCTTCACAACCTCCCTCCCTCACTACGCCCTGCACTAATCCCAAAAATCCTGCACTTATCACGTACCTTACACCAAGATACTTTTGAAAATGCTGATACTGTGATGCTTTTTGTGCTGTGTTTAATTACTGATCCTTGTTTGGACTGAGAAAATGGATATTAAATGATGTGCATACATGCAAGCAACAGGTGTTGTCGTAAAATTTGTTTGGATTGCTAACAGATGTATGTTTCTTTTACATTTCTAAATGTGTTTCCACTGTGACAGTTTTTTGTGTACCTATACAAAAGAAATAGGTCACGCGTGGCCCAGCCATGTCTGTCGCATGTGTCCCGAGCAGCTTTAAGCACCCTGCAATTTCACATAAATGAATCCGCTAATATTGAGCGATTCGGTCGGACCTGATTAAAAGCCCACATCCTTTGAGCCTTTTGTGTGTCTTGCTGAATCCAATACTATCCCGTGAGCAGCTAATCACACTTCATAGGGGGTCTCTTATTTGATGATTTTGGAAGAAACCTTTAACGCAGCCTCCTCCGCTGGCAATCCCTCGCGTGTTGCACGAGTTCCCTCTTCCACTCCCCTTCTCTCCACATTATCTACACAGCTGCTCTTGTCTTGCCGCAGCCAGTCGTTATGTCTTCAGTTCAACCTTCTGCTTTATAATGCACATTCCCTGTCCAACTCTCCGCGCCGGTTTGTGTTTCCATCTTTAGTACATTTTTATTTTTTTCCATTTTTTAAGAGTCATATTTTTTGCTGCTGCGCTGGCAGGGCATGTCTGAGTGCCAAGTGTGAATTGAAGAAACAGGGCAGGGGAAATGGAGGAAGACCGGGTGAGTGGGTTTGATAGCCTAGACTCCATAAGCCAAGCAGAACAGGTGGGTAGTCGGCACTCTTCCTGACATCACGTGGTCAAGTTCGGAGGGCATCTGCTGTAGGAGGGAGTTCTGGAAGAGGAGCCTGGATTTTGGTGGAATCTGACCAAAAGCTGCTGTCAAGGGCAAGCAGAAAGTTGAAGACTGACTTCAGACCTCTGCTTGACTGATGCTTCAGAAACACTTTCGCAGCGAGGGTCTGCATTTTTTATTACACTATCCGTGAACAATAAATGCATCCTTAGATCAGTGGTGGTCGAGCAGTGCTTGGCAGTGTCTGAGTAAGGTGCCCACCTGCATATCAGTAAAATGCGCAATTATAAAAGTCTTGAGAACCCTCGCTGCTCATTGCTGCTGCTTCACTTGTGTATCAAATGTAAGGAGATCAGAAACTGCTGAGAAGGGGGTTGGGGGGGCTCTCGCTCGTCCCTTTCTCACCCCTGTATCCAGTAATTACTAAGTTGAATATCCTATCTTGATTCTTGAACAGAGGCAAGCGCGTCATGCACGTGGGCACATTACTCCTATGCACTTTAAACAGTATGAATTGCAACTGCAGTGATTCAACACTATTCAGCATGGCGAAAGTACCACAGTGTAGCTCTAAGAAGTGTCGGAACATTATTGCTGCATTCTGGGAGATGTAGGAATTTACCACAGAATCTCGTGACGTTTGATTTAAAAGCACCCGTGTCTTGTAGAATGGGAACCACTCACCTGTGGTCAAGGTATAACTGCCGAAACGCGTCAGCACTATGTGCAAGCAGCCACTTCCACTGTGAATAAATACGTGGTGGTTTTCTGGAACTAGACCTGAGGGACGGGGGAGGGAGGTATGTGTGTGCATGCGTGCATGAACGTGTGTTTGTTTCTTTGTTTGAGACCCAAAAAAATGAAAAAGTTAAAAGCTTCTAGTGAAATGAGAAAGCCTAGAAAAGCCACACAGACATTGCATAATCGACTCAGGGCCCAGAGACACAAGGGCCTGCAGTCCCTGCCCCGGGTTCAGTTACTTGAAATGTATTTTCACTGCACACACTCTTTGTCTCAGCTACCAGAAGCCTTGATGGTAGAATTGTCAAATCGGTGCATGTGGGCAGGGCTCCATGTTTCTAGTCCTCACCTTTTTACAAATGATTTTATCAAGTGACTAAGGACCACATGTACCAAACGCAAGATGCAAATAGAAGTGGGTGTGCACCAACAAAATAGGGCGAGCCAGAGCTCAGCTATGGTTCTGGCTTGGCTCTAAGAGTCCATGTTCGAGCGAGGCAAGGCATGAAAATGTATGGCACGTAGAACGTGCAATAGACATAATATAAAGAAACAATACCCACTTTAAAGTTCAAACAGGTACATTTTTATCAGATTATATCACTGCACAGACAGACATTTATTAAATGTGAACTGAGAAACATTAATGGTTCGCGCCCCATGACATGCCAATAGTGAACTAAGAGGCAAGTTGGTCGGCATGTAAATCCTAAATGTGGTTCAGATAATGCAAACCTAGGAGGCGCTTGTACAGCGCACATCCTGAACTCAAGTATTTAAATGTGCTCTCATATCTGATATAAAAGAAAATGAGGGTCTGTGAAATAGTGTTTGTCTACTATCACACAATATGGCAAAGCAGGGTAGCAGATACTTATTCCATGTTGCCTGGTTTCACATTTTGAAATTCACCCACCAGATGTATATCTCAGACTCTCTTGTTCTCTCCTGTTTTACGTTAAAGGTCACTGTTTTGTCTTCTATTGCTGGAGCACGTTGAGACTCAAAGAAAGACAGTGAAGACCCGTCTCAGGGCCCCAAGACCAAAACTGCCAAGACATGAATGAATTTGTTTGGGGGGGCGTGTTACACCGCAAACCCCCTAAAGCTACGTTCCTGGCAATGAATTAATAAAAAATCCCTTTAGCTGCCTCTCACATTACCCACAGCCCTCTACCACTGGTGTTCACCCCAGAAGCAAGGCACAAGCAGCAGGGGTACTAATACTCACCAAAGCGGGCCTTTCCTTGCTTCAAAGCTGGTGCTGAGGCTGGGAGCAGTGCCGAACCAAAAGGGAGCTGTCCCATGGAGGCAAAGTAGTACCAATAAGGGCGAATGGTAACATCTATTATATACAGTGCTCATAAATGCCACAGGTGCGGTATGTAATACTATATGGAGTGCAGATTATTATTATTAAGAATGAATAAAGACAGAAGAGGAGAAGAGGTAGGTGAGGGAGAGTATATGTACCTCCTTTATTCTGACCTCCTTCCAGAGAACTAATCCGTGCTGCCTAGGCCAGTCCGCATTCGCCCTTCTCCCTTTCCACAGAGATTGGCCAGTCCAGCTTTTAAAAATAAATCTCTTTCTGGTTTTTAACAGGTTACAAAGACACAAGCACAGTGGCAAGAGGGTGTCACGTTAGCTCATAAGTGCTGAGACACACAATGAGACACACAGGTGTCCCTGTTACTTTACGCGGAGAGCGAGGCTGGAAGAGTACTGAATTGTAGTGTGTGTTTTGGTGTTGTGCGCGATGGCGTTGTTCGTGGTGCGTAAGCACGTAGCGGATGGCAGAAGAGTGAAGGACACAGTGTATACTGTTCACAGTAATTCAATACTTTTCTTGGTTTGAAGAAATCTATATGCCGAGTTTTGCAATGATCTATAGCCATGTTGTATTGCCGCGTGGCTGCTGTGCTTCTTCATAGCTCTTTTTAAAATTGGTTTTAGCCACACTTCAAAGCATCCGCGCTGCTGTACAGCTTGGCGAGCAAACATTGCAAAAGCCAATATGTCCCATAGGAGAGACCTATTTGCTTTGCCAGTGCTTGTCATTGAATGGGGGGTAAGCTTAACTTACACATTCCACACGCTTTGGCCTCCTTGCCTCTAAAACTAAACATCTGCCAATTAACATCAAGCTACACACGATGGCCATATAGTCCTTCCTTCTGTCCCGGCGAACCATACCCGTTGTAATGACATCAAAGTTAGATTCTTAACCTGGCAATGGCTGGTGCAGTCCAGCCAGGGCTGACACCATTGTCGTCACATCATTTCCCTTTAACCAGAAAGCTTAAAGCTGACAAAATCTGGTGACACTTCCGGGACACGTTCTGTGGCAGCCAGCCATCTCAACACTGGAGCATTTTTAAGGTCTCCCTCCCCTGATCACACAAATATGCCTTACTGTGTCATAGCGTACCCAGCAATCACTCAAACAAGCATTTACAATGCAATGGTCTCGGCAATATTATAGGTAAAGCTATTGGTATTGCTCATTATTTTTTTATCATTTTTGTATCCCTAAATAAATGGCATTGTCATTTCTATTGGCATTAGCTTTTTTGGAATATGTGATACCTATTGCATTAGCAGAGAGAGAGTGATGTAGTGAGATAGAGAGAGTGAGTGAGGTATTGAAATAGAGAGTGAGGTAGTGAGAGAGAGTGAGGTAGATAGAGTGAGGTAGTGAGATAGAGAGTGAGGTAGATAGAGAGTGAGGTAGTGAGATAGAGAGAGTGAGGTAGTGAAAGAGTGAGGTAGTGAGGGAGAGGGATGTTGTGAGGTACTGATATATAAGCATAGAGTGATGTTGTGATGTAGTGAGATAGAGAGAGAGGTAGTGAAAGAGAGAGTGAAAGTGAGTTAGTGAGATAGAAAGAATGAGGTAGTGAGATAGAGAGTGATTGAGGTAGTGAGTGGGATATTTAAAGTGGATAGAAATATGGTGGCATCATGTACATTCTTTGGAAAGGAGGATCCTCGGGAGACTTGGGGATACACAGTATACACAGTAATCTTAGCCTCTAGACTGGGATACAGGAAGTGTATTGTTTTGGTACTGGGCATGAAGAAAAATACAAAAGCTACATTCTTTATGCCGGCTCCGTTGAAACCAAATTCAAACTTTTAAAGAATGTTATCCCTAACAAATACCGTTACATTACTTGACAAGTAAAAGACTGGAAAATAAGGGTAATTAACTTCCTTCATAACACACCTTTCTGCAGTCTTGTCATTGTACTGCTCTGCATCTAAGAGAGGAGGAGAGAGGTCTGTGGGTACAGGAGGACGGAGAGAAGCCACTGTAGTACCCAACATCTAAGAGAGGAGAGAGATCTGTGGGTATAGGCGGCAGGAGAGAAGCCACTGTAGTAGGGTGACCAGACGTCCCGGTTTTGCCCGGACGGTCCCCGTTTTTTGTGAAATGTCCCCGTGTCCCGACACTGTACTCCAATGGAGTCAAATGTCCCCGTTTTAGAACAGTGTCCGGGTTGAACAAAGAAATGTCCCGGTTTTTCACTGTTCCGGTTGCGCGCATGCTCTGTTTTCACAGCTTGGTGACGTCACTGAGGTGAGCGCTGTAGCAGGAAGGGAAATCCTTTGAAGGGAGACATGTTCTCTCGGGATTTCCCTTCTCTTTGTCTACACAGCGCCACCTACGTCATCATGCAGCTGGTTAGAACCACCTGTGACCGGCATGACCCTGATTTTACAGCCTGCAGCAATCCACCGTGACCCTGCTCTGCCTTAAAGCGAGCGAGGGTCGGACAGTCTCAAACTACAGCAGAATCCAGCAGCAGCTTCGTGACGCCTCCCCAGCCCTACCAGCACCGTCGGGACACTGCCTTGCATCTGAGCTGCATCATCCAGGAATCCTTGCCCTCCCAGCCTGCAAGCCCGCAACGTGTATTTTAACCCTGAGAGTTTTATCCGCACCAGTGCTGGCTTCCTGGGGGCGCCGTGTAGCGTTTCTTCCCCCCAGCAATTACCAGGCCTCACATAAATGTCAAGAGTGTGATTAATTATCTTCCTGGAGAGAGATCAGCATTTTGTATAGTTGAGGTTTTGACTTGGCTGAAGTTAGTGCAGAGGGTTAATATGCCTGCTGCAAAGAACGTGTACCAAGTAGATTACAGAGTGCGTATGATGTAAACAGATCAGCAGGGTTACTGCTTTCACAAGAGACATTTTTTTGCTACTTGCAATTTATAACTTAAAGTCCTAATATAGAATAGTGAGCTATTAACTTTCATCCTAGAACTGCATACACACTGCAAGGTATACATTATTAGAACATTGATTAACGTTTCAAAAAGGGTTAATCTGGCTAGAAATCGATTCTTAATATTAAAGAAAACTCCCAACTATGCTGTTTCTTTTTCGACTCTGAGTTTGTGCTTCTCCACACCAAGCACTCTTAAACTATACTGCCTACCAGTATGGATGACATGTGACTCCTACACTTTCAGTCCTTTGGCTTATGTAACATTTCCTATACACTGATTTACACACGTATGATTGATTGTCTCTGTGTAATGTGTGTGTGATGCAAAGTGCTTGGACACCCTACACTGGTATGAGTGGCGCTATATATAATGCATCTGATAGAGTGTGGTTATGGTGACTTGGTCACTGTTAAAGGGTGCTAGTGAGAGAATCCGTGGTGGAGGTGGTCATTGGGGGGGGGCGCCAACAAACTTTGTCGCACAGGGCGCCACCAGCACTAAAGCCAGCCCTGTCTTATATGTTCTAAACTATTTACTATGCTAATGTGCGTAAATGTTTCCACGTAAATAAAGCAAACATTATTTATATTTCAGTCAACTGCGCTGAACGTAGGGGGAGTGCTTTATGGGAAGGAGTATTCTACAAACAGCAGTATCTGATTTTGACGATGACAGAATGTGTGTGTGTATGTGTGTATATATATATCTATCAAACTCGCTAGCGATGCACTCGTTCACTTCCTCGTGGCAAAAACAAGAGCACAAACTCCTCTTCGATTGTGCAATTTTCTTTATTGTTCAGTTAACAATCCCAATATATATACTTATCTAATAAGAAAACAAACTTGGACTAAAGCAAATGTTGAGGCAAAGTCTGTTTAAATGGAATTAATGCTTACTGCCGATAAAAGACCACTGATTTGTCATCTGTAATGCTTCATCTCGGTCTTGGAGGGAGCTGTCGTAGTCCTTTTTCTATGTTTATCACAGCTGTCAAATAGTCCTACTTTTATGTCGGTGGTTACTGCAAATCGTAGTCCTACTTCTATGTCTATGACCTGTCCCCGTTTTTTGTTTTGAGAATCTGGTCACCCTACACTGTAGTGCCCTGCATCTAGAGAGAGAAGAGAGGTCTGTGGGTACAAAGGGGCGGGAGAGGGGCCACTGTACTGCTTGCATCTAGAGAGAGGTCTGTGGGTACAGGGGACAAGGGAGACAACACCCTACTGCAGCATGCATCTAGAACGAACGGGGTCTGTGGGTACGGGCCAGTGAAACACCCTAGAGAGGGGAGTCCGAAGGACGGTGCAAGAGCAATTTTTAACGGGAATTGGGGTCGTGATTCAGAGGTTGCGAAAGTTACCATCGCACTGAGCAGAAACAAAGGGGGGGGGGGGTACAGTCTAGAGACAGGAGAGAGATATGTTCTCGCTACGTTGTTCTTCACAGGGAGGAGGGGTGCAGGCTGTAGGCTAAAGGTGGGGGGCATACTTGCAGACCGACCTCTGCCCCCACACCTGCCCTACCGTCACTGCGGTGCATGACAACAATAAAATTTTACTTACTTACACAACAGCCTGACAATCATGGCAGGCCAGGGGCTCCCGGCGACTGAAGACATAGTATAGTGCCCAGCAGGCGCGCAACACCCATTGGACTTACAGGGCTTCAGCCCCCCCGTCGTGTGTGGCAGCCCGGGATGAGACAGCTTCTCGGCGCGCACACAGCCGCACCCGAGCACTTCACAGGTCTTTAAAAGACCATTTGCATGTTAATGAGGCCTCGCTGTTGTTTCACCCCTTCTAAGAGCCCCTGCAGCTCCACTCTGCCTATGGCTTAAAAGATTCAGCCCCCCCCCCCCGAAATTTTTTCTTAGCCCCCCCCCCCCCGAAATTTGGCTCTAGTTGCGCCTCTGGTGCCCAGGAGTCGATTATTCTCTGAGGTCGGCGCTATATAGATCCGCCAGAGTCTGATTCCCAACAGGGCAAGGGTTCCGTTGGGCGTTTACAAAGATCCGCTTTACATTACGTCGTGGGGGAGTGGGTGAGGCGTACAGCTGGGTACGATATCTAGTGTCTTGGGCTGGGAGAGTGAGGAACTGTAGTGCTTGGGCGTGGCCTTGATCTATCCATAGCTTTGCAGTGTACGCAAGTTCACTTGGAAATGGTATATACATGTACTCGCTTGGTATCTATGGTACTCGGAAGCTGGACAAACGTGTGGCTTCTAGAAAGGTTCATATCCTACTTAGCGCCAGGGCACGGCAGGGCCTTGTAAGTAAGTAGGTGGCATACTAAGTACCCGGGAGCCTTTAATGTAGGTGCCCCAGGGAAGAGCAATGTGCGCTGTAGTGATGGCCTGCGAGGGGCTTCATTCACTTGTCCCTGCGCCCTCCTGCAGCTTAGGGCTTGCAGCCCCCCCCCCCCCCCCTTCCGGAGATAGGCTTCCCTCTTCATTCTGACTCCGCACTCCCCTGGCAGCTCGAGGCTCACAGTGCCCCCTCCCTGGCCGGGAGAGCCTGGACGGAGCTAAGCTTCCCTCTTCAGCCTCACCTCGGGCTGCACCATGCGTACTGATCCTCACGCCATCGGGGCTCTGGGCATCCCAAGCACACTGTAAGGGTCCAAGGGAGACCCTCCAAAAGGAGCAGGCCATGTGCTTGTCGCACGACTTGTTACGCTCACTTTACCTCAGAAGAAAGAAGCTGGCCTGTCCCCGATGGCAGAAGCTCCCCGCCCCCAGGTACCTGGTCAGGTCGCGATAGTCCAGGAAGGACAGGATGAGCAGCAAAGGGGCAGTGTGTCCAGGCTCAGCACCACGGACGCCGCCATCTTCAGACTGTCCAGGGCTCGCTCTCTCATGGAAACTGAAGACGGACTAGCTAACTTACAGGTCGGTTGTCCTGGGTCGGCTCTACGTCAGCCATCTTGTGAAGATGCGGTGTCTGCGGCTGCCCTCTGTTACTGCCGCGAGGTGCCTTGAGTGGGTAGTGCGTAACGTAAGCCGCAGCTACCTGCACACAGCAGTGCTTGGGTCTTGTGGGGCGGACGTTTGTCCCATTAACCGCCTGTGGTATGGCATGAAGGGGCTTGGCTGTTGCCGCACATCACCCCAGCTATTTGCAACGGTGAACGGCACACGAGGTCATAGGTCAACCGGGTGCGCTGGCAAGGCACCCGATCGGTCGGCAGCCGCGGATGGGGTCAGAGTAATCATGCCCTTCCGTTTGGCCACAGTGTGTGGCAGCGCACCGCCCCAGCAAATTGGCAAGGCTGGGGCGCCGTATTAGCTGAGGCAGTCTGAGGAACCTGATGTCTAGGCTAAGTACAGAGGACGGTTATTTCTCTCGCGCAAGCACACCACCACTGCCTTTCTCCGAGGCGAAGCAGAAATGCCTCGGAGAAACGCAGCGGCGGTTTCAGATTCGGGGGCGTGTTTCTTTTTCTCTCCTCTTGCCATTGGCTGGAGGAGAGAAAAACACGCCTGAGAATGGGCGTGGCTAAAAAGTAGAAAGAACCGCAAAAACACGCCCCCGAATCTGAAAAAGACGGAGCCTATTTGGAGGGACGGCTCTCTCCTCCAATGGCTGGCCTCCGTTTAGGAAGCCAGCCAATGGAGGAGAGGCAAAAAGAGAGGCGGGCTAAGGAGCCACTCTAGAAAACATTAAATCTCCGACTTCCGGTTCTGCCTTCGGCAGACCGGTAGTCCTCGACCTAAAAAGGTGAGTGTGTGACCCTGTAGCTCATGTGTTCATTCTTCAGCCAGTTGTATGAGACGAGATCCTAGCTGAATAGGAAAACTAGGAACAAACAAGGGAAAGTAGAGTGGGAGAGGCGAGAGGCATGTCACTGTGTTAAAAAAATTACTTCTCTCCACACAATGAATGCTGGAAAAAGAAAGGTGAGATAGGAGTATGATAAAATACTGGTTATTCAATCTGGTCATTCAAAGATAAGGGCTCATGTGGGGTTGGTGTTCTTGGGCTCTCCATCTACCACAGCTCAGTTGTCTCTACCTCACTCATTCTGATTGTAGAACTGCTGTGGCTACATTCCTATTGTAAAGGAATGGGTGATGTAAACCTTCGGGTTCAATCTTAACCCACGGGCTGCTCCTCTGTTATGGTGCTGAAAAGGAGCACATTAAAAATAAAATGATAAAATAGTTTTCTTTTTGACTTACTAGGCCGAGTCTGCTGAGTCTAAAGGGGGGCAGGGCCATGCTCTGTGTCAGGAGCAGCCAGGTCCAGGGAGGGGGAGGCGTAGGTGCATTGTAAGTGCACATGTCGGTTTGGCCGTCTGTCTTACGATGGCCGAACTGACATGCGCACTTACATTTCTCTAATCCAGCTGTCTTGCACATCCAGGTGGGGGGAAAAGGCACAGACTCCCTGTTCCTAAATGAGTGGCATTTCAGCTCATTCAGACCAATCCTTGCACTTCTCTCATGCGTAAGAGCAGCGTCTAGATTGAGTGGGGGAGCAGAGGAGCGTCGAGGCTGCTGGAGCAGAGAAGTATCATGGAGGCGCCTAGGTGGGGCAGGTAAGTTCTTTTTTTATTATTTCCCCCTCCCCCGCGCTGCCCCACCAAGGTTAAGTGGCATCAGCCACCACTGACTTAACCTCTTCAAAGGTTTTTCTGAATGAATGAAGGAAAAATGTGCATAGCGCTATTACCCCCAAAAACGGCGTCCTAGCGGTTCCAGTACTTTAATGCTGCACCTTTCATAAGTTAGAAGAGCAGTGTGCTGTCCCTTTGTTTCACTTCTAGAAGTCCCTACAGTGCCATGCCAGACACAAATCATTGTCTACTTCCTTTATAGTCCGTTTGCATCCCCTATGCATTCCATGTAGTCTGGCTTCTATGCCACCTCTCCCCACCTGAAAGCTGTTATCCACGGACCCAGTTGCCATGACAAATATTCTACCTAAGTTGGCAATAATTATTGATTCATCCTGCCTGGCAAAGGTGACCCAGGCAGGAATCTTTGCATCAGCCCCACTTAGCACCGAGCTCAAGGCTCTCTAGGGGCGGAGGCAGGGGTGCTCCTGCCAGGAGAAGTTTGAAAACATTCTAAAGCAAAGCACGTTTTTTAAGTAGGATGTCTAAAACGGCATGGGGTTTACTATCAGTTCTATGGGGGAACTGATGTAGTGCCAACCTGCTCCAGGGGCCTGGAGCATAATTTCTCAATGGCAACAAATCATTATTGTGCAATTGAGAAATTTGATTCACCCACTGGGTGAAAAGCACAAGCTACGTTTGCGCCACAGGCGAAACAGGGCCTCTCTGATATGCTGTACTTCACTGGAAGGAACAAGGTGTTCCTCTGTGGGCCTCTTTAATGGGCTGCACCATAGACTGCTATCGCAGCAGCCATTAGACAATCTAAGGGCGTCAGTTCACCAAAATACCAGGGGTAGCGCAAGTGACATCACACGCCATTTGACCTTTTTTTTCACTCACACACACACATGCTGTCACATACACATACATTCTCACATACAAACACGGTCTCTCACATAAACACACTCACCCACAAGCATGCACACAGCATACATTTAAAAGCATTTTTTGCTTACCTGAGCTGACCGTTATATTCCAGCTAATTGTACTACATTTTCTATTACACTAGTAGTGAATATTTACTATTAGTGTAAGAAAGAAAATGACAAAAACAAGGAAAGTGCAGCCCCAATGGACGTCCAAAAGGTGAACTACCTCTGTGTGCCTGTCACTGATTCAAAAAGGTAGTGCCTGGAGTCGCAACTCCGACCCCTAAATGACATTAATGCACTGGGCTCCGGAAGTGATCCTTTTTCTTCGACTCGCACCAGGCGCTGATATAAGAGTATTTGAAATATTCATAAAATATGGGGCGGCTTCTCCATTATGGCGGAGGAGCGTCACCCCACTGCTGAAAGGCAGCAAATGAAAAATAAGGGTGGGGCAGAGCCATGCTCTACGTCAGCAGCAGCCAGGCCCAGGGAGGAGGAGCGGTAGATGCACTGCAAGTGCGCGTGTCATGTCCGCCGGCCGGCGTAGGACGGCCAAACTGACATACTCACTTACATTTCTCCAACCCAGCTGTCTTTCAGAGCTGGGTGGGAGAAAAAGCTCAGGTTCCCTTCCCCTAACTAAGTGACATTTTAGCTCGCTCAGACCAATCCCGGCCCTTCTCATGCGTGAGACGGCATCTAGATTGGGTGAGGAGGGGAGCAGAGGAGCACCGAGGCAGCTGGAGCAGAGAAGTATCGCGAAGCGTCCTGGAGAGGCAGGTTCATTCTTATTTTTAATTCTAATTATTTCTTCCCGTTCTCCCCCACCGCGCTGCCCCACAAGGTTTTGTGGCAGCAGCCGCCACTGCAATTCTCTTAATGCACATCTATTCTGACCTGCACCAGCGACATTTTCCACTACAGACATCCACAGTCCTCTCACAAGTAGACTCTCCGCTGCAGTTCCTGAAAGTCCCATTCCGTCTGACTTCCAACATCATATAATATACATAAAGTTCTCCAGCTGAAGATATTTTGTGCCGATTAGGGCCTTTCCTCCGCACACCGAAACTTCTCAGTACACAAGTCCTAATAAACTGTCTTACCTAACAATCTCCAAGTCTGTTGCACAAGCGCAGCATGTCTTCGATCACTATCTGCATCTGATATAAATGGCCATGCGTCATTAAGATCTTGCAGGCAGAGGATCAATTAACCCTGCAAGTGCACATGCGAAGACTGGAGATCCACTGAGCACTTTACCCAGTGCAGGCTCCAGAACCAACCACTTCCTGGAGGCAAAGTGTATATCACTTCCAGGTGGGATCTCATCCCTGGATCCGTGCTTTAACGGCACAAACAATGGACACAGAAGCTCCTAGGATCTGCAGGATGGGGTACAAGCATGTACGGCTTTGAATGTTTTGTCTCTTGTTGAAGGGTAGGTAGTGCATGTTCTCTTAATCACTAAGCACATTGGCTGACGGATGATGCAATGATCTGTCCACCACCTGGTCCCAAAGGCAATCTTGACACAGACATCAGTCCTATCCAGGCACAGAGTTCCATAAAATCACCGCTGATTGAATGAACCACTTTTAACTTTGGAGCAATTACCGTAGTGGCTATTTTGGTAGGCTTTGAAAAGGAACCTACAGTCAATGGATTCATCAAAACCCGTGTAGGTGGTTAGCTGATCATTTGAAAAAGGTCCTGCTTCACCTTCTCCAAAAACATGGGAATAAAATATCAGTCCTCAATAACTACCATCTCACATCTATTTATTGTGACATATTAGAGAAGACCATGTCCACCCAGGGTCAGCGTTGACTTCAGGTGGTTGCTTTTAAATACCATACAATCAGCTTTAGGGCAGATCAGGAGAGAGTGTCCTGCCTCTTCAGTCTGGTTTACTGTTCACAACACATAATGGGCTGTAGATCAGCTCTGGATCTGGCGGGCTTCCACTGGACTTCAGTGGAATGGATTATGCAGTGCTGCCGTGGAGCCTGCAGCACCTTCAAGGATATAATGTGTTGATTATGCACCAGGGGTCCTTATTCCAGAAAGGGAGGGGGTGCACCCCAGGTGCCATCTGTGAATGAGCCCTCTTGGGGGCTTCTTTATAGTATGTATGTCGAAGGCAGTGCACTTGCTGTCCTACATACAGTCGTCAGTGCTATCCGTATGCTGACGTCACCAATTTTCATATCACATACTACGGGAACACAGAGAAAGCCATCGGGATCATAACAACTTCATCAGAGTACCAGGCTGGGTGGAGATGCGTTGGTTGATGCTCGGTCTATCTGGAATAGAACGGATTATTGCAAAACCGTAGAGTCGTCTTAAAAAGGGTCATGTGGAGCATACGTTGCTACTAGCTGGGTGGTCCACTCCTGTAAACACATGTGAAAACCTGCAACTCCTTTTCACCAGTAACCAAACTGATAAACATTAAAGGGTTTCTCCTCTCTTCGGGCGACTCTGTACCTAGATCTATTCGGTGCCATTGCATCGACTGTCTGAGAATGCCCTATAGGAGACTAGACAGTCAAGCCCATTGGAATTTTACAGCATACGTGGACCAAATTATGTCTTAGGGTCGATGAAGCCGTGCATCAAAGAATGACAAATTAAACTGAATATTATTAGATTAAACATTCTATGATAATATGTAGTAATTTTGACATTTGAGCACATGCAGGCATCGATACATAAAGGATCCCAACACTACTGAAAATGCAGTTTTCCCAAGGACAGAGATTCTACCAGTCTATTTCATCACTTTCTATATTCTTAAGAAAGAAAACTATACACATTCAGCAGATCTTATGTAAAATACAATTCACCACCAGTTAAAGCATATGTCTTGTATACAGTAGAACGCTCTTTTGTTGGCTTCCATCTCACAGAGAGAAATAATGTATGTAAAAGATGTCTGTGTTGCACTTGGCAGCAAACCTCCTGCAGGTTGATAAATATTGTTTCGGCCCCATCTGTTGCTATTTTATAGGACAATAAGCATTTCTCTCTTGCTTTTTGGTGTAGGTATTTACGTGGGTCATTGCTGGTTGATTTAGGTGTTTACAAGGGACTTGAAATCTGCAGAATTCACAACTGTTACTGTCACAAGAGTTAATGTTGCATAGGACAATGATCTGTGTGTGCATTAATGTAATGAACCATAATTAATTACAACGCTCGAATAAATTAATATGGTAATCAAGATCCTGTAAGTCTTACATACACCCCTGACTTTAAATGAGGACCTCTGTCTCACCATTGCAACAAGTCAGCAATCTGATTGCATCAAATATACTACTTGGTCAATCCAGAGTACAGAAAGTCATCTGTACGACTGTGATTTGTATCTGCGGAAGTCGTATAGTGGATCGAGCTAACTCTGACTGTTACGATACCTGGACAAGGGGCTCATTTAAGATACAATGGTTCTCCTTGGGGTTCACAGTCTGGTATGTACGGCTACTTTCCTGGTGGGGTTTGTCATCTTTCTTCGGGATGCTGCTTTTAGAGAAGGATGATCTGTACTATATGCCTTGGAGTACCACACTACTGTATGCTGAGATCCAGGGTATGTGCTCTGTACGGATTCATGGGAAACTCATATTGTATTAGACCAAAATGTTGATAGAGTAGACCGTGCAAGAAGTAATGATAATATAGTGCCCATAGGAGACAAAAATATTCAAAAGAAGATATGCTCTTGTGCGTTAAATTTTCGTTAGAACATCAGCTACGCCAGTGAATAATGACTGTATGCCTCCTTCCTGTAGATTCTTTAGAAAATTCCAATATTACCCTATACAATAATCTGAGCTTTCCTCAAAACCTACTTTCCAACTAGTTTGTTCCTGGAATTCTTCATTGGTAGAAGTTCGTTCCTACAGCCCTGTGTCCTGTTCTAGCACATTCTTCCCATGTCCTGCGCTGGAATCTCGTCATCCTCTTGAATATTCCAGAGACTACTCCTTCAGTTCTCGTGACAGTCTGTGTGACTCAAGCATTGCAGTCATTAATATGATGTGTCTCTGCTCACACAAGATAGTTCACTCAAGCGTCTTGAGAAGCCGTTGGCATTTTCAGGTTGCGTCTTCTTTCTAATCAAGTGTACCCCTGAAAGGAGAGACTCCACCATCTCTCTGATCCGGTTCGCCCACATTTGCACATGTAAATACCTATGCACATGTAAATACCTATGCTGATATTCATCCATAAGCCGGTCACTTCTCTGTAATCAATTCTTGTAACATTAGCCCCTTCGTACTTGCCACTTTGACATCTTCCGATGAATTGAAATGTTGCCAATAAGGAAAAGAGGATCAAGAATTTAAGTTCCTTCAAGCGTTGAGCTGAAGCAATCCAATCATGAGGTTTAGATTCAGTCTGGGGCATGGAAACCTCATTTGAATGCCTTGTGGGGTTTATGAGCCTACCAATTCCTTACAAATGTATGACTGCAGTGTCAAGGACAGAGGAATACTTACGCAGAAGAAGCTTGCAACCACTCGTCACCCGCACTTTTGTTCCAGCAGCTACGGACAAGACCATGTGGCAACCTGGCCAAAGCCCAAAGAGTGGTGAAGGGGTATAGGATGTAGACACCGGGGTGAAGGGATAGTCAAGGAACATCGGGAAATAGATCCTCTTGAAGATGAAGACCAATTAGATCAGTGCCACTTAGTGCTTCAGAGCATCTTTAAAAGAGGTGAGTTTCAGTATAGTCTAATTCCTTAACCTGTGGCGTTGGACCTCAAAGATCGACAGCGGGGACATACATCTCTGCACTGTTTACAGTGTGATGAGGGAAGGAGGACTGCCATTGTTCTGGTTTATTATGTTGAACTCGGCCGCTTCTTCTGGTCTGTAAAAGATTGATGGTCAAGTTATACTTACACACCTTAACATACACAATAATCAAGTATCATTTCTTACAAAAAGTAGACAAGAATCCCAATCATTTGAAATTTCAAAGGCATACCTGATTACATATTTTTATTGCATACACCGCGTGCCTTGGTTTCCTTTAGAGTCTTATAAATCAAGTTCAACTTCCTCTCTCTCTTAATCTCTTGCACATTTATTTGCTATTTCTTAGAATGTACTTATATAACTTGGCTAAGCTTCCTTCAAATCAGGTTCTCTGCATAAAAAAAAGTTTTGGGGGTTTTCTATGTGGTTCTCGGGTTAATATTACCGATAAAATTCTCTCTCACTGGAGTCTCATGCTTGAAAACAACAAGTAACTCTTAAAATTCATTGTACTGTCTTGACTATACAACCCTTAAATAAACATGACAACATTGGCAAAGATTTTGGTCTCAAGTTCACGGTTGGCCCCAGTATGATGTGGTCTGATGTGCGTTTAGATGCGGAGACTTGCCTTGGGTTTCCAAATGAGGACCGATTTCCTGTGTTTTGAGGTTCTCTTTTCCCGCTTGCTGTGTGCAGCTGCTTTCTGTGAAGAAGACTCAACAATTGAAGGTTGGCTCGAGGCGTGGATTCCTCTTATGGATACGCCTCACCCCAAACTGCTCCTGATCCCACAAGACCACACGGGATCCAAGATGGCAGCCGGGGCCCGTGTAGCAGGGCAGAGCTTAACAAAGCCTCTTCCCGTTCCTCCATAATGTTTTAACCTACACCGTGGCCTAAAGCAAATCACCACCGTGCGAGTTGTCTTTGCTTGCAGGTAGTTTCTGACAACGTTCAAACATTATTACATGGAGTCAGTGGTGGATGTAAAGGACACATTCCCTCATGCACAGCAGTGTCACCATAGTCCAACCTTGGGGTCGAGTTTGTGGTCCCCACTTGCAGCCACAGTTGGCTTTGTGGGTTGACCTTGAAAATAGGGGGCTGTTGTAAGTCTGATAGGGGCATGGTATTATCAGCTTCCCATTCCAGCAGAAGGTGAAGTTCATCAACTGAATGTGTTTCTAGACCAGAGTGTCACTATTAATGGTGGGTGTCCCTCGCTTCCAGACCTAAAATAAGAGAAAACCGAGAACTTGGAATGTTTAGAATATTCACAAGCCATATTGGAACGGTTAGGAAATGCAGAAGTTTATCCTTAATGTATCCTAAGAACATGGATACCGCCAAATGTACCTGTTGCATTACTTTCTGTGTTCCAAAAGGCTGTCTGAGAGAGTCTAGTCCCTTTTCCTTTGGTGGGTGGAGTTAGCTGACTATGTGGGGTCTCCTCTGCCACAGTTGACTGGAGAATGGTCAAGTGGGGCTAGATAACGCGGCTGCATAGATATGAGGCAATACAACTGTGCAATAGTAAGGGTAAGAACAAGTGTCAGACAGGCAGAATGTACATCATAGAATTACAATTTTTAATAAAGGAAAAAACAAGCATTTCTTTTAGAATATCACTAGTTGGATTCGTCAGAGATAAAAAAGAAGAAGAGGATAAAAACATTGTGGGACTGGAAAAAATTCAAGGATTCTTTTTAATGTGGGAACTCTAGGAGGCATGGGGTAACACAGATGCCAAACCTAGATAACGAGGTTAGTGCAGCTGTGACCTCATCAGAGGAGCAGGCTCTATGTACATTTTAACGCCACAGTCTATAGTGGAAGGGTTGTTAGGGGATTCAGTTTATTTATCTGAATTGAATAGCTTGTATTTGATAGCAGTATGTGTGTTATGGGAACGAACATGTTGATTCCTGTGGGCAAAAGAATTGCATTTCAAAATCTAATTAAACGTCTATCATTTATCATTCGGGGAACATATTGCTGATGCTGCTTCCTTGATGCCGAAGGGCGGTTCCTGCTTTTGCAGTTACTTCCTGATTCATGTTTGGGCATTTCATCACCTATATTTTATATATAACCTTTTTGGCTATCTGGCTCTGAACCTATGTGGGTTCCAGAACCTGAGCAATAGCACCTCTTCATGAAACTGTAATATCTATCTAGCTCTGTTGCCTGTGGCCTGAGATTGTGAGAACTATGCAACAATTTTATTTTTTCACCATGTCTCTTCGACGTAGAGCCTCATTCATAACATTTAACTGAGAATTTATTTGAAAGGAGAGTATGGAAGTATTAAGGGAAGTGCAATGTAGCAATGAAGATAAGGTTTTGTAAAACAATAGGTTGTGTGACGTTGCATATACAGATTTTTTTGACAAAATTTAATAAATATGTCTTTTTGGATTTCTTGTGATGCGGTGAACCCACATCATCCGTGGCTGGGTGTCCCTGTTACTTCGTAAACCATGAGAATATTTCATAAATGTCCTTTCAGAACCTGTGGAGCGTTGCACATTTAAAACTTGTGCTATAAAGTACATTTTTAGGTAGATTTGTTCAATGGCTTGCCTTCCTCTTGTCATTTTCCTCCCCCATAGAATAGCTTCTTTGCCAACCTTGTGTCTGGGTAATATGTAACCTTTCACTACATTTTTCTTTCAATACTCCATGGGAGTGCATTCAAATTCTTGCTCACTCCCTTGTGTGTTGCCTCCCCTCTTAAACACCCAATCTGCATGTTCTGTTTGGCTCCCCACTCATCTTATCTGATGCTTCCATCACCAGGATTTTTGTTTTGTATTATTTTTTTTATTTTCACCCTCCAGATTCTCCATTGCTCCCCTGCCACTCTCACTGCATTACAAAAAAAGCACTGGCATAGCCAATAGGTCTTGCCTTTGGGACCCTATAAACGTTTACGCATGCAGCACATAATCCTGGGTGCCACAACATCTACTATCACTTCTCGTGGGCGTGGTGTAAGCCCACAGAGTGAATACAACATGGGATGCCTAGGCTCTACCTAAGAAATAACTCTGGGGATGCCTGGCTGTAAAGGGACCTGCATGACTCACAATCTACTGCACGCAGTGAAGTGATGGAAGAAGAGGTGATCGGGAGTATCCTCGACAGCAGCATCTGCCTCATAGCAGCCCAAGGAAGGAGGCAGAAGGTCAGCATCTTTATCTACACTCCCAATGCCCAATAAAAAAATACATTTATTACATGCTGTGACAGCTAGAGTGCACATTGTGAAACAAAGTGTAAAACGCAATTGTAAAGCAAACTGACGGTGTGTTAGTTGCGTGCAGCTCAAGTCCACCATGCCGAAAGATGAAGCGCAGTGAGTGCGCTGAACGATGACAAGCTTGAAACAAATAGAAAGGGGCGCTGGTTCCCAAAGCGGCCCCTTGCTGAAACATGCTGAAACATGAAGCATGACGTCCGTGAAGCAGACACAGCGCTGATAAAGTTAAACACACAAGTAAAAATCATGTTGGCCATGCTGACCGATAACAAGCGTACAACATATAGAAAGGTGCTTGGCCCCCGAAACGTCCCCTTGCTGAATCATGAATCATGCTGTCCTTAAAGCGGGAGCCCCACTGATCAAGATAAACATACAAACACTTGTGTGAACTGCTGTTTCCAATTTTAAAACATAGTTCCTTGGCAGTAACTAAAATCCTAAAAAGTGGAAGGATACACCATGCCTCGAAGAGACAGCGCGTGCGCTGCCTATGCTCAACCTAAATTTTGTTTATTCTTTTCGAAGGGTCCAGCAACGGCAATTTGCTGCTCGGCTGCTCCTTTTACATAATGAATTTTCACACCTGTTTTTTTTGTGCTCCAAGATTGGTGTCTGCCATTTTGGAAAGGTAAATGAAAAATAAATGGTGGCCATGTGATGACGCGTGCATACATCATCAGGCTGTGTTGCTGCAGTGGTATGATGCACATGTGCAATCATGATATTGTATGTCTCCCTACACCTCACCACACTTTTCTTTAGGATGCTGCACAGCATTGGCAAAAGGCCTTTCTATCCGTCTATGCTGAACCGCATTGGTAAAAAACATTTGGAAAGGCTATATGGCTACATTTGCAGCCAAAAGGCAAGACCTGTTGGCTTTGCCAATACTTACTTTTAAATTCTTCTCTGGATGCAAATCCACACAGGGATGTCATTTAAGGGTCACCAGGGGTTGCACCTTCGAGTCCTGGCTGTCCCCTTGCAGCCCTGGTACTGTCTTTGAAATCTCTGGCCTCAGGTGTGTGAAAATCAGTGCCACCTTGGGTGTCAGGCCTGCACCCTCTTTTTTTCCTGTCCATTTTATGTTGTACTAATAATGAATATAGTCTATTATTCCCAATTAGTGTAATACAAAATGGATCAAGAGGAGCTGGAACTGGAATTGGACATTCCCTGGCAGCTTAGGGTATGAGAAAGAAAATATGCTGTGTGTTGAGTGCAGGTGAGAGTGATTCTGTGCAAGAGAAAGCATGTCTATATGAGCAAGTGTGTCTGTGGGTGAAAGTGAATGAGTAAGAGTGACTGATAGGTAGCAACTAGAATGAGTTAGTTTGACTGTCAGTAAATGAGCGTGAGTTCAAGAGTGACTTCAAGTGAGTGAGAATGAATGAGTAAAAAGAAGTGTGAGGGAGTATTAGAGAGTGAAAGTGAGTGTGAGTGACAGTGAGTAACTAACTGAGAATAAGTGATAAAGAGTGAGTGAGAGGTGAAAAAAAGTGTAAGAATGAGTGCAAGTGAGTGTAAGTTAGAAAGTATGAGTGACTCCGAGGTAGAATGAATGCAAATAAGTGAGAAGAAAATAGAGGAATAGTAAGTGCAGGAGAGTGAGTGAGTGAGAATGAATGAGTGAGTGCAAGTGAGTGAAAGTGAATAAGTGAGCATGAGTGAGGAAGAATGAGTGTGAGCGAATGTAAGTGAGGCTGAGTGAGAATGTGGAGTTTGGCTTGTGAGTCTGTTGTTTCTGGCATTCTGAAAGTAATTCTCGGCATGTATAGGCAATCATAGCAAAATGCAGGTGCAGGCATGTTGGAGGCAATTCTCAGCATGACAGACACCTATGTAAAAATACCGGTATTTTAGAGGTAATACTTCATAATGGCATACTATAGATAATACTTGGCATATGTGACACACATGACAAGATGCGGCTGCTAGCATACTGGAGGAACTTATTGGCATGGTGCACCAGTGTTAAAATGCTTGTGCAGGCACATTGGAGGTAATTCTTTGCACGCTAGAGGACAGCCATATGATATGGGAGGGTGCAACTAAGAAAAAAAATCCTTGCTCTGACATAATAGAGGTAATTTTTGACATAACGGTCACCCATGTTTTGTTGACAGAACTTATGGCAAAATTCTGGCACTGGTATTTTGTATAATTGGTTTTAGTCTAAGAGGGCACCCATGAGTTTTGGGGAAGACCCATGACAAATGCTGACCCTGGCACAATGGAGGCCATTTGTAACATTTGGGGGCACCCATCTCACATTTTTTTTTAAATGTGGTCCACTTCTTGGGAGCATCTGGTTTCATTGGTTTGAACAGCATAAAAGCATTTGAATGCTCCCCTTGCGGAGAATATGAATTTTGAGCACATTCGTGTGAACAAAGTGCTTTAAATTGCATTATTTGACCCTATTCTTTTCCAAACTTTTCTCAGGGGGAGGCACCCCATTAGCACTACTAGAAGAGGCCAGGATCACTCACTTTGCTCGCTCACTACAGTTCACAGCAAGTATTACACTCCACCCCTTTTAAAGATCATCTCTCGCCACTTCAAGAACAGACTGTAAACAGTGTCTTGATGAGAACTGGTTACTTTCTGCATCTTCCACCATTGTAAAATAAATTCTGAAGTGAAATGC
This sequence comes from Triturus cristatus, assembly GCF_964204655.1. Classification (NCBI taxonomy): domain Eukaryota; kingdom Metazoa; phylum Chordata; class Amphibia; order Caudata; family Salamandridae; genus Triturus; species Triturus cristatus. Next base: position 997,476,282 of record NC_140580.1, read on the forward strand.
ACACTCTTCGGTTTAAATAAATAAAATAAACTAAAAACAAATACAATTTTAAATAGCTTGTGGACATGTTCCATTATTGTGAATATGTGTACAATTATGTGTTTGAATAAAAACTTCACATCTGGCCTTTGCTCTAATGTCAGTGCCATGCAAATGATCAAAACTCAAAATGTAATAAACAATAAGGAAATATTTAAGCCAATAATCTGCCCCCCCCTAGTCAGCAGCAGCACTGGGCTGCTGTTTACTTGAGAGAGCACTAACATACAGAAAGATTTTAAATTAACTGGCAAGCATTTATATACAGGTTAAGTGAAGTTAAATGAAAGAGTTACCACTTCACTTTAGGAACATTGTTAGACCTTCAGCCTTGAAGGGTAATCCCCTGAAAAAAAAATGTACTTCACCCTCCTATTTTTGGGAATTTGTTTTTATTGGCTTCAGTACTCTGTGCACTTTACCACTAGTAACCAGTGCTGAAGTGGTTGTGCCCACTCTCTAAAACATGGTAAAATTGGCTTGCAGCTGATTGGCATACATAATTCACTTATAAGTTTCTAGTAAAGTGGCATACAATACACCCAGGGCCTGATTATTACATGCTACTCATGGGCCAGCATCACTTATTGTTGCACCCACTTACGTAGCCCCTTAAAACATGTCCCAGGTCCATATTGCAGCCTGAATGCAGTTTTAAACTGCCAGTTTGACTTGGCAAAATAACCCAATTGCCAAGCCTTGAACTCCCCTTTTATTGTACCCTATGGTAGCTCATAGGTAGCCCGATGGGCTGGGTGCATTGTAATTAAAAGGTTGGACATGTACGTTTAAGTTTTACTGTCCTGGTAGTGAAAAACTCACAAATTTGTTTTTCACTATTGTGAGGCCTGCTTCTCCAATAAGATAACAGTGCGTTGCCTTATTACATATAATAAGTGCTAACGTTTGATTGGGAACAGGTAGAGATTTCATGTTTGGTATCTAATAAATAGTCATTTAAAATCCTCTTTAATGGCATAGTCGTATTTTAAGTTAACAGTTTGAAAATGCCGCTTTTAGAAAGTTGCCATGTTCCTTCCCTAACTGTTTTGTGCCTGTGGCCTGTTCCTAGGTCACTTGACTGAATGTAGTTGGCAGTTAGAATTTGTTTATTCCTTCCAGACAGCCACACAATAGAGGGTTTAGGTGGGCTTGATGGGCTATCACTAGCAGGATTGGTGGGCAGAGCTGGGCACAGCTCCATTTGCAAATCAATAGGCTGTGCCCTCCCTTCACACAAGGGACTTCACACCACTTCACAGTACAGGCAGCCATGATGGAGCAAGGGCAGGTGAGGCAGGAAACTCAAAACACTTCAAAGGGAATTCTCTAGAAACATCTCCTATTTCAAAGGAGGCACCAGGTATAAAAATAGAACCTTCAGACCCACTCTTTGGTTCACTTTCTGGATCTGTGGGAGGACTCTGAGGACTGCCTGCTGCTGTGGCATGCTGTGTAATTCAGAGGAGTGTTTTGCTGCACTTGGGGGGACTGCTCTGCTTCCTGAAGCCTATTTTGAACCATCCGAGACCTGTCCTACTGCTTGAGTTCTTTTCCATCTCTTGAACCCAGGACTACCAGAGTGTCTCCAAGGGCTAGTTGGCTTTTACGAGCTCAGGGACAGAAAAGGATCCAACCATCTTGACCCCACACCTGGACCCAGCCTGAGTGAGTCCCAAGCCTCCAAATGGTGCCTCACCAGTACTGGACCCTTGAAAGTGGTGCTAAAGGTGCCTAGATAGCCAAAATCCAAAACTTGAGATGTGGATATTTTTTGCCTAAAATCTGCTCAGAGAAACCAGAGAGGTGACCAGGACCAACTTGCTTGTCTATCCGCTCAAGTGCATCGCCAGTCGGCCTGAAAAAATGTTCAGCTAATAGCTGTTCTGAGGTGACCGAAATCAACCTGCTCATCTATACCTTTCCGCAGTCGCAAATCCTGTTCAGGAGTCCTTCCCAGAAGGGGTATCTGGCCTTGTTGAGCCTGTGTCGGCTACAGCCTCCAGCCTTGTCTCGCTGCAGATTTTTGACTTCCAAAAAAGAGACTAAGTCTGATTGATACTCGGTTTTCTGGTTTTACTTTGTCCAATTCAGCCACTAGATGTGTATGCTTCGCTTCTCCTATGTCCATGTACACCCCCCGATCACCACCCGATGCCCACGGTCACCACACAGGCCAAACACTTTGGTTCCTTGAAAAACATTTATGAATACCCAAGCTATATAGAGCACATGCCTATATCAATTTATACATGTGGACATAACTATTGTATTTTTTTTATCTATTTTTTCCTCTCCCTGTGATTTCTCAATTTGTTTCTCTTGTGATATACACTAGGGTAACTACTACATCATAACAGTTAAATGTGGTATAAATAAATTATGTTCCCAGTACCAAACACTTAAAGTTCATTGAATGCCACCAAGCATGAGCCCCACTGGGATTTTCTTCTATAGTGAGTTTTGCTTATTGTCTTTGCCTAGTACTAGACGAGGAAAGGAGGTAAATGTTGGTTCAATCCACTGTTTTTGGGATTGTGTGATCTTTATTTCCATGTAACCGCAGAGGGGAGGAATCCTTAAATATTCCTGTTCCTTACTATGACCAATCGCACAGTCTACACAGCGATCCCAGATTCTTCTGTAATGATGGGACCGCAGGATCTGTAAGCATAAGCACTTCTCTATTACTAGAAGTGCAGACTTTACATCTGTACCTGTGTAACGAGTGCTTAATTGGTACAATAATAAGTGCTGGTACCCAAAGTTTTTGTCAGAAGGCGACAGCTGGTGCTGACGCTGTCTGGAATGCAGAATAGTAAGGCTGCTGGCCTTCCCTCCTCCCAGTTTCTTTTTCTCCCGCCACAATACGCTCACTCCCGCTTTACCTCAGTCTTACAGTTTCGCTTTCAACCCAGCTTTCTTCCTTTGCTGCTGTTTTCAGTGCAGCGGCCAGGGCGGCTGATTCCGGAACGCGGGGGCTCACTGTTCGATTGCCGGCGGCAGGTTAGCACAGCACCTTGTGACTCTGAGCAATAGTTCGCCTAATCTTCCCGATGGCCCCCAGCGCCGGGACACCTCCCCTGAGGTAGCTGCGTGCTTTACAAACACTGGTATTATTGTTATTATTATTTATCTTTCTCTTGCTCCACTCGCGTTCTCTCTCTCTTGCTCTGGATCAATGTCTGATGAGAAAAAGGTAGTGCTGGTTGCCAAAATGAGTTTCGGTGGGCTCCATCTGCAACTACCAGTTCAAATTTGAGCAGTGTGCATAATATGCCTCCTGATGCACTTCCTGCTTTTGCAGTGATGTGTTTTATTACATTGGTAGGTGTATAGCATGTTGCTTTGGCTTAAGTTAATCTGCAGTGCTGTATGGTCCTTGTCTGAATTAGACGCTTGAGTACATGTTGCCTTTTCTTGTATGGTGTACGCTGGGCCTGCGTGCCAGGAAGTCTTGTCTGAATTAGTGGAAGCCAGAACTAGTGTGCACAGTTGCTTGTATGGTTTTTGCAAGCTGAAGCTTTACTTCTAGTAGAGTCTTGTCTGTTTTGGTGCATGCTGGAGTATACAGGTGTGCTCAGTGTAGTTCATAGTTGTAATATGGCCTTCAGTGTGAAGCACTGGGGTTGTGTGTGAGGCCATGAAAGATGCTCCAAACTTGTCCCATTGACTTGAGCAGGCTTGTGTTGTGTGAGGTTTGCATGTTTCAGGTTGAATAAATACATCACTGTCAGGTTCGTGTGTATGAACTGATTTAGTACGATTAGAGTATTATCTGCCTCTGTTTATAAGTCTTATCAAGTTATTAGTGAGTTCCAGGTGTGATGTCACCGGTCTCAGAGGTAACTGAAACATCATCACACTGTACTGTTTGTACCATATATGACCAGGCACACAAATGCATCTACAAACACAGATGCTCTCAATATTAACTTGTTTTTTATACTGCGCTAAAACCGCACTTATGCCGCTTCTAAGCGCTGTAAATAAGAGATGTGATTGTTAACCCGAACTCTGTTTTCCCATTTCAGAAAAATGGAAGGTGGAGTCTTCTTGTTAACACTTGAACTCTTTAACCCAGAACTTTTCATTTGTTGGCAGTGAGAATTCAGCCCACTGAGTCATCGTCCCTGCAGCAATACAACCTGTTAGAAAAAAACAAGTATGTGTTGTCGCAAACATTAGTGCATCTGATCAAAGAGAGTTCAATGCATATTCATCACTAGAAATTGCCTCACGAGTAATGCCACGTGCAGACAGAATGTGTGTATGTATGTGTGATGTATTTCTATAGCATAAACCTAGCCAAAGGCAGCAGAGCGCTGCACAGGGGCAAGGGCCGACGAGCTAATGTGGGTGGGCCCCACAGGGAACCCAACTGTACTTATAAACATACATTTAAACAGCCCCTATCGAGCCCTATGTTTATGTTGTTTACTTTACAGACAATTCCGGTAGAAGCAGCTCGTGAATTCAGTTACTTTAATTCACCAGCAAACAGTGGTGGAAGTGGGCGGGATCCGCCTGGCACGGCGTGCCCCTACTTCTTTCATTTATTGCAATCCGTTCCTCTGCTTTTTTATTTTAAAAATGCGCCCCAGGGCACCATAAATAGCCAAAGCCTATAGACAAGGCTTGGCTGTTCGGGGAAAGAAGGAAGGGTGGGCAGATAAAGAAAAGGACTCGTCTTCTCTGGGCAAGAAGGAAGATACAAGGACAGTGTCCTCTTCTGCTCTGTGGCTAGCAGTTGCCCCCTCTCTTTCTTCCACTTATTCCCTCTCTTTCTCTCTCTCTATCTCTCGCTTTTCCTCACTTGCTGTAAATCATGACTAACCCTCCCTTTCCTCCTTCCCTACATTGGTTCCCCAGTGAAATGGATTTTTTAAAAAGATACACTTTTGCTGGGTAGGTCCTCTTTTTCTGACTTTGTTCTGTTCTTAAGTGCAGCCTCGGGACAGAGAGAAATTAAAGGTTCAAAATACAAAAAATAAATAAATAACTAAACAAAGCTAGACAGAGCGGTCGAAAAGTGGCCCGGTGTGATTTTATTTACACCTGCACAGATTAGCGCCACTTTACAGAATTTGCCAGCAAAGCACTAATTTTGTTTTCTCGTCTTTCTTTGAACAGCATTGTTTCCACCGGGTGGGGAAGTGCACTATTCCTGGAGGGACTGCAATACCTGGTTAATATTTAGAGTGATAACGTTTACTGTGATCCTTATCACTTCATTGCCTTATTTTATTTTATAAAATGTGTACCATGCCTCTGTGTTCAGCGATGTGGTCTTCATCAACTACACTGCTTACGTTTTGTATGGATATAAGCAATGGACATTGAAACGGGTCCCTTTCGGGCCCTGTAGTCATGTCCTTAACTTTTCAGGCAAAAACACTCCTTGATTTCTGAATAATAAGAGTAAATGTGTTAAGGTAACCATGTTGTCTGTTGTTCCTGCTTACATTTCACATGCTTTACCTAATCTTGCATTCCTTATAAGTGTTTGCTTTTTCCAAGATGTTGTTACTTTTTTTTTCCAGGCAGCATATTACTCTTGTATAGTGCATAATATGAATTGGGTCGCATCCAGGTGTTTATAGCGGGGCACAGTTGGGGCAGTGTGAGTTTCTCTCAGTGGAGCAGTATGGTGTTCAGTGGGGGAGAGGATATGGCACTATGGCCAGAGCTGCCAAATTTGGAACTGAGGAACCAGGTTCAGCCTTCATGAGCAGTCCACCAAACCACTCTCCTGAGAGAGCACAGTCCCATGCTAGTACTTAGAAGGCCCACTAGACCGTAGAAGCCCTGATGTCATAGCACTAGCAGGTGAACCCGAGTGGTGGCAAGTGTGGTATAAACCTTAAAGGCCTGTCCACCACAATCCATACTGAAGTTCACCTCCAGTCTTGCAGGCAGGCCTATGAAGCAGCACACCCTAGAGCAACAGTGACTCTGTCACTGAGGTCACAGGACCCTTGAGGCCAGTCTGCCTCATCCATTGATACCTCCATTTGCCTTGTTCCAGCAGTAGTAGCTGCAACTCACCAGGGATCGACAATTCAGGGTTTGCACGTACACCATACTAAGTTCGAAAACTTCACAGTCTCTGTGCTTCATGCTCAAGCACTTTTAACATGTGCTGCCTGCTTTGGGGCCACTGGAATTATGCAACAATGGAGGACAAAATTATGCTGCAGTGTTGACTAATTATGCAGCAAAAAAAGGCTGCAGCGTATTGCAGTATATTTTCTGGTACTTTATTATTGTCACCTTTTTAACAGTTTTAAACATACTAACAGTCTCTGCAAAGATTTTGCCTCATTAGTTCCAGTGTAACATACAAACGCAGTAGTGAGAAAGGTGACCAGTCAACCTTTGCAAAGAGCCCTCCACTTAGCAGTTACACAAGTCACATTTTTTTGTAAATTTTGAACCGTTTGAGCTACAAACGATTTATTAGTTTAAATCGTCCAATTATGCAGCAGATGATGTATTATGTGGCAAATATGGCACAGCCATAATTATGTGGAATACATTTGCAAAATAGGATATTTTGCCATTCATGTTTGAACTGCTCTTGTGGAAAAGGGGAGGAGAAGTGCTGATGACAGAAACAGCATGGCTCAGAGGCAAATAGCTTGTGATTCCACTTTAAGCGCATTTGGGACACTCTGTGATTGGAAACATATCCCTCTTTGTGGATGTATTTTAATGTCAATAACTCATATTAAACGTTCAATAAACATGTGCATCCATGGTTGAATTAAATAATGTAATAAGTTGTAACTGGTCAGTGAAATACCAAACAAATTGCTAAAAATTGGGATGTGTTGCTCTTTCTGGATACATCTCTGACCCCGCCTACTGACCCAATCTGCAGGTTATTCCCGCCCTCTGATTCTCCGCCACAGTTCCCCTACTTTTGTTTCTCACTTCGACCACTGCCAGCAAACAAGCACTGGCTGTGCCAACACATAGTAAATAATCTATTTGTGAGTAACCTAAAGTGACTGCATTCGTGTACTGCATCAACCAGTGAGTGCATCTCGACGAACTAATACTGCCATGCAAATCAGCGTGCTTCCCTGCCCCTCCTTTGTCTGTGAACTCTTCCTTGCAGTTAGTAGCCGATACCGCCCACAGCCATTACAAAGCGGCATCCGCTAGTGCCGTGCGCGATGACGTCACCTTGGGTTTCCGCCTCTGTGTCGTACATTCCTGGCCTCTCGTTCTCGAGTGGAATGTGGCTCCCCTTCATTCCGTGGGAGACTGTGCTGCAGATGACAACAGACTTTATCAGCAAGATTTATAAACAGACCTGAACTCCGGAGAATGCCTACATCGCTGCCGCATATTTCCTCCGGGGGTTTGTTGCAATCCCAAAATAAAACGGTTCGCGTTTATATTGGTTCCATGTAAAATCCAACTATAATTCCTTTATTTTGTTCTTGCTTGTTTGAGGTGCAGTATAAAGTTGCAGTAATTTCGGGTCGAACCTGGGGTAGTTTATTTATTTTCTCTAGCTTTATAACTCCTTCAAGTCACAGAATGTTTAAAATCGTCCTAGCAGTATGAGCTAGAGATGGCAGGGTGCTAAAAGTAGACGAAAGGATAGAAGGAAATGTGAAAAGTCAAGAGCCATGCCAACCTTAGACTGTCAGCGATACCCGCCTTGGCATGTTTCCCCAGTGGCAGGATTGGACCATAGGGAGTGCAATCAGTGCATATCCGGATGACTGATGAACATAAGAAGTCCATGGTCTGCCCCTTCGTCACTTCTAGATATATCCTTGGAGCATGCATCCTGGTGACTCGTGAGCAGCTCATGTCCTACGCCGTGTCACTCCTCTCTCTAGGCCAGGCGGGCAACTACAGCCAAATTTCGGGGGGGGGGGGGGGCTGAAAAAGATTTCGGGGGGGCTAAGTCTTCCAGCCATAGGCAGAGTGGCTGTAAGAAGGGGTGAAAACACAACAAAAGCCTCATTAACAAGTAAATGGTCTTTTAAAGACCTGTGAAGTACTCGGGTCCGGCTGCAATTAGATGGACGCCAGCCCACGAGGCTGTCTCAGCCGGGCTGACACACATGACGGGGGGGGGGGGGGGGGTCTGAAGCCCGGTGAGCCCAATGGGTGTTGCGCGCCTGCTCTAGGCCTTACGCCCACTGTCGCGCACGAGTGTATGCTATAGAACACTTATCCAGGCTGCATTAACCTTGCATGTTTCCCCAGTGGCTTCAATGGACCATAGGGAGTGCAAATCCGGATGACTGATAAAACATTTTTAATGCATCTTTTTTATTTTGCATATGGTTATCATCGACTTGAATTCCTAAATGCCCAAGTCGCATTTAAGAAATGCTTTGTACATGTGCTTTAGGAATAACAAATAGGTGATCCCTGTGTACGATTCCTAAATTGTGGTTCTACTTTGCAATTTCTACAGTGTAGAAATCGTAAATTGTGACCGGTTTTGACCCTTTGTACATTTTGAAAAGGCCATTTAGTATTTCTTAATGGGCCGAAATAGTGATTTGGCCGGTTAAGAAATGCTAAATGGCTTAGTCCTCTGGGCCTTAGTGTATCGACCATGGCATACAATCCCAGCAAAATGAAGTAATATTGAACAGCTGATTTCACTGTCACATAACAGACAGTACATGGGGATCCTTGGTACGGGGTCCCCCCAGCTGCCCAACACAAAGTAAAATAGCATGTCTGGACACAAACCCCTACAATATAAAATAAACGGGAGGTGCACAAGTGGTACTTTATGTCATGAATGAGAATTAAACCAACAAGTGGCAGTAATTTGGGGTCTGATCAACAGTTACATGCCACTTAGTGTAACCGAAGGCAGTGAGGGGCTTACCAGGTGCTGTGTTCATGCTGTATGCTCTGAAATACAGCTCAAGCAGTCTCTAGCCAGACCTAAATAAAATGAAGAATGGTGCCTGATATTCACTCAAATGAAGTGGATATTGTATTTTGATGGGAAGAGGAGTCAGACCGCTAGTGGCAAGGGCCTGAAATCGAAAGCTACAGCTAATAAATTGCAAAAGTTTATATAGGCAACAATGAGTTTATCCTAAAAAAACAGACAGATAAAGACACCTTATATCAACGATTCTTAAGCTGTGGCCCACTCAGAGGGTCTGTGATTGTTTATAAAACGAAATAATAATTAGCAAAGTATATACATACGCATAACAAAGAAACGTAAAATGTTAAAATGGTCTGTATATGTGAAGGAATTTGACACTTAAGGCTAAGCATTAAATTGGCATCCTTAGTTGATTTGTGCCAGCATCTTAAGTACAGCAAACATTATACTTAAGGATTGGTGGCGTCAGTACCAGTAAGGCCCGAATAAAAAGAGACTACATTAGGAGCAAAAAATACAGTGATATGCTAAGGTCTAGTATATTGTCTTGTCTTTTAGCAATAAAATTACATTTTGAACCGTTCCAATCTTCCTTTTAAAATTTCAATTTTGTATAATTTTTTGTTTGTGAAGTAAAGCAAACATTTCATAATTTATGTATTTGTTTGATGTATACACTATTTTGTGTTTTTTGAAATTTACATCATAGAAATTGTTTAGGCCGGGGGCCCTCCCTTCCCATAGTGATTGATTGATTGGGGTATCCCCAGAAGTCAAAAGGTTGAGAACCACTGTCTTATATCATACAGTCAAAAGTGAGACATAAAATATCTTGGACCAAGTGATCCTGCTTCTAGTGTGCGTCACATCATCAGTGACATTCAGACAAGATTCACCCCCTGACCCCCAAAAGGCCTGAGTACAAGTGGCCCTGTGACTGGGCCTAAATTCTAGCAGCCCAGAATTGTTAATATCACAGGTACTGGTAATGCTAGGGTCGGGGGAATACTCTTGATTCTGATATTATGGGAAATAACTTGTATCCAACCCTGTGTAACTTCAAGATCTAAAACATTGCAGTAGTCAAGCCTTGACACAATCAAGGCCTGCAATACTGTCTTTCTAGCTGACTCTGGTAAGAATCACAAACGTTTCCTTAGCATTTTGAGGAGTCCGAAGCATTTTCCAGCAACTGCAGTGATTGACTGTCAAAAGACAGTTTTTCATCCACCCAAATGCTGTGATTGGATTGGGTACTGGACCCAGCTCCTTAGGCCACTATGTCGTAGACCAGATGTGCGACTGATTGCCCAGGGTCACAACCTCAGTCTTTCCTGCATTGAATTTGAGGCAATTCAGGTCCATCCATCTAGAAACCTCTGCCATCAGAGGCACAGGGAAGTAGCCTTGTGGGTGGAATTCCTTGACAGCGTGATGATAAGCTGAGTGTCATCTGGATATGACACAATTGTGAACACATAGCTTTCGATGATATCTGCCAGTGGTTGCAGGTATATGTTAAACAAGATTGGGCTCAAAGAAAACACCTTGATTCAGTTGGAACACCTTTGACTGGAGGGGTTTCTGTTACATCTGGAAGTTGCGACCCTGCAGAACGATCCATTGCAGTGCGTTATGTCCCACCCCACAGTTCCATAATCTCTCTATCAAGATATCGTGGGACACAGTGTTGAATGCGGCACTGAGATCCATTATCAACAGTGCCGCCAAATCACCAGCGTCCACGATTTGCTGAATTGACTCTGTCGCCAGCAGCAAGGCCGACTGAGTGCTGTATGAGGGGCGGAAACCCGATTGTATCCTCTGTAGGCCGCCATCGTCAGACAACATGGGCTCAGCATCGTATCCTATGCCGACGACACCCAGCTCATACTTTCCCTCACAAAGAATCCCGAGGACACCAGACTCTGCTTCCAGGAAGGAATGAAGAATGTGGCAGCCTGGATGAAGGACAGCTGTCTGAAGCTCAACTCAGAGAAGACCGAGGTCCTCATCCTCAGACCCTGCTCCACTGCCCGGGACAACACCTGGTGGCTATCCGCCCTCAATACCCCACCCACCCCCCACCGACCACGCCCGGAACCTCGGTATCATCCTCGACTCCTCCCTCTGCATGAACCGCCAGATCAACGCCGTCACCTCCACCAGTTTCAACTGCCTTTGGATCCTCCGTAAGACCTTCAAATGGATCCCCTCTGACTGCAGAAGGACTGTCACCCACGTACTCGTAACCAGCAGACTTGACTATGGCAACGCCCTCTACGCCGTATGAACTGACAAACAGATGTCCTAAAGAAAACCAATGTACGTCTGAACAACATTCCAAGGAACGTCTGATGGTATTCAGTGAGAATAGTTTGAACATCCGATGCATGATGATACACAATCATGTGCCATCCCCATCAAATCCCCTGCCTGTAGTTCTAGCTTCCCTCTCATGCTTCATACATGTAGAAACTGACGTTTTGTTGAATCTTGCTCCAAAAAACCATAGCCTTCAATCTGGACGTCAAACCTTTCCCAGCAGCTCATACTAAGCAGTTCTTTCCTATGTTGATGACTGACATCACTCATATGATTAATGCTTCCCTCCCTAGCAGATCCATTTCCCATCAACAATCAATCTTCACACCCCTCCTGATAAACCTCACAGTAAATTCAGAGGAACTCTAAAACTAAAGGGGAATTACCGATCTACATTACATAAGTAAAATGCATGAGAAAGATATCGCTAACCAACTAAAAAAAAATGTTGAGAGCAACCACATAATCCATGACCTACAATGAGGTTCAAGACCCTTAAGTAGAACAGAAACCCCAGTTGCTAGTATTAGGGAAGATCTCCTTTTCCACAGATACAGGGATTATAGTAAATTTACTATATTTCTCAGTGGTTTATGTTGTTAAGAACCTTAAGATCTTTAAAAAAAAGATGTAACTAGTGGCCGGAGGTATCTGGCATTCCTTTGCAGGGGATGAATTGTTTCATCTGTATCAAGTATGGAACAGTTCCTCCCGTAGACTTGTTCTTGGGCAGGTGTTCTAACACCTGAGATTTCTCAGTTCGAGGCAACCCCGGCTGAGACAATGTCGGGCCTCCCCATGGCTCTTTTGAAGACCTCCTTGTTGTGAAGTTTGAGAAACCCTGGGATCCACAGATCCAAGGATTCAAGGACAACTCCTATTTCTTTCCTCAGAAGTTATAAGTTACTTATTTCTGGTGACTGAGACTCCACCACTTTGATAGATCAGTGAATAGGTAGACATGGCCTCCATTACTGAATGGTGTGGTGTGTCAGAATGTTGAGTAAAGTAACTTATTCACTGGGTTTCTCCGGGTGACTACAGCCCACTACTCACCTGCATCAATACAAAAAATGGCTTGCAGACACATTTTCACCAGAGAACACAATCCTGGCTATTTTGACCTGCTCAATGGAGCTTCACTTGGCCAATAGGAATATCCTTTAGTGCTCAGTTATCAATCTAAATATTCTCCTTATGCTCAGTCACTTTACTATATTGTCTGCAACTCTGAAGGTGCACCCAGGACCAGTCAGAGCTTGTATCTCAGAGCAGTTGATCTTCACTGGTATAAGCTTTGCCACACACTTAGTGTGGAGTTTGTGCTCATCCTCCACAAAGCCACAATAGTCGCCCAAGTTAGCTGAATCCTCAATCTAAAAGTGTGTCTGCTTAATTTTTGTTTTACACTTATCGCGGACAGTCTCTGCAAAGGTGACCCAGCACACGAGTGATACACCCTCCCGGTAACCATCTGAGAAGATCCAGAGCCTCCCTTCACCGATGCAGTCGAGCCCACCACTGTCCTGGAATCCAGTGTCTGCACTGGTTTGTGATTGCTGCTACTGCTTGTAGTGGCCCTAGGGTGGATGTTGAGGCATGGAACATAGAAGGACACTGACTCCTTATTCTTCACAGTCCCCGCCTCCCTGGCACACCTCTTCTGATTGGCTCCTCTCCAAGGACGCAGCTTCCCTGTGCGGCTCTGCACCTCAGTCACTATAGTAACCCACATTTACCAAAAGCTTAACCCACCCAGAGGCCCGTTTCGAGACCCGTTCATGCACGAGAACAACGGAGCAAGCAAGGGAGGGTTTTTGTCTCAGGACACTGCTTTTCATCAGTTGAAATTAATTGATTGATTTGGCAATTAGTAAAGCGAGATCAAATGCTTGAAGGCGTCAAAGCGCTATTTTTTAAAATTTGTTGTGCCTAGTGTGCTTGGAGCAAGTAGCGAAAATGTAGAGTTTTGTAGCTGCTTGAACACGCCTCATCAGGTGTAGTAAGCACTATATAAATGCAATTTCCATACAATAGTGATTGTTTTAATACTAAGTGTATGTTCAGTGTTTTGTGCATGTTGTGCAGACGCAGAAAAAGTGAAGTTTTATTAGGCGATTCCCTGCACAGTAATTTCACTCTGCGATGACCTTATAGAGACTATCTCTGCACTACTCGCACTCTAGAATTAACACTGTAGGAAAAAATATGCATTAACCGACTAATCTTGGGTTTCGGAGTAGTGTGCTGCTCGCCGAAAAAGCGCTTCAGTTAGGCTGTACATCTGGCTACAGGGATATTTTTTACAAAACGTGTGTACATTCACTACACACTCCACAGTGACACATTCTTCAAATTGCTTTACACCTGCTTTACACTTCATGCAAACTCAACCTTGAACCAGTCTGTTCAAAACCTACACGTAATCGACCTTGGTGCAACCTCAAAACAAACTCTGCTGACGATCTTTGCACAATCTCTGCAGGCACACACACCGCAGACAAATTGCAAATGTCCTTCACGCAGTCCACACACAACCTAAACGTATTGTGCATAATCCACACAATTTATACCGCATGCATCCTTACAAACCTTTGCACACAGGTTTGTAAACAGGCCCTGGGCACAGCTGGTAGGTAAATTCTTTCCGTAAGTTACACACAGCTGGCACACAACATGCACCCAAGCTTTGCACGGAAGCTGTACTGAAATTGGGCAATCTGCAGACAATTTACACGCAAGCTTTAGACGCATTCTGCATAATTTACACACCTACTGTGCATGCAGCAACATAAGATCTGTGTTTAATCTGTACACAGGATCTGCATAGTCAACTTGTGCAGACTTGATTTACATGTTAAGCCCACGACCTGTCCTCTTCTGCACGTGCTCTGCATTTACCTTGTATTTTAGAAGTGCACTCAACATGCAGAAACATTCTGCAACCATGTTGCATTTGCATTCAGCATTTCTCTCAGTTACTTTTTTATAAAGCTGGGATAGAAAGTGAGTGTACTATATATATAACAGTTTGCTAATTGCTAATTCACCACTTATACTTTTTGGGTTCTGTAGTAGCGTGCTACTCACCGAAAAGCGCTTCAACACCTCATCAGGGGAAGCAAGCGCTATATAAATGCAGGCCCTTCCCTCTTCTATCCCTCTACTATCCCTTTCAATCCAAATAACAGACTAACATATCCCCTGCTCAGATTAACTTCATATTTCCCTATACTAATTCACCAATATTCCTTTTTGAGTTTTGGGTTCCAGAGTAGCCTGCTACTCGCCGCAAGGTACTTCAACGACTCATCAGTGGTAGCAAGCGCTATATAAATGCAAAGTCTTCCCTCTTCTTTCCCTCCACTATCCTTTTCCATCCAAATAACAGACTAACATGCCCACCGCTCAAATTAATTTCATATTTCCCTATAGTAATTCACCACTAATCCTTTTTGCTCACCGAAAAGCACTTTGACGCCTAATCAGGGGTAATAAGCACTATATAAATACAATTACAATGAAATGTGTAGAGGGCTTCAAGAGGACAATGAGAAGAATATGGCATTCTTTTGGCACCCTTTTTCAAATACACTTGCCACTTCGATGCATCTGAGCCTAGCTTTAATATTCGAGGCAATTTGAATGATTTTATATAGAGCATGCGCAGTGTCTTGTGGCTCCTAATCATAGCTGCTAATATCAGAGTACTCGATGGTACTCATTTAAGTGTGTGAAGGTGGAAATCGAATCAGGCCTTGCAGGGTTACAATGGGTCTCTGCAGCAGGTACAATACCAATCAGGCTATCTCGTTTCTAGTATCATGTTTCTCTCTTCCTGGTTTCCGAGGAGCTCACCCTGGCCTGCGTACTCTGCAGTATCAGTTCATGGGCACCATAGCTTGTGCAATCAGCACTTCTCATAAATCAACCACAGGACAGACGGAAAAAGCAGCTGAAAGTCAATCCATGCTCACACATAATACAGTAGAGCACAATGTGTTTCACAGAACAAGAAGCACACTCCAACAAGGTCTGTAGTGAAGGCTGGGGACATCGCCTAACTTTAAAATTGAAATTGACTCAGGGGGCTATGTGCTGGGCCGAGGGAGAGTGGAATGTCACTGGCCTCAACTCTTCGACATAAGACAAGTAACAAGAGTGTGCAAGAGGTGTGAGTGTCTCAATGTCTGGACACCCTCCCTGGATGGTGCAGTATCCGTGTACATGAGAGCTTGGCTCTCTCTGCTTCTCTACCTATCTTTTTCTCACATGGTTCTCTTCTTTGGAAAAGGGTTCCAGACATTACATAGGTCAGCGGTTCTTAATCTTTTGACTTCAGTGTACCCCCAGTGAATCCTTACTGGAATCTGGGGACCCTCACTGAGTCATTATTTGAAGCCGGGGACACCCAGCCTATGCAATTTCTATTATTCGAGCTTCTAAACAATATACAGAAACAAATATATACCAAACAAATCCTCATGCATTTAATCATTTTATTTAATTCACAATCAAATGTAAAGTTTTCACATTTTAAATTTTACTATATATGTATATAGTTTATTAATTTTAATGTATTAATTTTGTAACACAGTCGCGGACACACTGAGTAGGCCTCGCAGACCCTAGGTGTCCTTGGACCACAGGTTAAGAACCACTGACATAGGGGATTTAAGTGTGTTCTTACCCTCCCCCCCCCCAACCCCTCCCTCCCCCCCTAGGGGTCCTTTCAAACCATCTATGTTCCTTTAGAAAGTCGGAAGTGGAAAGGATAGCAGCAGACAAGAGAATGTGAGCCACTGGGCGGGCTACCCTACCCTACCCTACCCTACCCTACCCTTTTGCTGCTGTTTTATGCTAAGTTATGTTGCTGGGTATTTGTGTAGTGCGGCACCTACTGTCCAAGATCTTCTCAGGCTAGGCAGGTCTGGTAAAGGCAATTATTGTTCAATCTCCAGGGGGCTAGATTGGTCAGTAAGATTGGGGGGTTTGTACGCTCCATATTTCCCAACAATCACGCTGGCTTATCTTGTTGAAATCCATTACGAGCAGCAAGACACGGGGGTGATTAGGCAGTGGAAAGAGAGGAGTGCGAATTGTTAGGGGTGTTTAAAACACAATAGTTTTCAAACAAACCAAGTTTTAAACCTGAGATGAGAGATAGTGTGTGTGTGTGTGTGTGTTTGTGCCCTTTTGTCAGTGTGGGCATGTAATAAACCAGGGTGAAATCCGAGCAACACCGCGCCATATCCAACTGAAAGCACCTGTACCCAACTGTTTACCACAGAATACATATTTTAGGGGAGTGTAACACCCCCCACACACCCCCTGCAGCTACGCTCCTGTCAACCTCACTCACAAATGGGTATAGTAGAGCCAACAACAGTGTAGTGCAGCGAACCGCAGTACATGCTTCCCTAACACAAAAGCAGGTACAAAACATCACCCATAAGTGCGTAGACACTTGTCCTGAAGACAAACAGCTGCGTGCAAGCTTCCTCCACATACAGAACTGGTACAATAGTGAGGGCTACCGATTCTCAGACTATATAGCACTGGTGACAGCAGTGCACGCTGCCTTTATATGCAGAGAAGGCACCGTCCAAGAATGTGCAGAAAAGGCTTCCCTCAGCTCACACTCCAAACATGCACAGCAAGGACGTGGTTGCAAGCTTCCATTAGGCAAGGAGCAAAAGTACAGCACTCACAAGTATCAAGCATCACTTACACAGACCAAATACAATACAAACATCTGTTCTGCAAACTTTCCTCACACAAAGACCATTTACAGAGCAAGCATCAGCAATGCAAACTTCTCTATCAGACAGCAGTTACACAAGCAACGTTTTCACACAGACAGCTGGTAGGTACAGTGCACGCTTCATTCACACAGTACAGGTACATGACCTGGATTTTTGTCTAGCAGAAAGCACCTGCAGTACAAGCCTCCCTCGCGCACAGAACAAGTTCTAAAAGGCAAGCTTCAAGTTTTCACAGTGTAGTCCACTGCCACACAGACACAGAATATGTGCAGCAAATGCATGCAGAAACCAATTATACAGACTGTGTACAGCAGTGGTAAAAGACAAACAATTACAGTGCAGGCATACATAGTGCAAGATTCACTCTGCTTGCACGCATAACAGGCACAGCAAGAGCAGCAGCGGTTCAACTCACATTTTTAGGTGTCGAGCGTACAGCTCTTGTGCTGTTTGCAAGACTGTTATAGCTCCTCTGAGGGCTTTTGGCATGTCCACCATTGCCATTTGATATTTGTTGTGCCAATCAGAAATGCTGCCTTTTTATTGGTGGATTTGTTGTAATTGTCTCTCCTTTGTGTGCTTGGTCCCCCCCCAGGAGTTTTCACTTCTGGTTGTCCATATCTTCTTCTAAACAGCTGTGAACACCCGCTCTCTGAGAACCAGATAGGCAGTCGGAATATTGCTTCTCGCTGAATTGTGTTCAACATGTATTTTGCCTCTTAACTTGTCTGTTTTTGGTGAAACTTTACTTCTGCACAATTCTCAATAATACTAACCAATGCCTTGCTTTTGGTCTGCCTTTATCAACCTTTCATTGCAGCCAAGTTTTAAGGCTGCTTATGTATGGCATGTCTGAGCTTGGAATGCGCGCATATGTGACATTTACATGCCTTACGAGTGACACATTGTCAAGAGCAGGGACAAATATATGTATCTAATTCATCTCTCTCCCCGTTTGGTCTGCAAAGTACATTCTGTGACGTCCCAAAGTGCTTACCTATGTTACGCAACGGATGTGCTCGGATGGAGCAGTGAATCACTCAAGTCTGCACAGCCAGTCTGTGCAGACTGGCACAATTCGATGCAGATGATGAGTCAGTGCATGGGCACATGTGAACTATAGAGCTTGAGGACGTGCCTTACATGAGCCACGGCATTGCAGAGCATGCACCAGCTTGGAGTGAATCTATTATTATCACTGCAGGTGGTACTCACTGGCCATTTCAGCCTATCACAGTGAGACTTCGGGAGAGGCTCGAGGCAGCCCAGGACAGCAGGAATCGGTAGCCTAACAGAAGGCACCCTGAAAGAGGATTACCTGGCAAGGTCACAGTGAGAAACCGTCATGATTGCAGCTGCCCGTGTTCTTGGTGGCTGTGTGCGAGCGTGAGTCGGACTAGAACACACTGAAAGAGACAAGTGCTCAGTAAACATTCTGAGCCACTTTCATGACATCCTAGGACCTACCACCTCTAAAAGGCACATTAAAAACTCAAAACTGTAGAGTGGTTTTAACATTAACTGGGCGTGCCTAATAAATGAACCAACCTGTAATTACTACCAGTGGCATGTGCGCCGTTGTTTTTTGCTGCGTGCAACATTGTATATGTTTTACACAATCTATTTTACTGGCAAAGATTGGAAGGGGATTTTTAATAATATAGAACTCCTGTGTTTAAATGCAAATCAAAGTTATTACTTTTTATGAGATTGCATGTTGAATGGAGTCTGCTGAATGTGCATAGTGTTATTTAATGAAAATGTACATAACTTACATCACTGTGTCAAAATACCCAGATATAATAATAAAACACTGTTGCATAAATTGCATTATTTGCATATTATGCTGTAAGATGTGCCTTACCTCTGCACTTAAGTCAACTTTGCCTCTTAGTACCATCCACCATTGCGATTTAATCTATATAGCCCTGCAAAAAAACTTTACTTAAGACTACTTAATTGGTTTAGATTTTTAATGTGGATTTGTAGCAAAGAGAAACATTGCTGCATGAGCTATGGGGTTGCCCATTACTCAGATTTGGAATACTCTTGTAAAATTCATATCTTAGAGCAGTGGTCTTAACCTTTTTAATTTTTTCATGTACTCTTGAGTCACAACTGGAACCCAGGGATCCCCAAGCCATTTCTGCAGTTTGTACTTCCACAATCAAATACATAACTACACACTGGATGACCTCATCACATGTCCGTTCTGCTGCAGCTGCATATTCAAACATAGGAGAGCGACAACACACTGGTATGAGACCCAGTTTGTATTCTCTGGAGCTCTCAGCAGAAGTGGTAGGACTTAAGTAGTAACTGGATTGCCATTGAGCTCGGTATGAACAAAGCTGGAGACTGAGGAAAATAAAATATTATAAGGCCTATGTGTCCCCGTGTGTTCCCCACCACTCATGTGCACATACATGTAACCTATGTATTTCCCCTCCATGGCCTGTCTATCATGATGCTTATGCTATAACGTGGCCTGCCATCATCCAGTCTCCTATGAGAGAAACGGCAACTCTGCATTGAGGCCTACACGTTTTGCATCATGTTTTCCTGCATTTTCATGAAGCCCATTATTGTGGCTCAGCCAGAGCCGAAAAGAGGTTTCAGGCCTCAGAACGCCCTGAAAGCTGCAGCTGCGTATCCTTGGCCTCGCACACTTGGGCCTCATCCAAAGGGGCCCTGACCGAGGTGCCGAGACAGTATTGAGCACGGTTATCTGCTTACTCCTACCAAAACCACATTCCTGCCTGGAGAAGGAGGGATAAACACGACCCATCTGCAAAGGAGAAAGCCTAGCCTCTCTGTCTCTTTTTGTGCGATTACAAAGCTCACGTCAGTGAAAAACCCATAGCCCCCATGTAAGCCTTCAGCAGTAAACGAAGAAATAAATGCCACATTGGCTCTTGGTGATGGGCAACCTATGTCACAAATCAGTCCCTGCTCCAGACTTTAGATACCAGATAATACAAGATGTGCTGGTCGCCCTGACACTGAAGGCCTCACTTCTAGACTACAGACTCCCCGGTTGCATAGCAACCCTTTCACACGTCAGTTACACATCATGCTCGAGTTGAGCACAAGTAAGGCAAAGTTCCAGTAAAGTTCCAGCTGATCACGCAACCCCCTCCAGGTATCCACCCACCTATGACACTCACCTATGACTCATCAAGTGGACGCCCACATGGACGCCCACCTTCACGCCTACTTACACGCTCACATGCTCTTATCTCATTCTCTCTTGCTCCGCCTGAAGCACTCCTGCTTACGTATAATATAGAATGTATATATACTGTACTCTGTGAATAAAAGATTGAGAATATTCTGAGAATATTTTGAGAATTCTGACCCTTCCTGATCCCTTGTGGTGATGGAACTATTCTCCCTATAACTCGAGTTATTGGAATAAAGCCCTTTTGAACCTGATACCACAGACTCAGCCTCTTGCTTTATGCATGATCATATTGATAAAGAAATTCTGAGCGCGTAATACTTTATTTACGACAAGACCATGCAAGGTCCTTGTGTCAAAGGTCACAAAGACTGTGACAGTGATTGCATGTAATCTAGGAGACCATGTACTTCTGGTAAGTGGTACTCTGTCTTTGAAATATTTCAGCTCTGCTGAATATTCAGGCATGCCCCTTTCCATAAAAAGGAGTGTAGGTGCTGGAAGTCTGTACGCGCCTACTCATATCGTATCTAAGTTATCAAACCATTTCAACATCCTTCCTTAACAAACCTATCCCTAAGAAAATAGTAGCTGAAGGAAACCCACAAACTAATTTATCGTACATTAACATCTCAACTATGCGTCTGAATAGGGGGTGCTAGCATGTAAAGCTGAGATCTTAAGTGTGAGAACGCATCCATCACTCTTTACAGATTTGCATAGTTAGTGTGATCTGCTGGGAAACTTCTTGGAAAGCTCCTTGACAATAGAGAGGTGGGTTCTAGACAGCCAGATAGGAGATGGATGCTACTGCATAAAATGCATCTCTCTAGACAAGAAAGATGGAAACGTCATCTTTTGCCTGACCTTGTCTAAGACATTTACCTGTGTCTGGCTTTTCGACAAGGCCTGGCCCTCTGATCTTGAGGCTCCCAGCCTCGCTTTCCTATCTCTCTCCTCCACCACTTATTTCCCTTTTGCCTTTCAGCTCTCTTTTTACCTTCTCTAATTTTTGCTCTTCTGTTTTTATTTAGCTTTTCTCCCCACTTGTTACCGCTTAATCTTTGCACTCTCATTGTTGCTCACCTTTCAGTCTTTTTGTCTTAAATCGTTCTTTTACTTCTGATTTTGTCTCTCGCTCTTTGCACCCTCATTCCTGCTCAACTCTCTTGCCCTTACCTCGTTCTATTCTTAGTTAGTTTTTTCTCACACTCTGCAATCTCACTCTTTCGTTACTATTATAAGGGCACTGCCCACATTCTATGGTGTAGTGCCTGACCCTTGCAGCGTATTCACTCTCTTGTGCCCCATACAAGCCCTTCCTGTTTGATTGGCGGCTGTTGATCTCCTGTTCACCAGTGGCTAGTGAAGGATCAAGTAGAGGTTGTAGCACCCAGAATAATGTGCTACATAGCTAAAAACTTACAAGGTCCCAAAGGCGAGACCTATTCTGTATGCCAATGCTTATTAAAACTGATATGGCATTGGAAGCAGCCACACAACATTCACTCACAGAACAGGTACCGCAGTAGCTGAGCATTACTGTCTCTGCTTCTAGGTCTCCCTCAAAAACCCACACAGTTCTTCACAGGAGAGGCCAAACAGCCTCCAGCTGTGGGTTTAAACCTCACAAATGTTTTCTACCCCCAAATTGAATTGAATTGAAATTGAATTGAAATAGATTTATTGAGCGCGGTTGCTGCCCAAGGGCGTCCAAGCGCTGAGATAATTGGGGAGACATGCTGAGTGGCAGATTAGAACTCGGAGGCTTTGGTGAATAACCAGGTTTTCAATTTTTTTCTAAATGATAGTAGGTGCGGGTTGGAGCGGAGTGGGAGGGGGAGAGTATTCCAGAGTTTAGCTGTGTTCAATGAGAACAACCTGCCCCCGGATCTGGCTCTTTTCACTCTAGGGACCTTTGCCAGGAAAGCCTCAGTGGAACGGAGGTTCCTGTTAGGGTGGTAGGGGATGACAAGGTTGCTGTTAATTGCTGGCCCCGTTTTCCAAAAGGCCTGGTGCGCAATGCACAGTGCCTTAAATGTCACTCTGTATTTGACTGGTAGCCAGTGAAGACTTTTTAGCGCAGGTCTGGCTGACTGGGCTCGTGGGATCTGTAACAGGGTGCGTGCTGCGCAGTTTTGCACCACCTGGAGTTTCCGGAGAGTCATCTCGGGGGCCCCAACATACAGGGCATTATTTGAGTCCAGGCGGGACTGGATGAGGCCTTGTACTGCCACCTTCTTGGCTTCTAGGGGCAGAAGAGGGAGGACTTTCCTCAGAGTCTTGAGGATGCCAAAACAGGTGGCGGACAACTTAGTAGCCTGGGTGGAAAAGGAGAGCTTCCTGTCCAGCCATACTCCCAGGCTCTTGACGTTTTCCTTGGGGGTAGGGGGAGTGCCCAGAGCTTGGGGCCACAAGGAGGCGAAAGGAATTGGCGAGGCTGGGCCTAGAAGCAAGAGCTCAGTTTTATCTCCGTTTAGTTTAAGGGAGGAGTTGGTCATCCATTCCTTAACATCTTCTATAAGAATCTGAGTGCTGCCATCTTCCAATCACTGTTGGACACCGCCCAGAAGTAAATCCGAGTAGCTTACAGCGGCCAACAAGCATCAAATAATACTTTGACACTGTTAAGGACCACTGTCATGCCAGCCTTCTGATGTGACAGCTATCTTGGAACAGCAAAGCAATCAAAATGTAAGCCAAAGCACCGAAAGGTGGCCACTTGTGCCTGTGTAACCATGGCTGGTGACCTTTGAAGTGTCCACCACCTCTTTATTCTTGGTTTGGCATTCCAAAAGAACTCATTTAGAAGCAATGCGCCAGCCATCTTGAAATGGTGAAGATGACCGCTCTTGCCTGCCAAAGTATTGGCAAAACTAATCTCTTGGCCACGTCTTAGCACGCCAGGCTTATCGACTTTGTCAATGCTTATTTTTTTAGTAATAGTCTTCTTTTGTATATAGGTAAAAATGTATTGTTTACAAAATATTTACAATAGTTACGATATTTGCAATCGTTCAAACCTGTAAGTTCTTCTGTTCATGACTCTGTAACATAATAAAAAAAAAAGTATTGGTAAAATAAAAAGGCCTGGCCTTTGCAAGTGAGTATTGAAAACAATATTCAAGCACATGCTGTAACAATAAAACAAATGTATATCAAAAGTGTAAAAAGTAAGAATGCTTCTGGCTAAAGGTGGCAGGTCTAGGCTTTCAAACAAAAATAAGTAAAAACAAAACAAAAAATGAACCATCACAGCGTTTGGCCCACTAGTTCTGACACGAAACCAGAATATTCTTTAGGTGGATGTGCACATGTGATTAGTAAAAACATTACTCAAAGTGCAAAATGGCCACTGAATGAAGTGGGCTAACTGACTGGCCAACGCCTTATGCTGTTGTGGAAGTAAGCAAAATATAAATGACACCCGAACACAGCAATATTTGAAAAGGATTGACCCACAGCCCCGCCATCGTGGAATATGTATGTATATATTGTTCATTTATTTACTTAGTTTGGTGACGTGACTGGCGAGAAAGCTAAAACTGTCTGTAATCCAAACATAACAAGCATTGGCCATGCCAACATGTTGGCTTTAGGGAAAGATGTGTAGTTATGTGAAGCATTACAAGTAGATAGCATGGGAATGTATATGTATTTGTGTGGAAGCAAAGGACGGTAGAATAATATTGGTGTATGTATAAAGGTCAGGTGCACTGTCAAGCCAGATCTAAAAATCCATGCAGGTTCATGGCTGCCTAATGCGTGCTGCTGCCAGAGAAAAACACCATAAATAATTTAGTTAACTAAGATGCTTTAATAGCATGTCATATGTGTGCCCTTGAAAGTGTAAGCTCAGGCAGCTGGGTAAGTAAGCAAAGCAATCACAGCTATGTGGAGGGCAAACACTTTTTTGTGAACTCACACGATTTCCAACCAATCAAGACTGGTACTCCTGGCTCTCAACATGTGGGCGAAGCCAAAGCCCCTCTCCTGGTGATTCTCACATAATTGTCAGACGACTGCTGCACTGACAAGCCAGACCATAAAAATGGAGTAAAGGGGTAAATAATCAGTATGCTAACTCTACTAGTGTCACACTCAGATGAATGATCTTTAAAAACAACTTTAAAGACAAATGAATGGCAACTGGCTCCTCAGACCACTATTGGTTGATTATTTTAATAACACTCCATTTGTTTTATAGATTGCACTTCCTGTCACAGGTTTTCATTTCTATGCACATTAAATAATAGTGGTTACTGTTATGCAGTTAGTCAATCTATCAACCTTTGAGGGATTGAAACTAGAGCTGGCTTGCCTGGGTCTTGAACATGAGATCTACAGCTAACAACAGATTTTAAACAACAACTTACAGGTCTGACAAATATTCCTAACCTGTTTGCAGCGTGTTTGCTGAAACTTCATATTCTGTTCTTGCTTGCACCACTGTAGCGTATAGCAGAGCACTTCATGAATTTGCCTTTTTTTGTTTTTCCCTTTGTAGCTGTCATTTTTATTAATTTCTGGCTCCAAGTGAGAATATGCAGCAGTATTCTTATTACTCTTCCTTAAAGCATGTAAGGCTGGAACCAGCTCTCCCTGTCACAGCTTCACCCCCAGATCCACAATAGGGCGATAACAAGATGTAGAAACAGAAACAATAGACCTTGGCGGAGGTTCTAATGTTATTGTTATTGTACCCATACGAATATGAAAACAAACACAGTGCCTGCTGACTTGCTCCGCCTCCATGGAAATCGTAACACCCGAGGCTTAATTTAAGAACAATGTAAATATGACTGCATGGTTCTATCTGTGTACGGTCTTCAGCTTGTGTGCTTTTGCTGGATTCTTTTCACTTACATTCCATTTTACAAAACAAAAATCCCTGCGTAAATCGCGAAGCTGAAGACCTGATGTTTGTTTAAACAGATAGGGATAAGTAATGTGCTTGGGAAGGGATGACTTCCCTGTATTGTGAGGACCTATCCCAGCCAGCTTTGCATGTGGTGCACGGGTACCAAAGTGCTTTAAAGCGAGTGCAAGGCAGCACTTTGCACTTACGTTTTCTCAAAAATACCCGGATAAAGAACAAAAATTACTATGTGAGGGCAGGCCGACTTTAAAGCATTAATAAGCATTGTGTGCAGAATCAGAAGTGTATGAGAGAAATGGGTAAAAAAGACATAGTAAGTACTAGGAGTGAGGTTGCTGCAGAAGAGGACTGTTGGACCTGGCCCTTTTTGCAGGTTTATCCCCAAACCTTTTGCCTTCTCCCTTCTATTATTTTCTGACCTGTTTCTGTTGGCTTTAGGGCTCAAGGCACATTACCACTAGTGCTAAAGTGAATATGCTCTTTGTCTAAATTGTATTGGGGATTGGTTTATCCATGATTGGCATATTTGATTTACTAGTAATCCCCTAGTAGAGTACACCAGGTCTGCCCTGGGTCTATAAAACATATGCTACTAGTGGATCTGCAGCACTGATTATGCCATCCACATGAGTAGCCACTGCAGTGTCTCTCGTGTGCAGTTTTCAACTGTTGTTTCGACCTGGCAAGTGCACCCACTTGTCAGGGCCCCAACCTTCCCCTTACTACATGTTAGTCACCCCTAAGATAGGCCCAAGGCAGCCCCATGGACCAGGTGCAGTGTATTTAAAAGGTAGGACATGTACTGTGGGTTTTACATGTCCTGATAGTGAAATACTACTAATTTTGTTTTTCACTATTACAAGGCTATCTTTCCCATAGGGTAACATGGGAATTTCCTTGATATATATTTTAAGTGTAATTACACATTGGGAGCTAACAGAGAATTTAAAAATACATCTTTTAGTGAAGTTGGTTTTAAAAATTGAGTGTTTGAAAATTCCACTTATTGAAAGTGGGCATTTTCTTGCTGAACCCTTCTTTGCCTCTACCTGTCTGTAGAATCTACATCTGGGTTAGGATGACAGTTGGCCTCTTTTGCATACACTCTAGACAGTCACACAAAGGGAGCTGATTTGGGCCTTGCATACCCTGATGGGCCATCACCAGGCTGATGGGCCTTCCTGAGCTACAGTGATGGGAAGAGTTGTTACTGACATCTGAATAGGGATGTGTCTGTCCTCACACAAAGCTGTCTCCACCCTGCTGTAGTGTGGCTGGAGCCAAGTCAGCATAAAGCAGGGTCTTGTGCACTACAAAGATTTTCCTTTGAAGTTTGCCTACTTCAAAGGCAGAAAGGGGTATAAATATTAGACCTCCGACACTCTCAAATCACACAACACTTCTTGACTGGGGACAATCTGCCAGGAAGTAGAGGACATTCTGCCAGGACGAAGAGCTGTATGTTGTAGGAGGGACTGCCACTCTGCTTGTTTTTTTTGCACTGGCTTACTGCTTGCTGCTTGTGTCCTGGTAGTGAAACATCTGGACTTTGCTTTCTGTATCCTGCTTTCAAGGTACTCCAAAGGTTTGTGCATGCTTGTCTCTTGATAAGAAGTCTCAGGGCATTAAAAAGATTCACCTACCAGTGCCTGGGCTCTTCTGCTGGGAGTCCTGACTTGCCAATTGGTGCCAAATCCAGTCCCGGGGTCCTTAGAAGTGGAATCTGGTGAACTAATGGAGAAAATACACACATCGACTCCCAACGTCTGTTTTTATAAAAGCATCGCTACAAATTTCGATGCATCGCTGCTGCTGTAAGCACCGGAGTGTGGTTCCCTATCAGCGCATTGACCACGGTTTCCACTGCAGGTCCTAGCTTTCCATCTCATCACGTCACAAGAATCGACGAAGAGTGAGTTTCAAGCACTGCGTCACCGACGACTGTGACGCACCGCTCCAACTCCGACGCAGCGCCTGCTTCATTGAGGTGGAATCGACACAGCATGTCTGGATTTTCTGCACATTGTCCCTGGGCTCTGATTTTTTTCATCGACGTTGCCCAGCACTAAGGAACTGAGGCCACGCTTCCGGAGAGTGATGCATCACCTCCCCTTCCAGTAAGGAACCAACACATCACCTCCCGTGTGTAGGGGTAAGTAATTGACCCATCGCCTCCCCTAGCAGTGAGGAACCGACGCATCACCTCCCAAGGGAGTAAGGAACTGATGCTTCACTTTGCTTTTCTGGCACCTTACCTCCCCTGCGCCTGTTTTGTCTTTGTATTTTGACGTATCCAAGGTACTTTGTGGTAAGAGTGATGTATCCATCGATTTCTATCGACTGAACTGATTTAACCTTTTAAAAGTGAAAACATAACTTGTGCATATTGAATGTTTGTCGTTTTGGTCTTGTTTTATTCAGATAATATTGGTTATTTTTCTAAACTGGTGTGGACTCATTTTGTAGTGTTTTCACTGTATTACTGTGTGTGCCGTTACAAATGCTTTACCTATTGCCTCTGAGATAGGCCTGACTGATCATGCTAAGCTACCCAGGAGGTGAGCAGGGGTTATCTTAGCTGTGTGACTCCCTTACCCTGACTAGAGCGAGGGTCCCTACTTGGACTAACAACCCTGTTTCTAACGAGTACTCTCAACAGAATGTAGGTGCAATCAATCTTAACAACAAACTCTCTTTTGCGATTCACAAAATGTGTCAGTGATTCGATATGAGGAAGGGGCGTGCTAAGGTCGTCCCTCCCTATTAGCGACTTGCAGTGGTATGTGTGAATGTTTTGCGACCAAAATGCGGTCACTTATCATTCACATTCTACCACCTACTTCAAATAGGTGATAACCCACTCGCAAACAGGAAGGGGTACCGTAGGGACACCCCACCCACTTTGTGAATGGTTGTAAAAATGTGTTTTAAGAGCAGGCCGTGGTCTCACAGATTCTTAAAAAATGGAACTGAAAAGTTTAATGTTTCATTTTAAAATGCATCCCATTTTCCTTTAACAGGCTGCATTTAAATAAAACAAAGACTGGTTTATTAAAAAGCAATCACAGGCATGCTGGTCTGCTGACCTTAGCAGGCCACTATCCCTGTGATGGCTGCGATTCCTAATAGGTCACAAAGTGCGAACTACCTCATTAATATTCTTCAGGTAGATCTATTTGAGACCTACTAGGAATCACTTAGTTTGAACCATCACGTTGTGACAGACACATTTCCATTACGAAATATTAATGAGCTTCTCTTATCGCTCAAAGGAGGACGTTTTTTTTCAAAGCCTGATCTTAAAAGTGCGTACCATCAAATCAGTTTGCTCGAAGAGTCAAAGGATTTGATTGCTTTTATTACGATGGAAGGCACGCTACAGTTTACGAGAATGCCCTTTGGGTTATCCTCTGCTAGCGTATTCCAACATATGATGACTGAAGTGTTCAAGGGTTTATGGAACATAATTTACTTCCAGGATGACATTTTGGTGTTTGTGGAGTTGATACAAGAACACAATAACATCCTGAGGTCAAGGTCAGACAGGCTACGTGAGGCAGGGCTCTACCTGAGAAAGGACAAGTGTAAGTTCCTAGTCGATGAAATTGAATACCCAGGATCTACCACCTTGGGTGAGGGGGGTTAGAAACAATGATGATCTACTTAGAGCAATCAGATAGGTGCCCATTCCCCGAGACAAGGATCATTTGCAATCGTTTATGCGTCTTACCGAATAATATTCAAACTTTGTCAAGAATTTTGCAGTAAAAACTGAAGAGTTGAGAATGTTGTTGGGGACAGGGTGTACATTTAGGTGGGGAGAAGAACAGCAAGAGGCTTTTGATACGGTGAAGAAGGAAATGTGTGAGGCAGGTATCTTGGCGCTGTTTGACACTCAATGGAAATCCATCTTAACCGTGGATGCTAGCGCTTGTGTAGTGGGGGCTGTATTGTCCCAGATGCATCGAGGAGAAAGAACCATGGTGTTTGTTTCACGCTTGTTAATTGAAAGTTAGCAGACCTTTTCGGTAATAGAGCGCAAAGCCTTAGCCGCAGCATTGAGTGTGGAACATTTCAGAACATTCTTCTGGGACCTGGGATTTTGTATCTGCACAATCACAAACCTTTGATTAAGGTGCTGACTCCAGGAGGGGCAGGGAAAGAGTAAGCCAGATTGTCAAGACTAGACTTGAGGCTACAGGAGTACAGGTTTAGGATCGAGTACATTCCAGGTTGGAGGAATGCCCAAGTGGACTGTCTCTCATAGATGTCCTTAGATTGGACTGGCGTTGATAAACAATATGTCTTAGCCAAAGAGCAAGAAGGAGCTGTAGCATAGTTGTTACATGTTGAAGGATGTGCTGAAGGAGCTTTCACAGTGGGGGGAATGGAATAGGTGTATGTAAGATGACCAGGTGCTTAAGGGTGTAGAACAAAAGGTGGTGTGGGGAGGATGGAGGGAGAGTAAAATTGCTCCTTCCATGAAACCGTATATCAAAGTGTTGGATTAGTGTCACAAGGCAGTGATAATGAGGAATCACAAATTTGTACCACCCGAAGGATTGAAGGAGAGTATCATTTGCTTAGCTCATGAGGGCCACTTGGGACAAACCATATCTAAAAAAAAGAACAATGAAACATTTCTGGTGGCCAGGTATGGATGGCCAAATTACGTTGTGGTTGGAAAAGGTGGTTGGAAAAGTGTAAGAGTGAAAAGCGACTCAAAACAGGAGTCCAGGCTGCACAAGGCTATATTGAAGACCCAGGCAGACCATGGAGTGCAGTGTGTTTGCATTTATTGGACCCATGTATGGTGACAGAGATGAAATCAAGAACTCATTGGTAATGATGGACATACATTCCAAATGGTTAAAAGTTAGATTTTTGACAGAGGTGACCACCAGAAATACCATTAAAACTTTGCAGAGAGTATTTTTGGAAGAAGGATAACCCCGTCTGTTGAACACGGATAATGGCATTCAACACACTGCATAGGAGATGAGATCATACTTAAAAAGTTGTGGGATAAAACACCATCGCACTGCGCTATATAACCCTCAAGCTAATGGAATGGTGGAAAGGGCCAACCGCTTAGTTAAAGATGCGATACTAATTGCAAGTCAAGGTGGGAGTCATGTGCAAGAAATGGTGAATAACCTGGTTTGGGCCCATCGCACCACAGTGAACAGCATGACTAATATTTCACTGTTTGAAAGGATGAGGTGGAGGAAGCCAGGCACAAAGATGACACTGGCATGGTTGGCTAACAATGACAGTGAGGTAGAGAGGAAAGAAAAACTGGATGTGTCAAAAGGAGTAGTAAAGGCTGGAGATTGGGTGAAGAAGCGCATAGACAAATGAGTAGGGATTTAATCAAATTTTGGAGGCCTTTCAAAGTAAAGGAGGTACTTGAAGGGTATGTTGAGTTGGTGAATGGAAACAAATGAAATCATTGCAAAGTAGCACTTTACCAGAAGGGGAATAGTGCCAATGATAAGGAAGAACTCATTCAAGAGGGCATCAGCAGTTACATGTTGGTGAATGATGTGGAGTTGATAAGAAATTATGTAGCTGGTGTGACAGGAGTTGATGAGAATGGTGGGGCGATGTAAGAAAGGGGGTATGAGATAACATTGTACCTTCGGTAGGCCTAAGTGAGTTACAGTCCTCCTTGGTATTTAGAGGATTATGTACAAGTTCATTGAACACGCTTTTATATTCTTTACTAGCTTTTGTAGGAGTGGCATTTCTATTCATCTTTACCTTTGTGTTCTGCTCCGATTTTGTTCTTTTATCATATTTTATTTTAAGTAGAAAGATAGGGAATGTGGAATAATGTGTTCACGTAAAGTGAACGTGTACCTTTAAAGTCTTATAACCTTTATTTGTTACTTTTCTGTTTGAACCCTTGTGTTGTACTGTGAGAAGTGGAGATTCCCCTTAAGTCAGTTGATGTGTGTCTGGCGTTAGGAGGATCACGCGTCTCCAGGCTGTTAGAAATAAATATCTGAAGCCTTTGTGGTAGTCCTGGCTTTTATTTACTACACCCTCCTATTACAAATGCTAAAGACCTGGTTAGTCACAGCTGTCTCGTACAAAGTACAACAAAAACATGTTTAATAATCTTTAGTTTGCAGGCTCCAAAAGGAGTCAGCTAATCTCCCTTAATTGAGTTCAGTCTCTGCTCTGTCCGGTAAACCACCTTATGCAAGTACTTTGTTAAACAATCACTGGCTCTGTTTGAGGGCCCTTTAAAGTGTGCTTTAAATGCTGTGTCAGTGGTCCTGCAGGCAGCTCCCCTAAATAAAGGCCGAAGTCTTCTTTGTAAAATGCTTGTCCATGTTTAGCCCTTTACTGAGCTGATTAAAGCCTTGAAACTATTTAGATCAAACCTGCGCTAGAATTCAGAGCTCTCACAGTTCCAAGTGTGAGTAACTTATCCCGTCCAGGTTTTTTCTTTACATTCTAGAACTTGTAGCCAGGTTTATCCAATTTTAAAGACAGGACAGCGCGCATCGGAATGCACATTCGACTACTGCATGGATCTGGGAAACTTGAGAGTTTTGAGCGTTATTGCTAGATTCTGGGAGGGAAGTTGTATTTTAGGAATGCTCCTGTTGCCCCTGAGTCCTGGCCGCGGGTGCTGCTGTTTCAGAACCTCTTTTTTTTTTTTTTAAATACAAAAAGAGAGGGACCGAGGGGCTTTTTTCCACTCGCAGAGGAGTAGGAGGTCCAGCATAAACAAAGGCCCCAGATACAGGAATCACAAAGAATGGAGTTTATGCCGTTCCTCTATAATAGAGTCAGTAAAGTCAAAGAGAAGGCTGGATCCAACTAAGTCCACAGTGTGTCTATGGTTGGGAATCCACGTGTTGGATTATGGTGCCCTCACACACCCTTTCAGGTGTCATGCTTCATCATATGGGCTGCTCCTCGTCGGGTCGGCGGTGCAATACCCAACGGGCTCCCTAAAAAGGGGCGCTTTGTCGGAGATCTTCTATATACTCTACGTGGGTAGGTCACAAGGAGCAGCGTGAGGAAACCATATTCCTACTTACTGAGGAACTCAGACTCATGCGCATTCCACTGAGTACTGTTGATGTCTGGGTAGTTAATTAATAGGGTAGCTTCTGATCACAACAGGTACTGTAGATAAGAAATAATTAACCTGCTACACACTTCATTATCAGTAGCTTTTAGATGTAGATAGTTTTTTCCTTGTTTTTTGGTCCTGAAGAATCGCGAGTACATTCACTCTCTGCGAGAAACATGTCGACCCACATCCTTTAGCATAGGACACTCTAACACGAGACATTACACTTGGGCGAGTGCCATGCTCACACGTTTTTAATCAGGGTAGGAGACCCCCCAGAATTAAAATCAATTCCTGCTAGGTACTCCCAATCCTGTTTTAAAGCACCACCACACATCTACACTATCCTGGCCCCACACCTGCACTTCACCATACGGCAGTTGGATAGAAGATCTCCGACAAAGCGCCCCTTTATAGGGAGCCCGTTGGGTATTGCACCGCCGACCCGACGAGGAGCAGCCCATATGATGAAGCATGACACCTGAAAGGGTGTGTGAGGGCACCATAATCCAACACATGGATTCCCAACCATAGACACACTGTGGACTTAGTTGGACCCAGCCTTCTCTTTGACTTTACCGACTCTATTATAGAGGAACGGCATAAATTCCATTCTTAGTGATTCAAAACCTCTTTTCCCATTGACGTTTTCAGGAGTGCTCACTAGGCCTGTTGTTGAATCATAGTTACTCTATCAGGATCTGCTCTGGTACTCACAAATAGGATGCTCCATATATCCACCTCTTCAGCTGCTTCTCTTGGTCCATAGGAGCACTGACAGTATTTGGTTGCATGCCCACTTACATCAGCTTTTTAAACACACATATGCAAAAGAGAACCATCCACATTGGCCGTGTTCTTGGAGGAGCATCTTCCTCACCGCATAGAAGACTCTAGTGAGGTGATCTACGGCATCAATCTGTGCCTCAATAGAGGTGATAATAAAGCATATCCTTCAAAGAAAAGGACTTGTTGATTACCAACAGCAAATTCCAGTAATATGGAATGACATCACCCTAGGATATCGTTTCCAGTCCTGCACGTTTTTGTGAAAGCCTAATGCATTCTGGATGTTGTAGTCTTCTATTGCTTCTACTGAACTAGTTGGACGAACACATCTGAAATCAATGATTGTAGGTGAAAAGTTCAGGACTGTAGACGGGGTCTGTAATACCCTGAGTGAATTGGGCACCCAATATCAATCAGATTGCAATTGGCAATGGTACTCCTAATACCAGTGCAAATACATGCATGAAAATACCATGTCCATGATTTGTCCTGTGTAACTGTACCGCAGGTGTGACATTTTCACACAATTGTCCACACATTTTAAAGCATTCACTTGCGCAGCATGGCAGTAAAATCTAAATCCAGGGATAATATTGCGCACTCATAATTCAGTAACTGTACTGTTACAGATGAGTATTAGCTTCAAACTGCAAGTGAGTATTACTCATGGGGCAACCTATGAGTGCTGGATAAATAACACATGCCTGTGTACGTGAGCGAGAGAATGAGATTATTAGTATGAGTTGGCATGTATGGATGTCTGGTTGTGCATGGCGTGTGTGTGTGTGTGTGCGTGTGTGTGTGCATGTTTGTGATGCATGCATATGATTTTCAGCTACCGTGGTAGAATTACCATGACTCATTCTCTACATTCAGCTGATAACTGTGTTGCACAAGCCAGGAAGTAAACTAAATAGTTGTTTGGCTCAAACATATGTATATACGTTTAATACATACATACATATGTTTGCCCACATCTGTCCATCTGGTAGGCAGTCATCCTATCTAACTGTAGCCTTCTGTCTTCTCTCAGCCACCTTCTCTCTCTACGATCAGTGAAGGCCCCTTTAACATGGTCCTACTCATCCTCTGAAATGGCTCCCTATGGGCCTCCAATCTTTACCTTGTGAGTTTCTACTGCCGATTGGATGGTCACACCTGGATTGCACTGTTAATATGTATTTCATCTATTTACTATTGATTACCCACCTGAACTTTTTTCTATAGTTCTTCAATTTATGACGTATACTCAATGCATCCTGTTTAATGTAAAGCGCTCACATACTTCACAGCTCAGGAGTTAAATAAATAAAACAGATAAACTAAGGGCCATATCTACAAACTATTTTTGCAGTCGGAAACGGAGCAATCAAGCTTCGTTTCTGACCGCAAAAATGCTTTTACACATGTTCAAAATACAATTTGCGAGTAAGTAACAGGATTTGCTATTTGGAAGGGGTGCGTTAAGGGCGTCCCTTCCAAATACCGAATTTGAATGGGATGTATGAATGTTTTGCCACCGAATTACCGTAGCAAAACATTCATATTTTATCGACTCCTTCATGGAGGTGGTAGCCAATTTGCAAATGAGAAGGAGTGCCAGTGGAACCCATTCTCCTTGAAGAATGGAAAAAATATTTTCAGGGAGCAGGCAGTGTTCATATAGACCACTGCCTACTCTTAAAATAAATAAATGAATAAACCTCAAGGTTTCATTTTTTTCTATTTAAATGCATCCCATTTTCCTTTAAAGAAAGTGGCTCCAGTAAAAAAATAAAAAAAATAATTGTTTTATTAAAAAACAATCACAGTTATGGTAGTCTGCTGACCCAGCAGACCGCTGCAAAAAAACAGTTGATGGACAGAATGCAGAACAATGTCATACATTCACCCCAGTACAGAGATCTGGGCCTAAATCCATCTGTTTTTTGCTCACCATGCCGTTCCAGTTTGAACCCAGCCATATGCAAATCAGTCTTGACCCTGTGGCTCATGGGAACAGTCCAGCCCGAACTGCCAAGCCAGGTCCTCCCTGGACTGGAAACAAGCATCCTAGGACCGGTTTCGGGGTTTCACCCCTCTTCAGCCAAGATAGTTTGATTCCAGTGGCATGGAGAGCAAGGGACCCACGTCTGGGCATACCCTTCCCACTCGGGGTGACAAATGCAAAAAAACAGTTGATGGACAGAATGCAGAACAATGTCATACATTCACCCCAGTACAGAGATCTGGGCCTAAATCCATTGTTTTTTTGCTCACCATGCCGTTCCAGTTTGAACCCAGCCATATGCAAATCAGTCTTGACCCCAGCAGGCCACCATTCCTGTGATGGGTGCTATGCCCAATGGGTCGCCAACTGTGACATACCTCATTAATATTCATGAGGGAGGTCTATCTGTGACCCACTAGAAAATGCTAAATGAAACTATAAGAGTTTCATACATTAGGGATAGCGTTTTCCAAATTGCAATTCGCAGAGAATCGCAATTAGGAGATCGATATTCCTAAAATCTGTACATATGGCCAATAATGTGAAGTACCTAAGACACACCTGTACTGCGTATGGATTTTTTAACTTTCTCATACCACCAGACTCCTCCAAGTCATACTTCCCAGTCAAGGTGGATGAAAGGATTTTTGATACCCCTCCTGGCTCTCCGGCTGCTGGGTCATGTTTGCTACTTGTAACTAACGCAGTTGGCGTGTCATGCTGATGACATCCCCTACTCTTAGGCTTACTGCTATGTTTCCTAACTCGCTGACAGTGGTGTTAGGCAGTGGGACGCCTGGCCCTCTGTTTCACTGGACTCTTGGTTCAACACTAGATAAATTAGAGGGCCGAAAGCCCTATTTGCTGATATTCACATTATATAAATAGAAAATTGGGTTCCAGATCAGGTCATCTTTTTCAAGGCCCACCTTTTAAGAGACAAAAGCATCACTTAAGGTCCTTTGGGGGCAAGACTTTGGACCCCTCTTGGCACTCGATTCTGAGCTGATAATTGCAACCTTAAATACAGGGAATACATGAAAATCGAGTTATTCAGTTTGGCTTCGAGAAAGTTTCATCTTCACCGAGGGCAGTAACTGAAGAATGAACCCAAGATTATTCTACGTATCCGGCTTGGCTCTACCCCCTTAAATGAACTATCATGTTTGTTTCTCTCCTATATACTGCTTTGAAGCAGCCTAGGCATTGTGTGGCTCTATATAAAACTACTGATTGATAAATGAAAGAATGATCAACTAGAACTCCTTCACCCTAGACGGCGTAAACAGTGCTATGTTGTAGACATAAAAAGTCAGCATGGAAGACACAACCTTGCCAAATCCCTAAGCAACTAATTAAACATAGCTTTTGTGAACATCTAAAGCATCGTGCAGTATGTTATCGAAGATCCCAGATGCATAGGGAGTATGGAATGTGTGAGGGGAGAAATTCACACTACATGTCTCGCATTCGACAGGACTTGGCATGCAGCCTGCAAGAGCCTAGTATTTCAAAATGTCAGCCTATGATGTCAGCTCTGTTGTAGGCGCAGGGAGCCAACCATGTCTCGATCTATAAAAAGAGACAAAGGACTCCTACAGAGCTGGGTGCTGGAGGATGAAGGCCAGCAGCCATTCTCAGGACCTGCAGGCGGGATCCCTTCTGGACACAAAGAGGGGATTGAAGCAGTGGGCCAGGCCGTAAAGCTGCAGGACGTGGGAAAGGCGGCAACCCATTCTGCAAAGGTTTCCTCGTAACAGGGCCTTGTTGTCGATGCTCACCACCCCTCGGAAAAGACACTTTCAGCCATTCTGCTCCTGTTGACTTGGTGAACAGAGGAGCGGCCGCCCCGAGAATAACTGGAAATGACATGAATGGCCTCTAAAGACAAAGAGGGATTCTTCCTCTGCCTGCCAAAGGGCTATAGAATAAGGGGAAGTCTGGGGGTATTTAAAGGAACAGTGCCACATTCTTGAAGTGCTGCAGTGGACGTAGGCACCTCCCCCGCCATTCCCCTAACTCCATGTAAACACCAGACCCATTAACAAAATGCATCTATGTACAGTATGTTTGAACCGGTACCAGATCAGCACCCACCTAGCACATACTTGTCAGGCCACCCTCACGTGGAGGCTGTCACCCTCCTTGTACTCATCTTCATTCTCCTTCAGCACTTGAAACCGCCATCTCCCATCGATAAAATCCATCTTTACTGACTTCAGTGGGATCACCCTCCAAAGCTACTCCATCTCACCCTCCTTGACGGGTTGAGAGGAACAGTGTGTAGAGAGCAGCAGAATACATGATGTATAGAAAGTATGTGTACAGGTGCAGTGCCAACCTAGCTGGTGAGCAACATACTGCATGTGTGCACAGTGTATGAGTATTTGTACAGTGCAAACCTAACTAGAGAACAACAGAATGCATGAGTGTTCAGTGTATGTATACTTGTACAGCATGAACCTAGCTAGAGAGCAACAGAATACATGTATGTACAGTTAGTCACAGGGCCCGGGGCGCAGGGAGGGGGTCGCTCGAGGGTGAGGGGTGCTTACTTTAATAATAAAAAAAAATTCAACTTACCTTCGCCTAGAGTCCTGCGTCACGTCACGTTGCGTCTCCTCTCTCTGCTCACAGGAAGCAGAAGCAGGCAGCCTCCCTTGCCTCCCCTAAGCCAATCACAACACTGCAATTGCAGCATTGTGATTGGCCAGGACGCTGACCCCACAGGCATCTATGGGAGGCCATTTTCTCTATGTAGGCTGCATGCAGCCTACATAGAGAAAATGCAGCGTGCGTATGACTGGTCTGGTTGGCCCAGGGGCCAACCAAACAGTCAGCGCACTCAGAGTGGGCATGCCACTCCTCCCCTGGACTCCTGCAGGACCTCCCGCCCACCCCAACCTGGCATACCCTTCTGCTTTCTCGCAGTGCGAGAAGCAGAAACATAAAATGGTATTTAAAATACCATTTTATGTTTCTGCTTCTCGCACCAAGCTAACTTCAAACAGGCCCCAAACCACTACCACCTGCTCCTGAAAAAAGCCTAAAAAGACTCACCGCCCAGTTCGAAGCGAGCTCCAGTCACAGCATGGAACTCTTTAGCATTGGCAGAGAGTTCTCGAACCCCAAATAGACAAAAAACCCATCACCCCCTCCTAGAAACTCAGTGGCACACTAGCAGCCTTCTTCTACAGCAAAATCTCCGCCATCCACAAACAGTTTGATCACCAACCTGCAATCTCCAACTCCCACATCCTCTTCTTCCTCACTGACTCCCCACCCTCCCCAAGGAACACAGAATGGAAACCCCTCACCACACAACCACCACCATCATTTGATCTATCCACTCTGGTGCACCAGAGACCTCTGTTCCCATCACATGTTCAACCTGGAGACCAACACCATCAGCATAGATATCACCCTAATCCTGACACTTCCATCTCCGCTGCCACCTTTCCAGCACAATGGAAACATGCGTACGTCAAAACCCTGCTCAAGAAACCCTCACCAGATCCACAAGAACTACCGGCCTATCTCCGTTATGCCATGCCCGGCTAAAGCTCTGGAAAAAGCAATCAATCACCAACTCACCAACCACCAGCAGAACAATGAGAGGGTATGGCCTAATGGCTAGCGTGGTTGTTGGAAAACGAGGCAGCATCTGTGAGGCGTGCACAAATAACATGACTACATTTGTCCTTCACTGGGAACCAAACACCCAATTGTAGCGCCTGACTCTCAGAGGGTAGCGTTGCAGAGCAGTCTGAGGCTTACTCAAGGGAGGTGGTGTGGGCTAGTAATCGCCATTTGCAGGTGCGCAAAAATAACACTCAATAATTGATTGTCCAGTTTTTACTTTCCTTTATAAAAGTAAGAGTACATTTATTAAACACACACACTACACAATACTATGCACCAATTTACAAATATACATAAGCTGTTGGAATTACTTTGTGACATTGCATAACATCTCCACCCCTTCTGCGGGGGAGGGGTGGGGTCTAGTACCTCCACTCCCATGTATGCACATCATCTTGCCCCCAATGCAGGTAGTTGAACATAGGCTGGAGCGAGGGCCCTGCGCACTGGCACCATCCCAGTGGCGACCCACCCCATTACCTCATCAAGCCTTAAAAAGGGGTAAACCTGCCTTGGTGACACATGACCCTGACTGAGCATCTCCTACTGACCATACAGTATGCACCTCTATATCTTAAGGGCTAGCAGTCTGGGGTCTTCACCTAAGCGCATCAGCAAGAATCCATGTTTACGCACTCTTTGGAATGAAAGCACTCATCACCTTGGTTGATCATTTGAATGCATTACAATTACAGCCCCTAAAGGCATCACAGATGAAATCACAGGATTACGCATATACAACCAGACACCCTAGCAGGACTGTCTGGCAACATAACCCCTTTTGGCTTATGTCATCTCCTTACACCTGTGACTTACAGTCTCTTCAAAAGAAGTACTCCTGGCAACTACACTTCTCCTGCAGTGCGCCTCTTCACTTTAAAAGGAATCACAGGTAATTTCATGGGATTACATAAATACAGCCAGATCCCCTAGCAGGAAGGTCCAGCAACATAACTCCATTTAGCTTAACATCACCATACACATGTACTTCACTTTACACATGTGACTTTCAGTCCACCTAAAAAGAAATAACCAGGTTAAATGCATTTCTGGTGCAATTACACCTCTCCACCTCCAGGGGATGCCCTTCTCCAGGCATCCCTAACTCAGTCCTTCACTTCTTGATGCACTTCCTCTTTCACCTTCAGCTGTAGAAAAAAAATTCCAGCCTAGAAGGTGTTAAATGCTTGCTGAGCCCTTGAGGGGTTATTCTTGATAGTCCCCAGGACACCTAGGGTGGGACTTTTCTTCTTTGGGCTGGGGGAGTCTGCGTTGCTCCTGCAGCTTCCCCAGCCCCTCCTTCAACAAATGAGGGTGACCCCCCTCCTCTGGGGACCACCAGCACCCAAAACAGCCGATTTCCTAATGCCTTGCAAGCCATTCTGGGGCACTTCATGACGATTTCCACGCATATGAGATGAGCGGCTCTCCTGTTGTGCCGGGGAGAGCTGCGATGCGCCTCTGGCCGCTTCTTGGGCCTCGGTGGGGGGCCCGGTCCCACCCAGACCCCCAGGTGAGTACTACGGCTCGGGGAACCCAGCTCCGGCCGCTCATGGGCATTTTCGGGGGCCCAGTCCCACCCGGGCCCCTTGCCGCTTCCTCTGCTTTTCTGGGGCCCCGGTCCCACCCGGGACCCCCCGCATACCTTTTTGATGGAGGGCAGCCCGGAAGCCCACCTCCGGCTGCCCCCTGCCGGCTCCCCGTGCGGCCAGCACTCTCGTGTGCTGCTGTGGGAGCCGGCTGGGAACCTCTGGTCTGTCCGCTCCAGCGCGAGCAGACACGGCCTCGTCTGCCGGTCCAGCAGGACCGTGGGGGAGTGTGGCGGTACTCCCCCGGCCTCCTCCCATTCCTTCTGGGGCCATCTTCACGGGGGCGCGATGCCGCCCGCCACCCCCGGCTTTGCTCTGGGGCCCCTCCTCCTTCTCTTCACGGGAAGCGTGCCGGCGCTCCCCGTCTGGTCTCCTCTTCGGTGGGGGGCCAGGGTGGGCTCTTGGCACCCCGTATGGGACAGACTTCACGGGGGCACGACGGCACCCCAGGCTTTACTTCGGGGCCTGGGAATGGGGTCCCGGGCCCCTGGGGGCCTCTATCTTCGGTGGGGGCCAGGGTGGGCTCCTGGCCCCCTCTTGGGAACTTCGACAGGGAGCGCGATGGCGCTCCCAGTTTCCCTTCTTCTGGGGGCAACCCCCGGGGACCTGACCCACCCCGTGGGCATCTCTGAGCTCGGCCGTGGAGCCCCACGTGCTTCGTCGTCGGTCTTCTCAGGGGTCAAAGGTCGCCTACCTTCCGGGGGCCATATCTCAGCCCCTGGGTGTCCGATCTGCCCCATTCTCGCGTCTTCTTTCTCCTGGTGGCATCCCCTAGCCACTGGGAGCACTCTCCTTCGCCCTCCAGGTCTCCAAGAGGATGGATTCAGCAGGGAGCTGTCTTCACTGGCTCCCTGCCCCAGCCTTTCGCCTGCTCTTCTCCTGGGCCTCTCTTCTCCTTGCGCAGAGGCCCCTGCTTTTGCGCACTGGTCCTGGACTCTTCTTATGCCGCTTCTCAGGACCCCGTGGGCAGTCAGGGGGTTCTTCCTTCCAACTCCCCATTGCGCCAGGCTCCAGCACCTTCTGCTTCAGCAGACCACACCCCAGAGAGAGCTTCTCTTCCTGTGCAAGCACTTTTTAAAAGTTGAGTAGAGGGCTGGCAGGAAGTCTCTGTTGGTCCTATCAAACAGCTACACATCACTTCCCTGCCCCTGCTCCCTCCTTCTTGTCCAGCCTCTGCGCTTGTTCAAAATGGCGTCATCCAGGGTCTCTGGCCACATGTCTCTGAAGCCAATTCCCCCCACGCTGCCTTCCCTCCTTGGTGCAGCCTGGTGCCTGGCACCCAGTGACAGCTGCTAATGGATGAGCCTTTAGCCCTACCCATCTTCTCTTCGTGGAGAGGAGGCCCTAGCTTGTGGAAGAGAGGTTATCAATCCATCCAGCTGAGGTCAGCCCTCAGCCTAGGTCTGGTCATGGCTGGCTCAGAGAAATATGACAGTTCTGGATGACCCAAAAGTAGTACAAATATGACTTTGAACTCTGCAGAATACTTCTTTTCACAACCACTACAGTGGACTTAAGTGCGTGTCTGGAATCTGTAGGCCTAATGGAAGTTAATCTAGCCCATGGGCTCCACATTCCCATAGGGAATAATGAAGTAAAAAAACAGTAAGACACACTGACTTTCCCTGGCATGTTTCATTCCAGTGTATAAAGCCTATTCCATGTCACCACCCAATACTGCATAAGTCCTGCCACACCATTCACTTTGTAGCTGCTCCTGGACTGCGCACGCTAGGAATCTCCTCTGCGCAGCCCGTACATGTGTGCACACGCATGTACACATGTGTTTGCATGTAACCAGCCCGGTGTCCCTTACTCCAGCTGCTGTGCAGTGGCCTGGTCAAGCCAGGGGGACACCAGTAAAATCCCCATGCAGTCTTTTACATCCTGAGTTCACTGTGGGTGAGTCCCAACTTATGAGGCTCCCCCACAGTAAAACCTCAACAATTAGGTGCTCAAAAAGCGAAAAATCCGGGCGGCCCACAGTGTCAGAACCACCTTCATACACACGCCGCACCCAGCTGATTCCTACAGGGAAGAAGTAGCCACTCTACATGGGTACACTTCCCGTAGTCAGCGATAACTAGTTATAAGGGGTTCTGACCAGACCCCCCTTACTGACCAGTCATCCGCTCAGATCACCTACTCCTCCCGTCCATGAAATCTCCACCCATGACAGGGATCCCAGACTACCCTAAGA
The DNA here is from genome assembly GCF_964204655.1 of Triturus cristatus. Lineage (NCBI taxonomy): Eukaryota > Metazoa > Chordata > Amphibia > Caudata > Salamandridae > Triturus > Triturus cristatus. The sequence goes on from NC_140580.1 coordinate 997,518,658, forward strand.
ACCCTCCGGGCTCTAGGTTAGATACCTCTAGGTCACTCATGGTCTATATGGACTCTGCCTAACTAGGCCCACCTATGCCCTTGGGCATGCAACACTATGCCTACCACTTCTCTGGACAAGGGTACAGTGCCTCAGCACCGATGCAGTCTTCTGGGATAGGTCTACATCCCATCCCCTGGGTCACTAGCTGGTCTCCCTTCCAGAGTTTGTTCCAACCAGTACCCTCTCTCCGTTTGGTCCTTGCACCCCAAAGATGCAATCTCTCTGGACCTTCACCCTCAGCCTGCCGCTGAGGTCATTCTGCCCCCACCACCCTTTCGGGATGACTGGCTTCCCTAAAGAAAGCACAGCCACTTGTGCTTCCCCACACAGAAAGGCACCCTTTGGCCACTGGCCTGGCTCTCTGATAGGACCTCAGACCGGCCTCACCACCACACTGGCAGTGCCAGGAAGGAACACTGAGGGTGCCTCATCAGACATCCTACAGCTCATTCCCCCGTCAGTAGCTCCACACGGAAACTACCCCGGGTACCTATACCCCTTCCTTGTTCTCCACTGCGAGAACAGGGCCTATGCACTCTTTCCTCCGAGAGGCACGCTCTCCTCCCGGAGTACCCTTAGTGAGCCTTTGGGCCCCGAGTTAGCTAGACCCAGGCCCACCTCTCATGGCTCTCCCCGGTCTCCCTGCAGTGCCTTGGGAGACCGCCCAGGGACCTACATGGTCCCTGGATGGCCTTCACCAACCCTTCTGAAGAGCAGGGTCCCTTCACTTAAGATAGGCCCCACCTGCCTTCAGGGTAGTACTACCACTCTCAGCCCGGGACCCTAAAGATCCCGGCTAGGCCTGCACCACCCCTTCGCGAAACACAGGGTCCCTTCGCTTAAGATAGGTCCCACCTGTGTTCAGGGTGGTACTACCTGGCAGAAGTCCACCTCCTGCCTCGAGCGAGGGGATCACCCCCATGCTCCTGGTCCTGGGGTTCAAGTCCCACAGGGCCTACCAAACTGGTCACTGGCTAGGCATCGCCCCAGCCACCACTTCAGGTTCACACCACCAGCTCCTGGTCCTGGGGTTCAAGTCCCACAGGGCCTACCTGACTGGTCACCAGCCACCCGACCCTGACACCTCAGGGTCCACCACTAACCCTTCACCTGGAACTAGGGAGCACATCGCCCCCACTCAGATCTCCACTGGGTCAGTTACCTAGCCCACCTAGGGTACCTAGGGGCTACCACTACACACCATCACTCAAGACTTACCCTCCCTGGGGGCTACTCACTACCAGGGGCCACCCCTGGGTTGCTCACCTCCCCACCAGTTAACCTGGGGGACCTGCCGAACACCCAACTCTACCACACCCTCTTCCTACCGTGATGTACCAAGAGGATACCCACCAGCACCAAAAGCACTGTCACCCAGGCCCTCATTACCAGCCGCCTGGACTATGACAACACCCTCTACATGGGGATCACCACCCAGCTTCTAAACAGACTACAAACCATCCAGAATGCAGCAGCTAGGATCATCCTCGACCTCCTGAGGAGAGCCCACGTCACCCCTCACTTCAGAACTCTCCACTGGCTCCCCATTCACAAGTGATATTAGTTCAAAATGCTTACCCATGCCTACAAGGCCCTGCCCAACATGAGACCAGCCTACCTCAACCGCAGACTGAACTCCCACCAACCCACCAGACATCTGCTATTGACCTCCTTTGCCCTTGCCAACACCCCTGGGGTCCGCGAAGCAGGATTGGTGGCCGCTCTTTCTCCTGCCTGGCCGCCAGGACCTGGAACTCCCCCTCCACCTCAGGACCTCCCTCACACTGCAAGATTTCAGAAAAGGCCTCAAGAACTGGCTGTTCGACTGACGGCGCCCAGTAGTAAAAATCCCCCCCCCCGCACCTTGATATCCTCACGGGTGATAAGCAGCACTTAATAAATCCGGTTTGATTGATTGATTGATAGAATGCATGTATGTGCAGTGTGTATGTGTAATTGTACAGCACGATTCTTTGCTAGAGAGCAACAGAGTGCATGTTTGTACAATATGTGTGTACTCGTATAATGCCAACCTAGCTAGAGAGCAACAGAATGAATGTATGTACAGAATCTATGTGTACTTCTACAGTGCCAACCACCTAGCTAGAGAACAACAGAATGCATGTATGTTAAGACTGTATGTGTACTTGTATATTGCCAGCCTAATGTGTACATATACTGCACCAATCTTGCCAGAGAGCAGCAAGATGCATGTATGTACAGAATGTATGTGTACTTCTGCAATGATAGCCAAGCTAGAGAGCAGCAGAATGTATGTATGTACAGCACATGTGTATATATGGTTGTACAGCAGCAACACAGATTTACAGCAACAGAATGCATGTATGTAGATTATGCATGTACTTGTATACTGCCAACCTAGCTAGAAGGCAGCAAAGCACTGAACAACTGGGGCTAAGGTACGATTCCGGATCCTTTAAAGTGAGGCAATGTAATCCTGAGTGTTGGATAGGAACGAGGGAATGCCGCTACCATCCATTGTAGAACCCGGTGGGTGTTCCAACGGGGAGGAAGAGGCGGAGCTCGAGAGGTGGGTCATGAGAGAGGCTTGTATTGTAGCTTCCACTTAAGGGAACACTCGGAGGACCTCAGAGCCCGTTGCTTCTCGACCACGAACACCATGGAAAATTGAGCAGGGATTTGTCGCTGATACAATTATTCATTAGTTTGAAATGGTTAAGGCCGTTTATGGGCCTTTCTAATCTGCTGGATTTTGACAGGCCACAGTGGGATGTTTTGGTTCTCGTTTTTGGCTCCCCTTTACATACTTTGGGGTGTATCACATGAAGTGACACTGCAAGTGTTCATTTAAAGTGGGTCTCAGCCACAGTTTTGAGCTGACTCTTGTCTTAAACTGTCGGAGAGACAGAGCTGCACTATTTTACCATTTTAAACAGTGCTCAATAGGCTGCTTGACACAAGAACTTCAAAGGCATGTGCTGGTTCTGACTGGAAATGCAGCAGCTTTTATAGACCTTTAAAGTAAAAATAATATAATATACACAAAACAATCACAAAACAATTGAAACATAACGGGCACGAGCAAACAATGAAGACCGAACGCAGCACAACACCCACAGTAGAACACAGTATCACATTGCAGTAAAGCTGGACAGTAGCACAATCTGCAATAGAACACATCACCAACCCAACAAAATGTCACACAGCAAATATGAATAAATGCACTTGTCACACATTACCGCTTCCAGAAACTTGATTTTATAATACGGTGGTAAAGGGTGTTTATACCAAGCATTGCTTCAATTTACCACCAAGTCCACAAAAAAGCAGAAGCGAAAAATGTTGTATGCTTCAGCCCTTTGAGTTTTAGTGCTCGAATTCTGTTATTTTTCAGTTTCGATATGAACGTACAGACTGCAGAAGCTAATGGACAAGTGTTAGGTTTTTTAAAAATTCATCTATGAGGATTTTAAATGAAAATAGTTCTGGATGTGCAGGCACAATTAATTTTTAGACTAATATATAAATGGGTTATTGATAAACGCGACACGTTTAATCCTACTTTTATTTGATGGTGCCAGAGTCAGCCTTTGTTTCTCTCATGATCCTTTGACTTGCATGTAGCGACCAGTAAGCTTTTGTCTGTTAACCCTCGTTTTTATTCCTAAATGTATATGGGTAAAGTACCCCACCCTACATTATACGGATATTGGAAGTCACAGAGTAAAGTGATCATATAGAGGAACGAGGCCGAAGGGTGAGTTCCTTTATAAGGTCATGGAGATAGACTAGGGAAGAATTGCTTTTAAAATTTCATGAATTTCTTATGTCTAAGTTCAAAAAAAAAAAAAAAAAATCATCCTGAAAAAATCATCCTGTACTCTTTTTGATTCTTTCAGCTTCCGTCGCCATGATGTGCGAGACGGGGCAGCTCTCGCCGGAATCGATCAGCCCCACTCAGTTCTATGGCGAGTCCTCGGACACCTACTTCCAGGTGGACCGATGGCAGAAGCTCAGGACCGCGGTCAGGAAGCTGGAATTCTGGGAGAGTTTTAGCGCTGAATTGATCGGGAGCGGTTTCTTCTCCAAAGTTTATAAGGTAAATTTGAGAATTATCTAGTTACAATTAATGCAGTGCACACATGTGCATCTTAAAACCATCCAATCAGATGAAGAGTTTAGAACTCCTCTCCAGTGATGGAACCGACTGCTTTGTGGTGTTTGCAAGTCACACCTCTACCACCGTGGATCTCGAAGGATCCAGGGTTGCAGGTAAGCTCGGTGATCTTCTGATGCAAGTCCTCTCGCGCCATTTGAATGTTCTCTTCCAAGACAGTGGCCAATAGCAAAGGAGAGTTGCTACAGGACAGCTCTGTCTGTCCTGGCATTACATTTAGTGATGTCTATACACTAGTGATTTGTCTGTGGATGCTGACGCGCCTGCGGTCCACCTAGCAAAAGTCAGTCCTTGGAGTGCTGGTGAGTCCAGCAGAAGAGGGAGGGTTGGCTGCAGCTGAATGAGTCCCGCTCCCTTCTGTGATAAGCACACTGGTGAACTCTGAGCCGAGCACAGCCCAACACATTGCACAATTTATCCAGATAGGGATTCCATGGTGACAGCTTTGCTACAACATGCTGTCAACAACTACGAACAACTGCTTACTCCTTCTAGGAGCTTCGGTCATGTGGAATAAACTGCCAGGTATCACGTGTGAAGCATTATTTACCCTAAATAAGCAAACAGCCTCATTTTAAAACCGGATATTGACACGTTTATGTATAGAAGAAAGCTGAATTCGGCAAAAAGTCAGGACCCCCCTAGCACATCTGGTCTGCCACTCACTACCTCTGTGCGGCTGTTTGATCTTCATTTGTAACACTTCTCTTTCACTAATACTGCCCCATGTCGTTTCTCAGGACCGCTTTAGTTATCACTTAATCTGTTTCTTTCTGACTCACTTATTGCATCCATTAGGAAATTGTTCCCTACATCCACATCCTTTCCTAATGCACATTCGTACGTTCATTTTTCTGCCTTGCCCTGTCAGTCTCATACTGTGACTTGAGGTTCCTGGGATAGTGTCTGTTGGAATGTGCCTGTCTCTTGTGCCTGACTCATTGAGTTAGGCTGCCTGCTCTCATAAGAGGGGAGTAGTTAACTATAGAGTCCCCTATGAATGATTTTTCACACACAGGCAGAGATTTCTATGCTGCTGACACATGGTCAGGATTAGGTCTGACCCTGGAGTCTTACTGCACCTTCTCTCCAGTTTAGAGGATGTCCCTGGAGGCACTCAGGTTTACGGATAGCATTCTGTGGGGTTTATCTGTTGCCCCCCGCCCCAGATGGTCCTTTTCCGGTACAGTCTGGACCCCCATCAAGACGGGTTCGACGTATGGGACACGATTAACTCGTGCTTCCATCCACTTTTGATGGGAATATAGGACACTCCTGTTCCCTTATCTAAATTTCTCCTTTTCTCACTAAGGTCCTGACGAAGCGCTAAGGATCCATTAGGGACCACGGGCAGCGCGAAACATGTTGACCACCCTCTTTACATCCTCACTCTCACTCTGAAACTTCACACACGGGTTGAGAGCAGTGGGATTGTTAACTCTTTCCCCTACCCACTACAGTGCGACCTAGGCACTACTCCCCGTTAGATTTTACTCAGACCCTACGGACTCACTAATAAATCAGTTCAGGGTACCAGAGGGTCTTTTTAGACACACCACATCACACATTTCCCCACACACCCGCATGCACAACTACGGCTACTCCACTAAAAGATCTCCGACAGAGAGCCCTTTTGTAGGGCCCGTGAGGGACTGCAGCGCCACCCCCACGAGGAGCTTCGCCCGATGAAGATGCTTTGCACCCGCAAGGGTGTGTGAGGGCACTTTGAATACCACCTAGGAGTACCTGGCCTACACCACATCCTCAATCACGAACCTTTCCCTTACTTTCCCTGTTGCTATGTCCCTTACCCTTTAGGCAGCAGACCATACCGGCACACTCTCCCTTAGGAACTGTTACCCTATTGTACGTGTATAATATTGATGTCATCTAATTCCTTGCAGCTCATTACCTTTGACCTGAACGGGTATTCCCCATTCATAATTTGTGTCCTCAGATGGCTTTTAAGGTATGTAAAGGTATCTAAAGGTCTTGTTTTAACTTTGACTGCAGCAGTAAGCTCAGTTCTAGGGACCCATTTCTCTCAAACGACTAAACCTTGGCCCATCATTCTTCTGGAACAGAAGCCTTGCGCACTGACTGTGCACCGATAGTAGGCCCCGCTATCAACCGGTGTTTCGATTATTGTAATGCCTTTTTCTTTTGTTTACCCAAGGTGCTTATCCAGAAAATGCATTTGGCTACAAACACCTGATTCCAATTAATCTTTCATTTCAAAAATAATTTCCACATCTCTGGGGTGAGGAGATGTATCCACTGGCTTCCGTTTGCAGCCAAAATCAGTTTCAAATTTGTTTTTCTAGCTTTCAAGCGCTTTCATGAGACTTATGCGTCTGCCCAGGTACAGAAATATTTATTCTGATTTGCACTTAGCGTTGGCTTTCTTCGCTTTCTGGCATCGCCTTCTCTATAGCCACTGAAAATATTTCAACCAAAGGTGGGAAGAGTTTGCCAGTATAAGATTGCTACATTTGGAATAGTTTTCCTATAATGTTTATAAACACCCTCCATTGCGGTGGCTGTGTGGATGTTGTCTGCTTCATAGGGTTGACTTGATCAGGACTGACTATGTTATTGACGGAAGGCATCGACCGATCAGTGCTACCTCTCCACCGTGGAGGCAACCAGTTAGTATGCGCCTCAAATACATAGGAGCTGTGTGGAGAAATCTACCTCTGCCATCTTGTAGACTGGTCACCCTGCAGAAAGAGAAAAAGAAAGATACATAATGCTGGGAGCTTCCTCAAGGCAATTCTGGATATTTGAGTTGAAGAATATGTTTATTTTAATTCAAATCTTTTGCAGTGTGAATTAAAACACATAAAACCATTGAGATAGTTTGACCCTCTTCTCATTTGTCTGTAGATACCCCATCAATCAAAGGGATTTCTAGATGTTGTGTCTACTTGTTTCAAGAAATCACAATTGTAAATCAATTGTAACAGAAACTTTAAAACGCGATCTTTTCCATTCAAGTGCAAGGATTCGTTTCATGGACACGTTTTAAGAAAATGCCTGGCTCACATGGGCGTGAATGTTTTTGCTATGTTCACACACTATAGCCAAGTATACTTGTTGAGGCTTCCAGCCTGCCGAGGAACAATTGCAGATAACGATTCGTTTCAATGGTGTACTTTCTATTTCAATCCCATTCTATTCATTGGTAAACCTAATGCAAAGCTGTCAACTATTATGGAACAGATGAAAATATTCTGTTTCTTTGAAAACGGCCACCGGTTGCTTCACCCAGTAGTATCAAGCACTGAGGAGACACAGCTTAAATGAGCTGCTAGAAAAAACACAGCCTCAATGAACTATTGGTAGATGTTGTTGCGAGGAGAGGACCGCTCTAGAGCTACCACCGAGGTTAGTTTTGCCCTTGAGGTGAGATGTGAATAATGTAGATGAACTCTAGTGGGCATCTTCATACATGGACATAGTTAGGTGGGAAACTAATGCAAGGCTCTCTCTCATGTGATGACACGTTTCGATTCTTGCCAGGACCTGGGCTGTAGAATTCTGGTCCAGCTTTAACCGAGTCAGAAGACATATTGGGCATTTCAGCTGTGCACCCAACAGTCTCAGTTATCCATGCCACCTATGGACCCTGCTTACAGGCACGCACCTGTGAGTTTTTTCTCAGCTCTTGAAACTGCACAATCATGAATTCTGTGTTTGCTCATAGCTGTTTCACCTACAAAGATATTTGGACCATACAGTTTCTTTAGCATATTATCACCAACATACTCTATTGACAACTCAACAGTATTGCCAAACCAGTTGTAGAATGGCTATTCCGATGTCTTCTTTCCCATTCATATTCCTGAGCACCAACAGTTTCTTCAGATACTTATGAAAGAAATGGAAGGTGCACCAGAAAGAAGTCCAATTTCATATTTTTATTTTTTCAAAATATCTCCTTTATTCTTTTCTCTAAAATATGGTTAATACCAGGCAAGTTCATCGAATTCCATATGTATTTCCTCAATAGATCTTTGTATGTCATATTGGTTGCGGTCTGATTAACCATATTACAATATATAATCTGATGACCTATTGTGGAGAAATCCCTATGAAATAACACCGATGCTATATCGATCAATACTGTTACCAAAAACACATCGCCACACACGGCCTAAAGCCCTGATGAAGTTCCAAGTATTGAAACGAAACGCGTTGGCTGGATTTGAACATTTTATATTTTGGAGAAAGAATAAAGGAGATATTTTGAAAAATTAAAATTTGGAATTGGACTGGTGCACCTTCCGTTTCTTTCATAGGTCTTTGGATCTGCTGAACAGTGTCACCCAACAGTGGCAGGTGCTGGAAGATTTGTGCACAGATATACTTTTTAGGATTGGTGATTTGGATGCAGATCATATAGTCCGCCGCTGGTCCGTTTGGTTTCAAGTAGCTTCAGATAGTACCCTTTTTATTTAGATGAGCGTATCAGGCAGAAAACCCATTTGCTAATTATCTGTGTTCTTTCCTCTGTGGACTTTCGATAGTGGTATCCTTGCTTCCCTCTGTACAACATGTAACACATATACCTAGGTATCTATTAAAAGGGTTAGAGAATGGTGGGGAGGCACACTGTTGCTGGGGTTTGTAGTATTCTGGGAGCATAGAGACAAGCATGAGTCTCTGTCATGGGATCCTCCTGTCGATTGTTTGGGCCCAGTGAAGGATAGGTCCAGGGGAATGACCTTCACTTTACTGTACGGTGTTTCCACACTCAGTTTCCACACACACTACACCAATCTGCTCTGCACCACTGTACTTTATGCTACTTCACACTAGGCCACTCAACTCCATTCTATGGCACTCCACTCTGACACGCCACTCCATAATGCTCTACTCCATTAAACTCTGCACCACTCTGACACTCTTCTCCACTCTGTGCCAGCCTGACACTACTCCACTCTATGACGCTCCACAAAACTCCCTCTATGCCACACCATGCCACTTTACTCCACTATATTCTATGCCACACTCCACTTCAAGCCGCTCTAAGCCACTCTACTCTGACACTTTGTCACTCCACTCTATAACACACTACTTCATTCTATTCTATTCCATTCCACTCTACTACACTTCTCTATGCCACTCTATGACCATCTACCCAGCTCTATGCGACTCAACTATACAACACTCTACTCGACATTATGCAGTACAGTCTACACAACTCCACTGTGTTCTACAATGCTCCATGACACTCTATGGCAGTCGACTCTACGGCACTCTACTCTACTCTACTCTGACACTCTACTCCAATCTACAACACTCTACTCCAATTTACGACACTGAACTCTTAACACTGTACTCCCCTCTACGACACTCCACTTCACTCCAAGTTACTCAACTCTACTTAACACTACTCCACTACTCTCTATGCCACTTTCTTAACACTCCACTCTACTCCATGACACTCTACTTTAAGACACTCCACTCTCCTTTATGCCACTAACTTTTAGCCATGCTGAGCAGCAGCCACTCTGGTCTACAACATGGCTAACATATTGACAAAACCAACAGCTCTTGCATGGGCGAGACCTATTGGCTTTGCCAAAGTTCGATTATTTCAGGTGGTACAGCTGGTGCAAGCCCTGGAGCATCCATCAGTTACCCAAGCCACATTTTCTTTTATTGTTCAATTTATTGTGGAACCAGGCATGCTCACTTGAAATTAAAGTTAACTGTGACCAATACAATAAACATTAGTGCGCACAGCAGTTCACTCACTGTGTCCACACAGCAATCCTAGTACAGCAGCCTGCCACACAAAGATGGAAAAAACAAACATTGTGGGCAGGGTGCCCCCTCCTGCGCTGCCTTTAAACCCAGCCTCCGACCTGAGTCACAAGGAAAATATATTAAATGCAATTTGTACTCTTTTCGTTGTCTAACACGCTGCTTAAGACAGTGGTTTCTCTCGGAAGATGAGAAAGGTGAAGGCACCTAGTCAGAGTCTGACAAAGAATACAAATTATTCTAGTTTCACCAGGAAACACAGTATGGCTAACAAGGGGTCATGTTTGTATAATTATACTTTGACAAGTTTATGATAAAAACATTTAACACATCAGTATTTGACTATTTGTTACATAAGTCTGTGGCTACAGTGTTGCCGTACGTGCACTAGCACGGAGTGCTTCAATGAAAAGAAAAAGGTAGCTCTCAGAGCTCAACCAGTGCAAGGACACTCGCAAAGGAAGCCGTACTTGGCCATGCCTCAGGGGAGGGGCAAACACACGAAGAGAAAGTTAAGCCAGCGCACGCTGACTAAAAAAAAGCAAGGATGAAGCCCACCAATGATGAGCAGTGGGCAGCCTCTAAGCCCCCTGAAAGTAAACAAAATGTCTTGCAAGCGACCGCGCATGTGCTGTCTTAGGCGATACCGAAAAAGACCCAGTGCATAATGTATATGTGCGCATGCATTACCACACATAAGCAGACGTGTCATGATGCTAAGGCAACCTCATTGTAAAAAGATCTGAGCATAGGTATCACCAAAAATACCCGTACAAACATCATGATGCAGTGGACATTTGAGTTGTGGTGCCAGAGTGATGATGTATGCAAGCACATCATGACACAGCAGCCATTATTTTCCATTTACTATTTCAAGATAGCTGTTCCACCTCTGAGCAGTAAAATGACAAGTATAATGACACTAAAGTGTATTTATGGGTACAGGTGGCCTGGTAGCAAATTGCAGCTGCTAGACCTTTTTCCAAAGTAAAAAAAAAATGGAATGAAAGAAATGGGACATGGAGGAGTGGGGGAGTAACAGGTAAATCGGGGGGCTGTCAGAGGAGCAAATCAATGCCCGCTAACGAACTGCAGAGTGGTGAGGGACAACAGTGGAGGGGGTTATGAAAAATATATAGCGGAGTGTGACGGGGAGTTGTTGGGACGACAGAGCAGCATAGAGAATGCAGGGGGATGTGAAGAGGGAACTAGCACATGGGAGAGGAAAGAGATCCATAAAACCTGTGCACACCTGTTGATTGTTAAAAGCAAAAGAAAAAAATGGATCCTAAATGTAAGCACTGGAAGGATACAAGTCACTCAATCAAAACGAGATGTTAACAAAGCTACGCTCCGGGGGATGAAGAAGCTCAAAAGAGGAAAGACAACTTTCGAATAAATAGCAAGCAATTGAGATTGACAAGAAGGCCAACCAATGATGAGCTATGGGTTGACCCAAAGCCCTCTGTAAGTGTTGACATGGCACACAACAGGCCTTTAGTGAAATAGTCTTCACTTGTTTGCCTGGTTGTACTAAAAACCTGGTTGAGAGTTCTTCGTGGATCGCTGAAAAGTGTCAAGTGTGTACTTGTTCCTTTTGCTGCACTAAGGTCCTCATTGTGAGCTCAGGGCTGAATTCTGAAATTCCGATCCCTGTTCAAAACATGTTTACACAGGGATCAAAGTTGCACGTTGTGTGCTAATTATCACACTCTCGCCGGTTTTTCCAAGATAAATCTCAGCAGATGAAACATCCCGGAATTTCTCGGGGGACAAGGCCAGAAAAAGCCAAACCATGTGGAATTTGGTGGTTTTAAAAAGCAATTCGGCATGTTATGCCTTGTTTTCCTGTTGAAAATTCGAAATAAATCCCTCACCCTGGGGGAATGGTATTTACCACGTGTTGTAAATACCCCACCTTATTCTGACAACCTTGTAATAAGGGCCTTCGTGTGTTATTTTGCTGTGAAGTGCCTGGAGATCTTTTTGGCATCAAATAAGGGTGGCCCGTCATTCATACGCATTCCCCACTCTTTAGCAATGAGATTGGTAAAACGACCAACTCATCCACATAGTATTGGATGTTTATCTCGCTTGTAGGTGATACTTTTAAGGAACAGCATGGTATACTTAATATTTAAAAGGTGTAGACATTCTTTTTAGAACAACTAAAAGTGACAGAGATAAAACACTATTAGCATTTCATAATTCGTCAGGAGTTGCTTCTCTTCAAGTTAGCCACTTTTTATAGCTTCCTTTTGTTGAATACATGGGTTGAATGACAGATCCGGCTCTTTCATTTTCCCTACATTCCATTGACATAAAGGTTATTTGTCAAACCCCTTAATTAAAAATCACATTTCCTGAATGAAGTTTTAAATTCTCTTCCTTGACTTCATTAATGTGCACCAAAGGTGCGTAGGAGTCATTAACAACCCTGAACATACATGCTGGATGAGTGTGTTCCATCACTCCCTAATCATGGATGCCATTCTCTCATCTTCTCCAAGCCCCTGGTCCTTCCCATGATTAGAATGATCTCATGACGGAGCAGACAATTAGTTAACCTTCTGTGTCACTTGAGAAGCCCAAAAAGGGTTACCAAAGAGAACCAGAAAGGGGCATTCCCCATCCCTCGTGTGTCACTGATGTGTAGACTAGAGGTTTCTAGGTCCCCTGGATGTGTCAGCTGTGATGTTGTCTATCTCCATACGGTTCACATGCAACTGAGATTACGTAACGCATGACTTCTTGCAATCCTGGTGGCATGGAGGAGCAGGGGCATAGCTTGGTCAGTAAGATTGGGACGGTGTGAGCTTGAAATGTTCCGACAATCTGGTCGGCATATAGTGTTAAAATACATTATATGACAAGCAGCGTGCATAAGAGGGGCTTATGGGGCAATGGAAAGGGAGAGGAATGCGAATTGATTGGTGTACTAAGTGAGAGGAACACAATATTTTGTAAAATAATCAATATTTTTAGGAGTTTCAAAACAGATGACGCTGAACATCCTGTGATTCTGGGCAGATCACTTAATCTCCCCGTGCCTAACAAAAATGAATGTGTCCTCATGTAACGCAAGTGTTGCTATGTAAAACGCTCTGCACATATTTTTGCCATTGTCAAGCCGGGGGTGACAAGTGTCATCACTGAGAGGGGGTGACAAAATGGCAAAAATATGTGTTTAAAACACATATTTTTGCCATTTTGTCACTCCCCCTCAGTGATGACACCCGGGGCGGCCCGCACCCACTGCACCCCCTTTCCTATGCCCCTGATTAGAGGGGTGTAGCACCCCATTCACCCCTTCTGAAGCTACGCCCCTGAGGAGGAGACCTTTGTATGTGCAAAGTCACTGTACCCCTTCTTATCCCCTTATTTGTTCCTTTCTCCATCATCTAGTACTGCCAGTCTCCATGTCTGTGTTCATGAAGTCACTTTCTCTCCATTGCCGTCCTGAGGCCCATTCTCCTTATGCACAGTCTTACCCTACTGTGAGCCCCATCCCTGCCATACCATTGTGACACTTTTCCCAGCACTGTTTTCCCACCTGGTTGCCTTTTTAGGTCTCGGCTTGCGCAGGCTGCGCAGACATGCGCAGTCTCGCTGGCGAAATTTAATGTTTTGGTTAGATTTCTCTAGTGGACTTTAAGCCCCGCCCCTCCTTTCCATTGGCTGGCGTCACCGTTTATGCTAAACGGTGGCCAGCCATTGGAAAGGAGCGTCTCGTGACGTACACTTTTTGCTTTTAGAGCCGTCCCAGTTGGACTGGCTGCCCCGACTTACTGCTGGCGTAAAAGGTTTTCTTATCTTTATGGGGCCAAACACATGGCCCCATAAAGATAAGAAACCAGTCATGCGAGTCAGTCCAACTGGGACGGCTCGCGAGCCAGTCCAACTGGGATGGCTCTAAAAGAGGAAAGAGCACCGGCCGTTACGGGAGAGCAGTCCACAGATGTGATGCCTCTTTGGTAAACCGGAGTACGAGGTTGTTCTGGCAACCTCGTTCCTACCCCCGCCCTTCCACGGACTATATCACAGCCGAAGACCCAGGCAGCGGGCAGCTGTTCCCGAACTCTCCGCCAGTCTTAAAATGGCCGCTGTGCCGAGGACTCGCTGAGCAGTGCGCCCCCCTCTGCCGCCGCTGCCCCCTCCTTTCCAACTTCCTACCCCGCCCGCTGCTGCCAGAGCTGCCTTCCCTGGAAACCTAGCTCCGTATAGCGCTGCCCCGGAGCCTTGCGTGGCGCTCCGGCGAGGGCTGGGCGGCACCGTTAGCATAGCGACTGTCAAACGGCGGCCCATCCTCCCTAGGCCCAGCAGCAACCACACGAGCACTGGTGAAAGGTGAATGCGTCTCCCGCCACTATTGTCCTGAGGGTATCTGTTCAGGCTCTTCTCACCCCACTCAGGGCACGGGCACTAAATGAGGGCCTTTTTCGCAAACAAAGGGGGGTTGACAAGTTGCATTTTCTTCTGTCATTGTTTTTGTTTAACAAGCAGTTTTATTATTATTTTTATTTTTTCTCCTTTAATATTATTTCCCCCTCTGCCAGCAATGAAAAACAAATCCACCCATTCGCTTCTGTTACAGATGAAACTTCCTCTCCCGAGTGACATCCTTTACTGGATGAGCATGACCTGTGACTGGTTTATGCCCAATTCCTTTTAATTAACGATGCATGTTTCAGAGGCCCAGCAAAGTATGATCATGTCTAGCGGTGCGTTTTAAAAACTGAATCGCTAGGAGAAACAAGCCCACGGGATAAATGTTTTAATGCGTTGTTATTTTGTTGGTTAGGGTTTTCCATACAACAGACTTTTGTTGTGTTGTTATACGGTGCATTTGGGCAAATGGTAGTTGTATTTGTAATGCTTTTTGTGCGTAAGATGATGCCTCCCTCTCCCATTCTGTAAATACATGAATAATTTATATGTTGAATGGCTCTCGGTCTGCATGTGAAAATGGTGTCGTAGTACTAGGAAACACTGCCATCTCGAGCACCGAAACGCACATTAAGTATGCTGTTGTTGCTCTTATTCTATGGAGTGGACAGGGGCGCATTTATTCGAGAAGCTCACGTTTGACGGGGTAGATGGCGATGAATGCACCTTGCCTGCTTATTGGATACTCTGTTGATTTTTTTGTCTAGGGTTTTGTGCCACTATACGGCGCAGCTAAACTAGAGCAGGCTGCCTACAATGGCTTTCCGGCTGCCAGCAATGGAACAAGCGCTTTCACTTTACAGCTGCTTGGGGAGGTTGCATACGC
The DNA here is from genome assembly GCF_964204655.1 of Triturus cristatus. Classification (NCBI taxonomy): domain Eukaryota; kingdom Metazoa; phylum Chordata; class Amphibia; order Caudata; family Salamandridae; genus Triturus; species Triturus cristatus. The sequence continues at coordinate 997,533,903 of NC_140580.1, forward strand.
GCGGAGCAAAAACAGAGCAGGCTGCCCAAAATGGCTCCTGCCCACTTCTGGCAACGATCAAGCGCTTTAGCTTTTAATTTCCAGACCCTCGTAGCAAGTGAGCCTACTTTTAGGGCAGACCCTTTATTTTACAGCCAAGAGGTCTGGCTGCAGCTACGCAGAGCAGGAAAGATTCTTAGGTAAGTGCCCTTGCTGCTCTTGTTGACTTTCACAGTGCTTGTTTTTAAAAGCTCCTGTGCCCCAGTTTCAATTTAAACAGCTACAATAGGTTCTTAAAGAAGTTGGATTAAAATAATGAAAACCTACATCTTTTACTTGTTTTAAACGATGCTTTACAGATATTGTCACAGTTAACAGATCAACATTCGTGTTTACCAATGCTTGTTTTTATTTTGTTTACCGAGCACACAGCCCATAACTGCTCCGTCACAATTTGGCTTTATGAGAGTGTAATAAAGGTGCGGGCGGGCGGGCGGATGTGACACTTAGCTGAAGGTGTTGCTGACGATACGAAGAGAAAGCAAGGGACCTTTTGGGGAGTGGCAAAAACAAATTTCGGACAAAAATCATACCTTAATTCGGTCAAACACTGTTATTATACATACTGTGAGATTTTTTGTTGCAGGCGAACTTGAAGTCAATGTGTGTAAGGAAGATGTGCAGCATTGTAGGGTGCACTACAAAAAAACGCGATTCAGTGGCTGCTGTAAAACACAATCAACACATCAATTGTGGTTTCATTGTTGCTTTTTGTGATTCAGTCAGCATGGCTGTTCAAAGTGGCGAGAGTACTGAACACCTTGATACTTGCACATAAAATGCTAGTGCACACAAGGCATCCTGTGCCGCACAAAAGAAATGGTAATGTGCTGGGCATTAGTTAAAGACAACCATAACAAGCCTTTTTTGATCAAAAGAGGTACAGTGGTAGCAAAGGCACGATCAAGTCTATGGTGGTGGCATAATAAATTCCAACAGGCATTGTATGAAATCTTTGAAGTATCTTTCCAATTGGGTGTGATTATCTGTAAGGAAATGGCTGTATACAAATCTATAAATTTAAGTACATTACATTGCACATTCCATATAGGTGAAGCACCACCCAAAAAAATATGGACAATCTCAAAGGGGTGGCCAGTAGCTAATATCTCGTTTAATTTTAGCCAAATACGAGACAAAAGGGATTTAAACAACGGGCAGTTAAAATACATATGAAAAAAATCGCTGTCAGTATAAGAGCAAGACCAGCACTTTTTGGAGTCAATTAATTTAAAATTATGTAGATCAGAAGGAGTAAAAAACAGTCTGTTGTAAAAAAAGAATAAAGTCTGTGTGGTACTGGCAGAGCGGGAGATAGTGTGTAACTTAGACCATAAGGCGTCCCAAACCTGAAGGGGAAATTCTTGAGCTAAATCCTTTTCCCATGAGAGTTCAGGTTTAGATTTGAGTCTATCAACAAGGGGACGGGAAAGCAATTTGTAGATAGAAGCAGCTTTGAGAGGAGTAGAAAAGTCTGGTAGAGGGGGAAGGATTGTGTCAGTAGTAGTCAGGGAAGCATCTTGAGAGATAATAGAGCCTAGGGAATTTTTAAGCAGGGGATACTGGGAAGAATATGTATTGGAGAGATGAAAAGAAGCACGAATGTCAGAAAAATCTCTCAAGGAATTGTCTTTAAGTAAGTGAACGTAAGTAATAATGCCTTTGTCAATCCATTCTTTCCAGAAAAGTGCTCTGTTATTTATCTTTAAGGATTTATTATACCAGATTGGAGTTAAGGAGTGAAGGTCTGATTGTGAAAGGGAGGAGCGAAACAATGAGAAAGCGAGTGCCTTGGAGTGTTTAAATATGGGAGTGAGAAAACGCTGCGGCGGTTGAGACTGGCGAGTAGCCATAAGAAATGAAAAAGGCGGAAGTTGCGCAAGCTCTATTGAGCTCCAGGCTGTTAGGGGAGGATCAGACGAATCAGTTAAAAAAGGCCAAATTTGTTTTAAAGTAAAAGCAGAGTGGAACCGAGTGAGGTTAGGGAAGTTGACTCCACCTAAATCTTTGGGTTGTTGGAAGACGAGAGAGAGAAATCCTAGCTTTGCGATTATTTCATAGGAATGTTGTTAAGATGCGATTGATTGATTTAAAAAAGTAGAGTGGGAGGGAAATTGGAAGCATTGAGAGATAAAAGTCAACAATAGGAAGAAGCATCATTTTAATAGTTGCCAGCCTCCCCCACCAAGATAAGAAAAGGGGAGACCAACTATGTATAGGTGAAGAGAGCTTTTTAAGTATAGCTTTATGATTGAGATTAATGGTTTCTCTAATAGTGATAGCGTAAAGAATGCCTAAGCATTGCATATTTCCAGAATTCCATTCGAAGCCAGAACCATGAAACACGTGAGGGAGGCAAAATTTGTTAAGAGGTAAAACCTCAGATTTGTCTATATTAAGTTTGTAACCTGAAACCAGGGAGTATTCTTGCAATAAAGAGAAGAGTGAAGGTAAAGAAGTAGTCGGGTTAGAGATGTAAAGTAAAATGTCATCTGCATAGGCAGTAAACTTGATATCAATGTTCTGAAATGTAAAGCCGGTATAGGATGGTGAACGTCGAATTTTTTCTAAAAGGGGTTCTAACGCAAGAATGAAAAGAAGAGGAGAGAGAGGACAACCTTGTCTCGTACCTCAGTGTAAAGAGAAATGGTGAGACTGAGATCCATAAACCCAGATAGAGGTAGAGGGGGCAGAGTATAACAGATGAATATATTGAATAATGGAAGGGCTAAAGCCATGCCACCTCAACGCACCAAACATGAAGTCCCAGCTAACTCTATCGAACGCTTTCTCAGCATCCAATGTAATAGCGGCGATTGGGGAATCCATCTTTGAGGCAAGGTGAATGATGTTGAGAAGGGTTCTCGAGTTATCAGTAATGGACCTACCTTTAACAAAACCAGATTGATAGATATTAGTGAGGTTAGGAATTACCTTATTAATGCGAGAGGCCAAAACTTTAGCATAGATTTTACAATCAGTGTTAATTAAGGAAATTGGTCGATAATTTTTACATAGAGAGGGGTCTTTATCTTTTTAGGGATTAGACATCGCATTGCCTGTGTAAAGGAACCTTTGGATTCTCCCTGAACGAGAAAATGGTTAATCAATTAAAGTAAATATGGTAATAGGATGTCCTTAAAGTGAAGGTAGAAGCGAACCGTAAAGCCATCTGGCCATCTTTGGGTAGAAGGGTGATGGCATTGATTAATTCCTTTTCAGAGATGGGAGTATCTAGGGAAAAAAGATCTCTAAAATTCTCAGAAGATTTAGGAATAGACTGAAAGAAAGAATCAATTTGTGCAAAAGAGGGATCTGTCTCGGGAGTATAGAAGGAAGAATAATATTGGACAAAACAGTCAAGAATTTTATTATCAGTATATTGACGATCTCCATGAGAATCAATAATGGTAATTATTTTGGATTTTTGTTTTTTAATTTTGAGATAGTTAGCTAGGGATTTGCCTGCCTTGTTGCGTTCCCCATACATTTTGGCATGAAATTTGAGAAGAATATTACATGCCGAGTCCCAGGAGTGTTTGTTATATTGCATTTTTGCCTTAATGAGAGAAGAGAGTGTGTCAGAGGAATTCGTGGTGAAGTAAAGATGTTCAAGGCCTTTAATTTGTTGAAGAAGTTGAGATGACTGTGACAAGGCTTTTTTCCTCTTTCGGGATGCAAAGTCAATAATATATCCTCGAGCAGCAGCCTTGAACGCATCCCAAATAAAATGAAATTGGGAAGTAGAGTGAATATTATTTGTGAAGAATTCCTTCAAAAAAGGTGTAAATTGTTCAGTAAACTGCGAATCAAGGAGAAGTGAGTTATTAAAATGCCAGCGCCGAGAGGTGGGAGTAGGTGAGGGAAAATCCATGTCCAGTATAACAGGGGCGTGATCGGAGATAACAATGGAACCTATTTCAGAGTTAGTCATAAATTGGAGGGCTTGTTGCGTAAGAAAAATATAATCGATGCGGGAATGTGAGGCATGCACTGGAGAAAAAAAGGAAAATTCTAGAGTGTCAGGGTGAGATAATCTCCATGAATCTATGAGACCTCGAAGAGATGGCTTTAAAAAAGGACTTTTGCATCTTATTTGGAACATATCTGGTGTGTGATTTCCGGTCTAGAATGGGATCCATAAGTTGGTTACAGTCACCACCTACAATTAAATCATCAGTCGCATGTGAAGAGAGAAGCATGGGAAAGTCATTCCAAAAGGTTAAATCTACACCATTAGGGCCATACACATTGCAAAAGGAAAATGTTGTATTATTAACAGTAACATCTAAAAACAACCATCTACCGCAGTTATCATGAAGCTCATTATGTAATTGAACAGTCAACGATTTGTGAAACAGAATAATAACACCATTTTTGTTAGTACCTGCCGGGGAGCAAAAGGCTTCCCCAACCCATTGTTTACGTAATGAAGACAAATCTTGTGAAGTAAGGTGAGTTTCTTGTAACAATGCAACGTGACATTTCAGCCTCGCTAAATGAGATAAAACACGTTGCTTTTTAACAGGATTTCGAATACCTTTAACATTCCAAGAAATGACACGAAGACCGTTCATTTCTGGAAGTGAAATAGGAGCAAGCAAAAGGAGGTATAGAATTCAAAGTAGAATAGAAAAAGAGAGAAAAAAAGAAGAGGTTGGATAAAGATAGATAACAAGGGAGAACATGAAGAGAAGAAACTAAAGCGCGTGACCACCAAAGCAGTAGAGAAGGAGATAGGTTAGGAGAACAGTAGAGTACCATAGGCTGAGATAAGAAAAAGAAAAATGTAGAGTGAAGTAGATAGTATAGACGTTGCCAAAAAAATAGAGAAGAATGGTATAAGAAAGAAGGGAGCAAGGAAAAGAAGGGAAGGAAAGAGGGAGAAAAGGGAGAGGAAAGAGAATAGAATATAGAAAAGGGTAAAGGGGGGCAGAATCCCCCAGAAGAAAATATCAAAATCAAAAGGAGGATGGCGAAAAGCCAAGAGGCTTTAGCCACGAAGGACAATTGAACAAAAAACATTAATGTGGGAGGGGGGCAGCGAAGAGCAAGACGACCGCACGAAGAAGAGACACTGAAAAGGATAGGTCACCATATAACATGAGGAAAGTATTGAAAGGAGAATCCAAGACTAAAGGCGACCAGATGGACCAAATGAAGGGAACTTACCAACCATCTAGGGTAAAACGGCAGCGGGATGGAATGCACAATACAAACACCAGGACGACATGGAAGGAGACCATCGACAACATGACCGCATAGGGGAGACCTGCAAAACATAAGAAAGGGTGAACAAAGGAAACATGAGAGCTACATTCTGCATATGGAATTAAAATTAAAACAAGACACAACAATAAGACATTAACAAAACAATTAGGGTTTTCTCAGTTCCATGAGTTCTTCTTTGTGTGTATGAATGAACTTCCGAAGGTCTGCAGGATCTTCAAAACTAAAGGTTCTATCTTTATAAGTCACTTTAAAAAAACAAGGATGAACTAAAACATAGCTTGCATTTATGGATCGCAACGCCGGTCTGCGGTCTAGAAATTCATTTCGACGGGAAGCAGTAGGCTTAGAAACATCTTGAGTGAAAAAAACTTTATGCCCAGACTAAATCATCTGCTTATGTTGCTTAGCAGCTTGGAGAATCGTCATAAGGTCTGAGTATAGGAGGAAGTAGGCAATTATACCTCTAGGTTTAGATGTAGGAGATGTAGTCTTAGGCCCTAGACGATGAGCTCGTTGGATGTTGAAGTCCGAAGATTTTGGAAGGCCAACAATTTGGAGAACTTGAGTTTTCAAAAATTGGATCATGTCAGACCCTTCAGAACCCTCTGGAATACCATATATGCGAAGGTTGTTGCGCCTGTTACGATTTTCCAAATCCTTCCTTGGCGAGTGTGTCGACCTTGGCAACAACATCTTGAGCATCACTGATCTTTTGCTCTACATCAGAAAGCCTTGTATCAAGGCTAGACCATTTGTCATCCAGCCTCTGAAGTGTGGCAACAGTATCAGTCATAAAGGGACGAATAAGACGCAGTTCCTCCATGATGTGGTCCAGAGTAAGAGGCAGCGGTGATTTAGACGGGGAAGGTGGATCTTTTTTGGTGCGTTTGCCAGAAGAAGCAGTAGGATCCTTTCGACCTCCCGAGGAGCTCCCATGAGGTTTATTTGAATGTGTGGAGTCCATGTTGAAAATGTCCCAGCAGAGAAAATTGCAAGTGGAGGTAAATTGAAGACAACAGGAGGAACAGTAGTAATATTAATGAAAAAGTGCTGAAAAAGGGTGTAACGTGACACCAACACTCCGTGAGGTAAAGAAATGACAATTCCACAACACGATACAGCGATGAAAGGCGTTGAAATATGAGGTGCTGGAGGCACGCACCAGAGGAACAGCAAGATATTAACGGAAAAAAAAACAGCAGCACCAGGAGCACTAGACCGACCAGTAACAGATAATTAGATCATGCAATCTGGGGGAGTTAAGTGAAGAATGTACGCAAGTCTCTCCTCTCCATATTTATTGGAGTATGTGATGCCAGAAAATACATGGGAGGAACTTTGAGGCAAAAGACATTAATAGAAAATAGCAGTAGAAGAAGAAGAAAAAAAAAAAGTCTCCTCTATAGTAGAAGTAAGTTGCCGCTAGAAGTGACCAGAAAACATTGTTGTAGCATGAGAAAAGAGATACGCTGCACAGGAGAAATCAAAATGGCGGCCGCTATCTGAGGAGAAGCAAAATCAGCCGATAAGTTGACAAAAAAGACCGCGGTTCGGTCTGATAACTTGCCATAATGATCTGTGCCACTTCTGACGTCTAAATATATTGTTATTGAAGAGTAGCGCCGCCGGGACAGGATCCCTTCGTCCGTGAGCCGGCTCGATCGAGTGGAGCTCTTTACGTAGCGGCCATCTTGCTTCGCCGCGCGCACCCTGCAGTGCTTAATTTGAACATGTGGTTTCCGGTGCCAAGTACCGGCACTCAATCATCAACACTGGCGCTTTTCATGAGCACCAGTAAACGACAGGTTCACATCTATCTATCTATCTATCTATCTATCTATCTATCTATCTATCTATCTATCTATCTATCTATCTATCTATCTATCTATCTATCTATCTATCTATCTACGTATCTATCTATCTATATCTATCTATCTATCTATCTCCATCCATCTATTTACGTATCTACCTATCTATATCTATCTATCTATCTATCTATCTATCTATCTATCTATCTATCTATCTATCTATCTATCTATCTATCTATCTATCTATCTATCTATCTATCTATCTATCTATCTATCTATCTATCTATCTATCTATCTATCTATCTATCTATCTATCTATCTATCTATCTATCTCCATCCATCTATCTACGTATCTATCTATATCTATCTATCTATCTATCTATCTCCATCCATCTATCTACGTATCTATATATCTCTATCTATCTCTACATGTCTATCTCTATCTATCTCTATCTACGTATCTATCTATCTCTCTCTCTCTTTCTCTCTCTATCTCTATCTCTCTATCTATATTTATCTCTCTCTATCTCTCTTATCTATCTTTTTGCTCTTTGTTGCCAGAGTACTTCTCCTCTCCCTATTCTTCTCACCTGTGTGCGTCTCTGCACTGCTTCCCCACACCCTTAGTGTTGCTTCTCCTAACCCGCATGTTCCTCCTTTTTCCTTGTTGTTCCTTCCCTCCACCTGTACGCTCTGTGTTGCTTTCCTTCAATCCTCGTGTTGCTTCTCTGGTCTTCCTGGCCTTCCTCATGCAGCTTTCGCCTATCTCATCTACCTTCACCTGTGTTGCTTTCACCTGTCTCCAGCCCTCCTGTGTTACGTCTGTGTTTTTTCCATCCTCCCCCTCCCTGTTAGTTCTGCTTCACCCATTTGCTTCTGTTCCTCACTTTACTGGCTGACTAAAATATAAACACTTTTGCATGTTTTGTTTCTTTTTAGTTACAGATTCAACGCGGTTTTGTAACTGAAAAGCACAAAAAGCGCAGGCATTAGTTTGCAGGTGCGCATGTGTTGTATGAGGGCCTACAAAATAACAGGCAGCCATATCACAGGCTTTTCTTTTTTTTTTGGTAACATTTCCCCACTCTGCATACCGTTGCTGAAAATCAGTGGCATAGCCAATAGATAAAGGTGAGAACTACTTTCTTTGCCAATGCTTGGTTGTCAATGTCTATGCTTTCATGTACTTCCAGTGAGCGAAAAAAAAACAAGCATTAAAAATGCAATAGGTCTCGCCTTTTATTAAGTTAAAGCCATTTGCTTTGCTATACAATACCATTAGTAAAGCAAATGGCTTTAACTTCACCAAAGGCGAGACCTGTTGCATTGTCAATGCTTGTTTCCAAGATGTCATCCCAGGCGGCTCTGTTGCAGCGTCAGACTGCCTGCTTTGAACCATTACGCAGAAATTGGTTGGAGTGAAGTTGATACAATAGTGATGATACACTCCAATTTTAAGATATCTGCAGGTCCACATTCATTTATATCAACTGTGACCTTCAGGTATTTGGCTGTTCACTGACTATTCAGTTCGCCCTTGTGGAATGTGTGACAAGCATGGGCAAATCCAATTGAACTGGCTTTTTTTTAATTAGGGGATATGTTTCGTAATAGTTGGGCGGCTTAGTGTACTTTTGTTGTTGCAATTTATATAGCAACGCAGCAGGGCATAGGAGCGCTGTACGTGAGCACCAAATTACATTACACATTTTTTTACACTGGGAGATAAAGTCATTCCCCCAGAATCATAAGTTGTTTAGCCAAGGGTGTGTCTGGAACCGGATCCCTCTGTTCCAGGGCCGACCACTTCGGCAGTTAGGCTACATCTCCTCCCACAGCTTTCTTGGAAAGTAAATCCCATGTGTGATAGGAACATGAGCCAGGAGATGAAGCTTGCATTGTAAGTGGTGGATTTAAAAGGCGCATGCTGCAAGATATGAAGCGCAGTAGACCGCTTTGAAAAACTGCCACTATTTTTGTTGCATCTTTAAGAAAGCATATGTGGACATCTCCTTACTTTGTGCTCAAAAAGGGCCCACATCCAACATAATCCCATAACAGCAAAGTAAAACAAATCAACTTGTGATAGCAATTTGCGAATATCACCGTGGCTTAATAGCAATATGGCATTCAAAGAATCAAGACCTTCCTAAACAAAAAAGCAAACACTTAGCAATTAAATTGTCATTTTGTCAGCAAAATGAATACATCAGAGCTCAGCCTCTCTATTACAAGCTACACGTCATATCACATTTGCACTCTGACTACTTGAAACCACAGCACCAAAATCTAAAGAGGACAAAAATGAGACAATGTCCTCATCTACAGACATGCATTGACATTGATAAACAGCCCAGCGAAGCGATGGCATAGTATGTACATACTTGTAATCCTATGGGTGCATGGGCTGACCCAAAACTCATGGCCTCTTTCGACACCGCTTCCTATTGTACTATGTTGTGTTTTAGTTCTTCATTACTGTATTTGAAAAAGTAGCATATATCACATGGTTAACAGTTTACAGTTTCTGCGGTAATAACAATGCATGCTCCTGGAATCCCCACGTGCAATACAACAAATTGTCCTAACCGGATGTAATGAAGCCCATACATACCGGTCTAGATATATATCCCCAAAACTTTTCTCCTATTCATATAAAGCCTCTAACCCCACCGTCTCACAAAGAAAAACAACGTGAAGAGCTTAGCTCATTGAATTATTGATTCATAAGCAGCTCCACTACTGTCTGTTAGCAACCAACTCTTCTCCAGGGGTTGTATGACAGAGGCAAGCATGGTACACAGCCCTACCAATGAATACGTCCAAACAATGGTTAAAGGATGTGTGGTAAACGTCTCACCGACCCCCCGTGATCCCTAAAAACTACTCTACCCCCACTGAGCCCTAAACTCTAACCAGACCCCCCCAGACCTCTAAACACTACCCTGAGCACTAAACACTACTCGACCCCCCCCGAACCCCAAACACTACCCTGACTCCCCTTAAGCCCTAAACACTACCCAGAGCACCCAAAGCCTTAAACACTACCCGACCTCCCCTGAGCCTTAAACACTACTGCTACTCCAACCCCCCCTGACTCCTAAACACTAGCCGACCCCCGAGCCCTACAAACTACCCTGACCGTAAACACTAGCCAACCCCCATGCCTACACACTACCCGACCCTCCTGAGCCCTAAACACTACCCTGATGCCCCCGAGCCCTGAAAACATCCCGACCCCCTCCTAAACCATAAAACCTACCCCGACCCACCCTGATCCCTAAAAACCACCCTCACCATTAAAAACTACCCCCAGTCCCCCACAACCCAGCCTAAGCCCCACTTCCCTCACTGTGTCCACTCCCGAGCCTTCCTGTTTATGGGCCCACCTATCCCAACATCTAGACCGTGCACTACCTTAACCACGCATATGCGTGGTTAAGGCATATGCATGGGTATGGCATGCCTAATTGAGCTTACGGGGAACGGCATCCGTGGCTCTGCCCGCATTGTAAAGGCTGTATCTTTTCTCTAGGTAGTACCCGGTAACTCGCATCACTTCAACCTCCAAATTGGTTGTGTTGGATATAAAACCGGCCATTCTCTATGGTATGCTCTCCTATAACCCTCGCAAGTGTGAATCTTCCCCCGTATGTTCCACCTTAATGCACCAATACAGTGTTGTATTATCTTTAATCACCAGATCATGCCCCCCCATCTACCTGCCCATCTACATTCAACCACATACTAAGTAGATACCTCATGGACTTGTTATTCAGGCATGATCCAAGACTGGTATCTGATTGGTAATTGTGTCTTTCTTTATGAATGTCCTCTAGAAGTTTTCGAATTGTGACATTTTGTCATTTACTTTGTAGAGCATTCTCTCATAGGATGCCATCTTATATATTCTCTCTAACCAGTCACTGTCCATTGGTGACTGCTAATGCTGTGCCCACCAGTCACTAAGTGTGGTGTGGTAATGTTGGAAGACCCCCAGTATCCTGTAGTAATGCTGTTCTGGTGGGCAGTGTTATATTGACATTTAGTTACGAAGTCCTTATTGACATATGAACTTCCTATACCTGGTTTCCCACATCTCCAGCAATTCGAATTGGGAGTCATTTTTGCATGAAGTAATCCTGCCAGGGACTAATGTCAGTGATGAAGAATTTTAAAGAGGCTGAATTTTAGCCTTACTTCCCTCAAGATTTTGTTATGTAACTCCATCGGCATTTTCCAGTCAAATCTGCAAATTTCGTGATCAGTTGATTTTCCCGCCACCTACTTAGGTAGCTGACTCAGTAACATTTTTCCTTTTAGGATTGAATTTAGACCAGAGACAGTTCCTTCAAGTTCTTTCCACACCAACAAAATTTGAAGCACCGGGGATTTTGGTGGGATGAATTGAACTTCTCCCCGGACTGACTTAATACAGTGGGAGAATTGCAGATACATTCAGTTTTGGGATTGTGACTATCCAAACTCCTGGAGTAGCTTGTGAAATGGTTTTATTTTTCCTCCTGATATAAGATCCGTAAAGGCCTGTATCCCTTTCTCCACTGCGTCCAATCAACCTCTTTCCTATCAATTAGTATTCCCCTATTTTGTCATGTGGGTGCGTTCGAAAGCAACTCCGGGCAAGCTGCATTCAACTTATGTGCACTTTGCCAAGTGTGCTGAGAGGAATGCAGTATAAGATATTTCTTGCGGTGATCAATGCAGGACACTGTCAAGTCTCCCACTGAGTTCAAGATAAGTTTTTTCACATGGCCCATATGGGGGTTTCTTTCTACGTTTTCACCATGTGCATGGCAGAGGCTAATTGATGAGTTATTAAATAAGATTCTATGTGTGGGAGATTTAGTCCTCAGCTCTTGAACTCTTCAACGTGGACCTGCTACCCTTGCTATAAAAGTCTTGATCTCGTTTTTAATTATCTTAATTAATTCTCGTGGTAATTTCAATGGCAGTAAGCCATACACATAATTGAACCTGGGAGTGATATTAATTTTTGTAATTGGTATTTTTCCCAACAGGGATATTTGTAATTTAGACCATGTTAAGAATCTAGATTTCATTTTATAGATCAATACTGGCAAGTTCTAGCATGCCATATATTCTAGTCTCTATTAATATATTGTCCCATGTATTTCAAATGTAAATGTGATTGGGTCAGCTCCTTGTACAAACAGTCATCGGCAAGGCTTTACAGTGCTCTTTTCATTCCTCATTCGGTGGTACCCCACTTCTGCTCAGTTCTCGCACATCACCTATTTAAATAAAAAAAAGTTACAGCAAGATTATTTTAAAAGTCTATTAAACATGAATTTGAATATTATTAATTAATGTATATTTGTTTAAAGATTTAGGTTTCAAAAACTTGTCTACAGTAAAATGTTTATTTTTATCTAATGTGTATTAAAAACACTAATATCTATGTATATAGTTAATTTTGTTTAATGTAACTTATTTTACAAAAAATAAGTTAATTTATGTTTTAATTTTTAAACTGTTAATTATAAAAAGCAAAATAATCTATATATATTTTTAACTATACATTCCCATTTTGCACATTAAATAAAATCTAAATATATGTTTCAAACATTGAAATAAGTGAATGTAATTTAACGTTATTTTTATGGGGTTTTATTTAAGTACCTGCCTCCATTCATTTCTATAGAAGTGTGTTGCAGTTCCAGTGATTGGCCATAAGTGATGCTGGACTTGTTCCAGATCTGAGCTACAGTACATTTATGACTCTTTTGGGTATTGTGGTAACTGTAGAAGTATAGTTTGTGAATATCAATGGGCTCATTCTTTTGGGTCTGGATGATCATCCCTCTTGACCCTCCTTTAGCCCCTCCTTACCACTGTTTTGTAGTCTACATTTTCCAGGTAGTCTCCCCTGCCCCTCCCACATTTACTACAATAACACTGGTGTACTAGTGCAGAGATGTTCACAACTGTGGGAGAGATCTCTGCACAGAAAAGATAGGAGTGCCAGCGGCTGAGGTGTCTAGGCTAGTGAACAGCATGTTGTAGTACTTTAGTAGTAGTAATGTAGAACTACTAAATGCACTACAAAGTCCAGCTTGTGAACAGGGCCCTACATATTTTGGAGCACAGCTCTCTGTATAATGCATAGTCTTTGGCCTGATGACAACGCTGAAGACTGATTCATGTTGTTTCAGGATTTCATACGAGTCAGGTGTGTTTAAAATGTTGTGTCAGGTTGTTTTTAATAGGGTTGTCCATTAAGGTCAGTTTCATAATTTTGTAAAAAAAAAACTAGTTAAATGTCAAATATCCATAACTTGAAACTTTGAACTAGGGCCATTTTAAAAATGGCATCTACTAGAGCAGTGACTTTGGAGCAAAAATGTGTTATAACAATATATTGTTGGTTACTGTACCTAGTATCCGGGAATCATGAGCTGCGCAATAATGAGTAAAAGTACTTCAATTTCATATGTGATCACTATTGTTACACCATAAAATATTTAACAGAGAACAAAAGTGATGCATAGTTAGTCCCTTACTTGCCTCTGTTTTGGTCCGTCCTGCTGCCGCTGGAATTTGAAGTGTCTTTAGCGTGCACGAAGCACTACACAAATAGTTAACATAATAAAGTGCACCATTCCTTCCATGCCATGTAGTAGGGAGCATCAACACATGTAATTGCATTATCCGTACACACCATGACATGCCTCCGCATGCACACGGTGAACTTCTGGCATGATCCACAAAGGGTGCCATGTGCTTTGCATTACTTAAAGCATGACTGAACCGCCATCTGTGTACTTGCAATACACCACGACATTCAGGGTGACTAGATGTTATAGGTCATTTGTCAGATGTCATGCACAAACTTCCTGTAATTTAGAAAATTAGAGTCCCTTGTTGAGACAGTGAAACACACACACACACACACACACACACCCACTCTCTCTCGTTCTCTCTCTCACTCTCATATCCACACGCATCATGGAGCAATACTAAATAATCAATAAAATAACAAATGTAGTCTTAACACGTCCTTTATCATCAATTCCACAACGCAGTACATGCCACAGTATGTTCAGGATGAGATTTTTATTTATTTATGTATTTGTGTGTGTTGTATTGCACTCATAAAAGAATGATGGCATCTCTCCTGTAGGTGACCAACAGTTCCACCTCCAAACCAATGGTAGTGAAAATTTACAAGAACGATGCGGACCAAGAGGTGATTGTTCGGGAGATCACCCTGCTGCAGAAACTGTCGCACCCCAACATCGTCAGGTGAGCTTCCAACTGACAGACCGACACCAGAGTCAGATCCCGGGTCTGCCTCCTGCTCACCTGTGCTCCGGGTACAAGGAGAGCACACGCGGGCTGGTTTCACAAGCAATTTCTCCTTGATTACGATTGCAAATATTTCATTTAGTCGAAATTTTTCAAAGGATAACCCCGATTTCATTATTTGGAGACATTTTGAATCAAATGAGACAATTATGAAAAGAACATGTCATGTGAAATTAAAGTATTTGTTATTTTTTCTATTGTTCTGAAGCTTATGTTTGTACAGTTGTGTTTATGTATTTCCTCATTACGGTGTTGCATGTGCTCCAGCATGATGTAAAGAGTTAGGGCCGAAACATCAGAAATCCGGGTACAGTTTCCATTTTGTGACTTGTCAAAATATCTTGGGTGGTTTTGGCCCAGCAAGATCTAGTTTAACCCCATATACTCTTGTTACGGAGAAAGAGTCGCCCAGAACTGTTTGCTAAAGGAAGGCACTGGTCCTTCAGCTGAGGGATGTTGGGTCTGGGGGGGTGCTTGGTATCTGGGAAGAGGTTTCCTGAAAGAGCAGAGTTGAGACCCTTTGTTAAATTCTTTTTTATTGAAGAAAGGCTTGACATTCACGCCAACAAACAAAAAAGAAAGCAGCAATAAAAAGGACATTCTGGTTTTGCAAAGGTAAGAAGATCACAGGTTTAACTAGTTTTCAAAGTCAACAATTAGCTTAAAAAGAGAAAGAAACCTGCAGACCTTGAATATGCCATTTAGGACAGGGATACTAAAAGTATGCTCATGGAGGCCGCTTAAAGCCCCCCGGATCTTACCAGCGCTGAGCTGCTGTCTACTTGACTGATCACTGAATATTCAGAAAGATGCTCAACAAACGAGCAAGCATTTATTTACAAATTAACTGAAGAAAAGTAAAAGAAGCAAAGAAGGTGTCCTACAGACCTTATCTTTACGAGCATGTTTATTTTCAAAGCCACCTTGTTACAAACATGTAAGAATATAACATCTTTTCAAAATTAAAAGAGTCTGTTTCTTTGACGTACAGAAGCCTTTTCAACTTTGTACATCAAATGATATCACTGCTTTGAGAAGCATTTATTAAAAGTGATCTTTTTCAAACATGAACTTAGAAATATTCATGCCCACCCCACCCCCGGCCCTTAAAACTATGCCATTAGTGAGTCAAGAGGCATGTCTGGTGCCCTGAGTGGCATAGACTGCTATTATACATGACCCAACATTATAATTCATGAAATCAAACACAAGAAAGGTTTTGTAGAGCGCACATCCTGAACTCGTGTATTTCAAGTTCCTCTCAGTTGGGATAATGAAGGAAAAGGAGGCAAAGTGAAATAAAACAATTGACTAGAATCACACAGTTTGGGTGAGTGGGGAAACCTGGATTGATACCAGGTTTTCTAGTTTCGCGTTGTGCCCTTCAGTCAGTAGATGGTTATTTCTATCCCCCTTTTTTACATAAAAAACGAATGCTTTGACTTTAATTCTTGGCACATGAGGTTAGAGCGTTGGTGGCAGATAGAAGCCACATGAAGGCTTCGTTCATTTTGTGCTCAACGATCCAAGAGAACGTCAAGATGAGCGGAGCCCGGCATCTGGCTTGAGCCTTCAGTGGCTCCGTCACCTACTGGCAGTTAATGGGACAAAGGCAGGGGAAGCAAATGATTTGGCCACCATCAAACAATTTGATGAAGCACGAGTGCCAACACCACAGTGCAGGACACCTTGTTTCAAAAATTCTCTCAACATGAGTACAATAAAATGATTGTTGGGTTAAAGTCCTGATTTTTTAATCCCATGCTAACAGTGTTTAGTTTTGTTTTGTTTTTTCCTATCTCTTTTAAATACAGGAGCAAAAAATATGTCCAGAAATTGATAACCAAAAAAGACACAATTTATCACAACGACAGGCAGAGATTACTAAAAAGAAAATGCCTTCTTGTTCCATAGATTCCATCTTGCTCAAGCCACGGCATCTGAGGGTGTAAGTGGTTCCAATGGTGAGACCGTAGGACTGCTCTCACCAAAGAAATGCCACTGGGCTGTGGAAGCGGCTCAGATTTTAAATATAAAGTTCACATACAGCATATTGCGGCAACATGGTAAAGTCTGCTAGTGAAATAGCTAATACGTCCCCACTGTCCATATCTAGTGGTGGAGGTTGGGTGTTTGTGTCTGCCCACCTCAGTGAACTGCACACTTTGTTGGTTGGGCTTTGTCGAGGACTTTTTATACCACACACTACCTTCACTGAGCCTGTTTCTAAGCACCACTAATGTTTACAGAGGAGCGACTGAATGCATAAGGAGACTGTCAAGCCTATGGTTATATTTTATTCCAGATCAGTAAATCAAATTACTTCCTTTTCACACTTGACTAGCCCAAGGTAGCAATAGGAAGCAGAGAAGGGTTACCCCAAGGCGTGGTACAGGGATAGCGACTCAGATGCCGCATAACACAGTATTTTAAAATTCATGACTCTAGATACTAGAGGATTAATTGAGAGGGGAGTATGGAATGAAACCCTCAAAATAACTCTAGGACTTACTGTCCACACCATATGCATGCTTGACCTCTACGTGCACCCTACACTGCACAAACCCTAATCCTGCTGGCATCAATGTGGGCTTCAGACACACCACTGGAAAAATGTTTGTGAGTACCCATGACCTAGAAGAAGAGGCACAAAAGTGTCAACAAAAAATCAAAAACTCATGTTCCAGTGCTCTAGGGGACCTGCTCCCAGCATCAACCAACCATCTTGTGCCACCAAAGGGAAGACTGTTGCTCGCTGTGAATGCTCTAATGATAACAATGTGTAACCCATAGCCACTGTAGCCGACTTCACATGAACCTCACACTAGAGTCAAATCGCCACCCTTAACATTAGACAGAAATCTCTAAGCTAACTCAATGTGAGTAAGTGACTTCTTCCGCCATGCTCTAACCTGTGCTTCAGAGGGTAGCCCTGAGGTGTAACAATGCTTAGGTTGTTTAGCTTTTCCTTAATTTCACTTCACTGTCTCGAGCTGAGGTAAATGTAAAGGATAGTGGGCGGAGGAGACCAAGCTGATGGTCCAGGACAATCCACAGGAGTCCATTTTGTGCTCCGGTAATTGCTACCTTAACAATGGTTTGCGGCTAATGTAGAGGCATGCATTTCAATATAAAAAAATGAAATGCAACCCACTGAATTTTTTTTTTTTTAAATCTTACTCTAGTAACTTAGTGACATTTGTACCTTCCTTTTGAATCAAGGAACTGATCCAGTGTTCTAGTATTTGCAATGAGGGTACAGCCTCTTATCGAGATTCGTCAAAATGCTTATCTCGTTTATGGGGAGAATGGGCCCCATTATTAAAGTGAAATGCTGTGCTGCTGAAGACTCCTCCTGTCAAACATGGTTTCTCAGTAAGATGTTTGCTCAGCCATTCACACCCTGGTTGCACTTTTGACAGTTTTAAATGTAGCACAACAGCAGTAAATGTGGACTGTACAGTGTTTAAACAAAACTAATTATATATATATATTTTTTTCTTCAGGTACCTTGGAATATGCGTTAAAGATGAGAAACTGTACCCTATTTTGGAGGTAAATTCCTGTCATAATTTAAGGTCTGACTGATTTCTTTTCTTGTAGCTATTAGCAAGATGGCGCAACCTGTTTTTAGAACAATAGAGTAACTGATGGTGGATTTATGGGAATGGTTTAACCATCAAATCTTTCTAAAAGGCACCAGTATATACAGGTTTGGCAGGCTGGTGTGTTTCCTAGGCCAAATGTAATAATCACTCTTTCCCGGTCCTATGGACTTGCCCAGTTCCAAACCGGTTCAACGTGTCAACCAAGATGTCTAACCTCTTGATTCAACCGCTGGACAATTTCCCATTCACCAAACTCCTGAACTTCAGATAAAGCCTTTTCTTGTCGGGTGTTGTCATCTTGGGTCCATCTGCCATTTAGGAATGTGTGATGTTTTGTATCTTCTGACCTTCATGTATATTTCTCGCAAAAAAGTTTTAAAAAACTGGAAAGGTTGCAAAGTTCTACTTAACTTGGTCTTTCCTATGAAAACCTGAACTTTTGCAAAACTTTAATACTGTACATTTGCTATTTTCATGATTTTGTATGCGAGTGTCATTTGACGTCCGTGAGTGTACTGGAACATACCTTTCATCTCAAGAGTGTTGAGCCACTTGCGAGGAAAAGGTGCGCAAGATAGACACTAGCATAACCCTACAAGAATGCAGAGTAACACAATTTCCCTATAGTCGCGAAAAGGCACATCCATTTTCAGCACCCACTTGCACTCAAGCTCAGGCACATGAGAAGGGAAAATTGGAAACTCTGGGAACCATGTGGAGGCCAGTAATTCGGAACTATGAAATACTTTGCTCGGGTAACAAAAAATGTGCCCGTCCCACTTCTCTCCATGTGCTACTTCCTTAATGCATTTTTGCAAGGACTTGAAAACTTCCATCATGATTGTGGTCTATTTGGTGTACTTTTAGGTACTGGGTCATTTGATCTCATTTACGTTTTAGGGTTTGTCATTTTTGTGTCCTTATTTTTTCTTAATATTTTGCTAATGCAGAACGATATGTGCAATAGACTCATTTTTATGAATTAAGGTGTGTTGTTTGCAAATCCTGTATGGAGAAAAAGATGTTCTTGGCTCTTAAAACCACTTTTTTGAAAAATGTGTTAACCTTAAAAAAAAGAAAAAAAGGACCCAAAAGTCAGAACATGTAATAAACGGAAAGATTCTAATTCATCGAACTCGTGATCTGCAATTTTTGAACTGGCATTCAAAAATGTACCTATGGCTGCCAGTAGATTAGAGGTCTGGCTTCATTGTTCAGTTAATTGGTTCCTCAAATAAGAAGCGCTATGCGAGTCCACACAATTGTCTAGTCATATAATTTATGTGTGAAACATTATTAATTGCGGACTGCAATTCAACAGAGTAGAAGAACGCTGTAGAAGAAGTGGTGTACAAAAACACAAAAGTAAAACATAAGGTGGGTGGGGGGGGGGGGGTCAGTCTCCTCACAGGGAGTCCTACTGCCTGAGGAACAAGAATACGCATTTGGAAGTCAGTCTCCCCAAAGGGGGTCTTAGTTCTTGAGGAGCAAGAGTACACATGGAGCAGTCACTCACCTAGGAGCAAGAATATACACATGGAAGTCAGCCGCCTCGTAGGGAGCCTTAGCGCTAAAGGAGCAATGATACACATGTGGACCATTCTCCTCTTATTCCCTGTGAAACCTGAATACACGTGTAGAAGTCAGTACCCCTCACGCAGGGAGCCTTTGAGTAGCAAGAATACACATGTAGAACAGTCTCCTCTTATTGCCTGAGCAGCCTGAATACACATGTTTAGGTTCGTTCTCCATAGGGTGCCTTAGTGCTTGAGTATCATGTATCCACGTGTAGAAGTCAGTCACCTTGCAGTGAGTCATTGTGCTAGGTATATATCAGGTATTAGTCGGCTCTAGGTGCTTGTTAAATGGGTGTGTGCTTTTTCAGGAAATGCTCAAGTGTAAAGGTAAATGGGACCTATCTTATCTCAGAGGGTACTGAAGTCCAGATTTTATTGGATTTATCTGAGATAGCTATGTCGTGAGTGGGACTTTTCATGAACCAAGGGCCTTTTAGCCTGTGGTATTATTTACTAATATACGGCTAAGACGGTCTGCTTGGGGCTAAATAGGTGGGGGAGTTTACGTCAGTCATGCTATTTTAAAGGAACACTTGTTCACCGTGGGAAATATCTAGTGATCCAAGTGGTTGGGTGTCCCGTCAAATTTGCACTTGTTACTGGATAGAGGGGGGCTGCATTAAGGATTGCCCTAAGAGGTGGCGTTAATTTTTTAGGGATACCATTTAAAAGTCCCTTTTCATTGTCCTTCTTGATAGCACTAAATATTGGACTATGTTTATGAGGTGGAATCACTTCTATCCACCAACAAATGCAAATACGACAGGACACCCACCCGCTTGCATCATTGAGATATCTCCCAAGATGAACAAGAGGTTCCTTCAAAATAGCATGAGAGACATAACATACCCCATCAGTTTAGCCCCCAGTTGAGTCTTAGATGCATTTTATTAAACAAAACCTCAGACTAGAAGAAGCCCCTTAGTTTATGGGGTCCTCTTTTGTAATGAATGATATACAGTGCCTGAGTAGTTTTAGTTGCTAGATGACACATCTAAATAGCTTCCTGATGTGCTATACCAGCTTATGTTTTTTTTAGAACATTAAGCCAGGTGGCTTTTAGCTGAGATTCATGGATTGCAGAGAGGAAGAGGAATTTACACCTTGTGTCTGCTTGGATTTTAATTCTGAATTTCTGCGAGGAGTTTAATCCAGGGAATGGGGTCCGATGCCTGGATTATTTGGATGTAGATTTTGGTTTATTGTATGAGATTTATGTCCAGATCTTTCATGTTCTTGTCCAGTGTTTGAATACATGTGAGGAACAGTAGGGCTACTAGTAGAGATCCCTGGGAACTCCATCTCATAAGTGTTTGCCTTACAGTAATGTGTTTGAGCAGACTGATGCAAGCTGTTTTAGAGCAGTCCCGTCTCTGCCTGTTCTTTCTTTGAGGCTGTAAAGGAAGGAGAGTGCCTTGGTTCAAGGTGACTAAAGCTAATGACCAGTCCAACAGTAGCAAATGGCAGCTTTTCATTTTGTCTAACATGCATAGTTGTTTTTTTTTAGCTCAGGGGTTTTATGAGACTTGCCTTTAGGATAACATAACCTATTGTTTGAGAAAGGTTTATGATCTTCATCCAGGTAGGGGTAAGTAGGAGTCAGATTTTTTGTGTCAGTATGGAGCGGCTGGGCGCCGGAATCTGAACTGAAACAGTCTCTAGAGTGGACCCTTCTTGTAAACCCTGTATCAAAACCAGAGAAGGGATTTCAGGCTTGATAGGAGGGTCCACTCTGTTCCCACATACAACCACTGCTCGAATTGGGATCACAGGTTTCAAATAAAAAGGTGAGCATTGTGTCTTCCATGCCACAGTGGGAAGTGGGGGGGGGGAGGGGGTGCCCTAAACAATTTCAAAAATAGCACCTTTCAAAGCTCAAGCTTCCAGTATTGTGCGGGCTGTGGGTCATAACCTCTAAGGTTAATGCCGCCATAATTCACTGTTACACAGAAAGCCTGGAACCAGCTGTGGCCCGTGCAGGTAAGAGCGGTGGGGTGGTGGGGGGGATTTCGACAGACGATGGCTAGGGTAAATTAAATAAATAATTACATTTCCCTCATCATCGTCTGTCGAAATCCCCCCCCACCCGGTCCCACCTTGCCTGCACAGGCCGCGGCTGCTTGGAACCATTCTTGAGACCATACATATGTGATGCAAGTGTTAGGACTTACCAGTGGTAGGCCCGGGCAGAATCTTCAGAGGAGCTACTGAGAACCTTCCATGTCAGACATTGTAGTCAACATTAGACCATTGCCGTGGCCTCCTGGGTAAAACTACCCATCTGAAATGTCTCCAAGGCAGGTGTTCAATAAGGTGATCTTTTTTTGCAGGATGATGTCAAGAAAAGCGATGGTGCAATACGATGACAGGTTTATTGGGGTCACTTTATCCTTGAAGTCAGAACATTCACTGCAGCTGAAGAGAAGAAGAGCCGAGACAAAGGAGGCAATTTCAACAAAGAGTGGAGTGAGACTGGACAATCCCCCACTTTAATCTCGCAGTAGAGGCTAGTTGCGAACGCGCCTGATATTGTACCATGATTTACTTTTATATCCTCCTGGTCTCAGAAACACTATTTTCCCATTGTTCATCTTTAGCCTCGTTTTGGAGCCTTGAGGTGAGTGAGGGCCCAATGTAGTCCTCCTGAGTGACATCCTGAATACTCAGGTTCACACCCTGCCCTATCCTTTGTCGTGAATGGAGTCTCGTGCATTGTGTGCCTCCACACTGTAGTGTACTCAGGGCCAGCTTTAGCAGTGTTGGCGCCCGGTACGACAATCATTTTTGGCGCCCTCCTATGACCTCCTCCTCTGAATCCCTCATGACCACCGGGCAAAAGTGCCCCTCATCTCTCCATAGACACTCTCTCACATTCAGTTAATTAAAGCACACGTAAAGACTGACTTTACTAATAAGAATGTATATTTACCCAAACAAACCCTTTTCGACAACATTAGGAATAGATAATGAAGGACTGGGGGGAAAAACATAATGTCCTAACCTATTTTATGTAGTTTGCATGCAGCTCTTTGATTACAGTTCGTAACAGTCATAGTTCTTTATTAGTGTTGTATCTTATGAACTGCGGTGACAAAAGGATATCTGTGACAAAAGTAGTAATCGACTCATCTATCCACATAAAATACAGATCTGTAATCTGCGCTGTACGAGTTATTTGCAGCAGGCATACAAACCCTTTGCGCTACTTTATGGCAGGTGAAAACTGCCACTAGACAAAACTCTAATCTCTCGCTCTAGCAGGAACATTAATCACAAGAGTTATCTGGACATCTTTTAATGCTGCCTGAAAACTGGATGCAAACGGAACAATTGATGGACGGAATGCTAAACAATGCAAACATTAACCCTCAGTCACAAAGTTCCGGGCTTAATCCATCGTTCTTTTGCTCACCACGCCACCCCGGTTTGGACCCAGCCATATGCAAATCAGTCTTGATCCTGTTTCTTATGGGAACAGTCCAGCTCGAACTGCCAAGCAAGATCCTCCCTGGACCGGAAACAGGCATCCTGGGACCTGTTTCAGGGCATCACCCTTCATCAGCCAGGCTAGCTTGAAGCCAGTGGTGCAGTGAGCACGGAACTCACTTCTGGGCATACCCTTCCCACTTAGGGCGACAAATGCAAAATTGAAACAAGCATTGGCATAGCCATTAGGTCTCGCGTTTGGGACCTTCTAAGTGTTTAGCCCTTGCAACATATTACCCTCGACTTTGGGAAATACAAGCACCAATTTGTCTGCTGTTCGCAGAGACGATCAATGAACGTAATGTTTCTGTCATTCCCTCGTCACGAGGACTGCCACTGTGATCAATGGCCTGGAACAGCAGTCTGCCTAAATCCTAAGCCACTTCCTACTTTGAGACCAAATTATCCTGCACTGGAAATAGCGGCTACTAGCGCATGCGCGCTGGTGTCAGAACCTAAATAACCGAGAAAGGAGTCGTATTAAGCAGAAGCAGTGGCGGTGCATCCATTGAGGGAGTTCAGGCGTTGCCCCACCAATGCCACGGGCCCACGGCCCCATTTAGAAATCGTTCTACTTCTGACGCTAATTCCAGCAATCAGGACTCCTGATTGAAATGGAATTAGCGTCAGAAGTAGAACGAGGGACACTGAAGGGGGTGGGGCTGCGGCAGCACTCAGGGTGAGTGACAGTGCAATAGAGCGCATGTTCGTTTTTGGGCTGGTCATTTTAAGACCAGCCCGAACATGCGCACTAAGCCTTACCCTTAAGAGAGCGAGGGTTGCTTCTTTCGCAGCCCCTAGTCTCCTAATGGGCAGTGAGTGACCCTGCTCCAGGCCAATCCTGGCGCTGCCGGACTCTGGAGCAGCGACTGGATTGGCTGAGAGCCTGAGAGGGCTTGCCAGCCACTCACGCAGAAGACCACGGTGAAGGCGCCAAACGCGGACCACAGCCCAGAGGCAGACAGCAGTGGCGGCGGACCCGGTCAGGTAAGTTTAAGCTTCTTTGTACTTTATTTTCAAACCTCCGCGGCCCCCCCCGCACGAGACCCCACCTCCCCCCGCACGAGACCCCACCTCCCCCATGCAAGACTCCCCCATGCAAGACCCTTCCCCGTGCAAGACCCCCCTCCCCCGTGCAAGACCCCCCTCACCCCTTGCAAGACCCCCCTCACCCCTTGCAAGACCCCCCCTCACCCCTTGCAAGACCCCCCCCCGCGCGAGTATTGCAAGCCGCGACTGTCTCGGAGCATACTTTTAGTACACATACTTGGGTGCAGTCTACATTTAAAGATGTGTAAGGGGACAGAAGACTGTGTGTGTACCCCTCTTTCACATGGTTGAACCCCAGAGAAGCAATACTTGCATCATATTCAGGTGACCTGTGTCTGCAGATTCTGTGTCCCTGAGGTCCGGTGATACTGTCAAGACTATGAACATACATGATGCTGGTAGAGACACCATGGGCAAAAACCGATGGACGTGTGGTGCTTCCATGTGTAGCATGCATGACGTCTCCCCGTTGCCTGGGTCCCATGGAAGGAATCCTGATCAATAACCTGACGTAACAAGCACCACTCGGTGCTTCTCCACAGCTGCCGTGTAAATACAGAAATATGAATCACACCCCTAAGGAGTCAAGGGGCAGTAACAGGAAGGGAACACTATTTAGGGTCCGACTGCAGCCTTTGGGGTCATAGGACAGTGAAATTCTCTATCACATAGCTCTTTATTCCCTACCCCACCCAGTACGGTACTCATTAATTGGTTTAAACTCGCCCAAACGTTGTGCTTGATTTAAAAATAAATCCATATGTCTCACACTTTGTTTTGTACTTCCAGCTGCGTGATGCTTTCTAATCCGTCTCGTTATCTATATACCATACACAAGTGGCAAGGATGTTTTTTTGTCTAAAGCTATAAGAGCCGACATTCAAAACTTAAGAGTAACTGAAGTAAGACACAGGTGTTTTAAACTGCGAAGAGAAAGACACCCGGTCTTTAACAGAGCCTTCTCAAAAGGAGTGTCCTTCTAGAACTAGTTTATTTTGTAATTATTTATAACGTGCAGGCATGCCAGAGTTTCTTGGCGCTGTGACAGAAACTTAACTAGCTAAAAATACAGCTGCTAAGAAGAAAGAGAAGGGGAGATCACGGCTGCCACCGCAAGTTTTAAGAATTTTCCACACTTTAGCAGGTGGAGTCCTGTCTTTACAGCTCTGGGAGAGAGAGAGCCCCAGTACTTACAGGCACACAAGGGAGAAGCTCTGCCTCCTTGATAAACTACTCTAGATGCAGAGGATTGCTCAGCGAGCTAAGCGCAAGGGGCGCGGCCTGAGACATTTGGTCATAAAAATAAGTTTAAAAGAAAATGTTACTTGCAGTTTGTAAGTTAAAATCCTAACATACAACAGTGAGCTATTAACTGTCATCTAAGAGCTGCATACAAACTGCATTAATGTAATAACTGCGCTTTTACAATTGCTTTATTAACCTTCCTGCTTTCTCAAATTTGCTTGAAAATGCACCATTTTTCCACTTTTTTTTCAAAATTTTCTCGGGGGAGAACCCCCTGGGAACCCACCTTAGGTTGTTCGGGCTGGCTCGCTACGGTGCAGTATGACCAGCATTTTACGCCCACCACTTTCAAATGTCACCATCCGCCACTGAGCAGAAGAGGCGATTATACGAGAGGAGACCCCGGCATGCACGCTATACCTGGTGCCCCCATATCCTTGCGCCGGCCTCAGCATGATAAAAGCCATACTTGTCTTCAACAACCACAGCAAACCGCGGCTCTACAAATTCTACGAGCATTACGTGAGTAAAAGACCGCTCCTCCCATCCCGAAACCATCGCCCAGAGCCATTGCACAGCACCGATATCATACCGGGGACTGACATCTCGCGAAGCAAACCTCACGCTGCCGACTACTCGGGCAGCTGGCACTGGCACTGCCGGAACCACAAGAAGGGAGGGGCAATGACACAAAACCAGCAGCCCTCAAGTAGGAGTGGAGTACTGTTAAAACCTGGGGGAGGGCATGTAAGCAAAAGGGCACAAGACGATGGGACTGCGACCCAGAAGACCCAGTGCACAGGAAGAGAACATTGCACATGGAGGGCTGCACGCTTACAACGCAACCTTTAATGCACACAAATAGGGACACCACATGAAGTGTGTATTGCCATTCCCCAAAGCATCACACATCTGGACGAAACTGACACAGTATCACCTAAATAACTGCCACTGGCAGCATTACACATGGCAGTGTGCTTAACAGCTCAGGAAGAACACAGCAGAATATATTCTACAACGTAGACCCACAGTACTTAATCAATCAACAGCACAAGAGTTTGGGCAGTAATACGTAACCGTGAGCAACAAACAGGGCAGAGGCATTTTATTGTGAGGGCATCATAAAGGTATGAATAGGACACACAGCATAACCTTGGACTACTGACGGCTGCAACCAGGAAGGGGTACTTTCAAGTCATCAGGAGGAATAGGTTTATAGGGAGTTAGAGCAGCACTAGTGCAGCATCAACTCACACGGATCACTGAAAGAGGCACGTACAGCACCATGTTTAATCATGAGCTATCGACTAGACTTCGTTATATAAAGTCTGCTAACTGATGGAAGCACAGATCTCGGCTTCTCGTGGCTACATGAGGCCAGGTCTATCAGACACTGCGCCTGCCCAGAGAGGCTGGATAGAGAGTAAGCCACCCTCTGCCCTTCTAATGGTAACCCCCATCGACCCCCTTCTACTGCCAGTTGGCACGGCCAGTCAAGCCTACTTCGTCAGTCTGGGTGTCTGTCCACTTTTGTAATTACACGGCTTGTCGCGCCATACACTTTTGTGGGTACATACTGATCCCATCAACCTTGAGACCTAGAGTGGCACCAGGCATGCACAGCCCAGGCATACACAGCTTTGTGGTCAGGGTGTTTCACAAAGATGCACAAAGAACGGAATCGCACCCACCCACTCTTCAGGGGCTTGGGCGGTTAATTCACCCACGGTCTCGCAGCTCCTTCCCAAAAGCAGCATCCCGAAGTCCTGTGCCCAAAGCTCAGCATTACCTCTGGATTCAGTGTCGCGGCGCCCGCTCCACGCTTCTGTGACGCATCTGTAAAAGAGTGGAGCACAGCGGCGGCTGTGAGGTGAGAATGTGTATTCAAAGCGGTGCACACACCCTCCGGCTCTGCGCTAGCGTGTATGTGTTTTGAGAGGGGTGCACACAGCCTCGGGCTCTGCGCTACAGTGAATGTGTTTTCAGAGCAGTGCACACACCCTCGGCCCTCCGCTAGAGTGAATGTGTTTACAAAAGGGTGCACACATCCACGGGCTCTGCGCTGGCGTGAATGAGTTTTGTGAGCCATGCGCACAGCCTCTAGGTATTAGCTCGTATGAATGTGCTTTGAGAGGATCACTCACAGCCTGGGTACCTGTGCAGCGTGAGGGTGTTGTGCAACAAGCCTCTTGTCTCGTTGCTTCTTTGATGTATCTATATAGTTGGTGGCGCACAGACACTGGCTCTACCTTCGGTGAATGCCCCTTACTCGACCGCCATCTGTTTACAATTAACGCGAGCGTGAGACGCGGGTGCGATAATTGGAAACAGATGGCGCTGCTGCTCCACAGACAGCGCGTTCCTGCTCGTAACCGCAAGCATAGGCCATGGTCAGATACACGCAGACGCCTTTGACCAATTGCGTGATGTCTTTTTTAGAAAGACACACACAAAGACCAATGAAAAAAGGAAGGGGTGGACCATCTGAAAGAGTAGGAGCTGTGACGAGGAAGGAGTGGACCATCTGAGAGAGTAGGAGCTGTGGCGAGGAAGGGTGCACCTTCTGAAAGAGTAGGAGCTGTCCCGGGGAAGGAGTGGACCATATGAAAGAGTAGGAACTGTGGCGAGGAAGGGTGCACCATCTAAAACAGTAGGAGCTGTGGCGAGGAAGGGTGCATCATCTGAAAGAGTAGGAGCCGTGGCGAGGAAGGGGTGGACCTTCTGAAAGAGTAGGGGCTCTGGCGAGGAAGAGGAGGACCATCTGAAAGAATAGGGGGTCTGGCAAGGAAGGAGTGCACCATCTAAAACAGTAGGAGATGTGGTGAGGAAGGGTGCACCATTTGAAAGAGTAGGAGCTGTGGCGAGGAAGGGGTGGACCATCTGAAAGAGTAGGAGCTGTGCCGATGAAGGAGTAGACCATCTGAAAGAGTAGGAGCTGTGGCGAGGAAGGGTGCACCATCTGAAAGAGTAGGAGCTGTGGTGAGGAAGGAGTGGACCATCTGAAAGAGTAGGAGCTGTGGCGAGGAAAGGTGCACCTTCTGAAAGAGTCAGAGCTGTGGCGTAGAAGGTGTGGACCATCTGAAAGAGTAGAAGCTGTCGCGGGGAAGGAGTGGACCATCTGAAAGAGTAGGAACTGTGGCGAGGAAGGGTGGACCATCTAAAACAGTAGGAGCTGTGGCGAGGAAGGGTGCATCATCTGAAAGAGTAGGAGCTGTGGCGAGGAAGGGTGGACCATCTGAAAGAGTAGGAGCCATGGTGAGGAAGGGATGGGCCATCTGAAAGAGTAGGCCCTGTGGCGAGGAAGGGGTGGACCTTCTGAAAGAGTAGGAGCTGTGGTGAGGAAGGGATGGGCCATCTGAAAGAGTAG
This sequence comes from Triturus cristatus, assembly GCF_964204655.1. NCBI lineage: Eukaryota > Metazoa > Chordata > Amphibia > Caudata > Salamandridae > Triturus > Triturus cristatus. The sequence continues at coordinate 997,562,662 of NC_140580.1, forward strand.
GCACTGTGGTGAGGAAGGGGTGGACCTTCTGAAAGTGTAGGGGCTGTGGCGAGACAGGGGGTGAGGAGGGAGTGAGCGATATTGTAAGTAATGAGGTGGTATCATCTGAAACAACTCCTCTGATGCCTTTTATTTGGACACTGTGACGTTTGGATGATGTGCTGTCATCCACTGCTCTGGTAGTTCTCTCTTGATACCTGATCAAGTAAGAACTGGTTACAAACGGGTTAAAAACGTGAAGTGTATGGTCAAAAAGTAGCTAACGAGGGGCACTCGCGGCGCTGCCCACCCTCGAGTTTAGGTAGAACCGACGAACTGATGGTTTCAAACAAGACAAGGTCACTGCGGCTCAGCAGCGTCATTAGAAGTGCTTAGTAAGGCCCCAGCATCATTTTCAGCACGTTGCTCTATCCCATCTCATTGCAGATGGTCTGATAAGAACTACAAGTTAAAAAAAATGCGCATCAAATGTCGCCGGTCAGCAGAATGTTCCTGCAGCGTCATCACTTTCTGCGAAATCCCGGATTCTGGATAATCGATGCTCGTCAAGCCTTCTGCACAGAAGTGCTCTAAAGCTCGGTCATCGATACTTCCGATTTAGGGGGTCTCTATCTATAGGTTTACAGGCTCCTGAGGGCTGGACACCTCCAGGCAATATTCAGCCTTTGTACCGAGGCGGATGTGTGAATGGAGATTCCTGACGGGGACGGCGGAGGGAGAAAACTCACGTGTTCTTTAATGTAATCACGTCCGGAACCTTCAATTGACTTATGCTTGTTTACTGGCATCTTCCTTCCTGCCATTAGTTTCTGCAATGATCATATAAGCGTCTTGCCCCTAGTGTAACCTCTCCTCCATCAAGCTGGCAGCCAGGCTCTGTTTGCGCCATCTCAGACTCTCTGGACTCTGAATTACAGATTCAAAGGTGGGGTTTATTTATATTCGCTTATCAGCTTATCTGCTTAGTTCGGTGCGGGTCCAACAATAAATAAATCTAGGACCTAGGAATCACGTACATATATTCCTTTTTTGACAGTCACCCAAAAACCCTCTAAGAGAGGATCCTAGATGTCCAGGGTTATCCTGTTTTCTCCTTCCCAAAAGCCTATTGTGAGCATGTTTAGTGCTAGTGAAAATGTGCGTTTACACTCCACACACTTTTTTCTGCTCCGCACTTTTCCAATTTTGTTAATTAAGGAGTTTTATAAAAATTGCTGTCTAAAGCCCTTTCATTACTTCAGAGCTCTTGACAAGCGAATGTATTACTTGCTCATGGGGTAGGTTGGAGTTCGCTTGGGTGGGTATGTGAATCGCGCTGGTAATTCTTTGCTTGTGACCCCTCTCTTGTGTTGAGCTCAGGTAAGGATCTTTATGAATTGGTTATTTTTCAAACCTTCCCTGTGCTGGGCTCACTTCTCCGGTGCTGCTAAGAGCATCCCCTAGTCTAGGTCCTTGCAGGCCAAGGGATCTGCCTCAGTGTGTCATCCTTTTGTCGGGTGATTGGTTAAACCAGCGCGAAGAACGGTGAGTGAAAGATGAGAGTTGGGTATTGGGGAGGTGCCAGTTCCTGCAGGTTTTTAGGGACTTTGCCCGTGTATGATTTATGGGCGATGCACAAGGCCTTGAATGTAGTCATGTTATGACTGGGAGTCAAAGGAGGGTTTTAAGGATGGGTTTAGTGTGGTCCTGCTCTTATTCAGGTTAAGGCACCTTCTGGTTCTCGATTCTTTTAAGCCTGGTGAAGTGTTGTTTAGGGAGATCCCAGTAGATTATAGTATAACAGTTGAGGGGTGCCGGGACAAGGGCTTCTGTCAGTTCCATTCTTTCGTCTCTATGTAATCTATGGCATCCCTGACACGCACCTGAGGGAATGCACATAAACACACTGCAGATGTACATTCTAGGCACACACGGCCAACACAGTCCCTCACAAAGATGGCTGGCAGTATAGACATAAAGACAGCAACTCCACAGGACATGCACAAAGGAAAAATGCTCAATTGGGTGCCATCCGGTTCTCTGGTGGTGTTGCAGTGGTGATTCTGTGGCAGTTCACCAAACCTCCCATCGAAGCCACGGACGTACGTCCATCCCAGGACCTCTGCAACAAGCTCAGCTCCTACTTCAACATGAAAAGCAAGGCCCTCTAAGACAACTTCAGCGAACCGACTCCAGACACCACCACCCTCACCACCAACCATAACCAGCCGATCATCACGTCCTGGAAACCTGCCACCACGGAAGACACCACTAAGACCATGAAGAACACCCACTCAGGAGCTCCCACGGGCCCCTGCTCACCACACATCTACCACAGAGCTGCTTCAGCCATAGCTCCCCAACGAGGATGGATCATCAACACTTCCCTCGAATCCGGCATCTTCCCGACGACTTGAAACAGGCAGAAGTCAAGCCCCTCCTCAAGAAACTGTCGGCCGACCCAAAGGACCTGAAAAACTACCGGCCCATCTCTCTCCTTCCCTTCGCACCCAAAGTCACTGAGAGATTTGTCAATGCCCAGCTGACCACCTTCATAGAGGAGAACGCCATCCTCGACTCCTCCCAGTCCAGATTTCACAGCAACCACAGCACCGAGACTGCCCTCCTCGCCGCCACCGATGAAATCCGCATGCCTCTCGACCAGGGCCACACCCCGGCCCTCATCCTACTAGACCTCTCAGCAGCCTTCAACACTGTCTCACACCGCACCCTCACAGCCAGACTCCACGACGCCGGAGTACGAGGAACAGCCCTCAAATGGATCTGCTCCTTTCTCGCCTGCAGAACCCAAAGGATCAGACTCGGTAAAGCCCCCCCCCCCCCCCTTCGTCTCCGAACCAACAGAGATCAATTGTGGAGTACTCCAAGGATCCTCGTTCAGCCTCACTCTTTTCAACATCTACATGGCCCCCCTCGCCGACCATAGTCATTCAGCATGGGCTCTGCATAGTATCCTACGTCGATGACACCCAGCTCATCCTTTCCCTCACGAAGAACCCCGAGGATACCAGACTCCGCTTTCAAGAAGGAATGAAAGATGTCACAACCTGGATGAGGGACAGCTGCTTGAAGCTGAACTTGGAGAAGACCGAGGTCCTCGTCCTAGGACCCTCCCCCATGGCGTGGGACAGATCCTGGTGTCCCCTTGCTCTCGGAAACCCTTCCACACCGATGGACCACGCCCGGAACCTTGGCATTTTCCTGGACTCCTCCCTCACCATGACCCGCCAGATCAACGCCGTCGCCTCGACCTGCTTCAACTCCCTCCGCATCCTCGGTAAGACCTTCAAGTGGATCCCCCACAAATGCAGAAAGACCGTCACCCATGCACTCGTAACCACCAGACTGGAGTACGACAACGCCCTCTACGCCAGAATCAACAAAACCCTGCTACACAAGCTCCAAACCATCCAGAGCAACGCGGCCATACTCGTCCTCGGAACCCCACGACATGAGGACATGACCCAGCACCTTCGAGACCTCTACTGGCTCCCCATCGAGAAGAGAGTAACCTTCAAGCTACTCACCCACACCTACAAATCCCTCCACAACATCGGGCCCAAATACCTCCACGAAAGAGTCTCCTTCTACATACCCAAGAGGAACCTCCGCTCCACCGACCTCGCCCTAGCAGAAACCCCCCCCGCATATGCAGAACCAGAGCAGGCGGAAGAGCCTTCTCCTACATCGCAGCAAGGACCTGGAATGAGCTCCCAGTCAACATCAGATGCGCCCCCACTCTGAACACCTTCAGAAAGAGTCTCAAGACCTGGCTCTTCGACTGACCCGGAGCGGCACCCCCCTCTTGCCCCCAGCGCCTTGAGACCCTCACGGGTGAGTAGCGCGCTTTATAAACCCCTGATTGATTGATTGATTGATTGATTGTACTAGTGATGATTAATGCTTCAGGGACAGCAAGGTGCAGGTCAACACTGCAGGGCTTGTCAATTAAAGCTGTAGAGCAAGTGAAGGATGATAGAAGAGAGACTGGCAAGTAAGAGACCCAGCAGGTCCCAACCGGGCTTGGTTCTGGACAGTTGGCAAGAGGCCCTCAGCTCCTGGTCTTCAGGTGCATCCAGGGTATGGGGCAACTTGGACTAGCAGTTTAGGACAGGGGCGGTAGCTTCATGAGTAGAAAACCAGGAGCCTCCGCATTTCTTGAGATGATGACTCTTGGGGCAAAAAAGATCCAAAATGTTTTGTGTTGACGTTTCAGCCTCTCAAGCAATGGTTAAGGAAGGTCGGCTTAAGGATAAGTGAAGAAAGTAAGGCTGAGTAAAGTATCACTATGGAGCAAGAAGTAACTACTTAGCAGTTCTTGAAGAACAGCCAGTGTAGTTCTTGAAGAGCTGACATCAGTTAACGGATCATCCTTGCTTGTAGGTAACGGCTTTATTAAACAGAACTGCTTGAATGCAGCAGATTAGGGCCCTGTTAGGAGTGGCCCAGTTAATTCTAGCGGGTCAGAATTCTACGTTTTCCTGCCATTATCTCAACCCCTGCACTTTCGCCTGGTAAATTGTGGCAGGTAAAACCTGCTGAAATTTATTGGGTGAAAAATGCCTGTTAAAACCTGCATTTCATTCCTTATTTCTTTAGGGAGCCTCAACAGAGTATTGTACTGGGTAAATTATGAGCCCTGGTTTATCGGATTTCACCTGGTGCGATAAATACCTCAACTTTACTAGGGGCAATTGTAAAGAGGGCAAATAGTTTTTCTGTCTCCGGAAGGACAGTGAACTGGAACCTCGGCCTAATGCTCTGTCCGGCCCAGCTGCCACAATGAGCCATACACTCACGGATCCCAATATCGAGATTGCATATTGAGGTTCGAAATTATTTACACACACTGTATAAACAAAGAAATACAAAGATACCTATAGAAACATCAGATCTACAATAGACGTTTAATAGTCTGATGGAGTGCATCTGCATGACGTGACTGACTTTACCCAGCCCTTGCTGCCTTTTCAAGGTACCAGCATTTCGACGTATGTGGTGATTGCCCTGTAGCTGGCATCTAACAGACTGGGATCAGACCCACTCATTTTCCTGAGACAATGTCCTGTCAGAAAATGTTCTAATGGAAATAGATAATGTTATTTGTGAGGCGTCAGCTGCCAAGAGATCTCACAGTTCCTCCGAGTTAATGCATGAATTTTGGGCAGCACAATACAGAAAAACCTTGCGCACTGTTTCAAATTCGTGCAGTCTGCATTTCAAGTATTAAGTCCGAGAAATCCCGAGAAATATGTATGAACTTAAAACACCTTAAATACAAAAACACAGGTGCTTGGCTTGGGTTTAGCCAGCGCAGCTCTTCATGACACGCCCCAAACTTTGTAGCCAAATGCACTTTGCATTTTAAAACTATTAGCAATATGTGGGCAAAAACTTAATTCCCAGCACGCAATGTGCTGCTGGCTAAAAATCCGGAATGTTTCAAGGCGTCACACATGTTGTCAGTTGTAAAATATCCTGATTTCCCTACAGGCAAGTTCGTCAGGTTTCCCTTAACCGGAAGCAGTATCCCTTCCGGGGTTTCCTGTATGGATGTTCTACTTCAGCTGTAGGAGAGGGGAGCCTTGAACTTTGGAAACACCCAGCTCCATGACTGCCAAGATGCTGGGATGTAGGCGGAGAGGCCTCGGCCTTAAGCCCGTTGCTCACACTAGGGAGTCCAGCATGCTGACCTCCTGTCATCTTTGGCAGTTCCCAGTATCCCTGTGCGAAACGTGCTGATTTCCCCTGGAGTGGACGTGTTGTACTTCAAAAATAACACATTCAGTGACATAGCGCCAACTTAGCTACAAGAGGGCTGTCATGCGCTATTATTGTCCCTAGCAACACACAGAATACTAACTGCTACACCTATGTAATATTACGCATTATATGATCTGAATATTTCCCAGCAGTGATAGCAGGTAGGTGTTATTACCCAGATTACTGTCATGCATTGTATCGATCTCGGAAGGATGAGTGGTTGAGATCGTCAAGCAGGATTCTAATGTAAATCCTCCTGGTCCCACACGGGTCTTTACACATGGGCGACTATAGCACCTGCATAAAGTCATGTGTACATATATCAACACAAGCATACACAAGTGACATAAAGGCACACATGTCCACCTCCTTTGATGCCAGCAGCTGAGATGTTCATATCTATCTATCTATCTATCTATCTATCTATCTATCTATCTATCTATCTATCTATCTATCTATCTATCTATCTATCTATCTATCTATCTATCTATCTATCTATCTATCTATCTATCTATCTATCCCTATATATATATATATATATATATATATATATATATATATGTGTGTGTTCTGATAAAAAAGAATATTATAACCCTCGAAATTCTGAGTATTATTGACCCAGAACTTGCTGGTGTGTTGCACATTCCTTGAGCCGAGTGGCAGCTGTGAGATGCCCAAAAGCACTCATCGAAGAAGTTGTCGAAGAAGGAACATACATGTGGACTTTTAGATATAAAGAATTTGACTTTCTCTTGCGTGCTTTTAAGGGACAGACTATGTGTATGTTCAGATAGTAATTACAAAATGCTGTTAACATTTTCTGCTATTTCTCTGCCTTTCAATCTCAACAAACAGGTGCATAAATGTCATCAGCATTTTTTTAAATATGAATTGTCTTGCTTGTGGTAACATTTCTCTGCTGCTAATGGAATAACATTTTATAATAGCGACCAAGGATACGTGTTAGTGTGAGCCAGCGCAATGATACTGTTATTAAAACACACACATGCTTCTACAGCGTTTACTTCTCCTATGCACTGCCCATGCTGACGACACTCACCTGCTGGACCTTCTCAGCAGCATCCAAGCAGACTCTACTGCATCCTTTCCGTCTTGCCTAATCTTGATCGCGGACTGGATCTCTGCCAACACTTTAAAACCTGACTATGACATGATGATGGTGCTTGTCTTCCCCTTCGATCTCAACCATTGCTTGGTGGCTAATTCAACAAGGGTCCTTGCCTAGTAGTACTCGGCTCTCCAGTGCCCTCAACATGGGCGTTCTGATGACCCAATCCTTTCCTTTACCTTCTATCATCAGTAAGTTTACTTCAACTTGTTATCTCCTTCTCAGTGAAAAACTCTCCCTTCCCTGCTCCTAGAGGGATATAATCTTATCATCAACTCGCCATATCTTTTTGACTTGATTATAACAACGTCCCATATAAATCTACGCTTGCCCAAATTTCCATCTTGACAGGTACCATGTTGGCCAGAAGATGATGTCCTGTCTCCTCCTGGGCCTGAGGAATTTGGTCCTGGTCTCCTCTCGCCTTGCTAATTTTCATTGGCTAACTACATTGAAAAGATCTTTTTTTTAAATTTGTTTATTACCATTTCAGAAAGAAACAGCATCGACAAGGTAAAGCTCACAGGGACACAGGGATAAAACAGGGAAGGGAAGGAGGGGTGAAAGTTTACATGCCCTACACAACAAATCACTTCCTCTTGTATTGTAGATAAGGGTGAGGAAACACCATGAAGGATGGGACATCAAAATTGAACAGTATTTCAGTGAGCAAAGATTGTACGGCATACAGACCCAAGAGTGAAGACAGGAAGGTCAATCAATCATTCGGACAGGGTCTATTGTCGGAGGGGGGAGTAGTCTCTGACCGGTGAGGTCACTGCAGTGGACAAAGTTCCATTTGTTTATCCCTGTCTCAAATAAAGCTTTAAAGGTTCCCAGATGTCCTTCGGGCGGGATCCCAGTAGTTGGAGAGCTGCTCTTGGCAGTATGCAGCATCCCATAGCCAGGAATACGTCTTTAGGTGCTGGCCGTCTGCCCCAGTGAATGGGCACTTGCCGTTTAGCAAGGACCAGTAGTAGTAAAGGATCTTTTTTTAACTACTTTTCATGGTACACACAGCCATCCACTTTAACAGTCCTCTTTACCGCCACTGGAAATTCATGCACAATCTTTTTGCATTCCCGACAAAGCACTCCTGCAAATTCCCTACTTTAGACTCATCTACACTGGCAGACATTCTGATACTGCACCACTGTTCAATGGAATTACCTCCCTCTTCGATTCAGCTCACTTAAAACCATCTTTTTTTTCACAAGGAACATGGGGCCAGGCATATCTTTGCACTGGTTGTAAAAGTGGCTGCAATTTGTGACCAGTGTGTAATTTTGGGAAATTACTTAAGTAATAATAGGTCAATCAACAAAGATCTGAATCAAATTCAGTCGCAATGCAAGCTACCTAAATAATTTTACTTTGGCAAGACACAAATTCCTCCTCAGTTTGATTGGTCACAATCACAGAGATTATGTCCTGCAAGGGTCAGCAGACAACATGTCTGTTATTTTATTTTACAGCTGAATGTTTTCCTTAAAGGAAACAAGGCTGATTTAAAAAAAAATATATATGTATATATATGTATATGTGTATATACATGTATGTATGTATGTATGTATGTGTGTATATATATATATATATATATCTTCTCATAGACGGCTCCTTCCAGATTTGAATAGACCCATGGAGAGTGGCACGCACACCGGCGGAGAAAACCGGCTAATTTAATCCACAAAACGCTATTTCAATCAGCGCGCTCTCAGAAATCAAGGACCCAGTGCTAGCACTGGGTCCTTGATTTTTGAGAACGCGCTGATTGAAATAGCGTTTTGTGGTTATATATATACATATATATATATATATATATATATATATATATATATATATATATATATATATATATATATATATATATATTTCTATGAGAGTTGGAAGTGACCCCTTTTCCAAATGAGCTACAATTTCAACTTGGGGGTTAGTAACTATTCAATGATTTGGACTGGAATTCTGTTTGCAAACCACTGGCACAAATGATACTGATTCGATATTTTGAAGGGACACCAAAAAAAGCAGTTCCAAATACCAAATCTTTATCCTCTTACAAACCTATTGTAGCAGTCGGTACTGACTCCAAAATGTGATTCTGTACACGGCCAGAAATGTTTTCTCGGTTGCAAACTCTAAATCAGAGTGTTAGCAAGTGCAAAAATGTTTCATACTTCTTGCCCTTAAATCCTACCTCTTCTCACTCCAGTGCTGTTTGTGTTGATTATTTAGCTCCAAGGTGCAGGATATCTTCAGGTCACCAAGCACATAACACGTTCATTCATTGGTCCGTCAACTTAGGATCGTCTCAATGATGACTCTTTCATGTAATCTCTTTACTGTCACAGTACCGTATTTATTCAAGGTTTGTGCATCACTTTCAAGATGCTTGGCATCTGCTAGCCTGTTCAGCTGACTGATGAGATACACATTTCTGGGGTTAGAGGATAATTCCTTGGTGAGTTGTTGGGGAGGTTGGGGCTGCGCAGAGACATCCGTTCTAGCTTGTTCTGCAGAGGCACTTCTGTGAACTAGGATTTCCCTTGCCATTTACATTTGTGTTTCCCCCACCTTTTTGAGGCATAAGACCTATTTGAAAGGCTTACTAAGCTTATCCTTTAGTTTGTGTGTAAGATATCAGTGCTAGCCTTAAAGAAATTGATCTTTTTTGGAATACATTTTTACTGCTGTGAAATGATCTGTTCTCCACTTCTTTATATTGTATGGTGCCCTATCACAGTTTGGTGTTAAGGGTGTGGTCTATGAAATGCTCAAAATAAACATATTTCTGTTTGGATGCTTCTCCACAGTACATGAACGGCGGTTGCATGGAAGAACTCCTGGCAAGTAAAGAGGTTGCACTGAGCTGGAAGGATAAAGTTGACCTGGCTTCAGACATCACAAGAGGGATGATCTACCTCCACTCAAAGAACATTTACCATCGTGACCTCAACTCCAAGGTACAGTTCGGAAATACGGGCTGACGGGGTTTAAGTTTACTTGAAACTAACGTATATCACCTCCACAGTTGTTTGGACAGCATTTGTTGCTTGCATTACAAATTTGGCGACCAATCATGGTTTCATACTAGGTTGCAGCCTAATACTGCCTTCATGGCTGACTCCCTATTAAGATGACCCTAGACAGCCTTCTAAGGTGTGCCAGAAGAGGCTACGTTGCAGCTCCATATTACAGCAAGTGGTCTAAAAGTGGTCTTGTTTTAAGGGGTGGGGATAACGACAAAAGAACAAAAAGTAATTTTTCTTGGGGTTCTAGAAAGCCTTGCACAGAAGCTGATTGCCTTTCTCTACACAGAGATCATGTTACAATAAAGAGAAATGGCAGTTCAGTAATGAGGTAGATTGGACAAGATGCCACTATAGTGTAGTGAAATGTTTCTAAGTTTAGTTAAGCAGTGAGTAAAGTCAAAGTAACTTTGGCAGTAATTGATTGCAATCTTATTTCTCCTGCTTCTCCACAATGATCACTTTCTATTTGCTTCGACTTCTGAAGCTGCCACTTGCCAGAAAATCGTTTTGCTTACAGTTGTCACCAAACCAAATGTGTGGGTGATGGGTGGTAGGTGAGGAGCTGCTGAAGAGGGCAATGTCCATGTCCAATGTGCCCCGGAGGGAAGAAAAAGCATCGTTGGCCAAACCAATCGGCCTGGCTTGAATCTGCTTACACATGTAAACATAATTTCTGCATGTTTGTATTTTCATTCATTAGCACATTATAGCCAGACCCATTGTCTTTGAAAATAGTAAAAAAGTGTGAAACAGATCAGATCATTTAAATGGATTTTAAAGGACATTTATTAGCTTTATTGATAAACATAAACCTAGCACTGTATAATATTTTAAAGTAGAGCTCATAAAAAAAATGATTCATATTTGTTGTGCTTCAAGCAGGGTCCAAGTATGCTACAAAATCAAAGATATTAATTGGACAAAACCAAATATGAAAAGCTTTATAACAAAATAGAAGAAGGCATATCCATACCTGGTAAAACCATAGGTGAAGAGAGGCAAAGGCTACAGGCACAGGCTGCCCCACTGACCCACCCTTAAGCACCGCAGCGGAGCGGACAACAGTTCCCCCAGTATGGCCAAGACCTTTCTCAATCGCCCTCCCGATCCACTGCCCAACACCGTGTGACCCACACAGGCCACCTCACTGATATTTACCACCTCATATTAGGTGGGAAACATCAGCAGAATAGTCCCCAAAACATGCAGGTTTTCACCCACTATTTCTGGGTCTGCATTTAGATGAGGTAATAAGGAGAGGAAAAAAGAGTTTAACCGACTCAGACACTGACCTGTTAGACGCGCCCTTTTGGGACTGGCTGGAAGATTGCCCAAAAGACCGGTCCGGCCCAGATTTAGGGTAAAGGTGTCTGTGAGGGTTAGGGAAATGGGTAGAGTTATTTATAATCTTAAGCCAGGGATAGGGTGATGGTCATCGTGTAATTTAGTGGTGTGGTTGTGGTACACAGAGAGCATGGGGTTGATGATGGGATTAGTGTTAGGGTGGCAGTTAGGGGTACCTTAAAGCATGGGCGAGTGATTGTAAGGCATAATATATATGTTTGAGAAATTAATCAATATACAAGTTTTTGCTTTTAAAATAATTGTCAATTACTCAGACTGTATTAAATTATTTAGCATATTTCTTTAACTTTTTGATTTAAACTTTTCGCCTGTATAACTGAAAATTTGACCATTAAGCCTACATGCATGTAGTGAAGTTGTTTGTAGCGCGAGGGGTGTTCCTGTTTTTGAGTTTTGTAGGAGGAAGGGAACTTTAAACCCTCTGAGCGGGAGTTATGTAGTTATGGCATGGTTTATACTTGCAAAAGACTCTGCTGTGGAAGTGGGGTTTGGGTACAACTCTACACCTAAAGCACATCAGCTATGGCAGTGTTACCTTTTACAAGCACTAGATGAGTATTGTGAAATATACATTTTCTGATGAGTATTTCTAACCACTGATTCCTCACCTTAGAATGCTCTTCAGGCGCCAGACTGGATATGGAAACTTTTTCATAGCAGTGCTCCAGCGTGCCGGTAGGTGGCATCGTGTGGTTCCACGCTTAAGTCCACACCACTGTGGCAGTGGTGGAGTGAAGCCGCACATAAACACCATTCCTGCACCCTGACATCTGTTCTTTTCTTTCTGCACCTTCTGACGTGGATCTGGAGCTCTGCTCACAACTTTGTTGGTATTCGGTTGACTTTTCGAATGATTTCGCCATAGTGCTAGGGAACGATGACCTAATTCAAGACAGCAGTTTTTAAGCCACACATGTCGATCATGAATCCATGCAAGGTGTGTCTCTGCTTTCTGGGCTTGGGTCACGATTCAAAGTCGTGCGATAAGTCACAATTCACTCATGCACCTGATGGTGATCTGAGACTACGATGCAAAGTTGTATGTCGCCTAAAATAGGAAGAAGTCATGGCTTCTAAGGTAAGTCCAACTCTGGTTCCAAGTCATAGACTCACACCGCAGTCCTGAGGTTGTTGCTGCATTGCTCCATTTAGCCATGCACGCTCTTTGTGACTGTTGACCCCTGCCAAACAGTTTCCATATCAGTTCAGGCAGTTTCGAGGCCATTCCAGAGAGCTGATGTATAGGCAGAGGCAGCTTCCTTAACCTATGCAGTAGACACACCCCTGTCCTTTTGAGGCCGTGAACATAGATCTGGCAGACAGCGTGCGGGCCATCAGGGCATCAGTTTTCCAATTCCTCTCCTAATGCTACAAAGGCCACCAAACCAATTTAGTTTGTCCTTAGTGACACATGCCTAACTGGTGGAGGGCAACATTTGACATTTCCTGTCCGGCCCAGATTTAGGGTAAAGGTGTCTGTGAGGGTTAGGGAAATGGGTAGAGTTATTTATAATCTTAAGCCAGGGATAGGGTGATGGTCATCGTGTAATTTAGTGTTGTGGTTGTGGTACACAGAGAGCATGGGGTTGATGATGGGATTAGTGTTAGGGTGGCAGTTAGGGGTACCTTAAAGCATGGGCGAGTGATTGTAAGGCATAATATATATGTTTGAGAAATTTAACAAATATACAAGTTTTTGCTTTTAAAATAATTGTCAATTACTCAGACTGTATTAAATTATTTAGCATATTTCTTTAACTTTTTGATTTAAACTTTTCGCCTGTATAACTGAAAATTTGACCATTAAGCCTACATGCATGTAGTGAAGTTGTTTGTAGCGCGAGGGGTGTTCCTGTTTTTGAGTTTTGTAGGAGGAAGGGAACTTTAAACCCTCTGAGCGGGAGTTATGTAGTTATGGCATGGTTTATACTTGCAAAAGACTCTGCTGTGGAAGTGGGGTTTGGGTACAACTCTACACCTAAAGCACATCAGCTATGGCAGTGTTACCTTTTACAAGCACTAGATGAGTATTGTGAAATATACATTTTCTGATGAGTATTTCTAACCACTGATTCCTCACCTTAGAATGCTCTTCAGGCGCCAGACTGGATATGGAAACTTTTTCATAGCAGTGCTCCAGCGTGCCGGTAGGTGGCATCGTGTGGTTCCACGCTTAAGTCCACACCACTGTGGCAGTGGTGGAGTGAAGCCGCACATAAACACCATTCCTGCACCCTGACATCTGTTCTTTTCTTTCTGCACCTTCTGACGTGGATCTGGAGCTCTGCTCACAACTTTGTTGGTATTCGGTTGACTTTTCGAATGATTTCGCCATAGTGCTAGGGAACGATGACCTAATTCAAGACAGCAGTTTTTAAGCCACACATGTCGATCATGAATCCATGCAAGGTGTGTCTCTGCTTTCTGGGCTTGGGTCACGATTCAAAGTCGTGCGATAAGTCACAATTCACTCATGCACCTGATGGTGATCTGAGACTACGATGCAAAGTTGTATGTCGCCTAAAATAGGAAGAAGTCATGGCTTCTAAGGTAAGTCCAACTCTGGTTCCAAGTCATAGACTCACACCGCAGTCCTGAGGTTGTTGCTGCATTGCTCCATTTAGCCATGCACGCTCTTTGTGACTGTTGACCCCTGCCAAACAGTTTCCATATCAGTTCAGGCAGTTTCGAGGCCATTCCAGAGAGCTGATGTATAGGCAGAGGCAGCTTCCTTAACCTATGCAGTAGACACACCCCTGTCCTTTTGAGGCCGTGAACATAGATCTGGCAGACAGCGTGCGGGCCATCAGGGCATCAGTTTTCCAATTCCTCTCCTAATGCTACAAAGGCCACCAAACCAATTTAGTTTGTCCTTAGTGACACATGCCTAACTGGTGGAGGGCAACATTTGACATTTCCTCTCACGTTGGCGACCCATCATGTCCAACAAAATAATCATACATATCATTCAAAATGGACATGCTCTACCATTTCTTTCTTCCCTACCTGCTATTCCTCTCACACAAGAACAGATTCCATTCTGTTCTGAGGTGAGGCTGTTGCTCTCCAGCAGGGCCAGATTGGGAACCAAAACCAGCCCTGGCAAAGTGCTCAGCCGCCCCCCCACCGGGGGGGTTGGGGGTGCCGCAGAGCTCTTTGCCAGGGCCGGTTTTCGGTCGATTTTGTTACAGGGCCGATTTTGCAGCTATGCTGTAAAAACGGCCCGGTAACAAAAACGGCCTCCAGGGGCTCAAAACCGGCCCCCACCCATGCGGCGCACCGGGGGATTGCCCGGTGCCCGCTATGGCCAGTCTGGCCCTGCTCTCCAGTGGTGCCATCAAGAGGGTTCTAGACTTCGAAAGAGGAGGCAGTTGTTACTCTCACTATCTCTTCGTTCTGAAGAAGGACTTTAGCCTCACAAGGATTCTGGACCTTGGGCTTCTGATGGCCCTCCTGCGGAAGGACAAAGTCAAAATACTCATGCTGGACCAGATTCTATCTAGTCTTGACTTGGGTAACTGGATGCTGCCCTTGGACCTGTGGGGCTCGTATTTTCATATACCTGTCCTGCAGTCCCACAGATGTTACCTGTGGTTCAAGGTAGGCCAGGAGCCTTTTCAGTATGCTGTGCTCGCTTTTGACTTCAGAAGGACTCCTTGGGTGTTCACGAAAGTGATAGCTGTGGTTGCTGCCCATCTTTGGAAGTTGGGGATACCAGTATTCCCGTAGCTTGATGACTGGCTGTTGACTTCAGTTTCAGCAGTAACACTCTTTGGGAGATGAGTTTCATATGGAATGAACATGGGACTCCTGGACACCTCCCCACCCGTGCCTTTCCGGCTTGCATTATAGCCCTTGAAACCTCTGCTATACCTTTGACTAGCTAGTGACTGTAGAACATGCCAGTTACCCGTACAGCACAGATTTTCATAATAATCCTGTTTATGTTTAAATGAAGAAGCCATTTTTACGTTGACCTTTTTCTTCTCTCACTCTGTACTTTATCACAGACACTGGGAGGAGTGCTGAGGGAACCACACTCCCTCCGTACATATTACCACCTGCCTAGAAAGGCTGTTTTTTGCCAAAATATTGAACACATACTGAACCGTATGGCAAACATTACCCAGTACTCTTCATTTCACGTGTAGACACCTTGGCCAGCACCCAGCACTGGCTCATGAACAGCTGTCCTTCTAATGCAAGGTTCAAGAATCATTAAATGATGTGTTTGTGCTGAACAGCCCCTGCGCTGCTGCTTGGTGCTCCTCTGTGAAAAGTGTTGCTAGGGAAGTTATTTCCTGACAGACCACTTCTTCAACTACACTCACTTTGCTGCATTGACAGACAGTACTTAAAAATAGACAGTAAATCTCTGGAGGTGTCTACTTCATTTGCCAATTGCAATTATATGCCAGTGTTTATATTGAGTGGTTGGAAAAATGAAGGCTTGCGTCAGCAGCAGAGCAGTGCATTTCTTCCGCGTTGGCGGGAGACTCCGTAGGGGGAGCAGGTGGGAGACGGCTCCCAACCATCAAATGATTCTTATAACTTGGGATGTTGTAACAAATATGCACCAAAAATCTTGTTTTGAGATTCAGGTTTGATATCTAGCAGTACAGAAAGAGGCATTCGGTCTAAACAGAGTCAGCCTGCTGTGGTGAGAATGCTGAAGGCGGTCTCAACTAAAAATGTGTTCTTATGCTGTCCTCGTGTCATGCAATCATTGCGAGTTATATGTTTTAACTTTAGACGCCTCAAACGCAAAAAAACAGGCGGTGGGCTCTGCTTGGGGACAGGACAACTCAGCATGATACAGCCCCTGATGTTACCTTTTATTAACCTTCATGACCAATAGCTCCTCAGTGTAAAGAGTATATCTATTAATGTACCTCTTCCCACCCCGAAGAGTGTTGCTCCCCAAACAAAACACACAGCTCAATAGGGCAACAGACCCACAGGAGACTGAGCATAAATATGAACACACAAAAAATGCCCTGAAGGGAAAACATATTTTATACCAAGTTCTTTGTTTGAAGAAAAGCAGTGTAAAGTATATCTGCTGTCCTTATTACCACATGCCATCACATAGTCAGCTGACTGAGTGTGTGATGCTTGCACCTCTCTAATTGCGGATCTACCGATACGAGGACCATTTCATAAGGCGGTTTACTCACTAAATACCTCATGACTGTGCAATGGCTCGTTGCATATGGTGGTTTACTGACTGATTGCTCCGTGACTCATTTACTATGATATTCTGGATCTATTGACCAGAATCAAATTGATAATTTCATCTTTTTGGATAATTACATTCACTGTGGTAATATCTGACAAGGCTCTACATAATTGTTAATAATTTGACACTTTGTCCTGAGGATGGTCCCTTGCCTTCATCTGGCATTTGGAGACCGAAACGTCGATGTGATGATCACCGCAATAGCTTAATCATAAGGAATTGGAAATGCCTGACTTTAAAGAAATTAATTTTCTTCTAAGGTGGACTTCTATTATTGGGTGATGACCGTGTTACCCAGAATCACTGTTTCGGACTTTTTGTTATGATCTGAAAATTATAACGAGAAAATGTGATTTATTTGCTTTTTTTGAAAACTTTCTGTGTAATTGATGTTTTTCTCCTTCTTTTGCTTAAATTTTCATTTGTAACTAATAAACTGTATTTGATATTTGTACCTGAATAATCACGCTGCATACATTGGTAAATTGTTATTCATTACGTGTGGTAATACGGAGAGCAGATATACTTTATACTGCTTTCCATCAAACAAAGGACTTGGTATAAAATCATTTTTTTCTTCAGGGGATTCCATTGTGTGTTCCTCAAACGAAGAATGCATACACAGGCAGATATCGTCTTCTGTATGATTGTTTGGAAGGTTGTGGCCTGCTTGCTGCTGCTGGACATGAGTTATCAATAGGCCGTCCTTCTATGCATTGCTCTTGAACATCTCAGGCATGTGAGCAAGTCAGCATCTTTGAATAATAATTGGATTAGAGGAGCAGGGGCATAGCTTCGGAAGAAGGGTTGGGGGGTGGGGGTGACACCTCCTAATAAGTGGATTCTGATGCGAGTAGTTGGGTCCAGGGGCCTCTAGTCAGGCTAGCAGTGCTTGTAGTGGGGTTTCCACTACAATTAGCATCCCTCACAGCATTGACACACACATCTATGAAACTTTGCCGAGCTTGCATACACCCGCTCTTCCTCTTCCCTCTCACACAGAACAGGCCAGGAATAAACAAAGGAATGGGTGGCTCTTCTGTAGTGCAGTGAAATCTTTTAAATGTTGCAATATTTGTATGCATTTTTCTCTAAAAATGTACAGTTTATTTTTCTCGAGGTGAAAATGACAACAAGTTTTTGATGTGATGGGAACGAGGAAAGTAGGGTAATTAACAGTGGTTAACTGGCAACGCTTTTCTTCAGAGGAAGATGGACTAGAAGACAAACATGTGCATCCCTCCCTGTATTTATGTTTTATAGGGGAGATGTAGGACCAAGGACATCTTTCTATCACTCACCTTCTTTTCATGTTCTGTCTTTTTCGTAGTCTGATTTCAAATACACACGACATGCAGAATTATGTACTGCACTTAAAGTTTGAAGGCTCCCATTGTACCTAAATATGCTTTCAATAGTGCTCCATATCTCTTCTGAGTTGGATTCATGCTATTTTAATATATATCATATAAAGTAGCCACAACTTTGAGGTCACACACATACAAACACTTAGGGCCTGATTTAGATTTCAGCGGTCGGGTTACTCCGTCACAACGGGGACGGATTTCCCGTCCGCTGAAATCTAAATCCCATAGGATAATATAGAAATTTATATTTAGGTGGACGGTATAGCCATCACCGTTGTGACAGAGTAACCCATCCGCTGAAATCTAAATCGGGCCCTTAGATACATAAGTGCGTTAGCCAGCAAAGCTATCTCATTGCCATTGAAACAAGAGCGATGGTTGGGAAATCTGTTTCATTCCCCCTGAATCAAAATGACTAAACTACGGAGACTAAATCATTGTGAATTCTTTTTCAGTCCCTGCTCTGTTGTGCAAGATTTTCTCCACCCCTAGCATCAGCCATAACTTGTCATACTAATGCAGCATCTTTACGAAATCTAACCTTCTCCATCTTTCCAACAGTCTCTGCTTCGTGCTTAGACCAAGAGATTAGCCAACGTCTGTGTAAAGTGCTTGATTTGTTAAAGTATAAGTGCTGGGACCCAACGTTTTGCTCAGAAACCCACAGCAAGTGCTATTGAATTTCGAAAGTGCCTAATACCAATGTTGCCTAGCTTTGATTCCACCTCATGACTTTTATCGACCACCAGATACTCCTGCGTCTTTTTCTCACTCTTGCTGCTTCTTTTTCACCCCTCCTTTCTCCATTTGTCACTGCTCTTCCATGTTTGTCTTCCTCCTTGCCCTTTTGCATTTTTCTTTCTCCTGAATTGGATCAAAATCTTTTTTGGAAAAATAAGTGCTGGTCACCAAAAGTGAGTGCTGGTGGACCGGCTGCAACCACCGCCTCAAATTAACCACTGTTTATGCCCCTCAGGTGCCTTATAGTCAAGTGCTAGTGCCCATCACAGCAGGATGCTCGATGTCTGATCAGAGTATCACACGCCAGTGGCCTGGTATATTTTATTGGGGACCAGGAGTCAATGGTCTCGGATCTTTGGGAATTGACACTGGATGTGAATTAGTATACCCTTTGCTCCACGATCCCTCCAACAGACGTCCGGCTGGCGCATGTCAAAAGAATGTAGATTTTAAGGGGCGGCTTGCAATCTATATGGGATTTTAAGGCTGGTCTCATTTCCCTCTTTACTAATGGCTTCTCAGTTTACGTGCTTATTATGTGTCCCAGTCCTCACCTAAGAATAAAATTCCACTGTGGCAGGGTTTCCGCTAATTGGAGGATTTGGTAGATCGTCATCATCAGGTGGCTCCGCTGTCCACCCACCCACCAATCCATCCTCTCACCTCTCTCTCTTGTTTGATCACTTTGCTCACTTTCGGTACCTCTCTCTGCCTCTCTTGCTCTCTCTTTTGAATCCCCCTGTGTCTGCTGCAGTAAACCACGGTGAGCTGCGGAAAGCGGGAGAGGTACCACCAACTGCCCTGGGCTTTCAAAACTGGCCTCCAGTGGTTCCAGTCCACTGTGGAAATGACCGATGGAACAAAAGGCCAGTCTGGTCCTGGAACAGTACTGTGCCACCATGCTTCTGGTTGCTCTGAATTCGTACCTAAGCAACAGTCGTGACCGGCATGACTTGTGTGTGTGTTGGGGGGGGGGGGTGGGGGGGGGTGTCACAAAGGGGGAAGGTTTAGTTTAAAATAAAAAACTTACCTTTGCCGGCCCGGTCCAGCATTGTATTCTGCAACAGGAAGCAGGCAGCTTCCCTCTCCTCCCCTAAGCCAATCACAACGCTGCAATGGCAGCGTTGTGATTAGCTGGGACGCCGAACGCACAGGTGTCTATGGGGAAGCCATTTTCTCCATGTAGGCTGCATGCAGCCTACATGGAGAAAATTGAGAGTGCGCAAGACTTGTTTGGTCTGTGCCAGAGGGCCGACCAAACAGTCATGGCCCACAGCATTAGGCTAGCCACTCCTCCCCTGCCCTTGAGCAGGCCCGCCGACCCCCAACCAAACCCTTCTGCTTTCTAGCAGTGCGAGAAGCAGAAACATAAAATGGTATTTATAATACCATTTTATGTTTCTGCTTCTCGCACTCTGAGAAAGCAGTGGGGCGACGCTCCGCCACCCACATGGAGGAGCCGCCCCTTGCTAAGCAAGATGAACACCTTGAACCAACTCCAGGGACTACTAGCAGCCTGCCAATCATTGTATTGAGGACAGTCAGGTCCAGGATGCTTGTTGCATAGCTCCAGATAAGCAGCAGGTCAGATCAATCATTGGAATTTTTCCCAAGCCGAAGTCAAAGGCTACATGAACCCAGGTGTAGTCATTACATGTGTTCCCGTTCCCAGTCGTGTTTGCAGATTTGACTTTCAGAATCCAAATTTAGCTTGAAAGCAGTAAATTGGAACTAGCGCCCCCAAGTGTCTGAGAACAGAGTGACATGGCTTTTGCATTATTTTTCTTTTAATTTATATTTGCAGAGCTTTATCTCTGCTGCTGAAACAAACCGCCCAAAACCGTCTGCAATGAACTGGTCGGAGCAAGAGCTGCTGACAGCAGCATCCGATAACTCAGTTTGTGTTGCCAGAGGTGTGTCCTGCTTCCACACCCTGCAAATACTTAGTTAAAGTTGACTCCTGTAAATCAAATAAAATCATCTCCAGTACTAAAAGAAATTGTTTGTTTGAGTTCTCAATCTGATGATGGGGTCGAACACCTAATTCATACTTCCCAACTATTTTAGAACCACAACCCACTTTTTAGAACGACAGCCTCTTGCAATGCACCTAGCATTAATGGGCATGATGTAGGCGATTTTTAGGTCTCGCCTGACCCAGCGCATGCGCTGGTCTGGCGAGACTTATTGAGAGGGCTTCAAAAAGTGCTACCAGGCCAGCCTAGAGCTACAGTGCATGTGCACGGGCGCGCGCGCCGTGCTTTACCGCGATTACTTTAACTTTCGTGGCCGCTTTGCATAGCCAATAGGTCTCGCTTTTGGGACCTTATAAGTATTTAGTTATGCAACTGTTGCATGGCTAAACACTTATAAGGTCCCAAAGGCGAGACCTATTGCCTATGCCAATGCTTGTTATTTAATGTAACCATAGCATAGGACTGTAGCGCACTGTCATTTACAGACAGCACATTTTCCTTTAAAATGGCCACTAAATTTGCACAGAAATCAGTTTTACTGCTAAAACTATACTGCACGTAAATAATAATGTGTGAAAATCGGGTTTTGGTGACTATTTATAATTTGTGCATCACCAAGTAGTGTCTTGATTTGTTTTGATCTTGCTAAAAACTTTGTTTCCATCACACTTCAGAATTACACAAATATGTCCTTAGCGTTTGCTTTCCTAACTTCTTTGTGTGTACAGCTCATTTACAGGTATTTATACATATTGACATCCTACAGCCTTTGCATTCACACTCCCTGTCCCCTCAGCAAGATTGTCGCATAATTCCCTTTATTTTTCTTTAATTGCAAAGGGGCTGGGTGGCAGATATATATGAAGACTCCATAGAAGGGTAGAGAAGTTGTTGTCCATTGTGGACACCATGGTTAGAGCTCCAGAGAGTATTTGGTGTGCTCATAAATATAGTTGTAAGGCCATCAGTGTCCGTCATGACCCTGCACACAGTGTATAGCTGGAAATGGGCCATCCCTTCCCAGACCTCTGAATATAAAAACCTGATAATTAAATCCCAAACTGTTTTCTTTTGAAATGGGATCTGTGGTATGTGATGCTTGGGAGATTCCTTTAATGGTTATAAGGCTATTGATGTAGCTCGTGAGTGAAAATAAAGTATTACGAATGGGGCCCATGACTGTGGCACTACTAACATCTCATTACATTAAAGTGAGACTTACAAAGCACGCAATGTAATGAAGATGGTCAGGCTCAACTACAGCGCTGAAGATGATGTTGTTACAGAAGTGCCCTTTGTCTATCCATGCTTCATCCTAAGCTGGACAGGAAAGGGGCCGGATCACAAAACCTTTTTTTAATGGTGCTAATATTTCTCCTTGGCGGTAAATAGGACAGGCTTGGCACATACTCCTTTTACCACCGTAATATGAAAGCAGATTAGTAGAGGTGGTAGTGTGTGACAATAATGCATGTGTATATTTGTTGTATTGCATTTTGTTGTGGTGCTATGTTATGTTGTTTTTTGTGCTATTGTGTTTTTGTCCTGTATTATTGCATTGTGTAGGTTTGTGGGCTTTATTTTGACTGTTTTGTTGTGTTTTGCCCTGTTATATTTTTGTGTTATTTTGCTTTGTGTTTTGTTTTGTTTGTTTGCGCCCTGTGATTCCCAGTCTTAAGTTGCACATTCCTTTAAAGTTCCAGTGACAAACCACCATTTATCACTAAAGTGGGAAAATACAGTTGTTTCAGCTCTTCTATGGTTCAACACCAATCAGCCCAAATCTGTGTCCAAGAGCTTATCTTATATTAGCACAGTCAGTGCCATGTACTGCCCTGGGTGTAGGTCTGTGCACACGGTGATTTCAATACCCAAGCTTGTAGTGTCTCTTGAATCTGGTCATGACCAGGGCACAAGTCCTATAAAAACAGAAGTGGGGGGACTAACCTAGTTATGCAGTATGCCAGTGACATCACGGTACACGACATCACGGCACGCAACATCAGAGCGCACAACATATGTAGAAGCTGCAACACAAAGGCGCAAATGAACCGATGCTCAATAAAATTTTAAAAGACACAACAGCGGAATACTGGAAAATTCATGTGTCACATTTACTTCAGACTTTGTAAAGAGTCCTGCGCCGTGTGCTTTAAATTAAACAACTCGGTAGGTGGCTGCCTGAGCGACGGAGTCCTTCGTGCTCATCGCGGCGTCCTCCAAATCGGAATGCCGATTACGTGAAGCCGAGGGACGCTCGCCTACATACTAATGAGGGCGGAAAATAGACATCGAGTACGAACTACACGGTCCTCTACTTTAGATTAATAAAAATAGAGAAAGGACCATTGGAGCACATAACTAAACAGTGGACCGCTCCAGCTTCAAAGCATGCGGGCCTGACATCACAGAGAGAGGCATCCATTGCGATTGTGCCTCACTCTGGTGAAAGTAAAAGGGAAAAAAAGAAAACTTGTGCCACTCCAGGATTGCAAAAAAAAGGCCTGACGCTATCGAGAGAGGACTCCATTGAGGTCGAGCCTCTTGCCCTAATTATTATAAGAAAAATACGGAACTGAACTCTGTAAGAAAAATCATGTGCCCGCATTTCAAACAAGCATTGGCATAGCCAATAGGTCTCGCTTTTGGGACCTTATAAGTATTTAGTTATG
Source organism: Triturus cristatus (assembly GCF_964204655.1). NCBI lineage: Eukaryota > Metazoa > Chordata > Amphibia > Caudata > Salamandridae > Triturus > Triturus cristatus. Next base: position 997,585,943 of record NC_140580.1, read on the forward strand.
CAGCACAATATCCTTGGTGCAACAACATCAACTGTTGCATGGCTAAACACTTATAAGGTCCCATAGGCGAGACCTATTGGCTATGCCAATGCTTATTTTTACTTGAATTGAGCTGTTTTTTTGGGTTAAATAGTGTATTGTATTGTAATTGCATTTATATAGCGCTTACTATCCCTGACGAGGCGTCGAAGCGCCTTTTCGGCTAGTAGCACTCTACTTCAGTACCCATAAAGGATTAGAGTTGAATTAGTTTACTGAAATATGAAAGCAATTTGAGTGGTGAGTAGGTTAGTCAGTTATATGGATTCAGAAGGATAGCAACAACAAATATGTTGATTTTCAGGGTGTCTACTTGTATGGGTGATGCACATACACCGGTAATGTGCATACGAGAATTGATAGGCAGCCTGCAGAGCTGGTGTGAACGATACTGGAGTGTTTTGTGTGTCTTAAGCCACAAGACTACGGTTAAAGCGCCAGCAAATTCTTCTGCAATCAGACCTGCAGCATTTGAGGAGTTATATACTTCTGAACGTGCTGTAATCTCTTGTGTACTCTCACTCACCTGAGCATTTTTTTTAATGAATTTGTAGTCTTTGGTATGCAATAGGTGTGTCCTCGCTTCTGGGATCAGAAAATGGATTTTGTTTATCTAGCCGACACTGCCTAATAAACAAACTATTCTGAAAAGGCACTAAAACTCTCCTCTGTTCATTCCAGCTCATATGCTTTCATTGGACGTTTGGTGCGCATAGTACATGTATGGAAAGCATCAATACAAGATGCAGTGTCACTCAGCACAGCTGATAACAAGAGCAAGCCAAAATATTGAGCAGCATTTCTTTTTGGTTATGCTCACAATGGTTTGTGGTTTTTCGGAAACATTTGTGTTCAGTTTTTCAGAGGTTTCTCTCTTGCAGTTGCATTTTAAACATTTAAATGGCGCTTGATAACCAGAATAGAATCCCCTTTTATTTGCCAAAAATTCGTACAGTCACATAGCAACCTATGCAGGAATAACCTACCTGTCACACAGATTTCATCTGAAACCCTATTTCAGCAGACAAACCTTATCTTTGTGCCAACAGCCTCCTAACGCGGAGAGAGAACGGGAAAACGAGGACCCAATAGGGATGGCCGCAGGCGCGAATCGTCCATTGGGGCGTTGGGGCGTAGCCCCCCCGCCCGCGCCCGCAGCTCCCTCGGTGTCTCTGAACTTAGTTTACTTAAGTTCAGAGACGCCGAGAGGGTGGGGGAGAACTAACTGACAATGCATGTCAGTCAGCATGACGTCGGACCGTGGGCGGTCCGACATCATGTTGACTGACATGCATTGTCACAAGCCAGGGAAAGGCAGCACAAGTGCGCATGAGTGGGCATGGAGATTAATTTTTACTCCGTGCCCAGTCATGCGTACTTGTGATTTTACTGTCTTGCGCATGCCCATTAGGAGCCCCTCGGTCTCCTAATGGGCAGGCGGCGGGCGTAGCGTAAGCTGTGCCGTCAGCCAATCCTGGCGCTGCTGGCAGCGCCAGGATTGGCTGAGAGGGGTTGGCAGGCCCCTCCTCCAGTACCGTTACTAGTGAAGGCTCCCAGGGGATCAGAGGTCTGAGAGCGAGGTGGCGTGGACGGGACCGGCTGTGAGGTAAGTTTTTAATTTTTTAATTAAATATTTCATTTCCCCCCCCCGTGCGCGACCCCAACCCCCCCCCCCCCTCCCCCCCCCCTGCGAGCCGCAACTGCCCCTTATTTGTAAAGTCTATTGGGACATCTTGAGATCATGGTCTTTTTGTGAGAGGGTTTGGTTCCCATGTCGCATGTCGGGTTTATTCAGGTTTGCTTCAGAATTCTCAGTGCCTGGGTCGGGATTCTGTGTTTTGTATTTGTTATCTTTACAAACAAGTGCTGTGAAAACAATTTGCTCTCTTGTAGTTCTGTTCCACATCAGTCTCATTGTTTTGAGATATGCACTCCTATTTCACTCCGGTACAGACACCCACTCGAATCACCGTCCCAACAACCCTAGACCAGCCACTGGGGGGGAAAACTCAAGCATACTGTCCCCACAGTACAGGCCTACTTTCACGTATGATAGTGCGATATGAGCATACAGGGCATTTTCTAATAATATGTGGAAGTGCAGTTCAGGAAATAGGCTCATCTCATATCACTATTCATATTCAGTGTAATGACAATTGAAATGTGTGGGTAAAAACGATGGAATGCTTTAGCAGTGAAAGGACTGCTCAATAGTATGCCACTAACATATTTAAAAAATAATATCAGAAAAAGAGACATAAAATTAATTTAATTTATTGAGAATGAGACTTTCTGATGGCATATCTGATAACTTATGCTCTTAAAACTGCAAACCCCTAACGGAGAAAATGGAATGCAAGTATTTTTCTAAATTGTCATTTTCATATACATGTGCAGATGTAAAAATAACTATATAGCAGGCAAATGTCTCACTTTTTAATATCTGTATGATCTGTTGAAAAAGAAACGCATGAATCCATGCCTGGTTTTCGATTACCTTCCCTGATGTACTCATGTCCGTTCCTGGGCCCGAGCGATCATGAGTCACGGATTCTTGTAATCTGGTTTCTTTTAGTGTACAGCTCTGACTTTTAAGGGGTATATACATTTGCAGTCTGATGTGAATAAACAATTAACTTTGAAGAACAACAGTACAATACCGCGGTACATAAGATGTGTATAGATTGAATAAGCAGCAATTGGGAAAACGGATGGGGTGAGGTGTGGTTAGTAAATGGATGAGACATGCACATCATCTCAACCTCTGTGTGGTGATAAAACAAATTGACAATGTGTCTAGTACTGGTGGAACTGGCAGGATTTATACATTACATTGCTTTCTCAAATTTGCTTTATAATGCACCATTTGCCCACTCTTTTTTCAAAATTTTCTTGGAGGGGGAACCCTCCCCCCGAGCCTCTTTAGGCCCTACCACTTTCAAATGTCACCAGCCGCCACTGGATGGCCGCTATTACGAGTGCCAAACGGAACAGAGTTGACCCTGCCAAACCTGCCAGCTAATATATGTGGGTGGTACTTGTTTGGTGCCAGTGCCACTGACGGTACAAAGCAAAGGCTAATTCAATCTCCGCAGGAGTCTACTTTGTGAGAAGCATAATTTTCTAAACAAATATCCTGGCTTTCAACATAAGACCTCTGGGAAGGCAGCAGCACTGTCTCTAATTTAGAGTGAGCACAAAAGTACAACAAGCATTTTCAATGCAATCCCGGCGCTCATGCTTTAGCTGTAAACATCTTAAGCTAAAGCGCGGGTGTCCAGTGATTGCTTAAATTGTACAGAAATAGAAAAAAACTTGTTTTCCCATTTCTTTACTTTTAAAGCAATCGAGGCACCTGCGCTTTTACTTGAAATGTTTACAGCTAAAGCACGAGTGCCGCAATTGAAAGCAAAGTAAATAAAGGGAAAAAATGGTGGATGAATGGTTTTTTATCTTAAGAAAAAGCGTGTGCCGCAAATGGTTGAAAAGTAAAGAAATTGAAAAAAAAAGTTTTCTCTATTTCTTTACTTTTAAAGCAATCTTGGCACCGCGCTTTAGCTTAAAATGTTTACAGCTAAAGCACGAGTGCCGTGATTGCATTGCAAATGGGGGGTGACGACACTGAAGGTGGGTGGCGGTGGGGGGGACAACACAGTCATGCATGGAGCAGTGAGAACTGACACAAGCATGAATTAAACAAGTGGGAGGGGTGGGGGGAGTGCACACGCGCGCTAAGCAGCAGCTGTTTGCTCTTTTTCAAAACACACACTCGTGCTTGTGGCGCGCCGCTGCACACTCCCGTATGCTGTATCACACCACAAGCACGAGTATGTGCTTGGAAAAAGAGCTGTACGACGGCTAAAGGTCTCCTATGCACCGCAAGCGCGCTGCGTAGGCGAGACCTGAAACGGGGTGGGTAGCAACACTCAACCTGAAACAAGCATTGGCATAGCCAATAAGTCTCGCCTTTGGGGCCTTATAAGTATTTAGTTATGCAGCACAATACCGTTCGTGCAACAACATCAAGTGTTGCATGGCTAAACATTTATAAGGTCCCAAAGGCGAGACCTATTGGCTTGTTTGATATGTCCCGGAAGCAGTTAGGCTATAACAGAAATTGTGTTTTCTAGCCTTTGTATAGAATACATGCACTATTCAAACTAATAGGTGCACATTATGTCCTAAAATAGCACATCTTGACTGTGTATGTTTCTTAATCTTTTTATATTGCATGTTCCGGTTCAAGTGTAAAAGAAAATGCCTCTCATTTTTACCATGTAAACATCTTTTGTTTAATTGTACAAAAAAGTTAAATTAAAAAGTGCCGAAGAACTGTTTGCATCTTAGAAACTGCTGGACGCGTCTGGTAGAAACACTGGCGTAGCTAGGGGGGGGCGGTGGGGGCGGTCCGCCCCAGGCGGCACTATTTTGGGGGCGGTGGACACATGTGCGGCAGCAGTTTCTGAGCAGCCAGTCCGTCACTGCATAATCTGTTCACAGCGATAGTATGCGTAAAAATCTATTTGTGCATCTCGACTCTAAAGAAGTGATCTTTAATTGTCAAACTCGAGCGTTCTGAACGCCCGAATTTGACAATTAAAGAGCACTTCTTTAGAGTCGAGATGCACAAATTGATTTTTACGCATCCCTACGGAGAGGAGCTGCGTGTAACAACTTGGCCTTGGTGCCGGAAGGGGGGAGTGGGGACGTAAGGGCACGTCCTGTTGCCAGGGCGCAGAGAGTTACATTGTGTAGGGAAATTGGAGGTAGAGGCTGGCTGCAGGGCTCACTGGTTTGCGGGCTGCACCAGAATCATGGTGCTCGGCTGGCTGGCAACACTACTGATTGCACCGGCTGCCAGGCCGCCTGTTGCTGTGGGGCTAAATTATCTATGGCCGCCCCCCCCTGCCAGCAAATAATTATTTCCGAGCCGGGCCGGTCGAAGGAGAGTGCTGGAGCCTGTGACGGGAGCCGGAGATACAGGCAGAGTGAGGCTGCTTCTCTTCGCAGCTGTCCAGCTCTCTGTTCGATGACAGAAAAAGGGACTATTAGTCCTGCAGACTCGAGCCTTAAAAAAACGGAGTAAAATCGAGACAACACCCTCAGAGAGAAGCAAAGAGCAGGACGAGCTGGGTGAGTCCGCCCCCTCCCCGTCCCACTCACAGAGTTACCGGCAGCAGGTGTGCTGACCTCATTATACCCCCTTTAGTTGGTAGATATGATTATTTTTATAATAAAAATGCCTATTTGTTTAACAATAACCCCCTCCCATTGCAGGCTCAGGCCTCCTTCTGCATTTTCAATAACGTGTTATTGTGGAGCTTCTCCCATTAGGGGTCGGATTTAACGGTGTCTTGTTTCTTCCGCTATTAAAAAGGTTGTGCTGCTGTGGATGGGTGTTTTTGGAGGGGGCACACGTGGGTCTGCGAGTGTCACTATTTTATTACTATCTGTCTAGGCCTGCAGAAACTGGATAATTAACACTAATTCACACTTCCCAGCGAGGAGAGATCACACTGCCAGTGATTCTCTGTCCATTTCGACCAGAGTCAGACTGGGACAGACATTAGGCACAGGCACCAAAGTAAAAGTGCTTTAATAAGTGAACGAGACCCAAATAGTGCCAGGTTTCACTCATACACGTCATACAAGTATTTTGCAAGGAATAGAAAACCTAATGAATTTAAACATTGCTATGTTTGTTTTAATAACCAGCAAATCAACAGTGAAAACCGGCACAGCAGACCACAAAACAGGCCACAAACAGACAAAAAACCAGCGCACACACTGACCTGGCAGACCAGGCCTTCAGCACTGGCTAACTGCCCCTGTAGAACAGTCCGATCTTGGCTCGGAACACATCTTTCAATTCCTGCATGCTTCTGCAGCCCGTGACCCTCCTTCCCAGCCTGGCCAAAGAACACACAGCTCAAGCAAAATAAATGAGAAAGGCATTCTTATACATTAATCTCATTCAATTTTCGATTGATTAATACAATCTCTAAATTTTGTCCTTTTGGCGCAGTGGTGGATAGTGACTTCTGTATTCTACAGCTCCAATGTCCCATCTGCGACTCCGACCACTAGAATATGCACATTGCAAGTCTGACGCAGGTAAAAATTGGAGCCTTGCAAGTTCTGAGAAAGAGGTGTGTGCATGGTTGAGAGGGGCAAGTGCCGTGGCCATTTTTGCCTCTTTATTTGATTTTGCTCGCGAAAAAGTGTTACTCATAGTCGTTGAATGTCACTCATAATTACACTGAAATTATAAAAATGCCACACATAAGCAATCTGAAATCTTGGCAGCTATGTGTCGGGGCAGAGGAGCAGCGCGTGCTGCAGGGGACCCTGTTCCTCAGACTGCACTGTCATCTTCTGACACACCGGGCCTCCTGAGCCCAAGGGGTCTCCGGCCTCTTGCCCCTATCGCACCGCTTCGGGCACTCCCCTCAATGTGCCCCCGAGTGCTGAGACCGTGGCCTGCCCTGCAGGAATCCGCACCATGCTGAAGCTGCCCTTCCAGGAGTTACCGAAGGGCTTGGACGCTGATTTCATCGGTGCACCCCTGGACATCGGCACCTCCAACCACCCGGGACCCAGGTATCAGCGAGCAAGGGTGTGGGGGCCTAGCTTCACTTAACACATGGGACATGTCTAAAGTATGAGATGTCATTTCACTTTATTGCACATCTAATTCTTCCACGCATGCAATTTGGCAAGCAGTGACTACGTCCCATGACAAATTCGAATTGGAAGCCAATACTTGAGGTAACATGCTAGTGAGAAACTTTATGGGTTTCCAATTCTGAAAGCAGAAAGACAGGCACCCAAAGGGATTTGTACAAAAGCGAATGAAGGGCATGATCCACCAGAGCGACATCAAAGGGCAATAAATGTGGACCTGGCTAGATGAATACTTTTGAGAATACGCCTGAGACTCCAATAAAGAATAATGCATTTTAAAAATGAGCATTGGCAAAACCAATACGTCCCGCCTATAAGAGCTATTGGCTTTGGCAATGTGTTTTAGCCATGTTGTACACCAGTTTGGCTGCTGTTCAGCCAGGGGTGTAACACAGGCCCCTGCAGCCTCCACGGTGCGGGGGGCCCTCGTGCTCCAGGGGCCTCCTCCGCGGCCGTGGCACAGTCACCAACCACTTAGCACTCCACGCATCTGAACCTTCTCGGATGCATTGCTGGGAGTTACGTAACTTATGTTACGCTCGCCATAGTTGCAAGCGCGGCCGCCTCATCATAAATTAATTGATGTGCGGCCTTCACCCTTAGTGTGGAGCATACTATGGTTGGGCTCAGCTGAATCGAAGTCTGGTGACGTTCTGCCCCTGGCCCGTGAATGCCACTTCGCTCTCCCCGCTCTGGGCGCCCCTGGCGTACCTACACTCCAGGAATCCCACCTCACATGTTCTCCCCAGGCTGGCCGGTCCCATTAGCATGTCATGACTGGCGCTGACCGTCCGCCCCTCACGCTCCCTCCGCTTAAAGCCTCGGTATTTGCAAACTTTGTAGCAGAAGGCGCGCAACCAGGAAGCAGCCCGCAGAAGGAATATCCCTCTTGGCGCTGCCGGAGCTGCTTTCATGGTCGGTCGTAAACTCAGAGAAAGGAGTTTGTGGAGCTCATGGGGTTGTGGCTTTCAACACCATGGATAAGGACTGTCCATTGTCACTATTAATGGAAATATTGAACGATTATGCAGCGTATCACGCAATCTGTATCATGTTACTTCAGTATTAGGTGACATTGTTACCGATCACATCCACTTCGAAGGTTAAAGAGCCGAGTTGGTCCTGCCTGTTAAACATTACAACCCAGTGTTTGCTACAGGTGCACGCATAACCCACCAGGGCGCAGCTTCGGGTGGGGGGGTGTTACCCCCCAATAAATGTATTCTATAAATAGTTGGGTACAGGTACTTTCAGTTGGGTATGGTGAGGTGTCTGTCGAATTTCACCTAGGATTTTTTACTATGGCACAAAGAGAAAAACATACACAAACACTCTCTCTCTCTCCTCTCTGTTTTGAAGTTCTTGAAAATGTTTTTACTTTACAACATATTGTGCTTTGAGTATCCCTAACAATCTGCAATGCTCTCCTTTTCCACTTCCCCCAGGGGTGTAACGGGACCCTGCAGCCCCCGCGCTCCAGGGGCCCACTTCGCGGCTGCGGCGCAGCCAGCAACCACTTAGCACTCCACACATCCGAATCTTCTCGAATGCTGGGAGTTACATAACTTACATTATGCTCCCTGTAGTTACAAGCACGGCCGCCTCATCATAAATTAGGGTGGAGCATACTATGGTTGGGCTGGTCATTCTTATGCACATGTCACTTTGCGCAATTTAAAGTGAGCGTGAGGTTAGGCGGCTGAGAGGGACTGTGTGGCCCAGGACGAACGGGTGCGGCCCTAATTTAATTATTGCCAATGCTAACGTTTCCCTGTCTTCTGCTGCCTGCTCGCGCCTGCCACTGAAGCTGCAGGCCAGGCCTCAGGTGAATCAGTCTGTCGTCTACACATTCTCAAGTTTGAAAAGTTGATTGTCTCACACAGCATAATTTTTAACCTCCATGTCTTCAATGGAACCCATTTCCTCCACTGCCATCAGCATGGGCTGGGACACGTGACCGTCATAGCTCGACCATCCATGCAGTGTTTAACAGATGAATCTTTTCTGGAATCAATTATTACTGGCAGTTTCAAAAGTCAACCCTGGAGATTAACATTTTTATTTACAACATCCGACCTCATAACAAATCTCTACCTTATTATGAAGTTCGTACAGAAGCTAATGCTCCTCCAATCGCTACACCGTCTTGAGGTCCCGACAACCTCCCCTCCCTTAATTCCTGGATCCACCTCTAGGCATGGCACATACAGCACATGCACTGATGCACCACTACCCAAAAGTGCAGTGGCATAGAGTAGAGTGGCGTAAAGTCAGGCCATCAGCGCAGTAGTTGTAACTCGCAGCTGCAGCATGGTTGCACCAGTTGCCTCAAATCAGTCCTGCGGCCAGGCGGCCTACCTCATAAATTAAATGATGCACTTCTGAGCCTCTCAGTAGTGAAGATGGGTTGGCCCTCTCTCTCCAGTTTACCAGCCCAGCATCATCGTCTTTGTTGTAGCACAATCTGATGACCAAGTTATAGATAGAGCTACACAACTATAGGGGGAGCAATTACATTTTATGGTACGTTATTTATGTTCATATAAAGCATTCTATGGAAAATATGGCCCACGGCCCAAATGCCATGCTTAGTTAGATGTAAGCAAAATGTTCTATTTAATGTGTTGTGTTGGAAGTTTGTGTGTGTTCCATGCTATTGAAAAGTGCTCTTCGGGGCCACATTGCAGCCAGCTGAATAGCATATCTGCGCTATGTGGGGTGTATGCAAGGTCTGGCCAGAGCGTTCTGTTCGATGCTTGCGTGTGCTTGCGTGTGTTTTAAACTACTTACAATGCTCTTGGGAGCTGTGTGCCATCCATCTATATGGTATTTCTGAGCTATGTGCTATATAAGCTCTACCCAGTGTGCGCTATTCCATGTCTGCATGTGATGTACATTATCGAAAAGTGTTGTTGAGTGCTACAGTGCACCACAACAGTCAGCTGTACGCTATATCTGAGGTGCACAGTCAACATACCTTTGTGAACTGGTTACCAAGGCTAAGTTTTTTCCTGGTTCCAGTACCCCCTGGCCCCCCACTCTGCTTATTCCTTGCATTTGAAATTTACATTTACTGCTGTAGTGTGAGAATGCATTTCATGAAAAGGAATATAGAGTAGGGTTGCCAAAAGAAAAATGCCAGCCATGTGTTTAAAGAGCCTGAAAAGACCTTGTCTTGGCACTAAATAGTGTTATAAATAAAAAAGTATGTATTCATTTGTAATGTGACTTTTCTGTCTTTGTTTCCTTTAATTATCAGTCATGGATCTCATCATTCATGCAGCCCTAGAACACAATTAAAGTGCATTCTATTTATATTTGCTGTTCGAAGTATGCACAGATAAGTGCTGAAAATACGGTTTTAGGTTACTGCTTATTTTTGTCGGTGGAGCAAAGTGGTAGGTGGTGGGCTGGGCCACTGGGGGGCCCCCTCATTGTGCTTTGCAGGGGGGCCCCCTCAAGTTTCGTTACGCCACTGGCTGTAGTGCTATGAAGTGACACCACATACCATCATGACTATTAAAATTCAGTTGTGGAATGTCTTTTCCTATAGTAAAGTACAATGGGGCACGTGCATCAATGTAAGGAATTGCGATTCCTTAAAAGCTATTTTTAAGGAATCGCTTTTAAGGACTCGCAATTCCCTACGCATGTAGGAATCGCTAAATAAATTGCGATTACTACACATTCCCTATTAGCGAATCACAAATTATGATTCGGTAATTGGGAATGTGTTCCCATCCATTCCTATGGGCCTAGAGGCCCATAGGAATGAATGGGAAGCCACTTGCAATTTCCGATTACCAAAAATGTAATTGCAAATTGCGCATGCAATTTCAAGGGTGATAGGAGGTCAAAAGGTCACCCTGATTTATCCACAAAACTGGCAAAGCGCCACATGGCACTTAGAAAAATGCAATTTCTAGCATTTTTCTAAGGAATTGCAGATTACTACCAACTTGAAGTTAGTGGTTATTTGCGATTCCTTAATGCTAAGTCGCAATCTCAGATCACTTCTTGCATTGCATTTAAGGAATCGCAAATTGCGATACCCTAAATGCATTCGCAAAATAGGTAATCGCAAATTTAGCAATTACCTATTTTGCAATTGGGTTTGGGCTTGATGCATCCCAAATGGCTAATTACCAGTCGCAAAGGGGCCGATTCTGCGAATCAGCCCCTTTGCCACCAGCAATTAGCTTGATGCATATGCCCCAATGCATCTTAAAATGTGATGTTTAAGCCTTGATGTGATTCGCTTCTAATTTGATTTGATTTTGATTTGATTGATTTGGTAGAGCGCAACAGCTACCCCGGCAAAGGGGTGTCCCGGCGCTAAGAACAGACAAACTAATCTGAGGTGGAGGGGGAGGGGTAACTAGGCAGCAGGGAAGAGATGAGTCTTAATTGCTTTGCGAAAAGCAGGGAGGGAGTCAATAGTGCGAATGCTGAGGGGGAGATCGTTCCACAGTTTGGGGCCAAGGACCCCAAAGGAGCGGCCTCCAGTTCGGCAAAGTCGAAACCTAGGGATTGACAGGAGGAGTTGGTTGGTAGAGCGAAGAGCACGGCCAGGGGCGTAGGGTTGGACAAGGCTTCGGAGCAGAGGGGGGCTTCCCAGTTTCACGATCTTAAAGATCATGACTAAGGCCTTGAATTGGATTCTGTGGTCCACGGGTAGCCAGTGGAGCTTGCGGATGGTGGCTCTGGCTGAGCACCTCCGTGGGAGGCCAACCAGCGTTCTAGCTGCCGCATTTTGAATGCGTTGGAATCTGGCTGTTTCCGCTTTATTAGCTCCCAACAGGAGGACATTAGCGTAGTCCAGGCGTGATAGAATGGTGGCCTGGATAATGAGCTGGCGGGCCTTGGCATCGAAGAGCCCAAGTATGGGCCTGAGGTTCCTTAAAAGGCCTATGCAGGTGGCTGCCACCTTTTTTGTGTGGGATTGGAAACTAAGGTTGGCATCAACCCAGACTCCCAGATTTTTCACACAGCTTTTGGGGAGTGGGGTGTTGCCTAAGGATGACGGCCACCAGTGCTCGTTCCAAAGGCTGATGTTACGGCCCAGGAGGAGCACCTCGGTTTTTCCGGCGTTGAGTTGGAGGTAGTTGTCCGTCATCCAGCGAGCCACAGCAGACATACCCTCTTTGAAGTTGGATGCCATGGCGGACGGGCTTTCCGAGAGGGTGACAACCAACTGGGTGTCGTCCGCGTATGATACAAGCGTGAGCCCCCATTCTCTAGCTACGTCCGTGAGTGGCTGGACGTATAGGTTGAAGAGGGAGGGGCTCAGCGCTGAACCCTGTGGAACCCCCTGAGCGATGGGGTGAGGTTTAGAGAGGTAAGGAGGGGCAGACACCTTGAATGATCTATCCTTGAAAAAGGATCGGAACCATGCAAGTGCCGGGCCAGTCACACCGGTAGTCATCACATATTGGCTGTGTTCAGTGGCGTAGCTAGGGAGGGGCGGTGGTGGCGGTCCGCCCCAGGCGGCACTATTTTGGGGGCGGACAAAGGCATTCAGATAAGGCTCGGCTTGCTTTCGTGTACGTTCGGGGACGGGCAGAGAAGGAATAGGACTCGGGCAATGTCCTCTTCTTTTTTGTGCCGGCAGCTGCCCCCCTCTCTTCCTATTATTCCCTCTCTTTTTGTCTTGCTCCTCACTTACTGAAAACCGTAACTTGAAGAAACGGTTCACAACCTCTCTTTCCTTCTTTCATTTAGTTGCTTCCCTGTGAAATGGATCCAAAAAAGAAAAACACTCTTCTGAGAAATGCCCCTTTTCTGACATTTTTCTATTCCAAAGTGCAGCGGGATGGAGAGAAATAGAAGGTTTTAAATATGAAAAATAAATATATAACTAAATAAAGCAAGACAGAGTGGTTGTAAAGTGGCCAGATTGGTTTTATTCACATCCAAATACATCAGCCTCACTTTACAGAGTTTGCCAGTGAAGCGCTACTTTTGTTTTCTCGTCTTTCTTTGAACAGCATTGTTGTTCCCAGGTGGGAAAGTGTACCATTGCTGGAGGTACTGCAATACCTGGTTAATGGGTGGATTGGAAATAAAATGTGTACCATGGCTCTGTGTTTATGGATGTGGTCTTTGTAAACCATACTGCTTACGTTTAGTAAGGATATAAGCAATGGACATTGAAACGGTTACCTTCAGGGCCCTGTAGTCATGTCCTTAACTTTTCAGGTAAAATCACTCGCTGATTTCTGAATAGTGAGTGAGAGATCGTTAAGGTAACCATGTTGTTTCTGCTTACATTTCACATGCTTTACTTAATCTTGCATTCCCTATGAGTGTTTGCTTTTACTTTTTCTTTTTAGGCAGCATATTACTCTTATCAAGTGCATAATTTGAATTGAGCAACATCCAAGTGTTTATAGCGGGCACAAATAGGTTATAGCTGAAGGCAGTGTGAGTTTCTCTCAGTGGGCAAATATGGTGTTCAGTGGGGGAGAGGATGTGGCACTAGGGCCAGAGCTGTCGAATTTGGAACTGGGGAACTGGGTTCAGCCTTCATGACCAGTCCACCAGACCACTCTACTGAGGGAGCATATTCCCATGCTAGACATTAGAAGGCTCCACAAGACCTTAGAAGGCTTGATGTCTTAGCACAAGCAGGTGTACCCTAGTGGTGTCAATTGTGAGTTAACCTTGAAGGCCTGTCCACCACAATCCATACTGAAGTTCATCTCCAGTCTTGCGGGCAAGCCTACGAAGCAGCACACCCTAGAGCAACAGTGATCCAGTCACTGTGACTCTGTCACTGAGGTCGCATGAACCTTGAGCAGGTTAGGGCAGTGTGAACGGTGTGACCTCACTGGGAACCTATTTCGGATGGGTGCGTAGTATTTGCAAGTATATTATGGTTTAAAAAAAACTTGCTGCCTCCTTCCTGGCCTCCAGCAATTTTCAGAAACAATAAAAATGTCATGATAACTTAGGTGATTAATGTTCTTCCTAGAGAGAGATCTGAGTTTTGTCTAGTGGAAGGGTTGACTCCTGGAAAGGTAGCACAGAGGGTGAATGTGCCTGCTGCAAAGAACATGTACCATGCAGATCACAAAGTGCACTGCTTTAATGGGGGGACCATGATGAATGGTCATTTAATGTTAGCCGTAGATGATGGATCCCTGAACAGTGTCATGCATGTGCATGTTTGCATTGTGCTGAGGGGATTACCAGGTAATTGTTCACGCAGCTCTCTGATGGATGTCACATGCGGTTTTTCTGAGTCCCCAGATAGATCATGCAGTCTGTGTGTTCCTTTTTGTACTGCCAGTCACCGGTGTATTCAACTCTGTAGCCTTGGACCATGTCATGTATGTATGTGCATGTAACTTGCATGATCGAGGTAACTATTAGCAGCAATACTACGCGTCTCTCGGTCCTCTTTCAAGTGCTTGCTGTCCTTTTTCCCCAACAACCCCCCCCCCCCCCTCCAGGGGCGGCAATCTGAGGGATAGCCCTGGGCGCCACAAGCTCTAGCTACGCCTCTGGGTAGAAAGTACATTTTCTCTTGTAATATATTTACAACTTTCGTATTTCGAAGACAGTTCGTATGGGTCGAACCTGATGATAAAACAATATTTTCTCGTCTTGTGGAAAATAAATCCACTAAACGAGAACCTGTGTGAAAGAAACTACTTTTTTGTACAATTTCTTCGTCCCTTTCTCATTCCTACAAAGGTCTGGTGAATCGAGCCCCACTTGAACCTGTGTAATAACAAATATGGCTGTAGTTAGTGTACATGCAATCCCGTGTTTGTACACAAAAATTATCTCGCAATCTTTAATATGGTTCTTGATTAACGATATTTAGGATCCAACCAGAAATGATGGTATCGTATGCATAAGGACCACGGATTGCATTAAAACTTGAGAACGAATATTATTTTAGGATAGTTTATGCAAACTATAAATAGACTGGGCATGCATTGTCTCTCCCTTGTGTCGGAACTTAGGTTTTGTGAAATAGTGAATGTTCAGGTTTTTTTTTTCCGCAAACGTTTAAAACTTTAACCAGAAACACAATAGACACAATCAGGAACATTAAGACATATCATTTCAGACAGATGCACTGCATTCACTTTAAAAAAATTGCGACGTAGCTAAACCAACTGTAAATCACGCCAATTGTATGTGAAAAACAATTCAGATATGTAGATCAAATTCTGTCCTTTACTTCGAAGTCCTGCACTGCCTCACAAGCCTTGAACTGCTCTTGGAAGACAGAAATGCCATGGAAAGAAATCACCTGATCTAGGTGCGCTGTGAAATATGCCAAATGAATTCTGCTTACAAAATAAGTCATAAAATCATGTTTGAACAATAACAGATTCAAATTACAGACGCGGGAAAATGAGTCGATGAATTCCAAAAGGTTAGAAAAGTGTGTGTCTTTCTACACCTTAATAAAAAAAGAATCTTGTGCGCTGAAAGTATAACTCAGTTAAGCATCAGTGTGATTTCAGGGGTAGCTGAAGGGACAGGTAGATAGGTAAGAAGGAACTTGTGAATAGGGGATTGTAGAGGACAGGGAATGCGTGGGGGAAGGGGAGCAACACGGTGGGTGGAGGGAAAGGAAGCAAACTAACAGGGAGAGAGTAACATGGAGCAAGCTGGCGGCTGCACGTGTGCACGCTCGCGTGAACGCAAGCGCTAGGCCAGCAGAAGCCTGGGGTAGCACTTTTAAAAGCATACTACAAAATGTCTCGCAGAGCAGGGCATGTGCTGACTCAGCGAGACCTAAAAAGAAATAAGAAAGAATCAAGGGAAAGGCAAAGACCACTTAAAAGAAAAACCATAATACACTCCAGTGATCCTATCACCCCATCATGTCACCCGAGGTGAATGGTCTCATACATATAAATGGAAAATAGGCTATCTAATAAAAAAATTCAAAAACACAAATGAAAAAAAACAAGTACAAAGAATAAACCCCCCGATATTTTACATATTGTACAAGCTCTGTAAACAGTGCAGTGATATTTAGCAAGGCAAGCAAATGATTTTTACAATACATCATAGCTGTTTTAACAATGAAGGAGAATTATTGAAGAAAATTATTACATACATAATCAATGTGAGAAGTTGGCCTGGTATATGCTGTCCACTAGTTATAGTGGGCACCCTGTACCAGTCCAAACAACCCCTTATTGATGATAGGTTAAAGACAACCTTTATTGAAAGCTATCCTAGTGGTAGCTATGGAGAGCAGCCTTCGGGCTAAGTCTTGAAGGAATGTAAAGAAGCTTGTTTTACCAGTCTATAATCTCTTAAATGGCTAAATAAAAGGCAACCACACCAGATATATTATATGTATTTATTACTCAACACACCCTGCTAGTCTCTTTATGAAGCTAGAGGTCCAAACACATAAGTTACACTTCAAATATTGCAGTAAAATAGCACAAATACACGTCAGGCCCTAGGGGCAAGCCAAACCATATACTAAAATAGTGGTATAAGAACCTCGACTTAACTAGACACAAGGCCTAGAGCCTGTAGAATCACCGGGACCCCAAGGAACCATCCAAGGTAGTGACACAGGGGATCCACGGGGGCCCTGTGCAGTGTGAGAACACAGCTGATAGGCTCCCGTTAGCTTCTATGGGGAAAGTCGCGGTTAGATTTTTAAAGATTAGGGACACTTAGAAACGAGTCAGGACCAAACCCTTTGGGACTTGGGAAGTTCCAGGGTCAACACCCACGGGAGCACCGGAGTACTTGTTACCTCACCCAGGGAAGCCGGGTGCATAGGTGTCAAATGGTGTCGGGTCGCGTCGACGATTTCAGTGGGAGCTGGCAAAGAAGTGCTGTCGCCGGGAAGATGCGATGTGTCCGAAGAGATCCAAGCCTGGACCGAAGTCGAGAAGAACCTGAAAGCAGAGGGGACAGAGCCCGGGTCACTAGCCAGTGACCAGGAGGACGATAGGCGGATGCCCACCGATGTCGGGTGATTTCAGGTGAAGCTTGACTCTTCAGCCACGAGGACCAGGATGTGTCAAGGACAACCAGGAGCTGAATTCGAGCTGTTCCATGAACTTTAGGACTCCTAAATGCCTTCTGTGAATACCGAAAGTCTTAAAGTTAGGATTTTTCTCAGTTTAAGAGTCCTAAAGTTATTTTTCTCAGTTTAGGAGTCCTAAAGTTAGGAGTCCTAACTTTACTACTCCTAAACTGAGAAAAATCCTAACTTTAAGACTTTCGGTATTCACAGAAGGCATTTAGGAGTCCTAAAGTTAGGACTCCTAACTTCTGTGAATACCGAAATGAGTAAGTGCCTTCTGTGAATACCAAAATGGCAGTAAGGTTAGGATTTTGTCTTAAGTTAGTTCTGTGAATCGGGCCCGATCTGTTTAGACTCAGCAGTCATCTGGCAGGCTGTGCATCATTACATTTAAAGTGGCCAACCACTGGAGGGAGTCCAAGCATTCCCCTCAGATCTTTTTTAACCGTTTGGGCAGGTTGTGCCACTTTAACCAATTGTTGTGGCAAATTTCTTCCGTTATGGAAGGAAAACAGTGGTTTAGGAATTCCCAAGTGGCTAACCAATCTCCAATTTTGCAAAATGTTCTTTTTAATTTTGTTAGCCTTCGGATTATATGCAAGGACACAGGTCAGAAAGTGGCATCATCAGAAGTGACATCAGATCTAAAGCCCTCACATATATGTCTATCAGGTCTATTGTGTACGTTTGAGCGCTTTGTGAGGATAATAGCACAGTGAGCTATGGATGATATGCGACTTCTTCACCTTGCAATCCCCCAGTTATATGTAACCGGTCCTGTACATTTATTTACAAACTTATATAATGTATTGTACATCTAATATGCGTGTGTTGATGTAAAGTGCTCTGCATTGCAATGAGTAGGGCTATACAAGAAAAAATAGTGGTACTAAAATGATTTCAACGCCGTATAGTAATCTCTATATAAATGCAATTTGCTGTGTGTAGATACTGGGAAAGACCAACACATCTGAAATTCTTACAGTGCATGCAGATCTCTTAAACAGGGACTGAACCCAATGAAAAGCTTCCTTTCTTAAGTATGTGTGAAGGGCTAACCTTTGTTTCCCCTCCGCTTCATTTGCATCTAGGTGTGAGGCTCCTGACTGCTCCCAGCCAAGAGACTGAACAAAAGGAGGCCTGATGACCCTCGAATTCGACCTTTGTTATGGGCCTTAAATAAGAAAGCCCTGTCCCCGCCTGCACGTTGTTGCTTGTTGCAGATGGAAAGCAGACAACTTGCAGGCCTGCTGAAAGCGTCCCGGTGTTTGGAAATTACACCGGGGCGAGTTCAGCACATTGTTCAGTGGGCCCCAAATTCTTGGCAGGGTGGGCGGCGTTCACCCTGTGTAAATAGTGGGTGGATGCCGTCTACCCGTGTATACCACCGACTCGTGCCCTAGTCATGACATTGTGCAATGTCCAGTAATGGTGCAAGGGTAGAGTAGTGATGAGTAGAGCACTTACCTGTAGTACCTTTCAAGCAGTGCATTCTCTTCCAATGAAAAAGTGGTCAGGTGTCTTGAGGGGCTAGCGTCTGCTTCACCTGAATGCCATTTGCTACCCCTTGCTTTGTTACTGCTACCCTTGTCTCAGTGGGTTGAAGGCCTTGGCGGAAATCTAAAGTAAGCAATTCACAAAATCCCATGTTTATTATATATATATTTGCCATTATTTGCCTTTTTCCAGCCTCTGAACAACAAAGAAAAGGATATACAAGAGCGATGTGTGGGACAAGGTGTCAAACTTGTAATGTCAAGCAGCTAAAAGGTGTTTGACGTCACTTCCCCTGATCATTTTTGTGAAATGACTTCCACGAGAGCCGTATTTGATCTGGTATCCTTGGTGCGATTCAAGCGCTGCTCCGAATGTGCAGTGCAACCACCCCCTAACTGTGTTTACCAACCCCTGTTGGCTGAATGTCGTCAGTGCAACCAACCCTTAACTGTGTTCCAACCCCTGCTTGCTGAATGGCGTCGTCTCTCCTTCCGCCGCAGGTGCAGGACTTCAAACACTCGCCTCCTCGCGCCGATCAATGGGGCGGCATTAATGCCACCGATGCTGCCACCGAGAGTTCTCGCCTGAATGACAATGTCACCCAGGACACGAGAGCGAGTGGAATCTGATTTCCTGCCTTATAAGTGATCGCTGCTTTATCATCACGACTAAAAGGTTCTCTGACGCAGTGTATTTGATCTGCCGCTTCTAACGTCATGAAGTAGGGCAGGGCTGCAGGCGGCACACAGGTCACCTTGGCTTTGCCCAGTCCGGGTTACCTTTTAAACGTATGTTTGCGTAGCTTGATTTGTTTTAATCACAAACTAAAATGCTGTTTACACACTGAGCTTGTTCACTCAGAATTCTCTCTCTCTCTCTGTACTGCTTTGCTTCAGGTGCGAGGGCCCCCTACCTTTCACTCGGTCTCCCGCATTCAATGCGACACTTAACATCTTTGTGCCATCATCACTATCGTTTTCCGTCAACCCTTTCCCACTAAAATAGTCACATGGAAAGTAACCAGGTGACGGATCCATTCCATAGCAGAGAGGAGCAGTATGTGTGTGGACAATAAATTGCAAGAATGGAAGGTGCGGACTCAAGATCCAGGTGTTGGATGCGTAAAGGTCCGCGTGTGTCCACCTTTGGTTGTGTACCGGCTGTTTTGACTTTACGGACTGTTTGAACACCACTCCGCCCAAGAATCTCGGAAATCAGAGGCACTTCGCAATATCGGGAGGCCCAGGGCTTTAAGTGGGATGAAAAAACTGGAGGGTCTCTCAAAGGGGCGTGGCCAATGTAATTAAGGGCGTGGCTTATAACACTTAAAGTAAAAAATCTGTACTTAGCATAGTGTGCCGCCCGATTTGCATTTTGCGGTTTGTCAGTGCATCTAGATATAATTCAACAAGTAACATCATTCCTACAACAAGTAAGGACTATTGGCTTTGTCAATCGTTGTTAGTTGCATTAGATAAATAAGCAGCAACAATGGCTTGTTGTATATAATATTGAAAAAGCTTCCACTTAGAGCCTTTTGACACCAGGACAGTGTTGCTGCTCCCTAGTTTCAAAAGAAGGGAAATCCAGAGAATGACTAAGGGATTTCCCTTCCCCTCGAACGCTCACCTGGCATGATGTCATGCCGTAACTTCTCCACTAGTGAGAAGAGAGCAGTGTGAGCACACACACACGATGTGCCTGCTGTCGCTGTAGTCCGCAAAAAAACGGATGGCAGTGACAACGGGCACAAAACAGAGCCCGAAAGAGACCCGTTTCGAGGCCCCCTTTAAAAAACTGCCGGTGCTCAGACCCGGTGAGACCCGGCCCACTTAAAGCTCTGGGGAGGCCTATTCTTTTATATCCTGAACAAAACCTATTGGCCACCCCATGCCCTTTGATAGCATGTCCGAGGGCAGCACGCCCACGAATTAAGTGGCTTCGTCATCCCATTTGTATCCATAATTGAATATGAAAAGAAGAAGTTTTCATGGATTTCAAACAGTGGCCTACGATTTGAATTTATCTACGCATAAAATAGTTTCTAACTACAACTATTACCAGATACTCCCCGTCCTACTCTACATTTGCACTGTATACATTTTGGTCCTGAAGAAGGTGGTGTAAGCTTTTTCCTTTCCACCGAAACGTATGTCGACCATTGTCTCTAAGGAACCGATCTACTGAAAAAATCCAATAAGAAAAGAAAGGAGACTATAATCTCTAGATCAGACAACAAAGAAGAGTAAACAGTGTTTGTCTGATTCTGATAAAGTTGGAAATGTTTTGACACGTTTACAACACAAATTGGTTGTTGATACATTTCATGCACGGTTCCTTCTCAAGTGCTATACAAGCTGCAATTTTAATTTTACACTTTTGGGTGACAGGATGAATGATTGGTATGCTTTGGAGTGAGTATGTTGTTTTTAATGGTTGAGTATGCAGGGGTATGATTTTTCCATAACAATAATATATATTTTTGAATTTCCTCACTAGTCATATTATGCCGATTTATTGATTCTTCGTACTGAATTATGAGCATTTATAAACTTATGCATTTCGTGAATGAACTTTAAAAATGAGTAAATATAAAAAAATAAAAATTATGTTTTTTATAAAAATGGTTGTATCTAATCTAAGATTGCTCCAGAACAACTGTTTTGTTGTGTTTTGTAGAAGGGGCCCAGCATATTTCGTATGAGAAACTAAAGAAATATAGGACAGATAGAAGTTTTGTATATTTTTTGCTTTGTTTCTTCCCCCTCCTGTATGGACCTCAAATTATATTAGGGGGTACCTTTTCTTTATTTATGCACCTTTGGTCATGTTTCATCAGTCTGCACGAAGGAACCAGCAGTGCTTAAATCGAACCTTTAAAGTGCAAGTATATCCCATCACACTCGACCTGCTTGTGAGTTTAGAAGTGTTGGTACTCGCCCATTAAACAAATTGCCCCCTTGCTGTGAAATGCTAGTGCTCTTCCATTAAAAGGATTGTGCCCATGCTGAGAAGTGCTGGTAGTCCACCTTATTTAATAAATAAAAAGTGCGCAAACTCAGGACCTGTGAGCACCTGCCCACTTAAAGCATGGGGGGGGGGGAGGGGTTCACAACATCTGTCTTGGGTGAAGTCATGTATGCCTTCATTCCCAATGTTCTCTGTTTCTTCATTCTGCCATTTGTACCTACAGGGAATCTCATGCACATCCAAGAGGAGCCCTCAGGAACTTGACCAGCTCAGGCTCCTTGTATGGAAGATTTGTGAGGCATCCTCTGATGCTGTACTGTCCTTATGCAGTCCCAGGATAAGAGCTCTAGATCCAGCCCTGCTTGGAGCCCCATCCCCAGCAGGCTGGACCAACTCAGGCTCCTCCTGTGAACAGTCTAGGAGGTATCCTCTGATGCTGTCCTGTCCTAATGCAGTCCCAGGATAAGAGCTCTAGATCCAGCCCTGCTTGGAGCCCCATCCCCAGCAGGCTGGACCAACTCAGGCTCCTCCTGTGGACAGTCTAGGAGGTATCCTCTGATGCTGTCCTGTCCTTATGCAGTCCCAGGATAAGAGCTCTAGATCCAGCCCTGCTTGGAGCCCCATCCCCAGCAGGCTGGACCAACTCAGGCTCCTCCTCTGGACAATCTGGGAGGCATGCTTTGTTGCTGTACCGTCCTTATGCAGACCCAGGACAGGAGCTTCAGATCAATCCCTGCTTGCATTCCCATCCCCAGCAGGCTGGACCAACCCAGGCTCCTCCTGTGGACAGTCTGGGAGGTAGCCTCTCATGTTCTACTGTCCTAATGCAGTCCCAGGATAAGATCTCCAGATCCAGCCCTGCTTGAAGCCCCATCTTCAGCACTTGGACCAACTCATGCTCCTCTTCTGCACAGTCTGAGAGACATCCTTTGTTGCTGTACTGCTCTTTGTCAGTACCAGGATAGGAGGTTCAGATCCATCCCTACTTGCAGCCTCATCCTCAGCACCTGGACCAACTCAGGCTCCTGCCCTGGACAGTGTGGGAGGCATCCTTTGTTGCTGTGCTGCCCTAATGCAGTCCCAGGATAGGAGCTCCATATTCATCCCTGCTTGCAGCCTCATCCTCAGCACCTGGACCACCTCATGCTCCTCCTCTGGACAGTGTGGGAGGCATCCTTTGTTGCTGTACTGTCCTAATGCAGTCCCAGGACAGGAGCTCCAGATCCAGTCCTGCTTGCATCCCCATCCTCAGCTGGCTGAGTCATCTCAGGCTCCTCCTCTGGAAAGTGTGGGAGGCATCCTGTGTTGCTGTACTGTCCTAATGCAGTCCTAGGACAGGAGCTCCAGATCCATCCTTGCTTGCATTCCCAAGCCCAGCAGGCTGGACCAACTCAGGCTACTCTGCACAGTCTGGGAGATCAGATTAATTCATGCTTGCAGCCCTATCCCTAGCAAGCTGCACCAACTCTGGCTCCTCCTCTGGACAGTGTGGGAGGCATCCTTTGTTGCTGTACTGTCCTAATGCAGTCCCAGGACAGGAGCTCCAGATCCAGCCCTGCTTGCATCCCCATCCTCAGCTGGCTGAGTCATCTCAGGCTCCTCCTCTGGAAAGTGTGGGAGGCATCCTGTGTTGCTGTACTGTCCTAATGCAGTCCTAGGACAGGAGCTCCAGATCCATCCTTGCTTGCATTCCCAAGCCCAGCAGGCTGGACCAACTCAGGCTCCTCTGCACAGTCTGGGAGATCAGATTAATTCATGCTTGCAGCCCTATCCCTAGCAAGCTGCACCAACTCTGGCTCCTCCTCTGGACAGTCTGGGAGGCATCCTTTGTTGCTGTACTGCCCTTATACAGTCCCAGGACAGGAGCACCAGATCCATCCCTGCTTGCATCCCCAGAAGGCTGTACCAACTCAGGCTCCTCCTCTGCACAGTCTGGGAGGCATCCTTTGTTGCTGTACTGCCCTTATTCAGTCCCAGGATAGGAGCTTCAGATCCATCTCTGCTTCCATCCCCATCCGTCTGGCCAACAATTGAGTGACGTAAAAGAAAAGTATTGTGATTTCATTTGCAATCTGGAAGGAACATATCCTCCAATTTCTGGACTACACGCTCCATACGCAGTACAATCTGCCAGCTGAATCCCCTCAACTGTGATGGTGCCACAGTGGTGGAAATTTACTCTGCAGATACCACTCCCTGTTTAAAGAATCCTCCAGATATGTGAGCATTAGATTCAGAGGCATAACACAAGGGGGCGGGGCAATCCTTGAGGGGCCCCCAAACCTTTTGGGGGGGGCATTCCGGCCCAAAGATAATTAATATTTGCAAGGCCTGGGAGACTCCGAGTCCCTTCTTCACATTCTGCAGGGGCGCCCCGTCATTTCATGTTACGTCTCTGTTTAGTTCCATCTAAAAACCCTAAACGAGGCCTTCTGCCTACTTCACTATCTTTGAACCTATGCCGCTTGTCTTGTTTGGGAAAACATCAAAGCATGAGCTACTCACACCATATTGGTATTTGGGCTTTAAAGGAATGAATGGGAACATTCAACTAGTATAAACACAGTAAAGGCAAAAACAAACATGGAGCATCAAAGACCTTAGGGAATAGTTTGTTTTTCAGGTAGAGGAGAAGTTGAGACTCATTTTAAGGAAGGGATCAAGTACAGAAGTAACTTAAACTTCAACCTTATTCTAGGCTTCGATTTAGGCCCTAACAGAAAAAGTCATTAGCCACCCTCTGGCAATGGTCTTCCATCCAACCAGAATATGGATATTAAAAGACGGGAGCAAAGGTGAGGATTCCACAAATTGGATATCACAAATTCCCCTCTGCCAGCAGCTTGACAAACTCCTGGTATTTTGGAATTGCATTGTGGTTCTCTTTGGTCAGTTCCCACAAGGCCAGGTGGTGATGCAGGAAGGCAGGGAAGTGACGCTGGTGATCCCTGAGATGGTGGCAGCATCCTATGTCCTCAAAGTATCGCCAAACTTGTCCCTGGTCGATTGTAGATTTGTGGCAGGGTAAGGATTCTCAAGGAGGAGGAAGACACAAGTCCCAGATATCCTGAGTAAGTCCTAGGATTACCCTTCTCAGGGTTGCCCAAGTAGCACTTTTTAGGTCTCGCCTGGCTATCGCGTAAGCGATCGCCCAGCGAGACTCATGTGGGGGGCTTCCGAAAATGCTCCCAAAGGCTTCCCAGGCGCATCGGGTGGCGGTTACGCGCACAACCACGCGCATTCCATTTGCCACCAGCTACTTCCTGCGCGTGCGCCGCCTCACGCATTCATAGAGATTTAGTAAGGGGCACAAGACCTTAGGAATGCGGTTTATGGCCAGTGCATGTGAGGCATTCAAGCGCGAAGCTTGCATCTGGCATCGGACTTGAAAGCAGCAGACTGCTTTCGCCAGAACTTTCGTTATAACTCACACCCCATATGCTCGTTTCGCTCCCACCCTTCCTTTGATGTCCGCTTTTCTTGTTGTTTACAAACCATGCCACACACTGCTGCACGCCACACACTGCTGCACGCCACACACTGCTGCACACCGCACACTGCTGCATGCCGCACACTACCGCACGCCACACACTGCTGCATTACACACTGCTGCATTACACACTGCTGCATTACACACTGCTGCACGCCGCACACTGCTGCACGCCTCACACTGCTACACGAAACACTGCTGCACGCCTCACACTGCTGCACGCCTCACACTGCTGCACGCCTCACACTGCTGCACGCCACACACTGCTGCACGCCACACACTGCTGCACGCCACACACTGCTGCACGCCTCACACTGCTGCACGCCTCACACTGCTGCACGCCGCACACTGCTGCATGCCACACACTGCTGCACGCCACACACTGCTGCATGCCACACACTGCTGCACACCGCACAATGCTACACGAAACACTGCTGCACGCCACACACTGCTGCACGGCACATACTGCTGCACGCCGCACACTGCTGCACGCCACACACTGCTGCACACTGCTGCATTACTCACTGCTGCATGCTGCACGACACTGCTGCACGCAGCACACTGCTGCACGCCGCACACTGCTGCACGCCGCTGCACGCCACACACTGCTGCACGCCTCACACTGCTGCACGCCGCACACTGCTGGATGCCGCACAGTGCTGGATGCCGCACAGTGCTGGACGCCGCACAGTGCTGGACGCCTCACACTGCTGCACGCCTCACACTGCTGCACGCCTCACACTGCTGCACGCCGCACACTGCTGCACGCCGCACACTGCTGCACGCCGCACACTGCTGCACGCCGCACACTGCTGCACGCCAAACACTGCTACACGCCACACACTGCTACACGCCACACACTGCTGCACGCCACACACTGCTGCACACCTCACACTGCTGCACGCCTCAAACTGCTGCACGCTGCACACTGCTACACAAAACACTGCTGCACGCCTCACACTGCTGCATGCCTCACACTGCTGCACGCCACACACTGACGCATGCCGCTGCACGCCACACACTGCTGCATGCCACACATTGCTGCATGCCGCACACTGCTGCACGCCGCACACTGCTGCACGCCGCACACTGCTGCACGCCACACACTGCTGCACGCCACACACTGCTGCACGCTGCACACTGCTGCACGCCGCACACTGCTGCACGCCGCACACTACTGCACGCCACACACTGCTGCGCACACTGCTGCATTACACACTGCTGCATTACACACTGCTGCACGCCGCACACTGCTGCATGCCTCACACTGCTGCACGCCTTACACTGCTGCACGCCACACACTGCTGCACGCCACACACTGCTGCACGCCACACACTGCTGCACGCCACACACTGCTGCACACCTCACACTGCTGCACACCTCACACTGCTGCACACCACACACTGCTGCACGCCTCACACTGCTGCACGCCTCACACTGCTGCACGCTGCACACTGCTACACAAAACACTGCTGCACGCCTCACACTGCTGCATGCCTCACACTGCTGCACGCCACACACTGCTGCACGCCACACACTGCTGCACGCCACACACTGCTGCACGCCTCACACTGCTGCACGCCTCACACTGCTGCACGCCGCACACTGCTGGACGCCGCACACTGCTGCACGCCTCACACTGCTGCACGCCTCACACTGCTGCACGCCGCACACTGCTGCACGCCGCACACTGCTGCACGCCACACACTGCTGCACGCCACAAACTGCTGCACGCCACACACTGCTGCATGCCGCTGCATGCCACACACTGCTGCATGCCACACATTGCTGCACGCCACACACTGCTGCATGCCGCACACTGCTGCACGCCGCACACTGCTGCATGCCGCACACAGCTGCATGCCGCACACTACTGCACGCCACACACTGCTGCACGCCACACACTGCTGCACGCCACACACTGCTGCACACTGCTGCATTCCTCACTGGTGCATCATGCTGCACGACACTGCTGCACGCAGCACACTGCTGCGTACTGCTGCATGCCGCTGCACGCCACACAGTGCTGCATGCCTCACACTGCTACACGAAACACTGCTGCACGCCACACACTGCTGCACGCCTCACACTGCTGCACGCCTCACACTGCTGCACACCACACACTGCTGCACGCCACACACTGCTGCACGCCTCACACTGCTGCACGCCTCACACTGCTGCACGCCTCACACTGCTGCACGCCTCACACTGCTGCATGCTGCACACTACCGCACGGCACACACTGCTGCGCACACTGCTGCATTACACACTGCTGCATTACACACTGCTGCACGCCGCACACTGCTGCATGCCTCACACTGCTACACAAAACACTGCTGCACACCTCACACTGCTGCGCGCCTCACACTGCTGCACGCCTCACACTGCTGCACGCCACACACTGCTGCATGCCTCACACTGCTATACGCCGCACACTGCTGCATGCCGCACACTGCTGCACGCCGCACACTGCTGCACGCCGCACACTGCTGCACACCGCACACTGCTGCACGCCACACACTGCTGCATGCCGCTGCACGCCACACACTTCTGCACGCCACACACTGCTGCACGCCTCACACTGCTGCACGCCTCACACTGCTGCATGCCACACACTGCTGCACGCCGCACACTGCTGCACGCCGCTCACTGCTGCACGCCGCACACTGCTGCACGCCACACACTGCTGCACGCCACACACTGCTGCACGCCGCACATTGCTGCACGCCGCACACTGCTACACACCGCACACTGCTACACGCCGCACAATGCTACACGAAACACTGCTGCACGCCACACACTGCTGCACGGCACACACTGCTGCACGCCACACACTGCTGCACACTGCTGCATTACTCACTGCTGCATGCTGCACGACACTGCTGCACGCCGCACACTGCTGCACGCCGCACACTGCTGCACGCCACTGCACGCCACACAGTGCTGCATGCCTCACACTGCTGCACGCCGCACACTGCTGCACGCCGCACACTGCTGCATGCCAGACACTGATGCACGCCACACACTGCTGCACGCCACACACTGCTGCACGCCGCACACTGCTGCACGCCTCACACTACCGCACGCCACACACTGCTGCGCACACTGCTACATTGCACACTGCTGCATTACACACTGCTGCACGCCGCACACTGCTGCACGCCGCACACTGCTGCACGCCGCACACTGCTGCACGCCTCACACTGATGCACGCCTCACACTGCTGCACGCCACACACTGCTGCACGTCACACACTGCTGCATGCCGCTGCACGCCATACACTGCTGCACGCCACACACTGCTACACGCCGCACACTGCTGCACGCCGCACACTGCTGCACGCCACACACTGCTGCACGCCGCACATTGCTGCATGCCGCACAATGCTACACAAAACACTGCTGCACGGCACACACTGCTGCACGGCACACACTGCTGCATGCTACACACTGCTGCACACTGCTGCATTACTCACTGCTGCATGCTGCACGACACTGCTGCACGCAGCACACTGCTGCACACCACACACTGCTGCACGCCGCACACTGCTGCACACTGCTGCATGCCGCACTATGCTGCATGCCGCTGCACGGCACACAGTGCTGCATGCCTCACACTGCTACACGAAACAGTGCTGCACACCACACACTGCTGCACGCCGCACACTTCTGCACGCCACACACTGCTGCACGCCGCACACTGCTGCACGCCTCACACTGCTGCACGCCGCACACTGCTGCACGCCGCACACTGCTGCACGCCGCACACTGCTGCACGCTGCACACTGCTGCACTCCACACACTGCTTTTATGCGAGTTTATGCTACTGACATTGTAAATGACAATGCCTTTTATTTGTTTTAAAACCAAAACATAAATAAAAGGCATTGTAATTTTACAATGCCAATAGCTCAAACTCTTATAAATGCGAGACCTATTGCATTGCAAATGCTTGTTAAAATGGAAATCAATCCATCATAAAACAACATTTGTAAAGTGCACACTTTAACCCCTATTGGTATCTGGGCGCTGTGTCTTCATCAAAGAGTCAGTTCTTGAGTCTCTTTCTGAAGTCTACCAGCGAGGGGGCTGTCGGGAAATGGAGGGGAAGGATAATCCTAGGTCTTGGCGGTAATGTAGGAAAAGGAGCGGCCACCATCTCTGCTGCGACGGATGCAGGGTGTGTGTGCTAGGGCGAGTGAGGAGGAGTGCACTTCTCTAAAGGGTTGGTGGAAGTTCAGTTGATAGTTTATGTAGGCAAGTTCTAGGTCATGGGGGGGCTTTTTATGCGTGTGAGAGCATCTTAGGCAGGCCTCTCTTCTGGAAGGGGAGCCAGTGGAGGTGTCTCATGTGCGGGGAGATGTGGGTTCATTTGGGGAGGTCCAGAATGAGTCTGGCTGTGGCGTTCTGTATGGTCTGTATATAGTTTTTAAAAAATTGAAATCTTTAGCATTCCAATTGTGTGGGGTACATGTGCATTCATGGGAACATCAGCCTGATGATTGCCATGGTCAGTGGGTGAAACTCCTGTGCGGTAAGCAAAATGCTGCAAATGTGTCTGTATCTTTTCTTCCCTTAGCTGGGAATTGGGGATGATCTGCAGCTTCGTGGGTGGAAAAAATAAGACAAAGGCACATGCACTTTTAGAAGCACATTGAGAGGCCGGGCAATGCTAACGGCAGTCATCATTAAGATAATTCATTACCTTATACCTGGCAGTGCACTTTAAAGCAACTCTCTCAGCAGGGACATCTGTATGGCACACCAGCCTGCTCTGCAGGGACCTCCTGGTGCTCCAGCAGGCAGGCACCACACAAAGGCTCCCCTGTTTCGAATGAGTGCTGTGAGGGCCAGTCAGTGTAATTAATTTAGTGTAAGTACCATTAGGTTTATTTGTCAGGCCTCTGACAGACTGGGTGGCACAATAATTCCTCATTCTGTGCAATTCTCACTGGGCGGAGCAAAGAATTCTTATTCTGCCGGAGGCATTTCACCATCTGCGTTCCTCCGTTTTTTCAATCTGGCGTGGGCAGATGTGGAAAGGGCGGAATTGCCAGAAGTTTCGCAACCACTTACTACAGATTTAAATGAAAAAACACTTTTGCCCATCCCTAATCAAGTGTGTGGTGTGCCAGGTGGTCTTAGTCTTAGTATTGCAGCGCCGACCCGACGAGGAGCAGGTCCATATGATGAAGCAAGACACCTAGCTTGTTGGGTGTGTGAGGACTCTAGTTCCGACAAGGAGGATCCCCCTCCTGCCACCCCTTAATTGTTTTATCCACCTTGAGGAACTGCATACCTATTGTCACTAGGGTCTTAGATGGCAGCCATCCCCCAAACACACTCCCTCCACACCTTGGACGCTTGTGATCGAAGGGGATAAACTAGCATGCGTGCGAGGTGGAAGAGTGGCTCTCTGTGGCAGGGTTTAGCTTGAGTGGTGACTTTGCCTTGGCCTGGTCTAAAGATTGGGCATAAATGCATACCTGCCAACTTGAAGAATAATGTCACAATGTCGACAAGATGGCCGACTGCTAAGGAGCTCCTGGGCTCGGGATCGTTGTTCCTGCATGGATCCCAGCGGAGCCCCTCCATCTAGCCACTGTGTGTTCGGGAGTCGAGCGAGACGATCGCTTGATCTCACATGGCGGACAGTGGAGCCCAGGATCATGGAACGGAGCGACAAGGCGAGAACTGCCCAGCAACAACGGAGAGGAGAAATGCGAGAGACCATCTTGGTGGTGAAGCCCACTCCAGCAGGAGAGCTGTGTGCTTTGTGGCCCGGCCCAGGCTTGCCCGATATGTTGTCCCTGGTCCCCTGATGTGCTCTGCCATGGCCAGTGACCAGTGCTAGGGAGACTGCCGTGCACCATCTGGTGTTTGGGAGGCTGCTGCTGATCTTTGCCGTGTGGTCCCGGGTCCACTCCCGTTGCCCGGCTGTGCCCAGCAGACTGGTAGTAGGGAGGCAACAGCTGCCAATATGGAGGCACCAACTCAGCACCAAAGGTGAGCCCATGGCCTCGTCTGACTTGGACATCCCCTTGGACCGTCCCACTCGGCCACCCCTCCTCCCCCATCTTAAGCGTGTTCTGGGTTCACAAAACATAGAAGTGTTCTGTGTTCACAAACATGGAAGTGAACTTCCCTATCGACACCCTGCAGGCCCCTGGGATCTCTGCTGCTGCCTTGGAGTTGTTGAGGCAACTGCGTCAATGGGCTTGGGGGACAACTGGACGTCATCAGCTCGAGGATCCCTATAGGCCCTAGATCACCGCCTCTGAGTGTAACAGCATCCTGAAGGCCTGATTGAACATGCGTAGCAAGAACCCCAGCAATGGCAAGAAGACATGCTCTGTAAATATGTAATATATATTTGTCCAACCCTAATCACTTTAACTCTTTTTCAAAGGTAAACTTGGGTGAATTTGCAACTTGTATATATGTAACTCTGACTGCTAGTATCTGTAGTAGACAGATGTACTTACAACCAATCTTATGTTACTTTAGAGTTTATTTGTTTCGTATAGTTTGTTATTTATGTACTCTGAAGTCCATATGAAATGTAACTGCCTCTATTGTAAAGCGCTCTGACACCTTCGGGTAAAGTTTGCGCTATATCAAAATGCATAAATAAATAAAGTGTGAGGACGTGGTTGGGGGTCTCATGCCGAGAAGTATCTACGGGGCATGTTCGAACCCCCCTCCGCCCCCAAACACCCTTCTCCCCCCCCCAAAAAAAAAAGCTTGCTGAGGCTGGTGCTGACGACCTGGGGTGTTTTTACACCCATTAATGGACGTCGGCAGTTCGAAACCGCAGAAAACGAGCTGGAAAACCATTATTTACAGTGGTTTTCAATTCGTTTTCCTTCCACAGTGTGATGTCGGCTCCTCAGTGGGTGGCTGTCTGATGGCAGCCCATATTGTGTGTCAGACTGTGGCACCGTGTGAGTTGGCAGGTATGTAAATGCCTTCCAGAGTGACCTAAAGCGTCAAAACTTAAGGCAGATGGTATATTAAACCCATGACCAGGGCCAGTGGGTTATGCGATTCTGTGGCAGCAGCGATTTTTGCATATTTCTGGATTTGCCGCATAATCCATCATCTTCTGCATGATCTGCAGACTTTAACAAAAACATGTTTGTTTCTAGATCAATCAGATCAAAAGGTACAAAAAAATGTGGCGACTCGGGTTCCAGCCCAGAGGAAGGCTTTTTCCAAAGGTTTACTTATCATCTTTCCGTTGCTTATTGCTGTATTTGAGTCTTAAATTGGTACTAATTAGGATGAATTCTTTTCTCAGACGCCTCTACAGGTGTAAAAATGACAACGTTGTGAAGCAATACTGTCTTAAAATGTGGTTCATTATGCTGCGTAATTTGACTTTTCTTGTCACATAATCTGGTTAACCCTGCTGCATAATTTGGTACTCCTCTGCCACATAATTCCAATGGCCCTGACCATGACCAAGATCCTCATCATAGGCGAAGCAAAATGCAAATGCTCGTTGCCCGTTCACTAGGTATAGATTGCTTTGATAACGTATTGCCGCCCTCTAGTGGGCACTTCAACATATTTATCTTAACCGTTAGGTGAGAGTGCATGATACGTGTGAGTTTATTATATTGGTGAATGACGTTTTGGGTACAATCTGCTGAATGTACATAGTTTTTTGGGTTAAGAAACCTATATTTAATTGACCTTCGGATCCTTGTTTTAATCATTGTGTATTAAATTGGTACTCTGGTTAGATGATAATGGCACCGAATGTGCCACATAATTTGTCTTTCCTTCAGGCTTAATTGCCACCTGCGCTATCACATAATTTATTCAGCCATGCATCATAATTTGGTCTCCCATTGCCGCACAATTTCAGTGGCACTGAATGTACAGGTACAGAGATGTTATACAGTACATACACTTGCATTGTTTCCTTTTTAAATGCAATTTATGGCCCGCTAATCCAATGTGAATTCTGATTTCGGCAAGGAATGCTTTTATAAAATAATAAACGAATAAACCTACAGAGCGCTTTTGCATTGTTTTTCTCTGTGCAGCTAAGGTTTTCCTTTCCCTTTATTCGCAGAACTGCCTCATTCGGGAGACACCCAGGGGGCGCGAGGCCCTTGTGACGGACTTTGGCCTGGCCCGGGAAGTTGTTGAAGTGCCGGTGAAGGATGCAGAGCGCAAACTCTCCCTTGTGGGGTCTGCCTTCTGGATGGCACCAGAGATGCTGAGGGGAGAGCCCTATGACCGAAAGGTATTTATTTGCACTCTGTTGATCGGAGGGTGGCGAGGAAAAGTATCACGGATCTGAAATCTAGCTAGAAGTTAGACTGGATCAGACTTTCCAGGTAGGTGATAAACATTTTAGATAAACTAATCTTTCACTGAACTCTGTGCTTCAAACTGGAGGACTTTTCCTTCCTTGCTTGGTTCTACCCCAAACCGAGTCTAGAAGACACCCTGGTGCTCTGCTGCCCCCCAGAAGCTGTCTAATCGTAGTAGTCAAGAAGAATGACATTAATCTGGATGTGCTGAGGTAGTGCTTTTGTTTCTGATAGCCCTCTGTGTCACAGTTCTGGATCAGAGGGAGTTATGGAGATGCTGTTGCTCTATGACCCGTCCAGTGAGATGGAATTACATTTCTTATTCACTTGCATTATCAAAGGCAAGAGTCAGTGGCTGTGGTATTGCTAGAGAGTGTGGGAACAACAACCGTACCCCAATTTGTATGGCACCTTAAATTTCAGTTACCTGAAATTTTTACCTCTGACGGTTCTCCCACTAAAAATAACTGCCTGAAAAGGCTCCCTCCTGACATCAGTCTGCAGGGCCTTGAATAGAAGTAATTAGGACCACTCAATAATTGAGTTCCAGATCGAAGAAAAGTTAAAGGGTTTTATAACAAAAATCTCAAAATCGAGTGGTATAGAACGCATGCCACGAAGGCTTCAATGCAGAGTTCTACAGAGTAGTCAACATATGAAGCATGGTAATTTCCAAATTAGCAGCAAAATCAAATAGAAATCTCTAGTAGAAAATAAAAAGTTCCCTAACAATCTGGCTCACCCCCAGAATCAAGGGGTTCTTATTCATAATTTTTGAATAACAAATCAATAAACTAGCACAATGACAATGGCATGACCAAAGTATCGACTCTTTGGCGAATCAGAATTACGAATGTCATTACATGAACATCTTCCACGCGACTGCCACACGGAGTTGCTCGAACAATATATGAACCACTTAACAGTGAAATGAATAGGACCAGGCTCAGCAAGAGAACTGCAGTGTAAGGCCCCCGGAAGTTGAAGAATCGCAGGTTTAGGGGAAAGTTAATAGAAAGTTATGTTTCACATCAGTCAAAAAACAAACAATACATCAGTTTCATTTAGCGAGTGAATGACATACACCATCCATCTTGTCCAAGATGGTGTTTGAGTACGCTTCTATACATTATATTAAACTTGTTTTAGCTGTTATAATATTCACTCATCATATGCATACTGGAGCCAACATAAAAGCATCATTATGTATTGTTATTTATTGCACACAAATATAAACCGAAAAAAATAGATCACTGGAGCAAAATTACCCTGTGTTGTACTCCTGTAATCTTATGTGCAAAGGTATGGTTTAAGAACATGTATGCATGGGTATTTGTATAGCGTGAACTAGATGAACAAGCAGTGCTGTACAGGATAAAAAGCAAGCGCACAATGGACGGATGATAGGAGAGGTAGCTGGTATTGCAAGTGTCAGTGCATTGCCATGCAGTGTTCTTTAAAGAGGTGCGTCTTCAACACTTTCCTGAAATGTAGCAGATTGCTTCTTCTGCTCTTTCCTGAACTGGAGCAGGGTTGGGCAGGTCCTGGTGGATACAGGGATGTGGTTCTAGATCCTTGGGGATAGAATGGAGACGGGCTGTTGCCTTGTTTTTTGTTTTACACTTCTTAGTCTGCAGTCTGCTGTTTTACTAGTTGCTGGTGTGCCAAGAACCACCAGCAATGGTCAGCTTGTCTGTAAGATAAGCAGGGATTTTAGTTCTGATGGCTTGTAAATGAAGCAGCTGTTGTGAAGATTGTGCCAGGACTATCCATTAAAATAAGACTTTATGTAAAATATACTGAATTTAGTTTTTACGTGACAATTCTGCCACTGTTTACAATAATTATCAGTCATGAATCATTTAGTCAGCTCTCAAATACTTTTCAAGTGATTGTCCAATATTTACTTTTTCAAATACACATCAAAAGGGTGAAAAAATACCAGTTTTGACTGATTTCCCAATTCTTGCCAGTCTTGACATAAACATACTGGTTATGCCAGTAAAAACACAAATGGCAACCTTAATCTCCAATGCAAGTGGCCATCTTGCCACACTCTTGGCCTTACCACGCTGAGCCTTCATCTCCTCTCTCCTCCTGTCCTAATCTTTTCCCACATGCATCGGGCCTTTCTGCCTCCCTTAAGGACCACTCTGACAGGGATGACAGACTGCCTGCATCGGATGGAGTCTGATGTCTGTAGGCCAAAGGCCAGGAGAGACTGCACGCTTCACACTATGCTGGCCCAGGCCACGCCCCAATAACTACTTCTTAAAAATGAAGGTGCCCAGTTCCTTACAAAATTGCAACAGACTATGATAATTATGTACATATTGTAAGGTAGGGTGCACTGGCACTATACAGCCACTCCAGTGCATTGGATGCTTATTTTTGATAATCAAGATATATTAAACTTGTGCATACAAGTGTAGCCAGTGGCAGCTGGTGGCATTTGAAAGTGGTAAGGCGTAAAAGTTGTGGCTGGCTGCACTGTGGCGAGCGAGCATGCCTGTACCGGCATATGGGGCATTTGTGTCTATGTGTGGGGGGGAAGGAGGGGTTCTCACTTTGAGAAAACTTTGAAAAAAGAGTGGGCAAATGGTGCATTTTCAATCAAATTTGAGAAAGCAAGATGATTAATAAAGCAATTGTGAAAGTGTAGTCATGACATCAATAGAGAGACTTCATATGATAATAACATGGGTAGCTGCTTATTCAGTATAACCACAGAACTTCATTGGAAGTAAAAAACACCGTTTCCAGGCAAAGCAGTACTGGGCCCACTGGTTGCAACAAGCGTCCTTGCATGCCATGACCCATTAGTTTTCCCTTCAGCACTAACCCTGGCTAGAGCCTACCCTGGTATAGCATCTATTTGCTACACAGCTCTGTGGATTTTCAAGTTGTTTCCTAGGCACACATACACATAGTCACAAACAGTCCGACTGGCCCCGTGGAGGAGAAACCTTGCAGCAAAGTGCTGTCTCCCTCCTCTCAGCGTCCGCGACAACACTGGACTCGTGTCATTGATCGAAAAACAGCATTTCAGTCAGTCGACAGATCCCTTTTCTGCACAACACTGACATTGCCATTTCACGTAACACAAACAAAACCAAGCACATTGAATAGTAAAAGCGGTTCTATGCATGTCAGATGGCCCTCAATGCACTGTGGCTGTTGGGTTTTCTTAGCCCACCTGTTGTGTTATATACATAGTAAAAGGACAACTTTGAGTACAACTCACACTGGAATACTGCAAAAGAACACAATGGAAATGGTTCGGAGGGGAGGGGGAACTCTGCAAAACCAAAATAAGTAGTTATTTAAAAAGCAGCCTGCTTGTTGTGTGTCCCACCGAGGGTCAGTTCTTGGACAGCTTGGAAGCTGGTTACAGCGCCCAGGCCAACCAGGGGGTGAAAGTGGTGCAAGACATTCAAGCTTGAACACAGTAAACACCTGACCGATCAAGCATCCTATCATATCATAACTTCACTTAACATGGATAGGAGGATCGGCGTGAGCGAGCTTTCATTCCAATACAAATCATTAACTGCGCTCTACAGCAGGTCAGGATGTCGTGTGTTAGCATCACATTCTGGAATGAAAGCACATTAGCTCCGTACACAGACGTGATACCAAAGACGCAGATTTGTTTCCAATAAGACACCACTTTTGGGCAATCCAAAAACAACTAACAGATGAGGTAAAACGAGGAATTGAAATTTATAACAATCGTGTTCTCAAATGCCACTGTGCTAAATCTGTTCACAAACTCTTTATAGTCACTGCGTGATGACCCGAGACGACGAATTGAAAGTCATTCCCACACATAACACTCAGGTACTTAGCTTTCACCACTCATTTTTTTTCACCTTGGTCTAGGTTTACTCTTTTCCCGCAGCTCTGCTGTGCCGTCTCTTGCCTCCAGACCCCGACCTCCTCCTTGGGAGGTTCGAGACTGCTGGCCGCTCCTGCGCCTGCTGCCCACTCCAACTGGGACCAGACTGCCTGCAACCACCGAAACCTTTTTCAGCCATTTTTTTCGTAATTTTTCCCTGTTGTGCCACTGTTATTGTGCCGTCCTGTGTCTTGCTCTAATTCCACCACTGTTTTTATTTTCTTGTGCCTGCCTGTTCCTTTTGCCACTACTGCTACTGCGCCTGCTCCTGCGGCCCCTCCCCCCCCCCCCCCCCTGGAATTCACCCCAGGAATTTCCCCCCCGGAAATTGCCCGCTCCCGCCTCCCAGACTCTCCTCCATCCCACCTCCCCTACTTAATGGCGGCCGCTGCGTGGTCACGCCACCAGCGGGCCGAAGGCTCGCCAAAGGCCAGCCCGTCTGCGCCCGTCCGCGACCCGACCACGGCCAGCGCCAGGAACCCAGGAACTCACACTACCCATCGCTACGACACCACCACCCTCCTCGCACTCAACCCTGGAAGACTTAGAGAATGCCAACAGGCCTCACCGAACACGACCCACGGCCAGTTCTCCTGCCTCCACTGCTGCCAGACCCTCACCGCCACCATGGCCTCCAACACCGCCGACGCCAGCACCAGCGACACCCTAAAATGCATCCTCCTCAACGTACGCTCTGTACACAAATATGTCATGGAAATCTGGAACCTACTCGACTTTCTCTCACCCGACATCGCCTTCTTCACAGAGACCTGGACCAACGCATCCTCCGCCCCCGACATCAGCATCGCCATCCCAGAGGGATACAAGATCCAGAGGAAAGACTGCCCCAACCACCCAGGAGGGGGCGTCGCCATCACCCACAAGAGCACCCTCCGCCTCACCACCTCCAGCGAAACCTTCCCCTCCGCCGAACACCGGCACTTCCAGATCCAGACCACCCTTAAAGCCATACTCCGAGGAACCCTCGTCTACAGACCCCCCGGCCCCCAAACACCCTCCGCCACTACCATCACCGACTTCATCGCACATCACGCCATCGCACCAACAAACTACATACTAAGTGGAGACCTGAACTTCCACCTCGACAACCCCAGCGACCCCAAATCCACTATCCTTCGTGACAACCTCACCAGCATCGGATTTAAACAACTCGTCAACACACCGACCCACAGAGCAGGACACACCCTCGACCCCATCTTCGCGGCAGGAGACAGCGTCCAATTCAGCCACACAACGCAGTCGCCATGGACCGACCACCACTGCGTACACTTCGCTATCATCAAACCCAAGGCACCCAAACCAGCCCCACGCGCACCACAAAGGAACTGGAGCAAGGTTACCAATGAGCAACTTAACTCCACCCTCACCCGAGACAGCCACACCTGGGCACACAACGCAAACAATGCAGCCAGAGAACTCCACACCTGGATCTCCGACTGCACAGACGAGCTCGCCCCTCTACGCAACCCCGACAGACAACGCCCCAGGAAAGCCGCCGGGTTCACCACCGCTCTCCAAGAAGCCAGACGCACCTGCAGACGCCTGGAGAAGAACTGGAGAAACACCAAGACAACCGAAAACCACACCATCTACAAGGACGCCATGACAGACTACCACAACCAGATCAGAGCCACCAAGAGAAACTTCATCCACAACAAAATCTTGGCCAACTCCACCAACTCCAAGGAACTTTTCAGTGTCATTCAAGAATTCACCAACCCACGCAGCAAAGCCACAGACATCACCCCATCCCAAGACCTCTGCGACAAGCTTGGAACCTATTTCCACCTCAAGATCAAAAACCTCTACAAACACCAGCCAGCCCACCATCTCCAACTGGACACCGATCACGGCCGAAGACACCGTCTCTACCATGAAAAGCATCCACACAGGGGCCCCCACTGACCCCTGCCCCCTCACATCTACCACAGAGCCGTGGCCGCCATTGCACCCGAACTACAACGCACCATCAACACCACCTTCAAAACAGGCACCTTCCCAGATGACTGGAAGCGCGCAGAAGTCAGACCTCTGCTCAAGAAGCCCACAGCTGACCCCACCAACCTCAAGAACTATCGGCCCATCTCGCTCCTCCCCTTCGCAGCCAAAGTTGCAAAGAAAACAGTCAACAGGAAACTGATAAGTTTCATTGAAGAGAAGGTCGTCCTCAACCCGCCTCAATCCAGATTCCGAATAACCACAGCACAGAGACCGCCCTACTCGCGGCCACAGATGACATCCGCACCCTCCTGGACCAAGACCACTCCGCAGCCCTCATCCTACTCGACCTATCAGCGGCCTTCGACACCGTCTCCCACCGCACACTAGTCGCCAGACTACACAACGCAGGCATACAAGGAACAGCCCTGGACTGGATTCAATCATTCCTCACCGGAAGAAGCCAAAGGATCAGACTCCCACCCTTCCTCTCCGACCCCACGAAAATCACCTGCGGAGTCCCACAGGGTTCATCCATGAGCCCTACCCTCTTGAACATCTACATGGCCCCCCTCGCAGCCATCGTCCGACAACACGTCCTCAACATCGTATCCTATGCTGATGACATCCAGCTCATCCTCTCCCTCACCAAAGACCCCACCACTGTCAAACTCAACTTCCAGAAAGGAATGCAAGACGTTGCAGTCTGGATGATCAACAGCTGCCTGAAGCTCAACACCGATAAGACAGAAGTCCTCGTCCTCGGTACCACCCCTTCAGCATGGGACATCACCTGGTGGCAGACCACCCTCAGAAGCCCACCTACCCCATCAGACCACGCCAAGAACCTCGGCATCGTACTCGACTCATCACTCACCATGAACCGACAGGTCAACGCCGTCACCTCCAGCTGCTTCAACACCATCCGCATCCTCCACAAGACCTTCAAGTGGATCCCCCCTGAGTCAAGGAAGGCAGTCACCCACGCACTCATCACCAGAAGACTGGACTATGGAAACACACTCCACGCCAGCATCAACAAGTCCCTACTCCGCAAACCCCAGACAATACAGAACACCACCGCCAGACTCGTCCTCGGCATCCCCCGTCACGAACACATGAGTCAACACCTACGAAATCTCCACTGGCTCCCCGGGGAGAAAAGAGTCACTTTCAAAATCCTCACTCATGCCTACAAATACCTACACAACAACGGACCCAAATACCTCAACGACAGAATCAACTTCACGTACCCAAAAGAAACCTCCGATCTTCCAACCTCGCACTGGCCGAAACCCCGTGCATCCACAGAGCCAGAGCAGGTGGAAGATCCTTCTTTCACAGTGCAGCCAAGACCTGGAACGAGCTACCGGCAGACATCAGACGCGCCCCCTCCCTGAACACCTTCAGGAAGACCCTCAAGACCTGGCTCTTCGGCTAAACAGATCTGCGGACCCCCCTCAGCACCTTGAGACCCTCATGGGTGAGTAGTGCACTTACAACTTCCCGATTGATTGATTGATTGATTGACCTTTACAGTTGAATTATCGCAATAATACTCTAATTGAATTTTATATATATATGTAATTATATTTAGGCCAAACACACTCACCGTTCGGTCCGGCTCTCAGCACCGAACACAATGATTTTATCTTAAGCTCCACTCCACTCCAGTCGTGTAATGGTGCGTACCTCACCTCCCTGGCCCAGTCCCACCCCCACGACTCCAGCAGCACGAGAATTGGCTGCGTCAGGGACTGCCAACGCTTCTTAGGATCCCTGGGGGCCTGCAGCAATAATCTTCCGGTCTCCTGCATTACAGATTCTGGCGAGGGTTCAGGTGCGCATGTCTGCCTGGTCGGAGCAAGGCACTCATCCAAACCGGCATGCACACTTCACCCCAAGAAGGCCCGGCACCTGCCAATCAACAAGCAGGCTCGGAGTGGAGGCTCCTCTCCCTCTTCTCCCCCAATGTAACTTCTTTGTCCGGGTCATGCTACGCACTGCTGCTGCAAAAAAAGATGGAATATTAATTATTAAACATTTATAATATCATAGCAAACAAACAGGGAAGGCGACACCCCTGTGTCCTCCTAAAGAAACCGCCACAGAGTATAGCTAATCTAAAAATGAAAAGCCAAAGATTTGGAGCTAGCGAAGGGGCAATACTATCAACTGCAGGCTACTTCACGGAGCCAAATAGGATTGTGGCAATTTAGAGGAGACAGGAGAAGATTGCTTTTGACATGTTTAAAAAAAATTTCAAAGCAGTGTTAAAAGTGCAGTTTGTTCTAACACCCTGAGATATTCTTGAGTGAGTGCCTTGTGTTTACTGGTCAGCGATTGTGACTCCATCTATAATCAAAGATCATGGAAATATATTCAAGTCTTCGAAAACTGACAGGACAGAGGAACAGGCGATGACACAGACTGGCCACTAAAAGGCAAAGGATCTTTATCTCTATTACTTTGATAGAAAAGACGATTAAAATGTCAACCTGACTGGTAACAGCTTTCACCTTTCTGCAAGATCAAACATGATCAGACATTGATATAACTTACAAGGCTCTAACTTCCGAATCACAGTTGATGGCCTTGTCCTTTCTCACAGTGGAGGACAAAACTCCATCATTCATAAGCTTCCCTTTGGAATGAATCCCTCTTGTCTTCTGACTCCTGATCAGTCCCACATTTGTCCTCTTTATCCTCCCACCAAAAGAAAAAGTTACATTGCATTCCCTTGTCAAGGGGACGCTGCATTCCCTTGTCAAGGGGACGCTGCATTCCCTTGTCAAGGGGGACACCCCTCAAAAGGTCCATTGCAGCATCTTCAACACTGCCACGCAAAAAAAAACAGGTTACTTTGCGAATCCCCCAGGATGTTTCCTAGCCGAGCCACATTACAGGAATATTGTATAGAAAAGATACATAGAACATATTTGCCTAGAATATGCCCCACGCCATTACCCCAGGCTCCCAGACTGGTCCCTTTTCTTCTGCAATTCCACAACGAATTGAGCTATCTATGCAGAAAATTCCATCCCCAGATAATTCCATCCCTAGCCTATCTAGAGCTGACCGGACCATGAGAATAATTCTTGGATGTTCATCCGTCAGCCTATCAAGGAAGAGCGCTTCCTGATTTGTTTAACAATTGTTGGGTTACCTGACAGAATTTGCCCAAGGATGGATTTAGCTGGTACCTTGTCAATTCCTTTGTTTGTGACATATCACTCCCCATAATAGCGCCTCTCAGGACTGTGTCTAGAATGAATACATTTTCCATGTGCATTCTTGAAATGTATTTGTGACCATCTTACTATGGAGATCCTTCTGAAGTTTGTTGGATCTTTGCCTTCTAAGACCACACTGTCATAGGGACCGTTTCCAAGTCAGTCTCCCTTCACTTTTTGGTGAGTGATATAGGATGGGATTGTCATCTGTGAACTGAACCTGTGGATGCTGTTTGTGCAAAACTGTCCCTTAATACAGATGCAGTCTTTTTGTGAGCCAGCCATGAAGTGTGTTATCCCATGGACTATTCAAAGCTCAAAACCTTTCTGGACAAAAAGCTATACATCAATTATCGATGGAAACCGTGGGAAAAATAGGTGTGCACCAAATTGACAGATGAAAATATGGGCTTACTGTAGGCTGTAGCTTTAGCACAACCCTTATTGGAAGACAGAAGACTAAAATAACTGGATTTAGCCAGCCAATGGTCATGAGTGCCCTGGCTCTGAAGCACCCCAGAAAAGCAAATAACATCGATGCCAAAAGTCAATGGAATTACTTATCGAGTGAATTTGGAACAA
The DNA here is from genome assembly GCF_964204655.1 of Triturus cristatus. Taxonomy (NCBI): domain Eukaryota; kingdom Metazoa; phylum Chordata; class Amphibia; order Caudata; family Salamandridae; genus Triturus; species Triturus cristatus. The sequence goes on from NC_140580.1 coordinate 997,628,642, forward strand.
CTAAACTAGTTAATAAATGATCATGAAAATGTAAGCCTGTATGTATATATGTATGTATATGGTACTTCTATCCGAGGAACCTAACCAAAATGCAGCGGAATACTGTACATGGTCAAAGGCAAGCTTAAAGTCATGCTATCTTAGTCTGCAGTCTGATGGACTCCTGGCGTTCCGAGAACCACTGGAGAGATTGAGTTGTCTACACGATAAGTGGGGGCACTGGTTGTGATGGCTTTGTAAAGGATGCAGCGAGTGGCAAGGGAAGCCAATGGCGTTTCATTAGGGTGGGGGGTGATGTAATCATATTTCACCAGGCCCTGAATGAGACGTGATGTGATGCGTACCATGCCCTGGTCCCAGAGACTATGGTGTAGGGCATTACCACCATCCAGATGCAAGATTTAGAGAATGGTCCTGGAAAGTGTAAAGACAAAATGTACTTTCAAACACCAGCACTCAAATGGAGCACAACAATGTAAGTACTGTTCTTAAATGCTCTATAAAATATTAATAAAATGTCAGTATAAAATAAGTAACCAATGTATACTGTCTTATCACGATTTGGTAATTTTATTAGAGAATTGCTTTAAATGTATTGCTCTGTCTATTTATATTGTATATGCACCTTCGTTGAAAGAGTGCACGTATGAATGAGAAGGGCGAAGGCACTAGAATTTGTATTCATTACTTATTCCCTTTTGCTCACTGCATAAACCCAGCATAAACTCCCTTATTCTCCTCTTCCTACAGGTTGATGTCTTCTCCTTTGGAATAGTCCTCTGTGAAATACTTGGTCGAATCCCGGCTGATCCAGAGGTTCTGCCCAGGACTAAGGTGAGTGAAAGTCTGTTCTAGTAATCAATTTCTTCAACTCCCAGCCTCTATTCAGTTCACAGGAGAGTTCTAAGCCCCCACTAGTCTCCAAAAATCTCCCATGGATATATTACATTCTTTACTACTTTCAATATCAAACCCTTTTCCAGGCCTGATCTGTCTAAACCCTGGGAACAAACTTGGTCACGTAGGTGACATGAATGTGATGTGGGGTGAGATTGCACAAAATGCTTTATTTCCTCCTACCTTATTCTTTGTGACCACCAGCTTGGAACTTCCAACCTCAACGTTGGAGGGACACAGAGCAACATGGTTGTTCACTCTGGTGATCTGGTTAGAAAATAAAATTTACAAAGAATGTCTATTGTGTGCAAACAGCTGAACACCTGAGGTGATATTTGGTGAATTCAAAGCCTCCATTCCTCGTCTACTTACAAGACTTGTTTTTCATGGCCGAATTATCGTTCTCTTATGCCCCAATGAGGATTGCTGATGAAGAAAGACTTCAGTAGCCCATAAGTAAACCACACATTCCTTCCCAGTGGTTACTTTTCGAGCGTTGTGATTTTAGAAAATGACTGGATGATACTTCACTTCTCATCATGTCTCCCTCCCGCATCATGTCTACTGCATGTCTGCTCGGAGTTTAGCATATCCAGGATTCAAAGAATCTGACATTGTTTTCCAAAACACAGAAAGAACAGTTTCACAAATCCTGATTCTCGCTTGCGCAGTCTCGCTCGCGAGATTTAATGTTTTAGGAGTGGGGCTTTAACCCGCCCCTTTTTTTCCCCTCTTCTCCATTGGCTGGCCTCTTAAATGCTGGTCAGCCATTGGAGAAGAGCTTTGTCGCTCCAAACAAGCCCCGTCGGGGGCGTGTTTTTTCGATTCTTTCTCTCCTCTGGAATGTAAACATTCCAGCCAATGGCAAGAGGAGAGAAAGAAAAACACGCCCCCGAAACCGAAAACGCCGCTGCCTTTCTCTGCGGCATTTCTGCTTCACCTCGGAGAAAGGCAGTGGTGTGCTTTTTAGGTCTCGGCTAGCGAACAGGTTTGTGAATCCAGCCGGGCGCCTCCTCCGCAGTGCAAAGCTGCGATTGGCACAGCGCTGGCTGGCTGCCACCTGGCTGCTCAGAGCCGCTGCCTCTAATCCCCGGGAGCCTTCTTCCCAAGGAAAGAAACAACTTTATTGTTAGATTATCAGTAAACCTAATGGCGTGCTTGTTTATCTTGTACTCCCATGACTGCGTTGACGCCTTTGTAGACTAGGCTGCGCACGATTTTTGGTGGTCGGAGGCCATTGCGTCAACAATTGACCTAGCGAGGTACGTCTTTAACTGTAACCCACACACTGCGTTGCCCCGCTGATTCCTGCCCAAAACTTAGTTTGTGTGTGCAGCGCCATTATGACAATAATTCATCTGCGGTGCTAGCTAATTTAACGTTACCCCGCATTATAGCTTTTTCTCACTGATACGTGACGAAGACTTCGGTCCTGTTTCTTTTTTCGTGTGCGCGGCGGCCATGTTTGTTTAAGGTGTATCAATTTAAGACTACGAACATGGCGTCCTACTCGTACGGCCATTCGGAGATCGGTTTACAGAAACGAGCTTCAAGAAAATAGGCAAGAGATTCTATTCATGTTAAAATAAAATAAAATATAATAAAATTAAAAAAAGTACGATAGCATATAGGCAGTTTAGTAGGCAGCAGCACTGTCCTAAAATAACGAATACCAGATATAGACCGATTACCCGTCATCTAATCAAAACAGTTTTTGCTGTGAGACCGGGTGAGCTGACCTGTGAGTTCAATGTTTAAATGCACCCTATAATCTTTGTCTAGATATACATAAATTACATTTTCCTTTTTATTGTTAAAGGGAATCAGCCTTGTTAACTTGAACGAATCCTCTTATCTATCTAGATCGAGTATTTCGGGGCTGTTTGAGATGGTATTTGAATTTTGACAGTAAAGGGTGTAAGCATGTATTATGTACTTTTAAACCACGTTCTTTTCATTTAATCCCAAATGGTTATTTTACCTGCTACGCATACATGCCAACATTTCTGAAGAGCAAAGTGGGAGTTTTTTTAGAAAAAAATCGGGAGAATGGGGCCTTGAATCGGGTTACTGGCATGTATGGGCTATCGAAGTGTGCTGTTGCAGGATCGGACATTTGAAACGCAGGCAGAGGGGGGGTGATGCAAGCAAGTGTTGTGCACTGGCCTTGCAGTGCATACACCAACACCCCCCCCCCCCCACCCCGTGTGTGGCAGCCCGGGCTGAAAGAGCTCCCGGGCACCACACAGCGCCCCTGGGTACTTCACAGGTCTTTTGAAGACCATTCGCTTGTTAATGAGGCTTTGTTGGTTTTTAACCCCTTCTAGAGCCCCTGCACCCCACTCTAACTATTGCTGGAAGAATTAGCACCTTACACAACACCAAGCCCTGTCAGCTGAAACCCCGAGGAATCGGGTTTCTGGACACTTGAATCGGGACGCGGGAGACTAGCCTTGAAATCGGTAGTCTCCCGCCTGAATCGGGAGGGTTGGCATGTCTGCTGCTACGGGCCTACGACAGAGTTGAGCAGGATACGCAGTGTGATAACGTCTTAACTTGGGCTGAAAGGTGTAGGCCACGCTTACTGGGGGGAAACCTCTTGGGTGTACTGCAATCTTTTTCTTTATGTGAATCATGTCTTTGAGTCCCAGTGAGTGACAGACGCATACATCGCACACTGTAGAACAGATATTTATTCTTTGAAGCATGCTCCATTGGTTAGTCACTTGCTCAGCTAGCTCAACGCTCGAGGATGAGACTTTTGTGGTGGCATACCTGTGGGTTATTGTTCTCAGTCATGGTACCATATTATGTCCTGTCACTATCAGTTGCATGTAGATTGAGGTATTTACACATTATGAGTGCTTGTCTGATGTAGATGGGGTGAATACATTGTCTGTAGTTAAAGGCATAGTAATGCTCAGAAAGCAGCTTGCAGCTACAGCTGAGATATTAATTGACCCACAATAGTTTTTTTTCGATCAAGCCCTGTTTGTGGAGCAGTCTTAGGCTACTGTTTGAGAGTTGATGCTGTGTGGTTGTGTCTACTGTTCATCATTGCTGTCTCAGTGAATTGTTGGGGCTGTCCGTGGTTCCTTGGCAGTATCAATGCTGTGTACTGTTGTTTGTCACTGGTGTCTCAAGTATTCAAGTATGGTTGTGCTTCAAATTATTAACTCCAGTTTCTCCATGTAAGTATTTGACTCTCTCATGGTAGCGAGTTTGAGCAGTGAAGGCTTTATGTTCAGAGGTTAATTGATTAGAAATGTAGATTGAAACGAAGCAATAAATAACACACTCAAAATGGAATGTCCAGTCCAAACTATCAGCTTATGAAGAGCAGCTTTACAGTTGAGTAAAATCTATCAGTTAAAATTAAGTACTGTGGAAGAAATTTGCTCCTTAAGTACTTGATATTTTAAATAACAAAAGTTTGTCTCGCTCATATTATCTTCCCCTCCCCCCGCCCCCACAGGAACCCTTATCCTGCCTCAGAAACCTTTCAGATAATCTGTCAATTGTTATTAGTCATTTATTTTTTAAATGCTTAATTTTTAGTGATAAATACAAAGATCTAGAAACAACGGTGCCACTTCTGCTTTGGCTCCCAAGATCAATGTGTATGTGTCTAGATCTATGTGTGTGTTTGTGGTTCTGTATGTGTGTGCGTGTGGCTGTGTGTGTATGTGGCTCTGTGTATGTATGTGTGGCTCTGTGTGTGTGGCTTTGTGTGTGTGGCTCTGTGTAAGTGTGGGGGGCTGTGTGTGTGTGTGGGAGGCTCTATGTGTGTGTGTGCCTCTGTGTGTGTTGCTCTGTGTGGGTGGCTCTTTTTGTAGGTGGCTCTATGCGTGGGTGGCTCTGTCTGTGTGTGGGTGGCTCTGTGTGGGTGGCTCTATTTGTGTGTGGGTTGCTCTATGTGAATAGCTCTGTGTAGGTGGCTCTGTGTGTGTGGGTGGCTTTGTGTGTGTGGCTCTGTGTGTGGGTGCAAATGCAATAGGTCTCGCATTTGAGAGAGATTAAGCTATTGACATTGTAAATAACAATGGCGTTTCTTTAAATGTTTTAAAAATAAAAACATAAACAAAAATAATGTCATGAGCAGTGCCAATAGCTCTAACTTTAACAATGCCGAGACCATTGCATTGTAAATGCTTGTTGAGTAAGTTAGTGGGATTTCCTGCCTAGCACACATGCAAACCACATTGTCGCTTGATGCTGAATGTGAACTGTTGGACTTGGCCCTTCTGGCAGGTTCACCCCCAAAACTTTTTGCAATTATCCTAGCTTTTTCCCTATGTTGTGTGAGTGGTTTTAGGCCTCTAGGCGCTTTTACACTGTGCCCCAGTGGAGAGTGCGTGTGCGCTGTGTATGTCTTTAGTGAGACTGACCTGCCCTCCCATAGCAATGCATGGGGAATGTGTGTGTCCATTGCAGTTCCTGGTGCGTGGGGAGTGCAGGGTCGAGTTTGGTATGTGCGAACTCGTGAGATTGAATGCTGCGCGATGATGTGTGCGGCGTTACTGTGTCTAGTGTGGAAGTGCCACTTCTAGAAGCGGGCATGTCTGTGTAGTAAATGTGAAGGGACTGTCTGGCTTGTGATTGGCTGGTGTGCCTGGCTCCAGGAGTCAGGATGGGTCTGCCCCAGTGGTGAACAGGGAGATCTGCATGTTGATGAGTGGGAGGAGTACACCTGGGACCTGAATAGGGCTGGGCTTTCCCCACCCAATGCTGGCTCCGCCCCCTGTGGTGCGACTGATGACCCTGGCCTGTTCTGTGAATAGGGAGAGGGGCTGAGCAAAACAAAGTGCTCAGGAACCAGTTGCATCTGGTTGGCCCCTTCTCTGCACCTTGAGACAAAGGAAACCTGTGTATAAAAAGGGGCTGTGACCCCATGTAAAATGTTCTTCTTCTGATCCTAACTAGAGGGGGGCCTGCTGCTGCTGCTGGGCGCCAGGAGGACCGCCACTGGGGACTGCCTCCCTGCCTGGAGGGCCCTGTGAGCTGGCCCCTGGGCCCAGCCCTTGCCCCCTGCCTTCCTAAAGGACTTTGTTCCTGGACCTTGCCTCCAAGCGCCTGGGGAGCGCTATATCTTTGTTGCCTGGTGAGCGCTCTGTTTGGTGGCCCAAGAGGAACAGCGCTGCTGGTTTTCCACTGCAGCCGAAGGCTGCGATCATTTTTGTAAGGGAATCCCGGGTGTGGAGATTCCCCGCAATTTTACTTATTTACGGAGCCCACCACTGCATTTGTGCCTCTCGAGCGGGAGCCCACCCCACTCTGTCTTTTTAATTTCCAGAGGGAGCCTACCCTTCGTTTGCCCACTTCACTTTATTTTTACTTGCGGGAGCCCACCCCGCTTAGTAATCTTAATTACGAGGGAGCCTACCCCTCATTTGCCGTTTCACCGCCGCGACCCGGCGACCAGGAAGTCAGGCAGTCCTCGCCGAGACGTGGGCGGGGCCTCGTCACGAAACCAGGAAGCGGACGGGAGCCTACCCCGTGCTCCTGTGCCTGGAGGAATAGCCGGAAGCCGACGGGAGGCCACCCCGCGCTCCGGTGCAGCCAGGAGAAGCGAGCCAGAAGAAGAGTCCCGGCGGGAGCCCACCCCGCACTGGACTGCGACAAAGGAAGGCGGGGCCTCCCGGCAGAAGCGGAGTCCGGCCGGAGCAGGGCTGCCACGGCGCGACCGAGAGGGAAGACAGAATCGCCGTGTCTGCCCCCAGCCCCCGCCGCGAGAGAAGTGCCCACGGCAGTGAAGGAAGCAGACAAGTGCTGCCGGTGAGTAGAACTCCCGCATTACCGTGGTTGGGGGAGGCAGAGTCAGAGTGGCCCAGTCTTGCAGCGGGCCGCTCCCACGTTGTTGAGCAGCCTCGGAGTGCTCCCCCACTTGTGAGGTGCAGGTGCTATACTTGTGGTAGCGGAGGCACAGAGTCAGGGCGGCCCCGCAGGCAGCGGGCCGCCCCCCCCCCCCCCAAGAGGAGCATGGCTGTTTAGAGCCCTTGTGTGGATCCCACGTTGTGCATTGTTGCTTCCAGAGCCTGTGAGGCTCCAACGTTTGGGACAAGTTCTTTCTTTTGTTTTCCCTCCTAATTGGCGCAGGAGTATTTCAGGAGCCAGTGCGCTCCGTGGGGGCATGATTATATACGGAGCCCGTGTGGCCCCAACGCGCTGCATATTTGATCTAAAGGCACAGTGGTGCCCGGCCTTATCTGATTCACAGCTGCCCAGCACTTAGTGGGCAACTGCAACGTTTAGGCCTAATTCTTTGGCGCCTTCTGCCTTGGCTGCGTGCGCAGCCCAGCCTTGACACTCTGGACAAAGGGCGGTTGAGCCCCTGAAAGGCCAAGTTGGCCTGGGGACAGTTTTCCTGTGTGTGCCCTCACCTAGGGCACATGGTGATTTTTGCATGTGTACTTTTGCGCAATGTGCATTGCCTGTATGCTTATTTTTTATTCCTAACTGTGTCCATGCGTAGGAGACTGTTTTCCAAGTATAGGTTATGCTAGTGTGTTCATGGTTCCCTGCGTGATATATGCCTAAGGTGTTTAGGATTGCGTAGGGTGTACTTACCTTTTACCAGTGTTTACTGGTTGTGCGCTACATTTATTATTTGTTCTACATTTCTACATTTACAAGTGATGATTCTGACAGTGGTCCATGTGGCCCTGTCTTGTGTAAATAGTCCCCTGTAAATTCCGCCCAGTGCCAGTTGGCACAGTGTAAATTGTGTGAATATTATCTAATGTGTTTTGGTATAATACAAAGGCTATTTTTATATATAACCTTGTGTGGAGTTTCTTTTGTGATGGGCCTTGGGTGTTGTTGCTGGGTGCGCGCGCAAACGCTTTACACATCGCCTCCGGGATAAGCCTGACTGCTCGTGCCAAGCTACCAAGGGGGTGAGCAGGGGTTATCTTTGGCGTGTAACTTCCCAGCCCTGACTTAGAGCGGTGGTTTCTGCCTGGCTTTGGCGCAAGCCTTAGCCAACCAGAAATCCCATTTCTAACATGAACTTAGAGCTTCAGGGCCTACACATGGTAGATTGACCGGCCAACACTTGAAAACTAATTTTATTGAAAAGTTAATTCCTAGCACGGTCTCTTGATCTCTAGTCATTGATGGAGTGTCTTCAAAATAGTAAACAATAGTGATCTCCTCTTTAGGCACGCCGAGAGCGCTGATGCTTCTCTGTCTCCTTTCTTTAAAGTCACCGCATACCCCATGTCACACCCTTCTTAGGAGGTATGAATAGTCAGAAGATCTCAGAAACTGAAATCTTCTACTCGGTGTCTGTTGACCATTTCTAAGTAAAGACACTTCCATATAGGAGTAGCACTCTCTGGTCACTTGGTAGAATTCAGTTCCCTCGCCCCTGTGAAAAACGATCTTGTTGAGGTGTTGAAACACGTTAACAACTTGTCTTCATCTGCACTGACATTGACACATTTCGTAATCAGCATCCGAAGCACTTGTTTCAATAGTACCAAGAAGTCCCCGGGTGAAAGATGGATCTTTCTAAAGACCTGCCAATGCAAGGGCTTCATTTTGGCACTCGGGGTTCATAGTTAGTGGGAATCTCAACTTAAGGTCATCATGGTGTCCTCCTCACAAGACCAAGAAACTGCTGTGAAGAGATGAAAACACTTCACAAATGTATGCATGGATATTGTGAAGTTGTAGACATTGCCCAAACAAATAAAAGCCCCTCCTGCTGGTAAAGCTAAAGAGGTTCACTTCTGCTCTGGTGCTTCCGCTCAGTATCTGTGATATACATTTATAACATTATCTTGCAAGTGCCTTTATCCTGCTATTGCAGAAGTCAAAATATTCTGCTGCCTAGCAACGACGCCGGAGTCCCACTGCTTCCTGCGGGTGGTGCAGAATGTTCTGTTCGTGGTGTTTTGACTGCTGCAGTTGCTTTGCTTTCCAATTCTGCCATGTTTCTTAAAATTATGAAAAATCAGGGATTGCCTTTGAAGAAATATAAAGTACCCCTTAGAGCATATTCATTGAATTAGAGGAAAAACACGTGCATATTGGAAAGAAGGACGATGGTGGTATTTCACTTGTTAGAAATTATCCAATCGATACCCTCATTCTTAGGGTTTCATTAACCAAGATGTTATGGGGACCTCAGGAATCTTCTGACAGAGTCCCTCCAATTCATAATACTGGCCGGCGGAACCCCGCTTTTACCACCTTCATAGCAGCAGCATGTAGTGTAAACGCAGCACACTCGCCATCCATCACCAACACAGATGTAGCAAAGGACTTGGGTGAAAAGCCACACTCAGACCTATTTAAATAGGAGAGGCCAGTATGCCCTGTCCCACATAAGGTAACCGCAAAAAGACCCGCCCTTCCGCTTATCATCAAAACTCCTGCCACCACTGCCAGCCTTTCCCAACCTGGGGAGATGGCAGACGTCCATCTCCAGAAAGGAGGGGTGCCCTGGAGGCGCCCCCCTGGTTCAGGGAGCTCTGCTCTTCATCTCTAGCCATGTTCCACTTTTTGCGGAATTGTTATGCATGCATATGGAATATTTTATAATATCTTACTCCCTGTCTCGTGGGAGGCCCTGGTGCATTTATGTACAGTATTTGTACCATGCCAAACGTGTTGCCGTCCTAGGTACTGCTTGAGATCTTCTCACGTGCAGCAATTTTGAGCGTTCCCAGCATTTTGTTCCCAGAAGTTATTCTACACCAATCCTTTTCTAAAACGTCCAAATGAGATACATGGTTTGGAACTCTTTTATTTGATGAATTGGCTGTCACTTGGGATTCCAAGGACATTCTATTTAAGGTATTTGACCTCCTTTCTGCATCATACATGCTTCAACCTCTTTAGAAGTGACTAATCTTATTAAACACAAAAAACCCATGCTCAATAATTTGGTTCTGCCTTGTTTCGATTTTTGGTGTTCTATTCTACGTGTTCACTGTCCTGTGAGTGCTGCTATAGAATTCATTTATATTTGTACTATAGTTTTACTTCTTTAGATATTTTTTTCGTTAGCTTCATTTCGGCAATTAAAAAAAAAATCTAATGTAAATATGCATAGAAAAGTATGAAATTGAAACCCTATTTAATTTTCAGGACTTTGGACTGGACGTGGTTGCTTTTCGTGCAATGGTTGGAGAATGCCCCATAAAGATCTTGGATTTAGCGGCCAGCTGTTGCAGGGTGAGTTTTTAAGGTCTTTCTTTTTAAACCTAGTCCTTTGTTGTTAAAGCAAGATTGGATTACCTTTCTAGGTAGGTAGGTAGGGGTACACAATATTTAACGTTATTATTGTCTGTCCCCTTCTTGGCACATACTGTATTCCTTTGACTGCAGAAGACAAGCACTGGCAATGCAGTTCGTTTTAGCTTTTATGCAGATAAAAGTTGCAAGGTTCACTGGCGGCAGCAGTGGACGCTTCCCTGAAAGGATATAGCACAGGGCAGCAGCAGCAGCGCAAACTTTTATCACATCCAGAGATCAGGTACAGCATGCACAGCTGCAGCAGAAGTGCAAGCTTCCATCACATACAGAGAGCAGGTACAGCATGCACAGCAGGAGCAGTGCAAGCGTCTATCATTTAGAGAGACCAAGTACGGCATGCACAGCTGCAGCAGAAGTGCAAGCTTCCATCACATAGAGAGACCAGGTACAGCATCCACAGCAGGAGCAGTGCAAGGGTCCATCACATAGAGAGACCAAATACAGCATGCACAGCTGAAGCAGAATTGCAAGCTTCCATCACATACAGAGACCAGGTACAGCATGCACAGCTGCAGCAGAAGTGCACGCTTCCATCACATAGAGAGACAAGGTACAGCATGCACAGCTGCAGCAGAAGTGCAAGCTTCCATCACATCCAGAGACCAGGTACAGCATGCACAGCTGCAGCAATAGTGCACGCGTCCATCACATAGAGAGAGCAGGTACAGCATGCACAGCAGCAGCAGTGCAAGCGTCTATCACTTGGAGAGACAAAGTACGGCATGCACAACTGCAGCAGAAGTGCACGCTTCCATCACATAGAGAGACAAGGTACAGCATTCACAGCTGCAGCAGAAGTGCACGCTTCCATCACATAGAGAGACAAGGTACAGCATGCACAGCTGCAGCAGAAGTGCAAGCTTCCATCAAGTCGAGAGACCAAGTACGGCATGCACAGCTGCAGCAGAAGTGCAAGCTTCCATCACATAGAGAGAGAGCAGGTACAGCAGCAGCAGTGCAAGCGTCTATCACTTGGAGAGACAAAGTACGGCATGCACAGCTGCAGCAGAAGTGCAAGCTTCCATCACATAGAGAGACTAAATACAGCATGCATAGCTGCAGCAGAAGTGCAAGCTTCCATCACTTAGAGAGAGCAGGTACAGCATGCACAGCAGCAGCAGAAGTGCAAGCGTTCATCACATAGCAAGACCACGCACAGCATACCCTGCAGCAACAGTACAAGCCCTCATCGCATAGAAAGACCAAGTACAGTATGCCCAACAGCAGTGCAAGCTTCGATCACATAGAGAGACCAGGCAGAGCATGTGCAGCAACAGTGCAAGCTTTTCCACTTAGAGAGACCAGGTACAGAATGCCCAGCAGCAGTGCAATCCCTCATCGCATAGAGAGACCATGCACAGCAGCAGCAGTGCAAGCTTTCATCACATAGAGAGAGACCAGGTACAGTATGCCCGCAGCAACAGCAGTGCAATCCCTCATCACATAGAGACCAGGCACAGCATGTACAACAGCATGTACAGCAGAAGTGCAAGCCCTCATCGCATAGAGAGACCAGGCACAGCATGCCCTGCCGCAGCAGTGCAAGCCCTCATCGCATAGAGAGATGAAGTAGAGTATGCCCGGCAGCAGCAGTGCAAGCTTTCATCACCTACAGAGAGACCAAGCACAGCATGTACAGCAGCGGTAGTCCAAGCTTCCATCACATAGAGAGACCAGGCACAGCATGTGCAGCAGCAGTGCAGGCCCTCATTGCATAGGGAGACCAAGTACAGCATGTGCAGCAGCAGTGCAAGCTTCCATCACATAGAGAGACCAGGCACAGCATGTGCAGCAGCAGTGCAGGCCCTCATTGCAAAGAGAGACCAAGTACAGCAGCAGTGCAAGCTTCCACCACATAAAGAGACCAGGCGCAGCATACCCTGCTGCAGCAGTGCAAGCCCTCATCACCTAGAGGGACGATGTACATTATGCCCGGCAGCAGAAGTGCAAGCTTTCATCACCTACAGAGAGACCAGGCACAGCATGTGCAGCAGCAGTAGTGCAAGCTTCCATCACATAGAGAGACCAGGCACAGCATGTGCAGTAGCAGTGCAGGCCCTCATCGCATAGAGAGACCAGGCAAAGCATGTGCAGCAGCAGTGCAAGCTTCCGTCACATAGAGAGACCAGGCACAGCATGTGAAGCAGCAGTGCAAGCTTCCATCACATAGAAAGACCAGGCACAGCATATGCAGCAGCAGTGCAAGCTTCCATCACGTAGGGAGACCAGGCACAGCATGCCCAGCAGAAGATATTCCTCACATGCACAGGGCAGCTGAAGCCCCAAACAAAGTCAAGTCCATACGACCATTGTACTTTAGCTAAAACACAAGCAACAGCAAAGTAAACTTTCCTCACACCCACCAGTTATAGAACAAACTCAACGCCAGTGAGATGCCCTGATAATAACAGAGTGACATTGTATCAGTGTGGAGAGCTGGGTGTGGAGCAGGACAATGCGTGAGGGCTTGTATCAGCCTGGCACTCCTGTACTGTGTGTTACCATAGCTAGGTCTTACGTCAGCTACAAGTGTAATCAGAAGGTCTAGTTTAGCTGATAATCTGCAAACGTTAACAAAAGGGATTGATTATTTCAGTCTCCCTACATTCTAGCCTCCTTGCTTTCATTCCTGGGCTCTGCCATGCCCGCAGACTATGGCCATGTTTCAGCATCCCCTCTGCAACATGTCACCTGCCAGGAACAGTACAGCATATTCAGCTGCAGTGAAGCATAAGGTGTCTTTGAGTGGGGAAATGAAATAAAACTTGGCAAACAATGTTGAAAAGACCTGTGCTTGCTGACTTATCGGGGGTAAAGCTACAAACTAGAAACAAGTAGGGTGTGCATGTGAAGAAGAAGTTTGGAACAGCCGGCTGGCACTCCCAGAAAAGTAGGTACTCAGGTGTGCGGCTGGTATTTCCATTCCTTTAATGAACGAAAGACCCCATGACAGCTCTTTAGAGCAAACCTTCCTTCAGAACGTTTCCTATCCTGCCAAGCACTTACCATCCTCACCCCGGATCAACGTCTTCCAGTAGCCGGGCTCGTGAAATGACGGAATGTCAGAGCCATTAAAAAGCAATGCAGACAAAAGAAGGATTTCATGAATAAAGGTTTGAATAAATAAATAGTTGAGTGAGTGATTGAACGAACAAGTTGATGTTATATAGTTAACATCAACGACTCAGTCGCCTCTTGGCGTTGGGTTGTCAAGAGATGCCGCAGCTCCATTCTTTGAGTGATTGGATGCTGTGCATGCCACTACGCCTCGGCGTAGGATGTCCGGATGAATCCTTTCTATGCAGGTTCTCTTTGCTGTCACTCGAGAGACCTAGGCAGTCTGTCCAGCATGTATGTATGAGTAGCTCAGGCAAAGCTCCGTGACAGTGGTATCTGGTGGGTCTCCCACTAGTGGGCGCAGTACCCTAGAAAGTGCGAGCATTCGTCTTACATGCACGCTGTGGAGGCTCCCATTGGGTTTGCGTAGAAGTGGGCAAGCCAGAGAATCCATGGGTAGAGAGCCAAGCCAGAGCCGACTCGATCTGGCTGGGGTCTGAGAGCCGAAGCATGAGCCGAGCCAGAAAAAAACATAAGTGTGTAAATCCTGAGAAAATATTTGGTAAATATCAAATTACATCTGTAGTGCTACATTGCTGTGCTTTATTGGTCACTGAATATAATATCGCAATAAACGGTGTATTCTAGGAGTGTAGTTCCATTACTTTTAATTCTAAAAGCAAAACTACAAGCCCCAGAATGCAAAGTGCAGCTTGGTTAAGGCCAAGCCAAGCTGAAGGTATCACGTGCCTGCTGTGTCTCTTTGAGCTGTTGTCTTTGTTTTCAGGCCTGGTTCTGACCTTTGCCAGCTTCCAATTCACTAATGAGCGTGCCTGAGTATATATTCTCAGCCCTTTAGGATTTGAGTGCAGCAAACAAAAGTTTAAAGTTAATTCTAAATACTCCATCCCTTCGTTTGCTCTTAGTTGTGACATCCAACTGGTCACCCCACCACCACACCCACTCTCCACACACCACTGCCTGTGCCTGGAAGTACTCCCCCAGCCCCCCATGTAGCTAAGGGGCTTCATTCAGTGTGCACCAGGCCGGGTTGCTTTAAGCACGAGTTTAGTCGTTCTTATTGGTGCACTGTTGGAAACCGGGCAACCGGGTTAGCAGTCACCAGGTTCCCAGCACAGTGGTAGCTTGGCTCGAGCGGTTGGGGTCAGGCACCGTGTTAAGCGTACGTCACACCCTCACAATAACCATGCGTTCATCCGTTCCAAAAACGACACTACACCGTAAAAATTATTGGAGACAAGTTAAAAATATATATGTCTTTATCTTATTTTCTCTTAGTTGCAGGTTTCATTACATAAATACAAGACAATAAGATTTTCCTTAAAAGAGCAGGTCAAATAAATAATACTACATTGGAATTTCAATAAATAGGTTCAGGTCCTCATAAAGCAAAGAATAAATAGTTGTGCAATAAATACAGATGGCAAATAAATACAGTCAGACAATAAATATAGTGCAGGAATAAATTAGTGGATGACAATAAATAAAGCACCTCCAATAAATAAGGTAAAACAATCAATGACAGTTACAGTTCAAATCATTTACATGAGGTCACTTGGTCTTACTTTGCCCATACACAGCTTAAGGACACTTGGATGGCATGGGGGTGTCCCACCTAGATTGATCAAGGCTGGGGCCTAAGCTGAGGCAGAACAAGAGTAATCTAAAGATCTGGCCCTCCAAACTACACAGCCCTTCACAGATGTCACTGCACCAGTCTCAGCTCACCCCTGGCACTCTCAGGCTGGTTCTAACACCCCTTTAGCCCCTAGAATGGTCTTTTAGGGCTCCACGGGACCTCAGACGCCCCCTCTACCACTTACTGCCCTTTTCACGATGATCGGCTCCGCTCGGCACCATGTCGACGCCGTGTGGCGGCTCCGGTTCGATGTCGTTGGGCGGTCTCGACTCGATGTCGCTGGGCGGTCTCGACTCGATGTCGCTGGGCGGCCTCGGCTCGATGTCGCTGGGCGGTCTTGACTCGATGTCGCTGGGCGGCCTCGACTCGATGTCGCTGGGCGGCTTCGGCTCGATGTCGCTGGGCGGCTTCGGCTCGATGTCGCTGGGCGGCTTCGGCTCGATGTCGCTGGGCGGCCCCGGCTCGATGTCGCTGGGCGGCCCCGGCTCGATGTCGCTGGGCGGCCCCGGCTCGATGTCGCCTTCCGGCGTCGCAGGAACTCGGACTCCCCACTTCCTGGTGTCTCCGGAGTGCGATCTCCACTCCCGACCTCCGGCGCGCTTCACCTCAGTTTCCGGCGACTCCGGTGGGCGGACTTCACTCCCCCGTCGACGCCTCACCTCGACCTCAGGTGACTCCCGACTCGACCTCACTCGACCTCGGGTTACTCCTTACTCGACCTCTGGCGGCTCCGGGTACGACGTCTGTTTTCTGTCAGCGCCGCTTCTCCACCTCAGGCCCCAGGTCTCCAGGCTTCTCGACGTCAGGACTCCAGGAGGACACTGCTGAACAGGTCAGGAACTTGCTGTTCTTCTTCTTTAAGGCCTGTTTCAAATGTTCAGTCCTTTAAGATGGTTCTTCTGGTCTTGATCCCACACAGGGCTCTAGGCTGGGCTTGGTCAGTAGAGACTAGCATCAAGGGTGGGTTTCTGGACCCCACTCCAAGCACTGGTTTCCACCTCTGCTGCCTTACTCCGACCTCCTTCTATCTCTGTCCTCTCTCTTCTCCAGTCAGTTGCCAACTGCCACTCTGAGATGGCCTCCCAACATTCTAAACTGCCTCTCACTGTCACAGGGTTCTAGAATGTTCCAGGAGGTTCTGGTGATGTCACAGGTGACAATGGGTGGCCACCATTTTGTGTCTCAGGCCCTCAGACAGAAGTTCCAGGGTTAGGGAAAATGGCTCCCTGACCCTGCATCAACACTAAAAAGTCTGGTGGTTCCCAAAAAGGAAAAATTATAACAGGGTTTGAGGCAGAATTGGGACAAAATAAATAATGATGAGGAGGGACCACCCAAAGGGCTGACAGGTCTAACATGCACATATGTGAAAAGGAAGGCTTTGATATAACTCGCCTCGCGCCCACGTCATCGGGTTGGCCAGTGTAAGGAGCACAGGGTAGGAAGTGGCAGTGCAAGCTTCCTCGAGTTCCTCCTCACATTGTGCTCACATCTTATTGTATTAAAACTCAATATAAAGACGAGGAAGATGACAATGGAGTTTGGATCTTTTTTCTATGACTTCCAACAATTTCGATGCTGGTTTCTAACCACCAGGGCGTGTGGCCTACTGCAGAGAAAAGAACAAGTGTATAGCCCTACATACACAGGCGTTATTCTGAACCTGAAGAGTATTGTTGCCAATGGCAACTTACCATCATGGGAAGGTCACAGAAACAGAAGGGATTATTGTAATTATCTGAAAGTGACGGCCCTATTTAAAACCATACACAACAAGGAGGCCGTGGTGATTGGCTCCTCCCCCTCTGTTGATGGCGACTTTGCTGGATTGGCGTGGTGTGAGCGGATGCCGAGTAGCTGCGGGCTGAAAACTTAGATCGCGCACCCTAGAGCCAGTGCTGCCTCCACGGAGCGGCTGCTGTCCTGGCCGCTTCCCGGCGGTATTCGGCGACGGAGAACGCAGTTGATGGTGCAGGGTTTAAATGCATGGCGCTGGATATTGACTTTCGTCGGCTCCGGTGATAGAGATCAGGGTACCTAAAATAAACCCACTACCACGGATAGAGTAATTTCACAGTTACACGCACATACATTCTTCATACGCTAGGGCCCATTTCACTAACATACGCTCAAATACTCTACCAGCATAAGACCTGTAGGAAGAAAAACCCTGCATCTATATCTAGGACGATAGGATCTGATTATAGTGGTTATCCTTAATCATACTCTATACAATCTATACAACAATAATCAAAATGTACACAATAATTGACAAGAAAGAATATTCAACCATGTTTTAAAGTTATATTGCTTTATCTAAAATTAGTCAAAGTTAAATCAATCAGAATAAATCATTTCTCATAATTACCTATTCTAACTAAGTGTCAGAACGGGTCAGGACCAGTCTCTCGGTAAAGTCTCTCAGGATAATGTCCTCAGCATCGAACCTCAGCAACGCGTGAAGGCGGCCAAAAGAGTGGGGAGAGCCCTCCCTAAACTAACAGTTTTTATAATGGAAAATACAATAGAAACACACATAAAGTTGGCTGAATAAACTGTATCACCGAGCAGAACGAGAAGGAAGAAATGTAGCTTTGCTACATCTGGAAATCTCCGCTCAGGAAAAGTCACAAGGCATAAACTACGGAACAGGAACCAAGGAAATAAAACATGTAACACTTTTAATCCGATTCCTCCTCGGCCATCGAGCCACAGTTCAGAGTTTCCCTCTAAGGCTCCTTTGTCCTTTGAGAAAGCCAAGGACACTTTCATTTTTCTTGGAGTACACCCAAAGCTGCTGCCGTCCTCATGGAAATTTTCATAGAAGGACTATGGTCAGTTGTCTTCGACCTTTCTCCAGCAGGGGTCCTTCTTGCCACATCACAGAAATATTCACTCGAGGCCAGGCTCTCAAATCAGCCATCATAGATTAGGCCTCCATAGGCCACAATAGAGCATCTCAATTTAAAAGAAATAAAACAACATTAATACAACATAATGATTAAACAGTGTTAACCCCACTAATACCCTTATGTGTATGCATTTATCTAGCTTTGCGACATAAAAAGCATTAATTCTGACAGCGTTTTGTGCTCAAAATAAATAGCACACAGCAACGTTTAAACATGAAAACTTGCACGTTATTGTAAATACATGAACAGCACACATAAGCTAACCCTCATGTAACTTTCTCTTATGTTAGGACAAACGGGTTGATTATTGAAACATACCTTCACAAGACAAATAATTAATTGTTAATTATTAATAAAATTAATAAAACGCATAGACATGCCAGAGCTTCAAAAGCCCCAGAATTTTCTAAAAGAAAACTCTGCTCCAGCAATCCCCCCTTTGGTGATTTTATCACCAAATAAACCCAAAAAAAAAATTAGTGAAAATTTAGTCCCATCTCAGGAAATCAGAAATGTCTCTTCCCTTTAGACAACATTAAACACCAGTCACTCTTTCATCATCTCTCTTTGTCTCTAAATAAACACTCTCCCTCAATTCTTCTAGTTCAATCTCTTCTGGTTCTCTTTTTGAAAGTTTCGAATTCTTGTTTTTCTTTTCATTTTTCAATTTCTCTTTCCCTCTCCTGTTTTTACAACACACACACACCAATCTTAGTATCGGTAACGCAACAATTATACAAGACAAAGGAAACAATATTCTACCTATAATAGTACTACCTATTTTTGCAATAAAATCCTTAACAGCTATCATTTTATTAGCTAGTTTAGTCCATAAACTCCCAGTTTCAAGTGGTACTAAATCTTCATGCAAATCAGTAATATTTTTAATATAGACCTTCAAGTCTTTACTTTCATCAGGAATGTAAGTGCAACAATGTTGAACTTTCAAAATTCCACAAACTCCACCCTCTTTAGCCAAAAGAATATCAAGGGCAAGTCGATTTTGCATAGACATGGCACGTACGGCACTTAATTCCGTATTCACCAAAAGAAATCCTCCTGCGGTATTTGTCGATAAGCGATCAACCATTGTGGACAGTTTCCGAATTCCATAAGCATTTAAAGAAATTCCCACTGCTGGAATTAAAACCCCAAAAATGTCACCCACAATTTCAGACCAGGTTTCTCTCTTAAAACGTGTTAATAGATTAATGTCTTCTACATCTTTTACTTTATCCGTATGAAAAATCTTAGGAAAAACCAGGCCCACATAACATGTGCCATACCAATGGTCAGGCAACTTGTAATAAGCCTTGTTTCCACAAACATAGTACACTCCTGGAAAAATCGTACCCTCTCCACCTCTGAAACCCCAACCTGTCGCAATGAAGTATGTATCATGGCACTCACTAGTTCCCACAAAATATGTATCATATTGGGATTTCCTTCTGGTAATGCATAGTTTACCCTTCTGCGGTGCATCTAGAGCCAAAGTTGGACTAGCCCCATTCCTCAACTCCTTTCCCATCTCAATGTCCCAAATTGTCTCACTCACTTCATATTTTCCCCCTTTCTCATGCATGTTCATTCTCCTTTCCTCAACCATATCCAGGAAAGCTTTCTCCTCTCCTTTCAAATTGCAAGTTAAATTATTCTTAAAAATGTAATCTAATGTTAGTCCTTTTTCTTCAATAAAAATTTCACCAAAAGTGTTAGCTTCTTTAGCTGGATTCAACTCTTTGTTCATTGGCAAGTGCCCAAAAATACTATCTCTGTTAGACATCTTATAATCTATTTTCCCTAACAAATAAAAAACACTACTTAAAATACTACAAGAAATACCATATGTAGCTGGCAAATGGTGATAAGTAACACCCTCAGAGACGGATGCAGGTAATTGCATGCAGACATAGCAATCCCTTACTTCCATTGTCTTCACATATTCATATAACAGTTTAGAAAAAACATTACTAGAAAAATTATTAATTGACCTGTCTTTGTGTATGTAACTACTACTTCTAATTGGAACTACTTTTTGTGAATTCTTCTCTATATTAGTCATGTTTTCTGTGTCCATTCCAAATTCTACTCTAAAAGTAACTAATAAAATTAAAATACCCCATAGAAGCATTAATAATCCAGTACAACAGCAGCACATTTTGCACCACCTCTTTAAAAAGGCACATCTATTTCTATTCTCCTCTATGTTAGCCATTTTAGTTTATCTTCTACTACTCCACTACTGTTTGAACTTCTTCAATTCTTCAGCAACTCTTCAGCTTTCAGTTTATCCAAACGATCTCCTTATTCACTTGATCCAAGTGAATCCTTCTTTCACTCAGTTTTGATACTTGTCATTTTTCACTTCAATTTCTTCAACATCAAACTGTATCAGATCTCCAACGTCGGAATCCTCAGTACTCGACTCTTCTCCAATGTCAGTCAAGAGTACTTTCAGAATTTCACCAGTATCTTCCTCAACCACTTTTCTCAAGACCACTTCCGGATTATCTCGAGTCACTGTTTCTTCTTTTCCTTCTTCAGACAGTGTCACATAAGACCATTCCGGTGATCTGTACTTTTGGTTGGGTCTTTTAACTCTCCTTATTTCTACTGGTTCTTTTGATTTCTTTGATTCTTTTTCTTCAGCTTTTGAAGTTTGACTTGATACTTCATTCACTTGTTCAGCTTTTGATGAATTTGCTCTTATTATTCTGTATCTCACCCTTTTTACTCGGTTGTTAGGCCAACGATCTCCTTTCACAACCTTTTTCGGCCTCAATTGTTTAACACTCTTTCCTCCAATCGAAGTTCTCTTTCTCAGAACTCGACCTTCTGTTTGTTCATCTTCATCATCTGTTTCAAGTGCTTCTTGTTTCCGTTTCCCAGTAGCTTTTCTTTTTTCCACAGATTTTTTCACCACTGTTTGAGACTTCCCTACTTCTGTCCCTCCTCGGGTCTCCGACACGCAATCTTCTTGCTGTCTACTTGTCCCTTCACCTAGCTCCTCATCAATGTTCCCTACACCTCCTCGGGGGTCTTCCGCAATCAGTCCCTCTCTATCTTCTTCTGACCCTGTTTCTTCAAGGATAATCTCAAGTGGTTCTTCAATCTCCTCCTCTTCTGATTCAGGAGTGGGCTCAATGTGTTTTCTCTTTTCTTTTCTTTTACTCCCACTGCTACTTGAAACTTCAGGCTCTGTAACAGAATTCGATTCTCCCTCTGATACTCGCAGTGAATCTCTTGAAGCTCTCTCTGCTTTTTTTCTCACTGATTCTGTATCTTCAGGATCTTCACCATCACTGGAATCTGACTCTTCATAATACTCTTTACCAGTTCCCTCTCTCGGGCTTGGAACTCTCAGAGTATGACTTGCATGTACCCAGTGCTTCACTCCAGCACACTTTACTGCAGTCGTTGTAGTCAGAATGACTTGTCTCGGCCTTCCCCACCTTGGAATCAAGCAATTTCTTCTTCTGTGCACCTTAATCCTTACCCAGTCACCTGGACTCAGATCATGGGCTTGCTTCTTTTCAAGTGTGGTAGCTTCTTCTCCAATCTGGTGAAACACAGAATGAACTGCGTCAGCCAGGCCTTTACAGTAATCCAAAATCATGTCATCAGTTATTGACACCAATTTATTCACAGGCACGAATGCATGGCGCATAGCACGTCCCATGATTATTTCATGCGGGCTCAAACCAGTAGTTCTATCTGGAGTAGATCTCATTGTCATCAGGACAAGAGGTAACACATCTGGCCATTTCATGCCAGTGGCTAAACACATTTTTCCAATCCTATTCTTGATTGTGCCATTGATCTGCTCAACCACACCAGAAGCCTCTGGTCGGTATGCACAATGTAACTTCTGCTGTATTTTCAATGCTTCACAAATCAAACCAATGAGTTCATTTTGAAAGTGTCCACCTCTGTCAGACTCAACTGTAACTGGAAACCCGTACCTAGGAATCAACTCCCTTAACAGTAACTTTGCCACTGTTAATCCATCATTTCTTCTGGTCGGGTAAGCTTCCACCCACCTTGAAAATAAACAGACTACCACTAGAACATACCTCAGTCTGTTCACTTGGGGCATTTCAATGAAATCAATCTGCATTCTTGTAAAAGGACCTCCTTCTCTGCCTATTGTCCCCAAACTCACCACTGTCTTTTTCCCAGTGTTAAATTGCTGACAAATCAAACACCTTTGACAGATGCTCTCCGCAATTGTCCTAAACTTCGCATTGTACCAGGTTTGTTTAAAGGACCTTACCATCGCGTCCCTCCCCAGATGCCCCTGGCCATGATACATCCTTGCCATGGACGACAAAATTGAGTTTGGCATCACTGGTCTGCCATCTCTGTAGACCCAAACATGGTCTGTTTCTCTTGGAGCACAACCTGCTTTAACCCAATCTTGTTTTTCTTCCTCTCCTGCCTCATCTTGTAACTGCTTTACCTCATCCCACGTTTCTAGGACATTAGTAAACATCACAGAAAGGAGAGACATTTCCTCCATCCTACTCCTGTTAATAGATTGGTTGGTTTTAGCGCAATATTGCGCCACATCGTTGGCAAACCTGTTACCAACAGTGATAAAATCGTCTCCTGAACCATGTGCGGCACATTTTACAACCGCTAACTCCTTAGGCAGCTGTATCGCCTCAAGCAATTTTCCAATCAACTCAGCATTCTTTATCGGAGTTCCACCCGATGTCAAGAAACCTCTTTGTAGCCACAGTTGGCCAAAGTCATGCACCACTCCAAATCCATACTGACTATCAGTCAACACGGTTGTTCTCATGTCTTTCCCAATCTCACAAGCTTTTGTCAATGCCACTAATTCAGCAACTTGCGCAGATCTCACTCCTTTCCATGGTGATGCTTCCATGACCTCCGAAACTTTGCACACTGCATATGCTGCACATAGCACACCATTATCATTTCTCAGGCATGAACCATCCACAAACAACACATGGTCATTCTCAGGTAAGGGAATATCCCTTATGTCTGGTCTCGGTTTTGTACAGTACTCAAGCACATCCAAACAATCATGATCATCTTCCATCTTTATACCCACATTTTCAATATCCGGCAAGAGTGTCGCTGGATTCACATTCACACATCTCTCAAGAGTCACATTTGATGCTCCCAGAATCACTTTTTCATACTTAGTCAGCCGACTATGTGACATATGCTGAGTTCTGCTTCTTGTCAAAAGAATTGCCACATTGTGAGGTACGAATACCCTTACAGGATACCCCATTATGATCCCCTCACTCTGTTCCAGGCTTCTGCATGTCGCAGCTACAGCCTTCAGACAACCTGGTAACCCCACGGCTACAGTGTCAAGTGTCGATGAGAAGTATGCAATAGGCCTTCTCAATTGCCCATGTTTCTGGATTAACACTGAAAGTGCACATCCATTCCTCTCACTGCAGTACAGTTCGAATTCTTTTTCATAGTCTGGCATACCCAAAGCTGGAGCCTCACACATTTTAGTTTTGAGCTCCTCAAATGCTGCCAGTTGTTCTGCATCCAGAACTAATGGATCTGTCATTTCACTTTTTGTCAGCTTAATCAGTGGCTTTGCTATCAGGGAAAAATTAATTATCCACTGACGACAATATCCCACCATTCCCAGGAACATCCTCACTTCTCTCTGGGTTTTCGGGGCTTTCATTTCTTTGATTATTTTGATCCTGTCAGTAGTCACTTTTCTCAGACCTTTTTCAATATTATGTCCGAGATAATGCACCTCTTTCTTGCAAAATTGCAATTTGGCTGGAGATACCTTTAACCCTCCATCTGCCAGATGATTCAGTAAAGCTATGGTATCCACTTCACAAGCTTCACGTGTCTTTGATGCCACAAGTAGGTCATCAATATATTGTACTAGCACTGAGCTTTCAGGCATGATCAAACTTTCCAACGATTTCTTCAATAACTGATTGAATATCGAAGGACTCTCCGTATACCCCTGTGGGATACGACACCATGCTAAGATACGCTGGCCAAACCTAAATGCAAAAACCGGCTGGCTGTCATGATGCAATGGAATTGAAAAGAACGCATGACACAAATCAATCACTGTATACCACTCAGCATCATGTGGAATTTGATACAGAATCACTGATGGATTTGGCACAATGGGACAACATGCCACCACAATTTGATTAACTTTTCTCAGATCTTGCACGATCCTGAACTTGCCATTGGGCTTTTTCAGTCCCATTATCGGCGAATTACACGGACTACTCAGTAGTTCTCTCAGAACTCCCTGCTGAATCATTTTCTCAATTATAGGAGTTATCCCTTCAATTATTTCTGGTGTCATTTTGTACTGAAGAATGTTAGGATATGTAATTCCCTCTTTCACTGCAATTTTCACTGGATCTACATTATTCATCAATCCCACATCCTTTCCTGTAAAATCCCAAACTGCTCTTTTCACTGTGTCTCTCAACACTTGAGGCTAATCCTCCGGATTGAACACTGGAAATGCACCAATTAACTCATTTTCTCTATTCTCTAGAGTCATTCGGTAGAAAACATCATCATCTGGTGTCTCAAAAGCTATTCCATCTGGTGTACAAAAAATTGTACAATTCATTTTACACAATAGGTCCCTACCTAACAGGTTCACTGGACTCGTGTCACAGACAATAAATCTGTGCATGTCTGAGAATTTCCCTATCTGTACTCTTACTGGTTCAGTAAGACGTGTTCTGATCTGTGTATTGGCTACACCAACTACTTGGATTGCTTCATCCGAGAGAGGAAGATTTTTAACATCTGTTGACCTGACAGTTGATCTTGTCGCACCTGTGTCTACCAAAAAAGTAACACCTTCTTCATTTATTTTCCCATCCACAAATGGTCCTGCCTGGTCTATTTCTAGAGTTGCACCAAGTATGCACTCTTCTTCCTCTCCTCGGCACCGTCAATAATCACCCTCAGACTCACTCCCTTCACTCTTTAACAAGTACTGCTGTACTTTGTTAGTACGTTTCGGTTTGTTTACCTGCTCATCATTGAAGAATCCTGAGTCCTGATTGTACTTTTGTACCCCTCTATTCTGCGGTAAGGCGGTTTTGGCTCTTGATTCTGCTGTCTCACAACTTTCTGCTGTTGTTGCTGCTGGTTATTCCCATCATTCTGCACCTGTTGATTTAAGGATTTACCCTCATTATTCACTAATGGTGGATTAGGACATTCAGATCTCCAATGTCCCAGTTGGCCACAGTTGTGACAAGGGAACTTCTTTTTGGCTTCCTCAAGACTTCCCCTTCCTTTTCCTGCAAATCTCGGTCTATTTCCTCCATTATTTCCTGGATTATTTGCCTGTTCCACCAACTGTGCTTCCTGTCTTTCTGCAACTTTCACTTGTGCCCACATTGCTTTCTCTTTCAGCTTTCTTTGTTTTGCTTCAATTTCATCACTGAAATATTTTGCATGTCTCAAAATCTCATCTACTTTTTTACTCTGCCAATCCACTGTGTGTTCACGAATTCTCTCACCAATTTCAGGTCTAAGACCATATACAAACCTGTATACAAAATGACTCAAATCCTTGTCACCCAGGTGTTCATCTCCACTGAATTGTTTAAATGCCAGTATCAGCCTTTCGTAAAAAGCATGAACTGATTCTTTTGCTTCCTGTTGTGTTCGATCTATCTTAACCCAGTCTGTCTCTTTTGGAGGAACTTTACTCTTCAGGTATACCATCACCTGATCATACTTCCTCATCACTTCTGGATCTGGTGCCCCTGTTCTTGAGTCTCTTGGATATTCCTCAGTAGGCCAACTCACAACTATTTTACACTCAGTCCACAAGTCTGCTGGAACAATTATATCAAACAGACTATTCAGGTCAACCCACAGCACTTTTGACAATTTCACAAACCTATCTACCTGCCTATACCACTCGACGGGCTTTTCTCTCAATCGAGGGAAATCATTCGTAAATGATAAAATATCCTGTCTGGTCCATGGAACATGTACATATCCTCCTCCAGGTATTTCTCTCATGGGATAATTCTCCACTGGTTTCTCTTTTTCTCTCACTGGAAATGCTGAATAAGTTGTTCTATCCTCAGATTCCTCTCTTTTCTTATACCACCTATCCTTCCACTTTTCAACATCACCCCATCTACGCAGTAATGCCACCATTTCTTTAATCTGTCCTGTTCTACCAGAAGTATTCAAATTCTCAATGTCTTTTTCAGTGAAATCCATCCTGTACGTTTTCTGCAAAGCCTTTACTCTATCAATGTCAACTCCTTGCTCATTTGCTATTACTCTTAGTCTATCATGAGTATTTCTTGCTCTCCATGTTATGCTCTTGCACATAAACATTAATTCACCATCATGATGACTCTTCAGGATTTCTGTTGGAACTGTTCCTGTCACAAGCTCTTCTAATTCTATACGTAACTTAACCACATCAATAACTTGTGAATCCTTGTCCTTTTTCTGTAGAACCTTCATCCAATCATTTAAATCGTCAACTGTTATTTCAGCAGTTTTTCTTACTGGAACCACTTTTTTCTGCGGTTCTAAAATCGGCATCCCTGAACAACTAGGTTCACTGACATCCAATAGTTCACTACATGTTTCATGTCTGGTTTGTCTCAGGTCACTTCTCCCTGTCCTTTTTTCTGAATCTCCTGAAGGACCAACTGAATTTGTCGATTCATTTGCAATATATGGAATTACCAGTCCATTCTCACCTGCTCTCTGTTTGTCAAACACAGGCATAACTGGACCTATTGTTACAGGCACCGTAACAGCTTCCAGATTCTTCGTTAACTCCCTAATTTTCTCAGCCAGTTCTGTTGTCGTCTTTGCTAATTTTCTAGCATTTTCCTCACTACCTCGATTCTCTCTCTCCCTGAACGAACTACTACCTCTTGATTCAGGTGTCATTTTTTCTTTCTCAACTGTATCTCTTATCGGAGAAACAACTGGTGTACTCTCATCTGGTTCTGTTCTATATGGAGGTGGTCTCTTGTAAATCATGTCATTTAAGACCTCATCCTCATACTCTCCATACCTTCTCATATCTGACTCAGAAGCTCTTTCTGTCGAAGGAGCAGAAGCTTCAACTGTTCTCATTGGATATAATCCCTCTGACATACAAGCATCTCGCCATCTTTTCATTCGATCCTGATGTGTTTCACGATCATGTCTCCTCCCAAACATGTACCTATAATACCCTCCAGACCTTTGCTTTTCTCGGTCATGAACTTCCTCTTCCCATTCCACTAAAGCCTCGAACTGTGTAGGTCTCGGCTTCGGGTCTAAGCATAACATCTTTTCCCGTAAGTTTCTCAACACGGCCAAATTAAATGAACCATGTTCTGGAAATGCTAGAACACCATCTTCTTTAGTATACTTAACCCAATTCTGCAACCATATACAGGTATGCAATCCATATTTCACAGCCATGACGGATGCAGATGTTTTCGCTGGAGGTAACAACTCACCCTCTCTCGTTTTAACCTCTTTATCCTTGCTAAACCACTTTTTAACTTTTCCAAAAAAGGTCTTTTTCTTTTTCTCTTCTTGGTAATACATTTTAGCAAGCGCTTATCAAACTCTCTACTCTCTCCGTATTATAAATATACAATACGAGTTTCTCAACCAATAGCAGCGCGACTCACACTAACGCACCAATCCTGGAGCGTCTACGTCACTAAACAGCTCTTCCAATCCCTGCGCGACCCACACTAACGCACCAATCCCAGCGCGAACCCTATTCTGATTCACTATCCAATCAGTGCGCGGACCTTCTGACGTCAACAGTCGCTGCAGTCTCTGTCTCCCGTCTCTGTCACTCGTCTACCCCTCCTTTACAAAACTCTCAGTAGACTTCGTGTGTCAAAATTTCTACAAAATCTATTAATTACAACATAAAAACATCTCCATTGTCTGCTTCGCTAACCACAGAATAGTAAAAGAGAGTCTATTTTTCAAGAATCAGCAACTTTCAT
This sequence comes from Triturus cristatus, assembly GCF_964204655.1. Taxonomy (NCBI): domain Eukaryota; kingdom Metazoa; phylum Chordata; class Amphibia; order Caudata; family Salamandridae; genus Triturus; species Triturus cristatus. The sequence continues at coordinate 997,656,427 of NC_140580.1, forward strand.
ACAACGCATAACTGTTTCCTCTAGGACTTATCCAAAGAGTCTTACAGTCAATAAATGTATATGCATTCACGCACATTTACACGAGAAAATATATAGTACATGCACACAGAATCCTGCTTGTCGAGAACAGCACAACCTGTCTCTGTACAGAATTATAACTCAACAACTAAGCAGCTTACCTCTGCCCAGTTCCTCAAACAAGCTCAGAGAATACCTATTACTCCTCCCGCGATAAGCTTTAACGGCAATCCTTACGGATCCCTGGGACTTAAGACCAGAGTTTCATAGATAACCTTCACTATCATACACACTCCTTATATACCAGAAATGTCTAATAGTAACATACGACGATGTCACTGATTCCGAACCCAGACAATGTGAACGCGCAACTTCAATTGTCACACGTAATTCCTTACAATCCCGTCTTTCCCGAGAGCAGCATACACCTTCTTCTGCCCTACTACGGAACTGCTTCCACAGCTTCCAAATTCCAGAAGCACTACATATAACTCAACATTACGACCTCAACATATAGTATTAGTACATATACCAACAACATGGAAATAAATCAATAATCAATAAGCCAATATACAAGCAATCTTATCTTATCAGATCAAGACAACCATCTACAACCATCCTCTGCTACCAGAGAAATTGATAGAGATCAGGGTACCTAAAATAAACCCACTACCACGGATAGAGTAATTTCACAGTTACACGCACATACATTCTTCATACGCTAGGGCCCATTTCACTAACATACGCTCAAATACTCTACCAGCATAAGACCTGTAGGAAGAAAAACCCTGCATCTATATCTAGGACGATAGGATCTGATTATAGTGGTTATCCTTAATCATACTCTATACAATCTATACAACAATAATCAAAATGTACACAATAATTGACAAGAAAGAATATTCAACCATGTTTTAAAGTTATATTGCTTTATCTAAAATTAGTCAAAGTTAAATCAATCAGAATAAATCATTTCTCATAATTACCTATTCTAACTAAGTGTCAGAACGGGTCAGGACCAGTCTCTCGGTAAAGTCTTTCAGGATAATGTCCTCAGCATCGAACCTCAGCAACGCGTGAAGGCGGCCAAAAGAGTGGGGAGAGCCCTCCCTAAACTAACAGTTTTTATAATGGAAAATACAATAGAAACACACATAAAGTTGGCTGAATAAACTGTATCACCGAGCAGAACGAGAAGGAAGAAATGTAGCTTTGCTACATCTGGAAATCTCCGCTCAGGAAAAGTCACAAGGCATAAACTACGGAACAGGAACCAAGGAAATAAAACATGTAACACTTTTAATCCGATTCCTCCTCGGCCATCGAGCCACAGTTCAGAGTTTCCCTCTAAGGCTCCTTTGTCCTTTGAGAAAGCCAAGGACACTTTCATTTTTCTTGGAGTACACCCAAAGCTGCTGCCGTCCTCATGGAAATTTTCATAGAAGGACTATGGTCAGTTGTCTTCGACCTTTCTCCAGCAGGGGTCCCTCTTGCCACATCACAGAAATATTCACTCGAGGCCAGGCTCTCAAATCAGCCATCATAGATTAGGCCTCCATAGGCCACAATAGAGCATCTCAATTTAAAAGAAATAAAACAACATTAATACAACATAATGATTAAACAGTGTTAACCCCACTAATACCCTTATGTGTATGCATTTATCTAGCTTTGCGACATAAAAAGCATTAATTCTGACAGCGTTTTGTGCTCAAAATAAATAGCACACAGCAACGTTTAAACATGAAAACTTGCACGTTATTGTAAATACATGAACAGCACACATAAGCTAACCCTCATGTAACTTTCTCTTATGTTAGGACAAACGGGTTGATTATTGAAACATACCTTCACAAGACAAATAATTAATTGTTAATTATTAATAAAATTAATAAAACGCATAGACATGCCAGAGCTTCAAAAGCCCCAGAATTTTCTAAAAGAAAACTCTGCTCCAGCACCGGTCTCAATATCCCTCACAGCTGACCGCTGAGTGCTGAGAGCTGTACGGAGTGTGGAGGCTTCATCCGCCCCTTTTTTCATCTTTTCTGCTTAACAGCAGCTGCTGAGTGGAGGCTCTGTGCTTCGTGCACAGAGAGGTGGTCAAGTGCAGAGAAGTGCAGCAGCGTGGTTCCAACAAGCAGGATGGGCAGTGAATCCTAGAAGCACTGAAGCACTGAAGGCCAAGTGATTCGAGTGTGGATTAAGGCAGGAGAGTGGCAGCAGGGCAGGAGGGCGGCATTACCGGTGAGTCTGATATTGTTTGAAACGCAAGACCTCACAAGAGAACCGCACAGAAGCTTACCCGTGCCGTGTACCTGCTGAGCTGGGTGCTCCAAATCTCCTTGGGTGTCCCTCCCGCCGCCGCATCGACAATCCCTCGCGGCCGCAGTGCGGAGGGACTCCATTGCTCAGACTGCCCAACGCTCAGGGGGCTGCACCAAGAAACGACGCCTATGCGCCTGGCGGCGCTATTTAAAACTGCCTTCCTCCCGCGTCGCGGGACAGCGCGCGGGCTGCGCCGGGCTAAGCCCGGGCAAAGGGCGGGCCGTTGTGTGGCCGTTGTGTGGCCGTTGTGTGGCCGTTGTGTGGCCGTTGTGTGGCCGTTGTGTGGCCGTTAGGGGGCCGGAAGGGGTCGGGTTGGGCCACCCCCAAGCCTCGAGGAAACATTCCATGCGGCAAGTAATTTCTGTGAGACATTGTGTGACTTATTGTGGGCTCAAATCAATCGAGATTGGACCATCTTGTCTAGACCACTGCTTTTAGATTGTTGTGGTGTATATATCTTGTGAGACTGACTATAGTTAGTTTTACTTTTTAATTTACTGTTACCTATATTTGTCTAGTATGCCACGATCCAATAATGAAATATATGCTATCGGCCAGGGAACTATTGATAATTATCTGGTGAAGAGAGTAAGCCAGATTAAAAGTGACCGGCGTGCTTCGCTAGGGAGGGAGAGCCCAGCACCGGCATTGGTGGAGTTGCACTTACCAGTGGTGGATTCTGAGTGTGAGGCTTCAACGAATAACACAGCCACTGAAAATGTAATGACGCCAATGGTGGTGAATGTTGAGGTTCACTCAGACGAACATAACATGGTAAATGAGGTAATAAAGGAAATGCCATTAGTCTCAAGGCCAGTGCGAAACTGTAGGAAAGCGCTGCCTAAACGGGGGGCAAAACACAACAAAAAAAGATGTGAGCTGGATCAGTCAACTTGTACTGGTCCAACTTTAAACCCTTTCGTCTTTGCTGGAAACACTGAAAGTGGTCCGATTATGAATACTGACCAGATTGCCATTCTTATCAAAAACCTAGAGGCAAAGTTAGAGGAGAGGTTAGAGGAGATGATCAGACCTCTGACCACCAAGATAGACACCCTGACGACGGAGGTGGCTAGGCTTGGTGGTCTTGTATCTATACACTTGGCAGCGGTCACAAGCGAAAGGGCTAAGGATAAGGTTACGGTAGAAGGGCTGAGAGACGTGACGAGTGATAAAGGTTATCAGAATACTTGTAATACTGGCAATACTGTTGAAGGAGCCACTTCAGTGAACAAGACATTAATTACCCCAGATACTTTAGTAACACCTGCCCCGCTGACGCAACATAATATAGCCCCTAATATAGCCCTGAGGTCTAGATTAGATCATAGACCTTCCAGCACCAATCGCTATCTCAACTTGCCACCTGACTGTGCACCGTATGTGGTAGTCCTCACTAATGTTCCACCTTGCGGCTCCCATCCTGCCTCACCGTATGGTGAATCGCATGATTCACTTAAAAACAAGACAGTCGCATGGCTCAATAAAAACTGTGGCTTCCGAATTCCATACCTTGATCAGATAATGGCAGTGAAGAGGGTGGACTGGGTAGGTCCGTCTAAAAAGCAAGGAAATGGAGATTGTGTCGTTGTGAATTTTAAACATCCCCAACATGTGGCAACTGTACTCTTAAGAGCGTCCACACTTATATATAACGAGAATAGTATATGTGTTCGCCCACTGGGGTATTTTTATACGCATTTGTGCAAAAATTCACCACCGCAAATGTTAATCAGCCCTGCGGTTGAATCTCAGACCCCGATGACGAATACCCAATCTGTATATAACACTGTAAAATCACGTGGGTTTGGTAATGTTGTCAAGGCTCAGAACGGGACTAATTTTGTTGGCAACTTTCACCATGGGTCTAATGTTAATACACAGAATAGGTATGAAGTGCTATCTGGACTTGAGATGTGCGACTGACATAAAGCACCTACGGGACAGGGTACTGAAGTAATAGGCGACTTAGCACCTGCTGTAAATTTACAGGGAACAGCAATGACCAGTAATGTTGTCTCGTGGAATATCGCGGGACTGGCTGCTAAGATGGCGGATGCTAATTGGGTTAATTATATCAAACAATTCAAGGTAATTTGTCTACAGGAGACCTGGTCGGTAGAGTGCGACATGTTCATAGAAGGATATAAGGCCTTTTATGTGCCAGCTACACCATCATTTAGAGGTAGATCAAAGGGGGGACTGGTGACCTTTGTCTCTATTACACTCCCCTGCAACACCCGTAGAATCGCAACACATCATTCTGGAATGATGGGCCTAGTTTTAACTGGTGAAAACTGTTCGGCTGGTCTGGTGAATTTTTATAACGCCCCTAATGTTAGCTCAACGTCTAGTTCAATAACTGCGTTGCATGTTTTTATTACTACTTCTATGAAGGATTTTACTCATAACCTCATGATCATGGGTGACTTTAATGTACACCCGTGTGGTGACCCTTTGAGGAAATGTCTAACAGATCTGCAGTGTGAGCGCCTGGGTGGTTTACATCTGGAACATACGGTAGATGGGGAACTTTGTAACGACTTATTGAACAATGTAGATCTTGTTTTGGCAATGACACTTAGGGATCCTTCAAAATGCTTTGATATCCCTACTTTCAAAGGGCATGGCAGGGGCACCATTATTGACTATATGCTTTTGTCAGTACCAATGCAGACCTTCTTGGATTCGTTCAAAATAGTTCAGAGTGAATTTAGTGATCATAACCCCCTGACAATTCGCCTAAAGGGCCCCTGGATTAATATGGAAAAACAGATCTGCAGTTCAGGCAGGCTGGGTACAACTGATGGGAGGAGGCAACTTAAATGGTCAATGGTCACACAAGACCAACTATATAAAAATATTATAGATAAATGCACTGAAGATATAAAGACCTGTATATGTGAGGGGGGAGACCCAAGGCAGGTTCTTATTGCATATCATAACCTGACGGAGAAGGTGTCTAAGCTGTTGTTGGTCCCCGCAAATAATATGGAGAAATGTGGGCCAAGATGGTTTAATCATGACTGCTCCAAAGCCGCTCGCAATCTCAGGAGAGCCCTGGCAGTTAAACAGAGAATCCAGGAGGATGTAAAACTATGTAGGAGAGAATATAAATCCAGATTCCAGATTCTGGGCGCTAGTTAAAAAACCATTTTTGGTAGAAGATCCTGGTGATGGTTTAGTTTGTTGCATAACCAAAGAGGAGTGGGAACACCATTTTAAACAACTGTATTACTCAGCTCTCCCTGTAAAAACTAATTTAAAACTGTGTGTTAGGGGAGATACCATTAAGTTCAGCAGAAGTGAGGTTATGGAGGCCATAGAGGGATTGACAGCTAGGAAAGCTCCAGGACCTGACGGGATCCCCCCAGACCTGTATAAGTCTGACCCGAGTTTCTGGGGCCCCATCTTGGTTGCAGTTTTTAATGCAGCTGCTAAATTGGGTTGTCCTTTGGCATGGGGGTTATCAACGATTGTTCCGGTGTTTAAGAAAGGAGACAAGGGCAGCCCTCTTTGCTACCGACCAATTTCATTGATCGATTCTATGGTCAAGATCATGGGGAGAATCCTGCTGCAGAGATTGTCATGTTGGGCGAATGACAATGATATTATGTCAATCTCTCAGTATGGATTCTGCAGTGGACGCTCTACCATAACTCAGTGCCTTAATCTCTTTCTGGTTCTGAGTAAATATACGGTTGTTCAGAAGGGGACTGTCCACCTGGCCTTCGTGGATCTGTCATCAGCCTTCGACTGTGTTAACAGGGGAAGGCTGTGGCAGACCATGAGGGAGAAGGGGGTGGACAGGGGGATTGTTGATTTTCTGGTGGACCTGCACAGTAATACCAGTGCAAACGTTAGGTACTCTGCAAATGGGGATACTACTGGTAACTTTGACTTTAAGAAGGGAGTACGGCAGGGCTGTATTCTCGCCCCATTTCTTTTTAACTTTTATATTAATGATCTAGATGTTGTTCTACAGGAGGTTCAGGCAGACTGCCCTAGAGTTGGCAGGCAGAGTATTCCAGTTCTCTTATACGCAGATGATGCGGTTTTAATCTCTAGAACGGAGAAGGGGCTCCAGGCTCTCCTAAACGCTTTTAATATTTTTATGTCGGATAGAGACTTAATGGTCAATAATGCCAAATCATATATTATGCATGTTGGCCGTCAACCAAAAAAGAACTTTGTTTTTAAACTAGATGACGCTTTAATCCCCACTACACAATCATTTTCATATCTCAGTGTCTTATTTGACTCCAAGCTTAGTTGGGGTCCTCATCTGGCTAAAAAAAAGGGGGAAATGTTAAGGGCAAATGCCTCTATTTTTAATTTTGCTACAAAATTGGGGAAGAAGCCAACTAATGCAATGATTAAACTTTATAATGCTAAATCAGTAGCTACCGCTGTATACGGTAGCGAATTATGGGGTTACGTAAATGGAGAACACTTGCAGGTCGCAGAAAATAATTTTCTTAAACGTCTACTTTGCGTTCCCAGTAGTACACCGAATATGGCAGTGCATGAAGAATTGGGGATAAAGTATTTATGTGATATATTTGCCCTAAGGCCGCTGATCTGTTGGGTAAATCTGTGGTTAAACAAAGATATACCGCTTACCCATCTAATTGTGAAAGACCTTGTATCCCAGGATAACTCAATGTGCGTCCCCTGGATGAAATATTTGAAATCTTGCTTTTTCAGGCTTGGCCGTCTGAATCTGTTTGAAAACCCAGGCGTGATTGTAAAGGGGGACGTGGTTGCAATCAAGCAAGCTTTTTTTATGGATAGGGTGGCCCAAAGAGAAGGGGTGGAGCTTATGAAACCCAGTATCAGAAAATACGTGATTCTTAAAACCTGTGATACAATGGAACCGTATTTAATGGGCAGTTTCACTTCGCATGAAAAAGTTTTACTGACAAGGTTCAGGCTCAATATTTTTCACCACCTTTTAATCAGACCAAAACTAGATATTTTTAATAAGACTGCTGCTCCCTGTGGCTGCGACGGATTGTCTCCACAGGATATGCTGCATTTTATATTTTTATGTAAATTTTATGAATACCCGCGTAGACGTTATCTCGTTGCCCTTTTAAAAAAACTTAATTTTAATCAAATTAGACCAGCCCTTGTGTATCTTCAGCTCCTGTATAGTGATAGTGTTTTACATGTAATAAAATATTTAAAATTAACTGTCAAAATGAGAAATTGTCTGGATCAATGACGTTCCACTGTTCAGTTTATGATCAGTTTATCCTCTGGAAGATTTTTTTTAAAAACACCTACCAAACCTGACATTATTTGCACTTTACTCTTAATCTGTTATTTGCCTCATGTACTATGAATGTTTTTTAAGTATGATTAATGTTAATATTTAATGTGTTGTATATGTGTACTTTTATGGTGTGAAATAATACCGAAATGAAGTCTCGATTGATTGATTGATTGAGTTAGGTTTCGCCAATAGGCTCTCCCCATTATCTTCTCCAAATCCCAACTGATGTATAGTCTCTCCTATACGACAAATCACTGAAATCAACCTGCAAAAATGTGCCATATGTGCTAATCTAGTAGGTTGAACGTTCAGGAAACGTTACAACTATTCTCACGCACTGAAAAGTGCACCCACTCCCACATGCCAAGTGATGTTTCAGCTACAGTGTGTTGTTTGTACAAGATACATAATTCCCACGATAGGTAAATGTTGGTTCTATGCTTCCTGTTGTATAATCAATCAAACACCGTGTCACTTATGACACTTGTTAATTACAATCACAATATGTTAGTGAGCGAACACTGTAAAGTGTAGAAGTGTGGCTCAATGATTAGAGCGGCAGACCCTGATGCAGAGGTCTAGCCCGGGACCAGGGTTCAATTCCCCGCCTCGGGGGTCTTGGGCTCAAAAATTCCACGGACCTGATAATTCTCGCACCGGTGCCATTCCAATCATGGAGTCCCACTCTGCAACTCTGGGCAATAGCTTGCTTAATCTCCACAACGGCCCCCACAACGCTAAAGGATGCCTGGCCTCCACCTTGGGGGTGCCCAGGAGTGGACGCCTCACAGGGAAAGCCAGGATGGGTTCCACAGCGGTATTCGTACAAGCGCCTTGAGACCCTTGCGGGTGAGTAGTGCGCTATACAAGTATCAATTTACAATTTAAATACATGCGAAGATTTACGAGCTGTTGCCAGGACTGATTGTCCAAATCATGCATCGCTTAATCATTCTGAAGTGTTCTAATGTGAAACCTTTCTAGAACTTTCCTGCTTAATCCCAAACAATGCTACCACTTGCTCTGACGTGCGCGTTAGTAAAGAAGCATTTAAAACAAATGTGAGGATTTACGAGGTATTACACGTGACCGCTGTTATTAAAAAGTAACATAAAAATCCTGCGTCACTTGAATGTGCCAATTTCAAACATGTCGATGCGTTGTGACACAAAAAACACTTCCTAATTTTACCGGCTCAAGGCAATGTTATCACTTGTATCTGGAGTCCACAATGCGCGCCATGCTAGTTTTGCCTCATATAAACACCCCGTGTACAGGTAAACATACAAAATGCACTATGCTGGTGCATGCCACTAGATTATGCAATATCAGTCGGTCATATTGTGAGTGAATTGATGTAACAGTCCATTCACCCATTGTACTGTTATTACCAGTATAGTGTACACCCGACCCAACCATATGCAAATCAGTCTTGACCCTGTGCCTCAACAGTCCAGCCCGAACTGCCATGCCAGGTCTCTCCTGTACTGGAAACAAGCATCCTGGGACTGGTTTCGGGGTAACATCCCTCATCAGCCAGCCTAGCTTGAATCCCAGTGACAAAGTGAGCAAGGGACCCACGTCTGTGCATACCCTGGGTCTGAACTGGGGTGGCGAAGTGAGCTAAAGAACGATGATGGATTCAATCCAGATCTGTAATTGGGGATGAGTGTCTAAAAAGTTTCAGTGTTCCGTCCGTCATCTCCTTGTGTTTGCTTCGTTCGCCCTAAGTTGTCAGGGTATGCACAGACGTGGGTCCCTTGCTCTCTTTGCCAATGGATTCAGGCTAGCCTGGCTGATGAGGGGTGTTAAAGTGGCAAACACAGGAACCAATGAAAAGCAAGGGGGCTGGATTTAAGCTCCTTTTAAGATATATTTAATACGCTAGATTTCACAAGCACAGTGCAAGCGCTGTGTAGGCGACACCTAAAAAGGGAGGGTGCTGTATTTCCCTATATTCCACCTTGTACCAGCTGCCTTATGATGGCATTTTTGCACAGTGGTTTGGGAGGACTCAATAGGGCACTGTCACTGCATCTGCCCACAGGATTCGTCTCCCTGGCTGTTGTTGATGCTGGTGTCGCTGCTGTACCTGCTTGGTGTTGACGGTGTTGAGGCTGACATTTTGCTCTGATTGCTTTCTGTTCTCTTTCCAGCTCGAGGCCTTCAAGAGACCATCTTTCTCGGAGCTCCTCGATGACCTGGAAGATCTTGCCGAAAGTTTGGACTCTCAACTGGACAACCAGAGTTCGGACTGATTCTACCTCTGAAGCCCACACATCAGAAGTAACCTGTAAATAAACTGTACAGAGGAGCTGTAAAAAGCAAACCCACAAAAACAATACCCTGATATTTATTGAACTATATTTTGATGGTGTAATTCCTAGTCAGGAAAAGATATAAGAACATTTTTGCAATTACATATTTTTTGTAGTATGCCTTTTTGACATATTTAACTATATTAAAAATTAAGGATCAATAATAATCCACAGTGAAAATAGTGACTATTGTCGAATTTTAGAAGAAGAATTTCCAACTTGTCTGCAGTTTCCAGCACAGACTGACGAGTTCACACATCACTGAGAGGCTTCTAGTGGCTCGACATTAGCTCCTTCATTTACAGGCTCTTATCAATGCGCTAGCCCATACTGCCCAGCTGTGGCCGCAGAAAAACAACCTGGATTCGGAAGATCACAAGGGATGGAAGGACACAGAATATTCCTGCCTGATGTGAAATTGCTGTTTTGAAAACTGAGAAGTTCTTTTAATTTCTGTATGGTGCACAAAAATACACATATGGCTATTGACTCATGTAGAATAACCTAGCTTTGAAGCAGTCACTTGGAGAACATTACTGACTTGATCTTTTCCGTCCTTGAAATACAACATTTTTAACGGAAAAAAAATGATTTGGGATATGTTATATTACCAGATTTTGTAGCGTGTGGTCGGTTACCAGCATCTAACATAAACTACAGGATAACTGCGCGACAGAGTATGTGGTGTGGTTATTTGTTTGCGAGGGTGTTTGGAAGATCATTGTTTAGGAAGCTCTTATGTATTGCAATTTTTATACGCTGTGTCGTCGTTGGCAAGAACAATGTTCTGTAGTCGTGCCTCTATATGAGAAAAAAATCTGGATTTTTGGTTTGCTTGGTTTCTGGTTTCAGTAGAGTGATCATGTCTGATAATGCTGTGCGATGCAGTTTGCAGCTTGGAAGAGACTTGCCTTGAGTCCATTGTTTTTCTAAGCGTGAAGCTCTTTTACTTTAAAGCACTAAATTGTCATTATGTTATTTGTGGTCATTATAATTTGAGAACCTTTATTTCCGAGGAGAAATAACATGCTTGGTCTTTTATAGCAGTATCTCGATGATTGGCACGGAGGAGATCATAATGTAGATTTGAGTTTTAAGTGTGATGTGGATGTAATTTTTTATTTTAGTTTGGATTCCATGTTGTTTGTTCTGAGGGAAAAAAGTGTTTGTTGTTTTTTCAGTATTAGTTTACTCTCATTTTGTTTTGTATTGAGAAACTTTGTAAATTGTTCTTATCCCATTTTCTCTTTGCTAGAAGAAAAATCCGTCCATCTAGAGAAAGCCAGTCCCCCGCACGAATTTCACCAAATTTGATATTCAAGATTAATTTAAAAATGCCTGTATAATTTTGTGCAGATTTGTCAAATGGTGCTAAACTATAGGCAAATCAAAATATGCCTTTTCTCTGTAAATATGTACATAAAGATAACACTTTGCAACTCGCCTGGTGCCTTTTCATATAGCAAATATCTTAAAAAGTACTGAATGGAGCTACTTAATCCTTTGCATTTTGACCGACACTTAATTTGCTTAGGGATTCTGTTGTCATACATGAATTAAGTACCCATGCGCTTTGCCATAAAGCAATCTATGTGCTTCCTTCTTGTTTGTTGTAAAATAATTGTACGTTTTGGGATAACCTGTAAATGCTGCAAACCATAATTTACAGGGGAAAGGACTGTGACCTGCAAAAATCATACTGAGACTATATTTCACTAAATGATGCTCTGGTGATGCATACTGCAGCGGACATTACACCACTTCCATTAAACCGGGTGAACTGGAATGGCATCAGGGGCATGGTTGGGAACCAGAAGTAGCCCTGGCAACAATGTTCATACCAGCCCACCCACTCCCTTTCTCCTCTTTCATCTTTCTCTCATTTTCTCTCTCCCTTTCCCCTCTGTCACCTAAAGCACCCTCTGTGCCTGCTGTAATAACCTGTCGAAGCTGGAGAAAGTGGCAGAGGCTTCCAATGGCCCCAGCCCATCGGGGAAATGCCCGATGGAATACACGGGAAGTCCGGCCCTGATCATGGGTTGAGCTGGAACAGCATTTGGGCTGCCTCGATTTTGCCCGATGCAGCACTTTGGAGAGGTGAGCCAGAAGCTGAACTGAATTAGTTTTTGTTATAAACAAGAAACCAGGAGATTTGTCACTGTTGGTGCAGAAGGTTTACTCATTCATGGTTGAGTTTTATTTAATTCCCAAATTTGAGACATGCTGTACAGGATATTTGACCTGCTGGCCAATTTCACGATTGTAACGTAGGAAAACATATTGATCCAAATGTCAGAGGCATGCATGTGAACACATATTATTCATATTCATTTCTGGTCCAGCGTTTTCCGGTCCCAAACACACTTGACTTTTACCTATCACTTACCCTTGGTCCTCCGACGGACCTTGCTTACCGCACTGAGGAGTGAGACAAATTAGGGTGCCCGGTCATGCAATAAATTAACAATGCAACCATTTGGCTACACAATGAGACCCAGGAATCTGTAGCCAAGTTCAAGGGTGTTCATTACAAATTAGTAGTCAAATTCAAATAGATCACTCTCAAGACCATACTATAGAGATACAAGATAATCACAGGGAGACCGAATCTCCTGAAGAAGTTTAGATGCACCAAACTTAATGCAGACCAATAACTCAGTAAGTGTAACAAAAGTTAGCAACATCAAGATCTAGTGTTCAGAAAACAATCCTATTTTTTCATTTAAGAGTTTTATGTAGTGCTGGTCAGACCCTAAGGTATCGGAGCGCTTTACAATTATAATGACGATAACAGAAAAACATTAGTTCAGCAAACAGCAGTATCGTTTGTTGAATCAAGTTAAGGTCTGTGGGGGAGCGTGGAAGGGGAGCAAAAGACGGGGTGTAGGAACCCTCTTGCGATGGGCGATTGTTTATCATCTCAATGAGATGCCTGTAGCAGAGGCACTCTTTCGCACTGGGTGGTTGCTTGCGAGTTGAGATGTTGGTTGCCTTGAGCTGTCTTTTGAAGGTTGTGACGGAAGGATTAGTCCTGATAGGGACTGGGATGGAATTCCAGATTTTAGGTTATCTTGTCTATATAGTAGCCATGTAAAGCACAATGATTCAGTCTCAGGTAAGGGTTTTAGAAAGCAAAGCGTTCCATGTAGGGAACAGGACAAAATGAGCCAGGGAAGGGAATCCAGTATTAGAATTTAGAAGCTCGCTAAAGATTCTTCAATAGGTTGGAGGAAGTGTTGGACACAGCTACACTTTTAGGAGAGAATAGGAAGGGGAGCCTGGTGGATAAACTTCTCAGAGTCCATTCATGTAGTGGAGAATCAGGAAAGGGGTCAGTGAAGACTCTAATGGCAATTCTGAATAGGGTCTTCAGAAGGGGTTCAGCAAAGAAGTCTAAGGATAGTCCAAGAGAGTCAGTGGCGTAGCTTCAAGGATGAGGTGTTTGGGGAGTTACACCCCTCTAAAAAAAATGTATGTTCTGGTGAATAGTTGGGTACAGGTTCTTTCAGTCGGGTAGGGTGCGGTGTCTGGGGAATTTGGCATGCGCACACTGACAAAAACACACACACATTCACTCATCTCTGTTTTGAGAGTCCTAAAAAATGATTGATTACTTTACAAAATATTGTGTTTCTCTCACTTTGTACCCATACCAATCTGCATTTCTCTCACTTTCCACTGTCCGTTAAGCCCCTCTCATGTGCCTTGCTTGTCATATATGTCATATATTGTATTTTAACATTATATGACAACGTGATTGTCGGGAAATTTGAAGCTCACTCCCCCATTATCTTACTGACCAAGCTATGCCCCTGAAGAGAGATCAGCGACAAGGAGTCCTGCAAAGTTTGAGAAAAGCATCTACATCTGCTGTGCATTAGCAGCATCTGCCGCCATCACGAGGTCGCAAGTAGGTTATAATCCGTTAAGTCCATTGATGACAACCACTTGTTCACCTCATTATCGTACGATTATTGTTTGAAAGTCTCTCACATTTTGTACTACAACATTGATAGAAAATCTCACGCTAAACATGGGAACAGAAGTCCTTTCTTATGCACATATCGGCCGTCATTGGTCCTTTCATTAGCACTCTGGGTTCCCATGTGCTCTCGTCACGGTCCTTTTCCCAAGGTATTTAATTAATTCGAATACAGAAATGCATCTATTCTAAACTAACAATGAATGAGAACACCTGCAAGAATGTCAAGTTAGCAGAAGCTGAAATATGATTTATGAAAGGTAGTAGAGTGAAAATCAGCCCTAGAGATGACAACATAAACATTGATACAATGGTTCACATTTAATATGCGTGTACACATTCAACATAAGCAAATATAATTTCTTTAGTACATTTAATTCACATACTGTAAGTGTCATGCAATTAATCACCAAATTACTCAATGATGACTATGGTTAAGAACTACATTTGAGAAAGTACATACATTCAAAATATGTGCATACATTACTTAATTCATTTAGTTTTAGGCACTGAAGGAGCCGGGTTTCATGTTCAAGAGTTACTCTGGAACCCACAGTCGAAGGCTCTTTGATGCCTGCTTGTAAGTGTGGAGGGGAGAGAAAATCATTAGTCAATTATACATTACCATCACAATAGCCCGTGTTGCTAAAGGAACACAGACTCCAGATTCACAGTTTAGTAAGTTTATTACAAAGCCAAGAAAAGTTAGACATACAAACACCTCAAGACGAGGGTGTAAAATATATGGGCACTACTACAGAGCCATATCTACGTGTGACGTTAAGATGGTGCAACATGCACAGGGCAACCAATTCCAGAATCAGTACACAGAATATACCTGAACCGACATCAATAGCCCTCTTCATTGGTGGTTCGTAAGTGAAAAGCATTGGTCTGTCACAACACTGCCACAAACGTGACATCCCTACTTTGTATTTCCCAGGCAAGTTTCAGAATAGGTGTCAGAATGTGAAGGCTTCCTAAGAAGTACACTCACGTTGAATGGGTCAAGTAGCATAAAGCTACAGAGCTTATTCTAAGACGATCTCTCCTCTCAAGGCACGGCAGAAGTCCTCGGACTCTGTCCCAAACCCCAATAGAAGAATCGATTCATACTATCCCATCAGGCCTTGCGACATCACCCCATCCACTGAAGACACCTCCTTGTAGGTAACTTTCCATCCAGCAGCGATGCTCCCAGGCTTTTGCTCAATGACCTTGTTTCCCAGGCACTCTCTGGTGAGAAAGAACACCATCCCACATCAGCATCACTGTTCAAATGTATCTTCTCCTCCCTAAGTCTAGCTCCTAAAACAAAAGAGTTATTCTAACTAGCAAGGATGAATTTCTCCACCTGCAACAGAAACGTGAGAGACAAATTCCACATACACCTGAATTTTTTTTTTCACATTGAAAATCAGGTATGTACATAGTTACATGAAATTATTACAAAACCATTTCATTGTCTTTACATTTTAAACAATAGTCACAAAGATATTTTGCCTGAAACATTTCATATTTAAAAGTTTACTAGTTCTTTCCTATCCTCCAATTATTTAACCGGCTCATCAGGAGCTCCCATATTTTCAATCCCTTCATCTTTGCTTTCCGTCCTTTACATTTATATAGAGAGATTTCCTGCTGGCTAATATTCAATAGCCGGTGCAACCATTGGTGGTATGAACGGGGCTCCCTATCTTTCCATGCAGTGGCAATCAGTAGACGCGCTACTGCTAGTGTTATAAATACAAAGTCTCTATGTGATGTTTCAAGCTTTGCCCTACCATCATAGCCTAGTAACATCATAACTGGAGTAATCTTTATTTATTTTTTCATTGTCTGTAGTCAGAGGTCCTCTATATCTCTTTTTAGCGAAGTCAATTTCGTACAAGCATAAAACATATGGATCATGTCCGCTGGTCCATTTAGGCATCTTGGACAATTATCCAACTCCCTCTTCCCCCATCCAAAAATCTTAGCTGGTGTATAATACAAATCGTACAAAATGTTATAATGCTGAGCTTTTAGGTTGGTCGACAGAAATATCTTTATCCCTAGTTCAAGTGCCGTGTCCAAATCAACTTCCCCATCACCCATTTTTTCTACCCATTTTGATTTCGTTTTATCCATATGATCTGGGAGAGTCTTTAATAATTCCTGATAATAATCTCCAATCCTGGCCTCCTGTCGCTTCATCATTCCCAGTATTGAAATTTCTTCCAAATTGATAGAACCCCTGGGGATACTTCTTATACAACTTTGTATCTGCATATACTTCAGGTACAAGCTGTTGTTAAGACCAAATCTCTGAACAAGTTCTGGGGATGTTGAATATTTATTGTTGTGGAATAGATCTGCCACCCGCTCTATCCCCTCCCGTTCCCAGTATCTAGCCATACCATCATATAATACCTGCGATAGCAGATCTGAATGCCATAGCAGGGTATATATATTATATCTGAAGATACTAAAAAGTTTATTTATCTTTTTCTATACTTTCCATGCACCTTTGATACACTTAAAGCGCGTTTTTTTAATATAATAGCTTGGTTCCAATTGTCTTAGAAAAAGCCCTTCTGCATCCTTACCAATAGTCAATTGATAGATTGTAGGTAGGCTCGGACCCTCATCTCTACTTTGTTCTGGAAAAAGTAAAATACCTATCTGGTGGATGGCAGTGGCTCAGTAGTACAATAAAATATTGGGGGCATCCACCCACCGCGCTCTCTTGGTAATGTCAGAAATTGCAGTGCACGGCGTGTCTTCTGATAGCCCCAGATGAAATTAGAGAATAAGGCAATAATTTTGTTTATTTTAGTCTCCGCTAATTCTAAAGATATTGCTCGGAGTAGATATAGTGTCTTCGGGAATATTTTCATTTTTATTACATTGGTTCTACCTACTATTGTGAGATGCAATTTATCCAGCCGCTTAAGTTCCTCATTTATTTTCCCCATAATCTGATCAATATTTACCGACCAAAGATTATCTATCTTGGAAGTTATATTAATTCCTACATAGGTAGCCACCACATTTGCGCGGATCTTGTAACTGGCACTGGGAAGAGCATATAATTTGCGTTTTACTTTTGTTTAGATGATATCCAGATTTTCTGCCAAATCTCTCTGCCATCCTTTCTATCTCCCTCACTACCATCTGTGGATCTGGTGTACCAATTGCTATGTCATCTGCGTACGCAAAAATCTTGCTTTCATAGCCTTTAGTGTTTACAGGTTTAATTGCTTGATTATTTAGAATTTGATTGATAAATGGGTCAGGATAAAAAGCAAATAATATGGGAGAGCAAGGACAGCAAGGACAACCTTGCTGTGTCTCTCCAGCAATCTCAATCCTCTTTGAAGTACTACCCATTATTTGTATGGTTTATTATACATAGCTTGAATGGCTCTGACAAAGCCTAACCCAAGCCCTCTCCCTGCCAAAGTACCCCATAGGTATTGCCAAGATACCCGATCAAAGGCGTTCTCCGTGTCTAGGAGGACCACAGCCAACTCTCTAGATTCTACCTCTGCTATATCCAGCAGTGCGATGACCCTTCTAGTATGGTCTGTGGATCCCCTGCCAGGGATAAATCCATGTTGCCAGGGTGATATCAGCGCCACTATTATCTTTTGTAGTCGCTTGGCTATTATCTTTGAGTATATCTTGGCGTCCGAGTTCCTAAGCGATATTGGCAGATATGAGGTAGGTAGTTCTACTGATTTACCTTTTTTTGGAAATACTACCACATCTGAGCCGTGCCATGATGGGGGCGGAATCCCGTTATATTGTACTCCCAAGAATAGATCATGTATAATTGGGAGAATCTCATGTGAGAGCATTCTATAAACTTCTACTGGTATTTTATACGGACCTTCTGCCTTCCCAGCAGAGAGAGACCCTAGTGCCTCCTGAACCTCTGCCACAGTATTTTCTTCATCTAATTCCTGAGCTATATATTCATCTACTTTGGGTAATGCGAGACTTATGAAGTCAGGGTCTATCTGGCTTATTCCCGGAGTGTCAGATTGATATAGCTTTCTGTAGAACTCCTCAAACAACTCCATAATCTTTTCTGGGCCCGCCAATAATTGATCGCTGCTATTCTTAATTTTAAGGATGTTATTCCTAGTGCTTTTTTACCTCGTTCTTACAGCTAAAAGCCTCCCTGTTGCCTCACAGTATCCATAGATTTCCCCCTGATTGGTTTGGAACATTTGGGCGACCCTTTCCTGGAAAAAGCTATTAATTTCTGCCTTTGCAAGTGCTAATTTTATCATATGCTCCCGTATTGAGTCTTCCTGATCTCCTTTAAATATTAATTTAATATGTTTTGCCTCTAATTCCGCCAATTTCCCTATTAGTTGATCAATCTCTACCTTTCGAAGTTTCCGATATCTGCCCGTTAAACCAATAATTTCTCCTCTCAGGGTAGCATTAAAATCCCTCGAGTAGCGCTATACCTATTATTGTTAAAGAATTCTGTTACCCATTGCTTAATATGGGCACAGAACTCCTCATCAGCAAGCAGCTTTCTGTCAAATGTCCAAGTGCTCTGTTTATAAGTGCCCCGCATTCCCAGTATCTCCAAAATCAGCGGATTGTGATCCGAAAAGAGTTGTGGTAGTTTTTTGATACCTAGCTTATCCACCATATTGCTAGAGGCTAGAAAGTAGTCCAAACATACACATTTTCTGTGGGGATGAGAGTAGTAAGTGTATCCAGGATCTTTTGAAGTTTTTTCTACCCAAACATCCACCAGTCCATGTCTTACTTTAACGACATTGATTGCCCTATATACTTTGGGTTTCCTCCCTTCATATTTCTGGGACTGAGTGTGGACCTTTGTGACCTCTAGGTGTATGTTAAAGTCACCACAAACTAATAATGGCTCTGGCCAGGAGGCAAGCTCGACTTCAAGTTCTTCCCAGATTTTGGGATCATCTTGGTTAGATTCATAGATGTTCACCAGTGTCCCTCCTATAGGTAACCCCACGATTGCCCAACGCCCCCACTTATCCGCTAGTGTCCACACAGCCATACCAATATATAGGTGCCGATTACGATCCTGGAAAAACCGGGTACGAACCGTCGGTCGGAGCGTTTTCTCCGTCCGACTCGTACCCGGTCGTAAAACTTTACAAACATGGAATTACGATTCGCACGGAAACACCATTTACGTACGAATCGTAAAAAACACCGACCGACGAAAATATGCATACGAATGTGATCCGGGAATGCTGCGACGTGACGTCGGGACGCTTTCAGGCAGCGTTTCATGACCCAGGAAGTACGATTCGAACCGACAGAAGTCCGGACGGCGATATTTTCACGGCACCCAAAAAGTGCCGGAAAAGCGAAGTACGGCGCGAAACGACCAGCGTAGGTGGCCCGGTACGCGCCGTACCCCCCCCAGCCCCCGTATGTACGTGTCGAACCCCCCTGTGAATGTACACCCGTGTACGTGTCGAACCCCCGTGTATGTACACCCGTGTACGTGTCGAACCCCCCCGTGTATGTACACCCGTGTACGTGTCGATCCCCCCGTGTATGTACACCCGTGTACGTGTCGAACCCCCGTGTATGTACACCCGTGTACGTGTCGAACCCCCCCGTGTATGTACACCCGTGTACGTGTCGAACCCCCCGTGTATGTACACCCGTGTACGTGTCGAACCCCCCATGTATGTACACCCGTGTACGTGTCGAACCCCCCTGTGTATGTACACCCGTGTACGTGTCGAACCCCCCGTGTATGTACACCCGTGTACGTGTCAAACCCCCGTGTATGTACACCCGTGTACGTGTCGAACCCCCCCGTGTATGTACACCCGTGTACGTGTCGAACCCCCCCCGTGTATGTACACCCGTGTACATGTCGAACCCCCCATGTATGTACACCCGTGTACGTGTCAAACCCCCCCGTGTATGTACACCCGTGTACGTGTCGAACCCCCGTGTATGTACACCCGTGTACACGGGTGTACATACACGGGGGGTTCGACACGTACACGGGTGTACATACACGGGGGGGTACGACACGTACACAGGTGTACATACACGGGGGGTTCGACACGTACACGGGTGTACATACACGGGGGGGTTCGACACGTACACGGGTGTACATACACAGGGGGGTTCGACTCGAACGTACGGGGGCTGGGGGGGGTCGGCGCGTACATACGGGGGCTGGGAGGGGGTCGGCGCGTATGCGGGCACATGTCTCCATGGTTGCTATGGGAGTTCGGTGCGGACGGTGTTTTTACCATACGGTTGTAACATCGGACGCACGGGATGGATCGTAATTCCGCGGTCGGACTTCACTTTTCACATTTGTACGGTAAATCGTCCGTGGCCATGTCGGACACATTTTCCGACCCGAGGACGTGTGGGGGAATAATTCCTAATGCGATTCGTATGGACTTTTTCCCATGCGAATCGTAATTGGCAGTTTGTACGGCACATGTACGATTCGTACGGTAAAAAGACCCGATACGAGTCGTACGGGGAATTTTTTTACCGGATCGTGATCGGCACCATAGTTTGGTATATACGGCGACTCCTTTGATCATAGTAGTTTGGGAGGAGCATACTGCCAAATTATGGCCCCTAATCTCCAGAGTGCTTTTATTGCTCCAAGCTATATGTGTCTCCTGCAAACAAATTACGTCTGCATTAATGGTTTCAAGTATTTCAAAAACCCTATCTCTCTTCTTTTTATCATTTAGGCCACCCACGTTAACTGAGCGTATCTTCAGACTATCCATAGTGTCCTGCAGTTTTCCTCATTAATTGCCACTGTTTAACACATTTTTCAGTTACATCTTTTCCTTCATTGCTATATACACCTGACTTTCCTTTTTCTTTTTTCACCCCACCCCTCCCTCCCCCTCCCTTCCCTGTCCCTCCACCCTGCTCCCCTCTCTCCTCCCAACCTCCCTACCCCCTGGCACACCCTCCACCATAGAAGCTTCCAGACCGAAGGTCTGTGTGTGTGATGACGTAGTGCAACACCATGATCAGTGACACCCCCTATGTAATCCTAAAAAGGAGAATAAGAAAGAAAGAGAACAATATTTTAAGACCATGTAGAGAGATACATAGTCGTAAAATACAGTTTCGCTAAGCGGAGAGCGGGTCATAAGAGGAAGGAGAAAAGAATTTAAAAAAAGAAAAGGGAAATGTTGTCTGAAACTTATTGAAGTTCGGTCCACATATTGCTTCTATACAGGTAAAAGTGTATTGGTGATGTCCAGAAATATTTTTGTGTAGATCATGCAAATTGTTGATGCCTTATGTTATTAATAAAAATAATTTAAAAAAAAGAAAATAAAAAAGAAAAGGAGATAAATCACATTGTCATTTTATACATCTAAAGCATGGTAAGGTTGTAATAGCTACTCACTTCCCTCCTTGCTCTTGCTTCCCTTTTTAAAAAAAAAAGGCAAATCCCCTACTACCACATTCACCACACCCCATTAGTAAGATATTTGCTAGGTATTTTCCCCTCAAATTATCTTCCCAAGTTAGCAATTTTTACCCAAACAGTGAGAGAGAAACCTTGCCCTCTTATGTTCTTTTAATACCTTAGCCCTGCCAAAGCTTCCTGTGCTTTGATCTCTGAGTTATAGTAGTGAGTACGCCCCCCCACTACTATCTTTGGCTTGGCAGGATTAATTAAATAAGCCTGTGCGTCCTTCGCTTGAAATGGAGTAATCAATTGTCGCAATCTCCATCGCCTTTCAACTGTTGCATGGCAAAAGTCTGGTCTTGCAAAGAAGACAACGTCCTCAACTTTCCGTTTAGTTGCCAGCTTGGCCTTTTCCCAAATGTTCTGTCGTAATAAAAAGTTCCCAAAATCAACAAGAATAGCTCTTTGTTTTGTGTCTGGCCCGGTTGGAGCTTTCAGATTGAAAGGGATTCGATCAGCACGTTGAACTTCTTGCTGCCAATTCCACCCTTGCAGATCAGGAAATGCCTTCTCAAGCAGGTTAATCATATACTGGTGCACATCAGTGCCTTCCCGCCCCTCCAGAATGTCTAAGAAGCGTAGGTTGTTACGTCGTTGGCGATTTTCTTGTTCCTCTAGCTTCCATTGGATATCTGTCGGTCTAGCCTCTTGGGCCACTGATTTCACCTGCACGCCTGTAACATCATCCTCCAGAACTCTAGTTCTTGTTTCTAGCTCAGTTAATCGATCACTAATAGTTTCTCAGACTTTTGCCAATTTCCGAACTGTTCCCTGCATTTTTCGAAGAGCCAGCTGTGATCGTTTATTATCTAGCCTTGTCTCTTCCCGATGAGGCATAATTGCTTGCAGTATAACATCCAGTGTTGAAACCGAGCTGTTCTGAGAACCTTGAGGATTTGGAGAAACAGTATCTGGGCTCCCCGCAGTACCCCCCAACAGTAGTGACGTAGGAGAATAGTCCCAGTTCAGATCTTCTTTTCTCATATTTGCTTTTCTCTCTGCCCGACTTGATCTTCTGCGTGCCATGCGGAGGGTTGCAGCGGAGCCTACCGCACTAATATCGCTATCGCTCGAGCCTATCCAAGAGCTAGAATCATCCACTGAAGCAGTACCATCAGACAAGGAGTAAAAGCAATCTGTTACTTCTGATTTGTTCCCTTTCCCTTTTTTCCCAGTTCGGATCTCATTAGTGTTTTGTAGTCCTAAATCATCCAAGGTAGTGGAGGGGTATTGTAAAGAGAGCGTGTCCTTCTGTGCTTTCTTTTTTTTGTTTTTGAGTCCTCATGTTCGATTTGGCAGGTCCTAGTGCTGTTGCTACTTGCAGTTGTATCTTTTGTGTAGCTAGTACTTGTGGGGGATCATTAGGTATATCCATTGTACCATTGCTATTGTTGTCTGCCTCTATCTGTGTCTCATTAGCCCCCTTTGCCATAGCCGTAGCCATATTTTGTGCTTCGTTCCCCTTGTGTAGAAGCTGTTGCCTAATATCGAACACAAGAGTGCTAGTATCTATTTTTGTAGCCACCTTATTGTCATCAGTCTCCAATGTAGTTATTGTAGTCGATTGCTCCCCCACCTCTGATCCCTCCATATTTTTAGAGTTTCTTACTGGTGTACCCGTCGCGGAGTCTCCGGCTCGTTCGGTGATTACTGGGCTCTTCTTTCCGGATCCCCTCAGGATATCCACCACAGTGTGGCCGGGCAGACGTTGCTGGCGCGTGGCTCCGCCTTTTCCTTTCACCTCCGGGTTAGTCTCGCTCCGGGTCACTGTCTGATCTCTGCATTCCAGGTGCCTTGCTGTTCCAGGTTCGCTCTCCACCGCGCTGCTCTGTGATGTCGCTTCGATGCCATTCTCCGTCCCTGTGCCGTCAGTCCTCAGCTGAGTCCTGCTCCGTGCGGGCTTCAGCTTAATCGCAAACGGGGAGTAAGCACTGGGGAGTGTAGAATCTCCTAATGCGATGCTCAATTCGTTACATGCAGCTATTGTCTCCAGTTGACCCATGGTTGTTGAGCCCAATGATGAATAGCTGTGCTGCCACTTTGTCAGGGCTCTTTTTAGGGTGTCAAGGATTGCTTGTAGGGATATCAGCATCCTCTTGTTTGTCGCTCCGCTCCATACATTGTTACCGAGGTGCCCTGATGATGGTGTTTGCGAGCTGCTGCAGTCGGCTCAGAAGACCGCCATCTTGCTTCTCCTGTACACCTGATAGCAAACTTTAACGTGAGCGTGAGCAGGGAGAAATACACGTTAGGCCTACCGAATTTGGCCAACATAAGAACAATACACAAGTTTAAAAGACATATGCATACGTAAATCATCAAATACGTTATGTTACATAAACACATTAATATCGAAAATGCTCATTAGTTAGGAATGCGCTTTTACACCGTAAGATTCATCTAAACACAAATAACTGTAAAGTTAATCTTCGTTTTACATGAATGAATACTTAACACTTCACTTTGCACGTTATTACAGTACCTGATCTAATGACCAAATGTTAATACAATAAAGGAATGTATGTGCATGCGAACTACCCATGATTATAATGCACTCCTACAAATGAAAAAGCAAAACTTGCACTCTGTCAGTCCCCCCCCCCTCTGATGACTAGTGTCATCACAATAATTTTCATCTCCCTGTATAAAGAATCGGCCTAAATGGAAGTTATATCCAGTCTTCCCAGTTGAAACTTCTCTAGGTTCTTGAGATTTTCATAGTGACTGTCCTGCAGTCTCTCCATCCTCCTCTCCTGTTGCCTAAGAGAATTCTCAGCTTGTCTTGATCCATGCCACTTGTAAGCTCCTATCGCTCCCAGCAAAAGGATGACATAAATCACAACTATTATGATTGGCTTTAAGATATAACCAAGAAATCTGTTCCCAAGATTTTCAAACCAATTTCCAATCTTTCCAAATCCTTTGTCAACCGTATCCCAAACTCCCTCTGCAGCCAAATCCTGTACCTTAGACCAAATAGGGACCCTTGCTTCTAGTCAGGGTACAGGGACACACACGGTAGATAACCCCCGCTCACACTCTAGGTAGCTTGGCTCGAGCAGACAGGCTTATCCCCCAAGGCAATGTGTAAAGTATTTGCACGTAACAACCACAATGACCCCCCCAGTACACCAGAAATGTAGACCACACAGGTGAGTATATTGAAAATATAACTTTATCTAGTTTCAGCAGTAAAAATCAATTACCATAGCGTTTGTAGGCTCTCAGTACTTAAGGCACGTTCTACAGTTGTGCCCCCACGCTTATGACTGAAGCGCTCCTTCTTCGGCTGCTCTTCCTTTAGTAATCAAGCGATGGCAGACTGGGCGGCAGTCCCCGGGCCCCCACACGCTACGCGGGACGTTCGGGGATGGAAAGGAACACCCCTGCAATTGACGAGGTTCTCCCTCCCGATTCAGACTCACCAGAATGCGGGCCGGGTTCCTGCAACTCTCGAGCATTGGACCAATCCGGTCGCGGCTCCCTCGACGAGCCCCCAGTGACGATGGCAGCTGTCACCGGAAGTCAGCCACTCGCAGCACGGCTCCGTCGGCCAAGCCTCCACCAACAACCAATCAGGTCGCGGCCTCCTTGCTTCCTTCTCCGCGGCTTTTGCGGAACGGGGAGACACAGCTTCGAATCGATTTCGGGCCCCAGGGCTGTGGCGGTGAATTGCGGGCAGGATGTTTCGAGGCGCCCCAAGTCAGCGGGTCGATCGAGACACCGCCAAGCTTCACAGCAGCTCAGGGGACGCCCACCATCTCTTGGCCACAGCAATACACGTGCCGATGAGCACGTTGATCTTTTCCTCACGGCAGCCGGTTTCAGGCAAGAATCAGCGCGGCGCTCTCAAGCAAAGCGGAGAGCAGCCAAGCACTTCACGGGGCAGAACAAAGTCTTGCAGTCTCGGCAACCTTTATGTCCCTGGGTTGCCAAACAGGAGGCCAGCTCTTCTCAGGCCCTTGGAGATTCAGAGTTGAAGGCACAGCACACAACAAAGTCTTATTTAGGTCAAGTAGGCAGGGTCACAGCACACAGCAAGGTCCCTTCTCCTCCTCAGCTTCAGTTGTACAGCAGGACAGGTCAGCCCTTAGAGCACACAGCAAGGCAATCTTCCTTCAGTCCTTCAGTGGTCCGTCTTTCAGCAGAGGTTCCTCTTGATTGTAGAATCTAAAAATCTGTTGTCAGGGGTCCTGTACTTATACCCCTAAAAGTCTTTGAAGTCTTTGTGCAAGTGGGTCCTGAGCCCGGTCTGATCCAGTTCTGGGTGTTGCTGGAGCACTTGGTTTTCCTGGCTTCTGCTTTCCTTTCAGAGTGAGGGGCAGAGTCGTCAGCCGCCCAGCAGGAGGTGGAGCCAGCAGTGTGGCAGGCAGGCACGGCCCTATTCACTCCCAGGTGCTATCTCCTCCCTCCACTCTACTTGCAAATGCAGTCATTCAGCAAAGGGCTGACTCATCCAACCTCCTGGGGGCTCCCCAGCCCCTGTCACTCTCAAACCAGACAGTCAATCCACAAGGATCCCCAGGCACACAGAAGGGTCAGACAAAAGAACAGCTACTCTCTAAAAAGTACTGTTCTCCAACTCAGGATTTAAAAACAACCTCTCCTAAAAGATGTGTTATTAAATGCTGAGCTCAGGGATATCAAACACTCATGCCCTATCTTGTTCCTATGAGAAGATAGGCTGATGGCCATTGGCACCAGCCTCCCCCATGTTAGCCTATGGAGCAAGATAACCTTGCAGCAGTGAACACACAAAATGGCCGCTGTTCACTACCAGAGCATGATACCTGCACTAGTACATGCTCTACCTTTTACATACACTGCACCCTGCCCAGGGGGGTACCTTGGGCCTTCCATAGGGATGACTGATGTGCACAAAAAGGGAAGGGTTAGGCCCGGCCAGTGTGGACACTGGCCAGGAGGACATGGCAGTCCAGGGACTGCAGGCAGGCCTGCGGTGGCAGGCCTCAGGCACCATTTAGGGCTACTCGTGTGGGTGGCGCAATCAGCGCTGCAGGCCCACTAGTAGCATCTGTCATCACCAGCTCTGGCACACACAGTGCACTTTACTAGGGACTTCATGGTGATACAAATATGCCAATCAGGTATATCCAATCAATATGATATTTTACACAGGGAGCACTTACACTCTGGCACTGATTAGCAGTGGCAGAGTGTCCAAAGCATCTAAACCAGCAAAAACGAAATTCAGCACAGCATCAAAAATCCGGGTAGCAGAGGCAAAAGATAGGGGAAAAACCCATGCCAAGGATGTCAGGTCTAACACTTACTATGGTCTGGGATATAAGTGCAGCACTGTTGAACCCTCAGCATTTTACCAAGTCTGCCTTCTTTTGCTAACAGTACATCTAAAGCAAGATGGTTTTGCAGCACCATAGCTCTTACTGAGACCATCTCTCCATCCACAAATAATAAAGACTGAGCTGTATTTACTGACAATGTATGCACAATAGTTGATAACCTTCATCTTTATATCATTCAGCACCACTCCCAAACTCTGTATCATTGCTCCAAACACATCTTCAACAACCTCTACTGCACTCGTACCACGTCTCTCCCTATGGGGCGACTTCGCTTCCAAAGTTCCTGAATCCTTCAAGTGGTATATCTTGGGAGACACAACAGCCACATGACATGTGTCATACCAATTCAGTGTCAATCGAACATACACATTTTTTCCACACACAAAGTACACATAAGGCACCACTTGTACCGCATCCTGCAAGAATTTCTTTGCAGTGGCCTCAATTGTGAAAATATGATTGTACACATTCTGTCCCACAACAATCTTATCATAATATGTTTGTACCTGTCTGATGCAAAGCTTACCTCGCTGGTCTAAATCTAAAGCTATTGGACCACAACTATCCTTGACTTTATGTGCTAACTCCTCTTTGGTCCACTCACATTTTCCTTCTCTTTATTGTTAAGTTTAACTGCTAATTGCTTATTTCTATCTTCTACTTGATCAACAAATGTCTTTTCTATGTCAGTCAATATGCATGTCAAATTATGTCTATGCGCATAAGACGTATCAAATGTGACAATTGTAAAATACTTTCCCATTCTCTCCTCTTGCTTGTAATAATGATACTTGTTCAGGTGCTTGTAAGCTAGAACATCTGAAAGCACTACATCATAATTCGAGGAGTGGTACTCATAATGCCCCTTGCCATAGAACATGCCAACGCAATAAGCTTCAAGTGATACCATACGTCAGAGGCAAGTGGTGGTACCTGATACCCTCCTCAACAGATGCTGGCAACTGCATACACACATAACAATCTTTTACATCAATCGTATTCACATACTTGTATAGCAACTTTGCATAAGTATTCAATGTATAATCACCTTTAGACAAATATATATGCAATACACGACTAGTTTGATCAATCATGGCACTGCCAGCTCCTAATATACCCTCTGTTGGGCTAGAAGTGGTAGGTGTGGATATCCCTTGTACCTCCACCCCACCAGCTTCTGCTTCATGTGAACTTATAACGGACATAGTAATGACTACTACTATAACTATGATTGCTCCTACTATAAGTGTGCCTATTGCACACTTTGTTCTACGATTCGAATTTCTTCAATCAGGTTCGCATTGTAACTTGTAAGATGATCAATACAAAGTCTTTCTCTAGCTCTCACTTGTTGCAGAACAAAGTCCATATGCTGTTCCTTGAAATCATGGAAATAGTTCGTAATACAGTTATTTACACAGTTCAAAGACTTCCCAATCCTTCTTTCTTCTTCTACGGAAAAGTCCCTATTTTTTTCTTCTTCCACTTGGGCCTAGGTTATCTTCTTGCAACAACAACTTTTTATTCACATTTCAATTTACATCCCTTATGAGATCGGAGCCAATTTCCTCAACGACACCCTGTAAAAGTTCCATACGAAATGTTGCAATCTCCTGAGCTGGTGGCTGATACCCAAAAGTTGAGAAAGAAAGATCTTCTAGAATCAAGCTTTACAAGCCATTCAGTCTCGCAGGATCTGGTACAGTCAATGTCAAAACTTCATTAGCTTCTACTCAGGGGACCAACAGTTCAATTTCAATTATCAGCACTGATGTTCCACACCTCATTTGTCTGGATCTCAATCTCCGGTCTTCACTGTTCCGGGCATCAGTACTCAGATAAGTCCACTCTGGGACAGAGTATCTTTGGCACAGTACTCTTGCTCTGTCACTGTGTTCTGATTCAGACGTTTCAGATACAGGAGCAAGATCTCTTTCAGGTGCATGTCTCAAGTTCTGCCTTCGCTGTCTCGCCTGCCTGGACTCTCTTGCAGCTTCAGTTCTCCTCTGCAGCACTCCTTCAGAGTCTGTACCTGGGTCTTGTGTAGCGTGACCCCGCTCAACTCGACATGGTGGGTAACCAGCCTCCTTAAGATCCCCCACAGCTTGGCGTGCCCTCTCCAGAGGCCGTGCAACCATGGCTGGATTTTCTTCAGGGAGAGGAGCTGTTTCTTCTAAGGGTCCTGGAATTCTGCGGGTATGGGATGCGTGAATCCAGTTCGGTAAGCCTCCATACTTCACGGCAGTGTTTGTCACCAAAATCACTTTTGTATGGACCTCACCAACGCACATCGAGGCAGCTCTTCCTCAAATGCTTCCGGACTAAGACCCAGTTCCCCGGACATAGGTCATGACAGAGGTCCTTCAAGGTAGGTGCGGTCGCAGCTTTAACCTGGTGAGATACAGAACATACCACATCAGCCAACCCTTTACAGTAATCAAGGATCAAATCATCGGTGATGTTTATCAGCACTGTGGATGGCACTGCATCGCCCTCCCCATCAATGTTTCATGTGGTTAGAGTCCTGTTCTCCTATTTAGAATGCTACGCAAACTCATCAGCACCAAGGGCAGTGCATCAGGCCAATTCAAAGATGTAGAAGTGCACACTTTTGCCATTCTCATCTTGAGAGTCCCATTGATCTGCTCCACCATTCTGGCCTCTGGCCTGTAGCTACAGTGCAATCTCTGATCAGCTTGTAAGGCAGTACACAACAGCTTCATGATCTCGTGTGGAAATGCTTTCCTTTATCCGACTCCGATGAAGTTGGAAATACGAAATGAGGTATCAGCTCTCTGAGTAGCAACTTCGCTACTGTAAGACTATCACACCTTCTAGTTGGATATACCTCAGCCCATTGTGAAAAGACACCACAACCAAGATGTATCTCAGCCAGCTGCACCTGGGCATCTCTATGGAGTCAAGCGGAATTCTCTTGAAAGGACCCGACTTCCCAATGTGACTCAAGGCAACCAAGTTTTCTTTCCAGCACTCATCTGTTGACATGTAACACACCTGTGGGACACTTCTTCAGCAAACACACAAAACTTTGGGTTAAACCATGTTTTCCTGAACACTCGTCCCATGGCATCTCTCCCAATGTGGACTGCTCCATGAATCTGCCTCGCCAAAGGACTCAGCAAACAATCCAGTAGCACTACTCTACCATCTGTTGAGACCCAAATGCCATCATCTCTTTTCTCACAACCTGCTTTAATCCAACCAGCTTCTTCTTGGTCCCTGTAGATGCTTGACCTCATCCCAAGTGTCCGCTATGGGCAAAATAATGCTGAGCTCGGTTCTCTGTGTTCTCTCCTGAATAATCCCCATTGAAAAGCCAAGCATGAATGGCACAAAAGCGTGCAACTTCGTTGGCATACCGGTTACCCATTGTAACAAAATCTTTCCCCTTCCCATGTGCAGCACATTTCACCACGGCCACTTACTTTGGCCGCTGTAAAACTTCAAACAGTTGTCTCACATATTCCCCATTTCTGATAGGAGATCCTGATGACGTTAAGAACCCCCTCTGTGACCATAGCTGTCCGAAGTCATGAACTACACCGAATCCATACTGGCTGTCAGTTTAGATGGTGGCTCGTTTCTGATCAGAAACAAGACATGCATGTGTCAAAGCAATGATTTCAGCTACTTTTGCGGAGTGTACTCCCTTTTAAACAAGCAGATTCCACGACTCCAGAAATGGTACAGATAGCAAACGCTGCTCTCAAATGACCCCCATTGTCTCCTAAACATGAACCATTGACAAAAAGGACTTGGTCTGATTCAGGCAGAGGTACATCAACAATGCCGGGAATCGGTTTAGTACAAAGTTCAGTCACATCCAGACAGTCTTGGTCCTCACAATCTTCCCCTTCAACATTTGGAATCGGCATCAAGGTAGCAGGATTTAACACAGAGCATCTTTTCAAGGTGACGTTTTCTGAGGCCACAAAGATCTGCTCATAACGCATGAGCCTATTGTTGGTCAAGTGCTGTGTTTTGGTTCTCGTCATCAGGAGCTCAACTGAGTGTGGAACATAAACAGTAAGACTTTCACATCTTTCAATGCTGACACAAGCTGCAGCAACGGATCTCGGACATCCAGGCAAAGTGGGACCCATGATTAGAATAGGCACCGAGGCGAGAATTTTTGGGTCCGGGGAAATTGAGCCCAAGACCCGCCGAGGCGGGAATTGAACCCTGGTCCGGGCCAGACCTCTGCATCAGGGTCTGCCGCTCTAACCATTGAGCCACACTTCTCCACTAACAGAACAAGGAGAATGCTTACAGGCATACCCAGAGCCGGAGCATGACACATGCTCTCAGTTCCAAGAAAGCGACAAAGCTATCCCATGATACCGGAACGCTCACATCCTTGTGTGTCAATCTCTGTAAGGGCTTCGTCTTCAATGAGAAATTGGGTATTCACCGTCGACAATAGCCACCCATCCCAGAAACATCCAGACTTCCCTTTGAGTGGTAGGTGGATTCATTTGCATGATTGCATCAATGCGGTCTGGTGACACCTTTCTCTTACCTTTCTCAATACGATGACCCAAATACTGGACCTCAGGCAAACAGTACTGAAGTTTGCTCGGGGACACATTGTGCCCATTTTCTGCCAGGTGGTTTAACAGAGCAATGGTATCAACTCTACAAGCCTCCTCTGTCTCTGAAGCAATCAGGAGTTCATTGATATATTGCATGAGTATGGAACTCTGCGGCTGCACGAAACTCTCAGGATTCTTCTTCAAGATCTGGTTTAAGATAGATGGACTTTCAGTATACCCATGTGGGATACAACACCATTTTAACACCCGCTTCTCTAGTTGAAAAGAGAATAAAAATTGGCTTTCCTCGTGCAAGGGTATGGAAAAGAATGCTTGACTCAAGTCAATCACAATATACCACTCTGCTTCACAAGGGATTTGGAATAGGATCACAGGTGGATTCGGTACCACAGGACAACATGGAATCACAATCGCATTGACCTTCCTCAGGTCCTGAACAATGAGATACTTGCCACTCGGCTTCTGCAACCCCATAATAGGTGAATTGCACGGACTTCCTATGATCTCTTTTAGAATGCCTTGCGACGACATGGACTCAATCACAGGTGTAATTCCCAACACCGTTTCTGGGGTCAGGTTGAATTGAGGCGTTCTTGGGAATTTAGAATTTGGCTTAATTTGTATCTTAACTGGCTCAACTCCTCAAATCAGTCCTATCTCTTCTCCCGTAAAGTCTCATTCCACTGGAGGGGCAGTGTCTCTCAGGTCACATGGTATGTCATCCCCTGTTAATATGGGGAACATCTCTACACAGAGATTTTGGTTCACCTGTTTGAATGCAATGTCATCATCCTTAGTCTGCAACTCTGCTCCCTTGGGCTTGCAATATATGGTACAGTTTAATTTACAGAAAAGGTCACGTCTCAACAAACAGACTGGACTCAAATCGCACAACACGAACTGGTGTAGAACCTAGAATAGTCCTATTCTCACAGGTATCTCATCTGTCATTGTATTTATTATTCTCCTATTGGCAACACCTACAACTTGGATCGATTGTCCAGAGAGGGGGGAGATTATCAAGACCTGCATCACCTGTTGTCTAGCCTGAAAGGAGAGGAGATGAAAGAATTTCCTAAGAACACGAAGGAGAGCAAAGCCCGTGCCCACCACAGAGTTGATTTAAGTGTGAACAGCCCAGGTTTTTTACCTCTTGACGGAAAAAGAGCTTCACCACACCTCTTGTCCTCTGTCTTCTATAAAAGAGGCAAGCCACTGCCAAGCCGAGCCTGTGATCCCCCAAAGAGTGTATACGAGCTAGGAGGATGGAATGAGATATGGTATCCAACACTGCCGATAGATCGAGTAACATCAGCAGCGCTCTGTCGCCTCTGTCTGTACGAAGGCGGATGGAATCGAGAACTTCCAGCAACGCTCAGTCCTATAGTTGGGCTGGAAGCCAGATTGACTTGCATGGAGCACATTATTGCTTTCTAAATGTGCAGAAATCTGTTGATTTACATGTTTCTTGGGTACTCTTGCTAGGGCTGGGAGAAGGGAGATGGATTGAAAGTTTATTGGATCATTTGGATCTGCCTGTGTTTTTTTCAGCAGTGTTAGAATTTTAGCTTGTTTCCAAACCATGGGCATCTTAGCTGATGACATGGACGTATTAAACAACTGATGCACTAGTGGGGTGATGGCCTTTGACCCGCGAGCTAAGAGAGAGGCAAGGCCTGAATTTGAGGGGGAGCCTGATTTTAGGCGACTCATGGCTAGAAAGGTGTCTTCCACTGGAGTGGGTGTGAAAGAGTCTAAAAAACTGACTGTGCCACTGAAGGTAGGCATTGAAAGAGTCCGCTCCATCTCCTTCCTCTCCCTTATGCCTGTGAGTTCCTTCCTACTATCTTTATCCAAGCAGTTGTTAGCATTTGGAGGTGGGAGGCTAAGTTGAGTGGAGGTTATTTTGTTCTGAAAGGTGCTAGCAAGTTGTTCACACCATTTTTGCGAAGATGGTTTAGATTTAGTCTCTGCTACAGGCTTGGTGAAGGATTTGACCATTTTAAAGATCTCCTTAGAGCAGTTACCAGCAGTTGAAAATTTAGCCTCAAAGTATGCTTTTTTGCTAATTTAATCTCTTTATGATATTTTACGAGACTTTTTTATAATCTGATTTTGTTGTTGTTGTACAGTCTGAAATTCTCCACTGGCTTTTTAAACATTTGCATTCTAGCTTTAGACTTTTTAATGCCTGGGTGTACCAGGGACTAGACTTTTTAAGGCGATGTTGCTGAGGCATCCTTACTGGAGCAAGAGCTAGGATTGTGGTCTCTAACCAACTATTCATTCGGGTGTGTCCACCTCCAGATTACCTGATAAGGTGGGTTTGTCCACTTTAAGTGAGGAACATAGGTCCTCTGACTGAATTTTGTGAAAGGCCCTTACCGAACCGGATAAGTTATCTTTCATAGCCGGAGAGTTCATATGTTTAGGCTGTTTAAACCTAAGCAAATAGTGGTTGGACCAGACCAGTGGCAGTGGGGATCCATTTTGAGATGGCAGGAGGTGAAAATTTGGTTCAGGGCGTGACCGACCAAATGTGTACGGGCAAAAACGGACTGGGCCAGGCCCATGACAGCAAGATTCTCCAGAAGTATTGTAGAATCTCTTGCCTCGGTACAATCCATGTGAAGGTTAAAACCACCCAGCACTAAGCAGTGTGCGAACTTGAGTTATTGGGGTCAGGACGTTGTAGAGAGAGGCTAAAAACCCTCCTCAAGGGCAAGGAAGCCTACAAATGAGTGCCCCAGATATCGATTGTTTCAGTGAGAGAGAGAGTGTGAAGCCCAGAATCTCAGCCCCAACTAGATCTACTGGGGGCAGAGAGGTGAGCGTATGACACTCCTTGTAAATAATTGCAAGGCCTCCCCCTCTACCTAAAACGCTGTCTTTTCTAATAATCTTAAAGCCTTTCGGGATGGCTGACCAAATGTCTGGGCCTGAGGTATCTGAAAGCCACGTTTCTGTTACGAATAGCACATCAAAGTGTTCATCACTCAGTAGGTCATAAATATTGGTGGCGTGTTTTGAAAGAAAACGAATATTAATCAGGCCTGCCATAATGTGGAGACTAGTATGTAATTGCTCCCTTAGGGATTGCTTCCTGCTTTTAATACAGAAATTGCATGAACTGCAATGGGTAACAGAGAGACCAAAGGTATGGGGGTCAAGACTGGTGCGTGTGAAACTTTGAGCCAGCACCCCAGTTGTTGAGGGCTACAAAAAATGCGAGCCGTCTTCGCCCTAATAGTACCGGCATAGTTGCAGATAGACAGTTATTCTGTCTATCCTCCAATTCCATATGTGCTCTCGTTCTTTTCACTCACTTTTTCACCTGTGCACGTTTATACACTTTGATTATAACTCACTGTTAGAAGGTGGTTCTGACACTATGGGCCGCCCGGATTTTTCGCTTTTTGAGCATCTAATTGTTGAGCTTTTACTGTGGGGGAGCCTCATAAGTTGGGACTCACCCACAGTGGACTCAGGATGTAAGAGACTGCATGGGGATTTTACTGGTGTTCCCCTGGCTCGACCAGGCCACGGCACAGCAGCTGGAGTAAGGGACACCGGGCTGGTTACATGCAGACACATGTGTACATGTGTGTGCACACGTGTACGGGCTGCGCAGGGGAGATTCCTAGCGTGCGCAGTCCAGGAGCAGCTCCAAAGTGAATGGTGTGGCAGAACTTATGCAGTATTGGGTGGTGACATGGAATAGGCTTTATACACTGGAAAGAAACATGCCAGGGAAAGTCAGTGTGTGTTACTGTGTTTTCACTTCATTATTCCCCTATGGGGATGTGGGGCCCATGGCTAGATTAACTTCCATTAGGCCTACAGATTCCAGACACGCACTTAAGTCCAATGTAGCGAATGAGAAAATAAGTATTCTGCAGAGTCCAAAGTCATATTTGTACTGCTTTTGGGTCATCTAGAACTGTCATATTTCTCTGAGCCAGCCAGGACCAGACCCAGGCTGAGGGCTCACCTCAGCTGGATGGATTGATAACCTTTCTTCCACAAGCTAGGGCCTCCTCTCCACGAAGAGAAGATGGGAGGGGCTACAGGCTCATCCATTAGCAGTTGTCACTGGGTGCCAGGCACCAGGCTGCACCAAGGAGGGAAGGCAGCGTGGGGGAAGAGGCTTCAGAGACATGTGGCCAGAAACCCTGGACGACGCCATTTTGAACAAGCCCAGAGGCTGGACAAGAAGGAGGGAGCAGGGGCAGGGACGTGATGTGTCGCTGTTTGATAGGACCAACAGAGACTTCCTGCCAGCCCCCTACTCAACTGTTAAAAAGTGCTTACACAGGAAGAGAAGCTCTCTCTGGGGTGTGGTCTGCTGAGGCTGAAGGTGCTGGAGCCTGGCGCAATGGGCAGTTGGAAGGAGAGACCCCCTGACTGCCCCCAGGACCCTAACAGCACCAGAAGAAGAGCCCAGGACTGGAGCGCAGGAGCAGTGGCATCTGCGCAGGGAGAAGAGAGGCCAAGGAGGAGAGCCAGGCAAAAGGCTAGCGCAGGGAGCCAGTGAAGACAGCACCCTGTTGAATCTACCCTCTTAGAGACTCAGAGGGCGGAGGAGAGTGTTCCCAGTGGCTGGGGCTGGTAAAGAGGAGCATGAAGCGCCCCATAATGCCTCGCCAGGCATTTGGAATCTGCCGTTTTGGTGCTTTGTGACCCATAGAGGAGGGGGGTCACCCTCACTTGTGAAAAGGTGCTGGGGGAGCTGCTGGAGAAGCGCAGTCTTCCCTCCCCCAGCACGAAGAAAAGTCCCACCCTCAGTGTCATGGGGACCTAAAGGAAACTACCCCTCAAGGGCTCAGCTAGCATTTAAACACATTCTAGGCTGGAACTTTTGTTCTACAGCTGAGGGTGTGTGGAGAAGTGCATCATGAAGTGGAGGGCTGCGTTGGGGATGTGTGAAGAAGTGCATCCCCTGCAGGTGAAGTAGTGTAATTGCATCGAAATGCATTTACTAGTGGTTATTTCTTTTTAGGTGGACTGAAAGTCCCATGTGTAAAGTGAAGGACCTGTATAAGGTGATGTTAAGCTAAATGGAGTTATGTTGCTGGACCTTCCTGCTAGGGGGTCTGGCTGTATTTACGTAATCCCATGCTTTTACCTTTGATTCCTTTTAAAGTGAAGAGGCGCTCTGCAGGAGAAGTGTAGTTGCCAGGAGTACTTCTTTTGAAGGTACTGTAAGTCACCTGTGTAAGGAGATGTCATAAGCCAAGTGGGGTTATGTTGCCAGACAGTCCTGCTAGGGTGTCTGGCTGTATATGCGCAACCCTGTGATTTCATCTGTGATGCCTTTAGGGGCTGTAATTGCAATGCATTCAAATGATCAACCAATGTGATGAGTACTGTCATTCTAAAGTGTGCGTAAACCTGGATTCTTGCTGCTGCGCTTAGGTGGAGACCCCAGACTGCTAGCCCTTAAGATATTGAGGCGCATACTTTATGGTCAGTAGGAGATGCTCAGTCAGGGTCATGTGTCACCAAGGCAGGTTTATCCCTTTTTAATGCTTGTTGAGGTAATGGGGTGGGTCGCCACTGGGATGGTGCCAGTGCACAGGGCCCTCGCTCCAGGTTATGTTCAACTATCTGCATTGGGGGCAAGTTGATGTGCATACATGGGAGTGGTGGTACTAGACCCCACCCCCCCTGCGGGAGGGGTGGAGATGTTATGCAATGTCACAAAGTGATTCCAACAGCTTATGTATATTTGTAAATTGGTGCATAGTATTGAGTAGTGTGTGTGTTTAATAAATGTACTCTTACTTTTATAAAGCAAAGTACAGACTGGACAATCAATTATTGAGTGTTATTTTTGTGCACCTGCAAATGGCGATTACTAGCCCACACCACCTCCCTTGAGTAAGCCTCAGACTGCTCTGCAACGCTACCCTCTGAGAGTCAGGCGCTACAATTGGGTGTTTGGTTCCCAGTGAAGTACAAATGTAGTCATGTTATTTGTGCAGGCCTCACAGATGCTGCCTCATTTTCCAACACTAACCATAACACTGCACAAAGAGCAATTATCACTAAGGGTCTCAAGATGCTTCCAAAAAGTCCACTCCCTAAGCTACCAAACCGTATGCTTATAACAGGAAATCCATTCCCTATTGCTTCCCAAGCACATGTTGCTGTTAACAATTTCAAATCTTTCTTCAGGTCAGTGATGTTACTAATGTATTTCTTCAGATCTTTACTCACATCTGGAATGTAGGTTCAATATTGTTGAACCTTTAACATCCAGCAGACTCCACCCTATTTCTGAAGAAGGACGTCTAAAGCAAGTTGATTCTGCAAAACCGTCGATCTGATGGCAACCATTTTGGTGTCAATAACTAAAAATCCTCCAGATCTACTGGTAGACAATTTGTCAACAACATTAGAAAGCTTTCGAATCTTGTGTGAGTTAAGTATCGCTCCTACAGATGTTATCAGAGCACCAAAAATGTCTCCTATTATTTCTCTAGGAATTGCACTACTCTATTTTCTCTTATGTAGTACATTTTATGAATCGTCAATTTGTCCCACATGGTAAATGTTTCGGTAAAATACTACCATACTCCCAACATGTACCATACCATCTCTTAGGTAACCTGTAAAAAGCATGTTTCCCACAAATGTGCTACACTCAAGGGAACACAGGATCTCCTCCATCTAGGTATAAACCCCAATTTCCTTGAGCTCCAAATGTATGGTCACATTCACTAGTCCCTTTGAAATTGATGCCAGTGGTGAATTTCTGTATGTGAATGCATAATCTCCCTTTATGTTGTCTATCTAGAGCTAATGCAGCCATGTTTCCAATTATTCTATGTTCACTTTCCTCTTTGGCCCATGGTGGCACTTTTGAATGAATTACAGCTTTAGTTAGAAATGTTCTTCATCTATCCTCTACCGAATCATTACATTTATTTTTTACATCTGCCAAAGAACACGTTAAATTGTGTCTATGTGCATAGCAGTGACCAGGTCTAAATAAATGTCCCATTATCTCCTCATTTTTAGCATCTTGCAATCGGTTCAAGTGCTTCAGTACAGGAACCTCTGAAAGAACCAAGTCATGATATGAGTACTGATATTGGAAATGATCTTTCCCATAGAATAAGGTCAGCAATAAAATACAGGTAATGCCATATGTCAAAGGGAGATGATAAATAATCTCCTCGGCAACAGATGCAGGCAATTGCATACACACGTAGCAATCCCTAGCATCCATGATGTCAACATATTCGTAAAGCAGCTATGTATACACATTTAGGGCCATATGTAGGTAATTAATTTTACCGATTCATAAATACCGAATTTTACCGAATCGGTATTTATGAATGGTAAGTTATATGTAGGTAAACATTCGGTAATCATTACCGAATCGGTAATATTCGGTAATCATGAATCGGAATTTACCGAATCGGTAAATACCGAGTGGTATTTACCGATTCGGAATTTACCGAATCGGTAATTCAAATACACATGACTTGATGAATCAGCCAATCCTGTGCAACCTAAACCCCACCCAACCAGGAAGTGGCCACACCCAGGCAGGTGCACACAATCCACAGACTCTGGAGAGGCTGGGAGTGCAGAGGAGAGGAACAGAGCAACTGCCTGATTCAGCTTTGGAAACTGCAACAATGGCCAGCCAGGACACAGAGAGGGATGGAGGGGAGAGGAAGAGAAAGCTGAAATTCAGCCAAAAGGAGCTGCAGGTACTGGTGGAGGAGGTTGTGAAGCAGCACCAGAAGCTTTTTGGCAAACAGTCACTGCAAGTGGCTGAGTCAGAGAAACGGAAGATCTGGCTTGGAATCCAGGCACAGGTGAATGCCATGGGAGTGACCCCCCGGGACATTGATGTCCTCAAGAAGTGGTGGTACGACATCCGTATCATCACGAAGAGGAAGGTGGCAGAATTGAAAAAAGAGGCCAGCCTGACAGGAGGTGGACGCAACAGGCACCAGCCCTGACAGAACTGGAGGAGCTTGTGGAGACCACTATTGAGCCAGAAAGCATCGTGGGGATTGGGGACGCTGACAGCTCCGGCAGAGGCACCTCCAAACAAGGTAAGACGCTTGCACAGCAATGTGTCTCCCCCTACCCCTATCCCAATTCCCTAATGTGCAATGAGAATCCCACTCCAGTACAGGTGTTAGTGCATGCTAGCAATGCATCATGGGAGATGTAGTCCCTGAAAGCCCAAACATGATACGTACGATTTGCACAGATTAACAAGGCATGTAACACACAGTAGCGAGAAGCAGGCAGAGGACATTGAGATACTGTTTAAAAAATGTATTGTCATGGCAGCAAATCTATGCTTCAGGTACACTTAGCTGATGTTGCATTTCTGTCCACAGGCACTACTGCGCACAGAACTGCCCATGACAAGGGAGAGAGGGCACACCACAAAGACAGCGCGGAGAAGGCCACCACCAGTTCCGTCCAGGGAACGGCACCACAGGCAGTCACACCACCCCAGCCAGCATCGCCACTCCAGCCAGCATCCCCACTCCTGCAGGTGTCACCACCATCTTCACCACCTGCATTGCACAGGTCGAGGAGGCGTGCTGCTGCCAGGTTGTATGTAACAGACTCATCCTCTGAAGACTCGAGGGGGGCGGAAACGTCCACTGTACCCCTGGATGTAACCCATGCCAGTGTGCCTTCCGACTCTGAGGGAGCACACACAGGTGGCAGACGGCACCGCAGGGCTCGGCCGCAGAGTCCACCTCCCCTAGGGGTGGGCCATGGAGTCTCCTCAGGGCTTGAGGCCACCATGGTGAAAATTCAACGCATCCAGGCAAGGGTAATGGTGTCCGTACAGCGCCAAATGCGTGGCCTCAATGAGACATTTGTTAACATTGACAAGGGCATCAGCGCCATGGCAGGGGGAATGGCTGAGATGGCAGCGGGCATGCGGGACATGTCCCAGTCCATCATGCTGCTGTGCTCAAAGTATGATGAGGACAGGGCAGCACGGCGCAGGGGACATCAGAAAAAGGATCAGAACTCAAGGGCAGTGAACCGGCTGGCAACTGCCACTTCGCTGCTCTGCAGGCGCTCTGTGGCGATGCAGGAGGGCCTTGCGCACTGCAGCACAGATGTGTCAAGGGGGATGGTGAGGGTCACGAGTGCACTAGAAGTGCTGCTCACCAGCCAGTCTGCCACAACTGGCGCTGTGGATGCTGGGGACACCGAAGACACGACCAGCAGGAGCAGCATAACCCCCCCTGTCCCAGACACACGTCGGAGCAGCAGGCGGCAAGGTGGTGCCACTAGTCCCACAGCCAGTGAGGACGCTCACTCAATGCCATCCCACACTGGTGCGCGTGGGCGCAAACACTAATGCGTTAAGACAAACAAAGACACTATTGGGTGAAGTAACCCTTGACTGACATATGTTTATTCCACAATGTTGATGGAACAGGTTTCCCTTTGTGTTGTGGCGTAGTGCTGCCTGATTAAACTACGTTATGGCATCCAACTACTGGCTGTGTCCCCTTACTCACTCAGAAATAGTTGCATGTGATCTCTGCCCGTCTCACTCTCCCATCTGTTGCTGTTGCCACTCCTGCTGCGTTGGCCTCTGGCTGTGCAGACTCATCATCATTGTCCTCAATATATGTCATTTCGACCTCTGTACCTCTCTTCGTGGCAAGGTTGTGCAGCATTGCACAAGTGGCAATTATCTTGCAGCAGAGGATGGGTGTGTACTGGCGTGCACCTCCGCTTTTATGGAGGCAGCGGAACCTGCTTTTCAATAGTCCGAACGTGCGCTCCACCACATTGCGTGTAGATTTGTGTGCCACATTATATCGTCTCTCACTCTGGGTTGATGGGTGTAGGTAGGGAGTGAGGATGAATGACCGCACGGCATATGCACTGTCGCCTAGGTGAGTAAAAGGGAACCATCAGTCACATGCCTCAATACACTATGATTTGCACTAAGTATTATGGAGCGTCACTGTTACTTACCTAGCAGGTATCCTTCTCCAAATTCTCCGGCAAGCAGTCGTGTGTAAGATCCCACTGTTCTGGAAGATGTAGGAGTCGTGGGTGCTCCCAGGAAACTTCGCAACAATATCAGTGATGATGTTCCCTGCATCGCAGATTACCTGCACATTGATGGAGTGGGTGGACTTTCTGTTCCTGTAGATGTGCTCAGTGGCAGCTGGTGGGCAGATTGGGATGTGTGTGCCATCAATACAGCCAATGACATGGGGGAACTGTGCCATGTGATAAAAGTCAGTTTTAGTTTTCTGCAGTTCAGCCTGTGTGTTTGGGAAGCTGATGTAGTGGTGCATTCTCTGCATCATGGCATCCAGGAACTTCCTGAAGAAACGGGACAGGCAACTCTGGGATACACCGCCCACCGCAGCTATCACCCCCTGGTAACTGCCAGATGCGAGTAGATGTAGGCTGCAGAGAACCTGCACATGTGGTGGTATGGCATGCGCCCTTCTTGTTGGCTGGTCCAGGAGTGGGTGCAGGTCCCTTATCAGGTCCATGATGGTTTGTGGGTGTAGCCTGTACCTTTCATGTATCTCTTCGTCAGTCTGTTGAAAGAGTGTGATGCGCTGTCTGTAAATGCGTTCCTCCCGTCTCCAAATCCTCAGACCTGCTGCCTGTAAACGTAGGCGCCTTGCAATGACATACAGAGCGGCCATGTTGTCCACGCTGTTGCATTTTGGGATTGCTTATATGCACTGTTGATGCTTACCACCTGCTTTCAATCTGTGTTAATTACCGACTCTTAATAACCGAATTTCATGGATTTATTAATTACCGAATTTACCTACATATCTTTTCCTGGTTTACCACTTCATATTTACCACTTCATATTTACCGATTCGGAAAATATGTATTCGGTAAATATGAATCGGTATTTTAGAATTCGGTAAATATGACTCGGTATTTACCGATTCATATTTACCGAAAACTGGTTTTTGGCCTCCTACATCTCACTTGACTAAATACCGGTCGGTAACGGGATATTTACCGAATTTCGGCCGTTACCGACCGGTATTTAGCTACCTACATATGGCCCTTAGTGAATAATCTCCTTTAGAAGCATCTAAATGTATCTCTTTCGCATCACTGGGGGGTTGGGGACGTGTAGATCTAGGCATTTCCTCATGTGGATGATGGGGTAAATTAAGGATAATCTGTAAGCCAACTAATACTATTGTTGCAAAGGCAAACACTCCTGCACATATGCATTTGTGTCTAAGAGATCTATCAGCTGAGAACATGAGTTCTTTAGTGACTGACCATTTATCTTAAAAGATTAGC
This sequence comes from Triturus cristatus, assembly GCF_964204655.1. Classification (NCBI taxonomy): domain Eukaryota; kingdom Metazoa; phylum Chordata; class Amphibia; order Caudata; family Salamandridae; genus Triturus; species Triturus cristatus. Next base: position 997,699,027 of record NC_140580.1, read on the forward strand.
AGCACAGTTCTTTCAGTTTTCACTTGCACAAGCAACAAAGCAAAGCAAAGTTAAGATCCCTCTTTCAGCAAAATAGGTACAGTGATCTTTGGGAGACTTCCTTAGCCCTACTCCATGTTCGTCTAAGGGACAATCTTCCGCTCCTTCACCAACTCAGGCCTTAGTATTCTTTGTAGTTTGGGCAAAGCTACAAAGTTCAATCTCTCATAAATGCACAACCCAAATTTACTAATGAACACTTCCAAAATGAGTCGAGTCAGTCTGTTTAGTGACAATGCAAATTCAAATCTCAGTTCATCCTCAAAGTTCAATTCAAGGAGGTTCAGGTGGATGCTAATTGTTATAGCAAAAGGTTCAAAACGCTCTCTCCCAGTCATTGACTGCCAAGTAAGTCCATTCAGGTGAGGAGTACCTTTGACAGGGTACCTTTGCTCGCCTCATTTGTAGGCCCTTCAGCTCTCTCTGGGATAGTGTGAGGTACATGAACTTCAGTCAAACAGCGTCTCCCTCTTTCTTGTCTTTGGGGCCACCGGTCTCCAGGTACAACTCGTGTTACTATTGCACTAGGACCTTTGTCACGATCTGAATCTGGTGCAGTCAACCCTACTGTATGGGACCCTTCTGTACCAATAACTGTTGACTCTCTCACACCCCCCTCAGGCCGTTGAAGTGCTGTCCCAGCTGCTTGCTGATCCCCAACAGCCTGACTAACCTGCTCCCTCTGTCTCCCTGTAACCACTGATACATCAGGAGCAGGTGCTGTTATATCATCAAGGGGACACGTACTCTGGGAGTATGGGCAGCGCGTACCCAGTTGGGGAGAACACACTTCACAGTAGTTGTGGTAACCAGTATTACCTGGTATGGTACAGGCTAACGAGGCTCCAAGCATGACCTGCACACGTGCTTCTTCACCATAACCCAGTCACCGGGACTGATGTCATGGCGCTGCTTCTGTTGAGGAGAAGCTGTAACCTCTCTGACCTGGTGAGACACAGAAGGCAGTGATGTAGTTCAAAAATACACCAAATCAATGATGAGCCGAATTAAGTTTATTGCTAGTCAACATCCATGTCCAATCTCTTCATCTAGAACAACAAAGTAGGTCAGAGTCAAGTGAACTGTTAAGTAGGAGATGTGGTAAGAGTAGAGCTGCCTAGATTATACCTTTCCTTTTCAAGATGTTTTACTTGTTTCATTTTGTTTTTACTTCTGATACTTTTATATGGCCTTTTTCTATTTCATTCACTACTTGTTCATTAGGTACCTTCATCTCCCTAATACAATCTATTGTACACGTTTTGCACTATCTATGGTATCCTTTAAATGAGGATTTCCCACTAAATGTTTCTCTTGAATCTTTGAATTGTTAGTACAATGCACCAACTGATCCCTGATGAGAGAATAAGTTAGTTCTCCAAATTTGTATGTGTTGGCCAACCCTCTTAGATTAGCAATGTAATTACCTACTTTTTCCCTTGCCTTGAGATCTTACATAAAATGTGTTGTTCCAAATTTTTGATTATACACACGTCTACATCACTGTCCCCCGAATCTTCATCACAATATTCTACTTCATGAAGATCTACAAACACTTTCTTGCCCTCAGTCCCTAGGTTGTGTAACAATATGTGCTGTTATCTCACAGGTGAGAATCCCCTATCTCCAAGACTCAAATAATTGTACCCACCATCTCCATGGTAATATAGGTTCACCTGTGTCAGACAAAAAGGGAAGTGGTTGATTCATACTTGCTATTACCATTCCAGTAATATCAGAATGGTGCAGTTTGTGAAATGGACTGATCTGTCACTTCCGATGGTCAGGTAAGAGTAACTCTTTCATGAATTCCTTTGTACAGTGTGTGCCAATCAACAATTAGATTACAGCTGTCTGTAGAGATTGGCTTCACAACTTCTGGGGAAATGTTGATATAGTTGTCCCCTTCACAACTAATCATCACCAGTGTTGAAGTCCCAAAATACACCAAACCAGTGATGAGCAGAGTGAAGTTCTGGCACTTCCCAATAGCGTTATCAGGCGTGGGTTAATACACGTGCTACCCAAACACACGGTTGTTATTGATTGGTCACACCTTATTTCAAGTGTTACTGTTGATGCAAAATTGGATTTCATCTACAAGTTTCAAGAACACTGCCATATAATTGTTTTGGAGTTCATGTGACGCTTCCTTAGACATTATGGAGATATCTCATTAATTTGACATCTCGTGATTTACGTCGTTTTTTGGAGTTTGGAAGTAATAACACCAATCTCTAGCTTTGAGAAAGTCATTGTGTATATCAAGCACGGACGAAACACGTGTTGGCTGCTTTGGATATTTGATGGCTATTGTGAATACTGAATATGGGTTTCAAAACCAATAAAAAGAACATTTGTTTGAAGCTGTGACGAGTACTTTATCCCATCCAGTGGAACTGTGGAACCGTGGAATATTTTGAGTCCTCCAAGAACTCTTTTTGAAACTGGTTATTTACTTATGAATAAAATTGGTCTATATACAATGTACTGTTTCTAGACCCACTGTACTTGAGAAAAGGGTGTGCGTTACTAACTGATTTGTTTTTGATAATTTTCCCAAAATACACAAACCAGTGATGAGCAGAGGGAAGTTTATTGCAGTGGTGGCTGGAGCTGGTGTAGTGGCACAACGTGGAATTCCGCGGAGTTGTCTAAAAACTCAGTGGAATTCCGCTCAGCCCTAGGCAGACAATTTACCTCTGCACGGGCGTTGTTCCCTCGACAAAGAGCGTCCTTCCTGACTCTGGTGCAGGATTCTTCTTCCAGTCCTCCTGGCCGGCTGTAAAATGGGAACCCCTTCCTGCAGAACTCGTGAGGACTGCGCATGCGCGCACGTGGAGAGTGGAGACGCATGCACGCACATACGGAGTCCTTGCGAGTCCTGCAGGAAGGATTTTCATTTTCAAAGCCCACTGGAGGACAAGAAGAATCCTCCTGCACCGAGGAGGCAGCAACAACGCCTCACTGAGATCCTGGTAATAGGACTCAAGCAGGGGGTAGATGCAGTAGTGTTACTCCGTAACCGTGGCCCGCATGAAGAGCTCCAGTGAAAGGCAGCAGGATGTGTGCAAGCACAGCAGCAACTAAACTCCTTTGAAAATGATCTTGTGTAGGGAGAAAGCACCGCAGACCCCCTCCACCCACTCTGATTATTATAAGAGGCACATCCGCATATGCAGAGGAATGAAGACACATGACAAGCGTCTCAGCTAATTGAGCTAGTTAAGGTTCGCCCACATATATGTACTTCATTACCAAAGCCTACATGTTCTCCAGCTGTCAAAGGTTACGCTGTCTTTCGTGATTTAGAAGTGACACCAGCTTCTGACAAGCGGCCAATGCATCAAGCTCATAAAATAGGGATGCGTGCCCCAAAATCGACTACGTGGCGGAGTCGGAGTTTTTTTTGCCAACTTCGCACTCCCAGCAGAGTATGGACTTGGCAAAACTCTGCCAACACCGCTGTCGGCGCAGAATGTTCCAATAAAATAGGATAGGAAATAAGTATGTACAATAAGACACAGAGGCAAAAGCTAATGCTTTATTACATAATATCTGCAGACCGAGATATTACAACACACACCACATCAGCCAGTCCTTTGCAATAATCAAGAATCATATCATCGGTAATATTCACAAGTGCATTCACAGGCACTGCTCGCTGATTCGTAGCCCTCCCCATGATAATTTCATGGGGGGACACTACTTTCCTTCTGTCTGGTGTACTGCACAGACTCATCAATACAAAAGGCAATGCATCAGGCCACTTCAGGGACATTGAAACACACACCTTAGCCAAATTGGATTTCAATGTGCCATTGACTAGCGCCACAATTCCGGAAGCCTGAGGACGGTAACTGCAATGTCTCTGCTCAACTTGTAATGCTGCGCATAACATCTTCAGGACCTCATTGTTAAAATGGGTTCTTTGGTCTGACTCCAAAGAAGTCGGGAAGCTGAACCACGGTGTTAGAAATGGGGTCTCTAGTTGGCAGAGGTAGGTACCTTTGACCAAGTAGGGGCCTGTGACGGGGCGGGGGCAGTCCCGGGAGACCCCGGGGGCACCGTGGAGGACACACTGCTGGCTGTCAGGAGGCACAGAGGCAACCAGGAAGGGCTTGCAAGGAGAAAAGAGGCGGGGCATAGCAACGCAGTGTGCGGCGTGGGAGAGGCAGCAGTCGCCGCGGAGAGAGGTGGAGCAGTGGCCCTCGCGGAGACGAGAGGAACAGCGGACGCCGAAGAGGCAGGAGGGGCAGCGGACACTGCCGGGATGGGAGGAACAGTGGACGCCGCCAGTTGGGAGAGAAGAACACAAGCGCCAGGAGACGGAAGAAGTGGAGACCAGCCAAGGGAGAGAGAGGTCACCCTTCGGGAAGGCGCTGAGCAGTGGTGGCTGGATCTACCGGGCGACAGGGGCTGCTGCCCTACTACCATCCGGGAAAAGAGAGAGAATGATGAACACCATTGAGCAGCTTTAAATTAAGCGCTCACTGCTTCCTGCTAATTCCAATAAAAATTCTAGTTTTTTTTTTTTTTGAAGGAAGGAGTGAGGTCCGAGAGGAGTCCTCCAGCGCATGTGCTGGCCGGTGCGAGGGCTATTGCTCGCCCTTGAGATACACACAAGGAGAGAGATGTCAGCATGATGGGAGTGGCCGGAGGAAGCGGTAATGGTTTACTTTTCAATGGGGAGCTTATGCTGAAGCCCAGAAGTTTTCAGCAGAGCGCCATTGAACTAAATGGTAAGGGGCAGGGCTGGCCTACATGGACAAAGTGAAGTGGGTGGCAACAACTGAAGCATTCCCTTCATGTTTGTACTGCTGTTTAAGTCTCCTGATTGGATGTTGAAAGCTCGGGGAGTGGGCTGTGGAAGAGTTCGTCTACGCAGCTCCGATTTAATTTCCGGGGGAAACGAGCACTGGCGCAAAGTATATACAGACGGGGACGGGAATGCTCAGACGTGAGTCCCGTGCTCTCCATGCCACTGGACTCAAGCTATCCTGGCTGAAGAGGGGTGAAACCCCGAAACCGGTCCTAGGATGCTTGTTTCCAGTCCAGGGAGGACCTGGCCTGGCAGTTCGGGCTGAACTGTTCCCATTGGGCACAGGGTCAAGACTGATTTGCATATGGCTGGGTCCAAACTGGAATGGCATGGTGAGCAAAAAAACGAAGGATTTAAGCCCAGATCTCTGTACTGGGGTGAATGTATGACATTGTTCCGCATTCTGTCCATCAATAGTTCTTTTTGCAAAGTATATACTGCAGTCACAGCGGATTGTTGCCCGGCTGGGGTGAGAGCACTTTTGTTTTATATTATACAACTATGTGCACCTGTGCCATCTTCGTCAAAGAAATGGCGTGCCTTGACCTATGTTGATTTATGTGTGACATGAATAATCCGGCTAGAATGTGTTTCATTTCACAGATGTCATGATTCATGAAAGGTGGCGAGGCGATTACGTCTTTTTAGACTTTAATACATTGAAGTTTGTTAAATAAGTTTAAACGCGTCGCCAATTTTGTCAGCTTCGTGAGAATTGGAGTGCACTGGATCACTCAATTGGTTGAGTGGGAAACCTTGATTAAAACTACAGGCTCATTGTCCCACCTTTGTTAATTTTGCCACCAGTCCCATTGTGCTTAATTTGTCTGTGTGGTGTGAGAACCGGCAGGTGCAATGAACCTAGAAATCAGGAGAGCCTGCTTGTGAGCCCCTGGATGTTATGATACACTCTGGATGAATGGCCTGCATTGTAAACTGCGATACCGGTTGTCAGCACGTGTATTAAAGTCAAAATTTGGCTCTTGAAACCCTCCACGGCTTAGTCACAACGCAAAGGCTACAGTACATTTTTTCCTTTTTAAGCATAGAGGGAAAGCAATTTGCCCGAAATTACATGATTATGACTTATGAGCCAAGGCCACAATTTGAACTTGGTACATTTAAAAGTAGGTAGTACTGTGGGCTGTGGCGCTTATATGATGTGAAGAGAAGGCCTTTGGCTGCGCCCTAATGCTCAATTACTGTTTAAAAAGCTGATTTAGGGCCATATGTAGGTAGCCTCACATTTACCGATTCATAAATACCGAATTTTACCGATTCGGTATTTATGAATCGGTAAATGTGATGTAGGTAATGATTCGGTAATGTTTACCGAATCGGTAAAATTCGGAAATTATGAATCGGTATTTACGGTATTTACCGATTCGGTAATGAGGCATACCTTCCCATTGGGATTCCTATGGGCCTGGAGGCCCATAGGAATCAATGGGAAGGTATGCCTCATTACCGAATCGGTAAATACCGATTCGGTAATGGGGGGAGCATATACAAGGGTGGCAGGGTGTCACATTGACACCCTGTTGCACCCCTGAATCTTGCATGTGTGCACATGTGGCGCACATACATGCCCTAAGGGCATGTATGTCTGCCACATGGCACTCTTAAATCAGCAAAATATTGCTTTTTGCAAGGTATTCGTTATTTATCACCAACCTGTATTTGGTGGTAAATAACAAATTCTTAATACTGATTTGCACTCTTTAGAGTGCTCCCTACATTGCATTTCTGGATTCGGTATTTACCGAAACGGTATTTTACCGATTTCTTAATTTCCGATTCGGTAAATACCGAATCCAGAAATGAGCCCCCTACATAGCAAATGCCTAAATACCGGTCGGTAACGGGATATTTACCGAATTTCGGCCGTTACCGACCGGTATTTGGCTTCCTACATGAGGCCCTTAGTGAGCTTTCGAAAGTCTAAAAGATGTCACGGTTGTCCGAGGTTGTGCATGTGTTTACCTCACAATGCGCTGTCTGCATTTCGAAATTGGCGCTTTTATAGAATAGATCGGATTATAGTAGCTGTTGGACTCCTCTTTCCATTGTAGTCGCTCTGCTACAGATGCCAGTGCAATTGTGCACCACGTGTCAACCAGGAATGCATGGGGTAAACACAGGAAGTCGAACTATTCAAAAGATATATATAATTATTTTTGCAGTTTTATATAGCGTATATTTTGACTCGAAAGTATTGGAGCACTTTACATGAACAAGCTACATTACACATGGACACATTCACCTATTTAGATGATGCTAAATTCTAGTCTAGAGCAATGTATCAGAACCTTTACACTGGACAGGAGCATTACTGTAGCGCTTAAATGTCACATAGGCAGTGCAAGGACAGATGTAAAACCAGCTTAGTGCAGACTTGGCGTGGGCGTGCATGTTCATTCTGTTAACCACCCTGCCTGGGCCTCACTTTACAGGACTCACTTGTTAATTACAGATAATAAAGCGGAATTGCACACCACAGTAACCTAACTGTTGAACATATTTAATGCAGAAGGAAATGGGGTATTTTGTTATGTGTTTAACTATTTCAAGTCTACAGATTCACAATTTCTTTATAATCCTTCTTGCTCTCACAATTTTGCCTTAAATGCTCTATTTGCCCATTCTTTTTTTCAAACACGTATTGCGACGTAGCACTCATCCACGACTTTTACGCCCTACCACTTTCAAATGTCACCAGCCGCCACTGGCGCTGAGGACGAGACAGCCGTGACCCCGTTGCAGTGTCACGGATTCAGGCAAGTGACTGCGGTCACCAGAGGGTTGTTAAGGGGTTTGGTGTTTTACCAAGTGGTGATTTTGGGCTACTGAGGGGCTGCACTGAGAGAGGTCCCCCAAGGTGTTGTCCTGTGAGGCTGTAACAGGGCACGCAGCCATAAAACCCCAACAATAGGAAGCACAGCTGACGGGCGTACGGGGCACATAGGGAATAAAAGTAAACAGCCACCTAGGAACCAAGAGAGGAGTTATCTCTTGGTTCATCTCCCTTCCCTCACGGGGCGGGTTCCCCTCACAGCCCCTGCATCGTGTGGAGCAAACACGACGAACTTGCAGAAGCAAACCCTACTGCACAACAGAGGGCGGGAGTAGCAGCCCTTTCACAAGTGAATGGTTAATAGCAGGATTGTTGTTCACAGCCTCTCCCTTCTGTTTCCTGAGGGGGAAGACCTATAGAGGAACAGACGAAGTCCCGGAAAAGACCCCAGAGAAGAAGCCGGATCATTACACTAAAGCAACGAAACACCCCTCCTCAGTGACTGGGCTTAATAAAGCTGTTAACTCAGTGATACCCCGACCCCCATGTCATTCTTGGTGCGTGACAAGTGGTGTCAGAAGTGGGACCTCCCCCTTCCAGTCCAGTCAAGCAGGAAGACCATGACCCAGCCGATCAGCCTTGACGATATGCTGAAGCAGCTAGCCGAGGGCCAACGCCACCTCCAGCTAGTGGTGGAGGGGCAAGCCACTGAGGCAAAAACTAATTGGGAGCACCTACAGGAGGCCCTCCAGGCCCAAGCGGGCCTGATTGCGCAGAACTAGGCGGTGCAGGACACTGCCATACAGCGGTTGACAGACACCATAGCCAGCAGCAAAGTCCACCCCAATGTGCCCAGTTCGGTCCTGCAGAAATACCAGCCTGGTGAGGACCCTGACTTTTTCTTCTCAAACTTCGAGTGCGTTGCGGGGACCGCCGGCTGAACGTTGGGGTCAGTACATTGCGCCCCTTTTGTCCGGACAATTACAAACAGCATACCAGGCTGCTAACCCTGCGGGTACTACCCCATACATGGTCATTAAGAAGGCTATCTTGGAAAGGTTCGGATGTGACCAGGAACACTACAGAATACATTTCAGAAAGGAAAAATGGCTTCCCCAAGATTACCCCAGGGCTCTGTTCTACAGGGTACAGGACCTGGGTACCTGATGGCTACAGCCCCACACCTCCAGCTTGGAGGAGGTGATGGACAAGATTCTATTGGAGCAGTACCTGGATGGCCTACCCAGTGCTACTCGCGCATGGGTAAAACAACACGCCAATGTAACCATCACTGGCGCTATTGAACTGGCCTGCCCCCATCAAAGAGCCCCGGAAGTACGGCCACTCATGCCCAGACCACCCATGCCCGTTACGCCAAGTTGGAGACACCCGGCCCCCCCTACTCTCCTACTCCGGCCTCTTATCGATCCCTCTTTCCTTCCCAGTCCAGCCCCAAAGTAGGGGGGACCAGGGCCTCAGTGCTTCGCTGTGCATAGTGGGTTCACATAGCGTGTTTATGTCCCCAGAGGCACAATACAACAGAGCCCATGGAGATAGGGTACACAAAAGGGAGGGTAGTACTAATGGGTGACAAGAATAGGGCTTACCACTTGAGCCTGGTCATAAACGCCCTTATTGATTCCTGATGTCACCCTTCGGTGCTCACACAGGAACGCATCTTAGGACATCAGTGGAAAAAAGGGGAGAAAGTGGCCATTACGTGTGTCCACGGAGACGAAAAAGTATACCCGGTGGCTGAAGTGGCACTAGGGGAAAAAGGAGAGGAGAAGGGAATGAGGGTAGGTGTGATACCCAAGTTGGTCGAAGAACTCACTATAGGGACAGACTTTGTCAGCTTTCCCGCATTCCTATCCAGGGCTATTAAGGAAGAGGAGGAACGCGACTCACTGAGGGAAACCTCCTTCTATTCAGAGGACGTTACAGAGGGTAGGTGTAGGGACCGAAACACGCAGCGCTAACAGAAAACAGAATTGGGAGGTAGTACTAAATGGGCTGTCTAACATCCCTTCTACCTCCTCCTCTGTTACAGACCGTGCAAAGGGGACTCCACATAGCTTCAGAGCAGCTGAAGCCAAAGATCCCGCTTTGGGGAATGCCTGGGCCCGGACAGTACTCGAAGATGATGACCAGGTAGGCCTCTATCAGTCGAAGGGATTGCTGTACAAGCGTGTGAAAAAGGACACAGAGACAATAAGGCAGTTACTGGTTCCCATCTCCTTTCGGCAACAGGTCCTCCACTTAGCGCACAACCAAGCGTGGGGGGGGGGCACTACGAAAGGGAAAAGACCGAGGAATACCTTTTATGTCGGTTTTATTGGCCGGGGGTGTTCTCTGATATCAGACTCTACTGCGCTGCATGCCCCTTATGCCAGTGGGTTAATCCCCCTCATGTACCTCTGGCACCCCTATCATCGACAAACTATTCTCCAGGGTCGGTATGGACCTCGTAGGGCCTTTGGTCGCTTCCGCACGAGGGTACCAGTACATACTGGTATTGGTGGACTACGCGACCAGATATCCAGAGGCCATACCCATCTCCAGTATGACGACCAGCAATGTAGCCCAAGCAATGTTGGGGTTTTTCAGCCGGGTGGGCTTCCCAAAAGAACTCCTGACGGACCAGGGAACCCCCTTTAGATCTAAGCTCATGGCCCAAATCTGTAAGCTGTTGGGTGTACAACAGATATGCATGTCTGTATATCACTCACAGACAGACGGACTGGTAGAGTGCTACAACCACACCATTAAGAACATCCTAAAGAAGACCGTGTCCGCCTCTGGTAGGGACTGGGACAGACAACTCCCCCTCACCCTATTTGCCATCTGTACCCACACTCAATCTTCAACGGGTATAGTCCCTTTGAGCTGGTGTTCAGACGGAAACCCTGCACCCTGTTGGACATGGCCGCAGAGAAGTGGGAGGACGAGGGACAGGGGCTCTTAAAGTACGCTGCCCATCTCAAAGACAGGCTAGCTACCCTGTGGGGTAAGGTGAGAGAGAACCTAGAGGCAGCTCAAGAAAGACAAAAAAAGGCATATGACTGACAGGCAAAACTAAGAACCTTTCAGGTGGGAGATAAGGTCCTTCTTCTCCTACCGTCATCCGATAACAAGCTACTAGCCAAGTGGAGAGGTCCCTTTAGCATCACACACCAGGTAACGCCCGTCACCTGCCGAGTAGCGGTACCACACATGAGGAGGGCGGGGCAGATCTATCACGGTAACCTCCTGAAGAAGTGGGAGGAAGACACGACCCTCGAGACAGCTCCATCCACTGCTCCGCTGGTGACCGATAGCCAACCTCTGACCATCTCTTTTCCACCCAGGGAACAGAACCCCGGTCCCTTGGAGGTCCCTATGGGATCCCAACTGGACGCAATGCAAAGGGACACTCTTCTCGCACTGGTCGACCGGTACAGGGACGTGTTCCCCAAACAACCAGGCCGGACACCCCTAATCCAACACCACATCAGGACCGACGGGGCTAAGACCGTTCGGTTACACCCCTATCGCATCCCAGAAGCCCGTTGAAGTGTGGTAGAGAAGGAGCTGGAGGACATGCTACGTGAAGGCATAATAGAAAACTCCCACAGTCCCTGTTGCTCCCCAATAATCTTGGTAACGAAACCAGATGGTTCGGTGCGGTTCTGTGTAGACTTTAAACAATTGAATTCCATTTCCCACTTCGATTCTTACCCCATGCCTCGAGTGGACGAAATGATCGAACAGTTGGGAACGGCCCGGTACCTCACTACCCTGGACCTGACAAAAGGGTATTGCCAGATAGCCCTGGCTCCGGAAGCCAGGAAGAAGATAGCATTTTCGTCTCCTGCAGGGTGCAGAACAATTCAGGATCCTGCCTTTGGGCCTCCATGGAGCACCAGTCACATTTCAAAGACTAATGAACATAGTCCTGCAGATCTACCATGAGTATGCGGCTGCATACTTGGATGATATTGTTATCCTGGGAACAACATATCGTTCACCTGCGAGCAGTACTGGACAGTTTAAGGCAGGCGGGCCTCACCGCGAATCCTGCCAAGTGTATGCTTGTGACTGACTCCATACGGTTTTTGGGCTACCACATACAGGGGGACTTATTAGGCCACAGGTGGATAAGGTGGACGCCATCAGAAGCCAATCCACACCCAACACCAAGAAAGGGATAAGAGCCTTCCTAGGCCTCGTAGGCTATTACCAAAGATGTATTCCCCATTTCTCCGAGGTCGCAGCCCCGCTTACTGACATGGTATCAAAAGCCCATCTGAACACCGTTAAAGAGTGGTCTTACGAGCAGCGACAGAGCCTCACCCTAATGAAAGACGTGTTATCCCACGAACCTGTGTTACAATGCCCCGACTACTCCAAGGAATTCACCCTCCAAACCGACGCCTCAGATCGCGGTTTGGGGGCAGTCCTCTCACAACCTGATACCACTGGCATTATGCACCCCGTCATCTACCTGAGCCGGAAACTGTAACCCGGGAGACCCGCTATTCCACAGTAGAAAAGGAGTGCCAGACCATCAAGTGAGCTGTCCAGTCTCTCCAGTATTACCTGCTGGGTCGGTCCTTCCATCTGATCACTGATCACACCCCTTTGGTATGGTTAGCCGGGAATAAAGACCCCAATGTTCAGGTTCTGTGTTGTTTTTGGCTCTACAACCTTTCTCGTTCCAGGTGTCTCTTCGACCGGGTGCTCTACAGACCAATGTGGACTACCTCTCCAGATCTGCGGCTGTCTCGTGGCCCGATCGGCCATGCTTGATGGGGAGGCAGTGTGAAGGAGCGGTGGCGGGGGCGGTCCCAGGAAACCCCAGGGGCACAGTGGAGGACACACTGCCAGCTGTCAGGAGGTAGAGCGGCAACCCGGAAGGGCTCGCGAGGAGAAAATAGGCGGGGCACTGCAATGCTGTGTGCGGTGTGGGAGAGACAGGAGACACAGTGGTCGCCGCGGAGAGAGGTGGAGCAGTGGCCCTCGCGGAGACAAGAGGAACAGCGGATGCCAAAGAGGCAGGAGGGGCAGCGGACTCTGCCGGGATGGGAGGAACAGCAGACGCCGCCGGTTGGGAGAGGAGAACACCAGCGCCAGGAGATGGAAGCAGTGGAGACCAGCCAAGGGAGAGAGAGGTCACCCTTCGGGAAGGCGCTGAGGACGAGACAGCCATGACCCCGTTGCAGGGTCATGGCTTCAGGCAAGTGACTGCAGTCGCCAGAGGGTTGTTAAGGGGTTTGGTGTTTTGCCAAGTGGTGGTTTTGGGCTACTGACTGGCTGCACTGAGAGAGGTCCCCCTAACGTGTTGTCCTGTGAGGCCGTAACAGGGCACGGGGACATAAAACCCAGACAATAGGAAGCACAGCCGAGGGGTGTACGGGCCACATAGGGAATAAAAGTAAACAGCCACCTAGGAACCAATAGAGGAGTTATCTCTTGGTTCATTTCTTTTCCCTCACGGGGCGGGTTTCCCTCACAGCCCCTGCATCGTGTGGAGCAACACGATGAACTTGCAGAAGCAAACTCTACTGCACAATAGAGGGCAGGAGTAGCAGCCCTTTCACAAGTGAATGGTTAATAGCAGGATTGTTGTTAACAGCCTCTCCCTTCTGTTTCCTGAGGGGGAAGACCTATAGAGGAACAGACCGAAGACTCGGACAAGACCCCAGAGAAGAAGCCGGATCGGGACACTAAAGCAACGAAACACCCCTCCTCAGTGACTGTGCTTAATAAAGCTGTTAACTCAGTGATACCCCGAGCCCTGTGTTGTTCTTGGTGCCTGAGAAGGCCCTTGCTTCTAGTAAGGGTATGGGGGATACACTTCTAAAATAACCCCTGCTCACCCTCTTGGTAGCTTGGCACGAGCAGACAGGCTTATCTCAGAGGCAGTGTGTAAAGCATTTGTGAACACATACAGTAATACAGTGAAAACACTACAAATGGACACCATACCAGTTTAGAAAAATAAGTAATCTTTACTAGATAACACAAGGCCAAATGACAAAAATCCACAATACAGTAAAAAATAAGACTTTAAGATGGTAGAAATAACTTAGTTCAATGTAGATGGTAAATGCACACTTTACTCTCAAAGTACCTTGGATGCGTAACTCAATACAAACAAAAGGGTCCCAGGGAAGGTGATGCGTCGGTTCCTTACACGCAAGAATGGTGATGCGTCGGTTCCTTGCTTCGTGGGAGGTCATGCGTCGGTTCATTACTGCAGGGCAGGGGAGGTGATGCGTCGGTTCCTTAATGGAGAGAAGGTGATGCGTCGGGTTCTTTGCCACGTGGGGAGGTGATGCATTGGTTTCTTACTGGGCTCCGGTTATGATGCGACATGATGGCGCCTCGATGTGATGCGATGATCTGGTGCGATGCGACAAAATGGCGTGTCTGATGCATTGCGATATCGTAGGATGCGATGCGTGCACGCCCGACGGCCGTGCTGTGAAATTGATGTTCTGGAGCCGCGACAGGCCCTGCAACACCCTTCTCCGGTGACGCGACGGTGACATCTGCGGCGGCGGCAGGCTTCTCCAGTGATGCAACACGCTTCCTCGTCGATGCAATGGCAAAAGGCTGTGGTGGCGACACGCTTCTTCGGCGATGCGATGGCAACTGCTGCGACAGGGGCTACACGCTTCTTCCTTTGTGTGTCGTGCTTCCAGCTCCCAGCGACATGGTCTTCTCAGAGGGCCCAAACAACAGCAGGCACCTCTCTGCAGGTAGAATTCCCTGCAAGGGAATTTAGGGGGGAGCTGGTGGTCAAGTCTTTGTGCCCCTGAAACTTCAGAACAGGAGGCAAGCTCAGTCACAAGCCCTTCGAAATCCTCCTCAAGATGATAAAGTAAACACAACAAAGTCCTTTTCTGCTTTCCTTGGCAATTAAGTAATCACTGCAGGCCAACCCCAACAGCAAACGGCACAGGGGCAGTAACCTTCTTTCAGCTTCTCCGGTTCTTCTCCTTGGCAAAGGTTTGTCTTGATTTCCAGAAGTGATCTAAAGTTCTGGGGTCTGGGCCCCAATATTTATACTGCAAAATCCTTTGTTCTCTGAAGGCAGAGAGTGTCTGTACCTAGTCAAAACCAGTTCTGTCCTCCTTGGTGCAGCTCCCTGGCAGGAGGTGGAGACAGCATTGTTGAAAGCAGACCAGGCCCAGGTAGCTGAGGGGAAATCTCCTTTCTTCCCCTCAACTCTCTATTCTATGAGGGCTCAGGTCAGTGAAAGGAAATCTTCTCCCCCTACTCTCTATTCAATGCAGGTCCTATTCAGCCCAGCCCTGACCCATCAGACTGCTGAAGCCAAGGCCCTCTCCAGCCCCTGTCACTCACAAACCAGACATGGAATGCACAAACCTAGCAGAGGCATACTGGATGGTTCGGCCAGAAAATATCTACTTTCTAAAAGTGGTATTTTCAAACACAGAATGTAAAAATCACCCACACTAAAAGATGTATTTTAACATTCTGAGTTTAGGCATACTAAACTTTATTTTCCCATCTTGTTCTCTGGGTCAGTTATGATTATAAGATGTTACAATCAAACTGCCCATTCTGGCCTACGGGAACAGCTAGCCTTGCAATAGTGAAAAGCAAAATTGCCTGTAATTCACTATCAGGACATGCCACACACATCAAGCCATGTCCTACCTCTCACATACAACGCACCCTGCCCATGGGGGTACCTTGGGCCTCCCTTAGGGGTGACTGACATGTAGAAAAGGGAAGGTTTAGGGACTGGCAAGTGTGTGCACTTGCCAAGTCGACATGGCAGTCTCAGACTGCACACAGGCTCTGCAATGGCAGGCCTGAGCCACATTTTACAAGCCATTTCTGTGGGTGGCACAACCAATGCTGCAAGCCCACCAGCAGAATTTGATTTACAGGCCCTGGGCACACATGCTGCACTGTACTAGGGTCTGACAAGTAAATCAAATAGCCAATCATGGAGTCACACATTCATTACAACAATTTACAAAAGAGAGCATATGCACTTTAGCACTGATCAGCAGTGAAAAAGTGCCCAGAGTCATAAAACCTCCAACAACAGGTCAGAAACAATACAGGAGGAAGGCAAAAAGTTCAGGGATGACCCCGCAAAAAGGGCCAAGTCCAACACACTGCATTTTGTCCTCTGTAACAACTTAGCTACTGTGAGACTGTCATTTCTCGTAGTCAAGTAAACTTCCACCCACTGTGAAAAGATGTACACAATCACCAGGACATATCTCAACCCATTACAAATGGGCATCTCAATGAACTTCATTTGCATCCTGTTAAATTGACCTCCTGTTCTCATTGTTACTGGGGTTCTTATCCCTGCATTTGTTGCTGGCACACTACACATCTGTGACACAAACTCTCAGCCATCAATCTGAATCTGGGATTAAACCGTGTCAGTCAGAAGAGGCGCACCATTGTGTCTTTTCCCACATGTGCAGGACTATGGTAGTGTCTAGTCATAGGTGGTAAAAAGCTGTCTGGCAGGACAAATCTTCCATCTCCTGAAACCCAAATGCCATCCTCAGCTCTTTTCATGCATCATGTTCAGATCCAACCTTGCTGTTTTGCTTCAGGCACTTCTTCCTTTAACCGCTTAACCTCCTCCCACATATTAACAGCCGACAACAACAAATTGCAACTTGTGACATCTGAGCTTCCATTGACATATTCCCCATTAAATGATAATGAATTTAAGATGCAATGTCATACGGTATTGTCCACATATCTATTCCCAACCGTCACGTAGTCAGTAGTACCTTGTCCATGGGCGGCACACTTCACCACTGCAATTTAGGCAGATAGTTGCAAAGCTTGCTAAAGGTTTCTTACACTTTCACTTTTGCATATAGGTGAACCGTAGGTAACCACAACTGCCCAAAGTCATGAACGACACCGAAGCCATATAGACTATCAGTCAAAATTGTCACTCTCAGCTGGTCTGAAACATAGCATGCTCTAGTAAGAGCAACCAATTCTGCCACTTGTGCTGAAAAGGCTCCTTGGAGCCAGGAGGCTTTGACCACACCTGCAACTGTACAAACTGCATAGGTAGCTTTCAGATTTCCCTCATGATCTTGCAAGAAGTAGCCATCAACAAACCGCACATGATCTGACTCAGGTAGTGGCACAACTTGTATGCCTGGTCATGGCTTGGTGGACTGCTCAGTGATATCAAGGCAGTCATGCTCCACTTCATCTTCGACTGTCTCACTTCCAGGAAGAGGCGATAGGTTGGCAGTGTTAAGTACAGTACATGTCTTAAGCAATACATTTTCTTCTCCCAGGATGACTTTTTCATACCTGGTGAGTCGGTTATTGGTACGGTGTTGAGTTTGAGTAAGGGTTTACAACACCCCCACTGAATGGGGCACGAATACAGTCGAGGGGTGACCCATAACAATGCTCTCACATTGCTCGATACTGAACGTGGTTGAGGCAACCGCTTTTAGGCAACCAGGCAAAGCGGCGGCTACACGGTCAAGTGTGGCAGAAAAATATGCCACTGGCCTGTATGCATTGCCATGCATTTGAGAAAGTGCAACCCTCTCTCTCACTGCAAAATACCACAAAACATTTATTATAATCAGGCATTCCCAGGGCTCGGTGGCGGCAGAGAGATTATCGCAGCTCTGAGAAGGCACGCATTAAGCTGTCATCCAATAGTACCGAATGGAACACATTCTTGTGTGTCAGACAATTACTATTAATAGTAATATATGGGAATAAATTAATACAGAAGTACTTTCCACCATGAAAATTTAAATTAGTCACTGGGGATATATATGATTAAACAAATCCTTATTTATTCAAATTTCTTGACATGCTTAGTAATCTTCACTCCGGGTACATGTCCCTAAGGTGTACATATAAATTCACTTCTAAAATACAATTATACATAGATGCACTCAGTGAATAAACAAAAAACATAAAGAACAAAATGACCTAAAGGAAAACATTTCTGCACTGTATAAGGATGGATTTAGGAAAACTAGAATCTTTTATTCAGTCTTCCAGTTGTTTGGACATATTATGGCTGTTCTTCTTAATTATCACACAGTAGGAGGTAGTCATTAGCAGGAACAACACACAGAGAATGAATTTTCCCATTGTTATATATACACCTCCGGGACATATACCCGGAGTGAAGATTACTAAGCTTTTCAAGAACTCAGAATAAATAATGATTTGTATAATCCTATACATCCCCAGTGACTAATTTAAATTTTCATGCTGGGAAGTCCTTCTGTATTAATTTATTCCCATATAATACAATGTTTTCTAGTTTAGTCTGTTCCTTGTCAAGGTATTATGGGGGCATTGGGGCAAACCCCTATATGTGAGTACAAACATCCCTGTGTGCCAGCCTCTGGAAAGGCTTGGCTATCAGGGAAAAGTTGGAAATCCACTGTCGACATTAGCCAACCATTGGCAGGAACATTAGGACCTGTTCTGTGTGGTTGGCGGATTCATTTTGAGAACTGCAGAAATTCTCTCTTGTGACACCTTCCTCACTCCTTTCTCAATGTGGTGTCCTAGGTACATGACCTCTTTCTTGCAGAACTGTAATTTGGTTGGGGACACTTTATGTCCATTCTCAGCTATGTGATTCAGCAAAACAATAGTGTCATGTTTGCAGGTCTCTTGCGTATTTGACGCCACCAGTAGGACGTCAATATATTTGACTAGAACTGAATAATAGGCATCACTAAGGATTCTAGATTCTTCTTGATTATCTGATTATAGATAGAGGGGATCTAGGCTCTACCCTTGTAGGATTCCGCACCATGCCAAGACACAGCTGCCGAAACAGAAAGCAAAAACAGGAACTGGCTATCCTCATGCACTGGTATTGAAAAAAAAGGCTTGGCACAAATCAAGGGCAGAGAACCACTAAGCCTCATATGGAAACAGGAATAATATCACAGCTGGATTCAGTACCACAGGACAACATGGAACAACTGTGAAGTTTACCCATCGAAAATCTTAGACAATGCAGTACTTGCTGTTGGGTTTCTGCAAACCCATGATGGGTGAGTTACATGGACTCCCCATAATCTCTTTGAGGATGCCTTGCTCAATCATTGAGTCAATCACAGGAGCAATCCCAGCAATAGTTTCAGTGGTCAGATTGTATTGTGGGATTCTCTGGAACACAATGTGGTTTTACAGTAATGCGGACTGGTGCAACACCTTTAAAAAGTAAAATGTCTTTACCTAAAAAGTCCCAGACATCAGGCAACACTGTGTCTCTCAGATCCAGGGGCAAATCATCTTTGGTTAACAGTGGGTATATTCGGATCTCTGATCTCTGTCGAGAAAGTTTGAAGACGATGTCTTCATCAGGAGTACGAAACTCAATGCCATTTGTGGGTACAAAAAATGGATTTAGCTTACATACAAGGTCTTGTCCATGTAAGTTCACAGGACTTGAGTCACACACCACAAATCGGTGATGATCCTCAAAGGATCGTATTTTGACAGGTACCGCTTTTGATACTCAGCTAGTCAATTGTTTATTTGCAACTCCTACAACTTTAATTCATTCTCTCACGAGGGGTAGTTTAGGAACTTCTGCTGTTCTCTCAGTAGAGCGGGTAGCACCAGTGTCGACAAGGAATGAGACAGGATTCCCATTTACCTCGGCATTCACAAATGGACAACTCTGGTCTACCTCTGAGGCTGCACCAAGGGCGTAATCCTCCTCCACTCTCAGGCCCTGTATTTGCAACAGGTCTGAACAAATTGTCTGTTTGAGTCATAGAATATTGGTGGGACATGTCTTGATTCACAAAGGGATTCGTGTTTACATTGGGGACCTGATTCACATTGTATTTTGGAACATTTGCAACATTTACATTTTGTTGTGGCATCGAAGCTTGTGGAACCTGCATCACTTGGGCTTGAGGTACATTGGGATTTTGAACTTTTTGTCTCTGTCGCTGCTGTGTCTGAACCATATTATTTCCTTGAGACTAAACAAATGCCCCATTCTGAACCTGTTTCCCATTAACCTTGTTACCAGTATTACACCAACACTTGTGCTTCCAATGCCTCTACTTGCCGCACATGTGACATGGGTTACTTTTCTTCAAAGTCATCACATCAATATCTGTTCTTGGATCAATTGAGACACCTCATCCCCTACCTTGCGGTTGAAACCTTTTGCTGCTGGAAACCATTGACACCTTGCATCATAAGAAATCCCTGGTGATACCCTCCTTGCACTGGACCTGTATTCTCAACAAATGGCAAATAAATTCTGGCCTCTCTGTGCATCTTTTACCTGTGCAGTTGTCAACTTCTCTTATAGTGTCTTGTGTTTTATCTCTAACTCGTCAATGCAGTGCTTCGCATATCACAGGATTTCATCAATGGGTTTATTCTGCCAACAAATCAAATGATGCTGGATCCTGGAATTATCCTCAGGCTTCAATCCATATACAAATCTGTAAACAAAATGTCCCATAGCCTTTGCTGCAACAGTCTCCGTTCCATTAAATTGTTTAAAATCACCTGATACCACAATTTCAAATAAGGTATCCAATTATTTCCACAAATTCTTTGAAATTCCCGAAAATCAAATTGAATAACTTGTCTGTACTATTCCATTGGATTATTTGTCAATTTTGGAAAATCAATTGTGAAGGATGCAAGATCGGACCTGTTCCAGGCTATGTGAATATACCCTAAACCAGGCACTTCTCTCATGGGAAGCATGCGTATGTCCTCATCGTCAGTACCAGGGGGCGACATTTGTATTCTAACTTTCTTTGACTCCTTTTTCTATGACCAGCTACCTTCTACTTTTCCAGCTCACTCCACTTTTGCACATAAGGATTAGTTCTTTAATTTGCAATTTTATTCCAGGTGGGTGCATATGTGCCATGTCTTGATCACTGAAGCTCAACCTCTAATTTTTCTGTAGGGCTTTACATTTTTGTAAATCAATTCCATGTTTCTGAGCTAATTCTAAAAAGTATTTTTCATGAGCCAATCCTTTATGCCTAGTAATGTCTTTACACAAAAATAACAGTTCATCATCATGGTAAGCATCTATCCGAGTCAAATTAAGATTTCAAATTACAATTTCTCCTAATTCGACTTTTAGTTTGGCCACATCCATAACCTTTTCTTTCTCAGGAATCTGAACTGTAGCTCCCTCACTTATTCCAAGGTTTCCACTATTTGTTGGGTGTCTATACCTCTAAGCCAATCATCAAATTCTTGGGCAGTAAGACCTGGTTGTTCTACTGGGGTATTAAGAATTATCTCTTCACTGTAAGTACCACTACTTAGACCAGTCAGTGAATTTAGCAGGGACATGTCAGAAGTCAGCGTTCCCATAGGCACTTCTGCCCTAGGGGTACTGTAATTTACATTTGGGAGTTCATTCATTCTAAGCATAAAGAATGTTGAGGGTCTCTGAGGAAACTTTCTGGACCAGTCAATCTGGGTCTGACTTAATACAGGGTCTGTACTTGGAACACCTGGGGTATTCGCTTGAATCGGAAACATAGGAGTTTGAGGGATCTGCCTCATTTTATTTTATTTAGAAATCTGTTTATTGAGTTTGCAGGTAGCATCACATATTACATCATACGAAATCAACGAGCATCGTAACATATATCATGGGGCGAAGTTTCAGTGCACAACACATGTATTCTGGCCATAGTACATCATCCGGAAAGGGAGTAACAGCGCCCGACTTTACAGCCGGCGGGGCTCTGAACACATCTATCTCCACACGTGATGCTATGGCTACAGACCTAGCGGAGAGCATCTGCTCACCAACTCCTGTACTTGTTACGTGCTAATCCCGGTGCATCCCCAAACAGTTATACAAACAGTGCTAAACTCCCCGTTCAATAACCGGGTGGCCGTCTTCTCAACAGCCTAGCAGCTAAAACAACTACCAACAGCAGCTCGCAGGTTCTAATCTAGACGGCCCTCCCCTGTTGATCCCCTGCCCCGGCAAGTTCCGACCCCCCCAGCCCCCCCCCCACCAGGACCGGTTCAAGCACTAAGATTCGATCCTTGGCATGCTCTGTCCTCACTTTAAGGCCTGCCTAACACACTAGCGCAGTTTGAGGGATCTGCCTCATTATTGAGTTCAGAATTTTTGGTGGTTGCATTCATCCCAGTAGGAACAGCCAAAGCATGTGTAGTATTTCCTAATGATGGGGGCATGGCCAACCGCCGAACATGGCGGTCGTCTGCTTGTAGAGCTCCAGACCCGGGTTCCATAATCCTGCATCAATAACCCGTGTATGGGCAACAACTGGTGTCGACGTGAGCCGTACCGCCACTACACGAGGAGCCCATCAGCGTAGATGTCCTCAACCGCTTCATGATCGAGTGGAACGGCCCTGTGCGCAGAGCGGTCGTGCAGAGGCGCAGAAAACGAAACCGGAAGTGAGGCCGTAAGCCCTGCCGTCCTCCACTACGTAAGCCCCACTGGTGGATCGGAGCGAGGGTGCGGTCGGAACGGGACCTCCGCACTGGGACCCGACACAGCGGTGGTGGCGCTGCGCTCGGACCGGACCTGAGGCGAGGCTGTGGGTGTCTGTCTGCCTGCTGCGAACACCCGCACATCTCCCATGCATGCAATCGGGCGTCCCGCGACCTGCTTTGAGAATTGAGACAGAGGTGAGCCTTATATACGGGGCAAGAGGCTGACACATAACGTGATCAGGCGTGCCATACGGACACTCCGCATCGGTCCTATTAGTCCTGCATTCCAGGCTGGGATAATCTGTCCCATATACGATCATTCTCAGTATCTTTGGGGGAATGGTGCACCCTCTCTGCATCACACATGGAGAACATGCCAAACACTGACTCCTGAGTTGGAGCAGCATAAACAACTACTGCAGCCTTCTGGGAGAAAAGGGACCTGCTAGATACTCATCAATAGCATCCCCGTTTATGTTAGATTATAAACCTGAAGAACTAACATCCTGCCACAGGGAGTTCTACGGGATCTGGGAACTCCTTGCTGGTATACTTGTTGCAGGGAAACTTGACTTGAGCACTGCCAAAGAGCTTAAAAACATTTCACCTTTTTGACCGGATGAGGGCACAGGGGGGATAGCGACTGTATGATGCCCATTTGTGGATCTCTTCTTTTGTTTTTTTTTTTGAATCTTTACCAGTCTAGTGACAGTAGGCGAGGACACTACCATGTTCATTATTAGCCAGGCGCACTAAGTTATAAAGTACAGATCGGCCCTACGGCCTGCCAGAGACACGGCAATGCAAGCAAGCGCGCCCCGCCGGCGACTCACAGTGCAGCAATACGACTTACGCATTACTCATCAAGCACAACCATGGGACGCACGAAGGGGAAGCAGCAGGAAACTGCCTCCAGTGCTGATCCAACCCTGGACGATGCGGAACACACTTCGATCACACTAACACGCAGTTGCATACCGCCTACCAACGAGGAAAGCCCAGTGGACAAGCTGGACTTAAATTTACAGGAAGTACGAGAATCCAGGAAAGTAATTGAACAGCAAATTGGCACATTCACAACCGGGCTCACGTTGTTGAAGGCATACCATGCCAAACTGGCAGACAAGGTAAAAACTAATACTCTTGCACTAGAGGAGATGTCCCCGCAGCATAAGCAACACTCAACGCAGACCCAAGACTTACAGAAGCAAGTGAACAGTCTTATAGACCGAGTCGAGGATGCAGAAGGGAGGGCGAGACGCAATAATATTTGCGTTATTGGCCTGCCAGAAAGAAGTGAGTGATCCGACGCAACCCGGTATATGGAACAATGGTTTAAAGACAATGTCACGTCCGAGGGACTCTCAAATCAATTCTGTGTGGAAAGAGCGCACATAATACCTACCGGAAGGCCGAAACCAGGCGCCCCTCCTCTGCCTCTTATAGCCAGGATGTTAAATTACGGAGACAGACCTGTTACTTCAGAAGGCCAGAGAACTTTCTCAGATTCGATTTGAGAACAGCTGAATCTCATTGGACCGCGAGTATAAGCTCCTGGTGCAAAGACAACGATCTTCTTTCATGACAGTCAAAAAGAAATTACAAGGTCTGAAACTGAAGTACGCACTCCTGTTCCCGGCACAATTGAAAATTATATATGAACAGAAGACGCATTTCTTTGAGAGCCCGGAAGATGTGGAGGAATGGTTGGAGGTGATGGAACCGACAGGAGCTCCCTCACAGAGCCCATCCCATAATCCCAGGCGGGAGAGAGACGTTCTCTTTAGGCGCAGCGCACGGACAGCCAGGACAACACAGTCGACTAACCCGATACAACAACAGATGCAACAGGACACAAAGCAAGCATGGGTGTTGGCTTCCACCTTTCGAGACACTACAAATGCTGACGACACAGCCTCATCTGACAACAACGCAAACAAGTCGGACTCTGAGTGCAGCATGACGCTCTTCCCTACTGTGACGCCGCAGATGGCGGATGGCTTGTTCGGCTGAGAAGCAATGACTGCTGGTGGTTTCAATGCATGAACTCCAAGTAGACAACATATCCTTTTTGGTGTTTGGCTAAGTGATTATTCACGGCATATCTCTTTATTGTTTTTACTAAGTCCGGTTCTGTTAGAGCTCAAATGCATGCGGTCGTGCTGAAATGAACGGCGTTGGCGCTGACCCCCTAAATGCGAATGCACTTGTTATACTTCATATAGTTTATGTAGTTGTGTTTAGTAGTATGGTCCGGAGCAGTTCCCAACTCGGGCCTAGTTTTGGGAGTTATAGGGAATTTGTCAAATTAGTAAGAAGCAGCGGCTCCTGTTCACTACAGACAGAGCAGACGCCTATTTTACACTGTGATGCATACACATAATACATATGACATACTAACGTGGAACGTTCGGGATTGGGATCCGTTCATAAAAGGCACAGGGTACATGCACAGTTGTTACGACGCAAAGCGCAAATAGTTTATCTGCAAGATTCTCACATTATGGAACAGGAAGCGGTGAAACTCCACAAGAAATGGAGAGGCCAGATCTTCTCCACCAATTACTCAGGCTTCGCAAGGGGAGTTACAGTTACAGGAGACTTCTCAAGACCTGGCTGTTCGATCAATAGCTGCTCCCCAGCGCCTTGAGACCCTCACGGGTGAGTACCGTGCTTTACAAATGTTTGATTGATTGACAGTGTGGATCAGACACGGGGTACCCTTCACAACATTGGAACAGAGGGTGATAAACAGTGTCGCTATATCCTTATACGGTAAGTGTTAGATGGTCAGCAGGTGGTCCTCGGTAATGTCTATGCTCCTAATTTTGACAAGGACAAATTTCTACCTAACCTTAATTTGGCGTTGGTGGGGTGGGAGATGCACCCCTGGATTATAGGTGGCGACTGTAACGCAGTAATGGATGTTGTGCTGGATCGCTCCCATCCCCCCCTCCACGGTACGGGAGTGATTACGCAGATGAAGGCACTGTGTGGATGGACGGATGGTTAGGCCCTGTGTGATGTATGGAGAATGCGCCACCCAACGCATAGAGAATACTCCTACTATTCCCCAGTCCATTTGTTGCAAACAAGAATAGATAGAATCTATTGCTCAAAAACCATAGCAATGCAGGTGACACATGCAACGTACCTGGCTAAGACCTTTTCAGACCACAACCCACTGTAAACACCGACAAACTGGGGTAGAGTTCCCACCCCGGGACCCACCTGGAGGATGTGGCCGCAGACACTGGAAGACACAGTGTTTCGCACCACAATCGCAGACACAATTACCCGGTACTTCACTGAGAACGCTGACACGGCCTCCGACACTTTGATAGAATGGGATGCCTTTAAGGCAGTACTACGGGGCAAGGCAATTAGTGCGATAGTGGGTGCTAGGCAGGAGATAAATAGGAACCTCATAGACATAAAAAATAAAATGAACACACTGGAGCAGGAGGCCGCACATGACACAAGTAAACAAGCCCCACTACAAGAATCGTGAATCCAACATGCAGAGCTTTTAGAGACTCTCTGGGTAATAGACTATCAGCGATACACGCAGGTACGTCATGCTGAGGTGGACAAATCAGGGACACTATTGGCCAAACAGTTGCGGGATGACCCACCCACTAATATCATCAACAAAGTCACTACCCCCACGGGGGTAACTGCCCACACTCAACATGACATTAATGCAGCTTTTAGGCAATATTATGCCTCATTATATAGTGGCCCAGCTAGCATAGTAAACACTCACACTGAAGAATTCCTAGCTGACCTGCCATACCCCCGACTTACAGCAGCAGCCCAAAAAGGATTAATAGGCCCCATCACCAAGACCGAAATTAAAATTGCAATAAAAAGACTCCCGTGTAATAAAACCCCTGGGCTCGATGGTCTCCCGGCAGAATTTCACGATGTATACGCGGACTCCCTAGTCCCCCAAATAGAAGCATTATATAATAAAGCGCTAGAATTGGGCAGACTACTTACTACTGCGCAGGCGCTGGTGGTATCGCTCCCAAAACCTGGTAGGGACTCTACAGACATGGAGAACTACCGTCCATTGTCTTTGCTGGCGACGGAATATAAAATACTTAGAAAGGTACTAGCAAACAGACTCCTACCGACTTTAAATAAACTCATACACACTGACCAAAACGGGTTTCTTCCAGCCCATAGCACTTCACTGAACACAAGACGGTTGCACCATATCATAACGTTTGCCCCTGACCGCAACGAACATGCAGGTTGTCTATCTTTAGACTTAAGACAAGCGTTTGATACGATCAATTGGGACTACATGTTTGAAGCACTGGGGAAGTTTGGTTTACCTGGAGATTATCTTAAATGGCTCTATTGCTCTATGACGCCCCTACAGCTTGTGCACGCACAGGAGGACACATCTCGGCTGAATACTCGATACACAGGGGTACGAGACAGTTATTCAATTTCAATTTCAATTTCAAATGATCTTTATTTTCGATCATTTAGATCATCAAAGATATAAATACTTGACAATTACTAAAATTTAAAAATTTCCAATGTTCTAAACATTTACATGTAAACAATAACTTTCAAAAATTTCATAAAACAGACGTTTAAAAACATGGGAAAGGGTGTTCTAAAATCAATTCACATTATACGCCCCCCCCCCTCTTTTAAAAGACTAGATCGGACATGCCACATGGCCATTAGAAACTTTGCCACTGCAAAGACAATCGGAGGTGACAAATCAGATTTTAATATTCTAAACGCAGGCAAGAATTTCCTAAACCCCATATTTTTAAGAATGGGTAGAAGCCAATGCTTCCTCGCTCTTCGATAGGCTTTACAGAAAAGGACCACATGTAAATCGCTTTCCCGAGGATATGTACAGGCTGGGCATTGCTCACTTGTTGGAGGTTGGGACCAAGTGGTGGTGAAAGCCCTCAAGGGTAGAGAGCCATATCTCCACTGTAGGTAGAGCTTTCTTGCCAGCACAGGTGCCATGCAATCCAAAACACTTTCCATTAGATAGGAATCTTTTGATTGTGTGAATAAATTAGTCAGTGAGCCCACCCGTGTGTTGTCTAAAGCGGTGTTCAACTTCGCCTGATAGTAAAGTTTAGAAAGTGCCTTTCGAGGGATCCTCGTGCTTGAGTTTGCGGGGTCGGTCCATAATTCCGTTAGACCTAAACTTTCACAAGATCTTTTTATGTAAGTTAGCCATGGGATATTACTAATGTTCGGTAAGGCCAGGAACTCCTGTAGCTCGCTTCTATAATCGCTTAGATCCTCGCTACTCCATAATCGTTGCCAAAAAGATAATGGTTTTAGGCCAAGTTCCTCGGCGATGGGCCTAAGTCCTAGGTCCAATCTCAGAGGGAGCAATGGCGTGCTGGGAGGGAGAGCCACCAACTGCCTGAGAAATTTGTTCTCTGTGCTTGTTAGGTTTTTAGCAGGAGTGTGACCCCATAATTCGCCGCCGTATGTAACTGAGCCCCGAGCTTGGGATTTATAAATCTGTATCATGGGGCCCAGTGGGCGGTATATAGATTTGCCCACCATTCTGGAAATACCACCCACTTTCTGTGAAAGCTTCATGTTTGCCTTGATGATATGTGTCCCCCATGTCATTTTCTCATTCAGGGTTAAATATTCAAAAGTGGAAACCCTCTCCAAGCGCACTGTACCCAACAATGGGTTAGGACGTGTTGAGGGGGTAGGGTTCAAAATCATATATTTTGTCTTGGAGGCAATAATTTCAAGGCCCCTCTCAGTACACAATTGCAAGAACCCATCCACTATCCGTTGAATTCCCATAGGGGATTTAGACAGCAGCAGGGTGTCATCCGCAAACATTATGGCGGGCACCCTGCTGCCATTCAATCTGGGGGCGTCAATGTCTTCTATCCTGGACAGGTGGGCAATTACCCCGTTGACAAAGAGATAGAACAGGGTAGGTGCGAGTACGCATCCCTGCCTCACCCCCCTGTCAACGGGGAATCTTTCTGTTAGGCCCCCCATCCTGCCGCACCTGACCCGCGCGTAATTGTCCTGGTGTAATTTAATCAGGATGGCCAGGATGTCTGGCGGGACTCCCAGATCCTCAAGGACATTCCAGAGTTTGGATCTAGGCACCAAGTCGAAGGCGGCACGCAAGTCCACGAACACCGTGAACAAGCTGCCCCCCTCGACGTGTGCCGTCCTCCAATAAATAAGGTTGAGGCGAAAAATTTGGTCCATGGTGGATACCCCCTTTCTGAACCCGGCCTGATATGGGCTCAGGGTGGCGGTTTCCTCTATCCAATTCTGGAGACGATCTAAAATGAGCCTCCCAAAAAGTTTTTGGGACACATCTATCAAGCTGATGGGCCTGTAGTTGGATGGGAGCAGAGGCGAGCCTTTCTTGAAAATCGGAACCACCTCTGCGCCCAGCCAAGTACAGGGCACCTCCATCCCCTTTAAAACCGCATTACCAGGAGATAAGGGGCCCATATATCTGGCTCCTGTTTGAAAAGGTCACCAGGGAGACCATCCAGACCGGGTGCCTTGCCAGTTGCCAGGCCTAATATGGCAACCCGGACCTCCTTTTCGGTGAATGGGTCCCCTTCCGGGTAGTTATATACGGGTGGGGTTTTACAGTCTCCATGCCCTACTTCCACTGTATAAAGAGACTTGAAGTGCTCCTGCCATAACTTAGGGGAGATATTCGGTTCTATTGCCGAGACGAGTTCCTCAGAACCTGTATTAACAATTCTCCAAAACCTCCATGAGTCCATGGAGGCTAAAGAGCTAGCGAGTTCTTCCCATTTGTTCTGGTCCCACTCAATCTTGGCATTAAAGACCAGCTTCTTGTATTCACATCTCCTAGCTTGAATCTCAGGCCTACTTTTACGATTCTTGATACTCGACAGAAGATCCCTCCTTGCCCTGCGGCACGCTGCATTATACCATGAGCGCTGGGTCTTACCACCCGCCCTCCTTGGTCCATTATTGAATAAATCTGCAGTCAGAGTCTTAACGACTTCTTCATGCATCAACCAGATTTGATTATTTTTCTCCCTTGAGCTAGGTTCATCATTTAGGCTACCCATTTTTTCCAATATAGGGATAGAATTATTGTAGAACCAAGGGAGCTTAACTGTGCTTGCAGCTAATTTCTCCCACTTGATTCTCCTCCTATTGCTTTCTAGGGCTAGGTCCGGGTTTATCTTCGGCAATTCTACTTCCCCATGATCCCGGCCAGGAAGGAGAAAGTCCAATTCCAAAGCATTGTGGTCGCTATCTTCTCTGTCTATTACCCTAAAGTCGATGACATGCGACCACGAGGATAATTGAACTAAAATGTAATCTAATCTTGACTCCCTTCCCTTCCGGTTGAACGTGGGTCTGCTCGGGATAGCCGATTTAACACGCCCATTACA
This sequence comes from Triturus cristatus, assembly GCF_964204655.1. NCBI lineage: Eukaryota > Metazoa > Chordata > Amphibia > Caudata > Salamandridae > Triturus > Triturus cristatus. Next base: position 997,728,572 of record NC_140580.1, read on the forward strand.
GGCCCTCACCCCATGTTTCAGAGTTAGGGCAGTGATCTGGAGTGCAAGAGGGGTCCAAGCTTTGGGGGATACAGATACTGTCGGTGGTACTCGCCAACTTGCATCTTCCCCCAGGGAAGCCCATCCAGGAGACCTGCTAGGGGCTCGAAGTGTGAGTTCAAGTCCCCACCCACTACAAAAGGGGTCCCCTTGGGGAGTTCACCCAGAACATCCGACAGTTCTTCAATGGTAGGGGACTCCTGCGATATAGTAACCGGCCTCGAATATACATTTACCACCGCTAGTCTGCAGCAGTTGGACCATTCCAGTATAACCACAAGTATGTCCTCTGATGCCACTGGGAAACGTGTGACCTGACATCCCAAATGGACTGCGACCCAAGTTTCAAGGCCTCCCGATGGACGACCCCTACCCCCCCATTTCGCAGGAATGGAGAAAACTGCGAAACCCTGCCTTAGGTGTTCCTCCCTCTCCCAAGTTTCTTGGAACATGGATAAATCTTTAGAGTTGATATATTCAATCCATTCCTGGCAATTGGACTTATTTCCCAGGCCTGCCACATTCCATGACAGTATTTTTAGTGGGAGGGGCCTGTTGTTTGCAATAGTGGTATGGATGGAATCGTTCCCTTTGTCACTGGCCATGGTCTCTGTATATACTAGGGGGTAGCTTGTTTCTTCCCCGACATTGTTTCGTGTCTCACCAGTAAAATTACCCAAATCGCCGTGGTGTGCTTGGGCATCGTCCAGCTCTATCTCTGATCTATTTCCCACCACCACCCCCACCGATGGTATATAATTGCACTGGCTGCTTCTACGTGTGGATAGTCAGTCTACCATATCCAGTTGGCTATACCTGTTCTGCATTGGGAGATAAAATGGCTGGGCAAATCTCTGGGGGTGATAATCTTGCTCATTAGAGCCCCAGTTGCCTCCCCTCCTATGGCAAGTTTCCCATCCCTCGTCATCCATGTTCGTGGTGTAGTGGGTTTGCTGGTGTCTTCTGGAATTGGGGAATTCTCTCCATCCACTTGTCAGCCCCCCACCCCCTCTCTCTACATTGGTGCACTGAGCATTGATTTCAGGGGATCCTTGATATTGGCTTCTGGGATAATAGAAAACTCCCCTTCTATTCCTATCTTTCCAGCCAGCCAGTGTTTGTATCCGAGGGCCCCAAATCTCGTCCTCTCTATCATAAACCCGAGGGGGATAAAAAAAAGAAAGAGGTAAGGATTGAATGGTGCTCCCCTCATCCTCTGATATCCATCCGCATATATGCTGGACTGTCCTATGATATCTAAAACTAACTATAACACAATCACCATTTATGGATTTAGTTGAGCTACCCAGCCAAGGCACCCTTCGAACCATGAGGACTATGCTCGATATGCCTTCTGGGAGTGGTCTGTGTGTAGATAGCCAGTTTATCACCTTGTTCTTCAGTGAAGCGGTGGATTCTTTTGAGAAAATATTCAATTCTGGTATCCATGCTAGAACTACAGTATATGGTGCTGCCTCTGGGGGAAGATGTACTAATCTAGGCTTCGTCCTCTTATTAACATCCTCAACCATTTGTTCTGCAGCATTCGGTGGTTTGTTTGGGGCGGGGTTATTATCCCTGGATTGTTTAGCACTAGTTGGGGAAGGGGATGAGTGATTATACTGTTCTGCAGGATTTTGAGGGACAATAGCCTCAGGAAGTATATTAGTGCTTATGGGCGGGGTAGATTTTGCCTGCTGCGCTGTGTAAATAACACTTTTGGCCTGGTTGGTAGCCTGGGAAGGTCCCTCTTTTGTCTCTCTGGCGGAAACCTTGGCCCTACCACTGCTAGTTGCTTTAAAACTATCAGCTAGTTGCACTGTCGACTTTTCTATGGCCACTAACCTGGCCTCAATTTTGGTTAGCCTTTCTTCCAGGGGGCTTAAAAGGTTTCTTATAAGTACGCCTATATCAGCAAGGGTGACATCCTCCTCAGTGGACTCGGGAGAATTCTGATTGGGATGAGTGCTTTTCACCCCCGGTAAATTTGAAGGCGAGGCCTGAGCTCTAGCAGTTTGCGTTCTTCCCCTTGTGTTTGAACATGGACTATTTGATAGCGGGTGCAGGGGGGAGATATTCAGCTTCCGACCACCCTTGTTCTTGGTCCCTCCTCTCTTTTTCGGAATTGCACCTTCTCTAATCCCCTTCCGCTTATTCACGTTAGGGCCTGTAGAATTAACCTTTTCAGGGTCAGAATTAAGGGTGGTAGTAAGTATGGGGTGGGGTTGAGCTGGCGGGAGAGTTAGCATACTAAGATCTACAGAATCACTAAGGTCTTTCATGCTTAAGTGGGAGGTACAATTTAAAATGTCCAACGTCCCGGAGGGGTCATTTGTGCCTTCTACCCCCATATCCAACACGATGAGCTCTGGGCTTACCTCAGGAGACTTTGCCTGAGCTAAGGGACCCATTGACGATCTCCTCACCCGGTCTAATTCCTGGGATATTCGCCTCTCGAGAAGCGTAATATCCTCAATTAGTAGGGAGCCAGCTTTCACAAAGTAATTATCCAATGTTCCCTTTGTTGAAGCAGCAACAGCCGATACGCTTTTGCTCCTTGTTTCCCTGGTCGTCATCTCTGAAGTAAGTCAGCAAAAATTACCCTTTAAATCCAGATACAGTCCCGAAGTGGGTCAGGGGGACTGGCCCAGGCCCAGTCTCTCCCGTCCTCTAACGGCCTCAAACGGCCCGCTCTTTGCCCGGTCTTCGCCCCGGGCTACGACCCGCGCGCGTCCCGCTTGCGCGCGGAAGCAGAGCTGCGCAATGAGGACAGGGGGTCGGAAAGGGAGGGGCCGGGAAGAGGAGACAGCTGCGAACACCGCCAAGCAGCCTGGTCCTCGCAGTCCCGGTTAGGAATAATCCAAGATGTTAACAGCCCCCAAACAGCATAGCGTCCTCAGGCGGAGCCCACAATGACCCACGGAGTCCAGCAACAGCTGCCCAAGTAACGTGCAAGCAGCGACAAGCCTACGAGCGGCTCCCGCGAAGCGGGGGCCGCGAGGCGTTAAGAGCCTGCAGAGGGAGGGGCCGGGAAGAGGAGACAGCTGCGAACACCGCCAAGCAGCCTGGTCCTCGCAGTCCCGGTTAGGAATAATCCAAGATGTTAACAGCCCCCAAACAGCATAGCGTCCTCAGGCGGAGCCCACAATGACCCACGGAGTCCAGCAACAGCTGCCCAAGTAACGTTCAAGCAGCGACAAGCCTACGAGCGGCCCCCGCGAAGCGGGGGCCGCGAGGCGTTAAGAGCCTGCAGAGGGAGGGGCCGGGAAGAGGAGACAGCTGCGAACACCGCCAAGCAGCCTGGTCCTCGCAGTCCCGGTTAGGAATAATCCAAGATGTTAACAGCCCCCAAACAGCATAGCGTCCTCAGGCGGAGCCCACAATGACCCACGGAGTCCAGCAACAGCTGCCCAAGTAACGTGCAAGCAGCGACAAGCCTACGAGCGGCTCCCGCGAAGCGGGGGCCGCGAGGCGTTAAGAGCCTGCAGAGGGAGGGGCCGGGAAGAGGAGACAGCTGCGAACACCGCCAAGCAGCCTGGTCCTCGCAGTCCCGGTTAGGAATAATCCAAGATGTTAACAGCCCCCAAACAGCATAGCGTCCCAGGCGGAGCCCACAATGACCCACGGAGTCCAGCAACAGCTGCCCAAGTAACGTGCAAGCAGCGACAAGCCTACGAGCGGCTCCCGCGAAGCGGGGGCCGCGAGGCGTTAAGAGCCTGCAGAGGGAGGGGCCGGGAAGAGGACACAGCTGCGAACACCGCCAAGCAGCCTGGTCCTCGCAGTCCCGGTTAGGAATAATCCAAGATGTTAACAGCCCCCAAACAGCATAGCGTCCTCAGGCGGAGCCCACAATGACCCACGGAGTCCAGCAACAGCTGCCCAAGTAACGTGCAAGCAGCGACAAGCCTACGAGCGGCACTTGTTATACTTCATATAGTTTATGTAGTTGTGTTTAGTAGTATTGTCCGGAGCAGTTCCCAACTCGGGCCTAGTTTTGGGAGTTATAGGGAATTTGTCAAATTAGTAAGAAGCAGCGGCTCCTGTTCACTACAGACAGAGCAGACGCCTATTTTACACTGTGATGCATACACATAATACATATGACATACTAACGTGGAACGTTCGGGGATTGGGATCCGTTCATAAAAGGCACAGGGTACATGCACAGTTGTTACGACGCAAAGCGCAAATAGTTTATCTGCAAGAATCTCACATTATGGAACAGGAAGCGGTGAAACTCCACAAGAAATGGAGAGGCCAGATCTTCTCCACCAATTACTCAGGCTTCGCAAGGGGAGTTACAGTTACAGGAGACTTCTCAAGACCTGGCTGTTCGATCAATAGCTGCTCCCCAGCGCCTTGAGACCCTCACGGGTGAGTACCGTGCTTTACAAATGTTTGATTGATTGACAGTGTGGATCAGACACGGGGTACCCTTCACAACATTGGAACAGAGGGTGATAAACAGTGTCGCTATATCCTTATACGGTAAGTGTTAGATGGTCAGCAGGTGGTCCTCGGTAATGTCTATGCTCCTAATTTTGACAAGGACAAATTTCTACCTAACCTTAATTTGGCGTTGGTGGGGTGGGAGATGCACCCCTGGATTATAGGTGGCGACTGCAACGCAGTAATGGATGTTGTGCTGGATCGCTCCCATCCCCCCCTCCACGGTATGGGAGTGATTACGCAGATGAAGGCACTGTGTGGATGGACGGATGGTTAGGCCCTGTGTGATGTATGGAGAATGCGCCACCCAACGCATAGAGAATACTCCTACTATTCCCCAGTCCATTTGTTGCAAACAAGAATAGATAGAATCTATTGCTCAAAAACCATAGCAATGCAGGTGACACATGCAACGTACCTGGCTAAGACCTTTTCAGACCACAACCCACTGTAAACACCGACAAACTGGGGTAGAGTTCCCACCCCGGGACCCACCTGGAGGATGTGGCCGCAGACACTGGAAGACACAGTGTTTCGCACCACAATCGCAGACACAATTACCCGGTACTTCACTGAGAACGCTGACACGGCCTCCGACACTTTGATAGAATGGGATGCCTTTAAGGCAGTACTACGGGGCAAGGCAATTAGTGCGATAGTGGGTGCTAGGCAGGAGATAAATAGGAACCTCATAGACATAAAAAATAAAATGAACACACTGGAGCAGGAGGCCGCACATGACACAAGTAAACAAGCCCCACTACAAGAATCGTGAATCCAACATGCGGAGCTTTTAGAGACTCTCTGGGTAATAGACTATCAGCGATACACGCAGGTACGTCATGCTGAGGTGGACAAATCAGGGACACTATTGGCCAAACAGTTGCGGGATGACCCACCCACTAATATCATCAACAAAGTCACTACCCCCACGGGGGTAACTGCCCACACTCAACATGACATTAATGCAGCTTTTAGGCAATATTATGCCTCATTATATAGTGGCCCAGCTAGCATAGTAAACACTCACACTGAAGAATTCCTAGCTGACCTGCCATACCCCCGACTTACAGCAGCAGCCCAAAAAGGATTAATAGGCCCCATCACCAAGACCGAAATTAAAATTGCAATAAAAAGACTCCCGTGTAATAAAACCCCTGGGCTCGATGGTCTCCCGGCAGAATTTCACGATGTATACGCGGACTCCCTAGTCCCCCAAATAGAAGCATTATATAATAAAGCGCTAGAATTGGGCAGACTACTTACTACTGCGCAGGCGCTGGTGGTATCGCTCCCAAAACCTGGTAGGGACTCTACAGACATGGAGAACTACCGTCCATTGTCTTTGCTGGCGACGGAATATAAAATACTTAGAAAGGTACTAGCAAACAGACTCCTACCGACTTTAAATAAACTCATACACACTGACCAAAACGGGTTTCTTCCAGCCCATAGCACTTCACTGAACACAAGACGGTTGCACCATATCATAACGTTTGCCCCTGACCGCAACGAACATGCAGGTTGTCTATCTTTAGACTTAAGACAAGCGTTTGATACGATCAATTGGGACTACATGTTTGAAGCACTGGGGAAGTTTGGTTTACCTGGAGATTATCTTAAATGGGTATATTGCTCTATGACGCCTCTACAGCTTGTGCACGCACAGGAGGACACATCTCGGCTGAATACTCGATACACAGGGGTACGAGACAGTTATTCATATTAGCGTTAGAGCCATTAGCGCTTAAATTACGTACTGAAGCACATCATTTGGGCATAACGATTGGAACCAAAACGCATCTATTCTCCACGTATGCGGATAATATTATTCTTTACATACGAGACCTTCGGGCCGCCCTGGACCCTATTCCTGATATTTTTCGGACTTTTGAACAAATCTCGGGACTGGCTATTAATGCAACGAAGTCACATGCCGTTTTCTTTCTTGAGGCTGAACACCCTGTAGACGTTACATTTGGAGTACAAGTGCTTCCAGTAGCACAACACACATTCAAGTACTTGGGGATACAGGTATATCGGGCGCACACAGAAATGCTAGAGGGCAATCTCAATAGAGCTATCAGATCTATTCATTTGAGCATTGCCTTCTGGACTACGTTACCACTTTCGGTTCCTGGCAGGGCAGCCATTCCAAAATGGTGATCCTTCCAAGACTGATCTACTACGTCACCAATTTACCGATTCTAATACCACTCAACACCTTCAAATTATTGAATACCATGCTTATAGATCTTATATGGGGGTCAAGCAGATGCAGAATAAGTCTCAAAAAGTTACAACTCGGAACAGACAGGGGAGGCCTGGGAGTCCCCGACCTTAAAGCATATTACTATGCATGCCAACTACAATGGCTTTCATATTGGACTGCTTGATGAAACTGGTATGAAATGGGATATACCATACAGGACATAGATAGGGGCGCACTGCACACTCTACTACTCCCGCGCTGCAAACTCCCCCAAAGACTCCCCACCTTATTGCGCATGGCACTGCAGTGCTTGAGAGCGACATTGCACTACACGGCCAGACGTCCTCCATATGCCGGGAACATCCCATTATTGGGGGTACCACTGACAAGTGCAATCATCACAAAGCGCGGTATTGCACCTTGGTTTGAAGTGGGGATTAGCACAATGTCTGACTTATTTAATAATGAAATACTCATGGATCACAACAATTTCGTGAGGGAATCAGGGGCGTCGGATCACTTATACCTATTACATGCGGCATTGCTGCAATACATCAAGAATTGATTGATTGATTCATTTGATTGAAAGGCATTTCTAGAGCACATGGCTACCCGAAAGCATCCCAGCGCTAGTGCGACCCCTAGAGCAGGTAAAAGATTAAGGTAATAAAAAGGTCTTTAAGAGCTTACGGAAGGTAAGGTAGTTCGATTCACAACAGATCGACAAAGGCAAGTTGTTCCACAGTTTAGCAGCATTATACACGAAACGGCGTCCTCCACTTTGTGCTCTCTTTATTATTGGAACTATAGCTAGCTGCTTATTGTCATATCTGAGTGACCTGGAAGGATGGTAGGGCTGAATAAGGGATCTGATAATGGGGGGACCTTTATCAGAAAGGGCTTTGTGTGTAATACACAATGCCTTAAAATGAACTCTTTGATAAATCGGCAACCAATGAAGCGCCAAGAGCGAAGGTTTAGCTGACGTGCGCTTAGAAGAGTTGGTGAGTAACCGTGCTGCACAGTTTTGAATGACCTGAAGCTTTTTTGATAGTAGAGAGGGGAGCTCCTAGATAGAGAACGTTAGCATAGTCCAGGCGAGAGAGGATGAGTGCCCGGACCAGCACTCTTCTTACAGTTAGTGGGAGCAGGGGAAGGATCTTTCTGAGCATTCTTAGTATTCCATAACAGCAGGCTGCTACCTTGCCTGCCTGCTTCTTAAAGTCCAGGTTATGATCCACCCACACTCCAAGACTCTTAATTTCGGCTTTGGGAGAGGGCTGGGGGCCGAGACAGTTGGGCCAGGAAGGGGCTATTGTGCGAGAAGAATAGTTTCCTAACAGCATTAGTTCAGTCTTTTCTCCGTTGAGTTTCAAATAAGAATTGTCCATCCATCCGGAGACTTTTTGCAAACATAGAGCCAGATTTGGAGCTGAGTTATCCTCTTGACTAAGTGATACCACTAACTGGGTATCATCCGCATACGTAACAATCTGGATGCCGAAAGGTGTAACTAATTCCGCCAAGGAGCTCATGTACACATTAAAAAGAGTGGGGTTCAGAGATAAAGTTTTCTTCAAAGACTACAAAAGAACGGTCTTCTAAGAAGGATTGTAGCCATTTCAGTGCAGATCCGGTGATTCCAGCCTTCCTAAGCCTTTGAATAAGTAGCTGGTGGTTAACCGAATCAAAGGCTGCGCTAAGATCAAGGAGGATTAGTGCAGCGCAGCCCCCACTATCCAGAATTTTCCTTACATTTTCCACCACTACCACAAGTGCGGTCTCAGTACTCTGTTGGGCTCTAAATCCAGTTTGAGTAGGGTGAAAGCAATTATTATTTGCCAGAAATGTAGAAATAGTGGTGTTTACATGCTTCTCTGCCAATTTCCCTATTCCTGGGAGCAATGAAATAGAGCAATAGTTGGCTAATATCTCTGGGTCAAGGTGTTTTTTTTTTAAAAGAGCTCTGACCATAGCCTGTTTCCATAGGGGAGGTACTATTCCCTTTTCTAAAGAAGCGTTGATTACTTCTAGAATCACTGGGTCTACAGTCTCAGAGACTCGATTTAAAACACTTGGAGGGGCAACATCGGAAGGTGCTCCAGATTTCAGTTGGTTCAGAATGCCCTGAAGAGAGGCAAAATTCAGAAGGGGAATTGATTCCAACAGATAGGTGGCGGGACATATGGGGGGTACTGTCTGTGGATCAGGAGCTGAGGGGAAAGATTTAGAAATAGACTGTATTTTGTAATTAAAAAATGTTGCAATTAAGTTGCACCATAAAGGAATGTTACTAATAACAATAGGGGGGGGCGGGGGCGGTGGAATAAAAAGCGATTTAGCAATTTAAGAAATTTCACGAGGGCGGGTTGCTGCTGAAGTAATTCTCTTTTCAAAGTAGGCAGATTTAGCCAATTAGCCAAGAAGCGGTGGGCCCCACTACGACAGGAACCCCCCACACACGAAGTAGTTAAAACCTTGTACTATATGGGCAGAGGCAGCCGCCTTATCAATTGGCTGTATGTTGGAATACGGGCTTATTCAGCGATTGAACTTACTACGCTACGTAATACTTGGGTGTGGGACATGGGGCGGGATCTGGAGGAGAAGGAATGGGAGAAAATTGTGGAACACCCCAAGAAGGAATCCAGAAATGCGAAATTTAAATTTATACAGACCATGTTGCTCCACAGAGCCTATCTCACCCCCAAACGACTAGACCGCATGTTTCCACAGACACAACATCACTGCCCCAGATGTCAATTGGAGGGAGCTGATTTACTACACATGATATGGGCATGCCCCCACTTGCAAGGGTTCTGGGACGCCATCAGACGGCATATACAGGCTATTACACAGAGGGAGATAGTAATAATGTAGACAAGTGTATTCTGGGTTTGTACAAACAACCGTCTAAATATAAGGTGCAATACAGATTTACGTGTCTGGCCCTCATCTTAGGTACTCCATTAAGACCTAAGTCAACCTTCTGCCCCATGAACCATCAAATCCCTATAGAGATTCAGGCCTTTCAGCAAGCAATCATGAAGGAAATCAACGAGCTTGATAACCAAGTCAGAAAACCCTTTATGAATACCACACTTGCAGAAAAGAAAGCCCTGGAAGAACAGACTACATAAGGACATCATCATCAAACCTGTGGACAAGGGCGGCGGCATAGTTATTCTAAACAAAGAATGTTACTATGTACAATGCCTCGAGTTATTATCTGACAGGAAATTCTACCGAGTAATAAAAGAAGACCCAACACTGAGATTACAAAGAACCATTAACCTAATGGCAGAGGAAGCAGAGACCAACAGATGGATCTCCAAGAACGAGGCCGCATTCTTACGAACTGACTCCACATGGATACTTTACTTTTACTCTCTTCCGAAGGTACATAAGGCCAGACAACCTCCACCAGGACGTCCCATCGTATCTGGTATTGGGTCAGTCCTCGAACCACTCTCCCAGTTTGCTGACCAATACCACAGACCAATGGTACAACGTACACCTACTTACCTGAAAGACACTCGTGACCATCTCAATTTATTGAAAGATCAGGCCTTTACGAGCGAAACCATGCTACTGGTGGGATTAGACGTGGAAAGTCTGTACACCAGTTTACCGCAACAAGCAACTTTAAACACCCTTGAAGACCTATTATTTGAGCAAAACTGGCCATATCACACACCTAGACACTTCGTGTTGGAATGTTGCAGACTGGCCCTTACTGAAAATTATTTTGAATATGATGGCACACTTTACCAGCAATGCCACTGTACTTCCATGGGAAGTACCTTTGCCCCAAGTGTGGCGGGTCTTTATGTGAGCAATTTTGAAAGCACCAACATACAAAACAACAGGAACCCATTCTTTTCCAAAATTTGTTTTTGGAAAAGATACATAGATGATGTAATCATGTTCTGGGAAGTCTCAGAAGAAATCCTACAAGACTTTCATAATTGGATCAATACACAAGACCAGTGCCTCAAGTTCACTTACAATGCTAACAAGGAACGATTAGACTTCTTGGACCTGAATATCTATGTAGTGAACAATGTCATCAAGACCAAAAGCTTCTTCAAACCCACTGCCAAGAATAGCCTTCTTTCATACAATAGCTTTCATCCACGCCCCCTTAGAGAAAATCTGACATATGGCCAATTTCTCCGTTTAAAAAGGAATTGCAGTGAACTCAAAGAGTATAAGATACAAGCACAAGACCTCTGCACAAAACTTTCCAAACATGACTACCCTATCAAAACAATCAACAAGTGCCGGAAAAGAACAAGAAATCAACTGAGAGAGAGCCTTCTAGACACAACACCAAAAACTACCGCACCTGACAAATTGACTTGCGTCACTACATATAGTATAGTTAGTAACGCAGTCAAAAAAATCATCCACAAAAACTGGCGCATACTGACATCAGGCTCTCTGGACTGGCCAAAACCCCTGTTTGCCAACAAAAGATCAAGAAACCTCAAGGATATGTTGGTCCATACACGGCCACCAGAACCGAAAACAAGCCCCGTCACGAACACTTTATGGGCCATGCCACCAGTGATCGGTCACTTTCCTTGCGGACACTGCTCTGTGTGCAACTTGACAGAAATCACCAAAACCATAGAGCTGACACCTAAATTGACCTGGACAATGAGACAACATACTAATTGCAATACGACCCAAACAATTTACATGATTACCTGTCCCTGCAAGCTCAGGTACATCGGCATGACCTGTCGTAAAGTCAAACAAAGAATTTGCGAACACAGGAGCAATGTGAAGTGTAAACGAGGAACCACCAAAATGAGTAGCCACTATATTGACCACCCACATACTCTCAACAATCTCAAATGGATCGTATTTGAAACTCTAACCTCCAACCCACCAAATGCAGAGAAATTACTCTTTGAAAAGGAACAAAGATGGGTGCACCGTCTTAAGACCAACCTAAAAGGACTCAACGATGATATTCCTTGGCTTAGTGTCTTGTAAGAATCGACACCTCACCATAACATACGAACATAAGCCTTTCTTTCACACCCCCTCTTTTGTGCAGCAGATGTATCTCTTCTATATGCAGTACAGACAACCACACTTACTGCCACACAGTTTATTTTTATTTTTAGTGGAAAATATCCTAGCACGATATTTTTCCTATATTCATTACTCCCACTAGTCTGTCACTCTAATACGATTTAATTCACCAAATTGCAATTATAGCCCCTCTTTTGTGCAAAATCACCGACATCATTGCGGTAGCAATTTCCATTTACATACTTTCCCCAATGCACTCACTACGAGTCTTTTTTCCATACACATACTGCGATATTTAATTCCATCCGCCCGGTTCCCCCCGGGAACAGGAAGAAGGCGTCAGCACAAGTCGTGCACTCTACGGAATCGCGGTAGGAAGAAACAACTACTCGGAGACTCCAAAGAAGACACGTAACGTTGAATTCTACCATTCCTTATTTCTATAATGTTGTTTATGTTTCTCCTCGTTTCGCTCTTCCCTCTCTACAGTATATACGCACCCCCGTCTCCTTACCGAAGCCTTGACTCTGAGTCTTCGAAGGTACGCACATTGCGCTGCTGCTTGCTCCACACTGAATTAACTAATATTACTATTTATCAGAACCCAGGTTCCGTTTATGAATATATTTCCATGTTTTTTAGCGTTATGATGAACACCCGCATAGGCAGCAATGTCACTGTACTGTATGGAGTGTGCTGCATGCAACTTTTGAATATTCACGTGCTATTAACCATTCAAGACGTGTCTTTCTTTCCATAGACACGCCGCATTTAGCATGATTTTCATAGACTATCATCACTTTGTTTGTCATATTATCACTAGAATACAACACAATATACACTCAAACCTTTTTCTGACAAACTCTTACGATATCATTTGCAAAAGACTTGCCATGATTATACTTGTTCTTTGTGCTTCTCATTCCCTTTACTTGCTGTGTGTTCGAACTCCACTTGCACAACTATACAACAATGCTGTATCTAAAGACGTGCCTTTTTTATTTGCTTCTGTATTGAACTATTAGTACAGTTTTCTCATACGACGACCTCGGTCCTTCTAAACTAATTAGGACACTTTCGTCTATTTTCTTTCTCCTCTCCCCCCATAGGTATTATCCTACTTGAAGTTCAACAGAGTAGTACTCGAACTTTCACCCTGGTTTTGGATATTTTCCATTTCCTTCACACACTACACCTTTCTGAGGTCCTGAAGAAAGCCCCCCGACCCTTCCGGGCACCCTAGGGGCTGAACATGTCGACCAACCACTCAGATTAAAAGTGCAGTGGACTCATTACATGCCCTTCCTGCACACCTCTGTTTTTTATCCTTTTCCCACGCACTGGACTGAATAAAATTGAGTCCAGGTAGCATGAGGAACTTTGAACTACTTTTTTACATCACACGAGCACTTCACAATTTTGTTTCTTGTATTTTATCTCTGATCACTACTGTAACATCCAGTGGTTCCCTCCAGGCGGAGGAAGCATGAAAGAAAACCCTATAATGATGCTGTCACGTAGTTAAAATCTAGGCGGAGAATCAAGATATGCCGCCCCTGAACCGCTTTACGTGAATGAGGGTTTTTTATCGAATGTCTGAAACAACTACCTGAACCCTGGTGACAGGTACAAGTGGTCCATTCTACTTGATTATTAACTACTAGCTGGAGCCGAATGGATCACAGCTTCTTCTATCTCCCTCTACACTGATTTAAATATAAATATGGCCCTCATCTTAGCAAAGAAAGCCATCACAATGCGTTGGAAATCAAAGAAACCCCCCACGACATACACTTGGCATGGTGAGCTGATCCGATGGGGCAGTGCTGAAAGCGCTGCAATACGCAGAGAGGAAGCAAAAGGTATGCATAAAATCCCCATCGCTATGGAATGGGATATGATGTTGGAAACCCTTAAAAATATTGATGTGGATTCAAATGATAACCCAGTTACCCCACAGTCGCAATAAGGTCCAATATTACCCCGAACGAATTATGCAAGTGTGAAGAGGCAGATTGCACATGAAAAGATGTAATCCTTAGCTGCTGCTATAATGTACTGTGATGTTGATGTGAACTGTGAATACAATGCTTTAAGTATGTGTTATTACAGGACTAGAGGGTGGGGGGTGGGAGACGGGAGGGTTGTTGTTATGATAACAGACTGTGGGACACTAGTTCTAGATACTGCTTCATAGATCCGAATAGAGAACGGACCTTTGCAGAAATGGTGGTTTTATTTGCTAGGCTGCCGAGGAGACAAGGCAAACATGTAAAGTTATTGAATGTGAATCCATCCCAATCTGGGAAACACATACTTGTATGTTGTTCCGACCAGTGCTGCAAACTGTGCTGAAGTATTGTTCTAGATTACATTGAAAAATTAAATGTGTTTTAAAAAAAATAGTATTTCCTACTGATCGGGGCTTTCACAGCGGGACCACAGGACCAATAGTGACAGGAACTGTCAATGCATCTGGAGTGTTCAGAGCAAGTGAATTTGAAGGGGCTGTCATTGCTGAATTATCTCCATTTGGATTCAAATTTATATTTACATGTGCCAAAGGCACATCAAATGCCCGACCAATGGGTGCATTGCCCATTCCACCCATCTGCATCTCATTATATGGAGGTGGATATTTAGCAATGATTCAGTCACAAAATCCTCATCTAGGTCACTGTCACTATCCTCAAGCTTATTCTCGGTGTCTTCTGTCTCTTTATTCTTTTTCTTCACCTTGTGTTTCTCTTTCCCCTCTTCTTCACTTGCCAGAACAGGGTAAATCTAGTTCCCTCGATCATGTCATTTCTCCAAGTTTTCTGCCCTGTATTCCATCTAGCATCCGCACAAATGAGTATGATCTTCTTATCCCTTCCGTGAAATTTCTCTTTCTGTCTGAGATGAGCTCTATGTTCCCAAGCATTAAGTGCTTCATATTGGGTAGGTCTAGGAGGTAGCTTAATTTCATTCAATGTTCTCCTTAAGGGTCAAATTTAGAAAGGCCGCAGCGTGACACCGCAAGCCCTTTGGCTGCGCCACACTGTGGCACTTTCAAAGCACAGGCATGTGACATATCTACTGCTCTCCTCTGCGCTGGCGCGCAATTAGCTGCCATGCGCTCACGTAGGCACCCTTGTACCCTTGCACCATGGTACAAGGATGCCTGTGTCACATGGATGATTGTTTATGTGCAGGAATGTGTCCCTTCCTGCACATAAACAATTTGAAATGGCGTTTTACAACTCCTATGCTGCATTAGCACACATAGAACTTGCACAACATCATTTATTTTAATGATTGTTTATGTGCAGGTAGGTGTACCTTCCTGCACGTAAACAATCAGAAGAGCTGATTTCGTCTTTCTATGTGTGCTGGAACATCCATAGCAACACCCATGGAACGCCCATTTCTTGCAAAGTACTGCGTGTAAAGGGGCCGTATTTACAAGGACAGGAAAAACCATGTAGGGTGGCTTTTCCTATCCTTGTAAATATGGGGCAGCAAAATGCATCGGTGGCGCAAGGGGCTTGTAAATAAGCCCCTAAGTTCTTAATAATATTCACATTAAATGACCCATAATGTGTAAATGCTATCGGTTCGTCTTTCTCAGTGAGCTTATGCCACTGTACAAGCCTAAGACGTGTAGAACCCTACATCTGTCCCCATAATATGATTTGGCCTGGCGTACCGTCAGGTGGTACCTCTTCTCCCTTTTTAACAGGCACAGTCACAGTCACATTGTTCTTTATTAAGTTACGCATGGCTTTAAAGCATGTCAGTTTTTGATCGCATATGCAGTATTCACAAATGACTTTTTGTTGAAACCAGAAAATGAGTCTCTCCCACACTCTTTTTGTTTGGCGAACACAACCAATATCAGCACGGCTCTATATGACTTATTCGACCAATCCCAGCCCGGCTCTATACAAACCGACCTATAGCATTGTGGCACATTGTGACGCCAGTCTCACTCCAGCAGCAGCTCACCCTCCTTTTTCTAGAGCGCGTTCTATAAGCAAAATACGCAAAACAAGTGCATGAAAGGAGTGCCAGGATTGGAGGGAGTGGTCTCTCTCGCCACTCCCGAGGGCACTGGGGCCCTATGCTGTCTCTAACCCAACTGTCCTAGACAGCTGGGTTAGAGAGGTTTATACTGTGCATGCTGTTGCAGTTAGCGCTCTAGCGTCTGACGCTAGAGCGCGGGTAGCGAGGATATTATGCGTACGCCATGACGGTGGCGTACGCCACTGGTTAAATAAAGGGGGCGTGCCCTGCGTGGGTAGTTGCGCCGACACCGGAGTAGTGTGTGGTGTCCATTATTTGCAGCGCGCTCCGCTAGGCCAGCGAGACCACAACACTGGTGACGAGGACTGAAACGCACCTCCGCGTGCAACGCTGTGTCCCGCACTTCAGCCCACGGAAGCCCCGCGCGTGCGCACGTGGTGCCGTCGCCAGACTGCCTTAGTCTCGCTCCGCTGTGACCGGAGCTGGAGCCCCGACGAGCCTCTCTGCATTACGGTGAGCGCACGTGTGCACCCAACACTGCTGGCACCGATCGGCGGATGAATATTCCCGCCCTTTCTCATGTAAACCTGCCGCTGGCTGAGACCACCCTCTGCCCTGCATCCTCTAACCAAGTCTTAAGCTGGGCCGCCCTCTACTGCCTCCCACACCTGCTGCCATGTGCCCAGTTTGTGCATCCTCCCGCCTTGGGGGCCACGCAGATCCCCGTGCCAGCATCTTTCAGCCAAGTCGCTCTCCCTAAGCCATGGGGGACGACGAGCGTCCAGCGCCTGCTGTGCCCCTCCACACACCGTCCGGTGTTCTGCCGCCCTTCAGTGAGACTGCTGACCCTGCCACAGCCGCCCCACGCTGGCAGACGTGGATTGGCCGGCTCAACAACTATTTCATTGGCATGAGGGAGACTGATGGGGCAGTGAAGAGGTCGTTGTTGCTCCACTACGCGGGGGAAGAAGTCTACCTACTCTTCAAGCACCTCCCCAACACGGGGAGAGCAGACGACTATGACGCGGCGGTGGCGGCCCTCAACACGCATTTCGACCCCCAGATGAACCCAGATTTTGAGCACTTTAAGCTGCGTCAAGCACGGCAAAGAGAGGGGGAGTCAGTAGACGCATTCCACGCACGCTTGAGGGTGTTGGCGGACACACACCTTGTCGGAGACAGGGCCAAGGAAGAGATCAGAGCGCAGCTAATTTGTGGCATCCGGAGTAAGAAGCTGAGGAGCCTCATCCTCCGCCAACCAAACATCCCGATGGCGGACATCCTAGTGCTCGCACGGTCCCATGATCTGTCCGACGCCCGTGCGGAAGAGATGGAACAAGCATTCACACGAGGCACAGGGTCAGGTGTGACGGTCAAGACGGAACGGACAGACGCAGTGCAGGCGCACGAGAAAGCTCCCCGTCCCACCGCCAGGAAAACGACTCCAGCCCAGTGTGGGTACTGCGGGTATGATGAACACCAAGGCAGGACATGCCCGGCGAGAGGGAAGACGTGCACCAACTGTGGCACGGTGAATCACTTCGCGTCAGTCTGCCGGAAGAGGTCCACGAGGAAAGACCAACGGGGGAAGAGGCCCGCAAGAAACATGGTGAGACAACTATCACAACTATCCCTGTCCTCCCACACCGATACAGGCAACAGACAGGCGCAAGCCTTGCGAGACGACGACTCCGGATCCGATGATGAAGGGGAGACGTATCTCATTTCGTTCACCAGAGCCCTCAAAAGCGCGAAAAGACCACAGCCTCGGTGTGACATCATGGTCGCAGGGTCCAGAGTAAACACTGTGATCGACACGGGCGCATCAGTCACCGTTATGGGAGTGCAACAATATAACCGCCTCCGACCAAAACCAGAACTCAGGCGGTCGAAGGCCCAAATCTACGCCTACGGGAGCGATGTACCCCTGCCCCTTGCAGGAAAAATGACAGTGCCGGTGAGGACAGAAGATACGGAGATAACGATCGACATACACATCATTGATCAGGAAGTGGACACACTCCTGAGCGGACATGCAGCCGAAGACCTAGGACTACTAGCCTTCCTCCGGAAAGTGCAAGACACCCAAACGGCTAACCTGCTCGACCAATTCCCTGAGCTGTTCACTGGCCTCGGGAACATCAAACGCCCGCCAGTCAAACTCCACATTGATCGCTCTGTTGCACCCACAGCGCTGAAGCACAGACGGATTCCGTTCCACTTACGCCCACTGTTGGAAGAGGAGCTGAGGAAACTGGAAGAACAAGGGGTCATAGAAGCAGTAACTGGACCCACCCCGTGGGTATCCCCAATGGTGATAGCGGAGAAGCCCCGCCAACCGGGCAAAATCCGTGTGTGCATTGACATGAGGCTGCCCAACAAGGCCATCAAAAGGGAGAGACATATGACGCCCACCATGGATGATATAATTGCCGACCTCAATGGGGCCCGGTGGTTTTCCAAGCTAGACTTAAATGCGGGCTACCACCAGCTGACACTAGCCGAGGAAAGTAGATATATCACCACGTTCAGCACACATCTGGGGCTGCGAAGATACCTACGCCTCAACTTTGGAATCTCGTTTGCGGCGGAAATCTTCCAGAACGCCGTCCGAGACATATTGCAAGGGCTGCCTGGAGTGTTGAACGTCAGTGACGATATACTAATCCACTCCACAACGGTGGATGAGCACTATCGGCGGGTCCGAGCCACGCTGACACGGCTCAAGGAGTACGGGGTCACACTGCACAGAGAAAAGTGCCAGTTTTTCCAGCAACGGATCGAATTCTTTGGCTACACATTCACCAACCAAGGCATCCAGGTAGACCCGAGAAAGTCTCAGGCCATCGAAGACGCCCCAGCACCAGCTTCCGCCTCCGAAGTACGCAGTTTCCTTGGGATGGCTACCTACTGCGGGCGCTTCATCCCGAACCTGGCTACAATTGCTGAGCCACTCAGGCGCCTCACGAAGAACGACACTCTATGGCAGTGGGGTCACCGGGAAGAAGACGCGTTTCAGGCCATTAAAACCGCACTCCTTGACCAGGCCACACTAGTCTACTTCGACCCAACAAGGAAGACCGAGCTACTCGTCGACGCCAGCCCGGTGGGGCTGGGAGCGGTTCTCACCCAGGAGCAAGAACCAGGGAGATGGGCGACCCTGGCATACGCCAGCAAGGCGCTCACAGCAACGGAACAGAGGTACTCTCAAATTGAACGAGAAGCACTGGCTATACGATGGGGCTGTCGGCACTTCCACCTGTACGTCTGTGGGCACCCGTTCACAGTCGTGACGGACCACCAGCCGCTAGTGCCCCTCTTCAAAGGGACCGCACCTCACCCCCCACCGAGGATTGAGAGGTGGGCCATTGGGCTGCAGCAATATCAGATGGACGTAACATATCGGCCCGGCGCCAAGAATCCGGCGGACTTCCTGTCAAGGCACCCAGAGAAGAGTGAGCCTACCCCTACCGGAAAGGAAGATGAGGATGACGCCGAGGCACACCTTGACCTCCTGGCCGCCCTGACATGCCCCCAGGTGTTGACGATCCAGGAGATCCTACAAGCACCGGAGCATGACACCGTGATGGCCAGGACCCGAGAAGCCCTCCAAAAAGGATCGTGGGCCGACTTCATACAATCCGCCAACTCGTGGACAGATGACGAGAGGAGAGACCTGCAACAAGTCTGGCGGATACGGAACGAGCTCAGTGCGACCCGAGACGGGATCATCCTGAGAGGGTCCCGGATTAACAGCAATGCGCCGCCAGGCCACACTCATCGCCCACAAGGGTCATCAGGGAACAGAAAAAATGAAGGCCCGGATGAGGGCGAAGATATGGTTCCCGGGGATGGACAGCCTGGTAGAGGACGTGGTGAAGAGCTGCCCGGCCTGCCAGGTGACGAGCGGCCCCGAACCTCCGGCTCCCATCGTGACGGAGGAACCAGGAACTCACCCGTGGGACAAGGTCAGCATAGATTTCGGAAGCCTCCCGGACGGGAGAGTGACACTGGTCATCATCGACAACTTCTCCAAGTACCCCCTGGTGGAGGCGTTACCATCTACAGCATTAACCTTTGTAGGGCCCGCTCTGGAGAAGACATTCAATATGTTTGGGCGCCCCTCAGAACTGAAGAGCGATAATGGCCCGCCGTTCCAAGGCCACGAGTTCCGGGAGTTCCTCAGACTCCAGGGCATACGACACCGGCGGATCACCCCTCAATGGCCTCAAGCCAACGGCGAGGTCGAACGTTTTATGCGCACATTGAATAAAGTTATACGAATAGCCGGTGCTGAACATCAAGACCCTGAACGGGAGATTCAACGATTCCTAGGGGAATATCGGAGCACACCACACTGCTCCACCAAGCAAGCGCCCTGGACTCTCATGCTGAAGGGGACGCGACGCGACGGTATACCTACGGCCCCTGGGTGGGCCCCCCCACCTTTCGAAGCGGAGCGGGCCCTCCAACGACGAGCGCACCGGAACCAACAAGTGAGCCGGTCAAGAGGCAGTCGGGAACGCGACATCAGGCCAGGAGACAATGTCCTCGTAAGGAACAGAAGACCCGGAGGGAAGTTCAAGCCATGGTATGAGCCCGGGAGCTGGACAGTGGAACAGAGACGGGGTACAATGGTTACCGCAAAGAGGGGGACGGAATCGGCCACATGGAACATCTCGTGGTTCAAGCGAATTCCGGACGCCACCGAACACCACCACGGAGGGGTGAACGAAGAGGAAGAAGATGCCCCGATCCCAGGCCTGGAACCCCTGCCAACACCCGTCAGACACGGGTCAGCACCAGAGCCGGGTCACCCTGCCCCCGAGGGCGGCGAGGCGGAAAGTGATCACCCATCCAGTCCCAACACCCGAGCCACCGCAAGGTATGGACTGAGGGGGAACCCCCCGCCGAGCAGCCGCCTCAGAGACTTTGCTTGCCAAGTAAGTGAGTGACTGTCGGTGACTATATTTAAGTTTGTTATCCAAGTTGGAGAGGGATGTTGCAGTTAGCGCTCTAGCGTCTGACGCTAGAGCGCGGGTAGCGAGGACGTATGCGTACGCCACGACGGTGGCGTACGCCACTGGTTAAATAAAGGGGGCGTGCCCTGCATGGGTAGTTGCGCCGACACCGGAGTAGTGTGTGGTGTCCATTATTTGCAGCGCGCTCCGCTAGGCCAGCGAGACCACAACACATGCCTGGCTGGCCGTCTCAAGACAGCCAGCCAAAAAGACATGGCACTTTGAATTTAAAGTGTCCTGTCTATCACTGCTTTCTGCTGCTGGAAAGCCCCGCCTCCCCGTTCTGACACTCAGCTCAGGACGGGGTTTTTGAAAAATAAAATGGTAATAAATGAACTTTAACTTTTTACCATTTTATTTTTCAATATCTGGGGGCAATTTGGTTAGTGAGGGGACGCTGCTCTGCATTAACGGAGAAGCCGCCCCTGTATAAGGGACCCATTGATGTTGGGCAGTCAATTAGTTATACTCAAAGCTAGCTGAAGTAAGCCCCCCTGCCTCCACCAGTAGCCAGAAATTAGCCGGGACGAAGTCGAAGTCCAGAATAGGTCTTCCAGCATCACTTCCTGTCCGTGAAAGACCCTTCTTGGTGGCATCAAGGGAGGGTTCTAGGATGCATGATCATTTTTGCCATGCAATCCTGCTCATGACCAACAAGAGAAGCGTCCTCCAGAATGCAGCCTGGCATCTTTATGCAGTCTCTGCTGTAGTCAGATTACCGCCTAGCAGGTCTTGTTCAGAATGATACATCTTAACTACAATTATCAAAAGGTGTTAGTTTCCCATTTGAATAGCCCACCTTCCATTTATATTTATTGGTGGTGCTTACTGCACGTTTCGGGACAATTAACTCCAAGTCCTGAGACTTACTTAACAGTTTGTAGGGTCTGGGTAATACAGAAGTGTCCTCCTATATATCTTTTACGTATAAGTGCATGTTGTCAGCGTAAAGTGACACCTCCCTCGACGGGATGCCCCAGTTGTGTCTTTCCATGCGCTGTTTTTCACACTATGGGCTGCACAGCAAGCTCCAATAATATGGGCCATAATGGACACCCCTGTCGGATTCCCCTAATGGTCCTGAGAGGAGTCCAAAGCAGTTTGCCTTCACTCACTCTCATAGTCAGTCCAGCACTGAGGAATCGGATCCACCACACTGTTTGTTGACCCAACCTGAGTGAAGCTCACATTGGGGACATATATTAACACCTCGGGGTGTCAAATGCTTTTTCTAGTTCAAAGACTAGGCAGCTGGCTTGCGGCCCTGTGCAGGGGGCAGCTCCAGTGTTGTGAACAGACTTCTGATGTTCAGAGGGGTACCGCCACACAGAGCCATATTGATCAGAACAGTTTTGCCCACTTGGTATTACTGTCCACAGCTGCCAGGGTAGGGCTTTTGTCTGCAGCGGGAAACAGGCCCCGACGAATCGAACTGTAACTGAAACAGGCTGTGAAAATGTTTTCAGTCGGTCGTACAAATGGTTCGTTTACTTATCCGTGGGAGCTTACATTTTATATCACTGTGCTCGAAGCAGCAGGTCTATATTTTCTTCATAGCAATAGAACTTTAGAAGAGACCAACACATTTTGTATGTCTTTTTATGGACCTGTGTCTGGAATCTTAAACAGCCCCCGTTGATGTACTTAGTTATAAAATGTGTGATGCACAATACTGTTCTGCATGACTTTCTGTCTGCTTCTGCTCCTGAGGCCTTCATACTGCAAACAGAGAGTATTTCCTAGTCTAAGCATAGCTTGGAAGCACTGAATGGTAGAGGTGCATTTTCTGTTACATGCAATATGTTTATGTTGGTTTGTTTTCTGCTCATGGCAACAGTGCATGTTTTACATAAATTACATTATTTTGTGAGTTAGAAAGGGCAATGCTAATATAAATCAATACTTGTTGCTGAATAACATTTTGGATTAGATTTGCCAGAATGTGTATAGTTTTGTTTTGAATAAACCCCACGCCTGTTGCATACTATGTTAATGCATTCTTTGTTCAATGTGTGGAAGTTGATTAATAGCTCGATGGTAATGCAACAGAATGGGCTGCATCGTTTCTTTAGTCGCATACTATGCGTGTCATTTTTATTTCCATAAATGTCTTTTCCTAATTTCGGTTACCATGCCACATATCTTTGTCCTCTTTTCCCCGCACAATTCCAGTGTCCTTGGGAATATGCCAGCTCTTGAAGGAAACCGCATGTTAACTATATGTCCTATGGAAATCAGAAACACTGCAAACATTTTCCAGGTAGAATTCTATATGGCTATTTGTGAAACATTTCCCGATGGACGTCACTGCTTTTGATGCATCTTGGTCGGTCGAGGCTACAGGTTAGCTTTTCAGATAGTGAATCTATCCCACTCATGCTAGACACGACTGTCAGCCACATTGCAGCAAACCTGTGACGCGGGTTACAGAAGCACTACAGGCCTCACGCACAGGACCAGCCATCAGGTCCCACAGTTCTCAAAGGCCCAATCTCCAGCACGGCCATTCCTCTAAGAGCAGTCCTCTTACCGGTTCACTTGAGGGACAGCAACGCTGTCTCTCGATTGAGCCTGTTACAGACTAAGATATCCGACACCGGAGATTTTCATCAGGTTACGTGGAATTTACATGCACAGATCTATCTTACGAAACTGAACTTGTCATAAAGTGTCAGAAAACCTACAGGCTTAGGTATCTCAGCAAAGCTACCAACCAGGTTATACGGATTGTACAGGTGCATACCTCTGACAGCAGAGCAAATATCTTAGATTAGAGAGAGCTCTCTCAAATTTATACAGCAGATCTATCTCTCAGTTTACATACAGCTTTCAGTCTCACAACTCTGGGAGTAAGCTTATATCTTGCAGACTCAGACATTTGACTGCACATCTATTCCCTAGTACACAGAAATATTACACGCTAAGGCCTCAGTTTGAAGAACTATACATCAGATTCCAAGAACCTTACAGGTTGAGCTTTCAGACCTAAAGGCATCCTTTGGATAGACATATTTTGAAGGCTTAGACACCTGGCAGCAGAGCAGTTCGAACAAATGTGTCTCTAAGGTTGTGCAGATTGGCGAATTGTAACAGAGCTACCTTGTAGGTTATAAATCCATGAAATAAACCAGTCTCCTAAAGGTATATTTTTAAGCTGGGTTGTGGCATAATATTTTGGATGCAAGTTTCTAAAGACAACAAAACATGTGACAAACAGTGCAACTGTTCCATTTCCAAAATACCCCTCTAAAGAAATGTGAACAAAAAACAAATGGCGCCCAATACATTTGGAGAATCATATATTTAGGGGGCACATGCTTGGCATGGGCCCAAAGTGCCCTACGGAATCTGGCCACCAGCGGCTCAAGGCCAGCCTGATACTCACTTGTAAAGCCTTTTTGGTCACAAAGGGTCGTGTCGATTATTCCTGCAAGGTCCTATTTCTTGTAGAGACCTCTCAGCTCACCTCTCAGCTACTATCTCTGTGGCTCGCTACCTCTCTTCCCACATCAGTGTGCGGGTCGGATTTCGAGCCCTGATGTCTCTCCTTGAGAGGAAGCCTGGAAGTACTCACCTTTGAACAGTATCCCTTACATGCACCTAGACAAGCCACACCTCCAGCCAGGCACCTAAGCAAGCTGCCACTCATGGTCTCCTAGGTCCATACAGACTGCCGGCAGCGCCACCTTCGTAAAGCGCCGGGGGCCAGATTTACTAACATTTGACGCAACATAGCAAGACAATTTGCTGTGTCAAATGGAGAGGGTAAGAGTCAGGGCTCGAGTCGGGGTACCACGCGGGTGGACGGCGTCCCCCCACTTATTTTACTGGGTTGTTACCGGGTGGACGCCGTCCCCCCTGCCCAAAAGATGTAGCCGGTATCCGAGTCTGCACCTACGTGCGAATGAATGCCTTTCAAATGCACCCGAGGCTCAGAATAATCTCCCCTTCCACCTCGCGCCCTCCCCTTGCCAGCCTTTCTCAGAGCCAAGCCGAGGCGCCAAGGCTTCAAGGAGCTGCGCTATCAACACGCCGAGCATGTCACTTCTAGGGACCCCGACAGATGCCCGTACTGCCTACGGCCCGAGTCTGTAATAACCGTGTAATCCGAGGAATGGGTCCTGTGTATAGTGTGTTCTTGTGTTTTGAGTGACTGCCACTTATTGAAGTATTATACTTCTACTTGTATCTTGTATGTATTCACGCATTTCAGACGGCGACCAGCAAATTTCGTGACAATTCCTGTTGTGACGTCACTTCCGTTGACACAACCTAACTCGAGCGTCCCCCCACTTCTTTTTTAGGACTTGTGCCCTGGTAAGAGTGTGCCATATCTACTAAGCTATGGAGCATTCCTGCTCTCTTACTGCACTGGTGCACCATGCATTGCCTACTGCCAACCCAAGCACCCTTGCGTTAGGCTGCAAGGGTACCTGCTTTGCACGCAGGATTGTCTTTGTGTAGCAGGGGATGCCTTTTTGCACAAAAGCAATCCTTAGAGGCTGTTTCCTCTTTCTAAGTATGCTGCAGATTGCAGCAGACTTGAAAAGTGCTACACTCACTTAGAGGCGTAACGAGGAGAAATATATTTATTTCTCTTGGTTGTTTCCTCTTTTTATCGGGAAGGCATACAATCTTGATGCATTCCCAAGTTTACTACTCTTAGTAAATCTGGGAATGTGCCATAGCTCACAGGTAGATGCGTGGGAACACCCACGCTCCACCCATGTGACACCTTCCCATAGCAGATTACACTAGCATTACCAAGCCATGCAGTGCCCTGCAAGGTGATTTGACCTAAGGATTCCATTGCCCTTGCGTTACTTTGAGTGACGCAAGGGCAACGCAATCCTTTCGTAAATCTGGCCACTTGTCACTGCACTCCTACTCTTGCATACAATCTGCGGCCTTGTCTCACTTCATCTGGGCAATCGTGAACAGTATTAGGCCTTTCCATCTGGTCTGGGTTTAAATACTATCCCTCTTCCTTCAAGGATCTCTTCAGCAGCGTAAATCTCTGGACCTAGCATCCTCTAATATATTCAAATAATGCTCCCACTCCATGCCCTATACCGCAGTTTACCTCTGGGTACAATGGATGTATATTTGCATACACAAAATAGGTTTCAGAGCATCAAAGGGTTTCTCCCTATCAATAAACAGTATTTCAGTTGTGAGAATGGTTTTTAAAGTGCAGTAACACACAAAAGACTAAATTAAAGCAAATGAAAAAAGATACTTAGGAGAAATATCAACCATGGTCCTTTTGTCTCTTTTTTCAGATATGTATGATGAAAATCATGCATTTAAATCAGAAGTGCTTTAGCTTGTGAGGCAAGTTCTGCAGGCAGATGTATAGCGACCAGCTTGACATGAGGGGGCTGATTTACTAAATTTTGACACATCGTAGTGAAGCAAGACAATTTCCAGCACTGCGTCAAATGGAGAGAGCAGGAATGGGCCATATCTTCTAAGATTTG
Organism: Triturus cristatus; assembly: GCF_964204655.1. Lineage (NCBI taxonomy): Eukaryota > Metazoa > Chordata > Amphibia > Caudata > Salamandridae > Triturus > Triturus cristatus. The sequence continues at coordinate 997,754,824 of NC_140580.1, forward strand.
GGGCATTCCTGCTATCTATCTGTGCTGGTGCACTAAGTGCATGTTTGCGCCAACACACGCACCCTTGCACCATCCTGTGTTACAGCCAGGCTTGTTTTCGTGCAGGAAGGGACACTTTCTGCACATAAACAATGCTCTGAGGCATTTTCTGCTTTCTCTTTCACACATAGAAAGAGATAAAAACAGGGTGAAATAAACATATTTCACCTCGTTACGCCTCATCTGGGAAGGTGTAGCATTTTGAGGCATTCCCAGGTTTGCTAGTGTAAGTAATTCTGGGAATATGCTGAATACCATAGGCCGATGCGTGGGAACACCCATGCTCCACCCATGGAAGGCCTTCATTACTCCAGATTTACTATGCTAATCAAAGCCACACAAGCTGGCTCTGTGTGGGATAGTAGATCTTACTTACTGGCTTGCCTGACCCTACAGCAACGCAAGCCCTTCCTAAATCTGGTCCCACCAGATGAGCAGAAGACATGCTCGGAGGTCTCCTGATGCTCAAGAACTATACCAATATGATTTTCCATGTTGACCGCTGCGTTTGACTTTACTGCCATCTAGTGGTTCAAATTGTGAATAACGTTTTTAATGTAAAATGGAAATACATCCCGAGCTGAACACAAAACGATATCGCCCAGGATTGGGATGATATGTGAGGGTCGCTTCAGGATTTTTTGGGCGCTTGGCTAGATCAGGGTCATAGTTTTGGATTGTGCAGCAGGTGCAGTGGCACTGGGGCCCAGTGTCTGCACCCTAATAATGACTTTATTTCACTACCTAACCAAGGGCTGGAGCGAATTTTACGTCCTTTGCTCTGTGCTAAGACCTGTTTGTTAAGCAGTGCACCCCCAGCCACCATTTTGTGTTAAGAAGTCAGTGAAACCAGCCCCCTCCCCTCCCCGCCCCACAGCAACAGGGATATTCTACATCAGAGGGTGCTCTGAGACAGCAGTAATCTGCTGTGTGCTGTTTGAACTGTATTTAACCCCTTCAGCGCTCATGACGGCACCACGCAGTCATGAGTCACGGTAGCCATGTGCTCATGACGGCGTGGTGCCGTCATGCCTCTAACGCTCCGCCCACGCGGCATTAATTCCCTGCCTATGCGGACGAATTAATGAGCGGGCGGAGTCATGACGGCACCACGCCGTCATGAGCCCACGCCGCCCATGACTCATGATGGCGTGGTGCCGTCATGAGCACTGAAGCACCGCGCCCGCCCCCTAGCCCCCCCGTGCTGATGCAGAATTCGTGCCGCGGCGAAGGGGTTAATAGGGACTGTGCACTTCGTTTTTTGGCCAGGAGAGGGAGTAAAGTTTTATTCAAACAGTATTATTAAAGCACAAGTTTGTTAGGCACTTACCTGCAGAAGTCCAAAGTGTGGATTGAGCCTGTCTGTCTCCTAGGAGATTTCTGAGTAGAGCAGCAGCTTCCAACTCCCTGGCCAGCAAACCTTGTCTGAGGTAGCTGGGACCTTATATAGTCTGCTATTGTTTGGTACATGTGTACACTGATTGGTGGTTGTATCTGGTGTTTCTATTGGATTAGGGTTAGTGTCCTCATTGGTTGGGTACTTGAGGGTTCTGATTGGTTTCTGGGTCTGTGATTCAATCAATGTAGGGTTGGGACTAGGGCTAGGATTTCTATTGCAAGTAGGGACTAGGGCTTCCCGTATTATTGGTTGTTGGGACGAGGGCTAGGGTTAGGCCTTTAATTGGAAGTAGCGATTAGGGCTTCTGGTGTGATTGGTTGCTGGACTAGGTGTGGGACTAAGAGTAGGGTTAGGCTTTCTACTGGAAGTAGGGATTAGGGTTTCCTGTGCCATTGGCTGCTTGGCCTTAGGGGTTCTCGGCCTCCACTACGCACTTTATGCTGATTGCTGCTAATGTGCTGAGTTTGCACTGATTTTACCTTCTGCACTCATACCTGCATCTCAACAAAAAAAAAAATCTTGTTTGCATATATTTTACCTTGTCTGTGGCCGATTCTAACGGTAGCTGCTGCTGTTGCTGCCCACTTCCTGGTCACCTGTGGTGCCACGAGGAACCGCCATCTTGGGGAGTTGGCGTTCTAGTTCCTCTGGCACACAAAGCTATTTTAACGCGCGCTGCGCGGATGCGCCGCTGGCACGCCGAAGGCGCGCCTAAGGCAAGCCCGTCTGCGCCCATCAGCGTCCCTGAAGTGGCCAGCACCAGCCATGCTACCCCCGTGACTCTTCTGATATCAGACAGTGCTACACTGCAGCCGCTTTACGGGCCCTTGACTCCACTCCTCATTGCCATTCTGGGAGCTGGGATGTGGCTGGGGTTCCAAAACAGGCTTGTCAATCCTGTGGTTTTAAGCTGTCCCTGGGTACTGCTCCTATGGATATCAATGGTAATCCCCCTGGCCAGCTGTCCAGGCTCCCTCCTATTCAGGCTGCCATTATTAACGCTCGTTCTCTTAGGAAACATCATGCGGATGTCTTCGACCTTTTAGAGGACAACTCACTTGACCTGCTGTTTCTAACTGAAACCTGGCTGGATCCCTCCTCAGATCCAATTGTAACTCTTGCCACACCAATGGCCTACAAGATTTCTGGAGCTAATCGCACGGAGGGGAGAGGGGGTGGAGTTGCTATTATTTATAAAAACAAGTGGGATCTCCGCAAGGGGGATGCCACTTCGTGGGGTGGATGCGAGGCCCTTGACTTCAGTATCCGCTTCTCAGCCCATTTTACACTAGCAGCCTCTCTGATCTATAGGCCCCCCGGCCCAATGGGACCTTTTTTCCAGGCCTGGGGAGACGCTGTTATCACCAGGGCAGTCAGATTTACTCACTATGTGGTCCTGGGTGACCTTAATATCCATCTAGATCAAGCGGACAGCAAGAATGTACGTGACCTGCTGGATATTCTACACCTGGCTCAGCTTGCCCAGCATGTCAGCCTTCATACTCATCAAGCTGGACATATACTTGACCCTATCTGTACCAACTTTCCTATTTTATTAAGGGACCCTTCCCCTGTCACCTGGTTGAGTTTTGAATGCTGAGCCTTTAACGTGTTCAGGCTACAAATCGGCCTTTGGCAAAATTGACCCACCTGAACTTAATATAGCCTTGGAATCTTCCAGGCCTAGCCTGGTAGAGGAGCTTGAGGAACGGTTAGCTGGGTTTTCTAGCTGGATATCAAAAGCAGTAGCTACGGTGGCCCCACAACGCCCAACTAGGCTGGCTAGGGAATCTCCGTCCAAACCCTGGTTCAACCCCACCCTTAAAGCTTTGAAGCATGACTGTAAGACCCTTGAGTGGGCCTGGCGGATGAGTGGTTATTGCCCGGCAGACAAGCGGAAGCTCAGAGATAAGCAGAAAATATACTATGCAGCCATTACGCTGGCTAAAGGGCAATTTTACTCGGCCCGTATTGAATTAGCCAGTAACAGCCCTAAGGAAATTTTTGCTATTGTTCAGAGCTTCACGTCCCCTCTGGCCCAAGCAAGTGTATCGTCATCTTCACCTACCTGGTGTAACACTCTCTCTTGATGTTTTAGGGATAAGATCCGGGCTATCCAAGCGGAATTTACTCCCTGTGACATCATAATGGAGGCATTTTTGGAGTGTCAATCTGCTGGTCCAGCTCATTCCTTGTCTGTATTTAGGGCAGTTGACCCATTGGAATGCCTTAAAATTCTTAAGGGTCTAAAGTCTGGCTCGCCCTCGGACCCCTGTCTTGCGGGGAGACTGGCAGTAGTTGCAGGGGTCGCAAATACAGAAGTGAATACCATCATTAACATGTCTCTCCAGAAAGTAGTGGTACCAGAGGCTTGGAAGGAGGCTAAGATCTTGCCACTCCTAAAAAAGCCGTCATTGGACCCCCTTTGTCCAGGGAATTACCGGCCTATCTCCCTTTTGCCTGCTTTGGCGAAGGTGTGTGAGAAGGTGGTTAATAAACAGCTCACAGATTTTGTGGAAAGGGAGGCGCTCCTGCATACAGCCCAATCAGGGTTCCAGGCGTCCCAATGTACAGAAACAGTGCTGGTGGAGGCCATCCAGGAGTGTTTGGATGCCGGCGGGAGAGCTGCTTTAATTTTGGTCAACCTCTCGGCGGCGTTTGACACTGTCCCGCACTCACTTCTCCTGTCACGCCTGGCCAAGATTGGTCTGCCGGGTGCCGTGTGGGGCTGGCTCCGGTCCTTCTTGGAAGAGCGGGTGGAGCAGATCTGGATTCTACCGTCCTCCTCCTCCCCTCAGCCTGTAACAACGGGAGTCCCCCAGGGATCCTCTCTTAGCACCCTTCTTTTTAATATCTATGTTACTCCTCTGATATATTTGGCGGAGGAGCTAGGGGCTAAGGTGATGGCTTACGCTGACGACACTCAGCTGCTTTTTACCTGGGACTAAGATGCGGACTTTGTACTACCAGTTCAACACTGCCTATCTTCTATCTTCAAATGGCTGGCAGAGGCGCAGCTTAAGTGCAATGAAGAAAAGTCAGAGGTCCTGCTATTTAGTAAATTCCCCCTTAACTTTAGAGAGCAGCCCTGGCGTCCTGAGTTTCCATCGCCTATCTCGTCAGGGAAGCCAGCTAAAAACCTGGGGGTATGGTTTGACGAATGTCTTTCCTTCTCGCTACACATCAGGAAGCTGGCTGGATGCTGTTTCGGCCTGCTTAAAACTCTCAGAAGATTCTTCCCCCTCTTACCTCAGGGGCAAAGAAAACGGTCACCTGTGTGCTGATTCTGTCACGGTTGGACTATGCCAATGCCCTTTATGCTGGTATTCCTGATTACCTGCTGAAGAAGTTGCAGGTGGTTCAAAACACGGCAGCCAGACTCGTATTGGGCATTTTGGCTAGGAACAGTGTTCATTAACAGTTGCGTTCTCTCCACTGGCTCCCCATGGTGGATAGAGTTAAATTTAAACTATTGGTTTTGACCCACCGTGCTCTTCATGGTTGTGGTCCTCTTTACTTGCAGAGGCATCTCTCCTTCTATGTTCCCGCGCACCCTCCGCGATCTTTGTCCCTTTGTTACGCTCAGGTCCCGCGTTTCGAATTTTAGAGAATAGGGGGCAGCTCATTTACAGTGAATGCGGCGATTGACTGGAATGCCCTTCCTCTTGCCCTGCGTACCATCCAGGACCCAGTTGCATTCAAGAGGAAATTAAAAACACACCTATTTTCCTGAAGCTCACTGCCCTTACCCCGCTAGGCACCACGACGGGACACTCATGAGTAGCTGTGCGCGTTATAAACTCATATGACATAACATAACTTGGGTTGGGACTACTGGTAGGGCTAGGGCCTCTATTGGACGTAGAGATCAGGGTTTTTTAAACTGATTGGTTGCTTGGACTAAGGCTAAGATTGCCTGTAAGGTCCTGGTCTCCTACTGGTTCCAGAGTTTAGGGATAGTGTTTTGATTGGGTAGTGTTAGGGATAGGGTTCCCATTGGCTGGAGGGGTCACCTGATTACTAGGGCTATAAAAGTCCAGGGTTAGGGCATCTCGGCCCGGGCGTCGAGGCTAACGGTAGAGAGGACAAGGGCAGTTGCCTGTTTGAGCCTGTTCGGTCAAAAATGCTGCCCCAGGTGTATAGATGTGTGCGTGGGTAGTATGTACGATGCAGAGGTTGTATTGCAGTGAACCAGCATCCTATCTAGTTCAACTATAAGAAGGTGTGGCCCTGAACTGTTTAATGAAGCCACCTTGCGGATGATCCGTAGTATTTGTTGTATATTTGTTCTGCTGTAATGTTTCTTGTTAGTGACCATGTACTCATCTGGGAGCCCTGAGTGTTTCCACTGTAATGTTACTGGTGTGCAAATTAAGGTAACTGTGTACTACGAATGGTCAATTGAGCAAAGGTTAATAAAAAGATCTAAAAAAGAAAAGAAAAATCATCTTTGGTCTACATGTACTTGCTTCCATTGTGCATCTATGTACCTCCATATACTTGGGTCTGTGTGTCTGTCACTTTTCTCCTGAAAAAGCATATCCGATGCACTACCCTATTTCTCATCCTGTACCTCTATCAATATCTTTAATGTACATATACTTACCTACTTTATGCATCTATATACTTTCAATGCACTTATGGCTCTATATATTTATCACTTTCTTCTAATTTAGCATTTCTAATGCACTACCCTATTTCTCAACCTATACTTCTCTCAATATATCTTCTAACCCAACTTTCTGACTTAGCTCAAACTTCTTTCTACAACTCTTTCCAAAACACTACCCTATCTCTCACCCTATATATCTATAAATATACCCTCTACATCCACTCTCTCATTTATCTCAACCCCATACCACTACTATGATCCCCAAAATAACCCTTTCTAGCCTCTCTCCTACTCTAACCCTCCTTGCATCATCTGACACCTCTTTTACTATACCAATCCCCCAAAACAGACCTCTATAAACTCTTCCCTCTGACCCTTCCCCTCCAAAACCCTTTTTACTCATCCAAAAGCCTTCTTGTACTGCTATGACTTAAAAAAAGAAATACAAATAATAATACAAAAAGTCCTTCACTCTTCTATCCCTCCACTATCCCTTTCAATCAAAATAACAGACTAACATGTTCACTTCTCAAATCCCATATTCCACTATACTAACTCACCACTAATCCTTTATGGGTTCCAGAGTAGCAAGCTACTTGCTAATAAAGCATTTCAACACCCATCAGGGTTACAGGCGCTATATAAATGCAGACCGTTTTCCCTTTCCTACCCCTCCCCAACCCTTCTCAATCCAAATAACTGACTAATATATCCACCACTCAAAGTAATTTCATTTTTCACCATACTAATTCAACACTAATCCTTATGGGTTCCGTTGTAGCGTGCTACTCGCCAGAAAAGCGCTTCAAACCCCATCAGGGGTAGCAAGCGTTATATAAATACAAATCTCTTTCCCTCCTCTATCCCGCCACCTACCCTTCTCTATCCAAATAACTGAATAACATATCCACCACTTAAATTACTTCATATTTCACTATACTAATTTTCAACACTAATCCTTTATGGGTTCTCTCTGGAGTAGCGCGCTACTCGCCAGAAAGGCGCTTTAACACCCATCAGGGGTAACAGGTGCTATAGGAATGCAAACCTTTCTTCCCCTTCTATCCCTCCGCTATCCTTCTTCCTCCAAATAACTGACTAATATCCACCACTCAAATTACATTCATATTTCACCATACTAATTCACCACTAATCCTTTATGGATTTTCGGAGTAGCGTGCTTCAACACCCCATCAGGGGTAACAAGCGCTATATAAATACAAACCTTTTTTCCTCTTCTATCCTTCTGCTATCCTTCCGAATCCAAATAACTGACTAACCTATCCACCACTTAAAATTTACTTGCATGTTTCACTATACTAATTCAACACTAATCCTCTATGGGTCCCGCAGTAGCGTGCTACTCGCCCAGAAAAGCGCTTCAACACCTCGTCAGAGGTAGTAAGCGCTTTACAAATGCAATTACAATACAATACATAGAAAGAGATAAAAACAAGGTGAAATAAACATATTTCGCCTTGTTAAGCCTCATCTGGGAAGGTGTAGCATTTTGAGGCATTCCCAAGTGTGCTAGTGTAAGTAATTCTGGGAATATGCTGAATACCATAGGTCGATGCGTGGGAACACCCACGCTCCACCCGTGGAAGGCCTTCAGTACTCCAGATTTACTATGCTAGGCAAAGCCACACAAGCTGGATCTGCGTGGCATAGTAGACCTCACTTACAGGCTTGCCTGACCCTACAGCAACGCAAGCCCTTCCTAAATCTGGTCCCTCCAGATGGGCAGAAGAGAAGACATGCTCGGAGGTTTCCTGATGCTCAAGAACTATACCAATATGATTTTCCATGTTGACCGACGCGGTTGACTTTACTGCCATCTAGTGGTCCAAATTGTGAAAAACGTTTTGAATGTAAAATGGAAATACATCCTGAGCTGAACACAAAACGATATCGCCTAGGATTTGGATGATATTAGAGGGTCGCTTCGGGATTTTTGGGGCGCTGGGCTAGATCAGGGACGTAGTTCCAAATTGTTCAGCAGGTGCAGTGGCACTGGGGCCCAGGATCTGCACCATAATAATGACTTTATTTCACTACCTAACCAAGGGCTGGAGCGAATTTTACATGCTTGCTTCGGGACCTCTGGCATCCTTGATACACCTTTTGACTAGACCGCTGCTTCACAATCTTTTTAGAACCACAACCCAATTTTGACAAACTTTCGCGACCCACCTACCTTTAATGAGTGTGAGGGTGGGTTTTGAATGTAACTAAAGCATCGTGTGGTAGCGCATTGTCATTTACAGACAGCAGGTTACTACTATATATGCACAGGCATACAGTTGTATTGAGAAAACTCTAAAGCACACATATGATAATGTGTGGAAGTCAGGTTTCTGTGAATATTTATCACTGTTCATCACCAAATAAAGTGTCTTGATTTGTTTTGATTCTAATAAAATCTTTCATTACAGCACATTTCAGAATTACAAAAAAATATTTTTCATTCTTGCTTTCCTAACTGCTGAATGCATACAGTTTATTTACAGGTATTTACATGTTGTTGTATGTTGTAAAAACAATCCTGCAGCCTTTCCTTCCTCACTCCATGTGACCCGGCAACACATATTTCACTCGCCCTTTGTTTGGAACAACTTTAAATTTACTACCCATTTTCAGAAAAATTCAAGCCTGCCTGATAACAAACAATATTGAATTACATGTTATATTTTCAGAAACTGGGGTAAAGCACAAGCTATCTGGTGTCCAGCACCAGCCATATTGTTAAAAGAAAGCTTAAACAAGAATTGATAAAGCCATTTCTTTTTGTGTTTAGATCTAATTTTATTCATTTCCCAAAACATTTTATGTGTGACTTCAGGCCCAGATTTGAAGGGCTTGCGTTGCCATGGCGTCATGTAAGGTGATGCACAGCGAATCAAGCCCTTAGTGAGATTTACTATACCACGCAGAGCCACCTTATGTGGCTCTGAGTAGCAAAGTAAATCTGGAGGACTGCAAGGAAGGTAAAGTCACTGCCTTGCTTTACTCTGCCCTGGGAAGGCATTCCATGGGTGGAGCGTGGGTGTTCCTAAGCATTCACCCATGGTTTTTGGCGCATTCCCAGATTTACTTACCCAAGTAAACCTGAAAATGCATCAAAATGCTACACCTTCCCAGGTGAGGCATAACAAGGAGAAATAGGGTTATTTATACTTGTTTTCTGCAGCACTAATAAAAAGTGGAAAATGCCTCAGAGGATTGTTTTTGTGCACAAAGGTGTCCCATCCTGCACAAAAACATTCCTGGCAGTAAGGCAGGTACCCTTACACCATGTGGTAGGATGCCTGCGTTGGCACTAGGCTGCACTTAGTGCCAGCGGCGGCTCCTCCACAATGGCGGAGGAGCATCGCCCCACTGGCTCAGCCATAGTAAGGAAGACAAGGGTACCCCGATATGTGAACCTGGGGTAGTATAATGTTTAGGAAAACAGTGGTTCTGTTGTGACCCAGAGGTCCAAAGAAAATAGTGACACCCTCGGGGGGCACTGCAATAGAATTAGGGAAGGCAGGTAATGTTAATGGGAGTGGCAAGTAGTATTCAAAAGAGACATATAGGTCGACTTAAGACTGTAGTTTATTTATGAGATCAATTAGTTGTAATAGTATTCAGGTGCTCACACAGGTAAGTGACAACAAGCGTGACGTGAAAAAGTGAGAGTGACTTTAAAACAAAGACATCGCATTGACAACAATACTGGAACTCCTCAAGAGTTTACAGAGTGTAAGGAGTTCCTGTTGTAGGCGGTCGACAGCGTTTCGATCTCAGCTAATCAAGATCATCTTCAGGACTTATAGTTTGTCCAGGAGAAATCGTCTGCCTGATGATTAAGCTCCACAAAGTGTCTGGTGAGTCTCGTATTCTCTTTCCTGCATCTGAAAGTGCTTTTATGTTCGAGCATCCTTGTTTTAACCTTACGCGTCGTCATGCCAACATACTTCAGATGGCATGGACATTGTAATAGATAGATAAGGTTATCACTATTGCAGTTGGAGTAATTCTTCTGTATCCAAGATCTGGTCAAGCCTAGATCTAAAGTTTTGGTATGCTTGGTTTGTGGGCATACTGTACAGTTACCGCACGGGAGCTTAATCATCAGGCAGACGATTTCTCCTGGACTGTCTTGGAGAAACCATTCATACCGTCCCACAATAGTAATAAGGCCAAATTCTTATTCACTAAAGAGCAACGCTGGGTTTTTAAACTCCAAAGTGACACAAAAGGCCTGAATGATTCTATTCCATGGACTCTTCTGTAAAGGGGTCGGACTCTGACCCATGATTTGATAAAGAGATCACAACGAGTTTAACATTTCCCCCACAAGGTGTATTACCTGTTCTGCGTAATATAGGAATTGTCTTGGGGATTTCTGTCTTGATTCCTGGATTCCTTAGCATTATACTCGTAATATCTAGTAGTGCAACGGACACATTGATTATGTCCCTTTCTCAAGCGATTACACTTGTTGCCAATCCACCCGCATACTATACATCCACATGAATGTGTAAGAACTACCATTTCTGGGTTCAGTGACGTCATCTTGTAGTTCTCCATCGTCATCACCCCGAGTCATTTGCAAAACGTAGCGTGAAGCGTCACATGACTCACTCACGCTTTATACTCTCGTCACACTAAGCCTCGGTACCTCCCACAAACACAGGAAGGACCGAGGCACCGACGGAGAGGTGAGTTTGTCTGCTTGCATGCGCTTCTATCTTCGTTTGACTCTGGGTTTTTAATGTAGCTATTAAGACATGCTCCCAGGTATATTTTTTCCTAAACAAAGGGCGATTTCCAAAGTAGCTTTGTTACGCTGTCTGCCCCCGGTTTACTTACAGCCATACCGGGGATTTATATAAATTGACGCGATAGGCATCGCGAAACGATAAAACAGATTTGGCTTTCCTCCTGTTAGAGACAGGTCTAAACCATACTTAGTCGGCCGGAGAGATTCCGAATCGTGTGTGCCATACTAAGTAGTGACCGGCTAGTTACACAGTCTGATACGCTTGAAAATCTACATTAGACCTTAATACTGAAGTATTCATATACATATAGGTACACGATGCCGACAAAATAACCCCTATTAACTACCTTTGGGGTTCTGCTGTACATGTTGTGAGTGTGCCATTTTTCATAGTTAATCGGTTCTTTTTATTTTAACAGCTGTAATATAATACCGATTATTGCGGTACACACGTAATACTCCTGGTGATTTATTCTTACTGGACACAAGACTGGGATTCTGTCCCTAAACCGCATTTTAACAATTGCTAAACAATTTTTAACACTACCTTTGGTTTGTTGAATAATTCGCCCTACATGATTCATACTTACAGGGCGGGGTCTCAATTACCTGAGTTGTAACCGGGTGAGGTGAGGTCTGACGCTCACGCAAGTAAGGTGAGTTGGCATTTTTTCTCATAGATGATACACTGGTTGGTACTGTTATGAGATTTATTTTCTAACTTTGTATACAATGAGGAACATTGAAACAGAACACAACCTATCGTTTGTATTTTCTTTCAACAGGAGTGAAATACACCCTACTTGCCGTGAGGTCGATAGGTACCAGGTTGTATTGTTGGACAACTTGTCACTTTTTCTTGTTTTTCTTAATCACTTGCAGTAGCAATTATGTATCGGTCCTGAAGAAAGCCGGGAACCCATTCCCATCTGGCTGAAACTAGTCGACCCCTATATGACGCAACCTATTAGTTGAAAGTTGCCGCTACACGCCTTTTAAACAGGATTGGTACAGAGATATTCATTAAACATAGTTTCTTCTGTCCAACTCCCTTTTTAAATTTTCACTTGCACTGCACTTACTACACATAGTATCCATCAATAGAAATATATATGGCCACTCTTGGTCGATTTCTCTCTCCAACTTGTACTCTACTCTGATCTTGGCTACTACATCTGCCTCTTGGTTTGGAGGAGTAGTAACAAGATGGAAGGATTACCAAGTGATGACACTGGCCTCCCTTGGCAGTTGATGGGAATCCGTATCTAGAGTTCAATGTTCTATCTCTATCAACAACACTTTGATCAGTTGATCATAGTAACACTCTATACTTGGTCTGTTCTAGTTTCTTTATGTTCAGTTCCTCATTTTGCACGACCACCAGTTCACTAGTGTTTTTCATATGTAAGGATATAGGGGATTTGAACTGTTGTTTTGGTCATTAAACTTTTCCCTTAGACCCTTTTCCCTTCGGGAATTATTGTTGATGAACACCAACACCCATACCCGCCTGGAACCCTAAAATTACCCCCCGGTGCTCCAAAACCCATACCCAACCTGAACCCTAAAATTACCCCCTGGGACCCCAAAACCCATACCCACACTGAACCCTAAAATTACCCCCTGGCACACTAACACTCATACCTGCCTGGAACCCTAAAATTACCCCCTGGCACCCTAAAACCCATACCCACCCAGAACCCTAAAATTACCCCCTGGCACCCCAATCCCTAACCCACCCTGAACCCTAAAATTACTCCCATGTGTGAACGCATTGCCCCGAAGTGAGCTCACCAGTTAATATAGGGTGACCAACTGGCATGGTTGCAAATTCAGGACGGTATCTGTAAACATTCAGGACAAAGGGTCAAAATTCAAGACGAAAATTCAGGACAGAAGGTCAAAATTCAGGACAAATCTTCGGAACAAAAGGTACGTTTTACAGACACATCAGAGGAAGTTGCGCGATAGTATAAAAGTAAGTAAATAGACAACCACTTAAGTACATGTCAAAATAAGTTTATATTAGGTTGAGACAATCGTGCACGTCACGGTTTTTCGGTATGCATACAGCTTTGAGCAACTATGCAGGTCTTTTTGAGGTATTTCATATGATAATCTATTTATATGGTTACTGCACTGGGTTGTCCAGTCTGATATTTTGTTTACAACTCATGGTCATGAACAGACATGTATGGTGAGAGAAGTGCTCAGGAAGATATGCTCGGATAGACTTTGTTACTAGCATCTCATATCTGAGTGCCATTGTGAGATGTAACGCGGCAAGCATAGGTGAAGTAAAGGGAGGATTGCTGTGATGAACCCACTATAGGGAACGCACTATGGGTGTTTCAGCAAGTGGAACTTACACTATGGAATCTGACTTTGCTTATGGGGGCTTCACAGAGAGTTGCACTAGCTGACGGAAGTCACAAAGGTGCTTTTCCCTGCAGCTTGCTTAAAGAAGGCACTGTCAATACACTGTTACATAGTTTACTTTTGACACCTTGCCTATTGTTACAAACACAATATACATCTCAAGCGCAGCTCATGGCACTATGAGGCTCTCCCTAAAACCTTACACCTAAAACAAAGCATGCAAACATTTAAAATGACTAGTGTAACATTCAAGAAGCAGTTGGGTGTCACTCAAAATGTTGTATGCATGATTTATGGATCCCACACATAAGCACAAAGCAAATACAGAATAGTAATACATTGGCAAGGGAGTAGCCATAAAATTGAAATACCTCCCACGTTGAACCAAAGCTCTTATGGCACCAAGAAAGCAAAGTAAGTCATCACAACCCTCCCCAGGAGAGCTCTCTTGTCAAGGATCTAGCCATTCATCCTTCCACCAAATCCCTGACATCCACCATTCCAAATGTACTTTCTGTTATCTATTAATTTTTTCATCCACCATTCAGTCTTTCACCATTCATTCTGTCCTTCCATCTGTGTTCCCATCCATATCCAAACCTTTTCAATCATTTGCAAAGCTATCCAATTCTATTCATCCATCCATCATTTCACTTATCCATCCCTCCATCCAACCTTTCACCCAATCCATTCACCCTTTCACCGAATCCATCCTTTCACTCATCCATCCACTCTTCCACCCATCCATCCACTCCTCCATCCAACCACTTACCCTTTCAACCATCCAGCCACCCTTTCACTTATCCATCCATCAACCATCCATCCTTTCCCCCAATCCATCCTTTCATTCATCCATCATCCATCCACCCTTTCACCCAATCCATCATCTCACTCATCCACCCACTCTTCCACCCATTAATTCCATTCACTCATCCATCCAACCATTTACCTTTTCACCCAAGCCACCCTTTCACTCATCCATCCACTCTTCCACCCATCCATCCATTCAGTCATCCATCCATCCATTCATTCACCCTTTCACTTATTAATTCATCAATCCATCCATAATTTCTTGCATCCATCCACCCATTCACTCGTCCATCATCCACCCTTTCAGTCATCAATCCCTCCTTTTACTGATCTATCTTTCATAATTGGTGGTGTGAAGGGTGGGAACCCCAGGACAGCGCACACATGGGCACACTACTGTTCCTAAACATCCCCTACTGCTCACCTTTACTGGCACGATCAAATCTTTTCTACTGCTGCCTGCAGTCAGTCTGGCATTTATCTAAATGGCCCTTGTATGTTTATTGGAGCTGTTTGTGCTTATTCTTGTATACAGACAGACATGCACACATATTTTCTATCTCTCTCTTTCATTACAGACAATTAAAACAACAGATTGATTTACATTTCTTTAACAGTTTCATAGCGAGATAAAGCATCGTCCGTTCCTTTCACACTACAAAATGAAATGGCACTGGAGAGTAACAAGACCTCACAATTTATGGAACACAAGCAGGTACATTTGTTAGAAGATACCTGTCTTCTTATGAGAGAAGGGCGAGATTATGCTTTCAACTGCACGGATCCCCTACTTGCATTTTTTCCAGGACCGAAACTCCCCAGGGTACCCCCACTGCCTTGGCTGTGTGCCCCAACTGCAAGAGGAGACTTCTTTTAACCCCACAGTGCTCTTCTGCTTCTCCTACTATTTGTGTCATATTTAAACTTCAACTTTGAACTTTACCTTCCGCTGGGCTCCTCTGTGATTTTAAGCTAAGGCGCTTTAGAGGTTCAGGGTGGGATGTATGCTTTAGCAGCTCAAACTGGCCATTGTTATTCTGTATGTGATAATCAGCCACAAACAGAATGACAATGGGCGGAGGGGCTGCGAGGAGGAGTGCGAGGCGCCCCATCAGGGAGTTGAGGCCTCTGGCAGGGAACAGCTCTGCTCCCAGCAAGGCCCAGAATTACGGACAAAAGGCGTCCGTAAAAGCATGGTCATCCGCAGGGGGGGCAAGGAGGGGCGCTCCGGGTGGGGGGGGGGGGGCAAGCGCCCCTCCTTGCCCCCCCCCCCCCCCACGGACGCCCATGGTTGAGCTAGAGGGTGATTCTAACCTACTTGATAAGCAGAGTTCAGTTGTTAACGTCAGGGTGAACACCTGAGGGTGTTTAACTCGTGGAGCGATGAGTCGGGCGTGGATTTACTGGAAGTGAGCAAGTACTTGATTAATAAGGGGATTTCAAAGTCTCTTGAAAATTAAGTGAGAGCAAACGCAAATGCATACACTTACTTAATAGCAGATAGAATCTGGAATTCAGAGGGCGAAATAGCAAATAATGATCCTGCGGTGGCGTGCAGGCCGGGTATCTAATAGGAGAGGCAAGGTAGGAGGCAAGGTGAAAAACAAAACAATATAGTTTTATTTTTCAGCTGCTGCCTGAGCCAGCGTGTGTGGGGAGGGGCCGGACAGGCCATGGGAGGGGGCGGAGTGATGGTCACTACTAACTGCATTGTGTGTGGCCGGCCGTCTTAGACCAACCAAACAGACATGTGCAGTTAGGTTTCTCCAACCTGGCTGTATTACACAGCCGAATTGGAGAAAGAGCACATATGCCTGTGCGAGCTTTGAACAAGCCTGCTCAGGCCAATCCCCGCGCTGCTCTCATGCAGCATGAGAGCAGTGCGGGGATTGCACAGGGAGTTTCTGATGCTGTCCCAGGGGCTGCTGGACCTGGAAGCAGAGGAGTTTCGAGGCGGCGGCAGCAGCAGCGTCAAGTTTTTTCCCCATTTTTTTTATTCCCCCCGGCGCCTCACCCCCTCCACACCTATACCCCCTCTAAGCATCCCATTCACTCGCCCCACCATTGTTAGTATGCGTCCACCGTTACTGCTTAGTGCACCAACACAGCTAGAGAACCGAATCACCACGGATCAACTCGCATCAACCCTCTCTCAGAACCCACCCACCAGCACTACAGACCCCAACGAAGCCGCCAACAACCTCACGAGCTGGATCTCAGACTGCACCAACCTCCTGGCCCCCCTGAAGACCCAAGCAAATAAAAACAACCACAAGAAAAACTCCTGGTTCACCTCCGACCTCAAGGACTCCAAAAAAGAATGCCGCACCCTCGAGAAGGCCTGGCGCCTCAACCAAACCGACGAGAACATGTCTGCCCTCAAGAACGCCACCCGCAAACACCACCAACTCCTCCGCGCCGCACGAAAATCAGCCTTCCAGAACAGACTAGACAACAACGCCCACAACAGCAAGGAACTATTTGGCATCGTCAAAGAGCTCTCCAACCCCGACGCCGAAAACAACTCCATCCCTCCCTCACAGGACCTCTGCGACTCCCTCGCAGCCTTCTTCCACCACAAGATCACCGACATCTACAACAGCTTCACCACAACCAACACGAGCCCTCCATCGGAACCCGCCACCGTCAACACCACCATCCACACCTGGAACCCAACCACCACCGAGGAAACCACCCGCGTCATGAACTCCATCCACTCAGGATCACCATCCGACCCCTGCCCGCACCACATCTTCAACAAAGCCGACAACATCATCGCACCCCACCTCCGAGACGTCATCAACACATCTTTTACCACCGCCACCTTCCCGGAGAACTGGAAACACGCCGAACTGAACGCCCTCCTAAAGAAACCAACAGCAGACCCCACCGAACTCAAAAACTTCCGGCCCATCTCGCTCCTACCGTTCCCCGCCAAAGTGATTGAGAAAATCGTCAACGCTCAACTCACCACCGCCCTGGAAACCAACGATTCACTCGGCCCCTCACAGTTCGGCTTCAGAGCTAACCACAGCACCGAGACCGCCCTCATCGCAGCCACGGACGACATCAGATCCCTGACCGACAAAGGAGAAACCGTGGCCCTCATACTCCTGGACCTCTCTGCAGCATTCGACACGGTCTGCCACCGTACCCTGACACGTCGCCTCAACAACGCCGGCATCAGAGGCAAGGCCCTGGAATGGATCATCTCCTTCCTCTCCGGAAGAACTCAGAGAGTCCGCCTCCCCCCCTTCAGATCCACAGCTACGGAGATCATCTGCGGCGTCCCCCAAGGATCCTCCCTCAGCCCCACCCTCTTCAACATCTACATGACCCCCCTGGCGAACATCGCACATAAACACGGACTCAACCTCATATGCTACGCAGACGACACCCAGCTCATCCTATCCCTCACAATCAACAACCCCACCTCAGCAAGAACCAGACTACACGAAGGCATGAAGGAAGTAGCGAACTGGATGTCAGACAGCCGGCTTAAACTGAACACAGAGAAGACGGAGGTCCTCATCCTCGGCCCTACACCCACCGCCTGGGACGACTCCTGGTGGCCCCCGCCCTAGGCAGCACTCCCCAACCCACCGACCACGCACGCAACCTCGGCTTCATCCTGGACTCATCCCTCTCCATGACCAGACAGGTCAACGCGGTGACCTCGGCATGCTTCAACACTCTCCGCATGCTCCGCAAGATCTTCCGCTGGATCCCCACCGATACCAGGAAGACCGTCACCCACGCCCTCGTCACCAGTCGCTTGGACTATGGGAACACTCTGTACGCCGGCATCACCACCAAGCTGCAGAGGAAACTTCAACGAATCCAGTACGCGGCCGCACGACTCATCCTGAACATACCCCGCCACCACCACATCTCCGGACACCTGAAGAAACTCCACTGGCTCCCAGTCAACAAGAGGATCACCTTCAGACTCCTCACCCACGCACACAAAGCCCTGCACAACCTCGGACCAAAACTCATCAACCACCGCGTCTCCTTCTACACTCCTCCTCGCACCCTACGCTTGAGCGGACAAGCCCTGGCAGCCGTACCTCGCATTCGCAAAGCCACCGCCGGAGGCAGGTCTTTCTCTTACCTAGCAGCGAAGACCTGGAACTCTCTTCCCAGCCACCTTCGCGCCATACAAGACCACCTCCCCTTCAGAAGGCAGCTCAAGACCTGGCTCTTCGAGCACTGACCCCCCCCCCCCCCCCCCCCCCCCAGCGCCTTGAGACCCTTACGGGTGAGTAGCGCGCTTTATAAATGCAATTGATTGATTGATTGATTGAGAGCAGGGATGTGCCATATTTTAGCAGATATGGCGCATTCCTGATCTCTCCATTTGAAGTAGCGCAGCACTGCAAGTTGTCTTGCTGCATTGTACTGCATCAAATATTAGTAAATCTGCCCCTCAGTGTCTAACTAAAATGTTCGTGCCATTGTAGGAAGGGCATTGTAACCTGGTGACTTAGTGAACAATCAGTGGACTACTCCATAATATGAAAATAAGACATAAGTTTATATAATTTCAAATTGTAGGTTTAGTTGACAGAACTTCTTAGTCACAAATAAATCTCCCTTCCATCCCATCCCAATTAGCCCCGCTCCATTCCAAAATAATCTGCCCCAGTCGAACCCGCCCCACTCCAATCCCCAAAGATCTGCTCCACTCTAATCTGTCCCACTCCAATCCAAAACAATCTGACCGCTCCAATCTGCCCTGATCCAATCCAAACAATTGGCTCCACTCCAATCCATCTCACTCCAATCTTCCCCACTCTAAATAGAACAATCTGCCCCACTCCAATCCACCTCACCCAAATCAACCCATTCATTCCAATTCACCCCACTCTAATCTACCACAATCCACCCCATTCCAATCCAATCCACCCTTGACCAATCTAATCCAACTCAATTCAGCCCAATCAAATATACCCCACTCCAATCCAATCCAACTCACCCTATCCAATCCACCCCACCCTAACACACTCCCTCTCCACTCCAATCCAATCAACTCCAATCCAATCGACCACAAACCATGCCACTCCAATCCAAAACAATCTGCCCGCTCTAATCTGCCCCACTCTAATCTGCCCCACACCAATCTGCCCCACACCAATCCAAAACAATCTGCCCCACTCCAATCCAAAACTATCGGCCCCACTCCAATCCAAAACAATCTGCTCTGCTCCAATGCAATACAATCTGCCCACTCCAACCTACCCTGCTCCAATCCAAAACAATCTGCCCCACTCCAATGCAAAACAATCTGCCCCACTCCAATCAAAAACAATGTGTCCCACTCTAATCTGACCCGACCCAATCCAATGTGTTCCACTCCAATCAGTCCCACTACAATCCAAATTAATCTGACACACTCTAATCCAATTCAGTCTGCCCCACTGCAATCCAAAACAATTTGCCCCACTACAATCCGCACCACTCCAATCCAATTCACTTCACCCCAATCTAATCCCCCCACCCCACTCCAATCCAATCCACCCCACACCAATCCAATCCACCCCAATCCAGCCAAATCAATCAACCCCACCCGAATCCGCCCCACCCAAACCCCATCCACCCACCCCAATCCAGTCCATCCCAATCCAATCCACCCCACACCAATCTATTTCACCCCACCACACTCCAATCCTCCCCACTGTAGTTCACCCTACTCCAGTCTACCCCACTCCAATCCAATCCACCCAATCAATTTCACCCCACTCCAATCCACCCCACCTCAATGCAATCCACCCCACCCCACTCCAATCCACCCCACTCCTCAACCCAATCAAACCCACCCCACCACACCGCACCTCAATCCAATCCAATCACCACCACCACCACCCCATTTCAGTCCACCCTACCATAATCCATTCCACCCCACCCATTCCATTCCATTTCAATCCAACCCACCCCACTCCAATTTTATCCACTCCTGCTACTCCACCTCACTCCAACCCACCCCACTCCACCACTATCCAATCCACCCCACTCCACTCCAATCAAGTCTGCTCTACCCCAATCAACTCTACCCCAATCCAATCCACTCCACCCCAGCCATTCCAAATCCATCCAGCCCACCACACTCCAATCCAACCCACTCCAATCCACCCCACCCCAGTCCAGTCCATTCCACTTCTGTCCAATCCACCCCACCGCACTCTAATCCACCCCACTCCAATCCAATCCAACCCACTTCAGAATAGTTCAATCCACCCCACTCCAGTCCAGTCCAGCCTAATCCACCGCACTCCACTCTAATTCACCCCACTCCAAACCACCCTACTCTAATCCAATCCACCCCACTCCACCCCAATACAATCCACCACAGTCCTATCACTCCAATTCAATCCAACCAACCACCCACCCACCCAAAACCAATCTAATCCACCACTCTACACTCCACCCCACTGCAATCTGTATAAATCCCTTCAGTAGTTTTGTACTTATTAAAGAGAAAAGATTTATAGATATCTAGGGATGCGTATTTGACAGATCTCTGTTGGGGGGGGACTACAGTTCCCAGCAAGCCTTGTGCCAACATCCTGTCCCGCCCACCCACTTCCAGGACCAGCGCGCCCGGAGGCGCATAAATTGCGGCAGCTCCCACTAAGGAGTGGGAAACTTTTCCAAAGCTAAACGGGCCGAGGAGGGGATTAGGTGGACACACCTTCTTTCACCTGCAGCTGGGGCCCTGACGCTGTTTGTTCCTCCCGCCGCCGGTGATTGCCAGCTTCACAGCCGCTGTGGGGGGGGACTACAGTTCCCAGCTAGCCCTGTGCCAACATCCTGTCCCGCCCACCCACTTCCAGGACCAGCGCGCCCGGAGGCGCATAAATTGCGGCAGCTCCCACTAAGAAGTGGGAAACTTTTCCAAAGCTAAACGGGCCGAGGAGGGGATTAGGCGGACACACCTTCTTTCACCTGCAGCTGGGGCCCTGACGCTGTTTGTTCCTCCCGCCGCCGGTGATTGCCAGCTTCACAGCCGCTGTGGGGGGGGACTACAGTTCCCAGCTAGCCCTGTGCCAACATCCTGTCCCGCCCACCCACTTCCAGGACCAGCGCGCCCGGAGGCGCATAAATTGCGGCAGCTCCCACTAAGAAGTGGGAAACTTTTCCAAAGCTAAACGGGCCGAGGAGGGGATTAGGCGGACACACCTTCTTTCACCTGCAGCTGGGGCCCTGACGCTGTTTGTTCCTCCCGCCGCCGGTGATTGCCAGCTTCACGGCCGCTGTGGGGGGGGACTACAGTTCCCAGCAAGTCCTGTGCCAACATCCTGTCCCGCCCACCCACTTCCAGGACCAGCGCGCCCGGAGGCGCATAAATTGCGGTAGCTCCCTCCGCGTCGCGAACGCGCACGGACGCCGGGCTAAGCCCGGGCAAAGGGCGGGCTGTCTGTGGCTCTCGGGGGCCAGAAGAGGCCGGACTGGGCCACCCCCCTTCAAACGTCAATTCAGGTTGTACTTGTTGGACGTAAGACACTATCATTACCCTGTTTACCATTTCAGGAAATTGCAATCAAACTCCTGTTGCCAGTTACGGTACTTTGTTTTTTCATATAAGCGGGAGATATACTTGTTCTTCGGCCATATATCTTGAGCCACCTATGTACATTTATTGTCATTATTGACGTGGTTCTAATTGTTTCATTACATATATACGTTATACCGAATCATGGCAACCTCCTTAAGGTCTGGGAGAAGAATTGCTCAGGATAGCGCAGGGGGTTCAGTGTCTGGCACGTTAGATGATTTTATTTCCAGAACAGCTTGTGTTCTGGAACATGAAATCATTTTCATTGAAAAAAGATTGTCCTTAGACCTATCAGCTAAGAGATCCTCATTGGGAAAAATAATGTCTGTAGAGTCCCCAGAGCATTTACCAATTGATATTGATTCCAATCTGGCACTCAGCACTGAGGCTCTGGGGTCGGATATAACCAACTTGAGTCCCTTGGCTTCTAGTATTGATAGTATATCTATCCTAGAGAATAGACCTCCCTTGGGGAAACACAGTACTAGCCCCTCAGTGTCCTATGTAGAAAAACCATTGGGAGTCATGAAGGAAAAGGGGAGTACGATCCATCCTAAAAATACAAAAAGGAAACGTATGGGAGGGACAAATAAGGGTAGACGTGCCAAAGTGTCAAAACCCCACACATCTCCTAATCTAATCTACCCCCCAGTTCATAGTAACTCACCCCCAGCTAAATCAATCTCTACGGTTACCAAGACCTTACCTTGCCAGTTTTGTGCAACTTCACTCCCTACTGGTGTCTTGGATACTCTGGAACGACTGTTAAAATCTTTGTTGCTCCCTATATTAGAGAGAGTTAAGCAACTAAGCACAAATGTAGAGAGCATTGAAAATCTTATGATTGCCAATACGGCCATTTTGGAAAGAACACTAGAGCGCTATCCTGGTCCTGGGATCTCACTACCAGTTGATAATGTTACACAAGATAAGAATATCTTAAATGACACAAATCATCCTACAATACATAGTAAATCACCTGATTGTCCTACACATTCTGCATCCATAGTGCCGGTAAATATTCCTGCTTTGGATCCCGCAAAGGAAGATGCCCCTAATCAAACTAGAGCTGGTAGCAATAAGTTGGCAAACATTGACTCTAACCCTGATCATAATTCTGGTAGGACCTTTGTCCCTTTGAATGCTGGTTCGCTCTCCAAACCCCCTTTTATTAACTTACCTCCAGAGTCATGTCCATACACGGTAATTCTGGCAGGTGTCCCAGGGATCGCACAGGATAAGACAGAGTCTTATAGAGAGCTTAAGAACAAGGTTGTACACTGGCTCAATGGAAATAGGCCTCTCCCCCCCAACCTGCGTGCTGAAATCTTGTTTGTGCGCAGGGTGAGCTGGTTAGGTACTAAACCTAAGGATGTGGAGGGTGATTGTATCATTATAAATTTTAGGGACCCCAGAGTAGTGAGGCACATATGTTGCCATTTTAACACTAAGTGGTTTAGAGGAATACTCACTTTTGATTTGCGGTATTTTTATCCCATCACCCCCAGTGACATACATCATGCCCAGCCAGTTCGGTGTGAAAGGGTTCATAGTGGCCATCAAGGCCCACCTAGACTGGATTTTAATCTCCCTTTGTACAATCGTTTTGGACCTTTGAGCAGTATGGATGGGGTGGATTGACTGGCCCAAAACAGTTTAGGTCTCGATTGCACCGATAAAAATGGCCAAGGTAGTATTACCAGGACGGGTAAAGTACCCGATAGTTGCCTGTTGGGGGGCTCTATAGAAACTGGTGGTGAGTGACCAAATACTGAAACTTTTCCATCTTCAGTACATTGTAGTGATTTATATTTTTTTCCGTCAGACCTTGTTCCTTCTTTGTATTCACAGGGAAAAAATTATTCTCATCCTTTGCCCACTGACCTAGTGATAGTTCCTTACGTTAGTGAGGCTGAATCAACCCAGGGGAACCATATGCGCTTGGAACGATACTCTGGGGAGAAAGAATGTTCAGCCCCTTCCTGTAGAATTATGAGCTGGAACGTAGCGGGTATAAGGGCCAAAATGGGTGATACAAGATGGCAGGGGTTTTTAAAAACATTTGATGTAATATCCCTTCAAGAGACTTGGGATACCCAAAACTGTTTTTCTCTGGATGGTTATTGTCATTTCTATATTTCAGCCAAACAAGGTGCTGCAGGGAGAGCGAAGGGAGGATTGATTACTTTGTTCTCCTTAGAGATAAAGGGCTCTCTCACGCAGCTCGAAGCAGGATGCCATAATTGTCTAGTTGTGGAACTTTCAGTCTCTGATACAAATAAAGTACTATTTATTAATTTTTACAACTCTATGGAAACAGACAATAATCTGGATTTGTTAGAACAGTTTCTTTTAACCTATAGTCTATCAAATTCTTTTGAGATTCTTTTGATGGGGGACCTAAACATCCACCCCTGTGATAAACTGTGCGGGGGAAATGCCCACGAGGGCCCACCATTTTCTGCATTTTCTCATTTTGAACATACAAAACAGGGTGAGAAATTGGAACTTCTTTTAGCAAATTGGAACCTTTACGAGTCAGGTTGTGGGGAGGTTGAAAACAGGATCCCAACATTTAAGGGGAAAGACAAAGGTACAATCATTGATTACATATTTTTGAGTTCTTTAATGCTAGCCCAAGTTTTACGACATTTTACGGAGGTCTCTATTTTTAGTGACCACAACCCGGTGATTCTTGAACTGATCCCGGGGGATCGATTATTATCCTTTAGGCACACTTTACAAAAGGCGGTGAAAGAGGTCACCTTAACGGACCAGGGGAGAAAACTGAAGTGGACAAAAGTGGTCCCAGAGACCTTTTTGTCTGAGATTCTATCCAAAGCTGAGGTAGAGTTCAATACTTGTTTAGATGCCGAAGCTCAAGGCCCTGACATTATTAATGCTTTTAATAGCATTTGTGTACAAATAAACCATAGTTTACTAGTTAAAGGGAAACAAAAACCCCAGATTGGTAAAAGATAGTTTAACAAAAAATGCTCACAGTCCCATGCTGCCCTTTTAAAGGCCTTGAAGACCATCCCTAGGGATAGGGGACTTATAGCCACTTGTAGGTTAGTAAACAAACAGGCTCTATCCGAAAGAAAACAGGAGTTGCGGGATGAAGCTTGGACAAAACTTTTGTCAAATGAAGTATTGAAAGACAGTGGGAAATTCTGGGCAACTGTAAATCAGCCTCTGTTTTCAAACGACGATGAAAATAACCCCTTGGACTGTAATATTATGGAGGAGGTTTGGATAGCCCATTTTGAAAAGATATACAGCCTCCCTGCAGATGGTAAATGTGTTTTACTTAATCTGCCCAAAAATGTTCTGTCCCCCTTGAATTTTCAGGTCTCTGAAGTTGAAAGGGCCATAGGGGAAATGTCAAAAAATAAAGCTCCTGGACCGGATGGGGTCCCCGCGGATCTGTTCAGAGCTGACCCATATATTTGGTCAAAAATGTTAACTAATGTTTTTAATATGATTGGGCCAAATAGTTTTCCAGCATCATGGGCCACCTCAATTATCATCCCGGTATTCAAAAAAGGTGCTAGGCAGGATCCCTCTTGCTATAGACCTATTTCTTTAATTGATTCCTCAGTAAAAATACTAGGTAGAGTGGTCCTGCATAGACTGAGTGAGTGGTTGGAGGAGAGAGGGATACCCAATATGGTTTTAGACCACAGCGGAGCACTATCGATCAGTGTCTGAACTTGCATCTTTTAATCAGTAAGTATACGGTGGCCAAGGAGGGGTCCCTATATATGGGGTTTATGGACCTCTCCTCTGCCTTTGATCTTGTAAATAGATCAAAGCTTTGGAATATTCTTTTAGACATGGGAATTGAAGTATCCCTTGTACAATTTTTAGCAGACTTACACTCGAACCTCTCGGCTAAAATCAGAGTTAATACTGAGGGGCGATGCACTAGACACTTTAGGTCAGAAAGGGGTGTCAGACAGGGTTGCATTCTGGCACCCCTGCTGTTCACATTATATATAAACGCTCTTGAATCCCAATTGGGAGAGGTCTCTTTGGATATTCCACGTACAGGGTAACTGGTTATACCGGTTCTCCTCTACGCGGACGATGCTGTCCTCCTGGCTCTTACTGGGGTAGGACTACAAAAGTTGTTGGATGCCTTTGGAAATTTTATGGAGAATCTGGATCTAAAAATAAATGCAAAAAAATCCCAGATTCTGATCGCAGGGAGGGGAAAGCGGAAAACTAAGGTTAAAACCTTTTTCTGTTGTGGGGAAGTGGTCTGTAGGGTATCCACATTCCCCTATTTGGGGGTTGTCTTCGATGAAAAGGGAACTTGGTGTGCACAAAACAACAGCCGAAGTGTGGCGTTTGCAAGGACCGTTTCAGGACTTAGGGGGTTCACCAAAAGGTTGGGGGCCAGACCAGTTGAAGCTCTCTTAAAGGTTTTCAAAGCAAAATGTTTGGCCGTTGCAACGTATGGTTGTCAAATATGGGGTTATACCAACCACAACAAAATTCAGCTAATAGAGAACAAGTTTTGAGAGATGTTCTCTCTGTTCCTCAGTCCACCCCCACTTTTTCTATACATACAGAAGTGGGGTTTGGATTTGTTACTGATCAAATCAAAATTGCACCTTTGATATATTGGCTAAAGATTTGGTTGAATGAAGAAATTACCCTAAACCATACAATACTGAAAAACTGCCTAAAACTGGATAACGCTAACAAAATCCCATGGCTGGCTTATATAAAATCTGGTTTCCAAAAAATAGGGCGCGAGGCCCTTTTCTCCTCACCTGAAACTATAACAAGAAAGGACCTTGCACTGACAAGAAATGCCCTACTGGGTTTGTTATCTTTAGTGCGAGAGGAGACAGAACTGAAAAAACCAAAAGTAAGAGCCAATTACGCCTTGGTTAGCTGTCAAGGCCATGAGCCATACTTGACCATTGTGAATGCCCCATACCACCGGTATCTTTTAATTAGATTTAGGTTTAACCTGATACATTTTTCTCTGGGTTTTTTCCGAACATGGTGTAATATGGAATGTGCTGACCCTTGTAAATGTGATAATTTTTCTACACAGGATACCCTTCACTTTTTCATGTTTTGTAATTTTTATAATGATTGTAGAAGGAAGTTTTTGTTCCCAATTCTGAGGGAGGCAGGATTTATACAGGTTAGGCCAGCACTTGTGTACCTACAGCAACTAAATTCTCCACGAATAATGTTTCATGTTGCTAGTTTTCTGGTTGCTGCTATTCGTGTTAGAAAAAAAATAAATATCTCACCGCCGGATTTAAGTGGTTTGAATTAGAATATTTCTTGCATTTTAAGATGTCCTTGATGCATAATTTTATGATTGTGGTTTTTAGATTATATTTATTTATGTTCGTGTTAGAATGGGTCAAATAGTCCATGACAAGTATAATATGAACTTTTTATATATTAAGACTTTTTTAATTATGAAATTAATTGTGGTTGTTTATGATTGTATAAATGTCTTTTATGATATTGATTTATCGAATAAAGGAATTTGACTGACTGACAGATCTCTTAGTGAGATATCATTGTCTGCCTACACTTCAACCAGGTTTATTCCACAGGCCTGTGGTGTTAAGTAGGAGCCAAAAGAGTTCAGTTGTTCTTTATTTACAAGACATTACATCTTCCCCTTTTTTAAATAAAAAGGTACAACTTTTTATAATAAATAAATACATTAGTAAATACATAGACGGTTACAAATACATATGCAATTATAACTCTTCACCTAGTCTACCTGGCGCCTGGTTCACACTTCCTGATCAGGTCATCGGAAACCAGGGGCTGGCAATCGAAGTTTCAGTGATCTGCACAGGTGAGGTGGAATCAACAGCAGTCAAAGGGTCATCAACAATCTGTCTGGACCCAGTCTCTACAATGACATCGATGTTTGGTGAGTGATGAACCACATGCCTGAAGTGAGAGAAATCTCTTGTAAGGGACTTCCCAGGACCCTGGGCAGTCACCATGTGTCCTTTGGTGGTTATAACATTCAATGGTTCAGCCTCAAAAGTAGAATAATATTTTCTTTTTCTGGATTGTCTACCAAGCACTCGATCTCCTCTCTTGAAAGCAACATCTTTCACATGATGTTGCTTGTCAGCATAGACTTTCATCTTTCATTTACAACCAGCATTATCTGTACAAATCTCTTCCTTATTCTTTGATCTAATATTGGTCCATTGAGGCAGCTTGGTCGTCATGGCTCTTCTAAACATTAAAGTTGCTGGGGCTTTCTCTCTTGTTGAGTGAGGTGTTGAACGGTAAGCTCGAAGAATGGTGTTTAAAACAACCCTTAGGTCGAGCTTCTCTAATGCAGCACGCTGAACAGCTTTCTTTGGAGTACTCTTGAACCGTTGTACAAGGCCATCGGCCTGTGGCCAAGGAGAAGTGGGCTGTTGTCAGGCTTCAAGATCGAAGTGACACCCCATGTCACAAAATGGCATCTAATCTTTTATTTTAATTTTAATTTTACTATTATGTATATTAGATTTTTCAAAGCATACAAAACAGTTGCAACTTGAATTCCACTACATGATTGATCAATGCATACATTATCTTCATTTCACTACACCCCATAGTCCACACCTTACCATTGTGTAGTCTTGCTGTGTATATTGGGGTAAAGATCAGTTAAACCAGTTTAACTTTCACCCGCTGTCATCAACAGGTATGCAATAAAAGGGCCCCATATATCTTTGGGCTTCGAGGACTGTGGGAGTTCCTCAGCATAATAGTCCAAATTGGTTCCTACAGTATGCTACATCTTCCATCTGGGAAACATCCCGAACTCGTGGCTCTGGCCTCGTAGTTAGGCAAGTGTAACCACGCTTGCCCGAATAAACAAACTTGCCTTAACCATGCACACGCGTGATTAAGGCAAATACGCTCTAGTGTTCGGACTGGGCGGGGAAAGAGAAGCATCGGATAGCGGAAACGAACAGGTAAGTGGGGTTAGGGCTGGGTCTAGAGGTCGGGTTTGTGGTAGTTTTAAGGGGTGGTGGGGATTCAGGGTATTTTTAAGTGGTGGTGGGGGTTTGGGGTAGTTTTCAGGGGTGGTGGGTGTTCGGGGAAGTTTTCAGGGGTGGTGGTGATTCGGGGTAGTGTTCAGGGGTGGTGAGGGTTCGGGGTAGTTTTTATGAGTGGGGTTTTGAGGTAGTGTTCAGGGGAGGTGGGGGTTTAAGGTAGTTTTTAGGAGTGGGGGTTTGGGGTAGTTTTAAAGGGGTGATGGGGGTTCGGGGTAGTTTTCAGGTGTGGTGGGGTTTGGGGTAGTTTTCAGAGGTGGTGGGGGTTCAGGGTAGTTTTCAGGGTTGGAGGGGGTTTGGGGTAGTTTTCTGGGGTGGTGTGGATTTGGGGTAGTTTTCCAAGGGGTAGGGGGTTTGGGTTCGTTTTCAGGGGTGGGAGGGTTTGTCGTAGTTTTCAGGGATGGGGGGTTAGGGGTAGTTTTCAGGGGGTTTGGGTATTTTTCAGGGATAGTTTTTAGGGCTCAGGGAGGGCGGTGGGGGTAGTATTTAGGGCTTAAGGGATGGCAGGGTCGTTTTTAGAGCTCAGGGGGAGGAGGTCTGTTAAATTTTTAGGGCTTAAGGGAGGGCGGGGTTGTATTTAGGACTGGAGGCAGGGACGTTTTTAGAGCTCGGGGGAGGCTGTTGGTTTACAGGAGGGAGGGGGTTAATTTTAGGACTCAGGGCGGGGGCAGGGGTCAAGTCATAACCATGGAAATGTGTTTACCATAGATGCTTTGCAAACGCATAAATCGTTTAAAGGCATATTCGTGGTTAAGACTTGCGTAGTACAGTCTCCGTGGAACCGGCATGCGTGGTAAACGCATGCATGATTCCATCACACAACCCTTTCACCCTCGCAACAAGTGTGGGGATCGGTCTCCCAGCCCTGTGAATAGCCACCCTCATTTTTGCAAGCAGCCATGCTACCACTACAATTTTCCTGTTTGCCGGCTGGAGAGATTTAACAAGGCCAAGCAGACACAGTTGGGGAGTGAATGCCACCTGTTCCATCACCATAGTTGAGAGGGCCTGTGCACCTCCATCCAGTAGTGATGAACGCTTTTGCAAGACTAGGCCAAGTGAAGGAAGTCTGCTTCCAGTGAACAGTAGCGAATTCACTGCGCATCCGTTCGAAGCCCATATCTTTACAGTTGGATGGGAGAGTAATACATTTGCTGCAAAGACTTGAAATGTATGATCCTTAAGTTGCAATTGGATGTCAATCTATACATTAGAGTCCCAATCTGCTAGCTTTAGTTGGTCGTCTAAGAGAGTGTTCCACATATCTAGCGCAGTGGTCATATTCGCTGTCCTGTCATGCTGGAATGCTTTGTACAGTCTGGCAATGAGACTCACGTGCATTACAGATGAGTAGAACCTGTAGTGCCCCTAGTGATATCGGCTCATTCAGGAACTGTGGGTAAAGAACCCCTATGGCTGCCTAAAAGTGGTGATACATGAAAGTCAAGAGTCGGGTCTGTCTCTTAGTGTTCAGGCAGTCTTCGAATGCTATGAAGCTCCCTCCCGGGTAGGCATCCCCCATCATCCCAAACCCTGCCTTCTCTAGTATGGACAATGCCCTGGGTTCCTGTGTGACCGAAATCGGAGGATGACGTAAAAGCGGCACTGCCGGAGCATACAACAGGGATTTGCTCGCCTGTATGCTAAGTGCCTGCCAGGAATCATAGTATGGTGTTTAGTTCTGCCGATATCATATCTGTGCATGCGTGGGGCAATATCGCCTTGAGAGGTGTGGGATAGGCATTGTCCCTCTTTATCGCTATGTGCGGTGCATATTTAGGGGGTAGTACCAATAGTGTACGAAGTGCTCTTGTACAGATAGGTAGTATAGATGTAGATCTGGGGATCCAACCCCCCCTTGCACATATGGACGAGTGAGTGTGCTCAAGCTAATTTTTGTCTGTTTCCCTGCCCAGGCAAGGTTTATCATGTAGGATCTGAGGTTTTGAAGAAGGCCTGTTTCAGTGCATGGGGGATATTTATGAACATGTAAAGGAACTTGGGAAGCACACCCATCTTCATAAGGGCTACTCTATCAGTGAGCAAAAAGGGTTGCTGTGCTCACCGGGACACTTGCTTCCTCTAGCCTCGAGATGGCGGTGCTGTAGTTGCGTCGGATAACTATCTCCATGTCTATGTGCCCCAACACACCCAGATATTTATTAGGGTATGTACACCATTCCAGCGGGAAGTCCTGGGCATGTGGCCAAGTGAAAATAGTTGACTTGGTCCAATTAATACTCACGCATAATTAATGTATTTACCGACAACTGATGTCAGTCAGATATACAGCCGAGTCTCAGACATAGAGCACCATATTGTCCGCATAGAGACATATGGTAATGGATGCTGGCGAAATCACAGGGTGGTGGCAGTATGCCACTGTCCTATCACACAGGCCAGGGGTTCCAGTGCCAAGGCAAATAAAATTGGTGACAGCGTGCACTCCTGCCACGGCTCCCTGTATATTCTATGCACATCTGATGTGTTACTATTGACTCGAACCCGCACCACCAGATCCCTGTATAGCAGGCAAATCCATCGTTGGAAACAACTGCTGCCTACCCATATGGTGTACGACCATGAACATGTATGGCTATTGTATAAAGGCGAACGCCTTTGCGGCGTCAAGTAAAACCGCAGCTGCCTGGATCGAAGGGTCTAGCTGGTGGAGTATTGCAAAGAATATGTGCAGGTTCTGTGCAGTGGAGCGGGCAGGGACAAATCCTGACTGGTCTGGCTGGACCAGTGTGGTAAGCAGCGGCCGGAGCCGAGCAGACAGGAGTTTCAGGAGGATCTTGGCATCAGTGTTGGTTAATGACAATGGGCGATAAGATTCGCATCTTTTGTGCGGCTTACCAGGTTTAGGGGCGTTATTATTAGAGCTTACCTTAAAATCGATTCAGTGTGTGTCTGCCATAAGCCCCTGTGTACTTGTCTTGAAGATGGGGTGTAAGTAGAGCTGCATATATCATGTAGAATTCACTTGGGAGCCCGTCACTCCCAGAGGCCTTCCCATTTGGGAGTGTCCGTATAGGGTCTTTCATCTCACCCCCAGTGATGGGCTGCACTAAAAATTCCCTTTGTCCTGGTGAGAGCCAGGCGAGTGCCACATCGTTTAAGCATGATGATCACCTGTTCCATTTCAGAAGCATGGGCCCCATAGAGTTGTGTATAAAACTCCACGGTCTGAGCCACAATAGTTGGCATGTCATGATGGGTATCCCCACCCTGAAATTCTAGGCTCACTATGAATATGTACCCATGGCTCTTTGATTTTGGCAGCTAAACTGTGGCCAGGACAGCCTCCCTCATCATACACTCATGCAACCCAATGTCAGGATCGGTGCAGAACCTGTTGTTCAGCAGTTTTGTCATATTCTGTGATCTGTACTCTAAGGTCTGCTAAGGTTGCTGGTTTGGGGCAGCCTTCATAGTCCTGTTCTAGATTTTGCAAAGTAGCTTCTATTGACTGTAAGTGAGAGTCGTGGGACTTTAGTATTCCAGCCTGTAGCCCAATACAGGTACCCCTGATAGTAATTTTAAATGCTTCCCATGGGGTATCAGCCTCCTCTATGTAGTATCGCGAGAGGCTATGGGACAGCCCACGTCTCTCGCTACGATAGGGGTGGATTTGCTAACGAGCAACCCCCCAGGTTAAGTGTTTGTAAGTGGGCTCAACGAAGGTCGAGACCACGTGTGGATGGTAATAAAAAGCCCAGGGCGTTGGGCAGAGTTTAGTTCCTAGCTAACGACCAACATCACACCTGTGTACTGCGTGATTATTTAGCAGCGTGGGCCCAGTCCTCCACGATACTACACTGGCGACGAGGTGGTGTCAGCAAGTTGCTGCCCTACCTCTGACCCACTGTGCCACCTACCTGCCATCGCCGCGCACCCACCTGCTGCCGTGCTGCCCCTCCCGCTGGTGTGCCTCGCTCGGCGCGAGCGTTGCCAGGAGTACCCGCCCGTCGCTGAGGCCTCGCGGCGGCCCTACTGCACCATTGATGATTGCCTGCAGTGATACCCAAACACGGAGGGCTGGAGCGCGTGTGCCGGTGCCCCGCGAGACGTTTGAAACGCGGTGAACTGCTTCCCGCCTCAAGCAACGCGACCCTCGGCTGTGGGACAGTCCCAGCCACCTGTAGTGTGCACGCCCCATCGAGGCCCCGGACGCCACTTCCTGCTGGTCAACCACCAGTGAAAACACTGCCGCCTAACATCTATACTGGGTTCCTCCTGCCGTCGACGCTCTGGTGCCACACAGATGCCGCGGTATAGCCTTCCTGCGCCCCAGGGGTCGCCCACAGCAGTGCCACCATGACCACCGTCCCGTCATTGGAGCCCTTTTCCGTAACAGGTCTGCCGCCTTCCTAAGCTGCGCGATGGAAGGAATGGGTAGAGCGGCTGGAGACGTTCTTTGAAGCTGCGGAGATTAAAGAGCGACGACAGCGGTCCATGCTCCTTCATCTGGGTGGCGCGGAAATCCACAAAATCACGAAGACAGTCCATGAAGCCGGACCCCCGAAGACCTACGCCACGTTGCGGGATGCCATCACTGCCCACTTTGAGCTATATGCAAACCCAGACTACGAACGTTTCCTTCTCCGCCAAGCGAAACAGCTCCCAGAAGAATCTGTCGATGTATTCTATGCTCGGCTCAAGGAGTTAGCAAGCACGTGCACCCTGCCTGATGAAGACGATGAGGTACGAGCACAATTCATACAGGGGTGCGCTTCCTCAAAACTGTGTGAATGCTTCCTGGAAGAGCACAACATGGCAATGAAGGACATTCTGACCCTAGGACGCTCCAAAGAATTGTCCAAGGCCAGGGCAGCCGATATGGAACTTAAAGCTCCGGTGTCTATCAAAGAGGAACCGGTCTGTGCTATTCAACCCAATCCGCGAGGTCCACGGCAGAGACCCAGAAAACCCTCGGCCCAGGGACCCGGACAAAATCCTAAGATCCGCCTCTGTGGATGGTGTGGAAACCCGCTCCCACACGACGGCGCGTGCCCAGCTCAAGGGAAAGCATGCAGTGCCTGTGGAAAAATCAACCACTTCTCCAAAGTCTGTCGCTCAAAGCCCTCAAGGCTGTCGCAAGGCCCAACGCGACCAGTACGCGTGCTGGAGCCTATCCCTGGTGATTCCTCGAGCGGAGACATGGACGATGACGAAGCCGCCACTGTGCACGTGGTGCATATGCTACATGCCCTCTCGGCACCACCGCAAGCTGCACTCATGTGCACTGTTAATGTGCAAGGGCATTCAGTAACAATGCTCATTGACACCGGCGCCACAATCAATCTCATGGCCATCTGTGCCTACAGACTGCTGCCCAACCCGCCGGCGCTCCGCAACACCAACGTCCAAGTGTACGCTTTTGGGACCCACACCCCACTCCGAATGTGCAGTGTTCCAAGCGGAAATCTCGTACAATGACATCCGTCAGTCGGCCAAAGTCTACGTTTCCAGAGAGGGTTCAGGATTTCTACTCGGCTGTCGCACAGCCCAAGAACTGCGCCTCATCCAGTTTGCTTTTGCGGTGCAAGCACATGATCTAGACAGGCTGGTATCTGAGTTCGCACCCCTCTTCGACGGGATCGGATGCCTCAAAGGCCCAGCAGTTCGCCTACACATCGACAAGTCAGTCGCCCTGGTGGCTCTCAGACACAGGAGAATTGCCTTTCATCTCCGACCAAAAGTGGAACCAGAACTCCGCATGCTGGAGGCGGCCGGGATCATTGAACGGGTGAGAGGTCCCACCCCATGGGTGTCTCCCATCATGGTCACGAAAAAACCGGAGCAGCCTGACGCTGTCCGCATATGCATTGACATGCGGATCCCGAATCTCGCCATCAAACGGGAACGCCACCTAACGCCCACGGTGGATGACATCATAGGCGAGCTGGTTCTCGAAGATGGACCTTCGGTCGGGGTATCATCAAGTCCCGCTCGACCCGGACTCGCGTCCAATCACGACCTTCTCCATTACAAGCGCCTTAACTTCGGGATCTCCAGCGCAGCCAAAGTGTTCCAAAATATCATCAAAACGGTCCTGCAGGGGCTAGAAGGGGTGCTCAATGTGAGCGATGACATCCTGGTCCACGCCTCTTATCTAGAAGAACACATCGTCCGCCTCAGCGCAGTGTTCACACGCCTGAGAGACCGCGGCCTAACACTCCACAGGGAGAAATGCAAATTCCTCCGCCGAGACATAAGCTTCTTTGGGTATCGATTTTCAGACAGAGGCGTCGGGCCTGATCCCGCCAAAGTCAAAGACGTGCAAGAAGCGCCAGCCCCCACATCGGTAACCGGAGTCCGCAGCTTTCTGGGCATGGTCACGTATTGTGGCCCGTTCATCAAGAACCTATCGGATCTGACAGGCTCCCTGCGAGAGCTCACAAAGACCACCGCCCACTGGACCTGGGGCCCAGCACAGGAGCAAGCGTTCCAGCAGACCAAGGCCGCATTGTCCGCGGACACAACCCTCGTATACTGTGACCCGCGCCATGACTCCCGGCTAGTCATAGACGCCAGCCCCACCGGTCTTGGTGCCGTCTTAGCGCAACGCCAGGGTTGTGGTGACTGGGCGCCAGTAGCCTATGCGAGTAGAACTCTAATGCCTACTGAGAAGTGTGGCTCAGGGGTTAGAGGCGGCAGACCCGGAAGCTGAGATCGGTCCTGGACCAGGGTTCAATTCCCCGCCTCGGCGGGTCTTGGGCTAAAAATTCCACGGACTCGATAATTCTCGCCCCGGTGCCTCCTCGACTCATGGGTTCACACTCTGCGACTCTGGGCAATAGCTTGCTTAATCTCCACAACGGCCCCTCGCGGCGGGATGCCTGACTTTCACCTTGTGGATACCCTGCTATCTCACAGGGGAATACCAGGACGGGTTCCCTAAGCAAGCGCCGGGAAACCCACTGCGGGTAGCTGTGCGCTATATAAGCTCAACTACATTTACATACATTTACATTTTACTGAACAGCGCTACTCACAAATTGAAAGAGAGGCCATCGCTATTTTGTGGGGGTGCCGCCATTTCCACATCTATCTGTACGGTCACCCGTTCACAGTCATCACTGATCACAAGCCACTCATTCCGCTGTTCCTAGGCTCATCGTCCTGCCCCCCTCCACGGATTGAAAAGTGGATACTGCAGCTACAGGAGTTCCAGCTGAAGGTGGAATACCGACCTGGCACGCGTAACCCAGCCGATTTCCTGTCGCGGCATGCCCGGCCAGTGACCCCTCCCGAAGCCGAGGATGCAGCTGCCACAGAAGACTACGTACAGATTGTTGTTGAGCGGTCCCGACCCCGCCCGATGTCACTGCAAGAAGTCATAACCGCTACCCAGGACGACGACTGCCTTCAATTGGCGATACAAGCGGTCGCCTCCGGAGACTGGCAGCATCTCCAAAACCCGTCACCCAGGCGTACAGCAACAGCTCAAGCCACGCTAAGATCATTACACCAAGTCCGTCACGAGTTGTCGGTGTCGGCTGAAGGATGTCTCCTGCGCGGCCCGCGTCTAGTCCTACCTGCGAGCCTCACCAGACAAGCGGCACTCCTTGCCCATGGAGCGCATCTAGGGATCGTCAAGTCCAAGAACCGGCTTCGGAGCAAAGTGTGGTTTCCGGGCCTAGACCACCAAATTGAGTCACTCATACAGCACTATCCCGCCTGCCTCGCCACGAGTCTCCCAAGCAGACCAGCACCAGTGGTCACCGAAGCAAGCCCCCGCGGCCCAAGGGATAGAGTCAGCGCGGATTTCGGCAGTCTCCCTGGAGGACAACACATGCTAGTAGTGGTCGACGACTTCTCCCGATACCCAGAGGTAGAGTTCGTTTCCTCCACGTCCGCAGCAGAAGTCATCCCCAAACTCGAAAAGGTGATAGCCACTCACGGACTGTTTGGAGAACTCAGGACTGACAACGGGCCACTGTTCACCAGCATGGAACTCGTTGAATACCTAGCATCCCATCGGATAAAGCGCCGTAAAATTATGCCTAGGTGGCCCCAGGCCAACGGCGAAGTAGTGCGCCTGATGCGAACTTTGAACAAAACCATACAGATCGCGTTGTCAGAGGGGCTAAACCTAGAGCGGGCCGTGTATCAGTTTCTCTGAGAATACTGACTCACCTCTCACTGTTTTTCACACATGGAGAGTGAGAGAATAACAACACAGTTGCGTTCTCCCAAAATAAACTTTTTTTCACAATCAGCAACTGTTGTTGGAGGAATAGAACCTCATAATCTTCAGCTGTAATGGAGTATTTATTCCAATACCTAGTTGTCAGGTGGAATATCAAAGATATTGAAGTAAAAGCCTCACTCACATAATAGTGACATGCTTCATCATAGGCAAATACTCCACACCCAGAGTAGATGGTACTCTCTGGGCGGACTCAACCAAGGATATAATGGGAGTGCTTAGATAAATGAGTAACTGGTTAAGCAGGGAACCAGGTTGAAATTAAAAATACCTACGAGTATACCCCTGTTTAATCCTTTATTCTAGGGTACTCTTGGTATCGTTAAAAACTGTATGTTGGGGTTATTTTGAACCTAATTTCATTCAAATATACCCTCAATTGTATGCCAACATGTTTCGGCCCATATAGGTAGCCCAGTCGGGTCTGGGGGCCTTCGTCAGGGCGATATATTTCTGTTCTGTATCTGTTATGTCCCTGCCGTGTATCAGTGCATGTGTTACATGCCACCCAGAAGTGAGGCCTAATGCACTCACCTGTACGTATTAGTACTCCAACTCCAGTAGATTTTCTATTAGAGATATCAAAAAGAGACAGTAAAACATCTACACTTTATAAACATTTATAAGTTTCGAAATTGCGACTGTGCCTATATAGTGCTCTTATTTGCTACAATAAAGGTGGAGTGTAGGTGCACCACCTGACTACGTGCTCACTATTTAGGGCTTAGTGGACTAAATCGCTCAATCCATCAAGGGTGCCAATTCACTGAAATCCAATCACCGCACTACGTGCTCTCTAAAAAGATTATTGGACTCTAGATGTAGGTGCCAAAACCGTTTCGTTGTTAAAGACAACATACGTCGCGATCTGTATTGTCTCAAGAAATATGCTCAACGTGATGTTATAGGTTCATTCATTAGGATTCTTTAAGTGCTGTGCTATATAGTGCTTGCTAGAACGTCTCTAGACACGATCTATTCAATAATCTGTTTTTAGAAAAAAGGGGAGAAATATTTCCGACCATAATGCTTAATAAAGCATAGTCATATTGATTCTCACCTACTGGTAGATGCCTACTAGCACCATGCAGCTCTCATATGTAGGGGTGATGTCCTGTAGTCAAACACTGAATTAAATAAACAGTATAAGTCACATACTATCTGATTTGTTAGGAGACTCATGACGACTTTATTGATTATATATCTAACATTCAAGTTGTCAACATACATGGAGAATCATATCTCTATTTTTTATCGATGTGTGCCTGCCCCATCACTCATGATGGTACTCCCCAGCACACGTAACACTCCTTCGCTACAACAACGTTCCCAAGTGTGCTTTGAATTTTGCTGTATGTTGAATTAGCTCTCAGTGCAGTTTCTATTAAAAAAAAAATATATATATATATATATACCCTGGAGCCTCTAAGGAATTGTTCAGCTGCTCTTATCCGCCACCCGATCGTTACTGTGTTCCGATCGCGCGAACGACGGGCATCTTTTCCTCCCCCTAAATCTATCGAGGCATCAACATCTATGCTATCTTCCATGTGTCCAGTGTAGTTATATCACAGAACACCGTGATGGACAAGACTCTCTCCCCACTTACTTCGTCAAAGAAATCACCCTCTGTTCCACCTCTCGGGACACATCGTCTGCCGCCGATAGTTGCTCTATCCAATCCCGGGTGTTCTCTATGGTTAGGTAGGTGGATGCTGGGGTGTTTAGTGACGTGTGTCTAGTGACTGCACAGGATTTCTGGGTAGTGTAGTTCTCTTGTGTCGCGTGTTAGGTGTTCCGTTGTGTCAGCGTGTGGCTGATTCTTTTTTATTTCAATGCGTGCAACTTTATTGTGCCGCGAGATTTGTGAGTGCCCCGTGGTAATTACGGAACATCATGTCTTTATCTCCTGCATGTGAGCGAATTCGTGGTGAGTTTAATAGCAGCAAGAGCTAGTGGCGATTATTTCACTTCCCACAGGCTCTCCTGACACTCGGGTGTGTCATGTATTCATGCGCCCTGTTGATGGAGCTCTACAGTTTCAGCCCCTGCTCATGTGTTCAGTGATGTCAGTGTTATTCGTGGACCAAATTCTTTTTTATATATATATTAATTATGATGTTGTTAATTGTTGGTTCCTTCAATATAGGCGAACACGTGTTAGTACCCAGAGTTGTCTATTGTCCCACTTTTGTGTTTTTCTGCAGTCTCTTGTGATTATGATATTTCAACACACTACAACAATATTGTATGTTATCTGCCCTTGGCTCATGGGCTCGACCTTTATTCTTGTTTGGAGGGAATCTATTTGTATAGATGCATCTTTATATGTTTCACCAATCTGTTCTCTTATCTTGGTGTTTGTGGAACTGTCAGTTGTTTCCACGTACTAGAGGGTCGTTCTATGTCGTGATGTGGTAAATGTTTTTGCTAACTATGATACATGGGATTCGTATAAGGCCAGTGTTTGGAGCTATGTTGTAGTTGCTTATATTAATTTTTATTTTCTGCATTTCCCCAAGTACAATAGCCTGAAGTACATAATGAATGTATATTGGTGCATTCTGTTATGTATTACGTCAAAGAGGTCCACGGAATTTCCTCATTTAGGCCTAGCGTTGTACTTGACAAACGGTAGATCCATCTCTGTTCCAATTTTAGTAGTTGTCCTTCGTTGCAGCTATTGGGTAATTTTTCAATCACAGTCCAAGTGAAGTCATTCTCATTAGGCTTCTGGGTTTGGAAGTGGCGCATCATTTTGGTAATTGTTTTTCCACATCTAAACGTGCTCCGATGTTCGTTTATTCTAGTCTTTACTT
The DNA here is from genome assembly GCF_964204655.1 of Triturus cristatus. Classification (NCBI taxonomy): domain Eukaryota; kingdom Metazoa; phylum Chordata; class Amphibia; order Caudata; family Salamandridae; genus Triturus; species Triturus cristatus. The sequence goes on from NC_140580.1 coordinate 997,794,475, forward strand.
TCCGTGTGGTCATGCCAATGTATATCTTCTTACATATGCATGTTATCAAGTAGACTACATTTTGGCTATTGCAATTGCTGAAGGTACGTTGTTGCCAGGGAGTTCTTAGGCCCACGTCAATCTCCTTGCTGGCTGTTGTTAATCTGCATACACTGCAGGACCCACATGGGAAGTGTCCAACCACTTCTGGTAGATTCCATAGAGTGTTTTGATGTCCTGTTTTGATTTGTGTCTTATTCGGACGAGTATGAACAACAGCGTCCTTAATTGATTTTCCTCTCTTGAAGGCAAATAATGGTTTTTCCAATCTCAGGCCCCCAGAGTTTAATGTTCTCCAATGTCGTAGGACAATTCCTTTTATTTTATTGGATTCTGTTCCAAAGGTGGTAACACAAACCATTCTTTTATTCTCAGTTTTGGTTTTTGGTTCCAACAGTCCCTCTCGATTGCTGTTCTTTGCCCTTTTGTATGCTTGTTTAATCAATCTTTTTGGGTAGGATTCTGTCTTTAGTTTTTGTACTAGTTTTTCAGCATGGATTTCATATTTCACCTTGTCTGTACAATTCCTTCTTAATCTTAGAAATTGGCCTACTGGCAAGTTGTCTTTTAGGGCCCTGGGGTGAAAGCTATCATATCTGAGTAAGTTGTTAACATCAGTGGGTTTATAGAACACCTCTGTTTTCAGTGTACCCTCTGTTGGCCAGATCTTCAGATCCAAGAAGTTAATTGAATCTCTTGCCAAGGTCATCGTGAACTTCAGGTACTCATCCCTAGAGTTCAACCAAGACAGAAAATCATGAGCTCTGTCTGCATCTCCTTTCCAGATGACGAAGATGTCATCTATAAAGCGCTTCCACACCCACAGGTTGGTTTGATACGGGTTTGTCTCATTATAGATGAAGGTCATTTCGAAGTCGTGGACGTAGAGGCAAGCTACGCTAGGTGAGCAGGTCATGCCCATAGATGTACCATGGGTTTGTAGAAAGTACTCTCCTTCGAATTCGAAATAATTTCTAGTCAGAGCTAATCTTACACAGTCGACAACAAACTTTATTGGTGTTATTGATGTCCAGTTCTCTGATCTCAACAGTTTCTCTATTACCGTTAGGGAAGCTTCTTGTGGGATGCTGGTGTAAAGTGCTTCCACATCAAGAGTCATCAAATAATCGGTAGTTGGATCAAACCTCAGTGGTTGGAGTTTTAACAAGATGTCCTGTGTATCTTTTAGGTACGAGGGCATTTTTTGTACCATAGGTCTTAGGAAGTGGTCAGCAAATTTTGAGAGTGGTTCAAGTGCCGAACCAATGCCTGATACGATTGGTCTTCCCGGTGGTGGATGTATGTTCTTATGTACTTTCGGGAGAATGTAGAAGTATGGTGTCTTTGGGTCCATTTCTTTAAAAAAATTCTCCTCTGCGGTAGTAATCCATCCCCCTTCTGTTGCTTTCGTTACCATCTCATGTATTTCTGATTTTAGATTTTCTGTTGGATCTCTCTGCAGCCGTGAGTAATTTCGGGGGTCATTTAATAGTTTCAAACATTCCTTCTTGTACATTTCGATGGGTAGGATCACTGTTGCTCCTCCCTTGTCCGCCGGTTTAATGATGACGTCCTGCATCTTGTCGAATTCCGCCAGTGTACGCCGTTCCATAGATGTAAAATTGTTAAACGATCTATTGTTGTTACCTTTTAGTTGATCGACTTCCAATGTTACTGCCTTTTCGAAGGCTAGTAGTGCTGGTGGCATGGTGTGGTTAGGAGGGATGAATTTTGATTTCTTTCTTAGGCCAGTATTTTTGTCTCCAGTGTCAACCAATTCTTCAGGTCCCTCTGCTTCCGAAAAAAACACAGAAAGTCGAAGTCGACGGAAAAATTACGCTAGTTCAATTCTTAAATTGAAGAGGTTGGACCTATTCGTTGGGACAAAGCCAATTCCTTTCTTTAGCACTTCTTCTTGTGTTTTAGAGAGGACTCTAGTGCTCAGGTTTAATATTCCCGAGTGTTCTTGCTCGTGCTGGGTCTGGGTTCCTGTCCTGTTGGGTCTTCTCTGTTCGTTTATTGTAGCAAATAAGAGCACTATATAGGCACAGTAGCAATTTCGAAACTTATAAATGTTTATAAAGTGTAGATGTTTTACTGTCTCTTTTTGATATCTCTAATAGAAAATCTACTGGAGTTGGAGTACTAATACGTACAGGTGAGTGCATTAGGCCTCACTTCTGGGTTGCATGTAACACATGCACTGATACACGGCAGGGACATAAAAGATACAGAACAGAAATATATCGCCCTGACGAAGGCCCCCAGACCCGATTGGGCTACCTATATGGGCCGAAACATGTTGGCATACAATTGAGGGTATATTTGAATGAAATTAGGTTCAAAATAACCCCAACATACAGTTTTTAACGATATCAAGAGTACCCTAGAATAAAGGATTAAACAGGGGTATACTCGTAGGTATTTTTAATTTCAACCTGGTTCCCTGCTTAACCAGTTACTCATTTATCTAAGCACTCCCATTATATCCTTGGTTGAGTCCGCCCAGAGAGTACCATCTACTCTGGGTGTGGAGTATTTGCCTATGATGAAGCATGTCACTATTATGTGAGTGAGGCTTTTACTTCAATATCTTTGTTATTCCACCTGACAACTAGGTATTGGAATAAATACTCCATTACAGCTCACCTCTCACTGTACCACAGGTATTTCCCCGAGCCGCCTATGCTTTGGCCGAGCAGTCACGGACACCATTCCCCATCACTCCACATGGGAAAACGCCGCGAATCCTCCGAACCTATTAGACCTCAGGCGAACAAAAACCAACGAGGCGGCATCTCAAAGGAGACGCACCATAGAGAGCCCCATCGCCGTGGGCGACCAGGTACTTGTACAAGATCGACATCCCGGAGGGAAGTTCCGGACACCGTTTGAACTGAATCCATGGACTGTCGTTGCCATCAAGGGTACCATGGTGACCGGTCTGAGAGGTTCGGAGACAGTTAATCGAAATGTGTAATTCTTTAAAAAGGTCCCTCCCACAGAAGATTGCGACCTAGTGGATACCCCTGAACAAGACGGGACGCCCCAAAGGAGACCTGAAAATACGAAGAACAGAACGGCTGGACAAGGACAGCCAAGCCCCACTGATCACTCCACCAACCGGCAGTCTTCACCACCATCAGCCCGGGAATCGGAGGGAGAGCAGAGTGGGGCTTCCATCCACGATCCAGCTGACCTGCCTCCAGACTCGCAACTGCGGGGCAGTCAAGGCCGCTATCACCTCCGGCCCTGCCCCAAGCTCTCCCAGAGGTACAAAGACTACATAACTAGTGGCTAGTCGACGACCAGATGTCGGGTCACAGCCAGGGTGACCAGTAACTGTCAACTCCCAAGTAAGACTGTTTCATTTTATCATAACATGACCGGTAGCCAACGGTCAGGACTAGAATTGAATGCTTATGATGTTTATAAGTATTTCATTTTGTCTCCTGGTTGAGGAGGAATGTAGAATCGCGAGAGGCGATGGGACAGCCCACGTCTCTCGCTATGATAGAGGTGGATTTGCTAACGAGCAACCCCCCAGGTTAAGTGTTTGTAAGTGGGCTCGACGGAGGTCGAGACCACGTGTGGATGGTAATAAGAAGCCCAGGGCGCTGGGCGGAGTTTAGTTCCTAGCTAACGACCAACACCACACCTGTGTACTGCGTGATTATTTAGCAGCGTGGGCCCAGTCCCCCACGATACTACACTCTACAGAGCCTTTATTTTCTGCAAAATTTTGCTTGAAACTGTGTGTGTCCTGTCTTGGAATACTATGTCAAGAAGGGCTAATGCCTGTAGCCTCCACTGAAATTGCACAGGCATGTGTGTCGAAATTTTAACTGTTAAGAGCACCCGGGCATGGTCAGAGAGTGTTTTCAGCATCTGGCCGACATCTTTTGTCCATGTGCTTCCCTCCCTCGTCACCAGCTAGAAGACGAGTCGGGCCCATATTTTATATCCGGTAGATGTGTAGGTGGCCTCTCTGCCCCCTGGGTGGCATGCCCTCCATATGTCTACAAGACAATAATCTTCCATACCTTCTCAGAGAATTTTGGTGGACTGTTTACCCTGCCAGTCTGTTGTAGCAGACCTATCTAGTGCTGGATCTAAATATACATTGAGCCCCCCCCCCCAAAATGACAGCAGCAGAGATTAATGCATGTAAACAACACCAAATGTTAGTATAGAAGTCATAGGTTCATCGACATTGGGACCGTATAGGTTTATAAGGGTGACAGCTCTGCCACATAGACTTCCCTGCACAATAGCATACCTCCGCTGATCATCTGTTTCAGAATGTGTGAATGGAGTTCCTTTCTTAATCAGGAGTATGACGTGCCTAGAATAGGATGAACAGGAGGAAGCTATCCGGAAACCAGTCCATTTCGACCCCAATGTCTGTGCCGTGTGCGGTGTGATATGTGTTTCTTGGAGCAGTGCAACTTGCACATTGTGTCAGTCCAGATAGGTGAATATTTGTCTGACTTTTTGGGGGTTATTGAGGCCACGCATGTTCCATGTGATGAAATTAATGCATCCTGTACCTAGGGTCATTGGGACTGAGTGTGTCTATGGAGTTGAATATACACTATAATCGGCTTATTGTGGCATGGCAACATACATATAGTGTCTGTGGTATAGTGATGGAATTGCAGACAATGAACATATTTCTCACCCCCCCAACCACTTCAGCATCCCAACCATGCTAAAGCCATTCCTGTACGTAACAAACGGTAACAGCAAGTAAACAAACCAAAAACGACTGTAGGCAAAAACATTCAGGAGCTGCCTCAGATCTGAATGCTCTTCCCACTATTAACACCACAGATAGTTGCTCACTGCCAAAAATCTGCCATATCACGACCTCTACGTAGTTCTCTGGCCGGCTGGTGCTGGCAAACTCAGGAATGCCCGAAATGTGCAGATAACTGCGGCACCATTGGGCTTCTAAATCTTCATTTTTGGCTTGAATGACTGCCAACACTTTTTGATGCTGAAGCATTTGGTTATAATCGTGCGCATATTGTTTGTTCATTATCTTTATTTCAGTCACAAAACCCATAAAAGTACATTTAAAAAAAAAAAAACACAACACAGGTTTAAATACCATATGAATATCCCAGTTAAAAAGACATAAAATAGTAAAAATGTATAATTATAATTTATAATTGATTATAAATACTTACGATCCTAATATCAGTAATTTAGTGTCTATTTATGTAGTGGTCAAGGCATCCAGCTAGTGGCTTTAATCACTCATAACAACTGCAAAAATAACAATTGATTGACAGCGCTCCGTCCATCGTCTCCTTGTGTTTGCTTTGTTCGCCCTAGTTTGGCAGGGTATGCCCAGACGTGGGTCCCTTGCTCAGTTCGCCACTGGATTCAAGCTAGCCTGGCTGATGAAGGGTGTTGTCCCGAAACCAGTCCCAGGATGCTTGTTTCCGGTCCAGGGAAGAGCTGGCTTCACAGTTCGGGCTGGACTGTTCCCATGAGGCACAGGGTCAAGACTTATTTGCATATAGCTGGGTCTGAGCTAGGGTGGTGAAGTGAGCTAAAGAACGATGATGGATTCAACCGAGATCTGTGACTGGGGGTGAGTGTCTGAAAAGTTTCAGAGCTCTGTCCATCGTCTTCTTGTGTTTGCTTTGTTCGCCTTAAGTTGGCAGGGTATGCCCAGACGTGGGTCCCTTGCTCAGTTTGCCACTGGATTCAAGCTAGCCTGGCTGATGAGGGGTGTTACCCCGAAACCGGTCCCAGGATGCTTCTTTCCAGTCCAGGGAAGACCTGGCTTGGCAGTACAGGCTGGACTGTTCCCATGAGGCACAGGGTCAAGACTGATTTGCATATAGCTGGGTCTGAACTGGGGTGGCGAAGTGAGCTAAAGAACGAGGATGGATTCAACCCAGATCTGTCACTGGGGGTGTTTCTGCGCTTTGTCCACCATCTTCTTGTGTTTGCTATGATCACTCATTGTCATACAAAGAAAGAAAATATTTAATGTAAATCTTTTCCTTACACACCAGATGGTAAACTAATACCTTGATACAGCAAATACGATAGGCTGGTGGGTATCGTATTTTATAATTATAATAGCCATTTGGCAGCTGGAAGTCACTAAATTTCTACAGATCTGCACTATCCATTTAGAGCTATATTTTTATAGGATGGGCAGAAACAAAGGGCATGTGTCTCAGTTTCTTCTGCTGCGCCACAGGATGGACACTTCTGAGTTGAGTCCCCACTCCAATTGTTGGTAAACGAGTGCAAGGGAAGGGATCCATGCCTAAACTGTATATAACGTTTTCTGACCATTGCTGGCTGGATCTCATTGAGAAAAGCCTCAGGGCTATAAATGTCTTTAACCTGAGTCAATCTATCTGTCAGAGTGACCATGGTTGTATCCGTCAGCATAGAGGAGAGTTTGTACCCCTTGTACCCATTCACAAGTTCCTTCCTCGATATTGAAAAGCATGCTGCTGCAGTTTCTTAACCTCGGAGAGGTCTAAAATCTCATCCATAGCAAGTCTATATGATGTCAGCTCTGGGGTAACCCATATTCTTCCCCAAAAGAGGAGTGGTTTTAGGCCAGTTGCTTCTAGGATAGGCCTAATTCTAATGTCAAAACGAAGTGCAACTAGCAGAGTACTTGGGGGGGGGGGGGGAAACTCGCTTTTCCTCCAGCACTATTTCTTTCACAGATTTATGCCCCCATAACTCTGCCCAGTAAGTGATAGCCCCGAGGGCTTGGGTTTCATAGATCTCAATTGTTGGATTTATAGACTATCCATAAGCTCATTAAAAGTAAGCCCTAGGTAAACGAAAGTGGTAACCCTCTTGAGAGGGATTCCATTCATAGATGGATTAGGTCGTGTAGAATTTAAAGGATTGAACACCATAAATGTTGTCTTGGTGACATTTATTTCTAACCCCTTCTTTTTACAAAATGTGCTGAACCAATCTAAAATCCTTTGCATTCCCATTGGAGATTTAGATAAAAGAAAGGTATCATGGGCAAACATCAATGCTTGAATATTGGTCGAAGAAATCTTGGGAGCATCGTTGTTTCTAACCCCAGTTAATAAGTCCACCTAGCCAGTTATATAGAGGCAAAATAAAGTGGGGGCCAGCACACAACCCTGGCATACTCCTCTACTCACAGGGAATGGTTCTGAGAGCTCCTCCAGTTTCCCACAGCAAAGTTCTTCTTTTGTACTCTTATGCTATAGCAGAGGTAGAAAGGAACCCACAAGTCATGCATTTCAGACCAGAGTTTTATTCTCAGAGCTAAATTGAAAGCTGACTTCAGGTCTACGATTGTTACATAAAGGCTACCACCCTTCGATACAACTGTTCTCCAGTATAGGAGTTGGAGTCTAAAAACCTGATCGATGGTAGAGGTTCGCTTCCTGAAGCCTGCTTGCAGTGGACTAAGTATTCTGTTATTCTCCATCCATTCATGAATTTGTTCCGGGAATACCCTTGAGAAGACATTCTGCATGACATCGATCAGGCTAATGGGTCTATAATTCTCTGGTAGCAGAGAATTATATTTCTATAAGTCTCTGGTAGCAGAGAGGTTTCCTTTTTCATAAAAGGAAATTATTTCCGCTCCAGCCCAGGATTGTGGAATGGGTATATCAATGCCAAGCGCCTTATGAGATGCTATTTTGTGAATGGCATTATGTACTTCTGTAAGGGTTATCGAAGGAAAGTCCTTCAAGTCATACCCAATCAATCTGTTGTTAGGGTTTCCGGTAATAGTGTTCACCCATTCCTCCAGGCCCCCCTCAACTACATAAAGGGACCATTCTACATTTCGGCCACTATATTAGTCTCGATGTTGGACCTACCCTCGTTGTTCCCAAAGGTCTTTGCCCAGGTGCCCCCTGCGCAGTGGGAGTGTCATTGGGAACTTGTAGGCGCCTCCGGGCGCGAGGGAGCAACGTTGGCAGCTTCCTGCCACAAAGAGGACTGGGGCTTGTGGTCTAGTCCCCACTGTAGGAGAGTAGGATCTGCTTCACATGGGTACCCCCACTTTTTGCTGGTGTTTCACTGTTTTTCGACTTTAGTCTGGCTGTGGTCCTGCTAATCAGGACCCCAACCTAGCTGCTTCCTCTCTAAAATGGTTTCCATGTACATTAGGTACATATCTAATTGGATTTTGGAGTGCCTTATAAGCCCCTAGTATATGGTATACTATGTACCTAGGGCATGGGTACCTCAGAGGCCTTCCAGGGGCTGCTGCATGTATTATGCCACCCCTGGGAAGCATTCCAAAATGACACCACAGGTCTGCTACTGCAACCTGGGTAAGGGTGTGCTTGCACCCTTTACTGTGGTATAGGCTACCTATATCACTACCTTATACAGATACATATAAACCTATAAGCCACTCCTATGGCAGGCCTTGACAATCCTGAAGGCAGAGTGCTTGGTTTAATGTGAGAGGGTGCCCAAGCATGAGCTGAGCCCCTCTGCAGCATTCGGGAATACTTCCTTATGCCTGTTCTGTAGCATTCCACCCTTCTAGAGGGAGAGACATATTCACACTGGCTAAACCCGGTTAAATCCTTTCAAAGCCATGGCATCACAAAATGGATGCCACTGCCACAGACGCGGGTCTGGCCTCCTGCTGCTGGGGGAAACTCCGGCAGGGGAAGCCTGGACAATAGGTATCCTGTCACAGGGAGGTGTAACCACCTCCCCAGACAGGCTGATGTGTATTGGGGCAGGGTGGGTGCATTCACAGAATGCATTTGAGACACTGCCTGGGGCACACAAGGTGTCCCTGTGCATAGCCCAGTTCAAACCGGTTGCAGGGGCACTCAGCCCCTGCTCTGGCGTGAAACTGGACAAAGGGGAATGGGTGTAACCACCCCCAGCCCAGGCCTACCCATAGGTGGGGCCTTAGAGTTAGTCCATCCCCTACACTTAGTATAAGTATAGGAATCCAGTCCCTAGGACTTTAGATTACCCTGGACGAACCTCTGAAACATATATCCTGGACCTTCGACTTTCTATCTCGACTAGAAGATGGAACAAATCTCCCCTGGGGTCAAGGAGTGACTCCCCTGCTTGGCAAGCACCAAAGAAGCAACTGACCAGTCTGCATTGCTGAAGCTCCCGCTGGACACCGATGGCTCTGCATCACCAGAAGTGGATTTCCAGACTTCCCCGAGGCTACCCTGAGTCCACAGCAAAGCTGAGGCCCGTGGCTATCGTGGGTAACGTGGATCCATGACCCCTTGACACCGTGAACTTTTGCAGCAACAACACCTTCCTGGTCATCCTTGAAGTTGTGTTTTGGGCTCCGAGTAGCCCCAACCTTGAGCACCTCTTGCACCAAAGATTGTTGGCCTCCACTCTACGAGTGACCCGTGGGCCAGCTCCAAGTGTGACTGCTCGAGGCTCCTTCGCGCTCACTAGCCCGTTGACTAGCAGGTCCCCACGAAGGCAACTCCACTTCTACTTGTGCTTTTCTGGTTGCTCCAGACTTGCTCCTACTTACCGTTGCTGGGTGAGTCCATCAGACCTTGCTGGTCTGCACCGCAGTCCTTTCTCTGATTTCCTGAGACTTGCCGTTGTCAAGGCTTGTTGGGTCCTTCCTGGTCGCCGACACCGCAGCACTCGACAGACTTTGTGGGACAGCTTGAATCCGGCTTGTGGACTTCGTTGACGCCTCCTGGACCTCGTGGCTGAAGAGTCAAGACACTCGACAACTCACCTGAACCACCCGACATCTGTGGGCATTGGTCCATCCTGCCCCAGTTCACTGGCAAGGGACCCAGACTCTGTCCCCACTGCTTTCAGGTTCCTTACATCCAAGATCCAGGCTTGGATCTCTCCGGACACTTCTTCTCTTCTCGGCAGCAGCAGTTCTTTGCAGGCTTCCATTGGAATCGACGACGCGACCCGACACCAAGAGACACCTATGCACCCGGCTTCCCTGTGTGAGGTAACTCAAGTACTCCTGTACTCTCGAGGGTGCTAGCCCTAGAACTGTCTAAGTCCAAAAGGGTTTGGCCCTAGTTCGATTTGAAGTGTCCCTAATCTTTAAAATTCCAACCCCGACATTCCTCATAGAAAGTAATAGGAACCCGCGGTTGTGTTTCCACACTGCATACGGCTCCCGTGGGTCCCCGACGTCCCTACCTTGGGTGGTTCCTTGGGGTCCCAGCGATTCTAGAGGTAATAGGCACACTGCCTATTTCAGTCGTGGTTCTTATACCACTTTTTTAGTATATGGTTTGGTACGCCCCTAGGGCCCAAACGTGTATTTGTGCTTTTATTGATGCTTAAACACTTGTAACTAAAGTACTTCAAACTCCAGCCTCATAAAGAGACTAGAGGGGTGTGATTTATCTTAAATACCATTATATTTTGAATATATACCTGGTGTGGTTGTCTTTTCATTTGATCATTCAAGAGATTATAGACTGGTAAAACAAGCTGCTTTACATTCCTTCAAGACTTAACCTGAAGGCTGCTCTCCATAGCTACCACTAGGATAGCTTTCATATAAGGTTGTCTTTAACCTATCACCATAAGGGGTTGTTTGGACTGATACAAGGTGCCCACTAGAACTAGTGGACAGCATATATCAGGCCACCTTCTCACATTGGTGTGCAGCGTGTGGGATTCCAGCTTGCTATTGTTTTACCAGATAATCTCAATTGAATTGATCAACTGAAAACCACTAAAGGTACCTGAGGTACATATAATATCAAGTTTAGCTAAAGTAAGTTCTACTGAACTTAGAGTTGTGTGCTAAGGGATAGCACACCCTTTCTACAACTCAAGAGAGTTTAGTAGGCCACACTAGTGTAGGTAGTGCAATACACCACACCATATTAGTAATGTCTAACCAGCCAGGAACCACTGATTCCCTACCAGGGAACAGTGAGCTCCTTCCCTACAAGTATGAGGATCTCTCCTTTGCTAGACTTAGGGCCTTATGCACCATTAGGAAGCTGAAGACAGGCAAACGTCCATCCACACAGCATCTTATACAGATACTGAAACTGGATGACATTACAAGTCCTAGTGGGTCTGTAGATGGAGACAGTGTGGGTGGGGCAGCACTTGAGACTGGGTCCAGAGGTGGAAACACCCCTGACCCTAACTCTGATGCTGACCAGACTGGTGACAATGACCAGACTCTGGTGGACACAGACCATCAGGATGAGGATGAGAATGAGGACAATAATGCTCCTTCCTTCATTCCTCCTGGTAGGCCTGAACACAGGGCTAGAAGGGATAGGTCTCTGTCAAGGGGATCTATTCAGTCTAACTCCTCTATTGGAACCGCTATTTCTTCTCACAGAGGGAGAGAAAACTCACAGGAAAGGAGAGAGAGACTGCTGAAGTATGAGCAAGACAAGTTCAACCTCAGAAAGCAGCAGATGGCCTTAGATAGGGAATCCCTGGAGCTCTACAGAGCTACTAAAAAGGAGGGACTAGAGTCCCTTGGTGGCAGCAATTTCCCTAGAGATAGGGAGAGGTCTTGTGACCATAGAAACCTAAGTAAGATTGTCCCTCCCTACCAGAGTGGGGATGACATCCACAAATGGATACCTGCCTTGGAGAGGGCCTGTGAAGTACAGAAGGTCCCTCAAGGTCAGTGGGCAGCAATCTTATGGCTCTCCTTTGCAGACAAAGGTAGAGACAAGCTCCTCACTGTAAGAGAAGAGGATGCTGATGATTACAAAGTCTTGAAAAGTGCTCTGATAGATGGGTTTGGCCTAACCACTGAACAATACAGGTTAAAGTTCAGAGATACCAAAAAGGCACAGAATCAGGACTGGGTTGACTTTGTTGACTGTGCTGCTAAGGCTCTGGAAGATTGGTTATTGGGCAGTAAAGTGTGTGACTTCAAAGGATTGTATAATCTGATAATGAGGGAGCAGATTCTTAATAACTGTCAAAATCAGCTGTTGCACCAGTACCAGGTAGACTCTGATCTGACCTCTCCCCAAGAATTGGGAAAGAAGGCAGACACATGGGTCAGAACCAGGGTGAGGCAGAAAGTACAGAACCAAGGTGGTGACCCTAAGAAGCAAGATTCTAAAAACTCTGATAAGGGTGGGGACAAGGGTAAAGACCAGAAGTCTTCACAAGGGCCCCAAAAATCTTCCTCAGGGGTGATTCCCAGTCAGGAAAGGGAAAAGGCCAAAAGAAGCCCTGGTGCAAAATCTGTAAGCAGAAAACTGCCTGGACCAGTGACTGCACCAAGGCTAAAGAAAATACTCCAACCACCACCAATGCCCCTAAGGCGCCTGTTCCCCCTAGTACAGTTACAATTGGTGGTGGGAATACACAGAATAAGGGTGTAGTAGGGTTGACCCTGGTTTCTGAGATGGACTCTGGCCTAGTCAGAGTACCAACTCAGGCTGTGCTTGTCAGTGATGAGGGCATGGATATGTCCCCCTTTGTGAGCCCCAGTAACCTGGGCAAATACAGACAGCAGCCATTAATTAATGGAGTAGAAGCTTGGGCATTCAGGGACACAGGAGCAAGTGTCACTGTGGTGACAAAAGATCTTGTGAGTCCTGGGCAGATTATACTTGGTGAAATGTGCCAAGTGACCAATGCTAGCAATGTCAGAACAGACCATTCTCTGGCAGTTGTTAACTTCTCCTGGGGAGGGGTAACTGGCCTTGAGAAGGCTGTGGTAAATGCAGACCTACCAGTACAGTGCTTGCATGGAAATGATCTGGAAACTTCAGCTTGGGCTGAAGTGGAACTCAGGACTCATGCAGAAATGTTAGGGATCCTGCACGTCTTTGCTGTGACTAGGTCACAGGCTAAAATGTCAAAAGCTGAACAGGCCCTGGATTCTGGAATAATGGACCAGGTGCCTCACAAGAGGAGGAGCAGTAGGGTTAAGGCAGAGCTTTCCCACCTGTCTCAGGAAACTGATCAGTATCCTCAGGGAGATGATCTTGAACCTGACGAAGGAACTGTCCCAGAGGAGCTTGAACCTGATCAGGTTGAGTTCTTGGGGACAGGGGGCCCTTCCAGGTCTGATCTGAGCCAGCAACAGAAAACCTGCCCCTCTCTTGAAACCCTCAGACAGCAAGCTGCTGATGAGGCTGCTGGGAATGCTAGTGGCACCCATAAAGTTTATTGGGATGATGGACTACTTTACTAAGAGACTAGAGATCCCTAGCCTGGTGCATCCAGGAGGTTGGTTATACCTCTGAAGTTTAGGGGTTTCCTATTGACACTAGCCCATGATATTCCCCTAGCAGGACACTTAGGCCCGAACAAGACTTGGGACAGAGTTGTTCCTCACTTTCACTGGCCACACATGTCTGAAGACACAAAGGAGTTTTGTCGCTCCTGTGTAACCTGCCAAGCCAGTGGCAAAGCAGGTGGCACTACAACGGCCCCCCTGATACCACTATCTGTGGTGGGGGTTCCCTTTGAGAGGGTTGGGATTTTCATTGTTGGTCCCATGGATCCTCAAACAGCATCTGGGCACAGGTTTATACTGGTGGTAGTGGATCATGCCACCAGGTATCCAGAAGCTATACACCTAAGGACCACTACAGCCCCTGTAGTGGCAAGAGCTCTCGAGTGTGTTCTCAAGAGTAGGTTTTCCAAAGGAGGTTGTATCCGACAGAGGTGCAAACTTTATGTCAAGTTACTTAACTGCTATGTGGAAAGAGTGTGGAGTGAATTACAAATTCACCACACCCTATCACCCACAATGCAATGGTTTAGTTGAAAGGTTCAACAAAACCTGAAAGGGCATGATTAAAGGACTCCCAGAGAAGCTTAGGCGAAAATGGGACCTTCTCTTGCCCTGCCTTTTATTTGCATACAGGGAGGTGCCTCAGAAGGGGGTTGGCTACAGCCCTTTTGAACTTCTGTTTGGTCACCCTGTCAGGGGTCCGTTGTGTTTGGTGAAGGAAGGATGGGAGTTACCTCTCAAGCCCCCAAAGCAAGACATAGTGGACTGTGTACTTGGTCTCCGCTCCAGGATGGCTGAGTACATGAAAAAGGCAAACAAAAACCTTGAGGCTAGCCAGGAACTGCAAAGGCCTGGCATGACCAAAAGGCTGTACTGACTGTGATTCATCCAGGACAGAAAGTGTGGGTGTTGGAGCCTTTGGCCCCAGCAGCTCTCCAGGACAAGTAGAGTGGACCCCACACTATTGTTGAACAGAAAGGGGAGGTTACCTACTTGGTAGACCTTGGAACCCCTAGGAGTCCCCATAGGGTTCTCCATGTCAACAGGCTGAAGCCATATGTGAACAGGGCTGACATGGGCTTGTTCATGGCAACTGATGAGGGACAGGAGGAAGAGAGTGACCCACTCCCTGACCTCCTCTCACAGAACCCTGATGATGGGTCAGTTGATGGTGTAGCCTTGGCAGGCAGCCTCACTGCCCAGCAGCAAACTGATCGCAGACATGTTCTCAATCAGTATAGACATATGTTTTCACTGACTCCAAGTCAGACTACCTGGTGCACTCATGAAGTGGACACTGGGGACATTCTGCCTATTAAAAATAAGATTTATAGGCAACCTGACCATGTCAGGGGCTGTATCAGGACAGAAGTCCAGAAAATATTGGATCTGGGTGTGATTGAGCCCTCAGATAGCCCTTGGGCTAGTCCAGTGGTCCTTGTGCCAAAACCTCACACCAGTGGTGGAAAAAGAGAGATGAGGTTTTGTGTGGACTACAGAGGCCTCAATGCAGTCACTAGGACTGATGCCCATCCTATACCAAGGGCAGATGAGCTTATAGACACGTTGGCCTCAGCCAAGTACCTTAGCACATTTTACTTGTCAGCTGGCTACTGGCAGATCAGGCAAGCTGATGATGCAAAGCCAAAAACAGCATTTTCTACCCCTAGTGGGCATTATCAATTTGTGGTGATGCCCTTTGGTTTGAAGAATGCACCTGCCACTTTCCAAAGGTTGGTGAATACAGTTCTCACAGGCCTGGGAGCCTTTAGTGCAGCATATCTAGATGATATTGCTGTCTTTAGCTCCACCTGGGAGGATCACCTGGTCCACCTAAGGAATATTTTGGAGGCCCTGCAAAAAGCAGGCCTAACTATCAAGGCTACTAAGTGCCAGATAGGGCAGAGTCAAGTTGTGTACCTGGGCCACCTTGTAGGTGGAGGCCAGGTTCAACCATTGCAGAGCAAGATCCAGACCATAATGGAATGGACTGCTCCAACTACCCAGACTCAGGTGAGAGCCTTCTTAGGCCTGACTGGGTACTATAGGAGATTTGTCAAGGGGTATGGATCAATAGTGACACCCTTGAATGACTTAACTTCCAAGAAAATGCCCAAAAAGGTTCATTGTACAGCTAGCTTTCAAAAGGCATTTGATTACCTGAAGCAGGCCATGTGTACTGCTCCCATTCTGCAGAGTCCTGACTACTCCAAAAGGTTCATTGTTCAGACTGATGCCTCTGAATTGGGGGTTGGGGCTGTACTGTCACAATTGAATGAAGAAGGTCAGGATCAGCCAGTAGCTTTTATAAGCAGAAGGCTGACCCCTAGAGAGAAACTGTGGTCAGCCATTGAGAGGGAGGCCTTTGCTGTGGTTTGGGCTCTGGAGAAATTGAGGCCCTACTTGTTTGGTACTCACTTCCTTGTTCAGACAGACCATAAGTCCCTCTTATGGCTAAAACAGATGAAGGGTGAAAATCCCAAACTGCTTAGGTGGTCCATTTCCCTACAGGGGATGGACTTTACAGTGGAACATAGACCTGGGAGTAACCATGCCAATGCAGATGGAATCTCTATGTATTTCCACTTAGAACATGAAGACTCAACTGGTCAAGGTTAGTTTAATGTCCCTGCGTTTGGGGGGGGGGGGGGTTTGTGTAGGAGAGTAGGATCTGCTTCACATGGGTACCCCCACTTTTTGCTGGTGTTTCACTGTTTTTCGACTTTAGTCTAGCTGTGGCCCTGCTAATCAGGACCCCAACCTAGCTGCTTCCTCTCTAAAATGGTTTCCATGTACATTAGGTACATATCTAATTGGATTCTGGAGTTCCTTATAAGCCCCTGGTATATGGTATACTATGTACCTAGGGCATAGGTACCTCAGAGGCCTACCAGGGGCTGCAGCATGTATTATGCCACCCCTGGGAAGCACTCCAAAATGACACCACAGGTCTGCTACTGCAACCTGGGTAAGGGTGTGCTTGCACCCCTTACTGTGGTATAGGCTACCTATATCACTACCTTATACAGACACATATAAACCTATAAGCCACTCCTATGGCAGGCCTCGACAATCCTGAAGGCAGAGTGCTTGGTTTTATGTGAGAGGGTGCCCAAGCATGAGGTGAGCCCATCTGCAGCATTCGGGAATACTTCATTATGCCTGTTCTGTGATACAGCCATACCACATACTCTTAAGTGCATTATCACCTCACAGTAAATGCTAACTTTGGGATGGCTGCATCAAAACATGTCGTGTTTGGTGTCAAACGCTTTGGAATACTACCCCCCGCCAATTCTGGTGGCAGGGGTAGCATTCCACCCTTCTAGAGGGAGAGACATGTTCACACAGGCTAAACCCGGTTAAATCCTTTCAAAGCCCTGGCATCACAGAATGAATGCCACTGCCATAGACACGGGTCTGGCCTCCTGCTGCTGGGGGAAACTCCGGCAGGGGAAGCCTGGACAATAGGTTTCCTGTCACAGGGAGGTGTAACTACCTCCCCAGACAGGCTGATGTGTATTGGGGCAGGGTGGGTGCATTCACAGAGTGCTTTTGAGACACTGCCTGGGGCACACAAGGTGTCCCTGTGCATAGCCCAGTTCAAACCAGTTGCAGGGGCACTCAGCTCCTGCTGTGGTGCAAAACTGGACAAAGGAGAAGGGGTGTAACCACCCCACCACAGGCCCACCCATAGGTGGGGCCTTAGAGTTAGTCCATCCCCTACACTTAGTATAAGTATAGGAATCCAGTCCCTAGGACTTTAGATTACCCTGGACGAACCTCTGAAACATATATCCTGGACTTTCGACTTTCTATCTCGACTAGAAGACGGAAGAAATCTCCCTTGGGGTCAAGGAGTGACTTTCCTGCTTGGCAGGCACCAAAGAAGCAACTGACCGGTCTGCATTGCTGAAGCTCCCGCCGGACACTGAAGTCTCTGCATCACCAGAGGTAGCTTTCCAGACTTCTCCGAGGCTACTCTGAGTCCACAGTAAAGTTGAGGCCCGTGGCTATCGTGGGTAAAGTGGAACCGAGACCCCTGGACACCGTGAACTTTTGCAGCAACAACACCTTCCTGGTCATCCTTGAAGTTGTGCTTTGGGCTCCGAGTAGCCTCAGCCTTGAGCACCTCCTGCACCAAAGATTGTTGGCCTCCACTCTACGAGTGACCCGTGGGCCAGCTCCAAGTGCGACCGCTCAAGGCTCCTTCGCGATCACTAGCCCGTTGGCTAGCAGGTCCCCACGAAGGCAACTCCACTTCTACTTGTGCTTTTCTGGTTGCTCCAGACTTGCTGCTACTTACCGTTGCTGGGTGAGTCCATCAGACCTTGCTGGTCTGCACCGCAGTCCTTTCTCTGATTTCCTGAGACTTGCCGTTGCCAAGGCTTGTTAGGTCTTTCCTGGTCGCCGACACTGCAGCACTCTACAGACTTTGTGGGACAGCTCGAATCCAGCTTGTGGACTTAGTCGATGCCTCCTGGACCTCGTGGCTGAAGAGTCAAGACACTCGACAACTCACCTGAAGCACCCAACATCTGTGGGCATTGGTCCATCCTGCCCTAGGTCACTGGCAAGTGACCCAGACTCTGTCCCCACTGCTTTCTGGTTCCTTACATCCTAGATCCAGGCTTGGATCTCTCCGGACACTTCTCCTCTTCTCAGCAGCAGCAGTTCTTTGCAGGCTTCCATTGGAATCGACGACGCGACCCGACACCAAAAGACACCTATGCACCCGGCTTCCCTGGGTGAGGTAACTCAAGTACTCCGGCACTCTCATGGGTGCTAGTCCTAGAACTGTCTAAGTCCAAAAGGGTTTGGTCCTAGTTCGATTTGAAGTGTCCCTAATCTTTAAAATTCCAACCGCGACATTCCCCATAGAAAGTAATAGGAACCCGTGGTTGTGTTTCCACACTGCATACGGCTCCCGTGGGTCCCCGACATCCCTACCTTGGGTGGTTCCTTGGGGTCCCAGCGATTCTAGAGGTAATAGGCACACTGCCTATATCAGTCGTGGTTCTTATACCACTTCTTTAGTATATGGTTTGGTACGCCCCTAGGGCCCAAATGTGTATTTGTGCTTTTACTGATGCTTTAACACTTGTAACTAAAGTACTTCAAACTCCAGCCTCATAAAGAGACTAGAGGGGTGTGATTTATCTTAAATACATATATTTTGAATATATACCTGGTGTGGTTGTCTTTTTATTTGATCATTCAAGAGATTATAGACTGGTAAAACAAGCTGCTTTATATTCCTTCAAGACTTAGCCTGAAGGCTGCTCCCCATAGCTACCACTAGGATAGCTTTCATATAAGGTTGTCTTTAACCTATCACCATAAGGGGTTGTTTGGACTGATACAAGGTGCCCACTAGAACTAGTGGACAGCATATATCAGGCCACCTTCTCACTCCCACCACCACCACCACTGGCAACAGGCTCACATCCCAAGCAGAGGGAGCCCCAGCGGGAATTTGTAGCCGCCTCTGGTCGCAAGGGAGTAACGTTGGGCCCTTCCTCCCGCAAAGAGGACTGGGGCTTGTGGTCCAGCCCCCAGCACCACCAGCAACAGGCTCACAGCCATCCTCTGCAGTTAATATTCTTTGCTCCGTGGCTGTGAGTCGCGTCACCTGCTTGTCAAGTGTTGTCACCATATTGTCCATTCTAAGATTTAAGGTATTTATTTTCCCATCGATTGACTGCAGGCTTTGCTGCATGGCTAGTAACATGGCCTCCAAGATGTAGTGCTCTGTGGTTATAGTTCGGAGTCTGATAATGCATGGTGTTGAGGTCTGGACGTGCGGTTGGCCTCAAAGGTAAGCCGGGTTTGCTGCCTGTCCGTTTTCACCATGATGGTCTACTCTATGTGGCAGCTTCAGTGCAGGTAAGCATGCATGGGCCTGTGTAGCCACCTCTCAGTAGTGTGCTGGTGCCGACTGGGGCCTAGTGCACTGTGCCCTTCAAGTGTCACTATGTGGGGTGCCAATTTGCCACCCGGCCAGCAGTTGCATTACGTAGTTATAGGGGCTGCAGACCCGGGGATGCAGCTGCTGCAAATCTTGCTGGATAATCGGGCGTCAGGACTCATAGCCACTTAGCAAGGCAGTGTGTACTCACCACACATGGCCCTTCAGCCGATCAGCGCGGACCATACCTCTCCCAGCAAGAAGCCTTCATGGCCAGTTGGCCGAGCCCTCAGATGGCAGGCATGCTGGCCCAGCGCACCGACATGCCATGCCTCCAGCTCTTCACCGTGTCTTTTCGTGTTGGGCGGTCATCCAGGCACCCCCGATGCCACAATCACCGGCACTGCATGGGGAGGCTTCAATTGGTTCAGCCAGGTAGGGACTTGCCAGATAAGGACAGCTTCATCTGCCAGCCAGTGGCGCCCACAACCTTTGCCCGCCGTGATCCGCCGCAGGCCTCAGCCAACACACGCTGTCCTCTCCCTCACTGCAGCCTGACAGAGACACGGCATCCAGACAGTCCACCCCAAGCGGCAGGAGCAATCCCGTGGTCACAGGCACCATAGCCTCACCTGTACTGGCTTCAGTTGTTAGGATCTATTTTCGTACCTCTCCTGCTCCTAGGCCACACTCACCATGTCTCACAGGTATGCTCCCCGCGTCCTGGGTAGCTGGGTGCCACTGATTTCTCCACCTGGGAAACCCAGGTCACGCAGTCAGTGTCATGTATATTTTCAGCTCCGCAGGCACTTAGGTGTTATTGGAAGTACAGGGTAGTGCTAAGAGTATCGCAGATGACTTGCCCCCACTTTAAAGAACAGATTTCATGCAGATAGGTGGATGAATATTGGACTGGAGTTCACGGCCAGCAGAGCTACGCTAAAGTGTGCCTATCTCGCCATCGGATCTCTAGCGCCCCTCAGATGCAAATCTAATCTTTGAATAACCTTTTCATGAGTGATGGATTAAAGGTCTTTTACTGTTTGAAAATGGGAGTATTCATCAACAATAACCATGAGATGATGTCCATTCTCAAGGGGACCAAAGAAATCAATCTCTTACATTTCTGAACTTTAAATACTCACTGTCACTAGTGAGAGGTCTAGAGTGCTGGTTCCACGACTGGTGAGCAATAATGTCTTTTCATTCCAGCATCACTATCTTGGCTTGTGGCAGTGACAATTTGTTCTAGTGATACGGCAGCTAGTGTGCTCGATTTTACAATTAAATGTATGTAGGCCTCAGCGTTCTTTGATGGGGTGTCAGGGCATTGTGATGGCACTCTTGAAAAATAATCAGCAGGAGTTTGATCTTTCCATGGATGATGAATGATTATATAGTTGTATTCTTGTAATCTCAGACCCGAATGTTCAGTTTGGGGAGGTATTTGGGCTCTTGGATTGGCAAATATTGTCAACAGTACTTGATGATCTGCCAGCACTGTGAAAGGCTTTCCATATAAGAGCATGTGGAACTATTCACAAGCCCAGACTGCAGGCAAGCTTTCTTACTTAGGTTGTGAGTAACCACGTTCCATTTGTGACAGGCTTTTACTGGCGTATGCCACGATATTCCTTTGTAGGAGAGGTTCTGAAGTGGTCAGAGCCTACGTGAATCACAGCTCGGACCCTCAGGTCTCAACAAAGTAAACCCAAAACATATACAAGCTTTGCGAAAAATTTACAGTGAAGGTGAATACTAATAATAAAATATGAAAGACAACAAACGCGTTCAATTTAGCCGTTTTTTGTATTGAAAAACAAGCTTAATGGGTATTGTTATCACCACAATACATTCAATAAAGATTCTGTGTTTCAATTCGCAGTAAAAAAATAACATTCAACAATTACAAAGATTCGATCCCAATGCATTTCGGGTTAAACTCTAACCCTTCGTCAGGGGATACATTTGTTCACTAAACCATCTTAGCAAATGTTGTGGTTCTTTTGAACTTCTTTTCAGTCTCACACCGGAGCTGCAACAAAAGCCACATAAATCCAATTAAGGAAATTACATGTACATGGGTACAATAGGATTTGCACTCGACAGTAGGTCAAAAAGGTGAAAGACCGTAACCTCGAAGTCAGAGAGTAACAGTGTTTAAAAAGAACGAGGGAAGCGAAAAACGTGAAGTCTCATTGTGATGTGTTTGAAAGAAACTGTGCTGTAATCATGAGATATATAACCAGCCGAATGAAGTGAAATCGTGCGTTGCGAGAGACGTAAAAGGCATGCATATTAAAGCTAAACCGCCACCAGTATTCCGACAGAGAAGACTGTCTAGCCTAGACTCACCTAGCTGTAACGCCAGGAGTGTGCGAAACAGAGTCGGAGTGTCTGCCGGTCAAGAAAATCTGTAAAAAACGAAGACTGAGATTTAACAAAACAACCCGAGGGTTGTAATACGATCTATGTGATAAACGGGAGTCAACGAGGCTTACCGTACTAGAGAATGTGTTCTTGTGTTTCCGCGAAGTTTCCACTTCCAGCAAGTCTGCTACTAGCGCATGCGTGTATGTGAACGCTGTGTCAGTTATAACGGGAGGGTGAAAGACATAAACAAAGGACCACGTCTATAACGATAGGTCAGGAAAATGGAAAGAGGACTGTCTAAAAATGGACTCAGTTAACCATAGTGCCCTACATTTGAGAAATGAAAAAAGGTCACCGTATGTGTATGTGCCGTAAAGAAAGATATAAGAATTAAAGGCGAGTGCGAGTGCAAAATCCTTTACAATAGAATATATGATCTGACAGTTTCAAATAAAACATAACATTTCGTAGTGGTCATTGAGGCCACCTGGGATCACTGTTCCTAAGAATTTGATCCAATGTGTTTCTCTGCGTGCTAAAACTGTATTCATGTCTCTGTCTGACATGGTGGGGAGATGTTCCAGAATTGTAAAACGAAGTTGAGGAATGGTATGTGGTGTATTGATCCAGTGTGTTACAAGGGAGGAGGTCATGTTCTTATTTCGAATTCTACTTTTGTGTTCGATGATTCTAGTCTTAATTTTGCGACTAGTTCTCCCAACATATACCAAGCCACAAGGGCATTTAATGGCATAAATAACCCATTCAGTATTACAGTCAGATGTGTGTTGTAATGTTATGTTTTTGCCTGTGTGTGGGTGGGTGAAAATTTTGCCTACAATGACATTGCCACATTGGCCACAGTTGTAACATTTTTTCATCCCACTGTATTTCACTGCTTGCGGTTGGATTTTATTTTTGAGGAGTTCCCTCAAGTTCTTCGATCTAGTGTGCGCAAACAGAGGGGGGTCCGTAAACAACTCTTGAAAATCAGCTTCTTGAGAGATTATATCCCATCGTTTATGAATGATGGTTTTGATGGTTTTAGATTGCATCGAGTGTCTTAATACAAAAACTTCACGTTTCGGGGAAACCTTTGGGATGGTCAGAAGCAAATCTTCTCGTTTTTTTTGTGCTACCTTATGTTCAGCCTCTGCAAGAATGTTATCAGGGTAGCCTCTGTTTTTGTATTTCACCAGTTGCTCGTTGATGTTCAATTCGCATTGTCGATCGTTTGAGGTAATCCTTTTTATTCTCGTGAGTTGGGACACCGGTAGATGTTTCTTCAAGGAGTATGGGTGGGCACTGCTAAAGTGCAGTGCGTTGTTAACATCTGTAGGCTTTCTGTAAATGGTGGTGATGAGACCTTGAGTAGATTTGAGGATCTCAATGTCCAAAAAATGGATCTTGTCATCTTGTATATCATGGGTGAATTGTATTCGCGGATTGCATGCATTGAGCTCAGTGATGCTGTGTTCCAAAAGAATCCTGGAACCCTTCCAAATGACCAAGATATCGTCAATGTATCTCAAGAAGAGAATTGTATTGGCGCGCCAAACCGGGTTTTGTAAAATGAATTGGTGCTCGAAGTAGGCCATGAAGGTATTCGCGTACGATGGGGCTCCTGGAAAGCCCATCGATGTGCCAGTGATTTGAAGGTAGTGTCTGTCTTTCCATGAAAAGTAGCTGTGGAACAGTGCGAAATGTAATAGTTCCAAAAGGAAAATGCTTTTTTCTTTTGCAATGGATGAGTTAAGGAGTCTCCATTCTACAGCCTCGAGACCTTCTTCGTGGGCAATAGATGTATAGAGGGCCACAACGTCAATTGTGCAGAGAAGATAGTTGGTGTCTAGATGTGCTTTGATCGATTCTAGTTTAAGAAGACAATCAGTGGTGTCTCTGATGTATGTTTCCCAAGATTGAACCAAAGGTTGCAAGTGGTGGTCCAAATATTGGCCTGTTGCCTCATGTATCGATCCGCAGCCTGCTACTATGGGTCTGAACGGGGGGTTCATTCTGTTTTTGTGTATCTTTGGCAACATGTATATATGCGGAACCTTTGGGGTGGATTGAAAAAGAAATTTGCGTGTGCTTACATCGATGATACCATCTTCCTCTGCTTTCTGTAGAATGCCGTTAAGAATAATCAACAAATCCTTAGTGGGATCTGAATCCATGGCGATGTATGTATTGAGGTCGTTCACATGCTCATCAACTTTTTTTGCGTAGAACTCGGTGTCCATTACCACCAGGGCTCCACCTTTGTCGGCTGGTTGAAATGTGATAGATGTATCTTGTCGTAAGGCGTTGAGGATCCGTGCTTCTTTTTGTGAAAGATTCGAATGTTTTGGTTTAGTGTACTTTATACTCTCCAGGTCCTTTTTGACCAAGATTTCAAAGGTGTCAAGGGTTTTGTGTGTCAATGGGGACACAAATTTGCTTTTTGGACGAAATTTCTGGGTGATAGTTGTCTCATCTTCAGTTCTGGGGTTAGTCGTGAAGAACCATTTCAGTCGTAATTTACGCATAAATTTGAAGAATGCGATCTCAGTTTCCAGACTATTTGATGTGTAGGTTGGTACAAACGATATTCCTCTATTCAATACTTGAAGTTGATCGGTATTGAGTTGTTTGTTAGAGATGTTTACTACTAGGGAATTGTCTTCTTGGTACTCCGCTGAGGTCTGCCTGTTTCGATGTTTTTTTTGGATTTGTCCCCTGCGGGTACGTTGTCTCCTGGTGTGATGGTTTTGTCCGGGGGGGATTTGGATGAGTGGCCCTCGGCTAAAAAAGACGGTTTGGTAGTAGAAGTGGTTGCTTGTTCTTCCCTTAGGTTATCAGATTGAGTATGTGACCCAACTGTCGGTCTGTGAAGTAGCACGTCTTGTTCAGTAGCGACGCTTTCCTCAGATGATGAGTTACCGGTCTTTTTAAAGGGACGTCTTTGTGCGTAAACTTCTGCCCAAGAGTAAACTTCGTCAAGTTTGTAATCGATTGTGTCCCTTTTAAATTTTCTAATTTTGCGCTCGTGTACTTCCTTTGCATGGGCATCCAGTCTAATATTGATGTCTTCTAAAACTTTATTCCAGTCTTCTTCTACCATGGTTTCAATTAGTTCTTCTTTCAATTTGTTGATGTCTTGGTCCAATTCCTGAAGTATAGACGAGATTTCTTCCACAATAAGTAGTATGAGATCAAGCGAACATTTGTTCAAAATGGCATACCACCGGGACATAAAGTGTTTGTTAAATTTAAAGAGCATAGGTTTTAACGCTATTCTTAGACCTCTTGGAATTCTTTTGACTTTGTGGTACTCGATGAGCGTTGTAGCGTGGAGACGTTGGTTAATTTCCTTCCTCATAATGTATTCCAGTTGTCGTAGCTGTTGCGCTGTAGTTCTGGTGGAGGAACTGAAAGTGCGTGTTTCTTTTACAAGAGAATAAATAGATGTGGCTTCATCAGATGTGTAAGCTTTCGTGGTTGCCTGATTAGTAGTCAAATCTGCAATATCTTTCCATGACATGATGATTGCCGGGTGCTGGACCACTGGGACTCAATGGTGACAAGTTAATGTGTGGTTGAGTGGGCCTGCACACCTATTTGTGTGTACTTATATTCCTTATGTAACAAAGGTCTTTAGTGTATTTTTAGCGTGCTTTCACGTGAAGGGATGTGAGTCAACGTCCCTGACAGTAACAATAAGTAGGAGAGGTTCTGAAGTGGTCAGAGCCTACGTGAATCACAGCTCGGACCCTCAGGTCTCAACAAAGTAAACCCAAAACATATACAAGCTTTGCGAAAAATTTACAGTGAAGGTGAATACTAATAATAAAATATGAAAGACAACAAACGCGTTCAATTTAGCCGTTTTTTGTATTGAAAAACAAGCTTAATGGGTATTGTTATCACCACAATACATTCAATAAAGATTCTGTGTTTCAATTCGCAGTAAAAAAATAACATTCAACAATTACAAAGATTCGATCCCAATGCATTTCGGGTTAAACTCTAACCCTTCGTCAGGGGATACATTTGTTCACTAAACCATCTTAGCAAATGTTGTGGTTCTTTTGAACTTCTTTTCAGTCTCACACCGGAGCTGCAACAAAAGCCACATAAATCCAATTAAGGAAATTACATGTACATGGGTACAATAGGATTTGCACTCGACAGTAGGTCAAAAAGGTGAAAGACCGTAACCTCGAAGTCAGAGAGTAACAGTGTTTAAAAAGAACGAGGGAAGCGAAAAACGTGAAGTCTCATTGTGATGTGTTTGAAAGAAACTGTGCTGTAATCATGAGATATATAACCAGCCGAATGAAGTGAAATCGTGCGTTGCGAGAGACGTAAAAGACATGCATATTAAAGCTAAACCGCCACCAGTATTCCGACAGAGAAGACTGTCTAGCCTAGACTCACCTAGCTGTAATGCCAGGAGTGTGCGAAACAGAGTCGGAGTGTCTGCCGGTCAAGAAAATCTGTAAAAAACGAAGACTGAGATTTAACAAAACAACCCGAGGGTTGTAATACGATCTATGTGATAAACGGGAGTCAACGAGGCTTACCGTACTAGAGAATGTGTTCTTGTGTTTCCGCGAAGTTTCCACTTCCAGCAAGTCTGCTACTAGCGCATGCGTGTATGTGAACGCTGTGTCAGTTATAACGGGAGGGTGAAAGACATAAACAAAGGACCACGTCTATAACGATAGGTCAGGAAAATGGAAAGAGGACTGTCTAAAAATGGACTCAGTTAACCATAGTGCCCTACATTTGAGAAATGAAAAAAGGTCACCGTATGTGTATGTGCCGTAAAGAAAGATATAAGAATTAAAGGCGAGTGCGAGTGCAAAATCCTTTACAATAGAATATATGATCTGGCAGTTATTTATGCCATTAAATGCCCTTGTGGCTTGGTATATGTTGGGAGAACTAGTCGCAAAATTAAGACTAGAATCATCGAACACAAAAGTAGAATTCGAAATAAGAACATGACCTCCTCCCTTGTAACACACTGGATCAATACACCACATACCATTCCTCAACTTCGTTTTACAATTCTGGAACATCTCCCCACCATGTCAGACAGAGACATGAATACAGTTTTAGCACGCAGAGAAACACATTGGATCAAATTCTTAGGAACAGTGATCCCAGGTGGCCTCAATGACCACTACGAAATGTTATGTTTTATTTGAAACTGTCAGATCATATATTCTATTGTAAAGGATTTTGCACTCGCACTCGCCTTTAATTCTTATATCTTTCTTTACGGCACATACACATACGGTGACCTTTTTTCATTTCTCAAATGTAGGGCACTATGGTTAACTGAGTCCATTTTTAGACAGTCCTCTTTCCATTTTCCTGACCTATCGTTATAGACGTGGTCCTTTGTTTATGTCTTTCACCCTCCCGTTATAACTGACACAGCGTTCACATACACGCATGCGCTAGTAGCAGACTTGCTGGAAGTGGAAACTTCGCGGAAACACAAGAACACATTCTCTAGTACGGTAAGCCTCGTTGACTCCCGTTTATCACATAGATCGTATTACAACCCTCGGGTTGTTTTGTTAAATCTCAGTCTTCGTTTTTTACAGATTTTCTTGACCGGCAGACACTCCGACTCTGTTTCGCACACTCCTGGCGTTACAGCTAGGTGAGTCTAGGCTAGACAGTCTTCTCTGTCGGAATACTGGTGGCGGTTTAGCTTTAATATGCATGTCTTTTACGTCTCTCGCAACGCACGATTTCACTTCATTCGGCTGGTTATATATCTCATGATTACAGCACAGTTTCTTTCAAACACATCACAATGAGACTTCACGTTTTTCGCTTCCCTCGTTCTTTTTAAACACTGTTACTCTCTGACTTCGAGGTTACGGTCTTTCACCTTTTTGACCTACTGTCGAGTGCAAATCCTATTGTACCCATGTACATGTAATTTCCTTAATTGGATTTATGTGGCTTTTGTTGCAGCTCCGGTGTGAGACTGAAAAGAAGTTCAAAAGAACCACAACATTTGCTAAGATGGTTTAGTGAACAAATGTATCCCCTGACGAAGGGTTAGAGTTTAACCCGAAATGCATTGGGATCGAATCTTTGTAATTGTTGAATGTTATTTTTTTACTGCGAATTGAAACACAGAATCTTTATTGAATGTATTGTGGTGATAACAATACCCATTAAGCTTGTTTTTCAATACAAAAAACGGCTAAATTGAACGCGTTTGTTGTCTTTCATATTTTATTATTAGTATTCACCTTCACTGTAAATTTTTCGCAAAGCTTGTATATGTTTTGGGTTTACTTTGTTGAGACCTGAGGGTCCGAGCTGTGATTCACGTAGGCTCTGACCACTTCAGAACCTCTCCTACTTATTGTTACTGTCAGGGACGTTGACTCACATCCCTTCACGTGAAAGCACGCTAAAAATACACTAAAGACCTTTGTTACATAAGGAATATAAGTACACACAAATAGGTGTGCAGGCCCACTCAACCACACATTAACGATATTCCTTTGGGCATTTGGCTGTCCATTGTGGTGTGCAAGGATTGCGCCTAACCCAACAGGGCTAGCGTTAACTACAACATCTGTATGAAGCTTGGGATGAAAGTGAAGGTTGGGATGAAAGTCGGCCATTACAGTGGCATTCTCAATGGCATGTTAGATTCTCTGTAAGCGTATCTCGCATTCACAAGAGAAATGAAATGACACATTCTTTTTTGTCAGTTCTTGTAACGGTGAACTGACCATAGCAAAGTTTCGTATGTATCTAGACCAGTACCTGGCCACTCCAAGGAATGGACGTGACATGGAAATGTCATGTGGGGAACTTGCAGTAGATAGCGCTTGTACTTTAGCTGGATCAAATTTCATACCGCCATCAGAAAAGATATGGCCAAAGACTTCCAAACTTTTCTTATGGAATTCACATTTGTCAGCATTCAAAGTCAAGCCTTTATCATTTAGTAAACAACATACTCGTATGAAAGCTTTGTCATGCTCTTTCTGAGTAGTTCTGAAAACCAATATGTCATCACTAGTTAAAGGCATTTACAGCTGGCTGTATGATACGTCAAATGACATCTTGGAAACGTTCTGCAGCAGAGAACATACCAAAACTCAGTCGCTTATCGTGAAACAGACCAAGGTATGTAGAAAATGTTGTAATGTACCAGCAATTCTCTTAATGTGTCAATTGGTAATATCCTTTTTTACAGCAGGAAATTAACTAGGGAGAGGGGGAGGAAGGGGGAGAGAAGGGAGGGGGGAACAGAGAAGTCATGTTCAATTAACATCGTAGCATCACACCAGATTGCATATCCTGAGCTACACTGTTTATCAGTAACATTATGCAAAAAGAAAAATTGATGGACAGAATGCAGAACACGCCAGTACAGAGATCTGGGCCTAAATCCATTGTTTTTTGCTCACCATGCCTTTCTAGTTTGAACCCAGCCATACTTAAATCAGTCTTGACCGTGTGCAGAATGGGAACAGTCCAGCTCGAACTGCCAGCCAGGTCCTCCCTTGACTGTAAAACAAGCATCCTAGGGCCGGTTTCGGGGTTTCACCCCTCAGCAGCCAGGATAACTTGACTCCAGTGGCATGCAGAGCACAGGACCCACGTCTGGGCATACCCGTCCCACTCAGGGTGACAAATGCAAAAAGAACAATTGATGGACAGAATGCAGAACAATGTCATATATTCACCCAGTACAGAGATTTGTGCCTAAATCCATCGTTGTTTTGCTCACCAAGCTATTCCAGTTTGAACCCAGCCATATGCAAATCAGTGTTGACCCTGTGCCCAATGGGAACAGTCCAACCCGAACTGCCAAGCCAGGTCCTCCCTGGAATGGAAACAAGCACCCTAAAAATGGTTTTGGGGTTTCACCCCTCATCAGCCGTGATAGCTTGACAACAGCGGCATGGAGAGCACGGGACCCACGTCTGGGCATACCCGTCCCACTCAGAGTGAAAAATGCAATAAGACCAATTGATGGACAGAATGCATGACAATGTCATACATTCACCCCAGTACAGAGATCTGCCATTCCAGTTTGAACTCAGCCATATGCAAATCAGTCTTGACCCTGTGCCCAATGGGAACAGTCCAGCCCAAACTGCCAAGCCAGGTCCTTCCTGGACTGGAAACAAGCATCCTAGGACTGGTCTCGGGGTTTCACCTCTCATCAGCCAGGATAGCTTGACTCCAGTGGCATGGAGAGCACGGGACCCACGTCTGGGCATACCCGTCCCGCTCAGGGTGACAAATGCAAAAAGACCAATTGATGGACAGAATACAGAACAATGTCATACATTCACCCCAGTACAGAGATCTGGGCCTAAATCCTTCGATTTTTTGCTCACCATGCCATTCCAGTTTGAACCCAGCCATATGCAAATCAGTCTTGAACCTGTGCCCAATGGGAACAGTTCAGCCCGAACTGACGAGCTATGTCACACCCTGGACTGGAAACAAGCATCCTAGGACTGATTTTGGGGTTTCACCCCTCATCAGCCAAGATAGCTTAACTCCAGTGGCATGGAGAGCACGGAACCCACGTCTGGGCATCCCCGTCCCACCCAGAGTGAAAAATGCAAAAAGACCAATTGATGGACAGAATGCAGAACAATGTCATACATTCACCCCAGTACAGAAATCTGCGCCTAAAACCATTGTTTTTTTGCTCACATGACATTCCAGTTTGAACCCAGGCATATGCAAATCAGTCTGGACCCTGTGCCCAATGGGAACAGTCCAGCCTGAACTGTCAAGCCAGGTCCTCCCTGGACAGGAAACAAGCATCCTAGGACTGGTTTCGGGGTTTCACCCCTCATCAGCCAGGATAGCTTGAATCCAGTGGCATGGAGAGCACGGCACCCATGTCTGGGCATATTTGTCCCACTCTGGGTGACAAGTGCAAAAAGAACAATTTATGGATAGAATGCAGAACAATGTCATACATTCACACCAGTACAGTGATCTGGGCCTAAATCCATTGTTTCTTTTGCTCACCATGCCATTCCAGTTTGAACCCAGCCATATGCAAATCAGTGTTGACCCTGTGCCCAATGGGAGCAGTCCAGCCTGAACTGCCAAGCCAGGTCCTCCCTGGACTGGAAACAAGCATCCTAGGACCGGTTTTGGGGTTTCATCCCTCATCAGCCAGGATAGCTTGACTCTAGTGGCATAAAGAGCATGGGACCCACGTCTGGGCATACACGTTCCACTCGGGGTGACAAATGCAAAAAGAACAATTGATGGACAGAATGCAGAACAATGTCATACATTCACCCCAAGTGGGAAGGGTATGCCCAGACGTGGGTCCCGTGCTCACTACACCACTTGATTCAAGCTAGCCTGGTTGATGAAGGGTGATGCCCTGAAACCGGTCACAGGATACTTGTTTGAGGTCCATAGAGGACCTGGCTTTGGAGTTTAGACTGCACTGTTCCCACAATGAACAGGGTCAAGGCTGATTTGCATATGGCTGGGTCCAAACTGTGGTGGTGCGCAAAAGAATGATGGATTTAACCCAGATCCTTGTGGCTGGGGGTGAATGTTTGCATTGACCAACATTCCGTCCATTAATTGTTTCTTTTCCATATGTCCCTTAAGTGGAAAGGGTAGGCCCAGAAGTGGGTCCCGTGCTCACTACACCACTGGATTCAAGCTAGCCTGGCTGATGAAGGGTGATGCCCTGAAACCGGTCCCAGGGAGGACCTGGCTTGGCAGTTCGGGCTGGACTGTTCCCACAAGGAACAGGGTCAAGGCTGATTTGAATATGGCTGGATCCAAACTGAGGTATTGTGGTGAGCAAAAGAATGATGGATTTATCCTAGATCCTTGTGGCTGGGACTGAATGTTTGCATTGTCCAACATTTCGTCCATCCATTGTTTCTTTTGCATACATCAGTAACATTACACAGATCACGTTTAATGCCTATAAAGTGCCATTTTCAAGGGTACACTAAGAAGGGATTTATTACACTTGACACCACGTCAAAGTAACAGAACGTGCATTGCAACCTAATGCTAAACTCCTCATCCCAATGCCTCCACTGGACCATATCTACTGAGTACTGTCAGGTTGCGTATGTGGTGTGAGGGAATCCCGCAATTTCAGGTATTCTAAAAGTGGTTCCCATAAATCTTTGTGTCGGGCCATTGTTGGCATCAATTCCCAGTAGGCAGCTAGTTGTTCATGACAGTAACCTGCATCTTGCAGTCAGAGTGCAGCCCGAGGCATGGCCTTTCTCCCCCAGTGTTTGGCAAGTTGGTGTTTGGCTAATAATTGCATAGCAGTCAGGCGTGTGTGTTCCGGCATATCTAAAGGCTCACCACTGGTGTCTGTGGTATGGGGTGAACAGTGGGGTGACCAGTGATCTGTTGGAGAATATTGTGTATTGTATGCCAGTAGTTTGCGATTTTAGGACATTACCAAGCAAGATATAGAAAAGATGCCTCGGGCATCACGCATCACTCACATTTCGCCTCCTCCCTTAAGCCCATGTGGTGCAATTGTATGGGTGTGCAGTATAATCTATGGAGACATTTAAAATGTATAAGACGTAATCTATAATTAGATGATAGACCCGCTGTTTGTTCGCAGCAATACGCCCACTGCTCTGTTGTTTTGGGCGGGTCTGTGTCCATCATCCACTGGGCATGGGCTTTAGGAGTACATATTGGCATCTTGTCTTGCATAATGGTATAAAGATGTGTGACCAGCTTATGGTGTAAGGCATTGGTTAACAAATGTCCCAATGTGGGTGGAGACTTGGGAAATGTACTGTGTTGTGTGTGTCATGCGGTAAGCAGCTGATGATATAGAAGTACATCCATCCCTGTAGGTCGAGGGGTATTGGACTGAGTAGGTGAAGGAAGGAATTAGCCTTTGGGGTATAAGTCGGTAAGTGTGAAATGCTTCCACTCATGTGCTCTGGAATTTGCTACCGTCTTCTGCAGTGCCGGTATCATTAGGTTGTTAGCTATAGGAATGGATGGAGCGTATTTACATCGAAGCTTGGCACAACATCTCAGTCCATCGCATGGCTTCTTACACAGTCGACCGTGGTGACCTCCGCGTGTGTGTGCTTGTATGATTGGTATAGTGCAACGGAAAGAGGAGTAGGGAGAGTTAAGTCGGCCTCTATGTTCACGTGTGGTTGAAACTTGGTAGGATATAGCCAGAAATTGACATATTGGGTTTGGACACACAGTGCATATAATGCCATGTCAGGTGCATTGAGCCCGCCTTGGCGCAAGGGGAGCGTAGGAATCTCCCACACATTTCTGCGCTGTTTACCAGCCTGTGCAAGTGAGATTAAATGCGATTTTAGATGGTAGAAGAAATGTGCAGGGAGTGGCAGTGGGAGGTTTAGGATTAAATATAGAAATCTGGGCAAAACCACAAATTTTATCTTTTTCTAATTCCCCCGTTAATGATATGGGAAGGCGGTTCCATACTGGAATTCTATCTACAAGCCAGGACATTATTCTACAGTAATTAGGGCTCCACAGTTCGTCTGTGTCTCAACTGAGCCATATGCCCAGGTACCTAACTGGCTCAGTTGCCCATGTCAAGGAGAACTCCAATCCAAACTGTGGTGTATTGTGCGTGAGGGGGAAAATTATAGATTTAGCTCAATTAATTTTGATACCCAGCAGCCCCTCAAAGCGAATGACCTCACGAATAACAGTGTCTAAATTGGTTTGGGGTTCGCAGATGTACAATGCCACATCATCTGAATACATGGAAACTAATATCCTTCTCATTCTAAAGTTAAGCCCTCAAAGGGCATGATGTTGGTGCAATCGGGTTGTAAGGAGCTCCATGGTAATGGCAAATAAAACTGAAGATAAGGGACAGCCCTGACAGAATGATATCAAATCTGGATTTGATATCATTCCTTTTACAGGAAACCTTGCAGTCGGAGAGCTATATAACAAGTTTATGAGGCGAATGAAATGAGGACTTAAGCGCCGGAGGAGGGTGAATAGAAAGGTCCCTTCTAACGAATAGAACACCTTAGTGGCATCTAATAGAGTGGTGATTGCAGCCAAGCCAGGCTCTACACTTTGCATGATCGCGAACAGCGTGCAGAGATTATGTGCCTTTGAACGGTCAGGTACAAAGGGGCAGAAGTCAGTTGGCAATGATAATACTTTGTTGTCCACATTTATCATTGACAGTGGCCTCTAGGAACTGCATGAGTGTGCAGGTTTACCTGGCTTTAGTATGGAAATGATTACCGCTTTGCAAAGTGACGGGGGCAACACGTGGTCTTATAGAGATGACTGGTACATGGCTAGTAAGTGGGGAGTTAGTAGGGTAGCATATACTTTATAGAAGGAAGTTGTGAGTCTGTCAAGACACGGTGCTTTATCATTTGGGAGGCTACGTATAACTTTTAAAACTTCCTCCTCCGTGAACGGCGGGTGTAAATAAAGGTGATGTGCATCTTCAAGCCACAATAGCTGAATCGTATCGAGATACTCATTCAGTTCTCTCATAAGTGACTCTGCATTGGTCTGGTATAATCAAGAGTAGAAGGAAGTCATTGTGTTAAGTATAGATGTTGGGGCAGTTTGACTTACCGGCTTTTCATCCAGTAGCTCCACTACATAGTCATGGGCCCTGGGAGTGTGATGCATATTGGCCACGGTCCTGCTAGCTCAGTCCCCCTCACCATACTGTCACGCTGTAGATTCATGGGACAGATATTGTAGTTCGCGAGCTGACTCCTCATTATACTCGGTGAGTTTTTTGCGTATAGACATTAAGGTGGCAGGTGATTGAGAGTTGTAGTATTGAAGTTCGAGTGTGCGCAGGTCCTGTTCGAGTTGAGCTAGCCTCGTCCTTATTGCCCTCAGTACACCTGCCTATTTTACAATGCAGGGCCCTCTTATCACAACTTTAAAGACCTCCCAGAGAGTCTGTGGGGAGCTTACAGAGCCTTCAATTGTTGCAATATAATCTATGACAGTGTGAATCTAAGCACAAAACACCTGGTCCCAAAGTGCGCCGGGAGAAAACACCAAGTGAAGGCACGCGATATGGCCCGTGGAAAAGTGACCTGGAAAAGCCCAGGAGCGTGATCTGAAAATGTGTGGGGAAGTTGCATTGCACTGACTGTCCAAGTGAGGACGCCGCGAGTATTCAGCCTTAGTCTATACGCGACCAGGTTCCGTTAGCCGATTTGACACATATCCCTTCCTTGCGGTCCCTGTTTAGGTGCCTCCAGACATCAACTAAGTTAAAATCTTGCAGTAGGGTGTGAAGTTGTGCTGCCGCCCTGGGGTGGGGGTGTCAACAGGTGCCCAATCTATCTAACTTGCGATCAAGCACGATGTTGAAGTCCCCAGCCCAGATGATTGCCCCAGGACCAAGGTTTGCTATCTGGCGCCATACCTCTCTAAAGAAGTTGGGACAGCCAACATTTAACCCATATACGCAGGCCAAAAAGATTGGACGTTGGTGTAGTTGACCAGCCAGCAGGACATATCAATCCTCCGAGTTGCACTTAACTTGTGTGAGTTTCTATGGGATGCCTTTTTGTATTAGTATAGCTGTGCGCCGGGCAAAATTGGACTAAAAGTAGGAGTGTACTTCCGCGCACCAGCACGCTTTGAGGCAGGAGGAGGTAGAGGGGTTCAGTGGAGTTCTTGTAAAAAGCAAATGTCTATGTGGTGTCTCGTGAGATAGTTGTGAACCAGGCAAGTTTTTCTTGGGTAATTAAGCCCACCAATGTTCCAAGTCTGCCACCATTTCTGTTGAACCATGAATGTATATAACATAGGAGCAATGACAGTGTAGCGGGGTGTTGTGCACATACTAGGGGCAATAAGTGACCTGCTCGAATGGAGCGTAGTATACAATGAGGTGCAAGGTGAAGGTCTGATGTACCAGCTATGTGGCCGGGGCAGAAAGTGTGTGTGGACATGACATGGGCCTGCTCTAAAATGGGACACTTAATAAACAAGAAAAACACGATAAACCAATACAACTCCCCCTCACCCTCACCCCCACCCCCATCCACACCAACCCCCAAACTTGGTTGAGTGTCCTCCCCCAGTCAAATGTAGCAAATGTGGGACTCCTGGATGGTGAAGTAGAGCCGTTGCAAACTTCCTAGCCTGTCTTAGGCTGGGTGGTGGATATGGTGGACACCACCCTTGAAGTAATCCCATCAGCCCAGAATCTGGAGTACAGTAACAGTTAGCTTAACTTTCAGAACTCAGGTTACATCATGTTATGTTATGTTATGTTATGTTATCCGGATTTGTAGAGCGCACAGCTGCCCCAGCAAAGGGGCGTCCCGGCGCTATAATGGACAAAAGAAACCGGACAACAAGCAGTATCAGGGAACACGGTCATAACAGCTCTTACAAGTCCAAAGGAAAGAGGAAGGTTTTGATGGCCTTCCTGAAGACCATCAGTTCATCAATGGCACGGATATGAACAGGAAGAGAGTTCCATAGCCTAGCAGCAAGTACTCTAAAAGAGCGCCCACCGGCTCTGGCCCTCTTAAAACGCAGAACTGTGACCAGGTGAAGCCCTGAAGATCTTAGAGACCGTGGAGGTACATACGGTAAAATAAAATGATCCAATATCTGGGGAGAAGAATGCTTCAAGATTTTAAACGAAAGACAAAGAGATTTGAACTGAATCCTCTAAACAACGGGGAGCCAATGAAGTTTATGGATAGTTTTTTTGGCCGCACAAAATCTCGGCAAACCAACCAGAGCCCTGGCGGCAGCGTTTTGAACACGTTGGAGTCTGGAAAGTTCTGCCACATTGGCTCCCAGCAAAAGAGAACTCACATAATCCAACCTAGACAAGATTGTGGCTTGTACAATAAGCTGTCTGGTTGGAGCATCAAAAAATTTGAGAATGGGTCTAAGTCTACGAAGAGTCCCAAAACACATGGCAGCGGTTTTCTTCGTGTGGGAGACAAAACTAAGTTTTGAATCCAGCCAAACCCCTAGATTTTTTACCTCGGTGACAGGAAGAGGAGTTGGGCCAAGGTCAGACGGCCACCAATGATCGCCCCAAAGATGACTCTGCCTGCCAACAATGAGAACCTCAGTTTTTTTGGCATTCAATTGTAGGCAGTTATCAGTCATCCACCGGGCCACTGAGTTAATTCCCTCACGAAACTTAGCAGCCTCAAGGTCGGATGCCCCACTTATTGCAACCGCCAGCTGCGTGTCGTCAGCGTAGGACACCATAGTCAGGTTCCAACGCTTGGCGTCAGCAGACAGCGGCTGCACATAGAGATTGAAAAGTGTGGGGCTGAGAGCCGACCCCTGTGGAACGCCCTGTGCAATAGGTTAGGGTTTAGATTGGAAAGGAGGAGTGACAACCCTAAAAAGTACGACCAGATAGAAACGATCGAAACCATTCAAGAGCAATGTTGTCGACACCAGCCTCAACCAGACGATTTAATAAAATGGCGTGGGAGACGGTGTCGAACGCGGCGCTGAGATCCAAAAGCACCAAAGCCGCCGTTTGACCAGAGTCGACCAGAGTACGTAGATGATCGACCATTGAAAGCAGCGCAGTCTCAGTACTATGGCCA
Source organism: Triturus cristatus (assembly GCF_964204655.1). Taxonomy (NCBI): domain Eukaryota; kingdom Metazoa; phylum Chordata; class Amphibia; order Caudata; family Salamandridae; genus Triturus; species Triturus cristatus. The sequence continues at coordinate 997,831,595 of NC_140580.1, forward strand.
GATCGAAAGCCGTTCTGTGAAGGATCTAAAATATTAGCAGAGTGGAGATGAGTGGAAAGGATAGCGTTGACATGGGCCTCGGTCAACTTTGCCACCCACGGAAGAAGAGATATGGGACGGTAGTTCTCCAGCTTTAATGGATCCAGGGCAGGTTTTTTTAAAATAGGCATCACCTGGGCCTGTTTCCAGCTGCCAGGAACAGAACCTGACGTCAGAGATAGATTGACGAGGTCACGTAGAGGAGGGAGACACAGTGACGCAGATTCTCTAAATTGGGCAGGTCGAAGAGGGTCCATTGGCGAGCCTGATTTGACTTTCGCCACAATTCTGTTAAACTCCTCCATTGATAGCTCTGGGAGAGAGCACAAAGACATAAGGGTCTTCGGGCTGGATTTCAGCTTCTCCTGAGGTACAGACGAGCCAGGCAAAGAGCGGTAAATAGCCTCCACCTTTTCTACAAAGAAGACGGCCAAGTCCTCACAATGCGAAACAGAGCAGATCTCAGCGACTGGGGCTCTACTGGCTGTAAGATCCTTAAGCACCTTAAATATTAATTTAGTGGGATTGGTGCTGATGTTAAATTCACGAGAGTAATAAGCGGCCCGAGCTTGACATACCGCTCTATGATACTTCTTGATCTTAACAAGATACAGCTTTTTCCTAGCAGGCAGATATGACTTACGCCAGGCTCTTTCAGCTTGTTTACATGAGTTTTTTAGGAGCCGGAGTGAATCATCATACCATGGGCTAGGTTCAGCACGGCGACATTTACTCTCGGCAATTGGGATCAGACAGTCTAAGGCTCTAGTCAGCCAGCTACAAAAAAGATCATAGCCCGACTCAACATCAGAAAAAGGGCCAAGCGGATAGAGCCCAAGAAGCCGATGAAAATCTGCAAGCTTTAGTTTTTTCCATGGGCGTCGAAAGGACACAGGCGCAATTGCTCTATGAGGGAAATCCTCAATTGTAAGATCCTCATGCAACAGGATACATCTATGTCACACAGAGGGCCATGAGCATGATACAGGGAGTCGCTAATGTTCAGATGTTAATCATTGTCGTCCAGGTGGGCCACCTCCTGGCCTCTCGTGGAGCCCCAAGGTGACCTTGTGGTTATTTCACTGGAATATGTGAGGGCTGCTTTGGCATCGGTAAAGTGATGTGCTCTACCCTCATGCATAACTCATAGCTTAGTGGGGTAGAGGAGGGCGTGTTTGATCTATGATTTTTGGTGGACAAATATTTCCTGCAGGCGGCCTGAGCGGTGATGGTGAAGTCCGGATAGAATGAAATCACTTCCCCCTGATACAGTATTTCTCCGCGTTCTCTGGAGAGACGTAGCACCGTGTCCCTGTCTTTGTTGTTCAAGATGCATGCATTAATGGGGTGGGCCGGTGTGCCCGGAGGCTTCCTAGGCATGAGGGTATGGTGGGCACGCCCAACGATGAACACCAGGGATAGGGCCTTTCCCGAACAGCTCCTGGAGCATCTTTGTTACGTAGTCTTCTATAGTGTCTATAGCCGTGGACTCCGGGACTGCAATGAACCACAGGTTGTTACAACTCGAGTGTGCCTCTAAGTCTTCGTTCTTGACCTTGATTATTTTGAGGACTTTGTCCATCTTTCGTAAGTTTCACTGGTTTTAGACTGTGTATTGTCTATATCAGAGACTCTAGTCTCAAGGTGGTCCAGGCGATCATCATGTTCATCCATTCTAGGCAGCTGACCAGGAGGTCTAGCTTGGCATTAATAGTGCATAGACTGGATTTCAAATCCACCAGGATTTCTTTAATGTCATCATCTTGAGTGACATTCTCTATGGAGACAGCATGAGGGACCCCCTGTTGCTGTTCCAGGTCAGGCTGTCTAGAAGTTTTCTTACTTTCAAAGGGGAGCCAAGATTGCCGTGTGTCGTGTTTGCTCATCCTCTCAGTAGTGCCCCCATGGGTGATCAGTGCATGTGTTTAGATGGTTCGGCAGGCTGGCACAGAGCTGCGGCCAGTATTTGTCAACCCAGTGTAAGCGGAGCTACCCACAATGTAGGTAGAGAATCTCAGTCCACAAGTATGCCACCTCCCCTCACCATTCATGGACATGTGTAGGTGCGGCAGTAGCAAGTGCAGGGCGAACAGTGATCTCTCGCGAGCCACCGCTAGGTCCTCGCAGGTAGTAAGGTAGGCTTCAGCAGTGAACAGCAGAAAGTCCAAGTATCCAGGGTCTGTCAGCAGCACCCGCCGCAGCCCCCACCCTTCCCCTGGGAAAGCAGCAGACACTGGAGGGGCACACGCAGGTCCAAGGAAATGTCATCCAGATAGATCGAGCCGGTGGCTCTGGTAGTGCTACCCCCAGTTCAGATACCCAACCAGAGAGGCCCACAGAGCAGAGCCCAGAGCCCTCGAGGCACCCACGCCCAGGGAGATGGAAAGGAGAGGCCGCTTTCAGCCGCATTTATCCGCAGCGTCCACCGGGCTCCCCGGTCTACATGCAGGACTGCTAATAAATCTTACCGCCAGGCACCGCAGACAGCCGACCTCGCAGGATGGGCCCAGGAGGTGTCCCTCCGCCTGCCCACACCAAGGAGTGGGCGAGGATCAGATTGCCATCCAGCAGTCTTGGGCAACATAGAAAACGGGCCACCACCTCTGCTTCCTGCCTCTCATATGGCCTCGCCAGGCACAACACGGCAGCCCCGGCTACCGCCACCCAGCAGAGCACTGCAAGGCCCAGGCGGTGAGAACAAGCTCCCAGTCAAGCCCGGTGCCACGTAAGTCAGCCATGGCTCTCGCATTCCATTTCCCACTCCCCAAGGGCTCCGGGGAACTGCAGCACCCGTAGATAAGTGGTGCACTGTTCAGTGCTAAATGAGAGTTAGTTAGCTGTCATGTTGATGGCAGATGGGTCAGGTTATCGCCGGATTGTTTCTTTTAGCTGGTTGAGCCTCTCTACCAAGCAGCCATCTTGCTGCACAATTAGTCTCCGCTCCTCGGTCATATCCTTTGTTTGAGTCGAGAGAAGAACTTCACACCATTTAATTGAGTTATCATATCAGAAATGTGAGGACCTGGATGTCGCTCTCTCACAATTCCCTTTTTTAGCGTGACGCATGTTAACGCAGATGCATACAGCTCCTTCACTGCCTCTCTTAGCCACTACTACAATGGGAGAAACCCATGGTGTTGGACTAGTGGAGTGTTCAATAACATTGAGTTTAAGCAAATAATGAAGTTATTTTTAAACAGCTTCCTGCAGATGAATTGCAATTCATCTGTGTTTTTGGGCAACAGGACCAACATCCTCGTTTATGTGTAACATTACTTTCATAGTCTTGAGTTTTCCTGACCCATGAAATAATCAAGGAAATTGACTTTCTATTTCATGATGGGAATTCATATTGTAGTTCACCAATATTAGTCATATTTCAGCATTTCCTTGGGTAACAATTATAACTATGATATATGTAACAAAGCAAAATGTAACATAGTGTCACTGAGAATGTACATAAAAACCTTTGTATTTCGAGGCTAGTTCCGTGTCATAACTCATGGGCCTCTAATTTTCATGTGTCTATCTGGAACCCAATTGTGTGTAAAAGTGTGCAAACATGAATCTCTTAAGAGAGAAAAAAGGACAAATGAGGAAAGAGGGGTGGTTGACTGAGAGAGAAAACTGTGCTAATAAATATGTACTGCAAGTTTCTCTTCAGAATTAAGTCCATCAGGGGCCCCCTTTTTGTGTGTCGATTATGCATTCTGACTCTAGTATCCAGAATCCCTGAACCTGTCACTACTTTGTTCTTTCAGTGGAATCCTGTTTATACCGACAACCTCTATAAGTCTCTATTACTATGATGCATTTCTTTGAAATGCCTCTCCACCTGATGAGTACGGTCCATACATTTTTTAGAGGGTGAATGTTACTACTAACATATTGTTTTTTACAAGGGCAGGCCAAGGTGTAGATGTTACAATCTGTACAGCAAGTTATCAGTTCATCAGTCCTCCTGGTCCCACCATATAGGACTTTATATTTTTTAACACTGTAGCTATTCTCATTTGCCTTGCATTTTGTGAGCATAAAAAAACACACCTTTTTTCTTATTTTCAAGCCAGGTGCCCCCTTCTTATTTGTAGTGATTTTTTAAGAGATAATCTTTTAGTGCTGGTGCTCTTCCGTGTTCGGGTAGATGATTCTATATAGTAGGACCACTTTTGAGAATGTCCCAAATCTTTACAAATGGGAAAATATTCTTATGGGATACAACATGGAAAATGACACTTTTGGGACACCTCCCTTTTTCATGGTGCCCTCTTTACGGACTAACACAGAACTCTCCATGAAAGTGCTGGGGTGGATAAACATTTTTTTAGAAAGGTCTGTGCAAATTCAAAATCAAACCGCACCAAAGTTATTAGTGAAACACATAACGCTCTTCTATGGAAATTCTTGATTTCTAACACTGATGAGTACATTTGATATATCCTATATTTTACAAATTTTTTAACATATCTTAATTTTATAATATAACATTTGCCTAGCTTTTAGATAGCATTTCTAATAACTTATGTATTTCATGTATGTATTGTGTTGTAGAATTCTTCGAACATTATTAGGGAAAATACACTTCACCATTTGGGGAAATGTTGGAGCAGCCACTGGAGTCCGAGGGAGGTGCTAGACCAATTGAAAGACTGAGTGGCACAGAGGCTTAGACTCCAGGCATTGAGGGCAGCTTAAGGTATGGCAACAACGCTGAGTCAGATGACTTAGAAGACCCCAGCCAACACCTTGTACTGACAGCAGAAACGTTGCCATCTTGGATTGGAGCTGCAACCAGCACCATCATGCTCCAACACTCCCTGGAGAGACCCAACCCCTAGCCAGGAGACATCTGGCCGGGATCTCTGCTCCAGGTACCTCCTCTCCCTGCCCCCCGTGCCTATTTCGATAGCTGTAATCAATTTTCTGAATGGAATGAAATCCACCACCATTAACAATTTTGTATATCCCTTTATAGGAGGTCATGCAACAATGACTAACACAGAAATCATATTTCAGGTTTGATTTATTCCAGGCAGAGTTTGCAGCAAACCAGCTATAAGTAGATGTGATGTTCCAATATCGATTTATTTTGGTGAAGGCACCAAAAACATTGACCGACCAGTTCTAACATCTTTCTTAGTCAGCGCTGGCTCCTAGGCTATGGAGGAGGAGCGTCCCCCCCCCACCCCCCTCTAGCAGTGAAAATAAAATACAAATAAAACGATAGTAAACCGTGGTTTATTATCGTTTTATTTTGCGTCCTGGAATCTTGGGGGTGGGGTAGGGGGATAACAGGCACCCACAGGACTGGTATGCACTATTATCAGTGTACATGAGTCTCAGGCCGGCCAAACCGTCATGCGCACTTTGCATGTTCTCCACGCTGGCTACATTACAGCCTGGGTGGAGAACATGCCCAGGCTCCAAGTCCCTGGCTGAGCTCACGGCACCTAGACCAATCACAACGCAGCAATGCAGCATTGTGATTGGCTCAGGGGAGCCTGAGTGCTTCCTGCTTCGGGCTGGAGCAGAGCAATGAGGAGGACGGCAGAGAAGAGATGCAGCAGCGGCGGCAAGGAGGTAAGTTTCTCCTTGATAGACTAAATTATCTTTGTAGATCTCTTCTCTGATTCCTGTTATATCCACTACTGAGCACTGATCGCGTGCTGTTTCTCCTTTATGATATCTAAAATGTTTACTAGTTTTCTAGTTTTCTAACCTTAAGGGTGATTGTCGCCTGGATACATAGTGGAGTAACGTCTATCCCATCCTACCCCATCTGATGTGACTGAAAATCACCTTTCCGTGCCGATTTTCTGGCCTATAAGTGATTCAATGGTTGAATCAGAAGGAATAATGAGAGACCCTAAAATATTTCTGCCATTGGCACATTTCAAAGATGTGAAACACAGTAAGTGTTTGTGGTCAGTCCATAAAGTAATCTTCCTTCAAATAGTGTCTCCAATGTGAGAAAGATTTTTTTATTGGCAGTAATTCTCTGTTGTAGACTGGTAGCTCTGTTCTGTTTCTGAATGAGTGCATGTAAAACACACCATTGGATTCAATGCTTGGGCCTTAGGACCACTTTGTGACAGAACTGTCCGAATTGCAAAATATGATGCATCAGCTTCTATTACGAAGGGTAAAAGAACATCGGATACCTATACTAAATATGTGCTTTGATGTGGAGCTGACTTTGGTCTTTGGAATGTTCCATCTTGTTGCTCTTTCCAGCAAAAGCATGTATCTTTTTGGTCAGCTGAGTGATTGGTAAGTCCTGCATGAACTGTTGCTAGAAGTGAGCAAAGTAGATGAATCATTGTGCTTCTTTCACTGTTCAAGGAATGGGCCATTCCAGCACTGCTTAGACTTCGAAGCATCCATACTGATGCCTCGTCCTGAAATCTCAATGCTCAAAGAGTGTATCTTGGATACTTCGGACAGGCGTTTCTCAACCTTTGCGTATAACAAATGTTTCTCAGTCCAGTCAAAATGTTCTTAATGTGGGCACAATGTTGTTCCAAGGTCTCTGAGTAGATCAAGATGTAAAAATAAATCATTATGCAGACACTCGAAAGAATATAGAAAAGATAATTGACAAAATGTTAAAAATGCATGCGAGGCACTGTAAAAGCCATTGGGCATTGACTGGTATTCATAGTGGCCATAATGGGTATTAAAGGCCATCTTCTAATCGCCTCCTCACATTCTCGCCGATTTGTTACTACCATACAGATTGAGTTTAGTAAAGCTCTATGGGCCTCATTTATGAGGTTTTGCCATAGGGCAGCGCAGCAGTCCTTCCTGCTGCGCTTCCCACGGCAAAAGAAAAGGGCAGGAATGCGCTGTATCTATAAGATATGGCGCATTTCTCTCCTTTTCCCCGTGCGCCAACGCACAATGGGCTGCAGTGCGCCAACGCAGACACCTTTGCAGGGGGGCCTGCGTTGCAGGATGATTACTTTTGCACAGGAAAGAAAACCTTTCTGTACAAAAATAATGACTAGAGGCTTTTCCTCTTTCTATGTGTACTGCAGAATGAAATAAAGATACTTCTCCTCATTGCGCCTCCCTTACGCCTCCCCTGGGAGGCTTAAGCTTTTGGCGCTGCCTCAGATTTACAATTTCTCGTAAATCTGGGGCAGTGTGAAAAGGCCATGGATGTTGCTGGGAACGTCCCCAGCAACACCCATTGCACACCCCTTTAACGCAGAACACTGTGTTAAAGGGACGGATATTTATCAGGCAGCAGTAAGCCCCAAAAAGTAGCTTAGTGCTACCTGATAAATATCACGCAGGCTTCTGCGCCACGGAACGTCAAACAAAGGGATGTTCCGGAGGTGCAAGGAGTCTCATAAATGAGGTCCTTTCGCATTTTTTACTTGCTCCAGAAAGACAGAATAGGGAAAGATAATTCCAGTTCCTGATCATGATGGCATTTAGTTCTCTGTGATCTATGCAAGGCTGTTACTCCCCATTAGGTTTGAATATGAAGAAGATGGGGTCCTCCTGGTGTTGTGGAGTGCCTAATAAACTGCTTTTTCAAGTTTTCCTTCTAGTATTGCTGTAAGATTTCATTTTCCTTGACTGTTAGGAGATATATTCTTCCATGAGGAAACTCTTTACCAGGTATCTGTACATTAATACGGGTGTATTCTTGATGTGGAGGAACAGTGTTGCTCCCTTTTTGCTAAAGATGTCATGAAATTATTGATAAGGCAGAGAAATTGCATTGCTACCTTCATAGAACAGGAATTGGATTGATACATGTATTAATTTTCATCCTGTGCTGCAGTGTAGGTTTTTGTACACAGGGATTGCATTTTTTCATTGGATGGGACTTGATGGCAATTGTCTGAGCAAGTCTGATGAAAATGTGATGAAAATATGAACTTTCCGGTCAATTTAAGGGTTAACAAGTCAAAGTCATGTTCCTGAAACAATAGGAAATGTTGGGTCATCAATTAAATCAAAACCGATCATCTTTTCATGGCCAGTCTAAGTTTCCACCAGTAAGAGTTTTGTTTTGCTATGGACAGGCCCAGAATATAGTGGTATTCCATGTTCAACTTGGATCTCCTTATGAGGTTTTTTCTTGCAGGCAGGTACCTGTAAAGTGTGATGGACAATTCTGTTATTCAGGGGCAAGCCGATCTGTATCCCAGCAGCTGTGAGCAATTTCTGACAAAGTGACCCATCCTTCCACAATAAAGACAGAGCGCTGTCTTTCTCTTCTTTTCTTTTACTTCAGCTGTCAATGATTTTCCTGCACCTTTGACCTGCACATGTTCTTCTAGACTGGTCAGCTATTGTATGGATTCTGATACATTAGAAACCCAGTTATAGCTAAATAATTTCTTCTTCCGGCCTTGTGAGTCTTTTGTTGTGCCTCAATCTGTAACATTAAAGTGATGAGGGCTGTAGGAAAGTAGGATTTGCTTCTTATGGTTAACCCCACTTTTTGCTGAATGTAATACAGTTTTTGACTAGTTGGACTGGGATTCTGCTAATCAGGACCCCAGTCTATCTGCTTTCTCCCTAAACTGTAATGCCATGTACTTAGGTACACACCAGATTGGATACTTGGGTACCCTTGTAAGTCCCTAATATATGGTACACATGTACCCAGGGCATAGGTACCCCAGAGGCCTCTCTGGGGCTGAAGCATGTATTATGCCACCCCTGGGAGGTCATGCAAAATGGACTACAGGCCTGCCATTGCAGTCTGTGTAAGTTGGTGCATGCGCCACTTACTTAAGATATAGATTCCCTATATATAAGGGTCACTGCACTTAAAGTCACCCCTATAGCAGGCCTTAACCATCTTGAAGGCAGGGTGCTTGGTTCTAAGTGAGAGGGTGCCACTGCATGAGCAGGACACCCCTGCAGCCTACGGAGTCCATTCTCCCGGGTGGTCAGTAATACAGCCATATATGATATATAGAGTGGCATTATGCGACCGCGTACTGACTAACTCTAAAGTGGTTGAATCAACCCCTATCATGTTTGGTATCAAACATATTGGAATCATACCCCCACACCGGTAACCGGTGTGAGAGGTATGATTCCACCCCTCAGAAGCGAGCTTCGTGGGGTCCCTGGTGTTCCTGGTACCAGCCTTCTAGTCCCGGACAGCACAAAATGGTGGCTGCCGAGCAGAAACACATTTCTGCCCTCCTGCTGCTGAGCCAAACTTGTGCAGGGGAAGGCAGAACAATAGGCATCTTGTCACAGGGAGGTGTCACCACCTCTCAGACAGGATTTAGTGTATTAGGCCTGGGTGGTTGCGCTTGCCACTGACTGAAAGTCTGCATGAAGGGCACATTTTGTGTCCCTGTGCATAATCCAGTTCAAACCAGTCCTGGGAGCCGGTGGCTCTCGCTCTGGCACGAAACTGGACAAAGGACATGGGAGTAACCTCCCCACTGTCCAGACTCTCTCCTGGGAGGGTCTCCTGTATCTTTCCAACCCTCTTCCATGAGTACTTAAGGGCTTACCTGGCTGTAGGACCCTATTTCGACGTGGACAATATTCTAAACCAGAAACCACTGAACTTCGACCGTCTGGACACCCTGGACTTCGTTTGGGCCCGACTTCATCTCCCTCTCAGTCTGAAGCATCGTCTGTGCCCATGCACCATACAGGATCCGTGTAGGACTTGTGGAGCATCTAAGACACGGTTACTCATAGTACGGCCCGCCAGCGGCCCGGCAAGCCTTCCTTGGCGGCCCGCGGACCTTGCAGACATCCTACCTGTGTTTTAAAAGAAAAAAATTAAATATTGTTAGCAAACACTGCCAGGTGAAGCAGCCCGGGCTCTGAGACTCTGCTCTGTGGGGTCCGGGGGATTCCAGTGATTGTCAAAGTGGATGTTGGACTTGGCCCTTTTTGCAGGGTCATCCCTAAACTTTTTGCCTTCCTCCTGCATTTTTTCTGACCTGTTGTTGGCTGTTTTATGACTCTGGGAACTTTACCACTGCTGTTCAGTGCTGAAGTGCATATGCTCTCCCCATTGTAAATGTATATGTTGGTTGGATTCCATGATTGGCTTATTTGGTTAACTATCAGACCCCAGTAAAGTGCACCAGGAGTGCCAGGGCGTGTAAATACAAATGCCGCTGGTGGGCTTGCAGCACTGGTTGTGCCACCCACAGAAGCTGCCTGGTAAAATGTGTCTAGGTCTGCCATTGCAGAACCTGCGTGCAGTCTGGTACTGACATGCTGACTGGCAAGTGCACCCACTTGCCAGTTCCTAAACCTTCCCTTAACTTCATGTTAGTCACCCCTATGGTAGGCCCAAGGGCAGGTTGCATTGTAGCATAAGGTAGGACAAGCCCTGATGTGTGTGGCATGTCCTAATAGTGAATTACAGCCATTTCCGTTTTTCACTATTGTAAGGCTACCCTGTTCCCATAGGCCAGAATGGGCTGTTAAGATTGTTACATCCTATGATCCTAGCAGGCCCAGGGAACATGGTAGAAAATCGAGTTTAGTATGCCTGAACTCAGAATAATAAGGTACATCTTTTAGCAAGGTTTATTTTAATATTCTGCATTTGCAAATGCCACTTTTAGAAAGTGGTCTTTGCTTGCCTAACCATTTCAGCCCGCCTCTGCGTGATGTGTATCTGTTGTCTGGCTAGTGTGAGTAACAGGGCTGGGGAAACCCAGATGGGTAGGGCTAGGTAGCCTGGTGGTGAATAGGAAGATTGACATATAGATGAGTGGGAGGAGTACACCTGGACTCTGAATAGGGCTGTGCTTTGCCACCACAATGCTGGCTCTGCCCCCTGTGGAGCGTCTGATGGCACTGCCCTGCACCCTTAAAGAAGAAGCGTGCATCGCATCAACAAAGTGCCCCTGGGAGAACAAAGGATTTGTGGTATAAATGTAGGAGCCCTGCTCCTAAGAAACTAGATCCTGTCCTGCCAAGAAGAAACCTCTGTCCGACCTGAAGGAACTGGAAAAGCTGCATGGAGGAGTACTGTCCCTGACCTGGGGGATTGGCCTGCAGTGGTTGCCTTGCTGCTGCTGAGAAGAGGAAGAAGAGACTCAAGAAACTTTTATTTGACTTGTGCTGAGAGATCTCCAAGGGCTTGTGAGTGAGCTTGCCCCCTGAACGAAGTCCCAGGACCAGTGGACTTCACCGCCGTGAGATCGCCTTGGAAAACGGACCGTTTTCCCCGCATCTTCGACTCAAACTGCTGCGTACGTCTCGCTGATCGCAGTGTACCCCCTGAAAGCTGGTATCCCGCTGTCCGGCCCGAACAATGTGACTAAGGCCCAGCTACGAGCCATAGCTCGCACCGCAAAGGAAGGTATCGTCCGGCCTGAGCAACGTGACTAACAGTCCCCTACGAACCGTAGCTCGCACCTTAACGGAAGGACTGTGAACCGTACTTGCTACTATCCCCTACGAACCGTACTGCTGGCGTACGCTCCTTTCCCCTGCTTTGGAAAGGCTGCGGTGCGTACTGTAGTTGCGTACGTCTCCCCTGTGCGGAGCGTACTGTTCGCTTGTATCCAGCGCTTCGAATCAAGATTGCTGATCTCATGGTACGGCACGAACGCCGCAACGAACTTTGAACGCACCGTACCTACGCACCGTCCCCTGAAGCCCTGCACTCCCAAGGTCTAACGTACCGTAGTACGCATCGCACCAGGAGGACAACGCACCGTACATCGCGCTTGATGTCAGCGCAGCATCCGTGACAAACTCACCAAGTAAAGGTACTGTGCCTGTTGGCACCGTAGGGTGTACGCTTCATCGTGAAGCGCCTACAGTGCGTGAGACCCATTCCCAAGCAGTTTTTACTGCGTATGAAGCGTACGGACAGGAACGAAGCGCACAGAACTTTAAAACTACGCTAAAACCAAGAACTCTTTGTTTAATAAGTATTGTGGGCTGTTCTTACGTTATCTGGTCTTGTGCTAAGCCTAAACTACATATATAAAGTATTATTTTTCTATATCCCAGTGTGGAGTCCATTTGTGGGGTTATCACTGAGCTACTGTGTGTGTGTTCACAAATGCTTAACCTAAACGCTCTGAGATAGGCCTTGTCTGCTCGCGTCAAGCTACCTAGAGGGTGAGCAGGGGTTATTGTTGGAGTGTACCCCCCTACCCTGACTAGAGGAAAGGTTCCCTGCTTGACACAAAGTACCTACCTGTGCCAACCAGAGAACCCGGATTCTAACAGTGGAGATGCAGGCCTAAGAGGTGAAATACAACAAAGCTTTATTAACATGTAAATGGTCTTTTAAAGACCTGTGAAGTACTCGGGTGCGGCTGTGTGTGCGCGCTGGGAAGCTGTCTCAGCCCGGGCTGAGGGCTGACACACACACACGGGGTGAGATGATGGAGGGAGGGAGAGGGAGACAGAGGTTGACAGAGGGTGACAGAGAGAGGGAGACAGAGAGGCGCAGTCTCGGGGAGACAGAGGGAGGGAGACAGAGGGAGAGGGAGGGAGAGGAAGGGAGACAGAGGGAGGGAGATGGAGGGAGAGAGACGGAGGGTGACAGAGGGAGGGAGACAGAGGAAGACAGAGGGAGAGAGCCAGAGGGAGGGAGACTGAGGGAGACAGAGGGAGGAAGAGAGACAGGGAGAGATAGAGGGAGTGAGACAGAGAGAGAGACAGAGGGTGGGAGACAGAGGGAGGGAGGGAGAAGGAGGAAGGGAGAGAGGGAGACGGAGGGAGACAGAGGAAGACGGAGGGAGACGGAGGGAGAGAGACAGAGGGAGAGAGAGGGAGACAGGGAGAGAGACGGAGGGAGAGGGAGGGAGACAGAGGGAGGGAGAGAGACAGGGAGAGAGACAGGAAGAGATAGAGGGAGGGAGAGAGAGAGACAGAGGGAGGGAGACAGAGGGAGGGAGACGGAGGGAGGGAGACGGAGGGAGACAGAGGGAGAGAGGGAGATGGAGGGAGAGGGAGGGAGGGAGAGGGAGACGGAGGGAGAGAGACAGAGGGAGAGAGACAGAGGGAGAGAGACAGAGGGAGAGGAAGGGGGACAGAGGGAGAGAGACAGAGGAAGAGGGAGGGAGACAGAGGGAGGGAGAGAGACAGGAAGGGCGACAGAGGGAGGGAGACGGAGACAGGGAGGGAGACGGAGACAGGGAGGGAGACGGAGACAGGGAGGGAGATGGAGACAGGGAGGGAGACGGAGACAGGGAGGGAGATGGAGGGAGAGGGAGGGAGAGGGAGGGAGAGGGAGGGAGACGGAGGGAGAGAGACGGACGGAGAGGGAGGGAGACGGCGGAGAGAGACGGAGGGAGAGGGAGGGAGACAGAAGGAGGGAGATAGAGGGAGACAGAGAGGGAGACAGAGAGGGAGACAGAGGGAGGAGGCGACAGAGGGAGGGCGACAGAGGGGTAGACACAGAGGGAGGAGGAAGACAGAGGGAGCAGGGAGACGGAGGGAGGAGGGCAACGTGGGAGGGCAACGGAGGGAGGGCGACGGAGGGAGGGAGACAGGGAGAGAGAGACAGGGAGAGAGAGACAGGGGGAGAGAGACAGGGAGGGAGAGGGAGGGAGAGGGAGGGGGAGCGAGGGAGAGGGAGGGGGAGGGGGAGAGAGAGAGGGGGATGGGGAGGGAGAGGGGAGGGAGGGGGAGAGGGAGAGAGAGAGAGAGAGAGAGAGAGAGAGAGAGAGAGAGAGATGTGTGTATGCCGGGTCTGGTGGCTCAGTGGATGAAGGCGTCTGCTGCAGGGACTTGTGTTCAACCTCATGGTCACAATTATTTTTTGCTTTAGCCCTGCACCTCCCCCTCTGACCCCGCCCCCACCGGTGCGGCCCTCGGCCACAAACCACTCTGTAAATTTGGCCCCCGAGAGAAAGTTTGTGAGTACCCATGATCTAAGACAACCAAAGATATCTCCCTTGGAGTGAAGGAGTCCCTCCCCTGCATCCGCAGGCACCACATCACTACTGACCAATCTGCTGACCCCGAGCTCCTATAGACTCCAAAGGCTTCAGCAACACAGGAGGTGGGTTTCTATGTCCCTCGAGGACCGAGATGTCCTCTCACCAAGTTTGAGGTCAGAATACCTCATGGGGGCTGCAATACCTGTACCCCTGTGCATCGCGTTCATTTGCAAGTGCATATGCTTGTTGGCATTTTCCGAACAAGTGCATTGGGCTCTGAGCAGCCCCAACCTCTGGCACCATTTCCTACAAAGAACTTTGACCTCCTAGCACTGAATGCACCGTAGGCTATTGCTTTGTGAAATCTCGAGGTCCTCTTGCGACTCCTGTGCTTCTGGCCTGTGTGTCTAATTGAGGGTCAACTTTGTTTTTCTTGGGCTCCTCTGCTTGCTCCAGGCTCAGCCTGACTCCCCTGTGTTTGGTGTGTCTCCTGAACCTTGCTGGTCCGAACAGTAACCTTTCTTGACCTCCTGCCTTGGTTGCCGTTGCCAAGGCTTGTTGGTGCCCCTGCCAGACACCGACTCCTCAGCAGTCTACATCCTTTGTGGGACATCTTTCATCCAGCTCCTGGTTGTCCTCGACATCTCCTGGTCCCCGCAGCTGCAGAGTCAAGGACTCTATCAACCAATCTGAAGCACCCGACATCGGTGGGCATTCCTCTACCGAGCCCCTGGTCACTCTGAAGTGACCTAGACTCTGTCCGCTCTGCTTTCAGGTACCCTTCAACAAGAATCCACCTTTGGATTCCAATGGACACTTTTCTTCCTTCCAGCAGCGGCTCTTCTTCAAAGTCCTCCAGTAAATTTGACAGCAGTTTCCGAAGCCACTTCAGACCTATGTACCTGGCTCCTCTGGGATAGGTAACTCGGTTAATTTGGTATCCACAAGTGGGATGGCTCTCCAACCTCCTAACTTCAACAGGGTTTCTTCAAAGTTCTCTGGGAAGGGTACTTAAACTCTAAAACTTCCACCGCGACTTCCCCTTAGAATTGTAAGGAGCCCGAGGTCATCTTCTCACACTGCACCTGTTCTCCGTTCTACTCACCTTGGGTGGTTCCTTGGGGTTTCAGCGATTCTATGACCTATAGATACTGTCTTGGCTCGAGTCGTGGTTCTTATGTCACTATTTTAGTATATGGTTTGGTTCCCCCCTGGGGCCCACGGTGTATTCGTACTATTTACTATTGTTTCAATGCTACAGTATTGTGTACTTTGTGAATATCTTCATGTAGAAGATACTGTGTCATACTAGAGAGAGTTATATTAATAAATACACATTTTTATAACTTCTGTGTGGTTCTCCTTTCATTTAATCAATACTATAAGAGTGCATTCTGGTAAAACAAGCTGCTTAACACTCCTTCAAGACTAAGCCTGAAGGCTACTCTCCACAGCTACCACTTGGATAACTTTCTAAAGATTGTCCTTGAGACCTCTAAATCATTATAAGGGTTGTCTGGAATGGTGCAGGGTGCCCACTTTAATTAGTGGCCAGCCTCTCACAAGGGCTGTGGAAGCATTCAGCAGATTCACTAGCAAAGCAAAAGTATCCTGTAGTTGTCTCTGAAATCTATTTAAAATGCTTGGGGTAGCCACCTCATTGGTAAATGCAGTGGCTGAAACCAGTTGCTGAAAATTATTTATGTAACTTACAAGTTACTGATTTTGGTGCTATTTCCCAAAATTGCCTTAAACTGAGATACACATTATCAGCACAGTGGTTTCTCAGTGGGCTAATTTGTTAGTCATTAGCATATTTTCTGGTCAAATAATCCAGTCATACAATGAATGTGAAGAGAAAAACAGGAATAGCAGACATTCATAGCTATCCAATATCGAAAACATTGCATAAATAGACTGTATTCACCAAAAACGATCAATGCAGTGCTCAAGAGTGAACATACAGTGCATAAAAGTGACAAAATAAAATGTGTGTATACAAATTTAAAACAACCAATTCAGTGATTATACAGTAAAGAATATGGTCCAATAATCTAATGTGGCTAAAATAGTCATCATCAGGACTAGAAAGGATGGGAGCACTAATAAATATGAGCCGATGGCTCTCAGGAGAAAGAACATTGAGCCTATTCACAAAGGTAAACGAACACATGACTAAATCTACATTTGTAAGTTTACTCTTATACTTTTGAGTCATTTTACAACTTTTGGCTATTGACCATTTCCAAGTGTAAAGTTACTCAAAAGTGTAGACTTGCATGTCCCTACTCCTGAAGCTGTGGGTAGAGTCAGTCGAGGTATCAAATATGACTGCGTAATTTGTCCCTCAACTGTATTAATTGTGCCCCTGGGCCAGTCATTGAGTACAGAGGAGAGATATCCAAGCCTGATAATAGTGACTATCGTCATATCCCCGTATAGCATCTACTGTAGCCACAACCACAGATCCAATTAACGGACCTGTGGGAGGAAATTTGAGGTTTGCAACATGGAATGTTAACGGTCTCATGAATGAAATAGGGGACCCTGGCTGGAATAATTTTATATCAGAATTCAATATAATATGCATGCAAGAAACGTGGTCTACAAAACGTGTATATGTCAAGGAGTTCTCCTCCTCTGTTTAGAAGCAATAGCATCACATGCAGGGTGGGCTTAAAGGGGGGCTTCTGACCCTTATGTCTAATAACATTACAATGAATGTAAAAAAGATTTAAAAGCCAGAACCACACTTCCAATACTGTGGTTGAAGAAAAAGGGGGTGAAAGATTTGTTATAATAAATTAGTATAATAATGTCGTAGTAGGGTGGCAACGGCACTTGATTATTGTTTGGAATCTTTTTTAATCTCTATACATACAAATTATATTTTATCATGAGCAGGAGAATTTAATATTCAGGCCTGTGCTTTATCTGATAGACGGGCATGTGACGGTAATTTTCAGGATGGGATGGGAAATTACCATTTCTGCCACAATGAGTATGGTGAAGCCTTCAACTTCATAATTGCCAAATCTGATTTATAGCTCTTGAGGTGTGACGGTGATACCAATGGAGAGATAGTTACAACATTTATTGATAGGAATTCGATTTCCATTATTGATCACGTACTGATATCTGCATCAGTAAATGTTATGTGCTGCACACCCATCTCAGTAATGGCGGCCCTAAGTGATCATAATTTGATTTTATTGTTATTTTATTTTTGGGGCAAAAGGTACAATTCATTCTCTATAGCAAATAACATTACCGCAAGCACGCCAAATGGTGTAAGAGTTAAATGGGAAGGCATTGACCCCAACATTATGGCACAAAAAATAGTCGAGAAAAACCTCAGGGAAATTGATTACTGTCTTCAGGAGGCAATTGTACCCAACTTGCTAGTCACATTTTTTTTATTATATTACTAGCTCCATAAAACTACTCCTTACTTGTCATCCTAGTAGAGCAGGTAATAACTAAAGGGGAAGGCTTGATACCGCCTGCACTAAAGCACATCGGTCTCTTAAACATGTTTTGGGTAGCTCTCCGAGGGATACTATAGTCATTAAGACCCTGCGCATCCAATACAAACAGGCTCAGGACACAAGGATAAAAACACTCCAGAATACTGCATGGGATAACCTCGCCCTTGAGGCGGGGATTAGGAACACTAAATTATTCTGAGATACTGTAAATGCACCATATAAAAAAATGATGGTAACCCTGAGTTTAGTTACTTGGTCCACTGTGATAGCTGGGTGGCACATTTTTCTGATATTTTTAGACAGAAAACTGAGGATGAAGAAAGGGATACATGGAGGTCGGAATGGGAATGGGGTCATGCAAAGTTAGGAATTACTCTTGAAGAAGTCAAGCTGGCCAGTCAAATTAGCGCAGGGGGAAGGGCTCCTGGTCCAGAAGGGGTGCCAGTTGATGTATTTATCTGCCCCGACCTCTGGGGGCCTATCTTGACCAGGGTTTTTAATGCAGCGTTGACTGATAGTATTCCATCCTCCTGGACATCAATTATTATACCTATATACAAAAAGGGGAATAAAGCAGATCCTAAAAACTATTGCCCAATTTCACTCTTAGACTCCTCAATGAAGGTAATGAGTAGAGCATTATTGTTAAGGTTGGAGGAATGGGCATATGAACAATTGATTCGGACCCCGGTACAGAATGGTTTCAGGAAGCAGTTGGGGACTGTCGGAAAATGCATTAATCTTGAGCTCCAAATTGTTAAATATACTAGGGCCAAGATGGGCACTCTCTGTTTTTGTTTTGCAGATCTGAGCAGCGCTTTTGATCTAGTCGATCATAATTTATTATGGGCATCACTGATTTTCCTAGGTGCACCCAGACCAATTGTGAGGTTTCTTTCACATCTTTACGAGAAGCTATCTAGTCAGGTAGGTTTTGGCCCCCAAGGAGAATGCATGCCAAACTTTAAAGCAGGGCGTGATATCCACCAGGGTTGTGTACTGGCACCACTGCTCTTCTCACTTTTCATTTACAGGGTGGCCATTCGTTTACAGTCCCTACAGGCCAATGTCCCTATGGATGCAGGATACCCAATACCAGTGCTGCTTTATGCAGATAACACAATACTCCTTGCTAGAACACAGGTGGACCTGCAGAAACTGATTAATGCATTCAGTGAATATATGGCTGCCAGGAAAATGGTTATTAATAAAACCAAAACATTCACCATGGTTTGTGGCCAAATACGGGAACCTTGTAGAACTTTTTTTATTGATAGTACCGCAATAGTTCCAGGGAATTCTTTTTGCTATTTGGGATTCTGTTTGCGGGCAACAGCTCATGGACACAGCATGCATTCAATACTAGAGCTAAAATGAGCAGGGTATCCTAGGAGATTTTTAAGTTCGCCTCTAAATTGGGTAGTCGTCCAATCAAGGAAATGGTAGCTGTATACAAAGCCAAAGCCTTGACTACTTCTACGTATGGGGCCACACTATTGGCTATGCCTTGCAAATAGAGGAAAACACATTTTTAAAATGGCTTCAACGTTTGCCACATGGTGCAGTAAATACCATAGTTCATAATGAGGTTGACCTGCAGTTTATAGAAGACCTCCTCTTGGTGAGACCCTTGCTTTCATGGATATCGCTCTGGGCCAAGGAAGAAACAAGTTTTACTAGAACTATTATCCTTGACTGTCTAGCCCTGGATAAAGCTTTAAATATACCTTGGCTATCCTACATTAACTCTCTTCTTGGTAAACTGTTGGATTTGTCCATCTGGTCTGACAGTACCCAATTTACATCATTAACCAAGAAGAGGGTCAAAAGTATATTTTTCCAATCTAGGTTGGACATATGGGAGCTAGATAATGGGGACAAATTGTCAGTAATATTCTACAAGTCCTTGGGTAATGAGGAGGGGGACAACCACTATCTGGTATATATAACTATTATGCAGCACTGTTTTGTATTGATTAGGCTGAGATGTGGTATTGAAAAAAGAACGTGAAACAGGATTAAACCCGTTTACCCAGTTGAGACCGGGTGAGTTATAATAACAAAACAACAATGTCTCAACCAGTAATTACAAAGGCAATTTTAGATAAATGCATAAATCATAAAGAAAGGGAAACGAGAGACCAAGATAAGAAAAATAGCATTATTATTATGCAAATAGTTGTAACAGCACTATATTACAATTGAATTAAAGTAGCCAAGAAACACACCAATTGTGTACTGACCGTGCTCAGTGCAAGTGATAAGTGCAGTGACACAAGTGATATATACAGCGTGAAGCGGCGCAAAATGGAAACAAACAATAATCATAATCAAATAACATAAATACAATAAATAATTTGTTTTAAGGTTTTAATCCTAAGGTGGCCGTAAATTACACTGGAATGTCGACGGCGTTTCGACCTTATTCAATTAAGGTCATCATCAGGACAATGGCTACAATTTGGAAAGTGCTGTTAGAAAATAAAGAAAAAGATAGAAGCTATAAAAGCACGTAGACCATATGTTGAAACATAAGAATTGTCAAGTCACAAAGAGGGAAGTGGAGGGGGTCGGGGGGGGGGGTGGTTGTAGGGTTGTTGGTGTGGGATTAGGGAGGTTTTTGGTAAGGAGAGGTGGATAATTGGATCACCTGAGATCATGCAGTAAATAAGTCCACAGGAAATCACAGGGAACGCTGACAGGCGATCGTTATCCATAATCATTGCAGGCACATTAAATTGAAAATATGTTCCAAAACTGCAAGGTAAAAGGATATATGTAAAACAGGGAAAGGCCAAACCTCATAAAAACTACCAAAGGAGGGATGGGTTCACAACGGCAAACAAACATACCAGGAAGTGCCCTTGGAAGGCTCTCCGTAATGTAAACCGGTTAAGGTCGTAAGTGCAAGGTGCAATTAGTTCGGATAATGTCAACCAATTCGTAGTGTACAGAAAACCAAATTCCACGGGTCTATCAAACAAAGGAAGAATGAATGAAGGCCAAGACTAAGAATAAGACAAGGCACATGGCTCAAGAGCAACATCGTTTAAAAAGATAATGATACCGAGGTGTAACCTTACCGAAGAACGAATATTTTCCGAATGGAACCCAAACGCCAGTAAATTAAATTAAATGCGTGGGAGTGACCTAATCGCACACCAGGATGGGGCGGTAACCGTCAATGGAACCGGATATCTTAAGACCGCAATTCCGGACGATTAATCACCAGAGACAAGCGAAGTGAATGCGCAGGTACGACTTGATTACCAGCACCGATGTGTAGGTGGCCGTAAATAAAACAGAACCGGAGGTCCATCACGCGCATGTCAACCTGACGACAAAACCACTAGAATGTGAACCCTGTCAGGAGTACGTGCCCCGGGGGGACTAAAGATACCGTAGGTGACAAATAAACCAATGGGCAATAACGGGAAAAAACTAGGGGTGAGAAGGGCGGGGAAGGAAGGCGATTGGATTAAGGGAGGGACAGAAGGGAAGGGGAAGGAAAGAAAGAAAAAGGGTAGAAGGAGATAAGATAAAATGATACACCAGAGGGACGAGGTGTCATCAAACCATCAAATAAGAAAGGAAAAAAGAGAAGAACAAATCCGCAAAATATGTAATGATACATCGTTGACTCATAAGTAAACAAAAAATTGAGAACTTACTTGAAAGAACATACTTGAAAAAACACATATATATACATAGATACATAAATATACATGTACACTTATTTCTAATTACATCAAATTCGATGAAGCTTTTTTACAAATTTGAACAAATTTGAACATGCATCAGACTAGTCATCAGTTGGAAGGAGAAGGAGGAGGGGGAGGGGAAGAAGGAGAGAGGGCAGACTATACATGCCACTTAGACAATCAATTGAGGTAATCTTAGTTAAGGTAAAGAAGGTGTTATTCGATACATAGGAAGGCATTAGAGGTATATACTTGTGAACGAGTACACGTAAGTTTTTCTCAACCTACATTAAACCACAACAAAAAGTAGGAAAAAAGTACTATACCCTCAAGGCTTTTCGGATCAAAAGGTTAGAATATGTACAATTAAAATTCTTATGATGTCATGATGACAGAGTTCCATTCATCAAGAGAATTAAGGCCACAGTTTACAGAATTACAGCGTGTGATCCAACGACACTCACATCTATTAAGTAGAAGTTGTAGATCACCGCCTCGAGTTGGCAACTGTGGCCGATCAATCACCTGCCACGTGAAATCAGTTTCTGTATGATTAAATTGCTTGAAGTGTGTAACCAATGGAGCCGTATCAACATTACATCTGATACGGCTCTTGTGCTCACTGATCCGTTGTTTTATCATTTTTGTGGTTTGGCCAATATACAACAAATTGCAAGGACAACGTATAGCATAAATCACGTTAGTAGTGCGACAGTTTAAAAACTGTTTCAACTGATAGGTACGGTCAGTTGTGACAAAAACCTTGGTGTTAAAGGTAAGGTCACATGCAATGCATGTCTGGCATTTAAAATGGCCCATAACAGGGGACAAACCCCACATGGATGTCACTGATGGAGTAGTCGTTTCTTTTATGGGCCATGCGATCGCGTGAACCAATTTGTCAGAAAGGTTGTCCCCTCTTTTATAGGAGAACAAAGGAGGATCCTTGTATAGACCAGAGGTTCGAAGAATCGTCCAATTCTTCTTGATTATTTTCCCAACGTTGTTACTCGAGGGACTGTATGTAGAGACAAAGGGAATACGTTGATTCAGGGTTCTTTCTGGGGAAGACAAAAGTGTTTCCCTATGGCAATACCAAGCTCTCTTAGAGGCCCTACGTACCAGATGTTTTGGGTACCCTCTACTTGTAAGTTTTTCAGTCAAAATGGCTGCTTCACGGAAATAATCTTTTCGCCATTTGCAGTTCCTCCTGATCCGGAGGAACTGTCCATACGGTAAGCCATCACGTAAGCCTCGCGGATGGTAACTATTATACATTAGCAAGGTGTTACGCTCAGTAGGTTTTACGGTAAAGTTTGGTACCAATCATGCCCTCTTCACAATGTAACATCAAATCTAGAAAGGGAAAATCATTCGCTCTGATATCTGACGTGAATGTCAAATGATTATGACAACTATTTAGCCAAATGATGAATGATTTCAGTTCATCGTGTGTACCGTGCCAAAAAAGAAGAACGTCATCAGTATAGCGACGCCAAAGCTTAACATTTGTCAAGAAAGGATTCTGAGCAGATAGAACATGTGTAATTTCAAGGTGGTAAACATACAGTACTGCAAAATTTGGAGCAAAACAAGCTCCCATTGAAACTCCCTTTACTTGAAGATGAAAAGTGTCTTTGTAAAGAAAGTAATTATTTGTCAAAGCAATGTGTAACAACTCTAAAATGAACTCACTCGGGATACGAAAAGGCCTTTGTCTGGTGTCCAAAAGATGTTTAATAACAGAGAGTCCATCACTATGGGGAATATTAGTATATAGGGATTCAATGTCGAGACCGACCATAAGGTCTGATCCGACATGAAATGGAAAATCCTCTATAATATTGATCAAATGTGTACTGTCACGTACAAACGTAGTGGTCAGTGGAACAAATTCCTTGAGAAAGTGATCAATGTATTTACCGAGTGGCTCCAAGATTGAGCCACAGCCAGAAACAATAGGCCTACCAGGTGGTTCAGAGGAATTTTTATGAACTTTGGGAAGCACATATAAAACCGGTGTCCTGGGGTGAGGCTTATTAAGAAAAGCATGTTCCTTTTTGGTTATAATGTCCAGAAAAAGAGCCTGATTCGTTACTGTCAGAATTTTGTCACGAATTTTGGACACTGGATCAGAAGGCAGAGCTAGATAGTGAGTAGGGTTACTTAGTTGTCGTATGATTTCTGCGTCATATTTATCCTGATCCATAATGACCATTCCCCCTGATGCATGTTCAAATTTGTTCAAATTTGTAATAAAGCTTCATCGAATTTGATGTAATTAGAAATAAGTGTACATGTATATTTATGTATCTATGTATATATATGTGTGTTTTCAAGTATGTTCTTTCAAGTATGTTCTCAATTATTTGTTTACTTATGAGTCAACGATGTATCATTATATATATTGCGGATTTGTTCTTCTCTTTTTTCCTTTCTTATTTGATGGTTTGATGACACCTCGTCCCTCTGGTGTATCATTTTATCTTATCTCCTTCTTCCCTTTTCTTTCCTTCCCCTTCCCTTCTGTCCCTCCCTTAATCCAATCGCCTTCCTTCCCCGCCCTTCTCACCCCTAGTTTTTCCCCGTTATTGCCCATTGGTTTATTTGTCACCTACGGTATCTTTAGTCCCCCCGGGGCACGTAGTCCTGACAGGGTTCACATTCTAGTGGTTTTGTCGTCGGGTTGACATGCGCGTGATGGACCTCCGGTTTTGTTTTATTTACGGCCACCTACACATCGGTGCTGGTAATCAAGTCGTACCTGCGCATTCACTTCGCTTGTCTCTGGTGATTAATCGTCCGGAATTGCGGGCTTAAGATATCCGGTTCCATTGACAGTTACCGCCCCATCCTGGTGTGCGATTAGGTCACTCCCACGCATTTAATTTAATTTACTGGCGTTTGGGTTCCATTCGGAACATATTCGTTCTTCGGTAAGTTTACACCTCGGTATCATTATCTTTTTAAACGATGTTGCTCTTGAGCCATGCGCCTTGTCTTATTCTTAGTATTGGCCTTCATTCATTCTTCCTTTGTTTGATAGATCCGTGGAATTTGGTTTTCTGTACACTACGAATTGGTACAGTTGACATTATCCGGACTAATTGCACCTTGCACTTACGACCTTAACCGGTTTACATTACAGAGAGCCTTCCAAGGGCACTTCCTGGTATGTTTGTTTGCCATTGTGAACCCATCCCTCCTTTGGTAGTTTTTATGAGGTTTGGCCTTTCCCTGTTTTACATATATCCTTTTACCTTGCAGTTTTGGAACATATTTTCAATTTAATGTGCCTGCAATGGTTATGGATAATGATCGCCTGTCAGCGTTCCCTGTGATTTCCTGTGGACTTATTTACTGCATGATCTCAGGTGATACAATTATCCACCTCTCCTCACCAAAAACCTCCATAATCCCACACCAACAACCCTACAACCACCCCCCCAACCCCCTCCACTTCCCTCTTTGTGACTTGACAATTCTTATGTTTCAACATATGGTCTACGTGCTTTTATAGCTTCTATCTTTTTCTTTATTTTCTAACAGCACTTTCCAAATTGTAGCCATTGTCCTGATGATGACCTTAATTGAATAAGGTCGAAACGCCGTCGACATGCCAGTGTAATTTACGGCCACCTTAGGATTAAAACCTTAAAACAAATTATTTATTGTATTTATGTTATTTGATTATGATTATTGTTTGTTTCCATTTTGCGCCGCTTCACGCTGTATATATCACTTGTGTCACTGCACTTATCACTTGCACTGAGCACGGTCAGTACACATTTGGTGTGCTTCTTGGCTACTTTAATTCAATTGTAATATATTGCTTTACAACTATTTGCATATATAATAATGCTATTTTTCTTATCTTGGTCTCTCGTTTCCCTTTCTTTATGATTTATGCATTTATCTAAAATTGCCTTTGTAATTAC
The DNA here is from genome assembly GCF_964204655.1 of Triturus cristatus. Classification (NCBI taxonomy): domain Eukaryota; kingdom Metazoa; phylum Chordata; class Amphibia; order Caudata; family Salamandridae; genus Triturus; species Triturus cristatus. The sequence goes on from NC_140580.1 coordinate 997,856,620, forward strand.
TGGTTGAGACATTGTTGTTTTGTTATTATAACTCACCCGGTCTTAACTGGGTAAACGGGTTTACTCCTGTTTCACGTTCTTTGACATTGAGCAACCGCTGGGTTGCGAGAGTACAATCTCTACATTACATATTAAATGAGGTCTATTATGTACGAATAATTGTCATAATATGTCTTCCAGAGAGACCCCCACCTATACGGATGATTATATCTTACGTATTCTTAGTGGACCTTCTTTATTGTCACACTCTTCTACCCCTTTACTTTCAGCCCCAAATTCTTCTAGGGCCTTGATAGAAAAACTTGAAAATCTCAAGAAAAAACAGATCCGCACTGACTTGCATGCACGCATGCTTACAGAATATCTGAAATCGGACACCATTCCATTAGGCTTACAAATACGTAACGTTCCGGCAATCTTTACCCAGGATCCTAAATTTCGTCAGGGCTTTAGTCACCTAGCCACTACTTGTTCAAGACATTGGATGGTCTTGGGCATTGACACTGCAATAGAGCATAGCAAGAAGGAACTTGAAGAAATCGCAGAACTTGAGAAAATTATTCTGGCCGATACAACTATTTCTGATGCTAAAGGTCTTTTGGAAAAGGTTAACGCTACTATTGCCACCTTCAATACCTTTGAACAAAATAAAAAGGTTAATAAGATTCAACGAGATATTAAGAACTATAAAAAAGATCAGACCTACCCTTACTTACACAACATATTCTACAATACCCCTTACCAACCTCCTAGAAGTAGGAATTGGGGCAGAAATAGAAACAAACAGATTATAACTTTCTCAGATTCTTCTAATACTTCTATTGAAGACTCAGATCCAGGGGAAGGTTCTAGTTCTGACCATTCACAAAACAGAGCCCACCCTCCACCACTCCTACCTACTGGTTTTTTAGGAACCAACCGAGGACGTGGTCCAGGCCGACAAAGACAGAATTATCATTATCAATACCCCGGCGAACGTCAAACTCGCCGCAAGTTCTACCAATGGGGTCCACCTCAGTGAATGTTGAAACACAAGTCATTCTTTCACAGACATCTTTGACTGATTCTATAGTGGAATGCACACCATTACAGTCATCACAAGGTCTTCCTCTTTCCATTCGGTCTATGACGAATTCCATAGTGACTTCAATTATAGCAGCGGCAATTGAAGAAGTCTCTAATCATCCTACATCAGGTCCCAACATGACCATCCCTATTTTCAATTTATCTAGACATATATTGTCTACTGAGGAAACATCGTTTCTCTCTAAGGGTCTCTCCTTTGTACCAACAGATCACAGTAATTTTTTCAAATTGCAGGAAGATCTTCTTTTATTTTTCATACGTATTCGTCTGAAATACTTCTTTGCAGATAAATCGAGCATAGATAGACCTTTTGAGAAACAATTTCACTTGCCCTCTTCCTTTGTTCCCCCCACGTCTATGATGCCGCCTGATATTCTTACCTTTGAGAGACTTGTGTTACATGAGGTAATGGAACTAAAAAAACAATTTGAATTTGTTCCTTATAATCTGTCACTTTTGGAGAAAGGTGCTATCAATAGTCTGAGTAACAACAAGGATATAACAATAAAGCCAGCCGATAAGGGTGGGGGAATAGTCATTATGGATCAGGATAAATATGACGCAGAAATCATATGACAACTAAGTAACCCTACTCACTATCTAGCTCTGCCTTCTGATCCAGTGTCCAAAATTCGTGACAAAATTCTGACAGTAACGAATCAGGCTCTTTTTCTGGACATTATAACCAAAAAGGAACATGCTTTTCTTAATAAGCTTCACCCCAGGACACCGGTTTTATATGTGCTTCCCAAAGTTCATAAAAATTCCTCTGAACCACCTGGTAGGCCTATTGTTTCTGGCTGTGGCTCAATCTTGGAGCCACTTGGTAAATACATTGATCACTTTCTCAAGGAATTTGTTCCACTGACCACTACGTTTGTACGTGACAGTACACATTTGATCAATATTATAGAGGATTTTCCATTTCATGTCGGATCTGACCTTATGGTCGGTCTCGACATTGAATCCCTATATACTAATATTCCCCATAGTGATGGACTCTCTGTTATTAAACATCTTTTGGACACCAGACAAAGGCCTTTTCGTATCCCGAGTGAGTTCATTTTAGAGTTGTTACACATTGCTTTGACAAATAATTACTTTCTTTACAAAGACACTTTTTATCTTCAAGTAAAGGGAGTTTCAATGTGAGCTTGTTTTGCTCCAAATTTTGCAGTACTGTATGTTTACCACCTTGAAATTACACATGTTCTATCTGCTCAGAATCCTTTCTTGACAAATGTTAAGCTTTGGCGTCGCTATATTGATGACGGTTTTCTTTTTTGGCACGGTACACACGATGAACTGAAATCATTCATCATTTGGCTAAATAGTTGTCAGAATATTTGACATTCACGTCAGATATCAGAGCGAATGATTTACCCTTTCTAGATTTGACGTTACATTGTGAAGAGGGCATGATTGGTACCAAACTTTACCGAAAACCTACTGAGCGTAACACATTGCTAATGTATAATAGTTACCATCCGCAAGGCTTACGTGATGGCTTACCGTATGGACAGTTCCTCCGGATCAGGAGGAACTGCAAATGGCGAAAAGATTATTTCCGTGAAGCAGCCATTTTGACTGAAAAACTTACAAGTAGAGGGTACCCAAAACATCTGGTACGTAGGGCCTCTAAGAGAGCTTGGTATTGCCATAGGAAAACACTTTTGTCTTCTTCAGAAAGAACCCTGAATGAACGTATTCCCTTTGTCTCTACATACAGTCCCTCGAGTAACAACGTTGGGAAAATAATCAAGAAGAATTGGACGATTCTTCGAACCTCTGGTCTATACAAGGATCCTCCTTTGTTCTCCTATAAAAGAGGGGACAACCTTTCTGACAAATTGGTTCACGCGATCACATGGCCCATAAAAGAAACGACTACTCCATCAGTGACATCCATGTGGGGTTTGTCCCCTGTTATGGGCCATTTTAAATGCCAGACATGCATTGCATGTGACCTTACCTTTAACACCAAGGTTTTTGTCACAACTGACCGTACATAAACTAACAGGCACGCAAACACTGTATGGCAATCCAAACATATTCACGGAGAGGCAAAAATATATTTTATGCACTTTCTGTGCATGAGATCGTCTGACCTTTTTTTGAGCTTCAAACCCGGTGACAAATTCACCCTCCCAGTCTACAGTTACCGTGTCGGGCACCTGGAGTGAGTGCCATTGCCTCACAAGTCCTGAAGCATCAGAGGAGGGGTACCTACCACCAGGTACAACTGAAACAAAATCAGTCCAACTGCACTATTCTCTATTCTGAACTGTTTCTCCTTCACCATACACACAAACACAGAAATACGGACAGCGATACTGTCATACAGAGGAAGGTGAAACACTAACCTTTACAGCCGGATACAGCAGGAACGATGGTTGAGGCTAATTAATCCATTCCCCTATATGGAGATACCCGTGAGTATATATATGTCACACTCAACAGATAATACCACCATAGGAGAAAGGGAAAAAAGGGACAAAAGAAACAATAACGTTGCCGCTGCTTAACACAGAATAGGGATGTCTTCGGGAGATGTAGACCTCTCTCCTACGATCCACCCTGTCTGCCCTGTAAGTTAGACACAATACACACATATGAAGTTCCCCCCATATGTTTAACCACAATATTCCTCTATTTGTCATGTACTTACTCATATTGCAGCTGCACATCTCCCAACAGAAAAGGCACGAAAGGAAAAAATATAGAATAACAAAATTAAATTTCTGTTCCACGTGGGAGTTGTCTGGAGTGTGCTTGTAACAAGGAAGCAACCCTTATTTATATAGTCAAGGTGAGAGGTACTTATCTTACTGCAGATAATCCTCTGGTAATGGAAAGTGTTCTCTGATGTCCCAAGGAATCCTCTTCCTGTTTTGCGTCAGCTCCTGGATGTCCTGGTTGCGTTCAGAATTCTAAATAATCATAATATTTCCAAACGGCTGCTCAGAGCCTCGAAATAGTTCTGGGAGACAATTGTTCTTCAAGAGGACTTATTCCCCGCTCTCCCGATCTCCTGAGCGGATCTGGCAAGGCTGAGGCAGGAAAACTAAAGCGCTTCGCCAGCGCTGAATTAACCTCACTCGGGAGGCTTCCAGGAAGTGAGGTGTAGCCCCACTACGATAAGGCTGCTCCGAGTCTGCAGCATTTCTCCTGTACTTGGTTACCGAGCGTAAGACGCCCGCTATCAGCTGCAGTTCATTCCATGGTGCTCAATCCTATCAAGCGTGTCACGGACGCGCCTACCGAGTACCTCATATGGCGTTTCACTGCTCCGGGGGATTTTAACATCACCAGGGCACTTGAGGCGCGATACGGCGATGCTTCTCTGGGGAAATGTCTTGAACAACAAAAAAGGCTGCTGTCCTTAAGGCGGAAGCCACAGATACTCCAAAGTCCAAAGGTCAGCTGCTTGTCTGACACTGCTGCTCCACGCAGTTTCTCCAACACCGAAAATACTCGAGTGACAAGCCAGAGCAAAACAAAGGCAGGGCTTTCGCGCAATAACCACTCCACACCAACTGGCTAGCGTAAAAGGCCATTTATTAGGACAGGGTAGACACCAAATATAACAACAACATCAACAACTCCAAACAATCCCCCCCAACATCCTGTCATCCATTCCTCCATTCACTCTCACACTCCAACTACTCACACCCACATCACCCATCGACCTCTTCACTTATCCCATTTGCTTCGTCACTTCTCTTTCCAACCTCTTCCAGCATCACCAGCCATCGCACTCCTGCATGACGTACCCCCACCTTGCACCTGTATCCCCCTCCCCGGAAGGGTGAGTATGCCCGTCATGGACTCCCCCCCCCTCCCAAATACCGCCACACGCTACCTCAACCCGTCCTAACCTGGCACGCTGTAACAATTACCCCCTTTCCCACTCCTGAACAAGTAGGGTGGGCGGGTGGTCAAATTTACTAAAACCCTATCCTGACGGCGCTGGGAGGCAGGAAGAGGAAGAGCTTCCTCCCCTGCCCCCTTTTATGCCTACCTAGTTCCCACCCCCTCCCACTAACTAACCCCACCTGTCACGTGGTTTTAGGCCACTCCCTATTTACAGTGCTAAGTTAGCTCAATCACGTTAGCTGTTAGACAACCATCTTGCTGCTTTTGCTGCCTTTGCACCCGACACTGTTGTTACATGTTATTCATTTGAGAAATGCAGACTCGCTCTTGTCTCAAGTGAATGTTATTTATAAATCCTTAACAGTTGCTAGTGCCCTTGGTCTGTACATCGAGTAAAGAACTGTTCTAGGACACTAGACGGTGCCGGCTGATTGTGTTCAGGGTGATCGTACCACTGTTTAGTCATAACATGCACGCAGCTGCAAATACCAGAAAGTCGTAGGCTTTAATATTACAGCGCAGCATTTTGTTAGAGCATTCGATAGAAGAGCTGAAGCAGAGAACACTGAGCTGATCCTGTGATGTGATACACCTAAGCTGATCTATACGGTATGGGGTCCCCTATGCAAGCCTATGAGACCTTCTAATAGTCTAATAATATTTTATTAGTTGCTAGAGAAAGGAGGGTGGTTATTTTCCACTGTCATTATTACTATGATCGCTCCTTTCATTTTCTATGGTATTGTAACAATGCTAATGGTAATGATCTTAACCATTTGTCTGCTTATGTTAGCCAAAGTACTGTATAACAGGACTCGAGGTTTATGAATAAATTCTTTAAACTTTACTGTGTCTTAGTTATTCTGTTGTGGACTGATATATATGTGCAAACTGGTATTTCGGGTTCCCACCATTCCTGAGAATAACTAAGTAGCATGTTCTGGGTTGTCTATACATTGGGACCGCCGAGCTAAATCTCGGATAACGAATGTGACACTAAGCTAGTCGGATAAGGGGTTCTTAGTTCTGAGGGGAGTTTCTGGTACACCACAATTCTCTAAGGTTCTGGTTTCCTGCGCATAGTTCTGTGCATACGCAGAATCCCTACAACACACCCTGTCCCGTGGTCTCGCGCGAATACACCGGGGGAAGACTGGTCTGCCGACCTTGCTTCCCCCGGGGCCCGCATCACGCAATAACCACTCCACACCAACTGGCTAGCGTAAAAGGCCATTTATTAGGACAGGGTTGACACCAAATATAACAACAACATCAACAACTCCAAACAATCACCCCCAACATCCTGTCATCCATTCCTCCATTCACTCTCACACTCCAACTACTCACACCCACATCACCCATTGACCTCTTCACTTATCCCATTTGCTTCGTCACTTCTCTTTCCAACCTCTTCCAGCATCACCAGCCATCGCACTCCTGCATGACGTACCCCCACCTTGCACCTGTATCCCCCTCCCCGGAAGGGTGAGTATGCCCGTCATGGACTCCCCCCCTCCCAAATACCGCCAACCAGGAAACCCCCGTAGGGTGGTTACCTGCCCCACCCATCTCAAGTGCACCTTTCGCCCTAAATCCGCCTGCACCAGATCGACTCATTCCACAGTCCACTGATAACATCCCTCATTTCCATCATGTAATATGCGTTACCCATGTGCGAAAGGTGCACTCCATCATCTCGAAAGAGAAGGGGCTCCTCGAGCCATATCCCCCTGTGAGAAATCACTTTGACCCCAGCATTACCACAGAAAACTCTCATAGCCTTATTCAGCTTACGGCGAGCCCTCTCAACCGCTGCAGGCTTCAATGCTCTCCGCCAAATCCGACGTGGGATGAATTCAGTCCACACATGTATCACAATCATATCCGGGCATCCTCTCTGTGATACTTTTTTAGTCAGCCAGGGCAATAGCGCCCCCCAGCGCATCCCGCTCTTGCCCCACCAATGCACTTCGTGGTGACTGCTCCTTAGGCCGAGGCCCCGGCCGTAAACCTGTCTGTCCGCGTATTTGGAAGCCCAGTGTACGAACGAATGTCCCACAATCCAGGTAACCGTCTTGGCTCCTGGCCCCGCAACACAGCCTACGAAAGAAACATAGATTAGAACAACGAAACCCAACCGTTCCTTTGCCAGAACACTACTGCCGCTCTCGCCTGCCATAATTTACGCACATAGCATTCCCCACAACGCGACCTCCACCTGCCGATCCGCCTTAGCTCCTCCCCAGACCAGACCATCCCAGCCGCGCCGCCACCGCGCCGATGCAGAAAGAATGATTCCCATATCTCGCCGGATCTCTACCTATCCGTCTCAACGCCATGCACAGCACCCCCAGTAACTGGAAAGCTGTAACTCGCCCCCTAGGGGCGCGGTAAAATATTTCTCCCCCCCACCTGGTGCCTGTCGACAAAATTCTCTCCATTCTTGCACTGGGCAGGCTCCCCCGCACCCATTCTCCTTCAACCATACCCACCTATCCCTTCCTGCCTGGTCCGTTTTCGAACAACCCAAGCATATACCCAGCCTCGCCTCCTCCAACCTCATATCCTCAAACAACCTACCCGCGGACCCCCTGGCCCCGACCAACTCCGACACCCGATATGCCCCATAGAACATCCACACCATACACAGCCGAAACAAAGCTAACTCTGATACATCATAACAACAGTGTGGCAATGCCACCAGCAGTTCTTCCAACAATTCAAACGTAATGGCCTCCCTTAGGGCCCCCCCCCCAACCTTCCCTCTTTCCCGTCCCCAACCTTTCAACATTTTGCTCAGCAACTCGCTTCTTGCGGGGTCAAAACCCAAATACAGCAAGATATAAAAAGAAATTCCAGCCAACTTCCCCGCAATCGTGACCTGTGACAGCCCCCTATCCATGCAATGCAACACAAACTGCACGACTCCCCGTTCGCAGCCAGTCTGCGACAGATGCCCAGACACACTTCTCCCGCCCATAAAAACTCCGAACTCAGACCATGCCAGCCGGTAGGAGCATCGAGTGGAATCCGCAACTACCTTCTCCACCAAATTCACCACTCTCACTCCCCCCAGGCCCAGACACCCTCCGGCACCTTGGTCTTGCAAGCTTCTGCTCCCGGCGCCAGCCTCCTGAAACGCTGCTACTGCGAACGAGACAACGCATCCACAATGTCATTGCTTGCCCCTGGTATATGGTGCGCGCGGAAAAGCACATTAAATCGCAGACATAGCAGCATGAAACTGCGCAGCAGGCGCAGCACTCGCAGGTCCCTTGCCTTTTGCTTATTCACCAGGTCCACCACTGTCTTGTTATCCACATGAAACAGCACCAACCTATTCTGAAATTCCCTGCCCCACAGCTCCAGTGCGGCCAGCAAAGGAAAAAACTCCAGGAACGCAATACTCCTGCCTTGCTGCAGCCAATGTTCCGGCCACGGCTCGGCGCACCACCGGCCGTCCCAGAAAACGCCAAACCCTGCCGCCCCAGCCGCGTCCGAAAACAACTGCACCTGCCACACCATCTTGTCATACGGGAAGTCCAAGGACACACCATTGAAATCCGCCAAGAAACAATGCCAGATCCGTAAATCTGCCCTCACCCCCAGGGAGATGCGCACCCGGTGATGAGGCAGCACCACCCCAGACGTGGCCAAGCCCAGGCGCCGGCAGAAAGTCCTTCCCGCCCTCACCACGTGACACGCAAAATTCAACAACCCCAACCGCCGCTGCACCTCACGCAAGTAATCCTCTGCTCCCCCATCACGTGCAGCAAAAATTCCTGAATCTCCCCCACCTTCTGTTCCGGCAACCGGGCCGACCAAGCCACGGAGTCCAGTTCAATGCCAAGGAAAGTCAGACAACAGCTGGGCCCAGCCGTCTTTTCCGGCGCCAAAGGCACCCCAAATTCCAGGGCCAGACGCTGAAACTGCCCCAATGCCTCCGCACATTCGCCCGTCTGCCCTTTCCCAATGAAGAGAAAGTCGTCCAGATAGTGCGACACCAGCCGGTGCCCACTTCTAACCGTGAAGGCCCACTGCAGGAATGAACTGAACGTCTCAAACAGCGCACAGGAAATCGTACAGCCCATAGGCAACACCCTGTCCACAAAAATGGCACCCCCAAACTGCATGCCCAGCAATGAGAAATCCGCCGGATGAATGGGAAGGAGACGAAACGCCGATTTAATGTCACACTTCGCCAATTCTGCCCCTCGGACCCCGCCCGGACCAACCCGATCGCGTCATCCACCGAGGCGTACAATACCCTAGAATCCTCCGCCGCAATAAAAAAAATGATGAATCAGACGAAACTCGCCCTGCTCTTTCTTGGGTACCACCCCCAACGGAGAAAGGATGAGATCCGGCAACGGCCATGACACAAAAGGACCTGCAATTCTACCCTCCAAGACCTCCTTCCGCAACTTAGCTTCCACCACCTCCGGCAACTCCCTTGCAGACTTCAAATTTTCCACCCACCTCCGTTCCCTGGGACCCTGATACCCCACATGAAACCCCTCCGAAAAACCCCAGTAGAGCTTCAGCGCCGCTTCCGTATCAGGGTACCGTGAGAGCCATGGCCCCATAGCTCCCACATCAACCGGCGTAGGAGCCCTTTGGCCCAGCCTGCCCTCGACTTTTTGTTATCCGCCACTGCTTTGAGGGAGTGGCCAGTGTAAAGCATTGCGTGACCGGATGTCGCCCATCGCACTTGGAACACTCGTGCTTGAATTTGCGCGGGTAGCGGGTGCAAGAGCCCTTATTGAAGTTCCAACACGCTCCCACGGTAACTCCCCCAGGCTTAGACTGCTGTCCCCCTGTCCCTGCAGGCCCATTCTGCCCTCCCCCCGAACCGCCGGAACCTTCGTGACCCCCCGCCCCAGACTGGGTGGGACGCGACTGAAAAGGCCGATGAGAAACCGGGAGCCCACTAGCCGTATGAGTGGATGCCGCCGACTGCGTAGAAGACATCCATTGCACCCACAACTCCTGATCCACTTCACCCCAAGGCTTGTCCGTATTAACACTAACCCGTGCCCGGAACTCCTCATCGTAGCTCAACCATGCAAAGCCCCCGAAATGCATCTGAGCTTTGCAAATAATGTCCATGTACTTCAGGAGCGCAATCGCCCTATCCTGATGTTTTTCACAGTAAATACTTGCGTAAATCAAAAAGGCGGACGTCCAATTCTCCATGTTAACCGGCACCCTCGGCCGTCTGGTCAATTCCCATTCCTCCTCCTTCGAACCTTCCTTAGCCTGAATTTCCCTGTGCAAGAGCTTGAAAACATCTACATATTCATGCTTCCAAATGCGGGACCGCGTCTTCTCTGACAAATGCGTCCCCAACGGCATCGCCAGGCCCATATACGGCAATTTCTTCTTATGCTTGTCCCCCGATTCCTCCTTCCCCTCCTTCTCCCCTGGCTTATCCGTCTGAACCCCTGCACCCACCAGGTGCTTCCCTCCGCCTACTGCCTCCGCCACGTTGGCCGGTGCACCCCCATCCCGCACAGACCCCTCCCTCACCCCCACTGACCTGCAGGTTTTCTTCCTCCCTTTCGATCCCTCACCCCACGCATCCCACCATGCCTTCTCACCCGCCAGTTTCAAGGGGGCCACCTGGTCCTGTCCTCCTGCGACCGCAGACTGCAGGCTTTCCTTCCTGGTCCGCTACCACTGGCCCGCGGCGCCTGTAAAACACCAAACTTTCCGGTTGCTGCCGTCTCCCGTCCCCAACCCATTCACGCACTTCGCCTACCTCCAACTCCTCACTGTCCGAGTCATAATCCAGTTGTTCCTCTTGCGCCTCCTCAGCACACTCCGTACGCACTTCACGCACTACCAGCTTCGCACCTTTCCCTTTCATACCAGGCAGAAACTTGCACTCCGGCGCCGACGATGCCCGCTCCCTCGATGGAGGGCAGCTCGCCGCGGACCCCCCTGCTGCTTCGCCCCGGCGTCTGGAGGCCATCTTGCGCCCCGCCGGCCCACCCTTGCCTCTGCCAGCATCCACCACTGGCTTGTCCCCCCCTCCCTCGGAACGTCAGAGCCCGGGGAGCCCCTGCGCCACAGCAGTCCTAACCTCGTCAACCCAGACCCAGCGGCCTCATGCCCTAGCCTCCTTGACCTGCTCCGCTTCCGCATAAACAACCGGGCATCGCGCCGGCGGCACCGCTCCCCCCCCGGCGCCCTTCCCCACCCCGTCTCCCTGGCATCACATAGCGCCTGCCACCTCAGTTCGGTGTCCTCAATAATCTGGCGCTGTTCCAGAATCCACTCCTCCAGAGACATGGCATCCCAATGCTCCGCCCATCCCCCTCTGGTCCCCGGAACCAAGCCCACCGCCCCGCCACCGGACGTGCCCACCCCGCTGCTCACCCGCCGCTCAGAGCCACCACGCGCCCCACTCAGGGGGCCTTTGCCCTTGCCCCCCGCCCCCCCACCCTTCGCGCCTCCAGAACCCACAGGTGATTGCTTTCCCCCCCACCCCTCCTCACCCCCAGCCGAGTCACTGCCTGATAACACGAGCTCGAATTCATCCCCCACCTGCCCTTCGCCCCCACTCAGCTGTCCCCCTTCCTCCCCACTGCCCTCGCTGTCCTCCACCAAAATCCTAGCCTCTCCTTTAACTGCCCTGCTCCCCACCTGCTTGCTGGCCCCTCCTTCCACCTCCACCGAGTGTGCGCTCATCGCCGTCACGGGGAGGCTCATATGCCGCCCTCCGTGCTTCGACCCCTCCGCAAGGCCCCTGCCCTGCCCCCTCGCGGCAACACCCGACCTCGGCGGTGGGGGCTCCTCTATGCATGCCGCCACCGCCGCTGCAACCCCCGCCGACGCGGACCTAGGTGCCCGGGTCATCCCGACCCACGCCTGGTCCAGAACGCCGGGCCGCAGGAGATCTGACCTCCCGGCCCGGCCCAATACCTCCAGTGCTGCTTTCACCGCCGTCGCATCCGGGACCGCCATGCCACGTACGCTGCCCGACGACCGTCGATTCCGCCTCCGGCTGCCTCGCAGCTTCCCAACCGGCCGACTGCCGGGTCAACCAGGCCTACCCTAACTCCTCTCCAAATTTACTAAAAGCCTATCCTGACGGCGCTGGGAGGCAGGAAAAGGAAGAGCTTCCTCCCCTGCCCCCTTTTATGCCTCCCTAGTTCCCACTCCCTCCCACTAACTAACCCCACCCTGTCCCGTGGTCTCACGCGAATACCCCGGGGGAAGACTGGTCTGCCGACCTTGCTTCCCCCGGGGCCCGAAATGTGCCAGTAGTCAGGTGCGACAGCCAGCCTTCCCTGGGAGTTATGGGAGCTGTGGTTCGGTACCCATTCATTCATACAGTGTCCTGTGCGTGTGCCCCATGTACCTATCTCCACCTAGCCATGACAGATACACACACACAGGCATGTGCACACACACGCACACGCGTGGAGGGTAAGAGACGGATGGATGGACAGACAGACGGAGGTACAAAATATGAAAGATCGAATTGATTGATGTTGAGAAGGAAGGACAGACAGACAGACAGACAGAGAGAATAGATAGATAGATAGATAGATAGATAGATAGATAGATAGATAGATAGATAGATAGATAGATAGATAGATAGATAGATAGATAGATAGATAGCACTGCGTCCAAAATAAAAGCCCTCAGAACAGAAGTGTTCCAGATAGAAGCGTAATAGTTAATCGCTGCTATCTGAGGCATTGCAGTGTTTACTCTTCATTCGGAGGGGGCGACAACACATTATCGTTCTCCTGGGCATAGAGTCAAACCAGGCACACGGGGATTGAAAGCGTTCACATGGGCAGCTTTTGGAAGAGGGCTGGGCGGGCAGAAGGGCACTGCCCTCAGAACCGCGGCTCCCCTCCCGGCGCGCGGCCGCTGAAGCTTTTAACTATCAGCAGCGCTGCTCTTGGCTGAGCAGCGGACGGAGGCTCCTTCCTTGTGGCGTAGCGGATCAATAAAAGTGAACTGGCACCTTCGAGATTTGATTGAGCAGGAGGAGAGCATCTGAACGCGATTCTCAGCCATTATCAATCCCCCAAGTAACTAGAAATGGAAGAATCATTAACTTTACAATGGCATTAAAAGGAAAAGGGGAAAAAGATCCTGGCTGCGCACAACAAGATACAACACTCAGGCATCAGGGGGCTTCCAGGGAGCGCTAATAGAATGTCTATCTGCTGCTGTCTTTTAACGCTAAAGAGCAGAATTCAATTCATACAGAATGTCATTAGCCACGTAATTACAATCACACTGAAAAGACATGCTCCGCATTGACAAAAATGGGATAGGCTTTCATTTTTGGGCTGGGAGCCAACCGTCCCCAACCCACGCCCACGGCTCTATGGCAGTGCCCAGTTACTGTGCCCGGCAGTGGGGCGTGCCATGCGGGCACTCGTGTTAAATGTCTGCAAGCCGGGAAAGCAGCATGGTGCCTGGAGCCTCCGCAGCCTCCGCAGTCATTAAACCAGCCTCTGGGGGGAGCGAGCGAGTGGAGCTAAGCGCCCACCATGATCCACCCTCCCCGCTTTTCATGGTGCTTTGGCCGGTCACGAACCGAGTCCCAAACACGTCCCCCACCACCCCCCCAGGGGGCAGGGGATCTATATTCGTTGTGGGTCTAATGATTTCAGAGTGCTGAGATCCAGGAACGAAATATGTCCAAAGCAATTCGTGCACGTGTGGAGGGCGCGGGGTTTACTGTAAAGAGAGCGCAAAGGGTCACATTTCCAAAAACAATGGAACTGGCCACGGGAGGGGGGCCCACGCGGCCCCCTTCCGTTCAACTTTTTTTAAAATAAAAAAAATGGGTAAGGCCCTGGGGGATGGGGTCCCCAGGGCCCAAAAAAAGTAAAATGAAGGGGGGGCCACACAGCCTTATAGCGGCACTTGGCAAACGCGCCCTGTTGCGCATTTTACAATGTGGAATTAATTCCCCTTCAATACTGGGGGTCCCTCGGGGGCTAACTAGCCCACCAGGTACCTCCAGTAAGTGCCACAGGGCTGCGTTGCAGAGAGGTGGTCCAGGCCACGTCCCTTTTTACACCTCTCTGCAACGCAGCTCTGTGGCGCTTACTGTAGGTACCTGGTGGGCTCGTTGGACCCCAGGGACAATCAGGATTCGAGGGCACTTCATCCCCCAACTTAAAACACGCCACGGGGCACGTTAGCACAGTGGTGAAGGGAGGGGGCGGGGCCTGAGGTGACATGTGTGCAAACACGCCCTGTGGCGCATTTTAAGTTGGGGAATTAATTCCCCTACAATCCTGAGGTCCCCTGGGGGCCAACTACCCCATCAGGTACCTCAAAAAGCTCCAGAGCCCTGCGTTGCAGAGAGGTGGTCCAGGCCATGCCCCTTTTTACACCTCTCTGCAATGCAGCTCTGTGGTGCTTACTGGAGGTACATGGTGGGCTAGTTGGACCCCAGGGACCCTCAGGATTTAAGGGGACTTAAACCCCCAACTTAAAACGTGCCACGGGGCGTGTTTGCACAGTGGGGAAGGGAGGGGGCGGGGCCTGATGTGACATGTGTGCAAACACACCCTGTGGCGCGTTTTAAGTTGGGGAATTAATTCCCCTTCAATCCTGAGGGCCCTTGGGGTCGAACTAGCCCATCCTGCACTTTTCTTCGTCTTTGTGGACTTTTGTTGCTTCTTTCTGCATTTCTTTTGCTTCTTTCTGTGCGTTTTTTCTTCTTTCTTCACATGTTCTCCTTCTGTAGGCATAGTTAGAAACTAGCATTTGAAAAACCTTTGAAATTCACTGAAAAAACCATAGGTTTCAGGCATGTTATAGTTAGAAATAAGCATTTTAAAAAAACCATTGAAATTCACTGAAAAAACCATAGGTTTCAGGCACGTTACAGTTAGAAATTCGCATTTAAAAAACCATAGAAATTCACTGAAAAAACCATAGGTTTCAAGGGCGTTATGGTTAGTTGGACATTTCACTCGTACAAAACCATAGAAATTCCCCCGTTATAGTTAGTTTAGCTAACTATAACTCGCACCCCTGCAATGCACTGCTGATGACTAACCCTGGGCAGACAACTACGCTACGCTCGCGAAGTTTGCGTAGTTTGTGCTACTTCGCGCTACGCGAATTGCATGTAGCACAATGCAAAATTGCGTAGCGTAGTTGACATTTTTTGCTCGCTCGCGGTCCTCAACATCAAGTTGGCGATCGCGAGCGTGGAAAATAGACCTCCCGGCGAGATTCTCAACGCGGGGAGGTCAGGTTTCTCATTGCGAGTGGTCGCGTATGCTCGCGATGAGACACTACCAGTCCACGTTGAGAAAGCTGCCGCTCAAGTAAAAATCTACTCGTGTGGCAGAAAACGACAGCTTGCACTGTGCAAGATGCCGTTTTCAATTATTGCACAGTGCGGACAAGCATCCGGCACTGTGCAATCATCGCGAACAGCGCACTGCGCAGCTCGTGTAGTACTACGCGTATCTCGCGTAGTGCGAAGGGCACTTCGCGTAGCTACGCGTAGGGCTACTACGTGAATTACGCCCAGGGTTACTGATGACGTCACATATTTCATCACTCATGACATGGTCAGTGACATCACTCATGACATCATCCTTGTGATAGAGTAGCAGACCTCCTCTCACCCTAATATAACCTTTGATATACACACTCTAAAATACAAAATACCATTTTCAAAACAATGGACACACCAATACCAGTTACAACATACCTATTCACTAATTCCAAGTTCCACACACACATCTACTCATTCACCAAAAGTCCTATACAGTCACTCAGACATGCACTCACTCATATGTACTCATACACCTTTACATACACTTACACACCACCACTCATCCATAGAGTTACTCACACACATAGTCACACATGCAAAGAAAGTATCAAACATCCATTTACTTACGTATACAGTTATACACACACCACCGCACTTACTTCTACAGAAACTAACACATACTTACTGTCTTAAACAGTCACTTATAGAAACACATACTCATTTATACAGGTACTCTTCCAATCTCTCACTCTCACATATACTCACTTACATACATCAAAACTCACATATACTAGTTTAAAACATATGTAGTTACTCATAAAGACACTACTGAGACAGTCATTCACTCACGAACACACCCATACACACACTCATCCACCCATACAGTCCTGCACACATGCTATCTTCAACACATACAAACAGTGACTCACTCATTCATGCATCTATGCACAAAGTAATACCCCCAATGATCCACACAGACACTCAGACACTCATACTGATACTAAACAAAAACAACTAATAACCCATATAGACACACATGTAGCTACTCACCAACCCATGCTGCCACTTATACACAAAGTGAGAGACTGATACAGATATTTACACATTTAAAGATTACTCACTAACCCCATTTATTCACTAAGATACACTTAATCAGTCAGTTATACAATCAGTTTCACACAAACAAAATCATCCATTTAGACACTTACATGCCCACTTATTCTTCCATCGACCTCGACATATAAATATATAAAACATATTTAAATTTCACAAAAACACACATTCACTGGATGATGTCATCAGTGATGTCATGAGTGATGCCACTGACCATGTCATGAGTGATGTAATATGTGACGTCATCAGCAGTGCATTGCGGGGGCACGAGTTATCGTTAGCTGAACTAACTATAACGGGGGAATTTCTATGGTTTTGTACGAGTGAAATGTCCAACTAACTATAACGCCCCTGAAACCTATGGTTTTCTCAGTGAATATATATATATTTATATAGATACACACATATATATATATTTACTGAAAATACCATAGGTTTTAGGGACATTATAGTTAGAAATTAGCATTTAAAATTTTTTTTGTTTAAAGGAGGGCTCTGTGGCCCCCCTTCTCTTAACATTTTTTGGGCCCTGGGGACCCCATCTCCCAGGGCCTGACCTATGTTTTAATTTATTTTTTATTTTAAACGGTAAGGGGGCCGCATGGCCCCCCTTACCTTGGACACTTTTGACCCCGGGGACTCCATACCCCGGGCCTGACCTCGTTTATTTTTTTTTTAATTACGGGAGGAGGACGCATAGACCATCTTCCCTGGGCCACTTCTGGCCCAGGGGTCCCCATCTCCCGGGGACTGGCCAGCCTTTCTTTTTTATTTTGGAGGGGGGCCACATGGCCCCCCTCCTGAGGCCAATTAGGGCCTCCGGGACCCCATCCCCCGGGGCATGGCCAGCCTTGTTTTTTTTTTAGGGGCTGCGTCACCACCTTCCCGAGGCCAACTATGGCCCCGGGGACCCCATCCCCCGGTGCCTGGCCTTACGTTGGGGACCGTGGGGAGGAGCCCCAATGCACTTGCAGTCCCAGCCGGCTCCCCTCCTCCTGTGGGAGCCGGCATTGCTTTTGGACAAGGGGAGCTGCTGAAATGCAGCTCCCCTTGTCCAAAAGCAATACTAATTTGCATCACGGAAGCTAGAGCAGGTTTCCTGCTCTCGCTTCCATGAAGTAAAGTGGAGTTTGCAATGACGGCTTCAGCCCCTGCCATTGCAAACTGCAATGTCCCAGGAGTAGGCACCCCGGAACATTGCTGGAGCCGGCCCTGCACGGTGGCGGTCCCCAGAGCCATGGAGGGTTCTAGGAGGGGAGGCTGTGGGGCCCCCTCCCAACGTGCACATTGCCCCGGGGAGGTAGTGGCCCTGGGGCTGGAGGTCCACAATGGAAACCCGTATTTCCATACAAAGTGCCCTGGGGAGGTGGTGGTCCCCGGGGCAGTGTGGGGGGCTCGAGCCCCCCACACTAATTATTTCTGAAAGCCCCAGGGAGCTGGCGGTCCCTGGGCTTGGAGGCCTGCAAGGCCCCCACCCATATTTTCATGCAGCCCCGGGGAGCTGGCGGTCCCCAGGGCTTGGGGGGACCCGTGAGGCCCCTTGCCCTAAAATAAATAAAGCCCTGGGGAGGTGGCGGTCCCTGTGGCTGCAGGGGGGCTGGCGGGGGGGCTGCGTGCCCCCACACATTATTTATAAAACCCCAGGGAGGTGGCGGTTGCCGGGGCTTGGGGGGCCCACAAGGCCCCCAGCCCTAAAATAAATAAAGCCCCGGGGAGATGGTGGTCCCCAGGACAGCGAGGGGCCGCGTGCCCCGCACATTATTGATGAAACCCTAGGGAGATGGCGGTCCCCGGAGCTGCGGGGGCCACTGCAGGCCCCTGCTAATTAATTGGACATTGCCCCCAGGGCCTGGCCCACCTGGGGGCTTAAAGAAACAAAGCATGGGAGGCCGCGCTTCATTTTTCTTTTTTTTGGCCAGATTCGCGCACCCAGTGCGACTCCGGCCAAAAAAATTAAATAAAAATGTTTTTTTTGGCCCTGGGTGTCCCTGTGGGACCCTCTGAGCAGGCCTAGGGGGTCAGGGTGTTTCTACCCCTTGTTTTTATCTTTTTTTTGGGCTGCTAATACTTCTTGGTTTGGAGTGTTGACAGCCAATAAAAACGAAGCTCGTGCTCGGGAGGGTTCGCAAATCCACCTCGGCCACCAGGTATCAATATACATATTTTTTTATTTCTCAGGAACTACTGAACGGATTTACATCATTTTTAAAAAAGGTCGCTTTCTGAACCAAGAGCTACATTTTTGCCAAATTTGATGTAATTCCTTTCAGCAGTTCAGGCTGTAGCTTTGTCTAAAGTTCCTATGGAAATTAACATAGAGAAAACACGTTTTGGGAACCCCCTTTTTTCTCAGCTCCCACTCAATGAATCACCCCTAAACTTTCAAGACAGGAGCTGACCTGAGTGAACCATTAGTTTTGAAAATTTCGCGAAGATTCGTCAAATAGCGCCAAAGATATTGGCAAAAGAAAAAACGCTTTTTGAATAGAAACAAGGTCCTATCTTTAACTACCTACTGGCGATCACCAGTAGGTAATATATATATATATATATTCACTGAAAAAAACATAGGTGTTACAGACGTAATAGTTAGGAATTAGCATTTGAAAAACCTTAGAAATTCACTGAAAAAACCATAGGTTTCTGGGACGTTATAGTTAGTTGGACATTTGACTCATATAAAACCAGAGAAATTTGCCCATTATAGTTAGTTGAGCTAACTATAACTCACGCGCCCGCAATGCACTGGTGATGACGTCACATATTAAATCACTCATGACAAGGTCAGTGACATCACTGATGACATCTCAAATGACATCACTGATGTTTTCTAGATGTAGAGGTATATATACCAAACAACAGTATACAAACACGATTACATCGCAAACCCACATATGGGAACACTGTATTGCATAGTAGCAGCTTCCACCCAAAACATACAATTGAAAGTATTCCATACGGTGAGATGTTGCGTATACGCAGGATATGCAGCAACGATGACAACCTAAACATAGCACAGCAAGAATGTAAATCTAGATTTTTAGCTAGAGGCTATGGTCAAAAGGTGTTAGATCATGCAATTGCCCGTACTAAAACAATTACTAGAAGTGACCTACTGTTCAAACCCTCACGCAGTAAGATCAGACAAGTAAACATCAGTGAAAATACAGTTAATAATCCCAGGTTAATTCTAACATACAATAACCAAAAAAATTGTATTAGGAATAAAATCAAAAGTAATTGGCACCTTGTTCTAAGTGATCCAGTCATTGGTGAAAAAATGCCAGCTTTCCCCACTATCACTTTCAGAAAAGCATGTAGTACCAGTGATCACCTAGTCAGTAGCAGCCCTGAAGTTCCTACCATCCCCAACTGGCTGACCAAACGCAAAGGTTTTGTGAGGTGTGTAATATGCAAGGCATGTAAATACGGGGAAAGTAAAACCACGTACCACTCACCTTTCAATGACAAAGCTATTCTCATCAGTAAGTTCTAAACGTGCAAATCGGAGTTTGCTGTTTACATATTACAATGCTCTTGTGGATTGAGATATATTGGCAGCACACGTCTCCAGGTCCACAAGAGGATACTACAACATCTACGGGCAATTACCAACAACACTAGCTCCTATCCGGTAGACCGTCACTTCAACGAAACACACAACAAAGACTTGAATCAGTTGAAGTACTATGTAATAGATAATGTCCCCCCATTAAGACGGGGAGGCAATAGGGAAGCAATACTCAGGCGTCCGGAAACAAAATACATTCTAGAACTAGATAGTAAGAGTCCGCACGGTTTGAACACTACTGAAGATTTGTACACCTGGCTTTAATATGAATACTCTGAACATTGAATATAACCCTGTAAATACATTATGATATTTTAATCTGCTCCTCCTCCTTGTTATAATACCTGGTGTTTTTACTAGTAGTGCCATGGGCTCATGGTACACAGAAAAAACAAAAAAACAATTCTTTGCACTAAAGCACGGTGTCACTTTAATATTCGAATGAAGAGTAACAAGGTTTGTTAAAACCAGCACATTAGCACTTTTATAGCATACTTTGCACATGTCATGTACTGTACTATGAACTTCATCATAACTATATAAGTGGGTTCTAACATAAGCACAGGTTTATTATAGTGATCATAATATGCAGATATGGATTAGCCAGCAATAATAAAACAGTGGTGTCAACAGCTAGTAGTGACCTAATTGGAATTTTAATTATGTGTCAATTGTATGTTATTTTTTATAAAAGAAATATGTATTTTACAATTATATTGTTTTTAGGACAATAGCAAATTTGCACATCATTGAATGATATAACCAGCAGGAAGGTTCTGACATCCGTAGATATGTGGCTTTTTAACTTGTGTTTTCATGGTTGTAACGACCCAGAGTGATAACTATTAATATTTATAAATGTTCCGTAAAAGTATTTATTTATTTATGTATGTTGATGAAGTTTCCAAGAATATATACCAAGACTAATGAAAAATGCAAAGTATAACAAACAGAGAACAACATGTTAGTCTGTCTGTTATATTTATAAGCACTAGTAAGCACTGTGTCACTTTAAAAATCTGGGAAAATGTGAGCATGTAATGTAATCAAGGGCTCTGGGTAGCCCAAAACGCGTTATGGCGGCAAGAAGCAGCAAATAAATAATTGTAAGCACTAAATAATTGGAGTCCGTTCCGTTCTTCTATGAGGAAACACAAGAAGGAGTATCGCAATATCTATCTATCTATCTATCTATATATATATATATATATATATATATATATATATATGTATATATATATATATATATATGTGTGTGTGTGTATATATATATATAATTATATAATATATATATATATATGTATTTGAAATTAGTAAAAGTGTTCTATGGAATTTGTTAGACCTGTCAGCCTTATCTTCCCCCTAACCTTTTGCCTTCCTCCTCCACATTTGCTGATCTCATTTTCGCTGGCCTAAAGTGCATGTGTTCACTCCTGAAATCCTGGTAACATTGGCTTAGCCCCAATTGACATATTTAATTTACCTAGAGATCCCTAGTAAAGTGGTACTACATGAACCCAGGGCCTATAAATTAAATGCTACTAGTGGTCCTGCAATAATTAAATGCTACTAGTGACCATGCAACACTTATTGTACCAACCACTTAGTAGCCCTCTAAACACATTTCAGGCCTGTCATTGCAGTTTTATATGTTCTGGTAGTGAAAACTCTTAAATTAGTTTTTCACTGCTGCAAGGATCACCACTCCCATAAGATAACATTGGAGTTACCTTATTACATGTAATAAGCTGTAAGCAGGTAACCAGTTTGTGTTTAGTGTCTTTGGAATTGTAATGAAAAGTCCTAATCTAACATATGGTGAAGTAGGATTTTAAATTACAATTTTTAAAAAGCCACTTCAAGAAAGTTAACTGTCAGGTAATGACACCAACATTCCACCCTGAGGATGGTCTTATAGATGTTAGCACAAGACAAGATCGAAACGTCGACAACCCGGCCCATTTTTGCTCTAAGTGTCATTTCAGGAATTGTTCATTGCATGTCCAATGATCATTTCCCTAGCTTTTTAATTTTTTGTAATTTTATATATCATGTTTTTCAAACATAGAAACAAACCATTATATCATCAATAATCGGACATTGCATGGTACATGAAGGTATCAAAATGAAGTTACATGCATTAAGATCTTGTGTATAAATCTGCCTTGTACATTTTTGTCTATATGACTCAGTACCCCTCTTACATAGATGTCCAGTGACTTGTGCAACCAAGGTGTAATCCAGATATATACAATGCTCTCTGTAGGTAAGTTACATACATCAAGTTACTATATTATACTTCAGAGATACCCCCTGCTCAACCAGCGAGGGAGGCACATAGGTTCACTCACTATGTTCCCGTAGGAATGATACGGGGAACAACCTTTACAACGCAACTTTTACAACGCACTACACTTACAACGCATTTTTTACAACGCAAAATCCATTACAACGCATTCCATTACATAACATGACACTACAACGCATTTTTAAAAACTACCTTTACAACGCATTCCATTACAACGCATACTACCTTTACAACGCATACCATTACAACGCATAATATTACACTACACTATCCAACACTTACCCTACTGTTGCACCCCCTGGAGTTAGAATAGTAATTTTTACCCCTATACTATCCAACACTTACCCTACTGTTGCATCCCCTGGAGTTAGAATAGTAATTTTTACCCCTATACTATCCAACACTTACCCTACTGTTGCACCCCCTGGAGTTAGAATAGTAATTTTTACCCCTATACTATCCAACACTTACCCTACTGTTGCACCCCCTGGAGTTAGAATAGTAATTTATACCCCTATACTATCCAACACTTACCCTACTGTTGCACCCCCTGGAGTTAGAATAGTAATTTTTACCCCTATACTATCCAACACTTACCCTACTGTTGCACCCCCTGGAGTTAGAATAGCAATTTTTACCCCTATACTATCCAACACTTACCCTACTGTTGCACCCCCTGGAGTTAGAATAGTAATTTTTACCCCTATACTATCCAACACTTACCCTACTGTTGCACCCCCTGGAGTTAGAATAGTAATTTTTACCCCTATACTATCCAACACTTACCCTACTGTTGCACCCCCTGGAGTTAGAATAGTAATTTTTACCCCTATACTATCCAACACTTTCCCTACTGTTGCACCCCCTGGAGTTAGAATAGTAATTTTTACCCCTATACTATCCAACACTTACCCTACTGTTGCACCCCCTGGAGTTAGAATAGTAATTTTTACCCCTATACTATCCAACACTTACCCTACTGTTGCACCCCCTGGAGTTAGAATAGTAATTTTTACCCCTATACTATCCAACACTTTCCCTACTGTTGCACCCCCTGGAGTTAGAATAGTAATTTTTACCCCTATACTATCCAACACTTACCCTACTGTTGCACCCCCTGGAGTTAGAATAGTAATTTTTACCCCTATACTATCCAACACTTACCCTACTGTTGCACCCCCTGGAGTTAGAAAAGTAATTTTTACCCCTATACTATCTAATACTTACCTTAAATGCAATTTAATATTATGCGTTGTAATGGTATGCATTGTAAAGGTAGAATGCGTTGTAATGGAATGCGTTGTAAAGGTAGTTTTTAAAAATGCGTTGTAGTGTCATGCTATGTATTGGAATGCGTTGTAATGGATTTTGCGTTGTAAAAAATGCGTTGTAAGTGCATGCGTTGTAAAAGTGTGCATTGTAACGACATACATCCAATGATACCAGTGGTTCCCAAATGTCTCTGGGGCGGGATGTAGCCAGCAGCTGTTCTGCATAGGTCGTGAGCTGGTCTTTACCATAGATAAAGTCATTGAGCCAGTCTTTGAATTTGGGGACTCTCCCCCTACCCCATCTGCAGGCCACCTTAAGTTTGGCCCGAAGCAAGCCCATGGCAGTGAATTTTCTGTGCGTTTTAGGAATGTCTGCTGTGTACCCTAGCAGCACAAGTAGGGGGGAACATGGTAGGGGGGTTGCGATCATCTCAGATAGTGCATCTAGTACCTCCCGCCAGTAACACTGGACCTTGTTGCAATTCCATGCCAGGTGTAAGAAGTCAGCACCCTCCTGGCGGCATCTCATGCAATGGTCGTCTTCTTGCAGCTTGTATTTGCACGGCAATGTGCCTGTGTATAGTAGGTTCTATGTAGAAACTTAAAGTGTATTATTCGCTGTCTGCTGCTAGTCGAGATTTCTGCAGTCTGCGTGCAGCAATAATTCCACTGCTCGTCAGTCAGGGGAGATTCCAGGTCCTGATCCAATGCAATTCTGGCACCTGGTGGTGTGTGTGGTCTTTCTAACAGCGCAGCCCGGTATATACGAGACACAGCATGTGAAGTACCAGTCATTTTTAGCGTGGTGTGTAAAACCTCTAGTGGGGTAGGTTCCTGTGGGAAACTCAGTGTGTTGGCCCGTATTTCATGTTTTAGCCTTATATAAAGGAACATCTCCAGGGGAGTAATACCTTCCCCGGTCAGTAGCTCCTTTTGATCTTTGAACCTCCCCCCATGATATAGATCACCTCATGTGTGCAGATTCCTTTTGTGTAACATTTCCCGAAATACAGCTTCTTGTGTGACGGGGGCCTACGGAAGGTGCGGTAGTGGCACAAGAGGGGAGTAGAGTAAGGTCTTACCCATTCTTTAGCCAGGCTCTTCCATGCATTGTTGGTACAGGAAACTGTATGATGTGACACTCTCTCAACTGGGATTTGCGCCCCCAGCAGGGAGTTTAGTGTGACACATACCATGGTTCAATGGCAAGGTGTAGCATGAAGGGATCAAGCCAGTATATTGTGCAGTGGGCCCGAGCACGAAGGTAGTATAATTCCATGTCCGGTGCTTTAAAAAGAAAAACTGGAGAATGGCTGTGTCATACGTTTCCAACCTATCCGGGGTTGCCTCCCGCCCCAGGCTAGTTTGATGAGTAAGGAACGTGCGCCCTGGGAAGTAAGGTATATTAATAAATAGGTAGAGGAGCTTGGGCAGGATATTCATCTTCATAAGAGCCACTCTGCCAGCTAATGAAAGTGGAAGGGTAATCCTGCGGTCTATCCAAGTGCTTATTGTTTAAATCGCAGCCCCATAGTTTGACCTAAGTGTCTCCTCAGGATTTCTGGTGATGGTTACTCCCAGATATTTTATTTTGTCATCACACCAGCTCAGCGGGTACTCAGGGACAAATCTGGGGGTGTTAGGGGTGAGCGGGAAGATCTGCGATTTGCTCCAATTCAACTTTATCCCAGATAAATGGCCAAATCTAATGAATTCCCTCAGGATGAGGTTAATACTTGTGCTGGGCTCTCGGAGGTAAAGAGTGATATCGTCGGCATACAGCGATATTAATATTTGGCGGGAGGGACATATTATGTCATCCTCTCTATGATGCTGCCTGATTTTGGCTGCTAGGGGCTCGATGGCCAAAGCATAAAGTAATGGGATAGTGGATATCCTAGGCGAGTACCTCGCTTAATATGGATTGGATCAGAATATAACCCGTTGATCTGGACCACCGCCTCTGGCTTAGAATAGAGCAAATGGATCCAAGCTAAAAAAGGACGAGGCAGTCCCATTTGGCTCAAGATGGCAAGCATATAATCCCATTCCAGGGAATCAAAGGCCTTTGTGGTGTCTAAAAATATCCCAATGGCTGAACTATCTGGATCGATGTCGTGGAGGATTGCAAATGCGGTGCGCAAATTGTGTGAGGTGGCCCTGCCCGGGAAAAAGCCGGCTTGATCTGGCAGGACCAACCCTTCCATTAGCAAGGTCAGTCGGTTAGCTATGACTTTGGCAAGTATCTTCGTATCGCAATTAATTAAAGATAAGGGCCTGTAAGCTTCACATTTATCAGTTGCCTTTCCTGGTTTAAGCAGGGATATAATAGGAGCTTGCTGCATGGAAAGAGCTAGGTTCCCAGAGTCACGTGCCTCTTCAAATACTTGTTTGAGGATGGGGACCAATTGTTCACTGTAACATTTATAAAATTTGGCTGGTAGGCCATCTGGTCCTGGGGTCTTACTGGAGCCCAGTCCCATTATTGCAGCCAGGATCTCATTTGCCTCAATATCAGCCGATAAGAACTCTCTTTGGGAGTCACTGATCCAGCCCAAGGCTATATCTTCAAAATACGTAGCTATATCTGGGGGAGCATGGCCAGTAGTGTGGTAGAGTGTGTCGTAATATTTGGTGAAAGTGTTGAGTTTCTCCCGTGAATCTATATGCCTGTATCCCTCTTCGTCTGTGATTTCCAGAATTTGATTAGCAAACCTGGAGACTCTGCTAACTTCCACCAGGACCCTGCCAGGGCATTCGCCCTCGCCATAGGATCTGGCAGTGTAGTATTTCGATCGGAATTTGGCCTCACATTCTGCTTCCTCAGAGAACTCCGCTAGTAGCTCTTTAAGCCGAGCTTGTGGTAGTGTGTCAGGCAAAGATGTGGCTCTTGTCTATTACTAATCTGTGTAAAGTGCCCCTAATGGAACGCAAAATCCCCCCACTCTTAGCTATGCATAGGCCTCTAAATGTGACTTTCAAAACTTTCCCAGACATATGTGAGGGTGGATACGCTGTTTATGTTGCATGGGAAGAAAATCATTTCCCTGTCTTTGAATATGAGAAATGAGCTATAACAAAAGTGTTCATGAGAAAATATTTGTTGTCAAGAATGTCCATCTCAGTTGCTTTTTTTATATATGTGAATTATATTCTGTACCCTTCTTTGTAATACAGTTTTTTACATAAATGTGTACTCAGAAAGTATACACCCTCCTTGTTTTCTTTTCTTTCCCTGTCTCTGATAGACTCGTTTTGAAATAATATAATTAACTTTGAAAATTCATTTGCTAAAAGCCACTAATTAGGGCTTTACAAATTCGTTTTTTTTTATTATATAAGATTTGTATGTTTAAAAAAATCCCTTGTAGGCATCATTACCTGATAAGTAGCTCAAATTACCCAAGCCTCCAAGGGTAAATTGTGTTGCCCATTTCCTTGTTGGGTAACTTTCAGAAAGTTAGCATTTTCCTGCATTAGCCATTTAGAGTTGGTAGCCTGTCTCTGGATCACATGACTGGGTGTAGCTGACAGTTGATCTTTGTGTATTCCTCCTAGACAGCCATACATAATAGAGAGATTTTGTGTGCCTGGATGGGCCATCACTGGCAGGATAGGGGGGCGGAGCTGGGCACAGCCCTACTTACACTTGGATAGGTAGTGTTCTGCCTCTACAAAAAGGACTGCATACCCCCTGTAGTTAGTCTGGAGCCAGGACAGTGAAAGCAGGATGCCTGCGGATTTCAAAGTGAAACCTCCTCTAGAAGCTTCTCCCCCACTTCAGAGGCACAACTGTGTATAAATACTAGACCTCAGACATCAACTCTGCAGTACACTTCTGGACCTGTGGATACTCTGCCAGGAAGAAAGTCTGCTGTGCTTCTAAAAAGACTTCCACTCTGCTGCACTGCAGACCTGCTGGACTGACCTGCTGCTCTCTTGCCTGGGTGAAAAGGACTGGACCTGCATCTGTTGAACCCAGGATCCAAATGTGACTCCAAGGGCTAGCTGGATGGCCTCCTGACTTGAGCCTCAGGCAGAGAAGACTCCAACAACCTTGAACCCAGCACCTAGACTCTACCATCTGTGAGTCTACCCTGCGAAGTGGTGCCACCCCAGTCCTGGACCCTTGGAGTGAGCCTAAGGTGCTCTGCTAGTCTCTGCTGATCCAGCAGAATGACACATTTTTTCTGCTGCGCGGCACATTCTGAGCAAAACCAATGCATTGCTGCATGGCAAATGTACTGCCGCTAAGACTCGCATTGAACCACATCCCGTCACACCATCGGAATCCTCACTCCACAACACATCCTAGGAGCAGAACTTTGTATCCCTTGTCAAAAGCAGCCTCGATGCCACCAGACTCTGCATCGTAGCCTTGCAGCTCCTCGGAACCGATTCATCACGCTAACTGAGTGCATCATACTTGACTTTGGAATTTGCATTGTAAGCCCTCATCGACAGGATCCTTGATACACAAAGAGGGCATGAACAGATGTCCACAATTGGCGTTTTGGCACTATTTTTCTTAACAGTTTTAAATATGTATATTTCCCGTTTACTGATTGGATTTCGGTTGTTTTGGTCTTGTTTTTTTTGTTTTTTTAAATACTCTTTTTATAAACTGGTGTGGGATCCTTTTGTGGTATGTTTTCAATGTGTTACTGTTTGAAGTATTGCACAAATACTTTACACATTACCTCAGCAGCAAACTACCCAAGTGTTGAGCACAGGTTAATATTATTATTTGCAAACTTGTAAACCGCAGAGCTATCCTGAGGGGTTTCCCGTCGCAGGACAGATGTAGATAACAATAACCCCAAAAAAGCTAGAACAGCCAAGTTTTCAGATTTTAGGAAATACCAGTAAGGAGTTGCAGTTCCTGAGAGTGGCAGGAAGAGTGTTCTACAGCGGGGGGCCAAGATTGGAAAATTAGTGTCCCTTCATTGTGGAAATTTAGCTCGTAACTGAACATTATCTGCGCCATCTTGCCTCTCCCCAGCGCCACGCACAGCGAACGCACGATCGCCATTTTAGGCACCCCACTCTCTCCCCGCTCATTGTCGATCGCCAGCGCTTTCCCCTGGCGCTGCGAGCATCCCCCGCGCGCCGGCCACCCCCGCTCTCTCATACACGGGCCATAAACCCTCTCCTTCTGCGCGACCCTGCCATGGAACCACATCCTACGCCCGACCGACATCCCATACATGGTCATGCATCTCTTTGATAACCCCCTTCCTCTGCGCCCCATTATCCGAACCAGTCCCAGGCCATCACCTAGCCCTGCGGATGCAGTTTATTGCCCCTACTGTAAGGGAAACACCCCACATCAAAGGGATTACAGTGGATCAAAGCCCCTACCCCCTGAGACCCGGCCGGTTGCACACACCCACGGGAATTGGCGGAATGTCCAGCTGCGTGATAGCCATCTCCTACTGTAGATGGGGTGGGGACTTCTACTGTAGATATGTGTGGGAACGAGCTTGAAGTGGGGGTTCCAAGGATGTCATTCCGTACATCAAAGTCTCAAAAAGAATGTACCATGTGTAATAAAGCAATAAACCTGTGTATAAGAGACCAGGTCTCAGAGATGCAGTTAGAGCACCTCGTGACGATACCTTGCTGTCTGATCTGATGTGTTCTGCTCCGACGGAATAAAACTTTGTTTCCTGCCTTCCAGTCTCCGGCGACTGCCTCTTGCATTGGTAAATTATCGAATGGTATGAGAGGCGATTAACGCCGGGCAATACTTGAAAGGTTATCGACTGAAACTGCCGCTACCATTTAACAATTGGCGTCCCAAGCGTGGGGCCCATCAGAGACACGTGGATCCAGTGGGAGAGGTCCTGACGACAGAGTGAACGACTGCAACGATCGGGAGAGCTCCTGCCCAATAGACCCTCGTCTGGCAGCCGATCATCCGAACTTCACTGGTTCCGAGCAGACCTCTCTCAAGTGATCTACGGTCCTGACTGGGAACCATCAGGAGTGCCGCAGCAATAACGGAGAGTAGAGGACGATCGGGCGCTGGAGGCGGAAGACGAGAAACTGTCCACGCGGTCCGGGTAAGGTCGTGATACACGACAAATTGCGAAATAATTGATTGATTGTTTGAAGTTTTGAAAATACTAGTATTGCTCATTGATTGTTCTCTTTGAGATATTCGCTGTCTACAAACGGGGAGGAGTAGAAATACTCTCTCTCTCTCTCCCTTTGCAGATAGTGAAGGGTAGGTAACGCAGACTTTTGTCCCCGTTGAAACCCGTCGTGCCTATCTTTATCTCCCCACTGATTGATTGTCCGAACATTGATTGTTTTGAAGAATAGTGCTCTTTGAGATATTCTCTGTTTGCAAATAACGTAGAATAGAAATATTCTGTCTAGTCTTTGCAAATAGTGAAGGGTAGGTAACGCAGACTTTTGTCCCCGTTGAAACCCGTCGTGCCTATCTTTATCTCCCCATTGATTGATTGATTGATTGTCCGAACACTAGTTGTTCGATATTGGTTCTTTGGAGGTATTCTCTGCTTACAAATAACGAGGAATAGAGATATTCTGTCTAGTCTTTGCAAGCAGTGAAAAGATAGGTAGTGCTGACTTTTGTCCCCGTTGAAACCCGTCATGCCTATCTTCTCCCCACTGATTGGTAGTTGGTTCTGCCCGGACCGCTTATTAGAGGTGGACCATCCGGCTCCACTGGAAGGCACCCCTAATAAGGACATGTTCACTAAATATGGACTAATCGCCGTAGCTTATAGCAAGCTATGGCATAAATATACAAGGAAGGACCCCGAGAGTCAGTGGCCACTGATGGGATCCTTCGACGACCATAAGATAGAAGTGCTAGAAATAGCTCTGCGTAGCAATAAGACGACGCCTACTATGCTTGACAGTATCGGCATGTGGCGCAAAGAAGCAACGCAACGGAAAAAGAGGGAAGAAGTAAAAGCAGAAAAGGAATTACGAAAGGCAGCTCACCTTGCCGCTAGAAAGTTAGAAGAAGAAATAAAGGAGAGAAGGGAAACTAAACTAAGACAGGAGCCCGAAACCTCAGGCCAGTACGCTGTTAGGACCCCCTCTATGCTCTACCCTGAGTTGTCCTCTAAGCAACGAACGAATGATGAATTACTGTTAGGTCCCCCGATCATTTACATGCCCCCTCCATACGCACCCTCCCAATCGGTAGTGCAACACCCACAACCCCCAAACACGAGCGACAGCAGTACAGGGGCCTCGGTCCTCACGGCCTCCGCGCCGGCTGAGCCTCTTGTACTGAACCCGACGTCGGCTATAACGTTGGATGACCCTGAGATAAGAAAGAAAGATTCCACCAGAATGAATCGACTAACAAAGGACGAACGAGCAGGAATCGACAAGATAGTAGGGACACTGGTGGAGCGAAAGGAAAGTGAGGAGTATATAACAGATGTGTATAACTCGTATGCCGACAGCCGTAGACGACACTTTGTCATACGACTTTGTTACCACGCCCTGAATGCATATGAGGATAGGTACCGCGATAAAGGTCCCGAAGGCTTAGCGGCCCTATATAGGAAGGTAGACATTGGGGAAGAAGGAGAGGGCGATGTGACGAACCTCTTCACTCGTACACTCGAGGTCTATCGACACCTTAAAGAACACAGGCAGACAACCAAAACAGAAACCCCCATAGCGGCTAAGCCCCAGGAAGGAAGGACTGATACCATGATGCCCATCAAAGAGGCCGCCCCCTACTGGGTCCCCCCACGAGGTCAGGGAACACATGACGACATCAACCACCAAGATGCGAAGGGGAGGGTTGTATATAATTGGGTCTACCAGCCATGGGACCGACAAGATATTTTGACCTTTAGAAAAACTCTACCCGACTTAAGAAAGAACCCGACTGCCTTCTACACCGAACTAGGTACAGCCTTAGGCTCAACAATAATGACTTTAGCAGATATCGACTTGTTCTTCGGATTATGTCTGTCGGCTGATGTGTGGAAACAAATCCGGAAAGTTGACCACGCTGAGCCGTTCGGATATACCTGGGTACAACTCGATACCATAGATAAACAGCGAGAACCGGGACAGAAACCCCCGAAAGCCATATTAGAGCTCCCAGACAAGATTGTACTTAAGTTGAAGACTCTAATCCCAGAAAGAAAGGTAGATTGGTCAACAGTGATGGCCTGTCGGCAGAAACCCCAGGAGGATGTGTATGAATACTTCTCTCGGTTCGAGACTGTGTTTTCCGATTATAGTGGCCAGGACATGACCACTGCAACCGAACATCACCTCTTTGTCCAGAATTATGTGAAGGGTCTATCACAAGAAGTTTCTCAGAAGCTGCAGACCAGCGAGAGTAGTTGGGCAGCCTCCAAACCCGCAGCTATCCTCCAGATGGCCCAATACTACGAAAACCAAAAGAATGAGAACGATAGGGCGTCAGAAAGGAAGAAAAAGGAACTAAAGGAGAGGGTAATGATAGCACAGTTGCAAGGGGTGACCATAGGAAGAGAACCCCCGAAAGGGAATTACCAACCAACCGCCCCTAGAAAGCTACCCCCTAGAGACCATACCCCTGCACCCTACAACGGACGGAGAGACTTAGATGGGAATCAATGTGCGTTCTGTAGAGGGTTCGGACACTGGAAATCCCAGTGCCCGGTCCTTCTGGAAATGAACAAAAATAGGGACCCCAGAGACACAGCATATGACCCCAGAAATAGAGGACAGGGACGAGGGTACACGAATGACGCCATCAACGATAGGCCAGGCAGACCAAACACCTTTGATCGCCCACGACAAAACCAGTGTCAACAGTCCGACTATGAAAGCACCCATGACTTCGCATAGGACCGCCAGGGGCAAGGAAGGGATCCAGTCGAACTCCGTGTTGACCAGCAAGGTCCTTACGTCACTGCTAAGGTCTTGGGCACAAAATCTCCATTGCTGGTAGATACTGGGGCGACACATAGTGCGTTATCTAAACGACTGATTCCTAGGGCACCCTTGTCTGGCTCACACGTAACCTCAATAGGCTTCGATGGAACGCCCTCCACTAACCCCTTATCAGCACCAATCTCCTTTGACTTAGAAGATAACACCACTGACACGACCTTTCTGCTCTCCTCCAACACCCCCGATGCTATTATGGGACTTGATTTGCTAAAACATTTTCGAGCTACCATCAGATGCTCCCCAGACGGAGTTCGAGTCATCCTACACGATAACCCAGATCTGTCCAGACCCTGTCACACACGGCGTATGCTCTCTATGACCGATGCTGACATGTCCCTACTCGACACATTACCTTCACATCTATGGGCTAAAACCGACTCAGATGTAGGGCGCATGGTGATCGACCCGGTACACATAACCGTCCGACCGGACGCAGTGCTCCCAAAGCTTCCACAGTATCGGATATCACCCGAAGGCGAGAAGGCATTGGTGGAAATCATCGAGTCCCTAGTCGAGGCAGGAGTGGTAGAAGAAGTAGTCAGTAATGTTTGCAACAGCCCTATCCTACCCATTGTAAAGAAGCAAGGCGAGGGAGATGAGAAAGCCTACCGTTTCATTGTTGATTTGCGAGAGGTTAACAAAGTAGTTATACCCCAGTACCCCGTGGTCTCAGACATCACCACCATCCTCACCCTGATTCCATCCACTGCCACCACCTTTACTGTTATTGATCTCAAGAACGCATTCTTTTCCATCCCCATCCACCCAGACAGCCGCTACCTGTTCGGCTTCACTTTAAAAGCCCGTTCGTACAGATTCTGCAGGGCACCCCAAGGCTACACTGAGAGTCCCAGTATTTATAGCCAAGCCCTCAAGAGGCAACTAGATGCAGTCCAACTACCCGATGGAGTAGTGTTGATACAGTACGTCGATGACATTCTTCTGGCGGCCGACACCACTCCACTTGCCGTCACGGCCACCATTCACCTCCTCCGCTTCCTCGCGGAGAACGGTCACAAGGTCTCCAGGAAGAAATTGCAATTCTGCCAACCACAAGTAACATATCTAGGCCACCTACTATCCAAAGACGGGAGAAAACTTACCCCTGACCGAATTCAGACCATCCTAGAAACCCCTGTTCCCAAAACTCAGAAGCAAGTGCGGTCCCTAGTAGGCCTCACCTCCTTTTGTCGACAATGGTTGCCAAACTTCAGTCTTATCGTAAAACCTCTGCTTTCCCTGCTGGCTAAAGATGTCCCCTTCCCCCTCCCATGGACACCCGAATGTCAATCCTCCTTCAAAGAATTACGAGACGCCCTCTGTTCGGCCCCAGTCCTAGGAACCCCAGACTACACTAAACCTTTCTCCCTCTACACCCACGAAAGGGAGGGATGTGCGTTGTCTGTCCTAACCCAGTCCATAGGCCCTAAACAACGCCCTTGTGTCTACTTCTCTGCCACTCTTGACCCTGTAGCCAGAGCTTTGCCTGCCTGCCTTCGAGCAGTAGCCGCAGCTGCTGTCTCTATCCGGCAAAGTGAGGGAATCGTGCTCTCGAACCCCCTCACAGTATTGGTACCCCATGCGGTTGACACCCTCCTGAACCAAACCAAGACTCAGCACCTGACTAGCGCACGACTGACTGGTTACGAACTGACTCTGCTTGCACCCCACATCACATTGAAACGATGCACCACTCTGAATCCAGCTACTCTACTGCCTCTCCCTGACGCTGACCCCAATGCGTCCCCTATACATGATTGCGTGACCCTCACCGACGAACAAACCAAGAGTAGGGTTGACCTCCGGGATACTGCCTTCCCGGATCCTGACGGAGAACTGTGGGTGGATGGCTCATGCATCAAGCTCCCCGATGGCACCACCTCAGCTGCCTATGCAGTCACCACAGCCCGAACAGTTGTTGAGACAGCCCGCGTCACACAGCGATCCGCACAGGCGGCGGAACTAATTGCTCTCACACGAGCCTGCATCCTGGCAGCAGGGACAACCGCAAACATTTACACAGACAGTCAGTACGCCTTCGGGGTAGTTCACCACTTTGGGCTCTTATGGAAAGAGAGGGGATTCTTGACTTCTCATGGCACACCCATCCTGCATGGAGATCTAGTCTCTGCCCTGACCGAAGCAGTCCTCCTCCCCACACGGTTAGCTGTGATCAAATGCCAGGCACACAAGAAGGTGACAGACATTATAGGACAGGGAAATGCACTGGCTGACATTACTGCCCGAACCACAGCCGAGAATAGGTCCACGACCCGTATGTACGTGACCATGTCACAAACTGAGAAATGGAAGGATGCTAGGGAAACAATTAGGGATATCCAACTAGCCAGCACACCACACGAATTAACTGAATGGGCCCGGGTGGGATTGAAGGACGATGACGGTTGCTGGCGAACTAAAGACTTGAACAAATGGTTGCTACCAGATTCATACTTGATCCCCATGCTGACCATGGCACACTCCCCCGCACACATAGGGTCTGCCCCCATGATCGAGCTCATCTCCAAAGTCTGGCACAACGACAAAATCCCAGACTCAGCCAAACGTCTGGTCCAACAATGCCTAGTATGCCTCCAACACAACCCTGGGAAAGGAACTGCTGTACCCCGGGGAGGGTTTGGGGTCCCCAATCACCCCTTTGAAGTCCTACAAATGGACTATGTCCAGTTAGAAAGGTGCCAAGGTTTGAAGTACGTACTTGTCGTTGTGTGTGCCTTCAGCAAGTGGGTGGAAGCCTACCCAACCCATGACAACACCGCTATGACTACCGCAAAAGTACTACTGAAGGAATTCTTCCCCCGATACGGCCTTTGTCGAATTTTGTGGAGCGACAACGGCCCCCACTTCGTAGCCGAAGTTATCCAACTCATCTTAAAAGGGTTGGGTGTAAAACAGAAATTCCATGCGGTCTTCCATCCCCAATCTGCAGGCTTGGTTGAGCGACACAACGCCACATTGAAGCTTAAGATAGCAAAAATAGTCGCCACCACAGGACTGAGATGGCCAGACGCTCTCCCGCTAGCATTGCTATCAATGCGTTCCACCCCCACTAAACACCACTTAACCCCCTACGAGGTCGTTTTCGGGCGGCCCATGAACCTTTGGGCTGCTCCAAAGCCAACATCCATCCACGACGTCCCGGACGTCCTCATGTCTGACTATTTGTATAACCTAACTAAAACGTTGTCTGTCATCCATCAGCAGGTGCTGCACGCCATTCCCGATGTTTCCAGGGGCCCCGGACACGACATCCAACCCGGTGACTTCGTCTTAGTGCGTAACTTCCAGCGCACCAAGAGTCTGGAGCCCCGGTGGACGGGCCCCCTGCAAGTCCTGATCACCACCCGAACAGCTCTTCGAGTGGAGGGGAAATGCAATTGGCTGCATGCACACCACTGCAAGAAGGTACCACCGACCCTGACAACCACGGACAACATCACCGCCCAAGAAGAACTTCTGGACAAAGACCGACCATCCCTGAGCCGCTGCCCAGATACAGAGACACTTGAGTTAGTAAGATATCCTGATCCCACCGTGCCATCCAAGGAAGGGTATAACTTGCGACGAAAGGAGAGAACTTCGGCTAAGCAGACCACAGGCTAAGTGGAAATCTCAGAGCGGTAGCCTAGTCACCTCAAAGGCCACCAGGAGAGAAACTAAACAAAGTCTGTGGTTCTGCCCGCTACCGAGTCTCTTGAAGGTGATGGAAGCGCCCGACATGAAGATGATGGAAGCAACCGGACGTCCGAAGATCCACTACAAAAACCCAAAGACTGACCGAATGCACAGCTTAAAGACTATTGCACTTTTCATTACCCTTCTCTTTTGCCTTCTCCTCGTGGTCACCTTGTGGATCATGGAGGAGAGCACACCCGCTCATAAGACATTGCTGACCACCGTTCAACCTACCACCACGAAAGAACAACATCTGATCTCACTTTCACCCCAACTCCGAGAAAGGCGTAAGGAGTTCTGGAATAACTCTTTTGTGCAGTTGCTCCACCAACACAATCTTGCCGCCAACGCCACTAATTGCTGGATCTGTGGGTTGCTACCACATGCTACTGGACACTCTATCCCTTTCATCCCTTCACCTTTTTCTGTCCATGGTTCCTGCCTCGCCTGGCTAATCCTCCTGCAAGAAAGCTACAAGGACAATGCCACTTCCGGCAGAACCATGTCACACTTCTACCATGGGTTCTGGCTGAACAAAACTGGAAGAACTTCTGCCCTCTTCTGCCCTCTGAGATCGAACACTTCCTTTCACATGGACATCCCTGCCAAAGAACGAGTTGAAATGCAAGTGTTCAACAACCCAGCCAGACCCACCTTCTCTTACCTCCGGAAACGGACGGCCGCCACCCTAACAGTGGCCCTGTCCGTCATCAACATCACTGGATTTGTGTGCCTCGAAGGCCTGGGGGCGCAGCTGGTGGGCCACAGCTCCTGCCTCATCACCCGAACATTGGACTCAGTTGACCCACCCTCCTTTGTTGCCTCCCCGAATATGTACTTCGTCTGTGGTACTAAGGCCTACACCTGGCTTCCGAAAGGTTGGGGAGGCACCTGCTACATCGCCTTTGTCCTTCCTCCGACATATGTGGCTCCAGCAAACCATCACCGACAGAAACGGGCCAAAGACATTGTGCAAGCCGACTCCGCCGGAGCACAGTTCATGGACGCAGTAAAAGGCCTTGTTCCACTCTGGGGTCCAATGTCAAACAGCCGTGCCATCCGCCACTTAACCCAGGCAGTCGAAACGGCGATGAACATTACGGCTGGCGCCCTCGCCAACAACACCGCCGAGCTCCAGGCCGTCCGCTTAGTGGCCCTTCAGAACCGCCTCGTTCTAGATGTGGTTCTGGCTGATCGTGGAGGAGCATGCCGCATCATTGGGTCCAGCTGTTGTACCTACGTACCGGATAACTCACCCTCAGTCTACAAAGCAATTGAACACCTCCACAGACTATCCGCAGAGGTCCATCAAGAGCAAGAAGAATGGTCACTGGGGAGTTGGTTTTGGGACACTATTAAAAGTTGGGGATGGAGGCTGTTTTCATTTATCCTAATACCGATTGTGATACTATGTGGATGTTGCTTGGGGATTCAGTGTCTGCCACCTTTATGTTCGCTTTTTATGAACTGCATCTGCCCTAAGACTTTGGACTTTGAAACAGAGCGAATGAAAGCTCTGTATGAGGTGGAAATTCGTAGTATTATGGGGATAGATCCGAACTAGACAAGCTGGCGAGATATGTTAAAAGGGAGGACTGTGGAAATTTAGCTCGTAACTGAACATTATCTGCGCCATCTTGCCTCTCCCCAGCGCCACGCACAGCGAACGCACGATCGCCATTTTAGGCACCCCACTCTCTCCCCGCTCATTGTCGATCGCCAGCGCTTTCCCCTGGCGCTGCGAGCATCCCCCGCGCGCCGGCCACCCCCGCTCTCTCATACACGGGCCATAAACCCTCTCCTTCTGCGCGACCCTGCCATGGAACCACATCCCACGCCCGACCGACATCCCATACATGGTCATGCATCTCTTTGATAACCCCCTTCCTCTGCGCCCCATTATCCGAACCGGTCCCAGGCCATCACCTAGCCCTGCGGATGCAGTTTATTGCCCCTACTGTAAGGGAAACACCCCACATCAAAGGGATTACAGTGGATCAAAGCCCCTACCCCCTGAGACCCGGCCGGTTGCACACACCCCCGGGAATTGGCGGAATGTCCAGCTGCGTGGTAGCCATCTCCTACTGTAGATGGGGTGGGGACTTCTACTGTAGATATGTGTGGGAACGAGCTTGAAGTGGGGGTTCCAAGGATGTCTTTCCGTACATCAAAGTCTCAAAAAGAATGTACCATGTGTAATAAAGCAATAAACCTGTGTATAAGAGACCAGGTCTCAGAGATGCAGTTAGAGCACCTCGTGACGATACCTTGCTGTCTGATCTGATGTGTTCTGCTCCGACGGAATAAAACTTTGTTTCCTGCCTTCCAGTCTCCGGCGCCTGCCTCTTGCATTGGTAAATTATCGAATGGTATGAGAGGCGATTAACGCCGGGCAATACTTGAAAGGTTATCGACTGAAACTGCCGCTACCATTTAACATCATATGGGTTAAGCGATACCTAGGTGTGGTAAATCGCGAGTGACTAGCAGATCTCAGCAAACGCGTAGGCATATAAGGAGTCACCAGTCCTTGGATATATGAGGGCGCTAGGCCATGTTTGGCCTTAAACATATAGCAAAGTGCTTTAAATTCAATGCGTTTCGAAATCTTTAGCCAGTGCAGTCCCTGGAACAGAGGCGAGACAGTGGCATGTCTAGGTAGACAAAAAAGTAACCGGGTAACAGCATTCTGGATGGTCTTGAAGTTTTTTCTGTGCCTAGATGCAGCACATTGCCATTGTCCAGTCTGGACAAGACCAGAGCCTGAGTGACGGTTCTCTGTGCCTCTAAGGGGATTAGCCACAGGATCTTTTTCAGCCATTTAAGGACTGAAAAACAGACAACAGCATTCTTAGACACCTGTGGCTTCAAGGAAAGTTTGTTATCAATGATAAAATCAAGATTTCTTACCTTAGTAGACGGAGAGGGTAGGGGCCCAAGGGAGTCCAGCCATTGGCTAGGTTGATTTAGTGTCTGCTTGTGGCTTCACCCTGAGAAAAATGGTGGTTACTGCCTGAGAAGGATTTCACCCCCCCTCAACCAATAACCTAATATCTTACAGAATTATTTAATAATGTAATTATTTTTGCTAAAAATTGTTAGACTATTGTTTACATTTTGGAGCACAAAAGACCTGATGTGTCCTATTTACAAACTCAAAGAAGCAAGCATCCACAGGAGTAAAAAAGAAAATTGTTCTCATGGTCATAGAAATACTTTATTTTGGCCCGAAGGCCATAAAAGGTTTCACAGCAAAACAAAATATTCAATTGCCTATGCTCGATATACTGTATACATGTATTAGTCAGTCAAAAGTCTTTATTCGGTTTAGTGCAAACCATAAAAGCATACTACAATAAATACATATTAAAAACAGAGATTTCATTAATAACACAATACCAACATTTAAAAAGGGTACAGTTCATTTCTTCAGAGTACGAATTACCACAGTTAAAAAACTCGCAATGTTAAAGGTTTCCCAAACATTATTTAAAAGCTGTAGATACAAAAAAGCAGGTCTCACTTGGACAAAGCCTTTATCTTTTAAAATTGGGATTAAGAAACGTTTCCTGATGTCAATAAAGTGCTCACAAAAGAAAAAGAGGTGTATAATGTCCTGGGGGGAGAAATTATCACAGGAACAAGGACTAGGATCTAACACCCTTTTCCAATCTGTCTTAGCTCCAATCAAAGAGTATAGTTGATTCAACCTAAATCTGGTTAAAAGAAAGCGATGATTTGGGTTTGTTACATATCCCAGATAGGGTTCCATGAGAGGTGTTGTTTTACAGAGCTGGTGGCTCCTAACGGAACCCTTAACCAGCTCCTTCTTTTCCCTTGCCAAAGAGGATATGCAGCTATAACTTTCTTTGCACCAGTTGATGTCGCCTTTTACCAAATTCTCGGGGGAAAAGTACAGCTCTGGTCTCCCGAGATTGTTGGCCAGGGTCCGAATATATTTCAACCATGGTATATGCGGGCCATAATCGAGCGAGAGACAATCTCTCAAGATAGTGTGGTTCAGGTGTAAATCCGGGTTGAGCCAGATATTAATCCATTTCAGGATCGGGGCCAGGGCAATGCTGTCTTCAAGGTAACCAATTCCTAGTTCCTGATGGACGATATAATTAGCCGTGCAAACTGGTACTGAGAGGAGATTTTTTAAAAATCTATCCTCAACAGTCTGGATGCATTTAGCATTTTTAATGCCCCAAACCTCAGCTCCGTACAAGGCTATGGATAGACACTTAGCCTTGTAGACTTGGATAAGAGCCTTCAGTGGTCTGGCTCCCAGTTTTCTTGCAAAACCCAGCACTCCAACTGTAGCTCTTGAAAACACAATCTTTTTTGCCTGTAACTGGGTTACCCCGGAGTCTTGATCATCAAAGAGGACGCCCAGATAAGGAAAAGAAGAGACTCTCGATAATTGATGGCCCCCACAAGAAAAAGTTTTGGATTTGGCAGATTTAGGGCCAATGACCATGACATGAGATTTTACAAAATTTACAGATAAGTCCAAATCCTTCATAAAATCAGCGAAAGAATTTAACAGAAGCTGAAGGCCCACTCCCGTTCTGGCGATTAGGGCAGCATCGTCAGCATATAAAAGGGCAGGGACTGAATATTTCCCCGCATGGGGGATATCTTTACATGAGGCGACAAGGGTAGTGTCCAAATCATTTATATATAAAGTAAAAAGGAGAGGTGCCAAAATGCACCCCTGCCTGACCCCATAAGATATGGGTATATCTTTGGTACAGTTTCCCTTTTGGTCATAACGAACTGTGGCTATTAACTCTCTCTGTAGGTCCGCTAAAAAATAAACAATCTCTTTATCAACACCAAGATCTAGGAGCATGGGCCATAGTTTTGATCTATTAACACGGTCAAAGGCCGAAGACAGGTCCATAAAGGCAACCAGTAAGGTTCCTTTTTTAGCTACCGTGTATTTACCAATTATGAGTTGTAAGTTTAAACATTGGTCTATGGTACCCATCCCTTTCCTAAATCCATACTGGACCATAGAGAGTTTTCCAGATTCCTCTAGCCATCCATTAAGTTGGGCAAGAACTACTCTCCCCAGGACTTTCACTGAGGAGTCTATAAGAGAAATTGGTCGATAGCAGCTCGGGTCGCCTCTATCCCCCTTTTTAAAAATAGGGACGATCACCGATTTTGCCCATGTTGATGGGAGGCCCTTTCGACATGCATTTATAAAAACATTGAAAAGGATTTTAGACCAGAGGTTAATATCTGATTTAAAAAGGTCGGCCGGGACACCATCGGGTCCCGGGGCCTTATTACCTGTCATTTGTAAAATGGCATTTGTCACCTCTATTTCTGTGAAGGTCAACGTGTAATTTTCAGAATTAAATGAAGACCCCACCCTTAAACCATCTCCATCATAAACCTGTTTGAAATGAGCATACCAGGCATCCTCTTGGATGCCACATTCAAGCTCAGTATTGCTTTTACCATTAAAAAAAGGTTTATTTATAATAGACCAAAATTTCGCACTATTATTAATGACATCAGTGGACAGTAAATCATTCCATGCATTTTCCCTGATTTCAATTTTACGTTTCTTCTGAGCCAATTTATAGGCCTTCCTACAGGTGGCAATTTCCGCTCTGTCCGGTGGAACCGTTTTAAGAGCTGACATAAGCTTCCGTTGGGAGAGTGAGCAGCTGTGATCAAACCATTTCTCCCCGACTTTGGGATTATCCTTACATACTTTTTTAAGATCACTATTCACCTGACAGCAGATTTTTTGATAAGCTGTCAACACTGCATCACTACAGATCCCATCTTGTGAACACAGAAGTAATTCCTCCCCGACCGTCTCCCACAGATTTTTGGTGAAATCTTCTGGGACCAATTGACGCCATTTCAGGCGTCGCATTTGGTCTGTCGGCCTTATGTCCAGTGAACTGACAGTCGGTTTATCCACTATTCCTTTTTTAAGATCATCAATAAGAGTTAACTGGACAGGATTGTGGTCGCTAAAAGTAGACCAGGTAACCTTATAATGACTTACATTTCCAACTAGATTTGATGTAACAAAAATGTAGTCAATGGTGGAACCTATTCCGCTTCCTTTAAAAGTCGGGGTGTCATTTATATCATTTGCAGGATAAACTAAGTGATTCTCAACTAGAAGCTCGTCTAAAAGAATCCCCTGTGGGGTATGTTCAAAATGGGAGTTACCTTGATCTTGAGGACCTAAACTGTCCCATATAAAACAATCTTTAAAACATAGATGAACATTAAAATCGCCAAGCACAATAACCGAATACGGATTTTTACAAAGTTCATTATACGTTTGTAAAAAATCAGATAGACTGCGTAAGTGTTCACTAGGCATATTCTGAATAAACG
Organism: Triturus cristatus; assembly: GCF_964204655.1. Lineage (NCBI taxonomy): Eukaryota > Metazoa > Chordata > Amphibia > Caudata > Salamandridae > Triturus > Triturus cristatus. The sequence goes on from NC_140580.1 coordinate 997,899,141, forward strand.
AATTATAAAAATTTACTATAAGCCAGGTCCCATTTAATTTGGATTTAATTTCGACTGCTAAACAGTAAGGTGAACCCGTTTCTACTTTGCTATATTTGCCATCAATAGTTAATGCAATAAGGGTCAAAAGACCGCCTTTAGCCCTTCCCCTATTTGAGGCAACCGCTGGTGACCAAAAGGCACAAAAACCATCAAGTAGAAAAGTGTTTTCAGTGTCCCAAGTTTCTTGTAGTCCAATAATTTCATGACCTAATAGAGTATCCCTCCAGATAGGGTCATGCACTTTGTTGTTTAATCCAGCTATGTTCCAACTAAGGACGCTTGAGCCAAGGGGCAATAGTGGGATACTAACAGTTGCATCCACTCTTTCATCATTGACAGACCCCAATGCAGGCATAACATTTTGTGTGTCCTCTCCACATATGGTTGATACAGAACCACCTGGTACCATGGACTCACCCTCCACAGCGGGCAAGTTCTCCATACTAAGCCTTATAGTGCCCCCATGATGCAGTCAATCATTAGAATCTAAGTTACTCAGGGCCTGAAAGCGATTTGAAATGGCAAGTCCCGGAGGGAACTGGCTTTCAGGTTGACTTGCTCTGGGCTCCCATGGAACACTGTGGGGTAATATTTTCTGTTCTTTATAGAAATGGCCCAATGAATGGAGGGTAATACCCTCACCTGTATAGGGAAGCAAGGTGGCTTTTGATAGGATGTTGTGCACTATATGGGGGTTACTAAAATGTATTAATACACAATCCCCCTTTATAGTCTTGCGTGATCGCCCAACCCAGGAAACTCTTCTCGTGGTTAGAATCAAATGGGATAAATGTGCTGGAAAACCAAAATTCCTATTTAGCCACGATACTGATTTATTTTTAAGAGATTCATGGGTTTCAGGGGAGAAATTCTGGGCAACATCCTTCAAGGGAGGAACATTTTTTAACACAATGACAAAAGGGGCACAATCAGGAGGGAGATCTGGTTTTGCACCTCCCAAATGTGTACTTAAAGTTGCATCATTTTTGCTTGGGCAACTGCCAGAGGGAAAGGTAATCTTCTCATTTGCTGATGGAACAATCACCGGTGGGGCTATACTGTTTAGAGTATTCTTTGGATGCATCGTGATATTATCAGAGACTGGTGGGTCCTCCGCGGCTTTGGTCGGGTTCTCAGAAGAAGTGGTCTTGTTTGCCAAGAGATTACGTAGACCTTCAATCTCGACAAATAGTTCACCAATTTTGGTAACTAAGGGTTCGACAATTTTCAAGATTTTAGACTCTACGAGGCCTAACAGGGATTCGAGTTGATCAGAGTCCAACTTGGCCATAGGATGATTAGTAGTGGCTGTATCCTTAGTAGCCTGAGTGGTTGGCACAGAACCCGTCTTCTTAAGATTGCTACGAGTGGGACCCTGTTTAAGATGAGTCCGTTTACGGGATCTTAACATTCTCTGGGTTGGCCGTTCCGGAGAGTCTTCTACAGTCTCAATTACGTCAGTTGTTAAGTCTCTATTAACTTCAAATAGATCCTGATCCCTAGGAGTGTGATCATCCACAGATGTTACATCATTCTTTTCATTTTCACAGTTTGTGACATGGGGTGAAGTAGAAAGTACGATGTCTATATCATTCAACAAAGGACCTGCAGGCAGAGAATTTGAACCATGACCTAGTGATTTCCGTCTATCACTGTTGATTTTGGTGACAACTTTAACTAGGTAGTTATCCAACGTTGAGATAGGCGCTGATTTACCTCCTGCTATCACTTTGGCCATGTTATATTATGCCACAGTAAGGGCCTAAAACTTCAATTAAACTTTCACAAGGGCGGCGACGCCAACATGTGTTAATATACCTAGTGCAACTTATTAACCACTCAATTAAAAACAATCCAAAGTCTTACGATTTAGTGGAGGGGCCCGTCCCGGCCTCAATCGGTCCTTTGAGGGCCACAGAGGGCCCGCCCTTTGCCCGGGCTTAGCCCGGCGTCCGCCCGCGCGCGTCCCGCGACGCGGAGGAAGCACCAGTGTTTTAAGCGCCTCCGGGCGCGTTCTCCGTCGTCAGGGGCCGCTGGGGCACCTGGGAATGGAAGTTTTCCCCGCTCTGTGGCCGCGCGGTGAAGCGGCGATGAGAGGAGCCCAGGCGGACAGCAACGAGACTCCAGGTGAGCTTGAGGGGACACCAGCAACACCTCACGGTCCCCTCGTTCGAATAACCGGCTTCCCCCATACATGTATTAAACACCCGCTTGGTATGATCTAAAATTCATCAAGCAATCTATATAAAATTCTCTGTAAAATGATCTTCAATCTCAAGATAAAACAGTATAAGCTAGTCACTAAGTATTCCATTACATCCCCCTATTGTATGCGTCTTTAAAATCAGCTAAAACTTTATATGATACAATTAAAAATAGAAAATAGTTTTATGCAATTCAAAGTGCTTTTTCCAGTAAAAAGTGCATTATTTATTACAGCATCACAGCTTTAGCCCCATTTTGCTTCTTATAAAATCCCTACTACAAACAAATATCAGGATAAGGCAAATATTACATACGATGCAGTGTTAGCTGTCAGCACTCTCTGTGCGTCTTGGTGCTTCCTACATCCCAGTGTATTGTGCAACGGACGTATCCATTTCCTCCTTGCCCAAGCACATGCTGGGCAGAAGAATAGGATGTGGGCTGTGTTTTCAATAGACCTTAAAGTGAATAGATTACATAAAGTGCAAGTGTGGTCTCCCTTTGTTCCCAATTTGCTGTATAACTCTTGATCTGCAGAGTGTCATACCTTAATTTTAAATACAGAATTCTTGCTAAGTTTGGTGGTACGTTATCAAGAAATTCTTCGAAGCTTGGGTTAGGTTTTACAATAATAAATTGGGTTGTTAGCCTTCCCAGACTTGGGTCACAATGGAATACATTCAAGATGTGTAACCAATAGGTTATTTTCAGTACATTTTTGCAACTTGATGCTAGGTTATATGGCTCGATCCAGTATGAACTGAGTCCTAATTGTATGAGCCATCTCGTGACAAATCTTAGCCAAGGAAAAGTGAGACAACTGTCAATAACTAGGAGTTCTCTTACGCCTTCTCTATATACCGCTAATTCTGGTGTTATCCACAGGTGTATCCAATAAAGCAGTGGCTGCAGTGTTGCAATTTGTCCTTTGTGCTTCATGTTTAGATCGTGGAACATTGGGATGAGTGGGGTTGATGATGGTAACCCCATTAGTCTCCTCGCAAACTTGTTTTCCCCATTTGTTAGTTGTTTAGTGTCACCAATACCTCAGAGTTCTGATCCATACAATGCTGCTGCCTGCACCTTGCATTTATATAGCTCTAGGGCTGGTGTCAAGGGTTTACTTGAGGATAGATTGTACATTTTGAGAATAGCTCCTGCCCCCTGGGCAAGCAGTAGTACTGAGTGGTTTACCTGTGGTTTCCATGATAGCTTTGAATCGAGTAATATACCCATATAAGTGAAGTTTGGGACATATTCTAATTTTGGATTGTTCATCTTAAAATTATTTTTAAAACCCTTATGGGGATTTATGGCCATGTACTTAGTTTTATCAGTGTTTATTTCTAGGCCTTTTACATTGCAGTAGCTATTAAAATTATCCATCAAGTTTTGCAAACCCCTGGGTGTCTGCGAAATCAGGATGGTGTTGTCTGCAAATAGTAGCACTGGTACCAAGTTCCCGTTTAACTTAGGAAGGTCATTTTCAGTTTTTTGTAAATGACCAACCACGTCATTGATGTAGAGTGAGAACAGGGTGGGGGCAAGTACGCATCCCTGTCTCACTCCTCTATCTATTAGGATCAGTTCCGTTAGCTCCCCATTCATGCCCCAGCGAACTCTTGCGTAGTTATCACGGTGTAGCCTTACTATCTGTGCTAACAGGCTTGCAGGTACTTCCTGTTTTTTTAATGAGTCCCACAGTAGACATCTAGGTACGAGGTTGAAGGCCGCCCTTAGGTCTACAAATGCTACATAGATGTGGCCCCCTTTACCTTGAAATATTTCCAAATGATACATAAAAGTCTGAAGACTTGATCTACCTTACTTGTGCAAGCTCTGAATCCTGCCTGGTACGGGGAGATTATGTTAGTCTCTATCCATTCTTTAAGCCTATTCAATAGTTGTCTAGCATACATTTTTGGGGGCACATCTATTAGACTAGGTTTCTGTTTACTGCCTTTTTTGTGGATAGGGGCAATTTCAGCCCCTTTCCATGTTGCCGGTACTGGTGCATCTGCTGCTATAGCATTGCTGATTAGGTTGACATTCGGGACCCAAACCTTTTTATCATGCTTGAGCAGGTCTCCAGGGAGTCTATCTAGTCCCGGTGCTTTTCCCTGCTTGATGGTATCTATTGCATGTTCAGTTTCTTCTAAAGTAAAATTGATCACTTGTCTGTCTCCCTCATCACCAGCAGGCTCATAATATTCAATAGTGGTGGACCGAAAACTCAAATATAAATTGGTAAAGTGCTCGGTCCAAGCTACTGAGTCCAAATGATGCTCTGTTCGCGCTACTTGGTCCTTGCCCCCCCATGCAATTATTCTCCAGAACTTGACATATTATTGTTTTCACTGCCTGGAGCAGATCCAACCAACTATTCTCCTCCCAATTCTTCTGTGCAGTAGCCAATGTTTTCCTGTGACTGTCCCTAGCCCTCTTTATTGAGTCTGCGCTTCCCTGTTGTTAGTTCTCAAGTAAGCATTTCTTGGCTTTCCTACAGTCCCATGTGTAGCAGGGATTTGTCTTTGTATTCATCTTACTGATGGGCTTTAGTTTTTTTCTAATATCTCTCGTGAGATGGGGCTCTAACTTTACGACAAAAAAATTATGCATTGTTATTGCTGACGTTCCATTTGTCTCTATATAAACACCCACTACCTCTGCAAATGTATTATAGATACTAGTCATTAAATCTGTTTCTCCGTGATTCGAGGCCATTTGATGACTCCATAGTTATTCCCTATTAGAGGCTGTATTTTTGGTGGGCAAGTGCCGGGTGGCTCATCCCTTGCTATGTAACCTGTTGCTTAAAGGCAAAGTGGGCGATGGTCACTGTCCTCTCTCGCTTCTATTCTCATTGTTCTCATGATAAGTCACTGTAGTACCCAAATGGTAATTAGAGGCAAAGGCCATCCTGTAAGGCCGACTAAAGATCTCGGCCTTACAGAGATTCAGGCCTTCCAGGACGCCGGGGATGCCGCTACAGACATCACTGCTGCTGCTTACCGGGAACTGCACTGGGGACTCCAAACCCCGCAAAGCCTTGCTTCTCCCAGGAGGGAGGGGCCAGTAGACGCGCCCTTAAGCGCTACAGCCTCACCGCACTGCGGGACGCTGTTACAGACATCACCACTGATGCTTCTTATCGGGGACTGCACTTGGGACTCCAAACCCCAGAAAGCCTTGCTTCTCCCAGGAGGGAGCGGCCAGTAGACGAGCTCTAAAGCACCACAGCCTCACCACGGCGTGGTGGGACGCCGTTAGAGACATCACCGCTGCTGTGGCTTACCAGGGAATGCACTGTGGACTCCAAACCCCACAAAGCCTTGCTTCTCCCAGGAGGGAGGGGCCAGTAGAGCCCTCTTAAGCGCCTCAGCCTCACAGCGGCGCAGGACACGATTACAGACATTACCCACAGTTCAATTGGATGGAGCCCAGGAACTATTTTAGGAACCAACATGTTCTCATCTTATTCAGCTGTAGTAGTAGGAGGGCACACCCTCAAGCGGCCCGTGTCTTCTTAAAAGCTATCCGTTTCGGTTCAACGATGTTGCATTGAAGGGAGAACTCATATACATGAAACCTCCTACAGTAAGAAGCTTTACCAGTCCCTCACTGGCAAAGAAATGTCCCTGACACGCTTTGAGTTAACTCCCAGTGTGTGGGGACCATTTATTTGTCTGGGGGCTGCCAGGCTTTCCCTGATGGTCCCAAAAAGGGAAAAAATACTTAGGACCGTTCGTCCTAAATAGAGTGGATGGAATTGGTACTTCGACCAATGGCACTATGTCAGTTAGGCCGTTGGTCTACCAGCAGTGCCAGAGCGTGGTAACTGTGAAGTTAAGGGGTATCCTGCCTGCCAAACTCTAAAAAGGCCCTTAGTCTGTAAGATCACACTTAGATGTAGTGACTAGCCTGTAATACTTTGATCAGAAGACATACTCAGAGAACTGTATTTTTTACCTACCACTGACATTTTCTGAGGTTGATCAGCTTACTTTAATTTGGCCCAGACATAAACCTGGTTCCCCAGTTCCAAAGTCAGCAGCTCTGGCCCTTAGGCACATATTTTCACCCAACATACATTACCTGTATTGTGTTTTTATATTACATATTCCCTCTGGGAATCACGCACATTTGTCTTTGTAGGGCAGAGGATTTGAATATGTTATTCTAAATGCTTAGGGTACATTGGGCTTTGGATGCATTTAGAATTAAACAGAAAGGAGTTGTGGCCTCGTGGCTAGAGCTCCTGAACTTGGACATTCTGTGATTCTGGGCACCAAACTAAATATCCTCAAAAGGTAACAAATGTGTAGTATAGGCTGGCACCAAGGGCTTAATTTCAAAAGAATGAGTGCCAGTGTCCAAAGCTCTGCTGAGATGTCTGCTGCTGGTGCTTTTATATGTCAGCACGCAGAATACAAGGCCACATAGTCTTAAATCCACATTAGGTCTTTTTAATCCACTACTAGGCAGACACTCACTGACCCTGTCTTACACTTGTGAATTTTCCTGCTTCCTTCCTTTGAGGCGGCTTTGCAGTTTTTCTCTTCCTCCTTATTTCCCCTTTGTATGTTTTCCCTCTGTTGTTCTTTGGTAATGTCGTAATAGGAAAGATAAGTGCTGGTCCCCAAAATGAGTGCTCTGTGGTCCCCACTGACAACCACCAGCTCAAATTAAGCAGTGCCAATGTCCTTGGGCAAAGTTTATGCCTGGAAAGAAATGTCATCGGTTTGTTCACCGTTCCTGCAGGCCTGCTCTCAAATCCTAAGGGCTGAGCCTAATCCTCCTGAACAGTAGACTTCTTCACTCCTAAGGCAGGGCACTGATAGGCTTTGAAGATTTGTGCATTTTTATGTGTTCAGGTCTTAAAGCCAGATCTACTAGAATTCCCAGTTCTTGAATTAAGTGGAACTGTCTCCACCCTCAGTACTCTCCACTTCCATAATCCTTAATGGTGGAATTCTGACATGAGAGCTGCTGGGACAGAGAACAAAGTAACTAGGTTGAAGTGTATACAAATAGTTCATTTGAAGACAAATTACATCTTTACTATGGTGCATCAAGGAATATGTGAGTTTATTTCAAATGAATGGTCAACACAACATATCAAAGTGAAAACTCAGCTCGAAATGTAATGTTGTCTTGTTAAACCTGTCATCACTACGGTGGGCTACCCCATGCTTTTTGCCTTCACCACTCCTATTTTTCTGACTTCTTTTTTGGTGACCTTAGTACTCTGTGCATTTTACCACTGCTAACCAGTATTTCTGTGCTCACTCCTTTACTTATACGTCCCTAGTAAAGTGGTAAAATGTATACCAGGGCTGGTAAATTAACTGGCACTCATGGGCCTGCAACACTTACTGGGCCACCCACTTAGGAAATGCTTACAACATGTCCAAGGCCTGGCATTTTAACCTGTTGGCAGTTTTAAACTTCCAATTTGTCTTTGGACAATAAACACCTTGCCAAGCCTTTAGCTCCTTTTTTATTACATATAAGTCACTTCTAAAGTAGGCTCAAGACAGCCCATATGGCAGGGTGGATAGTAATTAAAACGCTGGGCATGTACTTTTCAGGTTTGCATGTCCTGGCGAGGCTTACCTCTCCCATAGGATAACTTTGGGTTTCCTTATTACATTTAATAAGTGCTAATGTTTGAGTGGGAGCAGGTAGAAAAGTCATGTTTGGTGTCTGAGGGACTGTAATTTAGAATCCTCTTTAATGGCAATGTCAAATTTTAAGTCGCAATTCTAAAAATACAGCTTTTAGAACGTTGGCATTTTCCTGTTCTAACCATTTGGTGCCTGTAGTCAGTCCTGGGTCTCATGGCTAAGGGTAGTTCGCAGGTGGCCTTTGCGTATTGCTCCCAGACAGCCACACAATAGAGGGACTAGGTGTGCCTGGGTGGACTATCACAGGCATTATGGGAGGTGGGGACGGAGCTGTGCACAGCCCCATTTGCACTTCAAAAGACTGTGCCTCAGGTCTAACTCAAAGAAATCCATGCTAGCCTTTTGCGCCTGCAGACAGACAGGGACCAGGGCAAGGAGACAGGAAGTTCCAGACACTTCTGTGGGGAAGAAACCACCGGACGTTCTCCCTCGTCAATGGGAGCACTAGGTATAAAAATAGGACCACCAGATCTACTCTTCAGTTCCCTTCTGGACCTACAGAAGGACCCTCAGAAAACTGCCTGCTCCTGTGGCCTGATGTCTACTTCAAAGGACTGCCTTGCTGTACCAAGAAAGACTGCCCCGCTACCTGTAGCCTGTGTTGTTCTCTCAGAAGACTGCCCAGCTGCTTGAATCCTGCTTTTCTATTTGAGCCTAGCACTTCCAGAATGACTCACGAGCTAGTTGGGTGGCCTCCTGATTAGAGCCTCAGGTACAGAAAAGACTCCAACCATCTTGAACCCACAGTGGTGCTCCTCCAGTCCTGGACCTAGGGGTGGTACTAAAGATGCTTAGATAGCCCAAATCCAAAACTTGGAACTTCAAATGTTTTAGACCAAAACGTGCTCTGACAACTGAGAGGAGACCGGGACCTACTTGCTCGCCTATCCGCCCACGGTGCATTTCCAGTCGGCCTGACTTCAGAACAGCTCCTGCTATGTTCTTTTCAACAGCAGAAAATCTTGTTCATTGGCTCCTTGCAGAAGGGGTATTGGGCCTCATGGAGCCGTCTTCTTCTACAGCTTGCAGCTCCGTCCTTCTGGAGATTTTTGACTTCCAATAAAAAGACTAAGTCTGAATGTAGGAATGCCTCCTCCTAGGACACTGCCGGATGCCTTTTCTGGCATTTTTCTTCCGAATGTTTTCTAAGTCCAAAGGTAAGCGAAGATAGTGGCCTGTCAATCTACTTCATTTATCTGACCCCCGCTTTATCGTGGTAGGCCATAACTTTTGACATTGCCCCGGTCTCACGCGAGTAGATGGCCATGGCTGGCACCTTGTGTAGGAGAGTAGGATCTGCTTCTTATGGTTACCCCCACTTTTTGCTAATGTTTCACAGTTTTTTTTACTTTAGTCTGGCTGGGGCCCTGCTATTCAGGACCCCAGCCTAGCTGCTTCCTCTCTAAAATGGATTCCATGTACATTAGGTACATCACAGATTGGATTTTGGACTGCCCTTATAAGTCCCTAGTATATGGTATACTATGTACCCAGGGCATAGGCACCCCAGAGGCCTACCAGGGGCTGAAGCATGTATTATGCCACCCCTGGGATGCCCTCAAAAATGACACCACAGGCCTGCTACTGCAGCCTGGGTAAGGTGGTGCATGCACCCCTTACTGTGATATAGGCTACCTATATCACTACATATGCACACACACATATAAACCTATACGTCACTCCTATGGCAGGCCTTATCAATCCTGAAGGCAGAGTGCTTGGTTTTCATGTGAGAGGGTGCCCTTGCATGAGCAGAGCCCCCCTGCAGTGTTCTGAATCCATTCTCTGATGCTGTTTGTGGTGCAGCCTGACCATATACTCTTAAGTGCATTATAACCTTGCGGTAAATGCTAACTTTGGGATGGCTGCACGGAAACATGTCATGTTTGGTGTCAAACACCTTGGAATCGTACCCCCACACCAATAACTGGTGTGGGAGTAGGATCCCACCCTTCTAGAGGAGAGACATGACAGCACGGGTACACCCGGTATCAGCCTAAAAGAGCCCTGGCATCACAAAATGGATGCTACAGCCACAGACACAAGTCTGGCCTCCTGCTGCTGACCTAAACTCTGGCAGGGGAGGCCTGGACAATAGGTTTCCTGCACAGGGAGGTGTAACCACCTCCCCAGACAGGCTGATGTGCATTGGGGCTGGGTGGCAGCACTCTGAGTGCTTTGAAGTCCTGCACTGGGGGCACATTTGGTGTCCCTGTCATAGTCCAGCTCAAACCGGTTCAGGGGCTACCAACCCCTGCTCTGGCGCAAAACTGGACAAAGGAAATGGGTGTAGCCACCCCTCTCTCCAAACCCTCCCATAGGTGGGTCCCCTGAGCTAGTCCAACCTCTTTCTTAGGTATATGTAAGGAACCCCTGGCAATAGGAATTTAGATATCCCTGGACGATGCTCTGAAACTGAATCCTGGACCTTCGACTTTCTACTCAAGACTAGAAGGCTGAAGAATCTCCCTTGGAGTCAAGGAGTGACTCCCCTGCTTGGCAGGCACCAGCAACGGATCTGTCCGGTCTGCATCTCTGAAGCTCCCGCCGGACACCGAAGACTTTGAACACCAGAGGTGGATTTCCAGACTTCCCCAAGGCTGTCCTGAGTCCCCAGCAGAGCTGAGGCCCGTAGCTGTCGTGGGTAACTTGGAACCAGAACCCCTGGACACCGTGCACATTTGCTAGTGCATCCTCTTCATAACGACTTCTGAAGCTGTGCTTTGGATAACTTGTAGCCCAGACCTCGAGCAGAGAATCCACTGAAGATCACTGGCCTACCCACTCCGAGTGACCCGTGGGCCGCCATTTTGTGATTCAGCTTGAGGTACCTTTGCGATGCCTTGTCCGTCGACTTGTGGGTCCCAGAGAAGGTAACTCTAACTTTCCTTGGGCTTTCCTGGTTGCTCCAGATGTGCCCTCACTCCTCTTTGCTGGGGGAGACCCTTAGGCCTTGCTGGTCCACACCGAAGCCATTGTTCTCTTTCTGCGTGGGTTGCTGTTGCCAAGGCTTGTTGTGTCCAATCCGGGCACCAATGCTGCAGCACTCGACCTCCATCGTGGGACAGCTCAAATCCAGCTCCTGGTCATCCTCGACGCCTCCTGGTCCTTGTGGCTGAAGAGTCAAGCTTCACCTTCCTCACCTCAAGCACCCGACATCGGTGGGCATTCGACTATCGTGCCCCTGGTCACTGGCAAGTGACCCAGACTCTGTCCCCTCTGTTTCAGTTTCCTCTCACCTTCGATCCAGGCTTGGATCTCTTCAGACACTTCGCATCTTCCCGGCAGCAACACTTCTTTGCCAGCTCCCATTAAAAACGACGACGCGACCCGACACCATTTGACAATTATGCACCGGCTCCCCTGGGTTAGGTAACTCGAGTACTCCGGTGCTCCCATGGGTGTTGGCCCTAGACACCTCTAAGTCCAAAAGGGTTTGTTCCTAGTTGTCCCCTAAGTGTCCTTAAACTCTAATTTTCCAACCGCGACTTTCCCCATAGAAGCTAACGGCGCTCGCGGCTGTGTTCCCACACTGCACGCGTCCCCCGTGGGTCCCCTGTGTCACTACCTTGGGTGGTTCTGAAGGGGCCCAGCCATTCTACAGGTTCTAGGCCCTGTGTCTAGTCAAGTTGTGGTTCTTATACCACTATTTTAGATATATGGTTTGGTACGCCCCTAGGGCTAACTGTATATTGTGCTATTTACTGTGTCTAATTAACTTGTAACTTGTGTACTTTGACTTCTAGTCTCATAAAGAGACTAGGGGAGTGTGTTTTAGAATAAATACACATATTTTATATATACCTGGAGTGGTTATCCTTTTATTTGGTTATTCAAGAGATTATAGACTGGTAAAACAAGCTGCTTTACATTCCTTCAAGACTTAGCCTGAAGGCTGCTCTCCATAGCTACCACTAGGATAGCTTTCAATAAAGGTTGTCTTTAACATAGCATCAATGAGGGGTTGTTTGGACTGGTACAGGGTGCCCACTATAATTAGTGGACAGCATATACCAGGCAAACTTCTCACACCTTGATCTTTTAGGCACTATTTTTCACTTTAAACTTTTAAAATTCATAACTCCGGCTCTACTGATTGGATTTTATGTTGTTTTGGTGTCAAATTATTTATTAGAATGTACTTTATTTTTCTGAATTGTTGTGGGGTTTTTCTTGTGTTTTCATGTTACTACTGTTTGTGTGCTGCATAAATTCTTACTCATTGCCTCTGAGTTAAGCCTGACTGCTTTTGCCAAGATACCAGAGGGTAATTTGGTGACCTTTTTGTGGTTCACCCTGACAAGGATTGTGGCTATTGCTTGAGTAGGGTTTCATCCCCTCATCCAGCAACTCAATTTCTCACATGGTCACCCTGTAAAAACTGCCTCCGCCACGTGGAGAATGTGCACGGACGCTGGAAATAACTCTGTGAGTTACTTAATGGATTCACTCTAAAGTGAGCTCACAATAAAATCATTTTCCGTACATAGATACAATTAAACTCAGATCACATTAAGATACTGCTTCATTTCAATGGTGAGATCTGTAACAGGAGAACGCTTGAGGAACCAACGTGTGCACATAGTTGCAAAATTTAAATTACTCAGATACTACAAGGAAATCAGAAGTGTGTTGGTCTAGTTCCAAAGAAATTCTCTTTTACAGCATAGTGTTAGGAAGTGTGAAATGGGCCAGTGGAAGAGAAAGAAAGAAAACAACAATTAGGAAAAAAGAGACATGGTGTGTAAGATATTTTTACAAAAAGTGTTTGGCCCGATTTAGAGTTGGTGTACTGGGTGCTCCATTGCAACAGAGTACCCTCTTCACAAAACCAGGTGTACAAGTAACATTTACTCCTTTGTAAGCCGTACGACCAGCCATCCTACTTATAGTTGGTGGTCAGATGGCTTTTTTTTTTACTGTCTGTCACCACCAGGAATATTCTGGTGGTGAGAGATTCCTTCCGGTGAGAGGCAGTCAAAATAAAGAGAATGATCAAAACAATTTCCATAGTAGTGGGACCATTGGTTTTTACTTTTCCACAAAAAAAAACCTCCTGCTTTGAATAAAGTAAAAACTTTAAAGCTTTAGTGTAAGTGTCCATTACCAATGACGGACACACACTAAACTGCTTAAAGGCTTTATATGAATCGATGTGACGGCACTTCAACAAAACCACATCTTTTACTGTAGGGCTGGCAGTGAACTCTAAATTTGGCAGGTGGACTAAAAGCATGGTGACTTTTGCCATTCTGACTGCCTTTGCTCTGTCCGCCGAACTCTCAATCAATCAATCAATCAATCAATTTATATAGCGCGCTGCTCACCCGCTAGAGTCTCAAGGCGCTGGGGGGGAGGGTCCGTTACTGCACGAATAGCCAGGTCTTGAGTTGCTTCCTGAAGGAGAGATGGTCCTGGGTCAGCTGTAGGTGGATGGGGAGAGAGTTCCATGTCTTGGCTGCCAGGTAGGAGAAGGATCCTCCTCCGGCGGTGGCTCTGCGAATGCGTGGTACGGTGGCGAGGGCGAGGCTGGTCGATCGCAGCTGGCGGGTGGGCATGTAGAAAGTGAGGCGGTTGTTGAGGTACTTGGGGTCCAGGTCGTGGAGGGCCTTGTGAGCGTGGGTGAGGAGTCTGAACGTGATCCTCTTGCTGATGCGGAGCCAGTGCAGGTCTCTCAGGTGGGCGGAGATGTGGTTGTGGCGGGGAATGTCCAGGACGAGTCGTGTGGAGGCGTTCTGTATGCGCTGGAGACTTTTCTGTAGGTTGGCTGTGTTTCCCGCGTAGAGGGTGTTCCCGTAGTCCAGACGGCTGGTGACGAGTGCCTGGGTGACCGTCTTCCTGGTTTCGGTGGGGATCCATCGAAAGATCTTTCGGAGAATGCGCAGGGTGTTGAAACAGGATGATGAGACGACGTTGACTTGTTTGGTCATCCAGAGGGAGGAGTCCAGGATAAAGCCCAGGTTTTGTGCGTGGTCCATTGGCTTAGGGGTGGTGCCCAGGGCAGGGGGCCACCAGGAGTCGTCCCAGGCGGAGGGGGATGATCCCAGGATGAGGACTTCCGTCTTGTCTGAGTTCAGTTTCAGGCGTCTGTTCTTCATCCACTCGGCGACGTCTTTCATTCCTTCGTTTAGGCTGGCTCTGGCGGTGGCGGGGTCGTTGGTGAGGGAGAGGATCAGCTGGGTGTCGTCTGCGCAGGAAATGATGTTGAGGTTGTCCTGGCGTGTGATGGCCGCGAGGGGGCTCATGTAGACGTTGAAGAGGGTGGGGCTGAGCAAGGATCCTTGAGGTACGCCGCAGGTGACTTCGGTGGCCACGGATCGGAACGGGAGGAGGCGGACTCTCTGGGTTCTTCCGGCGAGGAACGAGATGATCCACTCCAGTGCCTTCTCTTGGATTCCGATGTTGCTGAGGCGCTGTATTAGTGTGCGGTGGCAAACTGTGTCGAACGCTGCAGAGAGGTCCAGGAGGATGAGGGCAGCTGTTTCCCCGTTGTCGAGCAGGGATCTGATGTCGTCGGTGGCTGCGATGAGGGCGGTCTCGGTGCTGTGGTTGGCTCGGAAACTGGACTGTGAGGGGTCGAGGGATCCATTCGTCTCGAGGAAGTCGGCGAGCTGTTTGTTGACGGTCTTCTCGATGACTTTGACAGGAAAAGGGAGGAGCGAGATGGGGCGGAAGTTCTTGAGGTCGGTGGGGTCCGCTGTCGGTTTCTTCAGGAGGGCGCTGAGCTCGGCATGCTTCCAGCTCTCCGGGAAGGTGGCAGTGGTGAAGGAGATGTTGATGATGTCCCAGAGTTGGGGTGCGATGATGGAGTCGGCCTTGTTGAAGACGTGGTGGGGGCAGGGGTCGGTAGGGGATCCGGAGTGGATGGTGTTCATCCTGGGGTGGTGTCTTCGGTGCTGACCGGGGTCCAGTTGCAGAGGGTGGTGGTGGGGGGTGTTGGTTCGGTGGTTGGGTGCGTGGACTGTGCGCCGAAGCTGTTGTGTATCTCAGCGATCTTGCGGTGGAAGAATGAGGAGAGTGAGTCGCAGAGGTCCTGCGAGGGTGTGATGTCGTTGTTTCCAGCGCTGGGGTTGGAGAGCTCTTTGACGATGCTGAAGAGTTCCTTGCTGTTGTGGGTGTTGTTGTCCAGTCGTTCTTCGAATGTTCTTTTGGTGGTACGGATCAGCTGGTGGTGTATGCGGGTGGCGTTCTTGAGGGCAGTCATGTTTTCTATAGTCTGGTCGTGGCGCCAGGCTTTCTCGAGGGTGCGGCAGTTTTTCTTGGATGTTTTGAGTTCGTTGGTGAACCATGAGGCTTTCTTGCTGCCGGGTCTGCTGGGTGGGTTCTTCAGAGGTGCGAGGTCGTCGGCGCAGTTGGTGAGCCACTGTGTGAAGTTGAGGGCTGCTTCGTTGGGGTCGGTTGCGCTGACGGGAGGGTTCTGCCTGAGGGAGGTGGTGAGCTGGTCGGCGGTGATCTTGTTCCAGCTCCTGCGGGGGACCTGTTGCGGGTAGTGGTGGGTCGTGGTTTTCCTGAAGTTGAAGTGGACGCAGCTGTGATCCATCCAATGAAGTCCGGTGGAGTGGCTGAAGGATATATGCTTGCTGGAGGAGAAGAAGGGGTCAAGCGTGTGACCAGCGTAGTGGGTGGGGTTGTTCACCAGTTGCTTGAGCCCGAGGTTGGCGAGGTTGTCCAGCAGGGTGGTGGTGTTGCTGTCATTGTTGTTCTCCAAGTGGAAGTTGAGGTCCCCTAGGAGGATGTAGTCAGAGGAGATGAGGGCGTGCGGGCTGATGAATTCTGCGATGGCTTCGCTGAATTGTGTGCGTGGTCCCGGGGGTCTGTAGATGAGAGTGCCTCTGAGGGTGGTCTTGGGGTCGGTGTGTATCTGGAAGTGAAGGTGCTCGGCGGCGGTGAGGGTGTCGTCGGAGTTGGTGGTGATGCGGATGGTGTTCCTGTGGACGATGGCGATGCCACCTCCGGTCTGGTTGATGCGATCCCTCCGGGTGATCTTGTATCCGTCTGGGATGGCTATGGCGATGCCGGGGGCTGAGAGGCGTTCATCCAGGTTTCCGTGAGGAAGGCGATGTCTGGTGATGTTGTGTCGAGCAGGTTCCAGAGTTCGACGGCGTGTCTGTGGACGGAGCGGGTGTTGAGCAGGATGCACTTGAGGTGGTTGTTGCTGGTGCCTGGCCTTTCAGGAGCGGTGCAGGTCCGGAGGCAGGTGAAATTGCAGGCTTGGCAGGTGAAGGGCCTAAATTGGACCCTTGATTTTATTGCACTTTTCAACATATTATGAAAGGTTTAAACTGGGTTCTCCCTGTCTGCCCGCCCAATTTTGAGTCAGGCAGACCGTAAAATTTCCTGTGGACATAAACTTTCCTCCTGAGGGAGTATGAGCCATCAGAAGTAATCCACCCAACCACCCAGCCTATTGAAAGTGGGTAGTAGGATGGGTTTCTTGTACTGTTCCTCACTGTCAGGAATATCCTCGCTGTGAGGGATAGTAAAATTAAATAAAATAGCAATGGGGAAATTTGTTTTTACTTCTCCAAAAGCAAATGTCTGCTTTTGGACTTTCTTTTTTGAAAAGTAAAATCTTTTAAAAGTGTGGTGTAAGCGTCCATCACCAATGATGGATGCACACCAGAATTTTATACGGCTTTGTATTTACTACTGTGACTGCAATTCATACAGACCCACAGAGTTCATCACATGGCCGGCAGTGAAATCTGAATTTGGCTCGGTGAGTGTAAACAGGTCGGCTTTAGGGCAGTGCGACCGGTGCCACTGCACCGATTACTGACGTCCGGTGGGGGCACTGTGTTTGCAAGTGTATTAAAGTTTAAAAAGCACCTGCTGCTCCGTTCCTGGCAACCAGAAATGTTCAGGCCACAATAAAAATGCCAAGATGTCTCTGGAGGTTAATGTTCTTCCTGGAGGGAGATCGGAGTATTGTCTAGAGGAAGTTTTGACTCATCGTAAAGTAGTGCTGAGGGTTAATATGCCTGCTGCAAAGGACGTGTATCATGCAAATCGCAGAACTGGATTTATGAGGATAGCTCAGCGGGTAACTGCTTTTGTTAGAGAGATCATTCTGTTACTTGTAGTTCATAAGTTAAAAACAAAAAAATAAAACAGTGAGCTAGTAACTGTTATCAAAGAGCTGCATGCAAACTGCAAGGTACATATCAGAGCGTTATGATTTTTCCCCAGTCTTTCGTTATCTTAATGTTGCAAGAATGGTTCGTTTGAGTAGAAAACAATCCATATTATTAAAGAGAACCCCCAACCATGGTCTTATGTTTTAAATCCTGAGTTAGCGCTTCTCTAGACCAAGCACTCTTAAACTAGGCTGCCTTCCAGTATGGACTACTTGTAACTCCTACACCTTATGTAACATTTCCTATACGTTGATTTACTCACGTATGATTGATTGTCTCTGTGTAATGTGTGTGTTATATAGAGTGCTCTGACACACTTTACTGGTATGAGTGGCGCTATACAACTATGAAATACATCTGTGAGAGAGTGGTTATGGAGCATTGAGGGGCACTGTTATAGAGTGGTAGTGAGGGAATTTGTGGCAGAGGTGGTCGTCGGGGGGCGCCAACAAACAGTATGGTACTGGGCACCACCCTCGCTAAAGCCCTGGGTGTAAAGGCAGGGTGGGGGTGGGGGGGGGGGGATTAAAATCCTCCACCACTTTGAAGGCTTTTACTCTGTCCACTAAACACGAAACCAGGCTCGTAATTTGCTGCATAACTAAAAGTGATAGAAGACATCCATAATAAATAAAGTGAATTCTGCCTTCTGGATTCTGTGGTGCAACACCTATCCGAGAATGGGCATAACTGGGCAGAGAGTTGCCATGCAACACAGAGGGTGAGCTTCAAGTGATCAGATTCCGCGCCTTGTGATCCTCAACATCCAACTCGAATTCTACATGCTATATTAATCAGGAGCAGTCAAATCTGAGGGATAGCCTCAGATGTGGGCCCCGGATTGTTTGAACCCTGTATCCTGATCTAGAACTCTCCTCTCTGATATCCGAGCCTGCGAGATAGGTTTACTGCATGGGATCTGAAATTGTATTTTCTATGTCACCAAGAGGGATAGCGTGCAACATGAGGCCTAAGCTGTAAATTCTGCATTGTCTCGGAGATAACCAAATAATTTACATTTAGGTGCCCTCTGGGATAGTTCTGCTGTGAACCCAGAGCCTACAAACATTGCGTTGCAGTATCCCTTTCATTTTTTGGGCGGATGAAAGTAAGGTCTCTCTACAATACCATTCTTTTTTTTTTAACCTCTTTTTATTGACATTGTGTTATTATACACCTACAGCATTACCATACGAGGGACCCAACTTACCATATCCAAACGTTCACGTAATAAATGACATTCACATTCGTCTGTTCCTGAACATCACTAGGCCTCGGAATTTTTAAGAGTGGGGTGTTCTCTGCTGTATGTACTAAGACAAACATTATCATTTAAAGAGATTAATGCAATGTTCAGGGAAGCGGAGTAAGAGATAACTCAAAGAAGTAAGGGGTCCCTTTTTTCTTCTCAATGTTCAGTGCTGTGCCGTTGTAACCTAAAGATGCAACTCCACCAACAAGTCGCACAGAGGAAAAGGGAAAGAGAGAGAAAAGAGAAAAGACAGAAACAGGAAGCATAAGGAGCACAGGAGGTAGAGGGAGAATGTTGTCTATGTGGTCTGATCACAATACAAAACCTATGAGGTGTCGTCGTTCTTCAACTAGGTCATGTATGCAAATGAAAGGAGTGGCTGAATATCTAGGTAGATGGGCATCCACTCTCGGACCCCAAACCCTCAGACTACATATTATCAGGTATTAACCCATGACATAGCCCTGTTGACTATTGTGTGTACCCTGTAGGGGGTCATAAATTGCAGGCTTGCGCGTCCAGGTGAGAAAATAGGGGAAAAAAACCTTCCTTTAGGTCCCAGTCTCATGTGTTTCCTCTATATGTCGTCTGTCTTGTAGTCGGTTCATCTGGTCGATTGGTATTCCGATTTCCCCCTCGTCAGGTGTATCTGTACTTACGTCTGGGTCATCTCTCGAGCTGTACCCTGGGTGCTCCCATGCTGTAAACACCTCCGTCCACAGATCTGCTGTAGGGCGGATCCTCACCCCTCTAGCCTCCTCCACAGTGAGCGCCCTCTCTTCAGCTCTTACCCATTGTGTTCCATCCACCCTCCAAGCCCTGGCATGTGGTCCCTCTGCTGATTTCCAGCCTACAGCTATTTGCCGCTTAGGCAACTCCAGAGCCAGGTCCAGGAACCTATTGCCTACTTTCTTGGAGGCTGCTCTCAGGAATAATCCCAAAATACAAGCATCTAAGGACCAGGGGTGGAGGGGTACGCCGAAGTGTGGAATCCAGGGCTGAGAACACATCCTCCCAATAGGGCTGTAGTCCCAGCCACTCCCACACCATATGAGCAAAATCTGCATCCAGATGTCCGAATCTAAGACAGGGGCGGGGATCACTTCCGTAGGCCACTTGTATCCTTTGTGGTGTCATATAGGTCATATGTATATAGTTGAATTTGAGGTATTTCAACCGTGTGTTCTTAGAGATTTTTCTAGGGAAAGCTGGTATCCTCTGCCGTTCAGGATTTGTCAGTTCACGCCTCAAAATTCGCTCCCATCTATTCCGTAACGCAGTCTGTGGACCACGGACCTTACCCGCGAGGGATTTGTAAAACCAAGTAACCAAATGTTTGGTTGCGCCCATCTATACCAGTAGCTGTAAGACATTGTGTGTCATGGGTTCCACCCCCACGTCACATCCCCACAGGTCTTGGAATGCTCCGGCTAGTGCTTTGTAGATAAGGAACTGGCCTGGGGGCAACTTAGAACAGTCCATTAGTTCCTCCATCTGGAGCAATGCCCCTTGTTGGTAGCAGTCTCCAACTGTGATCAGTCCGGCTTCTGCCCAGGCGGATAAGTGCCCCTGGGTAAAATAAGTAAGTGGGTCTCTGTGTGGGAGCCCTGATAGGGGCATCGCTGGTGCATATAAAGGAGTTCCTGCAGTTTTTAGGACACATCTACGCCAACATCGTAATTCAGTTGACAACAGTATTGGTTTTGGATCACTATTGAGGGGTTAAGTTGTTTGGCCACTAAGAGTTCTATTTGTGACGTCCGCCCAGATCTTCCCATTTCTTCTTGGCAGACCCCATCCAGCCACAGTGTGATCCACTGGAGCTGAGATGCTAAAAAATGTAGTTCGAAATCTGGTGCCCCCCAGGCCTCCTTCCTCAGGGGGACGCCAAAGAGTGCCAACGACACCCTGTGTCAGCTATCATCCCATATCAAGTCCTGTATCAGGGAGTTCAATTGTCTGGACCAGGAGGCTGGTACATATACAGGTAGATTTGGCAAAATATATAAAAGTCTTGGTAGCATGGCCATTTTGGAGACTGCTATTTGGGCCATGATGGGCAATTTGAATGATCGCCAAAATGGTATACAGGATTTCAGGGAGTGGAGGGTCTCTCCTAGGTTACTATCTCAAAGGCCTTCCACTGAATTGAATATCTGTATCCTGAGATACTTAAAGGAGATGGGTGATAGCATCAGGTCTAGAGGTAAACCTCAAGGGTCTCTCCATCTCCGGGGAGATAGGGAATACATGATTCTTGGCCTTGTTGACTCGAAGGCCAGACACTGTTTCAAAGGCTTGTAAAAGCTCCAAGGGTTTGGGGACACCAGAGATCCCATCTCTCAAATAAAGGAGTATATCATCCGCATATAGTGAGACGATATGTTCTTGCCCATCGCCCCTTGCCCACCAAGCCCCAGCCCTGACCGCTCTGTCAAAACAGTTCTGCAAGGGGTTCAATAGCTAGGGAGAACAAAAGTGAGGATAGTGGACATCCCTACCTTGTGCCCTACTTACTTGATACTGTGGTGAGATCATTGTGCCGGTTCTAACTCTCTCTGTCGGGCCGTGTATAATGACTTGACCAATTTGATCCAATTATCCCCCAGGCCCATTTGTTTCATCACCGCAAACAGAAAGTCTCAGCATACCTCATCGAACACTTTTTCAAGGTCCACAGACATCAGCTTTGCTTTCTGGTTCACACATGTTGTGAGGTGGTGCATAACATTGTAAATTCTCCTGGTGGTATGGGAGGTGTTGTTGAGTGTGTATGAATGCCGTCAGGCAGGGGAGTAGCCAGAGGGCCAGCACCTTAATAAGGATATTTAAGTCTAGATTTAGCATGGAAAGGGGATAGAACTCTGTAACCTTAGCTCACTGTACCTTAGTTTTGGGCAGAGGAATAACTAAATCATCATTGGTGGAGTCCGGGAGGGCACCAAGCCGCCAGGAATCTGCATATAGTTTTTCGAGGCGTAGGGCCAGGGTCCCAATGTATGCAGCATAGAATTTGGTTGGGAGGCCATCGGACCTGGCGTTTTACCTGTCGCCATGCCCTTGACAGCTGCTCGCATTTCATGGATAGTGATGGTAGCTCCCACTTCTATACGGTGGTCTGCGTTCGATTTTTTAAGGGGTATGTGCATCAGGTAAGTGGTAAGAGCTTCCTAAGGGATGGGTGCGGGGTGGAATACAAACCCTTGTAGTAGTCACAGAACTCCTTATTAATGAGTGTTGAGGGGTGTAGTGGCAGCCCATCATTTGTCTGTATGAATGTAATGGGAGACCCTCGGGATTCCGGCTTGATAAGCCACGCTAGAAGCCGGCCGGACTTCCCTTCCTAATTGTGAACTTGTGCAAAATACTGTTTATAGTCAATGGCCCATAGCTTTTCTATGATGGTATTATAACAATTTCTCGTCTCTCGGACTTCGTCTAAGAGTTTGTGTTGGGTACTAAGAGAGTTATCCAGGGCGTATAATTTGTCTTCCAAGGCCTGTCGCTCTCTATGCAGCTCCGCTTGGACGCCAACTGTTTGGCCAATAAATTGGCCTCGTATTACGGTTTTGAAAGCCTCCCACTTTATTAGCCTCAAGAATGCTGAGCCTTGGTTCTTAGTAAAATAATCCAAGATCCTCTAGCGAGGCCAGATGGAGCCAAAATGGTACACAGGTGGGTGGGCGTTCCCCTATTGGTACGAATCGTATTAAGACAGGGTTGTGGTCTGATATAGTTTGCCCTAAAAATTCGGAGTGGGCAACGCTCTGAGCCAGTTTGTGGGCACACACGAAGCGGTGTATTCTGTTGTGTAAGCTAGGGACATCGGAGAAGTATGAGAAGGTGTGTTTGCTTCCGTGTTGTATTCTCCAAACATCTATTAGTCTTCAGTGCCCTACCAATATTCGCAGTCCTTCTGCCAGTTTTCTTGTTGCAGTCCCTGTTAAGGGGAGGCAGGGTGGGGGTTGATCAAACTAGTTGCACGTCCAGTACACAGATGAAGTAACCTCCTATTAACAAGTTCTCTGGGGATGTACCTGCTTTGTGTGTGGAGAGGGAGTGGAGGAAGGTAGCCTGATCCTGGTTGGGGCATAGATACTCCCTAAAGTAATCTCTTTACCACACAATCTGCCCTCCAGAAAGATGTATCTGCCTTCTTTGTCCATAAGTGAATGGGTTAGCTCAAACAGTGTCCTAGCCCGTATCCATATTAAAGTCCCTATGGTGTATGCCGATTAAGAGGTGGCGTAGAGTTGGCCACGCCATCTTTGCCTCAATTTATCTATCTCAGACCCAACTAAATGAGTCTCCTGGAGCATCGCCACCTAGACCCCTCTCTGTCTAAGATATCTGTGGATGGCAGGTCTCTTAGAGGTTGATCCCATTCCCCAAAATGTTCCAGGACATGAGTGTTATTTAGAGTCTGGGGCTAGCCATGTGGGTTAATATTGCAATCTAAGCCTTCCTCCTCCCTTGATCACCCCCGAACCCTCCAACCCCATGTTCAGTCTTCTGCTCCTCATATAGGAGAAAAAAGAGAAAGAAAACAAAACTAAGGGGAACATAAACAATCCCCAACAACATCTCCCAGACCCCAGGGCAGTGCAGCAACAGCTGACCGTCCAAACTGTAAAGTACAAACATACGTTTAGCTCATATCTCCTCTGGTCAGCCTATAAAGGCATCACCAGAAGGGGCTCGCCAAGAGGGGTGCATCAACAAACACTCTATGCCAGCCCGTCTCTTAATTAGTTAATAGGTTATGGTTCTCCCTGCTAATACAATGCTCTGCATGTAATAGAGTGCAGACAAGGGCCCCTAGCAACTGGCATATAACTCTAAGTGAATCTGTCCCTCTCTTTTCCCTTCCCATTACTTTATCCACAGGTTCATAACTTCAGAGCAGCGTTTGGTAAGGGATATCAGATTATATCATCTGCTGTATGGGGTGTTACCACGGGAAGGCCAGTCTCATCCCCTAGTGAGGTGACAGAGTCAGATTGTGCCAATTTCCATTCAGATGAGGAGTCCATCTCCAGGGTCTTCTGTTGTTTCGACCCTATCTTCACCACCGCCTGTAATGCTGCCCTCTATCTCTTTCGGTCTGTGAAGGAGACGGCCCTCTCCTGGCTCCGCTCTGTGTGGCTTCATGAGGGCGCCTCATGAAGACGTCCCTGCATTATGTGCTTCCAGTCAAGTCCAGGTCTTTGCTGAAGTACGTGGTGCCATCAATTGCTATCCTGAGTCTGGAGGGAAACATCAGGGAGTATTGTATTCCATTATCCCTGAGCGTCCTCTTAACCTCCAACAAGGAGGCACTATTGGCCTGTACCACCACTGTGTAGTCCGGTTATGTGGAAACCTTACTGTTGGCTACAACAAAGGGGCCCTTGGAGCACGCTTTTTGCAGCATAGTGTCACTATGTCGGTAATGTAGCAGTCTGGCCACCACCGGTCTGGGGGGCCTACCTGGGGCCTGCGGTCTTGATGAGACACGGTGGGCTCGCTCCAGTGACTCCGAGGCCTCTTCAGTCCGCAGTCAATGTTTCAGAAAATCCACCATGTTCCCCTTTTTAGGTCTCGCTGAGCCCCAGCGCTTGCGCTGGCTCGGAGAGACATTTTGTATTTGGGATTTTTAAAGTTCTGCCTGTAGCCTAAAGCTTGAGTGCACACGAGCGTGCATGCGCGCAGCCGCCAATCACTGCTGCGCACGCACCACTCGCGTGCTTGCCACACAGCGCGTCCCGTCCTAGCGATCGTGATCACTTTCGCTTTGATCGCGATCGCTATTTCGCTTTCACGGCTGCGCGGCCAATGCTTGTTCTGTATTGCTTTGTGCCAGTAGATCAGTGATCACCCAAACTGTGCTCTGTTACTAGGAAACTGAATCATCACTTCATTTACAATGTGCCGCAGGTCACAGTACTCGGGGTCTAGCCACCGACTTACACAATATCGCACACCGTTCCAGCTTGGCTCTGTGCCCCATTGTTCGTGCATTTTTCTATTTGTGTTTTTTGTGTTCTCTTCTACTCTGTGAGGTACAGCCAAGGTAACCCTACTTCGTCTTCCTATATTTGTGCGTCGTCTGGAGAGGGATCATAGGTTTTTTGCTCAAAAGCTAACAGTGACATCCCGGGTCAGCCTGTGTCGCATGGGCATGGCTCTATTCTCCATCAGACAGAGGCGCATGCCCTTATCACTCGGCTAATTGCATCGATGCCAGCCGGCTGCCTGCTCTGAATGCCAGACACAACGGGTCGCGCGGGTCTCTAACCAGCAGCGCGCGGGCCCGGGCACAGAGAACTCTTGTTCCTGCTCAGAGACACCCAAGGAACAGCGTGAGTTCTTCGGAGGAGTCAAACGGGGGCACATGCTGAATCCTGTTTTAGGCGCGCAACTGGCTTGTTGATGTCCACAAAGAAGCTGCCTGACTGAACGGCAACCTTTGACCTCGGTGCTAAACGCCACCGTCTGTTAGGGGGCAGTTGTCCACGAGGCGCAACGCAAATGGGATTGGTAAATTCAGTTAAGGTAATTTGCAACTCAAAGAGACTCATTTATTAAACGAATTATCAATTCATTTACAGACCCACGCATACTATTTCACACGCATGAGAAAATATCTGGAAAGATCATCTGTTAAACTGCAGATCATTGAATTATTTAATTCCAAATAAAATGAAAGAGTCAAGCAGGAAAACATTCAGCAAAATACCGAGAGCTGTTCTGTATAGAGGTGTGGTGAAAATACGAACTAGATGTTTAATTGCCCCTAAGCACGTAACGCCTCAAGAATACCCGTAGAAAAATGAATGCTTAGCTGGGATTCTCTTTAAATTCATTTTTAACTTTGCTCATCAAGAATTCGCCAAAATGATAGTTAAATACCTGGAAAGCATACATCAATAACTTTAATGTCAGTTTCCTAATTATGGTTTTTGAGATTGGCATCCAGAGAAATGTTTGTGCCCAGTCATGCCTGACACTGTACTATTTTCAGACATCCTACTGCGAACAAGCTCTGAAAGTTCAGCAGATTTATTTCAAAATGATAATCATAACCAATTGGTGATCTTGTTTCACGTGGCAGCACAATAAAGCAATGTTGCTAATACTTTTAGAGGGAGAAGTGTGGCGTAGCGGCCAGAGCAGCTGAATATGGCTCACGTATTGATCCCTGGCGGCAGCTCAACTCAGCATCATGTGACTGGGCAATAGCTCACATAGGGCCTCATGTAGGTAGCCAAATACCGGTCGGTAACGGCCGATTTTCGGTAAATATGCCGTTACCGACCGGTATTCAGACAAGTGAGATGTAGGAGCCCAAAAACGACTTTTCGGTAAATATGAGGCGGTAAATACCGAATCATATTTACCGAATTCTAAAATACCGAATCAGATTTACCGAATACATACTTAACGAATCGGTAAATATGAAGTGGTAAATATGAAGTGGTAAAAATTAAAATGACATGTAGGAGCACTCGGTAATTAAGAAATCCAAGAAAATCGGTAAATAAGAGTCGGTAATTAACACGGATTGAAAGCAGGTGGTAACCATCAACAGTGCATATTAGCAATCCCAAAATGCAACAGCTTGGACAACATGGCAGCTATGTATGTCATTGCAAGGCGCCTACGTCTACAGGCAGCAGGACTGAGGGTTTGGCGACGGGAGGAACGCATCTACAGACAGCGCATCACACTATTCCACCTGACTGATGCAGAGATACATGAGAGGTACAGGCTACACCCCGAAACCATCATGGACTTAATCAGGGACCTTCACCCACTCCTGGACCAGCCAATAAGAAGGGCGCACGCCATACCCCCACATGTGCAGGTGCTCTGCAGCCTACATCTGCTGGCATCCGGCAGTTATCAGGTGGTGATAGCTGCGGTGGGTGGTGTATCCCAGAGTTGCCTGTCACGTTTCTTCAGGAAGTTCCTGGATGCCATGATGCAGAGAATGCACCACTACATCAGCTTCCCCAACACACAGGCTGCACTGCAGAAAACTAAAACTGACTTTTATCACATGGCACAGTTCCCCCATGTCATCGGCTGTATTGATGGTACACACATCCCAATCTGTCCACCAGCTGACACAGAGCACATCTACAGGAACAGGAAGTCCACCCACTCCATCAATGTGCAGGTGATCTGTGATGCAGGGAACATCATCACAGATATTGTTGCAAAGTTTCCTGGGAGCACCCACGACTCGTACATCTTCCAGAATAGTGGGATCTACACACGACTGAGTGCCGGAGAATTTGGAGAGGGATACCTGCTAGGTGAGTAACAGTGACGCCCCTTGCAACCTGCAAATCATAGTGTAAAGAGGCATGTGACTGATGTTTCCCTTCAACTCATATAGGCGACAGTGCATATGCATGCCGGTCATTCATCCTCACTCCCTACCTACACCCAGCAACCCAGAGTGAGAGACGATACAACGTGGCACACAAAACAACACGCAATGTGGTGGAGGGCACGTTTGGACTACTGAAGAGCAGGTTCCGCTGCCTCCACAAGAGCGGAGGCGCACGCCAGTACACACCCATCACCTGCTGCAAGATTATTGCCACTTGTGCAATGCTGCACAACCTTGCCACGAAAAAAGGTACAGATGTGGAACTAACATATTTTGAGGACAACGAGGATGAGTCAGGCCAGCCACAGGGCAACGCAGCTAGAGTGCCAACTGCAATCGATGGGAGAGAGAGACGGGCAGAGATCACATGCAACTATTTCTGAGTAAGTAAGGGGACACAGCCAGTTGTGATTAGTCATGACGTGGTTTTAATGTGGCACCACGCCATGAACACATGAACAAGCCAATCTGGCAATATAACATCTATACAAGGAGTATGTCCAGGGTTACGTCACCCATTGGGAAGTGGCTAAGCAGGGCCACATCAATGTTTGCGCATACGCGCTGCAGTGGTGGATGGCATGGCCTGTGCATCCTCACTAGAGCCAACCCCAAGCCGCCTGCTGCTCCTGCGTGCTTCTGGGATGGGGGGTGTGATGCTGCTCCTGCTGCTGGTGTCGATGCTCTCCGCAGCATCCCCTGCAGCAGTTGTCGACGCCTGACTAGTCAATAGCACCCCTAGTGCACTTGTCACCTGCACCATCCCCCGGGACAGGTCGCTGCAGCAGTGTGTTAGGCCCTCCTGCATCGTCACAGAGCGCCGGCACAGTAGAGAAGTCGCAGTTGCCAGACGGTTGAGTGCCCTGTTGGTAGTGTCCCTTCTCTGCCGTTCCCGGCGCCGTGCCTCGATGTCAGCATCCAATTTGCTGCACAACTGCTGGACTGACTGGGACATGTCCCAAATGCCCGCAGCCATGCCGCTGATGTTAGTGTCCATGTTGAGTAATGTAGTTTTCATCACCCGCATGTGCCTCTGGACTGTCATGACTGCCTTTGTTTGCAGGCGCTGTTGCTTCAACATTTGGCCCTCGAGACCCAAGAAGACACCATGGCCGTCAATGGGTGCTGGTGGACTCTGGACACGCGACCTGCGGCGCCCTCTTGCTCCCGTCTGTGCTGCCTGTGAGGTGTGGGGCACAGTGGCATGGCTCCCTTCCTGGGGCCTGGAGAGTTCTTCAGGGCCCATGCTGTCGTCTGACGAGGTGTCTAAGGCTCGTAGCCTGGCTGCTGGACGCCTCCTCATTCCCACACCTGCAAGCGGAGATGTGGCCGGTGATTCGAACATGAGTGGCGATGCTGGCTCTGGGTGAGGTGATGCTGGCTCTGGGTGAGGTGATGCTGGCTCTGGGTGAGGTGATGCTGGCTCTGGCTGCGGCGAGGCTGCCTGTGTTGGTGGTGCGGCTGCCAGTGGGCCTGCTCCCTGGTCTGAACTTGTGCTGGCTAGAGGTGATATTTGTGGCCGGTGTGCCGTCTCTCCTGCAGCATGCCCTGTCCTGCATGATGTCACATCTGTGGACAGAAATACAACATTGGCTCAGTGTCCCCGAAGGGCTGCATTGAAAGCGTCACAATACATAATTTCACATTCCAAAATGTCCTCTGTCTCCTTGTGCCTCGAGTGCGTGACATGCCTTGTTGCCCTGTAACATTTACGTCATGGTTGGTGTTTCCCTGACTACATCTCCCGGAATGCATTGCCTGTCTGCACTGACACGTGTGGACTGCAGTGTGATTCTCGTTTCACATTGGGGGATGTGGGATAGGGATAGGGGGTGCTACATTGCTGTGCTTTCGTCTTACCTTGTTGTGTGGCGGCTCTGGCAGAGCTGTCGGCGTCCCCAAGACCCACGACGCTCTCTTGCTCGATTGTGGCCCCCACCAGCTCCTCCAGTTCGGTGAGGGCAGGTGCCCTGTTGGTTCCACCTCCAGTCTGGCTGGCCTCCTTCTGGATGTCGCCCATCTTCCTCTTGGTTACAATCCTCAGGTCATACCAGCGCTTCTTTAGGACCTCTATATCCCTGTGGGTCACTCGCACGGCATTCACATGGGCCTGGATGGCCAGCCATATGTTGCGCTTTTCAGCCTCAGGCACTTGCAGGGATTGCCTTCCAAACAGCTTCTGGTGCTGCTTCACCACCTCCTCCACCAGCACCTGGAGTTCCTTGGGGCTAAATTTCAGCTTCCTCCTCCTTTCCCCTCCGTCTCTCTGTGTTCTCTGGCTGGACATGATGTTTGTTTTCCCGCTCGCACAGGCACCGGCTCCCTGCCTCTCCTCTGCACTCCAAGCCTCTCCAGGGTCGGCTAATTATGTACACCTGCCTGGGTGTGGCCACTTCCTGGTTGGGTGGGCTGTGGTTGCACGGGATTAGCTGTTTCGTCAAGTCATGTGATTTTACTTAACGGTTCCGTACATACCGATTCGGTATTTTCCGATTCGGTAAATACCACCTCGGTATTTTCCGATTCGGTAAATACCACCTCGGTATTTTCCGATTCGGTAAATACCACCTCGGTATTTTCCGATTCGGTAAATACCACCTCGGTATTTACCGATTCGGTGAATTCCGATTCGTGATTACCGAATGTTACCGAATCGGTAACTGTTACCGAATTTTTACCTACATATAACTTACCGATTCTAATTTACCGATTCGGTACGGCTCGGTATTTAAGAAACGGTAAAATTTATTTACCTACATGAGGCCCTTAATCTCCCCGGAATCTCCCAGCGTCTTGAAACCTTAAGGGGTGATATTTTCGCGCTTTACAAATATGAATTATTATTACCCTTCCAGTGTAAATGAATTGTGCAAACCAATATACTGTGCTGTACTCCAAAGAAGCAAACCTACATGTAAACCCTTCTTGTAATAAAAGATGTGCCTCTTTTATTCCGTTGATACTCACTATGTTTTAAAACTTGTCTACAGGTCCAGGTGTGTACTGTTCACACTACAGAGCCACTAGAAAAGAGCCATTCAAGGTGGCTTTGTACACTATGGGGCATATTTGTGAGCCCCTTTGTGTCACTCTTGCACCATACAATGTGGTGCCGGAGTGACACAACTTAAAAACAAGCATTGGCATAGCCAATAGGTCTCGCCTTTGGGACCTTATAAGTGTTTAGCCATGCAACAGTTGATGCAGTTGTACCAATGATATTGTGCTGGATAACTAAACACTTATAAGGTCCCAAAGGCGAGACCTATTGGTTATGCCAATGCTTGTTTTGCTATGGGGGGGGGGAATAAATAACAGGAGGCTGAAGCTTGGGAAATAGTACCTGTGTAACAGTTAGTGTGATAGTTAGTGAGTTAGTTTGTTAATGAGAGAGTTAGTTAGTGAGTGAGTGAGTGAGAGGAGAGAGAGAGAGAGAGTTAGTGAGAGAGTTATTTAGTGGGAGAGAGAGATAGTTAGAGAGTCAGTTATTGAGAGAGAGAGAGAGTCTATGAGAGAGAGAGAGTTAGTTTGGAGAGAGAGAGTCCGTGAGAGAGAGATAGTTTGAATTAGTGTTTTTAAAGAGAGTTAGACAGTTAGTGAGAGGGATTGAGATAGTTAGTTAGTTAAAGAGTAAGTTAGTTAGTAAGTTTGTGAGAGAGAGAGTGAGAGAGCAAATAACCAGGCAGAAGGAGAGGAGGGAGCAGTGCATCAGTGGAGCAAGACAGGGGGGGAGAACCGGGGAGCAAGTCAGGAGAAGAGGGATCTGAGGACATAGCAACATCGGGGCAGATGGGGAGGGATCTTAGGGGCAGTTTACCAGGGGAGAGGAGAGTCAAGGGCAGAAGTGGGGAAGGTGTGGAGAGGGCATGGTAGCAGTGGGGTAGAAGAGAAGGGGAAGAAGAAGATGGAGAGGGGAGGGGTAGGGGAGGAAGAGGAGGGGGAGAAGGAGAAGAGGAGAGAGGAGATAAGAGGAGCAGTATTTAGGAGGCATTATGAAGGTGGAGCAGGTCAGCAGGAGGAGGGGGTAGGGTCAAACAATCGGGGGTGGTAAAGCAGGGAAAGAGAGAGCGGAGGAGGTGGAAAGGGTGGCTAATGGGGAGAGGGAAATGAAGTGGGGGGTCAATGGAACACGAACAACTATTTAAATGGGTGCAAGCAACAGGAAATGACAGCTGGGAAGCCTCTCAAATAAGAGCCAGGGGTAGTTCGAGTGGGGTGTTGGTCAGAAAGAAGAGAAAACTCTTCACTTTGGTGCAAGAGAGCAGTGAGCAGAGGGACACGAATAAGGGAAAACTAGGAAGGGAGCAAAATAAGTGAGCCGAGATCACTCTGCAAATCAATTAGGGCTGATCTGAGACCACTCCTCAAATAACCCAAAGAGAGAAAAAAAGCCTCTGTTCAAATAAATGAAAGTCGAGATTGGGGACCACCCCTGAAATGGGACAGCGAGGCGGGGTTCTCAAATCGAGGAGAAGATAACGCAGGAGCCTCTCCACTAGTAAACGAGAGGACAGCTGGGAAAGCTCCTTTAGATGACGCCTTTAAATGATGGGAGGAGGGTGAAGAGGGGAAGGTGCACACGAAGTTATTGGGAAAGAGACAGCGAAAGACAAACGGGGTGTGTGATAGGAGGGTTTGTGAGGCTGGGTGGTGGAAAAATGCTTTATGTGAAACATAGCTGAAGAGGGTGGTTGGTGAGCAGGTGGGGGTATTGTCTAGTGTACAAGGGGAGGGCAGGGGGTGGTGCAGGGATACATTGCGTGAGGTTCCCTGCAGTGGCTGGGTCACATGGTGGGATTATTAGGAGGTGGCCGGTGGGAGGGCAGGTGGGCATTGGTGGAGTGATGATGCATTATGTGAAGTGCGGCTCTAGTGAGAGGGGGGCGGCGCTTGTCTCCTGGAGGTGAGAAGAGGGTGGGGCCTGCAGCTTCTCTGTCAGCGTGGCCTCCAGCAACTAGAACGGTCAGGAACCCTGTCCAACTTCACACCACAGTGTGCACCACTGTCTTCCGTAGAGTCTCGTGATGGGTGCAGGGCTTGCACACTGCATTAGTGTGTCCTGGATCCGTGCAGAGCCTGCACACTGAATCTCCTGGCTGCACACTGCATCTCGTGTATCAGAGCAGGCCTGCACTCTGCCTCCGTCTCTCCTTGAGGTGTGCAGTGCGGTGTAAACGCCTCCTCTCTAGGTTGTGTCCGCCTGGCTTTAGTGCTCCGGAGAACCAAGAACGTAACAAACCTACGCGGAAATGAAGCCCGATGCCATGCGAGACGCCGTGGCACTGTTTACAACAGTGATTGAAGCGCTATTCTGCCCTAGTGCTGAACACGGACAGACACGATTTAAGCAGCAGTGTATAAACAAACTAGCCCGATGCCATGTGAGACGCCGTGGCACTGTTTACAACAGTGATTGAAGCGCTATTCTGCCCTAGTGCTGAACACGGACAGACACGATTTAACCAGCAGTGTATAAACAAACTAGTCAGATGACATTAATTGTAGGTAAACGAAAAACAAAAGCTGAACAAACGTGCGCGTTCTAGACAATATTTCTTAATGTAGATAACATTTACAAGTGCATGCGCCCATGGTGATCACACAAGAGTGAACAAGCTTTGGCAACGCGGCCGCGAAAGTGAAAGTGATCGCGATCGCTACGGAGGAAAGACATATGGCGCTGCGTGCGTGCACGTTCACGTGCACTGAAGCTTTAGGCCACGGCAGCACTTCAAAAAGCCTGTATACAAAATGTCTCGGCCAGAGCAGCGCAAGCGCTGGATCAGGCGAGACCTGATGAGATTTATGTAGTCATGCAAGGTCACATAGCGTGGCCCAGAGTGGCTTCATAAATCTTGAGTAATGCAGCGCAGCGCAAATAGCTGTTTTGCAGTACTGTGCACCAGGGACGCATTTCCATGGGTGTTGTGTGGGTGTACCCATTCAACATCCATGGAATTTTATGCATTCCCAGATTTACCAGAAGTGGTAGATCTGGGAATGCACCAAAAACCTACACCACCCCAGGTGAGGCATAACGAGGAGAAATATTTGTATTTCTTCTTGTTTTTTTCCTCTTTCTATGTGTGCTGCATTCTGCAGCATACATAGAAGGAGGTACAATCATCCTTATAACGCAGGCACCCTTGCATCCTGGTGCAAAGGTGCCTGCATTGGCGCAAGGCAGCCAAATATGCGGCAGAGCAAGGAAAAAGGTAGAAATGCACCGTATTGACAGGGCGTGTTCCTGCTCTTTCCCAGTCATGCAGTGCTGCAAGGCGACTTGCTGCGCTGCACTGCATAACATGGCCATAAATATGGCCCTATTTATTTATTAAGTAAGTTCCTCACTAGGAGACATTTTAAGACTCAAAACATAACAAGCATTGGCATAGCCAATAGGTCTCGCATTTGGGACCTTATAAGTGTTTAGCCATGCAACAGTTGATGTTGTTGCACCATGGATATTGTCCTACATAACTAAATACTTATAAGGTCCCAAAAGCGAGACCTATTGACTATGCCAATGCTTGTTGATCTCGTCTGGAAGGCCAACAACTCTGATATTATTGCGCCTGTTGCTCCCTTCCGCGTCTTTGGCTCGTTTTTCAAGGAATTGAACTCAATCCCTTAATTCAGACATTTGGCTAGAAAGCATCTTACTTTCCGGTTTCAGATTGGTGGGAGGTTTCTACCCCCTTGACGTGGTCAGCTAATTTGTGGTGTTCCCCTTTCTCAACAGTGATTCTGGGCAAATCACTTAATCTCCCTGTGCCTGAATGTGTCCTTGTGTAACGTAACGGTGATCATGTAAAGCGCTCCAATACCTTCGGGTCGAGTTCGCGCTATATAAATCTGCATTAATAAAAAACAGGCCCAGGCCCACAGACACTGCACAAATGTCTTGCTGCAGGGTAGTCTTGGTGTCAGTTATGGCCTCCACGATCTTATCCAATTGAATTGGAGCCATATGGGGTCTGCAGGGGGTGGCAGTAGACATGTCGGTGTCAGCGAGAGTATCGTGGGCTGGGTCTTGAGTTTCTGGTGGGGCTCCCCCCAGTCTGGTTTTGGGTTTCCCCATTTGCAGTGCCGTAGGTGTCTCGAAAATCCTGTGTTGTCTCACCAGGAACACACGGGCTGTTCTCTGCTGCCGCACAGCGTCAGGGGTAAATCGATCTCAGGGTGCGCCTGTCTCCGTCCGCTGTTTGTGGTCGCTCCTTCTCGGTCTTTCTGAGAGGCGACGGGTGGAGGAGAGTCTTGGAGCCTTCTCTCTGCGCCTCGACCGGTTTCAGGTTTGTTATGCCGCTAGCGCCAATTTCACTTTACAACCTGCGTGATTATGTGTTTCCTACAGGAGCCCAGGTCTTAGTGCGTCTCGGGTAATGTAGTGCCCTTCCCCATCTGCCCATGGGCTCCAGGGTGTGTCACAATCTTCTGGGGCAGGTATAGTGACGTCACTACTCTGTCCATCAATTGTTCTTTTTGCAGTGGTCTGGGCTCTCTCCGCCACAAGGTGGTTTGGTTCGGGGGGTGCAGGGGCCACGGCGTCACCCATCCAACCCTGATGATCACCGGGACTTCGTCTCCTGCAAGACCTAGCCCCTCTCTCAAGTCCCTGCTGCAGGCCTCGCAGTGTCCGATTGCGAGGTCTCCAGTCCGATCGTTTCTCGGCTGTTGTTTCCCAGCAGCGCTTGTCTGGGCTTCCGCTGCAGGCCGCCCCGTGCGTGGGGCGCGGGACCTCGTCCCTGGGCTAAACTACAGCTACAGTCTCGCTCACCGCCGTTCTCTTGTTGGGCTGCAATCAAGGGGGGCCAGGAGAAGTTACTGCGAATTCTAGGACATCAGATACAATGCTCACCCTTGGGAGCCCTATTTTATTTGGACTTGGAACAATAAAAACGTTATTACTGGAATCGGAAAATCTTGGTGGTTAAGGTTGAAAGACGAGCTAGCTCGTTGCTATCTTGGCCGAAGGCCAATGAAAAGGGCTCTTTCGACAGTTTAGAAAATAACAGCAAATGAGAGCTTGGAGGCAATCCAGAATGTCACGCTTGAGTTAGAGCGAGACACAAGAACGTTAATAGGGCTGCTACAATTGATGACCCTTCGGTTAACATCACAAAGACGTCATCTATCTATTAGATTAGGGTGAAGGGTGCTGAAAGGAACGTGGCGGCCAAGAGAGCCAGGGAGGGAACGGAAGGGGGTGTGAAACCGATATAAGGAGGACCGGGGGGCTTTTTCTGTTACTTGAAGAATACTTTCAACAAGTACTGGGCTCGAAAAGAACAGGGACTGACCCATCTGCGAGACCGTCAGCAGCCATGAGAGGGGTTGTACAGTCCACGTGGTTCTTTGTCCTGTGCGCTGTGACGCTGTGCAGCGCCGAAGACACCTGCCCAGGTGAGCAAACCACACACAAGCACCTGCCAGCAAACCTTTCTGCACCCTTTAAACAATGAGCCTTGCATCTTTTCCTTGAAGCAGCGTATTTGTTCCCAAATGTAATTAGTGTTAAAACTACAGAACCCCACACAAAATGTTCCTTGGATCAAAAATAAGCAGTGTGTCTTTTTAAGAGTTCCTAGAGATGTTCCTGCGGATTTATGATTGTTCATCGATCCATTGCATACGTTCATTTATTCCTCCACCCTCCTTTCTTCATTCACTACTGCATGCAGTCATTCATTCCTCCATCCTCATTTCTTCATACACTATTGCATACGTTCATTCATTCCTCCATCCTAATGTCTTCATTCGCTGTTGCATACATTCATTCCTCCATCCTCATTTCTTCATCCACTGTTGCATACATTCATTCATTCCTCCATCCTAATGTCTTCATTCACTGTTGCATACATTAATTCCTCCATTCTAATTTCTTCATCCACTACTGCATACAGTCATTCATTCCTCCACCCTAATTTCTTCATTCACTACTGCATACAGTCATTCATTCCTCCATCCTCATTTCTGCATCCACTATTGCATACAGTCATTCATTCCTCCACCCTCATTTCTTCATTCACTACTGCATACAGTCATTTATTCCTCCACCCTCCTTTCTTCATTCACTACTGCATGCAGTCATTCATTCCTCCATCCTCATTTCTGCATCCACTATTGCATACCTTCATTCATTCCTCCATCCTTATGTCTTCATCCACTGTTGCATACATTCATTCAACATTCCTCTCATTTATTTGAATTCATGGACCATGGCTACATCTCCAGATGCTACATATGGGGTTGCGAGGAAAGCCTCAGCACCTCAGTCCGAGACATCTAAACCATCATAGGCGGTGGGGGCTCGCACAGGTAAGAGCGGTGGGGTGGCGGGGCGCGGTTACGGGCAGGCGGGGGAAACTTGAAGTATTTCTGCACATGGTTTTGTGTCTGAGGAGACAGATGCTGCCGCCACGTGTCCTGTTACTGTAACTTCGCATTATATGACGCTTGTTGCACACGTTGTATATGTTCAAACCCGGATCTAGAGGGATGTCCAGGTGGGCCTGTTTGCAATTAGATTCACAGCCTTTGTTCTTTTTAGGTCTCGGCTAGCGATGGCTGCGCTTGCGCAGTCTCGCTCGCGAGATTTAATGACTTTAAGAAGAGGGGCTTGCACCCGCCCCTCTTCTCTCCTGTTCTCCATTGGCTGGCCTCTTAAATGCTGGCCAGCCACTGGAGAAGAGGTCCAGTCACTCCGAATAAGCCCCGTCCTTTTCGGATCGGGGGGCGTGGTTTTTGCGAAAATTCTTAATCGTGCTGGCCGTCCCCTTTTTCCGACGGTGGGCGTGTTTTTTTTTTTTTTGTTTTCCCTGTTTTCAAGCTCATTTTGTGTTGGTTGCTGTGAGGCGAAGGCTTCCCGGAGCTGTCTGGTAAGTGAGGTTTTTTTAAATTTATGTTTGTTATTGTTTTGTTGCTTTTTATCCTACTTTGTCTTTGTTTGTTTGTTACAGGGCTTCCCCGTTGCTTCCCTGGTTCCAACTTATTCGTCTTCTAAACTTTTTCAAAATGCGGGAATGTATGATCAGTGCGGACTTCCCCATCATCCCTGTTAGCTCCTCTTACTTTCAATGGTCCCTGTCCTCCCCTATTACCAATAGCATTTCAGTTTGTTAGACTCGCCGCCCGCTTTGGCCCGATTATTTGGCTTCATTCTGTGCTCCGTTCTCCCCGCCTTCCTTTTAGTATTGCTCCCAAAGACTCCTTCCTTACGTACTTGCTCCTCCCTTCCACTATTGTGCTTGGATGCACTCTATAGTCAACATTTCCTCCCATACCCGCCGACTCCTCCCCCTTGCTGCCTCCCTTGGGACCACCATCCAGTTAATATCCCTAAGTTGTTTATCCCTCCCCCTTCGTTTTGTGTGTCTAACCGTCGCCCCGGTTATTTTTCGTATGATTTATCTCAGCCCCCCCCCCGCCTCCTTCCGTGACCCCTCCTTTGTGCTTCTTCGAATCAGGCGCCGCTGCGGGCAGCCCTATCTCTGCCGCCGGGGTCCTGGCAGCCCGTGCAGAGAGGCCCGGGAGAGCCCGTGCTACCGCCGCCGCTCAGACACACCACGGTGAGTGCGAAAGAGCGCGGGACGCTAAGGGGGAGCCCGGTGCTGGGAGGGAGAGTTACTAGTTCCCACTCCCTGTGGGCGAGAAGGCCCCGCCTTCCTTGAGGGAAGAGGGTATCAGGCATACCGGGACAGAGGCCCCAATGTACATATCGACACCACAAGGGGGGAGGGGGAGGTGGCGAGCAGTACTACCCTGCCATCATAGACAGAGGGGTGGACTGCAACACAGGACCGTAGGCCTGGGGCGGTGCACAATGAGGAGAAGGCGGCCGGATTATACGGCACGTCATCGTGGGAGCCCGGATTGGAGGAGGATTTTTTAATGTAGAAATATGCGTGTGTGGTTATGTGGATATTAGTTACATCACTGTCAGTGGCACAAGGGAAGGAAGGGAAAATCTGAAGTGTCATTCACTTCAATGCAGGACCCGCAATACCTGATCCTTCAAAGTTACACAAGTGCCTAGGATCCGGCGTGCTTCCGATATACTGTATAAATCACATGTTGCATACCTCTCTGCCTGGTCTGCTTACTTGATGGGAGATGTAGACTGAAGTCCAACTTTTGAAAGGCAGTGCAGATGTAGACTGAAATCCGACTTTTGAAAGGCAGTGGCTTTGTTGCTGCTCACAACCCACTGCAGTGATTTAAAATGTGTTTGTGCTTTGCGTGAAGTTGAGTATTTGTTTTGGGAATTCTTGTGATCCCGATTTATTTGTTGATCTGACTCGTCGAGTTCAGCAGTGTCCTCCTTCCTATTCCGACACGTCTATCGTCTTCACCTATTCAGGTCCGGTCAACATTCCCGATTTGCCCATGAGCAGAGATGCTTGTGTGACCAATTCAACAATTGCAAGTGCCTGGAACATTAGTCCTACCACAGTTAGTTACTGTAGCTTAGTTAAGCACTCATATGGTTAGTATGGCTTACGATGTAAGCTTTTTTAGCCTGCAATTACCCAGGACCTTTTAATTCTACAAATATGAAATATATTATATGCTTATTTTCTTTCGTTCTGCCCCATTGGTCTGTTATTGTGTCATTCACATTTCTTCTGCCCACTACAGCATACAGCACGGCGCAATGCGCCAGCCCACTAAGGCCATTGGATAACTTCAGTGTAAGGGACTGCACTCCTCCCTTTTGCAAGGAGCAAATCGGACACAAAGTACTGGCGACTACCATGACAATGTGTGCTTTTTGAGACCAACAAAATATTTTTACAGTTAGCCAATATTTTTTTCATTGATGAGGGCACTGCAGCTTTAACAATGCCTTTTTATTTTATTAAGTGTGTTCAGCCCGTTGGAATACGTCACTTTTGTCTATTTATTTTTGTAAATCATCAAGGATTGGAACATGCTTTAGTTTGCTTTCAGCCTTGGTGTAGTGTGACTCGCCTGCAAAAGATCATCATTTAAAGTAACCACGTTTTTGTTACTGAGATAGAACAGTATTTGGATCATTAAAACAGATTTTTCTTTTGTAATTCTTTATACTCATGGTACTGCCACTAGCCCCTGCCTTTATTCCTCAAGTCCTTTAAAGTAAAGAAACCTATTATTGGCCACTTTGTTGTTCCTTTTTTTGCATTTTGATTTGAATAAAACATGTTATCATACATAATAGTTATGGCATGTACAGTGGGCGATCGATGTGTGCCCACACACATATATTAACTGATGGGCATTGAGCTATCAACGGTGCTTCATTAGTAAAACAAGAAGTGCCAGGGCTCTCGCCAGGAGGCCACTGCAGCTGGCACCACACACTGCCCCTCCCATCGCTGCCAATGACGATACTAACACAACTCCTAATTGTCTCACTCCTACATATGTAACAATTCAGACAATTCCAGGACCCCTAACCTAAAAACATGACCTGGGAGGCAGGTATTAACATTTTAATGTATATTGAATCAACAAATACCTGCTGTGCTCATCTTTAAATTAGACAGATACCGGCACCAGGTGGCAGACTGCCACAAGTGCGTACAATTAAGTGACGGTGCCGAGCACTGGGAACCACAGGTTTAATGTAGGCACTGTCTGCGAGTTCGCTCTCATCACCTCAAGTTTGCATGTGGGCCGAAGTGTAAAGAGCTGATTGGTATAATTTATTGTGTTGATAAAACAAACTCCCGAAGTAGGAGCATTTTTTGTTATTGAAACAAAAAACAAGTGACCCCTGATATGCAGGGTATCCGCTCCCTATCCTGTGCACGTGGGCTTTGTATATTTTCCTAGTCCATGTCCTCCATGCATGACATATTGGACATGAGCATGAAAAGTCAGTGAGGTTCGCCTGCCCTCAAAAGTGCAGGGAAACCATTGCTTTGGCGTATGACCCACAAGGTCAGAGGTTTACACTGGTAGATCCAGTGGAGGTACGACTTGTGCAAAAATGCCACCCACAACTCTTGGAGCCTTTCCCTTTCCGATGCATAATACAGTTTTTTAGAAATGCTCGCTGCCCTAATTTCTGACTCAAATGACATTTCTTTTTTTGCTTAATAATATGGCAAATAGGTTGCCCATTGTGGTATTGAAGAAACACATTGTCTTTAAACATGGTGGTATATTTGTCTTTGCATAACAATTAATTTGCACTCTTTTTACGGGAGACTTTTCCTTATAAAGTACATTTTTTGCGATTGATAAATGTAACCCCTTTTGTGGTG
This sequence comes from Triturus cristatus, assembly GCF_964204655.1. NCBI lineage: Eukaryota > Metazoa > Chordata > Amphibia > Caudata > Salamandridae > Triturus > Triturus cristatus. The sequence continues at coordinate 997,939,094 of NC_140580.1, forward strand.
GTTGTTTTGGTTCTGCTTGCCACAGAGGACGCAGTGCTTTAGTGCACTCTAAATATTTGCGCGTTTCCGCCTTTATCGCGTTGTCTGCGAGTGCCCAAGGCAAACTTGAAATTGTTTAGCTACAAGCTTCCCCATTTAGTAACGCGTTTCTAAGGTCTTGGTTTCTGCCGTTCTGTATTACAGATTTGCGGTATACACTACTTAAAAAGTAGGAAAATTGTACACCCTTCTTCCACTAGTCAATAACAATAAACAAAATGGAGCAAAAAAACATTCGTATTGTGGGAGTGAAAAAAATTAAATATGTTTGTGCATCTAAATGGGATATAAACAGTAAGTCTCTCCATGGTAGGGCCTAATAAGACAATTAAGAAGATGACATTTGTTTATTACTTTTTGTTGCTTAATTCTACCTTTTGGTAATTTCTAAAAACTGTATTTAGAATTTATGAGCCTACAACGGCAAATCCAGATTGCTACTTCGATTGAGAAAGAATGAAAGACTCCAGCGAGTAAAGAGCGAGATAGTTAATCCTTTCTTGTAACGCATGCACACGAAATGGGTGAACTGCACAGATGTAGCCAGCAACCAAAATGGGCCTGCAATGTATGAGAATACAAAGGCATGTTGGCAACATACGTTAATAAAATAATTTTATATATATTTAGGGCTTAATGGATGCACTATGCTAGTTTGAAAAAACAATCCTCCATTTAAGTAGTTAACCTTTACTTCAGTGGTACAGTCCTCTATTTGTGAAATTAGGTGGCTGCAGATGTTGGAAGGAGCGCCAACAGAGTGGATAGGCCAGGATGCAAAAGCAGAAAACTCATAAAGAGACACGTAAATGCTGGTCAGGTAACATGCTGAGTGAAGCATAGCATTGTAGTTCACATGTTTTAAGCTACCCTTAATTGCTTAAGCCATGAAAAGCACACTCTTGAGAGAGATTAAGCTATTGACATTGTAAATAACAATGCCGTTTCTTTAAATGTTTTAAAAACAAAAACATAAACAAAAATAATGTTATGAGCAATGCCAATAGCTCTAACTTTAACAATGCCGAGACCATTGCATTGTAAATGCTTGTTCTTAATTCTACCTGGGCCCGCAGCCTTGCTTTATCTGCTTAATTGTTTAGCTTTCATGAATAACGCCAATGCCATGGGCTGCTTGAAGTGTCTGGGACAGGCGTCAAGGCAGTCGAAATGATGGCTGTTATCATGCATGTGTGAACAACTGGGGTATCTATGACGCTCCCAATACATGAGAAGAGACAGAGCCAAGTTCCCATCACATGGTACTAAAGAGAGGCCATACAGCAGAAACATTGTGATAGGATGTTTCCATCCCAAGCAAAGTAATTGAAAATGTACGTACAGTCGTTCAAATATCTCGAGTCTCCTAATATAATTTAAAGGAATTTAAGGCACAATCAGCACACTGTGGTACCCGTGGGCTTATTCTCTCCCCAAAAACTATTTCCCGAAAAATTCTGTGTTTTGATTGCATGAGAAGCTAGGAATGCATTGAAAGGCGAGAGTGATGGGTAGGGGAGTTGGGAGAGAGGTAGGAGGAGGGGGAGGCAGAGAGAGGGAGGATCGTGCGCATGAGAGAGAAGACCGTGAAGAGAAGGGTGGATTGGAAAGACAGAGGAGGATGGTGCAGAGTTAGAGGAATGGGAGGACAAGCAAGAAGGATGAGGTGGGGAGAGATGGGTGAGGTGGAAACAGAAGGGTGAGGCGGAGAGAGAGGAGGCTGATGCACAGTAGAAGCATGGCAAGGTGGAGTAAGAGGGGGAGGTGAGCTGGAAAGAAAGGATGAGGTAGGGAGTAAGAGGGTGAGGCAGAGAAAGAGGAGCATGATGTGGAGAGAGAAGAGAATGAGGTGGGTAGAAGCGGAGAGAGCGAACTGTGAGGCAGAAAGTGAAAGGGGATGAGGTAGAGGAAGCAGAAGAGGTAAAGCACATAGGTACAAACCCTTAGAAATACTGAGTAAAATTAGTAGCACAACCCGGACAGTAGGTAGAGTATGCTGCTCCTCACCTCTGCAAGACTATCTTGCATGTGCAGACCCAGCTTTTAAACACCTGGGAGATGCAGGGCAACCCCAGTCATCTTTATGGCCCTACTATGCTTCACCCTGGCCCTCTCGGATCCCGAATCCCGGAGCCGGGCCTGTATATGTTCTGTGATTAGGGATGGAGATCCTGCTGCCACCTGCCTTCTTACTGTTCTGTCAGTGTAGATAATGGTATTTCTATAATGCAAATGTAGCTGGAGAGGCTCTATCCCTCTAAACAGCTCTGCGAGCCCAGGGTTGGGGTTCAACATCGTGTCGGAGGTGCCAGGGGTGGTGGGTTCCTATCCTGTAGGGTGCTCTTTGAAGAGTCTCTTCAGCTTGTTCTAAAGTGAAGGAGGGGCTGGGACATGTTGATATTTAAGTTGTTCATGGTCCTGGGTGTATTGATGGAAAATACCTGCTTTTGGATCCTTCCTTCTTGCATTCCTTTGTTTCAAACCTCACAATCTCCTGACTTCTGGTCTGGGCTTCCCATCAGAAGTGGTTTTGTTTTTGGCCACATAAGCTAGGTTATTACCTATTCTGTACCTGTGTTGCATGTTAGTGAAACTTGGTGAACACGAGCTTCAGCAGGACAAGTTGGCCTCACACACACGTCAGGTGTGACATGGGCATTAGCAGAGAACACTTCCCTCACGCGCAGAGCATCAGAGTGCCACATGGGCATCAGGAGTGCCAGCGTGCCTCACATAAACAGAGAACAATGGGAAAGATGAGAAGGGAAGAGACAAGAAAGGAGGTTCACTTTTACTTTTATCTCAGCTATTCCCTCCCATTGCACTGCTCTCCTATGTCCAACTCCCTGCTCTGATTATCCCCTAACCCCTTGCTCTACAACCAGGTTTGTGCTGTGTAAAACCACACATGCAAGCATGTCTACCACTCAAGTGTCCACAATAAATGCTTCCCTCTCATGCACAGAACAGGTACCACAAGGGCAGTAACAGTACAAGCCTTACCCGTGAGCATGCACAGTCACAGAGATATTCAAAAGACACACACACAAACACATTTTATTTAAAATCGTTTGAGATTCTGTTCTCTCTATATCCCTCCCCACAGACTGCAATGCAGGGTTGGTATAAAGACTTACATAGCCTACCTGTTGTGGTTGTGCTGTCTAAGGGTGCACTGGTTCTTTGGACAGACTGATGTCTGTGGGTGCCTACAGCTGCATTTCCTAAACCATACAAGGCAGGGTGGGTTTAGATTGAGGGTGAGGGCTCTTTAGGGATTCCTTGGGCCTTTTCTGAGTCAGAAGGGCTAGTGTTGTTACTTTATGGACTAGGCCTCCTAGGTCAGAGCTCGTAGCTCACGTGGTATCCGGGGATAGTCATTCCGGGTCAGGGCTCATGGGTGATGTCACATCCTGCTCACATGGCCTGAAAGTGATGTCACTTCTGAGGTAGGACTTCGCGAGCAGGTTTCACGGGTGATGCCACTTCCTGGTTACATTGTCCTTTCCCTTCCTGGGAGGGACTGCTGTGGTGTTTATAGGGTGATGGAAGGTATCCTTTCTTTCCACTGACGTTGATGTGAATAGGTGAAGTTTAGATGAAGATATGTGGGTTTTCAAAAGTGTGCATATCAATCAAGATAAAGAGTGGGGAAAAGCCATATCACCAGATGATTGTACATTGACAATAACCTCATAAATGGATAATAAGAATGTTTTGACTAATGAGATTGTTACATTTGGATGAAAATGTAAGCATCTCGGAATGTATTTTATTATGTGATTGTATCTAAAAAATAGCTTGTTGCATGTAAGTCAATGAAAGGTTAATCTAGCTTGAAGTCAGCTATAGTGTTTACCGACCTACACAATGACTAACAAGATTCTATTGGATTTTATCGGTTGAGAAATGACACACGTAATCGTGAAAGCGAATCCACTATTCCATTTTTGTACTTGTGTTAGTCTGAATTCCAAAATACATAATTCTTCAACTTTACACATTAGAGGAACAAACAAAATTCCCCAATCATGCAACTTATCTGTTGCTTCTCGAAGTATCACTCTTTTTGATGAATGATGTATTATTATGCAATGGAAGTTATAGCTAAGATCTAGAATTGAGCCACAAATAGCGAATAATATTCAGAAAAGATGTTCGAATGCAGAGTAAATATTTGCCCTGCGGGGCAGTACATGAGTTTTACAATCAATCAATCAACCACTCAATCAATTAATCAATCAATCAACTCGGATTTTTAGAGCGCGGTTAATTATGTGAGAGGGTATCCAGGTCCTGGGTTCTTGCTGGGCTCAGTCGATAAGCCATGTCTTGAGTCCCTTTCTGAATTCCTGCAGGGAGGATGATGTTCAGAGGTAGAGGGGGAGGTCGTTCCAGGAGTATGTGGCTAAGTAGGAGAAGGATTGTTCTCCACTGTAGCTTCGGCGAAGGTGGAGAGTGTGGTTGAGGGAGGTGGAACGCAGGTGTCTGGAGGGTTGGTGGAAGTTCAGGCTGTGGTTGCTGTATGCTGGTCCTAGGTCGTGGAGGGCTTGAAGGCGTGTGTAAGCATCTTGAAGTGGCATCTTTTCTGCAAAGGGGGCCAGTGGAGGTTTCTGGGGTGGGGGTGATGTAGGCCTATTTGAGGAGGTTGAGGATGAGTCTAGCGGCTGCGTTCTAAATTGTCTGGAGTCTCTTCAGGAGTTGAGTGGTGATTCCTACATAAATTGTGTTTCCATAGTCCAACTGGCTAGTAAATAGAGCTTGAGTGACGGTTTTCCTGGTGTTGGCGAGGAGCCACCTGGAGATTTTTGGAGTATGATGAAGGTGTGGAAGCAGGCGGAGGAGACTGCATTGATCTGATATTTCATGGTGAGTTTACTCACTTGGATGATGCATTTTGTGCAATAAAATCCCCAAATATATATATATGTACTTCTATACATATATACACACACACCCATATGTATACACACACAAATACACACACACATATATGTATATATATATATTTATATATTATATATATGTATATATACATATATATATATATTCACTGAAAAAATCATAGGTTTCAGGGGCGTTATAGTTAGTCGGACATTTCACTCGTACAAAACCATAGAAATTCCCCCGTTATAGTTAGTTCAGCTAACTATAACACGCGCGCCCGCAATGCACTGCTCATGACGTCACATATTACATCACTCATGACATGGTCAGTGACATCACTGATGACATCTCAAATGACATCACTGATGACATCTCTGATGACATCATCCTTGTGATAGAGTGACAGACCTCCTCTCACCCTAATATAACCTTTGATACACACACTCAAAAATACAAATTAACAATGGACATACCAATACCAGTTACAACACACCTATTCAGTAATTCCAAGATCTACACACACATCCACTCATTCACCAACAGTCCCTATACAGTCACTCATACATGTTATAACTCATCATATGTACTCATACACCTATACATCCTGTTAGACACCGCCACACATCCATAGAGTTACTCACGCACATAGTCACACATGCAAACAAAGTATCACACATCCATTTACTTGCATATACAGTTATACACACACTGCCACACTTACTTCTACAGAAACTTACACATACTTACTCTCTTAAACAATCACTTATAGAAACACCTACTTATTTGTACAGGAACTCTTCCAATCTCTCACTCTCACATATACTCACTTATATACACCAATACTCACATATACTAGTTTAAAACAAACATATGTAGTTACTCATAAAGACACTATTGAGACAGTCATTAACTCACTAACACACCCATACACACACTCATCCACCTATACAGTCCTGCACACATGCTGTCTTCAACACATACAAACAGTGAGTCACTCATTCATGCATCTATGCACTAAGTAATACCCCCACCGAACCATACAGACACTCAGACACTCAGACACTCATACTGATACTCAAAAAAACAACTAATAACCCATATAGACACTCATGTAGCTACTCACCAACCCATGCAGCCACTTATACATAAAGTGAGAGACTGATCAGATATTTACATATTTAAACATTACTCACTAACCCATGTATTCACTAAGATACACTTAATCAGTCAGTTATACAATCAATTTAAAATAAAGAAAATCATCCATTTAGACTCTTATATACCCATTATTCTTCCATCGACCTTGAGATATACATATATAAAAATATTTAATTTTCAGAAAAACACACATTCACTGGATGATGTCATCAGTGATGTAATTTGAGATGTCATCAGTGATGTCACGAGTGATGTCACTGACCATGTCATGAGTGATGTAATATGTGATGTCATCAGCAGTGCATTGCGGGCGCGCGAGTTATAGTTAGCTGAAACCTATGATTTTTTCAGTGAATTTCTAAGGTTTTTTAAATGCTAATTTCTAACTATAATGTGCCTGAAACCTATGGTTTTTTCAGTCAATATATATATATTTATTATACTATGTTTCCAAAAGTTCGTTGTGAAATCACCGCTCTCCTCCCTCGCGACGCCGGTGCCAGCAACGGTCACAACTCCGCCTCAAATGTTTAACCCAGGATAGAATCCGAGTATTTCTCCGAATAAATCCAGCGGCACACCAAGGACAACACAATATACCTTTATTGTGTCACAAAAACAGAACTACGCGTTTCGGCGAAGCCTTTGTCAAGTTACTGACCTGTGCCCAACTTCCCCTAGAAATACAGGTCAAGGTTCATTAACATAGAAGAAAAACTTTACGAGCGCTCTGTTCGAGACAAGAATTAATTGTCAAAAACATTCATAAATTATGACGTTTCATCAATATACAGTTGGAATTCCCCACTATATGATAATGTGCAAATTCTTTACAGTTTAACATAGTAAACACAAATTATAATTGTTTCAAGGGCAAGTGCCTATGCCATTCATTATTGCACATTTTTAAAAAAAAGACACAGAGCCGTTTCGTAATCCACTTGATTATAAGGAATAATTCGAGATGAACCTTGATACATGGCACCATCAAATTCATTTCAAGTACGGAACTACTCACGAAATAAATAATTATTTTATCGGTAATGGTAATGTACCCACAATATTGACTTTTGATAGACCAATGTCTATGTTAAATCACAGCCCATACTATACATATTATAACAGGATTCCTGTGGGTAATGTACCCATTCAATTTTCAGACAATCAAAAGCTCATTATGCGTCGGGCTATTAAAAGGTTCAGATATTGTGCCAAACTCCGATTAATAAAACGTTAGGACACGTACATAAGGTTACGGTGCCAATCAAGCTCATATAACCTTCCAAGTCATATAGGGGGAATATACAGGTGGGCATGTCGGTCAAATGCTGTGAGTGAGATGTGAGGGGCGACCCTGGTGAACCCAATGACCAATGAAAGAAACTAAGTGAGAAAATAATAATAGTAACAAGAATAAAATAAAATAGAGATAGGTACAGATGGTCTCTGTTACTATGCTAAGCCTAGCTAATAGTCTAGAGAGACTGACAATATTCAATTGATCAGGACACTATGAATGAATGAAGCGGAACTTGTAACGCGCAAACTTAGCCCAATGGGCGTCAAGGCGCCTAACATAAAAGCTGACTGGAAGAACACATGAGAACTTACTGATATGCCTTTATAAAGAACCAGGTTTTAAGCGCTTTTCTAAACAAGGCCAAAGAGGGAAGAGCCTTAATCTCTAGAGGAAGGCCATTCCAGAGTAGAGGCGCAACGGTATCCTAAATCTGTTCACTCTATAATGTCAAATTAAAATTATAGTGATGTTTAAAAATAACACTCAGTATGGTAATGCAGAGAGAAACGGTATAGCACCATGCTAAATCAATTAACCTATGTGGGTTGCTAATTCTTCCCCATAATTAATCCCATTGGGAATTTTAGCATTAAGTTCGATGATGTACTTTGATTCGGTAATCCTCAAGAGTTTTTCCCGGTCCCCTCCTCTAGGAAGGGGTAGGATTCTATCAATGCCAAAGAATTTGATCAAGTCAGTGTTGCTCTGATGTTTATCCTGATAATGCCTCGCTACGGGATAATTGAGATCCTTATTGGTTACAGCTCTCATATGCTGTAATATTCGGGTTTTTAACTGCAGTTTGGTACTGCCCACGTAGTTTAACCCACAAGGGCATTCCAGGACATAGATTGTATAGTCGCTGGTGCAGGTGATGAATTTCCTGATAGGCTTTTTCAATATCCTATTCTTCCCCACTGTGTAGCTATCACGATTATTGCTGTGTCTACACGCCTTGCAGGAACCACATTTTCTGAAACCCTTAGCTGTTCCCAACCAACTTGTGCTGTTAGATACATTTTGATAACTATGTACCAGTTGGTCTCTCAATGATTTGGATTTTTTATATGTTATTGCAGGTGTTACGCCTATATCTGAGCCTATTGTGGAAATGTGGATTTTCCTGATCAGTTATGTCCCCTATCTTGGACCCCAACGGTTCTATGTGCATGTCACAAGTACATGTATGTTCCCCCCAGTTCCAGTTATGAAGACGCAAATACATGTGTGTCCACCGTCAACATGTCCTCTGTCAGATCCGCCATGAATAGGCCGGATATTCCATTCCTAAATATGAAAGGCCACCGGCTTTATATGGTTCACTTATGCCATTTTACAGTCCAGGCAAGTAGGCCCTGATTCTGTCATCAAACTCCTTTTGCCTTCTGCCTCTGAAAGCTCCAGTCTGAGCCTGCATCTGTGACCATGAACTTTGTCTCATTCTCTGCGCGGCTCACGAAGCCTGACATCAGCCTATTCTCTGCCAAGAACTGTATTTCACCTTCGAATTATCTGCTTCCCCCTCAGCCGATGCATTCCTGCCTAGTAGTTTAAGTAAACATTCTTCCAGTTACCAAGCAAAAGGCCCGGCTTCTCTGTCCTCATGCAAGTAATTCATAGCCCTGTCACCATGGAATATTCCTACCCCCTCGCATTCAGTGTAGACACTTAGACGCTTGTACACGCACGCACAGTCAGTATAGAATAGATTCTGTCCGAGAGTCCTTCTTTTGCGGATAACATAGTTCTTTAAACATAGGATGTTAGATATGATTTGGGATTAGGTTGACCTGACCCCCCAGACTTTTCGTCTCCACATGTAGAGCTAATGTCAAGTCCCCTTCACCCCCTAGTTACACGTCAATTACACGTCATACTGCTGCGCGCGCATCTATGTCAAGTATTATCTTATAGATCCACCTATGCATGACATCATAACCAATCATGTTTCCTTTTTACTCCTTATTACACCCATTTTCGGTTACGCAGGTACCACGTCAAGTTCCTTATCAATTGTTACGCCTACTGTATTTGCTTCATTATAATGTATGTACTATAAAAGTTACTTCTTGTCAATAAAGTATGTACTTCACTTCCTGAACCCCCGTGGTGATGGAACTTGGAGCATCCGATTATAATCGATCATTGGAATAAAGCCCATTCCGAAACTCTAATATCACGGATTCTGCCTCTCATTTTACTGAGCTATTTTATTATGATTCTGTATCAAATTCAGTCCCGGTAAAGGAATTTTATTTACCACATGATGGCGCCCGAACAGGGACACTTTCTCATCTCACGCGCCGGCGGTGAGTTGTAGGCCCGGTCTCCTGCCACAGCTGGACGGACAATTACGCGTACCAGCAGGATTTCCTGTATCTCCCTCCGGTCAAGCGGGGGCGACTGAGACTACGATCAACACCCAGACGAGGCGGTGAGAAGTGCGAAGTATCCCGACCAGAGCCTAGCTGAGAGAGCAAGATCCGAGGTATACCGAGACCCACCAGTTCGAAGTCAAGTCCAGTTCCCGACGAGTCGAGTCGAGTCCAGTCCGGTTCAAGTTCAGGTTACCGAGGCCTTCCGTTTCCGAAGCTACCCGGTGAGTACCATTACTGGGGAGGCATTTCTGACGTGCACATAGGTTGTGCCGGTCAAGACGGGTTTGGGTACACAAATCCGGTCTGCACTGTTTTAGCAGTGTATCTGTACTGTTTAGCAGTATATCAAGTATTCCGAAGTATCTAGTTATTGTCAAGAATTATGCTTGGTGATTAGTTATGCAGACGATCATCATTGTTGCTTATTCTAAAGGTTAAAAAATGTTTAATGTTTAATGTCTAATGTGTTAAACGTCCTGCATATTGTGGTATGAATGGTTGTTCATTAGTGTGCTTTTGTATTAAGTGTGTTCAAAATTAAGTATCGGATCAGTTGTCGATATGCCGCTCTTTTCGAAATTAAGACAGATTACTACTAGGAAAGGGGTACTTGAAGAAGCCGTCCCTATTCCTCCTAGGGATACTCCAGGGCACTTCATGTATCACAAACATGGCTTAGACGCTATATTATTTCTTGATTTATGGGTAGACTACACCAAGGGATTACCAGAAAGTCAGAGGTGGCCCGCAGCTGGGACCTGGGATGCAGAGTGCATCATGAAAGTCGAGGAAGAGTTATGGAAAAGGAAAGTCAGACAGTCACAGAAAGACGCCGTTGAGTTATGGCGTAAAGAATCTCATAGACGTACAGAAAAAGCACGTAGACAGGAAGAGAAGAGTAAAGAAAGTTCAAATAAAGTTCAAGAAGATCTATTAATTGAGGAAGGTATCCGAGTGAAATCAGAACAAGTAGATAGGCAAAGAAATGCCCTCATGAATGGTATGTATCCCCTTCTAGCCGAAGGATTACCTAAGGCTACTCTAGAGATACCGAAAGACTTGTCACCCCCATTATTCCCAATTAAGGTACATCCTAAGGGGCATCCTAGAACCGCAGAAGATGTTTTTCTTTCCTCATATTTAGATGACGTAGCTCCCGAGTATGCAAATTCCGCCCCACATAGACCGCATACCAGGGAGGTCCAACGCCAAGATCCAGCACCCGTATCCCTACAGCAACCAATAGAGTCACAAGTTCGGGCAAGCACATCTGTTTCCGCATCTGTCCCTACAGGTACTTCCATAGCTGTGTCCACACCTATAGTTGCCGTGTCACGTTCGACGAATCCTTTCACACCCGACGCCCCAGATGGGGCCACGGGAGGTGCTACCAATACTTTTTCCACGCCACCTAGAATAAATAAACTTATTTTTCAAGAGTCAGCGCATTCACGTACACCCAAATTCGTAAGTGAACGTGCGCTTAAGGAACTTCTTATAGATTGTAGATATGACCCGGTGATCGGTAAAGAGGACGAAATGATCCTGGCATCATTACGTATCAGACGAGCCGCAGGGTATTTAGCGAAGTTACCAGGAATGACTGCGCATCTAGATAAAATATATCATTTTGTTCAAACAGGGCGAGATCCAGAATGTATTAACAGAGCTATGGAATACCAGAAAGTAGAGATACAAGGGGAACTGTTACGTTTCCTCATAAACTGTGTGATCAGAAATCAAGACCGACCGGGGGTAGACCCGGATGCAATGCAAATTCTTACAAGATGGAGCCAGAATATATCAGAAGGGAGACACGATAAGCAAAATTGTATAATAGCCATGTGCCGAAAGATCCGTAAAGAAATAGAACGCCTACACGAAGAGCGATTAGAGACAGACGAGTTCGAACCAAGCGAGGAAGAAGGGTCAGGACCGCCCGCGGGACAGTTGGACACCATAGCCTATGTAGGTAGAGGAAGATCTTGTAATAGGGATCAGACTAGATGTCATACTGACTCAATACATCCGATATGTCCAGATAATAACAAGAATTTCCAGATACCTATAATTAATATAAGGTCTAACGAGCATTCGTTCCAAACTGCCGACAAACTACTCCGAGAACGAAGGGGTTATCATTTTCTCGATTCTATGGATGAACAAGATTTAGCCAGGACAGCTGTCCACTGGGTAGACAGTCCCGGAAAATATAGTGATGCTACAGTAGTACGCACATTTTTGAATCTCACCCCAGATGAACAGAGGTTAGCTGGGATTTATATGATTCAACAACTCATTATACTATATCGGAGTCAGCATTCGGACCCTGGTCCCTTACCTGACATATTGACTGAATTACTTATGAATAAATGGAGAGGTCCAGGTACTGAATTAATTAAAGAAATTCTAATATCAAGAAAGCAGTATATTCTTTTTGTATGCTCAGAGCATGCCTCATTGCCCGGCAAGGAAAGAACCACGTATCACATGGATAGACAGAATCCCTTACGAGAAGTACACCCAATAAGAGACGAGGACAACGAGTTTAGGCGCGTATTTGTATATACGCCCATATCAAAAATAGAACTGTTGCAAATGAAGAAAGTGGTACCCAGTCATGACAAAGATCCAGCGGGTTTTCACCGAGAAATTAAAGACATGTTACTCATGGGAGAGTATACCTATCCCGACATTATGACGATATTAAAGGTGTTGATGCCTGCTGGCATTTATGAGAAACTCAAGGAAAAAGAGTGGGAGGTAGGAGACCAAAAGATAGAATGGTCAGCATTGGAAGCAGAAGAAAGGGCCCGAACTGCAGGTTCGGGGCTTGGGGACAAAACTAAAGCACTACCAGGTTTACTAGTACAGGTACTGCCACGTTTATTAACTACGAAAAAGGAAGATTGGGGTACAATTTCAGCCTGTAAACAGAAGCAAGATGAAGACACTAGTGATTACTATGCCCGATTCGAGAAATGTTTTGGTATAAATAGTGGCATAAAAGCAAGTAGCGAATCATACCCGCATCTGTTTGTAACAAAATTAGTAGAAAATGCTCTGCCCCCAGTGAAGAATAGAGTATTAAAATTCGAGAGTACCTGGCAAGGTAACACTCCATTACAAATGTTACAAATGTTACAGTACCATCACAATAGAATTAGAGAGGAACAAGAACATGAACACAGACGCATGAAAGACACAAAAATGAAAATGCTAGTTTCCCAGACAGTTCCAGCTGAAGGACATAAAAAGGGTATGACACATTCCGATTCAACAGGACCTGTAAAAGGGACATGCAATTATTGTAAAAAGCCAGGTCATTATGTACACGATTGTCCAGTTCTAAAACATAATATCTCTATAGGTAAAACACAAGAAAGATCACGGCCACTAAGACAAGATCAGAATGAACAAGGAGCTATGCAGCATGCCCAGGCCATGCCAGCCGCACAACAGCCAATACAGTTTGTGCCAGCTGCACCACCGTTGCCTGCTGCTGCCACACAGACCACAACACGACAAATGTATCAGACTGCACAGTATGAATATCCTGAGTATCAGCGTTACGCATGAACTAGCCTAGAGAGGGAAGTTGACTTACCCCTTATCGAGATTCCTGTAGATCAAGAAGGACCTTATGTACATAGTGAATTATTAGGTCAAGATAGAAAATTTTTACTCGATACAGGGGCAAGTCGAACAACTATAAAACGTAGTGAAGTTCCAGGGGCACCCCTCTCAGGCTCTCAGAATATTTCCCTTGGTTTTTCAGGAAAACCTATTGTTAATGAAGTATCACAGCCTCTTCCACTTACGATAGGACCTTTGACCCGAACTACAGATTTATTGCTTACTAAATCATGTCCAGAAAACTTGCTAGGAATAAAAACTCTGAAAGCCCTAGGAGCCATAATATGTTGTTCTCCGGAAGGAGTAAGGTTGTTTTTACGTGATTTTAAAGGTCACTATGTATCTAGAGACATGGATCCCCGACTACAGACTTTACCTACACATCTATGGGCACAAGGCCCTACTGATGTTGGTTGCATGAATATTACACCATATCGAGTCACACTCAAGGCAGGAGTGGTGCTACCACGAATGCGACAATACAAGTTACCACCAGATGCTGTAGTGGCTTTACTACAAATCATTGACGAGCTAATTGCCCAAGGAGTAGTTGTAGAAACAGACTCCAATGTATGTAATTCACCGATAATTCCGATTCTTAAACGAACAGATCCTACAGCCCCGCCAGTATATCGATTGGTTATTGATCTGCGCGAGTTAAACAAATGCATTGTGCCACAATTTCCTGTGGTTACAGATATCTCGTCATTATTGACAGCTATTGATTCTGAAGCAACATTCTTTACTGTAATTGACCTCAAGAATGCCTTTTTCAGCGTCCCAATAGATCCGGAAAGTCAATATTTGTTCGGATTTAGTTTAAATGGGCGCAGCTTTAAATTCTCACGCGCACCTCAAGGATTTACAGAAAGCCCCAGCATCTATAGCCAAGCACTGAAACGAGAACTTGACAGTATCCACATGCCAGTTAACACTGCTCTGCTTCAATATGTCGATGATCTGCTGATCACCGCGAGAAGCGAACCCGAATGTGAGAAAGCATCACTGACAGTTTTACAATTTCTAGCCGAAAAGGGGCACAAGGTGTCCCCTTCTAAGCTGCAATTCTGTGTCCAGCGAGTTGTTTATCTTGGACACTCGCTGTCCAAGGAGGGAAGGCAGCTTACACCCGAACGCATTCAGTTAATAGCTAACATGCCAATACCCAAGACACAAAAGGAAGTACGAGCTTTCATAGGCCTCACGTCATATTGCAGGCAGTGGATCCCTCAGTACGCATTTCTAGCAAAACCACTCATTCAGTTAACCACACAGGAGGCAGCCACACCGACTGTTCTCCCTTGGACTCAGGAACACACACAAGCTTTTGAAAGCCTAAAGAAAGCTTTATGTCAAGCACCCGTTTTAGCAACGCCATGTTACAGAAAACAGTTTACACTCTTTGTTACAGAACGCGAAGGTACTGCTTTGTCAGTACTCACACAGGAGCAAGCAGGAGCACACAAACCATGTGCTTATTTTTCTAGTACATTAGATCCCGTAGCTCAGGCTTTGCCTGCATGCCTGAAATCAGTAGCAGCGACAGCTTTAGCAATCAGACAAAGCGATGCTATAGTGTTAGGACATCCATTGACAGTTCAAGTACCACACGCAGTAGAGGTTCTTGTGAATAGAACGCAAACACAACACTTGACTATAGCACGACTTACGGGGTATGAACTTACATTGTTTCAGCCACATATAGAAATCAGACGCTGTAACACATTGAATCCTGCCACACTTCTACCTGTAATCGGAACAGACCCACTAGCCCATGACTGTATTGAAGTTATTACGATAACGACGAAACCCAGACAAGACTTAACCGATGTCCCATTGTCAGATCCAGACCTGACATTGTATGTAGATGGTTCATGCATGAGAACAAGTACAGGAGAGTTAGTGGCCGCTTACGCAGTCACAACAGATACTGAAGTTATTGAAACTAATCGTATAAATACTTTGTCAGCTCAAGCCGCAGAGCTCATCGCTCTGACACAAGCCTGTATTCAAGCCACGAATAAAAAAGTCAACATATACACTGACTCACGTTATGCATTCGGAGTTGTACATGACTTCGGCGTGCTGTGGCGAGAGAGAGGTTATTTAACTTCCCACGGTGCCCACATTCAGCACGGACCCCTCATTCATGCCTTATTAGATGCAATACATCTACCCACTGCAATATCAATTATGAAATGTAAGGCTCATACGAAGGTTACTGATATCATTTCCCAAGGCAATGATCTAGCCGACAGAACAGCTAAACAGACTGCTCAAACTCAAACCCCCGACATGACAAAGACAATAGTCCCGACACCGACATATTGCATGACAGTTAAAGATCCTACTCTTGACGTAATTGACATACAGACACATGCTACACCAGATGAAATAAAGAAATGGACTGAATTAGGAGGGATCCAAACGGACCAAGGATGGATGATGAAGGAAAAATCTGTATGGTTCCTTCCTGACTCAATGGTCCAAGTTATAATTAACACTATACATAGTCCAGCACATCTAGGAGAAAAAGCTATGCTAGACAGCATTCAACACATTTGGTTCAATAAACATTTACGAGCAGCAGCAAAACAAAAGGTCCGTACCTGTATGATCTGTTGTCAGTTTAACCCAGGAAAAAGCGTTCCCGTAGAACAGGGTGGATTTCATACTCCTAATCATCCTTTTGAAGTACTCCAGATGGATTATATCCAGATGGAACGATGTCGAGGATTCAAATATGTTCTTGTAGTTGTCTGCGCTCTGTCCCGTTGGACAGAGGCATACCCGGTTTCAGATTACACTGCCCCTACTTCTGCCAAACAGTTGGTTCGAGAATTCTTCCCACGATACGGTTTACCACGTGCTGTTCACTCAGATAACGGCCAGCCGTTTTCATCCGAATTAATGAAACACGTTTCACTTCTGTTAGGATATCAGTGGAAATTCCACTGTGTCCGACACCCCGAGGCAGCAGGTCTCGTAGAAAGACATAACCAGATCCTGAAAATCAGAATGTCCAAAATATGCAGAGAAAAAGGTGTCGACTGGGTAGTAGCGTTACCCGTTGCACTCTTTTACATGAGAATGGTAGCACACTCACGAACAGGGTTATCCCCGTATGAGGTGATCTTCGGCAGACCACCGAATATGTGGGGGACGCCCATACCACGCAAAATAACTGATATTGACTGTAATATGCTGACAGATTACTTGGCTTCCTTGATGTCTGCACTACAATCTTGTCGTTCACAGGTAGCTGCAGCCTTTCCCGACAACACTGAGGTGAAACCCCATGACGTTGTTCCGGGTGATCTTGTGTTTGTGAGGAATTTCGACCGAAAGACTCAGCTGGAGCCCAGGTGGAAAGCACCCAAGTTGGTCCTGTTGACCACGAGGACAGCCGTGAAGATCGAGGGCCGCAAGGGCTGGATTCATTCAAGTCATATCAAGAAATTTCATGGACTATCCTCGGATATAGACACTGTGCCCTGCACTCCCTCACAGACTGATCCAAAACTTCCTTTGGTTGAAAAAACTGAAACAGAACTTTTTAAAGAAAAATTGAGGCCTAGAACGTCAGACAATTTGATTGTTTAAGTCCTCTCCAAGGTGAAGCGGTTGAATTTGTCCCTGACATGTATCCTCTAGACCTGAATCATGAACAGTCGCGAAAAATGTTGAAACGACAGGCGTATTATAAATCACTGCGTAGCCACTGTATGGGGACATTATTAATTCTGTTTTTATTGAGTCTTTTAATAATTATTACAAGTATGTTGTTGCACATATATTACCCTATTTCTAGACATGTTTATAATGTTACTGCTGAACATTCTTTTAGTGACTTACCTCCGCATGAATTATCTTATAGACTTGCGCTGCGCAATAACACTTTCATTAGTATGTTACATCATTCCCATCAGACTAGTAATGCCACCAATTGTTGGGTGTGTGGCCGACTCCCTCCCTATCAGAATTATGAAGGAGTCCTGCCTTTCTTTCCACATCCATTCACACATAATGGCTCCTGTGGAGCATGGTTTAGTTTAATCAATTCCATAGACTCAGACACAGCAGTTTACCAAGATCATTGGATATGGGGAAACCTGAACCTAGTTTTACTCAAGGTCTGCTACCCTGACAAGGAGGGTCGCCCCAAAAGAACAGGAACTGATCTAGAAAATGAAGTATATGGATTAGGTAATTTTACACCTAATCTCATGATTCTAAATGTCGTATCCGAAGTTGAACTAGTCTTACCCACCATGTCAGTATTCCCAGCGAAGGGTGAATTGTGTGTAAGAAAGGTTGGTTCCATACATATGGGCCATAGTAAATGCACTACTATAGTAGAATTCAGTGATCAAGGCAAATCTTCATTTAAAGCTTCTCGCCACTCCTACTTTATATGTGGTCAGACTGCATATATGCGTCTACCTCCAGATTGGGATGGTACCTGCTACATTGCATTCCTTCTGCCACCCGTTTTTCTAGCTCCTCCTGATTATTACAGAAATATTCATTTAGTACACAACAGAAAGCGGAGAGATCTCCCCATTGTCGATTACACTGAGACGGCATGGGACAAGTATGTAGATTTTAATAAAGGCATCTTTCCCTATATAGGTACTGTTACTAATAGTAAGCTGATACGTAGATTAACTAGAACCCTTGAAGCAGTAGTGAATGAGACTATTTCCGCCTTAGGCAATTTAACAGAAGAGCAGTCTGCTATGCGGATTGTTGTGCTTCAAAATCGTCTTGTCCTTGACGTCATCCTGGCTGACAGGGGCGGAGCTTGTAGGGTCATCGGATCAAGCTGCTGCGTATTCATACCAGAAAATTCGCCATCTGTATATAAAGCCATCACTCGCCTTCATAAGATTGTAAACCAGATACACCAGAACCCAGGCACTTGGACTTGGTCCAGTTGGTTTTGGAGTGTGATATCAGCCTGGGGATGGAGAGTTTTATCCTTCCTTGGTATTGGCCTTCTCATACTATTCAGTTGCTGTCTATGTCTACAATGTGGACCAGCGATTTGTGGTCTGTGTGCCACATCGTGTATTCCACCACCAAGATTTCATTCAAGATTACGGAAGAAGAAAGAAGAACAAATGATGCTATATGAACAGATCAATGGATTGATGAAGATTGATATCTCTTGAAGGGCAAGGAGGGGACAAGGAGGGAATGTGGAAATGTGGATTTTCCTGATCAGTTATGTCCCCTATCTTGGACCCCAACGGTTCTATGTGCATGTCACAAGTACATGTATGTTCCCCCCAGTTCCAGTTATGAAGACGCAAATACATGTGTGTCCACCGTCAACATGTCCTCTGTCAGATCCGCCATGAATAGGCCGGATATTCCATTCCTAAATATGAAAGGCCACCGGCTTTATATGGTTCACTTATGCCATTTTACAGTCCAGGCAAGTAGGCCCTGATTCTGTCATCAAACTCCTTTTGCCTTCTGCCTCTGAAAGCTCCAGTCTGAGCCTGCATCTGTGACCATGAACTTTGTCTCATTCTCTGCGCGGCTCACGAAGCCTGACATCAGCCTATTCTCTGCCAAGAACTGTATTTCACCTTCGAATTATCTACTTCCCCCTCAGCCGATGCATTCCTGCCTAGTAGTTTAAGTAAACATTCTTCCAGTTACCAAGCAAAAGGCCCGGCTTCTCTGTCCTCATGCAAGTAATTCATAGCCCTGTCACCATGGAATATTCCTACCCCCTCGCATTCAGTGTAGACACTTAGACGCTTGTACACGCACGCACAGTCAGTATAGAATAGATTCTGTCCGAGAGTCCTTCTTTTGCGGATAACATAGTTCTTTAAACATAGGATGTTAGATATGATTTGGGATTAGGTTGACCT
Organism: Triturus cristatus; assembly: GCF_964204655.1. NCBI lineage: Eukaryota > Metazoa > Chordata > Amphibia > Caudata > Salamandridae > Triturus > Triturus cristatus. The sequence continues at coordinate 997,958,380 of NC_140580.1, forward strand.
GACCCCCCAGACTTTTCGTCTCCACATGTAGAGCTAATGTCAAGTCCCCTTCACCCCCTAGTTACACGTCAATTACACGTCATACTGCTGCGCGCGCATCTATGTCAAGTATTATCTTATAGATCCACCTATGCATGACATCATAACCAATCATGTTTCCTTTTTACTCCTTATTACACCCATTTTCGGTTACGCAGGTACCACGTCAAGTTCCTTATCAATTGTTACGCCTACTGTATTTGCTTCATTATAATGTATGTACTATAAAAGTTACTTCTTGTCAATAAAGTATGTACTTCACTTCCTGAACCCCCGTGGTGATGGAACTTGGAGCATCCGATTATAATCGATCATTGGAATAAAGCCCATTCCGAAACTCTAATATCACGGATTCTGCCTCTCATTTTACTGAGCTATTTTATTATGATTCTGTATCAAATTCAGTCCCGGTAAAGGAATTTTATTTACCACACTATTATGGGGTCCGATTCCAGCAATCCCCAATGTTTTTTCATCAGGTACCTTAGGGTATTGGATCTACGATTATATGTTGTGATTAATCGAGGTGTCCCTTTGTTTTTCTCTTCTTTTTTGTTTGATGTAGTTGTCTTCTCCCAGTACGCCGTTTATTCTTGGTTTTTTAGTTTTAGTGTTTATTTTGAAAATCTTCATCAGTTTCAATTTGCGAATGTACAGGAATAGATCGATACGTGTGTCGACAAAATCCATATCCATCGAGGGACAGAAGGAGAGTCCTAATTGCAATAGTGATATTTCCTCCGATGTTAGAACCCTGGAGGACAGGTTAATTACTGACATGTTGTTCTGCCCATCCGTTGTGGATATATGCAGTCTTGAGTTCAAAAGTCCGGTACAGCAATGGGAACATCCTTTGCACCTAGCCTAGCCAACCTGTTCCTAGGATGGTGGGAGGAATGTGTGGTGTGGGTGGAGGAGAACGAAAGATTTGTACAACACATCCCAATCTGGATCAGGTATATTGATGACCTGTTCCTGATTTGGGATGGACCCCTGGATTTAGCACAAGAATTCATTCACATTCTGGGGAAGAATGATCTCAACCTCACTTTCACACACTCTATCAGTAACTCCCACTGTGAATTCCTGGATATCTCCATTGACATAGTAAACAACGAAATAGTGACCACCCTCTTTCGAAAGGAGACCTCGGGGAATACGTTGCTACACGCAACCAGTAATCACCCTACACCCTTACTAAATAGCATTCCCTATGGGGAATTCCTACGAGCTCGTAGGAATTGTAATACCAAAGGAGGTTTCTTAAATGAAAAACGTGTCATGGAGAGGAGATTTGAAAAGAGAGGCTATGCACCCAAGGTGATTGCCTCTGCTAGTCAGAAAGTGGAAAACATCCCAAGAGCCGAAGCACTTTTCTCATCAAACAAAAAAGAAGAGAAAAACAAAGTGACACCTCGATTAATCACAACATATAATCGTAGATCCAATACCCTAAGGTACCTGATGAAAAAACATTGGGGATTGCTGGAATCGGACCCCATAATAGGCTCAGATATAGGCGTAACACCTGCAAAAACATATAAAAAATCCAAATCATTGAGAGACCAACTGGTACATAGTTATCAAAATGTATCTAACAGCACAAGTTGGTTGGGAACAGCTAAGGGTTTCAGAAAATGTGGTTCCTGCAAGGCGTGTAGACACAGCAATAATCGTGATAGCTACACAGTGGGGAAGAATAGGATATTGAAAAAGCCTATCAGGAAATTCATCACCTGCACCAGCGACTATACAATCTATGTCCTGGAATGCCCTTGTGGGTTAAACTACGTGGGCAGTACCAAACTGCAGTTAAAAACCCGAATATTACAGCATATGAGAGCTGTAACCAATAAGGATCTCAATTATCCCGTAGCGAGGCATTATCAGGATAAACATCAGAGCAACGCTGACTTGATCAAATTCTTTGGCATTGATAGAATCCTACCCCTTCCTAGAGGAGGGGACCGGGAAAAACTCTTGAGGATTACCGAATCAAAGTACATCATCGAACTTAATGCTAAAATTCCCAATGGGATGAATTATGGGGAAGAATTAGCAACCCACATAGGTTAATTGATTTAGCATGGTGCTATACCGTTTCTCTCTGCATTACCATACTGAGTGTTCTTTTTAAACATCACTATAATTTTAATTTGACATTATAGAGTGAACAGATTTAGGATGGCATGGGAATAGTGTCCTGATCAATTGAATATTGTCAGTCTCTCTAGACTATTAGCTAGGCTTAGCATAGTAACAGAGACCATCTGTACCTATCTCTATTTTATTTTATTCTTGTTACTATTATTATTTTCTCACTTAGTTTCTTTCATTGGTCATTGGGTTCACCAGGGTCGCCCCTCACATCTCACTCACAGCATTTGACCGACATGCCCACCTGTATATTCCCCCTATATGACTTGGAAGGTTATATGAGCTTGATTGGCACCGTAACCTTATGTACGTGTCCTAACGTTTTATTAATCGGAGTTTGGCACAATATCTGAACCTTTTAATAGCCCGACGCATAATGAGCTTTTGATTGTCTGAAAATTGAATGGGTACATTACCCACAGGAATCCTGTTATAATATGTATAGTATGGGCTGTGATTTAACATAGACATTGGTCTATCAAAAGTGAATATTGTGGGTACATTACCATTACCGATAAAATAATTATTTATTTCGTGAGTAGTTCCGTACTTGAAATGAATTTGATGGTGCCATGTATCAAGGTTCATCTCGAATTATTCCTTATAATCAAGTGGATTACGAAACGGCTCTGTGTCTTTTTTAAAAAAATGTGCAATAATGAATGGCATAGGCACTTGCCCTTGAAACAATTATAATTTGTGTTTACTATGTTAAACTGTAAAGAATTTGCACATTATCATATAGTGGGGAATTCCAACTGTATATTGATGAAACGTCATAATTTATGAATGTTTTTGACAATTAATTCTTGTCTCGAACAGAGCGCTCGTAAAGTTTTTCTTCTATGTAAATGAACCTTGACCTGTATTTCTAGGGGAAGTTGGGCACAGGTCAGTAACTTGACAAAGGCTTCGCCGAAACGCGTAGTTCTGTTTTTGTGACACAATAAAGGTATATTGTGTTGTCCTTGGTGTGCCGCTGGATTTATTCGGAGAAATACTCGGATTCTATCCTGGGTTAAACATTTATTATACTATGTATACATGTGAAAATGTCTCGGTCTGCCTGTTTGCCTCGGTGGCACAGAAAAAAGGGGTGGAACTGACGTCAGCACACCGACGAGGACCTCTTATGGCTCCGATTACATCATACGGTGTCGCGAGCGGAGCCGTGCTATTATGACGTCCTCGTCGACGTGGGAGAGCTAGGAAAGAATTTCCGTGGAATGCTGGTGCAGGAGATATTCACCTAAGTGTTCAGGCTAGTCCTTTGGGAGCAACTGTTTATGTTGTCACTCCAGAAACCGAAACCAGTGATCCGAGGGCAGAGGCCATGCAGATGGCACACGAGGTGGGGTGCCCAGTAGTGTGCACCGGCGGGGCAGCGAAGTGACAAGCACCACAACCCACAAAAAAGGTAACCAGGGTACTGAATAACAATGGATCTTCTCTTTGTATCTGGCAGGAACAACAAAGTTAAAATGCCCTAGTACCAAAATGTAGAATTAGTGCTACAACGGTCTTCAAGAGGAGCTGCGATGCTGCTTCTGCCTCCCGTACCCTGGAGGCGGCACATGGGTCACGCGCTACGGTCATACTGCGGTGGGACGCACACTCTCATGGCACTGCTCCACACTTCAGGGAGGACGCTTTCCATTAGCTATGTTTTCTGATGACGTGTCGCGCCAGCCCCGTCTAACAACAGAACTCCTTTAGATCTAAACAGACTCTTCCACTTTCTCACCGGAAGTGAAACCAGGCCACGCGGACACTTTCACAATACAACAGCTGGAAATGCACTTTTCGGTAAAAAAAACACATTCCTTCCTCCTAATTAATCAAATAAATGTCTCACTGAAGAACAGGGGCCAGCTTCGATCGGTAAATAGCCATTACAATGACTTTTTTACTTCGCAATACCATTACAACGCATGCATTACCACGCATGCGTTGTACATCGCAAAGTCATTACTACACATTTTTTTAGAACTCATGGTCATTTACCACGCATGCCTTTACAACAAATTTTGTTGTAAAGGTATGTATGGTAAATGACCATGCGTTCCAAAAAACATGTAGACGATCCACGTTGTTGTAAGTAAACAGAGGCTGTTCTGTTTCCTCACAACGACGTGCACCGCCCCTCAGAGACGACGTGAAGCAGGAACCACGAGGAGAGAGGAACCACGAGAAGTGAGAGGTAAGGGGGATCGGGCATGGGGTGTTTTTTTTCTTCTAGGGTTTAGGGTAGTGTAATGGTGTTTGGGTAGTGTACGGGGTCATGCTGGGGGTAGTGTTTTAGGGTTTAGGGAAGTGCAGTGGTGTTTAGGTAGTGTAGGGGGTCGTGCTGGGGTAGTGTTTTAGGGTTTAGGGTAGTGCAGTAGTGTAGGGGGTCGTGCTGGGGGTAGTGTTTTAGGGTTTAGAGTAGTGCAGTGGTGTATGGGTAGTGTAGGGGTTCGTGCTGGGGTAGTGTTTTAGGGTTTAGGGTAGTGCAGTGGTGTTTGAGTAGTGTAGGGGGTCATGGTGGTGGTAGTGTTTTAGGGTTTAGGGTAGTGCAGTGGTGTTTGTGTAGTATAGGGGGTCGTGCTGGGGTAGTGTTTTATGGTTTATGGTAGTGCAGTGGTGTTTGGGTAGTGTAGGGAGTCGTACTGGGGGTAGTGTTTTAGGGTTTATGGTAGTGCAGTGGTGTTTGGGTAGTGTAGGGAGTCGTGCTGGGGGTAGTGTTTTAGGGTTTAGGGTAGTGCAGTGGTGTTTGTGTAGTGTAGGGGGTGGTGCTGGCGGTAGTGTTTTATGGTTTATGGTAGTGCAGTGGTGTGTGTGTAGTGTAGGGGGTAGTGCTGGGGGTAGTGTTTTAGGGTTTAGGGTAGTGCAGTGGTGTTTGTGTAGTGCTGGGTTCTAGTGTTTTAGTGTTTAGGATAGTGCAGTGGTGTTTGTGTAGTGTAGGGGGTCGAGCCTTAGGTTTGAGGGTCATGCAGTGGTGTTTGGGTAGTGAAGGGGGTCATGCTGGGGGTAGTGTTTTAGGGTTTATGGTAGTGCAGTTGTGTTTAGGTAGTGAAGGGGGTAGTGCTGGGGGTAGTGTTTTAGGGTTTAGGGTAGTGCAGTGGTGTTTGTGTAGTGTAGGGGGTGACGCTGGGGGTAGATTTAGTGTTTAGGGTAGTGCAGTGGTGTTTGTGTAGTTTAGGGGGTCGTGCTGGGGTAGTGTTTTAGGGTTTAAGGCAGTGCAGTGGTGTTTGTGTAGTGAAGGGGGTTGTGCTGGGGGTAGTGTTTTAGGGTTTAGGGTAGTGCAGTGGTGTTTGTGTAGTGTAGGGGGTTGTGCTGGGGGTAGATTTAGGGTTTCGGGTAGTGCAGTTATGTGTGGGTAGTGTAGGGTGTCGTGCTGGGGGTAGTGTTTTAGGGTTTAGGGTAGTCCAGTGGTGTTTGGGTAGTGGAGGGGGTAGGGTTTTAGGGTTTAGGGTAGTGCGCCCAAACAGCCAGAATATCAGTGGAATAAGGGGATCCTGACTCTTTTGAATGCTCCGCTAATTGAATACTTTCGGTCAAGGGCCCTACCACGTCCAAGACCTATCAATTCCTTTCCTGGGATCCCTCATATACTTGAAGAAAAAGTGCACATAGTTTCTCATCAATTTCAGGCGTGTGTGCCACCTTCCCCTCCAGTGAGGGCATGGGGCATTCTCCCCTCATCCTATTCCTGACCTCCCTTTCAAGGGGTTGATGGATTTTCCCCACCACATACTCTGCCACTTTGGTGTCAGGGGTCCACTCCACCGACCTAGGATGGTAAATTTGGGTAGGCCCGAACATGTCCGAGTGGCCCCCGTCCCCAACCCGGGACTGAGAGGTGTGGGACTCAGGAGTCCTTATCCTCATCAGAGGAGAAATCGTCCTCCGATACGCCCTCTCCCTCTAAGGGAAACCCGCCGTCAGGGTCTGCAATAGTGGTGTCAGCGTCGCAATTTTCTCCGGACTGCTCCTCCTCCCGGCAGGGTACATGTTTTAGAGTTCGCGCACTCTTGAGGAAGGTCTCCGTAAGTTTACCAAACTGCCCCACGTTATGCTTGATGGCCCTTTTATTCCCCATCTGGGAGCTACTGGGACCCGCCACCACCAGATCTGGGTCACTGAACACCCCAGGGATTCTTTTTGCCAGCTTATCAACCTGATCCCTAAGAGAAGCCAGCGCCCTAGACAGGATCTCACCGCGCGCAGAGCGCACAGCGGGAGAAACTGCGAGGGAGAGAACGCTCTCGGGCAAGAGCCTGCTGCGCAGGGAATATGAAACAATACCAAGGCAATAATGCTAATAACGTGCACAAGAAACCGCTATACAAACAGCAACGACGTCAGATTAAGCCAAGAATGTAAGGAATGCACTTAACTGACGAGCAGTGAAGAAAGAGGAAGCGGAAGGGACGTCACGATATTATATACGATGGACTGTGATATGATTGGACTATAGTTGCCTTGGAAACTACCCCCCCTAATGGTTCATGGGTTGTGTAGTCTTTTGTTTAATGATTGTTGTGTTACGTTTTCTTTGAACTGCTATGCAATTAAAGTGAGGAAAGATATGCATAATCCTCGCCTCCATCCTGCCATAGAATTAATTAAACTTTATTCGATCTGATTTAGAAACATAGATCATAAACGTGTACATAAAAACAGTAAATCCTCTTTCCTAATACAATACAGTGAGAATTAATTAAAACCAGTAGGTAAAAACGGGTGTTACAAAGCCCGGTTCAGAGCAGCTTCAGGTTAACAGAATCGTAAAGTTCAATATTTCGCAAGATCAATCTCATGTACTTTGTGCAAAATACGCAATAAGGGGTCCAAGTAAGATGTAACACTCCAACACCTGACCAGTCTGCACTATATAAAAATGCAGAAAAACTAAAAAAAAAAAGTGTTTTGCACACTTCTGTAATTGGGCTATATGTGGGCTACATCAGGGTGACATTTGTGCTACCACACATCTCATCGTGAGATCTGATTGGCTATCAGCACTTCATCCAAGAAGTGTTGGCAGCCATCTTGGGACCAATATACATGATAGCACCTCATTAAAAAGCATTGCAGTTAATAGAAGGTTTTAAGACTTTAGTTACATTATAAATCATTTGTTGATGGTACCATACCCATTTTAGGAAATGTGGTGTGTTCTATGGTGATTTTACCATGTGAAAAAGCCTTCTGCTGGGATATCATGAATCATGTTTGAGAGAAAACAATTTTCTCATGCTTTTCCCACAGAGGTTTGGAAGGTGATCTATAAGCTAAACTGAGAGCATGTTTTCTGTAAATTCACATTATCTTTCTCAGTCATGTGAGAATGAAGTCTGACATTCTCAGTAAAACATGTACATCCAACAAGGGCAGAGACTGTCAGTTGATTCCTTTGTGTTCTTCTGCAGCTTCCCAGAGTGTTTTAAAGAACAACTAGAGCGCTAACAGTCCTACTTATGACAAACGTATGGCACACCTGAAGCCATCTTGATTGGAATAAAGTGGTAACTCTTAAAACATTTAATTTAAAAAGGAACAAAACGAGTGGGTTCATTTTCTCATAGAAAGTATGATTAGTGCTACAGAAAGAAAAATTAGGGCACATTTTGAGTGACTTCTCAAATCCTCTTCTATTTCATTAAAAAAGTCTGACATACAGACAGAAACATGCACTTTCAATACCAGCAGCAGACTTCCCTGGTGAGCAGTAGCTTTACTACAGTCATCTAATGAGCAACTAGAGTGCTAACATTCTGAATTTATGGCAAATGTGTGACACATCTGAATGCCTTCTTGATGGAATCAAAATAAAAAACTGAAAGTATTTCCTACTGAGGAGACTGTAGTAAATGAGGAAATTAGGAAACTTCATAACAAATAAGTATCCCAAGATGGCCACCAGAGACAAAGAGCCCAAATGTAGCACAAATATCACCCAGATGTAGCCCAAGTATAGCCCAATGACTGAATGTCCCAGAGTGTTCTGAAGTACAACTGGAGCGCTAACAGTCTTACTTATTACAAAAGTATGGCACACCTGCAGCCATCTTGATTGGAATAAAGTGGTAACACTTAAAACATTTAATTTGCAAAGGAACAAAATGAGGGGGTTCATTTTGCCATAGAAATTATGATTAGTGCTGCAGAAAGAAAAATTAGGGCACATTTTGACTTCTCAAATCCTCTTCTATTTCATTAAAAAATTCTGACATGCAGACTGAAACATGCACTTTGAATACCAGCAGCCGACTTCCCTGGTGAGCAGTAGCTTTACTACAGTGATCTAATGAGCAACTAGAGTGCTAACTTTCAGAATTTATGGCAAATGTGTGACACATCTGAATGACTTCTTGATGGAACCAAAGTAAACATGCATTGACCATGCAATAGGTCTCGCCCTCGTTTAAGTTAAAGCAATTCTGTTTGTAATTAGGTGGCTTGTTAGCTTTGCTTTTTTTAGTGTTTTTCAAACTTTCATGTACATAACATGCATATATGTATATGTATATGTATGCATGCATATATATTTGTATTTATATAGATATGCAGATTATATATATGTTTATATATGTATGTATATATATACACATACATATATACATAAATGCATATGCATATATATGCATATATATATGTGCATATGTGTGCGTGTAGAGAGAGGTAGAGAGAGGTAGAGAGGTAGAGGTGTAGAGGTAGAGGTGTAGAGGTAGAGAGGTAGAGGTAGAGAGGTAGAGAGGTAGAGAGTAGTAGAGAGAGCGGTAGAGAGAGGTAGAGAGGTAGAGAGTAGAGGATGAGTAGTAGAGAGTGAGTAGTAGAGAGTAGTAGAGAGAGTAGCAGAGAGTAGTATAGAGTAGTAGAGTGAGTAGTAGAGAGTGAGTAGCAGAGAGTGAGTAGTAGAGAGTAGTAGAGAGTGAGTAGTAGAGAGTAGAAGAGAGTAGTATAGTGAGTAGTAGAGAGTGAGTAGTAGAGAATAGCATAGAGTGAGTAGTAGAGAGTGAGTAGCAGAGAGAAAGTAGTAGAGAGTAGTAGAGAGTGAGTAGTAGAGAGTAGTAGAGAGAGTAGTAGAGAGAGAGTAGTAGAGAGTGAGTAGGAGAGAGAGTAGTATGGAGTAGTAGAGTAGTAGAGAGTGAGTAGTAGAGAGTGAGTAGTAGAGAGTGAGTAGTAGAGAGTAGTGGAGTAGTAGAGAGTGAGTAGTAGAGAGTAGTAGAGAGTGAGTAGTAAAGTGAGTAGTAGGGAGTAGTAGAGAGTGAGTAGTAGAGTGAGTAACAGAGAGTAGTAGAGAGCGAGTAGTAGAGAGCGAGTAGTAGAGAGCAAGTAGTAGAGAGTGTGTAGTAGGGAGTGAGTAGTAGAGAGTAGTAGAGAGCGAGTAGTAGAGAGTGAGTAGAAGAGAGTGAGTAGTAGAGAGTGAGTAGTAGAGAGCAGTAGAGATTGAGTAGTAAAGAGAGAGTAGTAGAGAGTGAGATTAGTAGAGAGAATAGTAGAGAGTGAGTAGTAGAGAGTAGTAGAGTAAGTAGTAGAGAGTGAGTAGCAGAGAGAGAGTAGCAGAGAGTAGTAGAGAGTGAGTAGTAGAGTAGTAGAGAGTGAGTGGTAGAGAGTAGTAGAGAGTAGTAGAGTGAGTAGTAGAGAGTAGGGATCTTTGCTCTGTCTTGCCTGCATGGTGTGGAGAACTCACCTTCATTCTCTGCCTTGACTCCTCGCCGGACCCGCTGCGCGGGTCCCGCTTCGCTCTTCGCTGTGGCCGGGTGCCTAGCTGGTGGTGAGCCTGCCTGCTGCTTTTAAGCCGCCCCGGTTGATCTTGGACTGCCGCTGTCTGTGTGCGCCTGTGGACGGGACCTCAGGGCTGCGAGCTGACCCGCAGGGACTCAGTGTACCAGGAGTCCCTGCGTGAGGCCGAGACCCGCAACACCTGGGTCGCTCTCCCTGCTTGCCCCGCCCCCGTCACACCATTGTCTACATTACTGATTACTTTCTCCGCAGCGCGGGAGCGCGCGGGAGCGCGCGGGAGCGCCCGGGGCTAAGCCCGGGCAAAGGGCGGGCCGTCTAAGGCCGTCCAAGGACGAACAGGGACGGGCCGGGCCCCTTCTCTTACATCGCGGACTTGAGGTTACACAGTACGTTTTAATATTTAATGTGTGTAGTTTTATATAAGTAATTATTCGTAGAATTGTATATTTATTTGTTTTTCGTTTCCTTAGTATTTTAAAATATATATTTATCTTGAATAATGCCGCTATTAACTAGGAAGGGTAGGCAGGTCACAGTAAAGTCAGGCAGTGGCAAAGCCACCGGAACTTTAGATGATTTTATTACCCGGGCCACGGGGATACTGGAGAAAGAAATTGCCCTTACTGAAAAACGTTTGTCTTTGGATCTTGTTACGGGCAAACGCTCATCCTTAGGACGGATTGGCTCTGTGGTTACTCCGGGAAAAAGCAAAACTAATGAATTAGAAGTTAGCCCCAATTTAGTAGTAATCCCTGACTCCCAAGAAACATCTAGGGGGAACACTATAGTGGATTGTCCATTAGAAGATCACACTGCATTAGATATTAGTGGGGACGGTAAGTCGAGTATTGACTCGAGTGTGTTGGAGCCTGCCCCCTCAAAACCCCAAGTTCTGGACCATGTTAATACAGTTATACAAACCAGAAAACGAAAAAGAGGGAGGGGTCATATGAAGGGAAAGGGAACACGATTGGGGAATTCTGGTTATCCGCCTATTTGCTGTAAAAATCGCAATAATGACGATTTGTTGGGACACATTGAAACCTTGTTAAAAGGCCTCTTGATGCCTCTCATTGAGAGAACCCAAATTGTTAATTTAAAATTAGACCAATTAGAGCTCTTATTATCAGTTAATACTCACTCACTGGATACCTTGGTCAAAAATAGTAAATCTCCCGAGTCCCCGGAGATCTGCATTGCTACAAAGAAGGGTTCTCAAAAAACCTCTACCCAAAACTCTAGCAAACCGCCCCAACCCGATATATCAGGCGATACCCAGCGAATCCCAGCTCAGACAACTTTAACTAAATCCACACTGATGGTTAATGCGGCTTCTCAACCAATGTCTGAGCTAGCCGTAGCAACAACACCGATTCCAACTATATCCATGCCGGTGGTAACATTGGGAGCTAAACCAACTTTATCAAGTGGACTATTAGCCTCGGGTAAAAAAGCTCCCAAACCAATTTGTGTGAACATACCCCCTGATTCTGCCCCTTTTATGGTAATCCTGACAGGGGTTCCGATGGTTGCACCGAACAAATATGAATCAAGTCAGGATTTATTAAACAAAGTCATATTCTGGCTTAATAATAATAGACCACTTCCCCCAGCCTCTACCACTAAAATATTAGGTGTACGAAGGGTTCCTTGGGTTGGCCAAAGCAAGAAGGACTTAGAAGGAGACTGTATTCTCATTAATTTTAGGGACAGGTGGGTCAAAGACCTAATTTGTGATAAAGCTAGGTTTGCTAAAATGGGGGACATCCAATGTATTGTCCTTGAATACTTCTATCCCATTTTACATCAGGTCTCACTCTATAACTGTTACTCTGGGTCAGGGCCGCAGGGAAATGGTCACTCTGGATGGATACAGAACAACAACATATTTCGACCCCCCCAAAACCATCCCGGTATGAGGTATCAGGGTGATGGATGCCCTATGGGACCCATACGTTTTAGTAATATTACGCAACTACCCTATAATCAACCAGAGATGAGAGTTCAGGGGGAGGAATATCTAGGGTGGATGTCAAATAGCAACATTCCCCTAAGAAACCGCTTTGACCCACTGGTGGGAATGGAGGGTTTAGATTGACCAGTGGACAAAAAAAAGGGGGATGTAACATCTATATTAGATTTGGCTATAGGGGTAAATGAGGGGGTAAGTCCTAAGGATAATTCGGTGGTGGATGTCACCAATCTTAATACAGGGTCTAATTCACTTTTGGATATACGGGTGACCAGTATCTTAGGCTGTGGGCCACACTTGTCGATTATTGAGCAGGATCAGACAAGTTTAGAAGAGCCTGTGGTCGATAACCAAGGAGAACCTACACTGTCTTTAATGTCTTGGAATATTGCTGGTCTTGCGGGAAGACTAGAGGATGAAGGCTGGCTGGACTATGTGGGTAGCCAGGACATTTTGTGCTTCCAGGAGACATGGAGCAAAACGGGTGAGGAAATTGATGGTTTTCAATCTTTTAGCGTCCCGGCGGTACCATCACCAGCGGGGAGGGCAAGGGGCGGGATAATGACAGCACTCTCTATTAAACTTAAGAATCTGAGTACTCTAAAGATAGCGGATACTCCATGGTTCCAATTGTTATTGCTCGAAAATCTGTTCCCCGAGCCCTTGTTGTTAATTAACTGGTATCATAAAGTTTTTGACAGAAATGATGTAACCACAATTCAGAGTTTGGAGGATGCAATAAGCAAGGCTCGTAGTGAACGACCACTATTATTCGTTGTTTGGGTTGGTGATTTTAACTCTTCATTGTGTAAATTTGGTGGTTCAAATGTGTGTGGTCTTGAGGACTTAAATAAACAACCTTTGATGCATTTCAAACACACGCCCCAGGGGGATGCCTTAAATAATATTATTGTCTTAAATGATTTATGTATGGTAGAGCCCTGGGCGGCCCCAGATACTTTACCAATACCAACCTTTCATGGAGTAAGAGGCGCAACAAGCACCATTGATTTTATTTTTGTGTCCAGTAATTTCCTGCTTTATGTTACTAAACTTGAGATAATAGCTAATGCCGCAAGCGACCATAACCCTCTAAAGCTTTCTTTATGCACCCCTATTAGTGGGAATCACCCGGTCTGGGATCAGCCTATAGAATATAATAAGAACCAGGGTGTTACCATAAAATGGGGTAAAATAGATGCTGTAGGTCTAGAGGAAAAGATCTTTAAAGAATGTAGGACTGAAATTGACTTATGTCAAATGTCCATATTAGACCCAGAAAAGGTTATTGGGAATTTTGAAAAATTATGTGGGCATGTGGCTGAGTATCTTACAAAACCAGCAGGGAAAAAGAATACAAAGTGTTTTAGATGGTTTGACTCCGCATGTTCCGCCTCACACAAATCCCTAAAAGCGGCCCTTATGCAAAAACCAAGGAATAAAGACCTGGTAAGATCATCTAGAAAGGCCTATAAAGAAGCTATTATAAAAAGGAAGCAGGAGCTAAAAAATTGTGCCTGGGATGATTTAGAAAAGGCATCTGAGCTAAAAGATAGTAGGCTCTTTTGGGACGTAGTAAATCGTCCTCTGTTTAAAAGTGATACCAAGGAAACCATAGCGATGCAGGTTACTGGTGAATCCTGGGAAGTTCACTTTGGTAAAATCTTTAACCCCAAGGCATTATCGCCCTCGGTTCTGTTGGATGACCCAGGAATTTTGGTAAAACCATCGACAACTTCGCTTCTTAGCTCCTCGCTCACACTGGAGGAGGTCGAAGAAGCCCTGAGGAAAGGTACATCACTAAAAGCCCCGGGCCCTGATGCCGTTCCCTTGGACTTTTTTAAGCACAATATGGAAGTATGGGCCCCGTTGCTGTTAAATGTCTTTAGGGCTGTGGTTGTTGGTAGTATCCCTGTATCATGGAAGAAAGCGGTAGTGGTCCCGATCTTCAAGAAGGATGATAGGTGTGACCCCCGATGCTATCGACCCATATCTTTGATTGATGCATCCTGTAAGTTATTAGGAAGGGTTATCTTGGCCAGACTGGAAACCTGGGCTGATTCTGTTGGTTTAATAGTGAACTCCCAGTATGGATTTAGAAGTGGGAGGGGGACGGTCGAACAGTGTTTAAATTTGGCACTGATTATGGGCAAGTACATGAAGGCAAGGAATTCTGCAATCTACCTTGCCTTCATGGACTTGTCCAGCGCGTTTGACACTGTCTGTAGAAGTAAGCTATGGCAGATGATGGATAGCATGGGCTTTGAAGAACCGTTGGTTATGCTGCTCCGTAAATTGCATGCTGCAACATCCGTGGCCATAAGGTTTGGACCTGGGGGTGAAATGACAAAACCGATTCCCTCAACTGAGGGGGTCCGTCAAGGGTGCATCTTGGCACCGTTTCTATTCTTGGTGTATACAAATGGATTGGAGAAATATTTGCTGGACCACTGTTGTGATTTTCCAAAAGTAAATGGTAAGAGTATTCCCATTTTGTCATATGCAGATGACACTGTTCTAATGACCCTTACTGGAAATAGCATGCAGACATGCTTAGACGCTTTTAATACCTTCATGTTGGACCTTGACATAAAGGTTAATTTCGCAAAATCTTTTGCGATGGTCTGTGGCCCAAAAGGGTCAAAATCTAGGAAACTTATGGTGAATGACTTTACCATTGAAAAGGTGGATAATTTTAACTACCTGGGAAATCTCTTCAACAGTAAACTAAGTTGGGCTCCATTAATGAAAACTCGAGTCCAGAGTACTACACGCGCTATAGAAGGTCTCTTCCGCTTTTGTGGCAAGTTGGGTCAAAAACCTGTTGCGCATCTCAAAACCCTATATACATCTAAATGTTTATCTGTTGCCACTTATGGGGCAGGAGTATGGGGGACTGAGAACCCCTCAGTCATACAGGTGATGGAAAACAAATTTTTAAAAAGGGTTTTATTGATTCCATCGGGTTCATCAAACATCTTTTGCCACAATGAAATGGGAATTACCAAAGTGACTGATACTATCCGTCTGTTGCCTTTATTACTTTGGTGCAAAATATGGCTATCGGATAACCTCCAACTCTCCAGAGAAATTCATTTAGATTGCATGAGCCTGGACAATGTAAAACAGATTCCCTGGTTGTCATATGTTAGTGACATGTTGCATAAGATAGGTTTGGGCCATGATTATGAAAATCCTGAAAATATTCAGGGAAACACGAAAGCCCAAATTAAAGCATGTTACTGGAAATCCTTAGATATACCTAGCTTGGGAGGCTCAACAAGTTGTGTATCTAAGGTCCAGCATCAGTTTTATTTAACTTTCTCGACAAATGTCCAATGGCGGTTTTATCTTACAAGGTTTAGGCTAAATACACTCCACTTCCTCTTTGCCTTCCCCAAACAAGGGGGTTGGTGTGAGAGGCTACCCCCCTGTCCCTGCAACAATAGTGTTAGACAAAGTACTATACATGTTGTCCTTTTCTGTACTTTATACCAAAAACCCAGGATTAGATTTATTAAGCCTATCCTGAAGGGGCGACAACCATGTACTTATAATGAAGGCTATGATTATTTGCTGTCACTATCTTCTGTTGAAGTTTGTTGTGCTATGTTGAACTTCATACGAGCATCGCTCCGGATTAGGAAGCGTTATGGATAACTTAGCCTGGACTTGTAATTTCCCATTGGTCTTTTTTGTACTTATGCTGTATGATGGTCTCTTAATCAAATTTTGTATTACAAATGGCTCATTTTAAATTATGTATTTTATGTTCACTTTCTGCTTTTATGATTCTCTGTATGAATCGAATAAAGATATATTGATTGATTGATTGATTGATTGAGTAGTAGAGAGTAGTAGAGAGTGAGTAGTAGAGTGAGTAGTAGAGAGTAGTAGAGTAGTAGAGAGTGTGTAGTAGAGAGTGAGTAGTAGAGAGAGTAGTAGAGAGTAGTAGAGTAGTAGAGAGTGAGTAGTAGAGAGTAGTAGAGAGTGAGTAGTAGAGAGTGAGTAGTGCAGAGTGAGTAGTGGAGAGTGAGTAGTGGAGAGTGAGTAGTAGAGAGTAGTAGAGAGCGAGTAGTAGAGAGTGAGTAGTAGAGAGTAGTAGAGAGTGAGTAGTAGAGTAGTAGAGAGTGAGTGGTAGAGAGTAGCAGAGAGTAGTAGAGAGTGAGTAGTAGAGAGTGAGTAGTAGAAAGTAGTAGTAGAGAGTAGTAGAGAGTAGTAGAGAGTGAGTAGTAGAGAGTAGTAGCGAGTGAGTAGTAGAGAGTGAGCAGTTTAATTTGAAAGGAACACAATGAGGGGGTTCATTTTGCCATAGAAATTATAATTAGTGCTGAAAAAAGAAAATTAGGGCACATTTTGAGTGACTTCTCAAGTCCTCTTCTATTTCATTAAACAATTCTGACATGCAGACTGAAACATGCACTTTGAATACCAGCAGCCTTGTGAGTAGTAGCTTTACTACAGTGATCTAATAAGCAACTAGAGTGCTAACATTCCGAATTTATGGCAAGTGTGTGACACATCTGACTGCCTTCTTGATGGAAACAAAGTAAAAAACTGAAAGTATTTCCTACTGAGGAGACTGTAGTAAATGAGGAAATTAGGAAACTTTATAACACATAAGTCTTCCAAGATGGCCACTAGAGACAAAAGAGCCCAAATGTAGCACAAATATCACCCAGATGTAGCCCAAGTATAGCCCAATGAAGAGAATGTCCGAAAGTGTTCTAAAGAACAACTAGAGCGCTACCATTCTTACCTATGACAAAAGTATGGCACACCTGAAGCCATCTTGATTGGAATAAAGTGGTAACACTTAAAACATTTAATTTGCAGAGGAACAACATGAGGGGGTTCATTTTGTCATAGAAATTATGATTAGTGCTGCAGAAAGAAAAATTAAGGCACATTTTGACTTCTCAAATCCTCTTCTATTTCGTTAAAAAATTCTGACATGCAGACTGAAACATGCACTTTGAATACCAGCAGCCTTGTGAGTAGTAGCTTTACTACAGTGATCTAATGAGCAAATAGAGTGCTAACATTCAGAATTCATGGCAAATGTGTGACACATCTGAATGCCTTCTTGATGGAACCAAAGTAAACAAGCATTGAAAATGCAAGAGGTCTCGCCCTCGTTTAAGTTAAAGCAAATCTGTTTGTGATTAGGTGGCTTTTTTAGCTTTGCTTGTATTAGTGTTTTTCAAAATTTCATGTACATAACATGCATATGTATGCATATATGTATATGTATATGTATGCATGCATTTATATTTGTATTTATATAGATATGCAGATTATATATATGTTTATATATGTATGTGTATATATATACACATACATATATATAAATGCATATGCATATCTATGCGTATATATATGTGCATATGTGTGCGTGTAGAGAGAGGTAGAGAGAGGTAGAGAGGCAGAGGTGTAGAGGTAGAGAGTTAGAGATAGAGAGGTAGATGTAGAGAGGTAGAGAGTAGTAGAGAGTGAGGTAGAGAGAGGTAGAGAGTAGAGAGTGAGTAGTAGAGAGTAGTAGAGAGTGATTAGTAGAGAGTAGTAGAGTGAGTAGTAGAGAGTGAGTAGTAGAGAGTAGTAGAGAGTGAGAAGTAGAGAGAGTAGTAAAGAGTAGTGGAGTAGTATAGAGTGAGTAGTAGAGAGTAGTTGAGAGCGAGTAGCAGAGAGTGAGTAGTGGAGAGTGAGTAGTAGAGAGTAGTAGAGAGCGAGTAGTAGAGAGTGAGTAGTAGAGTCAGTAGTAGAGAGTAGTAGAGAGTGAGTAGTAGAGAGAGAGTAGTAGAGAGTGAGTAGTAGAGAGTGAGTAGTAGAGAGTAGTAGAGTGAGTAGTAGAGAGTAGTAGAGAGTGAGTAGTAGAGAGAGTAGTAGAGAGTAGTAGAGTGAGTAGTAGAGAGCGAGTAGTAGAAAGTGAGTAGTGGAGAGAGAGTAGTAGACAGTGAGTAGTAGAGAGTGAGTACTAGAGAGAGAGTAGTAGAGAGTGAGCAGTAGAGAGTAGTAGAGTGAGTAGCAGAGAGTGAGTAGTAGAGAGAGTAGCAGAGAGTGAGTAGTAGAGTAGTAGAGAGTGAGTGGTAGAGAGTAGTAGAGAGTAGTAGAGCGAGCAGTAGTGAGTAGTAGAGAGTGAGTAGTAGAGAGTAGTAGTAGAGAGTAGTTGAGAGTGAGTAGTAGAGAGCGAGTAGTTGAGAGTAGTAGCAAGGGAGTAGTGGAGAGTGAGTAGTAGAGAGCATAGTAGAGAGTAGTAGAGTGTGAGTAGTAGAGCGTGAGTAGTAGAGAGTGAGTAGTAGAGAGTAGTAGAGAGTGAGTAGTACAGAGTAGTAGAGTAGTAGAGAGTGAGTAGTAGAGAGTAGTTGAGAGTGAGTAGTAGAGAGCGAGTAGTTGAGAGTAGTAGCAAGGGAGTAGTAGAGAGTGAGTAGTAGAGAGTGAGTAGTAGAGCATGAGTAGTAGAGAGTGAGTAGTAGAGAGTAGTAGAGAGTGAGTAGTACAGAGTAGTAGAGTAGTAGAGAGTGAGTAGTAGAGAGTAGTAGAGAGTGAGTAGTAGAGAGTGAGTAGTACAGAGTAGTACAGAGTGAGTAGTAGAGAGTGAGTAGTAGAGAGTGAGTAGTAGAGAGAGAGTAGTAGAAAGTGAGTAGTAGAGTAGTAGAGAGTAGTCAGTCAGTGTCAGTCAGTCAGTGTCAGTCAGTGTCAGTCAGTCAGTGTCAGTGTCAGTCTGTCAGTGTCAGTCAATCAGTGTCAGTCAGTGTCAATGTCAGTCAGTGTCAGTGTCAGTCAGTGTCAGTCCGTCAGTGTCAGTCAATCAGTGTCAGTCAGTGTCAGTCAGTCAGTGTCAGTCAGTCAGTCAGTGTCAGTCAATCAGTGTCAGTCAATCAGTGTCAGTCAATCAGTGTCAGTCAGTCAGTGTCAGTCAATCAGTGTCAGTCACTCAGTGTCAGCGTCAGTCAGTGTCAGTGTCAGTCAATCAGTGTCAGTCAGTGTCAATCAGTCAGTGTCAGTCAGTCAGTGTCAGCTAAAGCAGCTCTGCTGACCTGGTTCTCTCCCTCTAAAGCAGCTCTGCTGACCGGGTTCTCTGGCTCTAAAGCAGCTCTGCTGACCTGGTTCTCTCCCTCTAAAGCAGCTCTGCTGACCTGGTTTCTCTGGCTCTACAGCAGGTCTGCTGACCTGGTTTTCTGGCTCTAGAGCAGCTCTGCTGACCTAGTTCTTAGGCTACAGAGCAGCTCTGCTGATCTGGTTCTCTGGCTCTAAAGCAGCTGTGCTGACCCGGTTCTATGGCTCTAAAGCAGTTCTGCTGACATGGTTCTCTGGCTCTAGAGCAGCTCTACTGACCTGGTTCTCTCCCTCTAGAGCAGCTCTGCTGACCTGGTTCTCTCCCTCTAAAGCAGCTCTACTGACCTGGTTTCTCTGGCTCTACAGCAGCTCTGCTGACCTGGTTCTCTGGCTCTACAGCAGCTCTGCTGACCTGGTTCTTAGGCTCTAGAGCAGCTCTGCTGACCTGGTTCTCTGGCTCTAACGCAGCTCTGCTGACCTGGTCCCTTGGCTCTAAAGCAGCTCTGCTGACCTGGTTCTCTCCCTCTAATGCATCTCTGCTGACCTGGTTCTCGTGCTCTAAAGCAGCTCTACTGACCTGGTTTCTCTCGCTCTACAGCAGCTCTGCTGACCTGGTTCTCAGGCTCTAGAGCGGTACTTCTGACCTGGTTCTCTGGATCTAAAGCAGCTCTGCTGACCTGGTTCTATGGCTCTAAAGCAGCTCCTCTGACCTGGTTCTCTGGCTCTAAAGCAGCTCTGCTGACCTAGTTCTCTCCCTCTAAATCAGCTCTGCTGACCTGGTTCTCTGCCTCTAGAGCAGCTCTACTGACCTGGTTCTATGGCTCTAAAGCAGCTCTGCTGACCTGATTCTCTGGCTCAAGAGCAGCTCTGCTGACCTGGTTGTCTGGCTCTAAAGCAGCTCTGTTGACCTGGTTCTCTCCCTTCTATGCAGCTCTGCTGACATGGTTTCTCTGGCTCTAGAGCAGCTCTTCTGAGATGGTTCTCTGACTCTAAAGCAGCTCTGCTGACCTGGTTCTCTCTCTCTAAAACAGCTCTGCTGACCTGGTTCTTAGGCTCTAGAGCAGATCTGCTGACCTGGTTCTCTGGCTCTAACACAGCTCTGCTGACCTGGTTCTATGGCTCTAAAGCAGTTCTGCTGACATGGTTCTCTGGCTCTAGAGCAGCTCTACTGACCTGGTTCTCTCCCTCTAGAGCAGCTCTGCTGACCTGGTTCTCTCCCTCTAAAGCAGCTCTACTGACCTGGTTTCTCTGGCTCTACAGCAGCTCTGCTGACCTGGTTCTCTGGCTCTACAGCAGCTCTGCTGACCTGGTTCTTAGGCTCTAGAGCAGCTCTGCTGACCTGGTTCTCTGGCTCTAACGCAGCTCTGCTGACCTGGTTCTATGGCTCTAAAGCAGCTCTGCTGACTTGGTTCTCGGGCTCTAGAGCAGCTCTGCTGACCTAGTTCTCTGGCTCTAAACCAGCTCTGCTGACCTGGTTCTCTGGCTCTAAAGCAGCTCTGCTGGCCTGGTTCTCTGCGCTCTAAAGCAGCTCTGCTGGCCTGGTTCTCTCCCTCTAAAGCAGCTCTGCTGACCTGGTTTCTCTGGCTCTACAGCAGCTCTGCTGACCTGGTTCTCTGGCTCTATAGCAGCTCTGCTGACCTAGTTCTTAGGCTCTAGAGCAGCTCTGCTGACCTGGTTTTCTGGCTCTACAACAGCTCTGCTGACCTGGTTCTCTGGTTCTAAAGCAGTTCTGCTGACATGGTTCTCTGGCTCTAGAGCAGCTCTACTGACCTGGTTCTCTCCCTCTAGAGCAGCTCTGCTGACCTGGTTCTCTCCCTCTAAAGCAGCTCTACTGACCTGGTTCTCTGGCTCTACAGCAGCTCTGCTGACCTGGTTCTCTGGCTCTAGAGCAGCTCTGCTGACCTGGTCCCTTGGCTCTAAAGCAGCTCTGCTGACCTGGTTCTCTCCCTCTAATGCAACTCTGCTGACCTGGTTCTCTTGCTCTAAAGCAGCTCTACTGACCTGGTTTCTCTCGCTCTACAGCAGCTCTGCTGACCTGGTTCTCTGGCTCTAGAGCAGCACTTCTGACCTGGTTCTCTGGATCTAAAGCAGCTCTGCTGACCTGGTTCTATGGCTCTAAAGCAGCTCCGCTGACCTGGTTCTCTGGCTCTGGAGCAGCTCTGCTGACCTGGTTCTCTGGCTGTAAAGCAGCTCTGCTGACCTGGTTCTCTCCCTCTAAATCAGCTCTGCTGACCTGATTCTCTGCCTCTAGAGCAGCTCTACTGACCTGGTTCTATGGCTCTAAAGCAGCACTGCTGACCTGATCCTCTGGCTCAAGAGCAGCTCTGCTGACCTGGTTCTCTGGCTCTAAAGCAGCTCTGCTGACCTGGTTCTCTCCCTTCTATGCAGCTCTGCTGACATGGTTTCTCTGGCTCTAGAGCAGCTCTTCTGAGATGGTTCTCTGGCTCTAAAGCAGCTCTGCTGACCTGGTTCTCTCTCTCTAAAACAGCTCTGCTGACCTGGTTCTTAGGCTCTAACACAGCTCTGCTGACCTGGTTCTATGGCTCTAAAGTAGCTCTGCTGACTTGTGTCTCGGGCTCTAGAGCAGCTCTGCTGACCTGGTTCTCTGGCTCTAAAGCAGCTCTTCTGACCTGGTTCTCTGGCTCTAAAGCAGCTCTGCTGGCCTGGTTCTCTAGCTCTAAAGCAGCTCTGCTGGCCTGGTTCTCTCCCTCTAAAGCAGCTCTGCTGACCTGGTTTCTCTGGCTCTACAGCAGCTCTGCTGACCTGGTTCTCTGGCTCTAGAGCAGCTCTGCTGACCTAGTTCTTAGGCTCTAGAGCAGCTCTGCTGACCTGGTTCTCTGGCTCTAAAGGAGCTCTGCTGACCCGGTTCTATGGCTCCAAAGCAGTTCTGCTGACCTGGTTCTCTGGCTCTAGAGCAGCTCTGCTGACCTGGTCCCTTGGCTCTAAAGCAGCTCTGTTGACCTGGTTCTCTCCCTCTAATGCATCTCTGCTGACCTTGTTCTCTTGCTCTAAAGCAGCTCTGCTGACCTGGTTCTCTGGCTCTAAAGCAGCTCTGCTGACCTGGTTCTCTGGCTCTAAAGCAGCTCTGCTGACCTGGTTCTCTGGCTCTAGAGCAGCTCTGCTGACCTGGATCTCTGGCTCTAAAGCAGCTCTGCTGACCTGGTTCTCTCCCTCTAAATCAGCTCTGCTGACCTGGTTCTCTGCCTCTAGAGCAGCTCTGCTGACTTGGTTCTATGGCTCTAAAGCAGCTCTGCGGACCTGGGTCTCTGGCTCAAGAGCAGGTCTGCTGACCTGGTTCTCTGGCTCTCAAGCAGCTCTGCTGACCTGGTTCTCTCCCTTCTATGCAGCTCTGCTGACATGGTTTCTCTGGCTCTAGAGCAGCTCTTCTGACATGGTTCTCTGGCTCTAAAGCAGCTCTGCTGACCTGGTTCTCTCCCTCTAAAACAGCTCTGCTGACCTGGTTCTCTGCCTCTAGAGCAGCTCTGCTGACCTGGTTCTCTGGCTCTAAAGCAGCTCTGCTGACCTGGTTCCATGGCTCTAGAGCAGCTCTGCTGACCTGGTTCTCTGGCTCTAAAGCAGCTCTGCTGACACGGTTTTCTCCCCTAAAGAGCTCTGCGGACCTGGTTCTCTGGCTCTAAAGCAGTTCTGCTGACCTGGTTCTCTGCCTCTAGAGCAGCTATGCTTACCTGGTTCTATGGCTCTAAAGCAGCTCTGCTGACCTGGTTCTCTGGCTCTAGAGCAGCTCTGCTGACCTGGTTCTATGGCTCTAAAGCAGCTCTGCTGACCGGGCTCTCTGGCTCTAGAGCAGCTCTGCTGACCTGGTTCTCTGGCTCCACTAAAGCAGTTCTACTGACCTGGTTCTCTCCCTCTAAAGCAGCTCTGCTGACCTGGTTTCTCTGGCTCTAAAGCAGCTCTGCTGACCTGGTTCTCTCCCTCTAAATCAGCTCTGCTGACCTGGTTCTCTGCCTCTAGAGCAGCTCTGCTGACCTGGTTCTATGGCTCTAAAGCAGCTCTGCGGACCTGGGTCTCTGGCTCTCAAGCAGCTCTGCTGACCTGGTTCTCTGGCTCTCAAGCAGCTCTGCTGACCTGGTTCTCTCCCTTCTATGCAGCTCTGCTGACATGGTTTCTCTGGCTCTAGAGCAGCTCTTCTGACAAGGTTCTCTAGCTCTAAAGCAGCTCTGCTGACCTGGTTCTCTCCCTCTAAAACAGCTCTGCTGACCTGGTTCTCTGCCTCTAGAGCAGCTCTGCTGACCTGGTTCTCTGGCTCTAAAGCAGCTCTGCTGACCTGGTTCCATGGCTCTAGAGCAGCTCTGCTGACCTGGTTCTCTGGCTCTAAAGCAGCTCTGCTGACACGGTTTTCTCCCCTAAAGAGCTCTGCTGACCTGGTTCTCTGGCTCTAAAGCAGTTCTGCTGACCTGGTTCTCTGCCTCTAGAGCAGCTCTGCTGACCTGGTTCTATGGCTCTAAAGCAGCTCTGCTGACCTGGTTCTCTGGCTCTAGAGCAGCTCTGCTGACCTGGTTCTATGGCTCTAAAGCAGCTCTGCTGACCTGGCTCTCTGGCTCTAGAGCAGCTCTGCTGACCTGGTTCTCTGGCTCCACTAAAGCAGATCTACTGACCTGGTTCTCTCCCTCTAAAGCAGCTCTGCTGACCTGGTTTCTCTGGCTCTACAGCAGCTCTGCTGACCTGGTTCTCTGGCTCTAGAGCAGCTCTGCTGACCTAGTTCTTAGGCTCTAGAGCAGCTCTGCTGACCTGGTTCTCTGGCTCTACAACAGCTCTGCTGACCTGGTTCTCTGGCTCTAAAGGAGCTCTGCTGACCCGGTTCTATGGCTCCAAAGCAGTTCTGCTGACCTGGTTCTCTGGCTCTAGAGCAGCTCTGCTGACCTGGTCCCTTGGCTCTAAAGCAGCTCTGTTGACCTGGTTCTCTCCCTCTAATGCATCTCTGCTGACCTTGTTCTCTTGCTCTAAAGCAGCTCTGCTGACCTGGTTCTCTGGCTCTAAAGCAGCTCTGCTGACCTGGTTCTCTGGCTCTAAAGCAGCTCTGCTGACCTGGTTCTCTGGCTCTAGAGCAGCTCTGCTGATCTGGATCTCTGGCTCTAAAGCAGCTCTGCTGACCTGGTTCTCTCCCTCTAAATCAGCTCTGCTGACCTGGTTCTCTGCCTCTAGAGCAGCTCTGCTGACTTGGTTCTATGGCTCTAAAGCAGCTCTGCGGACCTGGGTCTCTGGCTCAAGAGCAGGTCTGCTGACCTGGTTCTCTGGCTCTCAAGCAGCTCTGCTGACCTGGTTCTCTCCCTTCTATGCAGCTCTGCTGACATGGTTTCTCTGGCTCTAGAGCAGCTCTCCTGACATGGTTCTCTGGCTCTAAAGCAGCTCTGCTGACCTGGTTCTCTCCCTCTAAAACAGCTCTGCTGACCTGGTTCTCTGCCTCTAGAGCAGCTCTGCTGACCTGGTTCTCTGGCTCTAAAGCAGCTCTGCTGACCTGGTTCCATGGCTCTAGAGCAGCTCTGCTGACCTGGTTCTCTGGCTCTAAAGCAGCTCTGCTGACACGGTTTTCTCCCCTAAAGAGCTCTGCTGACCTGGTTCTCTGGCTCTAAAGCAGTTCTGCTGACCTGGTTCTCTGCCTCTAGAGCAGCTCTGCTGACCTGGTTCTATGGCTCTAAAGCAGCTCTGCTGACCTGGTTCTCTGGCTCTAGAGCAGCTCTGCTGACCTGGTTCTATGGCTCTAAAGCAGCTCTGCTGACCGGGCTCTCTGGCTCTAGAGCAGCTCTGCTGACCTGGTTCTCTGGCTCCACTAAAGCAGTTCTACTGACCTGGTTCTCTCCCTCTAAAGCAGCTCTGCTGACCTGGTTTCTCTGGCTCTAAAGCAGCTCTGCTGACCTGGTTCTCTCCCTCTAAATCAGCTCTGCTGACCTGGTTCTCTGCCTCTAGAGCAGCTCTGCTGACCTGGTTCTATGGCTCTAAAGCAGCTCTGCGGACCTGGGTCTCTGGCTCTCAAGCAGCTCTGCTGACCTGGTTCTCTGGCTCTCAAGCAGCTCTGCTGACCTGGTTCTCTCCCTTCTATGCAGCTCTGCTGACATGGTTTCTCTGGCTCTAGAGCAGCTCTTCTGACATGGTTCTCTAGCTCTAAAGCAGCTCTGCTGACCTGGTTCTCTCCCTCTAAAACAGCTCTGCTGACCTGGTTCTCTGCCTCTAGAGCAGCTCTGCTGACCTGGTTCTCTGGCTCTAAAGCAGCTCTGCTGACCTGGTTCCATGGCTCTAGAGCAGCTCTGCTGACCTGGTTCTCTGGCTCTAAAGCAGCTCTGCTGACACGGTTTTCTCCCCTAAAGAGCTCTGCTGACCTGGTTCTCTGGCTCTAAAGCAGTTCTGCTGACCTGGTTCTCTGCCTCTAGAGCAGCTCTGCTGACCTGGTTCTATGGCTCTAAAGCAGCTCTGCTGACCTGGTTCTCTGGCTCTAGAGCAGCTCTGCTGACCTGGTTCTATGGCTCTAAAGCAGCTCTGCTGACCTGGCTCTCTGGCTCTAGAGCAGCTCTGCTGACCTGGTTCTCTGGCTCCACTAAAGCAGTTCTACTGACCTGGTTCTCTCCCTCTAAAGCAGCTCTGCTGACCTGGTTTCTCTGGCTCTACAGCAGTTCTGCTGACCTGGTTCTCTGGCTCTACACCAGCTATGCTGACCTGGTTCTCTGCGCTCATGATGCACGCACCCGACTTCGCGAAAATATATTTAAAAATAATATAAGTTTATTCTAAGTACAAATATATTATTTTTATGAATATCTTAGATAATCTCTTGCCCTTCTTAAAGAGACATAAATATCATTTTGGAACATACATTTTTTTTGCCGGAGTCGCGCAGCCAGCGCGCCCCAGCACGTATATGACGACACACGGGACCCGCTACCGCCAAGCATCTCGTACCGTATTGCGCATGTGTCGCGAATGCGCGGGAGCAGGTGTCGCGGACTGGTCGCATACCAATCGCGCACATCACGTAATTTTCAATGTATATGATGTAACTGAAAAACACGCAGCCATCGCACACCGTACATGGATCCTTCACGACTTTTCTAAAATGGCGGCTTCTATCCGCGCACCCACCGTGATGAGTATGTTTTGAGTGCGTGACAGACTTAAGACAAACTTAAGACAATATCCTAACTTAAGTCTGTCTTAAGTCTGTCTTAAGTCTGTGTTAAGTTTGTCTTAAGTCTCTCTTAGGTCTGTCTTAAGTCTGTCCTAAGTTTGTCTTCAGACAAACTTAAGACAAAATCCTAACTTCTGTGAATACCAAAAGTAGTAAGTTTAGGATTTTGTCTTAAGTCAGTCCTGTGAATCGGGCCCTCAATATTTCTGTTTGAATTTAAAAAAAAAGTTTTGTTGCAATTTTCAGAATAATATATAATGTTATTTAATGAATAAAATATTTATCAATAAACAGTTAAAAAAACTGTAGAAAAGCAGTACAAAAAACAGGTATAACTACTATCACACTTAAAAATTAGCATTTAAAACACCTTTGAAATTTACTGAAAAAAAACATAGGTTTCAGAGACGTTATAGTTAGAAATTAACATTTAAAAAACCTTAGAAATTCACTGAAAAAAACATAGGTTTCAGGGGTGTTATAGTTAGCTGGCCATTTGACTCATACAAAACCATAGAAATTCCTCTGTTATAGTTAGTTCTGCTAACTATAATTCGCGCGCCCGCAATGCACTGATGATGATGTCACATATTGCATCATTCATGACATGGTCAGTGACATCACTGATGACATCTCAAATGACATCACTGATAACATCACTGATGACATCATCCATGTGACAATCTGATACACCTCATCATACACTAGTATAACCTTTCATCACTCACTGTAAAATACAGAGTACCATATTTGAAACCATTGACGCACCAATACCAGTTACTACATACCCACCCACTGATTCCTAAGTCTACACACACAACTCCCCATTCAACAACAGAATCATTTATACATGCATTCACTAATTAATAGAACACTATCAAATGCACTTATACACATATATAGACATTGACACATCAGCAGTCATCTTAGTCGGTTATGCAGTCATCCTATTCACTCATGAAAAAAATTAATCACACTTACATTTACTCACTTACACAATTATCCAACAACACCTCATTCATTCAAACAAATAGTAACTTATAGTTAATATGTTAAAAAATCACCATTACAATTATACACTCATTCATATAGTTACTCTCACAATCACTGACTCTTACACATACTTATTTATATACATCAACTCTCACATACACTGCCTTTTATTTTTTTTACTTTGTTGAAGATGTATAACTAAAACATATATTCGCTCAGCAACACACAAATAAATACACTCAGTCACCCAAACAACTGTTTCCACATGCACTCTTAAACCTATACACCTAGTCAATCAACCATTCACACATTTATGCATAGAGTTACACACACCCCATCCAACCACACATAAACTTAGTGTCACATACAAATACTCACCCAACTAATCAATAACTAATATACACACTCATGTAGTTAGTGACCAACTGATGCAGCATGTTATATAACAACAGAGACAGTGATGCACACATTCACATAGTTTAGTTACTAATCCATGTATTAAGTGAGACACTTTTAATTACTCACTTAAACAGACAGTCAGACAGCTACTAAATCCTCCATCCAGACAGTTATATATCCACTCAATCTTCAATACAGATTGGTATATATATAATACATATTTAAATTTCAAACTAAACCACATTCACTGGATGATGTCATCAGTGATGTCATCAGTGATGTCATTTGAGATGTCATCAGTGATGTCATCAGTGATGTCACTGACCATGTCATGAATGATGCAATATGTGACATCATCAGCAGTGCATTGCGGGCGCGCGAGTAATAGTTAGCAGAACTAACTATAACGGAGGAATTTCTATGCTTTTGTACGAGTGAAATGGCAAGCTAACTATAACACTCCTGAAACCTATGTTTTTGTCTGTGAATATATATATATATATATATATATATATATATTCACGGAAAAAACCATAGGTTTCAGGGACGTTATAGTTAGTTGGATATTTCACGCTTACAAAACCATAGAAATTCCCCCGTTATAGTTAGTTCAGCTAACTATAACTCGCGCCCCACAATGCACTGCTGATGACGTCACATATTACATCATTCATGACATGAACAGTGACATCACTGATGACATCACTGATGACATCTCAAATGACATCACTGATGACATCATCCACGTCAAAGTCTGACGCACCTCCTCACACTCTAATATAACCTTTGATACACCCACTGTAAAATACAGACTACCATTTTCGACACCATCGACACACCAATATCAGTTACTACATAGGCACTCACTGATTTCTAGGTCTACACACACATCCCCCCATTCACCCATGCAATCACTCATACATACAGTCACTCATCAATACAACACTATCATATGCAGTCATACACCCATACAGACACTCACCCACCACCGCTCATCCATGGAGTTACTCACACACCTAGTCAGTCATGCAAAGAATCAATTACACTCCCATTCTTCACCTATGCAGTTATACACACACCACCTCACTTATTCAAACATATACTAACACATACTTACTTTCTTATACAATCACTGATACCAGTACACACTCATCCATACAGCCACTCTCACAATCACTGACTCTCATGTATAGTCATTTATATACTCCAACTCTCACATACACTGCCTTTTACATATGTAGTTACTTGGACATGTACTACTGAGACATCCAATCTCTCACCAACACACCCATACACACACTCACCCACCCATACAGCTGTTTCCACATGCACTCTTGAACCCATACACCTAGTGAATCAACCACTCACACATCTATGCACAGAGTCACACACCTCCCACCCACCCACACACACACACACACACTCAGTCTCCCATACAAATACTCAGTCAACCAATCAATAACCCATATAGACACTCACGTAGCTACTGGCCAACACATTCAGCAGCTTACACAACAACAGACATACTGATACACATATTCAGACAGTTTAGTCATTAACCCTTGCATTCAGTAAGACACATTTAATCACTCACTTATACAGTCAGTCACGCACCTACTAAATCCTTCATCCAGACACTTATATACCCCCTCATTCTTCAACACACCTTGGCATATATATAAAACATATTTAAACTTTACAGAAACACACAGTCACTGGATGATGTCATGAGTGATGTCATGAGTGATGTCATTTGAGATGTCATCAGTGATGTCATCAGTGGTGTCACTGACCATGTCATGAAGGATGTAATATGTGATGTCATCAGCAGGGTATTGCGGGGGCTCGAGTTATAGTTAGCTGAACTAACTATAACAGGGGAATTTCTATGGTTTTGTATGAGTGAAATGTCCAACTAACTATAACGTCCCTGAAACCTATGTTTTTTTGCCGTGAAAATATATATATCTATATTTATTTATGTATATATATATTTGTATATATCTCTATATACATATATATATATGTATATATATGTATTAACTGAAAAAACCATAGGTTTCAGGAACGTTATAGTTAGTTGGACATTTCACTCGTACAAAACCATAGAGATTCTGGCGTTATAGTTAGTTCAGCTAACTATAACTCGCGCCCCCGCAATGCACTACAGATGATGTCACATATTACATCATTCATGACATGGTCAGTGACATCATTGATGACATCACTGATGAGATCTCAAATGACATCACTGATGACATAATTGATGACATCATACAGTGACTGTGTGTTTCTGTAAAGTTTACTTTTGTCTTATATATATGCCAAGCTGTATTGAGGAATGAGTGGGTGTGTAAGTGTCTGTATGGAGGATTTAGTAGGTACGTGACTGACTGTATAAGTGAGTGATTAAATGTGTTTTACTGGTTGCATGGGTTAGTGACTAAACTGTGTGACAGTCTGTATCAGTCTGTCTGTTGTGTAAGCTGCTGCATGGGTTGGTGAGTAGCTGCATGAGTGTCTATATGGGTTATTGATTGCTTGCCTGAGTATTTGTATGGCTGCCTGAGTGTGTGTGTGGGTGGGTGGGAGGTGTGTGACTCTGTGCATAGATGTGTGAGTGTATGTGTGAGTGGTTGATTCACTGGGTATATGGATTCAAGAGTGCATGTGGATACAGTTGTATGGGTAGGTGAGTGTGTGTATGGGTGTGTTGGTGAGTGAATGGATGTCTCAGTGGTACATGTGCAAGTAACTACATATGTAAAAGGCAGTATATGTGAGTGATGGTGTATATAAATAACTACATGTGAGAGTCAGTAATTGTGAGATTGGCTGCATGGATGAGTGTGTATTTGTATCAGTGATTCTATAAGAGAGCCCCCCCAACCGCACCTGCACCCCCCACCACCACCCTCCACGCCTGGACTCTGATCAACACCGAAGAAACCCGACGCACGATGAACTCCATCCATTCCGGATCCCCAACCGACCCCTGCCCTCACCACATCTTCAACAAGGCCGACGCTGTCATCGCACCCCACCTGCGGGACATCATCAACACCTCCTTCGACACCGCTACCTTCCCGGAGAGCTGGAAGCACGCCGAACTCAGCACTCTACTGAAGAAACCATCAGTGGACCCCACCGAACTCAAAAACTACCGCCCCATCTCGCTCCTCCCGTTTCTGGCCAAAGTCATCGAGAAGACCGTCAACAAGCAGCTGGCCGCCTTCCTCGAGACAAACGGATCCCTCGACCTCTCGCAGTCTGGCTTCCGGGCCAACCACAGCACCGAGACCGCCCTCATCGCAGCCACCGATGACATCCGAGCCCTGCTCGACAACGGGGAAACTGCGGCCCTCATCCTCCTGGACCTCTCCGCGGCATTCGACACTGTCTGCCACCGCACCCTAGTGCAGCGCCTCAGCAACGTCGGAATCCAAGAGAAGGCACTAGAATGGATCATCTCCTTCCTCACCGGAAGGACACAGAGAGTCCGCCTCCCCCCGTTCAGATCCAAGGCCACCGAAGTCATCTGCGGCGTACCACAAGGATCATCACTCAGCCCCACCCTCTTCAACGTCTACATGAGCCCCCTTGTGGCCATCGCACGCCAACACAACCTCAACATCATCTCTTACGCCGATGACACCCAGCTGATCCTCTCCCTCACCAATGACCCCGCCACCGCCAGAGCCAACCTACACGAAGGGATGACTGACGTAGCCGAGTGGATGATGAACAGCCGCCTGAAACTGAACTCAGACAAGATGGAAGTCCTCATCCTGGGCTCTTCACCCTCCGCCTGGGACGACTCCTGGTGGCCCACCGCCCTGGGCAGCGCACCCAAACCTACAGACCACGCACACAACCTGGGCTTCATCCTGGACTCCTCCCTCTCCATGACCAGACAAGTCAACGCCGTCTCCTCGTCGTGCTTCAACATCCTGCGCATGCTCCGTAAGATCTTCCGGTGGATCCCCACCGAGACCAGGAAGACGGTCACCCAGGCCCTCGTCACCAGCCGACTGGACTACGGCAACTCCCTCTACGCCGGAACCACTGCCAAACTCCAGAAGAGACTCCAGCGGATCCAGAACGCCTCAGCAAGACTCATCCTCGACATCCCCCGACACAGCCACATTTCCGGACACCTGAGAGACCTGCACTGGCTCCCGGTCAACAAGAGAATCACCTTCCGTCACCTCACCCACGCACACAAAGCCCTACACAACCAAGGCCCAAGATACCTCAACAGCCGCCTCAACTTCTACACTCCCACACGCCAGCTTCGATCGACCAGCCACGCCCTTGCCGCCGTCCCCCGCATCCGAAGAGCCACCACAGGAGGAAGGTCCTTCTCCTACCTGGCCGCCAAGACCTGGAACTCCCTCCCGACCCACCTCCGCCTGACCCGAGACCACCTCGCCTTCAGGAAGCAGCTCAAGACCTGGCTGTTCGAGCAGTAGCGGACCCCCCCTCCCCAAGCGCCTTGAGACCCTCCGGGTGAGTAGTGCGCTATATAAAAGCATTGATTGATTGATTGATTGAGAGGGTAATTATGTGTTAGTATCTGTATGAATAAGTGAGGTTGTGTCTGTATAACTGCATAGGTGAGTAAATGGAAGTATGATTGATTCTTTGCATGACTGACTAAGTGTGTGAGTAACTCTGGATATGTGGCAGTGTGTGAGTGTCTGTATAGGTGTATGAGTGCATATGATAGTGTTGTATTGATGAGTGACTGCATGTATGCGTGACTGTATGGGTGAATGAGTGGATGTGTGTGTAGACCTAGGAATCAGTCAGTGCGTATTTAGTAACTGGTATTGATGTGTCAATTTTTTCGAAAATGGTAGTCTGTATTTTAGAGTGGGTGTATCTAAGGTTATATTCAGGTGTGAGGAGGGGCATCAGATTTTCACGTGGATGATGTCATCAGTGATGTCATTTGAGATGTCATCAGTGATGTCATCAGTGATGTTACTGACCATGTCATGAATGATGTAATATGTGACATCATCAACAGTGCATTGCGGGGGCGCGAGTTATAGCTAGCTGAACTAACTATAACGCCGGAATTTCTATGGTTTTGTACGAGTGAAATGTCCAACTAACTATAACGTTCCTGAAACCTATGGTTTTTTCAGTTAATTTCAATGGTCTTTTTAAATGCTAATTTCTAACTATAACGTGCCTGAAACCTATGTTTTTTTCAGTGAATTTCTATGGTTTTTTAAATGCTAATTTCTAACTGTAACGTGCCTGAAACCTATGGCTTTTCCAGTGAATATTATTTTATATATATATATCTATATTTTTATATATATATATATATATATATATATATATATATATATATATACACATGTATATATTTTAAAAAATGTGAATAATTTTTAGTAAGGAAAACTATATTCATTCTTTTTTTTTTTTTAAATATTATACAGAAGTCGCGCACCCTTCGCGCACCCTACACGATTGCTGCGTGAATTCTGCTAGCCATTTTGAAAAGTCGCGCTGGGGTCACGACTTCGGCGTAATTTGTAAAGTATGAAATATCTTTAAATTAATTATAAATAAAAATTTTCCTTTAAGTGTTTGTCTAAATTTATTAATAAAATTATTTTTAAAGTATTATTTTCAATATAATTTCGACTAAAAATTATTCGATTATTATTGAATTCGGAGGTTAGGAGGGATGGCCATTTTGCTCGATCTCTTTTGCAACATTTTCTGGTCTAGTCAGGTGGACATCCTCCTCCGGGTGAGCTACGGCTTGAGGATTCTATTCAAAAGGTGGGGAATCAACAGGCAGAAGTATCCATCAGAAGAGCAAGTTACTTACCTTCGGTAACGCTTTTTCTGGTGGATACAGTATCTGCCTGTGGATTCCTCACTGTCCCACCCGCCTCTCCGTTGTCCAACTGTTTCTAAAAAAATATGCTTTTACTGTTTGGCATAAATGTTTTTAATATGTCTTAATCATGCTTATGTTTTAATAGTGAGAAATAATTGATCTGTTGCTATTTCTTTATGCCTTTATTGGTTATGCATTTGTATATATATATATATAAATAAATATATATTTAGTATACTATGTATACATGTGAAAATGTGTCAGTCCACCTGTCTACCTCGGTGGCACGGAAAAAATGGGTGGAACTGACGTCAGCACGCCGACGAGGTTCTCTTATGGCTCCTATGACATCATACGGTGTCGCGAGCGGAGCCGTGCTATTATGACATCGTCGTCGACGTGGGAGAGCTAGGATAGAATTTCCACAGAATGCTGGCGCAGGGGATATTCACCTAAGTATTCAGGCTAGGCCTTTGGGAGAAGCTGTTTATGTTACCACTCCAGAAACCGAAACCAGCGATCCGGGGGCAGAGACCCTGCAGATGGCACGCGAAGTGGGGAGCCCAGTCGTGTGCACCGGCGGGGTAGCGAAGTGACAAGCACCACTACCCACAGAAAAGGTAACAAGGGCACTGAATAACACAGGATCTTCTCTTTGTATCTGGCAGTAACAACAAGGTTAAAATGCCCTAGTTCCAAAATGTAGAATTAGTGCTACAACGGGGGCCGATTCAC
Organism: Triturus cristatus; assembly: GCF_964204655.1. NCBI lineage: Eukaryota > Metazoa > Chordata > Amphibia > Caudata > Salamandridae > Triturus > Triturus cristatus. The sequence continues at coordinate 997,992,463 of NC_140580.1, forward strand.
AGAACTAACTTAAGACAAAATCCTAAACTTACTACTTTTGGTATTCACAGAAGTTAGGATTTTGTCTTAAGTTTGTTTTAGGACAAACGTATGACAGAGTTAAGACACACTTAAGACAGACTTAAGAAAAACTTAAGACAGACTTAAGACAGACTTAAGACAGACTTAAGACAGACTTAAGTTAGGATTTTGTCTTAAGTCTGTTATAAGTCTGTCTTCAGTTTGTCTTAAGTCTGTCTTAAGTTTGTCTTAAGACAAACTTAAGACAAAATCCTAACTTCTGTGAATACCAAAAGTAGTAAGTTTAGGATTTTGTCTTAAGTTAGTTCTGTGAATCGGCCCCACGGTCTTCAAGAGGACCTGCGATGGATGCCGCTTCTGCCTTCTGTATACGAGAGGCGGCACATGGGTCGCGCGGTATGGTCATACTGCGTTGGTGCGCACACTCGTTGACCTCTCATGGCACTGCTCCACACTTCGGGGACAACGCTTTCCATTAGCTGTGTTTTCTGTTGATGTGTCACGCCAGCCCCGTCCAACAGCAGAACCCCTTTATATCCAAACAGACTCTTTCACTCTCTCACCGGAAGTGAAACCAGGCCACGCGGACACTTCCACAATACAACAGCCGGGAATGCACTCTTCGGTAAAAAACAACACATTCCTTCCTCCTAATTTATCCAAAAAATGACTCACTGAAGAACAGGGGCCAGCTTCGAACGGTAAACAGCCGTTACAACAAATTTTTTACTTTGCGATACCATTACAATGCATGCATTACTACTCATGCGTTGTACATCGCGAAGTCATTACTATGCCTTTTTTTAGAACGCATGGTCATTTACCACGCATGCCTTTACAACGAATTTTGTTGTAAAGGTATATATGGTAAATGACCATAAGTTCTAAAAAAAATATAGAAGATCCATGTCATTGTAAGGAAACAGAGGCTGTTCCGTTTCCTCATAACAACGTGCACCGCTCCTCAGAGACGACATGAAGCAGGAACCATGAGGAGAGAGGAACCACGAGGAGTGAGAGGTAAGGGGGATCGGGCATTGGGTGGTGGTTACTTTTCTAGGGTTTAGGGTTTAGGGTAGTGCAGAGGTGTTACAGTAGTGTAGGGGGTCGTGCTGAGGGTAGTGTTTTAGGGTTTAGGGTAGTGCAGTGGTGTTTGGGTAGTGTAGGGGTCGTGTTGAGGGTAGATTTAGGGTTTAGGGTAGTGCAGTGGTGTTTGGGTAGTGTAGGGGGTCATGCTGGGAGTAGATTTAGGGTTTAGGGTAGTACAGTGGTGTTTGGGTAGTGTAGGGGATGTGCTGGGGGTGGTGTTTCAGGGTTTAGGGCAGAGCAGTGGTGTTCGGGCAGTGTAGGGGGTCTTGCTGGAGGTGATGTTTCAGGGGTTAGGGCAGTGTAATAGTGTTCGGGCCGTGTAGGGGGTCGTGCTGGGGGTGGTGTTTCAGGGTTTAGGGCAGTGCAGTGGTGTTCAGGCAGTGTCAGGGGTCATGCTGGGGGTGGTGTTTTAGGGTTTAGGGTAGTGCAGTGGTGTTTGGGTAGTGTAGGGGTCGTGCTGGGGTAGTGGTTTAGGGCAGTGCAGTCATGTTTGTGTAGTGGGCAGGGCATGCGTTGCGTCGCTAGGCGAGACCTAAAAAGCATTGCACCAAGATGGCTGCCAACACTTCCTGGATTGAAGTGTTGGCAGCCAATTAGAGCCAAGCTCGTGCTTGTGTAGTTAGGTCCCGCCTATATATATAAAGATTTCTTTCCTTTAATATCTCGAAAACTACTGAACGGATTTACACCATTTAAAAAAAAGATCGCTTTCTGAACCAAGGGCTACCTTTTTGCCAAATTTGGTGTAATTCCGTTCAGCAGTTCGGGCTGTAGTCGTGTCTAAAGTTTCCTACGGGAAATAACATGAAGAAAACGCGTTTTGAGAACCCCCTTTTTTCTCGGCCCCCGCTTGGCGAATCACCCCGAAACCTTCAGGATAGGAGCTGATCGGAGCGGGACCAACGTTTTGAAAATTTCACGAAGATTCGTCAACCGGCCCCAAAGTTATTGAGAAAAGAAAAAGTGCATTATTTCGTCTGTATGTGACAGACTGTATAAGTGAGTGATTGAACGTGTCTTACTCAATGCATGGGTTACTGACTAAACTGTGTAAAATTCTGTATTAGTTTCTCCTTTGGTTTGTAAGCAACTGCATGGGTTGATGAATACCTACATGAGTGCCTATATAGGTTATTGATTTGTTGTCTGAGTATCTGTATGGGTCCCTGAGTGTCTGTGTTGGTGGGTGGGTGTATGAGTCTGTGCATAGATGTCTGAGTGGGTGATTCAGTGGTTGTATGGATTAAAAAGTGCATCTGGAAAGGGCTGTATGGGTGAGTTAGTGTGTCTATGGGTGTGTTGGTGAGTGAATAAATGTCTCAGTGGTATATCTGTGACTAACTACATATGTTTTAAGCCACTATATGTGAGTGTTGGAGTATATAAATGAGTGTGCATGAGACTAAGTTATTTCAAGAGTGGGTGTATAAATAAGTGTCTGCTTCTATCAGTGATTGTATAAGACAGTAAATATGTGTTAGTATCTGTATAAATAAGTGATGTGGTATGTCTAAAAATAACGAAGTTGGTGTGTATAACTGCATACATGATTAAATGGGTATGTGATTCATTCTTTGCATTACTGACTAGGCGTGTGAGGTTTTTTAAAATATTAATTTCATATTTTAATATTTATAAAACCTATATTTTTTCTATAATATTTTTAAATATTTTGAAACTCTATTATACTTCTTGTTTTTAACTTTAAAAATCATGTGATGTTTTATATCTTCCCCAAAAAATGTATATTTTATTTTTTGGGGAGAAAACTGCACTCCCATACCGGTAGCGTACCAAGCTCCATCACTACATGAATCCTATCCGCCATATTGCTAAACTCGTAAATGATGCGCATTTCGTATCCGACGAGTTTGTGGCACCGTGTCCCGCGTAACATCATATACACATGAAGTCACCCCAGGTACTACTTTAGTATCCGACGGGTAAGCAGTACCAAGCCACGCGTTAAGTCATGTACGTATGGGGTCGTGCCTGCTGCGCGTTGCGTATTCGACGAGTACACGCTGCCAGGCCCTGTGTTTCGTCACAGACGTATAGTATCGGGCCGGGTACGCCATTCCCTTTTTTTTTGTCTCAAAAGTATATCTAAATAACTTTAAACAGTATGGCGCCCGATTCACAGAACTAATTTAAGACAAAATCCTAAACTTACTACCATTTTCGTATTCACAGAAGGCACTTACTCATCTTGGTATTCACAGAAGACACTTACTCACTTCGGTATTCACAGAAGTTAGGAGTCCTAACTTTAGGACTCCTAAATGCCTTCTGTGAATACCGAAAGTCTTAAAATTAGGATTTTTTCAGTTTAGGAGTCCTAAAGTAGCCCTCCTAACTTTACTACTACTAAACTGAGAAAAATCCTAATTTTAAGGCTTTCGGTATTCACAGAAGGCATTTAGGAGTCCTAAAGTTAAGAGTCCTAACTATACTACTACTAAACTGAGAAAAATACTAATTTTAAGACTTTCGGTATTCACAGAAGGCATTTGGGAGTCCTAAAGTTAGGACTCCTAAGTTCTGTGAATACCAAAATGAGTAAGTGCCTTCTGTGAATACCAAAATGGTAGTAAGTTTAGGATTTTGTCTTAAGTTAGTTCTGTGAATTGGGCCCTATATGAGAGCACGCGAAAATCGAAATTATTTTAAACATTTCTATATTTCTAACTGTAATAAACTTATATTATGATAAATATATTTTGTCAAAATCGCGTCGGGTGCGGCCTCCTTGCGCGCTCGGTGCGCGATTGCCATGTGACCTTAAAAAAAAGCATTTGATTGGTTCCTAACATTTCCCATTGTAACAGTTGTACGACCCCACCCATTTTACTCATTCTCTCTACAGCGTTTGATGAGAGACACCTCTTCTGCTTAGAAAGCTTTTTTGAAAAGTGTTTTCCTGTATAAACATATCTTATACTACACAGAACATGCAACGATCATCTTGATCAATATTCATGCTCTGTACATTAGCCTTCCACGTGTGATTGCCATGCATCTCAAACGTTCTATCAAAAAACAAATATGTGTTACACGATGCCCCTGGTGTGTGTGTCTGCACATTATTGTGCTGCCTTTCGGCCTGGGTATTGCTGGCTCTGAGGAGCATCATCAGCCACGGGCAGACTGCACATCCTAAATCACAAGCTATCTCATTAACGATAGTTTCCGCCCTCTCGACACATGCTACACTAATCTAAATTGCACACTCTGCGATGTCAAAATTACAAAAGAAACACACATCAGTACTCTTCCTGGCCAGGCAGGAACTGAACAAAGCCCAAGTCCCCCGGAATAATTATTCACACCCCTACGCTGGCCTGGTGTACGCAAGCCCAGCCCACTTTGCGTACGTATAAATAGGATAACCACGACGCTACACATCCCTCTTCTTCCACACTACCTCAAGTGGTTTGCCGCATTCACCTCGCATATCACACTGCGCAATAAAAAAAAGAAATGGATCCATGAGGTGTACTCCATCCTGGCAATCAACACCGGCTCTAAATTGTGAGCCCTACTGCCCGTCATCTACGAAAGGGATCCATGAGGTGTACACTTTCCTGCAATCAACACTCCATCTGAACTGTGAGCAGTGCTGCCCATAGTGTTTGCTCACACAACAATGACAGCAGGTAAGCAGAGCGGCCTGGGTGCACAGGGCCTCCAAATGAGCGTGCTGCGGCGAGAGGGGTGGGGTGCTTCAGCCTAGCTGCGCAGGTCCGAACAAACGATATTGCCATGTGTTATGATGTGATCTTTGACCTCATTCAGTCACATCTCTGTCTCATTTTAAAGACCTGCTGGACTGTACTGTAGGCCTAAGCCTGCGGGCAGCGCTGCCCTACAGACACCTCTTCAGCGCGGTGCTGTAGGAGGGATGGGATGCATCAGCCAGACTACGCACGTGCGAATAAGCGATATTGCCATGTGTTATGATGTGATCTTCGACCTCATTCAGTCACATCTCTGTCTCATTTTAAATACCTGCTATACTATAAGGTAGGCCTGAACCTACGGGCAGCGCTGCCCTACAGACACCTGTTGAGGGCGGTTCTGCGGGAGGGGTGGGGTGCATCACCCTGAGTGCGCACGTGCGAACAAGCGATGTTGCCGTGCGTAATGATGTGATTTTCTGACCTCATTCAGTCACATCGGTCTAATTTTAAGGACCTGCTGGACCATACTGTAGGCCTGAGCCAGCGGGCAGCGCTGCCCTACAGACACGTGGCATTGGCTTTTAGGACACTGTAGTGAGCTCCTTACGAAGTGTACATGCACACAGGCTCCCGCCATTGCATTACAAGCGCACATTATGCTTCTAGCATGCACTCTGTTCCTTTGTATGTGAACGTTGGCATAACATATTAATATTTAACCTTGTGTATTCTCATGCACTCCAACTCCTCTTTGAACCACGATTACCACTAACAGTTGGTAGATCGTACTTCAAAAACGAAGGATGCACTCAACTCCTATTTTCTATCAAGCTTGAACTAAACCTTCATTTACCTCCAGACGCTTCCACCATTAAATTATTTCTCTCTTTTCATACATTTCATTGATTGCCACAAGAAGGGCGGAGCGGGAGCTGACCCCGCAATGATGCCCTGGCATTCTGACACCTTCCATCGTGGTATCAAGACACCGTCCCCGACCGGAGACCTGGTCTATCGGACAAACATACCCCGGACTAGGAGCTTGCACCAACACGTCGTGGGACACATCAGTGGTGGCAGGTGAGCAGTGAAGCCTCGGTGTGCAAGACCTACAATTGAGCACAGTGCGGGGGAAGTGGTTGGGGTACAGCACCCTGGGAGCACAGGTGCATGCAAGCGATTTTCCTGTAGCTAATAATGTAGGACTATATTATCAAACAACGACGATAACATTATCACCACTTAAGCGACAGGAAACTGCCGCTAATGCGATGATAAGGGGTTGATAATATGTCTTTTAAATTCCCATAGATGCCCAGGTTCACACCAGAACCTGGGCTTCTAAGGGAATTCACAAGGGCATATTATCAACCCCTTACCGCTGCTTTAGCGGCAGTTTCCTGCCGCTAAAGCTTCGATAATGTTATCGCCCTTCCTTCATAAAATGGCCCATAATCTCTGGCCTCATGTATTTGATTTTAAGGAGTTGCTGAACCACACTCTTTCTCGCAGACCCCAGCATCCTAGACAAACGGGTGACGGAGGGTAAACACTAAGGGCTAAGTGCAATAGGCCAACGCTATGTCTCCTCCTCCCTCTTTTCTTTTGACTCTCCCTCCCCTTCTCCCTTCCACCCACTCCCCCTCCCTTCCATTCTCACTATGGTCCTTTCATTCGGACTACCTTTCTTTAACTCTTCCACATAGCACACATACTTATGTTTCATTTTTGTCTTGCAGGTTTCCTACGCTGCTTCCACTAGAGTCCAACCCACATTTTTTGTATTATACTGTTCTATTAAAGTTGCATTTCTATTTATTTCTGTTTTAATAAAGGTTACTTATTTTTCCAAATAAATAACTGTGTATAGGTCTTCTTTTTCTGACGACACTTGTCTATTGTTTATTGTGAAAATCATCTGTTTATAGGAGATTTTAAGGACAACATTATTTAATATTAGAGTGCACCTACCAAACATAATCTAACTGACTATTAGACAAATGAAGCCTGGGTAATTGTACAACTGCAAGAGTTCTATGAGTGTATCACTTTATAACACCATACGTACTGCCCGTGTGATTACAGAACAAATAAGGCACTGCCTAGGACCACCGAGGCTTCAGGGACTGCCAAGGCCCACCCTGCATATTTAAATAAAGACCCGGATTGTGGCGATCCCCGGACTTCAGTTGGCCTCGAACCCCCTGAACAATTAGTAAATAATACTCGGCAAGGTGGCACTCCCCTAGGCTGCAAAACGTCTCTGTGCCCTTCCGCGCCTAATTTACATGTGACATTAAGATCCCCAGTCCTACAGAGACCCCGCAATATAATAATTGGATTGGCCACTGAACATTACCCACCCACCAGGGGCCTCATTTAAAAGAAAGGGTGAGACCCCGCTTTTTTTTGTTTTTGTTCTTTTCTCTCCATTTTTACCATCCGCATTCCCTCTATTACAGCGATATGAGGTTTTCCTCCTCTCGCTTCAAGTAGTCGAAGAAGTATTTGCCATCAGAGCGTGGAAGCCATGCACCACCCTCTAATAGCAAACACAAATTTCCAATGAATGCACACCCCGGGATATTGTATGAGCTGCGCCTAAGAGGTCGCCCTCCCTACTACCATGATGTATTTGTTAGTATAAACGCATACTAACACTACTTACACACGTGTAGTACAGCGACCAGAATGTAGTGAAGAAGCAGAGGCAGCGCAAAATCTAAAAATATAAATCCTACCAGAAGTCAGATGACATAGTTCAATGAGCCGACAACCCTGGCATGAGTAGAAACAGCTACATGAACAAAACGGGTCTTCAGCACAACGCAAGCAATTTTGAAATATTGCTGAGTGGTGCCTTCTTTTTGCCTTTTCCCACTCGTCGCCAAATTTATGTAGTGAAGAGGCAGACAGCAATGATTCCAATAAGTAGATTTATTACAAGAAAACAAGACACCCGAAACAACCACCAACAGGAGCAGACAGCTAAGCAACCGTCTAATCCAGCACCGTGTACAAACTCCACAAGGTTCCCCTCATGACAGCCCTACATTCTAACATTACATACTGAGGGCCATATTATCAAGGAACTGCATTAAAATTATCGCCGCTTTAGCAGCAGGAAACTGCCGCTAAAACGGTGATAATGGGCTTGATTATATGCCGTAGGGAATTCCAATAGAAGCTCATGTTCTCGTGTTAACATGGGCTTCTATTGGAATTCTCTACGGCACATTATCAAGCCCATTATTACCGTTTTAGCGGCAGTTTCCTGCCGCTAAAGCGGCGATAATTTTAACGCCGTTCCTTGATAATATGCCCCTTAGATTCTAGGAGAATTACATACTAACATTCTACTATGACTTACAATGGAATACTACACAGGGCACATGACTTTACAGCAATGAGCTCATAGTTTCATGCACGAGTCTTGACACCGGTAGGGGTAAGACTTTTGCTTCCCACTCCCTATATTGTTTAAACGTAAACTAACACTTCTTCCACAAATATGCTGCAGCGCCCAGAGCACATCACTTTACAGCAATGAGCTCACAATTTAGGCTCACGGTTTAATCCCCGAGTCTTCACACCAGTAGGGATGAGTAGTTCACTTCTCACTCCCTATATACTATAAACGCATACTAACACTACTTACACACTTATACTACAGCGGCTAGTATCCTACACTGCCCAGAGCCCATCACTTTATAGCAATCAACTCGGTTTCATCTCCAAGTCTTCACACCGGTAGGCGTAACTACTTCGCTTCCCGCTTCCGGTATACTATCAACACACAGTAGCGGTCAGTAGTTCGCTTCCCACTCCCTGTATGGTATAAACTACTACTAACATTACTTGCACACGTATGCTACAAACACCAGACCAAATCACTTTACAGCAATGACCTCACGGATAAGACACTCGGTTTCATACCCGAGTGTAGCACCATATCATATCACCATCATGCCATTCTGAGCAAAACCGCACTTTCAGACCGTTAACAGTGATAACTACCTACTGTCGACCGCCAGTAGGTAATCCAGAACAAATTACAATAGTTCCTTGATTCTTTTAGCTTTCAAAAATTCTCTCTATTACTGTCTTTCTACTTTTCCATATAAATAGTTTTTTAAATATTCAAGTAGACATCGAAGTCAGAAATGCAACGTATTCTATCAACACGCTTTCTAGAACATTCTACAACACATGGAGGTTAAAAGTTCATCATTTTTTTTTAAACCTAACAATATTTTTTTGCAACATTTTCTCGAACATTTAACGGCACGTGCAGGTTAAAAGTTCACGATTGTTTTAAGTTCGAACAGTGCCTTCCCAATGCATGTAGCAGGTGTGGTTGAGTTGAACAAATTTTATCCTATAATATGTACTATAATATGTACGTGCAAACTGCTTTTTCTTAACCAATCACAAACATACTTTTCCACAAAACGAATGTGCACCCTACTTTTAAAAAACAATGCTTATCATATCCCAATCAGGTACCGTTTTGTATGCGAAAATAAACTAGTTCCCCATCTTTAAACATATCTCTTATTCTACAAAAGAACTGCATGAGCTACAGACATCTTTCCATACCTTCCAGCCATACCTTCGAAATGCTAGTGTGGATGGTAGTAGGACATAGCTATGTTTTCTGGTGCAAGAGGTATGCAGAACAGAGACATATTGACTTAGACCTAGGTTTACAAAATGTGGACATTAAATGGTTTGGACAGAGAGGATTGAAGTGGCACCAATTGTTGCCTTTGGTTAAAACCTGTTTGCATCTCCAACACCCTGACCTCATGATTGTGCACTGTGGTGGAAACGACCTAGGTACATTGACTGGGGTAGATTTGGAAATGCTTATGAAGGACACCTTTGGACAATTGATGTTACTTTTGCCTCAAACTGTCTTTGTATATTTCAATATATGCTAAAGACAGAAGTGGAAATGGTCCAAACAATTTTGTCCTCAGATTGAAAAATCTCGGAAAAAAGTCAACAAAGCTGTCTCTGCATACCTCAGAGACCACAAAATGGGGTCCATATACAACAACAACATACGTTTTGATATGGCGGATATATACAGAAGTGATGGAGTACACTTCACAGGTCAGGGAAACCGAGTTTTCCTGAATAACTTGAAGCTGTGCATCCGCACTTATATGTAGCTCCAACTAATGAACACAAGGGCTCTTTTTAGAGTCACCCTATAACTTACAACTTAGGCCCGCTATTTTAGGGCCAGATAACGCCAACTCTGCACCCTCGCCAAAATGTATTCTCCACACAGCTGTGGCGCAGCGGCCAGACCATCTCACTTTGCAGCACAGACCTCTCGCTTTGATCCCCAGCTCTACTCACCCATAGGGGTAAGTAGTTTGCGCTCTACAAATACCATATTGATTTACCTTCGCACTCCCTATACAACACAATCTAAGCACCAAACACAAGCTACAATGTTCTAAACAAAAGTTCATCCAAGTACCTATAACTACATGCTGACACTACTTGCACAGATGTGGCACAGTGGCCAGACCACATGACTTCACAGCATATGACACACAGTTTGGGCTCACACTTTAATCCCCGACTCCGGCTGCAGCTCAGCTTAGCAGCATGAGACTCTAGACAATACCTCACATATATTCCGTACCCCAGGACTTTCATACCAGTACTGGTCAGTAGTTCGTCCTAGTAGTTATAAACACATCCGGACACTACTTCCACAACTGTAGTGAATGACCTCCGTACACGATTCAGGAACCACAAATCTGCAATAATTAATCAGAAAATTGACCAGCCTGTAGCCAATCATTTTAACCTTGTGGATCATTCACTATCAGATTTGAAGACTTTCCCCGTGGAACATGTTTCAAAGGAAGAACTACTGGACTCCAGGGAAAACTTCTGGATGTACCGTTTAAAATCACTGCATCCAGATGGACTGAACATTACTGACAACACAACCTGATTACTGCATATCTCAAGAGCTCTCTGGACTGCATTGATTCCACATTCCAAATGGAATCTTCACTCATGATGCTTTTTGAAAATTCAGCTGTCATCTGTGCAGCCACAGAGCAAACCATCTTGTACTACCTGAGGAAGGCGGAAGCTGAAACGTTGTAGTGGAAATATATTTTTGTTCTTTGGTGAATATATCTGTTTGAGTCACTTCTTTCTTGGATATATATATATGTATTGCAAAAACAGTCTCCAAGCACACGGAGCCTCCAACCCTACAGGGTGGCCTCTTTTAAACAACAGGCATGGAGCAGCCTGTCAATCGTCATCGTCCAGACAAGAAAGTACAGAGGCCCGTTTCTGGAAGCAGAGTTTTCATTTCAGAGGTATTAAGCAGCACACCTTTTCATTTCCCTTACGTGTTTTGGCACAGCCTTGATCACAGGTGAGAAAAAAGATTAAAGTGCAAAGTGCATTGTGTCCACTTTTTTATGTTGAAAGTCACATGACCAACAGTAAAAAATACAAGTCTCATAATGCTTTGTACTTGCTGCATTATTACATGAACTTACAATGAATCCTCTTACTCCTCGATGTTAAAGTAAATGTTCTTTGTACCTGCATTTAAGTTGTGGCGCAATATTCTCCTGGCCAAGCGCTCTCTGATCTTGTGCAAATTCCTGCATTTCCAATCCTCTCCAAAATCATATTCGTGTTCCAGAATGGTCAGAGTGGGATGTCATCCCCTCTGACTCCCTTCATCCAACAGTCACCAGATTTCGCTATACTAGCACCTCCCCAATGGGCTGGTGACTGCGAGTGGGTCATGCTCCTGAATTGTATTCCAAAAACAGTCTCCAAGCACATGGAGCCTCCAACCCTACAGGGCTACCTTTTTACCAAATTTGGTGTAATTCCGTTAAGCAGTTCGGGCTGTAGCTACAACTAAAGGTTCCTATGGAAAATTGCATGGGGAAAATACATTTTGGACCCCCCTTTTTTCTCAAACCCCGCTTGACGAATCACCCCGAGACTTTCAGGATAGGTGCGGACAGGAGCTGGCCAAAAGTTTTGAAAATTTTGCGAAGATTCATCAACCGGCGCCAAAGTTATTGAGAATAGAATGTTGCAGATTTCCTATGGAAAGTTCAGAGTCATGCCTTTTAGTTAAATGGTGTAAATCCGTTCAGTAGTTTTTAAAATATTAATGGAAAAAGAAATATATATATCTGGGTGGAGCCTAACCACACATCTCAACATGAGATCTGATTGGCTGTCAGCACTTCATCCAAGAAGTGTTGGCAGCCATCTTGGGACCAATATACATGAAAGCACCTCATTAAAAAGCATTGCAGTTAATAGAAGGTTTTAAGACTTTAGTTACATTATAAATCATTTGTTGATGGTACCATACTCATTTTAGGAATTGTGGTGTTTTCTAAGGTGATTTTACCATGTGAAAAAGCCTTCTGCTGGGATATCATGAATCATGTTTGAGAGAAAACTATTTTCTCATGCTTTTCCCACAGAGGTTTGGAAGGTGATCTATAAGCTAAACTGAGAGCATATTTTCTGTAAATTCACATTATCTTTCTCAGTCATGTGAGAATGAAGTCTGACATTCTCAGTAAAACATGTACATCCAACAAGGGCAGAGACTGTCAGTTGATTCCTTTGTGTTCTACTGCAGCTTCCCAGAGTGTTTTAAAGAACAACTAGAGCGCTAACAGTCCTACTTATGACAAACGTATTGCACACCTGAAGCCATCTTGATTGGAATAAAGTGGTAACTCTAAAAACATTTAATTTAATTTAAAAAGGAATAAAATGAGGGGATTAATTTTGCCATAGAAAGTATGATTAGTGCTGCAGAAAGAAAAATTAGGGCACATTTTGAGTGACTTCTCAAATCCTCTTCTATTTCATTAAAAAATTCTGACATGCAGACTGAAACATGCACTTTGAATACCAGCAGCAGACTTCCCTGGTGAGCAGTAGCTTTACTACAGTGATCTTATGAGCAACTAGAGTGCTAACATTCAGAATTTATGGCAAATGTGTGACACATCTGAATGCCTTCTTGATGGAACCAAAGTAAAAGACTGATAGTATTTCGTACTGAGGAGACTGCAGTAAATGAGGAAATTAGGAAACTTCATAACAAATAAGTCTCCCAAGATGGCCACCAGAGACAAACGAGCCCAAATGTAGCACAAATATCACCCAGATGTAGCCCAAGTATAGCCCAATGACAGAATGTCCCAGAGTGTTCTTAAGAACAACTAGAGCGCTTACTGTCTTACTTATGACAAAAGTATGGCACACCTGAAGCCATCTTGATTGGAATAAACTGATAACACTTATAACATATAATTTTAAAAGGAACACAATGAGGGGGTTCATTTTGCCATAGAAATTATGATTAGTGCTGAAGAAAGAAAAATTAGGGCACATTTTGAGTGACTTCTCAAATCCTCTTCTATTTCATTAAAAATTCTGACATGCAGACTGAAACATGCACTTTTAATACCAGCAGCAGACTTCTGTGGTGAGCAGTAGCTTTACTACAGTGATCGAATGAGCAACTAGAGTGCTAACATTCAGAATTTATGGCAAATGTGTGACATATTTGCATACCTTCTTGATGGAATCAAAGTAAAAAACTGAAAGCATTTCTTACTGAGGAGACTGCAGTAAATGAGGAAATTAGGATACTTCATAACAAATAAATCTCCCAAGATGGCCACCAGGGACAAAAGAGCCCAAATGTAGCACAAATATCACCCAGATGTAGCCCACATGTAGACCAATGACAGAAGTGTGCAAAACACTTTTTATTTTTGGTGTTTTTGCAGTGTTATATAGTGCAGACTTGTCAGGTATTGGAGTGCTTTACATGAGCATTGGTTACATCACACAAGAACAAATTCATTTTGGGTATAGACATGGGGAGATTAAGGGATTTGACCAGAATCACAGAATGTCGAGCTGAATCAGAAACTCCAACCTGGTTCCCCAGTTGCAAAGTCTGCAGCTCTGGAAGTAACAACACATCCTCTCTCCTAAGTGCAACATTTAATCAAGTGGTCAACTGGATAAAAAAACTTAAAGATAACAAATAATTTAAAAGTGCTTTGTCGCTATTTGAAAACTCAGAAAATATGCCCTCATTTTAGTTTTTTAGAGCACTAACCATAATTTTGATGCAAATAAGACCCTCTCATATATGTAATTTCTAAAGGAAATGCTCCAGGTATTAAAGTTTTGATTACCTCAAGTTGACGTCAGGCGTTCCACACTTTTGTAATAAATATAGAATGTTAGCAATCTAGTTGTTCATTAGGATACTGTTGAGAGGCAGAGGCCAGGGGCACGGACTCTGAAAATTGAAGGCAGGTAGGAGGGTGCAGAGGCAACAATTTGACCACACTGGGCAGGCAGGAAGGGCAGTGGCAGCACAACAGACTATGGAGGGCAGTGGAAAGGAGGGCAGGGGCAGCAAACCAACAATACAGGACTGGCAAGAGAGGCTGTGGCAATACAATAGACCATTGTGGGCAGAAGGAAGAGGCAGTGGTAGTACAACCATACATGCCAACAGACCCGATTCAGCCAGGAAACGTCCAATGTTTTTAAGCCCAAATGGGCTTTATTTGATCTGTCTCCTGTCTACAATCTCCTCTTTTTCAATGTAAGTCAAAGGGGAAAATTAATACCCCAGTCTTTTTTCAAAATCTCCCTCTTACCAAGTATGGTACATTGGATCATGGAAGGCAGGAGGAATTGGGGTAGGGACATGGACTCGGATAACAGAGGACAAGAGGGACATGGAGAAGTGCACCAAACTGACCCTACAGGGCAGGCATCAGGGTTTGCAGCAGCACAATACACCACACAGGGCATGCGGGACGGGAGTGCAGCACAACAATCCATAGAAAGCAATAGGGAGGGGGCAGGACCATGCACATGGACAACAGAGAACAGAGGGGAAAGAGGCAATGGTAGCTAGCTGACCATAATGGACAGACAGGAGAGAAAGCTGCAGCATAACAGACCATAAAGGGCAGGAGGGACGGATCAGGGGCATTACATTGGAACAGACAAGTCAGGAGGGAGGGAATAGGGGTCCGCACATGGAAACAGAGGGCTGGGGGCAAGGGGGTAGGGCAGGAGCAGCAAGATGACCATGGAGGTCAGGCAGGATGGGCACTAGAAGCAAGACACACCATGGAGAGCAACAGTGAGACTATGATGGCATACACACAGACCATGGAGGGAAGGTGGGAGGAGGTCAGGGGCAGCTAGCTGACCACACAGGGAAGGTGGGAGGGGCCTTAGGAGCACAGAAGACCATGCATGGCAAGCTGAAGGGTTAGTGGCAGCACAATGGCTATGATGGACAAGAAGGGGGGTGCAGGGGTATGCACAAAGGACCATGGAGGATAGAAGAGAGGGTCAGGACCTGGGCACAGACAAGAGAGTTCAGGGGAAGGGGCCTCACAACAGACCACGTGGGACAGGCAGGAGGAGCAGTTGCAGCACAACAGACCAGGGAGGGCAGAAGGGTGTGGCAGTAAAATGGACCATGGAGGACAGGAGGAAGGGGATAGGGGCATGGAATGTGGACAGGCAGGGTGGAGGTGGCAGGGACAGGTTACAGTCATCTGACAATGCTAGGCAGGTGGGAGGGGTGTGGCAGCTCAACAGAACACTCAGAGTAGATAGGAGTGGCAGGTCCATGGAACATGGTGGGCAAAAAGGATGGAGCAGGGGCATGCACAAAGACATCGGAGGGCTGGGGGAAGGAGAATAGGGGCAGCAAGCTAAGCACAGAGGCTAAGCAGGAGGTCAATGATGGGGCATAGAATTGGGCAATGGAGGGCAGGAGGAGTGGACTGGGACATCATGCTAAATGGAGGGCAGTGGCAGCACATCAAACCTTGCATGGCAGGAGGGAGGAGGCTAGTCCATGGATTCAGACAACAGAGGATAGGGAGGAGGTGGATGGGGCAGCAAGCTAACTGTTCAGGGAAGGCGGGAAGGCCAGTGGCAGAACAACGGCCACACAGGGCTGTAATGAGGGAGCAGGGACATGGACTTGGACAATAGATGGCTAGGGGGAGGGAAGGCAGGAGCAGCAAGCTTGGGTGGGGACAGCACAATGCAAGGCCCTGCTTCCAACCCCCCACCATCCATTGTGATATGCATCTTACTTAACGTTAAAAAAAAACTAGAAATTTGCTGTCAAAAACAAGGATTACAGGGACGGTATAGTTAGACTCAGATTTCACTCATACACAACCAGTGAAATTCAGCAGGTATAGTTACCTGAGCTAACTATAACTTACGCCCCCACAATGTACTGCAAATGACCTCAGACATTACATCATTCATGACATGGTCAGTTACATCACTCAAGGCACCACTCATGACATCTCAAATGAGCTGTGAATGGAATGGAACTATAATCGCTAGAACTTTATTTAGGGATAGTGTGTGTATATTAACACCCCTTTTTTCCTTTTCTTTCGTGTAAGAACCATTATAATACGCAACATGCCCAGATTAACATGGCTGATAGCCTTTCACTGTAAAGTAATGTGTAGTCCATTGTTTATGTTGATGTTTGCAATTCTAAGTATATTTATTATGAATAAGTCACGTTGACGAACATACAGGTATGGCAGTCACGGGGCAAGACATGCTGAAATGACATTGTGTGCATATTAACACTTGTTTTCTTTTCTTTTTTGTATCAATTTCTGAATTTTCACATCGTGACCAGGCCAATATGGCCGCCAGCTTTTTGGATTAAAGTAAAGCACTGCTGATGATGTCACATATTACATCACTCATGACATGGTCAGTGACATCACCGATGACATCACTGATGACATCTCAAATGACATCACTGATGACATCATCTACGTGATCATCTGGTGCTCCTCCTCTGACCCTAAAATACAGACTACCATTCTCGAAACCATAGACACACCAATACTAGGACAGCTACAATATTCTGTACACTATGCATGCAGACCTCAGCTACATAGCTTTGATACAGTCTTTTAAATACTCAGTTAGTACCTATGCAATCTAGGAATCCTTCTGTCTGTCCCATGCACTTCTCCATTCAACCATCCAGCACTATCTACGTATCCTATCACTCTGCCAATACCTAAGCACTAATAAATTTAGCATGCACTCTCTTTGCAGCACTGAAATTACTCCAGTTATTAGTCATATACTTAAGGAATGGCCTAGCCACTAACACAAGTGCAGGTACAATATTTTGTACACTATGCATACAAACCTCTAACCAGCTACATACTATTGATACGCTCTTCTAAATACCCAGTTAGTACCTATGCAGTGTAGGAATCCATCTGTCTGTCCCATGCACTTCTCCATTCACCCATCCAGCACTATCTAAGTATCCTATCACTCCACCAATACCTAAGCACTTATAAATTCAGCACGCACTTTCTTTGCAACACTGAAATTACTCCAGTTATAAGTCATATACTTAAGGAATGGCGTAGTCAAAAACAAATTTGCAGGTACAATATTTTGCATACTATGCATGCACACCTCTAACCAGCTACAAACTATTGATACACTCTTCTAAATACCCAGTTAGTACCTATGTAGTTTAGGAATCCTCCTGTCTGTCCCATTCATTTCTCCAATCACCCATCCAGCACTATCTACTTATCCTATTACTCCACCAATACCTAAGCACTTATAAATTCACTACACACTGTGTTTGTAATACTGGAATTATTCTGGTTACTTGTCATGAACTTATGGAATGGCCTAGCTACTAACACAAGTACATCTATAATATTTTGTGCACTATCCAAGCAGACCTCTAACTAGCTACATACTATTGATACATTCTTCTAAATACCCAGTTAGTACTCATGCAGTGTAGGAATCATCCAGTCTGTCCCATGCACTTCTACTCAACCTATCACTCCACCAATACGTAAGTACTTATAAATTAAGTGTTCACTCTGTTTGCAGCACTGTCATCATTCCAGTTACTAGTGGTATTGTTATAAAATGACTTAGGCACCAACACAAGTACACATAAAATATTCTTTGCATAATCCCTACAAATCTCTAAGCAGATACATACTATTGGTCCACTCCATTAAATACTGAAGTAGTACCATGCAGCGTAGGATACCTCAGTCTCATGCAATTCTTCAATCACCCATCCAGCACTATGTTCTTATTGTATCAGTCTGCCAATACCGAAGCACTTATGGGGCAGATTTACAAGCACCCTGCACCACCAGTACATCACTTTTTGTAACGTAGTGATGGCGTCAGGCACTCCTTCATATTTACAAGGAGAGGAAAAGCCACCCTGCGTGGTTTTTCCTATCCTTGTAAATACGACCCATCATACATAGAACTTTGCCTTGAAGGGGCGTCCCGTAGGTGTTGCTGTGGGTTTTCCCATGCAACACCCCTAGAACAAGACACATCTCCAGATTTATGAGAAATCGTAAATCTGGAGATGTGTGTGAATGCTGCGCCATCCTAGAGTTGGTGTAGCAAGGCGCAACGAGGACAATTGTTTTCATTTCTCCTCATTTTTTCCTCTTTCGATGCATGCTGCATTCCACAGCATACATTTAAAGAGGAAAATGCCTTTACTGATTGTTTTTGTGCAGGAAGGGACACCTTCCTGCACAAAAACAATCTCCACACGACAAAGACATCCTTGCACCATGGTGCAAGGGTGCCTGTGTCACCGCATGGCTGCAGTTTGTGCAGCAGTGCAGAGGGAAGCACAGAGTTGCAACATATTCATGTACATATGTCACATCCCTGTGCTTCGGAAGTGCCACAGTGCAGCTAAAGAGCTTACAGTGTCACGCTACAGTATTTCCTCATAAATCTTCACCTATAAATTCACCATACACTACTAATGCATTCTTTCAGTCAATCATGCTGTATACGTATATTCAACCAAACTTTCACACATTACCTTGCAATTATAGTTCTTTCTTTAACCAGATAAGGTTGTTCTTTTGTATTTTTTTGAACAACTTTGTTTTTTTTTGGGTGTTTTATCAAAAAATGAACAACAAAAAGAATGAATAAGACAGGAAATATTTGGAATTACTCATCATTCCAAAAACAAAAAACCAAAAAAATAACAACGATGGTTGAGTTGCGCAGCACAAACTGCATCCACCGACTGCTCACCGAAGCATATAATTTTCTTACACTTCACGCAGAGAGAGGATGTGTGGTCTGGAGATGCTTGTACATAGAAGCAGTGCCACAAGAGTATTTCTTTTCACTGCCTCTTGACAGGACTCGGTCACAAATTTTGCACGTCACCTTTCTCGCATTTACTTTCTTCTCTCCAGGTGGAAAAGGGAAGAATTTCCACAGAACAGATTCCGGCCTCAGTGGACGTGGTGCCTCCTGCAAGAATTCTTCTTCAGAAGATACTTCCACCTGCTGCTGTCCAGATGCCATTTTGTTAGATATTTTTTGAAAAACACCAAAAAAAAACAAGCAAAAAGGGTTCTTGTAGGAAAAGAAATGTCTCTCTAAAGATGGTCCAACAAGAATGATTAAAATGGGTGGAGTCCTTCAATAGTTATAGTGGGAAATGTTATGAACCAATGAAATCTTTTTTTTTGAGGTCACATGGGATCCGCGCACTCTGCGCTCACTAAGCACGCACCAGACGGGACTTCGCGAAAATATATTTAAAAATAATATAAGTTTATTATAAGTATAAATATATTATTTTTATGAATATCTTAGATAGTCTCTTTCCCTAATATGTTTATTAAACACACATCCATATCATTTTAGAACATAATTTTTTTTTGCACCCAGCGCACCCCAGCACGTATATGACATCACGCGTGACCCACCACCGCGCAAGCGGCGCGTACCGTAATGTGCATGTGTCGCGAATGCACAGGAGCAGGAGTCGCGGACTGATCGCATACCAATCGCGCACAGCACGTAATATTAAATGTATATGATTTAACTGAAAAACATTTAGCCGTCGCACACCGTATGCGGATCCTTGACAACATTTCTAAAATGGCGGCTAGAATCCGCGCACCTACCATGATGTGTACGCTTTGGGTGCGCGACTCAAAAAGAAAATAATATAAATATATTAAAATAAAAAAATAAAACCCAAAAAGTAAACAATATTTCAGTTTAAATTTATTTTTATTTTTTTTCAATTTTCAGAAAAATAGATAATGTTATTTAATGAATAAAATATTTATAAATAAACAGTTAAAAACTAGAAAATCAGTATAAAAAAATAGGTACAACTACTATTACACTTAAAAATGAGCATTTAAAAAAACTTTGAAATTCACTGAAAAAACCATAGGTTTCAGAGACGTTATATTTAGAAATTAGCATTTAAAAAACCTTAGAAATTCACAGAAAAAAACCATAGTTTTCAGGGTTGTTATAGTTAGCTGGACATTTCACTCGTACAAACCATAGAAATTCCTCCGTTATAGTTAGTTCTGCTAACTATAACTCGCGCGCCCGCAATGCACTGCTGATGATGTCACATATTACATCATTCATGACATGGTCAGTGACATCACTGATGACATCACTGATGACATCTCAAATGACATCACTGATGACATCATCCACGTGACAATCTGATACACCTCATCATATACTAGTATAACCTTTCATCACTTACTGTAAAATACAGAGTACAATATTTTAAACCATTGACACACCAATACCAGTTTCTACATACCCACTCACTGATTCCTAAGTCTACACACACAACTCCCATTCAACAACAGAATCACTTATACATGTAGTCACTAATTAAAAGAACACTATCAAATGCACTTATACACATATATAGACATTGACACATCAGCAGTCATCTTAGTCGTTTATGCAGTCATCCTACTCACTCATGAAAAAAATTAATCATACTTACATTTACTCACTTACACAATTATACACACAACACCTCATTTATTCAAACACATAGTAACTCATAGTTAATATGTTAAAAAATCACCATTACAATTATACACTCATTCATATAGTTTTATTTATTTTATTTTATTTATAGAGATTTATATAGCGCGAACATGACCCATGACCCATGGGTATTGGAGCGCTTCACAGTTACATGAGGTAGGATTGCGAACATCTAGTAAAGCAGCAATAACATTTATGTACAGTTTTGATATACAACTTGAAAGCAGGAGTGTCTTATCAATCTGAAATTCCTGCACATGTCTATCTTCTCGTGTTCAAAAAACAATTTTTTGAAACTGACTAGTGTACAAGGTGTAACAGTATTCCTGTACTAATGGTTCCGAAGTGTCTTTTATCGTGACTTTCTACCTGAAAACAAGTCCCGTGTAGTACTGTACCGTAATGCCTATTCTCAGCTAACTGGTGACCTTATCTCTACATACGTTGTTGTTCTGTGTTGGTAGCACCTATATCAGGTGTTGGTGATGAGCAGTCTTGCCTAAGGAAGGAACTTGCTCATTTTTCTAATGTTTGGAGGTAGAGAGTTCCAGATTCTGGGGGCTGCTCCGGAGAATGCTCTGTCATACGTTTTATTCTTCCGAAAGATGGGTGGTTTCAACAGCAGCTCTTTGGCACTCCTGGCTGGTCTGCTTCCCCCTGATAGCTCAATTTTCTGGGCTAGGTACCTTGGTGTTTTGTAGTGGAGCGCTTTATGGGTAATACATGCCAGTTTGAGCTGAATTCTTGCTTCATATGGTAACTAGTTTAAGGCTTTCAGGTGTGGGGAGATATGGTCATATTTCCTGGATCCAGTAATGAGTCTTGCGGCCGCATTGAGACATGCTTTTAGTGGTGCTGTGGAGATTTTAGATAGACCTGTTAAAGTTGTACATCCATATTCAATCCTTGAAATAACTAAGGATTCGCCTGCCAATTTGAGGTCCGCTGTAGAAATGAGTGGTTTCATTTTTCTAATATAGTTTAAGTGAAAACAAGCACTTTTTGCCATTGATTTGATGTGGGCTTTCATGTCTAGGTTCTTATCCAGTGTGATTCCTAATGATTTCGCTGAATCAACTAGAATAGGGGTGCAGTTTAGTGCTGTGATCATTTCGGTCCATTCCTTCACTTTTGTGTGGTTCTTTGTGGGTGAAATTAATAGGAATTCAGTTTTTTGCGCATTTAGTTTCAGATGATTACTAGTTAACCAGTGTAATGACATTTTTAAGGCCTCATTCATTAACTTGATGTCTTCCAGTGACGCGATCTTGATGTAGATCTGCATGTCATCTGCGTACATGTGGTAGGATAAGTTTGCGTCTCGGAGAATTTCAGTAAGGGGTTCGACATACAGGTTGAATAGTGACGGAGATAGTGTAGATCCTTGAGGGACTACAATTGAATTCGGGCATGATAGGGATAGCGTCTGGTTGACTAGGATTCTTTGTGTTCTGTTCTGAAGGAGGGATTCAAACCATTTCCGAACATTCCCGGGTAGACCCATCCTGTCATGAAGCCTGGCTAGTAATTTTTCATGATTTACCATGTCAAATGCAGATGACAGGTCAAGAAAGACTAGTAGACATGTTTGATTTTGAACTAGGGCCTGTAGCGCTTCATCCACTATATGTAGAATCGCTGTTTCCGTACTGTGGCCTGTTCTGAATCCTGATTGGCAGTCGTCCAGTAGCTTGAAATTTGCAATATGATGGCTCAGTTGGTTTTGGACACATTTCTCAATTAGTTTGGCAAGTAATGGAATATTAGTTACTGGGCGAAAGTTATTTGGCTGTGCCGGGTCCGCTGTAGGTTTTTTGATGATGGGGAGGAGTTGACCTGTTTTTAGGCATTCTGGAATGATCCCGTGTGATAGTGAGGCATTTATTATTTTTGTCCATATTGGGACGACGATATGGACGACGATATGGTTGATTCTGTTTAGGCATTTAGAGGGGAGTGGTTATTAGGTTTGATATCCGAGAGAGTTTTGGCAATGGTATTCTGGTCATATAGTTCGAATGTTGCCCATTGTGCCTTGTTTTTCACCCTATCCTGATCGTTTGTCGTGGTAGCCTTGTTCAGTATGGGTGGTTGGCTGGGGAGGTTGTCGGCTGCCATCCTGAGCTCCCTTTCTAGCGTGTTTGCCTTGTCGGTGAAGAATGTTGAGAATTCTTCGCAGCTCACAATCACTAACTCTTATATATACTTATTTCTATACACCAACTCTCACATACAATGCCTTTTACTTTTTTACTTTGTTGAAGATGTACTACCAAAACATATATTCGCTCACCAACACACAAATAAATACACTCAGTCACCCAAA
The DNA here is from genome assembly GCF_964204655.1 of Triturus cristatus. Lineage (NCBI taxonomy): Eukaryota > Metazoa > Chordata > Amphibia > Caudata > Salamandridae > Triturus > Triturus cristatus. The sequence goes on from NC_140580.1 coordinate 998,015,569, forward strand.
CAACTGTTTCCACATGCACTCTTAAACCTATACACCTAGTCAATCAACCATTCACACATCTATGCATAGAGTTACAAACACCCCATCCAACCACACACAAACTCAGTGTCCCATGCAAATACTCCCCCAACTAATCAATAACTAATATACACACTCATGTAGTTAGTGACCAACTGATGCAGCATGTTATACAACAACAGAGACAGTGATGCACACATTCACATAGTTTAGTTACTAATCAATGTATTAAGTGAGACACTTTTAATTACTCACTTAAACAGACAGTCAGACAGCTACTACATCCTCAGTTATATATCCACTCAATCTTCAATACAGATTGGTATATATATAATACATATTTAAATTTCAAACTAAACCACATTCACTGGATGATGTTATCAGTGATGTCATTTGAGATGTCATCAGTGATGTCACTGACCATGTCATGAATGATGTAATATGTGACATCATCAGCAGTGCATTGCGGGCGTGCAAGTTATAGTTAGCAGAACTAACTATAATGGAGGAACTTCTATGGTTTTGTACGAGTGAAATGTCCAGCTAACTATAACACCCCTGAAACCTATGTTTTTTTCTGTGAATATATATATATATATATATATATGTCGACAGTTATCTACAGCTGTTGGTGACACGGTTATTCAACCGGCTCCTGCTTCGAATGCCGCATAACCAAGTGGTTGGACAAGAGACCTCTGTAATCAGGCGTTTCAACAGCGCATTCACAGAAGGGGACGGTAAATACTTACCATGTAACAGAACGAACTGTGTATCCTGGGAGCATGCCAATAAGGAGTGCCAATTTTGAAAATGATAAAGCCATACAGGCGGGAGAACTAAAATTCCATGCTCTTAGGAAAACGAACTATGAATCCTCGTAGTCCTCTGTCTGTGTTAATGCTGAACATCCAATCAGATGTAAGTTACCTGTTTAAAAACATCAATCCGACAGGTAACACTGTTCACTGTTCATTTTATAAGGCAAGCAAGAAGAAGGCTAAGCGCCGAAACGCGTCCTTGCATTAAAATATGGTTTGAATACAGAAGCCTCGTGAGTGCATAGTTCCTTTTGGGACAGGAGCCTGCCATATATATATATATATATATATATCTATATATCTATATATCTATATATATATATATATATATATATATATATATATATATATATATATATATATATATATATATGTATATATATATTATCTACTGGCGGTCGCCGGTAGATAGTTATAGTTAGGACCGTGTTTCCATAGGAAATCCGCAACATTCTATTTGGAATAACTTTGGCACCGGTTGACGAATCCTCGCACAATTTTCAAAATAGGTGGGGGGCTCCGCTCCGCTCCTACCCTGAAAGTCTCGGGGGGATTCGTCAAGCGGGGGCCAAGAAAAAAGGGGGGTCCCAAAACGCGTTTTCCCCATGCAATTTTCCATAGAGACCTTTAGTCCAAGGTACAGCCCGAACGGCTGAACAGAATTACTTGAAATTTGGCAGAGAGGTATAACTCAGGTCAGGGAAGTGCCCTTTGCAGGTCTGGTGTCAATCTGTTCAGTAGTTCCTGAGAAAATCAAAAGTAAAATCATATATATATGTGGGCGGAGCCTAACCACACATCTCATCCTGAGATCTGATTGGCTGTCAGCACTTCATCCAAGAAGTGTTGGCAGCCATCTTGGGACCAATATACATGATAGCACCTCATTAAAAAGTATTGCAGTTAATAGAAGTTTTTAAGACTTTAGTTACATTATAAATCATTTGTTGATGGTACCATACTCATCTTAGGAATTGTGGTATGTTCTAAGGTGATTTCACCATGTGAAAAAGCCTTCTGCTGGGATATCATGATTGAGAGAAAAATATTTTGTCATGCTTTTCCAACATAGGTTTGGAAGGTGATCTATAAGCTAAACTGAGAGCTTATTTTCTGTAAATTCACATTATCTTTCTCAGTCATGTGAGAATGAAGTCTGACATTCTCAGTAAAACATGTACATCCAACAAGGGCAGAGACTGTCAGTTGATTCCTTTGTGTTCTACTGCAGCTTCCCAGAGTGTTCCAAAGAACAACTAGAGCGCTAACAGTCCTACTTATGATAAACGTATGGCACACCTGACGCCATCTTGCTTGGATTAAAGTGGTAACTCTTAAAACATTTAATTTAAAAAGGAACAAAATGAGGGGGTTCATTTTTCCATAAAAAGTATGATTAGTGCTGCAGAAAGAAAAATTAGGGCACATTTTGAGTGACTTCTCTAATCCTCTTCTATTTCATTAAAAAATTCTGACATGCAGACTGAAACATGCACTTTCAATACTAGCAGCAGTTTTCACTGGTGAGCAGTAGCTTTACTACAGTGATCTAATGAGCAAAAAGAGGGCTAACATTCTGAATTTATGGCAAATGTGTGACACATCTGAATGCCTTCTTGATGGAATCAAAGTAAAAAACTGAAAGTATTTCCTATTGAGGAGACTGCAGTAAATGAGGAAATTAGGAAACTTCATAACAAATAAGTCTCCCAAGATGGCCACCAGAGACAAAAGAGCCCAAATGTAGCCCAAATATCACCCAGATGTAGCCCAAGTATAGCCCAATAACAGAATGTCCCAGAGTGTTCTTAAAAACAACTAGAGCGCTTACTGTCTTCATTATGACAAAAGTATGGCACACCTGAAACCATCTTGATTGGAATAAACTGGTAACACTTAAAACATTTAATTTAAAAAGGAACACAATGAGGGGGTTAATTTTGCCATAGAAATTATGATTAATGCTGAAGAAAGAAAATGAGGGCACATTTTGAGTGACTTCTCAAATCCTCTTTTATTTCATTAAAAAATTCTGACATGCAGACTGAAACATGCACTTTTAATACCAGGACCAGACTTCCATGGTGAACAGTAGTTTTACTACAGTGATCTAATGAGCAACTAGAGTGCTAACATTCAGAATTTATGGCAAATGTGTGACATATCTGAATACCTTCATGATGGAATTAAAGTAAAAAACTGAAAGCATTTCCTACTGAGGAGACTGCAGTACATGAGGAAATTAGGAAACTTCATAACAAATAAATCTCCCAAGATGGCCACCGGAGACAAAAGAGCCCAAATGTAGCCCAAAATCACCCAGATGTAGCCCAAATATAGCCCAATGACAGAAGTGTGCAAAACACTTATTATTTTGTGTTTTTGCAGTGTTATATAGTGCAGACTTGTCAGGTATTGGAGTGCTTTACATGAGCATTGGTTACATCACACAAGAACAAATTCATTTTGGTTGTAGACATGGGGAGACTGAGTGATTTGACCAGAATCACAGAATGTCGAGCTGAAGCAGAAACTCCAACCTGGTTGCCCAGTTGCAAAGTCTGCAGTTCTGGAAGTAACACCACATCCTCTCTCCTAAGTGCAACATTTAATCAAGTGGTCAACTGGATAAAAAAACATAAAGATAACAAATAATTTAAAAGTGCTTTGTCGCTATTTGAAAACTCAGAAAATATGTCCTTATTTTAGTCTTTTAGAGCACTAACCATACTTTTGATGCCAATAAGACCCTCTCATATATGTAATTTCTAAAGGAAATGCTCTAGGTATTACAGTTTTTATTACATCAAGATGACGTCAGGCGTTCCACACTTTTGTAATAAATATAGAATGTTAGCAATCTAGTTGTTCATTAGGATACTGTTGAGAGGCAGAGGCCAGGGGCACGGACTCTGAAAATTGAAGGCAGGTAGGAGGGTGCAAAGGCAACAATTTAACCACACTGAGCAGGCAGGAAGGGCCGTGGCAGCACAACAGACTATGGAGGGCAGTGGAAAGGGGGGCAGGGGCAACAAACCAACAATACAGGACTTGCAAGAGAGGCTGTGGCAATGTAATAGACCATTGTGGGCAGAAGGAAGAGGCAATGGTAGTACAACCATACATGCCAACAGACCCGATTCAGCCACGAAACGTCCAATGTTTTTAAGCTCAAATGGGCTTTATTTGATCTGTCTCCTGTCTACAATCTCCTCTTTTTCAATGTAACTCAAAGGGGAAAATCAATACCCCAGTTTTTTTTCAAAATCTCCCTCTTACCAAGTTCAAAATGTTCGCAAGTATGGTACATTGGATCATGGAAGGAAATGGGGTAGGGACATGGACTTGGATAACAGAGGACAGGAGGGACATGGAGAGGTGCACCAAACTGACCCTGCAGGGCAGGCATCACGGTTTGCAGCAGCACAATACACCACACAGGGCATGCGGGACGGGAGTGCAGCACAACAATCCATAGAAAGCAAGAGGGAGGGGACAGGACCATGCACATGGACAACAGAGAACAGAGGGGCAAGAGGCAATGGTAGCTAGCTGACCATAATGGACAGCCAGGAGAGAAAGCTGCAGCATAACAGACCATAAAGGGCAGGAGGGACGGATCAGGGGCATTACAATGGAACAGACAAGCCAGGAGGGAGGGAGTAGGGGTCTGCACATGTAAACAGAGGGCTGGGGGCAAGGGGGCAGGGCAGGAGCAGCAAGATAGCCATGGAGGTCAGGCAAGATGGGCACTAGAAGCAAGACACACCATGAAGAGCAACAGTGAGACTGTGATGGCATACACACAGACCATGGAGGGAAGGTGAAGGGGGTCAGGGGCAGCTAACTGACCACACAGGGAAAGTGGGAGGGGCCATGGCAGCACAGAAGACCATGCATGGCAAGTGGGAGGGTTGGTGGCAGCACAATGGCTATGATGGGCAAGAAGGAGGATGCAGGGGCATGCACAAAGGACCATGGAGGATAGAAGGGAGGGTCAGGACCTGTGCACAGACAAGAAAGTTCAGGGGAAGGGGCCTTACAACAGACCGCACGGGGCAGGCAGGAGGAGCAGTTGCAGCACAACAGACCAGGGAGGACAGAAGGGTGTGGCAGTACAATGGACCATGTAGGACAGGAGGAAGAGGATAGGGGCATGGCATGTGGACAGGCAGGATGGAGGTGGCAGGGACAGGTTACAGTCATCTGACAATGCTAGGCAGGTGGGAGGGAAGTGGCAGCTCAACAGAACACTCAGAGTAGATAGGAGTGGCAGGTCCATGGAACATGGTGGGCAAAAAGGATGGAGCAGGGGCATGCACAAAGACATCGGAGGGCAGGGGGAAGGAGAATAGGGGCAGCAAGCTAAGCACAGAGTTTAAGCAGGAGGTCAATGATGGGGCATAGAATTGGGCAATGGAGGGCAGGAGGAGTGGACTGGTACATCATACTAAATTGAGGGCAGTGGCAGCACATCAGACCATGCATGGCAGGAGGGAGGAGGCTAGTCCATGGATTCACACAACAGAGGATAGGGAGGAGGGGGATGGGGCAGCAAGCTAACTGTTCAGAGAAGGCGGGTATTAGGAACTTTATTGTTTTTAAAACGTGTGTCTGTGCGAACTACTTAAAATATGAAAAAGTATGCAGCATAATCTCACTTTTATTCAGGAAGAAGAGGACGTTTGTGACTGTGACTCCGGGCTCACTTGGCAGAAACACCCCCTGACCCTCCACCCCCTATCGCAAAATGTAATGCCCGTGAAAAGGGTAGGTGAACACAGTGTTATATAGAACATATTCCTGAGAGCACGATTGAAAATGAAAACTAGATATAGTGCATGGTATAAACTATGCACCAAAAAGTGTGATATAAGATGGACCGGGCGTGAAATATAATATGCAATACATTGTGCGCAATGACAGATTCATTGGAGAGCGCGAGATAGCACAGGCACTAGCGCGTGCTATGCGATATGCGCCTTGGAGTGTAATATGCACAGGGCAGTGTTGTGTAACCTAACTAGTCTCTAAAGTTGTAATATAAAATATGTGCTGGGGAGTGTAACGTTGCATATGCACTGTGACAAAGATATGGATCCCAGATTGTAATATGTATGGCATAGCACTGTGCGTTATAACATAGGCATCGAGGAAGGCACGTTAGATGGGGCAATATAACCCGTGCGAAGACAAGTGTGGCATGACATATTCACGGGGTGGTGTTACAGTGCACATGGGCTAGAGAGTGTCATAGCATACGCACTAGCTAGTGGAATACAACACAGAGGTGTGTGGCACTCAACAGGCAATGGTGGGTGTAACACAGCATTGGGCTCTGCCAGGAGCACGCTGTGACTCTCAAGTGATGTTCGTCCCCTTTCCAGAGAGTAAAATAAAAAGTATTACACATCCGGCAGTGGATGTGTGTTTTATTAACCGTGAGGGGGGTTTCTTGCATAGTTTTGGTTGAATTTTTGTCGAATCCCCTTTGAATGGCTTGGTGTGCATGTGTATTAAATGTGCCCGTCAATAGCTACCCATGTTTGTATAAATAAACGACAAGGGTGTCTACCGGGATTAGGCACGGTAGGGCATCAGACATGTCAGAGCTTCACTAGTGGTGTAAATACATTCCACGTGGATTCATTGTATGCATAGTCGCCTTTTAATGAATATCACGCAAATCGTCATGGTGATAGGTACGTACGGTTTGTCCAGCATGTCCTAGGTGTGTCTATAAATATATATTTTTAAAAAAATAATAAAAAACAGTGGCCGGCCCTGGGGATTGGGGTCAAAAAAATATAATTAGGAGACAGGCCCTGGGGGATGGGGTCATCAGGGCCAATAAATTAGAATAAGAAGGGGGACCACACAGCCCCCCTTCTTAAAAAATTAAAATAAATAAAAGACTGGCATCGTGCCGGAGGCCACGCCCCCTCCTTGCAGCACTCTGCAAACGCGTCCCCTGGCGAGTTGTAAGTTGGGGAATTAATTCCTCTTCAATACTGAGGGTCCCTGAGGGCCAACTAGCCCAACAGTCATCTCCAGTATGCGCCAGGGAGCTGCGCTGCAGACAGGTGTTCTGAGGCCAAGCCCCTTTTTACACCTCTCTGCAACGCAGCTCTGTGGCGCTTACTGGAGGTACCTAGTGGTCTAGTTTGACCCTAGGGAACCTTAGGATTCAAGGGGACTTAATCTCTCAACTTAGAACAGCCACAGGACGTGTTTACACAGTGGTGAAGGGAGGGGACGGGGCCTGAGGTGACGTGTGCAAACACGCACTATGGCACGTTTTAAATTGGGGATATAATTTCCCTTCAATACTGAGGGACCCTGGGGGCTAACTAGCCCACCAAGTGCTTCCAGTAAGCGCCACTGAGCTGCATTGCAGAGAGGTGGTCCAGGCCGTGCCACTTTTTACACCTCTCTGCAACGCAGCTCTGTGGCACTTACTGGAGGTACCTAGTGGGCTAGTTGGACCCTGGGGACCCTCAGGATTCAAATGAACTTAATCTCCCAACTAAATCTCCCAACTAAAAACGGACACAGGGCGTGTTTACACAGTGGTGAAGGGAGGGGACGGGGCCTGAGTTAACGTGTGCAAAAACGCCCTGTTGCCTGTTTTAAGAGGTAGTTTTAATCCCCCTGCCCTATTATATACTAGGGGCTTACAGAGGAGGTCATGCTAATCACAGGGGGACCCCAACGCATAATGTTCCCTAGTGTATGTAGGTGTTTTCACTGTATTCTAAGTGTCTTTTAACATATCACTGGCTCTAGGACTGGTTAGTCAGACTCAGTTACCACCAGTATCCGTCTGAAAAAGTTGAGGGTACAGGATGATTTTGCAACAAGGCTTCTTTCTGCTCTTCTTTTTGTTCTTTCTGCACGTTATCCTTCTTCCTGCACTTTTCTTCGTCTTTGAGGACTTCTGTTGCTTCTTTCTGCACTTCTTTTTTTTCTTTCTGTGCATTTTTTCTTCTTTCTTCACATGTCCTATCTCTGTAGGCATAGTTAGAAATTAGCATTTAAAAAACCTTTGAAATTCACAGAAAAAAACATAGGTTTCAGGCACGTTATAGTTAGGAATTAGCATTTAAAAAACCTCAGAAATTCACTGAAAAAACCATAGGTTTCAGGGGTGTTATAGTTAGCTGGACTTTTCACTTGTACAAAACCATTGAATTCCCCCATTATAGTTAGTTCAGCTAACTATAACTCGCGCGCCCGCAATGCACTGCTGATGACGTCACATATTACATCACTCATGACATGGTCAGTGACATCACTGATGACATCTCAAATGACATCACTGATGACATCATCCTTGTGATAGAGTGGCAGACCTCCTCTCACCCTAATATAACCTTTGATACACACATTCAAAAATAGAGACTAAAATTTTCAAAACAATGGACATACCAATACCAAAAACAAAGAGGTAGTCCTCAGGTCAGGCATGTGCCTTTTGCATATATGGTGTAAATCCGTTCAGTAGTTCCTGAGAAAATCAAAAGTAAAATCATATACATATCTGGGCGGAGCCTAACCACACATCTCATTGTGAGATCTGATTGGCTGTCAGCACTTCATCCAAGAAGTGTTGGCAGCCATCTTGGGACCAATATACATGATAGCACCTCATTAAAAAGCATTGCAGTTAATAGCAGGTTTTAAGACTTTAGTTACATTATAAATCATTTGTTGATGGTACCATACTCATTTTAGGAATTGTAGTATGTTCTAAGGTGATTTTACCATGTGAAAAAGCCTTCTGCTGGGATATCATGAATCATGTTTGAGAGAAAACTATTTTCACATGTTTTTCCCACAGAGGTTTGGAAGGTGATCTATAAGCTAAACTGAGAGCATATTTTCTGTAAATTCACATTATCTTTCTGAGTCATGTGAGAATGAAGTCTGACATTCTCAGTAAATCATGTACATCCAACAAGGGCAGAGACTGTCAGTTGATTCCTTTGTGTTCTACTGCAGCTTCCCAGAGTGTTCCAAAGAACAACTAGAGCGCTAACAGTCTTACTTATGACAAAGGTATGGCACACCTGAAGCCATCTTGATTGGAATAAAGTGGTAACATTTAAAACATTTAATTTAAAAAGGAACAAAATGAGAGGGTTCATTTTGCCATAGAATGTATGATTAGTGCTGCAGAAAGAAAAATTAGGGCACATTTTGAGTGACTTCTCAAATCCTCTTCTATTTCATTAAAGAATTCTGACATGCAGACTGAAACATGCACTTTCAATACCAGCAGCAGACTTCCCTGGTGAGCAGTAGCTTTACTACAGTGATCTAATGAGTAACTAGAGTGCTAACATTCTGAATTTATGGCAAATGTGGACAGTATGCCTACTGAGGAGACTGCAGTAAATGAGGAAATTAGGAAACTTCATAACAAGTCTCCCAAGATGGCCACCAGAGACAAAAGAGCCCAAATGTAGCACAAACATCACCGAGATGTAGCCCAAGTATAGCCCAATGACAGAAATCCCAGAGTGTTTTAAAGAACAACTAGAGCGCTAACAGTCTTACCTAAGACAAAGGTATGGCACACCTGCAGCCATCTTGATTGGAATAAAGTGGTAACATTTAAAACATTTAATTTGCAAAGGAACAAAATGAGGGGGTTCATTTTGCCATAGAAATTATGACTAGTGCTGCAGAAAGTAAACTTAGGGCACATTTTGACTTCTCAAATCCTCTTCTATTTCATTAAAAAGTTCTGACATGCAGACTGAAACATGCACCTTCAATACCAGCAGCAGACTTCCCTGGTGAGCAGTAGCTTTACTACAGTGATCTAATGAGCAACTAGAGTGCTACCATTCAGAATTTATGGAAAATGTGGGACACATCTGAATGCCTTCTTGATGGAATCAAAGTAAACTAGCATTGAAAATGCAATAGGTCTCGCCCTCGTTTAAGTTAAAGCTATTCTGTTTGTAATTAGGTGGCTTTTTAGCTTTGCTTGTATTAGAGTTTTTCAAACTTTCATGTACATACCATGCATATGTATGCATATATGTATATGTTTGCATGAATTTATATTTATATAGATATGCAGATTATATTTATATGTTTATATATTCACTGAAAAAAACATAGGTTTCACACACGTTATAGTTACGAATTAGCATTTAAAAAACCTTGCAAATTCACTTAAAAAACCATAGGTTTCACACATGTTATAGTTAGCTGGACATTTCACTCGTAAAAAACCAATGAAATTCCCCCGTTATAGTTAGTGCAGGCAACTATAACTCACGCGACCGCAATCCTCTGCTGATGACGTCAGATATTACATCACTGTATTTAGACACTTATTTACCCATGTCTTCTTCCATTAATCTTTAGCTATACATATATTACAAATATTTATTTTTCATAAAGACACATATGTCATCAGTGATGTAATATCTGACGTCATCAGCAGAGGATTGCGGTCGCGTGAGTTATAGTTGCCTGCACTAACTACAACGGGGGAATTGCATTGTTTTTTTACGAGTGAAATGTCCAGCTAACTATAACATGTGTGAAACCTATGTTTTTTTAAGTGAATATACATATATACACACACATATATATACTTTTTTTTTTAGAGTAAAATAAGAATACAGAAAGAGACAGTAAGCAGTTGTCATCTCAAGTCTTGCTCTAGATAAAGCCATATACCTCCCATCCTCAATAGACTCGACATGTCATGAAAGCCCATTCAGGGCACAATTGAGGTAGCAAGACAAAGACACAGATACATTTGGGCATATTTCTTAGTTTACGTAATTGTTTTTTTGGATATTTTTCTTGAATCATGAAATAAATCCAAGTTTTTCAGGAATTGACAAGAATTTATCTGTTTATTGGTATATTTAATTAATTATATTGCCAATTTTGCACATGGATTTAACCATAGATGAGAGGGGGTTCGATATGAATTCATGAATGTTTAACCCAGATCCTTAAGTGTGAATAGTAAACTGTCCTACATTTGTGATGTCATCAGTGATGTCACTGACCATGTCATGAGTGATGTAATATGTGACGTCATCAGCAGTGCATTGCGGGGGCGCGAGTTATAGTTAGCTGAACTAACTATAACAGGGGAATTTCTAGGGATTTGTACGAGGGAAATGTCCAGCTAACTATAACGCCCCTGAAACCTATGTTTTTTTTAGTGAATATATATATATTTCTCACAAAAAAGAGTTGCCCCAAGTTGAGAACGCGCACAAGGAGACAGCAAGCCTCCACTTTATTATTAACATCGTCCTTTATTCCGGCAATCAGCAGGCAGCATCTCGTTCAATTTAAAAGCCCTACGCGTTTCGGAACACTTCATTCCTTGATCACGGGCGTTGCATGCAAAGAGGCAAATGAGATGAAGGTAAGATTCATTACTCTTTTTGTAACCTCCTCTAGTGGAAAGCCCTCCAGTGGGCGTATTTGACCGCTCAGTATTCTGGGACTCATAGTACCTTCATCGTTACAGTTATGACCCTCCGGTGGGTTTTTGCCGCATTTGCATTGATTAATGCTAGTTTCATGCTCTCCAGTGAGCTGCAAGATGCGTGCCGCCGATTCTTCATTGCCAAACTTCTCCTTCTGCCGATTGTGCTTTAGTCCAGTCTGTTTGCACACGGCAGTCCACATACCGTTTCTCACTGGAGAGCATGAAACTAGCATTAATCAATGCAAATGCGGCAAAAACCCACCGGTAATACCTCGCAGATTACGTCATTGAGCACAGATGATCTTCTGTACTGCCTGCAGCCGACGCTGGGGCAGCCTGTGCGCCATCCAAGGCCTGGGTGTTGATGGAGGAACGGGTATCCATTCCAACAGGAGCAGAGACTTTCTGTGGTGGTTCTAAGAATACCACCATCAACATAGGAATACGCTGCGAACACTGCAGAACATGGGCCATTATCGGGTCCAGTATTGTATCAACGTCCGGTTGTGCAACTGATGGAAGTGTCAGACAGAGATCCAACACGCATTCTTCTCCGCAGAACAGGCATAGGAGAACAGGTAAGATGCAGTCCATCCAGACTGGTCTAAAGGACAGGAGCCAAGAGACACTGAGTTCCCATAGGCAAGGTGTGCCCAGATGTTGTACCATGCCAATCATGGTATTTGCGCTCCAGGACTGTTTTTTCCATCTCCTTGGTGGCTGGGAGGTCCATTGCATAGCAGAAAAATTACAATCAGGATGCCTGCTATTAGAAATAAGATCAGCGGATGTCCTCCAAAAATGCTCGAGAATACAGAGTGTACAAAGTTTGGTATAACTCCGAGGACTGTCTGAAAGGTGCTTAACAGTCCCGAACCTATGGTCTTAAATAGGTGGACTATACCCGTCATATCAGACATGTTAAAGATACGATTTACCATTTCTGTGAAATGGAAGGGGCAGTTCGTACGTATAAGTGACTGTATCCCTGCCGAGGACCTTGCTATTTGGAGATCAAAAGTCTCCCGGGCAGAGTTTAAGGGCACGGTTTTCTGTAGAACTATAGCTTTCATTCAGCTCAGAGTATCAAACCGTATAAAGGAAACATTCAAATACGGCCATAACGGTGCCTCCCTGACTGTGTGAGTCGGTAGAAACAATACTTGCATACAGCAAGTAACTCTGGAGCTCACGGTTACTAGATATGCGATGCCCGGAAGCATTCCACAACAACCTTGATAGTTGAGCATCGAGTTACTCCCATTTGAAAGTAGCCTGAAAACTGGGGTAATCACGGCTGTCGTGGTACCCCTCAAGTGACACGATAGGTTTGCTACTGAACCATTGCATGCCCCGTGTAGCATGATATCCTGGCATATGAGAGAACCACTTAAAGCGTTCTCACAGTTTGTACCACTTAGAAACACTTCTATATCCCCACTCCTGCATCAAAATCTGTACGGTAATTCCCAAGATTCCTTGATGAACTCACTACCCATTTCTTCATATCTGCCTGCCTGTTGTTGTTCTAGACAATACTGAAACTGGAAAGTTGTGAACGGTAATGTTATGTAGCCATGGATCAACCACTCTGTGGACGGTGATTCTGCCACAGTAAAAGGATATCAGTCCAGTTTTTCAATACGTAGCGTGGTATATTTTGCTCCCTTCTGTGCCATTTTCATTTCTTTTTCAGTTAGATTGTATGCAGAAAACAGGGACGTACTGTTGGTAAAACGCCAAGGCACATAACCTGCGCACAATGATTGCAGTGTCAAGTTCAATAACATAATAGAACGTAATTGGGATTGCCCGTGCTGTAGTATGGACAAATCCTTTTCTAGTACGTGAAGAGCAGAAGATACAATGTTGCCCAGTGAATAAATCCTGGATGTTAACGTAGTCATACCAATGTCAACTACAGCTAACGCCTTCTCTAAATTAAACCTATCTATTTCTCGAAGTCTCTCCGCTGCTTCTTGTTGGGAGATCTTCCAGATTTCATTATAGACAGCATATAAGAAACGTGTCTGATGTGGTTTTCTGGGACCTAAGAAAAAATCCCGTAGATCCACATCCTCTGTAAGTAACAATAAGTGTTGTTTCACCTGTGGTAGTTTTGAGGTCTTTAGCCAATCAAGGCATGACTTCCCAGCACTGTATGATGTCACCACCCCCAGATGTTCTCTTTGTACATAGCTTGGGTCTGGCCTATGAATACTGAGCCCTTCAGTGTTACCCCTGAATATTCCTTGACATCTGTTTGTGTCTGTGGGCCAAACCAACCATCCCTTCCAATTTAAGTATGATCTATTATATTGTAAACTGTCATCTATTGTAGCCCCTTCTTCTGATGTAAAATCTTCCTTGGTATGTGACGGTGTTGGAATCCGAGGTGTGTTCCAATCCTTGTTCTTGGCTATTCCAAGACAGGAAGTCTGTTGCACAGTGTCATTTAGAAATATTATCTGCTGAGGAATGAGGCATGCTCTAAAGAGTGCTTCTGTTCCCTGGACTTGCCAATCTCTAGAACCCCAGACTGATTTTAAGTCTATAGTGTTTTTCCATAAGTCGAAACCCTGTTCAGACAGTTGGGAAATAAAGAAAGCAGAGTAAATCTGTTTGGTGTTAGTTAGCATATTTTTCTGTGCGGATGTCGGTGCAATCTTATAGTAATATGAGGTCGGGTCTGAAATGTTAAACCCTGAAAAATATGATAATATCTGTGCACAAGTTTTCAAACTGCATTTCGGTGGTGTAGGGCAATGTTCCCATTGGTGATATGTGAAAACATTCATGTTGGTACTGGATTTGTGTAGAAAATGATAACCATAATGTTGATAACAATACATGGTGTTAAAATCTGGTTTGTCTTCTAACATTTCATTGCTAGAAAATGCGGCAGATTGTTCTAAATCAGACAACATATTGTCTACAGTTTCAAAATCACAATCATCGTAAAATGTACTGGAGGTAATGATATCATTTAAGGATATTTTAAATAAATGTGGTACTTTTAAAAGTTCGGTCGGGCCAAATACATCTTAATTAACCTTGTCTCATACTATACCATCAGGCATAGGAACTGCTGTAATGTTCACTGATAACAAGTCTCTTTGTTCACAATGTGATGAGACATGATTTTCAGGATCAAGTTCACTTCTGAGGCTGCAGAGTTTTGGCGAAGATAAGTTCCATTAACAATTAAGCAAAAGATAGTTACTAAGCCTATCCAGAAAAGAAAGAAAAGTATCCCAGTGATTATCCAAAGTTCTATCCAAGGTGACACCTGGTAAGTCTTTTAAAGAAAAATTAAGAAGTCTTTGACTTGTTGATGAGATTTTGTGGCTGGCCTCGTTTCAGGTTCACTTGGATCCAATGAAAAGGTATCAAAGTCGATGAAATAGCCAGATGCAGTTCAATCTAATTTTGGTAGCTCAGAAGGTTTTGTTGAACTTATAGGTGGCTCTTGTTGAGGCATGTTTATTGTAGACATATGTTTTAGGTCGAATACAAATTTGCCTTTCATTTTGATTTTCAATTTCTGTTTCAACGAGTTCAATGGCATTGTTGCATAGTCCATCATTACGTATAGGAGACTCTTCAAACATGATGAGCCTTTCTGTCTGAACTTCCTGTATGGTAGCGAGAGGAGGGCGTTGACTACCCATGAGCCCACTAGGCCTACTTTTCAGTATTGGCCACATAGTGTGGTTTGATCAAATCAATGGAGACGAATCTCTTCTCCTTTTTTCTGGCAAGAGGCGGGAGAAGCACAGTTCTTATTCCTTCGACGGCAAGGATAGGTACAGGCTCTCTGTATGATGGTTCAAGTTCCTTTTTGTCCGTTATCTTTTCTTGTACCAGATCCCTGACTTTAGGGACCCAGACAGGTCTTGCCGTGACTGACTTGACTTCCCCATGGGCAGTCCATTTTACCTGCACATTGCTCTGTAGTGCTCTGGGTTCATTCAGATCTTGTAAAACAGCCAAACGTTTATTGATGTTAAAAGGTTTCTCATCCACCACTGTGCCTTCACAATCAAGATCAAGTACGCACATTCTTGTCCCAAATAGGACCTCATAAGGAGTGGCACCCTCTAGAGAACTTCTTGGCAAGTTATTCAAGGCCCGCTGTACCCCATATATGTGATTGACCCAACTACCACCCGAGCCTAATACTCTAGCTGTTAAAGATTGTTTTAAGTCCCGGTTTTATCTCTCCACAACTGAATTTCCCTTGGGATAGTACGGGGAGGAGTACCGCAAAGCTACACCAAACCTCCCATGGCTTCCTTGTAAGCCCTATAGCTAAACGCGGGGCCACGGTCAGAATGTAATGTGCCAACTGTGTATGTCCCTATGAAGACTTGCAAATCTTTGATAACAGTTGGAGTGCTGCCGAGCACTGAGGCCATACTCATAGGAAGCTCTAGCAGGAATCCACTGCAACAATGATGTACTTGTAAGTCCCGTCAGATTGTAAGGGGCCGCAGTGGTCCAAATAGACACACCGAGTGGTCTGTCTGATATTAGCAATGGTGTCTGCGCTGACCATGTTATGGTGGAGCCCTTCATCTGTTGACAGATGTCGTATTTTAAGAGATAATCTTTGGTCTGCTTTTTTAATCCTGGCCACCAATAGAATTGTTTCAGTAAAGAAACTGTCACAGTAACGCCTGCGTGCACAGAACCAAGACCCTCTTGTGCAGCTAAAATTAAGCCTAATCTGCGATCCATGTTTAGTACTACTCTGTCCCTTACTCCTGGAATCTGAGCAAATGGAAATTATTTGCATCTAACTTGTAGGAGTACTTGAGTGGAAAACCTTTCGGCAGTGCCTTGTTGTCTTTGCGTGAGGCAATGACAGCTACTATTATCTGTCCGTCTATTCTCGGTTTTTGAATGAGTGATTGTAGCTATGGATGCAGTTTGTACTGCCCCCTTAGCGGCTTCATCAGCCAATAAATTCCCTTCAACGTGAACGCCATCACATTGATGACTCAGTGTGTGTATCACATGAGCTCTTGGTATCTTGTTTTTCAGCTCGGCTACCTTTTCCCATAGCATTTTATGCTAAATAGTGCCACCTTTTAAGTCCTTGAATCCATTTTGTCCCCAATAGTGAAGATATTTGTTTTATGACTGGACACAGTAAAAGGAATCACACACACTTAGTGTGGGGAATTCTCGATCCGTATTTATCAGTGCCAGTAATAAAGCTTTTAAATTCTGCCAGCTGAGCCGTGCAGTCTCCTAGAGACTGTGTTTTTGTGCAGCTTGGATGGAACTTGCCGTCCTGCATATGACCTTTTACAATCGCACATGCAGCGCTGTATTGTTGTTTACTTCCACTGGCCAGCTGAGCAGATCCGTCAGTGTAAATTATGCATTCATACTGATCTAGAGGCATTATTTCATTTGGGAGAGAATATTCTTGTTCATATTGCAGAAATGCTTGTGTTTTTAGACTTGGGTCGTATCTGTATTCTGCATCTGATGCAGTGAGAGAATTAGCCAATTGTAACCACCTCGGCTGTAAGGCTTTGCATTTGGAACGCTTGCCTTTGTAGCAGCCTCTAAGGCCGGTACCGGAGTCATAACAATTATTCGTTTCCCCTGAGACAATGCTCTTTCTCTCACTACAGCAGTCTGTAAGGCTGTCAGAATTTTTTCTGTAGATGCAAAACGCATCTCAGCATTTGTGTAAAAGTGTGATTTGTATGCTATGGGTACTGTTTCACCTTCATCGTATGTTAAGTAGGTGTACCCAGATTGAACCCCAGCTATACGGATTACTAGATTGTGGACATTTATCCGTGTCTGTAAGTGTTTTGAAGCTATCATGTCAGCTTGTAGGGAACAAAGTATCTCTGTGTGTTCCATGTGTGCATTGCCTAACTGGAAAATCAGGTCTTTTGGGGTCGTAGAAAGGTTTAACCTTTTCTGCGTAATCCAAAATGTATGTTCTGCTGAAATCCATTAATCCCAGTATGGATTGTAAATTTTTCAATGATTTTGGAGGTTGGAGCAGCGCACAGTTTTCAAAAAAATTAGCTTCAAGGCTTTTCCCTTCACCTGAAAGCTCATAGCCAAAAATAGGACATTGAGGTGGGCTATTTTTGATTTTTTAATGTTAAATTTGTAGCCGTCAGAGGCAAATCCCAAAATAATGGTACTCACCCTGGTCTAGTGTTCCTCCAGGTCATCATTCATCAGATAAATATCCTCTGCATAGGACAATGCCTCCTCATCCAGATCCTGAAGTAACTCAGTTACCCTGGCATAAAATAACCCTGGGCTGTTCTTAAGCCCCTGGGGTAGTCGACAAAATTGATTCTGGAACCCCAGTGCTGAGAATACTGTCAAATGTCTGCTCTCAGGCGCTATATTTTGGCTGAAGAATCCATTTGAGATACCTAGTGTTGTTTTGTATTTTTTCCACACAATGTTATTCATTAATGCTTAGTTTTTTAATTCAGGGCAGAAGTAAAACATCTTATACTAACCCAGACCACCTTAGGCACCCCATACGACCTTTGCATAAAATCACCCTTGAGAATCTTGCTCTAGCGCTTCACGAATATCCCTGTATCCTATCCGGCCATCTGGAGAGGGACCTTGAAACTTTCCAGGAATGGTTAGTTGGAAGGCTTGATGATCTTGCTCCTCTTTCTACCCCCTTTTCATCTGTCAAGCGCAGTTCGGCTCCTTGGTTCTCTAAGTCACTTGCTCTGGCACGGCGTAACTGTAAGTTAGCCGAAAGACTCTGGCGGAAGCAATATGACCAAGAAGCTAAGTCTGCCTATAAACTTTCTATTAAATCTTACCACTCTGACATTCTTGAGGCCAAAAAGAACTATTTTGCAAATAGAATTGAGTCTGCTTCAAATTCCAGTAAAGAAATTTTTGCCATTGTTAAAGAGTTTATCTCTCCTAAATCTAGCATAGTCCAGCATAAGTTCTCCGAATCTTGGGTAAAGGAGCTGGCCACTTTCTTTAATACGAAAATCAAATTGATTCAAGAATCTTTTCCACCAGCTGCCCCAAGTGCCTCAGTGCATGACTCCATCTTGATGACTTTACCTCCTGATTCTTGCCCCATTTTATCGGAGTTTCCTCCTTTATTGGAATCTAATTCTCTGGTTCTTTTACTCAGGATTAAATCTGGCTCTCCGCTCGATCCATGCCCGGCGAGCTTTTTAGCCAGGACTGCCAAGATTCTGAATTCCTTAATCTCTCCTGTTTTGAACCTATCTTTGTCCAGCGGCACTGTTCCGCCAGCCTGGAAGAAGGCAATGGTCGTTCCCCTTCTTAAAAAACCAGGCCTTGACCCAGAGATACATGCTAACTATAGGCCCATTTCTCTCCTGCCCAGCTTGGCTAAGATCGTCGAGAAGCACGTCCACTCTGTGCTTTCTTCCTTCCTTGAAGACCATGGGTTACTCCACTCTACCCAATCTGGCTTCTGCTCCAACTTGAGCACGGAGACCGCTCTTTTGGAAGTTAATGAAGCCATTAAGGAAGTTCTCGACTCAGGAGGAAGAGCAATGCTGGTGATGTTGGATCTGTCGGCGGCCTTCGACACCGTCCCGCATGAGGCCCTCTTGAGAAGACTTCACGAGATCGGTCTCAGAGGGACGGTGTTGAGCTGGCTGAGATCTTACCTAGCGGGTCGTCGACAAGTGGTCTGGGCCCCCCCGTACTCCGCCGAGGTGCCGCCTATGAATGTCGGAGTCCCTCAAGGATCGGTGCTGAGCCCGACCCTTTTTAACATCTTCATGACTCCATTGGCGATACTGGCGGAGTCGATGGGTGCCCAGATCATATCATACGCTGACGACACCCAGCTCCTCTTCACCTGCAAGAAGGGCATGAAGTTTGACGGGGAGAGCATCCGTGGCTGCCTTGGGGCTGTCTTCAACTGGTTTCAGCGGAGCAGCCTTAAGTGCAACCCGGATAAATCCGAGGTGCTCTTCTTCGGCTGTCAGGCAGAACCGCCCTGGCAGGAATGGTGGCCGGTTTGCATGTCCCCCCCTTCCTCTTCCTCTTTGGTCGCTAAAAATCTTGGGGTCAAAATCGATAACACCCTGGCTCTGAAAACACAGATCACAGGTCTCACGGGTACCTGTTTTGGTTTACTTAAAATGATGCGTAAATTCCTTCCTTTGCTCCCTTTAGCCCACAGGAAGCTGACAGTACAAGCTCTGATCTGTTCCAGGCTTGATTATTCGAATGTCCTCTACCTGGGTTTGCCGGACTATCTCTTGCATAAACTCCAGGTTGTACATAATTCAGCGGCAAGAGCCATCTTCGGCCTACCCCGGCAAGCCAGATCATCTGAGTTGCTTTCCTCCCTTCACTGGCTTCCGATCAAGAAGCGAATCACATTCAAAGCTCTTACACTGGCCCATAAGGCACTCCATTTGGTGGGGGCCTCCTACATTCAGAAACGGCTTTCTTTTTACAAACCCTACAGATCTCTCCGGTCGGAAAATCTTGGCCTGGCAATGGTGCCTCCCATTAGGAAAGTCAGAATTGGTGGACGTTCCTTTAAATATCTCGCTCCCAAACTATGGAACTCCCTTCCTGTTGATCTCCGTCTTATTCCCAACCTGTTTGCCTTTAGAAAGGCCTTGAAAACATGGCTTTTTAATCAGTAATTCTGTTATGTTTCTGTTCTCTTTTTTCTTTTCTCAGTAATGGGTCAGAAAGCGCCGGGACACTCCTTGGAGTAGCCGTGCGCTATACAAGTCACCCATTAACATAACATAACATAACATAATGCGGCACTGTGTGCGTTCTGTGCTGCAAATGTTTTTGTGCAAGAGTTCAGATGTCTGTAGTCTAAAACTAGACGATGTGAATTTTCTGGTTTCTTTACGGGAAACAAAGGATTATTCATTGATTAGGTCCAGGTTTCAATCACACCCTGGTATTCAAGTTGATCTAAGATCTCCTTGACCTGTTTTTTCCACTTCCTATTTTATTGGATACTGTCTCTGTGGAGTTGGAGTGAACTTTAGTGGTATCACATGATGAGCAGACTCATTATCCCACCCATCATGGTTGCGATATAGTGCAGGAGCAAGGGCTACCGCCCACTCCAGCGCATATGTGTGTTTTTTTTAAGTGTGTGGGAACGAGGTCGGAAAAGGCTGGAAAAATGACAATTTCTCCCTTTGGGCAATCCATAACAATAGCAGGCGGCCAATCTCTTTCAGCTAAAAGAATGTAATTGCCAAAAGTTAGGTTCTCCCAAAAGAGACCTTTAATTTTCCTGGTCTAGTCCCCTTCCATTTGGAGTATTATTTCATGTAACTGTGGAAATATGGATTTTTCTGGTCAGTTATGTCCCCTATCTTGGACCCCAACGGTTCTATGTGCATGTCACAAGTACATGTATGTTCCCTCCAGTTCCAGTTATGAAGACGCAAATACATGTGCGTCCACCGTCAACATGTCCTCTGTCAGATCCGCCATGAATAGGCCGGATATTCCATTCCTAAATATGAAAGGCCACCGGCTTTATATGGTTCACTTATGCCATTTTACAGTCCAGGCAAGTAGGCCCTGATTCTGTCATCAAACTCCTCTTTCTTTCTGCCTCTGAAAACTCGAGTCTGAGCCTGCATCTGTGACCATGAACTTTGTCTCATTCTCTGCGCGGCTCACGAAGCCTGACATCAGCCTATTCTCTGCCAAGAACTGTATTTCACCTTCGAATTATCTGCTTCACTCCTTAGCCGATGCATTCCTGTCTAGCAGCTTAAGTAAACATTCTTCCAGCTACTGAGCAAAGGCTCGGCTTCTCTGTCCTCATGCAAGTAATTCATAGCCCTGTTACCATGGAATATTCCTACCCCCTCACATTCAGTGTAGACACTTAGACGCTTGTACACGCATGCACAGTCAGTATAGAATAGATTCTGTCCGAGAGTCCTTCTTTTGTGGATAACATAGTTCTTTAAACATAGGATGTTAGATATGATTTGGGATTAGGTTGACTTGACCCCCCAGACTTTTTGTCTCCACATGTAGAGCTAAATGTCAAGTCCCCTTCACCCCCTAGTTACACGTCAATTACACGTCATGCTGCTGCGCGCGCATCTATGCCAAGTATTATCTTATAGATCCACCTATATGTGACATCATAACCAATTATGTTCCTTTTTACTCCTTATTACACCCATTTTCGGTTACGCATATGAATCGTCAATTTCCTTATCAATTGTTACGCCTACTGCATTCGCTTCATTGTAATGTATGTACTATAAAAGTTACTTCTTGTCAATAAAGTATGTACTTCACTTCCTGAACCTCCGTGGTGATGGAACTTGGAGCAACCGATTATAATCGATTATTGGAATAAAGCCCATTCCGAACCTCTAATACCACGGATTCTGCCTCTCATTTCACTGAGCTATTTTATTATGTTTCTGTATCAAATTAAGTCCCGGTAAAGGAATTTTATTTACCACATGAATGGCGCCCGAACAGGGACACTTTCTCATCTCACGCGCCGGCGGTGAGTTGCAGGCCCGGTCTCCTGCCACAGCTGGACGGACAATAACGCGTACCAGCAGGATTTCCTGTATCTCCCTCCGGTCAAGCGGGGGCGACTGAGGCTGCGATCAACACCCAGACGAGGCGGTGAGAAGTGCGAAGTATCCCGACCAGAGCCTAGCTGAGAGAGCAAGATCCGAGGTATACAGAGACCCACCAGTTCGAAATCGAGTCCAGTGTCCGACGAGTCGAGTCCAGTTCGGTCCAAGTTCAAGTTACCGAGGCCTTCCGTTTCCGAAGCTACCCGGTGAGTACCATTACTGGGGAGGCATTTCTGACGTGCACATAGGTTGTGCCGGTCAAGACGGGTTTGGGTACACAAATCCGGTCTGCACTGTTTTAGCAGTGTATCTGTACTGTTTAGCAGTATATCAAGTATTCCGAAGTATCTAGTTATTGTTAAGAATTATCTTGGTGATTAGTTATGCAGACGATCACCATTGTTGTTTATTTTAAAGGTTAAAAATGTGTTTAATGTTTAATGTTTAATGTGTTAAACGTCCTGCATATTGTGGTATGAATGGTTGTTCATTATTGTGCTTTTGTATTAAGTGTGTTCAAGATTAAGTATCGGATCAGTTGTCAATATGCCGCTCTTTTCGAAATTAAGACAGATCACTACTAGAAAAGGGGTTCTCGAAGAAGCCGTCCCTATTCCTCCTAGGGATACTCCAGGGCACTTCATGTATCACAAACATGGCTTAGACGCTATATTATTTCTTGATTTATGGGTAGACTACACCAAGGGATTACCAGAAAGTCAGAGGTGGCCCGCAGCGGGGACCTGGGATGCAGAGTGCATCATGAAAGTCGAGGAAGAGTTATGGAAAAGGAAAGTCAGACAGTCACAGAAAGACGCCGTTGAGTTATGGCGTAAAGAATCTCATAGACGTACAGAAAAAGCACGTAGACAGGAAGAGAAGAGTAAAGAGAGTTCAAACAAAGTTCGAGAAAATCTATTAATTGAGGAAGGTATCCGAGTGAAATCAGAACAAGTAGATAGGCAAAGAAATGCCCTTATGAATGGTATGTACCCCCTTCTAGCCGAAGGATTACCTAAGGCTACTCCAGAGTTACCGAAAGACTTGCCACCTCCATTATTCCCAATCAAGGTACATCCTAAGGGGCATCCTAGAACCGCAGAAGATGTTTTTCTTTCCTCATATTTAGATGACGCAGCTCCCGAGTATGCTAATTCCGCCCCACATAGACCGCATACCAGGGAGGTCCAACGCCAAGATCCAGTACCCGTATCCCTACAGCAACAAATCGAGTCACAAGTTCCGGCAAGCACATCTGTTTCTGCATCCGTCCCTACAGCTACTTCTATAGCTGTGTCCACACCTGTAGTTGCTGTGTCACGTTCGACGAATCCTTTCACACCCGACACCCCAGATGGGGCCACGGGAGGTGCTACCAATATTTTTTCTACGCCACCCAGAATAAATAAACTTACTTTTCAAGAGTCAGCACATTCACGTACACCCAAACTCATAAGTGCCCGTACGCTGAAGGAACTTCTTATAGATTGCAGATATGACCCAGTGCCCGGTAAAGAGGACGAAATGACCCTGGCATCATTGCGTATCAGACGAGCCGCAGTGTATTTAGGGAAGTTACCAGGAATGACTGCGCATCTAGATAAAATATATCATTTTGTCCAAACAGGGCGAGATCCAGAATGTATTAACAGAGCTATGGAATACCAGAAAGTAGAGATACAGGGGGAACTGTTACGTTTCCTCATAAATTGTGTGATCAGAAATCAAGACCGACCGGGGGTAAACCCGGAAGCAATGCAAATTCTTACCAGATGGAGCCAGAATATATCAGAAGGGAGACATGATAAGCAAAATTGTATAATAGCCATGTGCCGAAAGATCCGTAAAGAAATAGAACGCCTACACGAAGAAAGATTAGAGGTAGACGAGTTCGAACAAAGCGAGGAAGAAGGGTCAGGACTGCCCGCGGGACAGTCGGACACCATAGCCTATGTAGGTAGAGGAAGATCTTGTAATAGTAATAGATGTCTTACTGACTCGATACGTCCGATATGTCCAGATAATAACAGGAATTTCCAAATACCTATAATTAATATAAGGTCTAACGAGCATTCGTTCCAAACCGCCGACAAACTACTCCGAGAACGAAGGGGTTATCATTTTCTCGATTCTATGGATGAACAAGATTTAGCCAGGGCAGCTGTCCATTGGGTGGACAGTCCCGGAAAATATAGTGATGATACAGTAGTACGCACATTTTTGAATCTCACCCCAGATGAACAGAGGTTAGTTGGGATTTATATGATTCAACAACTCATTATACTATATCGGAGTCAGCGTTCGGACCCTGGTCCCTTACCTGACATATTGACTGAATTGCTTATGAATAAATGGAGAGGTGCAAGTACTAAATTAATTAAAGAAATTCTAGAATCAAGAAAGCAGTATATTCTTTTTGTATGCGCAGAGCATGTCTCATTGCCCGTCAAGGAAAGAACCACGTATCACATGGATAGACAGAATCCCTTACGAGAAGTGCACCCAATAAAAGGCGAGGACAACGAGTTTAAGCGCGTATTTGTATATACGCCCATATCAAAAATAGAATTGTTACAAATGAAGAAAGTGGTACCCAGTCATGACAAAGATCCAGCGGGTTTTCACTGAGAAATTAAAGACATGTTACTCATGGGAGAGTATACCTATCCCGACATTATGACAATATTAAAGGTATTGATGCCTGCTGGCATTTATGAGAAACTCAAGGAAAAAGAGTGGGAGGTAGGAGACCAAAAGATAGAATGGTCAGTGTTAGAAGCGGAAGAAAAGGCCCGAACTGCAGGAGCAGGACTTGGGAATAAAACTAAAGCATTACCAGGTTTATTAGTACAGGTACTGCCACGTTTATTAACTACGAAAAAGGAAGATTGGGGTACAATTTCAGCCTGTAAACAGAAGCAAGATGAAGACACTAGTGATTACTATGCCCGATTCGAAAAATGTTTTGGTATAAATAGTGGCATAAAAGCAAGTAGCGAATCATACCCGCATCTGTTTGTAACAAAATTAGTAGAAAATGCCCTGCCCCCAGTAAAGAATAGAGTATTAAAATTCGAGAGTACCTGGCAAGGTAACACTCCATCACAAATGTTACAAATGTTACAGTACCATCACAATAGAATTAGAGAGGAACAAGAACATGAACACAGACGCATGAAAGACACGAAAATGAAAATGCTAGTTTCCCAGACAGTCCCAGCTGAAGGACATAAAAAGGGTATGACACATTCCGATTCAGCAGGACCTGTAAAAGGGACATGCAATTATTGTAAAAAGCCAGGTCATTACGTACACGACTGTCCAGTTTTAAAACATAATATCGCCATAGGTAAAACACAAGAAAGATCACGGCCACTCAGACAAGATCAGAATGAACAAGGAGCTCTGCAGCATGCCCAGGCCATGCCAGCCGCACAACAGCCAATACAGTTTGTGCCAGCTGCACCACCGTTGCCTGTTGCTGCCACACAGACAACAACACGACAAATGTATCAGACCGCACAGTATGAATATCCTGAGTATCAGCGTTACGCATGAACTAGCCTAGAGAGGGAAGTTGACTTACCCCTTATCGAGATTCCTGTAGATCAAGAAGGACCTTATGTACATAGTGAATTATTAGGCCAAGATAGAAAATGTTTACTCGATACAGGGGCAAGTCGAACAACTATAAAACGTAGTGAAGTTCCAGGGGCACCCCTCTCAGGCTCTCAGAATATTTCCCTTGGTTTTTCAGGAAAACCTATTGTTAATGAAGTATCACAGCCTCTTCCACTTACGATAGGACCTCTGACCCGAACTACAGATTTATTGCTTACTAAATCATGTCCAGAAAACTTGTTAGGAATAAAAACACTGAAAGCTCTAGGAGCCATAATATGTTGTTCTCCGGAGGGTGTAAGGTTGTTTTTACGTGATTTTAAAGGTCACTATGTGTCTAGAGACATGGATCCCCGACTGCAGACTTTACCTACACATCTATGGGCACAAGGCCCTACTGATGTTGGTTGCATGAATATTACACCATATCGAGTCACATTAAAGGCAGGAGTGGTGCTACCACGAATACGACAATACAAGTTACCACCAGATGCTGTAGTGGCTTTACTACAAATCATTGACGAGCTCATTGCCCAAGGAGTAGTTGTAGAAACAGACTCCAATGTATGTAATTCACCGATAATTCCGATTCTTAAACGAACAGATCCTAAGGCCCCGCCAGTATATCGATTGGTTATTGATCTGCGCGAGTTAAACAAATGCATTGTGCCACAATTTCCTGTGGTCCCAGATATCTCGTCATTACTGACAGCTATTGATTCCGAAGCGACATTCTTTACTGTAATCGATCTCAAGAATGCCTTTTTCAGCGTCCCAATAGATCCGGAAAGCCAATATTTGTTCGGATTTAGTTTAAATGGGCGTAGCTTTAAATTCTCACGCGCACCTCAAGGATTTACAGAAAGTCCCAGCATCTATAGCCAAGCACTAAAACGAGAACTTGACAGTATCCACATGCCAGTTAACACTGCCTTGCTTCAATATGTCGATGATCTGCTGATCACCGCGAGAAGCGAACCGGAATGTGAAAAAGCATCACTGACAGTTTTACAATTTCTAGCCGAAAAGGGGCACAAGGTGTCCCCTTCTAAGCTGCAATTCTGTGTCCAGCGAGTTGTTTATCTTGGACACTCGCTGTCCAAGGAGGGAAGGCAGCTTACACCCGACCGTATTCAGTTAATAGCTAACATGCCAATACCCAAGACACAAAAGGAGGTACGGGCTTTCATAGGCCTCACTTCATATTGTAGGCAGTGGAT
The DNA here is from genome assembly GCF_964204655.1 of Triturus cristatus. Taxonomy (NCBI): domain Eukaryota; kingdom Metazoa; phylum Chordata; class Amphibia; order Caudata; family Salamandridae; genus Triturus; species Triturus cristatus. The sequence continues at coordinate 998,042,330 of NC_140580.1, forward strand.
CCCTCAGTATGCATTTCTAGCAAAACCACTCATTCAGTTAACCACACAGGAGGCAGCCACATCGACTGTTCTCCCTTGGACTCAGGAACATACACAAGCTTTTGAAAGCCTAAAGAAAGCTTTATGTCAAGCACCTGTTTTAGCAACGCCATGTTACAGAAAACAGTTTACACTCTTTGTTACAGAACGCGAAGGTACTGCCTTGTCAGTACTCACACAGGAACAAGCAGGAGCACACAAACCATGTGCTTATTTTTCTAGTACATTAGATCCCGTAGCTCAGGCTTTGCCTGCATGCCTGAAATCAGTAGCAGCGACAGCTTTAGCAATCAGACAAAGCGATGCCATAGTGTTAGGACATCCATTGACAGTTCAAGTACCACACGCAGTAGAGGTTCTTGTAAATAGAACGCAAACACAACACTTGACTATAGCGCGACTTACAGGGTACGAACTTACATTGTTTCAGCCACATATAGAAATCAGACGCTGTAACACATTGAATCCTGCCACACTTTTGCCAGTAACCGGAACAGACCCACTAGCTCATGACTGTATTGAAGTTATTACAATAACGACAAAACCCAGACAAGACTTAACCGATGTCCCATTGTCAGATCCAGACCTGACATTGTATGTAGATGGTTCATGTATGAGAACAAGTACAGGAGAGTTAGTGGCCGCTTACGCAGTCACAACAGATACTGAAGTCATTGAAACTAATCGTATAAATACTTTGTCAGCTCAAGCCGCAGAGCTTATCGCTCTGACACAAGCCTGTATTCAAGCCACGAATAAAAAAGTCAACATATACACTGATTCACGTTATGCATTCGGAGTTGTACATGACTTCGGCGTGCTGTGGCGAGAGAGAGGTTATTTAACTTCCCACGGTGCCCACATTCAGCACGGACCCCTCATTCATGCCTTATTAGATGCAATACATCGACCCACTGCAATATCAATTATGAAATGTAAGGCTCATACGAAGGTTACTGATATCATTTCCCAAGGCAATGATCTAGCCGACAGAACAGCTAAACAGACTGCTCAAACTCAAACCCCCGACATGATAAAGACAATAGTCCCGATACCGACACATTGTATGACAGTTAAAGATCCTACTCTTGACGTAATTGACATACAGACACATGCTACACCAGACGAAATAAAGAAATGGACTGAATTAGGAGGGATTCAAACGGACCAAGGATGGATGATGAAGGAAAAGTCTGTATGGTTCCTTCCTGATTCAATGGTCCAAGTTATAATTAACACTATACATAGTCCAGCACATCTAGGAGAAAAAGCTATGCTAGACAGCATTCAACACATTTGGTTCAATAAACATTTACGAGCAGCAGCCAAACAAAAGGTCCGTACCTGTATGATCTGTTGTCAGTTTAACCCAGGAAAAAGCGTTCCCGTAGAACAGGGTGGATTTCATCCTCCTAATCACCCTTTTGAAGCCCTCCAGATGGATTATATCCAGATGGAACGATGTCGAGGATTCAAATATGTTCTTGTAGTTGTCTGCGCTCTGTCCCGTTGGACAGAGGCATACCCGGTTTCAGATTACACTGCCCCGACTACTGCCAAACAGTTGGTTCGAGAATTCTTCCCACGATACGGTTTACCACGTGTTGTTCACTCAGATAACGGCCAGCCGTTCTCATCCGAATTAATGAAACACGTTTCACTTCTGTTAGGATATCAGTGGAAATTCCACTGTGTCCGACACCCCGAGGCAGCAGGTCTCGTAGAAAGACATAATCAGATACTGAAAATCAGATTGTCCAAAATATGCAGAGAGAAAGGTGTCGACTGGGTAGTAGCGTTACCAGTTGCACTCTTTTACATGAGAATGGTAGCACACTCTCGAACAGGGCTATCCCCGTATGAGGTGATCTTCGGCAGACCACCAAATATGTGGGGGACGCCTATACCACGCAAAATAACTGATATTGACTGTAATATGCTGACAGATTACTTGGCTTCCTTGATGTCTGCACTACAATCTTGTCGTTCACAGGTTGCTGCAGCCTTTCCCGACAACACTGAGGTGAAACCCCATGACGTAGTTCCGGGGGACCTCATACTTGTGAGGAATTTCGACCGAAAGACTCAGCTGGAGCCCAGGTGGAAGTCGCCCAAGTTGGTCCTGCTGACCACAAGGACAGCCGTGAAGATCGAGGGCAGGAAAGGCTGGATTCATTCAAGCCATATCAAGAAATTTCATGGACTTCCTGCAGATGTAAACAGCCCACCTCGTGTGTCTTCACCCATTGACTCAAAACTTCCTTTTGTTGAACAGAATAACTCTGAACACTACAAACTAAAGCTTAGGCCCAACAAGTCGAGCAATTTGATTGTTTAAGTCCTCTCCAAGGTGAAGCGGTTGAATTGTCTCTGACATGTATCCCTTGGACCTGAGTAGAGAAAATACCCGGAAAATGTTGAAACGACAGGCGTATTGTAAATCACTGCGTAGCCACTGCATAGTGACATTATTAATTTTGTTTTTCTTGAGTCTTTTAATAATTACTGCAAGTATATTGTTGCACATATATTACCCTATTTCTAGACATGTTTATAATGTTACTGCTGAACATTCTTTTAGTGACTTACCTCCGCATGAATTGTCTTATAGACTTGCGCTGCGCAATAACACTTTCATTAGTATGTTACATCATTCCCATCAGACTAGTAATGCTACTAATTGTTGGGTGTGTGGCCGGCTCCCTCCCTATCAGAATTATGAAGGTGTCCTGCCTTTCTTTCCACATCCATTTACACATAATGGCTCCTGTGGAGCATGGTTTAGTTTAATCAATTCCATAGACTCAGACACAGCAGTTTACCAAGATCATTGGGTATGGGGAAACCTGAACCTAGTTTTACTCAAGGTCTGCTACCCTGACAAGGAGGGTCGCCCCAAAAGAACAGGAACTGATCTAGAAAATGAAGTATATGGATTAGGTAATTTTACACCTAATCTCATGATTCTAAATGTCGTATCCGAAGTTGAACTAGTCTTACCCACCATGTCAGTATTCCCAGCGAAGGGTGAATTGTGTGTAAGAAAGGTTGGTTCCATACATATGGGCCATAGTAAATGCACTACTATAGTAGAATTCAGTGATCAAGGCAAATCTTCATTTAGAGCTTATCGCCACTCCTACTTTATATGTGGTCAGACTGCATATATGCGTCTACCTCTAGATTGGGATGGTACCTGCTACATTGCATTCCTTTTGCCACCTGTTTTCCTAGCTCCTCCTGATTATTACAGAAATATTCATTTAGTACACAACAGAGAGCGGAGAGATCTCCCCATTGTCGATTACACTGAGACGGCATGGGACAAGTATGTAGATTTTAATAAAGGCATCTTTCCCTATATAGGTACTGTTACTAATAGTAAGCTGATACGTAGATTAACTAGAACCCTTGAAGCAGTAGTGAATGAGACTATTTCCGCCTTAGGCAATTTAACAGAAGAGCAGTCTGCTATGCGGATTGTTGTGCTTCAAAATCGTCTTGTCCTTGACGTCATCCTGGCTGATAGGGGCGGAGCTTGTAGGGTCATCGGATCAAGCTGCTGCGTATTCATACCAGAAAATTCGCCATCTGTATATAAAGCCATCACTCGCCTTCATAAGATTGTAAACCAGATACACCAGAACCCAGGCACTTGGACTTGGTCCAGTTGGTTTTGGAATGTGATATCAGCCTGGGGATGGAGAGTTTTATCCTTCCTAGGTATTGGCCTTCTCATACTATTCAGTTGCTGTCTATGTCTACAATGTGGACCAGCGATCTGTGGTCTGTGTGCCACATCGTGTATTCCACCACCAAGATTTCATTCGTCACGGAAGAAGAAAGAAGAACAAATGATGCTATATGAACAGATCAATGGATTGATGAAGATTGATATCTCTTAACGGGCAAGTAGGGGACAAGGAGGGAATGTGGAAATATGGATTTTTCTGGTCAGTTATGTCCCCTATCTTGGACCCCAACGGTTCTATGTGCATGTCACAAGTACATGTATGTTCCCTCCAGTTCCAGTTATGAAGACGCAAATACATGTGCGTCCACCGTCAACATGTCCTCTGTCAGATCCGCCATGAATAGGCCGGATATTCCATTCCTAAATATGAAAGGCCACCGGCTTTATATGGTTCACTTATGCCATTTTACAGTCCAGGCAAGTAGGCCCTGATTCTGTCATCAAACTCCTCTTGCTTTCTGCCTCTGAAAACTCGAGTCTGAGCCTGCATCTGTGACCATGAACTTTGTCTCATTCTCTGCGCGGCTCACGAAGCCTGACATCAGCCTATTCTCTGCCAAGAACTGTATTTCACCTTCGAATTATCTGCTTCACTCCTTAGCCGATGCATTCCTGTCTAGCAGCTTAAGTAAACATTCTTCCAGCTACTGAGCAAAGGCTCGGCTTCTCTGTCCTCATGCAAGTAATTCATAGCCCTGTTACCATGGAATATTCCTACCCCCTCACATTCAGTGTAGACACTTAGACGCTTGTACACGCACGCACAGTCAGTATAGAATAGATTCTGTCCGAGAGTCCTTCTTTTGTGGATAACATAGTTCTTTAAACATAGGATGTTAGATATGATTTGGGATTAGGTTGACTTGACCCCCCAGACTTTTTGTCTCCACATGTAGAGCTAAATGTCAAGTCCCCTTCACCCCCTAGTTACACGTCAATTACACGTCATGCTGCTGCGCGCGCATCTATGCCAAGTATTATCTTATAGATCCACCTATATGTGACATCATAACCAATTATGTTCCTTTTTACTCCTTATTACACCCATTTTCGGTTACGCATATGAATCGTCAATTTCCTTATCAATTGTTACGCCTACTGCATTCGCTTCATTGTAATGTATGTACTATAAAAGTTACTTCTTGTCAATAAAGTATGTACTTCACTTCCTGAACCTCCGTGGTGATGGAACTTGGAGCAACCGATTATAATCGATTATTGGAATAAAGCCCATTCCGAACCTCTAATACCACGGATTCTGCCTCTCATTTCACTGAGCTATTTTATTATGTTTCTGTATCAAATTAAGTCCCGGTAAAGGAATTTTATTTATTTATTTGGGACGCTTACCTTAGTATCAGGTGTTTCCACAGTGATATATTCACTCAGCTCCGCTGTCACCAGAAATTTCATTATCCGGCGAGCTATTGTTACTTCTACTGCACTGTCCAGCATCGTCATAGCCCATTCCCCGTTCAGTAGTTGAGTCCTCAGAATTCTGGGCTTGTCTGATCTTAAGACCTGCTACTTTCTTCTTTTTGAATTGATGTTTTTGTTTTGGCTTTTCTTCCTTTTTGGATGCGTAGTATGAAGTGTGTTGTGCGTCTCTGGACTTTGTACACTCTTCTAATCTGTGCTCTGACCGTCCTTCCCTCTTGGAGTTTTTTGATGAACCCTGAAAGGAACGTGTATCAGTGTCCTGATACCTTTCAGGTTTTTTAATGTTATCTCTATTCCTAAGGTTACACCTCCTTTCGGTGGGCTCCTACCGAGGAGACCTACCTCTGTATTCAGATCAATTATTTTGTTGTTTGTTATTATCCCATTTCTTCTTTGAAGAAACTGGTATTTGCTTGGGTTGTTCTTTCTCTGGACCTCCCATTAGTTGCGGTTTTACTGGTCTAGCTCCCATACTATCTCTACCCAATTCTGCATAAGCAGTTTCAATAATTTTAGGTAATTCAGTCTCCTGTTGTAAAGGAGTAAAATCTCTCAGGCTAAGAAAAGGGAAGTGATCCCTGATGATCACATCCTGTTTGTGATGGTCCCTTCCTTTTCCCCTGTGACATAAAAAGAAAAAAGAAAATAAATTATGCAATTCATGTCGTATGCATTTGATAAAATCAAGGACATACAAATGCATTATAGAGAACTTACCAAACACGTGATATACTCATAAAGAATTTGAACAGTTCTAGAAACCCAAAGGAGTTTCTTAGAGGAGATATATACTGTGTAGTGCCCCTAGTTTCATGTAGGTGAATACCTAATTCTTCATCTAAATTATGCCCTTTTGGGAATCTACATTGTAGATTAGGAATATGCCAGGATTCTCTTTTCCTAAATTGTAGGGTTCTGTTCCCACCTCTGTAATTCTGGTGTATCTGCTCTATAATGAAATACTGGTGAAAGGGGGATGGGAGCACACTGCCATCACTTCTCAGCATCATTACCTCTAGGCATCTTGGTCGATGTAGTACATTGTTTTTCGCTCAGTACAATGTTTGAAATGATAATTGGCTAATGCCATATTTTTTGTAGCGTATCCCTAGACACGTGTTTCTGGATTCCTCCGTCATCAGTAGGGAAAAGGTTAGTAGGTTGCTGGACATCCTGCCACCTAATTTTCACATTGTGCTACGCAAACAAATGATGGACGGAATGCTCAATAAATCATACATTCTCCCCCAGTCAAGAGATCTGGGTTAAATCCATTGTTCGTTTGCTCACCATTCCACCCCAGTTTAGACCCAGCCATATGCAAATCAGTCTTGACCCTGTGCCTCATGGGAGCAGTCCAGACCGAACTGTCAAGCCAGGTCCTCCCTGGACCGGAAACAAGCATCCTGGGACCGGTTTCTGGGTATTACCCTTCATCAGCCAGGCTAGCTTGAATCCAGTGGCACAATGAGGAAGAGACCCCTTGTCTGGGCATAGCCATCCCAATTAGGGCAAAAAGTGCTACGCAAACAAATGATGGATAGAATGCTGAATAAATCATTTCGGTCTGGACTGTTCCCATGAGACACAGGGTCAGGATCATTTGTTTGTGTAGCACTTTTCGCCCTAAGTGGGATGGGTATGCCAAGACGTGGGTCCATTGCTCACTCTGCCACTGGATTCAAGCTAGCCTGGCTGATGAAGGGTAATACCCAGAAACCGGTCCCAGGATGCTTGTTTCCGGTCCAAGGAGGACCTGGCTTGGCAGTTCGGTCCGGACTGCTCCCATGAGGCACAGGGTCAAGACTGAATTCGATATGGCTGGGTCTAAACTGGGGTGGCATGGTGAGCAAAAGAACAATGGATTTTACCCAGATCTCTTGACTGGGGGTGAATGTATGATTTATTCAGCATTCCGTCCATCATTTGTTTGCGTAGCACTTTTTACCCTAAGTGGGATGGTTCTGCCCAGACGTCGGTCCCTTGCTCACTGTGCCACTAGATTCAAGCTAGCCTGGCAGATGAAGGGTAGTACACAGAAACCGGTCCCAGGATGCTTGTTTCCGGTCCAGGGAGGACCTGGCTTGGCAGTTCGGTCTGGTCTGTTCCCATGAGGCAAAGGGTCAAGACTGATTTGCATATGGCTCGGTCTAAACTGGGGTGGCATGGCGAGTAAAAGAACAATGGATTTAACCCAGATCTCTTAACTGGTGGTGAATGTATAATTTATTCAGCATTCCGTCCATCATTTGTTTGCGTAGCACTTAATTTTCACTGGCACAATTAGACTCAGGGCAAGCAGGCGCTCCCAAGATCGTCAGCTCAAGCGACTCAAGGGAGCCTTTTATAACAGTGAAAGGGATAGGAGCACACGGCCATCACGTCTCAGCATCATTACCTCTGGGCATCTTGGTCGATGTAGTACATTGTTTTTCGCTCAGTACAATGTTCGAAATGATAATTGGCTAATGCTATATTTTTAGTAGCGTATCCCTAGACACGTGTTTCTGGATTCCTCCGTCATCAGTAGGGAAAACGTTAGTAGGTTGCTGGACATGCTGGCACTTAATTTTCACAGGCACAATTCCACTCAGGGCAAGCAGGCACTCCCAAGCTCGTCAGCTCAAGCGGCTCAAAGGAGCCTTTTATAACGTTGAAAGGGGATAGGAGCACACTGCCGTCACGTCTCCGCGTCATTACTTCTGGGCATCTTGGTTGATGTAGTACATTGTTTTTTGCTCAGTACAATGTTCGTAATGATAATTGGCTAATACTATATTTTTAGTAGCGTATCCCTAGACACGTGTTTTTGGATTCCTCCGTCATCAGTAGGGAAAATGTTAGTAGGTTGCTGGACATGGTGTCCCTTCCTGCACATAAAAAATCATTAAAACAAGCATTTGCAATGCAATCAGTCTCGCCTTTGGGACCTTATATGTATTTAGCTATGCAGCACATTAGCCTGGGTACTGAAACATCTACTGTTCTTTAACATGGAGGGAAAGTAAGCACCAAATTGTGTGACACGCCAGGTATGGGAACACATAGAGAGAAACATTGCCTTTCAGCTGTAAATGGTATAGTCCAAAGCTCTGCTTTTAATATAAAATCAGGGCCTTCGGTGGTCATATCACTAAAAATACAAGATTTGAAACAAATATTGTCTAAGCATTTGTATTCAGGGTAGTTGAAGATATAGAAAGGAAGTAACTAAGGTTTTCTGCACCAAATAACTTTAAGAACCCTTTAATTTTTATAGACATCTTGCAACAAACCCATGCAAATATGATTAAGCTTCAAAATTCGAAAAGTGTATTTCATTAACTGCAGCTCACCTTAGTACATCAGTTTATATCAGTGCATTGAGAAGTTTTTTTTTTTTAAGTGATATTTTTCAAACATGAATGTAAGAAACATTCATGCATCTTTCAACCCACACTGACAATCACACTAGTGATCTAAAAGGCCAATTACTTGTTATGTGCCCTCTTTGGGCACACAACTTGCAGTTTAAGTGTCTTAGGGAGAAGAAATGCAACTGCATACCTGTTGACAGCAAAGGCTGCCAATATGAGTGGCAGCGTGAAGACAGTGTTCCCTGCGAAATGCAAACACACGCTGTGGTCTCCCTCTGGGACTCAGCTTTATCGGCTTCAGGCAAGATGCAGCATCTACGAAGTGCGAAGTGAGCTGGCAGTAGGTGAGACCTTTTCTGGCAGAATCTTGTGCAATAATCTGGGCGAAGGACCTCTTCTGACACGTGGTCAAGTGGCAGTCCTTATCTACTAAATTTGATCAGAAATTGTAATATCTGACATATAAGAATGTCTGACATAGATTATGTTCATCAAGTTGTGTGCGTTAGACATTTCCTAGTGAAGATATATACAATAAACGTACGATAATTCAGAATTCAATATTTCGGCTCTATGTCTGTATTTGTTCTTATCTAACCTTGACATGGTGAAAAGTTGACAATTGTCCCTGACGAATGTTGCATCAAGTGTTGTCTCTATGTCATTAATCGAATGACCTGATGCTTTCACAGTTCTAAGAAAGATAAGGTTAGCTGACATATGTGTCTAATGGCAGACATAACATTGATTCCATAAACATCTGTGAATATGGTGACTTCAATTGTCTAAGATTGAGAAGATGGCGACCTACATTACCTAAGATGAAGTCAGTACCTACATAAACTGGAGTCGGACCGTAGGGGCTTTACGTCGACATGCTGTCACAGCATCTTCCTGATTGGCAGGAGTGGAGAACCACTGTAAATCATTTTTCCCACCCCACAAGGACCACTATTCAGCTACATCTTTTAGAGAAAGTGGAACTGCTAAATGAATGCCAGTGGAGCCTCTGCTGGCTCTGGAGGCTTTCAATCATAGGCTTGCACCCATCTGATCCACCGCAATGCCCCTGCCTTGCCTGTATTATGAGGTTTTCTTCATGCATGCATACTTTCCCTACCTGGGTTTATCATGTTAGGTTTAGAGGTCCCAGCGGGAGAAAACAAATAATGGCCAGCACTGGCCAGCACATGCAGGGAGAAAACTCTCTGCTCATCGTGCCCAATACCTTTTTTGTTTTTCACAAATAAACTTCCAAAGATTGGTGAACAAGCAAAAAACATGGCACCATTTTGTCATTTCTGACCAATGTACTCCCACCTTTTTGGCAGGATACTCGCTTCAGAAATAAACCACTGTTGAGGTGGAAAACTGAAAATAGGCTGGAGACCCGCCACATGGTGAGGCAGGTGATGCCTTTGCCACCCCAAAGGCCCAAAAAATTCAGAGGCCCCTGCTGGGGTTTAAATGACTCACTCACCATGCTCAGGAATGCTCAGCCAAATCAGAACTAATATTTCTGTAGTGTCTTGAGTCAAGTGCCTCCTACTTGACATCTGTTTATGACAAAGTTTCTACTGCTGCCACCAGTAAATTATATTTTGTACTCTCCCTTTCTTGTCTATGCCTAACTTTAGCTTTTCTTTTTCTCAGTTGTGCAGATTATTGGTCTTCATGGTAATGAGAAACTTGCCATCCTCCGAGGCTGCCCCGGGAGCTCAGGAGCAGCAGGACCTAAAGGAGAACCTGGAGCCCCAGGAACAAAAGGTAAACTCAGAAATGGGAAGTAACAGGCCCTTGATATCTGGGTGAGTCATGCCATTACAAATGGCACTAGTATTCAGCAAACCCATTTGATATCTGCCTCAGCACATGATTACATCTGCATCACTTGACAGCTGTTCATGCCATTAAAAAGGCCTCCGTGTGAGTGAGAGCCTTTTTGTATGTCAGTACCAAACTGGGAATTCACTGCCTTTCAGCTGCATGCCATGTTTAATAATTCTGCTTCCCATAAGCCCCCTAAAACCTGTTTGTTTCCCCCAACCAGCGAATTATCAGCTTATCTTTACCTTATCTAATATCTCAGTGCCAAGTTCCTTTTCAAGGTCACTGTGCGCTCTAGAAATGGCTCTTATTCATTCACGATGGAGTCCATAAGAAGTCAAACTCTACATCAACAGATGCAGATGAGGGATCGTTTATTGCAGTAAATGGGGAAATGGAGAGCAGGACAGACAGAGATTCTGGCAGGGTCATCAGAAGAACCACTATCTACTATTACAGGAGTCACAACCAGTGCTTTTTGGGGGTAGGTAGCCCTTAATTGATTTTTATCAAAAGCTTGATCAAAACCCTGAGCACAATGGAAAACAAAGGGACCACAAACAGCAGCCCCTTTGGCCATTGGAATGAGAAGGCAACCTCTCTCCAATCTACTGCCAATAGAGTCATTAGAGACATTTAGCAGAAGTCTGGGAGAAGGGCATTTGACTACCTGGACTGAGGAAATTGATCTTAAATGACAATTTTCATGATACATCGTATAAACTACTCACCACAGTACAAATAGTCCATTATTACAGTTTGAGTGCAGATAAAGATCACAGCTTTGTGCATGAATCATTGGCATGTTTCCCCTAGGCAGTCGTCACACTATAATTGTTTTCAAGTGCTGTTTTTAGGATTTATTTTTTGAATATCTCACATGTTGTGTTTCAGGAGACAATGGTGCATCAGGAATTCATGGGAAAGCGGGTCCACCAGGAGAAACAGGTAAGGCTAGGTGTTATATTCTTCTCATGCATTAACATGTTATCTGTGTATTTCTATGTATTGCCTTGGAATGCTTTCTGCTCCCTAGCAACCTGTCCTCTCTGATGCTGTTGTGGAATGTAGACAGCAGAGAGATAGCAGTTGCTGTGGAGAGTGGCTGGTGTTTACAGGGGTCATTCCTGTTTACTGAAATAAACTCTCTAAACCATTTCTAATGTGTGACCCTGCCTCTTCCAAACTAGGGTACCACAATAAAGGGTCATTAAGTAAAGCTTTGCTGCCAGGGAATGGAAGGAGGCAAAATTACATTTTTGCTTAGTCCCTAAAAACTCCTTCACAGGCCCAGATGATAATAGGTATGATTTAATGTCTCTAGAACATAAAGGAGTAAATGCGGTGAAAGTAAATAATCTTTTCTTTGAATTCAAATTTTGTAGCCCGTTCTCCCAATATTGTTTTATGGTCTTTGTGTCCTCATAGCCTTAACCCTGGTGAAGGATTTAACATGAGGGGACTGTTTCCAATTCTACCGGTGTACTCAGTTAGTGTGCCATTCATTCTTGGGTGCGATCAGTCACTAACATTCCAGGCCATGCTGATAAACGATTGCTCAAGTGAATCTGACATTGAATCCAGGAGCATGGGACAACTTTCATTCTATCCAGGAGTGCTGGGTAGTGCTGTAAGAGATCATTTACGCTGGGTTTACTGAATGACAGTTCTTTAATGAACATGATTGTCCTGCGAATTGCACACACACACACACGCAGAATGACAGTGGGTGAGCTTGGCCGCAGTACCCAGAACTCCTGGAGGCAGGTAGTGAGTGTATGGTTTGATGGCCATTCTGCTTGGGACCTGCACTGCAGCGACAAACGGTAAATACAGTTCTAAATAAAATGGGTACCTCCTGAAAGGGACTGGTTATTCTTTTCAGGGTTAGTAATTAATTAAACTGGAAAGATGTTAAAATGTCTTCTTCTTTTTAACCATTATTTGGTTAAAATATTGCCTAGAAACACAGCTGCCCTCTAGTGCCTCTTCAGCATTCCTGTATCTAGAGAGTTGCCAGGATGGCCACAAGGCCAGGTGTGGCCTGGTACACTTCTCTGTCAGGAGCAGATGTGGGCCACTAGTAGAAGGCCTGTTGAGGAGGTAATAGGCTTTGGGGTGTGATGCAGCCTTTCTTTTTCCTCAGACAGTTTGGGAATGAGGTCATTACCAAAGGGGAGGACTGTGTGAATAGGCACGGAGCTTTAACCAAAATAGGAGAATTACAAGAAGGAAGGATGCCCCAACACCAATTTAGGCCTAGCAGTGAACTTGAGCTGTTGGTGTGAGAATCTCTCACTGTTTATGATGCATTGCTGTAGTGGTTGATCCAGATAATCCTACCCACCTGCTATGGCAGCAGAGATTCAGTGTGCTGCTCTCTAATGAATCACATGATCCAGACGAGAGGCAGCCTAAATTGTTGTAGGAGAGACTGTAGGACCCAAATGGCCTGGAACACCAGTCATAACAGGCTGAAGCTGCACCTAATCTTGGCATGGGTCATGGGTGGTGTTCAGTGATGCTCAGCAACATGTCTGCATCACTAACACACTGTTTGCAGTAAGCTGAGACAATTAGTCATTCCCCCCTCTACAGCCATCCACTACATCATCATAGAAGGCGTATCTTGTATTCCTGGCCTGCCTCTTTACGGAGTGTGATGTCACCTGCACTCCAGTGTTGTCACAGTTCAGATGAGGTGTCTGATGTTTGACTGGAAATACCTTCACATCTCTGGCCTGTGGATAATAAATCTTCTTACTTGACTCACACCTGGCGCGCCCACCTTACCACAGTCTACTGTGTGCAACAATAATCCATCCCGACTTTCACAGCACAAACATGGATGATTCTTTGATCACATCAATGCAGGGAGTACATCAGAATAGATAGGTTGCAGGTTACATGTAAGACAGACATCCCACCAGGAGTAAGATACTTCTCTGCAGCCTCCTGTCCCAAGTACTGTAAATGCTAACTCAACATTCTCCGTACGTAGAAATATTCTGGAGCAGAATCATATCTCTTATCTGCCAAAGGTAGCATAAAACCGAGAGGAAATCATTTTTGCAACAACCTGTGGTGCGCGATCCACATCATTATTTATATGTCCAGGGGCCTAGCGGTGTTATGGTATTAAGGGGAAGGCCTCACCATTCACAGTACCCTCTAGCTTGTCTCTACATCCCCCTATTTCAGTCTCTCTTTTCTGTCTCTCTTGTTCTCCCCAACCATAGAGCTTTGAGACAACTTTAGTGTGAGATAAGGTGCTATACAAAACACCAGCACACCACTTACATGAGTCATGCTCAATTTACAAATTTGTGCAGGATCTAAACTAGTTGTGTGCCACAGGTAGGACATTAAAACACATCTTACCTTAATCTAAAAAGGGCCTCAGTTTATGGCTTATTGTGCAGGCCTCAGCATGACCAATGTTTTCACAATACCCCACTGATTCTAGTAGATATATCTCATTACGGAGAGTAGAAAATGTCACAGAGGGACAGAGCAAAGGCAACATGCCAGCTCCTTTAACATTCTACAATAAAAACATATCAACAAACTGTATGTTACACAATACTGATAACCCCAGATTTCTGAGCGATTCTTCAATGAGATAGATTTGAAGAAATACAAAAACGAGGATGTTGGTAAGCGTTAAAGACCTGTTATGTAATATTATGCATATTTGTAAAGTGCACTATCACCCGCAGGGGTATTCTGGCACGGAGTAGGTGTGTGTGCATAGCCCAGCCTAAGGTAGGTTGGTTAATTGAAAAGTCAGGTCTTCAGCTTCTTGTGGAATTTAAGAAGACAGGAGGAGGCTTTGAGTTGGATTGGATGGTTGTTCTCAGCTTTAGGAGCATTGTAAGAGAATGCTTGTCCTCCTGATCTGGTTCTGTGTATGTATGGGAAGTGTCCAAGTAGGGGTCTTTTGGAGCGCAGGTGTCTGGGTGATTGGTGGAAGGAGATGTGACTGTTCAGGTAGGTGGGGCCTGAGTGGTGTAGTGCTTTGAATGTGTGTGTGATGGAGCACTGGGCCTGTCTTACAATTTATCCTGCAATTAACCTTTGATAGTTACCTGAGAGGTAAAGGGGAGTCAACATCAATCTAACAATTCAATTTACAGTGTAACCTATTGGGTTACATATAAAGGACCTGGAATCAATAGGTAAAGTCAAAGGAGTTTATAGCAAATTAAGGGCCAAACTAAAGTATATCAATCTCAAAAACATGTTGTAGAGATACAAAATCACCACGGGTATGCCAAACTGTAGAACGAAATTCAGTCTTCGGGCCATATTCTTAAGGATCTATCGCCGAGTTAAACGCACTTTATCGCAGCCAAAGTCGCAATAAATTCATCGCCCCATTCACAAGCTGGTGCTAACAGCCCATATCACCAGTTTACCTGCGATAGCAGTCGCAAAAAACATCGCAACAGATGACCCTGGCAACTAATGCTAATGAGATGCAGAGTAAGCGTTCCCGTGCAAAAAGCCACGACAACACCACTCCACAACATTCTCAACGACCAGCCAGATCGGCCATAAGATCACAAAACATGCAATAAGGCGCGTTAGCAGCAGAATCTAACACCTTCTTTGACCTGGTGCAAAGTTGGACGACAACCTGCACCATCAAAGGGAGAGCAGCCCAGAGCCACACCTGAAGAACAACAGATGCCAGGGAGCCACTGACCATGCATCCCGGAGCCCCAAGAGGGCAACAACACCCACCGCTGCCACCCCCAGGACCCCACCATCCCCCCTCCCGGGGCCCCACTCCGGGCACCCCCACCCACCCCCGGACAAAGATATGTCACATCAATGTTACGACATCATGAACAAAACAATGTGCCTGATGTCGCACAATTACAACACCTAACATACATGTGTGGTAAGAAAAATGAGAATCATACATTCATCTTAGAATTGCCAAACAATTTGTTTCATTCAGAATAAACACAAAACAACTATTTAGAAGAGTCATGGCGGATCCTCTCAGGACAATCTGTAAGTCACAGCCTGCAAAACAAACTCCTAGACTAGAAGGTGTGTCATGCGCTCATCAAAGGACAGAGAGAGCGAGCGAAAGAGAGAGAGATAGAGATAGAAAGTGTGAGAGAAAGAGAGGGAGAGAGAGAGAAAGAGAGAGAGAAAGAGAGAGAGAAAGAGAGAAATTATACAAGGAGTGCTAGGCCAATAGGGCACTTAGCTCATATATGCCAACTGTTGTGTGTGTATCGCTATTGGTGCACACTAAGTCAAAGGCCTGGCATCAATTGCCATGCAAAGGCCACATCATATTTAAAAAATGCAAGCAGTAGTCAGACGAACATTAGGTATGAAAGTTCCTTTGTCTCAATACACAAGGCGGAAGGACATCTGAACCCCCGACCTTGGTCTTGAATGCAGCTGGCACTCCCTGCGGGAAATACCATCCCAGATCTTGACGACTCCCACACCACGAACTGCGCGAATGAAATACCAATGTGTCCACACCCACACACCATTGTCCCTGCTTGAGGTACACCTGCATGGGATGCCCTTGACACATAAGTAACAAGCATTTGCAATGCAATAGGTCTCGCCTTTAAGAGAGTTTGAGCTATTGTCATTGTAAATGACAATGCCTTTCATTTACGTGTTTTGAGAACCTGTAAGCGGTCCGTAAACACGCACTTTGTACTAACAGCTGGCAGTAAAAGAGGCGCAGTTACTGCCAGCCTTGCTTCTCAAAGCAAGTACAAAGTGAGTGTTAACGCACTGCTTGCAGGTTTTCAAAACACATAAATACAAGCATTTACAATGCAATGGTCTCGGCATTGGTAAAGTTAGAGCTATTGGCATTGCTCATGACATTATTTTTGTTTATGTTTTTGTTTTTAAAACATTTAAAGAAACAGCATTGTTATTTACAATGTCAATAGCTTAATCACTCTCAAATGCGAGACCTATTGCATTTGCACCCACACACAGAGCCACCTACATACACACTGATTAAGCTATTGACATTGTAAATAACAATGCCGTTTCTTTACATGTTTTAAAAACAAAAACATAAATAAAAATAATGTCATGAGCAATGCCAATAGCTCTAACTTTAACAATGCCGAGACCGTTGCAGTGGAAATGCTTTTTTTTCTTCTCTGGGTAAGAAGGAAAAGACAGAGTCCTGTTACTTCTCTGCCGCCTGTCCTCGAACGCCAGGAACGCCAAGCTTTATTTATAGGCGATGGTAATTTCTTGCGTCCCGGGAAGCATCTCGCATTTGTTGGAGCTGGAGCTATTGGTATTGTAAATGGCAATGTTTTGTACTTTGAAAAAGGTCTTGTGTTTGTTGGAGCTATTCACATTGTAAATGGCAATGTTTTTTATTTATCCTTAGGGTTTTATATAGCACGAACTTAACAGCCTCAGTTGTGAATTTCGATTCATTAAAGTTTTGTGAGCCCTGAAATTTGCACAAGTAAAGTGCTAACAGTATAAATATGGGCACTGTTTAATAAACGAAGCCACTGCAATACAAGAGCAAAGGTGACCGAGTGACTGCTTCTGGGTTGACGGAGTTGCTTACACTCACTGGCCGTTAAAGCTAGCTAGCCCGCTACTATGAGTTTATCAAACTTAATGCTATGTTTTCTTATGTTATGTTATGCTATGCAATGCTATGTTTTGTTATGCTATGCTATGTTTTGTGTATGCTATGCTATGTTTTGTTATGCTATGTTTTGTTTTGTTTTGTTATGCTATGCTATGTTTTGTTATGTTTTGTTTTGTTATGCTATGCTATGTTTTGTTGTGTTTTGCTATGCTGTTTTGTTATGCTATGCTATGCTATGTTTTGCTATGCTTTGTTTTGTTATGCTATGCTTTGTTGTGTGTTGCTATGCTATGTTTTGTTATGTTATGCTATGATATGTTTTGTTATGCTATGTTTTCTTGTGTTTTGTTATGCTATGCTTTGTTATGCTATGTTTGTTTTGTTTCTGCTATGCTATATTTTGTTTAGTTATGCTATGCTATGTTTTGTTGTGTTTTGGTATGTTATGCTATGTTTTGTTATGCTACGTTGTGTTTTGTTATGCTATGCTATGTTTTGTTTTGTTATGCTATGTTTTGTTGTGTTTTGTTATGCGATACTATGTTTTGTTATGCTATGTTTTGTTTTGTTATGCTATGCTATGTTTTGTGTTTTGTCATGTTATGCTACGTTTTGTTATGCTATGCTATGTTTTGCTATGCTATGCTTTGTTTTGTTATGCTATGTTTTGTTATGCTATGTTTTGTTGTGTTTTGTTATGCTATGCTATGTTTTGTTATGCTCTGCTATGTTTTGTTGTGTTTTGCTATGCTGTGTTTTGTTATGTTATGCTATGATGTTTTGTTTAGTTGTGTTTTGTTATGCTATGCTTTGTTATGCTATGCTATATTTTGTTGTGTTTTGTTATGCTATGCTATGTCTTGTTATGCTATGCTATGTTGTGTTTTGTTATGCTATGCTATGTTTTCTTATGCTATGCTGTGCTTTGTTTTGTTATGCTATGTTTTGTTGTGTTTTGTTATGCTATGCTATGTTTTGTTTTGTTATGCTATGCTATGTTTTGTTGTGTTTTGGTATGCTATGTTTTGTTATGCTATGTTTTGTTTTGCTATGCTATGGTATGTTTTGTTATGCTATACTATGTTTTGTTATGCTATGTTTTGTGTTTTCTTATGCTATGCTATGTTTTATTTTGTTATGCTATGCTATGTTATGCTATTTTTTGTTATGCTATGCTATGTTTTGTTATGCTATGCTATGTTTTGTTTTGTTATGCTTTGTTATGCTATGTTTTGTTTTGATATTTTTTGTTGCTATGCTATTTTTTGTTGTGTTTTGTTATGCTTTAATATGTTTTGTTATGCTGTGCTTTGTTGTGTTTTGCTATGCTATGCTTTGTTTTGTTATGCTATGCTATGTTTTGTGATGCTATGTTATGTTTTGTTGCGTTTTGTTATGCTATGCTTTGTTTTGTTATGCTATGCTTTGTTTTGTTATGCTATATTATGTTATATTATGCTATACTATGTTATGTTTTGTTATGCTATGCTATGTTTTGTTATGTTATGTTATGTTTTGTTAAGTTATGGTATGCTATGCAATGGTATGCAACGCTAGGCTATGTTTTATTATGTCAAAGGCAAAGCTGGCTGACGGAAAGTTGTGTATCCTCTTGAGTGCATACGTGAATGAGAACGAGTCAGGAGAGAAAACAGAGGAAATAAGATGCAGTTTTCAGAGAATGAGATTTGAGAGGAACAGGGAGGCATTCGGTGTCGAGGGAACGGGATCAGAACGCTGTGCAAAAGTGCCATGTGTAAGGATTAGGCTATGCTATGTAATATGTAACTTCGGGCACTAGAGTGTTGCTGCAACTGAAAGAGAAAGGAGTGACGGGAGAGGAACAGAGCAGCAAGCGACGAACATAGGGGGTGACAGATCATAGGGGAAAGGTAAAAGAATAGAGACTAGAAGGGACTAGGCAATCGTCAGGAAACTGTACAGAAGACACTACACAGGAGAGTATGAAAGCGTAGACAGTAGGACAGCGGGGAAGGAGAAACAGCAGGAAAGGGAGGAGAGAAGGACCAAAGGACATACAAGAGGGAGAACGAGCAGGAAAGGGAGGAGAGAATGGCTAGAGGACATAGCGGGGGGGGGGGGAGAAATGCAGTTGTGTAAACACGGAAGTATTCCACACATTAATGTCGGTATGTTTAACGCATATCAAAGAACTCGGCTGGTAGAGGGCCCGGTGCTGACAGACCTGTTACCCGCTTTTACATAACACAAAATTAGAACATTTCCTGCAAGTGAAGTAAACTAAAGTAATTAAAAACATTGTGTTTGCGATCAAACATCAAAGCGGCGAAAGTGAAAGTAATGGAGCAGAGCATCAAAGGGCTGGGTGAGAAGGGAGGGGGGAATGCAAGGGTCAAAGCGGCTAAAGTGAAAGTAATCGAGCAGAGCATCAAAGGGCTGGGTGAGAAGGGAGGGGGGAATGCAATGAGCAGAGGAGCAGCTGTGCGCGTGCATGTGATCGTGCACTCAAGGTTTAGGCCAGCCAAAAGACTGTGGGTAGCACTTTGAAAATCCTACATATAAAATGTCTCTTCGAGCCTTTGGCTCGCGAGACCTAAAAAACAACCCATATGTCCAAACGTTGCACACAAATACGACTCATTGCTCCGAGCAGTGGCATATCATCCACATAACTGCCGCCTGTCAGAAGAGTGCCGGTGCCACGAGACCAACAAAGGAAATGGCCCGGCAATCCCGAGCACATGCACAACCCCTGTCACGTGGAACTGTACCGTGCATGAATGCTACATCTGTTGGGATCAATGCCACTGACAGTGTTGCGCATCAGTTACCGTCTGAGTGTCCGTCTTGCGTACGTCACCTGCATCCAGCCCTGGTTCCACTGTCGATCATGCACATTCGAATGGCCCATGGATGTCTGCCTATCCAACACAACGGTAGCTGAACTGGCTTATGACTTCTGTGTGCGCCCCCTGTTGGCCCACGAACAGGAGTGTATGGGATGCCTTGATATTTGACTTTTGTACAGGCAGTTGGGCATGGGAGATTGCACAACTCCTCGTGTGCAGTGACCACATCGAGGCGCTCCCCTATTGGGTTGTGTTGCGGATTGGTGAAACGGCGTGGACGGAGCACAGCTGCCCGGACCAGTTGATGGATTGGCTCGCCCTCGTGTTCCTTGAACTCGACAACGATGTACTCTTGGAACAGATTGCCCATGAAGCTGCGCTCGCATTCATGGACGAGTAACTACGTTCCTGCAGCCACAACTGATTGTCACCCACAGCACAGGTCCCCACACCTTGTAGCATCTTGGATGAATGGTCACATATCCCACCACAACAGTGGACGTGTCTGCCTTCGCCTGGACTCAGAATGCATGTGCGTGGACCTTCACGTGAGTACACACAACTGTGCAAGGTGATGCAGTCCCATGGGCAGGGCTGCACAGTGTCGTTTGGCAACGTTCCAAAATTGGAGAAACTGCTGGAGGGATAGTACACACATGGCAATGTAGTCTGACACGTGACATTTTACTACCCTTTCACCTGCTCACTTTCAGCAGAGCACACAGTCGGCGCAGTCCGGTGGTACAGCACTATGCAGATCCCATGGGCTGTGAGTCATGTCCCCTGACACGGGGCAATGAGCAGACACCAAACATCACATGACTCTTCCAGCAAGGCATGGGGGGCTGAGACTGTTGACATCCGTCATGATTTGTGTTCATTATTGCCACTTCTTTTCTTGCACCTCGACATGTCCCTAAGCTACCTGCAAGTGTCTTAAACATTGATCTGCATAATGTGGTCCTTGCCTTGCCCGTACTGACACGCACATGCTAATAAAGTCTACGCAACTTCACTAGTGTACAACTGTGATGAGTGTTGATTACAATGACAAATCGTGTGCCTCCATGAGCATTGTCCGTACACAGGAAGGGATTCACTGACACTTGTAAATTGGGGGTGAATCCCTATTGACAGCTCCACCTCTGTGAGCCAGACATTGTGGTTGGGATAGTTGCTGGCAGACCTGTGCTCTTACGTGTCTCCAGCAATGTTAGTATGGTGTCCAACTTCTTGCCATGTAGATCAAGGTTATCCATCAAAACAGACTGTGTCCACACAGATGTGTGTGAGTAGGTATGCCAAGAGACGTTCTGTTGTCACATTTCTACACACAGCCCTATTTAATCCATGGACGTGGGGCTACGTTGGGGGTAACGAGATTGTTGTTCATGTGCAATGAGGCCACAGCTAGTTCACACCTTCACAGTCATCTAATTGGCCATGTGGGTCAGGGTCAAACATGCGCATTGATGACATTTACCAGGGTGTACCTTGTAGTGCAATCAATGTCCCTACATTCGTCCATACTTTTATACGTGAGTGAACATAGACATGACACATCTGTGTGATTTGGAATGTTTTATTCACATTCTGGGGAGTGTCGGAGCTGGAGCAGTACATGGCCAGTTCAAGCCCACATAACATAGTTAACCAGTGGTGAGCCAACCAGAGTCCTTGGGTTAATGCAAAGTTAATCTGAAGAGGAAGAGTTCAGTCCACAGCCGGATTGCTGTGTCATTGGTACCAGAGCAGATATGGCAGTCCATATCGTGGTCAGTGGCGGCTGCTCCATTAGGGCATCGGAGCGCCACTCCACTGCTTTCTCGCAGTGCGAGAAGCAGAACATAAAATGGTATTTGAAATACCATTTTATGTTCTACTTCTCGCGCTGCGAGAAAGCAGACGTCAGGAGTATGCCGGGTTGGGGGCGGGTGGGAGGGCTTGCCTGGTTGGGGGAGGGTGGGTGGGCGGGTCAGGGAGGAGTGGCTTGCACCACTCTAAAAGCCCTAACTGCTTGGTCGGCCCTGGGGCCGACCAAAGCAGTCATGCCCACTCTACATTTTCCCTATGTAGGCTGCATGCAGCCTACATAGAGAAAATGGCGTCCCTACTAGTGACCGGCTGGGCGCCGTCCGGGACTAAGCGCCAATCACAACGCTGCCATTGCAGCATTGTGATTGGCTTAGGGGAGGGGAGTGGAGGGAGGATTCATGCTTCATTTAAATTCAAGGAAACATGGGCGGGACCATCACCCGGCCAGGAAAGGAGGTGGCGCGGGACATGTAAGGTATGTTTTTAATATATTTTTTCCAACCCCCCCTTGCGGGAAACCCCCCCCGCGCGAACCCCGCGACTGAGGCTGGTGTTAGTGTAGTGGTGCACACTAGTGGAAGAAGCAGTCTTGAAATTAATTTATTCAACAGTAAATAATATCAACAATTTTTATTTCTGCTGCCGATCCCTGCATCCGACTAACGGTCATTGAATTTTACACTCAAGCGGTGCGCAGGCTCCAGCGAACTCCTGCTGCGCTTCACGCATCGCTCAGCTCATGATTGTGTGAATCGGATAAACTCCGATTGTGGATCGGATACAGAGAGAGAGACAAGATGAGGCCTGGTTTTATTAGGAAGCCAAGATGACTGCTGAGACTTCAGTAATCTCGCATTATTGCTGAAAAACTGAAAATTCCGGATAAAAAAAAAAAAATCAGTGCAGGTTGCTGGCACAAGAGTCCCTGCGCTGATGGTAGTGTCCTGAGCTGGCAGGATGGATGCTACACTCTCAGCGTTGCTGGCAGGCGGTAGAATCCCAGGGCTGCACTGGCTGCTCCTACTTCCCCCAGGCTAGGCTGAGAGCAGCGCCTCTGGCAGAAGTTACAGTCTGAGCTGCGAGTTTCCATAAAGGTCCTCCTCCCTGGTCATCACCGCATTCCAGGCCATTCGAATATGGTCTGGTACTACCTATACCCCCTCCTCCATTGTTCAGCCCCACAGAATATCAGGGACACGGGTTTAGTTGGAAAAGGGGGTCGTAGATAACCCCCGGCCGTATTTTTATTAAACAAAATTAATCAAACAATAAATATTAATTTTTTACAAAACTAATCTTTACGCAGACAATCATATTATTGACATTTGATTACATTTGATATGTACAGATATCAGATGGCTAACCTTAACATCACTCTAATACAAGTTATTTCCTATCCAAATCTAAGCATACATCATTCATAATCATAATGGCAATCATTTTCTGCGTATCCATGTTTGAGCCTACGGCAAGGTCAATAACTGGTGTCAGATCCTTATCCCTTAAACCCCCCGCCCTCCCACCTGAGTGCGCATGCGCAGAGGGCCCGTTCACCGTGAGGGTACTTCCCCCCCCAGTTACCCCCGTACGCCCCGTATACTCTCTCCATCGGGGGCCCTTGCAGTTCTGCACCCTTTACTGGCACCATTGTGCACATGGGGGATGGCCAACAGCCTAGGAAAAGTGTAACTCCCCCCTCCCCCGCACCCATAGAGCCACGACGGCTGTAACTGCCCCTGGTAGTTGTAGGAGTGGACTCCCTTGGGCAACCCCATTCAAGGAATGGCGCCGCCCCCTAAGGACCTTAAATTTACTGCTCACCAATCATGACCTTACCGCCACAGGCCAGCATAGTCGCCCGACTATCTGGCCCCCCCCTAACACTAGGAAGTCATGCCCCCCCTTCTCAAGCCCAACAACCTTGCCAGCAGATTCTCTGATAGGATTGCATTCCCCACAGTTGATAAATGGACACCGTCTTTTAAGAAGCACGGGTCCCCCCTGATACACCCATGGGCGATGGTCTGCAACTGAGGAGACCTAAACAACCTCTCTATCTTGTTGTTGATACGTCGTACTGAGTGATTCAGTGCTTTCACAGATTCCCCCCTCCTCCATTGACATCTAGGTACCATTAGTGACCATGCGATGATGCATCCTTGGCATGTTCTTGCTAACCAGCCAATTTCTGTGATTAAGGATTCTACCAAACCCCTTCTCACTATCTTCACCAGATCATTCCCTCCCAAATGCAGGATAATGATATCAGGACGGGGACCCTCTTTCTTCAACAAATCCCTTATAAAAACCCTTGACTGACTCAAACACAGGCCCCCTTCCCATGGAATGCAATTTCTAGACCAGCCCGCTCTGCCCTGTGCCTATAATTCCCTGAACAGAAAAATGCCTTTAAACGTGTCACATAGGAATGGCCAATAATCCAAACCACCCGAATTCCTGTTGCCGGCATCGTCGCATGTCTTTCGTTTGTTCTTGGATGATCCGACGCGAGTTTCCCCCCCTGCGTAACAGGCTCGAGAAACTGTAGAGATGCAAACAGAAAAGACCTGCATCAGCAAACAGATACGGGCTACCTACAACATGTGCAGCCGCACATAACGTTTGTAACTATTGGAGGACCACCTCCCGATTCTCTTGACACTGCTGCTGTGCAGCCCTCTTGCTGTAGCCTCGGTCGCAGCCCCTATCCTAAATGAATGCGTTCCAAAGTGCGTAGGATCCAAACCTATCCGCAGAATTGCCATGTCCATGACCCTCCTAAACTGAAACCGGGTAAGAGGTGTACCATCTGCATGAATTAATAGATTCCCGCCTCCCATAGCAGACCTCTGACTCAAAAATGCTTCCACTTGTGTTACTGGGCAGCATGGGTTGCCCTGTGCTCTGTGTAGCACCAAGCCTTCACCCTGGGCCTCCTGATCCATCTTGGACTTTTTTATGCAGATCAATATAGTATCGCCCTGAATTTTTACATGGTCCACTTGTAAACCCCCATGAGCATCCTGCTTATTCTGCGCGACCAATTCACTTACGCGAAATGCGCCATAAAATGCTAAGAAAAAGGCCGCCCTGAATAATAAAGCTTCCCCTCTTGTCGTGCAGATAGCAGATAGCGTCCAATACCTCTAGTAGGGCGGCTAGTACCTCCATCCCAATCGGACGCCTTGAATCGGGTGTAGTCCCCTGAATGCGCTGCCAACCTTTCAAGGCCTTTCTGACTGTGAAACTATCAGTGGGGTCACCTCTATCCTTGGCTCGGGCAAAGAAAGATATCGCCGCCACGTGTCACCTGGCTGCCGCCGCTGTGCTCCCCTCATCGTGCAAATGAGCCTAAATAGCGCTGCAATGCCCTAGTGGTGTGCCACTCCTCCGCCCAGTCCTTCCCCAAAAAGGTGCAATATGCCCAAAACGCCCCCTCATAGACTTTCTTGGTCCTAGGAGCTAGGCTAGCTGCCACGAGGTTCGGTGGTTGGGGGCACCAATCAGCCAAAGTACTTCTGGGAAGGGTGTTGGGTTCGCGTCTGCAGAAGGGAGGTGTGTCCTGAAAACCTGCATCTTGTAGCGAGAGAGTGCATCAGCAGCATTATTCAACACACCTGGGACATGTTTAGCCCTAAACAGTATATTCTTCTTCATACACAAAAGGACAATCTCTTTTAACAGGCGGAGGATCATCTTGCATCTTGCAGCCTGCTGGTTGATGCATTCTACCACAGTCATGTTATCAGACAAAATATTACCGAATGGTTACGCAACCTATCCGGCCATACCATTAAGGCGACCCAAATAGGGAACAATTCCAAGAAACCAATGTTAGACGTTAAACCAGTCTGTACCCAAGCGTCTGGCCACCTGTGTGCCACCCACTCATTGCCAAGTATGGTGCCAAACCCCACACTTCCCGCAGAGTCAGTCCATAAACCCAGCTCCGCAGAAGTAGTGGGTGGACTGGGCCAGATCACCCTGCCATTGAAATCTTGCAGGAATGCCATCCAAATCCGCATGTCCTGCTTGACCTCAGCTGACAGTCTGGTATGATGATGTTTATCCTGCAGTCCTGTCATGGCTTGGGCGATAGAGCGAGAGAATGGGCGTGCCATTGGGATCACCCTAAGGGCAAAGTTCAACAGCCCTACAGTTTGCTGTAATTGGTGTAATGTCACCTTCTCCTTAGCCAGCCACTGTTGTAAGTTTTCTTTGAATTTCTTAATCTTATCTGCCGGCAACCGGAAACACCCTTGAACAGAATCTAGCTCGATCCCCAAGAATTCTATCCTGGTTGTTGGTCCAACTGTCTTTCCCGGCGCCAGCGGGACCCCAAAAACCCGCATGAGTGTACAGAATTCCTGCAATACCCACGCGCACTTCCCAGAGCCCGCTGACCCTAGGAGAAGAAAGTCGTCTAGATAGTGAATGATAAACTGGTGCCCTGTCCCACGTCTAAGAACCCATTCTAAGAAAGAGCTGAACTTCTCAAAAATGACACAGGAGATTGAGCAACCCATGGGCATACACTTATCCATGTAGAATTTGTCTTGGAACTTGAAACCAGGCAAGTGAGAATCCTCTGGGTGCGCCGGTAGAAGGCGGAATGCCGATTCAATGTTAGATTTTGCCATTAAGGCGCCCGGGCCCAGCTCCCTGAGCATTTCAACGGCCTGATCAAAAGACGCGTATTTCACACTCTGGGTGCAGACAGGTTATGGATCAACCGGAACTCTCCCTTTTCTTTTTTGGGAACAAACCCCAGTGGTGAACAAACAAAGTTCTGTACCGGAATGCACTCAAAAGGGCCCATTATTCTGCCCAAGCGTAGCAATTTTATTTGCCGCCACACCAGTGTTAGCTCTCACTGACAACTGGTTTTTGCAGTCAGGCGTACCCACAAAACTCTGTGCAGGAATCCTAAACCCATATGTGAAACCTACTTGCAGTGCCCTTGCAGTAGCATGACAGGGGTATTTGTTCAGCCAAGGATTCATGGCCAGGACGTCAATGGGGGAAAGTGTTAATCGGTGGCCCATGCTCTCAATCCTGCTTTCACTTACCTTTGTCTCTAGATTTTTTGAGACACTTAGATTCTGGGTGGGAAGGGTTTGCGCAAATAGAGCAGGCATGTTTAAACTTACATTTGCCTGGTGCCCTTGTACATGTTCTTCGGTTAAAATCCCAACATGTGCCTTTTCTCCCCCCACCGCCACCTGCGCTATGTGACGGGCCTGAGTTATGTGCCGCCCGAAAGGGCTGATATGGTTGGTGAGGGTGAAACGCTTGCCTAACTTGTCCTCTGCTCGCTTGCACTGTGCTAAACTGAAAGCCGGTCTGAGGTGTACCAAACTGATCCAACCGAGATATCGTGTCCACCATGTTCCAAGACAGAGCAGGGTCAGATGCCTTTGCCCTCCTGAAGTTAATGTCATAGAGTTTCCAACCCCGTCCCCCATATTTATCATGTGCCATGGTAATACGGTTCTGGTAACATGCCATTTCAGCCTGACTGTTGGGGAAACGTTCCGCCATTACCGCCATAAATACTGAGAAACCCCATATCCAGTTTGTCAGGTTCTCCTCAACTCTGAATCGTAACAACTCGCTGGCCCATTCCCTGGGGAGCATCCATTCTTTCTGTTTCTTAGCTTCTTCCCTCTCCCTCTCATTTACTAGTAAAGAAAACATGCTCACATAGCACCATGACCAAATAAGCTCCTTCAAATCGCGTGACACATGCCTAGCCACATTCTCCCTCCCGGTACGAGATTCCCCCACCCTCAGCATAGGCAGTGTTTCTTGTTTACCTGCTGTGGTCACGCCCGCGGCTCGGCCAGCTTCTCTTTTACTTGGCTCACCACCGGTACATCTTTGTTGGCACCCCCTGTAGAAACCCCATTCAGCGGGGTGGGGAGAGAAAAAGGCACCTGCCCTGTTCCTACTGGCCCTATAAACCGCGCAATCAGCTGCCTAGCCTCTGCTGCAGGTCCTTTCCCCCTACCGCTGGTGACAATATCCCTGCCTTCCCCAACCAAGGCAGAACCGCCGCTAAATGCGCTACCAAATCTGTTAGAACCGGATTTATGGTACTATCTGTAGGAACCCCTGGATTCGGCACCCCAGCCCCCTGAGGGGTGGTGGCTACCGGAACTGCCCCTGCCGGGGCTACCGGCAATGGCTCAGGTATTGGTTCGCCCCCGGGAACTCCTACCGGCGGCAATGACGGGACCGGTGGACTCATGGAGACCCCCCCGATGGTCCAGGTACCCCACCCTCCTTAGGCTGTGACTTAGGTGCCGACGCTTTGGACTTACTCCCCGCTTTCTTTGGCCTGACCCTCCTTGTAAGCGGATCCAATTCGCCTCGGGGTTTTGGGCGGTACTATGGTGCGCCTAGGTCTTTCGCCGGCTCCTTCCTGCCCTTCTACCCTCTCCTTGAGATCCGCCAAGTTCTTTCCTAATCTGTCCACCTTCTTCCATTTTTTATCCATGCTAACCATTTTTTGCATCATTGTTTCCATCATTAATTCCATGCGCGAGCGCTTGTCGCCCCGCCTCATTTTTCCTGCCATTGCCATTTTTTTTAAGCGAAAAGGTATGACCCTAGACTAACACCGCGTGTTCAATGCTAGCTTAGTGCCCACCCCCAGTGACGATCCCACTTGTCTTAATGCACAACGTAAGAAAGCTCACTTCAGCACTTACTGGTCCACACTGTGCCCCCCCAACATATAATGAATAAACGCTTTAATGACCCCACGTGCTGTCCCTTGACTGAATGCTACATAAACAGTATACCTAATGTGCGCAGCACGTATCTAATGCGCTATTGACAACGCAATCGCTTGAACGCTAAATCAGTTATATACTTATGTATACAAGCATGCACATGCGCCTTACAGTATTACTATATGCTGTTTTTTCCCCCACTCAACCCTCACATGAAAAACCCCCCAGGTCACTTGGCACCTTAAAATTTTCTTGCTCTTTAAATAAGCAGCATGTAGAAAAACACCTCATATACCAAGATCACTGGAGATGTTTAACAATTATTCAACTTTTAAATATGCAGCATGTAAAATTACTTTTCCAATTTGGCCCAAAAGTGGTCTAACTGAACAGAATCAATGGGAATTGGACCTGTAACCTTGAGAGTAAGAGTCTCAGACCTTAGCAATTAGGCCACAGTGACTCTCTTTGTAATCAATTTGACCAGCAGCACTTGTACCCTTGGGAGTCCGAAGTCCCAGTGTGCCTGTTGCCTGGGGCTTTCACGAGCGCTAACCCCGCCCCCTATGATGCCAGCGCGTTGGAGTGAACCCAGTATGTTATACTTTCACAACCGTTATATGACATGCGAACCAAACACTCCTCATGTATAATACTCAGATGGCAAATGCAAAATGTTTTGAGGCAGTGAAAGGAAGGCTGAGGGAGACAACACGCTGCTGCTATACAGCGCCCTCACACGGTCTTGGATACTTCAATACTAGGCCACGGAACAACCCCCTGTTCCCCTTAAACTCCGCCTGCCCCCGTACAAATCCCGCCCGGATAGATACTTTCTGGTGCACTTCCGCAAACCCCCACCCAGCGCGGGGACGACCTGTACCAACGCGCGCTTACCCGACCTTCGAAAGACGGACCACCTTCGTCAAAAACGGACCACCGGCACTGCGACGATGTCCTCCCGTGGTCGCCTTTGAAGCCGCTCTCCCGCTATACACGCTCCTCGCCGCTGGATACTCTCCTCGCCGCCCGACACGCGTGGATGCTGCTCCGCTTCTCGTTGTCGATCGCGACTGTTCTCCACGACACAGCAAAGCAGCACCTGTAAAAGAAAAAGTAACAAAATATTATCCAAAGACCTCCTAAGGAGGTCGTACAATAAGGCTGGGGAGAGCGGAAGGCAACAGAGGAAGATTCCTCTGCTCCCCAGCCTTTTATTAGTGGCGAGTGCTCGCCCCTCAAGAGGGGCGGGCCCTGGCGACTTCCATGACCCGGAAGTGAAACTTTAACTTCCGGGCCATGTCTACTGCAGACTCATTGGAGGGCGAGCCTGACGCGTCACAAGGGGCGTGACAGGCCCGCCTCCGGTGTCGTTGGGGCCGGCAGGACCGCCATATCATCGGCAGGTCCGATGCCGGTCCCGCCTTACTAAAATCGGGCTTCTGCTGTTTCAGCACACACACATTGCTTTTCCTGTTCCCCATCACTGCATCTCTGACCTCCACCTCATCTGCTCCCCTAAACTGCACGATCACATACACATACGGTCTGTCATATTGTCTTTCCTTCCCTGCTCCTGGTCCCTACATTACAATGCCTGCTGCTCACCTGACAAACATCCCCACACACGTACCTGTTCTCCTGCAGAGCACTTTCAACCTGCCTGGAACACACAGCTAAGAATGCACAAATGGCCTTTGTTAGCTGTCAGAAACGGGCATGCGGCCTCACACATATCTGTGCTCCCACACTCTGTGCTATAACCCAAAGCTGCACAACAACACCTACATTGTCCTCTGTTCCTTCAAACTGTACCGCTACCCACCCCCTGTAAACGAACACAGTCCCCGTTCCTCCTGTCTTCCAAGCACACACAACTGGCAGTTCCTGTGTACTACGCTGACTCCACTTTGCTTGGTGCTTTGCCTTCAGGGTAACAATATGGACTAAACTTGGCCATAGTGCACTGCCAAAAGTTGAGCTTAAAAGCACACTGTGAATCAAAAAGCAGCAAACCCTGTTGAGGTACAATGAAGAAAGCGCGCCTCTGTTAAAATTATATTGGCACAGCCGTTTGCCCAGATACAGCTACATTTCTTTAATCAAGACGCTCGGTCACATGCCCACCTTACCAATAGCACAAATGTAAACATTGAGGGCCCGATTCACAGAATTAACTTAAGACTAAATCCTAAACTTACTACTTTGTGGTATTCACAGAATGCACTTACTACTTTTGTTATTCACAGACTGCACTTACTACTTTTGGTATTCACAGAATGGATTTACGACTACTATCTTTACGTCCGCACTTGGGCCGGAAATTCCGGCCTGGAGGCGGAGCTTCCGGCTCAGAGGCGGGGCTTCCGGGCCAGAGACGGAGCTTCCGGCCCGGAGGTGGAGATTTCGGCCATGGCTAAATCTCCGCCACCGGCCGGAATCCCCACCTCCGGCACGGAAGCTCCGCCTCCGGCCCGGAAGCCCCGCCTCCGGGCCGGAAGCTCCGCCTCCGGGCCGGAATTTCCGGCCCGAGTGTGGACGTAAAGTTAGTAGTCGTAAATCCTTTCTGTGAATACCAAAAGTAGTAAGTGCAGTCTGTCAATACCAAAATTAGTAAGTGCATTCTGTGAATACCACAAAGTAGTAAGTTTAGGATTTAGTCTTAAGTTAATTCTGTGAATCGGGCCCTACATTTTTTTAATGAAATAATCCGCTTTTCATGAAGTTCTGTGCTACTGAGAAAATTGAAAAAACATGTTTTGCATTCATTGCAATTAGTGCTTATTTTTGTTAAATTCTCAGTAATTCAGCTGCCTAAAATGTCACAAACTGGCAAACTGTACTACGGTCGAGCGGCCTTTTTTAATCTATGCGTTGTGCAGGTGCCTGGTGAAGTCCTGCCATGCTTCACACATCAAAGGCAGGTAAAGTGCTCAAATAAATCCCATCCGTACAGATTTTATGCCACCTCCAAGCACATAAGCTCAGAATGGACGTCATTAAGGTTAATTATGTGTTGATTAATAATTAATGCCTGAGAACACAGGCCATTGGTAATGCTTTTACTGTATTACACTCTGAAAACGAGCTGTAGAATGATTCTGACAATGCATAGGATGAGGCCACAGGCAGAGTCCTGTAGCTTGTCATGAAACACGTCACAAGCAAGCTTGATGTTTGATGCAGCCTGGGATCTATTATATAATATACTCCGAGCCATACTCGTACCTCTTGGTAGTATTTATTCAATGAACCCTTCCTCTCCAGTGCTTCCCGACCCTGTGCTTCATCAGTGACTATTAATGTATGTGTGCAGTGTTTGTTTATGGCCTAACAAATGGCTTGCAGCCTCTGTTTAGTGGTTTGATGGTAGGTCGGGCTTCCAAATGCAAGCAATAAAATGCAAGTCATTTGTCCGGACAAACAAAATCACAGGGCCTGGTCAGAGACGTTTTAAGGCATGAACAAAGTGGGATCAGCACCCCAGAATTTCAGGGTCCTCCTTATAGAGCCAGCTTTGTTCTGCAGAGATTCTTGCCCTGGTGACATTGAATTCTTCTTAAACAAATTGATTTAAATATGTTTCCCTTTAATTTATTTTGAATGTAATTGATATGTGAGTCTATTCTAGATATGTCGCAGAGAAATGTTGTTTGTATGTTTCTTGTAACAGCCATAAAAAAGTGTCACAGAGATTATTTGCAGTAATTTTAGTGAGCATTATTGATGTCATAATTACACTTTCATAATTGCTTACTTAACCTTCTTGCTTTCTCAAATATGCTCGAAAATGCATCATTTACCCACTCTTTTCTCAGGGGGAGAATCCCACTCAACACCAGCCACTCATCACTAACTTTTTCGCCTCACCACTTTCAAATGTCACCAGCCGCCACTGGTCGGGGTCCAGGTGAATGTCACAGAGTGTTTCGGGGGACAGTGGGAGGTGTTGTTCCATGGCATAATGCATATGGCTGGACCAGGCAGGGACAGGCCATAGGGTGGTGACGGATGCTACTACCTCCTTCCTCACACAGTCATTACCCTCCACATCTTAGTCCTCTGAGACGTCTTCTGTGTCCGGTGTGTCAGGTGTGTGTGGTGGTGTTATGGCTGCATCACTGTGTGCAACTGACACTTCAGGGTGCGCAGGTGATAGGGGCCACATCACTGTGTGCCAATGACACGTCAGGGGGCAGAGATGTGTGTGTCGAGGTTCCTGCAGCAGTCGTCTGGTACAGGCTCAGTGGCAGCAATGGCAAAATGAGGATCTGCAAGGCATGGAAGATCCCAGCTACATCTCGCTGGTGTTCAGCCGTGGCAGCCATACTTCCAGGCTGCATCAGCTCCATGGTCTCCATTATCCTCCGCATCTGTGCCAACTCTGTGCTGTTATCACCGGAGCCGGTCTGACTCAACAGTTCTTGTATCAGAGTAATAGCCCCAGCGAGGTCAGCCAAGGAATGTTAGTGAGCATGGTGCGGACAGTGGGTGTCCGTTAGGGACTGTAAGTGGTCACTGATGGGACTCAGACACCTACGTATGGCATCGAGTCTGGCTGCCATGAGGTCGAACCCCACCCGCAGCCATCTTCTCCTGGCACCCTAACACACGGCATTTGAATTCCATGTGTTGGTCGTGGGGGTCCTGGGAGCCAGCCGTGGTGGTGTGTGCTTCCTGCTGTGTGGTCTGTGCAGGGTGTGTGGTCACCGCAATGCAGATGGGCTGCCCTGCTCCTGTGGGTGGGGTGCGGAGGCTGTTCATTAGCCGTTGGAGGGTGTCTGTGCAAATGTGCAGGGTGTCCTCTTCATCATCACTGAAGAGATGTGTGGTCTGCTCCACAGGAGGTGTTGATTGTCCCTCAGCAATGTAAAGGGGAGATGCTGGTTAACAGTGTGGTCCATGTAAGTTGACGCATTGTAGATGTTTACATTCAGACTGCATGACAAGGTACATTGTGACTGTTTTGGTGAAGCTGCCTATTTGATGGGAGACAGTGGACATTTCGACTACATGATGGATGTGTGGGTGTACTCGTACATTATCATCTCACAGTGTCATGCAATGCCAGATGTGATTGGCCAGTTTCTATGCACGAGCGGCACCCATTGTGTCCTCTGTCCTGTGGTGTAAGGGTTGTACTTTGTACCACATTGTCGTCAATGTTGATGTACTGTGATTGCTATGTGTGTGTGCTGCATTGTTGGCGAGTCGCCCCTGCAGCTCTGATTTGGCGGACCCTTATCCCTTTGAGTTGGTGTGCCTTTGACTTGTGTGCTTTTCGGGTGCTGGGATGTTTGCGACTTGGGTCATTTGTGCTCTTGGGTGTTTTTTGTACTCTTGTGAATTGTTTGTCTTCAGATGTGTTTTCGACGTCATGGGTTGTATGTGCACGTGGATGTGTCAGAGTGTGACCTGCTCCTTTACAAATGTGGTCCACACTGGGCCACCTCAATGTCGGTTCGTACGCCATGTCATGTATTGTGACTGCAGCCATGCTATCTGTCATACTGTGTCACTTGCATTGTCAGTGTGGCTCACAGAGCCGCTGCTTTGCTGAATTCAGCACATGTGCATGGGTAGGTTGTGGCATTGGTGAAATGGAGGGGGGCCCATTTGCACATTGTGGACAGGGGCCTACTTGGTGTTTCTGTGTGTGCCGCAGTGTGCCAAGGCTATAAGGGACATGTTCCACACTCATTGTGGGTGTGAAGTGTGCTGCACATGATTGTGCATGTGTGCCATTGTGCCCATCTCCCTCCGTCCCCCCTAGTCCCTGGTTGTTACTCACCCTATTGCTGTTGGGTCAGGTTATATCTAGCTGTGTCCAGACCCCCAACTCCTTGCACCGTCTCCACACTGATGACTGTGGCCACCATTTCCTCCATCTCATCCAGCTCCTCCTGTGGCGCAGGACTCCCACCTCCATTCGCCTTTGCTGCCTTCCTGTTGGCAGCAAGTTTCTGTTTGGTTTGGATGTGCACTTCATGCCAGCGCCTCTTGACCTCCTCCATTGACTTCCTATACACTCCGACCGCATTCACGTTGGTGACGATGGACTGCCATATTTCTGTTTGTGTTGCCAATGACGCAGTGGAGGTGACGAACAGGTGTTGGTAGTATTCTATCCCCTCCGTGACGATGATCCGGTCTTCCTACAGACTGATTTCCGTCTTCCTCTTTCTCTTCTCCTTACCCTTCACGGGGTTCCTGGCTGGTCCTCCGTGGGGCTTGTGGGGTTCGGTTTGTCCTCTGCACTCGTTCCGGGTGCATCCATGGTGCTATGCAGTTTGATTTGGTTTTGGTGTGGTTTTTTTTTGTGGTTTTTATAGTGCATTTTCCCACATGACGCGTGGGAATTGCAGGCCTGTCACTGGTTGTTGCTGATTTTTGTATCGCGATTTGGGGCATCGCAGGTTTTTTCGCGTTTGCGTAACGCATTTTTTCGGCGTCGCGTTAATTTTTAGGCATTCATTTGGCGCGTTATCCTGCTACTATCACATGGTGCCGCCGGCATAGGAATACAAAGTGAACACGGTGTTATTTTATCGCGATAGACTGTGATGTGTAGAGTTGCGTTAAGCTAATTTTGCGATGGTTATCACACGTTCTTGAGACTATGCCCCTTAGTTTCATAAAGCATACAACAAATTCAGTTGCGGTAATACAGCAGATAAGAAATAGAATTTGGTCAGTATACAAGTTTTGATTATCCCGTCTATGAATAAATCTAAAACTACCTAAACTAGTTCTAAATTAAAGTTGAAAACTAGGGAAACCTAGTTAAATCAGGAAAAGCAGGAAGGTGTCAGCATATTGGAGTCTTCAGTAAAAACACTCTAAAACAAGGCAAAGTATAGCATAAAGCCACACAATGGAAATATGAGCAAAGGGTATCTGCCCAAAGCCTTTAGTGGGAACATCAATTAAACCAACAAAACATTTGAAAATCCATGTCATCAACTCCAGTAGATGTCCAACTTGTCACAGTAAAAATTGGTAACTTCAACCAGTTTTCCAATGCCACAGTTTGAACATCAGGAGGACCTTGGATGTCTCCCCAATCCTACTGAGTGACTGCGAAGATATTATGTCACTATGGTCATCATCATGGTGTTGTCCAACTCAGTGTGCAGTGTACAGAGTGAGTTCACATTCCATATTCAAAATGCAATGGATCGGCCTGCAGTAGAAGTACAATTTTGCTATTAAACAACAAGAAGGGAAACATTGACTTGAGTTACTTTTAGTGTATTGATTAAATAATAGTACACAATGAATTCACTTCATGCACAACAAACAACAACACAAACACCAATCAGTCAGTCAGTGTCCAATGCATGCCATCATTCATTACCTGTTCCTTCACATCTTAAGTTTAGGGGCAGTCTCTCTCAGCTCGGAAAGGAGGATAGCTATAGTAGTCATTGTGTTCTACTTCTTTTAGAGGGACTCAATGAGGCAACCTTTTCATGTACTATTATTCTCCATCCAATCATTATCTGGCTTGAGGGAAATGGATTTAGGGCGAGTCAAGAGGATGGAGGAGCAGGACTCGGAGGAGTGGACTTCGGTTAAATGCAGACAGCTGCAACTCCAATATGGCAATAAAAAGACTAGAAGACGGTGGTGATGGATTTGTTGTGATTCGAAGTTTTGAACCAGAGAGACACACACACACAAATAAAAGTAAATAAGGAAGGAAGAAAGAAAGGAAGAAGTTCAAGCCTAGCTGTCATCCTCAAACTCTGGCGGTTCAACCAGAAGTAGGTAATCATCAAACACACTACTTTCGTCACCTAAGTCACTGTCCCCATC
The DNA here is from genome assembly GCF_964204655.1 of Triturus cristatus. NCBI lineage: Eukaryota > Metazoa > Chordata > Amphibia > Caudata > Salamandridae > Triturus > Triturus cristatus. The sequence continues at coordinate 998,078,560 of NC_140580.1, forward strand.
TTCCTGCGTTGATTCATATATTGTGTAATTCAGTGGTATAAAGTGCTGATTCATTTTGATCATGGTTAACCTCTCCACGTTTTTATGCGAAAGACTGGTATTTTTCACCGTTACAATGGCACCAGCAGCACTGAAAACACGTTCAGAAGAGACATTTGTGACAGGGCAAGCCAGATAGTTTATTGTTAGCCTGCTGAGCACTGGCCATTGGCCCCTTTTCCCATACCAATACTGCAATGGGTTTTGATCAATGTAGCCCTCTGTTGGGTCATCCAGATAGGCCTGAACCATCTGCTCAATGTTCAGGGGTGCTCCACTTTGCTTGGCCTCTTTTGTTTTTGCATCAGCACTTGACCTAGCAAGCCTTGCTGTAAATACCAATCCTGTGCCAATTTTACTGGGGCTGATGATCCGGTTCTTGCTGTTGTCGATAGTGTTGGTGACTGCTCTGAGCCAAACGCACTGCCCTCAGGCTCTGAAGTTGAACTTGACGCCGGATGCCCTGCTGCAGTACTTGTTGTGGGTTTGAGTAGCGGGCCTTTAATTAACAGACGTTCATTTTCAAAGTCCCTGGCTGCCTCAGATATCCAAGTTTTGTACTGGGCAACATGCACTTCTGAAAAAGGAATTAATGTCTTACTGTTCAGTGCTGATTTGTACCGTTGATGCTGAATTGTGGCACAAATGTAATGTTTTTCAGAAACAATGCGAGTTTGTACCCTTGCATTTTCAGCTAAGCGAGGGGATAAGCTCTCCACCAACTCATATGCTTCATTTTTTCCTCCACACCTGTGTACCCTTGAGGCACCTCCTTCAGCTGTTGCTCTAGCATGTGCAACAATTGGATAGCTTGGCTCATAGTACAGTCCTCCTTGCTGACTTCACGTGTGAAGAGCTTGAAAGGAAGAAGCATCTCTGTCAGGCATTTAACTAGGCCCCATTGGTCCATCTGTAGGGTCAAACCTTTCACAGTCGCATGCCTTATTCTTTGCATGACATACTCATTGATTGGTCTGTACTGATCAAACAGATGATCAAGCATGTAATAATTTGAGTTCCAATGTGTTTGCACCTCCTGGATGAGTGCTTTGACTCACATTGAATGCTCCTCAGCTGCTTCCGGGCTTTAAAAGAATGGCTGAAATGTGTGCATATTCTTCTGCAGGTGGTCAGTAAGTTGCTGACTCTAGCTTAGTTTTTCAGAAAGTTTTGAACAACGATGGTAATGCAGTGCACCAAACACAGGACCCTGAAATAGCCACCATCCTCCATGGCCTTAACTATCTTACTGTAGAAATGGGTGGTGAGCGCACTCGTTATTGAAATGTAAAGCAAAGGTTTTGAACGGTATGCGTGCTACATTGCCATATGCTTGCGTGGCACGTGGAATAACTAGGGTAGTGGCCTAGTGTAAGGATAACTAGGGCTGCAATGTGCACTGCTGTGAAGATGTTTCAATCATTTAATTCAATTTACATACAATTCACAAAAAACATATACAATTTTTTCAATATGCGTTACTATAATTATACAATATACGTAATCAGTCAATATGTGTACACTTGTACATAAATGCTGAACAAAAGTTGAAAATCAAATAACATTTAAAGCACCCAATGCATTTCGGGACATTCATGGTCCCTTCGTCAGGGGTAAACTGTTGAACAAAAGGAGAGAATATATCAAAATCTGCAAGTTGCGAGATCATTGGTTTGTAGTTAAATTTTAAGGTGAGCTATACGATACCTTTAGGGATTGATTCGAAATTCGCAAGTTCGCGTGTTCATTCTCTAAAGAAACAGTATAAAGTAAATTGAAGAGAACTAATCCCTCGTATTATTCGTCATTCAGTTCAAAGAGCATTAAAAACCCAATTGCATACCTGGTCTGTGTATGTGGTTCTGTATGTTTCATATCGCGGTGAAGATGAGGGTCTGTGGGACAAATAAGAGTTGAGTTTTAACTAATCTGTGTGGAAAAGTAACGGTAGTTAGCGCTGTCCTTAGAGCGTGGCTCACCTTGATTAGAGGAGTTCTAATGAAAATGAAACCATATAACGTGACGGGAACCGGAACCGGAGTTGATTGTGACCGGAGACCGTAAGGAATCTAAAATGAAAGGGTAAAACCTTTAACCTCAGCTGAGGAAAAATGCTAGGGCCAATAGCTTCAAAAACTTCAGATGGATAAGTGGAGATGTGCTTACCGAGTCGGAAAATACGCGTCACGGCGTGTGCATCCACGAACGCTCTCGATCGCAGGTTTACTTCCTGGTCAGTTTCAGAAGAGTTTATACTTCACCCCGTATGGGTAAATACTGAAAAAAGACTCAACTGCTGCCGACTATGAGACGGAGGTGGATAATCCTGATCTGTGTTTATGAAAATAAACACCATAGATAGTTTGCGATCACAAATCTAGGTGAAATGTTTGAACGTCTGGATGTTAAAAGTAATTCCCTAAATAATAAAAGAATTTGGGAGAACGGGACTGTTAAACTGGCGTTTCTTGTGTAAGTTTGCCCCTCCGAATAAAATTTTACGAAAATCAAAAAAATAGTAATCCTGAAAGTGACGTTGCATGCTCACCGAAGGAAAATAAAGGTATGGTGCTGGTGTGATTTTTTCTAGGCAATTCTGTTTAGTGGGTTATTTCTATACATTGGCCTTGGAGTTTGTGCCAATGGATCTGGGATATCTGAACAAGCATATGAGCATATATATACAAAACATCATTTTACAATTCAGATCATATTCTATGATATACTATCCATAGACATTCTATCTGAGGATAAATGTCGTGTAGTCTATTAATGAATGTGGAATGTCAGGTATGAGGTAAGTGTGGGTCAAATGCGTTTGAATGCTAGTGGTTTCGAATTGAGTTAGGATCCCATTGCGGAGTGCGTGTATCAGATATTAGTGTTTGTTTAAAGGAAGCAAGCCATCTCAAATTTGTCATTCAGTCCGTAAGGGGTAAGAGTTTTAAGTTTTTTTATCCAAAATGCTTCTCTTTGTAATAAGTACTTCGAGTTGTCACGATCTGTGAGCTTTGGTACTTCTTCGATGATTTGGAATTTAAGTTGGGCAATTTGATGTCGTGATTCCTCCCAATGTGTCGCTATACTTGAAGTCGTGCTTTTGGTGCGTATTTTGCTCTTGTGTTCTGTCAGTCGGGTTTTCATTTTTCTCTCTGTTTTACCGACATATAACAATCCGCATGGACATTTATTGGTGTAGATTACATTTTCAGAGTTGCATGTGGTACTGCTCTGTATCTTGATTTTTTGACCCGTAGATGGATGCAATAAGGTGTCTCCTGTAATTGCGTTTTTACAATGAGTACAATTCCAGCCTTTTTGTGTGCCTTTACTTGGTTCAAGAGTCCGTGTTGGTTTCTTTCTTTTAGATAGCATTTCTTTTAGGTTTTGTGCTCTTGTATAAGCAAACAATGGTTTGTCTTTGTATAGGCCTTTGAAGTCGGTTTCTAGTTGAAGTAAATTCCAGTGTTTGTATATGATCTGTTTGATCCTCCTAGATACCGTGGAATATTTGGATACGAAAACTGTACGTGTGCTGGTTTGTTTGGGAGACTTCTTCAATAACTCATCACGTGGTCGAGTTTTGACTTTGTTGAGTTGCTCTATAAGTAGATTCTCAGGATACCCTATGTCTGTGTAATTCTTTATCTGTTGTTGCCATGTAGATTCACAGGCTGTGTCGGTTGAGGAAATTCGTTTCGTTCTCAAAAATTGGGAAACTGGTAAGTTTCGAATCAAGGAAGGAGGATGAAAACTGCTGAAAAGTAGAGCATTGTTTTTGTCAGTCGGTTTTTTGTTGTCTACAAAAAACCGACTGACAAAAACAATGCTCTACTTTTCAGCAGTTTTCATCCTCCTTCCTTGATTCAAAACTTACCAGTTTCCCAATTTTTGAGAACGAAACGAATTTCCTCAACCGACACAGCCTGTGAATCTACATGGCAACAACAGATAAAGAATTACACAGACAGAGGGTATCCTGAGAATCTACTTATAGAGCAACTCAACAAAGTCAAAACTCGACCACGTGATGAGTTATTGAAGAAGTCTCCCAAACAAACCAGCACACGTACAGTTTTCGTATCCAAATATTCCACGGTATCTAGGAGGATCAAACAGATCATATACAAACACTGGAATTTACTTCAACTAGAAACCGACTTCAAAGGCCTATACAAAGACAAACCATTGTTTGCTTATACAAGAGCACAAAACCTAAAAGAAATGCTATCTAAAAGAAAGAAACCAACACGTCTCTTGAACCAAGTAAAGGCACACAAAAATGCTGGAATTGTACTCATTGTAATAACGCAATTACAGGAGACACCTTATTGCATCCATCTACGGGTCAAAAAATCAAGATACAGAGCAGTACCACATGCAACTCTGAAAATGTAATCTACACCATTAAATGTCCATGCAGATTGTTATATGTCGGTAAAACAGAGAGAAAAATGAAAACCCGACTGACAGAACACAAGAGCAAAATACGCACCAAAAGCACGACTTCAAGTATAGCGACACATTGGGAGGAATCACGACATCAAATTGCCCAACTTAAATTCCAAATCATCGAAGAAGTACCAAAGCTCACAGATCGTGACAACTCGAAGTACTTATTACAAAGAGAAGCATTTTGGATAAAAAAACTTAAAACTCTTACCCCTTACGGACTGAATGACAAATTTGAGATGGCTTGCTTCCTTTAAACAAACACTAATATCTGATACACGCACTCCGCAACGGGATCCTAACTCAATTCGAAACCACTAGCATTCAAACGCATTTGACCCACACTTATCTCATACCTGACATTCCACATTCATTAATAGACTACACGACATTTATCCTCAGATAGAATGTCTATGGATAGTATATTATAGAATATGATCTGAATTGTAAAATGATGTTTTGTATATATATGCTCATATGCTTGTTCAGATATCCCAGATCCATTGGCACAAACTCCAAGGCCAATGTTTAGAAATAACCCACTAAACAGAATTGCCTAGAAAAAATCACACCAGCACCATACCTTTATTTTCCTTCGGTGAGCATGCAACATCACTTTCAGGATTACTATTTTTTTGATTTTCGTAAAACTTTATTCGGAGGGGCAAACTTACACAAGAAACGCCAGTTTAACAGTCCCGTTCTCCCAAATTCTTTTATTATTTAGGGAATTACTTTTAACATCCAGATGTTCAAACATTTCACCTAGATTTGTGATCGCAAACTATCTATGGTGTTTATTTTCATAAACACAGATCAGGATTATCCACCTCCGTCTCATAGTCGGCAGCAGTTGAGTCTTTTTTCAGTGTTTACCCATACGGGGTGACGTATAAACTCTTCTGAAACTGACCAGGAAGTAAACCTGCGATCGAGAGCGTTCGTGGATGCACACGCCGTGACACGTATTTTCCGACTCGGTAAGCACATCTCCACTTATCCATCTGAAGTTTTTGAAGCTATTGGCCCTAGCATTTTTCCTCAGCTGAGGTTAAAGGTTTTACCCTTTCATTTTAGATTCCTTACGGTCTCCGGTCACAATCAACTCCGGTCCCGGTTCCCGTCACGTTATATGGTTTCATTTTCATTAGAACTCCTCTAATCAAGGTGAGCCACGCTCTAAGGACAGCGCTAACTACCGTTACTTTTCCACACAGATTAGTTAAAACTCAACTCTTATTTGTCCCACAGACCCTCATCTTCACCGCGATATGAAACATATAGAACCACATACACAGACCAGGTATGCAATTGGGTTTTTAATGCTATTTGAACTGAATGACGAATAATACGAGGGATTAGTTCTCTTCAATTTACTTTATACTGTTTCTTTAGAGAATGAACACGCGAACTTGCGAATTTCGAATCAATCCCTAAAGGTATCGTATACCTCACCTTAAAATTTAACTACAAACCAATGATCTCGCAACTTGCAGATTTTGATATATTCTCTCCTTTTTTTCAACAGTTTACCCCTGACGAAGGGACCATGAATGTCCCGAAATGCATTGGGTGCTTTAAATGTTATTTGATTTTCAACTTTTGTTCAGCATTTATGTACAAGTGTACACATATTGACTGATTACGTATATTGTATAATTATAGTAACGCATATTGAAAAAATTGTATATGTTTTTGTGAATTGTATGTAAATTGAATTAAATGATTGAAACAACTTCACAGCAGTGCACATTGCAGCCCTAGTTATCCTTACACTAGGCCACTACCCTAGTTAACTATCTTACTGCCATTATCCGTGGCAACAAAACCAATGTTAAGCCCTCTTGGGCGCAGCCATACAAAGACCTTGCTGTTAAACTCTTCCAAAATGTTTGCAGCAGTATGAGATTTCTCCATGGCGAACATGTCTACAGTTGCATGTTTCCGAGATGCATTAAAAATCTCAGCAGTGTCAACAGCACCTGCTTCAGATATCTTTTCTCTAACCCCCACAAAAGAGATCCAGTGTGCAGTGATGGCAACTGGTCCATATATCTGTTGTCGGGTGGATTTTGTGAACAGCACTCTGCTGCAAAGCTTGTCCAAGCGATTCCAGCACATCATGATGTAGTGCTGGAGCAGCAACTCTGGCGAAATAGGACCGGCTGGAAACCTTCCATTTTGGGCAAATGGCGGTCACAAATTCAAGGAAACCCACCCCTTCCACAAAAGAAAAAGGGAGAAGGTCCAGCGCTAACATTTTAGCCAGCTTCGCATTGTACAAACGTGCCGTTGGGTGGTTGCCTTCGTACTGCCCCTCCGACGTAAGCATGCTGACAATGGTAGGCTGGATTACTTTCCTTTGTGGTGCAGCAGATGCAGGTGACTTCTTGAACCCAGCTAGGCTTAACAACGGTGTCTCACTTTTTTTCATTGCAGTACTCTGTTGGCTTGGTGTCTCAGCCTGACTCTTACTACGGTGCCACTGATATGTTGCTGAGGATGGTACCACTACACTGCTGGGGACTGGGCTACTTTGTGTACCAGAGAAAATGTCTCCCTCTTGTTCACCTTCCACCGCGATCATATCTTCTTCTACTTCTTCATCAACACCAACAGCAATGGGTGTAGTTTTACTTTTTAGGCCTTTAAGGTGTTGCTCCCACTGGATCAAGTGGTGTTTTTTCAGATGGGTTGTTTGGCCTCCGGCACCATAGTTTGTACCAAGCTTACCCCGACTATCACTATGTCGACAAATTGAGCAGAAGTTCTAAACTGGGGAGGTGTAATTTCTTGCGCTGCTGGAGGTGCCACTTGCAATGCCGGATGAACTGGAGGGTATGCCTGGAATTTGACTCTGTGCAGTACCACTACTACCTACGGAGGTGGTGGTTGTGCTGGATATAGGTCCCTGCCGGGCCTTTGCAAATGCAAATATGGAAGCTGGAGGTGGTGTTGGTGTTACCTGTCTTGGTGGTATCCGTGCCACATCCCTCACAGCAATTTGGGATAGGGTAATAATGTCGGTCTCCATCTCCACTCGGCCGGGAGTGATGTTCATGATGACTGGCTCGTCATCATCCTCTGCCCTCTTCTACATCTACCTCCATAATTCTAGGGATTTCTGGAATCTTCCTTTTCCCTAGCCTTGTCTTGTGGTGTGCCTCACTCTCAGACTGACCTGGTGGCTTCCAAGTGGCATCTTGATCATCAGAAACGGGGTTTGAAGAAGAAGTTGATGGACTAACCCTCCTTTTTCTTGCTGGGGATCTGGAAGACCATGGATCTTCTGAAAGAGTGGCTTGCTTTTCTTCGTCTGCAGGAAGCTCGATTTCCTGAACTGCCCTTACTTCGGGAGGAACAACTACTATTGTGGGCTGTTGTTGCGGCTGTTGTTGCGACTGTTGTTGCGGCTGTTGTTGCGGCTGTTGTTGTGGCTGTTGTTCCGGCTGTTGTTCCGGCTGTTGTTCCAGCTGTTGTTTCCCACTTATCTGCTGAGTTTCCGCCAGTGTTGATTGGGTACTACTTTGCGATAATGACATTTCAACATCACTGCTTGTTGGCGTTTGTGCAAGTAGACTGGCTACCTCTGAGACACTCATGGTCTTGGGCCTAGGTTGGTGGGGTGGGCCCGCTGATGCGGAGGTGCTGCTCTCAGCTTGGTCCTCGGACACCGCTGATGCAGGCGTAATTTTTTGTTTCCCAAAAAACACCTTGGCCGGCACTCCAGTCTTGGTAAGTGCCACTTCCTTCTTCTGTTCCTTCTTCTCTCTGGCAACTTTCTTGGTACTGGAGGACCTGGGACCTTTCTTTTGGGTTATCTTCTTCATTCCAATGTCAGCAGGACGCAGGTGCACAAGTTGCCGAGATGTCTGTGGTCACACGTGGACGTGACGTGGTGAGCAGCAGGACTTCTGTCTGGAAGTACAAGGGGTGATGATGACACCTCCTCCTCTGTCTTTTTGTGCACCTAAAAGCAAAGAAGCCAGGAGAAGAACATCAGTAAAATGTTGCATTTGTTGTTGTGGTTCAATTACTACTAGTACACACAAACAAATATAATATATAACTTAGTGTGTGGTGGTCACACTTGTTAGTGTTATATTATTACATTTTATTAACTCAGTTTAAGTTATAAAAAAAAACATAACAGTGTAGCCATTTGTGAGACTTTGACAACAAGGGCTTTCATGGTATACTGTGTGCACTCAGGAAGGATAGGAAAGAAGAACAAAAACAAAAGTACAAATGTAATGGAATTGGAACCAGTTTGGCATTAATTTGCTCATCACGTCATTCAGGGAGCTGCAGCTGGCAAAGGGGATGGAAGCAGTAAGCCAATAGGAACAAAGGAAAGACATGCAGGCCTAAATGGGAAAAGCATCACACTACTAAACTACTACCACAAAATGGCTGCCAGCCACATGGCCAGGCCACCCACATCAGCAACAAGAAAGGGAAGACAGACAATGCAGGCCTATGGCAAAAGCACACTGCCTGGCTTCAAAATAGCCGCCAGCCACATGGCCAGGCCCACAACAACAAGAAAGGGAAGACAGACAATGCAGGCCTATGGCAAAAGCACATTGCCTGGCTTCACAATGGCTGCCAGGCACATGGCCAGGCCACCCACAGCAACAAGAAAAGGAAGACAGACAATGCAGGCCAATGGCAAAAGCACACTGCCTGGCTTCAAAATGTCCACCAGCCACATTGCCAGGCCTACAACAACAAGGAGCCTAGGCCAAAAGGAACAAAGGAAACACATGCAGGCATATATGGCAAAAGCAGCACACTTCTAAACTACCACCACAAAATGGCCTCCAGCCACATGGTCACTCACAGTCACAACAAGCAGGAGGCCTGGAAAACAATGAACTGAAACAGGCCTATAATGGACAGGCAAAGGAGGCATGCTAAACAACACAGCTTTAATGCAATAAAATGCAAAAACAAAAATGCACAGAGCTAAACAAGGTGTGCAAGTTACACAACAACCACACCACACACACAACAAAGGCATTTATTTAACACACACCAGAAAAGTGAAATACCCCAAAAAATACACATTTTGCTATTCAATCCAATGCCATCCATGCCCTAAATTATGTTTAAATTCAACAGACACCACAGAAACAGTTGTTTCACGCACCCATGACTACCTCTGGGTCTACTGGCTATCCACAATAAAAGTTTTTGAAAATGATGAAAAGTACAAAAATTGTAGTTGTAGCAACTGCAATGCCCCAATCAAACAAACAACACCAACTTACTTTTAAAATCTCAAATCCAAAAGTCCTCAAATCCAATGACATATGACGCAGCAGACACAAAGGGTGACCCTTCCAGCTCCAAATCCGAATGAAAAGTAAACAGGATATGGACAAAGCACTAGGAGGAGCCTGCTGGACTGGAATAGGAAGTTGAAGACTCTGGGGCACTTCCTTCCTCTAAATAAAAAAGTGAAAAAAGAAAGAGGACTCCTTGCACAAAAAAGTACAGCCAAATGTCAATCTGAGGAATTTTTTTTCATCCAAATCATCATTTTCGAGAAGGTTTTATGCTGCTCGAGAGATATTCTTCTCCAGAGTGCAAATTTTGCATGCTCTGCTGCACAAGCTTCACCAAACTTCCACCGGATGTCCGATGGCGCGTACAAATGACGTGTTCGCGATCTCACACTCTCGCGGGATCGCGCGGCCGGCTACCAAAATCTCGTGGCGCATGTGAACGGATAGAAAAACTCATCGGTGAACGCAGGGATCCCGGTAAGTTGCTACCGCGTGCGCGAAAACGCATTTTGAAAGCGCGAACAAGGGAAAAACTCCACTACGCCGGGGATCGCGGAGTTTTCGGTCACTCCACGTTCTACGCAGAACGTGAAGTTGCCAAGAATCCACAAACTTCGCGAGCGAAGCGGATTTTACCGTCCAGGCTTAACCTCGCTTAGGTCTGGAATTCTTTTCCCACAAGGGATCATTGGAATGTTCCACATGATACATCTTTGGAAAGACTACACCTAAATAGCATGTACCATATCATTTCTCAGGCAATTTGAAATTGTCATTCTTTCCACGAATAAAATAAACTCCAGGAATCACAGGATCGTTTCCAGCTAAAAATAATCCCTACTGTCCTCTGACTTCAAATGTTTGGTCACATTCACTCTTTCCCACAGAAAGAGTCAAGTTCATTCTTGTTATTATTCACACACTATTTCCCTTTATGTTGCCAATCTAAAGCCAATGCTGCTTGATTTTCTGCTTCTCAAAATAATCAATCTCTTCTTTGGTCCACTTAGGTTTCCTAGTTAGGTTTGATGCTTTAAACCATACCTCCCTTCTCCTATCGTCTACCAGGTTTAAGAATTTCTTCTCAAAATCTGTCAATATGCAAGCTAAATTATATCTATGAGCATACGCGGAATCTGGTGTCATGGTATGTGTAAAATACCTTTTAGCTGTTTCAGTGATTTGGGCGTGAGAATGTCTGTTCAAATGTTTAAACAAGGGAACTTCTGAAAGGACCAAATCTTAATATGAAAAATAATACTGGATGTGACTCTGTCTATAGAAAAAGCTCAGCAGAAAATTACAAATTACACCATACGTTAAAGATATGTGATGATAGGTGATACCTTCTGCAACTGATGGGGGTAGCTGCATGCAGATATAGCAGTCCCTCGCATTTATAATGTCAACATATTCATAAAGCAATTCAGTATAAGCGTTTAAACAGTAATCTCCGCTGTATAAATCTACTATAGCTCCTTGTCATCAAGCGAGTATAGACTGTTATCAGCAGAGTTTGGGGTTAACTTTGGGCTTATTCGCCACTGAACTAGATGTAAGTGGATATATGCTAAAAGCAAACAATTAGTACTACAACTTCGACTATTAATATGCTTACTATTACTGGTATTAGGGTTAATTTCCAATGCTTCCCTAAAATCAGACCACAGGGTGGGACATAGTAGCAGCAGAGTCTTCTCTGTCGGTTTGCACCTGTGCAAATCACAAAATAAAGCTCATCCAATGAAATTAAATTATTTTATTTGCAAGGTACTTTGTGGGTCTTCCTTGGCCCTACTCTGTGTTCTTCTAAATGACAACCTTATACTTCTTTAGCAGACTAGGGCCTAGGTATTCTTCTTTCTCCTCCTACAAAGTCTATTTAAATGTCTCTAATATACTCACAATTCAAATTCACTGATAATCACATCCAGAATAAAATGTCTCAGTCTGTTTGATGGTTTAGCAAATTCAAAATGCTGTTCGAACAAAAGGTTCTGTTCAAGGAGGTTCAGTTGGATCTGCAATCTTATCCTAAAGTCTCTTTTTAACCTCCTGAGTGCAAGTTCTTCTCCGTCACTCAAATCAGAATCCTCAGTATCCTCTGGAATGGTTTGTGGCCCACATTTATCTGATGGATTCAGTATCCTTCTCTCTTGCATTCTCGGCCAACATTCTCCAGCTGCCGCTCGCAGTTCTACAGTACTAGGCCCTTTGTTAGGGTCTGGATTTGGTACAGTCTCTACCACAGGGCAAACCTCTCCGGCTTCATCTCCAATTGTTGACTCATCAAGACCCCCCTCAGGCCAAATAAGTGCTGTTTTAGACTCTTTCTGGTACCCTACAACTTGACTAAACTGCTTTTGTGTTCTCTCAACCACCAAAGGCATTTCTGGGACAGGTGCTATTACATCATCAAGGGGGGATCACTGACATAATATCGATGACAACAATATCGACCTACCAGAATATCGTGTGAAGAATATCAATGTCCAGAATATCGACATCCTATCTACAACATGGTAAGTACAAAAATATCGGAATAAAAAATATAATTGTTTAAAATATCGAAGTTAAATATATCGTTTTTTTAATGTTATAAAAATATTGTAAAATAAGGAAACAAATACTATTAACTTAAAAAAAATATATTTCAATTTATTTGTAAATGTATAAATATTAAGGTGCCGATTCCGATCCTGTAAAAGCCGGGTACGAATCGTTGTACAGAGCGTTTTCTCCGTACGACTCGTACCCGGTAAATAACCCGTACAAACTAGCAAGTACGATTCGTACAGAAACCTGTTTCCGTACGATTCGTAGAAAAGATCTACGGCTAAAAAACACGTACAATTCTGATCTGGGACAGCATGAACGCGACGTCCGTACGGATTTAGGCAGCGTTGTACGGACCGGCAAGTACGATTCGTACCCACAGCCGTCCGTACGGCTAATTTTTTACATGAGCCCAAAACTGCCGGAAAAGCCAAGTACGCGGCGATGCATGACGATAAGGGGGTCCGCGCCGTCCCCCCACCTATGTCCGTGCCGTACACCCCACACCTATGTCTGCACCGTACACCTCCCCACCTATGTCCGCGCCGTACACCCCCCACCTATGTCCGCGCCGTACCCCCGTATGTACGAGCCGTACACCCCCACCTATGTCCGCGCCATCCCCCCACCTATGTCAGCGCCGTACACCCCACACCTATGTCTGCGCCGTACACCCCCCCACCTATGTCCGCGCCGTACACCCCCCACCTATGTCCGCGCCGTACCCCCGTATGTACGAGCCGTACACCCCCCACCTATGTCTGCGCCATACCACCCGTATGTATGGGCCGTACACCCCCGTATGTACGGGCCGTACACCCCCCGTATGTACGGGCCGTACACCCCCCGTATGTATGGGCCGTACCCCAAGCGTACCCAAACCCTTGCATATGTACGGCCCATACATACGTGATTGTTGGGGTACGGCCCGTACATACGGGGGTGTACGGCCCGTACATACGGGGGGTGTACGGCCCGTACATACGGGGGGTACGGCGCGGACATAGGTGGGGGGTGTACGGCACGGACATAGGTGGGGGGACGGCGCGGACATAGGTGGTGGGGACGGCACGGACATAGGTGAGGGGGTGTACGGCGCGGACATAGGTGGGGGACGGCGCAGACATAAGTGGGGGGACGGCGCGGACATAGGTGGGGGGGTGTACGGCACGGACATAGGTGGGGGGACGGCGCGGACATAGGTGGGGGGGACGGTGCGTACCCGGGCACAAGCCTACCTGGCATTCGAGTCATATGGGACGTTCTCTATACGCTTCAGTAGTCGGCACGCCGGTACGGATCGGACTTGCTCGCTCGGACTTCAGTTTTACGAGTCGTACGTAAAACTGTCCGGGTACGTCTCGGAGATATTTTCCCGATACGACTCGTATGTACTTTTTACGTACGAATCGTACTTCGCAGTTTGTACGGGACTTGTACGATTCGTACGTAAAAAAAAACGGATACCAGTCGTACGGAATTTTTTTTTAACGGATCGGAATCGGCACCTAAATGTAATGTAAGAAAATAAACATACATATTTACAATGTAATATAAATATATTTACTGTAAAATAATTAGTAAATAATATTTTTATTTCATTATAACTTATTAGAAATCAAAATATACAATTAAATATATATACACAAACACCAGTAACATAAATATTATACATTATACATTAAAAAATATATATTACAATTTAAATATATAAAATATTAATTAGTTCACACAATTAACACTATAAAATAACTTTAAATTAATATCATAAAAAAATGTTATAAAAATTAAATTACTTCCCACCCTACTCCCCTATCAAAGCACAACAAACTAAAAAAAAAAGACACACTTGTTAATTATTAATTATTCATATTCGAATAATAAATAATTAATAATATATTAATAACCATATTTAACCACATTTAACAATATAAAATATTAAAAACATAAATATCAATTAATAAAAAAAGAATTAATTAATTATAATTAAATTACTTCCCACTCCTCTATAAACCCACAACCCACTCCCCAAAAATTAGACAATTACCATATTTAACAATTAATTAATAATTATTAATAACCAATTAGTAAATCATTAAATTAAATTAATTACCACAATTCAGAATATACATATTAAATACATAAATATTAATTATTCAAAATTATGAATTGATTAATAAAAATTTAATTACTTCCTACCCTGTTCCCCAATAAACCCACAACCTACTGAACTGAAAAGCAAAATGTTGTTAAAAAACGTATAAAATTTTTACGCACATATTAAAATTCAAATGCAATTCTTAAACCAAAATATAGAACACATACATTTAAATTAAATACTAACATACATAACCCTAGCTAAAAAAACTATATTTTTAACATAAATATTTAAAGATACGATATTTCTTATCTTCAATTCGATATTCTTGTCGAGGATATTCTGACTGTCGATTTTCTGGCATGACGATATTTCCACATCGATATTCTGGTAGGTCGATAATTTAAACTCAATATTTTGTCTGTTTGCCATGAAGGGGACACAGAACTCTGAGAGTGTGGGCAGGGTGCACCCAATTGGGGAATCTGCCACACTTTATGGCAGTCGTATTGACTAGGATCAACTGGTAAGTGCCACACCAGCGGGCATCCAGACAACTCTTTCTTACATGAATCTTCACTAAGACCCAGTCTCCTGGACTAAGGCCATGGCACTGCTCCTGATGAGGTGGGCTGTGGCTGCTTCAGCCTGAAGAGAAACAGAATGCACCATGGCAGCCAGGCCTGTGCAGTAATCAAGAATCATGTCATCTGTAATGTTCACAAGTGCATCTGCAGGTACAACTGGCAGTCTCATTGCCCTGCCTATGATAATTTTACGGGGAGACAATCCTGCCCTCCCATCAGGGATGCTGGGAAGATTTATTAACACAAGAAGCAAAGGATCAGGGCACTTCAAAGACTTGGAAGCACACACTTCTCAATTACAGCATGCCATTTATTTGCTCCACCAGACCTGAAGCCTCAGGTCTGTAACTACAATTCAGTCTCTGTTTCACTTGAAAAGCTGCTCACAGCATTCTCAGAATCTCATTGTGGAAGTGTTTCCCTCGGTTTGAAGTCAGAAATCTGAAATGAGGTATTAACTCCCTCAACAACAGTTTAGCTACTGTGAGACTGTCATTTCTTCTGATCGGATAAGCCTCAAACCAATGCAAGAAGATGCACACAGTGATCAGGAAGTATCTCAGCCCATTGCACACAGTAATCTTGATAAAGCCCAACTGCATCCTGTTGAATGGGAACACCTGATCTTCCTATGTGCCTTAGTGTTACTGAGGTTCTCTTCCCTATATTGTTCTATTGCCATACACCACCTTTGTGACACCATGCTTCTGCTATCAATCCACAACTAGGATTAAACCAGGTTGCCTGAACAAGTGGACCCTGGCATCCCTCCCTACATGAGCAGGATTGTGACAATGCCTACCCATTGGTAGCAAAATACTATTTGGTAACACAGGTCTTCTATCTCCTGAAATCCAAATGCCTTGTCTCTCTTTACACAACCTGCTCTGACCCAATTTTACTATTCTTCCTCTGACACCTCTTTCTGATGTCTCTTTACCTCCTCCCATGTATCAGCAGTTGTTAACAAAAGTTTGTAATTGGTCTCATCTCTCCCCTCATTTGTATACTCCTTATTAAATGTACAAGCATTATAAGCACAGTAATTTACGACCTCATCATCAGACCTGTTGTCCACTGTTACACAGTCATCACCACTGCGGTGTGCAGAGCATTTCCCAACTGCAATTTAAGCAGGCATTTTCAATGCCTCAAGAAGTTTTCTCACTTACTCACCAATTCGGATGGAGCAGCCTGAAGAAATCATAAACCCCCTTTGAGATCATAACTGTCTAAAGTTAGGCACAACACCAAAGCCATACTGACTAGCACTGAAAATCGTCCCTTTCAGCTGGACCGAAACACAACATGCTCTGGCAAGAGCAATTAATTCACCCACTTGTGCAGAGATTGCTCCTTGAAGACAGGAAGCTTCATCTACTCCTGAAACTGTACAGACTGCGTAAGCAGCTCTCAAATGGTCACCATGGTCTGGCAAACATGAGCCATCCACAAACAGTTCAAAAACAGATTCAGGTAGTTGCTCATCTTGTAATTCTGGTCTTGGCTTGGTGCACAGTTCAGTGACATCGAGGCAGCCATGTTTTACTTCACCATCATCGCCGTCATACTAAGGAATGGGCAACAAATAGCAGAATTTAAAATAGCACAGTGCTTCAATGTGACACTCTCAGCCTCAAGTATGATTTGTTAGTACTTAGTGAGGCGGCTGTTTATCAAGGGCTGTGTTCTAGTTCTGGTTACCAATATTTAAACAGAGTGGGAAACAAAGACAGTTAATAGATGGGCCATCACAATGCTTTCACTCCTCTCTATGCTGACACCTGTCAGCTATTGGGTCAAGTGTAGCAGAGCAGTATGCAATAGATCTTCGAGCACCTCCTTGCAATTGAGTAAACTCTGAGAAAGCACAGCCCTCTCTCTCACTGCAGAAGAGAGCAAATGATTTATTGTAATCAGGCATTCACAGTACTGGGGCATAACAGAGACTGTCTCTCAGCTCTAGGAAGGAAGCCAAGCAATCTCTGGCCCAAGGGGCTGGATCTGATACAACCTTGTGTGTCAGTCTTTGTAAAGGCATGGCCACTAGTGAAAAGTTGGGTATCCTCTGACGACAGTAGCCCACCATTCACCAAAACATCCTGACTTCTCTCTGTGTTGTTGGCAGATTCATTTGCATAATCGCTCAGATTGTTTTTTTGTGACACCTTGCTTGCTCCTTTTTCAATGTGATGTCTGAGATTCAGAACAACTCTTAAACAGTACTGCAACTTGTTTGGGGACACTTTGGTGCCGATTCCGATCCTGGTAAAATTTTCCCCGTACAAATCGTATCCGGATTTTTTTCCGTACGAATCGTACAAGTACCGTACAAACTGGCAAGTACGATTCGTATGGGAAAAAATACATACGAATCGCATTGGGAAAATACCCCGACACGTCCTCGGGTCGGGAAATGTGTCCGACACGTCCCCGGACGATTTTCCGTACGATTCGTAAAACTGAAGTCTGAGCGCGCAAGTACGATCCGTCCCGTGCGTCCGATTGTACAACCGTATGGAAAAAGCACCGTATGGAGTGAACTTCTATAGCAACCATGGAGACATGTGCCCGCATACGCGCCGTCCCCCCCAGCCCCCGTATGTACGTGCCGTCCCCCCCCCAGCCCCCGTATGTACGCGCCGTCCCCCTCGGCCCCCGTATGTACGCGCCGTCCCCCCCAGCCCCCGTATGTACGCGCCCCCCCCAGCCCCCGTATGTACGTGCCGAACACCCCCCCAGGCCGTGGATGGACGCGCCGTACCCCCAGCCCCCGTGTATGTATGGAGCGTACCCCCACCCGTGTATGTACGGAGCATACCCCCACCCGTGTATGTACGGAACATACCCCCACCCCACCCGTGTATGTACGGTGCGTACCCCCACCCGTGTATGTACAGAGTGTACCCCCACCCGTGTATGTACGGAGCATACCCCCACCCCACCCGTGTATGTACAGTGCGGACCCCCAGCGCATAGCGCTGGGGGTCCGCACCGTACATACACGGGTGGTGGTACGCTCCGTACATACACGGGTGGGGGTACGCTCCGTACATACACGGGTGGGGGTACGCTCCGTACATACACGGGTGGGGGTACCCACCGTACATACACGGGTGGGGGTACGCTCCGTACATACACAGGTGGGGGTACGCTCCGTACATACACGGGTGGGGGTACGCTCCATACATACACGGGTGGGGGTACGCACCTTACATACATGGGTGGAGGTGGGGGTACGCTCCGTACATACACGGGTGGGGTGGGGGTACGCTCCTTTTTCAATGTGATGTCTGAGATTCAGAACAACTCTTAAACAGTACTGCAACTTGTTTGGGGACACTTTGGTGCCGATTCCGATCCTGGTAAAATTTTCCCCGTACAAATCGTATCCGGATTTTTTTCCGTACGAATCGTACAAGTACCGTACAAACTGGCAAGTACGATTCGTATGGGAAAAAATACATACGAATCGCATTGGGAAAATACCCCGACACGTCCTCGGGTCGGGAAATGTGTCCGACACGTCCCCGGACGATTTTCCGTACGATTCGTAAAACTGAAGTCCGAGCGCGCAAGTACGATCCGTCCCGTGCGTCCGATTGTACAACCGTATGGAAAAAACACCGTATGGAGTGAACTTCTATAGCAACCATGGAGACATGTGCCCGCATACGCGCCGTCCCCCCCAGCCCCCGTATGTACGTGCCGTCCCCCCCAGCCCCCATATGTACGCGCCGTCCCCCTCGGCCCCCGTAGGTACGCGCCGTCCCCCCAGCCCCCGTATGTACGCGCCCCCCCAGCCCCGTATGTACGTGCCGAACACCCCCCCAGGCCGTGGATGGACGCGCCGTACCCCCAGCCCCTGTGTATGTATGGAGCGTACCCCCACCCGTGTATGTACGGAGCGTACCCCCACCCGTGTATGTACGGAGCGTACCCCCACCCCACCCGTGTATGTACGGTGCGTACCCCCACCCGTGTATGTACAGAGTGTACCCCCACCCGTGTATGTACGGAGCATACCCCCACCCCACCCGTGTATGTACAGTGCGGACCCCAAGCGCATAGCGCTGGGGGTCCGCACCGTACATACACGGGTGGGGGTACGCTCCGTACATACACGGGTGGGGGTACGCTCCGTACATACACGGGTGGGGGTACGCTCCGTACATACACGGGTGTGGGTACCCACCGTACATACATGGGTGGGGGTACGCTCCGTACATACACAGGTGGGGGTACGCTCCGTACATACACGGGTGGGGGTACGCTCCGTACATACACGGGTGGGGTATGCACCTTACATACATGGGTGGAGGTGGGGGTACGCTCCGTACATACACGGGTGGGGGTACGCTCCGTACATACATGGGTGGGGGTACGCACCGTACATACACAGGTGGGGTGGGGGTATGCTCTGTACATACACGAGTGGGGGTACGCTCCGTACATACACAGGTGGGGTACGCTCCGTACATACACGGGTGGGGGTATGCTCCGTACATACACGGGTGGGGGTACGCACCTTACATACACGGGTGGAGGTGGGGGTACGCTCCGTACATACACGGGGGTACGCTCCGTACATACACGGGTGGGGTGGGGGTACGCTCCGTACATACACGGGTGGGGGTACGCTCCGTACATACACGGGTGGGGGTACGCACCGTACATACACGGGTGGGGTGGGGGTACGCTCTGTACATACACGAGTGGGGGTACGCTCCGTACATACACGGGTGGGGTGGGGGTACGCTCCGTACATCCACGGGTGGGGTGGGGGTACGCTCTGAACATACACGGGTGGGGGTACGCTCCGTACATACACGGGTGGGGGTACGCTCTGTACAAACGGGGGGTGGGGGGGGACGGCGCGTACATACGGGGGCTGGGGGGGACGGCACGTACCGGGCCCCCTATACCGCTCGCATCGCGGCGTACTTCGCTTTTCCGGCACTTTTTGGGTGCCGTAAAAATATTGCCGTCCGGACAACTGTCGGTACGAATCGTACTTGCTGGTACGTAAAAACATGCCTAACTCCGTCCGGACGTCATGTCCGCAGTGTCCCGGATCACATTCGTATGTATTTTACTGTCGGTCGGTGTTTTTTCCGACTCGTACGGAAATGGTGTTTCCGTACGAATCGTACTTGCAAGTTTGCAGGGTTTTTTTCCCGGGTACGAGTCGGACGGAGAAAACGCTCCGACCGACGGGTCGTACCCGGTTTTTCCAGGATCGGAATCGGCACCAGAATGTCTATTATCAGCCAAATGGTACAACAGAGCAATTGTGTCTAGTTTACAAGCCTCCTGTGTGTTCGACACAACCAACAAGTCGTCAATGTACTGAACTAGGACTGAGTTACAGGGCATGTTCAGGGACTCCAGATTCTTCTTGAGGATTTGGTTAAAAATAGATGGACTGTCCATATACCCTTGTGGGACTCAGCACCATACTAAAATATAGTTGCTGAACTGAAATAGAAAAAGTAATTGAATGTCCTAATGCAGTAGTATGGAGAAAAGGGCCAGGCAAAAGTCGATAACAGTGAACCATTCAGCCTCACATGGAATCTGATATAAAGTCACAGCTGGATTCGGTACCATGAGACAACATGGAACCACAATTGAGCTAATGTTTCTCAAATGCTGAACATTGCAGTACTTACCGCTAGGCTTCTATAAGCCCTTGATGGTGAAGTACATTAACTCCTCATAATATCCTTTAAAATGCCTTGTTGGATCATTGGCTCAGTCACTGGAGTGATCCCAGCAATAGTTTCTGGGGTCAGATTATATTGCGGAGTTCTTGAGTGCTCGTCATTGGGCTTTATTTGTATACAGACAGGCCAACTCCTTTGATGAGTCCAATGTCCTTTGCTAAAAAATCCCAAACCTCCGGTTTCACTTGAGTTTTGGGGGTAACCCTTTAATGGCCATCATAGGAAACAGTTGAATTGCTGAACTCTGATTGGCCAATTTACAAACAGCGTCCTCATCATGAGTCTGAAACTCCACGGCCTTTGGTCTGCCGTAAATGGTGCAATTCAACTTGCACAGCAAATCGGGTCCACACATGCTCACAGGACTCGAATCACAGACCATAAATTGATGATTATACTTAAATGACCCTATATTTACAGATACTTCCTACGTTATGGTGTTTGTCATTTGCTTGTTTGTGACTCGTACAACTTGGATTCTTTTTCCGGAGAGGGGTAGGTTTGGAACTTCCACTGTTCTAACATTAGAGTGGCTAGCAACAGTGGCGATAAAAAATAACACAGTGATGGCCATTCACTTCACCCTATACGAATGGGCCGCTCTGGTCTACCTCCAAGATTGCACCGTGCATGCAATCTTCCTCCCCCCTCTGGCACCGCCAGGTACTGTCAGGCGGACTGATCGGAACTATCCTTCTCGAAAGTATCAAACCCAAGATACTGTTGGACGGGTTATTGTTCTGGACGGCATTCTGATTCATATTTCGGACTTGGTTCGAATTGCATCTGGTACACTTCGCGTTTTGCTGGCATCGTGGTTAGCGGAACATGCATCACTGGAGCTTGGGGCACATTGAAATTCTGCACTCTTGATCTCGCCACATTCTGTGGCTGCACAGTGTTATTATTCCGGGGCTGAACAAACCTTGAATTTGCACCCTGATTAGCAGGATTAAGACAACATTGCCGCTTCTAATGCCCCAACTTATTGCAATAGTGACAAGGTTTGGTTTTCTTCAAAGTAACATCAATCCCAGTACTTGGATCATTTGGAACACCACTGCCTCTTCCTTGTGATTGGAGTCCACTTCCACTTTGCATCACAGGAGCTCCTTGCTGATACACTCTTTGCATAGGAACAACATTCCCTAAAAGATTTGGATCTGACTTCCTCTCTGAGAGACTTTCATTATTGCAACCATCAATTTCTCTTTCAATTTGTCCTGCTTCCTTTGTGTTTCGTGATTACAATACTTCACATACCTCAAGATCAAATTAACCGATTTATTCTTCCAACAAACCAAATGCTACTGAATCATTATGCTAATTTCAGGTCTCAATTCTGTCACAAACCTGGACACAAAATGCCCCATATCTTTGGGCTCAATAATCTCCATTCCACTGTACTGCCTAAAAGCCTCCAATATTTCTCATAAAAAGCATGGATTGACTCCAAGGCAGATGGACGTAACCTCAGATGGGCACTTCCCTCATGGGGAACTTTGAGGCACCAGCTCCCTCTTCTATAGGAGGAGGCGGTTCTCCTATCTGCCTATCTGCCTATCTACTTTCCCATTTATCTAGCTCACTCCATTTTTTCATGTTTTAAATCAATTATCTAATCTGTATTTTCATTCCTGATGTTCTCATGCAGGTTATGTCCTCCTCATTAAAACATATATGGTAACTCTTGCTTTAGTACTATTCAAATCTACCTCATTGTTAGAACTGGCTCTTTTTGCAGGTTTATCCCCAAAATCTTTGTCTTTTGCATCCTATTTTTCTGACCCTGTTTTGGTTGACTATAGGACTCTGGGCCTTTTACCACTGCTGGTCAGTACTAAAGTGCATGTGCTCTCTATGTAAATTGTGATGATGATTGGTTATCCATGATTGGCATATTTGATTTTCTGTCCCTAGTAAAGGGCACTGAGTGTGCCAGGGCCTGTAAATCAAATGCTACTAGTGGGCTGCTTTCAGCACTGCTTGTGCCACCCACATGACTAGCCCTGTAAATGTATCTCAGACCTGCCACTCCAGTGTCTCCGCACGTATTTTTAAACTGCCATGTTGACCTGGCAAGTACACGCACTTGCCAGACCCAAGCCTTCCCTTTTCTTACATGTAAGGCACCCCTAAGTAAGGCCCACAGTACCCCCCGGGAAGGGTTCCGTGTATGTGAAAAATAGGACATGTTCTGGTGTGTTTTACATGTCCTAAAAGTGAAATACTGTGCATTTCGTTTTTCACTGTTGAAAGGCTGTCTGTCCCATAGGCTATCATTGGAGCTGCGCTGTAACATTTTACATGTGTAATTTTCAATTGGGACAAGATAAGAAATTGAATTTAAGCTCTCTGAACTCAGAATTTATTAACAAATCTTTTTTGGAAGATGGTTTTTAAATTGTGTGTTGGAAAATGCCACTTATAGAAAGTAGGCATTTTCTTGTTTAACCATTCCGTGTGCCTCTGCTGTTTGTGTATTGACTGTCTGGTTTTGGAGTGACAGGACCTGGGGATGTGCATTCACTGTAGACAGCCACAAGGGGCGTTGAGGTGTGTCCTGCCTTGCCTGGGTGACTGATCGCTAGGCTGAATACACCTAGTCTGCATTTAGAGTGGTGGGAGGAGTTTTGCTAGCACCTGAATTGGCTATGTCTCCTTTGTACAATGCTGTATCTTTAATCTATTTTTATTTATTAGGTAATTTTAACGGTTTTACTGTTTATTGGTTACAGTGGTTATTGTGGTACGGTGCTAGGCCATATGTTTTATTGATGCACGTTGTATTTTATGATTTTTTGTTAATCGAAATAAAGACATAAATAAACTGAAACTGAAAACTGACAATGCTGTCTCCCCCTTGTGGTCATGCTGGACCAGGGAGGACAGAAATGGTTTGGACAGAGCTCAGAGACTCTGAAGCAAATAGAACAATGCGAAAATAGGATATAAGTATTTGACCTAAAACTATAAGACTTTAGATTACTTCTGGAAACAAGAGCTGAACAGCTGTGTGAGGGATGCTGTCCTTTTCTGTGTAAGGGGTGGGTTGGCCTGCAGTTGCTGCTTCTGATTGTGGTGGAGGAAAAGGACTGAATCTTTTTGCCTGCTGTGGTATCCTGCTTGGAAAGAATCTCCAAGGGCTTGTGTGTGCTTGCCTGCTGTTGGAAGGCTCAGGGAGGCAAAAGACTTCAAGAAGATCCATGCTACATATAAAAGGACCCTGCCTGGAACGTGAGCTGGGAAAACTATGTGGAGAGCGCTGCCCCTGATGTAGGTGCGGTAGGTCGGCCTGCAGTTGCTGCTCCTGTCTGAGGTAGGAGAAGGACTGGACCATTCTTCCCCCTTATATTTTAACACCAAGCGTATTTTGGAAGCTTCCTTGTGCTTTACTGCCTGGAAGTCCCCTTGTGCTTAACTTGTTGGGAAACTTCCTGGTTGGAAATTTCCCTGTGTGCTTAACTTCAGTGGAAATGGCCTGGGCCAGGTGGCTGGGCTGGTCCCCCCTTAACCGTGGTGTGCAGGTCCTGAGGCACTGCCGTGAGTCCCCGGGTGGGAGAAGACCTGTGACATCGGAGTGCAGCTGCTCGCTAGCTGAGCAAGCGCCACAGAAGCACCAGGTGTTATCTGGCAACCAACCCCTAAGCTGCCAAAGTCCCGGCAGCGGCCAACGCAAGTAAAGCCAGCCCCTCCCAGAGGATGCCAGAGCCATGCGGGCTCAAGCTAGCCACACCAACGGGGGGCAAGTAGGGGCACCCCAGGAGTCAGCCCTGGGTCCCAACGGGGGATCAAACGGAGGCGCTATTAGTTTGGGGCTGTTCTCTGCTGCCTTGTCATTGATGAAAGAATGAATATACACCTGTAGAGATCATGGCTACTAAAGGCCTCCCAGCGCTAGAGACAAAGCCCTAAACTGAGGTATATCAGGAGATTCAAGGGAACAACAGAGTTTTCAGAAGTTTGCGGATTGAGAGATGGTTGGCCTCAATCCGAATCTGATCTGGTAGCTGATTCCAGCATTTCGCCGTGATGAAGGAAAATAGACGGCCACCACTCCGGACTCGGTTTACTCTGGGAACGGCTGCAAGATGTTTCTTCTCAGAGCGCAGTGATCTTTTTGGGAGGTAAGGGGAAATGATAGATCGGAGAATCGGTGGGCCCTAGCCGAGAGCGACTTATGGGCGTTGCACAAGGCCTTAAATTGGATTCTTTCGGTCACCGGCAGCCAGTGCAGAGAGATGATATGTGGCTTAGCAGATTCCCGATTAGGAGCCTGCATGAGAAGTCATGCAGCACAATTTTGAACCGTTTGCAGTTTTTTAATGGTAGAGCAAGGGGAGCCTAGATAAAGCACATTGGCGTAGTCAAGCCACGAAAGGATCAAGGCTTGCACCAGCAGTTTCCTAGCTTTAAAGGGCAGAAGGGGTAGAATTTTCCTAATAATTTTCAGGATACCATAAAAGGTACCTGCAACCCTACGCGCCTGTTCCCTAAAATTCAGGTTGTGGTACAGCCATACTGCAAGACTTTTTATTTGATCTTTGGGGGGTGGCATAACACCTAGACATTTAGGCCAGAGTGCGCTGGTATCAAGGTTAGTGGGCTTACCCAAAAACATCAGTTCGGTTGTAGCTGCATTCAGCTTTAGGAACGAGCCATCCATCCACACTAAGACCCTTTCCAAACAGTTGGCCAAATTGATCTTAGTATTGTCCAAAAGAGTGAGGGACACAATCAGCTTAGTGTCGTCAGCGTACGTGATGATCCTAACCCCAAAGGGCTTGACCACTTCGGCTAAAAGGCGCAAATAAACATTAAAAAGCGTGGGGTCAGGCAGGTGCCCTGAGGCACCCCACATCGCAGAGGCATCCTTTCAGAGATGAAATTGTCCTCAAAGACCTGGAATGACCTATCTACCAGGAAAGACTCAAGCCATTTGAGTAAAATTCCTGTAACCCCACTTTCTCTAATTCTCGCTAGTAATTGATGATTGACCGTGTCGAAGGCCGTGCTGAGGTCGAGCAATACAATGGACGCGGACCGTCTGACATACAGAATTTGCCTAGATTCTTCAACCACCGCTAATAAGGCAGTCTCCATTCCTTGTTGGGTTCTAAAGCCTATTTGGGAGACGTTCATTCTCCTCCATAAACGTGGAGAGAACGGAGTTGACGTACTTTTCACTTATTTTGGCAATCCTTGGCAGGAGCGAATTCGGCCGATAGTTAGCAAAGACTTCAGGGTCAAGGGTAGGTTTCTTCAAAAGAGCTCTGACCATGGCCCGTTTCCATGAAGAAGGAATAATCCCAGAGGAAAATGAGATGTTAACGAGATCCAGAATAACTGGAGCGACAGAGTCAAAGACCTGATTGAGAATGATGAGGGGTACAATATCACTAGGGGAGCCGGATTTCAGACGGTCAAAGTAAATTTTTAAGGATTTCATTTCATGAGAGGGATTGTTTCAATAAGAGGGTCTAGAAATCGGGATTGATCATCAGCCAGGGGGGTATTTGCAGAGACTGATGGGGGGGAAAGGTAGAATAGATGTCTTCAAGTTTCTTATAAAAATGTGTGCCAAATTATTACAGCATCCTAAGGTATCCTCTGAAGGCAAATGGGGCTCAGGAGGTTTAAGGAGGGATTTCTTTATTTAAAAAAATTCACTGTGGAAGTTGGAGGCTGAGATAACTATCTTTTCATAATACCCAGATTAGGCAGTTCTAATGTCTGCCTTATAGGCCTTAATGGCTTCTCTATATTTGGTTTTCTCAATAGTGGAGAAGTCCTTTCTCCAGCTTCTCTCAAGGCGCTTACATAGTTGTTTCTATTCTCTAAGTTTGGGGGAGTACCAGGCTGCACAATGCCCGACTTTTATACTGGTCGTCCAGTTTTTAGGATTTAGCATATCTAATGATGACCCCAGTCATTGATTAAGTTTGTTGTTGGCAAATTCAAGGTCATTACGTAGAACAGGTCTAGTATTGTCAAGGGTTAATGCCCAGGAGTCCATAGAGAGTTTAGACCAGTTCCAACTCCATGTTTTTACCTTTTCCCGTGGCTGACCACCATCCTGTAGGGTCCAAACAAAGGGGACCATGCAGTGGTCTGACCATGGCAGGGGAATGTGCTTTTCTACTATGAGCCTTTTAATATTGAAAAAGAGCGGGTCAAGAAGGTGTCCTTTTTGGTGAGTTGGGCCAGACACTTTTAGCTTCAGTGCCAATGCACCCAAATTGTCAATTACAGCCTCAGCGTCAGGGGAGGATGCCAAATCAAAATGAATTTTAAGATCACCTAGAACTGAGAAATTAGAGAAGGAACTAACCGATTTGGCTACCATTTCTGGAAGCTCCCTACTGAAGTGGCCAATTGATCCTGGCGGCCGATAAATAAGGACACCAGAAAAGGTACATGTAGTGGAAAAGCAAAGTGCAAAGAAACAACTTTCACAGTCCGGGATCAAGCTAGCTGAGATCTGGCAGTTGAATTTATCTTTGTAGATAATGGCCAGACCGCCGCCTCTAATTAATTCTTGATCTTGTCTCTGAATTAAGTAACCAGGGGGCAGGGCTTGAACTACCACTGGGTCTGAGGTGCTGGAGAGCCATGTTTCAGTAAGAAAAAAGGCATCAGCGTTGTGTTCCTCCCGCAATAAACGAAGTTCAGTGGAGTGTTTAGGTAATGAGCGGCAGTTCAATAGGGACACTTTAAAAGTCATTTGGGAGGACGGGGTTTTGACGGCAGTAGTCGTGATTGCTGATCTAAATTCAAAGGGGCAGTGGGGGCATTTGTTACAACTGTTGGCTGGCACCATTGTGTGAACACATTTAAGGGGTAAAGTCTCTCTGAGAAAGATCCATTGGTCAGAAGTATAGGAGAGCTTACCTCTTGTAGGAGAGCCAGGGGTCCTGGCCCCTGGACCCGGTCGGACACGGAAGGGCAATACATAAAAACAGTTTTAAAACAGCGCAATGTGAGTACTTTTAAAAATAAGCAGGTTTCACGCCGCAGCCTCTAACTCCTAAACCGAACCGCTAATGATCGGTATAGGCTATGTCTCGCTGCGCGGTCGCGTCATCCGCCCCTTAAGAGGAGTGGTGAGCGAAGAGGCCGTCGCAGCAAGACTGCTGACTTACGTTTGAATAAGCCTGCCTAAAGATCCCCCCGGAGCATTAAACACAGCTCCTTTCCCAAATTCAGTACAAAAAGGCAATTCAATACATAAAAACAGTTTTAAAACAGCGCAATGTGGCACTCGGTCTTGTGTTTCCACATTTCACTGGGCGAAGGAAGCCTCAACAGAGGTCCCCCTCAGCCCTTCTCCTCCCCCCACAGCCTCTCTTGTTGTCGTTGACGGGCAGGCGGATGGATAGCCTGCAGGCCGATCAGAGCACAGGGGCACTACGCCTGAGCCTCCCCTGGGAAAGGAGCCTATGATTTTGGCAACGCTGGTATTTTTCCTCCCATCCTGCATATTGATTAAGGATTGCGGTAATGGTTGTTTACTCTCTTTTTCTGAAAACAGAGTAACAAGTGTACTTATTCTGAGCCTACCTACCATAAGCTGTAGAGTGGTTTTATGATACATGCAACCTAAACGTATTTACTGTCTTGCTCTAACTGTTATGCTTATGACAATTGCTGAGGTGGCAAACTGATTGTGATTTATGTGATTGTGGTATAATGTGTTTCTATACAGTTTAAGTGATATTTTTGTATAACCTATTTTGTGGTGTGTGTAGTGTGTCACTGGTGTGTGTGTATTGCGCAAAAGCTTTGCAGATTGCCTCAGCAATAAGCCTGACTGCTCTGCCAAGCTACCAAGAGGGAGAGCAGTGGTTATCTTGGGTGTGTAACTCTCTTACCCTGACTAGAGTGGTGGGTTCTGCCTAGCTTAGGTGCATACCCTAGCCAACCAGAAACCCAGTTTCTAACACTCATATTTCAGCGCTAATTCTGATAGTCTGTCACAAACTTGTCCTGCACATCTGATACCATCCTTACACTATGACTATCTGTCATTCAGAAAAAAACTAAAAACGCATTTGTTCCCCAGGATTTAATTAATCAATTAGAGTCTTTGAATGTCACCTCATCCTCATTTAGGTGTTTGCTCTCCTAGCGGCGTGATATCCACTCGGATGAATCTTGCGCTTATAAATAAATAAATAAACACATAAACGCAAGTTCATTTTCTTGGTAAAAATCTAATCGAGCCAATTCAAGATTTCCACTAATCTTTTCATACAGCCCCAACTTTAATTTAGCTACATCCACCAAATGTACTCTCACTAGTGACTGAATCATTATTTGACTCAATTCTGAGCTTTCACTGTCACTTGGGGAGCATTGAGAACCTTCATCCATTCATCTATCTCCTGAGCAGTAAGACTACATTGCACCATAGGGGCATTAGACACAGTCTCTTTTCTGTGGGGAATACGGTTTGCATTTAGAGTTGGTTGCCAAACAGGCTCACAAAGATTTGGCAGTATCTGAAATTACCGATGGGGCCTAATCCCGTCTGTTACATTGGTGAATCTGCACCCGCAGCACAAGGAGAACTCGCATTAGTTGGTGTCAGAGGAACAAACCCTCCCATTTTCTGACTCGTAGGCGCATTACCTGGGGCACTCACTCCAGGGGGGACGGTCAAATTATATGTTGTATTCCCTGTCTTACCAGGCTTATATATAGGGACCACAGGACAAATGGTAACTGGGGCAGTAAGAGCATCCAGGGCATTAAGGGCTGTGGAGTTAACAGCGACACAAATACCTGAACTCTCTCCCATCTGGTTATACTTCACGCTCACGGGGGTAACTCCCATCAAGTTAGAGTTTTATGGTAGCCACTCCAAGGTTCCCACTAACACCAGCACCACTTCCTCCCTTTGCTCGGGTCTCATTATATGGAGATGGGCGTTCTGACAACAATGTATCCAAAGGACTATTGCTAGATTCACTATCACTTACCTAATTCATGTCGAATGGCTCCTTTGGCTTTCCCTCTTCTTCTCTTTTTCCCTTTCTCTGATTCTTCTTTTGTTAATCTAGGATACAGTTTGACTCCCTCTAGCAATCAGTTCTCCATTTCTTTTGTTTTGCATTCCACTTAGCAACAGTGTAAGTACGCACTGCCTTTCGGGCTCTTCCCTGATACATTTCCTTTGCCCTAGCATGAGCCACACGCTCCCGAGCATTGAGCACTTCAAACTGTGTGGGTCTAGTAGTCGGTTTCATCTCATATAGTATCCTCCTCAGATTTCCATGATTCTTAAATTAAATGTACCATAGTGTGGAAGCGCCAGTGCACCTACTTTCCTTGTGATCTTGGCCATTTGTTAAGCATGTATGAGGCTCTAAATTCTTTCTCACATAATGACATGGGGTATCTTCAGGTGGTGCCTCTTCTCCCTCTCTAACAGGTATTGTCACATTTCCTCATATTAGATCCCGTATGACTATAAAACATTTCATTTTTTAGAAATAATGTCAATAATCACAGATAAATCTTATTTAAGAACAGGAAAAAACTGCTCACAATTCCCATCCATCATTTACAACCAATACCAACGCGGCACCCTAAGACGTAGTCAACCATTAACAGTGCAGCAGCATACCAACTAACCAATCTCAGCGAGGTAGACTATGATGTCACTCTCACTTCTCGCAGCAGTTCACTCTCCTTTACAATTTCATGAACGCACTCTTCTTAGCACTAAGCAGGCAACCCAAAATGCAAAGCAACTTCAACAAACAACTTTGTCTCCTCCAGTAAGAAAATCAGTAGTATTCAATCACCCAAGAAATGGCTTGAAGCAACCCTTTCCGACCTACTCAGACACACACTTGAGTGAAACCTCAACCAGCAAGGAATCAACCTGATTGGTGCAGCTTCTCCCTGTGCAAAGGATCCACTATACCAACCACAACTTATTCTCACACAAAGACAAATGTCCCTATCTCAATAGTGCCTTTGACGATGTCTCACAACAAGCACCACAAAACTAGCAGACAATTAGAATATAGTGTCTTCTACACTTTTTAATACCATGCCGGGATCTTAGGCCACGTCGGACCCGATAACAACTTTAACTTCTCTGCATTAAGCACCACACTTACACAACATTCAAAACATTTCCAAAAGACATTACATAATTTCCCCAACAGCACTGCAAGCTAAGCATCAGCTACTGCAACATTCAACCCTATTAATACTTACTCCTTCTCGGGTACAACTCCCTCCTGAACCACTGGATCTCCACCAATCCTCGAAACCGAAAAATAGGTTCTAGGAACTGGGTCTGGGTCTGTGATATTCTAACTCCCCCTACTTCAGTAACTAACCATCCTGGTTCTGCTCCCATCTGATGGAGCACTGGGCCCATCTTACCAAATATCCTGCGATGAACCTTTGATAGTTGCCTGAGAAGTAAAGGGGAGCTACCATCAATCTAACAATTCAGATTACAGTGTAACCGATTTGGTTACACATGAAGGACCCGGAATTGATCAAAGTAGTTTCTTACAAATAAAGGACCAAACTAACATATATAAATCTCAAAAACATGTTATAGAGATACAAAATCACCACGAGTGTGCCAAAGCACTGAATGAAATTAAGTCTTAGTAGAATAAAGCATACAAGGATTTAAGTTGCGGCAATGCTGAAGATAAGAAATAGAATTTGATGGTCAGTGTTCGATCTTCCCGCCTATACATGAATAAATCTAAAGTTGGCTAAACTAGTCCTAAATTAAAGTTAAAAACTAGGGAAACCCAGTTAAATCCAAAAAAGCAGGAAGGTGTCAGCATTGTGGAGACTTCAGTAAAAGCTCTCCAAAACGAGGCAAAGTTTAGTATAAAGCCATACAATGGAAATATGAGCAGAGAGGTCTAAACCTCTTAAGAGTCCAAAGGGTATCTGCCTAAAGACTAAAGTGTGAACATTAATAAAAAACCCACAGAACATTTGGGAATTCCATGTAAGGAACTCCAGTAGTTTTCCACCTTGCCACAGTAGAAATTGGTAACTTTACTCAGTTTTCCCATCCTACAATTTGAACCTCAGGACAACTTTGGATGTCTCCCTGCTCCTGATACGACGTGAAAATTAGTCTTTTCTTAGTTTGTTAGAGCCTATCATTCTTGCCAAAAGTTCTCATTGCGTACCTCATTATCTCTAATACACAATGAGCCAGATGTATGAAGCCTTTTTGCGTTCACAAATGGGCCGATTCTCAGAATCCGCCCGTTTGCGATCGGGGAAAAAGCCTTTTGGGATGTATCATCCCAAAAGACCCTCACAGAATAGGGCATCACAAAATTTGCGATTCCCTATTTTGCGACTGTATTTAAGGAATCGCAAATTGTGCTTCCTTAAATGTAATGCAGGAAGCACCCAAGTTGTGGGATTTGTCCTTAAGAAAGCGCAAATTACCACCCACTTCAAGTTGGTGGTAATTTGCAAATTCTTTGAAAAGTGCACTTTTTTAGCATTTTTCAAAGTGCCATGTGGTGCACATACATGCCCTTAGGGCATGTATGTGCGCCGCATGTGCACGCATACATATTTCAGGGGTGCTACAGGGTGTCCTTTTGACACCCTTGCACCCTTGAAATTGCGTTTGCAATTTGCGAGTACCTAATGGGTACTCGCAAATTGCGAAAGTCTTCCCATTCATTCCTATGGGCGTCTAGGCCCATAGGAATGAATGGGAAGGTATTTCTTAATTGCGAATCGCAATTTGTGATTCGCAATTAAGGAACATTTAGGAATCGCAAATATTATTGCGATTCCTACTTACATAGCATTTTGCGAGTCCTTAATAGCAATTCGCTAAAAATCTCTATTAAGGACTTGCAAACTGCTACAATGATACATCTGCCTCAATATGCCTTTCACTGGCCATGAAATCATGTGAACACACCTGCAAAGGATAGAACATTGCAGCACAGACAAAACTTTCATGTTGAAGCTTACACATCGAAGACCAAATGCTGAAGGACTTTGGGTAAGCTAATTTAATAAACAGTCAGTGTACACAGTAAATACATGATTATATATGCACCTATGATGATAGAATAAATACAAACATCAATAAATGAATGAATAAAATACAATTTCAACAAAAGCAGTGTAACTCGAAATGCACAAATGTAAATGAATGTGAACGAGAATTGTAATTTGTATTATTCTAATGAAGGTATTAGAACACACACTTATGTGAATTACTATTTTCTACAGTGAATACACTCCCGCAATATGTTTAATGCTTTATTCTACATTAGTAATATTAAGGCGCACAAAATATATGGTGCTAAGTGCATATAAACATTACACTTCTGTGACTTGTAATGGTGGAGCTAAAATTACACTACTCCATGTGTGGAGAGTTTGAATTGAGTGTGTTTGTGTATCAGTCATATTGAGCTTGTTTGTGTATTGGGAGCCGGTGTAGGTCCCTGAAGTGTGGTGTGATGTGAGTTCTGTGAAGAGGTTGAGGATGAATCCATCTGCCAAGTTCTGGATTGTTTGTCATCTTCTAATGAGTTGCTTGGTGATCCTGGTGTAGACGGTGTTCCCATAGTCCACCTTGCCGGTGGCTAGTACATGAAAGACAGTTTTTCTAGTATTGCTTGGGAGCCATTTGAAGATCTTCCTCAGCATCTTCAGGATATGGAAGCAAGATGCAGTGACAGTTTTTACTCATGCTGTCATATCTAGTTGGCTGTTAATGATTATTCTGAGGTTCCTGATGTGGGTTATGGGTGTGGGTCCGAGTTTGGCTGGCCACCAGTTGGAGTCCCATGATCAGGTGTTCTTGCCGAAGATCACTACTTCTGTCTCATCAGTGTTGTGCTTGAGATAGTTGCCTTGCATTCAGTTAGCGACTCGATCATGCAGACGGTAAATGTGTTTCTTTTGTTGGAAATCTTGTCTGAGAGGTAGCAATGAGTTGCATGTCGTATGCATAGGAGAGGATGTTGATGTCGAGTGCGCAGATGAAGTTGGCCAGAGGGATCATGTATACATTGAAGTTGGTGGGGTTGATTGAAAAACCTTGAGGCACTCCACAGATGAGTTTACAGGCTTCTGAAGAATAAGGTTCCAGGCTGAGAGCTTGTGTTCTATCCATTAGGAAGTAACAGATCAAACGGAGAGTAGATACTTGAATGCCCATCTAATTCAGGAGCCTGATGAGAATAGCGTGTTTGACTATGCCAAACACTGCAGAGAGGTCCAGGAGAATGAGGGCTGCTGTGTCTCCTCTGTCAAGAATCATATGGGTGTCATTTGTGATGGCGATGAGTGCTGTTTCTGTACTGTGGTTGGGCCTGAATCCTGATTCTTGGGGTTAAGGTGTTCGGTAAGTCATCAGTTGATTAGTTTCTCTAAGACTTTTGAGGGGTATGATAAGAGGTAGATGGGTCTGCAGTTGGAAAGTGTTGCTCGATCAGTGGATGGTTTCCTGATATGGGGTATGATGGTGGCCTGTTTCCAGGGTCTGGGAATGTGGATGGAGGTTTTGAGGAAGCGTGTTAGTGCTTCGCTGATTTCTAGGAGTCCTTTGTTGAAATGGTGGTGGGGGCAAAGTTCGGATGGAGCCTGAGTGTAAGGTCTTTATGGTAGTAGTGATTTCAACAGTGTTAATGGTAAGTAATGGTGAGTCACAAGGTCAGGCTTTGTTTATCAGCTGTGATGAGAAGTTGAGTTGCAATGTTAACTGGGTCGTGTTGAGGGTTAAAGTTGCTGTTTATGGAGGTGATGTTGTTACAGAAGAATTCTGAGAAGTTGTTGAAAAGGTCATTTGAAGGTGTGATGTTGCTGGAGGTGGCAGAAGGCACAGTGAAATCTTTGAAGATTTCCTTACTGTGTATAGTGCTGGCAATCTTAAGTGCTATGCTCTTTGTGTTCCATATCAGCTGGTGGTAGAGTCTTAGGGGTGATTGGTAGATGCCTTTATTTGCGGTGTCTTGACTTGTTCCCCATTTGCACTCCAGTTGCCCGCAGTGGTGTTTTGTCAGCCTGCGTTCCTCTTGTACCAGCTGACCTGTGGTCAGGCTCTTGACGTTTGGAGTTCGTTTGAGGGAAGCCAAGGTGTTGGAGTTTGCAGTTTTCTAGGTGTTGAGGCTTTGGATGGCTTTCAGTAAGTTGCTGGTCTTCTCGGGCCATTGCTTGTAGAGGGTGAAAGCCCACTCCTCTTCTGAGATGCTTTTCCATCCACGGCACGTGGCTCCGGTGGTGAAAAGTAAGTGAAGGTGCGGGATGGGTAGGCTAAAACTGACAAGTGTGTGGTCTTTCTATGTCACAGTTGCTGGCTTGTCGACTGTGACGTTGGTGATTAGGAAAAAATCGGGCCCAATAGGTCTCCAGTGGTGAGGGTGGGTTTGGTAACATGCTGGCTGAGGAGAAGGTTTCTGAGGTTTCCTAGTGATGGTGTAATTTTAAGGATTTTTGAGGCCTTGGCAGGCCATATTTTTAGGCATCCTTTTTGCTTGGTGTCACAATCATCTTTAGAATGACACTGGGTAGAGAGGTGAGAGTGAGAGGTGGAGGTAAGCACTGCCCAGGAGAGTGGTTGAAGTAAAGAAATAGAGGTGAGTGAAAGATCACTTTCTCCGGGGTAGTGGGGTGAAGTGGGGGGGTAGGAGTAGGCTTAGAAGGTGTGACCTTGGACAATTGCCCAGTTTGCTAACGCCTTGACTGATACCTGAGTGAAATAGTTGATGCAGATAGAGCTAAACAGACTGAAAAGCCAAAAATAAATAAGACAGCAAAGCCTTGAGGCCCCGAAATGCAGCAGAGATGCAAAATTAATGCCAACAAGTAAATACCTTGAGGCACCACCACCCAACTGTATGCATGCATATCAGGTACTCCTCACCTGCTGGGGTATTAAAGAGAATAGGAACATGATGTAAAGATTGGGAACACAGTCTCACCACTTTGTATATGGTTGTCATTACAGGCTCAAAAGGAGATGCTGGCATCCCAGGGCAAAAAGGTAAGACCCATGACACATTCTGTTAGGTAAATGTTACTGTGCTGCACGGTCCACTGAGAGAACACACGGCAAGAAAGATAATGATAATGAACACCAATGTCTTGATAACCATAAGGTTTATGACAATTTCAAGTCTTAAACGGCATGGGCTTAACAATCTTTCCACTGCATTTTTTGCTTCTTTTTAGGTTTGACATTGACTAAGACTATTTCATCATGCATAACATGATGTGTATTATACACTTATAGGGGTTTCAGCATGCCCTCTTCTTCTGTTTGCCTACTATTGTGTCACTCACATGTTTAGTCTACCTACTGCAGTATAGAATGAGGGAAGATGGGACAGCCCACATCAGCCACTGGCTAACTTTTCTGCCAAAGGAGCACATCCAAAAACAAAGTTGTTCCTGTCAGGTCCTTGGATTACTATGGCAATGTGTGCTTGTGGAAACCCAAAAAAATATTGCCTTTATCCAATGCGTTTTGGTATTGACAAAGGCCCAGAGGCTCCCCAACAATTACATTTTGCAAAAACAATAACAAAACGAGAATTGCAAAAGCCATAATGCTCTCATCCAACCACAGACCTATTAGCTTTGCTTATGCTTGTTTTTAAGAAAACCAAACATAAATAACACCTTCTGAGTGCCAGTATCAAACCTGATATGCTTAAATTGTTAAAAAAACAAATATTATGGCACAAAATATTTCTTTGAAGGGAGCTGCTAACTGCCACCACTGACATCAGTAACCTCCATTTTGTGTGCCGCCAACAGTTCTTTGGTGAAAAAACCACCTCTTCAGCAAGTGGCCTGGGTTGGGGTAAGGGAAGATATGGGGGTGTGTGAAGGAGTGTTGCATGGCCATTCAAAGGGTAGAAATGCACTATGCAAATACTAAAACACAACAAGGTTGAAAATGTGACAGATATTGCCCACAATTGTGCAGTGCCTGTTTTGTATACACAGCAAGGCAGATATATTTTTGCTTATGCATTTCCTCGAACCTGTTCTCCATTACCGTAGAGTAATCAATACTTGGATCCAGGTGAAGGAGATTCAAGATATAATGAATTGCAAAAAAAAACCTCCATAGTGCTGAAGATAACAAGAAACATCAGCAGTAATCATCAACAATTAGGGTTCCAGAATGTATATGTATTTGAAGATGTTTGGTTGAGTACTCAAGACCTCTAATGACATTATCGTGTATCTCAATCTACACTAGATCTACTCTAGGGGTTTAGAAGGGTGAAAACAGATGTTTTGAAGGGTGATCCGATGGAGGCCCATTGAGATGATGGAATGTTTGGAGAGTGATGAAAGTGCTGGTAGGATGCTCCTAGTGATGTCAATGAGAAGAAGCATTTGGATTGTTGACTTGTTCAGGTGAGTTGAGAGGTATGGATGGCACTTTAGGGAGTCTGCTTTCGAAAGGCAATTGACATCTAAAGAGGTTAGAGGCAATGTAAATGTAGAAATGTATTTTATACAACGCTTATAAGTTTACATAGAAGTGTTTAGTATTATTAGCTGCTGTGTCCTCTAAAGAATATTCAGGTAACTTCAGAAGACTTTGTGAAATGAATGGCAGATGGATGTTGTAATGGGATTAGTTAGCAGAACTTTATTACCCAATGTCCCACCTCCATTCACGCAATAATACAAGCCACTGTCACACGTTACACATGCGTGTGATTTAAACTGGCACTCTCCGTTCCTCCCCTTTCATAATTCTTCCTGCTACCACCCATGTTCGAGACAGAGGTCCTATTGGAAATGTACTCTAACTGGATGTGTTTGTTTATGTAGGGGACAAAGGAAACCCCAGTGTGCAAGGAACAATAGGTAAGAATGATGTCAAAGATCCATTACATTGTTATACTTTTCTTTTTTACTGTGCCAACCAGTGGAAAATGTAAGCATGCTTCTGTGAATATTCTGCTTTTTAAAGAAAAAAAACCAAGAAGCACATTTGGGCCAAGCTATTATAGTTAGGTTTACCAAGCTAAAAAAATATTTTTTGTCACTGTTTTGAAAACATTCTAAATTTGAAAACTTAATTTCCAGTTTCAGCATTTCAACTTTCATACAGATCCGTCGAGACTGGCTAGTGCATTACAAGAGGTGTCTGGAAGGTTTGAAATGGTCAAAGGGTTAGATGAGCAAGTCAACTCACAGGCTTGTCATACAAACCATAATTTGCACAAACAATGCAAGGCTCATGATATCACAATATGTGTAATGATAAATAATAGGACTTTACAGCACGCCATAATTAAATAGCATCACATTTCCAAACAAAGAGCTAATACTATATCCAGAGTATTGCCATCAACAATGTCAATGTTAACACACAATGTAATGCTGCTGAGAGAGCATGGACCCATTTACACATATACTCTAGACTTTATGGTTTTTTATTGGTAACCCAAGAGGTAAGAGGGAGAACACTATCTTTTTTCTAATAAATATTTTAATTTAGTTAAAGGTACATAAGAAACATACAACCAGCAAAACTTTAACGACAGTCGCACATAGGGCAAACATGAGAAGTCCAGTAATTACAGCCTCAATGGTTTCACACAGTGTCTGAGAACATCAAATAATACTGTGGTTCCCCCGCCCCCCCCCCCCCCCACTGACTAGCAAATGAAGACGTGCTCACTACGTGGCACCATCAGGCCAATCCCCCTATGGGTTTCAGGAATATGCTGCTATTGCTGTTCCCTACTGTCTGGGATCTATTGAACCTCGTCCAGCAGGGCCAAGCCATAGTGGTTCAGCCAGCTAGCCCATATCTTACCGAATTTTCTTGGGCACCCCCTACTCTTATATGTTACTCTTTCAGCTGCCATATATAAGTCCATCCCCATTTTCTCTTCTTGGAGTGTTGGAGTTTCTTGTGTGCCCCAGTGTCTTGCCACATTCCACTTCGCCACTACTAGGCCCAAGATGCTAAAAAGCTATTGAGGCCTAGCAACATCAATATCGCATGGAATGCCCAGACGGATGAACTTTTGGTCTGCAGAGATTGATATCTCTAGCACCGCGTTTAATTCTATAATTATTGCATTCCAATATTTCTGTATGGTTGGCCAACCTCATAATGCATGAAGGAGATCTTCAACTGCAGTCCAGCAGAGCTGGCAATTCGGGCTTTCGGCTCGCCTCATTTTATTTAGCCTTGCCCTATCATAGTATAGCCTGTGGAGACTCTTATATTGAATGAGGCGCAATCTAGCTGTGAATGCCACCTCTCTAGGGTGCATCAGGGCCGCCTCCTAGTCCACGTCCTCCATAGTACCCAGCTCACTTTCCCATGTCTCCCTGAGTTTGCCGAGCATATTGGGCATGTTGGTATTCAATGTTTTATATTTAAGGGACACTTCTTTAGTCGTTAGTTCTTCTTGTAGTAATCCCCATTCGAGTGGCACATACTCTAGTGACTCCGCCCCCACCAGTCCTTCCATCAGCCATTTGTGATGCGGAAGAGGTGTGGCGCTGCGGCCAGGGAGACTGACTCCAGAATCTGGGGATCACGGTTCGATCCCCAGCGCCGGAGGCAGATTAGCCCAGCACCATGTGACTCTGGGCAATAGCTTGCTTAATCTTCCCGACGGCCCCCAGCGCCTAGAGACCCTTACGGGTGATTGTTCGCGCTTTACAAATGTGGATTATTATTTATTATTATGCAGTTGGGCGTATTTGATGAATTGGGAACCATGGAGCTTATATTCAGTGCAATAGGTGGAGAAAGATTTAAATTCACCCTTTTCGATAATGCACCCAACATTGGTGATCCCCAGCAAATCCCAGGATCCAAAGGCCTGTAGCTTACTCAGTTCCTTAACCCACTTCTCTTTCCACAACGGCATTGCCCTGGTAACCCTGTATGCCCACCCCAAGGTTCTAGTTGCTCTTTCCCACACTTCTAAGGTGACCTGCGTCGTGGGGAGTAACCTGTATGTTCCTTTGCCCCCGTATAAATAATGAGAAAATGTGTGGGTTATCAGTGTCTTCCATTCTAATCTGTACATGGAGTGATCCCTTGCTATGTGTATGCAATTGTTGATGGGGGTCATATATGCTGCCCAGTAATAGGCCTCAATATCTGGCAGTGCTAGCCCACCATTGTATGGGTTATGTTGTAGTGTCCTCAGTGCGATCCTTGAATGCCACCCTGGCCATGATAATGATCGTAGCTCAGTGTCTATTTTCTTAAATACTGTTCTGGAGAGTGGGTGGTAAGTATTCTGGAGGACATAAAGGAACAGCGTCTAGGAAATAATAATTTCAAACATAGCCGCTCATCCCATTATGGTGAAAGGCAAATCTCTCCATCTTTCCGTGTCTCTCGTGTGGGTGCTGATATCACCACATGTCAGTCAATCCGAATGTGTTGGCAAAGCGTGCTAACAGGGTGGTGCTTGTCGGTGTGCCATGGCTCTCAGAGCAATCCAAGGATGTGCACATTACTTCATTAAAGTCTCCCCCTATCACGTGAAGGGATGTGGGAGTCTCTAGAAGGATATCTCACTTTACCCAGCGCTAGAGATTGCAGTCGGGGTGGGGCATATACACATATGAGTGTTACCTTGCGTCTGCACCATCTGCCTGCAACTGCTACATAGCGCCCAGAGGGATCTGTCCACTTATGAGTAGTTTCAAAGGGGTATGACTTTTTAATTAAAGTTGCTACACCCGCACCCCATACGTATAACCCGCCTGGGCCAACACAACGCATGGCCCCCTCCCAAGAAATCCCTCTAGGTGTGTCTACTGGAGCATTACCACATCCATGTGTGAGTGTTTAATGTGCTCTGTGACCAGTCCCCCTTTAATCCTATCTCAGAGGCCATTAACATTTCATGTCAGGACTGAAAAAGCCCTGTCCTCTATGGGTGTTGGCGCGGGCATATTGCGATCTTTGAAAATGCCACAACTGTTTGTGTCAAACTCATGAGGCCCTCTTTCTGTCTCTCATGTGCCTGTCTGTTGAAACCTGTATGAACAACCATGTCAGAAAAAAACAATGAACCCCCTTCTCTTAAGACCAACCCCACACCCTACTTCTATGACCTTCTCACAGCAAATAACCCCATTTCCATAGAACAATCGTGCTTAAGAGGAGATGGAGAGGTCTGTCCCCCATCCTCTATACAACGTAGTGCAATTCACTCAACTACTCACTGCATAAGAACAAACAAAGGAACAAGGTCAGACCCGAATGCGACCTGACACCAGGTTAGCCCCGCTGGATGCAAGTCCCAGACAGCAGGCTGAGGATGTCTGCGACATTAGTTGCACAGCCATAGCTCCATCGGCTGGTATATTGGTGCCAGTTCATATTTTTGTGTGCTTCGGGTGCGGCGGTTCCCCCTGCGGTGGTTGCTGGACAGTTTCTGCATCACCTTCTAGCGCTGAAATTTCGGCGGCCAGAGGGTTCAGGCTTTCACCTCCTGAAGACATTCTCTAACCCTCCGAGTCTATGTGAGAATTCTGCAGGCTGGACCCATCAGTAGCCCTGATTTTTTCTGTGGCTGGGGTCCTGCCCGTATCCATTGGACACCCCTTTCCCTGGCCTGCCCTCTTCAGCCTACGTTCAGCCTTCTTTTTCCCAAGTGTTATACCTCGGATCTGGTTTCC
Organism: Triturus cristatus; assembly: GCF_964204655.1. Taxonomy (NCBI): domain Eukaryota; kingdom Metazoa; phylum Chordata; class Amphibia; order Caudata; family Salamandridae; genus Triturus; species Triturus cristatus. The sequence goes on from NC_140580.1 coordinate 998,119,973, forward strand.
ATGCACAGAGATGCCTTTCGTTCCTAGTTCAGTTCTCTCTGAGGATGAAGGACTGGCCTCTCCTCAATCCAGGCCCCCGCATCCTTTGGTGTCTGAAAGAAGTGTGTCTTACCCATGTAGAACAATAACATGTATTGGATTTGAAGTGCTGTGAATTTTACCTTGACAAAATCAAAGGTTCTTTTCTGGCACCGAACCTCGCAACTGTAATCTGGGAAGATCATGATTTGAGAATTGTCATACCTGACATCTCCTATAGGATGGGCTTCTCATAGGATCATGGCCCTGTTGAGAAGTTGAGAAACCTTACTATGATTGGTCTGGAAGGAGCCCCAGGCGGCAGCTTTGCGTTTAGTGCCGTGTGTGCCCATTCAATTACAAAACAAATGGAAAAATTGAATGATGTTTTCCAGCCACGTTGCAAGAAACGCGGGCACATTTGCCTTCTCCACACCCTCTAGAAACCCCACAAAGCGAAGGTTATTTCTGCATCCTCTAGGCGCCTTAGTACATCTCTGTTAGTGCTGCGAAGTTCCGCCACCCCCTTTTGAAGATCCCTTACTGCATCTTCCACTTCTGAAACTCGATTCCTCGTCTCCATCACTCTTTCAGAGACATTTCGTAGGTCCTGGCAGAGTAGAGTGACCTCCCCTCTAGCACCTCTCTCAAGGACTGTATCAACTGAAGCAGGATGGCTGTGTCCAGTAGGGGTTGTGTGGTCTCCTGGGGGGCCATCACTTTGCTATAGCAGTCCATTTTCTCTTGTCTGGGGGGGTTTAGGGTCTTTGTCCTTTGCAATCATTGTATTTGATCAAGAACTGCAGCAGTTGATGGGCAAGGACACAACAGGGCTTCCACGTCTCTCCCCCTGTGGCTGGGAAGGAGCAACGCTGGCTGGGTGATCCCCAGAGTCAGCCAATATGAACTCGAAATACAGTCACGGCATCCAACACATGCCACCAGCAGAGCAGCCTCTTGGAAACTTACCCTCCTCTTCCTCACAACCCCCCAGGTCTGGTCCCGAACGTGTCTTTCACTGCAGCTGCATGAGGTACTTCTCCATCAGTTATAATCTGAGCAGTGAGAATTTTTGGAGGTCCACCGTGGGGTCCTTGAATTCAGTAATGTCTGGGGGAGGCAGATCAGCACTCCGGCCTCCAGCCACTTGTCCACAGACCCCTGGTCTCCAAGGGGAGGCCATAGCCTGGGTCAACCCCCAGTGCGTGGTTTCAGGCGTCCCTCTATGCTCAAGGTCAGCTACTTCTCCAAGCTCTAAGCTCCAGCACAGCACAGATTATCCCCAGGCACGCTGTACTGGGCGCACCTGTTCCGCTATTCCCTCCCTGTTTCATGCCTCCACCACCCTTGCCACTAGTCACGTGAATTGAGGGGGGGAGTGACACCGGTGTCCACGGTCTGCAGCCTACACCGATGTCAACCTGGTGGCCCGCGGTCTTCTGGCACCTCCAGGTCAAAAACGCCGCTAGCAGGCACATGATGCAGGCGGGCCAGGTGAGGCAATCCAGCTAAGGTGTCTCACAGCAGTCCAGAGTACCTTCACTCGTGTTGTCGCAGTCAAGCGGTCCAGTGCTCTCACTGCTCTTTTCTTTTTCGTTGACGCATTCGGCCCTGTGTCGGGACCGCGTCCAGGTATGTCTGAACCCGGAGGCCACCTGTCAACCAGGCCCAAGCCCCTCACCCCATTCCACTAACGAGGCCACTGTATGCGACCTTGCCCGCGTGGCCCCTCTCACCCATGCAGTCTTGCGTACGCTCAGCGGCCCTTACCATGTGGGGGAGTAGGGCCACAACACTAGCTCTACTGGGGTCTGCCGGTCATCCGGGGGGCCTACCCGGCAGTCCAACAGTCCACCGGGGGCGTTCAGGCCGGACACACTGCCATCTTCCAGGAAGTCAGTCGGTCCAGTTGTCCCCTTTCCGTACGCAAGGCCGCTCATGGGCAGTGAATATATTTTCTAGGGTGTTACCCCTTAATGTGGGTTATGCAGCAACACATTCTCAGAACGGCAGGATTTGGTTCAGATTACGTAGCATCGGCCCGAGCTCACTAGGAATGCATCTTCCTCGGCCATGTTGTTGGCCACGCCCCTGAGGGAGAACACTATCAGTCATCAAAACTTCAACATAGTGCAACCAATTGGGTCACACAATAATACAGACCACAACTAAATATGGGATTGGAGAGATTTTACTCATAAATTCAAAACTAACTTTACACATACCAGTCTCAGGATAAGGTATAAGAGTACAAAACAAACAAAACTTGTCCAAATCTCCTGAAGAGATTCACCCTATACAGAAAAAAGAATACGACTAATTCAATCAATGAGCTCCTTATTCGGCCTGAGTAGGCCATAAAAGCACATAAAAATAAAACATCCACAGTTTATCTTGTGTCAAAGTTACACTCACACGCATATCTAAAAATACAGCAACCTTTTTTATAGTGCAGCCTTTGTAAAAGTGAAAAATACATTGCTAAAAATACATAAATCTAGCAAAAACATGTTTAAAAAAAATGCTGTATAAAAGGGCATCGGTACTCATCCTAAAAAACCTAACGGAAAAAAACCTCCCTATTAGGGTCCGCTATGCAGGTAGGAAATAATAGGGATCACCTAAAACCATCAATCTAATTGATAAACAGATAGGCCACAAACTAATGATGTCACAGTTATGTCTAGACATGATATGAGAAAAAATCAATGCAATGAACAAGATGGGCCTCACAATTTAAAATTTGCAACAGTCCTTAGAAATCTGTGCAAAGCGCAACATTTTTACAAAGAAATTTCAAAAAGAGCGTGAAAAAGTGCAAGTGAAATTAAACAGTACCGAGTAAGGAAGTTGAAGCAGAGGATCAGCCCCTGTGCTGTCCCTGCACAGCACCATCTAATGTAATGAGTTGGCACTGGTCATTAGGACAATGTTTCCTAAATCTAATAGCCCTAGCAAGAAAACTTGCTACCCCATAGTAAATTGAAGGGGAGGAAAACATTTGTAGAAACATCAGGGCAAGTTTTACTCGTGCAAAGTAGCGGTTTCGCACTAACACTTCGTCGCTGGGCTGCTGCATCAGGGCTTCCATTAGATTTCGATGGGTTCTAGAGCATCTCTTGTCAAACCACTTAATTTCCTTGATGACCCCATGTTTACCACAGGCAGAAAGGTTAGCAGCAATCTGTTCGCAGAGACTGTCAAATGCGAGAGGATGTATCCAGACCTTAAAACCTGATAAAAATCACAGAAAAACAAAATGTAAAATATTTTGGTCTGAAAAGTTGTCACACAGGCAAGGTTTTAAATCATCATGTTTGTGAAAGCCACTAGGGACGACTAAGGACCAGTGAATTAGATTTAGCCTGAACCTTGTTAATAAGAAACGATGATGTACATTGGTAACAAAGGACAAGTAGGGTTCCCCTCAGAGGCATATTTTCTGCAGGGCATATTTTCTCAAGGTGGATTTGAGAAGCTCCTTGCCCTCTCTATCACTTTGCCACCTGGATTAAAAAAAACTTTAAGACCTGGAACTCCCCGCTCCATATTTAGACTAGTGCAGTTTAAGATTTTACACAACACTTATTATCCTCGCACCCACCTATACATATGGGGTGGGATCCCGACAGCGCTGTGTGTCAGGGGATGTCAGCGGGAGGGTACCTCCCTGCATATTCTACGGGAGTGTCCTGAAATCACTGATACTATGTCCAGAGTGGTGGGAGAGACTGTCCCTTTGGATCCAAAGTGGCAATGTGGGTGCCCTGGAGAAAGTACAGAGGGCTGGGTATGGGTGAATAGACGCTTGTTGGATATGTAAATTTCTTCTTTACTCCCTCATGAACATACTGCTATTGATCTTCTGTGGTCGCTCCACGATGTACTAATGGAAATGTTCTTGGAATGTATGGCCTCATGAGCTTTGTTAATAAAAAGAGTTTTAAAAAAATAAATAAAAAAAGACCTGGAACTCCCGTTTTGCGCACCTGTTGGGGTTTGTAAAAAGGTCTATGCAGCCCACGCTCGTCAACATCTGCATGACATACCTTAGCCATGGTATGCTGAGAGCACCAGGGAGTGAACCACAGTCCTTGTTCACAAGCTGATTTAATTCGAGAGCGGGCTAGACCAAATTCTTAACCACTGCAAAATAAGTGCTAAGGCGATGGTATCAGTGATGTATCCAAGACCCACCTTCTCATGTACCAGAAAAGATGGTGTACAAGCCGGAACAGCAAGGAGAGTACATACAAATTTGGTCTCAATCATTTGAAGTTCCCCAGCATCTTTGTATCCTCAGATGTTGCACCCATAATAGGCCATTTGGATACACTTCTTGCGATATATCTTGACCATGGCGTGCACTGGTTTGGCCCGAGCCTCTTGGCAAAATCAATGGTTGCTTCTACAGCTCTCAGTAAGGTGTTCTTTTTCAGGGCTTTTTGTGCCATCCAAGACCCTCTATCACCAAAGAGTACTCTGAGATACAGGAATGGCAAAACTCGGGTACGTTCCATCCCTTTGCCCAAAAACTTAGTTCCTGCAGCCTTCTGACAACCAATCCTCATTGTATGTGATTTTGAATAGTTGGTAGACAAATCTAGGGAGTCCATGAAATCTATAAATGTGTTCAGAAGGTTGTTGTAACCCCACAGCAGTCTGTGTGATCAAGACCACATCGTCTGCATATAAAAGGGCTGGTAAAAGTTTGGAACCAACTTTTGGGATACTCACACAGGCGACTATCAGAGCTTCCCCCAATATGTTAATGTATAGAGGGTATAGCAGGGGAGCTAAAATGCACCCTGCCTTACCCCCCTCTGGACCTCCCATGAATTTGACAGGCTGCCATTCTCCTCATACCTTACTCAGGCCGATGGATTAGAATGTGAGCTATGTAGAAAGGCCACTACCTCTGGTTCCATTGCCAGCTCCAGGAGAATGGGCCAACGTTTGGATCTATTTACTCTATCGAAAGCTGATGTAAGATCCATTAAGGCAAGGTGCAGGCAACCCCCCTTGGCTACAGTGTATTTACCTATGATCAACTTTCGGTTAATACACTGATCCAAGGTCCCTCTTCCCTGCAGAAAGCCATATTGCAACTCTGATATTATGTTGTCTTTTACCAGCCACAATGTTAAACACCCCACTACCTTTCCCATAAATTTCACAGCAGAATCTAGAAGTGAGATGGGGTGATAACAAAAGGGCTTATCCCTTGCCCCTTTTAAAAAAATTGGTAGTATAATAGCTTTGGACCAAGTGAATGGAAGACCGTAGTTACAAACCGTGTTAAAAACGCAAGTCAGAACCTTGGCCCAGGTTATGGTGTCTGCCTTATAAAGTTTTGGGGGGACCCCATCTGGACCAGGCGCTTTTCCCCCTTGCTGTGGCAATGATGACCTTTCGTACTTTATCTACGTTACAAATCCACGTTGGAATTTCCTTGTCCGGTACACACAATCTATTGATATCTCCTGTGAACTGCCCGCTCTACATCCCCTTAAAGTGGGTAACCCATTTGTCGGGGGCTATGGTACAGGCTACCCTGGAATTCGCTAACTCTGCAAAAAATGGTCTATTCACAATCTCCCAAAATTTGGCTCTGTTCGAGAGCACACGTCTGCAATAGGTCCTCCCACGCCTGCTCCTTGATTTCTTCTTTTCTATGCGGAGTTACTGATTTGTAGGCATTCCTGCAATCCCTAATCCTTGCTTCATCCCTGTGCTTCTGCTTCAGGACTTCCCTTAGATTTCTATGGGTTCTAGAGGATCTCTTTTCAAACCAGTTAATTTCCTTTATGGCCCCATTACCATGGACAGAAAGGTTAGCCGCAATCTGCTGGCAGAGACTGTCAAAGGCGTCCTTTCGAGCCACTTTCTAGACAGAGTTCTAAGTCTCCCGCATTCATTGTGTAGAGATTGTCTAGGAAAGCACCTGGAAATATCCTATCTCATTTCAGCCGCCGTGCTTGGTCCTTGACACCAAGAGAGTTATTTAGAGGACCTTTTTTCTCCCAGGGCTCCTGATTGAAATCCCAGGTTAAGACCAACGTTATCGGGTTGTGGTCACTAAAGTTGTTCCAAGATATATTCAAGGATGTTATGGCTGAAATCAAGGGAGCGGAAAGCATGATAAAATCAATTGTGGAGGACCCGCCCCATCCAGTGAATGAAGGTACGGCTTCACCCACCGTAGTCTGTTCCAGGCAGAGCAAAATATTGGCCGCCAATAGGTCCTCTACGATGTTACTTTGTTTGGAGTGCTCAAAATACGTTGAGGCAGGGATGGCATCAGATGTGTTTTTCAAAAGGACACACCCCTGCTGACACATGTGTATGTTAAAATTGGCCAGCAACATAACCTGACAATAGGAGTCCTGTCCCTCCTTATAAGCTGCAAAACATACTTAAGAGTGCGGATATGTTCTGTTTCTGTTTGCCTACAGAAGGAATTATAAAAATTCACCAGCAACCACCGGGGGAGGTTTATTGGTAAATCTCATTTCAACTGCTAAAATGTTTGGTGAGGTGTGCTCCACCACAGAGGTAGTAGAGGGGATCTTAAGGGAAAGTAAAATGATATGGCCGCCCTTGGCACACCCAGCAGGTGAGGGAAGTACGGCTTTAAAAAAATATTGAGAAGCCATCTCTGAGGAAAGTGTTTTCCAGGACCCAGGTTTCCTGCATAGCTATAATATTATAACCCCCAAAACAATCTAGCCATCTGAGATCATCCATTTTAGACTTTAACCCAGAAATATTTCAAGCCATGATCTTAAATGTGGGGATTTGTAAACATAGACTGTCAAGTATATCTACCGTCCCTGCCTGGGAAACCTTATGCCTAGGGCCGACAGGATCCGATGGGGAGGACAACAGCCAATTGTTTTTGTTCAACCGACCCAATGTTGCAAACCTGTTGTATAGTGGTAAATCGAATCCTGGCACTACCCTCTGGGCCTTCGGATTCCTTGATATGGGTCCAACCTAGGCAAACTGGCCATGATAAATTGGGAGGATTAAAATACTGTAAAGGAACTATCCTGATAATTTTTTCCATGTCCTCCATTAGGAAGCTGCCCTGTGAGAATGCATTAGAATATCTCAGGTGCCTAAAGTTGACCAAAATACAGTCCCCCACAGTGTTCTTCTCCATATTCAATTCCACCCACCCCACTCTTCTAGGTATTAAAATGTGGGGAACAAAAAGATGTCCATTTATTAAAGCATCATCACACCAATGCTTTGCTTTGTGCATGAGATCCAGCGTGGTTTCCTTGCACGCTGCTTAATAGGTGGTACCCCCATAAGGATGCTGACCAGGGGGGCTGATTCAGGTGGCAAATGTAATACTGTTGTGTCATCCAAATATGCTGTAGAAGCTGATAAAGCCCTGTATGTGGAGACTGACTTGGGTGCGTTGCCCCTTGGCTGCTCAAATACTTGAGGGGTATCTTCCTGCCTGTTAGTATGTATGGCTGATAGAGGGCTGGTTGGTGGGTCAATCTGGTTCAGAACCCCTGAGGGACCCCTTGTGTCCTTGACCCCCTCTTGCACAATCTGCCTTGGACCCACCAAGGCGTCCCCCATGTTGTAACTAACAACACTTTGGAAGCCCCCCTGCTCCTGTGACCACCCTGGCCCAGGGGAGCAGAGCCTTCATCCACAGCACTAGTGGAGCTGTTCTCAGGGTGTATAAGTTGGCCTAGTAAAGCCTCAATCCTTTTGAGGGGTGACAATATGAGACCCAGAAAAGTAGTTAACATTGTGTCAAGCCTGTGGAGTAAATTATCAAAGGCCTGGGCTGGGTGGCAGTCCACACCAACGTCCGGTGGTACATCTCCGTTTTTCCATACCCGCAGACCCCTCCTTCCCCCACTCCTCTTTCTTTTGACCGGAGGCCCTTCAAACGACTTGTTACCAGTCACAGGGGAGTTCACATCAACATCAGGATGATGAGGGGCATGAGGCATCTGTGTTCCAGGTGATACAATGGCTGTTAACAGCTGCTGGCTGGGTTCGCCTTTGGAGCTTTCAATAGATAACCGTATTTCAGGAAGGGCTATTTCCTTGGAAATTACGCTTGTAGCTCTCACCAAAAATGACTCTAAGGTTGAAATGGTGTCTCTCCCCACAGTGTCTGCCCTTGTCTTCCTTTTCCCAATGACTCCCTGTTTGGTGAAGGGGTAGGGTTTTGTTTTCCCAAAGTGAAAAACAAAAGAAAGCCGTGGTGGGTGGCCCAGCTCAGCCTTATCCTGGCTATGGTAGGATAAGACGGGCCATCTTGACCCAGTCTTCGCCTGACGCCCGCTCTCGCGATTGGAAGCAAGGTGTATTGGTGGCTTCTGGCCACAGAGGCTGCCGAGGCATGAAGTCCTGCTCCGGTCACCGACACCTGCCGCGATCGCCTTCTTCCGCACTACGGTAGCCCAAGTGTGATTATGTGTGCGCCTCCGAACTGCTTTGGCGGAGTCTGGCCACAGAGGCTGCTGAGGGGAGAATTCCTGCCCACGTCACTGCCACCTGCCACGATCTCCATCTCCATTATTCGATCATGGTTAGGGTAAAGATGAGGAAAAAGATTTGTGAATGAAATTCCATCAATCGGTTTAAAAAAAAAAAGCATTAGTCCTGTCTTTCCCAACACAAAGGAGATGAACTATTCTAACAAGCACTTGATTCAGTTTAGGATATAAATAGAATAAAGAAAGGTGTCAGCTGCTGGAGTCTTCATTGGAAATACTCTACGCATTGGGTCAGGTAGCATAAACGTACACTTGCAGAAGCAAAGGTCTCAAGATGTCTCTCCTCTCCCTCACTAAGCACAGCATGTAATATCAATTGCATTCATGGTAGACAATACCATGTGACTACTTTCCCAGTACATTTCCAGGCTCCCAGTACAAATTGGATACTTCTTCCACCTTTCCCACATCAATAAGTTGCAACTTCATTCCTCCTTGGTCATTCTTCTCTTTCTCATGAGAATTCATTTCCCGGCTTGTAACCGCAATTACACATGAAGGTAAACTAAACACGCTTTAAGCCTCAAAATAATAGCCAACTTTAGCAAGTGCACTGGGTTACAAATACATGCACAAATGTAAATGCATTGCAAATTAAATCACTTCACCCATGAATAATGCAAAAGCTATTAGGAATCATTAATAAAATACTCTTCAAGTGAATGGGATGTCGTGTTACACCTGAATCTTCTAAACATTAGTATGCACATTTCAATTAATTTGTTTCTCAATAAATCATATCATGTATATAGATTTCCCCTATAATATTAATAAATCAGTACAGTAAATTTCTCCATTGGTTACAATTTAAACACATATTTTATAAACTGTATGTTTTACGTGAAGCACTTCATATATGCGGTACTCCATCTTCTTTAAGTAACGTTAATCACACAAAATATTTTCTCGAGTGCTGACTACTCATAGTTATGATGCACTCCTACTTTTATCTCGAGGTTTGATCAAAATGATACTTCTCCTCTACCAGGGAAGTCTTCAATGTCATTTGTGATGATATCTAGCACATCATGGCTGAAGCCAGGAGCACTGCATTTGGGGTGGGATGTATAGTGTATTACGGTTCACACTTTGGAGCTGTACAAGAGGTTGCTTGTAATATGACCATTAATTATATGGGATGAATACACATGTGAAAAGTCCTGGTCGTATGATGTAGCAGGTGGTAACAAAGAAAAGGACCACTGACTCTAGAGCTCCTCTAAAGTCAATGGGCCCGATTCACAGAACTAACTTAAGGCAAAGTCCTAAACTTACTACTTATGGTATTCACAGAAGTTAGGATTTTGTCTTAAGTTTGTCTTAAGACAAACTTAAGACAGACTTAAGACAGACTTAAGTTAGGATTTTGTCTTAAGTTTGTCTTAAGTCTGTCTTAAGTCTGTCTTAAGTCTGTTCTGTGAATACCAAAAGTAGTAAGTTTAGGATTTTGTCTTAAGTTAGTTCTGTGAATCGGGCCCAATGTTTTGAAGGCAGGATGTGCAATTCCTGATGTGGACATCTGAGTATGAGTTTTCAGTTTGGTTCATGAAATGTTGTGTCTATGTTTTACTCTTTCTTTTATGAACTCCATAAATTTTCCAATATGCAGACATATTGAAAACGATTTCTATAGAGATATGGTGTACTATCTAACTCTTTTATATAAATTGTGTATAAATTAGTTTTCAAAGCCGCTCTATACAGTGATTGAGACACTTTTAGGGTTTCAAATGTAAAACGCTATTAAGGGTAGGTTCTCGTCTTGGTTTCTTTCACTTCATGTCATAAACTGATAAAGTGTTCAGTAAACAACTGTCAATTCAGTCACTAATATATTGCACATATTTGTTTAACACCCAGGAGAACAGGAACTGGATAACATTCTCTGTAAGAAAGGTGAGTTATTTTTACATTTCATAATTTTCCTTGTAAGTAATATATATCTCCTTCTCTTCTTATTTTTCTGCTAGCGTTGTTTGTGCTTGCTGTTGCTTTTTAAAGCTGACACCTGAGCAGCACTCACCTTATTTTTATTTGTTTAAGACCAAGTTTGAGACAAGGTAGGCTGATGAAAAGAGGATTGAATTCCAAGTTTAGTGAGTGTGTGAATTATTTGCGTCAACTCCAAGTTTAAGATTGAGCAAGCATTGGGTGGAACCAACAACATGGCATAGTAGAAGTGCTGTCCTGAAGCTCCCCATAGGCAACAACTATGCTGATCAAATCTATGGTCATAGAGCCTCATTGACCCCCGATTTCGCTGCCCTGGACTCTCAGTGATAACCCGCACCCCGAAGTGGCTCTTGGTTGATGGGGGACCACAGTTGATGAGTTTGGTGGAGAGATCCCTTCCGCTGTCTAATTCCAACATGGTGACTTCTATGCACAGAGACTCGGCGCCTGAGGGTAGAGTCTGTTCTGTGACGATGATTGCAGAAATCAGAGAGAAGCATCGCCAATGTCCAGCTTTTGGGTGACAGTGCCTCTTGGCGGGAACCCTGGGGGAGAGCTGGAGAGTGGGATAGAGAAATGACCCAGGGAAGTAGTGGCCTACTCTGGCAAGAGGCGGCAGCTCTCGGAGTTATGAGGCAACACCAGTAAAAAAGAGTCTGAGTGCGCCGCTGTGACTGTGAAGCTGTGTCTATGCCAGGTAAGTCCCTCCTCCCTAAACGCTGCCCCAAGGTGTTTTGGTTGGGATGTCGAAGAGGAGGGGGATGAAGGACAACTTGCCGTCTGGCGCAGGATGGAGAGACATTGCAGGGGGTGGGGATCAGTGAACAGCAACCACCCCCTCCTGACAGGGAGACAGCCCTGGGAATCATCAAGTGACCCCTGCATGGCGTGCGGGAAGGAGCAACGGTGTGGAATAACTCGGCCTTGCTGAGATAGGCCATAGAGGAGATCGAGACCTGGAGCTGCGTCCCCCCCCCCCTTTCTATCTCTTTCGGAGCCGGCTCCCTGACACCACCCTGAATCAGTCGCTGATCCATGTCTTGGCCTGGCACACAGCAAACGTGCCTGGTGCCTGGCTCTGGCCTGCCCTGCCCCCCCCCCCGGCAGAAGATTGGGAGGTGAAGGTAAGGTGGGCCAGTGAATCGACCAGGGGTCCCCCCAGCAACCGGCTCACTGTTCGGAGTGGAGGGTGCCCTACAAAAATTGAGTAATTTGAATGCATCCAAGATGAGCGCCTTTCATGCAGTGGTGTTGAGTGCTGGTCAGAGTGGAAGCCCTAGGACACACCATAAAGCACATCGGAGACACACAGCTAAGCCAGGGCCCCTCCATGGGGGCTCAGTATCTGTAATTACTGCTTGGGGTGGATGTGGTTGGACTGGCTCCTCTTTTGAGGCTCGGCGAGGTCCTAGTGGAGAAACTTGGAGTGTCCCAGAGTGCCAGAACCCCCCTGTCACTGCAGCGCTAGACACCTCAGGGAGGTAGAGTTGGCAGCAATATAACCCTGGACTATGGCAAAATACAAAGACCCGAAGCCACCTCATCAGGCAAAATTGACAGGTACGCTAAACTGGTGGATACGACGGCTGGTCCGACTACATCACCTGATTATGTGGGCCTCCTCAGGGCCATTCAACTCTCGAAGACTGCCCTGGAGACTAAGATTGGAGAGAGGTACAATCGGTGGTCTCGCTGTTGAGACAGGATCTCCGCAATGTGGCAGACCGCGTCTCCGGGGTTGAACAGAGGGTGTCTGAATTAGAAGATGTGACACAAGGTATGGGCCAAGACATCAAAGAACTGCAAAAAGTGGTAAAAGATTTACTCTGGAGAGTGGACGATGCAGAAAACAGGGCGAGACCCAACAATATAAGACTGATGGACTTCCCAGAGGGGGTGGAGAAAGACAACATGATCGGCTTCCTCAGTCATTGGATCCAGTGTACATTCTCGACAGAGCAACTGTCCTGTTGCTTTGTGATGCAGAGAGCTCACGGAGCATTGACAGCTAAACCACCACCTGGAAGTGCACCAAGAGCCATCATAGCCCACCTATTGAACTTCCACGACAAAGACAGAATCCTTAGAGAGGCTTGGCATATGGGAGAACTTAAATATGGCTCATCCACTAACATGGTATTCCCTAATTACACATAGGAGATACGTCAGTTGAGGCACAGGTTTTGATGTGTTCAAGGCGAAGCTTTGCTCCTTACACCTACAATACATGTTGCTCTTTCCTGCGAAATTGAAAGTTCTTTACAACAACAAATCACATTTCTTCAACACAACACAAGAGGCATGGTGCTGGCTAGAAGAGAGACCGTAACTTAAACCAACACAAGTGCTTGACTCCTCTCACCCACACAAAAACAGACTGGGTGCGAGACCCAAGATTTGGTCCTTGATCAGGCGTAAATGCACTCGGTCGAGAAGAGTGAGCGACGATACAAACAAGACTCCCCAGAGGCAGACCTAGTGATGGCGGATCCTCAGCCTCTGAAGACGATACCCGCCGACTGTAATATGAACAGGCATGTGATACTGGAGAGGACGAGACAAGCACCAGGGGAAAGGACATTGCGGAGACGTGCCGTGACTCCGTGACCGAGGTGCCAAAAATGAATCAACTGTAGGGCATGCAGGATGAAACCGAGAATCCTACATCCTGAGGGGGTGAGACTGCATAGAAACTACAGGGGCATTGCTGAGAGACTCTGGCGGAACTGTGAGCAGAAAAATGGCCCAGGGGGAGCCCCAATAGGGAACTGGTTGTCCTGGAGGCGTTTGAGACGTACTTGCCATCCCTTCCCCCTTTGGCTCACCGCGAGTTGAGGAAGTGTAAGGGGGGAAGCTATAAGTGACACAGCCCCAGTAATATTGCAGGTGTTTGGTGAATATGATACCCATGCAGGATATTCAGTTAACTGGGACAAGTCAGAACTCTATCATATGGGATTGGCACCAGATCTTGATACCTTGCCTTGATGGCTACGTGTAAAAAGAGAAGGCTTCAAATACTTAGGAGTTTTATTCACCACAGACAGAAAATTGGATCGGAATCACAACCTCCAAAGAATTATTCTAGAGCTCCAGGCCGATGTTGACCGGTGGAGCAGACTACGCCTTACGCTGCTCGGCTGCGCAGCAATGTTCAAGATGACTGTCCTGCCCAAGTTTTTTTACGTATTCCAAAACAATTACTACCCAATCCCAGAGAAATATTTTATCAAGATTAACGGGGAGATCCGTAAGCTGCTGTGGAATGGAGGCCACCCTTGGATCTTGCAACCAACCCTAAAGAGAAACCAATATGATGGTGGGATTTCCATCGCTGACGTCCAAGGGTACTATTGGGCTGCTCATTTAGTAGGTATAAATGACTGGGAACATGTGCGGTTGATCACCCTATTTACTTGCTCAAATGCACCCAGTTCCGCATCCAAATCATGTGTACAAAACCTATATGGGGGAAGTGGAGCCAGAAAACTTTTACCGGTGACCCAGGTAACTATTGATGCTTGGAATAGGGTTCAGAGACACCTGAGGTGGGCAACACGACACACCCGAGAGACCTCGCTGTGGTTAGGCAAGAGATGAGGAAATAGAAAAACTTGAAAGGCTTCAGAACTGCCTACTGTGCAGGAGTGGGGAGTGGGAATGGATACTTGTATGGCTGTGGAAAAAGTAACTTATCAGTCAAGAGGATGCCCACAAATATTTGATAAGATTTTAGGCCCCTGGCGGAAATATTATGGATTGGATTTAGTAGAGGATGTAGATAGGCCTTCATGAGAATGATTGTTACCTTGTCCAATGTTAAATTAGTACATGGGCCTGTATTAGGTTCATGTGGGCATGATTACTGTACCATCAATATATCTCTATCTATGATTATACGTGATTTGCTGCCTGTTGCACTGCCCCAGATGTACCTTGGTTTCATCGTATTGTCTAATGCGTCTTTACCTTACTTCCGATTCACTGTGACGCTTTGTTTCTTGGTTTTTGGAAAATGCAATAATACAACATTTAAAAAAAAGATTGAGCAAGCATTACATGTGACGTTGAATTGACATCTATGTAACACTAAATATGTATGGCGGAAGGTAGATAATGACCAATAATGTATGCTAACCACTATATTATAGAATATCGTATGGAATCCATTTGGTCTGCAAATAACGTGTAGCCTCATATTTTATTAAATGTGTAACCCCCCCCCCCCCCCCCAATAAAGGGTGCAGTGAAAATATAAGAGTAAAATATCTGTTTAGCCAGATTGGGTCAGAATTCCGGGTGCAATGTTATTCTGGATTTGCTTGGTATAAGTATGTTTCAGACTACTTGCTCACTGTATAATTTGTTGGTAGCACATTTTAAACAGGGTTTCACTTTTGTTTCTGTGGTAATAGGCGTAGGGTTCAGAGATGGAAGCCCTGAAAGTCTCTCATTTAGGTATAGGTTGGCAGTGAGTTAGGAGGTAGCTAGAGAGGAGTCATAATCACACTTGGAAAAACAAGAACATAGGATGTGAACAACTGTTAGACTGTCTCAAACATGCAATTTCTATCAAAAATGTTAGAAAGCCGTGACATTGTGCAGCTGAAACAATTTCTCTCTGACAACAACCTACTGCATGAATAACAAGAGGCTTCAGGTAAGGTTGCAGTATGGAATCAGCCATTTTACAAAAAGTCAATACTTAATAACACACACATGTCGTATCATTTCTACACTCATGAAAATCATCTCTAAATGAAAAATTCTTCATTGAAAGACATCTTAACCGCCACCCAAAAAAATCCAAACTTGTATGACATCGACTTCGTCAAACATAAGAGGCAAACTTCAACATTAGTGAACTTAAAAAGAAGAAAGGTATCACAGATGTCTTTTAAAAAGTACTTGAGAACACTGTGGGGTGGCTGCAACCTTTTCAGAAACACTCTGTGATAACTCTACAGGTTTCTTACACGTCTAAGTGCTCTACACTGAACTGAGGTTGAGCTAGTTGTGGTCAGCACCGAAATCACCGGCTTTCACTCTAGAAAACTGGCTTCATTTATGTAAGTCAAATCATAAGCTTTCAACATTTTGAGAGCAAAGCAATGTCCTAGTTTGCACAAATCTTAACGCAGGCTCCAATTTTACACAGGAATCTATACCCAAAGTTACACGTACAGAGATTACAGGCTCAGGTACCAACTCCTACCTAGCTGGTAGTCATTTGTAAAGCATTGCCAGGAACCACCATCATGGCAGTTCCTGTCTATGAGGTGCTATGAGGTACAGGCCTTATGTCACAAAATGGCATTCAAAACAGATAAATACAAATAATGGAAGCCCAGATAGACCCGGCTCTGGACCCAGAACATAATGGATCAATCTGAGAACCATAGACTTCTAAAAAAAAAAAAGTGAAAAAAGCTGGAGCTTCCTAAGAGAACAAATGTATGTATGCATCATTGTATGACAACTGGATAGTGAAAATGTTTCGATCCTGCATCTGTATCGATTCGTTTTATGGTGAAGTGTTTTTGCATTAAGTTTGGTAACCTTGGTTTAATTTATCTTGGCAGTAATGTTCATTGGAACAGCAACGGTGTTCCTTCCCCGCAAACACAATGATTCGCCCGCGTCATACAAATGCAGGCAGACAAAAGGCTTAGCTACAGTGGTGACTACTCCGTTACCGCCATGGCCAAATTTCTCCTATGGCCCGACGGACTGAAAAGGTGGTTTTGCGATAGGCCATTTTGATGTCGCCTCACTGCGTTTTGGGCCCTTGCCTGCCGCGGGTACTTGGGCCTCCCACACAAGTGAGGCCCCATTTTTACCGGGAGACCTGGGGGAACGCTGGGTGGTGGTAAATTTGTGTGAGCCCGGTAATGCCACTACTTTCCCACCCCAAAATGTGTGTAAAAAAGTGATTTTTTCTGCAAAAATTGAGGTTTGCAGGGGATTCTGGGTAAGGAAACGTTGGGGGATCCACGCAAGCCATACCTCCCTGGAAGCCGCCGGGTGTCTAGTTTTCAGAAATGCATGGGTTTGGTAGGTTTCCCTAGATGGCCGCCGAGCACCGGGCCAAAAACCTAAGTGACCCCCCTTGCAAAACCAGGTGGTTTTGCGATAGGCCATTTTGATGTCGCCTCACTGCGTTTTGGGCACTTGCCTGCCGCGGGTACTTGGGCCTCCCACACAAGTGAGGCACCATTTTTACCGGGAGACCTGGGGGAACGCTGGGTGGTGGTAAATTTGTGTGAGCCCGGTGATGCCACTACTTTCCCACCCCAAAATGTGTGAAAAAAGTGATTTTTTCAGCTAAAATTGAGGTTTGCAGGGAATTCTGGGTAAGGAAACGTTGGGGGATCCACGCAAGCCATACCTCCCTGGAAGCCGCAGGGTGTCTAGTTTTCAGAAATGTCTGGGTTTGGTAGGTTTCCCTAGGTGCCAGCAGGGCTAGGGTTCAAAAACTACAGCTAGTCACTTTGCCAAAAAAGGGTCATTTTTCACTGCAAAATGGAGGTGTGACCACGTTGCGTTTTGCGCCGTTTCCTGTGGCGGGCACTAGGCCGACCCGCACAAGTGAGGTACCATTTTTCTCGTAGGACTTTGGGGAACGCGGGGTGGGTGGAAATTTGTGGATCCATGCAGATTCCAGAACTTTCCATCCCAGAAATGTGGGGAAAATGTGTTTTTTTTGTCATTTTTTTACGTTTGCAAGGGATTCTGGGTAACAGACCATGGTGGGAGGCAGTCAAGTCACCCCATCCTGGATTCCCCTGGGTGTCTAGTTTTCAAAAATGTATAGGTTTGCTAGGTTTCCCTAGGTGCCGGCAGGGCTAGTGATGAATACAGGCCCCAGCTAGGCCCGCAGGACACAAGGGTTCGCTCTCCTGTAATGGAATCTACAAGGAAGTTGGCACGGAAACTGCAAAGTACAAAGACAGCATTTATTAACCCTTAAGGGTGGCCCTACAATCCACACAACACTCTTCAGTATTGCATAGAGTAGCACAAAGAACCTTCGTACATGGTCCCCTTTTATACACAGTAGAGGGGCTCATAAGTGGGTGGATACAACATGAGGTCGAGGAACATTACCATTTATGGTCATTTTCGATACTGAATCAATATGTGGGCGGAGCTAACACACTCCTTGAGCCCGCGAAAACATGGTCAAGCAAGGCTAACTGATAACAGATGTGGTCAAGTCTGGGCATGTGCCAGATGGACAAAGGAGCTATTTATAGACTGTTACTAGGCAGATTACAAGAGCAACTAACACAGAGGTTGGACTCTTCTCGTGGGGAACACGTGGAAGCATGACAGTACAAAATGGAGTCCAAGCTTCGGCCAACATAACAGAGAAAACACGATCTATAAAAGGGGGATTAATGTCTTTAGTAAATGCTTAATCACATCGTTGTTTCAATTTACAACAGACGACTCTTTCAGCATTTACTGAAGACATCCGGTTTGTTAGGATAATCATCATATATGTCAATTGTCATCATTTCTTCAACTTCTTTTGCTAAACGTTTCTGGTGAGGAACATCGGCAATAGCTTTCTTATCAGGGATACAGAATGATACACATAATGAGCAGAGCAAGGGACCACATTGAACGCAGATACAGCACGAAAACAGAACCACTACAATAATGCCGAGACCAGTTAGACCCTTCCATCCCCAGGCAGTAATTAACGCCCAAAACCATCCAGAAAAGGACCAAGTGCCGTTTTCTGTATGGATCTCAGCTGCGATCTTATGCAGTTTATTGATGGCATTATAAACTGATGGCGTATGATCAGGGATAAACACACAACAGCTACTTCCAATGATTTTACATGCTCCTCCTCTGTCAGCTAGCATAACGTCTAATACCATACGATTCTGTAATGCAACAATTCTAGTAATTTGCAATTCCTCCGTAAGATTCCCAAGAGCAGCAGCAGTCTGATTTGTCACAGCTTCTACCACTCTTGTTAATCTTCGGATCTTCCTACTGTTCAGGGCAGCTCCAACAAAGAAAAACAGTCCTAAGTTAAAATCAATATACTGCTGCAGACTGGTGTCAGTCTGATCTACATCGTCAATTGATAAAGTACGTTTATACCTATTTACAGTCACATTATTCAATAATTTCAGATCCTTATGATAAGATGCGGGTGCTAGGAATACAGGAGGTAATAGAAATGATACATAGCATACCCCAGACCACCCAGCCGGCAGACGGTAATAACCTTTATTTCCACACACAAAGTACGTATTATGGGAGGCTAAGAAGGTACTATTGTTCAACCCATCAATATTCAGAACAGTAATGCAATCACTAACACCAACAGGGATAAAACCCACACTCTGGACACACAGATCCGCTTGAGCTTGTGCTACTTGAATCACAAATTTGTCCTTTCCCGCAGTGTCTCTTGTGTTCGTGAAGATGTAGGGAATGGATTCATTGTCTGGTCGGTACTCTTCCCACTCCCAAATTGTCCCATTCGCTTGTGGATACCCATTTTTGTCCTGATGGCATTCTTTATTGAGTCTGAAGAGCAATCGTCCCACTGTCGGTTTCCGAGTGGCAAAAAGCAAAGTATACCATGCTCTACAAGAGCCATTATGAGAGAAAGGAAGTGGTATAAATGGCGTTCCTCCTTTCTTCTGATGCGCTGGCATCATCCCACATATCCAACAGTTCGTAGCATTCGTAGCAACGTGGGTATGATGCAGCATCTGGATAAAAGTGTTATTCAAGTAAGATTGTCGATGCTTCAACTCTTGATATGGTAATGTATAAAAGTAGTGCTCCTCAGGCACCGGAGTTGTCAACACAAGAATCTTCCGAGCGGGAGTTACATCCTCCACGAACCATGTGGTTATCCCAACAATGGCTACTGTCAACATGAACCCTAATGCACAAAGGATTTTCTTTTTCTCCATATCAAAGCAAAAATAAAACCCAATATCTTCCTGAAACTAAAAGTCTGTCAGAACTCTTCCCCTTGGGCAGCGGTTGATTTCTTCACCAGCGGGCCAAGACGGGTGTCGCTACACTAATGCAGGGCTGATCCCCCCCCCTTGCCTCATCGGCTCTCCGTTTCACTAACCCAAGGGCCGTTCTGACAGTATGTCCCGGTACTGGAGAACTCACTTCCTTGGTCGAAGATGATATCGCCTTCCTCCAGGAGTCGCGTGGTCCGGAAAGAGCTCCTCAGTGGCGTTTGGCTCCGCAGCACGGCCTGTCTCTGCAGCCAAAATTTCTCGTTGATCGGTCAGCACGGCAGGTTCCACCAATCCGGGCGGCACCTTCCTACAGTGCAGAGAGTGGATCCAATTCTTTCGGTTGGAGACTCGCACAGCCGTCCTCGTTGCGAGGAGGACCTGCTCAGGGCCCACCCATCTCGGCTCCAAACTGTTCGTTCTGTCGAAGACTTTCACCATGACATGGTCACCGGGCCGGAGACCATGTCCTTCGCCGGTAGACCGATCAGGGAGCGCCTCCCGGACCTGTTGATGAATAGAAACCAAGTTATCCGTTAACTGTGCCAGATAATCACTCATCATCACACAAGGTACATCATGCACAGCCTTAGGTTTTGGCGGACCCCAAATATTCATTGGGCGTCCGAAGACAACCTCATATGGTGTAAGGCCAGTTCGAGAGTGCGGTACTGATCTAATTGACAATAACGCCAGTGGCAGAGCGTCTGGCCAAGTCAAAGACGTCGAAGCTTGAATTTTGGCGATCTTAAGCTTCAGTGTACCATTATACTTCTCAACTAGGCCTGCAGACTGAGGGTGAAACACGGCGTGGAACTTCTGAGTGATGCCTAGGCCTTTCAAGACATACTTTATAACATCCGCTACAAAGTGAGGGCCGTTATCACTCCACAGAAGTCTACAGACGCCATATCGAGGGAAGAATTCTTTCAGCAGCAGCTTCGCAGTAGTCATTGCAGTATTGTCTTTCGTAGGGTACGCTTCAACCCATTTGCTGAAAGCGCAGACCACTACTAGAACATACTTCAGATTATTACAGCGCTCCAGCTGGATGTAATCCATCTGCAAAACCTCAAAGGGTGCAGTGGGTGTCACAAATCCTCCTGCTGGAGTTCGAGTACCTTTTCCTGGGTTATACCTCAGGCAGATTATACAGGTCTGCACCACCCTCTTTGCTGTGCTAGCAATCTCTGGATGCTCCCAGACTTGGGTAAGCAATTTTACAATTGCGGAAGCTCCAACATGTGCTAGCCCATGTGCCATCTGAACCATAGGTTGTACAAAGGCCGTGGGTAATTTCCATCTATCCATCTGTTTATTTCTCCAGCAACCCTCGTCATCCAGTTCTCCCTCGCTAGCCCATTGTTCCCGCTCTTTGTCAGAAGCGGTCCTTTGCATTTCTCGCACTTCCTCCTTCGCATCATGCCATCTCTCCACCTGTGACTTCACTACATACATGGCAGTAGTACCGGGCTGCATCGCAGTCTCCCGTGCTACCCGATCCGCTAACGCATTCCCTTCTCCAACTTTATCAACCACTTTCCTATGGGCGCTACACTTAACGATGGCAATTTTCTTCGGGTATGTCAGTGCAGTTAAAAGATTGTGAACTAACTCTCCATGCATTATCTGAACTCCATGTGACGTTAAAAACCCTCTCTCCTTCCAGAGTAGGCCGAAGTCATGCGCTACTCCGAAGGCATAGCGGCTATCTATATAAACATTCACACATAGTCCTGTACTGAGCTCACATGCTCGTGTTAATGCTATCAGTTCCGCTGCTTGAGCTGATTTCTGTGGTATGCGTGCTGTCTCCACTATCGTTTGTAATGTGGTAATTGCATATGCTGCTGAAGTCGTACCATCTGGTAGCTTCAGACATGATCCGTCCACCCACAGTTCTCCATCCACATCTGGAAAGGGCGTATCCTGGAGATCAATACGACCCTTTGTTTGTTCCTCAGTCACGAGAATACAATCATGCGCTTTCCGCGCCTCAGGCTGGGTTTCGGGGTATGGCAACAATGTTGCCGGGTTTAACGTTACGCACCTTTTCAACGTAATATGAGGAGCCAAAAGCGTCAACTCATATCCCGTTAAACGGGCACTGGTCAAATGCTGCGTCTTTGTTTGATTAAGCAGGGCATCGACAGCATGGGGGACTAATACCAACAGCTTATGAGATAACACAATTCCCTCGCTTTGGCGTATTGACACAGCTGTCGCCGCAACCGAGCGAAAACACCCGGGTAATGCTCGGGCGACAGGATCAAGTACAGCCGAAAAATATGCACAAGGGCGCTGCTTATCGCCGTGCATCTGCACTAAAACTGACAATGCACATCCATCTTTCTCATGCACATACAACGAAAAGGGTTTTGCATAATCCGGGGTCCCTAACACTGGTGCTGAACAAAGGGCCTGTCGTAGTTGCTGAAAGGCAGTATCACACTCATCTGACCAAGGGATTGGGATAGGCGTGTCCTTTGTCAAGAGGGCTAACAATGGCTTAGCTATGTACGAAAACCCCAATATCCACTGTCTACAAAAAGAAACGAGGCCCAAAAATGCACGCACATCCTTCTGTTGGACGGTCTCGGTGTATCCAAAATTACTTGGATACGATCCGGTGTGAGTGCACGTCCCTCCTTAGACAAAAGGTGACCCAAATAAGTCACCTTTGGTCTACAGAATTGCAATTTCTTCCTAGATACCTTATGATTGTGGGACGCTAAAAAGGAAAGTAAGGATAACGTACTTTTTTCACACAACTCCAGGGTGTCAGCCGCCAGCAAGATGTCATCAACATATTGAATGAGGGCGACCCCCTCGAGCAGAACAAAGGAATCCAATTGTCGTTTCAAAGCCTGACTGTAAATGCTAGGGCTTTCTGTGTAGCCCTGGGGAATCCTACAAAAACGATAAGATCTATTATTAAATGTAAACCCAAAAAGATATCGGCTATCAGGGTGAATAGGAATGGAAAAGAAGGCATTCTTCAAATCAATCACTGAAAACATGGTCGCCGTAGGCGGGGCCAAGGTAAGCAACGTCGTGATATCGGAAACCACTGCGTATTGAGGTATCACGATCTTGTTCACTTCTCTCAAATCAATTATAAACCGATAAACTCTGGCATCCGTATCCTTTTTCAGTATGGGAAGAATCGGACTGTTACAAATGTTGTAGGGGACTTCCTCGACTACCCCAACCGTTATCAAATCCTGCACTATCTGTATGAGAGCCTCCTCACCCTCCTGGGAAATACGGTACTGTGGGAGGCGCGGTAACACCACCCCCTCCTGGACGCTAATGTGGACCGGTGGAATCACCATTTGTCCTACATCAGTATCCGAAGTTGCCCACAAAGCACGAGGGAGGGTAGATAACAGCGCATCCTCTGACATCGCACACATCTGTTCAGATCGGGGGTAATTGTCATTCAATATTACCCGCACACCAGCAGGGGAGCAGCGGATAGTAGCCCTAAAATGCTTTAACATATCAAGACCCATAATATTGTCCGGTGTGTACGGGGCAAGCAGAAACGGACAGGGTGCAGAAAAAGAATCAACCTTAAACATGAGGGGCTGTGAAAGAGGGCTTCGGGAGAATGTACCATCAAACCCTACCGATGTGACCATTAAGCCGGATGGGGGAGCCCCCGGAACCAATTGCTTAGATAGCGCACTACGTGTCGCTCCTGTATCCACTAGGAACTGATCAGTAGAGCCCAAAACCTCAGCCGATACATAAGGGCCCTTCTGATCGACCGGCACCTCAACTGATTCTAACCCCCATCCAACGCATTCCTATGCATGCTGAGAGTCATGGTACCCCGACCGGTCAATCCCTGACGCTTGATACTGATGCTGGCGATCGAAAACATTTGATCTATCTCGGTGCTGCCCAGCAGAGTCAAAACGAGCCTGTTCGTTAGAGTTCCCTCGAAAGTTCGAGAAACCCCCTCTACCTCGCGGGCCACCGTGGGTATGCCCCTGACGCGATGCATGCAACACCGGGCAGTCCCTAGCCCAATGACCCGATTGCTTACAATACGCACATTGATTCCTATTCAAATCAGACCGGCCCGAGGGAGGACCATAAGATCCTCCCCTACCTCTATTACTACCCCGTCGAGGCGGGCCATAGACTTGCGCCAACATCACCTTTGTTTTCAAATCTTTCGACTTCTTTTCCTCCTGGCCCTTTGCTTCTTGCTCCTGACGCTCATAATACTGGGCGATAGTCAGGAGGGCCGTCGGTGTAGCGGAGGACCAAGAACTTTCACTCGCTTTTAGACGGGCCGCAACTGCCGGCAGCAGATTAGCCACATATTTATCCGCAAAAAGGTGGCGTCCCGTATCGTCGGTAAGCGACTGTCCACTAAAATCATGAAACGTCTCCTCAAAGCGCGTAAAGAAGTCCGCAACTGACTCGTCAACTTTCTGTTTACATGCAGCTAACATATTCCAATCAATCTTTTTAGGGGGGATAATTGTCTTCAACTTAGCCACAATAGCAGCAGGGAGATCTAAAATATTCTGGGGCGGTTTCTGCGCAGGCTTCCTCTCCCTATCCTCATCCTCCAGTTCAGACCATCGAGCCTTAAAAGTGGCAACATCATCTACCTTTCGCACAGATCGCCACATGTCTGGTGGTAGAATAAGCCCAAAGAACAAATCTATATCTACTAAAGTCATAACGCAAGAATTCAAGGCCCCCTCAACTTCTTCATAGAAGGCCGCTGGATTCTTGCGGGGGTCGGGCAGCGCATTCTTCAATGCCATAACATCAGCCCTATGTCATGGAGTGTAGACCCAATTATACACAAAATATCCCTTAGCATCGGCGGAGGTAATGTCCGAGCTAGTCCCCGCTCCTTTAGCAGGAACATACAAAGGCGCCGCCTCTCGCATTGGTTTAACATGCACTATGTCATCCTTATCTGACTGGGAGGTGGATGAGTGGCCCTCTGTTGTGCACGAATCCGACTGCTTCTCCTCCCCTGCTCGCTGGCGCGCTTTCTCTTTAAAGACCAGCACCTCGTCCCGCAAGGCGAACAGCCGCCGAGCCGTATCTGGAGCCTTAGAAAAAGAGAAAACACCATTACGCAATGCTTTAGCATCCGATGACACTTCGTCGGGCTCAAAAACACCAGAACGTTTCCGGAAAGCATCAATCACTTCCTCCGCGAAATGACCCAGAAAATACAATTTATCTCTCTCCTGCCACGGCCCCCAAGTATGGAATAATTCCTCTATGGATATCTTGCCTTTAAGTGCACGGAAGGAAATTTGCCAAAGCTCAGCCATTTGTTCGGCTGATAACATGGACCGCGTATCTACCTTACCCGTACCCGGGACAGAATCTTGCGGCCTCGGAGCAGATGCGCCAACATAAGGGGGCGGAGAGCGATCTAGTAAATAAAAATCATCATCAAGATTATTAAGGACAGGATAAAGTGGCTGCCGAACAGCATATTGACCCGAAACTTGTAGCCTACGCTCCTTCTCTTGCCTGTCCGTCTGCTCTCTGTCCTCCCGACGCTTCGCTTCCTGTGCTCGCACATGATCATTCTTCCGTTGTTCCTTATCAAACAGCGCTTTCTCGCGCTTCTCTCGCTCACGCACCTCCTTCACCCACAACCGTACACACTCAAACATATCCTGACGAGCACGCCGCTTACACATACACTGTTCCACATACTCAATCTTACGTATATCAAACGATCCATACAAAGGCCATCGCAACTCAGGATCTTTTTTTGTATATTTCCTCCATACTGTGCTGTACATTATGGAAGAAAGACCATGCTTCACATACATATCCCTATTAGGAGTCCCCTCTGGGGGAGCTGGAGCAGATTCCTCGAGGTTCAACCGGTTCCCAAAACAGCAACACCACTTACGGAGTGCGCTGAAAGCAGGCATGCTCAGAAATAATGCAAAATATGCAATATTATAGAAAAATGGCACTTAATCGTTGCGCCGTTCAAAGTTACACAGCTCTGGAGAAATCTCTCCACATTACCTGCCTATATGTGTTGCAACGCATATATATTCACAAAGACAAATACAAAATATGACTAGTCATCACAAATCAAACTCAAATAGCCAGATCAGGCTTCAAAAACTCGGAGCAAGTACCGTACACCGGTTCTTACCAATCAAGAGTCCAGATTCCAACTGCCAAGCTCCACAATCGCCCAAACGGCTTTCACGGCAAGTCCGACAGAAGAGGTCTCAGTCGAGGACCGGCGCCACCCAGACGGTCAGCTCGGAAGGGAAGGAAGAAAAACCTCGGGATGCCAGGGCTAAGACGCCGCTGGCAGTGATCACATCCCCGGCCAAATTCCTCACCTTCGTCGCGACCAGTCCTTCGAGCATCCGAGTCGCCGATGAGCCCCACGTGACGGGCGCCAATTGATGAATACAGGCCCCAGCTAGGCCCGCAGGACACAAGGGTTCGCTCTCCTGTAATGGAATCTACAAGGAAGTTGGCACGGAAACTGCAAAGTACAAAGACAGCATTTATTAACCCTTAAGGGTGGTCCTACAATCCACACAACACTCTTCAGTATTGCATAGAGTAGCACAAAGAACCTTCGTACATGGTCCCCTTTTATACACAGTAGAGGGGCTCATAAGTGGGTGGATACAACATGAGGTCGAGGAACATTACCATTTATGGTCATTTTCGATACTGAATTAATATGTGGGCGGAGCTAACACACTCCTTGAGCCCGCGAAAACATGGTCAAGCAAGGCTAACTGATAACAGATGTGGTCAAGTCTGGGCATGTGCCAGATGGACAAAGGAGCTATTTATAGACTGTTACTAGGCAGATTACAAGAGCAACTAACACAGAGGTTGGACTCTTCTCGTGGGGAACACGTGGAAGCATGACAGTACAAAATGGAGTCCAAGCTTCGGCCAACATAACAGAGAAAACACGATCTATAAAAGGGGGATTAATGTCTTTAGTAAATGCTTAATCACATCGTTGTTTCAATTTACAACACTAGGGTTAAAAAACTACAGCTAGTCACTTTGCCAAAAAAGGGTCATTAGTCACTGCAAAATGGAGGTGTGACCACGTTGCGTTTTGCGCCGTTTCCTGTCGCGGGCACTAGGCCGACCCGCACAAGTGAGGTACCATTTTTCTCGTAGGACTTTGGGGAACGCGGGGTGGGTGGAAATTTGTGGATCCACGCAGATTCCAGAACTTTCCATCCTAGAAATGTGGGGAAAATGTGTTTTTTTTGTCATTTTTTTACGTTTGCAAGGGATTCTGGGTAACAGACCATGGTGGGAGGCAGTCAAGTCACCCCATCCTGGATTCCCCTGGGTGTCTAGTTTTCAAAAATGTATAGGTTTGCTAGGTTTCCCTAGGTGCCGGCAGGGCTAGGATTAAAAAACTACAGCTAGTCACTTTGCCAAAAAAGGGTCATTTTTCACTGCAAAATGGAGGTGTGACCACGTTGCGTTTTGCGCCGTTTCCTGTCGCGGGCACTAGGCCGACTCGCACAAGTGAGGTACCATTTTTCTCGTAGGACTTTGGGGAACGCGGGGTGGGTGGAAATTTGTGGATCCACGCAGATTCCAGAACTTTCCATCCCAGAAATGTGGGGAAAATGTATTTTTTTTGTCATTTGTTTATGTTTGCAAGGGATTCTGGGTAACAGACCATGGTGGGAGGCAGTCAAGTCACCCCATCCTGGATTCCCCTGGGTGTATAATTTTCAAAAATGTATAGGTTTGCTAGGTTTCCCTAGGTGCCGGCAGGGCTAGGGTTCAAAAACTACAGCTAGTCACTTTGCCAAAAAAGGGTCATTTTTCACTGCAAAATGGAGGTGTGACCACGTTGCGTTTTGCGCCGTTTCCTGTCGCGGGCACTAGGCCGACCCGCACAAGTGAGGTACCATTTTTCTCGTAGGACTTTGGGGAACGCGGGGTGGGTGGAAATTTGTGGATCCACGCAGATTCCAGAACTTTCCATCCCATAAATGTGGGCAAAATGTGTTTTTTTGTCATTTTTTTACGTTTGCAAGGGATTCTGGGTAACAGACCATGGTGGGAGGCAGTCAAGTCACCCCATCCTGGATTCCCCTGGGTGTCTAGTTTTCAAAAATGTATAGGTTTGCTAGGTTTCCCTAGGTGCCGGCAGGGCTAGGGTTAAAAAACTACAGCTAGTCACTTTGCCAAAAAAGGGTCATTTTTCACTGCAAAATAGAGGTGTGACCACGTTGCGTTTTGCGCCGTTTCCTGTCGCGGGCACTAGGCCAACCCGCACAAGTGAGGTACCATTTTTCTCGTAGGACTTTGGGGAACGCGGGGTGGGTGGAAATTTGTGGATCCACGGAGATTCCAGAACTTTCCATCCCAGAAATGTGGGGAAAATGTGTTTTTTTTGTCATTTTTTTACGTTTGCAAGGGATTCTGGGTAACAGACCATGGTGGGAGGCAGTCAAGGCACCCCATCCTGGATTCCCCTGGGTGTCTAGTTTTAAAAATGTATAGGTTTGCTAGGTTTCCCTAGGTGGCGGCAGGGCTAGGGTTCAAAAACTACAGCTAGTCACTTTGCCAAAAAAGGGTCATTTTTCACTGCAAAATGGAGGTGTGACCACGTTGCGTTTTGCGCCGTTTCCTGTCGCGGGCACTAGACCGACCCGCACAAGTGAGGTACCATTTTTCTCGAAGGACTTTGGGGAATGCGGGGTGGGTGGAAATTTGTGGATCCACGCAGATTCCAGAACTTTCCATCCCAGAAATGTGGGGAAAATGTGTTTTTTTTGTCATTTTTTTACGTTTGCAAGGGATTCTGGGTAACAGACCATGGTGGGAGGCAGTCAAGTCACCCCATCCTGGATTCCCCTGGGTGTCTAGTTTTCAAAAATGTATAGGTTTGCTAGGTTTCCCTAGGTGCCGGCAGGGCTAGGGTTAAAAAACTACAGCTAGTCACTTTGCCAAAAAAGGGTCATTTTTCACTGCAAAATGGAGGTGTGACCACGTTGCGTTTTGCGCCGTTTCCTGTCGCGGGCACTAGGCCGACCCGCACAAGTGAGGTACCATTTTTCTCGAAGGACTTTGGGGAACGCGGGGTGGGTGGAAATTTGTGGATCCACGCAGATTCCAGAACTTTCCATCCCAGAAATGTGGGGAAAATGTGTTTTTTTTTGTCATTTTTTTTACGTTTGCAAGGGATTCTGGGTAACAGACCATGGTGGGAGGCAGTCAAGTCACCCCATCCTGGATTCCCCTGGGTGTCTAGTTTTCAAAAATGTATAGGTTTGCTAGGTTTCCCTAGGTGCCGGCAGGGCTAGGGTTAACAAACTACAGCTAGTCACTTTGCCAAAAAAGGGTCATTTTTCACTGCAAAATGGAGGTGTGACCACGTTGCGTTTTGCGCCGTTTCCTGTCGCGGGCACTAGGCCGACCCGCACAAGTGAGGTACCATTTTTCTCGAAGGACTTTGGGGAACGCGGGGTGGGTGGAAATTTGTGGATCCACGCAGATTCCAGAACTTTCCATCCCAGAAATGTGGGGAAAATGTGTTTTTTTTTGTCATTTTTTTTACGTTTGCAAGGGATTCTGGGTAACAGACCATGGTGGGAGGCAGTCAAGTCACCCCATCCTGGATTCCCCTGGGTGTCTAGTTTTCAAAAATGTATAGGTTTGCTAGGTTTCCCTAGGTGCCGGCAGGGCTAGGGTTCAAAAACTACAGCTAGTCACTTTCCCAAAAAAGGGTCATTTTTCACTGCAAAATGGAGGTGTGACCACGTTGCGTTTTGCGCCGTTTCCTGTCGCGGGCACTAGGCCAACCCGCACAAGTGAGGTACCATTTTTCTCGTAGGACTTTGGGGAACGCGGGGTGGGTGGAAATTTGTGGATCCACGCAGATTCCAGAACTTTCCATCCCAGAAATGTGGGGAAAATGTTTTTTTTTTGTCATTTTTTTACGTTTGCAAGGGATTCTGGGTAACAGACCATGGTGGGAGGCAGTCAAGGCACCCCATCCTGAATTCCCCTGGGTGTCTAGTTTTAAAAATGTATAGGTTTGCTAGGTTTCCCTAGGTGCCGGCAGGGCTAGGGTTCAAAAACTACAGCTAGTCACTTTGCCAAAAAAGGGTCATTTTTCACTGCAAAATGGAGGTGTGACCACGTTGCGTTTTGCGCCGTTTCCTGTCGCGGGCACTAGACCGACCCGCACAAGTGAGGTACCATTTTTCTCGAAGGACTTTGGGGAATGCGGGGTGGGTGGAAATTTGTGGATCCACGCAGATTCCAGAACTTTCCATCCCAGAAATGTGGGGAAAATGTGTTTTTTTTGTCATTTTTTTTATGTTTGCAAGGGATTCTGGGTAACAGACCATGGTGGGAGGCAGTCAAGTCACCCCATCCTGGATTCCCCTGGGTGTCTAGTTTTTAAAAATGTATAGGTTTGCTAGGTTTCCCTAGGTTCTGGCAGGGCTAGGGTTCAAAAACTACAGCTAGTCACTTTGCCAAAAAGGGGTCATTTTTCACTGCAAAATTGAGGTGTGACCACCTTGCGTTTTGCACCGTTTCCTGTCGCGGGCACTAGGCCGACCCACACAAGTGAGGTACCATTTTTCTCGTAAGACTTTGGGGAACGCGGGGTGGATGGGAATTTGTGGATCCACACAGATTCCGGAACTTTCCACGACAGAAATGTGTGGAAAATGTGTTTTTTTTGACAATTTTTTAGGTTTGCAAGGGATTCTGGGTAACAGACCCTGGTGGGAGGCAGTCAAGTCACCCCATCCTGGATTCCCCTGGGTGTCTAGTTTTAAAAAATGTATAGGTTTGCTAGGTTTCCCAAGGTGCCCGCAGAGCTAGGGTTCAAAAACTAGAGCTAGGCACTTTGCAAAAAAGGGTAATTTTGCATTGTGAAAATGTGGTGTGACCACGTTGCGTTTTGCGCCGTTTCCTGTCGTGGGCACTATGCCTACCCACACAAGTGAGGTACCATTTTTATCGGGAGACTTAGGGTAATTCAGATTTGTAAAGGAACTGTTATTATCTATTGACTTTCCATGCATTTCTGCTTTCCAAATGAAAGATATTGTGTAAAAAAGAAGTCATTCTAAAAAATGACTGATAATTCTCATGCTAGTATGAGTATTCCCAATTTCAGAAATGTGCAAATATCTACTGTTTCTAAACTCTATATTTTGTTCCCATTTCAGAAATACATAGGTGTCTTTCATACCGATTTTTCCATGTACACTTTTTTACAGAATAATTACTATATACCCGGTACATAATAAAAAAACATTGCAAGTTGCTGCTCAGTTTTTGGCTCTGGGTTCGTCTGGTTCTTGGTGAACCTACAAGTCCTATATATCCCCACAACCAGTAATGTCCAGCGGATGCAACGGTATATTGCTTTTAAAGAGCTGTCATAATTAGAAGAAGTTACAGGTGAAAACGTTGACACAAAAGGCTGTTTTTTTCAACTAAATTTCAATTTATCCTACATTTAACTGTTTGTTTCTATAAAAAAACCTTGATGGATCTACACAAATGACCCCTTGCTGAATTTAGAATGTTGTCTTCTTTTCGAAAATGTATAGCTTTCCAGGATCCACTATTGCTTTTGTACCCATTTCTGCTACTAACTGGAAGGAGGTCAAAAGCACAAAAAATAGCAAAAATAGGCTATGTCCCAGAAAAATACCAAAACTGTGTAAAAAATGTTGGGTTTCTGACAAAAGTCAAGTATCCCCGAAAAGCTGGGAAAATGGTGATTTCAACCCCACAAACCCTTTTTTGATAACATTTGCAGGGAAAAACCCAGATGCTTTCATTTGCAGCCCGTTTTTCCAATTTTTCCAAAAAAAACCAAAATTTTGCTGTATTTTGGCTCTTTTCTGTGACCCCTCCAGGGGAATCCACAAACCCTGAGTACCTTTAGAATCCCCATGATGTTGGAAGAAAAGGACGCAAATTTGGCGTGGATACCTAATGTGGTCAAAAAGTTACAGGGGCCTAAGCGCGCACTACCCCAAATAGCCAAAAAAAGGCCTGGCACAGGAGGGGGTAAAGGCCTGGCAGCGAAGGGGTTAAAAGAAATTTAAGAACGCGTACAGTATACCTAAATCTAGGTATAACACACTATTTCAAAATAAGACATAAAATGAAGATAGCTTTTTATGCATAAGTATTTCAAATGTTTGGAATTGCTTTTGGCTGGATTTGAGACTGGTAGACGTACAGGATAAAGATTGGGGTCCTGATTCACAAAGGTAAGCTCACACGTTTGGGTGAGTTTACATTTGTTTGAGATTTCACAAAACTGCATTTTAGTTGTAACTTTACGAGTGCAGAGACTCCGCAGTCAGGGCGGAGGACTCCACATATAAAAAGATGGGACAGGTTTATCTTTTTCTGTGCGAAGTTCTCCGCCCTGACTGCGGAATCTCCGCACTTGTAAACATACTATAAAAATGCACTTTTGTGAATTCCCAAACAAACATAAATGCACACAAACGTATATGTTTACCTTTGTGAATCAGGCGGGAAAATAATTGTATTCAATTATATGCATTGGATATACTTTTACTGTACCAACAACAAGCATTGGGAAAGCTAATAGGTTTGCAAATACAGAAGTGTTTGGCTTTGCCAATGTATTTTAGCCAAGTTACCCAGCAGCGTGGCTGTGCAGCAGGCTAAAAGTAAAGTTTAGAGAGTCATGCGGCTCTTAAATTTCATGTATATTTTAACAAAGAGTGCAGTCTGAAGGTTTGTTGCCAATTAGCACAAACGTGACACAGGAGTTTGTAGAGAGAAATACATCCTGTGTAACTTGGAGGTAAATACTTAAGGCAACATATACAAAACATTCATATTACAGTCGATATAATGCAATTGACAAATAAAGGGAAGAAAGAACAAACATAACTATGTTTCTTAGAAAAGTGCAAAAATTATTTTATTGAGAATCATTTAACAGAGAAGTAAAAATGGAATAACTCAGTCATGCTGATCCATTCATGTCTACAGTCGTACAATCTCATGCACACTAAGCACTTTTAAAAACATTGTCCATGATCATTGAGGTTCGGTTATGGTTTCCGTAGACAAAAAAGTGTGGCACAATTTATATTTGACAGTCGTCTTCTTCGCGCGTTTCGGCACAAGAAAGTGCCTTCGTCAGGAAAAGAGGGCCACAAAGCTTCAACAGTGATATCCGGTTTATGTCCGATGCCCCTTTGCTGAGTCTACTATTGTTGCAGCACTGTATTTTGTGTTGTGTATACCTGGGAACACTAATATGATGATGCTATTGGGATCTTGACGTGTACCTCAAGGATGTCAGTGCAATATATTACAGACAATGTATTCTTTATTTCAAACGTCCATGCTTTGGAGCTCATGATATTGAGCTCAATGTGAGACGACGATTATATTTTCTGTTTACTGCTCGTTGCCGGATGTGGGATTCTGTCATCATACGCCGATAAGCAGTACATCCGGCAACGAGCAGTAAGCAGAAAATATAATCATCGTCTCGCATTGAGCTCAATATCATTGTCAGTAATATATTGCACTCACATCCTTGAGGTACACGTCAAGATCCCAATAGCATCATCAAACTGCAAAGCAAAACAAAAGCAGCGGTTCTGGGGGAGGTAGTTGGGGAACGGGGCAAGCAGTGACGTGGGACGGGATGGGGAAACAGGCAAGCAGAGACAGGGGAGGACAGGAGGAAGCAAAAATAAAGAGGAAAACAAGTACGAAACAGTAATGTAACTGGTGAGCTCGTAAAACACTCCAATACTTTCGGATTGTGTCTGTGTTATGTAAAACTGCAAAGCAAAAACATAATGGGGTAAAACAAAAATGCTATGATGCGGCCAGCGCTAACTGCGTCATAGCGTTTTTTATGTAAACAAAGAAATATTACCTGAATCAACACGAGCAGCGGAGGTACACTAATTACATTTTAATAAATCTGTGCTTGGTCCTTGTGCCACTGACAGAAAAGGAAGTGATGCATGCTTAGCACATTCTAAATAGTAGGCAGAAAATTAGAGTGACAACGCTGCAAACGAAGGGTAAGCAATTAGCCGGTATCAAATCCATTATAGAATACAAGAGCCTCAGAACCGGGAGCGCATGTGCTAGCGCATGCTCACGCAGGCGAGACCTAAAAATGCATTGTTACTAATGCTGTATG
The DNA here is from genome assembly GCF_964204655.1 of Triturus cristatus. Lineage (NCBI taxonomy): Eukaryota > Metazoa > Chordata > Amphibia > Caudata > Salamandridae > Triturus > Triturus cristatus. Next base: position 998,153,692 of record NC_140580.1, read on the forward strand.
CACAAACCTTTGATCTAAAATGTAAAATATGAATAAACAGGATGTGTTTGCATGATTAGAAGAGTACAAATGATATCCTATTTTGACATGTAATTTGTTAAATAAAGACTTTCCTCCTTTTTCCAGGGGCCAAAAACTGCAAGGAGCTGCAGGAAAGAGGAACTATTATGAGCGGTTGGTACACTATCTATCCTGAAGGGTGTAAAGCTTTGACTGTACTCTGTGACATGGACACTGATGGAGGAGGATGGATTGTAAGTATGTGAGAAAAGGACAGAGATGTTAAAGATACTTAGACCCTTATAATGAGTGGCCTCCTCATTGAGATGGGGCAGATAACTGCAATTACCAGTCCCATAGGAATTCTGAGCCCTGCTGCTGGAACACTGCATTTCTCTTTACTTTCACATGGAGGTTTCAGCTGCTGAAAGTCCCAGGCAAAATAAAGAATTACCTGGGAAATTTAACTTGGAATTACTGTTTCCGCCAGTACTTCCTTATTTACTGCTGGATTCTCAGGTTCCAGTTTATATTGGGACAGATTTCCCGCACCCAGTTCCCCAATATCGGTACCTCTGTGTGTGGGGAAATTCCGCACTGTGTTCTGCACTGCTCATAGTCAAGCCTTAAAGTCTGACATCATTTTATACTCCCTGTCCTCATCTAGTGCTGTTGACTGAAGAATACCATTCTGATTACCAGACAATGGGACATCCACACAGAGATTTGCTTTTGGTCTTCATCCATTGTTTCTCTACCACAGTCTAGTTAGAAGTTTTCTTCTTTTTGTGTTGACTTTGATCTCCACTTGGACCTTCACCACAGTCCAACCTAGGAATTTCTCTTGTTAAGTATTACATTGTAGTCTGTATTTGAACATGTTCTTGTTGATAACATTGACCTCTGAGTGTGACTGTTTATTTTGGATTTGTTTTGGATTTGTTCCTTCTTCCTAGGAACTAAAAGGAATACCCGTGGAATTTAAAGGAGATTTGTGACAACGAAGACAGCTGCATCATCATGCCTTTGGAATGATGTAGTGCTCCATGTATTTATTTATTTTTTTATTGAATTTTTCATAAAGAACATACATTACGTTTCAGCAAATGTGACAATTATACAGCTAGGGCATAGGAAAAAAAAACATGTATCATACATAAATGTTCAGTACATGAGGCCAGTAAGCATAGCTCGAAAATAGCAGTGCGGACAGTTGTACAATTACAGAGGAGCTTCCGTGATTCAAAATGAAACAGAAAGAAAAAGCAAACTGACACATTCACTATATGTCTTCACAAATTGTAGCAGCTGTGGAACGTCGGGGGGGGGGGGTACAATTCTATTGAAGGAGGCAGCTATGACCCAGTACAGTCACCGTGAGGGGGGCACAATATGCATTGATAAATATAGTTCTTGGGAAGCAAAATTAGACTCTAGGATAAGTTTGCATTATTGCCGGAGTGCTCCAATAAGTATGTCTGAAGCGGGCCCCAGATGTCACGGGGACAGGAGGATCGTGGGAGCAGTTCAGCATAGGTGCAAAGTTGATCCTACCAAAAAATCATATCTGACAGCCAATCTTTAAATTTAGGCGCCCAACCCCGTCCTCATCTGCAAGCAAGTCTACGCTTAGCTGTGGCGAGGCCAAAGGAGACACATTTACGATGCTTAGCCGGAATTTGTTCAGTATACCCCAGCAGGGCCACAAGGGGGGATCTTAAGATAGGCAACGGGATCATAGCATCCAGAGCTGTAAGGACATGACCAGTAAACTTGAATGTCTGAGCATTCCCAAACTAAGTGCAAGAAGTCAGCTTGTTCCATGCCGCACCTGTCGCATCTATTTGTGTCCCTCAACACAAATTTACGGAGCTTAACCGGGGTATAGTAACTACGGTGTAGAAATTTATAATGAATGATTCGGAGCCGGCTATTGGAGGAAATCTGTTCCGTCTGTCTACAGCAAAACAGCCATTGTGCATCAGTAATGCCTTGATCTAGTTCCAGCGCCCACTTAGTACGCGCCGCGCCGCGCATGGAGGATACTCAACATCACTATATAGAGTATGTTAAAGTGTGGGCACTAAGTGTGATGCAGTGGGTGCCCGTAGTATGTGATGTAGAGGGGCCAGCGTGGCAGGCTCTGAAGGGTATGTAGTATTACTAGCTTGGATGCCATGACGAAGGCGAGCATATAAAAACGTTTCCATGGTGGACGGCGGTGGATCAGGGCACAATTGTAGGAGTTTGCGAAGCTTGTCATTAATATACAGGTCTCCCTAGCAAAGAATGTTCTTTGTACAGGCCATTTTCCTGAAAATGCCTTCTTGCAGTAATGATATATCCGGATGATATATGAGCAATAAGAAAGGGGAATATAAGCAAGATGTGCGCATATGGTCCCGGATACGGGACCAGGCCATGATCGTGCAATCTACGGAGGATGGGCAGCGCGTCCGAGGGGAAGTGCTAGAAAGGAAGACACCATCAAGTGGGATAGGGTCTGCCAGCCAGTGTTCGGTGGCAACAAAGGGAGTATAGCGGGGTGAGTGGAACCAGAAGTGTGCATAGTGTGCCTGAGCGCACAGATAATACAGTTCGAAGTTGGGTATGTCGAACCCTCCATGGGAGTAGGGCCTCATTAAAGTATCCCATTGTATACGTGGGTGCTTGCTGCCCCAGACCAGGCGAATCAATTCCGACTGCATGGAGGCAAATAAATGTCACCCAGGAACGTAAGGAATGTTAAGGAAAAGATATAAGAATTTGGGGAGGATCACCATTTTTATAAGGGATATACATCCAGCCATAGTCAATGGGAGGGCAATCTACCGAGTAATGCAGCTTGTGACGTGTTCCATTGCACACCCATAGTTTGTCCTCATTAACTCATCACGATCCGCCGATACGCGGACACCTAAATATTTGACGTCAGCATCACACTACCTGTTTCAAAGGGAATAACAGAGTTGGTCAATGGGAATATCTGTGACTTGGACCAGTTCATATGGATACCCGAGTGGCCACCAAACTTGACAAATTCCCGCAACAATGGATTAAGATTATGATATGGGTCTTTAACATAGAGGGTAACATCATCCGTGTAGAGCGAGATAAGTATCGGGCGCAGTAAACACCTGAGGCCTGTATGATTATAATGCTGCCTAAGTCTTGCTGCAAGGGCTTCGATGATTAAGGCAAAAAGAAGAGGAGAGAGTGGACATCCCTGGCGTGTGCCTCAGGATAGAGAAATGGAAGAGGTGGTATGTCCGTTAATCAAAACCTTCGCCGTGGGTGAGGTGTACAGGAGCCGGACCCACGAAATAAACCCTACAGGAAGACCCATATTCTGCAGAATGGTGTAAAGGTAGTCCCATTTCACTGAATCAAAGGCCTTAGAGGTATCAAGGAACTCCGCCACTAACTTCAATCGAGGATCAACAGCCTGCAGAATGGAAAACAACGTTCTGAGATTGTGGAATGTGGCTCTCCCTGGAATAAACCCAGACTGGTCTGGGAGCACACGTTTTTCCATAAGCAGACTGAGACAGTTTGCCAACAGTTTAGCCAGTATTTTCGTATCTGTATTTAGAAGAGATAATGGCCTATAAGACTCGCACCGATCGGTGGGTTTGCCCGGTTTCAGTAATGACGTGATAGGCGCCTCTCTCATTGATGTAGGTAAGATCTGCGCCTTTTGGGCCTCTAGGAAAGCCTCCTTAAATATGGTGAGCAGCTGGTCAATATATGTTTTGTAAAATTCAATTGGAAGGCCATCAGAGCCTAGAGCTCTCCCTGACGCTATTTGCATTATAGCTTCTCGCAGCTCATCGTCTTCAAAAGGTGCTGCTAGGAATTCGCGCTGAGAGTCTCCCAGCCAGCCAAGAGTTATATCCTGTAAGTAAGGGGCAAAGTCAGGGGGGGAAGAGTGCTGTGAGCTATATAATTCCTTGTAATATGTAACAAAAACATTAAGTATGTTAAGACTGTCTCTGTGCCTTTCCCCGTCGCCATCCACCAGGTCCAGGACATAACTAGAAAACCTAGGTTTCCTGATCGCTTTCGCCAATGTTCAGCCAGGTCTCTCACCTTCCCCGTATCTGCAGGCGGTGAAATATTTACCTCTAAACTTTACCTCCCTAGATGCAGTGTCAGTGTAGTCAGTGAGTTTATCACGGAGGGTAGCCCGTTGGACACTAGAGCTAGCCGCCCACATATCTGTTTCTAGTTGCTTTATTTCAAGTTCAAGGCCTCGTAATCAATTTCTGATGTCGTGGAGCACTCCGAAACTCTTTGATATGCAGATGCCCCTAACCGTTACTTTGAAAGTACACCCAATTCTTCAACAGAGCCCTTATTTCCAGCAAAAAACGCTGTAATCTCTTCCCCCCAGCTCCTCTTGAAACACAGTGTCTAGTAGTGCCTCAGGGACGAGTCTCCAACAACGCGGGGTGAGAATAGAATTAGGGGGTAGCAATTCAAGGCATACCGGTGCATGGTCAGAATGCGTGCGAGCTAAGTGAGTAGCGCTACGAAGCCAGGGTATCAATCCCCTAGAACAGACCCAATAGTCTAATCTAGACCAAGTGGAGTGCCCCGCCGTATAAAAGGTACCTTCTCTGTTCGTGGGATGGACATATCTCCACACGTCGACAAGTCCATGTTCCTCAAACAGGCCAGATAAGGTATCCAGAGTGTTAGTATAGTGATGAGGAAGGGGATTGGAGCGGTCCATGGAAGGGCAAAGAGCAGTATTGAAATCCCCACCCCATATGACATGCGTGAAGCCTATTTTTAGTATTTACCCCCAGAAGGTGGTGAAATAGTCAGGATCGTCTGTGTTAGGACCGTAACTGCAGGCTAGAGTGACAGATTGTGTAGCTAATGTACCCCAGAGTATACAGCTGCAGCCCGCAGAGTCTCTATATGTACCTCCCACTATAAATGGTGTGTTCTTCTTAACTAGTATAAGCGTGCCACGTGAATAGGTGGAATAGGAAGAGTATACACATGTAGAGGCCCATTTCGTGCCGAAGAAGGGAGGGTGCCTAGGGTCCAAATGTGTCTCCTGGAGGATAGCTATTTGTATATGGTGCCTGTCTAGGTATGCTAATACCTGTCGACGTTTGCGAGGGTCCCGGAGTCCCCTGACATTCCATGTGATTAATTTAATGCAAGGGAGAGCTGTGTGTGTCATCGCTGCCAGTGGAGCAGTGTGGTATATTGAAGCTGCCAATGTCGTAGAAAAGTGTGGCCATTTACATAATGATGGCCCTGCCTAGCTGTAGTTGTCCAATATGTACTAGAACACTAAGAAAGAACCCCACCCCATACCCTCCCCCTATACCAAAACTCTGCAACAAGTAGTCCTCGCAGGAACTCAGTACAACCCATTCCACCCCCACCCACAACGGCACCCCAATCGTGCCGGCATACTGTAACCCACCCAAGAAGACCAACACGGACAGTCAATCCATTGCAACCAGCTGAGACCAAAAAGCAAGAGCATTTTGTAACAGTAAAGAACGTAAAAGAAAAAACTGTGATATTGGGGAGCTCCCATAGGGGGGCGCCAGGAGGGCAGTAATCCCTTCCCGGGACCTAACTCTAACTGCAGCGAAGTCCCTGGGTGTCAACCCATGCCAGGAAAGAGTGGCATTTGGGGGAAGGGTGCTTGGCAAAGTGACAGTTACAACCACTGAACATGTAGCAGGCAATACAAAGATATAATCTGGGTCACAGTCAAATGAAAAAGACTCCTAGGGCACTTATCTGTTCATGAGTCTGCCTAGGAGGGTCGGCGCACCAGAAGTGCCGCTGGTGAGAAGTCCATCCACAGCAAGGCGATGACGCGCCTATTCGTCAATGCCCCATCACACAGGAAGCATGAAGCCTTGAGAGCAAGCACAGAGTATGTCAGGTGGATATCCTGAGCACAATCAACCAGTGGACGGGGAAGGTAAGCTGGAGGTACATTCCCGGAGTGGAGAGTGTCTTGAGATGGTTTTCAGAAAATCATCTACCTGCTGTGGATTTGTACAGAAGACATGCTTGCCATTGTGTGTAATCCGGAGCTGCGCAGGATATAAAAGGACGTATTCTATCTGAGCCTTCCGAAGTTTCTGCGTGACAGAGAGGAATTTCCGGTGCGCCCCCTGCACCGCCAGCGTGAAGTCCGGATAAATGGTGAATGTATTGCCTTCAAATTGCAGCGGCTTTAATTCACGGGCCTTCTGAAGTGCTATGTCGCGGTCTCGATATTTGAGAAGACGCACAATGATAGGTCTCGGGGCCTCTCCTGGCGAGGGTTGTGGGCCCAAGGAGCAGTGTGCACGTTCAACCACCAAGTGATGCGAAAATGAATCTTCACCAAAGGAGCCCTTTAGAAGACATTCAATGTACTCCTACATACGCCCGGTATTTGTGCTCTCAGGAATACCTAGTATGCGGACATTGTTGCGGCGGCTTCTGGCTTCGATATCTGCGTTCTTAGCCGCAATAACCTTCAGAAGTTTATCCATTTGTGCAACTTGAGTCTGCATCCGAGTAGTGACGTCTTCGTTCTCAGATATGCGTCGTTCCGCCTCCTTTAATTGCCCATCATGCTTGTCAACTTTTTGCACCAAAAAGTCTAGGTGATTATTCATAGTGTTCATCTTTCCAGAGAAATCCGATAAGCTATGTTGTACATCTAGGAGTAGCGTCTTGTCATCATCTTTGGAGGACTGCGTGGAATATTGCGTTTGGTCCATAGTTACGTATTCAGCATCAGCAGAGGTGGACCTAGTCGCAGCTTTTTTTGATTCAAAGGTTAAACGTGGTTGAAATCCGTCAGGTTTCCCCATCGCAGTCGTCAGTCTCGCAGGCAACTCTGCAGCGTGTGCAAGCAAGTGTCCAACAATTACAAGCAGGCACCGGCCGTGGGTGTGCAAGGCCGCACAGATAAACTGCAGACTGGTGTGCCTAAGGAGAGTGAGGTAGTGCCCGCCAACTTGGTTTCTCCTCCCAAGCAGAATGTATTGTAAGGGAAGTCCTCCAGGGGGGTTTATCTGGGCCCCGAATTCTGCAGAAGGCAATGGGCTGCTGACTGTAGTGTGGGGCGCGGAGGGGTAGCCAATGAGCGCCTCTCCCAATAGGCAGCAATATGTGCGTCCCTCAGCACCGAGGATATGACCAGCCAGAGATGCGGCAGTGATACGAGTGGCAGCGTTGTCAGTGTTAGGCCGCAATGAGGGCCAGGGCCACGGCGCAATGCGCAGCAATCGGTGCAGTGAGCCTCGAGGGAGTGTAGAAGCAGCGCCGGTAAAGCTCAGGGGTCCAATTCAGCGCATAGGGTGATGAAAATCAGGTGGGCCAGCGGAAGCGTGGTTCCCAGAGGGTGGCGCAGCATGTGTAACTTGCCGACCGAAGAAAATGAGGCCAGGGAGTAGGAAGGCGCCTCCTGGGCCAGTACTCACACATCCACCATGATTTCCGGATCCCAGACAAAGAGCGCGCCTTTCACCAGCGGAGAGCGACCCTCAGCTGCCACGCGCTACTCCGTCCTACCACCAGCAGCAAGTACAACCTCCCAAGCAGTGGAGGCAGCAGCCGCTATGGGAATGAGTCAGCATGGAAGTGCCAGGTGTGGCGTAGGAGCTCCCAGTCGAGTCGGAGATTTGAAGCAAAGAAAAGGCGCGCTGGTGAGTCCGGATCAACGCGGTCCTCGCCATCTCACTGTCGGAGATAGACCCAGGTCTCTGCAGGTAAGGAGAGCAGCAGCAGTATCGGGGGCAATGTCAGCAGGAAAGGAGCAGAAACGAGACGGCAGGGCCGTGACCTAGCCAAACGATGTTGGGGCCCACCACCTCGTTATAAGCCTTGGGCTCAAGTAGTCACAGCGGCCGAGTCAAGGCTCCGGCAGGCACGTCTGTCTCAACCCCTTCAATCCGCACCCCTCCACAGCCGGCGCTAGGAAGCCTCGGAAGTCGCAGTTCTTTGCCCCGAAGGTAGCGGAGTATGCAAGGACCAGTTAGGTAACAGTAGATATTATGCCGCCATGGCAGAAGTGAGGATTAATTATGGATAAGGTCACCAAGCTTCCCGAGCCTCACAGGCCATCTTGGATGTGCACCACCTAGCGCCCCGTGCTCCATTTATTTTATTGCTCTTCTTGTACTGCATAATGCTCTGCAGGACAAGGGGTACATACAGTGGCAAAAGAAATACTCTGGGAAGACCTGGGGGTAGGGGAGATAAATGCAAGGTATGATGAAGAGACTCCCATTCCTCCTTCAGATTTCTATCATGGCGTCTGCCCTGTACCCCCTCTATACATTCCTAAATACTCCCCCACCAATCCCAGCACATATTACACTTTTTGCAAATCCTTAATCTTAGAAAATGTATCATTGAAATAGATACCCGATATGATAGATTGTGTCTGCACCACAAAATCTCTTTGGGCTACCTGGATTTTCTTTCCTGTAATCAGCTTCTAACACAAACCCACACTAATTCAGGGCCTTTGATATCCAGAGAGGGGAAATTGCTAAAGCATTGCTGCCTTGAGAACTACTGTAATGCTTGGGAGGCCATGTTTCATCCTAGGTGATGGGAGGTCTGTAAACTGATAAACATTCACCATCCCAAGAGCTACATGGCAGGAAATTAGTTCTTTATTGTGTCTTGGAAGGTTGGTAAAAAGTCAAAACATTTGTTAACCCAAGAGATGCATCTCTATAATGCATCGAGACATTACCCCAATTACTATAGAAAAAATTATAATCAATACATTTGCCATCTTGAGAGCTACTTACCTGTATTCCCACTGTGTATGGCGATAGGCAATATTTTGTAACATGGTAGGTCTTGAACTAACTAAAGCGTTACCATCCTGAGGGCAGACGAATACCCAGTGCTGAATAATAACATTGACACCTATGGCACTGCTCACTTTGAGGGAGCTGCTTCAAACCCTTTGTGATATTAAAGCAGGACTCATGAAGACTGCATTCATCAGTTTCATTTTAGGGAACATACATGTGCACTATCAAAAGTTGTATGATTCACCTTCTGTGCTGTGATTGCAAAAGTCAGGGATTAGATTGAGTAGTACTAGCCAAGTGAGTACACATCAACCTTTGCGTCATCAGTGATGATGGAAGATATGCGTTAGTTCTATTGTTTTGGGGATGGATTAAGCAGCGGTAAAAATATCTGTAGTTTTGCTTATATTTTTTTGTGTTTTTAGAGGAGAGATAGGGTCAATATTTTGTTTTTCACAGTTCTGTTTCATCCATCATTTTGGGTATGGAGCATTTTTAAAACCTGCATATTTCTGGACTTTCACTCTCACCAGAGTGATGGTCTTTGACATTTTGTTCCTATTGATTTCACATGTGACCCCACTGTTTGGCTGGCTGTGAGTGATACTGAAGGACATTACCGCTGCATACCATCGCCACTCCTATCATTTCTTAAGGCTGAATGTAGATGTATTTGGTCATAACCCTCAGCAAATTTAGTTTAGAAGGACTAATTAAGATTTTTAGACCTAAATTTGAATACTCAAAAATTCAACAGATGCTATAAAACAAACAAAACTATTTCTTTAATTATCATCTAAATAAGTTTCTAAATATGTATGTAAACAGTAACACTCTACAATAATTGTATGATCTTACTTTTCAATAAAGTAATTTGCTTTCCTTTTTTTATATGTAGTGTTATTTTCTTGCACTACAGGATTTTATTCAACCATAAAGCATGAAAATAATCATAGTGCGATTGCATACTTATTTGCATCATACTTTAAGGAGGTGTTGGTTTATCATGTGGGATGTGTTGATTTTAGTGTGAGATGTGTACCTTTCAAGATAGGTTCTTCGTTCACTGAATAAATAGTCCTGTCAGCCATACCTAGTGACCAGCTAGCCTTAGTAACCAGCTATACCTAATAACCGGTGACATGATGGTGAGGGAGAAATGCTCCACTGGCCTGATCATGATGTGACAGATACTGCCTCCAACCAATGGCTGAAGGGAGCTGACCCAAGGCCCGCTCTATCATTGGTCTGACCTCAAAATACTAATTTTCTTAATACTATGAAGGTATATTAGGCTTGCCCTTACTCGAAGTGAGGAATTCTAATACAACTACTCATGGATCTTTGAATCTGACATGGCTGACTTCCCTTAGTCTGACGTTAGTGAATGGCAGAAAGGAAGGATATAGTCCATGCAACTACAAATTGCAGAGAGTGGTCTAACATTTGACTTTGAATATGTCTTGAATATTTATGAGCTCTATGATCAGATCAAATCATTATCAAGGTAGTAGTAACCCAACTCTCTAAAACTGAGTCTTCAAATGATTGCTTCTAATTTATCTGAAATGGGCAGTTTTGATGTATTTGAGTCACTGTTCAAGACTCATCAAGGCTTCAGTGTATAATCTGGCTCATTTAAATGCATCTCCAATTTGGTTTTCAATTACCACCACTGATGACCATTTGATCAAGGAAACTGCTAGATTCAAAAGGATACCTCTGATTGAACACTTCAGAAAAAGCTCCTTTACGGCCAATTATCAGAAACAATGTAAATCAATAAAGGCCAAAATGAAATAAGTAAACTAACCACTACAAGGTGACAGGGGTATTACAAATTAGTTTTAGAAAGGGCATCTGCAAGAAAAAAAAGATCATCTGTGGTTAAAATGACAAAAGGCTGCTCGTAAGAGAAAAATGCAGTATACACACCTATCAAATGAAGGCTGCAAAGGTAGCTCTTAAAATCTGGTATCTTGAGGTCCAAGTAGCATTATCTAGGAAATCCACTTTATATAGTTGAGGAGTTAGACTTCGTCCCAGGCACCCAGCCAGCTTGAGAGATACACTACCCTTGTGTCAAAAGTGAACCTAAACTTGGTGCACATAAATATAGGATAAGACACCACAAAGAAGCAACATCAAAGATCACAGATACAAATGTTACTGTGTCCCAGGCTTCACATCATTGGTGCTTGCTCCAAGGATAAAGGAGACCTGCTTGCATGTCCTCAAATGACCTTTGTGGTTTACCATTTAAGTAAACAAGATGGTCTACTGATAATTGAGCCTACCACTGAGTCTAAATATGTGATGGAAATTAGAGAATTATCTCATGTACTACTGGTGTGTTTCCTCAGTGTACTGGAGTACTTCCCACTAGTGTGCAGCTAAACATGTATCTGGATGATGTAAGAAGTTTAAAGAATGTGTCATTCTTTTTTAAATATCTTTTTATTGAGCGGAATTTGAGAAGAATAAGAACATTGTCATATCGAGATCGCAACAAATAGGATAGTATTTCGATTTTTTAAGCAAATACAGTTAACTGTCATAATAAGAAAGCATCCCCTTTTAAAACAATTATAGTGCAACAAAATCTTAAAGTGTCACAGTACCTTGTTGTCAACAATTTAGTAGATTTAGAACACCCTCAGTCACCTAGATCTAAAGTGCTATAGTGCTTTAGCACAGAGCAGAACATTGAACACAATAACAAAGATTTAGCAGTTATTTTTCTATGTAGCGCGAAGTTGACCCGAATCCAATCCGGTATCAGAGCGCTTTACATAGCACCAGTTACGTTCCATTAGGACACACATTAATTCTTTGTTAGGCACGGGGAGATTAAGTGATTTGCCCAGAATCACAGGATGTTCAGCGTCATTACCGAGACTCGAACCCAGTTCCCCAGGTCCGAGGTCGAGCGCCCTAGCCCTTAGGCCACCTCCTCTCCCCAGTTCCTTAATAAAGTGCGTAAATGGCAATTACAAGTCCTGTGGAGTAAAATGATAGATACTACATTTCAGCAAAAAATAATAAAGTGCAATTAAAACACATACATTTAACAACACCTTAACAAATTGCATAGACATCTAATATAGGACTTATTCAAGAGATTCAAAAGGTTTCCAAGTAGCCAAAAACCTGGAAATACAACCAACCGATGGTGAATATGCCTTCTCCAAGGCTTATGTTATCTTACCAATTTTGAAAGGTTGGGATACTAACCATCCTTCAATATCGGAGAATGGGCCAATAGAAATAAAATATTGCAAATGCTTATTAGCCTTCCTACTAGCATATTATGAGCCGAATAGTACTAAAATGGCTTCTGGTATGATTGTAAGTTGAACACATTTGCTGAGTGTTTGAAATTATCTATCTTAAAATTGATGAAGAACAGAACATGTAAAAAAAATATGTAGCCAATTGCTGTATCATTTAGTTGACAAAGAAAGCATTGATCGAGGATTGACAAGAACATCTTATGCAGGGCGTGGGGAGTATAATATGCCAGACATCTTGAGAGAAAATATATCCTATTAAAATTTGTGGTCCTAAGGGATTTGTACCCCATGTCAGAAATACATTGCCATTCCCCTGTTGTTATCTTGCCCTTAATCCTACTATAAATTGCATCAAGGAATTCAGGAATTAAAGTCCGATTAGAGAATTTACCAATACCAGTTACTCACACCTGTCAGTTTATTTGTCACTAAGAGATGGATTAGCGCCTGGGTCTCTTCACTCATCAACTGCTAGTTACCTGTTAAATATGCCAGATATCTGCCAAAACTAAACATAAATGGACATGTCCAATGAAGCAACATAATTTCCTCCCATGTTATCTGATTATAGAGAAGTCACCCATCTTAATAAAATGCTAATGTAGGCCTGGGCAACTTAAATCCTAGAAGATTGCAGTCCAGTATTAGACTAAACCTATGGAATGCTGGAATCTGCCAGGGTTTAAAAACAGCTCTAATTCGTTTTTACATTGCACAAAGCACCTTATATATAATCTTTTTGGGGAGCTTCGCTGTCTTTAAGAATGCTGGCGGGAGGAGGAGCCTAGCGCGCAACCAAGATGGCCGCGTAGGTGCGAGGCTCCCGAGGACCTCCGCGACCTCCTATCAATATCCTGAACATATCCTGTCCCAGATGAGGGGACTGTGTTGGTGAGCCCGAGCTGAGGTGGCGCCCGTTTTCCGCTTCCAAATCGGACCTCGGGCACCGACTTTACCACCGATCAAGGTTTGCGGCCTTCTCCTAGCCGAACCCCGGATTTGCGTTGTGGGGCGATCCAGTGACGAAGTGAATAACAGCGGCGGGCAGGGCTTGGTGGCTCGCGGGACCCGCACTTTCACTTTCGCTTTCGTACCCTCCTGGCTGTCTATGCGAGGTTGGGTCACGGGGCTTTGTGTGTTGGTGTGGCATCTCTGGGGGACCCCGCCTGCCCGCCGGCTGTGATCCGCCCTGCAGATCGGGGGTGGCACCCCCCCGGAGCCCGTGGACCGGTTTGCCTGCCCTTCACGACGTTGCTGGTGCGATCGTGAGACTGGGACCATGGCCACGAAACAAGATGGCGATCGGGCAAAGGTAAAATCGACCCGGCGTGGCGCAGCCCAACAGTCCAATAGCATGGATCGCTATACCCTCCAGAAGGGATCTCCTGAGGTGCCCCGCAAGTCCCCTGAGGGCCCTACTGATGCCCCCGATCTGCCTCCGGATCTGACTCTGCGGGATGTCATGGGCGCCATCGCCGAGATGAAGGCCTCTGTGGGCCAGCGCTTTGACACACTGGCGCAGAAGATCGACTCGGTCCTCGTAGATGTTGGCCTGATAAGGGCCGATCTCTCCAAGACCAACGACCGAGTTGATTCTTTGGCCCACACCACATCGGGCCTTACGACGGATGTGGCGGCCCTGCAAACGGAGGTGCGCCGACTTGCTCGGGCGAGTGCGCTAATGGATCGTCGCCTGGAGGACTCCGAGAGTCGGGCCCGGCGTAACAACATCCGTATCATCGGGGTGCCTGAGGGACGTGAGGAGGTGGCGGCGGACCTTTTCGTGGAAGACCTGATCGTCAACCATCTCCGGCCACGGGGGCTGAGTAAATTCTTTGCTGTGGAGAGAGCCCACAGGGTCCCCGGGGGACGGCCTAAGGTCGGAGCCGCTCCGAGACCGCTCATCGGCCGGATTTTTCATTTAAAGGACAGAGACGCTATCCTGCAATCCTCCAGACTACAGGGACCGCTTAGACTTGATAATATGGATGTTAATTTTTATCCTGATTTCACCCCTGCGGTCCAGAAACAGAGACTAAGCGTCCTTGGTGTCAAGCGCCGTCTTCGGGACCTAAACATCAAGTACGCCATGCTCTTCCCCGCTAAGCTGCGAGTGGAGGTGGAAGGTCGCACACACTTTTTTGAACGTCCCGAAGCGGCCGGGGACTGGTTGGATACTCTGTCTGGAGATCGGGATCGGGGTGGAGGGGGGGGGGAGCGGCCGGGGGAGAGGGCTCGCCGGATCAAGACTGAGGGACTAATATTAGGCCTCGCTCGGGACAAAAATGATGCCACTTTTTGACTATACGTCGGATTGTTTAATTTCCCCTCCTATGGAGGTTGTGTGGGGTCTCTTGGGGGTTCTCCCTCCTCCTCTGGGGGTCTAGTTAGTTCAACTATCTATGGGGCGACAGGAACACTGCACATTGGGGGGGCTGTTTGGGCTCATGCAGGGGTGCAGGGAGGGGGGAGTTCTGTTGGGGGGGGTGGGTAGGGATGGGGCGTTGTTTGTTATTTCCACAAGGCAACCCTTTTTTTGTGTAGGCTCTACTGTGCTCTTGGGGGGACAAATGATGGTCTTTGTATATGATGGGGGGTAGGGAATTGACTTTGTTGTCTTGGAACGTTAATGGACTGGGGGACAGGATCAAACGAGGTGTGGTCCTGCAGTATCTGAAGCGACTCTCGCCTGATGTGGTCTTCCTGCAGGAGACACACCTTATTGGCAATTCCTTCTGCGCAATGAATCGGCGTGGTTACCGCCTTGTGGCCCACTCGGGCTTCACGTCAGGCTCGAGGGGTGTGGGTATCATGGTAAAGAACTTGCTCCCGTTAGAGATCGATGAGGTGCTCCATGATGACAGGGGACGTTACACTGTCTTGGTGGGGAGAATGGAGGGCAAAGTGATTGTCTTTGTGTCAGTGTACGTCCCACCGGGGTTGCAGTCGACCACCTTTGCAGATCTGGGGCGCCTCCTCCTTGGCCTTCCGGGGGGGCTTCTGGTGGTGGGGGGGGATTTCAACGCGGTGGTTTCTGGAACTGTGGATCGTCACCCCCCTAGGGACCTCCCCCGGGCACAGGCATGGCTATCTGGCCTCTTGGATACACTGGGATTGGTGGACTGCTGGCGCTTAAAACATCCCACACAGTCGCAATACACTTTCCACTTGGGTGCCCATGGTAGTCTCTCACGGCTTGATTATGTCCTTGTCCCGGCGGCCCATGTTGGGAGGGTGGGGGAGGTGCGCCACTTGGCACGGGGTATCTCGGACCACTCCCCGCTATTGTTGCATGTTGATGTCTTTCCGAGGGCTGAGAGCAGGGTGGTCCCAATTAACTCCTGGTACCTGCGCGACCCCACCATTCGTGCTGACTTGATTAAATCCCTCCAGCGCTATTTTGAGGAGAACGTGGGGTCGGTGCCTTCAGCTATCTCCCTGTGGGAGGCCTTCAAAACAGTACTTAGAGGAGAGGCCCTATACCTTATTTCCCACGCCCGGAGGCGTGAGCGGGAAGAGGTGACCCGGGTGGAGGCTGAAATAGCGGAGCTGGAGGGTAATCTAGAAGATGGGGTGACTGACGCGGCACTACATGTCCTCCAGCTCAAACAGGCGGCGTATAGGGCCCTCGTTACGGAGGCGGCCAGGGGCCTTAGTAGAGAGCAACAGGGGCGGCTGTATGATGTGGGTGATAAGGCTGGTAAACTGATAGCGTGGTTGGATAAAAAGGAAAGAGCGAATCGTGTGGTCCCACTGATTGAGAAAACGAATGGTGTGTGTGTAACTGAACCAGAAGAAATTGTCTCCTCCTTCGCGGAATATTTCCGCGAGGTGTATTCCCCGGTCTCTTCTTGCTCGGAAGAGGATTCCCGTGCCCTGCTCAGAGATATTGCACTGCCTTCCCTGTCCGGGGCGGACAGGGTGTTGCTGGACGCCGCTCCCACCTCCGACGAAATTGCCCTCACCATACGCTCGGTCGCTTCTGGCAAAGCCATGGGCCCGAATGGTATCCCTATCGAGCTGTACAAGCTGCGACCGGATACATTGGCGCCTCATCTCCGCGCAATGTTCCTTGCGGCCCACTCAGAGGGCTCCCTCCCGCTTGACCAGCGTCTGGCTACAATCGTTGTGATTCACAAGGAGGGGAGACCTCGAGATCGGGTTACTTCTTATCGGCCTATCTCACTACTGAACGCGGAGCCTAAAATTCTCGCTAAGGTACTTGCCAATCGGCTGGTCGGTGTGGTGGGAGATCTGGTTCATCAGGATCAGTCTGGTTTCATTCCCCATCGCAATACAGCCCTTAATCTTCGGCGTTTGCATGGGGTGCTTGCGCGTGTCCCGTTCATACGGGAACCGGCCATTCTGGCGTCCTTAGACGCCACCATGGCGTTTGATACGCTTGAGTGGCCATACATCTGGGCGATGCTTGCTAAGTTCGGGTTCGGCCCAGGATTCATCAGTTGGGTCAAATTGCTGTATGCGGGCCCATTGGCACAGGTGGTCGTGAACGGAAGAATATCGGCCCCGTTTGAGCTGGGCCGGGGCACGCGGCAGGGCTGTCCCCTGTCGCCGCTTCTTTTTGTGCTCGCCTTGGAGCCCCTGGCGGAGTGGCTGCGGTGGGAGCCTTCCATCCGTGGTCTCCGTTGGACCCCCGAGTATGAGGATCGCGTATCCCTATACGCTGATGACATCCTTTTGTATCTGGCCTCCCCACGTAAATCACTTATAGTCCTAGTTGATGTTTTACACTCGTTTGGTCGTTACTCCGGCCTCGTCATCAATTGGGCTAAATCGTGTGTGTATGTCCTCTCTGGGGAGGCTCCTATTCTCCCGCGGGGCTGTCCGATCCAGATCGCCCCGCAGGGATTTTGGTACCTGGGTGTCTTCATCACTCTGGACCCGGAGGCCCGATATGAACGGAATCTGCTTCCCCCCCTCCAGCGTCTGCGGGTAGATGTCGCACGATGGCGGCGCCTGCCGCTTTCGCCGCTCGGCCGGGCTGCATTGTTCAAGATGATGTCTCTGCCACGTTTTCTATACGCTTTGCAGAACACCATGGACTTGGTCCCGGCGCGCTATTTCCGTGAGGTGGAGAGTCTGCAGCGCCTCCTGTTCTGGGACGGGAGGCCGCGCATTGCTCTGGCTAAGCTGACGCTCCCATGGTTTGACGGGGGGATTGCCCTCCCGGATATTAAACGGTACTACTGGGCCTCCCAGCTTGCTGCCATTAACCATGGCCTCTACGGGCCCGCCTTAAACCCGGCCTTTGAAATGGACAAGATGCTCCTGCCAGGTGGCGACTACCATCGAGCGCTCTACTCTAGCGTGCCCGATGCTCGTCTGACGGGCC
The DNA here is from genome assembly GCF_964204655.1 of Triturus cristatus. Lineage (NCBI taxonomy): Eukaryota > Metazoa > Chordata > Amphibia > Caudata > Salamandridae > Triturus > Triturus cristatus. The sequence continues at coordinate 998,171,145 of NC_140580.1, forward strand.
CCACGCGTGTCATGGTGCAAGTCTGGAACGCGGCCAATGCAGCTATGGGGTGGAAGGACCGTTTGACCCGGGCATCACCACTATACGCGTCTGAGCGGTTAGGTTCCTTGTGGACCTCTAAGGGCTTTGAGAAGTGGGACATGATAGGTATCAGTAAAGTGGGGGATCTTTGGACGAGGGGAGGATTTAAAACGTTCGATATGCTGCAGACGGAATTTCAGTGGCAGGGCAGTGAATACTTCCGGTATTTGCAGGTCCGTCATGCGCTGGGTTCCGTCTTCACGGATGTTGCCTCCATCCCGGAATACTCCCCCCTGGAAGATAGAGTGCTGGATGGGCATGTCCCGGACAGCACGATCTCACTTATATATAAAAAGCTGATAAACGACCGCTCGGGCCTGTTGATTGCCCTTCGTGCGGCTTGGGTTGCTGACGGGCTGGAGTTGGACGACGAGGACTGGACCTCCGCGGTGGCCTCCCCGAAGGAGGTGGCCATACCAGCTCGCCTTCGCTTCGTCCAGCTCAAGATACTCCACCGGGTCTACATGCCGGGGCCGAAGCTTCTGCGTATGGGCTATGCCGGAGATGGGTTATGTAAGCGTGGGTGTGGTGCTTTGGGGACCTTTATGCATATTTTGTGGGAGTGCCCGGAGATAGAGGGGTTCTGGCGTGGTGTACATGAGGTGCTGCGTCTGGTTACGCATGTGACGCTGTTGCCTGAAGCGAGGAGATGCCTGTTGAATGTGTGGGAACCGACTGATTACTCAGCGCCGCAGACGTGGTGGGTGACTCTGGGATATATGGTCGCCAAGCGTGATATTGCTCAACTGTGGGGATCCCAGAGGCCCCCGACGGTCTCGGCCTGGAAAGAACACATGGACTGGTGCATGTTTCGCGAAAAAGTGGTGTATGTGGCGAGGGGTAAGCCTGGGACATGGGTGAAAGTGTGGGGCCCCTGGAACGCCTACCGCGGGGGTATCTGTGCACCACCGTTGCTGCCTGATACCTCGCCAGCCCCATCCCCCTAGCCGACTCGTTCCCCTGCTGCCGGGCATTGGGTTCCCCCAGTCTTCGCTCTGCTCTCTTCCCCCTCTCTAGACTTTTACGGATGGTTGGGATCCCCCCTCTAGGGGAGCACATGCTGCTATCTTCGATTGTGGGTTGCCTTGTGGGTGTGGTTTTCTTGTTGTTCTTAATTTAAAGTGAAACCGCATAATGGGGCCTGGATGATGTGGCTTTTCGACATTGCTACCTATTAAGAAATGACCCTCCTGTAATGCCACGTTTTCCATGTATATACATCATGTGTTCCTACTATTGCTAGCGGCCGGCCGGAAGGTTGTGGGCCCATACTTGTATACTTTTAAGACCTGTAATAAACGGTTTCAAAAAAAAAAAAAAAAAAAAAAAAAAAAAAAAGAATGCTGGCAAATCAGTTATTGATTCTTTTACTATTTGCTTTAAAGAAAAAAATATTGAAAGCTTAATTCTCTAAAGCGAATCGTGTCATATTATCCACCAATGCAGCCTGATAGTAAGTCTGGAAATTAGGTAATGCAAGACCTCCCTGGTTTTATCTAACTGAAATATTGAGAACTTGACCCATGAAGACTTACCTTATCAATGTTCCAGTAAGGGAGTCTAATTCTTTAAAATATGAATTATTGATCTTAATAGGCAGATTAAAAAAGAGTAAAAAAATAATGGTAAAATAGACATCGTAATTAAAGCGACCCTACCAATACCCCACCCTACTAATCAATGACAAGGGAAGTAAAGTCCATCTATCTAGTACTTTTTTAACCTTGCTGAGCATGGCTTTATAATTCAATTGAAACAGTTGTGAATACTTATTCGTAACAAATATCTTCAAATAGCAAATTGGATGCTGAGAATTAGCCTGATGCTGAAGGTCTTGTGGTAGATCGGTGGGTACTGTATTAAACAGACGAAACTCTATTTTAGCTTGATTAGTCTTATACTCACCGATATTGGTGAAATCTAAGATTTCATTCATTACCCCCTGAATATTAGATTTATCAGCTTTTAAATATAAAATAATGTTGTTTCATTTTCGACATTCCTTCCAACGGAGGAACAGTAGAATCAGTATTACAAATTCTCACTGCCAGGGGTTTGATATAAAAGGAAAAAAAAATGGGGGACATGGGACAGTTCCGACGGGTACCTCAATAGATTTTCAAGTAGCCTCCCGGCTTTGAATTATTAATGATTCTAGCTTCCGCATTTTGATGTAAATTTTTAAACATTTTTTAAAAGAGATCAGGAAAGCAAATTTTCTCAGAATAAGGCATCCCAATTAACCAAGTAAAAAGACTTTTCGGCATGCTTCATCAATATAGCGGCTCTCACTTGATTACTGGATAAATAATCAATATGACAATTTGAATTTGTGGCTATAAACCTATTTGGCAAAAAGCCAGTCTGATCTTGGTATCATAGTTTGAGCTATACAGGTGATTTGAGATGCCATATTTTGCTAAACAATTTATAATCGGCTTTTAAGATAATCATTGAACTATATGAATTGACACTTATGGGGGATTTATCGTTTTCAGGAAAACTAACTATAATAGACTCTTTAACCCCTTCCCCGCTCATGACGGAACCGCTCCGTCATGAGCCACGGTTGCCGTGTGCTCATGACGGAGCGGTTCCGTCATGCCACGACCGTTGGCAGCCGCTCCGCCCACGCGGCGCTGTTTCCCCGCCTGTGCGGGGGGACAACGCAACTGGGCGGAGTCATGACGGAACCGCTCCGTCATGAGCACAGCTCAACCGTGGCTCATGACGGAGTGGCTCCGTCATGAGCACAGCGCCACCGCGCTGCCCCCATGCACCCCCCAGCGCTGCGGCGGAATTCCCGCCGCAGCGAAGGGGTTAAACAACTGGGGAATCTCCACTTTCTGCCTAATTAATTTCAATAAATCGGTGAGAAAGAGTAGCAGATCTTTTGCAAATGTCATATAAACCTCTGCTGTTATGCCATCAGTACCATAGGCTCTTGCGTTGGCTATATTTTGGAGTGCTGTTGTCACTTCTAAGGTTGATATTTTATCTGACATGATTTTTATTTGGACTCTCTGACTTTGGGGTAATTAAACTGAGCTAACATATTCTTCTAAATTAGATGTAGACACTGGGTGCACTCTCTCGGAGAAATTCCTATAGTGTTGCAGAATAACATTGGTGATCTCATCATCCTCTGTTAACACTGTATGGGTGTCAGGATTCTCGAGTTTACTAATACATTGTTTATTCTGTTTAATCCTGGTTGACCATGCAATGAATTTGCCTATTTGCTGATTTTCCTCATGAATTCTCTGCTGGTATGTCCTATGATTACTTATTCCTTCAACCCAAAAAAAGTCTCTGAGATTCTGCTCAGACCTAATGAGCTGCTCTTTCAGGCCAGGCCTGTCTTCTGCACCCACTACATGCACCTGTGGACAGATTAACTGCCAGTTGTAGTTCCTGTATTCTATTAGTTCATATTTCAATAATTTTAGACTTCTATGCTATCACGCCCCTGTAAAAGTAGCTTTGAAGGCCTCCCATACTGCATATTCAGAGGCAGAATTATGAACTATCTAAAAGAACTCCTTTATTAAAACTCGTGTTTGATCTAGCCAGATCTGATCTGCTAATAGAGACGTTTTGAATTGCCACCTCGGTTTTTCTGTTAATGAAATTTCTGGTCCAAATTGAACTGACACTATCGAGTGGTCAGAGAAAGCATTTGCACCCAATATCTGTTGACCTCCATCTAATTGACCGGGTTATTAGAAACAAATCTAAACGTGAAGTTGTGTTGAATTGGTGTGGAAAGCAAGTAAACTGTGAAGTATCTGGATGGACTATATGCCACTGATTCTCTAATGCAAAATCCTGCTTGACAGTAGCAAGGACTATTGCAGTTTTTGGCTTTAACTGCTTTTTGTTCCTATTGGAGGTGTCCAGTTTTAGATCTTAAATACAATGAATATGTTCCCCAAGAATCCAGAGCCCATCTGCACCCATGGCAATATTGTGGAGATTTTTCAACGGTTCCACATTATCAGAAATTGAACGATAGTAGTTTACGAGATTCAGAGCAGAGCCCTTATCCGAATCCACCTCCCTTTTTCATCCCTTATTATATCCCTCAAATACAAATCAATAGACCTAGCCATGTAAATCGTTATGCCCCATATTGCCCGCTCTGCAGAAGAGAAATATGCATAGCAATATATTTTAGGAATAACAAGTTTATTACTCTTAGATGTGTTTCCTGTAGAAAATCTACTTCAGAGCTAAACGATGACAGCCAATTGAACATGGCACCATCTCTGAGTCTCTTTAACACACCATTAGCGATACATGAAAGTATCTTAACATTTTGACCCATCAGAAAATTAGCAGATATTTTCCAGCACTAACTTTCCACCTCAGTCTCTCACTTTGGTTAATTGAACTAACAATCACCTCAATCAAATCAATTCTGCTCATTGTCTCTGATTGTGGTTCTCCCTCGCCCCCACCCTGACCATACCAGCCATGTCCCCTGTGACCTACTACACCCAGCCACCCTGGAAAGAGGGAATTGCCCTTCTTACCTCCTACCCCTGCACCATTTGGTTGGTGCCATGTGCCCTCAACTGGCATAGCTTAACCTTTCCCAGAATGAGAGGGACACCCCGTCTTAGATACTACTATATTTTTGGCTATCAAACTACCAAGGTATCTGTGGACCATCTCAGGAACAAACTGCATTTTAGAGAGCAGATCTTGAGCCTCCTCAACATTTGAAAAAAGATTAAACTAGCCCTTCACTTAAACCTTCAACTATGATTGCTGTAGCACTTATGCCTGTACTCCCAATGATTTAAATGACCCCCCAAGTCTTTGAAATTCTCTGCAGTGGGCAGCCGCTGTGACTGACAGATCTTACAAAATACGAAATTGAAAGTTCTCCAAAGTAGAGAAGGTTTTCTTATGAATTGTTACAGATAATATTTGGTCCTTATGCAATAGTCTGCAAAATAAACCAGACAAATACGTGTATATTTAGAATAGGACCTCATAATTGAAAGATCCCAGGAGGCTTCCGGCAATACATATGATTTAATCAGAGATTCAGTCCATTGGAGTATATTATGATTTGCGCTCCCCTCTGGGATACCCACAAATCGTAGATTGGAACTCCTTGCATGGCTCTCCAATTCCTCAACTTTATTCTCAAAATGACATGATTTTTTCTGTATGTTCAACATTCCTTTATTCAGAGATGCCTTTTTATCTTCAAGATCTGATATTCTTGATTCTGCCTCTTGTAACCTCACTGGGAACAGTGCCCCCCTCTCTTTAATTTTAGACAACCTATTATGAAGAGCTGCAATCTCTTGTACTTGTGATTGTTTTAGATCTTGGATCTAATCCAGTATGGTGTCTAAAAAAGACTTGCCAGATTCAGATTCCCCTGTGACGTATTCAGTACTTGGTCTGCCCCAGATTGATAAGATTACTGCGTTGACAGAAATTCGCCTCAGGGGCTCCAGTGTTTGGATTGATGACCTCACGATTCTTGGAGACTTCAGAGACTGAACCAGGGTCTGGTGATTGAGAGTTCCGCTGTTTAGGCAAAGAGACCATATTGTCTGCTAATGTGAGCGGTAGATTAGTATCTCCCATAGCATCGCTTGCTGCTGAGGGGCAGGCTGTAGTGCAGCTTTGGCAGACAAGCGGGCTAACAAGTTTGTTAGAGAATGCGACAACAACATCTTAGAGGAACAGCTACTAGTAGAAGTTTAACACCCAACTCTAAAAGAAATAAAAGACGTGGCTTAGGGTTGGTTGGCACTGCAGCAGCTCACATGGACTGAAGTGTTTAGTGAAGAATGGATCTTAATCGGGCAGGACTCTCAAATGCAAGCCCTACAACCAACCAGAAAGAGTCCGAAAATAAATTGTAATTACAGAATACTGGCTTGCTTAAAGACCACAATTTTCAAATCCCAGAGCAGTCATCTATGGACCAGGAGCAAGTGAATGCAAATCTGGTGATGCTTGCAGGCCAGGTGGCAGGTGGCCTTAATAATGAGACGAGACTTCAGGACTAGCCACTCTTGAAGAAACATTGATGAAAAATTGTTTAATAATGTGTCATTCACTGTACATGTTGAAAACTAAGACACATATAAAGACCTTAGTAGGGACCTTAGTAGGGAGATGTTGACATGTTTCATTGCCTAAGAAATTGCGGCAGACTCGCTGGTATTAAGGCATATGAAGGTTTTCTCAAAGTTCCTCCTGGTCCTGAAGATGCACACTCATTTTGGGTTCACCAGTGGAAACTAGAGCAGAACATTGAAAAACAGAGTCCTCCCATTGAAGGGGCCTTTGTGAGAGGAATATTCAGACCTACCAGAAATTGTTGCAGTACCAAAAATAAGGATACCCTCTTCATGGCATGCTGTATTTGCTTTACAATATAGTCTAGAACGGAGCAAATCCAGTCTCTTTGGGAGGCAACTGGCATACCCGCCTGCATGGTTGCAAGTCCCAGGTGAAGAAGCTCAGTATTGGCAGTTTAGAAAAAACATAGAGAATCATATTAGTGTATAGTAAAAATGATAGGACTACAAAAAGAAAACTAGGAAAGTCCGCATAGGTGAATAATTCTGGATTTCATATATTTAAAAAGTGTACTGAGAAAACAAAACATAGTGTAAATAGAAATCACACACATTCCAAAGTAATTAAATTAGAAGAGGTTATAAAACCTGCAATAAAACAGCCAATAAATAGACTCTTCAAACCTTCGGAGTCATTAAATTCCCACTGTCTAGACTGTTATTCAAATAGAATCTAAAGAGTGGGCAACAATATCATCCTATTTTCTCTTCTATTTCTCACTGCAGAATTATTCCCGCTTCTTGGAATGGAAATGTTTAATTGACTATTTACAAGAAAGTAGCAAAGATATCCCTGGAGAAGCATTGTCTAATTACACATCTCATTATACTCCCGGACACTGCATGTCAAATATTTACCAAACATCTCATGAGGTAACCATAGGTCTGGGCATAAGGATCTCACTGAATCCCTAGCAAATAAATGGAGGCCCAGAGTGCCCGTTTCTCCACCAAGCATTTTTCTGGTGGCCTGACGCCTTTGGATGCCAGTTTCTAAGGCAGGTGGGCACTGCTGGCACCTCTGCTACTTTCCTCAGCTCCTCCAGGTAATTACAGCAGGCACAGGTGGGCTTCAGGAATGAGAGAAGAAAGAGGAGAGAGATGAGAAACATGAAATGGGGAAGGGAGCAGGGCTGGTTTTAACACTTTTGCCAGGGCTGCTTTTGGTTCCCAGTCTGGCACTAAACAAATTGGCCATTGGCCTAAATCTGCAACCATAGATAATGTATTAAAATTGAAGAGACTAAAGTATGTCTGAGGTACGAAAGTAGCATTTCATTTTTCTTACATTGATTTTAGAACAGCTTTCAATACAAACAAATTATATGGGACACACTTAAATAACGCGATATTCCAGAATCTCTGCTGCACATGCTAATTATACCAAACATAACGGTTTGCAACTAGCCTGTTAGACCCAGGATCTCTTGTTGGCTGAGGTAGGCACCTTAGGCCAAGTAGGGACCCGCGTTCCAACGTCAGGGAAAGGAAGGTCACCTTTTTAGATAGCCCCGCTCACCCCCTCGGTAGCTTGGCATGAGCAGCCAGGCTTATCTTCAAGTCACATGTGTAAAGTATTCGCAACCATGCTCACAATAATCCAATGATGACACCACAAACAGACTCCGCACAAGTTTTGTAAAAACGAGTATAAACTTTATGTAAAAAGATATATGATAAGACCACACGATATAAAACCAACATATGAGGTTGTGTAATATTTCTCCTGGCCGGTTGTAAGGCCAGCCAGCCCTTGTAAGTTCTGGCGATATCAATGAGCACTTCTAAACATTCTCATGTACTCCTAATATCATATCATAGAGTTGTAAAGCAAGAATCATATACTTTTGCAAGGTAATAGTACTGTCATGCTTAACGTAACAACAATCAGGCACTTTGCAAGATCAAATAAAGCAATGCATGATACCACCACCAGATATGACGTTCTTCAAAAATAGGTAATGCATATACACTAATCAGGTAATTCGTTATGCAGGAGAAATGTAATGCACAATACGCTAATCAGGTAGACCGTTGTTCAGAAACAATGCAATGCGTCAAATGACAATCAGGCAGTTCATTATCCAGTTAAAAATACCATGCATCATACACTAATCAGGTAGTTCGTTATGCAGAAATAATGCAATGCGTAATACTCTAATCAGGTACTCTGTTATACAGAAATGATGCAATGTGTAATACGACAGTCAGGTACTCCGTTCTTCAGAAATGGAATAATGCTTAATACACTCAGGCACTATCGCCGGGCCTTTAGGCGATCTCTCCGCCTCTCACAGTTGCCCCTCACAAAGTACGATGTAATCCCAAAGTGCAGCTTCGCACTCCGGCCCCTGTACCACCACTTCTTTGGGGATACAGGCCGCGACACAAGCCGAAGTAGAGGCTCGCCCTGCCAACACTAAAGAGAGGCCGAAAGCGTCTCCCTCCGAGCTCGCGCCCCACCCCAGGTGTCGACACGCGTTACCTGGGGGGCGCGAAACCACTCTCCTCTCCTAGGTCAATCAATCAATCAATCAATGCATTTGTAAAGCGTGCTACTTACCCGTGAGGGTCTCAAGGCGCTGAGGGGAGGGGGGGTGCCACTATTGCTCGAAGAGCCAGGTCTTGAGGAGTCTTCTGAAGGCGAGTAGGTCCTGGGTCTGCCATAGGTGGGCAGGGAGGGTGTTCCAGGTCTTGGCGGCCAGGTAGGAGAAGGATCTGCCACCGGAGGTTGTTCGCTGGATGCGGGGGACAGCGGTGAGGGCAAGGCTGGTGGAGCGGAACTGGCGGGTGGGGGTGTAGAAGCTGAGTCTGCTGTTAAGGTAGGCTGGTCCGGCATTGTGGAGTGCTTTGTGTGCGTGGGTGAGGAGCTTGAAGGTGATTCTCTTATTGACGGGGAGCCAGTGTAGGTCTCTCAGGTGGGGGGTGATGAGGATCAGTCGGGCGGAGGCGTTTTGGATGCGCTGTAGTCGTCGTAGGTGTTTGGCTGGGATTCCTGCGTAGAGTGTGTTGCCGTAGTCCAGTCTGCTGCTTACCTGGGCCTGTGTCACCGTTCTTCTTGTTTCGGTCGGGATCCACTTGTAGATCCTGCGTAGCATGCGGAGGGTTTTGTAGCAGGAGGAGGAGACGGCGTTGACCTGTTTGGCCATGGAGAGGGAGGAGTCGAGGATGAATCCTAGGTTGCGTGCATGGTCCGTGGGTGTCGGTGCTGTTCCCAGTGTGGTCGGCCACCAGGAGTCGTCCCAGGCTCAGGGGGTGGGTCCGAGGATGAGGATCTCTGTCTTGTCCGAGTTCAGCTTCAGACGGTTGCTCCTCATCCAGTCGGCGACGGCCTTCATTCCCTTGTGGAGGTTGGTTTTGGCAGTGTGTGGGCCCTTTGTGAGTGTGAGGGAGAGGATGAGATGGGTGTCGTCGGCGTAGGAGATGATGTTGAGGTCGTGATGGCGGGCCACTTGTGTGAGGGGGGCCATGTAGACGTTAAACAGCGTCAGGCTGAGGGATGAGCCCTGGGGGACGCCGCAGATGATGTCGGTGGCTTCGGATCGGAAGGGTGGGAGGCGGACGCTCTGAGTTCTATCAGAGAGGAAGGACGTGGTCCAGTCGAGGGCCTTCTCTTGGATTCTGGCTTCTTGGAGGCGTGTCTTTAGGGTGCGATGGCAGACCGTGTCGAAGGCGGCTGATAGGTCCAAGAGGATGAGGGCTGTTGTTTTGCCGTTGTCTAGTTGGCGCCTGATGTCGTCTGTGGCGGCGATGACGTCTGTCTCGGTGCTGTGGTTTAGTCTGAATCCGGACTGGGACGGGTCCAAGATGTTGTTGTCTTCGAGGTGGCGGGCCAATTGTATGTTGACGATTTTCTCAATGACCTTCGCTGGGAACGGGAGCAGGGAGATGGGCCAGAAGTTCTTGAGGTCCTTGGGGTCCGCTTTGGGCTTCTTGAGGAGGGCGTTGATTTCAGCGTGCTTCCAGCTTTCCGGGAATGTCGCTGTTTCGAAGGAGATGTTGATGATCTTCCGTAGTTGGGGTGCGATGACTGCGTCTGCTTTGTTGAATACGTGGTGTGGGCACGGGTCTGACGGGGATCCTGAGTAGATGGAGTTCATGACCTTGCGTGTCTCGTCGTCGTTGGACCAGGAGGTCAGGTGGTTGGTGCTGGTGGTGTTCGCAGGGGAGGTGGAGTCTGGTGTAGTCAGGGTGGTCGTGGTGTTGAAGCTGTCGTGGATGTCAGCGATCTTGCGGTGGAAGAAGGTGGCTAGTGAGTCGCACAGTTCTTGTGAGGGCGGGATGTCGTTGGCGTTGGCGCTGGGGTTGGAGAGTTCCTTTACAATGCTGAAGAGTTCTTTGCTGTCGTGTGCATTGTTATCCAGGCGGTCTTTGAAGGAGGACCTCTTGGATAATCTGATGAGGTGGTGATGTCTGCGGGTGGCGTCCTTGTGGGCTGCGTGGTTGTCCGGTGTGCGTTCGTGGAGCCATTTCTTTTCCAGTTTCAGGCATGCGCGTTTGGAGGTCTGGAGCTCGTTGGTGAACCAGGTGGCTCTCTTGCTGGCGTGGTTGTTTGAGGTTGCGGGCTGCGGCGTCTGGGTTGGTGGGGTCGGTGGGTGGGTTCTGGGCGAGGGTGGTGATCAGCCAGTCTTCGGTGAGTTTGCTCCAGCAGCGGCGAGGCAGCTGTTGGGTGCGGTGGTGCGTGGTCGGTTTCTTGAACTTGAAATTAAGGCAGCGGTGGTCGGTCCAGTGGAGTTTGGTGGTGTGGTCAAAGGCGACGTGGGTGCTTGTGGAGAAGACGGGGTCCAGAATGTGGCCGGCAGCGTGTGTAGGTGCGGTGACGAGTTGTCTGAGGCCGAGGTTGGCAAGGTTGTCTATCAGGGTGACGGAGTTGGCATCGGTGTTGTTCTCGAGGTGGAAGTTCAGGTCCCTGAGGAGGATGTAGTCTGTGGAGGCGAGGGTGTGGGTGCTGGCGAGGTCGGCGATGGAATCGCTGAACTGAGCCCGGGGTCCGGGGGGTCTGTAGACGAGTGTTCCTCTGAGGGTGGTGTTGGGGTCGGTGTGGATCCGGAAGTGCAGGTGTTCGGCAGTGTTAAGGGTGTCGTCTGCGTGGGTGGCGACCTTGAGGGTGGACTTGTGGACGATGGCTATTCCTCCTCCGATTCCATTGGTGCGATCCCTGCGGGTGATCTTGTAGCCGTCCGGGATTACCATGGCGATGTCGGGCCACGAGGAGTCGTTCCACCAGGTCTCGGTCAGGAAGGCTACGTCTGGGGCAGAGGTGTCGAGCAGATCCCAGAGCTCGACGGCGTGTTTGCATGCAGAGCGGGTGTTGAGGAGTATGCAGCATAGGGGGTTGGGTCCTGTCCTTGGAGATTTGGTGGCTCTGTTGCAGGTGAAGCTGCAGGTGCGGCAGGAGAAAGGTCTGTGGGTCAGTTTCGGGGCGGCCTGGAAGCAGGTGTGGTTTCGGCCGGCGTTGAGTGCATGGAGGGTGCTGGCGTCGTAGCGGAGTCTGGTGTCCTGGCGTATGCGGGGTCCCCGAGTTCTGGCTCTGGGCACGGTCCAGGCTCGGACGGGCGTAGATTGGCTTGCCTTCGGCGCGCCAGCGGCGCAGCCGCGCAGCTTCCGGGATATATGGTGAGGTGGGAGGAAGGAGCAGCTGGGAGGCGGGAGCAGTGAGTGGGCAGGGGGCAGGCCGCAGGGGGCACAGCGGCGGGGAGCAGTGGAAACAGAAAGCAAAATGGGGGCACAAGAGTAGAAAAAGTGGTACAGAAGGCAAAAGAGGCGCACGGGGGGAGAAAGCGAGTGGCAAAGAGCACAGAAAACGGGGCGCACAGGCAGAGGGGCACAGAAGGGGGGGAACAAAATGAGTGGCACAGAGCACAAGTGGTCAGCGTCTGGGCCTCCAATGCAGCTTTGCAAAATGGCAATGGCAGCTCGGGCCGGTAACTCAGCTGCCCCGTGACTGCCGGTCCGGGCCGCTTCACTTACGAAGATCTCAGGCTGCCACAAAGCACACACACACGGCGTCGCTGGATCTTCCTTCACTCCAGGTGCACGATCACTGGGCACTCCACACACGAGTCTTCGACTGCACAAAGATCACACGCACAGCGTCGCTGAGACTCACTACTCCAGCGCACACAATAACACGACGAATCCTCACGAAGGTCTCATGGTGCCCCACGCACCTACACACAACGGCGTTGAGACTCACTTGGCTTCAGGTTCTCCCCATGACAAGGCAAATTCTCACAAAGGTCACACGGTGCACAACGCACCTGCACACAACGGCGTTGAGACTCATGTAGTACATGCTCAATGTTCTCTATGCTCATGGAATGTTTATTCTCCTATGTTCTTCATTGCCTTGTGTGTTCTAGGTTCTCTTCCAAGACAGTTGCTGTTGGCTTCTGTCGTGGAGAGTCCGTTCTTGTGTTTGCTCTGACTTATTAAACTACTCTACAAGAAGATACTTATCTACTCTTGCTTATTTACAACAATTTTGGCGACTACTGGCTATCAACCTACGCTGCATTTTCAAGGCACACAGCAGTTCTTGCACAAGAGCGGAAGATCTTCACCCTTCACACCCACTCTTACCTTCTGGTGTGCACTTCTGGCCTCCTGTTCTAAGTCTTCATCGGACCATGGCTTGATTTTACGATGTTTCGTCGGCGTTGAGGCGGTGAGTTGGATGGTCCTGACTTCAAGGCTCGGTGAACAGGATTGAAGTGCTTCGAGTCGCTGCGGGTGCGATTTGGTGGTGTGTGAGGCTGAGCCAAGTCCTGGTGGTCTCCAGCTGCAGGTTGCTGCGCATCGTGGTCTTCTGCCTTGTCTCCTGTTCCGTCTGGCGTTGAGTTGACGGTTGGTGCAGCGGGAGCTTCGTCCCTCTTGGTGACTGCAGTCGGAATGGTGACGTCGTGGAATTCTGCAGCGGTGTAGTGGAATCCTCGTCTTTCGGAATCCGATGTCCTGTGTGAGGTGCTCAAGCGTTCTGACGCTCTGACGCTCTGACGTCCTGTACGTGGCGGCCATCTTTGTTTACACTGTTGTCTTCACTACGGCCGCGCCTCAGCCGCGCCTCACCATCTGTCTCTGATCTTCCAGTGCAGTGTGCTGGTAACAGAGGCGATACACACGCCTTGTGTATTGTGAGGAGACACACAGGTACTGTTGTTCTTTCTGTGTGTATGTAGACTACGGCCGCAATTCACCGTCTGTCATTGATCTTCCTTCGTGCTTTGTACTGGTAACAGCGGCGATACACACGCCTTGTGTATGGTGAAGACACACACAGGTTCTGTTGTCCTTCCTGTGTGTGTGTGTGTGTATTCTGTTCTTTATTCTTGAATTTATTTCTCTGTATGCGCGCAAATTCTCTTTAAATTAAAATGACCAACGAAAATCCGTTGATAGTTCTCCCTCCAAGTTTTTTAGCTAGTCCTGGTCAACCCAGCATCTCGTGGGATGATTGGTTTCCGATGTTTGAGAACTATCTAGACGCTTTGGATGCATAAGAGTATTCCGCGAAAAGGAAGAAAGCCCTGCTACTGGGTTCTTTGGGCAAGGAAGGTCAACGCATTTTTCGCTATTTACCACAAGCCTTACAGGCAAACGGCCAACCTGTCCCAGATGAGTATAAGGAAGCAATTTGTCGCTTAGAAGTTCGATATGCCAAAGAAGAGAATTTGGTCATGAATAGGTATAGATTTTATACCAAGGGTCAAAAGATGGGCGAAACGATCGATAACTTTGTGGAAAGACTTAGAGAAATGTCTGTGAAATGTAAGTTTGGCAATATGACTGACGAGCTCATTAGAGATCAACTTATTGTACAATGTAACAATAAGAAAGTCCAAGAGCGTCTTTGGGCGGCTAAAAATCCTAACTTACAAACCGCTATTGAGTTAGCTAAAATTGTAGAAGAGTCACAAGGATATATGAAAGAGTTGGAGAAGAAGCCGTCTAGTGATGTTAATGAAATCTCGACTCAAGAGTACTCAGAACAAACTTTTGCCTCTGGTGAACTGTCTGATGTTGCTGCAGTTAAGAACAAAAATGTTTTTAAAAAGAACTTTACTTCCAAACCACCAAGTACACAAAAGTTGTCGTCATCTCGCATGTGGAACAGATGTGGTAGTTCTGTCCATTCCTCTGACTCAAAATTTTGTTTTGCAGCCAAACAAGAGTGTCTTAAGTGTGGTAAAATGGGCCATTATGCCAGAGTTTGTCGCTGCAAACCTCGCTCTTCTGTCACCACTGTTGAAGACTCTATTCTATTTGATGAGGAGGGTCATAAAATTTTGGTCATTGATGAGGACTCTGCAGGGAAAGTTGATGATAGGCGTAAGGTTAGGCCTAAAGCTCTCTTCACCATTGATAGTAAAGAAGTGTACTTAATGGTGGATACAGGTTCCAGGTACACAATCATTCCTTATGAACTTTTCAGGGACAAATGGGGTTCTAGGTGCCTTTTACCCAAGGACATCTCCCCGGGAGGTTATCAAGGTGAGACCATTGACATTGTGGGGTATTTCACAGCGAACATTACTTTCTCATATAGGAAAATACATGGCAAGGTTTATGTGTCAAAGGTGGGTCCAGCGATACTTGGGTGGATCCATCAGTATGACTTAGGGATAATTGTCAACCCCCGTGCTTCTCCACAAGTAATGGTTGTAGAAGACAGTAGCTTACTGGACATCCTAGAGAAGGCCAACTTGGTATTCAGGGAGGGTTTGGGTCAGCTCAAGGGGTATTCCCATCGTATTGTGTTAAAGGAGAATTCTGTTCCAGTACAACACAAAGCCAGGCACATTCCTATAGTTGTTAGGCAAGAGGTTAAGAGTATGATTGATGACATGCTTGTTTCTGGGGTTATTGAACCCGTGGAGGCTTCACCTTGGGTTTCTCCCATTGTCGTTACAAAAAAATCGGATGGCAAACTCCGCTTCTGTGTTGATTTGAGGTTGTTGAATGACTGTGTGATTGCGGATACTTTTCCCCTTCCTAACATTTCAGAACTGGTCACTACTCTGCATGGTGCTAGGGTGTTTTCTAAGTTGGATCTTAGAAGTGCTTATCACCAAATTAATCTTCACAAGGACTCTAAACACTTGACAGCCTTCATCACACCGTTTGGCACGTTTCAATTTACACGCTTGCCCTTTGGTCTCATTTCGGCTGCCAGCGTGTTTCAGAGGATGGTAACTGATCTTTTTGAAGGTGTGGGCAATACTGTGTTTTTTCAAGACGACATTTTGATCTGTGGCAATTCTGAAGAGCAACATAATGTCACTCTCAGGATTGTTTTGGATAGACTTTCGTCAGCTGGGCTGACGTTGCGCAGAGACAAGTGTAAGTTTTTGACTGAACAGATAGATTACCTAGGATACACTATTAGTGCGAGTGGTGTACGTCCAAAACAGGACTTATGTCGTGCTATTCACTCTGCTCCTAGGCCTAAGGACAAAGATCAGTTGCGTTCCTTTATGGGACTTATTGAATATTACTCAAAGTTTGTGAAAATTTTTTCGGATAAGACTGTGTCTATGAGGTCACTTCTAAAGAGGGGTGTTAGTTTTGTATGGTCTTCCCAGCTGCAAGAGTCTTTTGAGGCCATCAAAAGAGAGATCTGTGATGCTAAAGTGCTTACTCCTTTTGACATTAAAAAGACTTCTGTGGTGACGGTGGATGCCAGTGCTACTGGTTTAGGGGCTATGCTATCTCAAATTTATGATCAATCTGAGTGTACGGTTGCTTTTGCCTCTAGAACTTTGACTGATGCGGAGAAGAATTATTCGGTAATTGAGAGGGAGGCTCTAGCTGCTGCTTGCGCGGTGGAACATTTTAGAACTTATTTGTGGGGTTTGAAGTTTGTGCTGAAAACTGACCATAAACCTCTCATAAAAGTTCTCTCTCCTGGGGGCACGGGCAAGGGCTCTGCTAGACTGGCTAGGCTTGCTTCTAAGCTCCAAGAATTCCAATACACTGTTCAACATATCCAGGGCTGGAAGAACACTCAGGTCGATTGTCTTTCAAGGTTGTCTTTAGATTGGAGGTCAGTTATTGATTCCTCCACTTCTAGCACCTCTAATGATATTGCGGTAGCTTCAGTGGAAGATGCTGTGTTTGTTGGTGAAGGGGCTTTTCAAGCTTGTGATTGGGAGAGAGAGATGGCTGTGGATGCAACGTTGCAAGAGGTTATCAAACTTATTTTGCTTGGTTCCAGAAGGGAGAGTGCGGTGTCAGTTTCTGTGCGTCCTTTTCTCAAGGTTTTGGATGATCTTTCGCTTGTTGGGGACAATCTTATTGCAAAAGGGGAAAGGTTCATACCTCCTTGTGGCCTAAGAAGCAAACTTTTGGCCTTGGCACATGAGGGGCATTTGGGTCAAACTCTCACTCAACGTCGTCTTAAAGATAATTTCTGGTGGCCTGGTATGGATTCTCAAGTTGTGGATTGGGTGGAAAATTGTCCGACATGCAGAGAGGGGGAAAAGAGACTCAAGATTTGTCCTGGTACTTCGCAGGGGCATCTACCCAATCCAGGTTCACCGTGGCACACTATTTGTTTAGATTTTATTGGTCCCATGGGTGAGTTACATGAGAGAGACAGATTTGCTATAGTGGTGGTTGACGTTTTTTCAAAATGGTTAGTTGTAGAATTTACCAACAATATTACTACTGACACCACTATCAGATTTTTGGGAGATTTGTTCAAGGATGAGGGTCTTCCTTCTATAATCATTACTGATAATGGTACCCAACTCATCTCTTCTGATATGCAATCCTTTCTCATGGGGTGTGGGATATCTCACCATCGCACATCCTTATACAACCCACAAGGCAATGGAATCTGTGAAAGGGCCAATAGGGTGGTAAAGGGCATCATACAGATGGCTTTTTCTGATGGTTCTATTGTAAGGAAAATGGTCAATGAAATGTTGTGGGCATATCGCACTACACCCCTAATTGATGGTCAGCTGTCTCCTTTTCAAATCATGAGGGGGCGAGTTCCTGGTTCTAAATTGATTCCTGCTTGGATGAAGAAGGTGGTTTCTGGGGAAAAGGATCTTGCTGCACTGCTGCCTGATTCTCCGGTGCGTCCTTTTTGTGTGGGGGATTTGGTCAAGGTAAAAAGGGGCAGGATAATCAAAGGATTGTCGAAATTTCAGGGACCTTTCACGGTTAATAAGGTTTTAGATCATTGTGTCATTCTTAACAATGGGGAATGTTGGAATTTCAGGCGGGTAGCTTTGTATAGAAGAGGTGTTTCTTTGGAAGGTCTTGGAGAATCTTCTGGGAAATCTCCTTCTTCTGAAGAAGGAAGCAGTGGGTATCTTTTGGCTTCTCTGCCTTCAGAGTCTCACTCTGCTGGTGCTGCACCTTTGGTGGTTGGGGGTGCTGGGGATTCGTCTACATCTAATCCTATTCCCTTACCCATGCCTTTGGTCTCTAATCGCACCCCACGTTTTAGAAGGGCTCCAGCTTACTTGCAAGATTTTGTATGTTGATGTGTTTTTTTTTGTTTTTTTGTTTTGTTTATGCTTTATTTTGTTTGTTTTCTTTAGAAAGGAAGAAGATGTGTAGTACATGCTCAATGTTCTCTATGCTCATGGAATGTTTATTCTCCTATGTTCTTCATTGCCTTGTGTGTTCTAGGTTCTCTTCCAAGACAGTTGCTGTTGGCTTCTGTCGTGGAGAGTCCGTTCTTGTGTTTGCTCTGACTTATTAAACTACTCTACAAGAAGATACTTATCTACTCTTGCTTATTTACAACAACTCACTTGGCTTCCGGTGCACCCGATGACAAGGCAAATCTGCACGAAGGTCTCACAGTGCACAATGCCCCCGCACACAACAGCGTTGAGACTCACTTGTAATCCGATGCACACGATAACAAGGTGACTCCTTCGAGGGTCTCAGGCTAGACAGAGCACACACACACAGCGTATCTGAGACACACTAGGACTCCAGGTGCCACGATCACAGGGCAAGCCTTACGAAGATCCCAGGCTAGACAGAGCACACGCACACAGCATCTCTGAGAGTCTTCCTTGGAAACTTTTGTGTTCCTGTGGTTCCGAACAGGGAGCCAGCTCACCCCAGGCCCTTGGGGATAGTTACTTCAGGACACAGCACACCGCAAAGTCCTTCAAGCAGGGGGACACAGCACACAGCATGGTCCCTTTAGCCTTTCCTTGGTTGAAACCGCAAACTGCAGGCCAGCCCCAGATCACACAGCAAGAGCCGTCCTATCCATCAGTCTCTTCAGTTGTTTCTTCCTTGGCAAAGGTCCTCTTGACCACGAAGTAGCTCCAGTCTGGTTCACACTTGATCAAGCCATTCCCCAAAGATCAGGGACTTCAGTTCTCTTAGTTATACCCCTCAATGGCTTTGAAGTCTTTGTGCTTCAGGGGGCACGGACCCCTGCTCAAACCAGTTCTGGGTGCCTCCCTGCCAGTGACACCTCTCTTCCTTTGATTAGTGGGGTCTGGATTATCAATCACTCAGCAGGAGATGGGACAATTGTTTTATAGCAGCAGCCCAGGCCTCTTCACCTCTAGGTGCTTCTCCGCCCCCTACATTCCAGATGCAGGTCAGCCTGTTGCTGTCTCACCTCCTCCCCTGGGTCAAGAAATTCCCCAGATCCTATCGCTTTCAAATCCAGACAGTCAATACACAGCCAGGCAGAGACACACAGAAATGTCAGAGCACAAAAACACAGCCACTTTTAAAAGGTAAACACCCATTACAACAAATCTTTTACCACGACTACCATCACCCCACATACCGTCACAACACATCTACCATTACTCCACATTGCCATTACAACGCATGGCATTACATTTTATATGCTTTTACCACGCATGCTTTTACAACAAAATTCGTTGTAAATGCATGAATGGTAAAAGCAAATGTTTTTTATATGTAAGTATAGGGTTTGGGTTTTGGAGTGTAGGGGTATATGTTTTGGGTTCCAGGGGTAATTTTAGGGTTCAGGGTGGGTTTAGGTTTTGGGGTGCTGGGGTATTTATAGGGTTCAGGGTGGGTTTGGGTGTTGGGGTGCCCGGGGTATTTTTTAGGGTTCAGCATGGGTTTAGGTTTTGGGGTATATGTTTAGGGGTTCAGGGGTAATTTTAGGTTTAAGGGAATGTTTGCCCGGGGTATTTTTTAGGGTTCAGCATGGGTTTAGGTTTTGGGGTATATGTTTAGGGGTTCAGGGGTAATTTTAGGGTTCAGGGTGTGTTTAGGTTTTGGGGTGCTGGGGTATTTATAGGGTTCAGGGTGGGTTTGAGTTTTGGGGTGCCCGGGGTATTTTTTAGGGTTCAGCATGGGTTTAGGTTTTGGGGTATATGTTTAGGGGTTCAGGGGTAATTTTAGGTTTAAGGGAATGTTTGGGTTTCGGGGTGCCCAGGGTATTTTTAGGGTTCAGGGTGGGTTTAGGTTTTGGGGTGCTGGGGAATTTTTAGGGTTCAGGGTGGGTTTAGGTTTTGGGGTGCAGGGCTATTCTTATGGTCAGGGGTAATTTTAGGGTTAAGGGCATGTTTGGGTTTTGGGGTGCTGGGGTATTTTTAAGGTTGAGGGTGGTTTTGGGGTGAAGGGGGTATTTTTAGGGTTCAGGGTGGGTTTAGGTTTGGGGGTGCACTGTGTATTTTTAGGGTTCAGGGTGGGTTCAGGTTTTGGGGTGCAGGGGTATTTTTATTGTTCAGGGTGTGCTTGGGTTTTGGGGTGCTGGGGGATTATTAGGGTTCAGGGTGGGTTTAGGTTTTGGGGTGCTGGGGTATTTTAAGGGTTGAGGGTGGGTTTGGGTTTTGTGGTGTAGGGGTATTTAGGGTTCAGGTTAGTTTTGGGGTGCCAAGGGTAATTTAAGATATAAGTGGGAATGAGTATTGGGGTGGTATTGGTAATTTAACAATGTTAGGGGTATTTAGTTATTGGGATAAAAAAGGACTTTTATGGGTTTTAGTTTAAAAAAATATATATATACATTTATATATATATATATATATATATATATATATATATATATATATATATATATTGATATCCACGCTCGTACAAATAAACACCAGCACTCCCGGGGGGTAAATGCTTAGTTCGAATTTAATGGCACAAACTAAGTAAACAAATGCGTTTCAGCGGTACGCCTTCGTCAGTGTATAAATATATATATATAACATATTTAAAATATATATATATATATATATATATATATATATATATATATATATATATATCTAACACATTTTCTCCATAAAGGAAAAACATAGCCGCACTCCCAACGATGAGGATCTCAGATCATTTATTTCATTACAGCATGGGCAATCCGACGTGTTTCGGTCATCATGACCTTCTTCCAAGGTAAGCCCCGGCATATTTGAGAAAGCGTTCCCTTCAGTAACATGCTCAATTTAAAAGTACTTGCCCTCTAGTGGACGCCCTGATGGGACCATTCTCTAAGCATGCTTAGTTTGAATTTAATGGCACAAACTAAGTAAACAGACGCGTTTCAGTGGTACGCCTTCGTCAGTGTATATATATATATATAACATATTTAAAATATATATATATATATATATATATATATATATATATATATATATATATATATATATATATATATATATCGTCATGTGATCAAGGCCCGTGACGGGTTGAAACGCATCATGGCTGTAGAGGTCTTCGAGCAATAAAACATTGGTTTGCTGTCCAACGTTGTGGTCCGTGCTCCGTTTGTTTGAGGGAAGCCATTTGAAGATGGAGTAAAAAGCTGATATATATAATATATATATATATATATATATATATATATATATATATATATATATATATATATATATACCTTTACCTTAACCACTTTTACACAGTTTATGCCTTCACCACGCATGCCTTTGCGTTGTAATGGCAAGCGTGGTAAAGACATATGCGGAGTTAAAATTTGTGGGGTGATTGTATTGCGTTGTAAGTGCTCTTGCGTTGTGAAAAATGTGGGGTGATGGTATGCGGGAAATTACTTGCGGGAAAACGTCATATATTCCTTTTAAAAGAGTGGCTTCTGAACACTCATTGCAAAAACCACCTACATAAAAAGATGTATTATTACATTGGGAGTTCAGGCATACTAAGCTTCACCTTTCCATCTTAAGCCTTTGGGAGGACAGGCTGGAAAACATATTACACAGCCCTCCCATTCTGTCCTATGGGCAAGATGCCTTTCAACAGTGAAAACGAAATAAAGATTATTTCACTGTCAGGATATGACACACCTTAGTACATGTCCTACCTTTCACATGCACTACACTCTGTCCAGGGGGGACCCTATACCTACCATAGGTACCATAGGGGTGTCTTAGGTGCACAGAAAGGGAAGGGTAAGGTCTATCAAGTGAGTGCACATGACAGAACAACATGGCAGTTTCAAAAACTGCGCGCAGACCCGGCAATGGCAGGCCTGAGTTCCCTTTTAAAGGCTACTTGTGTGGGTGGCACAGATAGTGCTGCAGCCCCACTAGTAGCATTTGCATTACCAGCCCTGGCACACATAGTGCCCTTTACTGGGGACTTTACTAGTAAGGCAAACATACCAATCATGGACAACCAATTACCATTACTTTATACAGGGAACACTTACACTTTTGACACTGTTTAGCCGTGGCAAAGTGTCCAAAGCATCTAAGTCAGCCAAAAAAATAGTGGAGGTAGAGGCAAAAAGTCAGGGGTAGTCACACCAAGAAGTGCCAGGTCTAACATTGCCCCTGTATTATTTTCCCTGTACATGGCAAGTCTTCCCTTCTAAATTACAAAAGGCCAGAGTTATCCGCCAAGTTGGGTGAATACACCATATATTTACTAATGTAGGAAGATGATATTGTCCTAATTGAGCTGACACCAATGAGTTTGCAACCTTTCCTTCTGGATAATTTCGGTAGAAAGGATGTCTTGTTATTTTCTTTTTATTGAGTGTGACAGCTCACTCAACAGGTTTTATAGCGCTATGGGGAATAAAACCAGGAAGAAAACATCACAACTAAGATGGAAATATGGACCAATAAATCTTATTGCAGATAAAGATAAGTTTTAGGTTTTCTTTCCTGAAAGATCTGAGAAGGTTGACAGTTTAAAATCCAATTAAAGATAATTCTATAAGGCTGGGACTAAAATGGATAAAGTCCTTCCACCTATTCGAGCTTTCCTAAAACAGGGAACAATCAGGTGTACCTCACAAGCCTACCTAAAGCTGTGCCTAGGAACATATCAAGTCAGGCATTTCAGGTCTCAGACTGAAAACAATGTTATGAGTCAAATAATTATTTTCCTAATGGAAAGCCAAATGAGACTTTCCAGAGTGGGTAAAGCCGAACTAAATGTTGGAACTCCTAAGGTCAATCTTGCTGCCTTATTTTGAATTGTTTAAAGCCATCTTCCTAGGGCATGTGTGAGACCCTTATAAAGGGCATTGCAATAGTAGATCTAGAAACAGTTTTGTGTCATAATAAACAGAGACTGAAAGAGTGAATAATCTTGCCTTATTTCTGTGCAGGTGTTCCAGAGACGATGGGATGGCTCAGTGGATTTCTTCCGTGATTGGAACTCATATAAGAGGGGGTTTGGGAGCCAGATGACGGAGTTTTGGCTTGGAAACGACAATCTCCATTGGTTGACATCTACTGGTATGTATGAAGGGCTGATATTCTACCACTCATTTCACTCTCAATATGTATGGCAAGAGAGAGCAGAATAGCCACACCACCTAAAGTGCAACTAAAAGATCCTGGAGCCACATTTCACAAAGTAAAATCAAAATCAAGAAATGCCTATGTATTTCACTTATTTCCATGGCTACTTAGAGATGCCTGAGAAGGCTTCGAATCATTAGGATTCTTAGTGGTGTCTTTCACTCCACATACAAACTGCTTTTCTTCTGCACGGATCTTTTGGCCAAGGAAACTTGCTAGAGTGGTGATCTTCCCTGAGCCACCTAAACGTTGACCTCTAGTACATGGTGGTTGTGTCTAATAACTTCACGCTTATTAGGTATGATGATTACAGTGATGGGGATTCTCCCCTCTGGGTGGGTTGTTTAATCTTAGTTCATATGTAGGTTCCAGGCCTCCTGCTTCAAGCTTGTTCAGGTTGGTCTGAACCTGAAAAGGTTTCTTCCTTGGAATACTGTTTCTTTGCCACTTTATTGGTCATTATTGTATGGGCTTCAAGCCCTGTCTCCTGTAGGTTATCTTCAGGACTGATGCTCTAGTAGTTTGGAGCAGACCCCACCAAGGGGAAGGGGTAAAAAAAAGGGTTGCGATTTCTTCTCATTTATCAAGGTGGCCCACTCTTGGAATTTTCCTTTTTCCTTTCTTGGTCTAAATGACTGGTAGCAGGTTTCACTGGGACTAAGTGTCACTACAGAAGAACTTTACGAGACCCCGTTTATGAATCCTGGAGAAACGTTACAAACATGTCTCCCTTACCTCACAGAGAGGATCCTGCAACCACAAGGCACTTAGGACTTGAAGACACTGACTCATAACTGCAACTGAAAACAAGAACCTATTGATCACATTGTGGGGTTTGAGCTGAGGGTCTCAAGACCTGCCCCCTTCACTTAAACATGATCTATTTAGCCAACCTATGTTGTCACATCCACCACTGTGAAGGATTAGACAAAAAGAAGCAAGACCCAGCCTCCACAACTTGCAGATGACAGTCTACACTCTAAGAAGTTCAATGTGTCCAAGGCCCAGATTTACTAACACATTGCACTGGGTTTGCATCACAAAAGTGATGCAACCTAAATCAAAGTTTAGATTTGGGATTTTTATTCCAATGAAAAATTTGTTATGCGCTTTCTATGTGCCGGAAAGTAGCCCTAAGTAGAGCAAAGTTGCACTGTGCTGCACTTTGCGTTACTTTACATCGAGGGGGCTTATCATGGTGGTATACTGATCCTCCCATGCATCCATCTATGGGTTTTGATTCAAATCCGTATCTATTAACATTGGTAGACAGGCGTTTGTGTTGCAACAATTATGCTACTTAAGGCAAGCAGATCATTGTAGAAAAGCTTTCTTTTCTCTAAACATCTCCAACTTTGCATGTGAGCTTTACTGTAAGCACACATACAAACTTGCAAAAGTATTAAAGTATGTTTAAGTATACTATTTTGTATTAGAAGGGTGCCACCACTCTTGTTTGGGACATTGTTCTTAGCTTAATCTCTACGGTGCTAACCCTGAGCACCTTGCTTGCAACCAACGTTCCCAGCATCTTGATTATTAAGTAGCTTATAAGCACATATTATTTTAAATCCGAGAATAATGGACAAATGTAACAGTTTGCATTGGGTAATAGGTTATTCCTAGGTTTGATGGTTACTTCTAGGTTTGCCCTTGTGAATAATGTCAAATTGTTTCACTTTCTTGTGTTCTGCTTACACTTTTAACCTTCGCGCTACCCATGGTTCCCTTCTGTTGAGTGCTACTCCTTGGGTCTTCTGAAGATTGCACCTCTTCCACCCTTTCTACCTGTGCTTGGAACTGAATGAAGCAAAAGAAGAAAAGTGGGGTGCCCCTGGGGAACATGTACATGCTATGACGTCTGTCCAAACCTCAAATTAATGATGCAAAAGAAAATTTACATTTGCCCAAACACAAAATCCACACTAAACATAAGTTCTTTAAGTTTTCCCTCCTGAGTGTGGAGTGTGCTTAGGCCTCTATAATCTTTTTCCCACAAAAGACATCCAGGCCAAACTGACGCCCTTTTTTCCCACATGTGCAGATGGGAAATTCAAAAGCAGGTGTCCCCCACCTTTTCTATAATAAGAGATACTTATGTTCCATGTTAGAACTGGAGTTTCTGGTTCGCAGAGGTATGCACCGTGTCCAACCAGGAACCACCAGTCTAGTCTGGGTAAACTAGATACACACTAAAACATAACCTGTGCTCACCCTCTGGTAGCTTGGCACGGAGCTGTCAGGCTTATCTAAAAAAGTAATATTGATCAATTACACTTATGTCACTTGTGTCCACTTGAATAGCTTCTGTTTGTGTCCACTTCATGGTCTTTTCACATGCCGTTACCGTGCTGCGGCTTTATAGTGGAGATTTTACAGTTGAGTGTGCAATTTGGGGTAAGCCTCCCACTTGTCGGGATACCTCTGGCATTTTATTTTGATTTAGATGTAGGGTGTCGGTTATAGGAGTGCCTGCCTCCTCATTATTCTTTTTTTAGGTCTTGCCTAGCATTGCAGCGCAAATGCGCTGCCTTCGTCTTGCGAGCCATGCAGTATCTACTGTAGTGTGGAAGCTTTGTGGAAGCTCCGCCCACTCTCTGCCCATTGGCTTTTGTCTTAAATGCTGCCTTCCGATTGGGTTGAGGCTTGTTAGTCCCTCCTCATTCATCATTTGTATCCTTCCACGGCTATTGGCCCCTTTACTCCTAACACTATTTTCTTCACTGTCTCCCCACCCCACCGCCCCCTTCCTCATTCTGTGACTTCTCACCCTCCCCTGCCCCACCACTCCCGTTCGTGTTTTCTTGCCTGCCGGCACTTCCGTTTTCATCTTTATTATTGCCACCTTGAAATATGCGAGTTCAAGATGCGTGCTGTACAAAAACTTCTCGTGTTTAATGAACTAGATTTTAATGTTACTCTAAATATAATAAGACTCTAGGCAACATTCGGGGTATGCATGGCAACTAACGCCTCTTAGTTCACAAATGGCATTGTTGTCGGGTAGGAGGAGCGGCAGTGTTTTAACTCATGCTTAAAACGAGCACTTTTAATAACTTCCTCTCAATTCAGTGCTATAATCTTGTGTACTGAGGTGACGCGCTAAAGAAATGCACATTTTTGAATTCTGAAAATACATTATCGCACATTTACATCATGTTTACTGTATGATTAAGATGCAGATTATTTTCACAGCTCGCCCACTGGCTCATATACGCTTGGCTCATCTCCGGCTGGAGCTACCTGCTAATTAATATATTGGCTTGCGCACCTCTAACAAAGAGAGATGAATGGCTACATGACAGTGAGCCCAGTAGATGGTAGAGAAATAGACTGGTGCAGACAAACAGACAAAGTCAGTCTCCATTGCCTCACGTCAGAATCATCACTTTCAATAACCTGGAAATCTGCCAGCAACACCCGCATGCCCCACCCTCATCCCCATCACCTATTCTTAGCAGAAGCCGCAGATTGTGAGCTGTGCCCTGCTGGTGCAGAGGAGCACGGCAGAGTCTGTAGAAGCGCTGGGATCCCTAGCCTCTCCAGGCGGGCACCTAAGCCTTCTGGGTGCCTTCACACTCAGGATAAATGAATACATTTTGTTCTGTGCTTTAGTCGCTCCTCTGTGAGCACTGTCTGGTAGATGGAGCTCTGTGTTAATAAACACATTCAGAGAGGTGGTTGTGTACAAACAAACAACAGCCACAACACCGTACGTTTTGAACGTGTAGGTAAATACCTGCTCATTGAGTACCTCATTGGCTGATCATTCCATGGCACCACCAAAATTACATTTGGACACATTTGCTCAACTGTAAAACACTCCCTTCTATAGGTCATTTAACAACTTGGGCTTTGGGGTTCGGTAACCTACTTTGACTGCTGTGTAAAAGAGTAAATAAAAAAATTAATGCAATGAAACTAAGCAACCAGTACTGTCTAAAACACTGTGGAAACTGACACGCATTCTGGCATTTTGTTTAGTTAATGACGATTTTCTCATAGATGCGAGTAAAGTACTCGTAAGATCTTAATCAAATCTTCACACTTTTAACTAATAGCACCGGGCGGCCTTTGACAACTAGGCAATTAATACATTTTTATGTACCCCCAAAGCCCCCCGCCCCCTTGGCAAACTTAATTGCTTCCCAGTGTTTGGGGAATAACCAAGATGCAGGAGAGTGAGTCAAATAGTCTAGAAAATTAAAGAGAAGCCGGAATTCGGATTCACATGCTCCGATCCCGATTGCGTTGGTTAGTCTGTAAGCACTACTTTTATTAATGAGTTTCGCATTAGTAAAGCACCACGGTGTGCATCTGTGGCGACACTTCACCCATGAGGTACGTGCCAAGCAATTGTTGACACAATCCACACTTTGCATCTTTTTCAATATATTTATTACGAAGTGCAGTACCTTTCCAAGGGATTTTGCACATTACATACATTCACTTCAAAAATAAAACGTGTAGGTAAAAAACATTGCCATTAACAATTTCAATAGCTCTAACTCACAAATGCGAGACCTATTTGCATTGCAAATGCTTGTTTTAAATTGCAGCTGATGTGGCTCCTGGTATATGTAGTAAGTGTGTTTATTTTTCCCTTTGGTTCATTGCTATCATTCTGAAGCCAGTGCAAAAGAGTTGCTTCCCTAGTTTTGCTGGTTTTGTCCATTTTTTTCTTATTTTTCATTGATAAGGGCACACTTCCCATTGCCTGTGCATTTGCACCGCTGTTTAGGTCTTTAAATCCTAGATTACGATGTTCATGTCCTTGTTTGTACTCCTGCTCACACTGGGCCGCGCCGGTTACCAGATTCAATGTCTGGTTTGGATTGATGGAAGTTTCTTGTCTGTTTATTGGCCTCTGTTATCCATGTTTTCAACCTCACTGATTGGTCTTGATGAAGTTGGCCTAGTCTCGGAGCTGTGCATTTTTTGACTTTGTTGCCAAGAGGGATCGTTCCTACCCAGTAGGCCTCTTGTTTCCTTCTTTAAGTCCTCAATCAAGGAGCTCATTATTTCTGGGGGCAATTCTAATTTTAAGATTGGGCTACAATGACATGAGTCCTGTCTTCGTGTCAGCTCTACCTAGTCTTGCGCTCTCTTTAGTTAGTTGTTTGGCCGATCCAGCTTGTTATCAATTCTCGTGATTAAAGTTGCCAGAGATTGTAATATGTTTATTTGAATATCCAGTTTATCAGCATGGAGATGTGCTGCATTGGCCATCAAGTTCAGTGCCTTACTAATGGTTGTTGGATGTCGGAATATGAGGAGAGTGAGGGGAGTGATTCTTCTTCTCCTTCTTATTTAATTTTGATAGCTTCATTATGTTGGTCGATGAAACATGAGCTAGAGAAACTTGAGCACCAACTGGCCAATGAACATCTTTCGCCTTGTTCCTTTTCCGCTTTGGTGTCTCTTAAGGGAGTTGGGCCTTGATCGGGCTCTAAGTTCACATGTGGGTCAACCTGATCCTGCCCAGGTTGTTGACCCTTTCCCTGCGTTTATTATCTCTGGGCTTAGTGGGATCCTATTTCGCTCTGCAGAGCTATGTTTGTCCTCGTGGGGCTCTGTGCTTTTTTCACCACCTATGGCTTGATCTGATCTTAATTGCTCCTGAGGAGGTACAGGTTGGCGCCCCTTGATCGCTGGTGTCAAGTAGCCTCTAATATCATTCTTGCAGTTGGCTGATGTGATGGCATGGACCTGAGGAGGTACTTGATGTTGAAATTGTTTCATGGTTGAATCCGTGGCTGATCAAAGCTTGAGGTTTTTCCCGTCCCCTTTTACGAGGATAAAGCATCTCATCTTTTTGTCATTTTGCTGTCTTCTGCAGGCATTGATGTGCTTGCAACTGTGCCAATGTGGCGTTTTATTTTTACATGTTCCTCTTATTCTGTGAGGTAATCGCCTTATGCCTCTAGGAGGCTTTCTAATGCTGATTGCTCCTTGATCTCCCGTCTACTTAAATCTTAGTGGTTCAGCAGAACTGGACCTTCACTGCCACACCCCTCTCTGTGTTCAATGGGGTTCAAGAAGATTACAAGGAGGGAGCACAAGCAAACAGGAGCAGACTTTTGGGGTTAATCACCAAGCGCTGGCTTGTGTGTTAATATGTGTAACAGAAACAATGTCTCAATAGGTAGTACTTATTAGGCTAATAAGTAAACATAGACATATAGTTGCAAACAGAAAGGAACAGGGAGACTCCAAGGTAAGGTTATGTGCCAAGGGGAACATTTATTCTCAAAAGAGATATAATGGGAAAAACAGAAGAAGCATTGGTATGAGCACTGTATTCACTCAATGTGGACGTAACCCAAAGGAAACTTCATGCACAAGAGTGCTCGTGACACACAAGGTAGACGGCACTAGTGTGAAGTGACACAGCGATGGACGGCGCAAGGAGAGATAAGTGAAAATATATACAAGGCACTTTTGGTTCATGAATAAATATTACACAAGTTACAAAATGTTTTTTTACAATTTGTGAACCAGAGTTAGAGCGACAAAAGTTGCGCTGGGGAGTCAACGGCGTTTCGACACGTGGTTGGTTGGGGTCATCTTCAGGACCAGGTTACCGGATTGTTCATGCTGTACAAAAAAGGGGGAGGGAAAGAGAGAAAGTAAGGGAGAGGCAAGAGGGATGTCAGAATGATGGAATTGTACCTGATGTGGGGTCAGAATGAAGATGTAAATGGAGCAAGTGCCAGGTGTTGGCGTGGGAAAGTCCTAAACGCAAAAACGGCCCAGGAGTGTATCCTGTGGGGTAAGGCAAGGTGAGAGCAGTGGAAGAAGGG
This sequence comes from Triturus cristatus, assembly GCF_964204655.1. Classification (NCBI taxonomy): domain Eukaryota; kingdom Metazoa; phylum Chordata; class Amphibia; order Caudata; family Salamandridae; genus Triturus; species Triturus cristatus. The sequence goes on from NC_140580.1 coordinate 998,200,863, forward strand.
AAGGGGGATGGGAGGGGTAAGGGGATTTTGGGGGTGGCAGGTGTGCGTGGCAGAGAGTACAGGAAACTCACCAGGGCTGTGGAACCTCAGGGCGCCAACACACCAGGAATAGTGGGTGACGTGCTCTGTAAGGAAAACTAGTGCATCAAGAGAGGCTGGTAAACGGTGTCAAGTGTGAGCATCCAGTATCTGTAAGGCAATCAGAAAAGGCCGGTATAAGAATGCGGGCACTGCGACTGCGGGGGCAGGGTAGGGCGTAGGGGGTTGAAGGGCTCACCTAAGGAGGACCAATGGTGAGAATGGGTCAGTGGAACGAGGGGCGAAGAGTGCCCACAACGGGCGTCGCGGACACGGCGTATGGAGATTTGGGTGGCGGAGGCCAATCAATGGTGGGATACCGGCACTGTGAATCATGCGACCGGATCGTGGGGATATAAAGAAAAGGCGTGTGTCAGGCCGTTGTTAAAGGCCGATAGGTGGTAAGCGCCAGAAGCAGGGCGACAGGCTCACCTTGGGAAGTGTAGTAAGTCAATCAAAGAAAGTGAGGTCTGGACTCGATCCTCTGCGGGCGTGCGACTGGGCTCGGCGTGAGTCCGAGTGGGTACTGCTACGAGGTAGTGCAGGTGGAAGAAAGCTTCTGGGAAAGGGTGACGTCACGGAAGGGGGCGTGACCGTCGGGTGGTGTGTCCAGAGTTAAAGGGCCAGGAGCGTACAGGATGATATAGAAAATAAAGAGAACGACTCGAGAAAGAGGGATGGGGGAACAAAAGTGACAATTGTGGACGCCCCAAATGGGGACATCAATAGACAATCAAAGGATCTGATTCATCTGGCAATGTACACCAAGACGCAGATGATGCAAAATATCACAATGGACAGATGTACTAGGTATACACATGTATAGTATGCATCGTTAATTGAGGCTGAAATGGAAATCACACAAAAAGAGCATGAGACAATAAAATGGAAAGCAAACAATGTGTAACAGTGTACATCATTAGGTCATGCGAAAAGGCACAGTGTGCCCAAGACAAATACATAAATAAGTATGGTGTAACAATAAGAATCATTAGGTCACGTGTTAGAGGTAGAGTATGGCTGGATGGAGTCAGGGAGCTGGCCTGAGGGTCATGTGTATGGAGTGGAGTCAAGCAATCAGTCCCATGAAGCTATGTGTGGGTCGCAGAATTAGTCATTGGCGAGCAGAGGTACGGTAAGCTATAAGGTTATATCAGCAGTGTTAGAGATGAACGGTATTGTTCCATTCATCCAGTGTGTTGAGACCTTGGTTGACGGTAACTGCAACGTGTGATCCATCTGCATTCCCACTCATTGAGGAGTAGTTGGTAGTTGCCGATTCTGGTGGGGAGAGTCGGTTGGTTAATTACTTGCCAGATCATATCCAAATGACTGTGTTGTTTTTCTAGGTAGTGATCAACAAGGGGGGCATTCTCAGCTTTGCAATGGATGCGGCTTTTATGCTGGATAATCCGCTGTTTAACCATTTGAGTGGTTTGGCCGATGTACACAAGGTTGCAAGGGCAACGCATTGCGTAGATCACATTAGTTGAGCGACAGTTAGTGAAGGTCTTCAAGATGTACGTCTGGCCGTTTGATTCAAAGTCCTTTGTGTTAATCATGAGCGCAAATACCACCCAATTCTGGCATTCGTAATGTCCAACAACTGGTGGGATGTCCTATGATGAGGTGATAGATTCTGTGCTGTTTTTTTTTTAGGCCAGGTGATAGAGTGAACTAGATGGTTGGATAAGTTGCTACCTCTTTTGTAGGAGAACAGAGGCGGTTGTCGGACACTCTAGTGTGAGCGGAGGATCTTGTGTTAAAGTATGGATTACGATTGTGACGACCTTGAGTCTATCAAAGTTAATATCGAGCCAGGATTACTTTTCTGGTCGTGGCACACCAACACACCTCCCTTTAATATGATATTTAGTCTAACCCGAAAGTAGGAGGGGCACGAGCATGCTCCAACGCTTCACTTTTAGTTGTGTCTTGTGCCAGGTGATCTTGTGACTAACAAAGACTGATAATCTGGTGTCCACTCTCCTGTAGTTACCGCTCCTTTCCCCTCCTCGAGCCTCCTGATATAGCCAATGAAACCAGGATGTGACTTTGGACCTCCTGACCACTTGGCTGGGGTGTACTCAGCCCCAAGTGGTCCAAGCTTATCCAAGCTGCCCTGGGGTTGTCCTCCTCCTCCTTCTCTCTGCTCCCCTCGCTGTATCTTGCTCAGCTGCCTCCCTCTGGCCCCCAAAGTTTCAAGGTGAGCATCCTCAGTTAAGGGCCCCTGACTCGGCTGGTGAATGGGGATATGAAAGGGGGCCACAGTGCATTTATTAAAGAAAATACTGTGTGTTGTGTGGGTATGCACCCCCATTATGGCAGCAAGCTGCACCGGACTAATGCCTGTTGCTTCTGCGCCTACAGGGAGAGGTCCATGGCCCTAGAGCCTTACCTGCACTCCGTTGCAACCAAAGCCTCCAAATGAGCCGTGACTCCCAGTCAAGCTCAACCTGGCTCTGCCCGGCTGGTTCGCTAAACTAAAGTTGTAAACATCTCTCTTCTTAAACAGCTCCCCAATTTCAATTACATATCTTCTTTTCATTTGATCTTAAGACAGTAGTTCCACCTCAATGTCTAGTTCTCCAGCTCATAGAAACCCAGACACACAAGAGGCCATGTTTCTTCTCCTCTTCCAACTTGATCAGCGCTATCTCTGAAGAAGACCAAACTTGGGCAGCATGACTTTTAACATCAAGTCAGCCATCTTGCCTCAACACATGGTCCACTGTGCTCATTGTCAAAATATTGTAGTTAAAGGCAGGGACTTCCGATTCGAATCAGTAAACACCAAGCCAGTAGTATTTCCTTTATTTTATGTTCAGTCTATATGTTAAAGCCGCAGTATCAGTAACTCCTATTAGAGGTACGTCTTCCCACTAATTAGTTGTAATTAACTGAAATGCTTTGACCCAGCATATAGACCCCAAGCTTTCATATGTCATCACATTCTCACAGCTCCTCTCTCAACATTCTACTGCATGCACACTCACCCCATGCATCACTAACACAACACTTTGCTGCATCTACATTCCAAAATCAGTGGCAGTAGCATAGATAAGATAAGACAATAGATCTTAATCTTTCTGAGACTTTGAGCATGTGCTTACATTTCAGTAATTCAGAACTTTACATAAAATCTGGCAGGCTTTTGTTAGTGTAAATAGAGATCACATGCAAAAGCATTCCACCCTCATGATGAGTGAGGGTAGAATGCGGCCAACCTTTTCACATTTCTTTGACTTACTCTTTCTCCCACAGTGCATCAGTCACAATGGTTCGCAAGGATGCACCCCGCCTGCCTTGACAACATCCTGTTATCAACTCTACATGAAATAGTCCTAATGTTGTTAAGCAGGATTCGTAAAAAACATAGTAGGAAATTATTGCATACAAAATTCCCCATTCCTGAAAGATTTGTAGAAATTGTACAACCTATGAATTTTTTCCAGAACAGCAAATTAACCCTTGGTCACCCTTCTCTTCTCGCATTGGGTCCATATTTGTTGCTTCTCTGTGCTGTGTGTTACATGCCACTCCATTTACTAGTTGTACCTTTGTTGTCCTCGTAGTATTACTTTTTCTTGAATTGGCCCTTCATATTTAAGAAATAAATCAGTAGATCTCAATGTGTAAAGCACACCCCACTGAAAAGTTAATCATCGGCCTCTATTTCTCCTGCATGATTAAAAATTAGAAGGATAGTGAGAAAAAAGATGGGCTCATAGTTATCATTTTCACAAATAGGTTTCTTTCTGTGGTAACTTTGCATTTCTACTTAACTAACACCTTTTGGGGAACTTGAATTTCTACAGCCCAAATATGCTTGGGCTGGAAGCTCACTTCATGTCTTTTAATCTCTAAGATTCAAATACACCCGGAATGACCTGAAATGGTATCCTTGTCTGATCCATCCTGGTTAGATATATAAGACAATCTAAGGTGAGTAGAGACTCTGTAACAATATCTGCAGCACTATCAATACCTGTGAAATGTATTTGAATTTACATCTCCCGCAAGGTGTAGTGTTCTGGTCTGTAGCTGAAATTAACAAGCTATTGCTGAAACTCTCTGACTGCTCCCAGGCTTTTGAGTAGGAAAGAAATCTTTAGCACATACAACTTGGTTTTCTTTAAGGGAGAAAACATCTGACAAGGTTTTCAATTGATATATTAACATGGAAAAATATTTTAAGATCTTGTCTTTTAACTGTTTTGAAGAATATGCCCAGCACGAATGCATGTGATCTGATAATGTTGGATTTATGAAGGGTTATGATGTGTGAAGAGGGACAATTTGTAACTAATAAAAGCTTGTTGATCTAGAATTGTAATAATAGTCTATTATTATTGATGTCCAATGGAATGATCATGTTTTTTAAAGAGAAAGCCATGCGTGATTTGAATGCTTTACTGTCTAGGTTTATTTTATACTGTGCTTGAAACATAAAAAACAATATTGTTGATTATTGTTCTTATTTGTATAATACTGTGTAATGCATACTTTCGATATAGTTGTTGATATGCCCTTTGTTCAGTCATCTACTGTTCATCTTCTTTTCTTCTTAAAACTCCCTTCATTGGTTTGAAGGATTGGTAAAGTGATGTATAGATTGTTATCACTTTTATTTTCTTTATAGCATGTGATATTAAACAAGTGTTTTTATTTAAAAATATATGTAGCAAAAGCCACTACCATTTCATGTAATTGTGTGAAATCGAATCCAGCTGTACCTACTATCCCTTTCATAATCTACTTTGATAATCAGATAGTTGTACTTTTCATTTTTCTAGGAACTTATGAACTGCGCATTGACCTGCGTGATTTTGAAAATAATTATCACTTTGCCAAATATAGTTCTTTCCAAATTGCTGGAGAGACAGAGAAGTATCAGCTGATATATAAAGCCTTCATTGGAGGAAATGCAGGTGAGGAATTCCATGATTCCTGAAACGAAAGTGGTGCCAGCAACCAATATATTCATGTAATGCTAAAAACAAAATAGAAATGGATCTCTTGTGCTCTGCAAAAAAGGATTGGATCTCTTAAGTTCGGCATGACTAAATGCATATTAAAGCTCGGGGGAATGTATATGGCCCAAATATAAAATAAAATACCTGAGACATTTTTCATAAGTCACAGCATTCACACAACTACAGTAGTTTTTTTCGGACAATAGAATTACTGCCTCTGTAAGAACATTAAGGGGCTGATTATGATGGCGGACGGTATTATGATGGCGGACGGACTTCAGTCTGTACGCCATTGTATCGGGTAATGGAACCGCCTGCCTACCAAGGTGGCGGTCCAACAATAGGCATTACAATGCAACCGCCACCACTGCTGGCTGCTGCCCCCGCCGCAATGTAAAAAAGGGACTTGTTACATATCCCTGCACTAGGTGGCAGGCACCATGCGGTGCCTGCCACATGGTACAGTGATATGTAGGGGGGCACCGTAGGTGCCCCCCAGGTCCCATGTCTAGGGGCCAGGGAGAAGGGGAGCCCGCTACAGGCCCCCAAAGTCCCTTTTCCGCAAGTCTTTTAATGGCAGGTTAACTGCCATGTAAAGACTTGTGGAAAGGGACATTGTAATCCCTATGGCGGTGCATGGCACCATTGTAGGGAATACAATTCCCCCTGACACACTTTTTGTCCATAGTCTATTACGTTACCCCAAGTACAGTTATGGGCAAAAATACAATCCCAACCAAAGGCCCTGTAAAGCAATATGGGACAAGATTCTAGAGTGCAGTGAATATTATAGTATCCAATATCAAAACATTCCTTAAGCAGCGGCGCTCTCAGGCTCAGCTGAGAGCTAATACTATAATATTCACTGCACTCTAGAATCTCGCCCTATAATGCTTTGCTAGGCCTTTGGTTGGCATTGTATTTTTGCCCATAACTTTGCTTGGGTTGATCCTAGGAGGATGGGACCACCATCGAACTGTTCAGCATGATATGCTTTTTGTGTCCAAGACATCTGCTTGGTCCTCCCCCTAGGTTAGGGGGGAGCCCAAAATCATCACCTCTCTCATTGCCTGATATTTTCAAAGCTCACTTTTGTGAATTGGTTTTATGCTTTTTAGCATGTGAAGGTAAAGTTGTTTTATCAAAGGGTTGTGGTGGGTGCAGTAACTAATTCCTACATGGCAGAGTAAGGATTCAGAGTTTATGCATGAATAATCTCTGCAACCTCCCCACAAGACGATTGACTTCACAAAAACCTTATTGTTAACCAAGTAATGCAACTCCCAACAGCCTCAACAGGTACTTCAACAGTCATCCACACGATTCTAGGTTTTCCTAAGTCCTGAAAATATTTTGGGGTGTGAATTGTTAATTAAATTGTACACCAGCATAATATATTACTGCTGTAACTGAGATTGTTGCTAAGAATAACACTTCGAAGTAGCCAGATACAATGCAAAGGCTTCCCTAAAAACCTCTTTAGTCATTAACAGTCCCAATACGTGTTAAAGTGTCTCAAAGACGTTTTGAAATTGAGCATTAATTTGAATCATATTACAACAACATCACAGGTGCCCCATTATTTTATAGTGGATCCAGATGCAATAGTGCAGTGGAGTGCATATAATATGTATTGGATCAGTGATTATGCAATAAACGGATTGGTTTGAAAACAGTCAACGATAGCCCAGATTTACTAAGGCTTTCCGCTGGTGCAAAGTGATGCTAAAACTCGCATAGTATTTACTATATAGTGCAAAAGTTGTTTTGCTCAGCAAAAAACCCACTTTGTGCTGCATTGCATCTGAAGGGTGCTAGTAAGGCGTTACTGAAGTGGATCAATGCAAATACCTACAGATTGTGATGCAAAGCCTGATATACTAAAACAGAAAGACCACGCCTTGTGTAAAAGACCTGCTGGCAGGAGGCATAAACAAGGGAAAAAAGTGTTCATTTCTCAAAACAAAACCAAGGTAATGCATGTGTGCTACAGTGTACATCACACCTCCAATGGATGGAATCCTTCTGAGTTTGTCTAGGCATAGGTAATTTTTACTGCAAAGTTATGCTTGCAGTACAACGTATGCTAGACAGAGCACACTTGCCACTGCACAATGTGTGAGGCTGTGTATCCCACAAGGTGTTTGTGTGCCAGAGCATGGGATGACAGAGACATCAGGGTAATCTTTTTTTATTTTACACATTTTATTAATTTTACAGCCAAGGTGCGACATAGGCATAAAATACAGCTTCATGAGTAGCATTACAAAAGAACAGTAAGGCAACAATACCAAAAAACATGGCAGAGCAATATTTTGTATTATACAAGGGCCTGAGCCACTCCTTCCACTAGTGTATTGGGTGTATCAAGGCTGCGTTGACGTAAGTCTCTCACATTTGGCCATGGTCTGTCTGTGCAGGATTCCAGCTGTATGCCCCTGAGTCCCTCCCAAACCTTCAACATTTTGCAGTGTTTCTGGGGGCATCCCCTTGCCATATATGTCGGGTGTTCCAATCCCATACAATAATCCATGCCCTTGGCCTTTGTTTCCACGGGGGCTGTGGCATCTTTCCAGGCCTTAGCAATGTCCCGCTTGGCAATAATCCAACCTAGCCAAAGGATCGCCCCTTTGGTATCATGTTCCCCCTAGGTCACCTGTGATGTGAAAAAGGATGAGTCTAGGGTGCAGAGGAATATTCATCAGGGAAATCTTAGTAAATAGGGCTCCAAAATGTGTTTTTCCCTTGTGCAACAAAGTTCAGCAAGTTTGGTTGCTGCTCTGTGTAGCATAAAAACAGAATTGAAACTCTGGGTACATAACTACGATTTGACTTTGGTATTCTCCAACAAAACCAACTCAAGATAATAACTATCACTGCTGATGGAACTCAAATCTACATCATAGCTGCCTGGCTGCCAATATTTAATACATATCTAGAAAATAGAGCAGGTACTGAATGTGTGACACTCTAGAAACCCAAAGCTCTGGTAAGCTTTATAAAACTGTCCCTCTTCTGTTTGAGTTCTCTATGAATGCATAGCGGTTAAAACTTGGCTCTACAGGCACAAACTACTTTTTCAGGTATTTTGCTATAGGATTTTTTGTATTATTCCTCTCCTTTATATACCGCCAGGCTTTTTTCAATTGATTATCTGGGACATAAGTTTCATTTTCTAGGTAATTTTCTGTCTTATGAAATGAAATGAAATTAGGATTTCTAAAGCTCACTACAACCCGTAGGTGTTTAGGCATTGACTTCCAGGGGGTGGACCAATGTAAAGAAAAACATCAGAACGGGGTGTATGATAGTACTGAGCTAGTTGTTAAACAGCCAGGTTTTAAAGGCCTTGTGAAAGGTAAGCAGATTTTTAGTGGTTTTTAGTGTTAGAGGCATTGAGTTCCAACGCTTGGCAGAAGTTATTCCAAAACTCTTGCCTCCACAGGTATTTCTCCTGAATTTGGGTACAACCAAATTAGCCTGGTAGGGGGATCTTAACGTCCTTGAAGGGATGTATTGTTGAAAGAGTTGTTTGATCGATTCAGGACCCACAAGATGAAGGGCCTTAAAGACTCTGCATAAAAATTTGAACATCATCTGCTTTCTAAGAGGGAGCCAGTAAAGTGAGGGGAGAGCCTTGGAGACCGATTGACATTTCGGTATTCCTTAAAGCAATCTGGACGCTGCTTTTTGGACCATTTGGAGCTTGTCTAGAGCTTTCTTGTGGGCAGTCAAAAAAAGCCAATTGCAGTAGTCAATTTTTTATAAGAACAGAGCAGTGATCACTGTTTTACGTTTGAGGGATGTAAGGAAAAACTTTCCTAAGTGATTTAAAAATAAAGAACCATGACGAGGTGATGGCATTGGCATGGCCCACAAAGGAGAGTTTTCCGTCAAATTGGACTTCAAGATTTTTCACCTTAGACACAGGAGTTGGGAGCACACCCATTTCTTAAGGCCACCAGCTATGGGACCAAAATGATGGCTAATTGGCAAACAGCTGCACTTCAGTTTTATCTGAATTTATGTTCAGACAATATTTGGACATCCAACTGCCAATCTGTGACATGCAGTTGTGGAAACGTTCTGCCGTGCTGTCAGGGTTTTATGTGACTGACACTACAATTTGGGTGTCATCATCATAAGACACAACAGAGAACCCAAGGCCCTTGATCAGAGAGGCTAAAAGGGTAACATACAGATAAAAAAAGGTGGGACTCATCGCCGAGCCTTGTGGTACCCCACAGGGAAGAGTGAAAGAGGTGGATCTGTGACCGTTACATTCCACGAACTATGATCTGTCAGTGAGAAAGGATCCGAGGAGCTTGAGAGCGGTACCTATAATTGCTATCTCGAACAGGCGTTTAATAAGAAGTTCATGACTTACTGTATCGAACGCTGCCGTATCATCTAACAGAATTAGGGCAGCGTTCCCTCCTTTATCTAAGGTTGTTCTGATGTATTCAGCAGCTGTGATCAAGGCTGTCTCAATGCTGTGTTGGCTTCTGAATCCAAACCGGGAGGAATCCAGTAGATTATTATCCTGGATGAATAGAGAAAGCTCGGTATTTATGGCCTTCTCTATCAGCTTGGCCGGAAAGGGAAGTCGGGAGATTGGCCAGATGTTGTTGGGGTTTTCTGTGTCCATATTTGTTTTTTTTTAAAAGAGAAAGAATTGATGCAGTGTCCAGGAACTATAGCAGGGGCTAGTTGTAAAACTCTAGGGGGGCAAGGGTCCAACGGTAACCCCGATTTGATTTGAATAAACAGGTTGGCTACTTTACCAATTTTAAGGGGGGAATATGTTGAGAGAGTGGTATTCCTGGCAAGAGAGGGCACTAAGAGATTAGTTTCCAAAGAGTTGGCTTCACTGATAGCACTTTCTACTTTGGGCCCATTGGAAGCTGCTAACTTTAGGTTATTGTTCGAGCAGATTCCTTCTGTGTTCAGGATACAAGTTAGAGCGTTAAAGATAACCTTTACCTTATTTTTGAAGAATGTAGCAAGTCTGTTACAAAAGGTGGCATCCGCATTAAGATTCCTGGCTGGTTGCTTAGCTTGAGCACGGTAGAAAATAACTCTTTGGGAGTGTTCAATGCGGAGTTAATTTTGTTTATGAAGGAGTCGTATTTGGCTTTGGTCAACAGTTTTTTATAGTGCAGTAGTTCTGCCTTATAAGGATCCTTGTCATCAGTACTGTAATTCAGCCTCCACTTTCTCTCTAATCTTCTACATGACTGTTTGGCCAGTCTGAGCTCTTCATTGAACCATGGTTCCGATGTTACTGTTCGGTTATTATTTCTGTGTTTGGTAGGAGCTATAATGCTAATGGACTCGCTTATCCATTGATGATAGTCATCATTAGCTTGATCAGGATCAGGAGATACTGGTTTATTAGATTCAGTTAGTGTCCTCGTGAGTTGGCCGTCTGAAATTAGGTGCCAAGGTCGATAGCTGGAAGTAGGTGGAATCATAGGTTCCTCCAAATTGTGGTCCACTAAGTTCAGTTGGAACATTAGAGCCTTATGGTCTGACCATGGTAGCAGTAGAGTGGAGGAAACATGAATAAAAGGACAGTCTGAGAAAAATGCCAGCAAGGGTATGGCCAGCAGAATGCGATGACTCACAAACTAATTGTGCCAAACCTTACAGAGCCAGAGAGGCTATAAGATCCTGAGTGTTTAAGTCGTCCTTATTCTCCAGATGAAAGTTAAAGTCACCAAGGATGGTAAAATCAGAGGAGTTAGCCTTAATGTCCCATGGTGACTTATCCAGATTTAGAAACATATTTCTGGGGCTGGGGGGATCTCTAGATCAAGGTACAGTTAAAGGTATATTTATTTGAAAGAGCAATTTTGAAAACCAGGGATTCGCAACAAGGATGGGGTAGGATGTCGAACCTAACCATGAATTTGTCTTTAAAAACAATAGCTAAGCCACCGCCTCTGTTCCCTAAGTGATCTAGTCTGATTGATGAGTAGCCAGGAGGGGTGGCAGAGACCAAGTCTGGCCCTGAGCCAGCATCAGCCAATGTCTGGGTTACAAAAGCAATATCAATATTAGCACTGTCTAAAAAATCGGACATTTCCATAGCATGTTTTATGAGTGAGCGAACATTTAACAGAGTGCATTTTATCGTTTCTGCCATGCGTTTCCGAGTACTAGCCACAGAAGGGCTTGGTGAGTGTGTCTTAAAGCCCTTGAGTCTGAGACAGCAGACCGGGCAAGTTTGGCATCCTATTGCATCTTCAGGGGACAGCGTGGGGCCTGGGAATCACCAGGCTTTGGAGTTGAAAGTGAGTAGCGCTTCCCTACTATACCTCAAGCCACCACGGTGTTGGGGAGCAAACCCGGCAGGGGGGCTGGTGCTGAGCGCGACCGGTGCACGGACAGGCGCAGGCGGACTTGCCTTTGGCACGCCAGCGGCGCGCCCACTGCGCATCTGCACTGTGGCTCCCATTAAGTAGTGTGAAAGGTGAGCCAGTCTCAAGACTAGACCGCTGACCCTTCCAAGATGGCGCCTGTGCGTGTGCAAAAGGAAGTGAGGCACACTAAAGCACAACTAATGGCCGCAAGTCAGCCGGGCAGATTAGGTAAGGCATTTGTTTAAAATATTATGCGTTTGCTCGTTTGTTAATCCATAGTTAAAAAATATGCCCCAGTTAAAATAGATCACTCCTGCACCCTGCAACACGCAGCAGTGCAGGAGAACACAACACAGTGCAAACAGTGCAAGCGGAAAAGTAAAATGAGCCTTACGAGGCTTTCTATTAGATTTGGTGTCCCCCAGGAGTCTTAGATATGCCGGCTCATGTTAAACCTGGAGCCCGATTTAAAAAGGCATTTGAATATTTAAAATTATATTCCATGTGCAAATGGCTGAATTTAAGGTGTTGACAAAAGGTGATTTTGCAGGAATTGATCAATTTATTTCTGAGTACTATTACCCCATGTCAGTGTGAATACCATGCATAGGTTTAGTGTTGGTGGCTCAAGGCATGGTTTGCCCTAAATGTTTGTGAACACACATTAGTTTCCGAACATTCTCAAATGCCCCAGCTGATCTTTTTTGAGATTTAAACAAGTCAAGGACGCACATCCCAAAGCTTCATGGGGCGGCAGAGGAAGGTGTTACTTCACGTACTGGAAAAATATTTTCCCAGTGGATAAAAAGAAAACTGTGAAATTGCACAATGATACTGCCGTTCTATTATGTAGGATTGCCTTCTACAGATGATTCAATATTGGGAAATTCAACCACTCTAAAAGGTCACTCGGCTTTCCCTGGTGTCTGCCTTGAAATCTTTAACAGATGCAATTTTCCAGTCCTACTCTTGGAAAGTTTAGTTAATTCCTACCAAATTGTGTAAAAATCGGACCTCTGCGAAACTGTAATCATGCCATAGTAATAAGAGTAATTTTGGAGATTACATGTTACTCTTGTGACGTGAAATGACTGAAAGTTTCACAAATACGCTTGTTGCGTAACTTTGAGTAATTTCAGACAAAAACCCCCTACCCAGCAGCAGGGTAACAGACCGCGAGCTGCTGCTGGCAGCTGCTGTTCCTGTTCTATTGTATTTAGCGCTATTTTCTTAGACCAAACTGCATCCTCGGGTCCATTTTGGATGTGAGGGTGTATTTTATGATAAGAAAATAGTCCACAATGCAGGATTATCCGTCTTGCTTAATTCAGCATTATCTCTAAAAGTTTCACTGTAGTTTTGCGTAGTTACACCGCAGCAAATTACACAAATTACAGTCAGTCCTATTAAAAACACATTCTACATGAACCGATAGCTTTGAAGGTATATTTACATTTTTTTCGAATCAAGACCCTAGGATTTTATTTCCATAGATGTACAAAACTCTGATGCCTTAATGTGAGCCAAGTACAAGATTTAGAAAATTCTTAAAGCAAACCTAAAGAAACCCCTCTATGTTGTGCCCTAACATGCCTCTGTAAAATTAATTGAAGAGTGCTGCCTCCTTCAGGGCTGAATCAGGCACCTGGTGACCCAACTGGAAATCACACTGGAGATCCAGCCACACCAGGCATTGAACCACAGGCGAGCATTATCAAACATTCACCAGGCTGATATTATCATTGAAACACAATCAATCATTCTTAAAATGCCACTGCTTCTGACAACATGTCATGAATATCAAACCAAGGCTCATGTTGTGTCTCTCAGCTGCCCAGTGAGAAAATAGTGTGCCGCCTCAACACCACCTACAGCCATGAATTGTGAAAAACATTAGTAGCTCTTACTAAAATGGTGATCCTCCCACGGTTCCTATACTATTTCGCAAATCCGTCAATATACATCCCCCCTCCTTTTTCCGCTCACTAGAGAAACTAGTCAGAGACTTTATGTGGGGTAGCACCTGGCACTGAGTACCTGTTAAAAAAACATATCTACCCACAGACCAGGGAGGTCTAGCGGCCCCAAATTTTGAAAAGCACTACTTAGCCGCTCAATTGCAATGGGTAGCTAGATGGCTAGCTGACTGCCAACACAATGACACCTCGACCACGTGTCCACCCTACACGTTACTGCAACTGATAAGGCTATTTCACCCTAATGTGAACACAAGCCAACCGGAACCATTACTACTCAAGGTAGCGTGTAAATGCTTTTGCAGGAGTCTATACTTAATCCGACATATCACGCCATACGCAGCAGCATTACCCTTAGAAGGAACGCCTAGGGGTCAAGCAACAATTGCAGAAGCTGAACTGTGGAATTAAGAAGGAGTTGCTTTTCTATAATGGGCTCCTCTCAGGTTACAGGCTATCCCCGATGCCCACTTAAATGCTCTCCAGACAGTCCACTCTAGATTCTGCTGTAATTTTTGGGATCCAAATCAGAAAATGTGCATTTGTCTGATCTTTGCATTTTCACCTTCCAAAAACAAGAATCAAACATTTTATCATCGCCTCTGAAAATTTGTGGGCCAACAGACCTTTGTTGGGTCTTCCTGCTTTAGTAATGCAACCTCTTAAAAGTGTTCACCACTCAGCAGCAGTGGCCGCTCCTCCACCATGGCTGAGGAGCGTCACCCCCCTCCCCCAGCACTTTTAACAATGTGAAAAATAAAACTATAATAAAACAGGTTTAAACCCCGTTTTATTATCATTTTATTTTTCACTGTGCAAGGCATGGGGGCAGGGCCAAGGTGGTGACAGGCTGGGGGGAGTGCTGGGCACTGCCTTCCCAGCGCATGTGGGTTTGGCCGGTCGTCTCAGGCCAGCCAAACCCACATGCACAGTGACGCTCTCTCCAATTGCTGGGGTTGGAGAGAGCAGGCACAGGCTCCCAGTCTGTTCTGGAGCACAAATCATCAGTGCTCATGCCAATCCTGAAGCTGCTTTCATGATGAGAAATGATGAGTGGAAAGGAGAGGGCAGCAGAAGAGCATGTCACGATCCTAAAGGGTGCCGCTAAGTTCTTTTTATGTTTTTTTCCATTTGTCTCCATGGTTCCTCATTCCTTCCCCTTCCCCACCACTTCCCCTGTCCCTCCTCTTTTCCCCAACACAAGCCGCTCCTGCTCAGCGGGTCATTCAGTTTTTGAGTTTCTCAAATTTGATCGCACCATAATTCTTTTTCAGTTACACTGGTTGCCTTTACGTCTTTTAAAAATATATTCTTCATTGCTTTCAGAGCATCTTGGTCCTGGTTCTTCCAAGGTATTTGCCTGACAAATTGAAGTTCTCAGGCAGGCATAGTGGTACTAGGATATAAGATTTTGTTTTGCTTAGAAATTTCCAGATTCGATAGACGTAATTTGTTTGCATAAGCTTTCTCACCTGCAGATCCTCGGCTTTGGAGCTCTCTCTTCACAGAGTGATACTCTCATACTGTTCAGTTCAAAGTTACCATCCTCATAGTTTGGTAGCTGGAAGTGTCATTCACATTTTGATCAGTCAACACTGGAGCTATTGGTTCTTGTAATTGGCAGTCATGACTTATGAAGTTTGTCCTCTCGACAGACATGCAGATGTTTCATTGGTACAGTAGTTTTATAAATCCACTCTGGGGGGGCCTCTTTTATTATTTTCTGTTTAGTTTTCCATTGTTATATACTGTGCCCTCGTTGAAGGGGATTCGTTATAGACAAGGAGGTTTAAATGCTTTTAAAAGTGTTGGCAGAATTCAGTACTAATATGTCCTTGAAAGACCACAAAAATGTTTTACATGGTGTATATTTAATCAAGTCATGGCAAAGTCAATAAGTCCTTTTGAGGTCGACCAAAACAGCGCTTGCGCTGTCACTTAGCTACCTGTTGTATATGTTTTGGAAGTTGGACTTAGCCCATTTCTTGTCCATTGCTTTCCATTTGTTTCTGTCCGCGTCCTTTACAAATCCTTGGTTACTAATGGGCAGTTGGTCCTTTTTTAGCCCTCCTTTACATTTCCGGTTTCCTCCAATGCAGCACTGGGTTTTTACGCTTACAATGCTCCCCTCTTCCTTCGGGCACTACTTTTCTTCTTCTTGTGTTCCCTGATTCAGTGCAGCACAGCTTCACGTCGGCCGCACTTTCCATTGTCCAAACTGTATTTATTTTAAAAAACGACCAGTCCTCCCAAGCAGGAAAACACCAGCTGTTGTTTTCCATCGCTGCAACGCTGCCGGTCGCAAGGTCAATGATTAGTTTTTAGGTCTCGCTTGAGCCAGCGCATGCGCTGCACTGCGAGACATTTAGTAAGTGGCTTTTAAAAGTGCTGCCACATGCTTTTGCTGGCCTAGCGCTTGCGGTTTCAGCACCCGATCAGGTGCCATCTGGCTTTCCTTTATGGCTTTCCTATGTCACGCGCACCACTCGCAGGCTCGCCTCCTGCTCCCCCTCTCAGTAAACAGCCCCTCCCCCGCCACAGCTGCTGCTTTCACTTTCCACTCGCGTGCTTTTTTTTTCATTTTAGAGCGCGCGCGTGTGCGCACACACAACTCCCGGGCTTGTTGCTAGTGTAATCAACGTGATAGTCTGGTGGATGCCAGCTGAAATACTTTATTGGCTGCATCCAGAATATTACTATAAACGAAAATTTTAGGATTCGAAGCATGCCTCAAACACCCCAAAAAAATACTTTTAGAGTGTTTCTGAAGACGGACCATTGCTGAGGACCAGAAGACACGACATTGCGTTTCCGCATAAACTTTGTCATCGTAGCCGTCATTTGTCTTATTTTGTTTGCGTTCTAGAAATTCAGTAGAAACGCAGACATCGTCAACACTTTATCCAGTTCCTGCAAGGCACAGTGACGTTTAAATGAGCTTTTTCGTCATGAGCCTTACTATCCCATCAAGGCGCCTCTCTGACCGGAAGTAAAAAACTCACTTCCGACTATTTACTCGCTCTTTAATCTTTTGAGATGGCTAAAGGGAGCGTGGCTGCGGCCACAGCTCCGAATGGCTTTCTGGGGCTGAAGATTGGCGCTGAGCACCGAGTTCCCGGGGCGAAAAGAAAGTGGTTAAATCGAAACAAGAAGAAGACCTGGAAGCGGCACATTGATGCACGAGATGTTGAAGAGTTTCTGCAGGATGTGCGTATGCAAGAGCGCACTCAGGGGTGAGTCTCTTCCAAGTGATCTCTGCCCTTTGAAAAGTAGACAATTTTTAGAGTCGCACCACCAGAAAGACCCATTCTTCGCAGAGTCCTCTGAGAAAAAACTCCCAACTAGTAGTCGATAACCGAGAGCTTCACGAGAGCTGCTAAGATTTCAGGTTGTCCTTGTGTGAAATTTCTGTAGTTTAGGTGAGCTTCGAATATATGCAGCTAAAGAGCTCCTTACATAAGCGGTTTCTTATCTGAATACACAGGGACCGGCTCCCTCTTCAGTCCAGGGTTGACATACAGCCACTGTCCCTTTATCTGCTGCTATGGGGTGAGGCAGGCAAGGAGTGGGCAGGAAAGACACAGGAGCAGAGAGCGTTTAGTGTTCTTTCAGCCGGTAGTTTCTAAACTCCTGTACTCTGTCTTCACCAAGGGCTTCTTGTAAAACCGGGTAAGAGTCCTTCCTGCTCGTTGAATGATTCTGTACCCTCGCCCGTGGTACATCACAAGCGGTCTCCTCTGTGGCTCTCGCTATGTGTTCTATAAACATACTGTGGTTTCCATGAATTCTGTTCGGAGTGTTTTTTTTTTTGCCAGATCCTGTCTTTTCACAGGGTGCATCCTTCAATGTCAGAATCGGAACAGCCCCACCCGGGATATTGAATATAATTCACCAGGGCTCCCGTAGTTCACCTGGTGCTCCCCTGGAAGCTGTGCTCCAGAAGTCAAGGCCCGCTCTCGGGAAGCCTGGCACCAAAACCAAATGCAATGTAAATCCAAGTCACCTCACTCCAGAAACATTCATTGATGTCCAGCCAGGAATGTTTGTGTTAAAAGGAAAGCATCTTAATTATTCTTGCATTAACATATCAGTTAAACAAACATTTACAGAGCAATAGTTCTCACATTTGCGAGAGTTTGAGCTATTATCATTGTAAATTACAATGCTTTTTATTTATGTGTTGGTTTTAAAAACATAAATAAAAGGCATTATCATTTACAATGCCAATAGCTTAAACTCTAGCAAATGCAAAACCTACTGTATTGCAAGTGCTTGTTTAGTTAATGTTGCGCTTTTGTGTTAGCGTGCTTGTAAAACCGTTTTACAAACGTTTTATTACACATCAGAGAGGTCTCTGTATCTCCGCTGTAGGGAGAGATTTCAAATAGGCTAAACCTGCAGCCGTCTCGTATCCTGAATTTACTGAAGTGCTCGCTGAACACTTGTCCTTCCTTTGTTAATAAGTCATAGTGTTCTGCTGAAGGTGTGAATGACCACCTTCCTTGACACCTTGTATCTGTTTGCTACTGAAAGACGATGTCCTGCCCCCACCACCAGAGAGCATCTGGGTCCAGCGCCTATAAGCACAAACAAACCGCGTCATTGCCCATCTAATCCCCCTAAAGAACAATGGATTTCTGTTTGGCTTGTGCTCCCAGCCATCCACCAATTCGTGTCCGTGCTCCAGTGCTTGGGAAAATGTTTGAGGGAAGTCGACATTTGACACCGTTCAGGCGTAGGTTGCACACACTCCAAACTGGTGGAAATGGGCTACACATACCTAGAAATATTGGCTAAGCCGTCTTGGGAATTCTTAAATTGGAGCAAGCTACCTTTGGTAGTCAGCTCGGGTTATGTTGTTGGTAAAATCTGAAGGTTACCCAGCAGATGGTGTGTTAGGTGGCAATTCATAACTCTGCATCATAATATCGTAACTCTGCAAAAAGCACAGTAGATTCAGTGTTGAATGATTCCACGGCATTGAGCTAGGCAAACAAACATTGTACCATATGCTGCCACTGAAGCCCCACGACTGATGTGTGAAATAGCCATATCTTTCCGTGTATGAGGCAGAGCCCCTCTGCCTTTTGTGTGTGAGACAGCATATTATTAGCTAATCCCACATGAATAAACAAAATAGGGGGACTTTCCTTAGGTGTGGGGCAGTTACACAGAGATGTCAAGAGGATTTCTGACAATCTTCTCTAATAATGGCAACTCTCAGAGTGACGCGCTGCAGTTACAATAGAAATCCAGGGATCGATTGTTGCGAGGGGGATGAGCAGCATCTGTGGCCACTGCATCAAGCCACCATGATGGGCTCAAGGACTCACAGCCCGGCTGGCATTTGATAGACGCATACCAACTTGCAAAACAAGCATTGGCATAGCCAATAGGTCTCACCTTTTGGACCTTATAAGTGTTTAGCCATGCAACGGTTGATGTTGTTGCACCAAGGATATTGTGGTCCATAACTAAATACTTATAAGTTCCCAAAAGCGAAACCTATTGGCTATGCCAATGCTTGTTTTAAATGTCTTTCGTCCCTTTGTTTTTCTATAATTGCTTGAGCTTGTTTCTGAATGCCACTGTTTTAGTGAAGCTTCTGTGCGATGTTTTGTGCAGCTTTGTTTAGAATGTTCCTTTCTTTGTTTTTTTTTTGCTTTTTGTGACCCTTGTGCACAATGTTTTGTACGGCTTGCCTCTGTTTTCGTGAAGCGTATGCGCAAGGTTTCGGACGGCTTTATTTCTATACGTTTCCTGAAGCTGGCCACTGTTTAGGACTCGCCTACGCAGCGCACATGCGCTGCTTAGCCATTGATTCAGTTTGTGTCCCAAAACGTGCATGCGTTGCATTGCCTTCAATGGCAATGCGTGCACGTTTGGCGATTCCCTTGCGGGAGCGAGCTTTGACACCATATGTTTGTAATTAACTTGCAAACACATGGTGCCCCTGGCTCGCTCCCGCAAGGGAAACGCTTTGTGTGCTCTGGGCAGCACTCCGCTAAACCCTCCCACTTTTAGTGCACGTTTGGCGATTCCCTTGTGGGAGCGAGCTGTGACACCATATGTTTGTAATTAACTTGCAAACACCTGGTGCCTCTGGCTCGCTCCCGCAAGGGAAACGCTTTGTGTGCTCTGGGCCGCACTCCCCTAAACCCTCCCACTTTTAGCGCGAGGCGCGCGCGCGAGTTTACATCACGGGTGCTTTCAGATCCCTCCCGCCTCCCAACACAGCCAGGTAAAGCGCCTTTATTTATTTACCATCACAGGCGTTTTTAGACCCCTCCCGCCTCCCAAAACAGCATGGCAAAGCGCCTTTATTTATTTAATATTACCGGCGCTTTCAGACCCCTCAGCCGGTCTCATAAAGCACACACTCAGGCGCCATGGGTGTGGGAGGAACCGCTCTAGCTTTGGACGCGCGCGGCGGGAGCTATTTTCATTTTGCTTTCATTGATCAGACCGCTGCTCGCTCCCCTAAGGTAAAGTCTTTTGATGGACTTTAACTTTTTGCCTGAGGGGATTAAGTTGCAGAGAGATCATCGGCAGAAAGCTCCTAATGAATTCTGCATGCGGTGCGCACATAGTGACAGAAAATGTTGCACTTCTTCATCGAGTGGCTTATTAAACAGTCTCCATGGTATCCAGGCCGGGGCTGTAGGATTTTGGCTAGCAACCCGTGCTGCTGTCAAGGTGAAACCGCTCTGCATTGGCAGGAAAATTCGTCCGGTCTGGCTTTCCTCCAGTTTGATTCCATTCTGAAAAACTGCCAGTCGCCCGCCTGGATCCAAGCCCTTGGCACGTGACTATGCAGAAATGCAAAAGCATGTGATAATAGCATTAACCCCAAAACGAGGGCCGCAACGTTTAGAGTGATAGAGCTCTTCGGTTCTGTGATTGTGTAGTTATTAGCTGTTTTCGCATCTTTACAATGAGGAGCTAATGACGCCAGGCACATACGACCATGGCACCCGCATTTGAAGCATACTGCTTTTCTGCCGCTTCTTCAGCGCATTTATGTGCGACTTTTAAACTCTCCAGACCGCACATTAAAAGTGTATACTGTTTTTACCACATACAGTAGCAACTTTAACTCCCCGCTTTGCCCTCCCCTCCCATGCCAAGAAAGAGCTCCAGTGCACCCGGTGTATTAAGTTACAAGTAAAACGGAATTCTAACAACCCTGTCACTTTTGCTCCCTGTGGTAAACATAAACCGAGCAGCACGTTTTTATAGCACTCCGTTCCCACGCCGCAACAATACTAATGCAGCATGCCTCCCTTTTATGCAGCCATCCATATAATAAAAAATAAAAATTACCCTTCACAATCTATAATTTCGGCAATTTAAACAAAGAATTAAAGGCAAGTTTTTGTTGCACTCTTTATATAATTAGTATTTATAAAACGTGTATTTATCTGTGGCCATATTTGGGTATATAAAACATATGTAATTCTCACAGCAGTACTCATTGTATTAACCTTAGTTGGACAACAGGCTTATTCAAGTCAAGTCAAAAAAGCTTTTATTCGGTTAGTATAAATACAACCACATAAGCTGAACACACATAATAATACATATTAAAAATTTGTGACAAATATTTGACTTAATTACAAACTAATGATAGATCACTGAGCCGGGACCAGTATCTTGCACGGACTGAAAAAGAACCATACATAAATACACATTAGTAAAAATCCGACAAATGTCTTTTAAAAATTATTACATATTGCACGGTAGACTAAGAATCGAACGAATTATAAACTCCACTTACAAATAAAGTGATATGTGCATAGTACAAAATTTAGGTATAGAAATTTACGTTAGTATGTTGTTATTCAAGGAACAAAAATTCACTAATCTAGAAAACATTCCATACCAAAAATAAAGTGACGTGTGCCTAGATGTGAAATCCATGACATGGTAAAAGACACCCCATGCCATAGTGAAACTAATGCACCAGTTCAAGCATATCAGGATAACCTTGCACTAGTTTATTACAAATATGTGTAAATTAGCATGGGGGAACAAGAGGCTATCTAGGGCACCACCATATAATCATAGTAGCTTATACACGTATACATGATAGCCATTATAGAACACATTTCTCAAATCATAAAATTATGGATTTCCTGGCAGCTCTACACTTCAGAATAAAAGATGCAACATAAAAGCAGACGTCTGGGCTTTGGAGGGAACATAATAAGTTCATAGCGTCAGCTGTTGAACGAATATTATATTTTAAAAGGATAGGTTTCAAATAAAACTTCCTTAAAAAAACATAAAATTTACAAAATAGCAGGAAATGACAGCAACTTTGTTTAGAAACGTTATCACATGGGCAATTTGAATTAGAACCTGCCCCTATAACAGGGAAGGATACTAGATGGTGTACAATGCCTAGTCTTAAACGTACTAAAACAAAACGGTGCGATTTTTTAGTCACATCCACCAAGTACGACTGAAGCCCACTCTTAAGGCTAAGCTGCCTATAAAAGACAGAAGTTTTCTGAGACCGAAATAGCTGAATTCTTTCTTCCATCTTATACAATATAAAGGTGTCTTTAATTTCCTTCTTTGAAAGGGGTATTATATACTCTGAATGAATGTTAATTCCAAACAAAGTATTAAACCAAGAAGTAATGTAGTTTAACCACGGAATACGATGACATAGATCTAACTTAAGACAGTCTTTAATTACAGACTGTGTGAACGCAGTTTCCTTTTTGTGCCATATTGCACGCCATAATAATAAGGGGCGTACTTCAGCCAGATCAGAAATATAATTGAGGCCAGTTTCCTGATGAATCAAGTCTGTGGAAGCTGCAGCCGGGACACATAACAGGCGTTTGAGGAAGCTGTTTTCATTTATCTGGAGTTGGGCAGTGGAGGAGTAACCCCAGAATCCAGCTCCATATAGAGCTGAAGAAACGCATCTTGCATTATATATGGTGACCATGTCCTTTATTCTATAGTCCCCTATTTTCGTTGCAAAACGAAAAATACCATTAGAATTCCTAATTACTTTATGTCCAATGTTTACTTGCTCATTAGTCCATTTGCCGTTACCATCAAAATTAATACCTAAATAACAGAATGTTTTAACAGCTTGGATCTTTGAGCCTTCTAGGAAAAAGGAACACGGTGACTTCAATTTTTTACCGCAAGTCATTGTGAAAGTCTTAGATTTATTAATCAACAATTTCCTGCCATTTATAAAATGAGTAAAAGCGTCGATGAGACGTTGTAGGCCCAAAGGGGTGCGGGAAATTAGGACAGCGTCGTCCGCGTATAACAATACTGAAACGACCATATTGTCAATTTTGGGAGCATCAGCTGGGATATTGTTTAAAATTGATGCGACTTGATTAATAAAGAGAGAGAATAAAAAGGGTGCCATAACACATCCTTGCCTTATACCTCTACGCACGGTAAAGAAGGGAGTTCGCTCGCCAGTGGGCCCGTAGCGTACACTGCAAGAGAGTTTTTCATATAGTCTTGCTAAAAAGAATACTATCTCCTCCGGTGCTCCAAGGTCAAGCAATACTGGCCAAAGGAGCGAGTGGTCCACCAGATCAAATGCGCTACTCAAGTCAGCGAAACATAAAAACAAGTTACCTCCTTTCACTGTGGTATATTTGTTGATAAGCAAATCCAGATTAAGGCATTGCTCGATAGTCCCAATGCCTTTCCTGAACCCATATTGAACTGGGGTCAGTATGTCTGAATCTGCAGCCCAGTCTTCCAATCTTTTTAATAGTACCCTACTTAGTACTTTAATTGAGGAATCTAACAATGAAATAGGGCGGTAGTTACATGCTTCGGATCGTGATCCCTTCTTGTATAGAGGGACAATCAATGATTCAGCCCATGATTTTGGAAAATCCCCCTCGGATGCAGCATTAAAAATTCTTGTCAGGATTGGTGCCCAGAGATCTATTTCGGCTTTATATAAGTCGATCGGGACACCGTCCGGACCTGGTGCCTTGCCCCCTTTACTATTTGCCATCCCTTCACGCACCTCATCGACGCCAATCATCAATGGCACAAATGGCCAAATAGAATCATTGGGTAAAAGCTGATCTAAAAAAACCTTATCTGGATTAAAAATATTAGAAAAATGTTCTATCCACTCCGTGCAATTAACAAGGGACGTCAGCTCAGGGATATGATCATCCTTTAAAAAGGGACTATTTATAATTTCCCAAAATAATTTTATATTTCCGGTGTCACTTGCGAAGCCTAGCTTATCCCAAGCATCTGTTCTCATCGCCTTTTTATGGGCAAGGACAGCTTGTTTGTAAGCATATCGTAATTTACGGACTAAAATTTTGTCACGGGGTTTGGACTTTAAAGCTAACTTTAAGTTAGTTAATATCTCCGTACATTCAGAATTGAACCACTTCTTACCAACATGTTTTGGGCCTTTGGATTTCCGGGTTAAAACATCGCTTACCACCCTATTAATATTAGAGAATTCCATACAAAGTTTACCACAGGTAACCTCATCCCTTAGACAGTAATTAATACTGTCCCTACAGCTATTTACCACAACCGATTGGATATTATGTGGGTCTACACCAGCCCATTTGATTCTCATTCCGTTCGGCCTGATGGGTAGAATATCAGTAATTGTATAATCAGTATTAGTCAATTTGTTACCCCATGCCAACAGGACTATGGAAATACTATTGTGGTCACTAACCACCTGTTCAGTTATCCAAAGGTCCACATAGGGACTATTTCTAGTTAATAAGATGTGATCAATATTACTGTTTGCATCTCGGCCAGTAAATGATGGACATTTAATATGGCCCTTTCTCTCGGTGCAATCCAGTAACTCAAGGTCAAGTTTGGCCATTAGAGCATTAAGGGTCATGCCATAATCACAATGTGGAAAATGTATCATATCATCCTTGGTCCCTACAGTGGTTGAGTAAGAATTCATATAACCACATGAATTAATAAATGTGGTGGGACAAGCTTGGATATTAAAATCACCTACCCACACAACAACAGTCAGCTTAGGTGAGATATTTAATACATTATCCAATTCTTTTTCCAGTGAAGCTAAGCAAGCTCCCCTATCCCTGCGAAAATTATTATTATAAAAATTAATTAGAACCAGATCCTTTCCAACAGGGAATGTTAGGCGCAAAACTTGACTATAACTGTCAATTGTAGAATAAGAAATAATTTTACATCCAATCAATTTAGTTGAGATAAGCAACAATAGTCCACCCTTGGCTCTTCCCATTGGAGAGGGTGTCGCATTAACACAATATGAGGCATAACCTTCCACAGTGACGCAATCTGTACACCATGTTTCTTGGAAACAAATTATGTCACTTCCACGGTTAATAAAATCCAACCAGAAGGGAGTACCTAATTTGTTTCCAAGACCTGCGATGTTCCAGGTTGTCAATGAATACCCTTCTTGAATCTTGGCGATCTTGTCATTATGCCTGTTTATAGGTACTTCTATATTCGCCATAGGCTCACTAAGGGGCATATGTATCAAGCTAATTTTTACTCGCAAACGCTGCGAATCGCAAAATACAGCGTTTGCGAGTAAAAATTCGCAAAACGGGATGTATTAGGCAAAATCCCATCGCAAAATTAAGGAATTGCTAATTTAGCGATTTCTTAATTTTGCGTAATCATTTAAGAAATCGCACATTGCAATTTCTTAAATGATATGTAAAAAGCACCCAAGTTGTGCGAATTATCCTTAAGAAATCGCAAATTACCACCAACTTCCAGTTGGTGGTAATTTGCGATTTCCTTTCAAAATGCACTATTTTTAATTTTGCAAAGTGCCACGTGACGCTCATACATGCCCTTAGGGCATGTATGTGCGCCATATGCACACACATGCTCATTTCAGGGGTGCATCAGGGTGTCATCATGACACCCTTGCACCTTTGAAATTATTCTCAAATAGCGATTAGCAAATTGCGAATTCGCTATTTGAGAATTACTTCCCATTCATTCCTATGGGTCTCCTGGCCCATAGAAATGAATGGCCAGGTATTCCTTAATTGCGATTTCGCAATTTGCTAATCGCAATTAAGGAATTTTAAGAAATCGCAAAAAGTTTGCAATTTTTTAAATACATCCCGTTTTGCAATTCCCAAATAGCGATTCCTTAACAATCGCTATTTGAGAATCGCAAATGGTGATGTTGATACATATGCCCCTAAGTATGCTAGCTGTTAAGATATCAGGCACACTAGAGTCATTTATAACCAGTGACCCATTCGTCATAATAGGTTCCTGACGGTTAATAATGACTTCACTTTGCCTCGTAAATATGTTAGGGTTCATCGTAATCCCCTTATCTGAATTTCCCACTGTGTTATCTAATGAAGTTCCATGTCAATCATTATCCTCCAATTGTGTCAGACATTGGAACCTATTATAGAGTGGTAAAGGGGAAAACACAGAACTAACCACAGGTTCCATAGGCAGCCACTTGTTCCTAACGCGAGGTACCCTATGACCAAAAACTGAATTGTTAAAGACTGGGAATTTGTAGAAATAGGCAAGTGGCAAGAGGGTAGTATTATATTCCCAACTGGAAGGCGGGGGGGCTCTAGATAAAACTTTATGAACCCAAAAAGGTGATCCAAAATTGATAATAACACAGTCCCCTTCAAAACCTTTAGATGTAGGGCCTATCCAACCCACTCAGGCTTATTCAACCTTTTGACATTTTTAAATTGCTAATGTTGTCGACCTCATAAGGATGAAAGGCTAGAGTTAAAATAACCGGATTTGAACCTGTGACCGTAAGATGAAACACAGGCCCATATTGTCGAGGCATTACTCCACTAAGCCAGGACACTTTACAGGTAAGTGTTGTAAAAATATAACAATACGCTGTCTTTGTTGTCAAAAGTTCCATATTTGCGAATAATTTATACAAAAAACACAATGTGAAAGTTTTATATTTTCATAATATAACACAATAGCAGTTTATATATTTATTATCTTTCATGTTTTGCCTTTTGTGCTCCTTATTACTTATTATTATTATCACGTAGCCCTCTTCCATGCGGATGTTATTCGCATGAACAAAGGATCACGTGTGAACAGAGCTGTGAGGATGCTAGTGGGATCTGTTGTTTTTATTCTGACTTTAATTGAAACTATCCCCAGATGATTATTTTATTTTAAAAGTGCCTGCCGTTTTAATGAATTCCATCAATGACCAGTAATTATTAACGGTAATATGCTCACGTTTTGTTCCGTAAGTACGCAACGTCTAGAGTGATAGAACTCTTCAGTTCTGTGATTGTGTACATTATTAACTGTTTTCGCATCTTTACAATAAGGGCACCCGCATTTGAGGCATCCCGCTTTGCTGCCTCTTCTTCTTCAGCGCATCTATGCGTTAATTTAAAACACCCAGGCTGCACATGTAAAGTCTATATTGTTTATACCACATACAGTAGCAACTTTAACCTCGCCCTCCCCTCCCATAGCAAGTACAAGCCCAATATACCCGCTACATTAAGTTACAAGAAAAACTTAACCCTAACAACCCTGCCACTTTGCTCTCTATGGTAAACATAAAACGAGCAGCACGCTTTAGAACACATAGTTTCCAAGCCGCAACAATACTAATGCAGCATTCTTCACATTTATGCAGCCATCCTTATAATAAAGAGCAAATATTAACCCTCCACCCAGCCGGCTACCATATTAAAAACAAGCATTGGCATATCCAATAGGTCTCGCCTTTGGGACCTTAAGTGTTTAGCCAGAACTTTTGGCTACGTTGTAGAGCATTGTGGCAGCTGTGCATTATGTTGAAAAGTTATAATAAGTGTTAAGCATTTTTGTTACCTTTACACAAACGAAGACGACATTATATACAACTGAAAAACCTGATTAAAAAAAGATTTTAACATAAGAAATTTCTTCTAGTTTTTTTGTACTTGCACTTATAAAACCCAGTTGTGAGTTGACCTGCAGATTACTCAAATCCTTCTTCAGAATTTTCATTATTCCACTCACATGTCTTTCTGGAATACACACGTGACCCATAGATTAAACATCCATCTCTCGAACAGGTGCGTTAAGTCACTGAGCAACCTCACTTCTAACCAATGCATTTATTCTAAGTGCTGTAAATAGCATATGTTATTACTGCTGCTTAATTAATGGCACTTATTATACCTATCTCAGAAGGATGAACGGCTGAGTCTGCTGTCAGCATTCAGCACCTTAACCTTCAGAACACCGCGTTTGTCAGCAGCGAGCGCTCAAAGTTCTGGGCCGCCCTGCCGGTGATAACGTGGCAGTGAGTGTAAAGAACATTAATCCTGAACATAGATTGGGGTCTGTGGCGAGCACGTTTAGCTCAGATTTCTGCTGAAGGCGTTCAGTCCATAAAGCCATTCGCAGCATACAGTGTTAATCAATCACTAGGCGCTGTGAAAGCAGCCCTGCCAGTTGTCTGCTGCTGTGATATGCAGAGCCAGGGACGGGCCTGCAGGTGTGCTTATATAGCGCTTCGAACCCTCGCTTTAGCGGCTTCTCGAAGCCGGCGCACAGCTGCCAGTCAGGGCGGGTCCATGAGTGAGTTCCCTGAGAGTGTCTACCGCCGCTGCGCTGGGAAGGACGCAAGTGATGTGCACGCATGCGCGCTACAAGGGAAAACCAGCGCGACCAGCGCTGACTGCCATCTGTTTCCAATTGCGATAATTGGAAACAGATGGCGCTACTGTTCGCTCCCGAGCACCCTAAGCTACAGTACACAGAAGGCGGGACATGCACCCGCCTTGGGCCAATTGCGTGCTGTCTTTCTATGAAAGACGCATGCAAAGGCCAATAGCGGGTGAAAAGAAAAAGCACACGCACGAGCGTGTGTTTAGAGTTGAAAAGCCCTTACTTAAAGTCTCGCAGTGCAGCGCATGCGCGCTGGCTCAGGCAAGACCTAAAAAGCAGCCCACAGCTGCAACTCAGACACCGGCCCATTGCCAGCCTTACCAATCTGAGCCTGCCTGACAATGCCTAAATCGCTTATGAATGTAATGTTCTCTCTTAGCTCACCCATTCTGGTGAGGCAAGTCTGGAGGTCTTGGCTGCAGCTGGTGGGGGGGGTCCTATTGTTCTGTCCATCAATGCTGGTGCACCAGTAACCTCAGCTATTTCTTCACCTTGGACTGACCGCAATTTCAATATAGTAGTAATAATGGTAGAGGATGTGGCTTAACGGCCAGAGCGTCCGACCTTGCAACTGAGGAACCAGATTCGAGTCTCGGCGTCGGCTCAAACATCCTGCGATTCTGGGCAAATCACTTAATCTCCTTGCCAAAATGAATGAACTCGTGCTCATGTATAGCGCTCTGATACCTTCGGGTCGAGTTTGCTATATAAAACAAACAAACAAAATGCCCGCACACAAACTGTGAATCACCCAAGAACCCGTTGGATAACTGTGTAGACATACACATCTGCATTAAAAACGTAGGAACACCTCTGAATGGGGCAGTTTCAGATGTCTTATCTTTGAGCTGCAGTTACGGGTTTTAGGTTTCTTCGCGTTTATTTGGCCCGCGCTGTGCCACACCTGTTTCAGCAAACATGGACGTTGTAAAGTCCATATCATATCCTAACAATATTCTAACAATAGTCGCTGACTGTCCCGCCCTGCCATCCTGTACGTTACAGGCACACGGGTCCCCGCCTTTCACACAAAATCCTTCCCGCCGATGCCCAGTGCAATGACAGACCACAGTCTGGCGGGAACTGAACTTTCTCTGCCGGCGAGCGTGTGAAGGTGCATAGTGTGTGCTCTGTATGCATAGTGTGTGCTCTGTATGCATAGTGTGTGCTCTGTAGTGAGCCATAAGCTGTCAAAGATATTTTGTGGCTAAAAGTTGCAGAGAAAGAATGGGGCTTTACAGATGCAGCGTCACAGAGACGTGTCAGTGTGCTGTAAACCTGTAATGGAAACACCCCAGCTGCCTTTCAGTACAACACTTGAAGAGTTTTTAATTGTTTTACTGTATCTGATGTAATATTCTATCTCTTCTTGCTGCCCACAAAACATTGTTTTATTTGGGTTTTGAAGAATTGATTTGAGCCACTAGACCTTTTTGTTCTGCGAAAAAGATAACTGATTCTACTCTAAATGTCCTTTTTTTTTGTTTGATTTATTTTTCAAATTTGTATTTCATGTCGATGATTAGGAATATTATCGTGGTCCACAATGACCAGAGAGAAAAATAAAACCAATAGAAAACAATCCAAAACATACAATTCATTTAACAACTGAGAAATGACTACCCCAGCATATAATAGCTGCAATATACACCATGATTCAAATTCATAGTTCGAAACCAGTCTAACAACCCGTATTATTTATTACTTTGCATTCTTCTTCTTCCTCCTCCTCCCTAGAGGAATCTCATATCCTCTTAGCTTTCCTAAGTGCACCCACCCTATTTCAAAGGTCGTTGATTCAGCACTGCTCTTTGGGTGATGCATTGACTCTTGACATCAACTCAGGCCAAGACAGACGTCCAGTCCAGGTTTTAGAAGACACACGCTCTAGTTTAGGGTTCGAGCTTGGCAGAGAGCCTGGTAGCCCTGGTCTAGATCAGCAGTCGCCTTGCAAGAGATCCAGCATTGAAGGCATATTTGTAAACTATCACCATGAGTAAATTGGCTCTGGCCAAAGGTACAAACAGGGGTAGAAGTTATCTTTCTGGCAACCACGTACGCTGATGTAGGCTGGGAAGTGTATGTATGTGATGTGCATGTGCTATTGTGATGGGTCAGGTTGAGAGAGTGGTTGGATTATGGGGCTATACTAATGGTTTCTATGTGGATGTAAAAATGTTTGGTGGTGTCACTAATATGTTTTTAACTTTTGTATAATGAAAGTAAATATTATAAAAAAGTTTCTTCTCATAGACAACAAAAACATGAATGAAACAAAACAATAAAATGAACAATAATACAAACAAAGGTCTGACTTGTGTGTATAGCAGTGGGTAGCCCATAGAACTTATATTAGCACATAGTAAAAGGATATAGGTTGGGTGGGAGTATTTCTCAGTACAGTTTGCGATGTAGCTGCTTCCTGGGACCAGGTTAATAAATTACACTGTCAAACCTGGGTTACTAAAAGAATGCAAAGAAATGAAATACCCTGGCCTGCTGCACCCTCTCTGCTCGCTGAAGTCTTTGTGTGTGCTGTAAACTGATTGGTCACTTTAGTCCCCCAAAGAAGCAGGGCGGAAGGAGCAACTCTTCTACATCCTGAATAAACAGACTCTGCACAACCAGTTAGACTGAACTTTATAGATTTTTGAATTTGTGCTTGAAGACGTGCCTAGTCTGGGTCAAGTCACCCCTTGGCCACTGTGAGAGTGAATGAAAAAACATGACGTGCGGACCACTCTCACACAAACCCTTTATTCTGACTAACATTATGTATGACATCCCCCTACAGAAAGTTTTTTCTGTACTGATTTGCAACTCTGATAATTTGGGGAGTCTGCCATTCAGTAACACATTGTACTTTGCTAATATGCCTCCCCCTGTTATGGGATTTATATTTTGAAGAGTTATGTCCGTATTAATCCATATTTATTTTTTGCCCTTCTCACAAACATTTATCAGTTTTTATTTTTTGTTTCACAAATAAATGGAGTCGGTTCTACCTTCCTTCCATTTGTATGTAACTGGTAAATCTGTACTCTTACTTTGACGCCGTCTAGTTTTAGCACCCTAAGCAGTCAATATACAATAACTTCTTGTGAAAATATTAGCATGATGGTACCGTGGCTTCACTTTTCACAGGTATTGTCAGAGAAGTCTTGAAAGATAACATGGTGACTCATGGAAAAGAATCCTTTCTGTGGAAAAACATTGTTTTCTGTCCATGTTTATCTCTAAAAATCAGTGCTAATGTTAACCCGGAACCTTATTTACAGTATATCTATAGTTTGGTATGACCCCCGTTTGCCACTCTCTTTATGTCAGAGGGCAGTTATGCTGTTTCGGAAACTGCATAATAGAACATTGCATTAAACGCCAAGTCCGTTGTTGTTGCCAAGGCCAACTTGGACACTTTTTCATTAGGGTAGATAAACCCCAAAAAGCTTGGGAAATCTAGTCTGTGAAATGTCTGGAGAAGTGTCACTTTAAATCATTGGAAATAGCCTGATGCAGACCTGTCAAGTCACCCGCAGTTTGTGGGTGACACCCGCAACCCCACTAAATAAGGTTTTTGCCCACCAATGCCCTGAGGCCTGTCTATCACTGAATTGTGCAGGGAATAAATGTGTGCGCATACCCTAGGAATGGACAAACTGAGCACGCCCATGTCAAGGCCGGTGAATCACAACGCCTTGGTGAGGAGGACTCGCCTCGAGTACTAGTGAAGCTGAAAGGTAATCTCTAGGGATTGCAGGCCCCGGCCAAACCGGAAATTTGAGACAAAAGTGTTGTCGTCAATCGCGCTTGGACAAGAAACACTGCGGCAGGAAATTTCAGCCCCATTCTATTGTTCTGCAGAAAGACAGTGCAACTGTGCAAGCATTATGCCGCCAATGGCTGGGCTCTCAGTGTACCTTTCAAGTATGAAAACCTTAAAACCAATCGTACCAGGCAATCGTGCTGTAAAAATCAGCTTTGCACCAAATGTTCCTCCATGGGATAAGGCTGTTACCTCCCGCGGAGGGTTATGTAGCGCTCTGCGTATGTCCCCCTCACACTTGTTGGGACAGATTGACAGTGATGCTGATTGACAGTGGGCCAGTGGCATCCGTCAAGACCCACCTCTGCCCGCTCCTCTGTGTGTGGTCAAAGACTCCAAGTGGGTTCATGGGGGCCCCGTCTCGCGCATGAGAGCGGTGCCCGGACACTGCCCTGACCTCCATGGGGCTGCCCTGTTACCCCCTCCCTCTGTGCCATACATCTGGAAGGTAGGTGCGGCCTCTCCCCAGAAAATTATTAACTGCACTAAGTTTACTATTATCTCAGGATGTTTTGGGGGGTTGCTCAATCGTTTAGCATCTTGCATGGCATGTTTTCCTTTTTGCTAAATAATACCACAGTGTTCTGATTCGAGAGCCTGCGAGCTGCCGGCAGGAAGCCTTCTTGAATATTTATATTCTTTATAGCAATTACTCTATTTGTTCTTCAGGTATGATTTTATTATCCAATAAACAGATCCAATGGATTTATAATTATTTAAGTAATCGTAGATAGCGGTGCGCACTTATGTGAAAATGGTGTGGGTCCTCTCCGTTTCTGTGTTGGACCGTCCCATTATTGCACAAAACCAGTCTTGTTTGGGATGCAGACTGGCGGTGGGCGTCCCTTTGGCTCGGCCCGGGCTGTTTAGCTTTCACTGGATTCCAAAAGTAGGAACGCGTGCCAGGGGTTAACAAGCATTGGCATAGCCAATAGGTCTCGCCTTTGGGACCTTATAAGTGTTTAGCCATGCAACAGTTGCATAACTAAATACTTATAAGGTCCCAAAAGCGAGACCTATTGGCTATGCTGCGCGGCCGCAAAAGTGAAAGTAATCGTGGTCAAGCGTGGCGCGCGCGCGCCCGCGCACATGCACTGTAGCTCTGGCCTGGTAGCACTTTTTGGAGCACTCTCAATAAGTCTCGCCAGACCAGCGCATGCACTGGGTCAGGCGAGACCTAAAAAGGTTAACCGTATTTGATTATATTTATCAAAACGGGACATTCATTCATTCATGCATGCATTCAAAGTGCCGCGTTCTTGGATCACCAGGGTGGATGCAAAAAATTTATGACTATATTAAACTCTCCATTATCACTACTGAATAGAGACTTCTCAGTGGAGTTTTTCCCTTCTGAATAGCCCTACAGGTCATTTCTGTGGCAGACCCAAGAGGACCTAATGGAACTCTTGAACACTTTCACCCGTGAACTCAGGGTGCCCCTACTCACCATCCCCAGGAAGACCCCGTTTTGATGAATCAGTGTCACACTATTTTATTGGGGCAAAACTGTGACAGTCTTCATTGTCTGTACCATGTCCATGGGCCTGCATTGAAAGGCTGTACATGTGGCTGAAGCATTCAGCGAACAGACTCAAGATTTGTCATCTGAAGCTGGTCACTTTTTGCATTTATATTTCACGCGCACTTTACTGCACGAGCACCTTTGCACATTGCGCACAGAGCACCTTTTTCATGTTAAGTTTTTTCTCAAGTGAAATGAACTACTTTGAGACAATATAAGATTGTATGAGATCCAATGTTTGTGGTTGCGTATGTGTATGTGTATTACCGCCTCAGTTGGGCAGGTGGGAAGATTGTTTGTTTACTGACTCCCTTGAATTCAGATACATTATACAAATAGATCCATGTTTTAGGGAAAACGGGTTTACCCCATACTGCATTTTTATTTTTTGCAGATTTATATAGCGCGAACTCGACTCGAAGGTATTGGAGCGCTTTACATGAGCACCAGTTACGCTACACAAGGATACATTCATTTTTGGTAGGCACAGGGAGATTAAGTGATTTGCCCAGAATCACAGGTTGTTGAACCAATGCCGAGACTCGAACCGGACTCGCCAGTTCTAAAGCTGGCAGCTCTGGTTGTTACGGCACAACCTCGCTCCATTTGCATTGCTCATACAAGTTATTTATGGCAGCAAGCCATTGCTCCAGGCCGATCTAATTATTACCAAATGTTATGATAAAGGCAGTAGGTCTGATGTATTTGTTGTGAAAAGCATATGTTAAAGACACTAAGTTTTTAATGGTGTATTGTTAACACACCGCCCTAAAGCCGGACACAGGTATTTCATTACATTGACTCTCACAGGTTACCGTACTAGATAAACTCTTACGTGTTTGTTACCCTTTGTGCCAAACTCTTGGGGTAGAAAATGTTTGGTTCTTTCATGATGAGATCTATAGATTTCTGCCAAATGCAACTTTGTATATATTTGTACTGTTATGGCTGGCTGCTTGAAGCTATTACAACTGTATACAAAGTTGCATTTGGCGATTGGTTATAGTGCTACGCCAGTGATAAAGGCTATAGGCCAGACTGGTTCTTTTAGGAAAAGTTATGTCCGAAGCCATAGACCTGAACTATTTGTTCTGGAAAGTTACGACAAAGGCCCTATGGCTGGCGTGTTAAAGCCAATAGATTTTTTGGGTGGATTGAGATTGCACTCATATTTTGTGCACAGTACCATTCCAAGATGACCACCCACAGCTCTGTTTTTTTTTTTTAACTTTTTTCTTTTTTTTGTTCTTTATAAATTATCTTGCATATGCGTGTTGACTCTGTGTGCTTGTTATTGTGGCCATGTGATTGGATTAATGCAAAAATAAGTCAGTGAGTGGGTAGACGGATGCACAAATGCAAGGATGAATGATACAGTGCATGCATGCTAAAATACGGAGCACCTAAAGTCCAAGTGACTGGAGAGGTATTTCGCTTATGAGCCAGGTCCATTGGCATGGCCAGTGCTTGTTTATTACATATATTATTTATTTATAAAACCAAGCACTTTCTCACACTCCCTTGTAAAAACACCTACTGGGTGTCACAAGTGCACACATCAGCTGCTCGTGAAACTGTTGTTTTGGCTCCGCCCTCAAACCCTGGTGACCATTCACCCGTTCAGCGTAACACCCAGGTGCCCCTGAGGCCAAGAAGGCGGGGCTGGCACAGTGCGGG
The DNA here is from genome assembly GCF_964204655.1 of Triturus cristatus. Taxonomy (NCBI): domain Eukaryota; kingdom Metazoa; phylum Chordata; class Amphibia; order Caudata; family Salamandridae; genus Triturus; species Triturus cristatus. The sequence continues at coordinate 998,235,962 of NC_140580.1, forward strand.
CCGATAAGGAGCTGGGTGTGTCTGCCGGCCCAAGAGGGCGCTCTGTTTGTAGTGTAAACGGAGAGGCGCTTGAAGGAGCTGAGTGGAAATGTTTAAGCCAACTATCCGGGGATTCGAGGGGGAGGGGGGGGGGCGCGGTTAGAGCAGGGAAGGGGGTGGCCGCGGTTAGAGCAAGGAGTGGGGGGGGCGCGGTTAGAGCAAGGAGTGCGGGGTGGAGGAGGGGGACAGCTGAGACGTATTTTGTCCAGGCTTAAATTGATGTTGTAATCTCCATTGTATTGTATGTTGTAGCAGAATTTATACAGCGCTTCAAACCCCTGACAAAGCTAAAGCGCTTTACTTAGCGCTCTTTTGGAGTTGTGCTGTTGAAAAGATGTTTTATATAGTATGACGTGTGTGCTAGGTGTTAGCTGATGGTCGCGAGGTCTGAAGACATGAAGGAAAAAATTTGAATTTGGTGATATTCGAAATAATCCAAGGGATTTGACAGTATGTCAAAAAGTCCTGCGTTATAAATTTGTTTTTTTTCTTTCTCGCATGCAGTTTAAAAATACGCACAGTTCCCACGCCTAAAAATTGCGCATTTAAAGAAAAGCGATCAAACTTCAATATAGTCTTGTGTCCGCTTGTACATGTATATTATTTAGGTGACCTGATGACTCAGTCTCACCAGGTACACCCGCGTTGGACTTTCCTTTAATAACCTCGTGCATTCTGGGAGTTGTAGTTTTCGTTCATTTCAACGAACCCAACAGTGCCAACACTGCTAACAAGACAAAACAGATTGAAAATGTGAGAATCTGTAAATGTAACTATCAAGCAGAGCAAGACACACTGAAAATGTAAAGGCAGTGCAAGATACTGGGCACGGGCTACATTGGGAAAGAGTCGGAAAGGTGAACGAAAGGACTGCCTGAGGAGTTTAGTATAATCTGAACAGGAAAACCCAGGCATTATATACAGGAAGGATAACACGAATATAGCAGCACTGAAGGATGGATTGCATAAGAAACTCTGATGGCCCCAAACACATTATTTCCATATGTTAGAAACTGAGGTGAAATTAAAGCATCCAACATATGATCCTCCGCAGATAGAGACAGGAAGACAGGCAAGCTTGCAGAGGTTTCCAGACACAGGCAGAACAAGCCCGGCGGAGCATGACGCGCGCGCTTGGTGGGGGCGGGGGAGCGCATTCCAGGCGGGGGAGCGGACCCTTTGAAGTAGGATGCCAAACGGATTGCATGGCGGCACGATGCACGTGATTGTGCGCGTGCTCGCCATGCAATCTGCTTTTGGGAGCACTTTTGGGAGCCCTTTTACTAGAGTCTCGCTGAGCGATCGCTTACGTGATAGCCAGCGAGACCTAAAAAACGGACCCACCGTAGTGTCGCCGACATCATTATCTGGCTGCTGATAAAACAGTTCGACTGCGTCTGCGAAATCAAACAGATGTCGCGCGCCCGCTGCCATTTCTGAAGAATTTCGGGTCTTTAAGGGCTGCACGCAAACTTATATAAACTACTTTCTATACCCCTTCCTTAACGGCACCTATGCGTCTTACTTTTACCTTCTAGTGACAGGTATGCGGCATAAATATTTCTAGAGATTTTTAGAGCACCTTTGTTTTAATGGCCATGAGTCTCGCGCAGAAAGACGCTTATGCGCGATTCCATTGTTTATCCCAGACAAAAAACAAGCGTGCAGAGCGGACCCAGCTCTACCCAGGCCCCTCCTCTAAAGAGCGTGACCACAGAGCCAGAGAAGAAGCAGCAACAGGGGAAAGAGGGGGACGGGAGGAAACTGAACACGCACAGCTTAATCCACAAGATAAACGATCACATGTGTGAAGAGCCAAGTGAATAAAGAACATGCGCGTGTGCCTCGCGCTGGCAGCAGGGGGAGGGGGAGAGAGGAGGGGGCCTGCGCTTGTTTCCCTTGCGGGAGCGAGCCAGGGGCACCAGGTGTTTGTAAGTTAATTACAAACATATGGTGTCAAGCTCGCTCCCACAAGGGAATCGCCATACGTGCACGCGTTGCCATTGAAGGCAATGCAACGCATGCACGTTTTTGGCTGAAAAGCCGAAGCGATCGCTAAAGGTATTTTTGCCTATGCAGCGCATGCGCGCTGCTAGGCAGACCTAACAAGCCCAATGTACATGCTGAATTTTTTTAAGCCTTAAAACAAGTTACTGGGAAAACTTCACCATAACAACCATGCCGTTTCCGCTTTTCCTGGTAAACATAACCCTAGCAGCAAGCTTTTCCAACACTCCGTTTCCACGTGACAATAAAATTATCATTGTTATCGGCCTTATAAGGATAAAAGGCTCAGTTAAGATGACGGGTTTGAACCTGTGACCATAAGGTCAAACATTGACCCATACAGTCCATGCATTAGTCCACTAAGCCACTACATTTTGCTGTTGTTATGAGTAGTAAAAAGATTCTAATAGGTTGTATTTGTTTTCTACAGGTTTGTATTCAAACTCTCCAGACTGCACATTTAAAGTCCATACTGTTAATACCACATACACTAGCACGTTTAACCCTCCACCCAGCCGGCTACCCAATGTACATGCTGTATTTTTTTAGGCCCTAAAACAAGTTACTGGGAAAACTTCACCATAACAACCATGCTTATATCTACCATTCTTTTAAACGCTTATTTATCTCCATAGTGTGGTAATCGTTAAAACACGATCCAAAGGAACGCAGGAGACCGAAGGATAATATAATGCATACATAAATACATATCGGGTCCCAAAAGCGAGACCAATTGCATTGTAAATGCTTGTGTTTTTAGCAGCCAGGATCACATCATTTGATCCTGGTTCCTGGGGGAGAACAAGCGGCGGGTTTTGGACCCCCCGACCTCCCTGCCGAGGAGTTTGGAAATAAACCTCCAGGAGGGGGGGTCGGCCTTCTCTGGAGCACCGGTTCACGCCAAAACTCTGATTTAGGGCACAATATCCGACCCAAGTGTTTTGGAGTCCACAGTCGCAGGAGGATGGAGTGGAAAATCTTCGTGGTCTCTTTGACCCTGTGTATTTTGGCTTTTGGCGGCACCAGTGAAAGTGAGTATCTGATGGTTTACTACTTGTTTATGTTTTTTACATTCGTTTTACCATTTGATTATGTTTTTCTTTGTTTCCTGGGAATTCAATGGATATGTTTTTCTCTATCGCTGTTTTTTTCAGTTGTATTTTATGAATTCCCCCCTGTTTGGCAGTCCTTCTCTTCTATGGTAATGGTCCCCTCCGGGCGCCATGCACTCGCTGTCCTCCGCCCCATCTCCTGACTAGTTCCGGACCTGGCCAAAGGGGCAAATGCACGTTTACAAACTATGGCCCAGGTCGTGTCAGTTTAAAACCAGGAGAATTCAAGTGCTCCCCCTTAAACGCCCCAGCCCTAAAAAAAAAACTTCCATTTGCAGCTGCAAAACGCCTTCACTCTAATCTCTGTGCTTCACTCGCACGCAGTTAATGGAGGAGTAGTTTTCATTTGTTCTGCTCCAGTGCTGGAACATGTGGTTATATTTAGTAATGTTCACTGACAATGCAGATCATAACAATGGTTTACAAGGGGTTAATTGTGTGAATAAATGTTCCATGTTGGTACAGTGTAGTTCACTTGGCCTAAACTGCAGAAATGTGTGTTGAAGGTAAAAAAAGGTTTCAATTTAAAACAGAGCTAAAAGCAGCGTGGTGGTTTTCATGGTTGAATCTCATTTTGTCATCTTCAGAAGGATGAAAGGCTAAGTGGAACGAGTGGTGGCTTGACCTAGTTCGCTATGATTGAGTGGGGCAGGCACTTGGAATAGTGTGGACAGTCTCCAACTTATTTATGGTGTTTTGGTTTCAAGAGACACATATGCACCCTATATGCTCCCTGCAGTCGTTCTCTCTGACTAGGGTGAGGCGGGGAACAGGTTGCAAGCATGCGCTGAGGGATGGATACTTTGACTTCTTCCGTATGTGAATATGGTTAACTTCAGGCCTAGGAGCGTCTGCATGACCCCTGGGTGCCGGGGAGGGTTTTCTGGGTGGCAACCTTCCCGAATATTGCACAGGGTTGTTTCCACAGAGTGGGGGCAGGTTAGTAGGCTTCCTCTTGTCAGGGTTTGAGATGTCGGTCGGGTCTTTTAGACCGGGTACGAATAGGCTCTATCCTGTCAGCTGGGGCATGAGTAGGTCATTCCCAATAGGGTGCGGGTACCCTAATATTGTTGGGATAGAGGGTTAGGATCTCAATGTCGGACTACTGTCAGAGCTCATTTTGCGTTTATAGTAAAGAGGGCCACATTGCTAGTTTTAACATGCAGCCTGGCGGATTGCGCTAGTTTGTCTTGCTTATGAAGCAGACCACAGGGGTCAGGTGCAGTGCCAGGGCATTACTGGGCCATGCAAGGGCAGATAGGTACAGTGCCAGGAACCGCAGGACCTCTGAAGCTAGCTATGGGCAATCACCATCGGAGCGCATCCGGTAGGGGGGTCGATGAGAAACCCTAGGTTTTAATAAGTACAACCGTCCGCAGCCACCCCGGGGAGTGGCCAGAAGACAGGTTAAAGTATCATGTGCAGGCAAACTTGGAGTATTCCTAAGGCACACTATGAGGCACAAGAGGTTTGATTGGGAGCTGTGTTAAGGTGCAACTTTGTGCCAACTGGAGTAGTTGTTTATACTGGTGTGCAGTTTTCAATAAAGGGTGTTAGCATCCTAGCATTCCTTGATTTTGCCAGGATCGAAGGTCTGTCCGTGCGGGCTGGGACTGACGCGATGGGAGAAATTCTAGATATGGAGGCATGGGTTTCCACCACTGACTTCTTTGGTTGAGGGGCCCAGGCATGCGCTAGAACTGCTTGCTGGAGTAGCTGCGGCACTCCACGGAGATAAGTTGGTTGGGGGTCCCAAGCATGCGCTGGTACCGCTGGCTGTAGAAGCTGCAGCATGGACAGTTCGGTCGGACACCCTGGAGGCATGATTCTACTTTCCGGGGTAGGAGGGCACTGCGGTCAGTAATGAAATGCTCTGGGTGTAAGTTAGGCAACCTATGGTAGGCATGGGTGTTACAATGGGCAGAGATAACCCCACTTGGAGAGTGGCGAGGGGCTCGGTCAGAGGTTGCCTGGGATTCTTCACGCAGCAGAGTTTACAGTGGCAGGTGCAGTTTCGAGGAACAGGGGGATTTGGTCCATCAGGCATTGGCATGCTGCATGCTATGTCCACTGGGAGTTTGAAAGAGGAAGGGGCGCACCTCTCAGAGTGGGCATATATTTATTTAGCTGGATATGGGAGAGGCCCTGGTATCAGCAAGAAGGAGGTGAAGAGGCCTACCTTGGTGGGGGGCCCTGGCTGTGACGGTGGCCACACCCAGAGCTGTGGCGGAGTTACAGGGCGATCCAGAGGCTGTAAGGTACAGAAGGGTACCCTCTGCACGAGCACAGTAAGGGTGCTAAAGCCAAAAATCCCCAGGGAGGTTCTCGCGTAGGACCCTGGAGGAGCGACGGTGCCCCGTTAATCCTACAGGCGGTTGTGGACCTGAGCAGCTGGGGGTTGCCTCAACGCTCCGTTCCTCTTAGGGGGGGCGTGAGTAAGGGGGTAGACTGGTGGTCCACCGGTGGCTAGGGCCACGGTGAATTTTGGCTCATCAGGTGGGCAGGCGGCGAGGGGCTGCCTGCCCCGGGATCGCCCGTAAGATAACCCATCATGTTGGCATATTTGTTATGCAAATAAACCTGCAGCAATTTTCTCCACTAAGAATGTGTCTTGTCTGATTATTTCTCTAAGATATTGCTGTGGGAGGGATGGGCAGTGTTGCTAATATTGGCACTATGCAGAGCTGCCCCGGGCCCACGCAGGGCGCCCTCCTAAGAGGGCGGCCCCACTTAGTGCCACAGGATGGCACACGATGAGTCAGCCTCCCAGTGTTTGGAACCGTCGTGGTACCCCATGCCCACATCACTTCAGGGCAGGAGGGGGTGGGGGGGAGAGGTACATATACCTCTCCCGCCCACTGGTTGCCCTCTTCCCGCTGTCCTGATGCCGTTTCCCTCCCTACCGCTTACCCGGCATTCAGGTAGGTGGTGGGGGTGAGTTTGTCTAACTTATTATTTTGTGTTGCAGGCGGAGTTACAAGGAGATCCAGAGGCTGTAAGGTACAGAAGGGTACCCTCTGCACGAGCACAGTAAGGGTGCTAAAGCCAAAAATCCCCAGGGAGGTCCTCGCGTTGGACCCTGGAGGAGCGACGGCGCCCCGTTAGTCCTACGGGCGGTTGTGGACCTGAGCAACTGGGGGTTGCCTCAACGCAACGCGGGCCTCTCCACCCGGTGGTACGGGGCAGTGCCTGCCCATAAATTTCTCCCCCCGGGTCAGCGCAGGGCACGGGAAGAACAACCCTATAAAGTCTTTTGAAGCCTTGTGCTTTAATGCATGACTTTCCTACTATATGGAAAAGTTGTCCCCGTACGGGGATAGAACTTACGACCTTGGTGTTATTAGCACTTCGCTCTAACCAACGGAGATAACCGGCCAACGCGAGTGGTGCGCTAGATCGCGACCTGCGGTCAGCAGCCCTGGCTGTGCTGCTATGCCCCCTCCTTGGGGACATGGTGACCAGTCACATCTCGTGCAGTGCAACCCGCAACATTAAACTGTCCGACAGTTCTTCTCATCATTGGGGGCCCCGAGAAATTATTAAGGCCGCAGACTCCTCTGGGAGAAACAAAATACTCTGGGCATATCTTTGTACATCAATGCACCAAGTCCCCTTTCTCCTGGCACCCAAAGGCATACGGGACAGAGGTCCAACAGCGCGGGCCCCACCAACCCGCCTCCGCCACAAACCCAAGCCCCAGGATCTCCCGTAAGCACCTGCCCATGGAACCCCAGGTGAGGCCGGGCCAGACAACGCACCACTGTGCCGTGACAACACACAGAACCGTGGTGAGATCGGAGGGGGTGGTGGTCACTGGGGGGGGGGAATGCAGACCGCTGCACACAAACATGCACTCAGCCCACAACCCAGCGTTTGCGGGGGGGGCATCGCACGCCCTTCCAAAAGAAAGTACTCAAGTACTCCCGCTGCACGATCCGGGGTCAACCATGCCCGCAAAGAACCAGTGTGAGACCCGGGGCCCGCGAGGAGCTGAAGAGGTCCGGGCGGGAAGCGAACAGGCACTTTGCACAGAATCGCAACTGCGCCCCCGTCCCCAGGTGTCACGTCACTGTGTCACTTCTCTGGGCAGATCGCAGCCACAGTAAGAAAACTGTGCTGTGGATAGGCCACTCGAACCCCATATGAGAAGAGGGCATAAGTGCCCACGGATACAGAGTGAGCTACCTCTAGATCGATTCGGGGGGGACTACCGGTCTCACCGAGTCGCCCCCCACAATGCCATGAACACCAGGGGCAGCACCGGAGGACACCTCAACCGGCCCAGCACGGCACTGTGCAACCTGGGACTGTCCCAGCCCCGGGGACCGCCACACCCCAGGGCTACAAAATTAATTGGGAGGGGCTCGAAAGCCCCTCGCAGTATAGTTTGTGGGGGGGGGCTCAACGGCCCCCCCCAAGCCCCAGGGACCACCACCCCCGGGGCTTTATGTATTGAGGGAGGGGGGCTGCGTGGCCCCCCTCCTGGAGCCATCGAGGGCCCTGGGGACCGCCACCCCCCATGGCCAGCTCCTGCAGTGTCCTGGGGTGCCCACCACCAGGACACTGTTGTTTGCTATGAGAGGGCGGGAGTCTCCCGCCCTCCCATAGCAAACTTGGTTTTGATTTTGAAAGGGAGAGCAGGGAAACCTGCTCTCCCTTTCAAAATCCAAACCATATTGCTTTTCCACACGAAACATGCAGCTCCCCATGTGGAAAAGCAATGGCGGCTCCCGAAGGACGTGGGGAGCTGGCTGGGACCGTGGGGGCATTGGGGCTCCCCCCACGGTCCCCAACATTTTTTATAAGCCCCGGGGGATGGGGTCCCCGGGGATAATAAAAATTAGTGATAGGGGCTATTTTTTTTTAACGGTAAAATTAGGAGTTGCGCATCCAGCGCAGCTCTCAGCGCGGCCCCCTGGTGTGCATGCGTTGGATGCACGACTACTAACCTGTAGGGTGCGCGACTCCAGCGCGATTGGTGCACGACTTCCATGCGTCGGATACATGATTCTAATGCGTTGGGTGCGCGACTCCAAGCAAAAAAAAAATATATAAGTATATTTAAAAGAATATAAAATAATAAAAAAAAATATGTATTTATTTTAAAAAATATATTTAAAAAAAATATGTGGTGTAATTTAAAAAAGATATATATAAAAATAACTAGATTAAAAAAATGTTAAAGAATATAAAAAAATTAGAACAAGAAATACATTTTAAAAATGTCTTTTCAAAAACCTTTGAAATTCACTGAAAAAAACATAGGTTTCAGACATGTTATAGTTAGGAATTAGCTTTTAAAAAACCTTAGAAATTCACTGAAAAAACCATAGGTTTTAGGGGTGTTATAGTTAGCTGGACATTTCACACGTACAAAACCATTGAAATTCTTCTCGCGCGCCCACAATCCACTGCTGATGATGTCACATATTAAATCATTCATGACATGGTTAGTGACATCACTGATGACATCACTGATGACATCTCAAATGACATCACTGATGACATCACTGATGACATCATCTAGTAGAAGTAATATGTGACATCATTAGCAGTGGATTGCGGGCGCGCGAGTTATAGTTAGCTGAACTAACTATAACGGAGGAATTTCAATGGTTTTGTACGAGTGAAATGTCCAGCTAACTATAACACCGTTAAAACCTATGGTTTTTTCAGTGAATTTCTAAGGTTTTTTAAATGCTAATTCCTAACTATAACATGTCTGAAACCTATGGTTTTTTCAGTGAATTTCATATATATATTAATATATCCACAAAAAAGTTTGCCCTGGAGCAAGGACGCAACTTCCCAGCTGAGTTGGTTTTCAAAAGCCTTTATTGTTGAAAACCGGCATTTTCAGCTCCAAACCTTTACAAGTTCCTGACGCATTTCAGAGCCCCCAGGCTCTTTCTTCAGAGGATGACACTGCCAAACTGAAATGCAAGGTAGGCACCATTTACTGCATGCATTATATATACAGCCCACGTGGGCTTCTCATGTGAGTCACGATTGCAGCATGCTGGTATCTGTAGTTTTGAGTCCAAGCAAATTGTTCCCCATGTGGGTTCAGTTTAGGTAACAGTATCCTTTCTTTTAAACGAATAAAATGCCACAGTGGGTTTCGGAATGAAATCCCCAGTTTTCTTTTTCCATAACTCAGCTGCACCTCAAGGTCATGAATGTTCAAACCTCTGTGGCCCCATTTTGACTCCATGGTGAGGCATCCTTCTCGGCCAGGCTGCCGAGTATAAATCCACAAAAAAGATTGCCCTCAAGCAAGGACGCAACTTCCCAGCTGAGTTGCTTTTCAAAATCCTTTATTGTTGAAAAACGGCATTTGCAGCTCCCAACATTTACAAGTTCCTGACACGTTTCAGAGCCCCAGGCTCTTTCTTCAGAGGATGACACTGCCAAACTGAAATGTAAGGTAGGCACCATTAACTGCATGCATTATATATACAGCCCACGTGGGCTTCTCATGTGAGTCATGATTGCAGCATGCTGGTATCTGTAGTTTTGAGTCCAAGCAAATTGTTCCCCATGTGGGTTCAGTTTAGGTAACAGTATCCTTTCTTTTAAACAAATAAAGTGCTACAGTGGGTTTCGGAATGAAATCCCCAGTTTTCTTTTTCCATAACTCAGCTGCACCTCAATGTCATGAATGTTCAAACCTCTGTGGCCCCATTTTGACTCCATGGTGAGGCATCCTTCTCGGCCAGGCTGCCGAGTATATACCGCAAAAAAGTTTGCCCTGAAGCAAGGACGCAACTTGCCAGCTGAGTTGCTTTTCAAAAGCATTTATTGTTGAAGCGTTTCAGAGCCCCAGGCTCTTTCTTCGGAGGCTGACACTGCCAAACTGAAATGCAAGGTAGGCGCCATTAACTGCATGCATTATATATACAGCCCACGTGGGCTTCTCATTTGAGTCACGATTGCAGCATGCTGGTCCTACTAGTTTTGAGTCCAAGCAAATTGTTCCCCATGTGGGTTCAGTTTAGGTAACAGTATCCTTTCTTTTAAATGAATAAAATGCCACAGTTGGTTTCGGAATGAAATCTCCAGTTTTCTTTTTCCATAACTCAGCTGCACCTAATGGTCATGAATGTTCAAACCTGTGTGGCCCCATTTTGACTCCATGGTTAGGCATCCTTCTCGACCAGGCTGCCCAGTATATATCCACAAAAAAGTTTGCCCTGAATTTCCCAGCTGAGTTTCTTTTCAAAAGCCTTTATTGTTGAAAAACGGCATTTTCAGCTCCAAACATTTACACAATATATATATATATATATATATAATAAATAAAAATAATACATATAAATCAAATTACATTCTAAAAGTACAGTTTGTATATTACAAATAACTTAAAAATAATATATCAAATATACATTTTAAAAATAATACCCTTCCATTCCTACTACCCAAAGATTTATCAGACAATCAAGAATAATTTACCAAAAGGAGACAATACTATTATTTTATTAGTTTTCAGATAACACAATTCAAGTTAAAATGATTGCTAAATGTAAACAATTTCACAATTAAATAACTGATCAACCAATTAAAAAACAAGTAATTAAATAGCAATCAATTAATTTATCTACATAAATAATAAAAAATACTTAGAAAATGATAATTTACATTTAAAAAAAGTTCTCACTCTAAATCCCTACAAAAACAAAGACCTGCTACTAAACTAGATATTTCTATTTAAATGATACAAATAATTTCACTTGGCGAATTACAGACTAATCTAACATAATGAAATACAAATATTATAATAATACTAATATTTCATAATGATAAAATAACAATTATCTAATTAATTAAAAAGCAATTTATATATAACAATACTTTAAAAAATTGATATTGTATACCTAAACAAATATCTGTACCTTCTATATTCTGTCCCACTATATTTTCGAGTTCACTATATTTTTTGACAAAATATGTATGCCTTGTGATATTTTTTTCATAATATTTTGTCAGAATACCTAAGTGGTAATATGACCACTCCCTGAAATTGGGTAAAAGGACCTTATCCGGCCCAATTTGGCATGTTTTTCCCATTTAAGGGATTTTAACTCATGATCCTTGTTAACTCATATAGAGATACGGTTCAGGTTTGTAACTTTGGGTCTATTATCTCCCCAGGGGTATAATAGGTATTCGTGAGTCGCAAATATTTTTTCTTTAAGCCTATATTTTTTTCTTTTAATGAAGAGAGCCCAGCAGCAACCCCAACAATAAAGTATTGCAAAAAACACTACAAAAAAAAAAGAATTGACAGAGCGAAAAAGCTGGCAGCCAAGGCTGATTTGATTTTCCTGCAAAGAATGTTGTTCTTGTGATTGAACTTCACTTTAGAAAACTATGTTAATAACTGCTGTTATTATCTTTTTGTGGGCGACTCTTTATCTCACCATAAGGGCAGCGCATTCTCAACAAAAGACCAAGACAATGATAGCCGTTAAGATAACTGTGCTGAGCACTTCAAGGGTGCCTGGTGGTACAACCGTTGTCACGATTCCAATTTAAATGGACAATACTGGCTTGGCACTCACAGCAGTATTGCTGATGGCATCAACTGGCTGATGGGAAAAGGACATAACTATTCCTACAAACACTCCAAGATGAAGTTCAGGCCTGCCCAGCAAAGTCTTAGCAAATACAAATTATTCTTGGAATGAGAATCTGATCTGAGAACCTGCTTGTTTTACTGTCAACTCTCTACAGCTTTAAACTTCTTGTTGTCCGTCAGACACACAATTTTGCAAAGTCCCCTTAAAGAAGATTTATTAGCAATACTTCCCAAGGACAAAATAAACTGTAAGGCGAAGTAAAATATTGGATACATTTCTTGGTTTCACAATTTACACTTAAACAATGTAACCTGGATGGAAATACTCTTATGACAGGCGACTGAGCCTAGGATTACCAACTGTCCTGGATTTGATGGGATAGTCCAGATTTTTTTAACTCTGTCCTGGCATGCTGAAACCTTTTTGTATCATAATATAATATAATATCTATTATATTACATTAATATATATTGATAAATACATGTCCCATTGTCGGGTCAGTATGTGGACAGCAGTTAAAATTATGACCCCATCTTCACCAACTCTTTACTTCCTCTCCCTCTGTTATGATGGATGTTATGTGGTAGGTAATGCAGATCTTCTTCTTATAATTAGTAGGTACTGTCATTGTAGAGTTACTTCTCTGCCTGTGGACTCTGCCATTTTTTATTTTTGAAAATCTAAGCATTTTACCTGGGCCCCAGCAATACTTTCGTGATTGACTCTCATGTTAGTCTTCGCATCGGTATTTCCGCATCCATTACTTTACAATATGATAGATGTTGCCCATCCTCTACTAGAAAATTGCATCTAAAGCACATTTTCAACATTAACACTCAGTAAATTTCGACTTCAGAGCGTACCTTTTTCTGTCCTTTGAGTTATTTGTGTGGTGGCCCACTAATCTACTTTATTTTGGTGAGCAGTACAACATTTAGAAGTAGATGCATATCCTAAATAAATCTGTATTTGCACGATATGCACCAAAATTAATTACACATAATACAATTCAAACACACAGAAAAAAATCCAAAAGTTACACATTACTATGATCGCAGAGCAAAGCCTACCAAATAAATATATATTTTTATGACTTTAGAAAAGCTGCTCTATAATTATAGAATTTCAAATGCAATTTCATTGTTATTGCTTGCAACTGTGGGCAATGAAGGCAGTTATCATCTTTTGCTATTATAAGCATGAGTTGAGGGTGTGGAAGTGGGGCAATTAAAATCTGTAATTGCCCCGCAACTAGGCTGTTAGCAGCCTCCTTCGAGAAACAAAGAGAGTCTTGTAGCACAATGATCTTCTACAATCACAAGTATAACTTCAGGACAACGCTTTCTGACCAGTGTGTTGAAGAAAACTGCATAACCACCAATTAGATATTATGAAGGCACCCCCTCCACTTCTTTGTTCTACAGACAATACCTTGTTTTCTTCCAAGCAACCATCCAGGTGACTGGCACTATGGAAAAAACCTACTTACCAAGGTGAGCAATGGTCAGCATGCCTGACAGCTTTGCAACTCCTTGTTGCTGTTGTCGCCAGTCACCTATCAGCAGATCCACTACTCAGCCTGCGCAAACCTTCCATAATGCCAACACACAGCACTGAGCAGTTATCGGTACACAATACATTGATCCAAGGACAGAATGCTCTGCCTCTCAAAGGGGGAAAAATTAGCCCAACCTCCTTAAAAGGAAAAAAAACAATAGATAAGCCTGTTGTGTTTGAATGTAGAGGCTTGAGTACCTATCTTTAAGTAAGAACTTTCTGTATTGAAATTGACTGAAGTGTATTTAGTGGGGATAGGATAAACAGCAAGATAGGATAAACAGCAAATTCTGATTGTATTTAGAGTTTCACTTTGCTGCATGGAACATGCATGTGATGAACAGTCACTCTCTTTCATGCCCATTTCACTTTGCAGTGTGAAATGAACCTTGATATAGATGCCAAATAGACAAAAAAGATGTGCATCAAAAGTTAAGCCTGGAAGGGGACAATCACGAAGATAGCAGTGGAACTATAGTAAATCAAATTTTGTAATCTCAAAAGAAAGTAGAAGCTGCACAGACTAACTAAGTGAAACAGATTGTCCCCTGGTGCAGCATACATTTGCTCCACCTTTACACGTCACAAATACATAACAATTTCATGACATAAACATGCATTTAGAGCATGTTTTGGTGTGGTTTAACTACTAATAGAAAGTGTTGCACTTGACATTATTATTAAAGTGCACTCACAGTAGGATTAGAGACTTTACTCGTAATGTGTAACCTAACCATGTTAAATGATATATTCTTTGAAGTCTTGATGGATAAAACGTCATTACTTAGTAGACATGTATTCTTTATAGAAACAAAATCGATTTACATAATGTGTGCCTTAATACATTAAATGGCATTTACTGTTTAGATGATTGAGTAGAAACTATCCTCATGTTTTGACATTTCATTTTAATTAGGAACAAATTATGATTTATGTAATGTGCGCACTGTTTCATATGTTGCATACAAATGTAGTTCTTAGACATACTTGCACATATTCTTTTTTAGCTTTTACTGTATGACACATATAAGATGAATCTAAAGTACTGACAATTTACATTTACTTATGTTTAACTCTGCACATGCATGTTAAATGTGCACCATTGAATTAATACCTTAAGTTGCCTTAAGTAGGCCTATATTCCATGCTGCATAAATACTGTTTTTCATTTTCTGATGACATTACTTTTCTTGTAGGTGCAATTCTCATGATTGCTAGTTGAAGAATAGATACATTACGGTACTATTGATAGAGTGAGAGCCTGAGTAGAAGACCTTGATGAACATAGAGAACCAGCGCGTTATCTGAAAGGCCAATTTAGCACTTTCACAGCATAGCTTGAGTGTGAAAGGACAAAGTTTTCCAGTGTAGGATTCTTCACAATTATTGCAGTCTACAACATGAGAACGAAAGAGGACAATGTTACCCCTGATGATACATACAGTGGGGTGTTGCCTAAGAGACTCCTGTGTCATAATTTAGTATTCACACTGTCTGAGATCAGATCACTCTCAGAACGCTTTCAGAACCTTTCCGGACCCCTTAGTCACAATTGGTATTCACAAAAGGCATTTAGTAGTAGTAAAGTTAGGACTCCTAACTTTACTACTACTAAACTGAGGTAAAATCTTAAACTTACTCTTTTGGTATTCACAAAAGGCATTTAGTAGTAGTAAAGTTAGGACTGCTAGCTTTACTAATACTAAATGCCTTCTGTGAATACCAAAAGTAGTAAGTTTAGGATAGTATCTCAGATTAGTTCTGTGAATCAGCCCCTACCTGCTTTTCAACTCATGAAAAGATATGATGATGATGGCCTCCCCTTGAAACACATCCCCAAGATAAGAAATCCAAAGTTGATCCCAATGCAGAAAGCCCTCCAAACCTGACACCTGATTCAGCCACGTTCCACGCCACAGAAGGGGTCATCCCAGTGAGGCAGAGATACCAGCCGGTGAGATGAAGAGTTGCTTTCCAACAGACAAGGTACACTCGCGTACAGGAAGACAAGGTGGTTGGTACGCGTGCTCCCTATAAAAGATCAAGCATCCCATCCATTCCCAGTGTATGCATCTCCAACTGATAGGCCGGATCGTACCACCCCTCGGCGAACCATTTGTTGACTGAGACCAGATGTGCGGCTAGGTAATATAGGTAGATATCTGAGAGTCCTAAGCCTCCGTTAAAAGGAGACTCACACAATGAATGGAATGCTACTCCATGTCTGCCCCCAGGCCACACAAAACTGTTAATTTTTGTGGTTAAGGAGTGAAACCATTGCGAGGGATTTTAAAAATGGCCGCACGCCTCATGGGGTTCAGTGGCAGAGTGGCCCAACGATTGAAGTCGCGGTCAAGCTGCAAGTCCAGACCTCGGAAGTTAAGGGTCCAGGCCAGGTCCGGCATGGGAGACACATAGATCCATAGAGATTAAACAAGTTGTGCCGATAGGGAATGCTAGGACACCAAACTCGCCCCAGAGCATCGCCCCTGACCTCTACTAAACAAGATATGCCCTTGATAACTTGAAGACCAGATGTCTCTCTGCAAAGCTGAAGAAGCTTAAGACACCGGGGACCTTATATCTGAGGCCTATAAGGCACCCCTAAGGCAGGCCTTTCAATCTTGAAGGCAGGGAGCTATGTTATAAGTGCGCGGTGCCCTTGCATGAGCAGGAAACCCCAACAACCTTCGGAGTCCATTCACCCGGGTTGTAAGTGCATCAGTTATAACGATATATAGAGTGGCCATGAGTTATTACGCTATGGCTATCTCTAAACTGGCTTTAACGGACCCTGTCATGTTTGGTATCAAAAATGTTGAAATCATACCCCATGTCAGAGGTAACACCATAAACGGTGTAGTAGATATGATTCCATGCACTGTAAAGCTCCTCTGGGAGGCCCTCAGTGCTCCCGGTACCAGTCTTCTAGACCCGGACAGCAAACTATAGCTGCTGCCGACCAGAGACACGATTCTGCCCTTCTGCTGCTGAGCCAAGCTCAAGCAGGGAAAGGCAGGACAGTAGGTTTCCTGTCACAGGGAGGTGTGTCCACCTCCCAGACATGACTTAGTGTAGTGGGACAGGGGGAGTGCTTGCCAGAGCCATTAGACTGCTTAGGGTAGATTATCTCTCCTGGGGGATAACAGGTATTTGTGATGAATATTTTTGCTTTAAGCCTATCTTTTTCTTTCTTTTAATAAAGAGAGCCCAGCAGCTACCCCAACGATAAAGTATTGCAAAAAACACTACAAAATAAAATAAGAATTGACTGAGCGAAAGAGATGGCATCCTAAGTCAGACACGTGGTATATTGGGAACAATAAATGCTATACCCAGTTGGAGCTCTTCAAGAAGTTCTGATTTCCTTGCAAAGAGAGTTTTTCTTGTGATTGAACTTCACTTTCTTGATATCTGCTGTTATTATCTTTTCGTAGGTGACTCTTTATCGCACCAGAAGGGCCACGCCTTCTCAACAAAAGACCAAGACAATGATAAGCATAAATATAACTGTGCTGAGCGCTTCAAGGGTGCCTGGTGGTACAACACTTGTCACGATTCCAATTTAAATGGAAAATACTTGCTGGGTGCTCACAGCAGTAATGCTGATGGCATCAACTGGCTGAGGGGAAAGGGACATAACTATTCCTACAAACACTCCGAGATGAAGTTCAGACCTGCCTAGCAGAGTCTCAACAAAGACAAATGAACGACAATCTAATATTAGAACCTGATTGTATTACTTTCAGTTCTCTACAGCTTCAAACTCCTTGTTGCCCGTCAGAGACACACAATTTTGCAACGTCACCTTAAAGACGCTTTACTAACAATATTTCTGAAGGACAAAATAAACTGTAAGATGAAGCAAAACTATTTGATGCATTTCTTGTTTTCTTTGTTTTTACTTAAACGATGCAACCTGGATGGAAATCCTCCTATGACAGGAGATTGGGCCTAGGATGACCAACTAACCTGGATTTGATGGGATATTGCAGGTTTTCTTCTTATAATTAGTAGGAACTGTCATTGTAGAGTTATTTCTCTAACTGTGGACTCTACCAGTTTTATTTTTGAAAATCTTTACCTGGGCCCCAGCAATACTTTTGTGAAACAGACTCTCATGTTAGTCTTTCCATAGGCATTTCCATATCCTTTACTTCTCAATATGATAGCTGTTGCCCTTCCTCTACTATAAAATGACATTCTAAAGCACATTTCCAACATTAACACTCACTAAATTTCTACTCCAGAGCGTACCTTTTTTCCCTTAATAGTTTTCCTTTTCCTTTTATTTTTTACTCTATGCACTCACTTTTTTACTTCTGTCTTTTGAGTTTTGTGTGGTGGCCCACTAATCTACTTTAGTTCGGCAAGCGGTGCAAAATTTAGAAGTGGATACAGACCCTAAATAAATCTGCATTTGCATGATATGTACTAAAATGAATTACACATAATACAATTCAAACACCCAGAAAAAAATCCAAAAGTTACACATCACTATGATCACCGGGCAAAGCCTACCAAACAAATATATATTTTTATGACTTTAGTAAAGCTGCTCTATAATTATAGAATTTCGAATGCAATGTCATTGTTATTGTTTGCAACTGGGGGCAATAAAGGCTGTTATCATCTTTTGCTATTATGAGCATGAATTGAGGATTTGGAAGTGGGGCAATTAAAAGCCGTAGTTGCCCCGCAACTAAGCTGTTAGCACCCTCCTTCAAGACAAAATGAGAGTCTTGCAGCACAATGATCTTCTACTATCACAAGTTTAACTACAGGACAACGCTTTCTGACCAGTGTGTTGAAGAAAACTGCATACCCACCAATTTGACGTCATAAAAGTGCCCCCTCCACTTCTTTGTTCCACAGACAGACCCTCGTTTTCTTCCAAGCAACCATCCAGATGACCGACACTATAGTAAACAAGCATTGGCATATTCAATAGGTCTCGCCTTTGGAACCTTATAAGTATTTAGTTATGCAGTACTATATCCTAGGTGCAACAACATCAACTGTTGCATGTCTAAACACTTATAACGTCCCAAAGGCGAGACCTATAGGCTATGCCAATTCTTGTTTAATCTTGGGGTGGTAATATAAAAATTTTTAAAAAATCTTGGAGTGGTAAAGCAATATGGATATAGACTTTTCTGAGACACATAATGTCTATTTTTCATTCCTTTAAAATGATTCTAACAACTGACTCAAGAGTTCTTTTCTTCAATTTTAATTGTAAAAAAGAATACAACATTAACTGCTCCGAATGAGGCTCCATAAAAAACGCCTTAATGTTTTTGATGGGGACATGTCACCTTTCCATCAATTAAAGTTCGAAACGCTCAGCTATTTCCATGAAAAAGAATGGTCTAGGATTCAGCTACTTCTTGAACCACACTCCTGTGGGTAGCCTGTTTAGACACAAAGGCTACCAAATTAGCCTTTCAACAACTAGGCCTATAATGGGACACTCTAGCTAGACCAAGAGTTGTCTGATCTTTTCTCAAAGGTGAAACACACAGAATGTGCCTTTCCTATTTCTTGGTATGTATGTATATAATTTATGTATAGTACAATCAAAGCCACAAGAGTGTAGTCCAGTGTTTCTACTGCCTCTTGTTGAAGTCAATGATTTGATAGCGCCTTTGTTTTAGGCATTTCCCTTTTTGAAAAAAACATTTATGTACAACTTTAATGGTTACTGAATATTAACACTGGGTGTGGAACCCATGTTACATTTCTTCAGTTTGCTCTTGCAAAAAAAATGTTTAGTGCAGGCATAAGGTAAAAAAAATACACAAGCACTGGAAAAGGCAACAGATCTTGCTTTTCAGTCGATTACTCAAGTTGACTCTGCCGAAGCTTTTAGCCAATGCAGGCCCACAAATGTTTTTTTATTTTCAGACACTAAACACCATCAGCAAATAAAAAACAAATATATATATCAGATATGTTTAATACGTGCCTGCGCAAGTATGCATCAATGCGCAATGGCAGTTAAACTGATGAGATATCCCCGTGCATGCATAACGAGGCATGAATCATTACACGCCGTCTATTTTATTTTCGTTTAAATTTAATGCTCTCAGATAGACGTCCAAATCGGAGTGTTCAATTAAAAACTATAAAAAGTCCACCAAAGCATTCTTTTAAAGGAAAGAGCAGCCTAACAGCAAATTGTAGGTACTTGGCCTTCAGAAAACTGAAAATGAGACAGCATTCCCCAGGTGATGGGAATGAGGGTTTTGGGGGTTGCGGAGTCAACTACTGGTAAAGTGGGAGGGGGAAGAGAACCGAAAACACCGACGAGCAGGGTGAGCGGGGGGGAGGAGCATAGGGGGGAGCAACAGAGGAGGTGGGTGGTTAGGGAACAAACAGAAGCACAATAGAAGCAAACTGAGTTAGAACAAGGAGGACTGGGAGAAACACCAGGCAAGCTTAAGTGGGAGGAGAGGGCGGACAGGAGAATAAGTGATGTGAAGGGAAGCAGCACACACGGAGGAGAGGGGAAAAAATACACATGCACTCCTATGGAGTGCTGATCGAAAAACGAAAAGTAGTTCACTGAATGTAAGCAGGGGAGGAGTACAAGTCTTTCAGTTAAAAGAATGCCAAAAAAGCTGGTAAACCCCAGGAATAGGAAGAGATGTCATTAATTGAGATGCAAGTAAATTAGACTGACAAGCAAGTCAACCAAAGATAAGCAATGGACTAACCCTAAAACTCTCAGTAAGTATTGGTATTGTCCACAATGGGTTTTCAATAACAGACATCTAAAAACTATATGTAGGCAAGCCTGAAAAAATAAAACCTGCTGCCACCTAAACACTGTCGCCATAAACTTGCAATAAGTTTTTTTAAAATTTAAAAATAACTTCAGCATTGCATAACAATTCAGTATATAAGTAAGTGTGCCTTGCAGTATGCAGGTATACTTAGAACAGCTAAGGAAACTCTTTAGTTAAATGCACATCGCATATCAAAAGAAAAACCAATTCTGATTGGCACAAAGAAAAGGAACCACTAACTGAATAACTGTAGGCTAAAGACATAGGTTAAACAAGCAAGAATGACTAATGCAAAAGAAAAGATAAAGGATGGAAAGAAAAAAAGCATTGGCAACATATAGTATTAGTTCACCAGCCCTAGCACTGGAGCGCCCTTCTTTTCTGCGTGTGTGCAAATGTTATTAGGAAAAATGCTGTCATTCATAGTGCAAAAAAGGCCAATGAATGAAGTAGGTTGACCCACTGCCACATGCGATATGCTGGGAAGGGTTGGAGCAAAGTATAAATGGTAGTTGAAAAGACCAATGGATGAAGAGCTATAACTCAATGCACCAGTGTATGTGTGCCTATCCACTTCTAGAACACCTGGGCGATGATCCATAAGTAATGTCAGAAAAACAGTTTGTGAAACCTATAAGCAAGTCAATTTGTGTACTGTTTAACGGATGCACGTTGATGTTTCCTCGAAAAGGAAATAAAATAAAGCTCTTAAAGTGTTTTTGTGATACTCCGCCAGCAAAACAAAATACACAACGACTGTAACTAGGAGAAAAAACAAGGTCTTTGCAGAAAATGCATTATTGCTCCAATAGCTGTCACCCCCAGCAGCAGCTAGGAGGGTAACTGGATTTATGATGCAAATTGCTTCGGTCACCCACGTGTACTGTCAAACAATGTATTTCAGAGTACCAATTACCGCACTGCAATATCGCATCGGCACGGCTATTCCCACGGACAAATGACACCAGCCCAGCCTGGGTGTGATACCATTTATGGGCGATTAAACAAACTTTGAATCACTTTATTGACTAAACTCCTGCATCCGTTGCCTTCGCTCTTCATCAACAAGCGCGCGCGCCTCGCTCTGATGAGAAGAGGAAGCAGGGTGAGGGGAGAGAGGAGGGGGCCTGTGCCAGTTTTCCTTGCGGGAGCGAGCAGTCAAAGTTCGCTCCCGCAAGGGAATCGCCAAACGTGCACGCGTTGCAATTGAAAGCAATGCAACGCGTGCACGTTTTTGGGCGAAAAAGCGAACTGATTGCTAAAGGTCTCTGCTATGGAGCGCATGTGTGCTGCGTAGGTGAGACCTAACAACTACTTACCAAGGTGAGCGTTGGTCAGAAGGCGTGACAGCTTTGCAACTCCTTGCTGCTGTAGACACAGTCACCTCTAGGCAGATCCACTACTCAGCCCGCACAAACCTTCCATAATGCCATCACGCAGCACTGAGCAGTTATTGGCACACAACACATATAGTCAAAGAAATAATTTGCCCCTCAAAGGGGAAAAAATTAGCCCAACCTCCTTAAAAGGAAAAAAATTATAGAGATGCCTGTTATGTTTGAATGTAGAGTCTTAAGTACCTAACTTAAAGTAAGAACTTTCTGTAATGTAATTACCTGAAGTGTATTTAGTGGGACTAGGATAAGCAGCAAAGATAGTATACACAGCAAATTTTACTCTCTTTCACTCTCTTTCATAACCATTTCACTTTGCAGTGTGAAATGAAGGTTGATATAGATGCCAAATAGACAAAAAAGATGTGTATCAAAAGTTAAGCCTGGAAGGGGACAATTAAGAAGATAGCAGAGCAACTATAGTAAGTCATTTCATCTAATTTTGTAATCTCAAAAGAAAGTAGAAGCTGCACAGACTAATTAAGTGAAACAGATTGCCCCCTGGTGTAGCATACATGTGCTCCAACCTTTATGCGTCACAAATAAATAACAATTTTCATGACATAATCATGTTTTTGTGTGGTTTAACGACTAATAGAAAATGTTGCACTTGACATTATTATTAAAGTACACTCACTGTAGGATTAGAGACTTTACACAGAGGTGCCGATTATGATCCGGTAAAAACCGGGTACGAACCGTCGGACGGAGCATATTCTCCGTCCGACGCGTACCCGGTCGCAACAAAATACAAACATGTAAGTACGATTCACACGGAAACAACAGTTCCAAAACGAATAGTAAAAAACCCCGACCGACGAAAATTTACATACAAATGTGATCCGGGAAAGCGCCGACGCGACGTCGGGACGCACGCAGCCTGCCATTCACGAACCAGGAAGTACGATTCGCACTGACGTCACCCCGCACGGAGAATATTTTCCGGCAGCCAAAATCTGCCGGGAAATCAGGACGACGCGAACAAGGAGTACCTGCACGCGACGGACAGACATGGACCCGAACCTACGTGTCCTCCCGGCCCTCATAGCAGTCGACCTCCTCTACAGGTTACAACGCAGACGCCGCAGAAGGTCAGAACAACAAAGGGAGGGGGAAATGGGGGGGGGGCAAGAGCAGGGGCAGGCCACAAAACCCCCACCCAAGTCACACAGCACACATGCCCTGGACATACCTGACACCCAGGCCCTGGTCACTACGAGGGGGTGGGGGCGTGTCCAGCAAAGCCAGCGGATGCCACAACGGAAGTGGTTGACGACGCGAACCGGTAACACAACAATACAGGTACGTCCCGTACCCACGCCTGAAGAGCGTGGGTACGAGTCGTACCACGCCCACACCTACGTCACCCCAACAATGAAGGGACGGCTCGTACCCACGTGGCAAAGGCCTGGGTACGGCCCGCACAAGCATTCCACAGCGTGGGTACGGATATGTACGGAACGTAACCCCACCCGCGTATGCATGGAGCGTACCCCCCACCCCAACAGTGTCAGTACGACTCGTACCCTCACCCGCGTATGTATGGAGCGTACCCCCCATGCCAACAGTGTACGTACGGACCGTACCCCCACCCCGTATGCATGGAGCGTACCCCCCACCCCAACAGTGTCAGTACGACTCGTACCCTCACCCGCATATGTATGGAGCGTACCCCCCATGCCAACAGTGTACGTACGGACCGTACCCCCACCCCGTATGCATGGAGCATACCCCCCACCCCAACAGTGTCAGTGCGACTCGTACCCTCACCCGCGTATGTATGGAGCGTACCCCCATGCCAACAGTGTACGTACGGACCGTACCCCCACCCCATATGCATGGAGCGTACCCCCACCCCAACCGTGTATGTACGACCGTACCCTCACCCGCGTATGCATGGAGCGTACCTCCACCCCAACCGTGTATGTACGACTCGTACCCTCACCCGCATATGCATGGAGCGTACCCCCCACCCCAACCGTGTATGTACGACCCGTACCCTCACCCACGTATGCATGGAGCGTACCCCCCACCCCAACCGTGTATGTACGACCCGTACCCCCACACCGTATGCATGGAGCGTACCCCCACCCCAACCGTGTATGTACGACCGTACCCTCACCCGTGTATGCATGGAGCGTACCTCCACCCCAACCGTGTATGTACGACTCGTACCCTCACCCGCGTATGTACGGAGCGAACACACACCCGTGTATGTCCTAGGCGTACATATCCTGAAATAGGAGGGGTGGGTGCCTATCACTCCCAGCAGTGCCCAGACATAGGAGGGGTGGGTGCAGAGTCCTCCCAGCAGTGCCCAGACATGAGAGGGGTGGGTGCAGAGTCCTCCCAGCAGTCCCCAGACACAGGAGGGGTGGGTGCAGAGTCCATCCAGCAGTGCCCAGACACAGGAGGGGTGGGTGCCTATCACTCCCAGCAGTGCCCAGACATAGGAGGGGGTGGGTGCAGAGTCCTCCCAGCAGTGCCCAGACATGAGAGGGGTGGGTGCAGAGTTCTTCCAGCAGTGCCCAGACACAGGAGGGGCGGATGCAGAGTCCTCCCAGCAGTGCCCAGACATAGGAGGGGTGGGTGCAGGGTCCTCCCAGCAGTGCCCAGACATGAGAGGGGTGGGTGCAGAGTCCTCCCAGCAGTGCCCAGACATGAGAGGGGTGGGTGCAGAGTCCTCCCAGCAGTGCCCAGACATGGGAGGGGTGGGTGCAGAGTCCTCACAGCAGTGCCCAGACACAGGAGGGGTGGGTGCCTATCACTCCCAGCAGTGCCCAGACATAGGAGGGGTGGGTGCAGAGTCCTCCCAGCAGTGGCCAGACATAGATGGGGTGGGTGCAGAGTCCTCCCAGCAGTGCCCAGACATGAGAGGGGTGGGTGCAGAGTCCTCCCAGCAGTGCCCAGACATGAGAGGGGTGGGTGCAGAGTCCTCAAAGCAGTGCCCAGACACAGGAGGGGTGGGTGCCTATCACTCCCAGCAGTGCCCAGACATAGGAGGGGTGGGTGCAGAGTCCTCCCAGCAGTGCCCAGACATAGGAGGGGTGGGTGCAGAGTCCTCCCAGCAGTGCCCAGACATGAGAGGGGTGGGTGCAGAGTCCTCCCAGCAGTGCCCAGACATGAGAGGGGTGGGTGCAGAGTCCTCCCAGCAGTGCCCAGACACAGGAGGGGTGGGTGCAGAGTCCTCCCAGCAGTGCCCAGACATGAGAGGGGTGGGTGCAGAGTCCTCACAGCAGTGCCCAGACACAGGAGGGGTGGGTGCCTATCACTCCCAGCAGTGCCCAGACATAGGAGGGGTGGGTGCAGAGTCCTCCCAGCAGTGCCCAGACATAGGAGGGGTGGGTGCAGAGTCCTCCCAGCAGTGCCCAGACACAAGAGGGGTGGGTGCAGAGTCCTCCCAGCAGTGCCCAGACATGAGAGGGGTGGGTGCAGAGTCCTCCCAGCAGTGCCCAGACACAGGAGGAGTGGGTGCCTATCACTCCCAGTAGTGCCCAGACATAGGAGGGGTGGGTGCAGAGTCCTCCCAGCAGTGCCCAGACATGAGAGGGGTGGGTGCAGAGTCCTCCCAGCAGTGCCCAGACACAGGAGGGGTGGGTGCAGAGTCCTCCCAGCAGTGCCCAGACATAGGAGGGGTGGGTGCAGAGTCCTCCCAGCAGTGCCCAGACATGAGAGGGGTGGGTGCAGAGTCCTCCCAGCAGTGCCCAGACATGAGAGGGGTGGGTGCAGAGTCCTCCCAGCAGTGCCCAGACATGAGAGGGGTGGGTGCAGAGTCCTCCCAGCAGTGCCCAGACACAGGAGGGGTGGGTGCAGAGTCCTCCCAGCAGTGCCCAGACATAGGAGGGGTGGGTGCAGAGTCCTCCCAGCAGTGCCCAGACACAGGAGGGGTGGGTGCCTATCACTCCCAGCAGTGCCCAGACACAGGAGGGGTGGGTGCCTATCACTCCCAGCAGTGCCCAGACACAGGAGGGGTGGGTGCCTATCACTCCCAGCAGTGCCCAGACATAGCAGGGGTGGGTGCAGAGTCCTCCCAGCAGTGCCCAGACATGAGAGGGGTGGGTGCAGAGTCCTCCCAGCAGTGCCCAGACACAGGAGGGGTGGGTGCCTAACACTCACAGCAGTGCCCCTGGAAATAAAAGGGTGGAGTACCCACAGATCCAATGCCCACAAATGTCAGTCAGGTGCACAAAGACCCTGCAGGGAAGATGTCAGGTTACACAGAGGAATGAACACACCTTGGTACGATGTCACCATGCAGCAACTGCTCACATGAACAAAGTGATGTAGCCAACAGCTTGTGATGGCACACAGATACCAGGATCCACCCTATGACCAGCACAAGACTACAATTCCCACACACCCAACACATAATCACCACCCAAAATAATGTGGCCGGTCCACCAACAGCAATACCAGACAGACAGTAGTGTACGAAGGAAAAAAAAATTGCTTTAATCAGCATCCATAAATGTTTAGGTCCCTTGAAAGATCAAAATGTACAATGCCCATAGGGCAATCCACAGTTCACATCCAGGTGCTGGACACAGTGGGACACGTGTCCCCTAGCTTGCCTGCACAGTCAGACTCCATCGTCTTCCAGAGGGGTGAGGGCATCATGTGGGGGGGAAGGATCAGGCACCACAGGGACATGAGGGCGAAGGGTAGGCGTCGTGGGTGCAGGGATGGAGGACTCCACCACAGGGGTGGGGCAGGGCCAAAGGCGGAGGCCAGGATGGCGCTGCACACCTTAGCAAGGTCCTCCAGCGACTCCCCTGCACCCGAAGGAACCACAGGCCCCAAGGAGGGGGGGGGGTCAGAGGGATGGGTCGCAGCGCCACTGGGGGAGGGTGTGGACAGGGGGGGGGACTCAACTCCCCTGCCGGTGTCCTGCCTCCACCGCTTGCGGGGTGGTGCCACACTGGGGCTGATGGACAGACTGGGCAGGACTGACCCTGTATCCGACTCTTGGCCAGGAGAGCTGAGGGGAGGGGATTTGGAGGGAGTGGATTTTGTGGAATGCGGACTCCCACTCTGGCTGCGTGTCTCATATTTGCCCCCGACCCAGTGGGTGTGCCTACTTCACCCTGTGTGTGCGTGCCAGGAGGTGTGCGTTTGACCTTCCCTGCTGGTGTGGTGCCTGTGTCTGGTGGGGTGGGTGCATGCTGACGTCTGGGTGTACGTGGGACAGGCATGGGAGTGGGAAGTGTGGATGGGGCAGGGGTAGGGGGTTGGACGAAGTGCTGCAGGAGACCCACTGCTGCAGTCAGTGTCGAGTCAATCGACCTCAGCAAGTTGCGTTGGTCAGCCTGCGATGAGTAAATGCCCTCCAAGTATGCCTCCATGTTGGTCAGCACTTGGCTGTGGCCATGGAGGACATTAAGGATCGCAGCCTGACCAACCTGCAACTGCCGCTGGATGTCCACAGACTCGGCATTGGCGGCAGCAGTGGAGACAGGGGCAGGGGGTGCGGTGCCTGGCAGGAAGGAGACATGCGGTGACCGGGCATGCTGGGAAGGGACACGAGCAAGTGGGAGGCGGCTGATGGCAATGGAGGGGGCGGGGAGAGATGTTGTTCCGCTGTCAGCTGCTGGTGCAGCCTCCGCCCACTCGGAGAGATCATCCTCGGACCCGTCAGCTTCATATTCTGTCGTGCCAGTGGACAGGTCCTCGGCCTCACTCTCCTCCACCTCAGTTCCACTCAATGTGCCAGCCACGATGTCACCGCTGGCACTGGTGCTCGGTCCCTCCGCTCCGTCTGTGCTCATGTCTCCCTCCGTGTCCCCCGACGATGCTGTGGGCAAGGTGAAGAGACATCAATTAATCATACACCTGTATACATATGTCACATGAGTCCAATCTACATAGGTTACAGTGCATAGCCTGAAAAGAAAGATCAGTAACATCTACAAAACAAGGTACAGATGTAGGGCATGCAACACACAGTTGGTTGACCCATCATGCCACTGAAAAACTATGGAGAGCATGACACAATAGCAAATGACATGAAATGTACTTTGACAGAGGAGCCAGGCCCTGGGGACAATCCAGCACTGCATCTGCACCACACAGCGTTTGCGAATATAGAGATGAGCAGGGACCAAATCCATGAACTTGAGGCACATGCTGCATAGGTAATACTGAAAACATGCCCACCATGACTGGCTCACTGCACCTTGAGTGTAGGTGCAGACAAACATCACACACTGGCCAGACCTAGCAAGGAGATATCAGGTTTTGACATGTAGGCTTTGCCCGCACCAACCCCCCCCCTACATAAGACAATTTCTTGAGACACAGGAAGCACTTACATCTCTTAGTCTGGGTGAAATACACATGGGCTGGATAAATGCAAGATTGGACACAAAATACCCAAGGTGCGCCTGTCCAAATAATCATGTACAAATGGGCATCATCAGATGATTGTGACAAGACACACAGGCACTGGCCACCGTGAGTATGAACAAGGAAAATCAGGTCAGGCTGTACAGTGGACACTTGTACTACATTTTACGTCAATATAAATTGGGCCAGGGTACAATGGCACAGAGCACAACCTATGCTGTAGACACAGAGATTGTCGACATTTTTGGATTACACACATGATACCTAGGAAAATATGCCCCAGGGGACAGTAGTGGCCACACAACTCCATGCTCCTGAATGGGAATGACTGCAACACACGCTACCATCCCTGCACTATGCGTATCGCACATTCATGCACATCATGTCACAGGCCACCACATAGGACATGCGTGCTGTAAGGCCTGACACTTGAGAGACTAACTCCCATGTCTGGACTCAGCATCAGTGCCAACTGACATGGAACCCACAAGTACAGAACTGGACAGGGCACAGGCAAGGTCCCAAAACCTGTTACACACCACCCCCACACATGATGCTACAGGCATAGTACACGTGGAGAAAGTGCCAGCCTACATAACCTTGTGAAGGAGTGACTACACACAGACCAGGGAACACATTGCAAGGAGGGGAAGGGAGGCAGGAGAGCACCGCTATACTGTGGGTAACAGGATCTGCACAGCACCTTTAAACCCTGGCAGTGTATCCATGCAACTGTGCACTTACAAATGGTGGTGACACACAACAAACACACATGTACCTACCCCCTTCCTGCTGCTGCTTCTCCTGTAAGTGCCTGTCCAAGTCTGGAAATACCACCGCCAGCACACGCTTGTGGATGTGGGTCAGACGGCGGCGCCCGCGGTTCTTATGGGTCTCAGGTGAGTCCCCCAGCAGGACCCGTGCGATCCTCCGCGTCCAGCACCGGATATCCTGCCAGCGTTTCCTCACCTGGGCCAGGCGCCGCTTGCGACCCTCCGTCCTCCGCACGGCACTGACGGCGGTCAGCCAGATCTGCTTCTTGGCAGAGGCACCTACCTGTGAGGATGAACAAGTGACACTACATCAATACACCTGCCACATGTCACAGAGACACATATAAGAACAAATTAGCTGGTTACAACAAGGCATGTTCTGCAGCCAACGCATTGCACCTTTGTCATAGGGACATTCTCCTCTGGGGAAGGGCAAAAGCAGTGCGTGCCATTGAAAGTACACAGGTGGAATGAGGCCAACGACACAATCAATGATCCAGGCTCACACTGTGCATCACACCCACCCCTCCTGCGTATGGGCACTGCTGTGAGGACACTGCACCCACCCCTCTCATGTCTAGGCACTGCTGGGAGGACTCTGCACCCACCCCTCTCATGTCTGGGCACTGGTGTGAGGACTCTGCACCCACCCCTCTCATGTCTGGGCACTGCTGGGAGGACTCTGCACCCACCCCTCTCATGTCTGGGCACTGCTGGGAGGACTCTGCACCCACCCCTCCTATGTCTGGGCACTGCTGGGAGTGATAGGCACCCACCCCTCCTGTGTCTGGGCACTGCTGTGAGGACTCTGCACCCACCCCTCTCATGTCTGGGCACTGCTGTGAGGACTCTGCACCCACCCCTCTCATGTCTGGGCACTGCTGGGAGGACTCTGCACCCACCCCTCTCATGTCTGGGCACTGCTGGGAGGACTCTGCACCCACCCCTCCTATGTCTGGGCACTGCTGGGAAGACTCTGCACCCACCCCTCCTGTGTCTGGGCACTGCTGGGAGGACTCTGCACCCACCCCTCTCATGTCTGGGCACTGCTGGGAGGACTCTGCACCCACCCCTCTCATGTCTGGGCACTGCTGGGAGGACTCTGCACCCACCCCTCTCATGTCTGGGCACTGCTGGGAGGACTCTGCACCCACCCCTCTCATGTCTGGGCACTGCTGGGAGGACTCTGCACCCACCCCTTCTATGTCTGGGCACTGCTGGGAGTGATAGGCACCCACCCCTCCTATGTCTGGGCACTGCTGGGAGTGATAGGCACCCACCCCTCCAATGTCTGGGCACTGCTGGGAGTGATAGGCACCCACCCCTCCTATGTCTGGGCACTGCTGGGAGGACTCTGCACCCACCCCTCCTGTGTCTGGGCAGTGCTGGGAGGACTCTGCACCCACCCCTCTCATGTCTGGGCACTGCTGGGAGGACTCTGCACACACCCCTCCTGCGTCTGGGCGGCACCTCAAAGCAGTCACATGCCACAGGCCACTGACGCTACCTCAGCAGAGTACACAGACACACACAGGCACAGGACATTCACCTGCCATTGCCCAATGCAGCAACATACCTCACTCTGCACATGTGCCACTACACGGGGGGGGCTCACAGGTGTGGGGCTGGCTCTGCACGTCAGACACACAGCACTGCTCCATGCTCACATCAGATGGGCAGGGTATATCCATCCCTCATGCAGCCCGGGTGCTACACTCCACATATGCACTCACCCACATGACAGGGGACTTACAAACACACACCAATGTCCAGGGAACAATCACATCATTTGGACACTCGCAGCACATGTACACTAAACAAACACACATCTGTGGGTACTGCCACCTGTCACACTGGGGGGACCACAGATTCACATGAGGACTGTAGTAACAACATTCCCAGGAGGATTAGACAGGCAGAATGTGTAATGCCACATGCAGTGATTGTCACAGTACACACAATGCAAGTGAGGAGAGCAGACATGCACCACAGCATGCTCTGGCTGGGAGACATCAGGCATTCCCCCCCCTGGGACCCCCCCTACAGTACATAGCATGTGTGTCACACCTGGACACAATGCCAGAAGTCACAGTCACAAAAAAGGGACACAGTCTGTGCTAGTAGCCTCTGCACTCACCTGATACCCTGGTCGCCCATACAGCAGGGGGTACTGTGGGAGGATCACATTCAGCAATGCCAGGTTCTCCTCCAGGGTGAAAGGCTGGGAACTCTCCACAGACCTTGACATGGTTCCAGGGAATCAGGAGCAGCAGCTGGGTCCTAGAATCTAAAGATGTGCAGGCAAGTGCTCCCTCATGGGACCTGGCAGCCTGATATCTGCCTTGCTGGCCTGTTTCATGCACAGGAGTACAGAGTGATTGGTCACTCACATTTGCATCCTACGTTTCCTCCAATCCCTTCAAACCTAGCACAGTCAGTGGTTTTTCATATTTTTTTCTTCAGCATGATGTCAACTCCAGAACCACATTGCAACAAAGTAGATTCATTCAAACTGACTTCTGCTGTGCACCTTCCTGAAAAAAATCAAACTTTTAAATTGGTCTCCATGACAACCAGCATGCATGTAGGCCTTTATACTTGTCCCTCATGTGTCCCCTATGTAATATGGAGTTTCACACACAGGTACGGTACGTACCGGGGCCCTAGGGCACCCCAAATGCATAGCAACGGCCCGTACAGGCGTGTGTACGGTCCGTATCACTATGGGTACGCATACGCGAGCACACCCATAGTGATAGTGAGCGTTCGCGCGTATGTACGGTCTGTATCACTATGGGTACGCACACGCGAGCACACCCATCGTGATAGTGAGCGTACATACGCGCGTACGCTCACTATCACTATGGGTGTGCTCGCATATGCGTACCCATAGTGATACGGACCGTACATACGCGCGAACGCTCACTATCACTATGGGTGTGCTCGCGTATACGTACCCATAGTGATACGGACCGTACATACGCGCGAACGCTCACTATCACTATGGGTGTGCTCGCGTATGCGTACCCATAGTGATACGGACCGTACATACGTGCGTACGCTCACTATCACTATGGGTGTGCTCGCGTATGCGTACCCATAGTGATACGGACCGTACATACGCGCGTACGCTCACTATCACTATGGGTGTGCTCGCGTATGCGTACCCATAGTGATACGGACCGTACATACGTGCGTACGCTCACTATCACTATGGGTGTGCTCGCGTATGCGTACCCATAGTGATACGGACCGTACATACGCGCGAACGCTCACTATCACTATGGGTGTGCTCGCGTATGCGTACCCATAGTGATACGGACCATACATACGCGCGTACACTCACTATCACGATGGGTAGGCCTACGGCAGCACTCCCATGGTGATAGTGCACGTACACACGCCCTCAGTGCGAATGTACAGTGCCTTACACACATAACAGTGGTGACAGGCAGCACACAGAAGGTAATGGAGCTGACATACTTGTCCATGGATGGACATCAAGGCATTGTCTGGCCAGTGCTACATGTGTGGGGCACAGGTGTGAAAGGCTGTGAGGTGCCACATTACTCCTGAGTCTTGAAGGCAATAGATGTATGATGAGAAGTGTACAGATGTCATGTGTGACGGTGCTATATGTGCCAGACATGGCCTTCACTCCTTTGACATATGTGCATGTCGTACAGCACACTTGAGATGGCCGTCCCTGGCGTGGCACAGTCACCAACACACGCAAGTGTCCCCTGATGCCCGCTAAAGGGGTTACCACACCAGACATGTGACTACACACGGTGCACGATGTGACTATGTCATGTATGTGTGGTGTGTTCACATTAGCTTGATGTTGGTGTTCCCACAAAAGCATCTCCTGCTGGTGCAACCAACATGTGTCTGGGTGTAGATGGACATGGCACACTGTTACGCACACCAGGCCACATGTGTTATCGGATGTTAGGTGTGTATGTATGCATGGGACACGGAGTAGCGTAACAATGACCTGTCTGCATCCTCTCAATGTATGTGTGGTCAGTGATGTCATGTACACCTTCATGGCAAGGTGTGTGGGCTGTCCTAGTGTAATGTCATGTGACCTGTGGCTCTGGTGTTCCGCTACCTGTCTCTGCAATCAACATCCTACTTCTGCTGATATGTTGATGTATGTCACTCCTGTATTGCGTCTGGCTGTTCACTTACACTGGGACACAGCTAGTCACATGCCATGGGATGTGGAGGTTCACAATCTCCGTGTGTAGCTGGTTCTTGGTAGGAGTGTCACCTGGCAGCCATACATGTCCAGGGCATGTAGCACATACCTGACTCCCTATGTACCATATGTGTATTGACAGATTGACATGTGCTCAGTACATACAAATTGTTGTTGTAGTGCACTCACTCTTACTTGTCACTTCCAAATTACTGCAGAGCGCCGCCTCTTCCCCGACCAATTCCGGACTTGGCTGACATGTGGGAGAATGACTGTATACGCTGCTACCGCTTCCCCCAACCGTTGATTGAGGAGTTGACGGCAAGGCTGGCACCACACCTGCAACCGCTGCACAGGTATCCTACAGCACTGACACCCAAGCTGAAGGTAATGGCTGCCCTACATTTCTTTGCCACGGGTACCTTCCAAAATACCATTGCCCATGTTGGTGGCATGTCCCAGAGCATGTTCAGCCATGTGCTGCATGATTTCTTAGAGGCCATGTTGCTTCACCTGGATGAGTTCATCCATTTCCCAACTCCTGAAATGTTGACTGGTGTCAAGCGTGGCTTCTATGCCCTGGGAGGGATGCCCCATGTCATTGGGTCCATAGATGGGACACAAGTGGCTTTGGTACCACCACAGGCACAGGAGGTAGCGTACAGGAATCGCAAGCACTACCACTCCATCAATGCCCTTGTGGTGTGTCTGTCCAACATGGTGATTTCACATGTCTGTGCTCGTTTTCCAGGATCAGCACACGATGCCTACATCATGAGGCGTAGCAGGGTGCCTGAAATGATGACGCAGCTGTGCAACGAACGAGCATGTGTTGTTGGTGGGTACACTCTTGCTGTCCTGTATTTTGCGTAGCCTTCCAGCCCGACCGCTTACCCTGTCCTACTAATGTCCATGGTGTTTCCATGTAGGGGACGCTGGCTATCCCAACATGCCATGGCTGATCACACCTCTCCGCAACCCAATCACGCCGGCCCAGCTCCGCTACAACACCGCCCAAGGCCGGACAAGGCGAGTGATAGAGAGGACATTTGGCCTCCTGAAGAGCCGATTCAGATGCCTCCACAAGACCGGCGGCGCCCTCCCATATGCCCCGGCGAAGGTCTGCAAAATCTTCATGGTGTGCTGCATGCTGCACAACATGGCAGTTGAGAAAGCTGTGCCACTCATCCTGGATCAAGATGATCAGGACCATCCACCCGTGGAGGACGAAGGGCTTGCAATGGGGCTAGTGATGTGGAAGATGTGGTTCCGCAAGAGGACATCCGGAGTAGGCTCATACGCGACTTCTTTGCTTAGTGGTGAGCACCAGTGTCTGAGTGTGCACGCATTGGTCCCCGTGTGGCATGTGTTGCGATGTGTGTGTCCATCTGCATGTATGGCACGTGAGTCAGAGGTGTGTGTGGATGTGTCACTCGAGTGATGGTGCCAGTGATGTGTGTATTTCACCAGTCATAATTGTGACCTAGCATGTTGTCATCCTTACATGTGTCGAGTACATGCACATGCAGGTGGCTGTGCTTTTTGTGGCTGACTTCTTGTGTGTCTCTCTTCCCCAGGTACTTGCACATGCCGTCTGCTGCTTGCATTGTTGTGGCACTGCTATTCCTCATGGACACGTCATCGTGTGCTGACTCAGCGTTACATGCACGGACAAGTTTGGAAGTCTCCTTAGGGTAAGGGATGCATCAGGGGTGTATTGGGTGTGGCAGTTGTTCACGATGTGTGCACAATGCCCCTGTCTATGTTTGGTTCCTCTGCAGACATGTTGCATCACCATGGGACACATTACATGTAGCTGGATACACATGAACAGATGGTCAGACTTGTTGACAGTCAACTGTAATGGGATAGTGGATTGTGATGATGGCATCAATGTGTGTAACAATGCCCTCGGACACATACGGTTTGCATTGGCTTGACATGGTGTGGGACATCCACATCAGAGGATCAATGGTGTATGGCAGCCTCTCTGTGAGCAGCAGGGGGTGTGGAGCCGTTACCCGGCACTTGTGTGCACGTTCCATTGATATCACGCATTTGTGGGGCAGAAGGGGGGTGCCAGTGTTGGACCCACATGTTCATCCACATGACCTGTGTATGTGTACTCCGAGTTGCCTCTGCATTCCGGAATACATGACTAATAAAGGTGTCCCTATGCCTCCAAGGTGCCTCTTCTCAGTCAATGCTGGTGTGTTGCCACGGTGCATATGACATGTCTGGCATGGTTTTCAGTCATAGTGGCTATGTGTCTATGTGTAGAGTAGCAAGTTGCAAGCTGTTTGTGTGGGATTGGACTCTGTATTGTGCATGATGTCCATGACTGCGTGGGTATTGTGACATGTGCCATCCCCATGCATCCAACGTTGGCCAGGCCACCATTCTCTGCATCCACAAGACTCAAGCTTGCAGGACATGGTCCTGCCACCTGTCTACACTTACCTGGGTGCCCCCAGGACACTCCACATGATCCCTGACCTCTGCATGACTGTTGCTGTACTCAATTAGTCTGTTGGCACGGTAGTGCGGCCACCCCCTCAGCTGGTTGGGCCCATCACAGGTGTGTATGGTGCTCCATGTCTGTCTTGCCTGATACATTGTGACCCATGTGAGTCCTGTGCCGGACTCAGGCCCCAGGGTGTGGATGGTTGAAGTCATTTGAGAACTCAGGCATGCTTAGACTTTACAAGACACATGTAAGGTAATAATGCAAGATGTAGGCATCATCTCTTAAGCGTGTTAGTTTTTATTTGTGTTGGGGTAGGTGTGGGGGGGCGGGTATGACAAGAGGGGCTTTCCGGGTGTGTGGAATCCAAAGTTCACTGGAGGAGTTGGTGTCCTTGCCATTGAAAATCCTCAGGGTACATGCCACAGTCTTTGGCCACATTGGTCAGAGAGTGACAAGCAAGTCCATGTGGCAGAGAATGTCATTTGCTGCTGTGCTGCTGTTTCTCCAGTGGGCCAGGTGCCAGGCCAGGTGTCCTGGGAGATGGTGCTGTTGCTCCGACCCTCACGGTCTTTTCCGTGGACGACCCGCCCTCCTGCGGGAACCCTCAGAAGCAGGCCGTGACAATGCTTGGGAAGCTCCGTCGGATGTATCCTCCTCCTCCTGATCCCTCCCTGTGGGTGGTGATGTTCTTCGCCTGGTGGCACAGGGAGGGTTGCCCATGTTGTCGGCTATCCGACGGAGTGAACGGTCAATTCCCGTGAACAGCGTCACGAGCTCAGCCTGTCTGTCCTCCATCCGCCCTTGGTGTCGCAGTAGACAGGCATGTTGCTCCGCATGTTGCTGGGCCTGCTGGGTCTTGATCTCCTCGAGGGTCCCCTTCATCTCATTGAGGGTGGTCACAACCTGGCTCATGCCCGTGGTGTCCTGCCGGTATGTGTCCATGATGCCTCTGACATGGGCATATACCGGTTCCGCAGCCAACTGGTCAGGCTCGCGCCTCCGCCGTCCTCCACTCCCACCACCCCTGCCCACTTGTGCCTGGCCTGCCCTTGTGGGCACATCGGGTCTCCGGGACCCCTGAGGGGTGGCATTTGCGTTGTCGCCTGCCTCCTCCTGGGTGCCCGGTACACCGTGTCCCTCCTGGTCAGCCTGGCTGCGTTGTGGTGGTGGGGCAGGGATCCTGGGTGTCTCCTGGGATGTGGCAGGAGTGGGGGTGGTGGTTGGCCCAGTTGTACCTGACGCAGGTGCTGCAGGTGGTTGGACACCAGAGGGGCCAGGTTGGTCGGGGTCGTCCACAGAGTGGTGAGAGTCGTCGCTGCCGGTGGGGTCGTCATCCCGCAGAGCCGGGTCCTGTGAGTCTTCCCCCCCAGTGTTGGGGGGTGATCCACCACGTTGACCTGTGTGTGTGAGAGACAATGTTATTATTGTTCCATGCAACATCCATGTTTCATTAGTTTCAAAGTTTGCACATTTCCTCTGGGTATTTGGATATGTCTTGCATTCCACTCACAGTGCACTTGTGCATGAGTATGTCCCTTGTCCACAGCTTTTGAGACTTTACCTATGTGTGACACAGTCATACTTGCTGCGTCAATTGTGACTGCAGTCAGCAGTGGAGTGGGCAGGTGTGGCAAGCCATGCATTGGCGCCTTCAGTGTTGCACTGTACTTGGGCACATGGAGTTGTTCCACACACTTATGTAATGCAGGTAGCTGTCGTTGTGCTTGTGCACAGGTTGAGACATGGCCCAGTGTTTTGCCATGGAGAAGAGAGGGGGATTCATGCACTGGCCACCCTTGTCTACATGCACGCAGTCCACCTGCTGACGAGCAGACATTCCCACACCACCCAAGGCTGGATTGTTCTCCCTGTGTATCCCTTTCTCACTCCCTCTCTGTCTCCCTCTCCCTCCCTCCCTGTGTCAGCCTCCTCCCTCTGTATGTCTCCCTGTGTCTTCCTCCCTCTCTCTCCCCCTCTCCCTCCCTCTGTGTGTCACCCTCTGTCACCTCAGCCCAGCTTCCTAGGCACACACTTTTTGAAGATCTTTGAATGGCCCTTGGCTTGTTCATGTGAGTGTGTTTGTGATCTCCAGGCACCCATTGGGTGTATTGTCTGTGTCTGCGCTGCTGCTGTGGTGGTGTGTGCTGCCACTCTTTCACAGTGTTGGCTGTTCATTGGCTGGTGTCATGTGCAAAAAGGTGCCTTCAAGCCCATGTCTTCATGCTAGGCGTGCGCCATTTGCAGGCAAGTCTTTCCTGTGTGGGGACACACTGTTTGTCTGGGTGTGACCTAGGCCATATGGGCAGAGGGCATTGTTGTCTGTTTCTGAGTTGCACTATGTTATTTTTGAGGCCCACACTCCCACCATCTGGGTTCCCGTGTCTTGTGTTGGTGTTTTCTGTGGCCTGTGACTTGGGATTGTCCAGCTGGGTGCATGTGGCATGGTGGCGCTAGTGGCATGTGCGTGTTTCTGGGGTGTGGTTGAGTCATGCGATAGCTTTGGGGTGGTTGCATGCATGATTGTGAGTTGGGTTGTGGATGACGTTCCCCTCATGTGAGGTGAGTTGTTTGTGTACTCACCAGGCTCTCGGAGTCCTTCTACTCCGTCGACTGCCACCACCGGCAGTATGGCCATCACCCTCTCCTCCCAGGGCTGGTATTGTACGCGTCTGCGGGGCGGCCCTCCTCCAGTGATGTTGGCCTGGTTGTGGTCGTCGGTCATTTTGGCTCGGACCCTCCTCCGCAGATCGTACCACCTGGCTGGTCCTTCTGGTGGCCGCAACAGCATTCACAGCATCGACGATCCTCTGCCACATGGCTGTTTTGTCGGAGATGCTGGTCTGTCTGACCAATGTTCCAAAGAGGTGTGGCTCCAACTCTCGGCTAGTGAACTTTGGATTCTTGTTAGTGGGCATGGTGAGGGGTGTGGGTGTGGATGGTTGTGGGGGGTGTGGGTGTGGATGGTTGTGGGTGTGTGGGTGTGGTTGTTTGTGTGTGTGTGTGAATGTGATGAGGGGGTGTTTGTGAAGGTGTGTGTGTGAAGGTGTGCAAGTGTAAGGTGTAGTAAAGGTTCAAGTATGGTGCTGTAGGTTGTCTGTGGGGTCTGGCAGCAGTGAGTCTGTTGCAAAGGCTCATGGTTTGTGTCTGTGGGCCCTTTTTATTGGTCCATTGGTGGGTGTGGCTGTGTTTGAACTTTGGGTGGGTGTGTTATCAGGAGTTGTGTTTTGGGCCTCTGTTTGGGATTTTGGCAGTTGCAGGTCAGTGAATGTGTTGTATTTGTGCTTGTTGGACATGTTTTGTGGCTTTGTGCCATTCGAATAGTGTATTCTTGTGTTGTTGTGCTTTGTCCTGGTTGTGTACGTGCGTTTTTTCCGTGTGTAGGGTGTGTAATCTGGCTATTTTGTTGTACAGTGCTGTCCTTGTGTTTGGCTTGGTACGACTCGTACATGTGCGATGTTGTGTGAAGGTGCTGGTGTTGGGGCCTGGGGTGCGCTCAGTACTTAGAATGTTGGGGTGGGGGTACGCTCCATACATACGCGGGTGAGGGTAGGAGTCGTACATACACGGTTGGGGTGGGGGTACGCTCCATTCGTACGCGGGTGAGGGTACGGGTCCTGCATACACGGTTGGGGTGGGAGTACGGGTCGTACATACACGGTTGGGGTGGGGGTACGCTCCATCGTATGCGGGTGTGGGTACGGCCCATACATACAAGGTTGGGGGGTGTGTTCGCTCCATACATACGCGGGTGAGGGTAGGAGTCGTACAGACACGGTTGGGGGGGGGTACGCTCCATTCGTACGCGGGTGAGGGTACAGCTCGTACATACACGGTTGGGGTGGGGGTACGGGTCGTACATACACGGTTGGGGTGGGAGTACGCTCCATA
Source organism: Triturus cristatus (assembly GCF_964204655.1). Lineage (NCBI taxonomy): Eukaryota > Metazoa > Chordata > Amphibia > Caudata > Salamandridae > Triturus > Triturus cristatus. The sequence continues at coordinate 998,275,115 of NC_140580.1, forward strand.
CGTACGCGGGTGTGGGTACGGCCCGTACATACAAGGTTGGGGTGGGGGTACGCTCCATACATACGCGGGTGAGGGTAGGAGTCGTACAGACACGGTTGGGGTGGGGGTACGCTCCATTCGTACGCGGGTGAGGGTACGGGTCCTGCATACACGGTTGGGGTGGGGGTACGGGTCGTACATACACGGTTAGGGTGGGGGTACGCTCCATACGTACGCGGGTGTGGGTACAGCCCGTACATACATGGTTGGGGGGTGTGTTCGCTCCATACATACGCGGGTGAGGGTAGGAGTCGTACAGACACGGTTGGGGTGGGGGTACGCTCCATTCGTACGCGGGTGAGGGTACGGCTCGTACATACACGGTTGGGGTGGGGGTACGGGTCGTACATACACGGTTGGGGTGGGGGTACGCTCCATACATACGCGGGTGCGGGTACGGGCCGTACGTACGGTGGTGTACATATACGGGTGGGGGTTCGACTCGTACATACACGGGTGGGGGTTCGACTCGTACATACACGGGTGTACATACACGGGTGGGGGTTTGACTCGTACATACGGGGGCTGGGGGTGGTGTTGGGCGCGTATGCGGGCACATGTCTCCATGGTTGCTATGGGAGTTCGGTGCGGATGGTGTTTTTTCCATACGGTTGTAACATCGGACGGTGTTTTTTCCATACAGTTGTAACCTCGGACGCACGGGATGGATCGTACTTGCGCGGTCGGACTTCACTTTTCACATTCGTACGGTAAATTGTCCGAGGACGTGTCGGACACATTTTCCGACCCAAGGACGTATGGAGAAATATTCCCAATGCGATTCGTATGGACTTTTTCCCATGCGAATCGTACTTGGCAGTTTGTACGGCACTTCTACGATTCGTACGGTAAAAAGACCGGATACGAGTCGTACGGGGATTTTTTTTACCGGATCGTGATCGGCACCAGAATGTGTGACTTAAACATGTTAAATGATATATTCTTTGAAGTCTTGATGGAGAAAACGTCTTTACTTAGTAGACATGTACTCACTATAGAAACAAAATCGATTTACATAATGTGCGCCTTAATACATTAAATGGCATTTACTGTTTAGATTTTTGAGTAGAATCTATCCTCATGTTATGAAATTTCATTTTTATTAGGAACGAATTATGATTTATGTAAAGTGCACACTGTTTCGTATGTTGCATGCAAATGTAGTTCTTAGACATACTTACACATATTCATTTAAGCTTTTACTGTATGACACATAAGATGGCTCTAAAGTACTGACAATTTACATTTACTTGTATTTAAATGTGCACATGCATGTTAAATGTGCACCATTAAATTAATACCTTAAGTTATCTTAAGGAGGCCTCTATTCCATGCTGCATAAATACTGGTTTTCATTTTCTGTTTGCATTACTTTTCTTGAAGGTGCAATTCTCATGCATTCCTAGTTGAAGAATAGATACATTACTGTACTACTGAGAGAGATCCTGAGTGGAAGACCTTGATGAAAGAACATGGCGTGCCAGCGTGTTACCTGAAAGGCATATTTAGCACTTTCACAGCATAGCTTGAGTGTGAAAGGACGATGTGGTCCGGTGTGGGATTCTTCACTATTGTTGTAGTCTACAACACGAGAATGAAAGAGGACAATGTTACCCCTGATGATGCATAAAGTGGGGTGTTGCCTAAGAGACTCTTGTGTCATAATTTAGTATTCACACTGTCTGAGATCAGATCTCTCTCAGAACGCTTTCAGAACCTTTCCGGACCCCTTAGTCCTTTGAGAGGTTTAGATCATTAAGCTTCCCTTTGATTCTTTGCTATGTATGGCTTAAACTAACACTTATTTCCCTGGACCCAAGAAGACTCTTGACCTAGCTTCTGTAGTGCTGACATCATCCTGCATATTTTCCTGCCTTCTATTATTTTTCATTGATTGAATTTCCCTGATTTTTAACATCCTTTCGTTTTCCAAAACCATCCACTACGCTTGAACTTTAACTTATACGATTTTAGATATTACTCATTGATAAAGGAGAGGACCAAAGACTTTGCTATGAGCTCCAGATACTCTTGTGAATCCTTTGTACTGCTTTGTTTGAACTTCTTGTTTGTTTGATACTGGTATGCCTAAAATTCTTTAGGAAGTTGGGTTTTCCAGTTATTATTCTGTATCTTTATAGTATGATGTTGGGATTCATGTACCTAACTTGACTGCTAACTTGTAATAAACCTTCTTGTTTTAAATGCCAACTTTGAGATTTTATGGCATGACAGCATATTACACAATTAGAAATATGAAGGAGAGGCATAAGTAACATTGTGGTGGGCATTTTTTTTGCCAGACAGACAACATCATCATTTCAAATTGACAGCCTTTTCTTGACGGGCACACCAGTTCTCCCCTATTGATAGTGGCCTCTCCCTCCTCCATGCAGGCGCCACATCCCGCTTAGCGACTAAACAGGCCACTCCCAAGAAGCTCATTCTGACTTGAGGCCCTCCTCTAGTAGCCCAAGCAACGCCATGCAGTGGCTGAACTCGAGGGGGCGGCCCAGAACATTAGGAGAGAGTACGACCCACCTCTGCCCAAAACGGTCGTAGCACTGGGCACTCCCAAGCAACAAGATAGAAGCCCACCTTTGGAAGGGCACAATGCACCCATGCTGCTTGATTGACCAAAGACATGTGCCACAACTGCTGTGGTGCGAGGTACTCCGCATGCAAGTACTTGGATCAGAGGCAGCCACGTTGAGGTTTGCCAATTCCCTAGGCGCCATGCAGGCCTCCCTCCAGTCATCTTCATCTAACACTTCTACCCAGGCATCTCATCGCTGCCGAGCCCTGTCAAGAGCTCCTGGAGCATCAATCACCTGTGACTGATAAATCATGGACATAGCCTCTTTACCCAGTTTCCCTTGAAAAATCTTCACCTCTACTGGGCTAAACTCAGGCAACGTGCCGTGTGGAAGGTGATGGGATGACAGGGCATGGCGTAGCTAAAGGTACCTGAAAAACTGCGTGTTGTGAAACAGTACCTGCTTTTCAACTCATGAAAAGATATGATGATGATGGCCCCCCCTTGAAACACATCCCCAAGATAGGAAATCCCAATTTGATCCCAATGCAGAAAGCCCTCCAAACCCGACACCTTATTCAGCCACGTTCCACGCCACAGGAGGGGTCATCCCAGTGTGGCAGAGATACCAGCCGGTGAGATGAGGAGTCACTCTCCAACAGGCAAGAGACACTCGTATACAGGAAGACAAGGTGGTCGGTGCACGTGCTCCCTATAAACGATCAAGCATCCCATCCATTCCCAGTGTATGTATCTCCAACTGATAGGCCGGATCGTCCCATCCCCCAGTGAACCATTTGTTGACTGAGACGAGATGTGCTGCTAGGTAATATAGGTAGATATTGGAGAATCCTAGGCCAACGTTAAATGGAGACTTACGCAATGAATGGAACACTCCTCTATGTCGGCCCCCAGGCCACACAAAACTGTTAATTTTTGTGGTTAAGGAGTGAAACCATTTGCAAGGGATTAAGTATGGATAGTTGCTCAACACGTCCAAGTAACACGGCAGAGGCACCATTTAAAAAAGGCCATTGCGCCCCATGTGGTTCAGTAGCAGAGTGGCCCAACGTGAAGTTGTGGTCAAGCTGCAAGTCCAGACCTCGGAAGTTAAGGGTCCAGGCCAAGTCCAGCATGGGAGAAATGAAGATCCCTAGATATTTAAACGAGTTGTGCCGATAGGGAATGCTAGGACACCAAACACACCCCAGAGCATTGCCCCTGACCTCCACCAAACAAGATATTCCCTTGATAACTTGAAGACCAGATGTCTCTCCGCAAAGCCGAAGAAGCTTAAGACACCGTGGGCTTTATATCTGAGGCCTATAAGGCATTCCTAAGGCAAGCCTTTCAATCTTGAAGGCAGAGTGCTCTGTTATAAGTGTGAGGGTGCCCCTGGATGAGCAGGACACCCCTACAACCTTCGGATTCCATTCACCCTGGTTGTAGGTGCATCAGCTCTTATGATATATAGAGTGGCCATGAGTTATTACGCTGTCTATCTCTAAACTTGCTGTAACGAAGCCTGTCATGTTTGGTATCAAACATGTTGGAATCATACCCCATGTCGGAGCTAACACCGTAAACGGTGTTGGATGCATGATTCCATGCGCTGTAAAGCTCAGTGTTCCCGGTATCAGTCTTCTAGACAAGGACAGCAAACTATAGCTGCTGCCGACCAGAGACACGATCCTGCCCTTCTGCTCCTGAGGAAGGCAGGGCTATAGGTTTCCTGTCACAGGGAGGTGTGACCACTTTCCTGACAGGACTTAGTGTATTGGGACAGGGTGGGGTTGCTTGCCAGAGCCATTAGACAGCTTTTAAGGGCACATTTGGTGCCCTCCTTCCATACTCCAGTTGAGCCGTTGTCTCCCACTCTGGTGTAAAATTGGACAAAGGACATGGGAGTATCCTCCCCACTGCCCAGCCCCATCTCTGGGAGAGACCCCTGAATTGTTCCAACCCTTTCCTTGGGGTACTTAAGTGTGGGTCCCTAGATTCATCATGGGACAAGATTCAGATCCGAAACCACTTCATCTTAAACCCTCTGGGCCCTGTGGACTTCGCTGGACTTCGCTTTGGTAACTGAGACGGCAACTGGGAAGACTCCTGCTGCTCCTGGTCTCATTGTCCTGCCAGTCTTCCGCAACAACTGTGCCTCTGCTCCATACAGGTTCTTCACAAGGCCTGTGGACATCCAAGACACCCAAAGGAATCTCCCTTAGAGTGAAGGAGTCGCTCCCCTGCATCTGCAGCACTGCAACAAAGCTGCTACGAACTCCAAAAGGTTCAGTAACACAGGTACTGGTTTTGCAGCTACCTTGAGGCCTGCACTGTCTTCAAACCAAGTTTGAAACCAGTATCCCACGTCTAAACCGCTGGAGCAGTATACCACACTGCGGCGACTTGTCATTGCCAAGGCATGTTGACTTACTCCCCTAGAGATCTTCAGGCTCCAAGAAGCTCCAGCCTTAAGCATGTCCTGCAGCCAAGATCTTTGCCTGCACCGCATCCCTTGCAGCGTGGGCCTTCATCCTTTGATGAGCTGCTCGAGGTCCTCTTGTGACTCTTGTGCCTCCGGCCTGTGAGTACTCTTGAGGGTCTTCTTTGGCTCCAATGAGCTCCCCTACTTGCTTGGTGCCTCCTCTGACTTACATGCTTGTGGTGAGTCACTTGGACCTTGCTGGTTCGAACACTGCACCTTTTTCGTCGACTACGTTGGTTGCCGTTGCCAAGGCTTGTTGGTGCCCCTGCCGGACACTGACTCCCTGGCTCTTGACATCCAGAATGGGACAGCTCACGAATGGCTCCTGATCTTCCACAGCATTGCCCAGTCCGCACCGCTACAACTTCAAGGGCACCATCAACTCTCCTGCATCCAAGACATCGGAGGGCATTTGTCTTCCGTGCCTCCTTGACACTCTTGATTGGCCTAGACTCTGTCCCCCCTGCTTGCAGACACCTCTAAATTTGAATCCACCTTTGGGTTCCACCAGACTCTTTCGTCTTCTTCGCCAGCGGCATCTTTTCTGAAGTCCTCCATTGTGGTATACGACGGTTTCCGACATCACTTCGCACCTGTGCACCCGGCTTCCCTGATGTAGGTATCCTGGTTCCTGGGGTATCCACAGATAGTATGACTCTCCAACCTTCCATCTTCCACGAGGTGTCTTCAGGGTTTGCTGGGAATGGTCCTCTTTCTTTAAAACTGCAACAGTGACTTACCCATGCACATGACCTCCGTGGGGTCTCTGGAGACTCACCTTGGGTGGTTCCTTGGGTCCCCGACTCTTGTACGCCTTCTGGGTCCATTCTCGACTTAGGTAGTGGTTTGCATTCCAATATTTTAGTACATCGTTTGGTCTCCCCCTGGAGACCACTGTGTTTTTGTGCTATTTACTTGTCCAATTATCAATGTATGGTGTGTATTGTGGTTATATATCTGGGTAGGAGATATTGCAATGTGTTAGTGAGTGTTTAAAATAAATACTTATTTTTAAAACTAAACTATGTGATTCTTTTCCACTTAACCTACACCTTAAGATGAAGTACTGGTAAACAAGCTGCTTTACCACAGCTACTAAGAGAGCTTTCTATGGTTGTCTAAGACCACGAAAATCACCATGAGGGTTGTCTGGATTAGTGCAGGGTGCTACACTTACATTAGGGAGCACCTTATATTAAGCCAGCCTCCTACAACCTCTCAATCAGAAAATTATAGATCCATTGGAGAAGTAATGGTAAGAGAGTGGGCCCAGATTGCTGGATGATCTTAATAGCACATAAGATAGTTTCCCACTGACGTGAGCGAGTTAGGATGTCAAACTGAGAAAATACCCTAGCCCAGTCCAAACCCCTAAAGCCCATGGTTCGCTCAAAGTATTGATGGAGTTCCAGTGGTTTGGGATTAAATCATAGTAGCTTGGTGTGAGTATTAATAGGGTTTTCAGTTGCAAAATGCTTAGGCTTAGCTTGCAGTTTTGCAGTGATTGTATGGTGTTCTGCAGAGGTGTTTTAAGCTGATGTGCGATTGTGGCGCTTAATGCAGAGATGTTGAAGTGTCTGTTGTAGCTTAAGATCCAGTGGGAGAGGGAAACTAAAAGTTATCAGTGTAGAAGACACTGGGTGTAGTTGTCTGCTGTGTTGTGGTACTGGTCGTGAGACGTCGTCAACAGCATTATTGAAATAAGGACTTTATCTTTGTGTGATTGTGAGGTGTGTGGTTGGTCTAGATGATCTCAGTAGACAGGGAAGAATTGTCAATCAGAGTGATATTCTGCAGGTCGAGGTTTCATGTGAAGTGAATGTCAGGATAGCTTGGAAAGTGTTACTCTGGATTGTCTCTTGTGTGTATGAATAATCTTTAATTTCCTTAGAGGAGAAACAAAGTTAGTTGTTGAAATTGCTTGCATTTGTTTTGCTTAAATTGATTTGAGAATAACAAGAAAGGGTTTAGGCTCCAATCAGTAAGGCGAAGCCCCAATACAACATTAAACAACAAGAAGCCAGTACTGATGCTCAATTCACAAATTAATCACAGCCCATTGAGCTGAAACAATGTAGCCAAGGAACTCTGTCTCCATTTGAATGAATCAAAATGTATTCATAAACATATTGACATCTATCAATTCAGTAAACTCAATTCAATATCATTTAAAATGTTTTTTCGCACACCTCAATTCACCACACTACTCCTCCTTTTACACCATTCCACAACCCTTCATCATTACACTTACACATCCATTCCATCCAACCTTTTCTGACATAACACAAACGTCCCTACTCTCACTCCACACGCATTCAAGCAACCCTACACCCTGCCCACTTTTTATTAAGTTTAAAAATGCACAATGAAGAACTCTCATACAAAAAAAGCCAATGAGAAATACATTAAAAAATGTACAATAAATTTCAATGTTATAATACACATTAGGTAAACTCTATTGACCACAATAAGGTCAATGCGTTTCGAACCCCTCCAAATATGGGGTTCTCCTCAGGACCAGAAAGCTGCAAAGAGTGCACACAAAACATCTGCCTTAGTTTTCTTTATATATAAATTCGCCTCTGTCACCCTCTAGTCTGCCCTGCCCCACCTGGCGTGGTCAGCTTACCTTGAAAATGCCTCTAAATCAGCTGATCTATGCTTCAGATGTACAAAAACGATCTGAAAAAACAACAATGCAAATTTCAAAAAAAGTATATCCGTCACACAATGTTCTTATAAGATCTCTAAGATGTATCAATAATCCTTACATTGATCTCTGCGGTCAACAGTTATCTAAACCATATACTAAGAAAGTGGTATAAGAACCACGACTCGAGTCAGGACAATGTCGAGAGGCTGTAGAATCGCTGGGGACCCAAGGAAACACCTAAGGTAAGTTGACATGGACCCCAAGGAGGGCTCGTGCAGTGTGAACACGACCACGGGATCCGTACAACTCTACGTTTAAGTCGCAGTTGGATTTTCAAAGGTTAAGGACCCATCCCAGTGGACCCTGAAGAAACACCGTGGAAGACAGAAGGTTGGAGAGCCACCCCACCCGTGGATACCGTGGTACTCTCGTTATCTATCCCAAGGAAGCCGGGTGCATAGGTGTTAAGGGATGTATGATGTAACAACGCGTACCATTACAACGCGGTATTTTACATCGCGGTTTTAACAACGCAAGTCGTTACATCGACATGCGTTGGAGGGCGCTGGACATAGGAATAGTGTGAATTACTATTCCAACTCCAGTCTACGTACAGTAGGGAAGGTGTTGGAATAGTAATTCACACTATTCCTTAGCCTACAGCGCCCTCCAGTGCAAGTCGGTGTAACGACTTGCGTTGTTAAAACCACGATGTAACCATACCGCGTTGTAATGGTTGCGTGGTAAAGGATGTTTCCCGTGTTAAGTTGTGTCAGAAACCGCAGTTGAACCCAATATAGGACTACAGGAAAGTGCCGCTGCTGGAAGATGAGCAAGTGTCTGTGGGAATACAAAAGTGGATTTTTGATGACGAATACCTGAAAGCAGAGGGGACAGAGTCTGGGTCACTTGAGAGTGAGCAGGGGTTCGGTAGACGAATACCCACCGATGTCGGGTGCTTCAGGATAGATGTCGATGACATTGACTCTGCAGCTGTGGGGACCAGGCGATGCTGAGGACAACCAGGAGCCGCATACAAGCAGGTTCACAAAGGATGTTGAGTGCTGAGGGGTTGGTGTCCGGCGGGAACACCAACATGCCTTGGCAAAAGCAACCCATGCAGGAAGTCAAGGAGGTTGCGGGAAGAGGACCAGCAAGGTCCAGGAGACTCATTAAAAGCAGGGGAGTCAGGGCAAACCCAGATCAATTGGGGGAGCACAAAGAAATTATAAGTTACCCTCCGCAGGACCCACAGGTCGAGGGCACTGGAGTCGCAAGGGAAATTTGGGCAGCTTTACAAAACAACAGGCCACAGACCACACAGTGTGGTGTGGTTGAAGATCTTCTCAGGAGAAGTTGCCATAGTTTGGGGCTACTTGGAGCCTAATGCACTTGCTGCAGATTTGCCAACAAGCATTTGCACATGCAAAAGTACACGGTGTACAAGGGTTAGGGTATTGCAGGCCTTACGAGGGATCCTGACCTTAAACTGGGTGAGAGGGCAACTCGGGCCTTGAGGAATGTAGAAACCCACCTCCTGTGTTATTGAACTCTTCGGAGTCCGTAGAAGCTTGGGATCAGCAGACCGGTCAGCAGTGTTGCGGTGCCTGTGAATGTAGTGGAGTGACTCCTTCACTCAAAGGGAGATTATCTTCAGTTGTCTTGGATTCTCCACAGGCCCTACAGGGATCTTGTATGGTGTACAGGCACAGACAAGGCAGCAGACTGAGAGGCAGATGAAGTCAGGCCCAAACGAAGTCCAGCGAAGTCCAGAGTGCCCAGACAGTTGAAGTGCAGTGGTTTCAGTTCTAAATCTTGTCCACGAGGAAACTAGGGGCCCACAGCCAGGTAAGCCTTTAAGTAACCTAAGGAAAGGATTGGGAAGATTCGGGGGACCCTCCCAGGGGAGGGTTTGGACAGGGGGAAGGTTACTCCCCTGTCCTTTGTACAGTTTTGCGCCAGAGGGGGAGCCAACGACTCCCAGGACTGGTTTGAACTGGACTATGCACAGGGACACCAAATGTGCCCCTGATGCAGACTCTCAGGCGCTTGCAAGGGCACCCACACAGCCCTAATAGACAACATCCTGTCTGGGAGGTGGTCACACCTCCCTGTGACCGGATGCCTATTGTTCTGTCATCCCCTACTCGAGCTTGGCTCAGCAGTAGGAGGGCAGAAATGTGTCTCTGGTCAGCAGCAACCATTTTGTGCTGTCCGGGACTAGAAGGCTGGTACCGGGAACAATCTGAGCTAAACAGAGGGCTCTCCCGCTGGGTAGAATCATACCTCCCACATCAGTTACTTGTGTGGAGGTATGATTCCAACATGTTTGACACCAAACGCGATAGGGTTTGTTGCAGCCGTTTTCGAGATGGTCATCGCGCGGTCACGTAATGCCCTTCTATATTTGAATATGGCTGGTTCACTGACAACCCGGGAGAATGGACTCCGTAGGCTGCAGGAGTGTCCTGCTTGTGCAGGGGCAACCTCTCACTTAGAACCAAGAACCCTTCCCTCGGGATTGTACAGGCCTGCTATAGGGGTGACTTATGGGTTTTAAGTGCAGTGACCCTTAGATATAGCAAAACCTATATGTTAAGTAAGTGGTGCATGCACTGACTCACACAGGCTGCAGTGGCAGGCCTGTAGGTTCATTTTGAATGGTCTCTCATTGATGGCATAATACATACTAAAGGCCATGGGAGACTTCTGGGGTACCTATGCCCTGGGTACATGGGAACCATATACTAGGGACTGACAAGGGTACCCCAGTATCCAATCTGGGGTGTACCAAAGTACATAGAATAACATTTTAGGGAGAAAGCAGATATACCGGGGTCCTGATTAGCAGGATCCCAGTCAGAACAGTCAAAAACAGTATTACATTGCAGAGAGATAATTCTTAATAACATAGCAGAACAACCAGGTCTTACTGCCCGATAATTTGATGATTGGCTTTGAGGTATAGACCGTTAGTGGGAATCCTGAACAAGTGGAAGGAGTACTCAAGTCCCAGAGAGATAAAGGACCATAGATGTGGCTAAACTGAAAGTAGAACTAGAAAAATTTTAATTGGAACTCCTGACATGTCTCAATTAAATGCTTACCAGGATGATGAGTTATTGTTCCTGTGTAAAGACATCACTAGATGTGCAGGACAGTCTCATGAAAGATTATCTGAATTGGCTCACAGATATAGAACTGATTTGCAGAATTCTAAAGCCTTACAAAGAAGTTACTGGTTAAGCTTTAGTGACCGTGAACTTGCAGATATAAGACCACCAGGAATGAAATTACAAATCACCGAATTAATTGCCTATATTTAAAAATGGAGTAAGTTAGATAGATGAGAAGGTGGCCTGGCAAAGAAGAAGGAGCCAAAGAAAGTCAGGCTACAACTTTCTTATCTGGAACAGAGGAAGAAGATGAGGAGATATACATGCTTCCCGTGAGATAAGTGCCTGATGGAGAGTATATTCACATACCTTGGAGCAGGACTGATCTTACGTCATTCACAAATGATTTCCCAAAATTGAGAGAAAATCCAGTGGAATGGTACAGACAGGTTGATTGGTTTGTAAAGATATCAAAAGTTCGCTGAAATGATTTAAATACCTTTTTTGAAATTGTGGTTCCAGGTGACTTGTGGGTTGAATGTAAAGTTGCTGTGTATTGGCCTCAGAAGGAGCTGATGAGACATCCGTTATCACATGGTCCGTCCTCAGTGGTAATGAAAAATATACAGTTGATTACATTTTTAAAAGAGAAAATATCTCCCAAAGCTATTGATTGGTTTAAGATTGATAGAACAACCCAAGAGTCCAAAGAGTCAATACTTGCTTTTTATGAGAGACTGTTGCAGGCATTTAAACAGTTCAGTGGAACAGAGGCAAAGAACATGGGACATTTTGTGTGCAGATTTGTATATGGATTAAATTCTGAAGTTAGTTCTGCTAGCGCAAATATTTCAAAAACACTTTACATGACAATTTTACCAATTTAGACACAAAAACCTGAATGTGCACATTTCACAAAGTGAACAAAGCGATATAGCAATAGAGACAAGTGAAGCAACAGCACCGTAAAATCATGCCTGAAAGGGTTAGACAAGGAGAAAATACATTGCTAAACAGTTATAACGCCTATTAATAGGTTTGCTTAACAAGATTACTCATGAAATAATGTTTTACTATTCATGTACCAATGAAAACTAATAAAACTAATGATGAGGCCTAACCGTTATAATGCCTTTCATTGCAAATGAATTATAAAGAAATTGTCGTGCAATTATGTGATAAAAGTAGCTAGGAAATCGAAACTTACAGTTGTGATAGTAGAGGCCCTAATAATTAAAAAAAATTAGGAAACAATTTCAGTAAAATAGTTTTAAAGAATAATTTACATGTATAGATGTTGAAACATTGTGGCAGTAGGCCATAGCTAACGTTAGTCAATTTTGTATGATAATAGATTGGTGAAAAATTTATTATTCCACTCTTATTATGATATGATGATTCAACGCATTATTTTTTATTCCAATTAAGTTTAATTCATTTAAAGCTGATGTGTGCATGTTAAGCTTTAAACACGTTCTTTCTTGAGCTGCAAATGTTCCCCTAGCAAGTACAACAATTCATTGGTATTTCTGAAAATATTATATTATTTGTTCTGTGCATATTTCATTTATATGCAAAGGACATTCTTTCAAAGTTCACTGTGAGATAGCTTGGTGGGAAGACCAACTCTAGCATGATGCCATAGTCGGTTACATTGTATATTTCTTACAGTTGACAAACCTGTGATGCCCGTAGAGCCAAGAAGTTCACATCAAGTATTTGGCAAAGAATGCAGAAGTAGCTAAATGTATTTGGTGACTACATACATAAACTAGTCATACAATGGACTAACTAGTGGAGTGACACCACGTCATTAAGGTGTCATAAGGACTATAAAAGTAGAAACACCAAAGGAGGGGCAACAAACACATCTACTCAATGCTATACCTTTTTCCCTCTTAGATGCAACACAGGTGTTTTTATCTTTTCCTTTGGGAGAGAACAATTCTATAATCAGCCCTTAAATATTTATCTTGGACTGCCTTTTTGCTGATGCAGCTGCTTTTATGCAGTTGACCTGGAATCCTCATTTGACAAACTAATTGTTTTTTTCTTTATTTCCCCTTTTTGCCCAACCTTTGGATTTGCCATAAGAGGGCTTCAAAATTGATTCTTTTTACTTCTTTGCTTTAAGTATTTAGATGCTTTTAAGGAGAATCAAACTATCCTTCTGCCTTAAATGGTGGTAGGAATCTGGAACCTCAAATATGATGATTGTTTTAACCATCCCCTTTGGATTTAAACCTCTGACTATATGTATAGTTCTGCCCTACATGCTTTAATATTCTAGACTGAGATGCTTAAGAAATTGCTTATCTGTATCAATTTTGGAACATTAATACAATAACTAAACTATCAAAATTGCCTCAGTCTATTATTGTGCCCCAATGTTCTTTGTTTGAAACTGAGCTAAATTACTATTTTGATCTAAATGCATTGCAGGGAGAGTCAGTAATGCTTTTCAGAATATCATGTTCTGCTTCTTTTATTCTGTATTGAAGTGGCAGAACTTCTAGTGTGTATTATGCAAGTTAGACTTAATTTCTTTAGGAGGTTGAGTCTCCCCGTTGTGATACTTTATTGCTACAGTATGGTCCTGAGAGTAGTATATTTGAACCTAACTTTGAACATGTGAGTTAGGCACACATTAATGGTCCTCAATGGTTGGCTAACATTGTGGTTTTGAACATCCTAATTCCCATCCCTCCTATTGGCGGAGAAAGATCCATCAGAGGACCATTCACCTCTATTGTAAGCATAATGCTGTGATCAATCTAGCTGTAGGGGGCCCAATACAGTTAGAGGTACAAATGAGCAAATAGTGAATTGAATGCTAAATCTTAAATATTTATACCGTTTACTCTGGATCACTTCCATGAATCAACAGCTTTTGATTTGTTGGCAGAGCAAGCCGATTATTCAGTAGCTGATGCTTTGCCTGGCTGTCTTAAACCAATATAGCATCTCCCCAATTACGCTTTTTTGATTGTTTTACACCCCTCACCATACTGCTCCTAAACAAATAACTCAAGAAATGTATGGGGCAGGTGATACCAGAATCAGGGGATGGACAGGATATTAGTGAGGAAGCATTTCTTTTTAAAGACGAGAACCCTCACTCACCCTAGGGTGACGTGCTTCTTCATTGGGTGCCCTCTTCTCACTGGGACCGCAAGGTACCCAGTATGGGCAACGACTCACCCTAGGGTGAGGAGCGGGAGGTTTTTATTTTGTCAACTCTATATGCACTCCTATAGGGGACGAGGGTCAGAAGGCGTGTAAGTGATTATCTAAATAGACGTGAATTAAAACTACCTCTTGGTGGGTATAACTAACTTTATTCTGGGCCCCCAATGGGTAGGGTTAAAAACAAGCTTAGTGAAACAGGGGCATGGATTTTCTCCTATTTCATATTGTGGTCATCATGGTCAACATGCTTCTGCCTAAACTGCCCAACAGGTGCGTGGTATTCTTCAGGACCAACAGTATGTAAAGTCACTCTGCTTGTAAAAATAAATATGAAATTATTCTTTACAAAATCGCTATCCTGTGGTCCTTTTCATTTAATAGGGTCCGCAGGTGCTGTGAAGACAAAAATCAGGAATTAAAATAACTTCTTCACCAGATGTGACCATCACCAACATGAATACTTCCGTTCTGTGAAGAGACATTTAAGTGTCTTACCGTAAGTACAATAAATCTATCCCACCTTCAACAGTCCCCTTAGGGCAAGTTGGGGCTGCAGGGATGCACAAAGACAATCGTTAAAAATAATACTGTATTTGCTACATAAACATGCTCTCACCTCATGGATTTACCATCAGTCCTCCCTTTACTTGTTCTCACTCAATTTATACAAAATGTGGCATTACTACCTTGTATTTGCAGAAGGGAAATAGAGCAAAAGTTTACCCAGTGTGTAAATAATCACAAAATGAAAGGTGAGTATCTATAACAATACAATCTCAAAACCTTAGTGATGTTGATGGAGCAGGTAGTGCAAATGTTGTATATCTCCTCTATTTTGCATGGAAATACTAATTATATAATCTATTAACTATAATATTATTAAAAGAGTATTGAATGTGTATTAACCAACATTATTAATTTTTCTTTTAATTAAAATTCAAAAACTACACGTGGGATTTGCAATTTGCTTGGCTGAATAATCTTTATAACTAAAATCCGTACGCATATTAACAATAGTATATGTGGTAATAGAATACTGCATGATATATGTTGCTTTTGTAATGTTGCCCAAGAGGAGGACCGAAAAGGTGAATATAATTGCTTTAAACGTCGCTGTATGCTAGATAAATACAAGCACATAGAGGGGTTAGTAAGGGGTTAACATTAGATTTACCATTTCGATGTATTAATTACTCTTTTGTGTTTGTTTCGCTTAAGTTGGCATTTGGGCCTAAATCAAACATGGCCGCTATCTCCACATGTCGAAGGGGCCACTGTCCCATGAGGCGGGGAGCGAACTGCGCAAGTGCGACAAATCTCCTGAACCTCGTAGCGACCTTTGCACAGCGTGTCCCAGAACAAGGCTAGAATACGGGATGCCTGCCAAGACAGGAGAACAATCAACCTTACAGTAAACCGGAACAAGCCAACTTTTCGCTAAACCAATGAACTCACCCCTTGAACTGTACTGGAAATTTAGAAATATGGTTGGACGATCTCAACCAGCCAATCACAATTGTTCTTCAACTCAAAAATGTATCTTCATTGTATTTTAAAAGGGGTAGTAGAATAGAGAGAGAGGGTCTTCTTCTCCTTCGATGTCTTTTCGTCGTCATTGATGATTCACGGCTCCTGAATCTTTGAGGGTCCGGATGCTTCCGGATTGACTGATGACTGCAAATTAATTACCATCTCCACAGTCAATGATTGATGCTTGCACGTCTATGGTCCTTTGCCGATCTGTGGGACTGTAGCGTGCCGAGCAGAGAACTTTGGACTCTGAACCTTTGGCCTAATATATGTGACGATTGGAGTTGCACGACGCATTGTCTGGGTTCAATTCGGTAACATCACCGTGTGTTGCCATTAGAGACATTTTCTGTATGAGAGAAGGGTATGGTAGCGAAGGTCACCTGTGAAATTTTGATCTTAGGTACCAGGAGTCCAGAAGGTTCTCTGATTAGGCTTATCACTCAAAAGGTAATAGGTGTTCCCTAAGCTTGTTAGAAGGATGAAGTAGAGGGAAGTGCTACTTTATTAACAAATGTAATAATTCTGAAGTAGGGCAGACTGTTCGCTGCTCTCGGGAAAGACAGAATTCTGTGTGAATGAACTACATTTTTCCGTATGAAAGTGCGAGAATGAAATAACATTCGGTTAATTGCGAAACTCTGGTTTTATTTCTCAGAAGCATTGGGTCTCCAACTAGGTGTCTTAATTCTAGAGAAACAGTTAGTTAATGCTCTCTAGAAGGGGAAGGTAGAGGGATGTGCTACCTTATCAACGGAAGTAACGATTCCGTGGTAGGGCAGAGGTAAGCGCTGCTCTCGGGAAAGACGGAATTCTTGTGAGAAAGGTCATTAACTATTCTTGGTTAGCAAAACAGACAATGGTGGCATTTTTATGTCGTTACTAACAGATTTGTAAGTCAGAAGAACGTAAGAAAAGTTTACCGATAAATTTTGTAAAGGAGGGGTCGGCAGAAACAGGAGTAGGAGCCGCGACAGCGAGAAAAGGTGACGTCAGAAAGACCGCGCTGGGATTGGCTAGCCGTAAGAAACATAGACGCTCCTGGTTGGTGCGTTAGTGTACGCCGCGCTAGGATTGGAGAATTATAGGGTGACGTCAACGCTCCGGACTGGTGCGTTAGTGTGAGTCGCGCTGAGATTGGAGAATTACAGAAGTGACATAGACGCTCCTGATTGGTGCGTTAGTGTGAGTCACGCTACGATTGGCTAAAACAACAGAATAGTCGTAGGAGAAATCTAGCGATACACGGAAAAGAAAATGATGTATTGCGATCCACCAGAAAAGGAGAAAAAGTCCTGGTTTGGAAAGATTAAGAGCTTATTTAAAAAGGACAAACCGATTGTGACTAGGGAAGGACAGTTGCTTCCCCCACCAAAATCGCCCGCATCCTTTATGGTTGCGAAATACGGATATCATACTTGAATTTAGTTGGATAATTGGGCAAAATATACAAAAGATGATGGAGTTTTGGCATTTCCAGAACATGGTTCATTTAATTTAGCGGTTTTGAGAAATTTGAGAGAGAGAATGATGAATCTAGAACCGAGCAAAAAAACACACAAGAAACTCTACCCCTATGCTTGAAAAGTACTAAGTATCATAGATTTTACCCCCAAAGGGTATGGCACTCAAGGAAAAGAAAAAGGATATTGTGACGAAATAACAGAAAATGGAAAAAGAACAATACAAGTGCAATACAATGCAAAAACGATCACAATGGATAGAAAAAAGTTTCCTTTTTATTTAGAAACATATTAGTATGGGCATTCGATGACTTGCTTATGTATTTTTATAAAAAATCAATAACACATAAGACATACTGGAAAGTTATTCAAAAAACAGAAATATAATACAAAAATAAGCCACAAAAAACAGGTTCCCAGGCAGGGGGGGAAAGAAAGAAAATATGGAGAAGGGGAACGATTTTCAATCAAAAAACAAACACTCAACTTCAAACAGCTCGCATTCATACATCATTCCAAGAATCTAGAACCGAGACCTAGGCATACACAGTTTGAAGCATTGACAGAATGGGAAGACGAGATGCATGACAGAGAAAGACAAAGGAGTGGCGGAAGGTATAGGTACATGTTTGGTAGGTCATATGGACAGGAGAATCATGATGATAGAATGAGTGAGGTAATTCAGTTTTCCGATTTCATTCGTATTCAGCCACCATTTTGTGTCCCGCCGCCATTTTGTGTTGCCCTCACTCAGGCAGCATGGCGAACAAAGTGTTTTTGCCTTTTCCACTGCGACGTGTCGAAAAACCTCCTGCCTCTGTTTATTTAACTGGTGTCAGGGTCTGGCCGACTCCACTAATCCTCGTCTGGTTTGACTGATCCCTGTCTCGACTATCTGTTGGTTCGCACCATTCTTTCCTGACTTTATCTTATCTTCTGTCCTTCGCTATTCTCTGCTTGTATTCTCTCATTTCACAACTGTCCTTTGAGGCATACAAATGTGTTCTGCCACCTGCAAGACGAATTGTAGATACTACCACTGATTAACTTGTGGGGAAGGGTGACAAACAGAGTTGAAAGGGAGGTTTATTTGGGTCGCTTACTACCTTGTTTTCAAACTCTTCCCATTGGTTAACCATGTATACATTGGGAGTGTTCATTGAGAACCTGTGTGCGATAAAATATTGTGCGCCACGGAGTAAAGTGGCAGTCTCCTGAGAACATACCGAGTGTACTTCTGGGACCACTGTACTTAGCTGCAGCTAATAAACCTGATCTTCTACGCCTAACGGAGTGTCCCGTGTCTCTGTTCGACAAAGCAGGTGAACCCAGGAGATTAAGGCGTGCCCTGCGCCGCCAGGCCCGTAAGGTCTGGTTCTTCAATTTGGCGCCCAACGTGGGGCGGCTTCAGAGGTAACAGTTCTGCCCGAGGATCGTGAGGAGCCCCGCAAGAAAATTCCAGAGGAATCGCGAACCACGTCAAGCGACCCCTGTATGTCAAAGTGGTCCGAAGGTCTTTTGCAGCGCGGTTTCTCCTTTCTGACGGCTGCTGACGACTGCTGCCCTGACTGCCGCCCTGCTTTGGTCCCTTTGATGATGTTTGGTATCGCGAGACGTTAGACGGGCCTCTGTTGGCGTAAGAAGACACTTAGTTAAGTATTGGTGGGTAGCTCCCACTATTTTGTTTTGATTTGGGTCTTTGATTCGGCTATTGCAAAAGCCGAAGCCGAGGGGTGAGTACGTTTGTGCTGTATTATTTGATTTAACCCCTTGATGTTTGTGAACAGTTCAGTGAAATAACGATGCCTGGTCTGAGTAAGTTTAGGAAGTTCTGTTGCTTTGGTTGTGATAGGGATTCCCGGCTGGAGGACTCTTGTCCGATTCCTCCGGTTGGAACTCCCACCTATGAGCTTTATTCAAAACATGGTGTGGGACCCATTGCCTTTAACGAGGCATGGATCCGATATACAAAGAACGATGGTGTTCTGCAATGGCCACAGAATGGGAGTTTTGAGCCTGATATATTAGATAATTTGGAAGCGATATTGTTTAAAAGAAAAGCCCGGCCGGCAATGTTTGACTCTTTCCGCCTCTGGCATAAGGAAGCCAAACAGAAAGAAATTAAGCAGGCAAAACGAGATAAGAAAGTACAAGGCATGACGATTATTCAGGCTGCCCAGCTGTTTAAAGATAATGAGGTTGATCATGCAATGGAAATTTCAGAGAGACAGCATCGTATGGCGATAGATAGATGCTATCCAGTGTTACCTACTTCCCCTTCTGATAAAAGTAAGGATCTGGAGGAAGACCCTTTGATGTCTCACCTATTGAGATTGCCTCCGCCCTATGTACAAGGTGCTAATGCACCCCCGTTGTTACAACCTGTTCAGTTGCCTGTTGTGCCCCCACCTGTTCTGGCTCTGACACATTTGCCCCTTCCGTTATTGCCACTCCCACCTCCTCTGCCACCGATTCCTTTGCCTCCATCTCCTGAATTAATCCCCTTTGCCTTCGGCTCCCCTTATAACTGCCAGTTCTTCTCCTGTATCGCCTAATACCTTGTCCCCTGTCCTTATGTCCAATTCTCCTACTGTGCGCAAACGAATCACAGATACTGTCTCTGTTTTTTTGTCCCCTTTCTTTGGGACTTTGAACATGTCTCCAGCTTTTTCTCGAAGACAGTCTCGTAGTCAACTTCCAGGTTCCGACGAACGGGTGGCGTTGGACTCTCTCGCTCGCAAATGGATCGAGAAGGGTCCCAAGTATAGTGTGAATGATATCATGACCACCTTTCATCAGTGGGATGCGCCCAAGCAGAGATATGTTTTTAATGTCATGTGTGGCACTCTTGTTAAAGGATGGGAGGATATGGATTTGGGTATAGTCCCCCAGGGTCTGTTAGATGTTCAGGCTAATTTCAAATAAAGGACTCATTGTGGGTTCTAAGGTTGAGGACGCCATAAGGACACTTGTTACTTTTAGGTCCTTACTTCCTTCACAAATTTTTCTTGATTCTCGACACTCTTGTGCCCATAAAATCTATATCTAAAAATAGAACTATACCATCTGCCCCTTGGTTCAATGAGGAATTGAGGAAAAAAAGCAACAATGTAGAGCGCAGGAACGTTGTTGGCGCAGATCGTATGACAGTGAGAGTAGAAGAAAATACAGAGATACTTTACATCACTATAAAAAGATGATTAATGAGGCAAAGAAAAGGTTCTATGCACATCAAATAGAAAATGCAAAGAGCTCCAGTAAACAACTGTTTGGAGTAGTACAGCAGTTGGCTGGTAAAGTGGTAGATCTAGCACCCCCTGCCTCACAGAGCTTTTGCGACTCCATAGCAAAATTCTTTTTCACTAAAGTTAATGATATTTTTTTAAAGAGTTTACATCTAAAATTAATGTAGACTACAATATTGCTAATCAGGGAAGGCTGCACTGCTCTTTAGACCAATTTACAGATATAGACAACGCACTCATGAGAACTATTATTCAGCAGATAAAATCGTGATCGGCCCTGGATCCTTGCCCTCCAAAGAGTCTTCTCCCAGTTTTGGAATCAATTATAGAGACCATCACCTCAGTCTGCAATACCACATTTAGAACAGGTATTTATCCAGATAGCCTTAAAAATACGACAATCAAACCGCTGCTGAAGAAACCCTCTTTGGATAAAGAGGAACTCAAGAATTACAGGCCTATTGCAGGATTACCTTTCCTGGCAAAAGTGATTGAGAAAGCTATAAATCTCCAACTGGCAGAATATATAGAGCAACATAAACTGCTTGATGATACACAGTTCGGCTTTCGGAAGCTGCATGGTACGGAGACTGCCTTGATGAAAGCCGCAGATGACATCAGAGTCATCAAAGACCGAGGGGGGACAGCAGTATTAATACTGCTGGACCTCTCGGCAGCGTTCGACACGGTCAACCACTCCATTTTGATTGACCGTGTCGGGAATCTAGGCATTCAAGCAAAAGCCAGGGACCTGCTTACCTCTTTCTTATCCGGCAGAACACAGATGGTAACACTAGGCCCTTTTAAATCTGCTAGCCTGGAGTTGCCCTGTGGGGTTCCGCAGGGCTCATCCCTAAGCCCGACACTTTTTAATATCTATGTGTCAGTTCTGGCTAGGGTTATTAAACAACATCGGATGAGCCTGACCTCATATGCAGATGATACCCAGCTTGTGCTTGCCATTAAGAATGATGGGGAGGAGGTAGCAGTAAGGTTCCAGGAAGGTATGCTGGCAATCAGAGATTGGATGGCAGGAAATTGCCTGAAACTAAACTCGGAGAAAACGGAGGTGATCATTTTTGGAAAATTATCCCCAGAATGGTCCTCCGCCTGGTGGCCTCCACCTATGGGAACACTGCCGACTCCAGTATCTAAAGTTAGGAACTTAGGCATCATCTTTGATGATAAACTTAATTTCACCTCTCATGCAAATCAGACCGCCTCAACTGCCTTTCAGAAATTGAGGATTATTAAAAAGGTTATTCCATTCCTACCTGACAATGCGGCAAAAACAGTAGTGAGCACTCTAGTGTTATCTTCCTTGGATTACTGCAATGGTCTTTTTGCAAATGCTCAATCCCGGGTGATAGCAAAAATGCAATCAATTCAGAATGCAGCGGCAAGACTGCTTTCTAAAACACCTACATTTGATTCCATCAGTCAAACCATTAGGGACTTTCACTGGCTTACAGTCAGGAATAGGTTCAAATTTAAGACCTTATGTCTTACCTTTAAAGCTTTAAAAAAGCAAGGTCCACAAGTTCTTCAAGACCAATTGTTCCTATATCAACCCCCAAGATCCCTGAGATCGACAACATGTTTACAAATCACTGTCCCGCGCACAAAAACTGTGTCCTGGGGAGACAGATGCTTTGTGGTAGCGGCTGCTAGAATGTGGAATATGTTACCACTTGGCTATTTAACCAATAATGATACCCATTGTTCCTGCCTTTTTCCTCCCCCATTACTGATTGTGGGCCCGATTCACAGAACAAACTTAAGACTAAATCCTAAACTTAGTACCAATCTGGTATTCACAGAATGCACCTAGTACTTCTGATATTCACAGAATGAACTTACTACTTTTGCTATTCACAAAATGAACTTAGGACTTTTGCTATTCACAGAATCCATTTACGACCACTAAACTTACGTCCGCACTCGGGCCGGAATTTCCGGCCTCGGAGCGGAATTTCCGGGCCCGGAGCGGAAAGTCCGCACGCGGGCCGGAAAGTCCGCTCTGGACGCGGAATATCCGCTCCCGGGCCGGAAACTCCGGCCTCGGGCCGGAAATCCCGCTCCCGGGCCGGAACATCAGAATTGGGACCAGACTACATTAACTGTTGCCATTGATCATTTGAGCCAAGGGGAAACACCTGTTCGAGTCCCTACCATCCCCCACCATGCATCAGCTGATGCACTCCAGCCAATCCCAGCCAACAGCTCCAGTTAGCCATCATGTTGCTAGTGCCTACCATCCCCCACCATGATCCAGCTGAAGCCAATTAACACTCATTGACCAGCAGCAAAAAACATTTAAAAGCAGCACACAGTGAAGGAACAGGTTTGGCCACACACAGTTTGTATTTGCAAGCAGAGACCGGCTAAGGAAAATGGAGCTCCTGAAGAGAAAGAGGAACTATACAGCAGAGGAGACCACCATGCTTGTGGAGTTCATAGTCAGGCACCACAAACGCCTCTATGGACTCCCACCCTACTGCACCAGTGGGACCCAGAAGGCAGCCCTGTGGCAGCAATTAGCCACTGCTGTCACAGCATTGGGGGAGGAGAGGCGCACTGTCCAGGACCTTAAAAAAAAATGGCAGGATGAGCGGCTGAGGGTAAAGGAGAAATACTCCAGGATGGAATTACAACGGATCCTCCCAGCCGCACACCCTGGACCACGCATCCGCCTTACCACACAGGAGGAGGACATCCTGACAACCATACACCCCCACTTGGTCCATGGGCTGCCTGTCAGTGACGTCCGCTACGTGGTACCAGGTAAGTGGGATGAAAAGATAAAGTGCATGAATAGAATGTCTGTGTTGCACTGTCAGTGTGAATGAGGAAGTAGTCCAAAGTGTATAAATTAATCCGTCAGTCAGAGACTCCTGTGTCACCCTCTGTATGTAGCACTACAAGTCCCACAATCCTTAGCGATGGAAATGGCAAATCCCTCCCCCACTTCTGAAAACATGGCCACTGTCCAGTTGCATTAATACACCAGCCCGCTAAGTAGCAATTGACAAATAACAGCAGAGATGCGCCAGTAACAATGCCACACCCAATCCAACTCTTGTGCAACCGCGGATGCGTCACATTTACAATGCGGTGCACTGTGGCGCTGGGATAGACAGATGGGTGTCGCAACTGATGGCATTAGGGGGATGCTCTGCTGGAGTAGTGTTGCAAGTGTGACGCAACTCCAACTATGTCCATGGACCGCCTACACCTAACGTTCAGGGCAACTCATTACAGGTGCCTCAAGCTGGTTTAAGTTTGCATGGCAACACCCTATGAAAAGTGACTACGTGAAATGCCGTTGATTACAATGCATCACTTGTACGAGGCATAACCAAATAAACACACACCCTGCCTACATCACAGCTGATGCATGTTTAATGTTGCGCAGGACCGCACACCGTGAGGCATTCCCATAGATGCATAACATTGTGAATGAGTCTAAATGTGTCACCTGTATTACCCCACCGCTGTGTCACAGAAGTGACGCAACTGCGGTGTAAATGTATTACAAGGGGCGTGGAAACATGCCACTAAATCTCTAAGAAGTAAATCACCCGTGCAAGCTTAAAGCACAAAGCAGAAGGTGAGAGAACCATCTGGTCCAAAAGTCAGACACCTATTCTGTTGTACATTTTCCACCCTGCCATGCCACTACGACCCCAATGCACCACTGCTCCTACCTGCCCAGTCAGCAGCAGTACTGCATAACACTGTTAGCATGCAGAAGAAATGGGGAAATCACAGAAATGTTCCACAAGCATATATTCCAGATGTTTAGTTTTCTCTCTTCTCACCCACTGACACATTCAGCCAGAGCACAGACAACTGCCGCAGCAGAGGTCCCTGCATCGACTGGGAGGCATCGCCACCGTACACCCTCACCGACTGGTAAGTCAAAGTGGCCAGGAGATGGTCAAAATGCATACATTGGCAGGAGTGACCGAGGGACATGTAGTGCCCACATATGAAAGTCAACCAGAGATGTACAAATAGCTGCATTACTATTGGAGTAGTCAATGGACATCCACCTTTAGCTAATTATAATTGTGAACAGCTGAAGACAATATATTACATGTCTTGGCTCATCAAACCTTCGTAATTGCGGAACATGACATGTTTTACAGCAACAGGCCCAGACCTGGGAATCCAATCCTGTCATCGAGTGCCACAACTACTCAAAAGGGTGCCCCCACTATGTTGTAATGGTGTCTGTAGACGTAATCAATCAAAGTAATTGACTGAAATATGGCAATGATGAACAAGTGAGATCCCAGGGTCATTAGTATTGACAATGCATAAACTGTCCAATTTTGAATGTTTCCAATATAGATCAAATACCCAGTCCACACAGCTGGTCATGTACCACTTACATTGTCTGGCTTTTGTGTTGCCCATCAACAAAACACGATAGTGGACCTCACATCAGGATCCGTAGACATGTCATTGTGATATAGGTTGCATCCAGGTAGTGGGCCCATTCGAAGTTATGTGGGAGCAATCATGATATTACGTATAACACACTAATGCAACGCTGGTGCCCACAACTGCTTGTGCTCATCCTTTGTGCCAGAAATCTAGTGCATCACATGTGGCTGCCGGAATGTTAAGTAGCAAAACACACTTATCATTGTAGGTACAATGAGGTCCTCCCAGAATCAAAGACACACTGACTTCTGCCACAAGGTTGGCTGTGACATCTGTTCAGGGCCCACACACTGTTCCCTTGCTGGGCCAAGGGAGGGGAACCCAAGAATATATCAGGCTGACTGCTCATGAAATGTGCCTTTCACGTCCGCCCCGTATGTTGCATGTGTATTACAACACTGTTGTTCTGCATCACAATATACTCACATATGGCATTTGAACCCATGCAAGATTGACCCTGGTGGCTAATGAAAGGATGACATTCAATAGTACCATGAGTCATATGAAGTGACCAAAACACAACCGGCTTGCAATTCAATGATAGGAAACACCATGATGAAAATAGCATGGCTGAGGCCAACACTGATGCCAGTAGTGTACCTTTGAGATTAATGTAGGGGCTGCTAAGGTGAATCTTCATGCAGTTACACCTGCTAAATGACTAGGCAGAAGTGCAACACGCTAATCCAGTGCAGGCAGAAGGCATCAAAGCCTCTCAGCCTATCCGCAATGTGTGAGTATAAACCAAATGTTACATTCCGTTGCCTCTTCTCCCACTGTATTCACATGTATAGGTGAGTGTTTGACATATGAGGTTTGGATGTCTGCTGTAAAAGACACCAATTGTCGTCAGCTAAGTAGTACCATGATCTGGGAATTAGAGTACGCAAAGAGAGGACACTCAAAGGATGGACATAAGACATCTGTGTTCTCTCATACAAATATGTGTGACTTCATGCGTGGGGAAGCACAAATGAGCAACATCATGTCCCTAACTATTGTAAATCTCACACATGAAACCCTTTCTGACTTGACAACAAACAACATGAGACTCTGGAAATATGTAAGTCTGAATGGCAAAGGTGATAGCAGTGTAATGGGGAGGAATCCGGGTCATTTATCCCTTTATATCAGTAATCTTCTCATACATGTGTGTCTGTTGATGTGTCATCTGATTGATGTCACTGCTGTGTGGAGGGAACGGCTGGCAACTGCTGCATGTGAGCAGGTGCCCAAATGTAAAGTTCAGGAGCTAAACATGCTGCACATAGTTCTGGATTACCCACAAATGGTCATTGAGAATGACATGTTGGCTCAGAGCTACCATCTGTTGTTGCAAAATATAGACCTGTATGTCTTATCACAGCTGCTGACCGGATTACACCCCAGCAGCGTGCACCATCCCGGGGACTGGATGACATCCAACCCTCGCGCAGCCATCCTTCAGGTAATTCTAGCAAGAGGTGTCTGTTGATGTGTCATCTTATTGATGTCACTGCTATGTGGAGGGAACGGCTGGCAACTGCTGCATGTGAGCAGGTGCCCAAATGTAATGTTCAGGAGCTAGACATGCTGCACATAGTTCTGGATTACCCACAAATAGTCATTGTGAATGACATGTTGGCTCAGAGCTACCATCTGTGGTTGCAAAATATGGACCTGTATGTCTTATCACAGCTGCTGACCGGATTACACCCCAGCAGCATGCACCATCCCGGGGACTGGATGACATCCAACCCTCGCGCAGCTGTCCTTCAGGTAATTCTAGCAAGAGGTGTCTGTTGATGTGTCATCTTATTGATGTCACTGCTGTGTGGAGGGAACGGCTGGCAACTGCTGCATGTGAGCAGGTGCCCAAATGTAAAGTTCAGGAGCTAAACATGCTGCACATAGTTCTGGATTACCCACAAATGGTCATTGAGAATGACATGTTGGCTCAGAGCTACCATCTGTTGTTGCAAAATATAGACCTGTATGTTTTATCACAGCTGCTGACCGGATTACACCCCAGCAGCATGCACCATCCCGGGGACTGGACGACATCCAACCCTCGTGCAGCCGTCCTTCAGGTAATTCTAGCAAGAGGTGTCTGTTGATGTGTCATCTTATTGATGTCACTGCTGTGTGGAGGGAACGGCTGGCAACTGCTGCATGTGAGCAGGTGCCCAAATGTAAAGTTCAGGAGCTAAACATGCTGCACATAGTTCTGGATTACCCACAAATGGTCATTGAGAATGACATGTTGGCTCAGAGCTACCATCTGTTGTTGCAAAATATAGACCTGTATGTCTTATCACAGCTGCTGCCCGGATTACACCCCAGCAGCATGCACCATCCCGGGGACTGGATGACATCCAACCCTTGCGCAGCCGTCCTTCAGGTAATTCTAGCAAGAGGTGTCTGTTGATGTGTCATCTGATTGATGTCACTGCTGTGTGGAGGGAACGGCTGGCAACTGCTGCATGTGAGCAGGTGCCCAAATGTAAAGTTCAGGAGCTAAACATGCTGCACATTGTTCTGGATTACCCACAAATGGTCATTGAGAATGACATGTTGGCTCAGAGCTACCATCTGTTGGTGCAAAATATAGACCTGTATGTCTTATCACAGCTGCTGACCGGATTACACCCCAGCAGCATGCACCATCCCGGGGACTGGATGACATCCAACCCTGGCGCAGCCGTCCTTCAGGTAATTCTAGCATGAGGTGTGTCACTGGCTTCGACTCCAAAGCCATGACAGAGATCCTGATTCCCCTCTGCATGTAATCAGCAGTTGTTGTGTACAAAGTGAAATACTAATCAGGAGTGGCATGTGCCTGTCTGACAATTGGTGATGCAGATAATTGAGAATGTTGTCACTTCCCTCTACAGCTGCTGGTTCAGGGACAGCTAGGCCCGTGAGGAGACAGGTCCAGCAGGTGAAACTAGGGGGGAACACCAAGGGACAGAGAGTTGTGGCTGGAGCTGGTGAGTTTGCCTGTATCTGTGTAACACCTCAGTGCTATGGTGTGAGCTGCCATTTGTGGTGGTACCCTACACAGGTCACATGATCCTCATCTGTTGATGCAAAGTACAGTTGATACAAACCCTTGTGTTGCACCACATGTCATACCAGGTCAATCCCTAATACGGTTGCAACCTCTGTTCCAGGGGATGCTGATGACGAGGATGACAGGCCTATGACCAGTGCGGGTCGACGTGGAATCAGAGGGGAGAATCCCCTGATCCTCCAAGCTGTGATGTCGGCTGCAAGCACTGCTCAGGAGGAGGAGGAAGAATTTCCTGAGGACCTCTACTTGGTGGATGATGAGGACTACATGTCTGACGATGAAGATGCCAATGCGCAATATCGTGCCAGATTGGCTAAATCGGTCAGGGCATCAACTCCTCTGCCAAGCAACGTCCCTCCGCCTCCTCCCAGGCATACCATGGCCTGTCCCCAGACTCGAGCAAACCAGCCACAGCACACACACATCACAACACAGATATCACTCCCTCACAGTCCTCACGTCCAGGAGCAACATGGTGGTTCCCCTACCCACTCTTCCCTAGACAGTGTATCCCTGCCATCCTCTCCACCATCTGGGGGTAGTACCAGCCCTGTTGTGCTGCTGGAATCCCCTGGGCACCATTCACCTGCCCACAGGCTCCCACCTCCCACCTCACCCCCTGCCGTAGGACCTGCACATCCCATCCATGGCAGAAAGCTGCAGAGAGGGCCTGCACCTGGCTGTGATGACCAGTGGGAGCAGGACTTCTTCCAACAGCAGAGCGATGTGAGGCAGGACATTAGTGCCATAGGGGCTACCCTGTCCGCCATGTCGGACTCCCTGCAGGACATGGTCCACTTCCCTCAGGCGGTGGAGAGGCTGAGCCAAGTGTTGG
This sequence comes from Triturus cristatus, assembly GCF_964204655.1. Classification (NCBI taxonomy): domain Eukaryota; kingdom Metazoa; phylum Chordata; class Amphibia; order Caudata; family Salamandridae; genus Triturus; species Triturus cristatus. The sequence goes on from NC_140580.1 coordinate 998,303,710, forward strand.
ATAGGATGGATAGGACTTGGCAGGACATGTCCAGAAATATGCGAGACATGCTATCCATCCAGAGGGAAGAGAGTGCAAGACAACATGCCTTGGCCATGAAGATGATGGAGGGCATATTGAGAGTGAGCCAACCTTTCCCTTCACGGTCAACGCAGGGAGGGGAGCCATCATATCTGCCCACAGGTCAGCACATCCCCACACCTGTACCAACTGCACACCAACACAGCAAAGGGAGACATCCACACCAGCGGCCTGGACTGGCACTCCCAACACCACCCCCTGTACAGGCACCCCCACCACCTGCACAACCACCACCACCACCTGTACAGTCACTCCCGCCACCTGCACAACCACCACCACCTGTACAGTCATTCCCGCCACCTGCACAACCACCACCACCTGTACAGTCACTCCTGCCACCTGCACAACCACCACCACCTGTACAGTCACTCCCGCCACCTGCACAACCACCACCACCTGTACAGTCACTCCCACCACCTGCACAACCACCACCACCTGTACAGTCACTCCCGCCACCTGCACAACCACCACCACCTGTACAGTCACTCCCGCCACCTGCACAACCACCACCACCAGTACAGTCACTCCCGCCACCTGCACAACCACCACCACCTGTACAGTCACTCCCGCCACTTGCACAACCACCACCACCACCTGTACAGGCACTCCCACCACGTGCACAACCTGCCCTTGTCCAGGCACAACCATCAAGTGTGCATACACCATCTGCCCCAGCACATGTGGATGACCCTGGACAATCCCTTGGACAGTACCCACCTCCACGTAGGCGGCGAGCCAGACCTGAGCACTCGGAGCGGTCATCCCCCCCCAAATTGCGGCGTCGCACTCACCAGTGACAGGAACCCAGGACAATGTGATCACGTGATTGTGTGTGCACCAAATAAACACCTGCCAAAAATAAAAATCTGTTGTGTATCATGTCCTGTGTAACGTTGCAGGTGGCCTCAAAATGTGAGAAGGTATGTGTGTGTGTGACACAGTTACAAGTGTAACCCATCATTGCAACCAGCCATTATGTGCATAGCAGATGACTCACCAAATATGTGTCCATATTCAGAACCAGACATTCAGAATGAAGTCAAACAAGTGGAAGTTATTAGTATTCCGAATTGTATTTTAAGAAGGTACAAAAGAACAACCGTCCGTTTGGAAGGGAGAAAGGAAAACAAATGATGATCTTAATGCAGAGGGAGATGGGAACCTGGATTGGGGTGGGGCAAAAAAAATATAACACGACAGGGAGCGTCAGGGAAAACAGTCTATTTACAAGGGGGAAATGAAATAATTGTTCACGTCAAAAGTCAAGTGTCCTGGTCATCCTCTAGGACCACAATGTCCAGATCCTCAGAGTCCGATGCAGGCACACGTCTGGCGGGTGCAGGAACAGGCACCACTTGGGTTCGTGCCACACGAGGAGTACGGGGGGAAACAGTGTGGGCCAACGGACAGGGGGAGACATTGACAGTGGTATGGGAAGGGATTGGGGAGACAACAGACGAGATGGCTGCGGTCAGTGAATTGATGCTGTTGGTGAGGGTGGCCATTGTTCGGAGCATGTCCTCTCGCATCATGCGTACCTCCATACACACTTGTAGCTGGATGCGAGCGGACATGTCTGGCTGACCCTCACACATCCACATCAAGTCCACTGGCACAGCCACAGGAGGAACAACACCGGGAGGGGCCTGGGGGGAAAAGGAGGGATGTGGTGCCTGAGGTCCGGAGCCAATGATGTTGGGGAGCTGGCGGCTACGATGAGGGGGACTGGTTGCAGGGGATGCAGCTGGGTCCCCCGATGGAATGGGGAACTCTAGAGGTAGGGAGGGGATGATGGCAGGCCCAGATTGTTTGTTGGCCTGCCCCGAGGACACCTTTTCAGGGACCACAGGTGAAGAGTCCTGAGGAGAGTAGCTCTCCAACACCTCATGGTCCGAGGTGTCGTGTTCACCCCCCCCGATTCAATGTCTGCAGCCTCCACCCGGAATGTGGCACCAGCATCAGGGTGTCCCTTGTCAGTCCGGGTGGGCGCAATCCCCTTGCCTCTTGATGTTGAGGGTCCCTCCTCATCCTCCTCTTCCTCGCTGGTGGAAAGAGGGTGTAGCCGCCGCCGCACTGGTGGCCTCTTGCTCCGGACCTGGTCCTGCTGCCCTTCTGTTTCGCCAGCTGTGCCTGCTGAAATGTAAGCAAAATCCAAATGTTATGTTTGTGTCATGCAGGACGAGACACATTCATAGGAGCCAAGGTCAGACTTATTTTCCTCTGATCACACTCAATAGTTGTCTGTGTCTATGAGCTGACATTACGTGTATGTTCACCGTCATTTACTGGATTGAGTCTGACATGGCCATCTCACGTGGATGTGAGTGGCTGACATAACTGTATTGGCCAACCCTCAACCTGGCATTCTGGTGATCTGTGTGTCCTGCCACAGCTACATGTGCAGGTTCGAAAAGCAGTCCACCAATGGAGAACATGAAGTCCCGAATCTCAGATTATGGCCATTCATAGGGAGTGGCAGCTATTGAAGGTCTGGACAAGTGTCATCTGCTTTGTAGCATTGTATGGGACACGACAAGTGGCGAATGTGGGTCACACATGCACTGAGGCTCTGGCCTATTTCTGTAGCTAAATTGTGAGTCTAGCCTTTGGCTGTCCCCACACATGTACTGACAATCCAGTGGCGCATATTGGCTTTGGTGACTGATATGGTCATGCAGTACACCGCTGAACACTGGGGGAATTTAGTGACGGCCACCTGTACATGTGAAATGTGAAACAGGCCACTGAGGCTGAGACGTCTGTCAGTGGACACCCCTTGCAAATTTAAAAGCGCTTAAGAGTGATGCAAGGATGTCAAAGTCTGTCTTGACTCCATGGCACATGATGTTTTGTCACAATTGGAACCCAAACTCTAAAAATGCAATGAAAGTCATAGCATCCAATACCCTTTGGCCTGCCATGCGCACACTGGACAGTGTCTGTACCATTGCTCATCCAATGCACACATGATTTCCTAGTGCCAATTGTAGTGGTGCGGGAAGAGCTGATTTCAGTCCAAATGCACAATTATGGCTCATTTAGCCAGTTGTCATGACGAGACTCCAACTCCCAAAATGCACTCTGCCCTGTACAGTCCATATGCCACAGTGTGCCTTTTTAAGCTTGGTGACTGCTGCATGGACACGGAATCTGTGAATGGAGGCATCGGACACACAATGGTACAGCACTGTTTCACTCACATCATACTCCCAGAGACATTTAGCATATGATGCACTTACCATGTCCCTGCTGCTCATGCTCCTCCAGCTGAGCATGGAGGGTCGGCCAAGCTGATCGCAGGACCCTCCTGTACAGTGGGGATAGGCGAGGACGATGCACATGGTGCTGGGAAGACTGGCCCACCAGCTCCTCAGCCTTGTGCCGGGCCCACCGTTTTAGGTCCTCCCAGCGCTTGCGGCATGCCCTCGCACTCCTGGTGTGGACTCCCACTGCACTGCAGCGCTCGGCGATGTTGGCCCACAGCCTGGCCCGGGCTGCATTGCTCAGCTGGTGTTCAGGGTCCCCATATAGCTGAGAAAATTTGGCCAGCACTCCCTCAGCCAAGATGTCCAACTCACTTTCAGTGAAAGGGGGTGCCTTCTCTTCGTAACCCTCAGCCATTATGGGGATAATGAGAAGGATGAGAGCAGCAGGATGTCAGAGGATCTGTCTGTGATAGAGGATGACTCAGAATGAACACAAAATGGCTGCCAACTATTTCCTGCCTCCCACTTCCTGTAAAACATTTCCTGAATGAAATTATGTGTTCCGGGTCATTTTCGGAGTTTACGGCCCGCGAGCGCTGTTTCCGGTTCCGGAGCGGGGTGTCCGCACACGGGCCGTACGCTCCGTAATCGGAGCTTCCGCGCACGGGCCGTACGCTCCGTCATCGGAGCTTCCGCTTTTTGGCCGCAAACTCCGAAAATGACCCGGAACATATAATTCCATACAGGAAATGTTTGACAGGGAGTGGGAGGCAGGAAATACATCACAGGAAATAGTTGCCTGCCACTTTGTATTCATCCAGATCCATCCACAATCTGGAATCACATCTAATGCCATCCTGCTGTTCTGTTGTGGATAAAAAAGAAAAGACAGTGCATGTGAGAATTATTTAAATGTGACAAGAGAGTGAAGAGACCATTTCAAGACATTTCTGCAGTTTCTGTTTCAGTTTCTCATGCTTTGCATTATGGTACATGTAGTCCATATTAGGTGCTCATTTGCAGAGTTGTGTTCCGGAAGATTGTGTTTGAGAAGTGTGGATATATCACAGACACATGGGGGCAGATTAACGGCTTCTGGCGCATTTCTGCTAATCAGCAGAGATGCGTCAGAAGAGTTGCGATGCATCTGCCCACCCGTGCGCCAACACAGATGCGCTGCTTTGACAATTGGGTGCACCGTGCGGCTCGGATGTGCAGATGCGTGACGCATCCCCCGTTGGAAAGGCGGCGCATTGCTGGAGTTGCGTCGCATGCACAACGCAGCTCCAGCAAGGCTCGGGGGTGCCCTATCCCTATGATGCTGCGTTAATCCTTACGCCTGCTTCAAGCAGGCGCAGGGTTTAGACGCAGCATGGCCTTAAAAGTGACTGAGTGAAATATTGTAGATTTCAGCCAGCCACTTTTATGAGGCGTTCCTGCGCCGGAAGCCCCCCCCCCCTGCGCCAGAACGCCTACATGTGGCGCAGGCCTTTACAACGTGACGCATCTCCCAGATACGTCATATAGTACATACCCCGCAGCATGGCGCTGGCTTTGCACCGCCGCTGCGTCACAAAAGTGACGCAACGGCAGCGTGAAAGGGCCGCAAGTCCCACATTAATCTGCCCCATGGTGTCGGATTGACCCATTGCATCACTCACGTCGTGGGCGCATCATTTGTGGGGGAGTCACATCTGTTGATGGCACAGGGGGATGTATGTCGTTACAACGCACACTTTTACAACGCATGCACTTACAACACATTTTTTACAACGCAAAATCCACTACAACGCATTCCATTACAACGCATGACACTACAACGCATTTTTAAAAACTACCTTTACAAAGCATTCCATTACATCGCATACTACCTTTACAACGCATACCATTACAACGCATAATATTAAATTGCATTTAAGGTAAGTATTGGATAGTATAGGGGTAAAAATTACTAGTCTTACTCCAGGGGGTGCAACAGTAGGGTAACTGTTGGATAGTATAGGGGTAAAAATTACTATTCTAACTCCAGGGGGTGCAACAGTAGGGTAAGTGTTGGATAGTATAGGGGTAAAAATTACTATTCTAACTCCAGGGGGTGCAACAGTGGGATACGTGTTGGATAGTATAGGGGTAAAAATTACTATTCTAACTCCAGGGGGTGCAACAGTAGGGTAAGTGTTGGATAGTATAGGGGTAAAAATAACTATTCTAACTCCAGGGGGTGCAACAGTAGGGTAAGTGTTGGATAGTATAGGGGTAAAAATTACTATTCTAACTCCAGGGGGTGCAGCAGTAGGGTAAGTGTTGGATAGTATAGGGGTAAAAATTACTATTCTAACTCCAGGGGGTGCAACAGTAGGGTAAGTGTTGGATAGTATAGGGGTAAAAATTACTATTCTAACTCCAGGGGGTGCAACAATAGGGTAAGTGTTGGATAGTATAGGGGTAAAAATTACTATTCTAACTCCAGGGGGTGCAACAGTAGGGTAAGTGTTGGATAGTATAGGGCTAAAAATTACTATTCTAACTCCAGGGGGTGCAACAGTAGGGTAAGTGTTGGATAGTGTAGGGGTAAAAATTACGATTCTAACTCCAGGGGGTGCAACAGTAGGGTAAGTGTTGGATAGTATAGGGGTAAAAATTACTATTCTAACTCCAGGGGGTGCAACAGTAGGGTATGCGTTGGATAGTGTAGGGGTTTTAATGTAATATTATGCGTTGTAATGGTATGCGTTGTAAAGGTAGTATGCGATGTAATGGAATGCGTTGTAAAGGTAGTTTTTGAAAATGCGTTGTAGTGTCATGCGATGTAATGGAATGCGTTGTAGTGGATGTTGCGTTGTAAAAAATGCGTTGTACGTGTAGTGCGTTGTAATAGTTGCGTTGTAAAGGTTGTTCCCCGGCACAGGGCCGACAATGCTATGTTTATGGCCTTTTCTGATTAAGAGACCCATCCTCATGAGGTCCGGCTGTGTCTCTCAGTACATGTATCATCTTGCATCTGCGGCTATAGATTCTTTAGGGACATCCACTACACTGATCGCTGACATGGGCACATGTGCTGATGCAGGCTCAACCATTTGACTACTGTCAAGAGCTGGACATGATCTATACTGTATTACATGCATTGTCAGGTGGGCCCTGTATCTAGCTTTATGATTCTTATAGTACAATGGTAAATGTTGGGGGGCATTCAGACATTTCAATAACACATATTCCTCCTTTCTAACGCTTGGTACTTACCCAGTAGCCACATGTTGCCAAATTCTTCCGCAGCCATCCGCCGGGCAAGAGGTGACATGCGGAATATGAAGCTGTCATGGGTACTGCCGGGGAACACCGCATGCACATCAATGAACCTCCCTCTGGCATCACAGACAGCTTGCACGTTGATGGAATGCCATCGGTGTCTGTTGCAGAAGATGTGTGCAATGTGGCGGGGTGGCTGAAGGGCCACATGGGTACAGTCAATTGCACCCAGCACACGTGGAAATTGTGCAATGCGAAAGAAATCTCGTGCTGCCCTTTGTGTCAGGGCCAGTGTCGGTGGCATATGTATGTGGTGGTGGGATCTTGCAGTGATGCATCGCAGTACCTGATGCAGGCACCACGACTGGCTCGCCTGGGATATGCCCACATGGTCACTGGAGACCCTTTGGAATGAGCCAGTGGCGAAGAAATGGAGAGCTGATAGGATCTTTAGGTATGCTGGTATTGCATGTGAGCAGCAGGTCACGGAGTCAAGTTCCTGCTCCCACTCACATACCATATCCAAGATGATTTCTGGAGGGAAACGGTCCCTGGCCCTTATATCTTGACTGGACATTCCAAATAAGATGATCCTCTGTCTGAAGATCCTCTCTGCTCTGGCTCTCCTCCTCCTCCTCCTCAAGTGGTTTTGCTGCATGGCAAGGGGCAGTGCAACAAACACATTCAGTGACATGTTGAAAGGGTTTGTGTGTGTCTGCTCTGCAGTTATACATGCTGCCGAGCTAGGATTGGCTGGAGTGTGTCAGCTGATGCATGGTGGGGGATGGTAGGGACTTGGACAGGTTCACCCTTGGCTCACATGATCAATGGCCACCACCCCGGATTTTCCGGCCCGTAATCGGAAGTTCCGGCCCGGAGCCGGACTTTCCGGCCCGTAAGCGGACTTTCCGCTCCGGGTGCGGAAATTCCGGCCCGAGTGCGGACGTAAGTTTAGTGGTCGTAAATGGATTCTGTGAATAGCAAAAGTCCTAAGTTCATTTTGTGAATAGCAAAAGTAGTAAGTTCATTCTGTGAATACCAGAAGTCCTAGGTGCATTCTGTGAATACCAGATTGGTACTAAGTTTAGGATTTAGTCTTAAGTTTGTTCTGTGAATCGGGCCCAAAGTCTTTTTTTCTTCGATTCTGTTGAAGTCTCAGCGCCAAGACGCCTAAGGGCATACGTTGCGCTTAATAAATTGTAAAAAATAAATAAATAAATAAATAAATTCTGATCCTGCTGTTCGGCAGACATTGAAACAATACCCGATGAGAGAGGTTCCCCCGATATAGAGGGAAGAGGTTGCACAAGCAGGTAATATTCCAGCTGTTCCCGCTCACTTCCAGCGTATATGGGTACATGTCTTTACCAGATCCCCGTAAAAATCCTGCTGGCTACTATAAGGAATTGTCACAGACTGTTGATGCCTGTATTATGAATTTAGCCGATATTGACATGTTGATGGGAAACGTAGTCCCACAAGCGTTATGGGCTCGGATTCGTAGAGAGGATCACGCTCAAGAATTGGGTGGTACCTGGGCTGTTATAATTGCCGCGGATAGAGCCCAAGTGGGTGGTACTAAGCCTGATGTTTTGATTTCAGAACTCCCTGGTAGGATTATTACTTTAATGAAAACAATGATGCCCGCCTTACGAGTTAATTGGGATAAATTAGCTGCGTGTAAACAAAAGAAAGATGAGAGTGCCTCCGATTTCTTCACTCGTTTTGAGGAGACGTTTATTGATCACAGTGGTCAGGATATGACTACGGAGGGTGGACAGCGATTATTTGTAGATAAATTTGTATTTAATTTGCTTCCCGAGTGGCCACATAAATTGAAAGACTCTGAAAGCTCATGGGCTGTTTCTTCTTCTGCTCAGATATTGGCTACTGCTCAATATTACGAAAACAGGGACAAGGAGGAAAAAGATAAGCAAGAGAAAAAGACCAAAGAATTAAAAACAAAGGTTCTTCTGCAACAAGTTTATCCTCCTCGCTCTGCTCAGCGCCAGTTTCAACAGCCTTCCCAGTTTCACAGAGTGTTTCAAAAGCCTGAGCCCTTTATTCCGCAGCCTTTGTTAGGTCCTAACCAATGCGCCTATTGTAGGGAGGAAGGTCATTTTAAGAATGGCTGCCCGGTTTTCTTACAGCGTAATGGAGGACCATCTACTCCACGAGGTCGTGGTGGTTTCCAGTTAGCGCCCAGGGGTAGAGGTTGAGGTATGTTGCCTCAAACACAACGTTCCCTTCCACCTCCAAATTCTATGAACTACTTTGATCAGCAAAATACTCAGTCCACACAGTATTACAATGATGACTACTATGTTGAAGGTGAGAATGAGGATCTTCAGGCTAACTAGGACAGCCATAGACAAAGTGATGGAGTTGTATCGATTCCAGTAGATCAGAATGGGCCTTATGTTAATTTCACTACAATGGGTGTTTCAGAGCCATTTCTTTTAGATACTGGTGCGATAAGAAGTTCTATCTTTCATTCCAAACTCCCTGGGGCACTTTTGTCTGGCTTAACGAATGTATCCGTAGGATTTTCTGGCGCCCCAGTTCATAGCCCGGTCTCTTGTCCTCTGCCTATTTCAATCGGTTCTTATGATTTGGAGGCTTCGCTTCTTTTAATGACTGGTTGCGGCGAAAATCTATTGGGTTTGGATTTATTGAAAAGATTGCATGCAACGATATATTGTTCTCCTTCTGGTGTACATCTTGCTTTAGGGCAGAAACGGACTTCTCCAATGTATTTGTCTAAAGATCAATTTCCACCTGAATTGCTCTCTCTCCCTGCAACACTTTGGGCTACGGGTCCCAATGATGTTGGTTGTCTTGAGATCCCACCCTATGTTGTTACCCTCAAGCCCAATGCTAAATTGCCACGCATCCCTCAATACAAAATTTCCAATGATGGTGAAAGAGCGCTTTTGGCTATTATTTATGATTTGGTTCAGAAGGGTGTGGTTGAGGAGACGAGAGGAAATGTATGCAATAGTCCTGTTCTTCCTGTTCTTAAACGCACTGATCTTTCTCATCCTCCTGTTTATCGCTTTGTGATTGATCTTCGGGAGGTTAATAAAGTTGTTGTACCACAGTTTCCTGTTGTTCCAGATATAACTGCCCTGTTAACCATGATACCTGCCTCGGCAGCGTGGTTTTCTGTTATTGATCTGAAAAATGCTTTCTTCAGCATCCCAATTGCTGCAGAGAGAAGGGATATTTTTGGCTTCTCTTTAGGAGGCCGAAGTTTCCGGTTCAGTGCGCACCCCAAGGCTATTGTGAAAGCCCCTCCATTTATAGTCAAGCTCTGAAATGTCAGCTTGATGCTTTTCCTTTGCCGCCAGGCGCTACCCTTATTCAGTATGTGGATGATTTATTGATTGCTGCTGATTCAGAGGATATTTGCAAGAATGTGACTGTTGCACTGTTGCGTCACTTATCTGATCTTCATCATAAGGTTTCACCTTCTAAATGACAATATGCCCGCCAAGAGGTTACCTATTTAGGTCATCTCTTGTCGAAGGAGGGAAGACGATTGACCCCGGAACGTATCCAAGCAATTGCACAAATGTCTGTGTCATCCACACAAAGAGAAGTGCGTGCCTTTCTGGGCATTACCTCTTATTGTAGACAGTGGATTCCAAATTTTTCTTTGTTGGCCAAACCTTTGTTGGCACTCACTTTGAAAGACACACCCCAACCCCTTCCTTGGACTGACGAATGTCAGAAGAGTTTTACTGATTTACGTACTGCTCTGTGCTCTGCTCCTGTGTTGGGTACTCCGGATTACAGTAAGCCCTTCACGCTCTATGTCCATGAAAGAGAGGGTTGTGCGTTGTCAGTCTTAACACAAAGATTTGGAGACAAACAGCGGCCATGTGCCTATTTTTCGGCTACGTTAGACCCAGTAGCCAAGGCATTGCCTAGTTGTCTTAAAGCTACAGCAGCAGCAGAAATTTCTATTCGTCAGTCTGCTGGAGTGGTGCTAGATAACACTCTCGTTGTTATGGTACCACATGCAGTGGATACCTTGCTAAATAGGACAAAAACGCAGCATCTTACAAGTGCTCGCTTGTCTGGGTATGAGCTGACGCTCTTGGCTAGTCATGTGCACATCAAACGATGTAACACTTTAAACCCAGCTACATTGTTACCTCTTTCAGAGGAGAAAGGTATTCAGGAACAACATGATTGTTTTCTCCGTACTGAGGAGGAGACAAAAGGTAGGATTGATTTGAAAGATACACCACTAGTGGACCCGGATTGGATCCTATGGGTGGATGGTTCTTGTTTTAAACTCCCTAATGGTGAGACAACTTCAGCTTATGCTGTTACCTCCTTGCATACAATTGTGGAGATAGCACGCATCAGACATAATTCAGCTCAGGCAGCTGAGCTGATAGCTTTGACCAGAGCGTGTGTGTTATCTAAGGGAAAGAGAGTGAATGTGTATACCGACAGCCATTATGCGTTTGGTGTGGCACATAGTTTCGGTCGTTTGTGGAAGGAAACAGGATTCCTTACCTCCCATGGTACTAAAATACAGCATGGTCAGTTGGTAACTGACCTTCTTGAGTCACTTGTTTTGCCTACCCAGATAGCAATCGTAAAGTGTAGTGCGCATAAGAGGATTACTGATGATGTTGGTCGCGGGAATGCCTTTGCGGATGAGGTAGCAAAAGAAACAGCCAGGGATGCTACAAGTCGCATGTATGTTGCGGTCCCTGCAAATTGGGTCAGGGAAAGAGGAATGTGTGAGGACACAATAGAAAGTGTGAGATCGATTCAAGGAGAGGCTACAGAGAAGGAGTTGAGTAAGTGGAAAGAGAGTACAGGAATGTTAGATGCGATGGGATGTTGGATAGAATTGTCGTAACATCAGCGTTGGCTGTTACCAGACGCCTATGTACTGCCTGTAGTTGCTATGGCGCTTGGTCCAGCCCACATCAGTGTGAAAGGAATATGTAAGCTTCTGGCTCCAGTGTGGCTGAACGAAGGGATTCCAAAATGTGCAGATAACTTAGTGAAGCATTGTATTGTTTGCTTGATGCATAATCCGGGAAAGGGAACCCCAACTCCAGCAGGTCATTTTGCTCTCCCAACATACCCTTTTGAGGTGTTGCAAATTGATTATATTCACATGGAGCTATGCAACAATCTCAAATATGTTCTGGTGGTGGGGTGTGCCTTTTCTAGATGGATAGAGGCCTACCCCCTGAAAGACAACACTGCTTTGTCCACTGCCAAAGTTCTTTTGAAAGAGTTCTTCCCTAGGTTTGGTTTGCCGCGCATTGTCTGGAGTGACAATGGAAGTGAATTTGTGGGCCAAATTATGAAAAAGGTGTGTGCCGGTCTTGGTATCAAGCAAAAATTCCATGCGGCAAACCATCCTCAATCAGCCGGTTTGGTAGAGTGCTATAACGGCACTCTCAAACTTAAGCTTGCAAAGGTACAGGCCAGCACGGGTCTTGCCCGGCCCGATGCTTTACCCTTGGCTCTCCTATCCACTAGAACAGCTGTACATTTTCGTTTGGGACTCAGCCCATACGAGGTTGTTTTTGGGCGCCCGGCTAATGTTTGGGGAGTCCCTCGCCCTAAAAAGTATTCTGACATACAGTATCCAATGTTGACTGACTACTTACATGACCTCACCACTAAATTGCGTGTTCTCCACCAACAGGTTCAAAACGCTTTACCAGAGGCCTCCACGGACCCAGGACATTCTATCCAACCTGGAGTGCAAAATTTTCAGAGGACAAGGAATTTGGAACCTCATTGCAAGGCGCCTCGACAAGTTCTTCTGGTGACACGTACAGCGGTGAAAGTCAAAGGGAAAAAGAATTGGATCCATGGCGTGCACTGCAAAAAGGTGCCCTTGCCCTTGCCTTTTGACCAGTGGGTCCATAAGGGTGTAGGTGATTTTGAAGGCGAAAGGGTCCCCCGGTTTGTACCTTTCAGTAGTGCACACCTAGATGGAGCTCGGTCAGAGAAAGAAGATGACGACGTTTTACAAGAAGCTGTACCGCCACATCTCCGATTGAACACTACAGACCTACAGACATTATTTCAGGACCAAACTGTACTGAACAGAACTCGATATAATTTAAGGCCTAGACTGGTCAAGGACACCTGAGCTTTTTCATCTCTTTTGTGACATGTATCATCTGTCCAGGTCACGGTAGGAGTCTTGGTTCGTGACCTGTATAGTGGCTAGGCCCCCAGGACTTGCAGTGTCATAGGACGGCTAATAATCACAGCCAAGTGAGTAAGGAAGATTGCCGTGAGCAACAATTTTAGAGGATGGATGTCACATTGGGAAAGAAGAATAAGAAGGAAGAGATGAGGAAGAAATATTGTAAATTATTGTACAGTCGATGTGGCATAACATTGTGTGTTTTTATGTTTTTGGGTATCTTATTGGCTTGTGCAGGTTGGATTGTTTCTACTATGCAGCTCAAATCTGTCCCTACTTCTATTTCCTTGCCTTTTCATTTTACTATCTCCCCACAACAATTACATACGCTTCCCCAACATGAACTAATCAGGAGGATAGAATATTTTAATAATTCATTTGTCCAGTTGTTGCATCAGCATCAATTGACAATTAATACTACTGACTGTTGGGTGTGTAGTCTTATGCCTCATACCACAGACAAAGGGATGCCATATTTAGCCCTTCCATTTTGTTATGAAGGTTCTTCTTGGGCCTATTTTGTGATGTTTTCAAATGCATATCAGACCCGATTTAGACGCCCGGTTGGTTCATATGGTAGTGGACCATATTTTAGTCATAGTTCTCTGATAAAAGGAATAGTGGCTATGGCTAGAATTGTGGAGAATAGTACGGTTCCTGTTGATAAGAAACGGACATACGATGGTTGGAACGTGACTCGTTACGTTACTAGCCTTACAGATAGAGTTAAACAGGGAAAATCTCCACCAATTTGGACTGTACCCCATCAAGGTAACTTTTGTTTACAAATGAATGGCCAGACTACTGACACTAGACAAGGAAAGAGTTTTTGTTCCCATACATACATTTACACACCTCAGAATTCGCCACCGTTAGTACCATCTCAGGGCACGTATTTTGTCTGCCACGATAGAGCCTACATGTGGCTACCGACGGATTTTTCAGGAACGTGCTATATAGCCTTTCTTCTCCCTCCTACATACACTGCTCCTTCAGGTCATCACAGAAACAGATATGGCAGAGGGATTATTGATTCTAAAGACACAGCTGGACAAGAGGGAGGTGATTTCCTTAAAGGATTTCTCCCTTTCTGGGGCCCAATGGCCAACAGTAGAAACATGAGACAATAGGTTCGTGTTGTTGAGACTACCATAGATGTCACTGTGGGAGCCTTGAGTAATCTCACAGCTGAACTTCAGGCAGATCGTCTAATGACATTGCAGAACTGGATTGCTCTGGATGTTATTCTTGCGGATCGTGGTGGAGCCTGTAAATTGATCGGATCTAGCTGTTGCATTTATATACCTGACGATGCCCCTACGGTATACCAAGCCATCTCCAAATTACATGTGATCTCCGAGTCGATTCATCAGGACGAAGGAGATTGGTCTTTATTGGAATGGTTTTGGGGATTACTGTCCAAATGGGGATGGAAGGTATTAACCTTCCTTGGAGTGGTTTTGGCCATAATTTGTTCCTGTTGTCTCTGTATGCAGTGTGGCCCGCCATCTGTGGTCTTTGTGCCACTATGTGTGTTTCAAGGCCTGTGTCACGGAAAACGGAGAACATTAAAATGATGTTGCAGCAACTGCTTGATGACCTCATGGCCATTGACGTCGACTCAGATTAAAATGAGTCTATGCGTTTTGCCTGAGTAATGGCAAAAGGAGGGTCTGAGGTAATTCAGTTTTCCGATTTCATTCGTATTCAGCCACCATTTTGTGTCCCGTGGCCATTTTGTGTTGCCCTCACTCAGGCAGCACGGCGAACAAAGTGTTTTTGCCTTTCCCACTGCGACGTGTCGAAAAACATCCTGCCTCTGTTTATGTAACTGGTGTCAGGGTCTGGCCGACTCCACTAATCCTCGTCTGGTTTGACTGATCCCTGTCTCGACTATCTGTTGGTTCGCACCATTCTTTCCTGACTTTATCTTATCTTCTGTCCTTCGCTATTCTCTGCTTGTATTCTCTCGTTTCACAACTGTCCTTCGAGGCATACAAATGTGTTCTGCCACCTGCAAGACGAATTGTAGATACTACCACTGATTAACTTGTGGGGAAGGGTGACAAACAGAGTTGAAAGGGAGGTTTATTTGGGTCGCTTAATACCTTGTTTTCAAACTCTTCCCATTGGTTAACCATGTATACATTGGGAGTGTTCATTGAGAACCTGTGTGCGATAAAAGATTGTGCGCCACGGAGTAAAGTGGCAGTCTTCTGAGAACATACCGAGTGTACTTCTGGGACAACTGTACTTAGCTGCAGCTAATAAACTTGATCTTCTACGCCTAACGGAATGTCCCGTGTCTCTGTTCGACAAAGCAGGTGAACCCAGGAGATTAAGGCGTGCTCTGCGCCGCCAGGCCCGTAAGGTCTGGCTCTTCATGAGGAGATGGCGAAGTGCAAATATGGCTGATGGTTTGTTTCCTGTGAGACACGCTGAAGATGTTAGTGGTAGAAATTGTACAGAAAAGAGAAATAACATAGTCAGGAGGGTATGGAGTGCATGAATCGGAGGATGATGTTCTTGATGACATGTTATGTAAAAATCCACCTCCGTATCAATCAAATTCTGATATGCTGACACCAAGTGCCCCAATGAGAGAGACTCTGCGAAACATAAAAGTTGAATCAGTACCACAAGAAATAGGGAGAAATAATTCTTTCAGAGAAATAGAGAAAAAACAGGATGATAAAATGAGTAATGCAAATTTGGCAGAATTAGCAAAAACCACTTTAGAGTTAACTGAAAAGATTAGGGAATTGACTAAAAACTTAGAAGCCGTAACTGTTTCTGTAACTATAGGACCTGTAACGCCTATTTTTGATAAACAAGAGGACAGTGCGCATTGTTTGACGGTTCCTTATAACAGTAATAAACAGACTGAAAGGCCAAGAAAAAGTTTAGACGAAAACCCATGGAGACAAACAGCAAGTATATCAGAACAATGTATGCCTAAAAGCTTGACAGCAAATCAAAGTTCAATAGAAAGACTAAGAATCTGTTTCAGAAACACAAAAAGATTTAGAACAAGGTAATGAGGAAAAACCAGTAGGACCCACTTCGGAAGAATTAAGTGAATGGTTGAGGAGCTTACAGAGAAAAGACAGAGAATCCCAATCTATAGATGTGGCCAAGCTAAAGATGGTTTTGGAAGAATTAAAAGTAGGGACTATCCCCACAGAGAAGTTAAAAGCCTATCAGGATGAAGAATTAATATTTCTGTGTAAAAGTATAACTTGGAGAGCAAAGAATCTACATAGAAGACTAGAAGAAGTGGCAAATGAGATGGGTATAGACATTGAAAAAGTAAAAGCCTTACAAAAACCATATCGAGTAGATTTTTCTGAAAAGGATATTGAAAATCTGAACACTGCAGGACGAACAACTCAGATTAAAGACATAATAATTTTGTTGACAACATGGGGAGATGCGGACAAGTGGAAAAGTAGGTGGTACCGAAAACGAGAGGATCCCTCGGACAAAACGTTTGCAGCTTTCCCAATGAGAGAAAAGGAAAAGGTAGTAACAGAATGCCCTATGAGAGAAATTCCAGGTGGAGGATATGTAAATGTCCCTTGGACTAGGCAAGACATGTTGTCATTTACTAATGATTTCCCTCGACTACGTGAGAGGCCAGTCGAGTGGTATAGGCAAGTAGATACATTTGTAAAACTATCAAAAGTTTTGTGGATTGATTTAAATAGTCTATTTGACATAATAGTACCAGCAGATTTATGGGCAGAGTGTAAAATAATGATAGATTGGCCTACCCAAGAATATCCTAGGGACCCAAAAACAGGTGCCCCTGATCCAGAGGTAATGTAAAAATATGAACAATTACTTTTCTGAAAAACAAATTACCTCCCAAACAGACTGATTGGGTGAAAATTGACCGAACTCATCAGGAAACTAAGGAGTCGGTGCATGCCTACTATGAGAGGGTGATCCTTGCCTTTAAGAAATTTAGTGGTGATGAAAATTTAAGTGATAAGGATTTAAGTCATTTTGTATACAGATTTGTATATGGTCTGCATCCAGAAATAAGTGGAATGATTAAACAACATACGGTGGATTGGCAAAATAAGAAGATAGATGAAGTACTGAGACATGCAAAATATTTTAGTGACGAAATTGAAGCCAAGCAGCGTAAATTAAAAGAGAAGGCTATGTGGGACAGGTAAAAGTGGCAGAAAGACAGGAAGCTCAGCTGATTGAACAGGCAAATAACACAGGACCAAAACCTAAATTTAATACTGGAAAAGGAAAGGGACAATTCAATATAGAAGAAGCCAAAAAGAAATGGCCATGTCATAATTGCAGAAGAATAGGACACTGGAAATCCGAGTGTAAATTTCCCCCGAATACTAATAGTGATAATGCATCATTGAATCTGCAGGTGCAGAAAGAGGTGAGTTGTCAACCACAGCGACAGCAGCAGGTTGTTGCCCAACAGAATCAAGCACCATAACCGCCATTTCCACTGAGAGTAAACTCACAGAAATACAGTAATGAGACAGGATTCTACAACGAAGAATAGGTAACAAAGCTGCCGCGCGCTAGCGCTGTTTCGCAGTATTGGCTACAACGCGATGAGAGTGAGTCAGAAGAAAACTATTGACGGTGCCGAGGGGAGTAAGAAGAGTGCGTACTTGGCGCAACTCTAGAAGTAGACCAGACAGGCCCTTTTGTGGACGGAAAGGTAAATGATGAAAATATTACTTTCCTAGTAGATACTGGTGCTACTCGATCAACTGATGTTAAGAACCTTCCTCTCTCGGACGAAACAATCCAAGTAGTTGGAGTATCCAACAGACAGATTAAAACGTATCTCACAGAACCAGTAAAAATCAATATAGGGAAATTTTCTGAAATGCACCGCTTTGTTGTGTGCGATTCAAGTCCTGTAAATTTGTTAGGAAGAGACTTATTGTGTAAAATGAACTGCACCATATTTTGCACCCCTGATGGTATAGCATTTGAGACCCCTGATGAAGATGTACTATATAAAATGACTATGGCTAATATGGAATCTGAGATTACTGAAGCATTTGCTGTATTCAACCCTGAAGAACTACCAAAAGAATTGAAAAAGACAGTAAAGGCAGAAGTTTGGGATTTCACAGGAGAATATGTGGGATTAATGAAAAATGTAGATCCTGTAAAAGTGACAGTAAAAAAAGGAATTAGTAATCCAAATATTCCTCAGTACAAATTGTCACCTGAGATAATTGAAGGAATTACTCCAATAATTGAGAAAATTATTAAACAAGGAATTTTGGGAGAAATAATGATTAGTCCATGTAATTCACCAATTATGGGCCTGAAAAAGCCTAATGGAACGTTTAGAATAGTGCAGGATCTGAGAAAAATAAACAAAATTGTTGTGTCATGTTGTCCCATTGTACCAAATCCATCTGTAATTCTATATCAGATTCCTCATGATGCAGAATGGTATACGGTAATTGACCTGTGTCGTGCTTTCTTTTCCATCCTGTTGCATCATGACAGTCAGCAAATGTTTGCGTTCCGGTTTGGTGAACGTATTTTGGCATGGTGCCGAATCCCACAGGGGTATACAGAGAGCCCCTCAATATTTAATCAGATATTGAAAAAGTCCTTGGAAGACCTAGAAATGCCCGAGAACTCAGTGCTAGTGCAGTACATTGACGATCTGCTTGTGGCGTCAAAAACCCAAGAAGCCTGTGTAATGGATACCATAGCTTTGCTAAATCATTTGGCAGATGGAGGACTTAAAGTACCCCCATCGAAATTGCAATTTTGTCAGAAAGAAGTACACTATTTAGGCCACAAAATTGAAAAGGGATTGAGGAAGATGACTACAGACAGAATCAAGATAATAAAAGGAATGAGAGCCCCAATGACACAAAGAGAAGTGAGAATGTTTCTTGGAATGGTTGGATATTGTCATCAGTGGATAAGTAACTTTTCCCTGATTGCAAAACCTTTGGTACGCCTGACAAGAGGTGATGTAAAAGACCCCTTAAATAGAGAAGAGTTGACAGCCTTTAAACAATTGAGAGACAGTTTATGTGAAGCGCCAGCATTAGGAATGCCTGATTACGACAAGGAATTTGAATTGAACTGCAGTGAGAGGAATCAATCAATCAATACATTTGTAGAGCGCGCTACTCACCCGTAGGGGTCTCAAGGTGCTGGGGGAGGGGGGGGGTGCCGCTACTGCTCGAAGAGCCAGGTCTTGAGGTGTTACCTGAATGTGAGGTGGTCCTGGGTCAGTCATAGGTGGGCGGGGAGGGAGTTCCACATCTTGGCCGCCAGGTAGGAGAATGATCTTCCTCCGGTGGTGGTTCTGCGGATCCGTGGGACGGTGGCAAGGGCAAGGCTAGAGGAGCGGAGTTTGCGTGTTGGAGTGTAGAACGTGAGGCGGTTGTTAAGGTATTCGGGACCTATGTCGTGGAGTGCTTTGTGTGCGTGGGTGAGGAGCCTGAACGTGATCCTTTTGTTGACGGAGAGCCAGTGCTGGTCTCTCAGGTGGGCTGATATGTGGCTGTGGCGGGGGATGTCAAGGATGAGTCGTGTGGATGCATTCTGTATGCGTTGGAGTCTTTTCTGAAGTTTGACTGTGGTTCCTGCGTATAGGGCGTTCCCGTAGTCTATTCGGCTGGTGACGAGGGCCTGGGTGACTGTCTTTCTAGTTCCGGTAGGGATCCACTGGAAGATCTTACGGAGCATGCGCAGGGTGTTGAAGCATGAGGATGAGATGGCGTTGACTTGCTTGGTCATCGTGAGAGAGGAGTCCAGGGTGAATCCCAGGTTGCGTGCGTGGGCAGTGGGTGTCGGTGCAGTGCTCAGTGCTGTGGGCCACCAGGAGTCGTCCCAGGCGGATGGGGATGGTCCGAGGATGAGGACCTCCGTCTTGTCTGAGTTCAGTTTCAGACGGCTGAGTTTCATCCATTCCGCGACGTTTTTCATTCCTTCCTGGAGGTTGAGTTTGGCGGTGGCTGGGTCTTTGGTGAGGGAGAGTATCAGCTGGGTGTCGTCGGCGTATGAGATGATGTTGAGGTTGTGTTTGCGTGCAATGGTGGCGAGGGGGCTTATGTAGATATTGAAGAGGGTTGGGCTGAGCGATGAGCATTGGGGTACGCCGCAGATGATCTTGGTGGCCGCGGAAGGGAGGGAGGAGGACTCTCTGGGTTCTGTCGGAGAGGAACGAGGTGATCCAGTCCCGGGCTTTACCTTGGATCCCGGCGTTGTGGAGGCGGGTTATTAGGGTACGATGGCAGACTGTATCAAAGGCGGCTGAGAGGTCTAGGAGGATGAGGGCGGTTGTTTCCCTGTTGTCAAGCAGGGTCCTGATGTCGTCGGTGGCTGCGATGAGGGCGGTCTCGGTGCTGTGGTTGGCTCGAAATCCGGACAGGGATGGGTCGAGGGATCCATTGGCCTCGAGGAATGCGGTCAGCTGTTTATTGACGATCTTCTCAATAACTTTTGCAGGGAAGGAAAGAAGAGAGATGGGGCGGAAGTTTTTGAGGTCTTTAGGGTCCACTGTGGGTTTCTTCAGTAGGGCATTGATCTCTGCGTGCTTCCAGCTCTCTGGGAAGGTGGCGGACGCGAGGGAGTTGTTTATGACGTTCCGTAGGTGAGGAGCGATGATGGTGTCGGCTTTGTTGAAGATGTGGTGAGGGCATGGGTTGGAAGGAGAGCCGGAGTGGATGGTGTTCATAGCGTGGGGGGTGTCTTCGGTGCTGATGGGAGTCCAAGCGCTGAGGGTGGTTGTAGGGGGCGTTGGTTCGGTGGCTGGGGGCGGAGTCTGGGCACCGAAGCTGTCGTGGATATCGGCGATCTTGCGGTGAAAGAACGTGGCGAGGGAGTTGCAGAGGTCTTGCGACGGTGTGATGTCGTTGCTGCTGGCGCTGGGATTGGAGAGCTCTTTTACGATGCTGAAGAGTTCCTTGCTGTTGTGTGGGTTGTAGTCCAGCCGTTCTTTGAACGATGTCTTTTTGGTGGTGCGGATCAGCTGGTGGTGTTTGCGGGTGGCATTCTCGAGGGCTGTCATGTTTTCTGTTGTCTGTTCGCGGCGCCAGGTTTCCTCGAGGGTTCGGCAGGATTTCTTTGATTCTTTGAGGTCGTCGGTGAACCATGTTGTTTTTCTGTTGCTGGGCTTGCCTGGAGGGTTCTTCAGTGGTGCAAGGGTGTCGGCGCAGTTGACGATCCACTGTGTGAGGTTGCGGGCTGCGTCGTTGGTGTCAGTAGTGTTGATTGGTGGGTTCTGGCTCAATGATGTGGTTAGCTGCTCTGCGGTGACTTTGCTCCAGCATCTACAGGGGATCTGTTGCAGGCGGTGGTGGGATATGGTCTTCTTAAAGGTGAAGTGGATGCAGCTGTGGTTGGTCCAGTGTAGTCCGGTGGAGTGGCTGAAGGCAACGTGGCTGCTGGCAGAGAAGATGGGGTCGAGCGTGTGGGCAGCGTAGTGGGTGGGGGTGTTCACCAGTTGCTTGAGTCCGAGGTTGGTGAGGTTGTCGAGCAGGGTGGTGGTGTTGTTGTCATTGTTGTTCTCCAGGTGGAAGTTCAGGTCCCCTCGGAGGATGGAGTCTGATGAGGCGAGGGCATGTGGCCTGATGAAGTCGGCGATGGCTTCATTGAATTGTGTGCGTGGGCCCAGGGGTCTGTAGATGAGGGTTCCTTTGAGGGTGGTCTTGGGGTCGGTGTGGATCTGGAAGTGTAGGTGTTCGGCGGTGGTGAGGGCATCTTCGGAGTTTGTCGTGATGCCGATGGTGTTCCTGTAGATGATGGCGATTCCTCCTCCGGTTTGGTTGACGCGGTCCTTTCGGGTGATCTTGTAGCCGTCCGGGATGGCTATGGCGATGTCGGTGGCTGAGGAGGCGTTCATCCAAGTTTCTGTCAGGAAGGCGACTTCTGGTGCTGTTGTGTTGAGGAGGTCCCAGAGTTCGACGGCATGCTTGTGGACGGAGCGGGTGTTGAGCAGGATGCACTTGAGGTATTTGTTGTTGTTGCCTGGTCCGGGTGGTGGGGTGCAGGTTCGGACGCAGGTGAATTTGCAGATTTGGCAGGAGAAGGGTCCGTGGGTGCGCTTCGGAGTGGCTTGGTAGCAGGCAGATGGTCAGCCGGTGTTGAGTGCGTGGAGGGTGGTGGGGTCGTATCTCCATCAGGTTTCTTGGTTTCGGCAGGGGCCAGGGGTTCTGGCGCTGGGTGTGGTCCAGGCACGGACAGGCGCAGACGGGCTTGCCTTTGGCACGCCCACTGCGCGCGGCTGCTGCGCGACCTCCATATGAGGGGCTGTGGGAGCGAGGAACAGCTGGGAGGCAGGAGTAGGGCGGCGAATGTGACACCAGGGGGGCAGGGCCGCAGGGCAGGCAGCGGCGGGAAGCGCGAGGGAGGGGAGCGGGAGGGGGTGGTACAGAAGGAAAAACAGGGGGCAGGGGGTGTTACAGAAGGAAAAACAGGGGGCAGGGGGGGAGAGGGCTCAAAGGGCACTAGAGGGTGAAAAAGAAAACAACAGTAACAAAAACAGTCAATCAAACCATGGAAATACAGTACAGGTCGGACTCAGGCAGCAAGCAGATCCTGGTCACAGCAGGTAGCGGCAGCGGGACAGCGGCACAGGAGGACCGTGTGGCGGCTGAGGGGGGTGACCTACCTGGTGACACTCTCTGTATTAACACAGAAACATAGAAAATTGAGAAGACCAATTGCATATTTTTCAGCTATGCTAGAACCTGTAGCTGTGGCATTGCCAGGTTGCTTGAAAGTAGTAGCTGCTACCTGTAAGAGTCTGGAACAGAGTGAAGGAATTGTGATGGGATATCCTGTGTGAGTGTTTGTACCTCATGACGTGGCAATCCTTTTAACAAGGAGCCGCACTCAGTTCATGACACATAGTCGGCTGACTAAATATGAGATGGTCATATTAGGTGCAACAAACGTGAGCCTTGTGAGATGCCTGAATGTGAATCCTTCAATGTAATTGCCTGATGGTGAGAATGTGGAAGTCATAGATGAAGTGGATCATGACTGTTTGTATGTACTCGATTTCTGTACCAAGCCACGTCCCGATATAAAAGATGTACCCCTAACTGAGAGTGACTTTGTGATGTTTGGGGACGGGTCATGTTTGAGAACAGACAAAGGAATTCTGAGTGCAGCACATGCAGTGTGCACAGTTGCAGCGGTAATGGAAGCATCTTACCTGAAGGAAGTAAAATCAGCCCAGGTTGCTGAACTTGTTGCTTTAACTAGAGCATGCAAGTTGGGAAAGAATGTGAGAGTGACTGTGATAACTGATAGTCAGTATGGCTTTGGTGTTGTGCATGATTTTGGTCAGATTTGGTCACAGAGAGGATTTTTGACTTTGAGTGAAACTCCTATAAAGAATGCTGAAGTGGTTGGGAAATTGCTTGAGACAATACAGCTGCCTAAGCAATTGGCTGTTGTAAAGTGTGCTGCACACGCGCATACTGGAGATTACATCGCAGTAGGAAATAGGTACGCCAACGATATGGCTCAATATTGTGCACGTAATCGGAACTTGGTGAACAGAGCGAAAGAAAGAGAAATTAATTCTTGTCCTTTGTTGTTTACTAACATTGTGAATACATGGGAGGAGGTGAAGCAACTACAGGAAGAAGCAGGAGATGAGGAAATGAGTTTAAGCAGGATGTGCACCAAGGGAAACAGATCATGTGTGGGTCTATCAGGATGGAAGACCAGTCATGCCTGATAGCATGGTGTCTGCCATGGCACGGATGTATCATGGACAAGCACACATAGGGAGAGACGCCATGATTAGATCATTTAAACAAACATGGTACAATGCAAAATTTAGACGTAGCTGAGAGCATTTGTCAAAGATGCCTTATATGTCAGCAATTCAATCCTGGAAGAAAAACAGTGGTAATTCTAGGAACGATAGGTTGAGAAGGAGAGCCTTTCACCAGAATGCAGATTGACTTCATTGAAATGCCCCCCTGTAATAGGTTGAGGTATGTTCTAGTGATGGTCTGCTTGTTTTCTAGATGGGTAGAAGCATACCCTACAAGAAGAAGTGATGGAATTACAGTAGCCAAACTACTATTGAGAGAGTGTATCACTAGATTCGGGTTCCCAGTCACAATTGAGTCAGATAGAGGAAAACATTTTCATAATGAAATTATGAAATTAATTTGTGAAGCATTGAATGTACAACAAAAACTACTTTGTGCCTATCGCCCAGAGGCTTCTGGTGTGATGGAACAAGTAAATGGCACCATTAAAAAGAGATTGGGGAAAAATGTGTTTAGCCACAGATTTGAAATGGCCCGATGTCTTGCCTCTGGTACTCATGACTATTAGATCTATTCCAGATAGGAACACAGGTCTGAGTCCCCATGAAATTCTCATGGGACGAGCAATGTGACATGTATTCATACCAGTCAACAAGCTGTTGCCTATATCTGATGACTTGGTGTTGGATTACTGTAAGGGGCTGGCTGACGCAGTTCATTCTGTGTTTCATCAGGTTGGATCGGATGCCACCACCCTTGAAAAGAAGCAAGCTCATGATCTGAGCCCAGGAAACTGGGTGAGAATTAAAGGACGCAGAAGGAGGAACTGTTTGGTCCCACGTTGGGGAAAACCACGACAAGTGATTTTGACTTCAACAACAGCTGTGAAGTGTGCTGGAGTAAAGAACTGGATCCATGCTAGTCACACATTGAGAATTCCAAATCCAGTGGATAACAAAGAAGGAGAATATCTTGAGGAGTCAGAAACAAGTTCTGAATCAGATGCTGAAGAAACGAGAACAATAGAAAATCCGGAAAGGGGGCAGTCAGAGCAAAATTTGAGCGTTGCCCCAGAAAATATCCCCTTGAGAAGAAAGTTACAGATTTCTGATACCAGCTCAGACTCAGAGACTGAACGAATACAGGTACATTCGGGAAAAGAAAAAGCTGAGAGAAATTCCACCTGAAATAACAAAAGTAGATGGTCAGGTGCCAGATACAGAGAGTGAGGGAAAGGTTTTTGCGGAAGACCCCCGAGGAGTTGTAGGGAATTCAAGCATCCAGATAGAAGAAGGGACAGTTAGTCAGCAGGAAGATTGTGTGCAAGAAACACGAGGAGGGACAGAAGTAGGGAAAATTGAAAAAGTGGTGGAAAGAAAAACAGTTGAAGGTAAAAGTCAAGTTGAAACAGAATCAGAAGACAGTGATGAAGAGGTACCTGAAGGTCCAGTTCTAAGAAAGAGAGCATGGATAGCTGAGAAGAATGATAAAGCAAATAAATTGAAAAGATCAGCAAAAGAAGAAATTTGGCCAAATAAAATAAAGAGATTGAGATATCGATTGACACGAGTAAATTCACCCAGAGCTGAACAAGTGAATGAAGTATCTAGTCAAGAAAAATCGAAAGACGAGAAAACAACTACAGTAGAAGAAAGCAAAAGAACGAGAAAACCTAACGAGAAGTATAAGTCTCTGGAATGGTCGTATGTTGCCCTGCCTGAAATAAAAGAAGAGGCGGATAGCCAAGAAAACTCAGAGGTGACTGTACCAGAAGTGGTTGAGGAAGACGAAGAATCGGAAATCCTGAGAGTTATCTTGTCCGATATTGGAGAAGAGACGGATGTTCAGGAAATTCTGTACCAAGATTATGAGAGAAAAGTAAAAGACGACCAAATGCCAAATTGAACAAAGACGAAAGTGCTGCTAATGGAAAGACTACAAAATACGGAAAAAGACATAACTGATAGAACCAAGTAGGCGCTTAGAGCCTTGGGTTAGACAAAACTAGTTGTGAAGTAGAAGAGGCTAAGTCAAAAGACACTGATCATTTTACGAAAATGACAAACACAGAAAATAGAAAAGCTAAATGTGTATTTCTCAAAAGATGGTTTAAAATGTGTTGTTGTTGTACAGGATTACTAATACTTCTATGGAGTGCGTTAGCTTTGATGATATCATTTAAAATTACATTAGAAACAATAGAAGGACATAGTGTGAATAAAACTAATATAGAGAAGATACAGAAAGTATATCGGACTAAAATAGATAGAAATTATCTACATAAGGACAGGTCTATAAATGATTTCTCCAACAATGCATTTTCAAAACTATTGTATGAATAGGTAAAGACAATGGACGTAAGGGACTGCTATGTCTGCATGCAGTTACCTGCATCTGTATCGGACGGAGTGACCTACCATCACCTCCCAGTAACCTATGGAATAACATGTAGTGTAATAGCTAGTCTGTTTTACAAAATAGGGAAATTAGAATATTGTTTTTCAGATGTAGATAACATATTTTCACAAGTACCTACAGTTAACAAATTGAATAAAGTAAAGCCTGGAAAGGTGTTAGGTGAATTTTTCCTAGAAACTAAAGAACTAACATTAGAGTCCATATTTAGAAATAATCTGACTTGTAGTTTAAAGAAAGAGGAAAAGATATTCTTAGATATGGTTGAAGAAAGGAGATTAAAGATGCAAAGGAAAATACCTGAAGGGAAGGAAGAGAAGACAGTTTTGGATGTTGAAATGGAAAAACATTTGAAGGGAGAAGCTAGTCCAACTATGGCTTTAGATTGGCCTCAGAAAGGAAAATTGTGTATTAGAAGGAATCAAACTGCATATGATAACTACTTCGTAGGTAACAGTGAATGCCATGATACATACTGAATCATGGGTGGATGGGGATTTAAAGGAGGAAATGATCCAGTTTTTCCTGGATTATATTTTATATGCAGGAACAAGGCATATTATCGGTTGCCACACCATTGGTATGGCACATGTTATGTAGGCCTGGTTTTCCCAAAGATATTCCACATGGGAAGAGGGAAAGATGGTGTACATGAGTTAGGTTGTCAAACAAAAAGTAAGAAAAAGAGAATCTTGGTCAGAAATTGTAGGAGAAATTTTTGGAGCACTGATACTCGCAGTGGGAATATCTCTGAATGAACATAAAATTTGAAAATTGTCAACAGTAGTGGATCGCTTGTCAACAAGCACCGCTGGAGGATTTTTTTGGGTAAATACTGAAATGGTTGCCATGCGTGCCATGGTAATGCAAAATCGACATGCCCTTGATATAATATTGGCAAAAGAGGGTGGAGTCTGTGGAATGCTGAAAGTTCAACATTGTTGTACTTACATTCCTGACGAAAGTAAAGATCTGAAGATCTATATTAAAAATATAACTGATTTGCATGAGGAAATTGCACCACTGGAGGTTGAAGGTGTTTTGGAAAAGATTGGAAAGAAATTTTCTTCTATTAAAGATTTCTTGTTAAATTTAGGTAATACATTTAAAGGTAGGATCTTATTTCCAGTAACCTGTGTGATATTTTCTAGTATTAGTTCTAAGATTAAGATGTCTGTGTTATAAAAGAAAGAAAATACAGAAAAAGTTAAAAAGGGAAAATTTGTAAAAAAGGCAGAATAAGAGACAAGAAAGAGAATTTGAAGAAGTAGAATTAGAAGAGATGAAAGATAGTATGTATAGAACAGCAAGAAGGGAAGAAATTGGTCAAACAGAAATGTGAACTAATCCAGAGAACTCATTTTTCTTTTTTTCATGACAAATTTATACAATATTTTAGTAGTGTGGTGATAAAATCACCAAAGGGGGGATTGATGGAGCAGGTAGTTCAACATTTTGTATACCCCCTATATCTTGCATGAAAATACTAATTATATAATCTATAAACTATAATATTATTAAACGAGTATTGCATGTGTATTAACCAACATTATTAATTTTCCTTTTAATTAAAGTTCAAAAACTACACGTGGGATTTGCAATTTGCATGGTTAAATAATCTTTATAACTAATATCCGTACGCATATTAACAATAGTATATGTGGTAATAGAATACTGCATGATATATGTTGCTTTTGTAATGTTGCCCAAGAGGAGGACCGAAAAGGTGAATATAATTGCTTTAAATGTCGCTATATGCTAGATAAATACAAGCAGATAGAGGGATTAGTAAGGGGTTAACATTAGATTTACCATGTATTAATTACTCTTTTGTGTTTGTTTCACTTAAGTTGGCATTTGGGCCTAAATCAAACATGGCCACTATCCCATAAGGCGCGAAGCAAACTGCGCAAGTGAGACAAATCTCCTGAACCTCGTGGCGACCTTTGCACAGCGTGTCCCCGAACAAGGCTAGAATACGGGATGTCTGCCAAGACAGGAGAACAATCGACCTTACAGTAAACCGGAACAAGCCAACTTTTCGCTAAACCAATGACCTCACCCCTTGAACTGTACTGGATATTTAGAAATATGGTCGGATGATCTCAACCAGCCAATCACAATTGTTCTTAAACTCAAAAATGTATCTTCTTTACTTCATTGTATTATTAAAGGGGTAGTAGAATAGAGAAAGAGGGTCTTCTTCTTCTTCGATGTCTTTTCGTCGTCATTGATGATTCATCGCTCCTGAATCTTTGAGGGTCCGGATGCTGCCCGATTGACTGGTGACTGCAAATTAATTACCATCTCCACGGGCAATGATTGATGCTTGCACGTCTCTGGTCCTTTGCCGATCTGTGGGACTGTAGCGTGCCGAGCAGAGAAATTTGGACTCTGAACCTTTGGCCTAATATATTTGAGCGATTGATGACAGAACTCGATTATGCGGAGCTAATGAAATAGAGACGCCCCAGTTAGCCAGTGTGCATTCAGACATTGGTACTGACAGTCACTAACCATGTCTTGCCACAAGCATTTATTTCCGACTCGCTTGATTGAGTGCGGAATAAAAGTTGAGATATAGTGACAAGAAAACTTCAACAACGATAACAAGTGTCTAAAAAGCCACTGCCTCAACTCGAGGAACTGCTGTCAATTACCATAGAGTCAATTACGAGAGTAATTATCCTAAAATTTAGAGAGACTTGACTACAGGGTCATTTCAAGGTATATGGCTAGAATAGGATGAAGTGAACACTTACCTGAGCGTTTACATCGAGATAGAAGAAGTCCAGAAGCATCCTTGTTCAACTTGGTATCGTCCCCTAGAAGAAAAGAAGTAAGGTCAGAATAATTAAAGCTACACTACCACAGAAGAGAGGCAATAGCCCATAAGTATACTGGTAAGAATTTATCAAAGAAAATACATACTTAGACGTTGGCAAACCAAAGTAATAACACCTGACAAGAATATTGTGTTTAAGACCAGCAGAGAGTTACAATTTCCACTGATAACAAGGATGGTCTCAACGTGGATTTATGACCTCTTAGGGGTCACCGAGTTGCAATGGCGAGAGTGCCCATAATCTTTTGAAAGCTTTACAGTTACCTCCCCAGACTGTGGCTGTGAAGTGTGCTGCACAGTGTAATCATACAGATTACGTGGCAGTGGGCAATAGATATGTGGATGAAACCGTGAGATACTGTACTTTCAATGCTTTCACCTTTAATGGGGGGTATCAGAATGAACAATCAGATGTCACAATTTGCGATCTGTTAACTGCAGTTGTTACCTGGGAGAAAGAGATTACAGAAAGAAGTGCCAGAAGCAGAACAGCAAGGTTGGATTAGAGCTGGCTGTGTCAAAAGAGATGAGGATGACATTTTGGGTTTCAGAAGATAGACCACATGTGTTGCCAGAGAGCTTGTTACCTTCAATGGTGAGAAATGATCATGGAACTACACATGTAGGGAGAGACGTAATGGTGCACTTGTTCAGGCAAATGTGGTTTAACCACAGATCCAGATTGATGGCTGAATGTTTGTGTCACAGGTGTGTTTGTTGTGTGTCAACAGCAGAATGTAGGCAGAAGAACAGCAGTAACACTTTGTCACATAGGGAGATCTGGAGATCCATTGAACAGGATGCAACTGGATTTTATCAAGTTGTCTTTGTGCAATGGGCTTAGATATGTCCTATTGACTGTGTGCATCTTTCCACATTGTGTTGAAGCTTACCCAACCAGGAGAAATGATAGTCTCACAGTGGCTAAGTTGTTGTTGAGGGAGTTAATACATAGGTTTTGTTTCCCGACATCTCTGGAGTCAGACAGAGGAACTAATTTTAATTATGAGGCCCTGAAGATGTTATGTGCAGCATTACAAGTCAAATAGAGACTACATTGCAGCTACCGACCAGAGGCTTTGAAATGTCCTGATGCATGGCCTCTTGTGTTGATGAGCCTACGCAGTACTCTAAATAGGAGAAAAGGATTGTTTCCCTATGAAATCATCATGGGTAGAGCAATAAGACTGCCAGCTTTGCCCGAGAAAGTGCTGGAAAGGATTGGCTGATCTGGTACATTCTGTGTCTAACCAGGTTTAGAGGCTACAGCCCCACCTCAACAGGAGCAGTGCAAAGATCACAGTCCCAGCGACTGGGTTATGGTGCAGAAGCATGTATGCAAGTTGTGGTTGGAGCCTCTGTGGCATGGTCCTTAGCAAGTTATTTCAGTCACTATAACAGATGTGAAGTGCAGAGGTCTCCCCGACTGGGTACATGCGCTCATACTCGCAGAGTCCCTTGTCCCCTTGTTGATACAACAGCAGCTGTCTGTGAAGTGCCGGTGTTTATAGTGAGACAAAAGGAGCAGGTTAGTCAAGCTGTTGAGGTTCAGCAAGAAGCTGTGACAGCACTTGTTTGGCCAGAGGGAGGTCTGAGAGAGTCAACAGTTGAAGTTGGTAAAGAAGGGTCAAATCCTGTGGTGTTGACTGTGCCAGATTCAGACCCTGGCGGCCAGCCTAATGCAGCAATAAAGTGAGTTGTATCTGGCGACCGGTGGCCAAGGAGACAGGATAGAGGGAGACATAATTTATCTGAAATGTGTGTGCCATACACCATCCCAGAAGATACTGAAGGATCGGGCCTAAGTGAAAGTGATGAAGAAGGTTGAAGTATAGAGATCAAAGAGAGCTAGAGTCTTCTATTGGAGGCACTCCTCACCAGAATGAACATACCTAGCTGTCAATGACTAGGAGATAGCATTTTGCACCTTTTGCTATAACAATTCACATTCAATTGAGCATCCTCAAACTGAAGTTTATGGCTGAGTTTGGAAATTGTATTGCCATTAAATATTCAATTCATTCTGGAGGTAATCATTAGCGAGTTTGAACTGTGCATTTATTAGAAAAAGAACTTAAGAGATGTTCCCAAACTACTAAGAAGGGAACCAAGGACCGAGTCCGCTGAAGGATAGTAAGGTTGTTACTTAGAAGGGCTAAGGAAGTCTCATAAAGATCCTTTACACATTTTTCTGGAATGACAATGGAACTTTGCGTTGCTGTTTGAGCAAGTGTAAACTAACTGAAAAGACTGTGCTTCAATCCTCTAGTTAATCGGTCTGTCATTAGAGAACTCATTAAACCTAATCCTAATACAAGTAGACATAGACGTTTAAGTGTAGGAGTATTTGTTGTTGTGACAATAGTACCAATTGCATTGCTTGTGATGTCGAGTCTATTCCATCATTCACATGTAGTGGAGCTTAGGTCTACAAGTGCCCTTCAAACACCACTTCCTACCGATAAAAGTTGACCTGCAATAGATGAGAAAGACAAACATGTAGATGAATCTAGAGGAGATTATACATTAAATGTTTATTTGAAATTGCTTTATGAATTTGTTTACACGATGGATGCTAGGGATTGTTACGTCAGCATGCAATTTCCTGCATCCATTACAGAGGGCAGAACATATCATCATCTTCCCTTGACATATGGAGTTACCTGTAGTTGAATGCTGAGTTTTTTCTATGGGAAGGGTAATCTTCAATATTATTATTCGAATCATGTCTTGTTTTCTTCAGAAGTTCCTATGTTGAAGCATTTGAATCGACATCCTGATGTTAGAAACTTAGAGATAGTGGGACATTTCTTTAGACACACCCTGACATCAGACACTGCTTATGCACATATACCCAAATTACCTTCCTCCTTAGCACGTGTAGAAAATAAATTAATAGATTCAGTAGAAGACAGACGTAGAGACATTTTAGCTAAAGCTGTAAATCATTCAAAAGTACCGCAATGGGCCAAAGACGAAAGTAAACATAGGTTAGTGGGAAATATGACAGCTTTAGCTTTAGATTGGCAACTCAAAGGGAAATTATGCATATTTATTTGAAAATCCACACTGACACAAATTTTGTAGGGAATAGTGAATGTGATCTTACTTTTGAAGTTCTTGGAAATTGGGGTTTACACTTGGATGAACAAGAACCTGTTTTCCCCAGAATGTTTTACATCTGTGGGAAAATGCATTTTACAGGTTACCCAAGGGAAGGTATGGAAATGTTACATTAAAATAGATTCTACAAAAATATATCATGTGGGACAACCTGATGATCCAACAGGGGAATAACATATTAGAACAAAGAGAGTTGCTAGTTCAATTGTAGGATAGATTGTTGATGCTTTAATATCATCTGAATGAGTGATACTAAACTCACACAAGTTTAGAAAGCTTTCTACTGCCGTTGGTAAGCTATATCCTAGTATAGCTTGAGGATTTGTATTTATAGATAATGAAATGGTTGCTATCAGGTCAATGGTTTTGTAGAAAAGACTTGCATTAGACATCCTTCTTGCAAAAGAGGGCAGAGTCTGATGGATGTTAAAAGTTCAACAATGTTGCACTTACATTCCAGATGAAAGTAAGGACTTGAAGAAATACATAAAGAACATTGCCGACTTAAAAAAATGTGAAAGGGTTAGAAGCCACAAGTGCTTGGGAAGCAATAGGGAATGGATTTTCTGCTACAGGCAGATGGTTTGGAGACGTAGGCAGTGGAATTGTTGGAACGCAGTAGCACACATGTACACGGGTAAACTTGTGCCCGGATACGAGCCGTACAGCCCCCCTCCCCCCACATATGTCAGCACCGTACCCCCGAATGTCAGCACTGTACCCCCCCTGTCCGCACTGTACACCAGCCCCGTACCTGTACGCGCCGCACCCCAGGCCCGTACCCCAGGCCCGCGCATGTACGCACCGTACCCCAGGCCCGCGCATCTACGTGCCATACCCCAGGCCCGTACCCCAGCCCCGTGCATGTACGTGCCGCAACCCATGCCCGTACCCCAGCCCCGCACCTGTACGTGCCGTACCCCAGGACCGGAACCCAGCCCTGCGCCTGTACGCACCGTACCCCAGGCCCATACCCCAGCCTTGCACCTGTACGTGCCGTACCCCAGGTCCGTACCCCAGCCCCGCGCATGTACGCGCCGCACCCCAGGCCCATACCCCAACCCCGCACCTGTACACACCGCACCCCAGGCCCGTACCCCAGCCCCGTACTCATATGCGACGTACCCCAGGCCCGTACCCCAGCCCCGTACTAGTACGTGCCGTACCCCAGCCCCGTACACCAGCCCTCTACTTGTACACGCCGTACCCCAGCCCCGTACTTGTACGCGCCGTACCCCAGCCCCGTACTCGTACGTGCCGTACCCCAGCCCCGTACTCGTACACGACATACCCCAGCCCCGTACCCCAGCCCCGCACCTGTACGCGCCGCACCCCAGGCCCGTACCCCAGCCCCGCACCTGTACGCGCCGCACCCCAGGCCTGTACCCCAGCCCCGCACCTGTACGTGCCGCACCCCAGGCCCATACCCCAGCCCCGCGCATGTACGCACCGTACCCCAACACCGTACCCCAGCACCCTCACCCAGCATCGCGTATGTATGGACCTCACACACGCGGAAAGACTCGTACAGAACCAGGACACTGTAAAACAGCACAAGGAGGGTCAATTCGACTCGCACAACACCACAAAACACGTCTACATGACAAAATACATCTAAATGACTGACCAGGCACATCCAAACAGGCAAACAGAGGCCCAGAATCACAACCACCTCTCATAACACACCCACCAAAAATTCAAACACAGCCACACCCACAAATGGACCAATAAAAAGGGCCCACACACACAACCTATGAGCCTTTGCAACAGACCCACTGCTGACAGACCCCCACAGACAAACAACGGCACCTTACTCACACCTTAACTACACCTTAACTTACACACCTTCACACAACCTCCTTCACAAACACCCCCTCCTCACATTCACACACACACCGTCACATTCACACCCACACACACACACAACCATCCACACCCACACCCCACACCATGCCCACAGACAAGAATGCAAAGTTCACAAGGGCGGAGCTGGACCTCCTTGTCAATGAAGTCATCAGAGTCAAGCCACAGCTGTTTGGAACATTGGTCAGACAGACCAGCATAGCCCAAAAAACTAGCCTGTGGCAGAGGATCGTCGATAAGGTGAATGCTGTTGCGCCTATCCGAAGGACCAGGCATGAATGCCAAGCAAGGTGGTACGATCTGCGGAGGGCAGTCATGCCGAAAATGAATGAGGAATACACCCAGAGTAACATCACTGGAGGTGGGCTGCCCCACAGACCGGTACATTACCATCCCTAGGAGGAGAAGGTGATGGCCCTGCTCCCGCCGGTGGGAGTACACGGAGTCGAAGGAGTCGCAGAGCCTGGTGAGTACACAACCTACTCATGTAACATGGGGGCAATGGCATCCACACCCTGAATACACCAAATGCACGCAACTACCCCCAAGCACTCACCGGACACAACCACAATCAAAAACCACGCTCATGCCACTCACATGTCCATGCCCCATTCACAAAGCAAGGGCATGCCATGTCCCAGGCTACACAAACCTCTAACCCAAGACTGGATGTCCGGGATGCTGGGAGGGTGTGCCTCACAAAACACATTGTGCAACTCAGAAGCAGACACCAATGCTCTCAGCCCACATGGCCTAGGCACATACACATGCACCATGCACAATGCACAGGGACTGGCAAACTACTGACAAGGTAGCTGACACTTGGCCCTGCTGTATGCAGCACAAGGCCCTCTTGTGACCACTGTACACTCAAACACCAACTCCACAAGCTCAGATATCTAGCGCAGGAACTCACACTCACTGTCATGCCAGCATGCACCATGAGGGGACAGACACATCACCTGGGAGACCCAATGACAAAGCACACTACACACAACAGCAGGCCCGGTCACACACCCCCTACACAAGCACACACCCCCGGAGCAGGCAATGGATTTACCCACTCTCACAATGGACATGTGACACAACAAGACCAATGCATAGCCAAATAAGCATCCGAGCCAAAATTCTACAGGTCAAACACTCAACATATCAATCTGTCCCCCGCAACATACCCATCAACAAGTGTACATTGAGAGGAATGCTAGGCAAATCCAACTACCTGGAGGAACTGTGACAACTTTAATATGTATGAAACATGGATGTCGCATGAAACAGCATTAACATTGTCTCTCTCTCACACACAGGGCAACCTCATGGATCTCCACCCAACAATGGGGGGGAACAATCACAGTCCCAGGCTCGGCGTGAAGATGATCCCACCGGCAGCGACGACTCTCACCACTCCGTGGATGACCCCGACCAACCTGGACCCTCTGGTGCCCAAGCCCCTGCAGCACCTGCTTCAGGTACATCTGTGCCAACCCCCACCCCCATTCCTGCCATATCCCAGGACACACCCAGGAGCCCTGCTCGCACTGAACAACAGAGCCAGTCTGACCAGGAGGGACAAGGTTCTCCGGGCACCCAGGAGGAGGCAGACAACCCCGCAAATGCCATCCCTCAGGGGTCCCGTAGACCCGATGTGCCCACAACGGCAGGCCAGGCTCGTGTGGGCAGGGGTGGTGGGAGTGGAGGCAGGAGGAGGCGCGAACCTGACCAGGCAGCTGAGGGAACCGGTATGTCACACATACGCCACATTCTGGATACATACCGGCGTGACACCAGGGGCATCAGCCAGGTAGTGTCGACCCTCACAGAGATGAAGGGGACCCTCGACGAGATGAAGAACCTGCAGGCCGAGCAACATGCCAGTCAACAACAACAACAAGGATGGATGGAGGCAAGACTGGCTGAGCTCCTGGCGGTGCAAACGGACATGAGCCGTTCACTGCGTCGGATCGCTGACAACATGGCCAACCCTCCCTGTGCCACCAGGCGAAGACCACCACCAGCCACAGAGAGGGAGGAGGAGGAGGATTCGTCCGACGGAGCATCACAAGCATCGTCAAGGCCTGCATCTGAGGGTCCCCCCAGGAAGGTGGGTCGTCCACGGAAAAGAACATGAGAGTCAGCGGACCATGCACATCTCCCAGGTCACCTGGCCTGGCACCTGGCCCTCTGGCGCAACAGCAGCACCTCATTCAATGACATTCTCTGCTACATGGACTTGCTGGTCACAGTCGGACCAATGATGACCAACACTGTGGTCTGGACTCTAATGACTTCCAATGCAAAGGATCCCATCTCCCCCTGTGAACTTTGGATTCTAAGGACACTGTATAGCACCTCATTTTATCTACCAAAACACGTACCCCACCGCAAATAAAAATTTCTTTTAGTCATGAGAGTTGCAGTGATTTTGCATTAGTCCACAACATCTGTGTGTGTAAATGTCAAACTATGCCTGAGTGCTGAACTAACTCCAGCCATCCATACCCTGGGATCTGAGTCTGGCACAGGACACACATGGGTCACAATGTATCATTCAATATAGACATGGAGCACAATACTCACCCGTGATGGGCTCAAGCTGCTGAGGGGGGGCTTGCAATACTGTGCGGACAGACCTATTTGGAAGAGTATCATTAAGGCGCAGAGGTCATGGCTCATGTGGAGTTTCCCGGGGAGGCAGTCCCAGGTATGTTTGGCCAGGTGGGAGAACTATGTCCTGCATGCTGGAGTAGGATGGATGTGAAGAATGGTGGGCAGGGCAAGGTTGGATGCACGGAAATGGCCCAACGGGGTCTTGGATGACAGTGGTACAAGGTTGGTTTGGGGTCGGGGTTGTGGCCTGCCTCCTGAGTGTGGGTGTGGAGTGTGAAGGTCATCCTGCAGCAGACAGTGATCCATTGCAGCTATATCTGCTGGACGGTGATGTGGCTGGGGCGCCGGATTTTGAAGCTGAGGTGTGCAGATGCACCCTGGATGTGGACAAGTTTCCTGGGAGTTTGAATGTACTTGCTCCATAGAGGGCAGGGCAGTATTTGACACGGATGTTGTCGTGGACCTGGGGGATGGTCTGTCTTGCCTTGGAGTGGATCTATTTGGGGATCATGTGCATAATGCAGAGGGTGTTGCAGCCTGAGGTACAGATGCTGGTGATTAGCATGGCAAATGTGAGCGAGCAATCCATGATGCATTGCACACCATCTTGTGTGCGTGGCCACTGGGTGCATGTGCAGGGCTCTTGCGGGTGGGACACAAGCAGTTGACCCAACTGTAAGGGGACAATCAGATGGCGACCTCAGTCCTGTACAAGTCCAGCCTCAGGTGGCTGATGTTCAGCCATTCACCAATGGATCTCATGCATTATTGAATATTAGAACTGGCAATGTCTGCGTCTTTGGTGAGGGTGAGAAGCACCTGGCTGTCAATGGCATACGAGCTGATGATGAGGTGCTGTGCGCATGTGATGGTGGAGAGGGGGGTTCTGGACACATTGTAGATTGACACGCTGAGAGATGATACCTGTGCCATGTGCCAGACAACGACACCATACTACATGCAGAAGCCTTGAGTCCCACTCCCATGGCCTTGCTGGGATACAGAGCCGGTGGGGAGTAGGAGGGACATGACCTGGTTGGTGTGACAGGGCCTGGAAGGCGTGGCAGCGCTGTGTTGGCAGTTGGAGTTGCACACTCATCATGCAAAGGTGTTGTGTGTGCGCTTAGTGTATGCCTGAGAGCAGGTGGTAGATTTTTCGGATGGACATTGCTTGGAGGGTGGCTGCAACATCAGACTGTAGTGTGATGTGGGTCATGCAAGGACATGAGGGTCGTGCAATGTGCACGTTGCATGTGCAGACGGTCCAGCCTTTGGCACCGCGTGGCCGCAACTGTCGCACAGACAAGCTGGTGACAACCAAATGAATGGGTGGAGGGAGGAAGAGAGGAGCATCTTAGAGGTGTGTGTGTTGCCAAATCCGGAAACTTTGTGTGCCCTTGCTGCAGGGGCTGCAGCAGCAGGCGGCATGTCCTTGAAACCATGCCACAAGTTGCACACAAAGACAAGGATGTCAGAAAGGACAACTGCAACAGGTGTATGTAAAGGAAGGAGTGTCCGGTTTTTCATGGCACACCCAGAGACAATGGATGCACAATCACCAAAGATGACTGACACCGGATCAGGAAACTGAAGGCCGAGCTGCGCACAGGAAACACACCCTCAGCAGGTGTTGAGTGCCCGTTGTGGGGACAAACTTGCCAAAATACATACACAGCCATGGACTTCATGCACAATAGAGAATCAAATCCATGAAGAACAGCATGCATGTTGCTAATATACACATAGACTCATATGCACAATCTTTGACAACTATGCCAGAGATGCCGCATGCACAGTGGCAAGAGACCTGCATTGACAGAGATGAGGGACCTTGGATGGTGAGGAACACCTTTATTACTCCGGCTCACACCTAGGGAAATGCATCAATATGAACAGACTCACAGGTCATGTGGATTAACATGTGGGACCTACACTGGCCCCCCCTTCGCACCACAGATGCTGTTTATCCATTGAACTGGCACACAAGTGACGGGGTCAGCCAAACACCCCCTGCTGCACATGGAGAGGCTGCTATTCCCCATTGAGCCTCTTATAGGAGATGTCCCACACTATGTCCACCCGTAGCATCCTGTATGTTTATGAGGGAAGTTTTACACACATTGATGCCTTCATCACAATCCCAATTCCATTACAGATGACTGTCACCAAGTGTGGCTATCAATTCATGTGAGTCATGCTGCATGTCATGTGCCCCATGGTGAGTCGACATGTATGCATAGTAACAAAACATGCACAGGAGCAGTGCCCACACATTCCAAACAACTACCACACCCAAAATGCCGTGCTACAATCCTTACCCAAAGGAGACTTTTCACCATGTCCGTGCATGTAACGCTGATTCAGCACACGTTGCAATACTCATGAGGAATAGCAGAAGCCCAACGATGCCATGAGCAGACAGCATGCACAACTACCAGGGGATGACAGACACACAAGAAGTCAGCTAACAGATAGTCATCTACATGCATGGTCATTTACTCTACATGAATAAGGTTGTCACCATGCTAGTTGAAAATTGAGTGTCTCAGCTAAAATGTGTGGAATGACATCATCACTCGAATGACACATCAGAACACACCTCTAAGTCACTTAGCATACAGTCAGCTGGACACACACATTGCAACACATGCCACACAAGGCTCCAAGCGTGCACACTGAGACCCAGGGACTCACCATTATGAGAAGAAGTTGCGTATGAGCTGACTCCGGATGTCCTCCTCCTCCTCCCCATCACTTGCCTCGTGACCAAGCCCTTCATCCTCCACGGGTGGATGTTCCTGCTCATCTGGATCCAGGATGAGTGGCTCAGCTTTCTCCACTGCCATGTTGTGCAGCATGCAGCACACAAGGAAGATTTTGCAGACCTTCACCGGTGCATATGGGAGGGATCCGCCTGTCTTGTGGAGGCACCGGAATCGGCTCTTCAGGAGGCCAAACGTCCTCTCAATC
Organism: Triturus cristatus; assembly: GCF_964204655.1. Classification (NCBI taxonomy): domain Eukaryota; kingdom Metazoa; phylum Chordata; class Amphibia; order Caudata; family Salamandridae; genus Triturus; species Triturus cristatus. The sequence goes on from NC_140580.1 coordinate 998,343,031, forward strand.
ACTCACCTGGTCTGCCCATGGGCGTTGTTGTAACGGTGATCTGCAGCTGTTCTGGGGTTGCGGAGAGGCGTCATCAGCCATGGCATGTTGGGATAGCCATAGTCCCCTACATGGAAACAACATGTAAAGAAGTGGGTCAGGAGATGCCGTAAGACACAAGGATACCACTAAATACAGGACAAACAGAGTATACCCACCAACAAGACATGCTCGTTCGTTGTGCATCCGCAGCATCATTTCGGGCACCCTGCTACGCCTCATGATGTAGGCATCGTGTGCTGACCCTGGAAAACGTGCACAGACATGGGAAATCAGCATGTTAGGTAGACACACCACAAGGGCATTAATGGAGTGATAATGTTTTCGGTTTCGATAGGCTACCTTCTGTGCCTGTGGTGGTACCAAAGCCACATGTGTCCCATCAATAGACCCAATTACATGGGGCATCCCTCCCAGGGCATAGAACTCCCCCTTTACACCTGTCAACTGCTCACGAGTTGGAAAATGGATGAATTCATCCAGGTGAACCAAAATGGCTTCTAAAACATCATGCAGGACACGGCTGCACATGGTCTGGAACATGCCACCAACATCAGCTATGGTGAATTGAAACGTACCGGTGGCAAAAAAATGGAGGGCTGACATCACCTTCATCTTGGGGGTCAGCGCAGTAGGATACCTGTGTAGCGGTTGGAGGTGTGGTTCCAGCCGGGCCGTCAAGTGCTCAATCAACTCTTGCGAGAAGCGGTAGCGTCGTATGCAGTCACGTTCCCTCAGGGCACCCAAGTCTGGCATTGGTCGGGGGAGAGGCGGTGCCCTGAAGAAATTTGGAAGGAATAACGAAGAGTGAGTACATTACAACACCAATGTCAATGAACTGAGCACATGTTCAACAGCTAATACACATATGCTAAATACAGAGTCTGGGCTGTGCAATACATCCAGGACACGTATGCCAGCCAGGTATTACTCCTACCAAGAGCCAGCTACAAACGTGGATTGTCAAGGTCTACATGACATGCCATGAAACTAGCTGTGGGCCAGTGTAAGTGAACAGCCAGACACATTACAGGAGTGACATACATCCACATATCTGCATTTGAAGGATGTTATCTCATACAGACAGCTGGCGGCAAGCTAGACGCACAGGTCACATGTCATTGAAAAAGTACAGATCACACACATTGCCATGAAGGGGTACATGTCAAAACTGATCACACAGACATTGAGACAACGCAGATATGTCCTCAGGTCGAAATACCATGTTCGATGCATACAGACACACGTTAGGTGTGATTCCACATGTGGCCTGGTGTGCGTAATTGTGTGCCATGGTCATCTACACACAGACACATGTTGGATGCAGCAACAGCAGATGCAGTTGACGGAACACCAACAGCAAGCTCATGGTAACACATGACACACACATGACATAATCACATCGTGGCACGCTGGTAGTTAGATGTCAGGTGTCATTATCCGTGTACCTGGCATCAGGGGACACTTGCGGGTGTTGGTGACTGTGCCATACCAGTGATGCAGTGCTTGACACATTTGTACTACATGCACACATGTAAAAAGTGTGAAGGGGAAGTGTGCCACATAGTGCCCCATCACACATGACATGTGTACACAGGTCATCACACATCTGTTGTGCTAGAACATGAGGAGACATATGCCACATCACTGCCTGACACACCTAGGCCCTAAACATGAAGGACTGCACTGACAATGACTTGATGTACAGCCTTGTGCAAGTATGACACCTCCATTCCTTTCCTGTGCGCCTCCTATCACCAGTGTAAGCTGTGAAACGGTCGTATCACTATATTGGGGTTGGGTAGGAGTAAGCGTGTGTGTACGGACCGTACACACGTACGTGTACGACCAGTGTGTACACGTACGTGTACTACCATAGTACAGGTACGTGTACACACTGGTCCTATCCCTATAGTAGTGTTGCCGTAGGCGTACGCCATAGTGATACGGCCTGTACACATGTGTGTAGGGGTCGTATCCCCATAGTAGTGTTGCCGTAGGCGTACGCCATAGTGATACGGGCCATACACGCGTGTGGACTTTCAGCGGCAGTTGGAGGTTGGGCAGACATCGATCCTGAATGTCCTCCATGGCCACACCAGACTGCTGACACAGATGGTGTCGTACATGGAGGGCATGTCATCAGCGATGTGTGACCAATGGATGTTGCTGAGCCATGGACTCTTCACTGACGGCAGCAGTGAGTCTCCTGCAGCGTTTCGTCCACCCCCTACCCCTGCACCATCTACACTTCCCACTCCCATGCCTGTCCCAAGCACACCCACGGGTAGGGGAGTTGAGTCCCCCCCTGTCCACCCCCTCCCCCAGTAGTGCTGCACCCCATCCCTCCGACCCCCCCCTCCTTGGGGCCTGTGGTTTCTTTGGGTGCAGGGGAGACGCTCGGCGACCTGGCTGTAGTGTGCAGCGCCATGCTCGAATCCACCTTTGGCGCTGCCCCACCCCCTGTGGTGGAGTCGTCCGTCCCTACACCCACCTCACCTACCCTTACCCCTCCTGTCCCTGCGGTGCCTGGTCCTTCCCCACATGATGCCCCCACCCCAGTCAATGAACCAGAGGTTTCAAATGTGCAGGCAAGCTAGGGGAGATACGTGGACACGTGTCCCCCCCCCCAGGACTTCGCATCTGGACTGGCCTATGGCCTTTGTAAATAATGTCCTTTTATACTTTTTAATTTTACGCTGAATAAAGCATTTTGTTTTTCCTTTGAACACGATTGCTTTTCAGGTATTGATGTTGGTGCTGATGCTCCATGAGTTGGGGTGGTGATCATGTGTTAGGTGTCTGGGAAATGTTGTAGTCTGGTGCTCAGGGGGTGGACCCTGGTATCTGCGTGCCATCACAAGGTCTCAGAAAAGATTCTTTGGTCGTGTATGCTCTTTGTGTTTGGAGACATTGTCCCAAGGAGTGTTCCTTCCTCTGTGGCACCTGACATCTTCCCTGCAGGGAGTTGCCCAATTGTTGTGCTGACCTGTGTCTACATTTCCTTGGTGGGTGACGGATCCCTTCAACTATGGCCATGCCTGCTCAGCAATGTCTCCGGCTGCATCGTCTGTGCCATCCTTGGTAGTCACTGTACTTGTGTATAGAGTATGTTGCCATGCCTTCACGTGGAAATTGTCCCTTTTCCGCACTATGCATGTGTGTACTCCCATTCTAGCACACATATGGTACTTGTTCTGCAGGGTATTTGGTCACCTGACTCACAATTGTGGGCATTGTATCTGTGGGAAGTCCACCCTATTCCTTCCATGGGAGACAACAACTTGGTGGCTGTCCCAGCACCTGTACATTCCTATCAGTCCTGGAATGTGCGTGACAGTGTGTGTTCCCTTTGGCTCTCTCAGTTTAGTAGGCTTTCACTTTACTATACAGTCTTGTGACATGATCCAGTGTATGTATTATGCTGCATCCGCCAGGGGTGGGTATGCATGTGTCATTTGTCATCACACCCACATGTGGTGTGTCATGCAGTGGGGGAAAGACATCCACCCTCATGGGAGTGGGACACTGCTGTCAGTGATGTGTTGATATGGCACTCTCAACATAGTCGCACATTGGGGATGTGTTCATAAACCCATGGAGTTGTGGTCATCTGAGGATGATGCACCCACCCCTCATATGTCTGGACAATGCTGGGAATCCTTTGCACCCACCCCTCATATGTCTCTGTCCACTGCTGGTAGTGATATGCACCCACTCCTCATATGTCTGGACACTGCTGGTAGTGACATGCACCCACCCCTCCTATGTCTGGACAATGCTGGGAATCCTCTGCACCCACCCCTCATATGTCTCTGTCCACTGCTGGTAGTGATATGCACCCACTCCTCATATGTCTGGACACTGCTGGTAGTGACATGCACCCACCCCTCATATGTCTGGACAATGTTGGGAATCCTCTGCACCCACCCCTCATATGTCTCTGTCCACTGCTGGTAGTGATATGCACCCACTCCTCATATGTCTGGACACTGCTGGTAGTGACATGCACCCACCCCTCATATGTCTGGACAATGCTGGGAAATCCTCTGCACCCACCCCTCATATGTCTCTGTCCACTGCTGGTAGTGATATGAACCCACTCCTCATATGTCTGGACACTGCTGGTAGTGACATGCACCCTTCCCCCATATGTCTCTGTCCACTGCTGGGAGTCCTCTGCAGCCACCCACCCACCCCCTTGGTGCAGTACACTGGTGTCCTGGGCATACACCCCCCCCCCCCAAATTTACTGCTAATATGCTGCACCAGGCCGTAGTCCGACATTTGTGGCGTGTGTACACCTTGTATCCATAATGTACTGGTGCCGTAGGGGTACGGGTGTGACGGACCGTACCCCTGCATTCATAGGGTGTGTACGGTCCGTTCCACGGTGTCCTTACATCACCACTACAATGGTGGTACGGACCGAACCCACACTCTGGGGGGCGTGGGTACGGTCCGTACCACCATTGTAGTGGTGATGTAGGTGTACTCGCCATACCCACGCTCCCCAGAGCGTGTTTACTGTCCGTACCACCAATGTAGTGGTGATGTAGGTGTACGTGCCGTACCCACACCCTCAGAGCGTGGGTACGGTCCGTACCACCATTGTAGTGGTGATGTAGGGGTACGCGCCGTACCCACGCCCTCTGAGCGTGGGTACGGTCCGTACCACTATTGTAGTGGTGATGTAGGGGTACGGTCCGTACCACCATTGTAGTGGTGATGTAGGGGTACGCGCTGTACCCACGCCCTCAGAGCGTGGGTACGGTCCGTACCACCATTGTAGTGGTGATGTAGGGGTACGCGCCGTACCCACACGCTCAGAGCGTGGGTACGGCCCGTACCACGCGTACCCCTACATCACCACTACAATGGTGGTACGGCCCATACACACGCTCTGGGGGGGCATGGGTACAGCGCGTACACCTACATCACCACTACAATGATGGTACAGACCGTACCCACGCTCTGGGGGGCGAGGGTACGGTCCGTACCACCATTGTCATGGTGATGTAGGGGTGCGGTCCATACCACCATTGTAGTGGTGATACAGGGGTACGCGTCATACCCACGCCCTCAGAGCGTGGGTACGGTCCGTACCACCATTGTAGTGGTGATGTAGGGGTACGCGCTGTTCCCGTGCCCCCAAGAGCGTTGGTATGGCCCGTACCATGCGTACCCCTACATCACCACTACAATGGTGGTACGGGCCGTACACACGCTCTGGGGGGGGTGTGGGTACGGCGCGTACACCTACATCACCACTACAATGGTAGCACGGACCATACCCACGCTCTGGGGGGCGTGGGTACGGTCCGTACCACCATTGTCATGGTGACGGGTACGCATCCACGTCCACTTCTGTTGTGGCGGTACGTAGGGATTGGTGGACACACCCCCCGAAGTGACCAGACCCTGGAGGTAATATATGTACAGAACATATATACTTTTTTACTTGGGTGGGGGTTAAGTTTCCCGCCCCTGGCACCCCCCTTTGCCCCTGGGTGTTGTTCTGACCGTCTGCGGCATCTGCATGGGTTTCTGTGCACCAGGTCGTAGGCTAGGAGGGCCGGGAGGACACGTAGGATGGGGTCCATGGCTGTCCGTCGCGTACCGGTGCTCCTTTTTCGCGTCGTCCTGCATTTCCTGGCAGTTTTTGGCTGCCGTAAAAAATAAGCTATGCGGAGTGACGTAGGCACGAATCGTACTTGCTGGTCCGTAAAACGCTGCCTGACTCCGTCCGGACGTCACGTACGCGATGTTCCAGATCGGAATTGTGGGTATTTTTTCCCCGCTCGTAATTTTTTACGATTCGTACAGAAATGGTATTTCTGTACGAATCGTACTTGCTTGTTTGTAAGGTGGTTTTCCCGGGTACGAGTCGTACGGAGAATACGCTCCGTACGACCATTCGTACCCGGGTTTTACAGGATCGGAATCGCCACCTTACTGTTTAGATGTTTGAGTAGAAACCATCCTCACATTATGAAATTTTATTTTTATTAGAAACAAATTATGATTTATGTAATGTGTGCCCTAATGTTTCATATATTGCACTCAAATATAGTTCTTAGACATACTTACACATATACAATTAAGATTTTACTGTGTGACACATAAGATGAATCTAATGTACTGACAATTTACATTTACTTGTGTTTAAAGGTGCACCATTGAATTAATACCTTAAGTTGCCTTAAAGTAGGCCTTTTTGTCATGCTGTATAAATAATATTTTTCATTTTCTGCAAACTGACGTTTCTTGCAGGTGCAATTCTCATTTACTACATTACTCTACTAGTGATAGAGAGAGCCTGAGAAGAAGACCGTGACAAAGAACATGGAGAGCCAGAGCGTTAACTGAAAGGCCTATTCAGCATTTTCGTAACATAGCCTGAGTGTGAAAGGCTGTTCCCATGTCCGGTGTGGTATTCTTCACAAATGTTGCAGTCTACAACGTGAGAATAGAAAAATGCAATGTTACCCCTGATGATGTGTACAGCAGGGTGTTGTCTAAGATACTCTTGTTTTATAATTTAGTGTTCACACTGTTTGAGGTCAGATCTTTGTCAGAACACTTTCAGAACCTTTCCAGGCCCTTTGGGAGTTTGAAAGGTTTAGATCTCTGTGCTTTCCTTTGATTCTTTGCTAAGTTTGGCTTAGGCTAACAGTTATTTCCCTAACCCTAGAAGCCTCATGTACGAGCTTCTTCAATGCTGACACCTTCCTATTTATTTTCCTGCCTTGTTCTATTTGTCCTTTATTGACGTTCCCTGATTTGTGAGATCCTTTAGGTTTCCATACTCTTAGCTCAGACTTTAACTTAGACAATTTTAGATTTTACTCATGTATAGAAGAGAGGACCAGAGACTTTTCTCTGAGCACCAGATATTCTTGTTAATGCTTTGTATTGCTATGATTGAACATCTTGCTTGTTTGATACTGATTAATTATCCTTATTGAGTGACCAAATGGGTTACATTGTTTATAGGAAATTTGACTAATTATGTTTACTCCCAACATCTATCAGTTGGAAAATAAAAAACCCATTGGAGGAGAAATGTTAAGAGAGTTGGCCCAGTGTGCTGGATCACCCCCAAGGAATATATGACGTTACAACGCACACATTTATAACGCATACACTTTCAAGACATTTTTTACAACACAAGTACCCTTACATCGCAAGTTTTTACAACACATGCTATTACTCCGCATGTACATATGAATACATTAAAACGGCCGTTATATCGCAAACTAGTACTACGCATGTTTTTACAACACAAAAATAAAAAATCTTTCTAATTGTTATCTTTACACAACCACCCCCTGGGACTGGATGCCGGGGAAATAGGGGTTGTGGGTGGGGGAGTGTATTAATACCCAGGTATTAAATTAAATACTCGGGTATTAATATTAAAGCTCAAGCATTTAAAAAATATACCCGTAAACAACAAAAAACACACACACACACACACACATATATATATATATATAGTTTTTTTAAATTAGCCTGCAGAAAAAGAAAACATTGCTCTAGCTTCGCAACACTTAAAAAAAAAAAAACGTAGAATCATTTTTATAAAAACAGCATCAACATACAAGGAATTGAAAGCAAAACATGTAAGATAAAAAATGTGTCCTACCACTAGTTCTACAACATCAGGCAAACCAACCTGGACACAAAATGGATGCCATTCCAAAACGCAATGTAAAAGCCAAACCTTTACAAAGAGATTTTAAAATAAACTTTCAGTCAGGATCTAAATCGCACGGAAAAATCATTTAAGAAACATATTTTCTTTTAAAATATCGTAAACAAATTTTAAATGTATAAAAGCAGCCGACCACCATCTTGTCCTCACTGGTGCTCAGACTTTCCTGACAACCACACGCATCTGAAGTAGGATAAGAAAAATGCCTCCTTCTACCAGACAACACTGCCATCTATTGACTTAAGTAAGTAAACGTTAAACAAGAAGCACAATTAAATAGAAATACTACTCTAACACCACAGGGTGATTGCCTCAGGGAAGGTGCTGGTCACTGGAAGGGAGGGCAAAAATACTATTCTAACACCACAGGGTGACTGCCTCAGGGAAGATGCAGGTCAGTTTTACGGGGACAAATTAATATTCTAACACCACAGAGTGATTGCCTCGGGGAAAATGCAGGTCAGTAGTGGGGGGCAAACATACTATTTTAATACCAGAGAGTGATTGTCTCATGGAAGGAGCTGATCAGTAGTGGGGGGGAGGAAATTACTATTCTTACTCCAAAGGGTGCATGCCTGAGGGGAGGTTTTGGTCACTGGGGGGGGGGAATTATTAATCTTCCTTCCAAGGGGGCTTACCTCTGGGAAGAAGCTGGTGAGCTGTACTAATGCATGTTAGCAACTCTTAAGAAAAACATACATAAAGTTTATTTTCTCTGCTACTATACAGGTTATTTCAATTCACAATCAAGATCATTGCTCAATAAAGAATCACTTGGACAAGAAGCAATCCACCAAACAGAGGTTCAACAAACCGAAGACCTATCAGAGGTAAAATTGCACAATTGTCAGTGATAGGGTGGAAAAAAATATATTTATACTCAACAGTATGCTTGGCTCAGGGAAGGTGCTGGTCACTGGTGGGAGGCAAAATTACTATTCTAAAAGTACAGGGAGGTTGCCTCAGGAAAGGTGCAGGTTACAGGTGGGGGGTGGGGGGGAATACTAATCTAACACCATGGGGTAATTACTAGGCCTGGGCCAAAATTCCGTTCCGTTCGCGGAAATTGCGATATTTTGGCATTTTCGCGTTCCGCGGAAAGCGCGAAAATGTCAAAATTTCCGCATTCCGCAGCTTAGCGATAATTTGTTTCTTGCTCGCGCTGTAAGATAATACATTCTCGCGTGCGCGCGATTGCCTTACCTGAATCCCCGCATTCGCCGACAAGTTTTCCAGACCCGGTCGCGTTCTCCACGAGATGTTGGATTGTTGGTAGCCATTTTGCGCTGTCTCGCGACAGTTCGCGGCCGCATTGACGTCATTTGTCGCGCGATCACATCATTTGTCGCGCGATCACGTCTTTCTTCTCGCGATCATGCACCGTGCGAGTATGAGAAGATTGAGATCTCGAACACGTCATTCTACATCGCGAGCGAGACGGTGAGGACGCGGGCACGTCTAATCGAACGCAAACAGGAGAAAGAGACGCCGAACACGTCATATCCAACGCGACAGGGACAAAGAGAACGAGATCATGTCATTTTCGACACGCCGGCGGAAGTAATGTGAAGCTCGAGAACTCGAACATGTAAAATTTTCAATTTGGAGAGGAATATCAGCTCTAGCAGCATGAAACCTTCTGCAAATGATGATTTTGGATGAAAACAACTCCTTACATTGACATTTGGCTGTCCTTTTTTTGTGCAAGGAGTCCTTTTTTTAAAAGGTGGAGAGAGGGAGGAAGTGACACAGAATCTCCAACTTCCTGTTCCTGTCCAGCATGCTCCTCCCAGTGCTTTGTCCATCTCCTGCTCATTCTGCCTTTGGATTTGGAGCTGGAAAGATCACTCTTTTTGTCTGCTGCATCATTGCAATTGGATTTGAGGATTTTTGGAATAGGATATTTTACAAGTAAGTGGTTGTTGTGTCTGTTTGATTGTGGGCATTGCAGTTGTTGTAACTACAATTTATTTTTGATAATTATCATCATTCCTTTTTTTAATTTTTTTATTTTGTGGGTAGTAGTAGTAGGCCCGAGCTAGCCATGGGCATGGCCTCATGGGTGTGTGCATGATGAAGCAACTGTTCCTTTTGTTGTTTTTTGAATGTATTTCATTTTCAAGCACATTTAGGGCATGGATGGCATTGGATTGAGTTGGGGAAGTGTGTTTTTTGGGGGTGGCCTTTGTGATGTTGTTGGGCCTGGCCATGTGGCTGGTGGCCATTTTGAAGCCTAGGCCTGCAAGCTTGCCTGGCCTTGTCTGCCAACAGGCCTGCTTTTTCATCCACCAGGATCAGAGCAGGTAGCCACAGCTTTATTAATCCAGTGTTTTCTGTGTGATCTGTTGAATTTACACATCATTTAGGGCATGGATGGCATTGGATTGAGTTGGGGAAGTGTGTTTTTTGGGGGGGGCCTTTGTGATGTTGTTGGGCCTGGCCATGTGGCTGGTGGCCATTTTGAAGCCTAGGCCTGCAAACTTGCCTGGCCTTGTCTGCCAACAGGCCTGCTTTTTCATCCACCAGGATCAGAGCAGGTAGCCACAGCTTTATTAATCCAGTGTTTTCTGTGTGATCTGTTGAATTTAGACATCATTTAGGGCATGGATGGCATTGGATTGAGTTGGGGAAGTGTGTGTTTTTGGGGTGGCCTTTCTGATGTTGGTTGTCTTAAAGACATGCTTTTGTGTTTTGTTGTATGTGTCTGGTGTGTTGGTGTGCAATGCATGCACCGTGCAGACCTTTTTGGGGCCTGTGAATTTTCCTATTTCCATTTTGTTGCATTAAAAAGGCAGAGCAGTGTGCTTTAGAATGCATCCTTTACCTGGCTTTTATAGGCCTTTTGTCAGCTCCTGGTGTTCCCCAGGCCCCCGGCTTGTTTGTGATTTGTGAGTGTCCATGTGGGTGGTGGCCTTGTTTGGTGTTTGGACTGTGAGTTATTAGTGTCCTGATTTTGCCATAGGCCTGCATGGTTTTCCTATTGGCTATTTGGCTTACTGCTTCCATCCATCCACCCCCTTTGCCAGCAGCAGCTCCATGGATGCTAAGATGCTCAAATAATTTAATGGTCCACCCCACTTTCATTACATTTTTATTTTGGTGGTTATTATTAACTTTCCCATCCTTCCTGAGAGTGTAGTGTGTGGCTGTACACAGTAGTATAACATAGCTCTAGTTAAAACAAAAAGTCATAAATGGCTAGACTATCTTTTGTTTGCACTAGTACAGTACTAAGTAACTGAACCCCAACAACAAATGCAACATTTCACTGATGTTCTTCTCCTGTCTTATTTGGTTTTAGGTTCACAAAAGACAGAGTAGGAGGTGTCATCAGCATCACCCGGCTACCCGTTGTACTGCCAGCCAGACAGAAGTCCTGCTGCGCATCACGTCCACGTGTGACCAGAACTTGTTGTGCATCTGCATCCTGCCTGACATCTGAAGAAGATGGCCCCAAAGAAAGGTACCAGGTCCAGTACCAAGAAAGTTGCCGGTGAGAAGAAGGAACAGAAAAAGGAAGTGCCATTAACCACGACTGGTGGTGTGCCGGCCAATGTTTTTTTTGGCACCACAGCGTTGTCCGGGAACCAAGCTGGGAGCAGCACAGCGGTCCAACCCCACCAACCTAGGCCCTAGGGCTTTAGTGTCGCAGAAGTAGCCAGTCTACTAACGAGCAGCGATGTTGAAGAAATGTCATTACCGCAAAGTAGTAGACAATCAAGTTCAATGCAGGCGCAAACTCAGCAGATCAGTGTCAAGCCGCCGCAACAAGAACAGCAGCAGCCACCGCAACAAGAACAGCAGCAGCCGCCGCAACAAGAACAGCAGCAGCCACCGCAACAAGAACAGCAGCAGCCGCCGCAACAAGCCCAACAGCAGCAGCCGCCGCAACAAGAACAACAGCAGCAGCCGCCGCAACAAGAACAGCAGCAGCCGCCGCAACAAGAACAGCAGCAGCCGCCGCAACAAGAACAGCAGCAGCCGCCGCAACGGCCCACCATAGTAGTTGTTGCTCCTGACGTAGGGGCATTTCAGGAAATCGAGTTTCCTGCAGACAAAGTGGAGCAAAGTCAAACCACTGTGTCAGAAGATCTATTGTCTTCCAGACCACCAGCAAGGAAAAGGAGGCTTAGTCCATCATCTTTTTCTTCAAGCCCCGCTTCTGATGATCGTGATGACACTTGGGTCCCACCAGCTCGGTCTGAGAGTGATATACGCCACAAGACAATGCTTCTGAAAAGGAAGGTCCCAGAAAAACATAGAGTTATGGAGGTAGATGTAGAAGAGGGGGGTGATGATGTTGATGAAGACGAGCCAGTCATCACGCACATTACTCCCGCCCCAAAGGGATTGGAGACCGACATTCTCACCCTATCCAGAAAGGCTGCTACTGAGCGGGATGTAGCACGGATCTCACCAACACAGGTTACACCACCACTACCTCCAGCTGCCATATTTTCCAAGGCCCGGCAGGGACCTACATCCAGCTCAACCATGTCAGTAGGTAGTGGTATTAAAAGTCACAGTGTAGGTGCACAGGGTCACATATTTTCAAGCACCCCCTCAAGTTCATCTGATGTTGAAAGTGGCACATCCAGCAGTGCCAGAAAGTTCTCCTCCCCAGTTTGGGACTTCTTTTCTGTTAGCGCCAAGGAGAAGAACGTTGCTATATGCTCAATTTGTCAGAAAGATGTTCGGCGTGGTAAGCTTGGTACAAACTATGGTACTGGAGGACAAGCAAGTCATCTAAAAATACACCACAGTATCGTGTGGGAGGATCACCTACTTAAGTTAAAAGAAAGTAGAAAAACTCAACCCATTGCAGTTGGTCAGGATGAATCAGGGAGCGATATTATTGTGGTGGCAGGTGAATAAGAGGGAGGCATTTCTAGCCCTGTCCCCAGTCGTGCAGTGGTAATGCCCACATCCTCCTCAGTAACATCAGAGTGGCACCGCAGTAAGAGCCATACTCAGAGTCTGGGTGAGACACCAAGGCGACCGGCGAGTACCTCAATGAGACAATCTGTGTCGTTGAGCCGTAGTGGGTTAATGAAAACAGCACCACTAAGGAAAGTAAGCCAGCCTACCATTGAGAGCATGTTTAGGTTGGAGGGGCAGTTCCAACGCAACCACCCAACGGCACGATTGTACAATGCGAAGCTGTCTAAAATGTTAGCGCTGGACCTTCTTCCTTTTTCATTTGTGGAAGGGGTGGGTTTTTTCTTGAATTTGTGTCTGCCATCTGCCCGAAATGGAAAGTTCCCAGCCGGTCCTATTTCGCAAGAATTGCTGTTCCGGCACTACATCATGATGTGCTGGAATTGGTTGGTCAAGGTTTGCAGCAGAGTGCTGTGCACAATATCCACCTGACAACAGACATGTGGAGCAGTTGCCAAGCCACAGATTACATGTGCATCACTGCACACTGGATCTCTTCTGTGGGGGTTAGAGATAAACTATCTGCACGAGGTGTTGTTGACACAGCTGCGATTTTTGAAGGTACTCGGAAACATGCAACTGTAGCCATGTTCGCCATGGAGAAATCTCATACGGCTGAAAACATTTTAGAAGAGTTTCGCACCAAGGTTTTGGAATGGCTGCGGCCCAGAGGGCTTGGTATTGGTTTTGTTGCCACAGACAATGGCAGTAATGTACTTAAGGCCATGGAACTTGGTTCCTATTTCAGGGTTCCGTGTTTGGCACACTGCATAAACATTATAGTGCAAGACTTTCTGAAAAAAGAACCCATAGTCAGCAATTTACTGGCCATCTGCCGAAGAATATGCACTCATTTCAGCCATTCTTTTAAAGCTCGGAAGCAGCTGAGGATCATCCAACGTGAATTTAGGATGCCAGTCAAGGCACTCATCTAGGAGGTGGCAACACGTTGGAACTCAACGTAGTACATGCTTGATGGTCTGTACGAACAGCACAGGTCACTCCATGAATATGTCTGGTACAGAAGCAGGGATGCTGCTAGTGTTAAAGGCATGACCCTTCAGAGGGAGCAATGGACCCTAATTAAATGCCTGACTGAGATGCTGTCTCCTTTTGAGGTCTTCACACGTGAAGTCAGCAAGGAGGACTGTACAATGGGCCAAGCTATCCCATTGTTGCAAATGCTAGAGCATGAGCTGAATAATGTGTCTGAATCCTACAAAGGTGTAGAGGACAGAAGGCAAGCCCATGACTTGGTGGAGAGCTTATCCAGGCGCTTAACTGAAAATGTAAGGAAACAAAATAAAATTTTGTCACAAGAACATTACATTTGTGCCACAATTCTGGATCCACGTGCAAAATTAGGACTAGTGAAGACATTCCTTGCTTTTTCCGACAATGATGTTGCCCGCTATAAAAGTTGTATAGCTGAAGCAGCCATTAAGTTTGAAAACGAAGGGCTGCTAATTAAAAGCCCGCCACATCAACCCACAACAAGTACTGATACTGAAGCAGGCCATGCAGAATCAAGTGCAACTTCGTCGGCTGAGGGCAGTGCGGTTGGCTCAGAGTCACAATCACAACACTCACCATCACTATCGGCTACAGAAACAATAACTGGATCATTAGGCCGAGTACAATCATTACAGGATTAGTATGCAAAGATGGGCCTTTGTAAGCACAGTGCTGATGCACAGAAAAAACAGCACAAAAGCTTACCAGCAGCAACCCTGAACATTGAGCGGATGGTCCAGGCCTATCTGGACGACCCAACAGAGGTGTACGTTGATCAAAACCCATTGGAGTATTTGTATAGGAAAAGGTCTGAATGGCCACAGCTCAGAAGGCTGGCGATAAGCTATCTGGCTTGCCCTGTCGCAAGTGTCTCTTCCGAAGGTGTTTTCAGTGCTGCTGGTTCCATTGTAACATTGAGAAGGACCAGTCTATCTCAAAAAAACGTGGAGAGGTTAACAGTGATCAAAATGAATCAGCACTTCATACCACCGAATTACACAATACATGAATCAACAGAGGAAGATGAGGACAGCGGCTCAGGTGACGGAAGTATTGTGTCAGATGATTACCTACTACTGGAAGAACCCCCAGAGTTTGAGGACGAGCTATACTTCCCTGACAATTAGGCTCGCACTTACTGTCTTCCTCCCTTTTTTCCCCCTTTGTTTATGTGTCTGTTGTTCCGGTTATAAACTTGTGAATCGCAACAAATCCATTATCACCGTCTTCTACTCTTCTAATTTAAGATACAAGTTTCAGGTGTCTGCCATTTGACAGTACAGTCCTCCGAATCCAGCTCCTCCGCTCGATCATACTGAATCTCCTGCTCAATTCCATTTCCCTCATGAATGATGATTGGATGATGGTAACAACAAATTCAAACTTTCCTCGTCCTTCCAAAACAAGTGGACCATGAATCAGATGACTACTATAGCTATCCTCCTTTCAGAGCCGAGAGAGACTGGCCATTAACTGAAAATAAGATGGAACAGGTAATGATTGACGCCATGCATTGGCCGCAGAGTCGCAGACTGAATGATGTAGATTTTGTTGTGTTTGTTGCGCATGAATTTATGTAATTGTGCACTGCCACTAATCAACTTTCTACAGAACACACTAATTTTCCCCGTCTTGCAAATAAGAAATTTGTACTTCTCCTGCATCTTGGTGATACATTGCTTTGACTTCAATACAGGAAGGGGACTCACTCAATCTGCGCAATGCGTATGACTGTGACACAACAGCACCGTCCATGATGATGATGATGGCGAAATAGACGGCCCGTTAACTTAAGATGAGAAGGAACAGGTAATGATTGATGCCATGCATTGGCCGCAGAGTCGCAGACTGAATGATGTAGATTTTGTTGTGTTTGTTGCGCATGAATTTATGTAATTGTGCACTGCCACTAATCAACGTTCTACAGAACACACTAATTTTCCCCTTCTTGCAAATAAGAAATTTGTACTTCTCCTGCATCTTGGTGATACATTGCTTTTAATTCAATACAGGAAAGGGACTCACTCAATCTGCGCAATGCGTATGACCGTGACACAACAGCACCGTCCATGATGATGATGATGGCGGAATAGACGGCCCGTTAACTTAAGATGAGAAGGAACAGGTAATGATTGATGCCATGCATT
This sequence comes from Triturus cristatus, assembly GCF_964204655.1. Taxonomy (NCBI): domain Eukaryota; kingdom Metazoa; phylum Chordata; class Amphibia; order Caudata; family Salamandridae; genus Triturus; species Triturus cristatus. Next base: position 998,358,886 of record NC_140580.1, read on the forward strand.
GGCCGCAGAGTCGCAGACTGAATGATGTAGATTTTGTTGTGTTTGTTGCGCATGAATTTATGTAATTGTGCACTGCCACTAATCAACTTTCTACAGAACACACTAATTTTCCCCTTCTTGCAAATAAGAAATTTGTACTTCTCCTGCATCTTGGTGATATATTGCTTTTAATTCAATACAGGAAGGGGACTCACTCAATCTGCGCAATGCGTATGAATGTGACACAACAGCACCGTCCATGATGATGATGATGGCGAAATAGACGGCCCGTTAACTTAAGATGAGAAGGAACAGGTAATGATTGATGCCATGCATTGGCCGCAGAGTCGCAGACTGAATGATGTAGATTTTGTTGTGTTTGTTGCGCATGAATTTATGTAATTGTTTTTTTTTTAGTTTTCAAAAACCTTTATTATTCCATCAAAGTGTACACTGCTATTCAGCCAACAACCCGGAGGCAGGCAGCTAGGTTACGCAGCGGCTCTCCGCCCAGGCATTTTGGTCGTACATTTGAGCAGCATTCCAATACTATTACGTTAATCAATATACAACAAAACTAACAGTGAGCGAGAGTCGAAAGAAAGCGAACAATGACTAGGCGGAACGTCACAACTGCCGCCATTCTGCGACCACATGGTGCCATGTCTGCTCAAACACCAGACAGCCCTCTCACGCAAGGCGAACCCCAGACTCCAGAGCACTTATATCAGGCGGCCCCCCGTGTGTCTCGCACTGCAGTCACATTCCAGCTGCGCCGCTGCGCCGGACTCACAACCCACCCCCTCAGTCCTCTTCCAACGTTTCCTCTCTCGCCAACCAATCCACCAGCGGCTGCCATATATCTACGGGCCTTGAGCGCTGTGGCATCTGGTCCCAGTAGGAAGTCAGTTGCTCCCTACAGTACACCGCCGCTCCTATCCAGGCCAACACTGTCAGCGGAGCTGTTTTCTTCCAGTGTATCGCTATTTGGCGCTTGGAAAGTAACAGTAAAAGGGCCACAAGTCTGCGCGAGACTTTAGGAACATTTCTCACGAATCCCAGGAGGGCCACAAGTGGGTCCGGTTCCATCTCCGCTCCTACGATCTGTCCTATAGTATTGAAGACTGTAACCCAGAATCTGTGCACCGGGCCACACACCCAAACGAGGTGATAGAACGTAGCCTCCCTCTCGCCACATCTCCAACAGTTCGCATTGGCCCGCAGCCCCATTTTACACAGTTGTATGGGCGTACAGTAGGTCCTGTGTAGATAGTTAAAGTGTACCAACCGCAGTCTATAATTAGGTGATAGGTATTCTAGTTGGGAACAGCAGTACTCCCACTGTTTCTCCGTAATAGGTATACCCGCTTCACCCTCCCACAAGGACCTGGAGTCCACGTGTGCAACAGGTGTTGCGTTTTGAGTAGTCCTGTAGATACGTGTAATCAGTTTACGCGAGGAGGAGTTCGAGAGTATGTCCTCCAAAGCCGCAAGCGTCGGCGGAGCATCCGGGAACATAGGGTACCTGTGTTTACAGGCCGACCGCAGTTGATAGTACAGAAGAAGCTCCGAAGCCGTCGGTACAGGCGCTGTTACCATAGCTTGCAATGTAAGGAAGGTATCGTCCGGGTACAAGTCTCCCGCCACCCTCAGGCCACAGGCCTGCGCCCGTCGCACCACCGCCGCGTCTGTCAATGGACCCAGCAGTGGATTAGCCGCAAGGGGCATACTCGGCGCGTATAAGTCCCCAACGCCCGCACGCTTAGCAATGTTCGACCAGGCCCAGCGCACCATTTCAACAGTATCGATGTCCCCCTGGGAGCGTTTGTATCTCTGATACACCGCTGTTCGAAGGGGACAGGGGGCCGCAACGTCCGTCTCTATTGCCACGTGAGGCTGGTAAGGGATCGGGTGATGCCAGTAATGCAAGTATTGAGCCTGTGCACTATACGCATACAGCTCAAAGTCCGGGGCTGCGAGGCCTCCCTGGCGGAAGGGGAGTGTGAGGAGGTTCCACGCTACTTTGGGCTGCTTACCCGCCCAGACCAGTTCAATCATGGCTGAGCGGAGTCGGCGGAAGAACGCCTTCGTGAGTGGCACAGGGATGTCGACGAACAAGTAGAGAAATTTAGGCACGACCACCATTTTTGCAATAGCTATGCGGCCCGTCAAAGACAGCGGCAGCGTTTTCCATCTCTTCACCTTACTCTCCAGCCACTCCACGGCCACCCCCAAGTTGGCCAGCCATATATCCTGTACCGAGCTGCTCAACTGTATGCCCAAATACTTGACCTCATCCGTGACCCAGTCGATCGGAAATTCCGTGTGGCATTTTCTCGTACCATCCGTCAGTGGGAACATTGCCGACTTTGACCAGTTTATATCTATTCCTGTGAGACCACTGTATCGTGTCACCTCTCGCATCAGCGGATCGAAATTCTCCGACGGATTCATCATGTATATGGTGATGTCGTCGGCATACATAGATATGAGTAGGCCCCGCGACGTGAATCCGATACTGCGCTGAGTGTGATGTTGTCGCAAACGGGCCGCCAGCGGCTCTGTCGCAATGGCAAAGAGCAATGGCGACAACGGGCAACCTTGCCGGGTCTCTCGGGTTATGGAGATCGGGGAAGACGTCTGACCATTTACCCGTACCCTAGCCGTCGGATCATTATAAAGTACGCCAATACGCCTGGCAAAGGATGGGCTGAATCCCATGCGAGTAAATAACGTCCGTAGGAATTTCCACTCCAGGGAGTCGAATGCCTTAGTGGCGTCCAGCAATGCAGCTGCGGCCTGCACCTTGGGATCCAAATAATGCAGGAGCCCAAACAATACTCTCAGATTGTGGGAAGTTGACCTCCCCATTGCAAATCCCGACTGATCGGACAACGCTATCTGTGGCAGCATATATTTCAAACGGTCGGCGAGTAGCTTCGCGTAAATTTTGGCATCGAGGTTGATTAGTGAAAGTGGGCGATATGAAACTGGGCTGACGGGGTCCTTACCAGGTTTAAGCAGCGTGACAATTAAGGCTTCTCGCATTGACTGGGGGAGGATTCCCTTTTCTACCGCCTCCTCAAACACTCTGTGCAATCTCGGGACCAGTAGGTCTGCATATTCTTTGGAGAAGGCCGCCGTCAGCCCGTCAGGGCCCGGTGCCTTGCTGAGTGGCATAGCGGCTATTACCGCACGAATGTCCTCCTGCGTGAACGGCAAGTCCATATATTGTCTAGCATTATTACTAAACCACGCTAGAGCTACGGTGTCTAGATAGTCGCTGAGCACCGTGTCCTCAGGTGTCACCTTAGAGGTGTACAAGTCCCTGTAGTAGTCTGACATCATTGCCAGTATAGCCGGAGGCTCTCGTATCACGCCACCCCCTGCCCCCTGTAGCTCCAGGACATGCTCCGACCCTCGCGGCGCACGCAGTATGTTCGCTAGTGTGCGTCCGGCACGATCACCTTCACCATACCTTCTGGCTTGAGAATCTTTAGACAAGTACGCAACCTCCCTGTCTGCCTCCTCTTGATACATGGTTAGCTTCGCCCTGAAGTCAGCACGCGCCCCGCCAGACGGGGCCTCTAGCAGCACAGCCTCAAGTTGCGCAAGTTCAGTTTCTAACCTACTCAATGTGTCTCTTATGGATCTCAGTACTCCCGTTTTTAGCGACATGCAGTGCCCTCTCGTCACTACCTTACAAGCCTCCCAGAGCGTGCCCGGCGATTCCACAGAGCCCTCGTTAATTTCAAAGTATTCTTCCAGTCTTTCCCGCAAAGTCTGCTGAAAAACTTGGTCACGCAGCGCCCGGGAAGGGAACCTCCAGCTAAACGGCTGGATGTATTGTGGCGGTGTGGACAGCGTCAGGCATACCAGGGCATGATCAGAGAGAGACCGCGGCAGGTGGGTCACCTCTAACACCGAGGAGTGCAAGTCTCTGGACAACAACCAGTAGTCCAATCTGGACCAGGTCGCTCTATGAGTTGTTATGCACGTACCCGCGCGGACCCCGGGGTGCAACGTCCTCCAGGAGTCCACCAGTCCTGCATCCTGTATAATGTAGCCAAGCGCCTCTGACGCCCTGGGGTGATGTTCTCTAGTTGTGCCCTGCCTATCCATAGTATCCGAAAGTACCACATTGTAGTCCCCCCCCCATAATATCGCTGCCGATCCGCAGGCTCGCACCCTGTGCCATAATTCCCCGTAAAACTCTGGGTTATCGTCATTTGGGCCATATACATTCACCAGAATCACTCTTGCGCCGCACAACGACCCCACTAACAGAATGTATCTGCCACCTGTGTCTCTGATTTCCTCATGCGTCCTCCAGTGAAGACCTTTTCTGATTAGTATCGCCACCCCTCTGGAGTAGTTGGAATAAGGTGCATGGATTACCTCTCCCCATCTATTATGTCTGAGCAGCTGCGCAGCATTAGCTGTCAAGTGCGTCTCCTGCAGGAGGCAGATATCGACGTCTTTTCGGAGTAGGAAGGCCTGCACCAATCTCGCTTTGCGTCTATCATTCATACCTCGTACATTCCAAGTAAAACATGTTATGTTCTTCACAACGACAGGCATATGAAAATATCTCGTTCGAACAGCAGACCTGTTCCGTGTTTCAAGTCGCCCGGCCACTCCACGTCTAAGTGCAAAGCATACCCTACCGGCCCAGCGGGCCACAATATGTGGAGATGTCCAGAGCACAGTAAGCTGAATGTCTGCCGAGAAAGCAGTGAACAGTGTACAGCATGCGCAGCAGCATCATATCTCGCCCCTTCCAACTCAACACCACAAAACACACACACCCCAACATACCCCCCAAACTCAATTCAGCCCAAACCCCACCCGCTCCAACCCCCCAATTAGGTTGTGCAATGTCCCCCCAGGTCACCCTCCCTACTAATAGAGCTGTAATTACAGCCAGTGGTCGTAACCAATGAGTGGGAATCATCCCTTGAGGTACGCAGGTTGGCCGCCCACTATCCCCGTACTTTCGACAGGGTGATCGAGCGCTGACCTAGCGTGGCGGCTCGAGGTCCTCCCTTTCCCGAACCCGCAATCTGACACATCGCCCTCCCAGCGCCATGAAACAACCCTCCCATATATCAAACAGTCACTAGGATCCGAACCGGCCAGCACAGGCAAAACATAGCGGCATATCTGAAAACCACACAGTGTAACTTATTCAACATCGCTCAGCCTGTCCTCCTGGTCCGACCCCACTGTAGGTGCCTGATTCTTCTGATCTCTCGCCAGTTGTTTCGCATATTGTAGAGCCGCCTTCGCGTCCAGAAAGAAAGATGGTTTTCCGGGACCTTGTACCCGGAGCTTCGCAGGGTATATAAGGGAGTATTTCGTTCCCGTTTGCTGGAATAGTTTTTTCGCTGGCATAAATTCCCTTTGAGCGGCCTGTACTTGCATAGTGTAATCAGGGTATATTGCGATGTGGTTGCCTTTATATTGCACGTCGTTCATGTCTCTTGCCATTCGCAATATCGTGTCTCGGTCCCTATAATTTAACACGCGCGCAATGATAGGCCTAGGTGGTGCTCCTGGTTTAGGCCTTGGCCCCAATGTTCGGTGCGCCCGCTCGACAAGGAACATCGGCGATAAACCCGACCCAAACAGTTCTTTCAACATCTGTTCAACATATTGTTCCATGTTCGTGATGTCTGTTGTTTCCGCCACTCCCGTGACGCGGACGTTGTTGCGCCTCGAGCGCGCTTCTAAGTCCTCGTTTTTTTGTTGTATGAGCGCCAGGACTTTGTCCATGCCCCGCAGTTTTGTGACGAGGTCGGTCTGGCTTTCCTCCGCGTCGGCCACTCGCGTTTCAAGCGCCTCCACTCTTCCTTCTTGCTTGTCCACACGAGACGTAATACTATCCATGCGCGCCGCCAGCGCGTCCATTTTGCCATCTATGCCCTGTAGGCTCACCTTCAGTTCTTGAAACATTGACTTAATGTCCGCGTCCTGAGAGCCACTTTGATCGCCTCGAGCGGCCTCGGCGTCCCGATGTTCTTGGTCCGACGTTTTCTGCTTGGTCTTGTCGAATGTGAGTTTCGGCTGTCGCGTGTCCGGCTTGCCCATGGCTAGCTCCTAGCGCAAGCCGTAGGCGTGGGCAGACGATCCACAAGCTCCCCTCCCGGTACAGGTCACCCCTTACCAGGTTCCCACGGCAGGCAGAGGGAAGGGCAGACATCCCCAGCAGCCCAGGGGGCTATTTCCACTGGTTCGCAGTATGCCCGCAATGCAGCGAACCGAACGGGGGCAATCACAGCGCGAGCCCCCCAGCCCCGGGCCAGCTTCCGTGCAGTGGCTCCCCACCTGTCCCACAGGTCCGAGACGCACAGCGCACTCAGTCGCCAGCCACCGCGCCCTCAGTCTCAATCCGGGCAGCTATCCAGTGGGGCGACCGTTAGGAGGGGAGCACACGCCTCGCAGTCCGGGGTCAGAGCCAGCCGATCTCGGGCACCACTAACGTCCTGTCGCCACATCAGGGGCCGCTGCTCCACAGCGTGAAATGTCTGGCACCGCCCCAAGGCCAGGTAATGGCCCCACAGCCGACCACGTCTCTTTGATCGCCACCCTGGGGCCCTCGATAGCAGGCGATCGCCACGCAGCCGGCGCTGAATAAGATGGCCGCCTCTCAGCCACCGCCTCCGGGTCCGCCAAAGCTCCCAATGTCACGAGTGGAGTCCAGGCGAGCTGTGGGCACGGGGTGGCCTCCCTCCTCACAAGGTCGGGACCGGAGACCTCCAACCCTCGTCCCAGCAGCTCCCGCTTACCGCCAGCACCGGCGTCTGCCTCTTGCCTTCGTGGCGTCCTGCAGCGGATCACCGATTCCTCCCCTCGTCTCACCTCAGCATTTGCAGCAGCGGTCCACTCCGTCGGCTCGCCGCTCTCGTCGCACCTCGATTTCAGCCACGGGGGAATGTGTTGGGCAGACCGATGTTCCGCAGGCCGAGCCGATCGAGCGGCCGCCGCCCCACAGCACGTTCCGCTCTCAGGCCAAGCCTCACTCCAGCCCCCGGCGCTCGCTCGAGCTCCAGGCCGCCTCGTCACTTTGCTTCCACCAGGCTGCACACCGCTACAGCTCCAACAACGGGTCCGGATGGTCCGGCGGGCAGGGCAGATACACCTAGCACACTTCCAGGGTCGAGAGGTCCGAGCCCAGACGCCAGTATAGCCGATAAATGTCGGATTTATTCGCTCGATCGGCGGAGCTGCGGGTTTAGGCAGCCATTCCTCTCTGCAGCCAAGCCACGCCCCGAATTTATGTAATTGTGCACTGCCACTAATCAACTTTCTACAGAACACACTAATGTTCCCCTTCTTGCAAATAAGAAATTTGTACTTCTCCTGCATCTTGGTGATACATTGCTTTTAATTCAATACAGGAAGGGGTCTCACTCAATCTGCGCAATGCGTATGACTGTGACACAACAGCACCATCCATGATGATGATGATGGCGAAATAGACGGCCCGTTAACTTAAGATGAGAAGGAACAGGTAATGATTGATGCCATGCATTGGCCGCAGAGTTGCAGACTGAATGATGTAGATTTTGTTGTGTTTGTTGCGCATGAATTCATGTAATTGTGCACTGCCGCTAATCAACTTTCTACAGAACACACTAATTTTCCCCTTCTTGCAAATAAGAAATTTGTACTTCTCCTGCATCTTGGTGATACATTGCTTTTAATTCAATACAGGAAGGGGACTCACTCAATCTGAGCAATGCAAATGACTGTGACACAACAGCACCGTCCATCATGATGATGGTGAAAGAGATGGCCCGTTAACTTAAGATGAGAAGGAAAAGGTAATGAATGATGACAATTAATGGCATGCATTGGACACCTGACTCTGAGCTATTGGTCTTTGTGTTTGCGTTGTTTGTTTGTTGTGCACAAAGTGATGTCAAAGTGTACTAGTAGTAATCTATCTTTCTGTACACAATAAAGAATGACTCAAGTCAGTAATATTTATATTTCTACTCTTGTTGTGTCATAAAAATGTTACTTATACTGCAGGCCGATCTTCACAGTCAGTCAGTAAAAGTATCAGAGATGATGATGAAGTCAGGAGGATGTTTCAGGAGTGGCATAAAACGGAAAAGCCTAAAGGTAAACACGTCAACAACAACCACAGCAGATCCAAATGTCTGTGTAGAAGTTGAATAGAGTGTAGCGGTGGGATGACTGCAGTGCATTGATTTTACTAACTTAAACTGTAAAATGCTATGTTTGGAATGGATAATGTGCTTTGCGTTTGTCCAACTCTTTGAGAGAAAAAAAAGGACTCTAAAGTGTTAACGTAGGATGTGCTAATGCTAAGCACTGTGGGCCTGCTCTCTCCTGTTACTGTTGAAGGTCAATGCTGGAAACAGACTAGAGTAGAGATGATGCATACATGCCACCTCGGAAAGTGTTCTTGTTGCACTACACCATCACTTGTGCATTTGTTTTAACTTTCTTTCTCAATATCCCCTTTGCTTTTCCATCTACAATTACAGGCCGGGCCTTGCCCTAAACTTTGTAAAACATTACAATGCATATTAATTACCTTACCAATCCATCACCTTTTTTTTTCCAGCCGGGCAGTGGCGAGGCGACACACCCAAGATTGATGGACGAGAGGAGCAAGAGGAATGCCGAGATGCAAATCCAGTCCACATTTTTGACCGGGATAAGACAGTAACAGTATCCACTTTTATCTTCTTTTAAATAATTTGATTAATATCTTGTATACAATCTTTACAACAGTGTGTTTTTGGAGTTGTTATCATCATTAGGTTTGCTCTGTGTTTACGTTTCTTCCCTACCAATATTTAAAATTTCTATTTGCTATGTGTTAAAGTATTAAGGCCGGAACAACAGAACAAGAACTAGAAGTGTATGTAATCCGGGTCTCTCATCATCATGCATGCATTGCCTTTTTCTCCCTTAACATATGGATATGGTAGTCTTCAATGATTGTCGTTTGTTTATCTATGTGGAGAAGTGTGGCTCAATGATTAGAGTGGCAGACCCTGATGCAGAGATCTAGCCCGGGACCAGGGTTCAATTCCCTGCCTCGGCGGGTCTTGGGCTCAAAAATTCCATGGACCTGATAATTCTCGCCTCCGTTCCTATTCCAATCATGGAGTCCCACTCTGCAACTCTGGGCAATAGCTTGCTTAATCTCCACAACAGCCCCCACAATGCTAAGGATGCCTGGCCTCCACCTTGGGGGTGCCCAGAAGTGGATGCCTCGCAGGGAAAGCCAGGATGGGTTCCACAGTGGTATTCGTACAAGCGCCTTGAGACCCTTGCAGGTGAGTAGTGTGCTATACAAGTATCAATTTAATTTTTTTACATTTATGTATGCATACTGTTTTTCTATGTCAAACCTTTTCCAAAAACCCCCTTCCCATCCATTCAACAAACCCTAACCCTCTTCCCCCGGGCTGTGTGACTTATTGTCGAGGTGTAACTAAATTAAATGTACACCAATACTTAATCACACACTTGCTGGGGCGGATGTGGTGAAAGCAACACTACTTCAATTTCAAGGCAGAGCGATGATCTTCTTCTGCTTGGCCACCCATGAGTAGGATATTTCAGAGGTTATTTTATTTAACAAAGGAACATATACCTCAGCATGAATTGCCGGCATTGATTGGATTTTTTTGTTGTCATTCCTCATATACAGCACTAACTGTTAGACTGTAGGCATAGTCAAGTGACTCGACACAACTATAGTTTCTAACTCTGTCTAGTAGGCTATCCTCCTAACCACCATTCAGTTTTTTTGTCAAATATTTGAGCATATTATTGTTGCTCGGTAAGTTCAGTACTGTACTTCATTCAAATACTCCTCTAACAGTCTCTCAAAGGCGATTGACTGTCTCCTTTTCTTTTTTTGGAAATGCTGCCGCCCTGCCAGTGTCTACTACTACTACTACTTTACTACCACCACCACCACCCCAATCATGGCATGTATGAAAAAGGAAACCATCTTCACCATCCAGCCATCTTCACCAGCCAGTCTATACAAAGAATGCATAGACTAGAGGACAGACTGAAAGTACTAGAAGGACCAGTCAATGAGTGAGGTGTGTCTCTCATCTATCTGTTTGTGTCTTATACAGTCAGCCAATTTTTGAAATCAAACACAGGCTATGGGCGGCCATGCACCAGCAAGGAAACAGTGTGATGTTAAACAGTTACCCCACCTACAAAACATTAACAACATTGGATGTAACATAGAAAAATATATTTAATTTACCCTAACAAAAATAAACTAAACCCACAAAAGCTGACCCACCCCCCTCCCCAACCCCAACCACTGTCCATAATAGAAAAAAGTCTGTAACGCCCAAACGAGTTAAGAAAAAGAATTAAAAAAGGGGCAGAACAGGATGACAGGGACTAACTGGTGGGGCGGGACTCGAGGAGGACACGCATCTGGCGTATCTCGCCCTCTAAACGGGCGACGCGGCGTCTAAGGGTGCGGCAGTTGCAGCCACAGTGGGGGGGGCACCGGAGATGGCACGGTGGCGGCGGGCAGCCGCCAGACGGTGGCGCTGTACCGCTGGAGGGTGGTGGCTGGGGCCCGGGCCACGGGAGGAGGCTTCCCCAATTGCAGCCGCAGTCTCCTCCTCCTCCTCGGCTAAGACCACCAGCCGCCGGTATTCTCGCTGGATTGCCTCCAGCTTCCAGCGCCGTGCCTTGGCGGCCAACTCCCTCCGATTTAGTTTAGGAGTAGCTGTGTATCAAAAAGAAAAAAACAAGACAATTGTAAAATATACTCTTAGAAAAACAGTAAGACAAGTTAATTATTTATACACATAGTGGCATGGTAGAGTAGCACTGTAAAGCACAGTAGTACATAACATTTTAAATCACGCCCGTCCTTCTTCCTTCCACCCGTCTTTCACTTTTTAGTTGAACAGTGCACCAGGTGCTCTTCTCCATAAAACTTTCAAAGCGGAGTTGAAATTAGATAGATGAGGCCATTGGTTACTCAATACTCCCGCTCCTATGCCAATTAAAGGGATTCTAGTCTTATAGTTCACACTTCAAACATTCACAACAACTCATACTTACAAGTTACGACATCGTATGGCGGGCGGACTTTGTCCGCCCGCCATCCTCAAGCTAAAAAGGATGGGGGTCCCGTGGGGACAATTAATTAGGATGATGCGCCCGGCACAGTGGCTGGCGCATCCTGTTTTTATTACATTCTGGTTGGCGGTGCCGAAAGCAATGCTAAAAATACATGTTGTGCTGCTTTTCCAAGCACAAAATGACGGGCCCCGCACGGAGCCTGTCACGTTTTGCTTGGAAAGGCGGGGGGGGGTACCATAGCATAGGTAGGTACGCTCCATGGGGGCACCCAAGCATACTCTGCAATGTCTGCATGCCTTTCCGTGGCGGACGGCAATGCCGCCACGCAAAGGCATTCCAAAATGCAGATTATATGGCTGGCGGTGTGTTCAGAGAGACACCACCGGCATATTGAACCCTTTTCCGCCTGGTCGACATGTGGGGGGTCTGAATAATTTCTACAGGGATGGCGGAGGTTTGCCCCTGTGGTGGTGGCAGTGAATTGCAGCCGGCCCGGCGGGGGCAATACGCCCACCATCCTAATGGGGCCGTAAGTCACAACTGTACAGTATACATATACATACAGTACACACCCTTGCAGTGAGTGTGCTGTCAAGTTCAACAATAGTTAAGGATTATGAATCTAACTTACCACCGCCTGCCACTGGTGCTGCCACTCCCCCTACCGCTCCATCGTCGGTATCGGCAGCAACTGCCGCATCCTCGCCCTCCGCGTCGCCTTGTTCGCTGGCCCCGGCACTGGTGGTCGGTAGTGCGCCTAGAAAACATTACACATTTATTAGGCGTCATATACACCTCCCCCCTATTGATCAGTTGCAAGGTTGAAAAAGGAGTTAATACTAACATACATCACTAGTACAAATCAGGTAGTAGTAGAGTAGACACTAATAGTTATATATGATCATTGTAGCCTTTGCTTAATTAGCCCTAGCCATGCTACCATTTTACCTTTGTGGCTTTTATTTTTGCACATGTGACGTTACCTTTACCTTGCAGCTTCTTAAGACACCTTTGAGCCCACATGACCTGCCTCACACTGCTACTGTCTAGTCTACGCGCTGCGTACAAGCGGTCCACAAACATTAACAAGCCACTTTTTTAGGAAGTACTGGTGTACTACTGTTACTGTTAGTCCATATTGCTTATCCATAGATGCTACACTTTTTGGCACGGCTGAGAAATGCTTGCAAGTTGCAATATACTAACGCACACCATTTCTTTTTTCGCATTACAGACGCAAGATTCCCTTCTACGAACCAGAGCTTCTGAATGATGCAACAACTACCAGTACTAGGTTCTTCTAAGGTGAGGGGTCCCTTCACTCACATCTTCTTTTATAAATTTATATAAACTAAATTGCTATGGGATGGTGGTGCTGCCTTCCACCACTGTTCAGTTATCATGATTTAATTCCCAACTGTATAAGTGTAACAATGTATATTGTTTTAATGTTATTGATTTTCCGGTTGGTGCTGCTAAGAAAACAGTGTACAGACCTTCTCAAATTGAAATAAACATTTTGAACTTACATAGACTTGGTGGTATTTGGTGTGGACTAACTTACACGAGTGAGCAAATTAAAGTAAGGGTGTGCATGTGAATTGCTTCCAGGACTGAGAGGTTGGGTGGGTTATGTTCTGGGTTGTCTGATGAATACAGGCCCCCAGCTAGGCCCGCAAAGCACAAGGGTTCGCTCTCCTGTAACGGAATCTATAAGGAAGTTGGCACGGAAACTGCAAAGTACAAAAACAACGTTTATTAACCCTTAAGGGTGGTCCTACAATCCACACAACACTCTTCAGTATTGCATGGAGTAGCACAAAGAACTTGCGTACATAGTCCCCTTTTATACACAGCAGAGGGGCTCATAGTGGGTGGATACAACATGAGGTCGAAGAACATTACCGTTTATGGTCATTCTCGATACTGAATCAATACATGGGCGGAGCTAACATACTCTTTGGGCCCGCGAAAACACATGGTCAAGCAAAGCTAATTATAACAGATGTGGTCAAGTCTGGGCATGCGCCAGATGGACAAGAGAGCTATTTATAAACTGTTACTAGGCAGATTACAGGAGCAACTAACACAGAGGTCGGACTCTCCTCGTGACGAACACGTGGCAGCATGTCAATACAAAATGGAGTCCGGACTTCAGTCAACATAACCGAGAAAACACGATAACAGGGGAAGCATTAATGTTTTCAGTAAATGCTTAATCACATTCTGCTTTAATTTACAACAGACGACCCTTTCAGCATTTACTGAAGACATCCGGCTTCCAAGAATAATCATCATATATATCAATTATCATCATTCCCTTAACCTCTTTAGCTAGACCCTTCTGGCGAGCAACATCGGCAATAGCTTTCTTATCTGGAATGCAGAATGAAATGCATACGGAACAGCACAATGGTCCACATTGAATACACATACAGAGAAAGAACAGAATTGCTATAATAATGCAGAGACCAGTTAAGACCTTCCATCCCCAGGCAGTAACCAACGCCCAAAACCATCCAGAAAAGGACCAAGTGCCGTTTTCCGTGTGGATTTCAGCTGCTATTTTATGCAGCTTGTTAATGGCGTTATAAACGGATGGCGTATGATCAGGGATGAACACACAGCAGCTACTTCCAATAATTTTACAGGCTCCACCTCGATCAGCTAGCATTACATCTAATACCATACGATTCTGTAATGCAACGATCCTAGTTATTTGTAATTCTTCCGTAAGATTCCCAAGAGCAGCAGCAGTCTGATTAGTCACAGCTGCTACCACTCTTGTTAATCTTCGGATCTTCCTACTATTCAAAGCAGCTCCAACAAAGAAAAACAGTCCTAAGTTAAAATCAATATACTGTTGCAAGCTGGTATCGGTTTGATCCACATCATCAATTGATAGAGTACGTTTATATCTATTTACAGTCACATTATTCAACAGTTTTAAATCCTTATGATATGACGCGGGTGCTAAGAATACAGGAGGTAATAGGAATGATACATAGCATACCCCAGACCACCCAGCCGGCAAACGGTAATAATCTTTATTTCCACATACAAAGTAGGTATTATGGGATGCTAGGAAGGTACTATTATTTAACCCGTCGATGTTTAATACGGTTATGCAATCACTGACACCAACAGGGATAAAACCCACACTCTGGACACACAGGTCCGCTTGGGCTTGGGCCACTTGGATCACAAACTTGTCCTTCCCCACAGTGTCTCTGGTGTTCGTGAAGATATAGGGAATGGATTCATTGTCTGGTCGGTACTCTTCCCATTCCCAAATTGTCCCATTTGCTTGTGGATATCCATTTTTGTCCTGATTACATTCTTTATTGAGTCTGAAAAGCAATCGTCCCACTGTCGGTTTCCGAGTGGCAAACAACAAAGTGTACCATGCTCTACAAGAGAGAAAGGAAGTGGTATGAATGGCGTACCTCCTTTCTTCTGATGGGCTGGCATCATCCCACATATCCAACAGTTCGTAGCGTTTGTAGCAACGTGGGTGTGATGCAGCATCTGAATGAAAGTGTTATTCAAATAGGATTGTCGATGCTTCAACTCTTGATATGGCAATGTATAAAAGTAGTGCTCCGCAGGCACTGGAGTCGTCAACACAAGCGTCTTTCGAGCAGGAGTTGCCTCCTCCACAAACCATGTGGTTATACCAACGATAGCTACTGTTAGCATGAACCCCAACGCACAAAGAATTTTCTTCTTCTCCATGTCAAAGGAAACAATACCCTGATATCTTCCTGAAACTAAAAAGGTCTGTCAGAACTCTTCCCCTTGGGCAGCGGTTGATTTCTTCACCAGCGGGCCAAGACGGGTGTCGCTACACTAATGCAGGGCTGATCCCCCCCCCTTGCCTCATCGGCTCTCCGTTTCACTAACCCAAGGGCCGTTCTGACAGTATGTCCCGGTACTGGAAACCTCACTTCCTTGGTCGCAGATGATATCGCCTTCCTCCAGAAGTCGCGTGGTCCGGAAAGAGCTCCTCAGTGTCGTTTGGCTCTGCAGCACGGCCTGTCTCTGCTGCTAGGATGTCTCGTTGATCGGTCAGCACGGCAGACTCCACCAATCCGGGCGGTACCTTTCGACAGTGTAAGGAATGAATCCAATTCTTCCTGTTCGAAACTCGCACTGCCGTCCTTGTTGCAAGGAGGACTTGCTCAGGTCCGACCCATCTCGGCTCCAAACTGTTCGTTCTGTCGAAGACCTTTACCATGACATGATCCCCAGGCCGGAGACCATGTCCTTCGCCGGTAGACCGATCAGGGAGCGCCTCTCGGACCTGTTGATGAATAGAAACCAAATTATCCGTTAACTGTGCCAGATAATCGCTCATCATTACACAAGGTACATCATACACAGCCTTAGGCCTTGGTGGACCCCAAATATTCATTGGGCGTCCAAATACGATTTCGTATGGCGTAAGGCCAGTTCGAGAGTGTGGCACCGACCTAATTGACAATAACGCCAGTGGCAGGGCGTCTGGCCAAGTCAAAGATGTTGAAGCTTGGATTTTGGCGATCTTAAGCTTCAGTGTACCATTATACTTCTCGACTAGTCCTGCAGACTGGGGGTGGAATACGGCGTGGAACTTCTGGGTGATGCCTAGGCCCTTCAAGACATATTTTATAACATCCGCTATAAAGTGAGGGCCATTATCACTCCACAGAAGTCTACAGACGCCGTATCGAGGGAAAAACTCTTTCAGCAATAGCTTCGCTGTAGTCATTGCAGTATTGTCTTTCGTAGGGTACGCCTCAACCCATTTACTGAAGGCGCAGACCACTACTAGAACATACTTCAAATTGTTACAGCGCTCAAGCTGGATATTGTCCATCTGCAGAACCTCAAAGGGTGCAGTGGGCGTCGCAAATCCTCCTGCTGGAGTTCGAGTACCTTTCCCTGGGTTATACTTTAGACAGATCATACAAGTCTGCACCACCCTTTTTGCCGTGCTAGCAATCTCTGGATGCTCCCAGACTTGGGTAAGCAATTTCACAATTGCGGAAGCTCCAACATGTGCTAGCCCATGTGCCATCTGAACCATAGGTTGTACAAAGGCCGTGGGTAATTTCCATCTATCCATCTGCTTATTTCTCCAACAGCCCTCATCATCCAGTTCCCCTTCGCTAGCCCATCGTTCCCGCTCTTTGTCAGAAGCGGTCCTTTGTATTTCTCGCACTTCTTCCTTCGCATCACGCCATCTTTCCACCTGTGACTTTACTACATACATGGCAGTAGCGCCAGGCTGCATCGCGGTCTCCCGTGCTACTCGATCCGCTAACGCATTCCCTTTTCCAACTTTATCGACTACTTTCCTATGGGCACTACACTTAACAATGGCAATTTTCTTCGGGTATGTCAATGCGGTTAAGAGATTGTGGACTAACTCCCCATGCATTATCTGTACCCCATGTGACGTTAAGAACCCTCTTTCCTTCCAGAGTAGGCCGAAATCGTGCGCTACTCCGAAAGCATAGCGGCTATCTGTGTAAACGTTCACACACAATCCTGTACTGAGCTCACATGCTCGTGTTAATGCTATCAGTTCCGCTGCTTGAGCTGATTTCTGCGGTATGCGTTCTGTCTCCACTATCGTCTGTAACGTGGTAATTGCATACGCTGCTGAAGTCGTACCATCTGGTAGCTTCAGGCACGATCCATCTACCCACAGTTCTCCATCTACATCTGAAAAGGGCGTATCCTGGAGATCAATACGACCCTTTGTTTGTTCCTCAGTCACAAGAATACAATCATGCGCTTTCTGTGCCTCAGGCTGGGTCTCGGGGTATGGCAACAATGTGGCCGGGTTTAATGTCACGCACCTTTTTAACGTAATATGAGGAGCCAAAAGCGTCAACTCATATCCCGTTAAACGGGCACTGGTCAAATGCTGTGTCTTTGTTTGATTAAGCAGGGCATCAACAGCGTGGGGGACTAACACCAACAGCTTATGGGACAACACAATTCCTTCACTCTGCCGTATTGACACAGCTGTCGCCGCAACCGAGCGAAAACACCCTGGCAATGCTCGGGCGACAGGATCAAGTACAGCCGAAAAGTATGCACAAGGGCGCTGCTTATCGCCGTGCATCTGCACTAAGACTGATAATGCACACCCATCTTTCTCATGCACATACAACGAAAAGGGTTTTGTATAATCAGGGGTCCCTAACACTGGTGCTGAACAAAGGGCCTGTCTCAATTGCTGAAAAGCAGCGTCACACTCATCTGACCAGGGGATCGGGATGGGCGTGTCTTTTGTCAAGAGAGCTAGTAATGGCTTAGCTATGTGTGAAAACCCCAATATCCACTGTCTACAAAAAGAAACAAGACCCAAAAATGCACGCACATCCTTCTGCGTGGATGGCCTCGGTGTGTCCAAAATTACTTGGATACGATCTGGTGTGAGTGCACGCCCCTCCTTAGACAAAAGGTGACCCAAATAAGTCACCTTTGGTCTACAGAATTGCAATTTCTTCCTAGAGACCTTGTGATTGTGGGATGCTAAAAAGGAAAGTAAGGCTAGCGTGCTTTTCTCGCACAACTCCAGGGTGTCAGCCGCCAACAAGATGTCATCGACATATTGAATGAGGGCGACCCCCTCGAGTAAGGCAAAGGAGTCCAACTGTCGCTTCAAAGCCTGACTATAAATACTAGGGCTTTCTGTGTAGCCCTGGGGAATTCTACAAAAACGATAAGATCTATTGTTTAATGTGAACCCAAAAAGAAATCGGCTATCAGGGTGAATGGGAATAGAAAAGAAGGCATTTTTCAAATCAATCACTGAGAACATGGTCGCCGTAGGCGGGACCAAGGTAAGCAACGTCGTGATATCAGAAACCACCGGGTACTGAGGTATCACGATCTTGTTTACCTCCCTCAAATCAATTATGAACCGATAGACCTTTGCATCTGTATCCTTTTTCAGAATAGGGAGAATCGGACTGTTACAGATATTATAGGGAACTTCTTCCACTACTCCTACTGCGATCAAATCTTGCACAATCTGTATGAGAGCTTCCTCGCCCTCCTGGGAAATACGATACTGCGGGAGGCGTGGTAACACCGCCCCCTCCTGGACGCTAATGTGGACCGGAGGAATCACCATTTGTCCCACATCTGTGTCCGAAGTCGCCCATAAAGCTCGGGGGAGGGTAGCCAACAATGCATCCTCTGATATCGTACACATCCGCCCAGACCTGGGATAGTTGTCATTTAAGATCACCCTCACACCCTCAGGGGAGCAGCGGATTGTAGCCCTAAAGTACTTTAACATATCAAGGCCCATAATGTTATCCGGTGTATACGGAGCAAGCAGAAACGGACAGGGCGCAGAAAAACAATCAACTTTAAATGCAAGGGGCTGTGAAAGAGGGCTTCGGGAGAGTGTACCGTCAAACCCTACCGATGTAACTATTGAGCCGGATGGGGGAGCCCCCGGAACCAAGTACCTAGACAATGCACTACGTGTCGCTCCTGTATCCACTAGGAACTGATCAGTAGAACCTAAAACCTCAGCCGATACATAAGGACCCGTCTGATCGACCGGCACCTCAACTGATTCGGACCCCCATCCTACGCATTCCTATGCATGCTGAGAATCATGATATCCCGATTGATCGGTGTCCGATACATGATACTGGTGCTGGCGATCAAAAACATTTGAGCTATCTCGGTGCTGTCCAGCAGTATCGAAACAGACATTATCGTTAGAATTCCCTCTAAAGTTCGAGAAGCCCCCTCTACCTCTCGGGCCACCCGGAGTGTGCCCCTGACGCGAAGCACGCAACGCTGGGCAATCCCTGGCCCAATGGCCCAACTGCTTGTAATACGCACACTGGTTCCTATTCAAATCAGATCGGCCCGAAGGGGGACCATAAGATCCACCCCTTCCTCTATTATTAGTACCCCGTCGGGGCGGGCCATATACTTGTGCTAACATCACCTTGGTTTTGAGATCTTTCGATTTCTTCTCCTCCTGGCCCTTCGCCTCGTGCTCCTGACGCTCATAATACTGAGCGATGGTCAGAAGGGCCGTCGGTGTCGCGGAGGACCAAGAACTCTCACTTGCTTTTAACCGGGCCGCAACTGCCGGTAGCAGATTGGCCACATATTTGTCCGCGAAAAGATGGCGGCCTGTGTCGTCAGTAAGCGACTGGCCACTAAAGTCATGAAATGTTTCTTCAAAGCGCGTGAAGAAATCTGCAACTGACTCGTCAACTTTCTGTTTACATGCTGCTAACATATTCCAGTCAATCTTTTTAGGGGGGATAATCGTCTTTAACTTAGTCACAATTGCAGCGGGGAGATCTAAAATACTCTGCGGCGGTTTCTGCGCGGGCTTCCTCTCCCTGTCTTCATCCTCAAGCTCAGACCACCGGGCCTTAAAGGCAACTATATCATCTACCTTTCGTACAGATCGCCACATATCCGGTGGTAGAATAAGACCAAAGAACAGGTCTATATCTGCTAAAGTCATAACGCAAGAATTCAAGGCCCCCTCTACTTCTTCATAGAAGGCCGCTGGATTCTTACGGGGGTCAGGCAATGCATTCTTCAATGCCATAACATCGGCTCTATGCCATGGAGTATAAACCCAATTATACACAAAATATCCCCTAGCATCGACAGAATTAATATCCGGGCTAGTCCCCGCTCCTTTAGGAGGAACATACAAAGGCGCCGCCTCTCGCATTGGTTTAGCATGCACTACATCATCCTTATCTGACTGGGAGGTAGATGGGTAGCCCCCTGCCGCAACCGAATCCGACTGCTTCTCCGCCTCCGTTTGTTGGCGTGCTTTCTCTCGAAGGGCCAGCACCTCGTCCCGCAAGGCGAACAGCCGCCGAGCCGCCTCAGGAGCCTTAGAGGGAGAAAAAGCACCGTTACGTATTGCTCTAGCGTCCGAAGACACTTCGTCAGGCTCAAGAACATGAGAATATTTTCGGAAAGCAGTAATCACTTCCTCCGCGAAATGACCCAGAAAATACACTTTATCTCTCTCCTGCCACGGCCCCCAGGTTTGAAATAAGTCTTCCATGGATACCTTGCCTTTAAGCGCACGGAAGGAAAGTGTCCGAAGCTCAGCCATTTGCTCGGCCGACAGCATGGACCGTGTGTCTACCTTACCCGAAACCGGGTCAGAATCTTGCGGCCGTGGAGCAGATGCGCCAACATAAGGGGGCGGAGAGCGATCTAGCAAATAAAAATCATCATCAGAATTATTAAGGACAGGATAAAGCGGCTGACGAACAACATATTGACCCGAAACTTGTAGCCTACGCTCTTTCTCTTGTCTGTCCGTTTGCTCTTTGTCCTCCCGACGCTTCGCTTCCTGCGCTCGCACATGATCATTCTTTCGTTGCTCCTTATCAAACAGCGCTTTCTCACGTTTCTCTCGCTCACGCACTTCCTTCACCCATAATCGCACACACTCAAACATATCCTGACGAGCACGTCGCTTACACATACACTGTTCCACATACTCAATCTTACGTATATCAAACGATCCATACAAAGGCCATCGCAACTCAGGATCCTTCTTCGTGTATTTCCTCCATAACGTGCTGTACATTATGGAAGAAAGACCATGCTTCACGTACATATCCCTATTAGGAGTCCCCTCTGGGGGAGCTGGAGCAGATTCCTCGAGGTTCAACCGGTTTCCAAAACAGCAGCACCACTTACGGAGTGCGCTAAAAGCAGGCATGCTAGGAATAATGCAAAATATGCAATATTATAAAGAAAATGGCACTTAATCGTTGCGCCGTTCAAAGTTTACACAGCTCCGGAGAAATTTCTCCACATTACCTGCCTATATGTGTTGCAACGCATATATTTTCACAAAGACAAATTCAAAATATGACTAGTCACCATCAATCAAACTCAAATAGCCAGACCAGGCTTCAAAACTCGGAGCAAGTACCGTACAACGGTTCTTACCAATCAAGAGTCCAGGTTCCAACTGCCAAGCTCCACAATCGCCCAAACGGCTCTCACGGCAGGACCGACAGAAGAGGTCTCAGTCGATGACCGGCGCCACCCAGACGGTCAGCTCGGAAGGGAAGGAAGAAAAACCCCGGGATGCCAGGGCTAAGACGCCGCTGGCAGTGATCACGTCCCCGGCCAAACTCCTCACCTTCGTCGCGACCAGTCCTTCGAGCATCCGAGTCGCCGATGAGCCCCACGTGACGGGCGCCAATTGATGAATACAGGCCCCCAGCTAGGCCCGCAAAGCACAAGGGTTCGCTCTCCTGTAACGGAATCTATAAGGAAGTTGGCACGGAAACTGCAAAGTACAAAAACAACGTTTATTAACCCTTAAGGGTGGTCCTACAATCCACACAACACTCTTCAGTATTGCATGGAGTAGCACAAAGAACTTGCGTACATAGTCCCCTTTTATACACAGCAGAGGGGCTCATAGTGGGTGGATACAACATGAGGTCGAAGAACATTACCGTTTATGGTCATTCTCGATACTGAATCAATACATGGGCGGAGCTAACATACTCTTTGGGCCCGCGAAAACACATGGTCAAGCAAAGCTAATTATAACAGATGTGGTCAAGTCTGGGCATGCGCCAGATGGACAAGAGAGCTATTTATAAACTGTTACTAGGCAGATTACAGGAGCAACTAACACAGAGGTCGGACTCTCCTCGTGACGAACACGTGGCAGCATGTCAATACAAAATGGAGTCCGGACTTCAGTCAACATAACCGAGAAAACACGATAACAGGGGAAGCATTAATGTTTTCAGTAAATGCTTAATCACATTCTGCTTTAATTTACAACATGTCTACTTGTTGGGTATCTTGGGGGGAGGGTTCCGAGACCTAATAGTTATGACAAGACAGTACTATAGTCAAGCACTTGGAATTGTGGTGGGTGCGGAATTTCTGATTGAGGTGTGCAAGGAAGGTCCAACCTACCATCTCCAACATCCTATTTTCTGGTGCAAATGTACGTGCAAGATCCCTACAACAGTAGTATGTCCTATAGGGTATCATATCAAAATAGTAATAAATCTGGTAGGGCTGTTGTTGCTGTGAATTTTCAAAGCCTCAATATCAATAAGAGTAAAAGTAGTACAAGACGACGACCCAACAGATTGGACTCAATGGCTCGAGCTACTGGTGAATATGAGTTTTATATTACAACCGTTCACAAAGAGTGGCACTGGCCAACTGGGCAAGACTAGCTACTACAGTACAGACAGACTGATAGTATGTAGTAGTAGTAGTACTCGGAGTCATCATAGCGGAGGCAGGGATAAGATTTTTGAAACCTTACAGATCGAAGGATAATTGGTGGTAAAAAAATAGCATTTGGAAACAAACAATAGTTCAGGAAAAATATGGGGCAGTAAAAGTTATGGAATAAGAAATATTATTAAAAACAAGAAGACTTACTGGGGCCAGCAGAGGAGCCCTCAGCGGTGTCCTCCTGGTGGTGTTGTTCCTGTCCCGCCGACTGCCCAGTCCCTGTCGGTCTGCCCCTGGGTGCTGATGAACAGGAAAGATATAAGAAAGAGACAAACATTGATGGATGGTGTCAAACAAATACAATATTTTTCAACAACGGTCAAAAAACACTTATGTAAACAACAATTGCAATAACTACATTGACCGATCTCATCTGGTCAACATGTAATATCGGGGGATTCGCAGTTCGACTACTTAAGTTACTATTTATCAACAGTAATTCAGTCTTCCATTCTGATTCCAGAAAACTAAGTTACAACTAAGCCTAAGTACAACGTACCACCCAACCTAGCCCACCTATTCCAGGCATGCCAATTGCACATTTAGTATGCATTTCCACTGTATTCCTCAACAATGCGTATGGTCAAATGATGGAGGACACATGAACATGACTAAATTTTTTGTATACACCAAATTTTGGTTTGAATGATGCTGATCTGCTACTGCTAAGTAACTGCTAAGCCTACCACCACTCATTGAACAAACTAGAAAAGGTTCTAAAGACTGCCGTTGAAGGACTGGGCTATTCTAGACCCAGCGGTGCCAGGGGACAACACCTGAAACCTTCGTGGGTTACCTGTTCCGGCGTACAAAACACAGAGACACGGGACACTTCCTGCGGCATCAAAGATCAGCGTTTATTTACTGCAGGGATACAGAAATCGCAAGAAGTACACAACGTGTAGGTTCTGATAGACTGCTTCAAATTGCACAAGTGGATCGCTCCTTTTATACACATTTTCGACATTGCACAGCATGGCGAACAAAAGGTTACAACTCAGTTCCCACAGTAAACTTCAAAAGGGTCGCATTCATGTTTCAGAAGCCCGGAACATAATTACAGCAGCATTGCCGGTTCCCAACTGTAAAAGCACATTATCCCCACATTAAGCACATTCCATTCTGACTGTAAACGAATTAGGAGAAGGGACAGGAACAGATGCAAAGGAAAAACAAGGATGCACAACAGATTGAAATAGAGTGTAGAGAGCAATAACGGAAACTTGATTGCAGGATGAAAGGACTCGTGCCTAATGCATGCATGACTGAAACAATAGACTGGCACGGCAAGATGAGCCTCGAGCGGGGCCATCTGCCCTTGCCGTGTCATCCCCCTCATCATAAAGACACCTTCAAAAGAACACGTGTCCTCCACGAAAGCTTGGGAATCCCAGGGTCACGAAGCGGACAGTGTCCGTTAGCTGGCTACTTGAGGGCAAGAAACAAAATGGATGCCGTATCTAAAATGAACCCAAGGGTTCAGATGGACATACCCAGGAATGAGACGAACCGTACATAGTAGCGTAGCGAAAACGCGTACACCCACTAAACTCGTCATTTGCGGTTCGTAGATACCAAACTCGTCCATATTCGAACACACCCAAAAAGTGCCATTACGATTCTCACGGAACCTCACCGTACTAGCAGCACGTCACGTAACTGAGTGAGGGGGCATCACGCATACCACTAACAAATTAGAAGCTCATACAAAGTAGTGTACCTAAACATCAATCCGCCCCTATCTATTAGTGACGGGACAAAGTAAGGAGTGGACTAGAGTCACTGTAGCATTACGCAACTTAATTTCTCTAAAATAAACTCGTAAAGAATCACGCTAAGCAAGCGCAAACGCAAAGCTGCTAACAAGTAAGATTAGTAGTAGCGCAGAAGAACACCATAATCACAGAAGACTTTTAAACGTTATTAACCTGGAATGTATTGTAAGCAGCAACATTCTAGCTGGTTGGAAGGAAAAAAAATATTCGCAATATATAACACAGAGCAGAAGAACAGACACAAAGTTGTAGTAATTAAATATGTACTCACCAAGCCCCAGGACCTCCACTCCTAGCAGGTCCAGCAGGTCCTGCTCACGGTCCAGGATGTCGGACCACCGGTGCGTCAGCTGTGCCTGGGTGCGCCGGACCCCAGAGATGCGCGACACTGCCCGGCGCACCTTCCCCCACCGCTGCCGACGCTCCCGGAGGCCGTACCCGGACCCAGGCCTGCCACCTGCTGCCAGGGTTGAGGGGAGGTGGCGCTGCACAAAGAAAATTAGTGCAGCCAACTCCTCCTCCCCAAATAAGGCCCGTGCCTGCACCTCTTGTGGGCGCCACCTTCCGCAAGGAAGGCGGTCGCGGCTCTGGCTGCACCGGCGAACAGCCCTACCCTTGGACATGGTTCTGGGGGACGGGGCGGGAAAGAAAAGGTAAAATAAATAAAGCAGTAAAGGAAATAAATTGCAGGCAATAGAAAGAGAAAAAGTAGCTAAAAAACAAAAAAAAAGTAGACAAAAACCTAAAATATAGAAGTAGGAAAATAGTTAGAGAAATAATAAGTAATAAAGATCCAAAAAAGTGGCTATAAACAAAGGATTGAAAAGATTTTGGGAGGATTGAAAATCAGGCCCCAGAACCATGCAATAGAGTGAAAAACAAGATGGCCGCGCCCATTGCGACCACATGCGCAAGTTCGCGCGATATTTTCTCCCCGAGCAAGCAAAAAGCAACGCGATCAAGTAAAAGCGGTCGCGAACAGGAAATATCGACCGCGAACATGCGTGAACATGCATTGCGCGACCCGGAACAGGAAGTAAGCATCGCGAGAGGGCGGGACGAGTGAAAACAAGATGGCCGCGCCCTTGAGCAACCGCATGGGTAAGTTGGCGACCCGCGATCACGCAAAAAATACCGCGAACAGGCGGGAAAAAAAAATCCGCGTCTTCGCGATATTTCTGGCCTGTTTGCGGAGATTTTCAGCTTTTTCGCGATAATTTGCGAAAGTTAATTTCGCAAATTCCGCCCACCCCTAGTAATTACCTCAGAGAAGGTGCTGATCAGTAGTGGGGTAACATTACTATTCTAATTCCACATGGTGCTTGCCCCAGGGAAGGTGCAGGTCACTGGTGGAGGACACAATTACTACTACTACACCACAGGTGCTTGCCTCAGGGAAGGTGCTGGATAGTGATGGGGCCAAAATTACTATTACTATGGCACAGGGTGCTTGCCTCAGGGAAGGTGCTGGTAGCTGGTGAGGGGCAAAATTGCTATTCTAACACCACAGGGTGCTTGCCTCAGGGAAGGTGCTGATCACAGGTGGGAGGAGAAATTACTATTCTAACACCACACGGTGCTAGCCTCATGGAAGGTGCTGGTCACTAGTAGGTGGGGGGCAAAATGACTATTCTAACCCACAGGGTGATTAGCTCAGGGAAGGTGCTGCTCACTGGTGGGGGGGAAATTTACTGAAGCTGATCAGCTGCATTATTGAATGTTAACAACTGAAAAGAAACACATAAAGTATGTTTTTTCTACTATTACACAGGTTATTTCTTTTAAAAAAACTAAATCATCACTTGGACAAGAACCATCCACCAAACAGAGGTTCAACAAACCAAAGACCTATCAGAGGTAAAATTGTACAATTGACAGAGATAGGGAGGAAAAAAATATATTTATACTCAACAGGGTGCTTGCCTCAGGGAAGGTGCTGGCCACTGGTGGGAGGTAAAATAAACTGTTCTAAAAGCACAGGGTGCTTGCCGCAGGGCAGGTGCTGGCCACTGGAGGAGGACACAATTACTATTACAACACCACAGGGTGCTTGCCTCAGGTAAGGTGCTGGTCACTGGTGGGAGACAACAGTACTATTCTAACACCACAGGGTGATTGCCTCAGGGAAGGTGTGGGTCACTGGTGGAGAGTAAAATTACTATTACAACACCACAGGGTGCTTGCCTCAGTTAAGGTGTCAGTCATTGGTGGGGGGCAAAATTACTATTCTAACGCCACAGGGTGATTGCCTCGGGGAAGGTGCTGGTCACTAGTGGGTGGCAAAATTACTATTCTAACACCACAGGGCGATTACCTCAGGGAACTTGCTTGTCACTTGCACTATGGAATATAAACAAAAGAAAAGAAACACTTAAAGTACTTTTTATGTTTTGTTCACACAGGTAAAAACCAAAAACTTTTCAAACCATTTGATTGAAAACCATCCCTTGGACAAAAAAACATCTTCAAAACAGTGGTTCACAAACCGAAGGACTAACGCAGGTATAATTGATTAAAAAAAACCTATGTTATGACATTTTAACATGAAACATTTCTTTTAACAACACAGGAACAGAAAAGAACAGCAAACTGTTACTGCAATAGTATTAATATTTGTAAAACTGAATCAAAAGTGATAATATTTATAGAATCACCTTTTTAAAAAACCTATTTTCATTTCAAATCCACTCAAAGTCACACCACAGAAAAAAGAATAACAACAGCTGAATCTACTTAACAAAACCAAACATAAGACCTAACACGCAAAACAAGCAGGTGAGGCAAAATTCATTTGCAAAATCAAAAGGATATTTCTCTTTTCTCAGAACCAAACTACAAGGCAAAGCAGACAATCAAACCAACAAAAAGTGAAAATCTTTTCTTAAAAAAATCAGCAAATTAAAAAAACACTCAAAAAGCAATCGTAAAAATTATTAACCTTTTTTTATAGGTTGTAAATTAAAAAACATTGCAAAAATAGATAAACATTTAAGAACAAACAATTAAAATTAACATACAATTTATTTGAAGGCTTAAAATTCTTTCAGAAAGCAATTTAGAAAAACTCTTTTTCAATCTTCTTTAACAGAAAACACCATAATGACATCAAGAAGACAAGCCAGCTACCTGATGTCCAAAAGAGGAAATCGTCACCTAAAATATGGTGGCTATCTTCATTGTAAGGAGAGACATTCTGAGCCCAGGAGTCATTGGAGGTGTCTGCAATACTACTCATCCCTTTGCACAGGCAGAGCGGTTACTCTTGGAGATAGTGTTGAAAAAATCACAGAACATACCCACTCTGCCTCTGCAATGGAGAGTGACGTCACAGAAAACATTAAACAAAAGAAAGACCTAGCATGCACCTCCAATGAACCCTGTGGCTCAGTTTTGAGGGAGGTATCCCAAAACATTCTTATACATGTATCTAGTTCTATGCTAACAATCTCAAACTTAAGAAGAATTATTCAAAGAAAAAAACAGGCAAGTAACCCTCAACGTGTAACATCCCAGTCATTCTCTGAAATTAACATTCCTCCTGAACTATCTGTCACTGTTACTAATGAAACCTTTATATTGCACAACAACAAAAACCCTCAAAAAGAATTCTCATGTTTAGCACAGCCCGTAACCTTTTAAAATTGGAGAGTTTTGGATGATGAAGGGGACGTTTAAATCCACACCCCATCCATTCACTCAATAATACACTATTCATGCCTACATAAATAGTTCCCTTAGTATACTGTTTACTCCCTGAGAAACAATCCTCAACATACACTCAACTTTTATCAGTAGTAAAATCAAAAACTCAAAACAAAAGTCCTAGAAACGTGACTATTGACTTCAAATTATCAATGATTAACACTATTTCTAAAACCTACCCGGAAACCCAAATTCAAGGATGTTTTTTTCACTTTTCACAGTCATATAGGCGAAAAATAAAAAAAACATCCTGAGTTGAGGATTAGATATCAGGCAGTAAATTGCAATTTGAATAAAAAAAACTTACAGCATTGTGCTTTGTTCCCCCTGACAGTGTGGATGAATACTACACGTCAATTGCCGAATCAGAGAATTTTAGTACAAATGAAGACAAAGTTTGCACCCTACTAAATTACTTTAAAGGCACATGTATTGGCCATCTAAGCATGTCAGGCCGCAGAAGGATTCAGAGGTTTCCTGTCAAGTGGTGGAACTGTTACACGACCTGCTTAGCGGGCGGAGCAAAGACCAATAGTACCATAGGGGGATGGCACAACTCCTTCAATAAATCAATTGGCAAACCACACCCTTACTTTTATCATTTTTTGGAAATTTTGAAAAAGGAGTGATAATTCCAAGAAATTAGAATGGTTGAATAATTGACTGGTAGTCTGAACCCACGAATTACAAAAAAAAGCAAAGGAAATGTCTGGGAGACAATTGGGACAATTTCAACAGTTTTTGTTGATGGTGGCTTCAGACTACCTAGACAATATTCCTCACATACTATATTACTAAAAACTAACACCTATTCTACCTTACTTGCCTGTTTTGCATTTTTTTTTAATGAACTGTAATTGGATTTTATTTTACAAACACATTTTTCAAAAACAACAGTTGACGGACAGAATGCAGAACAATGTCATACATTCACCCCAGTACAGAGATCTGGGCCTAAATCCATTGTTATTTTGCTCACCATGCCATTCCAGTTTGAACCCAGCCATGTGCAAATCAGTCTTGACCTTGTGCCTTATGGGAACAGTCCAGCCCGAACTGCCAAGCCAGGTCTCCCTGCTTGCAATGTTCAACACTCCGTCCATCATCCCCTTTGGTTTTGCAAACACATTTTTTAAACAATGATTTGAATAAACGGTTTCCTACCTTCAGATGTCTTCTTTCTTCGACTCTTGTTCCTCTCTAATAATCCACTTTCCAGCAAGAGTCTGCAGCTCCTCAAATGTCCAAAGTGCTTTTCCATAATCCACAAAACGCATCCATGCCCGCGATTATGTTTTTTAAAAAAACACAGTTTGCCATAGCCTTAACTTTTTTGGGCAAAGTAATCTGTGTACCCTCTAAAAAAACATCCCCAAAAAGATCCTGAAAAGAAGATCAATTCTGGAAAAAAATGCATCAAGAAATGCACCGTCACAATCCTCTTTTGATCTTCTTGACAATCCAAAATGTCCCTCATCTCCAAAAACCAACGGAAAATGGTTCCATTGAAAAGCTTTTCTCGAAAACAAAAAGTTTCCCAAAAAATTATTTAAGTCCAAAAGAATAGTAAAAAGACAAAAATCCCTTTGGCGTAGTCCCAGAAAAAAGGAAAATCTTTAACAAACAGAGTTCCCTTTTTTAATAATTCAACATTGAAAAAAAACACTCGTAAAGCCCTTCGTTTGTGTAACACAGCTATAGGCATAGGAATTAAAATGGTCTTAAAAACATTAAATTACATACCTACATCTAACTACCTCTCTCTACTCTCCTTACAATAAAGAAAGCCTGCCACATTGTCTAATAAACAAAAAAAATCCACTTACCCAACCCCAGCTCTTTCTTGCATCTGATCCTCACCGCAACGCACAACTGTAAAAAGTTACGTTCAACCGTGTACGTCATCTGAAAATGTCAAACGAAAAAAATGACAATTTAGTTTTATTGTAAACTGTGGGAAGAATGATTTAAAAATGTATTAAAAATATTAATGTACTTTTGTTAATCAAAATAAAATTTAAAACAATTACTGTTTTATGTGTATTTTATTCAAATAAAAGTGTACATGTTTAAGTTTTAAAAATAAATTATTTTTTTCAAAAAATAAAACCAACATGTTTTTTGTGTTGTCTTTGTTTACATTATATTTTATAAAAGTCAATTAAATGAAATATTTTAATCTACATTTTTTAGAGAAATTACCTGTACTTTTTTAAATTTTAATATAACTTAGAATTAGTTCTTTTAATTGGATACATTTTGTAAAAGATATCTGTTTTAATCAAACTATTAACCCATTTTTTTAATGATTGAATAACCCAATACTAAATTGTTTTATTTAAAAATACTCTTATAACATTAATACCTGGGTACCTAATTAAATACCCAAACATTAACCTTACTTTTTAATATTGAAATGAATGAATAACCTAATATTAATTTGTTTCATTTAAAAATACTCTTTAAAAATTAATCCTAGGGTACCTAAATAGATACCCAAGAATTAATAAACTAACCCACACTTCACCCCTATTTTACAGGCATACCACTGCAAAAGTATAAAAACCCATTTTGAATATTATTAAATTAATTAAATCAATAATTTAAAATATTATTAAAAGTATTTAGTGACAAAGTGGATACCTGGGTATTTTAGATAAATACCCAATTATTAACACAATTATCCATATACTTACGAAATCAATCCCCTCAATAAATAAATAAATTAATTATTTAACTTACCTTTAAAAGCATTGTAAAGGCATGCGATGTAATTGCATGCGTAGTAAAAGCATACGATGTAATGCCATTTACGATGTAAAGCCTGCGTTGTAAAGGCATTACGTTGTAAAGAATGAACACGCACCCTCCCCAAGTGCTCCTAGTTAGCTGGAGTTTTAGCTATGGTGATTTCAGAACCGTTGAGATATCCACCTTCTCATTTCTTGGCAATAGATTTTCTTTTAATTACAAGTGATTATGGCTTAGGCCAAAGCAGCAATCTAACGATGCTGCAAAAAAGAGTTAGCTAAATTGATCTGCCTCAGAAAATGAATTGGCAAGTTCACCTTTGTGTCCGGTTTTGGAGTGGGGAGAGTGGGGGGATAGGAGCGCAATGGAAAATCTTTGTGATTATTCCTAAACCTTTTTTAATTGTTTTCAAATACAAAATCCTGCTTTGGGTCCTGTTTTTGAAAATAAAAAAAACGTCATGCCGGTGAAGCCGTCTATCAATCTTCCAATGCATTTACATGAGCTGCTGTGAAAGAGGTTCCTTGAAATGCAAGAGATTGCCGCAGGGCTGGCCTACATCTCAAAATTTACCCGCTATGGCGACAGTATTAAATCCATCCTCCAAAGTTAACTTCAAGCCCTATATTTTCAGGTTGGGCATTGCACACCTCTATATTTAATGCAGGGGTGAGTGAAGTTGAGAAGTCAGGAAACTTAATTCCCAGATGCTGGAAAAGTTTCCTAGTTTTGTCTGAATTAGAGCTTTCCTAGCACAGTCTTTCACCAAAGCCATGGTGGAGCATTTTGCAGCAGAAAGTTCTGCTTGCAAACCATCTTGAAGGCAGTGGGAGGGCTTCAACCAGGAGAGTTGGCAGAAGATTCTTGCGCTCTCAACCACACAAAAGGTGATGAGAGGAATGCTTGTCTAACCACATGCAATAACTCAGGGTAGCATCCTAACCATTTCCCCCTTACCACCTCAGTTTGGATCCAGCTATATTGAAATCAGTCTTAACCCTGCTCCTCAT
The DNA here is from genome assembly GCF_964204655.1 of Triturus cristatus. Lineage (NCBI taxonomy): Eukaryota > Metazoa > Chordata > Amphibia > Caudata > Salamandridae > Triturus > Triturus cristatus. Next base: position 998,390,510 of record NC_140580.1, read on the forward strand.
TGGAACAGTCCAGCCCAAACTGCAAGGCCAGGTCTTCCTGAACTGGAACACTAGCGACCCATGGACATTTTTGCCCTGATTAGGGTTCATCAGCCAGATGTAGCTTGGTTCCTATGGCACAATAACCACTGTACCCATGCCTAGGCATACACTTACTTCTTAGGTTGGTACATCAAACACACAAAACGTAATGGGAGGAAAGCTTACAATTTGTCTGACCACTGGCAATCTTTTGGGGTAGTATCACAATCCATCATTCATTTGCTCACCATGCCACCTTAGTTTGGACCCAGCAGATGCAAATCAGTTTTGTCCCTGCTCCTCATGGGAACAGTTCAGCCCAAATTGCCAAGGCAGATCCTCCCTCAGCCGAAACACAAGCAACCCAGACCAGTTTCACAGTGATTCGAGCTTATCAGCTCAGTATAGCTTTGTTCAATTACACAATGAGCACGGTACCCACACCTGGGCATACCCTTGCCACTGAGGGTGGTACATGAAATACACAAAATGTGATGGGAAGCATGCTTGCAATTTGTCTAACTTCTGGCAATCACTTGGGGTAGTATCGTAACCCATCTTTCTTTTGCTCAACATGCGTATTCAGTTTGAGGTTAGCCACATGCAAATCAGTCTTGACCCTGCTCCTTACGCTTGGGCTCCTGCCAGGGGACTTAGCAGGGGGTGGTTCTGGCTTTGACCAGGAGATTTTGACATGGTGGTTGGGGGAATCAGCTTGTGAGAAAAGGATGGTGCTAGGGTTTGAGGACTCTGGATAAGGGACAGAGGCAGCTTGTTTTAGTGGGCGCATTTTTCCACTACCACGAAGGGAAACAACGATGTCCCTTTTTAAAAAAAAACTATGCGGTGCCTGAAATGAGAAATTTGATTAACCATCCTGGCTCCAGCGATCTGCGTTACCCTTAATATTTTTTGGGGTGTTTTTCAAGGCACCAAACACTGTTATTGAGTTGATTCTGAACACCTTTCAGTGACAGAATGCAAGCATCCATGATCTTTGCTATTCTGAAATTCTAGAATTGTTTTAACCCCTCTTTTGTTGATACAACACATGTAACTCCTCTGCTCTTTGAAGCGCTTGTAGGTCATATTTTTTGTTTGTTATTGCAGAATTACAGATGCTCTTGAAAAAATAGATCATGTAAGTAAATTAATGTTACAAACAATTGTGAGTTGTTTTGCACTTTCCGAACACAGAACTACGACTAACTTATCAAATGCTTCACCTGTCTACCAAATTGAAATGTGATTGTATCACCTCAGTTTTGACAAAACATAGCTATCTGAATCGTATCACTTGGCAATACTGATCATCTGGGCAAGACTTCTTTAGTACCCCTGCTGAATGAAAATGTTTTTAAGGGCCTCACTACGAGTCTGGAGTTCCACGGCCCACCAGACTCACAGGTGCGCGGTGGTGACTGTCTTCTGACCACCCTATTACAGCCAAGTTGGTCAGGCCTCCCTGGAACTACAGTAACCTGATCCCTGGCGGTGGCAAAGCAGTCTTGAGGCCGCAATATGCTTGGCTGGCCACTGCAGCCCCGCCAAGCATCTTATGAGTTTCCTCTCCACCACACTTTTCATGGCAGTGCGACCGCCTTGAAATGCATGGGGTTGAGGAAACAAATGGGGCTTAAAGGGCCCCCTTGTGCCTCTGTGCCATGGGGTGCATGTGCCCCCCTTTGTGCATGCACCCCAGTACCTGCACTGCAGCAGTCCATGCCGTGCAGGTTCTGATTTTAAAGTTCCCATTGGGGTTCTTATTTCAAAGGCAACGACATTGGAACACCAAAGAACCGCCTACCAGGGAGGAAAAAACTCCTAATCAGGCGGGCTGTTGAACAACGGATTAGGCAGGGTGGGAGTGGGGCGGGTGGGAATGGTCCCGCTCCTGCGCCGCCAAACCCGTTATGAGGACCTTAGACTATTGGAACAGTGTTAAGGGCTGTACAAAGCAAATGAATGTATATATCTTGTAACTGCTCTGAATAAGAGTAGTAAATGACAACCTCAAGCTGCTCACCTACAGCCTCTTCACTACTATACCTAATAACAACCCCTTGTCAATTCTTATTCTCTTGATCTCTCTGCAGCATAGTTGACCACTTTTCTGACCCTTGTCTCCTTGTGATTGTGCAGAACAATTCTTCAATGGTTCTTCAGCTACCATTCGGTCCTCTCTTTCTCAGCGACTTGGGTCTACTTTTCACACCCTCTCCGACTGGCAATTCACAAGGATCAGTGCTTGGCAGGACTGTAAGCTGCTTTTGTGGGATCCAGGTCAACACCATTACCAACCCAGGACCTCAAGTCGGTTTCTTAAGGAATTGTGGGGAAAAGGTAGTTGGAAAAGTATTGTGCACATCACGTTTATGCTTTAAAAGCTTCAAAACGCAATGTACCATTTTGTGTAAAGGTGATATAGGCCATGTGTGGTGCAAACGGAAACTGAGACCACTGAAACAATTCTACTGGTATATAGACACCAGCAGAAGTAGTTGTCAATAACCAAACATCCTGCCCATGAGTGGCTGTGGGAATCATTAAAAAAAACATGGTGCAAGCTACCCTCATATATGTAATAGGGACAGCATATTTAACATCAGCGTAGCCCAGGGACATCTTAAAGATTATGGGGGCCATTAGCCAAACCTATTTTGCAGGCCCCTGTTCAGGACATCTTTCAATGTATGATCCAATTTAAGCTCTTTCATGCCCTCTTTGGCCAGTTCACTGACAGCGCGCAGGCACACTTGTCCAAATTTTAAATGTGTTTACTTCTAATAATCAGGGATAGTGACCTATGTTTCGAGGTCATCAAGGCAAGACTCGCTGCAGAACAGAGCTGACTCTTTCCCCCCTTGAAAGACTGGTACCCTGGGCCAGAGCCCACTTCACACATGCCTTAAAACATCTCTGCTTCTATCACATGGAACAGATACACTGGCAACAGCAGCAGTGCAAGGTTTTCTGTTCCACTGAATACAAGGCAGAGCACATGTACCCAGAGTTCTCTGCTTCTTTTTTGCATAATTTATGCATCACTCTATGCCTGAAGGGTTTTGTTTTGACTTATACAGGGTGCTCCCTTGAGTCTGGACAAAGCTATAACTCTCTGAAGAGCTCAAATGAGAGCGATGCACGTGTCAGGGGATGCTTTTAATCATTTCAGGTTGGTGTGGATGGTATTTAACCAATCCAAAACTGTAATACTGTGCCCTGAGTGGTAAAAGGCTTTGGTCATTTTACAGCTCGGCATGGATAACACTGTGCTAATTCTATGCTAAAAGACTTTGCTGTAGAAATGGCAAAAGCCTTTGTCCCTTTCTATCTCAAGCGTGGACGGCACTGTGCTAATACTATTCTTAAAGACTCTGTTTGAAAAGCAGACATAAGGTTTTTTAAATCCTAGTTTCTAACTATAATGTGCCTGAAACCTATGGTTTTTCAGTGAATTTCAATGGTTTTTTAAATGCTAATTTCTAAATATAATGTCCCTGAAATCTATGGTGTTTCAGTGAATTTCAAAGGTTTTTAAATGCTAATTTCTAACTATAACATATCAGTCGCATTTCCAGAGTGGTGGAGAGAGGTGAGCGTGGCCTCCGAAACACCTCTCAGCAATCCCACTGTCTGGGATTTACTGGAGGTAACAAGAGGAGTAGTTAGCCCCCATCGTCAACCTTGGGGACCAACTATCCCTTTTATTACCACCAGTAAGTCCCACACAGCAGGATTCCTAACTTCTTACATCAGGCCCTGCCCCCTACCTGCACCACTGTGCAAACGTGCCCCCTAGCACGTTGTAAATTGTCCCCTTGAATACTGAGGGTCCCTGGGGGCAAACTAACCCACCAAGTACCTCCAGTGAGCGCCACAGAGCTGCGTTGCAGAGAAGTGTAAAAAGAAGCGTGGCCTCGGACCATCTCTCTGCAATGCAGCTCTGTGGCACTTACTGGAGGTAGCTGGTGTGCTAGTTGGCCTGCAGAGACCCTCAGAACTCAAGGCAAGGGGACTTAAACCCCCAATTTACAACACACCAGGGGGCGCGTTTGCACAGTGGTGCGGGGAGGGGGCGTGGCTTGATGTGACAAGTGTGCAAATGCGCCCTGTGGCACGTTTTAAGTTGGAGGATTAAGTCCCCTTTAATCCTGAGGGTCCCTGGGGTCCAACTAGCCCACTAGGTACCTCCAGTAAGCGCCACAGAGCTGTGTTGCAGAAAGGTGTAAAAAGGGGCGTGGCCTCAGACTATCTCTCTGCAACGCAGCCCTGTGGCGCTTACTGGAGGTACTTGGTGGGCTAGTTGGCCCCCAGTGACCCTCAGGATATCACGAGGACTGAATCCCCTAACTTAAAAGGAGCCACGGGTGCGTTTGCACAGTGGTGAAGGGAGGGGGCGGGGCCTGATGTGACATAGTGGTCGCGGGGACTGATGAGACATGGTGGCTGTGTCGCCCCCCTCCTGTGGGAGCCAGCATTGCTTTACCACACGTGGAGCTGCTGACATGCAGCTCCCCTTGTGGAAAAGCAATCTGCTTTGGATTTTGGAAGCGAGAGCAGGAAACCTGCTCTCGCTTCCAAAATCCAAAGTGGAGTTTGCTATGACAGGGCGGGAGCCATGCTTCCGCCCTCTCATAGCAAACAGCAGTGTCCCAGGGGTGGGCACCCCGGGACAGAGCAGGAACTGGCCCTGGGGGATGGCGGTCCTCAGGGCCGTCACGGGCTCCAGGAGCGCAGCCCCCCTCCCAACGTGTTTAAAGCCCCGGGAAGGTGGTGGTCCCCGGGGCTCTGGGGTCCGTAACGGACCCCCAAATTTACATACTTAGTGCCCCAGGGAGGTGGCAGTCCCCGGGGCAGTGGGGGGGCCGTGTGCCCCCCTGCAAATATTTTAGAAAAGCCCCGGATGTGGCGGTTCCCGGGGCTTGTGGGGCCTTGGAGGCCCCACTTATTAAAAAACAAGCCCGGGGTTGGCGGTCCCCGGGGCTGTGGGGGGGCCGTGTGCCCCCAAATATTTTAGTAAAGCCCCAGGGGGTGGCAGTCTCCAGTGCTTGGGGGCCTTGGAGGCCCCTACACATTAAAAAACAAGACCCAGGGGGCGCGGGCCCTGGGGCTGTTATTTTCAAAGGAGGTGGCATCCCCGGGGCTGCGGGGGCCTCCACGGGCCCCCACATTTATAAATTATAAATAGGGCAATGCCCCCGGGACCTGGTCCACCCAGGGGCCACATTTAAATGAAGCGCGGGAGTCCGCGCTTCATTTTTTAAAAATCATTTTGGCGGGATTCGTGACCCCAGTGCGAATTTTACCAAAATATTTGTAAAAAAGGCTTTTTTTGGGCCTGGGGGTCCTTATGGGACCCCAGAGCAGGCATAGGGGGTCAGGGTGTTTCTACCCTGCCCCTTTTTCTTGTTCTTTATGTTTGTTTCACTGTTTTCTTGTGACTCGGTTCTAATGAGTCACAAGATGGCTGCCAACACTTCCTGGTTTGGAGTGTTAGCAGCCAATCACAGTGAAGCCAGTGGTCGTGGCAGCCAATCACAGTGAAGACCGTGGTCATGAGGGTACACAAACCCACCACTGCCCCAGATATTGAAACTTTTTTTTTTTTTATTTCTCAGCAACTACTGAACGGATTTACACCATTTAAAAAAAAAAGTCGCTTTCTGAACCAATTTCTACCTTTTTGCCAAATTTGGTGTAATTCCGTTCAGCAGTTCGGGCTCTAGCCTTGGCCAAAGTTTCCTATGTGAAATTGATTTTTTGACTTTTATTTTTTGAATTTCTCAGCAACTACTGAACGGATTTACACCATTTAAAAACAAGGTTGCTTTCTGAACCAAGCTCTACCTTTTTACCAAATTTGGTGTAATTCGGATCAGCAGTTCGGGTTGTAGCCTGTAATAAAATTTCCAATGGAAATTAACATGGAGAAAACACTTTTTGGAACCCCCTTTTTTCTCATCCCCCGCTTGACGAATCGCCCCCAAACTTTCAGGATAGGAGCTGATCTGGATAGACCTTTATTTGTAGATTTTCGCGAACATTCGTCAAACGACGCCAAAGTTATTAGCAAATGAAAAAATGCTTTTCCTATGGAAACTAGGTTCTAAATATGACTGCCTACTGGCAATTGTCAGTAGGTAATATATATATATATATATATATATATATATATATATATATATATATATATATATATATTACCTACTGGCAGTCGCCAGTAGGTAGTTATAGTTAGGACCACGTTTCCATAGGAAATCCGCAACATTCTATTTTGAATAACTTTGGCGCCGGTCGACGAATCCTCGCGAATTTTTCAAAATAGGTGGGGCGCTACGCTCCGCTCCTACCCTGAAAGTCGCGGGGGGATTCGTCAAGCGGGGGCTGAGATAAAAGGGGGTCCCAAAACACGTTTTTCCCATGCATTTTTCCATAGGACATTTAGACAGGGCTACAGCCCGAACGGCTGAACAGAATTACTAGAAATTTGGCAGAGAGGTAGTCCTCAGGTCAAGGAAGTGCCTTTTGTAGGTTTGGTGTAAATCTGTTCAGTAGATTCTGAGAAAATAGCCTTTAAATCAATATATATATCTGAGCCAGCTTACGGTGCGCTTACGGTACGCTTACCGTACGCGTACGGTGGCGTGCGCGAGCGCGATTCTGATTGGCTCTTAGATCTAAGTAAACATTCGAATCGGCCGAAACCAGGAAGCGGCGGCCGCCATTTTCTCTCTCGCACTGAGAGTGATTTTTAAAATATAAAGCCCAAAAACATGTAAAGGGGCTGTTTAGACAGCTCCCACACACATAGCCATGTTGAGGGAGTCCCCAAAGATCCCCCAAGGCCAAAAACGGATTTTTTTTTTTTTCGGGAATTTCGCCGATTACGCTTACCGTACGCGTACGGTAAAAAATTTGTAAAAAAAAAAAATATCCACACTCTCTCCACCCCGTGTGCAATTGCATGGCTTATTACACATGAGATAAACTTAAATATTAAAAAAAAAATAATAAAAAAAAAATTATCCACACTCTCTCCACCCCGTGTGCAAATGGTGCCCGAAGGGCACCATTTGTGCATGGCTTATAAAATATACGAAAAATTACAATATTACCTTTCAAAACGAAGTGCATCATATGTCCTCCATGTGCGCACGGTGCGCGAAGCGCATCGTGCGTACATGGCCCATCTAGCGTAACGTGGGCACGCGGTGCGCGTAGCGCACCGCGTGCCCACCATGCGTGCATGGCACTAACTGCGTAAAGTGGGCGCGCGGTGCGCGAAGCGCACCGTGCGCGCACGGAACGAACTGCGTTAAGTGGGCGCGCACGCCACGAATGGCGTAAAGTAACTTAGCATTTAAAAAACCGTACAAATTCACTGAAAAAACCATAGGTTTCACACACGTTATAGTTAGGAATTAGCATTTAAAAAACCTTGCAAATTCACTGAAAAAACCATAGGTTTCACACATGTTATAGTTAGCGGAAATTTTACTGATAAAAAACCAATGAAATTCCCCCGTTATAGTTAGTACAGGCAACTATAACTCACGCGACCGCAATCTTCTGCTGATGACATATGTGTCTTTATGAAAAAAAAATATTTGTAATATATATATAGCTAAAAATGTATGGAAGAAGACATGGGCAAATAAGTGTCTAAATACAGTATTAGCATCAGCAGAGGATTGCGGTCGCGTGAGTTATAGTTGCCTGCACTAACTATAACGGGGGAATTTCATTGGTTTTTTATCAGTAAAATTTCCGCTAACTATAACATGTGTGAAACCTATGTTTTTTTCAGTGAATATATATATATATATATATATATATTATCTACTGGCGGTCGCCAGTAGATAGTTATAGTTAGGACCGTGTTTCCATAGGAAATCTGCAACATTCTATTTGGAATAACTTTGGCGCCGGTTGACGAATCCTCGCGAAATTTTCAAAATAGGTGGGGTGCTCCGCTCCTACCCTGAAAGTCTCGGGGGGATTCGTCAAGCGGGGGCTGAGAAAAAAGGGGGGTCCCACATTTTTCCCATGCAATTTTCCATAGGGACCTTTAGTCCAAGGTACAGCCCGAACGGCTGAACAGAATTACTTGAAGTTTGGCAGAGAGGTAGTCCTCAGCTCAGGGATGTGCCTTTTGCATATATGGTGTCAATCTGTTCAGTAGTTCCTGAGAAAATCAAAAGTAAAATCAGATATATATGTGGGCGGAGCCTAACGACACATCTCATCCAGAGATCTGATTGGCTGTCAGCACTTCATCCAAGAAGTGTTGGCAGCCATCTTGGGACCAATATACATGATAGCACCTCATTAAAAAGCATTGCAGTTAATAGAAGGTTTTAAGACTTTAGTTACATTATAAATCATTTGTTGATGGTACCATACTCATTTTAGGAATTGTGGTATGTTCGAAGGTGATTTCACCATGTGAAAAAGCCTTCTGCTGGGATATCATGATTGAGAGAAAAATATTTTCTCATGCTTTTCCCACAGAGGTTTGGAAGGTGATCTATAAGCTAAACTGAGAGCTTATTTTCTGTAAATTCACATTATCTTTCTCAGTCATGTGAGAATGAAGTCTGACATTCTCAGTAAAACATGTACATCCAACAAGGGCAGAGACTGTCAGTTGATTCCTTTGTGTTCTACTGCAGCTTCCCAGAGTGTTCCAAAGAACAACTAGAGCGCTAACAGTCCTACTTATGATAAACGTATGGCACACCTGAAGCCATCTTGCTTGGATTAAAGTGGTAACTCTTAAAACATTTAATTTAAAAAGTAACAAAATGAGGGGGTTCATTTTTCCATAAAAAGTATGATTAGTGCTGCAGAAAGAAAAATTAGGGCACATTTTGAGTGACTTCTCAAATCCTCTTCTATTTCATTAAAAAATTCTGACATGCAGACTGAAACATGCACTTTCAATACCAGCAGCAGTTTTCCCTGGTGAGCAGTAGCTTTACTACAGTGATCTAATGAGCAAAAAGAGTGCTAACATTCTGAATTTATGGCAAATGTGTGACACATCTGAATGCCTTCTTGATGGAATCAAAGTAAAAAACTGAAAGTATTTCCTACTGAGGAGACTGCAGTAAATGAGGAAATTAGGAAACTTCATAACAAATAAGTCTCCCAAGATGGCCACCAGAGACAAAAGAGCCCAAATGTAGCCCAAATATCACCCAGATGTAGCCCAAGTATAGCCCAATGACAGAATGTCCCAGAGTGTTCTTAAAAACAACTAGAGCGCTTACTGTCTTCATTATGACAAAAGTATGGCACACCTGAAGTCATCTTGATTGGAATAAACTGGTAACACTTAAAACATTTAATTTAAAAAGGAACACAATGAGGGCCTTCATTTTGCCATAGAAATTATGATTAATGCTGAAGAAAGAAAATGAGGGCACATTTTAAGTGACTTCTCAAATCCTCTTCTATTTCATTAAAAAATTCTGACATGCAGAATGAAACATGCACTTTTAATACCAGGAGCAGACTTCCATGGTGAACAGTAGTTTTACTACAGTGATCTAATGAGCAACTAGAGTGCTAACATTCAGAATTTATGGCAAATGTGTGACATATCTGAATACCTTCATGATGGAATCAAAGTAAAAAACTGAAAGCATTTCCTACTGAGGAGACTGCAGTACATGAGGAAATTAGGAAACTTCATAACAAATAAATCTCCCAAGATGGCCACCGGAGACAAAAGAGCCCAAATGTAGCCCAAAATCACCCAGATGTAGCCCAAATATAGCCCAATGACAGAAGTGTGCAAAACACTTATTATTTTGTGTTTTTGCAGTGTTATATAGTGCAGACTTGTCCGGTATTGGAGTGCTTTACATGAGCATTGGTTACATCACACAAGAACAAATTCATTTTGGTTGCAGACATGGGGAGACTAAGTGATTTGACCAGAATCACAGAATGTCGAGCTGAAGCAGAGACTCCAACCTGGTTCCCCAGTTGCAAAGTCTGCAGTTCTGGAAGTAACACAACATCCTCTCCCCTATGTGCAACATTTAATCAAGTGGTCAACTGGATAAAAAAACATAAAGATAACAAATAATTTAAAAGTGCTTTGTCGCTATTTGAAAACTCAGAAAATATGTCCTTATTTTAGTCTTTTAGAGCACTAACCATAATTTTGATGCCAATAAGACGCTCTCATATATGTAATTTCTAAAGGAAATGCTCTAGGTATTACAGTTTTGATTACATCAAGATGACGTCAGGCGTTCCACACTTTTGTAATAAATATAGAATGTTAGCAATCTAGTTGTTCCTTAGGATACTGTTGAGAGGCAGAGGCCAGGGGCACGGACTCTGAAAATTGAAGGCAGGTAGGAGGGTGCAAAGGCAACAATTTAACCACACTGAGCAGGCAGGAAGGGCCGTGGCAGCACAACAGACTATGGAGGGCAGTGGAAAGGGGGGCAGGGGCAACAAACCAAGAATACAGGACTTGCAAGAGAGGCTGTGGCAATGTAATAGACCATTGTGGGCAGAAGGAAGAGGCAATAGTAGTACAACCATACATGCCAACAGACCCGATTCAGCCAGGAAACGTCCAATGTTTTTAAGCTCAAATGGGCTTTATTTTATCTGTCTCCTGTCTAAAATCTCCTCTTTTTCAATGTAACTCAAAGGGGAAAATCAATACCCCAGTTTGTTTTCAAAATCTCCCTCTTACCAAATTCAAAATGTTCGCAAGTATGGTACATTGGATCATGGAAGGAAATGGGGTAGGGACATGGACTTGGATAACAGAGGACAGGAGGGACATGGAGAGATGCACCAAACTGACCCTGCAGGGCAGGCATCAGGGTTTGCAGCAGCACAATACACCACACAGGGCATGCGGGACGGGAGTGCAGCACAACAATCCATAGAAAGCAAGAGGGAGGGGACAGGACCATGCACATGGACAACAGAGAACAGAGGGGCAAGAGGCAATGGTAGCTAGCTGACCATAATGGACAGACAGGAGAGAAAGCTGCAGCATAACAGACCATAAAGGGCAGGAGGGACGGATCAGGGGCATTACAATGGAACAGACAAGCCAGGAGGAAGGGAGTAGGGGTCTGCACATGTAAACAGAGGGCTGGGGGCAAGGGGGCAGGGCAGGAGCAGCAAGATAGCCATGGAGGTCAGGCAGGATGGGCACTGGAAGCAAGACACACCATGAAGAGCAACAGTGAGACTGTGATGGAATACACACAGACCATGGAGGGAAGGTGGGAGGGGGTCAGGGGCAGCTAACTGACCACACAGGGAAGGTGGGAGGGGCCATGGCAGCACAGAAGACCATGCATGGCAAGTGGGAGGGTTAGTGGCAGCACAATGGCTATGATGGGCAAGAAGGAGGGTGCAGGGGCATGCACAAAGGACGATGGAGGATAGAAGGGAGGGTCAGGACCTGTGCACAGACAAGAAAGTTCAGGGGAAGGGGCCTCACAACAGACCGCACGGGGCAGGCAGGAGGAGCAGTTGCAGCACAACAGACCAGGGAGGGCAGAAGGGTGTGGCAGTACAATGGACCATGCAGGACAGGAGGAAGAGGATAGGGGCATGGCATGTGGACAGGCAGGGTGGAGGTGGCAGGGACAGGTTACAGTCATCTGACAATGCTAGGCAGGTGGGAGGGGAGTGGCAGCTCAACAGATCACTCAGAGTAGATAGGAGTGGCAGTTCCATGGAACATGGTGGGCAAAAAGGATGGAGCAGGGGCATGCACAAAGACATCGGAGGGCAGGGGGAAGGAGAATACAAGCTAAGCACAGAGTTTAAGCAGGAGGTCAATGATGGTGCATAGAATTGGGCAATGGAGGGCAGGAGGAGTGGACTGGTACATCATACTAAATTGAGGGCAGTGGCAGCACATCAGACCATGCATGGCAGGAGGGAGGAGGCTAGTCCATGGATTCACACAACAGAGGATAGGGAGGAGGGTGATGGGGCAGCAAGCTAACTGTTCAGAGAAGGCGGGTATTAGGAACTTTATTGTTTTTAAAACATGTGTCTGTGCGAACTACTTACTTATGAACAAGTATGCAGCATAATCTCACTTTTATTCAGGAAGAAAAGGACGTTTGTGACTGTGACTCCGGGCTCACTTGGCAGAAACACCCCCTGACCCTCCACCCCCTATCGCAAAATGTAATGCCCGTGAAAAGGGTAGGTGAACACAGTGTTATATAGAACATAGTCCTGAGAGCACGATTGAAAATGAAAACTAGATATAGTGTATGGTGTAAACTATGCACCAAAAAGTGTGATATAAGATGAACCGGGCGTGAAATATAATATGCAATACATTGTGCGCAAAGACAGATTCATTGGAGAGCGCGAGATAGCACAGGCACTAGCGCGTGCTATGCGATATGCGCCTTGGAGTGTAATATGCACAGGGCAGTGTTGTGTAACCTAACTAGTCTCTAAAGTTGTAATATAAAATATGTGCTGGGGAGTGTAACATTGCATATGCACTGTGACAAAGATATGGATCCCAGATTGTAATATGTATGGCATAGCACTGTGTGTTATAACATAGGCATCGAGGAAGGCACGTTAGATGGGGCAATATAACTCGTGCGAAGACAAGTGTGGCATGACATATTCACGGGGTGGTGTTACAGTGCACATGGGCTAGCGAGTGTCATAGCATATGCACTAGCTGGTGGAATACAACACAGAGGTGTGTGGCACTGGTGGGTGTAACACAGCACTGGGCTCTGCCAGGAGCGCGCTGTGACTCTCAAGTGATGTTCGTCCCCTTTCCAGAGAGTAAAATAAAAAGTATTACACATCCGGCAGTGGATGTGTGTTTTATTAACCGTGAGGGGGGTTTCTTGCATAGTTTGTCAAATTTTTGTCGAATCCCCTTTGAATGGCTTGGTGTGCATGTGTATTAAATGTGCCCGTCAATAGCTACCCATGTTTGTATAAATAAACGACAAGGGTGTCTACCGGGATTAGGCACGGTAGGGCATCAGACATGTCAGAGCTTCACTAGTGGTGTAAATACATTCCACGTGGATTCATTGTATGCATAGTCGCCTTTTAATGAATATCACGCAAATCGTCATGGTGATAGGTACGTACGGTTTTTCAAGCATGTCCTAGGTGTGTCTATAAATATATATTTTTTAAAAATAATAAAAAACAGTGGCCGGCCCTGGGGATTGGGGTCAAAAAAATATAATTAGGAGACAGGCCCTGGGGGATGGGGTCATCAGGGCAAATAAATTAGAATAAGAAGGGGAACCACACAGCCCCCCTTCTTAAAAAATTAAAATAAATAAAAGACTGGCATCGTGCTGGAGGCCACGCCCCCTCCTTGCAGCACTATGCAAAAGTGCCCCCTGGTGAGTTGTAAGTTGGGGAATTAATTCCTCTTCAATACTGAGGGTCCCTGAGGGCCAACTAGCCCAACAGGCATCTCCAGTATGCGCCAGGGAGCTGCGCTGCAGACAGGTGTTCTGAGGTCAAGCCCCTTTTTACACCTCTCTGCAACGCAGCTCTGTGGCGCTTACTGGAGGTACCTAGTGGTCTAGTTTGACCCTAGGGACCCTTAGGATTCAAGGGGACTTAATCTCTCAATTTAGAACACCCACAGGGCGCGTTTACACAGTGGTGAAGGGAGGGGACGGGGCCTGAGGTGACGTGTGCAATCACGCACTATGGCACGTTTTAAATTGGGGATATAATTTCCCTTCAATACTGAGGGCCCCTGGGGGCTAACTAGCCCACCAAGTGCTTCCAGTAAGCGCCACTGAGCTGCATTGCAGAGAGGTGGTCCAGGCAGTGCCACTTTTTACACCTCTCTGCAACGCAGCTCTGTGGCACTTACTGGAGGTACCTAGTGGGCTAGTTGGACCCTAGGGACCCTCAGGATTCAAATTAACTTAATCTCCCAACTAAAAACGGACACAGGGCGTGTTTACACAGTGGTGAAGGGAGGGGACGGGGCCTGAGTTAACGTGTGCAAAAACGCCCTGTGGCCTGTTTTAAGAGGTAGTTTTAATCCCCCTGCCCTATTATATACTAGGGGCTTACAGAGGAGGTCATGCTAATCACAGGGGGACCCCAACGCATAATGTTCCCTAGTGTATGTAGGTGTTTTCACTGTATTCTAAGTGTCTTTTAATATAGCACTGTCTCTAGGACTGGTTAGTCAGACTCAGTTACCACCAGTATCCGTCTGAAAAAGTTGAGGGTACAGGATGCTTTTGCAACAAGGCTTCTTTCTGCTCTTCTTTTTGTTCTTTCTGCACGTTATCCTTCTTCCTGCACTTTTCTTCGTCTTTGAGGACTTCTGTTGCTTCTTTCTGCACTTCTTTTTTTTCTTTCTGTGCATTTTCTCTTCTTTCTTCACATGTCCTATCTCTGTAGGCATAGTTAGAAATTAGCATTTAAAAAACCTTTGAAATTCACAGAAGAAACCATAGGTTTCAGGAACGTTATAGTTAGGAATTAGCATTTAAAAAACCTCAGAAATTCACTGAAAAAACCATAGGTTTCAGGGGTGTTATAGTTAGCTGGACTTTTCACTTGTACAAAACCATTGAAATTCCCCCGTTATAGTTAGTTCAGCTAACTATAACTCGCGCGCCCGCAATGCACTGCTGATGACGTCACATATTACATCACTCATGACATGGTCAGTGACATCACTCATGACATCACTGATGACATCTCAAATGACATCACTGATGACATCAATGATGACATCATCCTTGTGATAGAGTGGCAGACCTCCTCTCACCCTAATATAACCTTTGATACACACATTCAAAAATAGAGACTAAAATTTTCAAAACTATGGACATACCAATACCAGTTACAACAACCTCTTCAGTAATTCTAAGATCCACATACACATCCACTCATTCACCAACAGTCCTATACAGTCACTCATACATGTACTCACTCATCATATGTACTCATACACCTATACATCCTGTTACACAATGCCACTCATCCATAGAGTTACTCACACACATAGTCACTCATGCTAATAAAGAATCAAACATACATTTACTTGCATATACAGTTATATACACACCACCACACTTACTTCTACGGAAACTTACACATACTTAGTCTTTTAAACAATCACTTATAGAAACACATACTTATTCATACAGGAACTCTTTCAATCTCTCACTCTCACATATACTCACTTATATACACCAATAGTCACATATACTAGTTTAAAACATGTGTAGTTACTCATAAAGACACTATTGAGACAGTCATTCACTCACTAACACACCCATACACACACTCATCCACCCATACAGTCCTGCACACATGCTGTCTTCAACACATACAAACAGTGTGTCACTCATTCATGCACCTATGCACTACGTAATACCCCCCACCGAACCATGCAGACACTCAGACTGATACTCAAAAAACCAACTAATAACCTATATAGACACCCATGTAGCTACTCACCAACCCATGCAGCCACTTATACACAAAGTGAGAGACTGATACAGATATTTACATATTTAAACAGTACTCACTAAGCCATGTATTCACTATGATACACTTAATCAGTCAGTTACACAATCAATTTTTCAAAAACAAATCATCCATTTAGACACTTACATACCCATTTATTCTTCCATCGACCTTGAGATATACATATATAAAACTTATTTAATTTTCAGAAAAACACACATTCACTGGATGATGTCATCAGTGATGTCATGAGTGATGTCACTGAACATGTCATGAGTGATGTAATATGTGATGTCATCAGCAGTGCATTGCGGGCGCGTGAGTTATAGTTAGCTGAACTAACTATAACGGGGGAATTTCAATGGTTTTGTACAAGTGAAAAGTCCAGCTAACTATAACACCCCTGAAACCTATGGTTTTTTCAGTGAATATATATATATATATATATCCGCTACTTTCCGTAGTTTCGACAAGTACGCCCGCTTCTGGTGCCGGTCCCCAACAGTACAGACACGGACCTCGGTTTTGGTGCAATTTTTATTTACAAATCTTGCGTGCTAGTCGCCATAACGTTTCGGCTCCACCTGAGCCTTGTTCACATGATAACGTGTAAAACAAAGAACCACCCTTTTGTAGGCGTATTTCACTCTGCACGTGATGCTGGTAAATGTTCATAGACATGGTAGAAAGATTACGAGTGGCACATCACTCCATTAAGCAATGCTAATACACTATGGTGGATGTAAAGAGACACATCACGAAAGCACTAATTGTTGCATTTTTGAGCAGTCCGTGAAAAGTTAAATCTAAATCACCAGTATGTAAATACAATCTTATTATATACATTAACTGCTTTCAACTATAATCACAATATTACAGTGAATATTGAGTATGCCATTCGTGTTGGTACTTCCAAACAATAAATTTGATACCACCAAAATATTGCAAATCTAACGGGTTAAATCCCCCTATGTTACACCAATTTCATCAGCATCAACATCATTCTCCTGATTCCTCCAGCTATGTCAGCCTAAAAAGGGTGTAATAAAGTGCCTAGTGATATTGCTTTTCATACAATAATAACAATTTAAAATCAGAATAGCAGCAGTTACTTGTTGTGACAAATAAATAAATATAGTGGGTGGACTGAGCCCAGTCATACCAACAATATATATGTATGAGCCATCAGTAAATGACTCACTAGTGAATATGGTGGGTTTTTGAGGCTTCGTTTCATATAATAACATGTAATAAATTGTCGCTATTTGTGTAAACAGATACTCTATCAGTCATGAGGTCCAATTGGATTAAAGTACACTAGGAATTAAAGTGCAAAGTGTGCAAATGTGCCAGGGTATAGAAAATATCACGCTTTCATTAGTTGTATCTTAATATGTAAATCCAAAAATAGATCATAAAAATTCACTGTCTACAACCACATATTAGTAATCATTATTATATCTAAAATAATAAATAATACATAAGAAGATAAAATGTCAACCTCTGCGTGTTAAAAATCCCCCTAAAACAATGTTTTACCAAAACCTGTGGACAGAATAAGAGCAGTTAGCCAAGAAGTTGTAATAGATAGTGGCCCTCCTATATGTGCAAAATACAAATAGGTTTCTGAAACTAGTAAAGGCCAGTATACAGATCCTCAGTAACATTCAAACCAGTCGGCCATTTGGTATCAAGGCGGAGTATATACTTGGTTTCTAACCTGCAAAGCAACGCTTCCCTATTACCTCCACGCCTGCTAGCTGGTATTGCATCAATGACATAGAATGATAATTCTTTGTTGTTACTGCTGTGTGCCTCCTTAAAATGACGGGCCACCGGATACGTATTGTCTTGATTAGTAATGGCCCTAAGGTGTTGTAGAATGCGTTTATGCACTTCTAACTTCGTACTGCCCACATATCTAAGTGCACACGGGCACTGAAGCACATATACAGCGAACTCAGTTTTACAGGTTAATACCTTTTCAAGTTTATGTTTCCTTTCACTGAATCCATCCTTATAGGTTTTAGAATTGACCCCGTGTGTGCATGCCTTGCATACCTTACATTTGTAAAATCCCCCGTGGGTTTGCAACCACGTTGATTTTTCAATGGTCTCAGGGTTAGTGTTAACAAGACTATCCCTCATTGAGGGGGCCCGACTGAAGGTGAGAGTGGCCCTTCGAGGTAGAGTAGGTCCTAGGACCGGATCACTTTTTAACGTGGGCCAATTCCTATTTAAAATACGGAACACTTCCCGATGTTGTTTGTTTTACCCTGTGATGAATCTAAATTCATTGAGTGAATAAGCTGTGGTCACAGGGTCAGAGTCACTGGTAACAGGTTGACCATATTTCACCAATAACCCCTGTCTCTCTCTTGCCCGAGAATTGGTTATGGCCTTATCAATCACTGACTCTGAGTAGCCGCGTTGTAAAAATCTGACCTTACTTAATGCCTGAGCTTTATTCAATTCCTCCTCATTACTGCAAACTCTATGGAGGCGCAGCATCTCCCCAAATGGTATGCTTGTAATCAGATGTTGTGGATGGGCACTGGCCGCATGCAAAATAGTGTTGCCGGCCGTTGCTTTCCTGAATAGTCTAGTTTCAATTGCTCCATTCTCAATGTAAACCTCCGTATCTAAAAACGTAACATTTGTTTGGCTCATGGTAACAGTAAAGCTAAGGTTCAATGTATTGATGTTGATGGCATTGACAAATGTTTCAACTGATTCCTTGTCACCCTGCCAGACTACAAATAAATCATCAATAAAGCGGTACCATGCAATAATGTTAGTTGTCATGACCTCTTCAAATTGTACTTTGAGGACCAGTTCCTCCCAAGCTCCCATGTGCAAACATGCGTAGCTTGGAGAAAAACTGGCCCCATAGCTACTCCCTGTAGCTGACGGTATAACAAGTTATTGTACATGAATACATTATTATTCAAACAGATTTTGAGCATTTCCAAAAGCATAGCAGTGTGGTCTTTAAACTGTTTCTCTCGTCTAGATAGGTAGTACACCACAGCAGCTATACCATCCTCATGTACTATACTGGTATATATATATATATAAATATGATTTTTATCTATGTGTGCTACTGTATCAAGACTGGGCCAGAGTACATTAGCATGTTGTGGCCATTTGGGCTGTAGTAACTATAGAAGTGTAGTTTGTGATTAGCAATGTTTTTACTCTTTGGCGGTGGACGTTTGTATTAGCATGTGTCTCCATACCTGTCTCCGTACCCCTCCCTAAAACCCTCCTATTTTGTAATAAGTATTCCCCAATTCTAGTTACTTTCCGTGGTCCCTCCCACATTTAGTGCTAAGTAGTAAATTGATATGTTTGGCCATCTGGTGCGTTGTAAATTGGGGGATTAAGTCCCCTTGACTTCTGAGGGTCCCCTGCGGGCCAACTAACCCACTCTTTGTATACTCGACTGTCATTCAACAAATGTTGTAAAGCGCTCCGATACCTGTGGGTCTGGCTAGAGCTATATAAAACTCCTAAATAAATAAATAAATGAAATAAATCTCCTCATTTCCTGATAGGAAAAATAGGAGAGGTAGAGATTTATACCCACAGGTTTGTGAATTGCATTCTGTTGTAAGTGGTGCTAATGTTGTGCTACTTTGCATATTACAAAATGCAGATTGTGAATCAGGACCTATAAGTATTGTAACCACCCTTGCTTTTTTGAGGAAAAGAAAGGATATAGGGCAAGGAGACAGCAGATGGAGGGAGAGGGGCATGTTTGCAAGACTTAGAGCAGTGGGGGAGGGAGCTGTTGCTGGTGTGGACAGAAGAAGCATGTTTCAGAGTAAAAAAAGGGTTTGCCGCTGTGAAAGTGCCTTTACATCCTTCATGACGCCTCAAGAATATTTATTTTTGAAATTGCCTTTTGGTTGAGCATTGACATCACTTTTATTTCAAGGGTCCGTGATATTTAGGATGTAGGCAACGTGACCTAGTTCCATGATGATGTACTTTTTCAAGATTCTACTCAAATTGTGCGTTTCCTGTTGCTCAGATCTAGTCTACTTCCATTATCCTTGGCCATATGACGTGGGCCATATCTCTCATCTTCCCTTCCCAAGGGTTGATTGAGAGGCTAACCACATCTTAAACCCACAAATCAGCAAACCATCCACATTGAGCTTTCACCACACAACAATCATCGATCATAGATAAGAGCAAGATGGCTATGAGGGTAAATCACACCAGATATTAAATACATACCATTGTCCTTCCTAATCTAAATCTTTCAATATTACTATCTGCAATGCCCTTATAATCCAGATGTACCAGAAAAAGAGTTAATTTCATTTACATATTATCCTTAGCTTTAAGGGGCAAAGAAGAGAGGGGAATCAGGAAAATTCGATGAGAATTCCTCAAACAGTATTTTAAATATATCCTGTTTGTGCCACATGTGCGTGATAACAATGACTTATTGAGAACATCATTACCAAGTGAAACTTACTTCTTCATACGTCTGTGGCACACATCCATTTTTTTCACAATACTTATATTTATCTCACTGAATATGTATGAGTCTAAATACAAAGCTACATTGTTGATCTGTGTTGTTTACTCAGCGGTTTTGCCATCATAAACCCAGAAGTTCTTCCTTGTGGATCAATGGTGAATAGGCAATGATTTCCATTGGGCACGAGTGCAGTTTTCCTTTAAAATTATTTTCACCTTTCCCTTTCATGAGAAGAAGAATAAAAGACTTTGTGCACTAAGGCCTGGCATGCGTCTCCTCTCCTAGGGCAATTGGCTGTTGTCTAGTACTGTTCATAATTCAAGTTTCCAGCTTCATGGTTGCCTGTTGGCGCTCTCACCAATGTCAATGCTGGCATTTAAACAGACGTCAGTTTGGATGTATGATGTAACAACGCATACCATTACAACGCGGTATTTTACATCGCGGTTTTAACAACGCAAGTCGTTACATCGACTTGCGCTGGAGGGCGCTGGACATAGGAATAGTGTGAATTACTATTCCAACTCCAGTCTACGTACAGTAGGGAAGGTGTTGGAATAGTAATTCACACTATTCCTTAGACTACAGCGCCCTCCAGTGCAAGTCGGTGTAACGACTTGCGTTGTTAAAACCACGATGTAACCATACCGCGTTGTAATGGTTGCGTGGTAAAGGATGTTTCCCTGGCTGGATACACGCTGATGGTACATGCCACAAGTTTCAGTACCAGCAAAAACGAGGGCGGCCAGCTCTGGACACCCTCTGGTGACAGCCCTGTGGAGGGTAGAAAGAGGATCCCCAACATCCTCTTGCAAGCGGGTGTAGTCACTCACTGTACTCGCCTGCAAGGGGATCTCCAATCCCCCTTAAAAGTGTAGGCGGGTTGCCGCCTGCACAGTGAAACACGGAGCGGTTGCTTCAAAGTCGCTTCATATTTCACATGAATGAACTCCCCCCAGGGTAGCACAACTTTGTGGCCTGCCCTTGGGGCAGTGCATTCAATGTGATAGGGTGCACTTTCCCTGTTTGCGCCCTGCGCACATGTTTTAAGGTGCTCAGTGGTACAAGCAGGGAAAGTCAGCCGTATCTATATTAGGGCCCCTGGTCAGTGGTGCGGAGCGAGGCTGGTGTAAAGGCAAGACCGTTGGAGTAGGCAGCAGCAACGGAGTGTTGGTAAGGCTTTAGTGCCTCGATCTTCTCCATTTGGGTTGGAAGTGGCTGGCATTAGGCCGGTGGAGCTCACTTATTCAGAGAGACCGCAATCCGCACTCCCTACTGCATGCCATTGTGCAGGTTTTCTACTGGGGCTTTATCTACCCTACCTGTGCAAAAGTGGGACCAAGTCGAGCTCCAACTAAACCTGGGGATTAAGAAGCTTATGAGCTGGGCCTTTTTGCTAGTTTGTGTTGCAGTGCCTATGTGTTGCCTACCTGTTGCTTGCTGGTTGCTCATGCTTGTCCCTGCTCAGTGGCCCACCATTAGCCATTGGAACACAGGGCTGGCTACCCATTGCATTGTGGACCATTGTATCATTACTCCCTTGGTAGCATATTTTTCTGCTTTGTGACATGTGGGGGTTGTCTCAAGTATAGTTTTGAAACCCCTTTTGAAGCTGCCTGCAGCTTCTCACCCATTGATATCTGCCATTGCTATTCTTGGCCAGGGGCATTGGAGGTGCATTGTGCCTCCCGAGGGTAGAGCCGGCGGAGAGTGGAAGTGGCCCCGCTAGGGCCAAGTTGGGTCTTAGTCTATGCTGAGTGCTCCCCCGCCTACCTTCAGCAGTCAACTTTAATCCGGAAATCCATAATTAGGTAAAGACATCAAAGCGACCACGCGCTCTGGCAAGACAAGGGTGACCCCAGCAACTACGAGGCATAAGCAGAGACCCCCAGTGTATCCAATCCATCCACAAATAATAGTGATACAACTGAGTTCACAGCACTTGTGTGTGGCTCCATCTTCTACCTCCAGTGTTGGCGACCCCTCTGGGCTAGTTCTTGGAATACATTCTCCTTTTTTGTAAAGATCCAATGAATGCACTGCGCTCACACAATAAAGATGCATGTGGACTGCAACCGCCCATCCAGTCAGAATCAGCTAGTATCGACTCACAGCCGGAGAGACAATCATGGCAATGCTGGGGCTCGAAATCCAGTTGGGACAAAGTGAGAGGCCTCCTTTTACTAGGAGAACTGGACAAAAATAAGCTTGAAAGTAAGGGAAAAGAGGACAATGCAGCCTATGGCACCAAAGGACAAGGAGGAACATGCCTAAGGCCTCTCTGCAATAGAGACCACCAACTGCTTCACGGACGCAAACGAATCCCCAAGTAAAAGGAAGAGTTTTCAGGTCAAGGTGGAGGTACAGCATCCGTTATCCTCTGATTAGCTGTCTTCCTCCTTAAACAAGCATGAAGAATTGGGAGCCCATTATAGAGTAAACTCCCAGTTGACAATTCAAAATACAGAAGCCTGAACCCTGTCAAGAAGCAGAGTCCCTTCTTCATAACTGCTAGACAAGAACTTTATTTCATCTCAGGCTGAGATTATGGCATCATTGGGACTAAGGACGCTTTCTGTAGGCTCACATTTATCAGCGTGTCCATACATCTCCCTTCACACCTGTAGATCAGACATTCCTCAAAGCTCAAATCTTCCGCAGGAAGGTGAGACAAGTAATACCTGGGACGTTTTGCTCCGCTCTTTCCAGTCTGTTGTAAATGCTCTAACATACCAAGCAAGTAAGTTAGATTTGCGGGTGGATCTCGTTAATACTATGGCTGTTTCTGTCAGCCAATTTATATAAAAAATTTGAGTTTTAAATTAATTGATACGGTGTGCTCAAGCCGATGCAGTACAACCAGTTCCATCTCGACCATGCAGCCTTTTCTTGATAAGCTGACAACTCTCCCAGGCAAAAAGAACACAAAAGGACACCTGCCTAAATTATATAGTCATGGGCCTAATACAAAGGTCCGTAGATATAGAATCACTAACTGGAGCTGAACCAAATATGTATTCAAACCATAAGATCACATTATTTAACAAAAAAATATATTTCTTTTTATTAACATAGTTTTACAAAAGGTTATTATACAGACAAAGACATTACATAATAGCATAAAAAAGATTATAATATTTTTCACTGTCCCACACATCACTATATTCATACACACATACATTCATTCCAATAACAATAACAATATCACACGTCGGTCCTGATGGAAAAGCTGCCAGATTATGTTTAATGGAAGGTTTACTCATACGTCATCCTGCTGGAAAATAGGAATAACATAGAAGGGGATACGCCGAAAGTTCAAACGCCTACGTGCGTTTCGGTGTCAGACCCAGAACAGGGCCCCACCTTCATCAGGGCGAAGACCGGTAAAGAGTGGGGGGACACAGACCACACCTAGGATTAATCAAAAAAACATATATGACATAGATACCAATTTGAATGTAATTATATAATATCATCGATGATTTAAGCCATCAAAGGATCAGCTCCAGTAGTGAACAATGAAATATCAATTAAAAGATTAAAAAGGCAACATAAATGCCGAGAAAGTGCACAGATCAGGGCAACCTCAGAGGGAGTACTAGTCAAAGGAATATATCACACCCGTGTTAGAGCAGAAAAAAGATTTATGTGAATAAGAATTCAGAAATGGATAGAGCCCAACATATGTATCACCCGTGCTCTAAACAACGAGTGAAAACAGACTAAGCAAGCATAATTCATAAGACATACTAAAACTCTCCCAGGCACTCTCAGCTCGGTTCCATCAGATATAAAATTTCATTTGGAATCTGATCCCCGGCCACACAAAACATTGCTTCCTTTATGTCTTTAAAGACTTTAAATCCTGACAATTGTTCCCCTAGTGGCCTGCAGATCTCAAGTCAACAAATGACTGCTACTGGTGTAGGGCAATTCACGATCAACGAACACCAAACTAATTCAATCACTCAGGCACATTCCCATTCCCTTTTGAGTAATTCAGTCTTGAGCCCTGAAGCAGCAAGAGATCACGTCGTCGGTATAACACAACTGATGTACAGACAGCGCAAGAGGCTTAGAAAATCCCATAATAAACAAACCGTCAAAGGCCTTTCAACAGTGCATATTGAACAAGTCTACTCTATCTTCAGACCGCCCACTAAACCTCAAGAAGTCACTAATGATCTGGGAAAAGAAAAGGGGGTGTGCAGAGGAACTATCACTGATAAAGAAGCGAACAACAACATGGAGATCTCTAAATGTCAGCCTAACGCTATGATAGGTCTTAAAACCGTAGGCAGGCAACAACCTCTGATCAACTTAGTTCATGACGGGGGTACAAGAGAGGGAAGTTGCCCAGCAAATTATCCAGAAAACAAATGAAGCTAACCAGGCAGATACACAACATGTTTAACCAGCCCTTCTAGACCAATTCTTTCTCCCTGTGGTGGTATTGGGGACTACAAACTGTGCCCGATCATTCAATAGAGAAGGCCAGGCACCTAGCCAGCAGCTAAACTATCCAACACTGGGCCCCTTCTTAATCACCAGCTACAATGTAGGACCTACTCCGCAGGTTACTATGGAGCAGCAATCACTCGTAGATCTTAGGTTGTCATCTACAAAGCGCTCAACGCTAAGATTGGTCTGCTCTGATAAAACATCCTGTAGACTCACTTTTATACCATAACATAAATTGAGGGGACATTATAACAAAATAACAGAAATACCATCCTTCGCATGGTGCAGGAAATTCCTTCTTTAAGGCATCTTTGAATCATCTGACATCAACTCAGTTTTTTTAAGCTCCTTAAACAGTGATGGGGAAGAAGCCACAGTAATCACTTGGGCACCGGGTAGGCTCGTGGAGCAAGATTGGGCAGAAAAGCAGGCATTCGCAAAATGGGGCATTGAGTTCTCCCGTGAGGTGGCGGAAGCGTATCCTCAATTTGTACTGCAAATGGGTCAGGCAAGAACAAATTAGGGAGCTAGAAATGAATGAGCAAAGCCAGCCAAAGTTGGTCATTAGAGGGGCTCGGAGCCACTTGGTTACAATAATATGAGGACAAGACTCTGACACATATAGACGTGAAGAAGTTGATTGGTCACATAATCAACACAAACAAACCATACTGGATTAGGCTTGGCTTCCAGGCACCCTTTTACTGGATCCACACAGGCACAAGAAATACTGACAGAGGAATAATTTTGCCAATTGGCTACCCTAAAGAAAGTTTTTCAAAATGCACATGGAAATAGTGGGGCTTTCCAGTAAATCTGAGGATGAGCACTTTATCGCCTACATCAACTCCTTTCACTTGGCATTTTTCCAAGAAAGCTGGGCTATAGAGCCTCTAAACCTCTCATCATTCTTGGGCTACAGCAAACCACCAGTTAAAACTCATATGCTTGGCCGCCACGCCGGGGGTTTAGCCATCTATGTAGTGGCTGAACTTAACGCTAAAACAGAGATCAACATTGACCATTCTAATCTGTAAGCGGTAAAACATTTGGAATGCTTCAATGTTTCAAAACATTTCAAAACAATCAATGTTTTATTGATCTTCATCACAGACCAAACTAATATAAATCCAAGCAAGCTCACGTTAATGGCAGACAATTTTGATATGAACTTGATGTAGGTCACTACAAAGGACCAAATAATAGATATAATTTAGATTTGGCATATACCTACATTCCAGCCATTCAAGCAGAAAAAGGATATAAGGGGGAGACAATTTATAATTGAAGTAGAGCACCTAGGTCTGAAATCTGAAACGGTTGCGTTAGCCCAGATATTCCAGCTCAGCCAGCCTACCATTCGGCAACCTCCAATTCAATAATCGATTACACTTTAGTTTCACTAGCTCTATTTTAAATGGTTACCCATTATGAACAGGGAAGCCGGCTGGAAAGTAGCCATCAACCTCAGATGATACTGCTACACCCAAACTGCCCAATGCATGACCAAGCCCAGCCGGATATAGTCTCAATCTTTACTTCCAACTATAGAAGGCTTTATTGGTCAACGGGATCCAATGAGAGGATAGAACATAAAGGCAGGAACAATGTGGAAGAGGTTTATCGGGAATCAGTGATCCATTGGAGCAGTGGGTTTAACTCTTGGCACGACTCTTGGAGGATCAAGATCATTATTGAGGGGTTCCAAACGCTTTGGGTTTAGCACCCAAAAAGGCCTTTGCTTAACTTATAGCAACTCAGAAGAAACTGAATTGTGCTCTACAGTTACTTTGAAATAGCTCAAATTTGACCTTATGGAGTGTGACCCTTCCAAAATTGAGATCATTTAAAAAAATAGCCACATGAGAATCAGTTAAGACTGAGGTAGACTTGTACTGGTGCAATATTCTCTCAGCCTCCAGGAAAAATGACGCCAGAGAGTTCTGGCGATTGCTGAACCACCCCACAGGCTTGCATATGTCTCCCTCAGCCTCAAACATCACGTAAGCCACCTGAACTGTCTATCTCCAGGAAATGTATGGGGGTCCGAGGGTATCACAGAGGAACCACAAAGAAGGACCCTTAAACCTGAAGGTGGTATGCTCAGTAAGTTCTATCTCCACGGGGGAGGTAGAGAAAATTATCGCTACCAGTTGCCGAGATGGCGCCCCAGGCCTCAATGGCTTATCGCAAGCAATCTTCAAACAGAACCCCCAGTACTGGGCCAAAGATCTGACCACCTTATACAATTATGTTCTTACCAACCAGGTAGTACCAGACAGCTAGCGGGGATCAATCTTGGCCCCAATTTATAAAGCAGGGAAGACTACATTTCACTCCAACTATCAGTTGATTGCCCTAATGGATGGGGAGGCAAAATATTTTACCAGATGCCTGCTTGCTGATATGATAGACTGGACTGAAGCAGGCTTATTAGTACCAGTGAATCAGATCGGGTTCATCAAAAAAACAGGCACAGTCACAAACATCTTCATGCTTGCCTTGCTAATTGGCCAAGCCTGGCGTTGTTCCTCTAATCTGCACCTGTACTATGTTGACTTTCTCTATCTTCCTTTGATGCAGTACAAAAATTCTAAATAACAAAAGCACAACCCAAATGTCCATGTGAACATAGGTATCAAGTGTATGACTTGGGACAAGTGTTCACATGGAACTAATTTTCTAAAAGACAATATGATAGTACAGGAAATCTTGTTAATCTCACGATGAACATTAATATTTTTACAGAAAAGAAATTCTGTTCCGATTTAATCTGAAAGAAAAACCATCCAGTATTCAGAATAAATTCGATTCGGCCGTATCAAAGTTTATTATTTCATAAATAAAAACTTCTGAGTCAATAAAATGTAAACATTCAAGTGAGTGGTTAATAGATGTTATTCAAGACCACAAGTGATAGGAACCAAAACGATGAAAGAAAACAGTGACAATGTGAGTGAAAATAAATGGTATATTGGTTATTCCTCTAAAAGACAGCCAAAATGCATCACAACTATTTTAAACACAACGGGGATATTCAGAGTT
The DNA here is from genome assembly GCF_964204655.1 of Triturus cristatus. Taxonomy (NCBI): domain Eukaryota; kingdom Metazoa; phylum Chordata; class Amphibia; order Caudata; family Salamandridae; genus Triturus; species Triturus cristatus. The sequence goes on from NC_140580.1 coordinate 998,418,033, forward strand.
AATTCACACAAAAATAAGGTCTGTCTCTGTTGGTGTCGACGGCATTTCAACGTTTTGTCATAGGTCAGGGTCTCATGAGGACAGAGCTGACCCTGGGGAATGTTGGTATCAAAGAAAGTAGTCTTGTGTATTCATTAGAAGCCACTGGAGTCGGCTCAGCATAAAGGACTGGCTCAAACACAAGGGGTGGACCTCGACCCGAACTGGTGTATGGTGATAGCTAGGCGGGCCAATGATATTGTACTCTACCGGTTTCGTTAATGCCCCTGAACATTTTTCATATGTGGAAGACCAATGCTGCAATTAGAGAGGGGGCATGAATGTCAGCCTTGCGTGAGGAACCCCATAAATCTGGGGTTGGTGGGGGCCACGTTTAGCAGGAATTGCCTTGTGCGATGATCGCCGCAATAATGGGGTGGATGAGGGCCCATTGGAGCAGACTCCAGATCAGAGACCGCCTGATGGGCACAGTACAGCTTAACATCTTGTGGTCCAAGTAGCAAAGTTGAGGAATTTCTCCTCTCCTATTAAGAGTTGCTCCGGCCCATTTTAGTATCTCACAATCATCTACTGGAACCCACTCTGGTCAGATTAACCTTTTTACTTGCCCAATAGCGTGGAGGGAAAAACACGATTATCAAAATTTCTGTCCACAATTTGCCATAATCAAGGACTCGAGACTTAATCTCTTGGCTCTCTGGTTTTTATTATCAGCATGAAGATTTGCAGATACAAAGTCCTCAATACGAGGCACAACAAGTACATAGGCACTAACACAAAAGCTACTCTACGGAGAATCCGCATACGGCTAAAAATAACTAAAAGCACAATCTCTAAAAGCATGAGGTAGAACACTACCAAGCAAATGTCGATACTAGGGACACTGAACCATACCATCTCTGTCCCTACTCTGCACTAGATGACATCCCTACTTAGCAATCCCTTGAGACCCTCATCGAATAAAAGGTGTCAGAGTGAAACTTCATAAGAAGACTTCACTTAGAGAGCTTGGTCTAAGTTGCCCCCTCTATCCCTTCGCCTAGCCTTCCTCTGCTCTGGGCTGCTCTGATCTGCTTCCACCCTCGGGGCGCTGTCCCTAATACAGAACCCCAAATCTCAGAACACGCCCTCTGCGCCTCCTCTTCTGCGGGGTCGACTTTCAGAAATTTTCCACAGAGCGCTGTCCAGTTCCATCGTCCATCGCTTGGCCTTGAGTCCCAGACGCCATCCGCACTAGGAGTTACGATTGGCACATTCCAATACACTCCCATGTCTGGCTTTTACTACATAAGTCAATTTGTGAACAAAGAGCTTCTCTACTAACGAGCAACTGTCCTTGCACCTGGGGTGAGATCATGCGAAGCAGACATTCTTCACATCTTTTAAGTTGCAATTTACTACAGCCTAACACCTCTACTGGAATAAATCCTTTTTGGCCTATTGCCCTTGGCTAACATAAGAAAATACCAGGCCTTTCGCCTCAACGATATATGCGAATTCTGGCCACTACTTCGGTTACACAAGCAGGTTTAAATCACAGTATTGACATTTACGTCTTTCTTTCATGTGTGGTCAAACTAAACAGTCTACAGACACGAATTCTAATCTACACGTTTTAACATCACATTGTTCGAAAAGAAGGACTAAGCTCTATGCATTGCTTCAATATATACATAAGATGCTTGTACATAGCTAACACTTCTATGGAAATCGATATAGGTTATACAGTCCTTAATATATTGCACACAAAATACCTGAGTACACATTTGATTATATGCGGGTGCCAACTAACAGTGAATATAACGCACCCCTACAATTTTCAACCTTTTAAGCGCTACATCAGTTCCCCCCTTTGATGACTTCCGTCATCACACCATTACATTTCTCTTCTTTAGAACTGATTTAGACCGCGCTAGTCATAACTTTGCCATGTCGAACTCCCTCCAGTTTCTTAAGACTCTCATATTGCTGCTCCTGGAGCTTCGCCATCCTTTTTTCGTTTGCCTTAAGAGCCCTTTCAACCTTGCCTCCTTGATACCACTTCCATGCCTTCACGCATCCCCACAAACAAATCACGCAAACCACAGCAATGATAATTGGCTTCAACACTGATCCCAGAAATCCTCTTCCCAGATTCGCAAACCAAGTTCCCACTCTTCCAAATCCTAATCCAATCTTCTCCCACACATTCTCCTCCGTCAAATCCATAATCTCCTTGTGAATAGTCGTGATGTTATCTATGTACTTCCCTATCTCCTTCGTGTTGTCTGGAATATATGTGCAGCATTCCTGAACCTTCAATAATTTGCAGACTCCGCCTTCTTTGGCTAATAACACGTCTAAAGCAAGGCGATTCTGCATAACCATATTCCGTATCGACAACATCTCTCCAGCCACCAACAACAAAGATCTCGCCGTGTTCATAGACAACTCATCAACCACAGTCGCCAACCTCCTAATCTTCACATCATTCAACACCACACCCATACTAGGTATCATTGCTCCGTATATGTCCCCAATCACTGCACCGGCGTTCGTAGCCCTACGTTTCCTAGACTGTCGCTTCGTCTCTAACAACTCCAAGTCCTCTGTGTGATAAATCTTCGGGAATATGATAGCCAAATAGCATATGCCATACCAATTCGCAGGTAGCCTGACATAAGCATTCCTCCCACATACATAATATACTGTCGGAATTACCTCTACTGGACCTACCATAAAATTCTTAGCAGAAGCTTCCACTGTGAAGGTCTGAGAACAAGTGCTATGTCCTACTGCGACCTTATCCGTATCGGATTGAGGCCGTCCAATACACAAATTCCCTCTCTGTACCTCATCTAACGCTATTGGTCCATAACTTCCCTTGGATCTGTGAGCCCTCTCCTCGTCTGTCCAATCTACTGGACTATCTCCGGTGTGTCGTGTCTGGGTCAACTTTCTGTATCTGTCCTCTACCTGATCTATGAATTTCTTCTCTATCTCAGATAACGCACATGTCAGGTTATTCCTGTGAGGATGCGCCGTATCCAACTTCATAGTCGGTCTAAAATACTTCAGGAGTCTGTCCTCTTTCTTGCTAGAATCATATTTGTTCAAATGCTTGATTGCTGGAACTTCAGGAAGTACTGTGTCAAAATTTGAAAAGAAATACTCGAACTGTCTCCTGTCATAAAATAAACTGAGCAATAAACTACAAGAAATCCCATATGTCAATGGGAGATGATGATACTTGATACCCTCATCCACTGAAGCAGGCAACTGCATGCACACATAGCAATCCTTCACATCCATCGCATCAACATACTCATACAGCAACTTTGCATAAGCATTAAGCTTAAAATCACCCCTCGATAAATCCATGTGGAGTCTGCGATCATCCCTCAACTTCGATATTTCCTGTTCTCTGATACTGTCACCTCTCTGCCCTGGGGTATTAGGTGTGGGTGCTCCCTGAACCTTCCCCTCTTGTCTGTGAGCCACCATGTATGAACTTATTACTACCGCAAATATGGTGACTACCACAACTCCTATCAATGTACCTATTATCAGTTTAGCCCTACGATGTGGGGTTGCAGGATCTGCCATCTTCGGAATGTACTCAGTGTCCAATACAGTCTCTGAAAGGGTAAGTCTCTTTCTCATCAGTGTCTCTTTCGTGAACTTAGGCAAACCTCCCTAACTTTTCTTCGTTCTATAATGGAAAAATCCCTAATTTTGTTCTTCTTCCGCTCGGATCTAGGTTATCTTCTTCTCTGCTTGCAACCTTCTCAAATCAATCTAACATAAGCGCTGGTCCCAACAGTTCCAAGACTCCCTGCAATATTTCGAGCTTAAGAATGATCAGTTCTTGTGGGTCTGGCACAGTCGTGAACGTCGGGAACTCCAAATTGTCCAAGATCATACCTCGAATGACACTCAGGAATGGCGGACTCGGAATGTGAATCGTCAAAATTCCTTCGATCTCCAATCCCGGAACCTTCAGCAACACTTCCACCCTCTGGAGCGGGACACTGTTGACCAATGTCATCGACCTCAACCTTCCCGTGCTCGGTAACCCTGGCATCAGTCACTTGATATGCCCACTCGGGTGAAGCGTACTTCCGACTTGGCACTCTTGTTCTCTTTGATCTTCTCACACCTTGAGGATTCTCCTCGTCTCCTGATTCTTCTTCTGGTTCCTCCGAAACTGGTGCAAGGTCTGAGTCCGGAGCCAACCTCAGGTTCACCCGGTTCTCTCTTGCGGGCCAAACCCTTTCTGCTTCAGTAACACCTCCGGTCTTCCCTTCGATACCCTGTGCACTGACCTCCTCTTCTTCGGCAGAACTTGATTCTGTACTACCCACTGCACCTCTTGCTCTTTCGCCGGGTTCTGGGTCAGTACTCCTTTCACGTCCTCAGCCAACTCGATTCAGTGCACCATCAGCCGCTTCAGCAACCCTTACAGCTTGACTGGCCCTCTCAGGAGGCTCGGTCGGCTCACTGGAATCTTGGTTCTCGAGAGGGGCTGTATCTTCCAAGGGTGCTGGAACTCTACGGGTATGAGAAGCATGCACCCAGTTCGGTAAACCTCCACACTTGACAGCTGTGTTCGTGACAAGGATCACTTGGAAAGGGCCGCGCCACCTAGCATCCAAACAACTCTTCCTCACGTGCTTTCGGACTAGGACCCAATCGCCTGGGTCCAAGTCGTGGCACCGGTCACTCGCAGCTGGAACCGTTGCTGTCTGCACCTGCTGAGACACAGAACGGACCACATCAGCAAGGCCTTTACAATAGTCCAGGATCATATCATCAGTGATATTTATCAGAGCAGTAGCAGGTATTGCAGGCAAACGCATCGCTCTTCCCATGAGGATTTCATGGGGTGACAACCCAGTCCTTCTATCAGGCACACTTCGGAGGCTCATAAGGACCAAAGGTAATGCGTCAGGCCATTTCAGAGACGTAGACAAACACACTTTCGCCATCCGAGCCTTCAGAGTTCCATTCACCTGCTCCACTATCCCTGAAGCTTCTGGTCTATAGCTACAGTGTAACTTCTGATCTATATTCAAAGCAGCACAAAGCAACTTCATAACTTCGCTGTGGAAATGAGTTCCTCTGTCCGATTCAAAGGACGTCGGGAACCCGTACCTTGGAATGAGTTCTCTCAATAATAGTTTCGCTACTGTGAGTGTGTCACATCTGCGTGTAGGGTATGCCTCTACCCACCTGGAAAAGACACATACTATCACTAATATGTACCTCAACCCATTACACTTCGGCATTTCGCCAAAGTCCAACTGCATCCTATTGAAAGGTCTCCCTGACCTCCCTATGTGGCTCAACGTCACAGCGGTTCTTTTCCCCACATTCATCTGTTGACAAGTGACACACCTCTGGCACACAGTTTCAGCCACTGCACGAAACTTCGGGTTGTACCAAGTCTGACGAAACACTCTCATCATGGCATCCCTACCCAGATGTACAGCACCATGTATCAACCTCGCCATAGGATTCAACAAACTTTCCGGCAACACCGCTCGTCCATCATTCGAAACCCATATATCCACATCTCCCTTCTCACATCCAGCTCGTATCCAGCTGTCACGTTCCTGATCCGAGACCCCTTCCTGAAGCTGTTTCAGTTCCTCCCATGAGTCTGCCATAGCTAACATCTGACCATACACCCTCTCCTCCCCAGTTGCCTCCATGTAGGTCTCAGTGAAGTTGCATCCTTGTTCTGCACAAAATCGGGCTACTTCATCAGCGTAGTTGTTTCCCAACGAGACGAAATCATTTCCCTTTGTGTGGGCAGCACATTTAACAACAGCAATTTCATCAGGACCTTGCAATGCTTTTAACAGTTTCCGTACATGTTCACCATTTCTTATAGGAGAACCTGAAGACGTCATAAACCCTCTCTGGGACCATAGCTGTCCGAAGTCATGAACCACACCAAACCCATACTGGCTGTCCGTGTAAATAGTTACACGGATCTTGTCGGCTGCCAAACAGGCACGAGTCAGAGCAATGAGCTCAGCCACCTGCGCGGAGTGTACTCCTTCTAAACAAGCGGCTTCAACCACACCCGTGATGGTGCATACAGCAAACGCTGCTCTCAATCGACCGACACTGTCTCTTAAACATGAACCGTCCACAAAGAAGATCTCATCTGAAACTGGGAGTGGTTCATCGACAATGTCAGGCCTCGGTTTGGTGCATAATTCCGTAACGTCGAGACAATCATGGTCCTCACAATCTTCATCATCATCTATAATTGGAACAGGTAACAAGGTAGCAGGATTTAAAACAGCACACCTCTTCAATGTCACGTTATCGGCTGCAAGGATAACTTGCTCATAACGAGTCAGCCTATTATTCGTGAGGTGCTGTGTTTTAGTCCTAGTCATCAACAATTCAACAGAGTGTGGCACATGTACAGTAAGAGGATGACCCATCACAATGCTCTCACATCTCTCGATGCTGACACCTGTTGCCGCAACGGATCTGAGACATCCGGGCAACGCAGAAGCTACTGGATCTAAAGTAGCTGAGAAATAAGCAACTGGTCTACGGACACCTCCATGATTCTGGGTTAACACTGCTAATGCGCAACCTTCTCTTTCGCAGCAGAATAATGCAAATGCCTTGTTGTAATCCGGCATTCCCAACGCAGGAGCGCTACATAAGGCTTCTCTCAGCCTCAGAAATGATTTCAAACAGTCGTCGTCCCATGGTACCGGATCACTTACATCCTTTCGCGTCAGCCGCTGTAAAGGCTTCGCTTCAAAGGAAAAGTGTGGGATCCACTGGCGGCAATAGCCCACCATTCCCAAAAACATTCTAACTTCCCTCTGCGTCGAGGGAACTGGCATTCTCAGAATCGCATCAATGCGATCTGGAGACACCTTCCTTTTACCCTTTTCAATTCTGTGCCCCAAATACTGCACCTCAGGTAAACAGTATTGCAACTTGTTTGGAGACACCTTGTGACCATTCTCTCCCAGGAAATTCAACAACGCAATGGTATCAACCCTGCAAGCGTCTTCTGTCTCTGACGCGACAAGCAGATCGTCAATGTATTGCACCAAAACAGAGTTTTTCGGCAACACAAGGCCTTCAAGATTCTTCTTTAAGAGCTGATTAAAAATTGACGGGCTCTCCGTATACCCCTGTGGGATACGACACCATGTTAATATACGATTCTCTAGCCTAAATGCAAAAAGAAATCTACTCTCTTCATGTAGGGGAATCGAAAAGAAGGCCTGACACAAGTCAATCACTGTGAACCATCCAGCTTCGCATGGGATCTGGAACAGTATCACAGATGGATTCGGTACCACTGGACAACATGGAACAACTTTGTCGTTTATTTTCCGCAGGTCTTGCACTATCCTGAACTTCCCACTTGGTTTCTGCAATCCCATAATGGGTGAGTTACACGGACTACCCATGATCTCCACCAGTATTCCCTGCCTAATCATAGACTCGATCACAGGTTTAATCCCTGCAATTGTTTCAGGCGACAGTTTATATTGGGGTGTTCTCGGGAATTCCGCGTTCGGCTTAACCTGTATTCTCACTGGTTCCACTCCCCTGACTAAGCCGATCTCCTCTCCGCTTAGATCCCACACATCGGTCGATACGGACTCCCTCAAATCCTGTGGAAGCTCCTCCACTGTCAAAGCCGGGTACATTTCCACGCACACCCGCTGATTTGCAACCTTAAAGGTCGCGTCATCATCCCTTGTCTGTACCTCTACTCCTTTCGGGGTACAGTAGATCGTGCAATTGAGCTTACACAACAAATCTCTTCCCAACAAACAAACAGGACTAGAATCGCACACCACGAACTGATGACGATCCCTAAAGTTTCCTATCCTGACTGGAATCGGTTCCGTTAAGGGGCTCACTAGCCTCTTGTTCGCCACTCCAACCACTTGGATGCATTCCCCCGAAAGGGCTACCCCCGGAATTACTGCTGATCTTATAGTTGACCTGGTAGCCCCCGTATCTACCAAAAAGGTAGTAGGGTGTCCATCGAGTTCTGCTTCCACAAAGGGTCCTCTCTGATCTACCTCTAGAATAGCCCTAAGTATGCAATCATCATCCTGACCTAAACTTAACTGCGCCAGCAAATCTGCATCCCTCTCCTCTCCCACTTCGAACATGGGCATCTGCAAATAAGTCCGAGCTCCCTGCTGTATGTTCTGCATCCTGGGTGGCTGGGGAACCTGCACCTGCGAGACGCCGGTCCCCCCTTGCATCATTCTCGGTACAGTCACCGTCTGTACCTGTTCCACCCCAGGGACCTGACCCATTCCTCCCTCCATCTGCGGCTGATTATAGGGGTTCAAGGGACACTCGCGCCTCCAATGTCCCACCTGGTGACACTGGTGACAAGCTGTCGTCTTCTTCAAGATTGCTACATCTATGCCTGTCCTAGGGTCAACGGGCCTCGGCCTTCCCTGACCCTGCGCGTTCTGATTCCCTGTCTGGTAGTTTCCCTGTCTCCGCACCACCGGACCCCCATTCAGCGGTCCCTGAGCAGCTTGCATCTGAATGAGCAATAGGTTATCCTTCATCTTCTTGTGCTTCGACTCAATCTCATCCGTGCAGTACCTGGCGTACCGCAAGATCTCATCTACGGGCTTATTCTGCCAACAGATCAAATGCTGCTGTATCATGAGACTGACCTCGGGCTTCAAACCCAGCACGAACTTAGACACAAACTGTCCCATGTCCTTCGTTTCCAGCTCATCTAGGCCACTGTACTGCTTAAAAGCCTTCAAAAGTCTCTCATAAAATTCATGTACTGTCTCCTTTGGCTCCTGCACCGTCCTATCTATCTTCACCCAATCAATGTCTTGGGGTGAAACCTTCGATTTCAACCAGGTAATTACTTTATCGTACAGCCTCATCACTACGGGCGACGGACCATTTGTAATCATGTTCCTATCAGGCTCATAGTCCGGCCAATCAACAGCAATTTTACACGCGTTCCACAGGTCCCCTGGAACCACAATATCGAATAAGGTGTTCAGGTCTATCCACAACACCTTCGAAATCTTAACAAAACGCTCAACTTGCTTGTACCACTCTGCAGGCTTCTCCCTGAGCCTGGGAAAATCATTTGTAAATGATGCCAAATCCCCCCTGCTCCATGGTACATGCACATATCCTCCATTCGCCACTTCCCTAAGGGGAAAGGTCTTAGCTAATAGCAACCCCTCTGCCGGAGTTCCTCCTTCCGCTCCCCTCGAGGTCTTTTTCTTTGACCATTTCTCTTCCCATTTATCAAGCGTCAACCATGGCCGCATGGCTAGGACCAGTTCTCTAGTATGTGATCTCAGTCCAACAACCCTCTTCTCCTCTAGCTCCCGCTCTGTATAATGCATCCTATGGCTTCCTTGCAACGCTCTAGTCTTGGACAGATCCACACCATATTCCTTCGCCAATCCCCTCAATTTCTCGTGTGCCATTCGTGCTTTCCGCGTCACATCCTTCGCCACGAAAAACAGGTCATCTGGATTGTAGGATACTATCCTCTCAAGAGGTAAACTTCCATATATAATTTCATCTGCCTCTGCCTTAAGCCTCACTACGTCTATCATCCCTGCCTTCAAGGCTCCTTTCAACACCTGACAACTTGCTCCACGTCCCTCATCATATTCACATTCTGGCTCCTTCTCCCTCCTCTCTTCTGGTGGTCCTATGGGAGCAGAAGGGCTCTGAAAGGCAACTGGAGTTGTCCCCGCTTTGCCCATATTCCAGCTCATTTGCTTCTTTGGCGGTACCCATGACCTTAAATTTGATCTCGACTCCATCAGAGTCCTCGGCCTCTCCGATCTCTGGTCTTCCTCGCCCCTAGATGTGTCTGATACCGCCGCTAATGGTGTACTCCATTGTACAGGGCTTGGAGGTCGGGCAGTTGCCCCTTCCAACTCACTTTCCCCGCTTTCTCTCCTCGTTCTTTCTGCCACTCGTTCTGACCTCTCTCTTTCCTCTGATTCCGGACTGTATATCGACACAATCGGTCCAATGGTGACCGGTACCCTTAAGGCATCCGGTAACCTCATCTCTCTTTCAATCCTCCCACTAGCCTCAGACTGACCCTGTGAACTCGCGGTTTCAAACGAAACCAACCCTTCCACCCGGGTCTCAGGCTGGATTGTTACCCTCCTAGTTTCTCCCCTCTCACCCCACCTATCATCCGCTTCATCTGGATTATAAGGGGGTGGTCTCTCGTCTGGCCATCATCGGAATCACTATCTTCCTCTTGTGCCTTCTCCTGTGCTTTCACATGGCGTATCCCCGTCGAATCTATTATTACGGGATACAGTTTCGCTTCCTCAATTGTCTGTACTCTCCATCTTTTCTCCGCTGCGTCCCACTTGGCATCCTGAAATGCCCTAATCGACTTCCTCATCCTCTCCTGACTTCTTCCCTTTTCCTTATCATGCGCTGCTCTAATCCACGCATGTAATGCTTCGAACTGTGCTGGTCTTGGCAGGGGTCTTAAGGACCCCATCACCGTCTTCAGTTGGTACAGCACTGCTAGTCTAAATGAGCCATACCTCGGGAAAGCTAGTTCCCCTTCGCCTTGTGTCATCTTGTGCCAATTCTCAATCCAAACTATAGTATGTAACCCCACATTCTGTGCCATATAATGTGCCGGGGTATCCTCGGGAGGGGCTTCTTCTCCCCCACGAACAACCACATGCTTATCGCCTCTACACAACTCTCGCAAAGCCCTAAGGCACTTCATAATGAGCAAACTCGATCTCACGCTCTATTTACTTCTTGTTCTCGAATCCTCCAGTAACAGCGCGACTCACACCAACCGGCCTATCACAGCGCGACACTCTCTGACGTCACCTTCCTTCGTTCGCAGCAGTTCCCTTCTCCAAACTCGTTTCTCGCTTACTCACGTCCCATTCACACACTGAAATAACCAATTAAGTTACTTCTCTGGCTGTCCGTCCACAGCCTCTGACTGTTCGTCCACAGTCTCTCGACCTTGTTGACCTCAATTGGCGCCCGTCTGCCCCCGTCCGGCTAGACAAATCGCCTCTGATAGGTTACTAACACTCCGATCTGCACACCACAACCCACGACCAGCGTTAAGTTGCCATACACACACGCATTCGCTCCCCCTATCTCGGTCCAGGTGATCGATGGTACCTCACGATCTCCTTTGGGTGGTCAACAAAATCTATCTCAGATGTCTTCTACACCACAATTCCCGGGCTGCGCGCGCTCACAGCCTGATCTCGCAATCACACGACATACACAACAACTCCGCAAGACATCACACAACAAATCAACACCGCAATCTACAACATCTCATTATGTTCATACTCACTCCTGGAACTGCTGCTTTCTGCCGCGCTGCTACTCGCCGTCGATGCTCATCTGCTGCCGTCTGCTGCTCGCCATCTGATGATTCAGCATCGCTTATCGTCTCTTGGGCCTCAAGGGTCACTTATCCTTATCTAATCTTCCCTCGCTATCAGAAAGAAACCATCCTCGTTTGCTACCAACTGCTCCGGCCCATTTTAGTATCTCACAATCATCTACTGGAACCCACTCTGGTCAGATGAACCTTTTTACTTGCCCAATAGCGTGGAGGGAAAAACACGATTATCAAAATTTCTGTCCACAATTTGCCATAATCAAGGACTCGAGACTTAATCTCTTGGCTCTCTGGTTTTTATTATCAGCATGAAGATTTGCAGATACAAAGTCCTCAATACGAGGCACAACAAGTACATAGGCACTAACACAAAAGCTACTCTACGGAGAATCCGCATACGGCTAAAAATAACTAAAAGCACAATCTCTAAAAGCATGAGGTAGAACACTACCAAGCAAATGTCGATACTAGGGACACTGAACCATACCATCTCTGTCCCTACTCTGCACTAGATGACATCCCTACTTAGCAATCCCTTGAGACCCTCATCGAATAAAAGGTGTCAGAGTGAAACTTCATAAGAAGACTTCACTTAGAGAGCTTGGTCTAAGTTGCCCCCTCTATCCCTTCGCCTAGCCTTCCTCTGCTCTGGGCTGCTCTGATCTGCTTCCACCCTCGGGGCGCTGTCCCTAATACAGAACCCCAAATCTCAGAACACGCCCTCTGCGCCTCCTCTTCTGCGGGGTCGACTTTCAGAAATTTTCCACAGAGCGCTGTCCAGTTCCATCGTCCATCGCTTGGCCTTGAGTCCCAGACGCCATCCGCACTAGGAGTTACGATTGGCACATTCCAATACACTCCCATGTCTGGCTTTTACTACATAAGTCAATTTGTGAACAAAGAGCTTCTCTACTAAAGAGCAACTGTCCTTGCACCTGGGGTGAGATCATGCGAAGCAGACATTCTTCACATCTTTTAAGTTGCAATTTACTACAGCCTAAAACCTCTACTGGAATAAATCCTTTTTGGCCTATTGCCCTTGGCTAACATAAGAAAATACCTGGCCTTTCGCCTCAACGATATATGCGAATTCTGGCCACTACTTCGGTTACACAAGCAGGTTTAAATCACAGTATTGACATTTACGTCTTTCTTTCATGTGTGGTCTAACTAAACAGTCTCCAGACACGAATTCTAATCTACACGTTTTAACATCACATTGTTCGAAAAGAAGGACTAAGCTCTATGCATTGCTTCAATATATACATAAGATGCTTGTACATAGCTAACACTTCTATGGAAATCGATATAGGTTATACAGTCCTTAATATATTGCACACAAAATACCTGAGTACACATTTGATTATATGCGGGTGCCAACTAACAGTGAATATAACGCACCCCTACAATTTTCAACCTTTTAAGCGCTACATCAGAGTCATGAAACTGTTGTACACCGATACGCGGACAAGGGTAAGACTGAGTGAAGATTCGTCGGTTTTGGAGAAAGCCCACGAATAACAGCCTCAAACAAGGATGTGTATGGGCTCCATTTCTCTTTAACTTGTGTTTGATGGAGCTGACAACATTGTTTAATAGCTTCAGCTCTCATTCTTCTATAGTGTTTGGAGTTAGCGCTGACGTTGTTGTTCTGATTAGTTATACCAAGGTTGGCCTACAGCAGCAATGGCCCAGTGTGCTGTGAATCATGGGCTACGAGTTCATCTATCCAAAGAAATCAATGCTGGTCAATACGAGAAGACGCCCACTGCCAATTTACTATCTGGACGGCTCAGCCCTGGCTCCTGTGTCGGAATACAAACACCTGGGTGTCATTTTTGATTCAAGAGGGTCTTTCACAAAACAGTGTAGTGAGATACAAAGTAGAAACAACAACACTTTAACTTCCGCTTTCAGCTCCTAAGGAACTCTTTAAAAGGATTGTCTTTCCAGTCGCTCCTGCAAGTTATGGCTGCCAACAAACACCCTCTCTTACATTTGGTTTAGAGGTGCTAGAGAAAGACCTAATAATTGACAAAGATATAATAAAGACGTATTGCCCTGTATTTAATCTTCCTCATTGTGCCTCTCCAACTCGAATCCGTCTGGAGGTGGGTTCCTAGAAGCAGTTTGGGTTCACACTTGAAATTTTGTTATAAGTTAAAAAAAATCATACCAGACCCAATCAATATAAGTAGTACTGTGTGGAAGGCTATAAGGGAACACCGAGGCTTATGACTATATAAATCAAGCGTTAACCACCTCAAAGTAGAGGAGCTTTGGGCCCTAACCCTTTCACCACTTGCTTCCAATAGAGTTATAAATTCAACTGGGAGAAATATTTCATCACTTGATGATAAAGCAGTGTTGTCTAAGATAGCTCATGCTGCATGCTTGGACGGTAATAGGCTCATATGGCCTCCTAAAGTCTCAATCATTCTTAGGGGAACTGTGCAGACAAAAACACTAAGCTTAAACTGCTGAAATTACGGTTGGGCGAACTCCAAATCCTTTATAATACCCCCTGTCTGGAGGCGATCCTCTACTGCGATAACATGTCGGCTCTGTAATTACTCCAAGGAGGACATATGCCACCTTGTCTGTACTTGTCCTGCTCTGATGACGGAATGGAAAGGTTTGTTGGGACAGATTTTGATCAGGAACCGGATACACACCTGCCACAGGTGTTTATAGCCTGCCTTCAAGGAGAAGACACCATGTCCTGTGGAACATTTTGTATGTTTATACAAATTGCAGAATCAAAACTAGCAAAGATAGAATTATAAGGAGCACCTTTTTAGCATGAGTTGGCAGTGTTTGCAAATTGATCAAGACTTGGGTAGACTGAAGACATTGCACTGGGATTGTAATGCCCTAGTTGTCAGGGTATTTAATGTCTATGGGCAAGGAGAAACACTTTCTATCATGCAATTATTTACCCTAGCGTCATAGTACAAGCTTATTTTAGCATCATTGTATATTTGGTGTGAGGAAATGAAATTAAGACAAAGCACTTAGCACTTCAACCCAGAAAATTAGCACTTTGAAAGCTATCACGTTTTTAGGACAGGTTGTTCTTCCTCTCTCTGCTTTAGCACTCCCTATTTGATTAAATGAAATCAAAGCACTTTCTCTTCAGTATTTCTGAACTTGCAAGGTTTTTATGTTCATGTTCAGTCGACTACCTTTCGGCACAGTATTGCATGACACCAATTTAAAGTATCCAGTCTTGTTTATTTGGTAATTGACCAAGTAATACAATCTTGATTCATCATTTTATAGATTACATTTTTCTGGTATGGTGTTTAGGTCTGTCAAGTGTTTTAAGGAAGACTGTGATTTTATAATGATTGTACGTTTTAATTAACTGAACAATAAAGATGAACTAATTAACTGACTATTATTCTCTCACCCAGACAAAAGAAGGTTGAGCCATGGCCACTAATCAAGAAAGAGATGGGTGCTAAGAAATCCCTCATTTCCCAAAGACATCAAATCCTTTGACCACTTGTTGAGTTATAGGGGCAACTGAAAATGCCCATAATTTGGAGGCATAGAACAGTGCTGAAATGAGCTTACTGAGGTTAAGTCTACTGAGGTTAAGTGATGCAAGAAAGTGAGTGTTTTTCGCACTTATTCCAAATTAAAAAGTTTGAGGAACTTCTTGGCAGACAAACTACTCCTAACTCCTCTGGCTCGCTATGTCAGGAAGACCCCAACAGTCCATCTGAATCGATGCTTGCCAGTCAAAGTTTATTTGACAAAAAAAATAATTTTCCAAGAATACAATACAATACAAACATTTGATAAAAACATTTTAAAAAACCTCTCCAGAACATTAGTACAAAGAGCATAGAAAAAATAATAATGCTCTGGAAGCATATTATTTAGTTTATTGGATTATATGGTCCCCAGAGGCTTATCATCAACTACTCACGTAGAAATCAAAATACTTCTTTTTCTGCTTAGTTGTATACCTGCTCCTACTAAGTATATTGTATTTCAAAGCAGTACACAAGTGATTCTTAGTCAGGTGTTGAAATAAATTGGAAGACTAATTGAGGATATAGACTGTTAATGCACAGAAGTTGGCGGCAGCTTCCGTGGCAGCTCAGATTCAACTAAGAAATCTGCTTGACAATGGCGGGCCCAAACATTGGGTTTATCAGTGACTTTGTTAACCTCAAAATCTATGACGAAATACGATGAGACTCAAAGCAGCATTTCAAAATACAGTCACTTAAAAGGAAGGACTCAAAAAGGGGTTGCAAAATTAAAAATTTGAAATCCATGACGGTTTATTACAAAATTTACAGGTACAATACAGAAATATTATAATGCAGATGAACAGTAAACGCATTGAATTATATTGAAGCCATTTGCCATACAGGTAATCTAATACAGAATAATATAATATTGAGCAAAAATCAGAGAATGCTAAGACTCAAAGGTGCGGCACAATCAGTAAGAAATCGAGTAGCATCCCTAAGTAGTGAAAAGATTCAAAACGTTTCTAGCCAACTCTCGAATTCAAGATATTATTTACAGTTTTCCAGCATAGAAATTGTTAAAACTGCAAAGTCAACATGGTATGACCAATAAGCCAATAAATCACATTTTCAAATTTTAGAGCATCACATAACCCTATCTCCTTAGCAATAACACACTACATGAATCCTGATTCACCCCCTTTGACCTAATGTCAGCCTAATATCATCTGTAGCTTTTAGATCAAACTAGAACAAACTAGTTATATAAACAACAGAAACCTTTTGTGGCTGAATACAATACAGTGTGCAAGCAGTAATAACCTTGGAGAACGCAGAAAAAGGGTTTCCTCTAGTGAGTTCTGTCACAAAGAAATAAATAATCAAGATCTTGCTCCATGTAGTGTCAGGTGTGAAATATAAACACAGAATTAACATTATGATACCACATCCATTTTGAACAGGATGGCATTGAAGCCTAACTGAGGCCTAGTTAACTCTAAGCCAGAAAAACACACCTTTACACATTGGGATGATTTCATTTCGATTGCAATAGCTCTATGTTAGTAAACACATGTGAATTACAGCCCTGAGCAACTGATATTAATGCACATTTTAGTTCAAACACACAAAAGCTCTCTCATTAGCCTTCTCAGTTTGTAAGGGACCAGCTCAGTGTAGCTTTGTTCCCAGCCTGGGTACCCGCCAATGACTATGCCACACCTGAAGCTTGGTATTACACGTCTTGATTCGTCAGTGTGTAACTGTGAACTCTACATTCTAAACATGCATTCAAATCACTACAGTCGATCACTTATTTCGTAGTTCTACAGAGTCCATCAGGGCCCAAAAGAGTTCCGTCATTGCTAACTCACATGACACTACATCTTCCCCTCTTTTAAATGAAAAATGTTTTTTTACAAATATATAATTCTTCAAAAAGTCTTCATGGCCTGATTGTGTCTTTGGAATCGGAGAACAGTCAGGAAAAGTGTCCATGACCTGTGTTGTTGATGTAGAGCCAATAGCAGTCAGGGAGTTCTCAATAGTCTCTCAGAACCAGTCTCTACAGTGACATCAGGAACTGACAAGCAAGGAGTCAAATGTCAAAAGTGCGAGGAGTCTCGCGTAATGGACTTTCCAGGACATTAAGCAGTCACCATGTGTTCCCTTACTATTCACAACGTTGAACGGCTCAGCATCACACAGAGCTTCAGATTTGCGTTTTTTTGGCTGATGGATAAATACTCGATCACCTCTAATGAAAGTAATGTCCTTTGCACATCTGCGCTTGTCCGCACATGCTTTATTTTCTGTTTATGATCCAAATCCCTTTTACGATTTTTTTCCTCCTTGGTAGATCTCATGTTGGCCCATTGAGGTAACTTGGTCCTCAGGGCTCTCCCAAACATTAATGTAGCAGGGCGTTCACCCTCCTCCTTCAGTTTGTGCCAGTCAAAATTCCTGTTGTAGGGTTGTACGTCTCCGCCAACCCACATGTCTCCCAACCTTTAGAGACCAATAAGATCATATTTGTCGAAACCTTGTTGTCGTACCAAGAGTTTTAATCTCACGGAGTCCCATAGCGGCATCATTTGTGTAAGTTTGTCTAGCCATCCGAGAGCTGTTAGTGTCTCTTTCTAAATCTGTAGTGTGGTGGAGTTTGGCTCGGGGAAGGGCATCACCCTTGCCCCCCGCCCTTAAATAGCCCCCTATTTGCATATTACAGCGGTCCATTTTAGATGCTGGGTCAGCTGTAAACTGGACTGTCCAGTAATATTTTCAGAGAGCTGGCAGTGCCAACCCACCATGACACCAACACCTGGTTAGTTTCTGGAGGAAAATTTTAGGAGAGCCCCTGTCCCACAAGAGCAAATGAACCATCGTTTCAGCCTCCTGAAAGTATGGGTGTTGTGAAGCCTATAAAGAAATCAGGGCAGCGCCATCAATTTGAAAAGTGACACTCTGCCCAGGAGAGACAGTGGGAGGGATCTTCAGTGCTGTACATCACTGTGTACACGCCGGAGCCGGGGGTCAAGATTGTGTTCATGAAAAGCTTTAGGATCTCTGGTGACATAGACACCAGGTATCAAAATCCTTCGGTCACTATAGGTATTATGCAACCTCGAGGCAGGGTCAGTGGACTACCCCAGGGCACATATAACAGTGACTTCTCCCAGTTTATGGTGTAACAGGAGTATTTACGATATCATTCAAAAATATGCAAGATCCTGTGTATCCCTTGGGTTTGCTATGAATAACAGAATGTCCTCCGCATATAGCAAGATTCTATCTTTCCAGTCTGGTGTCCATCTCAGCCCTCGGATTAGGGGGTCCCCTCGCATCCATACCGCCAGAGGTTCCAACACCAGCGTGAATCTGATCGGTGAATGGGGGCACCCCTTTCTCATACCCCGTCACACGGAAAGATAGTCAACGTGCCCTCATTAACAGTTACTTAGGCCAATGGGTCAGAATACGCAATGTCTTGTCCTTGTTGGACTGTGGTTCCATCCTACTTTTTAATCTCATACACCCACCTCTCGTCTATCTAACCATGCTAATAATTTAGCCGCTCTGTCTCCAGTTTTGTAGAGGTTATGTTGTAACGCGCACTATCTAGCCTTGGCCGCCTCTTTGCCCACTTCTCGAAACTCCCTCTGCTCAAGTGTTAGGCAGTGTTTTATCGAGTCATTGTCATCTAAGACCAGGTGTGTTTCCAGATGTCGGAACTCTTGCTCCAGGGTCTCTAATTTGGCCCTTTTTTCTTTCTTATTGTCTGCAACTAGGGAGATACCCTGCCCCATGATCACCATTTTGTAAGCCTCCCAAAGTGTATTGGCTGAGTTAACTGTTCCCATGTTTTCTGTGATATAGTGGTCTGTTCTTTCTTGGAGTTTGGCCCTAATCTGGGGGATTTTAAAATACCACAGGTTTATCCCTCATTGGTTGGAATGACAGGGGGGCCTAAATTGTAACACACACACTGGGGGGTAGTCTGAAATATCACGGCCAAATGACATGCAGCATGAAAGCGCAGAAGTTGATGAGCCAATGTAAATATATAATGAATGCGTGATAAGGTGCCGTGGGCCCCTGCATGATAGGTGTACTGACGTGGGGTAGGGTTAATTGCCTTCCATGTGTCTGGGTGGCCTAGAGCCGACAATAAATCGCCTAGGTTGGGACCTGACTATTCCGTGAAGGAGCGTGGGCCAGCAGTCAATCAGATGAGAAGACGGCTTTACAGCCCCCCCCGGCTATCAGGATGGCCTCTGGAAGATTGAGGAGGTGGGTCCTGAGATCAGGTAGTTGCTGCGCCTGTAGTCTGGGCGGAAGATAAAGTGAGATTATATTAAATAGTTGGCCCTCCCAGCCACAAAGCTCCCCATGTCAACATGTGCGTCTTTTTGAATCGTAAAGGGAAAAGAGGAGCGCATCAGTGTGCCCACCCCTCTAGAATCTCTAGTATATCCTGCATGGGCAACCATTTTATAGCCCCACCTATTTAATGCTCTATATTGTGTGCCTTGAATGTGCCTCTTGTAGCAAGACCATTTTGGGGGAGTATCTCTTTAAGTATTGTAGAACCACCCCTCTTCTTATTTTGTCCCCCAAGCCATTCACATTCCAAGAGAGTACTCTAAATCTTTTGGTTAATCCCATGTCTAGTTTTGACCTTGTCCCACAAGATGTTTTTATGGATGGCAGGGTTCTTTGGGGTGTGAGGGGAAGTATATAGTCGACTCATGGCTTTCGCTCGTGGGGGCTATTAACCAGATCAACAATTCTAGCCAGGAATCCGAGCTATTAACCAGATCAACAGTTCTAGCCAGGAATCGGGGGGGGGGGAGTTCCAGTGGTGGCTCGCAGAGGGAGTGCTGCGGGGGAGGAGCAGGGTGGGGGGTAGTGGAGTCAGACATACGACGGCAAGGAGTAAAGTAAGTAAATAAATAAATACAACTATTTACCTTGCGCTCGCTGCATCACCAACTCAGCGATGCAGTGAGCGCAAGGTAAATAGTTGTATTTATTTATTTACTTACTTTACTTCTTGCCGTTGTATGTCCGACTCCACTTACCCACCACCCCGCAGCACACCCTCTGCGAGCCTCCACTGGAGCATGTAACTTTTGTTTTATGCATCGCTGCTAGTAGTATGTTAAACAAATTCCAAAAATACACAACAGGTCACATCCCCATACCCCCTCCCTGCTTCCCTGTATGACAGACTTGAAACTGCGCTCCTGCCAACTATATGGAGCCCCTTTATACCCAATTCTAAACCTTAACATCGGTTGGGGGATGTAAGACCAACCCTCCCAATTTCCACCACTACCTTCAGCTCAAATATGTTGTTTGTTAGCATTGCAGAGTTATTAGTGTCCAGGCAGGGGTTGCCATGTGTCCACTGTAGCTATTATTCTCAAGTCTACTCTGAGGCATCTTTCCTCTATACCTTTCTTAGCGTTGCTTCGGAGGATGCCCTTAGTTTCACCCTCAGATGTGGGGTCTCACACCTGTTCCCGGGACCAGAGACCCTCTCCTCGTTCAGTCTGATTCCTCCGCTTGATCTATGGCCGCATCACCAGGCGGACCAGCGGTCTCTCGACCCAAGCCTCCTTTGCACTTCTTTCCCTTGGGTCTTTTGCTTTTGAATATTATCCAGCCAGATCCACACTTCGTCTGGTGTGTCAAAAAAACAGGTCTTCCTGTCTGATATCACTCTGAGTTTGGCTGGGAATAGCATTGCATACTTCAGTTCTTTTCCTCTTAGGGCTTTTTGGAGTTCTAGGAATGAGTGTCGCAGTTTCTGGACTTGCATAGTAAAATCCAGGAAAAAGGTAATAGTGCATTCTCCCGGGAAACGTCCATTACAACACAGGCATTACATCGCAATGCCTATACAACCGACTTTTACAACGCAAGTGCCTTAGCATCACATACCATTACAAAGCATGCCTTTACAACGCATGTCATTACAACTCATGCCATTACAAAGCATGCCATCACAACACATTAAAAGGTTAGTAATGGAGAATTTTAAGTTTTAGGGTGGGTATGGGTTTTGGGGTAGTTGGAAATAGTAATTTTTACCCCTACACTATCCAACACTTTCCCCACTGTTGCACTCACTGGAGGGGGAATAGTAATTTTTCCCCCTACGCTATCCAACACTTACCCTACTGTTGCACTAAAAGTATTATGTGTTGTAATGGTATGCGTTGTAATGGAATACGTTGTAATGGTATGCATTGTAAAACCATGCGATGTAATGGTAGTTGCGTTGTAAAAACTGTGATATAAAAGCATGTTCGGTGTGCTGTCTCCACTGAAAAGAATTTTGAAAGGCCACAGGGTTTGTAAATGCTTAAGTATTAGATCTTCCATGCCCCCGGACCGCTCTAGCACCCCAATTATACCTACACTATTTCGGCGTGATCGGCCTTCGGAGTCTTCCATTCTGACCTCTAGTATTTTAACTGTTTCCTGTATGTCCCCCACTAGTGTTCGCCGCATTTTTAATTCCGGCTGGAGGGATGCAATATAATCCTCAGCTTCTTTAACTCTGGTCTCGACGTTTCGGTGATCTGCATGCATTAGTGTTACCTCCATTGTTACAGAGTCAATTTTGCTCGCTAGCAATGATTTTATATTCCGAATTGCTGCCATAATGACCTGCAGGGTTGGGGACTCTTCAGTTACCTTGTATGTTTTACAGGAGTCTCTAGTATTTTAGCTGTTTCCTGTGGGTCCCGCACTTGGGTTCGCAGCATTTTTGTTTCCGTCTGGATGGATGCTATAGAATCCTCTGCTTCTTTAACTCGGGTCCCAACTTTTTAGAGATCTGCATGCATTTGTGTTACCTCCATTGTTACAGAGTTGATTTTGCTTTCCAGAGAGGATTTTATATCCCAAATTACTGCCATAATGTCCTGCAGGGTTGGGGACTCTTACATTACAGTGGCCTGTTTCGCCTCTGAGGGTTGCTGATTTTCCACCACAGGCACTTGGGCTTCCGCTTGAAGTTGAGCGTATTTCTCCATTTTGTCTGTGAGGTCATGCGTGAATCCTTTAATCCGGACATCTTTGGTGATCCCTCAGATTCTGCAGCACACGTAGAAAGAGGTAAATGCCTCTGAGGATTTTTTTTGTGCAAGAAGAGACACCCTCCTGCACAAAAAGAATCCTCAGAGGCATATCTGGAATGCAGGCACCCTTGCAACATCACACAAGGGTGCCTGCATTGACGCTAAGCAGCCAAAAGTTCACCAGTGCTAGGAAAGGACAGGAATGAACCGTATAATGGTAAATATAGCACATTCCTGCCCTTTCACCTAACGCAGCGCAGCAAGGTGACTTGGGAGAGATATCAGTCCAGTACCGGGACGCAGTCTCATCACATTCTTGGCAACTATCCCTATATTTCAGATCCCTAAATAAGAATTTGTCCCCTGTTTCAACCATGTCTTTGTCTATTTTACAATTGAGGATAAACCTGGATCTAAATGTAAATGATCGACACATGGTCACACCAACAAGAACAGAAGAAAATTGATTCTTATTCTGGCCAGGTACTGCAGCCAACCCCCACATTCAGCCAACCCCATGCTGCATATGGCCTTTGGCTTTGTCCAGTGGGGGGTTGGCCAAAAGGCCTGGCCTCAGGCCAGGTCTTGTGGACAATCCCCATAAAGGCAGCCAACCCCAAAATGCACAGGACCGTCAGTCATGCTAGCCAGGGGGTAGGACACATGGCCAGGCCTGTGGCCAAGCCCCTGCATACACACCTTGTTGTGCAAAATATTAATTAAGAATAGACTAAGGCAGGGATGCATGCTGGCTCCACTTTTATTATCAATTTTGTATAGCGCATTAACCTTAAGCTTTAACAACAACTAATAGATTTAGCCCTAAAATGAATGGTTCTCATAATACATATCTCTTATATACAGACAATCAGGTAATTTTAGACAAGACAGAAATAGGTCACCCGAGGAAATTAGATGTGTTCTTTCAATACTATAATAGGAAAGATGTAACAATAAATATTGATAAAATGAAGGTGCTGCCAATTGAAAAAGGAAACCCAAACTATGGTACCTATGTAATACAGAAGTAGAGGAAAGAATTTGCCTCCTTCCTTGAGAAGAAAGAAAACTTGAGAACGGACTTGCAGATGGCATTGGAGCATCGTCCTCTTTTTACCTCCCTCCAGCCTTTCCCCCTCCAGGACTGTTGTGCCCTAATGTCAATTGCTGCACATCCTCAAAAATAACGCATCATGGAACTCCTTCCAACCTTGGAGGAAAATGCCATTCTCAAAATTCTAGGCCATTTAAAACCCTCAAGCCACTTCAATGACGGTGGCCCTCATCCTCCTGGACCTCTCCGCCGCCTTCGACACCGTCTGCCACCACACACGCCTCCACAACGCAGGGATCCGCAACAAGGCCCTGGACTGGACCACCTCCTTCCTCTCCGGCAGAACGCAGAGAGTCCGCCTCCCACCGTTACGATCCGAGGCCTCCGAGGTCATCTGTGGCGTCCCTCAAGGATCCTCCCCCTCGACCTGCGACAAACCGAAGACCTGCTGACCTTCAGGAGACAACTCAAGACCTGGCTCTTCGACCAGTAACAGCACCCCCCCACCCCCCCCCCCCCCAGCGCCTTGAAACCCTACCGGGTATGTAGTGCGCTTTACAAATTATGTGATTGATTGATTGATTGATTGATTGATTGATTGAATGACCCAAACCCCCCAACTTCTTCAATGAGATCAAAGGGTTGATACTCCCACTTTGGACCAAGATCGTAAATGCATCTCTATTTCAAGGCACAATCCCTGATTGAAGTCTGGGAAGGTAACCCCTATCCTAAAAAAAAATAACGGCAGATCACACTGATCTAAATAACTTCCATTCTATCTCCAACATTGCGCCACTGGCAAAGCTCCTTGAAAAACGTGTACACGTCCAATTATGTAACCAAGTTGAACTATTATAATCTGGCTTCCCCTGGGGCATAGCTCTCAATCGGTCCTTACACACATAATGGATGATGCACTAAAAATGTTGTATCAGAAAGGATCACGCCTTCTAATTCTCCTTGACCTATTCTCAGCATTCAATACGTTAAAGAATGACTACCTACTAGATTTATTGGAACATATGATGGGATTCTTTTGGTCATTCCTAGACTGGTTCACCTTGTTTCTCCAAAACAGATCTCTAAACGTCAAGGTTAATCAGTCGCTATCTAAAACTGTTCCGGTCATATTAGGTGTCCAACAGGGTTCCTCCTTTCACCCACCCACTTTAACTGGTTCATTGAGCCTCTAAGGGAAATTCGGATTTAAGCCAACATCCACTATACCTTGTATGCTGATGATATCCAATTTTACCTGAAAGTCTCCTCCCCTGAAGAAATCAGATCCCTCAACTTATCTCTAAAAAAGAAAAAAATTGGCTATCATGCAACCACCTCAAACTTAGGGGGTTATTATTATGGCGGGCGGATCACCACCACCGGGATGGCGGTGGCGATCCGTCCGCCATCCCAAAATGATACTCCGGAGTCCTAAGATGGCTACAACCACTTCCTTGTTGATGTGGTTTTAGCCAATTAGATCTCAGCTTGGGGTCTGTTGGTATCCATGGAGGCTCTGCTTCCCTAGATATACAACATTTTTTACCATTAATTTATCAAAAACATCCAAATGGATTTACACCAAAACACAAAAAGCACTATTTTAGGACCAAGATCTAGCTTTCTGCCAAATTTGGTGCAACTCAATTCATCCCGTCACTGGCAACAAAAAAAAGCTGTGGGTGCCCTGGGTTGGACCCCAACACACACAAACAAAATAATAAAAAACACAAAAGGGGAAAGAATATCAAATGAGTGGTTGGAGCTGCTTATCTAATATTCACTGTTCCTGGATTGCCCCAAAATGCTGTTTGTGGCCTAATTTAAATGTATTTTGTCCATGGTGGTACCCCAAACTGGACAGCAAAAAAGCACCTGGGTAGGGCACGACCAGCAAATTTTTTAAGTGTTTTGTGCGTCTCTAAGAGTGTAGCAGCCACACAGAAATACTTAAAAAATTAACCCTATGTTTCCTAGGTTTATGGAATATGACCCTTACGCCCGCCCACACCCACAATGGGATCATATTTTTAAGCATTCCCAGACCCGGAGCGTTTACTCTTTAGCTTGGGAATTCAGATAGAAAGTTGAACTATAGTAAATTATGATAATGTCTATCATATTTGTTTATTTCTCATTGCTTCTCTTGCGAAGATTTAATGTTAGGTGTTTGGGCAATGATGTTAATGTTCATCAGTTTTTGATTTTTTGAAACACAAAAAATTCGATGTAATTATTTGCAGGAATGTGCTATGTGGAACTGTGGCTCTTTAATCTGATTCGAATTGAAACAGAAATGTAAACCTTCAGCATTGGAACAAGAGCGAGGATTAACATGTCAGAAATGGACACTAACTTGGTAACATTCGTTAGCATTCAGTAGAAAGATGGCTACCTCTGTGACAGTCATGCTAAGGCAATATTTTAAATTTCAACTGTGCATGCCATCAAGGTGGTGCCCCTCCACTTCCTTGCTCTACAGACAGACCCTTTCTTTTCTTCCAAACAACCATGAAGGTGGCCAAAAGTATGGGGAAAGTCTACTTATCAAGGTTTGGGATGGTCATCATGCCTGACGAAGCTGTCCAAGCAACTCCTTGCTGCTGTAGGCACCAGTCACATCCCAGAAGATCCACTACCCAGCGTGCACAAACCCCCCCAAAGTGCCGTCTCGCAGGCTGAGCAGTTATTAGTTCACAATACATTGAGCGATGGATAGAATGCTCTGTCCCACAAAGGGGAAAAATTGGTCCAACCTCCTTAAAAGGAAAGAAAACAATAGCAAAGATGGAGGACATAGAAGAGAACGAGATCCATACACCGGTATGGCTTATGATGGTGAAAAAAGCTACCAAATGGTCATAGAAGCAAGGGTCTGGACGTTTTAGAATGTTTCGAGAGTGGGCCGGTAATTAATGTCTGCTAACCAATGCTGGTCAGACCCCAAGGTCCGAATACAGGTGTTAAAAAACTGTTTAGAATATTGTTTTAATCTAGCATTTTTATATGACATTTTCTGCCCTCAGTACTTTCAGCTCCAGTACACTGGCCTCTTTCAACCACGAGTTATACAGCACTTAATCTGCTTGCATGTTCCAGAATTCCAGAAGAAGCTGCCCTTCAGAACCATACTCCGGTGTGCCATTACTATGCTGTATGTCATATAAGGTAATGCGTCACGCTCTACAAAATCCACATAACATAACATACCATAACATATTTTACACCACAAAAGATGCACATCTTTACATACACACATTACTGGTGCAGTTTTTTACCGATTGACTCATTGATGGCTAACGTATGCCATGGTTGAATAGATTTATGTTGGAATTTAAAGATAGCCACTAACTATCGAAGTGAGTTTCATTTTGCTTCATTGTATGTTCATGTGGCATGGATGTGGGCTCCCAGCATTAACTACACCAAAGAAAGGGCCTGATTTAGATCTTGGCGGATGGGTAACTCTGTCACAGTAACTGATATCCTGTCCGGCGAAATATAAATCCCATTCAATCCCATGGGATCTATATTTCGGTGGACGGGATATCTGTCACCGTTGTGATGGAGTAACCTGTTCACCTGGATCTAAATCAGTCCCTTAATGTGTAATTAAATTGCTGAATCAAATTCCAATTCTAAATCCCATTGTAGATAGTCTAAGGGAAGGTCAACATTTCTGCTGGTTGTTCTAATCCCCTCCAGCTGACCTCAGATCACTCTATATTGAACACTCTCTTAAACAGAGATTAGCTTTAGGATGCTGTTAGTACTCTTTGAGCGGGAGCAGAAGGCAACAAGTCTTACTGATTCTCAACTGTGAAGGCGTCATTTACCACTGATGTTCAGAGGCCCATCTTACTATGGCATTAAATTGAAACTATCATAATAGGTTTAAATATACGCCGGGTCAACTCAACCTGGCATTCATCAGAGGGAATGGAATATATGACGCTACTTAGCATGCTAATAATACGCATGATTTTAGTGCGATATTTTTACATCGCAATAACCATTACTTCGCATATTTTTAGTGTGCATACCATTACTACGCAAATGCATTGAGAAAATAATAATCTACTTTTACTCCGCTTATAATTACTTCGCATACCACTACTACGCAAACATGGACATTTTTAATATTTAATAATAAAGTTACCTATCCCCTGGCACGGGATTGCAGTGAAATAGGGGTTTTGGGTGGGGGAGTAATTTAAAAATGAGTATACAAAATAAAACTCGGGTATGGAAATTAATGCTCGAGATTTTTTTTTAACATTCCATAAATTTAATGCTCCAAATAACTTATTTAAAAATGAATTTCTACATTAAAACAGCCATTAAACGGCCTATACAAATGACAATTTGGGTAATAATCTAACATAATTTAATCAAAAGATATAGGAAATGAAGATGAACTAAATAACGAATCGAAAAGCTTTATTCGAGGATTTCTCATAAAAGCAGTACATACAATAATTGTTAATATCATACATCATTAAAAAGAATCAGTTTAAAGGAATAAAAAAGATGTATATAATAAAATAAAGTTAGCACAAACCCAGTGTAACATTCATCTAGGCGGTAGATTCCTAGGCAATGGTGCTTTGTCTAATAGACCATGCCCAACCCAAGAATTTAGCAGTTGCAACAGTCATTTGGAGACAGGAACTAGAGGAAATGATTCTCATAGCTACGTTTCTGCAAGGCGGTGCTAACCAAATGCGCCGGGGGGCAGTGTAGGCCTTGCAGGAAAACAAGAAGTGCCCAATAGACTCCTTTGTTGTTCCACAAGCGGGACAGGAAGTGTCAGTAGACCCCCTCCACCTCCCGGTTAAAGACCTTAGGGGGAGGGCGCCTATCCTCAGTTGGAAGAAAAGTTTCCTGTCCCTTGGGTTGGTTATAGTGTCCCAAAATAATTCTAGTAAAGGGACGGACTTTACCTCCAAAAAACGGCCAGACATGGAGCCTGCATCAGATTTTCTCCATGCCTGTTCGGACACGTAGGCCGAATACAATTCCTTGATTGCAAGCTTACTAGGGAAGACAGCTTCATGTGGGGATTCCCACAGCATTTTTAGCCCAAGCGAACATAACAGTACTCTAAGTTTGGTCAGCCATTGGATCTTGTGGTAAACATCGGCCTTGATCACTGCTGCAAAGCCCTCAGCATAATGCTTGAGTTCTGGTGTGGTCCAGAGCCGCCTCCAATACAAGATCGGGCGTAATCTTGCCAAATCCCCTACTGCCTCCCTCCCCAGATCATATCTCATTGGGATCAGAGGTGTACTTTTAGGGAGACCGACTAGTGACCTAAAAAACTTATTCTCAGAGATCTGTATCGAGTTAAGGTTGCCAAACCCCCACAATTCTGCACCGTACAGTGCAGACCCCAAAGATTTTGCTTCATACACCTTCAAAACTGGTGCAATGGGTTTCGACCGTGATTTCCTGTGCTCAAGCCCAAGGATTCCAGACACTTGCCTATGCTTTAAGGCAGCCAATTCAATATGCTGAGCCCATCTTAGATCATCGGTTATATGGACGCCCAGATAGGTAAAGGCTCTAACTACATCCAGAGGGCGTTGACTCAAAAACAACCTGGGTCTGACACTGCGATGCGGATTAAAAAACATAAGTTTGGTCTTTACCACATTTACTTCTAGACCATAATCCCTACAGAAGTCGTCAAAAATACAGAGAGCACTTTGCAGGCCACTAGGGGTCTTGGACAGGATCAACGTATCGTCAGCGAACATCAGGATCGGAATCTTGATGCCCGCCAACGAAGGAGCGTCCACACTCGAAGCCAGCATTCTGGCTACTACCCCATTAATGAATAAAGAAAAAAGCAACGGGGCCATCGCACAACCCTGTCGCACGCCCCGTTCCACAGGGAAATCATCAGTAGTCTCGCCCTGTGTACCCCACTGTATCTTAGCGAAATTAGCCGCATGTAACCGCATGACCATGGTCAACAAGTCATCAGGCAGACCCAGGCTACATAATTCAAACCACAACTTGGACCTAGGCACCAGGTCAAAGGCAGCCCGCAAGTCTACAAAAGCAGCGTACAAGCTGCCTCCGCCCAGCGCCACAGTCCGCCATTGGACCATAGTAAATCTGAACACTTGGTCTATCGTGCTAGTAGCCCTCCGGAACCCTGCTTGGTAGGGTGATAATGCATTATGCTCGTCCACCCATTCCATGAGTTTGTTTACAACCATCCTCCCCACGACCTTTTGTATTGTTGCTATCAAACTGATAGGCCGATAATTCCCAGGCAATCCCCTGTCACCCTTCTTGAATATGGGAATGATGATAGCACCCCTCCAGCTCAGCGGTACCGGTGCTCCTTGGGCAACGGCATTAGCAAGGAGAAGGATGTATTTACCCCATCTATCCTTGTCATGAATAAAGAAATCAGCCGGTACCCCATCCATCCCAGGGGCTCTACCCGACGATACTACACTTAGAGCCAACAAAACCTCCTTGGGGGAAAAAAACGGCTAATTCGGGTAAACATCCTCAAACCCTTCCATCTCCCTACCTGGGTTAGGGTCTGCATATTGAAGTTTAAAGTATTTAACCCAATCCTCCTCCGGGACATTGTTGACAGGGCAATCGGGGACACCACCTCTCCCCCATCTAACAATACTCCAGAAAAGCCTGGAGTCCTTGGAGCCACAGGCTTCCAACAAGTCTCTCCAGTGCCTCTCGTCCCACTCCTTTTTTGCTGCAACTATACAGTTTTTATAGTTGCTTCTGGAACTACGAATTAACACCAGGTCTCTAGACTTAATGGCACTACCCAGGGCCAACCTTGCTGACCTGCACTGTGCGTTATACCACTTTGCAGTCGTGTTAGAGGCGCTGCAATTATTAGTCCTACCTGCCTTCTGGAAGTGAGACTTGATAGTTAAAAAGAGGTTATCATGTATTATTGTTGCTTCCTGCGACCCCTGGGTGACAGCGACAGCCTGCTCCAAAGCCTCAATAGCTCTATCCACCTCCCTGTTTATACTAGCTATAGAATCTTGGTTAGCCATTACGCGAGGCCATTTTAGCCGGCGTGTGTTGTTGGTAGAAACAGGTAGAGGGAGGCGTTCCCACGCTGTTCGAACATTCCCGCTAGACAGGGTCCACCATCCATGGAAAATACACAGAGGGTCGTGGTCACTTTCCATCCTTTGGATAACCTCCATATCATTGACCAGGTTCCATATTTCCAGGTTACACATGACATAGTCTATCCTGCTCCTACTCCGATTGTTATTTAATGTGCAAGCTCCCATCCTATCACTCTTGGTTCTCCCATTCAACGCACGGAGGCCTCTCTCCAGGCAGATGGCATTTAGACAAATAATGTCGTCGGACCATCGCTTTATCGGATCTAAATCAAGTGGAGGGACACCCCAATGCCTATCTTCATCTAGCCCTAGACAATCGTCACCTAAGGCCAGTGGTTCAAATGTACGATTAAAATCGCCAGCAATTATGATATTATTAGCCAGGGAATGGGTATCTAGGAGAGCCACCAAGAAAGCTAGGACTTCTGACTTGCCACCCTTATTACCCCTAATATATACATTGTATAGATCAAGGCACCCTAGCAGTCCCAAGTCTAGATTTATTAGTTGGATATCCCTACTCCCTGTCTCGATAACTCTTGTATTTAAGGACAGGTTTTGCCGAACCCAAATCGTCAAGCCTCCCATTGGCCGGCCCTTTTTACCCTTAGTGGCTGGCACAGAATAGTTCAGAAAGCCCTGCAGGAACATGGGTTCGCACACCCATGTCTCTTGGAAGAGGCAGATATCAAAACCATTGACAAAGTCAACCCACTCTTGGGACTCATGTTTATGACGCAAGCCCGCTATATTCCATGACATTAAGCTTCCAGTACCAACCCCACCTTTGTTATGATCTTTCCTGTCTGGCACAGACGGAAGCAATGACACCCTAGGGGTTGTACTTGGACCATTTCCGTCTGTAGCACAAGTCTCACTAGCCGTCAAAATCACCTCCCTGCAAATGTTATCATGAGCAATGATGGTATCTCGTTCAATTAGGGGAGCAAACCCAACTACTTGTTTGCTAGAAGAATCAATACATTGTGGCTTCACACTGGTCACACCCCCAACCAGGGAAGACCTCAAACCCCACAACTGCTGTAATCTTCAGTCGCACTCTTCCATATCTGTAAACACATCGAACCTATTTACAGTCTCCAAGGGTGTAAATGGTCTTAGATGCTCCATTCTCCTATTAATGTTTAAATTAAATCTAGGGGGAACAATATTCCACCCAAAGGGATCAGCGACAGGTGCTGGGTGTTGTATCTGTGCGGGGCATCCCATGTCAAGAGAAGCTAAATAATTCTGGTAAATGGGTCCTTGGCCACTTACATGGGTTGTAGGGAACACCAATGATCTTGGATAGAAGTATGTCAATGCACGGGGTATGATGGAATTCATTCCATTGCCCGAAGGCCAATTTAGAATATGGTCAACCACTCTAGGATCTCTAAAATTAACTACGACTACATCACCCTCGAGATCTTTACTTCTGCCGCCCAGCCATGAAAGTCGCCTAACATGCACTATTTCTCCATTAATATTATTTGTGATAGGTCTGTATATGCTAAGCCAGTGCATGATTTTGTTTTTTAGTTGGGCGAACCCTTCCCTTTTGTTATCTGTCAATATGGGGACCCCCGTCAAAACGACCACAAAAGGCACAGCTTCAGGGGGGAGTTCAACTATTGGACCTTTGTTCGTTGGAATCCTTTTATATCTGGAGCTCCCCGCCCCCTCTTGCAGATTTCTTGCAAATACATTATCTGTTCCTCTCTTCGGTTCATTAGCAGATATTACTGCTGGTTTGTTTGCCACCGTTGGGGGAGGTAACCTTTGTTGTTGGTGTTTTCCTGGATTAAAAGGTACTGATGCAACTTTGGGGGCTTGGCTATTCGATTGTACGCCCAAGTGTAAAGGGGACAGCGCCATATTCACAACATCCCTGGTTGCAACATCCTTGCTCCTAATAGCACACTCGATGACTTCGCGACGTTTCTCCACCCTCTTAAGCCCCTCTATGATTGGAGAAACGAGGGACCTAATTAGTTGTTCCATACTATCTAGTAGAGGGGTGGGGGGAGCTGTTTTCAATGCGAAATCAGCAGAAAGGGCAGTGGGTGCAATGGTGCTAGCTTCCTTGTCAAGATAGGTAGATTTGAGGGAATTAGCTAATACAGCAGCAGGCGCCTGGTCTGTTCTAATATCCGGCTTAGAATGCCTGCCAAAATCTTTGTGGCTAATCTTAGATTTTTGGTGTTCGCCCCCTTTTCGTCTTCTTTTGCCTGGAGGGGGACCATGTGCCTTGGGCGGAATTGTTTTAGTCATCTTATGTCGGACGGGTTTACTCCTGTTAGTGGTTGAATTAGTTAAATTAACAGTTAATACACTGGGGCTAGGAGGCGTGAACATGAACTAAATAGCGTTTTTACAATGTAAAAAAGCATGTCCTTTCTCTATTTTTACTATTTAAGCACTAACAATCACATCACAAAATGAGGGCTCCTGGTGGTGGCAGCCGCAGATTGTCCACCCCCGGGCAGCTTCGGGCAATTGGTATGCCCCGGACAGGTGGCACGCATTCCAATTGGCTAACGCCAGCAGCGCGAGCGTTAGGAGCGCAAAATAACCGTCGCGCAGTGGCTCCTGAGGGTGTGAGGTAGGGGGTTGTATGTCTGGCGGCGTTTTATTGATATTTGATTGTTACCTGTTGCTGGTTAATGAATATGTAAGCAGCTGCTTGTGTCCGTGAAGCGCTGCGTGTGTTATGCGAGGCGGGGAGGGAGGACCTTATCATGCCTGGTGTACTAACACAGGCGTGGGTGGGTATGGAGCGTGGTTCGCGCAGGGCTGCGGGAGGTGTGTCGGCGGAGGTGGCGGCTTGTATGTCGAGTGAGGGCTCCCCAGTGCCTTCACCCGGTGCGGGCAGTTTGCGGGCCGGCGCCTCACCTGCGTGTGGTGCGCGTCTACCTCAGGCTCCTGCAACAAAGATAGCTCCTATGTCTGTGAAAAGAGGGAGGGGCAGGCCACGCACGCGTGCAGCCTCTATTCCCTCCCTGGTGACCGAGAGCTATGAAAATAAAGAAAGGGCTCTTCCCCAAGCAACACGGGGTGTTGTAAATAAAGAAAATACTCCATCTAGTGGCCTTTCAGAGCCATTACAAGGCCATGAAACTGAAAAGCAAGCAATTATGAAACAGAAGCAGAATATCTTTATTTTTAACAAACAAAAGTTTGTCGATTCAGGTGTGTATTCAGAGTTATTAACGGAGAGATGTCTGTCACCTGTTATTTCTAGCGCAGGAGGAGATATTATTTTTCAGCCAGCAAATACGCTCAGCGATGTAGTCACCCAGAGTTATGTGACACAGCAGGATAAAAATGATGAACATTTCACGTTAAGACAGGTTGATGCCGCATTTGGTGAGGAATGTTTTAAACCTATGTACAAAACAGTTGGGGGTTAGGCGGCCAGTGGAAATGAGTTGGAGGCAGAGGGGCAGTGGGTCTGGATGCCAAAAGAAATCGCGAATGAAGCTAGATTATTTAAGCTGGAAGGAAACAGATTGCATGTAGCTGCAAGTTCAAGCGGCTTGCAGCCCTTCGAGGGCGAGATACTGCCAAGCACAAAAAAGGGCAGTAGGGTTACCTCAGCCAGGCCTCTTGCGTCCTGCAGCGTACGAAGCACTGAAGAGGAGGATTTTCAAGCGAAATTCCCCACGCCTTTGGATGCCAAGAGAGTGTCTCGTTTTGCGCGAGCTATTAATTGGAACTCGTACGACCGGGGTATAGGGGATGGAGAGCTTCCTAGTGGCAGTAGTAGGGGTGGTAGAGTAGGTGAGGTGGGGGTGTTAAGAAAAATCTCAGTTGAGGATGATGATGCCTCTTTAGAGGATGGGGAACTTGAAGATGAGGATGACCTGGTAAAAGTTTTTCCCATTTCTTTTCGGGACAAGGGGGGGTTTACTAAAGATATTTCCAGAAATTATTTTTCACAGGACAACCCCAGTGAAGGCGCTCCGAGCGGAAGCAATACCAAACCTAATACTAAGGGAGCGAAGAGAAGAGTTTTGTCTGAAGACAGCACATCCAAAAAACCAGGTGAGGAACACACTCAATCGCATCGCAAACGTTTTTGTGTTGATAAGAGCGTAGGTACAGAGTCCGGACATTCCAAGGTTA
The DNA here is from genome assembly GCF_964204655.1 of Triturus cristatus. Lineage (NCBI taxonomy): Eukaryota > Metazoa > Chordata > Amphibia > Caudata > Salamandridae > Triturus > Triturus cristatus. The sequence continues at coordinate 998,452,325 of NC_140580.1, forward strand.
CGTGGAAGGAGGCAGCTAGTAAGGTGGCTGCAAATGCTGAAGTTTTGGTAGGCAAGTCCGATGTGGCGGTAAGTCCGGATAGGGGTGCGAAAGTGGAAAGTGACACATTACAGACATCAGGTTTGAAACGTTGACCTTATATGGGCCTGTCGATGCCATTGGGTGCTCATCTGTCCAAAAGTACAAAAGAGAAAATATGGAAGGGAGATTTTGTGGATGTTTTTAAGCTTCTTCATAGGGAGATTCAGGCAAAGGAAGGTTCCAGGGAAGAGGCATGGGAGTTAGCAAGGAGACCAAGGTGCCCATGAATATAGATACCTGGACATCAGCTTTTCTTATTTTCGCGAGTGTATACTTTGAAAGGTTTCAAGATAGGTCAGTAGCACTTTTTAAATATTTGGACACTATCAGGAAAGCGGCTACTGAGTTTGGCGGGTATGCCTGGTTACACTATGATGAAGAGTTTCGGACCAGGTTAGTTCTTATTCCTGAAAAACCATGGGGTGAGGTGGATAACGAACTCTGGGTGCAATGGATGTACCCTCAAAGGCCTCCGCCATCCATGCATACCGCGAGTGGTTTAGCAGTTCACAGTCGGCCCTTTCCGAACAGGCCCACCCTGGGGGGGTGGGTAATTGGGGCAGACTGCAAACCGTCATCTCTGGCGCCTGTTGGAATTTCAATAAGGGATTCTGCGCAAAAAACCCCTGTAAATATAAGCACGAGTGCTCCAGGTGCGGAGGGAAACATGCCATCACGCAATGTTTTGGGGAACAGTCACATTGGGGGTGCAGTTTACCAACCAGAGGAAGAGGTGGCATTTCTCAATTTGGTCACAAGAGCTTTTACGCCAATTAACATAGACAAGCTATGCATGTTTCTGAAACGATATCCTGACACGCATGAGGCATCACTGCTTGAATGGGGTTTTAGAGAAAGGTTCAAACGGGGATATCAAGGACCTAGAGTTCCCAGGTTTGCAAAAAACTTAAAGAGTCTGCAGATGATTTTCCGCACATTGTAAGGCAGAAGTTGTTTAAAGAAGTAAAGGAAGTTAGGATGGCAGGCCCCTTTGACACATGGCCATTAGACAATCTCATTGTTTCACCACTAGGTGTGGTCCCTAAGAAAGCTGAAGGGGAATTTAGGATGATACAACATCTCTCATGGCCTCATGGTGCATCCATTAACGATTTTGTAGCTAAAGAGGACTCCATGGTGAAGTTTGCTTCTGTAGATACGGCCTTGGGGATGATCAGACTTACAGGGGAGGATTCTGAGCTAGCGAAATGTGACATTAAGTCGGCTTTCCGATTACTACCAGTTCACCCCTCTGATTTTTCACTGCTGGGCATTTACTTTGAAGGAAAAATTTTCGGGGATAAGGCTCTTCCTATGGGTTGTGCGATATCCTGCAGGCTTTTTAAATCCTTTAGTTCATTTTTGCAGTGGTGTTTTTCGTTCAAAACAGGACATAGTGGCATAACGCACTAATTGGATGATTTTTTATTTATGGGAGCTGCAGGTTCCCAGCAATGTGGAAAGGCATTGAGAGATTTTGAATCATTTACACAGGAGATGGGTGTTCCCTTAGCACCAGACAAAACAGAAGGACCCAGCCGCTGCTTAACATACCTCGGCATTGAAATTGATACACATGAGATGGAGGCCAAGCTTCCGGGGAAAAAAGTGCTTGAAATAACCAGGCTTTTGGAATATGCTAAAAAAGCGGACAAATTGACATTGGTTGAAGTGCAATGTTTGCTTGGTCATTTAAATTTCGCTTGCAGGGTCATACGTGCAGGCAGAGCATTTTGCAGACGTCTGGGCTTTTCCATGTCCGGCATTCAGTTTCCGCACCATAGGATCAGAGTAACTGCCAATATGAGGGCTGATTTTGAAGTATGGTTACGTTTTTTGAAAGAGTTTAACGGGGTCACGATCTGATCATTAGACGAGGATTTTATCTGGCAAGTACAGTTATTTTCTGATGCTTCCGGCGCTAATGGTTTTGGTTTATTCTGGGAAGGAAATTGGCGTGCGGAACATTGGCCACACGCGTGGATCATCGGCAAGAGAAGCTTAGCTTTTCTCGAATTTTCCCTCTGATAGTGGCATTGGCTATCTGGGATCCAAAGTTGGCTAACAGAACAGTGGTTTTTAATTGATGATAAAACTGTAGTGGACCTAGTAAACAGGCAAAAGGTTAGAGATAAACATTTGCTGAAACTGTTGTGGTAAATACAATTCCTTTACCGGGACTTAATTTGATACAGAAACATAATAAAATAGCTCAGTAAAATAAGAGGCAGAATCCGTGGTATTAGAGGTTCGGAATGGGCTTTATTCCAATGATCGATTATAATCGGTTGCTCCAAGTTCCATCACCACGGGGGTTCAGGAAGTGAAGTACATACTTTATTGACAAGAAATGATTTTTATAGAACATTCATTACAATGAAGCAAATGCAGTAGGCGTAACAATTGATAAGGAAAATGACGATTTACATGCGTAACCGAAAATGGGTGTAATAAGGAGTAAAAAGGAACATAATTGGTTATGATGTCACATATAGGTGGATCTATAAGATAATACTTGGCATAGATGCGCGCGCAGCAGCATGACGTGTAATTGACGTGCAACTAGGGGGTGAAGGGGACTTGACATTTAGCTCTACATGTGGAGACAAAAAGTCTGGGGGGTCAAGTCAACCTAATCCCAAATCATATCTAACATCCTATGTTTAAAGAACTATGTTATCCACAAAAGAAGGACTCTCGGACAGAATCTATTCTATACTGACTGTGCGTGCGTGTACAAGCGTCTAAGTGTCTACACTGAATGCGAGGGGGTAGGAATATTCCATGGTAACGGGGCTACGAATTACTTGCATGAGGACAGAGAAGCCGAGCTTTTGCTCAGTAGCTGGAAGAATGTTTACTTAATTTGCTAGACAGGAATGCATCGGCTAAGGAGTGAAGCAGATAATTCGAAGGTGAAATACAGTTCTTGGCAGAGAATAGGCTGATGTCAGGCTTCGTGAGCCGCGCAGAGAATGAGACAAAGTTCATGGTCACAGATGCAGGCTCAGACTCGAGTTTTCAGAGGCAGAAGGCAAGAGGAGTTTGATGACAGAATCAGGGCCTACTTGCCTGGACTGTAAAATGGCATAAGTGAACCATACAAAGCCGGTGGCCTTTCATATTTGGGAATGGAATATCCGGCCTATTCATGGCGGATCTGACAGAGGACATGTTGACGGTGGACGCACATGTATTTGCGTCTTCATAACTGGAACTGGAGGGAACATACATGTACTTGTGACATGCACATAGAACCGTTGGGGTCCAAGATAGGGGACATAACTGACCAGAAAAATCCATATTTCCACATTCCCTCCTTGTCCCCTACTTGCCCGTTAAGAGATATCAATCTTCATCAATCCATTGATCTGTTCATATAGCATCATTTGTTCTTCTTTCTTCTTCCGTGACGAATGAAATCTTGGTGGTGGAATACACGATGTGGTACACAGACCACAAATCGCTGGTCCACATTGTAGACATAGACAGCAACTGAATAGTATGAGAAGGCCAATACCTAGGAAGGATAAAACTCTCCATCCCCAGGCTGATATCACACTCCAAAACCAACTGGACCAAGTCCAAGTGCCTGGGTTCTGGTGTATCTGGTTTACAATCTTATGAAGGCGAGTGATGGCTTTATATACAGATGGCGAATTTTCTGGTATGAATACGCAGCAGCTTGATCCGATGACCCTACAAGCTCCGCCCCTATCAGCTAGGATGACGTCAAGGACAAGACGATTTTGAAGCACAACAATCCGCATAGCAGACTGCTCTTCTGTTAAATTGCCTAAGGCGGAAATAGTCTCATTCACTACTGCTTCAAGGGTTCTAGTTAATCTACGTATCAGCTTACTATTAGTAACAGTACCTATATAGGGAAAGATGCCTTTATTAAAATCTACATACTTGTCCCATGCCGTCTCAGTGTAATCGACAATGGGGAGATCTCTCCGCTCTCTGTTGTGTACTAAATGAATATTTCTATAATAATCGGGAGGAGCTAGGAAAACAGGTGGCAAAAGGAATGCAATGTAGCAGGTACCATCCCAATCTAGAGGTAGACGCATATATGCAGTCTGACCACATATAAAGTAGGAGTGGCGATAAGCTCTAAATGAAGATTTGCCTTGATCACTGAATTCTACTATAGTAGTGCATTTACTATGGCCCATATGTATGGAACCAACTTTTCTTACACACAATTCACCCTTCGCTGGGAATACTGACATGGTGGGTAAGACTAGTTCAACTTCGGATTTGACATGTAGAATCATGAGATTAGGTGTAAAATTACCTAATCCATATACTTCATTTTCTAGATCAGTTCCTGTTCTTTTGGGGCGACCCTCCTTGTCAGGGTAGCAGACCTTGAGTAAAACTAGGTTCAGGTTTCCCCATACCCAATGATCTTGGTAAACTGCTGTGTCTGAGTCTATGGAATTGATTAAACTAAACCATGCTCCACAGGAGCCATTATGTGTAAATGGATGTGGAAAGAAAGGCAGGACTCCTTCATAATTCTGATAGGGAGGGAGCCGGCCACACACCCAACAATTAGTGGCATTACTAGTCTGATGGGAATGATGTAACATACTAATGAAAGTGTTATTGCGCAGCGCAAGTCTATAAGACAATTCATGCGGAGGTAAGTCACTAAAAGAATGTTCAGCAGTAACATTATAAACATGTCTAGAAATAGGGTAATATATGTGCAACAATATACTTGCAGTAATTATTAAAAGACTCAAGAAAAACAAGATTAATAATGTCACTATGCAGTGGCTACGCAGTGATTTACAATACGCCTGTCGTTTCAACATTTTCCGGGTGTTTTCTCTACTCAGGTCCAAGGGATACATGTCAGAGACAATTCAACCGCTTCACCTTGGAGAGGACTTAAACAATCAAATTGCTCGACTGGTTGGGCCTAAGCTTTAGTTTATAGTGTTCAGAGTTACTCTGTTCAACAAAAGGAAGTTTTGAGTCAATGGGTGAAGACACACGAGGTGGGCTGTTTACATCTGCAGGAAGTCCATGAAATTTCTTGATATGACTTGAATGAATCCAGCCTTTCCTGCCTTCAATCTTCACGGCTGTTCTTGTGGTCAGCAGGACCAACTTGGGTGACTTCCACCTGGGCTCCAGCTGAGTCTTTCGGTCGAAATTCCTCACAAGTACGAGGTCCCCCGGAACTACGTCATGGGGTTTCACCTCAGTGTTGTCGGGAAAGGCTGCAGCTACCTGTGAACGACAAGATTGTAGTGCAGACATCAAGGAAGCCAGGTAATCTGTCAGCATATTACAGTCAATATCAGTTATTTTGCGTGGTATAGGCGTCCCCCACATATTTGGTGGTCTGCCGAAGATCACCTCATACGGGGATAGCCCTGTTCGAGAGTGTGCTACCATTCTCATGTAAAAGAGTGCAACGGGTAACGCTACTACCCAGTCGACACCTTTCTCTCTGCATATTTTGGACAATCTGATTTTCAGTATCTGGTTATGTCTTTCTACGAGACCTGCTGCCTCGGGGTGTCGGACACAGTGGAATTTCCACTGATATCCTAACAGAAGTGAAACATGTTTCATTAATTCGGATGAGAACGGCTGGCCGTTATCTGAGTGAACAACACGTGGTAAACCGTATCGTGGGAAGAATTCTCGAACCAACTGTTTGGCAGTAGTCGGGGCAGTGTAATCTGAAACCGGGTATGCCTCTGTCCAACGGGACAGAGCGCAGACAACTACGAGAACATATTTGAATCCTCGACATCGTTCCATCTGGATATAGTCCATCTGGAGGGCTTCAAAAGGGTGATTAGGAGGATGAAATCCACCCTGTTCTACGGGAACGCTTTTTCCTGGGTTAAACTGACAACAGATCATACAGGTACGGACCTTTTGTTTGGCTGCTGCTCGTAAATGTTTATTGAACCAAATGTGTTGGATGCTGTCTAGCATAGCTTTTTCTCCTAGATGTGCTGGACTATGTATAGTGTTAATTATAACTTGGACCATTGAATCAGGAAGGAACCATACAGACTTTTCCTTCATCATCCATCCTTGGTCCGTTTGGATCCCTCCTAATTCAGTCCATTTCTTTATTTCGTCTGGCGTAGCATGTGTCTGTATGTCAATTACGTCAAGAGTAGGATCTTTAACTGTCATACAATGTGTCGGTGTCGGGACTATTGTCTTTGTCATGTCGGGGGTTTGAGTTTGAGCAGTCTGTTTAGCTGTTCTGTCGGCTAGATCATTGCCTTGGGAAATGATATCAGTAACCTTCGTATGAGCCTTACATTTCATAATTGATATTGCAGTGGGTAGATGTATAGCATCTAATAAGGCATGAATGAGGGGTCCGTGCTGAATGTGGGCACCGTGGGAAGTTAAATAACCTCTCTCTCGCCACAGCACGCCGAAGTCATGTACAACTCCGAATACATAACGTGAATCAGTGTATATGTTGACTTTTTTATTCGTGGCTTGAATACAGGCTTGTGTCAGAGCGATAAGCTCTGCGGCTTGAGCTGACAAAGTATTTATACGATTAGTTTCAATGACTTCAGTATCTGTTGTGACTGCGTAAGCGGCCACTAACTCTCCTGTACTTGTTCTCATACATGAACCATCTACATACAATGTCAGGTCTGGATCTGACAATGGGACATCGGTTAAGTCTTGTCTGGGTTTTGTCGTTATAGTAATAACTTCAATACAGTCATGAGCTAGTGGGTCTGTTCCGGTTACTGGCAACAGTGTGGCAGGATTCAATGTGTTACAGCGTCTGATTTCTATATGTGGCTGAAACAATGTAAGTTCGTACCCTGTAAGTCGCGCTATAGTCAAGTGTTGTGTTTGCGTTCTATTTACAAGAACCTCTACTGCGTGTGGTACTTGAACTGTCAATGGATGTCCTAACACTATGGCATCGCTTTGTCTGATTGCTAAAGCTGTCGCTGCTACTGATTTTAGGCATGCAGGCAAAGCCTGAGCTACGGGATCTAATGTACTAGAAAAATAAGCACATGGTTTGTGTGCTCCTGCTTGTTCCTGTGGGAGTACTGACAAGGCAGTACCTTCGCGTTCTGTAACAAAGAGTGTAAACTCTTTTCTGTAACATGGCGTTGCTAAAACAGGTGCTTGACATAAAGCTTTCTTTAGGCTTTCAAAAGCTTGTGTATGTTCCTGAGTCCAAGGGAGAACAGTCGATGTGGCTGCCTCCTGTGTTGTCAACTGAATGAGTGGTTTTGCTAGAAATGCATACTGAGGGATCCACTGCCTGCAATATGAAGTGAGGCCTATGAAAGCCCGCACCTCCTTTTGCGTCTTGGGTATTGGCATGTTAGCTATTAACTGAATGCGGTCGGGTGTAAGCTGCCTTCCCTCCTTGGACAGCGAGTGTCCAAGATAAATAACTCGCTGGACACAGAATTGCAGCTTAGAAGGGGACACCTTGTGCCCCTTTTCGGCTAGAAATTGTAAAACTGTCAGTGACGCTTTTTCACATTCCGGTTCGCTTCTCGCGGTGATCAGCAGATCATCGACATATTGAAGCAGAGCAGTGTTAACTGGCATGTGGATACTGTCTAGTTCTCGTTTCAGTGCTTGGCTATAGATGCTGGGGCTTTCTGTAAATCCTTGAGGTGCGCGTGAGAATTTAAAGCTACGCCCATTTAAACTAAATCCGAACAAATATTGGCTTTCCGGATCTATTGGGACGCTGAAAAAGGCATTCTTGAGATCAATTACAGTAAAGAATGTTGCTTCGGAATCAATAGCTGTCAGTAATGACGAGATATCTGGGACCACAGGAAATTGTGGCACAATGCATTTGTTTAACTCGCGCAGATCAATAACCAATCGATATACTGGCGGGGCCGTTGGATCTGTTCGTTTAAGAATCGGAATTATCGGTGAATTACATACATTGGAGTCTGTTTCCACAACTACTCCTTGGGCAATGAGCTCGTCAATGATTTGTAGTAAAGCCACTACAGCATCTGGTGGTAACTTGTATTGTCGCATTCGTGGTAGCACCACTCCTGCCTTTAATGTGACTCGATATGGTGTAATATTCATGCAACCAACATCAGTAGGGCCTTGTGCCCATAGATGTGTAGGTAAAGTCTGCAGTCGGGGATCCATGTCTCTAGACACATAGTGACCTTTAAAATCACGTAAAAACAACCTTACTCCTTCCGGAGAACAACATATTATGGCTCCTAGAGCTTTCAGTGTTTTTATTCCTAACAAGTTTTCTGGACATGATTTAGTAAGCAATAAATCTGTAGTTCGGGTCAGAGGTCCTATCGTAAGTGGAAGTGGCTGTGATACTTCATTAACAATAGGTTTTCCTGAAAAACCAAGGGAAATATTCTGAGAGCCTGAGAGGGGTGCCCCTGGAACTTCACTACGTTTTATAGTTGTTCGACTTGCCCCTGTATCAAGTAAAAATTTTCTATCTTGGCCTAATAATTCACTATGTACATAAGGTCCTTCTTGATCTACTGGGATTTCAATAAGGGGTAAGTCAATTTCCCTCTCTAGGCTTTTTCATGCGTAACGCTGATACTCAGGATATTCATACTGTGCGGTCTGATACATTTGTCGTGTTGTGGTCTGTGTGGCAGCAACAGGCAACGGTGGTGCAGCTGGCACAAACTGTATTGGCTGTTGTGCGGCTGGCATGGCCTGTGCATGCTGCGGAGCTCCTTGTTCATTCTGATCTTGTCTGAGTGGCCGTGGTCTTTCTTGTGTTTTACCTATGGCGATATTATGTTTTAAAACTGGACAATCGTGTACGTAATGACCTGGCTTTTTACAATAATTGCATGTCCCTTTTACAGGTCCTGCTGAATCGGAATGTGTCATACCCTTTTTATGTCCTTCAGCTGGAACTGTCTGGGAAACTAGCATTTTCATTTTCGTGTCTTTCATGCGTCTGTGTTCATGTTCTTGTTCCTCTCTAATTCTATTGTGATGGTACTGTAACATTTGTAACATTTGTGATGGAGTGTTACCTTGCCAGGTACTCTCGAATTTTAATACTCTATTCTTTACTTGGGGCAGGGCATTTTCTACTAATTTTGTTACAAACAGATGCGGGTATGATTCGCTGCTTGCTTTTATGCCACTATTTATACCAAAACATTTTTCAAATCGGGCATAGTAATCACTAGTGTCTTCATCTTGCTTCTGCTTACAGGCTGAAATTGTACCCCAGTCTTCCTTTTTCGTAGTTAATAAACGTGGCAGTACCTGTACTAGTAAACCTGGTAGTGCTTTAGTTTTATCCCCAAGTCCTGCTCCTGCAGTTCGGGCCTTTTCTTCCGCTTCTAACACTGACCATTCTATCTTTTGGTCTCCTACCTCCCACTCTTTTTCCTTGAGTTTCTCATAAATACCAGCAGGCATCAATACCTTTAATATTGTCATAATGTCGGGATAGGTATACTCTCCCATGAGTAACATGTCTTTAATTTCTCGGTGAAAACCCGCTGGATCTTTGTCATGACTGGGTACCACTTTCTTCATTTGTAACAATTCTATTTTCGATATGGGCGTATATACAAATACGCGCTTAAACTCGTTGTCCTCGCCTTTTATTGGGTGCACTTCTCGTAAGGGATTCTGTCTATCCATGTGATACGTGGTTCTTTCCTTGACGGGCAATGAGACATGCTCTGAGCATACAAAAAGAATATACTGCTTTCTTGATTCTAGAATTTCTTTAATTAATTTAGTACCTGCACCTCTCCATTTATTCATAAGCAATTCAGTCAATATGTCAGGTAAGGGACCAGGGTCCGAATGCTGACTCCGATATAGTATAATGAGTTGTTGAATCATATAAATCCCAGCTAACCTCTGTTCATCTGGGGTGAGATTAAAAAATGTGCGTGCTACTGTATCATCACTATATTTTCCGGGACTGTCCACCCAATGGACAGCTGCCCTGGCTAAATCTTGTTCATCCATAGAATCGAGAAAATGATAACCCCTTCGTTCTCGTAGTAGTTTGTCGGCGGTTTGGAACGAATGCTCGTTAGACCTTATATTAATTATAGGTATTTGGAAATTCCTGTTATTATCTGGACATATCGGACGTGTCGAGTCAGTAAGACATCTATTACTATTACAGGATCTTCCTCTACCTACATAGGCTATGGTGTCCGACTGTCTCGCGGGCAGTCCTGACCCTTCTTCCTCGCTTTGTTCGAACTCGTCTACCTCTAATCTTTCTTCGTGTAGGCGTTCTATTTCTTTACGGATCTTTCGGCACATGGCTATTATACAATTTTGCTTGTCATGTCTCCCTTCTGATATATTCTGGCTCCATCTGGTAAGAATTTGCATTGCTTCCGGGTCTACCCCCGGTCGGTCTTGATTTCTGATCACACAATTTATGAGGAAACGTAACAGTTCCCCCTGTATCTCTACTTTCTGGTATTCCATAGCTCTGTTAATACATTCTGGATCTCGCCCTGTTTGAACAAAATGATATATTTTATCTAGATGCGCAGTCATTCCTGGTAACTTCCCTAAATACACTGCGGCTCGTCTGATACGCAATGATGCCAGGGTCATTTCGTCCTCTTTACCGGGCACAGGATCATATCTACAATCTATAAGAAGTTCCTTAAGCGTACGGGCACTTATGAGTTTGGGTGTACGTGAATGTGCTGACTCTTGAAAAGTAAGTTTATTTATTCTGGGTGGCGTAGAAAAAATATTGGTAGCACCTCCCGTAGCCCCATCTGGGGTGTCGGGTGTGAAAGGATTCGTTGAACGTGACACAGCAACTATAGGTGTGGACACAGCTATAGAAGTAGCTGTAGGGACAGATGCAGAAACAGATGTGCTTGCCGGAACTTGTGATTCGATCTGTTGCTGTAGGGATACGGGTGCTGGATCTTGGCGTTGGACCTCCCTGGTATGCGGTCTATGTGGGGCGCAATTAGCATACTCGGGAGCTGCGTCATCTAAATATGAGGAAAGAAAAACATCTTCTGCGGTTCTAGGATGCCCCTTAGGATGTACCTTTATTGGGAATAATGGGGGTGGCAAGTCTTTCGGTATCTCTGGAGTAGCCTTAGGTAATCCTTCGGCTAGAAGGGGATACATACCATTCATAAGGGCATTTCTTTGTCTATCTACTTGTTCTGATTTCACTCGGATACCTTCCTCAATTAATAGATTTTCTCGAACTTTATTTGAACTCTCTTTATTCTTTTCTTCCTGTCGGAGTGCCTTTTCTGTGCGTCTATGAGATTCTTTACGCCATAACTCAACGGCGTCTTTCTGTGACTGTCTGACTTTCCTTTTCCATAACTCTTCCTCGACTTTCATGATGCACTCTGCATCCCAGGTCCCCGCTGCGGGCCACCTCTGACTTTCTGGTAATTCCTTGGTGTAGTCTACCCATAAATCAAGAAATAATATAGCGTCTAAGCCATGTTTGTGATACATGAAGTGCCCTGGAGTATCCCTAGGAGGAATAGGGACGGCTTCTTCGAGTACCCCTTTTCTAGTAGTGATCTGTCTTAATTTCGAAAAGAGCGGCATATTGACAACTGATCCGATACTTAATCTTGAACACACTTAATACAAAAGCACAATAATGAACAACCATTCATACCACAATATGCAGGACGTTTAACACATTAAACATTAAACATTTTTTTAACCTTTAAAATAAACAACAATGATGATCGTCTGCATAACTAATCACCAAGCATCATTCTTGACAATAACTAGATACTTCGGAATACTTGATATACTGCTAAACAGTACATATACACTGCTAAAACAGTGCAGACCGGATTTGTGTACCCAAACCCGTCTTGACCGGCACAACCTATGTGCACGTCAGAAATGCCTCCCCAGTAATGGTACTCACCGGGTAGCTTCGGAAACGGAAGGCCTCGGCAAACTGAACTTGAACCGGACTGGACTCGACTCGACTCGTCGGAAACTGGACTCGACTTCGAACTGGTGGGTCTCTGTATACCTCGGATCTTGCTCTCTCAGCTAGGCTCTGGTCGGGATACTTCGCACTTCTCACCGCCTCGTCTGGGTGTTGATCGCAGCCTCAGTCGCCCCCGCTTGACCGGAGGGAGATACAGGAAATCCTGCTGGTACGCGTTATTGTCCGTCCAGCTGTGGCAGGAGACCGGGCCTGCAACTCACCGCCGGCGCGTGAGATGAGAAAGTGTCCCTATTCAGGCGCCATTCATGTGGTAAATAAAATTCCTTTACCGGGACTTAATTTGATACAGAAACATAATAAAATAGCTCAGTAAAATAAGAGGCAGAATCCGTGGTATTAGAGGTTCGGAATGGGCTTTATTCCAATGATCGATTATAATCGGTTGCTACAAGTTCCATCACCACGGGGGTTCAGGAAGTGAAGTACATACTTTATTGACAAGAAATGATTTTTATAGAACATTCATTACAATGAAGCAAATGCAGTAGGCGTAACAATTGATAAGGAAAATGACGATTTACATACGTAACCGAAAATGGGTGTAATAAGGAGTAAAAAGGAACATAATTGGTTATGATGTCACATATAGGTGGATCTATAAGATAATACTTGGCATAGATGCGCGCGCAGCAGCATGACGTGTAATTGACGTGCAACTAGGGGGTGAAGGGGACTTGACATTTAGCTCTACATGTGGAGACAAAAAGTCTGGGGGGTCAAGTCAACCTAATCCCAAATCATATCTAACATCCTATGTTTAAAGAACTATGTTATCCACAAAAGAAGGACTCTCGGACAGAATCTATTCTATACTGACTGTGCGTGCGTGTACAAGCGTCTAAGTGTCTACACTGAATGCGAGGGGGTAGGAATATTCCATGGTAACGGGGCTACGAATTACTTGCATGAGGACAGAGAAGCCGAGCTTTTGCTCAGTAGCTGGAAGAATGTTTACTTAATTTGCTAGACAGGAATGCATCGGCTAAGGAGTGAAGCAGATAATTCGAAGGTGAAATACAGTTCTTGGCAGAGAATAGGCTGATGTCAGGCTTCGTGAGCCGCGCAGAGAATGAGACAAAGTTCATGGTCACAGATGCAGGCTCAGACTCGAGTTTTCAGAGGCAGAAGGCAAGAGGAGTTTGATGACAGAATCAGGGCCTACTTGCCTGGACTGTAAAATGGCATAAGTGAACCATACAAAGCCGGTGGCCTTTCATATTTGGGAATGGAATATCCGGCCTATTCATGGCGGATCTGACAGAGGACATGTTGACGGTGGACGCACATGTATTTGCGTCTTCATAACTGGAACTGGAGGGAACATTCATGTACTTGTGACATGCACATAGAACCGTTGGGGTCCAAGATAGGGGACATAACTGACCAGAAAAATCCATATTTCCACATTGTTACAAATCTTTATGCTAGGACGTTTGCAATTTAACATCATTTTCAAAGCGAAACATATTGCGGGATTGGCAAATAACATTGCAGATGCCCTATCTCGATTTCAGTGGGAGAGATTCCGTGGTTTGGTGCCCGGAGCAGATTTTCTGAAGACTCCAGTTCCCAAAGAAGTTTGGGATTTGACGATTTGACTACTTACCGTCTCACCGAGAGCTCGTTAGCTAACAGCACCAAATTGGCCTACAGAAAAGCTGGGCTGGAATTTTTAGATTCAGGTGCTAAGTATAGAGTTCCTACTGGGGAAGGTTTAAGTCAGCGTAGAGATGATATAATTAACTTCATTATGGGCAATATTCAGAGGAGTATCTCTTCCACAACAATAGCCGGAAAACTACCTGGGGTGTCATTTTATGGCAAGTTTTTCTGGGGATACGAGCCCTCAGCCGGAGAGATGGGCAGGAGAATACTGCAGGGCTGGGCAAAAAACAAAAAGAGGGGTCAGTACAAAAGAGAGCCTATTTCTTTACAATTATTATATAATGTTACATGCATTTTATGTGAGGTTTGTTTTTCCCAATTTGAATGTTGTTTATTTAAATTGTGTATGATGTGGCTCTTTTTTGGGGCATTTAGAGTTTCAGAATTGTTGGGCACAACTCACAATGGGGACCTCAAAGTTCAGAATGTTTCTCTCTTTAACTCATCTATATGTATTTTCTTGGAACGGTCAAAAACGGACCAAACAGGTAAAGGATCGAGGGTGATTTTACAAACCATAAATGGTCCTTTGTGCCCTAAACAAGCGTGGTTAGACTTTTTGTTAGTGGGTGGTGCAACCTCAGAATTTGTTTTTAGGCATCAGGACGGGTCCAGGCTCGAAGCTTCTCAATTGCTGGCCATATTGCGTAGATATTTGAAGAAGGTGGGGAGAAACCCTCTCAATTTTGGTACGCCGTCTTTCCGCATAGGCGCGGCATCAGAAGCAGCCAGGTGGGGATTTTCCCTCAGTGACGTTAAGAAGCTAGGAGGCTGGTCATCCAATTGTTGTTTACGTTATATTAGAGAATTGGAATGTGACGTTCCTAAGTTATGATACTAATTGTTTTTTCTTTCTAGGTGTGTTGGCATGTTGGCCATTGTCGCAACGACAAGTTTGGATTCTTGGACATTCTTTCATTAAATGGGCTGCTAAACAAGCGGAAAAAAGACATTTTGGGAGGAATTTGGGGTTTCATTCAGAAGATGTCCTAGTTTCATGGTTTGGGAAAAGTGGTATGAAGTGGGGTCAGCTACTGCCTCTAATGAGCGAGCTCTCTTGTAAAACTAAACCTGCAGTGGTGCTGATTCACCTTGGTGAAAACGACTGTTAGACCTGGCACCTTAGCGTGAGTTTCCCTTCCACTTTTTGATGGTGTGCCTCGATTGTTTTGCTGGTGTCGTCCACTCAGGGCACTGCGCCATGGCTAATCCGTGCCGCAGTGCAAGTGCTCCCTAGGTAAAGTGTACCTGTAATTGATGTTCCTGATTGGTTTATTGGATTCACTGTCAGTCCCCAGCAAAGTGCACCAGGGGTGCCAGGGCTTGTGAATGCCAATGCTGCTGGTGGGCTTGCAGCGCTGGTTGCGCCACCCACAGAAAGCGGCCTTGTAAAATGTGTCTAGGGTCTGCCACCGCAGACCCTGTGCGCGGTCCGGGACCGTCGCGCTGACTGCGCAAGTGCCCCCACTTGCCAGTCCCTAAACCTTCCCTTACCTACATATTAGCCACCCCTCTGGTAGGCCCAAGGGCAGGGTGCATTGTAGGCATAAGGTAGGACATGCCCTGATGTGTGTGGCATGTCTTATTAGTGAATTACAGCCCTTTTCGTTTTTCACTATTGAAGGCTACCTGCTCTCCATAGGCCAGAATGGGCTGCTGGAGTCGCTACACGCTGTGACCCCAGTGGACTCATAGAGCATGGTAGAATGTCAAGTTTAGTATGCCTGAACTCAGAATAATAAAATACTTCTTGTAGCCAAGTTTATTTTAATATCCTGGGTTTGTAAATACTACTTTTAGAAAGTTAGTATTTACTGACCTGACCATCTCAGTCCGCCTCTGCTGTGTGTGTGTGTTCTGCCTAGCAACAGTAAGGAGCAGGGTTGGGGAATCCCCAGAGACAGGTTGGCTGCCAGGTGGTGGGTAGAGAGGTGACACCTGGATGGGTGGGAGGAGTACACCTTGACTCTTGAATAGACCTGTGCTCTGCCACAACAAGGCCGGCGCCGCCCCCTGTGGAGCGGCTGATGTCTCTGCCCTGCTGCTGAAAGGAAAGAGCAGAGTCACCATAACAAAGTGCTCCAGAACTGGACTGAGCCAGGCCCAGGCCCCCTGGCGCTAAAGAACAAAAGAATCATGGTATAAAAGTAGGAGCCTGGCTCCTAAGAAAGCAGAATCCTGTTTACCACAAAGAACCTCTGCCCGACTAGAAGGAGAAGAAGACGCTGGAGGAGCTGGCCTGCTGCTTGCCTTGCTGAGAAAGGAGAGGAAGAGACTTACTGAAAAGACTTTGCTACTTTGTGCTTGAACATTCTCCAAGGGCTTGATCTGAGCTTGCCCCCTGAACTGAACCCCAGGACCAGTGGGTTCTCTGTGCTTTTGCTCGTCCTCCAATTCGAGCCGTGTGTGCATCCCGCTGGAAAGAGACTGCGCCCCTCATCGCCCCTCCTAGGGCCGTGACACTCAGAAGCTTGCCTGCCTCAAACCCGTGAGAGCCCCGCTCCGTCCGGAGCCGCTCTCTGTCCCCGGGCCAGGTCGCCTGCATCCCTGTCACCGCCTGCTACTGGAGCGCGCTGACCGCGCTATCACCCTTCCCGCCGGAAACCGTCCGACGACTGTGATCTACGCCGGGTCATCCAGCTGCACTGACCGTGCCCTGCGACCCCGCTTCGCTATCCCCGGACATCTCAGGCCGCGCCGCCCCCGCTGTGGAGACCCTCCGGCACCGCCGTGCTAAAGGGTCGCTGGCCGCGCCTGCCTACTTGCCCACACCTGCTGATTGAGGACCCAAGAACACTTCCCAAGCTGAGAGTCGCACCGACCTGTGCCGACTCTCCACATCACGAAAGAAGTTCCAGTATCGGGCTCGGGGCCCGCAAAGCCTTATTTCCCCGTTCGCAGGAGCCGATCTCTGTGAGTACTGGAACCACAAGTAACATTTGCAAGAGACTACAAGGTCTCCATTTAAAGCTACGAACAAAGAACATTTGCCTGCTTTACAACCTGGTGGCATAGCGAAACCGTTATTGGTCTTGTGATAAGTCTGCTGAGATATATATACCTATTTTTACATAAAGAAGCGTATTTTTCTATATATCCAAGTCTGGTGTCCGTTTCTGGGGGGATTGATGTATTTACTGTGTGTGTGATTGTAAGTGCTTAACCAACAACGCCTGCGGAATCGCCTTGGCTGCTCACGCCACGCACCTTGAGGGTGAGCAAGGGTCATTCGCGAGGGGTTATCCTGCGCCCTGACGTGGAGGAGAGGGTTCCTGCTTGACACAAGGGCAACCTTGCGCCAACCAGAGATCCCCGACTCTAACATTGTTGGCAGCGGGTGGGATTTCGGATTTGCACTTGTAATTTGCATACAGTGAATTGTTAATCACCAGATAGTGAGAGCAGACCAAGTAACGCAGCCACAGGTTTTCATTTTTTGAACTTTGTTGAGACATCTGCCATTACTGCAACCATGCCTGGCTCACTCTCTGCTGGAAGAGCGCTCTCTGTGATTTCTGGAATAGATGAGGTGGATTGGGAGAGACTGGAAGGCTCCTCGATGGAGCAATTGAAAGGCTACAGTGTAAAATTCCGAGTCCCCCATGCTGGATTCAAGAGGAAGACCCAGTACACCAAGGCGTTGAGAGCCTGGAAGGAGTCAAGAGACCCACGGAATGCGGGGGACATCGTTCCACCCGACAACCTTGAGGAGCCCAGCAGAGTCCGGTCGCCAGAGGAGCTGGCAGACAGGGCAGCAGACAGGGCGCATGCAATGGAGATGGCAAAGTTGGCAGGACAAATGGAAATGGAAAAGCAGAAGTTGGCCCTGGAGGCACAACAACGCCAAATGGATCATGATATAAGATTGAAGGAGTTTGAGCTGAAGGCGAAAAGTTTGGACACCGCTCCTTCTGGTGGCAGCACTCCACCGGTGCAGGTAGAGTCCAAGGTGTACATCCCCAAAGATGTAGTAAAGGAGTATTTTAGAAAGGATGACATAGGGCAGTGGTTTAGAGCCTACGAGGTGGCCATGTCCTCACACCGGGTCCCTGAGAAAGACTGGGGAGCGGGGTTGTGGGGAAGGTTCCTTGCTGAAGGGCGGGACACACTGTTAGATTTGCCCTTAGAAGTCCAGACCTCATACCCCCATATGAAGGAAGCTTTAATGACCAGGTATGGGTTAACTCCTGAGCTATATAGACAGAGGTTCAGGGAGACTAAGAAGATCCCTGAGAGTACGTATGTGGAGTATGTAACCTTTTTCTGCAGAGCACTGGATGGTTGGGTGAAGGGTAGCAAAGTGAATGATTATCAAGGGCTGCTTGATTTAATTGCATGGGAGCACTTGTCCAGTCAATGTTTTCCTGAGCTACGCCAGCACCTGATTGATAGCAAGCTGTCCAACCCGAGGAAGCTTGCTGAGGAGGCGGACCGCTGGCTCAGCACCAGGGTCCACAAGGGTCAAGTGGGAGACTCCGCCAAAGGTGGGCAGGGTCCCCAGCAGAAGAGTGGGGGGGACAGGGGTAAACAGAAAGGGTTCCAAAAAGGCCCCCAAAGTAATCCCCAAGGGAACCAGCAGAAGGGTTCTCAGCCTCCCCCACCCCCGCAGCAGAACGGGGCCCCGACCGGTAGACCTGTTCCAAAGGGGCCCTTCAATTGTTATAGGTGTGGTGACCCGGGTCACATTGCCTCTGATCCTAAGTGTCGCCTGTTTGGTAAGACCGCACCCACTGGTGCTCCACCCCGGCAAGTAGCTAGTGTTAACTTTGGGGAGGAGGTAGCAGTCCAGGAGGGTGGGGGTCCCGGGCAGATGACCCTAGTCTCGCTAGGAGACAGTGAGATGGTCCCCGAAACTTACTTGCCCTCTAACACTAAGAAATATGGGCAAGTAGTGACCATCAATGGAAAGAAGGTTGAGGCTCTTAGAGATACAGGAGCCAGCGTGACCTCGGTGAGGCAACACCTGGTGTCTCAAGAGCAGATTGTACCCAATGCCTACTGTAGGGTTGTCAATGCTGACAACATAGAGAGTCGTTGTCCAATGGCTCAAGTTCCCTTTGAGTGGGGGGAGGTCTCTGGTACTCTACAAGTCGCTGTGAGAACTGACATGCCTGTAGACTGTCTGCTAGGGAACGACCTGGAGAGCTCCCCTTGGGAAAAGGTGGAGAAGACCACGCATCTGAGGATGGTGGGTCTACCCGACTGGGCGTGCGTGACCACCCGGTCCATGGCAGCCAGTAGGGGTGTTGAGAGGGTCCTGGAGCCCGAGGGAGAGGTCCAGGAACCGGCCTTAGGGAGAAGGCGCAGGAGGCGCGGGAAACCGGCCCCTGAAGTTCCCACGGCCCAGGAGGAAGTAGACCCTGAGGGGGATGCTCTGGAGCCTACCGGGGAACAGATTGCCGAACTGGGAGACCTGCCTGAGCTGACCCATTGGCAGCAAGAAGGAGGTCCCTCCAGGGAGGAATTCTGCAGGGAGCAGAAAGAATGCCCTTCTCTCGTGGGTATGCGGCAGCAGGCTGCAGACCAGGCCAATGGTGTTCAGGCCAAAACACACTACGGGTACTGGGAGAGTGACCTCCTGTATTCCGAGCCTAAGGCTGCTGAACCTGGGTCAGCCCGTGTGCTGGTGGTACCCCAGAAGTTCAGAACCTTCCTACTGGGGCTGGCTCATGATGTGCCTTTAGCAGGACATTTGGGGATGGACAAGACCTATGACAGGCTTGTCACCCACTTTTACTGGCCCCAAATGCATAAGAATTCAGATTCCTACTGCAGAACCTGTCAGACTTGCCAGGCAAGTGGTAAGAGCGGAGGGAAGCACAAGGCTCCTCTGCAGCCCTTCCCCGTGGTCGGTACGCCATTCCAGCGAGTGGGTATTGATATTGTGGGGCCTCTGGACCCCAAGACAGCCCTGGGCAACAGGTTCATCCTGGTCTTGGTGGACCATGCCACCCGGTACCCTGAAGCCATCCCTCTGAGGACAGTGACGGCCCCCGTGGTGGGACGAGCACTGATGGGAATTTTCTCCCGAGTGGGATTCCCTCTAGAGGTGGTGAGCGGCAGGGGGACCAATTTCATATCCACATATATGAAATCCCTGTGGAAGGAGTGTGGGGTAACTTACAAGTTCACCACTCCTTACCACCCCCAAGGAAACGGGTTGGTTGAGAGATTCAACCGAACCCTCAAAGGCATGATCATGGGCCTGGACGGTCCAATGAGGCGTAAGTGGGACGTCCTCTTGCCATGCCTGCTCTTCGCTTACCGAGAGGTGCCACAGAAGTCTCTAGGGTTCAGCCCCTTTGAGCTTCTGTATGGTCACCCGGTAAGAGGACCTCTGAGTTTGGTAAAGGAAGGCTGGGAGCAATCTCCCAGGAAACCTCCCCAGAATGTATACAGTTACATGCTGGCCTTCCGAAACCAGACTAGGCGTTTCAGGCAACTTGCTGAGGCAAATCTGGAAGCCAGCCAGGAGGAGATGAAGCGGTGGTACGACCAGAATGCCACTCTGGTAGAGCTTCAACCTGGACAAAAGGTGTGGGTCTTGGCCCCAGTGGAGCCTTGTGCACTTCAGGATAAGTGGACAGGTCCATTTGAGGTTGTGGAGCGCAAAAGTCCTATCACCTACTTGGTGGACATGCGGTCTCCCAGGAACCCTTTGAGGGTCCTACATGTTAACCGCCTTAAGCCCCACTTAGAGAGGACCGAAGTGGGCATGCTGCTGGCCACTGATGATGGAATGGAAGAGGAGACCGAGCCTCTTCCTGACCTCTTAGTGGCCTCTGAGAAAGATGGGTCAGTGGATGGAGTTAACCTCTCACCCACCCTGACGCCCGAACAACAGGAAGATTGCCGCCACTTGCTGGGGCAGTTTCCCGATAGGTTCTCCCTGGTTCCTGGTGTCACAGATTGGTGCGTCCATGATGTGGACACAGGAGACAGCTTACCTGTGAAGCACAAGGCTTACAGGGTAACTGACAGGGTCAGAGCTTGCATTAAGGAGGAGGTCTCCAAAATGCTTGCGCTAGGGGTGGTTGAGTCCTCCAGCAGTCCTTGGTCCAGCCCCGTGGTCTTGGTCCCCAAAGCTGCTGCGCCGGGAGCCACACCTGAACTCCGGTTCTGTGTGGACTACAGAGGACTCAATTCAGTAACGAAGACTGACGCGCACCCCATCCCCAGAGCTGATGAGCTCATTGTTCGGCTGGGGGCTGCCCGGTTCCTCAGCACGTTTGATTTAACGTCTGGGTACTGGCAGATCGCCTTGACCGATGGGGCCAAAGAGAGGTCAGCATTCTCTACACCAGATGGGCACTTCCAGTTCCGAGTCATGCCATTTGGGATGAAGAATGCCCCTGCCACCTTTCAGAGGTTGGTCAACCAGGTACTGGTTGGGCTGGATGCGTTCAGTGCCGCCTACCTGGATGACATCGCAGTGTTCAGTGCCACCTGGCCCGAACACCTGCGCCACCTCTGGGAAGTGTTGATGGCTCTGCGCCGAGCAGGCCTCACGATCAAGGCCAGCAAGTGCCAGATCGGGCAGGGTTCCGTGGTGTACTTGGGACACCAAGTGGGGAGTGGCAAGGTGGCACCCTTGCAACCCAAAATTGAGACCATCCTGGCTTGGGAACCCC
Source organism: Triturus cristatus (assembly GCF_964204655.1). Classification (NCBI taxonomy): domain Eukaryota; kingdom Metazoa; phylum Chordata; class Amphibia; order Caudata; family Salamandridae; genus Triturus; species Triturus cristatus. The sequence goes on from NC_140580.1 coordinate 998,473,703, forward strand.
CCAAGACGCAGACCGCAGTGAGGGCCTTCCTGGGGCTCACTGGGTACTACAGGAGGTTTGTCAAGGGCTATGGAACGATCGTTGCCCCCTTGACAGAGCTGACTTCTAAGAAGCAGCCCAGGAACGTGATCTGGACTGACACCTGTCAGAAAGCTTTCGACACCCTGAAGACTGCCATGTGCACGGCGCCCGTGCTCTTGGCCCCTGACTTCTCCAAGGAATTCCTAGTACAGACAGACGCTTCAGAGCATGGTGTAGGGGCTGTTCTCTCACAGATGACTGAGGAGGGCTGGGACCAACCCGTAGCCTTCATCAGTAGGAGGTTACTTCCACGGGAAAGTAGGTGGAGTGCAATTGAGCGAGAAGCATTTGCTGTGGTCTGGGCGCTGAAGAAGCTAAGACCCTACTTGTTTGGGTCTCACTTCCGTGTTCAGACGGACCACAGGCCCCTCAGATGGTTGATGCAAATGAGGGGTGAGAACCCGAAGCTGTTGAGGTGGTCCATCTCCCTCCAGGGTATGTACTTTACGGTGGAACACCGTCCTGGTACAGATCACGCCAACGCTGACGGTCTGTCCAGGTATTTCCGCCTTAGTGACGAGGAACCCCCTGGGCAAGGGTAGTTCTCCCCACATTTCAGCTGGAGGGGACACGTGTTAGACCTGGCACCTTGGCGTGAGTTTCCCTTCCACTTTTTGATGGTGTGCCTCGATTGTTTTGCTGGTGTTGTCCACTCAGGGCACTGCGCCACGGCTAATCCGTGCCGCAGTGCAAGTGCTCCCTAGGTAAAGTCTACCTGTAATTGATGTTCCTGATTGGTTTATTGGATTCACTGTCAGTCCCCAGCAAAGTGCACCAGGGGTGCCAGGGCTTGTGAATGCCAATGCTGCTGGTGGGCTTGCAGCGCTGGTTGCGCCACCCACAGAAAGCGGCCTTGTAAAATGTGTCTAGGGTCTGCCACCGCAGACCCTGTGCGCGGTCCGGGACCGTCGCGCTGACTGCGCAAGTGCCCCCACTTGCCAGTCCCTAAACCTTCCCTTACCTACATATTAGCCACCCCTCTGGTAGGCCCAAGGGCAGGGTGCATTGTAGGCATAAGGTAGGACATGCCCTGATGTGTGTGGCATGTCTTAGTAGTGAATTACAGCCCTTTTCGTTTTTCACTATTGAAGGCTACCTGCTCTCCATAGGCCAGAATGGGCTGCTGGAGTCGCTACACGCTGTGACCCCAGTGGACTCATAGAGCATGGTAGAATGTCAAGTTTAGTATGCCTGAACTCAGAATAATAAAATACTTCTTGTAGCCAAGTTTATTTTAATATCCTGGGTTTGTAAATACTACTTTTAGAAAGTTAGTATTTACTGACCTGACCATCTCAGTCCGCCTCTGCTGTGTGTGTGTGTTCTGCCTAGCAACAGTAAGGAGCAGGGTTGGGGAATCCCCAGAGACAGGTTGGCTGCCAGGTGGTGGGTAGAGAGGTGACACCTGGATGGGTGGGAGGAGTACACCTTGACTCTTGAATAGACCTGTGCTCTGCCACCACAAGGCCGGCGCCGCCCCCTGTGGAGCGGCTGATGTCTCTGCCCTGCTGCTGAAAGGAAAGAGCAGAGTCACCATAACAAAGTGCTCCAGAACTGGACTGAGCCAGGCCCAGGCCCCCTGGCGCTAAAGAACAAAAGAATCATGGTATAAAAGTAGGAGCCTGGCTCCTAAGAAAGCAGAATCCTGTTTACCACAAAGAACCTCTGCCCGACTAGAAGGAGAAGAAGACGCTGGAGGAGCTGGCCTGCTGCTTGCCTTGCTGAGAAAGGAGAGGAAGAGACTTACTGAAAAGACTTTGCTACTTTGTGCTTGAACATTCTCCAAGGGCTTGATCTGAGCTTGCCCCCTGAACTGAACCCCAGGACCAGTGGGTTCTCTGTGCTTTTGCTCGTCCTCCAATTCGAGCCGTGTGTGCATCCCGCTGGAAAGAGACTGCGCCCCTCATCGCCCCTCCTAGGGCCGTGACACTCAGAAGCTTGCCTGCCTCAAACCCATGAGAGCCCCGCTCCGTCCGGAGCCGCTCTCTGTCCCCGGGCCAGGTCGCCTGCATCCCTGTCACCGCCTGCTACTGGAGCGCGCTGACCGCGCTATCACCCTTCCCGCCGGAAACCGTCCGACGACTGTGATCTATGCCGGGTCATCCAGCTGCACTGACCGTGCCCTGCGACCCCGCTTCGCTATCCCCGGACATCTCAGGCCGCGCCGCCCCCGCTGTGGAGACCCTCCGGCACCGCCGTGCTAAAGGGTCGCTGGCCGCGCCTGCCTACTTGCCCACACCTGCTGATTGAGGACCCAAGAACACTTCCCAAGCTGAGAGTCGCACCGACCTGTGCCGACTCTCCACATCACGAAAGAAGTTCCAGTATCGGGCTCGGGGCCCGCAAAGCCTTATTTCCCCGTTCGCAGGAGCCGATCTCTGTGAGTACTGGAACCACAAGTAACATTTGCAAGAGACTACAAGGTCTCCATTTAAAGCTACGAACAAAGAACATTTGCCTGCTTTACAACCTGGTGGCATAGCGAAACCGTTATTGGTCTTGTGATAAGTCTGCTGAGATATATATACCTATTTTTACATAAAGAAGCGTATTTTTCTATATATCCAAGTCTGGTGTCCGTTTCTGGGGGGATTGATGTATTTACTGTGTGTGTGATTGTAAGTGCTTAACCAACAACGCCTGAGGAATCGCCTTGGCTGCTCACGCCACGCACCTAGAGGGTGAGCAAGGGTCATTCGCGAGGGGTTATCCTGCGCCCTGACGTGGAGGAGAGGGTTCCTGCTTGACACAAGGGCAACCTTGCGCCAACCAGAGATCCCCGACTCTAACAACGACTTAGTGCAATTATCAGGTCTGGGGTTAATCATTGAGATGAAAACAGATCTTGAAATTTTGTCAAAGACATGGCCCAACACACAGTTTGTTTTAACGACATTAATGCCACGAAGAATTTGGAGAGGTGCAGAACGATTTACAGCAGTCGAGAGAGCACGAAGGAGAGTGAATAGAGATCTACATCGTTTTTGTCACAGTGCTGGAATGTATTGGTTGATTCACGAGTCAATTACGAAAGAGGACTATCAATTTTTTAGACACGACGGTGTTCACTTATCTTTTATTGGTAACAAAATTTATATTCTAAATATAAAGGAGATGGTTTCCAAGATTCTTCAGATTCATTCATGGTGTTAGGGTATGCTGTTTTAGTGACAGCTTTCACGTTTCTGTGAACAAGCTTACACTAAAGATGTTTCAGTTGCCCAAGTAAATGCAACAATATTCTCCCCTCTCCCCCTCCTCCCCCCACCTTTTTCCTTGTTTTCTCAATTCTAAGATATGATTTGGTAGGACCGTGGTGATTATTTGTTTGGGTGTTTTGGAAATCCTATAACAAATTGTTTTTCTTTTCATAGTGCAAGCATATGGCACATTTTCATTGGAATGAATAAAGTTTCACCTGTTTGGCGACATTGGTGGTATGTTGTTCTTTTAATTGATGACAAGCGTCCAGTTAGAAAGGTTTATTGATTTTTTAGCGGGGGGGACAGGAAAAACTCCTGTTTTAGGGTTTTTAACTGGTGGCGGAGTTGTAGGGGAGCAAGACAGGCAGGAAGGGTATGGGGCATTAGGAATAGCTTGGGACAGAGGGAAGCAAGGGAGCGAGGTTGGAGGCAAGAGGTAGGCAGGAGAGGTAGATAGGGGTTTGGGGAGGAGGATTAGGCCGAACAACGTTGGGGAAATTGGTTGTCGGGAAAATTATTAGGGGCGGGAGGTGATAGTCGGAATATTGTATTAGCCTGAGTTGTATCCAATGATGTATTGTTTTGCCCACCTGTCCAATAAAGCGGCCTTTTACCCCATTATTTGGCTTGGGGTCATTTCTTATTGCCCGATGAGGGCTCCTGGGGGTGGCAATCGCAGATTGTCCACCCCCGGGCAGCTTCGGGCAATAGGTATGCCCCGGACAGGTGGCGCGCATTCCAATTGGCTAACGCCAGCAGCGCGAGCGCTAGGAGCGCGAAATAACCGTCGCGCAGTGGCTCCTGAGGGTGTGAGGTAGGGGGTTGTATTTCTGGCCCTCCCACCCACCCTTTGTAATGAAAATATTTGGTTAATAATATATTTATATTTTGGCGGTTATCGCTTGGACATGTGGTGGAGTTGGAGGGGAGCAAGACAGGCAGGAAGGGTTTGGGGCATTAGGAATAGCTTGGGACAGAGGGAAGCAAGGGAGCGAGGTTGGAGGCAAGGGGTAGGCAGGAGAGGTAGATAGGGGTTTGGGGAGGAGGATTAGGCCGAACAACGTTGGGGAAATTGGTTGTCGGGAAAATTATTAGGGGCAGGGGGGTGATAGTCAGAATATTGTATTAGCCTGAGTTGTATCCAATGATGTATTGTTTTGCCCACCTGTCCAATAAAGCGGCCTTTTACCCCATTATTTGGCTTGGGGTCATTTATTATTGTCCGATGGCTGTCATTCAAAATGATTGCAATAAGAAAGTTGTTTTATAATTTAAAAAATTAAATTATACATTTAGTCAGTTATAAAATCGCAGTAAAAAGCAGATTACAAAACATATATTACTGTAATTTTAGGATAATTCAACAAAAATGTATATAAGCAGCCGACCACCATTTTGAGTACACATGACTGCTGTCATTCAGTGTGAGGATGCCTTCCTCAAGAGAGAGCGACCACCATTGACTAAATTAAAAAACAGTGCCATCTTCTGTCAAAAGTAAGTAGCTCATAAAGAAATATAACAAACAGCACTCGATTAACTCAAGCAAAGGAATATTTATAAAGAAAGTGTTTTGATAGTTATTATTTTGATGTTTATTGTCTGTAAATGTGTATACTCTTTAATATTTAAAAAAGATGATAGTTATAGATTAGTGTATTAAGCGGTTTATGAAAAAGGATGACAATCATATTTGTCTGTTTATAAAAAGATATTCAATACATTTTATTTAAAAGGTAATATTTTGTCCAGTGACGACCCGTGTAGGGCGTTTTACAGGGGCGTTGACGTGGCACAGAGGAGGGGCAGGGTGGGGGGTCGCAAAATGCGGCAAACGGGCGATTTCAGGTAACTTCCGAAAAAAATTAATAAAACGAATGTCGTTGCGCGCGCTGCATCGCATTTGGCGATGCAGCGGGCGCAACAAAATTCGGTGATGGTGAAGGGGATTATCAGGGGTCAGAAAAGTACTTTTACCTCAATCTACACTCCAAACACAGGCCAGGCGGGGTTTCTGTCCACCATCTGCACGAAATTGGAGCAGTTTGCGGAGGGCTCAGTCGTCCTGTTGGGGAACTTTAATCTTGTATGGCAAGCGGAATTTGACAGTTCTCATGCGCAGAGGGCGGAATCAGGTTCATTCTCCCCAGCCATCAAACAACGTTTTTCGGACCTTGGCCTCTGCAATGCTTGGCGCACACTACACTCCTCCATAAAAGACTATACCCACTTTTCGCATGCCCACCAATCCTACTCCCGTCTTGATTACATTTTCATTAATCGCTTTTTGTCAGGATCTCTGAGAGACGCTCAGATTCTCCCCCTCTCCGTCTCTGACCATAGTCTCGTCATGGTCACCCTCCATTGGGACGGCCCACGGGATCTCCAACCTAAGTGGTACTTTCCCGCCTCTCTCACTAGAGACATTGTGCTGCGCAAAGCGCTACGAGAGGCCATTGACGAATTCTTTGCCCTTAACGACACCAAGGCGACCTCGGAGCTGACCCGGTGGGACGCCTTTAAGGCGGTACTTTGGGGGAAAAGCATCGCACTTAACTCTGCGCTCAACCGTCAGAGGGCAGCAGAGCGTGAACGACCGGAAGCGGAGCTGGTGGCTGCAGAGCAGGCCCATAAGGCCAAGCCCTCCCGCATTACCTTACATCCCCTTACGGCTTTAAAGGGCAAACTGAAGGCGATATACACAAACAGGGCCGAACTCACCCTCTTGCGCCTGCGCCAAACCTCTTATGCCCAGGGGAATAAAATTGGGAGACATCTAGCCCGGCAGCTCCGCGTTAAAAGGGACAAAATTTATATAGAGGGGATATGAGACACTACAGATACGGTTATACACTCCGATAAAGGGAAGGCAGACTGTTTTCGATCCTTCTACAACAAGCTGTATACTTCTGACTCTCTACAGAATTAATATTTGCAGGGTCTGTCACTACCCAAGGTCGCTGCCTCTACCAATGCAGAGCTCTGTGCCCCTGTCTCCTTAGAAGAGGTCACCAAAGCCATTATGGCGCTTAAACTCAACAAAGCACCGGGGCCAGATGGCCTCACAGCCCTCTTTTATCGCACCTTTGCGCCAGACCTGGCCCCGCGCTTGCTGTCTCTTTTTAACGCCATAATTGCACAGGGTGCAGTTTCTCCTTCCATGGCGGAGGCGGTCATTACGGTCATCCCGAAGCCAGGGAAAAGTAAGGATCAATGTTCCTCCTATCGCCCTATTGCTCTATTAAACTTGGACGCTAAATTGTACTCCGCTATCCTGGCCGCCAGGCTCAATCCCCTTATGGCAGCATTGATACACCCCGATCAATCGGGATTTATTCCAGGAAGGCAAACCCACGACAACACGCGCCGTATTGTACATCTGATAGAAAAAACCTCCAAAAGGTGCATGCCGGCTCTACTAGTCGGTCTGGATGCTGGAAAAGCATTCGATCGGGTGGACTGGGGATTCTTATTCTCCACCATGCGGCAGATGGGCTTTGCAGATTTATTCATTGCAATGATTCAGGCCAACTATCGAAATCCCACCTCGCGCGTCCAAGTCAATGGGACGTGTTCGGCTCCTTTTACCCTTTCTAGAGGCACGAGGCAGGGTTGCCCCCTTTCCCCCCTTCTGTTTGCCTTGAGCATAGAACCCCTGGTGCTGGCCATACGTCACAACCCGGAGATATCAGGCATACCATTTGCGGGGGAGGAACACAAGATATCCCTTTTTCAGGATGACGTTCTCCTCTCCCTCACTCAACCTTCTACGTCACTCCCGACTCTCCATACAGAGCTGCGGCACTTCTAACGGGTGGCGGGGTTCAAGATAAATTTAGACAAATCCTATATTCTAAACCTCACGATACCCAAGGAGGAGCTCCCGAGGCTGCAACAGAGCACGACTTTCCAATGGGTGACTAAATCACTCCAATACCTGGGCGTTCGGCTTACTCCGTTAGTGGAGGATTTGTATAAGGCTAATTTCCCCCCCCCTTCTTGCTCAAATTACGGCAGATCTGGCGCGCTGGAAACCGCTATTTATCTCGTGGATGGGGCCCATACACTCGCTTAAAATGACGGTCTTGCCGAAACTGCTCCATTTATTTCAGGCCCTCCCCATTGAGGTCCCCCTCTCCTTCTTCTCGACCGTACGCACTCTCTGTTCCCGTTAAATCTGGCAGGGAGGGAGAGCCCGCCTGTCGTATTCCCTGTCACGGAGCGGGCCTTCCCGACTTCCACCTCTATTATAAGGCGGCACAGCTGCATGTGCTGGTTGAATGGTCTAAAAGAGAGTCCGATAAACATTGGTTACATATCGATAGGTCGATAGCGGGACGGACAATCTGGGACCTGGTATGGCGCTCCAAACACGATAGGCTGGATAACACGTACATTAGTACGCCCACCAGAACGACGCTGCGGGTCTGGGATGCTATCTCCCAGGATGATAGATGGACCACTTTCCCTTCCCCTCAAACCCCCATCCACGGGCATGCGGCCTTTCCACCGGTGCTCACCAGAGGGCCATTCACCGCCTGGGAGGAGGGGGGATGCTTAATGATTGGACATTTACTTAGGGGTACTAGGATGATGACGTTCTCGGAATGCAGGTCTGACTTTCACCTCCCACAAGCTGAACACTACAGATATCTCCAATTGCGACACTGGCTCCAGTCGTCTGCAGTGCAGGTGGCGATCAGCAGGCCCCAGACCCCGTTTGAAAAATTCATACGATCTACCACTACCATGAAGGGGGCAATTTCTTTCTTTGACAGTCAGCTTCTGGCCACTGCGGTCTCCCCGAACCCACGATTCAAGGTCAAATGGGAAGAGGTGGTGAATAGACCTATTGAGGAGCGGGAGTGGGAGGCCCTTTGGTCCGACATCACAAAACACAACCACTCGATAGAACTAAGGGAAGCACACACGAAAGTGATGGTGGATTGGTACCTATACCCAGCTAAACTGAGGCGCATCTTCCCTGGCTCCTCTGACCGCTGCTGGAGAGGGTGCGGGTTGCTGGGTGGACCTGTCTGACTATTCGCCCATTCTGGTAGGAGATACTGGCACAAATCAAGACTATGCTGGGCTACCCGATCCCCACCTCCATTGATGCCGCGCTCTTGGGCCTTCGAGATCCCTCCCTGCGCTACCAAACCCGAGCAGATAAGGCCATTATGTGGCTTTGTCTAGGGGCTGCGAAAGTGGCTATCGCCGCCAACTGGAAGAAACAGACGACCCCCACGGCCTCGATGTGGCATTCCCGCCTCTGGAGGCTTCTGAGTTTGGAGAGAATGGTGGATATTTTTAGAGATGACTACGCTGCATTCGAGCTCAAATGGGGGCCGCTGGTGACATTCCTCTCTCAGGGACTGCCGGCGGCTGTTTGCCCGCCCCATATTAGGGGGTTGCAGCTGTTTCAACTGTAACCCGCTGAGACCGCCAATGGTGAGTCTCCCTGGTAGTCTATCTCACAGTTATTATGCCCCCTGGATGAGGCGTTGCCCTGACCCCGCCTTCGGTGGGTCCGTCTCCAGTCCCGGTCCTCCGGGTTTCCTCCCCGGGACTCTCCTCTCTCTCTCTCTCTCTATCGTTCTCGCTTTCCTTTCTGTTCTTTCTCTCTTTTTCCCAACTGGGTACATGGGGTGGGAGGGGGTGGGATTTAGGGGAGTTGGGTTTCTTATAAAACGAGTTTGATGTTCCATGGCGCGGAGGCTGCTTGAATGGACAATTCCTCTCTCCATAGACTGCGGACACCGGACTACTAGACTCTAGGTATTGCCCATTTGGGATCTCCAGGGCGTGGTTTTAGGGCTTGCTTCGCCTCCTCTTTCACACTACTGTACCCCTACATTAGCGTATGTTGTTATTGGTGAAGCTTGCCTCTTCCACTTCCGTATCTGGTTTTGTATTATCATCACTTGCCAGTCCATTCCGTTGTATCAAAGACGTCATGGCTTGTTCTTTCTGTCTGTTGCTAATAAATACAATTTTGACAAAAAGGTATTGTTATATTATCACAATAGAAAAATCAGACTAAGATATAACAGACATAAAAAATGTTTAAGGATAGTGTAATACAAGGAAAAGATGGTGAACATGTTTGGAGTGGGAGGAGGGCAAGGATGTTGTTCTTTGTAAACCCTATGACTATTACTTTTCTGCAAGTAAAAAAGATTATTTTTAAAATAAAAAAAATCATATTTGACTAAAACAATAAAAACAACAAAAAAAAGATGTATTTCCTACTCAACAGAATTCCATCAATAAGTGTGAAACAAAGTTCAAGTGTGCAAAACGAGACAAAATAATCTATCACCAAAAACAAAAAACAAACGAGGTATGTTGACTCTCTCATTAAAATAAACATCATCAGGTGTGACACACAAAGAAAGTGGAGGAGGGTATGGTAAATGAATGCAGAGGGGTTGGATATGTCCAGGGTGAGAGGAGGTCTGGGCTGTTGTTTTAAGATATAACAATGTAAATCAAATCAAATATAATTTTAAAGGTCATAATAAATAAAAAGTAGTCATGTACAATTCCAAATAAATAGCTAAAAAAATTATTGTTTCCACCAAACTGAATTACCAGATCACAGGAAAAACAAATTGCTGCAGTGCAAGACCCAATAGAAGAATAATTCAACAAAACAAATCAACATATAAGGTATTGAAACATTTTAAGGATATCAAAATGTATTACATGTTAAAGACATTTAAAGTTATTGAGAATAGTGTCAATAAAGGCTGAAGGAGTAGATATGTGTGTGGCAAGGGTAGAATAAAAGTTATCTATGATCAAACATTTTGGAAAATATTTATAAGGATAGTTGAAGAAAATTTAATTGCTAAAAATTTACATTTTTATCATTAAGGTGCAGATTCCGATCCTGTAAAACCCGGGTACGAATGGTCGTACGGAGCGTATTCTCCATCCGACTCGTACCCGGGACAACCACCTTAAAACCCGCAAGTACGATTCGTACAGAAATACCATTTCCGTACGAGTCGTACGAAACACCGACCGGCAAAAAAATACCCACAATTCCGATCCGGGATATTGCGTACGTGACGTCCAGACGGAGTCAGGCAGCGTTTTACGGACCAGCAAGTATGATCCGTGCCCACGTCACGCCGCACCGCTCATTTTTTACGGCAGCCAAAAACTCCCGGGAAATTGAGGACGACGCGAAGAAGGAGCACCGGTACACGATGGACAGCCATGGACCCCATCCTACGTGTCATCCCGGCCCTCCTAGCCTACGACCTGATGCACAGAAACCGATGCAGACGCCGCAGAAGATCAGAACAACACCCAGGGGCAAAGGGGGGGGGGCGAGGGGCAGGAAACATATATATCCTGCACATAAATTACCTCCATGGTCTGGTCACTTCGGGGGGCGTGTCCACCAATCCCACGTACCACCACAACGGAAGTGGACGTGGACGCTCGTCACCACTACAATGGTGGTACGGCCCGTACCCACGCCCCCCAGAGCGTGGGTACGGGCCGTACCCCTACGTCACCCCAACAAAAGTGGTACGGGCCGTACACATGCCCTCAGAGCGTGGGTACGGTCCATACCACCATTCTAGTGGTGACGTAGGGGAACGCGTGGTACGAACCGTAACCACGCCCTCAGAGCGTGGGTACGGGCCGTACCCCTACATCACCACAACTATGGTGGTATGGCCCGTACACACGCTCTGAGGGCGTGGGTACGGGCCATACCCCTATGTCACCCCAACAAAAGTGGTACGGCCCGTACACATGCCCTCAGAGCGTGGGTACGGTCCGTACCACCATTGTAGTGGTGACGTAGGGGTACGCGTGGTACGGACCGTACCCACGCTCTGAGGGCATGGGTACGGGCCGTACCACACGTACCCCTACGTCACCACTACAATGGTGGTACGGGCCGTACCCACGCTCTGAGGGCGTGTGTACGGCCCGTACCACTATTGTTGGGGTGACGTAGGGGTACGTCCCGTACCCACGCCCTCAGAGCGTGTGTACGGGCCGTACCCCTACATCACCACAACTATGGTGGTACGGCCTGTACTCACGCTCTGAGGGCGTGGGTACGGGCCATACCCCTACGTCACCACAACAATAGTGGTACGGGCTGTATACACGCTCTCAGAGCGTGGGTACGGACCGCATCACGTGTACCCCTAGGGCACCAGTACATCAGTGATACAAGGCGTACACACGCCACGATTGTTGTCATAGGGCCTGGTGCAGCATCTAACCAGTATATTGGGGGGGGTGTATGCCCAGGAGAGCAGTGTACTGTGTCTGCCTAGGATTCACATCAGTGGACAGAGACATGTGGGGGTGGGTGCAGAGGAATACCTGCAGTGGACAGAGACATATGAGGGGTGGGTGCCTATCATTCCCAGCAGTGCCCAGACATATGAGGGGTGGGTGCCTATCACTCCCAGCAGTGCCCAGACATATGAGGGGTGGGTGCCTATCACTCCCAGCAGTAGACAGAGACATGGGAGTGGGTGCAGAGGAATACCTGCAGTGGACAGAGACATTGGGGTGGGTGCAGAGGAATACCTGCAGTGGACAGAGACATATGAGGGGCGGGTGCCTATCACTCCCAGCAGTGCCCAGACATATGAGGGGTGGGTGCCTATCACTCCCAGCAGTGGACAGACATATGAGGGGTGGGTGCCTATCACTCCCAGCAGTGGACAGAGACATGGGGGTGGGTGCAGAGGAATACCAGCAGTGGACAGAGACATAGGGGTGTGTACATCATCCTCAGATGACCACAACTCCATGGGTGTATGAATGCATCCACAATGTGAGACTATGTTGAGAGTGCCATAACAACACATCACTGACAGCAGTGTCCCACTCCCATGAGGATGTATGTCCTTCCCCCACTGCATGACACATCACATGTGTGTGTGATGACAAATGACACATGCATACCCACCCCTGTCGAATGCAGCACAATACACACACTGAGATCATGCCACAAGACTGTATAGTCATGTTATAGCCTACTAAACTAAGAGAGCCAAAGAGAACACACACTGTCACGCACATTCCAGGACTGATAGGAATGTACAGGTGCTGGGACAGCCACCAAGTTGTTGTCTCCCATGGAAGGAATAGGGTGAAGTTCCCACAGATACAATGCCCACAATTGTGAGTCAGGTGCCCAAATACCCTGCAGAACAAGTAACCTATGTGTGCTATGCTGGGAGGACACACATGCATAGTGCGTAAAAGGGACAATTTCTACATGAAGGCATGGCAACATACTCTATACACAAGTACAGTGACTACCAAGGATGGCACAGACGATGCAGGCGGAGACATTGATGAGCAGGCATGGCCATAGTTGAAGGGATCCGTCACCCACAAAGGAAATGTAGACACAGGTCAGAACAACAATTGTGCAACTCCCTGCAGGGAAGATGTCAGGTGCCACAGAGGAAGGAACACTCCTTGGGACAATGTCTCCAAACACAAAGAGCATACACGACCAAAGATTCTTTTCAGAGAACTTGTGATGGCACGCAGATACCAGGGTCCACCCCATGAGCAGCAGACTACAACATTTCCCAGACACCTAACACATGATCACCACCCCACTCATGGAGCATCAGCACCAACATCAATACCTGAAAACCAATTGTGGTCAAAGGAAAAACAAAATGCTTTATTCAGCATTAAATCAAAAGGTATAAAAGGACAATATTTACAAAGGCCATAGGCCAGTCCAGATGCGAAGTCCTGGGGGGGACACATGTCCACGCGTCTCCCCGAGCTTGCCTGCACATACTAAACCTCTGGTTCAGCGACTGGGGGGGCATTATGTGGGGAAGGACCAGGCACCGCCGGGACAGGAGGGGGAAGGGTAGGTGTTGTGGGTGCAGGGACGGACGACTCCACCACAGGGGGTGGGGCAGCGCCAAAGGTGGAGGTTAGCATGGCGCTGCACACGTCCGCAAGCTCGGCCAGCGTCTCCCCTGCACCCGAAGGAACCACAGACCCCAAGGAGGGGGGTGGTCGGAGGGATGGGTTGCAGCGCTACTGTGGGAGGTGGTGGACAGGGGGGGGACTCAACTCCCCTACCCGTGGAGTGCCTTGCCCGTTTGCGTGATGGTGAACCAGTGGGGCTGAGGCCCAGCACAGCCAAGTATGTCTCCTTCTCAGACTGTGGGGCAGGGGAGCCGAGGGGAGTGACATTGGAGGGACTGGGGAGTGAGGCATGCGGACTTGGACTGTGGCTGCATGTCTGCCTGTGTGCCCTAGACCCAGTGGGTGTGCCTTCTTCCCCCTGAGTGTGCGTGACAGGAGGTGTGCGCTTGCCCTTCCCTGTTGGTGTGCTGCCTGTGTCTGGTGGGGTGCGTGGCTGGGAATGTCTGTGTGTGCTTGGGACAGGCATGGGAGTGGGAAGTGTGGATTGTGCAGGGGTGGGGGGGACGAAGCACTGCAGGAGACTCACTGCTGCCGTCAGTGACAAGTCCATGGACCTCAGCAACATCCGTTGGTCAGACATCGCTGATGACATGCCCTCCATGTACGACACCATCTTTGTCAGCAGTCTGGTGTGGCCATGGAGGACAGTCAGGATCGATGTCTGCCCAACCTGCAACTGCCGCTGAATGTCCACAGACTCGGCAGTGAGGGCAGCAGGGGAGACAGGGACAGGGGGTGCGGTGCCTGGCACGAAGGAGACACATTGTTGCCCTACACAGACAGAAGGGACCCGAGCAAGTGGGAGGGCGGTGATGGGAATGGAGGGGGCGGTGACAGTTGTAGTGCTGCTGCCAGCTGTTGGAGCAGCCTCCGCCCCCTCAGGGAGCTCAGCCTTGGACCCGTCAGCGTCGTAGTCGGTGTTGGTACTAGACAGGTCCTCCGCCTGACTCCCCTCTCCCTCCATGCCACTTGATTCCACCGACTCCCCAGCAGTGGTGGCACCGGTGCTCGATCCCTCCTCCTGGTCCGTGCAGGTGTCTCTCTCGGTGTCCCCCGATGATGCTGTGTGTAAGGTGAAGAGACATGAAATAATCAGTCACCTGTGTACATCTGACACATGAGTCCAAACAAAATCGGTCACAGTGCATATCAGGAAATGCATCATGAGTAACATCTAGAATGCTCCGCACATATGTAAGCCATGAACTCCCCAGTTGGTTCACCCACCATGCCCCCTGAAAAAATTAACATCAGGACACAACAGCAAATAACTTGATATCCAATTATACTGAGAAGCTAGTGTCTGTGAACAGTGGAGCACAGCCAGACTATGAAGGCATGCCACCTCTTGTTCACTGTGAAAGAAACAGTATTGGTGCACCCAAGGCCAAATAACAGACACCAATGCTGAAGGTGTCCCCACATTCAGAGATCTGTGACTACTTTGTAAACCCTAAAGAAATACATTGTGATCCCTGGGGAATCACAACACTGTACACAATCGACATGTTTGGAATGTGTGAAAGTGCCACTTTTGGAACAGAACACACATGTGCCTGGATAACAGAAGTCACACAAGGCGGTGCACAAAAAACTACTTTTACACAGTCATTGTATGATCTGCCAGCCTAATGCAAACAAGCCACTGTTAAGAAGAAATGTGGTATCAGGAAGTACATATACATGGCACCACGGTGGTCTGGATGACTTGACACACGTAAGTTGGTATCAGCAACAACCGAGGAATAACCCTAATGCAACCACACTGTGGGAACATGTATATGTATAATCTCTAATCAATTTTATTACTGAACTGTGCCTTTGTTTTAAATGTGCCAGCGTGTCCCCTAAAAGTGTAAAGGTGGTTTCTTGTGCACTTACTTGGGAGACATCTGTCATGCAGGCACATTATTGTCCTTTACAACAAAAAATCAAAGTCAAGCATATAAAATATTGGGACATGTTGACAAGTGTAGTCAGTGCCAAGGTACAAGACATCTTGACTAACAACTTGAATCATGCCACCTGTCACATGGCCATCCGTACCATGATGACACAGTTGGCAACACATCCGACCCACTACCTGTCATGTGGAGTGGCACACATGTCCAGACACAGGACAATGCATTAGCTAATGGCCCTGCAATTGTGTCGGAATAAGGAGCACCTGCACTGAGGAGACACCCTCATGGGAACCAAGAATGTCCACACAGATGTCAGCACACACAGACCAAACTATGTAGCATCTGGAGCACACACCGGTGCCAAAAATGGAGGAGCAGGAAACATGTCTGTTAATTTTTGCCACATGCTGCAATGCACAAACATTACACCCTGCACAACATGCCTGGGTCACTGCATGTTGAGTGTCTGTCCAGACAATTATCACACACATGTCAGACCTGGCAAGGAGACATAAGGTTTGGACATGTAGGCCTTGCCTGCACAAACCCCCCCTACCTGAGACAATGTGATTGAGACAGAGCAAGTAGTTACACCTCTTAATCTGGGATTAATAAAATGTGCATCCAGAACTCCTAAATGTACTCAACATCAACTCGTGAGGCTGACCACACATATTTATGACAAACAACCATCAACAGATAGTTGTACATAGACACACAGGCACTGGCCAGTGTGAGGATGCACAAGCCTAATGGGGTCACCATGGACAGTGGACACATGTAACACACTTTACGGAAATACAAATGAGGCCATGGAACAATGCCACAGAGGCCAACCTATGCTGAACACACAGTGAATGGGCACAGTGTTTGATGCCACACATGATTCCTAGGAAAAGATGTCTCAGGGGACTGTAGTGGGCACACTGCTCCATGGTCCTGGAATGATCTGACTGTAACAGGAGCAACCGTCCCGGCACTATGCATATCTCCCACTCATGCACATCATGTCTGAGGCCACTACATCGGTCATGCATGCTGCAAGTCTGTTTATTTGAAACCTCACACTCCTATGTTGAGACTCAGGACAGTGCCAACAATTATGGACCCCCAAATGAGTGAACAGGACAGGGCACAGGCAAGGTACCAACACATGTCACAGACCATCCCCACCCATGATGCTGAAAGCAGTGTGCACCTTGATTAACTTGCAGCCTAGATGACCATGTGCAATAGTGATTACACACAGACCAGGGAACACATGTCAAGGAGGGGAAGGGAGAAAGAACAGCACCGGTTGACTTGGGGGAACAGGATATGCACTGCACATATAAACCCTGGCAGTGTATCCAGGCGACTGAGCACTTCCAAAAGCTGGTGACACACAACAAACACACATGTACCTACCCCCTTCTTGCTGCTGTCTCTCCTGTAACCGCCTATCCATCTCAGGGAAGACCACCGCCAGGACACGCTTCCTTTGGTGGGTCAGGCGCCGGTGCCCGCCGTGGGGGCATGGTGGTGAGTCCCCCAGCAGGATTCGGGTGATCCTCCTGGTCCAGCACCGGATGTCCTGCCAGCGTTTCCTCACTTGGGGCAGGCGCCGACTGCGACCCTCCACCGTATTCACGGCCCTGACGGCCCTCTTCCAAATTCTCCCCTTCTCGTAGTCGGTTACCTGTGAGGATGACAAAGTGAGACTACATCACTACACCTGCTCCATGTCACAGAGACACACATTTTAACATCTTTGATTGTTTGAATAGGGCATAGTATGCTGCCAACTAATAGCACCTTTGTCATAGGGACATTCGCCTCTGTGTAAGCGCCAATGCACTACATGGCATTGAAAGTACACAGGTGGCATGAGGGGTTCGACATACTCCCTGATCATGGCACACACTGTGCATCACAAGCAACACAAGGCTGATGGACAGCACCTCCAAGCAGTCACATGCCCCAGGCCACT
This sequence comes from Triturus cristatus, assembly GCF_964204655.1. Classification (NCBI taxonomy): domain Eukaryota; kingdom Metazoa; phylum Chordata; class Amphibia; order Caudata; family Salamandridae; genus Triturus; species Triturus cristatus. The sequence continues at coordinate 998,490,811 of NC_140580.1, forward strand.
GACGCAACCTCAGCAGAGTACACAGACACACACAGGCACAGATCATTCACCTGCCATTGGAACAGCGGATACAAACCTCACTCTGCAAATGTGCCACTTGCCTGGGGGGTGTCACAGGCGTGGGGCTAGCCCAGCAAGTCAGACACACAGCACGGATCACTTCTCACATCAGATGGGTAGAGCATATGCCTCCTCCATCCAGCTGTGGTGCAACACTCCACATAGACACTCACCCACATGACAAGGAACATTCACACACATCAATGTCCAGGGGACGTACACATCATTTGGACACTCTCACCACAGCTCCACTCAACTCACACACATCTGTGGGTACAGTCACCTGTCACACCGGGGGGACCACTGATTCACCTCAGGACTATAGAACAAGAATGCCCAAGAGGATTATCCACGCTGAATGTGCCATGCACCATGCAGTGAAAGTCACAGTTAGCACAATGCAAGTGAGGAGTGCACACATGAACCACATCATGCTCTGCATGAGAGACATAAGCCATTCCCCCCCCTGGGACCCACTCTAAACAACATTGCATGTCTGTCACACCTGGACACAATGCCAGAAGTGACAGTCACAAAAAAAGGGGCACAGTCAAAGGTAGTGGAGTCAGCACTCACTTGCTCCCCTGGTCTACCATACAGTCTGGGGTACTGTGGGAGGATGACGTCCAGCAACGCCTCATTCTCTTCCTGTGTGAATGGCTGGGCCCTCTCCACAGACCTTGACATGGTGCCAGAGGAAGACAAGACAGCAGCAGTGGTGTCGACTGACATGTAGTGCAGGCAAGTGCCCTCTCATGGGTTCTGCCTGACTTATTTCTGCCTTGCTGGCCTATTTCATTTACAGGAGTACAGAGTGATTGGTCAGACTCATTTGCATCCTATGTTTCCTCCAATCCCTTTAAACATACAACAGTGACAGCATTAGCATCTTTCAAATTTGCAGCAGCATGTCAAGTCAACAACCACTTTGCAACAATGTATAATGTGGCCAACTGCTTTTTCTAGCCCACATGATGGAAAAATTTGATCTTGAAACTTGGTATCCATGACAACCAGCATGCATTTAGGCCCTAATACTTGTCCCTTATGTGTCCCCATTGTAATTTTCAAATCCCCACACAGGTACGGTGCGTTTCACACGTATCCCTAGGGCACCACTACTATAGTGATACGACCCGTACACGCGCGTGTACGGGTCGTATCCATATAGTAGTGTTGGTGTAGGTGTACGCCATAGTGATACGACCCGTACACGCACGTGTACAGGTCGTATCCCTATAGTAGTGGTGCCGTAGGTGTACGCCATAGTGATACGACCCGTACACGTGCGTGTACGGGTCGTATCCCTATAGTAGTGTTGCCGTAGGTGTACGCCATAGTCATACGGCCCGTACACGCGTGTGTAGGGGTCGTATCCCTATAGTAGTGTTGCCGTAGGTGTACGCCACAGTGATACGACCCGTACACGTGCGTGTACGGGTCGTATCCCTATAGTAGTGTTGCCGTAGGTGTACGCCATAGTGATACGACCCGTACACACGTGTGTACGGGCCGTATCACTATGGCGTACACCTACGCCAACACTACTATGGGGATAGGACCAGTGTGTACATGTACGTGTACGACCAGTCTGTACACCTAGGTGTACACACTGGTCGTACACGTACATGTACTACCGTAGTACACGTACGTGTACACACTAGTCGTACACGTACGTGTGTACGGTCCATACACACACGCGTACTCCTACCCAAACCCAATATAGTGATGCGACCGTACACACGCCCTCAGAGCGTGTGTACGTTGCGTTTCACAGCTTACACTGGTGATAGGAGGCGCACACGAAAGGAATGGAGGTGTATGACTCGCACAAGGCTGTACATCAAGTCATTGTCAGTGCAGTCCTTCATGTGCAGGGCCTAGGTGTGTCAGGCAGTGATGTGGCACATGTCTCCTCATGTTTTAGCACAATAGATGTGTGGTGACCTGTGTACACATGTGATGTGTGATGGGGCACTATGTTGCACACTTCCCCTTCACACTTTACACATGTCTGCATGTAGTACAAACGTGTCAAGCACTGCATCACTGGTATGGCACAGTCCCCAACACCCGCAACTGTCCCCTGATGCCAGGTACACGGATAATTACACCCGACATCTAACTACCAGCGTGCCACGATGTGACTATGTCATGTGTGTGTCATGTGTTCCCATGAGCTTGCTGTTGGTGTTCCGTCAACTGCATCTGCTGTTGCTGCATCCAACATGTGTCTGTGTCTAGATGGGCATGGCACACATCTACGCACACCATGCCACATGTGGAATCCCATGTAACATGTGTCTGACTCTGTATGCATCGAACATGGTATTTCGACCTGAGGACATACCTGTGTTGTCTCAATGTCTGTGTTATCAGTTTTGACATGTACCCCTTCATGGCAATGTGTGTGATCTGTACTTTTTAAATGACATGTGACGTGTGCGTCTAGCTTGCCGAAAGCTGTCTGAATGAGATAACATCCTTCGAATGCAGATATGTGGATGTATGTCACTCCTGTAATGTGTCTGGCTGTTCACTTACACTGGCCCACAGCTAGTTTCATGGCATGTCATGTAGACCTTGACAATCAAAGTTTGTAGCTGGCTCTTCGTAGGAGTATCACCTGGCTGGCATACGTGTCCTGGATGTATTGCACAGACTCTGTATTTAGCAGATGTGTATTAGATGTTAAACATGTGCTCAGTTCATTGACATTGGTGTTGTGATGTACTCAATCTTCGTTATTACTTCCAAATTTCTGCAGGGCACCGCCTCTCCTCCGACCAATGCCAGACTTGGGTGCCATGAGGGAACGTGACTGCATACGCCGTTACAGATTCACCCAACAGTTAATTGAGGACCTGACAAACAGGCTGGCAACACACCTCCAACCGCGACACAGTTATCCTACTGCGCTGACCCCCAAGATGAAGGTGATGGCAGCCCTAAATTTTTTTGCCACCGGTACATTTCAATTCAACATAGCTGATGTGGGTGGCATGTCCCAGACCATGTTCAGCCGTGTCCTGCATGATGTTTTAGAAGCCATGTTGGAGCACCTGGATGAATTCCTAAATTTTCCAACTCCTGAGCAGTTGACAGGTATCAAGGGTGAGTTCTATGCCCTGGGAGGGATGCCCCATGTAATTGGGTCCATTGATGGGACACATGTGGCTTTGGTACCAACACAGGCACAGGAGGTAGCCTATCGAAACCATAAACATTATCACTCCATTAATGCCCTTGTAGTGTGTCTACCTAACATGCTGATTTCCCATGTCTGTGCACGTTTTCCAGGGTCAGCACACGATGCCTACATCATGAGGCGTAGCAGGGTGCCAGAAATGATGCTGCGGCTGCACAACAAACGAGCATGTCTTGTTGGTGGGTATACTCTGTTTGTCCTGTATTTAGCGGTATCTTTGTATGTTACGGCATCTCCTGACCTACTTCTTTACATGATGTTTCCATGTAGGGGACTCTGGCTATCCCAACATGCCATGGCTGATGACGCCTCTCCGCAACCCCAGAACAGCTGCAGATCACCGTTACAACAACGCCCATGGGCAGACCAGGCGAGTGATTGAGAGGACGTTTGCTCTCCTGAAGAGCCGATTCCGGTGCCTCCACAAGACAGGCGGGTCCCTCCCATATGCACCGGTGAAGGTCTGCAAAATCTTCCTCGTGTGCTGCATGCTGCACAACATGGCAGTGGAGAAAGCTGTGCCACTCATCCTGGTTCCGGATGAGCAGAAACATCCACCCGTGGAGGATGAAGACCTTGGTCATGAGGCAAGTGAGGAGGAGGAGGACATCCGGAGTCAGCTCATACGCAACTTCTTCTCATAATGGTGAGTCCCTGGGTCTCAGTTTGCATGCTTGGAGCCTTGTGTGGCATGTGTTGCAATGTGTGTGTCCAGCTGACTGTATGCTAAGTGACTTAGAGGTGTGTTCTGATGTGTCAATCGAGTGATGATGTCATTCCACACATTGATTCTCTATTGTGCATGAAGTCCATGGCTGTGTATGTGTTTTGGCATGTTGGTCCCCACAACGGGCTGTCAACACCTGCTGAGGGTGTGTTTCCTGTGCGCAACTCGCCCTTCAGTTTCCTGATCCGGTGTCAGTCATCTTTGGTGATTGTGCATCCATTGTCTCTGGGTGTGCCATGGAAAACCGGACACTCCTTCCTTTACATACACCTGTTGCAGTTGTCCTTTCTGACATCCTTGTCTTTGTGTGCAACTTGTGGCATAGTTTCCAGGACATGCCGCCTGCTGTTGCAGCCCCTGCAGCAAGGGCGCACGAAGTTTCCAGATTTGGCAACACACACACACATCAAAGATGCTCCTCCCTTCCTCCATCAACCCATTCATTTGGCTGTCATCAGCTTGTCTGTGCCACAGTTGCGGCCACGCGGTGCCAAAGGCTGGACCGTCTGCACATGCAACGTGCACATTGCACGACCCTCAGGTCCTTGCATGACCTACATCACACTACAGTCTGATGTTGCAGCCACCCTCCAAGCAATGTCCATCCACAAATCTACCGCCTGCTCTCAGGCATACACTAAGCGCACACACAACACCTTTGCATGATGAGTGTGCAACTCCAACTGCCTGCACATTGCTGCCTCGCCTTCCAGGCCCTGTCACACCAACCAGGTCATATCCCTCCTACTCCCCACCGGCTCTGTACCCCAGCAAGGCCATGGGAGTGGGACTCAAGGCTTCTGCATGTAGTATGGTGTTGTCGTCAGGCACATGGCACAGGTATCATCTCTCAACGTGTCAATCTACAATGTGTCCAGGACCCCCCTCTCCACCATCACATGCGCACAGCACCTCATCATCAGCTCGTATGCCATTGACAGCCAGGTGCTCCTCACCCTCCCAAAGGACGCAGACATTGCCAGTTCTAATATTCAAGAATGCATGAGATCCATTGATGAATGGCTGAACATCAGCCACCTGAGGCTGGACTTGTACAGGACTGAGGTCACCATCTGAGGATTGTCCCCTTAAAGCTGGGTCAACTGCTTGTGTCCCACCCGCAAGAGCCCTGCACAAGCACCCAGTGTCCACGCACACAAGATGGTGTGCATCATGGATTGCTTGCTCACATTTGCCATGCTAATCACCAGCATCTGTGCCTCAGCCTGCAACACCCTCTGCATTATGCACATGATCCCCAGATAGATCCACTCCAAGGAAAGACGGACCATCCCCCAGGTCCACGACAACATCCGTGTCAAATACTGCCCTGCCCTCTACGGAGCAGGCACATCCAAACTCCCGGGAAACTTGTCCACATCCAGGGTGCATCTGCACACCTCAGCTTCAACATCCGGCGCACCAGCCACATCACTGTCCAGCAGAGATAGCTGCAATGGATCACTGTCTGCTGCAGGATGACCTTCACACTACACACCCACACTCAGGAGGCAGGCCACAACCCCGAACCCAAACCAACCATGTACCACTGTCATCCGAGACCCCGTTGGGCCATCTCCGTGCATCCAACCTTGCCCTGGACACCATTCTTCACATCCACCTTACTCCAGCATGCAGGACATAGTCCTCCCACCTGGCCACACATACCTGGGACTCCCTCCCCGGGAACCTCCACATGAGCCATGACCTCTGCGCCTTAATGATACTCTTCCAAATAGGTCTGTCCGCACAGTATTGCAAGCCCCCCCTCAGCAGCTTGAGGACATCACAGGTGAGTATTGTGCTCTATGTCTGCATTGATAGATACATTGTGACCCATGTGTGTCCTGTACCAGACTCAGATCCCAGGGTATGGATGGGTGGAGTTAGTTCAACACTCATGCATAGTTTGACATTTACACACACATATGTTGTGGACTAATGCAAAATGACAGCAACATCTCATGAAAAAATAAAGATTTTTATTTAGGGTGGGGTACGTGTTTTGGTAGATAAACTAAGGTGCTCTACCGGGTGCATAGAATCCAAAGTTCACAGGGGGAGATGGGATCCTTTGCTTTGGAAGTCATCAGAGTCCAGACCACGGTGTTGGTCATCATTGGTCAGACTGTGACCAGCAAGTCCATGTGGCAGAGAATGTCATTGGATGAGGTGCTGCTGTTGCGCCAGAGGGCCAGGTGCCAGGCCAGGTGACCTGGGAGATGTGGATGGTCCGCTGACTCTCACGGTCTTTTCCGTGGACGACCCACCTTCCTGGGGGGACCCTCAGATGCAGGCTTTGACGGTGCTGGTGATGCTCCATCGGACGAATCCTCCTCCTCCTCCCTCCCTGTAGCTGGTGGTGGTCTTCGCCTGGTGGCACAGGGAGGGTTGCCCATGTTGTCGGCGATCCGACAGAGTGAACGGCTCATGTCCGTTTGCACCGCCAGGAGCTCAGCCAGTCTTGCCTCCATCCGTCCTTGGTGTTGTTGTTGACTGGCATGTTGCTCGGCCTGCAGGTTCTTCATCTCGTCGAGGGTCCCCTTCATCTCTGTGAGGCCACCACTACCTGGCTGATGCCCCTGGTGTCACGCCGGTATGTGTCCATGATGTGGCATGTGTGTGACATATCGGTTCCCTCAGCTGCCTGGTCAGGTTCGCGCCTCCGCCTGCCTCCACTCCCACCACCCCTGCCCACACGAGCCTGGCCTGCCGTTGTGGGCACATCGGGTCTACGGGACCCCTGAGGGATGGCATTTGCGGGGTTGTCTGCCTCCTCCTGGGTGCCCGGAGAACCTTGTCCCTCCTGGTCAGACTGGCTCTGTTGTTCAGTGCGAGCAGGGCTCCTGGGTGTCTCCTGGGATGTCGCAGGAATGGGGGTGGGGGTTGGCACAGATGTACTTGACGCAGGTGCTGCAGGGGCTTGGGCACCAGAGGGGCCAGGTTGGTCGGGGTCATCCACGGAGTAGTGAGAGTTATCGCTGCCGGTGGGATCATCTTCACGCTGAGCCTGGGACTGTGATTGTTCCCCCCCATTGTTGGGGGGAGGTCCATGACGTTGCCCTGTGTGTAAGAGAGAGACAATGTTAATGCTGTTTCATGCCACATCCATGTTTCATACATATTCAAGTTGTCACAGTTCCTCCAGGTAGTTGGATGTGCCTAGCATTCCTCTCAATGTACACTTGGGGATGGGTATGTTGCGGGGGACAGATTGATATGTTCTCCTGAGTGTTTGACCAGTAGAATTGTGGCTAGGATGCTTATTTGGCTATGGATTGGTCTTGTTGTGTCACATGTCCATTGTGAGAGTGGGTGAATCCGTTGCCTGCCCCGGGGGTGTGTGCTTGTGTAAGGGGGGGTGTGTGACCGGGCCTGCTGTTGTGTGTAGTGTGATTTGTCATTGGGTCTCCCAGGTGATGTGTCTGTCCCCTTATAGTGCATGCTGGCATGACAGTGAGTGTGAGTTCCTGTGCTAGATATCTGAGCTTGTGGAGTTGGTGTTTGAGAGTAAAGTGGTCACAGGAGGGCCTTGCGCTGCATACAGCGGGGCCAAGTGTCAGCTACATTGTCAGTACTTTGCCAGTCCCTGCGCATTTGGCATGGTGCATGGGTATGTACCTAGGCCATATGGGCTGAGGGCATTGGTGTCTGATTCTGAGTTGCACCCAGCATCCCGGACATCCAGTCTTGGGTTTGTGGTTGGTGTGGCCTGGGACATGGCATTGCCTTTATTTGTGAATGGGGCATGGAGACGTTAGTGGCATGAGCGTGGTTTTTGAGAGTGGTTGTGTGCGGTGAGGGCTTGGGGGAAGTTGCGTGCATTTGGTGTATTTGTGGTGTGGATGCCATTCCCCCCCATGTTACGTGAGTTGTTTGTGTACTCACCAGGCTCTGCGACTCCTTCGACTCCGTGTACTCCCACCGGCGGAAGCAGGGCCATCACCTTCTCCTCCCAGGGATGGTAATGTACGGGTCTGCGGGGCAGCCCACCTCCAGTGATGTTACTCTGGGCGTATTCCTCGTTCATTTTCCTCTTGACTTCCCTCCGCAGATCGTACCACCTGGCTTGGCATTCATGCCTGGTGCTTCGAATGGGCGCAACAGCATTCACCTTATCGACGATCCTCTGCCACAGGCTAGTTTTTTGGGCTATGCTGGTCTGTCTGACCAATGTTCCAAACAGCTGTGGCTCGACTCTGATGACTTCGTTGAAAAGGAGGTCCAGCTCCGCCCTTGTGAACTTTGGATTCTTGTCTGTGGGCATGGTGTGGGGTGTGGGTGTGGATGGTTGTGGGTGTGTGGTTGTGAATGTGACGGTGTGTGTGGAAATGTGAAGAGGGGGTGTTTGTGAAGGAGGTTATGTGAGGGTGTGTAAGTTAAGGTGTAGTTAAGGTGTAAGTAAGGTGCAGTTGTTTGTCTGTGGGGTCTGGGATTGTGTGTGTGGGCCCTTTTTATTGGTCCATTTGTGGGTGTGGCTGGGTTTGAAATTTTGGTGGGTGTGTTATAAGAGGTGGTTGGGATTTTGGGCCTCTGTGGCAGGTCAGTCATTGAGATGTATTTTGTCATGTAGACGTGTTTTGTGGTGTTGTGCGAGTCGAATTGACCCTCCTTGTGCTGTTTTACAGTGTCCTGGTTCTGTACGAGTCTTCTTCGCGTAGGTGAGGTCCGTACATACGCGATGCTGGGTGAGGGTGCTGGGGTACGGTGTTGTGGTGCGGCGCATACAGGTGCGGGGCAGGGGTACGTGCCTGGGGTACGGCGTGTACAGGTGCGGGGCTGGGGTATGGGACTGGGGTGCGGCACGTCCATGCACAGGGCTGGGGTACGGGCCTGGGGTGTGGCGCGTACATGCATGGGGCTGGGGTACGGCCCTGGGGTGCGGTGCGTACATGCACGGGGCTGGGGTACGTGCCTGGGGTACGGCACGTACAGGTGCGGGGCTGGGTTACGGGCCTGGGGTGCGGCACGTACATGCACGGGGCTGGGGTACGGGCCTGGGGTGTGGTGCGTACAGGTACAGGGCTGGGGTACGGCCCTGGGGTACGGCGCATACAGGTACGGGGCTGGGGTACGGGCCTGGGGTGCGGTGTGTACAGGTACGGGGCTGGGGTACGGGCCTGGGGTGCGGTGCGTACAGGTACGGGGCTGGGATATGGGCCTGGGGTGCGGCGCGTGCAGGCACTACGGGCCTGGGGTACGGTGCGTACAAGTACGGGGCTGGGGTACAAGCTTGGGGTGCGTCGCGTACAGGTGCGGGGCTGGGGTATGGGCCTGGGGTACGGTGCATACAGGTACGGGGCTGGGGTACGGGCCTGGGGTGTGGCGTGTACAGGCACTACGGGCCTGGGGTACGGTGCGTACAGATACGGGGCTGGGGTACAGTGCGGACAGGGGGGGGTACGGTGGTGACATACGGGGGTACGGTGCTGATATAAAAGGGGGGTGAGGGGGGGCTGTACGACTCGAATCCGGGCACAAGTTTACCCGTGTACATGTGTGCTACTGCGTTCACTCCGTACGGGGCCTTTTACATGCGGTTGTGTATTCGGACGGGCGGTACGGATCATACTTGCGCGTTCAGACTTCTGTTTTACGATTTGCACGTAAAAATGTCCGGCTCCCTCTCGTATACTTTTCCCGATGCTATTCGGACGTAAAAATGTCCGGCTCCCTCTCGTAACCTTTTCTTGACGCTATTCGTATGTCAATCAATCAATCAAAGTATGCTTTATTCGATTTTCATCATAAAAGCAAATACAAATAACAACAAGAGAAAGAAATTCATACAATAGATTAAAAAGGAATTAAATTTTACAATTTAAACGGTGTCAGAATAAAAAACATACTTTTTAGAATTTTTCAGTAGCTTTAACAGTGCTAATTTAAAGCTAACATACTAAGTCAGTTAGACGATTTAAGAATAATAAAAAAATTTACATCGATTTATGTAAAAAGATTAAAAAAAGGGAAAATGCAGGTTAGTGGTTAAAGGCAGAGTGTCATAACAGAGAATAGTCAAGAGACTAGCAATCTCTGTCTGATCAACCATGCCCATCCAAGATATTTTGCAGTGGCTATAAAAATCCATGTCAAAGAGCTAGTGCGTATAATACGCAGGGCAACAATGCTACTAGTGGTCCCCAGATTTTTGCACATCGGGGATAACCAAATGCGTCTCGGGACCAGGTAAGCTTTACAGGCATATGAAAAGTGGCCAATTGTTTCTTTAGTAGTGCCACATACAGGGCAGCTATCGCAAGAACCACCATCCCATTTAGCTACCAGATGCCTAAGGGGAAGTGTACCAGCTCTAAGCTGGAAGAGAAGCTTTCTATCACTTGGTCTAGTAATGATATCCCAATAGGGTTCCAAGCAAGGGAACAATTTAGCTTCTAAAAATCCTCCAGCCATAGATCCTGCACTAGAACTGCTCCAATTCCGAGAGGCAACAGTCTCCCAGTAAATTTCTTTCAAAGTGCTTTTGGAAGGGAAAGTAGCTCCCACAGGGTCTACCCAGAGCTGGGTCATACCAAGCTCAATCAAAATAGCTTTAAGTGATTTAAGCCACCCAATTCTATGAAAGACATCTGTTTTAATAATGTCTAGAAACCCCTCAGCATAATGAGAGAGCGCTGGTGTCGTCCAAAGCCTACGCCAAAACAGAATTGGACGGAGCCTAGCCAAATCTGTGACTGCTCTTCTACCCAGATCATATTTAAGGGGTAACAACGGGGTGCTTCTAGGGACACCAGTTATTGCCCGGAAAAATTTGTTTTCAGAGGATTGGAGTGCTGCCACCTTCTCAAAGCCCCAGAGCTCGGCTCCGTAGAGTGCTGATCCTAGGGCCTTTGCTTCATAAACCTGGAGTACAGGTTTTATTGGCTTCGTCAAGGATTTTCTGTGCTCTGAGCTGATGGTACCAGACAATTGCCTGTGTCTGAGTGTAGCGATATCAATATGCTTGCGCCATCTGTTGTCACTAGATATGTGTAATCCTAGGTAAGTAAAAGTGTTCACTACCTCTAACGGACGGCCATTCATGGTCATTTTCGATTTAAAGCTACGATGGGGGTTAAAATTCATAAGTTTGGTTTTAGCCGTATTAACCTCTAAACCATACTCCCCACAAAATTGATCAAAAATAAACAAAGCACGCTGCAGACCGCTTGGGGTTTTAGATAAAATGAGCGTGTCATCTGCAAACATTAAAATGGGCATTATGGTGCCGGCTGGGGAGGGAGCATCCACCTTTGCAGAGAGCATGCGGGCAACAACATCATTAACATACAGTGTAAAAAGGACGGGAGCCATTGAGCATCCTTGTCGGACACCCCGTTCAACCGGAAAGTCCGCGGTCACCACACCCTGCCCCCCCCACTGTATCTTTGCAAAATTTGTTTCGTGAAGTCGCATTATCAAGGATAATAATTCTGCTGGTAGGCCCTGGTTATTAAGAACCAGCCACAATTTTTTTCGGGGAACCAGGTCGAAGGCAGCCCGCAAATCGACAAAAGCCGCATACAAGCTGCCCTCGCCCAGCACCACGGTCCTCCACTGCAAGAGGGTAAAACGAAAGACCTGGTCCACCGTACTTGTGGACCGACGAAAACCTGCCTGGAAGGGTGATAAGGCATTGGTCTTCTCGGCCCAATCAAGGAGCCTGTTGACAATCACACGCCCCACAACCATTTGTATAGTATCAATAAGGCTTATCGGTCTGTAGTTGCCCGGCTGCGACCGATCGCATTTCTTGAACACGGGTATTATAACTGCACCCTGCCAAGAAGTCGGTACTACTGCACCCTGGGCAATAGCATTAATGAGAAGATGTATGTACTTGCACCAGCGATCTTTGTCGTTGATGAATACGTCAGCTGGGACACCATCCAGTCCTGGGGCACGTCCACCGGACACTGAGCTGAGGGCCAACATAATTTCCTTTGGAGTAAAGAAAATATCTTTAGATTGAGTTAAACTTGTATCTGGCCCAGTAATAGCTTTATTTGACTCAGCATATTGATTTCTAAAATTTTTTACCCATTTGTCTTCCGGAACATTGTTACTTTGGGGCTCGGGAAAACCCGAACTACCCCACTTAACAATGCTCCAGAATGACCTGGGGTCTTTCCTGTCACTAGCTGACTTTAACTCAGACCAATGGTGCTCGTCCCAAGCTTTCTTGGCCTTCGATATGCTAATTTTATATTCCTTTCTAGCAGATCGAATGGCAGTGGGCTGTCTTCCCTTAATAGCCGTGCCCAGGGCTAGTCGTGCATTTCTACATTGGTCGTTATACCATTTTGCGGGCTTTGTGGCTCTATTTCCTTTACTTTTCACGGGTTTAAAAAAATGGTTTTTAATTACACAAAAAAGGGAGTCGTGTATGTCAACTACGCTTCCCAACCCAGATTTGGATAAATGTATGTGCTCAATAGCCAATATTGCTTTGTCTACTTCGTTGCTAATATTAGCAATGACCAGTTGGTTGGTCGCTATATTCACCCATCTTAGTCTGCGCATGTCGTTGGTGGGGACAAACGAAGGAGGGACGAGCTTAGTAGGGCCGTTGGTACAGTTGGAAGAAGCCCACCATTTATGGACAGCACACAGGGGGTTGTGGTCACTCTCACTTCTCCAAACAACCTCCATGTCACAGATCCACCGCCATAGTTTAAGACTGCATATAATGTAGTCAATCCTACTTTTATGTCGCCCGTTGTCAAAAGTGCAGGTCCCGTTTTTATCACTTCGTGTCCTCCCGTTTAGTGCTCTTAGGCCCTTTTCATTACATAGGGCATTCAAGCTAATCACGTTGTCAGTCCAACGCACAACTGGTTTGAGCTCCAACTTCGGAACTCCCCATTGCTGATCTTGTGTATCCCCCAAAAAATCGTCTTCATTAACTAGGGGTTCAATGTTCGATTTAAGTCACCCGCAATGACAATATTATTATTTGGAGAGTGGATGTTAAGGAGACAACCCAAGGCCGCTAAAACCTCAGATCTCCCGCCCCTAGTACTCCTAGCGTAGACATTGTAAATATCAAGCAAACCCAATTTATCTAGGTTCAGTCTAATTAGTTGGATGTCCCTATGGCTGGTGTCAATGACTTTAACAACTAGTTTTGAACTCTGCCGGACCCAGATGGTTAAACCACCAATTGGTCTCCCCTTGTGGCCTTTTAATGCAGGCACAGAGTAGTTCAGATATCCCTGGGCGAAGGATGGTTCGCATAACCAGGTCTCTTGGAATAGACATAAATCAAAGTCATTGATAAAACAAAGCCAGTCTTCAGAGTCCAATTTGGAGAGCAACCCAGCAATGTTCCATGAAAGTATCTTCCCTGTATTGTCCCTGGAGTCATCTAGGGGATTATATGTTTGCGGTCAAACAGGGGAGGTAGAAGGAATAATGCATGTACCATAACTTGAATCGAATGGTGAATTACTTGGCTCATTAGGAGGGGGAGGCAAATCAGAAATTGGCTCTTGGATGATTGATATTGGACCCTTTGATTGATTATGTCAATCCACATCATCAAGATATGCTAGGGCCTCGTATCGGTTTTCGAGGGAAATACCAGGATTGGGCTGGTTGCAGAGTGAAACCCCTCGATTGGCAGTGGGAACTGTTTGTGGTCTTGGGTAAAAATAAGTCAGTTCCCAGGTAGAAATAGAAGACCTCGCATTGTACGTGGACCAGTTAAGAATATGACTAACGGCTCTGGGATCTCTAAAGTTGATTATTACAATGTCCCCGTTTATGTTCTTGGGTGCGTTTCCCAACCATGAAAGACGCCGAACATGTAGAATTTCACCATTTATGTACAGAGGAAGGGGGCGATTCTGGCCAAGCCAATGTATGACTTTGTTTTTTAACTGCGAGTAGCCTTCAATTGTCCCCTCCTTCAAAGGTGGAACTCCCGCAAGGACAACTACTAGAGGGACTGCTTCTGGTGGTAATTCTATTTGGGGGCCCTTGCGTTTCTTTGCAATGGGAGATAGAGTTTTGCCTATAGTGTCACGTATTGGACCAGTTTGAACTGAATCACCGTCCCTCAAAACCTCTCTATCTTTGATTAGAGTGCAGTGATGTGATCGATTAGGAGAAGCAACTCTTCCTGGCCGTTTGTTATTTAAATTATTGTCACTTGGTTGGTTTTTGGGGGTAGACTCTGTAGATGGTGGAATAGAAGATGGTACAACAGGCGCTATAGTAGGAAGGGATGCCACACTGGCTTTGTCTGGGTCTTAATTAGTTCCCTATTATTACCTATTAGGAGTTCAACGTTTTCAAGTCTCTTATCTATTGATTTCAGCCTCTCGACAATAGGTAAGATAAGGGATTTGAATAACTGTTCTGCATTACCCAAAACTTCCGCAATAGATGAATTATTAACAAAGCTAGAAACAGAGGTAGCGAGAGGAGATGGGTTGTCAGAACAAGTTTCGCAGTCCTTGGCAATTGGAACTGAATCAGAGTGGTGGCTTGTTTTTTTGTTTCTCCTTAACGGCAGCCTACCTCTCTTCCTCCTTTTCTTAGATAGAGGGGCTGTCAATATAGATTGCCTGGATGAATTGGCCCTTAGGGGTGAAAGCCCAACAACCTGGGGTGGTGACTCAGTTAAAAACACTGGCTCGGAAACTGGATCAATAGGTGTAGGTGAAGCAATATTAATCTGGACATCGGTTGGCTTAGGTAATAAAGTTGAATTTTGTGATGGGATAAGAAAGTCATCATTGTTACTAGAGTTGTCTAGGTCATCATTGTGTGAGGAACAACACTCAGAAGGGGAAGTGACTAGATGTGAAGGAGCCGCGCAGAATGGCGACTTTTTGATACGCTCAATAGAGCTCCGACGCTTTGCCCTTAGTTCAGCAAGGGTAACGTCTTTGTCGGTTCCTAAGTTGACCCTAAATAAGTAGTTATCTAGGGTCCCCTTTTTAGCGACTCCAGCCATGAGTGAGTTGGGACCACAGAGATTTAACTTGATTCAAACTGATCAATAATAAATAATATCGCTCCCTGTGAGTAATATCTACAAACAAAAAACACAGGATATACTAACAGCAAGAGACGGTAACTGCCAGCTCGCGAAATATTTTATCCAAGCAGACCATATGGCAGGGTCTGTATTTTTCACGTACGAATCGTACTTCGCCGTTTGTACGGTACTTGTACAATTCGTACGTGAAGATACGAGTCGTACGCAAATTCATTTTACCGGATCGGAATCGGCAGCTAAATGTGCAAATATTCTAGATAATATGTAGATTAGTAAAAAAAATAGTTTAAATACAAAAAGAAAAACATAATATTATACCCTAAGGAATGTTAATTTGTAAATTTAACTCTACAGACAAGCTGAGGAGAAACTAAACCACTTTTTTCAACAACAAAAGCAGGAATACAATTGGAGCAAAAGAAAACTTAAATAACAAAAGGTAATTTCTATTCCTAAAATGAAACTATAACATACGGTTCAAGTTGGATAACGGAGGAGTTTAAATGAATATTCAAAGTCAAGAAGGAGCAACAGTAGTGAAATTGTTGAGTGGCCGGAGTATTAAAACTACTACTCCAACTCCAGCAGGTGCATCAGTTGTGAAAGTGTTGGATAGCGGGAGAGTTTAATTTACTATTCCAACTCCAGAAGGTGCAAAAGTAGGGAAAGGGATGGATAGCGGGAGGGTTTAATTTACTATTCCAACTCCAGAAGGTGCAACAGTAGGGAAAGTGTTGGATAGCGGGAGGGCTTAAATTACTATTCCAAATCCAGCAGGTGCATCAGTAGGGAAAAGGTTGGATAGCCGGAGGGTTTAACTTACTATTCAAACCCCAGAAGGTGCAACAGAAGGGAAAGGGTTGGATAGCGGGAGGGTTTAAATTACTATTCCAACTCCAGCAGGTGCAACAGTAGGGAAAGGGTTGGATAGCCGGAGGGTTTAAATTACTATTCCAACTCCAGAAGGTGCAACAATAGGGAAAGTGTTGGATAGTCGGAGGCTTTAAATTACTATTCCAACTCCAGAAGGTCCAACAGTAGGGAAAGTGTTGTATGGCCGGAGTATTGAAATTACTATTCCAAATCCAGCAGGTGCATCAGTGGGGAAAGTGTTGGATAGCGGGAGGGTTTAAATTACTATTCCAACTCCAGAAGGTGCAAAAGGAGGGAAAGAGTTGGATAGCGATATATTCGGAAAGCGGGAGAGTTAAAATTACTATTCCAACTCCAGCAGGTGCAACAGTAGGGAAAGAGTTGGATAGCTGGAGGGTTTAATTTACTATTCCAACTCCAGCAGGTGCAACAGAAGGGAAAGGTTTGGATAGCGGGTGGGTTTAAATTACTATTCCAACTCCAGAAGGTGCAACAGTTGGGAAAGTGTTGGATAGCGGGAGGGTTTAAATTACTATTTCAACTCTAGAAGGGGCAAAAATAGGGAAAGTGTTTGATAGCGGGAGGGTTTAAATTTCTATTCCATCTCCAGCAGGTGCAACAGTAATGAAAGTTTTGGTTCGTGGGAGTGTTTAAATTACTATTACAGCTCAAGCAGGTGCAACACTAGGGAAAGAGTTGGATAGCGGGAGTGTTAAAATTACTTTTCCAACTCCAGCAGGTGCAACAGTAGGGAACGTGTTGGACAGCGGGAGGGTTTAAATTACTATTATAACTCCAGAAGGTGCAACAGTAGGGAAAGTGTTGGATAGCGGGACGGTTTAAATTACTATTCCAACTCCAGAAGGTGCAAAAGTAGGGAAAGTGTTGGATAGCTAGAGTGTTTAATTTACTTTTCCAAATCATGCGGAACTAAAATTAGCCAAACAATTTGATATTGTGAGATAAGAAATACTGTAAAACTCAAAAGAATTGTGAACTACAATTTGAATACTCAAAAAGGTCTTTTTCATTGCAAAATACATCAAGTCACGAAGAGGCAACAGACTACTCCAACACCATGGATATGTTTACTGTAAGGAGAGACTTACTGAGCCCAGGTGTCATTGGAGGTGTGCACAATTTCAATCATCCCTTTGCAGAGGCAGAGCAGTAACTCTTGGTAATAAGGTATTAGGAACCACGGAGCATAACCACTCTGCCTCTGCAACGGAGATTGAAGTTAGACAAAATATAAATGACATGAAAGAAATGACAAGCACCTCCAATGCTACCTGAGCCTCAGTATTAAGAGCGGTTTCCCAACACATTCCTGCTCATGTAGCAAGTGCAATGCCTTCAATTCCCAATTTACGTAGAATAATTCAGAGATAAAAACAGGAAAGTAACCCCCAATGTGTTAGACCCCAATCTTTTTCTGATGTCTCCATTCCTCCTGAACTTTCAATAACCGTCACTAACGAACCTTTTCTTTTACATGATAACAAAAACCCTCTTAAAAGGATTCTTATCGTTAGTACACCACGTAATCTTACTAATTTAGAGAATAGTGATATTTGGATGATAGATGGGACTTTTAAAGCCACGCCCCATCCATTCTCTCAAAAATACACTATTCATGCATACATTAATAATACTGTAGTACCCTTTGGGGCCTATTAGGATGGCGGTCGGAAAAGCACCCTGAACGCCACGGAAGCAGAAACAACCGCCCGCCGGCACCGTGGAAAAACCGGCGGCCAAATTAGGAACAACCGCCAAAAAACACCAACCGCAGCGGAACGAGACCAAGAAAAACTGCCCGTAGTGGGCGGAGATGGCCAAAATCCGTCCGCGGCGGTCAGAGTTGCAGTGGAAAAACACCAACCCGCCGCAAGTATAGCAGAGACACCGCACGGGAAATTAGGATATCCCCGAAGGTCCCGCGATACATACCGCTGAATCCAACCGCTGCGGTCGCACAATGGGTTGAATGGGAGAGCCAGCGGAAGAGCTGAAGCATAGCCACCACCGCGGACGATCTGTAAAAAATTTGGCGGACAAAAAAAACCCCACAATAAGGCCAAAAAGTGCACACAGAAAATTAGCCATGCCCCTCAAATACATAAAACACACCCCAATGACTCAACCACATGGCAAAAAGAAACATAAAAATGCCAGGACAACACACCTGACAGCAATACCCCAATTGGACACATCCACATAGCTGAGTATAAAACCAGCCCCTTCCCTGACCACAATCCCTTGCAAAACTCCATGAGAGAAGGGACACACACCCCAGCTGACAGGAGAGGCAAAGGACACAACATCACTAGCCACACCACACACAGCACCACCACCACTTCCACACCTGCACAACTAACCCCCTGCACAACACACACCATACACATCACAACCACAACCACCACTCACACTCCTGCACCCACAACCACTTTGCACACCACACACCATGGCCACAGAGAAAATGCCCAAATTCACAGAGAGTGAGTTGACAGTCATGGTAGATGAGATAGTCAGAGTGGAACCACAGCTTTTTGGTAGTCTGGTCCAACAGATACCATTAGCCACAAGGACACAAATGTGGGCAAGGATAATCCAAAGGGTCAATGCAGTAGGGACCACCCCAAGATCAAAAAAGGATATCATGAAGCGGTGGCATGATCTGAAGAGGGTGGTCAAGGAGAGGAGGAGCAAGAACCGTGAGCTGGCTCAGAGGACTGGCGGTGGCCCTCCCATTCCACAAAAACCATTCACACCATGGGAGGAGCTTGCCATACTGCATCCAGAGAGTCTCACAGGAGTAGCTGGGGGAGTGGAGGCTGGTAAGTACAAACACATGTCTACCACCACTCTGCTATGTACAGTACCTCACAACTACAAAGCTACACCACCTAGGACAAATTCCATCCATCTGCACCACACACTCACAAAAACATGTCTCACAGATCCAACATTCACCCACTCCCATTCACCCCAAACGTAGCTACCAACATTACCATGGGGGCATGTGTGTAGGCAGACATCACTACAACTCTCACCAGGCCCCTTTGTCCCACAACATATCAGCAAGATGGAGCCCTCCACCCACCCCACCCAGAAGCATGTGTCAGCCATTACATTACCCTCATCAAACTCACAGGTAGGTAGCCATCTTCCCTGTGAGGGTGTTTGGGTGTGGGAGGCCTGCACTACCACTCTTACCATGCCCCCTGCTCCCACCTCAACAGGATGGAGCCCTCCCCCACCCCACCCAGAGGCAGTTGGAAGTCATTGCAGTACACTAAACAAACGTACAGGTAGGTAGCCATCTTCACAATGAGGGTGTTTGTGGGTGGGAGGCCTACAGTGCCACTCCCACCATGCCCCCTGGCCCCCACCTCAGCAGGATAGAGCACTCCCCCCACCCCACCCAGAAGCAGTTGGAAGCCATTACATCACCCCCATCAAATTAACAGGTAGGTAGCCATCTTCACAGTGAGGGTGTCTGGGTGTGGGAGGCCTGTACCACTACTCCCACCATGCACCCTGACCCCCACTTCAGCAGGATGGAGCCCTCCCCCCACCCCACCCAGAAGCAGTTGGAAGCCATTACATCACCCTCATCAAACTAACAGGTAGATAGCCATCTTCACAGTGAGGGTGTCTGGATGTGGGAGGCCTGTACCACTACTCCCACAATGCCCCCTGCCGCCCACCTACGCAGGATGGAGTCCTCCCCCCACCCCACCCAGAAGCAGTTGGAAGCCATTACATCACCCTCATCAAACTAACAGGTAGGTAGCCATCTTCACAGTGAGGGTGTCTGGGTGTGGGAGGCCTGTACCACTACTCCCACCATGCCTGCTGCCACCCACCTCAGCAGGATGGAGCCCTCCCCCCACCCCACCCAGAAGCAGTTGGAAGCAATTGCAGTACACCAAACAAACTTACAGGTAGGTAGCCATCTTCACAATGATGGTGTTTGGGGGTGGGGGGTCTGCACTACCTCTCCCACCATGCCCGCTGCCCCCCACCTCAGCAAGATGGAGCCCTCCCCCCACCCCACCCAGAGGCAGTTGGAAGCCATTGCAGTACACCAAACAAACTTACAGGTAGGTAGCCATCTTCACGATGGTGGTGTTTGTTGGTTCGGAGGCCTGCACTGCCACTCCCACCATGCCCCCTGGCGCCCACCTCAGCAGGATGGCGCACTCCCCCAACCCCAACCAGAAGCAGTTGGAAGACATTACATCACCCTCAACAAACTAACAGGTAGGTAGCCATCTTCACAGTGAGGGTGTCTGGGTGTGGGAGGCCTTTATCACTACTTCCACCATGCACCCTGGGCCCACCTCAGCAGGATGGAACCCACCCCCCACCACACCCAGAAGCAGCTGGAACCCATTGCAGTATACCAAACAAACTTACAGGTAGGTAGCCCTCTTCACAATGAAGGTGTTTGTGGGTGGGAGGCCTGCACTACCACTCCCACCATGCCCCCTGGTGCCCACCTCAGCAGGATGGAGCCCTCCCCCCACCTCACCCAGAAGTAGTTGGAAGCCATTACATCACCCTCATCAAACTAACAGGGAGGTAGCCATCTTCACAGTGAGGGTGTCTGGGTTTGGGAGGCCTTTATCACTACTCCCACCATGCACCCTGGCCCCACCTCAGCAGGATGGAACCCACCCCCCACCACACCCAGAAGCAGTTGGAAGCCATGACATCACCCTCATCAAACTAACAGGTAGGTAGCCATCTTCACAGTGACGGTGTCTGGGTGTGGGAGGCCTGTACCACCTCTCCAACCATGCACCCTGGCCCACACCTCAGCACAGCAGGATGGAGCACTCCCCACACCCCACCCAGAAGCATGTGTCAGCCATTACATTACCCTCATCAAACTAACAGGTAGGTAGCTATCTTCCCTGGGAAGGTGTTTGAGGGTGGGAGGCCTGCACTACCACTCCCACCATGCCCCCTACCCCCACCTCAGCAGGATGGAGCACTCCCCCCACCCCACCCAGAAGCTGTTGGTAGCCATTGCAGTACACAAAACAAACTTACAGGTAGGTAGACATTTGAATCTGTCCTGTGACCCCACTGAGCAGGACGTAAGCCGCCACCACGCACACACACATGTGTGACATACCAAACCCAAATGTGGGCACATTACAAGTAAGTAGGCAGTACGTGCACCCACCCATTTGTCACAAATGAAATGGTGCCATATGACAACACCAGCCCTCTCATTGGACAAAGAGGCACACCTACCCCATTCCCAAGCACAGTGTGCACACAGGTGAGCTAAGGAAACTGTCGCAGCTACCAAAGTGTGACACACCAATGCACAAGTAGAAGAAAGTCAGGGCACAATCATGCACAGCACCTATTTACATGTGCATCGCCATGGGGCAAGTGCAACAAGGACCATTCAAAAAATACAAAAGCATGTGTGGTGGTACAAATCAAGATATGCACATGACAGGACAAAGGTATGCAGGAGATGACAATGGCCAGTCCATGGCCAGATGTGACGCCTGCCAGGTCAGACAAATCAACAATGAGTCCTCAATGAAAAACATGTTGTGCCAGGCCCTAGATGGCAACAAGTCCCTGTAATCATTAATTGTGCACGGGTCGCATGGTATGCCTTGACACCTTACACCATGGACAAGTAATGCATGTACCACTGCATCATGTCAGGAAGCACAGTAGGAAACAATGTGATGATCTGTCAATTGTGCAGTGTACAAAAAGTGAATGACACACAGCTAACACAAAGCTTGCCGGGTGCATTACAATGACCATTTCCCATCTGACCCACAGGTGACCAAGAACTCACTGCAGAGGACAACACCAGCAACCTGCAGAGCCAGTCTATCCCCCTGGTACATGGACTCTCGGATGTTGACTCCCAGGATTTCATGGACGATGAGCTCGAAGCCGGCCCATCTGGTGTGCCAGGGAGCAGCAGGTCCCAGGGCCCCATTGTCCCTCCACCACATCTGCGGCAACAACAACTTCACAGCAGACCCCTGCTGTCACGGCCTGTGTGGCCACCAGCAATACTACCACCATCACCACCAGTGCTACCTGCAACACCCTCCTTGTCCCAGAGGATGACCAGCACACACCACCGATGGAGGAGGGCAGGGAGAGGATGTGGGTGCCCACAGTGGTGAGGCAACAGGTCCGTGGCAGCAGGGCAGGTGGGAGGGGCAGGGTCACCCACGGACACCAGGAGGCTGGGACCCAATCCCTGGAACATATCACCAAAGTTCTGGGTGCATACAAACAGGCCCAGGGACGAACAGGCCAGTCGGACGAACTGTTGCATAAGCTCATCCTGCTGATGAGGTCCATCGACACCTGCATGGGACAAATCGTGGACCTCTTGGGCCAGCAAGTGGCGGTACTGAGGGACAGGAATACTCCACAAACAACACCTCCACCTGCCTCTGGTGGGCCGTAGGATGACAGTTCACCATCCTACCCTGCGCCCACAGAGAGGGGTGAGTCCTCAGACCCCACTGGCCCTGCAGCAGGGCCCCCCCTGCCAAACGACGAAGGGACGTCCTAAGAAGACCCTGGGAGTATCTGGAGGCAAAGCACCTGCCAGACGCCAGTCACAGAGCCAGCCATGATGGCAACCCTCTCCACCACTGCATTGACTTTTCGGACTGTCCTTCCCCACACTGCCTTGTGAATGGCATCTGTCTGTTAGACTGGGTCACCCCATCAATGTGGTGACTACTCAATTATCTCATCTACCACAACTGTCAACTCACTGCTCCACCCCCCAATGGAAATGTACATCCCCCCTCGCATCTCACCATTGCAAATAAAATATCCTTGTTGTTATTGCAGGATGTACAGTCTTCAACATGATCACAATGTACCAGGAGCATAGGCTGCATGTAGGGAAGGAGAAGTTGAAGGCACCTAGGGAAACACAACAGAACTACTTTCACTGGTCTGGGTGTAGCATCAGAGACATCACACAACTCCTACGATCAGGATAACTCAACATGCACACGTCACAATGGGCAACAAGTGTCAACTTACACGTCCTGTATATGTTCCCAAATGACCTGTCCCAGAAACATTGCCAAACACCGCTGAGTCTGCAACTGGCTGCTGTTACAATTCTCACATGCCCCTTCACGACAACAGCAATATCCGCAGACAATGGGTATGTTGCACATTGTCACCCACCTTCAAGTGAAGTAGCGTGTGATGAGCTGTTGACGCAGGTCAACACCTTCCTCCTCTCCACTGTCCTCATCACTGGACACGGGTTGGTTTGCAGGCTGGGTCCTTGGGTCCTCACCATCATCCAGGTGCAGGGGAATCTCCTTGCGAATGGCTAGGTTGTGGAGCATGCAACATGCCACTACAATCTGACACACCTTCCCAGGCGAGTATGCCAGTGCACCTCCGGTCTTGTCCAGGCAGCGGAAACGTGAATTGAGCAGACCAAAAGTACGCTCCACCACACGATGTGTCCTTCTATGTGCCTCATTGTAGCGGACGTCAGCTGGGGTCCTTGGATTCCTCAGTGGGCTCAGCAACCAGCGACGGTTGGGATATGCAGAGTCACCTAGGTATGACAAACACAAATAGACATAGCAATGCAATGTTGATAAGGCTGAGGGCAGCAGCTCACACACCCAGCACGCAATACGACTAGGCATACTCATCCACAATCCATGCACGCTCGGGATGCAGATTAGCCATCAGCTGGGGCACAATGCTGTTCCGCAGGATGTAGGAGTCATGGGCCGAGCCTGGGAATTTGGCACACACATGGGAGATGATCATATCTGCCTGGCACACCACCTGCACATTTATGGAGTGGTAATGCGTGCGATTCCTGTAAATGTGCTCACTTGCCTGTGGTGGCACAAGCCCGACATGGGTGCAATCAATGGCACCAACAACATTGGGGATGTGTCCGAGGGAATAGAAGTCCCCCTTCACAGCTGGCAATTCAGCACCCCCTGGGAAAATGGATGTATCTGTCCTTGTATATCATCATGGCGGAAAGTACATCACGCAGCATCATGCTGCACATTGGTTGTGACATCCCACCTGTGCTGGCCACTGTCTCTTGTAACGATCCAGTGGCAAAAAAATGCAGGGCCGCCATCACCTTATAAGTAGGGGTTAAAGCTGTTGGATATGTCCGGCGAGGCTGCAGGTGGGGCTCCAACAGATCACAAAGGGTTTTCAGGGTGGATCTATCCAAACAGCATTTCTGTATGATCGCAACATCCTCCTTGTCCTCCAGCACCGTCAAGTGACTAATCAAATTTGGCCTCCTCCTATTTGAGATGATAGTGGACACATGTCAATGCAATACATCATGAGATGTGCACAGCATATCACATTCTGGATGACACAACGACAACAATGACTAACATCAATATTAACTAACAGACCAGCTTACATGTAGGGACACTTTCAGCTACACAAAGGGCACACCTGTCAACTTACACAAGACGAGTACCTCAAACACCACCTTGGTCAATGTCAATGCACATAGGGAGATGGCCACATTTCACATGGGCACGCCTGGGAGTATAGCATCTAGCATATGTGCAACAAATCAAACCCACTGTCTCATACCTAGCTGCTGTACCTGTCACACCTTAATGCGTCATTACAACCTGGCACACATCCACCACACAATGACCACCATCGGCGCAGGAATGAGGAATATGTGCATGAGCAGACATGAGAGGCAATGTAAAATGGATCATCGTTCTTTAAGACAAACATTGCTGTGAATGTCACTGCACCTCAACACATTGACATGTGTACACATTATAGAGTCCAGAACAACACTGTCCTACCCACCCAACCATCAAATCCATAAGTGACTTGTGAGTGAGTACAGGCCAATCTACGAAATCACACACACAAACATGGCATGTGTAGCCATCATTGTAGTAAATGGAACATTGGCATCGTGTGCACAATCATGTGCCATTGACCATGTGGGCACTGTGCACTGTTGATGTTTGCCAGATGGCCATTGCGATTGTATGGCACCCATATCGCGGTAGCTACCACCTGGCCCCAGCGGTGTGTCACCAGCACCCCCATTCACACATGTGAGGTAGTGATAGGCATGGAGACATGTGGAAATGGTGGTTGGCGTGCTCTGCCGCCTGAATGGCGATGCCTTGTGACAATGTATGGCACCCATATCGCGGTAGCTACTGCCTGGCCCCGGCAGTGTGTCACCAGCACCCCTATTCACAATGTGCGGTAGTGATAGGCATGGAGACATGGGGAGATGGAGGTTGGCATGCTCCACCATCCATATCGCAGTAGCAACCGCCTGGCTCCGGCGGTGTGTCACCAGCACCCCCATTCACACATGTGAGGTAGTGATAGGCATGGAAACATGGGGAGATGGCAGTTGGCATGCTCCACCATCCATATCGTGGCCAGTCCCTTCACGAGCGAGGAGCTGGAGGTCCTGGTGGATGAGGTGCTCACACAGTACCCAAGGCTATATGGTGCCCAAAATGTCATGGTAAGTCGTCAACAGGGGGGAGGGGACGGGGGCAACACATGTAGTTGGACTGATGGAGTATGTGCCTGGGAGTGTGGGATAGTATCATGCATTGCCTAACATTATGTCTGCAGGGGGAGGGAGTGTGTACCCAATGCCACAAGTTTGCCTCCCTGCACATGTATGAATGAGTGACCTGTGTTGTGTTGTCAGCCATACAGTGACACAGAAGGTTGTTCATGCTGTAGTCAGGACAGTGATTGCTTGGCTGGATGGCTGTGTGTGCCCCTTTAGTCCATCTCAGTGTGAGCCCAGTTGGGCAGCACAGTCCCCGTCTACAAAGACAAGGACACATCACTTCACTTACAGAGTATAACATCAGTCTTTTCACATTGCACTCCAGCTATGGGCCATCTCAGCATTGTAGATTACACACAACCGCCCTTGTGAACGGCATTTTGTAGTTGTGAGATCATGTACCTCAATGTGACATCCATAACAGTTATCTATTCACAGGGCAGGGACATTGGGGCTGCGCAGTCTTGGACACAGTGGGTCACCCCCCAAACACAGGTTGATATGTGATGTTATGTTATGTTAAAATAATTTCTTAAGCGCACATTCACCAAACGGTTTCTTGGCGCTG
The DNA here is from genome assembly GCF_964204655.1 of Triturus cristatus. Classification (NCBI taxonomy): domain Eukaryota; kingdom Metazoa; phylum Chordata; class Amphibia; order Caudata; family Salamandridae; genus Triturus; species Triturus cristatus. The sequence goes on from NC_140580.1 coordinate 998,516,856, forward strand.
AGCGGAGACCAATGCTTGGACAAAAACATGGGAATTAATTGTAAGCCTGGGCAAAAAGCCATGTTTTGAGGGATTTCCTGATTTTGGAATAGGAGGTAACTCAGGAGGAAGGGAGTTCCAGAATTGTGGTGCTAGGGTCGAGAATCTTAGACCGCCGTGTTTTTTACATTTGAATGGGCAGGGGGTCAGTAAGTTCATATTTGAAGAACATAACTCACGGGAAGGGACATATCACTGTATTTTTGTGGCAATAAAAGCCAGATCGTGATCTGAGAGGGCTTTGTAGATCGTGCAGCCTAGTTTGAAAAGACAGCGTTGAGTCATGGGGAGCCAGTGGAGGCTCTTGAGCAAAGGTTTCACATGATGGGATTTTGGCTGGCCATAGATAGGCCTTGTGGCTTGGTTCTGCACCAGTTCCAGACCTAGCTCCCTCTCTCAAGTCCCTGCTGCAGGTCTCGCAGTGTCCGATTGCGAGGTCTCCAGTCCGATCGTTTCTCGGCTGTTGTTTCCCAGCAGCGCTTGTCTGGGCTTCCGCTGCAGGCCGCCCCGTGCGTGGGGTGCGGGACCTCGTCCCTGGGCTAAACTACAGCTACAGTCTCGCTCACCGCCGTTCTCTTGTTGGGCTGCAATCAAGGGGGGGGGGGGCAGGCGAAGTTACTGCGAATTCTAGGACATCAGATACAATGCTCACTGACCCTTGGGAGCCCTATGTTATTTGGACTTGGAACAATAAAAACGTTATTACTGGAATCGGAAAATCTTAGTGGTTAAGGTTGAAAGACGAGCCAACTCGTTGCTATCTTGGCCGAAGGCCAATGAAAAGGGCTCTTTCGACAGCTTAGAAAATAACAGCAAATGAGAGCTTAGAGGCAATCCAAAATGTCACGCTTGAGTTAGAGCGAGACACAAGAACGTTAATAGGGCTGCTACAATTGATGACCCTTCGGTTAACATCACAAAGACGTCATCTATCTATTAGATGAGGGTGAAGGGTGCTGAAAGGAACGTGGCGGCCAAGAGAGCCAGGGAGGGAACGGAAGGGGGTGTGAAACCGATATAAGGAGGTTCGGGTTTTTTTCTCTGTTACTTGAAGAATACTTTCAACAAGTACTGGGCTCGAAAAGAACAGGGACTGACCCATCTGCGAGACCGTCAGCAGCCATGAGAGGGGTTGTACAGTCCACGTGGTTCTTTGCCCTGTGCGCTGTGACGCTGTGCAGCGCCGAAGACACCTGCCCAGGTGAGCAAACCACACACAAGCACCGGCCAGCAAACCTTTCTGCACCCTTTAAACAATGAGCCTTGCATCTTTTCCTTGAAGCAACGTATTTGTTCCCAAATGTAATTAGTGTTAAAACTACAGAACCCCACACAAAATGTTCCTTGGATCAAAATTAAGCAATGTGTCTTTTTAAGAGTTCCTAGAGATGTTCCTGCGGATTTATGATTGTTCATCGTTCCATTGCATACGTTCATTTATTCCTCCATCCTCATTACCTCACCCACTACTGAATACAGTCATTCATTCCTCCACCCTCCTTTCTTCATTCACTACTGCATGCAGTCATTCATTCCTCCATCCTCATTTCTTTATCCACTGTTGCATACATTCATTCATTCCTCCATCCTAATGTCTTCATTCACTGTTGCAACCATTCATTCCTCCATTCTAATTTCTTCATCCACTATTGCATACAGTCATTCATTCCTCCACCCTCATTTCTTCATTCACTACTGCATGCAGTCATTCATTCCTCCATCCTCATTTCTGCATCCACTATTGCATACAGTCATTCATTCCTCCACCCTCATTTCTTCATTCACTACTGCATACAGTCATTTATTCCTCCACCCTCCTTTCTTCATTCACTACTGCATGCAGTCATTCATTCCTCCATCCTCATTTCTGCATCCACTATTGCATACAGTCATTCATTCCTCCACCCTCATTTCTTCATTCACTACTGCATGCAGTCATTCATTCCTCCATCCTCATTTCTTCATACACTATTGCATACGTTCATTCATTCCTCCATCCTAATGTCTTCATTCACTGTTGCATACATTCATTCCTCCATCCTCATTTCTTCATACACTATTGCATACGTTCATTCATTCCTCCATCCTAATGTCTTCATTCACTGTTGCATACATTCATTCCTCCATTCTAATTTCTTCATCCACTACTGCATACAGTCATTCATTCCTCCATCCTCATTTCTGCATCCACTATTGCATACCTTCATTCATTTCTCCATCCTTATGTCTTCATCCACTGTTGCATACATTCATTCAACATTCCTCTCATTTATTTGAATTCATGGACCATGGCTACATCTCCAGATGCTACATATGGGGTGGCGAGGAAAGCCTCAGCACCTCAGTCCGAGACATCTAAACCATCATAGGCGGTGGGGGCTCGCACAGGTAAGAGCGGTGGGGTGGCGGGGCGGGTTGCGGGCAGGTGGGGGAAACTTGAAGTATTTCTGCACATGGTTTTGTGTCTGAGGAGACAGATGCTGCCGCCACGTGTCCTGTAACTTCGCATTATATGACGCTCGTTGCACACGTTGTATATGTTCAGGCCCGGATCTAGAGGGATGTCCAGGTGGGCCTATTTACAATTAGATTCACAACTTTTGTTCTTTTTCTTAATTCCACCTGGGCCTGCAGCCTCGCTTTATCTGCTTAATTGTTTAGCTTTCATGAATAACGCCAATGCCATGGGCTGCTTGAAGTGTCTGGGACAGGCGTGAAGTCAGTCGGAATGATGGCTGTTCTCATGCATGTGTGAACAACTGGGGTATCTATGACGCTCCCAATACATGAGAAGAGACAGAACCAAGCTCCCATCACATGGTACTAAGGAGAGGCCATACAGCAGAAACATTGTGATTGGATGTTTCCATCCCAAGAAAAGTAATTGAAAATGTACGTACAGTCGTTCAAATATCTCGACTCTCCTAACATAATTTAAAGGAATTTAAGGCACAATCAGCACACTGTGGTCCCCGTGGGCTTATTCTCTCTCCAAAAACTATTTCCCGAAAAATTCTGTGTTTTGATTGCATGAGAAGCTAGGAATGCATTGAAAGGCGAGAGTGATGGGTAGGGGAGTTGGGAGAGAGGTAGGAGGAGGGGGAGGCAGAGAGAGGGAGGATCGTGCGCATGAGAGAGAAGACCGTGAAGAGAAGGGTGGATTGGAAAGACAGAGGAGGATGGTGCAGAGTTAGAGGAATGGGAGGACAAGCAAGATTGATGAGGTGGGGAGAGATGGGTGAGGTGGAAACAGAAGGGTGAGGCGGAGAGAGAGGAGGCTGATGCACAGTAGAAGCATGGCAAGGTGGAGTAAGAGGGAGGTGAGCTGGAAAGAAAGGATGAGGCAGAGAGTGGAGGCCATACATAGCAAGGAGAAATGAGGATGAGGTAGGGAGTAAGAGGGTGAGGCAGAGAAAGAGGAGCATGATGTGGAGAGAGAAGAGAATGAGGTGGCTAGAAGCAGAGAGAGCGAACTGTGAGGCAGAAAGTGAAAGGGGGTGAGGTAGAGAAAGCAGAAGAGGTAAAGCACATAGGTACAAACCCTTAGAAATACTGAGTAAAATTAGTAGGCACAACCCGGACAGTAGGTAGAGTATGCTGCTCCTCACCTCTGCAAGACTATCCTGCATGTGCAGACCCAGCTCTTAAACACCTGGGAGATGCAGGGCAACCCCATTCATCTTTATGGCCCTACTATGCTTCTCCCTGGCCCTCTCGGATCCCGAATCCCGGGGCCGGGCCTGTATATGTTCTGTGATCAGGGATGGAGATCCTGCTGCCACCTGCCTTCTTACTGTTCTGTCAGTGTAGATAATGGTATTTCTATAAAGCAAATGTAGCTGGAGAGGCACTATCCCTCTGAACAGCGCTGCGAGCCCAGGGTTGGGGTTCAACATCGTGTCGGAGGTGCCAGGGGTGGTGGGTTCCTATCCTGTAGGGTGCTCTTTGAAGAGTCTCTTCAGCTTGTTCTAAAGTGAAGGAGGGGCTGGGACATGTTGATATTTAAGTTGTTCATGGTCCTGGGTGTATTGATGGAAAATACCTGGCTTTGGATCCTTCCTTCTTGCATTCCTTTGTTTCAAGCCTGACAATCTCCTGACTTCTGGTCTGGGCTTCCCATCAGAAGTGGTTTTGTTTTTGGCCACATAAGCTAGGTTATTACCTATTCTGTACCTGTGTTGTATGTCAGTGAAACTTGGTTAACACGAGCTTCAGCAGGACAAGTTGGCCTCACACACACGTCAGGTGTGACATGGGCATTAGCAGAGAACACTTCCCTCACGCGCAGAGCATCAGAGTGCCACATGGGCATCAGGAGTGCCAGCGTGCCTCACATAAACAGAGAACAATGGGAAAGATGAGAAGGGAAGAGACAAGAAAGGAGGTTCACTTTTTCTTTTATCTCAGCTATTCCCTCCCATTGCACTGCTCTCCTATGTCCAACTCCCTGCTCTGATTATCCCCTACCCCCTTGCTCTACAACCAGGTATGTGCTGTGTAAAACCACCCATGCAAGCATGCCTACCACTCAAGTGTCCACAATGAATGCTTCCCTCTCATGCACACAACAGGTACCACAAGGGCAGTAACAGTACAAGCCTTACCCGTGAGCATGCACAGTCACAGAGATATTCAAAAGACACACACACAAACACATTTTATTTAAAATCGTTTGAGATTCTGTTCTCTCTATATCCCTCTCCACAGACTGCAATGCAGGGTTGGTATAAAGACCTACATAGCCTACCTGTTGTGGTTGTGCTGTCTAAGGGTGCACTGGCTCTTTGGACAGACTGATGTCTGTGGGGGCCTACAGCTGCATTTCCTAAACCATACAAGGCAGGGTGGGTTTAGATTGAGGGTGAGGCCTCTCTAGGGAGGCCTCGGGCCTTTTCTGAGTTAGAAGGGCTAGTGTTGTTACTTCATGGAGTAGGCCTCCTAGGTCAGAGCTCGTAGCTCATGTGGAATCCGGGGATGGTCAGGGCTCATGGGTGATGTCACATCCTGCTCACATGGCCTGAGAGTGATGTCACTTCTGAGGTAGGACTTAGTGAGCAGGTTTCACGGGTGATGCCACTTCCTGGTCACATTGTCCTTTCCCTTCCTGGGAGGGACTGCTGGGGTGTTTATAGGGTGATGGAAGGTATCCTTTCTTTCCACTGACGTTGATGTGAATAGGTTAAGTTTAGATGAAGATATGTGGGTTTTCAAAAGTGTGCATATCAATCAAGATAAAGAGTGGGGAAAAGCCATATTACCAGATGATTGTACATTGACAATAACCTCATAAATGGATAATAAGAATGTTTTGACTAATGAGATTGTTACATTTGGATGGAAATGTAAGCATCTCGGAATGTATTTTATTATGTGATTGTATCTAAAAAATAGCTTGTTGCATGTAAGTCAATGAAAGGTTCATGTAGCTTGAAGTCAGCTATAGTGTTTACCGACCTACACAATGACTAACAAGATTCTATTGGATTTTATTGGTTGAGAAATGACACACGTAATCGTGAAAGGGAATCCACTATTCCATTTTTGCACTTGTGTTAGTCTCAATTCCAAAATACATAATTCTTCAACTTTACACATTAGAGGAACAAACAAAATTCCCCAATCATGCAACTTATCCGTTGCTTCTCGAAGTATCACTCTTTTTGATGAATGATGTATTATTATGCAATGGAAGTTATAGCTAAGATCTGGAACTGAGCCACAAATAGCAAATAATATTCAGAAAAGATGTTCAAATGCAGAGTAAATATTTGCCCTGCGGGGCAGTACATGAGTTTTACAATCAATCAATCAATCAACCACTCAATCAATTAATCAATCAATCAACTCGGATTTTTAGAGCGCGGTTAATTATGTGAGAGGGTGTCCAGGTGCTGGGTTCTTGCTGGGCTCAGTCCATAAGCCATGTCTTGCGTCCCTTTCTGAATTCCTGCAGGGAGGATGATGCTCAGAGGTAGAGGGGGAGGTCGTTCCAGGAGTATGTGGCTAAGTAGGAGAAGGATTGTTCTCCACTGTAGCTTCGGCGAAGGCGGAGAGTGTGGGTGAGGGAGGTGGAACGCAGGTGTCTGGAGGGTTGGTGGAAGTTCAGGCTGTGGTTGCTGTGTGCTGGTCCTAGGTCGTGGAGGGCTTGAAGGCGTGTGTAAGCATCTTGAAGTGGCATCTTTTCTGCAAAGGGGGCCAGTGGAGGTTTCTGGGGTGGGGGTGATGTAGGCCTATTTGAGGAGGTTGAGGATGAGTCTAGCGGCAGCGTTCTAAATTGTCTGGAGTCTCTTCAGGAGTTGAGTGGTGATTCCTACATAAATTGTGTTTCCATAGTCCAGCTGGCTAGTAACTAGAGCTTGAGTGACGGTTTTCCTGGTGTTGGCGGGGAGCCACTTGGAGATTTTTTGGAGTATGAGGAAGGTGTGGAAGCAGGCGGAGGAGACTGCATTGATCTGATATTTCATGGTGAGTTTACTCACTTGGATGATGCATTTTGTGCCATAAAATCCCCAAATATATATATATATGTACTTCTATACATATATACACACACCCATATGTATACACACACAAACACACACATACATATATATGTATATATATATTTATTCACTGAAAAAACCATAGGTTTCACACACGTTATAGTTAGGAATTAGCATTTAAAAAACCTTGCAAATTCAGTGAAAAAACCATAGGTTTCACACATGTTATAGTTAGCTGGAAATTTTACTGATAAAAAACCAATGAAATTCCCCCATTATAGTTAGTGCAGGCAACTATAACTCACGCGACCGCAATCCTCTGCTGATGACATATGTGTCTTTATGAAAAAAAAATATTTGTAATATATGTATAGCTAAAATTTAATGGAAGAAGACATGGGCAAATAAGTGTCTAAATACAGTATTAGCATCAGCAGAAGATTGCGGTCGCGTGAGTTATAGTTGCCTGCACTAACTATAACGGGGGAATTTCATTGGTTTTTTATCAGTAAAATTTCCAGCTAACTATAACATGTGTGAAACCTATGGTTTTTTCACTGAATTTGCAAGGTTTTTTAAATGCTAATTCCTAACTATAACGTGTGTGAAACCTATGTTTTTTTCAGTGAATTTGTACGTTTTTTTAAATGCTAAGTTACTTTACGCCATTCGTGGCGTGCGCGCCCACTTAACGCAGTTCGTTCCGTGCGCGCACGGTGCGCTTCGCGCACCGCGCGCCCACTTTACGCAGTTAGTGCCATGCACGCACGGTGGGCACGCGGTGCGCTACGCGCACCGCGTGCCCACGTTACGCTAGATGGGCCATGTACGCACGATGCGCTTCGCGCACCGTGCACACATGGAGGACATATGATGCGCTTCGTTGTGAAAGGTAATATTTTAATTTTTCACAAATCTGTGATATGCACCATTTGCACATGGGGTGGAGAGAGTATGGATATTTTTTTTTTTTTATTAATTTTAATTTTTTAAGAAAATGTGTGATATGCCATGCACAAATGGTGCCCTTCGGGAACCATTTGCACATGGGGTGGGGAGAGTATGGATTTTTTATATTTTTTTATTACATTTTTACCGTACGCGTACGGTAAGCGTAATCGGCGAAATTATCGAAAAAATTAAAATTCCGTTTTTGGCCTTGGGGGATCTTTGAGGACTCCCTCAACATGGCTAGGTGCTTAGGAGCTGTCTAAACAGCCCCTTTACATGTTTTTGGCCTTTGTTTTTTAACCCCCTCTCAGACTGCGAGAGAGAAAATGGCGGCCGCCGCTTCCTGGTTTCGACCGATTCGAATGTTTACTAAGATCTAACAGCCAATCAGAATCGCGCTCGCGCACGGCAGTGTACGCGTACGGTAAGCGCACCGTAAGCGCACCGTAAGCTGGCTCAGATATATATATTGATTTAAAGGCTATTTTCTCAGAATCTACTGAACAGATTTACACCAAACCTACAAAAGGCACTTCCTTGACCTGTAGACTACCTCTCTGCCAAATTTCAAGGAACTCTGTTCAGCCGTTCGGGCTGTAGCTGTGTCTAAAGGTCCTATGGATAAATGCATGGGAAAAACGCTTTTTGGGACCCCCCTTTTATCTCAGCCCCCGCTTGACGAATCCCCCCGAGACTTTCAGGGTAGGAGCGGAGCGTAGCGCCCCACCTATTTTGAAAATTTCGCGAGGATTCGTCGACCGGCGCCAAAGTTATTCCAAATAGAATGTTGCGGTTTTCCTATGGAAACAGGGTCCTAACTATAACTACCTACTGGCGACCGCCAGTAGGTAATATATTATATATACATATATATATATATATTCAGTGAAAAAACCATAGGTTTCACACACGTTATAGTTAGGAATTAGCATTTAAAAAACCTTAGAAATTCAGTGAAAAAACCATAGGTTTCACACATGTTATAGTTAGCTGGACATTTTACTCGTAAAAAACCAATGAAATTCCCCCGTTATAGTTAGTTCAGCTAACTATAACTCGCGCGCCCGCAATGCACTGCTGATGATGTCACATATTACATCACTCATGACATGGTCAGTGACATCACTCATGACATCACTGATGACATCTCAAATGACATCACTGATGACCTCACTGATGACATCATCCAGTGAATGTGTGTTTTTCTGAAAATTAAATATGTTTTATATATGTATATCTCAAGGTCGATGGAAGAATAAATGGGTATATTACTGTCTAAATGGATGATTTCTTTTTGAAAAACTGATTGTGTAACTGACTGATTAAGTGTATCATAGTGAATACATGGCTTAGTGAGTAATGTTTAAATATATAAATATCTGTATCAGTCTCTCACTTTGTGTATAAGTGGCTGCATGGGTTGGAGAGTAGCTACATGGGTGTCTATATAGGTTATTAGTTGGTTTTTTGAGTATCAGTATGAGTGTCTGCATGGTTCGGTGGGGGGTATGACGTAGTGCATAGGTGCATGAATGAGTGACTCACTGTTTGTATGTGTTGAACAGAGCATGTGTGCAGGACTGCATGGGTGGATGAGTGTGTGTATGGGTGTGTTAGTGAGTGAATGACTGTCTCAATAGTGTCTTTATGAGTAACTACATATGTTTAAAACTAGTATATGTGACTATTGGTTTATATATGTGAGTATATGTGAGAGTGAGAGATTGAAAGAGTTCCTGTATGAATAAGTATGTATTTCTATAAGTAATTGTTTAAAAGACTAAGTATGTGTAAGTTTCCGTAGAAGTAAGTGTGGTGGTGTGTGTATAACTGTATATGCAAGTAAATGTATGTTTGATTCTTTATTAGCATGAGTGACTATGTGTGTGAGTAGCTCTATGGATGAGTGGCATTGTGTAACAGGATGTATAGGTGTATGAGTACATATGATAAGTGAGTACATGTATGAGTGACTGTATTGGACTGTTGGTGAATGAGTGGATGTGTATGTGGATCTTAGAATTACTGAAGAGGTTGTTGTAACTGTTATTGGTATGTCCATTGTTTTGTAAATTTTAGTCTCTATTTTTGAATGTGTGTATCAAAGGTTTTATTAGGGGAAGAGGAGGTCTGCCACTCTATCACAAGGATGATGTCATCAGTGAGGTCATCAGTGATGTCATTTGAGATGTCATCAGTGATGTCATGAGTGATGTCACTGACCATGTCATGAGTGATGTAATATGTGACGTCATCAGCAGTGCATTGCGGGCGCGCGAGTTATAGTTAGCTGAACTAACTATAACGGGGGAATTTCATTGGTTTTTTACGAGTAAAATGTCCAGCTAACTATAACATGTGTGAAACCTATGGTTTTTTCACTGAATTTCTAAGGTTTTTTAAATGCTAATTCCTAACTATAACGTGTGTGAAACCTATGGTTTTTTCACTGAATTTCTAAGGTTTTTTAAATGCTAATTCCTAACTATAACGTGTGTGAAACCCATGGTTTTTTCAGTGAATTTGCAAGGTTTTTTAAATGCTAATTCCTAACTATAACGTGTGTGAAACCCATGGTTTTTTCAGTGAATTTGCAAGGTTTTTTAAATGCTATTTTTTTTTTTTCTTCTATTTTTTCTAACATATTTTTATTTTAATTTTCTTACCTTTTATAAAGACTATGATTAAATTTTTAAAATTCTTTAATATGTTTTTTTTTTATATATTTTTTAAAATAAACATGTAAAATTTATTTGCAGTACTTTTTTTCTTTTTTTTTTTTCTTTTTTTAGTACGCGTACCGTAAGCTCACGGTAAGCGTACGGTTTACGCAACGTCCGTAATTTTCCTACGCTGCTTGCGTATAGTTACGCAATTTGCGTAGCCGCGCGTACTCCGCGTGGGACGCGTACGCGTGTACGCTACACGCGCACGTTACGCGGAAGTGCCGGGAGTGACTGTTATGCACATGCGCGCAAGCGCGTGTCTTTTTTACGCGCATGCGCACTTTTGCCGTAAGCGTACCGTAAGCGTACCGTAAGCGTATGGTAGGTCATGTGATCATGAAACACAACTTTTGATTGGTTGAAACTACTTTCAGTTCTAGAACTCTCCTACACCACACCCATTCCCCTCATTTCTGCTTGTGATCCCTTGGGAGAAGGAGCTGGTTTGTCTTTGGGATACGATGGCAGAACAGCAGAGCTCTTCTGAGAGTGAGGCTAGCACTAGCAGCACTGTCTTGAGGCAGAGATCGAGGAAACAAAAGCCCTCTTATGTATGGGATTATTTTACTTTTCCTGAAGGCCAGCAAAAGGTAAATGCACCCTTAGTGACTTGTAAGCTGTGTAAGCGTGTACTTTCTAGAGGTAATCCTAACAGGAAGTATTCCTTTGGGAATCACACCATGAAGAGACACCTCCAGGATGTACACAGAAGGACACATGGTCATCTTTTTGGAGGTAACTCTTCAGAAAGACAAGCCAGTGCATCCACAGCAGCTCAGCCTGAACCATCATCTGCAGGGCTGACTCCTTCTTCTGCAGGTCAGGTGAGCCCTTTATCTGTGGGGGGAGAATCTCCTTTTGCTGGCCCTCTGGAAATCAACCCTCGATTTCGGAAGGTTGATATTCGATGCACATTTTGTCAAGATCTAATTTGCTATAGAGAGACCAGTGTTTCCCTAGTGAACAACAAAATAGATCAGCACATTTGTCGCTTTGAATAATTTTCCCATGCTTCCTTTCCTCTGTCCCTGCATGAACACAACGGTTCTTTTAAGAGCCAACCTTATCTTTCATCTTTTTTTTACATATGTTTTTAAAAACTTTTTTTTATTTTTTTTTTAGCGTACGCGTACGGTGCGCGTACTTTTTTTTTTTTTTTTAAAAAAACACTAAAAATCAATAAACACATTACAAGGTCCTTGAGAGACACCATGTGTATTCTCGGTGACTGCCTACACTCCAGCAAGGGCAACCAGCCTTAGTGATGCTGAATGTATTTGCATTACAGACTGAAACCTGAAAACCCCACTCGCTTGTAAATACTGTGCATGATTATACATGGCAAGCACATGGGTGTGTGCTAAGAGTCTGCTTCTTCCCCCAAAATTTCGCTCCCCCTTTCCATCTAATGCAACTGTGAAATCACCAGAGCAATACGCAATAAATCTCTGCCTATAATTCCTCTCTGCACACAGAGTCATGTTTTCACATTAGTCCCAAAACGAAATTTCTTTGCCAATTTGAAAGCACACTTACTGCTCTTTTTTTTTTCGGGGCAAGTGAAAATCACTTTTACAGACTGACACATTATGAAACCACTTTTTTTGATTTATTTAAATGCACATGTCCAAACTGTTTTTTCAGACCACCACCATGTGTATTCTCGGTGACTGCCTACACTCCAGCAAGGGCAACCAGCCTTAGTGATGCTGAATGTATTTGCATTACAGACTGAAACCTGAAAACCCCACTCGCTTGTAAATACTGTGCATGATTATACATGGCAAGCACATGGGTGTGTGCTAAGAGTCTGCTTCTTCCCCAAAAAATTCGCTCCCCCTTTCCATCTAATGCAACTGTGAAATCACCAGAGCAATACGCAATAAATCTCTGCCTATAATTCCTCTCTGCACACAGAGTCATGTTTTCACATTAGTCCCAAAACGAAATTTCTTTGCCAATTTGAAAGCACACTTACTGCTCTTTTTTTTTTCGGGGCAAGTGAAAATCACTTTTACAGACTGACACATTATGAAACCACTTTTTTTGATTTATTTAAATGCACATGTCCAAACTGTTTTTTCAGACCACCACCATGTGTATTCTCGGTGACTGCCTACACTCCAGCAAGGGCAACCAGCCTTAGTGATGCTGAATGTATTTGCATTACAGACTGAAACCTGAAAACCCCACTCGCTTGTAAATACTGTGCATGATTATACATGGCAAGCACATGGGTGTGTGCTAAGAGTCTGCCTCTTCCCCCAAAAATTCGCTCCCCCTTTCCATCTAATGCAACTGTGAAATCACCAGAGCAATACGCAATAAATCTCTGCCTATAATTCCTCTCTGCACACAGAGTCATGTTTTCACATTAGTCCCAAAACGAAATTTCTTTGCCAATTTGAAAGCACACTTACTGCTCTTTTTTTTTTCGGGGCAAGTGAAAATCACTTTTACAGACTGACACATTATGAAACCACTTTTTTTGATTTATTTAAATGCACATGTCCAAACTGTTTTTTCAGACCACCACCATGTGTATTCTCGGTGACTGCCTACACTCCAGCAAGGGCAACCAGCCTTAGTGATGCTGAATGTATTTGCATTACAGACTGAAACCTGAAAACCCCACTCGCTTGTAAATACTGTGCATGATTATACATGGCAAGCACATGGGTGTGTGCTAAGAGTCTGCTTCTTCCCCCAAAAATTCGCTCCCCCTTTCCATCTAATGCAACTGTGAAATCACCAGAGCAATACGCAATAAATCTCTGCCTATAAATCCTCTCTGCACACAGAGTCATGTTTTCACATTAGTCCCAAAACGAAATTTCTTTGCCAATTTGAAAGCACACTTACTGCTCTTTTTTTTTCGGGGCAAGTGAAAATCACTTTTACAGACTGACACATTATGAAACCACTTTTTTTGATTTATTTAAATGCACATGTCCAAACTGTTTTTTCAGACCACCACCATGTGTATTCTCGGTGACTGCCTACACTCCAGCAAGGGCAACCAGCCTTAGTGATGCTGAATGTATTTGCATTACTGAGTCCAACCTCAAACCCTTAAACTATTCTTTTTTTTTCCAGTACACCTTAATTTATTGTGCAAACATACTCCATATTATTTTACATGTTCCTCACATTTAAATTTCTCCAAAAACAGAAAATGATAAACGCAACTACAACAAAAACAATTTCCATTTCTATTATTCATTTCTTAAGTTACCACATACATCCCCTCTCAAACTGTAAACTCACCTTTAAAATTAGTTAGTTGTGAAAGAAATGTGACACTCAAACAGCAGATTATCAGAGCCAGGATCTCTGTTGTGTTCACCTCTCTCCTCTCAGCAGAACCAGATAATGGCAAACTTTCCCTCTATTTTTCCACACATATACATGTAAGTTTCAAATCTCAGTGCTTCCCCCTTTTTTTCAAATGTAATCACACATTTCTATTGGTTGAAAACCAACCCTTTTCCAAAAGTACCCTTCCCCCAACTTGACTTCTGCCTAGTACCCTTCCCCCAACTTGACTTCTGCCTGCTACCATAGCAATAGCTCATGGAACATTGCTGTGTTGAGTTAGGTCAGAAGTTCGCCAAACAATGTTTCAATTCCACAGAGCAAGAGTGCTTGACTTTTCAAACCTAACAGCAAATCCATAGTACTGTTCTTTGGTTACACATTTTTTTGTACCAATACAAAACATGCTTCTATTAATTTACACATACAGCCTAGTTTTTATTCTAGAATGGTATGAAACAGCCAATCAGTTCTTTTTGTTTTGAAAAAAATATGTATGCCTCCATTTCCAAACTGTCTTTCTTTTCATATTGCCATTCTACTGAAAGACACCTCCTGAGTGCATCCAGATCTCCTTTGAAGATGTTCACAGTGTGGATTGTAGGGCACAGCTATGTCTTCTGGAGTGAAAAGTTTGCAGAGAAAACAGATATGGTGAGAGACCTTGCTTTGCCAAATGTAGACATTAAATGGATTGGTCAGAGAGGGTTAAAGTGGCACCAATTGATGCCATTGGTGAAATCCTTCATGCAAATCCAACACCCTGACCTCATAATAGTGCACTGTGGTGGCAATGACCTAGGCACTTTGACTGGGGTAGGTCTGGAAATGCTTATGAAGGACACCTTTGCACAACTGTTTTCACTTTTCCCTAAAACTGCCTTTGTGTTTTCCAACATATGCCAAAGGCAAAAATGGAACTGGTCCAATCATTTCTGTCCACAGATTGACAAAGCAAGAAAGCACGTCAACAAATCTGTTTCTGCTTTCCTCCGTGACTATGGTATGGGTGCCATTTACCACAACAACTTGCGTTATGACATGCAAGACATTTATAGAGGAGATGGTGTGCACTTCAATGATGAAGGGAACAGAGTCTTCCTCTTGAACCTTAGACTCTGCATCAGTACTTACTTGTAGGTACCACTAAAAAAAATGACTTCATAAACACAACAGCTCTTTTTAGAGCTCCCTAATATCTAAACTCTTAATTCTGCATTTCATTTATTTATTATTTTTTTTTTTTTACCGTACGCTTACCGTAAGCTTACCGTACGCGAACCCCGTGATTTTTTTAAAAATCAATAAATGTTTTTTTTGTACTTTTCTGTCCTTCTTTTACCCCCTTACAAATGTTAGGGGGTCTGTAACTCTCCTCATTGCCCCCTTTTCTTGTTTTCACTCTTTTTTTTCAGAGTGAAATACACAAAATGGCGGCCGCCGCTTCCTGGTTTCGGCCGATTCGAATGTTTACTAAGATCTAAGAGCCAATCAGAATCGCGCTCGCGCACGCCACCGTACGCTTACGGTAAGCGTACGGTAAGCGTACCGTAAGCGGGCTCAGATATATATATTGATTTAAAGGCTATTTTCTCAGAATCTACTGAACAGATTTACACCAAACCTACAAAAGGCACTTCCTTGACCTAGGGACTACCTCTCTGCCAAATTTCGAGTAATTCTGTTCAGCCGTTCGGGCTGTAGCTCGTTCTAAAGGTCCTATGGAAAAATGCATGGTAAAAAACGCGTTTGGGACCCCCCTTTTATCTCAGCCCCCGCTTGACGGATCCCCCCGAGACTTTCAGGGTAGGAGCGGAGCGTAGCGCCCCACCTATTTTGAGAAATTCGCGAGGATTCATCGACCGGCGCCAAAGTTATTCAAAATAGAATGTTGCGGATTTCCTATGGAAAAGGGGTCCTAACTATAACTACCTACTGGCGACCGCCAGTAGGTAATTCACTGAAAAAATCATAGGTTTCAGGGGCGTTATAGTTAGTTGGACATTTCACTTGTACAAAACCATAGAAATTCCCCCGTTATAGTTAGTTCAGCTAACTATTAACTCATGCGCCCGCAATTCACTGCTCATGACGTCACATATTACATCACTCATGACATGGTCAGTGACATCACTGATGACATCTCAAAATGACATCACTGATGACATCACTGATGACATCATCCTTGTGATAGAGTGGCAGACCTCCTCTCACCCTAATATAACCTTTGATACACACACTCAAAAATACAAACTAACAATGGACATACCAATACCAGTTACAACACACCTATTCAGTAATTCCAAGATCTACACACACATCCACTCATTCACCAACAGTCCCTATACAGTCACTCATACATGTACTCACTCATCATATGTACTCATACACCTATACATCCTGTTAGACACCGCCACTCATCCATAGAGTTACTCACACACATAGTCACACATGCAAACAAAGTATCACACATCCATTTGCTTGCATATACAGTTATACACACACTGCCACACTTACTTCTACAGAAACTTACACATACTTACTCTCTTAAACAATCACTTATAGAAACACCTACTTATTTGTACAGGAACTCTTCCAATCTCTCACTCTCACATATACTCACTTATATACACCAATACTCACATATACTAGTTTAACACATATGTAGTTACTCATAAAGGCACTATTGAGACAGTCATTCACTCACTAACACACCCATACACACACTCATCCACCTATACAGTCCTGCACACATGCTGTCTTCAACACATACAAACAGTGAGTCACTCATTCATGCATCTATGCACTAAGTAATACCCCCACCGAACCATACAGACACTCAGACACTCATACTGATACTCAAAAAAACAACTAATAACCCATACAGACACTCATGTAGCTACTCACCAACCTATGCAGCAACTTATACATAAAGTGAGAGACTGATCAGATATTTACATATTTAAACATTACTCACTAACCCATGTATTCACTAAGATACACTTAATCAGTCAGTTAAACAATCAATTTAAAAAAAAGAAAATCATCCATTTAGACACTCATATACCCATTTATTCTTCCATCGACCTTGAGATATACATATATAAAAATATTTAATTTTCAGAAAAACACACATTCACTGGATGATGTCATCAGTGATGTAATTTGAGATGTCATCAGTGATGTCACGAGTGATGTCACTGACCATGTCATGAGTGATGTAATATGTGATGTCATCAGCAGTGCATTGCGGGCGCGTGAGTTATAGTAGCTGAACTAACTATAACGGGGGAATGTCTATGGTTTTGTACGAGTGAAATGTCCAACTAAGTATAACGCCCCTGAAACCTATGGTTTTTTCAGTGAATTTCTAAGGTTTTTTAAATGCTAATTTCTAACTATAATGTGCCTGAAACCTATGTTTTTTTCAGTCAATATATATATATTTATTATACTATGTATACATGTGAAAATGTCTCGGTCTGCCTGTTTGCCTCGGTGGCACAGAAAAAAGGGGTGGAACTGACGTCAGCACACCGACGAGGACCTCTTATGGCTCCGATGACGTCATACGGTGTCGCGAGTGGAGCCGTGCTATTATGACGTCCTCGTCGACGTGGGAGAGCTAGGAAAGAATTTCCATGGAATGCTGGTGCAGGGGATATTCACCTAAGTGTTCAGGCTAGTCCTTTGGGAGCAACTGTTTATGTTGTCACTCCAGAAACCGAAACCAGTGATCCGAGGGCAGAGGCCCTGCAGATGGCACATGAGGAGGGGTGCCCAGTAGTGTGCACTGGCGCGGCAGCGAAGTGACAAGCACCACAACCCACAAAAAAGGTAACTAGGGTACTGAATAACAATGGATCTTCTCTTTGTATCTGGCAGGAACAACAAAGTTAAAATGCCCTAGTACCAAAATGTAGAATTAGTGCTACAACGGTCTTCAAGAGGACCTGCGATGCTGCTTCTGCCTCCCGTACCCTGGAGGCAGCACATGGGTCACGCACTACGGTCATACTGCGGTGGGACGCACACTCTCATGGCACTGCTCCACACTTCAGGGAGGACGCTTTCCATTAGCTATGTTTTCAGATGACGTGTTGCGCCGGCCCCGTCCAACAACAGAACTCCTTTAGATCTAAACAGACTCTTCCACTTTCTCACCGGAAGTGAAACCAGGCCACGCGGACACTTTCACAATCCAACAGCTGGAAATGCACTTTTCGGTAAAAAAAAACACATTCCTTCCTCCTAATTAATCAAATAAATGTCTCACTGAAGAACAGGGGCCAGCTTCGAACGGTAAACAGCCGTTACGATGACTTTTTTACTTCGCAATACCATTACAACGCATGCATTACCACGCATGCGTTGTACATCGCAAAGTCATTACTACACATTTTTTTAGAACTCATGGTCATTTACCACGCTTGCCTTTACAACAAATTTTGTTGTAAAGGTATGTATGGTAAATGACCATGCGTTCTAAAAAACATGTAGACGATCCACGTTGTTGTAAAGGAACAGAGGCTGTTCTGTTTCCTCACAACTACGTGCACCGCCCCTCAGAGACGACGTGAAGCAGGAACCACGAGGAGAGAGGAACCACGAGGAGTGAGAGGTAAGGGGGATTGGGCATGGGGTGTATTTTTTCCTTAGGGTTTAGGGTAGTGTAATGGTGTTTGGGTAGTGTACGGGGTCGTGCTGGGGGTAGTGTTTTAGGGTTTAGGGTAGTGCAGTGGTGTTTAGGTAGTGTAGGGGGTCGTGCTGTGGTAGTGTTTTAGGGTTTAGGGTAGTGCAGTAGTGTAGGGGGTCCTGCTGGGGGTAGTGTTTTAGGGTTTAGGGTAGTGCAGTGGTGTATGGGTAGTGTAGGGGTTCGTGCTGGGGTAGTGTTTTAGGGTTTAGGGTAGTGCAGTGATGTTTGAGTAGTGTAGGGGGTCATGGTGGTGGTAGTGTTTTAGGGTTTAGGGTAGTGCAGTGGTGTTTGTGTAGTGTAGGGGGTCGTGCTGAAGTAGTGTTTTATGGTTTATGGTAGTGCAGTGGTGTTTGGGTAGTGTAGGGAGTCGTGCTGGGGGTAGTGTTTTAGGGTTTATGGTAGTGCAGTGGTGTTTGGGTAGTGTAGGGAGTCGTGCTGGGGGTAGGGTTTTAGGGTTTAGGGTAGTGCAGTGGTGTTTGTGTAGTGTAGGAGGTGGTGCTGGGGGTAGTGTTTTAGGGTTTATGGTAGTGCAGTGGTGTGTGTGTAGTGTAGGGGGTAGTGCTGGGGGTAGTGTTTTAGGGTTTAGGGTAGTGCAGTGGTGTTTGTGTAGTGCTGGGTTCTAGTGTTTTAGTGTTTAGGATAGTGCAGTGGTGTTTGTGTAGTGTAGGGGGTCGTGTTTTATGGTTGAGGGTCATGCAGTGGTGTTTGGGTAGTGAAGGGGGTCGTGCTGGGGGTAGTGTTTTAGGGTTTAGGGTAGTGCAGTGGTGTTTGTGTAGTGTAGGGGTGACGCTGGGGGTAGATTTAGTGTTTAGGGTAGTGCAGTGGTGTTTGTGTAGTTTAGGGGGTCGTGCTGGGGTAGTGTTTTAGGGTTTAAGGCAGTGCAGTGGTGTTTGTGTAGTGAAGGGGGTTGTACTGGGGGTAAAGTTTTAGGGTTTAGAGTAGTGCAGTGGTGTTTGGTGTAGTGTAGGGGGTTGTGCTGGGGGTAGATTTAGGGTTTCGGGTAGTGCAGTTATGTGTTGGTAGTGTAGGGTAGTGTAGGGTGTCGTGCTGGGGGTAGTGTTTTAGGGTTTAGGGTAGTGCAGTGGTGTTTGGGTAGTGGAGGGGGTAGTGTTTTAGGGTTTAGGGTAGTGCGCCCAAACAGCCAGAATATCAGTGGAATAAGGGGATCCTGACTCTTTTGAATGCTCCGCTAATTGAATACTTTGGGTCAAGGGCCCTACCACGTCCAAGACCTATCAATTCCTTTCCTGGGATCCCTCATATACTTGGAGAAAATGGCACAACTTCCCCTTCAGTGAGGGCCTGGGGCATTCTCCCCTCATCCTATTCCTGACCTCCCTTTCAAGGGGTTGATGGATTTTCCCCACCACATACTCTGCCACTTTGGTGTCAGGGGTCCACTCCACCGACCTAGGATGGTAAATTTTGGTAGGCTCGAACATGTCCGAGTGGACCCTGTCCCCAACCCGGGACTGAGAGGTGTGGGACTCAGGATGGCAGGGACGCCCGAGTCCTTATCCTCATCAGAGAAGAAATCGTCCTCAATACACCCTCTCCCTCTAAGGGAAACCCACCGTCAGGGTCTACAATAGTGGTGACAGCGTCGCAATTTTCTCCGGAGTGCTCCTCCTCCCGGCAGGGTGCATGTTTTAGAGATCGCGCACTCTTGAGGAAGGTCTCCGTAAGTTTATCAAATCTTTCCAAGTGCCCCACGTTATGCTTGACGGCCCTTTTATTCCCCATCTGGGAGCTACTGGGACCCGTCACCACCAGATCTGGGTCACTGAACACCCCAGGGATGCTTTTTGCCAGCTTATCAACCTGATCCCTAAGAGAAGCCAGCGCCCTAGAAATAGCCAGAGAGAGGGCTTGGTCCACTGCTGGAGGGAGACGTTGGGGGGCCATTCCTCCTCCACTTCCTGGTAGGAGGAGTAAAAATGGTCTTCTGGAGAAGACCTGATAGCAGAGGGTGTGAGCACAGAACAAATGCCCTTAAAATCCTTAAGGCAGCCCCCTCGCCGGTGCTCCAACAGCTGGGCTTTCCCCAAAGCTTTTATAAGAATAGATTGAGGCGCAATACCAATTACCACCACCAGGTGGTGGTGGTCACTAACGTGGCCGTGTGGGGAAATAACTGCGTAGCGGTGTCAAAATTAGGCGAGGGTTGGTCGGGAATCAAGCGGACACTAAAGGAGTGACCGGATTCCCAAACGCGCGTAAAGACCAGCGGGAGCGCTCGATGGAGCTGCCTCGCTCAGACCAGACGCGCCTGACAGGATCTCACCGAGCGCAGAGCGCACAGCGGGAGAAACTGCGAGGGAGAGAACACTCTCGGGCAAGAGCCTGCTGCGCAGGGAATATGAAACAATACCAAGGCAATAATGCTAATAACGTGCACAAGAAACCGCTATACAAACAGCAACAACGTCAGATTAAGCCAAGAATGTAAGGAATGCACTTAACTGACGAGCAGTGAAGAAAGAGGAAGCGGAAGGGACGTCACGATATTATATACGATGCACTGTGATATCATTGGACTATAGTTGCCTTGGAGACTACCCCCCCCAATGGTTCATGGGTTGTGTAGTCTTTTGTTTAAGGATTGTTGTGTTACGTTTTCTTTGAACTGCTATGCAAATAAAGTGAGGAAAGATGTGCATAATCCTCGCCTCCGTCCTGCCATAGAATTAATTAAACTTTATTCGATCTGATTTAGAAACATAGATCATAAACTTGTACATAAAAACAGTAAATCCCCTTTCCTAATACAATACAGTGAGTATTAATTAAAACCAGTACGTAAAAACAGGTGTTACAAAGCCCGGTTCAGAGCAGCTTCAGGTTAACAGAATCGTAAAGTTCAATATTTCGCAAGATCAATCTCATGTACTTTGTGCAAAATACGCAATAAGGGGTCCAAGTAAGATGTAACACTCCAACACCTGAGCAGTCTGCACTATATAAAAATGCATAAAAACTAAAAATAAAAAGTGTTTTGCACACTTCTGTAATTGGGCTATATGTGGGCTACATCTGGGTGACATTTGTGATACCACACATCTCATCGTGTGATCTGATTGGCTATCAGCACATCATCCAAGAAGTGTTGGCAGCCATCTTGGGACCAATATACATGATATCACCTCATTAAAAAGCATTGCAGTTAATAGAAGGTTTTAAGACTTTAGTTACATTATAAATCATTTGTTGATGGTACCATACCCATTTTAGGAATTGTGGTGTGTTCTAAGGTGATTTTACCATGTGAAAAAGCCTTCTGCTGGGATATCATGAATCATGTTTGAGAGAAAACTATTTTCTCGTGCTTTTCCCACAGAGGTTTGGAAGGTGATCTATGAGCTAAACTGAGAGCATGTTTTCTGTAAATTCACATTATCTTTCTCAGTCATGTGAGAATGAAGTCTGACATTCTCAGTAAAACATGTACATCCAACAAGGGCAGAGACTGTCAGTTGATTCCTTTGTGTTCTACTGCAGCTTCCCAGAGTGTTCTAAAGAACAACTAGAGCACTAACAGTCCTACTTATGACAAACGTATGGCACACCTGAAGCCATCTTGATTGGAATAAAGTGGTAACTCTTAAAACATTTAATTTAAAAAGGAACAAAACGAGGGGGTTCATTTTGTCATAGAAAGTATGATTAGTGCTACAGAAAGAAAAATTAGGGCACATTTTGAGTGACTTCTCAAACCCTCTTCTATTTCATTAAAAAACGTCTGACATACAGACTGAAACATGCACTTTCAATACCAGCAGCAGAATTCCCTGGTGAGCAGTAGGTTTACTACAGTGATCTAATGAGCAACTAGAGTGCTAACATTCTGAATTAATGGCAAATGTGTGACACATCTTAATGCCTTCTTAATGGAATCAAAGTAAAAAACTGAAAGTATTTCCTACTGAGGAAACTGTAGTAAATGAGGAAATTAGGAAACTTCATAACAAATAAGTATCCCAAGATGGCCACCAGAGACAAAAGAGCCCAAATGTTGCACAAATATCACCCAGATGTAGCCCAAGTATAGCCCAATGACAGAATGTCCCAGAGTGTTCTGAAGAACAACTGGAGCGCTAACAGTCTTACTTATGACAAAAGTATGGCACACCTGCAGCCATCTTGATTAGGCCTGGGCAAAAATTTCGTTCCGTTCGCGGAAATTGCGATAATTTGACATTTTTGCGTTCCGCGGAGAGCGCGAAAATGTCAAAAATTCCGGTTTCCGCAGCTTGGCGATAATTTGTTTCTTGCTCGCGCTGTAAAATAATACATTCTCGCGCGCGATCGCCTTACCTGAATCCCTGCGTTCGCCGACAAGTTTTCTTGATCCGGTCGCGTTCTCCATGAGATGTTGTATTGTTTTTAGCCATTTACGCTGTCTCGCGACAGTTCGCGCCCGCAGTGACGTCATGCGTCGCGCGATCACGTCTTTCTTCTCGCGATCATGCACCGCGAGAACAACTCAAAACAAGATGGCCGCGCCCGCAAGCAACCACATGGGTAAGTTGGCGACCCGCAACCATGCAGAAAATCTCGCGAACATGCCGGAAAAAAACTTCCGCATCTTCGCGATATTTCTGCTTGTTTGCGATAATTTTAAACATTTTCGCGATAATTTGCGAAGGTTAATTCCGCAAATTCCGCCCACCCCTAATCTTGATTGGAATAAAGTGGTAACACTTAAAACATTTAATTTGCAAAGGAACAAAATGAGGGGGTTTATTTTGCCATAGAAATTATGATTAGTGCTGCAGAAAGAAAAATTAGGGCACATTTTGACTTCTCAAATCCTCTTCTATTTCATTAAAAAATTCTGACATGCAGACTGAAACATGCACTTTGAATACCAGCAGCAGACTTCCCTGGTGAGCAGTAGCTTTACTACAGTGATCTAATGAGCAACTAGAGTGCTAACTTTCAGAATTTATGGCAAATGTGTGACACATCTGAATGACTTCTTGATGGAACCAAAGTAAACAAGCATTGAACATGCAATAGGTCTCGCCCTCGTTTAAGTAAAAGCAATTCTGTTTGTAATTAGGTGGCTTGTTAGCTTTGCTTTTTTTAGTGTTTTTCAAACTTTCATGTACATAACATGCATATATGTATATGTATATGTATGCATGCATATATATTTGTATTTATATAGATATGCAGATTATATATATGTTTATATATGTATATATATACACATACATATATATATAAATGCATATGCATATATATGCATATATATGTGCATATGTGTGCGTGTAGAGAGAGGTAGAGAGAAGTAGAGAGGTAGAGGTGTAGAGGTAGAGGTGTAGAGGTAGAGAGGTAGAGGTAGAGAGGTAGAGAGGTAGAGAGTAGTAGAGAGAGCGGTAGAGAGAGGTAGAGAGGTAGAGAGTAGAGGATGAGTAATAGAGAGTAGAGAGTGAGTAGTAGAGAGTAGTAGAGAGAGTAGCAGAGAGTATTATAGAGTAGTAGAGTGAGTAGCAGAGAGTGAGTAGTAGAGAGTAGTAGAGAGTGAGTAGTAGAGAGTAGAAGAGAGTAGTAGAGTGAGTAGTAGAGAGTGAGTAGTAGAGAATAGCAGAGAGTGAGTAGTAGAGAGTGAATAGCAGAGAGAAAGTGGTAGAGAGTAGTAGAGAGTGAGTAGTAGAGAGTAGTAGAGAGAGTAGTAGAGAGATTAGTAGAGAGAGAGTAGTAGAGAGTGAGTAGTAGAGAGTGAGTAGTAGAGAGTAGTGGAGTAGTAGAAAGTGAGTAATAGAGAGTAGTAGAGAGTGAGTAGTAAAGTGAGTAGTAGGGAGTAGTAGAGAGTGAGTAGTAGAGTGAGTAACAGAGAGTAGTAGAGAGTGAGTAGTAGAGAGCGAGTAGTAGAGAGCAAGTAGTAGAGAGTGTGTAGTAAGGAGTGAGTAGTAGAGAGTAGTAGAGTGCGAGTAGTAGAGAGTGAGTAGAAGAGCGTGAGTAGTAGAGAGTGAGTAGTAGAGAGCAGTAGAGATTGAGTAGTAAAGAGAGAGTAGTAGAGAGTGAGAGTAGTAGAGAGAATAGTAGAGAGTGAGTAGTAGAGAGTAGTAGAGTAAGTAGTAGAAAGTGAGTAGCAGAGAGAGAGTAGCAGAGAGTAGTTGAGAGTGAGTAGTAGAGTACTAGAGAGTGAGTGGTAGAGAGTAGTAGAGAGTAGTAGAGTGAGTAGTAGAGAGTAGTAGAGGAGTAGAGAGTGAGTAGTAGAGAGTGAGTAGTAGAGAGAGTAGTAGACAGTAGTAGAGTAGTAGAGAATGAGTAGTAGAAAGTAGTAGAGAGCGAGTAGTAGAGAGTGAGTAGTGGAGAGTGAGTAGTGGAGAGTGGGTAGTAGAGAGTAGTAGAGAGCGAGTAGTAGAGAGTGAGTAGTAGAGAGTAGTAGAGAGTGAGTAGTAGAGTAGTAGAGAGTGAGTGGTAGAGAGTAGTAGAGCGTAGTAGAGAGTGAGTAGTAGAGAGTGAGTAGTAGAAAGTAGTAGTAGAGAGTAGTAGAGAGTAGTAGAGAGTGAGTAGTAGAGAGTAGTAGCAAGTGAGTAGTAGAGAGTGAGCAGTTTAATTTAAAAGGAACACAATGAGGGGGTTCATTTTGCCATAGAAATTATAATTAGTGCTGAAAAAAGAAAATTAGGGCACATTTTGAGTGACTTCTCAACTCCTTTTCTATTTCATTAAAAAATTCTGACATGCAGACTGAAACATGCACTTTCAATACCAGCAGCAGACTTCCCTGGTGAGCAGTAGCTTTACTACAGTGATCTAATAAGCAAGTAGAGTGCTGACATTCCGAATTTATGACAAGTGTGTGACACATCTGACTGCCTTCTTGATGGAAACAAAGTAAAAAACTGAAAGTATTTCCTACTAAGGAGACTGTAGTAAATGAGGAAATTAGGAAACTTCATAACACATAAGTCTCCCAAGATGGCCACTAGAGACAAAAGAGCCCAAATGTAGCACAAATATCACCCAGATGTAGCCCAAGTAAAGCCCAATGAAGAGAATGTCCGAAAGTGCTCTAAAGAACAACTAGAGCGCTACCATTCTTACTTATGACAAAAGTATGGCACACCTGAAGCCATCTTGATTGGAATAAAGTGGTAATACTTAAAACATTTAATTTGCAGAGGAACAAAATGAGGGGGTTCATTTTGCCATAGAAATTATGATTAGTGCTGCAGAAAGAAAAATGAAGGCACATTTTGACTTCTCAAATCCTCTTCTATTTCGTTAAAAAATTCTGACATGCAGACTGAAACATGCACTTTGAATACCAGCGGCCTTGTGAGTAGTAGCTTTACTACAGTGATCTAATGAGCAAATAGAGTGCTAACATTCAGAATTTATGGCAAATGTGTGACACATCTGAATGCCTTCTTGATGGAACCAAAGTAAACAAGCATTGAAAATGCAATAGGTCTCACCCTCGTTTAAGTTAAAGCAATTCTGTTTGTAATTAGGTGGCTTTTCTTTAGCTTTGCTTGTATTAGTGTTTTTCAAACTTTCATGTACATAACATGCATATGTATGCATATATGTATATGTATATGTATGCATGCATTTACATTTGTGACCTGGTTCTATGGCTCTAAAGCAGCTCTGCTGACCTGGTTCTCTGGCTCTAGAGCAGCTCTGCTGACCTGGTTCTCTGGCTCTAGAGCAGCTCTGCTGACCTGGTTCTCTGGCTCCACTAAAGCAGTTCTACTGACCTGGTTCTCTCCCTCTAAAGCAGCTCTGCTGACCTGGTTTCTCTGGCTCTACAGCAGTTCTGCTTACCTGGTTCTCTGGCTCTACAGCAGCTCTGCTGACCTGGTTCTCTGCGCTCATGATGCACGCACCCGACTTCGCGAAAATATATTTAAAAATAATATAAGTTTATTCTAAGTACAAATATATTATTTTTATGAATATCTTAGATAATCTCATGCCCCAATATGTATATTAAAGAGACATAAATATCATTTTGGAACATAATTTTTTTTTGCCGGAGTCGCGCATGTATATGACGTCACGCGGGACCCGCCACCGCACAAGCATCTCGTACCGTATTGCGCATGTGTTGCAAATGCGCGGGAGCAGGAGTCGCGGACTGGTCGCATACCAATCGCGCACATCACGTAATATTAAATGTATATGATGTAACTGAAAAACATGCATCCATCGCACACCGTACATGGATCCTTCACGACTTTTTTAAAATGGCGGCTAGAATCCGCGCACCCACCGTGATGTGTATGCTTTGAGTGCGTGACAGACTTAAGACAAACTTAAGACAAAATCCTAACTTAAGTCTGTCTTAAGTCTGTCTTAAGTCTGTGTTAAGTTTGTCTTAAGTCTCTCTTAAGTCTGTCTTAAGTCTGTCCTAAGTTTGTCTTAAGACAAACTTAAGACAAAATCCTAACTTCTGTGAATACCAAAAGTAGTAAGTTTTGGATTTTGTCTTAAGTCAGTCCTGTGAATCGGGCCCTCAATATTTCTGTTTGAATTAAAAAAAAATGTTGAAAAGCAGTACAAAAAAACAGGTATAACTACTATCACACTTAAATAACGATAATAACGGCTGACGGTGAATAGGTGGTCCTTGACACCACCTATTCACCGTCAGCCGTTATTATCGAGACCGTCGGGAGCCTGCAACAGCCGGATTTGGACTGTGAAAACTGCACCTTTTCGCAAATATCAAGAATATACTTGAAGGATTTTGGAAGGATTAACACGATCATCCTTCGTTTGAACTCTATGGCGACCGCATAAGAATTTTATTCCCATATACAGTCTAGATTCAAATAAGAATTCGGGGATTCCAACCACGGTCACCCTTGGACTATCACTGCTCCTTTTAGTGCAGTTTAAGACTTAAGGTCTAGTGCAACTTATTATATGCCCTGAAGAAGTCCGCTTCAAGGACGAAACGCGTCGGCTGTATTGTCAAGAACAGACTGTATTTATATTCCATTGTTTTTAAAAAAAGAGATCAATTATGAATGTTGTGAATAAAAAATGACTTTTTTCAAAATTACATTTATGTTGGGAATGAATCATATTATTATCTTCCCTATTTTCTCAAAGTGTGGTGCACCTGTGCTTTTGGTCTAAAATTGTAAGGTCCGTTTGGACTGGCATTGTATCAGTGGGTGCGATTCAGTGTGCACACTTAACCCTAGCAAGTATATAGGGATCTACATACAGAAGGGATAGCAGCTTAGGTGCTGGCATATAGAGGGCTCCACTGATCTGGTATGTTTCATACCTTATTTTTTAAATTTGTATTTAGACACTTATTTACCCATGTCTTCTTCCATACATTTTTAGCTATACATATATTACAAATATTTTTTTTTCATAAAGACACATATGTCATCAGCAGAAGATTGCGGTCGCGTGAGTTATAGTTGCCTGCACTAACTATAACGGGGGAATTTCATTGGTTTTTTATCAGTAAAATTTCCGCTAACTATAACATGTGTGAAACCTATGGTTTTTTCAGTGAATTTGCAAGGTTTTTTAAATGCTAATTCCTAACTATAACGTGTGTGAAACCTATGGTTTTTTCAGTGAATTTGTACGGTTTTTTAAATGCTAAGTTACTTTACGCCATTCGTGGCGTGCGCGCCCACTTAACGCAGTTCGTTCCGTGCGCGCACGGTGCGCTTCGCGCACCGTGCGTGCACAGTGAGCACGCGGTGCGCGTGCCGTGCACGCACGGTGGGTACGCGGTGCGCTATGCGCACCGCGTGCCCACGTTACGCTTGATGGGCCATGTACGCACGATGCGCTTCGCGCACCGTGCGCACATGGAGGACATATGATGCACTTCGTTTTTAAAGGTAATATTTTAATTTTTAGCAGTAGTTATAAGCCATGCACAAATGGTGCCCTTCGGGCACCATTTGCACACGGGGTGGAGAGAGTGTGGATAATTTTTTTTTAAAATATTTTATTTTTTAATATTTTCGTTTTTTACTTGTGTGATAAGCCGTGCACAATTGGTGACCTTCGGTCACCAATTGCACACGGGGTGGAGAGAGTGTGGATAATTTTTTTTTTAAATATTTTATTTTTTAATATTTTCGTTTTTTACTTGTGTGATAAGCCGTGCACAATTGGTGACCTTCGGTCACCAATTGCACACGGGGTGGGGTTAGTGTGGATAATTTTTTTTTTTTATATATTTTTACCGTACGCGTACGGTAAGCGTAATCGGCGAAATTAGCGAAAAAATAAAAATTCCGTTTTTGGCCATGGGGGATCTTTGGGGACTCCCTCTACATGGCTATGTGTGTGGGAGCTGTCAAAACAGCCCCTTTAAATGTTTTTGTGCTTTGTTTGTTAATCATCTCTCTCAGTGCGAGAGAGAAAATGGCGGCCGCCGCTTCCTGGTTTCGGCCGATTCGAATGTTTACTAAGATCTAAGAGCCAATCATAATCACGCTCGCGCACGCCACCGTACGCGTACGGTAAGCGTACCGTAAGCGCACCGTAAGCTGGCTCAGATATATATATTGATTTAAAGGCTATTTTCTCAGAATCTACTGAACAGATTTACACCAAACCTACAAAAGGCACTTCCTTGACCTGAGGACTACCTCTCTGCCAAATTTCTAGTAATTCTGTTCAGCCGTTCGGGCTGTAGCCCTGTCTAAAGGTCCTATGGAAAAATGCATGGGAAAAACGCGTTTTGGGACCCCCCTTTTATCTCAGCCCCCGCTTGACGAATCCCCCCGAGACTTTCAGGGTAGGAGCGGAGCGTAGCGCCCCACCTATTTTGAAAAATTCGCGAGGATTCGTCGACCGGCGCCAAAGTTATTCAAAATAGAATGTTGCGGATTTCCTATGGAAACGTGGTCCTAACTATAACTACCTACTGGCGACCGCCAGTAGGTAATATATATATATTCACTGAAAAAACCATAGGTTTCAGGGACGTTATAGTTAGTTGGATATTTCACGCTGACAAAACCATAGAAATTCCCCTGTTATAGTTAGTTCAGCTAACTATAACTCGCGCCCCACAATGCACTGCTGATGATGTCACATATGACATCATTCATGACATGAACAGTGACATCACTGATGACATCACATTGACATCTCAAATGACATCACTGATGACATCATCCACGTCAAAGTCTGATGCACCTCCTCACACTCTAATATAACCTTTGATACACCCACTGTAAAATACAGACTGCCATTTTCGAAACCATCGACACACCAATATCAGTTACTACATTGGCACTCACTGATTTCTAGGTCTACACACACATCCCCCCATTCACCCATGCAATCACTCATACATACAGTCACTCATCAATACAACATTATCATATGCAGTCATACACCCATACAGACACTCACCCACCACCGCTCATCCATGGAGTTACTCACACACCTAGTCAGTCATGCAAAGAATCAATCATACTTCCATTTCCTCACCTATGCAGTTATACACACACCACCTCACTTATTCAAACATATACTAACACATACTTACTCTCTTATACAATCACTGATACCAGTACACACTCATCCATACAGCCACTCTCACAATCACTGACTCTCACGTATAGTCATGTATATACTCCAACTCTCACATACACTGCCTTTTACATATGTAGTTACTTGGACATGTACCACTGAGACATCCAATCTCTCACCAACACACCCATACACACACTCACCCACCCATACAGCTGTTTCCACATGCACTCTTGAACCCATACACCTAGTGAATCAACCACTCACACATCTATGCACAGAGTCACGCACCTCCCACCCACCCACACACACACACACTCAGTCTCCCATACAAATAATCAGTCAACCAATCAATAACCCATATAGACACTCACGTAGCTACTGGCCAACACATTCAGCAGCTTACACAACAACAGACATACTGATACACATATTCAGACAGTTTAGTCATTAACCCTTGCATTCAGTAAGACACATTTAATCACTCACTTATACAGTCAGTCACGCACCTACTAAATCCTTCATCCAGACACTTATATACCCCCTCATTCTTCAATACACCTTGCCATATATATAAAACATATTTAAACTTTACAGAAACACACAGTCACTGGATGATGTCATGAGTGATGTCATGAGTGATGTCATTTGAGATGTCTTCAGTGATGTCATCAGTGATGTCACTGACCATGTCATGAATGATGTAATATGTGACATCATCAACAGTGCATTGCGGGGGCGTGAGTTATAGTTAGCTGAACTAACTATAACGCCGGAATTTCTATGGTTTTGTACAAGTGAAATGTCCAACTAACTATAACGTTCCTGAAACCTATGGTTTTTTCAGTTAATTTCAATGGTCTTTGTAAATGCTAATTTCTAACTATAACGTGCCTGAAACCTATGTTTTTTTCAGTGAATTTCTATGTTTTTTTAAATGCTAATTTCTAACTGTAACGTGCCTGAAACCTATGGCTTTTCCAGTGAATATCAAAGGTTTTTTAAATGAAAATTTGTAAATCTAATGTATCTCAATCCTTTGTTTTTTTATTTTATATATATATATATATATATATATATATATATATATATATATATATATATATATATATATAAATATATATATATATATATAAATATATATATATATATATATACACATGTATGTATTTTAAAAAATGTGAAACATTTTTAGTAAGGAAAACTATATTCATTCTTTTTAAAAAAAAATATTATACAGAAGTCGCGCATCCTTCGCGCACCCTTCACGATTGCTGCGTGCATTCTGGTAGCCATTTTGAAAAGTCGCGCTGGGGTCACGACTTCGGCGTAATTTGTAAAGTATGAAATATCTTTAAATTAATTATAAATAAAAATTTTCCTTTAAGTGTTTGTCTAAATTTATTAATAAAAGTATTTTTAAAGTATTATTTTCGATATAATTTTGACTAAAAATTATTCGATTATTATTGGATTCGGAGGTTAGGAGGGATGGCCATTTTGCTCGATCTCTTTTGCAACATTTTCTGGTCTAGTCAGGTGGACACCCTCCTCCGGGTGAGCTACGGCTTGAGGATTCTATTCAAAAGATGGGGAATGAACATCATCCATCAGAAGAGCAAGTTACTTACCTTCGGTAACGCTTTTTCTGGTGGATACAGTATCTGCCTGTGGATTCCTCACTGTCCCACCGCCTCTCCGTTGTCCAACTGTTTCTAAAAAAAGATGCTTTTACTGTTTGGCATAAATGTTTTTAATATGTCTTAATCATGCTTATGTTTTAATAGTGAGAAATGCTTGATCTGTTGCTATTTCTTTATGCCTTTATTGGTTATGCATTTGTATATATATATATATAAATAAATATATATTTAGTATACTATGTATACATGTGAAAATGTGTCGTCCATCTGTCTACCTCGGTGGCACGGAAAAAATGGGTGGAACTGACGTCAGCACGCCGACGAGGTCCTCTTATGGCTCCTATGACATCATACGGTGTCGCGAACGGAGCCGTGCTATTATGACATCGTCGTCGACGTGGGAGAGCTAGGATAGAATTTCCACGGAATGCTGGCGCAGGGGATATTCACCTAAGTATTCAGGCTAGGCCTTTGGGAGAAGCTGTTTATGTTACCACTCCAGAAACCGAAACCAGTGATCCGGGGGCAGAGACCCTGCAGATGGCACGCGAAGTGGGGAGCCCAGTCGTGTGCCAAGCACCACTACCCACAGAAAAGGTAACAAGGGCACTGAATAACACAGGATCTTCTCTTTGTATCTGGCAGTAACAACAAGGTTAAAACGCCCTGGTTCCAAAATGTAGAATTAGTGCTACAACGGGGGCCGATTCACAGAACTAACTTAAGACAAAATCCTAAACTTACTACTTTTGGTATTCACAGAAGTTAGGATTTTGTCTTAAGTTTGTCTTAGGACAACCTTAAGACAGACTTAAGACAGACTTAAGACAGACTTAAGACAGACTTAAGTTAGGATTTTGTCTTAAGTCTGTCTTAAGTCTGTCTTCAGTTTGTCTTAAGTCTGTCTTAAGTTTGTCTTAAGACAAACTTAAGACAAAATCCTAACTTCTGTGAATACCAAAAGTAGTAAGTTTAGGATTTTATCTTAAGTTAGTTCTGTGAATCGGCCCCACAGTCTTCAAGAGGACCTGCGATGGATGCCGCTTCTGCCTTCTGTATACGGGAGGCGGCACATGGGTCGCGCGGTATGGTCATACTGCGGTGGTGCGCACACTCGTTGACCTCTCATGGCACTGCTCCACACTTCGAGGACAACGCTTTCCATTAGCTGTGTTTTCTGATGAGGTGTCACGCCAGCCCCGTCCAACAGCAGAACCCCTTTATATCCAAGCAGACTCTTTCACTCTCTCACCGGAAGTGAAACCAGGCCACGCAGACACTTCCACAATACAACAGCCGGGAATGCACTTTTCGGTAAAAAACAACACATTCCTTCCTCCTAATTTATCAAAAAAATGACTCACTGAAGAACAGGGGCCAGCTTCGATCAGTAAACAGCCGTTACAACGAATTTTTTACTTTGCGATACCATTACAATGCATGCATTACTACTCATGCGTTGTACATTGCGAAGTCATTACTACGCATTTTTTTAGAACGCATGGTCATTTACCACGCATGCCTTTACAACAAATTTTGTTGTAAAGGTATGTATGGTAAATGACCATAAGTTCTAAAAAAATATAGACGATCCATGTCGTTGTAAGGAAACAGAGGCTGTTCCGTTTCGTCATAACGACGTGCACCGCCCCTCAGAGACGACATGAAGCAGGAACCATGAGGAGAGAGGAACCATGAGGAGTGAGAGGTAAGGGGGATCGGGCATGGGGTGGTGGTTACTTTTCTAGGGTTTAGGGTAGTGCAGAGGAGTTACAGTAGTGTAGGAGGTCGTGCTGAGGGTAGTGTTTTAGGGTTTAGGGTAGTGCAGTGGTGTTTGGGTAGTGTAGGGGTCGTGTTGAGGGTAGATTTAGGGTTTAGGGTAGTGCAGTGGTGTTTGGGTAGTGTAGGTTGTCATGCTGGGAGTAGATTTAGGGTTTAGGGTAGTGCAGTGGTGCTTGGGTAGTGTAGGGGATGTGCTGGGGGTGGTGTTTCAGAGTTTAGGGCAGTGCAGTGGTGTTCGGGCAGTGTCAGGGGTCATGCTGGGGGTGGTGTTTTAGGGTTTAGGGTAGTGCAGTGGTGTTTGGGTAGTGTAGGGGTCATGCTGAGGGTAGATTTAGGGTTTAGGGTAGTGCAGTGGTGTTTGGGTAGTGTAGGGGGTAATGCTGGGAGTAGATTTAGGGTTTAGGGTAGTGCAGTGGTGTTTGGGTAGTGTAGGGGATGTGCTGGGGGTGGTGTTTCAGGGTTTAGGGCAGGCAGTGGTGTTCGGGCAGAGTAGGGGGTCATACTGGGGGTGGTATTTCAGGGTTTAGGGCAGAGCAGTGGTGTTCGGGCAGTGTAGGGGGTCGTGCTGGGGGTGGTGTTTCAGGGTTTAGGGCAGTGCAGTGGTGTTTGGGCAGTGTAGGGGGTCATGCAGGGGGTGGTGTTTCAGGGTTTTGGGCAGTGCAGTGGTGTTCGGGCAGGGTAGGGGGTCATGCTGAGGGTGGTGTTTCAGGATTTAGGGCAGTGGTGTTCGGGCAGTGTAGGGAGTCTTGCTGGGGTGGTGTTTCAGGGTTTAGGACAGGGGGTGTTCGGGCAGTGTAGGGGGTTGTGCTGGGGCTGTTGTTTCAGGGTTTAGGGCAGGCAGTGGTGTTCGGGCAATGTAGGGGGTCATGCTGGGGCTGGTGTTTCAGGGTTAAGGACAGTGCAGTGGTGTTCGGATAGTATAGGGGGTCGTGCTGGGGCTGGCGTTTCAGGGTTTAGGGCAGTGCAGTGGTGTTCGGGCAGTGTAGGGGGTCGTGCTGGCTGGTGTTTCAGGGTTTAGGGCAGTGCAGTGGTGTTCGGGCAGTGTAGGGGGTCATGCTGGGGCTGGTGTTTCAGGGTTTAGGGCAGTGCAGTGGTGTTCGGACAGTGTAGGGGGTCATGCTGGGGGTGGTGTTTCAGGGTTTAGGGCAGTGCAGTGGTGTTTGGGCAGTGTCATTGGTCATGCTGGGGGTGGTGTTTCAGGGTTTAGGACAGTGCAGTGGTGTTCGGGCAGTGTAGGGGGTCGTGCAGGGGGTAGTGTGTCAGGGTTTAGGGCAGTGCAGTGGTGTTCGGGCAATGTAGGGAGTCGTGCTGGGGTAGTGTTTCAGGGTTTAGGGCAGTGCAGTGGTGTTCATACAGTGTAGGGGCTCGTGCTGGGGTAGTGGTTTAAGGCAGTGCAGTTATGTTTGTGTAGTGTCCAGCGCATGCGTTGCGTCGCTAGGCGAGACCTAAAAAGCATTGCACCAAGATGGCTGCCAACACTTCCTGGATTGAAGTGTTGGCAGCCAATTAGAGCCAAGCTCGTGCTTGTGTAGTTAGGTCCCGCCCTATATATTTAAAGATTTCTTTCCTTTAATATCTCAAAAACTACTGAACGGATTTACACCATTTAAAAAAAAGATCGCTTTCTGAACCAAGGGCTACCTTTTTGCCAAATTTGGTGTAATCCCGTTCAGCAGTTCGGGCTGTAGTCGTGTCTAAAGTTTCCTAAGGGAAATAACATGAAGAAAACGCGTTTTGAGAACCCCCTTTTTTCTCGGCCCCCGCTTCGCGCATCACCCTGAAACTTTCAGGATAGGAGCTGATCGGAGCGGGACCAACGTTTTGAAAATTTCGCGAAGATTCGTCAACCGGCGCCAAAGTTATTGGGAAAAGAAAAAATGCATTATTTCGTCTGTATGTGACTGACTGTATAAGTGAGTGATTGAACGTGTATTACTCAATGCATGGGTTACTGACTAAACTGTGTAAAATTCTGTATTAGTCTCTCCTTTGGTTTGTAAGCAACTGCATGGGTTGATGAATACCTACATGAGTGCCTATATAGGTTATTGATTTGTTGTCTGAGTATCTGTATGGGTCCCTGAGTGTCTGTGTTGGTGGGTGGGTGTATGAGTCTGTGCATAGATGTCTGAGTGGGTGATTCAGTGGTTGCATGGATTAAAAAGTGCATCTGTAAAGGGCTGTATGGGTGAGTTAGTGTGTCTATGGGTGTGTTGGTGAGTGAATAAATGTCTCAGTGGTATATCTGTGACTAACAACATATGCTTTAAGCCACTATATTTGAGTGTTGGAGTATATAAATGAGTATACGTGAGACTAAGTTATTTCAAGAGTGGGTGTATAAATAAGTGTCTGCTTCTATCAGTGATTGTATAAGACAGTAAATTTGTGTTAGTATCTGTATAAATAAGTGATGTGGTATGTCTAAAAATAACGAAGTTGGTGTGTATAACTGCATACATGATTAAATGAGTATGTGATTCATTCTTTGCATTACTGACTAGGCGTGTGAGTTTTTTAAAAATATTAATTTCAT
Source organism: Triturus cristatus (assembly GCF_964204655.1). NCBI lineage: Eukaryota > Metazoa > Chordata > Amphibia > Caudata > Salamandridae > Triturus > Triturus cristatus. The sequence continues at coordinate 998,552,513 of NC_140580.1, forward strand.
ATTTTAATATTTATAAAACCTTTATTTTTTCTATTATATTTTAAAATATTTTGAAACTCTATTATACTTCTTGTTTTTAACTTTAAAAATCATGTAATGTTTTATATCTTCCCCAAAAAATGTATATTTAATTTTTTGGGGAGAAAACTGCACTCCCATAACGGTAGCGTACCAAGCTCCATCACTACACAAATCCTATCCGCCATATTGCTAAACTCGTAAATGATGCACATTTCGTATCTGACGAGTTTGTGGCACCGTGTCCCGCGTAACATCATATACACATGAAGTCACCCCAGGTACTACTTTGGTATCCGACGGGTAAGCAGTACCAAGCCACGCGTTAAGTCATGTACGTATGGGGTCGCGCCTGCTGTGCGTTGCGTATTCGACGAGTACACGCTGCCAGGCCCTGTGTTACGTCACAGACGTAAAGTATAGCGCCGGGTACGCCATTCCCTTTTTTTTTGTCTCAAAAGTATATCTAAATAACTTTAAACAGTATGGCGCCCGATTCACAGAACTAACTTAAGACAAAATCCTAAACTTACTACCATTTTCGTATTCACAGAAGGCACTTACTCATTTTGGTATTCACAGAAGACACTTACTCACTTCGGTATTCACAGAAGTTAGGAGTCCTAACTTTAGGACTCCTAAATGCCTCCTGTGAATACCGAAAGTCTTAAAATTAGGATTTTCTCAGTTTAGGAGTCCTAAAGTTAGCCCTCCTAACTTTACTACTACTAAACTGAGAAAAATCCTAATTATAAGGCTTTCGGTATTCACAGAAGGCATTTAGGAGTCCTAAAGTTAGGAGTCCTAACTTTACTACTACTAAATTGAGAAAAATCCTAATTTTAAGACTTTCGGTATTCACAGAAGGCATTTAGGAGTCCTAAAGTTAGGAGTCCTAACTATACTACTACTAAACTGGGAAAAATACAAATTTTAAGACTTTCGGTATTCACAGAAGGCATTTAGGAGTCCTAAAGTTAGGACTCCTAACTTCTGTGAATACCGAAATGAGTAAGTGCCTTCTGTGAATACCAAAATGGTAGTAAGTTTAGGATTTTGTCTTAAGTTAGTTCTGTGAATTGGGCCCTATATGAGAGCATGCGAAAATCGAAATTATTTTAAACATTTCTATATTTCTAACTGTAATAAACTTATATTATGATAAATATATTTTGTCAAAATCGCGTCGGGTGCGGCCTCCTTGCGCGCTCGGTGCGCGATTGCCATGTGACCTTAAAAAAAGCATTTGATTGGTTCCTAACATTTCCCATTGTAACAGTTGTACGACCCCACCCATTTTACTCAGTCTCTCTACAGCGTTTGATGAGAGACACCTCTTCTGCTTAGAAAGCTTTTTTGAAAAGTGTTTTCCTGTAAAAACATATCTTATACTACACACAACATGCAACGATCATCTTGATCAATATTCATGCTCTGTACATTAGCCTTCCACGTGTGATTGCCATGCATCTCAAACGTTCTATCAAAAAACAAATATGTGTTACACGATGCCCCTGGTGTGTGTGTCTGCACATTATTGTGCTGCCTTTCGGCCTGGGTATTGCTGGCTCTAAGGAGCATCATCAGCCACGGGCAGACTGCACATCCTAAATCACATGCTATCTCATTACCAATAGTTTCCGCCCTCTCGACACATGCTACATTAATCTAAATTGCACACTCTGCGATGTCAAAACTACAAAAGAAACACACATAAGTACACTTCTTGTCCAGGCAGGAACTGAACAACGCCCAAGTCCCCGGAATAATTATTCACACCCCTACGCTGGCCTGGTATACGCAAGCCCAGCCCACTTTGCGTACATATAAATAGGATAACCACAACGCTACACATCCCTCTTCTTCCACACTACCTCAAATGGTTTGCCGCATCCACCTCGCATATCACAATGCGTAATAAAAAAAAAAATTGATCCATGAGGTGTACTCCATCCTGGCAATCAACAAGGGGCTCTAAATTGTGAGCCCTACTGCCCGTCATCTACGAAAGGGATCCATGAGGTGTATACTCTCCTGCAATCAACACTCCATCTGAACTGTGAGCAGTGCTGCCCGTAGTGTTTGCTCACACAACAATGACAGCAGGTAAGCAGAGCGGCCTGGGTGCACAGGGCCTCCAATTGAGCGTGCTGCAGCGAGAGGGGTGGGGTGCTTCAGCCTAGCTGCGCAGGTCCGAACAAACGATATTGCCATGTGTTATGATGTGATCTTTGACCTCATTCAGTCACATCTCTGTCTCATTTTAAAGACCTGCTGGACTGTACTGTAGGCCTGAGCCAGTGGGCAGCGCTGCCCTACAGACACCTCTTCAGCGCGGTGCTGTAGGAGGGATGGGATGCATCAGTCAGACTACGCACGTGCGAATAAACGATATTGCCATGTGTTATGATGTGATCTTCGACCTCATTCAGTAACATCTCTGTCTCATTTTAAAGACCTGCTATACCATAAGGTAGGCCTGAACCTACGGGCAGCGCTGCCCTACAGACACCTGTTGAGGGCGGTTCTGCGGGAGGGGTGGGGTGCATCACCCTGAGTGCGCACGTGCGAACAAGCGATGTTGCCGTGCGTAATTATGTGATTTTCTGACCTCATTCAGTCACATCGGTCTAATTTTAAGGACCTGCTGGACCATACTGTAGGCCTGAGCCAGCGGGCAGCGCTGCCCTACAGACACGTGGCATTGGTTTTAGGACACTGTAGTGAACTCCTTACTAAGTGTACATGCACACAGGCTCCCGCCACTGTATTACAAGGGCACATTATGCTTCTAGCATGCACTCTGTTCCTTTGTATGTGAACGTTGGCATAAAATATTATTATTTAACCTTGTGTATTCTCATGCACTCCAACTCCTCTTTGAACCACGATTACCACTAACAGTTGGTAGATCGTACTTCAAAAACGAAGGATGCACTCAACTCCTATTTTCTATCAAGCTTGAACTAAACCTTCATTTACCTCCAGACGCTTCCACCATTAAATTATTTCTCCCTTTTCAGACATTTCATTGATTGCCACAAGAAGGGCGGAGTGGGAGCTGACCCCGCAATGATGCCCTGGCATTCTGACACCTTCCATCGTGGTATCAAGACACCGTCCCCGGCCGGAGACCTGGTCTATCGGACAAACATACCCCGGACTAGGAGCTTGCACCAACACGTCGTGGGACACATCAGTGGTGGCAGTTGAGCAATGAAGCCTTGGTGTGCAAGACCTACAATTGAGCAGAGTGCGGGGGAAGAGGTTGGGGTACAGCACCTTGGGAGCACAGGTGCATGCAAGCGATTTTCCTGTAGCTAATAATGTAGGACTATATTATCAAACAACGGCGATAACATTATCACCACTTAGGCGACAGGAAACTGCCGCTAAAGCGATGATAAGGGGTTGATAATATGCCCTTGTAAATTCCCATAGATGCCCAGGTTCACACCAGAACCTGGGCTTCTAAGGGAATTCACAAGGGCATATTATCAACCCCTTACCGCCGCTAAAGCGGCGATAATGTTATCGCCCTTCCTTCATAAAATGGCCCATAATCTCTGGCCTCATGTATTTGATTTTAAGGACTTGCTGAACCACACTCTTTCTCGCAGACCCCAGCATCCTAGACAAACGGGTGACGGAGGGTAAACACTAAGGGCTGAGTGCAATAGGCCAACGCTCTGTCTCCTCCTCCCTCTTTTCTTTTGACTCACCCTCCCCTTCTCCCTTCCACCCACTCCCCCTCCCTTCCATTGTCACTATGGTCCTTTCATTCGGACTACCTTTCTTTACCTCTTCCACATAGCACACATACTTATGTTTCATTTTTGTCTTGCAGGTTTCCTACGCTGCTTCCACTGGAGTCCAACCCACATTTTTTTTATTATACTGTTCTATTAAAGTTGCATTTCTATTTATTTCTGTTTTAATAAAGGTTACTTATTTTTTCAAATAAATAACTGAGTGTATAGGTCTTCTTTTTCTAACGACACTTGTCTATTGTTTATTGTGAAAATCATCTGTTTATAGGAGATTTTAAGCACAACATTATTTAATATTAGAGTGCACCTACCAAACATAATCTAACTGACTATTAGACAAATGAAGCCTGGGTAATTGTACAACTGCAAGAGTTCTATGAGTGTATCACTTTATAACACCATACGTACTGCCCGTGTGATTACAGAACAAATAAGGCACTGCCTAGGACCACCGAGGCTTCAGGGACTGCCAAGGCCCACCCTGCATATTTAAATAAAGACCCGGAGTGTGGTGATCCCCGGACTTCAGTTGGCCTCGAACCCCCGGAACAATTAGTAAACAATACTCGGGAAGGTGGCACTCCCCTAGGCTGCAAAACGTCTCTGTGACCTTCCGCGCCTAATTTACATGTGACATTAAGATCCCCAGTCATACAGAGGCCCCGCAATATAATAATTGGATTGGCCATGGAACATTACCCACCCACCAGGGGCCTCATTTAAAAGAAAGGGTGAGACCCCGCTTTTTTTTGTTTTTGTTATTTTCTCTCCATTTTTACCATCCGCATCCCCTCTATTACAGCGATACGAGGTTTTCCTCCTCTCGCTTCAAGTAGTCGAACAAGTATGTGCTATCACAGGGTGGAAGCCATGCACCACCCTCTAATAGCAAACACAAATGTCCAATGAATGCACACCCCGGGACATTGTATGAGCTGCGCCTGAGAGGTCGCCCTCCCTACTACCATGATGTATTTGTTAGTATAAACGCATACTAACACTACATACACACGTGTAGTACAGCGACCAGAATGTAGTGAAGAAGCAGAGGCAGCGCAAAACCTAAAAATATAAATCCTACCAGAAGTCAGATGACATAGTTCAATGAGCCGACGACCCTGGCATGAGTAGAAACAGCTACATGAACAAAACGGGTCTTCAGCACAACGCAAGCAATTTTAAAATATTGCTGAGTGGTGCCTTCTTTTTGCCTTCTCCCACTCGTCGCCAAATTTATGTAGTGAAGAGGCAGACAGCAATGATTCCAATAAGTAGATTTATTACAAGAAAACAAGACACCTGAAACAACCACCAACAGGAGCAGACAGCAAAGCAACCGTCTAATCCAGCACCGTGTACAAACTCCGCAAGGTTCCCCTCATGACAGCCCTACATTCTAACATTACATACTGAGGGCCATATTATCAAGGAACTGCGTTAAAATTATCGCCGCTTTAGCAGCAGGAAACTGCCGCTAAAACGGTGATAATGGGCTTGATTATATGCCGTAGGGAATTCCAATAGAAGCTCATGTTCTCGTGTTAACATGGGCTTCTATTGGAATTCTCTACGGCATATTATCAAGGCCATTATCACTGTTTTAGCGGCAGTTTCCTGCCGCTAAAGCGGCGATAATTTTAACGCCGTTCCTTGATAATATGCCCCTTAGATTCTAGTAGAATTACATACTAACATTCTACTATGACTTACAATGGAATACTACACAGAGCACATGACTTTACAGCAATGAGCTCATAGTTTCATGCACGAGTCTTGACACCGGTAGGGGTAAGACTTTTACTTCCCACTCCCTATATTGTATAAACGTAAACTAACACTTCTTCCACAAATATGCTGCAGCGCCCAGAGCACATCACTTTACAGCAATGAGCTCACAATTTAGGCTCACGCTTTAATCCCCGAGTCTTCACACCAGTAGGGATGAGTAGTTCGCTTCCCTCTCCCTATATACTATAAACGCATACTAACACTACTTACACACTTATACTACAGCGGCTAGTATCCTACACCGCCCAGAGCCCATCACTTTATAGTAATCAGCTCGGTTTCATCTCCAAGTCTTCACACCGGTAGGTGTAACTACTTTGCTTCCCGCTTCCGGTATACTATCAACACACAGTAGCGGTCAGTAGTTCGCTTCCCACTCCCTGTATGGTATAAACTACTACTAACATTAATTGCACACGTATGCTACAAACACCAGACCAAATCACTTTACAGCAATGACCTCACGGATAAGACACTCGGTTTCATAACCGAGGGTAGCACCATATCATATGACCACCATGCCATTCTGAGCAACACCGCACTTTCAGACCGTTAACAGTGCTAACTACCTACTGTCGACCGCCAGTAGGTAATCCAGAACAAATTACAATAGTTCCTTGATTCTTTTAGCTTTCAAAAATTCTCTCTATTACTGTCTTTCTACTTTTCCATATAAATAGTTTTTTTAATATTCAAGTAGACATCGAAGTCAGACATGCAACGTATTCTATCAACACGCTTTCTAGAACATTCTACAACACATGGAGGTTAAAAGTTCATCATTTTTTTTTTAAACCTAACAATATTTTTTTGCAACATTTTCTCGAACATTTAACGGCACGTGCAGGTTAAAAGTTCACGATTGTTTTAAGTTCGAATAGTGTCTTCCAAATGCAAGTAGCAGGTGTGGTTGAGTTGAGCACATTTTATCCTATAATATGTACTATAATATGTATGTGCAAACTGCTTTTTCTTAACCAATCACAAACATACTTTTCCACAAAACGAACGTGCACCCTACTTTTAAAAAACAATGCTTTTCATCTCCCAATCAGGTACCGTTTTGTATGCGAAAATAAACTAGTTCCCCATCTTTAAACATGTCTCTTATTCTACAAAGGAACTGCATGAGCTACAGACATCTTTCCATACCTTCCAGCCATACCTTCAAAATGCTAGTGTGGATGGTAGGACATAGCTATGTTTTCTGGTGCAAGAGGTATGCAGAACAGAGACATATTGACTTAGACCTAGGTTTAAAAAATGTGGACATTAAATGGTTTGGACAGAGAGGATTGAAGTGGCACCAATTGTTGCCTTTGGTTAAAACCTGTTTGCATCTCCAACACCCTGACCTCAAGATTGTGCACTGTGGTGGAAACAACCTAGGCACATTGACTGGGGTAGATTTGGAAATGCTTATGAAGGACACCTTTGGACAATTCATGTTACTTTTGCCTCAAACTGCCTTTGTATATTTCAATATATGCCAAAGACAGAAGTGGAAATGGTCCAAACAATTTTGTCCTCAGATTGAAAAATCTCGGAAAAAAGTCAACAAAGCTGTCTCTGCATACCTCAGAGACCACAAAATGGGGTCCATATGCAACAACAACATACGTTTTGATATGGTGGATATATACAGAAGTGATGGAGTACACTTCACAGGTCAGGGAAACTGAGTTTTTCTGAATAACTTGAAGCTGTGCATCCGCACTTATATGTAGCTCCAACTAATGAACACAAGAGCTCTTTTTAGAGTCACCCTATAACTTACAACTAAGGCCCGCTATTTTAGGGCCAGATAACGCCAACTCCGCACCCTCGCCAACATTTATTCTCCACACAGCTGTGGCGCAGCGGCCAGACCATCTCACTTTGCAGCACGGACCTCTCGCTTTGATCCCCAGCTCTACTCACCCATAGGGGTAAGTAGTTTGCGCTCTACAAATACCATATTGATTTACCTTCGCACTCCCTATACAACACCATCTAAGCACCACACACAAGCTACAATGTCCTAAACAAAAGTTCATTCAAGTACCTATAACTACATGCTGACACTACTTGCACAGATGTGGCACAGTGGCCAGAGCACATGACTTCACAGCATATGACACACAATTTGGGCTCACACTTTAATCCCCGACTCCGGTTGCAGCTCAGCTTAGCAGCATGAGACTCTAGACAATACCTCACATATATTCCGTACCCCAGGACTTTCATACCAGTACGGGTCAGTAGTTCGTCCTAGTAGTTATAAACACATCCGGACACTACTTCCACAACTGTAGTGCAGCGGTCACGGCACATGACTTCACAGCATAAGACACACAATTTGGGCTCACACTTTAATCCCCGAGTCCCACACCAGCTCACCTTACTCGCATCAGACTCTACCCAATACCTCACTTAATTTCCATAGCCCGCCACTTACACACCGGTAGGGGTAAATACTTTGCTTCGCACCCCCTCTATAGCACACCCTAAACACCCCACAGAGGTTACAGTGCTCCTATCCTCCTATTTCCCACTTTTCTCCTCTTTTTCCCCCTTTTTTCACCTTACTCGCTTCAACTGAATCACAAAATGACGGCCAACACTTCCTAGTTGCAACCGCTCTCACCCCTCACATCCAATCAGCAACAAGTTTGTGCTCGTAATGCCTCAGCTAATCAGATGGCAGAATTCCCAAATATCGATATCTGTAAATTTCGATATTTCTCAAAAACTAGTGAACAAATTTACACCAAATAAACAAAAGCGTGCTTTCTACACCAAGACCCTTCTCCCTGTCAAATTTGGGGTAATTCTGTTCACCCGTTAGACCTGTAGCCTTGTCTAAAGTTTCCGATGGAAATTAACATGGAGAAAACGCATTTTGGGACCCCCCTTTTTTTCTCGGCACCCCTTGACGAATCACCCCCAAACTTTCAACATAGGAGCTGATCTCAACAAAGAATCAGTTTTAAAAATTTGACGAAGATTCGTCAATTGGCGCCAAAGTTATTGGGAATAGAATGTTGCAAATTTCCTATAGTAACTAGGTCCTAAGTATAAGGTAATATAAATATATATATATATATATATATATATATATATATATATATATATATATATATATATATATATATATATATATGAGCCACGTCCTTCATATGTGTGTGTGTGTGTATGTGTATATATATATATATATATATATATATATATATACATATATATATATATATATTATCTACTGGCGATCGCCAGTAGATAGTTATAGTTAGGATCGTGTTTCAATAGGAAATCCGCAACATTCTATTTGGAATAACTTTGGCGCTGATTGACGAATCCTCGCGAAATTTTCAAAATAGGTGAGGCGCTTCGCTCCGCTCCTTCCCTGAAAGTCTCGGGGGGATTCGTCAAGCGGGGGCTGAGAAAAAGGGGGGGTCCCAAAACGTGTTTTCCCCATGCATTTTTCCATAGGACCTTTAGTCCAAGCTACAGCCCGAACGGCTGAACAGAATTACTTGAAATTTGGCAGAGAGGTAGTCCTCAGGTCAGGTATGTGCCTTTTGCAGGTCTGGTGTAAATCTGTTCAGTATTTCCTGAGAAAATAGCATTTAAAAGCATATATATATCTACAAGCGCGCACCGTGCTCGTACGGTAAAACTTACCGTACGCGCACGCTGCCGTGCACGAGCGCGATTCTGATTGGTTGTTAGATCTTAGTAAACATTCGAATCGGTCGAAACCAGGAAGTGTCGGCCGCCAGTTTGTCTCTCGCAGTCTGAGGGGGTGAAAAACAAAGGTGGAGAACGTGAAAAGGGGGCAGGGTGGACAGTTCCTGACCCCCTAGCCTTTGTCAGGGGGTCCCAGAAAGACCCCCAAGGGCCAAAATTTCCTATAACTTTTTTGCAAAAAATCGCGGAGTAAGCGTAGCGTGCGCGTACGGTAGAAACGGTAAAATTCCGTGAACTGCGTAACGTGGGCGCGCGGTGCGCGAAGCGCAGCGCGCGCATGGTGCGCGCACGGTGCGCGAAGAACACCGTGCGCGTACGGTACGCGCACGGTGAAAAACCTTAAAAAAAAAAAAAACCATAACTTAGCATTTCAAAAACCGTACAAATTCACTGAAAAAAACATAGGTTTCACACACGTTATAGTTAGGAATTAGCATTTAAAAAACCTTGCAAATTCACTTAAAAAACCATAGGTTTCACACATGTTCTAGTTAGCTGGACATTTCACTCGTGAAAAACCATTGAAATTCCCCCGTTATAGTTAGTGCAGGCAACTATAACTCACGCGACCGCAATCCTCTGCTGATGACTTCAGATATTACATCACTGATGACATATGTGTCTTTCTGAAAAAAAAATATTTTAATATATGTATAGCTAAAAATTAATGGAAGAAGACATGGGTAAATAAGTGTCTAAATACAGTGATGTAATATCTGACGTCATCAGCAGAGGATTGCGGTCGTGTGAGTTATAGTTGCCTGCACTAACTATAACGGGGGAATTTCAATGGTTTTTCACGAGTGAAATGTCCAGCTAACTATAACATGTGTGAAACCTATGGTTTTTTAAGTGAATATATATATATATGTATTCCAAAAACAGTCTCCAAGCACACGGAGCCTCCAACACTACAGGGTGGCCTCTTTTAAACAACAGGCATGGAGCAGCCTGTCAATCGTCATCGTCCAGACAAGACAGTACAGAGGCCCGTTTCTGGAAGCAGAGTTATAATTTCAGAGGTATTAAGCAGCACACCTTTTCAATTCCCTTACGTGTTTCGGCACAGCCTTGATCACAGGTAAGAAAAAAGGTTAAAGTGCAAAGTGCATTGTGTCCACTTTTATATGTTGAAAGTCACATGACCAACAGTAAAAAATACAAGTCTCATAATGCTTTGTACTTGCTGCATTATTACATGAACTTACAATGAATCCTCTTACTCCTCAAAGTTAAAGGAAATGTTCTTTGTACCTGCATTTAAGTTGTGGCGCAATATTCTCCTGGCCAAATGCTCTCTGATCTTGTGCAAATTCCTGCATTTCCAATCCTCTCCAAAATCATATTTGTGTTCCAGAATGGTCAGAGTGGGATGTTATCCCCTCTGACTCCCTTCATCCAACAGTCACCAGATTTGTCTATACTAGCACCTCCCCAATGGGCTGGTGACTGCGAGTGGGTCATGCTCTTGAATTGTATTCCAAAAACAGTCTCCAAGCACATGGAGCCTCCAACCCTACAGGGCTACCTTTTTGCCAAATTTGGTGTAATTCCGTTAAGCAGTTCGGGCTGTAGCTACGACTAAAGGTTCCTATGAAAATTGCATGGGGAAAATACATTTTGGGCCCCCCTTTTTTCTCGAACCCCGCTTGACGAATCACCCCGAGACTTTCAGGATAGGAGCGGACCGGAGCTGGCCAAACGTTTTGAAAATGTTGTGAAGATTCATCAACCGGCGCCAAAGTTATTGGGTATAGAATGTTGCAGATTTCCTATGGAAAGTTCAGAGTCGTGCCTTTTAGTTAAATGGTGTAAATCCGTTCAGTAGTTTTTAAAATATTAATGGAAAAAGAAATATATATATCTGGGTGGAGCCTAACCACACATCTCATCGGGAGATCTGATTGGCTGTCAGCACTTCATCCAAGAAGTGTTGGTAGCCATCTTGGGACCAATGTACATGAAAGCACCTCATTAAAAAGCATTGCAGTTAATAGAAGGTTTTAAGACTTTAGTTACATTATAAATCATTTGTTGATGGTACCATACTCATTTTAGGAATTGTGGTGATTTTACCATGTGAAAAAGCCTTCTGCTGGGATATCATGAATCATGTTTGAGAGAAAACTATTTTCTCATGCTTTTCCCACAGAGGTTTGGAAGGTGATCTATAAGCTAAACTGAGAGCATATTTTCTGTAAATTCACATTATCTTTGTCAGTCATGTGAAAATGAAGTCTGACATTCTCAGTAAAACATGTACATCCAACAAGGGCAGAGACTGTCAGTTGATTCCTTTGTGTTCTACTGCAGGTTCCCAGAGTGTTCTAAAGAACAACTAGAGCGCACAGTCCTACTTATGACAAACGTATTGCAAACCTGAAGCCATCTTGATTGGAATAAAGTGGTAACTCTAAAAACATTTAATTTAATTTAAAAAGGAATAAAATGAGGGGATTCATTTTGCCATAGAAAGTATGATTAGTGCTGCAGAAAGAAAAATTAGGGCACATTTTGAGTGACTTCTCAAATCCTCTTCTATTTCATTAAAAAATTCTGACATGCAGACTGAAACATGCACTTTGAATACCAGCAGCAGACTTCCCTGGTGAGCAGTAGCTTTACTACAGTGATCTTATGAGCAACTAGAGTGATAACATTCAGAATTTATGGCAAATGTGTGACACATCTGAATGCCTTCTTGATGGAACCAAAGTAAAAGACTGATAGTATTTCGTACTGAGGAGACTGCAGTAAATGAGGAAATTAGGAAACGTCATAACAAATAAGTCTCCCAAGATGGCCACCAGAGACAAAAGAGCCCAAATGTAGCACAAATATCACCCAGATGTAGCCCACATGTAGACCAATGACAGAAGTGTGCAAAACACTTTTTATTCTTTGTGTTTTTGCAGTGTTATATAGTTCAGACTTGTCAGGTTTTGGAGTGCTTTACATGAGCATTGGTTACATCACACAAGAACAAATTCATTTTGGGTATAGACATGGGGAGATTAAGTGATTTGACCAGAATCACAGAATGTCGAGCTGAAGCAGAAACTCCAACCTGGTTCCCCAGTTGCAAAGTCTGCAGCTCTGGAAGTAACACCACATCCTCTCCCCTAAGTGCAACATTTAATCAAGTGGTCAACTGGATAAAAAAACATAAAGATAACAAATAATTTAAAAGTGCTTTGTCGCTATTTGAAAACTCAGAAAATATGTCCTCATTTTAGTTTTTTAGAGCACTAATCATAATTTTGATGCAAATAAGACCCTCTCATATATGTAATTTCTAAAGGAAATGCTCCAGGTATTACAGTTTTGATTACCTCAAGATGACGTCAGGCGTTCCACACTTTTGTAATAAATATAGAATGTTAGCAATCTAGTTGTTCATTAGGATACTGTTGAGAGGCAGAGGCCAGGGGCACGGACTCTGAAAATTGAAGGCAGGTAGGAGGGTGCAGAGGCAACAATTTAACCACACTGGGCAGGCAGGAAGGGCAGTGGCAGCACAACAGACTATGGAGGGCAGTGGAAAGGGGGGCAGGGGCAGCAAACCAACAATACAGGACTGGCAAGAGAGGTTGTGGCAATACAATAGACCATTGTGGGCAGAAGGAAGAGGCAGTGGTAGTACAACCATACATGCCAACAGACCCGATTCAGCCAGGAAACGTCCAATGTTTTTAAGCCCAAATGGGCTTTATTTGATCTGTCTCCTGTCTACAATCTCCTCTTTTTCAATGTAAGTCAAAGGGGAAAATTAATACCCCAGTCCTTTTTCAAAATCTCCCTCTTACCAAGTATGGTACATTGGATCATGGAAGGCAGGAGGAATTGGGGTAGGGACATGGACTCGGATAACAGAGGACAGGAGGGACATGGAGAGGTGCACCAAACTGACCCTACAGGGCAGGCATCAGGGTTTGCAGCAGCACAATACACCACACAGGGCATGGAGGACGGGAGTGCAGCACAACAATCCATAGAAAGCAATAGGGAGGGGACAGGACCATGCACATGGACAACAGAGAACAGAGGGGAAAGAGGCAATGGTAGCTAGCTGACCATAATGGACAGACAGGAGAGAAAGCTGCAGCATAACAGACCATAAAGGGCAGGAGGGACGGATCGGGGCATTACATTGGAACAGACAAGTAAGGAGGGAGGGAATAGGGGTCCACACATGGAAACAGAGGGCTGGGGGCAAGGGGGTAGGGCAGGAGCAGCAAGATGACCATGGAGGTCAGGCAGGATGGGCACTAGAAGCAAGACACACCAAGGAGAGCAACAGTGAGACTATGATGGCATAGACACAGACCATGGAGGGAAGGTGGGAGGAGGTCAGGGGCAACTAGCTGACCAGACAGGGAAGGTGGGAGGGGCCTTGGGAGCACAGAAGACCATGCATGACAAGCGGAGGCGGAGCTTCCGGGCCGGAGGTGGGGCTTCTGGGCCGGAGGCGGAGCTTCCGGGCCGGAGGTGGGGATTCCGGCCGGTGGCGGAGATTTAGCCATGGCCGAAATCTCCACCTCCGGGCCGGAAGCTCCGCCTCTGGTCTGGAAGCTCCGCCTCAGGGCCGGAAGCTCTGCCTCCGGGCTGGAAGCCCCGCCTTTGGGCCGGAAGCTCCGCCTCTGGGCCGGAATTTCCGGCCTGAGTGCGGACGTAAAGTTAGTAGTCGTAAATCCATTCTGTGAATACCAAAAGTAGTAAGTGCAGTCTGTGAATACCAAAAGTAGTAAGTGCATTCTGTGAATACCACAAAGTAGTAAGTTTAGGATTTAGTCTTAAGTTAATTCTGTGAATCGGGCCCAAAGATTACAGGGACGGTATAGTTAGACTCAGATTTCACTCATACACAACCAGTGAAATTCAGCAGTTATAGTTACCTGAGCTAACTATAACTTACGCCCCCACAATGTACTGCTAATGACCTCAGACATTACATCATTCATGACATGGTCAGTTAGATCACTCAAGGCATCACTCATGACATCTCAAATGAGCTGTGAATGGAATGGAACTATAATCGCTAGAACTTTATTTAGGGAAAGTGTGTGTATATTAACACCCCTTTTTTCCTTTTCTTTCGTGTAAGAACGATTATAATACGCAACATGCCTAGATTAACAGAGCTGATAGCCTTTCACTTTAAAGTAATGTGTAGTCCATTGTTTATGTTGATGTTTGCAATTCTAAGTATATTTATTATGAATAAGTCACGTTGACGAACATACAGGTATAGCAGTCACGGGGCAAGATATGCTGAAATGACATTGTGTGCATATTAACACTTGTTTTCTTTTCTTTTTTGTGTCAATTCCTGAATTTTCACATCGTGACCAGGCCAATATGGCCGCCAGCTTTTTGGATTAAAGTAATGCACTGCTGATGATGTCACATATTACATCACTCATGACATGGTCAGTGACATCACTGATGACATCACTGATAACATCTCAAATGACATCACTGATGACATCATCTACGTGATCATCTGATGCACCTCCTCACACCCTAAAATACAGACTACCATTCTCGAAACCATAGACATACCAATACTAGTACAGCTACAATATTCTGTACACTATGCATGCAGACCTCAGCTACATAGCTTTGATACAGTCTTTTAAATACTCAGTTAGCACCTATGCAGTCTAGGAATCCTTCTGACTGTCCCATGCACTTCTCCATTCAACCATCCAGCACTATCTACGTATCCTATCACTCTGCCAATACCTAAGCACTAATAAATTTAGCATGCACTCTCTTTGCAGAACTGAAAATACTCCAGTTATTAGTCATATACTTAAGGAATGGCCTAGCCACTAACACAAGTGCAGGTGCAATATTTTGTACACTATGCATACAAACCTCTAACCAGCTACATACTATTGATACGCTCTTCTAAATACCCAGTTAGTACCTATGCAGTCTAGGAATCCATCTGTCTGTCCCATGCACTTCTCCATTCACCCATCCAGCACTATCTACGTATCCTATCACTCCACCAATACCTAAGCACTTATAAATTCAGCACGCACTTTCTTTGCAACACTGAAATTACTCCAGTTATAAGTCATATACTTAAGGAATGGCGTAGTCAAAAACAAAATTGCAGGTACAATATTTTGCATACTATGCATGCACACCTCTAACCAGCTACAAACTATTGATACGCTCTTCTAAATACCCAGTTAGTATCTATGTAGTGTAGGAATCCTCTTGTCTGTCCCATGCATTTCTCCAAACACCAATCCAGCATTATCTACTTATCCTATTACTCCACCAATACCTAAGCACTTCTAAATTCACTATACATACTGTAATTATTCTAGTTACTTGTCATGAACTTATGGAATGGCCTAGCTACTAACACAAGTACATCTATACTATTTTGTGCACTATCCAAGCAGACCTCTAACTAGCTACATACTATTGATACACTCTTCTAAATACCCAGTTAGTACTCATGCAGTGTAGGAATCGTCCAGTCTGTCCCATGCACTTCTTTAATCACTTATCTACCACTATCTACTCATCCTATCACTCCACCAATACGTAAGCACTTATAAATTAAGTGTTCACTCTTCCAGTTACTAGTGGTATTCTTATAAAATTACTTAGGCACCAACACAAGTACACATAAAATATTCTTTGCATAATCCCTACAAATCTCTAAGCAGATACATACTATTGGTCCACTCCATTAAATACTGAAGTAGTACCATGCAGCGTAGGATACCTCCTGTCAGACTCATGCAATTCTTCAATCACCCATCCAGCACTATGTTCTTATTGTATCAGTCTGCCAATACCTAAGCACTTATGGGGCAGATTTACAAGCACCCTGCACCACCAGTACATCACTTTTTGTAACGTAGTGATGGCGTCAGGCACTCCTTCATATTTACAAGGAGAGGAAAAGCCACCCTGCGTGGTTTTTCCTATCCTTGTAAATACGACCCCTTCATACACAGAACTTTGCCTTGAAGGGGCGTCCCATAGGTGTTGGTGTGGGTTTTCCCACGCAACACCCCTAGAACAAGACACATCTCCAGATTTATGAGAAATCGTAAATCTGGAGATGTGTGTGAATGCTGCGCCATCCTAGAGTTGGTGTAGCAAGGCGCAACGAGGATAATTGTTTTCATTTCTCCTCATTTTTTCCTCTTTCGATGCATGCTGCATTCCACAGCATACATTTAAAGAGGAAAATGCCTTTACTGATTGTTTTTGTGCAGGAAGGGACACCTTCCTGCACAAAAACAATCTCCACACGACACAGACATCCTTGCACCATGGTGCAAGGGTGCCTGTGTCACCGCATGGCTGCAGTTTGTGCAGCAGTGCAGAGGGAAGCAGAGAGTTGCAACATATTCATGTACATATGTCACATCCCTGTGCTTCGGAAGTGCCACAGTGCAGTGCAGCTAAAGAGCTTACAGTGTCACGCTTCAGTACTTCCTCATAAATCTTCACCTATAAATTCACTACTAATGCATTCTTTATTTTATTTATTTATTTATTTATTTAAAACACTTGTAGAGCGCAACTGTCACCTGGCAGGTATCCTGGCGCTGAAGCTCACTCCTTAGGAAAGAAAGAGACGGGAGGCTAATTAGGGAGTTAGCAGTGAACGGGATTGGGGAAGAGCCAGGTTTTGATTCGCTTTCTGAAGGGCAGGAGTTTTGGAATTTGGCGAATGTCGACCGGCAAACTGTTCCAAAGTTTGGCGGCAGCCAGGGCCGGACTGGTAATGCCAGGCACCGGGCAATTCCCCGGTAGGCTGGATGGGGTGGGGGCCGGTTTTGTTGCTGGGGGGCCGATTTGGACCCTGAGGGCGGCGTGACCGAGCAAACAAGCACAACTATCTCTGCATAAAATGCAGCTGCTGGCAGGTTCCATCCATATCCGTGATGTCATGTCAACCAAATTTTATTTGTAACCAGGACTAATATTATTTATTAAAAATACGCACTCTGCACCATGATGTGCACGCACCGCGCGCAGCGCTCTCTTTTAGTCTGCGCGCCGTGGTACGTACAGTCATTCACCCTTACGGTGGGGTCGAGTCTGGTGATCGTGCGCAAACGCATTGGGGGTCACACAATAAAAAGTGCGCGTGACTGGAGTCTGCAAGGCAGAGGACGCCGCTACGCCAGAGAAAGAGAGAGGCTGGATAATGAAATTATTTCTAGCCTAGCTGCCTGCCCCTGTGTGTCTGCCGCCCGGCGTCCGCAGGTGAGTGTCAGGCAGAGCCTTCCTAACTTCTGCCAGAAATTGAGATGAACTAGGAAATAAAGGGGTGGGATCAGCCTCTGGACATTCTTTTGTTACTTGCTGCGTTCTCATGATTCCAAATTGGACCCAAAAAACGTTAAGAAAAAAACTCCGACGAGGTCGCAAAGAGAAAGTGAGGGTGCAGAAGTGTGAGAGCATGCGCGCATGAGAGAGATAGTGAGAGCAAGAACGTCACATTGAGAATGAAGAGCAGCGACTCGTGCTGTTTAAGAGAAAATTAACGAGGCCCAGCAGAGGGCTCTGGGACTTCTGCTTTCTATCGTCACATTCTTAAGGAATAGCTTTTCTACTCTGTCCGCCTTACTTTCAGCAGTTTGAGATAACGGTATTTCCCTCTGCAGCACTCTAACCTCCTCCTCGTGCCCTGCTGAGTTTGTTGGGACGCCATCACAGTGCACTTCCTCCCCTCAAAGCCCAACTTCAGTGCTGAGAGAAGCCACAGATGTAGTGGAAAGAAAGAAATCCTTTAAATTGACTTCATCCCCTGGTGCTGGCACAGTTTTCAGAGTGGGATGCTGCCATCAATGTTACTTCGCCCAAGTCACCCAAATAGGAGACTGGTAAAGGTGTGGTACGCTGCGTGATCGTTTGATCAATTCATGGCAATTGGCCATTGGACTGGGGGCGTCGCGACCGGGCCGGAATTTAAAGAAAAAGCCTGGTTGGTTAGGCCACGGCCCGGTTCCGCGACCGCAGCGCAGTGGATTTCCTGAGCAGTGCTCACAAAATAAATCCACTGCAGTCGCGGAACCGGGCCGGGGCCTAAGTAACCAGGCTTAGGGCAGAGGCTCGGAGCGAGGTGGTGGAGTATATAGACGTGTTACTCCAGTGCAGGGAGACAAAAAGGGCAGAGAGTAGCGGGGCAGAGTTGCCTTGTGTTGTGCACAAACAGGTGGCAGCAATTGCCCGAGTGGTGGATGGGGTTGTGGTGTGTGCAAAAGAGATTGGGGATTGAGAGAGAGGCGTGGATCTGGCATGAAAATCCAGACATGCAGTGCCAAAGTACACACGCTAGCTAGCTAACATAGACTACAGTTTATACTTTTAGTGGTTTTTTTTGTCTTGCTGTTTGTGGGCAGTATGTTTTCGATGCTGCCTTTCTTTCGCCCTTTTGAGTCTGCTGGTCCTCTGGTCTGTGTTGGTGCCTGTGGCTGATGTTGTCTGTGAGCAGGCTGTTTCTTGGAACCTACTATTTTAGTTTAGTTTAATGTGTGCACATGGAGGTTTTAGGTTTAACAGGGCTGTGGTTAGTGTGCCTTTGTGAGTTTGTGTTGATTTGCTTCATGTGTCCGTGCCCCTCACCCTGTGCTCCCCCTGCCCTTCAGCACCACACTTTGAAACTTCACCAGCCGCCACTGAAATTAGATCAAAACATTTGCAACACATTACATTAAGAAATAATCAGTTTCACGTAAATAACTAAATATCTAAGTGCACCTTGACTTTAAGTAACATCTCTCTAAGTAATACCATTATTTTATCACTTTAGCACCGAGTGTCTCTCTGATCTCTCTTGTCGACTATACTGTATTAATTTACAAAGCAATCGATGTCCGTGCTCGATCACTGCAAATGACTTGGTCGGACTCCCTCTTCCTCTGGAAGTTACAAGCTATGCAATACCCATATTAGTAAATATAGATACTGCTGACTAATTTTGTACATGCTTATCATTGCCCAGTAGAATCACATGTACCATTCTCCTGACATTGCAACAACGTATATCCAACATGTGGAAAAAATGCAACGTCAAACAGATTTGTTGAGGGACAGGTTGTTAAGGCCATGAGACAAGCTGCCCCCATCCACCCTGCATCTATTACAATTTGAGGTAACATTTGCATTTCATTACAGAGATTGGCAGATGTTCTGTTTAAATGACGTACAGTAAAATAATGTTACATCCACAGATTTGACGACATCAGCAGGCTTCTATGTTATGAAATGCTCTTGATGAACGACTTAGTAATGTTGAAATCGTATTTATTGCTTCATTTATTGCAGAAATTTCCTATATCGTTTGTGCAGTTATATAAAAAATAAACATTAAAAAACTCCTTTAATATTAGACTCTAAAGGGGTATCATCTTCTCACAATGGTACTTTAAGATACCACTCAAAGGTTGATAAACAGAATCTGGAGATATTAAAAAAATATATACCTTAGGGAATTTGGACTGAACAGTACATGACCCAGGGATATATGTCTTATGTGCAAAGACTTCAACCATGGAAGTGTAGATCTCCACAAATGGAGGTATATGTTTTTGTAGTAAAAGTGAGAGGGATAAAATGGTGGTGGTGGCTGCACTGGCTCGGGCCTTGGCTGGGCTGGCCTCCTGGCTCTAGTCTAGGTTATGAGGTCGGACGCAGAGCAGACGCCATATTCGCGCATTCTAATGGAATAAGAGGGGGTTTGGGCTTGGATTGCCATACTGTACTCGCTACTAATTGAAAACTGGTAACTAGCTTGGACTCTATAGTCATTTGGGGAGGCTTTCCTGCTGAGTCAGGACTGGTTCACTCCAGGTGTTCACATTCACCCTATTGGCATGTCTAAATGTAGAATCACCAACTAAAGCTGCCATGGCAATACATATGTGCTGTAGCTTCTAAGCTTCCCCCTCTGGTCACATCCCTACAAACAAACAGTCCCTAGTAGCCACTTCTTCTCTATTTCCCCAATCAACTATGTAGGCCTTGTGCAGTGCACTACTTAGCTGAAAATAAATACACTATCAGATTGTTTATGACTGCTCTCCACTACGTAGGGACTAATGAAGTAATTTATGGCTGTCATAGCATCCAGTGTGTTTTGCGCTTCCTCAGGCTCACTGCGCAGATTAAAAGCACAGTATAGGCGACAACTCACACCCTCAGATTAGAGGGAACTGTGCTCATAAGTACACTCGCCCTGTAGGATAACATTCTGAGCCCGGGCTGAGCTGAACACAGTACCACTCTGTCATTTTCCAAATAGACTACAGGCTAGATGGCTGCTTTCAGAGCAGGATGGGCTCCCATTACCTGCACATAGCCTCATATTCCCATTACAGTTGTGACCCCCTGTAGTTTGGAGCTGGTTTAAACATCTTCCAGTCCAGCCCATTCCTGAGCTCTAAATCTAGATCTGTGCATAGCCAAGAGCCAAAGCACTTAACTTTTATGATGAGACTTGTAGGTTTGAGTTGAGTTGTTGTTGGAATGTTGCCTAACTGGAAAAGGGAAAGTGAGAATTAATATGGCTTGATTTTTGGAATTTAGAATGGTGAGGGAATTTGGAGTGAGTGGCAATTGGACGTCAGTTGGAAGATAGCCTCTTATCCTGCCCCAATTTCTTCCTGTTTTAAATTTTGAAGTACTGAAGGGGCGCCAAAGGCAAGGCTGTTTGCGCCCATCCATGTCTGTACAGTACTCAGAACCTGGGTCTGATCACCAGGCGAGCGGCACGCACGGCAGATACAGCTGAAGTTGTTTTGTGAGGGCAAAGGAAGCAGAGTCCATTATCCGCACTTTGATAGGGGCCTGAGAAGTGAGCACAAAAAGGGATAAAATGGTGCGAAATGCCAATAACACCATTTCTTATTGCGTTACCAAAATATAGCGCTATAAAACTTGGGGTGGTGCGGGCGCTCAAGGCGCGCGCATTCATGCCAAGCAGGCCACAAGGCGGACTACTCTAGTGGTAGTTTTAAGGGCATATGTTTGATGACCTTAATTAAATGCTATGATGTGTCACTCTTATGGCTTTGAAATGTGCTCAGGGTAAACACCAGTTAGGCCTCCCTCTCTGTGTTAGAGGCTGGTCTGTTTGTGTGATCTATGTTGTGTCTCTCTAGTAAAACTACTATGCATTGATTTGTCGAGACCTGATTTTACTTCATTTAACTTTGTTTACCCCCTCTTTTTTTGTTTCTACCTTAATATTGATGTCACACGTTCTTTTTTCGATATACTCCATTGTACGCATATAAGGTCATTTCCATGCTATGGATTCTACGGAGTCAGTCAGCCTGTCTTTCTGTCTGTCTGTCTCTATCCACATTTAAATCTAAACGTTATGGGTGTTACCGGAGTCAGTCAGGCTGTCTGTCTAGTGTCTATCCACATTTAAAGTTACATTTTATTGGTGGTGCCGGACTTGGAGTCTCTTCATCTGTCTGTCTATCTACCTACATGACTACCTACCTAATCCATCAAGCCACCCACCCATCCATACCTCAATACATCCATCCATCCACACACATGGGGGGGCTGGTCTCACTTTTACTTTGTTCTCTCTGATTCACTACTTGTGTCTATTTTTGTGCTCTCTGAAAGAATGTCTATGGGTACACATATGACTGGGTGGGTAACCTGGTGCTTTTTAAGGCCATCATCTACTATTTACTGTCCTTTGAAAGCTGATACAATTGAATATGTAATGAAAAATGTGCCTGAAAATTTACCATTTTGGACTGTCTTTTTCCAAAATTTTCTTGGGGGGGTGAGCCCCCCACAACCCCCTAGTAGAGGTTGGGCTTGCTCGCTGCGCTCGTTCGCAATGCGCCGGATGGGGCTGGTCTGGTAAAATTTGCCAGGGCTTCTTTCACTTCCCAGTCCGGCCCTGGCGGCAGCCACTTTGAAGGATCTTCCCCCGGTCCTTACCTTGTTAAATCTGGGTACCAACACAAGGCAGGCTGAAGTGGATCGGAGAGTTCTGGTGGGGGTGTACCAGGAAAACAATTTTTGTAGGGATCTGGGGCCCGTTCCGTGTAGTGCCTTGAAGACAAGGCAGAGTGCTTTAAAAGCAATTCGCTGCTTCAAAGGGAGCCAATGTAGTTCGGCTAAGGCTGCTGTGGCCGAGGATCTTCTGGTCCAACCAAGGGCCAGTTTGGCTGCAGCCGACTGGACTCTTTGGAGTCTGTCCAGTAGAACAGCTGGGGACTCGAGCAAAAGAGCATTACAATAGTCAAGGCGACTAAGGATAGTGCACCTGACTATTAGTGCTTGGGCCTGGGCGGGGAGTAGTGGCATGATTTTACGTAAAGAACGCAGTAGGGCAGAGCAAGTAGAGACTGTTTTAGTTACCTGCGTTTCCATGCTGAGGTTGTTGTTTAGCATAACACCCAGATTGCGGACACTAGTGACCGGCTGTGGTTTTTCTGGGTTTTCCGGGGGCCAGAATTCTGTAGGAAATAGGCGAGGAATCCGGCTCCCAGAGCAGAACAGGACCTCGGTCTTGGAGGAATTGAATTGCAGGGAATTCATGTGCAGCCAGCCGGCTGTGTCTCTTAAGCAATCATGGAACGATTCCATGGGGATTGAATCCTCCCCCTCCCAGGAGAGGATGAGCTGGGTGTCGTCCGCGTAGTTTACCGTTTTCAATCTGTGGGATTTGATTAACGTGATCAGTGGTTTTAGATAAACGTTAAAAAGGATCGGGCTAATGGACGAGCCCTGGGGTACACCGTGAGGTACTGGGGAAAAAGCGGATTGAAAAGGGGGGAGGGACACAGCCTGTTTCCTATCTCTCAAGTATGAGTGGAACCATAGCAGGGCGGTGCCGTCGACCCCTGCCTCTCTGAGCCTCTTCAGCAGAATCATATGGTTAACCGTATCGAATGCGGCAGACAGGTCCAATAAGATCAAGGCTACTGCGTGGCCCCTGTCTGCACGCATCCGAAGTTCTTCCATGGCTGTAAGCACCGCCGTTTCGGTGCCATGGGCTGGGCGAAAAGCGAATTGGAAGTCGTCCAAGATGTGATTCTGCTCAAGATGTGTCGAAAGACAGGAGCTAACCCAGCGTTCCACCACTTTCGCTGGAAAGGGTAGGAGCGATATAGGTCGAAAATTGGATAGACGCTCGGGGTTCAAGGAGGGTTTTTTTAGCATTTTCAACCAAACTTTCACACATTACCTTGCAATTATAGTTCTTTCTTTAACCAGATAAGGTAGTTCTGATAAGAACTTTTTTTTTCTTCTTTTTTCTTTTGTATTTTTTTGAACAACTTTGTTTTTTTTTGGGTGTTTTATCAAAAAATGAACAACAAAAAGAATGAATAAGACAGGAAACATTTGGAATTACTCATCATTCCAAAAACAAAAAAACAAAAAAATAACAACGATGGTTGAGTTGCGCAGCACAAACTGCATCCACCGACTGCTCACCGAAGCATATAATTTTCTTACACTTCACGCAGAGAGAGGATGTGTGGTCTGGAGATGCTTGTACATAGAAGCAGTGCCACAAGAGTATTTTTTTTCACTGCCTCTTGACAGGACTCAGTCACAAATTTTGCACGTCACCTTTCTCGCATTTACTTTCTTCTCTCCAGGTGGAAAAGTGAAGAATTTCCACAGAACAGATTCCGGCCTCTGTGGACGTGGTGCCTCCTGCAAGAATTCTTCTTCAGAAGATACTACCACCTGCTGCTGTCCCGATGCCATTTTGTTTGATATTTTTTGAAAAACACCCAAAAAAAACCAAGCAAAAAGGGTTCTTGTAGGAAAAGAAATGTCTCTCTAAAGATGGTCCAACAAGAATGATTAAAATGGGTGGAGTCCTTCAATAGTTACAGTGGGAAATGTTATGAACCAATGAAATCTTTTTTTTTGAGGTCACATGGGATCCGCGCACTCTGCGCTCACGAAGCACGCACCAGACGCGACTTCGCGAAAATATATTTAAAAATAATAGAAGTTTATTATAAGTATAAATATATTATTTTTATGAATATCTTAGATAGTCTCTTGCCCTAATATGTATATTAAACACACATCCATATCATTTTAGAACATAAAATGTTTTCGCACCCAGCGCACCCCAGCACGTATATGACATCACGCGTGACCCACCACCGCGCAAGCGGCGCGTACCGTAATGCGCATGTGTCGCGAATGCACGGGAGCAGGAGTCGCGGACTGGTCGCATACCAATCGCGCACATCACGTAATATTAAATGTATATGATGTAACTGAAAAACACGCAGCCGTCGCACACCGTATGCGGATCCTTCACGACATTTCTAAAATGGTGGCTAGAATCCGCGCACCTACCATGATGTGTACGCTTTGGGTGCGTGACTCCGAAAAAAAATTGGATTTAAAAAAAAAAAAAGTAAATAATATAAATGTATTAAAATAAAAAAATAAAACCGAAAAAGTAAACAATATTTCAGTTGAAATTTTTTTTTTTTTGCAATTTTCAGAAAAATAGATACTGTTATTTAATGAATAAAATATTTATAAATAAACAGTTAAAAACTAGAAAATCAGTACAGAAAAATAGGTATAACTACTATTACACTTAAAAATTAGCATTTAAAAAACCTTTGAAATTCACTGAAAAAACCATAGGTTTCAGAGCCGTTATATTTAGAAATTAGCATTTAAAAAACCTTAGAAATTCACATAAAAAACCCATAGTTTTCAGGGTTGTTATAGTTAGCTGGACATTTCACTCGTACAAACCATAGAAATTTCTCCGTTATAGTTAGTTCTGCTAACTATAACTCACGCGCCTGCAATGCACTGCTGATGATGTCACATATTACATCATTCATGACATGGTCAGTGACATCACTGATGACATCACTGATGATATCTCAAATGACATCACTGATGACATCATCCACGTGACAATCTGATACACCTCATCATACACTAGTATAACCTTTCATCACTTACTGTAAAATACAGAGTACAATATTTTAAACCATTGACACACCAATACCAGTTACTACATACCCACTCACTGATTCCTAAGTCTACACACACAACTCCCATTCAACAACAGAATCACTTATACATGTAGTCACTAATTAATAGGACACTATCAAATGCACTTATACACATATATAGACATTGACACATCAGCAGTCATCTTAGTCGTTTATGCAGTCATCCTACTCACTCATGAAAAAAATTAATCACACTTACATTTACTCACTTTTATACAATTATACACACAACACCTCATTTATTCAAACACATAGTAACTCATAGTTAATATGTTAAAAAATCACCATTACAATTATACACTCATTCATATAGTTTTATTTATTTTATTTTATTTATAGAGATTTATATAGCGCGAACATGACCCTTGGGTATTGGAGCGCTTCACAGTTACATGAGGTAGGATTGCGAACATAAAGTAAAGCAGCAATAACATCTATGTACAGTTTTGATATACAACTTGAAAGCAGGAGTGTCTTATCAATCTGAAATTCCTGCACATGTCTATCTTCTCGTGTTCAAAAAACAATTTTTTGAAACTGACTAGTGTACAAGGTGTAACAGTATTCCTGTACTAATGGTTCCGAAGTGTCTTTTATCGTGACTTTATACCTGAAAACAAGTCCCGTGTAGTACTGTACCGTAATGCCTATTCTCAGCTAACTGGTGACCTTATCTCTACATACGTTGTTGCTCTGTGTTGGTAGCACCTATATCAGGTGTTGGTGATGAGTAGTCTTGCCTAAGGAAGGAACTTGCTCATTAGGAAGATCTTCGCCTCCCTCTTGAATTTTGCTGTATTTGGAATTTTTCTAATGTTTGGAGGTAGAGAGTTCCAGATTCTGGGGGCTGCTCCGGAGAAAGCTCTGTCATACGTTTTCTTCTTCCGAAAGATGGGTGGTTTCAACAGCAGCTCTTTGGCACTCCTGGCTGGTCTGCTTCCCCCTGATAGCTCAATTTTCTTGGCTAGGTACCTTGGTGTTTTGTAGTGGAGCGCTTTATGGGTAATACATGCCAGTTTGAGCTGAATTCTTGCTCCATATGGTAACCAGTTTAAGGCTTTCAGGTGTGGGGAGATATGGTCATATTTCCTGGATCCAGTAATGAGTCTTGCGGCCGCATTGAGACATGCTTTTAGTGGTGCTGTGGAGATTTTAGATAGACCTGTTAAAGTTGTACATCCATATTCAATCCTTGAAATAACTAAAGATTCGACTGCCAATTTGAGGTCCGCTGTAGAAATGAGTGGTTTCATTTTTCTAATATAGTTTAAGTGAAAACAAGCACTTTTTGCCATTGACTTGATGTGGGCTTTCATGTCTAGGTTCTTATCCAGCGTGATTCCTAATGATTTCGCTGAATCAACTAGAATAGGGGTGCAGTTTAGTGCTGTGATCATTTTGGTCCATTCCTTCACTTTTGTGTGGTTCTTTGTGGGTGAAATTAATAGGAATTCCGTTTTTTGCGCATTTAGTTTCAGATGATTACTAGTTAACCAGTGTAATGACATTTTTAAGGCCTCATTCATTAACTTGATGTCTTCCAGTGACGTGATCTTGATGTAGATCTGCGTGTCATCTGCGTACATGTGGTAGGATAAGTTTGCGTCTCGGAGAATTTCAGTAAGGGGTTCGACATACAGGTTGAATAGTGACAGAGATAGTGTAGATCCTTGAGGGACTACACTTGAATTCGGGAATGATGGTGATAGCGTCTGGTTGACTAGGAATCTTTGTGTTCTGTTCTGAAGGAGGGATTCAAACCATTTCCGAACATTCCCGGGTAGACCCATCCTGTCATGAATCCTGGCTAGTAATTTTTCATGATTTACCATGTCAAATGCAGACGACAGGTCAAGAAAGACTAGTAGACATGTTTGATTTTGATCTAGGGCCTGTAGCGCATCATCCACTATATGTAGAATCGCTGTTTCCGTACTGTGGCCTGTTCTGAATCCTGATTGGCAGTCGTCCAGTAGCTTGAAATTTGCGATATGATGGCTCAGTTGGTTTTGGACACATTTCTCAATTAGTTTGGCAAGTAATGGAATATTAGTTACTGGGCGAAAGTTATTTGGCTGTGCCGGGTCTGCTGTAGGTTTTTTGATGATGGGGAGGACTTGACCTGTTTTTAGGCACTCTGGAATGATCCCGTGTGATAGTGAGGCATTTATTATTTTTGTCCATATTGGGACGACGATATGGACGACGATATGGTTGATTCTGTTTAGGCATTTAGAGGGGAGTGGTTATTAGGTTTGATATCCGAGAGAGTTTTGGCAATGGTATTTTGGCCATATAGTTCGAATGTTGCCCATTGTGCCTTGTTTTTCACCCTATCCTGATCGTTTGTCGTGGTAGCCTTGTTCAGTATGGGTGGTTGACTGGGGAGGTTGTCGGCTGCCATCCTGAGCTCCCTTTCTAGCGTGTTTGCCTTGTCGGTGAAGAATGTTGAGAATTCTTCGCAGCTCACAATCACTAACTCTTATATATACTTATTTATATACACCAACTCTCACATACAATGCCTTTTACTTTTTTACTTTGTTGAAGATGTACAACTAAAACATATATTCGCTCACCAACACACAAATAAATACACTCAGTCACCCAAACAACTGTTTCCACATGCACTCTTAAACCTATGCACCTAGTCAATCAACCATTCACACATCTATGCATAGAGTTACACACACCCCATCCAACCACACACAAACTCAGTGTCCCATACAACTAATCAATAACTAATATACACACTCATGTAGTTAGTGACCAACTGATGCAGCATGTTATACAACAACAGAGACAGTGATGCACACATTCACATAGTTTAGTTACTAATCAATGTGTTAAGTGAGACACTTTTAATTACTCACTTAAACAGACAGTCAGACAGCTACTACATCCTCAGTTATATATCCACTCAATCTTCAATACAGATTGGTATATATATAATACATATTTAAATTTCAAACTAAACCACATTCACTGGATGATGTTATCAGTGATGTCATTTGAGATGTCATCAGTGATGTCACTGACCATGTCATGAATGATGTAATATGTGACATCATCAGCAGTGCATTGCGGGCGTGCAAGTTATAGTTAGCAGAACTAACTATAATGGAGGAATTTCTATGGTTTTGTACGAGTGAAATGTCCAGCTAACTATAGCACCCCTGAAACCTTTGGTTTTTTTCTGTGAATATATATATATATATATATATCCAATCGTAGATGCTCGGCAAGTGAGGCACCACACACAATCACGTTTTCACCTTTTATTGGGATAGGACAGCGGGACCACTTCATCATCCTCTCAGCTAGTTACAATGTCCAAACGCGTTTCGGGCTTATGGAGCCCTTCGTCAATGGTGCTCTTTGGAGGAGAATCACAGCATGAATGAGACGCCGTGCTCACGGTGTTCAATTTGAGTCCCGCCCCAATGGGCGTGCCTTACCACTGCATGCTGGTATATGAAGTCTTGGTAATATTCAAATTCATGGTGAATTCTGTTTATCAATCCTCTAGTGGGGTGCTCGAGAAGGTGAGTCTGGAGCCCCGCTAGTAATAATCCTATCCATACGGTCGTGATGTTCCCATGGCGCTTGTAGTTATGGCACGAGGGAGCTGCTCGTCCGCAGCGGGGTGCCTCGCGGTCAGAGCGGACCGCTATATATCCAATCGTAGATGCTCGGCAAGTGAGGCACCACACACAAACAGAAGGGGCGTCACGGCAATTCACCATGAATTTGAATATTACCAAGACTTCATATACCAGCATGCAGTGGTAAGGCACGCCCATTGGGGCGGGACTCAAATTGAACACCGTGAGCACGGCGTCTCATTCATGCTGTGATTCTCCTCCAAAGAGCACCATTGACGAAGGGCTCCATAAGCCCGAAACGCGTTTGGACATTGTAACTAGCTGAGAGGATGATGAAGTGGTCCCGCTGTCCTATCCCAATAAAAGGTGAAAACGTGATTGTGTGTGGTGCCTCACTTGCCGAGCATCTACGATTGGATATATATATATATATATATATATATATATATATATATATATGCCACAAATTTCCACAAAGGAGAGTCGACGCCGTGTCGTTCAGTTAATCCACTTTAATGTCAGCTGATAGTGTCAGACGCGTTTCGCCTGCCCAGCAGGCTTGCTCACTAACAATGCAATAAAGTTTTTCAACCATTTTAACTGAAAATTGTACCGTGTCACATGAAAACTACAAAAACATAAAGGGTGAAGACAGACTCGTAGTTTTTGATTCTAAATTGCGGCATTTTACCCAATCAGTATCGAACCTTGTACAATTTCATTTTTAAATTTTTAAAACAATACAAATGCAAGTGCAATTCGAATTGTAACTTCAAAATAACCCATTTGGTAAACATTAGATTGCTAAGTTCACTGCATTATACAATTTTTTAACGGTTGCAATTTATCGCAAGTAACCATGAGCGAGCATCTTGAATTTTACAATGTTATTGATCACGATATTACAATTCATTATGTTGTATTGCAATCTATTTCTGTTACTGCCCAAGTGGGCCGAAATACATGTATCATTGATCATTGTCCTTCATAACCAACACTGAACGGTCAAGTGACCAGACTCACATTATACATTTTGTCACTCACCAGTAACTTCATTACTTTACCCGCCACATGGTCTTAATGAAAACCGTATGTTTAACCCCAGTGGGTTGTTAACCAATTCAATATTGGGTATAGTTTGAACTATTTACAAGGAACTGGTCATTACAAAGCCTGTTTGCTGTCTGTTATTGTGTAAATAAAAAAACAGTTAAAAAAGGATGACAGGATCGTGGAGATAATTACAGGTATGTATGGAGATCTTCTTCCATGTTTAACCCCATTGGGGTCTTCGTGTTCAATTTGATAATATAGCTAGATTCTAGCTTACGTAATGCTTTTTGGCGATCACCTCCTCTGATGTTCACTGGTACCGCATCAATCACGTAATACAACAACCCTTTTGTATCACTGTTGTGACAACTTTCAAAGTGCCGGGCAACTGGATAGACTTTATCCGCATTTTTAATAGCCCGTATATGTTGCAGCACTCGCTTGTGGACTTGAAGAATCATGCTCCCTATGTACTTCAGGCCACAAGGGCACTGAAGCACATAAACAGCAAATTCAGTTTTGCACGAAAATTGGCATTTTATTTTCTGTTCTTTTTTCATAAAGCCTGAGATGTAACTAGAGGTATTCTTTCCAAAAGTACATGCCTTGCATTTGGTGCATTTTAAGAACCCGTCTTTCCTGGCCAGCCATGATTTGTTTGTATTTGCCTGGGTTTTAGTAGTTAACATGTTGCTAACTAGAGCCTGTTTAAGAGAACGAGCCCTTCTGAAGGTAATGAGGGGCCTTCTTGGCACAAATGTTTTCAAAATTGGATCATTGCGAATGATGTGCCAATGTTTTTGCAGGATGTGTCTTAAGTGATTCTGCTGATTATTGAATGTGGTGATCATCCTGCATTGAGAATTTTCGTTCTTTTTGTTCTTATTCTTACTGGGATTGAAGAGTATTTCTTCCCTCGATTTCTGAGTTGCCTTCCTCATTGCTTCTTGAATGCACTCTTGAGAGTATCCTCTTGTAGAGAATCTTCTTTTGAGGCATTCCAGTTCTGCGTCTAAATCTTGCTTGGTGCTACAATTTCTCATTGCTCTAAGGCACTCCCCATAGGGGATGCTCCTGATTAGGTTGGCCGGATGAAAACTTGATGCGTGAAGCAACGTGTTACCATCTGTAGGTTTTCGAAACAACTTTGTATGTAACTGTCCTTGATGGGTGTAGACTGTCAAATCTAAGAAGTTAACCTCTGAGCTGCTGATAGTGCTGCTGAACTTCAAGTTCAAATTGTTATTCTGTAGTCTGTTGACAAAATCTTGGGCACTGTTTTCATCACCCCTCCATATAATAAAAAGGTTGTTGATAAATCGACTCCACATGACTACATTCTCTTGTTCTTCTTGTTGGAAATGGGATTGGACCACCTGCTCCTCCCACCAGCCCATATGCTAATTAGCATAGCTGGGGGCGAAGCAGGTGCCCATAGCTGTCCCACAGAGTTGATGGTACAGATCACCATTGAAGAGAAAAAAATTATTTTTTAAACACATGGTGATCATAGTTAATAACATCTGTGTATGATGCCCAAACTTTGCTGGTCTGCCCCCCAGGAAGTGTTTGACAGCATTCAGCCCATCCTTGTGCCGGATGCTGGTATACAAAGTTGTCACATCGATAGTCATTAGAAGGAAATCAGATTCCCATGGCACATCATATACCCTTCGCAAAAAATCCCCTGTGTCCTGAATGAAAGAAGGAAGCTTACTGACCAGGGGACATAGGAAAGAGTTAACGAACTTTGATGTGTGTTCAAATGCACTGTTAATTGCCGAAATAATAGGGCGACCTGGAGGGTTAATGATATCCTTGTGGACTTTAGGGATTAGATAAAAAACTGGAATGGTGGGATTAGAGATTGTTAAATAAGAAAATTCATCTTGGCCAATAATGCCCTGTCTACGCCACTCTAGTAGTTGTGAATTATACATGTCAAAACCTTTTATCATTGCCTCTTTTTGAACTTTGACATAATTATCTTTGTTCCCTAGTTGTTTGTAGGCTTCAGTGAGGTATTGCTGCCTACCCCATAGTACTACATTGCCCCCCTTGTCAGCATTCCGCACAATGCAATCATCATTGTTAGACAGTTTCTCAATCAACCTGTAATAATCTCTAGCTTGTTTCGTGCATGGTTTTTTCTTTGCATTTATTGATATACATAGTTCTTTGATCTCATTGACAACCAAATCATTAAAGACATCAACAGAGTCCCTAGCTGTTATCGGTATACATTTAGAAGGCATCTTGAATTTCGTCAATTCACTGCTGTTTATTTGAATTGCTTCAGAAACAGCCAATTGTGCAATTTTGTTGGATGTATTTGGTAATTCTTGAGTGGTTATATTTTCACAACTTGCATCATTTTCTGATTGCAGTTCTTGTAAGTCAATCATCAAGTTGAAATCACTCACTGCAAAAGTCTCTTCTCCATCACATGCAGTACTTGTCGTAGACTTGTCTGTATTTTTAGGCGTCACTGCAAAGAACTTTTTCAGTTTAAGAGACCTTACAAATTTAAATACATCTACTCTAGTGGTGGTATAGTCCATATCTATTTGCGGACAGTAGGAAAGACCTAAACGTAAGATCCTTTCTTCATCATTAGAGAGACTGATGTTGGTTAAATTCACAATGGTCACGTTTTCCTCTTCATTTACTTGTTGCCTTTGAATTTGGGTTTCTCTCCTGATGTTACATAATTTGGCACCTTTGCGCCTCTTCCTCCTCTGCCTCTTGTTCTTTGCGGTCTGGAGTTTACTGGGGGTCTTGGACGTAGATTGAATCGTCTCTCTTCCCTTAAAAAATCGAATTCATCGATTACTGATGGAATTAATGTTGGTCTCACATTAGACGCACCCTCCTCTAGATCAGTATCTAGTTCAGAACTCTGTATACTGCTGAGATCCGATTGTTGAGCCGTTGTTTCTTGACTACTGATATTCAACCTTTGTCTCCTCATATTTTCAAATTTTTTGGCAAAAGTATAGATTTGTCCTCGATCATAATCAATTTTGTCTCTTAGAAATTTTTGCGCCTTTCTCTCTTTGATGGTAGCTTCCAATTTGCTCAGTCTATCTTTCATTTCATTCATAAATTGCATGATTGGTTCTTGTTCATTTTCTTTGCTGAGCATATCTGAGATCTGTTGAATCTCTTCCATGATTTTGGCGCGATCTATTTCCGCATACTTGATTAGAATCAATAACATTCTGCTGGAAGACTCTTGATTATTGTCAGCCCATTCTCTGAGCATATTCGGGTTGGGATCTTCATATGGGGGGGCCACCAAGATTCTCAGTCCCCGTGGAATTCTCTTGACTTCCAGGTACCGGTTAAGTGACTTTGCCTCCCACCATTTTGATAATTCTGCCCGCTTCAACTTCTCCAAACGTTTCAAGCGGGATGCCACATCACTCGATTTGGTGTTTACGGTTGTTGCCTCCGTTCTCTTGCTGTAATTAGGAACATTATCATTAAAAATTGATAACGCTGCTTCTTCACGATCCTTAAGTTCAGCAGCTGACATGATTTTTGAGTAATACAAGCGTATAGATTAGTTGGACCGATGTGACAAATTTGTATACCAGCATCCGGCACAAGGATGGGCTGAATGCTGTCAAACACTTCTGGGGGGGCAGACCAGCAAAGTTTTGGCATCATACACAGATGTTATTAACCATGATCACCATGTGTTTAGAAAATAATTTTTTTCTCTTCAATGGTGATCTGTACCATCAACTCTGTGGGACAGCTATGGGCACCTGCTTCGCCCCCAGCTATGCTAATTTGCATATGGGCTGGTGGGAGGAGCAGGTGGTACAATCCCATTTCCAACAAGAAGAACAAGAGAATGTAGTCATGTGGAGTCGATTTATCGACGACCTTTTTATTATATGGAGGGGTGATGAAAACAGTGCCCAAGATTTTGTCAACAGACTACAGAATAACAATTTGAACTTGAAGTTCACCAGCACTATCAGCAGCTCAGAGGTTAACTTCTTAGATTTGACAGTCTACACCCATCAAGGACAGTTACATACAAAGTTGTTTCGAAAACCCACAGATGGTAACACGTTGCTTCACGCATCAAGTTTTCATCCGGCCAACCTAATCAGGAGCATCCCCTATGGGGAGCGCCTTAGAGCAATGAGAAATTGTAGCACCAAGCAAGATTTAGACGCAGAACTGGAATGCCTCAAAAGAAGATTCTCTACAAGAGGATACTCTCAAGAGTGCATTCAAGAAGCAATGAGGAAGGCAACTCAGAAATCGAGGGAAGAAATACTCTTCAATCCCAGTAAGAATAAGAACAAAAAGAACGAAAATTCTCAATGCAGGATGATCACCACAGTCAATAATAAGCAGATTCACTTAAGACACATCCTGCAAAAACATTGGCACATCATTCGCAATGATCCAATTTTGAAAAAATTTGTGCCAAGAAGGCCCCTCATTACCTTCAGAAGGGCTCATTCTCTTAAACAGGCTCTAGTTAGCAACATGTTAACGACTAAAACCCAGGCAAATACAAACAAATCATGGCTGGCCAGGAAAGACGGGTTCTTAAAATGCACCAAATGCAAGGCATGTACTTTTGGAAAGAATACCTCTAGTTACATCTCAGGCTTTATGAAAAAAGAACAGAAAATAAAAGGCCAATTTTCGTGCAAAACTGAATTTGCTGTTTATGTGCTTCAGTGCCCTTGTGGCCTGAAGTACATAGGCAGCACGATTCTTCAAGTCCACAAGCGAGTGCTGCAACATATACGGGCTATTAAAAATGCGGATAAAGTCTATCCAGTTGCCCGGCACTTTGAAAGTTGTCACAACAGTGATACAAAAGGGTTGTTGTATTACGTGATTGATGCGGTACCAGTGAACATCAGAGGAGGTGATCGCCAAAAAGCATTACGTAAGCTAGAATCTAGCTATATTATCAAATTGAACACGAAGACCCCAATGGGGTTAAACATGGAACAAGATCTCCATACATACCTGTAATTATCTCCATGATCCTGTCATCCTTTTTTAACTGTTTTTTTATTTACACAATAACAGACAGCAAACAGGCTTTGTAATGACCAGTTCCTTGTAAATAGCTCAAACGATACCCAATATTGAATTGGTTAACAACCCACTGGGGTTAAACATACGGTTTTCATTAAGACCCTGTGGCGGGTAAAGTAATGAAGTTACTGGTGAGTGATAAAATGTATAATGTGAGTCTGGTCACTTGACCGTTCAGTGTTGGTTATGAAGGACAATGATCAATGATACATGTATTTCGGCCCACTTGGGCAGTAACAGAAATAGATTGCAATACAACATATTGAATTGTAATATCGTGATCAATAACATTGTAAAATTCAAGATGCTCGCTCATGGTTACTTGCGATAAATTGCAACCGTTAAAAAATTGTATAATGCAGTGAACTTAGCAATCTAATGTTTACCAAAAGGGTTATTTTGAAGTTACAATTCGAATTGCACTTGCATTTGTATTGTTTTAAAAATTTAAAAATGAAATTGTACAAGGTTCGATACTGATTGGGTAAAATGCCGCAATTTAGAATCAAAAACTACGAGTCTGTCTTCACCCTTTATGTTTTTGTAGTTTTCACGTGACACGGTACAATTTTCAGTTAAAATGGTTGAAAAACTTTATTGCATTGTTAGTGAGCAAGCCTGCTGGGCAGGCGAAACGCGTCTGACACTATCAGCTGACATTAAAGTGGATTAACTGAACGACACGGCGTCGACTCTCCTTTGTGGAAATTTGTGGCATAGTTGGACCGAGTCTCGGAGGTCCGTAAACGCCGACGCGCCCTTCGATCTGGAGGTGGTGGGTTTACCGAGGCACCAGTGGAGTTTATATATATATATATATATATATATATATATATATATATATATATATATAAATATCACATAAAATTCTGCCTTTAGCCCAAGCCGCTTTTCACGGGGAGCTCGCAGCGGCGTAGCGAAACCCCAAATATCCAACGAAAATGTGAGAGCGTGTTATATTCACATGCAACAAAAGCGTGTTTTATTCACTCGCAACACAAATCCCAATGCGTTTCAGAGCTTCACGCTCCTTGCTTACAGGTGCCCGTGAGCAAGGAATGCGAAGCTCTGGAACGCGTTGGGATTTGTGTTGCAAGTGAATAAAAAACGCTTTTACATTTGAGCTGCGGCACTGTGGTCTGTTTGGCGCCGATTTATGAAGGTTGGGCCATACCTACAGGATTCGTTATAAATGTATATATATATGTGTATGCTTTTGACAGAATGGCTCTGTTTTAAAATAAATATCAATTGAATAGAAAGATTTCTGTGTGCGGCTAAATATATTTGAATTCGGGTTTAGTGGTCCGGCCTGGGCCACGAGATTGCACCCCCACGCTACCCTTGTGGGTCCTTGCTGTTTATTGGGGCAGCCAGTATGAGAGTGGGCTGAAGCTGGTTTCACTTACAGGAGCAAGTGTTATGGACACATTTTTTCACCTCTGAAATGAACTGCTTTTTTAAAGACAATGTTTGGCAGAGACCCAAGTGGGTTTAATGATATAAGAGACTACCAGCCCCAGAATCCTTTGTAGAACACTCACCTGATAGTAATCAGCATTAAATTGCATGGGAATATATCTGGTGGTCGCAGCATGACTTATTTTGTTTTACCGCCTGAGAAGAAGGGCGTGTGCCCAAAACGCATCGGCGGAAGAAATAGAGGCATATGTCTAAGCATGAAGCTTCTGCCTGCATCCGCGCTTAGCCAGCCTGAGTGCACTTTCGAATGTGGGCGTTTTTTGGATGAATTTACGAGTGCACTTTCGAATGTGGGCGTTTTTTGGATGAATATATATATATATATATATTTCACAAAAAAGAGTTGCCCCAAGTTGAGAACGCGCACAAGGAGACAGCAAGACTCCGCTTTATTATTAACATCGTCCTTTATTCCGGCAATCAGCAGGCAGCATCTCGTTCAATTTAAAAGCTCTACGCGTTTCGGAACACTTCATTCCTTGATCACGGGCGTTGCATGCAAAGAGGCAAATGAGATGAAGGTAAGAGTCATTACTCTTTTTGTAACATCCTCTAGTGGAAAGCCCTCCAGTGGGCGTATTTGACCGCTCAGTATTCTGGGACTCATAGTACCTTCATCGTTACAGTTATGACCCTCCGGTGGGTTTTTGCCGCATTTGCATTGATTAATGCTAGTTTCATGCTCTCCAGTGAGCTGCAAGATGCGTGCCTCCGATTCTTCATTGCCAAACTTCTCCTTCTGCCGATTGTGCTTTAGTCCAGTCTGTTTGCACACGGCAGTCCACATACCGTTTCTCACTGGAGAGCATGAAACTAGCATTAATCAATGCAAATGCGGCAAAAACCCACCGGTAATACCTCGCAGATTACGTCAATTGAGCACAGATGATCTTCTGTACTGCCTGCTGCCGACGCTGGGGCAGCCTGTGCGCCATCCAAGGCCTGGGTGTTGATGGAGGAACGGGTATCCATTCCAACAGGAGCAGAGACTTCCTGTGGTGGTTCTAAGAATACCACCATCAACATAGGAATACGCTGGGAACACTGCAGAACATGGGCCATTATCGGGTCCAGTATTGTATCAACGTCCGGTTGTGCAACTGATGGAAGTGTCAGACAGAGATCCAACACGCATTCTTCTCCGCAGAACAGGCATGGGAGAACAGGTAAGATGCAGTCCATCCAGACTGGTCTAAATGACAGGAGCCAAGAGGCACTGAGTTCCCATAGACGAGGTGTGCCCAGATGTTGTACCATGCCAATCATGGTATTTGCGCTCCAGGACTGCTTTTTCCATCTCCTTGGTGACTGGGAGGTCCATTGCATAGCAGAAAAATTACAATCAGGATGCCTGCTATTAGAAATAAGATCAGCTGATGTCCTCCAAAAATGCTCCAGAATACAGAGTGTAAAAAGTTTGGTATAACTCCGAGGACTGTCTGAAAGGTGCTTAACAGTCCCGAACCTATGGTATTAAATAGGTGGACTATACCCGTCATATTAGACATGTTAAAGATACGATTTACCATTTCTGTGAAATGGAAGGGGCAGTTCGACCATATAAGTGACTGTATCCCTGCCGAGGACCTTGCTATTTGGAGATCAAAAGTCTCCCGGGCAGAGTTTAAGGGCATGGTTTTCTGTAGAAATATAGCTTTCATTCTGCTCAGAGTATCAAACCGTATAAAGGAAACATTCAATGACGGCCATAACGGTGCCTCCCTGACTGTGTGAGTCGGTAGAAACAATACTTGCATACAGCAAGTAACTCTGGAGCTCACGGTTACTAGATATGCGATGCCCGGAAGCATTCCACAACAACCTTGATAGTTGAGCATCGAGTTACTCCCATTTGAAAGTAGCCTGAAAACTGGGGTAATCACGGCTGTCGGGGTACCCCTCAAGTGACAGAATAGGTTTGCTACTGAGCCATTGCAGGCCCCGTGTAGCATGATATCCTGGCATATGAGAGAACCACTTAAAGCGTTCTCACAGTTTGTACCACTTAGAAACACTTCTATATCCCCACTCCTGCATCAAAATCTGTACGGTAATTCCCAAGATTCCTTTATGAACTCCCTACCCATTTCTTCATATCTGCCTGCCTGTTGTTGTTCTAGACAATACTGAAACTGGAAAGTTGTGAACGGTAATGTTATGTAGCCATGGATCAACCACTCTGTGGACGGTGATTCTGCCACAGTAAAAGGATATCAGTCCAGTTTTTCAATACGTAGCGTGGTATATTTTGCTCCCTTCTGTGCCATTTTCATTTGTTTTTCAGTTAGATTGTATGCAGAAAACAGGGACGTACTGTTGGTGAAACGCCAAGGCACATAACCTGCGCACAATGATTGCAGTGTCCAGTTCAATAACATAATAGAACGCAATTGGGATTGCCTGTGCTGCAGTATGGACAAATCCTTTTCTAGTACGTCAAGAGCAGAAGATACAATGTTGCCCAGTGAATAAATCCTGGATGTTAACGTAGTCATACCAATGTCAACTACAGCTAACGCCTTCTCTAAATTAAATCTATCTATTTCTCGAAGTCTCTCCGCTGCTTCTTGTTGGGAGATCTTCCAGATTTCATTATAGACAGCATATAAGAAACGTGTCTGACGTGGTTTT
Source organism: Triturus cristatus (assembly GCF_964204655.1). NCBI lineage: Eukaryota > Metazoa > Chordata > Amphibia > Caudata > Salamandridae > Triturus > Triturus cristatus. The sequence continues at coordinate 998,591,696 of NC_140580.1, forward strand.
CTGGGACCTAAGAAAAAATCCCGTAGATCCACATCTTCTGTAAGTAACAATAAGTGTTGTTTCACCTGTGGTAGTTTTGAGGTCTTTAGCCAATCAAGGCATGACTTCCCAGCACTGTATGATGTCACCACCCCCAGATGTTCTCTTTGTACATAGCTTGGGTCTGGCCTATGAATACTGAGCCCTTCAGTGGTACCCCTGAATCTTCCTTGACATCTGTTTGTGTCTGTGGGCCAAACGAACCATCCCTTCCAATTTAAGTATGATCTATTATATTGTAAACTGTCATCTATTGTAGCCCCTTCTTCTGATGTAAAATCTTCCTCGGTATGTGACGGTGTTGGAATCCGAGGTGTGTTCCAATCCTTGTTCTTGGCTATTCCAAGACAGGAAGTCTGTTGCACAGTGTCATTTAGAAATATTATCCGCTGAGGAATGAGGCATGCTCTAAATAGTGCTTCTGTTCCCTGGACTTGCCAATCTCTAGAACCACAGACTGATTTTAATCTATAGGGTTTTTTCATAAGTCGAAACCCTGTTCAGACAGTTGGGGAATAAAGAAAGCAGAGTAAATATGTTTGGTGTTAGTTAGCATATTTTTGTGTGCGTATGTCGGTGCAATCTTACAGTAATATGAGGTCGGGTCTGAAATGTTAAACCCTGAAAAATATGAAAATATCTGTGTACAAGTTTTCAAACTACATTTCGGTGGTGTAGGGCAATGTTCCCACTGGTGATATGTAAAAACATTCATGTTGGTACTGGATTTGTGTAGAAAATGATAACCATAATGTTGATAAAAATACATGGTGTTAAATTCTGGTTTGTCTTCTAACATTTAATTGCTAGAAAATGCGGCAGATTGTTCTAAATCAGACAACATATTGTCTACAGTTTCAAAATCACAATCATCGTAAAATGTACTGGAGGTAATGATATCATTTAAGGATATTTTAAATAAATGTGGTACTTTTAAAAGTTCGGTCGGGCAAAATACATCGTAATTAACCTTGTCTCATACTATACCATCAGGTATAGGAACTGCTGTAATGTTCACTGATAACAAGTCTCTTTGTTCACGATGTGATGAGACATGAGTTTCAGGATCAAGTTCACTTCTGAGGCTGCAGAGTTTTGGCGAAGATAAGTTCCATTAACAATTAAGCAAAAGACAGTTACTAAGCCTATCCAGAAAAGAAAGAAAAGTATCCCAGTGATTATCCAAAGTTCTATCCAAGGTGACACCTGGTAAGTCTTTTTAAGAAAAATTAAGAAGTCTTTGACTTGTTGATGAGATTTTGTGGCTGGCCTCGTTTCAGGGTCACTTGGATCCAATGAAAAGGTATCAAAGTCGATGAAATAGCCAGATGCAGTTCAATCTAATTTTGGTAGCTCAGAAGGTTTTGTTGAACTTATAGGTGGCTCTTGTTGAGGCATGTTTATTGTAGACATATGTTTTAGGTCGAATACAAATTTGCCTTTCATTTTGATTTTCAATTTCTGTTTCAAGAGTAACGAGTTCAATGGCATTGTTGCATAGTCCATCATTACATATAGGAGACTCTTCAAACGTGATGAGCCTTTCTGTCTGAACTTCCTGTATGGTAGCGAGAGGAGGGCGTTGACTACCCATGAGCCCACTAGGCCTACTTTTCAGTATTGGCCACATAGTGTGGTTTGATCAAATCAATGGAGACGAATCTCTTCTCCTTTTTTCTGGCAAGAGGCGGGAGAAGTACAGTTCTTATTCCTTCGACGGCAAGGATAGGTACAGGCTCTCTGTATGATGGTTCAAATTCCTTTTTGTCCGTTATCTTTTCTTGTACCAGATCCCTGACTTTAGGGACCCAGACAGGTCTTGCCGTGACTGACTTGACTTCCCCATGGGCAGTCCGTTTTACCTGCACATTGCTCTGTAGTGCTCTGGGTTCATTCAGATCTTGTAAAACAGCCAAACGTTTATTGATGTCAAAAGGTTTCTCATCCACCACTGTGCCTTCACAATCAAGATCAAGTACGCACATTCTTGTCCCAAATAGGACCTAATAAGGAGTGGCACCCTCTAGAGAACTTCTTGGCAAGTTATTCAAGGCCCACTGTACCCCATATATGTGATTGACCCAACTACCATCCGAGCCTAATACTCTAGCTGTTAAAGATTGTTTTAAGTCCCGGTTTTATCTCTCCACAACTGAATTTCCCTTGGGATAGTACGGAGAGGAGTACCGCAAAGCTACACCAAACCTCCCATGGCTTCCTTGTAAGCCCTATAGCTAAACGCGGGGCCACGGTCAGAATGTAATGTGCCAACTGTGTATGTCCCTATGAAGACTTGCAAATCTTTGATAACAGTTGGAGTGCTGCCGAGCACTGAGGCCATACTCATAGGAAGCTCTAGCAGGAATCCACTGCAACAATGATGTACTTGTAAGTCCCGTCAGATTGTAAGGGGCCGCAGTGGTCCAAATAGACACACCAAGTGGTCTGTCTGATATTAGCAATGGTGCCTGCGCTGACCATGTTATGGTGGAGCCCTTCATCTGTTGACAGATGTCGTATTTTAAGAGATAATCTTTGGTCTGCTTTTTTAATCCTGGCCACCAATAGAATTGTTTCAGTAAAGAAACTGTCACAGTAACGCCTGCGTGCACAGAACCAAGACCCTCTTGTGCAGCTAAAATTAAGCCTAATCTGCGATCCATGTTTAGTACTACTCTGTCCCTTACTCCTGGAACCTGAGCAAATGGAAATTATTTGCATCTAACTTGTAGGAGTACTTGAGTGGAAAACCTATCGGCAGTGCCTTGCTGTCTTTGCGTGAGGCAATGGCAGCTACTTTTATCTGTCCGTCTATTCTCGTTTTTGAATGAGTGATTGCAGCTATGGACGCAGTTTGTACTGCCCCCTTAGCGGCTTCATTAGACAATGAATTCCCTTCAACGGGAACGCCATCACATTGATGACTCAGTGTGTGTATCACATGAGCTCTTGGTATCTTGTTTTTCAGCTCAGCTACCTTTTCCCACAGCATTTTATGCTAAATAGTGCCACCTTTTGAGTCCTTGAATCCATTTTGTCCCCAATAGTGAAGATATTTGTTGTATGACTGGACACAGTAAAAGCAATCACACACACTTAGCGTGGGGAATTCTCGATCCGTATTTATCAGTGCCAGTAATAAAGCTTTTAAATTCTGCCAGCTGAGCCGTGCAGTCTCCAGGAGACTGTGTTTTTGTGCAGCTTGGATGGAACTTGCCGTCCTGCATATGACCTTTTACAATTGCACATGCAGCGCTGTATTGTTGTTTACTTCCACTGGCCTGCTGAGCAGATCCGTCAGTGTAAATTATGCATTCATACTGATCTAGAGGCATTATTTCATTCGGTGTCGTACTTTAGAATTTGGGACCGCGTAGGAGGCAGGGCCCTACCCCTGTCCATCCCGGTATTAGTGAACCGCGAATGGTTAATGCGGTATGTACAAGTGCTTTGTATAACGTTTTAGTTATGAATGCACCGTGTATACGTTATTATACATCACTACGTGGGTTCCATCTTGGAGCGGTGGCCATCTTATGGTTGCCCTCACATAGGCTACATATCATGAAGCAAATACGGGCCTTTTAGAGCACATGTGCTTTCCTTTGACTTCTCTGTGACCTGGGCAGCTTGGCTCCGCTGCCCCAGGTCAGTCCGGTCTCACGAGCTCCCCGTCCTCTGGCCACCTGTGATTAGCATCAGGGCTTGACACACCATAAAGCCTTTACATTAAACACAAGCCTCCAGCTAATCTCTTTCACACCTGACTGTTCCTGCTTTATGGCTTGTTTTCCAAACAGGAGATGCTCATGTTTATTGGGGCCTATCGATATCAGATGTGGGATCTGAGCCTTGCTGGGTAAATAATTGCGGGCTGGCTTAACTGGAATGTGGGATGGTCATCATGACTCTGCCTTTTCGTTTGAAATGTATACATGTATATGGCCATATCGTAAAACCAAGGAATGTGTGCCTGAAGCATGATATTTTGTATTTAAGGAGAAGCCCGTTTCTGTGATTTTCAGCAGTCTCCTAAGAACATACACGCTGTTGTACTTCTTGGATACCTGTAATTGGTCTGCAGCCAATAAACTGATCTTTGACTTCACCCAGAAGACTCTGTGTTTCTGTAGGTCTGAAACAGGAAGAACCCGAAGTCATAGGGTGTGTTCCCCTGCACCGCTGGGCTTAAAATTCCCAGTACTTCAGTTGGCGCCCAACTCGGCGCGATTTCAGCGGTACCGGTCCAAGCCAGAGGTTCGAGAGGAGCTTCGTGTGGAAATTCTGGAGGAAGGCCGCCACTTCATCGACCCCTGCATGTCGACGTGGTCCGAAAGTCTTTTCTGCGAGGTTCTCCGCGTCCCGACGGCTACGAAGGACTGCTGCCCTGATTAATCGCCCTGTTTTGGACCGTTGACGATTTTGGTAGAGCGAAACAATCAAGAGAGTCTTCTGGTGACGCCATTGATCATCGATATTCAGTTAAGTATAAGTGGAGCGTCACCCAGTTTGAATTTGGTATCCTTCGGGATTATTTTGATTTGGAGTTTGCAAACCCCAAAGCCAGAGGACTCGTGTATTCATGAGACTATCGTAATCGATAATCCTTTGAAGTTTGGAACTAGACTAGTGAGCAAAGATGCCTGGTGCTAGTGTATTTGGAAGATTGTTTTGTTTGAGTTGTGGAAGGGATTTCCAGTTAGAGGATTCATGTCCGGTTCCTCCAATTGGAACTCCAACTTATGAGCTTTATGTAAAACATGGCGTGGGCCCCATTGCATATAATGAAGTATGGATCCGATACACCAGAAAGGACGGTGTTTTAAAATGGCCCCAAAATGGTAGTTTCGATACAGATATCTTAGATAATTTGGAAGTGAAATTGTTTAAAAAGAAAGCCCGGCCGGCGATGTTTGATTCTTTCCGCCTATGGCGAAAGGAAGCCAAACAGAAGGAAATTAAGCTAGCGAAAAGGAATAAGAGAGAGAGAGGTATGTCAGTGATGCAAGCAGCTGTGCAATTTAAAGATAATGAGGAGGAACAAATTAATGAGCAATTGCACAGACAGCGCAAACTAGGGATTGATAAATGTTACCCTGTTTTGTCACCCCTTGTGCAAGATGAGACAAAAGAGAAAGAGAAAGATTCCCTAATGTCCCATTTGTTAAGTTCGCCACCCCCATATGCGCAAAATGCCACAGCACCTCCACAGCTTGTAAATGTGCAGCCTCCAGTAAATATGCCACAAGCCTTCCCGCAGCTGACAGCTCCTCTTCAGCTGGCTCCTATCCCTGCAGTGCAGCCCTCTCAAGGGCCGCCAGTCTTGTTACCTGTTACCCCCGCGCTTCCTGCAACTTTGCCTAGCACGCCAGCGGCTTCCCCTGGCGCTCCTTCTTGCACTACCCAGGTACCTGTATCTGAATCTGTTTTTCTTCCCTCTGTCTATCCCCCCGTTTTCGCCTCAACTTCTCCTTCAGCACGACAACGACTAGCTAATGTAGTTACTAGTTTAATGTCGCCTCTCTTTGGGTCATCGAGTGCGACTCCTGCCTTACAGCGTAAGCAATTGCGCAGTCAGCTGCCTGGTCCTGACGAGAAAGAGGTGTTAGATCATCTGGCGCGTAGGTGGATTGTTTTCCCTTCACTCTATGATGTGGAATCAGTTGTTACCGTTTTTCACCAATGGGATGCCCCAACACAGAGGTATGTCTTTGACAAAATGTGTGAATTCCTCTGTGAGGAATTGGAGGATAATGGTGCAAACCCAAACCCACAGGAATTGTGTTGAGTGCGATTTGATTTTGAAAAAGGTACAATTGTGGGTCCCAATGTAGATAAAGCAGTTGCGACTTTACTGTCCTTGAGAAATGGCGATTGTCAGCAATCATTGTTCGAACAGGAACTCCCTGTGGGGAAAAAGGTAAAAGCGCGCCAATATCCGATGCGTGAGGTTCCTCCAGTGTGGAGACCTGCTGATTTAAATGCTAATCCAGCTGTCCCAGCTCATTTTCAGCGTGTTTGGGTACATGTTCCATGGAAGCGATCTGAGGTGTTAGCACTTAAGCAGACATTGCCTGACCCCCGTAAGAACCCTACAGGATATTATAAGGAGTTATCCCAAACTGCAGAATCGTGTGTAATGAATTTGGCTGACATAGATATGTTGTTTGGGAATGTTGTTCCACAGCCTTTATGGGGATCCATTCGTAATGTAGATCACGCTGCAGAATTGGGTAACACATGGGCTAATATCATTGCTGCAGATGCTGGCCAAGTTGGTGGCGCGAATCCTGACCCTTTAGTAGCAGAACTCCCTGGTCGAATTATTACCTACATGAAAACTATAATGCCTGCGATGCGCGTAAATTGGGATAAACTACCTGCATGTAAGCAGAAGAAAGATGAGACAGTGTCCGATTTCTTTACCAGGTTTGAAGAAACGTTTATCGACCACAGTGGTCAAGACATGAGTACTGAAGGTGGCCAACGGTTATTTGTTGATAAATTTGTACAGAATCTACTTCCCGAGTTGTGTAAGAAATTAAAAGACTCAGAAAGTTCCTGGGCTGTTTCCTCTTCAGCGCAAATACTGGCTACTGCACAGTATTATGAGAATAGAGACAAAGATGAGAAGGATAGAACAGATAAGAAAACGAAAGAACTGAAGACAAAGGTCCTTTTGCAGCAGGCCTATCCGCCACGTGGAAGACAGAATAATTATAGGGAAACACAAGGTATCTATCAGCAGCCCCAACAGTTTCAGAGTAATCAGCAAATGAACGGGTATTATCAACCACGTATCCCTGTAGGTCCCAACCAATGTTCATATTGCAAAGAGGAAGGTCATTTTAAATATAGTTGCCCTAAATTAATGCAGCGTAACAGTAATGCGTATGGCGCAAGAGGTAGAGGTGGTCAGCAAGCTCCTAGAGGCAGAGGGCGTGGAAATGCTCCCCAGAACGCGCGTCCTCTTCCGCCTCAAAATACCATAAATAGCTTTGATCAGCAAGCCAATGCGACTGGTAATACAGCTCAGTACTACAATAACGATTATTATGCAGAAGATGACAATGTAGAAGATAATGATTACTAGGACAGCCGTAGACAGAGAGAGGGAGTTGTTTCAGTGCCAGTGGATCAGAGTGGACCTTATGTTAAAGTAACTACAGCAAATGTAACGGAGCCCTTTCTGCTGGATACTGGTGCTGCAAAGAGTTCAATCATGCATTCAAAACTCCCTGGCGCGCCTTTGTCTGGCGAAATGAATGTCTCAGTAGGTTTTTCTGGCGCCCCAGTTAGGAACCCGATTTCTAGTCCTATGTCACTTTCCGTTGGACCTTGTGAGCTAAAAGCACCCCTCATCCTAACGACAGGTTGTGGTGAAAATTTGCTAGGCTTAGATTTGCTAAAAAGATTGCATGCAACACTATATTGTTCCCCCTCAGGAGTACAACTTACATTAGGCAAGAAAGTGATTTCCCCGATGTATTTGTCTAAAAATGCAATGCCACCTGAATTGTCATCCCTTCCGGATGTCCTTTGGGCTACTGGTCCCAATGATGTGGGTCTTTTGGAAATACCGCCATATGTGGTCACTTTAAAAGCCAATGTCAGATTGCCACGCATTCCCCAGTACAAGATCTCCAATGAAGGTCAGAAAGCATTGTTAGCAATTGTCAGTGATTTGATTAAAAAGGGTGTAATTGAAGAGACAAGAGGCAACGTTTGCAATAGTTCTGTTTTACCTGTCTTAAAACGAACGGACCCTTCACAGCCACCTGTTTACAGGTTTGTGATTGATCTTAGAGAGGTTAATAAGATTGTTGTTCCACAGTTTCCAGTTGTCCCTGATATAACTGCCTTGTTAACCATGATTCCAGCCTCCGCTGCATGGTTCTCAGTGATCGATTTAAAGAATGCTTTCTTTAGCATCCCAATTGCAGAGGAGAGCAGAGACATTTTTGGCTTTAGTTTAGGAGGTCGCAGCTTCCGCTTTAAACGCGCTCCCCAGGGCTACTGTGAAAGTCCATCTATATACAGTCAGGCTTTAAAGGCGCAGCTTGATGCACTGGTTTTACCCAGTGGCGCTATCCTCATTCAGTACGTTGACGATTTACTAATCGCCGCGGATACTGAAAAGATTTGCAAAAACGCTACCTTGTCATTGTTGCGTCATTTGTCTGCCTTTCATCACAAAGTGTCTCTCTCAAAGCTGCAATATTGTCAACAAGAAGTGACCTACTTAGGTCATCTCTTATTGAAGGAGGGAAGGAAACTGACCCCAGAAAGAATTCAAGCCATTGCACAGCTGAGTGTGCCAAGAACACAGAGAGAAGTGCGTGCTTTCTTGGGCATTACTTCATACTGTAGGCATTGGATTCCTAATTTCTCTTTGCTGGCAAAACCTTTGTTAGCATTAACATGTAAAGACACACCGAATCCTATCCCATGGTCTGAAGAGTGTCAGAAAAGTTTTTGGGAATTGCGTAATGCATTGTGTTCAGCTCCTGTGTTGGGTACCCCTGACTACAGCAAGCCTTTTACATTGTATGTTCATGAGAAAGATGGTTGCGCATTATCAGTGTTAACACAGCCTTTTGGCGACAGACCGCGTCCATGCGCGTATTTTTCGTCAACCTTGGACCCGGTAGCGAGGGCATTGCCAAGTTGTCTGAGAGCCACAGCCGCTGCAGCTATGTCTATTCGACAGTCTGCTGGCCTAGTGATGGATAATACATTGATTGTTATGGTTCCACATGCTGTGGACGCATTGTTAAACAGGACCAAGACACAACACTTAACTAGTGCGCGATTATCTGGTTATGAGCTGACACTGTTAGCAAACCATATACACATAAAGAGATGCAACACGTTGAATCCAGCTACACTATTACCAATCCCAGCAGACCTAGATGAGATTGAGCAACATGATTGTCTGTTCAGAACAGAAGAAGAGACGAAAGGAAGAGTAGATCTTAAAGATACTCCCCTGACTGAGTGTGATGGTACTTTATGGGTGGATGGTTTGTGTTTTTAAGCTTCCAAATGGTGATACGACTGCTGCATATGCTATCACGACTTTGCACACGATTGTGGAAACTGCACGTGTGCCACAAAATTCGGCTCAAGCAGCAGAATTGATTGCCCTTACAAGAGCATGCGTGTTGTCTGAAGGAATGAAAGTGAACATATATACGGATAGCCAGTACGCCTTTGGCGTGGCTCATAGTTTTGGGCGATTGTGGAAAGAACGTGGGTTCCTGACTTCGCATGGAGCTAAGATTCAGAATGGCAAGTTGGTGAATGATCTCCTTGAGTCGCTGACCCTACCGTTACAAGTTGCGATTATGAAATGCAGTGCGCACAAGAAAATCACTGATGATGTTGGTCGTGGTAATGCGTTTGCTGATGAAGTCGCGAAAGAAACTGCAAAAGATGTAAAGACTCGAATGTATGTTGCAGGCCCTGACAGATGGGTTGGTGATGTTGGAATGTGTGAAAACACAATAGAGAGTGTAAAGTCCCTTCAAGCTGAAGCCACAGAGAAAGAGTTGAGCAAGTGGAGAGAAAGTATGGGTAAGTTGGATGAGAATGGTTGTTGGATTGATTTGTCAGAACATAGGCGATGGTTGTTACCTGATGCATATGTGCTTCCAGTGGTTACTATGGCACATGGAATGGCACATATCAGTACGAAAGGAATCTGTAAGTTGTTGGCTCCAGTATGGCAGAATGCTGGAATTCCTAAGTGCGCAGAGAATGTGGTCAAGAATTGTATGGTATGCTTGAAGTACAACCCTGGTAGGGGAACCCCAACTCCAGCTGGTCATTTTGCGCCTCAATCATATCCATTTGAAGTTTTGCAGCTAGATTTTATCCACATGGAAAGGTGCAACAACCTGAAATATGTATTGGTGGTTGTCTGCGCTTTTTCAAAATGGATAGAGGCCTATCCCCTAAAGGACAACACTGCTCTATCCACAGCCAAAGCCCTTGTGAAGGAATTTTTCCCTAGGTTTGGAATGCCAAGAATGGTGTGGAGTGATAATGGGAGTGAGTTTGTGGGTCAAGTGATGAAGAATGTGTGTGAGGGAGTAGTGATAAAGCAGAAATTCCACGCTGCAAATCACCCCCAATCAGCTGGATTAGTAGAGCGCTACAATGGCGCTCTAAAACACAAACTGGCCAAAATCCAGGCGAGCTCAGGTCGTAAATGGCCTGACGCTCTGCCTCTAGCGCTCCTGTCCACCAGAATGACCGTACACTCACGAGTGGGACTTAGCCCATACGAGATTATTTTTGGCCGCCCGGCTAATGTATGGGGTGTGCCAAGACCGACGAAATTCAGTGAAATCGAACATCCAGTACTGCTTGATTAATTGTACGAATTGATGGCTAAATTACGTGTTTTACACCAACAGGTGCACGATACTCTTCCCCAGGCCTCTGAGGCTCCAGGACACCCTATCGACCCTGGCACGCGGGTTTTGGTAAAAAAATTTCAGCGCAAAAGCAACGATGAGCCTCGTTGGATCGGCCCTCATCTCGTACTTCTGTCTACAAGATCAGCTGTTCGAGTAAAGGGGAAGAAGAACTGGATCCACGGCGCCCACGTGAAAAGGATCCCTTTGCCTCTGCCGTATGACCAGTGGGTCCAGGAGGGTATCGCTGACTCTGAAACAGACACTGTACCTCGTTTTGTGCCGTTCAGTGATGCACGCATAAAAGGCACAACTTCAGCACAACAGAGTGACGATATTTTGCAAGAAGCTGTGCCACCGTCAATTCGATTGGACACTACAGAGCCTGAACTCTTGTTTCAAGATCAGACAGTACCTGGCCGTTTTCATTATAATCTAAGACCAAGGCCTATGGACAAATAAATATTCTTTTTCCTTACCCTTTTGTTTTTGATACCAGAGCTCTCCCATCTGAAGGACTTTCTTGATTTTTGTTTTTCGAACCACCATCCGGGTTCAGCCGCAGGGTCGCGGTGCCAAGACTTTGGGGTACAGGCCGAAGACGTTAGGTCAACGGTTCTGGTTGGTCTAGGGCATTCCCTGGACTGACAGGCGTACTCCTTAGCAGAAGATACTCACCCGCCGCGAGCGGCACGATTAGAGGATGGAGTTTTTCAAGATGGAGAGACTCGCTGAGGAAATTAACTTTAAAGCAAGAATATGTAAAATAATGAAGAGCAAACGTTTTGTATTTTTATGCCTGTTTGTATTATGTAGTATGGAAGTGTTTACTGTAGGATTCGTATTCTTCTCCTCTCAAGAGCCCATTGCACCCACTGTACAGCCTATACCTCCTCCTACTGTCTCCTCACACTCTTTTCACCCTCTGCCTGAACATGAACAAGCTAGACGGTCTGAATTTGTAAACAACTCGTTTATTCAGCTCCTGCACCAGCACCAACTAGTCATGAATACAACCAATTGTTGGGTGTGTGGTTTAATGCCACATACCATTAATAAGGGTATTCCTTATCTAGTGCTGCCGTTTAGTTACAATGGATCGTCATGGGCATTCCAGACCATGTTTTTCTTTGCACTAGATGCGTACTCCCCGCGACAACCGCGTTCCATCAGACCTAGCACCAATAATAAAGCTTTAATGAAAGGAGTTGCCGATATGAGCAGAGATATCGATGCATACTCATCTATTCCCAAAGAAGAGTTGAGAGCTTATGTAGGGTGGAACGCGACGGGGTATAGTATGAGTCTGAGTGAAAGACAGCGAAAAATCTCATCCCCAATCTGGGTCGTACCCCACATAGGTCGGTTCTGTTTGCAAGGTAATGGTCAGAATCCTAGAGCTCAACTGGGAAGAAGTGACTGTACTGAAACGTACACTTTTCCGTCACAGTTTTCCCCTGCGTTTTTGGCTGCCAAGGGTACATGTTTTATCTGCAATGACCGAGCATATACATGGTTGCCCCCTGATTTCTCGGGCACATGTTATATTGCAAATCTGCTACCGCCAACATTTACTGCCGCCTCTGACTATCACAAGACCAGAGTTGTGAGAGGTGTGATTAGTAAGGAGGATACTGCCGGTCAGGAAGCGGCAGATTTCTTTTTGGGTTTCCTGCCGTTTTGGGGACCTATGGTCAATAGTAGGAACCTGAGACAACTGACTCGTGTGGTTGAATCCACTGTTAATGTTACGGCTGGTGCCCTTGGTAATTTGACAGCTGAGCTCCAAGCGGATCGCCTCATGACTTTGCAGAACCGCATGGTTCTAGACGTCATACTTGCAGACCGCGGTGGGGTATGTAAGGTTATCCAATCTAGTTGTTGCATTTTCATACCAGACAACGCTCCAACAGTTTATCAAGCCATCTCCAAACTGCATAAGATATCTGAGTCCATACACGTGGATAAAGGAGATTGGTCACTGGTGGGGTAGTTCTGGGAACTGATATCTACCTGGGGTTGGAAAGTTCTGATGGTCATTGGAATGATCTTAGCCATCCTTTTCCAGTTCTGTCTGTGCATACAGTGTGCTCCTGCGATATGTGTCCTCTGTGCTACATTATGTATAAGGAAACCTGTATCGAGGGACGAGCTAAGTAATAGGATGATGCTACAGCAACATCTCCATGACTTCATGAATATTGACCTAGACTCGGATTGAAATGAGTATAGTTATTGCCTGTGTAAGGGCAAAAGGAGGGTCTGTCGTACTTTAGAATTTGGGACCGCGTAGGAGGCAGGGCCCTACCCCTGTCCATCCCGGTATTAGTGAACCGCGAATGGTTAATGCGGTATGTACAAGTGCTTTGTATAATGTTTTAGCTATGAATGCACCGTGTATACGTTATTATACATCACTACGTGGGTTCCATCTTGGAGCGGTGGCCATCTTATGGTTGCCCTCACATAGGCTACATATCATGAAGCAAATACGGGCCTTTTAGAGCACATGTGCTTTCCTTTGACTTCTCTGTGACCTGGGCAGCTTGGCTCCGCTGCCCCAGGTCAGTCCGGTCTCACGAGCTCCCCGTCCTCTGGCCACCTGTGATTAGCATCAGGGCTTGACACACCATAAAGCCTTTACATTAAACACAAGCCTCCAGCTAATCTCTTTCACACCTGACTGTTCCTGCTTTATGGCTTGTTTTCCAAACAGGAGATGCTCATGTTTATTGGGGCCTATCGATATCAGATGTGGGATCTGAGCCTTGCTGGGTAAATAATTGCGGGCTGGCTTAGCTGGAATGTGGGATGGTCATCATGACTCTGCCTTTTCGTTTGAAATGTATACATGTATATGGACATATCGTAAAACCAAGGAATGTGTGCCTGAAGCATGATATTTTGTATTTAAGGAGAAGCCCGTTTCTGTGATTTTCAGCAGTCTCCTAAGAACATACACGCTGTTGTACTTCTTGGATACCTGTAATTGGTCTGCAGCCAATAAACTGATCTTTGACTTCACCCAGAAGACTCTGTGTTTCTGTAGGTCTGAAACAGGAAGAACCCGAAGTCATAGGGTGTGTTCCCCTGCACCGCTGGGCTTAAAATTCCCAGTACTTCATCGGGAGAGAATATTCTTGTTCATATTGCAGAAATGCTTGTGTTTTTAGACTTGGGTCGTATCTGTATTCTGCATCTGATGCAGTGAGAGAATTAGCCAATTGTATCCACCTCGGCTGTAAGGCTTTGCATTTGGAACGCTTGCCTTTGTAGCAGCATCTAAGGCCGGTACCGGAGTCATAACAATTATTCGTTTCCCCTGAGACAGTGCTCTTTCTCTCACTACAGCAGTCTGTACGGCTGTCAGAATTTTTTCTGTAGATGCAAAACGCATCTCAGCATTTGTGTACAAGTGTGATTTGTATGCTATGGGTACTGTTTCACCTTCATTGTATGTTAAGTAGGTGTATCCAGATTGAACCCTAGCTTTACGGATTACTAGATTGTGGACATTTATCCGTGTCTGTAAGTGTTTTGAAGCTATCATGTCAGCTTGTAGGGAACAAAGTATCTCTGTGTGTTCCATGTGTCCATTGCCTAACTGGAAAATCAGGTCTTTTGGGGTCGTAGAAAGGTTTAACCTTTTCTGCGTAATCCAAAATGTATGTTCTGCTGAAATTCATGAATCCCAATATGGATTGTAAATTTTTCAATGATTTAGGAGGTTGGAGCAGCGCACATTTTTCAAAAAAATTAGCTGCAAGGCTTTTCCCTTCACCTGAAAGCTCATAGCCAAAAATAGGACATTGAGGTGGGCTATTTTTGATTTTTTAATGTTAAATTTGTAGCTGTCAGAGGCAAATCCCAAAATAATGGTACTCACCCTGGTCACGTGTTCCTCCAGGTCATCATTCATCAGATAAATATCCTCAGCATAGGACAATGCCTCCTCATCCAGATCCTGAAGTAACTCAGTTACCCTGGCATAAAATAACCCCAGGCTGTTCCTAAGCCCCTGGGGTAGTCGACAAAATTGATTCTGGGACCCCAGCGCTGAGAATACTGTCAAATGTCTGCTCTCAGGTGCTATATTTTGGCTGAAGAATCCATTTAAGATACCTAGGGCCATATGTAGGTAGCTAAATACCGGTCGGTAACGGCCGAAATTCGGTAAATATCCCGTTACCGACCGGTATTTAGTCAATTGAGATGTAGGAGGCCAAAAAGAAGTTTTCGGTAAATATGAATCGGTAAATGCCGATTCATAATTACCGAATTCAAAATTACCGATTCATATTTACCGAATACCAATTTTCCCGAATCGGTAAATATGAAGTGGTAAAAAGAGAAAAGAGATGTAGGTAAATTCGGTATTTAAGAAATCCATGAAATTCGGTAATTTAGAGTCGGTAATTAACAAAGATTGAAAGCAGGAGGTAAGCATCAACAGTGCATAAAAGCAATCCCAAAATGCAACAGCGTGGACACCATGGCCACTCTGTATGTGATTGCAAGGCGCCTACGTCTACAGGCAGCAGGTCTGAGGATTTGGAGACGTGAGGAACGCATTTACAGACAGCGCATCACACTCTTTCAACAGACTGAGGCTGAGATACATGAAAGGTACAGGCTACACCCACAAACCATTATGGACCTGATAAGGGACCTTCACCCACTCCTGGACCAGCCAACAAGAAGGGCGCATGCCATACCACCACATGTGCAGGTGCTCTGCAGCCTACATCTACTTGTATCTGGCAGTTACCAGGGGTGATAGCTGCGGTGGGCAGTGTATCCCAGAGTTGCCTGTCCCGTTTCTTCAGGAAGTTCCTGGATGCCATGATGCAGAGAATGCACCACTATATCAGCTTCCCAAACACACAGGCTGAACTGCAGAAGACCAAGACAGACTTTTACCACATGGCACAGTTCCCGCATGTCATAGGCTGTATTGATGGCACACACATTCCAATCTGCCCACCAGCAGCCACTGAGCACATCTACAGGAACAGAAAATCCACCCACTCCATCAATGTGCAGGTAATCTGTGATGCAGGGAACATCATCACTGATATCGTAGCGAAGTTTCCTGGGAGCACCCACGACTCCTTCATCTTCCAGAACAGTGGGATCTACACACGACTGCTTGCCGGAGAATTTGGAGAAGGATACCTGCTAGGTAAGTAACAGTGACGTTCCCTAATACTAAGTGCAACTTATAGTGTATTGAGGCATGTGACTGATGGTTCCCTCTTACTCACCTAGGCGACAGTGCATATGCCGTGCGGTCATTCAACCACACTCCCTACCTACACCCATCAACCCTGAGTGAGACGATATAATGTGGCACACAAATCTACACGCAACGTGGTGGAGCGCACGTTTGGACTATTGAAAAGCAGGTTCCGCTGCCTCCATAAAAGCGGAGGTGCACGCCAGTACACACCCATCATCTGCTGCAAGATCATTGCCACTTGTGCAATGCTGCACAACCTTGCCACGAAGAGAGGTACAGAGGTCGAAATGACATATTTTGAGGACAATGATGATGATTCTGCACAGCCAGAGGCCAACGCAGCAGGAGTGGCAATAGCAACAGATGGGAGAGTGAGATGGGCAGAAATCACATGCAACTATTTCTGAGTGAGTAAGGGGACACAGCCAGTAGTTGGATGCCATGACGTAGTTTAATCATGCGGCACTACGCCACAACACAAAGGAAAACCTGTCCCATCAACATTGTGTAATAAACATTTGTGAGTCAAGGGTTACTTCACCCAATAGTGTCATGGTATTTCGTGAAGCATTAGTGTTTGCGCCCACGCGCTCCAGTGTGGGATGGCATTGAGTGAGCGTCCTCACTGGCTGTGGGACCAGTGGCAGCACCTTGCCGCCTGCTGCTCCTCCGTGTGTCTGGGACAGGGGGGGGTTATGCTGCTCCTGCTGGTCGTATCTTCGCTGTCCCCAGCATCCACAGCGCCAGTTGTGGCAGACTGGCTGGTGAGCAGCACTTCGAGTGCACTGGTGACCCTCACCATCCCCCTTGACACGTCTGTGCTGCAGTGCGCAAGGCCCTCCTGCATTGCCACCGAGCGCCTGCAGAGCAGCGACGTGGCAGTTGCCAGCCGGTTCACTGCCCTTGTGTTCTGGTCTTTCCTCTTATGTCCCCGGCGCCGTGCTGCCCTGTCCTCATCAAACTTCGAGCACAGCAGCATGACGGACTGGGACATGTCCCGCATGCCCGCAGCCATCTCAACCATACCCTCTGCCATGGCGCTGATGCCCCTGTCAATGTTAACAAATGTGTCATTGAGGCCACGCATTTGGCGCTGTACGGACATCATTGCCCTTGCCTGTATGCGTTGAATTTTCACCATGGTGGCCTCAAGCCCTGAGGAGACTCCATGGCCCTCCCCTTGGGGAGGTGGACTTTGCAGCCGAGCCCTGCGGCACCGTCTGCCACCTGTGTGTGCTCCCTCAGAGGCGGAGGGCACACTGGCATGGGTAACATCCAGGGGCACAGTGGACGTTTCCGCCCCCCTCGAGTCTTCAGATGATGACTCTGATACATACAACCTGGCAGCAGCACGCCTCCTCGACCTGTGCACTGCAGGTGGTGATGATGGTGGTGACTCCAGCAGGAGTGGCGATGCTGGCTGGGGTGGCGATGCTGGCTGTGGTGGTGAGGCTGCCTGTGTTGCCATTCCCTGGCCTGAACTGGTGGTGGCCTTCTCCGCGCTGTCCTTGTGGGGTGCCCTCTCTCCCTTGTCATTTGCAGTTCTGTGCGCAGTAGTGCCTGTGGACAGAAATGCAACATCAGCTAAGTGTACCTGAAGCATAGAATTGCTGGCATCACAATACATTTCTGAAACAGGATCTCATTGTCCTCTGCCTGCTTCTCACTACTGTGTGTAACATGCCTTGTTATTCTGTGCTATTCGTATCATGTTTGGGGCTTCAGGGACTACATCTCCCATGATGCATTGCTAGTATGCACTAACACCTGTACTGGAGTGGGATTCTCATTGCCCATTTGGGGAGTTGGGATAGGGGTAGGGGGGGCCACATTGCTGTGCGAGCGTCTTACCTTGTTTGGTGGCGGCTCTGCCGGAGCTGTCAGCATCCCCAATCCCCACGATGCTTTCTGGCTCAATAGTGGTCTCCACAAGCTCCTCCAGTTCTGTCAAGGCTGGTGCCCTGTTGCGTCCACCTCCTGTCCGGCTGGCCTCTTTTTTCAATTCGGCCATCTTCCTGTTCGTGATGATACGGATGTCGTACCACCGCTTCTTGTGGACATCAATGTCCCGGGGGGTCACTCCCATGGAATTCACCTGCGCCTGGATCCCCAGCCAGATTTTCCGTTTCTCTGATTCAGGCACTTGCAGTGACTGTTTCCCAAATAGCTTCTGGTGCTGCTTTACCACCTCCTCCACCAGTACCTGCAGTTCCTTTTGGCTGAATTTCAGCTTTCTCTTCCTCTCCCCTCCATCCCTCTCTGTGTCCTGGCTGGACATTGTTGCAGTTTCCTGTGCTGAATCAGGCAGTTGCTCTGTTCCTCTCCTCTGCACTCCCAGCCTCTCCAGAGTCTGTTGATTGTGTGCACTTGCCTGGGTGTGGCCACTTCCTGGTTGGGTGGGGTTTAGTTTGCACAGGATTGGCTGATTCATCAAGTCATGTGGATTTGAATTTCCGATTTGGTAAATACCGATTCGGTATTTACCGATTCAGTAAATACCACTTCGGTATTTACCGAATCGGTAAATTCCGATTCATGATTACCGAATATTACCGAATCGGTAATGATTACCGAATGTTTACCTACATATAACTTACCGATTCATAAATACCGATTCGGTAAAATTCGGTATTTATGAATCGGTAAATAAAATTTACCTACATATGGGCCCTAGTGTTGTTTTGTATTTTTTCCGCACAATGTTATTCATTAATGCGGCACTGTGTGCGTTCTGTGCTGCAAATGTTTTTGTGCAAGAGTTCAGATGTCTGTAGTCTAAAACTAGACGATGTGAATTTTCAGGTTTCTTTACGGGAAACAAAGGATTATTCATTGATTAGGTCCAGGTTTCAATCACACCCTGGTATTCAAGTTGATCTAAGATCTCCTTGACCTGTTTTTTCCACTTCCTATTTTATTGAATACTGTCTCTGTGGAGTTGGAGTGAACTTTAGTGGTATCACATGATGAGCAGACTCATTATCCCACCCATCATGGTTGCGATATAGGGCAGGAGCAAGGGCTACCGCCCACTCCAGCGCATATGTGTGTTTTTTTTAAGTGTGTGGGAACGAGATCGGAAAAGGCTGGAAAAATGACAATTTCTCCCTTTGGGCAATCCATAACAATAGCAGGCGGCCAATGTCTTTCAGCTAAAAGAATGTAATTGCCAAAAGTTAGGTTCTCCCAAAAGAGACCTTTAATTTTCCTGGTCTAGTCCCCTTCCATTTGCAGTATTATTTCATGTAACCTATGTGGGACGCTTACCTTAGTATCAGGTGTTTCCACAGTGATATATTCACTCAGCTCCGCTGTCACCAGAAATGTCATCATCCGGCGAGCTATTGTTACTTCTACTGCACTGTCCAGCATCGTCATAGCCCATTCCCCATTCAGTAGTTGAGTCCTCAGAATTCTGGGCTTGTCTGATCTTAAGACCTGCTACTTTCTTCTTTTTGAATTGAGGTTTTTGTTTTGGCTTTTCTTCCTTTTTGGATGCGTAGTATGAAGTGTGTTGTGCGTCTCTGGACTTTGTACACTCTACTTATCTGTGCTCTGACCGTCCTTCCCTCTTGGAGTTTTTTGATGAACCCTGAAAGGAACGTGTATCAGTGTCCTGATACCTGTCAGGTTTTTTAATGTTATCTCTATTCCTAAGGTTACACCTCCTTTCGGAGGGCTCCTGCCGAGGAGACCTACCTCTGTATTCAGATCAATTATTTTGTTATTTGTTATTATCCCATTTCTTCTTTGAAGAAACTGGTATTTGCTTGGGTTGTTCTTTCTCTGGACCTCCCATTAGTTGGGGTTTTACTGGTCTAGCTCCCAAACTAGCTCTACCCAATTCTGCATAAGTCTCCTGTTGTAAAGGAGTAAAATCTCTCAGGCTAAGAAAAGGGAAGTGATCCCTGATGATCACATCCTATTTGTGATGGTCCCTTCCTTTTCCCCGTGACATAAAAAGAAAAAAGAAAAGAAATTATGCAATTCATGTCGTATGCATTTGATAAAATCAAGGACATACAAATGCATTATAGAGAACATACCAAACACGTGATATACTCATAAAGAATTTGAACAGTTCTAGAAACCCAAAGGAGTTTCTTAGAGGAGATATATACTGTGTAGTGCCCCTAGTTTTCATGTAGGTGAATACCTAATTCTTCATCTAAATTATGCCCTTTTGGGAATCTACATTGTAGATTAGGAATATGCCAGGATTCCCTTTTCCTAAATTGTAGGGTTCTGTTCCCACCTCTGTAATTCTGGTGTATCTGCTCTATAATGAAATACTGGTGAAAGGGGGATAGGAGCACACTGCCATCACTTCTCAGCATCATTACCTCTAGGCATCTTGGTCGATGTAGTACATTGTTTTTCGCTCAGTACAATGTTCGAAATGATAATTGGCTAATTCCATATTTTTTGTAGCGTATCCCTAGACACGTGTTTCTTGATTCCTCCATCATCAGTAGGGAAAAGTTTAGTAGGTTGCTGGACATGCTGCCACTTAATTTTCACAGGCACAATTCCACTCAGGGTAGGCAGGCACTCCCAAGCTCGTCAGCTCAAGCGGCTCAACGGAGCCTTTTATAACGTTGAAAGGGGATAGGAGCACACTGCCGTCACGTCTCCGCGTCATTACTTCTGGGCATCTTGGTTGATGTAGTACATTGTTTTTTGCTCAGTACAATGTTCGTAATGATAATTGGCTAATACTATATTTTTAGTAGCGTATCCCTAGACACGTGTTTTTGGATTCCTCCGTCATCAGTAAGGAAAATGTTAGTAGGTTGCTGGACATGGTGTCCCTTCCTGCATATAAACAATCATTAAAACAAGCATTTGCAATGCAATCAGTCTCGCCTTTGGGACCTTATATGTATTTAGCTATGCAGTACATTAGCCTGGGTACTGAAACATCTACTGTTCTTTAACATGGAGGGAAAGTAAGCACCAAATTGTGTGACACGCCAGGTAAGGGAACACATAGAGAGAAACAGTGCCTTTCAGCTGTAAATCGTATAGTCCAAAGCTCTGCTTTTAATATAAAATCAGGGCCTTCGGTGGTCATATCACTGAAAATACAAGATTTGAAACAAATATTGTCTAAGCATTTGTATTCAGGGTAGTTGAAGATATAGATAGGAAGAAACTAAGGTTTTCTGCACCAAATAACTTTAAGAACCCTTTAATTTTTATAGACATCTTGCAACAAACCCATGCAAATATGATTAAGCTTCAAAATTCAAAAAGTGTATTTCATTAACTGCAGCTCACCTTAGTACATCAGTTTATATCAGTGCATTGAGAAGTATTTTTTTTTAAGTGATATTTTTCAAACATGAATGTAAGAAACATTCATGCATCTTTCAACCCACACTGACAATCACACTAGTGATCTAAAAGGCCAATTACTTGTTATGTGCCCTCTTTGGGCACACAACTTGCAGTTTAAGTGTCTTAGGGAGAAGAAATGCAACTGCATACCTGTTGACAGCAAAGGCTGCCTATATGAGTGGCAGCGCGAAGACAGTGTTCCCTGCGAAATGCAAACACACGCTGTGGTCTTCCTCTGGAACTCAGCTTTATCGGCTTCAGGCAAGATGCAGCATCTACGAAGTGCGAAGTGAGCTGGCAGTAGGTGAGACCTTTTCTGGCAGAATCTTGTGCAATAATCTGGGCGAAGGACCTCTTCTGACACGTGGTCAAGTGGCAGTCCTTATCTACTAAATTTGATCAGAAATTGTAATATCTGACATATAAGAATGTCTGACATAGATTATGTTCATCAAGTTGTGTGGTTTAGACATTTCCTAGTGAAGATATATACAATAAACGTACGATAATTCAGAATTCAATATTTCGGCTCTATGTCTGTATTTGTTCTTATCTAACCTTGACATGGTGAAAAGTTGACAATTGTCCCTGACGAATGTTGCATCAAGTGTTGTCTCTATGTCATTAATCGAATGACCTGATGCTTTCACAGTTCTAAGAAAGATAAGGTTAGCTGACATATGTGTCTAATGGCAGACATAACATTGATTCCATAAACATCTGTGAATATGGTGACTTCAATTGTCTAAGATTGAGAAGATGGCGACCTACATTACCTAAGATGAAGTCAGTACCTACATAAACTGGAGTCGGACTGTAGGGGCTTTACGTCGACATGCTGTCACAGCATCTTCCTGATTGGCAGGAGTGGAGAACCACTGTAAATCATTTTCCCACCCCACAAGGACCACTATTCAGCCACATCTTTTAGAGAAAGTGGAACTGCTAAATGAATGCCAGTGGAGCCTCTGCTGGCTCTAGAGGCTTTCAATCATAGGCTTGGACTCATCTGATCCACCACAATGCCCCTGCCTTGCCTGTATTATGAGGTTTTCTTCATGCATGCATACTTTCCCTACCTGGGTTTATCATGTCAGGTTTAGAGGTCCCAGCGGGAGAAAACAAATAATGGCCAGCACTGGCCAGCACATGCAGGGAGAAAACTCTCTGCTCATCGTGCCCAATACCTTTTCTGTTTTTCACAAACAAACTTCCAAAGATTGGTGAACAAGCAAAAAACATGGCACCATTTTGTCATTTCTGACCAATGTACTCCCACCTTTTTGGCAGGATACTCTCTTCAGAAATAAACCACTGTTGAGGTGGAAAACTGAAAATAGGCTGGAGACCCGCCACATGGTAAGGCAGGTGATGCCTTTGCCACCCCAAAGGCCCAAAAAATTCAGAGGCCCCTGCTGGGGTTTAAATGACACACTCACCATGCTCAGGAATGCTCAGCCAAATCAGAACTAATATTTCTGTAGTGTCTTGAGTCAAGTGCCTCCTACTTGACATCTGTTTATGACAAAGTTTCTACTGCTGCCACCAGTAAATTATATTTTGTACTCTCCCATTCTTGTCTATGCCTAACTTTAGCTTTTCTTTTTCACAGAGGTGCAGATTGTTGGTCTTCATGATAATGAGAAACTTGCCATCCTCCGAGGCTGCCCCGGGAGCTCAGGAGCAGCAGGACCTAAAGGAGAACCTGGAGCCCCAGGAACAAAAGGTAAACTCAGAAATGGGAAGTAACAGGCCCTTGATATCTGGGTGAGTCATGCTATTACAAATGGCACTAGTATTCAGCAAACCCATTTGATATCTGCCTCAGCACATGATTACATCTGCATCACTTGACAGCTGTTCATGCCATTAAAAAGGACTCCGTGTGAGTGAGAGCCTTTTTGTATGTCAGGACCAAACTGGGAATTCACTGCCTTTCAGCTGTATGCCATGTTTAATAATTCTACTTCCCATAAGCCCCCTAAAACCTGTTTGTTTCTCTCAACCAGCGAATTATCAGCTTATCTTTACCTTATCTAATATCTCAGTGCCAAGTTCCTTTTCAAGGTCACTGTGCGCTTTAGAAATGGCTCTTATTCATTCACGATGGAGTCCGTAAGAAGTCAAACTCTACATCAACAGATGCAGATGAGGGATTGTTTATTGCAGTAAATGGGGGAATGGAGAGCAGGACAGACAGAGATTCTGGCAGGGGCATCAGAAGAACCACTATCTACTATTACAGGAGTCACAACCAGTGCTTTTTGGGGGTAGGTAGCCCTTAATTGATTTTTATCAAAAGCTTGATCAAAACCCTGAGCACAATGGAAAACAGAGGGACCACAAACAGCAGCCCCTTTGGCCATTGGAATGAGAAGGCAACCTCTCTCCCATCTACTGCCAATAGAGTCATTAGAGACATTTAGCAGAAGTCTGGGAGAAGGGCATTTGACTACCTGGACTGAGGAAATTGATCTTAAATGACAATTTTCATGATACATCGTATAAACTACTCACCACAGTACAAATAGTCCATTATTACAGTTTGAGTGCAGATAAAGATCACAGCTTTGTGCGTGAATCATTGGCATGTTTCCCCTAGGCAGTCGTCACAATATAATTGTTTTCAAGTGCTGTTTTTGGGATTTATTTTTTTAATATCTCACATGTTGTGTTTCAGGAGACAATGGTGCATCAGGAATTCATGGGAAAGCGGGTCCACCAGGAGAAACAGGTAAGGCTAGGTGTTATATTCTTCTCATGCATTAACATGTTATCTGTGTATTTCTATGTATTGCCTTGGAATGCTTTCTGCTCCCTAGCAACCTGTCCTCTCTGATGCTGTTGTGGAATGTAGACAGCAGAGAGATAGCAGTTGCTGTGGAGAGTGGCTGGTGTTTACAGGGGTCATTCCTGTTTACTGAAATAAACTCTCTAAACCATTTCTAATGTGTGACCCTGCCTCTTCCAAACTAGGGTGCCATAATAAAGGGTCATTAAGTAAAGCTTTGCTGCCAGGGAATGGAAGGAGGCAAAATTACATTTTTGCTTAGTCCCTCAAAACTCCATCACAGGCCCAGATGATAATAGGTATGATTTAATGTCTCTAGAACATAAAGGAGTAAATGCGGTGAGAGTAAATAATCTTTTCTTTGAATTCAAATTTTGTAGCCCGTTCTCCAAATATTGTTTTATGGTCTTTGTGTCCTCAGGAGGATAGCCTTAACCCTGGTGAAGGATTTAACATGAGGGGACTGTTTCCAACTCTACCGGTGTACTCAGTTAGTGTGCCATTCATTCTTGGGTGCGATCAGTCACTAACATTCCAGGCCATGCTGATAAACGATTGCTCAAGTGAATCTGACATTGAATCCAGGAGCATGGGACGACTTTCATTCTATCCAGGAGTGCTGGGTAGTGCTGTAAGAGATCATTTACGCTGGGTTTACTGAATGACAGTTCTTTAATGAACATGATTGTCCTGCAAATTGCACACACACACGCAGAATGACAGTGGGTGAGCTTGGCCGCAGTACCCAGAACTCGTGGAGGCAGGTGGTGAGTGTATGGTTTGATGGCCATTCTGCTTGGGACCTGCACTGCAGCGACACACGGTAAATACAGTTCTAAATAAAATGGGTACCTCCTGAAAGGGACTGGTTATTCTTTTCAGGGTTAGTAATTAATTAAACTGGAAAGATGTTAAAATGTCTTCTTCTTTTTAACCCTTATTTGGTTAAAATATTGCCTAGAAACACAGCTGCCCTCTAGTGCCTCTGCAGCATTCCTGTATCTAGAGAGTTGCCAGGATGGCCACAAGGCCAGGTGTGGCCTGGTACACTTCTCAGGAGCAGATGTGGGCCACTAGTAGAAGGCCTGTTGAGGAGGTAATAGGCTTTGGGGTGTGATGCAGCCTTTCTTGCTCCTCAGACAGTTTGGGGTGAGGTCATTACCAAAGGGGAGGACTGTGTGAATAGGCACGGAGCTTTAACCAAAATAGCAGAATTACAAGAAGGAAGGATGCCCCAACACCAATTTAGGCCTAGCAGTGAACTTGAGCTGTTGGTGTGAGAATCTCTCACTGTACATGATGCATTGCTGTAGTGGTTGCTCCAGATTATCCTACCCACCTGCTATGGCAGCAGAGATTCAGTGTGCTGCTCTCTAATGAATCACATGATCCAGACGAGAGGCAGCCTAAATTGTTGTAGGAGAGACTGTAGGACCCAAAATGGCCTGGAACACCAGTCATAACAGGCTGAAGCTGCACCTAATCTTGGCATGGGTCATGGGTGGTGTTCAGTGATGCTCAGCAACATGTCTGCATCACTAACACACTGTTTGCAGTAAGCTGAGACATCCATTACATCATCATAGAAGGCGTATCTTGTATTCCTGGCCTGCCTCTTTACGGAGTGTGATGTCACCTGCACTCCAGTGTTGTCACAGTTCAGATGAGGTGTCTGATGTTTGACTGGAAATACCTTCACATCTCTGGTCTGTTGATAATAAATCTTCTTACTTGACTCACACCTGGCGCGCCCACCTTACCACAGTCTACTGTGTGCAACAATAATCCATCCCGACTTTCACAGCACAAACATGGATGATTCTTTGATCACATCAATGCAGGGTGTACATCAGAATAGATAGGTTGCAGGTTACATGTAAGACAGACATCCCACCAGGAGTAAGATACTTCTCTGCAGCCTCCTGTCCCAAGTAGTGTAAATGCTAGCTCAACATTCTCCGTACGTAGAAATATTCTGGAGCAGAATCATATCTCTTATCTGCCAAAGGTAGCATAAAACCGAGGGGAAAACATTGTGCAACAACCTGTGGCGTGCGATCCACATCATTATTTATATGTCCAGGGGCCTAGCGGTTTTATGGTATTAAGGGGAAGGCCTCACCATTCACAGTACCCTCTATCTTGTCTCTACATCCCCCTCTTTCAGTCTCTCTTTTCTGTCTCTCTTGTTCTCCCCAACCATAGAGCTTTGAGACAACTTTAGTGTGAGATAAGGTGCTATACAAAACACCAGCACACCACTTACATGAGTCATGCTCAATTTACAAATTTGTGCTGGATCTAAACTAGTTGTGTGCCACAGGTAGGACATTAAAACTCATCTTACCTTAATCTAAAAAGGGCCTCAGTTTATGGCTTATTGTGCAGGCCTCAGCATGACCAATGTTTTCACAATGCCCCACTGATTCTAGTAGATATATCTCATTGGAAAAAGAGGAGTGATTACGGAGAGTAGAAAATGTCACAGAGGGACAGAGCAAAGGCAACATGCCAGCTCCTTTAACATTCTACAATAAAAACATATCAACAAACTGTATGTTACACAATACTGATAACCCCAGCTTTCTGAACGATTCTTCAATGAGATAGATTTGAAGAAATACAAAAACGAGTATGTTGGTAAGCGTTAAAGACCTGTTATGTAATATTATGCATATTTGTAAAGTGCATTATCACCCGCAGGGGTATTCTGGCACGGAGCAGGTGTGTGTGCATAGCCCAGCCTAAGGTAGGTTGGTTAATTGAAAAGTCAGGTCTTCAGCTTCTTGCGGAATTTAAGAAGACAGGAGGAGGCTTTGAGTTGGATTGGATGATTGTTCTCAGCTTTAGGAGCATTGTAAGAGAATGCTTGTTCTCCTGATCTGG
Source organism: Triturus cristatus (assembly GCF_964204655.1). Lineage (NCBI taxonomy): Eukaryota > Metazoa > Chordata > Amphibia > Caudata > Salamandridae > Triturus > Triturus cristatus. The sequence continues at coordinate 998,618,412 of NC_140580.1, forward strand.
TTCTGTGTATGTATGGGATGTGTCCAAGTAGGAGTCTTTTGGAGCGCAGGTGTCTGGGTGATTGGTGGAAGGAGATGTGACTGTTCAGGTAGGTGGGGCCTGAGTGGTGTAGTGCTTTGAATGTGTGTGTGATGGAGCACTGGGCCTGTCTTACAATTTATCCTGCAATTAACCTTTGATAGTTTCCTGAGAGGTAAAGGGGAGTCAACATCAATCTAACAATTCAATTTACAGTGTTGATGAATACAAGCCCCAGCTAGGCCCGCAAGAGACAAAGGTTCGCTCTTCTGTAACGAAATCTATAAGGAAGTTGGCACGGAAACTGCAAAGTACAAAAACAACGTTTATTAACCCTTAAGGGTGGTCCTACAATCCACACAACACTCTTCAGTATTGCAAGGAGTAGCACAAAGAACTTGCATACACAGTCCCCTTTTATACACAGCGAAGGGGCTCATGAGTGGGTGGATACCACTAAGTTGAAGAACATTACCATTTAGGGTCATTCTCGATACCAAATCAATACATGGGCGGAGCTAACACACTCCTTGGGCCCGCGAAAACACATGGTCAAGCAAAGCTAATTATAACAGATGTGGTCAAGTCTGGACATGCGCCGGACGGACAAGGGAGAGCTATTTATAACCTGTTGCTAGGCAGATTACAAGAGCAACTAACACAGAGGTCGGACTCTCCTCGTGGTGAACACGTGGCAGCATGTCAATACAAAATGGAGTCCGGACTTCGGCCAACATAATGGGGAAAACACGATAAAAGGGAAACACTAATGTTTTCAGTAAATGCTTAATCACATTCTGCCTTAATTTACAACAGACGACCCTTTCAGCATTTACTGAAGACATCTGGCTTCCAAGAATAATCATCGTATATGTCAATTATCATCATTCCTTTAACCTCTTTAGCTAGACCCTTCTGGCGGGCAACTTCGGCAATAGCTTTCTTATCTGGAATGCAGAATGAAATGCATACAGAACAGCACAATGGTCCACATTGAATACACATACAGAGAAAGAACAGAATTGCTATAATAATGCAGAGACCAGTTAAGACCTTCCATCCCCAGGCAGTAACCAATGCCCAAAACCATCCAGAAAAGGACCAAGTGCCGTTTTCCGTGTGGATTTCAGCTGCTATTTTATGCAGCTTATTAATGGCGTTATAAACGGATGGCGTATGATCAGGAATGAACACACAGCAGCTGCTTCCAATAATTTTACAGGCTCCTCCTCGATCAGCTAGCATTACATCCAATACCATACGGTTCTGCAATGCAACAATTCTGGTAATCTGTAACTCTTCCGTAAGATTCCCAAGAGCAGCAGCAGTCTGATTTGTCACAGCTTCTACCACTCTTGTTAATCTTCGGATCTTCCTACTATTCAAAGCGGCTCCGACAAAGAAAAACAGTCCTAAATTAAAATCAATATACTGTTGCAAACTGGTATCAGTTTGATCTACATCATCAATCGATAAAGTACGTTTATACCTATTTACAGTCACATTATTCAACAATTTCAAGTCTTTATGATACGATGCAGGTGCTAGGAATACAGGAGGTAATAGGAATGATACATAGCATACCCCAGACCACCCAGCCGGCAGACGGTAATAACCTTTATTTCCGCACACAAAATAGGTATTATGGGACGCTAGGAAGGTGCTGTTGTTCAACCCATCAATGTTTAGAACAGTAAGGCAATCACTGACACCAACAGGGATGAAACCCACACTCTGGACACACAAGTCCGCTTGAGCTTGTGCTACTTGAATTACAAATTTATCTCTTCCCGCAGTGTCTCTGGTGTTCGTGAAGATATAGGGAATGGATTCATTGTCCGGTCGGTATTCTTCCCATTCCCAAATTGTCCCATTCGCTTGTGGATATCCATTCTTGTCCTGATGGCATTCTTTATTAAGTCTAAAAAGCAATCGTCCCACTGTCGGTTTTCGAGTGGCAAACAACAGAGTGTACCATGCTCTACAAGAGCCATTGTGAGAGAAAGGAAGTGGTATGAATGGCGTGCCTCCTTTCTTCTGATGGGCTGGCATCATCCCACATATCCAACAGTTCGTAGCGTTTGTAGCAACGTGGGTGTGATGCAGCATCTGAATGAAAGTGTTATTCAAATAGGATTGCCGATGCTTCAACTCTTGGTATGGCAATGTGTAAAAATAGTGCTCCGCAGGCACTGGAGTCGTCAACACAAGCGTCTTTCGAGCAGGAGTTGCCTCCTCCACAAACCATGTGGTTATACCAACAATAGCTACTGTTAGCATGAACCCCAACGCACAAAGAATTTTCTTCTTCTCCATGTCAAAGGAAATAATACCCTGATATCTTCCTGAAACTAAAAGTCTGTCAGAACTCTTCCCCTTGGGCAGCGGTTGATTTCTTCACCAGCGGGCCAAGACGGGTGTCACTACACTAATGCAGGGCTGATCCCCCCCCTTGCCTCATCGGCTCTCCGTTTCACTAACCCAAGGGCCGTTCTGACAGTATGTCCCGGTACTGGAAACCTCACTTCCTTGGTCGCAGATGATATCGCCTTCCTCCAGAAGTCGTATGGTCCGGAAAGAGCTCCTCAGTGTCGTTTGGCTCTGCAGCACGGCCTGTCTCTGCTGCTAGGATGTCTCGTTGATCGGTCAGCACGGCAGACTCCACCAATCCGGGCGGTACCTTTCGACAGTGCAAGGAATGGATCCAATTCTTCCTGTTCGAGACTCGCACTGCCGTCCTCGTTGCAAGAAGGACTTGCTCAGGTCCGACCCATCTCGGCTCCAAACTGTTCGATCTGTCGAAAACCTTTATCATTACATGATCTCCAGGCCGGAGACCATGTCCTTCGCCAGTAGACCGATCAGGGAGCGCCTCTCGGACCTGTTGATGAATAGAAACCAAGTTATCCGTTAACTGTGCCAGATAATCACTCATCATCACACAAGGTACATCATACACAGCCTTAGGCCTTGGTGGACCCCAAATGTTCATTGGGCGTCCAAATACAATCTCATAGGGTGTAAGGCCGGTTCGAGAGTGTGGCACCGACCTAATTGACAATAACGCCAGTGGCAAAGCGTCTGGCCAAGTCAAAGACGTTGAAGCTTGAATTTTGGCGATCTTAAGCTTCAGTGTACCATTATATTTCTCGACTAGTCCTGCAGACTGAGGGTGGAACACGGCGTGGAACTTCTGGGTGATGCCTAGGCCCTTCAAGACATACTTTATAACATCTGCTACAAAGTGAGGGCCATTATCACTCCACAGAAGTCTACAGACGCCGTATCGGGGGAAAAACTCTTTCAGCAATAGCTTCGCTGTAGTCATTGCAGTATTGTCTTTCGCAGGGTACGCCTCAACCCATTTACTGAAGGCGCAAACCACTACTAGAACATACTTCAAATTGTTACAGCGCTCAAGCTGGATGTAATCCATCTGCAGAACCTCAAAGGGTGCAGTGGGTGTCGCAAATCCTCCTGCTGGAGTTCGCGTACCTTTCCCTGGGTTATACTTCAGACAGATCATACAGGTCTGCACCACCCTTTTTGCTGTGCTAGCAATCTCTGGATGCTCCCAGACTTGGGTAAGCAATTTCACAATTGCGGAAGCTCCAACATGTGCTAGCCCATGTGCCATCTGGACCATAGGTTGTACAAAAGCCGTGGGTAACTTCCATCTATCCATCTGCTTATTTCTCCAGCAACCCTCGTCATCCAGTTCTCCTTCGCTAACCCATTGTTCCCGCTCTTTGTCAGAAGCGGTCTTTTGTATTTCTCGCACTTGCTCCTTCGCATCATGCCATCTCTCCACCTGTGACTTCACTACATACATGGCAGTAGTGCCGGGCTGCATCGCAGTCTCCCGTGCTACTCGATCCGCTAACGCATTCCCTTCTCCAACCTTATCAACCACTTTCCTATGGGCGCTACACTTAACAATGGCGATTTTCTTTGGGTATGTCAATGCAGTTAAAAGGTTGTGAACTAACTCCCCATGCATTATCTGTACCCCATGTGACGTTAGAAACCCTCTCTCCTTCCAGAGTAGGCCGAAATCGTGCGCTACTCCGAAGGCATAGCGGCTGTCTGTGTAAACATTCACACACAATCCTGTACTGAGCTCACACGCTCGTGTTAACGCTATCAGTTCCGCTGCTTGAGCTGATTTCTGTGGTATGCGTGCTGTCTCCACTATCGTCTGTAACGTGTTAATTGCATACGCTGCTGAAGTCGTACCATCTGGTAGCTTCAGGCATGATCCATCCACCCACAACTCTCCATCTACATCTGAAAAGGGCGTATCCTGGAGATCAATACGACCCTTTGTTTGTTCCTCAGTCACAAGAATACAATCATGCGCTTTCTGTGCCTCAGGCTGGGTCTCGGGGTATGGCAACAATGTGGCCGGGTTTAATGTCACGCACCTTTTTAACGTAATGTGAGGAGCTAAAAGCGTCAACTCATATCCCGTTAAACGGGCACTGGTCAAATGCTGCGTCTTTGTTTGATTAAGCAGGGCATCAACAGCGTGGGGAACTAACACCAACAGTTTATGGGACAATACAATTCCCTCACTTTGGCGTATTGACACAGCTGTCGCCGCAACCGAGCGAAAACACCCTGGTAATGCTCGGGCGACAGGATCAAGCACAGCCGAAAAGTATGCACAAGGGCGCTGCTTATCGCCGTGCATCTGCACTAAGACTGATAATGCACACCCATCTTTCTCATGCACATACAACGAAAAGGGTTTTGCATAATCAGGGGTCCCTAACACTGGTGCTGAACAAAGGGCCTGTCTTAATTGCTGAAAAGCAGCGTCACATTCATCTGACCAGGGGATCGGGATGGGCGTGTCTTTTGTCAAGAGCGCTAGTAATGGCTTAGCTATGTGTGAAAACCCCAATATCCACTGTCTACAAAAAGAAACAAGACCCAAAAATGCACGCACGTCCTTCTGCGTGGATGGCCTTGGTGTGTCCAAAATTACTTGGATACGATCTGGTGTGAGTGCACGTCCCTCCTTAGACAAAAGGTGACCCAAATAAGTCACCTTTGGTCTACAGAATTGCAATTTCTTCCTAGAGACCTTATGATTGTGGGACGCTAAAAAAGAAAGTAAGGCTATCGTACTTTTCTCACACAACTCCAGGGTGTCAGCCGCCAACAGGATGTCATCAACATATTGAATGAGGGCGACCCCCTCGAGTAAGGCAAAGGAATCCAACTGCCGCTTCAAAGCCTGACTATAAATACTAGGGCTTTCTGTATAGCCCTGGGGAATTCTACAAAAACGATAAGATCTATTGTTTAATGTGAACCCAAAAAGAAATCGGCTATCAGGGTGAATGGGAAGAGAGAAGAAGGCATTTTTCAAATCAATCACTGAGAACATGGTCGCCGTAGGCGGGACCAAGGTAAGCAACGTCGTGATATCGGAAACCACCGGATACTGAGGTATCACGATCTTGTTCACCTCCCTCAAATCAATTATGAACCGATAAACCTTTGCATCCGTGTCCTTTTTCAGAATAGGGAGAATCGGACTGTTACAGATATTATAGGGAACTTCTTCCACTACCCCCACTGCGATCAAGTCTTGCACAATCTGTATGAGAGCCTCCTCGCCCTCCTGGGAAATACGATACTGTGGGAGGCGCGGTAGTACCGCCCCCTCCTGGACACTAATGTGGACCGGAGGAATCACCATTTGTCCGACATCTGTGTCCGAAGTCGCCCATAAAGCTTGGGGGAGGGTAGCCAACAACACATCCTCTGAGATCGTACACATCCGCCCAGATCGGGGGTAGTTGTCATTTAAAATCACCCTCACACCCTCAGGGGAACAACGAATTGTAGCCCTAAAGTACTTTAACATATCAAGGCCCATAATGTTATCCGGTGTGTACGGGGCAAGCAGAAACGGACAAGGCGCAGAAAAACAATCAACTTTAAATGCAAGGGGCTGTGAAAGAGGGCTTCGGGAAAGTGTACCGTCAAACCCTACCGATGTAACTATTGAGCCGGATGGGGGAGCCCCCGGAACCAAGTACCTAGACAATGCACTACGTGTCGCTCCTGTATCCACTAGGAACTGATCAGTAGAACCTAAAACCTCAGCCGATACATAAGGACCCGTCTGATCGACCGGCACCTCAACTGATTCGGACCCCCATCCTACGCATTCCTATGCATGCTGAGAATCATGATATCCTAAGCGATCGATGTCCGATACATGATACTGGTGCTGGCGATCGAAAACATTTGAGCTATCTCGGTGCTGTCCGGCAGTATCGAAACGGACATTATCGTTGGAATTCCCTCTAAAGTTCGAGAAGCCCCCTCTACCTCTTGGCCCACCCGGAGTGTGCCCCTGACGCGAAGCACGCAACGCTGGGCAATCCCTGGCCCAATGGCCCAACTGCTTGCAATACGCACACTGGTTCCTATTCAAATCAGATCGGCCCGAAGGGGGACCATAAGATCCGCCCCTTCCTCTATTATTATTACCCCGGCGGGGCGGGCCATATACTTGTGCTAACATCACTTTGGTTTTAAGATCTTTCGATTTCTTCTCCTCCTGGCCCTTCGCCTCGTGCTCCTGACGCTCATAATACTGGGCAATGGTCAGAAGGGCCGTCAGTGTCGCGGAGGACCAAGAACTCTCACTCGCTTTTAACCGGGCCGCAACTGCCGGCAGCAGATTAGCCACATATTTGTCCGCGAAAAGGTGGCGGCCCGTGTCGTCAGTAAGCGACTGGCCACTAAAATCATGGAACGTTTCCTCAAAGCGCGTAAAGAAGTCCGCGACTGACTCGTCAACTTTCTGTTTACATGCAGCTAACATGTTCCAGTCAATCTTTTTAGGGGGGATAATCGTCTTCAACTTAGCCACTATAGCCGCAGGGAGATCTAAAATATTCTGGGGGGGTTTCTGTGCGGGCTTTCGTTCCCTATCCTCATCCTCAAGGTCAGACCACCGGGCCTTGAAGGCAACCGCATCATCTACCTTCCGGACAGAGCGCCACGTATCCGGCGGTAGGATAAGGCCAAAGAACAGGTCTATATCCGCCAAGGTCATAATGCAAGAATTCAAGGCCCCCTCGACTTCTTCATAGAAGGCCGCTGGATTCTTGCGGGGGTCGGGCAGCGCATTTTTTAATGCCATAACATCGGCCCTATGCCATGGAGTGTAAACCCAATTATATACAAAATATCCATTTGCATCGGCGGAGTTAACATCCGAGCTAGTCCCCGCTCCTTTAGGAGGAACATACAAAGGCGCCGCCTCTCGCATTGGTTTAGCATGCACTATGTCATCCTTATCTGACTGGGAGGCGGATGGGTGGCCCCCTGCTGCAGACGAATCCGACTGCTTCTCCTCCTCCGTTTGTTGACGTGCTTTCTCTCTAAGGGCCAGTACCTCGTCCCGCAAAGCGAACAGCCGCCGAGCCGCCTCAGAAGCCTTAGGGGGAGAAAAAACACCATTACGTAATGCTCCGGCATCCAAAGACACGTCGTCAGGCTCAAAGACACTAGAATATTTTCGGAAAGCTGCGATTACTTCTTCTGAAAAATGAGACAGAAAATACACCCTCTCTCTATCTTGCCACGACCCCCAAGCATGGAACAACTCATCCATAGACATCTTGCCCTTAAGTGCACGAAGGGAAAGTTTCCGGAGCTCAGCCATATGCTCGGCCGATAACATGGACCGTGTGTCGACCTTACCCGGAGCCGGGCCAGAATCTTGCGGCCGTGGAGCAGATGCGCCAACATAAGGGGGCGGAGAGCGATCTAGTAAATAAAAATCGTCATCAGGATTATTAAGGACAGGATAAAGCGGCTGACGAACAACATATTGACCCGAAACTTGTAGCCTACGCTCTTTCTCTTGTCTGTCCGTTTGCTCTTTGTCCTCCCGACGCTTCGCTTCCTGCGCTCGCATATGATCATTCTTTCGCTGCTCCTTATCAAACAGCGCTTTCTCACGTTTCTCTCGCTCACGCACTTCCTTCACCCATAATCGCACACACTCAAACATATCCTGACGAGCACGTCGCTTACACATACACTGTTCCACATACTCAATCTTACGTATATCAAACGATCCATACAAAGGCCATCGCAACTCAGGATCCTTCCTAGTATATTTCCTCCATAACGTGCTGTACATTATGGAAGAAAGACCATGCTTCACGTACATATCCCTATTAGGAGTCCCCTCTGGGGGAGCTGGAGCAGATTCCTCGAGGTTCAACCGGTTCCTAAGACAGCAGCACCACTTACGAAGTGCGCTAAAAGCAGGCATGCTAGGAATAATGCAAAATATGCAGTATTATCAAGAAAAATGGCACTTAATCGTTGCGCCGTTCAAAGTTTACACAGCTCCGGAGAAATTTCTCCACATTACCTGCCTATATGTGTTGCAACGCATATATTTTCACAAAGACAAATTCAAAATATGACTAGTCACCATCAATCAAACTCAAATAGCCAGACCAGGCTTCAAAACTCGGAGCAAGTACCGTACAACGGTTCTTACCAATCAAGAGTCCAGGTTCCAACTGCCAAGCTCCACAATCGCCCAAACGGCTCTCACGGCAGGACCGACAGAAGAGGTCTCAGTCGATGACCGGCGCCACCCAGATGGTCAGCTCGGAAGGGAAGGAAGAAAAACCTCGGGATGCCAAGGCTAAGACGCCGCTGGCAGTGATCACGTCCCCGGCCAAACTCCTCACCTTCGTCGCGACCAGTCCTTCGGGCATCCGAGTCGCCGATGAGCCCCACGTGACGGGCGCCAATTGATGAATACAAGCCCCAGCTAGGCCCGCAAGAGACAAAGGTTCGCTCTTCTGTAACGAAATCTATAAGGAAGTTGGCACGGAAACTGCAAAGTACAAAAACAACGTTTATTAACCCTTAAGGGTGGTCCTACAATCCACACAACACTCTTCAGTATTGCAAGGAGTAGCACAAAGAACTTGCATACACAGTCCCCTTTTATACACAGCGAAGGGGCTCATGAGTGGGTGGATACCACTAAGTTGAAGAACATTACCATTTAGGGTCATTCTCGATACCAAATCAATACATGGGCGGAGCTAACACACTCCTTGGGCCCGCGAAAACACATGGTCAAGCAAAGCTAATTATAACAGATGTGGTCAAGTCTGGACATGCGCCAGACGGACAAGGGAGAGCTATTTATAACCTGTTGCTAGGCAGATTACAAGAGCAACTAACACAGAGGTCGGACTCTCCTCGTGGTGAACACGTGGCAGCATGTCAATACAAAATGGAGTCCGGACTTCGGCCAACATAATGGGGAAAACACGATAAAAGGGAAACACTAATGTTTTCAGTAAATGCTTAATCACATTCTGCCTTAATTTACAACAGTGTAACCTATTGGGTTACACATAAAGGACCTGGAATCAATAGGTAAAGTCAAAGGAGTTTATAGCAAATTAAGGGCCAAACTAAAGTATATAAATCTCAAAAACATGTTGTAGGGATACAAAATCACCACGGGTATGCCAAAGTGTAGAACGAAATTCAGTCTTCGGGCCATATTCTTAAGGATCTATCACCGAGTTATCGGCACTTTATCGCAGCCAAAGTTGCAATAAATTCATCATCCCATTCACAAGCTGGTGCTAACAGCCCATATCACCAGTTTACCTGCGATAGCAGTCGCAAAAAACATCGCCACAGATGACCCTGGCAACTAATGCTAATGAGATGCAGAGTAAGCGCTCCCGTCCAAAAAGCCCCGAGAACACCACTACACAACATTCTCAACGACCAGCCAGATCGGCCATAAGATCACAAAAAATGTGCTAAGGCGCGTTAGCAGCAGGACTCTAACACCTTCTTTGACCTGGTGCAAAGTTGGACGACAACCTGCACCATCAAAGGGAGACCAGCCCAGAGCCGCACCTGAAGAACAACAGATGCCAGGGAACCACTAACCAGGCATCCCGGAGCCCCAAGAGGGCAAAAACACCCACCGCTGCCACCCCCAGGACCCCACCATCCCCCCCCCCCCCCCTCCCGGGGCCCCACTCCGGGCACCCCCCACCCACCCCCGGACAAAGATATGTCACATCAATGTTACGACATCATGAACAAAACAATGTGCCTGATGTCGCACAATTACAACACCTAACATACATGTGTGGTCAGAAAAATGAGAATCATACATTCATCTTAGAATTGCCAAATAATTCGTTTCATTCAGAATAAACACAAAACAACTATTAAGAAGAGTCATGGCAGGTCCTCTCAGGACAATCTGAAATTCACAGCCAGCAAAACAAACTCCTAGATTAGAAGGTGTGTCATGAGATAGAAAGGGTGAGAGAAAGAGAGGGAGAGGGAGACAGGGAGAAAGAGAGAGAAAGAGAGAAATTGTACAAGGAGTGCTAGGCCAATCGGGCACTTAGCTCATATATGCCAACTGTTGTGTGTGTATCGCTATTGGTGCACACTAAGTCAAAGGCCTGGCATCAATTGCAATGCAAAGGCCACATCACATTAAAAAAATGCAAGCATTAGTCAGACAAACATTAGGTATGAAAGCTCCTTTGTCTCAATACACAAAGCGGAAGGACATCTGAACCCCCGACCTTGGTCTTGAATGCGGCTGGCACTCACTGCGAGAAATACCATACCAGATCTTGACGACTCCCACACCACAAACTGCGCAAATGAAATACCAATGTGCCCACACCCACACACCATTGTCCCTGCTTGAGGTACACCTGCATGGGATGCCCTTGACACATAAGTAAAAAACAACCCATATGTCCAAACATTGCACACAAATACGACTCATTGCTCCGAGCAGTGGCATATCATCCACATAACTGCCGCCTGTTAGAAGAGTGCCGGTGCTACGAGACCAACAAAGGAAATGGCTGGCAATCCCGAGCACATGCACAACCCCTGTCACGTGGAACTGTACCGTGCATGAATGCTACATCTGTTGGGATCAATGCCACTGACAGTGTTGCGCATCAGTTTTCGTCTTGCATACGTCACCTGCGACCAGCCCTGGTTCCACTGTCGATCATGCACATTCGAGTGGCCCAGGGATGTCTGCCTATCCAACACAACGGTAGCTGAACTGGATTATGACTTCTGAGTGCGCCCCCTGTTGGCCCACGAACAGGAGTGTAACCATGACACCCGTGCATGGGATGCCTTAATATTTGACTTTTGTGCAGGCAGTTAGGCATGGGAGATTGCACAACTCCTCGTGTGCAGTGCCCACATCGAGGCGCTCCCCTATTGGGTTGTGTTGCGGATTGGTGAAACGGCGTGCACGGAGCACAGCTGCCCGGACCAGTTACTGGATTGGCTCGCCCTCGTGTTCCTTGAACTCGACAACGATGTACTCTTGGAACAGATTGCCCATGAAGCTGCGCTCGCATTCATGGACGAGTAACTACGTTCCTGCAGCCACAACTGATTGTCACCCACAGCACAGGTCCCCACACCTTGTAGCATCTTGTATGAATGGTCATATATCCCACCACAACAGTGGACTTGTCTGCCTTCGCCTGGACTCAGAATGCATGTGCGTGGACCTACGCGTGAGTACACACACCTGTACAAGGTGATGCAGTCCCATGGGCAGGGCTGCACAGTGTCGTTTGGCAACGTTCCAAAATTGGAGAAACTGCTGGAGGGAGAGTACACACATGGAAATGTAGTCTGACATGTGACATTTTACTACCCTTTCACCTGCTCACTTTCAGCAGAGCACAGTCGGCGCAGTCCGGTGGTACAGCACTATGTTATGGAAGCTTGTAAAGCGCGCAGCTACCTCCAACGGAAGTGTCCCGGCGCTGAAGACCGCTGGGGAACCCGTCCTGGCTTTCCCTGTGAGATGGTCCCTATCTGGGTATCTCCAAGGTGAAACCAGGCATCCCCGGCGTCTGTGGGGGGCCGTTGTAGAGATGAGGCAAGCTTAATGCCCAGAGTTGCCGAGTGTGTTCCTGGTTAGAGTAGGTACCGAGGCGAGAATTATCGAGTCCGTTTTGACCCTGGTCCACGACCCTGCCGCGTCGGGAATTGAACCCTGGTCCCTGGCCGATTCTCTGCATGCGGGTCTGCCGCCTCTAACCAGTGAGCCACACCTCTCTACTATGCAGATCCCATGGGCTGTGAGTCATGTCCCCTGACATGGGGCAATGAGCAGACACCAAACATTACATGACTCTTCCAGCAAGGCATGGTGGACTAAGACTGTTGACATCCGTCATGATTTGTGTTCATTATTGCCACTTCATTTCTTGCACCTCGACATGTCCCTAAGCTGCCTGCAAGTGTCTTAAACATTGATCTGCATAATGTGGTCCTTGCCTTGCCCGTACTGACACGCACATGCTAATAAAGTCTACGCAACTTCACTAGTGTACAACTGTGATGAGTGTTGATTACAATGAGAAATCGTGTGCCTCCATGAGCATTGTCCGTACACAGGGAGGGATTCACTGACACTTGTAAATTGGGGGTGAATACCTATTGACAGCTCCACCTCTGTGAGCCAGACATTGTGGTTGGGATAGTTGCTGGCAGACCTGTGCTCATACGTGTCTCTAGCAATGTTATTATGGTGTCCAACTTCTTGCCATATAGATCAAGGTTATCCATCAAAACAGACTGTGTCCACACAGATGTGTGTGAGTAGGTATGCCAAGAGACGTTCTGTTGTCACATTTCTACACCCAGCCCTATTTAATCCATGGAGGTGGGGCTACGTTGGGGATAACGAGATTGTTGTTCATGTGCAATGAGGCCACAGCTAGTTCACACCTTCACAGTCATCTAATTGGCCATGTGGGTCAGGGTCAAACATGCGCATTGATGACATTTACCATTGTAGTGCAATCAATGTCCCTACATTCATCCATACTTTTATACGTGAGTGAACATAGACATGACACATCTGTGTGATTTGGAATGTTTTATTCACATTCTGGGTAGTGTCGGAGCTGGAGCAGTACATGGACAGTTCAAGCCCACATAACATAGTTACCCAGTGGTAGGCCAACCAGAGTCCTTGGGTTAATGCAAAGTTAATCTGAAGAGGAATAGTTCAGTCCGCAGCCGGATTGCTGTCATTGGTACCAGAGCAGATATGGCAGTCCATATCGGGGTCAGTGGCGGCTGCTCCATAGGGCGTTGGAGCGCCACCCACTGCATTCTCGCAGTGCGAGAAGCAGAACATAAAATGGTATTTGAAATACCATTTTATGTTCTGCTTCTCGCGCTGCGAGAAAGCAGACGTCAGGAGTATGCCTGGTTGGGGGCGGGTGGGAGGTCTTGCCTGGTTGGGGAGGGTGGGTGGGCGGGTCAGGGAGGAGTGGCTTGCACCACTCTAAGTGCCCTAACTGCTTGGTCGGCCCTGGGGCCGACCAAAGCAGTCATGCCCACTCCACATTTTCCCTATGTAGGCTGCATGCAGCCTACATTGAGAAAATAGCGTCCCTACTAGTGACCGGCTGGGCGCCCTCCGGCATTAAGCGCCAATCACAACGCTGCCATTGCAGCGTTGTGATCGGCTTAGGGGAGGGGTGGGGAGGGAGGATTCATGCTTCCTTTAAGTTCACGGAAACCCGGGCAGGACCATCACCCGGCCAGGAACGGAGGTGGCGCGGGACATGTAAGGTACGTTTTTAATATATTTTTTCCAACCCCCCCTTGCGGTAACCCCCCCCTGCACGAACCCCGCGACTGAGGCTGGTGTTAGTTTAGTGGTTCACACTAGTGGAAGTAGCAGTCTGGAAATTAATTTATTCAACAGTCAATAATATCAACAATTTTTAATTCTGCTGCCGATCCCTGCATCCGACTAACGGCCATTGAATTTTACACTCAAGCGGTGCGCAGGCTCCAGCTAACTCCTGCTGCGCTTCACGCATCGCTCAGCTCATGATTGTGTGAATCGGATAAACTCCGATTGTGGATTGGATACAGAGAGAGAGACAAGATGAGGCCTGGTTTTATTAGGAAGCCAAGATGACTGCTGAGACTTCGGTAATCTCGCATGATTGCTGAAAAACGGAAAATTCTGGATAAAAAGAAAAATCAGTGCAGGTTGCTGGCACAAGAGTCCCTGCGCTGATGGTAGTGTCCTGAGCTGGCAGGATGGATGTTACACTCTCAGCGTTGCTGGCAGGTGGTAGAATCCCAGGGCCGCACTGGCTGCTCCTGCTTCCCCCAGGCTAGGCTGAGAGCAGCGCCTCTGGCAGAAGTTACAGTCTGGGCTGCGAGTTTCCATAAAGGTCCTCCTCCCTGGTCATCACCGCATTCCAGGCCATCCGAAAAATCGGGCTTCTGCTGTTCCAGCACACGCACATTGCTTTTCCTGTTCCCCATCACTGCATCTCCGACCTCCACCTCATCTGCTCCCCTAAACTGCACGATCACATACACATACGGTCTGTCACATTGTCTTTCCTTCCCTGCTCCCGGTCCCTACATTACAATGCCTGCTGCTCACCTGACAAACATCCCCACACACGTACCTGTTCTCCTGCAGAGCACTTTCAACCTGCCTGGAACACACAGCTAAGAATGCACAAATGGCCTTTGTTAGCTGTCAGAAACGGGCATGCAGCCTCACACATATCTGTGCTCCCACACTCTGTGCTATAACCCAAAGCTGCACAACAACACCTACATTGTCCTCTGTTCCTTCAAACTGTACCGCTACCCACCCCCTGTAAACGAACACAGTCCCCGTTCCTCCTGTCTTCCAAGCACACACAACTGGCAGTTCCTGTGTACTACGCTGACTCCACTTTGCTTGGTGCTTTGCCTTCAGTGTAACAATATGGACTAAACTTGGCCATAGTGCACTGCCAAAAGTTGAGCTTAAAAGCATAAACAGCACTGTGAATCAAAAAGCAGCAAACCTTGGTGAGGTACAATGAAGAATGCGTGCCTCCGTTAAAATTATTTCGGCACAGCCATTTGCCCAGATACAACTACATTTCTTTAATCAAGACGCTCGGTCACATGCCCACCTTGCCAATAGCACAAATGTAAACATTACATTTTTTTAATGAAATAATCCGCTTTTTATGAAGTTCTGTGCAACCGAGAAAATTGAAAAAACACGTTTTGCATTCATTGCAATTAGTGCTTATTTTTGTTAAATTCTCAGTAATTCAGCTGCTTAAAATGTCACAAACTGGCAAACTGTACTGCGGTCGAACGGCCTTTTTTAATCTATGCGTTGTGCAGGTGCCTGGTGAAGTCCTGCCGTGCTTCACACATCAAAGGCAGGTAAAGTGCTCAAATAAATTCCATCCATACAGATTTTATGCCACCTCCAAGCACATAAACTCAGAATGGACGTCATTAAGGCTAATTATATGTTGATTAATAATTAATGCCTGAGAACACAGGCCATTGGTAATGCTATTACTGTATTACACTCAAAAAATGAGCTGTAGAATGATTCTGACAACGCATAGGATGAGGCCACAGGCAGAGTCCTGTAGCTTGTCATGAAACCCGTCACAAGCAAGCTTGATGTTTGATGCAACCTGGGATCTATTATATAATATACTCCGAGCCATACTCGTACCTCTTGGTGATATTTATTCAATGAACCCTTCCTCTCCAGTGCTTCCCGACCCTGTGCTTCACCAGTGACTATTAATGTATGTGTGCAGTGTTTGTTTATGGCCTAACAAATGTTAAGTGGTTTGATGGAAGGTCGGGCTTCCAAATGCAAGCAATAAAATGCAAGTCATTTGTCCGGACAAACAAAATCACAGGGCCTGGTCAGAGACGTTTTAAGGCATGAACAAAGTGGGATCAGCACCCCAGAATTTCAGGGTCCTCCTTATAGAGCCAGCTCTGTTCTGCAGAGATTCTTGCCCTGGTGACATTGAATTCTTCTGAAACAAATTGATTTAAATACGTTTCCCTTTAATTTATTTTGAATGTAGGTGATATGTGAGAGTCTATTCTAGATATGTTGCAGAGAAATGTTGTTTGTATGTTTCTTGTAACAGCCATAAAAAAGTGTTCTTTAAGATCAAAACAGGATCTCAAGTTTGAGCCATGGTAGGGCGTCACAGAGATTATTTGCAGTAATTTTAGTGTGCATTATTGATGTCATAATTACACTTTCATAAATGCTTAGTTAACCTTCTTGCTTTCTCAAATATGCTCGAAAATGCATCATTTACCCACTCTTTTCTCAGGGGGAGAATCCCACTCAACACCAGCCACTCATCACTAACTTTTTCGCCTCACCACTTTCAAATGTCACCAGCCGCCACTGGTCGGGGTCCAGGTGAATGTCGCAGAGTGTTTCGGGGGACAGTGGGAGGTGTTGTTCCAGGGCATGATGCATATGGCTGAACCAGGCAGGGACAGGCCATAGGGCAGTGACGGATGCTCCTACCTCCTTCCTCACACAGTCATTACCCTCCACATCTTAGTCCTCTGAGACGTCTTCTGTGTCCGGTGTGTCAGGTGTGTGTGGTGGTGTTATGGCTGCATCACTGTGTGCAACTGACACTTCAGGGTGCGCAGGTGATAGGGGCCGCATCACTGTGTGCCAATGACACGTCAGGGGGCAGAGATGTGTGTGTCGAGGTTCCTGCAGCAGTCATCTGGTACAGGCTCAGTGGCAGCAATGGCAAGATGAGGATCTGCAAGGCATGGAGGATCCCAGCTACATCTCGCTGGTGTTCAGCCGGGGCAGCCATACTTCCAGGCTGCATCAGCTCCATGGTCTCCATTATCCTGCGCATCTGTGCCAACTCTGTGCTGTTATCGCCGGAGCCGGTCTGACACGTCAGTTCTTGTATCCGAGTAATAGCCCCAGCGAGGTCAGCCAAGGATTGTTAGTGAGCACGGTGCGGACAGTGGGTGTCCGTTAGGGACTGTAAGTGGTCACTGATGGGACTCAGACACCTACGTATGGCATCGAGTTTGGCTGCCATGAGGTCGAACCCCACCCGCAGCTGATCAGGCATCTTCTCCTGGCACCCTAACACCCGGCATTGGAATTCCATGTGTTGGTCGTGGGGGTCCTGGGAGCCAGCCGTGGTGGTGTGTGCTTCCTGCTGTGTGGTCTGTGCAGGGTGTGTGGTCACCGCAATGCAGCTGGGCTGCCCTGCTCCTGTGGGTGGGGTGTGGAGGCTGTCCATTAGCCGTTGGAGGGTGTCTGTGCAAATGTGCAGGGTGTCCTCATCATCACTGAAGAGATGTGTGGTCTGCTCCGCAGGAGGTGTTGATTGTCCCTCAGCAATGTAAAGGGGAGATGTTGGTTAACAGTGTGGTCCATGTATGTTGACGCATTGTAGATGTTTACATTCAGACTGCATGACAAGGTACATTGTGACTGTTTTGGTGAAGCTGTCTATTTGATGGGAGACAGTGGACATTACGACTACATGATGGATGTGTGGGTGTACTCGTACATTATCATCTCACAGTGTCATGCAATGCCAGATGTGATTGGCCAGTTTCTATGCACGAGCGGCACCCGTTGTGTCCTTTGTCCTGTGGTGTAAGGGTTGCACTTTGTACCACATTGTCGTCAATGTTGATGTACTGTGATTGCTATGTGTGTGTGCTGCATTGTTGGCGAGTCGCCCCTGCAGCTCTGATTTGGCGGACCCTTATCCCTTTGAGTTGGTGTGCCTTTGACTTGTGTGCTTTTCGGGTGCTGGGATGTTTGCTACTTGGGTCATTTGTGGTATTGGGTGTTTTTTGTACTATTGTGCATTGTTTGTCTTCAGATGTGTTTTCAACGTCATGGGTTGTATGTGCAGGTGGATGTGTCAGAGTGTGACCTGCTCCTTTACGAATGTGATCCACACTGGGCCACCTCAATGTCGTCTCGTACGCCATGTCATGTATTGTGACTGCAGCCATGCTATCTGTCATACTGTGTCACTTGCATTGTCAGTGTGGCTCACAGAGCCGCTGCTTTGCTAGATTCAGCACATGTGCATGGGTAGGTTGTGGCATTGGTGATATGGAGGGGGGCCCATTTGCACATTGTGGACAGGGACCAAATTGGTGTTTCTGTGTGTGCTGCAGTGTGCCAAGGTTATAAGGGACATGTTCCACACTCATTGTGGGTGTGCAGTGTGCTGCACATGATTGTGCATGTGTGCCATTGTGCCCATCTCCCTCCAGCCCCCCAGTCCCTGGTTGTTCTGGTTGTTACTCACCCTATTGCTGTCGGGTCAGGTTATATCTAGCTGTGTCCAGACCCCCAACTCCTTGCACCGTCTCCACACTGATGACTGTGGCCACCATTACCTCCAGCTCATCCAGCTCCTCCTGTGGCACAGGACTCCCACCTCCATTTGCCTTTGCTGCCTTCCTGTTGGCAGCGAGTTTCTGTTTGGTTTGGCTGTGCACTTCATGCCAGCGCCTCTTGACCTCCTCCATTGACCTCCTATACACTCCGACTGCATTCACGTTGGTGACGATGGACTGACATATTTCTGTTTGTGTTGCCAATGACGCAGTGGAGGTGACGAACAGGTGTTGGTAGTATTCTATCCCCTCCGTGACGATGATCCGGTCTTCCTACAGACTGATTCCCGTCTTCCTCTTTCTCTTCTCCTTGCCCTTCCCCGAACACGGGGTTCCTGGCTGGCCCTCCGTGGGGCTTGTGGGGTTCAGTTTGTCCTCTGCACTCGTCCGGGTGCATCCATGGTGCTATGCAGTTTGATTTGGTTTTGGTGTGTTTTTTTTTTATGTTGCTTTTATAGTGCATTTTCCCACATGACGCGTGGGAATTGTAGGCCTGTCACTGGTTGTTGCTGATTTTTGTATCGCGATTTGGGGCATCGCAGGTTTTTTCGCGTTCGCGCAACGCATTTTTTCGGCGTCGCGTTAATTTTTAGGCATTCATTTGGCACGTTATCCTGCTACTATCACATGGTGCCACCGGGATAGGAAAACAAAGTGAACACGGTGTTATTTTGTCGCTATAGACTGTGATGTGTAGAGTTGCCTTAACCTAATTTTGCGATGGTTATCACACGTTCTTGAGACTATGCCGCTTAGTTTCATAAAGCATACAACAAATTCAGTTGCGGTAATACAGCAGATAAGAAATAGAATTTGAGGGTCAGTATACAAGTTTTGATTATCCCGTCTATGAATAAATCTAAAACTACCTAAACTAGTTCTAAATTAAAGTTGAAAACTAGGGAAACCTAGTTAAATCAGGAAAAGCAGAAAGGTGTCAGCATATTGGAGTCTTCAGTAAAAACACTCTAAAACAAGGCAAAGTATAGCATAAAGCCACACAATGGAAATATGAGCAAAGGGTACCTGCCTAAAGCCTTTAGTGTGAACATCAATTAAACCAACAAAACATTTGAAAATCCATGTCATCAACTCCAGTAGATTTCCAACTTGTCACAGTAGAAATTGGTAACTTCAACCAGTTTTCCAATGCCACAGTTTGAACATCAGGAGGACCTTGGATGTCTCCCCAATCCTACTGAGTGACTGCGAAGATATTATGTCACTATGGTCACATCATGGTGTTGTCCAACTCAGTGTGCAGTGTACAGAGTGAGTTCACATTCCATATTCAAAATGCAATGGATTGGCCTGCAGTAGAAGTACAATTTTGTTATTAAACAACAAGAAGGGAAACATTGACTTGA
Source organism: Triturus cristatus (assembly GCF_964204655.1). Taxonomy (NCBI): domain Eukaryota; kingdom Metazoa; phylum Chordata; class Amphibia; order Caudata; family Salamandridae; genus Triturus; species Triturus cristatus. The sequence goes on from NC_140580.1 coordinate 998,638,106, forward strand.
GTTACTTTTAGTGTATTGATTAAATAATAGTACACAATGAATTCACTTCATGCACAACAAACAACAACAACACAAACACCAATCACTCAGTCAGTGTCCAATGCATGCCATCATTCATTACCTGTTCCTTCACATCTTAAGTTTAGAGGCAGTCTCTCTCAACTCGGAAAGGAGGATAGCTATAGTAGTCATTGTGTTCTACTTCTTTTAGAGGGACTCAACGAGGCAACATTTTCATGTACTGTTATTCTCCATCCAATCATTATCTGGCTTGGGGGAAATGGATTTAGGGCGAGTCAAGAGGATGGAGGAGCAGAACTTGGAGGAGTGGACTTCGGTTAAATGCAGACAGCTGCAACTCCAATATGGCAATAAAAAGCCTAGAAGACGGTGGTGATGGATTTGTTGTGATTCGAAGTTTTGAACCAGAGAGACAGACACACACAAATAAAAGTAAATAAGGAAGGAAGAAAGAAAGGAAGAAGTTCAAGCCTAGCTGTCAGGGAAGTATAGCTCGTCCTCAAACTCTGGCGGTTCAACCAGAAGTAGGTAATCATCTAACACACTGCTTTCATCACCTAAGTCACTGTCCTCATCTTCCTGCGTTGATTCATATATTGTGTATTTCAGTGGTATAAAGTGCTGATTCATTTTGATCATGGTTAACCTCTCCACGTTTTTGTGCGAGAGACTGGTATTTTTCACTGTTACAATGGCACCAGCAGCACTGAAAACACATTCAGAAGAGACATTTGTGACAGGGCAAGCCAGATAGTTTATTGTCAGCCTGCTGAGCACTGGCCATTGGCCCCTTTTCCCATACCAATACTGCAATGGGTTTTGATCAATGTAGACCTCTGTTGGGTCATCCAGATAGGCCTGGACCATCTGCTCAATGTTCAGGGGTGCTCCACTTTGCTTGGCCTCTTTTGTTTTTGCATCAGCACTTGACCTAGCAAGCCTTGCTGTAAATACCAATCCTGTGCCAATTTTACTGGGGCTGATGTTCCGGTTCTTGCTGTTGTCGATAGTGTTGGTGACTGCTCTGAGTCAAACGCACTGCCCTCAGGCTCTGAAGTTGAACTTGACGCCGGATGCCCTGCTGCAGTACTTGTTGTGGGTTTGAGTAGCGGGCCTTTAATTAACAGCCGTTCATTTTCAAAATCACTGGCTGCCTCAGCTATCCAAGTTTTGTACTGGGCAACATGCACTTCTGAAAAAGGAATTAATGTCTTACTGTTCAGTGCTGATTTGTACCGTTGATCCTGAATTGTGGCACAAATGTAATGTTTTTCTGAAACAATGCGAGTTTGTACTCTTGCATTTTCAGCTAAGCGAGGGGATAAGCTCTCCACCAACTCATATGCTTAATTTTTTCCTCCACACCTGTGTACCCTTGAGGCACCTCCTTCAGCTGTTGCTCTAGCATGTGCAACAATGGGATAGCTTGGCTCATAGTACAGTCCTCCTTGCTGACTTCACGTGTGAAGAGCTTGAAAGGAAGAAGCATCTCTGTCAGGCATTTAACTAGGCCCCATTGGTCCATCTGTAGGGTCAAACCTTTCACAGTCGCATCCCTTATTCTTTGCATGACATACTCATTGATTGGTCTGTACTGATCAAACAGATGATCAAGCATGTAATAATTTGAGTTCCAATGTGTTTGCACCTCCTGGATGAGTGCTTTGACTGGCATTCTATGCTCGCATTGAATGATCCTCAGCTGTTTCCGGGCTTTAAAAGAATGGCTGAAATGTGTGCATATTCTTCTGCAGGTGGTCAGTAAGTTGCTGACTCTAGCTTAGATTTTCAGAAAGTCTTGAACAATGATGGTAATGCAGTGCACCAAACACAGGACCCTGAAATAGGCACCATCCTCCATGGCCTTAACTATCTTACTGCCATTATCCGTGGCCACAAAACCAATGTTAAGCCCTCTTGGGCGCAGCCATACAAAGACCTTGCTGTTAAACTCTTCCAAAATGTTTGCAGCAGTATGAGATTTCTCCATGGCGAACATCTCTACAGTTGCATGTTTCCGAGATGCATTAAAAATCTCAGCAGTGTCAACAGCACCTGCTTCAGATATCTTTTCTCTAACCCCCACAAAAGAGATCCAGTGTGCAGTGATGGCAACTGGTCCACATATCTGTTGTCAGGTGGATATTGTGAACAGCACTCTGCTGCAAAGCTTGTCCAAGCAATTCCAGCACATCATGATGTAGTGCTGGAGCAGCAACTCTGGCGAAATAGGACCGGCTGGAAACCTTCCATTTTGGGCAGATGGCGGTCACAAATTCAAGGAAACCCACCCCTTCCACAAAAGAAAAAGGGAGAGGGTCCAACGCTAACATTTTAGCCAGCTTCGCATTGTACAAACGTGCCGTTGGGTGGTTGCCTTTGTACTGCCCCTCCGACCTAAGCATGCTGACAATGGTAGGCTGGATTCCTTTCCTTTGTGGTGCAGCAGATGCAGGTGACTTCTTGAACCCAGCTAGGCTTAACAACGGTGACTCACTTTTTTTCATTGCAGTACTCTGTTGGCTTGGTGTCTCAGCCTGACTCTTACTACGGTGCCACTGAGATGTTGCTGAGGATGGTACCACTACACTGCTGGGGACAGGGCTACTTTGTGTACCAGAGAAAATGTTTCCCTCTTGTTCACCTTCCACCGCGATCATATCTTCTTCTACTTCTTCATCAACACTAACAGCAATGGGTGTAGTTTTACTTTTTAGGCCTTTAAGGTGTTGCTCCCACTGGATCAAGTGGTGGTTTTTCAGATGGGTTGTTTGGCCTCCGGCACCATAGTTTGTACCAAGCTTACCCCGACTAACACTATGTCGACAAATTGAGCATATAGCAATGTTCTCCTCCTTACTGCTAACCGAAAAGAAGTTCTAAACTGGGGAGGTGTAATTCCTTTCGCTGCTGGAGGTGACACTTGCAATGCCAGATGAACTGGAGGGTATGCCTGGAATTTGACTCTGTGCAGTACCACTACTACCTACTGAGGTGGTGGTTGTGCTGGATGTAGGTCCCTGCCGGGCCTTTGCAAATGCAAATATGGAAGCTGGAGGTGGTGTTAGTGTTACCTGTCTTGGTGGTATCCGTGCCACATCCCTCACAGCAATTTGGGATAGGGTAATAATGTCGGTCTCCATCTCCACTGGGCCGGAAGTGATGTTCATGATGACTGGCTCGTCATCATCATCTGCCCTCTTCTACATCTACCTCCATAATTCTTGGGATTTCTGGAATCTTCCTTTTGCCTAGCCTTGTCTTGTAGCGTGCCTCACTCTCAGACTGAGCTGGTGGCTTCTAAGTGGCATCTTGATCATCAGAAACGGGGTTTGAAGAAGAAGTTGATGGACTAACCCTCCTTTTTCTTGCTGGGGATCTGGAAGACCATGGATCTTCTGAAAGAGTGGCTTGCTTTTCTTCGTTTGCAGAAAGCTCAATTTCCTGAACTGCCCTTACTTCGGGAGGAACAACTGCTATTGTGGGCTGTTGTTGCGGCTGTTGTTGCGACTGTTGTTGCGGCTGTTGTTGCGGCTGTTGTTGTGGCTGTTGGTCCGGCTGTTGTTCCTGCTGTTGTTCCAGCTGTTGTTGCCCACTTATCTGCTGAGTTCCGCCTGCGTTGATTGGGTACTACTTTGCGATAATGACATTTCAACATCACTGCTTGTTGGCGTTTGTGCAAGTAGACTGGCTACCTCTGAGACACTCATGGGCTTTGGCCTAGGTTGGTGGGGTGGGCCTGCTGATGCGGAGGTGCTGCTCTCAGCTTGGTCCCCGGACACCGCTGATGCAAGCGTAATTTTTTGTTTCCCAAAAACATCTTGGCCGGCACACCAGTCTTGGTAAGTGCCACTTCCTTCTTCTGTTCCTTCTTCTGTCTGGCAACTTTCTTGGTACTGGAGGACCTGGGACCTTTCTTTGGGGCCATCTTCTTCATTCCAATGTCAGCAGGACGCAGGTGCACAAGTTGCAGAGATGTCTGTGGTCACACATGGACGTGACGTGGTGAGCAGCAGGACTTCTGTCTGGAAGTACAAGGGGTGATGATGACACCTCCTCCTCTGTCTTTTTGTGCACCTAAAAGCAAAGAAGCCAGGAGGAGAACATCAGTAAAATGTTGCATTTGTTGTTGTGGTTCAATTACTACTAGTACACACAAACACATATAATATATAACTTAGTGTGTGGTGATCACACTTGTTAGTGTTATATTATTACATTTTATTAACTCAGTTTAAGTTATAAAAAAAACATAACAGTGTAGCCATTTGTGAGACTTTGACAACAAGGGCACTGGTGGTATACTGTGTGCACTCAGGAAGGATAGGAAAGAAGGACAAAAACAAAAGTACAAATGTAATGGAATTGGAACCTGTTTGGCATTACTTTGCTCATCACGTTATTCAGGGAGCTGCAGCTGGCAAAGGGGATGGAAGCAGTAAGCCAATAGGAACAAAGGAAAGATATGCAGGCCTAAATGGCAAAAGCATCACACTACTAAACTACCACCACAAAATGGCTGCCAGCCACATGGCCAGGCAACCCACATCAGCAACAAGAAAGGGAAGACAGACAATGCAGGCCTATGGCAAAAGCTCACTGCCTGGCTTCAAAATAGCCGCCAGCCACATGGCTAGGCCCACAACAACAAGAAAGGGAAGACAGTCAACGCAGGCCTATGGCAAAAGCACATTGCCTGGCTTCACAATGGCTGCCAGGCACATGGCCAGGCCACCCACAGCAACAAGAAAGGGAAGACAGACAATGCAGGCCAATGTCAAAAGCACACTGCCTGGCTTCAAAATGGCCACCAGCCACATTGCCAGGCCTACAACAACAAGGAGCCTAGGCCAAAAGAAACAAAGGAAACACATGCAGGCATATATGGCAAAAGCAGCACACTTCTAAACTACCACCACAAAATGGCCTCCAGCCACATGGTCACTCACAGTCACAACAAGCAGGAGGCCTGGAAAACAATGAACTGAAACAGGCCTATAATGGCCAGGCAAAGGAGGCATGCTAAACAACACAGCTTTAATGCAATAAAATACAAAAACAAAAATGCACAGGGCTAAACAAGGTGTGTAAGTTACACAACAACCACACCACCCACACAACAAAGGCATTTATTTAACACGCACCAGAAAAGTGAAATACCCCAAAAATTACACATTTTGCTATTCAATCCAATGCCATCCATGCCCTAAATTATGTTTAAATTCAACAGACACCACAGAAACAGTTGTTTCATGCACCCATGACTACCTCTGGGTCTACTGGCTATCCACAATAATTTTTGGGGAAAATGATGAAAAGTACAAAAATTGTAGTTGTAGCAACTGCAATGCCCCAATCAAACAAACAACACCAACTTACTTTCAAAATCTCAAATCCGAAAGTCCTCAAATCCAAAAGTCCTCAAATCCAATGACATATGACGCAGCAGACACAAAGGGTGATCCTTCCAGCTCCAAATCCAAATGAAAAGTAAACAGGATATGGACAAAGCATTAGAAGGAGCCTGCTGGACAGGAATAGGAAGTTGAAGACTCTGGGGCACTTCCTTCCTCTAAATAAAAAAGTAAAAAATAGAAAGAGGACTCCTTGCACAAAAAAGTACAGCCAAATGTCAATCTGAGGATTTTTTTTTCATCCAAATCATCATTTTCAAGAAGGTTTTATGCTGCTCAAGAGATATTCTTCTCCAGAGTGCAAATTTTGCATGCTCGGCTGCGCGAGCTTCACCAAACTTCCACCGGATGTCCGATGGCGCGTACGAATGATGTGTTCGCGATCTCACACTCTCGCGGGATCGCGCGGCCGGCTACCAAAATCTCGTGGCGCACGTGAACGGATAGGAAAACTCATCGCTGAAGGCAGAGATCCCGGTAAGTTGCTACCGCGTGCGCAAAAACGCATTTTGAAAGCGCGAACAAGGGAAAAACTCCACTACGCCGGGGATCGTGGAGTTTTTGGTAACTCCACGTTCTACGCAGAACGCGAAGTTGCCAAGAATCCGCAAACTCCGCGAGCGAAGCGGATTTTACCGTCCAGGCTTAACCTCGCTTAGGTCTGGAATTCTTTTCTCACAAGGGATCATTGGAATGTTCCACATGATACATCTTTGCAAAGACTACACCTAAATAGTATGTACCATATCATTTCTCAGACAATTTGAAACTGTCATTCTTTCCACAAATAAAATAAACTCCAGGAATCACAGGATCGTTTCCATCTAAAAATAAACCCTACTGTCCTCTGACTTCAAATGTTGGTCACATTCACTCTTTCCCACAGAAAGAGTCAAGTTCATTCTTGTTATTATGCACACACTATTTCCCTTTATGTTGCCAATCTAAAGCCAATGCTGCTTTATTTTCTGCTTCTCAAAATAATCAATCTCTTCTTTGGTCCACTTAGGTTTCCTAGTTAGGTTTGATGCTTTAAACCATACCTCCCTTCTCCTATCGTCTACCAGGTTTAAGAATTTCTTCTCAAAATCTGTCAATATGCAAGCTAAATTATATCTATGAGCATACGCGGAGTCTGGTGTCATGGTATGTGTAAAATACCTTTTAGCTGTTTCAGTGATTTGGGCGTGAGAATGTCTGTTCAAATGTTTAAACAAGGGAACTTCTAAAAGGACCAAATCTTAATATGAAAAATAATCCTGGATGTGACTCTGTCTATAGAAAAGGCTCAGCAGAAAATTACAAATGACACCAAACGTTAAAGATATGTGATGATAGGTGATACCTTCTGCAACTGATGCGGGTAGCTGCATGCAGATATAACAGTCCCTCGCATTTATAATGTCAACATATTCATAAAGCAATTCAGTATAAGCGTTTAAACAGTAATCTCCGCTGTATAAATCTACATATTGCTCCTTGTCATCAAGCGAGTATAGACTGTTATCAGCAGAGTTTGGGGTTAACTTTGGGCTTATTCGCCACTGAACTAGATGTAAGTGAATATATGCTAAAAGCAAACAATTAGTACTACAACTTCGACTATTAATATGCTTACTATTACTGGTATTAGGGTTAATTTCCAATGCTTCCCTAAAATCAGACCACAGGGTGGAACATAGCAGCAGCAGAGTCTTCTCTGTCGGTTTGCACCTGTGCAAATCACAAAATAAAGCTCATCCAATGAAATTAAATAATTTTATTTATAAGGTACTTTGTGGGTCTTCCTTGGCCCTACTCTATGTTCTTCTAAATGACAACCTTATACTCCTTTAGCAGACTAAGGCCTAGGTATTCTTCTTTCTCCTCCTACAAAGTCTATTTAAATGTCTCTAATATACTCACAATTCAAATTCACTGATAATCACATCCAGAATAAAATGTCTCAGTCTGTTTGATGGTTAAGCAAATTCAAAATGCTGTTCGAACAAAAGGTTCAGTTCAAGGAGGTTCAGTTGGATCTGCACTTTTATCCCAAAGTCTTTTTTTAACCTCCTGAGTGCAAGTTCTTCTCCGTCACTCAAATCAGAATCCTCAGTATCCTCTGGAATGGTTTGTGGCCCACATTTATCTGATGGATTCAGTCTCCTTCTCTCTTGCCTTCTTGGTCAACATTCTCCAGCTGCCGCTCGCAGTTCTACAGTACTAGACCCTTCGTTAGGGTCTGGATTTGGTACAGTCTCTACCACAGGGCAAACCTCTCCGGCTTCATCTCCAATTGTTGACTCATCAAGACCCCCCTCAGGCCAAGCAAGTGCTGTTTTAGACTCTTTCTGGTACCCTACAACTTGACTAAACTGCTTTTGTGTTCTCTCAACCACCAAAGGCATTTCTGGGACAGGTGCTATTACATCATCAAGGGGGGATCACTGACATAATATCGACGACAACAATATCGACCTACCAGAATAGCGTGTCAAGAATATCGATGTCCAGAATATCGACATCCTATCTACAACATGGTAAGTACAAAAATATCGGAAAAAAAAATATTGTTGTTTAAAATATCGAAGTTAAATATATCGTTTTTTTAATGTTATAAAAATATTGTAAAATAAGGATAAAATACTATTAACTTAAAAAATATATATTTTAATTTATTTGTAAATGTAAAAATGTATAAATATTAAATGTAATGTAAAAAAATAAACATACATATTTACAATTTAATATATATATATTTACTGTAAAATAATTAGTAAATAATATTTTTATTTAATTATAACTTCTTAGAAATATATCAAAATATACAATTAAATATATATACACAAACACCAGTAACATAAATATTATAAATTAAAAAATATATATTATAATTTAAATATATAAAATATTAATTAGTTCACACAATTAACACTATAAAATAACTTTAAATTAATATCATAATTTTTTTATAAAAAGTAAATGACTTCCCACCCTACTCCCCTATCAAAGCACAACAAACTCTAAAAAATAGACACAATTATTAATTATTAATATTCAAATAATAAATAATTAATAATATATTAATAACCGCATTTAACAATATAAAATATTAAAAACATAAATATCAATTAATACAAAAAGAATGAATTAATTATAATTTAATTACTTCCCACTCCCCTATAAACCCACAACCCACTCCCAAAAAATTTGACAATTAACATATTTAACAATTAATTAATAATTATTAATAACCAATTAGTAAATCATTAAATTAAATTAATTACCACAATTCAGAATATACATATTAAATACATAAATATTAATTATTCAAAATTATGAATTGATTAATAAAAATTAAATGACTTCCTACCCTGTTCCCCAATAAACCTACCACCTACTGAACTGAAAATGTTGTTAAAAAACATATAACATTTTTACCCACATATTAAAATACAAAAGCAATACTTACACAAAAATATAGAACACATACATCTAAATTAAATACTAACCTACATAACACTGGCTAAAAAAACAATATTTTTAACATAAATATTTAAAGATACGATATTTCTTACCTTCAATTCGATATTCTTGTCGACGATATTCTGACTGTCGATATTCTGGCATGACGATATTTCCACATCGATATTCTGGTAGGTCGATAATTTAAACTCAATATTTTGTCTGTTTGCCATGAAGGGGACACAGAACTCTGAGAGTGTGGGCAGGGTGCACCCAATTGGGGAATCTGCCACACTTTACGGCAGTCGTATTGACTAGGATCACCTGGTAAGGGCCACACCAGCGGGCATCCAGACAACTCTTTCTTACATGAATCTTCACTAAGACCCAGTTTCCTGGACTAAGGCCATGGCACTGCTCCTGATGAGTTGGGCTGTGGCTGCTTCAGCTTGAAGAGACACAGCACGCACCACGGCAGCCAGGCCTGTGCAGTAATCAAGAATCATGTCATCTGTAATGTTCACAAGTGCATCTGCAGGTACAACTGGCAGTCTCATTGCCCTGCCTACGATAATTTCATGGGGAGACAATCCAGCCCTCCCATCAGGGATGCTGGAAAGATTTATTAACACAAGAAGCAAAGGATCAGGGCACTTCAAAGACTTGGAAGCACACACTTCTCGATTACAGCATGCCATTAATTTGCTCCACCAGACCTGAAGCCTCAGGTCTGTAACTAAAATTATAAGCACAGTAATTTACGACCTCATCATCAGACCTGTTGTCCACTGTTACACAGTCATCACCACTGCGGTGTGCAGAGCATTTCCCAACTGCAATTTGAGCAGGCATTTTCAATGCCTCAAGAAGTTTTCTCACTTACTCACCAATTCAGATGGAGCAGCCTGAAGAAATCATAAACCCCCTTTGAGACCACAACTGTCTAAAGTTAGGCACAACACCAAAGCCATACTGACTAGCACTGAAAATCGTCCCTTTCAGCTGGACCGAAACACAACATGCTCTGGCAAGAGCAATTAATTCACCCACTTGTGCAGAGATTGCTCCTTGAAGACAGGAAGCTTCATCTACTCCTGAAACTGTACAGACTGCGTAAGCAGCTCTCAAATGGTCACCATGGTCTCGCAAACATGAGCCATCCACAAACAGTGCAAAACCAGATTCAGGTAGTTGCTCATCTTGTAATTCTGGTCTTGGCTTGGTGCACAGTTCAGTGACATCAAGGCAGCCATGTTTTACTTCACCATCATCGCCGTCATACTAAGGAATGGGCAACAAAGTAGCAGAATTTAAAATAGCACAGTGCTTCAATGTGACACTCTCAGCCGCAAGTATGATTTGTTAGTACTTAGTGAGGCGGCTGTTTATCAAGGGCTGTGTTCTAGTTCTGGTTACCAATATTTCAACAGAGTGGGAAACAAAGACAGTCAATAGATGGGCCATCACAATGCTTTCACTCCTCTCTATGCTGACACCTGTCAGCTATTGGGTCAAGTGTAGCAGAGAAGTATGCAATAGATCTTCAAGCACCTCCTTGCAATTGAGTAAACTCCGAGAAAGAACAGCCCTCTCTCTCACTGCAGATGATTTATTGTAATCAGGCATTCCGAGTACTGGGGCACAACAGAGACTGTCTCTCAGCTCTAGGAAGGAAGCCAAGCAATCTCTAGCCCAAGGTGCTGGATCTGATACAACCTTGTGTGTCAGTCTTTGTAAAGGCTTGGCCACTAGTGAAAAGTTGGGTATCCTCTGACGACAGTAGCCCACCATTCACCAAAACATCCTGACTTCTATCTGTGTTGTTGGCAGATTCATTTGCATAATCGCTCAGATTGTTTTTTTGTGACACCTTCCTTGCTCCTTTTTCAATGTGATGTCTGAGATTCAGAACAACTCTTAAACAGTACTGCAACTTGTTTGGGGACACTTTATGTCTATTATCAGCCAAATGGTACAACAGAGCAATCTTGTCACAGCTGGATTCGGTACCACGAGACAACATGGAACCACAATTGAGCTAATGTTTCTCAAATCCTGAACATTGCAGTACTTACCGCTAGGCTTCTATAAGCCCTTGATGGTGAGTTACATTAACTCCTCATAATATCCTTTAAAATGCCTTGTTGGATCATTGGCTCAGTCACTGGAGTGATCCCAACAATAGTTTCTGGGGTCAGATTATATTGCGGGGTTCTTGAGTAGGGGTGGGCGACAATTTCCATTCCGCTCCCGGAAATTGCGACAATTCGACATTTCCGCGTTTCGACCGGAACGCGGAAATGCCGAATTGTCGCAATTTCCGGGAGGGAACGGAAATTGTTGCCTGGCCAACCACAACAGGAAGCACTTACAGATATAAATAAAGCAGGGGCCCGAGTGGAAGCTCAAATTCAGTAACGCTTTATCAGCACAAAACATTAGGGAGCTAGGTCGAGGCTGGGCAGGTGTGCTTTTCCCCCAGGTCGTCGTCACTTACCCGATCCGTGATTCCGACTCGAGCGCAATCCCCGCGTAGTCTCCAGGAGGTTCAGTCTCCTCATCTGCTGCTCTGCTCGGTCTCTGGCCCATAAACAGAAGGCATGTGAACTGCATGGAAGCCCCGCCCCACACACCAGCGGTGGGCAACGTCTTCCGCCCTTTCCCCCACTGATGGACAGCTGACTCGAGGGACCCCAGGAACGTCGGCGCCGTGTCAACGTTACAGACACACATGGTCACTGTAATGGCAGCGGCAGGCCAGAAGCACCAATTTCCGCGATCACGGAAATATCGCGTGATCGCGGAAATTGCGGGCATTCTCGCGAGAATTGGCGGAAGTGCCTTCCGCCAATTCCGCCCACCCCTATTCTTGAGTACTCGTCATTGGGCTTTATTTGTATACAGACAGGCCAACTCCTTTGATGAGTCCAATGTCCTTTGCTAAAAAATCCCAAACCTCCGGTTTCACTTGAGTTTTGGGGGTAACCCTTCAATGGCCATCATAGGAAACAGTTGAATTGCTGAACTCTGATTGGCCAATTTACAAACAGGGTCCTCATCATGAGTCTGAAACTCCACGGCCTTTGGTCTGCAGTAAATGGTGCAATTCAACTTGCACAGCAGATCGGGTACACACATGCTCACAGGATACGAATCACAGACCATAAATTGATGATTCTACTTAAATGACCCTATATTTACAGGTACTTCCTACGTTATGGTGTTTGTCATTTGCTTGTTTGTGACTCGTACAACTTGGATTCTTTTTCCGGAGAGGGGTAGGTTTGGAACTTCCACTGTTCTAACATCAGAGTGGCTAGCAACAGTGGCGATAAAAAATAACACAGTGATGGCCATTCACTTCACCCTATACGAATGGGCCACACTGGTCTACCTCCAAGATTGCACCGTGCATGCAATCTTCCTCCCCCCTCTGGCACCGCCAGGTACTGTCAGGCGGACTGATCGGAACTATCCTTCTCGAAAGTATCAAACAGAAGATACTGTTGGACGGGTTATTGTTCTGGACGGCATTCTGATTCATATTTCGGACTTGGATCGAATTGCATCTGGGACCCTTCGCGTTTTGCTGGCATCGTGGTTAGCGGAACATGCATCACTGGAGCTTGGGGCACATTGAAATTCTGCACTCTTGATCTCGCCACATTCTGTGGCTGCACAGTGTTATTATTCAGGGGCTGAACAAACCTTGAATTTGCACCCTGATTAGCAGGATTAAGACAACATTCCCGCTTCTAATGCCCCAACTTATTGCAATAGTGACAAGGTTTGGTTTTCTTCAAAGTAACATCAGTCCCAGTACTTGGATCATTTGGAACACCACTGCCTCTTCCTTGTGATTGGAGTCCACATCCACTTTGCATCACAGGAGCTCCTTGCTGATACACTCTTTGCATAGGAACAACATTCCCTAAAAGATTTGGATCTGACTTCCTCTCTGAGAGACTTTCATTATTGCAACCATCAATTTCTCTTTTAATTTCTCCTGCTTCCTTTGTGTTTCGTGATTACAATACTTCACATACCTCAAGATCAAATTAACCGATTTATTCTGCCAACAAACCAAATGCTACTGAATCATTATGCTAATTTCAGGTCTTAATTCTGTCACAAACCTGGACACAAAATGCCCCATATCTTTGGGCTCAATAATCTCCATACTGCCTAAAAGCCTCCAAATATTTCTCATAAAAAGCATGGATTGACTCCAAGGCAGATGGACGTAACCTCAGATGGGCACTTCCCTCAGGAGGAACTTTGAGGCACCAGCTCCCTCTTCTATAGGAGGAGGCGGTTCTCCCGTAGGTCTCTTTGAGTCCTTCTCTTTGCCCATCTACTTTCCCAATTATCTAGCTCATTTTTTCATGTTTTAAATCAATTATCTAATCTGTATTTTCATTCCCGATGTTCTCATGCAGGTTATGTCATCCTCATTAAACCATATATGGTAACTCTTGCTTTAGTACTATTCAAATCTACCTCATTGTTAGAACTGGCTCTTTTTGCAGGTTTATCCCTAAAATCTTTGTCTTTTGCATCCTATTTTTCTGACCCCGTTTTGGTTGGCTATAGGACTCTGGGCATTTTACTACTGCTGGTCAGTACTAAAGTGCATGTGCTCTCTATGTAAATTGTGATGATGATTGGTGATCCATGATTGGCATATTTGATTTTCTGTACCTAGTAAAGTGCACTGAGTGTGCCAGGGCCTGTAAATCAAATGCTACTAGTGGGCTGCTTTCAGCAATGCTTGTGCCACCCACATGACTAGCCCTGTAAATGTATCTCAGACCTGCCACTGCAGTGTCTCCACACGTATTTTTAAACTGCCATGTTGACCTGGCATGTACACGCACTTGCCAGACCCAAGCCTTCCCTTTTCTTACATGTAAGGCACCCCTAAGTAAGGCCCACAGTACCCACCGGGAAGGGTTCAGTGTATGTGAAAAATAGGACATGTTCTGGTGTGTTTTACATGTCCTAAAAGTGAAATACTGTGCATTTCGTTTTTCACTGTTGAAAGGCTGTCTGTCCCATAGGCTATCATTGGAGCTATGCTGTAACATTTTACATGTGTAACTTTCAATTGGGACAAGATAAGAAATTGAATTTAAGCTCTCTGAACTCAGAATTTATTAACAAATCTTTTTAGGAAGATGGTTTTTAAATTGTGTGTTGGAAAATGCCACTTATAGAAAGTAGGCATTTTCTTGTTTAACCATTCCGTGTGCCTCTGCTGTTTGTGTATTGACTGTCTGGTTTTGGAGTGACAGGACCTGGGGATATGCATTCACTGTAGACAGCTACAAGGGGCGTTGAGGTGTGTCCTGCCTTGCCTGGGTGACTGATCGCTAGGCTGAATACACCTAGTCTGCATTTAGAGTGGTGGGAGGAGTTTTGCTAGCACCTGAATTGGCTATGTCTCCTTTGTACAATGCTGTATCTTTAATCTATTTTATTTATTAGGTAATTTTAACGGTTTTACTGTTTATTGGTTATAGTGGTTATTGTGGTACGGTGCTAGGCCATATGTTTTATTGATGCATGTTGTCTTTTATGATTTTTTGTTAATCGAAATAAAGACATAAATAAACTGAAACTGAAAACTGACAATGCTGTCTCCCCCTTGTGGTCATGCTGGACCAGGGAGGACAGAAATGGTTTGGACAGAGCTCAGAGACTCTGAAGCAAATAGAACAATGCGAAAATAGGATATAAGTATTTGACCTAAAACTATAGGACTTTAGATTACTTCTGGAAACAAGAGTTGAACAACTGTGTGAGGGATGCTGTCCTTTTCTGTGTAAGGGGTGGGTTGGCCTGCAGTTGCTGCTTCTGATTGTGGTGGAGGAAAAGGACTGAATATTTTTGCCCTGCTGTGGTATCCTGCTTGGAAAGAATCTCCAAGGGCTTGTGTGTGCTTGCCTGCTGTTGGAAGGCTCAGGGAGGCAAAAGACTTCAAGAAGATGCATGCTACATATAAAAGGACCCTGCCTGGAACGTGAGCTGGGAAAACTATGTGGAGAGCGCTGCCCCTGATGTAGGTGCGGTAGGTCGGCCTGCAGTTGCTGCTCCTGTCTGGGGTAGGAGAAGGACTGGACCATTCTTCCCCCTTATATTTTAAAGCCAAGCGTATTTTGGAAGCTTCCTTGTGCTTTACTGCCTGGAAGTCCCCTTGTGCTTAACTTGTTGGGAAACTTCCTGGTTGGAAATTTCCCTGTGTGCTTAACTTCAGTGGAAATGGCCTGGGCCAGGTCGCTGGGTTGGCCCCCCCTTAACCGTGGTGTGCAGGTCCTGAGGCACTGCCGTGAGTCCCCGGGTGGGAGAAGACCTGTGACATCGGAGTGCAGCTGCTCGCTAGCTGAGCAAGCGCCACAGAAGCACCAGGTGTTATCTGGCAACCAACCCCTAAGCTGCCAAAGTCCCGGCAGCACTCGAAAGAGGAGGGACCGCCTGCTGCGGTGGCGGCCAATGCAAGTAAAGCCAGCCCCTCCCAGAGGATGCCAGAGCCTTGCGGGCTCAAGCTAGCCACACCAACGGGGGGCAAGAAGGGGCACACCAGGAGTCAGCCCTGGGTCCCATCGGGGGATCAAACGGAGGCCCTATAAGTTTGGGGCTGTTCTCTGCTGCCTTGTCATTGATGAATGAATGAATATACACCTGTAGAGCGCATGGCTACTAAAGGCCTCCCAGCGCTAGAGACAAAGCCCTAAACTGAGGTATATCAGGAGATTCAAGGGAACAACAGAATTTTCAGAAGTTTGCGGATTGAGAGATGATTGGCCTCAAGCCGAATATGATCTGGTAGCTGATTCCAGCATTTCGCCGTGATGAAGGAAAATAGACGGCCACCACTCCGGACTCGGTTTATTCTGGGAACGGCTGCAAGATCTTTCTTCTCAGAGCGCAGTGATCTTTTTGGGAGGTAAGGGGAAATGATAGATCGGAGAATCGGTGGGCCCTAGCCTAGAGCGACTTATGGGCGATGCACAAGGCCTTAAATTGGATTATTTTGGTCACCGGCAGCCAGTGCAGAGAGATGATATGTGGCTTAGCAGATTCCCGATTAGGAGCTTGCATGAGAAGTCATGCAGCACAATTTTGAACTGTTTGCAGTTTTTTAATGGTAGAGCAAGGGGAGCCTAGATAAAGCACATTGGCGTAGTCAAGCCGCGAAAGGATCAAGGCTTGCACCAGCAGTTTCCTAGCTTTAAAGGGCAGAAGGGGTAGAATTTTCCTAATAATTTTCAGGATACCATAAAAGGTACCTGCAACCCTACGCGCCTGTTCCCTAAAATTCAGGTTGTGGTATAGCCATACTGCGAGACTTTTTATTTGATCTTTGGGGGGTGGCATAACACCTAGACATTTAGGCCAGAGTGCGCTGGTATCAATGTTAGTGGGCTTACCCAAAAACATCAGTTCAGTCGTAGCTGTATTCAGCTTTAGGAATGAGCCATCCATCCACACTGAGACCCTTTCCAAACAGTTGGCCAAATTGATCTTAGTATTGTCCAAAAGATTGAGGGACACAATCAACTGAGTGTCGTCAGCGTATGTGATGAGCCTAACCCCAAAGGGCTTGACCACTTCGGCCAAAAGGTGCAAATAAACATTAAAAAGCATGGGGGTCAGGCAGGTGCCCTGAGGCACCCCACATCGCAGAGGCATCCTTTCAGAGATGAAATTGTCCTCAAAGACCTGGAATGACCTATCTACCAGAAAAGACTCAAGCCATTTGAGTAAAATTCCTGTAACCCCACTTTCTCTAAGTCTCGTTATCAGTAATTGTTGATTGACCGTGTCGAAGGCCGTGCTGAGGTCGAGCAATACAATGGCCGCGGACCCTCCGACATACAGAATTTTCCTAGATTCTTCAACCACCGCTAATAAAGCAGTCTCCGTTCCTTGTTGGGGTCTAAAGCCCATTTGGGAGGGGTGAAGATGTTCATTCTCCTCCATAAACGTGGAGAGAACGGAGTTGACATACTTTTCACTTATTTTGGCAATCCTTGGCAGGAGCGAATTCGGCCGTTAGTTAGCAAAGACTTCATGGTCAAGGGTATGTTTCTTCAAAAGAGCTCTGACCATGGCCCGTTTCCATGAAGAAGGAACGATCCCAGAGGAAAATGAGATGTTAACGAGAGCCAGAATAACTGGAGCGACAGAGTCAAAGACCTGATTGAGAATGATGAGGGGTACAATATCACTAGGGGAGCCGGATTTCAGACGGTCGAAGTACATTTTTAAGGATTTCATATCATGAGAGGGATTGTTTCAATAAGAGGGTCTAGAAATTGGGATTGATCATCAGCCAGGGGGGTATTTGCAGAGACTGATGGGGGGGAAAGGTAGAATAGATGTCTTCAATTTTCTCATTAAAAAAGTGTGCCAAATTATTACAGCATCCTAAGGTATCCTCTGAAGGCAAAGGGGGCTCAGGAGGTTTAAGGAGGGATTTCTTTATTTTAAAAATGTCACGGTGGAAGTTGGAGGGTGAGATAATTATCTTTTCATAATACCCAGATTGGGCAGTTCTAATGTCTGCCTTATAGGCCTTAATGGCTTCTCTATATTTGGTTTTCTCAATAGTGGAGAAGTCCTTTCTCCAGCTTCTCTCAAGGCGCTTACATAGTTGTTTCTATTCTCTAAGTTTGGGGGAGTACCAGGCTGCACAATGCCCGACTTTTATACTGGTCGTCCAGTTTTTAGGAATTAGCGTATCTAATGATGACTCCAGCCATTGATTAAGTTTGTTGTTGGCAAATTCAAGGTCATTACCTAGAACAGGTCTGGATTTGTTAAGGGTTAATGCCCAGGAGTCCATAGAGAGTTTAGACCAGTTCCAACTCCATGTTTTTACCTTTTCCCGTGGCTGACCACCATCCTGTAGGGTCCAAACAAAGGGGACAATGCAGTGGTCTAACCATAGCAGGGGAATGTGCTTTTCTACTACGAGCCTTTTAATATTGGAAAAGAGCGGGTCAAGAAGGTGTCCTTTTTGGTGAGTGGGGCCCGACACTTTTAGCTTCAGTGCCAATGCACCCAAATTGTCAATTACAGCCTCAGCGTCAGGGGAGGATGCCAAATCAAAATTAATATTAAGATCACCTAGAACTGAGAAATTAGAGAAGGAACTAACCGATTTGGCTACCATTTCTAGGAAGCTCCCTACTGAAGTGGCCAATTGATCCTGGTGGCCGATAAATAAGGACACCAGAAAAGGTACATGTAGGGGAAAAGCCAAGTTCAAAGAAACAACTTTCACAGTCCGGGATCAAGCTAGCTCAGATCTGGCAGTTGAATTTATCTTTGTAGATAATGGCCAGACCGCCGCCTCTAATTAATTCTCGATCTTGTCTCTGAATTAAGTAACCAGGGGGCAGGGCTTGAACTACCGCTGGGTCTGAGGTGCTGGAGAGCCATGTTTCAGTAAGAAACAAGGCATCAGGGTTGTGTTCCTCCAGCAATAAACGAAGTTCAGTGAAGTGTTTAGGTAATGAGCGGCAGTTCAATAGGGACATTTTAAAAGTCATTTGGGAGGACGGGGTTTTGACGGCAGTAGTCGTGATTGCTGATCTAAATTCAAAGGGGCAGTGGGGGCATTTGTTACAACTGTTGGCTGGCACCATTGTGTGAACACATTTAAGGGGTAAAGTCTCTCTGAGAAAGATCAATTGGTCAGAAGTATAGGAGAGCTTACCTCTTGTAGGAGAGCCAGGGGTCCTGGCCCCTGGATCCGGTTGGGCGCGGAAGGGCAATACATAAAACAGTTTTAAAACAGCGCAATGTGAGTACTTTTAAAAATAAGCAGGTTTCACGCCGCAGCCTCTAACTCCTAAACCGAACCGCTAATGATCAGTATAGGCTATGTCTCGCTGCGCGGTCACGTCATCCGCCCCTTAAGAGGAGTGGTGAGCGAAGAGGCCGTCGCAGCTAGACTGCTGACCTACGTTTGAAGAAGCCTGCCTAAAGATCCCCCCGGAGCATTAAACACAGCTCCTTTCCCAAATTCAGTACAAAAAGGCAATTCAATACATAATAACAGTTTTAAAACACCGCAATGTGGCACTCGGTCTTGTGTTTCCACATTTCACTGGGCGAAGGAAGCATCAACAGAGGTCCCCCTCAGCCCTTCTCCTCCCCCCACAGCCTCTCTTGCTGTCGTTGACGGGCAGACGGACGGATAACCTGCAGGCCGATCAGAGCACAGGGGCACTACGCCTGAGCCTCCCCTGGGGATGGAGCCTATGATTTTGGCAACGCTGGTATTTTTCCTCCCATCCTGCATATTGCTTAAGGATTGCGGTAATGGTTGTTTACTCTCTTTTTCTGAAAACAGAGTAACAAGTGTACTTGTTCTGAGTCTACCTGAGTGGTTTTATGATACATGCAACCTAAACATATTTACTGTCTTGCTCTAACTGTTATGCTTATGACAATTGCTGAGGTGGCAAACTGATTGTGATTTATGTGATTGTGGTATAATGTGTTTCTATACAGTTTAAGTGATATTTTTGTATAACCTATTTTGTGGTGTGTGTAGTGTGTCACTGGTGTGTGTGCATTGCGCAAATGGTTTGCAGATTGCCTCAGCGATAGGCCTGACTGCTCTGCCAAGCTACCAAGAGGGTGAGCAGTGGTTATCTTGGGTGTGTAACTCTCTTACCCTGACTAGAGTGGTGGGTTCTGCCTAGCTTAGGTGCATACCCTAGCCAACCAGAAACCCAGTTTCTAACACTCATATTTCAGCGCTAATTCTGATAGTCTGTCACAAACTTGTCCTGCACATCTGATACCATCCTTACACTATGACTATCTGTCATTCAGAAAAAAACTAAAAACGCATTTGTTCCCCAGGATTTAATTAATCAATTAGAGTCTTTGAATGTCACCTCATCCTCATTTAGGTGTTTGCTCTCCTAGCGGCGTGATATCCACTCGGATGAATCGTGCGCTTATAAATAAATAAATAAACACATAAACGCAAGTTCATTTTCTTGGTAAAAATCTAATCGTGCCAATTCAAGATTTCCACTAATCTTTTCATACAGCCCCAACTTAAATTTAGCTACATCCACCAAATGTACTCTCACTAGTGACTGAATCATTATTTGACTCAATTCTGAGCTTTCACTGTCACTTGGGGAGCATTGAGAACCTTCATCCATTCATCTATCTCCTGAGCAGTAAGACTACATTGCACCATAGGGGCATTAGACACAGTCTCTTTTCTGTGGGGAATACGGTTTGCATTTAGAGTTGGTTGCCAAACAGGCTCACAAAGATTTGGCAGTATCTGAAATTACCGATGGGGCCTAATCCCGTCTGTTACATTGGTGAATCTGCACCCGCAGCACAAGGAGAACTCGCATAATTTGGTGTCAGAGGAACAAACCCTCCCATTTTCTGACTCGTAGGCGCATTATCTGGGGCACTCACTCCAGGGGGGACGGTCAAATTATATGTTGTATTCCCTGTCTTACCAGGCTTATATATAGGGACCACAGGACAAATGGTAACTGGGGCAGTAAGAGCATCCAGGGCATTAAGGGCTGTGGAGTTAACAGCGACACAAATACCTGAACTCTCTCCCATCTGGTTATACTTCACGCTCACGGGGGTAACTCCCATCAAGTTAGAGTTTTATGGTAGCCACTCCAAGGTTCCCACTAACACCAGCACAACTTCCTCCCTTTGCTCGGGTCTCATGATATGGTGATGGGTGTTCTGACAACAATGTATCCAAAGGACTATTGCTAGATTCACTATCACTGACCTAACTCATGTCGAATGGCTCCTTTGGCTTTCCCTCTTCTTCTCTTTTTCCCTTTCTCTGATTCTTCTTTTGTTAATCTAGGGTACAGTTTGACTCCCTCTAGCAATCAGTTCTCCATTTCTTTTGTTTTGCATTCCACTTAGCAACAGTGTAAGTACGCACTGCCTTTCGGGCTCTTCCCTGATACATTTCCTTTGCCCTAGCATGAGCCACACGCTCCCGAGCATTGAGCATTTCAAAGTGTGTGGGTCTAGTAGTCGGTTTCATCTCATATAGTATCCTCCTCAGATTTCCATGATTCTTAAATTAAATGTACCATAGTGTGGAAGCGCCAGTGCACCTACTTTCCTTGTGATCTTGGCCATTAGTTAAGCATGTATGAGGCTCTAAATTCTTTCTCACATAATGACATGGGGTATCTTCAGGTGGTGCCTCTTCTCCCTCTCTAACAGGTATTGTCACATTTCCTCATATCAGATCCCGTATGACTATAAAACATTTCATTTTTTAGAAATAATGTCAATAATCACAGATAAATCCTATTTAAGAACAGGAAAAAACTGCTCACAATTCCCATCCATCATTTACAACCAATACCAACGCGGCTCCCTAAGACGTAGTCAACCATTAACAGTGCAGCAGCATACCAACTAACCAATCTCAGCGAGGTAGACTATGATGTCACTCTCACTTCTCGCAGCTGTTCACTCTCCTTTACAATTTCATGAACGCACTCTTCTTAGCACTAAGCAGGCAACCCAAAATGCAAAGCAACTTCAACAAACAACTTTGTCTCCTCCAGTAAGAAAATCAGTAGTATTCAATCACCCAAGAAATGGCTTGAAGCAACCCTTTCCGACCTACTCAGACACACACTTGAGTGAAACCTCAACCAGCAAGGAATCAACCTGATTGGTGCAGCTTCTCCCTGTGCAAAGGATCCACTCTACCAACCACAACTTATTCTCACACAAAGACAAATGTCCCTATCTCAATAGTGCCTTTGACGATGTCTCACAACAAGCACCACAAAACTAGCAGACAATTAGAATATAGTGTCTTCTACACTTTTTAATACCATGCCGGGATCTTAGGCCACGTCGGACCCGATAACAACTTTAACTTCTCTGCATTAAGCACCACACTTACACAACATTCAAAACATTTCCAAAAGACATTACATAATTTCCCCAACAGCACTGCAAGCTAAGCATCAGCTACTGCAACATTCAACCCTATTAATACTTACTCCTTCTCGGGTACAACTCCCTCCTGAACCACTGGATCTCCACCAATCCTCGAAACCGAAAAATAGGTTCTAGGAACTGGGTCTGGGTCTGTGATATTCTAACTCCCCCTACTTCAGTAACTAACCATCCTGGTTCTGCTCCCATCTGATGGAGCACTGGGCCCATCTTACCAAATATCCTGCGATGAACCTTTGATAGTTGCCTGAGAAGTAAAGGGGAGCTACCATCAATCTAACAATTCAGATTACAGTGTAACCGATTTGGTTACACATGAAGGACTCGGAATTGATCAAAGGAGTTTCTTACAAATAAAGGGCCAAACTAACATATATAAATCTCAAAAACATGTTATAGAGATACAAAATCACCACGAGTGTGCCAAAGCACTGAATGAAATTAAGTCTTAGTAGAATAAAGCATACAAGGATTTAAGTTGCGGCAATGCTGAAGATAAGAAATAGAATTTGATGGTCAGTGTTCGATCTTCCCGCCTATACATGAATAAATCTAAAGTTGGCTAAACTAGTCCTAAATTAAAGGTAAAAACTAGGGAAACCCAGTTAAATCCAAAAAAGCAGGAAGGTGTCAGCATTGTGGAGACTTCAGTAAAAGCTCTCCAAAACGAGGCAAAGTTTAGTATAAAGCCATACAATGGAAATATGAGCAGAGAGGTCTAAACCTCTTAAGAGTCCAAAGGGTATCTGCCTAAAGACTAAAGTGTGAACATTAATAAAAAACCCACAGAACATTTGGGAATTCCATGTAAGGAACTCCAGTAGTTTTCCACCTTGCCACAGTAGAAATTGGTAACTTTACTCAGTTTTCCCATCCTACAATTTGAACCTCAGGACAACTTTGGATGTCTCCCTGCTCCTGATACGACGTGAAAATGAGTCTTTTCTTAGTTTGTTAGAGCCTATCATTCTTGCCAAAAGTTCTCATTGCGTACCTCATTATCTCTAATACACAATGAGCCAGATGTATGAAGCCCTTTTTGTGTTCACAAATGGGCCGATTCTCAGAATCCGCCCGTTTGCGATCGGGAAAAAGCCTTTTGGGATGTATCATCCCAAAAGACCCTCACAGAATAGGGCATCACAAAATTTGCGATTCCCTATTTTGCGACTGTATTTAAGGAATCGCAAATTGTGCTTCCTTAAATGTAATGCAGGAAGCACCCAAGTTGTGGGATTTGTCCTTAGGAAAGCGCAAATTACCACCAACTTCAAGTTGGTGGTAATTTGCAAATTCTTTGAAAAGTGCACTTTTTTAGCATTTTTCAAAGTGCCATGTGGTGCACATACATGCCCTTAGGGCATGTATGTGCGCCGCATGTGCACGCATACATATTTCAGGGGTGCTACAGGGTGTCCTTTTGACACCCTTGCACCCTTGAAATTGCGTTTGCAATTTGCGAGTACCTAATGGGTACTCGCAAATTGCGAAAGTCTTCCCATTCATTCCTATGGGCGTCTAGGCCCATAGGAATGAATGGGAAGGTATTTCTTAATTGCGAATCGCAATTTGTGATTCGCAATTAAGGAATATTTAGGAATCGCAAATATTATTGCGATTCCTACTTACATAGCATTTTGCGAGTCCTTAATAGCAATTCGCTAAAAATCGCTATTAAGGACTTGCAAACTGCTACAATGATACATCTGCCTCAATATGCCTTTCACTGGCTATGAAATCATGTGAACACACCTGCAAAGGATAGAACATTGCAGCACAGACAAAACTTTCATGTTGAAGCTTACACATCGAAGACCAAATGCTTAAGGACTTTGGGTAAGCTAATTTAATAAACAGTCAGTGTACACAGTAAATACATGATTATATATGCACCTATGATGATAGAATAAATACAAACATCAATAAATGAATAAATAAAATACAATTTCAACAAAAGCAGTGTAACTCGAAATGCACAAATGTAAATGAATGTGAACGAGAATTGTAATTTGTATTATTCTAATGAAGGTATTAGAACACACACTTATGTGAATTACTATTTTCTACAGTGAATACACTCCCGCAATATGTCTAATGCTTTATTCTACATTAGTAATATTAGGCGCACAAAATATATGGTGCTAAGTGCATATAAACATTACACTTCTGTGACTTGTAATGGTGGAGCTAAAATTACACTACTCCATGTGTGGAGAGTTTGAATTGAGTGTGTTTGTGTATCAGTCATATTGAGCTTGTTTGTGTATTGGGAGCCGGTGTAGGTCCCTGAAGTGTGGTGTGATGTGAGTTCTGTGTAAGAGGTTGAGGATGAATCCATCTGCCAAGTTCTGGATTGTTTGTCATCTTCTAATGAGTTGCTTGGTGATCCTGGTGTAGACGGTGTTCCCATAGTCCACCTTGCCGGTGGCTAGTACATGAAAGACAGTTTTTCTAGTATTGCTTGGGAGCCATTTGAAGATCTTCCTCAGCATCTTCAGGATATGGAAGCAAGATGCAGTGACAGTTTTTACTCATGCTGTCATATCTAGTTGGCTGTTAATGATTATTCTGAGGTTCCTGATGTGGGTTATGGGTGTGGGTCCGAGTTTGGCTGGCCACCAGTTGGAGTCCCATGATCAGGTGTTCTTGCCGAAGATCACTACTTCTGTCTCATCAGTGTTGTGCTTGAGATAGTTGCCTTGCATTCAGTTAGCGACTCGATCATGCAGACGGTAAATGTGTTTCTTTTGTTGGAAATCTTGTCTGAGAGGTAGCAATGAGTTGCATGTCGTATGCATAGGAGAGGATGTTGATGTCGAGTGCGCAGATGAAGTTGGCCAGAGGGATCATGTATACATTGAAGTTGGTGGGGTTGATTGAAAAACCTTGAGGCACTCCACAGATGAGTTTACAGGCTTCTGAAGAATAAGGTTCCAGGCTGAGAGCTTGTGTTCTATCCATTAGGAAGTAACAGATCAAACGGAGAGTAGATACTTGAATGCCCATCTAATTCAGGAGCCTGATGAGAATAGCGTGTTTGACTATGCCAAACACTGCAGAGAGGTCCAGGAGAATGAGGGCTGCTGTGTCTCCTCTGTCAAGAATCATATGGGTGTCATTTGTGATGGCGATGAGTGCTGTTTCTGTACTGTGGTTGGGCCTGAATCCTGATTCTTGGGGTTAAGGTGTTCGGTAAGTCATCAGTTGATTAGTTTCTCTAAGACTTTTGAGGGGTATGATAAGAGGTAGATGGGTCTGCAGTTGGAAAGTGTTGCTCGATCAGTGGATGGTTTCCTGATATGGGGTATGATGGTGGCCTGTTTCCAGGGTCTGGGAATGTGGATGGAGGTTTTGAGGAAGCGTGTTAGTGCTTCGCTGATTTCTAGGAGTCCTTTGTTGAAATGGTGGTGGGGGCAAAGTTCGGATGGAGCCTGAGTGTAAGGTCTTTATGGTAGTAGTGATTTCAACAGTGTTAATGGTAAGTAATGGTGAGTCACAAGGTCAGGCTTTGTTTATCAGCTGTGATGAGAAGTTGAGTTGCAATGTTAACTGGGTCGTGTTGAGGGTTAAAGTTGCTGTTTATGGAGGTGATGTTGTTACAGAAGAATTCTGAGAAGTTGTTGAAAAGGTCATTTGAAGGTGTGATGTTGCTGGAGGTGGCAGAAGGCACAGTGAAATCTTTGAAGATTTCCTTACTGTGTATAGTGCTGGCAATCTTAAGTGCTATGCTCTTTGTGTTCCATATCAGCTGGTGGTAGAGTCTTAGGGATGATTGGTAGATGCCTTTATTTGAGGTGTCTTGACTTGTTCCCCATTTGCACTCCAGTTGCCCGCAGTGGTGTTTTGTCAGCCTGCGTTCCTCTTGTACCAGCTGACCTGTGGTCAGGCTCTTGACGTTTGGAGTTCGTTTGAGGGAAGCCAAGGTGTTGGAGTTTGCAGTTTTCTAGGTGTTGAGGCTTTGGATGGCTTTCAGTAAGTTGCTGGTCTTCTCGGGCCATTGCTTGTAGAGGGTGAAAGCCCACTCCTCTTCTGAGATGCTTTTCCATCCACGGCACGTGGCTCCGGTGGTGAAAAGTAAGTGAAGGTGCGGGATGGGTAGGCTAAAACTGACAAGTGTGTGGTCTTTCTATGTCACAGTTGCTGGCTTGTCGACTGTGACGTTGGTGATTAGGAAAAAATCGGGCCCAATAGGTCTCCAGTGGTGAGGGTGGGTTTGGTAACATGCTGGCTGAGGAGAAGAAGGTTTCCTAGTGATGGTGTAATTTTAAGGATTTTTGAGGCCTTGGCAGGCCATATTTTTAGGCAACCTTATTGCTTGGTGTCACAATCATCTTTAGAATGACACTGGGTAGAGAGGTGAGAGTGAGAGGTGGAGGTAAGCACTGCTCAGGAGAGTGGTTGAAGTAAAGAAATAGAGGTGAGTGAAAGATCACTTTCTCCGGGGTAGTGGGGTGAAGTGGGGGGGTAGGAGTAGGCTTAGAAGGTGTGACCTTGGACAATTGCCCAGTTTGCTAACGCCTTGACTGATACCTGAGTGAAATAGTTGATGCAGATAGAGCTAAACAGACTGAAAAGCCAAAAATAAATAAGACAGCAAAGCCTTGAGGCCCCGAAATGCAGCAGAGATGCAAAATTAATGCCAACAAGTAAATACCTTGAGGCACCACCACCCAACTGTATGCATGCATATCAGGTACTCCTCACCTGCTGGGGTATTAAAGAGAATAGGAACATGATGTAAAGATTGGGAACACAGTCTCACCACTTTGTATATGGTTGTCATTACAGGCTCAAAAGGAGATGCTGGCATCCCAGGGCAAAAAGGTAAGATCCATGACACATTCTGTTAGGTAAATGTTACTGTGCTGCACGGTCCACTGAGAGAACACACGGCAAGAAAGATAATGATAATGAACACCAATGTCTTGATAACCATAAGGTTTATGACAATTTCAAGTCTTAAACGGCATGGGCTTAACAATCTTTCCACTGCATTTTTTGCTTCTTTTTAGGTTTGACATTGACTAAGACTATTTCATCATGCATAACATGATGTGTATTATACACTTATAGGGGTTTCAGCATGCCCTCTTCTTCTGTTTGCCTACTATTGTGTCACTCACATGTTTAGTCTACCTACTGCAGTATAGAATGAGGGAAGATGGGACAGCCCACATCAGCCACTGGCTAACTTTTCTGCCAAAGGAGCACATCCAAAAACAAAGTTGTTCCTGTCAGGTCCTTGGATTACTATGGCAATGTGTGCTTGTGGAAACCCAAAAAAATATTGCCTTTATCCAATGCGTTTTGGTATTGACAAAGGCCCAGAGGCTCCCCAACAATTACATTTTGCAAAAACAATAACAAAACGAGAATTGCAAAAGCCATAATGCTCTCATCCAACCACAGACCTATTGGCTTTGCTTATGCTTGTTTTTAAGAAAACCAAACATAAATAACACCTTCTGAGTGCCAGTATCAAACCTGATATGCTTAAATTGTTAAAAAAACAAATATTATGGCACAAAATATTTCTTTGAAGGGAGCTGCTAACTGCCACCACTGACATCAGTAACCTCCATTTTGTGTGCCGCCCACAGTTCTTTGGTGAAAAAACCACCTCTTCAGCAAGTGGCCTGGGTTGGGGTAAGGGAAGATATGGGGGTGTGTGAAGGAGTGTTGCATGGCCATTCAAAGGGTAGAAATGCACTATGCAAATACTAAAACACAACAAGGTTGAAAATGTGACAGATATTGCCCACAATTGTGCAGTGCCTGTTTTGTATACACAGCAAGGCAGATATATTTTTGCTTATGCATTTCCTCGAACCTGTTCTCCATTACCGTAGAGTAATCAATACTTGGATCCAGGTGAAGGAGATTCAAGATATAATGAATTGCAAAAAAAAACCTCCATAGTGCTGAAGATAACAAGAAACATCAGCAGTAATCATCAACAATTAGGGTTCCAGAATGTATATGTATTTGAAGATGTTTGGTTGAGTACTCAAGACCTCTAATGACATTATCGTGTATCTCAATCTACACTAGATCTACTCTAGGGGTTTAGAAGGGTGAAAACAGATGTTTTGAAGGGTGATCCGATGGAGGCCCATTGAGATGATGGAATGTTTGGAGAGTGATGAAAGTGCTGGTAGGATGCTCCTAGTGATGTCAATGAGAAGAAGCATTTGGATTGTTGACTTGTTCAGGTGAGTTGAGAGGTATGGATGGCACTTTAGGGAGTCTGCTTTCGAAAGGCAATTGACATCTAAAGAGGTTAGAGGCAATGTAAATGTAGAAATGTATTTTATACAACGCTTATAAGTTTACATAGAAGTGTTTAGTATTATTAGCTGCTGTGTCCTCTAAAGAATATTCAGGTAACTTCAGAAGACTTTGTGAAATGAATGGCAGATGGATGTTGTAATAGGATTAGTTAGCAGAACTTTATTACCCAATGTCCCACCTCCATTCACGCAATAATACAAGCCACTGTCACACGTTACACATGCGTGTGATTTAAACTCTGGCACTCTCCGTTCCTCCCCTTTCATAATTCTTCCTGCTACCACCCATGTTCGAGACAGAGGTCCTATTGGAAATGTACTCTAACTGGATGTGTTTGTTTATGTAGGGGACAAAGGAAACCCCAGTGTGCAAGGAACAATAGGTAAGAATGATGTCAAAGATCCATTACATTGTTTTACTTTTCTTTTTTACTGTGCCAACCAGTGGAAAATGTAAGCATGCTTCTGTGAATATTCTGCTTTTTAAAGAAAAAAAACCAAGAAGCACATTTGGGCCAAGCTATTATAGTTAGGTTTACCAAGCTAAAAAAATATTTTTTGTCACTGTTTTGAAAACATTCTAAATTTGAAAACTTAATTTCCAGTTT
Source organism: Triturus cristatus (assembly GCF_964204655.1). Lineage (NCBI taxonomy): Eukaryota > Metazoa > Chordata > Amphibia > Caudata > Salamandridae > Triturus > Triturus cristatus. The sequence continues at coordinate 998,666,891 of NC_140580.1, forward strand.
CAGCATTTCAACTTTCATACAGATCCGTCGAGACTGGCTAGTGCATTACAAGAGGTGTCTGGAAGGTTTGAAATGGTCAAAGGGTTAGATGAGCAAGTCAACTCACAGGCTTGTCATACAAACCATAATTTGCACAAACAATGCAAGGCTCATGATATCACAATATGTGTAATGATAAATAACAGGACTTTACAGCACGCCATAATTAAATAGCATCACATTTCCAAACAAAGAGCTAATACTATATCCAGAGTATTGCCATCAACAATGTCAATGTTAACACACAATGTAATGCTGCTGAGAGAGCATGGACCCATTTACACATATACTCTAGACTTTACGGTTTTTTATTGGTAACCCAAGAGGTAAGAGGGAGAACACTATCTTTTTTCTAATAAATATTTTAATTTAGTTAAAGGTACATAAGAAACATACAACCAGCAAAACTTTAACGACAGTCGCACATAGGGCAAACATGAGAAGTCCAGTAATTACAGCCTCAATGGTTTCACACAGTGTCTGAGAACATCAAATAATACTGTGGTTCCCCCGCCCCCCCCCCCACTGACTAGCAAATGAAGACGTGCTCACTACGTGGCACCATCAGGCCAATCCCCCTATGGGTTTCAGGAATATGCTGCTATTGCTGTTCCCTACTGTCTGGGATCTATTGAACCTCGTCCAGCAGGGCCAAGCCATAGTGGTTCAGCCAGCTAGCCCATATCTTACCGAATTTTCTTGGGCACCCCCTACTCTTATATGTTACTCTTTCAGCTGCCATATATAAGTCCATCCCCTTTTTCTCTTCTTGGAGTGTTGGAGTTTCTTGTGTGCCCCAGTGTCTTGCCACATTCCACTTCGCCACTACTAGGCCCAAGATGCTAAAAAGCTATTGAGGCCTAGCAACATCAATATCGCATGGAATGCCCAGACGGATGAACTTTTGGTCTGCAGAGATTGATATCTCTAGCACCGCGTTTAATTCTATAATTATTGCATTCCAATATTTCTGTATGGTTGGCCAACCTCCTAATGCATGAAGGAGATCTTCAACTGCAGTCCAGCAGAGCTGGCAATTCGGGATTTCGGCTCGCCTCATTTTATTTAGCCTTGCCCTATCATAGTATAGCCTGTGGAGACTCTTATATTGAATGAGGCGCAATCTAGCTGTGAATGCCACCTCTCTAGGGTGCATCAGGGCCGCCTCCTAGTCCACGTCCTCCATAGTACCCAGCTCACCTTCCCATGTCTCCCTGAGTTTGCCGAGCATATTGGGCATGTTGGTATTCAATGTTTTATATTTAAGGGACACTTCTTTAGTCGTTAGTTCTTCTTGTAGTAATCCCCATTCGAGTGGCACATACTCTAGTGACTCCGCCCCCACCAGTCCTTCCATCAGCCATTTGTGATGCGGAAGAGGTGTGGCGCTGCGGCCAGGGAGACTGACTCCAGAATCTGGGGATCACGGTTCGATCCCCGGCGCCGGAGGCAGATTAGCCCAGCACCATGTGACTCTGGGCAATAGCTTGCTTAATCTTCCCGACGGCCCCCAGCGCCTAGAGACCCTTACGGGTGATTGTTCGCGCTTTACAAATGTGGATTATTATTTATTATTATGCAGTTGGGCGTATTTGATGAATTGGGAACCATGGAGCTTATATTCAGTGCAATAGGTGGAGAAAGATTTAAATTCACCCTTTTCGATAATGCACCCAACATTGGTGATCCCCAGCAAATCCCAGGATCCAAAGGCCTGTAGCTTACTCAGTTCCTTAACCCACTTCTCTTTCCACAACGGCATTGCCCTGGTAACCCTGTATGCCCACCCCAAGGTTCTAGTTGCTCTTTCCCACACTTCTAAGGTGACCTGCGTCGTGGGGAGTAACCTGTATGTTCCTTTGCCCCCGTATAAATAATGAGAAAATGTGTGGGTTATCAGTGTCTTCCATTCTAATCTGTACATGGAGTGATCCCTTGCTATGTGTATGCAATTGTTGATGGGGGTCATATATGCTGCCCAGTAATAGGCCTCAATATCTGGCAGTGCTAGCCCACCATTGTATGGGTTATGTTGTAGTGTCCTCAGTGCGATCCTTGAATGCCACCCTGGCCATGATAATGATCGTAGCTCAGTGTCTATTTTCTTAAATATTGTTCTGGAGAGTGGGTGGTAAGTATTCTGGAGGACATAAAGGAACAGCGTCTAGGAAATAATAATTTCAAACATAGCCGCTCATCCCATTATGGTGAAAGGCAAATCTCTCCATCTTTCCGTATCTCTCGTGTGGGTGCTGATATCACCACATGTCAGTCAATCCGAATGTGTTGGCAAAGCGTGCTAACAGGGTGGTGCTTGTCGGTGTGCCATGGCTCTCAGAGCAATCCAAGGATGTGCACATTACTTAATTAAAGTCTCCCCCTATCACGTGAAGGGATGTGGGAGTCTCTAGAAGGATATCTCACTTTACCCAGCGCTAGAGATTGCAGTCGGGGTGGGGCATATACACATATGAGTGTTACCTTGCGTCTGCACCATCTGCCTGCAACTGCTACATAGCGCCCAGAGGGATCTGTCCACTTATGAGTAGTTTCAAAGGGGTATGACTTTTTAATTAAAGTTGCTACACCCGCACCCCATACGTATAACCCGCCTGGGCCAACACAACGCATGGCCCCCTCCCAAGAAATCCCTCTAGGTGTGTCTACTGGAGCATTACCACATCCATGTGTGAGTGTTTAATGTGCTCTGTGACCAGTCCCCCTTTAATCCTATCTCAGAGGCCATTAACATTTCATGTCAGGACTGAAAAAGCCCTGTCCTCTATGGGTGTTGGCGCGGGCATATTGCGATCTTTGAAAATGCCACAACCGTTTGTGTCAAACTCATGAGGCCCTCTTTCTGTCTCTCATGTGCCTGTCTGTTGAAACCTGTATGAACAACCATGTCAGAAAAAAACAATGAACCCCCTTCTCTTAAGACCAACCCCACACCCTACCTCTATGACCTTCTCACAGCAAATAACCCCATTTCCATAGAACAATCGTGCTTAAGAGGAGATGGAGAGGTCTGTCCCCCATCCTCTATACAACGTAGTGCAATTCACTCAACTACTCACTGCATAAGAACAAACAAAGGAACAAGGTCAGACCCGAATGCGACCTGACACCAGGTTAGCCCCGCTGGATGCAAGTCCCAGGCAGCAGGCTGAGGATGTCTGCGACATTAGTTGCACAGCCATAGCTCCATCGGCTGGTATATTGGTGCCAGTTCATATTTTTGTGTGCTTCGGGTGCGGCGGTTCCCCCTGCGGTGGTTGCTGGACAGTTTCTGCATCACCTTCTAGCGCTGAAATTTCGGCGGCCAGAGGGTTCAGGCTTTCACCTCCTGAAGACATTCTCTAACCCTCCGAGTCTATGTGAATCCTGCAGGCTGGACCCATCAGTAGCCCTGATTTTTTCTGTGGCTGGGGTCCTGCCCGTATCCATTGGACACCCCTTTCCCTGGCCTGCCCTCTTCAGCCTACGTTCAGCCTTCTTTTTCCCAAGTGTTATACCTTGGATCTGGTTTCCATGCACAGAGATGACTTTCGTTCCTAGTTCAGTTCTCTCTGAGGATGAAGGACTGGCCTCTCCTCAATCCAGGCCCCCGCATCCTTTGGTGTCTGAAAGAAGTGTGTCTTACCCATGTAGAACAATAACATGTATTGGATTTGAAGTGCTCTGAATTTCACCTTGACAAAATCAAAGGTTCTTTTCTGGCATTGAACCTCGCAACTGTAATCTGGGAAGATCATGATTTGAGAATTGTCATACCTGACATCTCCTATAGGATGTGCTTCTCATAGGATCATGGCCCTGTTGAGAAGTTGAGAAACCTTACTATGATTGGTCTGGAAGGAGCCCCAGGCGGCAGCTTTGCGTTTAGTGCCGTGTGTGCCCATTCAATTACAAAACAAATGGAAAAATTGAATGATGTTTTCCAGCCACGTTGCAAGAAACGCGGGCACATTTGCCTTCTCCACACCCTCTAGAAACCCCACAAAGCGAAGGTTATTTCTGCATCCTCTAGGCGCCTTAGTACATCTCTGTTAGTGCTGCGAAGTTCCGCCACCCCCTTTTGAAGATCCCTTACTGCATCTTCCACTTCTGAAACTCGATTCCTCGTCTCCATCACTCTTTCAGAGACATTTCGTAGGTCCTGGCAGAGTAGAGTGACCTCGGAGCACACCTCCCCTCTAGCACCTCTCTCAAGGACTGTATCAACTGAAGCAGGATGGCTGTGTCCAGTAGGGGTTGTGTGGTCTCCTGGGGGGCCATCACTTTGGTATAGCAGTCCATTTTCTCTTGTCTGGGGGGGTTTAGGGTCTTTGTCCTTTGCAATCATTGTATTTGATCAAGAACTGCAGCAGTTGATGGGCAAGGACACAACAGGGCTTCCACGTCTCTCCCCCTGTGGCTGGGAAGGAGCAACGCTGGCTGGGTGATCCCCAGAGTCAGCCAATATGAACTCGAAATACAGTCACGGCATCCAACACATGCCACCAGCAGAGCAGCCTCTTGGACACTTACCCTCCTCTTCCTCACAACCCCCCAGGTCTGGTCCCGAACGTGTCTTTCACTGCAGCTGCATGAGGTACTTCTCCATCAGTTATAATCTGAGCAGTGAGAATTTTTGGAGGTCCACCGTGGGGTCCTTGAATTCAGTAATGTCTGGGGGAGGCAGATCAGCACTCCGGCCTCCAGCCACTTGTCCACAGACCGCTGGTCTCCAAGGGGGGGCCATAGCCTGGGTCAACCGCCAGTGCGTGGTTTCAGGCGTCCCTCTATGCTCAAGGTCAGCTACTTCTCCAAGCTCTAAGCTCCAGCACAGCACAGATTATCCCCAGGTACGCTGTACTGGGCGCACCTGTTCCGCTATTCCCTCCCTGTTTTATGCCTCCCCCACCCTTGCTGCTAGTCACGTGAATTGAGGGGAGGAGTGACACCGGTGTCCACGGTCTGCAGCCCACACCGATGTCAACCTGGTGGCCCGCGGTCTTCTGGCACCTCCAGGTCAAAAACGCCGCTAGCAGGCACATGATGCAGGCGGGCCAGGTGAGGCAATCCAGCTAAGGTGTCTCACAGCAGTCCAGAGTACCTTCACTCGTGTTGTCGCAGTCAAGCGGTCCAGGGTTCTCACTGCTCTTCTTTTTCGTTGACGCATTCGGCCCTGTGTCGGGACCGCGTCCAGGTATGTCTGAACCCAGAGGCCACCTGTCAACCAGGCCCAAGCCCCTCACCCCATTCCACTAACGAGGCCACTGTATGCGACCTTGCCCGCGTGGCCCCTCTCACCCATGCAGTCTTGCGTACGCTCAGCGGCCCTTACCATGTGGGGGAGTAGGGCCACAACAGTAGCTCTACTGGGGTCTGCCGGTCATCCGGGGGGCCTACCCGGCAGTCCAACAGTCCACCGGGGGTGTTCAGGCCGGACACACTGCCATCTTCCAGGAAGTCAGTCGGTCCAGTTGTCCCCTTTCCGTACGCAAGGCTGCTCATGGGCAGTGAATATATTTTCTAGGGTGTTACCCCTTAATGTGGGTTATGCAGCAACACATTCTCAGAACGGCAGGATTTGGTTCAGATTACGTAGCATCGGCCCGAGCTCACTAGGAATGCATCTTCCTCGGCCATGTTGTTGGCCACGCCCCTGAGGGAGAACACTATCAGTCATCAAAACTTCAACATAGTGCAACCAATTGGGTCACACAATAATACAGACCACAACTAAATATGGGATTGGAGAGATTTTACTCATAAATTCAAAACTAACTTTACACATACCAGTCTCAGGATAAGGTATAAGAGTACAAAACAAACAAAACTTGTCCAAATCTCCTGAAGAGATTCACCCTATACAGAAAAAGAATACGACTAATTCAATCAATGAGTTCCTTATTCGGCCTGAGTAGGCCATAAAAGCACATAAAAATAAAACATCCACAGTTTATCTTGTGTCAAAGTTACACTCACACGCATATCTAAAAATACAGCAACCTTTTTTATAGTGCAGCCTTTGTAAAAGTGAAAAATACATTGCTAAAAATACATAAATCTAGCAAAAACATGTTTAAAAAAAAATGCTGTATAAAAGGGCATCGGTTCTCATCCTAAAAAACCTAACGGAAAAAAACCTCCCTATTAGGGTCCGCTATGCAGGTAGGAAATAATAGGGATCACCTAAAACCATCAATCTAATTGATAAACAGATAGGCCACAAACTAATGATGTCACAGTTATGTCTAGACATGATATGAGAAAAAATCAATGCAATGAACAAGATGGGCCTCACAATTTAAAATTTGCAACAGTCCTTAGAAATCTGTGCAAAGCGCAACATTTTTTTTTTTTTTTTTTTTTTTTTTTTTAAACCGTTTATTGCAGTTTGAAAAAGTTACAGGTATGGGCCTACAACCACTCGGCCGGCCGCTAGAGCGACAAAAGCATATTGCATACATACGGTAAGAGTCTCTTGGCAGTACAGATTAGCAAAACAGGAGAAATCAATGTTGCAGGCCGCATAGCTCCATGCCCACAGTACGGTTCCCTTTTATCAAAACAGAACAACACAAAAAACCACACCCGCAAGGCAACCCGCGATCCAAAGTGACAGCACGTGCTCCATAAGTGGGGGATCCCAACCAGCAGCAGAACTCTGGAGAGGGGAATGGGAATAGATCAGGGACTGGGGGACCGCATGCCCAAGGCCGAGGGAGGGGGGCCATCTAGGGAGACGGAGCAGGCGAGGCAGCCGGTAGCAGTGGCGGCTCACAAATACCCCCGCGGTAGGCGTTCCAGGGGCCCCAGATTTTCACCCACGCCCCAGGCTTACCCCTCGCCACATACACCACCTTTTCACGAAACATACACCAATCCATATGTTCTTTCCAGGCCAACACCGCAGGGGGCCTCTGGGATCCCCACAATTGAGCAATGTCACGCTTAGCTATCATGTATCCCAGAGTCACCCACCGCGTCTGCGGGACCGAATAATCATTTGGTTCCCACACATTCAGCAAGCATCTCCTCGCTTCAGGCAACAGTGCGACACTCGTAACCACACGCAGGACCTCATGCACACCACGCCAGAATCGCTCCACCTTTGGGCACTCCCACAGTAGATGCATGAAAGTTGCCAACGCGCCACAGCCACGCTTACACATTCCGTCACCAGCAAAGCCCATACGTAGAAGCCTTGGCCCCGTCACGTAAACCCGGTGAAGGATCTTAAGCTGGACGAAACGAAGGCGAGCCGGGATGGCCACCTCTTTTGGAGAGGCCACCGCGGAAATCCAATCCTCGTCGTCCAGCTCTAGCCCGTCGGCAACCCAGGCCTCGCGGAGACTAGTCAGCAGGCACGATCTGTCGTTGATCAGTTTTTTATATATGAGGGAGATCGTGCTGTCTGGGACATGGCCATCCAGCACTCTGTCCTCCAGGGGGGAGGACTCCGGAATGGACGCGACATCCGGGAAGACGGAGCCCAGCGCATGGCGGACTTGTAGGTACAGAAAGTACTCACTGCCCTGCAGTTGAAACTCCGTCTGCAGCGTCGCAAAAGTCTTGAATCCCCCCCTCGTCCAGAGATCTCCCACAGTGCTAATTCCTATCGTGTCCCACTTCTCAAAGCCCTTCGATGTCCACAGGGAGCCCAACCTCTCAGACGCATATAGCGGTGACGCCCGGGTCAAACGGTCCTTCCACCCCATAGCTGCATTAGCCGCGTGCCAGACACGCACCATGACACGCGTCGGTCCCGTCAGACGGGGGTCGGGCGCGGCAGAGTAAAGCGCTCGATTGTAGTCGCCACCAGGCAGGAGCATCTTGTCCATCTCAAACGCCGGGTTCAAGGCGGGCCCGTAAAGGCCATGATTAATTGCAGCCAGTTGGGTGGCCCAGTAATACAGTTTAATGTCCGGGAGGGCGACCCCCCCATCGTACCACGGGAGCGTCAATTTAGCCAGAGCAATGCGCGGCCTCCCGTCCCAGAACAGGCGCCGCTGGAGGCCCTCCACCTCACGGAAGTAGCGTGCCGGAACCAAGTCCATAGTATTCTGGAGGGCGTAGAGGAAGCGCGGCAAGGACATCATTTTAAACAAGGCCGCTCGGCCGAGCGGCGAAAGCGGCAGACGCCGCCAGCGCACCACGTCCTCCTTCAAGCGCTGGAGGGGGGGTAGCAAATTCCGCTCATAGCGGGCCTCCGGGTCAAGGGTGATATATATACCCAGGTACCGAAACCCCTGGGAGGCAATCTGGATCGGACAGTCCCGTGGTAGGACCGGAGCCTCCCCGGAAAGCACATATACACAGGATTTCGCCCAGTTGATGACAAGGCCTGAGTTGCGACCGAAGGAGCGCAAAACATCAACCAGGACTATCAGTGATTTACGCGGGGAGGCGAGATACAGGAGGATATCATCAGCATAGAGGGACACACGGTCCTCATGCTCGGGGGTCCAGCGGAGACCACGGATGGAAGGGTGCCACCGCAGCCACTCCGCCAGGGGCTCCAGGGCCAGTGCAAACAGGAGAGGTGACAAGGGGCAACCCTGTCGCGTGCCCCGCCCCAGCGCGAATGGGGCCGAGACTCGCCCATTCACCACCACCTGCGCCAAGGGGCCCGAGTACAACAATTTGACCCAGCTAATAAAGCCCGGTCCAAATCCAAATTTCGCCAGCATCGCCCAGATGTATGGCCACTCAAGCGTGTCAAACGCCATGGTGGCGTCCAAGGACGCCAAGATGGCCGGCTCCCGCACAAATGGGACACGCGCGAGCACACCGTGCAAGCGCCGCAGATTGAGTGCCGTGTTGCGGTGTGGTATAAAGCCAGATTGGTCTTGGTGGACCAAATCGCCCACCACGCCAACCAACCGGTTAGCCAACACCTTGGCGAGGATTTTGGGCTCCGCGTTCAAGAGCGAGATCGGCCTATAGGATGCGACCCGTTCACGGGGCTTCCCCTCCTTGTGGATCACCACGATTGTGGCCAGACGCTGGTCCGGCGGGAGGGAACCCTGCGAGTGTGCCGCCAGGAACATCGCGCGCAGGTGGGGAGCCAATACATCCGGGCGTAGCTTGTATAGTTCGATGGGGATACCATTGGGGCCCATGGCCTTGCCGGACGCAACCGAGCGAATAGCCAAGGCAATTTCGTCCGAGGTGGGAGGAGCGTCCAGCAAATCCCTGTCCTCCACCGTAAGGGAGGGCAGTGCGATGTCCCGAAGCAGGGCATGGGAATCTTCCTCCGAGCAGGGGGAAACCGGGGAGTAGACTTTGCGGAAATGATCCGCAAAGCAGGAGACAATGGCTTCCGGCTCGGTGACACACGCACCATCCACACTCTCAATCAAAGGAACCACGCGACTCGCTCTCTCCCTCTTGTCCAACCACGCAATCAATTTGCCAGCCTTATCACCCACATCATACAATCGCCCCTGCTGCTCTCGACTGAGGCCCCTGGCCGCCTCCGTGACGAGGGCCCGATAGGCCGCCTGCTTTAGGTGTAGAACATGCAGCTTGGCATCTGTCACCCCGCTCCCCAGGTCACCCTCCAGTTCTGCAATCTCGGCCTCTACCCGGGTCACCTCCTCCCGCTCGCGCCGCCGGGCATGGGAGATAGAGGAGAGGGCCTCCCCTCTAAGAACTACCTTAAAAGCCTCCCACAGGGAGATGGCCGAAGGGACCGACCCCACATTCTCGTCGAAATAGCGCTGTAAGGATTTGATCAAATCGGCACGAATAGTGGGGTCGCGCAAATACCATGCATTGACAAAAAAAAAAGCGCAACATTTTTAAAAAGAAATTTCCTAAAAAGAGCGGGAAAAAGTGCAAGTGAAATTAAACAGTACCGAGTAAGGAAGTTGAAGCAGAGGATCAGCCCCTGTGCTGTCCCTGCACAGCACCATCTAATGTAATGAGTTGGCACTGGTCATTAGGACAATGTTTCCTAAATCTAATAGCCCTAGCAAGAAAACATGCTACCCCATAGTAAATTGAAGGGGAGGAAAACATTTGTAGAAACATCAGGGCAAGTTTTACTCGTGCAAAGTAGCGGTTTCGCACTAACACTTCGTCGCTGGGCTGCTGCATCAGGGCTTCCATTAGATTTCGATGGGTTCTAGAGCATCTCTTGTCAAACCACTTAATTTCCTTGATGACCCCATGTTTACCACAGGCAGAAAGGTTAGCAGCAATCTGTTCGCAGAGACTGTCAAATGCGAGAGGATGTATCCAGACCTTAAAACCTGATAAAAATCACAGAAAAACAAAATGTAAAATATTTTGGTCTGAAAAGTTGTCACACAGGCAAGGTTTTAAATCATCATGTTTGTGAAAGCCACTAGGGACGACTAAGGACCAGTGAATTAGATTTAGCCTGAACCTTGTTAATAAGAAACGATGATGTACATTGGTAACAAAGGACAAGTAGGGTTCCCCTCAGAGGCATATTTTCAGCAGGGCATATTTTCTCAAGGTGGATTTGAGAAGCTCCTTGCCCTCTCTATCACTTTGCCACCTGGATTAAAAAAAACTTTAAGACCTGGAACTCCCCGCTCCATATTTAGACTAGTGCAGTTTAAGATTTTACACAACACTTATTATCCTCGCACCCACCTATACATATGGGGTGGGATCCCGACAGCGCTGTGTGTCAGGGGATGTCAGCGGGAGGGTACCTCCCTGCATATTCTACGGGAGTGTCCTGAGATAGTTAAATTCTGGCAGGAAATCACTGATACTATGTCCAGAGTGGTGGGAGAGACTGTCCCTTTGGATCCAAAGTGGCAATGTGGGCGCCCTGGAGAAAGTACAGAGGGCTGGGTATGGGTGAATAGACGCTTGTTGGATATGTAACTTTCTTCTTTACTCCCTCATGAACATACTGCTATTGATCTTCTGTGGTCGCTCCACGATGTACTAATGGAAATTTTCTTGGAATGTATGGCCTCTTGAGCTTTGTTAATAAAAAGAGTTTTAAAAAAAAAATAAAAAAAGACCTGGAACTCCCGTTTTGCGCACCTGTTGGGGTTTGTAAAAAGGTCTATGCAGCCCACGCTCGTCAACATCTGCATGACATACCTTAGCCATGGTATGCTGAGAGCACCAGGGAGTGAACCACAGTCCTTGTTCACAAGCTGATTTAATTCGAGAGCGGGCTTGACCAAATTCTTAACCACTGCAAAATAAGTGCTAAGGCGATGGTATCAATGATGTATCCAAGACCCACCTTCTCATGTACCAGAAAAGATGGTGTACAAGCCGGAACAGCAAGGAGAGTACATACAAATTTGGTCTCAATCATTTGAAGTTCCCCAGCATCTTTGTATCCTCAGATGTTGCACCCATAATAGGCCATTTGGATACACTTCTTGCGATATATCTTGACCATGGCGTGCACTGGTTTGGCCCGAGCCTCTTGGCAAAATCAATGGTTGCTTCTACAGCTCTCAGTAAGGTGTTCTTTTTCAGGGCTTTTTGTGCCATCCAAGACCCTCTATCACCAAAGAGTACTCTGAGATACAGGAATGGCAAAACTCGGGTACGTTCCATCCCTTTGCCCAAAAACTTAGTTCCTGCAGCCTTCTGACAACCAATCCTCATTGTATGTGATTTTGAATAGTTGGTAGACAAATCTAGGGAGTCCATGAAATCTATAAATGTGTTCAGAAGGTTGTTGTAACCCCACAGCAGTCTGTGTGATCAAGACCACATCGTCTGCATATAAAAGGGCTGGTAAAAGTTTGGAACCAACTTTTGGGATACTCACACAGGCGACTATCAGAGCTTCCCCCAATATGTTAATGTATAGAGGGTATAGCAGGGGAGCTAAAATGCACCCTGCCTTACCCCCCTCTGGACCTCCCATGAATTTGACAGGCTGCCATTCTCCTCATACCTTACTCAGGCCGATGGATTAGAATGTGAGCTATGTAGAAAGGCCACTACCTCTGGTTCCATTGCCAGCTCCAGGAGAATGGGCCAACGTTTGGATCTATTTACTCTATCGAAAGCTGATGTAAGATCCATTAAGGCAAGGTGCAGGCAACCCCCCTTGGCTACAGTGTATTTACCTATGATCAACTTTCGGTTAATACACTGATCCAAGGTCCCTCTTCCCTGCAGAAAGCCATATTGCAACTCTGATATTACGTTGTCTTTTACCAGCCACAATGTTAAACACCCCACTACCTTTCCCATAAATTTCACAGCAGAATCTAGAAGTGAGATGGGGTGATAACAAAAGGGCTTATCCCTTGCCCCTTTTAAAAAAATTGTTAGTATAATAGCTTTGGACCAAGTGAATGGAAGACCGTAGTTACAAACCGTGTTAAAAACGCAAGTCAGAACCTTGGCCCAGGTTATGGTGTCTGCCTTATAAAGTTTTGGGGGGACCCCATCTGGACCAGGCGCTTTTCCCCCTTGCTGTGGCAATGATGACCTTTCGTACTTTATCTACGTTAAAAATCCACTTTGGAATTTCCTTGTCCGGTACACACAATCTATTGATATCTCCTGTGAACTGCCCGCTCTACATCCCCTTAAAGTGGGAAACCCATTTGTCGGGGGCTATGGTACAGGCTACCCTGGAATTCGCTAACTCTGCAAAAAATGGTCTATTCACAATCTCCCAAAATTTGGCACTGTTCGAGAGCACACGTCTGCAATAGGTCCTCCCACGCCTGCTCCTTGATTTCTTCTTTTCTATGCGGAGTTACTGATTTGTAGGCATTCCTGCAATCCCTAATCCTTGCTTCATCCCTGTGCTTCTGCTTCAGGACTTCCCTTAGATTTCTATGGGTTCTAGAGGATCTCTTTTCAAACCAGTTAATTTCCTTTATGGCCCCATTACCATGGGCAGAAAGGTTAGCCGCAATCTGCTGGCAGAGACTGTCAAAGGCGTCCTTTCGAGCCACTTTCTAGACAGAGTTCTAAGTCTCCCGCATTCATTGTGTAGAGATTGTCTAGGAAAGCACCTGGAAATATCCTATCTCATTTCAGCCTCCGTGCTTGGTCCTTGACACCAAGAGAGTTATTTAGAGGACCTTTTTTCTCCCAGGGCTCCTGATTGAAATCCCAGGTTAAGACCAACGTTATCGGGTTGTGGTCACTAAAGTTGTTCCAAGATATATTTAAGGATGTTATGGCTGAAATCAAGGGAGCGGAAAGCATGATAAAATCAATTGTGGAGGACCCGCCCCATCCAGTGAATGAAGGTACGGCTTCACCCACCGTAGTCTGTTCCAGGCAGAGCAAAATATTGGCCGCCAATAGGTCCTCTACGATGTTACCTTGTTTGGAGTGCTCAAAATACGTTGAGGCAGGGATGGCATCAGATGTGATTTTCAAAAGGACACACCCCTGCTGACACATGTGTATGTTAAAATTGGCCAGCAACATAACCTGACAATAGGAGTCCTGTCCCTCCTTATAAGCTTGCAAAACATACTTAAGAGTGCGGATATGTTCTGTTTCTGTTTGCCTACAGAAGGAATTATAAAAATTCACCAGCAACCACCGGGGGAGGTTTATTGGTAAATCTCATTTCAACTGCTAAAATATTTGGTGAGGTGTGCTCCACCACAGAGGTAGTAGAGGGGATCTTAAGGGAAAGTAAAATTAAATGGCCGCCCTTGGCACACCCAGCAGGTGAGGGAAGTACGGCTTTAAAAAAATATTGAGAAGCCATCTCTGAGGAAAGTGTTTTCCAGGACCCAGGTTTCCTGCATAGCTATAATATTATAACCCCCAAAACAATCTAGCCATCTGAGATCATCCATTTTAGACTTTAACCCAGCAATATTTCAAGCCATGATCTTAAATGTGGGGATTTGTAAACATAGACTGTCGAGTATATCTACCGTCCCTGCCTGGGAAACCTTATGCCTAGGGCCGACAGGATCCGATGGGGAGGACAACAGCCAATTGTTTTTGTTCAACCTACCCAATGTTGCAAACCTGTTGTATAGTGGTAAATCGAATTCTGGCACTACCCTCTGGGCCTTCGGATTCCTTGATATGGGTCCAACCTAGGCAAACTGGCCTTGATAAATTGGGAGGATTAAAATACTGTAAAGGAACTATCCTGATAATTTTTTCCATGTCCTCCATTAGGAAGCTGCCCTGTGAGAATGCATTAGAATATCTCAGGTGCCTAAAGTTGACCAAAATACAGTCCCCCACAGTGTTCTTCTCCATATTCAATTCCACCCACCCCACTCTTCTAGGTATTAAAATGTGGGGACCAAAAAGATGTCCATTTATTAAAGCATCATCACACCAATGCTTCGCTTTGTGCATGAGATCCAGCGTGGTTTCCTTGCACGCTGCTTAATAGGTGGTACCCCCATAAGGATGCTGACCAGGGGGGCTGATTCAGGTGGCAAATGTAATACTGTTGTGTCATCCAAATATGCTGTAGAAGCTGATAAAGCCCTGTATGTGGAGACTGACTTGGGTGCGTTGCCCCTTGGCTGCTCAAATACTTGAGGGGTATCTTCCTGCCTGTTAGTATGTATGGCTGATAGAGGGCTGGTTGGTGGGTCAATCTGGTTCAGAACCCCTGAGGGACCCCTTGTGTCCTTGACCCCCTCTTGCACAATCTGCCTTGGACCCACCAAGGCGTCCCTCATGTTGTAACTATCAAAACTTTGGAAGCCCCCCTGCTCCTGGGACCACCCTGGCCCAGGTCAGCAGAGCCTTCGTTCACAGCACTAGTGGAGCTGTTCTTGGGGTGTATAAGTTGGCCTATTAAAGCCTCAATCCTCTTGTGGAGTAAATTATCAAAGGCCTGGGCTGGGTGGCAGTCCACACCAACGTCCGGTGGTACATCTCCGTTTTTCCATACCCGCAGACCCCTCCTTCCCCCGCTCATCTTTCTTTTGACCGGAGGCCCTTCAAACGACTTGTTACCAGTCACAGGGGAGTTCACATCAACATCAGGATGATGAGGGGCATGAGGCATCTGTGTTCCAGGTGATACAATGGCTGTTTTCACTTACTCACTTAAATTACTCTAACGGATCAACCGTAGTTGATATGGGTGCACTTTAGTGGGGAGAGATGTGAAGGTTCTAAATAGAGTAAATACCTACGTCTTCACCAACAGGTGAGCAAGGAAAAGTCTTCCTTTTTGTTTATTTACCCTCACACACCCTAGTGGTGTCATGCTTCATCATCGGGTCACCCCGACGCCTAAAAGTCGGGGTGGGCTCAACCACAGTATTGGGAGCTCTTGATAGAAGTTGGTGACCTGGGGGGCTGAATAAATTAAAATACCTCAAACAGATCCCCGGTTTCCCTTTATTCTTGGGTCTGTTTGGGTAACTAAAAAAACAAATGTTGGGTCTTATAAGGAATCTTATGGTCCTAAGACCCTAGTGCCAACATGTTTCAGTCCTGTAATGGCCTGAAACATGTTTGTTTACATTTCCCTTAACCTTCTGGGGTCACGATTTTAGGGTTTGACTATAAAGCTACCCCTAGATGCTTTACGGTCCCCTGAGACACAGAAACCATTCAAGAATTGGGTAAGGGACTGTGACCTTTTTATTGTTTATTGTTTTTTAATGCACAGAATCAGGAGGGATAATGATAAATACAACAAGATTACGATTACCGCTATTCTTCTCACAAACACGGTACGAATGTGGAATGAATGTGAGGCATGGAGTGTGTTACTAGTATAAGCATAGACATACTGACATAAATCAAGATCAGTTTATTGAGTACCACTGCCACCCCACCAATCATCTGTCACGTAACAGCATTATGTGATGATAAGCACGTGAGTGGCACAAGTTTGGAAGCAATTGATTACCACTATGTCATAGACACAAATTGGCACAAGTGGTTTATTAATTAGTTCCAGAGCACGCAATGTGGGACAAAGTTTTGAAGAGAAACAATGACATTACTATAAAATGTATGTTGCTTTTGTCTTTGTTTTTCTTTGTTGTCTGTCTTTTCTTTACAGATGGAGTACAATTCATGATTGGTAAATTATCAATCATCATCACAAGGAGCAGCTACTCTGCCCTTGCATCGCATACAGGATAGGGAAACCCCTTTTATCCTGGTTCCTAGGGAGGCCAAAACCTAGCCCTGATGAAAGTCCAGGACCCATAAGGCCATTACAGGACTGAAACATGTTGGCACTAGGGTCTTAGGACCATAAGATTCCTTATAAGACCCAACATTTGTTTTTTTAGTTACCCAAACAGACCCAAGAATAAAGGGAAACCGGGGATCTGTTTGAGGTATTTTAATTTATTCAGCCCCCCAGGTCACCAACTTCTATCAAGAGCTCCCAATACTGTGGTTGAGCCCACCCCGACTTTTAGGCGTCGGGGTGACCCGATGATGAAGCATGACACCACTAGGGTGTGTGAGGGTAAATAAACAAAAAGGAAGACTTTTCCTTGCTCACCTGTTGGTGAAGACGTAGGTATTTACTCTATTTAGATCCTTCACATCTCTCCCCACTAAAGTGCACCCATATCAACTACGGTTGATCCGTTAGAGTAATTTAAGTGAGTAAGTGATTATATCATAGGAGGAGTTACTCTAACTTGATATCCTCTCTACCCCTCCAGGTAATGAAAAAAAGCGTTTTTCTAGTTTACCTTTAAAGTGAATATATTATTAGCGCAGCGCACAGCTGCAGGGTGTATCAACAGAAATTATCTGTAACATAAGCCACTGTATGTTTTTCTAATAACCCTCATTTGCACTCACACTCAATTCACGCGCCTAACTAAGAGTAACAAGACTCTCTCCCTCCTTTTAACAATATACTAAAGATACAGTTAATCATCTAATTGTAAAAATATGGCAGAGCAACTGGGTATTGGCTACTCAGACGATATAGCATCTGCCATTCTAGCAGGACCATCACTATTACCGGACACGAACATCAGTCAGAACCTCTCCCAAGCTCAGAACTGGGATGAGCTGAAGGAATTAAAACGTAACCAAATGAAAATCTTGTTACATGGAGCCATCATGACAGAGTACCTAAGAGGCAATACAGCACCAACAGGATTACTTGTCACCAATGCACCTAGGATCTTTCTCGAAGACCCCCAATTTAAAAAAGAATGGTCTTTAATTGCGTGGAGATGCTCGCGCGATTGGCTCATTTTAATCATCAATACAGCTAAACGTTTAGCAGATGCTCTTTTGATCAAAATTAAAATAAGTGAGGATTCACTTGCGACAGAGATAAAACTATCCCTATATAAGAAAAAACTTGAGGAAGTGAATAAGGAGATAAGTGAACATAAAGATTATCTCATGCAAAGTAAAATCAACAAACTACAGAAAGACCTAAAAAAGTTCAGTCATGAAAAGGTCTATCCTTACATCCGAGACGACTATAAAGGTCAAGAAAATTCGGACTCAGGATCTGTATATAGTGAACAGACGGGATCATCGGATTCTGACTATGATAACTGGTCTAGTGACGGATCAAATAAGAGCAGGCGAGGCAGGGGCAGAAGACCACGGAGAGGCAACTACAACCAGAGATATGGACACCAGCAGATGTACCCATGGCCCGCCCCATTTGGACCAATCCCATTCCAAGGCCCGACCCAGTTCCCTATGGGTCCCTACTACCAGCCCGACTACAACCAACGTTTTTTAGGACAGGGCGGCAGGAGAGGCAGACGTGGAAGAAGAGGGAACAAAAGAGTGCAATGGGAAGAAGATCGGAGCACCATGAACACACGGAGCAACACCAGGGACCAACAACCAGGAACGAGCAGTATGAGAGACTAGTGGTAAATTTGACGGACGTCATTCTTACTACAGATGAAGAAACTGTGCTGGAAAAAGGACTAGGGTTTGTACCCACGTCACATTTGGACAAATTCCGATTACGATGTGAGTTGGGAGACTTCTTCCGGAAGATTCGCTTGAAAACATTCTTCAGGGACAAAGAGGACCCACATCTGGACGAAACACACACGGATCTACGGTGCAAATCAACCTTTTATCCCCCTACCAACATGATGCCCCCAGAGGTACTCGCCTTTGAAGAAGCTGTAACGAAAGAGGTAGAATTGTTACAAATCAGGAGAAACACATTCAACAATCTGAGCAAGAAGGAACGAGAAGCCTTAACCTCCCTTCAGTCCAGAACTGATCTAATAATAAAACCGGCGGATAAAGGAGGGGCCACGGTTATCCAAAGTACTAGTGCCTACAGAACTGCATGTATGAACCTGCTGGCAGATACTAAGTATTACAAAAAGATTAATCGAGACCCTACACAACGGATCAAAACAACGATCTCCACGTTGACCGCGGATGCACTAGATAATGATTGGATCACAAAGAAGGAACATGACTTCTTGAATCAGGAGGATCCAAGAACACCTCTTTTTTACACAATCCCGAAAATACACAAAGGGAAAATACCACCGCCAGGAAGACCGATTGTCTCTGGGATAGGGTCCATTCTCGAACCTTTATCAAAGTACACAGATTGGTTCCTACGACCCCTTGTAACGAAGATCAAGTCTTATGTACAGGACACCAAGCACCTTTTCAACCGACTGGAGGGAATACAATACAATCCAGATAAGAACATCCTGGTCAGCCTTGACGTTGAGGCGCTATATACAAACATCCCTCAGACTGAGAGCATCAGGGTAGTTGAAGAGATCCTAAGAAAGGAAGAATGGCCATGGGCAGCGCCAATTGAATGGATCACCACCCTTATCCATTTAGCACTCACTGAAAACTTTTTTAAGTTTGAAAATCAGATATATCTACAAACTCACGGCACTTCGATGGGCAGTACATTCGCCCCGAGCCTGGCCTGTCTATATGTGGGACACTTTGAAGACCAACATATATGGACACATAACCCGTTCTCTGCCAACATATGTTGTTGGTATAGATATATTGACGACGTCTTTCTGATTTGGGAAGGAGATACCACTGGTCTGGAAACATTCAAGAAATGGATCAATAGTTTGAATCCCCATCTACATTTCACTATGACTATGAATAAAGAAAGAATATCTTTTCTAGACGTAGTCTTCACAGCTAGTGAAGGTACCCTCAAGAACTCTCTGTTTACCAAAGCTACGGATAAAAACAGCCTACTCAGGTTCGATAGCGCACATCCACGCTCATTAAGAGAGAATCTACCGGTAGGCCAATTTTTAAGGGTCCGTAGAAATTGTACTGATCTGGAAACATACAAAAAGGAAGCGACCATCCTCACTAACAAACTTAAACAAAAATTGTACCCGAGAAAGATCATAGATAAAGCAAATAAGAGAGCCCGCAATACACCAAGAGAGGCATTGCTAGAGACCCATGAAAAGAAACACTGTGACCAATTGATATGTGTTACAACATATAACACATCTTCTAATGACCTAAAGAAGATAATTAACAAAAAATGGTCCATCATGACATCGAATACAATAACGTTTGAGAAACCCATGTTCTCATTCAAAAGGAACACAAGTCTACGAGATTTACTGGTACATACTGACACATATACACCGAAAATCACCAGTCAATCAACCCTCTGGAGTACACCTCAGGTTACGGGACACTACCCATGTGGCACATGTGTAGCATGTCCATTCACAGAACACACCAAAGTAATAAATCTGGGATTACACTCTCCATGGGAACAGAGAACTCACACCAACTGTAATTCTGAAGCAGTGATCTATATGATCAAGTGCCCGTGCGATCTAATGTATATTGGTATGACAAGCCGAAAAGTAAAATTACGCATTAGTGAACACAGGAGCACAATAAGAAGTGCAATAACAGCAACAAAATTGACTGCGCACTACAATGAGAAAAAACATAAAGACACAGAGATAAAGTGGACCATCATAGAAAAGATCAAACATGTAAACAACCTCCAACACAAACTCCTAGAGCGCGAACAACGTTGGGTCCATCGATTAAAAACCCATGAAAGGGGCCTTAATGATTGTATACCCTGGAACCAACTAAATAAATGAAGGAAAAAGGTTTTTTACAACTAGGCCACCTTTCTGTTCCTTGTTTATTAAATACGCGCCCTAAAACTGTCTATCCAACTTGGGGACTCTTATATGGCGGCCACATGAAAATTGGTCCAAATTCCTAATAATAGCATTTGTACACGTTATGCTATGCCCAGCTTATCCTCCCTTCGTTGAAGGGCATACATATATATATACATAACACCCTTTATATATATAAAGAATATTTTTGACTCCGGTTTATCATCTCCTACAAAAAGGAAGTTCCTTCGATAATAACACGCGGAATATACCAAGATAAAAACTCCCCTATTTTTCCTCACTACGAGCTGAATACGAATAAATCATATGCATCACTATTGGTATTCTACCAATAAGTTCGCTGTCATTGCGGTGAAAACTCCCCAATAATAAGCGTTCAAGTATCGATCGAAGAAGCAGGCACACTATGTGGGCTTCAACTGTGGTGTCATAGCACCTTTGTAAAAACACGTTATTTTATCTCACCTTTAATTTATTTTATTTATTTTTATGCCTTGTGTCAGGGAGAATGGTCCAGGTGATTTATACTCGTCCGCAGTGTTGAGGTTACAAGGAACTACATCTCCCTTGTTTCCCGGTACGTTTGTAGACGTAATGACGTAATTCTCACAACGTCAAACGCCGACAACAAAACAATATGTCAATAACAACAGTCTGCATATATTGCTCTTATATTGCATTTTTTTCAAATCATAATGGCAATTAAAGACTTTTAGGTCGTGGTAAAAGACTTAAATCTCCGTGTGTGTCAACAAATCTAATACGGAACTACAAGCCCCATGGTTCCGGGTACGTAATTAACGTTATTACGTACGAGGATACGCGCCCAGGACGGCCTACCGATTTGTTCCTATGACAACTCACGGGTATTAAAACACGGTCCCTTCGCTTTACAAACGCGAAAGCCGGGGACCGGAGCCAAGTAGGTGTGCACGCGGGGCAGGACTTTTGATGAAGTAAGTTATAGACTGGCAACTTCCAATCCGATCGCCAAAACTTTTATCCGTCGTTTCTCTATATGGGGAATACGAGGGATTCGACCTTTTGAGGTTAGAGAAAATCTACTCACCATATTTGTTTACATTTCCCTTAACCTTCTGGGGTCACGATTTTAGGGTTTGACTATAAAGCTACCCCTAGATGCTTTACGGTCCCCTGAGACACAGAAACCATTCAAGAATTGGGTAAGGGACTGTGACCTTTTTATTGTTTATTGTTTTTTAATGCACAGAATCAGGAGGGATAATGATAAATACAACAAGATTACGATTACCGCTATTCTTCTCACAAACACGGTACGAATGTGGAATGAATGTGAGGCATGGAGTGTGTTACTAGTATAAGCATAGACATACTGACATAAATCAAGATCAGTTTATTGAGTACCACTGCCACCCCACCAATCATCTGTCACGTAACAGCATTATGTGATGATAAGCACGTGAGTGGCACAAGTTTGGAAGCAATTGATTACCACTATGTCATAGACACAAATTGGCACAAGTGGTTTATTAATTAGTTCCAGAGCACGCAATGTGGGACAAAGTTTTGAAGAGAAACAATGACATTACTATAAAATGTATGTTGCTTTTGTCTTTGTTTTTCTTTGTTGTCTGTCTTTTCTTTACAGATGGAGTACAATTCATGATTGGTAAATTATCAATCATCATCACAAGGAGCAGCTACTCTGCCCTTGCATCGCATACAGGATAGGGAAACCCCTTTTATCCTGGTTCCTAGGGAGGCCAAAACCTAGCCCTGATGAAAGTCCAGGACCCATAAGGCCATTACAGGACTGAAACATGTTGGCACTAGGGTCTTAGGACCATAAGATTCCTTATAAGACCCAACATTTGAGAAATGAGTTGTGCCCCAGTTATATTATCTCTCCACAAACAAGTGGTACTTGGCTTCCAAACAAACCTAAAGGATTCTTTGTTTGCGGCAGCTGTAATGTATGCCCCATGGGTAAGAACAAAATCAAAAGCTTCTCATACAACTGTGTACGAACGTTTTACATCAACGAATTTATCAATTGTAATACTACCCATGTTGTATATATCCTGGGATGTGACTGTAACATCATTTACGTGGGTAGTACCATCCGCCCTTTAAAAACACGTATACAAGAACATAGGAGAGCACTAATTAATAATGATACTAGATATCCCATCACTGAACATTACAGGATGAAACATGCAGACTGCCCTTCCTCTTTTTGGTTCCATGGAATAGAACATATCCCTGGGGGCAAAAGAGGACAAAATAGAGAGTTGATACTCAGACAATGTGAATCTAAATGGATTTGTCGCCTACGAGCTGCTACATTGGGACACAATTCCGATACCGAGATGCATTACTTCTTATGATGGTTAAACTAAGCATTATTATTCTTTTATTCAAGCTGAGCCTCTGTCCCATGTTCGTGACGACATACGGTCATCGATGCGTCACTTGCATATATAAAAAAAATTTTAAATTTATTTTTTGATTTATTTTTCCTTTCCTTGTTTTTTGTTTGTATGTCCACAGTGCTATTTTCTACTTTCTCACTCCCAAGTGTATATCTGGGATGTGGCACTAATAATATATATATATTTCTTTCTTTAAAGACATCTATCTTGAAAATATAGATGGAGACATTTTTCCTCCAATTAATTAAGATATATATATCAGTCCGTTTTCAGTTTCTAACATATTACCCTTTGTCTGGCCCGTATTTCTGCATAAATTATACAACCTTACTTATACATCACTCAGATACGGCTCGATTTTATATGACATATGCGTATATTTGTCAAACGTCCGGTCGAATAATACTATTATGGTTATATGATCTATATTCACACTTGTGATTTATCATGATTCCATCACTTAAATATGGCGTTTCTCGGCCGTTTCTACAATATATGTAACTGTTTTTTCTGGTATTTGGCTCGCCGTTATTAGCTGGACAAAACGTTCCGCTTTGTAATTACGAACATGTGGGAGCCTCTATTCTGGTCCGGTTATGATTTGGACGCGATAGATTTTGAATTAGTTTTCTCTACTTATGTTATATATTAGTTTTCATTTTATTATTTTTCCTTCTCTGTTTATATATTGGCAGATTACTAATGCTTTAGTTATTATTTTTGGCATTTTTTGACCATTTATTTCCACCTTATATATTTGAAGCCGGCCTTTAGTGTTTGGTTTACATTGCTAATGCCAACTCTACGCCACTCCAATATGGCGCTTTCATTTACAGGCCCTCCGTTTTACACCTTGGTGGGCGCGACTTTACTTCCGGCACTAGATTCAAATAACACTCCCGCGGTAACCTGTGAACACACAGGTGTGCTACTGGATCGCGTGACCCGTTTTGCTGCTTTTCTTATCAGGGAGAGGTAAGCTCTCATTTTTGTTTATATTACACGTCCTTTTCTAACTGGATACTCCGTTACAGTTACTCGATGTCTCCCATTACGGTCAAACTTTTAATATGGATTATGGAACTATATGATTTTAAGCCTTGTATCGAGATCGGTAATACTGTGCCATATCTGTTTCTGGTGATATATACACTTCATGCCTTATGGTCCTCATACTATGTCAATGGAACAGCATCGCATATGCTTTACAACTTGGATTAATTCTCCATTCGTGACGGTATTTTGGACCTAACGCGCACGCGTTGTTTGATTATTCATTAATCTCAAGAAGATTTAACTCTATGTTTGACTACTGGCACTGTGGTCATGCTCTTTCCTTATACCTATAGTTTTTTATTCATTTCTATTCGAGTATCATTTTTCTGCTTTCTCATTTATTGCTGTTGGTTACTTTTGTGTATTTTTCCTTCGTTCATCGTTTTCCTCTCATTTTGTTTTAGCGCCCTGAAATGTTTTAATAACATTCAGATTATTGCCACTTGGCGTCATGACTTAATGGACATACTGGCGTCCCTTATCACATTTCTCAAGTGAATTTCCAACTTTATTTAGGTGAGCTATTGTTGTTTTGGGATTTTTCTCTTGTATGACCATATCAAGGCTAAATAAATAGGATATCTTGTCTCACATACACGATTGTCATGCTGTACATAATTGAAATCGCTGATAATAATTTTGGACCAAACCTATATAAGTTTAGTACTTTTTTCTTTTTGTTGACTATTGATAACCGTTCTTTTCACGTACCTATTAGTCAAATCCACTGTTCTTTTTCTATTTCTTATTTCTTGTGGTTTTTTTATTGAAGAACGTTTTTTCCTTTTTTCTTGGTTACGGAACCTTCAGATCTTTTGAAAGACATCTGTATGACTCAATGTTATATACATCCTTGAAAGCCTACTGAATCTTATCACGATACCGATCTATTGATCGTGTAGAAACAGATTGATATTTACGTGAATCCAACTTCGCTAATGCAGAGGTGAGATCACTTGTGTTATATATACCTTCCCCAATTTTAACTTTTCTGTTGGGGTTTTTCCGATAGGCTGCACATCATTTCTAGTTTAGGTTGTTTATATATTCTTGAAAAATATGAATAATTGTTCCAAATAACTTGGGAATACTCACAATGAACTTTATTCTTTGAATTAATGGTTGCTATTGTATTTTACACTATTCATGACATTCGTATGTATTTGTATGTTTTTATAGTACAAAGGTTTGATGTATTTTTGTATATATATATATGTGTACTGTATGAATATTTGTGTATATATCTATGTCGTTTTGTATGGTCCTATGTGCTTCTTTGTTGTTTACACATAATGTATGATCATATATATTTTTATATCAATGTAGTTATGTCTGTATATTTGTTTGTTACTTGTTTCAGCCCTGAAGAAGTTCTTGTTTTGTAGAACGAAACGCGTTGGCTGATGTCTGTTTTTAAGAAAATATACAAGGATTAAAGAAACACAATAAGGACTCTTCATATTGTTTTGGACTTCTTACTGGTGCACCTTCCTCTTTCGTTAAAGTCTTTATATCTGTTAATCAGTAAAGTCCTTCTGCGGCGGACTTTTGGAAGAATTGTGCACAGGACATATATATATTTTTGTATACATTAAGACTGAGGTGCAGAACCGGTGGTCAGCCGTGGTGGTGCTTTGTGCTAAGTATTTTCTTTGTTGTCTGTCTTTTCTTTACAGATGGAGTACAATTCATGATTGGTAAATTATCAATCATCATCACAAGGAGCAGCTACTCTGCCCTTGCATCGCATACAGGATAGGGAAACCCCTTTTATCCTGGTTCCTAGGGAGGCCAAAACCTAGCCCTGATGAAAGTCCAGGACCCATAAGGCCATTACAGGACTGAAACATGTTGGCACTAGGGTCTTAGGACCATAAGATTCCTTATAAGACCCAACATTTGTTTTTTTAGTTACCCAAACAGACCCAAGAATAAAGGGAAACCGGGGATCTGTTTGAGGTATTTTAATTTATTCAGCCCCCCAGGTCACCAACTTCTATCAAGAGCTCCCAATACTGTGGTTGAGCCCACCCCGACTTTTAGGCGTCGGGGTGACCCGATGATGAAGCATGACACCACTAGGGTGTGTGAGGGTAAATAAACAAAAAGGAAGACTTTTCCTTGCTCACCTGTTGGTGAAGACGTAGGTATTTACTCTATTTAGATCCTTCACATCTCTCCCCACTAAAGTGCACCCATATCAACTACGGTTGATCCGTTAGAGTAATTTAAGTGAGTAAGTGATTATATCATAGGAGGAGTTACTCTAACTTGATATCCTCTCTACCCCTCCAGGTAATGAAAAAAAGTGTTTTTCTAGTTTACCTTTAAAGTGAATATATTATTAGCGCAGCGCACAGCTGCAGGGTGTATCAACAGAAATTATCTGTAACATAAGCCACTGTATGTTTTTCTAATAACCCTCATTTGCACTCACACTCAATTCACGCGCCTAACTAAGAGTAACAAGACTCTCTCCCTCCTTTTAACAATATACTAAAGATACAGTTAATCATCTAATTGTAAAAATATGGCAGAGCAACTGGGTATTGGCTACTCAGACGATATAGCATCTGCCATTCTAGCAGGACCATCACTATTACCGGACACGAACATCAGTCAGAACCTCTCCCAAGCTCAGAACTGGGATGAGCTGAAGGAATTAAAACGTAACCAAATGAAAATCTTGTTACATGGAGCCATCATGACAGAGTACCTAAGAGGCAATACAGCACCAACAGGATTACTTGTCACCAATGCACCTAGGATCTTTCTCGAAGACCCCCAATTTAAAAAAGAATGGTCTTTAATTGCGTGGAGATGCTCGCGCGATTGGCTCATTTTAATCATCAATACAGCTAAACGTTTAGCAGATGCTCTTTTGATCAAAATTAAAATAAGTGAGGATTCACTTGCGACAGAGATAAAACTATCCCTATATAAGAAAAAACTTGAGGAAGTGAATAAGGAGATAAGTGAACATAAAGATTATCTCATGCAAAGTAAAATCAACAAACTACAGAAAGACCTAAAAAAGTTCAGTCATGAAAAGGTCTATCCTTACATCCGAGACGACTATAAAGGTCAAGAAAATTCGGACTCAGGATCTGTATATAGTGAACAGACGGGATCATCGGATTCTGACTATGATAACTGGTCTAGTGACGGATCAAATAAGAGCAGGCGAGGCAGGGGCAGAAGACCACGGAGAGGCAACTACAACCAGAGATATGGACACCAGCAGATGTACCCATGGCCCGCCCCACTTGGACCAATCCCATTCCAAGGCCCGACCCAGTTCCCTATGGGTCCCTACTACCAGCCCGACTACAACCAACGTTTTTTAGGACAGGGCGGCAGGAGAGGCAGACGTGGAAGAAGAGGGAACAAAAGAGTGCAATGGGAAGAAGATCGGAGCACCATGAACACACGGAGCAACACCAGGGACCAACAACCAGGAACGAGCAGTATGAGAGACTAGTGGTAAATTTGACGGACGTCATTCTTACTACAGATGAAGAAACTGTGCTGGAAAAAGGACTAGGGTTTGTACCCACGTCACATTTGGACAAATTCCGATTACGATGTGAGTTGGGAGACTACTTCCGGAAGATTCGCTTGAAAACATTCTTCAGGGACAAAGAGGACCCACATCTGGACGAAACACACACGGATCTACGGTGCAAATCAACCTTTTATCCCCCTACCAACATGATGCCCCCAGAGGTACTCGCCTTTGAAGAAGCTGTAACGAAAGAGGTAGAATTGTTACAAATCAGGAGAAACACATTCAACAATCTGAGCAAGAAGGAACGAGAAGCCTTAACCTCCCTTCAGTCCAGAACTGATCTAATAATAAAACCGGCGGATAAAGGAGGGGCCACGGTTATCCAAAGTACTAGTGCCTACAGAACTGCATGTATGAACCTGCTGGCAGATACTATGTACTACAAAAAGATTAATCGAGACCCTACACAACGGATCAAAACAACGATCTCCACGTTGATCGCGGATGCACTAGATAATGATTGGATCACAAAGAAGGAACATGACTTCTTGAATCAGGAGGATCCAAGAACACCTCTTTTTTACACAATCCCGAAAATACACAAAGGGAAAATACCACCGCCAGGAAGACCGATTGTCTCTGGGATAGGGTCCATTCTCGAACCTTTATCAAAGTACACAGATTGGTTCCTACGACCCCTTGTAACGAAGATCAAGTCTTATGTACAGGACACCAAGCACCTTTTCAACCGACTGGAGGGAATACAATACAATCCAGATAAGAACATCCTGGTCAGCCTTGACGTTGAGGCGCTATATACAAACATCCCTCAGACTGAGAGCATCAGGGTAGTTGAAGAGATCCTAAGAAAGGAAGAATGGCCATGGGCAGCGCCAATTGAATGGATCACCACCCTTATCCATTTAGCACTCACTGAAAACTTTTTTAAGTTTGAAAATCAGATATATCTACAAACTCACGGCACTTCGATGGGCAGTACATTCGCCCCGAGCCTGGCCTGTCTATATGTGGGACACTTTGAAGACCAACATATATGGACACATAACCCGTTCTCTGCCAACATATGTTGTTGGTATAGATATATTGACGACGTCTTTCTGATTTGGGAAGGAGATACCACTGGTCTGGAAACATTCAAGAAATGGATCAATAGTTTGAATCCCCATCTACATTTCACTATGACTATGAATAAAGAAAGAATATCTTTTCTAGACGTAGTCTTCACAGCTAGTGAAGGTACCCTCAAGAACTCTCTGTTTACCAAAGCTACGGATAAAAACAGCCTACTCAGGTTCGATAGCGCACATCCACGCTCATTAAGAGAGAATCTACCGGTAGGCCAATTTTTAAGGGTCCGTAGAAATTGTACTGATCTGGAAACATACAAAAAGGAAGCGACCATCCTCACTAACAAACTTAAACAAAAATTGTACCCGAGAAAGATCATAGATAAAGCAAATAAGAGAGCCCGCAATACACCAAGAGAGGCATTGCTAGAGACCCATGAAAAGAAACACTGTGACCAATTGATATGTGTTACAACATATAACACATCTTCTAATGACCTAAAGAAGATAATTAACAAAAAATGGTCCATCCTGACATCGAATACAATAACGTTTGAGAAACCCATGTTCTCATTCAAAAGGAACACAAGTCTACGAGATTTACTGGTACATACTGACACATATACACCGAAAATCACCAGTCAATCAACCCTCTGGAGTACACCTCAGGTTACGGGACACTACCCATGTGGCACATGTGTAGCATGTCCATTCACAGAACACACCAAAGTAATAAATCTGGGATTACACTCTCCATGGGAACAGAGAACTCACACCAACTGTAATTCTGAAGCAGTGATCTATATGATCAAGTGCCCGTGCGATCTAATGTATATTGGTATGACAAGCCGAAAAGTAAAATTACGCATTAGTGAACACAGGAGCACAATAAGACGTGCAATAACAGCAACAAAATTGACTGCGCACTACAATGAGAAAAAACATAAAGACACAGAGATAAAGTGGACCATCATAGAAAAGATCAAACATGTAAACAACCTCCAACACAAACTCCTAGAGCGCGAACAACGTTGGGTCCATCGATTAAAAACCCATGAAAGGGGCCTTAATGATTGTATACCCTGGAACCAACTAAATAAATGAAGGAAAAAGGTTTTTTACAACTAGGCCACCTTTCTGTTCCTTGTTTATTAAATACGCGCCCTAAAACTGTCTATCCAACTTGGGGACTCTTATATGGCGGCCACATGAAAATTGGTCCAAATTCCTAATAATAGCATTTGTACACGTTATGCTATGCCCAGCTTATCCTCCCTTCGTTGAAGGGCATACATATATATATACATAACACCCTTTATATATATAAAGAATATTTTTGACTCCGGTTTATCATCTCCTACAAAAAGGAAGTTCCTTCGATAATAACACGCGGAATATACCAAGATAAAAACTCCCCTATTTTTCCTCACTACGAGCTGAATACGAATAAATCATATGCATCACTATTGGTATTCTACCAATAAGTTCGCTGTCATTGCGGTGAAAACTCCCCAATAATAAGCGTTCAAGTATCGATCGAAGAAGCAGGCACACTATGTGGGCTTCAACTGTGGTGTCATAGCACCTTTGTAAAAACACGTTATTTTATCTCACCTTTAATTTATTTTATTTATTTTTATGCCTTGTGTCAGGGAGAATGGTCCAGGTGATTTATACTCGTCCGCAGTGTTGAGGTTACAAGGAACTACATCTCCCTTGTTTCCCGGTACGTTTGTAGACGTAATGACGTAATTCTCACAACGTCAAACGCCGACAACAAAACAATATGTCAATAACAACAGTCTGCATATATTGCTCTTATATTGCATTTTTTTCAAATCATAATGGCAATTAAAGACTTTTAGGTCGTGGTAAAAGACTTAAATCTCCGTGTGTGTCAACAAATCTAATACGGAACTACAAGCCCCATGGTTCCGGGTACGTAATTAACGTTATTACGTACGAGGATACGCGCCCAGGACGGCCTACCGATTTGTTCCTATGACAACTCACGGGTATTAAAACACGGTCCCTTCGCTTTACAAACGCGAAAGCCGGGGACCGGAGCCAAGTAGGTGTGCACGCGGGGCAGGACTTTTGATGAAGTAAGTTATAGACTGGCAACTTCCAATCCGATCGCCAAAACTTTTATCCGTCGTTTCTCTATATGGGGAATACGAGGGATTCGACCTTTTGAGGTTAGAGAAAATCTACTCACCATATTTGTTTACATTTCCCTTAACCTTCTGGGGTCACGATTTTAGGGTTTGACTATAAAGCTACCCCTAGATGCTTTACGGTCCCCTGAGACACAGAAACCATTCAAGAATTGGGTAAGGGACTGTGACCTTTTTATTGTTTATTGTTTTTTAATGCACAGAATCAGGAGGGATAATGATAAATACAACAAGATTACGATTACCGCTATTCTTCTCACAAACACGGTACGAATGTGGAATGAATGTGAGGCATGGAGTGTGTTACTAGTATAAGCATAGACATACTGACATAAATCTAGATCAGTTTATTGAGTACCACTGCCACCCCACCAATCATCTGTCACGTAACAGCATTATGTGATGATAAGCACGTGAGTGGCACAAGTTTGG
This sequence comes from Triturus cristatus, assembly GCF_964204655.1. NCBI lineage: Eukaryota > Metazoa > Chordata > Amphibia > Caudata > Salamandridae > Triturus > Triturus cristatus. The sequence goes on from NC_140580.1 coordinate 998,697,650, forward strand.
AAGCAATTGATTACCACTATGTCATAGACACAAATTGGCACAAGTGGTTTATTAATTAGTTCCAGAGCACGCAATGTGGGACAAAGTTTTGAAGAGAAACAATGACATTACTATAAAATGTATGTTGCTTTTGTCTTTGTTTTTCTTTGTTGTCTGTCTTTTCTTTACAGATGGAGTACAATTCATGATTGGTAAATTATCAATCATCATCACAAGGAGCAGCTACTCTGCCCTTGCATCGCATACAGGATAGGGAAACCCCTTTTATCCTGGTTCCTAGGGAGGCCAAAACCTAGCCCTGATGAAAGTCCAGGACCCATAAGGCCATTACAGGACTGAAACATGTTGGCACTAGGGTCTTAGGACCATAAGATTCCTTATAAGACCCAACATTTGTTTTTTTAGTTACCCAAACAGACCCAAGAATAAAGGGAAACCGGGGATCTGTTTGAGGTATTTTAATTTATTCAGCCCCCCAGGTCACCAACTTCTATCAAGAGCTCCCAATACTGTGGTTGAGCCCACCCCGACTTTTAGGCGTCGGGGTGACCCGATGATGAAGCATGACACCACTAGGGTGTGTGAGGGTAAATAAACAAAAAGGAAGACTTTTCCTTGCTCACCTGTTGGTGAAGACGTAGGTATTTACTCTATTTAGATCCTTCACATCTCTCCCCACTAAAGTGCACCCATATCAACTACGGTTGATCCGTTAGAGTAATTTAAGTGAGTAAGTGATTATATCATAGGAGGAGTTACTCTAACTTGATATCCTCTCTACCCCTCCAGGTAATGAAAAAAAGTGTTTTTCTAGTTTACCTTTAAAGTGAATATGATACAATGGCTGTTGCCTCGATGTCTGTTAACAGCTGCTGGGTGGGTTCGCCTTTGGAGCTTTCAATAGATAACCGTATTTCAGGAAGGGCTATTTCCTTGGAAATTACGCTTGTAGCTCTCACCAAAAATGGCTCTAAGGTTGAAATGGTGTCTCTCCCCACAGTGTCTGTCCTTGTCTTCCTTTTCCCAATGACTCCCTGTTTGGTGAAGGGGTAGGGTTTTGTTTTCCCAAAGTGAAAAACAAAAGAAAGCCGTGGTGGGTGGCCCAGCTCAGCCTTATCCTGGCTATGGTAGGATAAGACGGGCCATCTTGACCCAGTCTTCGCCTGACGCCCGCTCTCGCGATTGGAAGCAAGGTGTATTGGTGGCTTCTGGCCGCAGAGGCTGCCGAGGCATGAAGTCCTGCTCCGGTCACCGACACCTGCCGCGATCGCCTTCTTCCGCACTACGGTAGCCCAAGTGTGATTATGTGTGCGCCTCCGAACTGCTTTGGCGGAGTCTGGCCACAGAGGCTGCTGAGGGGAGAATTCCTGCCCCCGTCACTGCCACCTGCCACGATCTCCATCTCCATTATTCGATCATGGTTAGGGTAAAGATGAGGAAAAAGATTTGTGAATGAAATTCCATCAATCGGTTTAAAAAAAAAAGCATTAGTCCTGTCTTTCCCAACACAAAGGAGATGAACTATTCTAACAAGCACTTGATTCAGTTTAGGATATAAAAAGAATAAAGAAAGGTGTCAGCTGCTGGAGTCTTCAGTGGAAATACTCCAAGCATTGGGTCAGGTAGCATAAACCTACACTTGCAGAAGCAAAGGTCTCAAGATGTCTCTCCTCTCCCTCACTAAGCACAGCATGTAATATCAATTGCATTCATGGTAGACAATACCATGTGACTACTTTCCCAGTACATTTCCAGGCTCCCACATCAATAAGTTGCAACTTCATTCCTCCTTGGTCATTCTTCTCTTTCTCATGAGAATTCATTTCCCGGCTTGTAACTGCAATTACACATGAAGGTAAACTAAACACGCTTTAAGCCTCAAAATAATAGCCAACTTTAGCAAGTGCACTGGGTTACAAATGCATGCACAAATGTAAATGCATTGAAAATTAAATCACTTCACCCATGAATAATGCAAAAGCTATTAGGAATCATTAATAAAATACTCTTCAAGTGAATGGGATGTCGTGTTACACCTGAATCTTCTAAACATTAGTATGCACATTTCAATTAATTTGTTTTTCAATAAATCATATCATGTATATAGATTTCCCCTATAATATTAATAAATCAGTACAGTAAATTTCTCCATTGGTTACAATTTAAACACATATTTTATAAACTGTATGTTTTACGTGAAGCACTTCATATATGCGGTACTCCATCTTCTTTAAGTAAGGTTAATCACACAAAATATTTTCTCGAGTGCTGACTACTCATAGTTATGATGCACTCCTACTTTTATCTCGAGGTTTGATCAAAATGATACTTCTCCTCTACCAGTGAAGTCTTCAATGTCATTTGTGATGATATCTAGCACATCACGGCTGAAGCCAGGAGCACTGCATTTGGGGTGTGATGTATAGTGTATTACGGTTCACACTTTGGAGCTGTACAAGAGGTTGCTTGTAATATGACCATTAATTATATGGGATGAATACACATGTGAAAAGTCCTGGTCGTATGATGTAGCAGGTGGTAACAAAGAAAAGGACCACTGACTCTAGAGCTCCTCTAAAGTCAATGTTTTGAAGGCAGGATGTGCAATTCCTGATGTGGACATCTGAGTATGAGTTTTCAGTTTGGTTCATGAAATGTTGTGTCTGTGTTTTACTCTTTCTTTTATGAACTCCATAAATTTTCCAATATGCAGACATATTGAAAACGATTTCTATAGAGATATGGTGTACTATCTAACTCTTTTATATAAATTGTGTATAAATTAGTTTTCGAAGCCGCTCTATACAGTGATTGAGACACTTTTAGGGTTTCAAATGTAAAACGCTATTAAGGGTAGGTTCTCGTCTTGGTTTTTTTCACTTCATGTCATAAACTGATAAAGTGTTCAGTAAACAACTTTCAAGTCAGTCACTAATATATTGCACATATTTGTTTAACACCCAGGAGAACAGGAACTGGATAACATTCTCTGTAAGAAAGGTGAGTTATTTTTACATTTCATAATTTTCCTTGTAAGTAAATATATATCTCCTTCTCTTCTTATTTTTCTGCTAGCGTTGTTTGTGCTTGCTGTTGCTTTTTAAAGCTGACACCTGAGCAGCACTCACCTTATTTTTATTTGTTTAATACCAAGTTTGAGACAAGGTAGGCTGATGAAAAGAGGATTGAATTCCAAGTTTAGTGAGTGTGTGAATTATTTGCGTCAACTCCAAGTTTAAGATTGAGCAAGCATTGGGTGGAACCAACAACATGGCATAGTAGAAGTGCTGTCCTGAAGCTCGCCATAGGCAACAACTATGCTGATCAAATCTATGGTCATAGAGCCTCATTGACCCCCGATTTCGCTGCCCTGGACTCTCAGTGATAACCCGCACCCCGAAGTGGCTCTTGGTTGATGGGGGACCACAGTTGATGAGTTTGGTGGAGAGATCCCTTCCACTGTCTAATTCCAACATGGTGACTTCTATGCACAGAGACTCGGCGCCTGAGGGTAGAGTCTGTTCTGTGACGATGATTGCAGAAATCAGAGAGAAGCATCGCCAATGTCCAGCTTTTGGGTGACAGTGCCTCTTGGCGGGAACCCTGGGGGAGAGCTGGAGAGTGGGATAGAGAAATGACCCAGGGAAGTAGTGGCCTACTCTGGCAAGAGGCGGCAGCTCTCGGAGTTATGAGGCAACACCAGTAAAAAAGAGTCTGAGTGCGCCGCTGTGACTGTGAAGCTGTGTCTATGCCAGGTAAGTCCCTCCTCCCTAAACGCTGCCCCAAGGTGTTTTGGTTGGGATGTCGAAGAGGAGGGGGATGAAGGACAACTTGCCGTCTGGCGCAGGATGGAGAGACATTGCAGGGGGTGGGGATCAGTGAACAGCAACCACCCCCTCCTGACAGGGAGGCAGCCCTGGGAATCATCAAGTGACCCCTGCATGGCGTGCGGGAAGGAGCAACGGTGTGGAATAACTCGGCCTTGCTGAGATAGGCCATAGAGGAGATCGAGACCTGGAGCTGCGTCCCCCCTCCCTTTCTATCTCTTTCGGAGCCGGCTCCCTGACACCACCCTGAATCAGTCGCTGATCCATGTCTTGGCCTGGCACACAGCAAACGTGCCTGGTGCCTGGCTCTGGCCTGCCCTGCCCCCCCACCCGGCAGAAGATTGGGAGGTGAAGGTAAGGTGGGCCTGTGAATCGACCAGGGGTCCCCCCAGAAACCGGCTCACTGTTCGGAGTGGAGGGTGCCCTACAAAAATTGAGTAATTTGAATGCATCCAAGATGAGCGCCTTTCATGCAGTGGTGTTGAGTGCTGGTCAGAGTGGAAGCCCTAGGACACACCATAAAGCACATCGGAGACACACAGCTAAGCCAGGGCCCCTCCATGGGGGCTCAGTATCTGTAATTACTGCTTGGGGTGGATGTGGTTGGACTGGCTCCTCTTTTGAGGCTCGGCGAGGTCCTAGTGGAGAAACTTGGAGTGTCCCAGAGTGCCAGAACCCCCCTGTCACTGCAGCGCTAGACACCTCAGGGAGGTAGAGTTGGCAGCAATATAACCCTGGACTATGGCAAAATACAAAGACCCGAAGCCACCTCATCAGGCAAAATTGACAGGTACGCTAAACTGGTGAATACGACGGCTGGTCCGACTACATCACCTGATTATGTGGGCCTCCTCAGGGCCATTCAACTCTCGAAGACTGCCCTGGAGACTAAGATTGGAGAGAGGTACAATCGGTGGTCTCGCTGTTGAGACAGGATCTCCGCAATGTGGCAGACCGCGTCTCCGGGGTTGAACAGAGGGTGTCTGAATTAGAAGATGTGACACAAGGTATGGGCCAAGACATCAAAGAACTGCAAAAAGTGGTAAAAGATTTACTCTGGAGAGTGGACGATGCAGAAAACAGGGCGAGACCCAACAATATAAGACTGATGGACTTCCCAGAGGGGGTGGAGAAAGACAACATGATCGGCTTCCTCAGTCATTGGATCCAGTGTACATTCTCGACAGAGCAACTGTCCTGTTGCTTTGTGATGCAGAGAGCTCACGGAGCATTGACAGCTAAACCACCACCTGGAAGTGCCCCAAGAGCCATCATAGCCCACCTATTGAACTTCCACGACAAAGACAGAATCCTTAGAGAGGCTTGGCATATGGGAGAACTTAAATATGGCTCATCCACTAACATGGTATTCCCTGATTACACATAGGAGATACGTCAGTTGAGGCACAGGTTTTGATGTGTTCAAGGCGAAGCTTTGCTCCTTACACCTACAATACATGTTGCTCTTTCCTGCGAAATTGAAAGTTCTTTACAACAACAAATCCCATTTCTTCAACACAACACAAGAGGCATGGTGCTGGCTAGAAGAGAGACCGTAACTTAAACCAACACAAGTGCTTGACTCCTCTCACCCACACAAAAACAGACTGGGTGCGAGACCCAAGATTTGGTCCTTGATCAGGCGTAAATGCACTCGGTCGAGAAGAGTGAGCGACGATACAAACAAGACTCCCCAGAGGCAGACCTAGTGATGGCGGATCCTCAGCCTCTGAAGACGATACCCGCCGACTGTAATATGAACAGGCATGTGATACTGGAGAGGGCGAGACAAGCACCAGGGGAAAGGACATTGCGGAGACGTGCCGTGACTCCGTGACCGAGGTGCCAAAAATAAATCAACTGTAGGGCATGGAGGATGAAACCGAGAATCCTACATCCTGAGGGGGTGAGACTGCATAGAAACTACAGGGGCATTGCTGAGAGACTCTGGCGGAACTGTGAGCAGAAAAATGGCCCAGGGGGAGCCCCAATAGGGAACTGGCTGCCCTGGAGGCGTTTGAGACGTACTTGCCATCCCTTCCCCCTTTGGCTCACCGCGAGTTGAGGAAGTGTAAGGGGGGAAGCTATAAGTGACACAGCCCCAGTAATATTGCAGGTGTTTGGTGAATATGATACCCATGCAGGATATTCAGTTAACTGGGACAAGTCAGAACTCTATCATATGGGATTGGCACCAGATCTTGATACCTTGCCTTGATGGCTACGTGTAAAAAGAGAAGGCTTCAAATACTTAGGAGTTTTATTCACCACAGACAGAAAATTGGATCTGAATCACAACCTCCAAAGAATTATTCTAGAGCTCCAGGCCGATGTTGACCGGTGGAGCAGACTACCCCTTACGCTGCTCGGCTGCGCAGCAATGTTCAAGATGACTGTCCTGCCCAAGTTTTTTTACGTATTCCAAAACAATTACTACCCAATCCCAGAGAAATATTTTATCAAGATTAACGGGGAGATCCGTAAGCTGCTGTGGAATGGAGGCCACCCTTGGATCTTGCCACCAACCCTAAAGAGAAACCAATATGATGGTGGGATTTCCATCGCTGACGTCCAAGGGTACTATTGGGCTGCTCATTTAGTAGGTATAAATGACTGGGAACATGTGCGGTTGATCACCCTATTTACTTGCTCAAATGCACCCAGTTCCGCATCCAAATCATGTGTACAAAACCTATATGGGGGAAGTGGAGCCAGAAAACTTTTACCGGTGACCCAGGTAACTATTGATGCTTGGAATAGGGTTCAGAGACACCTGAGGTGGGCAACACGACACACCCGAGAGACCTCGCTGTGGTTAGGCAAGAGATGAGGAAATAGAAAAACTTGAAAGGCTTCAGAACTGCCTACTGTGCAGGAGTGGGGAGTGGGAATGGATACTTGTATGGCTGTGGAAAAAGTAACTTATCAGTCAAGAGGATGCCCACAAATATTTGATAAGATTTTAGGCCCCTGGCGGAAATATTATGGATTGGATTTAGTAGAGGATGTAGATAGGCCTTCATGAGAATGATTGTTACCTTGTCCAATGTTAAATTAGTACATGGGCCTGTATTAGGTTCATGTGGGCATGATTACTATACCATCAATATATCTCTATCTATGATCATACGTGATTTGCTGCCTGTTGCACTGCCCCAGATGTACCTTGGTTTCATCGTATTGTCTAATGCGTCTTTACCTTACTTCCGATTCACTGTGACGCTTTGTTTCTTGGTTTTTGGAAAATGCAATAATACAACATTTAAAAAAAAGATTGAGCAAGCATTACATGTGACGTTGAATTGACATCTATGTAACACTAAATATGTATGGCGGAAGGTAGATAATGACCAATAATGTATGCTAACCACTATATTATAGAATATCGTATGGAATCCATTTGGTCTGCAAATAACGTGTAGCCTCATATTTTATTAAATGTGTAACCCCCCCCCCCCAATAAAGGGTGCAGTGAAAATATGAGAGTAAAATATCTGTTTAGCCAGATTGGGTCAGAATTCCGGGTGCAATGTTATTCTGGATTTGCTTGGTATAAGTATGTTTCAGACTACTTGCTCACTGTATAATTTGTTGGTAGCACATTTTAAACAGGGTTTCACTTTTGTTTCTGTGGTAATAGGCGTAGGGTTCAGAGATGGAAGCCCTGAAAGTCTCTCATTTAGGTATAGGTTGGCAGTGAGTTAGGAGGTAGCTAGAGAGGAGTCATAATCACACTTGGAAAAACAAGAACATAGGATGTGAACAACTGTTAGACTGTCTCAAACATGCAATTTCTATCAAAAATGTTAGAAAGCCGTGACATTGTGCAGCTGAAACAATTTCTCTCTGACAACAACCTACTGCATGAATAACAAGAGGCTTCAGGTAAGGTTGCAGTATGGAATCAGCCATTTTACAAAAAGTCAATACTTAATAACACACACATGTCGTATCATTTCTACACTCATGAAAATCATCTCTAAATGAAAAATTCTTCATTGAAAGACATCTTAACCGCCACCCAAAAAAATCCAAACTTGTATGACATCGACTTCGTCAAACATAAGAGGCAAACTTCAACATTAGTGAACTTAAAAAGAAGAAAGGTATCACAGATGTCTTTTAAAAAGTACTTGAGAACACTGTGGGGTGGCTGCAACCTTTTCAGGAACACTCTGTGATAACTCTACAGGTTTCTTACACGTCTAAGTGCTCTACACTGAACTGAGGTTGAGCTAGTTGTGGTCAGCACCGAAATCACCGGCTTTCACTCTAGAAAACTGGCTTCATTTATGTAAGTCAAATCATAAGCTTTCAACATTTTGAGAGCAAAGCAATGTCCTAGTTTGCACAAATCTTAACGCAGGCTCCAATTTTACACAGGAATCTATACCCAAAGTTACACGTACAGAGATTACAGGCTCAGGTACCAACTCCTACCTAGCTGGTAGTCATTTGTAAAGCATTGCCAGGAACCACCATCATGGCAGTTCCTGTCTATGAGGTGCTATGAGGTACAGGCCTTATGTCACAAAATGGCATTCAAAACAGATAAATACAAATAATGGAAGCCCAGATAGACCCGGCTCTGGACCCAGAACATAATGGATCAATCTGAGAACCATAGACTTCTAAAAAAAAAAAAGTGAAAAAAGCTGGAGCTTCCTAAGAGAACAAATGTATGTATGCATCATTGTATGACAACTGGATAGTGAAAATGTTTCGGTCCTGCATCTGTATCGATTCGTTTTATGGTGAAGTGTTTTTGCATTAAGTTTGGTAACCTTGGTTTAATTTATCTTGGCAGTAATGTTCATTGGAACAGCAACGGTGTTCCTTCCCCGCAAACACAATGATTCGCCCGCGTCATACAAATGCAGGCAGACAAAAGGCTTAGCTACAGTGGTGACTACTCCGTTACCGCCATGGCCAAATTTCTCCTATGGCCCGACGGACTGAAAAGGTGGTTTTGCGATAGGCCATTTTGATGTCGCCTCACTGCGTTTTGGGCCCTTGCCTGCCGCGGGTACTTGGGCCTCCCACACAAGTGAGGCCCCATTTTTACCGGGAGACCTGGGGGAACGCTGGGTGGTGGTAAATTTGTGTGAGCCCGGTAATGCCACTACTTTCCCACCCCAAAATGTGTGTAAAAAAGTGATTTTTTTCTGCAAAAATTGAGGTTTGCAGGGGATTCTGGGTAAGGAAACGTAGGGGGATCCACGCAAGCCATACCTCCCTGGAAGCCGCCGGGTGTCTAGTTTTCAGAAATGCATGGGTTTGGTAGGTTTCCCTAGATGGCCGCCGAGCACCGGGCCAAAAACCTAAGTGACCCCCCTTGCAAAACCAGGTGGTTTTGCGATAGGCCATTTTGATGTCGCCTCACTGCGTTTTGGGCCCTTGCCTGCCACGGGTACTTGGGCCTCCCACACAAGTGAGGCACCATTTTTACCGGGAGACCTGGGGGAACGCTGGGTGGTGGTAAATTTGTGTGAGCCCGGTGATGCCACTACTTTCCCACCCCAAAATGTGTGAAAAAAGTGATTTTTTCAGCTAAAATTGAGGTTTGCAGGGAATTCTGGGTAAGGAAACGTTGGGGGATCCACGCAAGCCATACCTCCCTGGAAGCCGCCGGGTGTCTAGTTTTCAGAAATGTCTGGGTTTGGTAGGTTTCCCTAGGTGCCAGCAGGGCTAGGGTTCAAAAACTACAGCTAGTCACTTTGCCAAAAAAGGGTCATTTTTCACTGCAAAATGGAGGTGTGACCACGTTGCGTTTTGCGCCGTTTCCTGTCGCGGGCACTAGGCCGACCCGCACAAGTGAGGTACCATTTTTCTCGTAGGACTTTGGGGAACGCGGGGTGGGTGGAAATTTGTGGATCCATGCAGATTCCAGAACTTTCCATCCCAGAAATGTGGGGAAAATGTGTTTTTTTTGTCATTTTTTTACGTTTGCAAGGGATTCTGGGTAACAGACCATGGTGGGAGGCAGTCAAGTCACCCCATCCTGGATTCCCCTGGGTGTCTAGTTTTCAAAAATGTATAGGTTTGCTAGGTTTCCCTAGGTGCCGGCAGGGCTAGGGTTAAAAAACTACAGCTAGTCACTTTGCCAAAAAAGGGTCATTAGTCACTGCAAAATGGAGGTGTGACCACGTTGCGTTTTGCGCCGTTTCCTGTCGCGGGCACTAGGCCGACCCGCACAAGTGAGGTACCATTTTTCTCGTAGGACTTTGGGGAACGCGGGGTGGGTGGAAATTTGTGGATCCACGCAGATTCCAGAACTTTCCATCCCAGAAATGTGGGGAAAATGTATTTTTTTTGTCATTTGTTTATGTTTGCAAGGGATTCTGGGTAACAGACCATGGTGGGAAGCAGTCAAGTCACCCCATCCTGGATTCCCCTGGGTGTCTAGTTTTCAAAAATGTATAGGTTTGCTAGGTTTCCCTAGGTGCCGGCAGGGCTAGGGTTCAAAAACTACAGCTAGTCACTTTGCCAAAAAAGGGTCATTTTTCACTGCAAAATGGAGGTGTGACCACGTTGCGTTTTGCGCCGTTTCCTGTCGCGGGCACTAGGCCGACCCGCACAAGTGAGGTAACATTTTTCTCGTAGGACTTTGGGGAACGCGGGGTGGGTGGAAATTTGTGGATCCACGCAGATTCCAGAACTTTCCATCCCATAAATGTGGGCAAAATGTGTTTTTTTTGTCATTTTTTTACGTTTGCAAGGGATTCTGGGTAACAGACCATGGTGGGAGGCAGTCAAGTCACCCCATCCTGGATTCCCCTGGGTGTCTAGTTTTCAAAAATGTATAGGTTTGCTAGGTTTCCCTAGGTGCCGGCAGGGCTAGGGTTAAAAAACTACAGCTAGTCACTTTGCCAAAAAAGGGTCATTTTTCACTGCAAAATGGAGGTGTGACCACGTTGCGTTTTGCGCCGTTTCCTGTCGCGGGCACTAGGCCAACCCGCACAAGTGAGGTACCATTTTTCTCGTAGGACTTTGGGGAACGCGGGGTGGGTGGAAATTTGTGGATCCACGCAGATTCCAGAACTTTCCATCCCAGAAATGTGGGGAAAATGTATTTTTTTTGTCATGTGTTTATGTTTGCAAGGGATTCTGGGTAACAGACCATGGTGGGAAGCAGTCAAGTCACCCCATCCTGGATTCCCCTGGGTGTCTAGTTTTCAAAAATGTATAGGTTTGCTAGGTTTCCCTAGGTGCCGGCAGGGCTAGGGTTCAAAAACTACAGCTAGTCACTTTGCCAAAAAAGGGTCATTTTTCACTGCAAAATGGAGGTGTGACCACGTTGCGTTTTGCGCCGTTTCCTGTCGCGGGCACTAGGCCGACCCGCACAAGTGAGGTAACATTTTTCTCGTAGGACTTTGGGGAACGCGGGGTGGGTGGAAATTTGTGGATCCACGCAGATTCCAGAACTTTCCATCCCATAAATGTGGGCAAAATGTGTTTTTTTTGTCATTTTTTTACGTTTGCAAGGGATTCTGGGTAACAGACCATGGTGGGAGGCAGTCAAGTCACCCCATCCTGGATTCCCCTGGGTGTCTAGTTTTCAAAAATGTATAGGTTTGCTAGGTTTCCCTAGGTGCCGGCAGGGCTAGGGTTAAAAAACTACAGCTAGTCACTTTGCCAAAAAAGGGTCATTTTTCACTGCAAAATGGAGGTGTGACCACGTTGCGTTTTGCGCCGTTTCCTGTCGCGGGCACTAGGCCAACCCGCACAAGTGAGGTACCATTTTTCTCGTAGGACTTTGGGGAACGCGGGGTGGGTGGAAATTTGTGGATCCACGCAGATTCCAGAACTTTCCATCCCAGAAATGTGGGGAAAATGTATTTTTTTTGTCATTTGTTTATGTTTGCAAGGGATTCTGGGTAACAGACCATGGTGGGAAGCAGTCAAGTCACCCCATCCTGGATTCCCCTGGGTGTCTAGTTTTCAAAAATGTATAGGTTTGCTAGGTTTCCCTAGGTGCCGGCAGGGCTAGGGTTCAAAAACTACAGCTAGTCACTTTGCCAAAAAAGGGTCATTTTTCACTGCAAAATGGAGGTGTGACCACGTTGCGTTTTGCGCCGTTTCCTGTCGCGGGCACTAGGCCGACCCGCACAAGTGAGGTAACATTTTTCTCGTAGGACTTTGGGGAACGCGGGGTGGGTGGAAATTTGTGGATCCACGCAGATTCCAGAACTTTCCATCCCATAAATGTGGGCAAAATGTGTTTTTTTTGTCATTTTTTTACGTTTGCAAGGGATTCTGGGTAACAGACCATGGTGGGAGGCAGTCAAGTCACCCCATCCTGGATTCCCCTGGGTGTCTAGTTTTCAAAAATGTATAGGTTTGCTAGGTTTCCCTAGGTGCCGGCAGGGCTAGGGTTAAAAAACTACAGCTAGTCACTTTGCCAAAAAAGGGTCATTTTTCACTGCAAAATGGAGGTGTGACCACGTTGCGTTTTGCGCCGTTTCCTGTCGCGGGCACTAGGCCAACCCGCACAAGTGAGGTACCATTTTTCTCGTAGGACTTTGGGGAACGCGGGGTGGGCGGAAATTTGTGGATCCACGCAGATTCCAGAACTTTCCATCCCAGAAATGTGGGGAAAATGTGTTTTTTTTGTCATTTTTTTACGTTTGCAAGGGATTCTGGGTAACAGACCATGGTGGGAGGCAGTCAAGGCACCCCATCCTGGATTCCCCTGGGTGTCTAGTTTTAAAAATGTATAGGTTTGCTAGGTTTCCCTAGGTGCCGGCAGGGCTAGGGTTCAAAAACTACAGCTAGTCACTTTGCCAAAAAAGGGTCATTTTTCACTGCAAAATGGAGGTGTGACCACGTTGCGTTTTGCGCCGTTTCCTGTCGCGGGCACTAGACCGACCCGCACAAGTGAGGTACCATTTTTCTCGAAGGACTTTGGGGAATGCGGGGTGGGTGGAAATTTGTGGATCCACGCAGATTCCAGAACTTTCCATCCCAGAAATGTGGGGAAAATGTGTTTTTTTTGTCATTTTTTTACGTTTGCAAGGGATTCTGGGTAACAGACCATGGTGGGAGGCAGTCAAGTCACCCCATCCTGGATTCCCCTGGGAGTCTAGTTTTCAAAAATGTATAGGTTTGCTAGGTTTCCCTAGGTGCCGGCAGGGCTAGGGTTCAAAAACTACAGCTAGTCACTTTGCCAAAAAAGGGTCATTTTTCACTGCAAAATGGAGGTGTGACCACGTTGCGTTTTGCGCCGTTTCCTGTCGCGGGCACTAGGCCAACCCGCACAAGTGAGGTACCATTTTTCTCGTAGGACTTTGGGGAACGCGGGGTGGGTGGAAATTTGTGAATCCACGCAGATTCCAGAACTTTCCATCCCAGAAATGTGGGGAAAATGTGTTTTTTTTGTCATTTTTTTACGTTTGCAAGGGATTCTGGGTAACAGACCATGGTGGGAGGCAGTCAAGGCACCCCATCCTGGATTCCCCTGGGTGTCTAGTTTTAAAAATGTATAGGTTTGCTAGGTTTCCCTAGGTGCCGGCAGGGCTAGGGTTCAAAAACTACAGCTAGTTACTTTGCCAAAAAAGGGTCATTTTTCACTGCAAAATGGAGGTGTGACCACGTTGTGTTTTGCGCCGTTTCCTGTCGCGGGCACTAGACCGACCCGCACAAGTGAGGTACCATTTTTCTCGAAGGACTTTGGGGAATGCGGGGTGGGTGGAAATTTGTGGATCCACGCAGATTCCAGAACTTTCCATCCCAGAAATGTGGGGAAAATGTGTTTTTTTTGTCATTTTTTTACGTTTGCAAGGGATTCTGGGTAACAGACCATGGTGGGAGGCAGTCAAGTCACCCCATCCTGGATTCCCCTGGGTGTCTAGTTTTCAAAAATGTATAGGTTTGCTAGGTTTCCCTAGGTGCCGGCAGGGCTAGGGTTAAAAAACTACAGCTAGTCACTTTGCCAAAAAAGGGTCATTTTTCACTGCAAAATGGAGGTGTGACCACGTTGCGTTTTGCGCCGTTTCCTGTCGCGGGCACTAGGCCGACCCGCACAAGTGAGGTACCATTTTTCTCGAAGGACTTTGGGGAACGCGGGGTGGGTGTAAATTTGTGGATCCACGCAGATTCCAGAACTTTCCATCCCAGAAATGTGGGGAAAATGTGTTTTTTTTGGTCATTTTTTTTACGTTTGCAAGGGATTCTGGGTAACAGACCATGGTGGGAGGCAGTCAAGTCACCCCATCCTGGATTCCCCTGGGTGTCTAGTTTTTAAAAATGTATAGGTTTGCTAGGTTTCCCTAGGTGCCGGCAGGGCTAGGGTTCAAAAACTACAGCTAGTCACTTTGCCAAAAAAGGGTCATTTTTCACTGCAAAATGGAGGTGTGACCACGTTGCGTTTTGCGCCGTTTCCTGTCGCGGGCACTAGGCCAACCCGCACAAGTGAGGTACCATTTTTCTCGTAGGACTTTGGGGAACGCGGGGTGGGTGGAAATTTGTGGATCCACGCAGATTCCAGAACTTTCCATCCCAGAAATGTGGGGAAAATGTGTTTTTTTTGTCATTTGTTTACGTTTGCAAGGGATTCTGGGTAACAGACCATGGTGGGAGGCAGTCAAGGCACCCCATCCTGGATTCCCCTGGGTGTCTAGTTTTCAAAAATGTATAGGTTTGCTAGGTTTCCCTAGGTGCCGGCAGGGCTAGGGTTAAAAAACTACAGCTAGTCACTTTGCCAAAAAGGGGTCATTTTTCACTGCAAAATTGAGGTGTGACCACCTTGCGTTTTGCACCTTTTCCTGTCGCGGGCACTAGGCCGACCCACACAAGTGAGGTACCATTTTTCTCGTAGGACTTTGGGTAACGCGGGGTGGGTGGAAATTTGTGGATCCACGCAGATTCCAGAACTTTCCATCCCAGAAATGTGGGGAAAATGTGTTTTTTTTGTCATTTTTTTACGTTTGCAAGGGATTCTGGGTAACAGACCTTGGTGGGAGGCAGTCAAGTCACCCCATCCTGGATTCCCCTGGGTGTCTAGTTTTTAAAAATGTATAGGTTTGCTAGGTTTCCCTAGGTTCTGGCAGGGCTAGGGTTCAAAAACTACAGCTAGTCACTTTGCCAAAAAGGGGTCATTTTTCACTGCAAAATTGAGGTGTGACCACCTTGCGTTTTGCACCGTTTCCTGTCGCGGGCACTAGGCCGACCCACACAAGTGAGGTACCATTTTTCTCGTAAGACTTTGGGGAACGCGGGGTGGATGGGAATTTGTGGATCCACACAGATTCCGGAACTTTCCACGACAGAAATGTGTGGAAAATGTGTTTTTTTTGACAATTTTTTAGGTTTGCAAGGGATTCTGGGTAACAGACCCTGGTGGGAGGCAGTCAAGTCACCCCATCCTGGATTCCCCTGGGTGTCTAGTTTTCAAAAATGTATAGGTTTGCTAGGTTTCCCAAGGTGCCCGCAGAGCTAGGGTTCAAAAACTAAAGCTAGGCACTTTGCAAAAAAGGGTAATTTTGCATTGTGAAAATGTGGTGTGACCACGTTGCGTTTTGCGCCGTTTCCTGTCGTGGGCACTATGCCTACCCACACAAGTGAGGTACCATTTTTATCGGGAGACTTAGGGTAATTCAGATTTGTAAAGGAACTGTTATTATCTATTGACTTTCCATGCATTTCTGCTTTCCAAATGAAAGATATTGTGTAAAAAAGAAGTCATTCTAAAAAATGACTGATAATTCTCATGCTAGTATGAGTATTCCCAATTTCAGAAATGTGCAAATATCTACTGTTTCTAAACTCTATATTTTGTTCCCATTTCAGAAATACATAGGTGTCTTTCATACCGATTTTTCCATGTACACTTTTTTACAGAATAATTACTATATACCCGGTACATAATAAAAAAACATTGCAAGCTGCTGCTCAGTTTTTGGCTCTGGGTTCGTCTGGTTCTTGGTGAACCTACAAGTCCTATATATCCCCACAACCAGTAATGTCTAGCGGATGCAACGGTATATTGCTTTTAAAGAGCTGTCATAATTAGAAGAAGTTACAGGTGAAAACGTTGACACAAAAGGCTGTTTTTTTCAACTAAATTTCAATTTATCCTACATTTAACTGTTTGTTTCTATAAAAAAACCTTGATGGATCTACACAAATGACCCCTTGCTGAATTTAGAATGTTGTCTTCTTTTCGAAAATGTATAGCTTTCCAGGATCCACTATTGCTTTTGTACCCATTTCTGCTACTAACTGGAAGGAGGTCAAAAGCACAAAAAATAGCAAAAATAGGCTATGTCCCAGAAAAATACCAAAACTGTGTAAAAAATGTTGGGTTTCTGACAAAAGTCAAGTATCCCCGAAAAGCTGGGAAAATGGTGATTTCAACCCCACAAACCCTTTTTTGATAACATTTGCAGGGAAAAACCCAGATGCTTTCATTTGCAGCCCGTTTTTCCAATTTTTCCAAAAAAACCCAAAATTTTGCTGTATTTTGGCTCTTTTCTGTGACCCCTCCAGGGGAATCCACAAACCCTGAGTACCTTTAGAATCCCCATGATGTTGGAAGAAAAGGATGCAAATTTGGCGTGGATACCTAATGTGGTCAAAAAGTTACAGGGGCCTAAGCGCGCACTACCCCAAATAGCCAAAAAAAGGCCTGGCACAGGAGGGGGAAAAGGCCTGGCAGCGAAGGGGTTAAAAGAAATTTAAGAACGCGTACAGTATACCTAAATCTAGGTATAACACACTATTTCAAAATAAGACATAAAATGAAGATAGCTTTTTATGCATAAGTATTTCAAATGTTTGGAATTGCTTTTGGCTGGATTTGAGACTGGTAGACGTACAGGATAAAGATTGGGGTCCTGATTCACAAAGGTAAGCTCACACGTTTGGGTGAGTTTACATTTGTTTGAGATTTCACAAAACTGCATTTTAGTTGTAACTTTACGAGTGCAGAGACTCCGCAGTCAGGGCGGAGGACTCCACATATAAAAAGATGGGACAGGTTTATCTTTTTCTGTGCGAAGTTCTCCGCCCTGACTGCGGAATCTCCGCACTTGTAAACATACTATAAAAATGCACTTTTGTGAATTCCCAAACAAACATAAATGCACACAAACGTATATGTTTACCTTTGTGAATCAGGCGGGAAAATAATTGTATTCAATTATATGCATTGGATATACTTTTACTGTACCAACAACAAGCATTGGGAAAGCTAATAGGTTTGCAAATACAGAAGTGTTTGGCTTTGCCAATGTATTTTAGCCAAGTTACCCAGCAGCGTGGCTGTGCAGCAGGCTAAAAGTAAAGTTTAGAGAGTCATGCGGCTCTTAAATTTCATGTATATTTTAACAAAGAGTGCAGTCTGAAGGTTTGTTGCCAATTAGCACAAACGTGACACAGGAGTTTGTAGAGAGAAATACATCCTGTGTAACTTGAAGGTAATTCAATGTAAATACTTAAGGCAACATATACAAAACATTCATATTACAGTCGATATAATGCAATTGACAAATAAAGGGAAGAAAGAACCAACATAACTATGTTTCTTAGAAAAGTGCAAAAATTATTTTATTGAGAATCATTTAACAGTAAAATGGAATAACTCAGTCATGCTGATCCATTCATGTCTACAGTCGTACAATCTCATGCACACTAAGCACTTTTAAAAACATTGTCCATGATCATTGAGGTTCGGTTATGGTTTCCGTGGACAAAAAAATGTGGCACAATTTATATTTGACAGTCGTCTTCTACGCGCGTTTCGGCACAAGAAAGTGCCTTCGTCAGGAAAAGAGGGCCACAAAGCTTCAACAGTGATATCCGGTTTATGTCCGATGGCGATGCCCCTTTGCTTGTTGCAGCACTGTATTTTGTGTTGTGTATACCTGGGAACACTAATATGATGATGCTATTGGGATCTTGACGTGTACCTCAAGGATGTCAGTGCAATATATTACAGACAATGTATTCTTTATTTCAAACGTCCATGCTTTGGAGCTCATGATATTGAGCTCAATGTGAGACGACGATTATATTTTCTGCTTACTGCTCGTTGTCGGATGTGGGATTCTGTCATACGCCGATAAGCAGTACATCCGGCAATGAGCAGTAAGCAGAAAATATAATCATCGTCTCGCATTGAGCTCAATATCATTGTTTATTTATTTATTTATTTCTTGTGACTTGTATAGCGCACTATAACCCAGGGGTCTCTAAGCGCTTTGTTAGGATCAGCTATACAATAAAAAGATGCATCAGATTAAAATTTAGCGGCCACCCCACGCTTGCTGGAAAAGCACAGTTTTTAATTGCTTGCGGAAGGGCATTAGTTTCTTTTCATTGCGGAGTTTCAGCGGTAGTTTATTCCACATAGCTGGCAAAGTATGTGAGAAAGCACGCCCACCCACAGTGGTCAGTCTACAGCGTGGCTGAACCAGATATATGGAATCAGCAGATCTAAGCACCCTCCCTGGTTTGTAAAGGGACAGGCGAGATTTCAGATAGGTGGGTGCTCTGCCATGAAGCGCTTTGTGTACAATGCAGAGCCCCTTGAACATTAGCCTCTGCCTAACTGGCAACCAATGGAGTTCCCGCAGGAGGGGGGATGCCTGGGTACTCCTTGGTTTCTTGAAAATGAGCCTGGCAGCATCGTTCATGACCGTCTGCATTCTGTTTAAGAGGCCCTGTGGGAGTCCTATATACAATGAGTTGCCATAGTCCAGCCTAGCCAAAATCATTGCAGAAACCGCGCTCCTTAGGGTGGAAAAAGAGAGTAGCGGGGAAACTTTCCTGAGTTGGCGAAGGAGGCCGACGCAGCAGCCCACCACAGCTGTGACTTGCTTTTTCATGGACAGCTTGCTGTCCACCTGGATGCCCAGGCTCTTAACCACCTCAGCCGGTTCTGGAGGCGTGCCCAACTCCCCAGGCCAGAAACGGTCACACCAAGGGTTGCCAGCGATGGTAATCGGCAACACCTCGGTTTTGTCCGGGTTGATTTTTAGGGAGTTGCCGGACATCCAGTTAGCTGTACTTCTCAGAATGTTTTGCAGTCTGGTAAAGGCATTCTGGCTATCCTCCAGCTGGATAATGATCTGGGTGTCGTCTGCGTAGTTATATACCTGACAGTCCATTTGATTAAGCATTCGAATCAAAGGCTGTAGGTATATGTTGAACAATAGGGGTGACAGAGCAGACCCTTGTGGGACTCCGCAAGTGATCGAGGTTGCGGTAGAGAGCATGTCACCTAATTGCACTTTCTGCGTCCTCCCTTGAAGGAAGGATGTGAACCATGCCAGTGCTATGCCCTGAATGCCGAAGTCCCTCATCCGCGACAGTAGTTGTTCATGACACACGGTATCAAATGCCGCGGAGAGGTCCAACAGCACCAGGGCCCCCGGGATTTTCTTGTCTGCTCTGTTCCTAAGTTCGTCTACGATTGACAACATAACCAGCTCCGTGCTGTGATTCGCACGGAAGCCTGCTTGATTCGGCTCTAGCAGCGTGTTGCTTTCCAGATGTTCTGAAAGGGTGATAAGGACATGCTGCTCCAGGACCTTCGCCAAGAATGGTAACTGGGAAATTGGTCTGAAGTTCTTCAGACATTTTGCGTCTGCCCCCGGTTTTTTTAGCAAGGGAATCAGACGGGCTTCCTTGAAGGCAGATGGCACTTGACCAGTTTGTAGAGAGAGGTTCAGGAGACTCAGCACGTCATCCTCAATGCCCGGGAGTGCGAGTTTGAAGACTTCAGGTGGGCATGGATCCGCCCTAGAGCCGGACTTGACCCGTCCCGTGAGGGAGACTAAACTCTCCTTTGTAATCAAGGGTAGATTAGAGAGCGGGATTATAATTGGCAGTATGGCTGGGATATCCACCGGTGGACAGTCAATTTGCGAGGTTGCCGTAATTTCAGTGACCAAATCAATGACTTTGTTGGTGAAGAAATCCTGGAACTTCTGACAGTCCTCCTGACTAAAGTCCGGGGGCTGTTCCTTGTTCTTCCTGAGCTCCGTGAGTACTCGGAAGACTTCTTTCTGAGGGTTCGTGGCCGTAGAAATCCTCTCCTCGTAGAACTCGGACTTCCTGGCTATAATCGCTTGCTTATAACCAGCGAGAGCCCGTAGATAGTTACTACGAGAGTCAGGACTGTAGTTTTTCCGCCAGGTTCTTTCCAGTTTGCGTAGCCCACGTTTCTGAGCTCTGAGTAAGTCATTATACCACGGGGCCCCTCGTTTCCTATCCGTACGGTTCACCCTACAGATTGGTGCAACTTTGTCTGTGGCATTCTGAAGTTTGTCCATGAGTGCCCCACAGAGGGCCTCTGGGTTGAGGGGGCAATTGTTGGCAGGGGGGTTGGTGCGAAGTAAATTTATCATTTTATCCCCATCAAACTTATTCCACTTCCTAACTGCCTTCCATCCTCCTTTGGTTGTTGTTTTCAGTCTGTCCGCCAAAACCTTGCCTCTCACCAAGTGGTGGTCAGACCATACGCATGGCAGAGCCGCAGCCATGTCCTGGACAGGAACTGTCGTCCACACCAAGTCTAGGGTGTGTCCCTTAGCATGTGTTGGGCCTCTTACTTGTTGAACCAGATCTAATGAGGTTAACGCCTCATCGATCTGTAACGCCTGACCATCTTTTGGGACCTTCTCCCAATGGTAGTTAAAATCCCCCATTATCATTACCTTGTCATATCTTGAGCGAATGTCCTGGGCCAGTCTTATGAACAAGTCAGGGAAATCAGGCGAGGTCCACGGAGGGCGATAGACTAACAGAATCAGCAGACAATCCGTCCCTGATTGCAACTTAACGCCCATCACTTCCGCGCCTGCCAAATTTTCCGTCAAGACCCTTTCAACCAATAGGCGTGAGTTGTACAGGAGGGCAACACCTCCCCCCCTCTTGGCTCCAGATCTATTGTAGAAAAGTGCCGAAAAGTCGGATGGTAGGGAGGCGACGAGATCCGGCATAGAGGAATCCTCTAACCATGTCTCGGTGAGTCCCAGGAGATCTAGTTCTCCTTCTTCAAGAAGGGTAAACACCTCTAAATTATGTCGTTGCAGGGAGCGTGTGTTAAGGAGGCCAAAGCGTAAGCTGCGGGCCTGACTCATAACCTTACGACCCGGCTGGGGAGTGGGGGCGGACAAGATTCTCTCACGCACAAGAATGTCAACACAATCTGGGCTAATATCAAAATTGCAGGTGTTCAAAGACTCCAACTCACCTCTGGTGTATACCAAGCGAGAACCAGGGGTCGTGGCCCCGGGTCCCGTCTGGTCCCTGATGGGCACAGATGGGCTTGCCTCTGGCGAGCCTCCGGCGCGCCCACGCTTCGCGCATACGCTGCGCGCCTGCATGGTGGCAGGGTTAAGTAGCCTCGAGCGTGCAAGGTGGCCAGGCAGCAACTAGGCTGTCAACCACAATGGCGTCCCAAAGCGGCGCTTCCTCCCCCAAGATGGCTCCCGCCCCAAGAACCCAAGAAAGCAGCTAAAGACCCGCTCAACAGCGGTGCAATCTCCGATTAGAGTGTGGGTATATCCTAACTCAAACCCCACCAGAAAACGGGACCCTTCGAAAAAAAATGTAAAAGTGCAAATTAATTAATTATTTCCGCATTTAAAAAGCGCTATACTCGCGCTAGTAGCAGCATGTAAATTCTAACAGGAGCAGCCTCAGTATCGCGGCGCTTACCTAGCAAAAAATTGTCAGTAATATATTGCACTGAAATCCTTGAGGTACACGTCAAGATCCCAATAGCATCATCAAACTGCAAAGCAAAACAAAAGCAGCGGTTCTGAGGGAGGTAGTGGGGGAACGGGGCAAGCAGTGACGTGGGACGGGATGAGGAAACAGGCAAGCAGAGACAGGGGAGGACAGGAGGAAGCAAAAATGAAGAGGAAAACAAGTACGAAACAGTAATGTAACCGGTGAGCTCGTAAAACACTCCAATACTTTCGGATTGTGTCTGTGGTATGTAAAACTGCAAAGCAAAAACATAATGGGGTAAAACAAAAATGCTATGATGCGGCCAGCGCTAACTGCGTCATAGCGTTTTTTATGTAAACAAAGAAATATTACCTGAATCAACACTAGCAGCGGAGGTACACTAATTACATTTTAATAAATCTGTGCTTGGTCCTTGTGCCACTGACAGAAAAGGAAGTGATGCATGCTTACCACATTCTAAATAGTAGGCAGAAAATTAGAGTGAGAACGCTGCAAACGAAGGGTAAGCAATTAGCCGGTATCAAATCCATTATAGAATACAAAAGCCTCAGAACCGGGAGCGCATGTGCTGGCGCATGCTCACGCAGGCGAGACCTAAAATGTATTGTTACTAATGCTGTATGCACAAACCTTTGATCTAAAATGTAAAATATGAATAAACAGGATGTGTTTGCATGATTAGAAGAGTACAAATGATATCCTATTTTGACATGTAATTTGTTAAATAAAGACTTTCCTCCTTTTTCCAGGGGCCAAAAACTGCAAGGAGCTGCAGGAAAGAGGAACTATTATGAGCGGTTGGTACACTATCTATCCTGAAGGGTGTAAAGCTTTGACTGTACTCTGTGACATGGACACTGATGGAGGAGGATGGATTGTAAGTATGTGAGGAAAGAACAGAGATGTTAAAGATACTTAGGCCCTAATAATGAATGGCCTTCTTATTGAGATAGGGCCGATAACTGCAATTACCAGTCCCATAGGAATTCTGAGCCCTGCTGCTGGAACACTGCATTTCTCTTTACTTTCACATGGAGGTTTCAGCTGCTGAAAGTCCCAGGCAAAATAAAGAATTACCTGGGAAATTTAACTTGGAATTACTGTTTCCGCCAGTAATTCCTTATTTCCTGCTGGATTCTCAGGTTCCAGTTTATATTGGGACAGATTTCCCGCACCCAGTTCCCCAATATCGGTACCTCTGTGTGTGGGGAAATTCCGCACTGTGTTCTGCACCACTCATAGTCAAGCCTTAAAGTCTGACATAATTTTATACTCCCTGTCCTCATCTAGTGCTGTTGATTGAAGAATACCATTCTTATTACCAGACAATGGGACATCCACACAGAGATTTGCTTTTGGTCTTCATCCATTGTTTCTCTACCACAGTCTAGTTAGAAGTTTTCTTCTTTTTGTGTTGACTTTGATCTCCACTTGGACCTTCACCACAGTCCAAGCTAGGAATTTCTCTTGTCAAGCATTCCATTGTATTCTGTATTTGAACATCTTCTTGTTGATAACATTGACATCTGAGTGTGACTGTTTATTTTGAATTTGTAAAAGGTTAACCCCTCTTCCTAGGAACTAAAAGGAATACCCGTGGAATTTAAAGGAGATTTGTGACAACGAAGATAGCTGCATCATCATGCCTTTGGAATGATGTAGTGCTCATGTATTTATTTATTTTTTTATTGAATTTTTCATAAAGAACATACATTACGTTTCAGCAAATGTGACAATCATACAGCTAGGGCATAGGAAAAAAAAACATGTATCATACATAAATGTTCAGTACATGAGGCCAGTAAGCATAGCTCGAAAATAGCAGTGCGGACAGTTGTACAATTACAGAGGAGCTTCTGTGATTCAAAATGAAACAGAAAGAAAAAGAAAACTGAAACATTCACTATATGTCATCACAAATTGTAGCAGCTGTGGAACGTCAGGGGGGGTACAATTCTATTGAAAGAGTCAGCTATGACCCAGTACAGTCACCATGAGGGGGGGCACAATATGCATTGATAAATATAGTTCTTGGGAAGCAAAATTAGACTCTTGGATAAGTTCGCATTATTGCCGGAGTGCTCCAATAAGTATGTCTGAAGCGTGCCCCAGATGTCACGGGGACAGGAGGATCGTGGGAGCAGTTCAGCATAGGTGCAAAGTTGATCCTGCCAAAAGATCATATCTGACAGCCAATCTTTAAACTTAGGCGCCTAACCCTGTCCCCATCTGCACGCAAGTCTATGCTTAGCTATGGCGAGGCCAAAGGAGACAAATTTACTATGCTTAGCCGGAATTTGTTCAGTATACCCCAGCAGGGCCACAAGGGGGGATCTTAAAATCGGCAACGAGATCATAGCATCCAGAGCTGTAAGGACATGACTCCAGTAAACATGAATGTCTGAGCATTCCCAAGCTAAGTGGAAGAAGTCAGCTTGTTCCATGCCGCACCTGTCGCATCTATTTGTGTCC
Source organism: Triturus cristatus (assembly GCF_964204655.1). Classification (NCBI taxonomy): domain Eukaryota; kingdom Metazoa; phylum Chordata; class Amphibia; order Caudata; family Salamandridae; genus Triturus; species Triturus cristatus. The sequence continues at coordinate 998,721,649 of NC_140580.1, forward strand.
CTCAACCCAAATGTATGGAGCTTAACCGGGGTATAGTAGCTACGGTGTAGAAATTTATAATGAATGATTCGGAGCCGGCTATTGGAGGAAATCTGTTCCTTCTGTCTACAGCAAAACAGCCATTGTGCATCAGTAATGTCTTGATCTAGTTCCAAGGCCCACTTAGTACGTGCCGCGCATGGAGGATACCCAACATCACTATATAGAGTATGTTAAAGTGTGGGCACTAAGTGGGATGCAGTGGGTGCCCGTAGTATGTGATGTAGAGGGGCCAGCGTGGCAGGCTCTGAAGGGTATGTAGTATTACTAGCTTGGATGCCATGACGAAGGCGAGCATATAAAAACGTTTCCATGGTGGACAGTGGTGGATCAGGGCACAATTGTAGGAGTTTGCGAAGCTTGCCATTAATATACAGGTCTCCCCAGCAAAGAATGTTCTTTGTACAGGCCATTTTCCTGAAAATGCCTTCTTGCAGTAATGATATATCCGGATGATATATGAGCAATAAGAGAGGGGAATATAAGCAAGATGTGCGCATATGGTCCCGGATACGGGACCAGGCCATGATCGTGCAATCTACGGAGGATGGTCAGCGCGTCCGAGGGGAAGTGCTAGAAAGGAGGACACCATCAAGTGGGATAGGGTCTGCCAGCCAGTGTTCGGTGGCAACAAAGGGAGTATAGCGGGGTAAGTGGAACCAGAAGTGTGCATAGTGTGCCTGAGCGCACAGATAATACAGTTCGAAGTTGGGTGTGCCGAACCCTCCATGGGAGTAGGGCCTCATTAAAGTATCCCATTGAATACGTGGGTGCTCGCTGCCCCAGACCAGGCGAATCAATTCCGACTGCAAGGAGGCAAATAAATGTCACCCAGGATCGTAAGGAATGTTAAGGAAAAGATATAAGAATTTGGGGAGGATCACCATTTTTATAAGGGAAATACGTCCAGCCATAGTCAATGGGAGGGCAATCTACCGAGTAATGCAGCTTGTGACGTGTTCCATTGCACACCCATAGTTTGTCCTCATTAACTCATCACGATCCGCCGATACGCAGACACCTAAATATTTGACGTCAGCATCACACCACCTGAGTGGATAATCTGTTTCAAAGGGGATAACAGAGTTGGTCAATGGGAATATCTGTGACTTGGACCAGTTGATATGGATACCCGAGTGGCCACCAAACGTGACAAATTCGCGCAACAATGGATTAAGATTATGATATGGGTCTTTAACATAGAGGGTAACATCATCCGTGTAGAGCGAGATAAGTATCGGGCGCAGTAAACACCTGAGGCCTGTATGATTATAATGCTGCCTAAGTCTTGCTGCAAGGGGTTCGATGATTAAGGCAAAAAGAAGAGGAGAGAGTGGACATCCCTGGCGTGTGCCTCAGGATAGAGAAATGGAAGAGGAGGTATGTCCGTTAATCAAAACCTTCGCCGTGAGTGAGGTGTACAGGAGCCGGACCTACGAAATAAACCCTACAGGAAGACCCCTATTCTGCAGAATGGTGAAAAGGTAATCCCATTCCACTGAATCAAAGGCCTTAGATGCATCAAGAAACACCGCCACTAACTTCAATCGAGGATCAACAGCCTGCAGAATGGAAAACAACGTTCTGAGATTGTGGGATGTGGCTCTCCCTGGAATAAACCCAGACTGGTCTGGGAGCACAAGTTTGCCAACAGTTTAGCCAGTATTTTCGTATCTGTATTTAGAAGAGATAATGGCCTATAAGACTCGCACCGATCGGTGGGTTTGCCCGGTTTCAGTAATGACGTGATAAGCGCCTCTCTCATTGATGTAGTTAAGATCTGCACCTTTTGGGCCTCTAGGAAAACCTCCTTAAATATGGGGAGCAGCTGGTCAATATATGTTTTGTAAAATTCAATTGGAAGGCCATCAGAGCCTGGAGCTCTCCCTGACGCTATTTGCATTATAGCTTCTCGCAGCTCATCGTCTTCAAAAGGTGCTGCTAGGAATTCACGCTGAGAGTCTCCCAGCCAGCCAAGAGTTATATCCTGTAAGTAAGGGGCAAAGTCAGGGGGGGGAAGAGCGCTGTGAGCTATATAATTCCTTGTAATATGTAACAAAAACATTAAGTATGTTAAGACTGTCTCTGTGCCTTTCCCCGTCGCCATCCACCAGGTCCAGGACATAACTAGAAAACCTAGGTTTCCTGATCGCTTTCGCCAATGTTCAGCCAGGTCTCTCACCTTCCCCGTATCTGCTGGCGGTGAAATATTTACCTCTAAACTTTACCTCCCTAGATGCAGTGTCAGTGTAGTCCGTGAGTTTATCACGGAGGGTAGCCCGTTGGACACTAGAGCTAGCCGCCCACATATCTGTTTCTAGTTGCTTTATTTCAAGTTCAAGGCCTCGTAATCAATTTCTGATGTCGCGGAGCACTCCGAAACTCTTTGATATGCAGATGCCCCTAACCGTTATTTTGAAAGTACACCCAATTCTTCAACAGAGCCCTTATTTCTAGCAAAAAACGCTGTAATCTCTGCCCCCCAGCTCCTCTTGAAACACAGTGTCTAGTACTGCCTCAGGGACGAGTCTCCAACAACGCGGGGTGAGAATAGAATTAGGGGGTAGCAATTCAAGGCATACCGGTGCATGGTCAGAATGCGTGCAAGCTAAGTGAGTAGCGCTACGAATCCAGGGTATCACTCCCCTAGAACAGACCCAATAGTCTAATCTAGACCAAGTGGAGTGCCCCGCCGTATAAAAGGTACCTTCTCTGTTCGTGGGATGGACATATCTCCACGCGTCGACAAGTCCATGTTCCTCAAACAGGCCAGATAAGGTCTCCAGAGTGTTAGTATAGTGATGAGGAAGGGGATTGGAGCGGTCCATGGAAGGGCAAAGAGCAGTATTGAAATCCCCACCCCATATGACATGCGTGAAGCCTATTTTTAGTATTTACCCCCAGAAGGTGGTGAAATAGTCAGGATCGTCTGTGTTAGGACCGTAACTGCAGGCTAGAGTGACAGACTGTGTAGCTAATGTACCCCAGAGTATACAGCTGCAGCCCGCAGAGTCTCTATATGTACCTCCCACTCTAAATGGTGTGTTCTTCTTAAGTAGTATAAGCGTGCCACGTGAATAGGTGGAATAGGAAGAGTATACACATGTAGAGGCCCATTTCGTGCCGAAGAAGGGAGGGTGCCTAGGGTCCAAATGTGTCTCCTGGAGGATAGCTATTTGTATATGGTGCCTGTCTAGGTATGCTAATACCTGTCGACGTTTGCGAGGGTCCCGGAGTCCCCTTACATTCCATGTGATCAATTTAATGCAAGGGAGAGCTGTGTGTGTCATCGCTGCCAGTGGAGCAGTGTGGTATATTGAAGCTGCCAATGTCGTAGAAAAGTGTGTCCATTTACATAATGACGGCCCTGCCTAGCTGTAGTTGTCCAATATGTACTAGAACACTAAGAAAGAACCCCACCCAATACCCTCCCCCTATACCAAAACTCTGCAACAAGTAGTCCTCGCAGGAGCTCAGTACAACCCATTCCACCCCCACCCACAACGGCACCCCAATCGTGCCGGCATACTGTAACCCTCCCAAGAAGACCAACACGGACAGTCAATTCATTGCAACCAGCTGAGACCAAAAAGCAAGAGCATTTTGTAACAGTAAAGAACGTAAAAGAAAAAACAGTGATATTGGGGAGCTCCCATAGAGTGGCGCCAGGAGGGCAGTAATCCCTTCCCGGGACCTAACTCTAACTGCAGCGAAGTCCCTGGGTGTCAACCCATGCCAGGAAAGAGTGGCATTTGGGGGAAGGGTGCTTGGCAAAGTGACAGTTACAACCACTGAACATGTAGCAGGCAATACGAAGATATAATCTGGGTCACAGTCAAATGAAAAAGACTCCTGGGGCACTTATCTGTTCATGAGTCTGCCTAGGAGGGTCGGCGCACCAGAAGTGCCGCTGGTGAGAAGTCCATCCACAGCAAGGCGATGACGCGCCTATTCGTCAATGCCCCATCACACAGGAAGCATGAAGCCTTGAGAGCAAGCACAGAGTATGTTAGGTGGATATCCTGAGCACAATCAACCAGTGGACGGGGAAGGTGAGCTGGAGGTACATTCCCGGAGTGTCTTGAGATGGTTTTCAGAAAATCATCTACCTGCTGTGGATTTGTACAGAAGACATGCTTGCCATTGTGTGTAATCCGGAGCTGCGCAGGATACAAAAGGGCGTATTCTATCTGAGCCTTCCGAAGTTTCGTTTCTGCGTGACAGATAGGAATTTCCGGTGCGCCTCCTGCACCGCCAGCGTGAAGTCCAGATAAATGGTGAATGTATTGCCTTCAAATTGCAACGGCTTTAATACACGGGCCTTCTGAAGTGCTATGTCGCGGTCTCGATAATTGAGAAGACGCACAATGATAGGTCTCGGGCCTCTCCTGGCAGGGGTTGTGGGCCCAAGGAGCGGTGTGCACGTTCAACCACCAAGTGAGGCGAAAATGAATCCTCACCAAAGGAGCCCTTCAGAAGACATTCAATGTACTCCTACATACGCCCGGTATTTGTGCTCTCAGGAATACCTAGTATGCGGACATTGTTGCGGCGGCTTCTGGCTTCGATATCTTCGTTCTTAGCCGCAATTATCTTCAGAAGTTTATCCATTTGTGCAACTTGAGTCTGCATCCGAGTAGTGACGTCTTCGTTCTCAGATATGCGTTGTTCTGCCTCCTTTAATTGCCCATCATGCTTGTCAACTTTTTGCACCAAAAAGTCTAGGTGATTATTCATAGTGTCCATCTTTCCCAGATAAATCCGATAAGCTATGTTGTACAGCTAGGAGTAGCGTCTTGTCATCATCTTTGGAGGACTGCGTGGAGGATTGCGTTTAGTCCATAGTTATGTATTCAGCATCAGCAGAGGTGGACCTAGTCGCAGCTTTTTTTGATTCAAATGTTAAACGTGGTTGAAATCCGTCAGGTTTCCCCATCGCAGTCGTCAGTCCCGCAGGCAACTCTGCAGCGTGTGCAAGCAAGTGTCCAACAATTACAAGCAGGCACCGGCCGTGGGTGTGCAAGGCCGCACAGATAAGCGGCAGATTGGTGTGCCTAAGGAGAGTGAGGTAGTGCCCGCCAACTTGGTTTCTCCTCCCAAGCAGAATGTATCGTAAGGGAAGTCCTCCAGGGGGGTTTATCTGGGTCCCGAATTCTGCAGAAGGCAATGGGCTGCTGACTGTAGTGTGGTGCGCGCAGGGGTAGCCGATGAGCGCCTCTCCCAATAGGCAGCAATATGTGCGTCCCTCAGCCTCGAGAATATGACCAGCCAGAGATGCGGCAGTGATACGAGTGGCAGCGTTGTCATTGTCAGGCCGCAATGAGGGCCAGGGCCACGGTGCAATGTGCAGCAATCGGTGCAGTGAGCCTCGAAGGAGTGTAGAAGCAGCACCGGTAAAGCTCAGGGGTCCAATTCAGCGCATAGGGTGATGAAAATCAGGTGGGCCAGCGGCAGCGTGGTTCCCAGAGGGTGGTGCAGCGTGTGTAACTTGCCGACCGAAGAAAATGAGGCCAGGGAGTAGGAAGGCGCCTCCTGGGCCAGTACTCACGCATCCACCATGATTTCCGGATCCCAGACAAAGAGCGCGCCTTTCACCAGCGGAGAGCGACCCTCAGCTGCCACGCGCTACTCCGTCCCACCACCAGCAGCAAGTACAACCTCCCGAAGCAGCGGAGGCAGCAGCCGCTATGGGAACGAGTCAGCATGGAAGTGCCAGGTGTGGCGTAGGAGCTCCCAGTAGAGTCGGAGATTTGAAGCAAAGAAAAGGCGCGCTGGTGAGTCCGGATCAACGCGGTCCTCGCCATCTCACTGTCGGAGATAGACCCAGGTCTCTGAAGGTGAGGAGAGCAGCAGCAGTATCGGGGGCAATGTCAGCAGGAAAGGAGCAGAAATGAGACGGCAGGGCCGTGACCTAGCCAAACGATGTTGGGGCCCACCACCTCGTTATAAGCCTTGGGCTCAAATAGCCACAGCGGCCGAGTCAAGGCTCCGGCAGGCACGTCCGTCTCAACCCCTTCAATCCGCACCCCTCCACAGCCAGCGCTAGGAAGCCTCGGAAGTCGCAGTTCTTTGCCCCGAAGGTAGCGGAGTATGCAAGGACCAGTTAGGTAACAGTAGATATTATGCCACCATGGCAGAAGTGAGGATTAATTACGGATAAGGTCACCAAGCTTCCCGAGCCTCACAGGCCATCTTGCATGTGCACCACCTAGCGCCCCGTGCTCCATGTATTTTATTGCTCTCCTTGTACTGCATAATGCTCTGCAGGACAAGGGGTACATACAGTGGCAAAAGAAATACTCTGGGAAGACCTGGGGGTAGGGGAGATAAATGCAAGGTATGATGAACAGACTCCCATTCCTCCTTCAGATTTCTATCATGGCGTCTGCCCTGTACCCCCTCTATACATTCCTAAATACTCCCCCACCAATCCCAGCACATATTACACTTTTTGCAAATCCTTAACCTTAGAAAGTGTATCATTGCAATAGATACCCGAGATTGTGTCTGCACCACAAAATCTCTTTGGGCTACCTTGGTTTTCTTTCCTGTAATCAGCTTCTAACACAACCCCACACTAATTAATGGCCTTTGAGATCCAGAGAGGGGACATTGCTAAAGCATTGCTGCCTTGAGAACTACTGTAATGCTTGGGAGGCCATGTTTCATTCTAGGTGATGGGAGGTCTGTAAACTGATAAACATTCACCATCCCAAGAGCTACATGGCAGGAAATTAGTTCTTTATTGTGTCTTGGAAGGTTGGTAAAAAGTCAAAACATTTGTTAACCCAAGAGATGCATCTCTATAATGCATCGAGACATTACTCCAATTACTATAGAAAAAATTATAATCAATACATTTGCCATCTTGAGAGCTACTTACCTGTATTCCCACTGTGTATGGCGATAGGCAATATTTTGTAACATGGTAGGTCTTGAACTAACTAAAGCGTTACCATCCTGAGGGCAGACGAATACCCAGTGCTGAATAATAACATTGACACCTATGGCACTGCTCACTTTGAGGGAGCTGCTTCAAACCCTTTGTGATATTAAAGCAGGACTCGCGAAGACTGCATTCATCAGTTTCATTTTAGGGCACATACATGTGCACTATCAAAAGTTGTATGATTCACCTTCTGTGCTGTGATTGCAAAAGTCAGGGATTAGATTGTGTAGTACTAGCCGAGTGAGTACACATCAACCTTTGCGTCATCAGTGATGATGGAAGATATGCGTTAGTTCTATTGTTTTGGGGATGGATTAAGCAGCGGTAAAAATATCTGTAGTTTTGCTTATATTTTTTTGTGTTTTTAGAGGAGAGGTAGAGTCAATATTTTGTTTTTCACAGTTCTGTTTCATCCATCATTTTGGGTATGGAACATTTTTAAAACCTGCATATTTCTGGACTTTCACACTCACCAGAGTGATGGTCTTTGACATTTTGTTCCTATTAATTTCACATGAGACCCCACTGTTTTGCTGGCTGTGAGTGACACTGAAGGACATTACCGCTGCATACCATCGCCACATCTATCATTTCTTAAGGCTGAATGTATATGTATTTGGTCATAACCCTCAGCAAATTTAGTTTAGGAGGACTAATTAAGATTGTTAGACCTAAATTTGAATACTCAAATAAAAAATTCAACAGATGCTATAAAACAAACAAAACAATTTCTTTAATTATCATCTAAATAAGTTTCTAAATATGTATGTAAACAGTAACACTCTACAATAATTGTATGATCTTACTTTTCAATAAAGTAATTTGCTTTCCTTTTTTTATATGTAGTGTTATTTTCTTGCACTACAGAATTTTATTCAACCATAAAGCATGAAAATAATCATAGTGCGATTGCATACTTATTTGCATCATACTTTAAGGAGGTGTTGGTTTATCATGTGGGATGTGTTGATTTTAGTGTGAGACGTGTACCTTTCAAGATAGGTTCTTCGTTCACTGAATAAATAGTCCTGTCAGCCATACCTAGTGACCAGCTAGCCTTAGTAACCAGCTATACCTAATAACCGGTGACATGATGGTGAGGGAGAAATGCTCCACTGGCCTGATCATGATGTGACAGATACTGCCTCCAACCAATGGCTGAAGGGAGCTGACCCAAGGCCCGCTCTATCATTGGTCTGACCTCAAAATACTAATTGTCTTAATACTATGAAGGGATATTAGGCTTGCCCTTACTCGAAGCTGAGGAATTCTAATACAACTACTCATGGATCTTTGAATCTGACATGGCTGACTTCCCTTAGTCTGACGTTAGTGAATGGCAGAAAGGAAGGATATAGTCCATGCAACTACAAATTGCAGAGAGTGGTCTAACATTTGACTTTGAATATGTCTTGAATATTTATGAGCTCTATGATCATATCAAATCATAATCAAGGTAGTAGTAAGGGGTACCCCAACTCTCTAAAACTGAGTCTTCAAATGATTGCTTCTAATTTATCTGAAATGGGCAGTTTTGATGTATTTGAGTCACTGTTCAAGACTCATCAAGGATTCAGTGTATAATCTGGCTCATTTAAATGCATCTCCAATTTGGTTTTCAATTACCACCACTGATGACCATTTGATCAAGGAAACTGCTAGATTCAAAGGATACCTCTGATTGAACACTTCAGAAAAAGCTCCTTTCCGGCCAATTATCAGAAACAATGTAAATCAATAAAGGCCAAAATGAAATAAGTAAACTAACCACTACAAGGTGACAGGGGTATTACAAATTAGTTTAGTTTTAGAAAGGGCATCTGCAAGAAAAAAAAGATCATCTGTGGTTAAAATGACAAAAGGCTGCTCGTAAGAGAAAAATGCAGTATACACCCCTATCAAATGAAGGCTGCAAAGGTAGCTCTTAAAATCTGGTATCATGAGGTCCAAGTAGCATTATCTAGGAAATCCACTTTATATAGTTGAGGAGTTAGACTTCGTCCCAGGCACCCAGCCAGCTTGAGAGATACACTACCCTTGTGTCAAAAGTGAACCTAAACTTGGTGCACATAAATATAGGAGAAGACACCACAAAGAAACAACATCAAAGATCACAGATACAAATGTTACTGTGTCCCAGGCTTCATATCATTGGTGCTTGCTCCAAGGATAAAGGAGACCTGCTTGCATGTCCTCAAATGACCTTTGTGGTTTACCATTCAAGTAAACAAGATGGTCTACTGATAATTGAGCCTACCACTGAGTCTAAATATGTGATGGAAATTAGAGAATTATCTCATGTACTACTGGTGTGTTTCCTCAGTGTACTGGAGTACTTCCCACTAGTGTGCAGCTAAACATGTATCTGGATGATGTAAGAAGTTTAAAGAATGTGTCATTCTTTTTTAAATATCTTTTCATTGAGCGGAATTTGAGAAGATAAAGAACATTGTCATATCGAGATCGCAACAAATAGGATAGTATTTCAATTTTTTAAGCAAATACTGTCATAATAAGCTGTATTTGCAGCATTGGAATGGACATGGCTGTTACAGCAACTAGGCGTGGAATGACCGGCTTACGCATATGTTCTTTCAATGTATGTGGTCTTAATAATCGTGACAAACGTCAGCGTGTTGCAACTGAAGTAAAGATGCTACATCCTGACCTCCTTTGTATACAAGAAACACATATTCCCTGGGAGCGGAAGCACTTGATAACGGAGATTGGATATTCCATTTTAGTATGTACACAACAATCATCAACGAATAGGGGAGTAGCAATTTTAGCCAACTCTACAATACACGGCACTGGTAGAATCATGGCAGATAAATATGGTAGATGGGCTATTACAGCAGTAATAATTAATGCCCAGATATGAACTGTATGTTCAATCTACGGCTCTAACTTTGACGAGGATGAGATACTTGACACATTAAATATGGAATTAGCTCTCTGGCCCACCCCCTTGATTATCTGTGGAGACCTCAACATACACACAGAATCACAAAGCCTATGCGTGGGTGGTATACAATATAATGGCAGGAAACCTAAAGTTTTTAAGGACTTGTCTAATCTGATGTTAGATCACGGCTTGGTTGATGCCTGGGGAGCGCTACGTGGGTCAGAACCAGGGGGTACATTTTATTCTCACCCACATCGCAAGCTCGTTAGATTAGATTATTTTATCCTCTCCCCCGAGCTGTTAAATCGAGCATCAATTGTGATATCACCGAGAATCACCTCAGATCACGGACCTTTAACTCTGAATATCTCTGTCCCCAGATCTGATGTTAAACCCAGGTCTTTCACCTTTGATCGTAAAATATTGACGGAAGAAAAATATGTAAGCCATATGAGGGAGTGGATAAAACAATTCTTGATTATTAATCATAACTCTGCCCCTTGTGGGATAGTTTGGGATTCATTTAAAGCCGGGGTACGGGGTGAGACCCTTAGTTTTGGGTTATGTAGACAAAAAGAGATAAGACAAGCTATGCACATATTGTACACTAATTTGGTGAATGCAGAGGTAAATTTAGCACAGGGTATAAGTCAGGGCTCATTGATTGATCCTGTGCAGACAGAGGCCGCTATGTGTAAGGCCAAAATTAACCTCCAATGGAGTAAGGATATAGCAATTAAACATAAACTCAAACGTACAATCAGCTATGAATACGGTGAAAAGGTAGGACACTGCCTTGCTCAGAGACTCCGAATAAAGGAGAGGGCGCAACGTATAGACTCAATAATAGATGCACAGGGCATTATCAGGGAAACATCAAAAGAGATCCTTGAAGTATTTCATGATTACTACACTAAACTCTATACTGGGGAAGCCCCCGACATACTTAATGGGGAACGGCTTTTACGAGACAACATCATAGCAAAGTTAGACCCCACTATTGCTGCTACTATGGATAACCCTATTAATCTTGATGAGTTAGAAGGGGCGGTTAACAACTTAGCCTTGGGTAAAGCTGCAGGACCAGACAAAATACCCTTAGAGCTCTATAAGATATTTTTTGCCGAAATTAAAGATGAATTGCTCGCCACCATACTTCAAGCACAAAAAGGTGCCCCTCCACTCTCTTGGAGGGAAGCTAATATAATTATTTTCAGGAAAAAAGACAAACCCCCAACCCTTCCTGGCTCCTATCGACCCATATCATTGGTCAATGCTGATGGTAAAGTATATGCCAAAATCCTGGCCGACAGACTTGCGAAGGTTATAGCATCTTTGGTATCTCCCAGACAACACGGATTTATACCTGGGCGAGGGACCACTAACCACATTAACCGTGTATTAACAATGATCGACTGGGCTAATGTAAAACACGCCAAATTCGGACTCATCCTTCTCGACGCAGAGAAAGCATTTGATCGGGTGGCATGGGATTTTCTCTGGGCCGCTCTCTCTCAGGTGGGCTTAAACCTGGATTTTATTAAGGCCATCCGTGTACTGTATCAAGCCCCAACGGCAAAGATTTGCATTGCGGGGAACGAATCGGCGCCGATCTTGATCTCTAGGGGTACTCGACAGGGCTGTCCATGTTCACCTCTATTATTTTCTCGATATATCGACACATTTTTAAATATGCTTGAGCGTTCCTCAAGAATAGACTCTTTGGTTTGTGGACTGGAATCATGCCGCGTGCTCGCCTATGCCGATGACATAGCGGTTGTTACACCTAACCCTATGGCTGCAATACGGGTAATTGAAAACCTGGCCAATAACTACGGTACTGCGTCTGGTTACAAGCTAAATACGGCCAAAACACAAATTTTGTGTTTAAATCAACCAATTACCAATGACCAAAGAATTATGACCGAAGTAACATACCTGGGGATTAAGCTTCGCACTTGTCTAAAATCAATGGTTGAGTCTAATTGGGTTGGTATCGAGAGGGCGACTAAAACACAATTAGATCGGTGTGAATGTCTTCATCTTTCTCTAGTTGGTCGCTGTAATGTCTTAAAAATGGTGATTTTACCAAAAGTTCTTTATTTTTTTCGATCTGTCCCGCTCGAGATTACTCCTACACAACTTCAAAAATTACAGTCAATATGCGCTAGATTTTTATGGGCACAAGGGAAAGCCCGAAGAGCTATGTGTTATATGACTCTCCCTCGAGAAAGAGGAGGATGGGCGGTCCCTGATTTCACATTATATTACTACGCCTGTATGCTCCAGCATATGCGTATTTTATTATCAGGGGAAGAGGTGGCAAATACTGCGGAATATCCATCAATATTTCAAATCCTACTCGGTACTGATGCCATTAAACGTTTCTTTATATCTCTCGAATTTAATTATTACAAGCGTACAAAATTTAAAGTTTTAATCGCAGCATTTAAAATATGGAGAAATATAAGGAAACGGTATAAGTTTACAAAAGTCTCGTATTATACACCAACAACCGCGTCTTTGCTACTTCCGTCTGTCTTTTGGGACACGACTGCCAAGAAGTGGAGGGAACTTGGTATAACTTGCATTGGGGATCTCTATTTGGATGGGGCTATGTTATCATTTACCGACCTCTCTGGGAAATATGGTATACCCAGGAATGACTTTTTCAAATATCTGCAATTACGGGACTTCTTATTTAAAAGGGGAGGGATAATTCAACCTAATCCCTTAGTAGAAGGGATAAGGCAGCGGGTACGCATAGGGACATTATATAATATTCTTCAACAGACCCAAACGGATGATTTGACCAAACATAATTTGCTCTGGGATATTAGGTTAGGGAGAATAGGCATTAATCTTGAAGAATATATTAATGTGGCCACAAAGGTCTTTGTGTCAGCTAATCTTAGAACACAATATTATAAAACAATGTTCAATCTTTACTATACACCTGCTAGAATTGCCAAATGGGGAAGCTCAAATGATGGAAAATGTTTTCGGTGTGGTAGCGAAGCTGCTGATATAGTGCACATCTTTTACACCTGCAGCGAATTAGACACTTTTTTCTCTCATATTGAACAGTTTTTACTGGAAATATCAGGAGTAACTATTAAATTATCTGTGATAGATATGCTACTAGGGATGGACACAGAAGTTATGCCTACACATCCCCGATATAAAATGCGGTACTTAATTTTTTTAATCACTGCTATTACCAGGTTATGTATTGCCTCTATGTGGCTTCAAAAAGAGGCACCAGTGTTTGAACAATGGCGGGCAAGGTTCTTTAATATTTTTTATTTAGAATACAACTTATATGCTGTGAAGGGCTTGACCAAACAAAAGCTAGGCAAGGAAATCTGGGGGCTAGTAATTGATTATATGAGAGACTGAGAAATTTACTCCTCTTTTTTAATTTGGCCTAACGATATGATTTCTCGTTAACATATTTACATTTGCTGATACTTCACTTTGTTAAATCTCATACTGATAACTTACCTATTGATTTTCGCATGTATTATTTTGTATAAAACAATTTGTATACCATGAACTGAAATAAAAAAAAAAAATAAAAAAAAAAATAACTGTCATAATAAGAAAGCATCCCCTTTTAAAACAATTATAGTGCAACAAAATCTTAAAGTGTCACAGTACCTTGTTGTCAACAATTTAGTAGATTTAGAACACCCTCAGTCACCTAGATCTAAAGTGCTATAGTGCTTTAGCACAGAGCAGAACATTGAACACAATAACATAGATTTAGCAGTTATTTTTTTATATAGCGCGAACTTGACCCGAATCCAATCCGGTATCAGAGCGCTTTACATAGCACCAGTTACGTTCCATTAGGACACACATTAATTCTTTGTTAGGCACGGGGAGATTAAGTGATTTGCCCAGAATCACAGGATGTTCAGCGTCATTACCGAGACTCAAACCCAGTTCCCCAGGTCTGAGGTCGAGCGCCCTAGCCCTTAGGCCACCTCCTCTCCTCAGTTCCTTAATAAAGTGCGTAAATGGCAATTACAAGTCCTGTGGAGTAAAATGATAGATACTACATTTCAGCAATAAATAATAAAGTGCAATTAAAACACATACATTTAACAACACCTTAACAAATTGCATAGATATCTAATGTAGGCCTTATTCAAGAGATTCAAAAGGTTTCCAAGTAGCCAAAAACCTGGAAATACAACCAACCAATGGTGCAAATGCCTTCTCCAAGGCTTATGTTATCTTACCAATTTTGAAAGGTTGGGATACTAACCATCCTCCAATATTGCAGTATCGGAGAATGGGCCAATAGAAATAAAATATTGCAAATGCTTATTAGCCTTCCTACTAGCATATTATGAGCCGAATAGTACTAAAATGGCTTCTGGTATGATTGTAAGTTGAACACATTTGCTGAGTGTTTGAAATTATCTATCTTAAAACTGATGAAGAACAGAACATGTAAAAAAAATATGTAGCCAATTGCTGTATCATTTAGTTGACAAAGAAAGCATTGATCGAGGATTGACAAGAACATCTTATGCAGGGCGTGGGGAGTATAATATGCCAGACATCTTGAGAGAAAATATATCCTATTAAAATTTGTGGTCCTAAGGGATTTGTACCCCATGTCAGAAATACATTGCCATTCCCCTGTTGTTATCTTGCTCTTAATCCTACTATAAATTGCATCAAGGAATTCAGGAATTAAAGTCCGATTAGAGAATTTACCAATACCAGTTACTCACACCTGTCAGTTTATTTGTCACTAAGAGATGGATTAGCGCCTGGGTCTCTTCACTCATCAACTGCTAGTTACCTGTTAAATATGCCAGATATCTGCCAAAACTAAACATAAATGGACATGTCCAATGAAGCAACATAATTTCCTCCCATGTTATCTGATTATAGAGTAGTCACCCATCTTAATTAAATGCTAATGTAGGCCTGGGCAACTTAAATCCTAGAAGATTGCAGTCCAGTATTAGACTAAACCTATGGAATGCTGAAACCTGCCAGGATTTAAAAACAGCTCTAATTCGTTTTTACATTGCACAAAGCACCTTATATATAATCTTTTTGGGGAGCTTCGCTGTCTTTAAGAATGCTGGCAAATCAGTTATTGATTCTTTTACTATTTGCTTTAAGAAAAAAATTATCGAAAGCTTAATTCTCTAAAGCAAATCGTGTCATCTTATCCACTAATGCAGTAAGTCTGGAAATGAGGTAATGCGAGACCGCCCTGGTTTTATCTAACTGAAATATTGAGAACTTGACCCATGAAGACTTACCGTATCAATGTTCCAGTAAGAGAGTCTAATTCTTTAAAATATGAATTATTGATCTTAATAGGCAGATTAAAAAAGAGTAATACAAATAATGGTAAAATAGACATCGTAATTAAAGCGACCCTACCAATACCCCACCCTACTAATCAATGACAAGGGAAGTAAAGTCCATCTATCTAGTACGTTTTTAACCTTGCTGAGCATGGCTTTATAATTCAATTGAAAAAGTTGTGAATACTTATTCGTAACAAATATCTTCAAATAGAAAATTGGATGCTGAGAATTAGCCTGATGCTGAAGGTCTTGCGGTAGATCGGTGGGTACTGTATTAAACAGACAAAACTCTATTTTAGCTTGATTAATCTTATACTCACCGATATTGGTGAAATCTAAGATTTCATTCAATACCCACTGAATATTAGATTTATCAGCTATTAAATATAAAATAATGTTGTTTCATTTTCGACATTCTTTCCAACGGAGGAACAGTAGAATCAGTATTACAAATTCTCACTGCCAGGGGTTTGATATAAAAGGAAAAAAGAATGGGGGACATGGGACAGTTCCGACGGGTACCTCAATAGATTTTCAAGTAGCCTCCCGGCTTTGAATTAATAATGATTCTAGCTTCCGCATTTTGATGTCAATTCTTAAACATTTTTAAAAAGAGATCAGGACAGCAAATTTTCTCAGAATAAGGCATTCCAATTAACCAAGTAAAAAGACTTTTCGGCATGCTTCATCAATATAGCGGCTCTCACTTGATTACTGGATAAATAATCAATATGACAATTTGAATTTGTGGCTATAAACCTATTTGGCAAAAAGCCAGTCTGATCTTGGTATCATAGTTTGAGCTATACAGGTGATTTGAGATGCCATATTTTGCTAAACAATTTATAATCGGCTTTTAAGATAATCATTGAACTATATGAATTGACACTTATGGGGGATTTATCGTTTTCAGGAAAACTAACTATAATAGACTCATTAAACAACTGGGGAAACTCCACTTTCTGCCTAATTAATTTGAATAAATCGGTGAGAAAGAGTAGCAGATCTTTTGCAAATGTCATATAAACCTCTGCTGTTATGCCATCATTACCATAGGCTCTTGCGTTGGCTATATTTTGGAGTGCAGTTGTCACTTCTAAGGTTGATATTTTATCTGACTTGTTTTTTATCTGGACTCTCTGCCTTTGGGGTAATTAAACTGAGCTAACATATTCTTCTAAATTAGATGTAGAGACTGGATGCGCTCTCTTGGAGAAATTCCTATAGTGTTGCAGAATAACATTGGTGATCTCATCATCCTCTGTTAACACTGTATGGGTGTCAGGATTCTCGAGTTTACTAATACATTGTTTATTCTGTTTAATCCTGGTCGACCATGCAATGAATTTGCCTATTTGCTGATTTTCCTCATGAATTCTCTGCTGGTATGTCCTATGATTACTTATTCCTTCAACCCAAAAAAAGTCTCTGAGATTCTGCTCAAACCTAATGAGCTGCTCTTTCAGGCCGGGCCTGTCTTCTGCACCCACTACATGCACCCGTGGACAGATTAACTGCCAGTTGTAGTTCCTGTATTCTATTAGTTCATATTTCAATAATTTTAGACTTCTATGCTATCACGCCCCTGTAAAAGTAGCTTTGAAGGCTTCCCATACTGCATATTCAGAGGCAGAATTATGAACTATCTAAAAGAACTCCTTTATTAAAACTCGTGTTTGATCCAGCCAGATCTGATCTGCTAATAGAGACGTTTTGAATTGCCACCTCGGTTTTTCTGTTAATGAAATTTCTGGTCCAAATTGAACTGACACTATCGAGTGGTCAGAGAAAGCATTTGCCCAAATATCTGTTGACCTCCATCTAATTGACCGGGTTATTAGAAACAAATCTAAACGTGTAGTTGTGTTGAATTGGTGTGGAAAGCAAGTAAACTGTGAAGTATCTGGATGGACTATATGCCACTGATTCTCTAATGCAAAATCCTGCTTGACAGTAGCAAGGACCATTGCAGTTTTTGGCTTTAACTGCTTTTTGTTCCTATTGGAGGTGTCCAGTTTTAGATCTTGAATAAAATGAATATGTCCCCCAAGAATCCAGAGCCCATCTGCACCCATGGCAATATTGTGGAGATTTTTCAACGGTTCCACATCATCAGAAATTGAACGATAGTAGTTTACGAGATTCAGAGCAGAGCCCTTATCCGAATCCACCTCCCTTTTTCATCCCTTATTACATCCCTCAAATACAAATCAATAGACCTAGCCATGTAAATCGTTACGCCCCATATTGCCCGCTCTGCAGAAGAGAAATATGCATAGCAATATATTTTAGGAATAACAAGTTTATTACTCTTAGATGTGTTTCCTGTAGAAAATCTACTTCAGAGCTAAACGATGACAGCCAATTCAACATGGCACCATCTCTGAGTCTCTTTAACACACCATTAGCGATACATGAAAGTATTTTAACATTTTGACCCATCAGAAAATTAGCAGATATTTTCCAGCACTAACTTTCCACCTCAGTCTCTCACTTTGGTTAATTGAACTAACAATCACCTCAATCAAATCAATTCTGCTCATTTTCTATGATTGTGGTTCTCCCTCGCCCCCACCCTGACCACACCAGCCATGTCCCCTGTGACCTACTACACCAAGCCACCCTGGAAAGAGAGAATTGCCCTTCTTACCTCCTACCCCTGCACCATTTGGTTGGTGCCATGTGCCCTCAACTGGCATCGCTTAACCTTTCCCAGAATGAAAGGGACACCCCGTCTTAGATACTACTATATTTTGGGCTATCAAACTACCAAGGTATCTGTGGACCATCTCAGGAACAAACTTCATTTTAGAGAGCAGATCTTGAGCCTCCTCAACATTTGAAAAAAGATGAAACTAGCCCTTCACTTAAACCTTCAACTATGATTGCTGTAGCACTTATGCCTGTACTCCCAATGATTTAAATGACCCCCCAAGTCTTTGAAATTCTATGCAGTGGGCAGCCGCTGTGACAGACAGATCTTACAAAATACGAAATTGAAAGTTCTCCGAAGTAGAGAAGGTTTTCTTATGAATTGTTACAGATAACATTTGGTCCTTATGCAATAGTCTGCAAAATAAACCAGACAAGTACGTGTATATTTAGAATTGGGTAGACGTTGTGCAGGGACACGATAGGACCTCATATTTGAAAGACCCCAGGAGGCTTCCGGCAATACATATGATCTAATCAGAGATTCAGTCCATTGGAGCATATTATGATTTGTGCTCCCCTCTGGGATACCCACAAATCGTAGATTGGAACTCCTTGCATGGCTCTCCAATTCCTCAACTTTATTCTCAAAATGACATGATTTTTTCTGTATGTTCAACATTCCTTTATTCAGAGATGCCTTTTTATCTTCAAGATCTGATATTCTTGGTTCTGCCTCTTGTAACCTCACTGGGAACAGTGCCACCCTCTCTTTAATTTTAGACAACCTATTATGAAGAGCTGCAATCTCTTGTACTTGTGATTGTTTTAGATCTTGGATCTAATCCAGTATGGTGTCTAAAAAAGACTTGCCAGATTCAGATTCCCATGTGACGTATTCAGTACTTGGTCTGCCCCAGATTGATAAGATTACTGCGTTGACATAAATTCGCCTCAGGGGCTCCAGTGTTTGGATTGATGACCTCACGATTCTTTGAGACTTAAGAGACTGAACCAGGGTCTGGTGATTGAGAGTTCCGCTGTTTAAGCAAAGAGACCATATTGTCTGCTAATGTGAGCGGTAGATTAGTATCTCCCATAGCATTGCTTGCTGCTGAGGGCGCAGGTTGTAGTGCAGCTTTGGCAGACAAGCGGGATAACAAGTTTATTAGAGAATGCGACAACAACATCTTAGAGGAACAGCTACTAGTAGAAGTTTAACACCCAACTCTAAAAGAAGTAAAAGACGTGGCTTAGGGTTGGTTGGCACTGCAGCAGCTCACATGGACTGAAGTGTTTAGTGGATAATGGATCTTAATCGGGCAGGACTCTCAAATGCAAGCCCTACAACCAACCAGAAAGAGTCCGAAAATACATTTTAATTACAGAATACTGGCTTGCTTAAAGACCACAATTTTCAAATCCCAGAGCAGTCATCTATGGACCAGGAGCAAGTGAATGCAAATCTGGTGATACTTGCAGGCCAGGTGCCAGGTGGCCTTAATAATGAGACGAGACTTCAGGACTAGCCACTCTTGATGAAACATTGATGAAAAATTGTTTAATAATGTGTCATTCACTGTACATGTTGAAAACTAAGACACATATAAAGACCTTAGTAGGGAGATGTTGACATGTTTCATTGCCTAAGAAATTGTGGCAGACTTGCTGGTAGTAAGGCATATGAAGGCTTTCTCAAAGTTCCTCCTGGTCCTGAAGATGCACACTCATTTTGGGTTCACCAGTGGAAACTAGAGCAGAACATTGAAAAACAGAGTCCTCCCATTGAAGGGGCCTTCGTGAGAGGAATATTCAGACCTACTAGAAATTGTTGCAGTACCAAAAATAAGGATACCCTCTTCATGGCATGCTGTATTTGCTTTACAATATAGTCTAGAACAGAGCAAATCAAGTCACTTTGGGAGGCAACTGGCATACCCGCCTGCATGGTTGCTAGTCCCAGGAGAAAGAAGCTCAGTATTGGTAGTTTAGAAAAAACATAGAGAATCATATTAGTGTATAAAAAATGATAGGACTACAAAAAGAAAACTAGGAAAGTCCGCATAGGTGAATAATTCTGGATTTCATATATTTAAAAAGTATACTGAGAAAACAAAACATAGTGTAAATAGAAATCACACACATTCCAAAGTAATTAAATTAGAAGAGGTTATAAAACCTGCAATAAAACTGCCAATAAATAGACTCTTCAAACCTTTGGAGTCATTAAATTCCCACTGTCTAGACTGTTATTCAAATAGAATCTAAAGAGTGGGCAACAATATCATCCTATTTTCTCTTCTATTTTTCACTGCAGAATTATTCCTGCTTCTTGGAATGGAAATGTTTAATTTACTATTTACAAGAAAGTAGCAAAGATATCCCTGGAGAAGTATTGTCTAATTACACATCTCATTATACACCCGGACACTGCATGACAAATATTTACCAAACATCTCATGAGGTAACCATAGGTCTGGGCATAAGGATCTCACTGAATCCCTAGCAAATAAATGGAGGCCCAGAGTGCCCGTTTCTCCACCAAGCATTTTTCTGGTGGCCTGAAGCCTTTGGATGCCAGTTTCTAAGGCAGGTGGGCACTGCTGGCACCTTTGCTACTTTCTTCAGCTCCTCCAGGTAATTACAGCAGGCACAGGTGGGCTTCAGAAGTGAGAGAAGAAAGAGGAGAGAGATAAGAAACATGAAATGGGGAAGGGAGCAGGGCTGGTTTTAACACTTTTGCCAGGACTGCTTTTGGTTCCCAGTCTGGCACTGAACAAATTGGCCATTGGCCTAAATCTGCAACCATAGATAATGTATTAAAATTGAAGAGACTAAAGTATGTCTGAGGTACGAAAGTAGCATTTCATTTTTCTTACATTGATTTTAGAACAGCTTTCAATACAAACAAATTATATGGGACACACTTAAATAACGCGATATTCCAGAATCTCTGCTGCACATGCTAATTATACCAAACATAACGGTTTGCAACTAGCCTGTTCGACCCAGGATCTCTGGTTGGCTGAGGTAGGCACTTTAGGCCAAGTAGGGACCCGCGTTCCAACGTCAGGGAAAGGAAGGTCACCTTTTTAGATAGCCCCGCTCACCCCCTCGGTAGCTTGGCACGAGCAGCCAGGCTTATCTTCAAGTCATTTGTGTAAAGTATTCGCAACCACGCTCACAATAATCCAATGATGACACCATAAACAGACTCCACACAAGTTTTGTAAAAACGAGTATAAACTTTATGTAAAAAGACATACGATAAGACCACACGATATAAAACCAACATATGAGGTTGTGTAATATTTCTCCTGGCCGGTTGTAAGGCCAGCCAGCCCTTGTAAGTTCTGGCGATATCAATGAGCACTTCTAAACATTCTCATGTACTCCTAAAATCATATCATAGAGTTGTAATGCAAGAATCATATACTTTTGCAAGGTAATAGTACTGTCATGCGTAACGTAACAATCAGGCACTTTGCAAGATCAAATAATGCAATGCATGATACCACCACCAGATATGTCGTTCTGCAAAAATAGGGCACTGCATATACACTAATCAGGTAATTCGTTATGCAGGAAAAATGTAATGCACATTACGCTAATCAGGTAGACCGTTGTTCAGAAACAATGCAATGCGTCATATGACAATCAGGCAGTTAATTATCCAGTTAAAAATACCATGCATCATACACTAATCAGGTAGTTCGTTATGCAGAAATAATGCAATGCGTAATACTCTAATCAGGTACTCTGTTATACAGAAATGATGCAATGTGTAATACGACAGTGTTGTAGCAGGAGGAGGAGACGGTGTTGACCTGTTTGGACATGGAGAGGGAGGAGTCGTGGATGAATCCTAGGTTGCGTGCATGGTCCGTGGGTGTCGGTGCTGTTCCCAGTGTAGTCGGCCAACAGGAGTCGTCCCAGGCTCAGGGGGTGGGTCCGAGGATGAGGATCTCCGTCTTGTCCGAGTTCAGCTTCAGATGGTTGCTCCTCATCCAGTCTGCGACGGCCTTCATTCCCTTGTGGAGGTTGGTTTTGGCAGTGTGTGGGTCCTTTGTGAGGGAGAGGATGAGCTGGGTGTCGTCGGCGTAGGAGATGATGTTGAGGTCGTGATGGCGGGCCACTTGTGCGAGGGGGGCCATGTAGACGTTAAACAGCGTCGGGCTGAGGGATGAGCCCTGGGGGATGCCGCAGATGATGTCGGTGGCTTTGGATCGGAAGGGTGGGAGGCGGACGCTCTGAGTTCTATCGGAGAGGAAGGACGTGGTCCAGTCGAGGGCCTTCTCTTGGATTCTGGCTTCTTGGAGGCGTGTCTTTAGGGTGCGATGGCAGACCGTGTCGAAGGTGGCTGATAGGTCCAAGAGGATGAGGGCTGTTGTTTTGCCGTTGTCTAGTTGGCGCCTGATGTCGTCTGTGGCGGCGATGCCGTCTGTCTTGGTGCTGTGGTTTCGTCTGAATCCGGACTGGGACGGGTCCAAGATGTTGTTGTCTTCGAGGTGGCGGGCCAATTGTATGTTGACGATTTTCTCAATGACCTTCGCTGGGAACGGGAGCAGGGAGATGGGCCGAAAGTTCTTGAGGTCCTTGGGGTCCGCTTTGGGCTTCTTGAGGAGGGCGTTGATTTCAGCGTGCTTCCAGCTTTCCAGGAATGTCGCTGTTTCGAAGGAGATGTTGATGATCTTCCGTATTTGGGGTGCGATGACTGCGTCTGCTTTGTTGAATACGTGGTGTGGGCATGGGTCTGACGGGGATCCTGAGTAGATGGAGTTCATGACCTTGCGTGTCTCGTCGTCGTTGGACCAGGAGGTCAGGTGGTTGGTGCTGGTGGTGTTCGCAGGGGAGGTGGAGTCTGGTGTAGTGAGGGTGGTCGTGGTGTTGAAGCTGTCGTGGATGTCAGCGATCTTGCGGGGGAAGAAGGTGGCTAGTGAGTCGCACAGTTCTTGTGAGGGCGGGATGTCGTTGGCGTTGGCGCTTGGGTTGGAGAGTTCCTTTACGATGCTGAAGAGTTCTTTGCTGTCGTGTGCATTGTTATCCAGGCGGTCTTTGAAGGAGGACCTCTTGGCTAATCTGATGAGGTGGTGATGTCTGCGGGTGGCGTCCTTGTGGGCTGCGTGGTTGTCTGGTGTGCGTTCGTGGAGCCATTTCTTTTCCAGTTTCAGGCATGCGCGTTTGGAGGTCTGGAGCTCGTTGGTGAACCAGGTGGCTCTCTTGCTGGTGTGGCTGTTTGAGGTTGCGGGCTGCGGCGTCTTGGTTTGTGGGGTCGGTGGGTGGGTTCTGGGCGAGGGTGGTGATCAGCCGGTCTTCGGTGACTTTGCTCCAGCAGCGGCGAGGCAGCTGTTGGGTGCGGTGGTGCGTGGTCGGTTTCTTGAACTTGAAATTAATGCAGCGATGGTCGGTCCAGTGGAGTTCGGTGGTGTGGTCAAAGGCGATGTGGGTGCTTGTGGAGAAGACGGGGTCCAGCGTGTGGCCGGCAGCGTGTGTGGGTGCGGTGACGAGTTGTCTGAGGCCGAGGTTGGCAAGGTTGTCTATCAGGGTGACAGAGTTGGCGTTGGTGTTGTTCTCGAGGTGGAAGTTCAGGTCCCCGAGGAGGATGTAGTCTGTGGAGGCGAGGGCGTGGGTGCTGGCGAGGTCGGCGATGGAGTCGCTGAACTGAGCCCGGGGTCCGGGGGGTCTGTAGACGAGTGTTCCTCTGAGGGTGGTGTTGGGGTCGGTGTGGATCCGGAAGTGCAGATGTTCGGCAGTGTTAAGGGTGTCGTCTGCGTGGATGGCGACCTTGAGGGTGGACTTGTGGACGATGGCTATTCCTTCTCCAATTCCATTGGCGCGATCCCTCCGGGTGATCTTGTAGCCGTCCAGGATTACCATGGCGATGTCGGGCCCTGAGGAGTCATTCCAGGTCTCGGTCGGGAAGGCTACGTCTGGGGCAGAGGTGTCGAGCAGATCCCAGATATCGACGGCGTGTTTGCATGCAGAGCGGGTGTTGAGCAGTATGCAGCGTAGGTGGTTGGGTCCTGTCCTTGGAGATTTGGAGGCACTGTTGCAGGTGAAGCTGCAGGTGCGGCAGGAGAAAGGTCCGTGGGTCCGTTTCGTGGCGGCCTGGAAGCAGGTGTGGTTTCGGCCGGCGTTGAGTGCGTGGAGGGTGCTGGCGTCGTAGCGGAGTCTGGTGTCCTGGCGTACTCGGGGTCCCGGAGTTCTGGCGCTGGGCGCGGCCCAGGCTCGGACGGGCTTAGATTGGCTTGCCTTCGGCGCGCCAGCGGCGCAGCCGCGCAGCTTCCGGCATATATGGTGAGGTGGGAGGAAGGAGCAGCTGGGAGGCGGGAGCAGCGAGTGGGCAGGGGGCGGGCCGCAGGGGGCATAGCGGCAGGGAGCAGTGGAAACAGAAAGCAAAATGGGGGCACAAGAGGGGAAAAAGTGGTACAGAAGGCAAAAGAGGCGCACGGGGGAGAAAGCGAGGGGCACAGAGCACAGAAAACAGGGCACACAGGCAGAGGGGCACAGAAGGGGGGGAACAAAATGAGTGGCACAGAGCACAAGTGGTCAGCGGCTGGACCTCCAATGCAGCTTTGCGATATGGCAATGGCAGCTCGGGCCGGCAACTCAGCTGCCCCGTGACTGCCGGTCCGGCCCGCTTCACTTACGAAGATCTCAGGCTGCCACAAAGCACACACACACAGCGTTGCTGGATCTTCCTTCACGCCAGGTGCACGATCACTGGGCACCCCAAACATGAGTCTTCGACTGCACAAAGATCACACGCACAGCGTCGCTGAGACTCACTACTCCGGTGCACACGATAACACGACGAATCCTCACGAAGGTCTCACAGTGCCCCACGCACCTGCACACAACAGCTTTGAGACTCACTTGGCTTCAGGTTCTCCCCATGACAAGGCAAATTCTCACAAAGGTCTCACGGTGCACAACGCACCTGCACACAACGGCGTTGAGACTCACTTGGCTTCCGGTGCACCTGATGACAAGGCAAATCTGCACGAAGGTCTCACAGTGCACAATGCCGCGGCACACAACAGCGTTGAGACTCACTTGTAATCCGATGCACACGATAACAAGGTGACTCCTTCGAGGGTCTCAGGCTAGACAGAGCACACACACACAGCGTATCTGAGACACACTAGGACTCCAGGTGCCATGATCACAGGGCAAGCCTTACGAAGATCCCAGGCTAGACAGAAAACACGCACACAGCATCTCTGAGAGTCTTCCTTGGAAACTTTTGTGTTCCTGTGGTTCCGAACTGGGAGCCAGCTCACCCCAGGCCCTTGGGGATAGTTACTTGAGGACACAGCACACCGCAAAGTCCTTCAAGCAGGGGGACACAGCACACAGCATGGTCCCTTTAGCCTTTCCTTGGTTGAAACAGCAAACTGCAGGCCAGCCCCAGATCACACAGCAAGAGCCGTTCTATCCATCAGTCTCTTCAGTTGTTTCTTCCTTGGCAAAGGTCCTCTTGACCACGAAGTAGCTCCAGTCTGGTTCACAATTGATCAAGCCATTCTCCAAAGATCAGGGACTTCAATTCTCTTAGTTATACCCCTCAATGGCTTTGAAGTCTTTGTGCTTCAGGGGGCACGGACCCCTGCTCAAACCAGTTCTGGGTGCCTCCCTGCCAGTGACACCTCTCTTCCTTTGATTAGTGGGGTCTGGATTCTCAATCACTCAGCAGGAGATGGGACAATTGTTTTATAACAGCAGCCCAGGCCTCTTCACCTCTAGGTGCTTCTCCGCCCTCTACATTCCAGATGCAGGTCAGCCTGTTGCTGTCTGACCTCCTCCCCTGGGTCAAGAAATTCCCCAGATCCTATCGCTTTCAAATCCAGACAGTCAATACACAGCCAGGCAGAGACACACAGAAATGTCAGAGCACAAAAACACAGCCACTTTTAAAAGGTAAACACCCATTACAACAAATCTTTTACCACGACTACCATCACCCCACATACCGTCACAACGCATCTACCATTACTCCACATTGCCATTACAACGCATGGCATTACATTTTATATGCTTTTACCACGCATGCTTTTACAACAAAATTCGTTGTAAATGCATGAATGGTAAAAGCAAATGTTTTTTATATGTAAGTATAAGGTAAGTATAGGGTTTGGGTTTTGGAGTGTAGGGGTATATGTTTTGGGTTTCAGGGGTAATTTTAGGGTTCAGGGTGGGTTTAGGTTTTGGGGTGCTGGGGTATTTATAGGGTTCAGGGTGGGTTTGGGTTTTGGGGTGTCTGGGGTATTTTTTAGGGTTCAGAATGGGTTTAGGTTTTGGGGTATATGTTTAGGGGTTCAGGGGTAATTTTAGGTTTAAGGGAATGTTTGGGTTTTGGGGTGCCCAGGGTATTTTTAGGGTTCAGGATGGGTTTAGGTTTTGGGGTGCTGTGGAATTTTTAGGGTTCAGGGTGGGTTTAGGTTTCGGGGTGCAGGGCTATTTTTATGGTCAGGGGTAATTTTAGGGTTAAGGGCATGTTTGGGTTTTGGGGTGCTGGGGTATTTTTAAGGTTGAGGGTGGTTTTGGGGTGAAGGGGGTATTTTTAGGGTTCAGGGTAGGTTTAGGTTTGGGGGTGCACAGGGTATTTTTAGAGTTCAGGGTGGGTTTAGGTTTTGGGGTGCAGGGGTATTTTTAGGGGTCAGGGGTAATTTTAGGGTGAAGGGCATGTTTGGGGTTTGGGGTGCTGGGGTACTTTTAGGGTTCAGGGTGGGTTAGGGTTTTGGGTTGTGGGGAATTTTTAGGGTCCTGGGTGGGTTTAGGTTTTGGGGTGCTGGGGTATTTTTAGTGTTCAGGGTGGGTTTAGGTTTTGTGGTGCAGAGGAATTTTTAGGGTTCAGGGATTTGGGTTTTGGGGTGAACGGGGTATTTTTAGGGGTCAGGGGTAATTTTAGGGTTAAGGCCATGTTTGGGTTTTGGTGTGCTGGGGTATTTTTAAGGTTCAGGGTGGGTTTGGGTTTTGGGGTGAAGGGGGTATTTTTAGGGTTCAGGGTGGGTTTAGGTTTGGGGTGCACTGTGTATTTTTAGGGTTCAGGGTGGGTTCAGGTTTTGGGGTGCGGGGTATTTTTATTATTCAGGGTGTGCTTGGGTTTTGGGGTGCTGGGGGATTTTTAGGGTTCAGGGTGGGTTTAGGTTTGGGGTGCTGGGTTATTTTAAGGGTTGAGGGTGGGTTTGGGTTTTGTGGTGTAGGGGTATTTAGGGTTCAGGTTGGTTTTGGGGTGCCAAGGGTAATTTAAGATATAAGTGGGAATGAGTATTGGGGTGGTATTGGTAATTTAACAATGTTAGGGGTATTTAGTTATTGGGATAAAAAAGGACTTTTATGGGTTTTAGTTTCTTTAAAAATATATACATTTATATATATTCGCTGAAAAAACCATAGGTTTCAGGGGTGTTATAGGTAGCTGGACTTTTCACTTGTACAAAACCATTGAAATTCCCCCGTTATAGTTAGTTCAGCTAACTATAACTCGCGCGCCCGCAATGCACTGCTGATGACGTCACATATTACATCACTCATGACATGGTCAGTGACATCACTCATGACATCACTGATGACATCTCAAATGACATCACTGATGACATCATCCAGGAAATGTGTGTTTTTCTGAAAATTAAATATGTTTTATATATGTATATCTCAAAGTCGATGGAAGAATAAATGGGTATATAAGTGTCTAAATGGATGATTTGTTTTTGAAAAATTGATTGTGTAACTGACTGATTAAGTGTATCATAGTGAATACATGGCTTAGTGAGTAATGTTTAAATATGTAAATATCTGTATCAGTCTCTCACTTTGTGTATAAGTGGCTGCATGGGTTGGTGAGTAGCTACATGGGTGTCTATATAGGTTATTAGTTGGTTTTTTGAGTATCAGTCTGAGTGTCTGCATGGTTCGGTGGGGGGTATTACGTAGTGCATAGGTGCATGAATGAGTGACTCACTCTTTGTATGTGTTGAAGACAGCATGTGTGCAGGACTGTATGGGTAGATGAGTGTGTGTATGGGTGTGTTAGTGAGTGAATGACTGTCTCAATAGTGTCTTTATGAGTAACTGCATATGTTTTAAACTAGTATATGTGACTATTGGTGTATATAAGTGAGTATATGTGAGAGTGAGAGATTGAAAGAGTTCCTGTATGAATAAGTATGTGTTTCTATAAGTGATTGTTTAAAAGACTAAGTATGTGTAAGTTTCCGTAGAAGTAAGTGTGGTGGTGTGTGTATAACTGTATATGCAAATAAATGTATGTTTGATTCTTTATTAGCATGAGTGACTATGTGTGTGAGTAACTCTATGGATGAGTGGCATTCTGTAACAGGATGTATAGGTGTATGAGTACATATGATGAGTGAATACATGTATGAGTGACTGTATAGGACTGTTGGTGAATGAGTGGATGTGTATGTGGATCTTAGAATTACTGAAGAGGTTGTTGTAACTGGTATTGGTATGTCCATTGTTTTGAAAAGTTTAGTCTCTATTTTTGAATGTGTGTATAAAAGGTTATATTAGGGTGAGAGGAGGTCTGCCACTCTATCACAAGGATGATGTCATCAGTGATGTCATGAGTGATGTCACTGACCATGTCATGAGTGATGTAATATGTGACGTCATCAGCAGTGCATTGCGGGCGCGCGAGTTATAGTTGGCTGAACTAACTATAACGGGGGAATTTCAATGGTTTTGTACAAGTGAAAAGTCCAGCTAACAATAACACCCCTGAAACCTATGGTTTTTTCAGTGAATTTCTGAGGTTTTTTAAATGCTAATTCCTAACTATAACGTGCCTGAAACCTATGGTTTTTTCTGTGAATTTCAAAGGTTTTTTAAATGCTAATTTCTAACTATGCCTACAGAGATAGGACATGTGAAGAAAGAAGAAAAAATGCACAGAAAGAAAAAAAAGAAGTGCAGAAAGAAGCAACAGAAGTCCTCAAAGACGAAGAAAAGTGCAGGAAGAAGGATAACGTGCAGAAAGAACAAAAAGAAGAGCAGAAAGAAGCCTTGTTGCAAAATCATCCTGTACCCTCAACTTTTTCAGACGGATACTGGTGGTAACTGAGTCTGACTAACCAGTCCTAGAGCCAGTGCTAAATTAAAAGACACTTAGAATACAGTGAAAATACCTACATACACTAGGGAACATTATGCGTTGGGGTCCCCCTGTGATTAGCATGACATCCTCTGTAAGCCCCTAGTATATAATAGGGCAGGGAGATTAAAACTACCTCTTAAAACAGGCCACAGGGCATTTTTGCACACGTTAACTCAGGCCCCGTCCCCTCCCTTCACCACTGTGTAAACACGCCCTGTGTCCATTTTTAGTTGGGAGATTAAGTTCATTTGAATCCTGAGGGTCCCTAGGGTCCAACTAGCCCACTAGGTACCTCCAGTAAGTGCCACAGAGCTGCGTTGCAGAGAGGTGTAAAAAGTGGCACGGCCTGGACCACCTCTCTGCAATGCAGCTCAGTGGCGCTTACTGGAAGCACTTGGTGGGCTAGTTAGCCCCCAGGGGCCCTCAGTATTGAAGGAAAATTATATCCCCAATTTAAAACGTTCCATAGTACGTGTTTGCACACGTCACCTCAGGCCCCGTCCCCTCCCTTCACCACTGTGTAAACGCGCCCTGTGGCTGTTCTAAGTTGAGAGATTAAGTCCCCTTGAATCCTAAGGGTCCCTAGGGTCAAACTAGACCACTAGGTACCTCCAGTAAGCGCCACAGAGCTGTGTTGCAGAGAGGTGTAAAAAGGGGCTTGGCCTCAGAACACCTGTCTGCAGCGCAGCTCCCTGGTGCATACTGGAGATGCCTGTTGGGCTAGTTGGCACTCTGGGACCCTCAGTATTGAAGAGGAATTAATTCCCCAACTTACAACTCGCCAGGGGGTGCGTTTGCAGAGTGCTGCAAGGAGGGGGCGTGGCCTCCGGCACGATGCCAGTCTTTTATTTATTTTAAGTTTTTAAGAAGGGGGGCTGTGTGGTTCCCCTTCTTATTCTAATTTATTGGCCCTGATGACCCCATCCCCCAGGGCCTGTCTCCTAATTATATTTTTTTGACCCCAATCCCCCGGGCCGGCCATTGTTTTTTATTATTTTTAAAAAATATATATTTATAGACACACCTAGGACATGCTGGACAAACCGTACGTACCTCTCACCATGACGATTTGCGTGATATTCATTAAAAGGCGACTATGCATACAATGAATCCACGTGGAATGTATTTACACCACTAGTGAAGCTCTGACATGTCTGATGCCCTACCGTGCCTAATCCCGGTAGACACCCTTGTTGTTTATTTATACAAACATGGGTAGCTATTGACGGGCACATTTAATACACATGCACACCAAGCCATTCAAAGGGGATTCGACAAAAATTCGACCAAAACTATGCAAGAAACCCCCCTCACGGTTAATAAAACACACATCCACTGCCGGATGTGTAATACTTTTTATTTTACTCTCTGGAAAGGGGACGAACATCACTTGAGAGTCACAGCGCGCTCCTGGCAGAGCCCAATGCTGTGTTACACCCACCATTGCCTGCTGAGTGCCACACACCTCTGTGTTGTATTCCACTAGCTAGTGCATATGCTATGACACTCTCTAGCCCATGTGCACTGTAACACCACCCCGTGAATATGTCATGCCACACTTGTCTTCGCACGGGTTATATTGCCCCATCTAACGTGCCTTCCTCGATGCCTATGTTATAACGCACAGTGCTATGCCATACATATTACAATCTGGGATCCATATCTTTGTCACA
The DNA here is from genome assembly GCF_964204655.1 of Triturus cristatus. Lineage (NCBI taxonomy): Eukaryota > Metazoa > Chordata > Amphibia > Caudata > Salamandridae > Triturus > Triturus cristatus. The sequence continues at coordinate 998,752,328 of NC_140580.1, forward strand.
GTGCATATGCAACGTTACACTCCCCAGCACATATTTTATATTACAACTTTAGAGACTAGTTAGGTTACACAACACTGCCCTGTGCATATTACACTCCAAGGCGCATATCGCATAGCACGCGCTAGTGCCTGTGCTATCTCGCGCTCTCCAATGAATCTGTCATTGCGCACAATGTATTGCATATTATATTTCACGCCCGGTTCATCTTATATCACACTTTTTGGTGCATAGTTTATACCATACACTATATCTAGTTTTCATTTTCAATCGTGCTCTCAGGACTATGTTCTATATAACACTGTGTTCACCTACCCTTTTCACGGGCATTACATTTTGCGATAGGGGTGGAGGGTCAGGGGGTGTTTCTGCCAAGTGAGCCCGGAGTCACAGTCACAAACGTCCTCTTCTTCCTGAATAAAAGTGAGATTATGCTGCATACTTGTTCATATTTTAAGTAGTTCGCACAGACACACGTTTTAAAAACAATAAAGTTCCTAATACCCGCCTTCTCTGAACAGTTAGCTTGCTGCCCCATCCCCCTCCTCCCTATCCTCTGTTGTGTGAATCCATGGACTAGCCCCCTCCCTCCTGCCATGCATGGTCTGATGTGCTGCCACTGCCCTCAATTTAGTATGATGTACCAGTCCACTCCTCCTGCCCTCCATTGCCCAATTCTATGCCCCATCATTGACCTCCTGCTTAAACTCTGTGCTTAGCTTGCTGCCCCTATTCTCCTTCCCCCTGCCCTCCGATGTCTTTGTGTATGCCCCTGCTCCATCCTTTTTGCCCACCATGTTCCATGGACCTGCCACTCATATCTACTCTGAGTGTTCTGTTGAGCTGCCACTCCCCTCCCACCTGCCTAGCATTGTCAGATGACTGTAACCTGTCCCTGCCACCTCCACCCTGCCTGTCCACATGCCATGCCCCTATCCTCTTCTTCCTGTCATACATGGTCCATTGTACTGCCACACCCTTCTGCCCTCCCTGGTCTGTTGTGCTGCAACTGCTCCTCCTGCCTGCCCCGTGCGGTCTGTTGTGAGGCCCCTTCCCCTGAACTTTCTTGTCTGTGCACAGGTCCTGACCCTCCCTTCTATCCTCCATCGTCCTTTGTGCATGCCCCTGCACCCTCCTTCTTGCCCATCATAGCCATTGTGCTACCACTAACCCTCCCACTTGCCATGCATGGTCTTCTGTGCTGCCATGGCCCCTCCCACCTTCCCTGTGTGGTCAGTTAGCTGCCCCTGAACCCCTCCCACCTTCCCTCCATGGTCTGTGTGTATGCCATCACAGTCTCACTGTTGCTCTTCATGGTGTGTCTTGCTTCTAGTGCCCATCCTGCCTGTCCTCTATGGCTATCTTGCTGCTCCTGCCCTGCCCCCTTGCCCCCAGCCCTCTGTTTACATGTGCAGACCCCTACTCCCTCCCTCCTGGCTTGTCTGTTCCATTGTAATGCCCCTGATCCATCCCTCCTGCCCTTTATGGTCTGTTATGCTGCAGCTTTCTCTCCTGTCTGTCCATTATGGTCCTGCCCCTTGCCCCTCTGTTCTCTGTTGTCCATGTGCATGGTCCTGTCCCCTCCCTCTTGCTTTCTATGGATTGTTGTGCTGCACTCCCATCCCGCATGCCCTGTGTGGTGTATTGTGATGCTGCAAACCCTGATGCCTGCCCTGCAGGGTCAGTTTGGTGCACCTCTCCATGTCCCTCCTGTCCTCTGTTATCCAAGTCCATGTCCCTACCCCATTTCCTTCCATGATCAAATGTACCATACTTGCGAACATTTTGAACTTGGTAAGAGGGAGATTTTGAAAAAAAACTAGGGTATTGATTTTCCCCTTTGAGTTACATTGAAAAAGAGGAGATTGTAGACAGGAGACAGATAAAATAAAGCCCATTTGAGCTTAAAAACATTGGACGTTTCCTGGCTGAATCGGGTCTGTTGTCATGTATGGTTGTACTACCATTGCCTCTTCCTTCTGCCCACAATGGTCTATTACATTGCCACAGCCTCTCTTGCAAGTCCTGTATTGTTGGTTTGTTGCCCCTGCCCCCCTTTCCACTGCCCTCCATAGTCTGTTGTGCTGCCACGGCCCTTCCTGCCTGCTCAGTGTGGTTAAATTGTTGCCTTTGCACCCTCCTACCTGCCTTCAATTTTCAGAGTCCGTGCCCCTGGCCTCTGCCTCTCAACAGTATCCTAATGAACAACTAGATTGCTAACATTCTATATTTATTACAAAAGTGTGGAACGCCTGACGTCATCTTGATGTAATCAAAACTGTAATACCTAGAGCATTTCCTTTAGAAATTACATATATGAGAGGGTCTTATTGGAATCAAAATTATGGTTAGTGCTCTAAAAGACTAAAATAAGAACATATTTTCTGAGTTTTCAAATAGCGAGAAAGCACTTTTAAATTATTTGTTACCTTTATGTTTTTTTATCCAGTTGACCACTTGATTAAATGTTGCACTTAGGGGAGAGGATGTGGTGTTACTTCCAGAACTGCAGACTTTTCAACTGGGGAACCAAGTTGGAGTTTCTGCTTCAGCTCGACATTCTGTGATTCTGGTCAAATCACTTAGTCTCCCCATGTCTACAACCAAAATGAATTTGTTCTTGTGTGATGTAACCAATGCTCATGTAAAGCACTCCAATACCTGACAAGTCTGCACTATATAACACTGCAAAAACACAAAATAATAAGTGTTTTGCACACTTCTGTCATTGGGCTATATTTGGGCTACATCTGGGTGATTTTGGGCTACATTTGGGCTCTTTTGTCTCCGGTGGCCATCTTGGGAGATTTATTTGTTATGAAGTTTCCTAATTTCCTCATGTACTGCAGTCTCCTCAGTAGGAAATGCTTTCAGTTTTTTACTTTGATTCCATCATGAAGGTATTCAGATATGTCACACATTTGCCATAAATTCTGAATGTTAGCACTCTAGTTGCTCATTAGATCACTGTAGTAAAACTACTGTTCACCATGGAAGTCTGCTCCTGGTATTAAAAGTGCATGTTTCAGTCTGCATGTCAGAATTTTTTAATGCAATAGAAGAGGATTTGAGAAGTCATTCAAAATGTGCCCTCATTTTCTTTCTTCAGCATTAATCATAATTTCTATGGCAAAATGAACCCCCTCATTGTGTTCCTTTTTAAATTAAATGTTTTAAGTGTTACCAGTTTATTCCAATCAAGATGGCTTCAGGTGTGCCATACTTTTGTCATAATGAAGACAGTAAGCGCTCTAGTTGTTTTTAAGAACACTCTGGGACATTCTGTCATTGGGCTATACTTGGGCTACATCTGGGTGATATTTGGGCTACATTTGGGCTCTTTTGTCTCTGGTGGCCATCTTGGCAGACTTATTTGTTATGAAGTTTCCTAATTTCCTCATTTACTGCAGTCTCCTCAGTAGGAAATACTTTCAGTTTTTTACTTTGATTCCAAAGGCATTCAGATGTGTCACACATTTGCCATAAATTCAGAATGTTAGCACTCTTTTTGCTCATTAGATCACTGTAGTAAAGCTACTGCTCACCAGGGAAAACTGCTGCTGGTATTGAAAGTGCATGTTTCAGTCTGCATGTCAGAATTTTTTAATGAAATAGAAGAGTATTTGAGAAGTCACTCAAAATGTGCCCTAATTTTTCTTTCTACAGCACTAATCATACTTTCTATGGCAAAATGAACCCCTTCATTTTGTTACTTTTTAAATTAAATGTTTTAAGAGTTACCACTTTATTCCAATCAAGATGGCTTCAGGTGTGCAATACGTTTGTCATAAGTAGGACTGTTAGCGCTCTAGTTGTTCTTTAGAACACTCTGGGAAGCTGCAGTAGAACACAAAGGAATCAACTGACAGTCTCTGCCCTTGTTGGATGTACATGTTTTACTGAGAATGTCAGACTTCATTCTCACATGACTGAGAAAGATAATGTGAATTTACAGAAAATAAGCTCTCAGTTTAGCTTATAGATCACCTTCCAAACCTCTGTGGGAAAAGCATGAGAAAATATTTTTCTCTCAATCATGATATCCCAGCAGAAGGCTTTTTCACATGGTGAAATCACCTTAGAACATAGCACAATTCCTAAAATGAGTATGGTACCATCAACAAATGATTTATAATGTAACTAAAGTCTTAAAACCTTCTATTAACTGCAATGCTTTTTAATGAGGTGCTATCATGTATATTGGTCCCAAGATGGCTGCCAACACTTCTTGGATGAAGTGCTGACAGCCAATCAGATCTCAGGATGAGATGTGTGGTTAGGCTCCGCCCACATATATATATGATTTTACTTTTGATTTTCTCAGGAACTACTGAACAGATTGACACCAGACCTGCAAAAGGCACATCCCTGACCTGAGGACTACCTCTCTGCCAAATTTCAAGTAATTCTGTTCAGCCGTTCGGGCTGTACCTTGGACTAAAGGTCCCTATGGAAAATTGCATGGGGAAAACGTGTTTTGGGACCCCCCTTTTTTCTCAGCTCCCGCTTGACGAATCCCCCCGAGACTTTCAGGGTAGGAGCGGAGCAGAGCGCCCCACCTATTTTGAAAATTTCGTGAGGATTCGGCAACCGGCGCCAAAGTTATTCCAAATAGAATGTTGCGGATTTCCTATGGAAACACGGTCCTAACTATAACTATCTACTGGCAACCGCCAGTAGATAATATATATAGATATCCACGCTCTTACAAATAAACACCAGCACTCCCGGGGGGTAAATCCTTAGTTCGAATTTAATGGCACAAACTAAGTAAACAAACGCGTTTCAGCGGTACGCCTTCGTCAGTGTATATATATATATATATATATATATATATAACATATTTAAAATATATATATATAGACATATATATATATATATATATATATATATATATATATATATATATATATATTGTCATGTGATCAAGGCCCGTAACGGGCTGAAACGCGTCATGGCTGTAGAGGTCTTCGAGCAATAAAACATTGATTTTGCTGCACAACGTTGTGGTCCGTGCTCCGTTTGTTTGAGGGCAGTCATTTGAAGATGGAGTAAAACGCCGATATATATACACAGTTTATGCCTTCACCACACATGCCTTTGCGTTGTAATGGCAAGCGTGGTAAAGACATATGCGGAGTCAAAATTTGTGGGGTGATTGTATTGCGTTGTAAGTGCTCTTGCGTTGTGAAAAATGTGGGGTGATGGTATGCGGGAAATTACTTGCGGGAAAACGTCATATATTCCTTTTAAAAGAGTGGCTTCTGAACACTCATTGCAAAAACCACCTACATAAAAAGATGTATTATTACATTGGGAGTTCAGGCATACTAAGCTTCTCCTTTCCATCTTAAGCCTTTGGGAGGACAGGCTGGAAAACATATTACACAGCCCTCCCATTCTGTCCTATGGGCAAGATGCCTTTCAACAGTGAAGACGAAATAAAGATTATTTCACTGTCAGGATATGACACGCCTTAGTACATGTCCTACCTTTCACATGCACTACACTCTGTCCAGGGGGGACCCTATACCTACCATAGTTACCATAGGGGTGTCTTAGGTGCACAGAAAGGGAAGGGTAAGGTCTAACAGGTGAGTGCACTTGACAGAACAACATGGCAGTTTCAAAAACTGCGTGCAGACCCGGCAATGGCAGGCCTGAGTTCCCTTTTAAAGGCTACTTGTGTGGGTGGCACAAATAGTGCTGCAGCCCCACTAGTAGCATTTGCATTACCAGCCCTGGCACACATAGTGCCCTTTACTGGGGACTTTACTAGCAAGGCAAACATACCAATCATGGACAACCAATTACAATTACTTTATACAGGAAACACTTACACTTTTGACACTGTTTAGCCATGGCAAAGTGTCCAAAGCATCTAAGTCATCCAAAAAAATAGTGGAGGTAGAGGCAAAAAGTCAGGGGTAGTCACACCAAAAAATGCCAGGTCTAACATTGCCCCTGTATTATTTTCCCTGTACATGGCAAGTCTTCCCTTCTAAATTACAAAAGGCCAGAGTTATCCGCTAAGTTGGGTGATTACACCATATATTTACTAATGTATGAAGATGATATTGTCCTAATTGAGCTGACACCAATGAGTTTGCAACCTTTCCTTCTGGATAATTTCGGTAGAAAGGATGTCATGTTATTTTCTTTTTATTGAGTGTGACAGCTCACTCAACAGGTTTTATAGCGCTATGGGGAATACAACCAGGAAGAAAACATCACAACTAAGATGGAAATATGGACCAATAACTCTTATTGCAGATAAAGATAAGTTTTAGGTTTTCTTTCCTGAAAGATCTGAGAAGGTTAACAGTTTCAAATCCAATTAAAGATAATTCTATAAGGCTGGGACCAAAATGGATAAAGTCCTTTCACCTATTCGAGCTTTCCTAAAACAGGGAACAATCAGGTGTACCTCACAAGCCTACCTAAAGCTGTGCCTAGGAACATATCAAGTCAGGCATTTCAGGTCCCAGACTGAAAACAATGTTATGAGTCAAAGTATTATTTTCCTAATGGAAAGCCAAATGAGACTTTCCAGAGTAGGTAAAGCCGAACTAAATGTTGGAACTCCTAAGGTCAATCTTGCTGCCTTATTTTGAATTGTTTGAAGCCATCTTCCTAGGGCAATTGTGAGACCCTTATAAAGGGCATTGCAATAGTACAGCTAGAAACAGTTTTGTGTCATAATAAACAGAGACTGAATGAGTGAATACTCTTGCCTTATTTCTGTGCAGGTGTTCCAGAGACGATGGGATGGCTCAGTGGATTTCTTCCGTGATTGGAACTCATACAAGAGGGGGTTTGGGAGCCAGATGACGGAGTTTTGGCTTGGAAACGACAATCTCCATTGGTTGACATCTACCGGTATGTATGAAGGGCTGATATTCTACCACTCATTTCACTCTCAATATGTATGGCAAGAGAGAGCAGAATAGCCACACCACCTAAAGTGCAACTAAAAGATCCTGGAGCCACATCTCACCAAGTAAAATCAAAATCAAGAAATGCCTATGTATTTCAGTTATTTCCCTGGCTACTTAGGGATGCCTGAGAAGGCATCGAATCATTAGGATTCTTAGTGTTGTCTTTCACTCCACATACAAACTGCTTTTCTTCTGTATGGATCTTTTGGCCAAGAAAGCTTGCTAGAGTGGTGATCTTCCCTGAGCCACCTAAACGTTGACCTCTAGTACATGGTGGTTGTGTCTAATAACTTCACGCTTATTAGGTATGATGATTGCAGTGATGGGGATTCTACCCTCTGTGTGGGTTGTTTAATCTTAGTTCATATGTAGGTTCCAGGCCTCCTGCTTCACGCTTGTTCAGGTTGGTCTGAACCTGAAAAGGTTTCTTCCTTGGAATACTGTTCCTTTGCCACTTTATTACTCATTATTGTATGGGCTTCAAGCCCTGTCTCCTGTAGGTTATCTTCAGGACTGATGCTCTAGTAGTTTGGAGCAGACCCCACCAAGGGGAAGGGGTAAAAAAAGGGTTGGGATTTCTTCTCATTTATCAAGGTGGCCCACTCTTGGAATTTTCCTTTTTCCTTTCTTGGTCTAAATGACTGGTAGCAGGTTTCACTGGGACTAAGTGTCACTTCAGAAGAACTTTACGAGACCCCGTTTATGAATCCTGGAGAAACGTTACAAACATGTCTCCCTTACCTCACAGAGAGGATCCTGCAACCACAAGGAACTTAGAACTTGAAGACACTGACTTATAACTGCAACTGAAAACAAGAACCTATTGATCACATTTGTGGGGTTTAAGCTGAGGGTCTCATGACCTGCCCCCTTCACTTAAACATGATCTATTAAGCCAACCTATGTGGTCACATCCACCACTGTGAAGGATTAGACAAAAAGAAGAATGACCCAGCCTCCACAACTTGCAGATGACAGTCTACACTCTAAGAAGTTCAATGTAATAATAATAATAATAATCTTTATTTAGATATAACACAGATATCTTTAAACGAAATTACAAATATCACATTAAAAACCAACTGTTTTAAAATACAAAAAAGCAAGCAGCAGTTCAATAACCATAATAAAAGTAGAGATCTTCTACATCCTGAACCACCTGATTCAATGACATTTGGATAATAGCAGACGTTTAAAAAGTAATGTACAAAACTGTTCAGACATTTTTTGTTACGCTGACTTTAAAAATGCAACATACATATTAAAGGCAAGGCAGTGTTCTTTGGAATACAATTTGATGTGTTAGCCTATCAGATTGCAGAGCATGATAATCATTTTATTTCATCTTCCCTAAATTTTTTTTAGCAAGGCCTCTTTTGCATAAAATTACAATATGGTTGCTGAATAAAAGTTATTAAACCCAGGTTTAAATCTGTATTTTCGGGGTTCAGGGCCACGATAATGGCTTGCCTACATGTCCGAACACCCAGCCTATTCCACTCTACTTTGAGTTTGCACCTGCGTTGAGAATTAAAGGCTGGGCAAAGACAAACCACATGTAGCAGAGTTTCGGCTGTCTTGCCACACCCTCTACAGATTACATTTTCCGACGTGCGTCGCCAGGGGGGCAAATCTTGCAAGAAAAGCCAGTCACCCATTCTGATTGCCATAAAACTACGTTTTAGATACAATGAATATGTGCAAGACAGATAAGTGGCAGGGGCTAGCCGTCTGTATGAATTTACAAGGGCCCAAGCATGACTACGTTTGGTAAGGAGTGCCTTATCCATTATGAGAGAACTCATTCTCACACATTATTTGATGCCAGTTTTAAATGCTGCCCGACTGGGGTTGAGGGCCCATAGCTCACTCACCGACATTTGATGGATATGGTCCTTGAAAAGACAACCAAACGTACCTCCAGGGTTTTTCTGGGTGATTTCTAACCAGACTAAGGATTCTAATGTACCTAAGTCCGCTTGCCTCAATTTATGACAGAGGTTTAAATATGTACCGATGTTAGAAACATCATAATTCAGTATCCCTAGCTCTAATCTTACCTGGGCTGCGGATGCGGAGTTTGGCAAATGGAGTACCTTTTTATAGATTTTGGTTGTTTGTTGATTTAAGGCAGTATTCAGCTTGCCCCTGAATATCTCCATGCCGTATGATAAAGTAGGGCCAATTTTTGCTCTCAGAACTTCTAAGAGTGGTAAGAGAGTTGGGCCGGAGATTTTTTTCGAGAGCTTAGCTAATGACACCGCAAGGGTCATAGCTTTGACTGCGATCTCGTTACGATGTTTAATAAGATTACCCCTGGAGTACAAATGGACACCTAGGTACTTGTACGAGTGCCCTACGGCAAGGCTTATGTTGTTATATGACCATCCTCCAACAGTGTGCCATTTCCGACCAAATGGGACAACTTGTGTTTGCTTTAACTTAACCTCTAGTTGCTTCATGGTCGTATAGGTGTACAGTTTATCGAGGAGCCTTTGCAGCCCGACCCTAGTGAGGCTAAAGAGAACCAGGTCGTCGGCATATAAAAGATTACTTAATGCCGTACCTCCTACCTTTGGGGGGTGACTGTTAGCATCATCCAGTGTAGTTGACAAGTCCGCATGGGGGCCAGCACGCATCCCTGCTTCACGCCTCTTGATGTCGAGATTATCCGGGAGAGATGCGTGCCGGACCCCAACTTCACCCTGACCCAAGTTCTGGAGTGAAGTTGTATGATTGCCTCTAAAAGTTTATCAGGGATCCCCCATTTCCTCAGCTTTTCCCATAAGGCAGCCCTCGGAACCCTGTCAAACGCTGCTTTAAAGTCGACAAAACAGCAGAACACTGATCTGGATGTGGAGAGTGCTTTGTCGACGATAGTTGACAGTGCTAATAGATTGGTCATCGTCCCGGAGTTGGCAATAAAACCTGTTTGATTAATTGGTATCAGTTTGTGGTCCTTTTCCCATAGGCTCAACTCCTCCAACAGGAGGCCCGCATAATGTTTCGCCTCAATGTCCAGCAGTGCGATGAGTCTGTAATTATTGGGAGAGGCACGGGAACCTGATTTGTAAATAGGTTGGATTATTGCACCCCGCCATGAGTCTGGGATTGTTGCAGTTCTCAGAGCAAAATTAAAGAGATTTGTCAGTGGGCCTGACCAGAGAGCCACATCAGATTTAAACAAATTCTGTGGCAGGCCATTTGGGCCCGGAGCTCCATCTGATCTAGCTCTTGACACAGCAGTGGCGACCCTTTCTTGTGACATCTGAAGATCCTCATTGTCGGTGTGTAAGCGCTCTGTAGGATTGCTCTGCTTATTGTTATACTCTGTTACTTTCTCTCTTGCGGGGCTGCCTCCTGTAGCACCTAGACATTCCGGAGGTCTAAAATGGTCGGTGAGGAAGGTAACCCAATCTGATTCTTGGATGTTGGCAGATCCAAAACTCAATGTGCTCGAATTGGACTGGTTGATTAGAGCCCAGAATTTTCGTGAATTTCGGCTCTTACTCTTACACACTAGCTTACACCAGAATTGGTTATCATGTGTCCGTTTGTCTTTAGTGATCGCCAGCCTAAATGACTTTTGAGCTACTTGATACTGTTTTAAACATTCACTGTTCCCTGGAGCTTTTACCAATAGCCGTAAGGCATTGTTTCTAGCTTTCTTAAGTAGATTCGACTGTTATGAAAGTGCGAACTGGCGCGAGAGGGGTCTCCTTGGGGAATGCTGTTTTTTTGGAAAAAGATTAATCAGATGTAAGCAGAGCGTCATCCATGTCGCTATCGGGGAGGCTTTCTGGTCGATTCCACCTCTTATGAGCTCCATGCTTACATGTGGGATCTTCGGACTGATGTCTTCGCTCCATCTGAGGCGCTTTAGGTTTTCGGAGTATATTCCCCTGCTGGTTGAGGGTGCAGATTTATGCTTCACTGGGTTTGTTTTGAAGGCTATGACCTGGGGCCGATGATCACTTTCAGATCGTGAGTGAATGCAAAAACTGGCCAGACAGTGGAGCAAAGCTGAGTTACAGATGGAATAGTCCAGGTAGGATCGTTTCTTTCCATTTGTCCAGGACCAATTGGGGGGGTATCGCCTTCCGACCTTCCATTTATAACCAGGTAGCCTGCGCTATAAAAGCACATCACACAGAGGTATCCCAGGCCACAATGGGCTTGATTTGCCGGTTTGGATTGTGACACTGCCTCATTCAAGGAGAATAAAAAGGGCCCCTCAGTTTCTGTTGGTTACCCCTGGAATAGGTTGGTATTAAAATCCCCAGTAACAATACAGTCTGAATCAGGGTACTCCACGGCTAAGTCACTCATAATTTCCGTTAGTCGTACCAGATGTACTTTTTTTGTACGTGTATTTGGGTTGATATACACGTTTAGGAAAATAAGTGAACGTTGTTCCCGCCATGAATTGATTTTGACCCCAAGCAGCCAGTCTTCATCCAGTTTCAATTGTGTTATTGGTCCTTTTAGATTAATTGATATATATATTGACAGGCCACCTTTTGAGTGACCGTGCCGGCTGTCCCTCAATGCTGGTTTCCATAGATCGATATAGCCAATGACAGGGCAGCCTTGTGAAGCCCAAGTTTCCTGCAGGGCTATTACAGCGTGCTTACAAATAAAGGAGTGAATATCTGAGTTCCTAATTTTCTGTTGAAGTCCGCTGATGTTCCAGGAGCAAATTAAGAAGTTGGAATCTGCTTGCGGGTTATGCCCCATTGCCGCTAAGGATGCTTGAGGGCTTATATTTTCCAGGGGTTTAAGTGTTTGGCCGGTTGACTCTGTACCTTGTGGTAATTCTGATCTTTTTGTTGATAAAATAGCTGGGGGCCAACTCCAGCCTTGGTGTAAATCGTCATTAGAGACCACATTTGAAGTCAGTTTGTTGCGTACTTCATGTCCTGACGCATTTTTTAGAATCGAGTATGGTCTATAGTGGGACACAGGGCGAAGGGATTCGGCTTTTTAAGTGGCGTTTGCTGATTTAATAATGCTGCGGGGTACCCTGGGATGGAATATGGATAAACTCGAATGCCCCAGTCCCGCAGGGTGGCCTTGTGATCCAAAAATACCCCTGCCCAATAGGCCGACTTGAATGCTACTAGTGTTACCTCAGACGGTTGTGTGCCTCTTGGTGGGAGGAATACAATAGATTCTATGTCGTCCGTTACCAGGCCTGCAAACCCCGGGGTGCCATCCACTAGTTTAATTATATTGGATCTATTGAGGATATCTTGCCAGCCTTTTGATTTATAGTCGGGAGCTAGTATAATGTAAAAAAGTTTTAAATCGCTTTTGTCCTCTTTGCTGCGTGGACTTTGAATTGACTTGTTGATTTTTTTTAAGTGGCGGGCCTGCATCAAGATCCTGCTCCTGTTGAGGCTGGTGTTGGGGGGCCTTCCTCAAAGACTGACTATTAATTGGTAAAAGTGTTTTATGGTTGTAGATTGTTTTTGTAAAATGTTGGTTTAGTCGTTAGATTATCTGACCGGGGTGAAATTGAGGCAGACGCTGGATTGGGATTAATTGCAATCGCTGTAGACTCGAAGAAGCTTAGTTCGTTGCTTTTCGCCCTTTCTTTAGCTGTACTAGGATCTTCTATTGCTATTCCCACAGATGTGGACTCTGATAAGCTTGGTTCGTTGATTTTCACCCTTAGCTTTTCTTTAACAGTACTAAAATCGACAATCACTGTTCCCGTGGCTGGCTTGGTTGAATCTTGATTGCTACCCAGAGTCAGTTGGGTGGCGGTTTCGGGTGGATTCCCTTTCTGTTCAATTGCACTTGGGTTTACTAAGGGTGATGATGCATCAGTTTCACTTAAGGCTTTTTTGTTAGAAGCTATTGCAAAGAGAGGAAAAAAGTTTGTCGGGGCAGCTGTTGTTTTAAACCTTGTTTTATTTCTGTGTTTACGCTGGTGTTTGCGCTCTCTCTTGCTACAAGGTGGTAAGGGAACTGGCTGCACTTCCGAGCTCGAGGGTATCTGGGCTGCTGAACTGGCCACTAGCTCTTGCTCAATATGGACTGCGCAAATTGTACTCCCGCTTGGAGACCGAGCATTTTTTATCGTTGCTTCAGTCAGAACGGGACCCGTTGTTCCGGTTTGAGGTCGGTTAGATGATGACTGCTCATTTAGCTGTTTTGGGAGGGGAACTATTCCCTCCCTCAGCTGGGTGCCTTGTTTTGTTGTAATCCAGGGGTTACCTTGTTTTTGAGACATATTTGGCAATGTTTGCGGTTGTGGACAAAGAGTTGTTAGTGAATTGCCTCCCTTCAGCAGCTTGACTTCATCTATAACATTTGATAAAAAAGCTGGGAGCGACGAAAGTGAGTCTATGATTGGGGAACAGCAACAAACCGCCTGAACGAGCTTTGCAGAGGATTGCGCTCCTATTATTAAGTTGTTCAATTTGTCCAATTTATTATCGATACCTGCTGTGAAAAGTGCTAGGGTGTTCAAAAGGTCAATTTGCACATCCAGTTTATAAGAATGATAATTTAAGGCATTAACTGTTTGTTGAAAAGTTTGGAGAAGTTGAGGCCAGACACCAACTGCTGTGGGGTCCTCTAAGTTGGACTTTACATTTGGCATATGTTTAGGGGAATTTTGAGTATTTTTGAAGAAAAATGACAAGCCCGCTAAAAACTGGTGATCTGGAACTGATTTATTGGGTGATTGTGATACTGGTATCGTTATTGCTGTTGTTGGTGTAAATACAATGTGCTGAGGACTTGACGCATCCAGATGGTCCTTTAGTGTACTTATAGTTTGGGACGATTCAGCTGATCGTAAGTTTTTATTACAAAGGTGGGTATTTTGCGCATGGATTTGAGGGAAAATTAAATGACTGTGAGGAGCCATTGTGGGTTCCTTTAATACGACGAGGTCTTGGCATGACAATGGAACTAATGATTCTATATTCTGAGCTTGGTCTATGAGGGGGCCTGAGTTTTGTAAAGGGCTCAGCGGAAGAGTGTGCAGCAAACATGCTTCTTGCTTACGCATAGCCGTTGGTGGGGAAGTTTGGCCTGATCGTAAGGGGTGATCATGTTGAAGATTTTGTTTTAAAGTTACCCCCTTTGGCTGGGCTGGGATTACATCATTTTGTACGGATCCAAAAATAAAGACTTCCGGAAGTTGGGCCAAGTTTTTACTGGTCGTATTCTTCAACAACTGTTGTGGTGGTGGGGGTTGTGAAGAGAGCATAATTGTTTCGGCCATTTGGTCCGGTACTCCGAGGCTGGTTGCCTCCAGTGAATGCGAATATGAAGGAATATTCGCCATAGGTGGAATTTTTTAAAAATAGTCCAGCAACTTCAAGGTTTTCGAAGTATTTGATGAGTCCTTACTCTTACCGTTATGACCAAGACTGTTATTGTCGTCGCTATGTGGCCTCGGTTTTACCACATTCGCTATATCATTACAAGCCCTTAGGGACCCATGACTGCCTTGGTCGAGCTCCTCGTCAGATGACAACTGTTTAGGTTTCCTCCTTTTAGGCGCCGCTGCAGTTTTCCTAACTTTCCCTAACTTTCCCAGATCTCATGGCTTATATAAGTTGAAATACTTGTTGAAGGTCGGCTAGAACAGATGCCCTTGCCAGGGGTCCACCGGGGATCCACCAGAATTGCTCTTCCAGACTGTTGGAGAACTAGGGGTCTGGTGGTCTAATGATTCCAACAGTGCTGTCTCCGGCGAGTGAATATTGTAGATATTGTCCTGTGTTTATGTTCTGTACTATCTTGCAGGTTTGATTTGTATTACAGAAGCTGCCAAGTCTATTGATAGATGGCGTTTTTAGCTTTGCTTTTGACACTTCGATGAAATTGCGCCAGCTTTTATTGGAACCTTAATCGTGGCACCCCCCGCTCATTTATATGACCCTACCCCTGTCCACCGGCCCGCGACCGCCCGCTCACCGCACCGCTCAGGCGAAAGACCGGGAGACCAGGTCAAACCTCACCTCGCCTCTGTGTTTTTCCCCTCAAGAGGGGTCGCACTGGTAATGAGGCTGACAGTAGGGCTCAACCAGTCAGTGGCTGCAATAGGCAGCGAGAGCGTCGGACGCTAGGCGGCTTCGTGGGAGGAGGGGAGAAAGCGGGGGGAGCAGCCCCAGAGCTGGACAGAGCTGCCCAATGCCCCCGCACGCCCGCAACCAGGCAAGTAGGTGGGTACAGCAGGGGAGAATGGACGGGCCACAGGCGCAAAGAATAGCAGAAGGCAAGGAAAGCAATGAGAGCAGAGGGGCAGAGGGAAGCAGGCTTGTGGAAGCGGGCACTGGGAATACAGGGAGATCTAGGCGAGCAGCATCAAGCAGCACCCCACGACGCCGTGCGGCTCCGGGGGGGGGCTCAAGGCTTATTACTTAAGGCTTAAGTTTAAGGCTTGGCAGAAAATGCCGGGGGCACATCTGTCCCTCTTTCACCGGGCCAGCCAGCCAGCCAGCCGAGCTCCCAGAACACCCCCACCTTCGGTAGCGACGACCCTCAAGCGTCCTCAGCCACACTCCCGGCCCCGCCAACTTACCGAAGCTCCTCGGTGCGCCGCTGCTGCTGCCACCAAGATGCCTCCAAGATCCCAGCTACCCGCACCACCGGTGCCCTAAGGGAGGAAGGAGGAAGGAGACCGGCTCTCTTGCTCGCGGCTCAACGTGGCACGGTAACCACAGCCGCAACCGCAACCACAGCCTTGCTCAGCCTAGCCCAGCCCAGCCGTGTGGCCAGCGTCCAGCTCCACCTACCTCCCCAGCCACACCTCGCCTCAGCTGACGGCACGGCACGTCCGACTGCACAGCAACTCCTCCGTTAGTGGGGCGCGGCCTGTGTTTACGTGAATCTCTACAATTCCCCGCCTGATCTGTCCAAGGCCCAGATTTACTAACACATTGCACTGGGTTTGCATCACAAAAGTGATGCAACCTAAATCAAAGTTTAGATTTGGGATTTTTTTTCCAATGAAAAATTTGTTATGCGCTTTCTATGTGCCGGAAAGTAGGCCTAAGTAGAGCAAAGCTGGGCTGTGCTGCACTTTGCGTTACTTTACATCGAGGGGGCTTATCATGGTGGTATACTTATCCTCCCATGCATCCATCTATGGGTTTTGATTCAAATCCATATCTATTAACATTGGTAGACAGGCGTTTGTGTTGCAACAATTATGCCACTTAAGGCAAGCAGATCATTGTAGAAAAGCTTTCGTTTCTCTAAACATCTCCAACTTTGCATGTGCGCTTTACTGTAAGCACACAAACAAACTTGCAAAAGTATTAAAGTATGTTTAAGTATACTATTTTGTACTAGAAGCGTGCCAGCACTCTTGTTTGGACATTGTTCTTAGCTTAATCTCTACGGTGCTAACCCTGAGCACCTTGCTTGCAACCAACGTTCCCAGCGGCTTGAATATTAAGGAGCTTATAAACACATATTATTTTAAATCCGAGAATAATGGCCACATGTAACAGTTTGTATTGGGTAATAGGTTATTCCTAGGTTTGATGGTTACTTCTAGGTTTGCCCTTGTGAATAATGTCAAATTGTTTCACTTTCTTGTGTTCTGCTTACACTTTTAACCTTCGCGTTACCCATGGTTCCCTTCTGTTGAGTGCTACTCCTTGGGTCTTCTGAAGATCGCACCTCTTCCACCCTTTCTACCTGTGTTTGGAACTGAATGAAGCAAAAGAAGAAAAGTGGGGTGCTCCTGGGGAACATGTACATGCTATGACGTTTGTCCAAACCTCAAATTAATGATGCAAAAGAAAATTTACATTTGCCCAAACACAAAATCCCCACTAAACATAAGTGCTTTAAGTTTTCCCTCCTGAGTGTGGAGTCTGCTTAGGCCTCTATAATCTTTTTCCCACAAAAGACATCCAGGCCAAACTGACACCCTTTTTTCCCACATGTGCAGATGGGAAATTCAAAAGCAGGTGTCCCCCACCTTTTCAATAATAAGAGATACTTATGTTCCATGTTAGAACTGGAGTTTCTGGTTCGCAGAGGTATGCACCATGTCCAACCAGGAACCAGCAGTCTAGTCTGGGTAAACTAGATACACACTAAAACATAACCTGTGCTCACCCTCTGGTAGCTTGACACGGAGCTGTCAGGCTTATTTAAAAAAGTAATATTGATCAATTACACTGATGTCACTTGTGTCCACTTGAATAGCTTCTGTTTGTGTCCACTTCATGGTCTTTTCACATGCCTTTACCGTGCTGCAGCTTTATAGTGGAGATTTTAGAGTTGAGTGTGCAATTTGGGGTAAGCCTCCCACTTGTCGGGATACCTCTGACATTTTATTTTGATTTAGATGTTGGGTGTCGGTAATAGGAGTGCCTGCCTCCTCATTATTCTTTTTTTAGGTCTTTCCTAGCATTGCAGCGCAAATGCGCTGCCATCGCTTTGCGAGCCATGCAGTATATACTGTAGTGTGGAAGCTTCGTGGAAGCTCTGCCCACTCTCTGCCCATTGGCTTTTATCTTAAATGCTGCCTTCCGATTGGGTTGAGGCTTGTTAGTCCCTCCTCATTCATCATTTGTATCCTTCCATGGCTATTGTCCCCTTTACTCCTAACACTATTTTCTTCCCAGTCTCCCCACCCCACTGCCCCCTTCCTCAGTCTGTGACTTCTCACCCTCCCCTGCCCCCCAACTCCCGTTCGTGTTTTCTTGCCTGACGGCACTTCCATTTTCATCTTTATTATTGCCACCTTGAAATATGCGAGTTCAAGATGCGTGCTGTACAAAAACTTCTCGTGTTTAATGAACTAGATTTTAATGTTACTCTAAATATAATAAGACTCTAGGCAACATTCGGGGTATGCATGGCAACTAACGCCTCTCAGTTCACAAATGGCATTGTTGCCGGGGCGGGAGGAACGGCAGTGTTTTAACTCATGCTTAAAACGAGCACTTTTAATAACTTCCTCTCAATTCAGTGCTATAATCTTGTGTACTGAGGTGTCGCGCTAAAGAAATGCACTTTTTTGAATTCTGAAGAGACATTATCACACATTTACATCATGTTTAATGGATGATTAAGATGCCGATTATTTTCACAGCTTGCCCACTGGCTCATATATACGCTTGGCTCGTCTCCGGCTGGCTCTACCTGCTAATTAATATATTGGCTCACACACCTCTAACAAAGAGAGATGAATGGCTACATGACAGTGAGCCCAGTAGATGGTAGAGAAATAGACTGGTGCAGACAAACAGACAAAGTCAGTCTCCATTGCCTCACGTCAGAATCATCACTTTCAATAACCTGGAAATCTGCCAGCAACTCCCGCATGCCCCAACCTCATCCCCCTAACCTATTCTTAGCAGAAGCCACAGATTGTGAGCTGTGCCCTGATGGTGCAGAGGAGCACGGCAGAGTCTGTAGAAGCGCTGGGATCCCTAGCCTCTCCAGGCGGGCACCTAAGCCTTCTGGGTGCCTTCACACTCAGGATAAATGAATACATTTTGTTCTGTGCTTTAGTCGCTCCTCTGTGAGCACTGTCTGGTAGATGGAGCTCTGTGTTAATAAACACCTTCAGAGAGGTGGTTGTGTACAAACAAACAACAGCCACAATACCGTACGTTTTGAACGTGTAGTTAAATACCTGCTCATTGAGTGCCTCATTGGCTGATCATTCTTTGGCACCACCAAAATTACATTTGGACACATTTGCTCAAATGTAAAACACTCCCTTCTATAAGTCATTTTACAACTCAGGCTTTGGGGTTCGGTAACCTACTTTGACTGCTGTGTAAAAGAGTAAATACAAAAATTAATGCAATGAAACTAAGCAACCAGTACTGTCTACAACACTGTGGAAACTGACACGCATTCTGGCATTTTGTTTAGTTAATGTCGATTTTCTCATAGATGCGAGTAAAGTACTCTTAATATCTTAATCAAATCTGCACACTTTTAACTAATAGCACCGGGCGGCCTTTGACAACTAGGCAATGAATACATTTTCATGTACCCCCAAAGCCCCCCACCCCCTTGGCAATCTTAATTGCCTCCCAGTGTTTGGGGAATAACCAAGATGCAGGAGAGTAAGTCAAATAGTCTAGAAAATGAAAGAGAAGCCGGAATTCGGATTCACATGCTTTGATCCCGATTGCGTTGGTTAGTCTGTAAGCACTACTTTTATTAATGAGTTTCGCATTAGTAAAGCACCACGGTGTGCATCTGTGGCGACACTTCACCCATGAGGTACGTGCCAAGCAATTGTTGACACAATCCACACGTTGCGTCTTTTTCAATATATTTATTGCGAAGTGCAGTACCTTTCCAAGGGATTTTGCACATTACATACATTCACTTCAAAAATAAAATGTGTAGGTAAAAAACATTGCCATTAACAATTTCAATAGCTCTAACTCACAAATGCGAGACCTATTTGCATTGCAAATGCTTGTTTTAAATTGCAGCTGATGTGGCTCCTGGGATATGTTGTAAGTGTGTTTATTTTTCCCTTTGGTTCATTGCTATCATTCTGAAGCCAGTGCAAAAGAGTTGCTTCCCTAGTTTTGCTGGTTTTGTCCAGTTTTTTCTTATTTTTCATTGATAAGGGCACACTTCCCATTGCCTGTGCATTTTCACCGCTGTTTAGGTCTTTAAATCCTAGATTACGATGTTCATGTCCTTGTTTGTACTCCTGCTCACACTGGGCCGCGCCCGTTACCAGATTCAATGTCTGGTTGGATTGATGGAAGTTTCTTGTCTGTTTATTGGCCCTCTGTTATCCATGTTTTCAACCTCACTGATTGGTCTTGATGAAGTTGCCCTAGTCTCGGAGCTGTGCATTTTTTGACTTTGTTGCCAAGAGGGATCGTTCCTACCCAGTAGGCCTCTTGTTTCCTTCTTTAAGTCCTCAATCAAGGAGCTCATTATTTCTGGGGGCAATTCTAATTTTAAGATTGGGCTACAATGACATGAGTCTTGTCTTCGTGTCAGCTCTACATAGTCTTGCGCTCTCTTTAGTAAGTTATTTGGCCGATCCAGCTTGTTATCAATTCTCGTGATTAAAGTTGCCAGAGATTGTAATATGTTTATTTGAATATCCAGTTTATCAGAATGGAGATGTGCTGCATTGGCCATCAAGTTCAGTGCCTTACTAATGGTTGTTGGATGTCGGAATATGAGGAGAGTGAGGGGAGTGATTCTTCTTCTCCTTCTTATTTAATTTTGATAGCTTCATTATGTTGGTCGATGAAACATGAGCTAGAGAAACTTGAGCACCAACTGGCCAATTAACATCTTTTGCCTTGTTCCTTTTCCGCTTTGGTGTCTCTTAAGGAAGTTGGGCCTTGATCGGGCTCTAAGTTCACATGTGGGTCAACCTGATCCTGCCCAGGTTGTTGACCCTTTCCCTGCGTTTTTTATCTCTGGGCTTAGTGGGATCCTATTTCGCTCTGCAGAGCTATGTTTGTCCTCGTGGGGCTCTGTGCTTCTTTGACCACCTATGGCTTGATCTGATCTTAATTGCTCCTGAGGAGGTACAGGTTGGCACCCCTTGATCGCTGGTGTCAAGTAGCCTCTAATATCATTCTTGCAGTTGGCTGATGTGATGGCATGGACCTGAGGAGGTACTTGATGTTGAAATTGTTTCATTGTTGAATCCGTGGCTGATCAAAGCTTAGGTTTTTCCCGTCCCCTTTTACGAGGATAAAGCACCTAATCTTTTTGTCATTTTGCTGTCTTTTGCAGGCATTGATGTGCTTGCAAATATGCCAATGTAGCGTTTTATTTTGACATGTTCCTCTTATTCTGTGAGGTAATCGCCTTATGCCTCTAGGAGGCTTTCTAATGCTGATTGCTCCATGATCTCCCTTCTACTTAAATCTTAGTGGTTCAGAAGAACTGGACCTTCACTGCCACACCCCTCTCTGTGTTCAATGGGGTTCAAGAGGATTACAGGGAGGGCGCACAAGCAAACAGGAGCAGACTTTTGGGGTTAGTCACCAAGCGCTGGCTTGTGTGTTAATATGTGTAACAGAAACAATGTCTCAATAGGTAGGCTAATAAGTAAACATAGACATATAGTTGCAAACAGAAAGGAACAGGGAGACTCCAAGGTAAGGTTATGTGCCAAGGGGAATATATATTCTCAAAAGAGATATAATGGGAAAAACAGAAGAAGCATTGGTATGAGCACTGTATTCACTCAATGTGGACGTAACCCAAAGGAAACTTCATGCACAAGAGTGCTCGTGACACACAAGGTAGACGGCACTAGTGTGAAGTGACACAGCGATGGACGGCGCAAGGAGAGATAAGTGAAAATATATACAAGGTACTTTTGGTTCATGAATAAATATTTACACAAGTTACAAAATGCTTTTTTACAATTTTTGAACCAGAGTTAGAGCGACAAAAGTTGCGCTGGGGAGTCAACGGCGTTTCGACATGTGGTTGGTTGGGGTCATCTTCAGGACCAGGTTACCGGATTGTTCATGCTGTACAAAAAAGGGGGAGGGAAAGGGAGAAAGTAAGGGAGAGGCAAGAGGGATGTCAGAATGATGGAATTGTACCTGATGTGGGGTCAGAATGAAGATGTAAATGGAGCAAGTGCCAGGTATTGGCGTGGGAAAGTCCTAAACGCAAAAACGGCCCAGGAGTGTATCCTGTGGGGGAGGAAGAAGAGGTAAGGCAAGGTGAGAGCAGTGGAAGAAGGGAAGGGGGATGGGAGGGGTAGGGGGATTTTGGGGGTGGCAGGTGCGCGTGGAAGAGAGTACAGGAAACTCACCAGGGCTGTGGAAACTCAGGGCGCCAACACACCAGGAATAGTGGGTGACGTGCTCTGTAAGGAAAAACTAGTGCATCAAGAGAGGCTGGTAAACGGTGTCAAGTGTGACCATCCAGTATCTGTAAGGCAATCAGAAAAGGCCGGTATAAGAATGCGGGCACTGCGACTGCGGGGGCAGGGTAGGGCGTAGGGGGTTGAAGGGCTCACCTAAGGAGGACCAATGGTGAGAATGGGTCCGTGGAACGAGGGGCGAAGAGTGCCCACAACGGGCATCGCGGACACGGCGTATGGAGATTTGGGTGGCGGAGGCCAATCAATGGTGGGATACCGGCACTGCGAATCATGCGACCGGATCGTGGGGATATAAAGAAAAGGCGTGTGTCAGGCCAATGTTAAAGGCCGATAGGTGGTAAGCGCCAGAAGCAGGGCGGCAGTCTCACCTTGGGAAGTGTAGTAAGTCAATCAAAGAAAGTGAGGTCCGGACTCGATCCTCTGCGGGCGTGCGACTGGGCTCGGCGTGAGTCCGAGTGGGTACTGCTACGAGGTAGTGCAGGTGGAAGAAAGCTTCTGGGAAAGGGTGACATCACGGAGGGGGCGTGACCGTCGGGTGGTGTGTCCAGAGTTAAAGGGCCAGGAGCGTACAGGGTGATATAGAAAATAAAGAGAATGGCTCGAGAAAGAGGGATGGTGGAACAAAAGTGACAATTGTGGATACCCCAAATGGGGACATCAATAGACAATCAAAGGATCTGATTCCTCTGGCAATGTACACCAAGACGCAGATGATGCAAAATATCGCAATGGACAGATGTACTAGGTATACACATGTATAGTATGCATCGTTAATTGAGGCTAAAATGGAAATCACACAAGAAGAGCATGAGACAATAAAATGGAAAGCAAACAATGTGTAACAGTGTACATCATTAGGTCAAGCGAAAAGGCACAGTGTGCCCAAGACAAATACATAAATAAGTATGGTGTAACAATAAGAATCATTAGGTCACGTGTTAGAGGAGTATGACTGGATGGCGTCAGGGAGCTGGCCTGAGGGTCATGTGTATGGAGTGGAGTCAAGCAATCAGTCCCATGAAGCTATGTGTGGGTCGCAGAATTAGTCATTGGCGAGCAGAGGTAAAGTAAGCTATAAGGTTATATCAGGAGTGTTAGAGATGAACGGTATCGTTCCATTCATCCAGTGTGTTGAGACCTTGGTTGACGGTAACTGCAACGTGTGATCCATCTGCATTCCCACTCATTGAGGAGTAGTTGGTAGTTGCCGATTCTGGTGGGGAGAGTCGGTTGGTTAATTACTTGCCAGATCATATCCAAATGACTGTGTTGTTTTTCGAGGTAGTGATCAACAAGGGGGGCATTCTCAGCTTTGCAATGGATGCAGCTTTTATGCTGGATAATCCGCTGTTTAACCATTTGAGTGGTTTGGCCGATGTACACAAGGTTGCAAGGGCAACGTATTGCGTAGATCACATTAGTTGAGCGACAGTTAGTGAAGGTCTTCAAGATGTACGTATGGCCGTTTGATTCAAAGTCCTTTGTGTTAATCATGAGCGCAAATACCACACAATTCTGGCATTCGTAATGTCCAACAACTGGTGGGAGGTCCTATGATGAGGTGATAGATTCTGTGCTGTTTTTTTGTTGCTACCTCTTTTGTAGGAGAACAGAGGCAGTTGTCGGACACTCTAGTAGGAGCGGAGGATCTTGTGTTAAAGCATGGATTAAGATTGTGACGACCTTGAGTCTATCAAAGTTAATATCGAGCCAGGATTACTTTTCTGGTCGTGGCACACCAACACACCTCCCTTTAATATGATATTTAGTCTAACCCGAAAGTAGGAGGGGCACGAGCATGCTCCAACGCTTCACTTTTAGTTGTGTCTTGTGCCAGGTGATCTTGTGACTAACAAAGACTGATAATCTGGTGTCCACTCTCCTGTAGTTACCGCTCCTTTCCCCTCCTGATATAGCCAATGAAACCAGGATGTGACTTTGGACCTCCTGATCACTTGGCTGGGGTGTACTCAGCCCCAAGTGGTCCAAGCTTATCCAAGCTGCCCTGGGGTTGTCCTCCTCCTCCTTCTCTCTGCTCCCCTCGCTGTATCTTGCTCAGCTGCCTCCCTCTGGCCCCCAAAGTTTCAAGGTGAGCATGCTCAGTTAAGGTCCCCTGACTCGGCTGGTGAATGGGTATATGAAAGGGGGCCACAGTGCATTTATTAAAGAAAAAACAGTGTGTTGTGTGGGTATGCACCCCCATTATGGCAGCAAGCTGCACCGGACTAATGCCTGTTGCTTCTGCGGCTACAGGGAGAGGTCCATGCCCCTAGAGCCTTACCTGCACTCCATTGCAACCAAAGCCTCCAAATGAGCTGTGACTCCCAGTTAAGCTCAACCTGGCTCTGCCCGGCTGGTTCGCTAAACTAAAGATGTAAACATCTCTCTTCTTAAACAGCTCCCCAATTTCAATCACATATCTTCTTTTCATTTGATCTTAAGACAGTAGTTCCACCTCAATGTCTAGTTCTCCAGCTCATAGAAACCCAGACACACAAGAGGCCATGTTTCTTCTCCTCTTCCAACTTGATCAGCGCTATCTCTGAAGAAGACCAAACTTGGGCAGCATGACTTTTAACACCAAGTCAGCCATCTTGCCTCAACACATGGTCCACTGTGCTCATTGTCAAAATATTGTAGTTAAAGGCAGGGCCTTCCGATTCGAATCAGTAAACACCAAGCCAGTAGTATTTCCTTTATTTTATATTCAGTCTATATGTTAAAGCCGAAGTATCAGTAACTCCTATTAGAGGTACGTCTTCCCACTAATTAGTTGTAATTAACTGAAATGCTTTGACCCAGCATATAGACCCCAAGCTTTCATACGTCATCACATTCTCACAGCTCCTCTCTCAACATTCTACTGCATGCACACTCACCCCATGCATCACTAACACAACACTTTGCTGCATCTACATTCCAAAATCAGTGGCAGTAGCATAGATAAGATAAGACAATAGATCTTAATCTTTCTGAGACTTTGAGCATGTGCTTACATTTCAGTAATTCAGAATTTTACATAAAGTCTTTGTCCGTCAGGCAGGCTTTTGTTAGTGTAAATAGAGATTACATGCAAAAGCATTCCACCATCATAATGAGTGAGGGTAGAATGCGGCCAACCTTTTCACATTTCTTTGACTTACTCTTTCTCCCACAGTGCATCAGTCACAATGGCTCGCAAGGATGCACCCCCGCCTGCCTTGACAACATCCTGTTATCAACTCTAAATGAAGTAGTCCTAATGTTTTTAATTAAGCAGGATTCGTAAAAAACATAGTAGGAAATTATTGCATACAAATTTTCCCATTCCTGAAAGATTTGTAGAATTTGTACAACCTATGAATTTTTTCCACAACAGCAAATTAACCCTTGGTCACCCTTCTCTTCTCGCATTGGGTCCATATTTGTTGCTTCTCTGTGCTGTGTGTTACATGCCACTCCATTTACTAGTTGTACCTTTGTTGGCCTCGTAGTATTACTTTTTCTTGAATTGGCCCTTCATATTTAAGAAATAAATCAGTAGATCTCAATGTGTAAAGCACACCCCACTGAAAAGTTAATCATCGGCCTCTATTTCTCCTGCATGATTAAAAATTAGAAGGATAGTGAGAAAAAAGATGGGCTCATAGTTATCCTTTTCACAAATAGGTTTCTTTCCGTGGTAACTTTGCATTTCTACTTAATTAACACCTTTTGGGGAACTTGCATTTCTACAGCCCACATATGCTTGGGCTGGAAGCTCACTTCATGTCTTTTAATCTCTAAGATTCAAATACACCCGGAATGACCTGAAATGGTATCCTTGTCTGATCCATCCTGGTTAGATATATAAGACAATCTAAGGTGAGTAGAGACTATCTGTAACAATATCTGCAGCACTATCAATACCAGTGAAATGTATTTGAATTTACATCTCCCGCAAGGTGTAGTGTTCTGGTCTGTAGCAGAAATTAACATGCTATTGCTGAAACTCTCTGACTGTTCCCAGGCTTTTGGGTAGGAAAGAAATCTTTAGCACATACAATTTGGTTTTCTTTAAGGGGGAAAACATCTGACAAGGTTTTCAGTTGATATATTAACATGAAAAAATATTTTAAGATCTTGTCTTTTAACTGTTTTGAACAATATGCCCAGCACGAATGCATGTGATCTGATAATGTTGGATTTATCAAGGGTTATGATGTGTGAAGAGGGACAATTTGTAACTAATAAAAGCTTGTTGATCTAGAATTGTAATAATAGTCTATTATTATTGATGTCTAATGGAATGATCATGTTTTTTAAAGAGAAAGCCATGCGTGATTTGAATGCTTTACTGCCTAGGTTTATTTTATACTGTGCTTGAAACATAAAAAACAATATTGTTGATTATTCTTATTTGTATAATACTGTGTAATGCATACTTTTGGTATAGTTGTTGATATGCCTTTTGTTCAGTCATCTACTGTTCATCTTCTTTTCTTCTTAAAACTCCCTTCATTGGTTTGAAGGATTGGTAAAGTGATGTATAGATTGTTATCACTTTTATTTTCTTTATTGCATGTGATATTAAACAAGTGTTTTTATTAAAAAATATATGTAGCAAAAGCCACTACCATTTCATGTAATTGTGTGAAATCGAATCCAGCTGTACCTACTATCCCTTTCATAATCTACTTTGATAATCAGATAGTTGTACTTTTCATTTTTCTAGGAACTTATGAACTGCGCATTGACCTGCGTGATTTTGAAAATAATTATCACTTTGCCAAATATAGTTCTTTCCAAATTGCTGGAGAGACAGAGAAGTATCAGCTGATATATAAAGCCTTCATTGGAGGAAATGCAGGTGAGGAATTCCATGATTCCTGAAACGGAACTGGGGCCAGCAACCAATATATTCATGTAATGCTAAAAACAAAATAGAAATGGATCTCTTATGTTCTGCAAAAAAGGATTGGATATCTTATGTTCGGCATGACTAAATGCATATTAAAGCTCGGGGGAATGTATATGGCCCAAATATAAAATAAAATACCTGAGACATTTTTCATAAGTCACAGCATTCACACAACTACAGTAGTTTTTTTCGGACAATAGAATTACTGCCTCTGGAAGAACATTAAGGGTCTGATTATGATGGCGGACGGTATTATGATGGCGGTAGGACTTCAGTCTGTACGCCATTGTATCGGGTAATGGAACCGCCTGCCTACCAAGGTGGCGGTCCAACAATAGGCATTACAATGCAACCGCCACCACGGCTGGCTGCTGCCCCCGCCGCAATGTAAAAAAGGGACTTGTTACATATCCCTGCACTAGGTGGCAGGCACCGTGCGGTGCCTGCCACATGGTACAGTGATATGTAGGGGGGCACCATAGGTGCCCCCCAGGTCCCATGTCTAGGGGCCAGGGAGAAGGGGAGCCCGCTACAGGCCCCCAAAGTCCCTTTTCTGCAAGTATTTTAATGGCAGGTTAACCGCCATGTAAAGACTTGTGGAAAGGGACATTGTAATCCCTATGGCGGTGCATGGCACCATTGTAGGGAATACAATTCCCCCTGACACACTTTTTGTCCATAGTCTATTACGTTACCCCAAGTACAGATATGGGCAAAAATACAATCCCAACCAAAGGCCCTGTAAAGCAATATGGGACAAGATTCTAGAGTGCAGTGAATATTATAGTATCCAATACCAAAACATTCCTTAAGCAGCGGCGCTCTCAGGCTCAGCTGAGAGCTAATACTATAATATTCACTGCACTCTAGAATCTCGCCCTATAATGCTTTGCTGGGCCTTTGGTTGGCACTGTATTTTTGCCCATAACTTTGCATGGGGTAATCCTAGAAGGATGGGACCACCATCGAACTGATCAGCATGATATGCTTTTTGTGTCCAAGACATCTGCTTGGTCCTCCCCCTAGGTTAGGGGGAGCCCAAAATCATCACCTCTCTCATTGCCTGATATTTTCAAAGCTCACTTTTGTGAATTGGTTTTATGCTTTTTAGCATGTGAAGGTAAAGTTGTTTTATCAAAGGGTTGTGGTGGGTGCCGTAACTAATTCCTACATGGCAGAGTAAGGATTCGGAGTTTATGCATGAATAATCTCTGCAACCTCCCCACAAGACGATTGACTTCACAAAAACCTTATTGTTAACCAAGTAATGCAACTCCCAACAGCCTCAACAGGTACTTCAACAGTAATCCACACGATTCTAGGTTTTCCTAAATCCTGAAAATATTTTGGGGTGTGAATTGTTAATTAAATTGTACACCAGCATAATATATTACTGCTGTAACTGAGATTGTTGCTAAGAATAACACTTCGAAGTAGCCAGATACAATGCAAAGGCTTCCATAAAAACCTCTTTAGTCATTAACACTCCCAATACGTGTTAAAGTGTCTCAACGACGTTTTGAAATTGAGCATTAATTTGAATCATATTACATCATCTGTGCCCCATTTTTTTATAGTAGGATCCAGATGCAATAGTGCAGTGGAGTGCATATAATATGTATTGGGTCAGTGATTATGCAATAAACGGATTGGTTTGAAAACAGTCAACGATAGCCCAGATTTACTAAGGCTTTCCGCTGGTGCAAAGTGATGCTAAAACTCGCATAGTATTTACTATATAGTCCAAAAGTTGTTTTGCTCAGCAAAAAAACCACTTTGTGCTGCTTTGCCTCTATGGGGTGCTAGTAGGGCGTTACTGAAGTGGATCAATGCAAATACCTACAGATTGTGATGCAAAGCCTGATATACTAAAACAGAAAGACTACGCTTTGTGTAAAAGACCTGCTGGCAGGAGGCATAAACAAGGGGAAAAAGTGTTCATTTCTCAAAACAAAACCAAGGTAATGCATGTGTGCTACAGTGTACATCACACCTCCAATGGATGGAATCCTTCTGAGTTTATCTAGGCTTAGGTAATTTTTACTGGAAAGTTATGCTTGCAGTACAACGTATGCTAGACAGAGCACACTTGCCACAGCACAATGTGTGAGGCTGTGTATCCCGCAAGGTGTTTGTTTGCCAGAGCATGGGATGACAGAGTCATAAGGGTAATCTTTTTATTTTTATTTTACACATGTTATTAATTTTACAAACAAGGTGCGACATAGGCATAAAATACAGCTTTATGTGTAGCATTACAAAAGAACAGTAAGGCAACAATACCAAAAAACATGGCAGAGCAATATTTTGTATTATAGGCTGCGTTGACGTAAGTCTCTCACATTTGGCCATGGTCTGTCTGTGCAGTATTCCAGCTGTATGCCCCTGAGTCCATCCCAAACCTTCAACATTTTACAGTGTTTCTGGGGGCATCCCCTTGCCATATATGTCGGGTGTTCCAATCCCATACAATAATCCATGCCCTTGGCCTTTGTTTCCACGGGGGCTGTGGCATCTTTCTAGGCCTTAGCAATGTCCCGCTTGGCAATAACCCAACCTCGCCAAAGGAGCGCCACTTTGCTATCATGTTCCCTCTAGGTCATCTATGATGTGGAAAAGGATGAGTCTAGGGTGCAGAGGAATATTCATCAGGGCAATCTTAATAAATAGGGCTCCAAAATGTGTTTTTGCCTTGTGCAACAAAGTGCAGCAAGTTTGGTTGCTGCTCTGTGTAGCATAAAAACAGAATTGAAAATCAGGGTCCTTAACTACAAGTTGACTTTGGTATTCTCCAACAAAACCAACTCAAGATATTAACTATCATTGCTGGTGGAACTCTAATCTACATCATAGCTGCCTGGCTGACAATATTTAATACATATCTAGAAAATAGAGCAGGTACTGAATGTGTGACACTCTACAAACCTAAAGCTCTGGTAAGCTTTATAAAACTGCCCCTCTTCTGTTTCAGTTCTCTATGAATGCATAGCGGTTAAAACTTGGCTCTACAGACACAAACTACTTTTTCAGGTCTTTTGCTATAGGATCTTTTTTATTATTCCTCTCCTTTGTACACCGACAGCCTTTTTTCAATTGATTATCTGGGACATAAGTTTCATTTTCTTGGTAATTTTCTGTCTTATGAAATTAAATGAAATTAGGATTTCTAAAGCGCACTACTAGCCGTAGGTGTCTAGGCGTTGACTTCCAGGGGGTGGACCAATGTAAAGAAAAACATCAGAACGGGGTGTATGGCACAAGTAAGTGATAGTACTGAGCTAGTTGTCAAACAGCCAGGTTTTAAAGGCCTTGTGAAAGGTAAGCAGATTTTTTGTGGTTTTTAGTGTCAGAGGCATTGAGTTCCAGCGCTTGGCAGTGGCTATTCCAAAACTCTTGCCTTCTCAGGTAGCTCTTCTGAAATTGGGTACAACCAAATTAGCCTGGGAGGAGGATCTTAACGCCCTTGAAGGGATGTATTGTTGAAAGAGTTGTTTGATCGATTCAGGACCCACAAGATGAAGGGCCTTAAAGACTATGCATAAAGATTTGAACATCACCCGCTTTCTAACCGGGAGCCAGTAAAGTGAGGGGAGAGCCTTGGAGACCGATTGATATTTCAGCATTCCTAAAAGCAACCTGGACGCTGCTTTTTGGACCATTTGGAGCTTGTCTAGAGCTTTCTTGTGGGCAGTCAAAAAAAGCCATTTGCAGTAGTTAATTTTTTATAAGAACAGAGCAGTGATCACTGTTTTACGTAGGTCTTGAGGGATGTAGGGAAAAACTTTCCTAAGTGATTTCAAAATAAAGAAACATGACGAGGTGATGGCATTGGCATGTCCCCCAAAGGAGAGTTTTCCGTCAAATTGGACTTCCAGATTTTTCACCTTAGACACAGGAGTTGGGAGCACACCCGTTTCTTAAGGCCACCAGCTATGGGACCAAAATGATGGCTATTTGGCAAACAGCTGCACTTCAGTTTTATCTGAATTTATCTTCAGTCAATTTTTGGACATCCAACTGCCAATCTGTGACATGCAGTTGTGGAAACGTTCTGCCGTGCTGTCAGGGTTTTATGTGACTGACACTACAATTTGGGTGTCATCAGCATAGGACACAACAGAGAACCCAAGGCCCTTGATCAGAGAGGCTAAAAGGGTAACATACAGATAAAAAAGGGTGGGACTCAACGCCGACCCTTGTGGTACCCCACAGGGAAGAGTGAAAGAGGTGGATCTGTAACCGTTACATTCCACGAACTATGATCTGTCAGTGAGAAAGGATCCGAGGAGCTTGAGAGCGGTACCTCTAATTGCTATCTCGAACAGGCGTTTGATATGAAGTTTATGACTTACCGTATCGAACTCTGCCGTATCATCTAACAGAATTAGGGCAGCGTTCCCTCCTTTATCTAAGGTTGTTCTGATGTATTCAGCAGCTGTGATCAAGGCTGTCTCAGTGCTGTGTTGGCTTCTGAATCCAAACCGGGAGGAATCCAGTAGATTGTGATCCTGGATGAATAGAGAAAGCTCAATGTTTATGGCCTTCTCTATCAGCTTGGCCGGAAAGGGAAGTCGGGAGATTGGCCAGATGTTGTTGGGGTTTTCTGTGTCCAGATTTGGTTTTTTTTAAAAGAGAAAGAATTTATGCAGTGTCCAGGGACTATAGCAGGGGCTAGTTGTAAAACTCTAGGGGGGGCAAGGGTCCAACGGCAACCCCGATTTGATTTGAATAAACAGGTTGGCTACTTGACCAACTTTAAGGGGGTAAAATGTTGAGAGAGTGGTATTCCTGGCAAGAGAGGGCATTATTTTCGAAGAATGTAGCAAGTCTGTTACAAAAGGTGGCATCTGCATTAAGATTCCTGGCTAGTGGGGGTTGCTTAGCTTGAGCACGGTAGAAAATAACTCTTTGGGAGTGTTCAATGCTGAGTTAATTTTGTTTATGAAGAAGTCGGATTTGGCTTTGGTCAACAGTTTTTTATAGCGCAGGAGTTCTGCCTTATAAGGATCATCAGTACTGTAATTCTGCCTCCACTTTCTCTCTAGTCTTCTACATGACTGTTTGGCCAGTCTGAGCTCTTCATTGAACCATGGTTCAGATGTTACTGTTCGGTTATTATTTCTGTGTTTGGCAGGAGCTATAATGCTAATGGACTCGCTTATCCATTGATGATAGTCATCAGTAGGTTGATCAGGATCAGGAGATACTGGTTTATTAGATTCAGTTAGTGTCCTCGTGAGTTGGCCGTCTGAAATTAGGTGCCAAGGTCGATAGCTGGAAGTAGGTGGAATCTGAGGTTCCTCCAAATTGTGGTCCACTGAGTTCAGTTGGAACATTAGAGCCTTATGGTCTGACCATGGTAGCGGTAGAGCAGAGGAAACATGAATAAAACGACAGTCTGAGAAAAATGCCAACAAGGGTATGGCCACCAGAATACGAGGACTCGCAAACTAGTTGTGCCAAACCTTTCAGAGTCAGAGAGGCTATAAGATCCTGAGTGTTTAAGTCATCCTTATTCTCCAGAGGACAGTTAAAGTCACCAAGGATGGTAAAAGCAGAGGAGTTAGCCTCAATGTCCCATGGTGACTTATCCAGATTTAGAAACATATTTCTGGGGCTGAGGGTATCTATAGATCAAGGCACCGTTAAAGGTATATTTATTTGAAAGAGCAATTTTGAAAACCAGGACTTCGCAACAAGGATGGGGTAGGATGTCGAACCTAACCATGAATTTGTCTTTAAAAACAATAGCTAACCCACCGCCTCTGCTCTCTAAGCTATCTAGTCTGATTGATGAGTAGCCAGGAGGGGTGGCAGAGACCAAGTCTGGCCCTGAACCAGCATCAGCCCATGTTTGGGTTACAAAAGCAATATCAATATTAGCACTGTCTAAAAAATCTGCCATTTCCATAGCATGTTTTATGAGTGAGCGAACATTCAACAGAGTGCATTTTATTGTTTCTGCCATGCGTTTCTGAGTACTAGCCACAGAAAGGCTTGGCGAGTGTGTCTTAAACCCATGAGTCTGAGAGAGCAGACCGGGCAAGTTTGGCATCCTATTGCAACTTCAGGGGACAGCGTGGGGCATGGGAAGCGCCGGGCTTTGGAGTTGAGAGTAAGTAGCGCTTCCCTACTATACCCAAGCCACCACGGTGTTGGGGAGCAAACCCGGCAGGGAGGCTGGTGCTGAGCGGGACCGGTGAACGGAAAGGCGCATGCGGACTTGCCCTTGGCACGCCAGCAGTGCGCCCACTGCGCATCTGCGCTGTGGCTTCCATTGAGTAGTGTGGAAGGGTGAGCCAGTCTCAAGACTAGACCGCTGACCCTTCCAAGATGGCGCCTGTGCGTGTGCAAAAGGAAGTGAGGCACACTAAAGCACAACTAATGGCCGCAAGTCAGCCGGGCAGATTAGGTAAGGCGTTTGTTCAAAATATTAAGCGTTTGCTCATTTGTTAATCCATAGTTAAAAATATGCCCCAGTTAAAATAGATGACTCCTGCACCCTGCAACATGCAGCAGTGCAGAAGAACACAACACAGTGCAAACAGTGCAAGCAGAAAAGTAAAATGAGCCTTACGAGGCTTTCGATTAGATTTGGTGTCCCCCAGGAGTCTTAGATATGCTGGCTCATTTTAAACCTGGAGCCCGATTTAAAAAGGCATTTGAATATTTAAAATTATATTCCATGTGCAAATGGCTGAATTTAAGGCGTTGACAAAAGGTGATTTTGCAGGAATTGATCAATTTATTTGTGTGTACTATTACCCCACGTCAGTGTGAATACCATGCAGAGGTTTAGTGTTGGTGGCTCAAGGCATGGTTTGCCCTAAATGTTTGTGAACACACATTAGTTTCCGAACATTCTCAAATGCCCCAGCTGATCTATTTTGAGATTTAAACAAGTCAAGGACGCACACCCCAAAGCGTCATGGGGCTGCAGAGAAAGGTGTTACTTCACGTACTGGAAAAATATTTTCCCAGTGGAAAAAAAGTAAAAAGAAAACAAGGTGAAATTGCACAATGATACTGCCGTTCTATTATGTAGGATTGCCTTCTACAGATGATTCAGTATTGGGGAATTCAACCACTCTAAAAGGTCACTCGGCTTTCCCAGGCGTCTGCCCTGAAATTCTTTAACAGATGCAGTTTTCCAGTCCTACTCTTGGAAAGTTTAGTTAATTCCTACCAAATTGTGTAAAAATCGGACCTCTGCGAAACTGTAATCATGCCACAGTAATCAGAGTAATTTTGGAAATTACATGTTACTCTTGTGACGTGAAATGACTGAAAGTTACACAAATACGCTTGTTTGCGTAACTTTGAGTAATTTCAGACAAAACCCCCTACCCAGCAGCAGGGTAACAGACCGCGAGCTGCTGCTGGCAGCTGCTGTTCCTGTTCTATTGTATTTAGCGCTATTTTCTTAGACCAAACTGAATCCTCGGGTCCATTTTGGATGTGAGGGTGTATTTATGCTAAGAAAATATTCCAGAATGCAGGATTATCCTTCTCGCTTAATTCAGCATAATCTCTAAAAGTTTCACTGTAGTTTTGCGTAGTTACACCGCAGCAAATTAAACAAGTTACAGTCAGTCCTATTAAAAACACATTCTACATGAACCGATAGCTTTGAAGGTATATTTACATTTTTTTTGAATCATTGAAACACAATCAATCATTCTTATAATGCCACTGCTTCTGGCAACATGTCATGAATATCAAACCAAGGCTCATGTTGTATCTCTCAGCTGCCCAGTGAGAAAATAGTGTGCCGCCTCAACACCACCTACAGCCATGAATTGTGAAAAACATTAGTAGCTCTTACTAAAATGGTGATCCTCCCACGGTTCCTATACTATTTCTCAAATCTCCCAATATACATCCCCCCTACTTTTTCCACTCACTAGAGAAACTAGTCAGAGACTTTATATGGAGTAGCACCTGGCACCGAGTAGCTGTTAAAAAATGATATCTACCCACAGACCAGGGAGGTCTAGCGGCCCCAAATTTTGAAAAGTACTACTTAGCCGCTTAATTGCAATGGATAGCTAGATGGCTAGTCGACTGCCAACATGATGACACCTCGACCACGTGTCCACTCTACACGTTACTGCAACTGATAAGGCTATTTCACCCTGATGTGAACACAAGCCGACCGGAACCATTACTACTCAAGGTAGCGTGTAAATGCTTTAGCAGGAGTCTATACTTAATCCGACATATCACGCCATACGCAGCAGCATTACCCTTAGAAGGAACGCCTAGGGGTCAAACAACAATTGCAGAAGCTGAACTGCGGAATTAAGAAGGAGTTGCTTTTCTATAATGGGCTCCTCTCAGGTTACAGGCTATCCCCGATGCCCACTTAAATGCTCTCCAGACAGCCCACTCTAGATTCTGCTGTAATTTTTGGGATCCAAATCAGAAAATTTGCATTTGTCTGATCTTTGCATTTTCACCTTCCAAAAACAAGAATCAACCATTTTATCATCGCATCAAATGTGTGGGGCCAACAGACCTTTGTTGGACTTCCTGCTTTAGTAATGCTACCTCTTAAAAGTGTTCACCACTCAGCAGCAGTGGCCGCTCCTCCACCATGGCTGAGGAGCGTCACCCCCCCCAGCACTTTTAACAATGTGAAAAATAAAACTATAATAAAACAGGTTTAAACCTCGTTTTATTATCATTTTATTTTTCACTGTGCAAGGCATGGGGGCAGGGCCGTGGTGGTGACAGGCTGGGGGGGGAGTGCTGGGCACTGCCTTCCCAGCGCATGTGGGTTTGGCCGGTCGTCTCAGGCCAGCCAAACCCACATGCACAGTGACGCTCTCTCCAATTGCTGGGGTTGGAGAGAGCAGGCACAGGCTCCCAGTCTGTTCTGGAGCACAAATCATCAGTGCTCAGGACAATCCTGAAGCTGCTTTCATGATGAGAAATGATGAGTGGAAAGGAGAGGGCAACAGAAGAGCATGTCACGATCCTAAAGGCAGCCGGTAAGTTCTTTTTATGTTTTTTTCCATTTGTCTCCATGGTTCCTCATTCCTTCCCCTTCCCCACCACTTCCCCTGTCCCTCCTCTTTTCCCCAACACAAGCCGCTCCTGCTCAGCAGGTCATTCAGTTTTTGAGTCTCTCAAATTTGATCGCACCATAATTCTTTTTCAGTTACACTGGTTGCCTTTACATCTTTTAAAAATATATTCTTCATTGCTTTCAGTGCATCTTGGTCCTGGTTTTTCCAGGGTATTTGCCTGAGAAATTGAAGTTCTCAGGCAGGAATAGTGGTACCAGGAGATAATATTTTGTTTTGCTAAGAAATTTCCAGATTCGATAGACGTAATTTGTTATCATAAGCTTTCTCATCTGCAGATCCTTGGCTTTGGAGCTCTCTCTTCACAGAGTGCCACTCTCATACTGTTCAGTTAAAAGTTACCACCCTCATAGTTTGGTAGCTGGAAGTGTCATTTACATTTTGATCAGTCAACACTGGAGCTATTGGTTCTTGTAATTGGCAGTCATGACTTATGAAGTTTGTCCTCTCGACAGACATACAGATGTTTCATTGGTACAGTAGTTTTATAAATCCACTCTGGGGGGACCTCTTTTACTGCTTTCTGTTTAGATTTCCATTGTTATATACTGTGCCCTCGTTGAAGGGGATTCGTTATAGACAAGGCGGTTTAAATGCTTTTAAAAGTGTTGGCAGAATTCAGAACTAATATGTCCTTGAAAGACCACAAAAATGTTTTACATGGTGTATATTTAATCAAGCCATGGCAAAGTCAATAAGTCCTTTTGAGGTCGAGCAAAACAGCGCTTGCACTGTCGCTTAGCTACCTGTTGTATATGTTTTGGAAGTTGGACTTAGCCCATTTCTTGTCCATTGCTTTCCATTTGTCTCTGTCCGCGTCCTTTACAAATCCTTGGTTACTAATGGGCAGTTGGTCCTCTTTTAGCCCTCCTTTACATTTCAGGTTTCCTCCAATGCAGCACTGGGTTTTTACGCTTACAATGTTCCTCTCCTCCTTCAGGCACTACTTTTCTTCTTCTTGTGTTCCCTGATTCAGTGCAGCACAGCTTCACGTCGGCCGCGCTTTCCATTGTCCAAACTGTATTTATTTTAAAAAACGACCAGTCCCCCCAAGCTGGAAAACACCAGCTGTTGTTTTCCATCGCTGCAACGCTGCCGGTCGCAAGGTCAATGATTAGTTTTTAGGTCTCGCCTGAGCCAGCGCATGCGCTGCTCTGCGAGACATTTAGTAAGTGGCTTTTAAAAGTGCTGCTACACGCTTTTGCTGACCTAGCGCTTGCGGTTACGCACGCGAGCACGCGCGCAGCCGCCAGCTTTCAGCGCCCGGTCAGGCGCCATCTGGCTTTCCTTTATGGCTTTCCTTTGTCACGCTGATAGAGATCAGGGTATCTAAAATATGCCCACTACCATGGATAGAGTAATCACACAGTTACACGCACATACATTCATCATACGCTAGGGCCCATTTCACTAACATACACTCAAATACTCTACCAGCAATAAACCTGTGGAAAGAAAACACCTAAACACCCTGCATCAATATCAGGTCGATCAGATCTGGTTTTGTGACTGTCCTAATCAATAACATAATCTACACAACATATACAATAATGATCAAAAATATAAACCCAATAATTGACAAGAAAGAAAATTCAACACCATGTTTAAAATTATATTGCTTTATCTAAAATTAGTCAAAGTAAAATCAATCAGAATAAATCATTTCTCATAGTTACCTATTCTAACTAAGTGTCAGAACGGGTCAGGACAAGTCTCTCGGTAAAGTCTCTCAAGATGAAGTCCTCAGCATCGATCCTCAGCAACGCAAACTCACGCAGCAAAGGTAAAATGGCAAGTGGCAAAAGGGTGGCAAGAACCCTCTCTAAGATAACAGTTTTTATAGTAAAAATTACAATGGAAACACACATTAAGTTTGCAAAATACACTGAATCACTGAGCAGAGCGAGAAGGAAAGGATGCAACATTGCAACATTTGTGAACCTCCGCTCAGGAAAAATACACATAGCGAAAACTACGGAACAGGAACCAAGAAAATAAAACATGTATCACATTTAATCCGGCTTCTCCTCGGCCATCGAGCCACAGTTCAGAGTTTCCCTCTAAGGCTCCTTTGTTTTTCAAGATTGCCAAGGACACTTTCACTTCTCTTGGAGAACTCCCAAAAACTGCTGCTGTCCTCATGGAAAGTTTCATTCAAGGACCATGGTCAGTCAACTTCAAGACCATTTCCAGCAGGGGTCTCCCTCGTCACGTCTTTCACATATTCACTCGAGGCCAGGCTCACAAAATCAGTCATCATGGACTAGGCCTCCATAGGCCACAATAGACCATCTCAATTAAAAGAAATAAGAACAACGTTACTACAACATAATGATTAAACAGTGTTAACCCCACTAATACCCTTATGTGTATGCATTTATCTAGCTCTCGCAACATAAAAAAGCATTAATTCAGACAGCGTTTTGTGCTCAAAATAAACAGCACACAGCAACGTTTAAACATGAAACTTGCACGTTATTTTTTAGAAAACAGAAACAGCACACACATGCTAACCCTCGTGTAACTTTCTCTTATGTTAAGACAAACGGATTGATTAATAAAAACACACTTGCACAAGACAAATAATTAATTTGTTATTTATTAATAATTAATAAAACGCATAGACATACTAGAGCTTCAAAAGCCCCTGAATTTTCTAAATGAAAACTCTGCTCCAGCAATCCCCCCTTTGGTGATTTTATCACCAAATAAACCAAAAAAAAAAAAATTAGTGAAAATTTAGTCCCATTTTAGGAGAAATCAGAAATGTCTTTTCCCCTTACACAACATTAAACACCAGTCACTCTTTCATCATCTCTCTTTGTCTCTAAATAAACACTCTCCCTCAATTCTTCTAGTTCAATTTCTTGAGGTTCTCTTTTCAATCTTTTGTTTTTCTTTTCCTTATTCAATTTCTTTTTCCCTCCCCTGTTTTTACAACACACACACACCAATCTTATTATTAATAAAGCCACAATTATACAAGACAAGGGAAACAATATTCTACCTATAATTGTACTACCTATTTTTGCAATAAAATCCTTAACAGCTATCATTTTATTAGCTATTTTAGTCCACAAACTCCCAGCTTCAAGTGGTACTAATTCTTCATGCAAATCAGTAATATTTTTGATATAGACCTTTAGGTCTTTACTTTCGTCAGGAATGTAAGTGCAACAATGTTGAACTTTCAATATTCCACAAACTCCACCCTCCTTGGCCAATAGAATATCAAGGGCAAGTCGATTTTGCATAGACATGGCACGTACGGCACTTAATTCCGTATTCACCAAAAGAAACCCTCCTGCGGTATTTGTCGATAAGCGATCAACCACTGTGGACAGTTTCCGAATTCCATAAGCATTTAAAGAAATTCCCACTGCTGGAATCAAAACCCCAAAAATATCACCCACAATTTCAGACCAAGTTTCTCTCTTAAAACGTGTTAATAAGTTAATATCTTCTACATCTTTTATTTTATCTGTATGAAAAATCTTAGGAAAAACCAGGCCCACATAACATGTGCCATACCAATGGTCAGGAAACTTGTAATAAGCCTTGTTCCCACAAACATAGTACACTCCTGGAAAAATTGTATCTTCTCCACCTCTGAAACCCCAACCTGTCGCAATGAAGTATGTATCATGGCACTCACTAGTTCCCACAAAATATGTATCATATTGGGATCTCCTTCTGGTAATACAAAGTTTACCCTTCTGCGGTGCATCTAGAGCTAAAGTTGGACTAGCCCCATTTCTCAACTCTTTTCCCATCTCAATGTCCCAAATTGTCTCACTCACTTCATATTTTCCCCCTTTCTCATGCATGCTCATTCTCCTTTCTTCTACCATATCCAGGAAAGCTCTCTCCTCTTCTTTCAAACTGCAAGTTAAATTATTCTTAAAAATGTAATCTAATGTTAATCCTTTTTCTTCAATAAAAATCTCACCAAAAGTGTTAGCTTCTTTAGCTGGATTCAGCTCTTTGTTCATTGGCAAGTGCCCAGAAATACTATCTCTGTTATACATCTTATAATCTACTTTCCCTAACAAATAAAAAACACTACTTAAAATACTACA
Organism: Triturus cristatus; assembly: GCF_964204655.1. Taxonomy (NCBI): domain Eukaryota; kingdom Metazoa; phylum Chordata; class Amphibia; order Caudata; family Salamandridae; genus Triturus; species Triturus cristatus. The sequence goes on from NC_140580.1 coordinate 998,792,143, forward strand.
GGAAATACCATATGTAGCTGGTAAATGGTGATAAGTAACACCCTCTGAGACGGATGCAGGTAATTGCATACAGACGTAGCAATCCCTTACTTCCATTGTCTTCACATATTCATATAACAGTTTAGAAAAAACATTACTAGAAAAATTATTAATTGACCTATCTTTATGTATGTAACTACTACTTCTAATTGGAACTACTTTTTGTGAATCCTTCTCTACATTAGTCACATTCTCTATATTCATTCCAAACTCTACTCTAAAAGTAACTAATAAAACTAAAACACCCCATAGAAGCATTAATAATCCAGTACAACAGCAGCACATTCTACACCACCTCTTAAAGAAGGCACATCTATTTCTATTATCCTCTATGTTAGCCATTTTAGTTTAGCCTCTACTATTCCACTACTGTTTGAACTTCTTCAATTCTTCAGCAATTCTTCAGCTTTCAGTTTATCCAAATGATCTCTTCGTTCACTTGATCCAAGTGAATCTTTCTTTCACTCAGTTTGGATACTTATCATTCTTCACTTCAATTTCTTCAACATCAAATTGTATTAGATCTCCAACGTCAAGATCCTCAGTACTCGACTCTTCTCCAATGTCAGTTAAGAGTACTTTCAGAATATCACCAGTATCTTCCTCAACCACTTCTCTCAAGACCACTTCCGGATTATCTCGAGTCACTGTTTCTTCTTTTCCTCCTTCAGACAGTGCCACATAAGACCATTCCGGTGATCTGTACTTTTGGTTGGGTCTTCTTACTCTTTTTATTTCCACTGGTTCGTTTGACTCCTTTGATTCTTCTCCTTCAGCTTTTGAACTTTGACTCGAAACTTCATTCACTTGTTCAGCTTTCGATGAATTTGCTCTTATTACTCTGTATCTCAGCCTCTTAACTCTGTTGTTAGGCCAACGATCTCCTCTTAACACCTTTTTCGGCTTTATTTCTTTATTACTCCTTTCTCCAATCCAAGTTCTCTTTCTCAGAACTCGACCCTCTGTTTGTTCATCCTCATCATCTGTTTCAAGTGCCTCTTGTTTCCGTTTTCCAGCAGCTTTCTTCTTTTCCACAGATCTTTTCACCACTGTTTGAGACTTCCCTACTCCTGTCCCTCCTCGGGTCTCCGACACGCAATCTTCTTGCTGTCTACTTGTCCCTTCACCTAGCTCCTCATGAATGTTCCCTACACCTCCTCGGGGGTTTTCCGCAATCTGTCCCTCTCTATCTTCTTCTGACCCTACTTCTTCAAGTATAATCTCAAGTGGTTCTTCAATTTCCTCCTCTTCTGATTCAGGAGTAGTCTCTGTGTGATTTCTTTTTTCTTTTCTTTTTCCTTCACTGCTGTTTGAAACTTCAGGCTCTCTTACAGAATCTGATCTCCTCTCTGATACTCGCAGTGATTCTCTTGAAGCTCTCTCTGCTTCTTTTCTCACTGATTCCGTATCTTCAGTATCTTCATCATCACTGGAATCTGACTCTTCAAAATACTCTTTACCAGTCCCTTCTTTTGGGTTTGGAACTCTCAGAGTATGACTTGCATGTACCCAGTGCTTCACTCCAGCACACTTTACTGCAGTCGTCGTAGTCAGAATAACTTGTCTTGGCCTTCCCCACCTTGGAATCAAGCAATTTCTTCTTCTGTGCACCTTAATCCTCACCCAGTGTCCTGGACTCAGATCATGAGCTTGCTTCTTCTCAAGTGTGGTAGCTTCTTCTCCAACCTGGTGAAACACAGAATGAACTGCGTCAGCCAGGCCTTTACTCTAATCCAAAATCATGTCATCAGTTATTGTCACCAACTTATTGACAGGCACGAATGCATGGCGCATAGCACGTCCCATGATTATCTCGTGCGGACTCAAACCAGTAGTTCTATCTGGAGTAGATCTCATTGTCATCAGAACTAGAGGCAAAACATCTGGCCATTTCATGCCAGTGGCTAAGCACATCTTTCCAATCCTATTCTTGATTGTGCCATTAATCTGCTCAACCACACCAGAAGCCTCTGGTCGGTATGCACAATGTAGCTTCTGCTGTATTTTCAATGCTTCACAAATCAAACCCATGAGCTCATTCTGAAAGTGTCTACCTCTATCAGACTCAACTGTAACTGGAAACCCGTACCTAGGAATCAACTCCCTCAACAGTAACTTTGCCACTGTTAATCCATCATTTCTTCTAGTCGGGTAAGCTTCCACCCACCTTGAAAACAAACAGACTACCACTAGAACATACCTCAGTCTGTTCACTTGGGGCATTTCAATGAAATCAATCTGCATTCTTGTAAAGGGACCTCCTTCTCTGCCTATTGTTCCCAAACTCACCACTGTCTTTTTCCCAGTGTTAAATTGCTGACAAACTAAACACCTTTGACAGATGCTCTCTGCAATTGTCCTGAACTTTGCATTGTACCAGGTCTGTTTAAACGACCTAACCATCGCGTCTCTTCCCAAATGTCCCTGGCCATGATACATCCTTGCCATTGACGACAAGATTGAGTTAGGCATCACTGGTCTGCCATCTCTGTAGACCCAAACATGGTCTGTTTCTCTTGGAGCACATCCTGCCTTAATCCAATCTTGTTTCTCTTCATCTCCTGCCTCATCTTGTAACTGTTTCACTTCATCCCAGGTCTCTAGGACATTAGTAAACATCACAGAAAGAAAAGACATTTCCCCTTCTCTGTCCCTGTTAATGGACTGATTTGTCTTGGCACAGTACTGCGCAACATCATTGGCGTACCTGTTTCCAATCGTTATAAAATCCTCCCCCTGACCATGGGCAGCACATTTTACAACTGCTAACTCTTTAGGCAGCTGTATCGCCTCAAGCAATTTTCCAATCATTTCAGCATTCTTTATTGGAGTTCCACTCGATGTCAAGAAACCTCTTTGTAGCCAAAGTTGGCCAAAATCATGCACCACTCCAAATCCATACTGACTATCAGTCAACACAGTCGTCCTCAAATCTTTCCCAATTTCACAAGCTTTTGTCAATGCTATTAATTCAGCAACTTGCGCAGATTTCACCCCTTTCAATGGTGATGCTTCCATGACCTCTGAAACTTTGCACACCGCATATGCTGCACATAGCACACCATCATCATTCCTCAAGCATGATCCATCCACAAACAACACATGGTCATTCTCAGGTAAGGGAATATCCCTTATGTCTGGTCTCGGTTTCGTACAGTACTCAAGCACATCCAAACAATCATGATCATCTTCCATCTTTATACCCGCATTTTCAATATCCGGCAAGAGTGTCGCTGGATTCACATTCACACATCTCTCAAGAGTCACATTTGATGCTCCCAGAATCACTTTTTCATACTTAGTCAATCGACTATGTGACATGTACTGAGTTCTGCTTCTTGTCAAAAGAATTGCCACATTGTGAGGTACGAAAACCCTTACAGGATATCCCATTATGATTCCCTCACTCTGTTCCAGGCTTCTGCATGTTGCAGCCACAGATTTCAGACAACCTGGTAAACCCACAGCTACAGGGTCAAGTGTTGATGAGAAGTACGCAATAGGCCTTCTCAATTGTCCATGTTTCTAGATTAACACTGAAAGTGCACATCCATTTCTTTCACTGCAGTACAGCTCGAATTCTTTTTCATAGTCAGGCATACCCAAAGCTGGAGCCTCACACATTTTACTTTTGAGCTCTTCAAATGCTGCCAATTGTTCTGGATCCAGATCTAATGGATCTGTCATCTCACTTTTTGTCAATTTAATCAGTGGCTTTGCTATCAGAGAAAAATTAATTATCCACTGACGACAATAACCCACCATACCCAGGAACATTCTCACTTCTCTCTGGGTCTTTGGAGCTTTCATTTCCCTGATTATTCTGATCCTGTCAGTAGTCACTTTTCTCAGACCTTTTTCAATATTGTGTCCAAGATAATGCACCTCTTTCTTGCAAAATTGCAATTTGGCTGGAGATACCTTTAACCCTCCATCTGCCAGATGATTCAGTAAAGCTATGGTATCCACTTCACAAGCTTCACGTGTCTTTGATGCCACCAATAGGTCATCAATGTACTGCACTAGCACTGAACTTTCGGGCATAATCAAACTCTCCAACGATTTCTTCAATAACTGATTGAATATCGAAGGACTCTCTGTATACCCCTGTGGGATTCGACACCATGCTAAAATACGCTGGCCAAACCTAAATGCAAAAATCGGCTGGCTGTCATGATGCAATGGAATTGAAAAGAACGCATGACACAAATCAATCACTGTATACCACTCAGCATCATGTGGAATTTGATACAGAATCACTGATGGATTTGGCACAATAGGACAACATGCCACCACAATTTGATTAACTTTTCTCAGATCCTGTACGATCCTAAATTTCCCATTGGGCTTTTTCAGTCCCATTATCGGTGAATTACACGGACTACTCAATAGTTCTCTCAGAACTCCTTGCTGAATCATTTTCTCAATTATAGGAGTTATCCCTTCAATTATTTCTGGTGTCATTTTGTACTGAGGAATGTTAGGATATGTAATTCCCTCTTTCACTGCAATTTTCACTGGATCTACATTATTCATCAATCCCACATCCTCTCCTGTAAAATCCCAAACTGCTCTTTTCACTGTGTCTCTCAGCTCTTGAGGCAAATCCTCCGGATTAAACACAGCAAATGCACCAATTAACTCACTCTCTCTACTTTATAGAGTCATTCGGTAGAAAACATCATCATCTGGTGTCTCAAAAGCTATTCCATCTGGTGTACAAAAAATTGTGCAGTTCATCTTACACAATAAGTCCCTACCTAACAGGTTCACTGGACTCGTGTCACAGACAATAAATCTGTGCATGTCTGAAAATTTCCCTATCTGTACTCTTACTGGTTCAGTAAGACGTGTTCTGATTTGTGTATTGGCTACACCAACTACTTGGATTGCTTCATCCGAGAGAGGAAGATTTCTAACATCTGTTGACCTGACAGTTGATCTTGTCGCACCTGTGTCTACCAAAAAAGTAACACTCTCCTCATTTATTTTCCCATCCACAAATGGTCCTGCCTGGTCTATTTCTAGAGTTGCACCAAGTATGCACTCTTCCTCCTCTCTTCGGCACCGTCAATAATCACCTTCAGACTCACTCCCTTCACTCTTTAACAAGTACTGCTGTACTTTGTTAGAACGTCTTGGTTTGTTTACCTGTTCATCATTGTAGAATCCTGAATCCTGATTATACTTTTGTACCCCTCTATTCTGCGGCAAGGGCGGTTTCGGCTCTTGACTCTGCTGTCTCACAACTTTCTGTTGTTGCTGTTGATTATTCCCTTCGTTCTGGTTCTGCACCTGTTGATTTAAAGGTTTACTCTCATTACTCACTAATGGTGGATTAGGACATTCAGATCTCCAATGTCCCAGTTGGCCACAGTTGTGACAAGGGAACCTTTTTTTCGCTTCCTCAAGACTTCCTTTTCCTTTTCCTGCATATCTGGGTCTATTTCCTGCATTATTTCCTGGATTATTCGCCTGTTCCACTAACTGTGCTTCCTGTCTTTCTGCAACTTTCACTTGTGCCCACATTGCTTTCTCTTTCAGCTTTCTTTGTTTTGCTTCAATTTCATCACTAAAGTATTTTGCATGTCTCAGGATCTCATCTACTTTTTTACTCTGCCAATCCACTGTGTGTTCACGAATTCTCTCACCAATTTCAGGTCTTAGACCATATACAAATCTGTATACAAAGTGACTCAAATCTTTGTCACCCAGGTGTTCATCTCCACTGAATTGTTTAAAAGCCAGTATCAGCCTCTCGTAAAAAGCATGAACTGATTCTTTTGCTTCCTGTTGTGTTCGATCTATCTTAACCCAGTCTGTCTCTTTTGGAGGAACTTTACTCTTCAGGTATACCATCACCTGATCATACTTCCTCATTACTTCTGGATCTGGTGCCCCTGTTCTTGAATCTCTTGGATATTCCTCAGTAGGCCAACTCACAACTATTTTACACTCAGTCCACAAGTCTGCTGGAACAATTATATCAAACAGACTATTCAGGTCAACCCACAGCACTTTTGACAATTTCACAAACCTATCTACCTGCCTATACCACTCGACGGGCTTTTCTCTCAATCGAGGGAAATCATTCGTAAATGATAAAATATCCTGTCTGGTCCATGGAACATGTACATATCCTCCTCCAGGTATTTCTCTCATAGGATAATTATCCACTGGTTTCTCTTTTTCTCTCACTGGAAATGCTGAATAAGTTGTTCTATCTACAGATTCCTCTCTTTTCTTATACCACCTATCCTTCCACTTTTCTACATCACCCCATCTTCGCAGTAATGCCACCATTTCTTTAATCTGTCCTGTTCTACCAGAAGCATTCACATTTTCAATGTCCTTCTCTGTAAAATCCATCCTGTAAGTTCTCTGTAAAGCTTTCACTTTATCAATGTCAACTCCCTGTTCATTTGCTATTGCTCTTAGCCTGTCATGAGTATTCCTTGCTCTCCAGGTAACACTTTTGCACATAAACAACAGCTCACCATCATGATGACTCTTCAGGATTTCTATTGGAACTGTTCCTGTCACAAGCTCTTCTAATTCTATACGTAACCTAGCCACATCAATAACTTGTGAATCCTTATCCTTTTTCTGAAGAACCTTCATCCAATCATTCAAATCATCAACTGTTATTTCAGCAGTTTTTCTCACTGGAACCACTCTTTTCTGCGGTTCTAAAATTGGCATCCCTGAACAACTAGGTTCACTAGTATCCAGTAGTTCACTACATGTGTCATGTCTCATTTGGCTCAGGTCACTTCTTTCTGCTCTTTTATCTGAATCTCCTGAAGGACCAACTGAATTTGTCAAATTATTCCCAACATATGGAATCACTAGTCCATTCTCACCTGCTCTCTGTTTGTCAAACACAGGCATAACCGGACCTATAGTTACAGGCACCGTAACAGCTTCCAGATTCTTCGTTAACTCCCTAATTTTCTCAGTCAGTTCTGTTGTCGTTTTTGCTAATTTTCTGGCATTTTCCTCACTACTTCGATTCTCTCTCTCCCTGAAAGAACTACTACTTCTTGATTCAGGTGTCACTTTTTCTTTCTCAATAATACAGACTGTATCTCTTATCGGAGAAACAACTGGTGTACTCTCATCTGGTTCTGGTCTATATGGAGGTGGTCTCTTGTAAATCATGTCATTTAAGACCTCATCATCATACTCATTAACTCCAACTGCTCCTTCTTCAATTGTTCTCATAGGATATAATCCCTCTGACATATTAACATCTCGCCATCTTTTCATCCGATCATGATGTGTTTCACGATCATGTCTCCTCCCAAACATATTCCTGTAATACCCTCCAGATCTTTGCTTTTCTCGCTCATGAACTTCCTCTTCCCATTCCACTAAAGCCTCAAACTGCGTAGGTCTCGGCTTCGGGTCCAGACGTACCATCTTTTCCCGTAAATTTCTCAACACGGCCAAATTAAATGAACCATGTTCTGGAAATGCTAGAACACCATCTTCTTTAGTATACCTAACCCAATTCTGTAACCATATACAGGTATGTAATCCATATTTCGCAACCATGAAGGATGCAGGTGTTTTCGCTGGAGGTAGCAACTCACCCTCTCTCGTTTTAACCTCTTTATCCTTGGTAAACCACCTTTTAACTTTCCCAAAGAATGTTTTTTTCTTTTTTTCCTCTTGGTAATACATTTTAGCGCTTACCAAAACTCTCTACTCTCTCCGTATTATAAATATACAATACGAGCTTCTCAACCAATAGCAGCGCGACTCACTCTAACGCACCAATCCTGGAGCGTCTACGTCACTAAACAGCTCTTCCAATCCTTGCGCGGCTCACACTAACACACCAATCCTAGCGCGAACCCTATTCTGATCCACTATCCAATCAGAGCGCGGACTTTCTGACGTCAACAGTCGCTGCAGTTTGTCTCCTGTCTTCTGTCACTCGTCTACCCCTCCTTTACAAAATCTCTCAGTAGACTTCGTGTCAAGATTTCTACAAAATCTATTAGTTACAACATAAAAACATCTCCATTGTCTGCTTCGCTAACCACAGAATAGTAAAAGAGAGTCTATTTTCATAAGAAACCTTTCATTGACACAGTAGCACTTCTTCTACTCTGCCCTACTAACATACATTCATTAACTGTTTCCTCTAGGACTTGTCCAAAGAGTCTTACAATCAACTAAATGTATATACATTCACGCACATTCATACAAGAAAAAAATAGTACATACACACAGAATCCTGTTTCCCGAGAACAGACAATCTGCTCCACTACAGAATTATAACACACATTAACTAAGCAAGCTTTCTTTGCCCAGTTCCTCAAACAAGCTCAGAGAATACCTATTACTCCTCCCGCGATAAGCTTTAACGGAAATCCTTACGGATCCCTGGGACTTAAGACCAGAGTTTCACAGATAACCTTCACTATGATACACACTCCTTATATACCAGAAATATATTCTAATAGTAACATACGACGATGTCACTGATTCCGAACCCAGACAATGTGAACGCGCAACTTCAATTGTCACACGTTATTCCTTACAATCCCGTCTTTCCCGAGAGCAGCATATACTTCCCTCTGCCCTACTACGGAACTGCTACAACAGCTTCCAAGTTCCAGAAGCACTACATATAACTCAACATGACGACCTCAACATATAATATTAGTACATATACCAATATCGACAAAATAAAATCAATAATCAATAAGCTAATGTACAAGCAACCTTATCAGATCAAGACAACCATCTAAACCAACCATCCTCTGCTACCAGGAAATTGATAGAGATCAGGGTATCTAAAATATGCCCACTACCATGGATAGAGTAATCACACAGTTACACGCACATACATTCATCATACGCTAGGGCCCATTTCACTAACATACACTCAAATACTCTACCAGCAATAAACCTGTGGAAAGAAAACACCTAAACACCCTGCATCAATATCAGGTCGATCAGATCTGGTTTTGTGACTGTCCTAATCAATAACATAATCTACACAACATATACAATAATGATCAAAAATATAAACCCAATAATTGACAAGAAAGAAAATTCAACACCATGTTTAAAATTATATTGCTTTATCTAAAATTAGTCAAAGTAAAATCAATCAGAATAAATCATTTCTCATAGTTACCTATTCTAACTAAGTGCCAGAACGGGTCAGGACAAGTCTCTCGGTAAAGTCTCTCAAGATGAAGTCCTCAGCATCGATCCTCAGCAACGCAAACTCACGCAGCAAAGGTAAAATGGCAAGTGGCAAAAGGGTGGCAAGAACCCTCTCTAAGCTAACAGTTTTTATAGTAAAAATTACAATGGAAACACACATTAAGTTTGCAAAATACACTGAATCACTGAGCAGAGCGAGAAGGAAAGGATGCAACATTGCAACATTTGTGAACCTCCGCTCAGGAAAAATACACATAGCGAAGACTACGGAACAGGAACCAAGAAAATAAAACATGTATCACATTTAATCCGGCTTCTCCTCGGCCATCGAGCCACAGTTCAGAGTTTCCCTCTAAGGCTCCTTTGTTTTTCAAGATTGCCAAGGACACTTTCACTTCTCTTGGAGAACTCCCAAAAACTGCTGCTGTCCTCATGGAAAGTTTCATTCAAGGACCATGGTCAGTCAACTTCAAGACCATTTCCAGCAGGGGTCTCCCTCGTCACGTCTTTCACATATTCACTCGAGGCCAGGCTCACAAAATCAGTCATCATGGACTAGGCCTCCATAGGCCACAATAGACCATCTCAATTAAAAGAAATAAGAACAACGTTACTACAACATAATGATTAAACAGTGTTAACCCCACTAATACCCTTATGTGTATGCATTTATCTAGCTCTCGCAACATAAAAAAGCATTAATTCAGACAGCGTTTTGTGCTCAAAATAAACAGCACACAGCAACGTTTAAACATGAAACTTGCACGTTATTTTTTAGAAAACAGAAACAGCACACACATGCTAACCCTCGTGTAACTTTCTCTTATGTTAAGACAAACGGATTGATTAATAAAAACACACTTGCACAAGACAAATAATTAATTTGTTATTTATTAATAATTAATAAAACGCATAGACATACTAGAGCTTCAAAAGCCCCTGAATTTTCTAAATGAAAACTCTGCTCCAGCAACGCGCACAACTCGCAGGCTCACCTCCTGCTCCCCCTCTCAGTTAACAGCCACTCCCCCGCCACAGCTGCTGCTTTCACTTTCCACTCGCTTTTTTTTTTTCATTTTCAAGCGCGTGAGTGCGCGCACACACAACTCCCGGGCTTGTTGCTAGTGTAATCAACGTGATAGTCTGGTGGATGCCAGCTTAAATACTTTATTGGCTGCATCCAGAATATTACTATAAACGAAAATGTTAGTTGTAGTGTCCTAGCATGGACACGTTCTAGTGTTCAGAAGTGTGTGTGTCCTACACTGTACACCCACCCACCACCTACGTCACTGGGTCAGGTGACTAGGCTAATAAAAGGGCCGAGCGCACGTGCTCGTGGCCTGTGAACCCACTACCTAACTGAGTGTCCTGTGTCCATGATTACTAGCATGAGGGCCTAGGGCCCCAACACCACAATGGCGACGAGGGTTGTGAGCCCAGCGTGAGCCCAGCGTGCCGCAGCAGCCCTTCCGTTCGTGAGGTTGCATAAAGCCTTGTTTGGCTCAGGGGCTGGGTATCTTCGGCGTAGATTGAACTTCTATCGTCCTGCCCGCTCACTGCGGTCCGAATCTCTTTTTACTGCCGTGGTGCCACGTGTGCGGAAGGCGCGGACTGGGGGCCGTTCTTTCAGCTTTAAGGCACCCCAGTTGTGGAACTCTCTGCCATTGGCGCTACGCAGCACCTCGAATCTCCTCCAATTCAGGAAGAGCCTGAAGACTTGGCTTTTTAATGTTTAACTGTTTTCTTTGCGGAGTCTTTCTCTTTCTTTTCAGCATTAGTTTTCTTTTCTTGTTATGTTATTACACACGGAGCCGCTTGTGGAAAGCGCCGGGACACTCTTTTAGAGTAGCTGTGCGCTATATAAGTTTATTTTAACATAACATAACATAACAGGGGGAGAGGAGTGCTCCCACTGAGGTCTGAGGTCACCCCCCCCTCTACAAGAAGGCGCGACGCGCCGAGAAGCCAGCCAGGCGAGCGGAGCCCGCAGCATGCCCCGCGGTGACCGGGTGCCCACCCCGCACCGCCGCGACGACCTGCAGGCGGGCGCTGTGCCCCCAAAGAGAAGTAGCGGAAGTCGGGTGCCCACCCCGACCCCGTCGAGCCTGCCGCCGTGCCCGATGGTGAATAGCGGACCGATCGGTGCCCACCCGTATCGGCCGCGACGCCGTAAGCCTGCAGGCGGGGGCCGGGTGCCCACCCCGACCCTGCCGCTGTGCCTGGAGGTGCCCGGAAGTAAGAGTAAGCCACGCGGTGCCCACCCGCGGAAAGAGAAAAGGCCCACCGGCCACAAGGTGAGGAGCCGCGCTGAGCGAAGCCCAGCAGGGACGGGAGAAGCGGAGCGAAATCGGGAGCCCACCCCGTTCTGCCCCGGTGAAGAAAAGCGAGCGGCACCGGCAAAACCCCCCCCCGCATGGTCCGTGAAGGGAAGGGACCTGCTGCGGGGGTGGGAGAATTGGAAAGTAAAGGCGGAGCCCACCCGCAGCACTACACAGGACCGCCGGCCAGTGAAGCCTGCACTGCGTGCGTTGCCCGCCGGCCAGTGCCGGTAATCAGCACCAAAACCCCCCCCCGCCCGCGCAGCAGGAGAAGTGTGCGAGGCTGCCGCGGGAGGGAGAGAGGCCCAGAACTGCATGCGGCCAGCGCCGCTCGCGCCAAATAAATAAACAAAGGGGACAAGCGCCCGCGATGCAAAGACCGTAAAAGAAAAATAAAGGTACTACCAGCGGGTGCCTACCCCGCATGAGGACGATCGCAAATGTAAAGAATGGCCGCCGCCGGCCATAGAAGTAATACCCTACCTTACAGGACCCCCAGCAGAGCCTTCACGAGCAGCACGCAGCCAGCGCTGCCACTAATGAATAAAGCACTGCGTGATAGCACCAACTGCCCCGATGCTCAACAGGGTGATGCCTCATCCTCTCTGCAGTGCCTGTGCCCCCTGCACCTCAATAAACAAGTGCCCATAGAAAGATGCCTCGTCCTCTCTGCAATGCCTGTGCCCCCTGCCTTTCAAATAAATAAAAGTAAGAAAAAAAGACTTACCTGCTGCCACGTGTCCTGGACTCCACTGCTCTGCTCCAACTCCAGCCCCATCTGGACTCCACTGGTCTGCCTGGCTCCAGCTCCCCTCCAGCTCTCCTACTCACGAGTGAAGCCTGGAGAAAAGGAAAACAAGGGATAGAGTTCTGGCAGTACAGAAGGTTGCTGCTGAAGCCAAACAAAAGCAACACTGCCACCCAGTGGCCACTGGTGGTATTGCAGACACCAAGAAAATCAACAAGCCTACAGCAATCCAAGGAAGTCCAGCAGCCACAGGAGACCGCAAGGTCTGACGGAGGCGCGATGGTGAGCGCACGGGAGTGCGACGGAGGCGCACAGGAATGTGCCAGAAGCGCCGGAACGCGACAGAAGCACAGGAAGTAGAGACGGTGTGCCACAGGGATGCAGCGTCATCCCGCAGCAACAAGGAGGAAGAAAGAAGAACGGTGTCGAGCCACATCCACCCCAGCGAGGACTGCGCTGTCGCCGCATCAAGTGGAGCGAACCCTCGAGATAACAAACGGACTCAGCGCAGAGGTACCCCGGACGCGGACAGTACACTGCAGCGCCTACACGAGAGGAACCCACTGAAGAGGATGGGCGCAGCAAGTATCCAACACTGGCGGGCAAGGATGTCGAGCCCCACCCAGTGGCGCCAAGAAGCCACCACATCAAGTGATCATGATACTAGGAGCAACGCTACACTGAAGATGTACCACGACGGTACGAAGAGTAGCACGCACCAGCGCCTGACAAGGCAGCGGACAAAGGTAGTCACACGACGCGACACACCTCGTGAAGCCGACCAGCCACATGGTCGCACCACAAAGGCCAAGCCGACCAGCCAAATGGTCGCACCACAAAGGTCAAGCCGACCAGCCAAATGGTCGCACCACAAAGGCCAAGCCGACCTGCCAAACGGTCGCCCCACAAAGGTCAAGCCGACCAGCCGAACGGTCGCACCACAAAGGCCCAGCCGACCTGCCACATGGTCGCACCAAAGAAGCCGACTCGCCAGGAGTTGCACAAAGAGGTCTGACGCAAGACCGAAGATATCCTGCCAGTGATCGGCAGCGCGGACCGTCAAGTGGTCCAAGAAGCTCAAGAAGAACCAAAGTAACTGGTGAAAAGGGAGAAGAACGAAGCGGACCATGAGCATGGCCCCACGAACTTCAACCAAAGTAATTGGTGAAAAGGAGAAGATGAGGAGAAGGTCACGACCCTAACTCGGAATGCTGAGGAAGATGAAGAGAGTGTTCTCGGACGAGGACAAGACCAGGGGGAACACGTGCAGAGTGCGCGCGCTGCATGGAGAAGCCTGGCCAGATAAGAGGAGAACAGAAACGGTCCAGAGTAGGTCGTGAAGCGAAGAGATGAAGAGACCAGAGTGGCACGTCCGCCACTAAGAAGAAAGAAGATATCGCAGTGGCACGTTTGCCACTACAAGAAAAGAGAGAAGATATCGGAGTGGCACGTTTGCCACTACAAGAAGAGAAGGAAGATGACATCGGAGTGGCACGTCTGCCACTTAAAGAAAAAGGGGAAAGAAAGATCGGAGTGGCACGGTTGCCACTGCAAGAAGGAGAAGAAGTCAGAGTGACATGACATCCTCACGGAGAAAGAAATAGAGGAAGGAGAAGAGTGTGGCAAGTCTACTCACACCTAAAAGACAAGGAAGGCGACAAGCGTCACAACACAGTGCGCAAGTCCTGAAGAACACCCGTGGCACGGAGAAAAGACCATCTGTTTGATGATGCTTTCAGCACACCTGGGATCTGCAGAGGTGAGCAGGCCGGACCATTCGAAACACCCACCTTTGGGGTTACACGGACACTGGTCAATGCCAGCCGTGGTGACTCAGGGGCAAAGGCCTCAGGGATGCCGGTGAGAGAGAGTATCCCCGCGACGAGAGATGGTCATCAGCCGCCCTTCAGCAAAGGTCTCAGGAGGATGAAGACTTCGCGTGCTAAAGACAGGAGCCAACAGCCACCCTCCAGGTCTGACTGCGGCATCTGAGGTGAGACCTGCCGTCTCCTCCGCACCCGTACTTATCTGCATAGGAGTAACACGATACAGGACACTGAACCCAGGCCAGATCTGAGGAAGAGGGCCTCAAGGATATCCCGTGGCAGGGGAACACCTGTGAGAGGGGCATCCTGGTGAGAGGGGTGTCTTGCGAATAACCCGTCTTTCTGCAAAACAGAACACACGCCACAGATAAAGAAAAGGACTGGACTAAAAAAGATAAATGGCAACATCTAGCGCTGAACCAAAAGAACTCAACAACTGCGTTTGTCGCCAAGAAAGTAAAGCGAAGAAAGACTGTGAGAGCAACTTCAAGGCAGAGCCGTCAAACTGACTAGATCCATTGAGCACCCCTGACTGGTGCCACAGTGAACTGGTGATCGCCCGCGACAGGAAGAACATCGTCCGCGACAGGAAGAACATCGTCTGTGACTCCAGGCTGCTGAAGCGTGAGCGACTCTGCAGAAGTTTAGTCACTGTATTACGTCTGTATATATATTTCTTTCTCCCCTAGGTTGGACATTTGACTCCGGGTTTTTGTTATTAAAAATTGGGAGGAATGTAGTGTCCTAGCATGGACACGTTCTAGTGTTCAGAAGTGTGTGTGTCCTACACTGTACACCCACCCACCACCTACGTCACTGGGTCAGGTGACTAGGCTAATAAAAGGGCCGAGCGCACGTGCTCGTGGCCTGTGAACCCACTACCTAACTGAGTGTCCTGTGTCCATGATTACTAGCATGAGGGCCTAGGGCCCCAACACCACAGTTAGTATTCGAAGCATGCCTTAAACACCCCCAAAAAAATACTTTTAGAGTGTTTCTGAAGACGGACTATTGCTGAGGACCAGAAGACACGACATTGCGTTTCCGCATAAACTCTGTCATCGTAGCCGTCATTTGTCTTATTTTGTTTGCGTTCTAGAAATTCAGCAGAAACGCAGACATCGTCATCACTTTATCCAGTTCCTGCAAGGCACAGTGATGTTTAAATTAGCTTTTTTGTCATGAGCCTTACTATCCCATCAAGGCGGCTCTCTAACCGGAAGTAAAAAACTAACTTCCGACTATTTACTCGCTCTTTACTCTTTTGAGATGGCTAAAAGGAGCGTGGCTGCGGCCATAGCTCCGACTGGCTTTCTGGGGCTGAAGATTGGCACTGAGCACCGAGTGCCCGGGGCGAAAAGAAAGTGGTTAAATCAAAACAAGAAGAAGACGTGGAAGCGGCACATTGATGCACGAGATGTTGAAGAGTTTCTGCAGGATGTGCGTATGCAAGAGCGCACTCAGGGGTGAGTCTCTTCCAAGTGATCTCTGCCCTTTGAAAAGTAGACAATTTTTAGAGTCGCACCACCAGAAAGACCCATTCTTCGCAGAGTCCTCTGAGAAAAAACTCCCAACTAGTAGTCGATAACCGAGAGCTTCACGAGAGCTGCTAAGATTTCAGGTTGTCCTTGTGTGAAATTTCTGTAGTTTAGGTGAGCTTCGAATATATGCAGCTAAAGAGCTCCTTACATAAGCGGTTTCTTATCTGAATACACAGGGACCGGCTCCCTCTTCAGTTCAGGGCTGACGTGCAGCCACTGTCCCTTTATCTACTGCTACGGGGTGAGGCAGGCAAGGGGTGCGCAGAAAAGACACAGGAGCAGAGAGCGTTTAGTGTTCTTTCAGCCGGTAGTTTCTAAACTCCCGTACTCTGTCTTCACCCAGGGCTTCTGCCTTCTTGTAGAACCGGTTAAGAGTCCTTCCTGCTCGTTGAATGATTCTGTACCCTCGCCCGTGGTACATCACAAGCGGTCTCCTCTGTGGCACTCGCTATGTGTTCTATAAACATACTGTGGTTTCCATGCATTCTGTTCGGAGTTTTTTTTTTTTGCCAGATCCTGTCTTTTCACAGGGTGCATCCAGCAATGTCAGAATCGGAACAGCCCCGCCCGGAATATTGAATATAATTCACCAGGGCTCCCGTAGTTCACCTGGTGCTCCCTTGGAAGCTGTGCTCCAGAAGTCAAGGCCCGCTCTCGGGAAGCCTGGCACCAAAACCAAATGCAATGTAAATCCAAGTCATCTCACTCCAGAAACATTCATTGATGTCCAGCCAGGATTGTTTGTGTTAACAGGAAAGCATCTTAATTATTCTTGCATTAACATATCAGTTAAACAAACATTTACAGAGCAATAGTTCTCACATTTGCGAGAGTTTGAGCTATTTTCATTGTAAATTACAATGCTTTTTATTGATGTGTTGGTTTTAAAAACATGAATAAAAGGCATTATCATTTACAGTGCCAATAGCTTAAACTCTAGCAAATGCAAAACCTACTGTATTGCAAGTGCTTGTTTAGTTAATGTTGCGCTTTTATGTTAGCGTGCTTGTAAAACCGTTTTCCAAACGTTTTATTACACATCAGAGAGGTCTCTGTATCTCCGCTGTAGGGAGAGATTTCAAATAGGCTGAACCTGCAGCCGTCCCGTATCCTGACTTTACTGAAGTGCTCGCTGAACACTTGTCCTTCCTTTGTTAATAAGTCATAGTGTTCTGCTGAAGGTGTGAATGACCACCTTCCTTGACACCTTGTATCTGTTTGCTACTCAAAGACGATGTCTTGCCCCCACCACCAGAGAGCATCTGGGTCCCGCGCCTATAAGCACAAACAAACCGCGTCATTGCCCATCTAATCCCCCTAAAGAACAATGGATTTCTGTTTGGCTTTTGCTCCCAGCCATCCACCAATTCGTGTCGGTGCTCCAGTGCTTGGGAAAATGTTTGAGGGAAGTCGACATTTGACACCGTTCAGGCGTAGGTTGCACACACTCCAAGCTGGTGGAAATGGGCTACACATATCTAAAAATATTGGCTAAGCCGTCTTGGGAATTCTTAAATTGGAGCAAGCTACCTTTGGCAGTCAGCTCGGGTTATGTTGTTGGTAAAATCTGAAGGTTACCCAGCAGATGGTGTGTTAGGTGGCAATTCATAACTCTGCATCATAATATCGTAACTCTGCAAAAAGCACAGCAGATTCAGTGTTGAATGATTCCACGGCATTAAGCTAGGCAAACAAACATTGTACCATATGCTGCCACTGAAGCCCACGACTGTTGTGTGAAATAGCCATAGATTTCCGTGTATGAGGCAGAGCCCCTCTGCCTTTTGTGTGTGAGACAGCATATTATTAGCTAATCCCACATGAATAAATAAAATAGGGGGATTTTCCTTAGGTGTGGGGCAGTTACACAGAGATGTCAAGAGGATTTCTGACAATCTTCTCTAATAATGGCAACTCTCAGAGTGACGCGCTGCAGTTACAATAGAAATCCAGGGATCGATTGTTGCGAGGGGGATGAGCAGCATCTGTGGCCACAGCATCAAGCCACCATGATGGGCTCAAGGACTCACAACCCGGCTGGCATTTGATAGACGCATACCAACTTGCAAAACAAGCATTGGCATAGCCAATAGGTTTCGCCTTTGGGACCTTAAAAGTGTTTAGCCATGCAATGGTTGATGTTGTTGCACCAAGGATATTGTGGTCCATAACTAAATACTTATAAGGTTCCAAAAGCGAGACCTATTGTCTATGCCAATGCTTGTTTTAAATGTCTTCCGTCCATTTGTTTTTCTGTAATTGCTTGAGCTTATTTCTGAATGCCTCTGTTTTAGTGAAGCTTCTGTGCGATGTTTTGTGCAGCTTTGTTTAGAATGTTCCTTTCTTTGTTTTTTTGTGACCCTTGTGCACAATGTTTCGTACGGCTTGCCTCTGTTTTCGTGAAGCGTATGCAAAGGTTTCGGACGGCTTTATTTCTATACGTTTCCTGAAGCTGGCCACTGTGCTGGCCACTGTTTAGGTCTCGCCTACGCAGCGCACATGCGCTACATAGGAAAAGACCTGTAGCCATCCATTCAGTTTGTGTCCCTTCAATGGCAACGCGTGCACGTTTGGCGATTCCCTTGCGGGAGCGAGCTTTGACACCATATGTTTGTAATTAACTTGCAAACACATAGTGCCCCTGGCTCGCTCCCGCAAGGGAAACGCGTTGTGTGCTCTGGGGCGCACTCCCCTAAACCCTCCCACTTTAAGTGCACGTTTGGCGATTCCCTTGCGGGAGCGAGCTTTGACACCATATGTTTGTAATTAACTTGCAAACACATGGTGCCCCTGGCTCGCTCCCGCAAGGGAAACGCGTTGTGTGCTCTGGGGCGCACTCCCCTAAACCCTCCCACTTTAAGTGCACGTTTGGCGATTCCCTTGCGGGAGCGAGCTTTGACACCATATGTTTGTAATTAACTTGCAAACACATGGTGCCCCTGGCTCACTCCCGCAAGGGAAACGCTTTGTGTGCTCTGGGGCGCACTCCCCTAAACCCTCCCACTCTTAGTGCACATTTAGCGATTCCCTTGCGGGAGCGAACTTTGACACCATATGTTTGTAATTAACTTGCAAACACATGGTGCCCCTGGCTCGCTCCCGTAAGGGAAACGATTTGTGTGCTCTGGGCCGCACTCCCCTAAACCCTCCCACTTTTAGTGCACGTCTGGCGATTCCCTTGCGGGAGAGAGCTGTGACATGATATGTTTGTAATTAACTTGCAAACACATGGTGTCCCTGGCTCGCTCTCGCAAGGGAAACGCTTTGTGTGCACTGGGCCGCACTCCCCTAAACCCTCCCACTTTTAGCGCGAGGCTCGCGCATGAGTTTACATCACGGGTGCTTTCAGATCCCTCCCGTCTCCCAACACAGCCAGGGAAAGTGCCTTTATTTATTTATCATCACACGTGTTTTTAGACCCCTCCCGCCTCCCAAAGCAGCATGGCAAAGCGCCTTTATTTATTTAATATTACCGGCGCTTTCAGACCCCTCAGCCGGTCTCATAAAGCACACACTCAGGCGCCGTGGGTGTGGGAGGAACCGCTCTGGCTTTGGACGCGCGTAGCGGGAGCTGTTTTCATTTTGCTTTGATTGATCAGACCGCTGCTTGCTCCCCTAAGGTAAAGGCTTTTGATGAACTTTAACTTTCGCGGCCACGGGCTGCGTTTGTCTTTTAGCACTTGTTACTTTTTGCCTGTGGGGATTAAGTTGCAGAGAGATCATCGGCAAAAAGCTCCTGATGAATTCTGCATGCGGTGCGTGCATCGTGACAGAAAATGTAGCACTTCTTCATCAAGTGGTTTATTAAACAGTCTCCATGGTATCCAGGCCGGGGCTGTAGGATTTTGGCTAGCAACCCGTGCTGCTGTCAAGGTGAAACCGCTCTGCATTGGCAGAAAAATACGTCAGGTCTGGCTTTATCCAGTTTGATTCCATTCTGAAAGACTGCCAGTCGCCCGCCTGGATCCAAGCCTTTGGCACGTGACTATGCAGAAACGCAAAAGCATGTGATAATAGAAATAACCCCAAAACGAGGGCCGCAACGTTTAGAGTGATAGAGCTCTTCGGTTCTGTGTGTACATTATTAGCTGTTTTCGCATCTTTACAATGAGGAGCTAATGACCCCAGGCACATACGACCATGGCACCCGCATTTGAAGCATACTGCTTTTCTGCCGCTTCTTCTGCGCATTTATGTGCGACTTTTAAACTCTCCAGACCGCACATTAAAAGTGTATACTGTTTTTACCACATACAGTAGCAACTTTAAACTCCCCTCTTTGCCCTCCCCCAGTGCTTTAAATGGAAAAAAATAAGTGCAGGTACTCACCAAAAGATGCGGAGGACTGGGGGTGGAGTGTGGGGCGGGACTAGGGGCGGAGCCAGGGGCGGGGCTAGGTGTTCAACCTAGACAAACTTTATATGCAAGAAATCCAAGTGCAAAGTAAAAAAATCTGAAGTATCTGTCCTATGGTTATGGCCCTAATAATAAGGGTAGGTTCAAAACTGTCTCTGAATTTTGCCATCAAAGCTTTGCATGCTGGAATTTTTAGAAACCCTTACTTATAATGAGAAAGGAGAACTACAAGTCCCAGCATGCAAAAGCATTACCAGCTAAAATCCATAACTGTCTAAAGCATTCCGTGGAGCTGTCTGTCGCATTTGGGTTAAACATGTTTTCCCATACAAAACAAGCGGTTTAAATGCACCAAACCCCCCAAAAATTGTGTTGCCTTTAAAGTGTTTTTTGTTTGAGGGTAATCGGAAAATTGGCGGCAAGGGCAGGGATGTACATTCAAGTAGAAATGCTTAATTTAAATTGCTGATGAACTAACATTTACAGTCATTTAAAACAATGGCATGCTGAAACACTGTACTGCCCTGAAGAATACGCCCCACACCATCTCCATTAGTTTTATAGTTGACTCTCAACTCCTACTGTGCAGGATCAAAGGGTAAATAAAACACCCTGCCGCCTCACCCCTGCTGGAAGAATTGCAGAGATGCAGGACAAGATTGCTGAGTGTCAAGGTGAGAAGAGCTGCTGTTCTGGCGCTCCTGTGCAAACTCAGCTCAGGATTGCAAAATCAGAGCTGAGTGTTTTAAAGTACTGCCGAGGTACGAGACCATGAAGCGCACCACCTGTGTCAAGGCAAGGCCCCCCCATGAGTACCGGTACTCTCCTTGTCCTAGGAAAAGTTCCGGTACTCAAGAGGCGATAATTAAAAAGGGCCGGTACTCCGTACCGGTGAGTACCGGCCCATTTAAAGCACTGCCCTCCCCTCCCATGCCAAGAAAGACCCCCAGTGCACCCGGTGTATTAAGTTACAAGTAAAACTGAATTCTAGCAACCCTGCCTCTTTTGCTCCCTACGGTAAACATAAACCGAGCAGCACCTTTTTATAACACTCCTTTCCCACGCCGCAACAATACTAATGCAGCATGCCTCCTTTTTATGCAGCCATCCATATAATAACAAATAAAAATTACCCTTCACAATTTATAATTTCGGCAATTTAAACAAAGAATTAAATGGCAAGTTTTTGTTGCACTCTTTATTTAATTAGTATTTATAAAACGTGTATTTATCTGTGGCCATATTTGGGTATATAAAACATATGTAATTCTCACAGCAGTACTCATTGTATTAACCTTAGTTGGACATCCTTTGAAATTTTTAAATTACTAATGTTGTTTACCTCATAAGGATGAAAGGCTAGAGTTAAAATAACTGGATTTGAACCTGTGACCATAAGATGAAACACAGGCCCATATTGTTGAGGCATTACTCCACTAAGCCAGTACACTTTACAGTTGAGTGTTAAAATATAACAATATGCTGTCTTTGTTGTCAAAAGTTCCATATTTGTGAATAATTTATACAAAAAACACAATGTGAAAGTTTTATATTTTCATTATATAACACAATAGCAGTTTATATTTTTATTTTTTTCATGTTTTGCCTTTTGTGCTCCTTATTACTTATTATTATTATCACATACCCATCTTCCATGCGGATGTTACTCGCATGAACAAAGGATCACGTGTGAACACAGCTGTGAGGCTGCTAGTGGGATCTGTTGTTTTTATTCTGACTTTACTTGAAACTATCCCCAGATAATTATTTTATTTTAAAAGGGCCTGCCGTTTTAATGAATTCCATCAATGACCAGTAATATGCTCATGTTTTGTTTCGTAAGTACGCAACGTTTAGAGTGATAGAACTCTTCGGCTCTGTGATTTTGTACATTATTAGCTGTTTTCGCATCTTTACAATAAGCGCACCCGCATTTGAGGCATCCCGCTTTGCTGCCTATTCTTCTTCAGCGCATCTATGCGTTAATTTAAAACACCCAGGCTGCACATGTAAAGTCTATATTGTTTCTACCACATACAGTAGCAACTTTAACCTCGCCCTCCCCTCCCATAGCAAGTACAAGCCCAGTATACCCGCGACATTAAGTTACAAGTAAAACTTAAGCCTAACAACCCTGCCACTTTGCTCTCTATGGTAAACATAAAACGAGCAGAACGCTTTAGAACACATAGCGGCAGATTTACAAGCCCCTTGCACCACTTTTGACATGTCTTTCTGGAATACACACATGACCCATAGATTAAACATCCATCTCTCGAGCAGGTGCGTTAAGCCACTGAGCAACCTCACTTATAACCAATGCATTTATTCTAAGTGCTGTAAATAGCATATGTTATTACTGCTGCTTAATTAATGGCACGTATTGTACCTATCTCAGAGGGATGAACGACTGAGTCTGCTGTCAGCATTCAGCACCTTAACCTTCAGAACACTGCGTTTGTCAGCAGCGAGCGCTCAATGTTCTGGGCCGCCCTGCCAGTGATAACGTGGCAGTGAGTGTAAAGAACATTAATCCAGAACATAGATTGGGGCCTGTGACGAGCACGTTTAGCTCAGATTTCTGCCGCAGGCGTTCAGTCCATAAAGCCATTCGCAGCATACAGTGTTAATCAATCACTAGGCGCTGTGAAAGCAGTCCTGCGAGTTGTCTGCTGCTGTGATAGGCAGAGCCAGGGACGGGCCTGCAGGTGTGCTGATATAGCGCTTCGAACCATCCGCTTTAGCAGCTTCTCGAAGCTGGCGCACAGCTGCCCGTCAGGGCGGGTCCAGGAGTGAGTTCCCTGAGAGCGTCTACCGCGGCTGTGCTGGGTAGGACGCAAGTGATGTGCACGCGCACGCGCTACAAGGGAAAACCAACGCAACCAGCGCTGACCGCCATCTGTTTCCAATTGCGATAATTGGAAACAGATGGCGCTACTGCTCGCTCCCGAGCACCCTAAGCTACAGTTAACAGAAGGTCGTACATGCACCCTCCTTGGGCCAATTGCTTGCTGTCTTTCTATGAAAGACGCATGCAAAGGCCAATAGCGGGTGAAAAAAAAAAAGCACATGCACAAGCGTGTGTTTAGAGGTGAAAAGCCCTTACATAAAGTCTCGCAGAGCAGCACAATCGCGCTGGCTCAGGCAAGACCTAAAAAACAGCCCACAGCTGCAACTCAGACACCGGCCCATCGCCAGCCTTACCAATCCGAGCCTGCCTGACAATGCCTAAGTCGCTTATGAATGTAATGTTCTCTGTTAGCTCACCCACTCTGGTGAGGGCAGGTCTGGAGGTCTTGGCTGCAGCTGGTGGGGGTGTCCTATTCTGTCCATCAATGCTGGGCGCCAGTAACCTCAGCTATTTCTTCACCTTGGAGTGACCGCAATTTCAATATATTAGTAATAGTAGTAGAGGATGTGGCTTAACGGCCAGATCGTCCGACCTTGCCACTGAGGAACCAGATTCGAGTCTCGGCGTCGGCTCAAACATCCTGCGATTCTGGGCAAATCACGTAATCTCCTTGCCAAAATGAATGAACTCGAGAAATGTAAAGCGCTCTGATACCTTCCGGTTGAGTTTGTGCTATATAAAACAAACAAACAAAATGCCCGCACACAAACTATGAATCACCCAAGACCCCGTTGGATAACTGTGTAGACATACACATCACACATCTGCATTAAAAACGTAGGAACACCTCTGAATGGGGCAGTTTCAGATGTCTTATCTTTGAGCTGCAGTTACGGGTTTTAGGTTTCTTCGCGTTTATTTGGCCCGCGCTGTGCCACACCTGTTTCAGCAAACATGGACGTTGTAGAGTCCATATCATATCCTAACAATATTCTAACAATAGTCGCTGACTGTCCCGCCCTGCCATCCTGTACGTTACAGGCACACGGGTCCCCGCCTTTCACACAACATCCATCCCGCCGATGCCCAGTGCAATGACAGACCACAGTCTGGCGGGAACTGAACTTTCTCTGCCGGCGAGCGTGTGAAAGTGCATAGTGTGTGTAGTGTGTGCTCTGTATGCATAGTGTGTGCTCTGTATGCATAGTGTGTGCTCTGTATGCATAGTGTGTGCTCTGTAGTGAGCCATAAACTGTCAAAGATATTTTGTGGCTAAAAGTTGCAGAGAAAGAATGGGACTTTACAGATGCAGCGTCACAGAGACGTGTCAGTGTGCTGCACACCTGTAATGGAAACACCCCAGCTGCCTTTCAGTACAACGCTCGAAGAGTTTTTAATTGTATTACTGTATCTGATGTAATATTCTATCTCTTCTTGCTGCCCACAAAACATTGTTTTATTTGGGTTTTGAAGAATTGATTTGAGCCACTAGACCTTTTTGTTCTGCGAAAAAGATAACTGATTCTACTCTAAATGTCTTTTTTTTAAAATTTATTTTTCAAATTTGTATTTCATGTCGATGATTAGGAATATTATCATGGTCCACAATGACCAGAGAGAAAAATAAAACCAATAGAAAAACAATCCAAAACATACAATTCATTTAACAACTGAGAAATGACTACCCCAGCATACAATAGCTGCAATATACACCATGATTCAAATTCATAGTTCGAAACCAGTCTAACAACCCGTATTATTACTTTGCATTCTTCTTCTTCCTCCTCCTCCCTAGAGCAATCCCATATCCCCTTAGCTTTCCTAAGTGCACCCACCCTATTTCAAAGGTCGTTGATTCAGCACCGCTCTTTGGGTGATGCATTGACTCTTGACATCAACAGAGGCCAAGACAGACGTCCAGTCCAGGTTTTAGAAGACACAAGCTCTAGTTTAGGGTTCGAGCTTGGCAGAGAACCTGGTAGGCCTGGTCTAGATCAGCAGTCGCCTTGTAAGAGATCTAGCATTGAAGGCATATTTGTAAACTATCACCATGAGTAAATTGGCTCTGGCCAAAGGTACATACAGGAGTAGAAGTTATCTTTCTGGCAACCACTTATGCTGATGTAGGCTGGGAAGTGTATGTATGTGATGTGCATGTGCTATTGTGATAGGTCAGGTTGAGAGAGTGGTTGGATTATGGGGCTATACTAATGGTTTCTATGTGGATGTAAAAATATTTGGTGGTTTCACTAATATGTTTTTAACTTTTGTACAATCAAAGTAAATAATATAAAAAGTTTCTTCTCATAGACAACCAGAAAAAAAATGAATGAAACAAAACAATACAATGAACAATAATACAACCAAAGGTCTGACTTGTGTGTATAGCAGTGGGTAGCCCATAGAACTTATATTAGCCCATAGTAAAAGGATATAGGTTGGGTGGGAGATTTTCTCAGTACAGTTTGCGATGTAGCTGCTTCCTGGGACCAGGTTAATAAATTACACTGTCAAACCTGGGTTACTAAAAGAATGCAAAGAAATGAAATACCCTGGCCTGCTGCACCTCTTCTACATCCTGAATAAACAGACTCTGCACAACCAGTTAGTCTGAACTTTATAGATTTTTGAATTTGTGCTTGAAGACGTGCTTAGTCTGGGACAAGTCACTCCTTGGCCACTGTGAGAGTGAATGAAAAAACATGATGTGCGGACCACTCTCAAACTCTACTAATTCTACTGATTTGCAACTCTGATAATTTGGGGAGTCTGCCATTCAGTAACACATTGTACTTTGCTATTATGCCTCCCCCTGTTATGGGATTTATATTTTGAAGAGTTATGTCCGTATTCATCCATATTTATTTTTAGCCCTTATCACAACCATTTATCAATTTTTACATTTTGTTTCACAAATAAATGGAGTCGGTTCTACCTTCCTTCCATTTGCATGTAACTGGTAAATCTGTACTCTTACTTTGACGCCGCGGTACAAAAGGGGGTGGTGATGGACGGAGCATCAGAACCAATCAAACACTCACACCCAGTCAACAGATCTGGGTTTGATCCAACACCGTTCTTTAGCCCACTCTGCCACCCCAGTTCAGACATGGCCATATGCAAATCAGTCTGACCCTGTGCCTCATGGGAACAGTCCAGCCCGAACTGCCAAGCCATGCCTTCCCTGGACCTGAATCAAGCTTCCTAGGACCGGTTTCTGGCATTTCTTTGACGCCGTCTAGTTTTAGCACCCTAACAGAGGCGTAGCTAGAGCTTCTGACGCCCGGGGCTATCCCTCAGATTGCCGCCCATGGCAGGTAGCGGGGGGGGGGGGGGGAGTGAGGGTGCTGGGGAAAAACGACGGCGAGCATTTGAAAGAGGTCCGAGAGACACGTAGTATCGCCGCTAGTAGTTACCTCGATCATGCAAGTTACATGCACATACAGGACACGGTCCAAGGCTACACAATAGGTAGAAAGGCCCATCTTTTATACCTTTCACCAGCTCCCTCTGTGTTTTTCACTTTTCAAACAAAGCAGGGGATGCAGTTGGCACTTAGAGCCACATTATGCCAAGACCCCTCACTATTATCTCTTCCTTTCAAGCATCCTCAAGCTCTCTTCCTCTTTTCCATCCTAGTGACTCTTGTTGGACGGACTTAACTCATTTAGGACACCAAGGTAAATATACGTCATGAGAGAGGATGCAATACAGAGAACACAGACACTTGCCTGAAGTGGCTAACCAATTGCATTTACTGTTGCATTGTACCAGAAATGATATTGACCAATGAAGGCACCCAAGGTATTCCTGTTGATTAGGTATGGTTAGTTCATACGAGTAAATAATTGTGCATGATAAAACATAATTTTTCCGAATCTAAAGTCTGTCTTCTTAGCTGTAAAATGCTTTCAAATTCAAATATAGGTCTGAATGATGCACATAAACAACAGCACAGCAATGATTTACATACATAAGCACAAGAGGTATAGTATCTTATCAAAAGTATCACAGGGCCATAGAACAGATATGGCTATAGGCATACCACTGACTAGTTAAGGTATACAAAGTGTAAGGACAGATGCTTTAAGCAGCCATGTAGGCAAATCTCACATACGGTAGTTTAATCACAGTATTGTGAAAAAGCATTTTATAGCAAGCAGAACTGCAGACGTAGATCTGTTTGTGTCACAAGAAAATGCAAAAGGCATAGGATTCGTCCCCAGTTGTCCACACGTGCAGTCTCCGGGACAGGCACTGTCACTTCACTGTTATGGGACATTGTCATTCACTTTTCCAATTCCACAAATTCTTCTAGTAATCAGCATATGCAGGGGGTTGCACATGACAATGATACTCGTTGCTCCACAGTGGGCACAACAGCCTTTGTGTTCACACCTCGTGATCATTTCCAAAAAGTAAATACTCCACTTGTGAGAGTTTCCACAAGTACTCATAGTGGAACAGGGCAATGTTCATCGCCTGAATCCAAGGGGCCCGATTCACAGAACTAACTTAAGACAAAATCCTAAACTTACTACCATTTTCGTATTCACAGAAGGCACTTACTCATTTTGGTATTCACAGAAGGCACTTACTCACTTCGGTATTCACAGAAGTTAGGAGTCCTAACTTTAGGACTCCTAAATGCCTTCTGTGACTACCGAAAGTCTTAAAATTAGGATTTTTCTCAGTTTAGGAGTCCTAAAGTTAGGACTCCTAACTTTACTACTACTAAACTGAGAAAAATCCTAATTTCAAGGCTTTCGGTATTCACAGAAGGCATTTAGGAGTCCTAAAGTTAGGAGTCCTAATTTTACTACTACTAAATTGAGAAAAATCCAAATTATAAGGCTTTTGGTATTCACAGAAGGCATTTAGGAGTCCTAAAGTTAGGAGTCCTAATTTTACTACTACTAAATTGAGAAAAATCCAAATTATAAGACTTTTGGTATTCAGAGAAGACATTTAGGTGTCCTAAAGTTAAGAGTCCTAACTATACTACTACTAAACTGAGAAAAATCCTAATTTGAAGGCTTTCGGTATTCACAGAAGGCATTTAGGAGTCCTAAAGTTAGGACTCCTAACTTCTGTGAATACCGAAATGAGTAAGTGCCTCCTGTGAATACCAAAATTAGTAAGTGCCTTCTGTGAATACCAAAATGGTAGTAAGTTTAGGATTTTGTCTTAAGTTAGTTCTGTGAATCGGGCCCATGGAGTTTACACCTGGAAGCCTGACCCCTGACGTTACATAGTCCCAGCATCTCCGTATAAAGGAGGCGCGTAGTACATCAAGACAGATGTGTGATGCTGCTAAGTGGACTCATGTTTAAAGTGGTGTCTATATAATAATATGCCGGAAGACAACACAGTGGAGTGTCAGTATACCAAATATAATGCTTTCACTAAAGATGTGCATCTCACAGCATCACACGAGGTTCAACAAAAGCTGATGTTTTCTGTATCTGTCCTAAAGTGATTTTGAGAAGGAGCGAAGAGAGTGTGCGCCTTACATACAATACCCACACCAACTCGGAGCTTAAAGGAAGTGAAGGTAAAGAAGCTACCCCTGAACAAGTCCATAAATCAAATCTAAAACACTTCCCTGCATTTCTAAAGCGCTATTACAGCACTAGAGATGGTGAAATGCAGCCATTAACAGGGCGAGAGCTTTAGAATGCATAAGGACAAAGTGGTCACGAGAACTAATCCAAGATGTATTCCGTAGGTAGAATCAAACTTACAAGTCCATTAAAATATACATCAACCCTCTTTCTTCTGGCATACAATTATTACTGAAAGGGCTGGCGTTCCATATATTGGATGTCAGAAGAGTCACGAGCCCCATACAAGAAACAAAACCAATGCATAAACCTGTATTGTAAATAACAATCCATGAAACTGACTCATCTTTCATTGCCCCTGCACCACAAGTACCAGCCTCACTAGTAATAAACGGTACTATATCAAGATGGATTATAAAAACTATGCAGTTAAGCCACACAATGGGACAATCATTAGAAGGCCAAAAGATCACATAACAAGAAAAAAAGGCAATAGTAGCATACTTTGGTGACGTTTCAATCAATGACATTTATGTAGCGGCCAAATGGTTGTCAGTGCACAGATTTGCTCAACATTATTGTTTGATCTTTGTTATAAGACACCACTCACTCTCCACTCATCCCCGGGCGGGCAAAACTCTGCTGTGTAATCGCTGCATAATTTGAATCTACAATATGTTTATGATGCAAAAGAAACTCGTTTTTGCAGCATGAAATTGTTGGCGAGTCACATTTGACCCTCTCATCTCCTGATGAAGGAGAGAAGTTAGTGCATAAGAAAAATAATTTATAAACAATGCACAAGACACTCACGGCCACCTAGAGTCCTTTGTTGTGTGTTATTTTACCCCAAATCAGGACACAGACACCGTGGGTAACGTATGTGAATCCTCACTGACGAAATCACTCTAATTCGCGTGAATGCGAAAAGTGATATACGTTTGAGCGTAGGGCCAATAACACAAGCGTCTGGTACTGAGACTCAACCAAACTGGATGGAATCGTCCGATAAAATAACTTGTTCGATTTACATTCCTTACAGAAATATGAGAAAAGATTTAAACAAGGAGACGTAAAAACCCAAACAGTATTCCCAAGGATCTACACCTAACTGAATATGTGTTTTTCAAAAAAGCGAGATAGTGGTATTTTAATACACCTGATAAGAATTAAGGACAGGCACCTTACGGCCAAGCAGGCGTCTCTCTGTAGAACAGGCCGCTTGCTCTTGTCTTGTATACAGTAGCTGGTCTGTCCCAAACTTCCAGAAATTGTTCACGATGTAGAACAGGCCGCTTGCTCTTGTCTTGTATACAGTAGCTGGTCTGTCCCAAACTTCCAGAAATTGTTCACGAGAGTGGAGCACGTGACGCATCACTGGGGCTGGCCAAAAATGATGCCCAGGGCCGTCATTGGTAGCGCTTTCGCGCGCTACAAGATTGACGGCCCTGGGAAGCCAAGGGTTGTGTCGTAAATCGATTTCTGAGGACAGGAGCCGGGTCGGCCCCGTCTCTCTGCCTGTCTGCAGCACCCCATCCGGGGAGGGCTGCTGTCACCAGGCGCGCAACACCCATTGGACCCACAGGGCTTCAGCCCCCCCCCCTCGTGTGTGGCAGCCCGGGATGGGACAGATTCCCGGCACCCACACAGCCGCACCCAAGCACTTCACAGGTCTTTAAAAGACCATTTGCATGTTAATGAGGCCTCGCTGTTGTTTCACCCCTTCTAAGAGCCCCTGCAGCTCCACTCTGCCTATGGCTTAAAAGATTCAGCCCCCCCCCGAAAATTTTTCTTAGCATCCCCCCCCCCCCCCCCCCCGAAATTTGGCTCTAGTTGCGCCTCTGGGCTGTCACTAGCTGACACCTGTCCAAACCAAGGCCTTGGCTGTGTCCAGGAGGTTGTCCGACATATCCGCTTCCAAAGAGTGAAACCTGGCCTGCGTTTAGGGAGGAGGGAGTCAAGGCGCTCCCTCTTCTAATGGAGGCTGGGGTCAAGTGCCAAAGTTAAAATCAGGGTTATTAGTCTCTTGCGCAACAGGGGGCCCCGAGAGAAACAGGAACACGTATGGCATTGTGTTTCACCCCTGAAGAGACAGGTCGGGCTGGACAAAAATGAAATCTCGGCCTAGCGGCATTTCATTTTCAGTACTACATGATGGGGTTTTAATTTATTTATTTACACAGTTTTATCAAGCTCACGTGTCACCTTGGGTCACTTCAGGGCGCTAGGATTGTGAATTGAAGACAGTCCAGTGCTGTCAAAGAGGGCTTACGTTTAAACAGGATACGAGTTATTTCCTTTCAGTATTCTGCCTTTCGATTGCCTTGGCGAGGTGATTAGTTGTAGCGGCTGTAGCCCATCTGAACAGCCCAGTTTCAGGCTTTTTATGCAACACAGATGATTTTGTTATGTCATACCCGATAGGCACGTTTATAGGACCTCCTACATTTTATTGCACGAGAGTGTGTACTGTGTCTCTCTGGCCGTGTCTAAGCGGACATGGACTCTGCTGCCGTTTTGCCAGCGCTGTCCGCACCTTGTGCTCATCTTTAGGGTTTGCGAGGTCAGCCATGCCTGGACCCACAAAAGTCAGCATTTGCAAGCAGGTGCGCGCTTGCACTTAACACAGTCATAACTGCACGTCACGTGTGCAGTTGCTCCGTGCCGTGCTCAGTGACAGCCGCACGTGTGGGGGTGGTGAGTGTACTGTGTACATCACTCTCACTTTCAGGGCGGAGGCGGCGCAGCACTGGTCGCCCTTGGAGGCAGCCTTTATCATTTATTTGGGGACACTGACACAGTAGTCAGTGAGTGTCCCCAAATAAGTGATAAAGGCTGCCGCCAGGGGCCACCACTACCTCGCGACCGCCGCCCCCAAACTAGTGCCGCCTGAGGCCGACCGCCCCCACCGCCCCCCCCTAGCTACGCCACTGCACCCTAAGCAGTCAATATACAATAACTTCTTGTGAAAATATTAGCATGATGGTACCGTGGCTTCACTTTTCACAGGTATTGTCAGAGAAGTCTTGAAAGATAACATGGTGACTCATGGAAAAGAATCCTTTCTGTGGAAAAACATTGTTTTCTGCCCATGTTTATCTCTAAAAATCAGTGCTAATGTTAACTGGGAACCTTATTTACAGTATATCTATAGTTTGGTATGACCACCGTTTGCCACTCACTTTATGTCAGAGGGCAGTTATGCTGCTTCGGAAGCTCTGCATAATTGAACATTGCATTAAACGCCAAGTCCGATGTTGCCAAGGCCAACTTGGACACTTTTTCAGTAGGGTAGATAAACCCCCAAAAAGCTTGGGAAATCTAGTCTCTGAAATGTCAGGAGAGGTGTCAGTTTAAATCATTGGAAATAGCCTGATGCAGACCTGTCAAGTCACCCACAGTTTGTGGGTGACACCCGCAACCCCACTAAATAAGGCTTTTGCCCACCAATGCCCTGAGGCCTGTCTATCACTGAATTGTGTAGGGAATAAATGTGTGCGCATACCCTATGAATGGACAAACTGAGCACGCCCATGTCAAGGCCGGTGAATCACAACCCCTTGGTGAGGAGGACTCTCCTCGAGTATTAGTGGAGCTGAAAGGTAATCTCTAGGGATTGCAGGCTCAGGCCAAACCGGAAATTTGAGACAAAAGTGTTGTCGTCAATCGCGCTTGGACAAGAAACACTGCGGCAGGAAATTTCCGCCCCATTCTTGTGTTCTGCAGAAAGACAGTGCAACTGTGCAAGCATTAAGCCGCCAATGGCTGGGCTCTCAGTGTACCTTTCAAGTATAAAAACTTTAAAACCAATCGTACCAGGCAATCGTGCTGTAAAAATCAGCATTGCACCAAATGTTCCTCCATGGGATAACGCTATTACCTCCCGCGGAGTGTTATGTAGCACTGTGCGGATGTCCCCCTCACACTTCTGGGGACAGATTGACAGTGATGCTGATTGACAGTGGACCAGTGGCATCTGTCAAGACCCACCTCTGCCCGCTCCTCTGTGTGTGGTCAAAGACT
Source organism: Triturus cristatus (assembly GCF_964204655.1). Lineage (NCBI taxonomy): Eukaryota > Metazoa > Chordata > Amphibia > Caudata > Salamandridae > Triturus > Triturus cristatus. The sequence continues at coordinate 998,824,598 of NC_140580.1, forward strand.
CCAAGTGGGTTCATGGGGGCCCGTCTCTAGCATGAGAGCGGTGCCCGGACACTACCCTGACCTCCATAGGGCTGCCCTGTTACCCCCTCCCTCTGTGCCATACATCTGGAAGGTAGGTGCGGCCTCTCCCCCAGAAATTATTAATTGCACTTAATTGCACTAAGGTTACTATTATCTCAGGATGTTTTGGGGGGTTGCTCAATCGTTTAGCATCTTGCATGGCATGTTTTCCTTTTTGCTAAATAATAACACGGTTTTCTGATTCGAGAGCCTGCGAGCAGTCGGCAGGAAGCCTTCTTGAATATTTATATTCTTTATAGCAATTACTGTTCTTCAGGTATGATTTTATTATCCAATAAACAGATCCAACGGATTTATAATTATAATCGTAGATAGCGGTGCGCACTTGTGTGAAAATGGTGTGGGTCCTCTCCGTTTCTGTGTTGGACCGTCCCATTATTGCACAAAACCAGTCTTGTTTGGGATGCAGACTGGCGGTGGGCGTCCCTTTGGATCAGCCCAGGCTGTTTAGCTTTCACTGGATTCCAAAAGTAGGAACGCGTGTCAGGGGTTAAAAGACGGACCCACCGTAGTGTCGCCGACACCATTATCTGGCTGCAGATAAAACAGTTCGACTGCATCTGCAAAATCAAACAGATGTCGCGCGCCAGCTGCCATTTCTGAAGAATTTCGGGTCATTAAGGGCTGCACGCAAACTTATATAAACTACTTTCTATACCCCTTCCTTAACGGCACCTACGCATTTTACTTTTACCTTCTAGTGACAGATATGTGGCATAAATATTTATACAGATTTTTAGAGCACCTTTGCTTTAATGGCCATGAGTCTTGCGCAGAAAGACGCTTAGGCGCAATTCCATTGTTACTCCCAGACAAAAAACAAGCGTGCAGAGCGGCCCCAGCTCTATCCAGCTCTACCCAGCCCCCTTCTCTAAAGGGCGTGACCACAGAGCCAGAGAAGAAGCAGCAACAGGGGAAAGAGGGGGACGGGAGGAAACTGAACACGCACAGCTTAATCCACAAGATAAACGATCACATGTGTGAAGTGGCTGTTATGCCGGAGGCCATAGCTGGCTTAACATCTGATAATCTAACACATAATGGTTTAAATGATAATGTGATGAGTGTACTTACTCCTAGCCCCAATCCCGTGACGGCACACGATTCTGGAAACTTATTATCTTGGAATGTGGCCGGGCTAGGCTCAAAGCAGGGTTGCGGTGACTGGTCTAATTTCGTTAGTAATTTTGATGTTTGCATTTTTCAGGAAACATGGGCTTGCGACCCTGTTTTTGCTTTGGGGTACCTAAACTTTTGTGTTCCAGCTTCTAAGGGCCCTAAAGGGCGCCCGATGGGGGGTCTTACTATTTGGATTAAACAATCTTTAAAGGCAGTTGCAAAAAACATAGAGACCGGGCAGAAAGATATCCAACTCATTAGGTTCACGAGCGATTTATCCTTATCCATCGATATTTATAACATCTATGTCAGAGGTGGAAATGTAGGAAAATCTGAGGTTCTTCTTGCCCTGTATAATCTCCTCGAGATACACTCAGATGGTAAAAACATAATAATTGCTGGGGATTTAAACCGTACGTTTGAACCTCTTGATACAGGTGAAGCCTATCTAGGTGCAGAGGAAGATAAACAATGGGATATCCCCTCAATAGACACCATCCCAGTAACCCGTTGGACAGAGGATATTTTGGGTTTGAATGCAATGTGTCTTGAACAAGGATTAAGAGCTTTAAATGGGAGGACAAAGTCAGACAGGGTACCAGCTATGACTTTTGATAACGGGAGAAGCAAAAGTCGCATTGACTATATTATCTGTAGTTGGTTGGCTATGATCAGGTTATTACAGTTGGACAACGAATGTACTACTATCGCACTAACAAGCTTTTTAAAGCTGGCTGTTAAGTTTCGGAGCTCAATGTACTAATTTTAAATAGATTCTCTTGTAATTTGATGAACTTTTCATTAACATGGGATTACACTGATTGGCTTTGACTATGCATAATCGAATCTTTCTTAGAATTTTTATCTTTATATGTATATGTATGAATATTCTGATGTACGCTTTTATGATTTTAATTTCAAAATCGAATAAAGCTTTCTGGATTGGATTGATATATTATCTGTAGCTTCTCTCTCTGGCCTACTGTTAGAGATATGGTTGTGACAGAAATGCCAGAGAGTGACCATAATCCGTTATGTGTCACTCACAAATGGTGGCTGTCTGAATCTAACGCCTCTAGTTCTCTTGATGATCGCCTACCCCCGTTTATTGTACCAACGAATGATATGCGCAGGTTAAGATGGACGAGTGTTAGGACAGACCAGCAAGCTATCGATAACATAGGAGCAGCGACCGATAAGGCCATTATGGCCCTAGATGGCGAAGCAGGGATCACCACAAGTAAAGTTAACATCATTGAAGTTCATGAGTCCCTTTTCCGAGAAATTAAACATTATTTCTTGAAACCAGTAAACCCTAAGGTGACTCGAGCTCACAGAGTGGCCAAATGGTATAATAATGCTTGTAAGGTGGCACGAACTTCTCTAGGAGCTGCAATTAAGTGCAAAAACCTGGGGGCTATTCGCTCTGCAAGAAAGTCATATAAAACTTGCATTGCTAAGGCGAAAAAAGATTGGGATGAAGCCCACTGGGAAAAACTGAAGTGTGCTAGTGATCGAAAAGATTCCAGACTATTTTGGCATATTGTCAAATGGGGGCAAGAAAGGCCTGAAGAGGCTTGCAATAATTATGTCCCACAGGAAGCCTGGGTAAACTTTTTTAGTGATCAATATGCTAATAGGGTTCAGATTGTAAATAACATTAGCCCTATCTATATAACTCCTGAGGACAATGTCTTTACGATGGCCGAAATTCTGTCGGCCCTCAAAACTGTACACAGAGGACGCGCTCCTGGCATTGATGGCGTCCCAGCTGACGTTTTTTTAAACGACACAGATAGGTGGTGTAAATATATTCACTTACTAATTAACCACATTGCGAGGGGAGCAGCTATTCCGGCTTCATGGCGGGGTGCTGTTATCATCCCTGTGTACAAAAAGGGTGATCGTTCCCAGCCTTGTAATTACCGCCCGATCAGCCTGATTGACACAGTGCAAAAAATCGTCGGACGAGTGATTGTTAATCGACTGCTCGATTGGGCGGAAGATTTTAACATTCTATCTCCATTTCAGGCTGGGTTTCGTAAGGCCACTAGTACCGTGGATCAAGTTTTTCGATTCCAGCTGATCCAGTGGAGGACTGTGGTGCTAGGTGGGGGCAGTCTTTATGCGGCATTTGTCGACTTGAGGGCTGCCTTCGATCTGGTTCCTAGGACGAAACTGTGGGAAGTACTTGCGGCCTTGGGGGTCCCAGGAGTCCTGTTGACAATGATCATGAGATTACATGAAGACACCTATGCTAAAATTCAATGGGGGGGATACGGAAAAGACACTGCCGATTTTCCTGTTGAGCGTGGGGTTCGGCAGGGGTGCTCAATGGCACCTACCTTGTTCACCCTTTTTATTAATGGCATAGTCTCCTGTATTCAATCACAGGCAGTTGATGCTCCTTCTCTTGCAGGTGTAAAAGTTCCGATTTTAATGTTTGCCGATGACACGTTAATCTTATCTAAAACTCCAAGTGGATTGCAAAAAGCATTGGATATTTTTGACAAGTTTTGTGGGGATCATGGTCTGGAGGTGAATGCATCCAAAACAAAACTCATGGTTTTTAATCCATATCGTAATTTTAAATCTAATATTACCATGAGTGGACGAACTCTTGAGGTCGTATCATCTTTCACATACCTGGGAATCCTTATTTCTAATGATAATAGGTGGAACCAGCATTTAACCATTGCAACTCTGAGGCACAAGCAACTGGCCGGAACTATCTTAAAGGAGCACAGGAAATCATTAACTAAACCGATTAAACCACCCCTGATCATATATGAGGCAAAAGCAATTGGGTCGGCATTATATGGGGCTGAGCTATGGGGGCACGATAACCTACAGGAGTTGCAAACCTCAGAGAATAAATTCCTTAGGAAACTAACGGGTACACCCCAAAGTAGTCCGTTATTACCCCTGAGATATGAGCTTGGAAGGAAGAAAATCTCGGAAATGGCCAAACTACGACCAATTTTATATTGGCGTAGGTTATGGACTACACCTGAGCTTATTCATTATGCATCCGGGTTCATTGACGTTGTTAGAGCAGATTGCTTTAACAAAATCAGATGGTTCAAATCATTAAAATCAATATTATTTGAACTAGGCCTGAATGCACTATGGTCCGACCCAGCAGGGGCATCATTCCCGACCAAGGCAACCCTAAAAAATATTTTTTTGGGATAATGTCGATAACAAAAGCCTCCTCAGTATCAATTGTGGGGTCATGACTGCTAGTTTTCTCGAGGTCAAATTGTACCCCATGTATGAACTGTATTGGGATTATATATCCAAACCTTTGGATAGGAAATTGCTTTTTCAATTAAGGGCGGGCTCTCTTCCTCTTGGTTACCTAACATCTAAATGGAGGGAAGGAGGCCCTGCTACATGCCCAGCCTGTGGGGAAGGTAATGAAACACTTGGTCACTTTTTGTTTTCCTGTAAACCATACTCTACTCCAAGGCGTGTATGGCTGGCACCTATGAGTAGGAATTTGGGTACCAGGAGTAGTATGGTGGCTTTGCGTATAGTAAGATCAACTACTTTAACCTGGATTATAATCGCCACCGCCAAGTACTTGGGGTGGGCTTGGACAATCAGGCAGAGATTGCTAGTCCGGTGATTACTCTCTGCCTAGTTGAACAGAGACTGCTAGTGTATTGTCTATTCTCTGTGTGATGTATCTTTTCGTGTCATCGGGACAAAACAATTTTAAATGCTCTTTTTTAGAATAATGATTTTATGAAATTTTATTTAAATGTACTAATTATATTAATGAACTTTACACCTGCGAAATGTACGTCTAAGAGGTTCTGTCACTAGCACAAAGAATATATAAATTGTATATAATTGCAGTACCCTTAACTATGAATTGCATTATTGTGATGAATCTTAACTCCTCTTTGTAAATAACTTCTATACTTTTTTTTTTTTTATGAACTGTGCGTTTGTCAAAATGACATCTCAGATTTAATTGTTTTTTATTATATGTTTGTTTGTCTGCTTTTATGAGTAAATCTCGAATAAAGCACTTTTTGAATTGAATTGAATTGAATAAAGAACATGCGCGCACGCCTTGCGCTGGCAGCAGGGGGAGGGGGGAGAGAGGAGGGAGCCTGCGCCTGTTTTCCTTGTGGGAGCGAGCCAGGGGCACCATGTGTTTGTAAGTTAATTACAAACATATGGTGTCAAGCTCGCTCCCGCAAGGGAATCGCCAGACGTGCATGCGTTGCCATTGAAGGCAATGCAACGCGTGCACGTTTTTGGCTTAAAAGCCGAAGCGATCGCTAAAGGTATTTTTGCCTATGCAGCGCATGCGCGCTGCTAGGCAAGACCTAACAAGCCCAATGTATATGCTGTATTTTTTTAGACCTTAAAACAAGTTACTGGGAAAACTTCACCATAACAACAATGCCTTTTCCGCTTTTCCTGGTAAAAATAACCCTAGCAGCAAGCTTTTCCAACACTCCGTTTCCACGTGACAATAATATTATTATAGTTATCGCCCTTATAAGGATAAAAGGCTCAGTTAAGATGACGGGTTTGAACCTGTGACCATAAGGTCAAACATTGACCCATACAGTCCATGCTTTAGTCCACTAAGCCACTACATTTTGCTGTTGTTATATGTAGTAACATGATTCTAATAGCTTGTATCTGTTTTCTACAGGTTTATATTCAAACTCTCCAGACTGCACATTTAAAGTTCATACTGTTAATACCACATACACTAGCAAGTTTAACCCTCCGCCCAGCAGGCTACCCAATGTACATGCTGTATTTTTTTAGGCCCTAAAACAAGTTCAAGGGAAAACTTCACCATAACAACAATGCTTATATCTACCATTCTTTTAAACGCTTATTTATCTCCATAGTGTGGTAATCGTTAAAACACAATCCAAAGGAACGCAGGAGACCGAAGGATAATATAATGCATACATAAATGCATATCAGGTCCCAAAAGCGAGACCGATTACCTTACAAATGCTTGTGTTTTTAGCAGCCATGATCACATCATTTGATCCTGGTTCCTGGGGGAGAACAAGCAGCGGATTTTTGACACCCCGACCTCCCTGCCGTGGACTTTGGACATAAACCTCCAGGAGGGGGGGTCGGCCTTCTCTGGAGCACCGGTTCACGCCAAAACTCTGATTTAGGGCACAATATCCGATCCAAGTGTTTTGGGGTCCGGAGTCGCAGGAGGATGGAGTGGAAAATCTTTGTGGTCTCTTTGACCCTGTGTATTTTGGCTTTCGACGGCACCAGTGAAAGTGAGTATAAGATGGTTTATTACTTGTTTATGTTTTTTTACATTCGTTTTACCATTTGATTATGTTTTTAGGTCTCGCCTGGAGTAGGCTGCTCGCATGCGCAGTCTCGCTGGTGAGATTTAATGAGATGTGGTATTTTCTGTAAGGGGCATTAAGCCCTGCCGTTCTTTTCCATTAGCTGGCGTCACCGTTTATGCTAAACCAGCCATTGGAAAAGAGGTGTCGGTGATGTCTTTGCTCGGCTTTCTGAGCCGTCCCATTTGGACGGCCTCGCCTGCTTTGCGTTCGTCGCAAAAGGTTTCTTATCTTTATGGGGCCAAACACATGGCCCCATAAAGACAAGAAACCTTTTGGCAGGCGAGGCCGTCCAAGTGGGACGGCAGATAAAGCCGAGCAAAATACGTCATCAGTCACGGTGTTTACACGAGCCATTCGTCTCTTTGATTGGGCCTCTATTACAATCACGCTGCCTTCACGCCGACGTTACTGTCCCTCCTCCCTGCTGCAGCAGCATTGAGGCAGCGCCATACGAGGGGGACTCCCGGGACAGGGGGCCGTGCGTGTCCCCTCCTGTCTCGGCGTGTTTATTTTTTAATTAATTAGCCGAACGATTTGCACATGGGCTGCTTTTACTTTTGCGGTCCTCTGATTTCTGCCTGGCATGTATTATCGCAAAGCCGGGATAGCCCATGGGCGCCCAGGGAGCAGCAGAGCTGCAGCAGCCAGGCCAGAAAAGCAGGCACGGAGCTCAGAGGCGCATGGGGTAACTCCAGGTCTTCAGCCCCCCTGCACAGCGCCTCAATTCCTTCATTTATTCAAGGTTTCATGCAGCATGAGGCTGCGCTGTGCTTAGGACGGCGGCTTTGGTTACCATCGCACACTGTGACCTTGGTGACTCCAGGTCTTCAGCCCCCCCGCACAGCACCTTGATTCCTTTCTTTATTCAAAGTTTCATGCAGCGTAAGGCTGCGCTGTGCTTAGGACGGCGGCTGCGGTGACTGTCGCACACTGTGACCTTGGTGACTCGCACAGGGTGCGGTGTGTGCCATGAAGCCGAAAGTGGTCATCAGCGCTTGAAGTGCAGGTGTGTGTGGGAGGGGCAGAGCCTGGGACAACGAAACTCTGGCGACGTCTTCACTTCCTCCTTCTTTCCAGGTTTCTCAACATTGTGGCGATACCCCCCTCCCTCCGGCTGTCAGGCCTGTCCAGCCCCCTGTTCTCTGCTCTTAGCAGTCTCTTGTGTGTAGCATGTCACTGGGTGTCTTCAGTCATCTCTCTAATTCCCCTCTCACTGCCTGTCTTCTTACTGTCCCTCTGTTTCTTTTGTTCTTCCACGTACCGGTTTTAAATAGGATCGGTGCAGCACTGCACAACACGGCAGTGGTTTGCAGGACCGGGGGTGTAACAAGATAAGGAGCATTATATAGGGCTTGGGGTGGACCGCTCTCGTCCCTCCCTCTATCTCTTGCTCTCTACCCCTCCGTCTTTTACCCACACTCTGCTTCTTGCTTTCCCAGTGTATTTTGCTCCTTACACCCCCTCTCTTACCCTCTGCCTCATTATTGCTCTCCATCCGAGTGGCTTTTGCACCCTACCTGCTGTCTCATGCTATCTAGCCCTATCTTTTGCTCTCTACCCTGTTTACCCCTTTTGTCTCTTGCCCCTCTACCCCAGTGGGTAACATTAGCCCCATTGCCTCCCCAATGCGGAGGGCCCACAACTTCCAGGGGGTCCCCTCCGGCTTTTTGCAGGGGCGGCAGGCTGCAGCACTCAAAACTCCTGAATGGGTCCAGCAAGTGGAGAGCCCCCTCACCTTTCATTAAGCCACTGCTCTGCCCGCTGCTCTCTACCCCTCTGTCCCCTGAGCCTCACCCCAGCCCATGCTCTGTGTATCCTTTGCAGTCTCTCACTGACTTGCTAATAATATAGAAATAGCATATTTTTCTTGTAATTGCATTTAAAATAGCGATAGCTTTTCTATATAGTTGCTATTACAAATTATAATATGATCTAGTTAGTCAAGAAGCAGCGATCTTTTAGGTGTCTGTTATTGGTGGGCATTGTTAGAAGGTGTTCACATGGTGAGTCATGCTATGGTCGTGCGCTGTTCAAGCATCAGCTTAGTAGTGACTACTTATTTGTTGCCCGAGCTGAAAAAGTAATTTCTTGGTTTCAGTGCTTGTTTAATATACCGCCCCATTAGTTACGCTCCCCAGCCTCTCTCCCGCCCATCACTTTCCACCCTCGTTGAACTACAACAGATTGCGAAAGTAAGTGGTAGCACCTCTTAAACAAAGCACTGTACCCCATGGTACCGTGGTCCGGGCACTGGCTGACCCAGAGCGCGCAGTAAATTACAGGTATTTCGATGCAGGCTAAGTCTCAAACAGTACCATGCACTTGTTTTCAGTTGCTATTGTGAAATATGGGGGTCTTACAGCTTAGGTGGAGCTCGTTTTCGCCCTTGCACCATGTGTAGCTCCCCCGACCTCATTCTCCCCGACCCTCCCAGTGCTTCTTTCACTTGTGCCCGCTCTAAAGGTGGTTACTAGACACAACACAGCTTGACAGCCTGCACCATTCGAACAGGCCTCTACCCCGGGCGAGCTACAGAACCTCGGGGGTCACTTCTTCACTGCCCATTGCCAGACAGGCCCCTTCAGTGGCCTAGACCCTGTTTACTGCTCCTACAGTGAGTGGGGGCGGGGGAGCCAGCCTCAGCTGCTGTTGGACCCACCATCATCCACACACAATCAACATGCACACTAACCTGCTGTTCTTTTTCTGCCTCGGAGCCACACATTACGCAGCATTTCATGAACAGTGACACGTGGAGTCATGTCTCGCTCCCAGCACACAGTGTGCTCCTGGGCATACATCACTTCTTCACCCCTGCTAAGTGTCTATCAGAGTCTGTGCCCTACGTCTTCGCACCCATCCCTCCCTTGCACACCATCCCACATGGTCCACAACCACCCCAAAACATCTCAACCGGAGTCCGCCCCAGTTCATCTCTCTCTGAGCCTGTCTCTTCTGCTATCCCACGATCATGCTCCCTCCCCATCAGTCTTTCCCGCTCCCCTCCCAAGATGGCGGTGGCGGCCGTGTGAGTGGTCTGTGCAGCGCTCCCTCGTATACCCCTTTGATGAAGGAATTCCCTTGACTTTCCGCGACTTTCCCTGACTTCGCCTTACCTGCTTTTGCTCACCTGAGAAACCGTTTCACTGAGCCGGGATCAAGGCTATGCTGTGGCGGCATTTTCTTCAGTCTTCAGGCAGAGGTGTTGTCGGAGTCGGCGTGCGGTCAGGAGGCAGCCTAGCGCGGTCCGCCCTCTCTACTCTGTTTCAGCTGCGGTTTCGGCTCTGGTGGAGGAAAGTCTACCAGGTCATTGAGCAGCGGCGAACAGGATCAATGGCACCAAAGGGGAGCGGGAAGGGTGGAAAGACCCGGGGCACTACCGCAGCAACGCTAAACACACCAGAAATCTTGACGCCACCCTGTATGGAGAACGGGCAGGTTGTGCTCGTGATGGCGGCGGACTGCGGATCAGAGGTACCGGCAGAGTCAGAATGGGTGGGGTCTGCTTCCTCCTCTCCTATCGGTGAAAAACAACGAATGGTGCCTGCCATGTTTAAAAAACTTGCTGGGAAAGGCAAACCTGCGGCAAAGAAGCACGGGGACCGGGAGAAAATAAATTTGGGTGGGAACAATGTATCTGTTCCTGCTTCTGTTGCTGAGGACGAACAGCACGATTCTTTTGAGAATGAAACTATGTTGCATGATAACACTGTGTCAGATAGCCTGCCTAGTAAAAGCAGGAATGAGGCTGGGACAAGCAGTGGTGCCATTTTAGGGGCTAAAGGGAAGGTCAGAGTGGCAGAAATATTGAGCAAGAACGCTAATCACTCAGAGGAGGACAATAGGGACGAAGGCATGATTAATGACCTGGAGTCTGGAGATTCAGGAGGAAAATTCTATTCAATGTCCGATCCCTCCAACTCCTCTGAGAATGAAAGTTTTGCAGGGGATTGGGCTAATGACAATAGCTCCCAGCGCGATGAGGAGGAAGGAAGCTTTGATGTGTCTATTAACCAGGGGACTGCCCGGAAAATTTTAAACCCCAATATTTCGCACGCAAAAGAAAATCCACCTTACTCTGCAGTGTGGGATTGTTTATTCCCCCTACCGGCGACTGATTGCAACACAGCTAACAGTTCCATGGCCCCGGTGGCGAACGTATCTAAAACCGGTCAGAGTGAAATTACCCTAAGCACCATTTATCAACTAATAATGGCACACAGAGAGGAAACTAAGGTGGAAAGTATGCGGACCCAGGCCGCGGTCCGCAAGTTACAGAATTCGGTGAGACGGGTAGCAAAGACATGCTCCGAAATTGCAACCAGGATTGGGGAAGCGGAGGAACGGATTTCTGTCATAGAAGATCAAATAGTGCAGCAGAAGGCGTCGATAATATCTCTCCAAAACCTCAAAGATGACACTAACTGGAAGCTAACGGATTTAGAGAATCGCTCCAGAAGAAATAACTTACGTGTTTTGGGTATTTCGGAAGGACGGGAAAGGAAAGAATGTTAGGAAATTTATTATTGAGTTATTTTTGGAGGCATTTCCCAAGCTTAAACATTGGAATTTGGAGACAGAGTTCATAGATTTCCTTTTTCTCTGAAGAGTGGAGCAGGAGGGCCTAATGAAAAGCCTAGGGCAATACTTATTTGTTTAAATAATTATTTGCTGAGGGAGGCCCTGTACGATCTGGCCAGACCAGACAGGAAGAGGTCCGGTAAGGGGTGTGTCTTTTTTGTCCGGCCAGATTTCTGTCAGGCTACTGTCCAAGAGAGATGGAAGCTACGCCAACTGATTTCATCTTTCCAGGCCAAAGGTGCTCAGGCCTTTCTGCTGAATCCTTCAAAATTGAAAATAATCTATAAAGAGAAGACCCAATTTTTTGTATCTGTAAACGCAGCAGAGGAATTTTTGAAGGCATTGTGATAATTTAGTTTGTTATAAACATGTCTCAACAGCCCCTTTAGCACTGGGAGGGTCACGGGTGTGTGTAGTTTCTTTTTTTTTTTCTCCTGTGTGGGGGTATTTCGGGGGATACGCTCTCAGTCCACTATCCATCATTGAGGACTCAGTCCTTACGCCTTATATGGGTGGGAGAGGGGTGGGGAGGACATGGGGAGGGGGGGTTAGGGGGAGGAGGGAAAGGCACAGAGGGGAGGCGGGTGCGGTTGATATTCAGAAAGGGTATGGTACTTATCATTTTGATGTGGATTTTAACATACTTGAGTTTCTGTTTGAAGGTAATGGAGGATAGATTAGATTGCTCGATCCAGTTTGTTGATTTAAATCTATAAAGTATATGGCTCAATTCTCTATTTGTTCATGGAACATATGCAGGCTAAATGACAAAAGGAAAAGGGGGGTGATGGCTTAGATACTGCGGATGCAGCGATAGGATTTGCTATATGTACAAGAAACACATATAGCGTGGAATAATCGCAGATGGCTCAACGATCTTGGTATGGAAATTTTAGGATGTACTAAACAAAGTTCCAATATCAGAGGGGTAGCAATCCTTATGAGGCACGGGTTAGGAGTTTGTAAGCGGGTAAAAGAGGACACTTTGGGGCGATGGATAATAGCAGAACTAGTGGTCAATGGCTGTTTATGTACATTTTGCTCAGTTTATGGATCTAATTTGGACGATCCAGAGGTACTACATCATTTAAGTATCGAATTGGCGGCTTGGCCATCGCCCCTGATTTTTTGCGGGGACTTTGATATTATGGGAAATAATCCATATACTGGTAAAAAGACTAAAGTTTTTAGAGCAACCAAGGGCATTGTTAAAGAGTTTGGCCTTGTAGATGTATGGTTTGCCCAGAAGAGAAATGCTCCCGGCAGTACTTTCTATTCAGCTCCTCATAAGAAACATGTTCGATTAGATTTTTTTTTTATTTCGGCCAATATGGTGGCTAATGCGAAAATAGAGATTATGCCAAAAATAATCTCAGATCATAATCCTCTGGTACTCGAACTTGACATTAGAAAAAAACACAACCCAGCGTCTGGACCTTTGAGCGTAATCTTTTGTTTGATCCTGAATATTGTAAATTCATGTGTGAGTGGATTCCTGAGTTTTGTAAGATTAATCGTGGTACAGCTTCGAATCCTATGGTATGGGATACATTTAAAGCGGGTGTGCGGGGGGTAACAATGAGTTACTCGATAACTAAACAACGTAAATCAATTAGGGCAATTAAGGAGGAGATGAAACAGCTTAGGCTCTTAGAAATTCGCTTTATGGAAGCATTGATCCACCAGCAAAATGTTGACGAAACTCTAAAGGCCATTGCCATTATGAAAATGAAAGTTCACCAGCACTTTATAACAAAGATTGTGGCAAAATTGGCCATACACAGAGCTCAGGTTTATGAAGCAGGCGAAGATGGGGGTAGAATACTTGCTAAGAGGCTTCAGCAAAGGGAAACACAGAATCGAATTTGTATGATTCAGGACCATCAAGGCAGGATACAGGATGCACCAGATGAAGTCTTTAAGGTATTTAGTAAATACTATACAACCCTTTATACAGAGGATGTAACAGCCAATGTAGGTGGGTTAATGAAGGAGTTTGGCAACGATGTTGTAACTAATAAGCTGTCAAATGATCAGAATGAGGTATTGGCATCAGATGTTACTTTGGAGGAGGTGGAAGAGGCATTAATGTCATTAGCTAAGGGCAAAGCAGTGGGTCCTGACGGTATCCCATTGGAATTTTATAAAACCTTTCGTCAGGTGCTTTTACCAGAACTTATGATCTTATTCTGTGATGCTCAACGTGGTATAGCACCAGATTCTTGGCGAGAAACCATGATTATTGTTTTTTTAAAAAAGGGCAAGACTGCACTCTCTCCGTCATCATATAGGCCGATCTCGCTAATAAATTCAGATAGCAAGATCTTTTCTAAAATACTAGCTCAGCGATTAGCGGCTGTTATTACACCGCTTGTTTCTATCTACCAGCATGGGTTTATCCCAGGGCGGGATACTGCTGACCATGTCCGAAGGATTATTGCCCTTTTGGACTGGGCTCAGGCAACAGATTCAGCACTAGGGATGATCCTGTTGGACGCCGAAAGGGCGTTCGACAGGGTCTCGTGGCATTATCTGTGGGAGGTTCTGCGCTGGAAGGGCGTCTGTGCGGAGTTTATCCAGTCAATTAAGACGTTATATAATAATCCAGTAGCCTCTATACGAATTTCAGGGTTAAAATCTGCGCTATTTAACATAGAGAGAGGCACAAGGCAGGGGTGCCCGTGTTCCCCCCTTTTCTTTGCTTTATATATGGATTTATTTTTGGAAAAAATAAATTGTCATAAAGATATCAAAACTATTAAAGTTGGTGAGGTAGAGTATCGAGCGTTTGCCTATGCCGATTACATCATTATAGTTTCCAATGATATTGGAACAGCTCTTCCGGTAATAAAAGAATTAGCGGTACAGTTTGGTCAATTTTCAGGCTACAAACTCAACATTGAAAAAACGCAGGTACTCTATTCCGGCAAGGACCCTCAAACTGACATAGTAATAACTCCGGAGGCAATGTATTTGGGAATAATAATCACTCCAAGCGTGGACAGAATTCCTGCTTTGAATATGCTTCCAGTGATCGGAAAGGTCAATGCAACACTGGAACGCTTGGATCACTTGCACCTCTCTATCCATGGTAGATGCAATGTTTTAAAAATGTTAGTTCTCCCCAATTTTTTTTACTTATTTAGAACAATCCCTATAGAATTCCCTAAGCTTAGTTTAATTCAACTGGAGAAGATGTGTTCAAGATTTTTGTGGGGATATCGAAGAACTAGGAGAGCCTATAAGAAAATGATTCTCCCAAGAAATCGGGGGGGTGGGGTATTCCAAATTTTATAATGTATTATTGGGTGGCCATGATGCAGATCTTGGGGCCGCTAGTAGTGGGGAACAAAACCTCGATCCCTCTCTGTCATAGACCAACTATCTTTGAATTTGGGCTAGGTAGAGATGTAAACTGCTGCTTAGTAACTATGATAGAACCAAGTTACTATAAAAAAAAACCAGGTTTAAGATTCTAAAGGCTGCCTATAAAGTTTGGCAGCAAATTCAACGTTTATATCCTATCCCTAAGATAAGTGTATACACTCCTTTTAATGCCTCAGGGTTACTTCCGGTCATTTTTCGGGATCAAGTAGCCTTCAAATGGGGCTTGAAAGGAATTTGTTTTCTAGGGGATTTGTTTGATCAAGGGAGCTTAGCAACTTTTGTAGATCTTAGCGAAAAGTTTGGGTTATACAAACAGGATTTCTTCAAATACTTACAAATTCTGAGCTATTTATATAAATTGGGTGCTGATATAGGTCAACATAGTATTATAATAGAGAAAATGAAGAGCAAAATCTCGATTGGGCTATATTATTTGTCCCCATACCAAACCCCCTTCCATCCACAAGTAAGCAACTAAACATGGCCCTGCTGAACTGCAGATCCTTGCCAAAACACGCTGTAGAAATGTCTTTATTACTACACGATACAGAAATAGATGCCCTTTTTCTTACAGAGACTTGGCTATCACCCAACTCAGACCCTGATGTGATTCAGGCACTCCCTCCGGGCTACCTGATCCAACGCCTAGACAGAGTAGGCAGCAGAGGTGGAGGAATTGCTATTGTCTATAAAGACCAGTTAGTCTGCCGTATTCTTGGACCCACGAACTTGAACAGACCGTTCCTATTCCCGATGCCAATCCTGTAACGGCAAACAGGAAGTTTTACTCATGGATAGAAAATTCACTAAATACAGTACTTCCTCGCAAAAACAGCCTACAAAAAAGCGGACCTAATAAATCTCCTTGGTTTACCCCCGACCTTCGCAATCTAAAACAACAATGTAAAAAGTTAGAACGAGCCTGGAGGAAAGATTACTCAAGTGAGAAAAAATTAGCCTATAGAACATCCATCACATCCTATAAAGCTGCACTTAGAGCAACTCAGGCCGCCTATTATGAGGAAAAAATTCAAGCATCTGTTAACTCTCCTAAAGAAATATTCCGAATTGTAAAAAAACTCACTCGACCCCCTGACCCTCCTCCTGTGGCCGACCCTTTCGGCCCACATTGTGAAGATTTGGCAGGTTTCTTTTCCACAAAAATTAAAAATATCCTTAACCTTCTCCCATCTAACATAACGGATCCTATGCCCAATCCAGAACCTCTGGAAAACAATAGTCACCTTGAAGCATTTGCTCCTCTCTCTGAGGCACTTTTTCTTCACATCATAGAGTCAATAAAAAGTGGCTCCCCAAGCGACCCCGCTCCTCTCAATATTCTGAAACGGGCAATGCCCACTATTACTCCTCCCATTGCCAACCTAGTCAATGCCTCCTTAGCCTCTGGCATAGTCCCTCGAGATTGGAAAAATGCCATGGTAAGGGCGCTCCTAAAAAAACCCCACCTGGATCCCTCGGAGTTGGGCAACTATCGCCCCATCTCGCTACTTCCGGCCATCAGCAAGGTCGCAGAAAAATATGTTAATCAGGTACTCTCTGCCCACCTAGAAACCTTGAACCTGCTTCACTCTTCACAGACAGGCTTCCGCCCTGGCCAGGGCACCGAAACTGCGTTAATAGCGGTAGTAGAAGAATCACGGAAGATTCTGGATGCTGAGGATCCTCAGCCATCATTCTTCTAGATCTAAGCGCCGCCTTTGATACGGTGAATCATCGTGTTCTGATTCACCGTCTCAGAAATGTGGGAGTAACAGGTAAAGCCCTATCTTGGTTGGAGTCATTCCTGGAAGAAAGATTCTTCCAGGTATTTGAAGGGAACATCCGCTCCCAACCTGTTCCTCTCCAATGCGGGGTGCCCCAGGGTTCCTCCTTGAGCCCCACCCTTTTTAATGTATATATGTCTCCATTAGCACAGATAGTCGCCCCGTTTGGAATCCAACTGGTCACTTATGCAGATGACACGCTGCTCATTGTGGCACTGAATCAGGAAGAACAGTCTTCCATCAATCTCTGCTCGTGTCTCAAATCAATCAAGCTTCAATCCCAGCAAGTCATGGCCATCATGTATGGGGCCTGCACCATTACCCAAACAGGAAATAAAAAGTCTGGGTATATGGCTTGATCATGATCTAACTTTCAGAACCCAAGCAAGGAAAACGGCTGCCACCTGCTATGGTATGCTCTGCACCTTACGGAAAGTACTCCCTCTTCTGCCCACCTACTCTAGAAAGCTTGTGGTTCAGGAACTTGTCCTCTCCAGGTTGGACTATCTCTAGTCATCTCTAAACTTCAGATTGTCCAGAATTCAGCTGCCAGACTTCTCACTGACACTAATAGCCGCTGCTCAGCCAAACCTGCCCTGGATATACTTCACTGGCTTCCAATACAAGAAAGAATACATTTTAAGACCCTCTGTATTGCACATAAAATCTTTCACAAAAAAGGCCCTCCCGCCATTAAAAACTTAATAAAACCATACAAAGCCACAAGAAATCTCCGCTCAGACCAACTTCACCTAGTGGCGGTCCCTAGAATCAGAAGGGCTCGGTCAGGAGGTCGTCTCCTCTCCTACAACGCCTCGAGACTCTGGAATACTCTTCCCCTCTCCATTCGTAGGGAAGCGAACCATCTTTCATTCAGGAAACAGCTTAAGACATGGCTATTTCCATAAATCCACCGTCTCCTTGACTTGCACTCCGCAGCGCTGGGATGCCTCCGGGTAGCCATGCGCTATATAAGCACATCTTCATTCATTCATTCATTATCAACACTTCGTCGATGTCCTCCCTGATGATTTGAAGGAATGCCGAAGGAAATGGGAACTGCAATGTGGGGTAGCTGAACTTAACATAAGGAAATCAATTGATCTCGCCAACGCTGTTTTAATGACAGGAAGAATGCGCAGTCAGCATTATATGGCCCTGTTTGATCTTTATTATTCCCCCGGGAAGATATCCCGTTGGGGGGTTACAACCGGTGTCAACTGCAATCGCTGCTGATTCACTTCATATGTTTTTTTCCTGCCCGAGATTGGGGAGTTTCTTTCTCGAATTGGAGGAATTTCTAAAATCTATATTTGGAACCCCCATACAGATTACGTCCGATTTAGTTATTATTGGGGTAGGCTCAGACCCAACAGCCAACGTAAGAAATGATATGGTGAGTGCACTTTTGTTTATCATGATGGCAGTTGCACGTTCATGTATTACTTCTGAGTGGATAAGTCCCGTTCCCCCCACCTTTTTGAATTGGAGGGCAAGATTGTTGGCTATGTATAATTTTGAACTTTCAATTTATAGAACTAAAGGGCGTAGTAAGAGAAGGCTAGGCCATAAAATTTGGTTACCAATTCAGGAATGGATCTCCTAATAGAAAACGGAACTCAAGAAGCTCGATGTATTTTGTTGTACCACTATTATATTGAATATATTGTATACTGTATGTGTTCCTTTTGTGCCGGGGGGAAAAAACAGGGTTGATAAAACCTAATAAAAATATTTACAAAACAAAAAAACAAAGCACTGTACCCCATGGTACCGTGGTCCGGGCACTGGCTGACCCAGAGCGCGCAGTAAATTACAGGTATTTCGATGCAGGCTAAGTCTCAAACAGTACCATGCACTTGTTTTCAGTTGCTATTGTGAAATATGGGGGTCTTACAGCTTAGGTGGAGCTCGTTTTCGCCCTTGCACCATGTGTAGCTCCCCCGACCTCATTTCCCCCAACCCTCCCAGTGCTCCTTTCACTTGTGCCCCCTCTAAAGGTCGTTACTAGACACAACACAGCTTGACAGCCTGCACCATTCAAACAGGCCTCTACCCCGGGCGAGCTGCAGAACCTCGGGGGTCACTTCTTCACTGCCCATTGCCAGACAGGCCCCTTCAGTGGCCTAGACCCTGTTTACTGCTCCTACAGTGAGTGGGGGCGGGGGAGCCAGCCTCAGCTGCTGTTGGACCCACCACCATCCACACACAACCAACATGCACACTAACCTGCTGTTATTTTTCTGCCTCGGAGCCACACATTACGCAGCATTGCATGAACAGTGACACATGGAGTCATGTCTCGCTCCCAGCACACAGTGTGCTCCTGGGCATACATCACTTCTTCACCCCTGCTAAGTGTCTATCAGAGTCTGTGCCCTACGTCTTCGCACCCCTCCCTTCCTTGCACACCATCCCACATGGTCCACAACCACCCCAAAACATCTCAACCGGAGTCCGCCCCAATTCATCTCTCTCTGAGCCTGTCTCTTCTGCTATCCCAGAACTCACGATCATGCTCCCTCCCCATCAGTCTTTCCCGCTCCCCTCCCTACCTGAGGCCCTCTGTTCATCCCTTCCCCTCCTCCTGCAAAACTTTTGGGAACTTTCAGGTGAGTTTTAGTTCAACCCCCTCCACCCTCCCCTTCCCCCACGGTATTGCTCTAGCCCCTCCCACCTGTCCATCGACCTTCCTGCACCCTACTTCCACAGTCATGGCTTATTGCAAAACTAGCCACCTCTTTCTTCATTGCACTCTCAATTCCGTCATGATGTCGGCCTGGTTCACCCTCGCACTATCTGCCCTCTCTTGCCTTCGGTGCCTTTCAGTTACTCTCAATGTCCCAGTCATTTTCCCACACTTACTAGCTGTCTCTTGCACACCCTCACTCTGGCTGTCTCTTATATACCTTCAGACTGTCTCTCACTTACATTCTGGCTGATTGTCTCTTCTTTCTGTCTCCCTCCCTTCACGCTGGATCTCTCTTGGTTGCAAGCTGACAATCTCTTGTGTGTCCTCTCATGACTGTACTCTGCCTTCTCGGTCTCTTTTCCCCTCACCCTCCCAGTCTATCCCTTGCCCTTGGTGCTTGTCAATTGCTCTCCCGCTCTCTAACTCCTGCTCCCTCTCTCACTAGCCATCACTTGTTTCCCTATGCGTGCATGGAGTTTCGCTGTTCTTAATTTCATTTTGGTTCATTCAGATACCTTTCTTTGCATAGCATTCTCCGTTTCAAAAGTACATATTAGTTTTGTCTATAAGTATTGTGTAGCGTTTGCACTTGTCTTGCCAAGGAATGCGTTCAGTCAGAACTCCTTTTCGACCTCTTCCTAAGTAGCGCGTTCATACAGACATGGTTGCATTTAAACAAGAAAAATAACTCGCCAGAGATTGCAGTCGGGTGAAGCAGCGCAGCCGTCAGTCAGTTAAATGGGAAAGACTGCTTTAAAGAAACTGCTGCAACAACTTCAGACAACCATTGTTGGAAGTATGCCTTGCAAACTAGCATTAACGCCGTTCTCACTAGACATTACACTACATAGCCAGCTGCCTCCCCCTCTCCTAAAACCCTTCACTTGTTCAAACCACGCACAACCTTTCTTCACTCATCTACCCAATTCTGCGCATACTGAAATTCTAAATAACAATGCCTTTTACAGGCATTGCCATTTACAATGCCAATAGCTCAAAATCTCGCAATTGCAAGACCTATTGCATTGTAAATGCTTGTTCTTTAATTGTTTCCTGGGAATTCAATGGATATGTTTTTCTCTATCGCTGTTTTTCAGTTGTATTTTATGAATTCCCCCCTGTTTGGCCGTCCTCCTCTTCTATGGTAATGGTCCCCTCCGGACGCCATGCACTCGCTGCCCTCCGCCCTCTCTCCTGACTAGTTCCGGACATGGCCAAAAGGGCAACTACGCGTTTACAAACTATGGCCCAAGTCGTGTCAGTTTAAAACCAGGAGAATTCAAGTGCTCCCCCTTAAACGCACCAGCCCTAAAAAAAAAATGCCATTTGCAGCTGCAAAACGCCTTCACACTAATCTCTGTGCTTCACTCGCACGCAGTTGATGGAGGAGTAGTTTTCATTTGTTCTGCTCCAGTGCTGGAACATGTTGTTATATTTAGTAATGTGCACTGACAATGCGGATCATAACAATGGTTTACAAGGGGTTAATTGTGTGAATAAATGTTCCATGTTGGTACAGTGTAGCTATTTGTTTGTGGTTCACTTGGCCTAAACTGCAGAAATGTGTGTTGAAGGTTAAAAAGGTTCAATTTAAAACAGAGTTAAACGCAGCGTGGTTGTTTTCATGGTTGAATCTCATTTTGTCATCCTTGGAAGGATGAAAGGCTAAGTGGAACGGGTGGTGGCTTGACCTAGTTCGCTATGATTGAGACTTGCAGGTTATATCCACATCTCGGGGGCAGGCTCTGTGACCCGTCTGTCCATCATGGATACTCAAGTGTTTACAAACGACTGCGTGTGGTGGCTGCTTCTGGACAAACACGCATTGGCATAGCCAATAGGTCTCGCCTTTGGGACCTTATAAGTATTTAGTTATGCAGCACAATATCCTTGGTGCAACAACAACTGTTGCATGGCTAAACACGTATAAGGTCCCAAAGACGAGACCTATTGGCTATGCCAATGCTTGTTTTGTGAAGAGCTCAGTTCAGTCGCAGAGCTTTCTGCCTGCAGCTTCGAAGCAGTCTGCCAGTTGCGTCCTCCCTGCCTTTCCTCCTCCCATTCCCATTTCCTCCCCAGCAGCTTGTTATTTGATCCTGTGATAGCGCCTCTGCTCCTCCATGACACCCACTGCCCGGGTCTCTGTCAGTCCATAGTACCCCCAGGGGCAACCCGCTGTCCCCCCTCCCCCATAATAGGTTACCCAAATAACACACAAGACAGTTGGTGTTGGGTAACACAATGCTGCAGGTTTATTACATATTTCCAGTATATGTAATGGGTGGGTTATCTTACGGGCGATCCAAGGGCAGGCAACCAACTGGGTCGCCTGCCCGCCTGATGAGCCGGGCAGCGCGGGAGCGTTGCCCGCCGTTGCTGCCCCCCAGGTGATTCTTTCTACGATCACGTGCCGTTGGTAATTCTACTCACGCCCCCCCTCTCGGGGCGGAGCGTCCCATAGCAAACCCCCGGTTGTTCAGGCCCACAACCGCCCGCAGGACTAGCGGGGCGCCGACACGGCTTCCGGGACCTCCCTTGAGGCTCCTCGGTTTTGGCTCAGGCACCCCCTATGGTGCCGCGCAGAGGTACCCTTTGTACCGGCCTGCTTCCAGATCGCCCTGTAACTCCGCCTGCAACGAAAAAAGAAAACATTACAACGCTCAGAAAACCCCCCCCACCCAACGCCTACGCCGGGTAAGCGGTAGGGAGGGAAAAGGCGAAGCGGGCGACAAAGAGGTCGCCAGGAGAGTGGGGGAAGGCTAAATAGCCTCCCCCTCACCCCAGGGCCAGGAAGTGACACGCCTTGCGCGTCACTTCCGGCCATCCCAAGCAGGGGGGCTCCGGACTGCGACCCCGCCCCCCCCGGTGGGGAGGGGAGGGGTGACCGGTGCCCCGGGGGCACTAAGGCGCCGACCGCCGATTGGCCCCCTGCGGGGGCCGCGGTCAGCGGCATAGTACCCCCAGGGGCAACCCGCTGTCCCCCCTCCCCCATAATAGGTTACCCAAATAACACACAAGACAGTTGGTGTTGGGTAACACAATGCTGCAGGTTTATTACATAATTCCAGTATATGTAATGGGTGGGTTATCTTACGGGCGATCCAAGGGCAGGCAACCAACTGGGTCGCCTGCCCGCCTGATGAGCCGGGCAGCGCGGGAGCGTTGCCCGCCGTTGCTGCCCCCCAGGTGATTCTTTCTACGATCACGTGCCGTTGGTAATTCTACTCACGCCCCCCCTCTCGGGGCGGAGCGTCGCATAGCAAACCCCCGGTTGTTCAGGCCCACAACCGCCCGCAGGACTGGCGGGGCGCCGACACGGCTTCCGGGACCTCCCTTGAGGCTCCTCGGTTTTGGCTCAGGCACCCCCTATGGTGCCGCGCAGAGGTACCCTTTGTACCGGCCTGCTTCCAGATCACCCTGTAACTCCGCCACAGCCCTGGAGGCGGCTAACCGTCGCAGCCAGGGCCCCCCACCAACCCGCTATAGTCTTACCTGCAACCTCTCCTATCTAGGGCTTCCTGCAACTAGCTGGAAGGGAACCATCCTAGCAGAAAGAAGAGTTTGAAATTCTGCCACCGCATGACAGTGTGACAGCGCTAGGGACTCAAACCCTGTGAGATCCCCTATATCCACAGGCCCAAGACTTACCAGTGAGCTAAAGCTCCTGGTGTTGTAGATGGCCCCATCTATGTCCCTAAAGCCCGAGACGCCATCCCAATCGGATAGGGTCTGCTGAAATAAAGGACCAGTTGGGCCTGCGAAGATGTGCCAAGAACTATTCGCCCCCCAGCGGGAAAGTTACGCCTCTTCACAATTCTGGGCCTGCCCTCTTTGGCTATTAAGGCGAGAAGGGTTTTACTTAATCCTTGGCCAATCCCCTCTGATTGCTAAACCTGGAGCACAGGAGTGCTCCTAGTTGCCCGCGCGTGACCATGGGCAAGGGGCGGCTCTTGCCCCTGCCCACCATCCCTTATTCCTTATGGGAGTTAAGCCCCTACAGATCCCTCAGTGATGAGACCCCCCTAGGCCTACCAGCTTCGGGAATCTGTCTGACTTAAGCATTGCGCGCTGTCTGTAAAGTTCAAGCATTGAGGGATGACTAAGTCCTACTTCGCCCCTCCCATCATGCTTCCTAGTACTAGGGTGGCAGGGGGGGGTGGGGTTGCCCCCCCCACAAACCCAGAGCATCCTTAACAGTGCCAAATTCCAGCTCCGTTGAAGTAGAGATTGCATGCACCCTGGGCGTGACAAGTGTTCTATTGACATAATGTCCCCTTGTGTTTGCCCCACTGACACCCCAGTTATTGGGACAGCAGCACCATATGTAGGTCGGCAGCACTCCCTGAGCGCGGTAAAGTGTCCGTAAACCAGGATCCCAGTCTCCTGCAGCTGCAGTACGCGACCAGTGATTCCGTTGGGGGATACCCCCAACCGCAATTGTCCTCTAGACATGAAGAAACCCTATTTTACCTGGGCCTATCTCCAATGATGGCGGTTTCACCCAGCTATGGAACCTATTTACTTGATTTGCTACTCGGCCCCCCTATGGGTGGGCCTCAGAGTTAGGGCAACGCGCGTGCTCCCAGGGCACGGTGCTGCTGGGGTGCAGATGTCTGTCACCTACACGCTGATACTTCATCTGTTGCCAAATGACCTACCGCTGGAAGTTACCCAAGACCGTGGACTTTGTGTTCCCACTTATTATTAGAGCGCCGAACACAAGCACCGACCAAATAACCCATTCAGGTGCAGGAGTCGTCATAATGCCCGGAAACGCATAATGCGCGCGAATGTGGGCACGAGCAAATTCTTGTGAGTAATACATGTACCTGTATCATGTGTCTGCATCATAGGAAGCCAGCCACCACATGTTGCCTATTTATCTAGCGCGCACTCGACCGGAAGGTATTGGTGCAAATTTTGTGAACAATGCATGCACTTGTATCAAGCATCTGCCTTATAGGAAGCCAGCACATACATGTTGCATATTTGTATCGCGAGAACTCGACGCCAAAGGTATTGGAGCGCTTTATATGAGCACCGTATTTACACAAGCCGGCACGGGGAGAATAGGGGATTCGTACCATGTAACACGATCGCCGTGCCCGGCCACATGAGCACCGCACCAGATTAACCCTTGAGGTGCGGGGGGGGGGGGGATTAGTAATACCCATAATCGCGTGATGTGGACAGTGCATGTCTTGGTATCATGTATCCGCCTTATAGGAAGCCTGCAATACATGATGAATAGTTATATAGCGCGAACTTGACCGGAAGGCATTGGAGCACTTTAACATGAGCACCGTATTTATATTACCTCTTCACGCAGGGGGTGCTTACGACATTCGTACCATATTACCCACTCCCCGACTGAATCGCGCGAGTACCGCACCAGATTCTCCATTGAGGTGTGGGGGGTTTATTAATGCCCGTAATCGCGTATGTGAAAATTGCAAGCACTTGTATCATTTATCTGCCTTAGGAAGCCAGCAATACATGTTGCATAATTATATAGCGCGAGCTGAAGGTGTTGGAGCGCTTTACCTGAGCACCTTATTTACATTACACATTTAAGCACGGGGAGCTTACAAGATTCGTACCATACTAACGATCCCCGTGCCAGGTCCATTGTGCCTGCCGCACGCAGCCCACTGCATGCCCCCCACCACCCTCAACGGCAGCGTAGCCGACGGAAGGGGGGGCGATAACCTTAACCAGGGAGCGCCACAGGTGTTGCACCGCCCGTGATCAGCGGGGACCCAGGCAGCTCCCAGCCTTGCAATGCTGGTGTATTGGGGCTGTGAACCCACGCTAGTCTCCTACCGGCTCCCACGGCACAGGGTATGCGGCTTCTTAGCCGGTCGCACTCCCCTTTATTTACTTTGCTCGCGAGGCCGACCGCCATTGGGAAGTATGCCCCGCGGGCGAAAGGCCAACGGACACGCAATCACTAAAATGTGTGCTCTGACGGACGGTATTGATCCTTTACACAGCACTATAGCTCCCGCGTGCGACGCGTGAGCAGGGGTGACTTAAACCCCCGAAATGTAAGATGCGCGGGGGGTGAAAGGTACGCCACGAAAGGTACGCCAACGGAAACCGAATCAATGTAACTTGAACCTGCGACCTTGCGAGGCAGCGTCCCAGGGCCGAGGACCCACGCACGCTCATGCCCGATCCCACCGTGCGCCGGGAGCGCGGAGGGATCGGGCAATGGTCCTCTAGACATCCAGAAAAGGCCCTATTTTTCCTGGGCCTATCTCCAAATGCTGGTGGTTATCACCCAGCTGTAAGGCCAGAGGCCCGCCTATGGAGCCTATTTACTTGTTTTGCTCCTCGGCCCCTTTATGGGTGGGCCTCAGAATTAGGGCAACGCGCGTGCTCCCAGGGCACGGAGTTGCTGGAGAGCAGATGCCTGTTACCCACACGCTGATACTTTATCTGTTGCTGACAACAACAACAACGACAAACGAGTCAAGCCCCCCTTCAGCAAAAAGGTTGGAGACGAGGGACACGTGGTCACGTGTGGTCAGGATCGGACAGCGCGACCCTTGCTGTAAATAGCACTTTTATAACGCGCGAACTCGACCAGACGGTATTGGCGTGCAGTCCCTGAGCACCGTATTTACATACATAATCTGGCACGGGGAGATTAAGTGATCTGCCCGGCGTCACAGTGCGACTCGCCCGACGGTATCTGGAGCGTAGTCCGCACGCCCCGTATCTATATACATATTCGGGCACGGAGTAGGATCATGGGCCGCCCAAACTCGCGACCCTCGGGGGCCCAGGTAGACCAGGCCCAGCAGCACGCATGCATATCTGGGCATGGGGTGATCAGTGATTTGCCCAGCGTCACAACCACAGCGCGAACTCGATCCGAAGGTGATGGCGCGCAGTTCGTGAGCACCATATATACATACATCGGGCACGTGGATATTAATTATCTGCCCAGAGTCACAGCGTGACCCGCCCGAAGGTATTGGAGTGCAGTACATGAGCCCCGTATTAGCATACCTATTCGGGCACGGTGGATTAGGGATTAGCTCCAACCGTAAAGCGCGCGAAATTATTAGAGCGCTGGGCACGAGCACCGCCAAATAACCCATTCGGGTGCAGGGGGTGTCGTAATGCCCGGAATCACCTGATCCGCGCGAATGTGGGCCCGAGCAAATTAATACCTGCACTTGCATCATGAGTCTGCATTATAGAAATCCAGCCCATACACGTTGCATATTTATCTAGCGTGAACCCGACCCGAAGGTATTGGGAGCAAAATCTTGTGCACCATGCCTGCACTTGTATCAGGTGTCTGCCTTATAGGAAGCCAGCAGATACAAGTTGCCTATTTGTATAGCGCGAACTCGACGCCAAAGGTCTTGGAGCGCTTTACGTGAGCACCGTATTTACATTACACCATGCAGGCACGGGTAGCGTAAGCGATTCGTACCATATAACACGATCCCTGTGCCAAATCACGCGAACACCGCACCCGATTAACCATTGAGGTGCAGGGGGTTTAGTAATGCCTGCAATCGCGTAATGTGAACGATGTATGTACTTGTGTCATGTATCTGCCTTATAGGAGGCTAGCAATTACATGTTGCATATTTATATAGCGCGAACTCGACCGGAATGTAATGGAGGACTTAACCTGAGCACCGTAATTACATTACACCTTCAAGCAGGGGGTGCTTAAGAGAATCGTACCATATTACACACTCCCCCGTCCCGGATCACGCGAGCGCCGCACCAGATTATCCATTGAGGTGCGGGGGGGTTTAGTAATGCCCGAAATCTCCTAATGTGAACAATGCATGCACTTGTATCATGTATCCGCCCTATAGAAAGCCAGCAATACATGTTGCCTAAATATATAGCGCGAACACCACCCAAAGGTATTGGAGCGCTTACATGAGCACCCTATTTACCCTTGGTGCCCCTGATATGCCACTTAAGGCCCTAGAGGCAGCCAGCAGTTACAGCTTGCATAGTTATCTAGTGCACCCTCGCCCCGGAGGTCTTGGCGCCAAGTGAGCGCCGTATTCAAATTCCATATTCCGACACTGGGGGCCTAGTCCGCTATCTCCCGCTCGAATGTCCCCGATCTTAATCACCGTTTAAATGACACATCGGGGCACGTGAATAGTGAAACTCGCATAATTGCTTGCTTCTTGACGGGCCCGGGGAGATCAAGTGATTTGCCCAGGATCCCAGGCTGTTCAGCGTCATTACCGAGACTCGCCCCAAATTCCTCGGGTCCGAGGTCCGGCGCACGCGCTGCCCCCGCCAATGCATGCGCGACCTCACGGCAACTTGGCCTGCAGCGGCAAGCCAAGTTCCTATCAAGATGATGCGGTGTTCGGTTGAGAGACACCCTCGAAAGTGTCATGAAACCTAAAACAAGAACCGTGAATCTGCACACATCGCAACGAACACAGGAATGCCACCAATTACACCCTTGCAAATGTAGTCCACGAGGAAACGGGCAATGCATACGAAACGGGACAACCCCGCAATCCACCCACACCGGCTGAACAGCAAGGTCGCGTGTCCCTCGATCACATCACAAGGTGGACGCCGCACCCTTGTGCAGCGCTAGCTCGCCGAAGGAACCTGAGCGCCCACATGAGCACCGTAACCATCTATACGCCCCGGCACTGCAGGCGCTTCCCCACCAGACCTACGCGTGTGCACGCACGCACCCTCCCCCAAGACACTGCATCTCTCCTCGGGCCAAGCATTGCATGGGGGGGGGCGCCGACATCATTGGCCCGCGAGCTCGCGGCCTGCATCCCCGCACATCGGGTGAACCCTGACCAAGCGGGCCGCACCGCACCCTCAGCGGCACCCGCCGCCCAGGACCACGCGGACCGCCATGTTCCCCCCCTGCCCGGCGCCCACCGCTCCGCGCCATGTCCCCGGGTCCCCAGTGAAAGGCAAGTGTTAAATGAAGCACTTGGACACTTCTGTCTGCTTTTGAAGCGGTGATGTGGTTATCACGGATCTCGGCAGCAGGCTGCCTCTACGCTGAGCTGTAACGTTTGCCTCAAAGCCTGTCCCGCTCCACACAGCACCAGCTGCCCCACCGCGGACACAGCAATCGTCAGCGCGAAAATGGGCCTCCACGCGCTGGGGGCCGCCAGGGACACCAAACGAGCAACCGGCCAAAACCGCACGGGGCTGGGCCGCCGCCCGTGTCGGAAATCGATCCCCGATGCCCTCAATCGGGAGCCGGCCGTCACGAATGGGGCACATCAAAGCCACCGCGCGAGCCCCTGACCCACCTGCCTCCGAGCCCTCGCGCCCCTCGCTGTCTCAGCGGGGCGCGGGCACCACGGCCCTCCAGGAGCCTTAATTTACACAAGTACAGGCAGTACGCAAGGTATTTCCCAGAGTCACAGACGCGCTGTGAGGTTCCGGGGTGTGTCGCCCTGTCCGCGGCGCCACACCTCATCGCAATGATGCGGCCCAGCAGGTGATGCATCGCGTGGCTCGGACCCGACACCTCGCCCTGAATTCAAGCGAATTAAACCCAGGAGTGTGGCTACTATTGGTGCAGCAGGTGCAGTGGCACCATGTCCGAGAACCCTTAGGGGCATATTGAACCCTGATATTTTCTGTATTTTACCACCATCACAGCAGCGACAAGGACAGTGTTCCTTGTTTGCACCAGGACCCATGGCACCCTGCACAGTGCTGTGAAACCCTGGGCGCTTCTGTGGTAATCCCGCGGCCCCTGAGAAACAGAACGGGGGGCGACTGGCCACAGCACACGCAGAGACCCATCGGGTTGTGTGAAGCAGGCTGGAGAGTGTCAGCGCTGTACTCTCGCACACTCCTCGCGAGGGACGGCCCGTGGGCGCGCTGCGGTGTGCCACGGAATAGAATTTCAAAAGCTCCGACTGACCCACATATGCAGCGTGACATGGGCAGCTGCGGCCTCTGGGGGGCGCTGTGACTGGGGGATATTGTTCTCTCCAAAAACAAGCTGGGGAGAGCCCCCATGAATGAACGATGACCGCCCGCCACCCTCTGCAGAGTGATTAGCCCGAGCTC
This sequence comes from Triturus cristatus, assembly GCF_964204655.1. Lineage (NCBI taxonomy): Eukaryota > Metazoa > Chordata > Amphibia > Caudata > Salamandridae > Triturus > Triturus cristatus. The sequence continues at coordinate 998,853,658 of NC_140580.1, forward strand.
GCGGGCTGAGTCCCAGCTACCGTGCTGTTACAGCGACGCGTGGGATGACTACCGCTCATTTGCCGGCGCCATTAAACCGTAGCAACCGCTTACTACGCTACCCCAACCCCCATCTTGCGCCCCCTCCGCCCGTGGCCATCCGAGCCACAGGGCCCCGTCGACCTGGTACTGCCCAGGGACGGGGCCGGGGCGGAGTGGGAGCAGCAAGACTCACCGTTGCTGACGAAGAACACCAAAGCGCCGTGGGGGTCGGGGTCGCAGCTACGAGGCGACAGCGACCGATGAAAAGACGAAGCGGGCGACAAAGAGGTCGCCAGGAGAGTGGGGGAAGGCTAAATAGCCTCCCCCTCACCCCAGGGCCAGGAAGTGACACGCCTTGCGCGTCACTTCCGGCCATCCCAAGGAGGGGGGCTCCGGACTGCGACCCCGCCCCCCCCGGTGGGGAGGGGAGGGGTGACCGGTGCCCCGGGGGCACTAAGGCGCCGACCGCCGATTGGCCCCCTGCGGGGGCCGCGGTCAGCGGCATAGTCGGTGAGTTTGATCTGTGCCCACAGCCCCCACAGGCACTTCTGCAGACAGAATCTTTTGTACCCCATTCGACTGCGTGGAGCAGTGCGCAGTAATTTGGTTAATGGCGCCTCCTCAGCAGAGCAATACAACATCGCAGCACTGCATTCATTGAAATGTTTTATATCAAACACATTTCGGAGGAAAAAAGTAAGAGATATTTAATTTATTGGAACGAGTGGGTTTTGGCTTTTTGTGGAATATAGTCTTTTAAACAGCAGGCTGCTACTGAGCACACTTATATTCTCCTTTAAAACGTTTTTGCTTGCTCAGCTTAGTCAGGGATGTTCCGTGAGGTTTTCTGCAGCCCCATAAATGACTTTCATCTGGTCCCACGATGGCTCGTTTTGTAATGATTAAAGTGATGATTTGAAGCGCTTTTCAAAAAGTGGTCCAATATGATGCTACTTATAAAGTTTTGTGCATCTTCCTTTGGACATTTACCAAAAGCGTACTTTACGAATTCAACCTAAGCATGGTTACCATGGAGAACGTAATTATAATGCATTAGGGATTCACCGGTGGGGGCACTCTTCAGCCGAGGTATACTCCTGCATGGAGAATGCCGCTGCCCGCGTCCCACGCAGTGGGACATCAGCAGGGCAGCTTTCTAGTGGCCGCCCGTCGCAGCCTTCCCCCCCCTTCTTCTGCCTCGCGCGCGAGGCCGCGCCCAGGGAGGAGATCTCCCAATGAGTGTGCAGGTGGAGGCGGGCCGTTAGGGGGGCGAGGCTAGCCCCCCCCTACATAGGCGTCCCTCTCGCCCAGTTCCTCCTCTGCTTCCTGCGCGCCGCTCCTGCCTGGCCGCGGGCAAGGGCAGAGATGACACCATTCCCGGATCACCTGTGGCGCCTGCTTCCGTGGGGGAAAGACTGAGGAGGATGGGGGAGAGGTCCCTGGCGCCAGCGACGCGGAGGAAGTACGACTCACAGTTAGCAACGTTCAGAGCAGTAGTGGAGGCGCTGGGTTGCTTAGCCTTGGGGAGCGAGGATCAGGTAGAGGCCTTTGTGGTGTGGGCCAAGGAGAACGGCAGATCACACTCATGGATTTGTGGTCACCTGGCAGCCGTGCGCCATGATGCCAGGTTAGATGGGAGTGTCGACCCAACGGGGTCATCCAAGATTAGGGCGGCCCTGAAGTGCTGGGCCAGGGAGGAGGTTAGACAACCTGACACCAGGGCACCCATTGAATTCATGGACCTTCAGCTCATCCTGGACACGGTACCTCTGATTACTTTCTCTCCGTTCGAAGCAAGGCTGTTTTCAACGGCATTCTGCCTGGCATTCTTTGGCGCTTTTCGGGTTAGCGAGCTAGTGGCAAAATCAAAGGTTGACCTGTCTGACACAGCGCTGGGGATTGTGGATGTGGCCCTTAATGTATCGCTGGAGCTCCGCATTCGCAAATCCAAGACAGACCAGGCGGGGAGGGGGAAGACAGTTGTTCTACAGACCCTAGGGGACAACAGGGACAATGGTCAGGAAATACCTGGCCTTACTCCCAGCGTCCCCGGGTCCCTTCCTGATTCATGCAGATGGATCCCCCCTCACCAGGTTTCAGTTGGACCGTATTCTGGGTGCCACCCTGGCCAAGGCTGGCCTATCAGGGAGTGGGCGCAGATTCTCCTCGCACTCCTTCAGAATTGGCGCTGCCACTTCAGCGGCAAAAGCCGGCCTGGGCCCAGAGGGTGTAAAAGGGGTGGGGCGTTGGGAGTCCGATTGTTTTAAGAGGTATGTTCGCCCTTGATGCTGCATGTGCAGCTCCGATTTTTCCCACCCTGGGTTTTTTCCTTTTGGATGAACGTATCTAATTTTGTGTGTAATAAAGATACAACTACCTAAAAGCTGCTTCATCGTTTCATTGACAGGTCACCAGGTTTGGTTGATGGGACACTCCTACATCACGAGGCTGGAACGCTGGGCAGCACACAGGAACTGGTCGCAGAATTTTGCTAACACACAGTTCGTGTGGTTGGGCTCCCCGGGGATGCAATGGAGTGAAGCCCGGGGCATAATTGAACAGCGTCTGGCTGCTGTGGGGGTTCAGCCCTCGATTATTATCTTACACCTTGGGGGAAATGACCTGGTTTCCAGGGGAAGGAGGGCCCTGCTCATGTCCATGCAAACTGACTTGCCAGCCATTAGCCAGGCTGGGGGGTCATGCGAAGTCTGGTGGTCGGAAATTGTACCCCGCAGGATTTGGAGGGGGGCCAGGTCCCCGGCAGCAGTAGAGCGGTCACGTAGAAGGGTCAATAGGTCCATGCAAAAATTCATGGAGCGCAGGGGCATGGGCTTCATCAGACATGCATTGATCCAAGAGAAGGTGGAGGGGTACTACGAGAAGGATGGGGTGCACTTGTCCAGGGTAGGGATGGACATGTTCCTGCTGGACGTGCAAGAGGCGCTAGCAAGTAAAGGACATCAGTAACACCTATGGAGGGAAGGGGGGCTCTGGCAGCGACGGTAGCCTCCCCAGAGCTGTGGCGGAGTTACAGGGCGATCTGGAGGCAGACGGGTACAGTAAGGGTACCTCTGCGACAGGCGGTACAGTAAGGGTACCCCTGTCCGGCACAGTAAGGGTGCCCGAGCCAAGGTCCAGGAGCCGAAGGGGGTTCTGGGAAGACCGCGACGGCGCCCCGTTTGTCCTTCGGGCGGTTGGGGGGCCTGACCAACCGGGGGTGTGCCACAACACGCTCCGCTCCTGTCAGAAGGGGTGGGAGTAGGAGACAGATCACGTGACCCAGTGGATGATCTGAAAATAAATATGTGCCGCACTGCCGGGCATCGACCCACCGTGCGTGCTGGCTCACCAGGCGGGCGGAGCAGCGAGGGGCTGCTTGCCCTGGATCGCCCGTAAGATAACCCATTTATCGTCATACATATGTTGTATGAAATAAACCTGCAGCAGTTCTTCACCCACAATGAAAGTGTCAGTGTAATCCTTGGGTGACGTCTGTGCATGCGTGTTGAATGAAGCGGATGACGGTGTGGTCACTATGCCGCTGCCCGCGTCCCACGCAGTGGGACATCAGCAGGGCAGCTTTCTAGTGGCCGCCCGTCGCAGCCTTCCCCCCCCCCCCCCTTCTTCTGCCTCGCGCGCAAGGCCGCGCCCAGGGAGGAGATCTCCCAATGAGTGTGCAGGTGGAGGCGGGCCGTTAGGGGGGCGAGGCTAGCCCCCCCTACATAGGCGTCCCTCTCGCCCAGTTCCTCCTCTGCTTCCTGCGCGCCGCTCCTGCCCGGACACGCGTATTCCCACCCATTCCGCTTACCCTGCGTGGCAGAGACAGCGCGTTATTGGAATGTTTTAATGCTTTTCTTTTGCGTTGCAGGTGGAGTTACAGGGCGATCTGGAGGGAGACGGGTACAGTAAGGGTACCTCTGCGACAGGCGGTACAGTAAGGGTACCCCTGTCCGGCACAGTAAGGGTGCCCGAGCCAAGGTCCAGGAGCCGAAGGGGGTTCTGGGAAGACCGCGACGGCGCCCCGTTAGTCCTTCGGGCGGTTGGGGGGCCTGACCAACCGGGGGTGTGCCACAACACGCTCCGCCCCTGTCAGAAGGGGCGGGAGTAGGAGACAGATCACGTGACCCAGTGGATGATCTGAAAATAAATATGTGCCGCACTGCCGGGCATTGACCCACCGTGCGTGCTGGCTCACCAGGCGGGCGGAGCAGCGAGGGGCTGCTTGCCCTGGATCGCCCGTAAGATAACCCATTTATCGTCATACTTATGTTGTATGAAATAAACCTGCAGCAGTTTTTCACCCATAATGAAAGTGTCAGTGTAATCCTTGGGTGACGTCTGTGCATGCGTGTTGAATGAAGCGGATGACGGTGTGGTCACTAGACCCTGCAAGTCAATGAGTGCACATTCCGTGCCACCGAGACAAACTGGCCTTCCTGTATACGGAACACCCATGAATTCCATATGTGACATGCAGCGTAAACCTCTTGAATGAATTGATTCATGTTCTCGAGTAGCCCACTTTGCGAACTGAGGCACAGAAAAGGAAATTAAGTTACATTTGACAGCGCGAGTCTTCTGCTTCCAAAGTATGGGGCAAGGAACTAGATTCCATCTTGTATCATTTTCATCTTGCTTATTTTCACAAATGTATGTACACCCTGGGTCCTGCTCAGGCAGCCTGTGACAGTGTAAGTTTCCTTCCCAACCTACAGGTTCTGCACAGCCAGTGCCCATGCGCACAAAAATACACACCAGCTACAGCACAGGCAGTGGCGATGTAACCTTCCCTCACACACATGCACATCCACTCTCGCCAGACACTGCCCTGCCAGCGTGTTGCACTTGCTGCTCTGTAGGACTTTGTAATGGATGAAAATCCGCTCGCTCTGAACCAGTGCGTCATCTGACCCGGAGGGCGGGGGTGAGGTCCACCAGTACCCATTTTTGGGGATTGGCTCTTATTTTTCCTCAACGGATTTTATTCCAGAGCAAAAGAGAGACAAGCATTTGCAGTGCAGTAGGTCTCTCTTTGCGAGAGTTTGAGCTATTGGCATTTTAAATGACAATGCCTTTTATTTATGTGTTGTTTTTCAAAACCGATAAACACAATGACATTGTTATTTACAATGTCAATAAGCTTAAACTTTTGCAAATGCAAGACCTATTGCATTGTAAATGCTTGTTCTGTAAGTGCATTCATTTTGTATGTGTGCTTGTGTGGAAGGGTGAAATGAGACAATGATTCAAAGAGTGGGTGGATATGTACGTGGATGGATAAATAAGTGAGTAACTGAATGCATCAATGGATGAATGAGTGAGTAAATGAGTGAATGGATGAATGGATATGTGAATGAATGCAGACTCAAGTACGTGGATGGATGGCTGAGTGAAAACATGGACAGATAATTGTATGGATGAATAGCTGAGAGGATAGATGGATTAAAGAGTGACATGGACAGATGAGTGGCTGATATGAGTGACTTAACGAAAGACTGAAGCCTAGATGCTTGAGCTTGATGTCCCATTGGTAGCAGGAGACTGCTCGGCTCTCTTGCCACTGATGCACACATACTCTTCAATGTACTCACTCATCCATTTATCATTCCATATACCTAGTCATTCACCCATCCACGCATTCGGTCACACATCCATTCATCCACCCTTTGTACTATTCTCATATACATCCATGCACCTGATGAAAAGTTTTTTTCACCCGCCGCATACTGCATTTCCCACTTTATAGCCAAGCATAACGAATTTAGGTGAAGGATTTTACGAGTGTTCTTGAGTGTATATGTAACTGTTTTTAACTCTTTAAATACAGTCAACCACACGTTTATGAAACCCATGATAATTAGCTGCCAGTAATTGTGTAGGAAAAGTATGAAAGCAATGATGAAACAGGATAACCAAAAATAATTCTTCAATAAAAACTACTTTTAAAGATCAAACATATCATGGTAAATGTTGCAACTCTGCCTTTTAAAGAAGATTTTTAGATAATAATGTCCCACAGTGAGGTACCTTTCAAAACAAAAATTTGAGCCTCATTGAGTCTATCATAAGCAGGGCCGATGTAATTATATGATTTTGTGGCTGCAGAGCTTTTCGCATAAAAATGGACACGGCACATTTGCTGCATAATCCATTATATGCTGCATAATCTGTCGATTTAAAAAAAAATGTTTCGAGTTCAAATGGATCAAAAGTTACTAAATATCTTGCAAAGCATGTTTCCACACAGTGAAAGGCCCGACACAAAGGCTGACTGTCACATTTCGGTTGTTTATTTCTGTATTTGGGTAATGAACTGGTACTAATGAGGTGAAACCTTTATCTAGACAATATTAAAATGGGTAAAAATGACAAAATAATGAAATACTGCCAAAAAATGTGGTGCTTTATGCCGCACAATATGCCTTTTCGTGCCGCATCATATTAGTCAATCCTGCTGCATAATTTGGTCCTCCCCTTCTGAATAATTCCAGTGACCCTGAACATAAGTCATGAGTGAATCTTTTCTGATTCACATGCTGTGCATTATTCCACAATCTAGTGTCTAGCTCCAGAATTCTCCACTATCTTGTCATCCTTCTTCTATTTTTTCTTACTTGTTGTTGTTGTACGTCTACGGACCCCCATTTCATGCACCCTGTGAAGTCGCACTGCATCCACCGAAAGCTCCCATCTTTGGTCACCATCTTCAGATTCTTTTTTTCTGCCGTTGTGTCTGGGTGCTTGCTGAAGTCTCTTTAAAACGAGGAAGAAAAATAAGTTTATGAAGTTCGTCAGAAGTTCGCTGTAATTTTCCATCGAATTCAGAGAAGAACATCGACGGAGGAGAAATCGAGAACGAAGGAGTGGATTTTCCCTCAACAGAACTTTGAGAAAGGTCCGGACAGGGGCCTCCCTGTGCAGCCGAGATGGAGAAAACTCCATTCCAATTCTGTCCGAATTGCCACCGCAAATTCTTGCATAAGGATCAACTCCCAATCTGCAATCTCTGCTTCCTGTGGAACGTTGAAGTGTCGACTGCAATGCCTGTGCCATATTCACGTTGAAGACACTAAGAGTAAGAGAGAGACAGAGGAGCGCACATCACACCATGCAGGGTCAAGGATTAACTCCAACCCTGAAAGACCTGGCCTGACTAGTGATGAGGAGGAGAATGCCACCGAAGGTGCCAATCGAAAAACATCAGACGCCAACCTGAGGATCATCGACATCGATTTACAGGCAACCAAGAAAAGAATTGAGGTAACAGAGACTCCGGAAAAAGGGCCTGTGTTCCGAAAATCAGACTCGAGGGAGTCGTAGGGAGCCTCGTCGTCAAAACACTCACCGACTGAAGGCAGGACCTGAGACAGAGAGCCCCTCAGATCCCTCGAAAGGGACAGCACAGGAGGAAAATCCCCAGAGAAATCCAAATTGTTGAAAGAAAGATGAGGGAAAGATGTTTCAACGTCGAAAAAAAGAGAGGTCTCGAGAGGAACACCAAAGCTTGATGACTGAAGAGGAAATCGATGATGACATTCGACGCCAAAGAAAAGTTGGCTGAAATAGACAGAAAGAAGAGGTACCTTGAGGCCGAGATGACAGTCCTACTTCTAAAGAAGAAGGATTTCACTAATCCTTGAGGAGTATTAGAATATCACCACGGACTTCGACACCAAAAGACCAGGATGACAAAGTTGTCGAGGAAATCAAACCTCCTCTGATGCCACAACCTCAGGAGAAAGAAGAGGAACTCTTTTATGAAGAAGAAGAGTAACAACTTGAGGGGTTGTATGAATGCTCAGGTGAGTCAAAATATACTGAGTCACAGTGGCCAGACTTGGAGACAAACTCACATGAGGAAGTGGTAGACACTTATTATCGAGGCCTTCACCTCCGGACGGCATAGGCATACAATCAAGTCATAAAGAAGGGTGCAGATTAATAGGGTGTGCAGCTGTAAGAAAGATGGTGACCCTCATACCATCTCAAGCCAGGAACCAATTTCTACCTATGTTTCCTAGTGTACTTGATCAAGGAAGAGAGGCCTTCAAAGCACCCACAACTTGCAGAGCCGTGACTCCAAGGGCACAGAAGAAGTACAAGCATTCTTCAAGGACCCTGCAAGAGTACAGTACCATTTGACTCGGTCATCACCTCGACAGCATGGAAAAGGGCCAACATTCCCTCAACATCAGGGCCAGCCCTGACCAGGAGAGTAAGAGGATGGAACTCATGGGCAGAAAATGTGAGCACAGTGCAGCAAAACAATGGTAGACATGCTTACCAACACTGGGAGGAAATGGCTGAACTGATGAAACCCTTACCATATCAGTACAAGAAGAGAGCTGTACATCTGGCAGAAGAGGAAAATAACTTTGCCAACACTTGCCTAAAATCAGCATTGGATGTAGCAGACCCCTCAAGCTGCCAAATGATACCCTTACCCTACACCGCCACCTACGGCTGCAAATATCACGGTTCAAGCCAGACATACAGGCAAACAATATGCATTTTCAATGGGGAACAGTTGTTTTGGAGCATGGTTGACAACACCCTAAGCCAGCTCAAAAAAGATAACAAGACAGCAAAGACCATGGGGGCTTTGTAGTTCAGAGGAGGGCCAAGAAGAGGGACAGTGACATCACGCAGACCCTCAGGAAGAGGACACTTCTAAACTGGAAGCTCACACCGGTCATTCCAGGAGAGCAGCCAAACACCAGCACTCCGCAATACCAGCAACAAGGAAGGCAGTCCTCTCGAGGATGAACAAGGAGGAGGGGACAGCCTCACAGTGGAGGCACAACCCCCACCAACAAATGGATTCCCAAGAACACAGGATCTTTCACTCACATAAGTGGAAGGCAACATAAAGGACAACAGCCTCACCCACACAACAACAGTGGGGGGGCAGAATAGAAATCTTTCTCCAGGAATGGAGGAAGGTAACATCCGACAAATGGATCCTGCTCCATTCAGTATGGATATTACATGGAATTGAACAAGATACCTCCAAACTAAGGACCAAAGAGGAAGGTCCATTCAAGGGAAGAAAGATCTCACCTACTCCAGGAGGTTGATGAATTGCTGGAAAAGAGAGCAATAGAAAAAGTACCAAGAGAAGAGATCAACAAAGGAAATTACACAATTACACAACATATTTTCTGATTCACTGCATTGGCATTGGGGATGTAATCAGCACCAAGAGTCTTTACAAAGAGTCTAGAAACAGTGGCAGCCCAATTAAGAAGACAGGGCATTCATGATTCATGTCTATCCTTACCAGGGCCGGCTTTAGTGCTGGTGGCGCCCTGTGCGACAATGTTTGTTGGCGCCCCCCCAATGACCACCTCCACAACGGATTCTGTCACTAGCACCCTTTAACAGTGACCAAGTCTCCATAACCACACTCTCTCAGATGCACTGAATTAGTTATATAGCGCCACTCATACCAGTGTAGGGTGTCAGAGCACTTTGCATCACACACACATTACACAGAGACAATCAATCATATGTTTGTAAATCGGTGTATAGGAAATGTTACATAAGCCAAAGGACTAAAAGTGTAGGAGTCACATGTCATCCATACTGGTAGGCAGTATAGTTTAAGAGTGCTCGGTGTGGAGAAGCACAAACTCAGAGTCGAAAAAGAAACAGCATAGTTGTGAGTTTTCTTTAATAATAAGAATTGATTTCTAGCCAAATTAACCCTTTTTGCTACATTAATCAATGTTCTAATAATGTATACTTTGCAGTGTGTCTGCAGTTCTAGAATGAAAGTTAATAGCTCACTATACTATATTAGGACTTAAAGTTATAAATTGCAAGTAACAAAAGGATGTCTCTTTTGAAAGCAGTAACCTGCTGATCTGTTTACATCATACGCACTCTGGAATCTACTTGGTACACGTTCTTTGCAGCAGGCATATTAACCCTCGGCACTAACTTCACCTAAAAGTCAAAACCTCAACTATACAAAATGCTCATCTCTCTCCAGGAAGATAATTAATCACACGAGTTTTCTTGACATTTATGTCAGGCCTGGTAATTGCCTGGGGGAAAGAAACGCTGCAGCAGGTGCTTCAAAAACATAATGAACTTTCAAACACGGCGCCCCAGAAAGCCAGCACCCGGTGCGGTGGCTCCGCTCGCACCGCCCTAAAGCCGGCCCTGATCCTTACCTAGAAGACTGGCTAGTAATACAGCAAACTCACACAAAAAATGCAAGGAACATATACAACAGGTAATGAGAACTTTATTCAAGTTGGGATTCTTCAGATCAAGAGAACGTGTTCCTAGGAGCAAGGATAAACTCTGTAAAGGGGAACGTGTATCCCAGCGCAAAACCAATACAGTCTCTGTTACTGGAAACTCATCATTACCAGAAGCTGCAAGCTCTGACAGTGAGGATATTGGGCAAACTGTTAGTGAAGATGGCTACACTTAACCCTTTGATTCCATATGCAAGATTCCATAGGAGGCCAATTCAAGAGTGGATCCAAAACCAATGGTCACAAGCAACTGGGAGTTGGAGAGATCTAGTGGTTGTCACACAAAAAGTACTTGAAGATGTGGCGTGGTGGAGCAAATCACATGTAACACAAGTGAGAAACTTTGTACAACCAACCTCAACAGTGACAATTACAACAGATGGGTTGGGGAGCTCACATGGGCTTAATCAAAGTGAAGGGGGTTGAAAGGAGCATGATGGAGTAGAACACACCCATATTCCGGATCTAAGAAAAGTGAAGCCTTTCAGAAGGAGCTCTTAGGAAAAACAGTATTGATCCAGACAGCCAACACAACTACTATGTTTTACATTAACAAGCAAGGAGGAACACAATCTCTATCAAGACTAGCCCAAGAACTCTGGAAGTGGGCCATATAGAGGAAGATTGAAATAACAGCTGCTCATCTCTTGGAGAAACACAATAAAGAAGCATGTTCACACGAGCGGGAACTGAACAAGAAAGTACTTGAAAAGATCTTTTGGAGGTGGGGAACTCCACTAATAGATCTATTTGCAACACCAATAAATGCAAAATGCCAAAACTTTCATCCAAAAAGCCATATCACCAATCCCTGGGAATGCACTGTCGATAGACTGGTCAGGGGCATTGGGTTACACTTTCCCCCCCGATTCCACTGTTACACAGAGTGATCAGCAAATGCAGGAGAAACACAATCACACTCATACAAATTGCCCCACAGTGGGCAAGGCAATTGTGGTTCTCGGAACTGGTAGAATTAGCACAAGGAAACATTAAAAAACAACCAATAAAACAGGACTTTCTGTCAATGGAAGAAGGAGGGGACTACACCCAGAACCCAGGAGCGGCATGTGTCAAGGAAGAGAGGAGGGGTGGGGAGGGAGTCAGGGTAGGATGGGGAGAGATATCGGGGACAAATGAAAAAAATTATAAAAAAGAACTTACCTGCTTTCTTCCAGCATTGCGTCGTGCTCTTTTGCTCCTCTTCTCTCCGCTGCAGGCAGGCGCAGCCTCCCGGCCTGCCCTACAGCCAATCTTGAAGCTGCTCTCATGCATAAGAGCAGATTCAGAATTGGCCCGAGCACCAATGATTTGTGCTCCAGGACAGACCATGAGCCTGTGCTTGCTCTCTACAACCTCAGCAATGCAGCTGGGGTTGGAGAGAGTTTCACTGCGCATGTGGGTTTGGCTGGCCTGGGACCGCTGGCCAAACCCACATGCATAGTGGATAGGGGTGCCCAAATCTCCCCTCCACGCTGTAATTACCCTGGCCCCGCTCCCAAGCCTTGGCACAAGAAAAATAAAACGATAGTAAAACGGGTTTTAAAGTGGTTTTATTATCGTTTTATTTTTCACATATTTTTAGATGCGGGCGGGGTAGGCAACACTCCTCCGCCATAGCACAGGAGCAGCCAGTGCTAGAACCAGAGTCTGGCAGCATGGCTCCTGAGGACTTAGACTTAAGATTTTTTAAACTACCAGAAAACACAATGGCCTTTCTGAGAAAAGCAAGAAAGCGAAAAATAAGAAAATGCTATATAGCAAAATGTTAAAGATAATCTCTATGGTGACTTAAAAATAGCTTATTAAGAAAGAACACAAAGGATGCAACAGTATTAAAATATCTAACATACTTAATAGACTGCAAGTTAACATATGCATGGTAACAGTACACTTAGCAGCTATAGTGGCCTGCACAAGTGGTGACATGGGAAAAAGCTTCTTCACAACCCCAGTAATAAAAAGATTCTTGTATGGAGCAAAAAAGGTTTGCAACACCAAGAAAATTATAAGCATCCGCATCAAATTGAAATGTGGTACTCACATAATGAATGAATGCACCCTTTGAACCATTGCACAAAACTACTTTACAAATGCTCACCTTTAAGACAGCATTTCTGGTGGCCATAACATCTCTGTGCAGGGTGAGTGAAATACAAGCACTCACACTTTACGAACCATACTTTCAGGTACACAAGACAGGATTGTCATGAAAACTGACCCACAGTTCTTACCCAAGGTCGTTTCACACTTCCACAACAATCAGGCGATACAAATTCCAAGTTTTTCCCAGAGAGAGCGTTACGCTGGATGCAAGATGTGCCGTAATGTTCCGTAATGTACTATATCCAGATGACAAAAACAATCCGAAAGACAAAGCAACTGTTTGTATTGTTTGCAAATTGCCATCTGGGAAAAGCAGTAACTAAGAAGAAAGGAGCAACCATTGCTTTTCTAGTAAATACACCCTTACAGGAAATATGTTTGGCAGCAACGTGGCCATGTGTACATATGTTCACAAAACACTACTGTATAGACATTCAAATGAACAAGGTAGCTCAAGATGGCCCAAAAGGATAACATCTGTTTTCAAATCAAAGTTCATCTTCAACCCAAACGCCACAAAGCTAACAAACCACTACAAAATCTATGCACAGCATGTGAATCCAGGAAATATTCATGCTTCAAAGCGCATAGTTTCTTACCTGTAGGTGTAGTTCTGCAGCTTGAAGAATTTTCTGAATTGACAAGTGACCCACCCACCGCCACCAAGTAGACGGAAGGAGAGAACAAGAAACAAGTAAAAAAAAAAGGAATCTGAAGATGGCGACCAAAGGTGGGAGCAGTAGAACGTCACAGGATGCAACAAATAAGCATATGTAGAGACAAAACAAAAAACTGAAAACAGACGAAGGACTACAAGATAGTGGAGAATTTCAGACCCAACCTTTAGATGGTGGTTTAATGCACAGGATGTGCATCCCAAAAATTATTTCAGCCAGTCTAATCAAGCATTGGTAAAGTGCCCAATCTTTCCAAACTTATTACACTGGTACCATTGCTTACATCCCACATCTACACAGTTTGTAATCATTGAAATAAGATTGGCCACTTCAAATGCCATTTGTTATAGCATCCCAATCATATGAGGCTTGATGAATAAAGTCCTTTTGTAGTCACAAACCCTTCCACTTGCAAAATCACAGGATTTCTAACTATAAAAGGCCTCTTTACAATGTTCACAAGCCCTTTTACAGGTCAGAAAAGGTTCGTAAAAGAGCTTTAGCGACCTTTTCCAAATCACAAATAGGAGGGGCATAAAAAGGGCCACCCCCCACCAAGTTGCCGATTGGAAAGCGATGTATCAATGGTTTGTGACCAGAAGGAAAGGAAATGGGGTTAGTTATAAGTTACTTGTGTAAGGAAAGTATCCAAAGGATCCTGAAAACCATATGTGCAAAAGCAATACCTGTCTCAGGTCCATTAAACTAATTAACATCTCAGTTCCAATAAAAAAATTAACTCTAAAGCCAAAGAGTAATACAAATAAACCGAACAGTTCAGTATGTTTTAACCAACGACATACAGATGGAAGGGAATTATAATCTCCCCTCTTCCTCCACCTCCTGCCCCTCCCTCTCTTTCAGTGTATCTAATATGACATCATGTGAGGCATCAGTAGTCCAGAACAGAACAGCTGAGGAAGCGAAACAATGCAAGTTAAAGTGAGGATGCTGAGGGGTGGTCCTGCCGGCTAGAGTCCCAGGGCAGGCTTCTCTTTCAGGGGTGTTGTTACTGGTATGCCTAGTTTAGTCTCGAGAGTTCAGAAGGATGTGGGGTCCTATGAGAGTGAAGTTGTCCGGTTGATGGGGTCTACAGGACTGGCTGCATTGGGTTTCTTTGGAGGACGAATATGTTGATTTGTTGGAGTTTAATATGAGATGATTTGGGAGGGATGCATAATGCCTGCCAATATGGGAGCTTCTGTAATACTGTCTGATAAAAACACGTCATGTGAACAAGGCTCGTGGGAGCCAAAACGCTTAATGGCTAATACATTCTATGCACTTATCTTAGGTCAGTGTCCCAAGAAAAACGGAATGAAAAAACATATGCACAATCCATCTTGATGCTCGGGTAGTACACAAAATGTGATTAATGTGCAAAGGATTGAGGAACCTCTTAGGACAAAAAGTGGGGCTGTTCCTGAATAAACTGGCAGCAAAGCTGTCTGACACTTAAGTGGTGCATACACCACAAAGCCCCTCATTACTCCAGCCATTTTCAAGTTGCCTGGTATATCAGCACCTGGGATTACTGCATGTAGGTGGACTGGGCCCAGTTTTAGTGGGTGCAAAAAGGATCCCGGTAAACCAACCAGGTCTTTGGGGACAGCAGTTGCCAGAGGCTCTGACTGGTCCCACATTAAACTTACTATGAGTGTAGGTAGGAGCATGCAATGGTCTACCTGGCCGACCTGGAACCTGCTTATATACCTGTCACTCTCCCCAACCAATGGCCCCAGCACAGCAGCCCACTGTAACATTCCTGATTACTTTTACCACTTGATCAGAGCAGGTAGTGGCTGTCTGACAAAATAATGGGCACAAAAATATCACGATACACAAATATCAAAAGTTTCCGTCCATTGTATGTAATCTACGAAAGTATTGCAAAAACATATTGTAGACCAGAATATCCTCAAAAACATGTAAGTATATTGGAATATCTATATAATTGTTGAAAAATAACTACTGTAAAAACCTATAGATGTATGTACACACATTGAAAAAATTAAAACAATTTACACAGTTAACAGTAAAAGCAAAAAATAATATATATTTAACTTTAATCAATGCAAAGCCAACATTAAAATATAAATAAGAAATATCAAATTATTAAATTTGATAAATGATTTAAACATTATTATAAAAAAAAACAAATATATACAATATATATTATCAATCATAAACTAAAAAGTAGTCAGATTTACTGTTCCTCTCCAATTTAAGCAACTGTAGGGAAAGTGTTGGACCTCCTTTTTTAAAGGATTTCATTATAAAATACAACTAACTGTATTAAAAAAAGAAAATATATTCTTTAAGTACAAATCAAATCTATTTCTAAAAAATCTATTTTTATATTACAAATAACCTTGGGGCGCTAGGTGGCGCGCTTGCAAGATGGATGCGCGTGAGTGAAGCTCCCGCTGCCCAGTGCCGTTATCCTGGTCATTATCCTGTCAGCTGGGCTTCTTTATAACGCCAGACACCGCCAATCGCGGGGCCCAGGCTCTCTGCACCCCACAACGAAAGTCGGCTGGCGCGGCCGCCTGCTGCTTCGGCTCTGCGGCACGGAAGCTGGTGCTGGCGAAGGAGGTGGAGTGGGTGGTGAGCCGCGGCTGGCTACAGCGAGTACTCCAGCCAGCGGCTCGCCGCGAGGTGACCAGGCCACGCCGGTCGGGATCTCGGCGGTGGAAGCAGCGAGACGCCACCGGGCCTCTCCAATGTGGTAGCCTGTGTAAGCGGTAGAGGTGTGAGGCGGACCTGCCCGTCTGTGCCCTGCTGGGGATGCCTCGACCTGCGAGACGTGCTTGATTCAGCGGTGAGTGCGAGGAAGGCGCGGATGCGGGCGCGACCTGCCGGTGGCGCTGCGGAGCACGAACTTTGGAGGCGCTAAGGTGCAGCGGTCCTCCTGTGGACTCCCCGGGGTGCTACTGAGATATCTGAAAGGACGTCTGGATCTGCTTGAATACCTGACGGGGTTGCTTGGAAGGGCTCCGCGGGCCTGATTGGTGGAGTGAGGTGGCCTGGGAAGTGAGACAGGCCTCCCTATACACTGCGGTGGAGTGGCGGGCCCGGCGGCGGTCAGCGAGGCAGCCTTTGATGTAGCAGACTGCCCTGAGGTCCGCGGTGGCGACACGGGAACCTGGGACTTGGGGGGCCCGCCGCCTGAGGTCTGGTCAGCGGACAGTGGACGGCCTGGATTCGGACAGTGAGGTGAGCGGCGGTGGCAGAGGGGGATGCCGTCCCGGCGCTGGGATGTGGAGAGCATCTGGGCTCCCTGCATATGCCGGAGGTGCTGGCGCGTAACAGTGGTGCCTGGGGCCATTCGTATCCAGCGCAGAATTGAGAGGACAGGAGAGACACGGACTGGGCTGCAGGTGCTGGCGGTGGTGGGCCAAAGGGGGTTCTTCGCACAGGGAACCTTCCTAATGGCGCAAACTGAGTGCCGTCTGGGACGTGTCACTGCCCGCGCCGTGCCTGTAGCGCCAAGGTGGTGCCCAGCAGTCGGCGATGGCACAGGGGCAGCAGTCGTAGGTAGTGGCGGCGGATACTCACCAGAACTACTCAACGAGGGACGTCGGTGTCAAGGCGGGGGAGAGGTGCCTGATGGGGGATCCTGGTACATCGGGGGGGGTGTGACGCGAGACGGTCCTGGAGGCCTACGGAGCCTGGGAGTAACAGAAAGTCGGTGTCTCCTGGACTGTGGTCGTCGCCATTATCGGGAGGGTCCTTGCTCTCCCTCTCCCTCTTCCCTCCTCACCTCACTAGTGGAGGGAACGTGGTGTCAACTCTCTCCTATTACGGTGGACTAGGGGTCTGGGCCCGGGTCGCCCGTCTGGTGCCGGGGTTGCCAGCGGATGCCTTCAGCACAGCAATTGGTCATGGGCCGGCTGCGAAACACGTCGAAGGAGCGCCGGTCGTAGGCGGCGGGCCCAGGTCCCATGCCGGGACGCCATGACGGCAGCATGGAGCCCCAGGCGGCAGCGCTTGCAGCAAAACTGGACACAGTGCTAGCGGCAGTGGAGCGAATTGGCTCTACCTTGGAACAGACGAAGGCCTCCTTGGAGTCCCGGATTGATAAAGTTATGGTGGATTTCACCCTTCTCCATGCGGACCACCGCAAGCTGGCAGAAAGAATGGCCCAACAACGCAAACGCTCCAGGATGTCCAACCGGTGGTGAGCAATCACACTATAGCCCTGCAAGACCTGATAGACCGCGTCCAAACCCTGGAAGATCGCGTCGAGGATGCAGAAGGTCGCTCCCGACGCAGCAATGTCCGAGTGGTGGGATTACCGGAGGGTGAGGCGGGACGGCGCCCAGAACAGTATGTTGAGGGGTGGCTCCGGGACATGCTCCCCCTGGGGGTGCTCTCTCCGCAGTTTGTGGTGGAGCGGGTGCACAGGGTCCCGGCGGAGAAGCCCAGACCGGGGGCCCGGCCCCGTCTCTTCCTTTTCAGACTCCTCAATTATCGAGACAGGGACGTGGAGCTTCGCGAGACCAGGAAGTTGGGCACCATCACAGTGGGAAGTGGGCAGGTGATGTTCTTCCCGGACTACACGGCGGCGGTGCAGAAGCGGAGGAGCAGCTACCTGGTGGTGAAACGCCAGCTGCGCGACCTGGAGATCCCATACTCCCTGCTGTACCCGTCGCGCCTCAGGGTGGTCACGAAGGAGGGGACTCGCTTCTTCGACGCCCCATCAGATGTTTGGGACTGGCTGGAGGAGACGGGGCAGTGCGGGGGACAGAGGCACCCTGATCCGGGAATTGGTGGCTGACAGTAGAGGAGACCACAGCGGCGGCGACGGAGGGGGTCCCGCAGAGACGCGGGGTTGGGCCCGGGTGTGGCGCCCAGTCCGGAAAGGATGCGGCTGGAGCGTCAGGGAGCCCTAGAGGCGGTGGCAACCTATGGGTCTACGAGCAGCCAGGGCGAAGTGGAAGTTCACGGACATAGTGAACTCGAGACAAGCAGATCATCTTCCCCGTCCACCATGCTTTCCGAGGATCAACTAATGCCGCTGGTGACACCCCAGACTGCCGACCAGATCGTGTGAGCCATGGGCAGCGAGGCGGCAGCGCCCGCTGGCACACATGTCAATATGTGATGGACAATGTGTCATGGTACCTGATCGCTTACAGGCTCCTATGTATGCTATGGTACAGTGCTGTGTGCTGGCGCAGTTAAGTTTATTTGGTCGCTCCGTGCGCGCGGGGTGGCGGGAAGTCCTGCTCAGGGGGGGTCATGCGCCAAGCGGGATTTGCGGCAGGTGGCGTAGATGGATGCAGTTAGGTTATTTGCCCACGCTCAGTCAAGCCCGCGCCACAGAAGGCACCTACAGCGAATGCAGGGGCACTGCGGTAGGGGAGCAGCTTACGGTAGCTATAGCCATGCTGCGCACCCGTTAGGCACTACCTGGCTTAGTTTCACTCCATAAGCGTTTAGCTTGCAGTTTGGACAAATGCCCGTACAGGGGTTTGCCCTGGTAGTTACACAGTTTTTGATTCCCAGTTTGTGTGCTCGGCAGCACACATACGTTCTTTTGTTCTGTTCTTTGTTGCAGCACACCGACATGACATCTAGAGCCCATGTCCCCTCCACCGGCCGATCGGACCCCGGCCCCATCACCTATGCAGCCTTTAATTGCTTTAGATGGCCACCACCAACGTAATCACATGGAACATACAGGGTATGCACACGCCAGTGCGTCGATATTCCATTTTTGCTTATCTGCAAAGACATAAGGCGGCCATAGCCCTCCTCCAGGAGACTCACATGACACAGTCAGAAATAGCCCGTTTGCGAGCCCGCTGGAGGGGTCAGCTATTTGGAACTACATATTCTGCACACGCCTGAGGCACATTGATCTGGGTGAGGGCGGGCACACCGCTTACATGCACGGAAGTAGTAGCCGACCCGGCGGGGCGATACACATTAGTGCGCGGGAGGCTTAATGGACAACACATATTACTAGGCTCCTTCTACGCCTTGAACGTTGAACAATCGTCATTTCTTGCCCATCTGTCCACGGTGTTGGCACCATATGCGGGTCTCCCCTGGCTATTGGGCGGGGACTTTAACTCAGTCCTTGACATACACCTTGATCGGTCTTTTCCGCCCCTCCGCAACACGCAGGTGGTTTTGAACGCGCGGACCCTCAACGACTGGATGTCGCGCTGGGCATTGTTCTATATGTGGCGCAGTTTGCATCCCGATGACCGCATCTACTCGTACTATTCGACGATGCATGACCTCCATGTGCGTCTCGACAGGGTGGTGGGATCCCATTCTTTGATTCCCCTGATAGACCAGGCAGAATATCTAGGTCGGACACACTCCGACCATAACCCTCTCAGACTGCGTCTCCGATGGAACCTCGGCCATCCCCAGTTCCCACGTGGCGCCTCCAACCAGCGGCCCTGGAGGATGTAGAATTTCATGCATCCTTAGGCACGGCGATCGAGCAGTTCTTTGACCTAAATGAGGGCACAACGAGTAGTGAGCTGATAGAGTGGGATGCCCATAAGTCCACTATCAGGGGGCATTGTTTAGGCGCGACGTGGAATATTCGTAAGCGGCTTGCACTGTCGCTCGCTAGCCTGGAATCTCGCCTACTCTCGTGCGAACAACACGGGGAGGGCGGAGGTCGTGACTCAGCCCGGCTGGCGCAGCTTCGAACGCACCACGCTGAGCTGTTGGAGCGCTTGCGTTGCCACAACTATGCGGCTCACTCGGCTCGAGTTCATGCCACGTCGGACAGGGCGGGGAGGTTGCTGGCCTGGCTGCTAAGACAGGAGACTGTTCACGCTCCGATAGACGCTATATGCGGGCCCGACGGGTCGCCTGTATACACACAGTGGGAGGTTCATCAGGTAATGACGGAACACTACGCGTCCCTGTACCGTTCGACGGGACGCCGGCAGGTGCAGGACCTGGACCGGTTTCTGGAGGCTGCCTGCCTGCCCACGGTCCCATATGAGTATCAGGAGTCCCTCGAGTGTCCCCTCACCGTGGATGAGATCGAAGAGGCGGTCACCTCTTTGGCCTCTGGGAAGGCGCCGGTCCCTGATGGGCTCCCAGCGGAATATTACAAGACCTATCGGGAGTCACTGGTGCCCAAGCTGCACGCTCTCTATCTGGCCGCCCTTGAAGAACGTGCCTTGCCCGATTCCATGCGAGAGGCCTATCTGGTATCTCTGCTCAAGCCCGGGCGGGATTCCACCCAACTGGGGTCGTACCGCCCCCTTGCTCTGCTTAACGCAGACTACAAAATCTTGGCTAAGGTGCTGGCGGAGTGCCTGGCGCCAACGGTGCCGGTGCTGGTGCATGTCGACCAAAATGGTTTCGTGCCTAAGCGTAGCACCTCCCTTAATTTGCGGTGGTTCTTCCGGGTGGCTTCTGACAGTGTCCAACGATAGCCTAGGGCGGGCTGCCTGGTTCTAGACCTCGAAAAGGCCTTCGACTGTCTGGAATGGGGATACCTGGTGGCGGCATTATCGCACTACGGGTTGGGCCTCGGTTCCTCCAGCTGGCAGCCCTTCTTTACAAGGACCCCACGGTGAGAGTGAGAACCGGGCGGTACATCTCCGATGCCATCCCAGTCTGCCGTGGCACCAGACAGGGGTGCCCGCTCTCACCCCTCCTGTTTGCGCTCGCAATAGAGCCCCTCGCTGCCACGCTCCGTAGAGAGCTGACTGATGGCATCCCCCTAGGCGATGCGACGCATGAGGTATCGCTTTATGCGGATGACTTGTTGGTCTTTGTCAGGGATGTGGCTCACATCCCGGCTGAACTGGAGCGCATTCTACTCGACTTCGCTGCTCTCTCAGGCCTCCGGGTAAACGCCGCTAAATCCTGTCTGTATGCGTTTCGAACCGACACTCAAGACCCGAGCTATCATCTTGGGGGTGTGCAGGTCCAATGGCGACCGGATACCTTTCATTATCTGGGTATCCAGATATATCGTCAGCCAGTGGATCTTGTGGAGGGCAATCTGGGCAGGGCCGGGGCAGCAGTCAAGGCTCAGATTCGGTTCTGGGGTACACTTCCCCTCACGGTCACAGGCCTATGGGGTAATGCATGCCATAGAGTTTCCTTACCCAAGCTGTACCTCCCCACTGATCAGGGGGGACTTGCAATGCCGTGCTTTGAGCATTATTACCTGGCTGCCAGCTACAGTAGATAGCCCGGTGGTTGGCAGATAGAGGACGTAATGATACTGCGACTGCTGCACCCCCCCTCCCTTTAGTTGACATCATTAAGCTTTCCCACCCGGCCGCAAAAGTATTGAGGCCTGTACCTCTTCTTGTGGTGGTGGCCTACAAATGCTACTGCCGTAGCCTCTATCTCACCCGGGCCCGGACTCCTTATGCCCCGGCCATACCGCTCGAAGGTTCTCCTAGTGGGCAGGGGGTGCTTAGTGCTTCGGAACTCGCGGACTGGAGCGCGGCAGACATACAAACGCTGGGGGATCTTTACCGGGAGGGGGCCCTCCTCTCGTTCGCCGCATTAGCGGAGGAGACGGTGTTGGCTCCCGGCCACTTTCTTCGTCATCAGTCTTTGATGGCAACACTCACGAGCTGTTGGGGAGATCTCAGGGAGGAACCGGAACAACATCTCACGATGCAATATCTCCATGTAATGGGGCGAGGGAGACATCTGGTTCGGTGGTTTACGGCATCTTTGCGCACACATGCGGCGATCAGTCTGGCTCCGCTGCGTCATAAGTGGGAGGCGGACCTGGCCCGGCCCATGGCCGACAGGGAATGGGACAGGGCGCTGCAGGGCCCGACGAAGATCCCTAGGAACATACGCTTCCACCAAATACAATTCTTCATCTTACACAGAGCGTGCCTCACGCCCGCATCCATCAATATATACTTCCACCGCACGGATGCGGGCTGCCCCCGCTGTGCGGAGCTAGACGTCAGCCTAATCCATATGTTGTGGAGCTGACCCGTACTGCGTTCATACTGGCAGGCAGTGCAAAAGGCGCTCTGCGAGTGCACAGGGCGCAATATCCCGTTCGAATGGCTAACCTACCTGTTACACCTCTTTCACAGAACTCCTTCCACAAAAGTTACCTCTCAGTTCATCGACCTGGGGTTCGTGGTGGCAAAGCGGCTGCTCACTAAACGCTGGAAAGCGGCTGATTCACCACACGCGTGGGCATGGCAAGGTTCATTCCTGGTGTGGGCTAAGGCAAAGGGCACGGCCCTCCTAAGGGAGGAAACGCTAGGGCTCAGGAAGACGCCCATAGCAGCTCAGTGGGAGGTGCCTTTGCAGACCATGATACGATCAGATGGGGATCCCGCAGAGGCCTGTCAGGTGCATGACGGGGGCGCCATCCCAGGGGGCCTAGAACTAGTCAGTCCAGATGAATGGCATGTCATACGGTAGCAAGAGCATAGCCGGCTAGGTGGGGCGCAAGAGCAAATGCGACATTGTCTGTGAAGCAGCTTGTATATGGGGCATCGGGATGGGGGACGACCTAAGGGACATGGACAGGCAATACTTGAACAAAGGTCGGACTTTGCTGTTGTTGCTGTATTGGTTGGGCATTTGAAGTCCGGCCCCTGTTATTCCATGGTTTGCTAACTGTTTATGGAGAAATACTGAGGGAGAATGGGTGGAGTGCTAGTACTCTTCATTTGGGGTCGCCTCCTTCTGTGGTAGGGTACCAAAAGTGACTTTATAGCTGTCACCATAGTTGAGAGGTCTCCAATGCCGACATGAGATCAGGAGGTGTATCCACTCTTCACCAACCAATGTACACTCGCCCGGGTACATAACAAAGGTACAAATGTCAATGTATGTTATTCTGCCTTCATAATGTACTGTACGCTTCTTTGAACTTAAATAAACAGATTTATAAATAAAATATATTACAAATAACCTTAAAAATAAAGATAAAACATATTCATTTTTAAAAAGTGCCAGGGTTTGGATGGATTGGATTTACTATTGTCACTCCAACATAAAAAAAAAGTTGGAAAAGGGCTGAACTTTGGATGGGTCAAATTTACTATTCTCATTCCAACAATAGCAAAAGCAGGGAAGATGTTGGACTTTGGAGGGAATACATATTTTCTATTCCCCCTCCTATGTGAGCAACAGCTGGGAGAGGGTTGGGCTTCAGAGGAGTCAAATGTACTTTTCCCACTACTACTTCAGCAAAAGCAGAGAAAGTGTTGGACTTTGGAGGGATTAGATATACTTTTACCACTCCAATCAGGCAACGGTAGGTAAAGTGTTGGTCTTTGAAGGGGTTAAATTCAGTATTCTGGATTTTGGAGGGTTTAAATTTACCAATCCTACTGCAGTGTGAGTAACAGTAGGGAAAATGTTGTACTTCGGAGTCATTAAATTTACTATTCCCACTCCTATGTACGAAGAAGCAGGGAAAGTGTTCTGCTTTGGAGAGGTTATTTTTAGTATTCCCACTCCAATCTAAGCTACAGAAGGGTAAGTGCTGGCCATTCGAGGGGTTAGATTTACTATTCCACTTCAATCCGAGCAACATTAGGGAAAGTGTTGGACTTTGGAGGGTTTACATTTACTATTCCCAACCCAATGCATGCATTATATATACAGCCCACGTGGGCTTCTCATGTGAGTCACGATTGCAGCATGCTGGTATCTGTAGTTTTGAGTCCAAGCAAATTGTTTCCCATGTGGGTTCAGTTTAGGTAACAGTATCCTTTCTTTTAAACAAATAAAATGCCACAGTAGGTTTCGGAATGAAATCCCCAGTTTTGTTTTTCCATAATTCAGCTGCGCCTAAAGGTCATGAATTTCAAACCTCTGTGGCCCCATTTTGACTCCATGGTGAGGCATCCTTCTCGGCCAGGCAGCCTGGTATAAATCCACAAAAAAGTTTGCCCTGAAGCAAGGATGCAACTTCCCAGCTGAATTGATTTTCAAAAGCCTTTATTGTTGAAAACCGGCATTTTCAGCTCCATACATTTACAAGTTCCTGACGTTTCAGAGCCTCCAGGCTCTTTCTTCATAGGATGACACTGCCAAACTGAAATACAAGGTAGGCGCCATTAACTGCATGCATTATATATACAGCCCACGTGGGCTTCTCATGTGAGTCACGATTGCAGCATGCTGGTCCTACTAGTTCTGAGTCCAAGCAAATTGTTCCCCATGTGGGTTCAGTTTAGGTAACAGTATCCTTTCTTTTAAATGAATAAAATGCCACAGTGGGTTTCGAAATGAAATCCACGGTTTTCTTTTCCATAACTCAGCTGCGCCTAAAGGTCATGAATGTTCTCAATCCTCTGTGGCCCCATTTTGACTCCATGGTGAGGCATCCTTCTAGGCCAGGCTGCCGAGTATAAATCCACAAAAAAGTTTGCCCTGAATCAAGGACGCAATTTCCCAGCTGAGTTGCTTTTCAAAAGACTTTATTGTTGAAAAACTGCATTTTCAGCTCCAAACATTTACACAATATATATATATATATATATATATATTAAATATAAATCAAATTACATTCTAAAAGTACAGTTTGTATATTACAAATAACTTAATATTAAAAATAATACTCTTCCCTTCCTACTACCCAAAGATTTATCAGACAATCAAGAATAATTTACCAAAATGAGACAATACTATTATTTATCTAGTTTTCAGATAACACAATTCAAATTAAAATGATTGCTAAATGTAAACAATTTTACAATTAAATAACTGATCAACCAATTAAAAAACAAGAAATTAAATAGCAATCAATTAATTAATCCTCATAAATAATAAAAAATTATTATTATTTGAAAATGATAATTTACATTTAAAAAAAGTTCTCACTCTAAATCCCTACAAAACCAAAGACCTGCTACTAAACTAGATATATCTAATTAAATAATACAAATAATTTCACTTGGCGAATTACAGACTAAACTAACAGAAAGAAATACAAATATTATAATAATACTAATATTTCATAATGATAAAATAACAATTATCTAATTAATTAAAAAGCAATAGTTTATACTACTATATCAAAACATATTATATATAACAATACTTTAAAAAAATTATATTGTATACCTAAAAAAATATCTGTACCTTCTATATTCTGTCACACTATATTTTCGAGTTCACTATATTTTTTGACACAATATGTATGTTTTTGATATTTTTTTCATAATATTTTGGCAGAATACCTAAGTGGTAATATGACCACTCCCTGAAATTGGGTAAAAGGACCTTATCCGGCCCAATTTGGCATGTTTTTCCCATTTAAGGGATTTTAACTCATGATCCTTGTTAACTCATATAGAGATACGGTTCAGGTTTGTAACTTTGGGTCTATTATCTCCCCAGGGGTATAACAGGTATTCGTGATGAGTCGCAAGTATTTTTTCTTTAAGCCAATCTTTTTTTCTTTTAATGAAGAGAGCCCAGCAGCAACCCCAACAATAAAGTATTGCAAAAAACACTACAAAAAATAAGAATTGACAGAGCGAAAAAGCTGGCAGCCAAGGCTGATTTGATTTTCCTGCAAAGAATGTTGTTCTTGTGATTGAACTTCACTTTTGAAAACTATGTTAATAACTGCTGTTATTATCTTTTTGTGGGCGACTCTTTATCTCACCATAAGGTCAGCGCATTCTCAACAAAAGACCAAGACAATGGTAGCCGTTAAGATAACTGTGCTGAGCTCTTCAAGGGTGCCTGGTGGTACAACAGTTGTCACAATTCCAATTTAAATGGACAATACTGGCTTGGCACTCACAGCAGTATTGCTGATGGCATCAACTGGCTGATGGGAAAAGGACATAACTATTCCTACAAACACTCCGAGATGGAGTTCAGGCCTGCCCATCAAAGTCTTAGCAAATACGAATTATTCTTGGAATGAGAATCTGATCTGAGAACCTGCTTGTCTTACTGTCAACTCTCTACAGCTTTAAACTTCTTGTTGTCCGTCAGACACACAATTTCGCAAAGTCCCCTTAAAGAAGATTTAGGGGCCGATTCCGATTCCGGCCGCAAAACGAACCGACCGACACGGACCCGGACCGAATACCGACCAACACGGACCAGTGCCGTAAGACCCGTGCAGTACGATGCAACGCGAGTGAATTACAACTGACACGTACGGAATACAAGCCGTACGACCGAGCCGGAGCGAAAATAGTGATCCGGTCGAAAACAGACGCGATCTTCACCGACCGACACGAACCCGGAATGAACCTGACCGACCCGTACCCGCGATGTACGATTAGCGCAGTACGATGCAATTCGTGTAAAACGAGACCGACCCGCATGGAGATCAAGCCGCACGACCGACACGCACAGACAACCCAGCACACAACTAATAGAGACCGCGGCGAACGACGCGTACCAAACACAGAAGACAGGCAGCGTGAACGAGGCGGAGAAGCCCGCACGAGATAACAGCAGCGTCCGTTTCCGTCACATGAACGTCTCCTACATGCATACAAAACACAAAGGAAAAACACAAAAAAAGGACCAAACAAGCAATGACTAAGCCAATAAATACCCTAACAAAATTAATTGGACAAAGACACACCCACAACTCCAACTATATAAAGGACTACAATCACTACCATCATCCCTTGCAAACAGGAGACACAGCCAGCAGCAAACACCAGTACACAGCAACCACAGACACACTCACAACTCACCCATCACACAACTCACACACCATCATCATCTCATACAAAAGCACACACACATACACAAAGCAAAAACAACACCAACCCTACATCACTTGCACCCTCACACACACATCCCCCACCACCACCACTCATCACCATGCCTCCAAAGAAGAATCCAAAGTTCACAGATAGTGAGTTAGAAGTGCCGGTAGATGAGATCATCAGAGTAGAGCCACATTTGTTTGGTAAATTGGTTCAAAGGACCCCCATCTCACAGAAAACCAAGATGTGGGCGAGGATTGTGGACAAGGTGAACGCACAAGCACCAACGTTGCGCACAAAGGACGATATCCAGAACCAGTGGTATGACGTGCGCAGGAGGGTCAAGAAACTTATCGAGAAAGATCACGCCTTGAGTCAACACACCGGCGGTGGCCCTCCTGCCAAACCAGTCTACTTCAGGACCTGGGAGGAGAAGGTGCGGGACATCCTACCACCAGAGACCGTCCATGGCCTAACACACATCCCAGAGCCTGGTGAGTACACAAACAACATACCCAAGAGTGTGTGGCAAGGGGACAGTGAAACCATGCACCGCAAGCAAAGCTACACTAACCAATAGATAATCAACTCAAGATGTGTATGCCAGTCACACAAACACAATACCTGCCATCTCATAGTGACTGGGGACTGTTACATGACATGCACCAACCTACAAACAAATAGAGCAAGTCAGTGGCACTAAACCAAATACACCCAGCCAGACAGTTTGCCACCACAAACACACCACCTCACAGTGCAGCTGACTGTCAGGAAGGAATAGTGGGGATGCAGGTGAAGTGAGTGTATCCAAAAGCATGATGGGGCCTGTAGTCACAGATAATGCTCCTCCTCCTGATTGGCCCATCAAGAACCCTCTGAAACAAGCCCACATCACAGGGAGTGGAAAATGACTGACAAGATGGCTGACACTGGCTCCTGCTGTGGGGAGCATAAGGCCCTGCTAGGGCTTGTGTGCAAATCAGCAGCAGGACACCACTGACTGACATCCTGAAAGACTACTTGCACGCCCTACAATGGAAGCACGTTTCATGATGGGAAGGAGGACAGCCCTGACCACACTAATCAGCATGGGGAGTCACTGCCCCCCAACACAAACTCCACACAACTCACCGGGTACAATGCATTGACACAGACCTCATTGAAATATCAGCAAAAGATACCCCGTACTGGGTGCTGCTGTGTGAAGCACAGGGGCTCACTTGGGACTTGTAGCCAAACAAACACCAGGATTTCACAGTCAGCCATCTTGCCATTGATGTCACACCCCCTCACAGGAAAGCAGAGTCAAGAGGGAGGAAGCATGGGTATGCTGGGAAGGGGGGTGTAGCCAAGAGTATGATGGGACTCGCAGTCACAGACAGCCTACACCCACCCACATGGCCCAGCAAGATCAACCTGAACCATACTCGCCTCACAGGGAGTGGGAACGGACTGACAAGATGTCTGACACTGGGCTCTGTTGTGGGGAGCACAAGGCCATGCTGGGAAATGGCCAACAACCAGATCAAACTCTGTCTGTGACAAGCTGGGAAAAAGCAGTGTACAGGCAGGCATCTGTTTGAAAAGTAGAAAATGTCATATTTGTGAACCAACAATGCATGTAGAAACATAAATCACATTGTGTGTCTCTTTCAAACACAGGTCGTGCTGGGCCAAATGATGAGGATACCCAGTCCCAGACTCTGTTGGACACTGAGCTCTCTGGTCTGACTCTCTCACTGTCCTCTTCGGATGACGACGACCAACCTGGCCCCTCCGGTGTGAGCCATCATGCAGCAGCAACATCTGCCCCCCCTGTACCCATGCCTCCAGCATCTGGACACCGACAGGGCACCCCCGCCAACACGGACAGACCAAGGACAATCAACACCCACAGCACAGGGACACAGGACCCCCGGAAGCTACAGCCAACACCACCAGCAACACCACCCAAGGGGTCCAAGATCACCTGTGCGTACCGCCGCTGGTCCTGCCCGTGTGGAGAGGGGTGCTGGGAGGGGTGGGAGGCGCATGGCACTCCTTGCAGAGGGGTCTGGACTGCATGATTACCCCCAACTGGCACGCATCTTAGATGCGTACCAGGATAGCACCGGAGAATTTGTCCAGGTAGTGGGGATCCTCAAGGACATGCAACACGAGCAGGTCGCCCACCATGCCCGCATGGAGGCAAAGTGGGATGCCCTTACTACGGTGCATCGGGACATACTACAATTCCTCTGCCAGATCAACACCAACCTGTCCCCATCCCACCTGTGTGCCCACAACATCTGTTGCAACACCATCTGCCAGCGCCACAGGGAGGGAGGAGGACTCTGGTGGAGAGTCCCCTGCACCGCAGAGGCCTGCACATGAGGATCCCCCCCCCCCGGAAGAAGAGGGGTCCTCCGAAGAAGGACATGTGAGAGGCAGATGTCCCAGCACATCCCCTAGGGCCTCTAAACCTGTTCTGGACAATGTTCTTTGTGCGCAACCCGTTCACCTTGTCCAATCGCACACAACTCGCCCACATGATATGGAGGGTTCATGTTGGGCCAATGTAGCAGACGACTGTGGACTTTACTCTGGACATTTCATCTACCAGCACTTCCAACTCCAATGTGAACTTTGGATTCCCAAACCACTGTACAGCACCCACCATCCTGTGCACTTCACTCACACATGTTTGTAAATAAACTCACCAGTACACCATACTTGCCTCTGTTGTGATTCCAACTTGTCATGTTCAGGGCGAAGTCGATCTGCTACACAACACAGTGCATGCCAAATACTGCAACAATGTGACCAATGTAAGGTGAGTCATGGGGATGTGACACATGTGAGGGAGACACACCACTATGGCAACACAAAGCATACTCACCATGGCCATGTTACTCATCACACACAATGATGTTGACCTGAAATACATTGGCATGCACAGACACAACACCAAGCACAGTCAGAGGTAACAAGTCCACAGGTGAGGTAAGCAGATGTCACTCAGATGTGGGAAGACAGACAACGCACATAACAAAGTGTAGCACAGGTTCATTACACATCAGCAACACGTTTATTCCACACTAGTTGCACGGTAATTCTACGTAACAGTGGACACACGCTCACAATGTGTTGGAGAATGGAAGTCCAGGGATGTGTGGTACATCAGTTGATGGGAATTCTCAGGGCCCGATTCACAGAATTAACTTAAGACTAAATCCTAAACTTACTTCTTTGTGGTATTCACAGAATGCACTTACTACTTTTGGTATTCACAGAATGCACTTACTACTTATGGTATTCACAGAATGGATTTACGACTACTAACTTTACGTCCGCACTCGGGCCGGAAATTCTGGCCCGGAGGCGGAGTTTCCGGCCCGGAGGCGGGGCTTCCGGGCCAGAGGCGAAGCTTCTTTTAATTTCATCTTGGCTCGGGAACTTGATATACAGGTCGAGGAATTGCAACATCCCCTCCAAGACATCGCGTAGCACCCGACTAAACATTGTTTGCGACATACCACCAGCAGTAGCCACAGTGTACTGGAAGGTACCGGTAGCAAAGAAGTGCAGGGCTGCCATCACCTTCACCTCTGGGGTCAGTGCTGTAGGGTATGTACGGCCAGGTAGCAGATGTGGCGCCAACTGCTCCGCCAACTCCTCAATCAGTGGCCTGGTGAAGAGGTACCGTCTGATGCTGTCGTGTTCCTGCACGGTTGCAAGTAGGGGTGGGCGAAAATTTCCGTTCCGCTCGCGGAAATTGCCACATTTCGACATTTTCGCGTTCCGCGCGGAACGCGAAAATGTCGAAACTTCCGCGAACCACGACCGGAACGGACATATGCAGGTGCAGGACAGGATTCATTCTGGCACGATGCTCCTGTCACAAAAATTGAACCTCAACGGGAAGCACTTACAGATATAAATAAAGCAGGTGCCCGAGTTGGAGCTCAAATTCAGTAACGCATTAATCAGCACAAAACATTCGGGAGTAGCTAGGTCGAGGCTGGGCAGGTGTGCTTTTCTCCCCACATCTACCGTCAAAAATTAGCTGTGATCCTCGATGAAGCTCTGTGCATCCACGACTTTCTCGAGCTCAACCCTGTGTAGCTCCTGACACCAGGAGGTTCTTTCTCCTCGTCTGCTGCTCTGATCGGTCTCTGGCCCTTTATAAACAAGCGGCATTTGAACTGCATGGAAGCCCCGCCACACACACCAGCGGTGGGCATTGTCTTCCCGCCCTTTCCCCCACTATGATGGACAGCTGCCTCACGGAACCCCGGGGCCCGTCGGCACCGTGGCAACATTAAAGACACACATGGTCACAGTAGACAACTCTTCTGGCCCTTTACGCAGCTGTAGTGTAGGAAAAGCACTATACTTTTACCCAACGAGGTAGCACTTACTGATTAGCCAGTAGAAAGTACTCCGAGTCCAGTTATCTTATCTCTCCCGTCAAAAATTAGCTGTGATCCTCGATGGAGCTCTGTGCATCCACGACTTTCTCGAGCGCAATCCCCGTGTAGTTCCTGACACCAGGAGGTTCTGTCTCCTCGTCTGCTGCTCTGATCGGTCTCTGGCCCTTTAAACAAGCGGCATGTGAACTGCATGGAAGCCCCGCCACACACACCAGCGGTGGGCATCGTCTTCCCGCCCTTTCCCCCACTATGACGGACAGCTGACTCGAGGGCACCCAACCGGAAGCACTAATCTCCGCGATATCGCGAAATATCGTGAGATCACGGAGATTTTGTGCCGTTTCGCGATATTTGACTAAAGGCACTTCCAGTAATTCCGCCCACCCCTAGTTGCCAGGTCTGGGAATGGCCAATGGACAGCTGGTTGCCTGCAGTACAGAGATGCACAAAGGAAGATTGTCAGTACATCCACCCATGTGGCCATGACCACGATCACTATCACATGCTAGTTCATTACACAATGTACTGAGGTGTGTGCTGTTGGACATGGACACATATGTTACCTACAAGACCACCACCTCACATCTCAATTCCACATGTACACATGAGTGCCATGTAGTGCAATGGGCCAATCATCTAGCTATGTCACCCAACCTATGTGCTGCTGCAACGTTCAAAAAACCCACCCCAGTGACCAATGAGGACTTGTATCCCAGGCATCACAGATCTTTGCCATGCAGAACCCCAGGCTCCCTGTATTGCCACATCAACACAGCAATGGACATGGCGTAGCACGTACACACCACAAGGCAAGCATAAGTCCCACAGGTAGTGGCCACTGTTGTTCATGCCGTCCCTACATGTACGTCTCTTAGACACACACCCCATCAAGGTTGATGCATATACCACATGGATGTGGAGACTGTCACCCATTGGTAACATGTGATCAGACACATCTGAGACACAACATGCACACAGACTGTGGGTGCACATCAGTATTGGGGCTACAGGTCTCACCGTGACGTACATGCCATCACCCCCAGGACTCAGGGTGTATGTGGCATGTCTTAAACATATCCAACCTGACACTGTGGCCCTCACTCATGCCCATTACTGTCCAATTGCACATCACAGTGCTAATGTGCACAACACACAAAGGATTCTGCCCCCATGTACAAGATAACAGCCTGGGAGTGGCTGCACAAAGTGCCAGACAAAAAAACAGCAGTGGCCCCCTTAAACACCCAGGGAATTCTGCCTCAAATGCCATGGGACACTGTGTGGCCAATGTTATAGTGTGGCAGGTGTGTGCAGGTGTCCATGGCCAGTATATGTGTGTTGCATCTGTCTAATAGTCACACTAATGAGGTCTGACGCTGGTGACAATGCGTACGCATTGCACGGGTCATGACCGAGCTGTGCGTACGCCTTGTCATTGAATGCAATGAGGTCCGACGCGGGTGACAATGCGTACGCATTGCACGGGTCATGACCGAGCCGTGCGTATGCCTTGTCATTGAATGCAATGAGGTCCGACGCGGGTGACAATGCATACGCATGGCACGGGTCATGACCGAGCCGTGCGTACGCCTTGTCATTGAATGCAATGATGTCCGACGGGGGTGACAATGCGTACGCATTGCACGGGTCATGACTGAGCCGTGCGTACGCCTTGTCATTGAATGCAATGAGGTCCGACGCGGGTGACAATGCGTACGCATTGCACGGGTCATGACCGAGCCGTGCGTACGCCTTGTCATTGAATGCAATGAGGTCCGATGCGGGTGACTATTATGCATACGCGTCGGATAGGCATGTTCCGAGACAGGCGTACGCCTTGGCCATTGAATCGTATGGAGACGGGGGCATGTGTATTTTCAAAATACGCGTTGCACAGTCAGTTGAAAGAGCCGGGCGCACCCATTGGCTCAGGACTGTCATGGAGACGGATGCGGATTTAAAACTTGTACGAGTTGTCCACTGGAAATTCAGTTGGATGCCTACAACAATGTTGCAATTTCAAGTGTTCCATGAAGGTGAAGATTTGAACGATGCGGAAGGCGTGTACGAGTCGTACTTTTGAATGGATTGGCCAGATTCATAGGATGCAACCGTTTTGGACCTATCACTTGGGACACCTGGCACAGAGTCTGCCTCTACAGCACATATATAAGGCTGGCTGGCCCCCAGGGAGCTCACTTGCCTGCACTACATGCTACTGGACCACATCCCTGCTACCACTGCTGCGGTCTATGCATCCTCTGGCTCCTGCTATGGCACGTACACTGGAGAGGGCCCCAGCCTTCACTGAGGAAGAGAACCAGGCCCTGCTGGATGGGCTCCTTCCAGAGTACAGAAAGCTCTATGGGACACCAGGGGAGCAGGTTAGTGTGCTGTCCACTGCCTTCCTAATCATGCATGTTGTCTGACTAGCAGTACTAGCAGTGTGTACACCAGTGGCAAACATTCTCACTGACTACTTTCATCCACCAAAGTGTGTAGGTACATGTAAAGAATAGTTTTCCTGCTGCTAAAGTGCATTATTGCAAGCTTAAACTATCCAGGCATTGTTAACATGTCAGACATGCATGTGAGTTTTCATTCCCCTTGGTTGCACTACCTGTGTGACTCATTTCCCTTTGTGATGATGACATGTATATCCAATTGTGTGCTGCACAAATCTGGGGCATGTGTGTTAATGTACTTTTCACTTTGTCATCCTCACAGGTTGATGCCCACCAGAAGCAGGAGATCTGGCTGACCATCACCCGGGCTGTTCGTTCTGTGGGGTCTACAAGCGCCGCATCTGCAACTGCCAGAAGAGGTGGCAGGACCTTCGGGGCTGGACCCAGAGGATATCTAGAGTCTAGCTGAAGCTGTCACCTCCACGCAGAAGGGGCGGACACCGGACCCTGACTCCCCACATGCTCCGTATACTGGCGGTGGTCTTCCCAGACCTGGATAGGCAGCTGAAGGCCAGACAGCAGCAGGAAGGGGGTAAGTCCATGCCTGATCTGTGTACTATGTCTGACATGCAAATAGCAGTCTTTTGTCCAGGTCACACTTCCACATTACGTAGGTCTTGTAGTCCCAAAATCAGGTCCCTCATCTGTGTGATGCACCCTCCTCATCTGTTCCACAGGTGTGGCCCCTACAGTCTGTTGCTTGTGTCACTAGGGCACTGTGTCCCTGCAGTCAGCTATGTTTCAGGTACCAGTCGGCATCAGTTCCCGTGACTCTGTTGTGTGTTTCATGGATGCTTCAATTGTTTACACAATGCCTGAGATCTGACATGTGAACTGTGTGTGCCCTTGAGATGTGTACCAATTGCTGGTCTGCCTCGCAACATGTTTCTGGGGTATTCAAAACAAAACCATGCAGCAGGGGACTCTAATTTTTGGGTATCAGGAGTATGTATATCAAGTATGTCACAATTGCTTAGCCACCTGACTACTGGCCGGGGCAAAACACTGTTTCACTTAGTCCTGCCCAGTCATGCCCTCTCAAGGGCATTCAGAAACACTCTGTAATCCCACTCCTGTGTATGAAATTGCAGGTTGTGCTTAGTGACATGTGCCCTCAGGTGTGTGCCTCTGTGTCATTAGGGTGTGGCTTGTTTCTACGTACAACTGGGGTGTCCATGATTCAGAGGGTCAGCATGACATCTGCAATGTGACTGTGGGAGACAAGACCTGTGTGACATATAGGTGTGTGATCATCTGACAGCGCACAATGGTGTATGCAACTGTGTCCTTCAGGCAGCTGGGCTACATGCATGGCAGACTGTGACGTGTTAATGTACAGGGATTTGTGTTTGGAGAGACTCAGATGTCTGATTTGCATGATGTGGGGTCTTCTGGGTCCTGGATATGTTGTTGCATGGGATGGGCAAGTGCGCCGGTCATCTGCAGAGTCAGCTTTACCCCTGAGCTAGGATTGTGAGTCAGTGCATATAGTTGTTGTCTGGATGCCCTGCCCCTGTGACAGGAGACAGTGTTGACTGACTTTCAGGGCATCCCAGTGCCATGGCATTGAACTTGCTATGAGTGAGCCTGCGTTGTGTTCAAATGTGCACCATGCACTCCATTGTGGCCTTGCCCATCAGGACATGAGTACATCATAGTGTGTGTTGCTGGCATGCATCCTAAGCATGTGAAATGAGTCTCTGCCCATCCCTTCATCCGGACACCTGTACTGAGTCAGTCGCAAGAGATATGCTGTGTGTCTAGTGACATACTACTACATGTTCACTTGCATGTACAACTAATGTGTGGGTGGTGCATGTTGGCACATTGGTGTGTTAGTATCCAACATGCAACGGACATATGTGTGAAAGTCAAGGAGGGATATGTGTGCCATGGTTGATGTTGAGAATGACATTTGTCTCATCCTAGACAGTGTTTGCACTTTGAGCTGTGTTCAGCTGATGATGCCAGGGCTTGCCCTGTGATGTGATGTACTCACTGTGGTGTGTGCAGTTGGTGCAGGTGACTGATGTTGTTCTGTTACTTCCTATTCCTATCCAGATACATCCACGGCCACAGGAGGGGACAGCACCACGGACCAGGAGGAGCCACAGAGCCTTACAGGGACAGAAGGAGAGGAGTCAGGTGGACCCAGTGGCACGGAGCGCGAGTTGAGCCACACAGAGAAGTTGTCAGCACCATCCCCCCGGCTGAAGGCCACAGCAGCTCTGAGGATGACTCCCCTGTGGAGGCGGGTGTCAGCAGCCACCAAACACCAGCTAG
This sequence comes from Triturus cristatus, assembly GCF_964204655.1. Lineage (NCBI taxonomy): Eukaryota > Metazoa > Chordata > Amphibia > Caudata > Salamandridae > Triturus > Triturus cristatus. The sequence continues at coordinate 998,889,566 of NC_140580.1, forward strand.
TGAGGCTGTCTCCGCCACCGCCACCACCACCACCACCACCACCACCACCCCCCTCCCATCGGCTCCTATCCCAGAGGTCCCTGTGGGCTCCCGTGTTCGTGAGCATGTCTCATTTGTGCCAGGCACCGCACCCCCTGGCCCTGTGTCCCCTGCTGCCCTGAGTGAGGAGTCTGTAGACTTACTTAGACAGATCCATGTAGGGCAGACGTCGATGCTGAAGGTCCTCCATGCACACACAGGTCTGTTGACACAACTGGTGTCATTCATGGAGGGCATTTCCTCGGGCATGTCTGTCCTACAGAAGACCAACCAGTCCGTGGCCTCCTCCCTGACGGTAGCAGTGCCCCTCCTCCAGCAGTCCCACACCCCTCCCACCCCTGATTCCTAGCACCCTACCTGTCCCAAGCACAGAAACCCCCAAACCAAGGGCTAGACGTGCACACAAGCAAGCGCAGGGGAGTGATTCCACACTCACAGGGGCTGGTTTGCTGACACACACACAGTCATCCACAACCACTCCACAGTCCTCCGAGACCTCTCCCTCCCAGCCCCCTTCCCTCATCTGCAACCCCATCCCCCCAGAAGCTCTTCCTCTGTGACCTTGGCCTCTTCCCCACTGACCCAGCAGATCCTGATTACAAGGGGAATAGGAAGTCCCCACACACAGAAGGGAGTGCCCCTCACACCGGGACACCCTCCCCCAGGCGCAGTCAGACCGAGACGCCAACCTGCAAGTCCCCCCGGTGCTAGAAGAGCAAGACCCCCCCGCCACTACTCAGCTCCAAGGCAAAGTCTCCGTCCTCCATCCCCCAGGCCACCACTCCAGAGGTTTCCCCGCCACTCCCTGCCCCGGGTTCCCCCACACACAGATACACCATACCCAAAATGCTAAGGCCATCCCCCCCTAGCACTTGCTCCTCCATACCTGGTCAGATAGGTGGTGCCACTGATGTGGGGACCATTCCCCCCCCCGCCCTGCCGACCTCACATGTCCCCCATTCCGCTCCCATGGATGTAGGCACTGCTTTGGAGTCCACGACCACCCCGTCTGACTTGGGCACTGAAGTGGTGAGTCAATCCACTCCATCTGACCTGCCCACTGGAGTTGTGCCGGCACCCACCCCATCTGACTTGTGCCCCACAGTTGTGACAGCACACACCACTTCATTCAGCTCCACTGCAGTTGCAAGTGTCTCGCCTGCATCCCCCACCTCTTCACTGCCTCCTTCTGCTGCGCCCTGATCCTGTCCCTGCGGTGCCTGGCCTGCCCCCATGCATGCCCCTCCGAGGGGATGACCCCGGTCCTTAGCAGTGCAGGCAAGCAAGGTGTGACAGTTGTCACTCTATTTCACTCCTTGGCATTTTGACATGGACTGGCCATTGGCCTTTTGGTTGCACAGACGTTTAGCATTTCATATACTGAATTTGTCACTCTAGTTCACTCCTTGCCATTTGGACATGGACTGGCCATTGGCCTTTTGTTGGAACAGACATTTCACTTTTCATATGCTGAATAAAGCTTTTTACTTTGTCCCTGTGAACTTGATTTAGCTGTACATCATGTTGATGTTGTTTTACATGCCCTTGCACCTGTGATGCTTGGTTTACAATGTTGAATACTGATGTGTTGATGTGAGGTACTCCCTGTGGTCCATGAGATATATATCCTATTCTGGTGGGTATCCATGTCATCCTTTGCAGCTACCGGGTGTGTCTGGATCAAATATTTGTGTACATCTCTCTGTGAGCATTTCATTGGCAGGGTCACATCTGTGGCTTGCACCCCTGCACATATGATGTGCTTACCATTGTCCAAATTGTCACTTCCACATACTTCGTGCTCATCACTACAGGCCCTACAGGTGTGGGCATCATTGTAATAGGAGCAACTGGGTCCTCTGTGCAACTTGCTAGACATATGTTTTGGGTATGTTCAGCTGACTTAGGGGAGACTCCCATACCCAGGCTGTTGTGACCAGAGCCTTCATTGTGTGGTAACTGATGGCTGACTGACCAAGTGTTCTGCAGACATGAGTGGGACTTGTGGTGAATATGTTTGGCACAGCTGGGCTCCCACAGGAGTTGTGTCCCCTCAAGTTAGTGTGTTGTCCAGTGACATGGCCTGGGCCCATGGTGTGTGTTGTATGTGCATGTGTGTGTGTCCACATCCCTGTTCTTACACAGACAGTGTCCCCTTGATATTTTCCTGTTGTTGATGCTTGCTGAGTGGTACTGGGTTCATCCCACTACTTTTCCAATGGGCTACCAGATGTGTGGGTGCATGACACACTACTGTTAATTGGTGTATCATCATTGGGATTTGTCAGTTCTGAGTGGTGATGATGTTGTCAGACACAGATGGGACACAGTCAGGGTTCCTCAAGGCACTTGTTTGCCTCAATATCATGTAGTTGTCCCTAGGTGGTAGTTTTCAGTGATTGAGACATTTGTATGTGTGTATGACTGCTCCCACTTGTAGGGGTTCACGGCAGCGATGCTGGCAGGTGTCAGCATGGATGCCTTGTGTTCCTCCTTGGCATCTGCATATTCCTGGGACTGTGGCAGGGATTCTGAAGGTTACATGACCTTTGAGGTCATGGCCATGTACCGCATACTGTGCAGTGTGTCTGTCATTCCCCAGGGTTGTAAACAGTCCTTGTCTGATGTGTGTGTGCACCTTAGTTCCTCCCAACATTCCTGTATTTGACATGGGTGCATGTGCAATGTCACCTGTCCATGTGGGCTTCACAGATACACATTGTTGCAGTTCAGGGTGTGTGGTGTTGAGGGTGGACTGATGTGAATGTTTGCATGGGTGGTCCCCTAGCTCCCGTTTGTCCATGGATGAGGGGCCATACTGAGTGATTTGTGTTCGTGTATGTGTGATTTACATTTGTGGCACAGGACACATGTCTGGGTTTCCCAGTTTGTACGACATCTGCATTTGTCATCACAGTGGAGGTTGAATGCATGCTTGTGTCACCCCACTGTCTGTTCCCTGGGGGTAGTGGTGTTGTGTGTCAGTCTCTTGCTGTGTTAGTTGGTGTTCATTCCAGCTTGTGTCACAAGTGTCTGTTGTGCTTCCTCTCATCTCCCAACGCCTGATTGCCCACTGAGGGTGTCCCAATGATGGTTAACTTTTGTATGGCACTGTGTCCACATCTGTGTCACTGTGGTTCAGCCCCCCTCATGTGTTGTGTAGTTGCCTGGGGATACTGTGACACACACACACACACACATGTTGTGTCCGATGTGCAGTGTGAGTTTGCCTGTTTGTGCATCTGCACTAGTGCATTGGTATTGCTGTTGTGGGCCTTGGTCTGGATGCTGATTCTGTGATTTTGCATGCTGTCCCTGTGAGTCATTTCACATCATTGTACACATTCATCATGGTTGTTGGGTGCCATTGCTGGCATGGAATGTGAGTTTGTGAGCTGACACCTACAGTCTACACATGTTGTTTTGATTGGTGTGTCTATTTTCGAGATGTGTGCAAGCTTGGTGATGGTCACTTCTGCTGTTGTGTCATTGTACGCTGTGTGCATTGTCAGCCCCCATGTGTGGTGCTTGTCTGCACATGGCCGAGAGTGTTATGTTTTCACAGCACTGTTAGCCTCATCACATCTCTGTGTGTATGGGACACAAACACTAGTTTGCCCCAGAAGTGTTTGATGTGTTGGGAGCAGGGATCATACATGCTGTTTGTTATTTGCAGCTTTGACCATGATGACACTTACCTTTTGGTCACTGTGTCGAGGGGGGTTTGGTCCCCATCACCACAATGCTCGACATCTGCTGCATTTTGTGAGCCACCACTTAACTTCTGCTCTACACAGTGAGGGGTGTTCTTTTTACATTGCCACAGTGCCATGGTGAAGCTTGCCTTGTGTATGTCACACTCATGTGTTGGTCACACATGTGCTGTTACTTACATTGTATGCTCGTAGCCATAATCACTGTTGTGGGCATTTGTCACAGACTACACACTGTTGTCATGAAGTCATGGGGGATGTATTTGCAGACATACCTGATGTTTGCGTATGCTGGATGTGTTGCGCATCACCCATCCTATGGCTGGGGGTGGCAGGGGTGATGAGCAACAGGTCCCCTGTGAGTGGGGGTGGCAGGGGTGATGGGCAACATAAGCCCTGTGAGTGGGGGTGGCAGGGGTGATGGGCAACATAGTCCCTATGGGTGGGGGTGGCAGTAGTGATGAGCAACAGGTCCCCTGTGAGTGGGGGTGGCAGTAGTGATGGGCAACAGGTCCCCTGTGAGTGGGGGTGGCAGGGGTGATGGGCAACATAAGCCCTATGGCTGGGGGTGGCAGGGGTGATGGGCAACAGGTCCCCTATGTGTGGGGGTGGCAGGGTGATGGGCAACATAAGCCCTGTGAGTGGGGGTGGCAGGGGTGATGGGCAACATAGTCCCTATGGGTGGGGGTGGCAGTAGTGATGAGCAACAGGTCCCCTGTGAGTGGGGGTGGCAGTAGTGATGGGCAACAGGTCCCCTGTGAGTGGGGATGGCAGGGGTGATGGGCAACAAAAGCCCTGTGAGTGGGGGGGCAGGGGTGATGGGCAACATAGTCTCCATGGGTTGGGGTGGCTGGATTGATGAGCAACAGGTCCCCTGTGAGTGGGAGTGGCAGGGGTGATTTGCAACAGGTCCCCTATGGGTGGGGTTGGCAGGGGTGATGGGCAACATAAGCCCTATGGCTGGGGGTGGCAGGGGTGATGGGCAACATTAGCACTATGGTTGTGGGTGGCAGGAGTGATGGGCAACAGGTCCCCTGTGAGTGGGGGTGGCAGGGGTGATGTGCAACAGGTCCCATGTGAGTGGGGGTGGCAGGGGTGATGGGCAACATAAGCCCTGTGAGTGGGGGTGGCAGGGGTGATGGGCAACATAGTCCCTATGGGTGGGGGTGGCAGTAGTGATGAGCAACAGGTCCCCTGTGAGTGGGGGTGGCAGTAGTGATGGTCAACAGGTCCCCTGTGAGTGGTGGTGGCAGGGGTGATGGGCAACATAAGCCCTATGGCTGGGGTGGCAGGGGTGATGGGCAACAGTTCCCCTGTGAGTGGGGGTGGCAGGGGTGATGGGCAACAGGTCCCCTATGTGTGGGGTGGCAGGGGTGATGGGAAACATAAGCCCTGTGAGTGGGGGTGGCAGGGGTGATGGGCAACATAAGCCCTATGGCTGGGGGTGGCAGGGGTGATGGGCAACAGGTCCCCTATGTGTGGGGGTGGCAGGGGTGATGGGCAACATAAGCCCTGTGAGTGGGGGTGGCAGGGGTGATGGGCAACAGGTCCCCTATGGGTGGGGGTGGCAGGGGTGATGGTCAACAGGTTCTCTATGTGTGGGGGTTGCAGGGGTGATGGGCAACAGATCCACTATGGGTGGGGGTGTTTGTGGTGCTGGCCATGCAACCCCTATGGTGGGCTGTTAGTGGCCAAGATGTGGATCCCCTGTGTGTGTGTGCCATTTTGTGCGTACGTGTCGTTTGTTTGTGTTGTAGGTGTCTGACTTACCGTCTGCGCCGTCGGTCTCGGTCCCTGAGCCGGTCATAGATGTAGAGTACTGGTATGACCTGCGCGATGGGATTCATGATGTGTTCGTGTTGTACACGCTGCTTGTTGCTCCATCTCGTACCCGCTGCAAGCTGGTCTGTCTCGTAGCCGTGTATTGCTTTGTGACGCGAATCGTAGCTGATATGCTTCTTTTCCGGATGTTGTGACGTGCCGTACGTGACGACCCGTCCGGCACGTAGGAAGTACGCATCGTACTTGTCATGCCGGAAACTGCTATGGATACTGCTTCCGGGCGACACAGTTCCTCTTTGGGAGTTACGGCTCGGACAGAGAATGGGGCTTGATTCACAGCCTACGTGTCGGTCGTGTTTTTGGCAGTTATGCGCATCGTACTTACTCTACAGGACGGACCGGCTCCGGGTACGTGTCGGGCGCAGGGTAAGGCTACGGACAGCTGTCCGACCGGCCATCGAAATCGGCCCCATAGTAGCAATATTTCTCAAAGACAAAATAAACTGTAAGACGAAGTAAAATATTGGATACATTTCTTGGCTTCACAGTTTACACAAACAATGTAACCTGGATGGAAATACTCCTATGACAGGCGACTGAGCCTAGGATGACCAACTGTTCTGGATTTGATTGGAAAGGCCAGATTTTTTTTAACTCTGTTCTGGCATGCTGAAACCTTTTTGTATCATAATATAATATAATATCTATTATATTACATTAATATATATATTGATAAATACATGTCCCATTGTCGGGTCAGTATGTGGACGGCAGTTAAAATTATGACCCCATCTTCACCAACTCTTTACTTAGTAGGAACTGTCATTGTAGAGTTACTTCTCTGACTGTGGACTCTGCCATTTTTTATTTTTGAAAATCTAAGCATTTTACCTGGGTCCCAGGAATACTTTCGTGATTGCCTCTCATGTTAGTCTTCGCATAGGTATTTCCGCATCCATTACTTTACAATATGATAGACGTTGCCCATCCTCTACTAGAAAATTGCATCTAAAGCACATTTTCAACATCAACACTCGGTAAATTTCTACTTCAGAGCGTACCTTTTTCTGTCCTTTGAGTTATTTGTGGGGTGGCCCACTAATCTACTTTATTTTGGTGAGCAGTACAACATTTAGAAGTAGATACATATCCTAAATAAATCTGCATTCGCACGATATGCACCAAAATTAATTACACATAATACAATTCAAACACACAGAAAAAATCCAAAAGTTACACATTACTATGATCACAGAGCAAAGCCTACCAAATAAATATATATTTTTATGACTTTAGTAAAGCTGCTCAATAATTATAGAATTTCAAATGCAATTTCATTGTTATTGCTTGCAACTGTGGGCAATAAAGGCAGTTATCATCTTTTGCTATTATGAGCATGAGTTGAGGGTGTGGAAGTGGGGCAATTAAAATCCGTAATTGCCCCGCAACTAGGCTGTTAGCAGCCTCCTTCGAGAAAGAATGAGAGTCTTGTAGCTCAATGATCTTCTACAATCACAAGTATAACTTCAGGACAACGCTCTCTGACCAGTGTGTTGAAGAAAACTGCATAACCACCAATTTGACATTATGAAGGCGCCCCCTCCACTTCTTTGTTCTACAGACAATACCTTGTTTTCTTCCAAGCAACCATCTAGGTGACTGGCACTATGGAAAAAACCTACTTACCAAGCTGAGCGATGGTCAGCATGCCTGACAGCTTTGCAACTCCTTCTTGCTTTTGTCGCCAGTCACCTATCAGCAGATCCACTACTCAGCCTGCGCAAACCTTCCATAATGCCAACACACAGCACTGAGCAGTTATCGGTACACAACACATTGAGCCAAGGACAGAATGCTCTGCCCCTCAAAGGGGGGAAAATGAGCCCAACCTCCTTAAAAGAAAAAAAACAATAGATAAGCCTGTTGTGTTTTAATGTAGAGGCTTGAGTACCTATCTTTAAGTAAGAACTTTCTGTATTGAAATTGACTGAAGTGTATTTAGCTCCCGTTTGTCCGTGGATGAGGGGCCATACTGAGTGATTTGTGTTCGTGTATGTGTGATTTACATTTGTGGCACAGGACACATGTCTGGGTTTCCCAGTTTGTACGACATCTGCATTTGTCATCACAGTGGAGGTTGAATGCATGCTTGTGTCACCCCACTGTCTGCTCCCTGGGGGTAGTGGTGTTGTGTGTCAGTCTCTTGCTGTGTTAGTTGGTGTTCATTCCAGCTTGTGTCACATGTGTCTGTTGTGCTTCCTCTCATCTCCCAACGCCTGATTGCCCACTGAGGGTGTCCCAATGATGTTTTTTTTTGATTTCAAAATAATTTTATTATTTTAAAAGCGCAAATATGAAGCATAAGATACAAGCCAAAGTGATACAATTGATATCGGACAATAAGGTAATAGATACATTAATGTAGAATTAATAAATAGGAGAACAAATCATTGTCATACATTAATTTACAGACATCAGATAAATAAATTACTTAAGAAGGGAAGACCCAAAATAATAACTGGCAAAGATATATATCAAAAGTATCACCCACAGATGGCAAATTAGGGAGAAGAGGAAAGAGAAGAAAGGAAAAAAGAAAAGACGGAAAGAGTAGGAAAGAGAGGAGGAAAGAAAAAGAGAGACAGAGAGAAGAAAAGGAAGAGGAGAGGATTTCCAGAGGAATCACCCAACACACAAGACAACACTAACCAGACAAATCAAAGTGATATTGCTCCACCAACCCTTCAGATGCCAACTCCATGTACGAGTCTAAGGCTTTCCAAACACCAGAGGAAATAGAAGGAGAAAGATGAGCATGGTCCACTGACGTATGTGCACTTCGTAGAAAGGAAACCCAAGCCCACCAAGTATGGTAAGAGACGGATGAAAAGGATTTCCACTCCATGAGAATTACTTTGACTGCAATAGTTAACAAGAGGTCCAACAACTGTAACTCCATGGGATCTAAGGGCAAAGGGACTGGGGCCGCCAACGGACCCAAAAGAATTAATGGAAAAGACAGATGGAATTTGACGTTAAAGATGAGCATGAGGTGTTTGTGAACTAGATCCCAGAAGGGTTGGAGAAGGGAACAATCAAGGAACATATGTTGAAAATCGCCTGGTAGAAGCCCACAGCTCCAGCACAAATTGTCTTCTTTGAGATTGAGTGAATATAGACGAATGGGAGTCCAGTGAAGAAGATTAATAGAGAAAAATTTAGACTGTGTTAGAGAGGGGGCAATTTTGTTACGAAGAGAAAATTTACCAATATCTTGCCAGGTATCAGAAGAGATATGAGCAGTAACACTATGATCAAAATGATGTACCCATTTTTGCTGTGTGACAGTTTGAGAAGGGAGTGTAGAGGACGATAAAAATTTGTAAATCCGAGACGCAACATGACCAGTCCTGATCCAAAGCTGAAAAAGCGTAATCATAGGGGAAGAAGGATGAAGGTGGACTTTAGCAAGTGCAACCTTAATCTTAAGAAAAGTATAAAAATCCAAATTAGATAGAGAGAATTGTTGAGCAAGGGATGAGAAAGGGGAAGGATCATTGTTGGAATCATAGAGATGTTTAACAAGTGAGACACCTTTCCCAGCCCAGTAAGACATCAACTCAGGGTCAATATTAATTTTGATTTTAGAATTGCGCCAAATAGACGACCATCTAGTTTTATGTAATGGAATCGCTACACTCTTATCCACCTTACGAACCGCAGCAATAGTGTCTAAAATAATAGAGCGAGAGAATGGAATAGAAAGGGTGTTTGTGGTTAAAAAAGATGCAGTCGGCAGTGGGGAGGCCAATTCCTGTTCTATTGTCAACCATGCTGGAACATGGATAGCTGGAGAAGAAAACCAAAGGGCACCCTGGGACGCCAGAAAAGCAGTTTGATACTTCCCCCAATCAGGAAAATTACAGCCTCCCATATCATAAGATTTCCGTAAAAATTTATAAGCAATCCTAGCCCTTCTATCATTCCATAAAAATTTAGAAGTAAGCAAATCAAGTTCATGAAAGAAGGAATCAGAAAGCCTTACTGGAAGCATAGAGGAAACAAAATTAATAATAGGAGTAATCATCATTTTAAGAGTCTGGATACGGCCCCACCAAGAAATATGTTTCGGAGACCAATTTTCTAAAAGACGTCTCACCTTAAGAATAGTTTGGGCTTCGTTATAAGTAGCCGTAGCATATAGGGTGGAACAGAAATAGATACCCAGATATTTTAGCTGTTTAGATTGCCATTTAAAGCCAGCCGAACCCATATGAGAGGAGAAGCAGTAAGCATTTAAAGGAAACATCTCTGTCTTATCTTTGTTCAGAGTGTAACCTGAAACTTTTGAAAAAAGAGCAATCGTATCCGAAATAGCAGGGATGGCCAGTTCAATATCATCAGAAAAAATGAGAACATCATCTGCATATGCAGCTGTTTTTATCTGATGAGACCCAAAAGAGAATCCCTTAATATCTGGATGCGAGTCAATCATTCTAAGGAGCGGATCAATGGACAACAAAAATAAAAGAGGGGACAAGGGACACCCTTGTCTAGTGCCCTGACAAAGGTTAAAAAAAGAAGACGTAGCACCATTCACCCGTATATTAGCCCTAGGTCGGGAATAAAGAGACATAACCATACGAATAAAGGAATCACCAAGATTATGTGCACATAGAACAGCTCTTAAAAAAGGCCAAGATACCTTATCAAAGGCCTTTTCAGCGTCAAGGGCCAAGGCAGCCGCCGGAAGATTAGATCGCTTAGCGGCACCAAGAATATGACAAAAAGTACGAATATTATCCCGTGCAAGGCGTCCTTTTACGAAACCTGTTTGGGAGGGATGAACCAATTGAGGAATAAAGGACTCTAAGCGTTTAGCTAAAATTTTAGCAAAGATCTTGGCTTCCATATTAAGAAGGGAAATGGGACGGAAGTTTTTGGGATCTGCGTGATCCTTCCCTTCTTTGGGGATAACTACAATAGTAGCATCAGCCGCGGAACCAGACACAGAACCATCCTTAATAAAAGCATCAAACACGGATTGGAGTTTCGGGACAAGCACGGGAATAAAGGTTTTATAAAACGCAATAGGATAACCATCAGGACCAGGAGCTTTACCAGACCGAGTAGCTTTAATCGCGGAAATGATTTCATCAGAAGTAATCGGGCAATTTAATGATTGATTATCTTCCTCCGAAACGACTTTCAAAGGAACCGACTTCAAGAACTCCTGACATTGTTCAAAAGAAGCTTGGGCCGATGGGGTATATAAATTATTATAGAAATCGCGGAAAACCTCAAGGATTTCTGCAGTTTGAAATTTTTTCATACCAGACTGGTCAGTAATAGAAGAAATTTGGAAGGTATTACAAGAAGATTCCTGGAACTTTAAAGTGGCTGCAAGAATCTTGCCCGCACGATTTTTTAACAGCAGTCTCTTAGATTTCTGAGCCTGCAGGCCAATATGAGCTCTCTTAGTGACTATAGTATTGTATGAATACTTTAAGTTCTTAATAGACTGGAGGCAGGTCTTGTCCTGAGAGTGTCGAAAAAGGGATTCCTGACGTTTGATCTCATCTGCTAAGTCCGTGAGTTCCTTCTTAATGGCTGCATTTCTCCCTGACATACACTTAATGACCTGACCACGGAAAGTACACTTAATAGAGTCCCAGAGAACAACAGGGGAACTGACTGACCCAACATTCTCAGCAAAAAAAGTCTCAATGTCATTGGAAAACTCTCGCACCAAGGACTCATCATATAAAATTTCTGTGTTGAGTCTCCACGAACGAGCTCGTGCCCTAGGGACAAAGGACGTAAGAGTAAATGTCACTGCGGCGTGATCGGAAACTAAAATAGGGTGAATAAGCGGAGAGGAAGAAAATTGAACCAGAGAAGAGAGAACCAAAAGATAATCAATGCGTGAAAAGGACGAGTGAGGGGAAGAAAAAAAGGAAAAGTCACTACCAGTGGGATTATGAAGACGCCAAACATCCTGAAGATGGGTAAGAGAGCACATATTAGTCATTTGTTTGTGAGCTTTAGGGGGACGAAAGTTAAAGGCAGAATTCCTATCCAAGATAAGGTCCATTGGCAAGTTAAAATCACCACCTACAATAAGATTGCCAGAGTGAGGGGTATCCTCGAGCTTTTTGGTGATCGCATTCCAAAAGGACGGGTCATCCTTGTTGGGGGCATAAATGTTCATGACAAATAAGACAGCATTACCATTGGACACCTTAGATAGTAACCAACGTCCCTCTGTATCCTGTTCAGAGGAAACGATAGATAACCCAGAGTGTTTAGAAACTAAGGTAATTACCCCATTCCTTTTACCACAAGCATCCGAACAAGCAACATCAAAGACCCACTCTTTCTTCAAGAACAACGCCTCCTTGGCAGAGAGCTTTGTCTCCTGAAAAAGGACGAGATCCGAAGAAAGAGATTTACAGTAGTCCAAAATCTTTGACCTTTTGACTGGATGATTTAACCCTTTAACATTAAGGGAGAGTATATTTAGTCCAGACATAGAACCATTATCAGGAAAAAAAGATATTCCCTATGTGACAAATGGAGCGCAACAACCAGGAGAGCTAACCAGCAGACATCAACAGCCACCACAAAACAGGGTGAGACCAAAGAGGAAATCCGAAAAGAAAAAAGGAAAGAGGAGGAAAAAGAAAGCAAAAGAAAACAGAAAAAGAGAGAGAGAAGGGCCCATCCGGCAGGTCTGAAAAAGACCAAATTCATACAAGGGGGGACATGGGAAAAAGAGCGAGGGGCCAACAGGAGAAATAACAACAACAGCATAAAAAGCCCCAGAACAGTGCATAGCTGATTATACATTTTAAAAGAAAAACTATCTAAAAACTAAGAGCTGGAATCAATTATAACTTTAGAAAATAAAGCGAAATGAGAGACTATAAAGGCAACATGTTTGACCAAATTAATATATATATAACAATTAAAATGAATCATAGAGAGCGGTAAGAGCAGGAGAGAGAGAAAAAGGAAGCACGTTCAGTCAATAAGAGCTGATGGAAAGTGAACTAAAAGATAACATTACTATTAGGTAAAACCAGCCCAAAACGGACTCCATCAAGAGAAAGAGGACCATAATGCAGAGAAAAGAAGAAATACAATCTAAAGCATACTATATGATACAATATGGAACAATAAGTGAAACATACTAAAAACCGGTATATAACATCCTATCAATATAGCAGTCCGTGAATCCCTATGGTAGCTGAATAAGAGATCTAATACTACAGATAAATATGTAAAATCTATATACAAACTTATAGACAACTGGCCATGAGTAAATAAAGCCATATACACCCAAACTGGCAGAATAAGTATACTTGCCTAAGTAAGTGGGCATGTAGGTAAGAGAGGCATAGATCTATCAATTACAAAGCATCTATAAAAAACTAACCTACTCGAAAAAGACAATTAATAACACAATGTACTGAAATCACTCAATGAAAAAATCAATAAAGAAGGTATAACTAACAACTATATGAATGACCCATATTAACTCTAAATATAGTCATAAATAAATACCTAGTAAACAGATATAATTAAAACACCTAGACAAACCATACAGCAACACGTTGATAACGCAAATAAAAAGACAATGACCAACTCCATAAAATACGAGATAACAAAAAACAACCATGAAGCAAAAAGACCGACCACAAAAGGATAGGTTAAACCAAATTTCACCACAAAAGGCGACGCACATACCAAAGACAAACAACGGGAAAGGAAAAGGACCATGACCTAATACGTCGAGAAACAAACTGGGGAGGCAAGGATTAACAGGACGACACGCGAGCAGGAGTGAAGGCAAGCCAACATGAGATGCTACGACAAAAAATTAAAGGGTTTATACAATAAAACTAACAACACTAAAGACCAAAACACCATAACGATACTAGGGGAGCACCAAGAGACGACAGAAATACGTCAAAACCAATGGACAAAAGGACCACCGCGCAGATCTAAAAGCAGCTAGACTAATAGATCTGACAAAGACAAAAAACAATGGATTATGTATAGCCGCATCAGGTGCCAGAAGAACCAGGAACATGTGAAGCCCCCGTTTGAAGATCCATCTGCAACTCCATTTGATTATCCAAAAACCAGGCCAAATCCGCAGGTTCGTCGAAAATTCTGACACGACCTTTGAAAGTAATGCGGAATTTTGAGGGACCAGCAAAGGAGAAGGGGATATTCATCTCAGACAAACGCTTCCGAAGATTAAGGAAGCCCTTTCTCCTTATCACCGTGAGGAAATATGAATTTTTATGGTCAATTGTGTCCCCTATCTTAGACCCCAACGGCTCCGTGTACGTGCTACAAGTACATGTATGTTCCCTCCACTTCAAGCTATGAAGACGCAAATACAATTGTGTCCAACGTTAATATGTACTCTTTCATATCTGCCATGAATGGGCCAGATATTCCGTTCCTAAGTATGATTGGCCACCGACTTTATATGGTATACTTTTTACGTTTTACAGTTCAGGCGAGTAGGCCCTGAATTCTGCCATCGAGCCTTTTCCTGCTTCTGCCTCTGAATGCTCCAGCCTGGACCTGCATCTGTATCCATGAACTTTGTCCTACATCCCTGCGCGGCTAACGGTGCCTGATGCGGCCTGTTGCCTGCCAAAAACTGTATTCAGCCTTCAAGTTATCTGCTCCGCTCCTCATTCAATGCATTCCTGTCTAGAAGTTTTAGGTAAACATCCCTCTAGCTACCGAGCAAAGGGCCCGGCCTCGCTGTCTTTATGCAAGTAATTCATAGCCCCTGTCACCATGGAAGATTCCTGCCCCCTCGCATCTCATGTAGACACATAGACGCTTGTACATGCACTAACAGTCAGTATAGAATAGATTCCGTCCGAGAGACCTTTCCTTTTGGATAAAACAGTTCCTTGAACAAAGATATTAGATACGATTTGGGATTAGGTTGACCTGACCCCCAGACTTCTGTCTCCACATGTAGAGCTAAATGTCAATTCCCCTTCACCCTCTAGTTGCACGTCAATCACACGTCATGCGGCTGCGCGCGTCTCTGCCAAATATTTCTGCTGACACTGCAGGATTCTCTTATGGATCCACCCACTTGTGACATCATTTTAAATGACGTTTCTAGTATACGCCTATTATTACGCCTATTTTCATTACGTATGTGTATTCTTATCTGTATTATCAGCTGTTACGCATCCTGCATCTGTCTTAATGCAATGCTTTTCATATATATATTGTTACTTGTCAATAATGTATTGCTGATCCCTTCCTGAACCTTCGTGGTGATGGAATATGATTGCCTGGTTCGAACCATAATTCCTTTGTAAGGAATAAAGTCCTTTTCAGAACCTCTAATACCACGGATTCTGCCTCTTATTTTGACTGAGTTATTCTTACTAGACTTGACCGCATAAAAAATAGTACAGGTAATTTAAATATTTACCACATAAATTGGCGCCCGAACAGGGACACTTTCTCATCTCACGCGCCGGAGGTGCGTTGCAGGCCCGGTCCCCTGCCACAGCTGAACGGACAAAAACGCGTACCCGCAGGATTTCCTGTATCTCCCTCCGGCCAAGCGGGGGTGACTGAGGCTGCGATCAACACCCAGACGAGGCGGTGAGAAGTGCGAAGTATCCCGACCAGAGCCTAGCTGAGAGAGCAAGATCCGAGGTATACAGAGGCCCACCAGGTTCCGAAGTTCCGAGTCGAGTCGAGTCCAGTCGAGTCCAGTCCGGTCCAGTTCAGTTCAGTTCCGAGGCCTTCCGTTCCGTGCTACCCGGTGAGTACCGTTGCTGGGGAGGCATTTAGACGTGCACATTAATTTGTGCCGGTCATGACGGGTTTGGGTACACAGATCCGGTCTGCACTGTTTTAGCAGTGTATCTGTACTGTTTAGCAGTATATCTAGTATGTTCATGTATATAATCCAGTATTATCTAGTATTAGTATTATGTCAGTAACTAGTTTTCTTCTAATTATCATTGTTCGTTAAATGTTAAATGTTTTACTGAGTTTAAAAATTGTGGTATGAATGAGTGTTCATTATTGTGTTTATCGTATTAATTGTGTTCAAGTCCAGTTCGAGTAAGAACCAAGTAGCAAGGTTTAAAGATGCCGTTCTTTTCAAAATTAAGACAGATCAAAACTAGAAAAGGAGTACTCGAAGAAGCTGTTCCCATTCCACCTAGGGACACTCCAGGGTACTTTATGTATCATAAACATGGCCTAGATGCCGTATTATATCTTGACTTATGGGTGGACTACACCAAGAATCTAGCAGAAAGTCAGAGGTGGCCCGCAGCTGGGACATGGGATGCAGATTGCATCATGAGAGTAGAAGAAGAATTATGGAAAAAGAAAGCCAGACAGTCACAGAAAGATGCCATTGAACTATGGCGCAAAGAGTCGCATAGGCGCACAGAGAAAGCGCTCAGACAGGAAGAGAAAAGTAGGGAGAACTCAAATAAAGCCCGAGAAAACGTATTAGTTGAGGAAGGTATTCGAGTAAAAACAGAACAAGTAGACAGACAACGGAAAACTCTTATGAATGGTATGTATCCTCTTTTGGCCGAAGGTTTACCTAAGGCCACCCCGGAAATACCGAAAGATTTGCCACCCCCATTACTTCCGATTAAAGCACATCCCAAGACCGCAAAATATATTTTCCTTTCCTCCTATTTAGACGATGTAGCTCCCGAATATGTTAATGATCCACCACACACGCCACCTGTCGATGGTGCTCAACCCCGAGATCATCCGCCCCCACCTCCGCAACAAACTCCTCCGCACAATCCAACAGGTCCATCTGTTTCCACCGCTTTTCCTGCATCCACAGTTTCTACCTTACATCCCACAAATCCTTTCGTGCCTAGCACCTCAGAAGGTGCGACAGGAGGTGCGACATCAATTTTTGCCACGCCACCGTCACGAAGTAAATCGTCTCTTAGAGATTTAGCAAACCAACGTACACCCCAAATAGCAACGTCCGACATGTTTAAGGAACATCTTGTGGATTGTAGATATGATCCAGTGCCCGGTAAAAATGACAGAATGCTGCTATCATCACTACGTATACGACGAGCTTCACTATATTTAACGACACTACCAGGAATGATTAATCATCTAGACAATATATATCGCTTTGTCCAAACAGGGCAAGGCCCTGAAAGTATTGACGAAGCCATGGATTATCAGAAAGTGGATATACAGAGATTACTGTTACGCTTCTTCATAAACTGCTTGATCAGAGACAGAGACCGGCCTGGGGTAGATCAGGATGAAATGCAAGTACTTACCAGATGGGGTCAGAATATATCAGAGGGAAAACATGATAAACAGACGTGTATAGTAGCTATGTGCCGAAAGATCCGCAAAGAAGTAGAACGAATACATAAAGCCAGATTGGAGGCAGACAAAACTGAATCAGAGGGAGAGGAGGAGGAAGAATCAGAAATGCCCACAGGACAATTAGAAACGATAGCTTATGTCGGTAGGGGAAGACCTTGTAACAATACCAGATACTTTAATGATCCGATACGTCCGATACGTCCAGACAACAGACATTTTCAAGCCCCTATGCTAAATACGAAGTCCCCTGAACACTTATTCCAGGCTGCTGATAAATTACTTCGAGACCGAAGGGGGTATCATACGCTCGATTCTATGGATGAACAAGAATTAGCCAGGTCAGCAGTACAATGGGTTGACAGTTTTGAAAAATACAGTGATGATGCGCTAGCACACATGTTTTTGAATCTCACCCCAGACGAACAGCGTTTAGCTGGTATATACATGATACAACACCGCCTTATATTATATAGAAGCCAACACTCCGATCCTGGTCCCCTACCTGATATATTGATAGAATTACTCACGAACAAATGGAGAGGTTCAGGTACTGACTTAATTAAAGAAATTCTAGAATATCGACACCAGTACATTGTCTTCGTATGCCCAGAACATGTTTCAGTTCCCCCCAAGGAAAGAAAAACGTATCACATAGACAGACAGAATCCCTTACGCGAAGTGCACCCAGTCAGAGGTGATGACAATACTTTTAAACGCGTGTTTGTGTACACGCCCATAACTAAAATTGAATTATTAGAAATGAAGAAAGTAGTACCTAGCCATGACAAAGACCCAGCAGGTTTCCACCGTAAGATAAAAGACATGTTACTCATGGGAGAGTATACATACCCTGACATTATGAAAATATTAAAGGTCTTATTGCCTGCCGGTATTTACGAGAAACTCAAAGAAAAGGAATGGGAGGTGGGAGACCAAAAGATAGATTGGACAGCATTAGAAAACGAAGAAAAGGCCCGAGCTGCAGGTTCAGGGCTTGGGGAAAAGACTACAGCATTACCAGGATTATTAGTGCAGGTACTACCACGTTTATTGACTACGAAAAAGGAAGACTGGGGTGCAATTTCAGCTTGTAAACAAAAACAAGATGAAGATACTAGTGATTTCTATTCCCGATTTGAAAAATGTTTTGGTATTAATAGTGGCATAAAAGCAAGTAGTGAGTCGTATCCACATCTGTTTGTGACAAAATTAGTTGAAAATTCCTTGCCCCAAGTTAAGAGTAGAGTACTGAAATTCGAGAGTACCTGGCAAGGAAACACACCGTCACAGATGTTACAAATGTTACAATATCATCACAATAGAATTAGGGAAGAACAAGAACATGAACAAAGACGTATGAAAGACACGAAAATGAAAATGCTTGTTGCGCAGTCAGTTCCAGCTGACGGTCATAAAAAGGGTACAACGCAGTCCAATGATTCACCGGGTCCTGTTAGAGGGACATGCAACTATTGTAAACAGCCAGGTCATTATATACACGATTGCGCAGTTCTAAAACATAATATCTCTACGGGTATAACGAAGGAGAGACCACGTCCGCCTAGACAGGATCAGATCCAGCAACAAGTACCTCAGAATATACAGCCTATGCCAGCTGTACAACAGACCGCACCACAACAACAACAACAGCCACAGCCTATTGCTGCAACACAAAACACGACACAACAGATGTACCAATATGCACAAAATGATTACCCAGAGTATCAGCGCTACACATGAAATAGCCTAGAGAGGGAAGTTGGCCTACCCCTTATCGAGGTTCCCGTAGATCAAGAGGGTCCTTATGTACAGAGTCAAGTGTTAGGGAAAGACCGAAAGTTTCTACTCGATACAGGGGCAAGCAGAACCACTATCAGTCATAGCGAAGTTCCAGGGGCACCCCTCTCAGGCTCACAAAATATTTCCCTTGGTTTTTCAGGAAAACCCACTATTAACGAAGTATCGCAACCACTTGCATTCACAGTTGGTCCATTGACACGAACTACAGATCTATTGCTTACGAAATCATGTCCAGAAAACTTGTTAGGTATAAAAACATTGAAAGCTCTAGGAGCTATAATATGTTGTTCTCCGGAAGGAGTACGATTATTTTTGCGTGACTTTAAAGGTCACTACGTGTCTAGAGACATGGATCACCGGTTACAGAATCTACCTGCACATTTATGGGCGCAAGGCCCCACTGATGTAGGTTGTATGCACATTACACCATATCGAGTCACACTCAAAACAGGAGTGGTACTACCACGAATGCGACAATACAAATTACCACCAGATGCTGTAGTGGCTTTGCTGCAAATCATTGACGAGCTCATTGTACAAGGAGTGGTCGTGGAAACCGACTCCAATGTATGTAATTCCCCGATAATTCCGATTCTTAAACGAACTGATCCAAAAGCACCGCCAGTATATCGATTAGTTATTGATCTGCGCGAATTAAATAAATGCATTGTACCACAATACCCCGTGGTCCCAGATATCTCTTCATTACTAACAGCCATAGATTCAGAAGCAACGTTCTTTACTGTAATTGACCTCAAGAACGCCTTCTTTAGCGTCCCAATCGACCCGGAAAGCCAATATTTGTTCGGATTCAGTTTAAATGGACGAAGTTTTAAATTCACACGCGCACCTCAAGGATTCACAGAAAGCCCCAGCATCTATAGCCAAGCACTGAAAAGAGAACTTGACAGTATCCACATGCCAGCTAACACTGCCCTGCTTCAATATGTCGATGATCTGCTGATCACCGCCCGAAGCGAACCTGAATGTGAAAAAGCTTCACTGACGGTTTTACATTTCTTAGCCGACAGGGGGCACAAAGTGTCCCCTTCGAAGTTGCAATTCTGTGTCCAGCAAGTTGTGTACCTTGGGCACTTGCTGTCCAAGGGGGGAAGACAGCTTACACCCGACCGCATCCAGTTAATTGTTAACATGCCGCCACCCAAGACACAAAAGGAGGTGCGGGCATTCATAGGCCTTACTTCGTACTGTAGGCAATGGATCCCTCAATATGCATTTCTAGCAAAACCACTCATTCAGTTGACAACACAGGAGGCAGCGACATCGACTGTCCTCCCTTGGACTCAGGAACATACACAAGCTTTTGAAAGCTTAAAGAAAGCTTTATGCCAAGCACCTGTTTTAGCAACACCATGTTACAGCAAACGTTTTACACTCTTTGTCACAGAACGTGAAGGTACTGCTTTGTCAGTACTCACGCAGGAACAAGCAGGATCACACAAGCCATGTGCTTATTTTTCTAGTACATTAGATCCCGTAGCTCAGGCTCTTCCTGCGTGCCTGAAATCAGTCGCAGCAACAGCTTTAGCAATCAGACAAAGCGATGCCATAGTATTAGGACATCAATTGACAGTACAAGTACCACACGCAGTAGAGGTTCTCTTGAACCGGACTCAAACACAACACTTGACTATAGCAAGACTGACGGGTTAGGAATTGACATTGTTCCAGCCACACATAGAAATCAGACGTTGTAGTACATTAAATCCTGCCACACTTTTGCCATTAAATGGAACAGACCCATTGGCACATGATTGTATTGAAGTCATTACTATTACGACGAAACCCAGACAAGACTTGACAGATATTCCATTATCAGATCCAGACCTAACATTGTATGTAGATGGTTCATGCATGAGAACAAATACAGGAGAGTTAGTGGCCGCTTATGCAGTCACAACAGACACTGAAGTTATTGAAACAAATTGTATCGATACCTTGTCAGCTCAAGCAGCAGAGCTCATCGCTCTGACACACGCCTGTATTCAAGCCAAAAATAAGAAAGTCAACATATACACAGATTCACGTTATGCATTCGGAGTCGTCCATGACTTCGGCGTCCTTTGGCGAGAGAGAGGTTATTTAACTTCTCACGGTGCCCACATCCAGCACGGTCCCCTTATTCAAGCTCTGTTAGATGCAATACATCTGCCTAATGCAATATCGATTATGAAGTGTAAGGCCCATACGAAAGTGACTGACATTATTTCTCAGGGTAACGACCTAGCTGACAGAACAGCTAAACAAACTGCTCAGAATCAGACTCATACAACTGACACGACAAAAACAATAGTTCTGACACCAACACACTGCATGACAGTTAAGGATCCCGCTCTTGATGTAATTGATATACAGACACATGCCACACCAGAAGAAATAAAGAGATGGACTGAATTAGGAGGGATCCAAACGGATCAAGGATGGATGACGAATGGAAAATCTATATGGTTTCTCCCCGACTCAATGGTTCAAGTCATCATTAACACAATACATAGTCCAGCGCACCTAGGAGAGAAAGCTATGCTAGACAGTATTCAACACATTTGGTTCAATAAACACTTGCGAGCAGCAGCTAAACAGAAAGTACGCACCTGCATGATTTGTTGTCACTTCAATCCAGGAAAAGGCGTACCTGTAGAACAGGGTGGATTCCAACCCCCCGATCACCCTTTTGAAGTCCTCCAGATGGATTATATCCAGATGGAACGATGTCGAGGATTCAAATATGTCCTCGTAGTTGTATGCGCTCTTTCCCGTTGGACAGAGGCGTATCCCGTCTCAGATTACACTGCCCCGACTACTGCCAAACAGTTAGTTCGAGAATTCTTCCCACGGTATGGTTTGCCTCGTGTCGTGTACTCAGATAATGGCCAGCCATTCTCATCCGAGCTAATGAAACATGTTTCACTTCTGTTAGGCTACCAATGGAAATTCCACTGTGTCCGACATCCCGAGGCAGCAGGTCTCGTGGAGCGACATAATCAAACTCTGAAAATTAGACTGTCCAAAGTATGTAGAGAAAAAGGTGTCGACTGGATAGTAGCTTTACCAGTTGCGCCTTTTTACATGAGAATGGTAGCACACTCTCGAACAGGGCTATCCCCGTATGAGGTGATCTTCGGTAGACCACCAAATATGTGGGGGACGCCTATACCTCGTAAAATCACTGATGTTGATTGTAATATGTTGACAGATTACCTGGCTTCCTTGATGTCTGCACTACAATCTTGTCGTTCACAGGTAGCTGCAGCTTTTCCCGATAACACTGAGGTGAAGCCCCATGACGTGGTTCCGGGAGACCTTGTGCTTGTAAGGAACTTCGACAGAAGGAACCCGCTGGAGCCTCGCTGGCAGTCGCCTAAGCTCGTCTTATTGACCACAAGGACAGCTGTGAAGATTGAGGGACGTAAAGGGTGGTTGCACTCGAGCCATATCAAAAAATTTCATGGACTACCATCTGAATCGAACTTTCAGCCCTGCATTCCCTCACAGACTGACTCAAAACTCCCCCTGGTTGATGGGCCAGAAAAAGAGAACTATAAACTGAAACTAAGGTCTAGCAAGTCAGACAATTTGATTGTTTAAGTCCTCTTCAAGGTGAATCGGTTGAATTTGTCTCTGACATGTATCCTCTAGACCGAAATAGAGAGAGAAATAGACAGAAACAGCTCAAGAAACATGCGTACTGTAAATCACTTCGTAGTCACTGCATAGTGACATTATTAATTATGTTTTTTCTAAGTCTTCTGATTATTACTGTCAGTATATTTTTACACATGTACTCCACTATTTCCAAGCGTGCTTTCAATGCTACTGCCGAACATTCTTTTAGCGAATTACCTCCGCATGAGTTGTCCTATAGATTTGCGCTGCGCAACAACACATTCATTAGTATGTTACATCATTCTCATCAGACCAGCAATGCTACAAATTGTTGGATATGTGGCCGACTCCCTCCCTATCAGAAATATAGGGGAGTTCTGCCCCTCTTTCCGTATCCATTCACACACAATGGCTCCTGTGGAGCATGGTTTAGTTTGATTAATTCCCTAGATTCAAATTCAGTAGTTTATCAAGACAACTGGGTATGGGGAAACCTGAACCTAGTTTTACTTAAAGTCTGCTACCCTAACAAGGAGGGACTTCCCAAAAGAACAGGGACTGATCTAGAAAATGAAGTATATGGATTAGGTAACTTTACACTTAACCTCATGATCCTGAATGTTGAATCCGAAGCTACGCCAATCTTGCCCGCTATGTCAGTATTTCCAGTTAGAGGCGAATTATGTGTAAGAAAGAATGGTTCAATACACATGGGCCATAGTAAATGTACCACTGTAATAGAATTCAGTGATAAAGGCAAGTCTACATTTAGAGTTTCCCGTCACTCTTACTTCATCTGTGGTCACACCGCATACATACGCCTACCCCTAGATTGGGATGGTACCTGTTACATTGCATTCCTTCTGCCACCTGTTTTCCTAGCCCCGCCTGATTATCATAGGAATACCCATTTAGTACACAGTAGACAACAGAGAGATCTCCCGATTGTCGACTACACTGAAACAGCATGGGAGAAATACACAGATTTCAATAAAGGTTTCTTTCCCTACATAGGTACAGTCACTAATAGTAAGCTGATACGTAGATTAACTAGAACCCTTGAAGCAGTAGTGAATGAAACTACTTCCGCCTTAGGCAACTTAACAGAGGAGCAGTCTGCGATGCGGATTGTTGTTCTTCAAAATCGTCTTGTCCTTGACGTCATTCTGGCCGATAGGGGCGGAGCTTGTAGGGTCATCGGATCAAGTTGTTGTGTTTTCATACCAGAAAACGCGCCGTCAGTGTATAAAGCCATATCTCGACTTCATAAAATCGTAAGCCAGATACATCAGAATCCAGGCACCTGGACTTGGTCCGGTTGGTTCTGGAGCATGTTGTCAGCCTGGGGATGGAGGATCCTATCCTTCCTAGGTATTGGTTTTCTCATACTATTCAGTTGCTGCTTGTGTCTACAATGTGGGCCAGCGATTTGTGGTCTGTGTGCCACATCGTGTATCCCGCCTTCAAATTTTCATTCAAGATCCCGGAAGAAGAAAGAAGAGCAAATGATGTTACATGAACAGATTGATGGATTCCTGAAGATCGATATTTCATGAGGGTCCGTAGGGGACAAGGAGGGAATGAGGAAATATGAATTTTTATGGTCAATTGTGTCCCCTATCTTAGACCCCAACGGCTCCGTGTACGTGCTACAAGTACATGTATGTTCCCTCCACTTCAAGCTATGAAGACGCAAATACAATTGTGTCCAACGTTAATATGTACTCTTTCATATCTGCCATGAATGGGCCAGATATTCCGTTCCTAAGTATGATTGGCCACCGACTTTATATGGTATACTTTTCACGTTTTACAGTTCAGGCGAGTAGGCCCTGAATTCTGCCATCGAGCCTTTTCCTGCTTCTGCCTCTGAATGCTCCAGCCTGGACCTGCATCTGTATCCATGAACTTTGTCCTACATCCCTGTGCGGCTAACGGTACCTGATGCGGCCTGTTGCCTGCCAAAAACTGTATTCAGCCTTCAAGTTATCTGCTCCGCTCCTCATTCAATGCATTCCTGTCTAGAAGTTTTAGGTAAACATCCCTCTAGCTACCGAGCAAAGGGCCCGGCCTCGCTGTCTTTATGCAAGTAATTCATAGCCCCTGTCACCATGGAAGATTCCTGCCCCCTCGCATCTCATGTAGACACATAGACGCTTGTACATGCACTAACAGTCAGTATAGAATAGATTCCGTTCGAGAGACCTTTCCTTTTGGATAAAACAGTTCCTTGAACAAAGATATTAGATACGATTTGGGATTAGGTTGACCTGACCCCCAGACTTCTGTCTCCACATGTAGAGCTAAATGTCAATTCCCCTTCACCCTCTAGTTGCACGTCAATCACACGTCATGCGGCTGCGCGCGCATCTCTGCCAAATATTTCTGCTGACACTGCAGGATTCTCTTATGGATTCACCCACTTGTGACATCATTTTAAATGACGTTTCTAGTATACGCCTATTATTACGCCTATTTTCATTACGTATGTGTATTCTTATCTGTATTATCAGCTGTTACGCCTCCTGCATCTGTCTTAATGCAATGCTTTTCATATATATATTGTTACTTGTCAATAATGTATTGCTGATCCCTTCCTGAACCTTCGTGGTGATGGAATATGATTGCCTGGTTCGAACCATAATTCCTTTGTAAGGAATAAAGTCCTTTTCAGAACCTCTAATACCACGGATTCTGCCTCTTATTTTGACTGAGTTATTCTTACTAGACTTGACCGCATAAAAAATAGTACAGGTAATTTAAATATTTACCACAACCGTGTCCCTGGCAAAGTCTTGAGAAATTGAGATACGATGGCCATTCCAAGAGACAGCTGTAACCTTCCGCATATGAGCCAAGATCTGCTCTGTATGTTGATGACGCAGCGGTTTAAAAATTATCGCTCTTGGTTGCGTAGCAGACTTGGGGCGAAAGGAGGGGACACGGTGTGCCCGTTCCAATTCAAAATCTTTATGGAAAGAAATTTGTAGTGTAGATGGAATCCATTGATAAAGAAACTCAATCATGGAAGATGCCTCTTTCTCAACATCCTCTGGAAGACCAAAAATTCGCAGATTAGATCTACGATTACGATCCTCTTGTTCAGTGAGGTCTTTCCTCAATGCTGCCATGGAACGCTCTATCTGCGTGAGAGATCTAGAGTGCTTTTGCATGGTATCCTCTGCGCCACTAATCCGTGCTTCTGTACCTGAAACACTAAGGGAAAGGGCCTTGAAATCATTCCTGATGGCTAACACCTCCACCTGCAATAAATCTGTATTAGTCTTAGTAGACTGCGCAATTTCATAGACCTCATTAAGGCGCGTCAGGATGGACTCAAGAGTCGAATTAGTGTCTTTAGGAGCAGGCTCAGGTGTTGGGGAAACCTGTTTGGACCTCTTAAGAGATGCTTTAGATTCCTTAACGTCTTTAGCATTCGGTGAAGGGGCCATATTCTCAGCCATAGGGCAAACCACCTCAATAGGAACAAAATACACCTCCTCAGATATAGTGAGAGCAAGAAATGCCAGGGGCTGTAAAACACTCAATGTGCAAGATGAAAAATGGACAGGAAGAAATAATGTACTTGCATCAAAAAACGCCGAACAGAGAATATGGCAGGCGATCCCAGTCAAAAAAAAACCACCTCACAAAAAATATCATGTGCTGCAGGCGCAAGTAGGCACTCACCGACTACGAAAATAACCAAAATCAAGCCCAGAGCAAAGAAGCCTCACATAAGGAAGTGGCAGTGCGTCTGACGAATAATATGGTAGCAAAAACCTCAACAAGTTCACACCAGGGGCAGCACTGCAATAGGCGGCAGGAAAAAACAAAATAAACTCAAGAAAGGTGAAAAAAAACGTCACCAGCTCCTGTATGTCTCCACTCCTGACAGGATAATCCAGTAGCGTCGTCGTGTAGAAGCGAGAGTAAAACTCCCTCACAGAAGAAACAAAATGGCGGCCGCTCGTGAAAACATGAAGCGCCACCTTAGAATGCCAATAAGTGAACTCTGGCCACTTTCCACCTCTAGAAAACTCCCTCGTAGCATACACGGCAGTTTCCCATGCAATATTCCATCTTCGGCGCTGAGCGGGGCATTCCTCAGCGTCAGCAATGTCTCCGTCAGCCCTCGCTCTTCACGGAGCTCAAGCGCGAACCGCCATCTCGCCGCGGCGCGCAAGCCACGCCCCCAGGGTGTCCCAATGATGGTTAACTTTTGTATGGCACTGTGTCCACATCTGTGTCACTGTGGTTCAGCCCCCCTCATGTGTTATGTAGTTGCCTGGGGATACTGTGACACACACACACACACATGTTGTGCCCGATGTGCAGTGTGAGTTTGCCTGTTTGTGCATCTGCACCAGTGCATTGGTATTGCTGTTGTGGGCCTTGGTCTGGATGCTGTTTCTGTGATTTTGCATGCTGTCCCTGTGAGTCATTTC
Organism: Triturus cristatus; assembly: GCF_964204655.1. Taxonomy (NCBI): domain Eukaryota; kingdom Metazoa; phylum Chordata; class Amphibia; order Caudata; family Salamandridae; genus Triturus; species Triturus cristatus. The sequence continues at coordinate 998,916,360 of NC_140580.1, forward strand.
ACATCATTGTACACATTCATCATGGTTGTTGGGTGCCATTGCTGGCATGGAATGTGAGTTTGTGAGCTGACACCTACAGCCTACACATGTTGTTTTGATTGGTGTGTCTATTTTCGAGATGTGTGCATGCTTGGTGATGGTCACTTCTGCTGTTGTGTCAGTGTACGCTGTGTGCATTGTCAGCCCCCATGTGTGGTGCTTGTCTGCACATGGCCGAGAGTGTTATGTTTTCACAGCACTGTTAGCCTCACCACATCTCTGTGTGTATGGGACACAAACATTAGTTTGCCCCAGAAGTGTTTGATGTGTTGGGAGCAGGGATAATACATGCTGTTTGTTATTTGCAGCTTTGACCATGATGACACTTACCTTTTGGTCACTGTGTTGAGGGGGGTTTGGTCTCCATCACCACAATGCTCGACATCTGCTGCATTTTGTGAGCCACCACTTAACTTCTGTTCTACATAGTGAGGGGGTGTTCTTTTTACATTGCCACAGTGCCATGGTGAAGCTTGCCTTGTGTATGTCACACTCATGGGTTGGTCACACATGTGATGTTACTTACATTGTATGCTCGTATCCATAATCACTTTTGTGGGCATTTGTCACAGACTACACACTGTTGTCATGAAGTCATGGGGGATGTATTTGCGGACATACCTGATGTTTGCGTATGCTGGATGTGTTGCGCATCACCCATCCTATGGATGGGGGTGGCAGGGGTGATGAGCAACAGGTCCCCTGTGAGTGGGGGTGGCAGGGGTGATGGGCAACATAAGCCCTGTGAGTGGGGGTGGCAGGGGTGATGGGCAACATAGTCCCTATGGGTGGGGGTGGCAGTAGTGATGAGCAACAGGTCCCCTGTGAGTGGGGGTGGCAGTAGTGATGGGCAACAGGTCCCCTGTGAGTGGGGGTGGCAGGGGTGATGGGCAACATAATCCCTATGGCTGGGGGTGGTAGGGGTGATGGGCAACAGGTCCCCTATGTGTGGGGGTGGCAGGGGTGATGGGCAACATAAGCCCTGTGAGTGGGGGTGGCAGGGGTGATGGGCAACATAGTCCCTATGCGTGGGGGTGGCAGTAGTGATAAGCAACAGGTCCCCTGTGAGTGGGGGTGGCAGTAGTGATGGGCAACAGGTCCCCTGTGAGTGGGGGTGGCAGGGGTGATGGGCAACAAAAGCCCTGTGAGTGGGGGGCAGGGGTGATGGGCAACATAGTCTCCATGGGTGGGGGTGGCAGTAGTGATGAGCAACAGGTCCCCTGTGAGTGGGAGTGGGAGTGGTGATTTGCAACAGGTCCACTATGGGTGGGGGTGGCAGGGGTGATGGGCAACATAAGCCCTATGGCTGTGGGTGGCAGGGGTGATGGGCAACATTAGCACTATGGGTGTGGGTGGCAGGAGTGATGGGCAACAGGTCCCCTGTGAGTGGGGGTGGCAGGGGTGATGTGCAACAGGTCCCATGTGAGTGGGGGTGGCAGGGGTGAGGGGCAACATATGCCCTGTGAGTGGGGGTGGCAGGGGTGATGGGCAACATAGTCCCTATGGGTGAGGGTGGCAGTAGTGATGAGCAACAGGTCCCCTGTGAGTGGGGGTGGCAGTAGTGATGGGCAACAGGTCCCCTGTGAGTGGGGGTGGCAGGGGTGATGGGCAACATAAGCCCTATGGCTGGGGGTGGCAGGGGTGATGGGCAACAGGTCCCCTGTGAGTGGGGGTGGCAGTAGTGATGGGCAACAGGTCCCCTGTGAGTGGGGGTGGCAGGGGTGATGGGCAACATAAGCCCTATGGCTGGGGGTGGCAGGTGTGATGGGCAACAGTTCCCCTGTGAGTGGGGGTGGCAGGGGTGATGGGCAACAGGTCCCCTATGTGTGGGGGTGGCAGGGGTGATGGGAAACATAAGCCCTGTGAGTGGGGGTGGCAGGGGTGATGGGCAACATAAGCCCTATGGCTGGGGGTGGCAGGGGTGATGGGCAACAGGTCCCCCATGTGTGGGGGTGGCAGGGGTGATGGGCAACATAAGCCCTGTGAGTGGGGGTGGCAGGGGTGATGGGCAACATATGCCCTGTGAGTGGGGGTGGCAGGGGTGATGGGCAACATAGTCCCTATGGGTGGGGGTGGCAGTAGTGATGAGCAACAGGTCCCCTGTGAGTGGGGGTGGCAGTAGTGATGGGCAACAGGTCCCCTGTGAGTGGGGGTGGCAGGGGTGATGGGCAACATAAGCACTATGGCTGGGGGTGGCAGGGGTGATGGGCAACAGGTCCCCTGTGAGTGGGGGTGGCAGTAGTGATGGGCAACAGGTCCCCTGTGAGTGGGGGTGGCAGGGGTGATGGGCAACATAAGCTATGGCTGGGGGTGGCAGGTGTGATGGGCAACAGTTCCCCTGTGAGTGGGGGTGGCAGGGGTGATGGGCAACAGGTCCCCTATGTGTGGGGGTGGCAGGGGTGATGGGAAACATAAGCCCTGTGAGTGGGGGTGGCAGGGGTGATGGGCAACATAAGCCCTATGGCTGGGGGTGGCAGGGGTGATGGGCAACAGGTCCCCCATGTGTGGGGGTGGCAGGGGTGATGGGCAACATAAGCCCTGTGAGTGGGGGTGGCAGGGGTGATGGGCAACAGGTCCCCTATGGGTGGGGGTGGCAGGGGTGATGGTCAACAGATTCTCTATGTGTGGGGGTGGCAGGGGTGATGGGCAACAGATCCACTATGGGTGGGGGTGTTTGTGGTGCTGGCCATGCAACCCCTATGGTGGGCTGTTAGTGGCCAGGATGTGGATCTCCTGTGTGTGTGCGTCATTTTGTGCGTACGTGTCGTTTGTTTGTGTTGTAGGTGTCTGACTTACCGTCTGCGCCGTCGGCGTCGGTCCCTGAGCCGGTCATAGATGTAGAGTACTGGTATGACCTGCGCGATGGAATTCATGATGTGTTCGTGTTGTACACGCTGCTTGTTGCTCCATCTCGTACCGGTTGCAAGCTGGTCCGTCTCGTAGCCGTGTATTGATTTGTGACGCGAATCGTAGCTGATATGCTTCTTTTCCGGATGTTGTGACGTGCCGTACGTGACGACCCGTCCGGCACGTAGGAAGTACGCATCGTACTTGTCATGCCGGAAACTGCTATGGATACTGCTTCCGGGCGACACAGTTCCTCTTTGGGAGTTACGGCTCGGACAGAGAATGGGGCTTGATTTACAGCCTACGTGTCGGTCGTGTTTTTGGCAGTTATGCGCATCGTACTTACTCTACAGGATGGACCGGCTCCGGGTACGTGTCGGTCGCAGGGTAAGGCTACAGACAGCTGTCCGACCGGCCATCGGAATCGGCCCCATAGTAGCAATATTTCTCAAAGACAAAATAAACTGTAAGACGAAGTAAAATATTGGATACATTTCTAGGTTTCACAGTTTACACAAACAATGTAACCTGGATGGAAATACTCCTATGACAGGCGACTGAGCCTAGGATGACCAACTGTTCTGGATTTGATTGGAAAGGCCAGATTTTTTTTTAACTCTGTTCTGGCATGCTGAAACCTTTTTGTATCATAATATAATATAATATCTATTATTTTACATTAATATATATATTGATAAATACATGTCCCATTGTCGGGTCAGTATGTGGATGGCAGTTAAAATTATGACCCCATCTTCACCAACTCTTTACTTCCTCTCCCTCTGTTATGATGGATGTTATGTGGTAGGTAATGCAGATCTTCTTCTTATAATTAGTAGGAACTGTCATTGTAGAGTTACTTCTCTGACTGTGGACTCTGCCATTTTTTATTTTTGAAAATCTAAGCATTTTACCTGGGTCCCAGGAATACTTTCGTGATTGCCTCTCATGTTAGTCTTCGCATAGGTATTTCCGCATCCATTACTTTACAATATGATAGATGTTGCCCATCCTCTACTAGAAAATTGCATCTAAAGCACATTTTCAACATCAACACTCAGTAAATTTCTACTTCAGAGCGTACCTTTTTCTGTCCTTTGAGTTATTTGTGGGGTGGCCCACTAATCTACTTTATTTTAGTGAGCAGTACAACATTTAGAAGTAGATACATATCCTAAATAAATCTGCATTCGCACGATATGCACCAAAATTAATTACACATAATACAATTCAAACACACAGAAAAAAATCCAAAAGTTACACATTACTATGATCACAGAGCAAAGCCTACCAAATAAATATATATTTTTATGACTTTAGTAAAGCTGCTCAATAATTATAGAATTTCAAATGCAATTTCATTGTTATTGCTTGCAACTGTGGGCAATAAAGGCAGGTATCATCTTTTGCTATTATGAGCATGAGTTGAGGGTGTGGAAGTGGGGCAATTAAAATCCGTAATTGCCCCGCAACTAGGCTGTTAGCAGCCTCCTTCGAGAAAGAATGAGAGTCTTGTAGCTCACTGATCTTCTACAATCACAAGTCTAACTTCAGGACAACGCTTTCTGACCAGTGTGTTGAAGAAAACTGCATAACCACCAATTTGACATTATGAAGGCGCCCCCTCCCCTTCTTTGTTCTACAGACAATACCTTGTTTTCTTCCAAGCAACCATCTAGGTGACTGGCACTATGGAAAAAACCTACTTACCAAGGTGAGCGATGGTCAGCATGCCTGACAGCTTAGCAACTCCTTGTTGCTTTTGTCGCCAGTCACCTATCAGCAGATCCACTACTCAGCCTGCGCAAACCTTCCATAATGCCAACACACAGCACTGAGCAGTTATCGGTACACAACACATTGAGCCAAGGACAGAATGCTCTGCCCCTCAAAGGGGGAAAAATGAGCCCAACCTCCTTAAAAGAAGAAAAACTATAGATAAGTCTGTTGTGTTTTAATGTAGAGGCTTGAGTACCTATCTTTAAGTAAGAACTTTCTGTATTGAAATTGACTGAAGTGTATTTAGCTCCCGTTTGTCCATGGATGAGGGGCCATACTGAGTGATTTGTGTTCGTGTATGTGTGATTTACATTTGTGGCACAGGACACATGTCTGGGTTTCCCAGTTTGTACGACATCTGCATTTGTTATCACAGTGGAGGTTGAATGCATGCTTGTGTCACCCCACTGTCTGCTCCCTGGGGGTAGTGGTGTTGTGTGTCAGTCTCTTGCTGTGTTAGTTGGTGTTCATTCCAGCTTGTGTCACATGTGTCTGTTGTGCTTCCTCTCATCTCCCAACGCCTGATTGCCCACTGAGGGTGTCCCAATGATGGTTAACTTTTGTATGGCACTGTGTCCGCATCTGTGTCACTGTGGTTCAGCCCCCCTCATGTGTTATGTAGTTGCCTGGGGATACTGTGACACACACACACACACATGTTGTGTCCGATGTGCAGTGTGAGTTTGCCTGTTTGTGCATCTGCACCAGTGCATTGGTATTGCTGTTGTGGGCCTTGGTCTGGATGCTGTTTCTGTGATTTTGCATGCTGTCCCTGTGAGTCATTTCACATCATTGTACACATTCATCATGGTTGTTGGGTGCCATTGCTGGCATGGAATGTGAGTTTGTGAGCTGATACCTACAGTCTACACATGTTGTTTTGATTGGTGTGTCTATTTCCGAGATGTGTGCATGCTTGGTGATGGTCACTTCTGCTGTTGTGTCAGTGTACGCTGTGTGCATTGTCAGCCCCAGTGTGTGGTGCTTGTCTGCACATGGCCGAGAGTGTTATGTTTTCACAGCACTGTTAGCCTCACCACATCTCTGTGTGTATGGGACACAAACACTAGTTTGCCCCAGAAGTGTTTGATGTGTTGGGAGCAGGGATCATACATCCTGTTTGTTATTTGCAGCTTTGACCATGATGACACTTACCTTTTGGTCACTGTGTTGAGGGGGGTTTGGTCCCCATCACCACAATGCTCGACATCTGCTGCATTTTGTGAGCCACCACTTAACTTCTGTTCTACACAGTGAGGGGGTGTTCTTTTTACATTGCCACAGTGAAGCTTGCCTTGTGTATGTCACACTCATGTGTTGGTCACACATGTGATGTTACTTACATTGTATGCTCGTAGCCATAATCACTGTTGTGGGCATTTGTCACAGACTACACACTGTTGTAATGAAGTCATGGGGGATGTATTTGCGGACATACCTGATGTTTGCGTATGCTGGATGTGTTGCGCATCACCCATCCTATGGCTGGGGGTGGCAGGGGTGATGAGCAACAGGTCCCCTGTGAGTGGGGGTGGCAGGGGTGATGGGCAACATAAGCCCTGTGAGTGGGGGTGGCAGAGGTGATGGACAACATAGTCCCTATGGGTAGGGGTGGCAGTAGTGATGAGCAACAGGTCCCCTGTGAGTGGGGGTGGCAGTAGTGATGGGCAACAGGTCGCCTGTGAGTGGGGGTGGCAGGGGTGATGGGCAACATAAGCCCTATGGCTGGGGGTGGCAGGGGTGATGGGCAACAGGTCCCCTATGTGTGGGGGTGGCAGGGGTGATGGGCAACATAAGCCCTGTGAGTGGGGGTGGCAGGGGTGATGGGCAACATAGTCCCTATGCGTGGGGGTGGCAGTAGTGATGAGCAACAGGTCCCCTGTGAGTGGGCGTGGCAGTAGTGATGGGCAACAGGTCCCCTGTGAGTGGGGGTGGCGGGGGTGATGGGCAACAAAAGCCCTGTGAGTGGGGGGGTAGGGGTGATGGGCAACATAGTCTCCATGGGTGGGGGTGGCAATAGTGATGAGCAACAGGTCCCCTGTGAGTGGGAGTGGCAGGGGTGATTTGCAACAGGTCCCCTATGGGTGGGCGTGGCAGGGATGATGGACAACATAAGCCCTATGGCTGTGGGTGGCAGGGGTGATGGGCAACATTAGCACTATGGGTGTGGGTGGCAGGAGTGATGGGCATCAGGTCCCCTGTGAGTGGGGGTGGCAGGGGTGATGTGCAACAGGTCCCATGTGAGTGGGGGTGGCAGGGGTGATGGGCAACATACGCCCTGTGAGTGGGGGTGGCAGGGGTGATGGGCAACATAGTCCCTATGTGTGGGGGTGGCAGTAGTGATGAGCAACAGATCCCCTGTGAGTGGGGGTGGCAGTAGTGATGGGCAACAGGTCCCCTGTGAGTGGGGGTGGCAGGGGTGATGGGCAACATAAGCCCTAAGGCTGGGGGTGGCAGGGGTGATGGGCAACAGGTCCCCTGTGAGTGGGGGTGGCAGGAGTGATGGGCAACAGGTCCCCTGTGAGTGGGGGTGACAGGGGTCATGGGCAACATAAGCCCTATGGCTGGGGGTGGCAGGTGTGATGGGCAACAGTTCCCCTGTGAGTGGGGGTGGCAGGGGTGATGGGCAACAGGTCCTCTATGTGTGGGGGTGGCAGGGGTGATGGGAAACATAAGCCCTGTGAGTGGGGGTGGCAGGGGTGATGGGCAACATAAGCCCTATGGCTGGGGGTGGCAGGGGTGATATGCAACAGGTCCCCTATGCGTGGGGGTGGCAGGGGTGGTGGGCAACATAAGCCCTGTGAGTGGGGGTGGCAGGGGTGATGGGCAACAGGTCCCCTATAGGTGGGGGTGGCAGGGGTGATGGGCAACAGGTTCCCTATGTGTGGGGGTGGCATGGGTGATGGTCAACAGATCCACTATGGGTGGGGGTGTTTGTGGTGCTGGCCATGCAACCGCTATGGTGGGCTGTTAGTGGCCAGGATGTGGATCCCCTGTGTGTGTGTGCCATTTTGCGCGTACGTGTCGTTTGTTTGTGTTGTAGGTGTCTGACTTACCGTCTGCGCCGTCGGCGTCGGTCCCTGAGCCGGTCATAGATGTAGAGTACTGGTATGATCTGCGCAATGGGATTCATGATGTGTTCATGTCGTACACGCTGCTTTTTGCTCCATCTCGTACCCGCTGCAAGCTGGTCCGTCTCGTAGCCGTGTATTGATTTGTGGCGCGAATCGTACCTGATGTGCTTCTTTTCCGGAAGCTGTGACGTGCCGTACGTGACGACCCGTCCGGCACGTAGGAAGTACGCATCGTACTTGTCATGCCGGAAACTGCTATGGATACTGCTGCCGGGCGACACAGTTCCTCTTTGGGAGTTACAGCTTGGACAGAGAATGGGGCTTGATTCACAGCCTACGTGTCGGTCGTGTTTTTGGCAGTTATGCGCATCGTACTTACTGTACAGGACGGACCGGCTCCGGGTACGTGTCGGTCGCAGGGTAAGGCTACGGACAGCTGTCCGACCGGCCATCGGAATCGGCCCCTTAGTAGCAATATTTATCAAGGACAAAATAAACTGTGAGACAAAGTAAAATATTGGATACATTTCTTCGCTTCACAGTTTACACAAACAATGTAACCTGGATGGAAATACTCCTATGACAGGCGACTGAGCCTAGGATGACCAACTGTTCTGGATTTGATGGGATAGTCCAGATTTTTTTTTAACTCTGTTCTGGCATGCTGAAACCTTTTTGTATCATAATATAATATAATATCTATTATATTACATTAATATATATATTGATAAATACATGTCCCATTGTCGGGTCAGTATGTGGACGGCAGTTAAAATTATGACCCCATCTTCACCAACTCTTTACTTCCTCTCCCTCTGTTATGATGGATGTTATGTGGTAGGTAATGCAGATCTTCTTCTTATAATTAGTAGGAACTGTCATTGTAGAGTTACTTCTCTGACTGTGGACTCTGCCATTTTTTATTCTTGAAAATCTAAGCATTTTACCTGGGTCCCAGGAATACTTTCGTGATTGCCTCTCATGTTATTCTTCGCATAGGTATTTCTGCATCCATTACTTTACAATATGATAGATGTTGCCCATCCTCTACTAGAAAATTGCATCTAAAGCACATTTTCAACATTAACACTCAGTAAATTTCTACTTCAGAGCGTACCTTTTTCTGTCCTTTGAGTTATGTGTGAGGTGGCCCACTAATGTACTTTATTTTGGTGAGCAGTACAACATTTAGAAGTAGATACATATCCTAAATAAATCTGCATTCGCACGATATGCACCAAAATTAATTACACATAATACAATTCAAACACACAGAAAAAAATCCAAAAGTTACACATTACTATGATCACAGAGCAAAGCCTACCAAATAAATATATATGTTTATGACTTTAGTAAAGCTGCTCAATAATTATAGAATTTCAAATGCAATTTCATTGTTATTGCTTGCAACTGTGGGCAATAAAGGCAGTTATCATCTTTTGCTATTATGAGCATGAGTTGAGGGTGTGGAAGTGGGGCAATTAAAATCCGTAATTGCCCCGCAACTAGGCTGTTAGCAGCCTCCTTCGAGAAAGAATGAGAGTCTTGTAGCTCAATGATCTTCTACAATCACAAGTATAACTTCAGGACAACGCTTTCTGTCCAGTGTGTTGAAGAAAACTGCATAACCACCAATTTGACATTATGAAGGCGCCCCCTCCACTTCTTTGTTCTACAGACAATACCTTGTTTTCTTCCAAGCAACCATCTAGGTGACTGGCACTATGGAAAAAACCTACTTACCAAGGTGAGCGATGGTCAGCATGCCTGACAGCTTTGCAACTCCTTCTTGCTTTTGTCGCCAGTCACCTATCAGCAGATCCACTACTCAGCCTGCGCAAACCTTCCATAATGCCAACACACAGCACTGAGCAGTTATCGGTACACAACACATTGAGCCAAGGACAGAATGCTCTGCCCCTCAAAGGTGGAAAAATGAGCCCAACCTCCTTAAAAGAAAAAAAACAATAGATAAGCCTGTTGTGTTTTAATGTAGAGGCTTGAGTACCTATCTTTAAGTAAGAACTTTCTGTATTGAAATTGACTGAAGTGTATTTAGCTCCCGTTTGTCCGTGGATGAGGGGCCATACTGAGTGATTTGTGTTCGTGTATGTGTGATTTACATTTGTGGCACAGGACACATGTCTGGGTTTCCCAGTTTGCACGACATCTGCATTTGTCATCACTGTGGAGGTTGAATGCATGCTTGTGTCACCCTACTGTCTGTTCCCTGGGGGTAGTGGTATTGTGTGTCAGTCTCTTGCTGCGTTAGTTGGTGTTCATTCCAGCTTGTGTCACATGTGTCTGTTGTGCTTCCTCTCATCTCCCAACGCCTGATTGCCCACTGAGGGTGTCCCAATGATGGTTAACTTTTGTATGGCACTGTGTCCACATCTGTGTCACTGTGGTTCAGCCCCCCTCATGTGTTTTGTAGTTGCCTGGGGATACTGTGACACACACACACACACACATGTTGTGTCCGATGTGCAGTGTGAGTTTGCCTGTTTGTGCATCTGCACCAGTGCATTGGTATTGCTGTTGTGGGCCTTGGTCTGGATGCTGTTTCTGTGATTTTGCATGCTGTCCCTGTGAGTCATTTCACATCATTGTACACATTCATCATGGTTGTTGGGTGCCATTGCTGGCATGGAATGTGGGTTTGTGAGCTGACACCTACAGTCTACACATGTTGTTTTGATTGGTGTGTCTATTTTCGAGATGTGTGCATGCTTGGTGATGGTCACTTCTGCTGTTGTGTCAGTGTACGCTGTGTGCATTGTCAGCCCCAGTGTGTGGTGCTTGTCTGCACATGGCCGAGAGTGTTATGTTTTCACAGCACTGTTAGCTTCACCACATCTCTGTGTGTATGGGACACAAACACTAGTTTGCCCCAGAAGTGTTTGATGTGTTGGGAGCAGGGATCATACATCCTGTTTGTTATTTGCAGCTTTGACCATGATGACACTTACCTTATGGTCACTGTGTTGAGGGGGGTTTGGTCCCCATCACCACAATGCTCGACATCTGCTGCATTTTGTGAGCCACCACTTAACTTCTGCTCTACACAGTGAGGGGGTGTTCTTTTTACATTGCCACAGTGCCATGGTGAAGCTTGCCTTGTGTATGTCACACTCATGTGTTGGTCACACATGTGCTGTTACTTACATTGAATGCTCGTAGCCATAATTACTGTTGTGGGCATTTGTCACAGACTACACACTGTTGTCATGAAGTCATGGGGGATGTATTTTGCGGACATACCTGATGTTTGCATATGCTGGATGTGTTGCGCATCACCCATCCTATGGCTGGGGGTGGCAGGGGTGATGAGCAACAGGTCCCCTGTGAGTGGGGGTGGCAGGGGTGATGGGCAACATAAGCCCTATGGCTGGGGGTGGCAGGGGTGATGGGCAACAGGTCCCATATTTGTGGGGGTGGCAGGGGTGATGGGCAACAAAAGCCCTGTGAGTGGGGGGGCAGGGGTGATGGGCAACATAGTCCCCATGGGTGGGGGTGGCAGTAGTGATGAGCAACAGATCCCCTGTGAGTGGGGGGCAGGGGTGATGTGCAACAGGTCCCCTATGGGTGGGGGTGGCAGGGGTGATGGGCAACATAAGCCCTATGGCTGGGGGTGGCAGGGTTGATGGGCAACATTAGCACTATGGGTGTGGGTGGCAGGAGTGATGGACAACAGGTCCCCTGTGAGTGGGGGTGGCAGGGGTGATGTGCAACAGGTCCCATGTGAGTGGGGGTGGCAGGAGTGATGGGCAACATAAGCCCTGTGAGTGGGGGTGGCCGGGTGATGGGCAACATAGTCCCTATGGGTGGGGGTGGCAGTAGTGATGAGCAACAGGTCCCCTGTGAGTGGGGGTGGCAGTAGTGATGGGCAACAGGTCCCCTGTGAGTGGGGGTGGCAGGGGTGATGGGCAACATAAGCCCTATGGCTGGGGGTGGCAGGGGTGATGAGCAACAGGTCCCCTGTGAGTGGGGGTGGCAGTAGTGATGGGCAACAGGTCCCCTGTGAGTGGGGATGGTAGGGGTGATGGGTAACATAAGCCCTATGGCTGGGGGTGGCAGGGGTGATGGGCAACAGGTCCCCTGTGAGTGGGGGTGGCAGGGGTGATGGGCAACAGGTCCCCTATGTGTGGGTGTGACAGGGGTGATGGGCAACATAAGCCCTGTGAGTGGGGGTGGCAGGGGTGATGGGCAACATAAGCCCTATGGCTGGGGGTGGCAGGGGTGATGGGCAACAGGTCCCCTATGTGTGGGGGTGGCAGGGGTGATGGGCAACATAAGCCATGTGAGTGGGGGTGGAAGGAGTGATGGGCAACAGGTCCCCTATGGGTGGGGGTGGCAGGGGTGTTGGGTAACAGGTTCCCTATGTGTGGGGGTGGCAGGGGTGATGGGCAACAGATCCACTATGGGTGGGGGTGTTTGTGGTGCTGGCCATGCAACCCCTATGGTGGGCTGTTAGTGGCCAGGATGTGGATCCCCTGTGTGTGTGTGCCATTTTGCGCGTACGTGTCTTTTGTTTGTGTTGTAGGTGTCTGACTTACCGTCTGCGCCGTCGGCGTCGGTCCCTGAGCCGGTCATAGATGTAGAGTACTGGTATGACCTGCACGATGGGATTCATGATGTGTTCGTGTCGTACACGCTGCTTGTTGCTCCGTCTCGTACCCGCTGCAAGCTGGTCCGTCTCGTAGCCGTGTATTGATTTGTGGCGCGAATCGTAGCTGATATGCTTCTTTTCCGGGTGCTGTGACGTGCCGTACATGACGACCCGTCCAGCGCATAGGAAATAAGCATCGTACTTGTCATGCCGGAAACTGCTATGGATACTGCTTCCGGGCGACACGGTTCCTCTTTGGGAGTTACGGCTCGGACAGAGAATGGGGCTTGATTCACAGCCTACGTGTCGGTCGTGTATTTGGCAGTTATGCGCATCGTACTTACTGTACAGGACGGACCGGCTCCGGGTACGTGTCGGTCGCAGGGTAAGGCTACGGACAGCTGTCCGACCGGCCATCGGAATCGGCCCCTTAGTAGCAATATTTCTCAAGGACAAAATAAACTGTAAGAAGAAGTAAAATATTGGACACATTTCTTGGCTTCACAGTTTACACAAACAATGTAACCTGGATGGAAATACTCCTATGACAGGCGACTGAGCCTAGGATGACCAACTGTTCCGGATTTGATGGGATAGTCCAGATTTTTTTAACTCCGTTCTGGCATGCTGAAACCTTTTTGTATCATAATATAATATAATTTCTATTATATTACATTAATATATATATTGATAAATACATGTCCCATTGTCGGTCAGTATGTGGACGGCAGTTAAAATTATGACCCCATCTTCACCAACTCTTTACTTCCTCTCCCTCTGTTATGATGGATGTTATGTGGTAGGTAATGCAGATCTTCTTCTTATAATTAGTAGGAACTGTCATTGTAGAGTTACTTCTCTGACTGTGGACTCTGCCATTTTTTATTTTTGAAAATCTAAGCATTTTACCTGGGTCCCAGGAATACTTTCGTGATTGCCTCATGTTAGTCTTCGCATAGGTATTTCCGCATCCATTACTTACAATATGATAGATGTTGCCCATCCTCTACTAGAAAATTGCATCTGAAGCACATTTTCAACATTAACACTCAGTAAATTTCTACTTCAAAACGTACCTTTTTCTGTCCTTTGAGTTATTTGTGTGGTGGCCCACTAATGTACTTTATTTTGGTGAGCAGTACAACATTTAGAAGGAGTAGTTTTGTTTCTGTAACTCCAGTTCTGTAGTAGGGGTATCTCTGTGATAGTCATAATCTAGTGAATAGTCCCGCCCATGTGCGGGGACCCTGGAGCAATAAAAAATAATCTCTTAAGTTGTCAAATCATGCAGACCTGCATCCCCCTTTAAGAGAGAATTTAATTTAAAGACAGATAATGCAGCCTATATCCACAGGCTACACTTTCCAGTACTTCAACTAGAAAATTCCACCAACATCCACAAACAGCACTGCCTGTCCAGCTTTTCTCCACAAGAGAAAAAACCCTGCCTCTACCAGCAAAAGCCTCTGGAATGATAGAGAGGAAGGAATGGACAGACAAGCCCCATAGGCTGCCATTATGTGGCTCAGAACAGGATACTGTGCCTTTAAGAAAACTTTCCAGAACTTTCCCAGTATATCAGAATGCACAGCAGGTCCCTTTTACTTTCAGTTCTTTTTGAAGGCGTAGCACGCCAGACCTGTAGCATTCCTTATATGAATAATCATCTCTCCGCCGGGGAGGAGGGCGGGCGCTTATGACTATCACAGAGATACCCCTACTACAGAACTGGAGTTACAGAAAAGAAACTACTCCTTCTGTAGTAGGGGATCTCTGTGTATAGTCATAATCTAGTGAATAGAATGGCAAGCCCATCCCCACACAAAAACTGCGGTGGAGAAGATACAAGACAATACCACTACTGTGCGAACAGATTTCGCAGCGAAGCCTGCCCAACCTGAGCATCTGCCCTGGCATCCACGTCCAGACAGTAATGCGCAGCAAAGGTATGGACCGACTTCCAAGTGGCCGCCTTGCATATTTCTGCAATCGGAACATTACGCAGCAAAAGCAGTCGTGGCCGCTTTGCCCCTGGTGGAATGAGCCTTAGGTTTACCCCCTAAGGTCTTATTAGCCTTTTGATAACACAATTGTATGCAGGACACAATCCACCGAGAGATGGACTGCTTAGAGGTCGCGAGACCGGTCCTGACTGATCCATAATTAATAAACAATTGGTCTGACCTACGAATATCCTTGGTCTTATCAAGATAAAATGTCAACACCCTCCGAACATCCAGGGAATGGAGAGACCTTTCTGCTGGCGAAGAGGGATTCTGAAAGAACGTAGGTAAAGTTATGGTCTGGTTGACATGAAAATCAGAGATAACCTTAGGCAGACATTTAGGGTGAGTACGCATAACAACCTTAGCAGCGTGAAATACAGTATAAAGTTCTTGACAACATAATGCCTGAAGTTCACTCACCCTGCGGGCCGATGTAATGGCCACTAGGAACGCCGCCTTCCAGGATAGGTGCTGCAACGAAGCCTTGTGAATGGGTTCAAAAGGCTCCTTCATCAGTCTGGACAGCACCACATTCAAGTCCCAGGAAGGCGAGGGAAGTCTGACAGGAGGAAACACTTTCTTCAAGCCTTCCAAAAAATCCTTGACCACAGGGATCTGAAAGAAGGAAGTCTGTGAAGGGCATTTCCTGTAAGCAGTCAAAGCAGCCAGATGAACCTTACTGGAATGGAAATTAAGGCCGTACTGCGCCAAGTGTAAAAGATATGGAAGGATGACATCTTCCTTACATGTTGTCGGGTCAAAGCTCTTGGACTTGCACCAGATACAGAACCTCTTCCACTTGTAGGCATAGGACGTCCTAGTGGAAGGCCGTTTAGACTCCTTCAGTATGTCCATACAATCTTATCGTAGATTCAAATGGCCATATTGCACTATCTCAGGAGCCATGCCGCCAAACTCAAAGACGAGAGGTTGGGGTGCACCATCTGCCCCCCGAACTTCGTGAGAAGGTCCGGCCTGCACGGCAGCCGTATGTGAGGAAGGAGCGACCGGTGAAGTAGGTCCGTGAACCACCACTGTCTGGGCCATTCCGGAGCAATCAGGATCATCCGAGCCCCTGACTGGGACAGTTTGATGAGCACCGCCGGAATCAGGGGAATGGGTGGAAAAGCGTACAGAAAGCTGTTCGACCAGTCGATCCATAGCGCATTCCCCAGCGTCCCCCGCTGGTAGTACCTGGATGCGAAGTCTCGGCATTTGCTGTTTTCGGCGGTGGCGAACAGATCTACGTCTGGAGTCCCCCACCTTGCGAAGACTTCTCCTAGTACTTCGTCGTTTATGACCCATTCGTGGTTTTCCTGAATCAGTCTGCTCAGTGCGTCCGCCTGAGCATTCTGCACCCCTGGCAGATGCGTGGTCGTAATCGTCAGTCCTCGGGCCAGAAGCCAGTGCCAGATCGCCTGCGCCTCCTGCGACAGAGTGCGCGATCTCGACCCCCCTGCTTGTTGAGGTAATACATAGTGGTTGTATTGTCCGTCTGTATCAGCAATGAGTTGGTCTGGAAGGACGGAAGGAAGGCCTTCAGTGCCAGGAAGACAGCTCTGAGTTCCAGGAAATTGATGTGGTACGTCGATTCCAACGGGGACCACTTTCCTTGAATCTGCAATTCCCCGGAATGCGCTCCCCAGCCGTGGAGAGACGCATCCGTCACAACACTCTTCGTGGGAATGTCCTTGTGGAAGGGAACCCCCCTGAGGAGGTTCTCCACCGAACACCACCACTTCAGAGACTGAAGAGCATGTGGAGACAGCCGTATCTTGTCGTCCCAAGAACCTGTCTTCTGATCCCACTGATCCTCCAAGCACTCCTGCAGTGGTCTCATGTGCAGCCGTGCGTGAGGCGTGAGGAAGATACAGGAGGCCATCGATCCCAGCAGTGAAGACACCTTCCTCACCATCGTCGATGGAGCAGTCCTGAGGTCCTGAGCCTTCCGAAGGAGTGATAACCGTCTCTCCTCCGAAGGTGACACGCTTGCTGACCGCGTATCGATGGAGGCTCCCAAGTACTGAATGCACTGGACCGAAGTCGGGACCGATTTGGACATGTTGACGTGTAACCCCAGCTTGTTCAAGAGAACGCACGTCCACCGGAAGTGTTCTTGCGCTTCCGAGAAGGATGAGGCCTTGATCAACCAATCGTCCAGGTACGCGTAGACAAACACCTTGTTCCTCCGCAGGTGTGCCGCCACCACCGCCATGCACTTCGAGAAGGTCCTGGGCGCAGACTTTAGCCCGGACGGCAGTACTGTGTATTTATAGTGATTGGCGCCGACTTGGAATCGCAGGAACTTCCTGTGCTTCCATGCAGTGGGCACATGGAAGTACGCATCCTGTAGATCTATGGCACAGAGCCAGTCTCCCCGTTGCAGCTGAGGGTAAATCTGATGCAACGATAGCATGCGAAACTTCTCTCTGCGAATCCATTTGTTTGCCTGTCGCAAATCCAGAATGGGCCTGAACTCGTTCTTGTCCTTCTTGCGAACGAGGAAGAACCGAGAGTACAGACCTCTTCCCCTTTGAGACAAAGGTACCTCTTCTACCGCCTTTTTTCTCAACAAGATGTCTGCCTCCGCCTGGAGCTCTCGCAGCTGAAACTGAGAGCTTACCGGCGGAATCGCTGGAGGCGGGCTGATAAACCGATGACTGTATCCATTGCAAACAATATTCAGCACCCACTTGTCTTGAGTAATTTTTCTCCACTCTGCCGGAAAAAATTGAATGCTTCCCCCCACTGGAGTGGGTAACGGTTGCAGGGGAAGTAGTCGCTCAGGGTCCAGACCCGGCCAGGCCCTTGGTAGTAGTAGCGGCCTGCTGGCCTCCTCTACCCCTCTGGTGTTTCTGGAAGGGTTTCCGGAACTGCTGCTGTTGGTGCTGCTGCTGTCCCGAACCCTGCCCACGCCCTCTGCCCGTAGATCCGAACCGTCTCTGGAACGGGCGCTTCTTCTTCTCGGCCTTTTCCAACCCGACAGCCGTCAGGGTCTCCGCCTCTGCCTTCATGCCTGCCATCTCATCATCCGCATGTTCACCAAACAGGGTTTCCCCCGAGAAGGGCAGATTGGCTACTCTGTGCTGAGCCTCTGGCTTGAGCGACGTCAGGCGCAGCCACGAGTGACGCCTTTGGTGGATGCCATGACAGTAGGCGTGCGCCGCCAACAAGGAGACATCCGCTGCCGCACTGATGACCTGGTTCGAAACCAGCATACCCTCTCGCACCGTTTCCAGGAAGTCCTCCTTCCTGTCCCGGGGCAGCAAGTCCGCATACTGTTGGAGGGACTCCCACAGGGCCCGGTCGTAACGTCCCAACAGTGCCCCCGCACTCGCTGCCTTCATGGCAGTAGACGCGGTCCCACACACCTTCCTGCCCGCCGAGTCCAGACAGCGGCTTTCCTTGTCGGGCGGACCCGTCGATGAAGGTGCGGTCGCATGCTGTTTCCTCGCCGCCGTCACGATGACAGAGTCCGGCTTCGGGTCCATCCTTAAAAAAGCGGGGTCCGAGTCCGGGGCCCGATACTTTTTCAGGAGCCGTGAGGGGGCGGATTTCGTCACCGCGGGAGTGAGGAACAACTCCAACGCGTGCTACACCAGTCCCGGCACTAGAGGCAGCAGGGGCGAGACAGGTGTTTTTTGTGTAGAGTCTCGAATATCGCGGACGTCGTGGGTGTCGGCACCGTCACCGTGATTCCCAACTTGGCTGCCCCCCTCAGCAGCACCTCCTGGAAGGAGACTAGATCGTCCACAGGAGACACCCTAGTCCTCGGTGAGTCCGACAGCGTCGGTGAGAAATCCCTGGCTGAGGACCGTGTGCGTGACCTGGACCTGTGCCTCCTATGGCGCCGTCCTGATGTCGACGACGACGACCTCCTATGGCTCCGCGACCTTCTCCTCCAGATGGATCGGGAGCGCGACCTCCTCGGCTTCGGCCTGTCCGCCGGTCTAGCCGGGCCCGGCGACCGTGGATCTCGCGGCCTCGGCGTCCCCTGCGGCGAAGTCGGATACCTGGGCAGGGAGACCGACCTCGGCGGAACTGCAGGCGGCCCCAACGGAGTGCGAGGTGGTATAGAACGAGGAGAGGGAGGTGGAGGTGGTGACGCAGGCGGTGGTGGCGGTGGTGGTGGTGGCGGTGGTGGTGGAGGAGGATTCGGCGGTCGTGGTGGCGGAGGTGGCGATGGCGTAGGGTTCCGAGGAGGTGTATACACCACGGAGTACCCCGATCCCGGCGACTTCGTTCCCCTCTTACTCCTGGCGTCAGGGCTCCCCCTGCGCCGTCTCGACATCGACCGCCTCCTCGACGTCGACCGCCTCCTCGACGTCGGCCGCCGCCTCGACGTCGACCGCCGCCTCGACGTCGATCTTATTGACGTCGATCTTCATGACGTCGATCTTCGTGACGTCGATCTTCGTGACGTCGATCTTCTCGACGTCGATCTTCTTGACGTCGATCGTCTCCTCGACGTCGATCGTCTTGACGTCGATCTCCTCGACGGCAATCGTCTTGACGTCGATCTCCTTGACGGCAATCGTCTTGACGCCGATCGTCTTGACGTCGAACTCCGTGACGTCGATCTGCGTAACGTCGATCGCCTCGACGGTGACCGCCTCGACGGCGACCGTCGTCTCTTTGCCGACGGCGAGCGGCGCTCTCCCCTCGACGGCGAGCGCCAACGCCGGGTCTGATCTCGCCGCCGATGGCTCGACGGCGACGTTGACGGCGTCGTCGCAGAAGATGCCGATGTCGTCGACGGCGGGCTGTTCAGCTCCTTCGACGTCGATCGTCGACACCGCTTCTCCCCAGAGCCCTGGGGAGATGGCGAACAGACCGTAGTCATTTCCCTCGACGCCACCGTCGACGCCCTCGACGTCGACGGGGAGTGGGGACGTTTGCTGGTCTTCCTGCCCCTGGGGAGCCCCCCAGAGGCCTCAGCATGGGCAGAATCAGCCCCTCCAGACCCACCTTGTGCCTTCAGCCTTCTGTCCTCCAGGACCTGGAGCCTGATCTTCATTCTCTCTCTCAGGGTCCTGGCTGAAAAAGAGCGGCAGATCTCACACTCCTCAGGCACGTGGGACTGGGGAAGGCAGACGATGCACACCCTGTGAGGGTCTGACTTAGCCTTTTTCCTTTCACAATCAGGACACTTGTCGAACAAGCCAGGCATGCTGACAACACCAGAAGGAAAGGACTTTACTAACACTTCTAAATCACTTGAAAAGTAACAAATAACCCTTGAAAAGGGAGAGCTCAATGCTCCAGGGTCCTGCTAGCAGGAGCCGGAAAAAAGAACTGAAAGTAAAAGGGACCTGCTGTGCATTCTGGGATACTGGGAAAGTTCTGGAAAGTTTTCTTAAAGGCACAGTATCCTGTTCTGAGCCACATAATGGCAGCCTATGGGGCTTGTCTGTCCATTCCTTCCTCTCTATCATTCCAGAGGCTTTTGCTGGTAGAGGCAGGGTTTTTTCTCTTGTGGAGAAAAGCTGGACAGGCAGTGCTGTTTGTGGATGTTGGTGGAATTTTCTAGTTGAAGTACTGGACAGTGTCGCCTGTGGATATAGGCTGCATTATCTGTCTTTAAATTAAATTCTCTCTTAAAGGTGGATGCAGGTCTGCATGATTTGACACCTTAAGAGATAATTTTTTATTGCTCCGGGGTCCCCGCACATGGGCGGGACTATTCACTAGATTATGACTATACACAGAGATCCCCTACTACAGAAGTTGATACATATCCTAAATAAATCTGCATTCGCACGATATGCACCAAAATTAATTACACATAATACAATTCAAACACACAGAAAAAAATCCAAAAGTTACACATTGCTATGATCACAGAGCAAAGCCTACCAAATAAATATATATTTTTATGACTTTAGTAAAGCTGCTCAATAATTATAGAATTTCAAATGCAATTTCATTGTTATTGCTTGCAACTGTGGGCAATAAAGGCAGTTATCATATTTTGCTATTATGAGCATGAGTTGAGGGTGTGGAAGTGGGGCAATTAAAATCCGTAATTGCCCCGCAACTAGGCTGTTAGCAGCCTCCTTCGAGAAACAATGAGAGTCTTGTAGCACAATGATCTTCTACAATCACAAGTATAACTTCAGGACAACGCTTTCTGACCAGTGTGTTGAAGAAAACTGCATAACCACCAATTTGACATTATGAAGGCGCCCCCTCCACTTCTTTGTTCTACAGACAATACCTTGTTTTCTTCCAAGCAACCATCTAGGTGACTGGCACTAATGAAAAAACCTACTTATCAAGGTGAGCGAGGGTCAGCATGCCTGACAGCTTTGCAACTCCTTGTTGCTTTTGTCGCCAGTCACCTATCAGCAGATTCACTACTCAGCCTGCGCAAACCTTCCATAATGCCAACACACAGCACTGAGCAGTTATCGGTACACAACACATTGAGCCAAGGACAGAATACTCTGCCCCTCAATGGGGGAAAAATGAGCCAACCTCCTTAAAAGAAAAAAAACAATAGATACGCCTGTTGTGTTTGAATGTAGAGGCTTGAGTACCTATCTTTAAGTAAGAACTTTCTGTATTGAAATTGACTGAAGTGTATTTACTGGGGCTAGGATAAAAAGCAAGATAGGATAAACAGCAAATTTTGATTGTATTTAGAGTTTCACTTTGCTGCATGGAACATGCATGTGATGACCAGTCACTCTCTTTCATACCCATTTCACTTTGCAGTGTGAAATGAACCTTGATATAGATTCCAAATAGACAAAAAAGATGTGCATCAAAAGTTAAGCCTGGAAGGGGACAATCAAGAAGATAGCAGAGGAACTATAGTAAATAATTTCAGACTTCTTTCAACTTAATCGAGGTACAGCTGACTCTGCGGTAGTCTGGGATTATTTTAAGGCATGCTTTAGGGGTGAGGTTCTTAGTTATGGTCTTCATGCACAAAAACTACGTAAACAGAACATGTTACAGCTGTTTACCCAACTGAGGAATGCTGAATTAGATCTTTCAGCTCAACTTCGGGCAGCGGCTGATCCTAAGGATAGCCTTGATAAGTTAGCATGTTGTAAGGCAAATATTAATCGAGTTTGGGCCCAGGAGATTTCGCTTACACATCATCTCTATAGGAGGCAAATGTATGAGTTTGGGGAATCGTCAGGGAGATATTTAGCCCAAAGAATATGCGCGAAAAATCAAGCATTAAAAATTAATTCTATCTATAACGATCAAAATACACTCATTTATGAGCCTCAGGCTATTATGAAAGTATTTCAGATTTTTATTCTGATTTATATAGCCAGCCTGATATTGGAGATCTTCCTTTTGATCTTGGGCTACCTGCATTAGAATGGGATAAGCTTGATCCTGTAGATGCGGAGAGATTAGATATGCCATTTTCTAGTGAAGAAATTGAGCAAGCGCTTTTTAAACTGCCTTCTGGTAAGGCGGCTGGGCCAGACTCACTTCCGACGGAGATTTATAAGGCCTTTTATTCGGAACTCCGTGAGGACCTGTTGAATACTTTTCAGGCAGCTAGGATGGGATTCTCCCCCCGCTCATGAGATGAAGCACATGTAGTTATATTCCCCAAGAAGGGGAAGCCTCCTGACCAGCCAGGATCTTATCGCCCGATATCCTTGGTCAATTGTGATGGCAAACTATATGCCAAACTTTTGGCAAATCGAATGGCTCCGCTCGTTGCTGGTTTGGTATCGCCGCAGCAGTATGGCTTTTTACCAGGCCGGGGCACAGTTGACCATATTAATGGGGTCATTGCACTTCTCGACGTCGCACAGGTCGAATCCAGGTTTCTGGGTCTCGTCCTGGTCGACGCCGAGAAGGCATTTGACCGGGTCTCATGGGGTTTCATATGGGAGATAATGGCACGGTCAGGGTTTGGTTCTGGCTTTATTTGTGCTCTTCAGATTTTCTATCAGACCCCTACGGCTAAGATATGAGCAATGGGTATTAAATCGGAGGAGGTTCAGATTAGCAGGTGGACTCTTCAAGGCTGCCCCTGCTCCCCACTTCTTTTTGCTTTTTATATTAATCCATTTATTAAAATGCTTGATCTTAATCCACAAATTCCCCCCTTTATAGCTCAGGATACGCAGTATAGCGTTCTCGCCTATGCGGACGATATAGCCGTGGCTACGTCAAATTTAAATATCGCTTTGCCCGTTATAGGACAACTAGCGGAGTGTTTTGACAGATATTATGGGTATAAGCTCAATAAGGCCAAGACACAATGCTTATGTACGGACCGAGCGATAGTTTCTGATACTAGGATAGTGGAGGAAGTGGTTTATTTAGGTATCAAGATTAGACCCAATCTGGATGATATGATTACGGTTAATTGGAAGGATATTTTGGATAAGACTAAATCTACTTTGGATTCGTGGCAGAGTCTTCACCTCACTCTTGTTGGTAGATCCAATTTGTTAAAAATGATTATTTTATCCCAGAGTACTTTATTTTTTTCGAGCTGTTCCTCTTCTGGTTCCTATACTTCAGATTCGTCAATTACAGTCAGTATGCGAAAAATATCTTTGGGCTTCGGGGAAGACTCCTAGAGCTTCACGCTTGATGACATTACCTTCCGCACGAGGAGGGTTGGGAATCCCGGATTTTGCATTATATCAGATCTCCTGTTTTCTCCTTAAAATGCGTATTCTTTTGACAGGTGAGGAAGTTGGTAATTTATCAGAAGCTCCATCGATCTACCAAATTGCGCTTGGCACGTTTGCTAAAAAATGCTTAATATCTGAGATCGACGGTAGCTATTATAAACGTACTCGGTTTAAAATGATCATTTCTGCTTTTACTGTTTGAAAATCTGTTAAAAAAATGTGTAATATTCCTAAATACACAATATATACTCCTCTCACTGCATTACATCTTTTACCTCCCATCCTCGGAGATTCAGTTATGCGATATTGGTATTCTAAAGGGATCACAAGTCTGGGGGATTTTATTTCAGAGGAGGGTGTCTGCTTTTCTTTTGATGCACTTAGACAGAAATTTGAATTGTCTAATAATCAATTTTTTTAATTTCTCCAGATTCGTGATTTTCTTCATAAACGCACTACTCAATTGACCTCTATTCGCATCATTGATGGTGTCAGATCTCAATTACGAATAGGATCTATTTACCAAGTGCTTTTAGCATGTAGATTAGATGATCTTGACAAAACAAATGAGAAGTGGAGATGTCGGCTATTATCTTCGTCTATTAGTATCCAAGATTCTATTAAGATTGCTCATATGGTTTTTCATTCTGCCTCTCTAAAGGCTCAACATTACAAAACCATCTTTAACTTATACCGCACTCCTGCGGTGATGATGAAATGGGGTAGTTCTTCTCAATTTCCTAATTCTGGGGAATGTTTTCGTTGTAGAGCAGGTAATGCCGATATAGTACATGTTTTTTTCTCCTGTCCTTCTTTGTTACCTCTTTTTAATCAATTTACAAATTTTTTGTTCTATGTTCTTGGCAAACCTATATCACTGTCTGCAAGTATGATCTTATTAGGGATAGGGGGAGACGTTGCTCATGGGCATCCTTTTTTGAATTTAGTTATTTTCTTTTCATTATAGCAGCTGTAACACGATTATCAATAGCTACAGACTGGATTCAACCTCAGGCGCCGAGTCTTGATTTGTGGCGTACCAAGTTATTTAATTTGTATAATTTGGAAACTAGTATGTATCTGCTTAAAAAAACTCGTAAAAGGAAATTTGGCCTTGATATTTGGCGTCCGTTAAAAGATTATTTTAATGATTAATTAACTTTTTTTTTTTGTCCTGCTATTTGTGATGTGTATTATATAGGGGGGAAGAAAAACTCTTGTCTTGTATTGATATGATATGTTTTTTTTACTGTGGAACATTAATAAATAAATAAATTTAAAAAAAGGAACTATGGTAAATCAAATTTTGTAATCTCAAAAGAAAGTAGAAGCTGCACAGACTAACTAAGTGAAACAGATTGTCCCCTGGTGCAGCATACATTTGCTCCACCTTTACACGTCACAAATAAATAACAATTTAATGACATAAACATGCATTTAGAACATGTTTTGTGTGGTTTAACTACTAATAGAAAGTGTTGCACTTGACATTATTATTAAAGTGCACTCACTGTAGGATTAGAGACTTTACTCGTAATGTGTAACTTAACCATGTCAAATGATATATTCTTTGAAGTCTTGATGGATAAAACGTCATTACTTAGTAGACATGTATTCTTTATAGAAACAAAATCGATTTACATAATGTGCGTCTTAATACATTAAATGGCATTTACTGTTTAGATGTTTGAGTAGAAACTATCCTCATGTTTTGACATTTCATTGTAATTAGGAACAAATTATGATTTATGTAATATGCGCACTGTTTCATATGTTGCATACAAATGTAGTTCTGAGACATACTTACACATATTCTTTTTTAGCTTTTACTGTATGACACATATAAGATTAATCTAAAGTACTGACAATTTACATTTACTTGTGTTTAAATCTGCACATGCATGTTAAATGTACCCCATTGAATTAATACCCTTAAGTTACCTTAAGTATGCCTATATTCCATGCTGCATAAATACTGTTTTTCATTTTCTGATGACATTACTTTTCTTGTAGGTGCAATTCTCATGATTGCTAGTTGAAGAATAGATACATTACGGTACTATTGATAGAGTGAGAGCCTGAGTAGAAGAACTTGATGAACATGGAGAGCCAGCGCGTTATCTGAAAGGCCAATTTAGCACTTTCACAGCATAGCTTGAGTGTGAAAGGACAAAGTTTTCCAGTGTAGGATTCTTCACAATTATTGCAGTCTACAACATGAGAACGAAAGAGGACAATGTTACCCCTGATGATGCATACAGTGGGGTGTTGCCTAAGAGACTCCTGTGTCATAATTTTGTATTCACACTGTCTGAGATCAGATCTCTCTCAGAACGCTTTCAGAACCTTTCCGGACCCCTTAGTCACAATTGGTATTCACAAAAGGCATTTAGTAGTAGTAAAGTTAGGACTCCTAACTTTACCTCTACTAAACTGAGATAAAATCTTAAACTTTCTCTTTTGGTATTCAAAAAGGCATTTAGTAGTAGTAAAGTTAGGACTCCTAACTTTACTACTACTACTAAATGCCTTCTGTGAATACCAAAAGTAGTAAGTTTAGGATTTTATCTCAGATTAGTTCTGTGAATCGGCCCCTACCTGCTTTTCAACTCATGAAAAGATATGATGATGATAGCCCCCCCTTGAAACACATCCCCAAGATAAGAAATCCCAAGTTGATCCCAATGCAGAAAGCCCTCCAAACCCGACACCTGATTCAGCCACGTTCCACGCCACAGAAGGGGTCATCCCAGTGAGGCAGAGATACCAGCCAGTGAGATGAAGAGTTGCTCTCCAACAGACAAGGTACACTTGCGTACAGGAAGACAAGGTGGTTGGTACGCGTGCTCCCTATCAGATCAAGCATCCCATCCATTCCCAGTGTATGTATCTCCAACTGATAGGCCGGATCGTACCACCCCTCGGTGAACCATTTGTTGACTGAGACCAGATGTGCTGCTAGGTAATATAGGTAGATATCTGAGAGTCCTAAGCCTCCGTTACAAGGAGACTCACACAACGAATGGAATGCTACTCTATGTCGGCCCCCAGGCCACACAAAACTGATAATTTTTGTGGTTAAGGAGTGAAACCATTTGCGAGGGATGAAGTATGGCTAGTTGCTCAACACATACAAGTAACACGGTAGAGACACCATTTTAAAAAGGGCCGCACGCCTCATGGGGTTCAGTGACAGAGTGGCCCAACGATTGAAGCAGCGGTCAAGCTGCAAGTCCAGACCTCGGAAGTTAACGGTCCAGGCCAGGTCCGGCATGGGAGACACATAGATCCGTAGAGATTAAACAAGTTGTGCTGATAGGGAATGCTAGGACACCAAACGCGCCTCAGAGCATCGCCCCTGACCTCCACTAAACAAGATATGCCCTTGATAACTTGAAGACCGGATGTCTCTCTGCAAAGCCGAAGAAGCTTAAGACACCGGGGACCTTAAATCTGAGGCCTATAAGTCACCCCTAAGGCAGGCCTTTCAATCTTGAAGGCAGGGAGCTATGTTATAAGTGTGAGGGTGCCCCTGCATGAGCAGGACACCCCTACAACCTTCGGAGTCCATTCACCCGGGTTGTAAGTGCATCCGCTATAACGATATATAGAGTGGCCATGAGTTATTACGCTATGGCTATCTCTAAACTGGCTTTAACGAACATGTTGGAATCATACCCCATGTCAGAGGTAACACCGTAAACGGTGTAGTAGGTGTGATTCCATGCACTGTAAAGCTCCTCCGGGAGGCCCTCAGTGCTCCCGGTACCAGTCTTCTAGACCCAGACAGCAAACTATAGCTGCTGCCGACCAGAGACACGATTCTGCCCACCTGCTGCTGAGCCAAGCTCAAGCAGGGAAAGGCAGGACAGTAGGTTTTCTGTCACAAGGAGGTGTGACCACCTCCCAGACATGACTTAGTGTAGTGGGACGGGGGGGGGGGCTTGCCAGAGCCATTAGACTACTTAGGGTAGATTATCTCTCCAGGAGGATAACAGGTATTTGTGATGAGTTTCAAATATTTTTGCTTTAAGCCTATCTTTTTCTTTCTTTTAATAAAGAGAGCCCAGCAGCTACCCCAACGATAAAGTATTGCAAAAAACACTACAAAATAAAATAAGAATTGCATGAGCGAAAGAGCTGGCAGCCAAAGCCAGACACATGGTATATTGGGAACAATAAATGCTATACCCAATGGGAGCTCTTCAAGAAGTTCTGATTTCCTTGCAAAGAAAGTTTTTCTTGTGATTGAACTTCACTGTCTTGATATCTGCTGTTATTATCTTTTCGTAGGTGACTCTTTATCGCACCAGAAGGGCCACGCCTTCTCAACAAAAGACCAAGACAATGATAAGCATGAATATAACTGTGCTGAGCGCTTCAAGGGTGCCTGGTGGTACAACGTTTGTCACGATTCCAATTTAAATGGAAAATACTGGCTGGGTGCTCACAGCAGTAATGCTGATGGCATCAACTGGCTGACGGGAAAGGGACATAACTATTCCTACAAACACTCCGAGATGAAGTTCAGACCTGCCTAGCAAAGTCTCAACAAAGACAAATGAACGACAATCTAATTTTAGAACCCGATTGTATTACTTTCAGTTCTCTACATCTTCAAACTCCTTGTTGCCCATCAGAGACACACAATTTTGCAACGTCACCTTAAAGACGCTTTACTAACAATATTTCTCAAGGACAAAATAAACTGTAAGATGAAGTAAAAATATTTGATGCATTTCTTGTTTTCTTTGTTTTCACTTAAACGATGCAACCTGGATGGAAATCCTCCTATGACAGGAGATTGGGCCTAGGATGACCAGCTAACCTGGATTTGATGGGATATTGCAGGTTTTCTTCTTATAATTAGTAGGAGCTGTCATTGTAGAGTTATTTCTCTAACTGTGGTCTCTACCAGTTTTATTTTTTAAAATCAGAGCATTTTACCTGGGCCCCAGCAATACTTTTGTGAAATAGACTCTCATGTTAGTCTTTCCATAGGCATTTCCATATCCTTTACTTCACAAAATGATAGCTGTTGCCCTTCTTCTACTATAAAATGACATTCTAAAGCACATTTTCAACATTAACACTCACTAAATTTCTACTTCAGAGCGTACCTTTTTTCCTTTAATAGTTTTCCTTTTCATTTCATTTTTTACTCTATGCACTCACTTTTTTACTTCTGTCCTTTGAGTTTTTTGTGTGGTGGCCCACTAATCCACTTTAGTTCGGCAAGCGGTGCAAAATTTAGAAGTGGATACATATCCTAAGTAAATCTGCATTTGCATGATATGTACTAAAATGAATTACACATAATACAATTCAAACATCCAGAAAAAAATCCAAAAGTTATACATCACTATGATCACAGGGCAAAGCCTACCAAACAAATATATATTTTTATGACATTAGTAAAGCTGCTCTATAATTATAGAATTTCGAATGCAATGTCATTGTTATTGCTTGCAACTGTGGGCAATAAAGGCTGTTATCATCTTTAGCTATTATGAGCATGAATTGAGGATTTGGAAGTGGGGCAATTAAAAGCCGTAGTTGCCCCGCAACTAGGCTGTTAGCACCCTAATTCAAGACAAAATGAGAGTCTTGTAGCACAATGATCTTCTACTCTCACAAGTATAACTACAGGACAACGCTTTCTGACCAGTGTGTTGAAGAAAACTGCATACCCACCAATTTGACGTCATAAAAGTGCCCCCTCCACTTCTTTGTTCCACAGACAGACCCTTGTTTTCTTCCAAGCAACCATCCAGATGACCGACACTATAGTAAACAAGCATTGGCATATCCAATAGGTCTCGCCTTTGGAACCTTAGAAGTATTTAGTTATGCAGTACAATATCCTAGGTGCAACAACATCAACTGTTGCATGTCTAAACACTTATAACGTCCCAAAGGCGAGACCTATTGGCTGTGCCAATTCTTGTTTAATCTTGCGGTGGTAATATAAAAAAATTTAAAAAAATCTTGGAGTGGTAAAGTAATATGGATATAGACTTTTCTGAGACACATAATGGCTATTTTTCATTCCTTTAAAATTATTCTAACAACTGACTCAAGAGTTCTTTTCTTCAATTTTAATTATAAAAAAGAATACAACATTAACTGCTCTGAATGAGGCTCCATAAAAAACGCCTTAATGTTTTTGATGGGGACATGTCACCTTTCCATCAATTAAAGTTCAAAACGCTCAGCTATTTCCATGAAAAAGAATGGTCTAGGATTCAGCTACTTCTTGAACCACACTCCTGTGGGTAGCCTGTTTAGCCACATAAGCTACCAAATTAGCCTTTCAACAACTAGGCCTATAATGGGACACTCTAGCTAGACCAAGAGTTGTCTGATCTTTTCTCAAAGGTGAAACACACAGAATGTGCCTTTCCTATTTCTTGGTATGCATGTATATAATATATGTATAGTACAATCAAAGCCACAAGAGTGTAATCCAATGTTTCTACTGCCTCTTGTTGAAGTCAATGATTTCACAGCGCCTTTGTTTTATGCATTTCCCTTTTTGAAAAAAACATTTATGTACAACTTTAATGGTTACTGAATATTAACACTGGATGTGGAACCCATGTTACATTTCTTCAGTTTGCTCTTGCAAAAAAAATGTTTAGTGCAGGCACAAGGTACAAAAAAATACACAAGCACTGGAAAAGGCAACAGATCTTGCTTTTCAGTGGCATTACTCAAATTGACTCTGCCGAAGCTTTTAGCCAATGCTGGCCCACACATTGTTTTTTATTTTCAGACACTAAACACCATCAGCAAATAAAAAACAAATATATACATCAGATATGTTTAATACGTGCCTGCACAAGTAAGCATCAATGCGCAATGGCAGTTAAACTGATGAGATATACCGTGCATGCATAACGAGGCATGAATCATTACACGCCGTCTATTTTATTTTCGTTTAAATTTAATGCTCTCAGATGGACGTCCAAATCGGAGTGTTCAATTAAAAACTATAAAAAGTCCACCAAAGCATTTTTTTAAAGGAAAGAGCAGCCTAACAGCAAATTGTAGGTACTTGGCCTTCAGAAAACGGAAAATGAGGGTTTTGGGGGTTGCAGAGTCAACTAGTGGTGAAGTGGGAGGGGGAAGAGAACCGAAAACACTAACGAGCAGGGTGAGCGGGGGGGGGGGAGCATAGGGGGGAGGAGGTGGGTGGTTAGGGAGCAAACAGAAGCACAATAGAAGCAAGCTGAGTTAGAACAAGGAGGACTGGGAGAAACACCAGGTAAGTGGGGGGAAAGGGGGGACAGGAGTGATGTAAAGGGAAGCAGCACACACGGAGGAGAGGGGAAAAAATACACATGCACTCCTATGGAGTGCTGATCGAAAAACAAAAAGTAGTTCACTGAATGTAAGCAGGGGAGGAGTACAAGTCTTTCAGTTAAAAGAATGCCAAAAAGCTGCTAAACCTCAGGGGGGGATACACACAGGAATAGGAAGAGATGTCATTAATTGAGATGCAAGTAAATTAGACTGACAAGCAAGTCCACCAAAGATAAGCAATGGACTAACCCTAAAACTCACAGTAAGTATTGGTATTGTCCACAATGGGTTTTCAATAACAGACGTCTAAAAACTATCTGTAGGCAAGCCTGAAAAAAGAAACCCTGCTGCCGCCTAAACACTGTCGCCATAAACTTGCAATACGTTTTTTTTTAATTTAAAAATAACTTCAGCATTGCATAACAATTCAGTATATAAGTAAGAGTGCCTCGCAGTATGCAGGTATACTTAGAACAGCTAAGGAAACTCTTTAGTAAAATGCACATCACATATCAAAAGAAAAACCAATTCTGATTGGCACAAAGAAAAGGAACTACTAACTGAATAACTGTAGGCTAAAGACATAGGTTAAACAAGCAAGAATGACTAATGCAAAAGAAAAGATAAAGGATGGAAAGAAAAAAAGCATTGGCAACATATAGTATTAGTTCACCAGCCCTAGCACTGGAGCGCCCTTCTTTTCTGCGTGTGTGCAAATGTTATTAGGAAAAATGCTGTCATTCATAGTGCAAGAAAGCCAATGAATGAAGTAGGCTGACCCACTGCCACATGCGATATGCTGGGAAGGGTGGGAGCAAAGTATAAATGGTAGTTGAAAAGACCAATGGATGAAGAGCTATAACTCAATGCACCAGTGTATGTGTGCCTATCCACTTCTAGAACACCTGGGCGATGATCCATAAGTAATGTCAGAAAAACAGTTTGTGAAACCTATAAGCAAGTCAATTTGTGTACTGTTTAACGGATGCACGTTAATGTTTCCTCGAAAAGGAAATAAAACAAAGCTCTTAAAGTGTTTTTGTGATACTCCGCCAGCAAAACAAAATACACAACGACTGTAACTAGGAGGAAAAACAAGGTCTTTGCAGAAAATGCATTATCGCTCCAATAGCTGTCATCCCCATCAGCAGCTAGGAGGGTAACTGGATTTATGATGTAAATAGCTTCGGTCACCCACGTGTACTGTCAAACAATGTATTTCAGAGCACCAATTACTGCACTGCAATATCGCATCGGCACGGCTATTCCCACGGACAAATAACACCAGCCCAGCCTGGGTGTGATACCATTTATGGGCGATTAAACAAACTTTGAATCACTTTATTGACTAAACTCCTGCATCCGTTGCCTTCGCTCTTCATCAACAAGCGTGTGCGCCTCGCTCTGATGGGAAGAGGAGGAGGAAGCAGGGGGAGGGGAGAGAGGAGGGGGCCTGTGCCAGTTTCCCTTGCGGGAGCGAACAGTCAAAGCTCGCTCCCGCAAGGGAATCGCCAAACGTGCACGCGTTGCAATTGAAAGCAATACAACGCGTGCACGTTTTTGGGCAGAAAAGCAAACCGAATGCTAAAGGTCTCTCCTATGCAGCGCATGCGTGCTGCGTAGGCGAGACCTAAAAACTACTTACCAAGGTGAGCGTTGGTCAGCAGGCGTGACAGCTTTGCAACTCCTTGCTGCTGTAGACACCAGTCACCTCTCAGCAGATCCACTACTCAGCCTGCACAAACCTTCCATAATGCCATCACGCAGCACTGAGCAGTTATTGACACACAACACATATAGTCAAAGAAAGAATTTGCCCCTCAAGGGGGAAAAAATGAGCCCAACCTCCTTAAAAGGAAAAAAAACTATAGATATGCCTGTTATGTTTGAATGTAGAGTCTAACTTAAAGTAAGAACTTTCTGTAATGTAATTACCTGAAGTGTATTTAGTGGGACTAGGATAAAAAGCAAGGATAGCACAAACAGCAAATGTTACTCTCTTTCACTCTCTTCCATAACCATTTCACTTTGCAGTGTGAAATTAACCTTGATATAGATGCCAAATAGACAAAAAAGATGTGCATCAAAAGTTAAGCCTGGAAGGGGACAATTAAGAAGATAGCAGAGCTACTATAGTAAGTCATTTCATCTAATTTTGTAATCTCAAAAGAAAGTAGAAGCTGCACAGACTAATTAAGTGAAACAGATTGCCCCCTGGGGTAGCATACATGTGCTCCAACCTTTACGCGTCACTAAATAAATAACAATTTCATGACATAATCATGCATTTAGTACATGTTTTTGTGTGGTTTAACGACTAATAGAAAGTGTTGCACTTGACATTATTATTAAAGTACACTCACTGTAGGATTAGAGACTTTACACATAATGTGTGACTTAAACATGTTAAATGATATATTCTTTGAAGTCTTGATGGAGAAAACGTCTTTACTTAGTAGACATGTACTCACTATAGAAACAAAATCGATTTACATAATGTGCGCCTTAATACATTAAATGGCATTTACTGTTTAGATGTTTGAGTAGAATCTATCCTCATGTTATGAAATTTCATTTTTATTAGGAACGAATTATGATTTATGTAAAGTGCACACTGTTTCATATGTTGCATGCAAATGTAGTTCTTAGACATACTTACACATATTCATTTAAGCTTTTACTGTATGACACATAAGATGGATCTAAAGTACTGACAATTTACATTTACTTGTATTTAAATGTGCACACGTATGTTAAATGTGCACCATTAAATTAATACCTTAAGTTGCCTTAAGGAGGCCTCTATTCCATGCTGCATAAATACTGGTTTTCATTTTCTGTTTGCATTACTTTTCTTGAAGGTGCAATTCTCATGCATTCCTAGTTGAAGAATAGTTACATTACTGTACTACTGATAGAGATCCTGAGTGGAAGATCTTGATGAAAGAACATGGCGAGCCAGCGTGTTACCTGAAAGGCATATTTAGCACTTTCACAGCATAGCTTGAGTGTGAAAGGACGATGTGGTCCGGTGTGGGATTCTTCACTATTGTTGTAGTCTACAACATGAGAATGAAAGAGGACAATGTTAACCCTGATGATGCATAAATTGGGGTGTTGCCTAAGAGACTCTTGTGTCATAACTTAGTATTCACACTGTCTGAGATCAGATCTCTCTCAGAACGCTTTCAGAACCTTTCCGGACCCCTTAGTCCTTTGAGAGGTTTAGATCATTAAGCTTCCCTTTGATTCTTTGCTATGTATGGCTTAAACTAACACTTATTTCCCTGGACACAAGAAGACTCTTGACCTAGCTTCTGTAGTGCTGACATCATCCTGCATATTTTCCTGCCTTCTATTATTTTTCATTGATTGAATTTCCCTGATTTTTAACATCCTTTCGTTTTCCAAAACCATCCACTATGCTTGAACTTTAACTTATACGATTTTAGATATTACTCATTGATAAAGGAGAGGACCAAAGACTTTGCTCTGAGCTCCAGACACTCTTGTAAATCCTTTGTACTGCTTTGTTTGAACTTCTTGTTTGTTTGATACTGGTATGCCTAAAATTCTTTAGGAAGTTGGGTTTTCCAGTTATTATTCTGTATATTTATAGTATGATGTTGGGATTCATGTACCTAACTTGACTGCTAACTTGTAATAAACCTTCTTGTTTTAAATGCCAACTTTGAGATTTTATGGCATGACAGCATATTACACAATTAGAAATATGAAGGAGAGGCATAAGTAACATTGTGGTGGGCATTTTTTTTGCCAGGCAGGCAACATCACCATTTCAAATTGACAGCCTTTTCTTGATGGGCACACCAGTTCTCCCCTATTGATAGTGGCCTCTCCCTCCTCCATGCAAGCTCCACATCCCGCTTAGCGACTAAACAGGCCACTCCCAAGAATGCTCATTCTGACTTGAGGCCTTCCTCTAGTAGCCCAAGCAACGCCATGCAGGGGCTGAACTCCAGGGGACGGCCCAGAACATTAGGAGAGAGTACGACCCACCTCTGCCCAAAACGGTCGTAGCACCGGGCACTGCCAAGCAACAAAATAGAAGCCCACCTTTGGAAGGGCGCAATGCACCCATGCTGCTTGATTGACCAAAGACATGTGCCACAACTGCTGTGGTGCGAGGTACGCAGCATGCAAGTAATTGAATTGGATCAGAGGCAGCCACGTTGAGGTTTGCCAATTCCCTAGGTGCCATGCAGGCCTCCCTCCAGTCATCTTCATCTAACACTTCTACCCAGGCTTCTCATCGCTGCCGAGCCCTGTCAAGAGCTCCTGGAGCATCAATCACCAGTGACAGATAAATCATGGACATAGCCTCTTTACCCAGTTTCCCTTGAAAAATCTTCACCTCTACTGGGCTAAACTCAGGCAACGTGCCGTGTGGAAGGTGATGGGATGACAGGGCATGGCGTAGCTAAAGGTACCTGAAAAACTGCATTTTGTGAAACAGTACCTGCTTTTCCCCTCATGAAAAGATATGATGATGATGCCCCCCCCCCTTGAAACACATCCCCAAGATAGGAAATCCCAAGTTGATCCCAATGCAGAAAGCCCTCCAAACCCGACACCTGATTCAGCCACGTTCCACGCCACAGGAGGGGTCATCCCAGTGTGGCAGAGATACCAGCCGGTGAGATGAGGAGTCACTCTCCAACAGGCAAGAGACACTCGTATACAGGAAGACAAGGTGGTCGGTGCGCGTGCTCCCTATAAACGATCAAGTATCCCATCCATTCCCAGTGTATGTATCTCCAACTGATAGGCCGGATCGTCCCATCCCCCAGTGAACCATTTGTTGACTGATACCAGATGTGCTGCTAGGTAATATAGGTAGATATCGGAGAGTCCTAGGCCGTCCGTTAAATGGAGACTTACGCAATGAATGGAACACTCCTCTATGTCGGCCCCCAGGCCACACAAAACTGTTAATTTTTGTGGTTAAGGATTGAAACCATTTGCAAGGGATTAAGTACGGATAGTTGCTCAACACGTACAAGTAACACGGCAGAGGCACCATTTAAAAAAGGACCTTGCACCCCAGTTCAGTAGCAGAGTGGCCCAACGACTGATGTTGTGGTCAAGCTGCAAGTCCAGACCTCGGAAGTTAAGGGTCCAGGCCAGGTCCGACATGGGAGAAATGAAGATCCCTAGATATTTAAACGAGTTGTGCCGATAGGCAATGCTAGGAAACAAACACACCCCAGAGCATCGCCCCTGACCTCCACCAAACAAGATATTCCCTTGATAACTTGAAAACCAGATGTCTCTCCGCAAAGCCGAAGAAGCTTAAGACACCGTGGGTCTTATATCTGAGGCCTATAAGGCATTCCTAAGGCAAGCCTTTCAATCTTGAAGGCAGAGTGCTCTGTTATAAGTGTGAGGGTGCCCCTGCATGAGCAGAACACCCCTACAACCTTCGGATTCCATTCACCCGGATTGTAAGTGCATCAGCTCTTATGATATATAGTGGCCACTGTCTATCTCAAAACTGGCTGTAACAAAGCCTGTCATGTTTGGTATCAAACATGTTGGAATCATACCCCATGTTAGAAGGCGGACCTCGGGGAGTCGGAGAGACCACCCAGAGGGGCCCCCACACTGTACGAAGTAGCCGAGCGCTGCTGAGAAGCCTCCAGGGAGGTCCTTCTCCTATCATGTACTAGCACAGTAACACCACCACACAGGACTCAAGGAGGTTGTCTCAAGACGAGCAATTCTTTATCAGCACTTAAAGGTTACGGGATCAATATTTACACGGAAGGGATCAAGGGATCCACAAAAGTCTCAGTGTCTCTTTAGAAGGGAAGGGGTAGCGGGACAGTCTTTGGCAGGAGCTTGGTACGAGGGTAC
Organism: Triturus cristatus; assembly: GCF_964204655.1. NCBI lineage: Eukaryota > Metazoa > Chordata > Amphibia > Caudata > Salamandridae > Triturus > Triturus cristatus. The sequence goes on from NC_140580.1 coordinate 998,952,517, forward strand.
CTGGGGCCCAGTTCTTATCCTCAAGCTGGGGGGCCTCCGGATCTCGGAGGGGTCGAGCCGTGACGGCGTCAGCAGGGCTCTGGCGTTCAGTTCGTGGAGAGCCGCGACCAGGTCAGCGGGGCTCTCAGGATGGTTTCTGCTCAGCTCGAGCCGCGACGTCGTCAGCAGGGCTCCGAGGGAGGTTTCAGTGAGGTTGGGCCGCGACAGCGTCAGCAGGGCCCCGATGTTCCGGGTGGCTTCAAGGTTTCAGCAAGAAGGAGCCGCGACGCAGTCTGCAGGGCTCGTGGTGGTTTCAAGCAAGAGTTCTTCTCCGTAGGGTCGGCCGCGATTCGATCAGCAGGGCTCTCGACTCCGGGATACAACTGCCGGTCTGTTGCGGGGTCGCCCCAGATATAGGTCTGGAGCCCTTTGATGTCCGGACCCTTGCGCCCGGGGGGCGGAGAGGCCGGGTTGGGAGCGGCCAGACGCCCAGCAGGAGAGGCGCCCGGCCCAGGAGAGATGGAGGCCGATCGCACCTCGGTGTGTGGGGACGGTTGGGGGTCCCATCGATACCGCCCGCCGCCGGGGGCGAGGAAGCGTTCACGTGATACCCCCTGGCCAGTTCTTGGGGCCTCAATGTCTGGGCCTTGCTGGGGCCGAGGCCGGGTGGAGCGGGGTCATGTGGGCTGGTGTGCAGGGTCACGTGGCAGGCAACAAAATGGTGGAGCCCCGAGGTGTATGTGACCTCGTGCGGCTCGAACAGGTGGCCCGTGGAGGCCAGGGCGGGGAACGGGCCCAATCCCAGGGAAGTCAGGACCACGCCACGAGGCCGGGTCCAACAGGCGTCCCCCCCCCAGCCGAAGGCAGGGAGAGTCACCCATCTCCTTGGGGATTCTCCTCGTCAAGGCGGAAGAAGCGGGATAGGCCGTCAGCGTTGGCGTGGTCATTGCCGGGCCGGTGCTCAACAGAGAAGTCCATCCCTTGCAGGGCAATGGACCACCGCAGCAGCTTGGGATTCTCGCCTCTCATTTGCATTAACCACCGCAAGGGCCGGTGGTCGGTCTGGACCCGAAAGTGGGTACCGAAGAGATAGGGCCGGAGCTTCTTAAGGGCCCACACTACTGCGAAGGCCTCGCGCTCGATGGTGCTCCATCGTTGCTCCCGGGGCAGCAGCCGTCGGCTGATGAAGGCCACTGGTCGGTCGAGTCCCTTCTCATCAACCTGAGACAGGACGGCCCCGATCCCATATTCGGAGGCGTCTGTCTGCACGATTAACTCTTTACTGTAGTCAGGGGCCTGGAGCACAGGGGCAGTGCACATCGCTGCCTTGAGAGCCTCGAAAGCTGATTGGCAGCGGGGAGTCCAGTGCACTTTCTTGGGCTGTTTCTTTGAGGTGAGCTCCGTGAGAGGCCCAACAATGCTCCCATAGTCCCGGATGAACCGCCGGTAGTATCCGGTGAGGCCCAGGAAGGCCCGTACAGCGGTCTGGGTAGTGGGGGGTTCCCATGCCTGGATGGCATCGACTTTTGGCTGGAGGGGGGCCACCTGACCGCTTCCCACCTGATGGCCCAGGTAGGTCACCGATCCTTGGCCGATCTGGCATTTGCTGGCCTTGATCGTGAGCCCAGCCCTTTGGAGGGCGGCCAGGACTGCTTTGAGGTGACCCAGGTGCTCAGCCCAGTGGTTGCTGTACACGGCAATGTCATCCAAATAGGCCGCGCTGAAGGCCTCGAGCCCGGCCAAAACCTTGTTTACGAGTCTCTGAAAGGTGGCCGGGGCGTTCTTCATGCCGAAGGGCATCACCCGAAAGTGGTAATGCCCATCAGGGGTGGAAAAGGCGGATCTTTCTTGGGCGCCGGGGGTGAGCTGGATCTGCCAGTACCCGGCGGTGAGGTCCAGCGTGCTCAGGTAGTGGGCGGACCCCAAGCGGTCGATGAGTTCGTCGGCCCGGGGTATAGGATGGGCGTCCGTCTTGGTCACCGCATTCAGAGCTCGGTAGTCTACACAAAATCGTAACTCCGGGGGATGGCCTTGTGCGGCGGCCTTCGGTACCAGGACGACAGGGCTGGCCCACGGGCTGTCGGAGGGCTCGATGACCCCGAGGGCCAACATCTTCGCTACTTCGGCCTGGATGCATGCCCGTACTCGGTCGGGTACCCTGTAGGCTCGGTGTCGCACGGGGGGACTGTCCCCGGTGTCGACGTCGTGGACGCACCAGTGGGTCACCCCCGGGGTGAGGGAGAAGAGGCCTGCGTAGTCCTGCAGCAGTTGTTGACAGTCGTTACGCTGTTCCGGGGTCAGGGAGGAGGCGAGTTGGACACCCTTGATGGATCCGTCGTGGACGTCGTTCTGCAAGAGGTCAGGTAGGGGCTCGGAGTCGTCCTCGCCCCCCTCGTCGGTCGCCAGTAGCAGGCTCAGTTCGGTCCGGGCAAAGTGGGGTTTGAGCCGGTTAGCGTGTAGAACCCGGAGGGGGTTCCGGGGAGACTCCAGGTCGACTAGGTAGGTGACGGGGCTCTTCTTTTCCACCACCTTGAAGGGCCCGGTCCACTTGTCCTGGAGGGCGCAGGGCTCAACAGGGGCCATGACCCAGACTCGCTGGCCTGGCTCGAACTCGATTGTAGAGGTGTTCCGATCGTACCACCGCTTCATGTCTTCCTGGCTGGCCTCGAGGTTGGCTTCGGCCAGGGCTCGGAACTTGCGGGTCTGGTTTCGTAGGCTCAGGAGGTATCGGTAGACGTCAGGAGGGGCGCCTTGGAGCTTCGTCTCCCAGCCCTCCTTGACCAGGCTGAGGGGTCCGCGGACCGGATGCCCATACAACAGTTCAAACGGGCTGAACCCCAGGGACTTCTGCGGGACCTCCCGATAGGCGAACAGGAGGCATGGCAGTAGGACATCCCATCTCCGCCGGAGGGGCTCTTCCAGGCCCTGAATCATCCCCTTTAGGGTTCTGTTAAAGCGCTTGACCAGTCCGTTCCCCTGAGGGTGATAGGGGGTGGTGAATTTGTACGTGACCCCGCACTGCTGCCACAGGGACCGCATGTACTTGGAGATGAAGTTTGTGCCCCGGTCGCTCACCACTTCGCGGGGAAATCCCACTCTTGAGAAGATTCCCCTTAAGGCCCGGCCCACCACGGCCTCCGGGTACCTGGTGGCATGGTCCACGAGGACCAGGATGAAGCGGTGGCCCAGGGCGGTCTGGGGGTCCAGGGGCCCCACAATGTCGATCCCGACCCGTTCGAACGGGGTGCTGATGGCTGGAAAGGGCTGGAGGAGGGCCTTGACCCGACCCCCCGTCTTCCCGCTGGCTTGGCAGGTCTGGCAGGACCGGCAGTGGTTGTCCACGTCTCTCCGCATCCGGGGCCAGTAAAAGTGGGTCACCAGACGGCTGTAAGTCTTGTCTTGCCCTAGGTGTCCGGCGTGTCATGTGCCAGGTTGAGAAGGAACTCCCGGAAGCGGAGGGGGACCACCAACACGCGGCTGGCCCCGAGTTCTGCCACTTTCTGTTCACTGTACAATAGGCCCTCGGCCCAGTAGGCCCAGTGGGTGCCGGTCTGGCCACCGTTGGCTTGTGCAGACGCCTGTTGTCGGACCCCTTCGAGAGAGGGACAGGACTGCTGTTCTTGCTGGAACTGCTCTCGGGTGGGGCCCCCTTCGTGGCGCCATTGTGCAAGTTCTGGTAGGGCGCCGAGGGAAGCGATCTCTTCGGGGGAGGGTTCAGTAGGTCCAGTGTCGGTGTCCGCCTCCCCCTCGCTGCAGGCGGGGGGTGGTGCGGGCCCCGCGGGCTTGGCGGAACCGGAGGCCAGGGACGAGCGGGGGGCCTGGGCGGCCATGGACCGGGTGATGGCGCAGGCCCATTCGGATAGTCCCAGCATTCGGAGGTGCTCTCGTCGCTCCACTTGAGCCCAGGGGGAACTTTCTAGGTCGTTCCCCAGGAGGCAGTCCACTGGTGCGTCGTCGCGGACAGTCACTTTTAGTAGGCCTGTCACCCCTCCCCACTCGAAGGGGACCAGGGCCATCTGGCACAGGCTTTCGCTGTTGTCGGCCGTCCGGACGGGGCACAGCACATTGGGTAGGATTTGTTCGGGGGTCACCAGGTGGCAGCGGACAGCGGTGACACTGGCGCCGGTGTCGCGAAGGGCTTCGGCACGTTGTCCATTGATGGTGACCTGCTGCTGGTATTTCTGGGTGTTGCTTGGGATGGGTGTGCGGGGCACCATTTCTCGGCTGCCCAGGCAGACCAGGGACATGGCCGCCGGCTCCCACTCGGTGGTTCCTCGGTCGAGGGGTTCTTCCTCTTCCTCTCCTTCCCCCAGGGCGGCGGCTACCAGCTGTCGGGGCGGGGGTCCGCCGGCCCCGCTTCTTCGGTTCAGGGGGCAGACCGGATCGCTGGCATAGTGCCCGGTTTGTTGACAGCCGTAGCAGGTTATTGGGGGCCGTGGTCCGGTTCTGGCTGGGGTCGCCCCTCTTCGGGCTAGGCTCGGGGAGAGGTGTTGCTGAGGCGGCCCTCGAGGTGGGCTCCGGGGGGCCCCGGCGGGGGGGTCCCGGTTCGGCCCTCCCCCTCCACCGCGTTGGCGGGGAGGTCCGGTGGGGTTCCTCTGGTACTCCCCCATCGAGTTCCGGGGGACTCGGGTGTTGACCCATCGATCGGCCTCGACGGCGAGTTTTCGTGGGTCGGTCATCTTGCTGTCGAGGAGGTGTTGCCTTAGCTCCACAAAGCAGTTGTTGGAGAGATGTTCCCAAACAATGAGGTCGACTAGCTGCCCGTAGGTGGTGACCTTGCTACCCTTGATCCACCCTTCTAGGGCCCGGCTGAAAAAGTCCACATATTCCACCCAGGTGGTACCAGGGATCTTCTTGCAGTCTCTGAACCGCTGGCGGTACATTTCCGCGGTTAGCCCGTAGCGGGTGAGCAGGGCCTCCTTCATGTGGTCGTAGGAGGTCATCACCTCTTCTGGCAGCTGGAGGAGTGTGTCTCGACCTTCACTAAGGAACCGACCCCACAGGCCGGCACCCCAGTCCTTTCGGGGCACCCGATGGGAGGTCATGGCCACCTCGTATGCCTTGAACCATTGTTGGATGTCGTCATTTTTACAGTACTCCTTGACGACATCTTTAGGGATATGTACATTGGCTTCGGCAGGCGGTAGGGCGTCTCTATTACTTGGGGTGTCGGTCCCCCCTTTCTGTGCCTTGAGCTCGAGCTCTTTGAGACTTCGCTCGTGCTCAAGGGTCAGTCTCTTTTCTTCCAACTCTCGATGCCGTCTCTTCTCTTCTATTTCCTCTTGTAGCCGTAGCTGCTCTAGGGCTATTTTCATTTCCGCTAGCTGGAGTTCGCCGTCCAGCCGTAGTCATGCGAGCTCTAGTTCGTGGTTCCGGACCTTCTCCCGTTCTCGTATCTCCTCTGCGGAGAGGTCGGTTTCTAGGCTGTTTCTTCCTCCGGTTGCCGGAGTCGGTGCGGTTGGTGTGGCCACAGTCAGGGGCAGGGGACCTTCGTTCTGGGAGGGGCCTGCCTCGGCCTCTAGCCAGGTCCTCAGGGCTTTCTGCATCTCTTCTTTGGTACCTAGGCCGGTGGTTGCAATGCCCTTGTCCTTGCAGAACTGTTTCAGTTCTTTGTGCGTGTATTCCTCCAACCGTTCGGGCTGGAACTCCGTGGTCGCGTTGTTTTCTTGGTTGCTCATGACTTCCGTTTGTCTGGATGGGTAGCTAGTGGGTTACTGGCTTGTACGTACTGCGTTCGGCTCGGATCCCGTCGCTGGCCACCAATTGTTGGAAGGCGGACCTCGGGGAGTCGGAGAGACCACCCAGAGGGGCCCCCACACTGTACGAAGTAGCCGAGCGCTGCTGAGAAGCCTCCAGGGAGGTCCTTCTCCTATCATGTACTAGCACAGTAACACCACCACACAGGACTCAAGGAGGTTGTCTCAAGACGAGCAATTCTTTATCAGCACTTAAAGGTTACGGGATCAATATTTACACGGAAGGGATCAAGGGATCCACAAAAGTCTCAGTGTCTCTTTAGAAGGGAAGGGGTAGCGGGACAATCTTTGGCAGGAGCTTGGTACGAGGGTACCTGGGGCCCAGTTCTTATCCTCAAGCTGGGGGGCCTCCGGATCTCGGAGGGGTCGAGCCGCGACGGCGTCAGCAGGGCTCTGGTGTTCAGTTCGTGGAGAGCCGCGACCAGGTCAGCGGGGCTCTCAGGATGGTTTCTGCTCAGCTCGAGCCGCGACGTCGTCAGCAGGGCTCCGAGGGAGGTTTCAGCGAGGTTGGGCCGCGACAGCGTCAGCAGGGCCCCAATGTTCCGGGTGGCTTCAAGGTTTCAGCAAGAAGGAGCCGCGACGCAGTCTGCAGGGCTCGTGGTGGTTTCAAGCAAGAGTTCTTCTCCGTAGGGTCGGCCGCGATTCGATCAGCAGGGCTCTCGACTCCGGGATACAACTGCCGGTCTGTTGCGGGGTCGCCCCAGATATGGGTCTGGAGCCCTTTGATGTCCGGACCCTTGCGCCCGGGGGGCGGAGAGGCCGGGTTGGGAGCGGCCAGACGCCCAGCAGGAGAGGCGCCCGGCCCAGGAGAGATGGAGGCCGATCGCACCTCGGTGTGTGGGGACGGTTGGGGGTCCCATCGATACCGCCCGCCGCCGGGGGCGAGGAAGCGTTCACGTGATACCCCCTGGCCAGTTCTTGGGGCCTCAATGTCTGGGCCTTGCTGGGGCCGAGGCCGGGTGGAGCGGGGTCATGTGGGCTGGTGTGCAGGGTCACGTGGCAGGCAACAAAATGGTGGAGCCCCGAGGTGTATGTGACCTCGTGCGGCTCGAACAGGTGGCCCGTGGAGGCCAGGGCGGGGAACGGGCCCAATCCCAGGGAAGTCAGGACCACGCCACGAGGCCGGGTCCAACACCCCATGTCGGAGCTAACACCGTAAACGGTGTTGGATGCATGATTCCATGCACTGTAAAGCTCAGTGTTCCCAGTATCAGTCTTCTAGACAAGGACAGCAAACTATAGCTACTGCTGACCAGGTACACGATCCTGCCCTTCTGCTCCTGAGGAAGGCAGGACAATAGGTTTCCTGTCACAGGGAGTTGTGACCACCTTCCTGACAGGACTTAGTGTATTGGGACAGGGTGGGGTTGCTTGCCAGAGCCATTAGACAGCTTTTAAGGGCACATTTGGTGCCCTCCTTCCATACTCCAGTTGAAACCAGTTCAGTGAGCCGTTGGCTCCCACTCTGGTGTAAAATTGGACAAAGGACATGGGAGTATCCTCCCCACTGCCCAGCGCCTCCTCTGGGAGAGACCCCTTAATCATTCCAACCCTTTCCTTAGGGTACTTAAGGGTATACCTCTGGGTGGGTCCCTAGATTCAGATCCAAAACCACTTCATCTTAAACCCTCTGGGCACTGTGGACTTAGCTGGACTTCGCTTTGGAAACTGAGACGGCAACTGGGAAGACTCCTGCTGCTCCTGATCTCATCGTCCTGCCAGTCTTCCGCAACAACTGTGCCTCTGCTCCATACAGGTTCTTCACAAGGCCAGTGGACATCCAAGACACCCAAAGGAATCTCCCTTAGAGTGAAGGAGTCACTCCCCTGCATCTTCAGCACTGCAACAAAGCTCCTACCAACTCCAAAAGGTTCAGTAACACAGGTACTGGTTTTGCAACTCCCTCGAGGCCTGCACTGTCTTCAAAGCAAGTTTGAAACCAGTATCCCACGTCTAAACCGCTGGTGCAGTATCCCACACTGCGGCGACTTGTCATTGCCAAGGCTTGTTGACTTACTCCTCTAGAGATCTTCAGGCTCCAAGAAGCTCCAGCCTTAAGCATGTCCTGCAGCCAAGATCTTTGCCTACACCGCATCCCTTGCAGCGTGGGCCTTCATCCTTTGATGAGCTACTCGAGGTCCTCTTGTGACTCTTGTGCCTCCGGCCTGTGAGAACTCTTGAGGGTCTTCTTTGGCTCCAGTGAGCTCCCCTACTTTTTCGTCGACTACGTTGGTTGCCGTTGCCAAGGCTTGTTGGTGCCCCTGCTGGACACTGACTCCCTGGCTCTTGACATCCAGAATGGGACAGCTCACGAATGGCTCCTGATCTTCCACAGCATTGCCCAGTCCGCACAGCTACAACTTCAAGGGCACCATCAACTCTCCTGCATCCCCGACATCAGAGGGCATTCGTCTTCCGTGCCTCCTTGACACTCTTGAGTGGCCTAGACTCTGTAGCCCCTGCTTGCAGACACCTCTAAATTTGAATCCACCTTTGGGTTCCACCAGACTATTTCGTCTTCTTCGCCAGCGGCATCTTTTATGAAGTCCTCCATTGTGGTATACGACGGTTTCCGATGTCACTTCGCACCTATGCACCCAGCTTCCCTGATGTAGGTATCCTGGTTCCTGGGGTATCCACAGATAGTATGACTCTCCAACCTTCCATCTTCCACGAGGTGTCTTCAGGGTTTGCTGGGAAGGGTCCTCTTTCCTTAAAACTGCATCAGTGACTTACCCATGGACTTGTTGTGAGCACACAGTCGTGCTCCAACTCTGCACATGACCTCTGTGGGGTTCCTGGAGACTCACCTTGGGTGGTTCCTTGGGTCCCCGACTCTTCTACGCCTTCTGGGTCTATTCTCGATTTAGGTAGTGGTTTGCATTCCACTATTTTAGTACATCGTTTGGTCTCCCCCTGGAGACCACTGTGTATTCGTGTTATTTACTTGTCCAATTATCAATGTATGGTGTGTATTGTGGTTATATATCCGGGTAGGAGATATTGCAATGTGTTAGTGAGTGTTTAAAATAAATACTTATTTTTAAAACTACACTGTGTGATTCTTTTCCACTTAACCTACACCTTAAGATGAAGTACTGGTAAACAAGCTGCTTTACACTCCTTCTGGACTTAGCCTGAAGGCTGCTCTCCACAGCTACTACTTAGAGAGCTTTCTATGGTTGTCTAAGACCACGAAAATCCCCATGAGGGTTGTCTGGATTAGTGCAGGGTGCTACACTTACATTAGGGAGCACCACATATTAAGCCAGCCTCCTACAACCTCTCAATCGGAAAATTATAGATCCATTGGAGAAGTAATAGTAAGAGAGTGGGCCCAGATTGCTGGATGATCTTAATAGCACATAAGATAGTTTCCCACATACGTGAGCGAGTTAGGATGTCACACTCAGAAATTACCCAAGCCCAGTCCAAACCCCTAAAGCCCATGGTTCGCTCAAAGTATTGAGGTAGTTCCAGTGGTTTGGGAATAAATCATAGTAGCTTGGTGTGAGTATTAATAGGGTTTTGAGTTGCAAAATGCTTAGGCTTAGCTTGCAGTTTTGCAGTGATTGTATGGTGTTCTGCAGAGGCGTTTTAAGCTGATGTGCGATCGTGGCGCTTAATGCAGAGATGTTGAAGTGTCTGTTGTAGCTTAAGATCCAGTGGGAGAGGGACACTAAAAGTTATCAGTGTAGAAGACATTGGGTGTAGTTGTCTGCTGTGTTGTGGTACTGGTCGTGAGACGTCGTCAACAGCATTATTGAAATAGGGACTTTATCTTTATGTGATTGTGAGGTGTGGTTGGTCTAGATAATCTCAGTAGACAGGGAAGAATTGTCAATCAGAGTGATATTCTGCTGGTCAAGGTTTCATGTGAAGTGAATGTCAGGATAGTTTGGAAAGTGGTACTCTGGATTGTCTCTTGTGTTTATGAATAATCTGTAATTTCCTTAGAGGAGAATCAAAGTTAGTTGTTGAAATTGCTTGCATTTGTTTTGCTTAAATTACTTTGAGAAAAACAAGAAAGGGTTTAGGCTCCAATCAGTAGGGTGGAGCCCCAATACAACATTAAACAACAAGAAGCCAGTGCTGATGCTCAATTCACAAATTAATCACAGCCCATTAAGCTGAAACAATGTAGCCAAGGAACTCTGTCTCCATTTGAATTAATCAAAATGTATTCATAAACATAATGACATCTATCAATTCAGTAAACACAATTCAAATGTTTTTCACACACCTCAATACACCACACTACTCCTCCTTTTACACCATTCCACAACCCTTCATCATTATACTTACACATCCATTCCATCCAACCTTTTCTGACATAACACAAACGTCCCTACTCTCACTCCACACGCATTCAAGCAACCCTACACCCTGCCCACTTTTTAATAAGTTCAAAAATGCACAATAAAGAACTCTCATATAAAAAAAGCCAATGAGAAATACATTTAAAAATGTGCAATAAATTTCAATGTTATAATACACATTAGGTAAACTCTATTGGCCACAATAAGTTCAACGCGTTTCGAACCCCTCCAAATATGGGGTTCTCCTCAGGACCAGAAAGCTGCAAAGAGTGCACACAAAACAACTGCCTTAGTTTTCTTTATATATAAATTCGCCTCTGTCACCCTCTAGTCTGCCCTGCCCCACCTGGCGTGGTCAGCTTACCTTGAAAATGCCGCTAAATCAGCTGGTCTATGCTTCAGATGTACAAAAACGATCTGAAAAAACAACAATGCAAATTTCAATAAAGTATATCCGTCACACAATGTTCTTATAAGATCTCTAAGATGTATCAATAATCCTTACATTGATCTCTGTGGTCAACAGTTACCTAAACCATATACTAAGAAAGTGGTATAAGAACCACGACTCGAGTCAGGACAATGTCGAGAGGCTGTAGAATCGCTGGGGACCCAAGGAACCACCTAAGGTAAGTTGACATGGACCCCAAGGAGGGCTCGTGCAGTGTGAGAACACGACCACGGGATCCGTACAACTCTACGTTTAAGTCGCAATTGGATTTTCAAAGGTTAAGGACCCATCCCAGTGGACCCTGAAGAAACCCCGTGGAAGACAGAAGGTTGGAGAGCCACCCCACCCGTGGATACCGTGGTACTCTCGTTATCTATCCCAGGGAAGCCGGGTGCATAGGTGTAAAGTTGTGTCGGAAACCGCAGTTGAACCCAATATAGAACTACAGGAAAGTGCTGCTGCTGGAAGATGAGCAAGTGTCTGTGGGAATACAAAAGTGGATTCTTGATGACGAGTACCTGAAAGCAGAGGGGACAGAGTCTGGGTCACTTGAGAGTGACCAGGGGCTCGGTAGACGAATACCCACCGATGTCGGGTGCTTCAGGATAGATGTCGATGACATTGACTCTGCAGCTGTGGGGACCAGGCGATGCTGAGGACAACCAGGAGCCGCATACAAGCAGGTTCACAAAGGATGTTGAGTGCTGAGGGGTTGGTGTCCGGCGGGAACACCAACAAGCCTTGACAAAAGCAACCCATGCAGGAAGTCAAGGAGGTTACGGGAAGAGGACCAGCAAGGTCCAGGAGACTCATTAAAAGCAGGGGAGTCAGGGCAAGCCTAGATCAATTGGGGGAGCACAAAGAAATCATAAGTTACCCTCCGCAGGACCCACAGGTCGAGGACACTGGAGTCGCAAGGGAAACTTGGGCAGCTTTACAAAACAACAGGTCACAGACCACACAGTGTGGTGTGGTTGAAGATCTTTTCAGGAGAAGTTGCCAGAGTTTGGGGCTACTTGGAGCCTAATGCACTTGCTGCAGATTTGCCAACAAGCATTTGCACATGCAAAAGTACACGGTGTACAGGGGTTTGGGTATTGCAGCCCTTATGAGGGATTCTGACCTTAAACTGGGTGAGAGGGCAACTCGGGCCTTGAGGAATATAGAAACCCACCTTCTTTGTTATTGAACTCTTCGGAGTCCGTAGGAGCTTGGGATCAGCAGACCGGTCAGCAGTGTTGCGGTGCCTGTAAATGTAGGGGAGTGACTCCTTCACTCCAAGGGAAATTATCTTCAGTTGTCTTGGATGCTCCACAGGCCCTACAGGGATCTTGTATGGTGTACAGGCACAGACAAGGCAGAAGACTAGATGAAGCCAGGCCCAAACGAAGTCCAGCAAAGTCCAGAGTTCCCAGACGGTTGAAGTGCAGTGGTTTCAGTTCTGAATCTTGTCCACGATGAATCTAGGGGCCAACAGCCAGGTAAGCCCTTAAGTAACCTAAGGAAAGGATTGGGAAGATTCGGTGGACCCTTCCAGGGGAGGGTTTGGACAGGGGGAAGGTTACTCCCATGTCCTTTGTACAGTTTTGCGCCAGAGGGGGAGCCAACGGCTCCCAGGACTGGTTTGAACTCGACTATGCACAGGGACACCAAATGTGACCCTGATGCAGACTCTCAGGCGCTGGCAAGGGCACCCACACAGCCCTAATAGACAAAATCCTGTCTGGGAGGTGGTCACACCTCCCTGTGACCGGATGCCTATTGTTCTGTCTTCCCCTACTCGCGCTTGGCACAGCAGTAGGAGGGCAGAAATGTGTCTCTGGTCAGCAGCAACCATTTTGTGCTGTCCGGAACTAGAAGGGTGGTACCGGGAACAATCTGAGCTAAACAGAGGGCTCTCCCGGTGGGTGGAATCATACCTCCCACATCAGTTACTTGTGTGGGGGTATGATTCCAACATGTTTGACACCAAACGCGATAGGGTTTGTTGCAGCCGTTTTCGAGATGGTCATCGCACGGTCACGTAATGCCCTTCTATAAATGAATATGGCTGGTTCACTGACAACCCGGGAGAATGGACTCTGTAGGCTGCAGGAGTGTCCTGCTTGTGCAGGGGCAACCTCTCACTTAGAACCAAGAACCCTGCCCTCAGGATTGTACAGGGCCTGCAATAGGGGTGACTTATGGGTTTTAAGTGCAGTGACCCTTAGATATAGTAAACCTATATCTTAAGTAAGTGGTGCATGCACTGACTTACACAGGCTGCAGTGGCAGGCCTGTAGGTTCATTTTGAATGGTCTCTCATTGGTGGCATAATACATACTGCAGGCCATGGGAGACCTCTGGGGTACCTATGCCCTGGGTACATGGGAACCATATACTAGGGACTGACAAGGGTACCCCAGTATCCAATCTGGGGTGTACCAAAGTACATAGAATAACATTTTAGGGAGAAAGCAGATATACTGGGGTCCTGATTAGCAGGATCCCAGTCAGACTAGTCAAAAACAGTATTACATTGCAGAGAGATAATTCTTAATACCATAGCAGAACAACCAGGTCTTACTGCCCGATAATTTGATGATTGGCTTTGAGGTATAGACCGTTAGTGGGAATCCTGAACAAGTGGAAGGAGTACTCAAGTCCCAGAGAGATAAAGGACCATAGATGTGGCTAAACTGAAAGTAGAACTAGAAAAATTATAATTGGAACTCCTGACATGTCTCAATTAAATGCTTACCAGGATGATGAGTTATTGTTCCTGTGTAAAGACATCACTAGATGTGCAGGACAGTCTCATGAAAGATTATCTAAATTGGCTCACAGATATAGAACTGATTTGCAGAAGTCTAAAGCCTTACAAAGAAGTTACTGTTAAGCTTTAGTGACCGTGAGCTTGCAGATATAAGACCACCAGGAATGAAATTACAAATCACCGAATTAATTGCCTATATTTAAAAATGGAGTAAGTTAGATAGATGAGAAGGTGGCCTGGCAAAGAAGAAGGAACCAAAGAAAGTCAGGCTACAACTGTCTTATCTGGAACAGAGGAAGAAGATGAGGAGATACACATGCTTCCCATGAGATAAGTGCCTGACGGAGAGTATATTCACATACCTTGGAGCAGGACTGATATTACATCATTCACAAATGATTTCCAGAAATTGAGATAAAATCCAGTGGAATGGTACTGTCAGGTTGATTGGTTTGTAAAGATATCAAAAGTTCCCTGAAATGATTTAAATACCTTTTTTGAAATTGTGGTTCCAGGTTACTTGTGGGTTGAATGTAAAGTTGCTGTGTATTGGCCCCAGAAGGAGCTGATGAGACATCCGTTATCACATGGTCCGTCCTCAGTGGTAATGAAAAATATACAGTTGATTACATTTTTAAAAGAGAAAATATCTCCCAAAGCTATTGATTGGTTTAAGATTGATAGAACAACCCAAGAGTCCAAAGAGTCAATACTTGCTTTTTATGAGAGACTGTTGCAGGCATTTAAACAGTTCAGTGGAACAGAGGCAAAGAACATGAGACATTTTGTGTACAGATTTGTATATGGATTAAATTCTGAAGTTAGTTCTGCTAGCGCAAATATTTCACAAACACTTTACATGACAATTTTACCAATTTACACCTGAATGTGCACATTTCCCAAAGTGAACAAAGTGATATAGCAATAGAGACAAGTGAAGCAACAGCACCGTAAAATCATGCCTGAAAGGGTTAGACAAGGAGAAAATACATTGCTAAACAGTTATAACGCTTATTAATAGGTTTGCTTAACAAGATTACTCATGAAATAATGTTTTACTATTCATGTACCGATGAAAACTAATAAAACTAATGATGAGGCCTAACCGTTATAATGCCTTTCATTGCAAATGAATTATAAAGAAATTGTGGTGCAATTATGTAATAAAAGTAGCTAGAAAATCGAAACTTACAGTTGTGATAGTAGAGTCCCTAATAATTAAAAATAATTAGGAAACAATTTCAGTAAAATTGTTTTAAAGAATAATTTACATGTATAGATGTTGAAACATTGTGGCAGTAGGCCATAGCTAACGTTAGTCAATTTTGTATAATAGATTGGTGAAAAATGTATTATTCCACTCTTATTATGAAATGATGATTCAACGCATTATTTTTGATTCCAATTAAGTTTAATTCATTTAAAACTGATGTGCGCATGTTAAGCTTTAAACACGTTCTTTCTTGAGCTGCAAATGTTCCCCTAGCAAGTACAACAATTCATTGGTATTTCTGCAAATATTATATTATTTGTTCCGTGCATATTTCATTTACATGCTAAGGACATTCTTTCAAAGTTCACTGTGAGATAGCTTGGTGGGAAAACCAACTCTAGCATGATGCCATAGTCGGTTACATTGTATATTTCTTACAGTTGACAAACCTGTGAGGCCCGTAGAGCCAAGACGTTCACATCAAGTGTTTGGCAAAGAATGCAGAACTAGCTAAATGTATTTGGTGACTACATACATAAACTAGTCATACAATGGACTGACTAGTGGAGTGACACCACGTCATTAAGGTGTCATAAGGACTATAAAAGAAGAAACACCAAAGGAGGGGCAACAAACACATCTACTCAACGCTATACCTTTTTCCCTCTTAGATGCAACACAGGTGTTTTTATCTTTTCCTTTGGGAGAGAACGATTCTATAATCAGCCCTTAAATATTTATCTTGGACTGCCTTTTTGCTGATGCAGCTGCTTTTATGCAGTTGACCTGGAATCCTCATTTGACAAACTAATTGATTTTTTCTTTATTTCCCTTTTTGCCCAACCTTTGGATTCGCCATAAGAGGGCTTCAAAATTGATTCTTTTTACTTCTTTGCTTTAAGTATTTAGATGCTTTTAAGGAGAATCAAACTATCCTTCTGTCTTAAATGGTGGTAGGAATCTGGAACCTCAAATATGATGATTGTTTTAACCATCCTCTTTGGATTTAAACCTCTGACTATATGTGTAGTTCTGTCCTACATGCTTTAATATTCTAGACTGAGATGCTTAAGAAATTGCGTATCTGTATCAATTTTGGAACATTAATACAATAACTAAACTATCAAAATTGCCTCAGTCTATTATAGTGCCCCAATGTTCTTTGTTTGAAACTGAGCTAAATTACTATTTTGATCTAAATGCATTGTAGGGAGAGTCAGTAATGCTTTTCAGAATATCATGTTCTGCTTCTTTTATTCTGGGTTGAAGTGGCAGAACTTCTAGTGTGTATTATGCAAGTTAGACTTAATTTCTTTAGGCGGTTGAGTCTCCCCATTGTGATACTTTATTGCTACAGTATGGTCCTGAGAGTAGTATATTTGAACCTAACTTCGAACTTGTGAGTTAGGCACATATTAATGGTCCTCAATGGGTGGCTAACATTGTGGTTTTGGACATCCTAATTCCCACCCCTCCTATCGGTGGAGAAAGATCCATCAGAGGACCATTCACCTCTATTGTAAGCATAATGCTGTGATCAATCTAGCTGTAGGAGGTACAAATGAGTAAATAGTGAATTGAAAGCTAAATCTTAAATATTTATACCGCTTACCCTGGATCACTTCCATGAATCAACAGCTTTTGATTTGTTGGCAGAGCAAGCCGATTATTCAGTAGCTGATGCTTTGCCTGGCTGTCTTAAAGCAATATAGCATCTCCCCAATTACGCTTTTTTGATTGTTTTACACCCCTCACCATACTGCTCCTAAATAAATAACTCACAAAATGTATGGGGCAGGTGATACCAGAATCAGGGGATGGACAGGATATTAGTGAGGAAGCATTGCTTTTTAAAGACGAGAACTCTCACTCACCCTAGGGTGACGTGCTTCATCATTGGGTCCCCTCTTCTCACTGGGACCGCAAGGTACCCAGTGTGGGCAACGACTCACCCTAGGGTGAGGAGCGGGAGGTTTTTATTTTGTCAACTCTATATGCACTCCTATAGGGGACGAGGGTCAGAAGGCATGTAAGTGATTATCTAAATAGACGTGAATTAAAACTACCTCTTGGTGGGTATAACTAACTTTATTCTGGGCCCCCCATGGGTAGGGTTAAAAACAAGCTTAGTGAAACAGGGGCATGGATTTTCTCCTATTTCATATTGTGGTCATCATGGTCAACATGCTTCTGCCTAAACTGCCCAACAGGTGCGTGGCATTCTTCAGGACCAACAGTCTGTAAAGTCACTCTGCTTGTAAAAATAAAAATGAAATTATTCTTTACAAAATCACTATCCTGTGGTCCTTTTCATATAATAGGTGCAGGTGCTGTGAAGACAAAAATCAGGAATTAAAATAACCAGATGTGACCATCACCAACATGAATACTTCCGTTCTGTGAAGAGACATTTATGTGTCTTACCGTAAGTACAATAAATCTATCCCACCTTCAACAGTCCCCTTAGGGCAAGTTGGGGCTGCAGGGATGCACAAAGACAATCGTTAAAAATAATAGTGTATTTGCTACATAAACATGCTCTCACCTCATGGATTTACCATCAGTCCTCCCTTTACTTGTTCTCACTCAATTTATACAAAATATGGCATTACTACCTTGTATTTGCAGAAGGGAAATAGAGAAAAAGTTTACCCAGTGTGTAAATAACCACAAAATGAAAGGTGAGTATCTATAACAATACAATCTCAAAACCTTAGTGATGTTGATGGAGCAGGTAGTGCAAAATTTTGTATACCTCCTCTATTTTGCATGAAAATACTAATTATATAATCTATTAACTATAATATTATTAAACGAGTATTGCATGTGTATTAACCAACATTATTAATTTTTCTTTTAATTAAAATTCAAAAACTACGTGGGGGGCGTGGCTACGGCACCGTGCAAGATGGCTGCCTAGGGTCTCCGCTCTCCCGCACCGGGACCCTCTTCTGACGAAACCGGCACGATTTTTCTTCGAAACAGCCCGTCGGCCACCCGCATCACTTCAGGGAGTGCTCCGTGCCTCCGGTGAGGTTGTTTGTGGATGTCGGCGGACCCGCGCTGCATCGTTTATTTATTGTGTGATTCCCTCGAGATGGCCGCCATCTTAAATATGCGCGTTTAGTGATAGCGAGTGATGCCTCTGCTGAGGAGATTTTCGCGCGCTTTCAAATACTTAATGCTGCCTGCATGGAGGAGATTTTCTCACGCTGCCACCCTCTATGGCCCTAAAGACTTGGTATTTCTACTCTAACTGTCACTAACACCAGGAATGCTTCTTTTTTACACATTAGGCTTTGCAAGCTCCCCTGTATGAAAATGACTCCTGTTTTTATTTCAACTGCAATGGTTATTTTTTCTTGACGCTGAGAACCTATATCTTTGTAGATTTGGTTACTATCACGCTTCACAGGAGCTGCATTGTTGCCTGGAGGAGGGGGTATTGTGAGGAGTGCTCCTTTTTCCCTCGCTTTGTTCTGCGTCCATGCTCCCCTGGGTAGATTGCAACGCCATCTACTGGACGCCCTGAGGACTATTACTTCTTTATGGGAAAACTGCGCAGTCCAAAGTTTGTCTTTATCCCCTCTAAGCGTCCTCCTGTGGCAACAAATTCACCCTCCTCCGCTACGGACTCTTCTTCTACCGCAGACCCAATGGTGGGAGTTTCTTCCAATCGCTCTTCGTCTGCGCAAACATCGGCTGGTAAGGCTTCTTCACCTACTACTTCCTCTAAGCGCCTGAAGCAGGATCCTCCCTCTCCAGATAAGACGACACCCCCGGTCTCTCTGGAACTACTCCTGGACGAGACACGCGCTTTACGGCCGTTTGTTGAAGAAACTAATAACAAGATGCAATTTCTGGAGGAGAAATCGTCCGCTATGGAGAGCAGAGTTTTGTTGATGGAGCAGCAAGTTACAGATATTCCAGCCAATTCACAGCGCATTTCCTCTTTGGAAAAGTCGGTCCTCGCTCTTCAGCAACACACAGAGGATTTAGAAAATCGCAACAGGAGGAATAACCTTTGCGTTTATGGTTTGCCGGAATCTCTGGAAGGAGACGACCCAGTCTCGTTTTTCACCTCCTTTCTCCCGAAACTTCTGGATATGCCATCTACCACTTCTCTCAGTATCCAAAGAGCACACAGACTTGGTCCTCGTACATCTTCCTCAACCAAGCCACATGGAGTCATCATTCTCTTTTTGAAATTTACAGATCTTCTCTCAGTCCTTTCGGCTGCTAGATCCAAGGGTCAGATCTCCTGGATGGGTCAAAAAGTGTTTCTCTCACAGGACGTCTCCAATGCTACTGCGACCAGAAGGAAGGAGTTCTTGAATCTTCGCTCTCCTCTTCGCTCTGTGGGCGCTAGATATGGCTTATTCCATCCATGTCTCTTCAAGGTCACACACCAGAATCAAACATGGTCTTTTCAAAATCCTGCAGAACTCAAAAACGTTATTCATATTCACGCTCCCAATGGCATGGACATCTCCACTTCTTCTAATGGTTGATCATATAACCTTCTTTCCTTACAGGTTTCGTGTTCCTGAAATTACATTTCTTGCCTTCAGTTTCATTGCGGTCTTATTGTTTTGATGCTAGATTAATTGTTTTAATGTAATGTCCCTATCAAGCTTTACCTCCTTTCTCGTTTTTACCTTTTAGACATCAGTGTTCTTAGGACTTCTTATCTTGTATATTTATTGATTGCTGACTATTTTTCTCCTTTTGAATTTTTTCTGTTTAATTGCTTTTCTATGTTTTATTCTAACAGGTTCGTTGGGTCTTTTTCAATTTGTGTGCCTCCTCTTCTGTTTTTTCCCTGTCCTGGTGTCGTTCGGACTCCCGCATATGGGGGGGCTCGTCTTGTTGAGTGTCGCCATCGCCCCATCGCTTTCTGTTCTCCTCTCCCCCTCAGGTATGTTGTCTTCAGTCATCCTTTTTGGATATGTACTGTCTCTTCTTGTCTTTCCCTCTCCCTTCTTCTCCCCTGTTATCCCTTCTGTCCCTTTTTATTTATTGGTTGTACCTTTCCCTTCTCTTTTGTTCCTTCTCATTATTTCTTTCCTTGTACTTGCTTTTTCCATTTTTTCTTTTTTGTGTTCCTATGTTTCCCTCTTTAAATTCTTTCTTTTCTTTCATTTTCTCTTCTCTTCTATTTATTGGCATTCTTTTCTCTCTTCTTGTCCTTATGGCTTTTCTTTTTTCATTACATTTTTACTGTTTTTACATTCATAGTTATTTCTTGGAATGTAAAAGGTTTTATTAATCCTATTAAGCGACAGAGAATACTTTCCCACCTAGCTTCTTACAATCCTGATTTAGTTCTTTTACAAGAAACTCATCTCACTGAAGCCGAGTCGCTTAAGCTGAAAAGAGGCTGGGTGGGTACGGTCCTATTCTCCCCATCTTCCAATAAAAAAAATGGTGTTGCTATTCTATGCCACAAGAAACTAAAATGTAAGGTTGTATCCCAGGATAATGACACTGAAGGTCGATGGGTACTAGCCAAGTTATTAATTAATTCTGTACCTTTAACTGTTTTTAATGTTTATGGTCCTACTCAACCTGATTGTAATTTCTGGCCTTTAATTACAATGAAATGTTTCCAACACAGAGATACCATGTTTATTTTAGGTGGTGATTGTAACCAGATTGTTGATCCGTTTCTTGACCGCAAGTCATCTGTCCGCTTTATACCTCACAAATCCCATAAACAATTCCTTGACACTATTTCACAATCGCATCTCATTGACTCATGGAGACTCTCACATCCTGATGCTCTAGACTATTCCTTTTTCTCTCCCCCTCATGCTTCTCTTTCTCGTCTTGATTACATTTTTCTCTCTCAACCTCTTTCCCAAAATCTCTTATCCTCTTCTATCGAACCCATAGTTATTTCTGATCATGCTCCTATTGCAGCAGACTTTGATCTCCTCCCCTCATACCCTAGATCTTCTCGCTGGCGGTTCAATAACTCTCTTCTTACGGACCCTCTTTTCTCTTGTTCTTTTCTTTCCTTTGCCAACGAATTATTTTTACTCAATTCTGATCCTTCTCTGTCCCCCTATCTTGTCTGGGATTCTTTTAAAGCGCCGGCACAAGGGTTCATTATTGATTTTGTTTCCAAGAAAAATAAACTCTTTCTTAACAAAAGGAAAGTTTTGTTGGCTCATATTAAGTCTTTAGAACATAGATTTTACACCTCTTCTACCAATTCTGTCTTACCAGATCTAATACGTGCTAAACTTGATTTTAACAAATCTCCTACTGATAATGCTTCCTCAGTTCTTATTCGAAGTAGTGCCCGTTACTACGGTGGTCGCAACAAAGCGGGTAAACTCTTAGCTAACTATCTCAAATCGCGTAAGGAGCGTACTTCTATAGATTCTATCTATTCTTCAGATAATCTACTTGTTCACAAAGAGCAAGATATACTTACCCAATTCCAGCTTTTTTATCAATCCCTTTACACACCTGAATCTCCTCCCTCCGCCTCTCTTATTCAATCCTATTTTGAGAAGCTTCCTGCCCCTTCTACCTCTCATCTCAATTTTCTTGGCCTTGGGCACGAACTTTCTCTTACTGAACTTGATAGCGCCTTAAAGACTCTTACTAAAGGTAAGTCGCCGGGACCTGATGGTTTTTCTGTCAAATTCTACATGCATTTCTCTGATCTTTTACTCCCTAAACTTTTAACACTCTTTCAATCATTCTTCCTTTCTGGTAGGGCGGCAGGTACTTTCCATGAGGCCACGATCTGCCTTATTCCCAAGGAGGGTTGTGATCCTCAATTTTGTAAAAATTACAGACAGATATCCTTCGTAAATGTGGACTATAAATTATTTGCTAAACTGCTCGCTCTTCACTTGGATCCTCTTATGCCCCATCTCATTGGTAAGGAACAATGTGGCTTTGTTAAGGGTAGACTTACCTCGGACAACTCTTGTCTTTTCCTCAACGTTTTAAATAAAGTCTCATCTCTCTCCATCCCTCTAGCTGCTATTTCTGTTGATGCTGAGAAGGCATTTGACACAGTGGATTGGTCCTTTCTGTTTGCTGCTTTACGCTGGCACGGTTTTGGTGCTAAATTCATCTCCCTCATTTCCCTACTTTATTCTGCCCCCAAAGCTTCAGTTCTAGTTAACGGTCATTTATCCCCTTATTTTCCTCTCCAGCGCGGTGTCCGTCAAGGCTGTCCTTTATCTCCACTTCTTTTTGTTCTAGCCCTTGAACCCTTTTTGACTTCTATTCGGAATAACGTATCCATCTCTGGATTTCCGTATGGTAGTAATCAATTGAAACTCTCTGCTTATGCAGATGATATCCTTTTATTTATCTCTGCCCCCGAAACATCTATTCCTGCCTTATTATCTGAGTTTAATTCCTTTTCACAAGTCTCTGGTTACAAGACTAATTCGGATAAAACGGAAATTCTCCCACTTACAAAATTCTGCCTTCCTCATCATTTTTCCTCTACTGGTTTTGCCTGGAATTCCACAAAAATTAAATACCTGGGTATATGGTTCTCTAATTCCATCTCCTCATCCATTCAATTGAATATGTCTACAGTCCTATCCCGTATTGATAAATCACTCTCCTCTTGGAATCCTCTTTATCTCTCGTGGTGGGGCCGGCTGGATTCGATTAAGATGATGATATCCCCTATCCTTATATATATCTTTTCCATGCTCCCTGTACTCATCCCCGATATTCACTTTAAACGTCTCGACTCCTGCCTTTCAAGATTCCTATGGAAAAATAAAAAGTCTACGATTGCTTTAGCCTCTCTTCGTAAGCCGAAATTGAATGGTGGAGTTAACTTCCCTGACTTTCGCCTCTATAAATCCTTTTCTCTGCGTCAAGCCTCCAGATGGCTTGCATCAGAACCTTCTCCTTTTACTCCTCTCTGGCTTTCTATAGAGCGTACCCTACTTTCACCCTTTTCTCTCAATCAAGTTATACATTTTTCTACCAAGAATCCATATACTTCCCTTCCCTTATTTAGATATACCTCTTCCCTTCTGAGACCCTTGGTCCAATCTGCCCCAATTAATCGCGAATCCTTTTTGAAGACCCCCATTTGGCATAATTCGCTTATTCTCCTAAACAACAGACCTATTTGTTGGACTTCTTGGAGATCTATGGGTCTCATGTGGGTTAAGCAACTCTTCGATGGACTTCTTCCTTGCTCATTTCCTCGTTTTCAACTCCTATTTCAGTGTCCTCAATCCTTTTTACGCAAGCTCTCCGTTCTAATGGCTCTTATTCTCGACGTTTACTATTCTCTTCCTTCCTCATCTTCTCCTATTTCTCAATCTTCTCTTCTTCAAATGTTATCTACCTTCCCTAAAGCTTCTCTTATTTATAAATTTTTCTCATCTCCCAATCCAAATCGTGTCAAATCTAAACTGGAACTTGCTTGGGAGTTAGAACTGGGATGTGATTGGTCTGTTACTCTTTGGGATAAAATTTGGTCCAGATCTCTAAAAATTTCTCGCTCTGCTTCTTTGACCCAATCTTTGTTTTTTGTATATCACAGACTATATCTCTCCCCAGTTTCTCTTTCTCGCTTTTCTATCTCTAAAGACTCGAATTGTTGGACCTGTGGCTTCCCTGATGCTGACTAGGCCTGGGCGGCAAATTACGTTCCGCTCACGGAATTTGCGGAATTTGGGAAATTTCGCGCTCCGCGGAGAACGCGAAATTGCCCAAAATTCTGCGTTCCGCAACTTCGCGAAATTTTTGCTTGTTCGCTTTCTCAAAATGCGTGTTCGCGAGATATTTCTCCCCGAGCACGCAAACAGCAATTGTGAACAGGAAAAAAGCATCGTGAACAAGCAATTCCGCGCGTTCGCGGAATTTCTGCGTGTTCGCGGAGATTTTTTACCGTTTCGCGGAGATTTGCGTAACGCGATTACGCAAATTCCGCCCACCCCTAATGCTGACCTTATCCATCTTCTTTCTATGCCCTCCTGTTGCTGCATTGTGGGATGAAGTTTGGTCCTACATATCTCGTCTATTTGCAATATATATTCCCTATTCTATACCTCTTCTCTTTATAGGCAGCCTTTCTGATTCCTTCGACCTCCCCCCACACGGTTCAGGTCTATTAGACCTTATGCTTGCTCTGGCATTCCGACACATATATTTTAATTGGAAAACTCTCAACAAGCTTTCTATACAATGTTGGTGGAATTCTCTTTGTCACCTTCATAGACTTGATGTGGCATTTGCCTCCTCCTGCACCCCCACTCTCAACAGAGATCTCTTCTGGTTACCCCTTACATCATACCTTGATCGCATGGCCTTGAAAAACAATTCACATTTGTCTTCTGAAAATTTTAAACCTCCTTGAATGATATTTGCTCTGTCCTCCTTTTCTTCATTTTTCTTGCTTCTCCTAATACTCCTATATTCACTGATTAATATGTTCTTGATTTTCTTATTTGCCTATTCACTATGCCCTTTTTTCTTCATATTTCTTTTGTAGTGCTTTCATTCCCTCTTTTCCTTTTATCTCTCCCCTTCTTGTTTCCCTTTTCTCTCTTCTTCCCTTCTTACTCATAACATTTTATAAAATGCTTTTGTCTTTTTGCTATGCGTTATTAACCTATTGGCATCTTAGTTATGTATTGGATAATTTTGTTTGTAATGGTTGGTATCTCTCTGTTTTAACAATTTTTCTCAATAAAGCATTTCAAACATTAAAAAAAAAAATTCAAAAACTACACGTGGGATTTGCAATTTGCATGGCTAAATAATCTTTATAACTAAAATCCGTACGCATATTAACAATAGTATATGTGGTAATAGAATACTGCATGATATATGTTGCTTTTGTAATGTTGCCCAAGAGGAGGACCGAAAACGTGAATATAATTGCTTTAAATGTCGCTATATGCTAGATAAATACAAGCACATAGAGGGATTAGTAAGGGGTTAACATTAGATTTACCATTTCCATGTATTAATTACTCTTTTGTGTTTGTTTCGCTTAAGTTGGCATTTGGGCCTAAATCAAACATGGCCACTGTCTCCACACGTCGAAGTGGCCACTGTCCCATGAGGCGCGGAGCGAACTGCGCAAGTGCGACAAATCTCCTGAACCTCGTAGCGACCTTTGCACAGCGTGTCCCAGAACAAGGCTAGAATACGGGATGCCAATCGACCTTACAGTAAACCGGAACAAGCCAACTTTTCGCTAAACCAATGACCTCACCCCTTGAACTGTACTGGAAATTTAGAAATATGGTCGGACGATCTCAACCAGCCAATCACAATTGTTCTTCAACTCAAAAATGTATCTTCTTTACTTCATTGTATTATAAACGGGGTAGTAGAATAGAGAGAGAGGGTCTTCTTCTTCTTCGATGTCTTTTCGTCGTCATTGATGATTCATCGCTCCTGAATCTTTGAGGGTCCGGATGCTGCCCGATTGACTGATGACTGCTAATTAATTACCATCTCCACGGTCAATGATTGATGCTTGCACGTCTATGGTCCTTTGCCGATCTGTGGGACTGTAGCGTGCCGAGCAGAGAACTTTGGACTCTGAACCTTTGGCCTAATATATTTGGGCGATTGATGACAGAACTCGATTATGCGGAGCTAATGAAATAGAGATGCCCCAGTTAGCCAGATTAGGTAAATATGATGTTCTGCGATTTACTTTCTTAACTTTGACGACACAAATGCAAATATAAAACTTAGATAGAAAATTATTGATTAACGAAATCATGAGATTGTGGTGTTTCATTTAGAGAAAGATTCTAATTCTTAAAATGTGTTTTAGCTGGTTCTAGATCACCATCAACCAATCCAACTAATTGGTCCGTCGACCAAGTGGGAGGAGTGCCTTGATGTTTAAGAATAGGGATCTATAGGTGACGAAGATCGATGTATATTTTGTAAAAAGGGTTTTTCTCTCCCTATAGGTTATAAGGTGTTCCCCCACATGTCCAGCGCTTGAATTTGTTCATCCCTCCTGTGTGTCCAGACTGCTGAAATAGACTTGTGAGTGTTGGTGTTATGGGCCCCACCAATGACTGCATGTGTGAATGCGTTAGTGTGACTTCGGGTCTGCAGCGCCGGGAGGATATTGGTGTTGGAGTTGATCTTGCGCTGGATCAGTTTTTCTGGTAGCAAGATGATGGTTTTATTGTTTTGGTTTGGTGATTATTGCTTGTAAATTGCTTATTGATTATTGATTGTGTGATAAGTATTGGTTTATGTATTAACACTCCATGTTGAGTCGTGTCGAGTTCTATGTTGTTTGACGGCTTCTGGGATGTAGGAAGTCGGAAGTTTGTAACGGTTCCGTAGTAGAGCAGAGGTAAGCGCTGCTCTTGGGAAAGACGGAATTGTTGTTGCCTTGTAGGTACACGGGGAAAACGTGTGGCGATTGGAGTTGCACGACGCATTGTCTGGGTTCAATTCGGTAACATCATCGTGTATTGCCATTAGAGACATTTTCTGTATGAGAGAAGTGTATGGTAGCGAAGGTCACCTGTGAAATTTTGGTCTTAGGTACCAGGAGTCCAGAAGGTACTCTGATTACACTTATCACTGGTAAGGTAATAGGTGTTCCCTAAGCTTGTTAGAAGGAGGAAGTAGAGGGAAGTGCTACTTTATTAACGAATGTAATAATTCTGTAGTAGGGCAGACTGTTCGCTGCTCTCGGGAAAGACAGAATTCTGTGTGAATGAACTACATTTTTCCGTATGAAAGTGCGAGAATGAAATAACATTCGGTTAATTGCGAAACTCTGGTTTTATTTCTCAGGAGCATTGGGTCTCCAACTAGGTGTCTTAATTCTAGAGAAACAGTTAGCTAATGCTCTCTAGAAGGGTAAGGTAGAGGGATGTGCTACTTTATCAATGGAAGTAACGATTCCGTAGTAGGGCAGAGGTAAGCGCTGCTCTCGGGAAAGACGGAATTCTTATGAGAAAGGTCATTAACTATTCTTGGTTAGCGAAACAGACAATGGTGGCATTTTTATGTCGTTACTAACAGATTTGTAAGTCAGAAGAACATAAGAAAAGTTTACAGATAAATTTTGTAAAGGAGGGGTCGGCACAAACAGGAGTAGGAGCCGCGACAGCGAGAAAAAGTGACGTCAGAAAGACCGCACTGGGATTGGCTAGCCGTAAGAAACATAGACGCTCCTGGTTGGTGCGTTAGTGTACGCCGTGCTAGGATTGGAGAATTATAGGGTGACGTCAACGCTCCGGACTGGTGCGTTAGTGTGAGTCGCGCTGAGATTGGAGAATTACAAAAGTGACATAGACGCTCCGGATTGGTGCGATAGTGTGAGTCACGCTATGATTGGCTAAAACAACAGAATAGTCGTAGGAGAAATCTAGCGATACACGGAAGAGAAAATGATGTATTACGATCCACCAGAAAAGGAGAAAAAGTTGAATCAGTACCACAAGAAATAGGGAGAAATAATTATTTCAGAGAGATAGAGAAAAAACAGGATGATAAAATGAGTAATGCAAATTCGGCAGAATTAGCAAAAACCACTTTAGAGTTAACTGAAAAGATTAGGGAATTGACTAAAAACTTAGAAGCCATAACTGTTCCTGTAACTATAGGACCTGTAATGCCTATTTTTGATAAACAAAAGGACAGTGAGCATTGTTTGATGGTTCCTTATAACAGTAATAAACATACTGAAAGGCCAAGAAAAAGTTAAGACGAAAACCCATGAAGACAAACAGCAAGTATTTCAGAACAATTTATGCCTAAAAGCTTGACAGCAAATCAAAGTTCAATAGAAAGACTAATAATGACTACAGAATCTGTTTCAGAAACAGCAAAAGATTTAGAACAAGGTAATGAGGAAAAACCAGTAGGACCCACTTTGGAAGAATTAAGTGAATGGTTGAGGAGCTTACAGAGAATTGACAGAGAATCCCAGTCTATAGATGTGGCCAAGCTAAAGATGGTTTTGGAAGAATTAAAAGTAGGTAATATCCCCACAGAGAAGTTAAAAGCCTATCAGGATGAAGAATTATTATTTTTGTGTAAAAGTATAACTTGGAGAGCAAAGAATCTACATGAAAGACTAGAAGAAGTGGCAAATGAGATGGGTATAGACATTGAAAAAGTAAAAGCCTTACAAAAACCATATCGAGTGGATTTTTCTGAAAAAGATATTGAAAATCTGAACACTGCAGGACGAACAACTCAGATTAAAGACATAATAATTTTGTTGAGAAAATGGGGAGATGAGGACAAGTGGAAAAGTAGGTGGTACCGAAAACGAGAGGATGCCTCGGACAAAACGTTTGCAGCTTTCGCAATGAGAGAAAAGGAAAAGGTAGTAACAGAATGCCCTATGAGAGAAATTCCAGGTGGAGGATATGTACATGTCCCTTGGACTAGGCAAGACATATTGTCATTGACTCATGATTTCCCTCGACTACGTGAAAAGCCAGTCGAGTGAATAGAATAGAATAGAATACATTTTATTGTTTAGTTAATAAAACCCATAACAATATAACAGTGCATAATACCAATAAAATCAGTTTAAAAAAGTATTATAAAACAGGTACTTTTTTCATTAAGTTTTGAGCCGTTTCCTTGAACAAATAGCCAATATGTCAATAAATTTAGGCTATTACCTGAAATTAGTTCTGAAGTGCCGTTGTGCTAGTAACACGTTTGCAGTTTGATTATAAATAATATAAATTATGTGCAAAAATTTAAGTTTAAAAGAGCAATTGTGTACAACAACAGCGGGGTGAGCAGGCAAGTTCATTGTTCGTTCAGAGGGGCTTTCTTGTGACTGAGGATGAGTCCTTAAGGTCTGACTGAGACGGATCCGTATCTCGTTCGGAGTCGAGTGGTATAGGCAAGTAGATAGATTTGTAAAACTATCAAAAGTTTTGTGGATTGATTTAAATAGTCTATTTGACATAATAGTACCAGCAGATTTATGGGCAGAGTGTAAAATAATGATAGAATGGCCTACCCAAGAATATCCTAGGGACCCAAAAACCGGTGCCCCTGATCCAGAGGTAATGAAAAAATATGAACAAGTAATTACTTTTCTGAAAAACAAAGTACCTCCCAAAGAGACTGACTGGGTGAAAATTGACCGAACTCATCAGGAAACTAAGGAGTCGGTGCATGCCTAGTATGAGAGGTTGATCCTTGCCTTTAAGCAATTTAGTGATGATGAAAATTTAAGTGAGAAGGATTTAAGTCATTTTGTATACAGATTTGTATATGGTCTGCGTCCAGAAATAAGTGGAATGATTAAACAACATACAGTGGATTGGCAAAATAAGAAAATAGATGAAGTACTGAGACATGCAAAATATTTTAGTGACGAAATTGAAGCCAAGCAGCGTAAATTAAAAGAGAAGGCTATATGGCACAGGTAAAAGTGTCAGAAAGACAGGAAGCTCAGCTGATTGAACAGGCAAATAGTACAGGACCAAAACTTAAATTTAATACTGGAAAAGGAAAGGAACAATTCAATATAGAAGAAGCCAAAAAGAAATGGCCATGTCATAATTGCGGAAGAATAGGACACTGGAAATCAGAGTGTAAATTTCCCCCGAATACTAATAGTGATAATGCATCATTGAATCCGCAGGTGCAGGAAGAGGTGAGTTGTCAACCGCAGCGACAGCAGCAGGTTGTTGCCCAACAGAATCAGGTGCCAAAACCGCCTTTTCCACTGAGAGTAAACTCACAGAAATACAGTAATGAGACAGGATTCTACAACGACGAACAGGTAACAAAGCTGCCGCGCGCTAGCGCTGTTTCGCAGTATTGGCTACAACGCGATGAGAGTGAGTCAGAAGAAAACTATTGACGGTGCCGAGGGGAGGAAGAAGAGTGCGTACTTGGCGCAACTCTAGAAGTAGACCAGACAGGCCCTTTGTGTGAGTGGGTGAGGAGCCTGAACGTGATCCTTTTGTTGACAGGGAGCCAGTGCAGGTCTCTCAGGTGGGCTGATATGTGGCTGTGGCGGGGGATGTCGAGGATGAGTCGTGCGGATGCGTTCTGTATGCGTTGGAGTCTTTTCTGAAGTTTGACTGTGGTTCCTGCATATAGGGCGTTCCCGTAGTCTAGTCGGCTGGTGACGAGGGCCTGGGTGACCGTCTTTCTAGTTCCGGTAGGGATCCACCGGAAGATCTTACGGAGCATGCGCAGGGTGTTGAAGCATGAGGATGAGATGGCGTTGACTTGCTTGGTCATCGTGAGAGAGGAGTCCAGGACGAATCCCAGGTTGCGTGCGTGGTCAGTGGGTGTCGGTGCGGTGCCCAGTGCTGTGGGCCAGCAGGAGTCATCCCAGGCGGATGGGGATGGTCCGAGGATAAGGACCTCCGTCTTGTCTGAGTTCAGTTTCAGACGGCTGAGTTTTATCCATTCCGCGACGTTTTTCATTCCTTCGTGGAGGTTGAGTTTGGCTGTGGCTGGGTCTTTGGTGAGGGAGAGTATCAGCTGGGTGTCGTCGGCGTATGAGATGATGTTGAGGTTGTGTTTGCGTGCGGTGGTGGCGAGGGGGCTCATGTAGATATTGAAGAGGGTTGGGCTGAGCGATGAGCCTTGGGGTATGCCGCAGATGATCTCGGTGGCCGCGGAGCGGAAGGGAGGGAGGCGGACTCTCTGGGTTCTGTCGGAGAGGAACAAGGTGATCCAGTCCAGGGCTTTACCTTGGATCCCGGCATTGTGGAGGCGGGTTATTAGGATACGATGGCAGACTGTATCAAAGGCGGCTGAGAGGTCTAGGAGGATGAGGGCGGTTGTTTCCCTGTTGTCAAGCAGGGTCCTGATGTCGTCGGTGGCTGCGATGAGGGTGGTCTCAGTGCTGTGGTTGGCTCGAAATCCGGACTTGGATGGGTCGAGGGATCCATTGGCCTCGAGGAATGCGGTCAGCTGTTTATTGACGATCTTCTCGATAACTTTTGCAGGGAAGGGAAGAAGAGAGATGGGGCGGAAGTTTTTCAGGTCTTTAGGGTCCGCTGTGGGTTTCTTCACTAGGGCGTTGATCTCTGCGTGCTTCCAGCTCTCTGGGAAGGTGGCGGATGCGAGGGAGTTGTTTATGACGTTCCGTAGGTGGGGAGTGATGATGGTGTCAGCTTTGTTGAAGATGTGGTGAGGGCATGGGTCGGAAGGAGAGCCGGAGTGGATGGTGTTCATAGCGTGGGCGGTGTCTTCGGTGCTGATGGGAGTCCAAGCGCTGAGGGTGGTTGTAGGGGGCGTTGGTTCGGTGGCTGGGGGCAGAGTCTGGTCGCCGAAGCTGTCGTGGATATCGGCGATCTTGCAGTGAAAGAACGTGGCGAGGGAGTTGCAGAGGTCTTGCGATGGTGTGATGTCGTTGCTGCTGGCGCTGGGATTGGAGAGCTCTTTTACGATGCTGAAGAGTTCCTTGCTGTTGTGTGTGTTGTTGTCCAGCCGTTCTTTGAATGATGTCTTTTTGGTGGTGCGGATTAGCTGGTGGTGTTTGCGGGTGGCGTTCTTGAGGGCTGTCATTTTTTCTGTCATCTGTTCGCGGCGCCAGGTTTTCTCGAGGGTTCGGCAGGATTTCTTTGATTCTTTGAGGTCGTCGGTGTACCATGTTGTTTTCCTGTTGCCGGGTTTGCCTGGAGGGTTCTTCAGTGGTGCAAGGGTGTCGGCGCAGTTGACGATCCACTGTGTGAGGTTGCGGGCTGCGTCGTTGGTGTCAGTAGTGTTGATTGGTGGGTTCTGGCTCAGTGATGTGGTTAGCTGGTCTGCGGTGACTTTGCTCCAGCATCTACGGGGGATCTGTTGCGGGCGGTGGTGGGATGTGGTCTTCTTAAAGGTGAAGTGGATGCAGCAGTGGTCGGTCCAGTGTAGTCCGGTGGAGTGGCTGAAGGCAACGTGGCTGCTGGCAGAGAAGATGGGGTCAAGCGTGTGGCCGGCGTAGTGGGTGGGGGTGTTCACCAATTGCTTGAGTCCGAGGTTGTTGAGGTTGTCGAGCAGGGTGGTGGTGTTGTTGTCATTGTTGTTCTCCAGGTGGAAGTTCAGGTCCCCTAGGAGGACGTAATCTGATGAGGCGAGGGCATGTGGGCTGATGAAGTCGGCGATGGCTTCACTGAATTGTATGCGTGGGCCCGGAGGTCTGTAGATGAGGGTTCCTCTGAGGGTGGTCTTGGGGTCGGTGTGGATCTGGAAGTGTAGGTGTTCGGCGGTTGGTTGTGACGCCAATGGTGTTCCTGTTGATGATGGCGATTCCTCCACCGGTTTGGTTGACGAGGTCCTTTCGGGTGATCTTGTAGCCGTCCGGGATGGCTATGGCGATGTCGGGGGCTGAGGAGGCGTTCATCCAAGTTTCTGTGAGGAAGGCGACGTCTGGTGCTGTTGTGTCGAGGAGGTCCCAGAGTTCGACGGCGTGCTTGTGGACGGAGCGGGTGTTGAGCAGGATGCACTTGAGGTGTTTGTTGTTGTTGCCTGGTCTGGGTGGTGGGGTGCAGGTTCGGACGCAGGTGAGTTACCAGATTTGGCAGGAGAAGGGTCCGTGGGTGCGCTTCAGAGTGGCTTGGTAGCAGGCAGATGGTCGGCCGGTGTGGAGTGCGTGGAGGGTGGTGGGGTCGAATCTCCGTCGAGTTTCTTGGATTCGGCGGGGGCCAGGGGTTCTGGCGCTGGGCGCGGTCCAGGCGCGGACGGGCGCAGACGGGCCTGCCTTCGGCATGCCCGCTGCAAGCGGCCGCTGCGCAGCCTCCATATGAGAGGCTGTGGGAGGGAGGAGCAGCTGGGAGGCGGGAGTGGGGCCGCGAATGGGGCACCAGGGGGGCGGGGCCGCAGGGGAGGCAGCGGCGGGAAGCACGAGGGAGGGGAGCGGAAGGGGGGTGGTACAGAAGGAAAACAGGGAACAGGGGGTAATAAAGAGGGAAAAATAGGGGGCGGGGGAGAGGGCACAAAGGGCACTAGAGGGTGAAAAAGAAAACAACAGTAACAAAAACAGTCAATCAAACCGTGGAAATACAGTACAGGTCGGACTCAGGCAGAAAGCAGATCCTGGTCACAGCGGGTAGTGGCAGCAGGACAGCGGCACAGGAGGACCGTGTGGCGGCTGAGGGGGGCGACCTACCTGGTGACAGGGTCAAGGGTTGCTCCCTTCACCTCCGCGCGACCTCCATATGAGGGGCTGTGGGAGGGAGGAGCAGTTGGGAGGCGGGAGCGGGGCGGCGAATGGGGCACCAGGGGGGCGGGGCCGCAGGGGAGGCAGAGGTGGGAAGCGCGAGGGAGGGGAGCGGGAGGGGGGGTGATACAGAAGGAAAAACAGGGGGCAGGGCGTGATACAGAAGGAAAAACAGGGGGCAGGGGGGTAGAGGGCACAAAGGGCACTTGAGGGTGAAAAAGAAAACAACAGTAACAAAACAGTCAATCATACCGTGGAAATACAGTACAGGTCGGACTCAGGCAGCAAGCAGATCCTGGTCACTGCGGGTGGCGGCAGCGGGACAGCGGCACAGGAGGACCGTGTGGGGCTGAGGGGGGCGACATACCTGGTGACACTCTCTGAATTAACACAGAACCATAGAAAATTGAGAAGACCAATTGCATATTTTTCGGCTATGCTAGACCCTGTAGCTCTGGCATTGCCAGGTTGCTTGAAAGTAGTAGCTGCTACTTGTAAGAGTCTGGAATAGAGTGAAGGAATTGTGATGGGATATCCTGTGTGAGTGTTTGTACCTCATGACGAGGCAATCCTTTTAACAAGGAGCCACACTCAGTTCATGACACATAGTCGGCTGACTAAATATGAGAAGGTCATATTAGGTGCAACGAACGTGAGCCTTGTGAGATGCCTGAATGTGAGTCTGTTGGACCTGTCAGCCCTAGGGTGGTCTCCCCTTCTATTTTTGATCGCGCCTCATTTTTTCCACCCTCATTTTTATGTTGGACTAGGTCTCCGGGCGCCTTTTCATTGCCAATCAGTGTTAAGGTGCAGGTGCTCCCTTCTCCCAAGACGGCTGCCACAGGCCCCTGCTACTGCAGAGTGGTCTTTCATAGTAGCAGCCTAGCTGCCAGGAGCTGGCTGGAACCCCACAACAATGTTGCAACACCAGCCCGCCTTTTTGTCCCATAGGTAAAATGGGGAAGCTCCTGGAATGTGCTGGAACCTTCTAGAAGGGAGGTGTGGTTTTTCTTTTGCCGCCTTGGCCAGAGGTCACCTGACCTAGGGCTACTTAAGTGAGGGAGGGAACTTTTTGTGTTGAGTTGGCCAGTGGGGTGAAGCAGAGCTGGAAGAATCCACCAGGAGTGTAGGCGGTAGGGCCTAGCCAGGGACTTATGCCTCTGAGAGTGACAGGATTTAGGTGCTGCCTCTTAAGTGAGTGAGGGACCCTGTGAAACCCACTGATCTTGCCCAGCAGTAGGAGGACCCAGAGGACCTCTGCCCAGCCTGACTAGGAAGGACCTAGTCGCCTTCGCCATCCCTACCCCCCTGTAACAGAACCCCTTAAGGGCGCCAGATACATCTGCGCCAACAAGACTTCATCTGACATCTGAGAACAGAGACTTATATGCCAAGCACTGAGACTGCGTGCCCAGATTGAACTCTAAAGCTTATATGCCAAGCACTGAGACTGCGTGTCCAGATTGAACTCTAAAAATTTATATGCCAAGCGCTGAGACTGCGTGTCCAGACTGACCCCCGAAGCCGTATGCAAAGCAGATTGAAGAGCCACCGGGGATCGACCAGGTATTAGCGCTGTGACCCCTGCGCTCCCTGACCTGGTCTGGGACCCCCGGCAGCGTGCTCCGCTGAGCGCGGAACCCCCATCCTTAACTTGAGCACCCCCCGGTGACGTGGAAGCCAGCGCGCTCACCGCCGCGGCCCGGAGGCCGGAAGAAGTGCCCTGCAGAGTCGCGAGGCCCGTGAGAAGCCCGGGGCCCTGCCGCTGCCGTCGCAGCTGTGTGAGAAGGTGCGCGAGGCCTGGACTGAGTTTCCCCATCGTCGCTGGAGCGGACGCCTGCTGATGCCGAGAACGAGGTAAGCCCGGAGGCTGGGATTGTCCCCGGTGCGCCCCCTACTGGTTGGGAGCCACACCGCACCCGCAGCCCGGGTCCTCTCTCCGTGGGAGTTCCCCCCTGTCATTGCGACGGAGAGACCCCGCCGAGGGATCCTTTCCTTGTGGCCCCTTGAACAGTACTGAAGCGTGGTGCCCTACGAACTGCACCGGAGCTGGGAGACTCGCTCCGCAAGTCCCGTGCGCTCCCTGCTGACAGCCCTGTGGGAAGCCTTGACTGTCCTTGAGTACGAGTGGCGCTCCGATATCCCTGCTCCGTTCTGAAGTGCTAAATGTCATCGCTTACGAGCAGCGCTATGTTAGTTATACTCCGTAGTGAAATGCTAAATGCTATTGATTACGAGTAGCGCCCTGTTATTCATGTGCCCTATTGAAGTGCTACGTGCTAGTGATTACGAGTAGCGCTCTGTTATTCATGTGCCATATTGAAGTGCTACGTGCTAGTGATTACGAGTAGCGCTCTGTTATTCATGTGCCATATTGAAGTGCTACGTGCTAGTGATTACGAGTAGCGCTCTGTTATTCATGTGCCATATTGAAGTGCTACGTGCTATTGATTACGAGTAGTGCTCTGTTATTCAAGTTCCATATTGAAGTACTACGTGCTATTGATTACGAGTAGCGCGCTGATATTCACGCCCATGTTGAAGTGCTACGTGCTATTGATTACGAGTAGCGCGCTGTTATTCATGTTCCATAATGAAATGCTAAATGACATCTATTACGAGTAGCTCTCGGTGCTAGATGCCCCGTTCTGAGGTCGTCCCCAGGTAGTGCGCACAGCACTGTAATCACCCCCCCCCCCCCCCCCCAGGGCGCTACAGGAAAGTGAAGCGCGCGTGGACACCTACGTGAATAGTAGTTGTCCCTCAGGCAGTACTGATATTTCATGAATTGCATGTAGGGTATGACCAACTGTTATAGCTCCTGACTGACATGTATATCGCCAGGAATTGTGTTATCAGCTTATGAAATGTACTGCTACCTCATGAACTGCATCTAACGTGATCTACTTGGATAAACTTGAGTATTTACATAACTCCTACCGTGTGGCGTCACTTATTGTGTGTGTTCCTTGTCCATGTGAGGTGCGTGTTGTATGGTTGCTTTACACACAGACCTTTGGTGGCCCGACCGCTCATGTCACGTTACCGCCCCATAGGGCCTGGAGACCCCAGGTCCTACATTGTTGGCAAGCGGTGGGATCCTTAGGACCTGTGACCATACAGCACCCTTCCGTGATGCGGTGGGTGCCACAATTAAACGCCTATTTGTTCCAGAGCTCGAAAACCATTGATTGCTGCATTGTTATTTCCACTGTCCAGGTTGAGAGTGCAAGGAGCCTGGTTAGCTGATAACTGTTGCCTATACCCTAGGAATTTTTCTCCTTAGTGTCTAGGTCCCCACCTGCCAGAATGGAATTCCGGTTAGCTGACCTCGAGGGGTACACTGTGAAGCAACTAAGGGAGTTCGGGCAGGGGATGGGGGTGCCTGGGATGCGGAAGGCCAAAGGACCGGAACTCCGCACCGCCATTAGGGCATGGGTAGAAGCCCACCCAGAAGAGAGAGGGGATGAGGGACAGGAGGCGCCAGATGCACCTCAGGAGGAGAGCGCCCAAGAAGTGATCGACATATTGAATGTAGATGTGTCTGAAAATGTGCCCCCAGGGAGACGTTCTGGGGCCAGTAGTAGGACAGGGTCGAGGAGGAGCGCGTCTCCAGAGGAGTACGAGGACAGGAGGGAAGAGAGGCAGTTAAGCTGGGAGCTGGCCAAGTTAGAACAAGAGAAAGAAAGGGAATTGGCCAGAGTGGAACAGGAAAGAGAAAATAGGAGATGGGCAATGGAGGAAAAGAAGCTGGCGCACGAGCTTCAACTAAAAGAGCTGGAGCTACGCGCCCTCCAATTGAACGCGTCCAATAAGGACAATGGTGGCAGCATACCTAAGGAACCTCAAGAGTCAAAGTTCTACCTACCTAAAGAGGTAATTGCCAATTACACAGTGGGGGACGACATCATGAAATGGTTGGAGGCATACGAGGTAGCCTTGACGGCCCATGGGGTACCCGAGAGTAATTGGGGAGGTGGTTTATACCGGTATATACCAATGTTAGGGACATCCTGCTATATTTGGCCAAGGCGGATCAGGTAAGGTATGCCCCCATGAAAGAGGCCTTGTTAAAAAAGTTTGGTCTCAACCCCGAGAGGTACAGGCAAAAGTTTCGTGGCAGCCATAAGCTGTCCACACAGACATGGGTAGATTTTTTTGATTATGCGAGGAAGGCACTAGATGGTTGGGTGCGTGGCAGCGAGGTGCAGGACTACCAAGGGTTGTACGATCTTTTTTTAAGGGAGCACCTCTTGGATAAGAGCTTTCCGGAGCTGCGCCAACATCTGGTGGACCGCAAGTTGATGGATCCCCGTGAGCTTGCGGAGGAGGCAGATATTTGGGTGAGCACCCGATTGTCTCACAAGGGCCCCGGGGGAGATGGCTCGAAAGGCGGACAGGGTTTCCCCCAGAAGAAAGAGGGGGGAGATAAAAAGGTGGAGTTCTCGAAAGGTCCCCAAAATAAGTTTGGGAAGGGAGTAGGAACCCCACCCCCGTCCAATTCCACAAGACCCACTTACCCTGACAGGAGTCAGCAGCCTAGGGTTGTGCGGTGCTACGAGTGTGGGGAGATTGGACACTACAGGGGAGATCCCAAGTGTCGCAAGTGACCACCAGCCCCAACGGGCGGGAAAAGTCCCGGGGTGAGTAGTATAGCGCTTGGGGTGGAGCTGCCCTTAGATAGGGAAGGGGAGTGGACAGGCCTGACGCTGGTTTCACTCGGGGATAGAGAAGTGGTCCCCGTAGTGTCCCTGCCCCCGAACACTGCTAAATATCAGCAGAGGGTGAGAATTAATGGGGAGGAGGTGGAAGCTCTGAGGGACACAGGGGCCAGCATGACCACTGTCGTGCGGCGGCTGGTGTCCCCAGACCAAGTAGTCCCTGAGGAGTTCCATCCGGCCGTATTGGCTGACGGCAGTATGAGTCACTATCCAGTGGCTCGTGTTCCATTTGAGTGGGGAGGAGTCAGAGGCCTACTGAGAGTTGCTGTGAGCCCTGCCTTGCCTGTGGGGTGATTGCTAGGGAACGACCTGGAGCACACCAAGTGGAAAGACGTAAAGTTTCTGTCGCGATCCTAGAGCAGCAGGCCGAGTCCGGCGCAAGACAGACTACAAGGCCCAGAAGGCCATGGGGCAAAGGCGGGCAGGAAGAGCCGCGCGCTACGTTACCGCGCATTACAAAAGCCCCGCCTCTTCCAAGAAGCGGGGCTTGACAAACAATCCGTTATCTGGAGTTCCCTGTTTCGGAGAGTAGCGCGATTGCGGATGGTATTCCCCGCGGATTCTTTTGCGCGCTACCCATTCAAGCCCCGAGTTGGATTCGAGGCATCTTTGGCCCCTGAGGACCGAGACTCTTTACAATCCGTGGAGATTGTTTCAGGTATTTAGGTCCGCGCAGGGAGTGGAAGCTTCTCCCACTCTGCCTGCGTTCCTTTGGTTGTGTTTCCCCATTTCTCCATCGTTTGTTGGGGCCCGCAGTATCTTGGGTTCTTGGCCTCTGTGAAACTGTCCTACGTCGCCAGAACCAATTTGCATTTCCTTGTTTTCCTTGGTGGCACAAGCCTACTCAGCCCATGGGGGCGTTGTGACGTATAACACGCCTACCAGGGTACCCTCGTCGGAGGGCTTGTGCAACGTTCACATCCTGTTTAACTTCCTGTAGTGTGTACCGAGGGATCCCTGGAGACTTCTTAAAACTACAGTAAGGTGAGACGTAAGGGAAGAGGGGGTGGATGGTATCTTCACAGTCATACCCCTAAACACCATCTGACCCATTTGCTTCTGTTATTTGTTTCCCTCTGTAGCCTACCACATTCGGGACCGTGCCTCACTGCATCACGGCAGCCTTTCCCCATCCCTCTACACTTCCCCAGTTTCCGTTATCTCCTCCCGGTTGTCCCCCCGGTTGCATCTTCACGCCTGGAGTTTATCTGGATCTAGGTGGGGGTTGTTTCCAGGGGAATAATCGGGATTATCTACACGACATCGTCCCTGCTGGCCGCCCGTGTTGCAGGTTAGTGGTCTTTTCATGTTACACTTGGCCTAACAGTCACGACAGATTGTCAAGCCTAAGGTAACTATCCAGCCCGGACGATGGACACCAATACGGTGCTGGCTTCCCTGGTGGAGAGCATTGCGGCCCTCCAGCAGGAAGTACATACCTCTCGAGTAGAGAATCAAGAAATCAAGAAAGACATGAACACATTGCGTAGAGAGGTAGCAGGAATTTCTCGCAAGAGCACGGGAAAAGAATCTTACATCAGAGACTGGACGCTTCCACCTCCCATCACGTCCCGCGGCCAAGGAGGGGGTACTTTTGACACAGGGTTTCCCGCCACTACATCGGACACTGCCCCTCCTGATAGGTCACTACCCACTGTGCATATTGTTCAGAGTCAAGGGATTCCTTTGGCGCCACCTGAACGCTTCTATGGGGATGCCAGGAAGTTCGAAACCTTTCTTCATCAATGCAGACTTCACTTCTTGTGTAAACCACAAGTGTTTCAGGAGGAGGTGGCCAAAACCTCATTTATGATGTCCTACATGGGAGGAAATGCCGCAAGCTGGACCATCCCTTTACTGGAAAGGAACGATCCGGTTCTACAGAATTTTCAGGGATTTTGTCTCGAAATGAGAAAACTGTTCGATCGCAAGGCCCACATGGTGTCCCTGGATCGTGAACTGCTTACCTTACGACAGGGGTCTCAGGATTTATTGTCCTATATAACTACCTTCAATCGGCTAGTGGTAGAGACGGACTGGCCGCCAGAGAAGAGAACTACCCTCTTTTATCAAGGCCTACGAGGTGAACTTAAGGACGTCTTAGCTCAAGTGGTACAGCTACCCGGCACCTGTGAAGAACTAATCGACCTCACCGTCCAACTAGATCATCGGTTGCTAGAGAGAAAGGGAGACCGAGGCAAAAGCGAAACCCGTCTTCTGCCAGCTCGATTCAAACCGGCCCACGAAGAAACCCCACAAACGGTGGAGGGACCAGAACCTATGCAAATCGGAGGACTCCGAGGTCCGCTTTCCGCGGAAGAAAGAGAGAAGAGAAGACAACAGAAGTTATGCCTCTATTGTGGAAAAAGCGGGCACTTCATTAAAGAATGCCGAGCCAGAACCAGACTCCCAGAACGAACCCCTACTTCCAAGTCTCAGGCCGCCGCATCCCCGCAACCGTCGGAAAACTTCAACACCCAAGCCAGTCAGGGACCCCTGACTTGGGACTAGAAAAGGAAACGGTCTCGCTACGAATACCTAACACTATGCAACCGTCAGTGGCTCACATTAACGTCAGCGTGACGTTATGGGTATCGCAAGTACATACCATAACAGTGTCAGCTCTTTTGGATTGCGGAGCCACTGGGAATTTTATGGATCAGCAATATGCCCGAGAACTTGGAATCCCATATGAAACCAAGAAAAAACCGGAAGTGGTAAAAGCCGTGGATGGGAAGGCCTTAACATCAGGACCAGTGAGACACCATACTTACCCACTACGGATGCTGATAGGAGAATTACATCAGGAATGGATTCAGTTTGACCTCATCGACGCTCCACATTTCCGCATCATTCTAAGTATGCCGTGGTTAACCCTGCATGATCCCGTGATTCGATGGGCGGACCGCACAGTTTCCTTAACCTCCCTTTACTGCAGGGAGCAATGCCTTCTTCATCACGCCCTCGTAGACAAGGATGCAAAAACACAAGCAGGGTTCCTTCAAGACGGAAGTGAAGAACGCAGTTGTTGTAGCATTATGAAGCTTCCAGAGGTTTACCAGGATTACCTGTCCGTTTTTAACAAACAGGAAGCTACTCGACTGCCCCCACACCGTCCGTACGACTGTCGGATCGACCTAGTCCCTGGAGCAGTCATTCCATGTAGTCGAGTTTATGCACTAACGGAACCTGAGACTCGTTACCTGAAAACGTACTTGGAAGAAAATCTAGCCTCAGGCTTCATTCGACCTTCTTCCTCACCCGCATCATCTCCACTCTTCTTCATCGGGAAAAAAGACTGCGATGAATTAAGGACCTGCATAGATTATAGGGCTATCAACAGACTAACCATCAAAAACCGGTACCCCCTGCCCTTAATACCGGTCCTGTTGGATCAACTCAAGGGAGCCCGGATATTTACCAAACTGGACCTTCGAGGGGCCTACCACTTGGTTCGCGTAAAGACCGGAGATGAATGGAAGACTGCATTCAGGACCAAGTTCGGGTTATACGAGTATCAGGTCATGCCATTCGGGTTATGCAATGCCCCGGCGGCATTCCAGTATTTCATGGATGAAGTGCTGAGGGGCTTGCTAGACCTTTTCTGTATCGTCTATATTGATGATATCCTGATCTACTCAGCTACCCTTCAGGAACATATCATTCACGTGAAGAAGGTGCTGGAAAGACTACGAATGCACTCATTGTACGCGAAACTGGAAAAATGCCAGTTCCATGTCAACGAGATAGCCTTTTTGGGATATGTGATCAATGCCCAAGGTTTCCAAATGGACAAGAGCAAGGTCGAAGCGGTTACCCAGTGGAAGGCGCCTCAGCACGTCAAGGCCGTCCAGAGTTTTCTTGGCTTTGCCAATTATTACAGGCGCTTTATCAAAGATTTCTCAAAAATCATACACCCGATCTCTCGGCTGTTGAGAAAAAACACCACCTTTTCCTGGGATCAAGAGGCCGACGCAGCATTTCAAGACTTAAAGAACCGTTTTGTCCAAGCACCCATCCTGCGTCATCCAAACCCGACTCTACCATTCCTGTTGGAAACAGACGCGTCACAATATGCCATTGGTGGGGTGCTGTCACAAAGACATCCAGAAACAGGGCAGATACATCCAGTGGCATATTATTCCAAAAAGATTTCCCCTAGTGAAATAAACTATTCCATCACGGATAAAGAACTACTGGCCATCAAAAGGGCCTGTGAAGAATGGAGGCACTACCTCTTAGGGGCTGTCCACACCATCGAGATCTACACCGATGATCGAAATCTTCTTTTCCTAAAAACAGCTAAAGCCCTCACACCCCGTCAACTAAGGTGGTCGCTTTTCTTTTCCGATTTTGATTTTATCATCCGCTATAGACCAGGAACACAGAACGGAAAAGCTGACGCCTTATCACGGCTAGAGGACCCCTCACACCTGGAAACGGAAGAACAC
This sequence comes from Triturus cristatus, assembly GCF_964204655.1. Taxonomy (NCBI): domain Eukaryota; kingdom Metazoa; phylum Chordata; class Amphibia; order Caudata; family Salamandridae; genus Triturus; species Triturus cristatus. Next base: position 998,994,289 of record NC_140580.1, read on the forward strand.
CCCGAACCTCCTAGCGTTCTCGCCGAAAACTCCTTTCCACCTGACAGCATCGCAGCTCTCACAACCCCGGATTTTCTGGAGGACCTGAAGGCGTCCTGGGATCCACTCGAAAGCGATTCCTGGATTCAAGAGGACCCTGATAACCGAACCACAAAACATCGTTTACTGTTTCATCAAGAAGCCCTATACCTCCCCCGATCCGTTCAACAACAACAGATGGTAGCCTGGGCTCACGATTCCCCATTAGGAGGGCACCTTGGAAATACAAAGACCATCTCTCTCCTCGAGAGAACGTTTTGGTGGCCTTCCCTACGGTCTGACACCAAAGAATACATCAAGAATTGCGCTATCTGTGCCCAAAGCAAGGCAAGTCATTCCAAACCTGCTGGATTACTACACCCGATCCCGGTGCCTCCGTTCCCCTGGCACACCATATCAATGGACTTTATTGTGGAAATGCCGCCATGTGATGATTACACCACCATCCTAGTGGTGGTTGATCACTTGTCCAAAATGGGCCATTTTATCCCCCTCAAGAAACTACCTACATCCGTTGAACTTGCTGCCATCGTCCTTCAGCATGTAGTACGCGCCCACGGACTACCTCGAGTTCTCATTACCGACAGGGGATCCCAATTTATCTCACGATTCTGGAGGTCCTTATGCGCCATCATGGGAGTGGAGGTACGTTTGTCTACCAGTTACCACCCACAAACAGACGGAAAGACGGAAAGGTTAAACCAAACCCTAGAACAATATCTACGATGTTTCACCCTCCAAAATACTCCAGATTGGCATTCATTACTTTGGACTGCCGAATTTGCTTACAATAACGCACAACATACCACATTAGGGTGTTCCCCTTTTTTCTGTCTTTATGGGTTCCATCCGTATTTCCTACCCTTTGAAGAATCTATAGAATCACATCATCCCACCATACACGAGCACCACACCCATTTACGAGCAGTGCTTGCAGAGGTGAAGGGTCAGTTAGAAAAAGCACAAAGGGCACAGAAACAACAGGCAGACAAGAAGAGAACCCCAGAACCCTCATACATAGTAGGGGACAAGGTGTGGTTATCCACGAAACACTTGCAGGTTAAAAAAGGGGGTAAACTAATTCCCAAGTTTGTGGGACCCTACTGTATTCAGCAAGTCATTAATCCTGTGGCCATGAAGCTGTCCCTGCCCCCAGCATGGAAAATCCACCCCGTTTTCCATGTATCCTTACTAAAAGCCTGTCCCGACAGCACAAGAGTGGCTCCAGTCCCTGTCCCACTAAGTATGGATGGACAAGAGGAATACGAGGTGAAAGAGGTGCTAGATTCCCGACGTGTGAGAGGACGCTTGCAGTACTTAATTGATTGGAAAGGCTACGGAGTGGAGGAAAGAACATGGGAACCTGCCACCAATCTACACTGCCCTCGGCTGGTGCACAGGTTCCATCGCACACACCCCGGCAAGCCAGGTCAACCGCAGAGACGGCGATTCTTGAGAGGGGGTTCTGTCGCGATCCTAGAGCAGCAGGCCGAGTCCGGCGCAAGACAGACTACAAGGCCCAGAAGGCCATGGGGCAAAGGCGGGCGGGAAGAGCCGCGCGCTACGTTACCGCGCATTACAAAAGCCCCGCCTCTTCCAAGAAGCGGGGCTTGACAAACAATCCGTTATCTGGAGTTCCCTGTTTCGGAGAGTAGCGCGATTGCGGATGGTATTCCCCGCGGATTCTTTTGCGCGCTACCCATTCAAGCCCCGAGTTGGATTCGAGGCATCTTTGGCCCCTGAGGACCGAGACTCTTTACAATCCGTGGAGATTGTTTCAGGTATTTAGGTCCGCGCAGGGAGTGGAAGCTTCTCCCACTCTGCCTGCGTTCCTTTGGTTGTGTTTCCCCATTTCTCCATCGTTTGTTGGGGCCCGCAGTATCTTGGGTTCTTGGCCTCTGTGAAACTGTCCTACGTCGCCAGAACCAATTTGCATTTCCTTGTTTTCCTTGGTGGCACAAGCCTACTCAGCCCATGGGGGCGTTGTGACGTATAACACGCCTACCAGGGTACCCTCGTCGGAGGGCTTGTGCAACGTTCACATCCTGTTTAACTTCCTGTAGTGTGTACCGAGGGATCCCTGGAGACTTCTTAAAACTACAGTAAGGTGAGACGTAAGGGAAGAGGGGGTGGATGGTATCTTCACAGTCATACCCCTAAACACCATCTGACCCATTTGCTTCTGTTATTTGTTTCCCTCTGTAGCCTACCGCATCCGGGACCGTGCCTCACTGCATCACGGCAGCCTTTCCCCATCCCTCTACACTTCCCCAGTTTCCGTTATCTCCTCCCGGTTGTCCCCCCGGTTGCATCTTCACGCCTGGAGTTTATCTGGATCTAGGTGGGGGTTGTTTCCAGGGGAATAATCGGGATTATCTACACGACATCGTCCCTGCTGGCCGCCCTTGTTGCAGGTTAGTGGTCTTTTCATGTTACACTTGGCCTAACAGTCACGACAGTTTCACGCTCACACCGAGATGCTGGGATTACCAGGGTGGACTTGCGTAAGCACGCGGTCCATGGCTGCCCGGCATGGAACTCACCCTGGGTTGGAGCCTGGAATCATGGCCCAGCCCAAAGCCAAACATGGAAAGAAGAAGGTGGTAGAGGACATGCCCCGTGAGATGGATGGGGAGACCGCAGAGGTGCCCCCGGAGTCCGCGGAGGTAGATGTCGTTCCTGTGGAGGACTTGCCGACCCTTGCTGACTGGCATGTGGAAGGAGGGCCTACCCGGGAGGAATTTTGTCAGGCACAAAGGGCGTGCCCCACACTTGAAGGCATGCGGCGGCAGGCCGAAGCCCAAGTGGCCAGTCAGGAGTTGGGAGGTTATCACGTGTATTGGGAGGATGGTCTCCTATACAGTGAGCCCAGGGTGCCGGTACATGGATCTTCGAGGGCCATAGTGGTCCCCCAATGTTACCGGGCCTTCCTGCTGGAGTTAGCGCACGAGATACCCTTAGCCGGACACCTGGGTCAGGACAAAACCTTTGCACGGTTGGTCCCCCATTTTTATTGGCCCAGGATGAGGATTGCCTTAGACACCTTTTGCAAGACCTGCAAGTCTTGTCAGGCCAGTGGCAAGACTGGGACTAAGTTGAAGGTCCCGTTGGAACCGCTCCCCGTGGTCGGGACCCCTTTTGAGAGGGTCGGTATCGATATTGTTGGGCCATTGGACCCTCCGACCGCAGCGGGACACCGGTTCATTTTGGTTTTGGTGGACCACGACACAAGGTACCCAGAGGCTATTCCTCTGAGGACCATCACTGCACCGATGGTGGCGCGGGCACTGTTGGGGATTTTTACCCGAGTGGGATTCCCCAAGGTCGTGATGTCGGCCTACATGCAGGCCATGTGGAAGGAGTGTGGGGTGACCTACCGGTTCTCCACTCCTTACCATCCCCAGACGAACGGACTTGTAGAGCTCTTCAATAAGACATTGAAGGGGATGATCCGAAGCCTACCAGAGGGCTTGAGGCGTAAATGGGACGTCCTCCTCCCCTGCTTGTTATTCTCCTACCGGGAGGTACCGCAGAAGGGAGTCGGGTTCAGCCCGTTTGAATTGCTCTATGGCCATCCCGTTCGGGGTCCCATCAGTTTAGTGAAGGAGGGGTGGGAGAAGGCTTCACAGAATCTTCCCCGTGACATTGTCAGCTACATGCTGGCGTTCCGCAGCCAGATGGCCAAGCTGTGGAAGGCAGCCACAGAGAACCTGGAGGCTAGCCAGACCGTGATGAAGGAGTGGTATGACCGCAACGCTCGGACGGTCGAGTTAGACGTTGGACAGAAGGTGTGGGTTATGGAACCAGGGGAGCTTTGTGCCCTCCAGGACCAGTGGACTGGCCTGTTCGACATTGTGGAGCGGCGAGGCCAGACCACGAACGTAGTCGATATGAAAACCCTCCGTCAGCCCCTCAGGGTGCTCCACGTCAACCGCCTGAAGCCGCACCATGAGCGATCAGAGCTTGCTCTCCTTATGGTGACGGATGGGAGCGAAGAGGAAGAGAGTGAAGCTCTTCCTGACCTTCTAGCGGTACAAGAGAAGGATGGTTCGGTGGAAGGTGTAGTCCTCTCCCCATCCTTGACCCCAGAGCAACAGAGGGACTGTCGCTATGTCCTGGGACAGTTCGCCTCGTTGTTCTCCCTCACGCCTGGAATCACTCATTTGTGTACCCATGATGTGGACACAGGGGACAGCCCCCCGGTGAAGAACAAGTCTTACCGGCTCTCTGACCGAGTGAAGGATAGCATCCAGCGTGAAGTGGCAAAGATGCTGGAGCTGGGGGTGATAGAACCTTCCAGCAGCCCGTGGGCTAGTCCAGTGGTGTTGGTGCCGAAAGCGGCCCCACCGGGTACGACACCAGAGCTTCGGTTCTGTGTGGACTACCGGGGGTTGAACTCTGTCACGAAGACAGATGCTCACCCCATCCCACGTGCAGACGAGCTGGTGGACCGGCTGGGAGCTGCCCGGTACCTCAGCACCATTGATCTGACATCCGGATATTGGCAGATTGCCATGGCCTATGGATCAAGGGAGAAGACAGCATTCTCCACCCCCGAGGGCCACTACCAGTTTCGAGTGATGCCCTTTGGGCTCAAAAATGCTCCGGCCACATTCCAGCGGTTAGTGAATCAGGTACTATCTGGCCTGGAGTCCTTCTCAGCGGCCTACCTGGATGACATAGCTGTCTTCAGTAGCACCTGGGAGGACCATCTGCAACACCTCCAGGAGGTATTGCAGGCGCTGCAACGCGCTGGCTTAACCATTAAAGCCAGCAAGTGCCAGATTGGACAGGGATCTGTCGTGTACCTGGGACACCTGGTGGGCGGAGGTAAGGTGCAACCCCTCCAGGCCAAAATAGAGACCATCTTGGCTTGGGAGCCCCCCAAGACCCAAACAGAGGTCCGAGCTTTCCTCAGCCTCACTGGGTATTACCGCCGGTTCGTCAAGGGATATGGTACCATCGTAGCCCCCTTGACGGAATTGACCTCAAAGAAGCAACCTCGCAAGGTCATATGGACAGCTGCATGCCAAGAAGCCTTTGACACGCTGAAACATGCGATGTGTACCGCTCCAGTACTAGCAACACCAGATTTCAGCAAGGAATTTATTGTACAGACAGACGCCACAGAGCACGGCATAGGTGCGGTGCTCTCGCAACTCAATACCGAGGGCCAAGATCAACCAGTGGCCTTCATATCCAGAAGACTCCTCCCTCGGGAACGGCGATGGAGCACCATTGAGAGAGAAGCCTTCGCGGTGGTCTGGGCTCTGAAGAAGTTGAGGCCATATCTCTTTGGAACTCACTTCCTTATTCAGACCGACCACCGGCCCCTTCGCTGGCTCATGCAGATGAGAGGCGAAAACCCCAAGTTGTTGAGGTGGTCCATTTCCCTACAGGGGATGGACTTTTGGGTGGAACATCGGCCCGGAGTTGACCACGCCAATGCTGACGGTCTCTCCAGGTTTTTCCGCCTTAGTGATGAGAACTCCCTAGAGGTTGGGTAGCTCTCCCCTCTTTCGGCTGTGGGGAACGCATGTTGGACCTGTCAGCCCTAGGGTGGTCTCCCCTTCTATTTTTGATCGCGCCTCATTTTTTCCACCCTCATTTTTATGTTGGACTAGGTCTCCGGGCGCCTTTTCATTGCCAATCAGTGTTAAGGTGCAGGTGCTCCCTTCTCCCAAGACGGCTGCCACAGGCCCCTGCAGAGTGGTCTTTCATAGTAGCACCCTAGCTGCCAGGAGCTGGCTGGAACCCCACAACAATGTTGCAACACCAGCCCGCCTTTTTGTCCCATAGGTAGAATGGGGAAGCTCCTGGAATGTGCTGGAACCTTCTAGAAGGGAGGTGTGGTTTTTCTTTTGCCGCCTTGGCCAGAGGTCACCTGACCTAGGGCTACTTAAGTGAGGGAGGGAACTTTTTGTGTTGAGTTGGCCAGTGGGGTGAAGCAGAGCTGGAAGAATCCACCAGGAGTGTAGGCGGTAGGGCCTAGCCAGGGACTTATGCCTCTGAGAGTGACAGGATTTAGGTGCTGCCTCTTAAGTGAGTGAGGGACCCTGTGAAACCCACTGATCTTGCCCAGCAGTAGGAGGACCCAGAGGACCTCTGCCCAGCCTGACTAGGAAGGACCTAGTCGCTTTCTCCATCCCTACCCCCCTGTAACAGAACCCCAGAAGGGCGCCAGATACATCTGCGCCAACAAGACTTCATCTGACATCTGAGAACAGAGACTTATATGCCAAGCACTGAGACTGCGTGTCCAGATTGAACTCTAAAGCTTATATGCCAAGCACTGAGACTGCGTGTCCAGATTGAACTCTAAAAACTTATATGCCAAGCGCTGAGACTGCATGTCCAGACTGACCCCCAAAGCCGTATGCAAAGCAGATTGAAGAGCCACCGGGGATCGACCAGGTATTAGCGCTGTGACCCCTGCGCTCCCTGACCTGGTCTGGGACCCCCAGCAGCGTGCTCCGCTGAGCGCGGAACCCCCATCCTTACCTTGAGCACCCCCCGGTAACGTGGAAGCCAGCGTGCTCACCGTCGCGGCCCGGAGGCCGGAAGAAGTGCCCTGCAGAGTCGCGAGGCCCGTGAGAAGCCCGGGGCCCGCCGCTGCCATCGCAGCTGTGTGAGAAGGTGCGCGAGGCCTGGACTGAGTTTCCCCATCGTCGCTGGAGCAGACGCCTGCTGACGCCGAGAACGAGGTAAGCCCGGAGGCTGAGATTGTCCCCGGTGCGCTCCCTACTGGTTGGGAGCCACACCGCACCCGCAGCCCGGGTCCCCTCTCCGTGGGAGTTCCCCCCTGTCATCGCGACGGAGAGACCCCGCCGAGGGATCCTTTCCTTGTGGCCCCTTGAACAGTACTGAAGCGTGGTGCCCTACGAACTGCACCGGAGCTGGGAGACTCGCTCCGCAAGTCCCGTGCGCTCCCTGCTGACAGCCCCGTGGGAAGCCTTGACTGTCCTTGGGTACGAGTGGCGCTCCGATATCCCTGCTCCGTTCTGAAGTGCTAAATGTCATCGCTTACGAGCAGCGCTATGTTAGTTATACTCCGTAGTGAAATGCTAAATGCTATTGATTACGAGTAGCGCCCTGTTATTCATGTGCCCTATGGAAGTGCTACGTGCTAGTGATTACGAGTAGCGCTCTGTTATTCATGTGCCATATTGAAGTGCTACGTGCTAGTGATTACGAGTAGCGCTCTGTTATTCATGTGCCATATTGAAGTGCTACGTGCTAGTGATTACGAGTAGCGCTCTGTTATTCATGTGCCATATTGAAGTGCTACGTGCTATTGATTACGAGTAGCACTCTGTTATTCAAGTTCAATATTGAAGTACTACGTGCTATTGATTACGAGTAGCGCGCTGTTATTCACGCCCATGTTGAAGTGCTACATGCTATTGATTACGAGTAGCGCGCTGTTATTCATGTTCCATAATGAAATGCTAAATGACATCTATTACGAGTAGCTCTCGGTGCTAGATGCCCCGTTCTGAGGTCGTCCCCAGGTAGCGCGCACAGCACTGTAATCACCCCCCCTAGGGCGCTACAGGAAAGTAGCGCGCGCGTGGACACCTACGTGAATAGTAGTTGTCCCTCAGGCAGTACTGATATTTCATGAATTGCATGTAGGGTATGACCAACTGTTATAGCTCCTGACTGACATGTATATCGCCAGGAATTGTGTTATCAGCTTATGAAATGTACTGCTACCTCATGAACTGCATCTAACGTGATCTACTTGGATAAACTTGAGTATTTACTTAACTCCTACCGTGTGGCGTCACTTATTGTGTGTGTTCCTTGTCCCATGTGAGGTGCGTGTTGTATGGTTGCTTTACACACAGACCTTTGGAGGCCCGACCGCTCGTGTCACGTTACCGCCCCATAGGGCCTGGAGACCCCAGGTCCTACAGAGTCCTTCAACGTTATTGCCTGATGGTGAGAATGTGGAAGTCAGAGATGAAGTGGATCATGACTTTTGGATGTACTCGATTTCTGTACCAAGCCACGTCCCGATATAAAAGATGTACCCCTAACTGAGAGTGACTTTGTGATGTTTGTGGACGGGTCATGTTTGAGAACAGACAAAGGAATTCTGAGTGCAGCATATGCAGTGTGCACAGTTGCAGCGGTAATGGAAGCATCTTACCTGAAGGGAGTAAAATCAGCCCAGGTTGCTGAACTTGTTGCTTTAACTAGAGCATGCAAGTTGGGAAAGAATGTGAGAGTGACTGTGATAACTGATAGTCAGTATGGCTTTGGTGTTGTGCATGATTTTGGTCAGATTTGGTCACAGAGAGGATTTTTGACTTCGACAGGAACTCCTATAAAGAATGCTTAAGTGGTTGGGAAATTGCTTGAGGCAATACAGCTGCCTAACCAATTGGCTGTTGTAAAGTGTGCTGCACACGCGCAAACAGGAGATTACATCGCAGTAGGAAATAGGTACGCCAACGATATGGCTCAATATTGTGCACGTAATCAGAACTTGGTGAGCAGGGCGAAAGAAAGAGAAATTAATTCTTGTCCTTTGTTGTTTACTAACATTGTGAATACATGGGAGGAGGTGAAGCAACTACAGGAAGAAGCAGGAGATGAGGAAATGAGTTAATGGGTAAAAGCAGGATGTGCACCAAGGGAAACAGATCATGTGTGGGTCTAGTGGGATGGAAGACCAGTCATGCCTGATAGCATGGTGTCTGCCATGGCACGGATGTATCATGGACAAGCACACATAGGGAGAGACGCCATGATTAGATCATTTAAACAAACATGGTACAATGCAAAATTTAGACTTGTTGCTGAGAGCATTTGTCAAAGATGACTTATATGTCAGCAATTCAATCCTGTAAGAAAAACAGTGGTAATTCTAGGAACGATAGGTTGAGAAGAAGGGCCTTTCACCAGAATGCAGATTGACTTCATTGAAATGCCCCCCTGTAATAGGTTGAGGTATGTTCTAGTGATGGTCTGCTTGTTTTCTAGATGGGTAGAAGCATACCCTACAAGAAGAAGTGATGGAATTACAGTAGCCAAACTACTATTGAGATAGTTTATCCCTAGATTCGGGTTCCCAGTCACAATTGAGTCAGATAGAGGAAAACATTTTCATAATGAAATTATGAAATTAATCTGTGAAGCATTGAATGTACAACAAAAACTACATTGTGCTTATCGCCCAAAGGCTTCTGGTGTGGTGGAACAAGTAAATGGCACCATTAAGAACAGATTGGGAAAAATGTGTTTAGCCACAGGTTTGAAATGGCCTGATGTCTTGCCTCTGGTACTCATGACTATTAGATCTATTCCAGATAGGAACACAGGTCTGAGTCCCCATGAAATTCTCATGGGAAGAGCGATGCGACATTTATTCATACCAGTCAACAAGCTGTTGCCTATATCTGATGATTTGGTGTTGGATTACTGTAAGGGGCTGGCTGACGCAGTTAATTCTGTGTTTCATCAGGTTGGATCGGATGCCACCACCCTTGAAAAGAAGCAAGCTCATGATCTGAGCCCAGGAGACTGGGTGAGAATTAAAGTACACAGAAGGAGGAACTGTTTGGTCCCAGTGTGGGGAAAACCACGACAAGTGATTTTGACTACAACAACAGCTGTGAAGTGTGCTGGAGTAAAGAACTGGATCCATGCTAGTCACACATTGAGAATTCCAAATCCAGTGGATAACAAAGAAGGAGAATATCTTGAGGAGTCAGAAACTAGTTCTGAATCAGATGCTGAAGAAACGAGAACAAGAGAAAATCCTGAAAGGGGGGAGTCAGAGCAAAATTTGACCGTTGCCCCAGAAAATATCCCCTTGAGAAGAAAGTTACAGATTTCTGATACCAGCTCAGACTCAGAGACTGAACAAATACAGGTACATTCGGGAAAAGAAAAAGACAGCGAAGAGACAATTAAAGAAATTGTTGATAAGGAAGTTTCTGATGAAAAGCTGAGAGAAATTCCACCTGAAATAACAAAAGTAGATGGTCAGGTGCCAGATACAGAGAGTGAGGGAAAGGTTTTTGCGGAAGACCCCCGAGGAGTTGCAGGGAATTCAAGCATCCAGACAGAAGAAGGGACAGTTAGTCAGCAGGAAGATTGTGTGCAAGAAACACGAGGAGGGACAGAAGTAGGGAAAATTAAAAAAGTGGTGGAAAGAAAAACAGTTGAAGGTAAAAGTCAAGTTGAACCAGAATCAGAAGACAGTGATGAAGAGGTACCTGAAGGTCGAGTTCTAAGAAAGAAAGCATGGAGAGCTGAGAAGAATGATAAAGGAACTAAATTGAAAAGATCAGCAAAAGATGAAATTTGGCCAAATAAAATAAAGAGATTGAGATATCGATTGACAGGAGTAAATTCACCCAGAGCTGAATAAGTGAATGAAGTATCTAGTCAAGAAAAATCGAAAGACGAGAAAACAACTACAGTAGAAGAAAGCAAAAGAACGAGAAAACCTAACCAGAAGTATAAGTTGCCGGAATGGTCGTATGTGGCCCTGCCTGAAATAAAAGAAGAGGCGGATAGCCAAGAAAACTCAGAGGTGACTATACCAGAAGTGGTTGAGGAAGACGAAGAATCGGAAATCCTGAGAGTTATCTTGTCCGATATTGGAGAAGAAACGGATGTTCAGGAAATTCTGTAGCAAGATCATGAGAGAAAAGTAAAAGACGATCAAATGCCAAACTGAACAAAGACGAAAGTGCGGCTAATGGAAAGACTATAAAATACGGAAAAAGACATAACTGATATAACCAAGTAGGCGCTTAGAGCCTTGGGTTAGACAAAACTAGTTGTGAAGTAGAAGAGGCTAAGTCAAAAGACACTGATCATTTTTTACGAAAATGGCAAACACAGAAAATAGAAAAGCTAAATGTGTATTTCTCAAAAGATGGTTTAAAATGTGTTGTTGTTGTACAGGATTACTAATGCTTCTATGGAGTGTGTTAGCTTTGATGATATCATTTAAAATTACATTAGAAACAATAGAAGGACATAGTGAGAATAAAACTAATATAGAGAAGATACAAAAAGTATATCCGACTAAAATAGATAGAAATTATCTACATAAGGACAGGTCTATAAATGATTTCTCTAGCATTGTATTTTCAAAACTATTGTAGGAATATGTAAAGACAATGGACGTAAGAGACTGCTATGTCTGCATGCAGTTACCTGCATCTATATCGGACGGAGTGACCTACCATCACCTCCCAGTAACCTATGGAATAACATGTAGTGTAATAGCTAGTCTGTTTTACAAAATAGGGAAATTAGAATATTATTTTTCAGATGTAGATAACATATTTTCACAAGTACCTGCAGTTAACAAATTGAATAAAGTAAAGCCTGCAAAGGTGTTAGGTGAATTTTTCCTAGAAACTAAAGAACTAACATTAGAGTCTATATTTAAAAATAATCTGACTTGCAGTTTAAAGAAAGAGGAAAAGAAATTCTTAGATATGGTTGAAGAAAGGAGATTAAAAATGCAAAGGAAAATACCTGAAGGGAATGAAGAGAAGACCGTTTGGGATGTTGTAATGGGAAAATATTTGAAGCGAGAAGCTAGTCCAACTATGGCTTTAGATTGGCCTCAGAAAGGAAAATTGTGTATTAGAAGGAATCAAACTGCATATGATAACTGCTTTGTAGGTAACAGTGAATGCCATGATACATACTAAATCATGGGTGGATGGGGATTTAAAGGAGGAAATTATCCATTTTTTCCTGGATTATATTTTATATGCAGGAACAAGGCATATTATCGGTTGCCAGACCATTGGTATGGCACATGTTATGTAGGCCTGGTTTTCCCAAAGATATTCCACATGGGAAGAGGGAAAGATGGTGTACATGAGTTAGGTAGTCAACTAACACGTAGAAAAAGAGAATCTTGGTCAGAAATTGTAGGAGACATTTTTGGAGCATTGATACCCGCAGTGGGAATATCTCTGAATGCACATAAAATTTGAAAATTGTCAACAGTAGTGGATCGCTTGTCAACAAGCACCGCTGGAGGATTTTTATTGGTAAATACTGAAATGGTTGCCATGCGTGCCATGGTAATGCAAAATCAACTCGCCCTTGATATAATATTGGCAAAAGAGGGTGGAGTCTGTGGAATGCTGAAAGTTCAACATTGTTGTACTTACATTCCTGATGAAAGTAAAGATCTGAAGATCTATATTAAAAATATAACTGATTTGCATGAGGAAATTGCACCACTGGAGGTTGAAGGTGTTTGGGAAAAGATTGGAAAGAAATTTTCTTCTATTAAAGATTTCTTGTTAAATTTAGGTAGTACATTTATAGGTAGGATCTTATTTCCATTAACCTGTGTGATTTTTCTAGTATTAGTTCTAAGATTAGGATGTCTATGTTATAAAAGACAGAATATACAGAAAAAGTTAAAAAGGGAAAATTTGAAAAGAAGACAGAATAAGAGACAAGAAAGAGAATTTGAAGAAGTAGAATTAGACAAGATGAAAGATAGTATGTATAGAACAGCAAGAAGGGAAGAAATTGGTGAAACAGAAATGTGAACTAATCCAGAGAATTCATTTTTCTTTTTTTCATGACAAATGTATACAAAATTTTAGTAGTGTGGTGATAAAATCACCAAAGTGGGGATTGATGGAGCAGGCAGTGCAAAATTTTGTATACCTCCTCTATTTTGCATGAAAATACTAATTATATAATCTATTAACTATAATATTATTAAACGAGAATTGCATGTGTATTAACCGACATTATTAATTTTTCTTTTAATTAAAATTCAAAAACTACAAGTGGGATTTGCAATTTGCATGGCTAAATAATCTTTATAACTAAAATCCGTACGCATATTAACAATAGTATATGTGGTAATAGAATACTGCATGATATATGTTGCTTTTGTAATGTTGCCCAAGAGGAGGACCGAAAAGGTGAATATAATTGCTTTAAATGTCGCTATATGCTAGATAAATACAAGCACATAGAGGGATTAGTAAGGGGTTAACATTAGATTTACCATTTCCATGTATTAATTACTCTTTTGTTTTTTTTTCCCTTAAGTTGGCATTTGGGCCTAAATCAAACATGGCCGCTGTCTCCACACGTCAAAGTGGCCACTGCCCCATAAGGCGCGGAGCGAACTGCGCAAGTGAGACAAATCTCCTGAACCTCGTAGCGACCTTTGCACAGCGTGTCCCCGAACAAGGCTAGAATACGGGATGCCTGCCAATCGACCTTACAGTAAACCGCGAACAAGCCAACTTTTCGCTAAACCAATGACCTCACCCCTTGAACTGTACTGGAAATTTTGAAATATGGTCGGACGATCTCAACCAGCCAATCACAATTGTTCTTCAACTCAAAAATGTATCTTCTTTACTTCATTGTATTATTAAAGGGGTAGTAGAATAGAGAGAGAGGGTCTTCTTCTTCTTCGATGTCTTTTCGTCCTCATTGATGATTCATCGCTCCTGAATCTTTGAGGGTCCGGATGCTGCCCGATTGACTGGTGACTGCAAATTAATTACCATCTCCACAGGCAATGATTGATGCTTGCACGTCTCTGGTCCTTTGCCAATCTGTGGGACTGTAGCATGCCGAGCAGAGAAATTTGGACTCTGAACCTTTGGCCTAATATATTTGGGCGATTGATGACAGAACTCGATTATGCGGAGCTAATGAAATAGAGACGCCCCAGTTAGCCAGATTAGGTAAATATGATGTTCTGCGATTTACTTTCTTAACTTTGGCGAAACAAATGCAAATATAAAACTTAGATAGACAATTATTGATTAACGAGAAATCATGAGATTGTGGTGTTTCATTTAGAGAAAGATTCTAATTCTTAAAATGTGTTTTAGCTGGTTCTAGATCACCATCAACCAATCCAACTAATTGGTCCGTCGACCAAGTGGGAGGAGTGCCTTGATGTTTCAGAATAGGGATCTATAGGTGACGAAGATCGATGTATATTTTGTAAAAAGGGTTTTTCTCTCCCTATAGGTTATAAGGTGTTCCCCCCCACATGTCCAGCGCTTGAATATGTTCATCCCTCCTGTGTGTACAGACTGCTGAAATAGACGTGTGAGTGTTGGTGTTATGGGCCCCACCAATGACTGAATGTGTGAATGAGTTTGTGTGACGTTGGGTCTGCAACGCAGGGAGGGTATTGGTGTTGGAGTTGATCTCACGCTGGATCAATGTTATACCATTCCTTTCTATGGACATGAACCTCCCAAAAGAGTAGACTAAAACTCATTGATTCATTCATATGTGGCTCTTTCTTTATGAAAATGAAGGTATCTTGTATGTCTCTTTTCGCAAAAAATACTCTCTTTCGTAAATAGCTGCCACACGAGGCACGTTTATTTAGAAGAACCTCGGTGTTCATGGGAAATAATCAACAGACAGGCACACAGATAAGTGGTATTATTTGCCAAAAGGAACATTTTTTCAAAAAGGAAACACAGATATAAAAGGCACATTGCTTACAACCTCGCTGCTCATGGGAATTCATAATCAAATACGGTACACTGATATAAGAGGTACGTTTCAAGAGCCTCGTCATTAAAACACATTAGCATTTCAGCCTACACAAGTACACCGAGCACGTTACTTATAAACTCGGTGCTTGTGGAAATTAATGAACATATCAGGCACCCAGGCGCTCAAAACTGTTAGGACCAAAAAGCCCATTGTTATATGAGGCTTGTTTATCAAGCCTGGTCATTCAAAACAACTTGTGTTTCAACACACACACTTCTTACCAGATTCCTCGTGAGCTCTGGGAAAAGGTAATCTTTCACGTTGCTTGAAAGTATTCATGGGATGTGTAGTTCTATTACAGAATTAGTGTCAGAAGACAACCGGGTATGTTGGAAAATGTTATAGACATCAGGTATCATCAAGTGTAGAGATACATTCCTGATATCTAATCTTAATGAGGACGAAATGCAACAAGAGTATCAACTTACTAGTAAAGATGCATGTTGGTTTAACTAAATTGCAGATGGTGTTATTTCATGTAGGATGATAGGATGGCATCAAATTATCTTTTAGGTATCGTGGAAGTCATTTACAAATGCTGGATATAATAAAATACACAGAGTTTGTGTTCACAACGAAAGCCCGTTGGCAGTGACATAATGCTGATGTGATGAGGTACTTTCAAGTATGTACCCACGTTCATGATTCAGCCCCTCAACACAAAATATAGGGCCAGCTACCCACCATGAATTAGTGTATCTATAATTACTTGAATGTGTTTTGGTTGTATACAGATATTTAAATATTATTTGATGTGCTCTGAGGAAACAGGAAAAGCCTTTTTCGGCATCAATGCGTAATCACATGGAAGCGCAGTGACCATGGGAAGATGACCAAGTATAGTGAATTCTTAGGTACCAGTCTAGACCTGCACTTCAGGTTTAAAATAAGCCATATCAATGTTCCATCTTCTGATACTTCATATGTGTATTTACATTTACCTTAAGTGAGGGGTTATAGTGAACTCCACGGGATGTCATCATTGAGTCCCACTATATGACTTCTTAACCTAAAGACCCAACGTTGTTCCTTCTTAAAGAGGACATTGTCTAGCTGGCCCATTTGTGTGTCATAATTAGGTTGATCTAAAATGACCCATGTGAGATCGTTTTCAGTGTGATTTTGTTCCAGAAAATGTCTTGTCAACTTGGTGTTATTCTTTTTACACCTAATGGAACTACGAGGTTCTACAATTCTGGCTTTCACTTCCCGGGTAGTCATGCCCACATAAATGAGGGCACTTGGGCATTTGATCAGATATATGACTCCTTTAGAGTTACAGTTGGTGTGTTTCATAAGGCGCCATGGTGTCTTCAAGCCTGCATCAATCTGTTTTGTCTGTTGTGTAAATGTGCACACAGAACAAGAACCACACAGAAAGTGTCCCGTGATCGGTGTGCCTCATAGTGTGTGTTGAGCTTCTTGCTCTCTCCTAGCTCGTGGTCTCGTATGGACCAGAATGTCCTTAAGATTACTGCTACGCTTCAGTGCAAAAAGGGTCTATCAAGAACCTTTTGACCCTTGTTGAGGATAGACCGGTTTCCCTTTTACAGTTCTTTTTAATCCTGCTGATTAATACAGCGAAAGAGACAGCGGAGATACTATTGGTAGAAATACTAATTTTAGGAAACTAATTGAAGAGCTCTTTACAGATTACGAGTTACAAAAAGAAACTAGAAGCGATAACAAAGAACCTGAATGAAATCAAGGATGACCTGGTCAAATATAAAATCAACAAATTGAAAAAAGATTTAGAAAGATTTTCCCATGAAAAAGTATATCCACTTATAGCAGACGGATATCAATCACAACAAAAGAAAAAGAAAAACCAAAGTGGAGGTAGAGGTTGGCAAAGAGACACCGATAAATGGACGTCCAATTCAGACAAATGGAGAGATTCTAGTGCATCAGATTCAGACACAGGATCTATTAATAGGAAATGGACACCACATGGACCTGGTATTCAACATACCTTCCCACAACAGACACCTTGGTGGCCTCCCCAACCGTGGGCATTCCTCCCACAACCCTTTCAGATGGGTCAGTTTAATGGCCCAGGCTATCAGCCTTTTTTTGAGCAGGACCACGGCAATAGAGGCCGAAGAAGAAACAACAGAGGCCGATACACTTCGAATCTGCAAAAACAACAAGTGAGATGGGATCCTTCACTGGAACAGTGGGTAACCAGGAGCATGACCAGGGACCCAACAGCATCCGCAAGCAACCAGATGACCTAGTGGTAAACTTGAGCCAGAAGATACTGACCCCTCTAGAAATTAGAGTTTTGAATAAGGGTCTGGAATTTGTCCCCACCAAACTGGGGGATGAATTTACTGTACATGTACCTGGCTGAATTCTTTCGCAAAATATGACTGGCATTTTTCTTTGATGATTTCAATACAACGGAGAATATAAGACCAATCAATACAGGTCTAAGGAATAAGTCCAAATTTCAACCCTCATAACAACAAGTACCATCGGAAGTGGCAGCTTTTGAGAAATCGGTTTTGAAAGATTTCGAAATTAACAAATGTAAGCCAAACAACCATTTTGTAATCTTTCAAGAGAGGAGAAACTCTGTCTTGAGGAGTTGAGCTGTGATCTAACAATAACTATCAAACCGGCGGACAAAGGTGGGGCCAGTGTTATTCAAAACACTTATACCTATCGTGCAAAGTGTCTTAGACAATTACAAGACACCAGATATTACCAACTGATACAACGTGACCGTACTTCTAGACTACAAAAACAGATAAGTATCTTAGAGAAGGTAGGCAAAGAATCTGGATGGATAACAAGAGGAGAGGCTGAATTTCTTTTTCAATGTCATCCAAAGACACCTGCATTCTACATACTCCCAAAGATCCACAAACCCACGAGACCGCCTCCTGGAAGACCATAATCTCTGGTATAGGTTCGATACTCAAACCTTTATCCCAGTCTGTAGACTGTTGCTTCTGTACCCTGGTGTCTCAGATGCCCTTATAGTTGCAGGATACCAAGCAGGTGCTTACCTTTTTGCAACAGTTGACTTTGATCCGGAGAAACATCTTCTGGTATCATTTGATGCAGAATTGTTATATACTAATATCCCACAAGACTATACACTTCATACTGTTGAAAAATTCTTGTGCCAACATCCGCGTCAAGACCAGACACCAACTGAATTCATTATGGACTGCGCTAAGCTAGCGATAAAAGAAAACTTCTTCATCTTTGAGGGTCAATTATATTGGCAGGTGAGGGGAACGTCCATGGCAGCACTTGTGCTCCCAGTATGGCAAATCTATATATGTATGGGTTTGAGACAACACACATCTACTCGGCAAACAACCCGTTCCAGACTAACCTACTACTTTGGAAAAGATATATTGATGATATCTTGGTAGTCTGGGAGGGGGATACAATAACTTTGGGTAGTTTCACGAACTGGCTGAACAATCTAGACAACCATCTTCGCTTCACATGCGAACAAAGTAGAGACCAACTCCCATATCTAGACCTTCTATTATATCCAAAAGAAGGAAAGGTTTTTACTGATCTCTATCAAAAACCCATGGCACGGAACTCGCTACTTAGTTACATGAACTTTCACCCATGAGTTTTACTAAATAACCTTCCGGTGGGGCAGTTCCTGCGATTACGTAGGAACTGTATAGAAGTGATAAATGTAACCAACATGCCATGAACTTGAGACAGGAGCTACAGGTACGCCAATACCCTAAAGATTTGATAAGAAGAGCCTCTAAAAGGGCGCCTAATTACAACAGAGACGCACTACTAGAGGAATATGTGACATTACAACGTGGTCGTTACACCATGGTACGTTACATCACAGTTCTTACAACGCAAGTCATTACAATGACTTGCGCTGGAGTGCGCTGGACTTAGGAATAGTATGATTTACTATTCCAACTTCAGCCTACGTAACAGTAGGGATGGTGTTGGAATAGTAAATCATACTATTCCTTAGTGTATAGCGCCATTCAGCGCAAGTCATTGTAACAACAACTTGCGTCGTATTCACCGCAATATAAATGTATCACGGTGTAACGACCGGGTTGTAAAGGTTGCTCGCCCCACTAGAGATGTACCCAAAAGATAAAGCAGAGAGGATTTTCTGTGTCACTACATATAGTCACCTAACCAATATAGTAAATAGAGCTTAAACAGAAATTGGTCGATCCTCAACAAGGGTCAAAAGGTTCTGGAAAGCCCCCTTTTTGCACTAAAGCGTGGCAGTAATCTTAAGGACATTCTGGTCTAAAAGAGACCACGAGCTAGGAGAGATCAAGATGCTCAACACACACTATGGGGCACACCGATCATGGGACACTTTCCGTGTGGTTCTTGTTCTGTGTGCACATTTACAAAACAGACAAAACAGATTGGTGTAGGCTTGAAGACACCGTGGCTCCTTATGAAACACACCAACTGTAACTATAAAGGAGTCATATATCTGTTCAAATTCCCATGTGCCCTCATTTATGTGGGCATGACTACCCAGAAAGTGAAAGACACAATTGCAGAACATCGTAGTTCCATTAGGTGTAAAAAGAACAACACCAAGTTGACAAGACATTTTCTGGAACAAAATCACACTGAAAATGATCTCACATGGGTAATTTTAGATCAATCTAATTATGACACACAAATGGGCCAGTTAGACAAGGTCCTCTTTAAGAGGGAACAACGTTGTGTTTTTAGGTTAAGAAGTCATATAGTGGGACTCAATGATGACATCCCGTGGTGTTCACTATAACCCCTGACTTAAAGTAAATCTAAATACACATATGAAGTATCAGAAGATTGAACATCAATATGGCTTATTTTAAACCTGACGAACAGGTCTAGACTGGTACCTAAGAATTCACTATACTCAGTCATCTTCCCCCATGGTCACTGCGCTTCCATACGATTAGGCATTGATGCCGAAAAAGGTCTTTCCTGTTTCCTCAGGGCACATCACTAATCTTTAAATATCTCTATACAACCCTTTCAACAACCAAACACATTCAAGCAATTACGGATACACTAATTCATGGTAGACCTTCAAATGGATCCCCCTCTAATAGAGAAAGACCGTCACTCACACCCTGGTCACCAGCAGACTCGACTACGGCAACGCACTCTACGCTGGAATAAACAAAAACCTCACCCGCAAGCTACAGAACATCCAGAACATCGCCGCAAGACGGGTCCTCAACCTGCCAAAACACTGCCACATCTCCCAGCAACTGCGCACACTCCACTGGCTATCCGTCGAGGTGAGAATCACCTTCAAGATACTCACCTATGCCCACAAGGCCCTCCACGGCACCGGACCAGCATACCTGAACAGCAGACTCAAATTTCCCGCATCCCAAAGGACCCTACGGTCAGCCCAGCTCTCCTACGCCATGGTCCCTGGCACCAGAAAGACCAGATCAGGAGGCCGCTCCTTCTCCTTCCTCGCGACCAAAGCCTGGAACACCCTTCTGCTCCACCTCAAACAGACAACATCACTCCCCTACTTTGCAAGAAACCTCAAAACCTGGCTCTTCGACAGACCCTCTCCGTGATGGAATGGATCCTGCTCCCTCCCTACCCCTAGCGCCTTGAGACCCTAACGGGTGAGTTAGTACCCGCGCTTAACAAACTTCTGATTGATTGATTGATTGATTGATTGATTGATTGATTGTGGGTAGCTGGCCCTATTTTTAGTGTTGAGGGTCAGAATCAGGAACCTGGGTACATACTTGAAAGTACCTTATCACAGCAGCATTATGTCACTGCAAAGGAGCTTTCGTTGTGAACACAAACTCTGCGTATTTTATTATATCTGGCATTTGTTAATGACTTCCACGATACCTGAATAATAATTTGATGCCATCCTATCATGTCCCCGGACATGAAATAACACCATCTGCGATTCGGTTACACCAACATGCATCTTTACTAGTAAGTGGCTTCCCGCATTGCATTTCGTCCTAAAAAGAAAATAGATATCAGGAATATCTCTCTACACTTGATAATACCTGATGTCTATAACGTTTCCCAACATACTCGGATATCTTCTGACATTAATTCTGTAATGGAACTACACATTCCATGAATACTTTCAAGCGACATGCGGAGGACGCTCCTCTCCATTAGGTTGAAAGGTTACCTTTCCCCAGAGTTCCTTGCCTATCCAGCCCTTCGTAGAAGCGGCAGTCGCAAGGAATCTGGTAAGAAGTGTGTGTGTTGAAACACAAGTTGTTTTGAATGACGAGGCTTGATAAACGTGCCCCGCGTAACAGTGGACTTTTTGGCCCTAACTGTTTTGAGTGTCTGGGTGCCTCGTGTTCATTAATTTCCACGAGCACCGCGGTTATAAGTAACGTGCTCGGTGTTCTTGTGTGTGCTGCAATGTTAATGTGTTTTAATGACGAGGCTCTTGAAACGTACCTCTCGTATCAGTGTGCCGTATTTTATTACTAATTCACATGAGCACCGAGGTTTGTAAGCAATGTGCCTCTTATACCTGTGTTTCCTTTTTGAAAAAGTCTTTATTTTGGCAAATAATATCACGCATCTGTGTGCCTGTCTGTTGATTATTCTCCATGAACACCGAGGTTCTTCTAAATAAACATGCCACCTGTGTGCAGTTATTTACGAAGAAGAGTATTTTTCACGAAGAGGGAAACACGAGATACCTTACTTTTTATAACGCTAGAGCCATATATGAATGAATCAATGAGTTGTAGTCTGCTCTTTTGGGAGGTTCATGTCCATAGAAAGGAATGGTATAACATTACTAAGGTTTTGAGATTGCATGGTTATGGATACTCACATTTCATTTTGTGTTTATTTACACCCTGGGAAAACTTTTGTTCTTTCTCCCTTCTGCAAATGCAAAGTAGTTAAGCCTCGTTTTGTATAAATTGAGTGAGAATAAGTAAAGGGAGGGCTGATGGAAAATCCATGAGGTGAGAGGATGTGTATGCAGAATATACACTATTATTTTTAACAATTGTCTTTGTGCATCTCTGCAGCCCCTGGGGAGACTGTTGAAGGTGGGATAGATTTATTGTACTTACGGTAAGATTTATTGTACTTACGGTAAGACAGTTAAATTTGTCTACACTGAACTGAAGTATTCACGTTTGTGATGGTCACATCTGGTGAAGAAGTTATTTTGAGATCACTCAATTCCTGAATTTTGTCTTCACTGCACCTGTGGACCCTATTATATGAAAAGGACCACAGGAAAGCATTTTTGTAAAGTATAATTTAATTTTTACTTTTACAAGTAGAGTGACTTTACATACTGTTGGTCCTGACAAATACCACGCACCTGTTGGACAGTTTATGCAGAAACATGTTGACCATGATGACCACAATATGAAATAGGAGAAAATCCATGTCCCTGTTTCACTAAGCTTGTGTTTAACCCTACCTATTGGGGGCCCATCATAAAGTTAGTTATACCCACCAAGAGGTAGTTTTAATTCACGTCTATTTAGACAATCACTTACACGCACTCTGCCCCTCCTCCCCTATAGGAGTGCATGTAGGGTTGACAAAAAAATAAACCCTCCTGCTCCTCACCCTAGTGTGAGTCGTAGCCCACACTGGGCACCTTGCTGTACCAGTGTGAAGAGGGAACCCAATGATCAAGTAAGTCACTCTAGGCTGTCCATCCCCTGATTCTGGTATCACCTGCTGATTTTAGGCCTTTACATCACATGCGTTTAAAACGCATGCGATTACATCGCAGTACCATTACAACGCAAGCGTTATAACGACTTGCTCTAGGGGCCACGCTGGACTTAGGAATAGTATTGTTTACCATTCCAACTCCAATGTGTGCAACAGTAGGGAAGGTGTTGGAATTGTGAATTAAACTATTCCTTAGTTTAGAGCGCCCCCTAGAGCGAGGCATTGTAATGACTTGTGTTGTAATGGTACTGCGATGTAACAATGCGGTCGTTGTAACGACCGCATTGTAATATCATGCGTTGTAACGCATGCGATGTGATTGCTGTTTCCCCACCTGCCCCATACAGTTTGTGAGTTATTTGACTTAAAGCAATAACATCTACAGTTGTCAGTACTGAGCAGTGCATAAACATTGTTTTGGGTCATCCGTTGACGGCTTTTGTCCCTCATTGTCTTTAGGTTGTGTTAACTTGTGTTAGAACCCCATATCTCACCAATAGCTGTCTCACCAAGTATGAGCAAGTTAATCTTGCTGCAGAAAACATCACTTTGAAAAGATATGCTGTACTTATTCTTTTGAGTCTCTTGCCTGACCCTGGAAATGAATCTGTTGAAGGTAAAGTTGAGCATGACTATCTTGATGTTACTATTCACCAAGCCGAGACCTGATATACTAGATGTGCCATTACCTGAATCAGATTATGTGATGTTTGTTGATGGCTCCTGCTTAAGAGACCATGAATGAAACCTGAGAGTTGCGTATGCAGTCTGTACTGTTGCAGGAGTGGTCGAAGCATCCTAGCTTCAAGGAGTATTTTCAGCTCAAGTGGCAGACTTGATTGCTCTTACTAGAGAATTGTCAGGATTCCCAGGATGTTTCCTCCTCTTCGCTCAATAATTGGAAGCATCCTGCTTTCTAAACCTCCAAATAACGATAGAGACTGGAGAATGAGTTGACATCTTTGGAACTCCAAGATATCTGCCAATTTGCTCTTCCGGTAGCGCTCTAGTGTTTGAGATTCCAATCAGGATTGGAATGTAAAGCGCGATCCAGCATTCCAATGCGCACTTCACCTGAGGAATCTTCGAGGAAGCAGCCTTGTTCATAAACTCAGTCACGAAAGCTCATTAGGGTAGTGCGTTGGGCGTTGTTTAGCCTTCGGTGCCGATCGGAAGAGTCGTCGTCCTAGTTTATGGTCAGCCGCATTGCGCATGCCTGTGTGTTCTCGGGAAAATAACGTTATTTTCCGCGCATGCTTGTTTCCTTGGAGTATCGTCTTGCGCTCTGAGTTTTACATCAGAAAAATAAGGATGTCTGTGAAGACATTCTATTCAAAGCGTCTTTACAGAAAAATAAATACCGACACTAGTACTTAAGTGCGGTTAGACGTTCAGAGAAATTCTCGTCTCTGCGTCAAAACTAATAGAAAATACAGACTACAGACTGGCGCTCATTGTGCATTCAGACATTGGTACTGACAGTCACTAACCATGTCTTGCCTCAAGCATTTATTTCCGAATCGCGTGATTGAGTGCGGAATAAAAGATTGAGATAGAGTGACAAGAAAACTTCAACAACGATAACAAGTGACCATAGAGTCAATTACGTGAGTAATTATCCGAAAATTTAGAAAGACTTGACTACAGGGTCATTTCAAGGTATATGGCTAGAATAGGATGAAGTGAACACTTACCTGAGCGTTTACATCAAGATAGAAGAAGTCCAGAAGCATCCTTGTTCAACTTGGTATCGTCCCCTAGAAGAAAAGAAGTAAGGTCAGAATAATTAAAGCTACACTACCACAGAAGAGAGGCAATAGCCCATAAGTATACTGGTAAGAATTTATCAAAGAAAATACATACATAGACGTTGGCAAACCAAAGTAATAACACCTGACAAGAATATTGTGTTTCAAAACAGCAGAGAGTTACAATTTCCACTGATAAAAAGGATGGTCTCAACGTGGATTTATGACCTCTTAGGGGTCACCGAGTTGCAATGGCGAGAGTGCCCATAATCTTTTGAAAGCTTTACAGTTACCTTCCCAGACTGTGGCTGTGAAGTGTGCTGCACACTGTAATCATACAGATTACGTGACAGTGGGCAAAAGATATGTGGATGAAACCGTTAGATACTGTACTTTCAATGCTTTCACCTTTAATGGGGGGTATCAGAATGAACAATCAGATGTCACAATTTGTAATCTGTTGTTAACTGCAGTTGTTACTTGGGAGAAAGAGATTACAGGAAGAAGTGCCAGAAGCAGAACAGCAAGGTTGGATTAGAGCTGGCTGTGTCAAAAGAGATGAGGATGACATTTTGGGTTTCAGAAGATAGAAGACCTGTGTTGCCAGAGAGCTTGTTACCTTCAATGGTGAGAAATGATCATGGAACTACACATGTAGGGAGAGACGTCATGGTGCACTTGTTCAGGCAAATGTGGTTTAACCAGAGATCCAGATTGATGGCTGAATGTTTGTGTCACAGGTGTGTTTGTTGTGTGTCAACAGCAGAATGTAGGCAGAAGAACAGCAGTAACAGTTTGTCACATAGGAAGATCTGGAGATACATTGAACAGGATGCAACTGGATTTTATCAAGTTGTCTTTGTGCAATGGGCTTAGATATGTCCTATTGATTGTGTGCATCTTTTCACATTGTGTTGAAGCTTACCCAACCAGGAGAAATGATAGTCTCACAGTGGCTTAGTTGTTGTTGAGGGAGTTAATACAAAGGTTTTGTTTCCCGACATCTCTGGAGTCAGACAGAGGAACTAATTTTAATTATGAGGCCCTGAAGATGTTATGTGCAGCATTACAAGTCAAATAGAGACTACATTGCAGCTACCGACCAGAGGCTTTGAAATGTCCTGATGCATCGCCTCTTGTGTTGATGAGCCTACGCAGTACTCCAAATAGGAGAAAAGGATTGTTTCCCTATGAAATCATCATGGGTGGAGCAATAAGACTGCCAGCTTTGCCTGAGAAAGTGCTGGAAAGGATTGGCTGATCTGGTACATTCTGTGTCTCACCAGGTTTAGAGGCTACAGCCCCACCTCAACAGGAGCAGTGCAAAGATCACAGTCCCAGCAACTGGGTTATGGTGCAGAAGCATGTATGCAAGTTGTGGTTGGAGCCTCTGTGGCATGGTCCTTACCAAGTTATTTCAGTCACTATAACAGATGTGAAGTGCAGAGGTCTCCCCGACTGGGTACATGCTGCTCATACTCGCAGATCCCTTGTCCCCTTGATGATACAACAGCACCTGTCTGTGATGTGCCGGTGTTTATAGTGAGACAAAAGGAGCAGGTTAGTAAATCTGTTGAGGTTCAGCAAGAAGCTGTGACAGCACTTGTTTGGCCCGAGGGGGGTCTGAGAGAGTCAACAGTTAAAGTTGGTAAAGAAGGGTCACATCCTGTGGTGTTGACTGAGCCAGATTCAGACCCTGGCAGCCAGCCTAATGCAGTAATAAAGGCAGTTGTATCTGGCGACCGGTTGCCAAGGAGACAGGATAGAGGGAGACACAATTTGTCTGAACTGTGTGTGCCATACACCATCCCAGAAGATACTGAAGGATCGGGCCTAAGTGAAAGTGATGAAGAATGGTTGAAGTATAGAGATCAAAGAGAGCTAGAGTCTTTTATTGGAGGCACTCCTCACCAGAATGGACATACCTAGCTGTCAATGACTGGGAAATAGCATTTTGCACCTTTTGCTATAACAATTCACATTCAATTGAGCATCCTCGAACTGAAGTTTATGGCTGAACTGAGTTTGGAAATTGTATTGCCATTAAATAGTCAATTCATTCTGGAGGTAATCATTAGCGAGTTTGAACTGTGCATTTATTCGAAAAAGAACTTAAGAGATGTTCCCAAACTACTAAGAAGGGAACCAAGGACCGAGTCTGCTGAAGGATAGTAAGGTTGTTACTTAGAAGGGCTAAGGAAGTCTCATAAAGATCCTTTACACATTTTTCTGGAATGACAATGAAACTTTGCGTTGCTGTTTGAGCAAGTGTAAACTAACTGAAAAGACTGTGCTTCAATCTTCTAGTTAATCGGTCTGTCATTAGAGAACTCATTAAACCTAATCCTAATACAAGTAGACCTTGACGTTTAAGTGTAGGAGTATTTGTTGTTATGACAATAGTACCAATTGCATTGCTTGTGATGTCGAGTCTATCCCATCATTCACATGTAGTGGAGCTTAGGTCTACAAGTGCCCTTCAAACACCACTTCCTACCGATAAAAGTTGACCTGCAATAGATGAGAAAGACATACATGTAGATTAATCTAGAGGAGATTATTCATTAAATGTTTATTTGAAATTGCTTTATGAATATGTTTACACGATGGATGCTAGGGATTGTTACGTCAGCATGCAATTACCTGCATCCATTACAGAGGGGAGAACATATCATCATCTTCCCTTGACATAGAGTTACCTGTAGTTGAATGCTGAGTTTTTTCTATAGGAAGGGTTATCTTCAATATTATTATTATTCGAATCATGTCTTGTTTTCTTCAGAAGTTCCTATGTTGAAGCATTTGAACCGACATCCTGATGTTAGAAACTTAGAGATAGTGGGACATTTCTTTAGACACACCCTGACATCAGACACTGCTTATGCACATATACCCAAATTACCTTGCTCCTTAGGACGTGTAGAAAAGAAATTTATAGATTCAGTAGAAGACAGACGTAGAGACATTTTAGCTAAAGCTGTAAATCATTCAAAAGTACCGCAATGGGCCGAAGACGAAAGTAAACATAGGTTAGTGGGAAATATGACAGCTTTAGCTTGAGATTGGCAACTCAAAGGGAAATTATGCATATTTATTTGAAAATCCACACTGACACATATTTTGTAGGGAATAGTGAATGTGATCTTACTTTTGAAGTTCTTGGAAATTGGGGTTTACACTTGGATGAAGAAGAACCTGTTTTCCCCAGAATGTTTTACATCTGTGGGAAAATGCATTTTACAGGTTACCCAAGGGAAGGTATGGAAATGTTACATTAAAATAGATTCTACAAAAATATATCATGTGGGACAACCTGATGATCCAACAGGGGAATAACATATGAGAACAAAGAGAGTTGCTAGTTCAATTGTAGGATAGATTGTTGATGCTTTAATATCATCTGAATGAGTGATACTCAACTCACACAAGTTTAGAAAGCTTTCTACTGTCGTTGGTAAGCTATATCCTAGTATAGCTTGAGGATTTGTAGTTATAGATAATGAAATGGTTGCTATCAGGTCAATGGTTTTGTAGAAAAGACTTGCATTAGACATCCTTCTTGCAAAAGAGGGCACAGTCTGATGGATGTTAAAAATTCAACAATGTTGCACTTACATTCCAGATGAAAGTAAGGACTTGAAGAAATACATAAAGAACATTGCCGACTTAAAAAAATGTGCAAGGGTTAGAAGCCACAAGTGCTTGGGAAGCAATAGGGAATGGATTTTCTGCTACAGGCAGATGGTTTGGAGACGTAGGCAGTGGAATTGTTGGAAGCATTTTGAAACCCTTAGTGATAATTGTTCTTTGTCATTTATCTTTGTTTGCAGTCTACAAGGGATACAAACATGCACATGTGAAAAAGGGAGGGAAGAGGAAAGGAGCAGACATGGAACTGTAGCATAGATGGAGCAAATTCTTTGTTGACATGAAATTTCTGGAGGAATCTAGAAGAAAACAACCAGACTGCAATATAATCATCTGATAAAAGATATTATCTTTATGTGATGGCTTGATTCACCATCAGAGGGGGGATTGGTGCAGCATTTGTTTGTCTCACCCTGTACGTGTTACAAATACATAACTATTTCATGACGTAAATGTGCATTTAGCACATTTTTCTTGAGTGGTTCAACAACTAATAGAAAGTGTTACACTTGCCATTATCAGTAAAGTGCACTCACTGTAGTGTTAGAGACTTTAATCGTAATGTGTGCCTTACCCTATGGAATTATATATTCTTTGAAGTCTTGATGGATAAACCATCTTTACTTAGTAGATATGTGCTCACTATAGAAACAAAATTGATTTACATAATATGTGTGTTAATACATTAACTGACATTTACTGTTTAGATGTTTGAGTAGAAACCATCCTCACATTATGAAATTTTATTTTTATTAGAAACAAATTATGATTTATGTAATGCGTGCACTAATGTTTCATATATTGCACTCAAATATAGTTCTTAGACATACTTACACATATACAATTAAGATTTTACTGTGTGACACATAAGATGAATCTAATGTACTGACAATTTACATTTACTTGTGTTTAAAGGTGCACCATTGAATTAATACCTTAAGTTGCCTTAAGTAGGCCTTTTTGTCATGCTGTATAAATAATATTTTTCATTTTCTGCAAACTGACGTTTCTTACAGGTGCAATTCTCATTTATTACATTACTGTACTAGTGATAGAGAGAGAGAGAGCCTGAGAAGAAGACCGTGACAAAGAACATGGAGAGCCAGAGCGTTAACTGAAAGGCCTATTCAGCATTTTCGTAACATAGCCTGAGTGTGAAAGGCTGTTCCCATGTCCGGTGTTGCAGTCTACAACTTGAGAATAGAAAAAGACAATGTTCCACCTGATGATGTGTACAGCAGGGTGTTGTCTAAGATACTCTTGTGTTATAATTTAGTGTTCACACTGTTTGAGGTCAGATCTCTGTCAGAACACTTTCAGAACCTTTCCAGGCCCTTTGGGACTTTGAAAGGTTTAGATCTCTGTGCTTTCCTTTGATTCTTTGCTAAGTTTGGCTTAGGCTAACAGTTATTTCCCTAACCCTAGAAGCCTCATGGACGAGCTTCTTCAATGCTGACACCTTCCTATTTATTTTCCTGCCTTGTTGTATTTGTCCTTTATTGACATTCCCTGATTTGTGAGATCCTTTAGGTTTCAAAACCATACTCTTAGCTCGGACTTTAACTTAGACAATTTTAGATTTTACTCATGTATAGAAGAGAGGACCAGAGACTTTTCTCTGAGCACCAGATATTATTGTTAATGCTTTGTATTGCTATGATTGAACATCTTGCTTGTTTGATACTGATTAATTGTCCTTATTGAGTGACCAAATGGGTTACACTGTTTATAGAAAATTTGACTATTATGTTTACTCCCGACATCTATCAGTTGGAAAATAAAAAACCCATTGGAGGAGAAATGTTAAGAGAGTTGGCCCAGTGTGCTGGATCACCCCCAAGGAATATATGACGTTACAACGCACACATTTACAACGCATACTCTTTCAAGACATTTTTTACAACACAAGTACCCTTACATCGCAAGTTTTTACAACACATGCTATTACTCCGCATGTACATATGAATACATTAAAACGGCCGTTACATCGCAAACTAGTACTACGCATGTTTTTACAACACAAAATTAAAAGTAATTTAAAAAATCTTTCTAATTGTTATCTTTACACAACCACCCCCTGGGACTGGATGCCGGGGAAATAGGGGTTTTGGGTGGGGGAGTGTATTAATACCCAAGTATGAAATTAAATACTCGGGTATTAATATTAAAGCTCAAGTATTTAAAAAACATACCCGTAAACAACAAAAACCACACACACATATATATATATTCACTGAAAAAACCATGGGTTTCACACACGTTATAGTTAGGAATTAGCATTTAAAAAACCTTGCAAATTCACTGAAAAAACCATGGGTTTCACACACGTTATAGTTAGGAATTAGCATTTAAAAAACCTTAGAAATTCACTGAAAAAACCATAGGTTTCACACACATTATAGTTAGGAATTAGCATTTAAAAAACCTTAGAAATTCAGTGAAAAAACCATAGGTTTCACACATGTTATAGTTAGCTGGACATTTTACTCGTAAAAAACCAATGAAATTGCCCCGTTATAGTTAGTTCAGCTAACTATAACTCGCGCGCCCGCAATGCACTGCTGATGACGTCACATATTACATCACTCATGACATGGTCAGTGACATCACTCATGACATCACTGATGACATCCCAAATGACATCACTGATGACATCACTGATGACATCATCCAGTGAATATGTGTTTTTCTGAAAATTAAATATGTTTTTTATATGTATATCTCAAGGTCGATGGAAGAATAAATGGGTATATAAGTGTCTAAATGGATGATTTGTTTTTGAAAAATTGATTGTGTAACTGACTGATTAAGTGTATCTCTCACTTTGTGTATAAGGGGCTGCATGGGTTGGTGAGTAGCTACATGGGTGTCTATATAGGTTATTAGTTGTTTTTTTGAGTATCAGTCTGAGTGTCTGTATGGTACGGTGGGGGGTATTACGTAGTGCATAGATGCATGAATGAGTGACTCACTGTTTGTATGTGTTGAAGACAGCATGTGTGCAGGACTGTATGGGTGGATAAGTGTGTGTATGGGTGTGTTAGTGAGTGAATGACTGTCTCAATAGTGTCTTCAGGAGTAACTACATATGTTTTAAACTAGTATATGTGACTTTTGGTGTATATATGTGAGTATATGTGAGAGGGAGAGATTGAAAGAGTTCCTGTATGAATAAGTATGTGTTTCTATAAGTGTTTGTTTAAAAGACTAAGTATGTGTAAGTTTCCGTAGAAGTAAGTATGGTGGTGTGTGTATTACTGTATATGCAAGTAAATGTATGTTTTATTCTTTATTAGCATGAGTGACTATGTGTGTGAGTAACTCTATGGATGAGTGGCATTGTGTAACAGGATGTATAGATGTATGAGTACATATGATGAGTGAGTACATGTATGAGTGACTGTATAGGACTGTTGGTGAATGAGTGGATGTGTATGTGGATCTTAGAATTACTGAAGAGGTTGTTGTAACTGGTATTGGTATGTCCATTGTTTTGAAATTTTTAGTCTCTATTTTTGAATGTGTGTATCAAAGCTTATATTAAGGTGAGAGGAGGTCTGCCACTCTATCACAAGGATGATGTCATCAGTGATGTCATCAGTGATGTCATTTGAGATGTCATCAGTGATGTCATGAGTGATGTCACTGACCATGTCATGAGTGATGTAATATGTGACGTCATCAGCAGTGCATTGCGGGCGCGCGAGTTATAGTTAGCTGAACTAACTATAACGGGGCAATTTCATTGGTTTTTTACGAGTAAAATGTCCAGCTAACTATAACATGTGTGAAACCTATGGTTTTTTCACTGAATTTCTAAGGTTTTTTAAATGCTAATTCCTAACTATAACGTGTGTGAAACCTATGGTTTTTTCAGTGAATTTCTAAGGTTTTTTAAATGCTAATTCCTAACTATAACGTGTGTGAAACCCATGGTTTTTTCAGTGAATTTGCAAGGTTTTTTAAATGCTAATTCCTAACTATAACGTGTGTGAAACCCATGGTTTTTTCAGTGAATTTGCAAGGTTTTTTAAATGCTATTTTTTTTTTTTATTCTTCATTTTTTTCAAACATATTTTTAATTTAATTTTCTTATCTTTTATAAAGACTATGCTTAAATTTTTAAAATCCTTAAATATTTTTTTTATATATATTTTTTAAAATAAACATGTAAAATTTATTTCCAGATTTTTTTTTTTTTTTTTTTTTTTTTTTATAGTACGCGTACCGTAAGCTCACGGTAAGCGTACGGTTTACGCAACATCCGTAATCTATCTACGCTGCTTGCGTATAGTTACGTACTTTGCGTAGCCGCGCGTACTGCGCGTGGGACGCGTGCGCGCTTACGCAACACGCGCACGTTACGCGGAAGTGCCGGGGAGTGACTGTTATGCGCATGCGCGCAAGCGCGTGTCTTTTTTACGCGCACGCGTACTTTTTGCCGTAAGCGTACCGTAAGCGTACCGTAAGCGTACGGTAGGTCATGTGATCATGAAACACAACTTTTGATTGGTTGAAACTACTTTCAGTTCTAGAACTCTCCTACACCACACCCATTCCCCTCATTTCTGCTTGTGATCCCTTGGGAGAAGGAGCTGGTTTGTCTTTGGGATACGATGGCAGAACAGCAGAGCTCTTCTGAGAGTGAGGCTAGCACCAGCAGCACTGTCTTGAGGCAGAGAGCGAGGAAAGTAAAGCCTTCTTATGTTTGGGATTATTTTACTTTTCCAGAAGGCCAGCAAAAGGTGAATGCACCCTTAGTTACTTGCAAGCTGTGTAAGCGTGTACTTTCTAGAGGTAATCCTAACAGGAAGTATTCCTTTGGGAATCACACCATGAAGAGACACCTCCAGGATGTACACAGAAGGACACATGGTCATCTTTTTGGAGGTAACTCTTCAGAAAGACGAGCCAGTACATCCACAGCAGCTCAGCCTGGACCATCACCTGCAGGGCAGACTCCTTCTTCTGCAGGTCAGGTGAGCCCTTCATCTGTGGGGGGAGAATCTCCTTTTGCTGGCCCTCTGGAAATTAACCCTCGGTTTGCGAGGGTTGAAGTACGGTGCGCCACTTGTCACGATCTAATTACTTATAGGGAGACCAGTGTTTCCCTGGTGAACAGTAAAATAGATCAGCACACTTGTCGTACCGTCTAATATTCCCAATCTTTCTTTCCTCTGTCCCTGCATGAACACAACGGTTCTTTTAAGAGCCAACCTTATCTTTCATCTTTTTTTTACATATGTTTTTAAAAACTTTTTTTTATTTTTTTTTACCGTACGCGTACGGTAAGCGTACCTTTTTTTTATTTTTTTAAAAAAACACTAAAAATCATTTATCACATTAGAAGGTCCTTGAGAGACTACAATTATTATTATTAACTTACCATACTCACTCAAAAAAATATTTATTCATTTGTTTTTTTAAAAAATAGTTTTTAAAATGGTTGTAGTTTCCGAAAATTTTCTATATCGATCTGAAAAAAAAGAAAAAAGTATTAATATTTTTAAACCATTTTATAATACAGTACACATATTTACATTTTTTACCAAAAAATATTTTTGCCTTATTTTTGCTGTTTTCAGAATATATTGCATTTCACTATAAATTGTGAAAGCAATTGCATTCATCATTTTACAGCGGGCAAAAAAAAATAACAATCTCAAAGATTGTATTAAAAAAGCCCAGAATCTCTTCTCACTTAAACTTATCATTACAGAAATGCATATTATTCTTAAAAAATATCATCTAAAAACAATACTTTTTTCTTTAAAATACCGTCTGATATGTTTGTTTCAGAAGTATAATCACAAAATTATATCTCAAATAACTCCAAAATACATCTGATTTTATTTCCTTTAGGCCAAATAGTATTTTTTTTTTTTTCCTGGAATAAATTTCCAAGGGAAAACCATTAAAATTCTAAAGTTTAATCTGTCCAGATCTCACCAATTCTCTGTATCATTTTGGTTCACGAAAATTTTTTGAATAATTTATTTAGTCCACAATAGAATTGCTTACTTTTCCACATGGCCAAATAGTAATTTTTTAAATCATTTTTGAAAAAATTTCCAATGGCAGTCCAATAGCATTCCAAAATTTAAAATGTGCAGAAGTTACCGATTATCTCTAAATTATTGGTTTTTCAAAATTGCATTAAAAATTAAAAAAGTCCACATTACAATTGGTTATCTTTCCTTTAGGCCAAATGATAATTTTAAAAATCTTTTTTCTACAAAATTGCAATGGTAATCCAGTAAAATGGTAAAATTATTTTGTCCAGATCTTGCCAAATCTCTCTAAAATTTAGGTTTCAGGAAGATTAGATAGGAATTTGCTAAATCAAAAGGCAAACGTTGTTTGAAAATCAATTGGGAATCATTACACAGTGTCCAGCCTTTTTCACATTTTAGATAAACTGTGTAATGTCCAGAAGTAACAGTAGGTCCATCATGGAAAATTATTGCAACAGTTACAAAAGTTTTTCCTGAAATTGATAATTGCTGTCCTGTAAACTTCTTTATTAAAGTATCCAATTTTGATCCATCAGCTCTACATCGTTGCATCATTAAAATTACATACTGTCCGTATTCCCTTAAAATTAATGTTGATAACATGTCAGAATTACACTCACCACATTTCATGCTATGATTAGCATCTTTAACTAATTTTGCAAAAGTGACTGTTTTACTCTCTGGCAATGTCAAATAAATAAACCTTTCATTATCAACAATAGAGCCACATATATTATAACAATTATCACAACTATGTTCCCATTTATAAGAGAGACCAAAAAAAATGTCAATGGGAACTCCTTCTTCTTCCACTACCTGAAGAAAATACATCAAAAATTCGTGTGCATCTTGCTGTTCATTTTGAGAAAACTGTGTTCGTCCTGAACATACATCTAAAAGTTTTCTAATATCAGTAGCACTTTCTATTTGAGTTTTATCTTTACTCAGCTTTTGAAAAAGGAGACTGAGCTCTGAACAGAATCTTTTTCCCTGATTTACTATTATCTGCTCTTGCAAACTTTCCAGATAAAATGC
The DNA here is from genome assembly GCF_964204655.1 of Triturus cristatus. Taxonomy (NCBI): domain Eukaryota; kingdom Metazoa; phylum Chordata; class Amphibia; order Caudata; family Salamandridae; genus Triturus; species Triturus cristatus. The sequence continues at coordinate 999,029,003 of NC_140580.1, forward strand.
AACATTCAGCACTACATTAGCATAGCAGTTGACACCAGAGCTATTTTCAAAATGACATCCTACAACCTGTTCTTCATTGTCCTTTTTCTTTTTGTTTGCAATTACATCACTCCTCTTTTTTTTCCTCTTCTCTATATCTTCATTACAGATATTCTCATTTCTCCTTTTACGAGAAACTACACGTTTCTCCAACACAGGATACTGACCTAAATGAGGAGCATAGCTTCTTCTTAATCTATTATACTCCTTTACACAGTTTGTATCAGCACTAACTTTTGAGTCATCAAAGTCTATCATGAATAAACCTGATAATGTTTTGACTCGTGACAAAGCTACATATGCCATACCTTCTTTGAACACAGTTGAACCAATGTTCACAAATGCACAATCTACAGTCAATCCTTGAGACTTGTGGATAGTTACAGCATATGCTAGTGAAAACGGAAACTGCTTCCTACGTACATATAAGTCTTTCACAAGCATGAAACGAACTGAACAACGACAAATGTCTTTAACTTCCTCTATCTGATCAAATTTTATTTTTAAACATTCAATTCCATCTTTTTTCTGATAATTAATAAAACCCACAACTCTTCCCATCGCTCCATTCACTAAGCCTTTCTCAACATCCAAATTTCTCCTTAAAAACACTCTACAGTTCATGCAAACATATAGATTTTTTTCTAATCCTGCTGTTTTGGAGATGTTCTTCTCTAGTGAGTCCAATTTATTTTTCAGTTTGCCTGTTACTGTGACAGTAATTCTTCCATCCTCAATTTTGTCCACTGCTTCCAATTTCCTGATATCTTCCTTTTCCAATTTCAAAAGCTCCTCATTAAATATTGAGCATTCACGTAGAGTTGGCATTAAGCAGATGACACTTTTGTTTTCTGCAATATTCTTGTATATTTTCTCTGCAACTATTTCTTCCTTTGGAAATAAATTATGTAGCAGCCGACTCTGTAATGCTTTTTTCCCAACTTCTGTGAGTAGTCCAATCCTGATATCTTTCAGAATACTTCCATATTCTTCATCGTTTGCTTGCCTCATATTAGTTGTAAGTTCCTTGTACTCAAAGAAGGACCAAATATTTGTATTTCCAATGCTTCCCAATGACTTCTTCGTGTCTTCATGTGTCACAGTATTAAACACTGGTTGTCCTTTAACTGGAGTAAGTTGCAAAAGATCCCCAAAAACTATGACGTGTTTTCCACCAAATAACACGTCATAGTCTGTCTTCAAAATTTGCTGCATTCTTAAATGCACAAAGGCAAGCATTAAGTTTGATACCATGCTCACCTCATCAATAATGAGAACTTGCATCTTCTTCAATACTCGTGAAACTTCCAAGGATGCTTCTCCAGTTAGCTTGTTGAATTGTATTTTGTTCTCATGCTCCACTGGTTACATTAGCAAACGATGTAAGGTGATTCCTTTTATGTTATATGCTGCTAACCCAGTTGGAGCAGTAACCACACAAGACAAAGTAGAATCCGTTTTTTGCTTTAGGTAGCTTCTGATGACTTTAATTAGGAAACTTTTTCCAGTGCCAGCTTGTCCGCTTACATACATCCTGATTGGATGAAATGATGTGCATGAGCACTCTTTTTTGATATGTAGAAATCCGTGATCAATTTTGTTTTTGATCTCTTCATAAATTTGTTGCTGCTCTTGATTCAGTTGTCTTTCCAAATTTTCTAAGTCTATAAATTCTTCTTGAGCTTGATTCATAGCCGTTTCCACTTCATTCATGGCTATTGATGCTTCATTTTCAACGATTGGTTGTCCTAGGGGATCTTGACTGTGTGTTCCTGAACTTTGGCTGTCCTGAGAACTGTCTCTAGCTATTTCTGCTGCAATTGTAGTTTCCTGTTCAATTTCTTCATTTAACATTTGCAGATAAGTTGAGAATGTACTGCATTGTATGCTGTCTTTGCAAGCATTAAAAGAATCTTCATAGCTCTGGAATTCTCCCAGTAGTTCATCCTCTGTACGCCATGGTTTAAACAACTGTAAAAGAGCCAAGTAGTAAAATTCTTTCTTGTCGGTAGTGTCGCAACTCAGCTTCCGGTGATTTATCAAACTTCCTTTGGTTTGCTTCACCAAACATCCTTCTTCACCAACAACTTTATATTTTCCACTGTTGATGTCTTCTGCAGCTTTCCGTGAATAAATGTAGTTCTGTAACACTTCATAGAGACACATGTTCTCCAGATGATGACTTCTCTTGGGATAATATGTGTCCAACATGTTTGTTTTCAATATGTCTGTACTTTCTGGGTCATTCTCAGCCAAATATTCAATTTCTCCAACAGATTTCAGTACCCGATTTCTCATTGCTGCAAGGCCTAAACTTGCCCAAATTATTCTTCTTGACTTCGAGTAGAGACTTGCAGAAGATAACCTATCTGAACATTCGTAGGATCCAATTTCTCGATGCGATAACATCTTCAAACTGAAACTGTACAGCTTCTTACTGACAGTCTTCTCGTGAGAAATCTCTTCCCACATTTCCTTCAATTCTGTTTTTTCTGATTTCGTAATGTAAGACGTTACATATCGAGCAACAGCAATGGAATTGTCAGCAACATACTGTATATCCATGTTAGCGTTCCACATGGATAAAATGACTGGGTTGTAGTCATTTATATTTTTTGATTCTTCTTTTCTTTTAAGGTTGTAGGTATTCTTAGGTGATTTTCTTGTGATAGTATGTCTCACAGCTGACATAAAACTGTTGACTCTTCCATTTGTAAGAACAGGTCTAGGAAATCCAAATCGACATTTAGTGTAGTATTTTTCTTTGCTCTTGTATTTCCGTCGACAGTATTTTCCACACCGATGACTTTGGAAACGTAGAACTTGCTCCTTTAACTTGTTCTCTTCTGTGCTTTTAGGTATAGCACATGTTGCATATTCTTCAATGTAAGATAACACTGCTTCATCAGTATCTGTTCCAAACTTTGGGGCATCCTTGATCCACAGCAGCATATGAATATGAGGAGCACCTCTTGCCTGGTACTCTTTTCTCCAAAAGAAATCCACTACTTCTCCAAGGGGTGGATTTTTTTTATTGCAGATGAAGGATATCATAGCCTCAAATCTATGATTGAAATATCTGCAAACATTAACCGGATCCAATGAGCACAGTTCTCCTGCTGTCTTGTATTCGATGTTTTTAATCTTTGAATTGGCCTCTCATAGAAAATCCAGTAAATCATCCCAAGCGTACTCGGCACAGCTTAGGGTAAGGAACCATGTTGGTGTTCCTAAATTGCGTAACATGCATTTTAGTTCACCATGGCGTCGGTACCAATATTCATTTGTCCCACGCTGACAAGCCATCAGATTGATCAGTTGTGTTTCCAAATGATCATCTCGGTGCTGCACTTTCTCCATAAAATCCTTAGCAGACACATTTTGTAAATGTACTCCACTTTTTAAAATGTGATTTACTGCATAAGACAGTGCAGACAAGTCGCTTTCAAATAAAAGATGGAACAAATAAGGAATACTTTGTCGAAATCTGGGATCTTCAGCATATAGTCTTGTAGTTCGATACTCTGAAGCTGGAATCTGTTCTGGACGTTCATCGTATCGTCCTCCTTTTCCTTTAGGAAACAGCTGGGGAAAACATCGAGCTTCCAAGCTCTCCTCCCATACACTCACGGGATTTCCTTTTGCTTTCTTCATCTGAAAGAGATCAATATTGTCTCCCATAACTTCTTTCGAATGGAGAGGATGTATGCTAAAATGTTCATAAATTTCTTCTTCCTTTGACTTGTCCACTTTTTCAATTTGTCCAGTTGGTGTTTCTGTGTCTCCTTGTAAATCTTCTTCTTCTTCTACTTCTTCTTCTTCTATATAAATTGATTCATACCATTTGTTATTTTTTTTCAAATACAAATTTGCTCTTTGTACTTTCCGCACATCTACCAGCTCCTGCCAAATCTTCTTATTCTTTGTAGGTACACCATTAACCAGAATAATTAATGGTTCAGTTTCCAAAGTATCCGCATCAATAGTTTCCATATTTTTTTTCAAATCCAAGGGCAAATACACCACTCTACCTTTTAAACCTCTCAGTAAATCTGAAGGAGGTAATTTACCAGTTTTGGGCTCCATACGTACTATGGTCTGGAACGGATGAACACATTGAATGAGTATAGACTCATATGTATTTAATTCAGAAAGTTCAGCAGGAATAGCATCCAATTCTAAATTATTATGTACAGCTCTGGTCGGCATTCTATTTTCCTCTAACTTGTTGTAGCAGTATTTACAAATACGCTGATCTTCACCCAATTCAAAACAATTTTCAAGAAATATATATGTGGCAAAATCCATCCACTTATAATTATCTTCATTTTCACTCTTTCTGTAGAGATCAACATTCCTAGTTTGTTTTCTATAATGAGTTCTGCGGCAACAAATACAAGTAACATTTGGTCTTTCATTAGAGATTATTGCAAATTTTGTTATGTGATCATTAAATGTCTTACTTACACAAGGTTCTACATTCTCTTCCACTTCTGCCTCATTTACTGTGTCCTTCTCTGCACTGTTTTGTTCAGGACCAAAGTAACAAAACTGAATTTCATCAACAACCTTCTCTACATCTGATACCGTTCCTCGGAACAGAGCCCTATTCAATTCATTTAACTTTATTGCTGGACTTTTGGCAAAATACAACCGTCTCACAAACTTTCTCATTTCAGTATGATGAACAGCCAGCATCCTAAAATGATGGAAAACACTATTGCACACTTTTCTAGATAGACAAGCAAGAGAATGACCCTGCAAACCAGTATTCTCTCTCACTCTGCATGGATCCAGACTTTGAAGCACCTTAATCTTTTGTTTTACACTTTTTTTACTATATTCTCTTAGAAACTCTCGAAATCTGTCAATAGATTCCTGACGCACAGTGCAAATACTACTACAATTCCAAGTGTACACTGGGGCTTTAGGACGTCTCCCCATTGCCTCATCTGCCATCACTTGTACCTCATCTCTTGGAACCATTATCTCCTTCTCCATTATGCAACCATTTTTTACTTCGTATGAACGACCTCTGGTGTCAACTGCATGCAGCAAACTATTACTTTGAAAATAGCTCTCTTCATTAAAAAAAGGTTCACTACTTGAACTATGCATCCACTTTCCTAAAAACACTTTACAAAAGTTTGTTCTGTTCACTACTCTTTTGCTTTTGCTTTGTGATTTCAGTACATTAACCATTTTATCTAATGTACGCATCCTATTCAAAATTAATATGAATAGTTTCCTTTTTAATTCTAATGCTTTTGCTGCAATGGCTTCAATTTCTTTTTTTCTCTTGTAATATTTAGCCTTTTGCTTATATTTCTTTATATCCTTTATCAAATTGGACATAACTCTTCTCTGAAACATTTTTCTACGTATCTCTTTAAATGCTGTTTTTCTGTTTATGTTAAACTTTTCAATTGCAGAAGGTATATTTGCATTAACTAAATTCTCATTTTTTTGCTGTTCTCTATGTTTTGTTACATTTTTCCGAGAACAGACATTTTGTACATTTTTCTTTGTTTTGAATATTTTGTTTAGAAATTGTTTTTTTTGCTTACCAGAAGATTTTTTCTTTTTCCCAACATCAGCATCTTCTACTAACTTTGGTCCTCCAGTTGTCTTCAAATATAGTTTTTTTTTTAGCGTTTTTTGAACTCGAGATTTTGTAGGCATCTTAAATTTTGTTCACTGTTCTTCAGTAATACCTGAAAAAAACTAAAAAAAAAATCCTTTATTGTATTTAAATATATTACTACATTTCTTTTCACAATAGTCACAAAACGAAATTTCTTTGCCAATTTGAATGCACACAAACTGCTCTTTTTTTTGGGCAAGTGAAAATCTCTTTTACAAACTGTCACATTATGAAACCAAGCTGTTTTTTCAGACCACCACCATGTGTATTCTCTGTGACTGCCTACACTCCAGCAGGGGCAACCAGCCTTAGTGATGCTGAATGTATTTGCATTACAGACTTAAACCTGAAAACCCCACTCGCTTCTAATTACTGTGCATGACTATACATGGCAAGCACATGGGTGTGTGCTAAGCCTCTGCTTCTTCCCCCAAAAATTCGCTCCTCTTTTCCATCTACTGCAACTGTGAAATCACCAGAGCAAGACGCAATAAATCTCTGCCTATAATTCTTCTATGCACACAGAGTCATGTTTTCACATTAGTGCCAAAACGAAATTTCTTTGCCAATTTGAAAGCACACTTACTGCTCTTTTTTTTTCGGGCCAAGTGAAAATCTCTTTTTACAATTTGAAATCACTTTTACAGACTGACACATTCTGAAACCTTTTTTTTAAATTTATTTAAATGCACATGTCCAAGCTGTTTTTTTTTCAGACCACCACCGTGTGTATTCTCTGTGACTGCCTACACTCCAGCAGGGGCAACCAGCCTTAGTGATGCTGAATGTATTTGCATTACAGACTTAAACCTGAAAACCCCACTGGCTTGTAAATACTGTGCATGGCTATACATGGCAAGCACATGGGTGTGTGCTAAGCCTCTGCTTCTTCCCCCAAAAATTCGCTCCTCTTTTCCATCTACTGCAACTGTGAAATCACCAGAGCAAGACGCAATAAATCTCTGCCTATAATTCTTCTATGCACACAGAGTCATGTTTTCACATTAGTGCCAAAACGAAATTTCTTTGCCAATTTGAAAGCACACTTACTGCTCTTTTTTTTTCGGGCCAAGTGAAAATCTCTTTTTACAATTTGAAATCACTTTTACAGACTGACACATTCTGAAACCTTTTTTTAAAATTTATTTAAATGCACATGTCCAAGCTGTTTTTTTTTCAGACCACCACCGTGTGTATTCTCTGTGACTGCCTACACTCCAGCAGGGGCAACCAGCCTTAGTGATGCTGAATGTATTTGCATTACAGACTTAAACCTGAAAACCCCACTCGCTTCTAATTACTGTGCATGACTATACATGGCAAGCACATGGGTGTGTGCTAAGCCTCTGCTTCTTCCCCCAAAAATTCGCTCCCCCTTTCCATCTACTGCAACTGTGAAATCACCAGAGCAAGACGCAATAAATCTCTGCCTATAATTCTTCTATGCACACAGAGTCATGTTTTCACATTAGTGCCAAAACGAAATTTCTTTGCCAATTTGAAAGCACACTTACTGCTCTTTTTTTTTCGGGCCAAGTGAAAATCTCTTTTTACAATTTGAAATCACTTTTACAGACTGACACATTCTGAAACCTTTTTTTTAAATTTATTTAAATGCACATGTCCAAGCTGTTTTTTTTTCAAACCACCACCGTGTGTATTCTCTGTGACTGCCTACACTCCAGCAGGGGCAACCAGCCTTAGTGATGCTGAATGTATTTGCATTACAGACTTAAACCTGAAAACCCCACTCGCTTCTAATTACTGTGCATGACTATACATGGCAAGCACATGGGTGTGTGCTAAGCCTCTGCTTCTTCCCCCAAAAATTCGCTCCTCTTTTCCATCTACTGCAACTGTGAAATCACCAGAGCAAGACGCAATAAATCTCTGCCTATAATTCTTCTATGCACACAGAGTCATGTTTTCACATTAGTGCCAAAACGAAATTTCTTTGCCAATTTGAAAACACACTTACTGCTCTTTTTTTTTCGGGCCAAGTGAAAATCTCTTTTTACAATTTGAAATCACTTTTACAGACTGACACATTCTGAAACCTTTTTTTTAAATTTATTTAAATGCACATGTCCAAGCTGTTTTTTTTTCAGACCACCACCGTGTGTATTCTCTGTGACTGCCTACACTCCAGCAGGGGCAACCAGCCTTAGTGATGCTGAATGTATTTGCATTACAGACTTAAACCTGAAAACCCCACTGGCTTGTAAATACTGTGCATGACTATACACGGCAAGGACATGGGTGTGTGCTAAGCCTCTGCTTCTTCCCCCAAAAATTCGCTCCCCCTTTCCATCTACTGCAACTGTGAAATCACCAGAGCAAGACGCAATAAATCTCTGCCTATAATTCTTCTATGCACACAGAGTCATGTTTTCACATTAGTGCCAAAACGAAATTTCTTTGCCAATTTGAAAGCACACTTACTGCTCTTTTTTTTTCGGGCCAAGTGAAAATCTCTTTTTACAATTTGAAATCACTTTTACAGACTGACACATTCTGAAACCTTTTTTTTAAATTTATTTAAATGCACATGTCCAAGCTGTTTTTTTTTCAGACCACCACCGTGTGTATTCTCTGTGACTGCCTACACTCCAGCAGGGGCAACCAGCCTTAGTGATGCTGAATGTATTTGCATTACAGACTTAAACCTGAAAACCCCACTCGCTTCTAATTACTGTGCATGACTATACATGGCAAGCACATGGGTGTGTGCTAAGCCTCTGCTTCTTCCCTCAAAAATTCGCTCCTCTTTTCCATCTACTGCAACTGTGAAATCACCAGAGCAAGACGCAATAAATCTCTGCCTATAATTCTTCTATGCACACAGAGTCATGTTTTCACATTAGTGCCAAAACGAAATTTCTTTGCCAATTTGAAAGCACACTTACTGCTCTTTTTTTTTCGGGCCAAGTGAAAATCTCTTTTTACAATTTGAAATCACTTTTACAGACTGACACATTCTGAAACCTTTTTTTTAAATTTATTTAAATGCACATGTCCAAGCTGTTTTTTTTTCAGACCACCACCGTGTGTATTCTCTGTGACTGCCTACACTCCAGCAGGGGCAACCAGCCTTAGTGATGCTGAATGTATTTGCATTACAGACTTAAACCTGAAAACCCCACTCGCTTCTAATTACTGTGCATGACTATACATGGCAAGCACATGGGTGTGTGCTAAGCCTCTGCTTCTTCCCCCAAAAATTCGCTCCCCCTTTCCATCTACTGCAACTGTGAAATCACCAGAGCAAGACGCAATAAATCTCTGCCTATAATTCTTCCATGCACACAGAGTCATGTTTTCACATTAGTGCCAAAACGAAATTTCTTTGCCAATTTGAAAGCACACTTACTGCTCTTTTTTTTTCGGGCCAAGTGAAAATCTCTTTTTACAATTTGAAATCACTTTTACAGACTGACACATTCTGAAACCTTTTTTTTAATTTTATTTAAATGCACATGTCCAAGCTGTTTTTTTTTCAGACCACCACCGTGTGTATTCTCTGTGACTGCCTACACTCCAGCAGGGGCAACCAGCCTTAGTGATGCTGAATGTATTTGCATTACAGACTTAAACCTGAAAACCCCACTCGCTTCTAATTACTGTGCATGACTATACATGGCAAGCACATGGGTGTGTGCTAAGCCTCTGCTTCTTCCCCCAAAAATTCGCTCCCCCTTTCCATCTACTGCAACTGTGAAATCACCAGAGCAAGACGCAATAAATCTCTGCCTATAATTCTTCTATGCACACAGAGTCATGTTTTCACATTAGTGCCAAAACGAAATTTCTTTGCCAATTTGAAAGCACACTTACTGCTCTTTTTTTTTCAGGCCAAGTGAAAATCTCTTTTTACAATTTGAAATCACTTTTACAGACTGACACATTCTGAAACCTTTTTTTTAAATTTATTTAAATGCACATGTCCAAGCTGTTTTTTTTTCAGACCACCACCGTGTGTATTCTCTGTGACTGCCTACACTCCAGCAGGGGCAACCAGCCTTAGTGATGCTGAATGTATTTGCATTACAGACTTAAACCTGAAAACCCCACTCGCTTCTAATTACTGTGCATGACTATACATGGCAAGCACATGGGTGTGTGCTAAGCCTCTGCTTCTTCCCCCAAAAATTCGCTCCTCTTTTCCATCTACTGCAACTGTGAAATCACCAGAGCAAGACGCAATAAATCTCTGCCTATAATTCTTCTATGCACACAGAGTCATGTTTTCACATTAGTGCCAAAACGAAATTTCTTTGCCAATTTGAAAGCACACTTACTGCTCTTTTTTTTTCGGGCCAAGTGAAAATCACTTTTACAGACTGACACATTATGAAACCACCATGTGTAACTACAACAAAAACAATTCCCATTTCTATTATTCATTTCTTAAGTTACCACATACATCCCCTCTCAAACTGTAAACTCACCTTTAAAATTAGTTAGTTGTGAAAGAAATGTGACACTCAAACAGCAGATTATCAGAGCCAGGATCTCTGTTGTGTTCACCTCTCTCCTCTCAGCAGAACCAGATAATGGCAAACTTTCCCTCTATTTTTCCACACATATACATGTAAGTTTCAAATCTCAGTGCTTCCCCCTTTTTTTCAAATGTAATGACACATTTCTATTGGTTGAAAACCAACCCTTTTCCAAAAGTACCCTGCCCCCAACTTGACTTCTGCCTAGTACCCTTCCCCCAACTTGACTTCTGCCTGCTACCATAGCAACAGCTCATGGAACACTGCTGTGTGCAGTTAGGTCAGAAGTTCGACACACAATGTTTCAATTCCACAGAGCAAGAGTGCTTGACTTTTCAAACCTAACAGCAAATCCATAGTACTGTTCTTTGGTTACACATTTTTTTGTACCAATACAAAACATGCTTCTATTAATTTTCACATACAGCCTAGTTTTTTTTCTAGAATGGTATGAAACAGCCAATCAGTTCTTTTTGTTTTGTAAAAAATATGTATGCCTCCATTTCCAAACTGTCTTTCTTTTCATATTGCCATTCTACTGAAAGACACCTCCTGAGTGCATCCAGTTCTCCTTTGAAGATGTTCACAGTGTGGATTGTAGGGCACAGCTATGTCTTCTGGAGTGAAAAGTTTGCAGAGAAAACAGATATGGTGAGAGACCTTGCTTTGCCAAATGTAGACATTAAATGGATTGGTCAGAGAGGGTTAAAGTGGCACCAATTGATGCCATTGGTGAAATCCTTCATTCAAATCCAACACCCTGACCTCATAATAGTGCACTGTGGTGGCAATGACCTAGGCACTTTGACTGGGGTAGGTCTGGAAATGCTTATGAAGGACACCTTTGCACAACTGTTTACACTTTTCCCTAAAACTGCCTTTGTGTTTTCCAACATATGCCAAAGGCAAAAATGGAACTGGTCCAATCATTTCTGTCCACAGATTGACAAAGCAAGAAAGCACGTCAACAAATCTGTTTCTGCTTTCCTCCGTGACTATGGTATGGGTGCCATTTACCACAACAACTTGCGTTACGACATGCAAGACATTTATAGAGGAGATGGTGTGCACTTCAATGATGAAGGGAACAGAGTCTTCCTCTTGAACCTTAGACTCTGCATCGGTACTTACTTGTAGGTACCACTAAAAAAATGACTCCATAAACACAACAGCTCTTTTTAGAGCTCCCTAATTTCTAAACTCTTAAATCTGCTTTTCATTTTTTTTTTTTTATTTTTTTTACCGTACGCTTACCGTAAGCTTACCGTACGCGTACCCCGTGATTTTTTTTAAAATCAATAAATGTTTTTTTTGTACTTTTCTGTCCTTCTTTGACCCCCTTACAATTGTTAGGGGGTCTGTAACTCTCCTCATTGCCCCCTTTCCTTGTTTTCACTCTTTTTTTTCAGAGTGAAATACACAAAATGGCGGCCGCCGCTTCCTGGTTTCGGCCGATTCGAATGTTTACTAAGATCTAAGAGCCAATCAGAATCGCGCTCGCGCACGCCACCGTACGCTTACCGTAAGCGTACGGTAAGCGTACCGTAAGCGGGCTCAGATATATATATTGATTTAAAGGCTATTTTCTCAGAATCTACTGAACAGATTTACACCAAACCTACAAAAGGCACTTCCTTGACCTAGGGACTACCTCTCTGCCAAATTTTGAGTAATTCTGTTCAGCCGTTCGGGCTGTAGCTCGTTCTAAAGGTCCTATGGAAAAATGCATGGGAAAAACGCGTTTTGGGACCCCCCTTTTATCTCAGCCCCCGCTTGACGGATCCCCCCGAGACTTTCAGGGTAGGAGCGGAGCGTAGCGCCCCACCTATTTTGAGAAATTCGCGAGGATTCGTCGACCGGCGCCAAAGTTATTCAAAATAGAATGTTGCGGATTTCCTATGGAAACGTGGTCCTAACTATAACTACCTACTGGCGACCGCCAGTAGGTAATATATATATATATATATATATATATATATATATATATATATATATATATATATATCGTTTTTTTAACCCCTTCGGTGCTCATGACGGAACGGTTCCGTCATGAGCCACGGTTGAGCTGTGCTCATGACGGAACCGTTCCGTCATGACCACGCCCGCGCAAGATTCCGTCAGCACAGCGGCGGAATCTGCGCAGCATGGAAGGGGTTAATTAACCTGAAGAAAAAGAAAACATTGCTCTAGCTTCGCAACACTTTAAAAAAAAACGTACAATCATTTTTAGAAAAACAGCATCAACATACAAGGAATTGAAAGCAAAACATGTAAGATAAAAAATGTGTCCTACCACTAGTTCTACAACATCAGGCAAACCAACCTGGACACAAAATGGATGCCATTCCAAAACGCAATGTAAAAGCCAAACCTTTACAAAGAGATTTTAAAATAAACTTTCAGTCAGGATCTTAATCGCACGGAAAAATCATTTAAGAAACATATTTTCTTTTAAAATATTGTAAACAAATTTTAAATGTATAAAAGCAGCCGACCATCATCTTGTCCTCACTGGTGCTCAGACTTTCCTGAAAACCACACCCATCTGAAGTAGGATAAGAAAACTGCCTCCTTCTACCAGACAACACTGCCATCTATTGACTGAAGTAATTAAACGTTAAACAAGAAGCACAATTAAATAGAAATACTACTCTAACACCACAGGGTGATTGCCTCAGGGAAGGCGCTGGTCACTGGAAGGGAGGGCAAAAATACTATTCTAACACCACAGGGTGACTGCCTCAGGGAAGATGCAGGTCAATTTTACGGCGACAAATTAATATTCTAACACCACAGAGTGATTGCCTCAGGGAAAATGCAGGTCAGTAGTGGGGGGCCAAAATAACATTTTAATACCAGAGAGTGATTGTCTCATGGAAGGAGCTGATCAGTAGTGGGGGGAGGAAATTACTATTCTTACTCCAAAGGGTGCATGCCTGAGGGGAAGTTCTAGTCACTGGGGGGGGGGGGGAATTATTAATCTTCCTTCCAAGGGGGCTTACCTCTGGGAAGAAGCTGGTGAGCTGCACTAATGAATGTTAACAACTCTTAAGAAAAACATACATAAAGTTTATTTTCTCTGCTACTACACAGGTTATTTCAATTCACAATCAAGATCATTGCTCAATAAAGAATCACTTCAAGAAGCAATCCACCAAACAGAGGTTCCACAAACCGAAGACCTATCACAGGTAAAATTGCACAATTGTCAGTGATAGGGTGGAAAAAAATATATTTATACTCAACAGTATACTTGTCTCAGGGAAGGTGCAGGACAGTGGTGGGGGGCAAAATTACTATTCTACCACCACAGGGCGATTACCTTGGGGAAGGTGCTGCTCACTGGTGGGGGGGGGGGGGGGGGGCAAATTTACTGAAGCTGATCTGCTGCACCATTGGATATTAACAACTCAAAATAAACACCATTTTTTTCCTTCTATTACGCAGGTGATTTCTTTAAAAAACAATGAAGGGTCTTATTACGATGATGTCCGCCCGCCATGGTTGCGGGGCTGGGACCACCCACCAGACGTGCTGCGGTCCTATCAGACATATAAGGATGCACCCGCCATACTGGCAGGCGTTTCCTGGTCTTTTAACATTGCGGACGGTACTGCTGGCTGCCGCACCGTACGCAATGTTAAAAGTGCTTGCACAGCTTTTCTCTGCACCATGTGGCAGGCACCACGCGGTGCCTGCCACTTGGTGCATTGAAATGCAGGGGGATACCATGGGTACTCCCCAGTGCACCCCCCCCCCCACAACGGGCCCCCAATTCCAGCCTCTGCCTGTCTTTTTGTAGAAAGGGATTTTGTAATCCCTATGGAGGGTCCTGCAAGGCACCACTGCAATGCTTCCCTGTGTCCTGGTTCCGCAAGGCGGGTGGAAAAGGACCACCTTGCGGAACCGTGGCAGACGGACTTTTCCTCCACCACAGATACATTGGGATTCCATCCGCCATCCTAATTTGATGGTGGGAATTTCCTAAGTGTTGGCAGAATGGTCCTTCTGCCATCATAATGAGCCCCTAAATAATTGCTTTATAAAGTATCACTTGGACAAGAAGCAATCCACCAAACAGAGGTTCAACAAACTGAAGACCTATTAGAGGGAAAAGTGTACAATTGTCAGAGATAGGGTGGAAAAAATAATATTTATACTCAACAGGGTGCTTGCTTCAGGGAAGGTGCTGGTCACTGGTGGGAGGCAAAATTACTATTCTAAAAGTACAGGGAGGTTGCCTCAGGAAAGGTGCAGGTTACAGGTGGGGGGAAAAAATACTAATCTAACACCATAGGGTAATTACCTCAGAGAAGGTGCTGATCAGTAGTGGGGTAACATTACTATTCTAATTCCACATGGTGCTTGCCTCAGGGAAGGTGCAGGTCACTGGTGGAGGACACAATTACTACTTCTACACTACACCACAGGTGCTTGCCTCAGGGAAGGTGCTGGATAGTGGTGGGGCCAAAATTACTATTACTATAGCACAGGGTGCTTGCCTCAGGGAAGGTGCTGGTAGCTGGTGGGGGGCAAAATTGCTATTCTAACACCACAGGGTGCTTGCCTCAGGGAAGGTGCTGATCACAGGTGGGAGGAGAAATTACTATTCTAACACCACAAGGTGATAGCCTCATGGAAGGTGCTGGTCACTGTTAGGTGGGGGGCAAAATGACTATTCTAACCCACAGGGTGATTAGCTCAGGGAAGGTGCTGCTCACTGGTGGGGGGGAAATTTACTGAAGCTGATCAGCTGCACTATTGAATGTTAACAACTGAAAAAAACACATAAAGTATGTTTTTTCTACTATTACACAGGTTATTTCATTTAAAAAAACAAAATCATCACTTGGACAAGAAGCAATTCACCAAACAGAGGTTCAACAAACTGAAGACCTATCAGAGGTAAAATTGTACAATTGACAGAGATAGGGAGGAAAAAAATATATTTATACTCAACAGGGTGCTTGCCTCAGGGAAGGTGCTGGCCACTGGTGGGAGGCAAAATAAACTATTCTAAAATCACAGGGTGCTTGCCTCAGGGCAGGTGCTGGCCACTGGTGGGAGGCAACAGTACTATTCTAACACCACAGGGTGATTGCCTCAGGGAAGGTGTGGGTCACTGGTGGAGAGTAAAATTACTATTACAACACCACAGGGTGCTTGCCTCAGTTAAGGTGCTAGTCATTGGTGGGGGGCAAAATTACTATTCTAACGCCACAGGGTGATTGCCTTGGGGAAGGTGCTGGTCACTCGTGGGTGGCAAAATTACTATTCTAACACCACAGGGCGATTACCTCAGGGAACTTGCTTGTCACTTGCACTATGGAATATAAACAAAAGAAAAGAAACACTTAAAGTACTTTTTTTTTTTTATATATTCCTCATACTGCAATGTAGTGTATCTGGAGTTATCAGGGACCCATTTCTCTAGTATCTCAAGCTGTTCCAATTTCCCAATTTCGGAGAGTTTCGATTTGCGAATTCTGTAGAGTAGGGTCCCCTTTCATCCATAGCACCTCCAATAATTCTCCATACGCGCTGGGGGAGCTGACCATTCTGGTCACTCACACAAGCATTTTGCTTGTGATTTTATTGCCATTGCATAATCATTGGACTTAAATGAGTCATAGCTTAATTGTGACATGAAAATGCTGAATTAATTAGCGAACTCAGAGTCTTCCCATATTTCCCAATACTCGTACCTCTTACTGGGCTTCCCTCTCCTATCCCACTTGTTTATTTTGTTTATTGAGGCCACCCATTCCAAGTGTGTGGGAGGAACTGATCTTATCCATTTTATACAAAGTTCCCTTCGCGCAAGCAAAATCATTATAAACAAAAGATTCTCTTCCTTCTTAGTTAACGTTATTAACACATCCTGTCTACTGACCCCAAAAATAACAAGATCTGTACTTACTGTAACTGGTCGTCTTAATAAAGAATCTATGATTTTACTCACTTCCTGCCAGAAGCCTTCGATATGGGGGCATTGCCAGAACATATGCACATCATCCGCTCTTGGTAAACCACATTTGGGACATGATTTCGTAGTGGGTCCACCAAAGTTAGATAATCGCTTCAGCGTCCAGTAAGCTCTATGGGAAGTAAAGAGGTGATTTCTCTTTAAAGTAGCAGACTTCACAATAGACCAGCATTTATTCATTGATACTTGCCACAGGTCTTGGAGATCCAGCGCCGGCAGGTCTTTCCCCCAGATCGCATCGGGAATCAGAAACTCATCCTCTCCAGCTCTCACAAGTGCCCAGTACCATGTTGCTATTTCTTTTTTCTTCGGGGGATTCTTTATCATAGTTGTTTCCATGATCCTATTTCCGGTATATTTCTCCTTCACTGTTTTTGCCCAACTAGTGAGCTGATAATATTTGAATTTTGAGAGGGATGCACTTGAATTCGTGCACAGAGTTTCCCAATCTGTTATGTTGTTGCTAACCAATAGCTGGCCCCATACTCAAAACCCTGATGTTTTGAGAGGTATTGCCAAATTGTCCTTAAGACATTCCGGTGTTCCTGAAGAGTCCCATATGGGCGCAAACTCACTGTAATATGGGATATTTAAAGTGCTCCTAATTTGATACCATAGCTTAGCTGCTGCTCTCAGAGTCTTCAGTTTCACTTTTTTGAAATATTTTGGGTGACCAAATTTGAATAGGAAGTGACCTGTATTTCCCGTCATTGCTCTAAGATGTTCTGGATACAAGTCATAATTATTTAGTAGAACCCTCATTTGCTTGAATTGGAAGGCTCTATAGTATTCCACTAAATCTGGACTGGCAATTCCTCCTTCTACTTTCTTTCTTCGTAGTTTACCCCAGGCTACACGTGTACTTTTAGCCATCCAAATGAAGCTTGCTATTTCTCCTTGTATTTTTTTAAGTGTTTCCCTCTTAAACTCCAATGGAATTGCACTAAATAGGAATGTGTATTTTGGAAGGATAGACATTTTAATTATGTTGGATCTACCGAGAAAGGTTAAAGGGGAGGCCCCCCCATGCTTTCAATAACTTTTTCACATCAGTTGTTACCCTGTCCAAGTTTAGATTGGGTATCTTATCTAGGTTTTTAATCAGGTCTATTCCCAAATATCTGATTTTCTCCCTGGTATAGATATTGTTTACCTGGGTATTCCAACTCATTATCTCCGTTTTTGATTGATTTGTTTGGTAGCCTGATACCCTCCCAAAATGTCTTAAAGTGTCATCAATAGCTTGGACAGAACCTGCATAGTTATTCGTGAAACTCATCACATCATCTGCCCACAAGGCAATTTTTTCCCCCAGGTCTTATAGATAAATGGAGTTATTTCAGGATGAACTTTGAGCCTATTTGCCAAAGGCTCAATATATAAATTAAAAAGAAGGGGAGACAAGGGGCATCCCTGACGGGTCCCTCTGAATATGGGGATATTTTCTGTTAAATTCCCGTTAATTAGGACCTTAGCTTTTGGTGCTCTATACATTTCTTTAATTGCTCCCTGAAAGTTTTCACCCAGGTTGTATTTCACTAAAGTTGCATTCAAGAAAGTCCAGTTCACTCTATCGAATGCTTTGGCCGCATCCAGTGTTATTATTGTCAGGGGAATTTTTTCGCTTATTGCTATGTCTATTGGCCCGATAAGCTCCTGTGTCAGATCTTGTAAATGCCTACCCCTTATAAACCCTTTCTGATCTTCTTTTATCAGTTTTCCTGCGATATTACCAAGCCTCTTTGCTAGAATTTGTGTATAGATCTTATAATCACAATTAAGTAAGCTTATGGGACGGTAAGATTCACATTTAACTGGATTTTTACCGGGTTTTAACAGGATGCTTATAGTAGCGTCGTTCCATGAATCAGGAAGTTTCCCCTTCTCAAGATAAATTATATTTAACAAATTTGTAAGCGGGGAAGCTATAGCCTCTCTAAGTTTACTATATAATTCGTTGGGAAGAGCATCTGGACGTGCTGCTTTACCACTCCTCAGGCCTTTCATTACTTCTTCTACCTCCTCTTTGGTAATTGGGGCATTCAAATCTTCTTTTTCTAGGCTTGTTAACTCGGGGAGTTCCAATTTGCGTAGGTATTCTTCTAAATCCTCATTTAGTGGGACAGTATCTTCAGTATATAGAGAAGAGAAGAAGTCTACGAATTCTTTCATTATTACCCCTTCATCCGAACAAGGGACTAAACCGCCTTGTGGTAAGATATTAAGTATTTTATTTCTGTTAGCATCGGTCTTTGTTTTCCATGCCAACAGCTTACCGTAACCCTCACCATATTCATAATGAGCGAGCTTGCTCACTTCCCATCTCTCTCTGACCTTACTCTCTAGGATTCCTGTTAGTCTATCCTCGTGTACCGTCTTATCTATTTCCAACTTCTTTTTCTTTTCTAGATCTTCCTCAGCTTCTATTAGTAGCTCTAAATTTTTGATATCAATTTCCAAGTTTCTACATCTTGTTTTGATAATTTTATTTTATAAGCGGCTAGACTGAGTATTTTCCCTCTAATAACAGCCTTGTATGCACCCCATGTAATTTGAGGAGACACTCCCTCTTTATTATTTTTAAAAACTCCACCGACTCTTTTTTTAAATTCTCAACGATTTGAGTATCATTAAAAATGGTTCGATCCACCGTCCATCTCATAAAAGTTTGTTCCTTACCCAGCTGAGTTTTAAGTAGGACGGCAGAGTGGTCTGAAAGTAGGGCTGGTAAGTGCTCAACTTTGATAATTTTACTCACTATCGTTTTCTCTACCAAAAAAAAATCGATTCTAGAATGAAGACCCAGGTGCCGATCACAATCCGGTAAAAAATTCCCCCGTGCGACTCGTATCGGGTCTTTTTACCGTACGAATCGTACAAGTGCCGTACGAACTGGCAATCACGATTCGCATGGTAAAAAGTCCATACGAACCGCACTGGGAATCATTCCCCACACGTCCTCGGGTCGGAAAATGTGTCCGACACGTCCTCGGACGATTTACCTTACAAACGTGAAAAGCCAAGTCCGACCGAGGAATCACGATCCATCCCGTGCGTCCGACCGTACAACCGTATGGAAAAAACACCGTCCGCACCGAACACCCATAGCAACCATGGAGACATGTGCCCGCATACGCGCCCAACACTCCCCCCAGCCCCCGTACGTCCGACACGTACCCCCCGTGTATGTATACCCCCACCCGTCTAGGTACACCCCAGTACGTTCCAGTCGAACCCCCACCCCAGTACGTGTCATACCCCCGTCAATGTACACCCCCCCACCCCTGTACGTGTTGTACCCCCGTGTACCCCCACCCCAGTACGTTCCAGTCGTACCCCCACCCCTGGACGTGTCGTACCCCCCGTGTACCTACACCCAAGTACGTTCCAGTCGTACCCCCACCCCAGGACGTGTCGTACCACCGTCAATGTACACCCCCCACCCCTGTACGTGTCGTACCACCGTCTATGTACACCCCAGTACATTCCAGTCGTACCCCCACCCCAGTACGTGTCATACCCCCCGTGTACCTACACCCCAGTACGTTCCAGTCGTACCCCCACCCCAGTACGTGTCGTACCACCGTCAATGTACACCCCCCACCCCTGTACGTGTCGTACCCCCCGTGTACCTACACCCCAGTACGTTCCAGTCGTACCCCCACCCCAGTACGTGTCGTACCACCGTCAATGTACACCCCCCCACCCCTGTACGTGTCGTACCCCCGTGTACCCCCACCCCAGTACGTTCCAGTCGTACCCCCACCCCTGGACGTGTCGTACCCCCCGTGTACCTACACCCAAGTACGTTCCAGTCGTACCCCCACCCCAGGACGTGTCGTACCACCGTCAATGTACACCCCCCCACCCCTGTACGTGTCGTACCACCGTCTATGTACACCCCAGTACATTCCAGTCGTACCCCCACCCCAGTACGTGTCATACCCCCCGTGTACCTACACCCCAGTACGTTCCAGTCGTACCCCCACCCCAGTACGTGTCGTACCCCCCGTGTACCTACACCCCAGTACGTTCCAGTCGTACCCCCACCCCAGTACGTGTCTTACCACCGTCAATGTACACCCCCCCACCCCAGTACGTGTCGTACCCCCCGTGTACCTACACCCAAGTACGTTCGAGTCGTACCCCCACCCCAGGACGTGTCGTACCCCCCGTGTACCTACACCCAAGTACGTTCCAGTCGTACCCCCACCCCTGGACGTGTCGTACCCCCCGTGTACCTACACCCAAGTACGTTCGAGTCGTACCCCCACCCCAGGACGTGTCGTACCCCCCGTGTACCTACACCCCAGTACGTTCCAGTCGTACCCCCACCCCAGTACGTGTCGTACCACCGTCAATGTACACCCCCCACCCCTGTACGTGTCGTACCCCCGTGTACCTACACCCCAGTACGTTCCAGTCGTACCCCCACCCCAGTACGTGTCGTACCACCGTCAATGTACACCCCCCACCCCTGTACGTGTCGTACCCCCCGTGTACCTACACCCCAGTACGTTCCAGTCGTACACCCACCCCTGGACGTGTCGTACCCCCCGTGTACCGACACCCCAGTACGTTCCAGTCGTACCCCCACCCCAGTACGTGTCGTACCACCGTCAATGTACACCCCCCACCCCTGTACGTGTCGTACCCCCCGTGTACCTACACCCCAGTACGTTCCAGTCGTACCCCCACCCCAGTACGTGTCGTACCACCGTCAATGTACACCCCCCACCCCTGCACGTGTCGTACCCCCCGTGTACCTACACCCCAGTACGTTCCAGTCGTACCCCCACCCCAGTACGTGTCGTACCACCGTCAATGTACACCCCCCACCCCTGTACGTGTCGTACCCCCCGTGTACCTACACCCCAGTACGTTCCAGTCGTACCCCCACCCCAGTACGTTCCTGGCGCACCCCCAACACAACCTCCTAAGTACGGAGCGCACCCCATGCCCCAACATCACAACCGCATGTACGAGTCTTACAAAGCCACACACAAGGACAAAATCGTACAACCAAATGGCCCATGTACACACCGTACACACGCTCAAAACGCACGTACACAACCAGGACAAAATAAAACAACACAAGAATACACCAGTCGAAAGGCACACAGCCACTAAACATGGCCAACAACCACTTAAATAACACAATCACTGACCTGCAACTGCCAAAAACAAACAGAGGCCCAATACACCACCACTCCTTATAACACACCCACCCAAAATTCAAAAACTGCCACACCCACCCATGGACCAATAAAAAGGGCCCACACACACAAACCATGAGCCTTTCCAACAGACTCACTGCTGCCAGACACCACAGAACCAGACTACAAGCTACACCACACCTTACACTTGCACACCTTCAAACGACCACCCTCACAAACACCCTCTCATCACATTCACACACACACACAACCATCCACACCCCCCCCCAACATCCACACCCCCCCCCACACCCACACCATCCCCACCCACACCCCTCACCATGCCCACTACCAAGAATCCAAAGTTCAGTCACCGAGAGTTGGAGGTCCTTGTTGATCAAATCCTCAGAGTCGAGCCACAGATCTTTGGAACATTGGTCAGAAGCACCAGCCAGGCAGCCAAAACAGCCATGTGGCAGACCATCGTCGATGCTGTGAATGCTGTTGCGGACACCAGGAGGACCAAGCAGGATTGCCAGAACAGGTGGTACGATCTGCGGAGGAGGGTCAGAGCCAAGAGGCAGGAGGAACACGACCAGGCCAACGCCACCGGAGGAGGGCCCTCCCGCAGAGCCGTACAGTACCATCCCTGGGAGGAGAGGGTGATGGCCATACTGCCGGTGGAGGCAGTTGAAGGAGTAGAAGGACTCCGAGACCCGGGTGAGTACACAAACAACGCACCTCACATGGGGGGAACTGCAACCACAACCAAAATCAATAACAGGCACGCAACCACCACAAGCCATCGCATTACTCAACCACACTCCATGAGCAGGCACATGCCACTGCTGCCACCATGCCCCATGCACCCAGCTGGACAATGTCAAGTCACAGGCCACAGAAGACAACAACACATGACACGGTAACCCGGATGGCGGGAGGCTGGGCACCAAGAATCACATAGTGCGACTCCAAAGCAGACAACAATGCCCTCTGCCCATATGGCCTAGGTCACAGCCAGACAAACACTGTGTCCCAACACAGGAATGACTTGCCAGCAAATGGCGGACGCCTTGCATCAACACATGGGGGTGAAGGCACTGTTTTGCACATGCCAGCAGCTAATGAACAGCCAACAGTGTGAAAGAGTGGCAGCACACACCACCACAGCAGCAGCGCACAGACACACAGCAGACAAAATGGGTGCCTGGAGATCAGAAACAAACTCACATCAACAGGCCAAGGGCCACTCAAAGATCTGCTAACAGTGTGTGCCCAGGAAGCTGGGCCAAGGTGACAGAGGGTGACACACGGAGGGAGGGAGAGGGGGACACAGAGGGAGGGAGAGGGGGACAGAGAGGGAGGGAGAGGGGGACTGAGAGGGAGGGAGACGGACAGAGGGAGGAGGCTGACACACGGAGGGAGGGAGAGGGGGACACAGAGGGTGGGAGAGGGGGACAGGGAGGGAGGGAGAGGGGGACTGAGAGGGAGGGAGACGGACAGAGGGAGGAGGCTGACACACGGAGGGAGGGAGAGGGGGACACAGAGGGAGGGAGAGGGGGACAGAGAGGGAGGGAGAGGGGGACTGAGAGGGAGGGAGACGGACAGAGGGAGGAGGCTGACACACGGAGGGAGGGAGAGGGGGACACAGAGGGTGGGAGAGGGGGACAGGGAGGGAGGGAGAGGGGGACTGAGAGGGAGGGAGACGGACAGAGGGAGGAGGCTGACACACGGAGGGAGGGAGAGGGGGACACAGAGGGTGGGAGAGGGGGACAGAGAGGGAGGGAGAGGGGGACTGAGAGGGAGGGAGACGGACAGAGGGAGGAGGCTGACACACGGAGGGAGGGAGAGGGGGACACAGAGGGAGGGAGAGGGGGACAGAGAGGGAGGGAGAGGGGGACAGAGAGGGAGGGAGAGGGGGACAGAGAGGGAGGGAGACGGACAGAGGGAGGAGGCTGACACACGGAGGGAGGGAGAGGGGGACAGAGAGGGAGGGAGAGGGGGACAGAGAAGGAGGGAGACACAGGGAGAGCAAATCAGTCCTTTGGTGTGTGGGAATGTCTGCTCGTCAGCAGGTGGACTGCGTGCATGTAGACAAGGGTGCCCAGTGCCAGAACCCCCCCCTCTTCATCATGGCAAAACGCAGGGCCATGTTACAACCTGTACACGAGCACAAGGACAGCCACCTGCATCATATGAGTGTGTGGATCCACTCCATGTGCACATGTACAGTGCTACAAGGAAGGCGCAAACGCATAGCTCGGCACACATGCACACTCCACTGCTGACTGCAGTCACACTTGACGCAGCAAGTAAGACTGTGCCACACATAGTTAAAGGGGCCAAATTGGTGCCCAAGGGACACACACATGCACAAGTGCACTGTGAGTGGAATGCAAGACAGATCCTAATTCCAAGAGGAAATGTGCCAACTTTGTAACGGATGAAACATGGATGTTGCATGGATCAAAATTAACATTGTCTCTCTCACACACAGGTCAACGTCGTGCTGCACCCCCCAACACTGGGGGGGAACACTCACAGGACCCGGATCTGCAGGAGACCGATCCCACCGGCAGCGACCACTCTCACCACTCTGCGGACGACCCCGACCGACCTGGCCCCTCTGGTGTCCAACCACCTGCAGCACCTGCGTCAGGTACAACCGTGCCAACCACCACCCCCACTCCTGCCACATCCCAGGAGACACCCAGGATCCCTGCCCCAACACCACAATGCAGCCAGGCTCGCCAGGAGGGACACGGTGTCCCGGGCACCCAGGAGGAGGCAGGCGACAACGCCAATGCCACCCCTCAGGGGTCCCGGAGACCCCATGTGCCCACAAGTGCAGGCCAGACGCAAGTGGGCAGGGGTGGTGGGAGTGGAGAGCGGCGGAGGCGCGAGCCTGACCAGTTGGCTGGGGATCCGGTATTTTCCCATGTCCGTAACATCCTGGACTCATACCGGCAGGACACCACGGGCATGGCCCAGGTTGTGTCCGTCCTCGAGGGGATCAAGGTCCAGCAGGCCCAGCAACATGCGGAGCTAATAGCCTGTCTACAGCTACACCAACGGAGGATGGAGGACAGACAGGCTCAGCAAGTGACGGCGTCCCAGGGGATTCACGCTGAACTCCGTCGGATGGCCGACACCATGGCCGACCCTCCCTGTGCCAGAAGGCGGAGAACATCACCACCCACAGGGAGGGATCATGAGGAGGAGGAGGAAACATCCGACGGAGCATCCCAGACGTCGTCACGGCCTGCTGCTGAGGTTCCCCGCAGGAAGCCGGGTCGTCCACGGAAAGGACCGTGAGGGTGGCTGCTACATCACCATCTCCCAGGACACCTGGCCTGGCACCTGGCCCACTGGAGCAACAGCATCACAGCATCAAGAGACATTCTCTGCCACATGGCCCTGCTGGTCACTGGCTGACCAATGTTGACAAAGACTGTGGCATGGACTCTGAGGATTTCCAATGGCAAGGACACCAACTCCCCTACTGAACTTTGGATTCCCTAATCCCGGAAAGGCCCTCACTTGGCCCCCCCCCCCAATAATAAATCACACTATTAAGAGTAGATGCCTGCTGGTAGCATTATTACCTAACATGTGTCTTGTACAGTCTAAACATGCCTGAGTCATCTGTTCACTTCAACCATCCACACCCTGGGGCCTGAGTCTGGCACAGGACACATGGGTCACAGTTTTCTAGGCAAGACAGACATGGAGCACCATACACACCCGTGATGGTCAGAACCAGCTGAGGGGGTGGCCGAACAACCGTGCTGACAGACACATTGAGTACAGCAACAGTCATGCGCAGAGGTCAGGGATCCTGGCCCGTGTCCTGGGGGGCACCCAGGTACGTGTAGACAGGTGGCAGAACCATGTCCTGCAAGCTTGAGTCCGGTGGATGCAGAGAATGGGGTCATGGACAACGTTGGATGCATGGGGATGGCACATGTCACAATACCCACACAGTCATGGACATCATGCCCATTACACAGTCTCAGCACACACACACAGCTTGCATCTTGCCACTCGACACATTGACACATAGCCACAATCAGGGAATACCATGCCAGACATGCAGGATGCACCGTGCCAACACACCAGCATTGACTGAGAAGAGGCACCTTGGAGGCATAGGGACACCTTTAATAGTCATGTGTTTGGGATTGCAGAGGCAACTTGAAGTACACATGAACACATCATGTGGAGTAACATGTGGCTCCAACACTGGCACCCCCCTTCTGCAGCACAAATGCGTGATAGCCATGGAACTGGCACACAAGTGTCGGATAATAGCTAAATACCCACAGCTGCTCACGGAGAGCCTGCCATACACCATACATCCGCTGATGTGGAAGTCCCACGCCATGTCAAGACAATGTTAACCGTATGTGTCCGAGGGCAGTGTCACACACATTGATGCCTTCATCACAATCCACCATCCCATCACTGATGACTGACAACCAGGCAGCCCATCTATTCAGGTGTACCCAGCTGCATGTCGTGTCCCATGGGGATGCCACATGTCTGCAGAGGACCCAAACCCCGACCGGGGCAGTGTGCACACATCGTGAACAACTGCCACACCCAATACACCCCAGATGCATCCCTTACCCCATGGAGACTTCCAAACGTGTCCGTGCCTGTAACGCTGAGTCAGCCCACGATGCCATGTCCATGAGGAATAGCAGTGCCACAACAATGCAACCAGCAAACGGCATGCGCAGGTACCTGGGGAAGAGAGACACACAAGAAGTCAGCCACAAGAAGCACAGCCACTTGCATGTGCATTTACTCGACACATGTATGTATGACAACATGCTAGGTCACAATTATGCCTGGGGAAATACTACCATCACTGCCACCATCACTCCAGTGACACACCCACACACACCTCTGACCCACGTGCCATACATGCAGGTGGAGACACACATCACAACGCATGCCACACGGGGACCAATGCGTGCACACTCAGACCCTGGTACTCACCACTAAGCAAAGAAGTCGCGTATGAGCCGAGTCCGGATGTCCTCTTGCGGCTCCACATCCTCCACATCACTAGCCCCATTGCCAAGCCCTTCGTCCTCCACGGGTGGATGGTCCTCGTCATCTTGATCCAGGATGAGGGGCACAGCTCTTTCAACTGCCATGTTGTGCAGCATGCAGCAGACCATGAAGATCTTGCAGACCTTCGCCGGGGCATATGGGAGTGCGCCGCCGGTCTTGTGGAGGCACCGGAATCGGCTCTTCAGCATGCCAAACGTCCTCTCTATCACTCGCCTTGTCCGGCCATGGGCGGTGTTGTAGCGGAGCTGGGCCGGCGTGATGGGGTTGCGGAGAGGTGTCAGCAGCCAAGGCATGTTGGGATAGCCAGCGTCCCCTAAATGGAAAGCACATGGATATCGTTAGAACTGGCGAAGCGGTAGTGCTGCTCGGCCAAACAGAATACAGGACAGACAGACTGTACCCACCAACAACACATGCACGTTCGTTGCGCAGCTGCATCATCATATCAGGCATCCCGCTACGCCTCATGATGTAGGCATCGTGTGCTGATCCTGGAAAACGAGCACAGACATGTGAAATCACCATGTTGGACAGACACACCACAAGGGCATTGATGGAGTGGTAGTGCTTCCGATTGCGGTACGCCACCTCCCGTGCGTGTGGTGGTACCAAACCTACATGTGTCCCATCTATGGACCCAATGACATGGGGCATCCCTCCCAGGGCATAGAAACCACGTTTGACCTCAGTCATCTGTTCAGGGGTTGGGAACTTGATGAAGTCATCCAGGTGAATCAACATGGCCTCCAAGAAATCATGCAGCACACCGCTGAACATGCTCTGGGACATGCCACCAACATGAGCTATGGTATATTGGAAGGTACCCGTGGCAAGGAAATGTAGGGCAGCCATTACCTTCAGCTGGGGTGTCAGTGCCGTAGGATACCTGTGCTGCGGTTGCAGGTGTGGTGCCAGTCTCGCCGTCAGCTCCAGAATCAACGGTTGGGTGAAGCGGTAGAGCCGGATCCTGTCATTCTCCTGCATGGTGGCCAAGTCTGGAATTCTTCGGGCAACAGGAGGCGCTCTGCAGTAATTTGGAAGTGACAAGGAAGAGTGAGTGCACTACGAGAACAACTCATGTCTACTGAGCACATGTAAATCTGCCAATACACACATGCCACATAGGGAGTCAGCCATGTGCTACATGCCCAGGACACGTATGGATGCAAGGTGACACTCCTTCCAAGACCCAGCTACACACGGTGATTGAGAACCTCCCCATGCCACGCCATGGGAATAGCTGTGTCCCAGTGCAAGTGCACTGCCCGACGCAAGACAGGAGTGACATACACCCACACATCAGCAGAAGTGTGATGCTGATTGCAGAGACTGGCAGCGGAACACTTGAGCCACAGGTCACATGACATTACACTAGTCCAGCCCACACACCTTGCCATGAAGGTGCACATGTCATGACTCCCCACACATTCCTTGTGAGTTTGCTGACATGGCCTTGTCACGCTACTCCGTGTCCCTTGCATACATGTGCACCTCACATCCGGTAACACATGTGGCATGGTGTTGGGAACAGTGTGCAATGACAATCTACACACAGCCACATGTTGGTTGCTGCAACGGCTGCAGCTTTTGAGGGTGCAACAACATCAACCCGATGTAAATCCCGGACACATATATGGCATAGTCACATTGTGCACTGTGGGTAGTGATGAGTCATGTGTCATGACCCCTGTACCGGGCATCATGGGACACTTCCGTGTGTTGGTGTCCGTGCCATGCCAGTGACGCTCACCCCAAGTGCGCAGTCCCACATGCACACATGTCAAAGGAGTCAAGGGCATGCCTGGCACACATTGCACCCTCACACAGTACACATGTACACATCTCATCATACATCTGGTGCCTTCTCCACTCAGGAGGCATGTTCCACATCACAGCCTGTGACACCTGTGCCCAACACATGTGGTAATGCACAGACGATGCCTTGGTGTCCATTCCTGGACAAGTATGTCCATCCATGGACAAGTATGTCCGCCCTATTCCGACATGTGTGTCGCCTATCACCACAGTGATGTGTAAAATCCGCCGTACTGCTGCTGAGAGGGCCTGTGCATGTTCCCAAATCACTGTGGGAGTGCTGCCGTATGTGTACCCATCGTGATGGCGAGCGTAGATGCGAGTGTACGGTCCGTACCACTACGGGTACGCATACGCGTGCAGACCCATAGTGATAGTGAGCGTAGATGCGAGTGTACGGTCCGTACCACTACGGGTACGCATACGCGTGCAGACCCATAGTGATAGTGAGCGTAGATGCGAGTGTACTGTCCGTACCACTATGGGTCTGCACGCGTATGCGTACCCGTAGTGGTACGGACCGTACACTCGCATCTACGCTCACTATCACTATGGGTCTGCACGCGTATGCGTACCCGTAGTGGTACGGACCGTACACTCGCATCTACGCTCACTATCACTATGGGTCTGCACGCGTATGCGTACCCGTAGTGGTACGGACCGTACACTCGCATCTACGCTCACTATCACTATGGGTCTGCACGCGTATGCGTACCCGTAGTGGTACGGACCGTACACTCGCATCTACGCTCACTATCACTATGGGTCTGCACGCGTATGCGTACCCGTAGTGGTACGGACCGTACACTCGCATCTACGCTCACTATCACTATGGGTCTGCACGCGTATGCGTACCCGTAGTGGTACGGACCGTACACTCGCATCTACGCTCACTATCACTATGGGTCTGCACGCGTATGCGTACCCGTAGTGGTACGGACCGTACACTCGCATCTACGCTCACTATCACTATGGGTCTGCACGCGTATGCGTACCCGTAGTGATAGTGAGCGTAGATGCGAGTGTTCGGTCCGTACCACTACGAGTACGCATACGCGTGCAGACCAAAAGTGATGGAGAGCGTAGGCATGCATGTACGGGCCGTTGCCATGCATTTGGGGTGCCCTAGGGCCCCCACACGCACCGTACCTGTGTGTGATGCTCCAAATTACATGGGGGACAAGTATTAAGGCCTACATGCATGCTGGTTGTCATGGAGACCAAGTTCAAAATTGGAAATTGTTCTGGAAGGTGCACAGCAGAAGTCAGTTGGGATTTGTCTACTTTGTTGCAATGTGTTTGTGGGGCTGACATCATGCAGGAGAATGAAACCGATAGAGAACCCACAGACTGCTAGGTTTGAAGGGATTGGTGGAAACATAGGATGCAAATGTGAGTGACCAATCTCTCTGTACTCCTGTGCATGAGACTGGGCAGAAGGGCACATATAAGGCAGCCAGGTCCCATGAGGGAGCACTTGCCTGCACATCTTTGCATTCGTCGACCCAGCTGCTGCTACTGATTCCCTGGAACCATGTCAAGGGCTGTGGAGAGGACACAGCCATTCACCCTGGAGGAGAACATGGCTCTGCTGGATGTGATCCTCCCACAGTACTCCATGCTGTATGGGCGACCAGGTTATCAGGTGAGTGCATAGGCCACTGCCACAGACTGTCCCTATGTGGTGACTGTGACTTCTGCCATTGCGTCCAGGTGTAACACACATGCCATGTACTGTCGGGGGGGTCCCAGGGGGGGGGGTGCCTGATGTCTCCCAGCAGTGCCCTGAGACAGGAGGGGTGGGGGCCTATCACTCACAGCAGTGCCCTGAGACAGGAGGGGTGTGTGCAGAGTCCTCCCAGCAGTGCCCTGAGACAGGAGGGGTGGGTGCAGAGTCCTCCCAGCAGTGCCCTGAGACAGGAGGGGTGTGTGCAGAGTCCTCACAGCAGTGCCCTGAGACAGGAGGGGTGGGTGTGGAGTCCTCACAGCAGTGCCCTGAGACAGGAGGGGTGTGTGCAGAGTCCTCCCAGCAGTGCCCTGAGACAGGAGGGGTGTGTGCAGAGTCCTCACAGCAGTGCCCTGAGACAGGAGGGGTGGGTGCAGAGTCCTCCCAGCAGTGCCCTGAGACAGGAGGGGTGGGTGTGGAGTCCTCACAGCAGTGCCCTGAGCCAGGAGGGGTGGGTGTGATGCACAGTGTGAGCCTAGATCATTGATTGTGACATTGCCATCATTCCACCTGTGTACCCACTGTGGCACGTACTGCTTTTTCCCTCACCAGGGGATGATGTCCCTATGACAAAGGTGCAATGCGTTGGCTGCATGACATGCCTTGTTGTTACCAGCTAATTTGTACCCATATGTCTCTCTGTGACATGTGGCTGGTGTATTGATGTGGTGTCACTTGTTCCTCCTCACAGGTAGGCGCCACTGCCAAGGAGCAGATCTGGCTGACCGCCGTCAGTGCCGTGAGGGGTGTGGATGGTCGGAGGCGGCGCCTGGCCCAGGTGAGGAAACGCTGGCAGGATATCCGGTGCTGGACGCGGAGGATTGCACGGCTCCTGCTGGGGGACTCACCTGAGAGCCACAAGAACCGCGGCCGCCGCCGTCTGAGCCACCTCCACAGGCGTGTGCTGCCGGTGGTCTTTCCAGACCTGGAGAGGCGCTTACAGGCGATGCAGCAGCCGGAAGGGGGTAGGTACATGTGTGTTTGTTGTGTGTCACCGGCATTTGTAAGGGCACAGTAGCATGAATCCACTGGCAGGGTTTAAAGGTGCTGTGCAGATCCTGTTTGGCCCAGTATAGCGCTGTGCCCCTGCCACCCTTCCCCTCCTTGCAATGTGTTCCCTGGTCTGTGTGTAGTCACTCCTTCCCAGGGTAATGTAGGCTGGCGCTTTGTCCACGGGAACAATGTCTGTAGCATCATGTGTGGGGGTGGTGTGTAACAGGTTGTGGGACCTTGCCTGTGCACTGTCAAGTTCACTGCATGTGGGTTCCATGTCAGTTGGCACTGATGCTGACTCCAGACATGGGAGTTGGTCTCTCATGTGTCATGCCTTACAGCGCGCATGTCCTATGTAGTGGCCTGTGACATGATGTGCATGACTGTGCGATACACATAGTGCAGGGATGGTGACGTGTGTTGCTGTCATTACCATTCAGTAGCATGTAGTTGCGTGCCCACTACTGTCCCCTGGGGCACCTTTTCCTCAGTGGTGTATGTGTCATCATGAACGTGGCCACTGTCAGTGTCTACAGCGTAAGTTGTGCTCTGTGCCATTGTCCCCTGTCACCATGTATATAGACGTGCTAATTTGTACAGGTGTCCACTGTGCAGCCTGACCTGATTGTCCTTCTTCATACTCACAGTTGCCAGTGCCTGTGTGTCTTGTTATACTCATCTGAGGATGGGCACTGGTACCTCATTATTTGTACAGGCGCACCTTGGCTGTTTGGCGTCCAATCTTGCTTTTTGCCTGCCCCTGTGTGTATCACCCAGACCATGAGATGTTGGTGCCACCTGTGTCTCCACAATTTGCCTCGTGTAGGGTCTTGTTGGGGCGGGCAATGCCTATGTGTTAAATCCTGATTACCACTTGCTGGGTCTGGGCAGTGTGTGATGTGCCTGGACACACACGCAATGTGCAGTGACCGAGTCATGTTGTGCATGTTTTCAGCATTACCTATGCAGCATGTGTCTCAAGTTCATGGATATGGTCCCTGGTCATCGGTATTTTCGCAAACGCTGTGTGGTGCAGATGCAGTGCTGGATTGTCCCCAGGACCTGGGTGCTATGTCAGACTCCTTTTCCTGTGTTTAGCTATTGTCTCATGCTCTCCATGGTATTTCAGTGGCATGGTGGCTCAACCAACTGTGTGTTGCATGCCCTACATCGGTACCCTGTTCAGTAGATGTTAGGGATCTTCCTTTTCAGGCCATGCAATGTTACCTATGTAGATTGGACTCATGTGACAGATGTGTACAGGTGTCTGAATAATTTCTGTCTCTCCACCCTGCCCACAGCATCGTCGGGGGACACAGAGGGAGACATGGACACAGACCAGGCGGAGGGACCGAGCACCAGTGCCAGCCGTGACATCGGGGCTGGCACATCGAGTGGGACAGAGGCGGAGGAGAGTGTGGCCGAGGACCTGTCGACTGGCACATCAGACTACGAAGCTGACAGGTCCGGGGACGATGTCTCCGAGTGGGCGGAGGCTGCACCAGCAGCTGACAGCGGAACAACACCTCGCACCGCCCCCTCAGTTTCCACCAGCCGCCTCCCACTTGCTCGTGTCCCTTCCCAGCGTGCCCGGTCACAGCATGTCTCCTTCCTGCCAGGCACCGCGCCCCCTGCCCCTGTCTCCACTGCTGCCGCCAATGCAGAGTCTGTGGACATCCAGCGGCAACTGCAGGTTGGTCAGGCTGCGATCCTTAATGTCCTCCATGCCCACGGCAAAACCCTCACCAACATCGAGGCTTTCTTGGAGGGCATTCATTCATCGCAGGCTGACCAACGCAACTTGCTGAGGTCCATCGACTCCACACTGACTGCAGCAGTGGGTCTCCTGCAGCGCGACCTCCCCCCACCTACCCCTGCCCCATCCACACTTCCCACTCCCATGCCTGTCACACGTACACCCAGACGTCGGCATGCACCCACATCAACGGACACGGGCACCACACCAGCAGGGAAGGTCGACCGCACTCCTCCTGACACGCACACACAGGGTGAGGTAGGCACACCCACTGGGTCGGGGGGCAAACGTGTGACACGCAGCCATAGTGGGAGTCCGCATTCCACCCAGTCCACTCCCT
The DNA here is from genome assembly GCF_964204655.1 of Triturus cristatus. NCBI lineage: Eukaryota > Metazoa > Chordata > Amphibia > Caudata > Salamandridae > Triturus > Triturus cristatus. Next base: position 999,062,039 of record NC_140580.1, read on the forward strand.
CCAAATCCCCTCCCCTCAGCTCTCCTGGCCACATCTCCCCCAAGGACTCCTTCATGGCCGCTCTGTCCCTGAGCCCCACAGTTACACCACCACGCAAGCGGTCACGGAGGTCCCCGGTCAGGGTGGTTGAGTCTCCCCCCCTGTCTCCACCCTCCCCCGGTGGCGCTGCGACCCATCCCTCTGACCCCCCCCCCCTCCTTGGGGCCTGAGGTCCCTTCGGGTGCAGGGGACTCCCTGGATGACCTTGCAAAGGTGTGTAGTGCCATCCTGGCCTCCGCCTTTGGCACTGACCCACCCCCTGTGGTGGACTCCTCCATCCCTGCACCCACAACGCCGCCCCTTTGCCCTGATGTCCCTGCGGTGCCTGTTGCTCCCCCCCCCCTGATGCCCTCACCAGTGTGGAAGACGATGCCATTTGACTGTGCAGGCAAGGTAGGGGACACGCATCCCACTGTGTCCCCCATCCAGCTGAGAATCATTGACTGCCCTATGGGCTTTGTGAAGATTGAACTGCCTGCGATCCACGGACATTGTGCTCCTGCAGAATAAAGCTTAATTTTGTTTTCATTATCACACTACTGCTATGCTGGTATTGGTGTTGGTGGGGCTGCTACATGGTTTTGGGTGGTGTGTAAGGGTTTGGGTGTGTGGGATATGTAGTAGTGTACTGCTCATTGGTGGGACCCTGTGATCTGTGTGCCATCACAAGGTGTTGGCTAACTTTCTTTGTTCATGTAGGCAGTTACTGCATGGTGCACTTGTCCAAGGGTGTATTCCTTCCTCTGTGTACCCAGCTTTCTTCCCTGCAGGGTGTTCCCAATGTTTAGCGCAGAGCTGTGTCTACATGAGCTGTGTGTGTGACGGAGCCCTTCTACTTTGGCCATGCATGCAGGGCCATGTCTCCACCTGCGACAATCGTGGCATCCTTGGTGATCACTGTACTTGTGTGTGGAGTCTGTTGACATGAGTTCATGGGGACATGTTCCCTTGTAGCCAGTATGCATGTGGATAATTCTGGCCTCACACACATGTGTTACACCCCTCCAGTCTCAGGGCACTGCTGGGAGGACTCTGCACCCACCCCTCCTGTGTCAGGGCACTGCTGGGAGGACTCTGCACCCACCCCTCCTGTGTCAGGGCACTGCTGGGAGGACTCCACACCCACCCCTCCTGTCTCAGGGCACTGCTGGGAGGACTCCACACCCACCCCTCCTGTGTCTGGGCACTGCTGGGAGGACTCTGCACCCACCCCTCCTGTGTCAGGGCACTGCTGGGAGGACTCTGCACCCACCCCTCCTGTCTCAGGGCACTGCTGGGAGGACTCCACACCCACCCCTCCTGTGTCTGGGCACTGCTGGGAGGACTCTGCACCCACCCCTCCTGTCTCAGGGCACTGCTGGGAGGACTCTGCACACACCCCTCCTGTCTCTGGGCACTGCTGGGAGTGATGGGCACCCACCCCTCCTGTCTCAGGGCACTGCTGGGAGGACTCTGCACCCACCCCTCCTGTCTCAGGGCACTGCTGGGAGGACTCTGCACACACCCCTCCTGTCTCTGGGCACTGCTGGGAGTGATGGGCACCCACCCCTCCTGTCTCAGGGCACTGCTGGGAGGACTCCACACCCACCACTCCTGTCTCAGGGCACTGCTGGGTGGACTCTGCACACACACCTCCGATTTCTGGATATGTGCGCTTGGCACATACACGGTGGGGTTACGCACACTGCATTAGAGGTGAGGGTACGAGTCTACTGACACTGGTGTGGTGGGGGTACGCTCCGTACGTCCGCGGGTGTGGGTACGGGTCGTACTTACACTGTTGGGCAGGGGGGTACGCTCCTTGCATTCGTGGGTGGGGGTTCGAGTCGTACTTACACTGTTGGCATGGGGGGTACGCTCCATGCATACGCGGGTGGGGGTACGGGTCGTACTTACACTGTTGGGCAGGGGGGTACGCTCCTTGCATTCGCGGGTGGGGGTACGGGTCGTACTTACACTGTTGGGCTGGGGGTACGCTCCGTACGTCCGCGGGTGGGGGTACGGGTCGTACTTACACTGTTGGGCTGGGGGTACGCTCCGTACGTCCGCGGGTGGGGGTACGGGTCGTACTTACACTGTTGGGCTGGGGGTACGCTCCGTACGTCCGCGGGTGGGGGTACGGGTCGTACTTACACTGTTGGGCTGGGGGTACGCTCCGTACATCCGCGGGTGGGGGTACGGGTCGTACTTACACTGTTGGGCAGGGGGGTACGCTCCTTGCATTCGCGGGTGGGGGTACGGGTCGTACTTACACTGTTGGGCAGGGGGGTACGCTCCTTGCATTTGTGGGTGGGGGTACGGGTCGTACTTACACTGTTGGGCTGGGGGGTACGCTCCTTGCATTCGTGGGTGGGGGTTCGAGTCGTACTTACACTGTTGGCATGGGGGGTACGCTCCATGCATTCGTGGGTGGGGGTACGGGTCGTACTTACACTGTTGGGCAGGGGGGTACGCTCCTTGCATACGCGGGTGGGGGTACGGGTCGTACTTTCACTGTTGGGGTGGGGGGTACGCTCCTTGCATACGGGGTGGGGGTAGGGTCCGTACATATCCGTCCCCACGCTATGTGATGTTTGTGCGGCCCGTACCCAGGCCTTTGCCACGTGGGTGCGATCCGTCCCGCCATTGTTGGGGTGACGTGTGTGGGCGTGGTCCGACTCGTACCCACGCTCTTCAGGCGTGGGTACGGGACGTACCTGTCTGGTTGTGTTGCCGGTTCGCGTGGTGACGGACTTCCGTTGTGGCGGTCGCTGGATTATCAGGACACGCCCCCACCCCCTCGTGGTGACCAGGGCATGGGAGTCAGGTATGTCCAGGCCATGTGTAGTGTGTCACTCATGTGGTTGTTTTGTGGCCTGCCCTGGTCGTGCCACCCCCACCCCACCCCACTTTCCCCCCTCCCTTAGTTATTCTGACCTTCTGCGGCGTCTGCGTCGTAACCTGTAGAGGAGGTGTACTGCTATGAGGGCAGGGATGACTCGTAGGTTCGGGTCCATGTCTGTCCGTCGCGTACTGGTACTCCTTGCTCGCGTCGTCCTGTCGCGTACGGGTCCTCCTTGATCGCGTCGTCCTGTCGCGTACGGGTCCTCCTTGGTGGCGTCGTCCTGTGTGTCCGTCACGTACTGGTCCTCCTTGTTCGCGTCGTCGTCTGTCCGTCGCGTACTGGTGGTCCTTGTTCGCGTCGTCCTGATTTCCCGGCAGTTTTTGGCTGCCGCAAAATATTCACCGTGCGGGGTGACGTCGGTGCGAATCGTGATTCCTGGGTCGTGAATGGCTGGCTGCGTGCGTCCCGACGTCAGGTCGGCGCTTTCCCGGATCGCATTGGTAGGTGTTTTTTGTTCGGTCGGTCTTTTTTACGATTCGTACGGTAATGGTGTACCCGTGCGAATCGTAATTCCATGTTTGTATATTTTGACGACCGGGTACGCGTCGGACGGAGAATATGCTCCGTCCGACGGTTCGTACCCGGTTTTTAACGGATTGTGATCGGCACCCCAGTCTTTTATTTTTGAAGGTGAATGGGTAGTTTTTATCCCCTTTCTCCATCCAGATGTCCACCAACCCCAGATCTTTTCTGTAGATCCCCAACCATTCCCTCATTTTTGGTAGATTTATATGCTTCATAGGGGGTAGGTGATCTATCTTGGGATCTGGAATCAAATTAAAATCTCCTCCTAAAACCACAGGAGATTCAAACGATAGTAAAAGAGTATATAAATTTTGTAGCGGGGTGGGATAATCTAAATTCGGCCCATAATACCCAGCTATCGTGTATGGGGTGTTGTGAATTCTTACCCTAACAATTGCCCATCTACCTTTTCTATCCAATTCAATTTTCTCAATTCTGGCCTTTACTGATTTTTTGAAAAGTATCGCTATCCCCTTTACAACACAATCCTGATCTGTGCAGACATAGCAATCTACCCACCCTGTTTTCTTTATAATGTCGTCCCATTCCTTCTTTAACAGATGTGTCTCTTTTAAGATTATAATCTCACAGTCTGTGACCCTTAGATACTCCAGAATTCGACGCCTTCTACTTGGTAGCCTTAACCCATTTACATTCCATGATAGTATGTTAACATTTCTTCCTGACATTTCTTCTTTCTCCTAAACTTGCATACTGTTTTGTCCAAATTTCTCTTAACTGAACTTGGCAGGTCCTAATAACTCCCTTTGCTTTTTCAATTTCTTTTTCTGCATTCTGAGAATATTTTTCAATTTTTTCCCTAATTTGCTCCCCACCCCTGTGCATTTTTTTTGTACTTTTATATTTCTTGAATACTAAAAGAACCCACCCTGGGGAAGCCTCCCTCTTTTTCTTTTTGGGGTGTATTGATAGCCCCTTCTGAGCTCCATGACTGCCCATTTTTCTTTTTATCACCATGTGTAAACTCTTCTCGTAGGTTTTTTTTTTTTTTTTTTGATTGTGTGAGTTATATGAATTATACTTTTAAGTGTTTATTTAAACACACATTCTAAAATAAAATCAACAAGAATTAAATCAATAAACCTTTTCTCCTATAGAAATTAAAATTCAAACTCCAGCAGACAACCCAGATTGACTCCTTACTTGATCTTTCATTTGTTCTAGGAAAAGGGCAACTTCAGCAGGGTCCCTTATATTGTGCATTTTGTTTCTCCACATGATTCTGAGGCTACCCGGGAACTTCATTTGTACTGTGGCTCCTAGACTTTTTAATTCCTGCATATATTGACCTAGTTCCCATTGTCTGTCTTGCGTAGCTTTTGAGATATCCGACCTAATCCTAAAGGTCCAATCATCTTTATTGCGAGGGCCTTTTTTTAATGCCTCACTCAGGATTCTTTCTTTAATGTTGTATGTTTTGAAATTTACTAAGATTTTCCTTGGATTTTTCCTTTTTTTATTTCTGCCAAAGGGGTCCCGATGTACTCTTTGTATGTCGTCTTCAAGTCCTGTTTCTTTTGTCCATGGAAAATGTTCCTCGAGAAGCTGCATTGTGAATTTCTTGATATCTACCCCTTCTGTACCTTCGGGGACATTTAATATTCGTATGTTATTTTTTCTCGCCTGATTTTCCAAGGATTCCAATTTTTCGCTCGTACTCCTTTTGCTCTCTTTTAGGACCCTTATGTCTTTTTCATTTTGTTCTACTTTATTGGAAAGCCCCTCAACTACTGCTTCCACTTCAGTAACCCGATCGTTCAGTGCACTCATCTTAGTATCTAGAGCTTCACATACCTCACGGATTTTACTCTGATTCATCTCTGATATTGCAAATTTTGCCCTCATTTCCTTCTAGCATCTTCTCCAAGAACTGATCCGTTGGGCTTATACCTGAAGTCAAAGTTTGTATTTGATCACCCGAGACTCTGTTCTCTCTAAGTTGTGAATTTAATTGATCATTTGGCGGAGTCGACTGGGGGTCAACTACTTTATCTACCGTTGGCTTAGATTGGACTAGCATGACTGAGGTGCTAGAATCAGTATCTACCTTAGACATCACCTGAGGTGAGTCAGGTCGAGGTGGTACAACGATTTTGGGGTGAGACCCAGTTGGTGCAGGGACCAAAGCCAGGGGAGTTATCGTTTCGGGGGAAGGAATCAGAGGAGGACCAATTTTCGCAGAGTTAGAATTAGAATTAATCACCTTTGCTAAATTCTTTTGACTTTGTTCTTGGATATTAAAAAAGGATCTAAGAGAGGGGGTCACTCGTGGGGGGGGGGTGCTACATTTCCAGCCCTCCCTGATTCTTTCCGAATTCTTCCTTTCGCACAGAAGCTGCTAGAATCCAGCTTAGTCAGTTTTTTGGGATTTCTCTTCGTACTGCGAGGAGCAATATGTTGCTTAAAGTCCACTGGAGTTATGTTCTGCAAAAAGTCCCTATTCCTTAGGCAATAGGTCGACCTGCCTTTCTCCTGCTCAGTATTTGTTATTATTCCTTCAGCTTGAGCTTTGAGCTGCGTCTCCTCTAATTGAATAGGCGCACTCGCTCCTCCAGCCCTCGCAGTTTTAAGGCAAATTACCCCCCCCCACCCTCGTTTCTTGTGCCTTCAATATTGCTAGATTTTTTCATCCAGATCGAAGAAGGATTAGTTTTACTAGTTATACTATTTTTACCATGCTCGCTTAGAATCCCTTTTATATCGTAGGTAGGTGAAACTTTAAAATTAAGTAACCCCTTTCCCAGTGTATTTTCAGCAAAATCCGAACTCCCCTGACCACAATTCTGTACAAGGTTCGACTCACCCAGATCTGCTGTCGTGGAATGCCTTCCCATGCCTGTTTCTGGATAATGACTGTCCTTAGGAGTATGACGCCGTAGCTGCAGCTGAAACCCAGCAATACCCAGTGCCTCACGCCCTGACTCAACTCCAGCTATTGGGAAAGTTCTGTCACTGCCCACGCTACCCCGGAACAGGAAGGGCACTCTGCTGGCGGCTCTCCGGCCAGCTATGCGAGCCTTTCGAGCGGCGCTCCACACCCCTGTAGCTGAAGCAAGCCTCTGCTTCTCCTGCCTCTCTTGCCGGGGCAAAGGGTACAGAATACTGAATATTGGACTGCAGCAACGAGATCCTCCAACTCGGTAAGTCCCTGGAAAAAAACTCACTTCCTCTGGCGGCATATTATTTTTATCGGAGGCTTTCAAGTACTCCTGCGCATCGGGCATCCACTGTCTATGGTAAATCCGTATGCCCGTCTATCACAGGCATTCGTAATTAACACGCATCCTCTATCGTGACGGGGGCTCTATTCCGATACAGAGAAAGAACAAAGAGAAGAAGTAGCCATTAAGGCTTACTGTTATCGCACTAGGGCAATCCCTCGGAGCTCCCGACCCGGCGTCCTAGCCGCCTGCCATCATCCCCCGAAAAACAGACCTCTTCCCCCAAAAAACAGATCAACTTAAAGTACTTTTATGTTTTGTTCACACAGGTAAAAACCAAAAACTTTTCAAAACATTGGATTGAAAACCATCCCTTGGACAAAAAAACATCTTCAAAACACTGGTTCACAAACCGAAGGACTAACGCAGGTATAATTGATAAAAAAAACCTATGTTATAACATTTTAACATGAAACATTTCTTTTAACAACACAGGAACTGAAAAGAGCAACAAACTGTTACTGCAATAGTATTAATATTTGTAAAACTGAATCAAAAGTGATAATATTTATAGAATCACCTTTTTAAAAAACCTCTTTTCATTTCAAATCAACTCAAAGTCACACCACAGAAAAAGAATAACAACAGCTGAATCTACTTAACAAAAACAAACATAAGACCTGACAAGCAAAACAAGCAGGTGAGGCAAAATTCATTTGCAAAATCAAAAGGATATTTCTCTTTTCTAAGAACCAAACTACAAGGCAAAGCAGACAATCAAACCAACAAACAGTGAAAATCTTTTCTTAAAAAAATCAGCAAATTCAAAGAACACTCAAAAAGCAATCTTAAAAATTATTAACCTGTTTTTATAGGTTGTAAATTAAAAAACATTGCAAAAATAGATAAACATTTAAGAACAAACAATTAAAATTAACATACAACTTATTTGCAGGCTTAAAATTCTTTCAGAAAGCAATTTAGAAAAACTCTTTTTCAATCTTCTTTAACAGAAAACACCATAATGACATCAAGAAGACAAGCCAGCTACCTGATGTCCAAAAGAGGAAATCGTCACCTAAAATAAGGTGGCTATCTTTATTGTAAGGAGAGACAATCTGAGCCCAGGAGTCATTGGAGGTGTGTGCAATACTACTCATCCCATTGCACAGGCAGAGCGGTTACTCTTGGAGATAGTGTTGAAAAAACCACAGAACATACCCACTCTGCCTCTGCAATGGAGAGTGACGTCACAGAAAACATTAAACAAAAGAAAGACCTAGCATGCACCTCCAATGAACCCTGTGGCTCAGTTTTGAGGGAGGTATCCCAAAACATTCTTATACATGTATCTAGTGCTATGCTAACAATCTCAAACTCAAGAAGAATTATTCAAAGAAAAAAACAGGCAAGTAACCCTCAACGTGTAAAACCCCAATCAGTCTCTGAAATTTACATTCCTCCTGAACTATCTGTCACTGTTACTAATGAAACCTTTATATTGCACAACAACAAAAACCCTCAAAAAGAATTCTCATGTGTAGCACAGCCCGTAACCTTTTAAAATTGGAGAGTGGTGAGATTTGGATGATGAAGGGGACATTTAAATCCACACCCAAACCATTCACTCAATTATACACTATTCATGCCTACATAAATAGTTCCCTTAGTATACTGTTTACTCCCTGAGAAACAATCCTCAACATACACTCAACTTTTATCAGTAGTAAAATCAAAAACTCAAAACAAAAGTCCTAGAAACGTGACTATTGACTTCAAATTATCAATGATTAACACTATTTCTAAAACCTACCCGGAAACCCAAATTCAAGGATGTTTTTTTCACTTTTCACAGTCATATAGGCGAAAAATTAAAAAAACATTCTTAGTTGAGGATTAGATATCAGGCAGTAAATTGCAATTTGAATTAAAAAAACTTACAGCACTGTGCTTTGTTCCCCCTGACAGTGTGGATGAATACTACACGTCAATTACCGAATCAGAGAATTTTAGTACAAATGAAGACAAATTTTGCACCCTACTAAATTACTTCAAAGGCACATGGATTGGCCATCTAAGCATGTCAGGCTGCAGAAGGATTCAGAGGTTTCCTGTCAAGTGGTGGAACTGTTACATGACCTGCTTAGCGGGCGGAGCAAAGACCAATAGTACCATAGGGGGATGGCACAACTCCTTCAATAAATCAATTGGCAAACCACACCCTTACTTTTATCATTTTTGGAAATTTTTAAAAAGGAGTGAAAATTCCAAGAAATTAGAATGGTGCAATCATTGACTGGTAGTCTGAACCCACGAATTACAAAAAAAAGCAAAGGAAATGTCTGGGAGACAATTTGGACAATTTCAACAGTTTTTGTTGATGGTGGCTTCAGACTACCTAGACAATATTCCTCACATACTGTATTTCTAAAAACTAACTAACACCTATTCCACCTTACTTGCCTGTTTTGCATTTTTTTTAAATTAACTGTAAATGGATTTTATTTTACAAACACATTTTTTAAAAACAACAGTTGATGGACAGAATGCAGAACAATGTCATACATTCACCCCAGTACAGAGATCTGGGCCTAAATCCATCGTTTTTTTTGCTCACCATGCCATTCCAGTTTGAACCCAGCAATATGCAAATCAGTCTTGACCCTGTGCCTCATGGGAACAGTCCAGCCCGAACTGCCAAGCCAGGTCCTCCCTGGACTGGATTACAACAGTTGATGGACAGAATGCAGAACAATGTCATACATTCACCCCAGTACAGAGAGATCTGGGCCTAAATCCATTGTTATTTTGCTCACCATGCCATTCCAGTTTGAACCCAGCCATATGCAAATCAGTCTTGACCTTGTGCCTTATGGGAACAGTCCAGCCCGAACTGCCAAGCCAGGTCCTCCCTGCTTGCAATGTTCAACACTCCGTCCATCATCCCCTTTGGTTTTGCAAACACATTTTTTAAACAATGATTTGAATCAACGGGTTCCTACCTTCAGATGTCTTCTATCTTCGACTCTTGTTCCTCTCTAATAATCCACTTTCCAGCAAGAGCAGCTCCTCAAATGTCCAAAGTGCTTTTCCATAATCCACAAAACGCATCCATGCCCGCGATTATGTTTTTAAAAAAAACACAGTTTGCCATAGGCTTAACTTTTTTAGGCAAAGTAATCTGTGTACCCTCTAAAACAAACACATCCCCAAATAAATCCTGGAAAGAAGATCAATTCTGGAAATGCGCCGTCACAATCCTCTTTTGATCTTCTTGACAATCCAAAATGTCCCTCATCTCCAAAAACCAACGGAAAATGGTTCCATTGAAAAGCTTTTCTCGAAAACAAAAAGTTTCCAAAAAAATGATTTAAGTCCAAAAGAATAGTAAAAAGACAAAAATCCCTTTGGCGTAGTCCCAAAAAAAGGAAACTCTTTAACAAACAGAGTTCCCTTTTTTAATAATTCAACATTGAAAAAAAACACTCGTAAAGCCCTTCGTTTGCGTAACACAGCTATAGGCATAGGAATTAAAATGGTCTTAAAAACATTCAATTACATAACTACATCTAACTACCTCTCTCTACTCTCCTTACAATAAAGAAAGCCTTCCACATTGTCTAATAAACAAAAAAAATTCCCTTACCTCAACCCAGCTCTTTCTTGCATCTGTTCCTCACCACAACGCTCAACTGTAAAAAGTTACGTTCAACCGTGTACGTCATCTGAAAATGTCAAACGAAAAAAATGACAATTTTGTTTTATTGTAAACTGTGGGAAGAATGATTTAAAAATGTATTAAAAATGTTAATGTACTTTTTTTAATCAAAATAAAATGTAAAACAATTACTGTTTTATGTGTATTTTATTCAAATAAAAGTGTACATGTTTAAGTTTTAAAAATAAAAGATTAAAAAAAAAATTAAAACCAACATGTTTTTTGTGTTGTCTTTGTTTACATTATATTTTATAAAAGTAAATTAAATGAAATATTTTACTCTACATTTTTTAGAGAAATTACCTGTACTTTTTAAAATTTTAATATAACTTAGAATTATTTCTTTTAATTGGATACATTTTGTAAAAAATATCTGTTTTAATCAAACTATTAACCCATTTTTTTTTAATGATTGAATAACCCAATACTAAATTGTTTTATTTAGAAATACTCTTATAACATTAATACCTGGGTACCTAATTACATACCAAAACATCAACCTTACTTTTTAATATTGAAATGAATGAATAACCTAATATTAATTTGTTTCATTTAAAAATACTCTTTAAAAATTAATCCAAGGGTACCTAAATAGATACCCAAGAATTAATAAACTAACCCGCACTTCACCCCTATTTTGCAGGCATACCACTTCAAACGTATAAAAACCCATTTTGAATATTATTAAATTAATGAAATCAATAATCTGGGTATTTTAGATAAATAGCCAATTATTAACACAATTATCCATATACTTACAAAATCAATCCCCTCAATAAATAAATAAATTAATTATTTAACTTACCTTTAAAAGCATTGTAAAGGCATGCGATGTAATTGCATGCGTAGTAAAAGCATACGATGTAATGCCATTTACGATGTAAAGCCTGCGTTGTAAAGGCATTACGTTGTAAAGGATGTCCACCCACCCTCCCCAAGTGCTCCTAGTTAGCTGGAGTTTTAGGTATGGTGATTTCAGAACCGTTGAGATATCCACCTTCTCATTTCTTGGCAATAGATATTCTAATAATTACAGGTGATTATGGCTTAGGCCAAAGCAGCAATCGAACGATGCTGCAAAAAAGAGTTAGCTAAATTGATCTGCCTCAGAAAATGAATTGGCAAGTTCACCTTTGTGTCAGGTTTTGGAGTGGGGAGAGTGTTGAGATAGGAGCGCAATGGAAAATCTTTGTGATTATTCCTAAACCTTTTTAAATTGTTTTCAAATACAAAATCCTGCTTTGGGTTCTGTTTTTGAAAATAAAATGCTGGTGAAGCCGTCTATCAATCTTCCAATGCATTTACAGGAGCTGCTGTGAAAGAGGTTCCTTGAAATGCAAGAGATGGCCGCAGGGCTGGCCTACATCTCTAAATTTACCCGCTATGGCGACAGTATTAAATCCATCCTCCAAAGTTAACTGCAAGCCCTGTGTTTTCAGGTTGGGCATTGCACACCTTTATATTTAATGCAGGGGTGAGTGAAGTTGAGAAGTCAGGAAACTTCATTCCCAGATGCTGGAGAAGTTTCCTAGTTTTGTCTGAATTAGAGCTTTCCTAGCACAGTCTTTCACCAAAGCCATGGCGGAGCATTTTGCAGCAGAAAGTTCTGCTTGCAAACCTTCTTGAAGGCAGTGGGAGGGCTTCAACCAGGAGAGTTGGCAGAAGATTCTTGCGCTCTCAACCACACAAAAGGTGATGAGAGGAATGCTTGTCTAACCACATGCAATCACTCAGGGTAGCATCCTAACCATTTCCCCCTTGCCACCTCAGTTTGGATCCAGCTATATTGAAATCAGTCTTAACCCTGCTCCTCATTGGAACAGTCCAGCCCAAACTGCAAGGCCAGGTCTTCCTGAACTGGAACACTAGCGACCCATGGACATTTTTGCCCTGATTAGGGTTCATCAGCCAGATGTAGCTTGGTTCCTATGGCACAATAACCACTGTACCCATGCCTAGGCATACACTTACTTCTTAGGTTGGTACATCAAACACACAAAACGTAATGGGAGGAAAGCTTACAATTTGTCTGACCACTGGCAATCTCTTGGGGTAGTATCACAGTCCATCATTCATTTGCTCACCATGCCACCTTAGTTTGGACCCAGCAGATGCAAATCAGTTTTGTCCCTGCTCCTCATGGGAACAGTTCAGCCCAAATTGCCAAGGCAGATCCTCCCTCAGCCGAATCACAAGCAACCCAGACCAGTTTCACACTGATTCGAGCTTATCAGCTCGGTATAGCTTTGTTCAATGACACAATGAGCACGGTACCCACACCTTGGCATACCCTTGCCACTGAGGGTGGTACATGAAATACACAAAATGTGATGGGAAGCATGCTTGCAATTTGTCTAACTGCTGGCAATCACTTGGGGAAGTATCGTAACCCATCTTTCTTTTGCTCACCATGCGTACTCAGTTTGCGATTACCCACATGTACATCAGCCTTGACCCTGCTCATTATGCTTGGGCTCCTGCCAGGGGACTTTGCAGGTGGTGGTTCTGGCTCTGACCAGGAGATTTTGACATGGTGGTTGGGGGAATCAGCTTATGAGAAAAGGATGGTGCTAGGGTTTGAGGAATTGTGAGTTGTTTTGCACTGTCCTAACACAGAACTATGACTAACTTATCAAATGCTTCATCTGTCTACCAAATTGAAATGTGATTGTATCACCTCAGTTTTGACAAAACATAGCTATCTGAATCGTATCACTTGACAATACTGATCATCTGGGCAAGACTTTTTTAGTACCCCTGCTGAATGAAAATGTTTTAAAGGGCCTCACTACGAGTCTGGAGGTCCACAGCCCACCAGACTCGCAGGTGCGCGGTGGTGACTGTCTTCTGACCACCCTATTACAGCCAAGTTGGTCAGGTCTCCCTGGGACGACAGTAACCTGATCCCTGGCGGTGGCAAAGCAGTCTTGAGGCCGCAATATGCTTGGCTGGCCACTGCAGCCCCGCCAAGCATCTTATGAGTTTCCTCTCCACCACACTTTTCATGGCAGCGCGACTGCCTTGAAATGCATGGGGGTGAGGAAACAAATGGGGCTTAAAGGGCCCCCTTGTGCCTCTGTGCCATGGGGTGCATGTGCCCCCCTTTGGGCATGCACCCCAGTACCTGCACTGCAGCAGTCCATGCCGTGCAGGTTCTGATTTTAATGTTCCCATTGGGGTTCTTATTTCAAAGGCACCAACATTGGAACGCCAAAGAACCGCCTACCAGGGAGGAAAAACTCCTAATCAGGCGGGCTGTTGAACAACAGATTAGGCAGGGTGTGAGTGGGGTGGGTGGGAATGGTCCTGCTCCTGCACCGCCAAACCCGTTATGAGGACCTTAGACTATTGGAACAGTGTTAAGGGGTGTGCAAAGCAAATAAATGTATATATCTTGTAACTGCTCTGAATAAGAGTAGTAAATGACAACCTCAAGCTGCTCACCTACAGCCTCTTCACTACTATACCTAATACCAACCCCTTGTCAATTATTATTCTCTTGATCTCTCTGCAGCATAGTTGACCCCTTTTCTGACCCTTGTCTCCTTGTGATTGTGCAGAACAATTCTTTAATGGTGCTTCAGCTACCATTCGGTCCTCTCTTTCTCAGCGACTTGGGTCTACTTTTCACACCCTTTCGACTGGCAATTCACAAGGATCAGTGCTTGGCAGGACTGTAAGCTGCTTTTGTGGGATCCAGGTCAACACCATTACCAACCCAGGACCTCAAGTCGGTTTCTTAAGGAATTGTGGGGAAAAGGTAGTTGGAAACGTATTGTGCACAGCACGTTTATGCTTTAAAAGCTCCAAAACGCAATGTACCATTTTGTGTAAAGGTGATATAGGCCATGTGTGGTGCAAACGGAAACTCAGACCACTGAAACAATTGTACTGGTATATAGACACCAGCAGAAGTAGTTGTCAATAACCAAACATCCTGCCCATGAGTGGCTGTGGGAATCATTAAAGAAAACATGGTGCAAGCTACCCTCATATATGTAATAGGTACAGCATATTTAACATCAGTGTAGCCCAGGGACATCTTAAAGATTTTGGGGGCCATTAGCCAAACCTATTTTGCAGGCCCCTGTTCAGGACATCTTTCAATGTATGATCCAATTTAAGCTCTTTCATGCCCTCTTAGGCCAGTTCACTGACAGCGCGCAGGCACACTTGTCCAAATTTTAAATGTGTTTACTTCTAATAATCAGGGATAGTGACCTATGTTTCGAGGTCATCAAGGCAAAACTCTCTGCAGAACAGAGCTGACTCTTTCAGGGGGCCCCTTGAAAGACTGGTGCCCTGGGCCAGAGCCCAATTCACACATGCCTTAAAACATTTCTGCTTCTATCACATGGAACAGATACACTGGCAACAGCAGCAGTGCAAGGTTTTCTGTTCCACTGAATACAAGGCAGAGCACATGTACCCAGAGTTCTCTGCTTCTTTTTTTGCATAATTTATGCATCACTCTATGCCTGAAGGGTTTTGTTTTGACTTATACAGGGTGCTCCCTTGAGTCTGGACAAAGCTATACCTCTATGAAGAGCTCAAATGAGAGCGATGCACGTGTCAGGGGATGCTTTTAATCATTTCAGGTTGGCGTGGATGGTATTTAACCAATCCAAAACTGTAATACTGTGCCTTGAGTGGTAAAAGGCTTTGGTCATTTTACAGCTCGGCATGGATAGCACTGTGCTAATTCTATGCTAAAAGACTTTGCTGTAGAAATGGCAAAAGCCTTTTTCCCTTTCTATCTCAGCGTGGACGGCACTGTGCTAATACTATTCTTAAAGACTCTGTTTGAAAAGCAGACATAAGGTTTTTTAAATGCTCGTTTCTAACTATAATGTGCCTGAAACCTATGGTTTTTCAGTGAATTTCAATGGTTTTTTAAATGCTAATTTCTAAATATAATGTCCCTGAAACCTATGGTTTTTCAGTAAATTTCAAAGGTTTTTTAAATGCTAATTTCTAACCATAACATATCAGTCGCGTTTCCAGAGTGGTGAAGAGAGGTGAGCGTGGCCTCCGAAACACCTCTCAGCAATCCCACTGTCTGGGATTTACTGGAGGTAACAAGAGGAGTAGTTAGCCCCCATCGTCAACCTTGGGGACCAACTATCCCTTTTATTACCACCAGTAAGTCCCACACAGCAGGATTCCTAACTTCTTATATCAGGCTCTGCGCCCTTACCTGCACCACTGTGCAAACGTGCCCCCTAACACGTTGTAAATTGGGGGATTATGTGTCCCCTTGAATACTGAGGGTCCCTGGGGGCAAACTAACCCACCAAGTACCTCCAGTGAGCGCCACAGAGCTGCGTTGCAGAGAAGTGTAAAAAGGAGCGTGGCCTTGGACCATCTCTCTGCAATGCAGCTCTGTGGCACTTACTGGAAGTAGCTGGTGGGCTAGTTGGCCCGCAGATACCCTCAGAACTCAAGGGGACTTAATCCCCCAATTTACAACGCACCAGGGGGCGCGTTTGCACAGTGGTGTGGGGAGGGGGCGTGGCCTGATGTGACAAGTGTGCAAAAGCGCCCTGGGGCACGTTTTACGTTGGAGGATTAAGTCCCCTTTAATCCTGAGGGTCCCTGGGGTCCAAGTAGCCCACTAGGTACCTCCAGTAAGCGCCACAGAGCTGTGTTGCAGAAAGGTGTAAAAAGGGGCGTGGCCTCAGACCATCTCTCTGCAACGCAGCCCTGTGGCGCTTACTGGAGGTACCTCGTGGGCTAGTTGGCCCCCAGTGACCCTCAGGATATCACGAGGACTGAATCCCCTAACTTAAAATGAGCCACGGGTGCGTTTGCACAGTGGTGAAGGGAGGGGGCGGGGCCTGATGTGACATAGTGGTCGCGTGGACTGATGTGACATGGTGGCTGTGTCGCCCCCCTCCTGTGGGAGCCGGCATTGCTTTACCACACGTGGAGCTGCTGACATGCAGCTCCCCTTGTGGAAAAGCAATCTGCTTTGGATTTTGGAAGCGAGAGCAGGAAACCTGCTCTCGCTTCCAAAATCCAAAGCGGAGTTTGCTATGAAAGGGCGGGAGCCATGCTCCCGCCCTCTCATAGCAAACAGCAGTGTCCCAGGGGTGGGAACCCCGGGACACTGCAGGAACTGGCCCTGGGGGGTGGCGGTCCTCAGGGCCGTCACGGGCTCCAGGAGCGCGGCCCCCCTCCTAACGTGTTTAAAGCCCCGGGGAGGTGGTGGTCCCCGGGGCAGTGGGGGGGCCGTGTGCCCCCGCAAATATTTTAGAAAAGCCCCGGATGTGGCGGTCCCCGGGGTTTGGGGGGCCTTGGAGGCCCCACTTATTAAGAAACAAGCCCGGGGTTGGCGGTCCCCGGGGCTGTGGGGGGACCGTGTGCCCCCCGAATATTTTAGTAAAGCCCCAGGGGGTGGCGGTCCCCAGTGCTTGGGGGCCTTGGAGGCCCCTACACATTAAAAAACAAGCCCCAGGGGGTGGCGGTCCCTGGGGCTGTCATTTTCAAAGCCCCGGGGAGGTGGCGTCCCCAGGGCTGCAGGGGCCTCCACGGGCCCCCGCATTTATAAATTATAAATAGGGCAATGCCCCCGGGACCTGGTCCACCCGGGGGCCTCATTTAAATGAAGCGCGGGAGCCCGCGCTTCATTTTTTTAAAATAATTTTGGCGGGATTCGCGACCCCAGCTCGAATTTTGCCGAAATATTTGTAAAAAATGCTTTTTTGGGGCCTGGGGATCCTTATGGGACCCCAGAGCAGGCCTAGGGGGTCAGGGTGTTTCTACCCTGCCCGTTTTTCTTGTTCTTTATGTTTGTTTCACTGTTTTCTTGTGACTCGGTTCTAATGAGTCACAAGATGGCTGCCAACACTTCCTGGTTTGGAGTGTTGGCAGCCAATCACAGTGAAGCTAGTGGTCGTGGCAGCCAATCACAGTGAAGCGTGTGGTCAGGAGGGTACGCAAACCCACCGCTGCCCCAGATATTGAAACTTTTATTTTTTTAATCTCTCAGCAACTACTGAACGGATTTTCACCATTTAAAAAAAAAAAGTCGCTTTCTGAACCAAGCTCTACCTTTTTGCCAAATTTGGTGTAATTCGGATCAGCAGTTCGGGTTGTAGCCTGTAATAAAATTTCCAATGGAAATTACCATGGAGAAAACACTTATTGGGACCCCCTTTTTTCTAATCCCCCGCTTGACGAATCGCCCCCAAACTTTCAGGATAGGAGCTGATCTGGATAGACCTTTATTTGGAGACTTTCGCGAACATTCGTCAAACGACGCCAAAGTTATTAGCAAATCAAAAAATGCTTTTCCTATGGAAACTAGGTTCTAAATATGACTGCCTACTGGCGACTGCCAGTAGGTAATATATAAATATATATATATATATATATATTATCTACTGGCGGTCGCCAGTAGATAGTTATAGTTAGGACCGAGTTTCCATAGGAAATCTGAAAATTCTATTTTGAATAACTTTGGCGCCGGTTGACGAATCCTCGCGAAATTTTCAAAACTAATGGGGCGCTCCGTTCAGCTCCTACCCTGAAAGTCTCGGGGTGATTTGTCAAGCGGGGGCCGAGAAAAAAGGGGGTCCCAAAACACGTTTTCCCCATGCATTTTTCCATAGGACCTTTAGTCGAAGGTACAGCCCGAACGGCTGAACAGAATTACTTGAAATTTGGCAGAGAGGTAGTCCTCAGGTCAGGGAAGTGCCTTTTGCAGGTCTGGTGTCTATCTGTTCAGTAGTTCCTGAGAAAATAGCATTTAAAAGCATATAAATATCTATAAGCGCGCACCGTGCGCGCACCGTGCGTGCACCGTGCGAGCACCCTAACGTGCGCGAGCGTAATTCTGATTGGTGGTTACATGTTAGTCAACGTTCGAATCGGTCGAAATCAGGAAGTGTCGGCCGCCATTTTGTTTGTTTTCAGTGCGAGAGTGAAAAAGGAAGCTGGCGAACGTGAAAAGGGGGCAGGGTAGAGAGTTCCTGACCCCCTAGCCTTTGTCAGGGGGTCCCTGAAGGACCCCGAAGGCAGAATTAAAAAAAAAAAAAAAATATTTTAAAATCGCAGGGGTGCGCGCACGGTGAAAAACCAAAAAAAAAAAAAATGTTTAAATACGTAGTTTATTGTAAAATAGATATATAAAATAAATAATAATACATAAATAAATTAGCATTTAAAAAAACGTACAAATTCACTGAAAAAACCATAGGTTTCACACACGTTATAGTTAGGAATTAGCATTTAAAAAACCTTGCAAATTCACTTAAAAAACCCTAGGTTTCACACATGTTATAGTTAGGTGGATATTTCACTCGTAAAAAACCAATGAAATTTCCCCGTTATCGTTAGTTCAGATAACTATAACTCGCGCGACCGCCACTCTATCACAAGGATGATGTCATCAGTGATGTCATGAGTGATGCCACTGACCATGTCATGAGTGATGTAATATGTGACGTCATGAGCAGTGGATTGCGGGCGCGCGAGTTATAGTTATCTGAACTAACTATAACGGGGGAATTTCATTGGTTTTTTACGAGTGAAATATCCACCTAACTATAACATATGTGAAACCTATGGTTTTTTTAAGTGAATATATATATATATATATATAAATATGATTTTTTTCTATGTGTGCTACTGTATCAAGACTGGGCCGGAGTACATTAGCATGTTGTGGCCATTTGGGCTGTAGTAACTATAGAAGTTTAGTTTGTGATTAGCAATGTTCTTACTCTTTGGCGGTGGACGTTTGTATTAGCATGTGTCTCCATACCTGTCTCCGTACCCCTCCCTAAAACCCTCCTATTTTGTAATAAGTATTCCCCAATTCTAGTCACTTTCCGTGGTCCCTCCCACATTTAGTGCTAAGTAGTAAATTGATATGTTTGGCCACCTGGTGCGTTGTAAATTGGGGGATTAAGTCCCCTTGAGTTCTGAGGGTCCCCTGCGGGCCAACTAGCCCACTCTTTGTATACTCGACTGTCATTCGACAAATGTTGTAAAGCGCTCCGATACCTTTGGGTCTGGCTAGCGCTATATAAAACTCCTAAATAAATAAATAAATGAAATAAATCTCTTCATTTCCCCATAGGAAAAATAGGAGAGGTGGAGATTTATACCCACAGGTTTGTGAATTTATGAAAAATGACAGAAAAAAGACGATATTCTCAGCAAGTGTGTTTTTTTGGATCCATTTCACAAGGGAACGAATGAAATAAAGGAGAGGAAAGGTTTTCAGCAAGTTAGGAGGAGCAAGACAGAGACCGAAGGAACAAGAGAAATAAAGAAAGAGGGAGGGGGATGGGGAGGCTGACAGAGGCAGAGCAGGAGAAATAAACACAGTCCTTGTCTGGCTAGGCAAGAAGGAAGAGACCGAGTACTTTTGCTTCTCTGTTCTCCCTGCCGCCGAGCCTTATCTATAGGCACTGGCTATTTCTGACACTCTGGGATGCATGTTTGAAAATGTAACAATAGGAGAATGGTTTCTATTAAATTAAAGTAGGCGCACGCTGTGCCCTGTCGATCTCACCCAGTCCATTCTATTTAAATAATAATGTTAGAACAGATAGGTGGTATCGAGTCGGTTTCTGGACAAAGAAAATAAATAAATATGCCGCAAGCAATCTTCAGACAGAAATGCCTACTGGCACGTAGTATGTAACATACAGCAAAAAAACATTTTGTACAGAGAGCAGTGGAGTAGAACCATTCCTCTCTTCCACGCACTTCTCAGACACACACTCCTACTGCGCAATCGCAGGGGAATAAATGCCACATGGAAAGTAAATAAAACTCACCAGATGACATCTCCTGCTCTGCTCACCTGGCTGCCGCATGTGTTGCATTGCAAACAGCATTGGCTTAACTCATTCAATGCTGGGGCCAGCTTGGGCTGCCTAGTTGTAAACGCGCTTATTTCAATGCAGAGCGCGGGTTGGGAAGTGTTGTGGGAAGCTAGAGAGATTAATGAAAGTGCAGCCTGCTGTGACGAGAGGCCAGAAAGGAACTGGGGCGTGGCGCGCTGATCCTTTGTCAAAGGGGAAAGAAATGATCTGATTAGGCGCAAAGGCGCATTGTTAAAGTGAATTCAGAGCACATTGCTAAAGTGAATGCACAGCGTGGCGCACAATTGACCAACGAAAATAATGTGCAGAGTAAGTGCACGGGCGCCATTGCCGGTGGAAGCTACTTTTCGGTGCAGGGTTCATAGGTAGGTGAGTGTGATGTTGGGGCCCTAGGCCCTCATGCTGGATAATAACGGACACAGACACATGGTATAAGGTAGTGGGTTAACTGGCCACGAGCACGTGCGCTCGGCCCTTTTATTAGCAGCGTCACCTGACCCAGTGACGTCTGTGGTGGGTGGGTGTACAGTGTAGGACACACTGCTAAACACTAGAACGTGTCCATGCTAGGACACTACATTCCTCCCAATTTTTAATAACAAAAACCCAGAGTCAAATGTCCAACCTAGGGGAGAAAGAAATATATATACAGATGTAATACAGTGACTAAACTTCTGCAGAGTCGCTCACGCTTCAGCAGCCTGGAGTCACAGACGATGTTCTTCCTGTCGCGGACGATGTTCTTCCTGTCGCGGACGATCACCAGTTCACTGTGGCACCAGTCATGGGTGCTCGATGGAGTTAGTCTGTTTGACGGCTCTGCCTTGAAGTTGTTCTCACAGTCTTTTCTTCGCTTTACTTTCTTGGCGACAAACGCAGTTGAGTTCTTGTGGTTCACTGCTAGATGTTGCCGTTCATCTTTTAGTCCAGTCCTTTTCTTTATCTGTGGCGTGTGTTCTGTTTTGCAGAAAGACGGGTCATTCGCAAGACACCCCTCTCACCAGGATGCCCCTCTCACAGGTGTTCCCCTGCCACGGGATATCCTTGAGGCCCTCTTCATCAGATCTGGCCTGGGTTAAGTGTCCTGTATCGTGTTACTCCCATACCGATAAGTGCGGGTGCGGAGGAGACAACAGGTCTCACCTCAGATTCCGCAGTCAGACCTGGAGGGTGGCTGTTGGCTCCTGTCTTTAGCACGCAATGTCTTCATCCTCCCGGGACCTTTGCTGAAGGGCGGCTGACGACCATCTCTCGTCGCGGGGATACTCTCTCTCACCGGCATCCCTGAGGCCTTTGCCCCTGAGTCACCACGGCTGGCATTGACCAGTGTCCGTGTAACCCCAAAGGTGGGTGTTCCGAATGGTCCCGCCTGCTCACTTCTGCAGATTCCGGGTGTGCTGAAGGCATCGTCAAACAGATGGTCTTTTCTCCGTGCCACGGGTGTTCTTCAGGACTTGCGCACTGTGTTCTGACACTTGTCACCTTCCTTGTCTTTGAGGTGTGAGTAGTCTTGCCACACTCTTCTCTCCTTCCTCTATTTCTTTCTCAGTGAGGGTGTCGAGTCACTCTGACTTCTTCTCCTTCTTCTTGCAGTGGCAACCGTGCCACTCAGATCTTTCTTTCCCCTTTTTCTTTAAGTGGCAGACATGCCACTCTGATGTCATCTTCCTTCTTTTCTTGTAGTGGCAAACGTGCCACTCGGGTATCTTCTTCCCTTCACGACCCACTCTGGACCACTTCTGTTCTCCTCTTGGTGTGGCCAGGCTTCTCCATGCAGCGCGCGCACTCTGCACGTGTTCCCCCTGGTCTTGTCCTCGTCCGAGAACACTCTCTTCATCTTCCTCAGCATTCCGAGTTAGGGTCGTGACCTTCTCTTCATCTTCTCCTTTTCACCAGTTACTTTGGTTGAAGTTCGTGGGGCCATACTCATGGTCCGCTTCGTTCTTCTCCTTTTCACCAGTTACTTCAGTTCTTCTTGAGCTTCTTGGACCACTTGACGGTCCGCGCTGCCGATCACTGGCAGGATATCTTCGGTCTTGTCGTCAGACCTCTTGCTTTGTAGCTTCATTGACCCGTGCGTCGGTCACCTCCTTGTGCAACTCCTGGCGAGTCGGCTTCTGCGGTGCGACCATTTGGCTGGTCGGCTTGACCGTTGTGGTGCGACCGTTTGGCAGGTCGGCTTGGCCTTTGTGGTGCGACCATTTGGCTGGTCGGCTTGACCTTTGTGGTGCGACCGTTTGGCAGGTCGGCTTGGCCTTTGTGGTGCGACCATTTGGCTGGTCGGCTTCACGAGGTGCATCACGTCGTGTGACTACCTGTGTCCGCTGCCTTGTCAGGCGCGTGCTATTCTTCGTACCGTCGTGGTACATCTTCAGTGTAGCGTTGCTCCTTGTACCATGATCTCTTGATGTGGTGGCTTCTTGGTGCACAGTGGTGAAGGGAGGGGGCGGGGCCTGATGTGACATAGTGGTCGCGTGGACTGATGTGACATGGTGGCTGTGTCGCCCCCCTCCTGTGGGAGCCGGCATTGCTTTACCACACGTGGAGCTGCTGACATGCAGCTCCCCTTGTGGAAAAGCAATCTGCTGTGGATTTTGGAAGCGAGAGCAGGAAACCTGCTCTCGCTTCCAAAATCCAAAGCGGAGTTTGCTATGAAAGGCTCCCGCCCTCTCATAGCAAACAGCAGTGTCCCAGGGGTGGGAACCCCGGGACACTGCAGGAACTGGCCCTGGGGGGTGGCGGTCCTCAGGGCCGTCACGGGCTCCAGGAGCGCGGCCCCCCTCCTAACGTGTTTAAAGCCCCGGGGAGGTGGTGGTCCCCGTGGCAGTGGGGGGGCCGTGTGCCCCCGCAAATATTTTAGAAAAGCCCCGGATGTGGCGGTCCCCGGGGTTTGGGGGGCCTTGGAGGCCCCACTTATTAAGAAACAAGCCCGGGGTTGGCGGTCCCCGGGGCTGTGGGGGGGCCGTGTGCCCCCCGAATATTTTAGTAAAGCCCCAGGGGGTGGCGGTCCCCAGTGCTTGGGGGCCTTGGAGGCCCCTACACATTAAAAAACAAGCCCCAGGGGGTGGCGGTCCCTGGGGCTGTCATTTTCAAAGCCCCGGGGAGGTGGCGTCCCCGGGGCTGCAGGGGCCTCCACGGGCCCCCGCATTTATAAATTATAAATAGGGCAATGCCCCCGGGACCTGGTCCACCCGGGGGCCTCATTTAAATGAAGCGCGGGAGCCCGCGCTTCATTTTTTTAAAATAATTTTGGCGGGATTCGCGACCCCAGCGTGAATTTTGCCGAAATATTTGTAAAAAATGCTTTTTTTGGCCCTGGGGATCCTTATGGGACCCCAGAGCAGGCCTAGGGGGTCAGGGTGTTTCTACCCTGCCCCTTTTTCTTGTTCTTTATGTTTGTTTCACTGTTTTCTTGTGACTCGGTTCTAATGAGTCACAAGATGGCTGCCAACACTTCCTGGTTTGGAGTGTTGGCAGCCAATCACAGTGAAGCTAGTGGTCGTGGCAGCCAATCACAGTGAAGCGTGTGGTCAGGAGGGTACGCAAACCCACCGCTGCCCCAGATATTGAAACTTTTATTTTTTTAATCTCTCAGCAACTACTGAACGGATTTTCACCATTTAAAAAAAAAAAGTCGCTTTCTGAACCAAGCTCTACCTTTTTGCCAAATTTGGTGTAATTCGGATCAGCAGTTCGGGTTGTAGCCTGTAATAAAATTTCCAATGGAAATTACCATGGAGAAAACACTTTTTGGGACCCCCTTTTTTCTAATCCCCCGCTTGACGAATCGCCCCCAAACTTTCAGGATAGGAGCTGATCTGGATAGTCCTTTATTTGGAGACTTTCGCGAACATTCGTCAAACGACGCCAAAGTTATTAGCAAATCAAAAAATGCTTTTCCTATGGAAACTAGGTTCTAAATATGACTGCCTACTGGCGACTGCCAGTAGGTAATATATAAATATATATATATATATATATATTATCTACTGGCGGTCGCCAGTAGATAGTTATAGTTAGGACCGAGTTTCCATAGGAAATCTGAAAATTCTATTTTGAATAACTTTGGCGCCGGTTGACGAATCCTCGCGAAATTTTCAAAACTAATGGGGCGCTCCGTTCAGCTCCTACCCTGAAAGTCTCGGGGTGATTTGTCAAGCGGGGGCCGAGAAAAAAGGGGGTCCCAAAACACGTTTTCCCCATGCATTTTTCCATAGGACCTTTAGTCGAAGGTACAGCCCGAACGGCTGAACAGAATTACTTGAAATTTGGCAGAGAGGTAGTCCTCAGGTCAGGGAAGTGCCTTTTGCAGGTCTGGTGTCAATCTGTTCAGTAGTTCCTGAGAAAATAGCATTTAAAAGCATATAAATATCTATAAGCGCGCACCGTGCGTGCACCGTGCGTGCACCGTGCGAGCACCCTAACGTGCGCGAGCGTATTTCTGATTGGTGGTTACATGTTAGTCAACGTTCGAATCGGTCGAAATCAGGAAATGTCGGCCGCCATTTTGTTTGTTTTCAGTGCGAGAGTGAAAAAGGAAGCTGGCGAACGTGAAAAGGGGGCAGGGTAGAGAGTTCCTGACCCCCTAGCCTTTGTCAGGGGGTCCCTGAAGGACCCCGAAGGCAGAATTTAAAAAAAACAAAAATTTAAAAAAATCGCAAGGGTGCGCGCACGGTGAAAAACCAAAAAAAAAAAAAAATGTTTAAATACGTAGTTTATTGTAAAATAGATATATAAAATAAATAATAATACATAAATAAATTAGCATTTAAAAAAACGTACAAATTCACTGAAAAAACCATAGGTTTCACACACGTTATAGTTAGGAATTAGCATTTAAAAAACCTTGCAAATTCACTTAAAAAACCCTAGGTTTCACACATGTTATAGTTAGGTGGATATTTCACTCGTAAAAAACCAATGAAATTCCCCCTTTATCGTTAGTTCAGATAACTATAACTCGCGCGACCGCCACTCTATCACAAGGATGATGTCATCAGTGATGTCATGAGTGATGCCACTGACCATGTCATGAGTGATGTAATATGTGACGTCATGAGCAGTGGATTGCGGGCGCGCGAGTTATAGTTATCTGAACTAACTATAACGGGGGAATTTCATTGGTTTTTTACGAGTGAAATATCCACCTAATTATAACATATGTGAAACCTATGGTTTTTTAAGTGAATATATATATATATATATAAATATGATTTTTTTCTATGTGTGCTACTGTATCAAGACTGGGCCGGAGTACATTAGCATGTTGTGGCCATTTGGGCTGTAGTAACTATAGAAGTTTAGTTTGTGATTAGCAATGTTCTTACTCTTTGGCGGTGGACGTTTGTATTAGCATGTGTCTCCATACCTGTCTCCGTACCCCTCCCTAAAACCCTCCTATTTTGTAATAAGTATTCCCCAATTCTAGTCACTTTCCGTGGTCCCTCCCACATTTAGTGCTAAGTAGTAAATTGATATGTTTGGCCACCTGGTGCGTTGTAAATTGGGGGATTAAGTCCCCTTGAGTTCTGAGGGTCCCCTGCGGGCCAACTAGCCCACTCTTTGTATACTCGACTGTCATTCGACAAATGTTGTAAAGCGCTCCGATACCTTTGGGTCTGGCTAGCGCTATATAAAACTCCTAAATAAATAAATAAATGAAATAAATCTCTTCATTTCCCCATAGGAAAAATAGGAGAGGTGGAGATTTATACCCACAGGTTTGTGAATTGCATTCTGTTGTAAGTAGTGCTACTGTTGTGCTACTTTACATATTACAAAATGCAGATTGTGAATCAGGACCTATAAGTATTGTAACCACCCTTGCTTTTTTGAGGAAAAGAAAGGATATAGGGCAAGGAGACAGCAGATGGAGGGAGAGGGGCATGTTTGCAAGACTTAGAGCAGTGGGGGAGGGAGCTGTTGCTGGTGTGGACAGAAGAAGCATGTTTCAGAGTAAAAAATGGTTTGCAGCTGTGAAAGTGCCTTTACATCCTTCATGACGCCTCAAGAATATATATTTTTTTAATGCCTTTTGGTTGAGCATTGACATCACTTTTATTTCAAGGGTCCATGATGTTTAGGATGTAGGCAACGTGACCTAGTTTCATGATGATGTACTTTTTCAAGATTCTGCTCAAATTGTGCGTTTCCTGTTGCTCAGATCTAGTCTACTTCCATTATCCTTGGCCATATGACGTGGGCCATATCTCTCATCTTCCCTTCCCAAGGGATGATTGAGAGGCTAACCACATCTTAAACCCACAAATCAGCAAACCATCCACAGTGACCTTTCACCACACAACAACCATCGATCATAGATAAGAGCAAGATGGCTATGAGGCTAAATCACACCAGATATTAAATACAAAACATTGTCCTTGCTAATCTAAATCTTTCAATATTACTATCTGCAATGCCCTTATAATCCAGATGTACCAGAAAAAGAGTTCGTTACATTTACATATTATCCTTAGCTTTAAGGGGCAAAGAAGAGAGAGGGGAATCAGGAAAATTTGATGAGAATTCCTCAAACAGTATTTTAAATATATCCTGTTTGTGCCACATGTGCGTGATAACAATGAATTATTGAGAACCTCATTACCAAGTGAAACTTACTTCTTCATACGTCTGTGGCACACATACATTTTTTTCACAATACTTATATTTATCTCAATGCATTTGTATGAGTCTAAATACAAAGCTACATTGTTGATCTGTGTTGTTTACTCAGCGGTTTCGCCATCATAAACCCAGAAGTTCTTCCTTGTGGATCAATGGTGAATACGCAATGATTTCCATTGGGCATGAGTGCAGTTTTCCTTTAAAATTATTTTCGCCCCCCCTTTCATGAGAAGAAGAATAAAAGGCTTTGTGCACTAAGGCCTGACATGCGTCTCCTCTCCTAGGGCAATTGGCTGTTGTCTAGTACTGTTCATAATTCAAGTTTCCAGCTTCATGGTTGCCTGTCTGCGCTCTCACCAATGTCAATGCTGGCACTTAAACAGACGTCAGTTTTAAGGATGGCGCAGTAGGTCATAGTGCATACCGTTTTGGTCATGCCCTACTTTTTCCTGCTGGATATGGCTGGATACAGGCTGATGGTTGGATACATGCCACAACTTTCAGTACCAGCAAAAACGAGGGCGACCAGCTCTGTGCACCCCCTGGTGACAGCCCTGTGGAGGGAGGAAAGAGAGTCCTATGGACCCCCAACATCCCCTTGCAAGCGGGTGTAGTCACTCACTGTACCCACCTGCAAGGGGATCTCTAATCCCCCTTAAAAGTGCAGGCGGCTTGCCGCCTGCACAGTGAACAAGCATTTGCAATCAGTGGTGGCTGGTGACATTTGAAAGTGGTGAGGCGTAAAAAAAGGGTCTAAATGTGTTTTGTGTCATAGCGAGCCTGATTGACTAAAGGGGAACTGCAGGACCCTCACGCCAAGGAAATTTTGAAGAACAAAAAAAAAAGGCCCAAAGGATGCAGGTTAAACCACATTTCAGAAAGCAAGAATATTTATAAAAGTAGGTAGGATATGTAGACTTGAAATAATTAAACACATTTAAAACTGTCCCATATCGTGCTTCATTCCTGCTTGCACCCGTGCCATCCATTTAGCCTGACTGCATTATTTTAAAAGAAAAGGGAACATTGGCGTTAGCCGCCTGACCTTATTGCCAAAGAAAGATGAACTATATGTCACCTCAGGTCTCCATTATGGCCATAGATTGGGTGGCGAAAACAGTGACCAAGTCTCCATAACCACACTCTCTCAGATGCATTTAATTAGTTATATAGCGCCATTCATACCAGTGCAGGGTGTCTGAGCACTTTGCATCACACGCATATTACACACAGACATTCAATCATACATGTGTAAATCACTGTGTAGGAAATGTTACGTAAGCCAAAGGACTAAAAGTGTAGGAGTCACATGTCATCCATACTGGTAGGCAGCATAGTTTAAGAGTGCTTGGTGTGGAGAAGCACAAACTCAGAGTCGAAAAAGAAACAGCATAGTTGGGAGTTTTCTTTAATAATAAGAATCGATTTCTAGCCAAATTAACCCTTTTTGCAACATTGATCAATGTTCTGTACTTTGTAGCGTGTATGCAGTTCTAGGATGAAAGTTAATACCTCACTATTCTATATTAGGACTAAGGACTTTAAATTATACATTGCAAGTAACCTGCTGATCTGTTTACATCTGTAATCTACATGGTACACGTTCTCTGCAGCAGGCATATTAACCCTCTGCACTAACTTCACCTAAGTCAAAACCACAACTATACAAAATGCTGATCTCTCTCTCCAGGAAGATAATTAATCACACGATATTCTCAGAGAAGAAAAGGTCTATTGGTGTGTGTATGAGGTGACGTAGACGCCTTCACGCGCGCACCGCTCCTCGGCTGCAGCCTTTTCCATCCGCCAATACAAGCGACACAACTTCCACACAGAGCTGAAATTCTGAGAAATGAACCTTTGTTTCCATCAGAAGAACGCGCCATCACTCTGGCAGTTTTTTCCAAAAAGCTTCCATTTACAATTCTTTGTTATCGAAACGGAATGGCTTGATGAGAATTAGAAGCAATGGCGGCACGAGTTATCTTGACATTTATGTGAGGCCTGGTAATTGAGGGGTGAAAGAAACGCTGCAGCAGGTGCTTCAAAGGCATAATAAACTTTCAAACACGGCGCCCCCAGGATTCCAGCAGCCGGTGCGGTGGCACCGATCGCACCGCCCTAAAGCCGGCCCTGACTGGCATTGATACGGCACCGGAGGGTCTAAAATAGTAATGAATGTACATAACTATTTTAGGCCTAAGGAGGGCCTAAAATAGTTTTGTACATTCATAACTTCACAGTAACGGCCGGCATGATGAGGGTGGGGGTCGTCACGGGGGGTGGAGGCGGGTGGGAAAGAATATTATAAAACTTACCATCCTCGTCCTGTAACATCTTCTGGATGCGTTCCAACTCCCGCTCCGTCCTGCAACACCGCAGCTTCTGGATGCGTCCAAACTGCCGCTCCCGCCGTCCTGAAGCTCTCGTCGTCATGAATGAAAGGCAGCCTCCCTCCCTCCGCTCTGCCAATCACAACGCTGAGGCGCAGTAGAGAGCGCCCCAGCCGGGACCATTTTCGCTATGTAGAGTGGGCGCCGTGGGCGGTGCTGCTCGAGGGCATGGGGGGAGTGGCTTGCCCAGTGTTGTGCATACGGACTGTTTGATCGGCCCCAGGGCCGGCCAAACAGTCCCTATGCACAACACTGGGCAAGCCACTCCCCCCTGCCCTCAAGCAGGACCGCCCACCCCCGATCAGGCACTTCTGCTTTCTCGCAGTGCGAGAAGGCAGAAACATAAATGGTAGTTATTACCATTTATGTTTCTGCCTTCTCGCACTGCGAGAAAGCAGGGGGGCGGCGCCCAAACGCCCGTATGGAGGAGCCGCCACTGTTTGCAATGCAATAGGTCTCGCATTTACTAGAGTTTGAGCTATTGGCATTCTAAATCACAAAGCCTTTTATTTATGTGTTTTGACAACGTACAAGCAGTGCGTAAACACCCACTTTGTACTCCTTGTACTTGCTTACGAAAAGCAAGGCTGGCAGCAACTATGCCTCTTTTGCTGCCAGCATTGCTTCTCGTAAGCAAGGACTAGAAGTACAAAGTGGGTGTTTACACACCGCTTGAAGGGTTTTTTAACACAAATAAAAGGCATTGTATTTAGAATACCAATAGCTCAAACTCTCGCAAATGCGAGAATGTGGGAGCGAGAGGCTATACTTCACCAAGGAATGTTCATCAGGAAGAGGTGAGAGAAAGATGGATGAATTGGGAAAGCACTAGATGGCCTTTCAGCGCTAGAGGAAGCTAGATGGTTGGAATGGTGCTAGTGATTTGAGCTACAAGGCTGAACCGTCAGGTTAAACAATAATCCGAAAGTGTGAGAGACAGAGGCAGGGAGGTGTGAATTATTGGGCCCCTGAGCAGCGACTGGTCCCTGTTCCCCCACTTCAAGGCTTGCAGTGAGAGGAGAAGTGTCATTCTACTGCTTTATCAAGAGACATGAAGTAGATTATAGAAGATTGGAGGGTGTTGGAAAGCTTTTGAGGGTGGTGGAGAGAGCAAACCTCCAGCCGGGAAGACAGTGCGAAGGAAGAGAAGAAACGCAAGGACCTGGAATCTGGGGAAGAGAACCAAAGGGAAGAGAAAATGAAAAATGACAGAAAAAAGACGATATTCTCAGCAAGTGTGTTTTTTTGGATCCATTTCACAAGGGAACGAATGAAATAAAGGAGAGGAAAGGTTTTCAGCAAGTTAGGAGGAGCAAGACAGAGACCGAAGGAACAAGAGAAATAAAGAAAGAGGGAGGGGGAGGGGGAGGCTGACAGAGGCAGAGCAGGAGAAATAAACACAGTCCTTGTCTGGCTAGGCAAGAAGGAAGAGACCGAGTACCTTTGCTTCTCTGTTCTCCCCGCCGCCGAGCCTTATCTATAGGCACTGGCTATTTCTGACACTCTGGGATGCATGTTTGAAAATGTAACAATAGGAGAATGGTTTCTATTAAATTAAAGTAGGCGCACGCTGTGCCCTGTCGATCTCACCCAGTCCATTCTATTTAAATAATAATGTTAGAACAGATAGGTGGTATCGAGTCGGTTTCTGGACAAAGAAAATAAATAAATATGCCGCAAGCAATCTTCAGACAGAAATGCCTACTGGCACGTAGTATGTAACATACAGCAAAAAAACATTTTGTACAGAGAGCAGTGGAGTAGAACCATTCCTCTCTTCCACGCACTTCTCAGACACACACTCCTACTGCGCAATCGCAGGGGAATAAATGCCACATGGAAAGTAAATAAAACTCACCAGATGACATCTCCTGCTCTGCTCACCTGGCTGCCGCATGTGTTGCATTGCAAACAGCATTGGCTTAACTCATTCAATGCTGGGGCCAGCTTGGGCTGCCTAGTTGTAAACGCGCTTATTTCAATGCAGAGCGCGGGTTGGGAAGTGTTGTGGGAAGCTAGAGAGATTAATGAAAGTGCAGCCTGCTGTGACGAGAGGCCAGAAAGGAACTGGGGCGTGGCGCGCTGATCCTTTGTCAAAGGCGAAAGAAATGATCTGATTAGGCGCAAAGGCGCATTGTTAAAGTGAATTCAGAGCACATTGCTAAAGTGAATGCACAGCGTGGCGCACAATTGACCAACGAAAATAATGTGCAGAGTAAGTGCACGGGCGCCATTGCCGGTGGAAGCTACTTTTCGGTGCAGGGTTCATAGGTAGGTGAGTGTGATGTTGGGGCCCTAGGCCCTCATGCTGGATAATAACGGACACAGACACATGGTATAAGGTAGTGGGTTAACTGGCCACGAGCACGTGCGCTCGGCCCTTTTATTAGCAGCGTCACCTGACCCAGTGACGTCTGTGGTGGGTGGGTGTACAGTGTAGGACACACTGCTAAACACTAGAACGTGTCCATGCTAGGACACTACATTCCTCCCAATTTTTAATAACAAAAACCCAGAGTCAAATGTCCAACCTAGGGGAGAAAGAAATATATATACAGATGTAATACAGTGACTAAACTTCTGCAGAGTCGCTCACGCTTCAGCAGCCTGGAGTCACAGACGATGTTCTTCCTGTCGCGGACGATGTTCTTCCTGTCGCGGACGATCACCAGTTCACTGTGGCACCAGTCATGGGTGCTCGATGGAGTTAGTCTGTTTGACGGCTCTGCCTTGAAGTTGTTCTCACAGTCTTTTCTTCGCTTTACTTTCTTGGCGACAAACGCAGTTGAGTTCTTGTGGTTCACTGCTAGATGTTGCCGTTCATCTTTTAGTCCAGTCCTTTTCTTTATCTGTGGCGTGTGTTCTGTTTTGCAGAAAGACGGGTCATTCGCAAGACACCCCTCTCACCAGGATGCCCCTCTCACAGGTGTTCCCCTGCCACGGGATATCCTTGAGGCCCTCTTCATCAGATCTGGCCTGGGTTAAGTGTCCTGTATCGTGTTACTCCCATACCGATAAGTGCGGGTGCGGAGGAGACAACAGGTCTCACCTCAGATTCCGCAGTCAGACCTGGAGGGTGGCTGTTGGCTCCTGTCTTTAGCACGCAATGTCTTCATCCTCCCGGGACCTTTGCTGAAGGGCGGCTGACGACCATCTCTCGTCGCGGGGATACTCTCTCTCACCGGCATCCCTGAGGCCTTTGCCCCTGAGTCACCACGGCTGGCATTGACCAGTGTCCGTGTAACCCCAAAGGTGGGTGTTCCGAATGGTCCCGCCTGCTCACTTCTGCAGATTCCGGGTGTGCTGAAGGCATCGTCAAACAGATGGTCTTTTCTCCGTGCCACGGGTGTTCTTCAGGACTTGCGCACTGTGTTCTGACACTTGTCACCTTCCTTGTCTTTGAGGTGTGAGTAGTCTTGCCACACTCTTCTCTCCTTCCTCTATTTCTTTCTCCGTGAGGGTGTCGAGTCACTCTGACTTCTTCTCCTTCTTCTTGCAGTGGCAACCGTGCCACTCAGATCTTTCTTTCCCCTTTTTCTTTAAGTGGCAGACGTGCCACTCTGATGTCATCTTCCTTCTTTTCTTGTAGTGGCAAACGTGCCACTCAGGTATCTTCTTCCCTTCACGACCCACTCTGGACCACTTCTGTTCTCCTCTTGGTCTGGCCAGGCTTCTCCATGCAGCGCGCGCACTCTGCACGTGTTCCCCCTGGTCTTGTCCTCGTCCGAGAACACTCTCTTCATCTTCCTCAGCATTCCGAGTTAGGGTCGTGACCTTCTCTTCATCTTCTCCTTTTCACCAGTTACTTTGGTTGAAGTTCGTGGGGCCATACTCATGGTCCGCTTCGTTCTTCTCCTTTTCACCAGTTACTTCGGTTCTTCTTGAGCTTCTTGGACCACTTGACGGTCCGCGCTGCCGATCACTGGCAGGATATCTTCGGTCTTGTCGTCAGACCTCTTGCTTTGTAGCTTCATTGACCCGTGCGTCGGTCACCTCCTTGTGCAACTCCTGGCGAGTCGGCTTCTGCGGTGCGACCATTTGGCTGGTCGGCTTGACCGTTGTGGTGCGACCGTTTGGCAGGTCGGCTTGGCCTTTGTGGTGCAACCATTTGGCTGGTCGGCTTGACCTTTGTGGTGCGACCGTTTGGCAGGTCGGCTTGGCCTTTGTGGTGCGACCATTTGGCTGGTCGGCTTCACGAGGTGCATCACGTCATGTGACTACCTGTGTCCGCTGCCTTGTCAGGCGCGTGCTACTCTTCGTACCGTCGTGGTACATCTTCAGTGTAGCGTTGCTCCTTGTACCATGATCTCTTGATGTGGTGGCTTCTTGGCGCCACTGGGTGTGGCTCGACATCCTTGCCCGCCAGTGTTGGATACTTGCTGCGCCCATCCTCTTCAGTGGGTTCCTCTCCTGTAGGCGCTGCAGTGTACTGTCCGCGTCCGGGGTACATCTGCGCTGAGTCCGTTTGTTCTCTCGAGGGTTCGCTCCACTTGATGTGGCGACAGCGCAGTCCTCGCTGGGGTGGATGTGGCTTGACACCTTTTCCTTTTCTTCCTCCTTGTCGCTGCGGGATGGCGCTGCATCCCTGTGGCACCCTGTCTCTTCTCCCTTGCGCTTCTGTCTCTTTCCTGCGCTTCTGGCGCATTCCGGTGCGCCTCCGTCGTGTTCCCGTGCGCTCCCCATTGCGCATCAGTCAGCCTTGCAGTACGTGCCTTGCTGCCTCTTCTTTGCGCTGCGATCAGTCGGTCTCCTGTGGCTGGATGCCCTTGGCTTGCTGCAGGCTTGTTTGTTTCTTTGTTGCTGCAGTACCACCAGTGGCCACTGGGTGGCAGTGCAGGGTATGCTCTTCACTTGCTTCATTCAGCAGCAGCCTTCTCTGCTGCACATGTTTTCTTTATTGTCCTTTTCTCTTCTCCAGGCAGAGTGCAGACAGGCCAGATCTACAGCAGAGCAGTGGAGGGCAGGACACGGGCTGGACAGCAGGTACGTTTTTCATTTACTTTCTTTGGAGGCAGGGGGCACAGGCTTGGGGACTGCTCAGAGGGAGAGGCTTTGTTCAGTGTTTGTGCGAGTTGGGGAGGGTGTGGCTTCCTCCCGCTGATTCTCCCGGTACATTCGGGGCTTCAGTGGGCATGTAGGCAGTCATTGTGCTGTTCGGTGACGAGGCATCACTCCATGGGGCATATTGGCAGGCAAGGCCCTCGCGCACATGTTGTGGTTTGCCTTTGGCGGCACTGGCCGCTTGCCTGCTGTTCTTTTGGTGCCGCTGGGGTCATGCTCAGATGGTCGGCGGCGGCCATTCTTTCTTTTTGCAATCACCCTCCCTGCCCGCGGCAGCTTCTTGCAGTCTTCGCGCGGCAGGGAGGGGTGTCGGCGTGTTCCCTTATGCGGGGTAGGCACCCGCTGGTCTACGTTGTACGGTGCTCCCTCAGATGCGGGGTAGGCTCCCGCGGGCTCCAGCTGACCGGGCTCACAGTCCTTAGTCGACTTCGGCCGCCTCCCTGCATTTTCGTGCCGGTTGAGTCTTCCCGCATCGGGGCACCTCGCGCTTCCCCGCGCTCATTTTAAAATCGCGCTTCGTGGCACCGCCAGCCAACCGCTGCCCGCACGTTGTTCTTCCCGCCCTCGGCAGTTCATTCACTCCTCGCTGGCCAGGGCGGGGAAAAGAGGTGATGCCGCTATGCTTGGCAGTGTGTTGGGGTAGGTACGGGGTCGCTGCTCTGTGCTGCGGGTGGGCTCCGCTTTTACTTTCAGTTCTCCCACCCCCGCGGCAGGTCCCTTCCCGGACCATGCGGGGTGGGTTTGCCGGTGCCGCTCGCTTCTCCTCACCGGGGCAGAACGGGGTGGGCTCCCGCTTTCGTTCCGCTTCTCCCGTCCCTGCTGGGCTTCGCTCAGCGCGGCTCCTCACCTTTTGGCCGGCGGGCCTTTTCTCTTTCCGCGGGTGGGCACCGCGTGGTTTACTCTACTTGCGGGGGCCGCAGCCGATGCGGGTGGGCTCCGCTCGGCATGCCTTCACTTCCTGGCACCTCCGGGCACAGCGGTAGGGTCGGGGTGGGCACCCGGCCTCCGCCAGCAGAATGTCTTCGGGGCGCTTCCCCCTCCACCAGGGTCACAGCAGCAAGCGCCTGAGGCACGGGGTGAGCTCCCGGTCGCCTCGGGGCACGCTGCGGGCTCCGCTCTCGCCCTGCCGGCTTCTCGGCGCGTCGCGCCTTCTTGCAGAGGGGGGTGACCTCAGTGGGAGCACTCCTCTCCCCCTCACGAACAGAAGGGCTGCTGCGGCACGCTGGGGCTCACAACTCTCGTCGCCAATGTGATGTTGGGGCCCTAGGCCCTCATTCTGGATAATAACGGACACAGACACATGGTATAAGGTAGTGGGTTAACTGGCCACGAGCACGTGCGCTCGGCCCTTTTATTAGCAGCGTCACCTGACCCAGTGACGTCTGTGGTGGGTGGATGTACAGTGTAGGACACACTGCTAAACACTAGAACGTGTCCATGCTAGGACACTACAGGTGAGCATTGCAATTATAACACTTTTCCTTCCTGCAGCGTTTCCCGACTCCCGTCCAGACTGGTTGGGAGAGGATGTGGTCTGTTGGCTGCGCTGCCTCCTCTGGTGCAGGAAACCAGGGTTCGAGCCTCGAGGTGGCGTCCACATCCTGTGATTCGGGGGAAATCACTTAATCTCCCCGTGGCTGAATGTGTAATGTAAATACGGTGCTATGTAAAGCACTCCAATACCTTCGGGTCGAGTTCGCGCTATATAAATATGCTACAAAAAATAAATAAAGAGGACGCGGATCAAGCCATGCCTGCGGATCCAGTACCAGATGCAGACGAACTAGCCATTCTTAAAGAAAGGGGCGTGGCCACCGTTTTCAAAGTGAAAGCGCTCATGAGGCGCTGGAAATAACAAGTAACAGCAACTGGGTGCCCTTCTTGAGCCCGGGACCAACCCTGATTGGTGGCTCACAATAAACCGTGTGGAGCCAAAAAAACACATAAAAAAGTCTTGATTACGGGAGAAAGAAGCGGCGCCGGCACTGCTGCTTACAATGTGTGTGTGCGCACAATGTGCTGGGAGAACTGGAGCGCAAAATAAAATAAGACTGGGAACTGCAACGTGGTGCTGGCGCCAAGAGAGAGAGCAGGCAGCCTACCAGAGCGGTGTGTGCACATCCCTCCTGTTTTTCTTAGTGGGATACTTTTGGCGCATGCATGTAACCTACGTTAGCGCGTGCATTTTAATGCGGACTATTTCTTTTAAAAAAACTATCTGTGTAACGAGATTGTAGTTAGGCGGTGCTGCTTCCGTTTTTAAACGGAAGTTACGTATCGGATCAAGAACCAATAGTAAGCACGCTAACAAAGAAAAAGGAAAAGTTAACTAATGGCAAGCAGGAAGAAATTGTCCGGCAATAGGCGGAGTTTCACCCCTCGCTATACTGATTACTAGAAGTCTCGGAGAGCAGCGCATGCGCGCTGCTACGCGAGACCTAAAAACGGAGCGGTTGCTTTAAAGTCGCTTCGTATTTCACATGAATGCACGACTTTGCGGCCTGCCCTGGGGGCAGTGCATTCAATGTGGTAGGGTGCACTTTCCCTGTTTGCGCCCTGCGCACATGTTTTAAGGTGCTCAGTGGTGCAAGCAGGGAAAGTGAGCCGTATCTATATCAGGGCCCCTGGTCAGTGGTGCGGAGCGAGGCTGGTGTAAAGGCAAGACCGTTGGAGTAGGCAGCAGCAGCGGAGTGACGGTAAGGCTTTAGTGCCTCGATCTTCTCCATTTGGGGTGGAAGTGGCTGGCATTAGGCCGGTGCAGCTCACCTCTTCAGAGAGACCGCAATCCGCACTCCTTACTGCATGCCATTGTGCAGGTTTTCTACTGGGGCATTATCTACCCTGCCCGTGCAAAAGTGGGACCAAGTCGAGCTCCAACTAAACCTGGGTATTAAGAAGCTTGTGAGCTGGGCCTTTTTGCTAGTTCGTGTTGGCGTGCCTATGTGTTGCCTACCTGTTGCCTGCTGGTTGCTCATGCTTGTACCCGCTCAGTAGCCCACCATTAGCCATTGGAACACAGGGCGG
Organism: Triturus cristatus; assembly: GCF_964204655.1. Lineage (NCBI taxonomy): Eukaryota > Metazoa > Chordata > Amphibia > Caudata > Salamandridae > Triturus > Triturus cristatus. The sequence goes on from NC_140580.1 coordinate 999,099,328, forward strand.
GCTACCCATTGCATTGTGGACCATTGTATCATACTCCCTTGGTCGCATATTTTTCTGCTTTGTGACATGCGGGGGTTGTCTCAAGTATAGTTTTGAAACCCCTTTTGAAGCTGCCTGCAGCTTCTCACCCATTGATATCTGCCATTGCTATTCTTGGCCAGGGGCATTGGAGGTGCATTGTGCCTCCCGAGGGTAGAGCCGGCGGAGAGTGGAAGTGGCCCAGCTAGGGCCAAGTTGGGGCTTAGTCTATGCTGAGTGCTCCCCCGCCTACCATCAGCAGTCAACTTTAATCCGGAAATCCATAATTAGGTAAAGACATCAAAGCGACCATGCGCTCTGGCAAGACAAGGGTGACCCCAGCAACTACGAGGCATAAGCAGAGACCCCCCAGTGTATCCAATCCATCCACAAATAATAGTGATACAACTGAGTTCACAGCACTTGTGTGTGGCTCCATCTTCTACCTCCAGTGTTGGCGACCCCTCTCCCCGACCTATGGGCTAGTTCTTGGAATACATTCTCCTTTTTTGTAAAGATCCAATGAATGCACTGCGCTCACACAATAAAGATGCATGTGGACTGCAAACGCCCATACCGTCAGAATCGGCTAGTATATTTGACTCACAGCCGGAGAGACAATCATGGCAATGCTGGGGCTCGAAATCCAGTTGAGACAAAGTGAGAGGCCTCCTTTTTCTAGGAGAACTGGACAAAAATAAGCTTGAAAGTAAGGGGAAAGAGGACAATACAGCCTATGGCACCAAAGGACAAGGAGGAACATGCTTAAGGCCTCTCTGCAATAGAGACCACCAACTGCTTCACGGACGCAAACGAATCCCCAGGTAAAAGGAAGAGTTTTCAGGTCAAGGTGGAGGTACAGCATCCGTTATCCTCTGATTAGCTGTCTTCCTCCTTAAACAAGCATGAAGAATTGGGAGCCCATTATAGAGAAAACTCAGAGTTGACAATTCAAAATACAGCAGCCTGAACCCTGTCAAGAAGCAGAGTCCCTTCTTCAGAACTGCTAGACAAGAACTTTACTTCATCTCAGGCTGAGATTATGGCATCATTGGGACTAAGGACGCTTTCTGTAGGCTCACATTTATCAGCGTGTCCATACATCTCCCTTCACACCTGTAGATCAGACATTCCTCAAAGCTCAACTCTTCCGCAGGAAGGTGAGACAAGTAATACCTGGAACGTTTTGCTCTGCTCTTTACAGTCTGTTGTAAATGCTCTAACATACCAAGCAAGTAAGTTAGATTTGCGGGTGGATCTCGTTAATACTATGGCTGTTTCTGCCACAGCCAATTTATATAAAAAATGTGAGTTTTAAATTAATTGATACGGTTGCTCAAGCCGATGCAGTACAACCAGTTCCATCTCACCCATGCAGCCTTTTCTTGATAAGCTGACAACTCTCCCAGGCAAAAAGAACACAAAAGGACACCTGCCTAAATTATATAGTCATGGGCCTAATACAAAGGACCCTAGATATAGAATCACTAACTGGAGCTGAACCAAATATGTATTCAAACCATAAGATCACAACATTATTTAACAAAAAAATATATTTCTTTTTATTAACATAGTTTTACAAAAGGTTATTATACAGACAAAGACATTACATAATAGCATAAAAAAGATTATAATATTTTTCACTGTCCCACACATCACTATATTCATACACACATACATTCATTCCAACAACAATAACAATATCACACGTCGGTCCTGATGGAAAAGCTGCCAGATGGTGTTTAATGGAAGGTTTACTCATACGTCAACATGCTGGAAAATAGGAATAACATAGAAGGGGATACGCCGAAAGTTCAAACGCCTACGCGCTTTCGGTGTCAGACCCAGAACAGGGCCCCACCTTCATCAGGGCGAAGACCGGTAAAGAGTGGGGGGGACACAGACCACACCTAGGATTAATCAAAAAAACATATATGACATAGATACAAATTTGAATGTAGTTATATAATATCATCAATGATTTAAGCTATCAAAGGATCAGCTCCAGTAGTGAACAATGAAATATCAATTAAAAGATTAAAAAGGCAACATAAATGCAGAGAAAGTGCACAGATCAGGGCGACCTCAGAGGGAGTACTACTCAAAGGAATATATCACACCCGTGTTAGAGCAGAAAAAAGATTTATGTGAATAAGAATTCAGAAATGGATAGAGCCCAACATATGTATCACCCGTGCTCTAAACAACGAGTGAAAACAGACTAAGCAAGCATAATTCATAAGACATACTAAAACTCTTCCAGGCACTCTCAGCTCGGTTCCATCAGATATAAAATTTCATTTGGAATCTGATCCCCGGCCACACAAAACATTGCTTCCTTTATGTCTTTAAAGACTTTAAATCCTGACAATTGTTTCCCTAGTGGCCTGCAGATCTCAAGTCAACAAATGACTGCTACTGGTGTAGGGCAATTCACGATCAACGAACACCAAACTAATTCAATCACTCAGGCACATTCCCATTCCCTTTTGAGTAATTCAGTCTTGAGCCCTGAAGCAGCAAGAGATCACGTCGTAGGTATAACTCAACTGATGTACAGACAGCGCAAGAGGCTTAGAAAATCCCATAATAAACAAACCGTCAAAGGCCCTTCAACAGTGCATATTGAACAAGTCTACTCTATCTTCAGACCGCCCACTAAACCTCAAGAAGTCACTAATGATCTGGGAAAAGAAAAGGGGGTGTGCAGAGGAACTATCACTGATAAAGAAGCGAACAACAACATGGAGACCTCTAAATGTCAGCCTAACACTATGATAGGTCTTAAAACCATAGGCAGGCAACAACCTCTGATCAACTTAGTTCATGACGGGGGTACAAGAGAGGGAAGTTGCCCAGCAAATTATCCAGAAAACAAATGAAGCTAACCAGGCGGATACACAACATGTTTAACCAGCCCTTCTAGACCAATTCTTACTCCCTATGGTGGTATTGGGGACTACAAACTGTGCCCGATCATTCAATAGAGAAGGCCAGGCACCAAGCCAGCAGCTAAACTATCCAACACTGGGCCCCTTCTTAATCACCAGCTACAATGTAGGACCTACACCGCAGGTTACTATGGAGCAGCAATCACTCGTAGATCTTAGGTTGTCATCTACAAAGCGCTCAACGCTAAGATTGGTCTGCTCTGATAAAACATCCTGTAGACTCACTTTTATACCATAACATAAATTATGGGGACATTATGACAAAACAACAGAAATACCATCCTTCACATGGTGCAGGAAATTCCTTCTTTAAGGCATCTTTGAATCATCTGACATCAACTCAGTTTTTTTAAGCTCCTTAAACAGTGATGGGGAAGAAGCCACAGTAATAACTTGGGCACCGGGTAGGCTTGTGGAGCAAGAGTGGGCAGAAAAGCAGGCATTCGCAAAATGGGGCATTGAGTTCTCCCGTGAGGTGGCGGAAGCTTATCCTCAATTTGTACTGCAAATGGGTCAAGCAAGAACAAATTAGGGAGCTAGAAATGAATGAGCAAAGCCAGCCAAAGTTGGTCCTTAGAGGGGCTCGGAACCACTTGGTTACAATAATATGAGGACAAGACTCTGACACATATAGTTGTGAAGAAGTTGATTGGTCACATAATCAACCCAAACAAACCATACTGGATTAGGCTTGGCTTCCAGGCACCCTTTTACTGGATCCACACAGGCACAAGAAGTACTGACAGAGGAATAATTTTGCCAATGGCTACCCTAAAGAAAGTTTTTCAAAATGCACATGGAAATAGTGGGGCTTACTAGTAAATCTGAGGATGAGCACTTTATCGCCTACATCAACTCCTTTCACTTGGCATTTTTCCAAGAAAGCTGGGCTATAGAGCCTCTAAACCTCTCATCATTCTTGGGCTACAGCAAACCACCAGTTAAAACTCATATGCTTGGCCGCCACGCCGGGGGTTTAGCCATCTATGTAGTGGCTGAACTTAACGCTAAAACTGAGATCAACATTGACCATTCTAATCTGTAAGCGGTAACACATTTGGAATGCTTCAATGTTTCAAAACATTTCAAAACAATCAATGTTTTATTGATCTTCATCACAGACCAAACTAATATAAATCCAGGCCAGCTCACGTTAATGGCAGACAATTTTGATATGAACTTGATGTGGGTCACTACAAAGGACCAAATAATAGATATAATTTAGATTTGGCATATACCTACATTCCAGCCATTCAAGCAGAAAAAGGATATAAGGGGAGACAATTTATAATTGAAGTAGAGCACCTAGGTCTGAAATCTGAAACGGTTGCGTTAGCCCAGATATTCCAGCTCAGCCAGCCTACCATTCGGCAACCTCCAATTCAATAATCGATTACACTTTAGTTTCACTAGCTCTATTTTAAATGGTTACCCATTATGAACAGGGAAGCCGGCTGGAAAGTAGCCATCAACCTCAGATGATACTGCTACACCCAAACTGCCCAATGCATGACCAAGCCCAGCCGGATATAGTCTCAATCTTTACTTCCAACTACAGAAGGCTTTATTGGTCAACGGGATCCAATGAGAGGATAGAACGTAAAGGCAGGAACAATGTGGAAGAGGTTTATCAGGAATCAGTGACCCATTGGAGCAGTGGGTTTAACTCTTGGCACAACTCTTGGAGGATCAAGATCATTATTGAGGGGTTCCAAACGCTTTGGGTTTAGCACCCAAAAAGGCCTTTGCTCAACTTATAGCAACTAAGAAGAAACTGAATTGTGCTCTACGGTTACTTTGAAATAGCTCAAATTTGACCTTATGGAGTGTGACCATTCCAAAATTGAGATCATTTAAAAAAAATAGCCACATGAGAATCAGTAAAGACTGAGGTAGACTTGTACTGGTGCAATATTCTCTCAGCCTCCAGGAAAAATGACGCCAGAGAGTTCTGGCGATTGCTGAACCACCCCACAGGCTTGCAGATGTCTCCCTCAGCCTCAAACATCACGTAAGCCACCTGAACTGTCTATCTCCAGGAAATGTATGGGGGTCTGAGGGTATCACAGAGGAACCACAAAGAAGGACCCTTAAATCTGAAGGTGGTATGCTCAGTAAGTTCTATCTCCACGGGGGAGGTAGAGAAAATTATCGCTACCAGTTGCCGAGATGGCGCCCCAGGCCTCAATGGCTTATCGCAAGCAATCTTCAAACAGAACCCCCAGTACTGGGCCAAAGATGTGACCACCTTATACAATTATGTTCTTACCAACCAGGTAGTACCAGACAGCTAGCGGGGATCAATTTATAAAGCAGGGAAGACTACATTTCACTCCAACTATCAGTTGATTGCCCTAATGGATGGGGAGGCAAAATATTTTGCCAGATGCCTGCTTGCTGATATGATAGACTGGACTGAAGCAGGCTTATTAGTACCAGTGAATCAGATCGGGTTCCTCAAAAAAACAGGCACAGTCACAAACATCTTCATGCTTGCCTTGCTAATTGGCCAAGCCTGGAGTTGTTCCTCTAATCTGCACCTGTACTATGTTGACTTTCTATCTTCCTTTGATGCAGTACAAAAATTCTAAATAACAAAAGCACAACCCAAATGTCCATGTGAACATAGGTATCAAGTGTATGACTTGGGACAAGTGTTCACATGGAACTAATTTTCTAAAAGACAATATGATAGTACAGGAAATCTTGTTAATCTCACGATGAACATTAATATTTTTACAGAAAAGAAATTCTGTTCCGATTTAATCTGAAAGAAAAACCATCCAGTATTCAGAATAAATTCGACTCGGCCGTATCAAAGTTTATTATTTCATAAATAAAAACTTCTGAGTCAATAAAATATAAACATTCAAGTGAGTGGTTAAGAGATGTTATTCAAGACCCCAAGTGATAGGAACCAAAACGATGAAAGAAAACAGTGACAATGTGAGTGAAAATAAATGGTATATTGGTTATTCCTCTAAAAGACAGCCAAAATGCATCACAACTATTTTAAACACAACGGGTAGTATTCAGATTTAATTCACACAAAAATAAGATCTGTCTCTGTTGGTGTCGACGGCATTTCAACGATTTGTCATAGGTCAGGGTCTCATCAGGACAGAGTTGAACCTGGGGAATGTTGGTATCAAAGAAAGTAGTCTTGTGTATTCATTAGAAGCCACTGGAGTCGGCTCAGCATAAAGGACTGGCTCAAACACAAGGGGTGGACCTGGACCCGAACTGGTGTATGTTGATAGCTAGGCGGGCCAATGATATTGTACTCTACTGGTTTCGTTAATGCCCCTGAACATTTTTCATATGTGGAAGAGCAATGCTGCAATTAGAGAGGGGTACAAAAGAGGGTGGTGATGGACGGAGCATCAGAACCAATCAAACACTCACACCCAGTCAACAGATCTGGGTTTGATCCATCACCGTTCTTTAGCCGACTCTGCCACCCCAGTTCAGACATGGCCATATGCAAATCAGTCTGACCCTGTGCCTCATGGGAACAGTCCAGCCCGAACTGCCAATCCATGCCTTCCCTGGACCGGAAACAAGCTTCCTTGGACCGGGTCCCTTGCTCTCCATGCCACTGGAATCAAGCTATCCTGGCTGAAGAGGGGTGAAACCCCGAAACCGGTCCTAGGATGCTTGTTTCCAGTCCAGGGAGGACCTGGCTTGGCAGTTCGGGCTGGACTGTTCCCATGAGGCACAGGGTCAAGACTGATTTGCATATGGCTGGGTTCAAACTGGAACGGCATGGTGAGCAAAAAAACGATGGATTTAGGCCCAGATCTCTGTACTGGGGTGAATGTATGACATTGTTCTGCATTCTGCCCATCAGTTGTTTTTGCATTTGTCACCCCGAGTGGGAAGGGTATGCCCAGACGTGGGTCCCTTGCTCTCCATGCCACTGGAATCAAGCTATCCTGGCTGAAGAGGGTCGAAACCCCGAAACCGGTCCTAGGATGCTTGTTTCCAGTCCAGGGAGGACCTGGCTTGGCAGTTCGGGCTGGACTGTTCCCATGAGGCACAGGGTCAAGACTGATTTGCATATGGCTGGGTTCAAACTGGAACGGCATGGTGAGCAAAAAAACGATGGATTTAGGCCCAGATCTCTGTACTGGGGTGAATGTATGACATTGTTCTGCATTCTGTCCATCAGTTGTTGTTTTTGCAATTAGAGAGGGGGCATGAATGTCAGCCTTGCGTGAGGAACCCCATAAATCTGGGGTTGGTAGGGGCCACGTTTAGCAGACTCCCGGTGGGAGACCGTCTGCAGGAATTGCCTTGCGCTGATCCCCGCAATAATGGGGTGGATGAGGGCCCATTGGAGCAGACTCCCGATCAGAGACCGCCTGCTGGGCACAGTACAGCTTAACATCTTGTGGTCCAAGTAGCAAAGTTGAGGAATTTCTCCTCTCCTATTAAGAGTCATGAAACTGTTGTACACCGATACGTGGACAAGGGTAAGACTGAGTGAAGGTTCATCGGTTTTGGAGAAAGCCCACGAATAACAGCCTCAAACAAGGATGTGTATGGGCTCCATTTCTCTTTAACTTGTGTTTGATGGAGCTGACAACATTGTTTAATAGCTTCAGCTCTCATTCTTCTATAGTGTTTGGAGTTAGCGCTGAAGATGTTGTTCTGATTAGTTATACCAAGGATGGCCCACAGCAGCAATGGCCCAGTATGCTGTGAATCATGGGCTACGAGTTCATCTATCCAAAGAAATCAATGCTGGTCAATACGAGAAGACGCCCACTGCCAATTTACTATCTGGACGGCTCAGCTCTAGCTCATGTGTCGGAATACAAACACCTGGGTGTCATTTTTGATTCAAAAGGGTCTTTCACAAAACAGTGTAGTGAGATACAAAGTAGAAACAACACTTTAACGTCCGCTTTCAGCTCCTAAGGAACTCTTTAAAAGGATTGTCTTTTCAGTCGCTCCTGCAAGTTATGGCTGCCAACAAACACCCTCTCTTACAATTGGATTAGAGGTGCTAAGAGGAAGACCTAATAAAATAATTGACAAAGATATAACAAAGACATATTGCCGTGTATTTAATCTTCCTCATTGTGCCTCTCCTACTCGAATCCGTCTGGAGTTGGGTTCCAAGAGACAGAACGTAAGCAGTTTGGGTGCATACTTGAAATTTTGTTATAAGTTAAAAAAATCATACCAGACCCAATCAATATAAGTAGTACTGTGTGGAAGGCTATAAGGGATCCAAGAAACACCGAGGCTTATGACTATATAAATCAAGCGTTAACCACCTCAAAGTAGAGCAGCTTTGAGCCCTAACCCTTTCACCACTTGCTTCCAATAGAGTTATAAATTCAACCGGGAAAAATATTTCATCACTTGATGATAAAGCAGTGTTGTCTAAGATATCTCATGCTGCATGCTTGGACGGTAATAGGCTCATATGGCCTCCTAAAGCCTCAATCATACTTAGGGGAACTGTGCAGACAAAAAACTAGGCTTAAACTGCTGAAATTACGGTTGGGCGAACTCCAAATCCTTTATAATACCCCCTGTCTGGAGGCGATCCTCTACTGCGATAACATGTCGGCTCTGTAATTACTCCAAGGAGGACATATGCCACCTTGTCTGTACTTGTCCTGCTCTGATGACGGAATGGAAAGGTTTGTTGGGACAGATTTTGATCAGGAACCGGATACACACCTGCCACAGGTGTTTATAGCCTGCCTTCAAGGAGAAGACACCATGTCCTGTGGAACATTTTGTATGTTTATACAAATTGCAGAATCAAAACTAGCAAAGATAGAATTATAAGGAGCACCTTTTTAGCATGAGTTGGCAGTGTTTGCAAATTGATCAAGACTTTGGTAGACTGAAGACATTGTACTGGGATTGTAATGCCCTAGTTGTCAGGGTATTTAATGTCTATGGGCAAGGAGAAACACTTTCTATCATGCAATTATTTACCCTAGCGTCATAGTACAAGCTTATTTTAGCATCATTGTATATTTGGTGTGAGGAAATGAAATTAAGCCAAAGCACTTAGCACTTCAACCCAGAAAATTAGCACTTTGAAAGCTGTCACGTTTTTAGGCCAGGTTGTTCTTCCTCTCTCTGCTTTAGCACTCCCTATTTGATTAAATGAAATCAAAGCACTTTCTCTTCAGTATTTCTGAACTTGCAAAGTTTTTATGTTCATGTTCAGTCGACTACCTTTCGGCACAGTATAGCATGACACCAATTTAAAGTATCCAGTCTTGTTTATTTGGTAATTGACCAAGTAATACAATCTTGATTCATCATTTTATAGATTACATCTTTCTGATATGGTGTTTAGGTCTGTCAAGTGTTTTAAGGAAGACTGTGATTTTATAATGATTGTACGTTTTAATTAACTGAACAATGAAGATGAACTAATTAACTGACTATTCTTCTCTAACCCAGACAAAAGAAGGTTGAGCCATGGCCACTAATCAAGAAAGAGATGGGTGCTAAGAAATCCCTCATTTCCCAAAGACATCAAATCCTTTGACCACTTGTTGAGTTATAGGGGCAACTGAAAATGCCCATAATTTGGAGGCATAGAACAGTGCTGAAATGAGCTTACTGAGGTTAAGTCTACTGAGGTTAAGTGATGCAAGAAAGTGAGTGTTTTTCTCACTTATGCCAAATTAAAAAGTTTGAGGAACTTCTTGGCAGACAAACTATTCCTAACTCCTCTGGCTTGCTATGTCAGGAAGACCCCAACAGACCATCCGAATGGATGCTTGCCAGTCAAAGTTTATTTGACAAAAAAAATAATTTTCCAAGAATACAATACAATACAAACATTTGATAAAAACATTTTAAAAAACCTCTCCAGAACATTAGTACAAAGAGCATAGAAAAAATAATAATGCTCTGGAAGCATATAATTTAGTTTATTGAATTATATGGTCCCCAGAGGCTTATCATCAACTACTCACGTAGAAATCAAAATACTTCTTTTTCTGCTTAGTTGTATACCTGCTCCTACTAAGTATATTGTATTTCAAAGCAGTACACAAGTGATTCTTAGTCAGGTGTTGAAATAAATTGGAAGACTAATTGAGGATATACACTTTTAATGCACAGAAGTTGGCGGCACCTCAGATTGCACTAAGAAATCTGCTTGACACTGGCGGGCCCAAACATTGGGTTTATCAGTGACTTTGTTAACCTCAAAATCTATGACGAAATACGATGAGACTCAAAGCAGCATTTCAAAATACAGTCACTTAAAAGGAAGGACTCAAAAAGGGGTTGCAAAATTAAAAATTTGAAATCCATGACGGTTTATTACAAAATTTACAGGTACAATACAGAAATATTATAATGCAGATGATCAGTAAACGCATTGAATTATATTGAAGCCATTTGCCATACAGGTAATCTAATACAGAATAATATAATATTGAGCAAAAATCAGAGAATGCTAAGACTCAAAGGTGCGGCACAATCAGTAAGAAATCGAGTAGCATCCCTAAGTAGTGAAAAGATTCAAAACGTTTCTAGCCAACTCTCGAATTCAAGATATTATTTACAGTTTTCCAGCATAGAAATTGTTAAAACTGCAAAGTCAACATGGTATGACCAATAAGCCAATAAATCACATTTTCACATTTTAGAGCATCACATAACCCTATCTCCTTAGCAATAACACACTACATGAATCCTGATTCACCCCCTTTGACCTAATGTCAGCCTAATATCATCTGTAGCTTTTAGATCAAACTAGAACAAACTAGTTATATAAACAACAGAAACCTTTTGTGGCTGAATACAATACAGTGTGCAAGCAGTAATAACCTTGGAGAACGCAGAAAAAGGGTTTCCTCTAGTGAGTTCTGTCACAAAGAAATAAATAATCAAGATCTTGCTCCATGTAGTGTCAGGTGTGAAATATAAACACAGAATTAACATTATGATACCACATCCATTTTGAACAGGATGGCATTGAAGCCTAACTGAGGCCTAGTTAACTCTAAGCCAAAAAAACACACTTTTACACATTGGGATGATTTCATTTCGATTGCAATAGCTCTATGTCAGTAAACACATGTGAATTACAGCCCTGAGCAACTGATATTAATGCACATTTTAGTTCAAACACACAAAAGCTCTCTCATTAGCCTTCTCAGTTTGTAAGGGACCAGCTCAGTGTAGCTTTGTTCCCAGCCTGGGTACCCGCCAATGACTATGCCACACCTGAAGCTTGGTATTACATGTCTTGATTCGTCTGTGTGTAACTGTGAACTCTACATTCTAAACATGCATTCAAATCACTACAGTCGATCACTTATTTCGTAGTTCTACAGAGTCCATCAGGGCCCAAAAGAGTTCCGTCATTGCTAACTCACATGACACTACATCTTCCCCTCTTTTAAATGAAAAATGTTTTTTTACAAATATATAATTCTTCAAAAAGTCTTCATGGCCTGATTGTGTCTTTGGAATCGGAGAACAGTCAGGAAAAGTGTCCATGACCTGTGTTGTTGATGTAGAGACAATAGCAGTCAGGGAGTTCTCAATAGTCTCTCAGAACCAGTCTCTACAGTGACATCAGGAACTGACAAGCAAGGAGTCAAATGTCAAAAGTGCGAGGAGTCTCGCGTAATGGACTTTCCAGGACATTAAGCAGTCACCATGTGTTCCCTTACTAGTCACAACGTTGAACGGCTCAGCATCACACAGAGCTTCAGATTTGCGTTTTTTTGGCTGATGGATAAATACTCGATCACCTCTAATGAAAGTAATGTCCTTTGCACATCTGCGCTTGTCCGCACATGCTTTATTTTCTGTTTATGATCCAAATCCCTTTTACGATTTTTTTCCTCCTTGGTAGATCTCATGTTGGCCCATTGAGGTAACTTGGTCCTCAGGGCTCTCCCAAACATTAATGTAGCAGGGCGTTCACCCTCCTCCTTCAGTTTGTGCCAGTCAAAATTCCTGTTGTAGGGTTGTACGTCTCCGCCAACCCACATGTCTCCCAACCTTTAGAGACCAATAAGATCATATTTGTCGAAACCTTGTTGTCGTACCAAGAGTTTTAATCTCACGGAGTCCCATAGTGGCATCATTTGTGTAAGTTTGTCTAGCCATCCGAGAGCTGTTAGTGTCTCTTTCTAAATCTGTAGTGTGGTGGAGTTTGGCTCGGGGAAGGGCATCACCCTTGCCCCCCGCCCTTAAATAGCCCCCTATTTGCATATTACAGCGGTCCATTTTAGATGCTGGGTCAGCTGTAAACTGGACTGTCCAGTAATATTTTCAGAGAGCTGGCAGTGCCAACCCACCATGACACCAACACCTGGTTAGTTTCTGAAGGAAAATTTTAGGAGAGCCCCTGTCCCACAAGAGCAAATGAACCATCGTTTCAGCCTCCTGAAAGTATGGGTGTTGTGAAGCCTATAAAGAAATCAGGGCAGCGCCATCAATTTGAAAAGTGACACTCTGCCCAGGAGAGACAGTGGGAGGGATCTTCAGTGCTGTACATCACTGTGTACACGCCGGAGCCGGGGGTCAAGATTGTGTTCATGAAAAGCTTTAGGATCTCTGGTGACATAGACACCAGGTATCAAAATCCTTCGGTCACTATAGGTATTATGCAACCTCGAGGCAGGGTCAGTGGACTACCCCAGGGCACATATAACAGTGACTTCTCCCAGTTTATGGTGTAACAGGAGTATTTACGATATCATTCAAAAATATGCAAGATCCTGTGTATCCCTTGGGTTTGCTATGAATAACAGAATGTCCTCCGCATATAGCAAGATTCTATCTTTCCAGTCTGGTGTCCATCTCAGCCCTCGGATTAGGGGGTCCCCTCGCATCCATACCGCCAGAGGTTCCAACACCAGCGTGAATCTGATCGGTGAATGGGGGCACCCCTTTCTCATACCCCGTCACACGGAAAGATAGTCAACGTGCCCTCATTAACAGTTACTTAGGCCAATGGGTCAGAATACGCAATGTCTTGTCCTTGTTGGACTGTGGTTCCATCCTACCTTTTAATCTCATACACCCACCTCTCGTCTATCTAACCATGCTAATAATTTAGCCGCTCTGTCTCCAGTTTTGTAGAGGTTATGTTGTAACGCGCACTATCTAGCCTTGGCCGCCTCTTTGCCCACTTCTCGAAACTCCCTCTGCTCAAGTGTTAGGCAGTGTTTTATCGAGTCATTGTCATCTAAGACCAGGTGTGTTTCCAGATGTCGGAACTCTTGCTCCAGGGTCTCTAATTTGGCCCTTTTTTCTTTCTTATTGTCTGCAACTAGGGAGATACCCTGCCCCATGATCACCATTTTGTAAGCCTCCTAAAGTGTATTGGCTGAGTTAACTGTTCCCATGTTTTCTGTGATATAGTGGTCTGTTCTTTCTTGGAGTTTGGCCCTAATCTGGGGGATTTTAAAATACCACAGGTTTATCCCTCATTGGTTGGAATGACAGGGGGGCCTAAATTGTAACACACACACTGGGGGGTAGTCTGAAATATCACGGCCAAATGACATGCAGCATGAAAGCGCAGAAGTTGATGAGCCAATGTAAATATATAATGAATGCGTGATAAGGTGCCGTGGGCCCCTGCATGATAGGTGTACTGACGTGGGGTAGGGTTAATTGCCTTCCATGTGTCTGGGTGGCCTAGAGCCGACAATAAATCGCCTAGGTTGGGACCTGACTATTCCGTGAAGGAGCGTGGGCCAGCAGTCAATCAGATGAGAAGACGGCTTTACAGCCCCCCCCGGCTATCAGGATGGCCTCTGGAAGATTGAGGAGGTGGGTCCTGAGATCAGGTAGTTGCTGCGCCTGTAGTCTGGGCGGAAGATAAAGTGAGATTATATTAAATAGTTGGCCCTCCCAGCCACAAAGCTCCCCATGTCAACATGTGCGTCTTTTTGAATCGTAAAGGGAAAAGAGGAGCGCATCAGTGTGCCCACCCCTCTAGAATCTCTAGTATATCCTGCATGGGCAACCATTTTATAGCCCCACCTATTTAATGCTCTATATTGTGTGCCTTGAATGTGCCTCTTGTAGCAAGACCATTTTGGGGGAGTATTTCTTTAAGTATTGTAGAACCACCCTCTTCTTATTTTGTCCCCCAAGCCATTCACATTCCAAGAGAGTACTCTAAATCTTTTGGTTAATCCCATGTCTAGTTTTGACCTTGTCCCACAAGATGTTTTTATGGATGGCAGGGTTCTTTGGGGTGTGAGGGGAAGTATATAGTCGACTCATGGCTTACGCTCGTGGGGGCTATTAACCAGATCAACAATTCTAGCCAGGAATCCGAGCTATTAACCAGATCAACAGTTCTAGCCAGGAATCGGGGGGGGGAGTTCCAGTGGTGGCTCGCAGAGGGAGTGCTGCGGGGGAGGAGCAGGGTGGGGGGTAGTGGAGTCAGACATACGACGGCAAGGAGTAAAGTAAGTAAATAAATAAATACAACTATTTACCTTGCGCTCGCTGCATCACCAACTCAGCGATGCAGTGAGCGCAAGGTAAATAGTTGTATTTATTTATTTACTTACTTTACTCCTTGCCGTCGTATGTCCGACTCCACTTACCCCCCACCCCACACCCAGCAGCACACCCTCTGCGAGCCTCCACTGGAGCATGTAACTTTTGTTTTATGCATCGCTGCTAGTAGTATGTTAAACAAATTCCAAAAATACACAACAGGTCACATCCCCATACCCCCTCCCTGCTTCCCTGCATGACAGACTTGAAACTGCGCTCCTGCCAACTATATGGAGCCCCTTTATACCCAATTCTAAACCTTAACATCGGTTGGGGGATGTAAGACCAACCCTCCCAATTTCCACCACTACCTTCAGCTCAAATATGTTGTTTGTTAGCATTGCAGAGTTATTAGTGTCCAGGCAGGGGTTGCCATGTGTCCACTGTAGCTATTATTCTCAAGTCTACTCTGAGACATCTTTCCTCTATACCTTTCTTAGCGTTGCTTCGGAGGATGCCCTTAGTTTCACCCTCAGATGTGGGGTCTCACACCCGTTCCAGGGTCCAGAGACCCTCTCCTCGTTCAGTCTGATTCCTCCACTTGATCTATGGCCGCATCACCAGGCGGACCAGCGGTCTCTCGACCCAAGCCTCCTTTGCACTTCTTTCCCTTGGGTCTTTTGCTTTTGAATATTATCCAGCCAGATCCACACTTCGTCTGGCGTGTCAAAAAAACAGGTCTTCCTGTCTGATATCACTCTGAGTTTGGCTGGGAATAGCATTGCATACTTCAGTTCTTTTCCTCTTAGGGCTTTTTGGAGTTCTAGGAATGAGTGTCGCAGTTTCTGGACTTGCATAGTAAAATCCAGGAAAAAGGTAATAGTGCATTCTCCCGGGAAACGTCCATTACAACACAGGCATTACATCGCAATGCCTCTACAACCGACTTTTACAACGCAAGTGCCTTAGCATCGCATACCATTACAAAGCATGCCATTACAACGCATGTCATGACAACTCATGCCATTACAAAGCATGCCATCACAACACATTATAAGGTTAGTAATGGAGAATTTTAAGTTTTAGGGTGGGTATGGGTTTTGGGGTAGTTGGAAATAGTAATTTTTACCCCTACACTATCCAACACTTTCCCCACTGTTGCACTCACTGGAGTGGGAATAGTAATTTTTATCCCTATGCTATCCAACACTTTTCCTACTGTTGCACTCACTGGAGGGGGAATAGTAATTTTTCCCCCTATGCTATCCAACACTTACCCTACTGTTGCACTAAAAGTATTATGTGTTGTAATGGTATGCGTTGTAATGGAATACGTTGTAATGGTATGCATTGTAAAACCATGCGATGTAATGGTAGTTGTGTTGTAAAAACTGTGATGTAAAAGCATGTTCGGTGTGCTGTCTCCACTGAAAAGAATTTTGAAAGGCCACAGGGTTTGTAAATGCTTAAGTATTAGATCTTCCATGCCCCCGGACCGCTCTAGCACCCCAATTATACCTACACTATTTCGGCGTGATCTGCCTTCGGAGTCTTCCATTCTGACCTCTAGTATTTTAACTGTTTCCTGTATGTCCCCCACTAGTGTTCGCCGCATTTTTAATTCCGGCTGGAGGGATGCAATATAATCCTCAGCTTCTTTAACTCTGGTCTCGACGTTTCGGGGATCTGCATGCATTAGTGTTACCTCCATTGTTAATTTTGCTCGCCAGCAATGATTTTATATTCCGAATTGCTGCCATAATGACCTGCAGGGTTGGGGACTCTTCAGTTACCTTGTATGTTTTACAGGAGTCTCTAGTATTTTAGCTGTTTCCTGTGGGTCCCGCACTTGGGTTCGCAGCATTTTTGTTTCCGTCTGGAGGGATGCTATAGAATCCTCTGCTTCTTTAACTCGGGTCCCAACTTTTTAGAGATCTGCATGCATTTGTGTTACCTCCATTGTTACAGAGTTGATTTTGCTTTCCAGAGATGATTTTATATCCCAAATTACTGCCATAATGTCCTGCAGGGTTGGGGACTCTTACGTTACAGTGGCCTGTTTTGCCTCTGAGGGTTGCTGATTTTCCACCACAGGCACTTGGGCTTCCGCTTGAAGTTGAGCGTATTTCTCCATTTTGTCTCTGAGGTCATGCGTGAATCCTTTAATCCGGACATCTTTGGTGATCCCTCAGATTCTGCAGCACACGTAGAAAGAGGTAAATGCCTCTGAGGATTTTTTTTGTGCAAGAAGAGACACCTTCCTGCACAAAAAGAATCCTCAGAGGCATATCTGGAATGCAGGCACCCTTGCAACATCACACAAGGGTGCCTGCATTGACGCTAAGCAGCCAAAAGTTCACCAGTGCTAGGAAAGGACAGGAATGAACAGTATAATGGTAAATATAGCACATTCCTGCCCTTTCACCTAACGCAGCGCAGCAAGGTGCCTTGGGAGAGATATCAGTCCAGTACCGGGACACAGTCTCATCACATTCTTGGCAACTATCCCTATATTTCAGATCCCTAGAATTTGTCCCCTGTTTCAACCATGTCTTTGTCTATTTTACAATTGAGGATAAACCTGGATCTAAATGTAAATGATCGACACATGGTCACACCAAAAAGAACAGAAGAAAATTGATTCTTATTCTGGCCAGGTACTGCAGTCAACCCCCACATTCAGCCAACCCCATGCTGCATATGGCCTTTGGCTTTGTCCAGTGGGGGGTTGGCCAAAAGGCCTGGCCTCAGGCCAGGTCTTGTGGGCAATCCCCATAAAGGCAGCCAACCCCAAAATGCACAGGACCGTCAGTCATGCTTGCCAGGGGGTAGGACACATGGCCAGGCCTGTGGCCAAGCCCCTGCATACACACCTTGTTGTGCAAAATATTAATTAAGAATAGACGAAGGCAGGGATGCATGTTGGCTCCACTTTTATTATCAATTTTGTATAGCGCATTAACCTTAAGCTTTAGCAACAACTAATAGATAGCCCTAAAATGAATGGTTCTCATAATACATATCTCTTATATACAGACAATCAGGTAATTTTAGACAAGACAGAAATAGGTCACCCGAGGAAATTAGATGTGTTCTTTCAATACTGTAATAGGAAAGATGTAACAATAAATATTGATAAAATGAAGGTGCTGCCAATTGAAAAAGGAAACCCAAACTATAAATGGTACCTATGTAATACAGAAGTAGAGGAAAGAATTTGCCTCCTTCTTCCTTGAGAAGAAAGAAAACTTGAGAACTGACTTGCAGATGGCATTGGAGCATCGTCCTCTTTTTACCTCACTCCAGCCTTTCCCCCTCCAGGACTGTTGTGCCCTAATGTCAATTGGTGCACATCCTCAAAAATAACGCATCATGGAACTCCTTCCAACCTTGGAGGAAAACGCCATTCTCAAAATTCTAGGCCATTTAAAACCCTCAAGCCACTTCAATGACGGTGGCCCTCATCCTCCTGGACCTCTCTGCCGCCTTCGACACCGTCTGCCACCACACACTACGCACTACGCACACGCCTCCACGACGCAGGGATCCGCAACAAGGCCCTGGACTGGACCACCTCCTTCCTCTCCGTCAGAACGCAGAGAGTCCGCCTCCCACCGTTCCGATCCGAGGCCTCCGAGGTCATCTGTGGCGTCCCTCAAGGATCCTCCCCCTCCCCCTCGACCTGCGACAAACCGAAGACCTGCTGACCTTCAGGAGACAACTCAAGACCTGGCTCTTCGACCAGTAACAACATCCCCCCACCCCCGCCCCCCAGCGCCTTGAAACCCTACCGGGTATGTAGTGCGCTTTACAAATTATGTGATTGATTGATTGATTGATTGATTGAATGACCCAAACCCCCCGACTTCTTCAATGCGTTCAAAGGGTTGATACTCCCACTTTGGACCAAGATCGTAAATGTATCTCTATTTCAAGGCACAATCCCTGATTGAAGTCTGGGTAGGTAACCCCTATCCTAAAAAAAAATAACGGCAGATCACACTGATCTAAATAACTTCCATTCCATCTCCAACATTGCGCCACTGGCAAAGCTCCTTGAAAAACGTGTACAAGTCCAATTATGTAACCACGTTGAAGTATTATAATCTGGCTTCCCCTGGGGCATAGCTCTCAATCGGTCCTTACACACATAATGGATGATGCACTAAAAATGTTGTATCAGAAAGGATCACGCCTTCTAATTCTCCTTGACCTATTCTCAGCATTCAATATGTTAAAGAATGACTACCTACTAGATTTATTGGAACATATGATGGGATTCTTTCGGTCATTCCTAGACTGGTTCACCTTGTTTCTCCAAAACAGATCTCTAAACGTCAAGGTTAATCAGTCGTTATCTAAGACTGTTCCGGTCATATTAGGTGTCCAACAGGGTTCCTCCTTTCACCCACCCACTTTAACTTGTTCAATGAGCCTCTAAGGGAAATTTGGATTTAAGCCAATATCCACTATACCTTGTATGCTGATGATATCCAATTTTACCTGAAAGTCTCCTCCCCTGAAGAAATCAGATCCCTCAACTTATCTCTAAAAAAGAAAAAAATTGTCTATCATGCAACCACCTCAAACTTAGGTGGTGAATATTATGGCGGGCGGATCACCACCGCCGGGATGGCGGTGGCGATCCGTCCGCCATCCCAAAATGATACTCCGGAGTCCTAAGATGGCTACAACCACTTCCTTGTTGATGTGGTTTTAGCCAATTAGATCTCAGCTTGCGGTCTGTTGGTATACATGGAGGCTCTGCTTCCCTAGATATACAACATTTTTGACCATTAATTTATCAAAAACATCCAAATGGATTTACACCAAAACACAAAAAGCACTCTTTTAGGACCAAGATCTAGCTTTCTGCCAAATTTGGTGCAAATCAATTCACCCCGTCACTGGCAACAAAAAAAAGCTGTGGGTGCCCTGGGTGGGACCCCAACACACACAAACAAAATAATAAAAAACACAAAAGGGAAAAGAATAGCAAATGAGTGGTTGGAGCTGCTTATCTATTATTCACTGTTCCTGGATCGCCCCATAATGCTGTTTGTGGCCTAATTTAAATGTATTTTGTCCATGGTGGTATCCCAAACTGGACAGCAAAAAAGCACCTGGGTAGGGCACGACCAGCATATTTTTTAAGTGTTTTGTGCGTCTCTAAGAGTGTAGCAGCCACACAGAACTACTTAAAAAATAAACACTGTGTTTCCTAGGTTTATGGAATATGACCCTTACGCCCGCCCACACCCACAATGGGATCATATTTTTAAGCATTCCCAGACCCGGAGCGTTTACTCTTTAGCTTGGGAATTCAGATAGAAAGTTGAACTATAGTAAATGATGATAATGTCTATCATATTTGTTTATTTCTCATTGCTTCTCTTGCGAAGATTTAATGTTAGGTGTTTGGGCAATGATGTTAATGTTCATCAGTTTTTGATTTTTTGAAACACAAAAAATTCGATGTAATTATTTGCAGGAATGTGCTATGTGGAACTGTGGATCTTTAATCTGATTCGAATTGAAACAGAAATGTAAACCTTCAGCATTGGAACAAGAGCGAGGATTAACATGTCAGAAATGGACACTAACTTGGTAACATTCGTTAGCATTCAGTAGAAAGATGGCTACCTCTGTGACAGTCATGCTAAGGCAATATGTTAAATTTCAACTGTGCATGCCATCAAGGTGGTGCCCCTCCACTTCCTTGCTCTACAGACAGACCCTTTCTTTTCTTCCAAACAACCATGAAGGTGGCCGGAAGTATGGGGAAAGTCTACTTATCAAGGTTTGGGATGGTCATCATGCCTGACGAAGCTGTCCAAGCAACTCCTTGCTGCTGTAGGCACCAGTCACCTCCCAGAAGATCCACTACCCAGCCTGCACAAACCCCCCAAAGTGCCGTCTCGCAGGCTGAGCAGTTATTAGTTCACAATACATTGAGCGATGGATAGAATGCTCTGTCCGACAAAGGGTAAAAATTGGTCCAACCTCCTTAAAAGGAAAGAAAACAATAGCAAAGATGGAGGACATGGAAGAGAACTAGATCCATACACCGGTATGGCTTATGATGGTGAAAAAAGCTACCAATTGGTCATAGAACCAAGGGTCTGGACGTTTTAGAATGTTTTGAGAGTGGGCCGGTAATTAATGTCTGCTAACCAATGCTGGTCAGACCCCAAGGTCCGAATACAGGTGTTAAAAAACAGTTTAGAATACTGTCTTAATCTAGCATTTTTATATGACATTTTCTGCCCTCAGTACTTTCAGCTCCAGTACACTGGCCTCTTTCAACCACGAGTTATACAGCACTTAATCTGCTTGCATGTTCCAGAATTCCAGAAGAAGCTGCCCTTCAGAACTATACCTCGGTGTGCCATTACTATGCTGTATGTCATATAAGGTAATGTGTCACACTCTACAAATCCACATAACATAACATACCATAACATATTTTACACCACAAAAGATGCACATCTTTACATACACACATTACTGGTGCAGTTTTGCACTGATTGACTCGTTGATGGCTAACGTATGCCATGGTTGAATAGATTTATGTTGGAATTTAAAGATAGCCACTAACTATCAAAGTGAGTTTCATTTTGCTTCATTCTATGTTCATGTGGCATGGATGTGGGCTCCCAGCATTAACTACACCAAAGAAAGGGCCTGATTTAGATCTTGGCGGACGGGTAACTCTGTCACGGTAACTGATATCCTGTCCGGCGAAATATAAATCCCATTCAATCCCATGGGATTTATATTTCGGTGGACGGGATATCTGTCACCGTTGTGATGGAGTAACCCGTCCGCCTGGATCTAAATCAGTCCCTTAATTTGTAATTAAATTGCTGAAGCAAATTCCAATTCTAAATCCCATTGTAGATAGTCTAAGGGAAGGTCAATATTTCTGTTATGGATGCTGGTTGTTCTAATCCCTTCCAGCTGACCTCAGATCACTCTATATTGAACACTATCTTAAACAGAGATTAGCTTTAGGATGCTGTTAGTACTCTTTGAGCGGGAGCAGAAGGCAACAAGTCTTACTGATTCCCAACTGTGAAGGTGTCATTTACCACTGATGTTCAGAGGCCCATCTTACTATGGCATTAAATTGAAACTATCATAATAGGTTTAAATATACGCCGGGTCTATTCAACCTGGCATTCATCAGAAGGAATGGAATATATGACGCTACTTAGCATGCTAATAATACGCATGCTTTTAGTGCGATGTTTTTACATCGCAATAACCATTACTTCGCATATTTTTAGTGTGCATACCATTACTACGCAAATGCATTGAGAAAATAATAATCTACTTTTACTCCGCTTATAATTACTTCGCATACCACTACTACGCAAACATGGACATTTTTAATATTTCATAATAAAATTACCTATCCCCTGGCACGGGATTGCAGTGAAATAGGGGTTTTGGGTGGGGGAGTAATTTAAAAATGAGTATACAAAATAATACTCGGGTATGGAAATTAATGCTCGAGATTTTTTTTAACATTCCATAAATTTAATGCTCCAAATAACTTATTTAAAAATGAATTTCTACATTAAAACAGACATTAAACGGCCTATACACATGACAATTTGAGTAATAATCAAACATAATTTAATCAAAAGATATAGGAAATGAACATGAACTAAATAACGTTTTTACAATATAAAAAAGCATGTCCTTTCTCTATTTTTACTATTTAAGCACTAACAATCACATCACAAAATGAGGGCTCCTGGGGTGGCAACCACAGATTGTCCACCCCCGGGCAGCTTCGGGCAATTGGTATGCCCCGGACAGGTGGCGCGCGTTCCAATTGGCTAACGCCAGCAGCGCGAGCGCTTGGAGCGCAAAATAACCGTCGCGCAGTGGCTCCTGAGGGTGTGAGGTAGGGGGTTGTATGTCTGGCGCCGTTTTATTGATATTTGATTGTTACCTGTTGCTGGTTAATGAATATGTAAGCAGCTGCTTCTGTCCGTGAAGCACTGCGTGTGTTATGCGAGGCGGGGAGGGAGGACCTTATCATGCCTGGTGTACTAACACAGGCGTGGGTGGGTATGGAGCGTGGTTCGCGCAGGGCTGCGGGAGGTGCGTCGGCGGCGGTGGCGGCTTGTATGTCGAGTGAGGGCTCCCCAGTGCCTTCACCCGGTGCGGGCAGTTTGCAGGCCGGCACCTCACCTGCGTGTGGTGCGCGTCTACCTCAGGCTCCTGCAACAAAGATAGCTCCCATGTCTGTGAAAAGAGGGAGGGGCAGGCCGCGCACGCGTGCAGCCTCTATTCCTTCCCTGGTGACCGAGAGCTATGAAAATAAAGACAGGGCTCTTCCCCAAGCCACACGGGGTGTTGTAAATAAAGAAAATACTCCACCTAGTGGCCTTTCAGAGCCATTACAAGGCCATGAAACTGAAAAGCAAGCAATTATGAAACAGAAGCAGAATATCTTTATTTTTAACAAACAAAAGTTTGTCGATTCAGGTGTGTCTTCAGAGTTATTAACGGAGAGATGTCTGTCACCTGTTATTTCTAGCGCAGGAGGAGATATTATTTTTCAGGCAGCAAATACGCCCAGCGTTGTAGACACTCAGAGTTATGTGACACAGCAGGATAAAAATGATGAGCATTTCACGTTAAGACAGGTTGATGCCGCATTTGGTGAGGAATGTTTTAAACCTATGTACAAAACAGTTGGGGGTCAGGCGGCCAGTGCAAATGAGTTGGAGGCAGAGGGGCAGTGGGTCTGGATGCCAAAAGAAATCGCGAATGAAGCTAGATTATCTAAGCTGGAAGGAAACAGACTGCATGTAGCTGCAAGTTCAAGCGGCTTGCAGCCCTTCGAGGGCGAGATGCTGCCAAGCACAAACAAGCATTTGCAATGCAATAGGTCTCGCAGTTGTTAGAGTTTGAGCTATTGGCATTGTAAATGGCAATGCCTTTTATTTACGTGTTGGTTTTTAAAACATAAATAAAAGGCATTGCCATTTACAACACCAATAGCTTAAACTCTCGCAGATGCGAGACCTATTACATTGCAAATGCTTTTTTTTTTTAAGCAGAGGGGCAAGTTGCATGCTAAGTGCGGCCGTCCTGCCATTTCTTTTCTATTACTTTACTTTTGTTACAATCTCGGCACCCACGCGGGTGCCGTGATTTCAGCAAAAGTAAAGAAGTAGAAATAGAAAAACATGGTGCCGCGATTGCATCAAAAGTAAAGACATTTTCTATTTCTTTACATTGGATGCAGCAATAGGTCACGCATCTGCATTGTGACAGAACGGAATATTCTCTTCTCCTCTCTCTCTGTGTACACCCAGCCCTGCTGGCGGGAGCAGAGGTCACGGCGTTAGCCAGGCCGAGCTTATGACATATGACAATGGATCATTTAGTTAAACTCTCACCGCTGCAATTGGCATTTATCCATATGTCACTAGCTCGAATCCCAGCAAGATCAACTCTGCCTCTAGTTGTTCGGAATGACAGAACGGATACCTTTAAATTGGTAAAATTGCCTCCTCATTTTTACAGGCCTTAAAAACGGCAGGCTCAGTATGAAGCGCTATTTAAAAAGCAAGCCGTTATTCCGAAGTTACGTTTCACTGGAATGTATTCAATGTGGGCAATGCAGGACTACAAATTAAAGAAGCATTTGCAATGCAGTAAGGCTGGCATTATTGAAAGTTTGAGCTATTGACGTTGCAAATAATAATGCAGCGCCAATATCTCAAACTTTCAAGAATACGAGACCGTTGCATTGTAAATGCTTGTTTTGAACAGATGTCTCTCAAGCGCAAGCTGCAAGGACTTCAGTCCTGCTTCTTGGCTGTCGGTGCTGATGTGTTTGAAACTCAGATGCACACTTGTTCCGATACCCAACTCATTTGCCACCCAAACACTTTTACAGAATAGCTTTGTCCGGTGGTAGAAACTCTTCTTCTTTCCAAAGCGTTTTAGTACATCAGAATTGTCTAGAGGAAGTGGCGCTGTAGAAATGCAACTGCAAAACAAAGGAGTAAACTGCCATTGTAGTCCCACTGCAATCAAGACCACACGAGCAATAACATAGCTACAGGCAGCACCAGACAACAGAGGCGCAACTAGAGCCAAATTTCGGGGGGGGGGGGGCTAAGAAAAAATTTCGGGGGGGGGGCTGAATCTTTTAAGCCTTAGGCAGAGTGGAGCTGCAGGGGCTCTTAGATGGGGTGAAACAACAGCAAGGCCTCATTAACATACAAATGGTCTTTTAAAGACCTGTGAAGTGCTCGGGTGCGGCTGTGTGTGAGCCGGGAAGCTGTCTCATCCCGGCTGCCACACACGACGGGGGGGCTGAAGCCCTTTGAGTCCAATGGGTGTTGCGCACCTGCTAGAAAAGGCTGCATCACACCACAGAATGTGTCCCAAGATCAAAAGCTTAATTGTAACAGAGCCGAGCTCTGTTAATTCAGGAGCATGAACAGGGATTCGGGCAACCAGAGCTGTGACAGAGACCTTTCACTGCTGTGCTTCTCTGAGAGAATGAGACAGAGAGAAGGAGGGGGGGGGGCGAGGGGGCAACTGTCACAAGATGTGGGTCAGGGAGGAAGAAGGAACACCCACGGATGCGTTATATTCCCAAATGTTGTGTTGTTCTGGGGTTTGTGCAATTCCATGTCTCAGTCGGCATTCAATGTTTATGTGGCTTGATTCAAGAATATCAGGCTCTAGAGATTAAAATCGGAGAGAGAAATGGAGCGTCACAGTAGACAGAGACGGAACGCCCCACCTAATTATTACCATGGGGTGCAGCACTTTGTTCAACTGATGCAGTGCCACTTACTTTCGCTTTCTCTCACATAGGTCCATGGGAGGCCTCATGAGCAGTAAGAGTGCGAGATAAAACAGTGCTCATGAAAAGTGCTTCTAAAGGAAAATAAACTAGGTGAGCCCCCTTAAGTAAGTGTCTGTTCTGTCGCGGATCCAAGCGAGCCTCAGATTAGATTCTTGCTTAGTTACACAGCAGGAGAGTTGAGGTCGCTAGACACAGCAGGAGAGTTGGGGTCGCTTGGCACTATTGACATCACCCAGTGGGTCAAGGCGCCCGTTGCTGTCGCGTTGAAGGGTATTTTGTTCGCTGACATGGAATCCGGCAGAGAATGAAACCGAAAGCAGCATCCGGGAGGCAGGGGAGGTGATGGTGTAGGATCTTGCAGTGGCCGTTTTTGTCCAGTATTTTCATGCATGTGGTTGGGCGTTGTTTCGTTTGCAGGCTATAAGTGCTAAACAAGCATTTGCAAAGCCAATAAGTTTCATCTATGCGGGATCTATCGGCGTTGCCGTTCTATAAGATGTTGCACTTGCACATCAGCACGGGCCGTTGTACAGTATGGCTCAAAGTAATTAAAAACAAAGCGCCGCACCCGTGTCGTAGCACCGTTTTGTGTTTACTTTAAGTAGTGGTCGAAGTGCATTCAAAAAACGCATGGGAACTGTGATGCTGTGCTATTGTAAACAAGCGCTCTACATGCTTATCAAAAAGTTTTTTTTAAACTGTCGTAAAGTGACTCAAGCACTTCAAAGTATATCATAATGTCCATAAAAAGCTAGGAGTGTGTCACGGTGGGGATGGAGATAGCGATGTATAAAACAAACGAGAAGGGAGGGGGGAATGCCAGCAACAGAGGAGGCCGCGAAAGTGAAAGTGATCGTGATTACGATCGCTACGGATTAAGACACATGGCGCTGCGCGCGTGCACGTTCACGTGCACTGTAGCTTTAGGCCACGGCAGCACTTTGAAATGCCCAGATATAAAATGTCTCTTCGAGCCTTTGGCTCGCGAGACCTAAAAAGGGCAGTAGGGTTACCTCAGCCAGGCCTCTTGCGTCCTGCAGCGTACGAAGCACTGAAGAGGGGGATTTTCAAGCGAAATTCCCCACGCCTTTGGATGCCAAGAGAGTGTCTCGTTTTGCGCGAGCTATTAATTGGAACTCGTACGACGGGGGTATAGGGGATGGAGAGCTTCCTAGCGGCAGAAGTGGGGGTGGTAGAGTAGGTGAGGTGGGGGTGTTAAGAAAAATCTCAGTTGAGGATGATGATGCCTCTTTAGAGGAAGGGGAACTTGAAGATGAGGATGACCTGGTAAAAAAATTTCCCATTTCTTTTCGGGACAAGGGGGGGTTTACTAAAGATATTTCCAGAAATTATTTTTCCCAGGACAACCCCAGTGAAGGCGCTCCGAGCGGAACCAATACCAAACCTAATATTAAGGGAGCGAAGAGAAGAGTTTTGTCTGAAGACAGCACATCCAAAAAACCAGGTGAGGAACACACTCAATCGCATCGCAAACGTTTTTGTGTTGATAAGAGCGTAGGTACAGAGTCCGGACATTCCAAGGTTACATGGAAGAAGGCAGCTAGTAAGGTGGTTGCAAATGCTGAAGTTTCGGTAGGCAAGTCCGATGTGGCGGTAAGTCCGGATAGGGGTGCGAAAGTGGAAAGTGACACATTACAGACATCAGGTTTGAAACGTTGACCTTATATGGGCCTGTCGATGCCATTGGGTGCTCATCTGTCCAAAAGTACAAAAGAGAAAATATGGAAGGGAGATTTTGTGGATGTTTTTAAGCTTCTTCATAGGGAGATTCAGGCAAAGGAAGGTTCCAGGGAAGAGGCATGGGAGTTAGCAAGGAGACCAAGGGTGCCCACGAATATAGATACCTGGACATCAGCTTTTCTTATTTTCGCGAGTGTATACTGTGAAAAGTTTCAAGATAGGTCAGTAGCACTTTTTAAATATTTGGACACTATCAGGAAAGCGGCTACTGCTATGATGAAGAGTTTCGGACCAGGTTAGTTCTCATTCCTGAAAAACCATGGGGTGAGGTGGATAACGAACTCTGGGTGCAATGGATGTACCCTCAAAGGCCTCCGCCATCCATGCATACCGCGAGTGGTTTAGCAGTTCCCAGTCGGCCCTTTCCGAACAGGCCCACCCTGGGGGGGGTGGGTAATTGGGGCAGACTGCAAACCTTCATCTCTGGCGCCTGTTGGAATTTCAATAAGGGATTCTGCGCAAAAAACCCCTGTAAATATAAGCACGAGTGCTCCAGGTGCGGAGGGAAACATGCCATCACGCAATGTTTTGGGGAACAGTCACATTGGGGGGGCAGTTTACCAACCAGAGGAAGAGGTGGCATTTCTCAATTTGGTCACAAAAGCTTTTACGCCAATTAACATAGACAAGTTATGCATGTTTCTGAAACGATATCCTGACATGCATGAGGCATCACTGCTTGAATGGGGTTTTAGAGAAGGGTTCAAACAGGGATATCAAGGACCTAGAGTTCCCAGGTTTGCAAAAAACTTAAAGAGTCTGCAGATTTTCCGCACATTGTAAGGCAGAAGCTGTTTACAGAAGTAAAGGAAGGTAGGATGGCAGGCCCCTTTGACACATGGCCATTAGACAATCTCATTGTTTCACCACTAGGTGTGGTCCCTAAGAAAGCTGAAGGGGAATTTAGGATGATACAACATCTCTCATGGCCTCATGGTGCATCCATTAACGATTTTATAGCTAAAGAGGACTCCATGGTGAAGTTTGCTTCTGTAGATACGGCCTTGGGGATGATCAGACTTACAGGGGAGGATTCTGAGCTAGCGAAATGTGACATTAAGTCGGCTTTCCGATTACTACCAGTTCACCCCTCTGATTTTTCACTGCTGGGCATTTAGTTTAAGGAAAATATTTCGTGGATAAGGCTCTCCCTATGGGTTGTGCGATATCCTGCAGGCTTTTTGAATCCTTTAGTTCATTTTTGCAGTGGTGTTTTTCGTTCAAAACAGGACATAGTGGCATAACGCACTATTTGGATGATTGTTTATTTATGGGAGCTGCAGGTTCCCAGCAATGTGGAAAGGCATTGAGAGATTTTGAATCATTTACACAGGAGATGGGTGTTCCCTTAGCACCAGACAAAACAGAAGGACCCAGCCGCTGCTTAACATACCTCGGCATTGAAGATGGAGGCCAAGCTTCTGGGGAAAAAAGTACTTGAAATAACCAGGCTTTTGGAATATGCTAAATAAGCGGACAAATTGACATTGGTTGAAGTGCAATGTTTGCTTGGTCATTTAAATTTCGCTTGCAGGGTCATACGTGCAGGCAAAGCATTTTGCAGACGTCTGGGCTTTTCCATGTCCGGCATTCAGTTTCCGCACCATAGGATCAGAGTAACTGCCAATATGAGGGCTGATTTTGAAGTATGGTTACGTTTTTTGAAAGTGTTTAACGGGGTCACGATCTGGTCGTTAGACGAGGATTTTATCTGGCAAGTACAGTTATTTTCTGATGCTTCCGGCGCTAATAGTTTCGGTTTATTCTGGGAAGGAAAGTGGTGTGCGGAACATTGGCCACACGCGTGGATCATCGGCAAGCGAAGCTCAGCTTTTCTCGAATTTTCCCTCTGATAGTGGCATTGGCTATCTGGGGTCCAAAGTTGGCTAACAGAACAGTGGTTTTTAATGTTGATAATAAAACTGTAGTGGACCTAGTAAACGGGCAAAAGGTTAGAGATAAACATTTGCTGAAACTGTTACAAATCTTTATGCTAGGATGCTTGCAATTTAACATCATTTTCAAAGCGAAACATATTGCGGGAGTGGCAAATAACATTGCAGATGCCCTATCTCGATTTCAGTGGGAGAGATTCCGTGGTTTGGTGCCCGGAGCAGATTTTCTGAAGACTCCAGTTCCCAAAGAAGTTTGGGATTTGACTACTTACCGTCTCATCGAGAGCTCGTTAGCTAACAGCACCAAATTGGCCTACAGAAGAGCCGGGCTGGAATTTTTAGATTCAGGTGCTAAGTATAGAGTTCGTACTGGGGAAGGTTTAAGTCAGCGTAGAGATGATATAATTAACTTTAATTAACTTCATTATGGGCAATATACAGAGGAGTATCTCTTCCACAACAATAGCCGGAAAACTAGCTGGGGTGTCATTTTATGGCAAGATTTTCTGGGGATACGAGCCCTCAGCCGGAGAATAATGCAGGGCTGGGCGAAAACCAAAAAGAGGGGTCAGTACAAAAGAGAGCCTATTTCTTTACTATTATTATATAATGTTACATGCATTTTATGTGAGGTTTGTTTTTCCCAATTTGAATGTTGTTTATTTAAATTGTGTATGATTTGGCTATTTTTTGGGGCATTTAGAGTTTCAGAATTGTTGGGCACAACTCACAATGGGGACCTCAAAGTTCAGAATGTTTCTCTCTTTAACTCATCTATATGTATTTTCTTGGAACGGTCAAAAACGGACCAAACAGGTAAAGGATCGAGGGTGATTTTACAAACCATAAATGGTCCTTTCGGACCAAACAGGTAAAGGATCGAGGGTGATTTTACAAACCATAAATGGTCCTTTGTGCCCTAAACAAGCGTGGTTAGACTTTTTGTTAGTGGGTGGTGCAACCTCAGAATTTGTTTTTAGGCATCAGGACGAGTCCAGGCTCCAAGCTTCTCAATTGCTGGCCATATTGCGTAGATCTTTGAAGAAGGTGGGGAGAAACCCTCTCAATTTTGGTACGCCGTCTTTCCGCATAGGCGCGGCATCAGAAGCAGCCAGGTGGGGATTTTCCCTCAGTGACTTAAGAAGCTAGGACGCTGGTCATCCAATTGTTGTTTACATTATATTAGAGAATTGGAATGTGACGTTCCTAAGTTATGATACTAATTGTTTTTTCTTTCTAGGTGTGTTGGCATGTTGGCCATTGTTGCAACGACAAGTTTGGATTCTTGGACATTCTTTCATTAAATGGGCTGCTAAACAAGCGGAAAAAATACATTTTGGGAGGAATTTGGGGTTTCATTCCGAGGATGTCCTAGTTTCATGGTTTGGGAAAAGTGGTATGAAGTGGGGTCAGCTACTGCCTATAATGAGCGAGCTCTCTTGTAAAACTAAACCTTCAGTGGTACTGATTCACCTTGGTGAAAACGACTTAGTGCAATTATCAGGTCTGGGGTTAATCATTGAGATGAAAACAGATCTTGAAATTTTGTCAAAGACATGGCCCAACACACAGTTTGTTTTAACGGCATTAATGCCACGAAGAATTTGGAGAGGTGCAGAACGATTTACAGCAGTCGAGAGAGCATGAAGGAAAGTGAATAGAGATCTACATCGTTTTTGTCACAGTGCTGGAATGTATTGGTTGATTCACGAGTCAATTACGAAAGAGGACTATCAATTTTTTAGACACGACGGTGTTCACTTATCTTTTATTGGTAACGAAATTTATATTCTAAATATAAAGGAGATGGTTTCCAAGATTCTTCAGATTCATTCATGGTGTTAGGGTATGCTGTTTTAGCGACAGCTTTCACGTTTCTGTGAACAAGCTTACACTAAAGATGTTTCAGTTGCCCAAGTAAATGCAACAATATTCTCCCCTCTCCCCCTCCTCCCCCCACCTTTTTCCTTGTTTTCTCAATTCTAAGATATGATTTGGTAGGACCGTGGTGATTATTTGTTTGGGTGTTTTGGAAATGCTATAACAAATTGTTTTTCTTTTCATAGTGCAAGCATATGGCACATTTTCATTGGAATGAATAAAGTTTCACCTGTTTGGCGACATTGGTGGTATGTTGTTCTTTTAATTGATGACAAGCGTCTAGTTAGAAAGGTTTATTGATTTTTTACC
This sequence comes from Triturus cristatus, assembly GCF_964204655.1. NCBI lineage: Eukaryota > Metazoa > Chordata > Amphibia > Caudata > Salamandridae > Triturus > Triturus cristatus. Next base: position 999,130,461 of record NC_140580.1, read on the forward strand.
GGGGGGGACAGGAGAAACTCCTGTGTTAGGGTTTTTTCCTGGTGGCGGAGTTGGAAGGGAGCAAGACAGGCAGGAAGGGTATGGGGCATTAGGAATAGCTTGGGACAGAGGGAAGCAAGGGAGCGAGGTTGGAGGCAAGGGGTAGGCAGGAGAGGTAGATAGGGGTTTGGGGAGGAGGATTAGGCCGAACAACGTTGGGGAAATTGGTTGTCGGGAAAATTATTAGGGGCGGGGGGTGATAGTCGGAATATTCTATTAGCCTGAGTTGTATCCAATGATGTATTGTTTTGCCCACCTGTCCAATAAAGCGGCCTTTTACCCCATTATTTGGCTTGGGGTCATTTCTTATTGCCCGATGAGGGCTCCTGGGGGTGGCAATCGCAGATTGTCCACCCCCGGGTAGCTTCGGGCAATTGGTATGCCCCGGACAGGTGGCGCGCATTCCAATTGGCTAATGCCAGCAGCGCGAGCGCTAGGAGCGCGAAATAACCGTCGCGCAGTGGCTCCTGAGGGTGTGAGGTAGGGGGTTGTATTTCTGGCCCACCCACCCACCCTTTGTAATGAAAATATTTGGTTATTAATATATTTGTATTTTGGTGGTTGTCGCTTGGACAGGTGGCGGAGTTGGAGGAGAGCAAGACAGGCAGGAAGGGTTTGGGGCATTAGGAATAGCTTGGGACAGAGGGAAGCAAGGGAGCGAGGTTGGAGGCAAGGGGTAGGTAGGAGAGGTAGATAGGGGTTTGGGGAGGAGGATTAGGCTGAACAACGTTGGGGAAATTGGTTGTCGGGAAAATTATTAGGGGCGGGGGGTGATAGTCAGAATATTGTATTAGCCTGAGTTGTATCCAATGATGTATTGTTTTGCCCACCTGTCCAATAAAGCGGCCTTTTACCCCATTATTTGGCTTGGGGTCATTTCTTATTTCCCGATGGCTGTCATTCAAATTGATTGCAATAAGAAAGTTGTTTTATAATGAAAAAAATTAAATTATACATTTAGTCAGTTATAAAATTGCAGTAAAAAGCAGATTACAAAACATATTTTACTGTAATTTTAGGATAATTCAACAAAAACGTATATAAGCAGCCGACCACCATTTTGAGTACACATGACTGCTGTCATTCAGTGTGAGGATGTGTTCCTCAAGAGAGAGCGACCACCATTGACTAAATTGAAAAACAGTGCCATCTTCTGTCAAAAGAAAGTAGCTCATTAAGAAATATAACAAACAGCACTCGATTAACTCAAGCAAAAGAATATTTATAAAGAAAGTGTTTTGATAGTTATTATTTTAATGTTTATTGTCTGTAAATGTGTATACTCTTTAATATTAAAAAAGATGATAGTTATAGATTAGTGTATTAAGCGGTTTATGAAAAAGGATGACAATCATATTTGTCTGTTTATAAAAAGATATTCAATAAATTTTATTTAAAAGGTAATATTTTGTCTATTACTTAGAAAGTTTAAAAATCAAATAGAATTTGAAGATTCAGTTAATATGCATTAATGAGGGAGTTGTATATGAAAAATTAAATACTCCAAAAAGTACTCAGGGATTATTTAGAAATACTCTGGTACTTTTTACAAAATGAAATATAGGCTTGAAAGAGCATCTCTAAATGCAAGTCCAGAGAGTATAACTGAGGAGAAATGTCATTCAAGATTTTAAAGGAGAATCCTAATTGAGGTGTTGAGTAACTAGCAGATTGCACAGAATATTTTAGTATCATATGTTTTTTTCTGAGCACATGACAAGGATATAAAACATACCTAATATGGTTTGTTACAGGAGCAAGTTAATGAACCTGATAGCTAGCTAACTGCCTCTGATTGAGAGTTGACAGACAGATAGAGGTTTATTAATCTCATTATTTTAAGTCTGACAGTGTTTAAGAACCAGCAAGGCTATTACAAGAAAATAGATAATTGTTTGGCATACAAAGTGCCACTTATGACCACATAAATGTATTGCAATGCTATAGTCATAAGAGCAGGAGGAATATATAGACTTAGTAATGTGCAGCAGATTGTAGGTCACATGAATCTTTTCAGGGATTGGATGATGTGCAAGGTTGAAGCATCATCTTTCAAACAAGGTGTAGGATAGTAGAATTTAAAGCTGAGAGAGTGGATGAGTATAGAAATGAAGGAGGCCTGTGCTGGTGATTGCAAAAAACAAAAACGTAAATTAAATATATAATACTTGTAATGGAAAAATGAAATGAATCTTAGAATATTCTAATAAATCTGTAATTTTTCTATATTTTTTAGCATTTCAAGCCAATCGCAATAAAAGCTGCAAATAAAATTGTGAATGTGACAAACCAGAGAGAAGAGAACAAGAAGGCACAAAAAAGAACACAAAAGGTATTGTTATATTATCACAATAGAAAAATCAGACTAAGATGTAACAGACATAAAAAATGTTTAAGGATAGTGTAATACAAGGAAAAGATGGTGAACATGTTTGGAGTGGGAGGAGGGCAAGGATGTTGTTCTTTGTAAACCCTATGACTATTACTTTTCTGCAAGTAAAAAAGATTATTTGTAAAATTAAAAAAATCATATTTGACTGAAACAATAAAAACAACTGAAAAAGATGTATTTTCTACTCAACAGAATGCCATCAATAAGTGTGAAACAAAGTTCAAGTGTGCAAAACGAGGCAAAAGAATCTATCACCAAAAACAAAAAACAAACGAGGTATGTTGACTCTCTCATTAAAATAAACATCATCAGGTGTGACACACAAAGAAAGTGGAGGAGGGTATGGTAAATGAATGCGGAGGGGTTGGATATGTCCAGGGTGAGAGGAGGTCTTGGCTGTTGTTTAAAGATATAACAATGTAAATCAAATCAAATATAATTTTAAAGGTCATAATATATAAAAAGTACTCATGTACAATTCCAAATAAATGGCTAAAAAAAATAATTGTTTCCACCAAACTGAATTACCAAATCACAGGAAAAAGAAATTGCTGCAGTGCAAGACCCAATAGAAGAATAATTCAACAAAACAAATCAACATATAATGTATTGAAACATTTTAAGGATATCAAAATATATTACATGTTAAAGACATTTAAAGTTATTGAGAATAGTGTCAATAAAGGCTGAAGGAGTAGCTATGTGTGTGGCAAGGGTAGAATAAAAGTTATCTATGATCAAACATTTTGGAAAATATTTATAAGGATAGTTGAAGAAAATGTGATTGCTAAAAATTTTCATTTTTATCATTAAGGTGCCGATTCCGATCCTGTAAAACCCGGGTACGAATGGTCGTACGGAGCGTATTCTCCGTCCGACTCGTACCCGGGAAAACCACCTTACAAACCCGCAAGTACGATTCGTACAGAAATACCATTTCCGTACGAGTCGTACAAAACACCGACCGGCAAAAAAATACCCACAATTCCGATCCGGGACACCGCGTACGTGACGTCCGGACGGAGTCAGGCAGCGTTCTAAGGACCAGCAAGTACGATCCGTGCCCACGTCACTCCGCACCGCTCCTTTTGTACGGCAGCCAAAAACTCCCGGGAAATTGAGGACGACGCGAAGAAGGAGCACCGGTACGCGACGGACAGCCATGGACCCCATCCTACGTGATATCCCGGCCCTCCTAGCCTATAACCTGGTGCACAGAAACCGACGCAGACGCCGCAGAAGGTCAGAACAACACCCAGGGGCAAAGGGGGGGGCGAGGGGCAGGAAACATAACCCCCACCCGATGTAAAACATATATATCCTGCACATAAATTACCTCCATGGTCTGGTCACTTCAGGGGGCGTGTACACCAATCCCACGTACCGCCACAACGGAAGTGGATGTGGACGCGCGTCACCACTACAATGGTGGTACGGCCCGTACCCACGCCCCCCAGGGCGTGGGTACGGTCTGTACCACCATTGTAGTTGTGACGTAGGGGTACGCGTGGTACGGACCGTACCCACGCCCTCAGAGCGTGGGTACGGGATGTACCCCTACATCACCACAACTATGGTGGTGCGGCCCATACACACGCTCTGAGTGCGTGGGTACGGGCCGTACCCCTACGTCACCCCAACAAAAGTGGTACGGCCCATACACACGCCCTCAGAGCGTGGGTACGGTCCGTACCACCATTGTAGTGGTGACGTAGGGGTACACGTGGTACGGACCGTACCCACGCTCTGAGGGCATGGGTACGGGCCGTACCACGCGTACCCCTACGTCACCAATACAATGGTGGTACGGGCCGTACCCACGCTCTGAGGGCGTGTGTACGGCCCGTACCACTATTGTTGGGGTGACGTAGGGGTACGGCTCGTACACACGCTCTGAGGGCGTGGGTACGAGCCGTACCCCTACGTCACCACAACTATGGTGGTACGGCCCATACACACGCCCTCAGAGCGTGGGTACGGTCCGTACCACCATTGTAGTGGTGACGTAGGGGTACACGTGGTACGGACCGTACCCACGCTCTGAGGGCATGGGTACGGGCCGTACCACGCGTACCCCTACGTCACCAATACAATGGTGGTACGGGCCGTACCCACGCTCTGAGGGCGTGTGTACGGCCCGTACCACTATTGTTGGGGTGACGTAGGGGTACGGCTCGTACACACGCTCTGAGGGCGTGGGTACGAGCCGTACCCCTACGTCACCACAACTATGGTGGTACGACCCGTACACACGCTCTGAGGGCGTGGGTATGGGCCGTACCCCTACGTTATGTTATGTTATGTTATGTTATTTATATTTTTATAGCGCACAGCTGCCCCAGCAAAGGGGCGTCCTGGCGCTATGACAGACACTACAACATAACACACAATAAAAGAAAAAGAAAATTAAACAGACACGGGAAACAGGAAAGTTTTGATCGCCTGCCTGAAGGCGAGTAGATCTTCAAGAGCTCCGATGTGTACCGGGAGCGAGTTCCATAAACCTGCCGCGAGCACCCTAAAGGAGCGGCCACCCATTCTGCTCAATTTAAAGCGTGGACAGACAGCCAGGTGAAGCCCCTCCGATCTCAAGGATCTCAAGGGAGTATAGGGCGTGAGCAGGTTGGCAAGTGCCGGCGGCGAAGCAGATTTCAAAATTTTAAAGGTCAGGCACAGCGCTTTGAACTGGATTCGCTGTCTGACCGGGAGCCAATGTAAGGCCGTGATGGTACCAGACACTGAGCAATGTCTAGGGAGGCCCACAATGGCCCGTGCCGCGGCATTTTGTACCATTTGGAGCCTAGAGGCCTCTGCTTGATTCACACCTAACAGCAGTGAACTGCCGTAGTCCAGCCGAGATAGTATAGAGGCCTGGACCACAAGCTGTCTGGTAGGGGGATCAAAATACTTTAAAACCGGCCTTATTCCCCGCAGAATACCATAGCACGTAGCAGCCACCTTCTTAGTGTGGTCCCTGAAGGTGAGCGCAGAGTCCAGCCAGATGCCTAAATTTCTCACTCCAGAAGCTGGAATGGGAGTGACACCCAACTCTGATGGCCACCACTGGTTACCCCATAGCTCAGCGTGCTTCCCTAGTACCAACACCTCTGTTTTGGTGGCATTTAACTGAAGGCAGTTGGTGCGAAGCCAGCTTGCTACTGCCATCAGACCCGCTCGGAATCTGGGGGCCTCCACCTCAGGGTCTCCACTGAGTGTCACCGCTAGCTGTGTGTCGTCCGCATATGAGGCCATCGTAAGACCCCACTGTTTGACGACACCAGCCAACGGTTTCACATAGAGGTTGAACATTGTAGGGTTCAACGAGGATCCCTGTGGTACCCCCAGCTCCAGGGGATAAGTGGCGGATTGGCCAGGTGGTATAGCCACTTTAAAGGAACGATCCGATAAAAAAGACCGAAACCACTGGAGGGCGAGATCCGTCACTCCCGCCTCCTGTAAGCGTTGGATCAGTATATGGTGGGACACAGTATCGAAGGCAGCGCTTAGATCTAATAGTAAAAGCGCTGAAGTACGGCCTGAGTCCAGTACCTGGCGAAGATGTTCCGTGATGTAGAGTAATGCCGTAGTGGTACGGGCTGTACACGCGCTCTCAGAGCGTGGGTATGGACCGCATCACGCGTACCCCTAGGGCACCAGTACATCAGTGATACAAGGCGTACACACGCCACGAATGTTGTCATAGGGCCTGGTGTAGCATCTAACCAGTATATTGGGGTGTGTATGCCCAGGAGAGCAGTGTACTGCACCAAGGGTGCAGGTGGGTGGGTGGGTGTCTAGGATTCACATCAGTGGACAGAGACATGTGAGGGGTGGGTGCAGAGGAATACCTGCAGTGGACAGAGACATATGAGGGGTGGGTGCCTATCACTCCCAGCAGTGCCCAGACATATGAGGGGTGGGTGCGTGCCTATCACTCCCAGCAGGTCCCAGACATATGAGGGGTGGGTGCCTATCACTCCCAGCAGTGCCCAGACATATGAGGGGTGGGTGCCTATCACTCCCAGCAGTGGACAGAGACATGGGGGTGGGTGCAGAGGAATACCTGCAGTGGACAGAGACATGGGGGTGGGTGCAGAGGAATACCTGCAGTGGACAGAGACATATGAGGGGTGGGTGCCTATCACTCCCAGCAGTGCCCAGACATATGAGGGGTGGGTGCCTATCACTCCCAGCAGTGGACAGACATATGAGGGGTGGGTGCATATCACTCCCAGCAGTGGACAGAGACATGGGGGTGGGTGCAGAGGAATACCAGCAGTGGACAGAGACATGGGGGTGTGTACATCATCCTCAGATGATCACAACTCCATGGGTGTATGAACGCATCCACAATGTGCGACTATGTTGAGACTGCCATAACAACACATCACTGACAGCAGTGTCCCACTCCCATGAGGATGTATGTCCTTCCCCCACTGCATGACACATCACATGTGTGTGTGATGACAAATGACACATGCATACCAACCCCTGGCGGATGCGGATGCAGCACAATACACACACTGAGATCATGCCACAAGACTGTATAGTCATGTTAAAGCCTACTAAACTAAGAGAGCCAAAGGGAACACACACTGTCAAGCACATTCCAAGACTAATAGGAATGTACAGGTGCTGTGACAGCCACCAAGTTGTTGTCTCCCATGGAAGGAATAGGGTGGAGTTCCCACAGATACAATGCCCACAATTGTGAGCCAGGTGCCTAAATACCCTGCAGAACAAGTAACATATGTGTGCTATGCTGGGAGTACACACATGCACAGTGCGTAAAAGGGACAATTTCTACATGAAGGCATGGCAACATACTCTATACACAAGTACAGTGACTACCAAGGATGGCACAGACGATGCAGGCGGAGACATTGATGAGCAGACATGGCCATAGTTGAAGGGATCCGTCACCCACAGAGGAAATGTAGACACAGGTCAGCACAACAATTGTGCAACTCCCTGCAGGGAAGATGTCAGGTGCCACAAAGGAAGGATCACTCCTTGGGACAATGTCTCCAAACACAAAGAGCATACACGATCAAAGATTCTTTTCAGCGAACTTGTGATGGCACGCAGATACCAGGGTCCACCCCATGAGCAGCAGACTACAACATTTCCCAGACACCTAACACATGATCACCACCCCAACTCATGGAGCATCAGCACCAACATCAATACCTGAAAACCAATCGTGGTCAAAGGAAAAACAAAATGCTTTATTCAGCATTAAATCAAAAGGTATAACAGGACAATATTTATAAAGGCCATAGGCCAGTCCTGGGGGGACACATGTCCACGCGTCTCCCCGAGCTTGCCTGCACATACTAAACCTCTGGTTCAGCGACTGGGGGGGCATCATGTGGGGAGGGACCAGGCACCGCAGGGACAGGAGGGGGAAGGGAAGGTGTTGTGGGTGTAGGGACGGACGACTCCACCACAGGGGGTGGGGCAGCGCCAAAGGTGGAGGTTAGCATGGCGCAGCACACGTCCGCAAGCTCGGCCAGCGTCTCCCCTGCACCCGAAGGAACCACAGACCCCAAGGAGGGGGGTGGTCGGAGGGATGGGTTGCTGCGCTACTCGGGGAGGTGGTGGACGGGGGGGACTCAACTCCCCTACCCGTGGAGTACCTTGCCTGTTTGCGTGATGGTGAACCAGTGGGGCTGAGGCCCAGCACAGCCAAGTATGTCTCCTTCTCAGACTGTGGGGCAGGGGAGCCGAGGGGAGTGACATTGGAGGGACTGGGGAGTGAGGCATGCGGACTTGGACTGTGGCTGCGTGTCTGCCTGTGTGCCCTAGACCCAGTGGGTGTGCCTTCTTCCCCCTGAGTGTGCGTGACAGGAGGTGTGCGCTTGCCCTTCCATGTTGGCGTGCTGCCTGTGTCTGGTGGGGTGCGTGGCTGGGAATGTCTGTGTGTGCTTGGGACAGGCATGGGAGTGGGAAGTGTGGATGGTGCAGGGGTAGGGGGGGACGAAACGCTGCAGGAGACTCACTGCTGCCGTCAGTGACGAGTCCATGGACCTCAGCAACATCCGTTGGTCAGACATCACTGATGACATGCCCTCCATGTACGACACCATCTGTGTCAGCAGTCTGGTGTGGCCATGGAGGACAGTCAGGATCGATGTCTGCCCAACCTGCAACTGCCGCTGAATGTCCACAGACTCGGCAGTGAGGGAAGCAGGGGAGACAGGGGCAGGAGGTGCGGTGCCTAGCACGAAGGAGACACGTTGTTGCCCTACACGGACAGAAGGGACCCGAGCAAGTGGGAGGGCGGTGATGGGAATGGAGGGGGCGGTGACAGTTGTAGTGCTGCTGCCAGCTGTTGGAGCAGCCTCCGCCCCCTCAGGGAGCTCAGCCTCGGACCCGTCAGCGTCGTAGTCGGTGTTGGTACTAGACAGGTCCTCCACCTGACTCCCCTCGCCCTCCGTGCCACTTGATTCCGCCGACTCCCCAGCAGTGGTGGCACCGGTGCTCGATCCCTCCTCCTGGTCCGTGCAGGTGTCTCCCTCGGTGTCCCCCGATGATGCTGTGTGCAAGGTGAAGAGACATGAAATAATCAGTCACCTGTGTACATCTGACACATGAGTCAAAACAAAATTGGTCACAGTGCATATCAGGAAATGCATCATGAGTAACATCTAGAATACTCCGCACATATGTAAGCCATGCACTCCCCAGTTGGTTCACCCACCATGCCCCCTGAAAAAATGAACATCAGGACACAACAGCAAATAACTCGATATCCAATTATACTGAGAAGCTAGTGTCTGTGAACAGTGGAGCACAGCCAGACTATGAAGGCATGCCACCTCTTGTTCATTGTGAAAGAAACAGTATTGGTGCACCCAAGGCCAAATAACAGACGCCAATGCTGAAGGTGTCCCCACACTCAGAGACCTGTGACTACTTTGTAAACCCTAAAGAAATACATTGTGATCCCTGGGGAATCACAACACTGTACACAATCGACATGTTTGGAATGTGTGAAAGTGCCACTTTTGGAACAGAACACACATGTGTCTGGATAACAGAAGTCACACAAGGCGGTGCACAAAAAACTACTTTTACACAGTCATTGTATGAGCTGCCAGCCTAATGCAAACAAGCCACTATTAAGAAGAAATGTGGTATCAGGAAGTACATATACATGGCACCACGGTGGTCTGGATGACTTGACACCCGTAAGTTGGTATCAGCAACAACAGAGGAATAACCCTAATGCAACCACACTGTGGGAACATGTATATGTATAATCTCTAATCAATTTTATGACTGAACTGTGCCTTTGTTTTAAATGTGCCAGCGTGTCCCCTAAAAGTGTAAAGGTGGTTTCTTGTGCACTTACTTGGGAGACATCTGTAATGCAGGCACATTATTGTCCTTCACAACAAAAAATCAAAGTCAAGCATATAAACTATTGGGACATGTTGACAAGTGTAGTCAGTTCCAAGGTACAAGACATCTTGACTAACAACTTGAATCCTGCCACCTGTCACATGGCCATCCGTACCATGATGACACAGTTGGCAACACATCTGACCCACTACCTGTCATGTGGAGTGGCACACATGTCCAGACACAGGACAACGCATTAGCTAATGGCCCTGCAATTGTGTCGGAATAAGGAGCACCTGCACTGAGGAGACACCCTCATGGGAACCAAGAATGTCCACACAGATGTCAGCACACACAGACCAAACTACGTAGCATCTGGAGCACACACCGGTGCTAAAAATGGATGAGCAGGAAACATGTCTGTTAACTTTTGCCACATGCTGCAATGCACAAACATTACACCCTGCACAACATGCCTGGGTCACTGCATGTTGAGTGTCTGTCCAGACAATTATCACACACAGGTCAGACCTGGCAAGGAGACATAAGGTTTGAACATGTAGGCCTTGCCTGCACAAACCCCCCCTACCTGAGACAATGTGATTGAGACAGAGCTAGTAGTTACACCTCTTAATCTGGGATTAATAAAATGTGCATCCAGAACTCCTAAATGTATTCAACATCACCATGTGAGGCTGACCACACATATTTGTGACAAACAACCATCAACAGATAGTTGTACATAGACACACAGGCACTGGCCAGTGTGAGGATGCACAAGCCTAATGGGGTCACCATGGACAGTGGACACATGTAGCACACTTTACGGAAATACAAATGAGGCCATGGAACAATGCCACAGAGGCCAAACTATGCTGAACACACAGTGAATGGGCACAGTGTTTGATGCCACACATGATTCCTAGGAAAAGGTGTCTCAGGGGACTGTAGTGGGCACACTGCTCCATGGTCCTGGAATGATCTGACTGTAACAGGAGCAACCGTCCCGGCACTATGCATATCTCCCACTCATGCACATCATGTCTGAGGTCACTACATCGGTCATGCATGCTGCAAGTCTGTTTATTTGAAACCACACACTCCTATGTTGAGACTCAGGACAGTGCCAACAATTATGGACCCCCAAATGAGTGAACAGGACAGGGCACAGGCAAGGTACCAACACATGTCACAGACCACCCCCACCCATGATGCTGAAAGCAGTGTGCACCTTGATTAACTTGCAGCCTAGATGACCATGTGCAATAGTGATTACACACAGACCAGGGAACACATGTCAAGGAGGGGAAGGGAGGAAGAACAGCACCGGTTGACTTGGGGGAACAGGATATGCACTGCACATATAAACCCTGGCAGTGTATCCAGGCGACTGAGCACTTCCAAAAGCTGGTGACACACAACAAACACACATGTACCTACCCCCTTCTTGCTGCTGTCTCTCCTGTAACCGCCTATCCATCTCAGGGAAGACCACCACCAGGACACGCTTCATTTGGTGGGTCAGGCGCCGGCGCCTGCCGTGGGGACGTGGTGGTGAGTCCCCCAGCAGGACCTGGGCGATCCTCCTGGTCCAGCACCGGTTGTCCTGCCAGCGTTTCCTCACTTGGGGCAGGCGCCGACTGCGACTCTCCACCGTATTCACGGCCCTGACGGCCCTCTTCCAAATTCTACCCTTCTCGTAGGCGGTTACCTGTGAGGATGACAAAGTGAGACTACATCACTACACCTGCTCCATGTCACAGAGACACACATTTTAACATCTTAGATTTTTTGAACAGGGCATAGTATGCTGCCAACTAATTGCACCTTTGTCATAGGGACATTCACCTCTGTGTAAGCGCCAATGCACTACATGGCATTGAAAGTACACAGGTGGCATGAGGGGTTCGACACACTCCCTGATCATGGCACACACTGTGCATCACAAGCAACACAAGGCTGATGGACAGCACCTCCAAGCAGTCACATGCCCTAGGCCACTGACGCAACCTCAGCAGAGTACACAGACACACACAGGCACAGATCATTCACCTGCCATTGGCAACAGCGGATACAAACCTCACTCTGCACATGTGCCACTTGCCTGGGGGGTGTCACAGGCGTGGGGCTAGCCCAGCATGTCAGACACACAGCACGGCTTACTTCTCACATCAGATGGGTAGAGCAGTTGCCTCCTCCATGCAGCTGTGGTGCAACACTCCACATAGACACTCACCCACATGACAAGGAAAATTCACACACATCAATGTCCAGGGGACGTACACATCATTTGGACACTCTCACCACAGCTCCACTCAACTCACACACATCTGTGGGTACAGTCACCTGTCACACCTGGGGGGACCACTGATTCACCTCAGGACCATAGAACAAGAATGCCCTAGAGGATTATCCACACTGAATGTGCCATGCACCATGCAGTGAATGTCTCAGTAAGCACAATGCAAGTGAGGAGAGCACACATGAACCACATCATGCTCTACATGAGAGACATAAGACATTCCCCCCCCCCCCCTGGGACCCACTCTAAACAGCATTGCATGTCTGTCACACCTGGACACAATGCCAGAAGTGACAGTCACAAAAAAAGGGGCACAGTCAAAGGTAGTGGAGTCAGCACTCACCTGCTCCCCTGGTCTACCATACATGTGTGAATGGCTGGGCCCTCTCCACAGACCTTGACATGGTGCCAGAGGAAGACAAGACAGCAGCAGTGGTGTCGACTGACATGTAGTGCAGGCAAGTGCCCTCTCATGGGTTCTGCCTGACTTATATCTGCCTTGCTGGCCTATTTCATTTACAGGAGTACAGAGTGATTGGTCAGACTCATTTGCATCCTACGTTTCCTCCAATCCCTTTAAACATACACCAGTGACAGCATTAGCATCTTTAAAATTTGCAGCAGCATGTCAAGTCAACAACCACTTTGCAACAATGTATAATGTGGCCAACTGCTTTTTCCAGCTCACATGATGGAAAAATTTGATCTTGAAACTCGGTATCCATGACAATCAGCATGCATTTAGGCCCTAATACTTGTCCCTTATGTGTCCCCATTGTAATTTTCAAATCCCCACACAGGTACGGTGCGTTTCACACGTACCCCTAGGGCACCACTACTATAGTGATATGACCCGTACATGCGCGTGTACGGGTCGTATCCCTATAGTAGTGTTGGCGTAGGTGTACGCAATAGTGATACGACCCGTACACGCACGTGTACGGGTTGTATCCCTATAGTAGTGTTGCCGTAGGTGTACGCCATAGTGATACGACCCGTACACCCGCGTGTACGGGTCGTATCCCTATAGTAGTGTTGCCGTAAGTGTACTCCATAGTCATATGGCCCGTACACGCGTGTGTAGGGGTCGTATCCCTATAGTAGTGTTGCCGTAGGTGTACGCCACAGTGATACGACCCGTAGACACGCGTGTACGGGCCGTATCACTATGGCATACACCTACGCCAACACTACTATGGGGATAGGACCAGTGTGTACACGTACGTGTACTACCGTAGTACACGTATGTGTACACACTGCTCATACATGTACGTGTGTACGGTCCGTACACACACGCGTACTCCTACCCAAACCCAATATAGTGATACGACCGTACACACGCCCTCAGAGCATGTGTACGTTGTGTTTCACAGCTTACACTGGTGATAGGAGGCGCACACGAAAGGAATGAAGGTGTCTGACTCGCACAAGGCTGTACATCAAGTCATTGTCAGTGCAGTCCTTCATGTGCAGGGCCTAGGTGTGTCAGGCAGTGATGTGGCACATGTCTCCTCATGTTTTAGCACAATAGATGTGTGGTGACCTATGTACACATGTCATGTGTGATGGGGCACTATGTAGCACACTTCCCCTTCACACTTTGCACATGTCTGCATGTAGTACAAACGTGTCAAGCACTGCATCACTGGAATGGCACAGTCCCCAACACCCGCAACTGTCCCCTGATGCCAGGTACACGGATAATTACACCTGACATCTAACTACCAGCGTGCCACGATGTGACTATGTCATGTGTGTGTCATGTGTTGCCATGAGCTTGCTGTTGGTGTTCCATCAACTGCATCTGCTGTTGCTGCATCCAACATGTGTCTGTGTCTAGATGGGCATGGCACACATCTACGCACACCATGCCACATGTGGAATCCCACGTAACGTGTGTCTGTATGCATCGAACATGGTATTTCGACCTGAGGACATATCTGTGTTGTCTCAATGTCTGTGTTATCAGTTTTGACATGTACCCCTTCATGGCAATGTGTGTGATCTGTACTTTTTAAATGACATGTGACGTGTGCGTCTAGCTTGCCGAAAGCTGTCTGAATGAGATAACATCCTTCGAATGCAGATATGTGGATGCATGTCACTCCTGTAATGTGTCCAGCTGTTCACTTACACTGGCCCACAGCTAGTTTCATGGCATGTCATGTAGACCTTGACAATCAACGTTTGTAGCTGGCTCTTCATAGGAGTATCACCTGGCTGGCATACGTGTCCTGGATGTATTGCACAGACCAGACTCTGTATTTAGCAGATGTGTATTAGCTGTTGAACATGTGCTCAGTTCATTGACATTGGTGTTGTGATGTACTCAATCTTCGTTATTACTTCCAAATTTCTGCAGGGCACCGCCTCTCCCCTGACCAATGCCAGACTTGGGTGCCATGAGGGAACGTGACTGCATACGCCGTTACAGATTCACCCAACAGTTAATTGAGGACCTGACAAACAGGCTGGCAACACACCTCCAACCGCGACACAGTTATCCTACTGCGCTGACCCCCAAGATGAAGGTGATGGCAGCCCTACATTTTTTTGCCACCGGTACATTTCAATTCAACATAGCTGATGTGGGTGGCATGTCCCAGACCATGTTCAGCCGTGTCCTGCATGATGTTTTAGAAGCCATGTTGGAGCACCTGGATGAATTCCTCCTTTTTCCAACTCCTGAGCAGTTGACAGGTATCAAGGGTGAGTTCTATGCCCTGGGAGGGATGCCCCATGTAATTGGGTCCATTGATGGGACACATGTGGCTTTGGTACCACCACAGGCACAGGAGGAAGCCTATCGAAACCGAAAACATTATCACTCCATTAATGCCCTTGTGGTGTGTCTACCTAACATGCTGATTTCCCATGTCTGTGCATGTTTTCCAGGGTCAGCACACGATGCCTACATCATGAGGCGTAGCAGGGTGCCAGAAATGATGCTGCGGCTGCACAACGAACGAGCATGTCTTGTTGGTGGGTATACTCTGTTTGTCCTGTATTTAGCGGTATCTTTGTATGTTACGGCATCTCCTGACCCACTTCTTTACATGATGTTTCCATGTAGGGGACTCTGGCTATCCCAACATGCCATGGCTGATGACGCCTCTCCGCAACCCCAGAACAGCTGCAGATCATCGTTACAACAACGCCCATGGGCATACCAGGCGAGTGATTGAGAGGACGTTTGGTCTCCTGAAGAGCCGATTCCGGTGCCTCCACAAGACAGGCGGGTCCCTCCCATATGCACCGGTGAAGGTCTGCAAAATCTTCCTCGTGTGCTGCATGTTGCACAACATGGCAGTGGAGAAAGCTGTGCCACTCATCCTGGATCCGGATGAGCAGGAACATCCACCCGTGGAGGATGAAGGCCTTGGTCACGAGGCAAGTGAGGAGGAGGAGGAGGAGGACATCCGGAGTCAGCTCATACGCAACTTCTTCTCATAATGGTGAGTCCCTGGGTCTGAGTGTGCACGCTTGGAGCCTTGTGTGGCATGTGTTGCAATGTGTGTGTCCACCTGACTGTATGATAAGTGACTTAGAGGTGTGTTCTGATGTGTCAATCGAGTGATGATGTCATTCCACACATTTTAGCTGACACACTCAATTTTCAACTAGCATGTTGTCAACCTTATTCATGTAGAGTACATGACCATGCATGCGGATGACTATCTTTTTCCTGACTTCTTGTGTGTCTGTCATCCCCAGGTAGTTGCGCATGCATTCTGCTCGTGGCATCGTTGTACTCCTGCTATTCCTCATGAGTATTGCAACGTGTGCTGAATCAGCGTTACATGCACGGACATGGTGAAAAGTCTCCTTTGGGTAAGGATTGCAGCAAGGGATTTTGGGTGTGGTAGTTGTTTGTAATGTGTGGGCACTGCTCCTGTGCAGGTTTGGTTACTATGCATACATGTCGACTCACCATGGGGCACATGACTTGTAGCATGACTCACATGAATTGATAGTCACACTTCATGACAGTCATCTGTAATGGGATTGTGGATTGTGATGAAGGCCTCAATGTGTGTAAAACTTCCCTCTGAAACATACGGGATGCTACGGGTGGACATAGTGTGGGACATCCCCATGAGAGGCTCAATGGGGAATTGCAGCCTCTCCGTGTGCAGCAGGGGGTGTTTGGCTCACCCCCTTCACTTGTGTGCCAGTTGAATGAATTTACAGCATCTGTGGTGTGAAGGGGGTGTCCAGTGTAGGTCCCACATGTTCATCCAAAAGACCTGTGAGTCTGTTCATATTGATGCATTTCCATAGGTGTGAGCCTGAGTAATAAAGGTGTTCCTCACCCTCCAAGGTGCCTCATCTCTGTCTATGCAGGTCTCTTGCCACTGTGCATGCGGCATCCCAGGCATAGTTGTCAAAGATTGTGCATATGAGTCTGTGTGTAGATTAGCAACATGCATTCTGTTCTTCATGTATTTGATTCTCTATTGTGCATGAAGTCCATGGCTGTGTATGTGTTTTGACATGTTGGTCCCCACAACGGGCCGTCAACACCTGCTGAGGGTGTGTTTCCTGTGCGCAGATCGGCCTTCAGTTTCCTGATCCGGTGTCAGTCATCTTTGGTGATTGTGCATCCATTGTCTCTGGGTGTGCCATGGAAAACCGGACACTCCTTCCTTTACATACACCTGTTGCAGTTGTCCTTTCTGACATCCTTGTCTTTGTGTGCAACTTGTGGCATAGTTTCCAGGACATGCCGCCTGCTGTTGCAGCCCCTGCAGCAAGGGCACACGAAGTTTCCGGATTTGGCAACACACACACATCAAACATGCTCCTCCCTTCCTCCATCAACCCATTCATTTGGCTGTCATCAGCTTGTCTGTGCCACAGTTGCGGCCACGCGGTGCCAAAGGCTGGACCGTCTGCACATGCAACGTGCACATTGCACGACCCTCAGGTCCTTGCATGACCCACATCACACTACAGTGTGATGTTGCAGCCACCCTCCAAGCAATGTCCATCCACAAATCTACCGCCTGCTCTCAGGCATACACTAAGCGCACACACAACACCTTTGCATGATGAGTGTGCAACTCCAACTGCCTACACATCGCTGCCACACCTTCCAGGCCCTGTCACACCAACCAGGTCATGTCCCTCCTACTCCCCACCGGCTCTGTACCCCAGCAAGGCCATGGGAGTGGGACTCAAGGCTTCTGCATGTAGTATGGTGTCATCGTCAGGCACATGGCACAGGTATCATCTCTCAGTGTGTCAATCTACAATGTGTCCAGGACCCCCCTCTCCACCATCACATGTGCACAGCACCTCATCATCAGCTCGTATGCCATTGACAGCCAGGTGCTCCTCACCCTCACCAAGGACGCAGACATTGCCAGTTCTAATATTCAAGAATGCATGAGATCCATTGATGAATGGCTGAACATCAGCCACCTGAGGCTGGACTTGTACAGGACTGAGGTCACCATCTGAGGATTGTCCCCTTACAGCTGGGTCAACTGCTTGTGTCCCACCCGCAAGAGCCCTGCACAAGCACCCAGTGTCCACGCACACAAGATGGTGTGCATCACGGATAGGCCTGGGCAGTAAATTCCGTTCTGCTCGTGAAATTTACGGAATTTGGGTAATTTCGCGTTACGCGGAGAACGCGAAATTGCCCAAAATTCTGCGTTCAGCGACTTCGCGAAATTTTTTGCTTGTTTGAGTTCTCAAAATGCGTGTTCGCGAGATATTTCTCCCCGAGCACGCAAACAGCAATTGTGAACAGGAAAAAAGCATCGCGAACAAGCAATTCCGCTTGTTCGCGGAATTTCTGCGTGTTCGCGGAGATTTTTTACCGTTTCGCTGAAATTTGCGTAACGCGATTACGCAAATTCCGCCCACCCCTAATCATGGATTGCTTGCTCACATTTGCCATGCTAATCACCAGCATCTGTGCCTCAGCCTGCAACACCCTCTGCATTATGCACATGATCCCCAGATAGATCCACTCCAAGGAAAGATGGACCATCCCCCAGGTCCACGACAACATCCGTGTCAAATACTGCCCTGCCCTCTACGGAGCAGGCACATCCATACTCCCGGGAAACTTGTCCACATCCAGGGTGCATCTGCACACCTCAGCTTCAACATCCGGCGCACCAGCCACATCACCGTCCAGCAGAGATAGCTGCAATGGATCACTGTCTGCTGCAGGATGACCTTCACACTACACACCCACACTCAGGAGGCAGGCCACAACCCCGAACCCAAACCAACCTTGTACCACTGTCATCCGAGACCCCGTTGGGCCATCTCCGTGCATCCAACCTTGCCCTGGACACCATTCTTCACATCCACCTTACTCCAGCATGCAGGACATAGTCCTCCCACCTGGCCACACATACCTGGGACTCCCTCCCCGGGAACCTCCACATGAGCCATGACCTCTGCGCCTTAATGATACTCTTCCAAATAGGTCTGTCCGCACAGTATTGCAAGCCCCCCCTCAGCAGCTTGAGGACATTACAGGTGAGTATTGTGCTCCATGTCTGCATTGAATGATACATTGTGACCCATGTGTGTCCTGTACCAGACTCAGATCCCAGGGTATGGATGGGTGGCGTTAGTTCAACACTCATTCATAGTTTGACATTTACGCACACATATGTTGTGAACTAATGCAAAATGACAGCAACATCTCATGAAAAAATAAATTATTTAGGGTGGGGTACGTGTTTTGGTAGATAAACTAAGGTGCTCTACCGGGTGCATAGAATCCAAAGTTCACAGGGGGAGATGGGATCCTTTGCTTTGGAAGTCATCAGAGTCCAGACCACAGTGTTGGTCATCATTGGTCAGACTGTGACCAGCAAGACCATGTGGCAGAGAATGTCATTGGATGAGGTGCTGCTGTTGCGCCAGAGGGCCAGGTGCCAGGCCAGGTGGCCTGGGAGATGTGGATGGTCCGCTGACTCTCACGGTCTTTTCCGTGGATGACCCACCTTCCTGGGGGACCCTCAGATGCAGGCCTTGATGATGCTGGTGATGCTCCGTCGGACGAATCCTCTTCCTCCTCCCTCCCTGTGGCTGGTGGTGGTCTTCGCCTGGTGGCACAGGGAGGGTTGCCCATGTTGTCGGCGATCCGACGGAGTGAACGGCTCATGTCCGTTTGCACCGCCAGGAGCTCAGCCAGTCTTGCCTCCATCCGTCCTTGGTGTTGTTGTTGACTGGCATGTTGCTCGGCCTGCAGGTTCTTCATCTCGTCGAGGGTCCCCTTCATCTCTGTGAGGCTCACCACTACCTGGCTGATGCCCCTGGTGTCACGCCGGTATGTGTCCAGGATGTGGCGTATGTGTGACATACAGGTTCCCTCAGCTGCCTGGTCAGGTTTGCGCCTCCGCCTGCCTCCACTCCCACCACCCCTGCCCACACAAGCCTGGCCTGCCGTTGTGGGCACATCGGGTCTACGGGACCCCTGAGGAATGGCATTTGCGGGGTTGTCTGCCTCCTCCTGGGTGCCCGGAGAACCTTGTCCCTCCTGGTCAGACTGGCTCTGTTGTTCAGTACGAGCAGGGCTCTTGGGTGTCTCCTGGGATGTGGCAGGAATGGGGGTGGGGGTTGGCACAGATGTACCTGACGCAGGTGCTGCAGGGGCTTGGGCAGCAGAGGGGCCAGGTTGGTCGGGGTCATCCACGGAGTGGTGAGAGTCATCGCTGCCGGTGGGATCATCTTCACGCTGAGCCTGGGACTGTGATTGTTCCCCCCCATTGTTGGAGGGAGGTCCATGACGTTGCCCTGTGTGTAAGAGAGAGACAATGTTAATGCTGTTTCATGCCACATCCATGTTTCATACATATTCAAGTTGTCACAGTTCCTCCAGGTAGTTGGATGTGCCTAGCATTCCTCTCAATGTACACTTGGGGATGGGTATGTTGTGGGGGACAGATTGATATGTTCTCCTGAGTGTATGACCAGTAGAATTGTGGCTAGGATGCTTATTTGGCTATGGATTGGTCTTGTTGTGTCACATGTCCATTGTGAGAGTGGGTGAATCCGTTGCCTGCCCCGGGGGTGTGTGCTTGTGTAAGGGGGGGGGGGGTGACCGGGCCTGCTGTTGTGTGTAGTGTGATTTGTCATCGGGTCTCCCAGGTGATGTGTCTGTCCCCTCATAGTGCATGCTGGCATGACAGTGAGTGTGAGTTCCTGTGCTAGATATCTGAGCTTGTGGAGTTGGTGTTTGAGTGTCAAGTGGTCACAGGAGGGCCTTGTGCTGCATACAGCGGGGCCAAGTGTCAGCTACCTTGTCAGTACTTTGCCAGTCCCTGCGCATTGGGCATGGTGCATGGGTATGTACCTAGGCCATATGGGCTGAGGGCATTGGTGTTTGATTCTGAGTTGCACAATGTGTTGTGTGAGCCCCACCCTCCCAGCATCCAGTCTTGGGTTTGTGGTTGGTGTGGCCTGGGACATGGCGTTGCCTTTATTTGTGAATGGGGCATGGAGATGTTAGTGGCATGAGCGTGGTTTTTGAGTGTGGTTGTGTGCGGTGAGGGCTTGGGGGAAGTTGCGTGCATTTGGTGTATTTGTGGTGTGCATGCCATTCCCCCCATGTTATGTGAGTTGTTTGTGTACTCAACAGGCTCTGCGACTCCTTCGACTCCGTGTGCTCCCACCGATGGAAGCAGGTCCATCACCTTCTCCTCCCAGGGATGGTAATGTACGGGTCTGCGGGGCAGCCCACCTCCAGTGATGTTACTCTGGACGTATTCCTCATTCAGTTTCCTCTTGACTGCCCTCCGCAGATCGTACCACCTGGCTTGGCATTCATGCCTGGTCCTTCGGATGGGCGCAACAGCATTCACCTTATCGACGATCCTCTGTCACAGGCTAGTTTTTTGGGCTATGCTGGTCTGTCTGACCAATGTTCCAAACAGCTGTGGCTCGACTCTGATGACTTAGTTGACAAGGAGGTCCAGCTCCGCCCTTGTGAACTTTGGATTCTTGTCTGTGGGCATGGTGTGGGGTGTGGGTGCAAATGGTTGTGTGTGTGTGGTTGTGAATGTGACGGTGTGTGTGGAAATGTGAAGAGGGGGTGTTTGTGAAGGAGGTTGTGTGAAGGTGTGTAAGTTAAGGTGTAGTTAAGGTGTAAGTAAGGTGCAGTTGTTTGTCTGTGGGGTCTGGCAGCAGTGGGTCTGTTGCAAAGGCTCATGGATTGTGTGTGTGGGCCCTTTTTATTGGTCCATTTGTGGGTGTGGCTGGGTTTGAAATTTTGGTGGGTGTGTTATAAGAGGTGGTTGTGATTTTGGGCCTCTGTTTGGATGTGGAAGGTCAGTCATTGAGATGTATTTTGTCATGTAGACGTGTTTTGTGGTGTTGTGCGAGTCGAATTGACCCTCCTTGTGCTGTTTTACAGTGTCCTGGTTCTGTACGAGTCTTTTTCGCGTAGGTGAGGTCCGTACATACGCGATGCTGGGTGAGGGTGCTGGTGTACGGTGTTGTGGTGCGGCGCATGCAGGTGCGGGACTAGGGTACGTGCCTGGGGTACGGCACGTACAGGTGCGGGGCTGGGGTACGGGCTTGGGGTGCGGCGCGTACATGCACGGGGCTGGGGTACGGGTCTGGGGTGTGGCACGTACATGCATGGGGCTGGGTATGGCCCTGGGGTGCGGCGCGTACATGCACGGGGCTGGGGTACGGGCCTGGGGTGTGGTGAATACAGGTACGGGGCTGGGGTACGGCCCTGGGGTACGGCGTGTACAGGTACGGGGCTGGGGTACGGGCCTGGGGTGCGGCGCGTACATGCACGGGGCTGGGGTATGGGCCTGGGGTGCGGTGCGTACAGGTACGGGGCTGGGGTACGGGCCTGGGGTGCGGTGCGTACAGGTACGGGGCTGGGGTACGGCCCTGGGGTACGGCGCGTACAGGTACGGGGCTGGGGTATGGGCCTGGGGTGCGGCGCGTACATGCACGGGGCTGGGGTATGGGCCTGGGGTGCAGTGCGTACAGGTACGGGGCTGGGGTACGGACCTGGGGTGTGGTGCGTACAGGTACGGGGCTGGGGTACGGGCCTGGGGTGCGGCGCGTACAGGCACTACGGGCCTGGGGTATGGTGCGTACAGGTATGGGGCTGGGGTACAAGCCTGGGGTGCGGCGCGTACAGGTGCGGGGCTGGGGTACGGGCCTGGGGTACGGTGCGTACAGGTACGGGGCTGGGGTACGGGCCTGGGGTGCGGCGCGTACAGGCACTATGGGCCTGGGGTACGGTGCGTACAGGTACGGGGCTGGGGTACAGTGCGGACAGGGGGGGTGACATACGGGGGTACGGTGCTGACATATGCGGGGGAGGGGGGGCTGTACGACTCGTATCCGGGCACAAGTTTACCCGTGTACATGTGTGCTACTGCGTTCGCTCCGTACGGGGCCTTTTACATGCGGTTGTGTATTCGGACAGGCGGTACGGATCGTACTTGCGCGCTCGGACTTCTGTTTTACGATTTGCACGTAAAAATGTCCAGCTCCCTCTCGTACACTTTTCCCGACGCTATTCGGAGGTAAAAATGTCCGGCTCCCTCTCGTAACCTTTTCCCGACGCTATTCGTATGTATTTTTCACGTACGAATCGTACTTCGCCGTTTGTACGGTACTTGTACGATTCGTACGTGAAAATATACGGATACGAGTCGTACGCAAATTCATTTTACCGGATCGGAATCGGCACCGAAATGTGCAAATATTCTAGATAATATGTAGATTAGTAAAAAAAATAGCTTAAATACAAAAATAAAAACATAATATTATACCCTAAGGAATGTTAATTTGTAAATTTAACTCTACAGACAAGCTGAGGAGAAACAAAACCACTTTTTTCAACAACAAAAGCGGGAATACAATTGGAGCAAAAGAAAACTTAAATAACAAAAGGTAATTTCTATTCCTAAAATAAAACTATAACATACGGTTCAAGTTGGATAAGGGAGGAGTTTAAATGAATATTCAAAGTCAAGAAGGAGCAACAGTAGTGAAATTGTTGAGTGGCCGGAGTATTAAAACTACTACTCCAACTCCAGCAGGTGCATCAGTTTTGAAAGTGTTGGATAGCGGGAGAGTTTAATTTACTATTCCAACTCCAGAAGGTGCAAAAGTAGGTAAAGGGTTGGATAGCGGGAGGGTTTAATTTACTATTCCAACTCCAGACGGTGCAACAGTAGGGAAAGGGTGGGATAGCCGGAGGGTTTAAATTACTATTCCAACTCCAGAAGGTGCAACAATAGGGAAAGTGTTGGATAGTCGGAGGCTTTAAATTACTATTCCAACTCCAGAAGGTGCAACAGTAGGGAAAGTGTTGTATGGCTGGAGTATTGAAATTACTATTCCAAATCCAGCAGGTGCATCAGTAGGGAAAGTGTTGGATAGCGGGAGGGTTTAAATTACTATTCCAACTCCAGAAGGTGCAAAAGTAGGGAAAGAGTTGGATAGCGGGAGTGTTAAAATTACTATTCCAACTCCATAAGGTGCAAAATTAGGGAAAGTGTTGGATAGCGGGAGTGTTTAAATTACTATTCCAACTCCAGAAGGTGCAATAGTAGGGAAAGTGATGGATAGAAGGAAGGTTTAAATTACTATTCCAACTCCAGCAGGTGCAACAATAGGGAAAGTGTTGAATAGCAGGAGGCTTACAATTACTATTCCAAATCCAGAAGGTGATGTGATGTGATGTGATGGGGTTTTTATGAAGCGCAGGTTGCACTCCAAGGAGCATCTTTGCGCTGTAGAAGAGATTTAAGAATCCTAGTAGAGCTGGAAGGAAGGGGGAGGTATCTAGACTAGGTTTTTACATTGCTGTTCGGAGAGAGTGAAAAACCAAGTTTTGAGGGCCTTTCTGAAAATTGCTTCTGTAGGGATTTGACGGAGATGAGAGGGAAGAAGGTTCCAGGCCTTGGAGCCTAGTACCGCCAGGGATTTTCCTCCTTTAGTCTTGAGTCTGAATTTGGGAATGGTGAGAAGATTGGCCCCTTGAGACCTGAGGCATCGCGTGGGGCTGTGGTGCTTGAACATTTGCAGTATGTAGTTGGGTCCCTTTCCGTTGAAAGCCCTGAAAGTGATCAGTAGAATTTTAAAGAGCACCCTTTTGTAGATGGGCAGCCAGTGTAGGAAGTTCATTGCTGCTGTAGCTGAGGTTCTCTTTTTCCATCCTAGCACTAGTCTGGCTGCAGCATGCTGTACCATTTGTAATTTGTGACAGACTTCTCTGTTGGTCCCTGCATATAGACTATTACAGTAGTCGATGCGGGAGGTGATGAGGGCTACTGCGACCGTTTTCCTTGTGGAGATGGGAATTAGGTCGTAAAATGTCCTGAGCCCTTTAATAATTTCGAAGCAGGTCCCTGCTACGGCTGTGGCTTGCTGTTTGAAGCTCAGGGAGGGGTCAAATTTGATCCCTAGGTTACGGACTGAGGAGGCAGTACTTGGGGGGGCAATGGCGTCCTCAGGCCACCACGATGAGGGGTTGAAGGTATTTTCTTTGCCGAAAGGTAGAATTTCAGTTTTCCCAGTATTGCACTTGAGATGATTTAGGTTCATCCATCTGAACGTGGCGGTAAAGGCAGTTTTGGAGCTTTTTTTCGGCTTCACAGGTGTCATTCTCCAGCACCAGAATGAGCTGCGTGTCATCTGCGTATGCAATGGTATCTATACCAAAAGATGAGATGAGGGTGATTAGTGGGGCCATATATATATTGAAAAGTGTGGGGCTCAAGCAGGAGCCTTGAGGGACTCCGGAGCCTACTAACCTGTACTGTCCTAAAACCACCACTTGTCTCCTATTTGCAAGGAAGCTTTTTATCCAGCTCAGTGCGGTTCCGACAATTCCTGCCGCGGCTAGACGGTCCAACAGAATGGTATGGGACACCGTGTAAAACGCCGCGGACAGGTCTAACAGAACCAGGACTGCTTTCTTTCCCTGATCTAGTGCTGCACGGAGGGTTTCAGAGGAGAAGATTAGGGCTGATTCTGTAGAATGTTGGGATCTGAAACCTGCTTGGTTGGGATGCCAGATGTTGTTGGTTTCCAAGAAAGCAGTGAGTTGTTTATTAACAGCTTTCTCAGTAAGTTTGCAGAAAGCTGGAAGTAGGGAAATGGGACGAAGGTTTGTGAGGGTAGTAGGGTCCGGTAGTGTTTTTTTTTGCAAGGGTTTGACTGCTGCGAGTTTCCATTCTTCGGGGACCAGACCATGGTTGAGTGAGGAATTTATGATGCTATTAATGAGTGGGTTGGCAATCTCTATTAGTGAATGGAGCACCAACGGGGGGCAGGGGTCAAAAGGGGATCCTGATTTAATTTTGAGGATTTCTGTCTGAGTTTCTTCTTGGCTTACAGGTTGAAAAGAGGTCATGGTATGAATTTTAATCTGGAATTAATTGCCTTGCTCTCCTCATTGTTATGAGGTTGCGGGAAGTCTTTGGTCAGTGTTAAGATTTTACCCTCAAAGAAGTCTGCAATGGTGTTGCAGAGGGTCTGTGAGGGGGGATGTCTTTCTGCATGGTTTTAGGGTTAGTAAATGTGTTTACAATGTTGACGATTTCTTTTTGTTTGGTATTGCTTTTATCAATAGCTTCCGTATAGTATTCCCTTTTGGCTGTTTTAATCGAACCATGGTATTGGCGACAGGCGATTTTATACGTGTCTTGGTCAAGGTCTGTATAGTTAAGTCGCCACTTCCGTTCGAGCGCCCTAACCTTCCTTTGTTCCTCTTTTAGGGTGGGAGAGAACCACGGGCGGTGGGTCTCTGTTTTCTCCTGGTCCTCAAACAGGGAGGGATGGACTCCTGGCCCTTTATGAGTGTGTTGATCCATTCCCTAAAGGCCTGACTGTCTATGTCAGGAGCTCCTGACGGAGTCGGTCTAGATTTGTCAGCTCTTGTCAGGAAGTCTGATTGGCCAATCAGATCTTTCCAACAGGGTCCTTTCATGGCAGGCCCTGGGGAATCGTTAGCTTTCTTGGTCCGAGAGTGGAGTGGGAATTCGAACGGGATATAACTATGGTCTGTCCAGGTTAATATTTGTGGGGTGTCTACCTTAAGTGATTCGATATTGGAGAAGATACAGTCAAGTATATGTCCCGCCTTGTGTGTGACGGAGGTGGTAAGAATTTTGAGGCCAAGTACATTCATAGTATCAGTGAAGCAGATTGTAGCCTGGTCTGAGTGGGCGTCTAGGTGTATGTTGGCGTCTCCCAGGATGGTGAAATTGGCTGATTTGAGGGCTAGGTTGCCTGTAGCTTCACCGATGCTGTTCGTGAAGTCAGTGTGTGTGCCAGGTGGTCGGTAAATCAAAGCCCCCGAGAAAGTGAAGGAGTCGTGTATTTTTAGCGCGAAGCCAACATTTTCTCCCCCTTTGAGGCCTGGTATGGTGAAAGTTTGGCAGTTCAGGGTGTCACGGTAGGCAATATCAATACCTCCACCCCTCTGAATAGGTCTATCCTCTCTGGAGATTAGGTATCCTGGGGGTAGGGAGTTTGTTATATCAGGGTTACTATTTGGTGTCAACCAGGTTTCCGTCATAAAGAGGCAGTCTAGCTTTTTATCCATTATTAGATCAAAGATATGTGCGGCGTGCTTTCCCATGGACCTGACGTTAATCAGTCCGCACCGTAGGTTCCTTACTTGTATAGATGGCTGATTTCTCTGTGGTATTCAAAAATGTCATTCTCAGGGTAATATAACAAAGAACTTGGCAAAGAAGCTGAAATATGAAAAGACATCTTTATTAAACTCAAATGAGTGAGGCTATGTCGCCCAGGAGCACCTAAAGCAACTGAATGAGGCAGCCTCCAGAATGGTCTTAGCTCAGACCTTTTATACCATTTATTATGCCCTAGGCATACAAGGGAGTTGTACCAGTCACATTCCTAAACAAATGAAAAAGCTAGAGAGGCAACATTATAATTACAGGGTTTCAGTTGACAAAGGTAAAAAACCGGACAAAACCAACATTCTTCTTTAGACAAGCTGGATAAACCCATAAAAAATGGTCACCTCCCCATCGTAAATAGACCATAAAAGCAGGAACAGAAACAGATGAGAAGCAGGATAAGGGGTGTGTATGTGCATACCAAACTTTACAATCTCCTGTTCTTTGATCTCTATCTGACCAGCTGCCTAACAAGGAACTGGCTCAACGAGGTCAGCTTCAAGCCAAAAGGGTCAGTTCACTCAGGTCATTCAAAAGTCAGCTAAATTCATCAGCCTATGTGAGGGCAACCACAAAATGGCTGCTATGCACAAAATGGAACCCATGGTTCAGAACGAAATCTCCAAATACACAGTGAATACATCGGTGTAACATGACGAAAACACTCATGCATACCGCACTCATCATTTGCGGTTCGCTGATACCAAAATCGTCATGATACGACGATGTTTATAATATGGGTCCAGAATTTTCAGTACCACATCTCGCTTGATTGTTGGGGCCAAGGCTGTGTCTGCAGAGTCTGCAGCTCCAGGAACCTATCCAGGTCGTCATGTCAAGTGGTTGAGTGCAGGACGATGGGTCTGGTTTAAATTTTAGTAGAGCTCCTCTTGTATCGCTAATTTTTTGAGCAGGGGGGGTGGCACTCGGCACGGGCGAGGCGCGGACGGGTGCAGACGGGCTTGCCTTTGGCGCGCCTTCGGCGCGCAGGCGGCACGCCCGCTGCGCACGTCCGCTGTGCGTTTGAGGGGGGCACATTGTTAAGTGAAGGGGGAGGGGGAGGGGGCGTGACCTACGTCCGTGGGCGTGGCCTGTGATCGGGCCGAGAATGGCAGCAAGAACTCCGACCCGCGGCAGCCCTTGGATCGGCAGCACGGGGGAATTCTGATCAGGTGAGATGGGGGGAGTGCTCAGGGGGAAAGTGCAACAATGCAAAGTACAAATTTGTTAAAAAACAGTTTCTAAGATCAAGTTTTTAAAATATGCGAACGAGCTCCCGGCTATCTCGCCTCAGGAGTGTTAAATCTCTACTGCGGGCTTGTAGTCAGCTCGCTTTTAAGTGGGTTCGCGGGGGGGGCGTGGCCTACGTCCGTGGGCGTGGCCTGTGATCGGGCAGAGAATGGCGGCAAGAACTCCGACCCGCGGCAGCCCTTGGATCGGCAGCGTGGGGAATTCTGATCAGGTGAGATGGGGGGAGTGCTCAGGGGGAAAGTGCAACAATGCAAAGTACAAATTTGTTAAAAAACAGTTTCTAAGATCAAGTTTTTAAAATATGCGAACGAGCTCCCGGCTATCTCGCCTCAGGAGTGTTAAATCTCTACTGCGGGCTTGTAGTCAGCTCGCTTTTAAGTGGGTTCGCGGAGGGGGCGTGGCCTACGTCCGTGGGCGTGGCCTGTGATCGGGCCGAGAATGGCGGCAAGAACTCCGACCCGTGCCAGCCCTTGGATCGGCAGCGCGGGGAATTCTGATCAGGTGAGATGGGGGGGAGTGCTCAGGGGGAAAGTGCAACAATGCAAAGTACAAATTTGTTAAAAAACAGTTTCTAAGATCAAGTTTTTAAAATATGCGAACGAGCTCCTGGCTATCTCGCCTCAGGAGTGTTAAATCTCTACTGCGGGCTTGTAGTCAGCTCGCTTTTAAGTGGGTTCGCGGAGGGGGCGTGGCCTACGTCCATGGGCGTGGCCTGTGATCGGGCCGAGAATGGCGGCAAGAACTCCGACCCGCGGCAGCCCTTGGATCGGCAGCGCGGGGAATTCTGATCAGGTGAGATGGGGGGGAGTGCTCAGGGGGAAAGTGCAACAATGCAAAGTACAAATTTGTTAAAAAACAGTTTCTAAGATCAAGTTTTTAAAATATGCGAACGAGCTCCCGGCTATCTCGCCTCAGGAGTGTTAAATCTCTACTGCGGGCTTGTAGTCAGCTCGCTTTTAAGGTGCAAAACTAGAGAAAGGTTTGGATAGCGGGAGGGTTTAAATTACTATTCCAACTCCAGAAGGTGCAACAGTAGGTAAAGTGTTGGATAGCGGGACGGTTTAATTTACTATTCAAACTCCAGCAGGTGCAACAGTAGGGAAAGAGTTGGATAGCGATATATTCGGAAAGTGGGAGAGTTAAAATTACTATTCCAACTCCAGCAGGTGCAACAGTAGGGAAAGAGTTGGATAGCTGGAGGGTTTAATTTACTATTCCAACTCCAGCAGGTGCAAAAGTAGGGAAAGGTTTGGATAGCGGGTGGGTTTAAATTACTATTCAAACTCCAGCAGGTGCAACAGTAGGGAAAGGGTTGGATTGCGGGAGGGTTTAAATTACTATTCCAACTCCAGAAGGTGCAACAGTTGGGAAAGTGTTGGATAGCGGGAGGGTTTAAATTACTATTTCAACTCTAGAAGGTGCAAAAATAGGGAAAGTGTTTGATAGCGGGAGGGTTTAAATTACTATTCCATCTCCAGCAGGTGCAACAGTAGTGAAAGTTTTGGTTCGTGGGAGTGTTTAAATTACTATTACAGCTCAAGCAGGTGCAACACTAGGGAAAGAGTTGGATAGAGGGAGTGTTAAAATTACTTTTCCAACTCCAGCAGGTGCAACAGTAGGGAACGTGTTGGACAGCGGGAGGGTTTAAATTACTATTATAACTCCAGAAGGTGCAACAGTAGGGAAAGTGTTGGATAGTGGGATGGTTTAAATTACTATTCCAACTCTAGAAGGTGCAAAAGTAGGGAAAGTGTTGTATGGCGAGAGGGTTTAATTTACTTTTCCAAATCATGCGGAACTAAAATTAGCCAAACAATTTGATATTGTGAGATAAGAAATACTGTAAAACTCAAAAGAATTGTGAACTACAATTTGAATACTCAAAAAGGTCTTTTTTCTTTTTTGATAATCTTTTTCAGATTATGGCAGAAAGTAACATTGCAAAATACAT
Organism: Triturus cristatus; assembly: GCF_964204655.1. Taxonomy (NCBI): domain Eukaryota; kingdom Metazoa; phylum Chordata; class Amphibia; order Caudata; family Salamandridae; genus Triturus; species Triturus cristatus. The sequence goes on from NC_140580.1 coordinate 999,160,403, forward strand.
CAAGTCACGAAGAGGCAACAGACTACTCCAACACCATGGATATGTTTACTGTAAGGAGAGACTTACTGAGCCCAGGTGTCATTGGAGGTGTGCACAATTTCAATCATCCCTTTGCAGAGGCAGAGCAGTAACTCTTGGTAATAAGGTATTAGGAACCATGGAGCATAACCACTCTGCCTCTGCAACGGAGATTGAAGTTAGACAAAATATAAATGACATGAAAGAAATGACAAGCACCTCCAATGCTACCTGAGGCTCAGTATTAAGAACGGTTTCCCAACACATTCCTGCTCATGTAGCAAGTGCAATGCCTTCAATTCCCAATTTACATAGAATAATTCAGAGATAAAAATAGGAAAGTAACCCCCAACGTGTTAGACCCCAATCTTTTTCTGATGTCTCCATTCCGCCTGAACTTTCAATAACTGTCACTAACGAACCTTTTCTTTTACATGATAACAAAAACCCTCTTAAAAGGATTCTTATCTTTAGTACACCACGTAATCTTACTAAATTAGAGAATAGTGATATTTGGATGATGGATGGGACTTTTTAAGCCACGCCCCATCCATTCTCTCAAAAATACACTATTCATGCATACATTAATAATACTGTAGTACCCTTTGGGGCCTATTAGGATGGCGGTCGGAAAAGCACCCCGAACGCCACGGAAGCAGAAACAACCGCCCGCCGGCACCGTGTAAAAACCGGCGGCCAAATTAGGAACAACCGCCAAAAAACACCAACCGCAGCGGAACGGGGCTAAGAAAAACTGCCCGTAGTGGGCGGAGATGGCCAAAATCCGTCCGCGGCGGTCAGAGTTGCAGTGGAAAAACACCAACCCGCCGCAAGTATAGCAGAGACACCGCACGGGAAATTAGGCCACAGAGAAAATGCCCAAATTCACAGAGAGTGAGTTGACAGTCATGGTAGATGAAATGGTCAGAGTGGAACCACAGCTTTTTGGTAGTCTGGTCCAACAGACACCATTAGCCACAAGGACACAAATGTGGGCAAGGATAGTCCAAAGGGTCAATGCAGTAGGGACCACCCCAAGATCAAAAAAGGATATCATGAAGCGGTGGCATGATCTGAAGAGGGTGGTCAAGGAGAGGAGGAGCAAGAACCGTGAGCTGACTCAGAGGACTGGCGGTGGCCCTCCCATTCCACAAAAACCATTCACACCATGGGAGGAGCTTGCCATACTGCATCCAGAGAGTCTCACAGGAGTAGCTGGGGGAGTGGAGGCTGGTAAGTACAAACAAATGTCTACCACCACTCTGCTATGTACAGTACCGCACAACTACAAAGCTACACCATATAGGACAAATTCCATCCATCTGCACCACACACTCACATAAACATGTCTCACAGATCCAACATTCACCCACTCCCATTCACCCCAAACGTAGCTACCAACATTACCATGGGGGCATGTGTGTAGGCAGACAGCACTACAACTCTCACCAGGCCCCTTTGTCCCACAGCATCAGCAAGATGGAGCCCTCCACCCACCCCACCCAGAAGCATGTGTCAGCCATTACATTACCCTCATCAAACTCATAGGTAGGTAGCCATCTCCCCTGTGAGGGTGTTTGGGGTGGGAGGCCTGCACTACCACTCTTACCATGCCCCCTGCTCCCACCTCAACAGTATGGAGCCCTCCCCCACCCCGAGGCAGTTGGAAGTCATTGCAGTACACTAAACAAACTTACAGGTAGGTAGCCATCTTCACAATGAGGGTGTTTGTGGGTGGGAGGCCTGCACTGCCACTCCCACCATGCCCCCTGGCCCCCACCTCAGCAGGATAGAGCACTCCCCCCACCCCACCCAGAAGCAGTTGGAAGCCATTACATCACCCTCATCAAATTAACAGGTAGGTAGCCATCTTCCCAGTGAGGGTGTCTGGGTGTGGGAGGCCTGTACCACTACTCCCACCATGCACCCTGGCCCCCACCTCAGCAGGATGGAGCCCTCCCCCCACCCCACCCAGAAGCAGTTGGAAGCCATTACATCACCCTCATCAAACTAACAGGTAGATAGCCATCTTCACAGTGAGGGTGTCTGCATGTGGGAGGCCTGTACCACGACTCCCATCATGCCCCCTGCCGCCCACCTCAGCAGGATGGAGTCCTCCCCCCACCCCACCCAGAAGCAGTTGGAAGCCATTACATCACCCTCATCAAACTAACAGGTAGGTAGCCATCTTCACAGTGAGGGTGTCTGGGTGTGGGAGGCCTGTACCACTACTCCCACCATGCCCGCTGCCACCCACCTAAGCAAGATGGAGCCCTCCCCCACCCCACCCAGAAGCAGTTGGAAGCAATTCCAGTACACCAAACAAACTTACAGGTAGGTAGCCATCTTCACAATGATGGTGTTTGGGGGTGGGAGACCTGCACTACCTCTCCCACCATGCCCCCTGCCCCCCACCTCAGCAAGATGGAGCCCTCCCCCCACCCCACCCAGAGGCAGTTGAAAGCCATTGCAGTACACCAAACAAACTTACAGGTAGGTAGCCATCTTCACGATGATGGTGTTTGTTGGTTCGGAGGCCTGCACTGCCACTCCCACCATGCCCCCTGGCGCCCACCTCAGCAGGATGGCGCACTCCCCCAACCCCACCCAGAAGCAGTCGGAAGACATTACATCACCCTCAACAAACTAACAGGTAGGTAGCCATCTTCACAGTGAGGGTGTCTGGGTGTGGGAGGCCTTTATCACTACTCCCACCATGCACCCTGGCCCCACCTCAGCAGGATGGAACCCACCCCCACCACACCCAGAAGCAGCTGGAAGCCATTGCAGTATACCAAACAAACTTACAGGTAGGTAGCCATCTTCACAATGAAGGTGTTTGTGGGTGGGAGGCCTGCACTACCACTCCCACCATGCCCCCTAGTGCCCACCGCAGCAGGATGGAGCCCTCCCCCACCCCACCCAGAAGTAGTTGGAAGCCATTACACCACCCTCATCAAACTAACAGGTAGGTAGCCATCTTCACAGTGAGGGTGTCTGGGTATGGGAGGCCTTTATCACTACTCCCACCATGCACCCTGGCCCCACCTCAGCAGGATGGAACCCACCCCCCACCACACCCAGAAGCAGTTGGAAGCCATGACATCAACCTCATCAAACTAAAAGGTAGGTAGCCATCTTCACAGTGACGGTGTCTGGGTGTGGGAGGCCTGTACCACCTCTCCCACCATGCACCCTGGCCCACACCTCAGCACAGCAGGATGGAGCACTCCCCACACCCCACCCAGAAGCATGTGTCAGCCATTACATTACCCTCATCAAACTAACAGGTAGGTAGCTATCTTCCCTGGGAGGGTGTTTGTGGGTGGGAGGCCTGCACTACCACTCCCACCATGCCCCCTGCCCCCACCTCAGCAGGATGGAGCACTCCCCCCACCCCACCCAGAAGCTGTTGGTAGCCATTGCAGTACACAAAACAAACTTACAGGTAGGTAGACATTTGAATCTGTCCTGTGACCCCACTGAGCAGGATGTTAGCCGCCACCACGCACACACACATGTGTGACATAACAAACCCAAATGTGGGCACATTACAAGTAAGTAGGCAGTACGTGCACCCACCCATTTGTCACAAATGAAATGGTGCCATATGACAACACCAGCCCTCTCATTGGACAAAGAGGCACACCTACCCCATTCCCAAGCACAGTGTGCACACAGGTGAGCTAAGGAAACTGTCACAGCTACCAAAGTGTGACATACCAATGCACAAGTAGAAGAAAGTCAGGGCACAATCATGCACAGCACCTATTTACATATGCATTGCCATGGGGCAAGTGCAACAAGGACCATTCGAAAAATACAAAAGCATGTGTGGTGGTACAAATCAAGATATGCACATGACAGGATAAAGGTATGCAGGAGATGACAATGGCCAGTCCATGGCCAGATGTGACGCCTGCCAGGTCAGACAAATCAACAATGAGTCCTCAATGAAAAACATGTTGTGCCAGGTTCTAGATGGCAACAAGTCCCTGTAATCATTAATTGTGCATGGGTCACATGGTATGCCTTGACACCTTACACCATGGACAAGTAATGCATGTACCACTGCATCATGTCAGGAAGCACAGTAGGAAACAATGTGATGATCTGTCAATTGTGCAGTGTACAAAAAGTGAATGACACACAGCTAACACAAAGCTTGCCGGGTGCATTACAATGACCATTTCCCATCTGACCCACAGGTGACCAAGAACTCACTGCAGAGGACAACACCAGCAACCTGCAGAGCCAGTCTATCCCCCTGGTACATGGACTCTCGGATGTTGACTCCCAGGATTTCATGGACGATGAGCTCGAAGCCGGCCCATCTGGTGTGCCAGGGAGCAGCAGGTCCCAGGACCCCATTGTCCCTCCACCACATCTGCAGCAACAACAACTTCACATCAGACCCCTGCTGTCACGGCCTGTGTGGCCACCACCAATACCACCACCATCACCACCAGTGCTGCCTGCAACACCCTCCTTGTCCCAGAGGATGACCAGCACACAACACCAATGGAAGAGGGCAGGGAGAGGATGTGGGTGCCCACAGTGGTGAGGCAACAGGTCCGTGGCAGCAGGGCAGGTGGGAGGGGCAGGGTCACCCACGGACACCAGGAGGCTGGGACCCAATCCCTGGAACACATCACCAAAGTTCTGGGCGCATACAAACAGGCCCAGGGACGAACGGGCCAGTCGGACGAACTGTTGCACAAGCTCATCCTGCTGATGAGGTCCATCGACACCTGCATGGGACAAATCGTGGACCTCTTGGGCCAGCAAGTGGCGGTACTGAGGGACAGGCATACTCCACAAACAACACCTCCACCTGCCACTGGTGGGCCTACCCTGCGCCCACAGAGAGGGGTGAGTCCTCAGACCCCACTGGCCCTGCAGCAGGGCCCCCCCTGCCAAACGACAAAGGGGCATCCTAAGAAGACCCTGGGAGTATCTGGAGGCAAAGCACCTGCCAGACGCCAGTCACAGAGCCAGCCATGATGGCAACCCTCTCCACCATTGCATTGACTTTTCGTACTGTTCTTCCCCACACTGCCTTGTGAAGGGCATCTGTTTGTTGGACTGGGTCACCCCATCAATGTGGTGACTACTCAATTATCTCATCTACCACAACTGTCAACTCACTGCTCCACCCCCCCAATGGAAATGTACACCCCCCTCGCATCTCACCATTGCAAATAAAATATCCTTGTTGTTATTGCAGGATGTACAGTCTTCAACATGATCACAATGTACCAGGAGCATGGGCTGCATGTAGGGAAGGAGAAGTTGAAGGCACCTAGGGAAACACAACAGAACTACTTTCACTGGCCTGGGTGTAGCATCACAGACATCACACAACCCCTACCATCAGTAAAACTCAACATGCAAACGTCACAATGGGCAACAAGTGTCAACTTACACGTCCTGTATATGTTCCCAAATGACCTGTCCCAGAAACATTGCCAAACACCGCTGAGTCTGCAACTGGCTGCTGTTACAATTCTCACATGCCCCTTCACGACAACAGCAATATCAGCAGACAATGGGTATGTTGCACATTGTCACCCACCTTCAAGTGAAGTAGCGTGTGATGAGCTGCTGACGCAGGTCAACACCTTCCTCCTCTCCACTGTCCTCATCACTGGACACGGGTTGGTTTGCAGGCTGGCACCTTGGGTCCTCACCATCATCCAGGAGCAGGGGAATCTCCTTGCGAATGGCTAGGTTGTGGAGCATGCAGCATGCCGCTACAATCTGACACACCTTCCCAGGAGAGTATGCCAGTGCACCTCCGGTCTTGTCCAGGCAGCGGAAACGTGACTTGAGCAGACCAAAAGTACGCTCCACCACACAATGTGTCCTCTTATGTGCCTCATTGTAGCGGACGTCAGCTGGGGTCCTTGGATTCCTCAGTGGGCTCAGCAACCAGTGACGGTTGGGATATGCAGAGTCACCTAGGTATGACAAACACAAATAGACATAGCAATGCAATGTTGCTAAGGCTGAGGGCAGCAGCTCACACACCCAGCACGCAATACGACTAGACATACTCATCCACAATCCATGCACGCTCGGGAAGCAGATTAGCCATCAGCTGGGGCACAATGCTGTTCCGCAGGATGTAGGAGTCATGGGCTGAGCCTGGGAATGTGGCACACACATGGGAGATGATCATATCTGCCAGGCACACCACCTGCACATTTATGGAGTGGTAATGCGTGCGATTCCTGTAAATGTGCTCACTTGCCTGTGGTGGCACAAACCCGACATGGGTGCAATCAATGGCACCAACAACATTGGGGATGTGTCCGAGGGGATAGAAGTCTCCCTTCACAGCTGGCAATTCAGCACCCCCTGGGGAAATGGATGTATCTGCCCTTGTATATCATCATGGCGGAAAGTACATCACGCAGCATCATGCTGCACATCGGTTGTGACATCCCACCTGCGCTGGCCAATGTTTCTTGGAACGATCCAGTGGCAAAAAAATGCAGGGTCGCCATCACCTTATAAGTAGAGGTGAAAGCTGTTGGATATGTCCGGCGAGGCTGCAGGTGGGGCCTCCAACAGATCACAAAGGGTTTTCAGGGTGGATCTATCCAAACAGCATTTCTGTATGATCGCAACATCCTCATTGTCCTCCAGCACCGTCAAGTGACGAATCAAATTTGGCCCCCTCCTATTTGAGATGATAGTGGACACATGTCAGTGCAATACATCATGAGATGTGCACAGCATATCACATTCTGTATGACACAACGACAACAATGACTAACATCAATATTGACTAACAGACCAGCTTACATGTAGGGAGTCGGGGACACCTTCAGCTACACAAAGGGCACACCTGTCAACTTACACAAGACGAGTACCTCAAACACCACCTTGGTCAATGTCAATGCACATAGGGAGATGGCCACATTTCACATGGGCACGCCTGGGAGTATAGCATCCAGAATGTGTGCAACTAATCAAACCTACTGTCTCATAACTAGCTGCTGTACCTGTCACACCTTAATGCGTCATTACAACCTGGCACACAATGACCACCATCGGCGCAGGAATGAGGAATATGTGCATGAGCAGACATGAGAGGCAATGCAAAATGGATCATCATTCTTTAAGACAAACATTGCTGTGATTGTCACTGCACCTCAACACATTGGCATGTGTACACATTATAGAGTCCAGAACAACACTGTCCTACCCACCCAACCATCAAATCCATAAGTGACTTGTGAGTGAGTACAGGCCAATCTACGAAATCACACACACAAACATGGCATGTGTAGCCATCAGTGTAGTAAATGGAACATTGACATCGTGTGCACAATGATGTGCCATTGACCATGTGGGCACTGTGCACTGTTGATGTTTGCCAGATGGCCATTGCGATTGTATGGCACCCATATCGCGGTAGCTACCACCTGGCCCCAGCGGTGTGTCACCAGCACCCCCATTCACACATGTGAGGTAGTGATAGGCATGGAGACATGTGGAAATGGCGGTTGGCATGCTCTGCCACCTGAATGGCGATGCCTCGTGACAATGTATGGCACCCATATCGCGGTAGCTACTGCCTGGCCCCGGCGGTGTGTCACCAGCACCCCTATTCACAATGTGCGGTAGTGATAGGCATGGAGGCATGGGGAGATGGCGGTTGGCATGTTCCACCATCCATATCGCAGTAGCAACCGCGTGGCTCCGGCGGTGTATCACCAGCACCCCCATTCACACATGTGAGGTAGTGATAGGCATGGAGAAATGGGGAGATGGTGGTTGGCATGCTCTGCCATCCATATCACGGTGTGTCACCAGCACCCCCATTCACACATGTGCGGTAGTGATAGGCATGGAGACATGGGTAGATGGCGGTTGGCATGCTCCGCCATCCATATCACGGTAGCTACCGCCTGGCCCCGGCAGTGTGTCACCAGCACCCCCCATTCACACATGTGCGGTAGTGATAGGCATGGAGAAATGGGGAGATGGTGGTTGGCATGCTCTGCCATCCATATCACGGTGTGTCACCAGCACCCCCATTCACACATGTGGGGAAGTGATAGGCATGGAGACACCGCCTGGCCCCGGCGGTGTGTCACCAGCACCCCCATTCACACATGTGCAGTAGTGATAGGCATGGAGACATGGGGAGATGGCGGTTGGCATGCTCCACCATCCATATCGCAGTAGCAACCGCGTGGCTCCGGCGGTGTATCACCAGCACCCCCATTCACATATGTGAGGTAGTGATAGGCATGGAAACATGGGGAAATGTCAGTTGGCATGCTCCACCATCCATATCGTGGTAGCTACCGCCTGGCCATGGCGGTGTGTCACCAGCACCCCCATTCACACATGTGCGGTAGTGATAGGCATGGAGACATGGGTAGATGGCGGTTGGCATGCTCTGCCATCCATATCGCGGTAGCTACCGCCTGTACCCCGGCGGTGTGTCACCGCCATGGAGCTTGCCCTAGAGCCAATGGGAAGCTCGCTAGCGGTGGCATGATGCAATTTTGAAGATCGCGATAGGCGTGCTCCACCACCGCGGAGGCGGTCATTGGATGCATTTGAAAGATGCACCATCGCGCTAGCGCACACCGGGCCCCTGCGGTTTGTCACCACCATGGAGCTTGCCCTACAGCCAGTGGGAAGCTGGATAGCAGTGGCATGGTGCAATTTTGAAAATAGCGGTAGGCGTGCTCCGCCACCGCGGGGGCGGTCATTGGATGCATTTGAAAGAGGCAGACCTGGACCACCAATCGCTGCAGCTTGGCACCTTTGAAACGACCCCAGGGACTATATATGTGTGGAATTGAGCCTCACATTTCCACTACTCCCAGAGCCTGCTGCCAGAGACCCCTCACTTGCTGCTGCCTCCATGGACTGCTGCCTGAGACTAGGCCTGGGCAAAAATTTCGTTCCGTTCGCGGAAATTGCAATAATTTGACATTTTTGCGTTCCGCGGAGAGCGCGAAAATGTCAAAAATTCCGGTTTCCGCAGCTTGGCGATAATTTGTTTCTTGCTCGCGCTGTAAAATGATACATTCTCGCGCGCGCGCGATCGCCTTACCTGAATCCCTGCGTTCGCCGACAAGTTTTCTTGATCCGGTCGCGTTCTCCATGAGATGTTGTATTGTTTTTAGCCATTTGCGCTGTCTCGCGACAGTTCGCGCCCGCAGTGACGTCATGCGTCGCGCGATCACGTCTTTCTTCTCGCGATCATGCACCGCGAGAACAACTCAAAACAAGATGGCCGCGCCCGCAAGCAACCACATGGGTAAGTTGGCGACCCGCAACCATGCAGAAAATCTCGCGAACATGCCGGAAAAAAACTTCCGCATCTTTGCGATATTTCTGCTTGTTTGCGATAATTTTAAACATTCTCGCGATAATTTGCGAAGGTTAATTCCGCAAATTCCGCCCACCCCTACCTGAGACCCATCACCTGCTGCTGCCTCCAGGGACTGCTGCCTCGAGGGACTGCTGCGTGAGACCCCTCGACTGCTGCCTGAAACCCCTCCCCTGCTGCTGCCTCCAGGGACTGCTGCCAGACACCCCTCACCTGCTGCTGCCTCCAGGGACTGCTGCCTGAGACCCCTCATCTGCTGCTGCCTCCAGGGACTGCAGCTTGAGACCCCTCACCACCCAATTCCGCTGCTGTTGTCTCATGTCTACAGTGAAGGCAAGGACAGAGAAGATCCGTGCCAGTCCCTTCACGAGCGAGGAGCTGGAGGTCCTGGTGGACGAGGTGCTCACACAGTACCCAAGGCTATATGGTGCCCAAAATGTCATGGTAAGTCGTCAACAGGGGGGAGGGGACGGGGGCAACACATGTAGTTGGACTGATGCAGTATGTGCCTGGGAGTGTGGGATAGTATCATGCATTGCCTAACATGATGTCTCCAGGGGGAGGGAGTGTGTACCCAATGCCACAAGTTTGCCTCCCTGCACATGTATGAATGAGTGACCTGTGTTGTGTTGTCAGCCATACAGTGACACAGAGGGTTGTTCATGCTGTAGTCAGGACAGTGATTGCTTGGCTGGATGGCTGTGTGTGCCCCTTTAGTCCATCTCAGTGTGAGCCCAGCTGGGCAGCACAGTCCCCGTCTACAAAGACAAGGACACAAGGGGGATACCTGAACTGGCACCTGCACTGACGCTACCCAGGCCAAGCACCTACCGGAGGCATTCAACGGCGGATCTTTAGCGGGGCACCCACGCTGTTTGTCTCCCCCGCTGCCCTGACGACATCGAGGGCCGCGGTGGGGGGAGACTACAGCTCCCGTGAGCCTTCACAGTCACGCCCCCTTCCGGCTGATTGCGCGCCCGGAGGCGCTTTAAAATCGGCGGCTCCCTCGGTGGAGCGGGGGATACCTGAACTGGCACCTGCACTGACGCTACCCAGGCCAAGCACCTACCGGAGGCATTCAACGGCGGATCTTTAGCGGGGCACCCACGCTGTTTGTCTCCCCCGCTGCCCTGACGACATTGAGGGCCGCGGTGGGGGGAGACTACAGCTCCCGTGAGCCTTCACTGTCACGCCCCCTTCCGGCTGATTGCGCGCCCGGAGGCGCTTTAAAATCGGCGGCTCCCTCGGTGGAGCGGGGGATACCTGAACTGGCACCTGCACTGACGCTACCCAGGCCAAGCACCTACCGGAGGCATTCAACGGCGGATCTTTAGCGGGGCACCCACGCTGTTTGTCTCCCCCGCTGCCCTGACGACATCGAGGGCCGCGGTGGGGGGAGACTACAGCTCCCGTGAGCCTTCACTGTCACGCCCCCTTCCGGCTGATTGCGCGCCCGGAGGCGCTTTAAAATCGGCGGCTCCCTCGGTGGAGCGGGGGATACCTGAACTGGCACCTGCACTGACGCTACCCAGGCCAAGCACCTACCGGAGGCATTCAACGGCGGATCTTTAGCGGGGCACCCGCGCTGTTTGTCTCCCCCGCTGCCCTGACGACATCGAGGGCCGCGGTGGGGGGAGACTACAGCTCCCGTGAGCCTTCACTGTCACGCCCCCTTCCGGCTGATTGCGCGCCCGGAGGCGCTTTAAAATCGGCGGCTCCCTCGGTGGAGCGGGGGATACCTGAACTGGCACCTGCACTGACGCTACCCAGGCCAAGCACCTACCGGAGGCATTCAACGGCGGATCTTTAGCGGGGCACCCACGCTGTTTGTCTTCCCCGCTGCCCTGACGACATCGAGGGCCGCGGTGGGGGGAGACTATAGCTCCCGTGAGCCTTCACTGTCACGCCCCCTTCCGGCTGATTGCGCGCCCGGAGGCGCTTTAAAATCGGCGGCTCCCTCCGCGACGCGGGACGCGCGCGGGCGGCGCCGGGCTGAGCCCGGGCAGAGGGCGGGCCGTCTGTGGCCGTCCGGGGTCGCTGGAGGTCGGGCCGGGCAACCCCTCTTGGCTCATTGAAAGTTGGTGTCCAATCGTAAGCCATCGCCAAGTGTGTGAGTATAGTACATGTTGTGACTGGGACTCAACCATTTATTGTTGCGTAGTATACTCAAAACACATATTGGAAAATGGGGAAAAAAGCTCCACCTGTGCTCAAATCTACTCGTAAGCAGTTAACATCTCCCTCAACTGCTACTGTCCCCACTCCATTGCCTAGTTTGACTGCTATCGATAAAATGCTGCAGCGGACGATCGGCGTTGTGGCTTCTGCCATTCAAAACACTGAAAGACGCCTCTCGCTCCCACTAAGCACGCAATTACCTTTGCTGCAGGACAATACATTGGATTCCCTGGTGGCCACATCGGATATAACATCTTACGCGGGGCTACCAGGTACTGACTTAAATGTGAATTGTATAATCCTGGACAGCGTATCCCCTAATCATCGTATATTGGATAATAGACTATCACTAACACCGTCTATGTTACGATCAAGCGCTAATAAGACCATTGATACTACCCCATCCTTAACTAATGAGCAGGCTCATTTGGAAGGGATAGAACTATGCTTAGATACGGATGTATCGATTATAGATAGGGAAAAAAGTGATAGTACACCAGCACGAACAAGGGGACAGAAAGCTAGAAAACAAAAAGCAAAGCGAAAAGAGAAACATATAGAGCCACTAGTAGATAAACGCAGAGAGAATGGTGGACGCCCTCAATTGAGGAGGCCTCTCACTCCCGTAATACAAAACCATACTCAAAGCGAAGCGCACTTTGGCAAAAATAATGAACAAACTTCATTAACTAATGCACTGCCGGGGAATGAAGAGTTTTGGGGGAGATTGGAGACCTTAATAACTACTCTTTTAGGACCCATCAATCAACAAGTCCTTAATATCGATAAGAGGTTGAAGGCATTAGATGATCATGTGTTGAAATTAGGCGCAGGGTGTAATTCTATAACTACAACACACCATGGTGCAACCAACATTAATACACATAAACCACAACACACTATGGCCAATAAGAAAAGTATAGTGGAGACTAATGCCTCTCCCTCCACATCCAAACTGAGTAGAAGTAAAGATCAATCAAACCTAGAACCCTTATCCAGACAGGTACTAGACACCAAAACTACCACAACAGTTGGCTCGGGAGGAAGGGAGAAATCTACTGATATAAGCAATAGGCCACTAACGAGACAAGTGCAGGATGTTAACCAACACCACTCAACAGATAAGCCCGATATAATTGAAGTGATCAGTAAGAGACAGATTCCGGCCCGCATCAGTTTGCCCCCAGACTGCGGTCCGTATGTCTTGGTTTTAGCCAACGTCCCAAAATTGAGGGAAACCCAAGAGGAAAATCATACAAGTTTAAGAAATAGAACTCTCCATTGGCTTTCTGCAAATTGCAACTTTCCAATGGAAGGAGCAGGGGAAATTATTCATACCCAGAGGGTAGGGTGGGTGGGTCCAATGAGAAAAAAGTTTGAAGGAGACTGCATCATTATAAATTTTAGATCCCCACAATGGGTGCAGTCTACACTCTCAAAAGCCCCATTGCCCTCACCCTGGGAATTTAATACTACTCTGCTTCCTCTTGGGTATTTTTATAGACATTTAATTGACCTTTACTCTAACCCTGGGATTAACTTTTTAGCAGATCAACCGGGCATGAACCACAACATTATTAACGGCTATGAACATCCTTACCAAGAGTTTAATACTAATTTTAGGAATGGTCGTTCACTAGGCCAACGGATTATACCCCCACCACATCAATTGCCATATCTACCTCTCCCCACTCCCTCTTATCCCAACCCAAGGGAGAGACCTTACGCAAGGCCCAAACAAAATTTTAACATGTCTCAGAACGAGCCAAGGTATATATATAATATACCAACGCATAACCGTTTTGAACATGCTCTCTCCAACTTGGAATGTCAAGATTGACTGGGGAAAAGAAATAGGGGGAGTGAGGATGTACCAATTACCATCAGGGAAAACCCTTCTAATGTACAATGCAATGAAATTGAGACAAGGGCACCACGCATTGTTTCGACTATGTCCCCAGTTACACAAGAGAACATAACTACTCCATCAATTCAACCTAAGCAACCTAGTGGCTATAATGCCTCTTGTGCCTTAAAACGCTCCAAATTGTCCATCCTTAGTTGGAACGTTGCTGGGTTGGAACCAAGATTGTTTGACCCTCAATGGATCAAGCTATTGGAGAACAAAGATATTGTTATGTTCCAGGAGACATGGGCTGTCAGCAATTTATTTATTGAGGGTTACCATTGTTTTAGTGTAACCTCAAACAAGCCCATTTTTGGCCGTGCAGTGGGAGGATTATTTATAGGCGTCAGCACATTGGTGGGAGGTACCATCAAAGACCTATCAGAAGGAAATCCGAATATTCAGGTCCTTGAGTTGAAACTAAAACCCAGGATTTTTATAATTAATTTTTATAATAACGATTTTTACTCTACACCCAACACAAACTATATAGCCCTCTCTAAGACTCTAAGAAAATTGGAAATAAACTTGGAATCAGAGGGGGGGATAGGGATTCTAATCGGCGGAGATTTTAATGCCAAACTAACAAAGAAGTCTTGGATCGAGGACACTAACAACATCACAGACCAAGCTGAAAAAAGGGGGTTTGAATTAGCAAAAATATTGAGTGAACACACCCTTGGAAATGCCATGGAAGTATCTCTTATACCTGACATGGACTATGTCCCCACGTTTAGGGGGCGTGATTGTTGTTCAACCATTGACTTTATTTTTATGTCCCTTGATTTATTGGACCGCGTACTGGAATCCAAGGTGATAAAGACATCTTTTGGCGATCATAACCCCCTCACAGTTACTTTGCATTTAGGCTCCCGCCCTGTATATGCGAAATCTAATGGTGCAAGAGACATTACACCATCAGGTGATGGTCTGCGGCTAAAATGGAGGGGGATTGATAGCGGAGCTATTTTAGAAAATGTGCAGAATGATCATTCTGATTTAATTAATTCTTGTCTATTTTTAAATGGAAATAATAATAGAATAATCACTGACTTTGGCAAACTGTGTTTAGTAATTAAAAAATTGTTGTCAGTCCCACTGCCAAAGATAGTGAAAGAACCAAGATGGTTTGATTCAGCTTGTTCTATGGCAAATAGGGAACTACGTGAAGCATTGTCTTCTAACCCAAGGTGTATACTAGAGGTACAGCTGGCCAGGAAAAACTATAAGTTAAAGACAAATGAAAGGAAGGCTGCCCTGCTGACAGAACAGTGGGAAACATTGGTTGCGAGTGCAAATTTGAAGAGTAGCGGCCCCTTCTGGTCAGCCGTCAGGAAGACGCGAGATATGGGGAAACAATTATCCCCAATCAGCTGCAATATTACTAGTAGTAGTTGGGAGGCTCATTTTGCTAAAATATATGCTACCCCTTCTAAGGAAGTAACCATTCCTTCTTTGAAGGTGTCATGCAATCTCAAGATTGACCTCCCTGAGATAGTCACAGCCATTAAAGAAAGCCTTGGTAACAAGGCTCCTGGTCCCGATGGGCTTCCTATAGATATTATCAAGTATAACACGGATCTATGGGCACCAATTCTTTTTAATGTTTTTAATAGTCTACCTATGGTGCCAATGCCTGACACCTGGGCGACCAGTACCATAGTTCCCATTTTTAAGAAGGGAGATAGGTCAGATCCAGCCAACTACCGTCCAATCTCGCTCTTGGACAATACTTTAAAAATCCTTGGACGAGTTATTTATAACAGGATGATAGAGTGGGCTGAAGATACTGATCTATTGGATCCGTGCCAGTTGGGATTCAGGAGTGGTGTGGGCACGGTGGAGCAGTGTCTAAACTTGAAACTGATTATCGATAAGTATAACATTGCCCGCTCTAGCCCAATCTATCTCGCATTTATGGATCTTTCATCCGCATTCGACCTAGTTAATAGATCCAAATTATGGCTTATGCTTTCTAACTATGGTCTGGATGCAAGTCTTGTTAATTTTTTGGCCTATCTCCACACGGACCTCAAAGCGCAAGTTAGGATCGGGTCTGGTGGCGATGTGTCCGGACCCATAAAAATAGGTAGGGGGGTGAGACAGGGGTGCGTTTTAGCACCTCTGCTATTTATTATTTATATTAACGGTCTTGCCAAAGCCTTGAAACAAGTGACGAGAGATGTCCCAATTATCCAGGGGAATTCATTACCAGTTTTATTATACGCAGATGATGCGGTCATTATGGGCCGCACCCCTAATGCTCTTCGTTTGCTCATTAGAGCATTCGTCCAGCATATGGAGGCACTTGATCTGCGTGTAAATTTAAAAAAATCTTTTATCATGTCTTGTGGACCCGGGAAAAGGAAGCTCAATACTATAAATGTAGGTTCGGATAAACTAGAATCCGTAACCTCTTTTCCGTACTTAGGACTGGTTTTCGCTGCGAACGGCTCATGGAGTGGGCATTCTGCCCACGCCATGGGCAAGTTCTCGAAAGCCACCAATTCTATATTGAGCCTCCAACGCCCGAAGAAAATAGGTGCCACTAGGGCCATTTTAAAATTTTTTAAATTACAGTGCATTCCTGTGGCAACGTATGGGGCTGAGGTCTGGGGCTCAGGGAGAAAATCAGGGATTCAACGTGAGGAAAATCGTTTCTGTAGAAAAATATTGGGTGCTCCTTTTTCAGCTTCTGAATTCATCTGTCACAAAGAACTAAATCTCCCTTATGTATGTGATTTTATTAGAGCCAGACCAGCCCTATTCTGGATTAGGATTTGGACAAATAACTTTGCGACCCTAACAAAAAACATTATAATGGATTGCCTAAAGTGTGATCACCATATGTCAATACCCTGGTTAGCCGAGGTCTCTAAAACATTATGTGCAGTGGATAACGGCAATCTTTTCTTAGAACCCACTGGAATTGAGAAGAATGATAAGGTCGTAGTTAAACAAGCACTTTATGCACTTTTTAATTCAGAAAGAATGGGGAGGGAGTTATCTAAATCTTCTGTTGCCACATACATGGGGTATGATTTGTGTAGGCACCCACTACCATCTTATCTAACTCTCCCCATGTCCAATTGGGAACGATCGCTGCTCTTTCGTTTAAGGGCAGGTTCTGTAAAATTCCTGTTGGCTTTCCCTTTGGGGTATCATCACACAGTAGAATACAATCCCTGCCCATGTGATGGAACTAGTAAACAGAATGACATTCACTTCCTATTCTTCTGTAAATTTTATTTAAAATATATTAACTGGTTTTTATCTCCCTATTTTAGAAAATTAAGACCCCTTTCCTTGGGGGAATCCTGTTCATTATTATTTTCCCTGGATACAGATGAACTAATTTTTCGCACCAGCACTTTTCTGAGATTAATAGTACACGCACGCAAAACGATGGAAAATCCCTGAAAATTATTTATGTCAGCTGTATATTTGAAAATGAATTGTTGTGATTGTGGTGCTTTTATGGATTGTATTATTGTATAAAAGTGTTGTTCTCTTTTGTTGTACTTTTATGGATTTTATGAAATCCGAATAAAGGTCTCTTGAATTGAATTGAATTGACAAGGACACATCACTTCACTTACAGAGTATGACATCAGTCTTTTCACATTGCACTCCACCTATGGGCCATCTCAGCACTGTAGATTACACACAACCGCCCTTGTGAACGGCATTTTGTAGTTGTGAGATCATGTCCCTCAATGTGACATCCATAACACAGTTATCTATTCACAGGGCAGGGACATTGGGGCTGCGCAGTCTTGGACACAGTGGGTCACCCCCCAAACACAGGTTGATATGGGATGTTATGTTATGTTAAAATAATTTCTTAAGCGCACATTCACCAAAAGGTTTCTTGGCACTGAGCGGAGACCAATGCTTGGAAAAAAACAGGGGAATTAATTGTAAGCCTGGGCAAAAAGCCATGTTTTGAGGGATTTCCTGATTTTGGAATAGGAGGTAACTCAGGAGGAAGGGAGTTCCAGAATTGTGGTGCTAGGGTCGAGAATCTTAGACCGCCGTGTTTTTTCCATTTGAATGGACAGGGGGTCAGTAAGTTCATATTTGAAGAACGTAACTCACGGGAAGGGACATATCGCTGTATTTTTGTGGCAATAAAATCCGGACCGTGATCCGAGGGGGCTTTGTAGATCGTGCAGCCTAGTTTGAAAAGACAGCGTTGAGTCATGGGGAGCCAGTGGAGGCTCTTGAGCAAAGGTTTCACATGATGGGATTTTGGCTGGCCGTAGATAAGCCTTGTGGCTTGGTTCTGCACCAGTTGTATCCGGTGTGATTGGTAAGCTGGAATGCCGGGATACAGAGAGTTAGCGTAGTCAATACGCGACATTACCAGGGCAAGAATGACTTGGATCAAAGCGGCAGTGGTTAAAAATCTGCTTATTTTCCGAATTCTTCGCAAGTGGAAGAAGCAGGCAGAGACCATTGAATTTATCTGGGCCTTCATGGTGGGATCGTTGCTGATTATGATTCCCAGGCTTTTAACTGAGCTGACTGGGGAGGATGGACATCCCAATGATTGAGGCCAGAAGTTGGAATTCCAGGGGTTGGCTGAGCCCCCAGTAAGAATCAGCTCGGTTTTATCGGGATTAAGTGTAAGCTGATTTGAATTCATCCAGTTGTTAATGAAATTCATAGTGGATTGAAAGTTCTTCATAGATGAGGGTGATGAATCGATATTAAAAAATAGCTGGAGGTCATCAGCATAGTTAAAAGTGACGACCTCTCTCTTGCGGAGGGCCAGGTTCAGGGGGAAAATATACAAATTGAAAAGGAGAGGGGAAAGAGATGAACCCTGTGGAATCCCACAAGTCAGTCTTCTTTTCTCAGAGGAGAAATTGGCAAGGCGGACCACTTGATAGCGGTCACTGAGGAAAGAAGCGATCCACTTTAGTGAAAGGCCCCGGATCCCGGTGCTTTTAACCCGGTCAACCAACACATGGTGGTCGACGGTGTCGAAAGCAGCCGAAAGATCTAGAAGCACTAGGGCCTGCGTGGTGTTCTGATCTGCCCCCTTCCTTAATTCGTCGAGAGCTGCTAGGATAACAGACTCGGTAGAGTGTTTGGGTCTGAAGCCTGCTTGGTGTGAGTCTAGGTAGTGGGTGTGCTCTACAAAAGTACTCAGGCAGTTCGTGACATGGGCCTCTAGAATTTTACCTAGAAATGGCAGCAGCGATATAGGGTGGAAGTTACTGGGTATTAAAGGATCAGAGCCTGTTTTTTTCAGGATGGGTATGACTTCCGCATTCTTGAATAAGTTGGGGACAATACCCTTGGTGAGGGAGTTGTTAAGGAGCGACAATGGTGGTTCGGGACAGTGAAGAAACATTTACCGAACGATGTGAGGGGGTCAACTGTCTGTCGGGGAGCTAGAACGGACCCTTTTGAGTAGGGAGGAAAAGATCTCCTGAGTAATAAGTGGAATTTGGTCAAGATGGTGAGAATTAAAGTGTGAACAGCAGGGGTCAGGTGGTGAGATGGCCTTGGGAATGCTGGATTTGATGGTGGCAATTTTTTCAATAAAGTATGTGTTGAGGGAATCGCACAGAGATTGTGATGGGGTGGGTTTAGCAGTGACACAGTCAGGTTTGACAAGTTCATCCACAATGGGGAAGATGTCTTTTGCATTGTTAGTCGATTCTAAAATTTTCAAGGAAAAGTATTCCGATTTGGACCTGAGGATGGCACTTTATAATCTTTAAGAGCCGATGTGAAAGTTGCCTTTTTATTAGGCCAGTAGTCCTGTCTCCACTTGCGTTCAGATTGACGCAGAGCTAATTTCTTTTCCTTCAGATAGTCGGTGAACCACCGTTAGGCGTCATGGGACCTCCTATTTTTAATTTTCTTCAGTGGTGCTAAGCTGTCTCTAGCAGATTCCAGCCAGGCAGGTGATGTATGTGTTGCTCAACCCAACAATGGACTGGAGATGTGGGCAGGCTACATAGGGGTTCCAGTGCTGGCATCCTGCATGTGTGTGAGATGTGCAGGAACTGTGTTCCCCCTCACACCTGCATGCATTCACATCAGCATTTCCCATGCAGATGTACCATGTGAGATGTACTCTAGTCTCTGATAGACATATCGTTGGATATGTGATGAGTATGTATCTTGCTGCTATACTGATAGATGTTGGTACATAACACTGTGTCACTGATCATTTCCCCCTCTTGTCTCCCATGCCTGCAGCTCAAGGTACACCAGCGTAAGGCTGTGTGGAGGGCCATTGCAGCAAAGATTCGAACTCTGGGGGTCTCAAACCGATGGCGCACCCACTGCCACAAGAGGTGGGATGACATCTGCCGGCTGGAAAAGAACGTGGCGGAGATGACCTTGGGGCTGCTTCCTCGCACTGGGCGTTTGGCACGGCGCAACATGACACCACTAAAGGGCCGCATCTTGGCGGTGACACAACCTGATCTGGATGCACATTTGAAGGAGCAACAGCAGCAAGCCTGGGGAGAGCATTTGGGGAGGGTGACTTTGGCTGGGAGTGGCTGCATGTGTACAGAGCCTGTGCCAGCGCTGGCCTATGTGAACTTGGTAGTGTGATGCTGTGGCATGTAAGTGGCTGCTGGGCTGGGTGCCGATGTCATGCATTTGCCCTACCTGTACTGACAACGGTGATTTGGATGCTGTACATTCACATTACATTCTGAGTTGTGCTCTTCAGGTTTCTTCTGCATTGGGGTAGTCTTGGGAATCCCATGGGAGGGAATGTCAGTGTGCCCAATCTGACTGTGTCTTCATCAATGCGTCCATTGCATGCACCCAGATTGGGGAGTCCTACACATCTGACAGCACTGTGCATCATTCTATTGTCCCCACAGTACAACATGGTGGGTGGCATGGGCTAATGTCCATTGTTGACTGTCATGTTGTAGTCTGGGTCTGTGTTGTCCCCTCCTGTTCCATACAGATCTGTAATTGGCAACCAGTAGTGTGCCCCCATCATGTCCCTAGGTGTGCTCAGAGCTAGTTGTGTGTCTGGTTGAACAGAGCCACAAGCAGGGTGTTGTGTTGTGTGGTCTTCACATGGCTCACTCATGCCTGAGTTTCCAGTTTTCACGCACTGCTTGAGTCTATATAGTGAGTTGGCACGATGTGATTGCACAGGGTGGTGTGCAACATGTAGATGTGGTCATCTTTTGTAATGCATTGCTTGCATATGTTTGTTCTGTTGCTGTCACTGACCTGACCCTACATCTCTCTCTCTCATGCAGCATCTCCTGTGGTCACGGAGGGACAGGCGACGGACACCAGTGGGGGTGAAACTAGCACAACAGCTGCACAGTAGCCCAGTGACACAGATGTCACCAGTGCCTCAAAGGGGGACAGGAGTCTGCTGGAGGAATCCCAGCCTGAGACGTAAAGCACCACATCATCTGATGCCAGCGGGGATGCATCCATGTTGGAGGGCACAGGGAACGGGGACTCTGCATCATCTTCCACCACACAGCGGCCAGTGCCCACCCTCCCAGCCACTTCCTCTGGTGCTGCCTGTGTCCACCTCAGTAAGAGGGGAAGAGTGTCCTTCACCCCTGGCACTGCTGCCCCTGCCCCTGTCCCCCCTGATGCCATCAGTGCGGAGTCTGTGGACCTTTTGCGCCAGCTGTGTGTAGGCCAGACAGCTCTCCTCAATGCCTTCATTGACCACAACAAGAAATTGGCCCAGGTGGTTGCTTTCATGGAGGGCATACATTCAGGCATGGGTGGGCTGCACCGGACAGTCCAGGCTTTGTCATCGACAGTGACGTCTGCCCTTCAACAGCCCCCTGGCATTGGCCACGTCTGACGATAGTGACCACGGTCCACATACATCAAAGTCCTGGCCGCAGACACCATCCCCACAGAAGACCAAAGCCACCCCAGAGCGCAGGGAGAAAAGCCCGTCAGGTGACACCAGTGGACAAAAAGCAAAGCAGCAGGCCTCAGGCACACATGCCTCAGAGGCATCCCCATCCAAGGACTCTCCTGCCCCTAAAGCATCGCGCAAAGAGAAGCATACAGTGTTTGTGCCCACCAGGGACTCAACTCGACTCCCATTCCAAGCCCAGTGAAGCAGGAGCAGGAGTGCACTGTAGGGGTAACACCTAGTAAACAGGGGAAGAGAGGGCAGAGGCGAAGCCGGGCAAAGCGTTCTGCTGGGTCCAGCACATCACCAGAGGGGGTTTGAGTGCCTGCACCTGATGCAGCTTTGGTGGTGAGTGTACCTGTTGTGCCCACACCACTTCCCATTGATCCAAATTCAGGCAAACTATTTAGATTCCCCAAGAAGTGGAAAGGCACCCCTCCACAATCTCCCAGCCACACCGTGTCTCCCGTCTGCATGACTCCACCTCCACGTGCCACTACACCACCAGGTCGAAGGAGCCCTCTGGCTTGCCAAGCCACTGATATCTCTACCTCAGCTGTTCTGCTCTCTTCACGTTCAGGTGCCCCGACAGTCCCTAAGACACAGTCAGCTCCCAGTCTGCCTGACAGCCAAGTATGAGTGTTAGTCTCCCTCACACACCTGTCTCTCACACAGGTGGGCCTGTACTACACATTGTTACCCCCTGACTGTGGTGCTTACCATGGAAAGGTACAGTCGCACACATTCCCTGTGCAGCTTCTCATTGACTCACTCTGCACTTTGTCCTGCCCACTGGCCTTGTCGTTCACTGCTGTGTGCCCCCTGCCTGTGCAGCTTCTCATGGACTCACTCTGCATTTTGTCCTGCCCACTGGCCTTGTTGTTCACTGCTGTGTGCTCCCTGCCTGTGCAGCTTCTCATGGACTTACTCTGCACCTTGTACTGCCCACTGGCCTTGTGTTTTGCTCCCTGCCTGTGCAGCTTCTCACGGACATGCTCTGCACTTTGTCCTGCCCACTGGCCTTGTCATTCACTGCTGTGTGCCCCCTGCCTGTGCAGCTTCTCATGGACTCAGCCCACACCTTGGACTGGCAACTGGCCTTGTGTTTTGCCCCCTGCCTGTGCAGCTTCTCATGGACTCAGTCTGCACCTTGGACTCGCCACTGGTCTTGTGTTTTGCCCCCTGCCTGTGCAGCTTCTCATGGATATGCTCTGCACTTCGTCCTGCCCACTGGCCTTGTCGTTCACTGCTGTGTGCCCCCTGCCTGTGCAGCTTCTCATGGACTCACTCTGCACTTTGTTCTGCCCAGTGGCCTTGTCGTTCCCTGCTGTGTGCCCCCTGCCTGTGCAGCTTCTCATGGACTCACTCTGCACTTGGTCCTGCCCACTGCCCTTGTCGTTCACTGCTGTGTGCCCCCTGCCTGTGCGGCTTCTCATGGACTCACTCTGCACTTTGTACTTCCCACTGGCCTTGTCATTCACTGCTGTGTGCCCCCTGCCCGTGCAGCTTCTCATGGACTCACTCTGCACTTGGTCCTGCCCACTGGCCTTGTCGTTCACTGCTGTGTGCCACCTGCCTGTGCAGCTTCTCATGGACTCACTCTGCACTTGGTCCTGCCCACTGCCCTTGTCGTTCACTGCTGTGTGCCCCCTGCCTGTGCGGCTTCTCATGGACTCAGTCTGCACTTTGGACTGGCCACTGTCTTGTGTTTTGCCCCCTGCCTGTGCAGCTTCTCATGGACATTTGCTCTGCACTTTGTCCTGCCCACTGGCCTTGTCGTTCACTGCTGTTTTGGCCTGGCCTGTGCAGCTTCTCATGGACATGCTCTGCATTTTGTGCCTTGCTCTTCTCTTGTCATGGTGCCTATCTGTGCAATATGTGAATAAAGACAGTTGCTCCTGTAATCTATTTTGTCAGTGTCCTTACTGAATAAAGTTCTTTTGTTGTGTGTATATGGTTTACTGTGCCACATGCTCTGCGTGCCACTTTAACATGGACTATGTTTGGGCTCACTTACGAATCAGTTTTCTGGGGTGACAGGGTCTTCAGTTCTTCCTGAACCAGATACTTGTGGGGGCAATGGTGTAATTTAACAATGTACAGCAGTTGTCATTTACTTGATTAGTTCATGATGGCTATATTGTACACATGTCAGGTTGGGGGGCACTGCTGGCACAGAGTTAGTTTCTGCTTACAGTTTTGCAGGCAGACTGTCCAGGGTCATCATGTATGTGTGTTCTTCCTTTATGAGTGCCCAGTGGTGTATGAGTGTGGTCATCTTGTGATGGCCAGTCATCCTAGTCCCATGGCTTACTTTCCATTTTGCTCTTGGATGGTCAGGTGGTGTGCAGTGTGAAGGGGGTGAGTTTGTGGGGAGCGTTGATGTGTGCATGCCCCTGCATTGTGAACTACACACATGTGTCACCCAGGAGTTGTATGCCTGTTGTTTTGATTGTTCATCCCTGTGGATGTGGTTGTATGCACATGTGTGAGTTGTATGTAGTGCAGTGTGTTCGTGTGTCCTTGCAGTTCTGACTGCCTCCTACTTGTTGTTTTTGTCACTTGTGAGTATGCAGAGTGTGTGACTGGCGAGTCAGGCTTGTGTTTTGTTGCACATCCATGTGTCTGGTAGCTGTTTGTGGGGACTGTGCAGACCTGCTGTTCCACACTGCCATTGTGGTTGTGTTTTCTCATGCCTTGCTGTCAGATGGTACCTTCTTGCCTCGAGTGGGGCATGTTGTGTGTGTTGTCATGCCATCCCCTATCTGTGCTTCAGATGCCTACCCATTGTGGGTCTGCACTCCCACTCTTTGTGTATGGTACACTCCTGCCATGACCCCTACTGGCATGCAGTACACTTCACTTTGGTGTCAGCTGTTCCCTTGGTTTCCATGTGTGTGTGCCTTCCCATCACTTCATTTGTGACACTGTGCTTTGTGGTGCAGTTCTTTGCCCTGGGTCAATGTGTCACTCAGGGCATTTCCCCAATGGGTCGTATGTGATGTGCTGGTGCTGTTGTTTGGCAGTCATGGTTGCTCCTATGCAGTCCAACTGTGTGTGCTGCCCAGTCCTCTGGTCAAGTTGTTTCCACCTTTGTGTCCCGGACTTGTGCATCTGTTGGTGTTGTGTTGGATGTATGTGTGTTGTCTGTGTTATTGCTTCACTTCCTGGGTGTGCTGTTGTCTTTGTGCTGTGCTGTATGGTGTTGTGTGGGCCGCTGTTCTGTCATTGATGTCTGTGTGTGGCTGGTATGCTTGGTGTGCACACACTGCTGTTTGTGCATGCAGTGCTGTGTGTGTCTGTTGCCTTGTCATTGCCTGGTGTGCATCCCCTGATGTCCTGCTTTGTTGGTTGTGTGATTTTTGAGTCTGTGCATCTGTTGTTTGTTTGATGTGGCTGTGTTTTTCTGTGATGGGACACTTCTTGTGTGTGTTGTGGTATGTTGTCTGTGCATTGTTCCTGAGTGATGATGTTGTGCCTTCCTGTTGTGTCTGTGCTCCCATTGCCTTTCCCCAGTTTAGCTGCACAGGGCATGTCTGTTCTTGTTGTGGTTCTGTATGTGTTTGTGTGTTGGTTTTGTGCAGACATTTGTTGTGGCATCCCTGTGTGTGATGTTTGTGGCTACCCCCAGGGTGTGTGATTGTTTGTGTGTGTGTTGACTGGCAAGTATTGCCAGCCTTCAATGTGTTTGGCACTGGTGCTGTGTGCTGCTGGTGTGAGGGGGGTATGTGTGTAGATTGCTACTGGTGTTTGTCAGTCATGGCGTGTGTCAATGGTCCCTGTGTGTAGTGCTGCTGGTGTATTCCTGTGAAGTAGTTGTATAGATGTGCGGCTGTTCACAGTTTGACTTCAGGGCCTTCCTTTCATCCTTCTGCCTCTACATGGTTTGCCTTGCTGCCTCCCTGTGTTTTTGCACCGTGATGTCTGTGGTCTGACCTCACTGACTGTACCAGCTATGTGTGCTTTGTGATGTGAGGGTGTTGTTCTCTGTTCCTTGTCTTGCATGTGATGTACACATGCTTGTTGTGTGTCTCCTTGGCCTTCCATTTGTGTGCATCCCACTTTGGTTTTCCTATTTGTTGTGCTCCATTGCGGTTGGCATGTGGGGTGTGCATGTGTCTGTGTGTCAGTGTGTGTTATGTATGCGTGACAATGCAGGCTGTGTGTCCATTTGGATGTTTGTTCCTTGTATGTGTTCATTTGGTGCTTGTCCTCATTTTAGTTTCCCTGTGTGTGGTGGTGTGGTGGTGTGTGTGTTTCCCTGGCCCTGTGCTACTGTGCTGTGTGTTCCTGTGCAGCCACTCCTGCAGTGTCTGTCTCCCTGGTTGTTTGTCTGTCTCCCTGGTTGTTTGTTGTGTGGTGCATTGTGGGGATTCACCTGGCTTGTTGTGCATGGGGGTGCACAGGAGAGGCACATGGCATGTGTCTACCTGGCGTGTGCTAGTGTGTGGTAGGAGGGGGGGTGGCCCTGTGGTCTTTGTGCCCTGCGCATGCCTGGCACTGGTCCTGCCTTCTGCATTGTGTGCATGTATTTCCTTGTGTTCACCGCTGCGGTGACGTGACTGGGACATTGCTGCATGGTCGCGGAAGATGTGTGTCCAGGATGCAGAGGGTGACTTGGTGGCAGGTGGGTGATGCGTGGGTGCCCTTGTGGATGTGTCCCTGTCCCCACCAGGGTGTCTGATGTGGATTTGGACCCTGTGTCAGCCCATGTGTTGTGTGTTGTGTTTGTGTTATTGCATACCTGCGGCGGTGTCCGCGGCGGAGGCCATGAGTTCCTGGTGATGTAGCAGGTACAGCACCGGAAAGACGTGTAGAGCTGGGTCCATGGCAGTCGTGACCGGGTGATGTGGACCGGGACTCTGGTTTCGCGCTCCGCTGTCGTGCTCCCGCCATCTCTGGTTGGGCGATTTCTCCACTGCGGTGCGTCTGCTTGTTTGGGTCATCCTAATTTGTGGAGCGGGACGGAAGTCATTCCGCACGGCGGACACTCCATTAGCTCCCATTGCCGCAGTAGTGGGCGCACTTTGATGGCGGTGCGCGCCGCGGCGGTCGGGAAATGGGCTATGTTTGGCCATACCAATATGGCGGATGTGAGGACCGCTGCTCGCGGGTGGAATAAAGCATTTTTCCGCACCACGGCGGTGCCACCACCCGACATCCTAATGGACCCCTTAGTGTACAGTTTACTGCCAGATAAACATACTTCAACATACACTGAATTTTTGTCAGTGGTTAAATCCAAAACTATGAACATAAGTCCAAGAAAAGTAATAATTGATTTTGAATTACTGATGATTAATACAATAACCAAATTGTACATGGATACCCAAATTCAAAGGATGCTTTTTCCACTTTTCACAGGCGTCTTGACGTAAAATCCAAAAAACATCCTTACTTGAAGAATTTTTTTCTGACAGTAAACTGCAATTTGAACTTAAGAAACTAACAGCCCTTTGTTTTGTTCCTCCTGACTGTGTAGATGAGTACTACACATCTATTACCGATTCAGACTATTTTTCTGAAAATGATTTTAAATTATTTCGAAGACACATGGATTGGCCCTCTAAGCAGGTCTGGTCGCAGGAGGAAGCCACGTTGTCATGTGGAGTGGTGGAACTGCTACCGTACGTGCTTAGAGGGAGGAGCAAAAACAAATAATGCCATTGATGGTTGGCATAACTCCTTCAACAAATCAATTGAAAGACCACATCCTAACTTTTATAATTTTTGGGAAATTTTGAGGAAGGAGCAAAGTTTCCAAGAGATGAGAATTTCTCAAGCATTAACAGGTAGACCTGAATCCACAAGTTTCAAAAAGAACAAAGGAAATGTCTGATAGACTATTGGGTATTCTTCAACAGTTTTCGATGATGGTGGCTTCAGACTACGTTGATAATCTTGCTCATATCCTCCATTATTAATACGTACTAACTTACTGTTTTTTTCTACATAACTAACTTTTTTGTTTGGCATTTTTCAAAATTAATATTTAAAAATATTTAAGAGGTGGGGTCATCTTACCTTTTGGAGTCCTCTTTTTTCTTTTTTCCTCATATTTTTTAAACATCCAACTTGATAATCCAGTTTTTGACCCATTCCATTTTCTGTTAATCCTTTTTTTCCATTCCCGTTTTACTTTTTAGACTAATAGGACACATTTTTACAGATGTTTTTATTGCAAAACACAAAAAATTGGCTGCAATCTTTTAATCTTGAAAGTTCCCTTAAAAAAAAGCAACCCCCCCAAAAAAAAAAAAAAAATCCTGAATTTTTTCTTTTTCAAATAAAGCAACAAATAATCCAGCGTGGCAATCCAGTCTTTAAGGAAACATCAAAGATATTCCATCCATAAAATCCAGCGTTGCAATCCAGTTTTGAAGCAAATGTCTATAAATTACCTCCCAAAAAATAATAATTTTGATTTCAAAACCATCTCCAAAATTTTAAAAAAGGAATGTTTCCATCACCTTCAAAAATCACTTTTTAAATTTTTTTTAAGAAAATGTGTCCTGATTTTTGAAAATCGGTCCTATTAATCCACCTGTAACGTGAAAATCCTTTGCGAAATGCATATACAAAAATGATTTGTAACACATGCTACTTTTAATAATACATTTCAAATTATATTGTGTCATTAAAAATACACCGACCTCTTCATTTTTCTTGCTACATGTGTAGGAATCTTTTTGAAAAAACCTTTTATTAATTTTTTTTGTTCTTCTCTCCTTACAGTAAACATTACATCAAATAAGTCTTCAAAATTTGCCATCATCCTGTTGCAGATCCAGCATGTGTACCGATAAAAACCATTCTACCTTGTATTTGTATACCCTTTGCAAAAGCTAAATATAAAATATTTTTACTTTAACTCTCTACCACCACATGAAATGACACATATTAATAATCATTTTTTTTTCTTTTTTCCAAATTTACTCAAATTCTTGCATTTTTTATTTCTTACAGATATACTTCCAAGTGTCACTCATCCAACAAATACGAATCCATAGTAAATTATGTCAACACATTAGAAGCTAAAAATAAACAATGAATACAAACATGTCCCTCTTCTTTTTATTCTTTAAAATCAGTATTTGTAAATACTAAAAAGATGGCGCTGCATTCATTTCCTATGCATGACAAACTTCCTGTTTTCGTATTTAACCAAACCAACATCTAAGGATTCTCAATAATCATACCACATCTAATAAACTCACAAATGAAGCCCAATATCCATACGTAATCTATTTCTCTCACATTTAATTAATTTTTTATCATAATTGTAACTATTTTGTATATTTACGGTGATAACTCCTTTTTTTCAATAACCATAATTTCACTCATTAATACAATACGCAACCAATGGGTATAGAGTTAAATCATTATCTTTTTTGAAAAACCTTTTTTTATCTCTATCTTCCTTTTTCATTACGATGAGGCCGATTCCGATTCCGGCCGCAAAACGTACCGACCGACATGGCCTTGCGCCGTACGAACCGTGCAGTACGATGCAACGCGTGTGAATTACAACCGAAACGTATGGAATACAAGCCGTACTACCGAGCCGTAGGGAAAACAGTGATTCGCCTGGAAACCGGACGCAATTAGCACCGACTGACACGCACCAGGAATGAATCCGACCGACACGTACCAGTGATGTCCGATACTGCGTAGTATGGTGCAATGTGTGTAAAACCAGACCGACTCACACGGAGCCCAAGCCGCATAACCGACACGCACAGAAAACAGGGGCCTGAAACAATAGAGATCTCCGCGACTGACGCGTATGAAACATAGAAGAAAGTCAGCGTCAAAGACACGGAGAAGCCGGCACGAGCCAACATCAGTGTCCGTCTCAGTCAGAAGAACATCTCCTTCATGCCTAGAAAACTCAAAGGAAAAAATACAAAAAAAGGACCAAACAAGCAATGACAAAGTCAATAAATATCAACAAAAAAAAACTTTGAACAAAGACACACCCACAACTCCACCTATATAAAGGACACCAGTCACTGCCATGATCCTTTGCAAATTCAAGACAACAGCCAGCAGAGAACACCATCAGACAGCAACCACAGACACACTCACAACTCACCCATCACACAACTTTCACACCATTAGCACCTCACCAAAAGCACTCACACATACACCTAGCAAAACCGACACTCACCCACCCTCACTTGCACCCTCACACATCACTCACCACCACCACCCATCACCATGCCCCCAAATAAGAATACAAAGTTCACAGATAGTGAGTTAGAAGTGCTGGTAGACGAGATCATCAGAGTAGAGCCACATTTGTTTGGTACATTGGTCCAAAGGACCCCCATGTCACAGAAAACAAAGATGTGGGCGAGGATCGTGGACAAGGTGAACTCACAAGCACCAATGTTGCGCACAAAGGATGATATCCAGAACAGGTGGTATGACATGCGCAGGAGGGTCAAGAAACTCATCGAGAAAGCCTTGAGTCAGCGCACTGGTGGTGGCCCTCCTGCCAAACCAGTATACTTCAGGTCCTGGTAGGAGAAGGTGCGGGACATCCTACCACCAGAGAGCGTCCATCGTCTAGCAGACATACCAGAGCCTGGTGAGTACACAACCAACATACTCAATATCGTGTGGCAAGGGGACAGTGAAACCATGCACCGTTAGCAAAGCCACAGTAACCAATAGATAATCATCCCAAGATGTGTATGCTAGTCAGACAAACACAATACCTGCCATCTTATAGTGACTTGCAACTGTGTCATGACATGTACAAACCTACCAACAAATAGAGCAAGGCAGTGGCCAAAAGCTAAATAAACACTGTCAGACAGTTTGCCACCACACTCACACTACCTCACAGTGCAGCTGACTGACAGGAAGGAATAGTGGGTATGCAGGTGAAGTGAGTGTATCCAAAAGCATGATAGGGTTTGTAGTCACAGATAATGCTACCCCTCCCAATTGGCCCATCAAGACTTCTCTCAACCATGCCCACATCACAGGGAGTGGAAAATGACTGACAAGATGGCTGACACTAGGTCCTGCTGTGGGGAGCACAAGGCCCTGGTAGGGGTTGTGCGCAAATCAGAAGCAGGACACCACTGCCTGACATCCTGAAAGCCAACTTTCACACTTTCCAATGGAAGCACGTTTCATGGTGGGATGTCTGGCCGGGTTGGGAAGGAGGACTGACAGCTCTGACCATACTTACCAGCATGTGTAGACACACACACCCCTCAACACAAACTCCACACAACTCACCGGGTATAATGCATTGACTCACACTGTAGTGAAATATCACCCAAAAATACACCGCACTGGGTGCTGCTGTGTGAAGCACAGGGGTTCTCTGTGGACTTGTAGCCAAACAAACACCAGGACTGCACAGTCAGCCATCTTGCCATTGCTGTCACACTCCCTCACAGTGAAGCAGAGTCAAAAGGAAGGAAGTATGGGCATGCTGGGAAGGGGGTTGTAGCCAAAAGCATGATGGGAGTTGCAGTCACAGACATTCCCCACCCACCCACATGGCCCAGCAAGCTCACACTGAACTATGCTTGCCTCACAGGGAGTGGGAATGGATTAACAAGATGTCTGACACAGGGCTCTGTTGTGGGGAGCACAAGGCCATGCTGGGAACTGGGCACCAACAAACACCAGGACTGCACAGTCAGCCATCTTGCCATTGCTGTCACACTCCCTCACAGGGAAGCAGAGTCAAAAGGAAGGACGTATGGGTATGCTGGGAAGGGGGGTGTTGACAAAAGCATGATGGGAGTTGCAGTGACAGACATTCCCCACCCACCCACATGGCCCAGCAAGCTCACACTGAACCATGCTCGCCTCACAGGAAGTGGAAATGGACTAACAAGATGTCTGACACTGGGCTCTGTTGTGGGGAGCACAAGGCCATGCTGGGAACTGAGCAACAACAAACACCAGGACTGCACAGTCAGCCATCTTACCATTGCTGTCACACTCCCTCACAGGGAAGCAGAGTCAAAAGGAAGGAAGTATGGGCATGCTGGGAAGGGGATGTAGCCAAAAGCATGATGGGCGTTGTAGTCACAGACATTCCCCACCCACCCACATGGCCCAGCAAGCTCACACTGAACCATGCTCGCCTCACAGGGAGTGGGAATGGACTAACAAGATATCTGACACTGGGCTCTGTTGTGGGGAGCACAAGGCCATGCTGGGAACTGGGCACCAACAAACACCAGGACTGCACTGACTGACATCCTGAAAGTTAACCTGAACCCACTGCAATGGTGGCACGCTTCATGATGGGATAACTGGCCTGGGGGAGAAAGAGGTCCTGACTTGAAAACAAATAACAGCGATGCTGGTCATACACACACCTTCTATGCTAAAACACATTGCACACGTGGTACCAGTCACTCACATAGATAATGCCCAGGCAAGATATCTGACACATGGCCTGATAAATGATGTGGCTGAAATCACACATATGCACTGGACAACCCAAACACGGTCGCACACACAGCTATTGCAACCGTATGTTCAAACTCACTGTCTGGGGATGCAGTGTCCAGGGGTGCCCCCTGGTCTGGCTGTGGAGGTGTGTCTTGCAGATGACAAGTGTGGAGATCCATATATAGTACATTGCAAAAAACACACAGGAACTCACATATACATCATTGACAGGACACATCTGACAGTGAATGGAATGGACACACCAATATAACCGACACCATAGCATGGTCTCATTCACACTCGGTGCTGTTGTGAGCTGCATTTCACTCCTACATCGTGCTGCAACATATGCATCCTTCACACAACACACCATTCACTGACATAGACACTGTAGACACAAGGTCTAACCTGGACTGCATTGGAGGAGACATGCTACTCACAGCAGCCAAACCGCAAAACACACCACCGGCTCTCACTGTCATGAGCATTGAAGAGCCTGAGTGCTTCCTTGCCCAATTAATGTCACCATGAAGAACACTGACAAGTCAAATCACATATGCACGTACAAAACTCAGCACCAGACTCATTACATCATCACTAGTATGAAATGAGATGGGAACTAGGAACACTAAAAAAACACTTTCTCCCAAGAGATCACAGGCATACCGGACTGTGACCATGTCGTACCAATACACCGATGTGACACACAAAGACTAGCAAAATCTGCTACCACACATGCCCCAATCTTACAACATATCCTCAGTGGAATTGCATGTATGTCCTTGTTAAAGGTCAAATGTGTACAGGGATGACACACCTGTATCAGCAACGTGATGGCCCTTGAGTAGTAATGGCATGTACAGCCAAATCTATACATGAGCTGGGCATGCACACACTTCGACATGCACATTGAAATGTTTCATGTTGGCTGGGCAATGTGCCACAACAATATCAATCTCTGTCCATGACAACTTTGGACAAAGCAGTGTACAGGCACGCATCCTGACGTACAGTAGAAAATGTCATGTATGTGAACCATTGATGCCTTTAGAAACATAACTTACATTGTGTGTCTCTTCCAAACACAGGTGGTGCTGGGGACACAGCAGCAAATGAAGAGGAGTCCCTGTCCCAGACTCTGGTGGACCCTCAGCTCTCTGGTGTTGATCCGTCTCTGTCCTCTTTGGATGACGAAGGACAACCTGGCACCTCCGGTGTGAGCCATAATGCAGCACCAGCCGTACCAACATCTGCACCCCCTGTACCCACGCCTCCAGCATCTGGCAACAGACAGGGCACCCCCGCCAACACAGACAGACCAAGGACACAGAATACCGACAGTACAGGGACACAGGACCCCCAGGAAGCTATGGACAACACCACCAGCAACAACACCCAAGAGGGCCTAGTGTCACCTGTGCGTGCTGCCGCAGGTCCTGCCCGTGTGGCTAGGGGTGCTGGGAGGGGTGGTAGGCAGAGGGCGCGGCTTGCAGAGGGGTCTGGACTGCATGATGACCCCCAACTGGCACACATTATAGATGCGTACCAGGATAGCACCGGAGGATTCGGCCAGGTAGTGGGGATCCTCAAGGACATTCAACAGGAGCAGGCTACCCATCATTCCCGTATGGAGGCAAAGTGGGATGCACTTACTGCGGTGCATCGAGACATACTCATATGCCTCCACCAGATAAGCACCAACATGTCCACACCTCCCTGTGTGGCCACAACATCTGTTGCCGCAAGATCTGCCAGTGCCACAGGGAGGGAAGATGACTCTGGCGTAGAGTCCTCTGCACCCCAGATGCCTGCACCTAAGGATCCTCCCTGAAGAAGAAGAGGGGTCGTCTGAAGAAGGACAAGTGAGACGCAGATGTCCATGCACATTCCCCGGGGCCTCTAAACCTGTTCTGGAAAATGTTCTTTGTGCACAAACCGTTCACCTTGTCGTATCTAACACAACTCACCTACATGACATGGAGGGTTCATGTTGGTCCAATGTAGCAGATGACTGTGGACTTTACTCTGGACATTTCAGCTACCAACACTTCCAACTCTACTGTGAACTTTGGATTCAAAACCCATTGTACAGCACCCACCATCCTGTGCACTATCCTCACACATGTTTGTAAATAAACTCACCAGTACACTATACTTGCCTCTGTTGTGATTCCAACGTGTTATGTGTCATGGAGATGTTGATCTGCTAAACAACACAGTGCATGACAAATACTACAGCAATGTGATCACCGTTATGTGAATCATGGTGATGTGACACATGTGAGGGAGACACACCACTATGGCACCACAACACATACTCACCATGTTAATGTAACTCATCCCACACAATGATGTTGACCTGAATCACTTGATGGGAATTGACAACTTCCACACTGGTGTTGGATTCTGGGTGTTGGGGGTCAGTGTTGACCAAACAACAGGCAAAGTACCCTGGGAAGGACAGACACAAGACACAGTCAAAAGCACAGCAGAACAGGAGAGAAATGCAATACACATGCACAAAACTTGTCAAAATAAACCTACACAGAAACAAGTTAGCAGTTCGACACTATTGTGGAGTACAGACCAAACAGTAACAGAGCAGCCCCAAACACATTACAGGCTAACTCAATACATTGACATAACAACCCTGTAAACTCACATTCAGGTGAAAAAGTTGTTGATGAGCTGTGTGCGGGCGTCTCCCTCATCATCATCATCACTGGCATTGTGGCCCAGGCCTGGAGGTAGGTCATCGTCATCCTGGATGAGAGGTAACGTCTTCCGCACTGCCATGTTGTGTAGCATGCAGCATACAAGGATAATTTTGCACACCTTTGCACGGTCATATGGGAGGGCACCTCCGGTCTTGTCCAGGCAGCGGAAGCGGCTTTTCAGGAGACCAAAGGTCCGCTCAATCACCCTCCTGGTCCGACCATGTGCCTCATTGTAGCGCATCTCGGCTGGTGTCACAGGGTTCCTGAGGGGTGTCAGCAACCACGGCATGTTGGGATATCCGGAGTCACCTACATACAAACAATTGAACAATTAGCTTTTTTAAGAGGGGGGAATACAACATTGCCAAACACACACAATGGTAAACAGTCAGTACATACCGACAAGCCAGGCACGCTGGTCTGGCATCTGTGACATCAGCGTTGCAATGCAACTACTCCTCATGATGCAGGCATCATGAGCAGAACCGGGGAAACATGCACACACATGTGTGATACACAAGTCTGCAAGACATACCACCAGAGCATTGATGGAGTGGAAATGTTTCCTGTTCCGGTATGCCTGCTCATGTGCCCGTGGTGGTACCAGGGCCACATGTGTACCATCAATAGATCTGATGACGTTCGGCATCCTCCCCAGTTTATAAAAAGCATCCTTTATTTCAGTGAGTTGACCTGGGCTAGGAAACTTGATGTACAGGTCAAGGAAATGCAACATCCCCTCCAAGACATCGCGTAGTACACGACTGAACATAGTTCGCGACATACCACCAGCAGAAGCCACAGTGTACTGGAAGGTACCAGTAGCAAAGAAGTGCAGGGCTGACATCACCTTTACCTCTGGGGTCAGTGCTGTAGGGTATGTCCGGCCAGGCAGCAGATGTGGCGCCAACTGCTCTGTCAACTCCTCAATCAGTGGCCTGGTGAAGCGGTACCGTCGGATGCAGTCTCGTTCCTGCATGGTTTCAAGGTCTGGAAACGGTGTATGGACAGATGGTGCCCTGCAGTACAGAGATGAACAAAGGAAGATTGTCGATTCATCCACCCATGTGGCTATGACCAAGCAAAATATCACATGATCCATCATGACAATACACAATGTACTGAGGTGTGTGCTGTTGGGTATGGACACATATGTCACCTACATGCACATCACCTCACATCTCAAGTCCACATGTCTACATAAGTTCCATGTAGTGCAATGGCCAATCATTGGGCTGTGTCACAGTACCTATGTACTGCTGTCAAGTTACAAACACACACCACAGTGACAAGTGAGGCCTGATGTCTTCCAGGCATCACAGCTCTTTGACATGCAGATACCCAGGGTCCCTGTATTGCCACATGGACACTGGCAAGACATGGCGTATCATGCACATGCCACAAAACAACCGTGAGTCCCACAGGTAGTGGCCACTGTTGTCTCTGCAGGCCCTACATGGACGTCTCATAGACACACATACAACATCAATGTTGATGCACAAACCACATGGATGTGGAGACTGTCTCCCATTGGGCACATTTGATCAGCCACATCTGAGACACAACATGCACACAGACTGGGGGTGTACATCAGAATTGTGGCTATAGGTCTCACTGTGACATACATACCATCACACCCAGGACTCAGGGTGTATGTGACATGGCCTAAACATATCCAACCTGCAACTGTGTCCATGACTCATGACCATAACTGTACAGTTGTGCATCACAGTGGTAATGTGCACAACACACAAAGGATTCTGTCCCCATGAACACGTGCACAGCCTGGAAGTGGCTGCACAAAAGTGCCACACACCAAACCAAATCTTGCACCCCTAAAACACACGGGTAATGCAGCCTTACATGCCATGGGACACAGTGTGGTACATGCTGTAGTGTGGTAGGTGTGCACCTGAGTCCCTGGCAAGTAATTGTGTGTGGAAGCCGTCAAAAAGTCACACCAATGTCAACCGACGTGGCTGACTTCTACAGGGACGCACTGCACAGTTCAGGACCGAGCCGTGCGTACACTTAGCCATTGCCTGCAATGAGAACCGATGCGGGTGACTATCATGTGTACGCATTGCACAGTTCAGGACCGAGCCGTGCGTACGCTTAGCCATTGACTGCAATGAGAACCGATGCGGGTGACTATCATGTGTACGCATTACACAGTTCAGGACCGAGCCGTGCGTACACTTAGCCATTGACCGCAATGAAAACCGATGCGGGTGACTATCATGCACACGCATTGCACAGTTCAGGACCGAGCCGTGCGTACGCTTAGCCATTGACTGCAATGAGAACCGATGCGGGTGACTATCATGCGTACGCATTGCACAGTTCAGGACCGAGCCGTGCGTACGCTTAGCCATTGACTGCAATGAGAACCGATGCAGGTGACTATCATGCATACGCGTCATGCAGGCATGGACCGAGCCCTCCGCACGCCTTGGCCATTGAATCGTATGTGGCTCTGGACTGTCATGGAGACGGATGCGGATTCAAAACTTGTACGAGTTGTGCGCTGGAAATTCATTTGGATGCCTACAACAATGTTGCAATTACTAGGGTTTTATGAAGGTGAACATTTGAACGATGCGGAAGATGTGTACGAGTCGTACAATTCCATGGATTGGCCAGATTCATAGAATGCAACCTTGTTGGACATATCACCTTGGACACATGGCACATATTCTGCCTCTGCGGCACATATATAAGGCTGGCTGGCCCCCAGGGAGCTCACTTGCCTGCACCACATGCTACTGGACCACATCTCTGCTACCACTGCTGCTGTCTCTGCATCCTCTGGCTACTGCTATGGCACGTACTCTGGAGAGGGATCCAGCCTTTACTGAGGAGGAGAACCAGGCCCTGCTGGACGGGCTCCTTCCACAGTACAGCAAGCTGTATGGGAAACCAGGGGAGTAGGTGAGTGTGCAGTCCACTGCCTTCCTAATTGTGCATGTTGTCTGGCTAGCAGTACTAGCAGTGTGTACTCCAGTGGCAAGCGTACTCACTGAGTACTTTCATCCCCCAAAGTGTGTAGGTAAATGTAATGAACAGGTGTTCTGCAACTAAAGTGCATTTGTGCAAGCTTCAACTTCCCAGGCAATGTTAACATATCAGACATGGAGGGCATTTGTCCATTTCCATGGGTGCACTTCCTGTGTAACTCATTTTCCTTTGTGATGACGACATGTATATCCAACTGTGTGCAGCACAAATATGGGGCATGTGTGTTAATTGACTTTTAACTTTGTCATCCTCACCGTTGATGCCCACCAAAGCAGGAGATCTGGCTGACCATCGCCCAGGCAGTTCGATTAGTAGGGGTCTACAAGTGCTGGATCTGCACCTGCCAGAAGAGGTGACAGGACCTTTGGGGCTGGACCCGGAGGATCGCAAGGGTCCAGCTGAAGCTGTCGCCTCCTCGCAGGAGGGGCAGACACTGGACCCTGACCCCCCCACATGCTCAGGATTCTGGCGGTGGTCTTCCCGGACCTGGATGGGCAGCTGAAGGCCAGACAGCAGCAAGGAGGGGGTAAGTCCATGCTTAAAATGTGTATTATGTCTGACATGGTATTTGCAGTCTTTTGGCCTGGTCACACTTCCACATTACGTAGGTCTTGTAGTCCAGGACTCATGTCCCTCAATTGTGTGATGCACCCTCCTCATCTGATCCACAGGTGTGGACCCTACAGTCTGTGGCTTGTGTCACTAGGGCACTGTGTCCCTGCAGTCAGCTATGCTTCAGATTCCGGACAGCATCTGTTACTGTGACTCTGTTGTGTGTTTCATGTGTGGGTCAATTGTTTACACAATGCCTGAGATCTGACATGTGATCCGTGTGTGCCCTTGATATGTGTTCCAATTGCTGGTCTGATTCGCCACATGTGCCTGGGGTATTTCAAACACACCCATGCAGCAGGGGACTCCAAA
Source organism: Triturus cristatus (assembly GCF_964204655.1). Classification (NCBI taxonomy): domain Eukaryota; kingdom Metazoa; phylum Chordata; class Amphibia; order Caudata; family Salamandridae; genus Triturus; species Triturus cristatus. The sequence goes on from NC_140580.1 coordinate 999,198,841, forward strand.
TTGTGGGCCTCAGGAGTATGTATATCAAGTGTGTCACACTTGCTTAGCCACCTGACTACTGTCCAGGGCTAAACACTGTTTCACGTAGACCTGGGCAGTCATGCCTACGCAAAGGCATTTAGAAACACTCTGTAATCCCACTCCTGTGTATCAACTTACAGGTTGTGCTTAGTGACATGTGCCTTCAGGTTTCTGCATCTGTGTCATTGTGGTGTGGCTTCCTTTTCAGGACAAACGGGGTGTTCATGAGTTTGAGGGTCAGCAGGACATCTGAGATGTGACTATAAGAGACAAGACCTGTGTGACATATAGGTGTGTGATCACTTGACAGTGCACAATGATGTATACAACTGTGAACTTCAGGCAGCTGTGTTTCATGCACAGCAGACTGTGATGTGCTCATGTACAGGGAGTTGTGTTAGCAGAGACTCATATGTCTGTTTTGTATGATGTGGGGTCATCTGGGTCCGGGATATGTTGTTTGCAGGGGATGGACAAGTGCACTTGTCAACTGCAGAGTTTGCTTTACCCATGACCTATGATTGTGAGACAGTGCATACTGTTGTTGTCTGGATGCCCTGCCCCTGTGACAGGAGGCAGTGATGACTGACTTTCCAGGCATGCCAGTGCCATGGCATTTAACTTGCTATGAGTGATCCTGCATTGGTGTCAAATGTGCTCCATGCACCCCATTGTGGCATTGACTATCAGGACATGAGAACATCATAGTGTGTGTCGCTGGTATGCATCACAAGCATGTGAAATGAGACTGGCCATCCCTTCATCCTGACACCTGTACTGAGTCAGTGGCAAGAGATGTGATGTGTGTATAGTGACATACTCCTACATGTTCACTTGCATATCCAGCAAATGTGTAGGTGGTGCATATCTGCACATTGGGGTATTAGCATCCAACATGCAACATATGGGTGCAAGTCCAGGAGGGATATGAGTGCCATGGTTGATGGTGAGACTGACAATTGGCTTATTCTAAGCAGTGTGAGCACTTTGAACAGTGTTCAGCTGATGATGTCAGGGCTTGCCCTGTGATGTGCTGTACTCACTGTGGTGTGTGCGGTCAGTGCAGGTGACTTATGTTGTTCTTTTTTTCCTAATTCTATCCAGATACATCCACGGCCACAGGAGGGGACACCTCCATGGACCAGGAGGAGCCACAGAGCCTGACTGGGACAGAAGGCGAGGAGTTGGAGGGACCCAGTGGCACGGAGGGCGGGTGGAGCCACACCGAGGAGTCCTCAGCACCATCCACCCCAGCTGAGGGCCACAGCAGCTCAGAGGATGACTCCCTTGTGGAGGCAGGTGTCAGCAGCCACCAAACCCCAGCTAGTGAGGCTGTCCCCGCCACCGCCACCACCACCACCACCATCAACACCCTCCCATCGGCTCCCATCCCAGAGGTCCGTGGAGGCTCCTGTGTTCGGGAGCATGTCTCCTGTGTGCCAGGCACCGCACCCCCTGCCCCTGTGTCCCCTGCTGCCCTGAGTGTGGAGTTTGTGGACTTGCTTCGACAGATCCATGTAGGGCAGACATCAATGCTGAGTGTCCTCCATGCACACACCAGTCTGTTGACACAACTGGTGTCGTTCATGGAGGGCATTTCATCGCGCATGTCTGCCCTACAGAGGACCAATCAGTCCGTTGCCTCCTCCCTGACGGCAGCAGTGTCCCTCCTCCAACAGTCCCTCACCCCTCCCACGCCTGCCTCATCCACGATTCCTAGCACCCTACCTGTCCCAAGCACACACACACCAGCACTTTCGCCCAAACCCACAGACAAGGGCAGCACACTAACACCCAAACCAAGGTCTAGACGTGCACACAAGCAACCTCAGGGGACTGATACCACACTCACAGGGGATGGTTTGCAAACACACACAGGCATCCACAACCACTCCGCAGTCCTCTGATACCTCTCCCTCCAAGACCCCTTCCCTTGCCTCACCTGCAACCCCATCTCCCAAGAAGATCTTCGTCTGTGACCTTGGCCTCTTCCCCACTGATCCAGCAGATCCAGCTTACAAGGGGAAGAGGAAGTCCCCACACACAGAGGGGAGTGCCCCTCACACTCGGACACCGTCCCACAGGCACAGTCAGACTGAGGCCCCCACCCGCAAGTCCCCCCGGAGCCGGAAAAGCAAGACCCCACCCCCACCCCGCAGCTCCACGACACAGTCTCCGTCCTCCATCACCCAGGCCACCACTCCAGAGGTTCCCCCGCCACACCCTGCCCCAGGTTCCCCCACCTACAGATACACCATCCCCAAAATGCTCCGGCCCTCCCCCCCTACCACTTGCTCTTCCACCCCCACCCCCGGTCAGACTGTGTGTCTGCCACTGATGTGGGGACTGTGCCCCCCCCCCTGTCCTGCCGACCTCACCTGGACCCCATTCCGCTCCCATGGAGTTGGGCAATGCAGTGGAGTCCACGACCACCCCGTCTGACTTGGGCACTGCAGTGGGGACCCAGTCCACTCCATCTGACCTGCCCACTGCAGTTGTGCCAGCACCCACCCCATCTGACTTGTGCCAGTGACTCTCCTGCACCTAACACCCCTTCACTGCCTCCTTCTGCTGAGCTCTGATCCTGTCCCTGCGGTGCCTAGCCTGCCCCCATGTATGCCCCTCTGAGTGGATGTCCCCTGTCCCCTGTCCTCACCAGTGCAGGCAAGCAACATGTGACAGTTGTCACTCAAATCACATTGTTGACATTTGGATATGGACTGGCCATTGGCCTTTGTTTTGAAAGGACATTTGCATTTGCATTGAAATTTGGCTGAATAAAGCATTTGTATTTATCCTTGTGAATTTGATTTAGCTGTACATTATGTTGATGATGTTTACCATGACCTTGCAGTTATAATGCTGGTTTTGCGATGTTGAATATTGAGATGTTGATGTGGGGTACTCCATGTGGTCCAAGAGATATGTATCCTATTCTGGTCGGTATCCATGTCATCCTTTGCAGCTAACTGGGTGTGTCATGATTAACAATTTGTGAACATCTCTGTAAACATTTCATTTGCCTGGTCACATTTTTGGCTTGCACACATTCACATATGATGTGCTTCCCATTGTCCAATTTGTCTATTTCCCTGACTGTGGGCGCATCTCCACTGGACCTGCAGGTGTGGGCATCATTCATGTAGGAGCAACTGGGTCCTCTGTGCAACTTGCTGCACATATGTATTGAGTATGTGCAGATGACTTAAGGGACACTCCTGTACCCAGGTTGTTGTGACCAGACCCTTCATTGGGTGGTAACCGATGGCTGACTGACCAAGAGTTCTGCTGACATGACTGAGACCTGCTGGGACTATGTTTGGCACAGCTGAGCTTCCACAGGAGTTGCGTCCCCTCAAGTAAGTGTGTTGTTCTGTGACATTGCCTGGGCCCATGGTGTGTGTTGTGTGAGCATGCATGTGTGTGTCCACATCCCTTTTCATACACAGGCAGTGTTCCTTTGATATGTTCCTGTTGTTGATGTTTGCTGAGTTGTACTGTGTTCATCCCACATCTTTGTCCTGGGCTACCAGATGTGTGGGTGCATGACACACTACTGTTAATTGGTGTTTCATCATTGGGATTTGTCAGTTGTGAGTGGTGATGATGTGGTCAGATGCAGATGGGACACAGTCACGGGTCCCCAAGTACTTTTTTGTTCGCAATATCATGTAGCTGTCCCTAGGTGATACCTTTCAGTGATTGAGACATGTTTATGTGTGTGTGACTGCTCCCACTTGTCCAGTTCAGGGCTGCAATGTTGGCAGGTGTCAGCATGTGTGCCTTGTGGTTCTCCTTGGCTTCTGCATTGTCCTGGGACTGCGGTAGGGATTCCGAAGGATACGGGAGCTTTGACATCATGGCCATGTACCGCATACTGTGCAGTATGTCTGTCATTCACCAGGGTTGTAGACTGTCCTTGTGTGATGAGTCTGTGCACCTTAGTTCCTCCCAACATTACTGTGTTTGTCATGGGTGCATGTGCAATGTCACCTGTCCATGTGGGCTTCACAGATGCACATTGGTGCAGTTCAGGGTGTGTGGTGTTGAGGGTGGACAGATGTGAATGTTTGCATGGATGGGCCCCTAGCTCCCATTTGTCCATGGATGACTGGCCATGCTGAGTGATTTGTGTTTGTGTAGGTGTGATGTACGTTTGTGGCACAGGACACATGTCTGGGTTTCACAGTTTGTACGACATCCACCTTTGTCATCAGAGTGGACGTATCATGCATGCTTGTGTCACCCCAATGTATGGCCCCTGTGGGTAGTGCTGTTGTGTGTCAGTCTCTTGCTGTTTTAGTTGCTGGTCATTCCAGCTTGTGCCACATGTGTCGGTTGTGCTCCCTCTTATCTCACAATGCCTGATTGCCCACTAAGGGGGACCCCAGGATGGGTTACTTTTGTATGGCACAGTGTCCACATCTGTCTCACTGTGGTTCAGCCCCCCTCATGTGTTGTGTAGTTGCCTGGGGATACTGAGACACACACACAGATGTTGTGTCAGATGTGCAGTGTGAGGTTGCCTGTTTGTGTTTGTGCATCTGCACCATTGTATTCATATTGCTGTTGTGGGCCATTATCTGGATATTGTTTTTGTGATTTTCCCTGCTGTCCCTGTGAATCATATCACATCATTCTGCACATTCATCCTGGTTGTTAGGTCCCTTTGCTGCCATGGAATGGGAGTTTGTGGCCTGACACCTACAGTTTACACAGGATGTTTTGATTTGTGTGTCTATTTTCGAGATGTGTGTATGCTTTGTGATGGTCACTTCAGCTGTTGTGTCATTGTACACTGTATGCAATGTCAGCCCCCATGGGTGGTGCTTGTCTGCACATGACCGAGAGCATGTTAGGTTTTCACAGCACTGTTAGCCTCACCACATCTTTGTGGGTATGGGACACAACCACTACTTTGCCACAAAAGTGTTTCATGTGTTGGAACCAGGAATCATACATGCGGTTTGGCATTTGCAGCTTTGACCATGATGACACTTACCTTTTGGTCACTGTGATGAGGGGGGGTTTAGACCCTACCACCACAATGCTCAACATTTGCTGCAGTTTGGAACCACACACTTAACTTTTGTTCTACACAGTTAGGGGGTGTTAGGTTTACATTGCCACAGTGCTATTGTGATGCTTGCCTTGTGTTGGCCACACTCAGTTTTTGGACACACATGTGATGGTAGTTACATTGTATGTTCGAAGTCATATTCACTGTGTGGGCATTTGTCACAGACTACACACTGTTGTCATGATGTTAGGGGGATGTATTTTGCTGACATACCTAATGTTGGGGTATGATGGATGTATGGCGCATCACCCATCCTATGGGTGGGGGTGGCAGGAGTGCTGGGCAACATAGTCCCTATGGGTGGGGGTGGCAGTAGTGATGGGCAACATAAGCCCTATGGGTGTGGTGGCAGTAGTGATGGGCAACATAAGCCCCATGAGTGGGGGTGGCAGGAGTGATGGGCAACAGGTCCCCTATGAGTGGGGGTGGCAGTAGTGATGGGCAACATAAGCCCTATGAGTGGGGGTGGCAGTAGTGATGGGCAACAGGTCCCTTATGAGTGGGGGTGGCAGGAGTGATGGGCAACATAAGCCTTATGAGAGGGGGTGGCAGGAGTGATGGGCAACAGGTCCCCTATGGGTGGGGGTGACAGTAGTGATGGGCAACATAGTCCCTATGAGTGGGGGTGGCAGTAGTGATGGGCAACGGGTCCCCTATGGGTGGGGGTGGCAGTAGTGATGGGCAACTGGTCCCCTATGGGTGGGGGTGGCAGGAGTGATGGGCAACCTAAGCCCTATGAGTGGGGGTGGCAGGAGTGATGAGCAACAGGTCACCTGTGAGTGGGGGTGGCAGCAGTGATGGGCAACATAGTCCCTATGGGTAGGGGTGGCAGGAGTGATGGGCAACAGGTCCCCTATGAGTGGGGGTGGCAGGAGTGATGGGCACCATGTCCCCTATGAGTGGGGGTGGCAGTAGTTATGGGCAACATAAGTCCTATGAGTGGGGGTGGCAGGAGTGATGGGCAACAGGTCCCCTATGAGTGGGGGTGACAGGAGTGATGGGCAACAGGTCCCCTATGGGTGGGGGTGGCAGGAGTGATGGGCAACAGGTCCCCTATGGGTGGGTGTGGCAGTAGTGATGGGCAACATAGTCCCTATGGGTGGGGGTGGCAGTAGTGATGGGCAACATATTCCCTATGGGTTGGGTGGCAAGAGTGTGGGCAACAGGTCCCCTGTGAATGGGGGTGAGAGGAGTGATGGGCAACAGGTCCCCTATGGGTGGGGGTGGCAGGAGTGATGGGCAACAGGTCCCCTATGGGTGGGGGTGGCAGTAGTGATGGGCAACATAGTCCCTATGGGTGGGGGTGGCAGTAGTGATGGGCAACATATTCCTTATGAGTGGGGGTGGCAGTAGTGATGGGCAACAGGTCACCTATGGTGGGGTGGCAGTTGTGATGGGCAACATAAGCCCTATGAGTGGGGGTGGCAGGAGTGATGGGCACCAGGTCGCCTATGAGTGGGGATGGCAGGAGTGATGGGCAACATAGTCCCTATGGGTGGGGGTGGCTGGATTGATGGACAACCTAAGCCCTATGGGTGGGGGTGGTAGTAGTGATGAGCAACATACCCCCTATGATCGGTGGTGGTAGTGGTGATGGCCATGCAAACCCTATGGTGGCCTGTTGCTAATGGCCAGGATATGGATCCCCTGGGTGTGTGTGACATTTTGCAGGCATGTGTCGTTTGTTTGTGGGTGGGTGTCTGACTTACCGTCTGTGGCGTCTGCACCTGTTCCTGATCCGGTCAGAGATGTACAGTACTGGTATGACCTGCGCGATGGGATTCATGATGTGTTCGTCTCGTACACGCTGCTTGTTGCTCCGTCTCGTACCCGTTGCCAGCTGGTCCGTCTCGTAGCCGTGGATTGTGTTCTGGCGCGAACTGTACCTGATATTCTTATTTTCCGGATGCTGTGACGTGCTGTACGTAGCGACCCGTCCGGCATGTATGATTTGCGCATCGTACTTGTCCGGCCGGAAACTGCTGTGGGTACTGCTTCCTGGCGACTCGGTTAGGTGTTCGAAGGTACGGCTCGGACGGAAAATGAAGCTTGAATCGCAGCCCACGTGTTGGTCAGATTTGTGTCAGTTATGCGCATCGTACTTCATCGCCTGGACGGACCGGCTGCGGGTACGCGTCAGTCGCAAGCTAAGGCTACGAACAGCTCTCGGAGAGCTGTCCGACCCGGATCGGAATCAACCCCTTTGAGTAACTTATTTAAACTAATCAGAGAATATACGCTAACACGTGGTTCTACATATTATTTCTTAAGAAATATTCCTTGATGTGATCCATGAACCAAATATATTTTCAACAATTGTTTTATTATATTAAATACTTTCATCTTAAATATCTTCCCTTATCCATCCAATAAAAACAGTTCTCCTACTTTCCACCTCGAACCTGTTTATGTCGTAACCAATTGTTTTCGCATGTTTTTAAAAATAAATGATCCGTAAATCACTTTATCTAACATATTTTAAATGTAATTAGTTAATTTAGTTTTTGATTAATAATTAAATTCTTCTTACCTGCTCCGCGTTGTATTAATCTTCTACACCCCTCTCCTTCGATCCTCCCTTTCACGTCTATGTGCAATTTCGTCATGCTTTGTTTCTACCGCTAAAATTGAAAAAGGACTAAATAAACCATTGTAATCCTTTCCAAACCGTGATTAATCAATGCATGTCAATATCGAATTTACATTTTTTTATTCTTTAGTTATTATTTGTATTTTTTCAAACAAATCATACATATTTTTTACACTTTTTTTAAAATATTGTCATTTCTCTTTTATTGAAAAACTTTAAATATCCTTTACATTATAATAAATATACTTATACTCATACTTTTTAAATGTTAATTTTCTTTTATTTGATTATAATAAGCTTCTTACCTGATACGCGTGGTAACATGCTTCTTCGCCTCTCGCCTTCAATCTTCCGTATTACGTTTTTACGCTTATGCGTCACGGATTTGTTCTATCACTAAAATCAAAAAAGCACTAACTTTCCCATTGAAATCTATTCAAAACCATGGGAAATCAATGTAAGTCAATAAATACATTACAATTTTACTTATTATTTTGTAATTTTTTTTGTTATTTTTTACAATAATACATTTATTTTTTTCTTTTTTAAATTTTAAATACGCAATAAAATTTTAAAATAGTAATCATCCATCTAATTTAATTCCGAGGTTTTGTCTGGCCATCAACCCACAGACTTCACATGGCCGCATCCACTACCCCATATGTTTTGAACTCAGCGCCTTGGAGGCCATTCTCCTCCATCAAGAAGTCCAGTGCTCGCAGTGTGCTCTCCCCATAGCAGTCCCCCACAGTTTCTATGCCAATCCAAAGCCATTTTTCCATTCTGCGCTCTATGAAGTATCCTACTCTGCACTTTGAAAGTCCCACCAGCGGGATTGCCTGGGCATAAAGCATCGGCTGGTGCAATCTTGTCACCAAAGCCCTGCAACACCTCTTTTGCTACAATGGGGATCCCCCCGTGTCTCGTCCCATCATCCAAGCTACAAGGGCACCCCTCACTGGGGCTCAATGAACTCCACAAGGTCCTGAGTGTTTCTGGCCAAACACTGCAACTGCGCCAAAATGTAACATTGCCCATAATACCCTGCTCCTAGGTTAGCTTCACTCATATCCTCCTCATCATGAGATCGCAAAATAAAAAAATGCGTACATATAGCATTTGTGAAGTAAAAGCATGCTATGTAGCAGCATGCGTAGTAATGGTAATCGCGGAGTAAAAAATGTGCGTTAAAAGCAAATCGAAGTAATGCCTGCGTAGTAACGGTGTGTTACCGAAGGAATGATACTTTAATTGGGTACAAATTTGCATTTGGTGTCCATCAACAGTGGGTTTGAATGTAGAGTCTGGAGTACCTGGTTCTAATTAAGAACTTTCTGTAATGAAATCGACTGAAGAAGAGTATTTCTTGGGGCTAAGATAAACGGCAATTTTTGATAGCACTTTGAGTATTACTTCACTGGAACAATTGAACATGCATACTCTGGACAACAGCCACTCTCAGCAGTAACCAAATTACGTCAAGTAATTTTCAGTATGAAGTGAACCTTGATATGGATGTCAAACAGACAAAAAAAGATGTGTATCAAAAGTTAAGTCAGGAAGGGGGGGTCAAGAAGATACTCCCCTCGATGGCCCCATTGTCCCTCTGTCAAGATTCCACTATACACATCAGCCTCAGTTCTTTCCAACCTGAAAGATGCACATTCTGGCCCCCATATTCCTCTATTCACCCAAGGGGATGGAAGTAGGCACAGATAATGTGAGGGGCTCTTCGCTGGTACTAGCAGAGTAAATATAATTTTGACAAATTTTGTAATCTAAAAAGAAAGTTGAAGGTGCAGAGAGCAGTTACGTGAACCAGAGTGCCCTCTAAGGGCCCGATTCACAGAACTAACTTAAGACAAAATCCTAAACTTACTACTTTTGGTATTCACAGAAGGCATTTAGTAGTAGTAAAGTTAGGATTTTGTCTTAAATCTGTCTTAAGTCTGTCTTAAGCCTGTCCTAAGTTTGTCTTAAGTTTGTCTTAAGTCTGTCTTAAGTCTGTCTTAAGTTTGTCTTAAGTCTGTCTTAAGTCTGTCCTAAGTCTGTCCTAAGTCTGTCTTAAGTCTGTCTTAAGTCTGTCTTAAGTCTGTGCTACTACTTTTGGTATTCACAGAAGGCATTTAGTAGTAGTAAAGTTAGGATTTTGTCTTAAGTCTGTCTTAAGTCTGTCTTAAACCTGTCCTAAGTTTGTCTTAAGTTTGTCTTAAGTCTGTCTTAAGTCTGTCTTAAGTTTGTATTAAGTCTGTCTTAAGTCTGTCTTAAGTCTGTCCTAAGTCTGTCCTAAGTCTGTCTTAAGTCTGTCTTAAGTCTGTGCTACTACTTTTGGTATTCACAGAAGGCATTTAGTAGTAGTAAAGTTAGGATTTTGTCTTAAGTTTGACTTAATTGTTGTCATTCAGTGCTTATTAGATATCATAAAGGCGAAACAGAAAGGAATGATCAGTGCTCAGAAGTGGATACAACAAGAATCAGAAATGAGATCTAGAAAGGTAACTCTAGCATAGAAAACAATATAAGAACTCTGCAGAGAAGTCTAACATGTGATAATGAAGTAGTTTATGGCTCCCCGGTTGCAAGACATCTGGGCCCTTGCCATGCTCTATGGGCCTCTCTAGATAAGGTAAAGATCACCAATATAACAACACCAGACTACAATATGGTCTGTCCACTGTACCGTTGTTTCAGCCCACACAACCTACCCCTCCCACCAGCCCATGAGTATATTTGCGTAGCTGGGAGCAAATGAGGTAGCGTTGCTGTTTCCTCTTCTGTCTGTAGTACTTTCCACCAAACATGAAAATGTTTTTGATAAGGCAAAATTTGATCATGTTCAGTAGCATACGGGTACATTCATAATAGACAAAGGAATGGCTTTGTGGAACATTTATACAAGACCCTATGCCTTCCTAATTTTTGATAGAGATGTAAGAGCTGTCTAACTTCATCAGAGGATAGTCCTCCAGCCATCCAAGACTTTCCAGTTTACCTATGAAGCCTTTTGTGTCCCTCGTATAAGAGCTAAGTTTCTCCACATGTAGGAATAAGTATTGATCTATATAAATTGACGTGTTCTCTAGCAAACCTTCCTTTGAAGACACCAAGGGAGGGTTTCTAGACTTTTGTGTATCTTAGGAAGATGGAGAGAAGTGGAACCTGGGGGGAATCAAATTTTAGGAACATCAGCTCGTCATATACAAGCATTCCTCTGTTCCACCAATCATTCAAAAAAATTATTATGATGCTGGATAATAGTCATATATTTCTCTCTAATAATCAGCTCATAACAACTGTTATCCTGCAGTTTTCTCAGTGCCTCTGCTTTGTAAGTCTATTTTCGGCCCCTACAACCACATTTCCCCCCTTTTCGGTGGGCTTGATGACTATATTCATGTCTTTCTTGAGCTCAGTAAGGGCTGTCCATTGGGTTCGTAATAAATTATGTGCATTTAGTGTTTTACATGATCTATTGTTTTCAGTTGTTTAAATTACTTCATGGAAATTAATGTTTGCATGATGCTATTTCTGGGGAATGGACCTGGATTTCTTACATAGGCCACCCTGCTGACTCCATTGGGTTTGGCCCTAATTATCCTGTAAGGTAATAGTTTTATCCACGTTTTCTATATTGGGAATGTGGGTAGGCAATTCCAAGAGCAAGTAATTCAAAGTTTCTAGAGTTTCCAAATCTTTAATGTTATGAGGGCTCATTTCATTGGTTCCTGTGAGGTTATTCTTAGGTTTCTAGTTAGTGGAAAATGACTTTATTAATTTGCACATCCTGATGTATTTATACATGCCTATCCTTATTCCCACAAATGGACCCCTTTGGATGGGACAGAAAACGAGTCCCAATCCCAAAAGGTTTTGTAATTCCTAGGTCAATCATGTTGAGATGTACCTTTAGGTAAAATATAAAATATAAATTTGTCTACCAAAATGTCTTCTTGTTTTGAAAAAAAGGGAGCTGTTAAGCAAGTGAGATGACAGGTAGTCTGGGTGAGCAGATGTGGAAAGGAGCTACTTATACAGACATCTCTTTTTAAACAATGTTTAACCCCTTAAAAAATACATTATGCCTCAAATGAATAAAGCCCACACCCCCTATCATATGTTCAACTTTCTGGTTCCATCTCTTCATGAATATGTCAGGTCTCATTTACTTCAGCCTGTACTTCAGGAAAGACATTAAAACAGCAGCTTCTATTCCAATAACATGGAGTTCTGGAGTGCCTTAATCTTGTCTTTAATGACTCTGTGATGACGGAATAGTTGATTACTACTCAATTAACTGACAAACTATTGCTGGCACTGGCAATGCATGTTTCACTCTGCATGTCAGAATGTTTTACTGAAATGGATGAAGAAGCTATTTGAGAATGCATAGAAAATGTGTCTTCAAGTTAGATTTATAGAGCACTGATCATAATTGTAATGACAAACTTATGTCCCTAATTTTGTGAAATAAATGATTGAGGCTTTACAGCTTTGTTTCCATTAAGATGGTGTTCAGTTGTGCTACACTTTTGTCATAAATACAGAATGTTAACACTTTAGTTCAGTAAAATACTGTGGTGAAGCTGCAGCAGAACAGTGGGGAGTCAACTGACAGGCTGCTGCTGCTGTTGGAAGAACATGTTTTATTCATAATGCCAGACTTTATTCTCACATGGCTGAGGAAGAGAATACCATAACCTTCATGAGATAATCATCAGAGAAAACAGTTTTCTCCTAAGCATGGTACATCAAATCCCAGCAGAATGTCCGTATTTTACACAGGGTAAAATCACCTGAGAAAACACCATACTTCCTAAAATGAAAAAAATAGTATAAAACTATCAACAGTCAATTTATATTGTGTTTAAAGTCTGTTAGCACACTTTATAGGCACTCCCTTTTGTGCCCCTCAACACATGGCATTCACTACAATGCATTTCAAAGGGGACTATGTCCACGAGTCCTGTAATGGCTGTCACAACATGTTTTCATTGTTGTGGTCAGCCAAACAAGGGGTGTCTCTTTGAGACCCACATGCATGACGCTGGGGGTCAGAGTGCGGTCACCCTTCTCCCCTTATGTATATTTTTTAAACATTTCCAGTATGCACAAACCATGTCCCTCGGTCCACTAAAGGCTGTCACACTATATTGGTAATGTTGTGACCAGGCAATCAGGAGTGACTGGTGAATTCTAAATTGATCAGTCAGAGCATATCTGGACACCAATGGTTTAGCCATACCTAACTTTATAATCCCTTCATGCTGAACATAAGCCACTTTTAAATGCTAATTTCACAACAATGGCTGAACAAATTTACACCAAATCACAAACACCATGCTTTCTGAGTAAATTTATAACTTTTTGCTAAATGTTTTGTTATTCCGTTCAGCTGTTTTTTTCTATGTCAGAGAGAAAAGATTCCTGTGGAAATTAATGTGGAAATGGCACTTTTGGAACATCCCCTTTTTCTTAGCGTCTGCTTGATGAATCAGCACAAAACTCTCCATGTAAGAGCCAATGTGGGTAAGCCTTTTAGTTTGAAAGGTCTGTGCATATTCATCAAAGCACACCAAAGTAATTAGTGAAAAACAAAATGGTCATCTATGAAAACTTTGACCTAACTACAACTACTCTGTGGCAAATTCATTCAAAATATGTATGTGATACCAGTGAAAAATATATTGTTGAAGTGGAGTTCTAAAACTGATGAGTAAATGTAACAATTTTTTTAACATATGATAGTTTCATAATATAACATTTACCTAGCTTTTAAATAGCTTTTCTGATCACGTATTATGTATTTAATGTATGTATTTTCTTGAAGAGTCCTCCACATATTACTAGGAAGAATCTGCCTTGCTATTTGGGGAAAAGCTGGAGTCAGAGGGAGGTGCTAGAGGAACTTAAGGGTTGAGTGGCACAGTGGGTTTAGGCACTTGACATTGAGGACAGCTTAGGGTCTGGCACCAAGACTGAGTCAAATGACTCAGGAGATCTCAGCCAACACCTTGCAGTGATAAGAGAAACTTTGCCATCTTGGACTGAAGCTGTCACCATCTCCCCCATTGCTCCAACAATCTCTGGAGAGACCCAGCCAGAAGACATCTGGCTGGCATATTTTCCCCATGTACTTCATCTCTCTGCTCCTTTGCAAAGCTCTACAGCTTTAGTAAATTTCTTGAGTAGAATGAAATCCACCACCACTAATAATTTTGTATGCATCTTTTGGGGGTCATTAATGAAGTCCATAGAAATTATATTCTGGGTCTGATTTATGGCGGGTAGAGTTTGCAGTAACCAGTCATAGGTTGATATGAGGGTTAGCTTGTGTGAATGCTGCACAACACTTGACAAATTCCACTATCGATATCTTTTGTGAGGCCACCAAAAATATTGAAGGACCAGTTCTAACATCTTTTTTAGTCCCAGAAGTCTTGCTACAAGGGAGGCATAAACTACTTCATTACCATAGGTTGGGCATATCTGCATGGTACTTATATTGTTTCTCATTGATAGAGTTACCTTTCTAGATCTCTTCTCTGGTTCTTGTTGTATCCACTTCAGAGCATTGATCACCTGCTGTTTATCCTTTATGATATTAAAAAAGTATAATAATGTGTTAACTCTGTAGGTGGCTGCTGCCTTGATATATGGTGGAGTAAAGTGCATTTCATCCTTCTTCATCCGATGTGAGAGAAAATCACCTTTTCTATGCTGATTTCCTGGCCTACAAGTGATTAAATGGTTGAAACAGGAGAAGAAGAGAATCCATCAAGCATATCAGGCATTGGCACAGTTCAGAGATATGAAACACAGTAAGTTCTTATGGTCAGCCCATGAAATAATCTTCCTTCAAAATAGTGTCTCCAATGTGAGAAAGCTTCTTTAATTGCCAGTAATTCTCTGTTGTAGATGGTATAGTTCTTTTTTGTTTCTGAGAAAGTACATGAAAAACATACCACTAGATTCAATGCTCGGGCCTTAGAATCACTTTGTGGCAGAACTGCACCAATTTCAAATGAAGATGCATCAGTTTCTACTACAAAGGGTAGAAGAACATCATATAACTAAACTAGATATGTGTGCTGATGTGAATGCTGACTTTGGTTTCTGTAATGTTTCATCTTGTTATTCTTTCCAGCAGAAGCATATATCTTTTTAGTCAACTGAATGATTGGTAAGTCCTGATTGAACTGTTGCTAGAAGTTAGCAAAGTAGATGAGTGACTGCACGTCTTTCATTATTCAAGGAGTGAGACATTCCAGAACTGCTCTGACCTCGGAAACATCCATACTGATCTCTTCATCTGAAATCTCAATGCCTAAAGAGGATATCTCGGATACTTTGGACAGTGATTTCTCAAACTTGGCGTATAACAAATGCTTTCTCAGTCAGGTCAGAATTTCTATAATGCGGGCACAATGTTGTTTCATGGTCTCTGAGTATATCAAGATGCCCAAGAAAACGACCATACAAACATCCAAAAGATCACAGCAAATGCAATTGACAAAATGTTAGAATGCATCTGAGGCATTATAAAAGCCAAAAGGCATTACCTGTTTTTTTTATAAAGGCCATTTCCCAATCATCTCCTCACATTAGCACAGATTTGTTAGCTTCATGCGGATTGAGGTTGCTGAAGATCTTAGCAGTTTTTACTTGCTCCAGAAAGACAGTGAAGGAAAAGAGAATTTCAGTTCCTGAAATGATGGCATTTAGGGCAAGATGTACGAAAGTGATGAATAGCGATTTCCTAATTGAGATTTTCTGTTTATCGCTATTAGGAAATTGCTATTTCTAATGTATGAACCTCTTTTGAGCTTCCTCAGCGATTCCTAGTGAGTTGAAAATAGAACTACCTCAGGAATAATAATGAGGTTTATCGCAAATTAAGAATCACAGCCATCACAGGGATGGTGGCCTGCTGGAGTCAGCAGACCACCATGTCTGTGATTACTTTTAAATAAATCAATCATTTTTTTTTATAGAAAAAAACAAGACTTGGCAGTTTAATTTTTTAAGCATAGGCAGTGGTCTGTGGGACCACTGCCTGCTCTTAAAATATATTTTGCCAAACATTCTCAAAAGGGAAGAGGTCTTTTGGGGACCCCATCCCATTTGCGAATGGGTTACCACTATTTCTCAAATGGTGGTAAATTGTGAATGTTCTGCGACCGCATTTTGGTCGCAAAACAATCGTACATACAATTCAGATTCAGTATTAGGCAAGGATGGCCTCAACACACCCTTCCAAATACCAAATTGCAACAACTAAATTAACAACACGTTACTGAATCACAATTTAGGCTTTTTAGGGCCCAAAAGGAACATTGCGGTTGCAAATGGCCCGATTATGTGAATCGGCCCATTTGCGACCTCAAAGATGCTTTGTATGTCTAGCCCTTAGTTATCGGTAATCTATGCAAGGCTGGTACTCCACATCAGGTGTGGATACGGAAAAGATGGGGATTCCTCGTGTGTTGTGGAGTGTCTAATGAACTGTTTTTACAAGTTGTCCTTAAAGTACTCGCGTAAGATTTCATTTTTCTTGACTGTTAAGAGATGTACTCTTGGGGCGTGGCTGCGCTGCGTAGTGCGATGACCGCAAGCTGGAGCCGCTCTGTCCTACCTGACTCCCTCACGACAGTTCGCCACATGAATCCGGCTGCTGAGGGGAGAATTAATTGTCGGAAGGTGTACCGACCCCAGTGCTGAAAGAATCGAGACTGAATTTTGGCCTACACTGGCGCTCAAGCCGGGCCCTGGAGTGAACTCTGAAGCTGAGGGCGCGGCAGTACATTGCGGCAAGGGTCTGGCGCAAACCCGGGGTCTTGGCCTGGACCTTCGAGGGTGACAACATTGGAACCGATGAAATACAAGCCAAGTAACAGCGCTAAGCCAGAGGCAGCAGAGAGTCTCTGGGCTTGCGACCAGCAGTAAATCGCCGGCGGAGGTGGGGGCTGCCCACGAGAGGTAGTCCTGTACTGCGACGGTGCGGTACTGCATCGACGTGTCACGACGCAGGGAGGGGAAGTGCAGTTGCAGGGGTGGAAGATCGTAGTGAGGCAACGATCCCCCCCCACAGCAATCCTGTCCAGGCTCCGGCAGTACTTCCCCTGGATACTGGCAACGCTCTGCGCCAAAATGAGTCTGTAACTGCAGCAACTTCATGCCATGCACATAGGGAGTAAGAGAAAGCCCTGCAAGTGGCTTAGATCTGAGTGCTGTCGGGCACAGGCGGCAGAGGCAGACCCAGACTGTACATACCAGGAGCAGGTGGCAGCTCCCTCTGTAACGTAGGCAACAGTGGCAGGAGTTCAGAGGGCGCCATCAAGGGAGAGGCAGCAGTGGGCAGAACATTTTTGTGGACGCTGGAAGCGGCCCTCCCGCCTATCAAGCTCCAGCAGGGGCAATTTTGTTGGGGGACTGGTATTTACATTTCTTGTCCCCCCGCCCCACAAAATTGCAACACTTGAGGGGCTGGGACCCATACAGAGATACACTCCCTCGCATTCACACTAGGGGAGGGCAGCGGTTGGGCCCAACTTATATTGCTGTCTTAAAGCAAAGCAGGAACGGTCTCTGAGAGGGCCAGGATGTCGTCCACGAGGGGTCCCAAGTTAACTCAACAAATTGAAACTGAATCCATACACACTCCCTAAGGAGACGCACCAAGACCAACAATCCAGGGACAAATCGACGGGGAGACCAGATGGGGAACTCACCCTGAAAGATGTCATAGCAGCAATAACTGGGGTCAAAACGTCACTGGAGCAGAAAATGGACACAATCTCATCCGAAGTGACTTTCAATAGGGCAGACCTCACAAAAATCAATGAAAAGGTCAAACAAATAGAGATTACAACGGCAAGCTTGGTGGGTGACACCTCCCACTTACAAAGCGAAGTTTGAGCACTGCAAACTTTTCGAAAATTCACAGAAAGTAAGCTAGATGATTATGAGGGACGTCTCAGGGGGAACAACGTACACATTCTGGGAGTGCCGGAGAGAGCGGAAGGGCAAACGCTAGACATTTTTGTGGAAGACCTTATCCTTAACCATCTGCAACCTAAAGGCCTGGGAAAGTTTTTTGTAATTGAAAGGGCACATAGAGATCCTGGGGGACGACTGAACCCGGGGGCCCCCCAATCCGATATTGGCTAGGGTACTCAACTTCTGTGACAGGGATGTGATACTCCAAAATGCCAGGGTAGCCTTGCCACTCCATTACGAAAATGCCGAGATCACCTTCTTCCCGAAATTCACGCAAGTGGTACAGAAACAGGCGATCTTTTCTTGCTATCAAAAAGAAGCTCAGAGAAAAAGGTGTGAAGTACGCAATGCTGTTCCCAGCTCTGCTCCGGGTGGAAGCAGATGGAAAAGCCTGGTTCTTTGATTATCCAGAGTCAGCTGTCGAGTGGTTGGAGAGTCGGACAGGAGCGGACGAAAACAATCTCTACGGACATAGTGGCCGGTTGGGGCTCTAGTTGTGGGGGCAAGCCCACTCTAATGAACTGCAAGAACTCCCCCCCCATTGTGCCGTGTGTGTTCATATCTGTGACAGGAACAGGTATATAGGAACAATGACAGACTCTGGTTGTTTGGGGTCACCTTACACTGTGAAGGGGTAGTGATCCTGTGACTCAGCCCTTTTCGGGGTGCACCTCCATTGTGGTAGTAAAGGGAGGGACGAAGGACGACATCCCCCACATTTCTACGGTTAGTTCATACGTTGGGCGACAGGCACTCTGCATAGTTCTATAATTGGGCAGTTTCAAGCCCAGAGTGCAGGGAAGCAGGGAGGTGGATTGCTGGGTTGGGGGTTCAGAGCTTTTGTATGTTATAATTGAATCGACAGGACAAATGTGCAGTTATCAAGAGGATTCCATGGCTTACACAGAGTCTAATGAGTACACAATGGGACAAAAGTGCTAAAACATTGAGTTGGAATTTCAACGGGCTTGGGGATAAGGTCAAGCAATGCGTAGTCCTACAATATATCAGAAGACAAGCCCCAGTCTTGATCCTGCTAAAAGAAACGCATCTGGTGGGTAACTCCTGTAAGGCATTAAACAGGTGGGGTTACAAGTTGGTGGCCCACGCAGGTTTCACTACCGGCGCCGGGGGAGTAGAAATAATGTTGAGAAACTCCTTTCCCCTCTCAATATCCTCTACATGGTTGGATGATCAGGGTAGATACATAGGAATCACGGGACAATGGAAAGGGACCACACTAACGTTCATGTCGGTCTATGTGCCACCTGGCCTTCAGAGCAGTACATTTAAGTATCTGAGCTCAATACTAATCTTTCTTCCGGAGGGTGGTGGGAGGCGACTTCAATTAAGTGGTTTCAGGCTCCTTAGACCGATACCCACCAAGGGAGCTTGGGGCCTCATATCGATGACTTCCTGGAGGCCTTGGGCCTAGTGGATGTATGGAGAACTTATCACCCAGACAGTATCCAGCACACTTTTCACTCAAGGGCACATCACAGTCTTTCCCGTATAGACTATCTCCTAGTCCCGGCATCCCAGGTGGCAAATATCCAAGAAATTAGACACATGGCGAGGGGTATCTCCGACCATTCTACGGTGTGGGCACAAATAGTCGTGGGACTAAAGAGGGTGGGTAGAATTGCTCTCATAAATCTGTGGTATCTCCGAGACCCAGGAGTCCGAAAAGCACTACTCCAAGCCTTTTACCACTTCTTACAAGATAACGAAGGGTCGGTTGAATCTGCCCAGGTCCTGTGGGAGGCATTTAAATCAGTGATACGGGGGCAAGCACTGTCACTGATAGCAGGGACCCGAAAATAGAGATTAAAATAGCTAGTGGAAGTAGAAAATGAGGTCCTCCGGCTGGAGGAGGACTTAGAAGTAGAGGTTACTCAGGAGAAACTGCACACATTACAGCTCAAAAGAGACGACTATAAAGAGTTGGCCACAGACAAGGCTAAAACACTGGGGAGAGAAAGCAGGGCAGAATATATGAACCAAGGGACAAGGCAGGAAAGCTAATTGCTTGGCTTGACAGGAAGGGGTGGGCTTGTAGGCTGGTACCAGAACTGATAGATAAAGATGGCAGGTCCATGACTGACCCTCAAGCAATTGCAAATCAGTTTGCTGCACACTATAGTGAAGTCTACTGATCAAGCACACCATATACTGAACATAACTCCAAGTTACTAATCAAGGACATAGTGCTTCCCACAATGCCTGCAGAAGACCGGAGTTTACTAGAGAGCGAATTTACAAATGACGAAAAAGCACACGCTATCAGTATTCTCCAACCAGGCAAGGCCCTAGGTCCTAACGGCCTACCTTTTGAGCTGTACAAACTCAGACCAGACAAACTAGCTCTGCACTTGCGTGCCTCGTTTGAGGAGAGCAGGGAGCTGGGGATACTCCCACTGGACCAAAGGATAGCTACATTGATCACTATCCATAAGGAGGGTAAACCAAAGACTACCTGCGCCTCCTATAGGCCGATCTCCCTACTCAATGCAGAACCTAAAATTCTAGCCAAACTCCTGGCGAATCGCCTCGTCAAAGTAATCAGTGGGTTGGTTCACCCTGACCAATCAGGCTTAATGCCACACCAAAACACCGCACTGAACATACATAGGGTGCATGGTGTTCTGGGGAGAATATCCACAATCCAGTAGGCAGCGATAATTGTCTCATTAGATGGGACCATGACTTTTGACACCATTGAATGGCCGTACCTTTTTGCAATCCTTGTGAAGATGGGGTTTGGACCAAGCTTCATCCAATGTGTCAGACTCCTCTATTCGGAGCCCCTGGCTCAGGTCGTGGTCAACAATAAAAAATCTGAAGTGTTCAAACCGAGTCGGGGGACTCGCCAGGGCTGTCCTCTTTCTCCCCTCCTCTTTGGCCTTGCCCTAAAACTGCTAGCTGCATGGATTTGTAGGGACCCAGTGATACGTGGACTGTGCTGGTCCTCAGATTGGGAGGACCGCATCTCATTATATGCGGGCGACATTCTGCTGTTCTTAGCCTCCCCAAAAGCATCAATCATAAGGTTCCTGGATATCATCACAATATTTAGAAGATACTCTGGGTTCTCCCTTAACTGGAGTCTCTCCTATACGTCCTAGGCAGTCTGTGGAAGACAAAAGGGTTCGACAAATTGGATTTAATTGGGATCTCAAAAATCGGAGACTCGTGGGTGAAAGGCGACGTGGCAACATTTGTCTCCCTGCAGCAAGATCACGAGCTAGCTGACTCAGTGTACTTCACATACTTACAGGTCCGCAATGCCCTACAGGCGCACCTGTCAAAAGGTTCCTCTCCCCCAGAAGCCTCACCACTTGAAGACAGGTTGCTGGATGGCTACCTGCCAGAGAAAGTCATATCCCTGACATACAAGAAACTGATCAACAACATGGCGGACCCACTATGGCTAACAAGAGAGAGGTGGGAAAGGGATGGTATTGAATTAGACGACAAAGAGTGGCAGGAGGCAGTAGCAAAGGGAATTGGCAATCTCCGCCTGATTGAGGTTAGTGCAACTTAAAATCCAACACAGAATATACATCAGTGGGCCCTGTCTGGTTCGCATAGGGAGGGCGGAGGGCGTAGAGTGCCGACAACCATGTGGCCGGGAAGGCACGTGCGATCGCATTCAGCCCTACTGGCACAAAATACACGATATCCTTAGTAAAGTGCTAACGCTTGCCCTCCACCCTGAAGCAAAGAGATGCCTTCTGAACGTATGGGAGCCAAAAGACCTGAATGGTAAGAGTAAGCATTGGGTCACCCTGGGTCTAATGCTAGCGAAAAGAAACATCGCGCAACTGTGGGGAGCTACACAACCGCCCAGAATAGAGTCCTGGAAAGTAGACTTAGATTAGTGTATGTTCAGGGATAAGATGGTGTATGTAGCGTGGGGCTGCCCCAAAAAGTGTTCCCAGATTTGGAATTCTTGGAACATCTTCCGAGGGAATATCTGTAACCCTACGCAGTTTTATTACTGATGATTCACCCTCGACATGAATAATGTAATTCCATTGTACCATTGCTCCGTATCAGTTTGATTATGTACCTGCAAGATGACTGTAGAGTTGATTCCTCTTTAATGTGAACTGCTTTGTTGATGCACTATGTTTAATAAAAAGAAATATAAAAAAAGAAACAGAGATGTACTCTTCCAGGAGGAATTTCTTTGCCCGGTATCGGTATTCTAATACGGTTGTATTCTCAACGTGGAGGAAGAGCATTGCACCATCTTTGCTAAAGATGTCCTGAAATTCTTGAAAAGGCATAGGAATTGCGTTGCTACCTTCAATGACACAGGAATTCAATTGATACATGTATCGACTTTCATCCCTTGCGCATTTTTGAACATAGGAATTGCATCTGTTCATTGGGTGGGACTTAAGAGCAAAGGTCTGAACAAGTCTGATGAAAATGTGATGTAAATATGAAAGACCCAATCTATGTAAGGGTTATGAAATCAAAATCATGTTTTTCCTTAAACAATAGGAATTGTTGGGTCATCAGTATCCTTAAAACTGATCTGTTCTTCATGGCCAGTCTCCGTTGCAATCAATGAGAGTTTTGTTTTGTTATGGATGGGTCAAGAATATAGTGGTGTTCCATGCATATGTTCTTGCAGACAGGTACCTGTATTTCAGTGTGAAACTTGTGATCCATAAAACATCCTGAAACCTCAGAGTCTACCAAAGCCATGACCATAAACCGGCCTCCTGGTGTTATTAACAGGACTTGTAAGAATAAATGAGCTTTGTCAGTAATATACAACTGTGTAATAACATTGCTTGTCTCTGTTCAGTTATTCAGAAACTAGCCAATCTGATTCCCAGCTGTTGTGGACAATCTCTGACAAAGTGACCTATCCTTACACAATAAAGACAGAGTGCTGCCTTTCTCCTCTTTTCTTTTTCTTTGGCTGTCAATTATTTTCTTGCATATACTACACAAAAATGAGGGCTTGAGGAGGATTTGAGACCAGCAGGGTACGACTCCCCTACTAATACTGCTAGACAACACAAAAAATGGCACCTGGGTCTAAATATCACAAAAGAGTGCTGGAATGTCCCTTTTTCAGGACGGTTTCCCTCACCCACCCGGGGGTGGCATGCTTCATCATCGGGGGACCTCCTCGTACTAAAAAACTAGTCATTGTGCGGGCTACAACCCCTCACTGAGAGGAAGAGGCCCAGGTATGTTTTATTAGTGAGAAACAGAGGTATCCTAAAACCTGTCGATGAGTAGGATGTGGTGAGAGATAGGAGAAAAAGAGTGTCAGTGAACTAAACCTAACTCTGTTGTATGCCTAACAATTTTTAATAGGGCATCCAGAGGTCAGGATTAAAAGGTAAGGTTATGACAGAGAGAGATTCAATCTATTATAAGATTCTAATGGTCTACATGTTTCAGGCAATCACCCTCAAAAGAGGTGTAGCGGCTTTCTTCAGGACCGACGTGTGAAAAGTGAATACTCCACACATACCAAATTTAGTAGGTAGGAGATGTATACAATCAGTAATTAGAATAGGTCAAAACTTGAATGCTGCGTCTACTGGTCAGCATACTCCCCGAAATGTCGGGTGAGCTTGTGACTCCTTAAACCTCCGCACGCATAACTCAAGGTGGCATCTAATCCCTGAATGGACTTGTGCCCCAGGGCGTCAATGTCGTGCTGAGGCCCAGGCGCACACATCTATTTAGGAATTAGATGCCACCTCAAGTTATCCGTGCGGAGGTTTTTAAGGCGTCACAAGCTCAGCCAACATTTCGGGGAGTATGCTGACCAGTAGAAGCAGCACATCACACAGTGGGGTTCACAGTGGGCTAATTTGTCTGTTATTAGCATATTTTCTGGACAAATAATCCAGTCATAGAATAAATGTTAAGAAAAGAGAAAAAGAGAGAAAAAATAGGCAAATTTCAGCAGTCCATTATGGAAACTATTGATTAAATGGACTTTATTCATGTAAAAGGATCAATGTAGCACTAAAGAGTGAACATACAGTGTGACAAATGAAATGTGTGTGTGTACAACTTTAAAACAACCAATTTATGGATTATACAGAAAGGAATATGGTCCAAGAATCTAAATGTAGGAAAGTTGTTGGCGGATAAAAATGTTATCATAAAGATTAGGAAGGTTGGGGGCATTACCCTGTGTGAGATAATGGATCCCAGGAGAAACACCATGGGGCATATTCACAAAAGTAAACTTACATGTGGGTAAATTTACACATGTAAATTTACTCTTAAACTTTTGAGTAACTTTACAACTTTGGGTTATTCACCATTACCAAGTATAAAGTTACTCAAAAGTGCAGACTTACATGTCTTACCCCATGAAGCAGTGAGTGGAGTCAGCAAATGCATCAAATAATACCACAGAGTGATTTTACTACTGCATTTGATGTTCTGCACACTTGATAAAGACTCCTGCCATTCTAGTAGAGATCTGTTCATGGTAAAGTATAGGGAAAAGCTTGCAAATTTATTAAGCTTTGAATTAAATACACAACACATTTTTAAATGAGATATTAATGTTAATTATGTTAGTTATGTTAATTGTAGAGTAAAATAATAAAATGTTATAGCATTACTAACAAGTTCAACAAAAAATGTAAGTATTTTCAACTTACTAAATTTAAAATAAAATTATTTTTCTAAAGTACAATTAAAAAAATTCCAGCTAAAGTAAAAACAAAATAACATGTAACAATCATTTTATTATAAAATGTAAAGGAGAGCGTAGGAGAGCTGGGCTGGTCATAGGGTACTTTGGGGTGTGTGGAAATTGAGTCGGCTGTTGAGGTATGCTGGTCCGGTGTCATGGAGGGCCTTATGTGCATGGGTGAGCATCTCGAAGTTGACTCTTGCCTTGATGGGGAGCCAGTGGAGTGTGCACAGGTGCTGGGAGATGTGGCAGTGTTTTGGCAGGTTGTAGACCAGTCTTGCGGCAGTGTTTTGGATGTTCTGTAGCTTGCGGCTGAGATTTTTGTTTATTCCCGCGTAGAGTGCATTGCCGTAGTCGAGTCTGCTTGTGATGAGGGCGTGAGTGACGGTCTTTCTGTGCTCAAGGCGGATCCATTTGAAGGTCTTATGTAGGAGGCGTAGGGTGTGGAAGCATGAGGACGAGACTGCATTGATCTGGCGGTCCATTTTGAGCTCGGAGTCCAGGATGATTCACAGGTTGCGTGCGTGGTCCGTGGGGGTGGGCGGGTTACCGAGGGCAGGGGGCCACCAGGTGTTGTTCCAGGCGTCGGGGTTTGGGCCCATGATGAGTGCTTCCGTCTTGTTGGTGTTAAGTTGTAAGCAGCTATTTTTCATCAATTTTGCGACGGCTTCCATGCCTTCTCGAAAGTTGTGTCTGGTGGTGTTGCGTTCGTTGGATAGGGAGAGGATGAATTGGATGTCGTCTGCGTATGACACATTGTTGAGTCCGTAGGTTTTGACGATGGGGGCAAGTGAAGCCATGTAGACGTTGAAGGGCGTCGGGCTGAGGGAGGATCTAGGGTCCGAGAGGAAAGAGGGAAGTCTGACCCGCTGCGTTCTGACGGAGAGGAAGGATCTGATCCAGATGAGGGCCTCGTCCTAGATCTCTGCGTCGTGAAGTCTGCGTAATAGGGTGCAGTGGGAGACTGTGTCGAATGTCACTGAGAGCGAAGAGCAAGAGGCAGGGAATTTCATAGCTTCCCACCACAGTATGTAAGTGTTCTACCACCGTAATTTGCTCTGGTAATTCTTGGGATCATGACCATTCCTGCGGAGCTCGTTCTGAGGTTCCTGCTGGGAATGTACCAGGAGAAGCGATCCTGAAAAAAAGACGGACCGGCTTTGTATAAGGCCTTGTGGATTACACACAGATCCTTGGCATATGTTCCTTTCTAGGTAAGTAGGGAGAGCTTAATCTAGAAGATGGGAGGGGTTAGAAAGTCGGATACAGTATTACTTCAAAATGAAAATGACTTTTAGTGAACTGTTAAATCTAGCCACTGGAGAGAACAGCACAAGCTGCTAGCAAAGTCTGGGGCTGCAATATGACCACCAAAATCTTTATAATTCTGACATGCTAGGCACTTATGGCATCCATATTAGTGGACACATGTTGCTGTGCAGAGATCAACTGAGGATTCTTTTGAGCGTCTCAGGTCTCTTCTTCTCATGCAGACTTTCCCGGCCAGGGATTCTGGTTGTAGCTAGGAATACAGATGCAGGGTGTTGGAAAGTAGGATCTGCTTCTTATGTCTACCCCCACTTTTTGTTAAATATGAAACACTTTTGACTAGTCTAAGGGGCATATGCATCAACCAAACCAATACCGATTCCTTAATAGCGAAAAATAAGGAATCGCCATTAAGGAATCGGTAATTGGCATGCATCAACAGATTCGGTAAAATTTAGCGATTCCTTAAAAATCGCAAAATTTACCGATTCCTTAATAGCGGGGCACGCAAACGGCCCCACTAGCAAATAGCGAGTTCGGTAATACCGATTTGGCTAATAGCGAGTTCGGTAATACCGAATTAGCAATTACCGAATCGGTAATAGCGAAATCGCAAATTGCCGCGTCGCACCGGGAACAGGCTGATGACATCACCAACCAGGAAATACTGCTGCCCCACCCACATAGCCTCGACAGAGGAGCAGACAGGAGCTGGAAAGAAGGACAGGCTGTGCAGAGTGAGGCCACACAGATTCTGCCAGTCACAGCACACATCCATCATGTCGCAGGAAGTGCCATCCAGCGCTGAATCTGCACGCAAGCGCAAGAAGAAGTTTTCAGACAGGGAGCTGGAGTACCTCATCGAGGGAGTGGCCAGCAAACACGACCGCCTCTTTGGCAAGCTGTCCCTCAAGGTGCCTGAGTCCGAGAAGCGGCGCATCTGGCAGCGCATCCGTGAGAGGATCAATGCGGTTGGCGTCACTAGCCGCAGCATCGACGATCTCAAAAAACGGTGGTATGACCTCCGGAAGCGCGCAAAAGAGAGGATTGCTGAGAGGCTCCGGGAGGCAAGAAGGACTGGAGGCGGAACAAGCACTGCACCATCCAACACAGCCCTGGAGGACCTTGTGGAAGGGACGATAGAGCGGGAAGCTGTCGTGGGGGTGATCCAGATGGACACGTCCGGCGCAGCCACAAGTGCCCAAGGTAAGATGCATGCCTGTGCCACACCCAGCATAGCGTAAATCCATACCCATGCCCCCAGCCCAATCTCACTGTGTCTGCAGCTCTGGCACAGACAGTTCCACACATGACACTACTGCATCTTGGGAGTTGTAGTCTAGTCAGCCCAGAGTGCAGGCACAGGCGTAAATCCTCACACAACACATATGTTGTACATGGCTGTAGACTGTTCATTTGTTGGACCACAGAGGGACATTGATGGGTACAACACTATGTAGGTGTAATCATCCCACTAATCATGCACTGTTTCACACACAGATGCATCACCTGGGGACTCTGACGACAGCGACCAGCTGATCATCTCTGAGACACCCGTGGAGTCAGACCAGGAGACTGTGCAGGATGCGCACGCACCGCCAACACCTGCCACCCCACCAGCACCACCTCCACCAGCGCCACAATCATCGGCACCAGCACCAGTGCCACAAGCCAAGGCACCTGCGCAACAAGCCAAGGCACCACCACCTGCGCCACAAGCAACAGCACCAGCAAGCCAGCCTGCAGCCAGTGCAGCCACAATACCGCAGAGGCACAGGCACCAAGTTGCGCCCTTGCAGGAGATGGCAACCCCCCCCCCCCCTCAATTGGCATCCACGCAGCGCACATCCACACCACCTGCTGCACCACATGGAGACGCAAGACACGCACGGCGTCACAGGGCCCGTCGCAGTTCCGTCTCCTCAGCTGACCAGGATGTCCCAACAACCTCTGCAATTGAGGAGAGGATGCTGCGCACACAGAACCTGCAGGGAAGACATGTGGCTAGCATCAGCTGCAACATCGTGCGCCTAGCGAGGGAGATGCGCGCCATGACTGCAGCAGTCACCGACATGGGCTCCGCGGTCAGGGACATGGGCACGGCGGTCAGGGACCAGACCACTGCGGTTGCTGATGGCAATGCTCAGCTCAGGGAGGAGGTACGTGAGCTCACCCGTGCCATCAGGGAGGGCCATGAGTCCCAGAGGAGGAGTAACCGGCAGCTAATGTTGCGTTCTGCCGCCGCTACCAAGGCCATACAACGGCACAGCAACTGCACCGCTGTGTTGGCACGCCGCACAGTCTCCCTGCAGGTGGACCTTGGGCACTTCTGCGGTGATGTTGCCAAGTCACTGAGACACATCACCACTGCTGTGGAACAACTTCAGAGCAGCACATGCAGTGCTGCAGCATTGGGAGGGGATGACACCAGTGAGGCTGCCTCCAGTGTCAGCAGCGTGTCACTGGCAGAGGCCAGCACCAGGCGCCGAAGTTCGCGTGCCTCTACGGGGACAGGCCGTGGTGAGGGTATGGATGCACCTGAGCGGAGGCTTGGTGTACGTGGCAAGCGGCACTAGAAATTTGTACATGCTGCAGGTCCATGGTGGAGCAACCATGGCCATCCAATTATTCTGTTTGCACAGGCCTGACTTTAAGGAACCTTTTATTTACATTTATGCAATCGGAGCATGATTCACAATGCTAGTTCTGTTGCACATTCCTCAGTGCTACTGTGCATTAAACAGTTGCACCCAACACCAACTTGTAATGTCTCATTTTACCCAGGGTCAAAAATGATTTCGCGTTATGTCTGTCCGCCTCCTATGGCCCTCTGCTGTGTTTGGGATGTGTGCCGGTCGTCGTTGGGCGGGTGGTTGGTCAGCCTGGGGGTCGTCATCCCAGTCCACCTCCATGGGTATCCCCCTTCTGGTGGCAATGTTGTGCAGCATTGCACATACAGCAATTATTCGACAGCATGTGTCTGGTTGGTATAGCATTGCGCCGCCAGTCTTGTGGAGGATACGGAAGCGGCTCTTGAGAATCCCAAAAGTCCGCTCTATCACATTCCTCGTGCTGATGTGTGCAGCGTTGTAGCGATGTTCCTGCGGGGTTGCTGGATTTAGGTATGGGGTTAGTATGTATTCCCGCAGGGCGTAAGCACTGTCACCTAGAAGATGGAAGCATAGACTTAGCATTGGTGATGTACATACATGTGTGGTGTTGGTGTGGGGAAGCGTAGTTCTACTTACCTAACAGGAGTCCCTCTCCAAATTCGCCATTGAGTAGTCGCCTGTGCATTCCACTGTTGCGGAAGATGTATGAGTCGTGTGTGCTCCCTGGGAATTGTGCCACTAGGTCCGTTATGATGTTGTTGGCATCGCACACAACCTGCACGTTGATCGAGTGGTATGACTTGCGGTTCCTGAAAAGGTACTCATTTGCTGACGGAGGGCATATGGGGATATTCGTGCAGTCGATGCATCCAATCACATGTGGAAATTGTGCCACCTGGTAGAATGCCTGTTTTGTGCGGTCCAACTGCCGTGGGGTTGTGGGGAAGCTGATGTGTCTGTGGAGCATTGTCAGCATGGCATCTAGGAATTTTTGGAAGTAGCGTGACAGTGCGCTTTGCGAAACACCTCCGGGAACCGCAATTACCCCCTGGAAACTCCCAGAGGCCAGTAGGTGCAGGCTGCATAGTACCTGAACGTGCGCAGGGATTGCATTTGTCCGGTGGGTCTGGTGCTGCAGTAATGGTTCCAGGTCTGCAATCAGGCGCATGATCATAGCGCGATTGAGGCGATATTTCTGGTACACCTCGTCCTCATTCTGGCCGAGCAGGGTTATGCGCAGTCTGAACACTCTCTCCTGTACCCTTCTCCTGCGCTGTCCTGCTGCATTGATCCGCATCCTCCTTGCAAGCACGTAGAGGGCAGCCATTTTGGGGGAGCCAACAGGGTCTCCTGGGCCAAATTTAAGGGTTTAGTGATTGCCTCAATCATTTGCACATGTAGGAATTTTTTTTTTTTTTTTTTTGTTTTTTTTGTGACTTTACCTCCAGGTTTTGATTCCCCTTATTTAGCTCTGGCAAAATAGCGATTTTTGGGATTTTCGGTATTAGCGAGTTTTCTTGCATTGGGGTGCGATTCGTTATTTGCTATTGGCAATTTCCGGGAGCTAATAGTGATTTCGGTAATTGCGGATTCGGTATTTAGCGATTCGGTAAATTAGCATTTTTGGTATTAGCGATTCGGTATGTTCGAGGTTATTTATTTAGCGATTCGTTATTTGCTCGGGTTTTGGGTTGATGCATTGGGATTGGGTATTTTTAACACAATACCGGGAGCTATTACCGAATCGGTATTTTACCGACTGGATTTTGGCTTGATGCATAAGGGTGTAAATGGGAACCTGCTAATCAGGACCTCAGTCTATCTGCTTTTTCCCTAAACTGTTAGGATGTGTACATAGGTACACTCCAGATTGGATACTGGGGTACCCTTGTCAGTCCCTAGTATATGGCACCCATGTACCCAGGGCATAGGTACCCCTGAGGCTTCCCATGGTGTATTATGCCACCCATGAGAGGCCATGCAAAATGGAACCTACAGGCCTACCATTGCCGCCTGTGTAAGTTGGTGCATGCACCACTTACTAAAGATATAGGTTTACAATATCTAAGGGTCACTGCACTTAAAACCTATAAGTCACCCCTATAGCGGGCCTCAACAATCCTCAAGGCAGGGTGCTTGGTTCTAAGTGAGAGGTTGCCACTGCACGAGCAGGACACCCCTGTAGCCTATGGAGTCCATACTTCTGGGTTGTCAGTGAGGCAGCCATTTACGACATATAGAGTAGCATTTTGCGACCGTATGATGACCAACTCTAAAACGGCTGAAACAAACCCTATCATGTTTGGTGTCAAACATGTTGGAATCATACCCCCACACCGGTAACTGGTGTGGGAGGTATGATTTCAACCTCATAAGCGAGCTTCGTTGGGTCCCTGGTGTTCCCGGTACCAGCCTTCTAGCCCCGGGCAGCACAAAATGGTTGCTGCCGACCAGAGACACATTTCTGCCCTCCTGCTGCTGAGCCAAGTTCGAGCAGGGGAAGGCAGAACAATAGGCATCCTATCACATGGAGGTGTGACCACCTCCCAGACAGGATTTAGTGTTTAGGGCTGGGTGGGTGCGCTTGCCAGTGACTGAAAGTTTGCATGAACGGGCACATTTGGTGTCGCTGTGCATAGTCCAGTTCAAACCAGTTCTGGGAGCCGTTGGCATCTGCTCTGGCGTGAAACTGGAAAAAGGACATGGGAGTAACCTCCCCACAGTGCAGACTCTCCCCTGGGAGGGTCCCCGGAATCTGTCCAACACTCTCCTGTGGGTACAAAAGGGCTTACATGGCTGTAGGACCCTAGATTCAATGTGGACAAGATTCTGAACCAGAAACCGCTGAACTTCGACCGTCTGGACATTCTGTACTTCGCTGGACTTCGTTTGGGCCCGACTTCATCGCCCTCCCATTCAGAAGCATTGTCTGTGCCCGTGCACCATGCAGGACCTGTGGAGCATCAAGGACAACAAAAGGTATCTCCCTTGGAGTGAACGATTCCCTCCCCTGCATTTTCAGGCACAGCAATACTGTTGTCCGGTCTGCTGACCCTGAGCTCCTATGGACTCCGAAGACTTCAGCAACACAGGAGGTAGGTATCTATGTCTCCCGAGGTCCAAGCTGCCCTCTCACCAAGTTTGAGGTCAGAATCCCTTATGGGGGCTGCAATACCTGAACCCCTGTGCATGGCGTGCATTTGCAAGTGCATATGCTTGTTGGCATTTCCCGAACAGGTGCATTAGGCTCCGAATAGCCCCAACCTCTGGCCCCATTTCCTACCAAGGTCTCCAGCCTCCTTGCACCGAGTGCTCTGTAGGCTGCTGTTTGGTGAAATTGCTCGAGTTCCCCTCGCGACTCCTGTGCCTCCAGCCTGTGGGTCTTGGGCTCCCCTGGTTGCTCCAGACCTGCCTTGACTCCTCTTGCTGTGGTGAGTCTCCTGGACCTTGCTGGTTCAAACTGTATCCCTTCTTGACCTTCTGCGGGGGTTGCCGTTGCCAAGGCTTCTCGGTGCTCCCACCGGATGCCGACCCCCTCAGTGCTCGATATCTTGAGGGAGAGCTCGTTTCCGGCTCCTGGTTGTCCACGACATCTCCTGGTCCCCGTGGCTGCAGAGTCAAGAACTCCATCAACGCACCTGAAGCACCAGACATCGGTGGGCATTCGCCTACCAAGCCCCTGGTCACTCCTGAGTGACCAAAACTCGGTCCCCTCTGCTTTCAGGTACTCTTCGACAAAAATCCACCTTTGGATTCCAATGGACACTTTTCTTCCTTCCAGCAGCGGCTCTTCTTCGAAGTTCTCCACTGGGTTCTACTGCGGTTTCCAATGCCACTTCAGACCTATGCCCCCGGCTTCCCTGGGATAGGTAACTCGGGTATCTCAGTATCCACGGGTGTGGTGGGTGGCTCTCCCACCTCCTAGCTTCCACAGGGTTTCTTTGAAGTCCACTGGGAGGGGTCCTTAATCTCTAAAACTTTGTCCGCAACTTTCCCATAGCATCGTACAGAGCACGTGGTCGTGTTCCCACAGTACACCCGTCCTCCGTGGGCTCACTACTTACTCACCTTGTGTGGTTCCTTGGGGTCCCAGCGATGCTACAACACCTTGACATCGTCTTGACTCGAGTCTTGGTTCTCATACCACTATTTTATTATATGGTTTGCTACCCCCCGGGGCCCACTGTGTATTAGTGCTATTTACTGTCATTTCTGTGCTTAAGTATACTGTGTCGTACTAGAGAGTGTTAAATTATTAAATACATAACTACTGTGTGGTTCTCCTTTCATTTAACCAATACTATAAGGTTGCATTCTGGTAAAACAAGCTGCTGAACATTCCTTCAAGTCTAAGCCTGAAGACTGCTCTCCACAGCTACCACTTGCATAGCTTTCTAAGGTTATCTTTGACCTCTCAAATCATCATAGGGTTGTTTGGACTGGTGCAAGGTGCCCACTTTAAATAGTGGACAATATACCAGGCCAACTTCTCACATTGGTGTGCAGCGGTTGGGATTCAAGCCTGCATTGTTTTACCAGCTAAATCTTTGTATTGATTAACTGAAAAGCCACTAGTACTAGGTACATATAATACTAGCTTAGAATAAGTAAGTTCTACTGAACTTAGGGTTCGGTAAGTCTAGGGTTTAGTACACCCATTTTCCAACCTCAGAGAGTTTAGTTCCCACTAGGTTAGGTAGGTGCAACACCTCACCACACTTAGTATGTCTACTAAAGGGGATGCCAGTGGCTCAGTACTTTCTAGACACAGTGAGCTTTCATTCCAAGAATTGAAACCCCTGTGTGCCTCTAGAAAGTTGAAGACAGGGAGAAGTGCCAACACTCAACGACTAATAGAGATGTCACTTTTAGATGACCTAAGGAAGACTCCTGAGCCAGATGAGCAGGACAGAGTGGGTGGGACAGGGAATGATGACAGGTCAGGAGGGGACACCTTTTATGACCTGAAATCTAACCCTGACCAGGGAGAACCTGATGGGTCTCACCTGGATAGCTCAGATCTTCAAGAGGAGAGTGTAGAAGGCCATGAAGGCCCTCTCTTTACTACTCCTGGAAGAGTGCAGAGTTTACCAAGGAGATCTAGATCTCCCTCTGCAGAGTCTAATCACTCAGGACAGTCTGTAGGGACCTCTGTATCTAGGAAGAGGGACCACTCTTATGATAGGGAATACCAATTTCTTGAACTTGAAAAAGCTAGGCTTAAACTCAGGCAAGAGCAATTGGCCCTTGATAAAGAGTTCCTAGAAGTCCAGAGAGCTAGAAAAAAGTTGGGACTAGAGTCCCATGGTGGCAGCAACAGTGTCCCTAGAGTTAAGGAACATTCCTTTGATAATAGGAACCTGAGCAAGACTGTCCCTCCCTACCATGTTGGGGATGACCTCCACAAATGGATAACTGCTTTAGAGAGGGCCTGTAAAGTTTAAAAGGTCCCTCAAGAGCAGTGGGCAGCTATCGTGTGGCTCTCCTTTGCTGACAAAGGTAGAGATGAGTTCCTCGCTGTTAGAGAAGAGGATGCTGACAACTACTCAATCTTGAAGAGTGCTCTCATTGATGGGTTTGGCTTAACCACTGAACAGTATAGGATTAAGTTCAGAGACACCCAGAAGACACAGACTCAGGATTGGGTATACTTTGTGGATAGTGCCATGAAGGCTCTGGAAGGCTGTTTGGTTGGCAGCAAAGTGAATGATTTCAAGGAATTGTACAATTTGTTTATGAGGGAGCAGATCCCTAATAATTGCCAAAATCAGTTATTGCATCAATACCTGGTTGACTCTGATCTGACTTCTCCCCAAGAATTGAGGTCAGATCCAGGGTAAAGCAGAAAAAAACAGAACAATGGTGGTGACCAAAAAAAACAATATTCTAAAGCTCCAGATAAGGGTGGGAACAAGGGTAAAGATCAAAAACAATCTTCATCAGGGCCCCAAAAACCTGCAGCTGGGGGCGGAGTCACAATCTAACAAAGGAAAAGGCAAAAAGAAACCTTGGTGTTATCTCTGTAAACAGAAGACACATTGGACAAGAGATGCTGATTGTCCAAAAACCAAGGAAAATCCTCCTACCACCACTGTCCCTAAGGCAACTGCGCCCCCTAGCACAAGTACAAGTGGTGGTACAGGGAACAAGGGATTAGTAGGGTTAACCTTGTGCTCTGAGATGGGTTCTGGCATAGTCAGAACTCCAGCTCAGGCTGTACTTGTCTGTGATGGGGGCATGGATATTGCCACCCTATTTGTCAGTCCCAGTAATCTGGGCACATACAGACAACAGCCTTTGATCAATGGTAAGGAGGTCATGGCATAGAGGGACACATGTACAAGTGTCACTATGGTGACAGAGAATCTGTGGCCCCTGACCAAATCATACTTGGAGAAATGTACCAAGTGACCAATGCAAACAATGTCAGGACTGACCATTCCTTGGCAGTTGTTAATTTTAGCTGGGGAGGGGTGACTGGACCTTAGTAAGTTGTGGTTAGCTCAGACCTACCAGTAGAATGTTTGCTGTGACCAGGTCACAGGCCAAACTAACTAACACTGAACCGGCCCTTGATCCTGGAACAATGGACCAAGGGCAGGAGTGGTAAGGCTGTGTCTTCCCCCCAGACTCAGAGTGAGGATCAGTCTCTTGAGGGGGATGATCTTAGTCCCTGTGAAGGAACTGTCTCAGATGAACTTGAACCTGATCAGGTTGAATTCTTGGGGCCAGTGGGCCCGTCCAGGACAGACTTGAGTACAGAGAAGCAAACCTGCCCCTCTATTGAACCCCTCAGACAGAAAGCTGCTGCTGAGGCTGTTGTGAGTGTCAGTGGATCCCACAGGATCTATTGGAATGAGGGACTCCTTAACTCAGAGGTTAGAGACCCCAAGTCTGGTGCCTCTAGGAGGTTGGTCATACCTCTGAAGTTTAGGGGCTTCCTACTCACCTTGGCACATGACATTCCCTTAGCAGGACACCTATGCCAAAGCAAGTCTTGGGACAGGCGTGTCCTTCACTTTCACTGGCCTCACATGTCTGAGGACACCAAGGAGTTTTGTCACTCCTGTACCACCTGTGAAGCCAGTGGTAAGTCAGGTGGTGCCACAAAGGCCCCCCTCATTCCACTACCTGTGGTGGGGGTTCCCTTTGAGAGGGTTGGGATTTATATCATTGGTCCCATGAACCCTCCTACAGAATCTGGACACAGTTACATACTAGTGGTGGTGGACCATGCCACTAGGTATTCAGAAGCAATACCCCTTAGAACCACCACAGCCCCTGTGGTGGCCAGGGCCCTCCTGGGAATTTTTTCCGGAGTGGGTTTCCCTAAGGAGGTCTTAACTGACAGAGGTACCAACTTCATGTCAAGTTATATCACTGCAATTGGAAGGAGTGTGGAGTGAGCTGCAAGTTCACCACACCCTATCACCCACAATGCAATGGGTTAGTTGAAAGGTTCAACAAAACCCTCAAAGCCATGATCATGGGTCTCCCAGAAAAGCTTAGGCGAAAATGGGATGTCCTGTTGCCCTGCCTTCTCTTTGCCTACAGAGAAGTCCCACAGAAGGGGGTTAGCTACAGCCCTTTTGAACTTCTGTTTGGGCATCCAGTCAGGGTTCCCTTGTGTTTGGTGAAGGAGGGATGGCAGTTACCTCTCAAACCTCTTAAACAAGGCATTGTGGACTATGTATTTGGTCTCCACTCCAGGATGGCTGAGTACACGAAGAAAGCCCAGCAAACACCTTGAGGTAAGTAAAGAATAACAGAAAGCTTGGCATGACCAAAAGGCTGTTTTGACTGTTTATCAGACAGGGCAGAAAGTGTGGGTGTTGGAGCCTGTGGCCCCAGCAGCTCTCCAAGACAAGTGGAGTGGACCCCATACTATCATTGACCAGAAAGATGAGGTCACCTACTTTGTGGACCTAGGCACTCGTTGGAACAGTCTCAAACCTATTAGGCAGCCTCACTAACCAACAGCAGATTGATTGCAGAAAGGTCCTCAATCAATTCAGACACATGTTCTCTCTGACTCCTAGTCAGACCACCTGGTGTACCTATGAAGTGGATACAGGTGAGAGTCTACCTGTTAAAAATAAGATTTAAAGGCACCCTGACCATGTCAGAGATTGGCTCAGGACTGAACTTCAAAAGATGCTGGAGTTGGGAGTTATTGAGCCTCAGATAGCCCTTGGGATAGTTCAGTGGTCTTGGTACCACCACCTCACACCCAGGGTGGTAAAAGAGAGTTGAGGTTTTGTGTTGACTACAGGGGACTCAATGCAGTCACTAAGACTGATGCTCAACCAATTCCAAGGGCATATGAACTTATGGATACTTTGGCCTCAGCCACATTCTTGAGCACATTTGACCTCACATCGGGCTATTGGCAAATCAGACTAGCTGAGGACGCCAAACCAAAAACTGCATTCCTAACCCCTAGTGGGCATTATCAATTCATTGTAATGCTCTTTGATTTGAAGAATGCACCTGCCACATTCCAAAGGCTAGTGAATAAAGTCCTTACAAGCCTGGAAGCCTGTAGTGCAGCATATCTTGATGATATAGCTGTCTTTAGCTCCACCTGGGAGAATCACCTGGTCCACCTGAATAATGTTTTGGAGGCTCTGCAGAAATCAGGCCTCACTATCAAGGCTACTAAGTGCCAGATAGGGCAGAGCAAGGTTGCGTACCTGGGCCACCTTGTGGGTGGAGGTCAGGTTCAACCATTACAGAGCAAAATCCGGTCCATAATGGAGGTTGCTCCAACTACCAAGGCTCAGGTCAGAGCTTTTTTGGACTTGACTTGGCACTAAAGAGGATTTGTAAAAGGATATGGGTCCATAGTGACTCCCTTGAATGATCTTACATCAAAAAGAATGCCCAAGAAGGTTCAGTGGACAGTTAGCTGTCAGAAGGCATTTGATGATCTCACGCAGGCCATGTGCACTGCTCCTATTCTGCAGAGTCCTGACTACTCCAAGCAATTTATTGTCCAAACAGATGCATCTGAGTTGGGGGTAGGGGCTGTGTTGTCACAACTTAAAGCAGAGAGTCAGGAACCAGTAGCTTTTATCAGCAGAAGGTTGACCCCCAGAGAGAAATGTTGGTCAGCTATAGAGAGGGAAGCATTTGCTGTGGTCTGGGCTCTGAAGAAGCTGAGGCCATACCTGTTTGACACTCACTTCATTGTTCAGACAGAACGTAAGCCCCTCCTATGGCTAAAACAGATGAAGGATGAAAAACTCAAACTTCTGAGGTGGTCCATTTCCCTACAGGGGATAGATTATACAGTGAAACATAGACCTAGGAGTAACCATGCCAATGCAGATGGACTCTCCAGAAATTTACACTTAGAAAATGAAGACTCAACTGGGCAAGGTTAATCTCATCTCCTTACATTTGGGGAGGGGGGTTGTGTAGGAAAGTAGGATCTGCTACTGATGGTTACCCCCACTTTTTGCTAAATGCGATACTGTTTTGACTAGTCTGACTGGGAACCTGGTAATCAGGTCCCCAGTCTATCTGCTTTCTCCCTAAACTGTTATGTTATGTACTTAGGTACACTCCAGGTTGGACACTGGGGTACCCTTGTCAGTCCCTAGTATATGGCACCCATGTACCCAGGGCATAGGTACCCTAGAGGCCCCCCATGGACTGAAGCATGTATTATGCCACCCATGAGAGAACATGCAAAATGAAACATACAGGCCTGCCATTGCAGCCTGTGTAAGTTGGTGCATGCATCACTTACTTAAGATATAGGTTTACTATCTCTAAGGGTCACTGCACTTAAAACCTAAAAGTCACCCCTATAGCAGGCCTTAACAATCCTGAAGGCAGGGTGCTTGGTTCTATATGAGAGGTTGCCATTGCATGGGCAGGACACCCCTGCAGCCTACGGAGTCCATTCTCCCAGGTTGTCAGTGAGACAGCGACTTAGGAGTGGCATTATGCGACTGCATGATGACCAACTCTAAAACGGCTGAAACAAACCCTAACGTGTATGGTGTCAAACATGTTGGAATCATAGCCCCACGGTGTCGGACATATGATTCCACCCCTAAAAAACAAGCTTCGTTGGGTCCCTGGTGTTCCCGGTACCAGCCTTCTAGTCCTGGGCAGCACATAATTGTTGCTGCCGACCAGAGACACATTTCTGCCCTCCTGCTGCTGAGGCAAGCTTGAGCAGGGGCAGGCAGAACAATAGCCATGCTGTCACAGGGAGGTGTGACCACCTCCCTGACAGGATTTAGTGTATTAGGGCTGGGTGGGTGCTCTTGCCAGCGACCAAAAGTCTGCATGAGCGGCACATTTGGTGTTGCTGCGCATAGTCCAGTTCAAACCAGTCCTGGGATCCGTTGGCTCCTGCTCTGGAGCAAAACTGCACAAAGGACATGGGAGTAACCTCCCCACTGTCCAAACC
Source organism: Triturus cristatus (assembly GCF_964204655.1). Classification (NCBI taxonomy): domain Eukaryota; kingdom Metazoa; phylum Chordata; class Amphibia; order Caudata; family Salamandridae; genus Triturus; species Triturus cristatus. The sequence goes on from NC_140580.1 coordinate 999,237,526, forward strand.
CTCCCCTGGGTGGGTCCCCGGAATCTGTCCAACACTCTACCATGGGTACAAAAGGGCTTACCTGGCTGTAGGACCCTAAATTCGACGTGGACAGGATTCTGAACCAGAAACAACTGAACTTCGACTGTCTGGACACTCTGGACTTCATTTGGGACCGACTTTGTTTCCCTTCTGTCTGAAGCATTGTCTGGGCCCGTGCACCATACAGGATCTGTGCAGGAACTGTGGAGCATCAGGGACAACCAAAGATATCTCCCTTTGAGTGAAGAAGTCACTCCTCTGCATTCACTGACCCTGAGCTCCTTCAGACTCAAAAGGCTTCAGCAACACAGGAGGTGGGTTTCTACATCTTCTGAGGCAAGTGTATATGCCTGTTGGCATTTCCCGAACAAGTGCATTGGGCTCTGAGTAGCCCAAACCTCTGGCAGCATTTCCTACCAAGAACTCCAGCCCCCTTGCACCGAGTGCTCCGTGGGCTGCTATTTGGTGAAATTGCTCGAGTTTCCCTCGCGACTCCTGTGCCTCCGGCCTGTGGGTCCACTTGAGGGTCAACTTTGCTTTTCGTGGGCTTCCCTGGTTGCTCCAGGCCTGCCTTGGCTCCTCTTGCTGTGGTGAGTCTCCTGGACCTTGCTGGTCCAAACTGTATCCCTCCATGACCTTCTGTGTGGGTTGCCGTTGCCAAGGCTTCTTGGTGCTCCCACCAGACACTGACCCCTCAGCACTCAACATCCTTCATGGGACAGTTCGTATGCGGCTCCTGGTCATCCTCAATATCTCCTGGTCCCTGTGGCTGCAGAGTCAAGACCTCAATCAACGCACCTGAAACACCCGACATCAGTGGGCATTCGTCTACCGAGCCCCTGGTCACTCCTGAGTGACCCAGACTCTGTCCCCTCTTCTTTCAGATACTCTTCGACAAGAATCCACCTTTGGATTCCAACTGACACTTTTCTTCCTTCCAGCAGCGGCTCTTCTTCGAAGTCCTCCATTGGGTTCACCGGTGGTTTCTGATGCCACTTCAGACCTATGCCCCCACTTCCCTGGGATAGGTAACTCAGGTACCTCATTATCCATGGGTGGGGTGGATCTCCGACCTCCTAACTTCCAAGGTTTTTTTTCAAAGTCCACTGGGAAGGGTCCTTAATCTATAAAACTTTAACAGCGACTTTCCCATAGAATTGTACGGAGCATGCAGTCATGTTCCCACACTGCACCCGTCCTCCGTGAGGTCCCTACTTACTCACCTTGGGTGGTTCCTTGGGGTCCCAGCAATTCTACAACATCTTGACACTGACTTGACTCGAGTCGTCGTTCTTATGCTACTATTTTAGTATGTGGTTTGGTCCCCCCCCTGGGGCCCACTGTGTATTAGTGCTATTTACTGTCATTTCTGTGCTTAAGTATTGTGTGCTTTGTGACTATCTCCATGTAGGAGGTACTGTGTCTCTTGGGAGATTGTTATATTAATAAATACATATTTTTATAACTACTGTGTGGTTCTCCTTTCATTTAACCATTAATATAAGGTTGCATTCTGGTAAAACAAACTGCTTAACATTACTTCAAGACTAAGCCTGAAGGCTGCTCTCCACAGCTACCACTTGGATAGCTTTCTAAGGTTATCTTTGACCTCCTAAATCATCATAAGGGTTGTTTGAACTGGTGCAAGGTGCCCACTTTAATTAGTGGAGAGCATATACCAGGCCAACGTCTCACACAGGGCCTCTGGGCCAAGCCCTTGTTTTGGAGAAAACTTATGGTATTAGACAGAAGCACTCCCTGGGCAGAGGCCTCAGCTGCTGATCCATCATTTGAACACCAGCCCTGTGACATTACAGGTTCTGAAGTCAATGGTGATCCGTGTCCTAACACTGCTGTTTAATCCACCCACTGTTCAACGTTATGGAGCCCAGAAACTATTTTAGGAACCAACGGGTCACATCTTTTTCAAAATGAATACTGGGTGAGCCCACTCTCATACAGCCTGTGTCTTAAAACCTATCTGTTGCAGTTCAAGATAGTCCGTTGATGGGAGAACTTCCAGACATGAAACCTACTATGGTAACAAGCTTTACCATACAAGCTTCACTGGAAATGAAATGTCCCTGACAGGCTTTGAGTTTTCTCCCAGTGTGTATGGGTCATTTATTTGTTTCAGGCTGTTAGGCTTTCCCTGATGGTCCCAAAAAGGGATAAAATATATTGGACCATTAGATTAAGTACTTTTACCAACGTCACAATGTCAGTCAGACTGTTGGTCTACAAGCAGTGCAGAGCAAGCAGAAGTGCTGGTGGCTGTATCGCAGAAGAATGCCTGTTTCTTAATAGAGTGGGGCAAACTCAATTTGGGGGATTGTGTACTCTTCCATGTTTGTTATGGGGTATCCTGTCTGACAAACTCTAAAAAAGGCCCTTCGTCTGTCAGTGTGAGGTAAAGATCACAGGTAGATGTAGTGACTATCCTGTAATACTTTGACCAGAAGTCATACTCAGAGGTTTCCTGATCCTCAAGAAATCTATTTTTTATCAACCACTGATATTTTCTCAGGTTGATCAGCTTACTTCAATTTGGCCCGGACACAAACTTGGTTCCCCAGTTCCAAAGTTGGCAGCTCTGGCTGTTCGACACATCTTTTTCACCCAAAATACATTACCCATATTGTTTTTTTAAATTAAATATTCAAATATTCCCTCTGGTAATCATGTGCATTTGTCTCTGTAAGCAGAGGAATTCAAGATGTGTTTTGCAATGCTTATGGCACAGTAGGCTTTGTATGCGTTTGGAACTTAACGAAAGGGAGGTGGCCTGGTGGCTAGAGCTGCTTATGTGAGACCATGACATACTCAACATTTTGTGATTCTGGGCAAAAAAGGTAATATCCTAAAATGGCAAGACATGTGTAATGTAGGCTCGTCCTGTTGCAAAGTGCTCCAATGCACTGCTTAATTTCCCGAAGAATGAGTACCGGTGCCTAAAGCTCTGCTCAGATGTCCGCGGCCAGCGGTATAATATGACAGCATGCAGAATACAAGGATGCATAGTCTTGAATCCCACCCAGGCCTCTTTAACCCACTGCCAGACACTCCCTCACCCTTTATTCCACTGCATGCAGGTTCCTTCTTTCTTCCTTTGTGACAGGTTTGCCATCTTTCTCCTCCTTTTTTCCATTTTGTATTTTTCCCTCTGTTGTTCTTAGGCAATGTCGGAAGAGAAAAAATAAGTTCTGGTCCCCAAACATTAGTGCTGGTTGCCCCCACTAGCAACCACCATCTCAAATTAAGTGCTGCCAATGCCCTTGGGCCACATTTATGCCTGGAAAATAATTGCAAGAATGGTCAACACAACATATCAAAGTGAAATGTGGGCCGAAATGTAATGTTGGCTTGTTAGACCTGTCAGCACTAGAGTGCTATTCCCTATGCATTTTGCCTTCACCCCTCCTATTTTTCTGACTTCTTTTTTGTTAGTCGTAGGACTCTGTGCGCTTTATCACTGCTAACCAGTGGTAAAGGGCTTTTGCTCACTCTCTAAAACATGGTAAAATTGGCTTCTACCGGATTGGCATATTAAATTTGCTTATAAGTCCCTATCAAAGGGGTGAACCATATTCCTAGGGCCGGTAAATTAAATGGTGTGGCCTGCAGTGTACTTCAGAGGATTGTGTTGCTGTACCAAGAAAGACTGACTTGCTGCCTGAAGCCTGCATTGTGTGTGCAGAAGATTGCCTTGCTCTTTGAGCCCTGCTTTTCTACTTCAATCTAGGACTTCTAGAGTGACTTCAAGGGCTAGTTGCCTATCCTCCTGATCAGAGCCTCAGGGACAGAAAATGCTCCAACCATCTTGAACCAGCCTGAGTAAGTCCTGACTCTCCAGGAAGTGCCCTTCAATCTTTGACTCTTGTAAGTGGTGCTAAAGGTGTCCAGATAACACAAATTCAAATTCGACCGAAAGGTGCTCCAAGAACCGAAAGCAGACCTGTAACTGCCTGCTCGCCAATTCGCCCAAGGTGCATCATCAATTGGCATGATTTTGCAGCAGCTCCAGCTAGGTTTTCTCCACAGCAGCAAATCTTGTTCAGTGGCTACTTGCCGAAGCGGTATCCGGACTCATGGAGCCCTTATCTACGACAGCTTTCAGGTTCCTCCCGCTGCAGAATTTTGACTTCCAAAAACGAGACTAAGGGCCTGATTATGATCTTGACGGATGGGATAATCCATCACAAACATGACAGATATCCAGTCCGCTGTAATACAATTCCATTATATCCTATGGAACTTGGAATATGGCGGACTGGATATTCTTCACATTTATAATGGAGTTTCCCTTCTGTCGAGATCATAGTCAGGCCCTAAGTCCGAACATAGGAATCTTCACTGTGACTTAGTCCAACGGCTCCCCAATGACAAGGCCTTTTCTTTGGAACACTGCTGCCTGCCTTCTCAGACATTTTCCTTCCAAATTTCTTCTAAGTTCAAAGGTAAGCAGAGATTTGCCTATCCACTTCATAAATGCGATTCCCGCTCCATCATGCTCGGCCATAACCTTTGACTTTGCCCCGGTCTCGCGTGACTAGATGTTTGTGTTTGGCGTTTTGATCTTTAAGGCACTATTTATCACTTTAAACTTTAAGAATTCTGGATTTACTGGTTGGATTTTATGTTAATTTGGTGTCAAATAAATAATTCTAATTTACTCTATTATTCTAAATTGGTTTGGGGTTTTTCTTTTGTTGTATTTTAATGTTAATACTGTTTGTGTGCTGCATAAATGCTCAGTGGTGTAACAAAACTTGAGTGGGCCCCCTTCCATGTACATGGAGGGGGCCCCCCTCTGGACTCACTACGGAGCACTGTGGCCAGGGTACAATACTGGTTGGCCCCCTGGAGTCCTGTTTCGCCACTATAGATACTTACACATTGCATCCAAGTTAAGCCTGACTGCTTATGTGCCAATCTACCAGAGGGTAAAGCACCGGTTAATTCTGTGACCTTTTTGTGGTTCACCCTGACAAATAGGGTTTCACCCCCTTAAACCAACAACCCAATTTCTTGTCAATGCCATACTGTTAAAAACTGACTCCTCCACATGGAGAATGGGTACAGATGAGGGAAACAACTCTGTGAGTTACCTAAAGCATTCATTATTCAGTGAGCTCCAAACAAAAACATTTTCCCTGCATAGATTCAATTATTCTTCAATCACAGTAAGTAAATGGTTCATTAGAATGGTGAGATCTGTGGCAGGAGAACAATTGAGGAAGCAACGAGTGGGCAGATGGTTGCAAAATGTAAATTACTCAGCTTCTATGAGGAAATCAGAGGTGTGTTTGGTTTAGTATAAAAGAAATTCCCTTTTACAGCATAGTGTTAGGAATATTCAAGTGGGCCAGTGCGAGAGAAAGAGAAAAAGACATAAATTAGGAAAAAAAGAGACATGGTGTGTAAGATATTTTACAAAACATCTTAGGCCCAGTATGGGAGTGGTGGACTGAGTACTTCATCACAACAGCGACAGAGTACCCTCTCGTCAAAACTCTTTCTTCATTGACCAAATATTGAGTCGGGCTGACAACCAGGTTGACAGTTAACATCTACTCTGTCAGTGTAAACCTTCCTCTGATGGCCCAAAGGACTACATCGCTTGGAGGTAAGGCATGCGACTGGCCACACTACTTGAAATAGGTGGACAGATGTTTTTATTTTGACTGACTGTCACCACCAGGAATATTCTGGTCATGAGAGGTTCCTCGCAGTGAAGGACAGTAAAAAAAAAGAATTATCACCACAACAAGGCATTGAGACTATTAGTTTTTTTTTTTTCCAAAACTAAACTTTCTTTTTGCGAAGTTGTGTTTCGTAAAAGTGATAACTTCACAAGTTTGGTGTAAGAGTCTGTTACTAATGACATGCACACTAAACAGTTAATAGGCTTTGTATGAATCACTGTGATGGCGGTTCAAACAAAACCACAGAGTTCACTGCAGGGCTGGCGGTGAACTCTTAAATTAGGCAGGTGTAATAAAGGTGGGGTGGCAGACGTGGAGTCCTTTGCCATTCTGACTGCCTTTGTTCTGTCTGCCAAACCATAAATCGAACCATAATATTAATCTGCAGTCAATCACTACAGTTAGTTTCTCCATACCCAGTAGACGCCATAGCTTATGAGGCCAATAGTTTCTCCATACCCAGTAGACGCCATAGCTTATGAGGCCAATAGTTTCTCCATACCCAGTAGGCGCCATAGCTTATGAGGCCAATCTAGTTTCGACAGGATGGTGTCTGCACCCCATCGAGCCAGTATTGTTTGTTTAGCTGTGCAAAGTGCAAAAGTGATGGCTCTACCTTTCAAGGATTTCAAGGGATAGGTGAGTGCATTAGGAAGTCCCAACAGGATGTAGCTAGGGAATCGCCGGACAGAGGTGTCATACATCTCATTTATATGTGTTGAGAACTCCGACCAATAATGGTGCAGTTTAGGGCAGTGCCAAAGTATATGTGTCAGGGACCCAACGTGACAATACTGCCTCCAACACCTATTGTTCCCTCCCGGCTTCCACTTGACGAATCTCTCTGGAGTGTAATATCAATAGTCTATAATTTTCATGAGCGTTTCTATGCCAGTGGCACTGCCACTAGAGGTGCAGGTGAGGTGGGTGATGTCTGCACAATTCTTAGGAGTAAAGGGCTGTTCACATTCTGCCTCCCTCTACCGCTGGGCGGTGGATGCTGTCCTGTGCTGTGGAGTGTTAAGAAAGGCATAAATGTCTGGTAGGAGTTTCTTGTCTGAGTTGTGGGTAAAAAGCCATCGTTCAAAAGTTGTGAGTGGGTGGCTACCATGTGTTTTAATGTGGGGTTGCGTGCCCCATTGTCTAATAGCTAAGTGTTGCCAGTGCGTGGTGACAGGGATGTTAAAGTCCGATTGGACGTGGGTAAAGTCCAATAGTCCATCTATGTCAAAGAGATCACCCACTCTTTTACAACTGGCGAGCTGCCACTGGAGGAAGGAGGCACCCTGGGTGGCACGAAAAAGTCCGAACTATCAAGTAAGTATTGGTGTTTGTGGTGAGATTCCTGTTGACAGTTTCTTCAAGATTTGTGTTTTGTCCAAGGTGCCCAATGTAGCCTTCAGTACCGGGGAGATGTTGACCCCCATTGGCCTGTGTAGTTTCCAGATGTGTATCTCTGTGGTGATGGCCTAAATGACATCTGATGTGTTTCAATTTGTGTGGGTTTTAGTGGGATTAATCACATGATGTTTGTAATTCAGTTGTTTAGTCTGGATAGGTAGACTACATGCCTTACATAATTGGAGCATCTTGATTTAATCATGCCTTATCCGCAATAATAATAAGTAAGTGCTTTTTTCACTGTCACTGGGGACGGTATCAGTATCATATGTTTGCTTCAAACGCCCCAAACTTTCCTTTTGCTGATATTCTGACATTCGTTTTTACAAAGAATCCGTCCGTCTCTGACCCTGGAGTCTGTGGGCCCTTCATTGTCAGACTCTCCACCACAGGCCCTGGTGGACACAGGGTAATTTTCATGCCCATTTTGTCTTAATTTAAATTTTGTTTCCAACACCTGAATTTACTAAAGGGCCCTTTCAATTACCCATAGGTGCCCCCCACGGTCCTGATGAAGACCCTACTGTAAGACAAAAATTTCCTCCACAACCCCTGGGTCGAAACGCCGACAGCTCTTTGTAATGTTCACCAAGTGCAGACGACAGCGATAGATTCACTGTGTACTTTCTAACATTATGGTTTTGTAAATAGTTTAGCCTTGGTTAGGCCTTTTATGCTTTGGATGTGTATATTGTAATGTAATGAAATGTAATGGATCATTTGTAGAGCGCAACTGTCCCTCCGAGGAGCATTATGGCACTAAAACGGAACCCAGAGATGGAAGCAAAAAAAGCCTGGTTGACTGCTAAACGGTAAGAACAGGGAATCAGAACAGGGTTTTGCAGAGAGTGTCCGATGCACTGAAGATCCAGGTTTTTAGGACCTTCCTAAACAGGGTCTCGGATGTGAACTGGCGGAGCTGTAGAGGAAGTTTGTTCCATGCCTTTTAGCCAATCACTGTGAGTGATTTTCCTCCCTTCGATGCCAATCTGAAAGCTGGTATTTTCAACAGATTGGCATTTGCTGATCTTAAACTTCGGGAGGGAAAGTAACGCTTGAATCGTGTTCGGAGATATTGAGGGCCCAAGGAATGTAAGACCCTAAAAGTGATGATGAGGACTTTGAACAGGATGTGTTTATGGATTGGCAGCCAGTGAAGTATATCTAGCGCCGCCGATGCATATGACCTCCTAGGCCACTTCAGTACTAACCGAAATGCAGCATGCTGGACCATTTGTAGCCTGTGTAGGACTGACTTATTGGTACCTCCGTAGAGGCCATTACAATAATCTAGCCTAGATGTAATTAAGGCGACGGCAACTGTTTGCCTTGCTGAAATGGGAATCAGATTGAGAAATTTCTTTAGGCTTTTTATGATGTGAAAGCAGGAGCTGGCAACTGCCAAATATTGCTGTTTAAATGATAGATTCGTGTCAAATTTCATTACCAAGTTCCTGACCACATTTACTGGGTTTGGAGGAGGGTTGGTCGCTGGCCACTAGAGTTTGGGCAAGAAAATGATTTCTTGGCCTAAAGGTAGAATTTCCGTTTTTTCAGAATTACAGTTCAGGTGGTTAGTGTTCATTCAATTGAAATTTGCGGTAAGGCATTGGCAGAGATTTTCTTCCACCTGGGTGGTGTTATTGTCCAGGACCAGAATTAGCTGCATATCGTCTGCATATGAGATGGTATCTATATTAGAGGTACAGCTTGATCAGTGGCACCATATAAGCATTTAAGAGGGTTGGGCTAAGGGTTCACTGCCCTTCCTCTCACTTACCCTCGCTTTCGCACATTGCTGCACAGCTCCCTCCCTCCCCCTTTGGGGCACCTCTGCACAATTTTATTGACAAATGTGCTGTCTTTTGAACATCATAACATATGTTCAACATGATTAAATATATTCAGCATGAATAAGCATTGATTGTAATTGATTTAACAGGTGATGTTGAGGTTCATGTGATATTTTGTTTCCACTGGGACCACCCCCTCTTCTGTACCATTTTTTCTAGGGAGGCATGGCTCAACTGGCCCAGCTAGTGGATCCCCTGCATAGCCCAAAGGAATAGGAAGTGGCGGTCAAGTTGAGCCCAATCCTCCTGCGAAATGGTGAGACCAACAATCATCATTTTCTGTAGATTAACTTTAAAAGCAGAGACTTTACTGAAAGTCTTGAATTCTGATACTAAATGTGGGAGAGATGCCAAAGGGTGGGTGAGTGATATCATGACGTCGTCTGCATACAAGGCCATTTTGTGCTCACTGCCTCCCATCTCGATTCCAGTTATCTGAGGATTGCCCCATATTCTCTCTGCCAAAGGCCCCATATAAAGGGCAAAAAGAAGGGGGGACAGAGGGCAGTCCTATCTAGTGCCTCACATTATAGTGAAGGGGTTTAACCACACACATTATTAACTCTAACTAGCACCCTCCGGTTAGCATAATTACACCATACCCACTGCTGAATACTGGGGCCAAGGCCAAACTTGGCCAGCACCTGTTGCAAAGGGAGCTAATGTACCCGGTCAAATGCTTTTTCAGCGTCGACTGATAACTGTATTGCAGTTACGCATGACCAGTGGGATTTGTCTACAAGATGACAGAGGAGCTCGGTGTTATTGCTGCAGCCTCTTTCCAAGAAAAATCCTGCCTGATTGGGGTCCCTGGTTTGGGAGTCATTGTGATAATGGCATTTCTCATGGTGTTGGTGAGTGTGCCATAGGAGCTAAATGAGTTGTATAAGTGGGCCAGGAGGGGGGTGAGTAAAGGTGCAAATGACTTATAGAGGTCGGCAGAGAAGCCATCTTGTCTGGACACCCTCTGTGATTATAACCGGGCTATGACAGCCAGTACTCCTGCATCTTTGATGTCTCGATCTATCTTCTCGGCATCTCTATCTGGAACTGGGAAAGGGGCAATGTATCAGGCCGCTTCTTCTACATCAAGTTTCTCCGCAGTGTATAATGCAGCAAAGAACTGCTCAAATTCTTCTGCAAGTATACCTTGTGTTCCTGTGATGCCTCGATTTCAGATATCCGGTGTCAAAGTGCTTAGTCCCGCAATCTATGGGCTAGTAGGTGACCTGCTTTATTACCTCCAGCGTAAAACATTTGTTCGACCTGTTATAAGGCATACTCAGCCCTATCCGTGTCTAGGGCCTTGAGCACGCTGATGCTGCAGATGATGGGTGCATGAGTATTTATGCACTTCCTCCAGATCCCTTATTTGTCCCTCCAGTGTCCGTCTCTTTGCTGCCCTGTCCCTGTTATGATGTGCTGAGTTGGCAATGATAGTGCCTCTTATGACTACTTGAAGGAGTCCCATAATAATGCAATGGGTGTGTCTGGGGTGTCATTGATAGTTTTATATGTGTGCATTGCTGTGGTAATCTCGGTTGTGACAGATGTATGCTGTAAAAGTTTAGAAGTCAGGCACCAGGCGCTAGACTGTGATGGATGATGCAGAGTGCTTAAGGTCATGAATATAGGAGAGTGGTCAGAAAAGGCAGATGTACCTAGTTCAACTTCCACCACAGCGGCAGACAGGCATGGGGAGGGAAGAAAAAAGTCTATGTGAGCATATATTTGGTGGGAGGCAGAGTAAAAAGTGTTTGCCCTATCAGTGAGGTGTTTCATCCACCACACATCCTCAAGACCCATGTCCCTCATCCAGCGAAGGATAGCCTCAGAGAACACTCCTTTTCGACCTGTTCTGTGGGCTGATCGGTCCATGAATGTGTCTGGCACTAAGTTAAAGTCTTCGCCTATCAGGATGTCTGTCAAGAGACGTCAATACCCTTCCCATAGCGTAGAATAAAAATGGTTCTCGGTGATCACTGGGTGCATATACAATGGCAATTGTGAATGTGTAGGTGTATAGGGTAGGCCTGAGGGCAAGCAATTGGTCAGCTATCTCGGTGGGCATCTGTAGGACGTGACCCAGGAAGTGGGTGGCCAGAAGTATCGCAACTCTCGCACGTTTCTGAGACCCCATGGAGAAGAACTGGCAGTCGAGCCAGAGGGAACACAAGCAATGCCAGTCCCTCTTTTTTTGTGAATCTGTTTTTATTGAGTTTTCATATAAGCACGACATGACAATTACTTATATATGCACTGTTGGGCATTTAAGTTGTTACTGATCGCGCCGCATGCAGGTGTTCAATATCAGTACGTCACAAAGCAATATAAAAAACCTGTGAGGACAAAATCCAAATGTGCATTTCCAGTATATCTCCAATACTTAGGCAGGGGAAGGAGAAAGGGATGGGAAGAGGGGACATAAGGACATAATAGCCCATACATATCTCACAGTCTTAACTGTCCATTGAAGCGTGAAGATTAGTGCATGGTTGCCTCCGCGTGCGTGTGCACGTGTAGCCATGCAGAGTAATTGGTTGCATTGGCGCACGTGGACAGTTAGGCGTCAATAAAAGATTCCACAGGTAAATAAAAAGAGTGGGAGAGGGGGAGGGGTAAGAGGGAAACAATGCATATATCAACTGCAGGAAGGAAGAGGGGGAAGGGAGGGAAATGCAAAAATGTGTTGAACAAAACATATAACATATAACCCACCCCCAGTTTCATAGACAGTTTTACATGTGGTCCATACAATTCACAGCTATCAGCTGCCTCCCCATTTCCAAGATGTGTATACTTGTGTTGTGTCAACCACTATATGCTTGCCATGAAGAGAGTGGCGTGGTGTATACGCTGCTTCAAACGGTACATGCACTAGTGGTCTACGGCCTGGCCGTCGGATGGATCCACAGGCTGTGTATATATTATATTGTTGCTCAGGGTATGTGGCATACCAGTACGTGGTGATAGGGATCTTACGCGATGCCAGTCCCACTTTAGGAGGTGGGTCTCTTGGATGAGGCATATTTCTCATTTGGCTTCTTTAAGCATAGAGAGAAGCACCAGCCTCTTCACTGGGGAGTTCAGGCCCTGGACTTTAAGGCTAAGAATTTGATCATGAGACAGTGTGGTCCAGGAAGCCTCTACTAGTGCAAATGGTCAAAGCCTTATAAGAGAGACATCACCCATGCATTCCATGGGGCCTGAATATGGATTACAGCTAGAGCGGTGAAGGAGGAACCATATATAGAGAGGGTAGGGGAAAGGAAAGAAAACAACATCACATCGGTGTTCCCATTGCCGGAGACAACATTTCTGAAAGACGAGGGTCTGTGATCAAGGTGGTCCACCATCACTGCAACAGCCCTGGAGTCGAGTGGGTATGCATTGATGATCAATTGCAACAGTGTCACCAGCTCTGCCCCGAGAGCAGCGGCTAAGATCATGTCTGTAAGTAAGACCCAGCAGCCACCATCCATCGCATCCAGCTAAGACTTAGTCATTTTCATACTCTGATGCACTCCTCTGTCTTTGTAGCTGTCTCAGAAGGGCTTCTCATTCTTTGTTGCCAAATCCCAATAATCGCAGTGTGGGCCATATACTGTTGCACAGGTATAATTTTCTCCTCAATGTCTTGATTTTCTATGCTCAAACTTTTTGTGACCCCGCTGCGTCGAAGTCACAATTCATACAACTAATGAAAAAAAAAAGAGTAAAAAGGAACATATAATTGTATCATGTAAAATTAAATTGTAAATACAATATATCTTATAAATCCATCACATCTAAATATATTGATCAGGCAGTCTTGTTCATCTGTTTCAAAGTCTACTTTATTGAAGTTTGATAACGTGTACATAAGCCCAGCCAATGCGTTTTGTTAATCAGGGTTGGGTGTGTTCCTCAAAGGAGCAAACAAACATTCATTTAGTAGTGAAAATAAAAGGATAAAAGGTGTCTTCAGGATGTCTTCGTTCCAAGGATTAAAAGCTGTAGTACCTTCTGACGTGAAAGACACACAATTGATGGACGGAATGCAGAACAAATCAAAACATTCACCCCCCAGTCAAGAGATCAGGGTTAAATCCATCATTCTTTTGCTCACCATGCCACCCCAGTTTAGACCTGGCCATATGCAAATCAGTCTTGACCCTGTGCCTCACGGAAACAGTCCAACCCGATCTGCCAAGCCAGGTCCTCCCTGTAACGGAAACAAGCATCCTAGGACTGGTTTCGGGGTTTCACCACTCTTCAGCCAGGATTGCTTGAATCCAGTGGCACAGTGAGCCCAGGACCCACATCTGGGCACACCCGGCGCACTTAGGGCGAGAAAGCAAAAGACACTCAATTGATGGATGGAATGCAGAACAAATCAAAACATTCACCCCCCATTCAAGAGATCTGGGTTAAATCCATCATTCTTTTGCTCACCATGCATCCCCAGTTTAGACCTGGCCATATGCAAATCAGTCTTGACCCTGTGCCTCTTGGGAACAGTCTAGCCCGAACTGCCAAGCCAGGTCCTCCCTGGACCGGAAACAAGCATCCTAGGAAAGGTTTCAGGGTTTCACCCCTCTTCAGCCAGGATAGCTTGAATCCAGTGGCACAGTGAGCACCTTCTGACATGATCTGATTTCAGTACTGCACCTTTTAATCCTTGGTTCACGGAGCGGCTGCCATCTTAGAACTCTGGCTGGCAGGACTGAGGCTGCTTCCTCTGTGATATCGGCGACTCCACTGCAGCCTGGGTCAAAAATTCAGTGCTCTGGCTGCTCACTGTAAGATCCGGGGCACTTGCGCTGCAACGCTGCTCCGGTCCCAATGCTGGCAAGGTGTAGTAGCCCACGAAAGGCGGAACTCCACCGAAGAGCAGCTAGGCTGCCGCCATCTTATTGCTGATTTAGACAGAGTTCTCTTGGTCCGCTTGCCCAATTTTGAGTTGGGAGGACCATAAAATGTCCTCTGTCAGCATAAACTTTCCTCTGGTGGCTTGAGGGAGTACAAGCCACCTGAAGTAAGCCTTCTAACTACGTGCCCTATTGAAAGTGGGTCATTGGGTGGCGTTTTTTTTACTGTTCCTTACTGCCAGGAATATCCTAGCTGTGGGGGACAGTCAAATAAAATAACCATTCGCAAATCCAATTGATCCCGGCAATTCAACAGCAAAGGCGTTGGCAATGTAAATTCATTTGTATATGGCTCTGGGGCTGTTTTTATTGATATACGTAAATACAGTATCATTGCCAACACCTACAGCTTTCAAATTGACATGACTTACTGGCTTTGCAAGTGCTTGTTTATATTCTGCATGACCTTTCCTCATCTGAATCAGCAGTAGTACTGGCCCACCCGTGCAGTAAATCTGTCCTCTCTGACTCTCAGTGTGCCTTGTCAGTTAACACACTAATATTCCTACGCGTCATGTATATACTCAACAGTAAAGCCTGAATCAGTGTGTTATATCACTTAAATACAGAACACATGATCTACGAGCACAGCCTGAACCCACGATTTAGCTATATTAAACACAGAGCGTTAAGCCATCAATAAATAGAAAATACTTATTGTATGTTCTGCAGAAAAAGCCCGTACCAGCAGTGATCTTCTCTTAATGTGTGGCCGACTGGTTACCCATTTCCAAAAATAAAACAGTAGTCCTGAAACAATTAATGAAAATGGCCGGTGCATATGTTTAACTGTAGTTGGTCGATGTTCTCGGGGAAGGCTAAACATCGGAAGAGGCAATAACGTATGTATGCCCTTGACAAATGGGGAGAATGCAAAATGAAGTGACGATCAGTGCCAGTAAATTGGAAGCCTATAGGCGGGCTGTCAGCCCACGGCGTGGATACAGCATGTCTCTCTTCCAGACAGTCCATGAATGCCGTCTAGAGCCGAGACCAAAGAAATACGGAAGGAGCGATTAGTTTTTACTTTTCCAAAAACAAACTTCCACTTTGTAAAACTTTTAAAAGTTTGGTGTAACCGTCCGCCACCATTGATGAACGCACACCAGAATTTTAAATGGCTTTGTATTAACCACTGTGACTGCAATTCATAAAATACCACAGAGGGAATCACTTGGCCATCGGTGAAATTTGAATTTGACGGGGTGCGTGTAAAGGCAGGGAGGCGGTTGTAAAGTCCTACGCCACCTTGACGGCCTTTACTCATTTCACCTAACTCTAAATTGGGCTCTTAATTTGCAGCATATCTAAAAGTGTTTTAAGAAATCATACTAAACAAAGTGAAGTCTGAAAACTGAATTCTGTGGTGCAACACCCATCAGAGAGTGGGCATAATAGGGAAGAGATGATACAGGTGACCTGTGCACACGTAATCTGTGTCAACAGTATGAATTACTGCAAGTAACAAATAAAAAACTATCACAGTAGTCATATTGGCGTTTTCTTTCTTTGTTGTTTAATTGGAGATCAGATGCCCAGCCAACATGTGTTTCGTCAGGGTATGAGCCCACGACTTCTTCAGGGCTATTGGACAGATGGCCTGGAAGGAGATTTCTCTCCACCGGATGTACTTCTGTCCCGGCTGTAGGGGAGAGCAAATCCAATGAAGGACATCAACTAATATTAAGGTGAGTACCAAATCAGAAGCACTTGCGTGCTAATCGAGCTCGAAGAAAGCGAGTACGCTTGTGTATCGATGCTTGCGGGAAACATATTAGTTGATGTCCTTCATTGGATTTGCTCACCCCTACAGCCGGGACGGAAGTACAACCGGCGGAGAGAAATTCTCCTTCCAGGCCATCTGTGCAATAGCCCTGAAGAAGTCGTGGGCTCATACCCTGAAGAAACACGTGTTGGCTGGGCATCTGATCTCCAATTAAACAACAAAGAAAGAAAACGCTAATCCGACTACTGTGATAGTTGTTCATTTGTTACTTGCAGTAATTCATATTGTTGACACAGATTACATGTACACTGGTCACCTGTATCATAACTTTTTAGTCTCCGGTCTTCTTTGGGGGTTCAGGGTTATCCCCCCACCTGTAGCACCGTTTAAATATTATTTTTGCTCCATACACACGTACACACGAGGAGGCGCTATTGCATACCGCATCACTTTAAACCCCCTGTTATCTTGTATAACGGGGAAGAGAGTTTACGTGCAACACAGGAGCTGTGCTTCAAGTGATCAGGTTCGAGCTCCTTGAGGACTCTCACTATGATCCTCAGCATCTTACTCGATTTCTGTATACTATATCTAACCAGGAGTAGTTTGCGGCTGCCCACGGCCCCCGCAGGGGGCCACCCTAAAAGGGCGGCCCCTTTAGTGGCATTTGGGCACTCCTCCACCCCCACTTACTACTGTGGGACTCCAGAAGGAGTCCCCTTACATGGCGCTCCGGGCACGTCATTTCCAGCGCGCAGTGGGGTGGGGAGGGTATTTAGGCCTCCCCCCTCCATTTTCGGTCCTCTTTGGTGCCTGGCACGCCGTCGTGTGGTTGCCCATGGTCGTTGTCCCGGACTTTTCAGGAGCGGCATATACTCACGGTGAGTGTTGAATACCCCCCCCCCCTTCTCCAACCCAGCAGTGGACCTGGAGGCTGGGTTGCGTGACCGGCTTTGGCTGGGCAGCGGCTCGCAAGTGGGGGGGGATGCAAGCTCCCGGGGGGGCCACAACAGCGGTACCCTCCCTTGCCAAAGCACAGTGCTGACTGGGGGAGGGCGCAAAGCTGGAGGCATACAGAAGGCCAGTCAGCTTGGGCGTGCCAACCTGCATTGAGCCCAGGGGGTTTATGCGGGTGTTGTTGTGGGGCCGCGTGCTGCGGTGATGGGGGGCTGCTCCTGCCTGGAGTGGGGAAAGCAGGCCATGCGTAGTGGGCACCCCACCTTTCAGTTACATGCTGTACGCACGGGCCTCCCTCCTTCCGGGGGACCCACATCAGTGTTCCACCCCCCCTGCAGGCAGAGTGGTTTAGATTCCCCAAGGGTGGTACTCCACCATGCACGGCGGTGCCAACAGCTTACCAGGCCGCATGGGCCGGTTGCAATTGCGGGCTGCTGGGCAAATCGCTCGGGTCCTGGGCCTCGGGACGTTCTCTTGAGGGTGCAGCATGCCCTCATTATCAGCACCGACGATTCCCCCCCCGCAGTGCCTGGGGTGCACCGAGCGGACCGCCGGTGTGGCCAGTAGTGGCAGTGTACCTGCCTCATCTGCCAGCGGTGGGGTGCACCAGGCCGCAGCTCTGGTCACAAGGGTTCTTGACACTAGAGCGGCGAGAGGGTCAACAGCCACACGGGCGGCGCACTGCTCTAGGGGTTGGCCGGTGCGACCCGAATAGGGTTCCGGCTGGGGCTCCTCCCTCCGATCCCCACAGTGTGAGCGATGGAGCCTGTTGTGGCGTGCCGGCTTCGTTGCCGGAGTCCTTAGGTTCTTGCCTCCGTGCGGGTGGGGATAGGGGGATTAACTTGTGGCCTAGATGTGAGGTTGCAGAGGGGGTCCACAACCCGCACCTGACCAGGTGGCACGGGGGTCATGCCCCAAATCCCCTCCCCCTGCCCACACACGACACATTGCGGCGAGGTGGCTCCTTAACAGGGGCCTAGCGGCACGGTCCTTGGGAAGTTCCCGTCGGGGACCCGTGGGCTGTGGGACCCCCACAGGTGGTCTAGTGGCTAACAGAACTGGTGGAGCCAAGGGACAGATTTCCGACTCCTAGCCTCCCACGTTGGATGAATTGTGCTGTGGGGGCTGTCTCCTGGTGAGGTTACTCCGCTGCCCACAATCTCGGGTGAGCCCTTGTCACGTAGCTCGAGGGAAGGCCGGTGCGTGGCCCTCCCCGGTTGGCCTGTGGTGGTGGCGCCACGTGGCCGACAATGCTTCCCCGCGCAGGTCCCTTTCTACACATTTGCAGTTGGCGAGGTCACGGCAGGCGGGAGTATGTTTTCTGCCTACCTCCAGGCCAGGCCACAAACAATCCAACTGCCAGGAGGGACACTTCTTTGATGCACAGGCAGACGGTGTGTGAGGCGAGCTGGCGGTTTTATGATTCGTCTCCGCACGGACAGTTGCTATAAATTTGAGTGGCATCTTCGCATTGTATGTCACTATGGGGGAAGAATTAGTGATCCCACTGGGCACTAAGGCTGGGGTACTGTTTATCTGCTGTGACATTCAATTAATAGGAATGCGATACCCCAAATAGGGGTCTCCCGCTTGGCCTAGGGCCCCCTTTGCTAGTGCATGACGGATCGGGGGCAATGCAGCCAGGACCGTTCAAGGTCTCTGTTTAGCAGGAATGCGATGGTCTGTGCGAAGGTCACCTTTATCATCCAGTACCCTGCCTTAATGCAAAGGTCACCTTTACCATCCAGTACCCTAGCTTAATGCGAAGTTCACCTTAACCATCCAGTACCCTAGCTTAATGTGGCACGGCCATCCTGCGTGGCACTCAAGCCAGAAGCTGTGGCCCTATGACCTGGACTCAGCATCCTAAGATATTGGACGAATGACTTAAAACCGTGCCCACCAGAAAAGAAGATATCCTTTGGGGGTGTGGCAGTTTCCAATTCATCGTTTTGCATGAGAGAGACTGGAGGATCAGCCTTCAGCTGAGAATGCAATTTGGATGCAGTGATTTTGCCTGGGGAGACCACCGGTGTGCCCAGTGGGTGCCGCTTTTATTGGTGGCGAGCTGTGCTCCATGAGGGAGCACTAAAATGTATTCGTTTATGGTATTTATAAGGGCACACATCATCCCCAGGGGACCGTCTCAGTGGAATAAGGAAGTCTCTATTTCTTAAGTGACTTGTTTATCCTGCGCATCGCCAGGGGGAGGGGTCCTTGCAGGCAATGCCTTGGTGTCATGTTTCAACAAGCACAGGGCGGGCAGCTCGGGATGGGTGGACCCCGCCCAGCAGGCACAGTTGAGACCGGCGCACAGGGACCTTTCGAGAAGAGTTCAGTTGTAGCCAAAGGTTATTTTGCCGTAACATGCACGGTTGGTGTACCGATCTGTCCCCAAGCACATCAACATAGTCAGACGTACCAGCAAAGATTTACACTTTTCCTGATATGCAAGCAACACATGTTTTATGTGGCAGCAGGCTGCAGTCGTAAAGTGTGTTCATTAACTTCACCAGAAGAGGGTAAATGTCCAAACACAATGTTACAGCAACCGAGTATGTATAGTTTTGTATTCTGATTCCTGGGTCATGGTGGCCAAGTTACAAGTGTCTAGGGCCCGCGGACTGGTGGTGATCGGGTTAGGGCCGGGTGCCATGGGCGCCCAATCAAAGTGGTGTTGATACCTGCACCTCTCCTGCGACAGTTGCGGGTGCGGCACTAACGGACCAAGGTTAGGTGGCATTGCAGCTCCTATGTCAGCTGTGCAAATCTTGCATATTCATGGGTTGCTGAGGTTCTCGTCGGGGTGTGGCGGGTCTGGCCTGCAGCGCACATTTCAATTGGATTTATCAAGCAGTTTATAAAGTGCAAACATTATTTATTTAAACTGGCATTAATTTATCAGCCTCGTTTTGCTTAAATCCACAATGTGCGAAAGTCAACCCTGGACTTTCATAGGGCTCCTCCACTCTTAATTGCTAGCTCCGGCGTGTGTGATAGTCTGCCACTAGTGGGCGCGGTTTGCACAATGTTGATTGACAAAGGTGATGCTTTTGAGCTAAGGCAGGCACGCGTCAAGAGAGGGGACTCTTGATACCATGCTACTCCATAAACCTAACCTGGTTTAGTAACCAGGCCCAGGAGGGCTCTGTGACTGAGGTGCTGGAGATGGTTAGTGCGTTGGCATGCCTGTCCTAGGGCAACTTCATAATAAATCAACTAGCCTGACTGGTTCCTTAAGAGGGATAACAGAGCATCATCCATAATAAGTATCTCTTGGACCAAAACAGGACAGAAAAAATTGAGAATTGGTGGGTGTCACAGAGACTCTTGGCAGTAATATTAGTGAGCTGCTGCTGCGTCAAATTGCGGCAAGCGAGATAGTTTATCCTGCAGCTCGAGTGTTGTGGAACATTTAGAAATGTTCATGGGTATCATTCAAATATCCGGTAATATAAATCAAGCTATCGCTCCATAACACCAGCTTTAAATGCTCCTAAAAGGTCAGATTACTAAGTCAAGAAACCCTTCTGTAGGAGGCCGTGTGTTCTAACCTCTCCGAAGCGGGGCCCTCACAGTGAGGTAGCTCCCAACTCAGTTATGGCTAGGTCCTACTGGGCTTCAGCCAAACGAGCACTGGCGCAAGTTGGTCAAATGTGGTTTTTGAAAAGGGGCATAGGTGGGTGTGATGGGTTAGGTTCTGCCTAGAAGAGATCGAAGGTCTGCCTAGGGCAACCATTGACCAGGACATTGGCGGGGCAGGTCACAGCAATTCCCCAGTCACACCCTGGCACTGGTATCAAGCAGCTACCCTATTATTACGATAATGGAAATCCAGATTAACATTGTGCCATATTGGTCAAACTAGAAAGCCATTAGCTGCAGATTCCAAGGTAATGCTCCTATATGTTTTCATAATTTAGTGGCTAGAGCCCTGACAAGCGCAGTCGGTGAGTCTTACACCTGCAGAGCAGAGGAGAAGTCATCCGTATCTGGTGCCATGGGCCCGTAACAAACTAGGACATGCAGCGGAATTTGTGGCAGACAGCCGACAAGAGATGAGTCTTTCTATACATCTATACCTGGGTGAGTATCCAGGCTAAGGGGTGGCTGAGTGAAACTCTGGTGTGGGAAGTGGTCAACCGGCTGGCAGGCCGTTTAGATGAAGGTTTCTAGCTCGGGCCTGTCCAAGTAAGGATTCAAGTGCCGGAAGTCGGCACTTGGATACAATTTCACAGGTCTGTGGAGCAGCAGAACAGAAGGGGGCTTGTGTTCGACCTCCTGGTCACAGGTTCAGAGCCTAGTAGGTCCACTTCGCATTTCATCCTTCAGAAGTCGATAAAACAAGTACCAGTGAGTGGTAACAATAACCATATTATTCAGCGCCAAGGTACCATGGGGTGAAGGTATTCACAATTAGTCAGAAATGGAAATTTGAAAGGGATTTTGTTCTCACCATCCCAGGAGCTTTATGAAAGGGTGCTGTCTTTCAGCAGTCTGGGAAGATGTGGTTGGAGGATAATTGCCGACAATTACCAGTACAGTTGGCATTTCTATTTCAGAAGGGGCAGGTATAGTTGCTTATGTTTTACTCCCTGTCCTCATCCAAATAAATTGGCTAACCTTTTGTCACGCTGGGATACCTTAGCAAGAGTTGTTATGGGATAAATATGCTGGGTGAGGGACGCCAGCATGGCGACACAGCAACTTCGTGCAGATGATGGAGGGGTTTGCAGGCAATAAGGACATGGGGATCCAACCTTGTCTTGTTTAGGCAAGGTGGGCACTGAGCGGCCTTGTAGGGCATGAGATAGCGTAAATTCACTCCATGTCTTCATGTTTATTGACTGGCGCAGCACTTGGTCATGAGTCTGTTCCCTCGTACTGGGGATCATCCAGGTAAGGGGGCACAATAGGGCTTGGTCACCTCAAAAGGATATGCACAAACTGGCACAGGGTGTGTTAGTGTTTGTATCACACAGAACTGGGGGTGTCTCATTGGGCACACTCACTGCCTGTCTATTGTGCTTTGGCCAGTTTGTTTAATCTTTTCATAGGGAAGAGATGTGGGGTACCTAATTGCTCACAGCAGAGCACATTAAGGTGGGCTCAAGCCGGGTTGTTACCCATTAAATGTTTTATTATAAATGCTCTGGTGGCACCTGCAGCAGTGAGGGATGCTTCCTGATTGCCTAGGACTTGAGGGTTAGTAGCACTCCCCTCCCCCAGGCCCACAGGGCTTTCAGCAGAATGGCCACAGGCTCGAGCAGGTCAAAGGTGGATTTCTGCGCATTGCTTGTAGAATGTCACATACCATTAAGGGCATGTTGCTACTAAAGTTGTCCCAAAGTTTTGTGGTCAAACTGTTTGGGAGCAAAAGTGAAGGTAAAAATAGGCTACTATGTATTAAAGAACATTTGGAATTCCCAGTATTCAAGAAAGGGCAGGTATTGATACATATTGTTCCCCTCCTGTTCCCAGTGTCTTGTCTGCTCCCTGGTATACTAGCAGAAGTTTGGAGGGCAAGACTTCACTAGGGAGGTGACTGGCTTAATGCGATGGACAAATCCAAAATGTTTCACATTTACTAACGTGTGAAAGTTTTCAGCTGCCTGTGCATAGTTTTATTCATATGCACAGTATTATTAATTTAAATTGCTGTATTGAGTAGGGCGACTACCAGGAGTTTACGAACCAAGACACCTTGTAGCGGTGAGTGTTGCCATGCTGTAAGGATATTAAGTTTAAATACGACTGCCAGGTCCCGCTGGAGTGTCAGCCAATTGGCCACTTTTGGGTTTCAAGATGAGTTCAAAGGGTATAGGAGGGGTGATGGCAAAGAAAAACCTGCGCCGATTCAGCTTTTGGGTCTGGTGGTGGTTTGACTGCATGGTTTTAGCATCTAACCCAGTTGTGTTCAATCAACCTTCCGTCCTTCTGTGGTTGTTAAAGTGAATATCAGTAGCGGGATAAGAAATATCTCTGATCCAGCGGCAACATGTGTACGGGAACACTTGCTCTTAAAAAAAAAAACACAAGGGTCATGCTCCAAAAAGCGCTATATACAGATAGCTGGGAAAGGATGTATGGCGGGCTGGATAATTTTTACTTCTACCTGCATTTGGCACATCTTGTCAGGAGTCAAAGGTATTGCACTTCAGCCAGGCAATGTTAACACCCACCCACCCCAAGCCAATTATTTAGGGTCATCTTGGGCCTCATATACACAGCCCAGTATTAGGCCCCTGGGTTTGTCAGCGTCGTGAATTACTAAATTCAACTGAACAAGAGGCGTGACCGTGGTTTACACTAGCAGAAGTTTGGGAGTGCAAAACTCCACCTAGGGGGGTGGCTGGCTGAATTTGATGTGCTAGTCCAAAATGTTTCACAGCAACTGCAGGTGGGAGAGTGTCAGTTACCTGTACATAGTTCTCGCAGATACACCGTATCATATTCATTTAAATAATCGCTTTAGTTGCAAGTGGTAAGCGTGAGATTCCCTCAATTTCCGCAACTGCTCACATTGTCAGCAACAAAGCTGCCTGGGAGGTCTGGGTGCAGTCACCACAGATTAAACTGAACAGGCAACAGCTTGGCAGAAAAGGAGGGATGTTGAATCGTTTGCCCACTTAGCAGTATGACTATTGCACAGGAGGATGGAGGGTGATTCAAGGGACACAGGTGGTGTGACGGCAACGCAAGACTGTCAGCTTATGCTGGGTAGGAGGTTCCGTTTCACCAACAAGAAGAGTGCCAAGTGGCAAACCCAGAAAATATGTTAAAGATACGGGTGTTTCTGGCATTACGTCGGTGTAGAGCCATTCTCAGTTAGAGGTATGCCCAGGTGAAAATTGTGTGCTGCTTAAGGTTCTAATGACCAGTGCGGTTTATGGTATTTTTTCAAGGGGACGAGATATGTTAGGCACTTAACCGCTTACAACGTAGCACATTTAAGTGGGTGTTGTTTTATTGCAAGTTGCAACGGAAGATTCCCTTATTACACCAGCAGCTGCGCACATGGCAGCAGTACGCAGCCTGGGAAGTCTGGAGGTGAATACCACAGATTAAACTGTAAAGGCAAATTACTGTACGACAGGAGGGATAATGCAAGTACACGAAGACTCCCTTGCTTAATGTCACATATTCCATGGCGGGATAGTCACCAATTGACACTGGGAGCCTTAGATTCTAATAGTATAATTGGTAATATACACACGTCTCCGTGAACTCGTGGGGTATGTAGTCCCACCCTGAAGTGCAGAATGCAAAAGAACTGCACATCGCCACTATTTTGAGTGTGGCAGATGCAACAATTTGATCCCTGCTAAAGCAAACCAAGGTTATTAGGGTCAGATGCACAACATACAACCGTTCACTCCAGCCTCACTGGAGGAGTCTGTTAGCAGAGGTATGGAACGGGACATCTTGCGCCAGGGTGCAGTCATTGCACGGGCGACACAGCAGATAGTCTGCTGTCATACGAGGCTGCTTGCGGGCTAGGAGGCCAGGCAACGTAGCAGAACCAATCCTAAGGACCCCTCTCCCCCACCAGACTGCCTGAGAATGTGTGGACATGAATGAGGCCCGGGAAATTGCAGGTGGCAGGTAAGAATACAGCTGTGTTGGTGGGGGGCTCTTTAGGCGACGGAGCCCCTGCCAGTGCTGTGGCGGAGTTACAGGGCGATCTGGAAGCAGTATGGGTACAAAGGATACCTCTGCAAGAGCACAATAGGGGTGCCAGAACCAAATTCCAGGAGCCTCATGGGAGGGTCCTGGAACAATTACGTTGGCGCCCCATTAGACCTTCTGGCGGTTGTGGGCCTGAACAACCGGGGGCTTGCCCTGCTACTCTCCGCCCTGAAAGGGGCATGAGTAATAAGGGACCAATGTGTCACATGATCCAGTAAGGGGATCACCCTTATAAGGGTAATGCTGATTGGGGTCTCCACAGTGCTTGGCTCTTCAGGCGGGCAGGGCAGCATAGTTTGGTACAGCTGCCTGCCCTTGGATCGCCCGTAAATTAACCCAGCATATTTGCATACTTTTGAATGGAATAAACCTGCGGTAATATTTTCTCCAAACAAAAGTTGTGTTGTGTGTTTATTCATGCATGCCTACTCTGTTGTGGTGTGGGTGGGGTGTTGTGCCTATAATGGGACTAGAATCTGACAGACAGCATAGCTCTCTTGTAAGAATCCTGTAACTTGGGCCATAACTCCTCTCCGAGACTCGAACCTGTGAGATAGGTTTAACTGCATGAGATCTGCGATTGCACTTTCTGTGTTATAAAGAGGAATAGCTTGCAAAATGAGTCATAACCTGTAAATCGTATATTGTCTGGGAGATAGCACAGCATTTAAGGCCCCCGTGGGATAGTTCTGCTGTGAACCCAGAGCCTATAAACTTTCTGTTGCTTGCCTTTCTGTCATTTTTAGGGCGGAAAACGCCAAGACGGCCCTGAGACCCACATAAAAGTGAGGTCTATCTACAATATCATTCTTTTGTTACCAGAAATCACTCTTTAAAATCGTTTGTATGTTTACCCCTGGAAATACTCCAAAAACTATAAAGTTAGCAGAACCTTGATCGTTTATTAAGAGGCACCAGATTTTTTGAGCTTTTTCATGAAACTAAATAAAAGGTTTTTCTTTATTTAACCCTGCTTGCCCTCCCCGGGATTGCTAAATGCTGCTTAAAAAGTCTGCCCATGAGCTTAGGGGGCGGCTTCAAACAGCTGCAATCAAGGGGGCGCCAGGTGAAGTTATTGTGAGTACCATAAAATCGTATGCAATGTTGACTGAACCTTGGGAGCGGCTATTTTATTGGGACTTGGAACAAAAAAAACGCAATTACTGGAATCGTAAAAATTTGGTGCGTAAGGTTGAAAGACGAGCTAGCTCGTTGTTATCTTTGGTCGACGGCCAATGAAAAGGGCTCTTTCACCAGCTGAGCAAACAACAGCCAATGAGAGCTTGGAGGCAATCCAAAATGTCACGCTTGAGTTAGAGCGAGACAAAGGATAATAAGGCTGCCACAATTCATGACCCTGCGGTTAATATCACAAAGACGTTATTTATCTATTAGATTAGGGTGTAGGGTGCTGAAAGGAAGGTGGCGGTCAAGCGAGCCAGGGAGGGAACAGAAGGGGGTGTCAAACTGATATAAGGAGGACCTGAGGGTTATTTCTGTTACTTGAAAAAGACGTTCAACAAGTACTAGGCTCTCAGAGCTCGAAAGGAACAGGGACTGACCCATCTGCGAGACCTTCAGTAGCTATGAGAGGGGTTGTACAGTCCACAGGGTTCTTTGTCCTGTGCGCGGTGACGCTGTGCAGAGCTGGAGACACCTGCCCAGGTGAGCAAACCACACACAAGCACCTGCCAGCAAACCTTTCTGCAATGAGCCTTGCATCATTTCCTTGAAGAAGCGTTTTTACCTCAAATGCGTTTGATGCTAAAACTATACAAAACCCCAACACTTGGTTTTAAGCAATCCAATTGAAACTTGGATCAAAATTAAGCAGTGTGAATTTTTAGGAACCCCTAGAGACTTTCCTGCGGATTTATGATTGCTCATCTTTCAATTGCATACGTTCATTCATTCCACCATCCTTATTTCTTCATCCACTAATGCATACAGTCATTAATTCCTTCATTCTCATTTCTTCATCCACTTTTGTATACGTTCATTCATTCCTCCATCCAAATGTCTTCCTCCATTATTGTATACATTCTTTCATTCCTCCATTCTCCTTTCATCCACTATTGCATACATTCATTCATTCCTCCATCCTCATTTCTTCATCCACTACTACTGCATACAGTCATTTATTCCTCTATTCTCATTCTTCATCCACTGTTACATACATGCAAGCATTCATTCCTCCATCCTCATCCACTACTGCATACATCCATTCAATCCTCCATCCTCATTTCTTCATCCACTACTACTGCATACAGTCATTTATTCCTCTATTCTCATTCTTCATCCACTGTTGCATAGTAAAGTATCCCTCTATTCTCATTTCTTCATCCACTGTTACATACATGCAAGCATTCATTCCTCCGTCCTAATCCACTACTGCATACATCCATTCATTCCTCCATCCTAATCCACTACTGCATACATCCATTCATTCCTCCATCCTAATCCACTACTGCATAAATCCATTCATTCCTCCATCCTAATCCACTACTGCATACAGTCATTCATTCTTCCATCCTCATTTCTTCATCCAGTACTGCATACATTCATTCCCCACTTCTCTAATTTATTTGAATTCATAGACCATGCATGGCTACATCTCTAGATGCTACATATGGGGTTGCGAGGAAAGCCTTAGCGCCTCAGTCCAAGACATCTCAATAATCACAGGTATCACTTGACGGCCATCTCTCTTGGACTGTGTATCTTGGAAGGATGATAGCAAGCTTGAGTAATACACAGTCGAGGTAGTGCGAGGGTAGGTGAAGGGAGTGCCTATTTCCCTCACACTGAATCTCGAACTATTGCTGCACATGGTTGTGTGTGTCCGAGGAGGCAGATGCTGCCGCCGCTTATCCTGTGGCTTCGCTGTACATGGATGCTTGTTGCACACATTGTACATGTTCTCTGACTGGGGATAGAGATCCTGCTGCATCCTGTCTTCTTACAGTTCTTTGTGTGTATATAATGGTATTTGTGTAGTGCAAACTTAGCTGTAGAGGCTCTAGCCCTCTGAACAGAGATGAGAGGCCAGGACTGATGTTCATGATAGTTCCGGAGGTGGCAGGAAGCAGTGAGTTCCTATCCTGTAGGGTGCTCTTTGAAGCGTCTCTTCAGCTTGTTCTAAAGTGCAGGAGGGGCTGGAACATGTTGATACTTAAGTTGTTCATGGTCCTGGGTGTATTGATGGAAAAGACCTGCTTTTGGATCCTTCCTTCTTGCATTCCTTTGTTTCAAGCCTCACAATCTCCGTACTTCTGGTCTGGGTTTCCCACCAGAAGTGTTTTTTTGGACACTTATGCAGCGTTATTACCCATACTGGACCAGTGTTGAATGTTAGTGAATGTTGCTGAACACAAGCCGGCCTCACACACAAATCAGGTTCGACATGGGCATTAGCAGAGCACATTTCCCTCACTCACAGAGCATCAGAGTCCCACATAGGCATTAGGTGCCCCAGCATGCCTTACGTAAATGGAAAACAATGAGAAAGATGAGAAGGGAAGCTACAGAAGAAAGGAGGTTCACTTTTTCTTTAATCTCAGACATTTCCTCCCACTGCACTGCTCTCTTATGTTCAACTCCCTGCTCTGATTATTCCCTACCTCCCTTGCTCTACAGTCAGGTTTGTGCTAAGAAAAACTGCACATGCAAGCATGCCTACCACTCAAGTTTCCCCAATGCATGCTTCCCTCTCACACACAGAACAGGTAGCACAAGGACAGTAACAGTGCAAGCTTCCACGCGAGCATGCGCAGTATCGGAGACTTGCAAGAGATACATATAGACACTCTCTTTTATTTAACATCCTGAGACTTGGGTCCCTCTAGATCCTCTCTACAGATTGCAAGCAGGGTTGGTATAAATCCCTATATAGTGTACTTATATAAGGACCTGGATACTATGGCTATGTTTGTGGAAGAGGTGTGGCAGCAGCCAGGGCAGTGACTCAGGATCCTAGGGCTCATGGTTTGATCCCCGGTGCCGGCGGCGTTCAGCCCAGCATCATGTGACTCTGAGCAATAGCTTGCTTAATCTTCCTGACGACCCCCAGTGCCGGGACACCTCTCCGGAGGTAGCTGTGTGTTTACCAAATATTGGACATTTACATTAATGTTGTCCAAGGGTGCGCTGGGTCTTTGGGGCAGTCTGATGTTTGTGAATGCCTACAGCTGCATTTCCTGAGGCATACAAGCAGGGTGGGTTTGGAGGTGAGGACTTTTTAGGGAGACTCTGGCCTTTTAGGCGTCAGAATGGGTTATTATGATCACTCCAATGGGTAGGCCTTCTGGGTTAGAGCTCGTAGCTCGTGGTATCTGAGCATCAGGGCTCGTGGGTCACATCCAGGTCACGTGGCCTGTAGTGATCTCACTCCTGAGGTAGGACTTCGGTAGCAGGGTTCAAGAGTGATGGCACTTCCTGGTCACATGGCCCTTGGCCTAGGGAGAGACATCCCTTCCTGGGAGGGACTTCTGTGACGTTTTTACGGTTCATGGAAGGTATTCTTTCTTACCACTCACGTTGATGTGAATAGGTGAAGCTTAGGTGAAGATATGTGGGTTTTCAAAAGTGTAAATATCAAGCAAAATTAAGAGTGGGGAAAAGCGATATTACCAGATGATTGCGCATTGTTAATAACCTTATAAATAGATAAGAAAAATGTTTTGACAAACGAGATTGTTACTTCTGAATGAAACTTTATGCAACTTGGAATGTATTTTATTATGTAGTTGTATCGAAAAAATGCTTGTTGTTGGATGTAAATTAATGAAAGGCCGATGTAACTTGAAGTCATCTATAGCTTTTACTGACCTGCATAATGACTAGCAACTTCCTATTGGACAATATCAATTGAGAAAGGACTCACGCAATCGTGAAAGCTAATCTGGGATTCCATTATTGTACTTGTGTTAGTCAGAACAAAAAAGTTGCTAGCATATGCGCCAAGAATTTTCAATTCTATTAACCCCTTCCCCGCTCATGACGGAATCGCTCCGTCATGAGCCACGGTTGCCGTGTGCTCATGACGGAACGGTTCCGTCATGCCACGACCGTTGGCGGCCGCTCCGACCACGCGGCGCTGTTTCCCCGCCTGTGCGGGGGGACAACGCAACTGGGCGGAGTCATGACGGAACCGTTCCGTCATGAGCACAGCTCAACCGTGGCTCATGACGGAGCGGCTCCGTCATGAGCACAGCGCCACCGCGCTGCCCCCCCGCCCCCCCAGCGCCGCGGCGGAATTCCCGCCGCGGCGAAGGGGTTAAGGACACTAGGCGAAGATTATGCTTTCTCTTTCTTTACTGATAAAATTTCAGCAGCCAATGAAAACGTTCAACATTTGTATTTACAAAAAAATAGATTTCCCATAATGCCATGGTGCATGTCCACCAATTACAGCCTTTCTGTCCCTATAAACAGGACTCTCCATGTAACAATATCCTCTTTCTTGGCCATTAACATCTGCAACCGTCCAACGTCGACAGCTCTACAGGTGGTCCTATCCGAGTTCAACGAGAGTTCAAACGTGAACCAGGACACGAAGTGTCAACTTAGACCAATAACTTGGAGAAGGATCACTCCCCTTTTTGTTCTGCACCTGAAACAGAAAGAGAACGAGTAATAACTGTGGAAAAAAACATCCATACATAAGGGCGGGTGATAAATCATAATTGTTATGATAATCACATAGTGGGCGGGATAATCCTCGCCTCTGTGTCCCTAATAGAACGAATTTTTTTTTTTGCAAATGCTAGCAAATTATTTATTCTATTACAGGACAGTAGGCTTCGGATTATGCTAGTTAATGCTTCTCTAAAGCCAAAGATGAAATATTGCCCACAGGTTTTTAATAAAACTGTTTAAACATAGAAGCAGAAGACCAATCAGCTGATAGGATTATATTGTACACTTTTGTACCTAACATATACAACTTTGACGCCATTGCGCCTCTCACTGAGTGAGCAACAAACACTTGTATGTCAATACCAGCCTCTGCCATGACCGATCTCAGCCATCTTGCAATAGTGGCAGATGTTACAGGCTTGAAAGGTTTTTGTAACACAATTAATACTCTTGTACAACCCTCCGACGTTTCGGTTGAGTGGATTCTTCATATGCCTTTAAACATGTAACTACACACAGTTTATCATTAGACGGAAAAGCATTATATTCGATGGAATGTGAAAACGTTTTAGTTCGAGCAGAAATAGTAAAAGAAACCCCTTCCGGGGAGAATACTCTACCTGTCAAGTCAAGAACTCTCGCGTCAGAGACATATCGATAATAAGATAAGCATAGGAGCATGGGCAATTTCACCGACAATTGTTTTTTAGATAACTGCAAATTGTCTGTCCATCTTTCAAACAATTCTAAGACTTTATAAACATCCCATAAAAAAGAATACTTCGCCTTATGTGG
Source organism: Triturus cristatus (assembly GCF_964204655.1). Taxonomy (NCBI): domain Eukaryota; kingdom Metazoa; phylum Chordata; class Amphibia; order Caudata; family Salamandridae; genus Triturus; species Triturus cristatus. The sequence continues at coordinate 999,268,220 of NC_140580.1, forward strand.
GTTCGCTACTCAAATCCCTTTGAGCAGTTTGCATATTAATGGGTGCATCCCTACCAGTCTGCCATCCACATGGGCCTGTCCCCCTGAGATGGCAGATCGAAAATTGTTCACAGACCTGCCTGTTGACCCTTCTGAGGCTTTGTGAGAAAGGAAATTTATCACCTGAGATAATTCTGCCTCCACAGGATACACATGCTTTTCCATGCACCAACCCATTAAGCCTCGCCATGCTGACGAGTACCATTTACTGGTGGAAGGGGCCCAGGCTTGCTGGATGAAATCTGAAGCTGCTTCCGAAATTACTGGCAACGTTCACTGTTGCCTGAAAGCCTCCAGGCCATCAGGAATAGCTGCTTCGACAGTACTAGTGGATGCAACTTCCCCTGATGGCCCTGGAGCATTGTCGGGCACCACAGAAGAAGGAGAGGACAGTCTCACACCAACTCCAACAGCATGGGGAACCAAGGTTCAACTATCCACTGGGGGGTGACCATGAGGATCTCCGCCTCTTGACAAGATATCTGGTTTGCCACCCTAGGGATAGGGACCAAAGGAGGGAACGCATAGTTCAAGGTTGTTGACCAGTATTGTGAGAAGCCATCCGTGGCCTTCGCTAGAGGGTCTGGTCTTCAGCTTAAGAAGATCTCTAGTTGGCGATTGAGCCTGGAGGTGAACAGGTCCATCGCACATGGACCCCAGATTGAGTCAATCGCTTTAATCCTTCAAGTTATGAGAGTTCCAGTCCGCTACTGTGTTGGCTTGACCAGGTAAGTATTCCGCTATCACTGAAATCTGGTGAGAGGGGCAATAGTGCCAGAAATCATTGGCGATCTCCACCAACATTGAGGACCTCGTGCCACACAGCTTGTTGATATATCACACCGCTGATATATTGTCCATCCAAAGAAGGATACAGCAAGATAATGACTTGAGATCGAGGGTCCAAATCACAAATGAATCCACCAGAAGTTCTAGGCAGTTGATGTGAAGGTACAATTCCTGAAGAGACCATCTGCCCCCTGTAGATACTTCTCTACAGCGAGCCCCCTTCACCCCAATTGCTGGCATCCAACTTTATCACAATCTCCGAGAGAGAACAGAATATTGCCCTGGCGTTCCAGGCATCCATGTGGGCTAGTCACCACTGGAGCGCCTCCCTGACGCTCACAAAGACATGACTTGTTTGGATAAGGTTACTTTCAGTTCCTTCTTCAAGTCTCGTAATTTTGATTTCGGAATTTGTAACTGTGCCGTCTGTGAGTTGATTACAAATTCCAGAAATTTTCTTGATTGGGTTGGACACAGGAATTGTTGATGGCAAACCTCAGCTCCTGTAGCAGGGAGAGTGTTGTCTGTAAGTGAAGCGATGCCAGGGAGAGCGACGTAGCCATGATGAGAATGTCATCTATATATATATTTGTAGCCGCATACCTTGCTCTCTGATATGGGCCACTGCTGGTTTCATCAGCTATGTGAAACACCAGGGAGCCGAAAACACCAGAAAGGAAGGACCAAATATTCCAGTCATCTGTCCTTCCACTGGAATTGTAGGAAATGCCGGTGCGCCGGAAGGATTGGCACAGTTAAATATTCGTCCCTGAGGCCCAAACGGACCATCCAGTCTCCTTCCCGTAATAAATCTGCCAACAGATACAAACCTTCTATCTTGAAGTGTCTGTAGCTGACAAACTGATTGAATACTTTTAGGTTGAGGACTAATCTGTGTCCACCTCCTCTCTTCTGTACTAGGAAGACGTTGCTGCAGAAACCCCTGGGGCTGTTGTCGCAAATTACCACCGCGTTCTTCTGCAGAAAGTCTCCTATTTTTGTGTCTATAAAATCGCTGTCTTGTTGGGGAAAATGTAACTGGTGGGGAGGAAACTCCTTGTCCAAAATCTGGTAAAAGTATATGTGGAAACCCTGAATGGTTTGCAGAACCACACACACAACCATACACACACACACAACCACACACACACAACCAACCACAACCACACACACACTCCCACACACATACAACCACACACACAACCATACACAACCACACACACAACCACACACAACCACACCCACACCCACAACCACACACAACCACACACACACACAACTACACACACAACCACAACCACACACACAAAGGGAGGAAACAACTGCAGCAGGACCTTCGGCTCAATCAGGACAGCAGAACCACCGGAAAAGGAACCCCTCGGCACGACCTGGGCAGCAAGAAGTTGTCACTGGAGACATCGTGATCCTATGAACAATAGTGTCATCAATGATCTAATCCAAACTGTAAATTGTGACAAATAACATCCCTATATATTGCAGCACCACAAAAACAGCAACAAGCATTGGCATAGCCAATAGGTCTCGCCTTTGGGACCTTATAAGTGTTTTCCCATGCAACAGTTGTTGTTGCAACAAGGATATTGTGCTGCATAACTAAATACTTATAAGGTCCCAAAAGCGAGACCTATTGGCTATGCCAATGCTTGTTTGCATTTGAGGTGCAAATCGGAAATTGAGAGAGGCAACCCCTGCTCACCAATTCCGACTTGTACTGTCTGCATTTTATGCATTAACTTCGAAAAACACTGAGTTACATGCATATATTTTAAACACTTCAAACAAAAGAAAATGTGTTAGGCTCTGTATTGGGCCAACCCAGCACTTCATGATATGACCCTCGGTGCACTTCTTTTTACACAAATGTATTGTTCTAGAAAGCTCTGATGCAAGAATGATGTGCATTCCTGTCATTACAGTGCAACCCTATGGCACACTTGGATAACCACATTTGTATTACTCCAGATATAGCAACACTCAGTTTGTTTAAATTTGTTTTCATTAAAGGTTTAAATGACGTTTAAGTATTTGCAGATTAAGTTAGTGGCCTGCCAGAGCATTGTTTGCTCTCTAATTTCTCTACACACACACACACACACACACACACACACACACACGCACGCGCGCGCACGCACACACACACACACACACACACACGCATATTCACTGAAAAAAACACAGGTTTCAGGGACGTTATAGTTAGGAATTTGCATTTAGAACCTTAGAAATTCACAGAAAAAAACATAGGTTACAGGAACGTTATAGTTAGCTTGCGATTTCATTTGTACAGAAGCTGTAAAATTCAGCCATTATTGTTAGCTGAGCTAACTATATCTCGCGCCCCCGCAATGCACTGCTGAGGATGTCACATATCACTCATGACATGGTCAGTGACTCAGTGGTAACATCACTCATGACATCTTAAATAAGATCATTGATGACATGATCCACATAATTGTCAATTGTTTGAAAACAAAATGCCTTGGTAGTCCCTGTGAGACCCCCTGAGCAGGCATAGGGGGTCAGGGTGTTTCTACTCTGACCCCTTTTCTTAATTGTTTAATTTTTTTTCACCTTTTTTCTAAGGGTGGGCGGACAACTCCGTTCCGCCCACGGAATGTGCGAAGATTTGCCCTTCCGCGATAATAGGCGGAGAAACAGGGCAAATCTCCTCACACTCAGGGCATAACGGAAGTTGTCCGCCCGTCCTATTAAATACATAAAAAATACAAGTTTAAATAAGCTTACCTGATCGGCGGCGTCCCCAGGCTTCAAACCTCTTCCAGAGCGTCTTCTTCTGAGAACTGCGCATGCAGAAGAAGACGCGCTGGAAGAGGTTTGAAGCCTGGGGACGCCGCCGATCAGGTAAGGTTATTTAAACTTGTATTTTTTTATGTATTTAATAGGGCAGGCGGGAGGCGGGATATGCGTAAGGGAACTATGCTGAGAGTGCGGAGATTGGTTCCATCTCCGTGCCTCTCCGCTTAGGTCCCTTACGCATATTACTCCCACCCTTACTTTTTTCTCATGACTTGGTGTAACCGAGTCACAAGATGGCTGCCAACACATCCTGGTTTGAAGTGTTGACAGCCACTCAAATCTCAGGCACGAGACTGGGAGTGTTCGCGTATCCACTTCAGCCATATTTGCATATTTTTTTTTAGAAATGTTTACATTTCTCAGGAACTACTGAATAGATTTACACCCTTTAACGAAAATAGTGCTTTCTTAACCAAAAGCTACCTTTTTACCAAATTTGGTGTAATTCAGTTCAGCAGTTCAGGCAGTAGCCGTGTCTAAAGTTTCCTATGGAAATTACCATGGAGAAAAAGCGTTTTGGGATCCCCTTTTTCTCGGCCCTCACTTGACCAATCACCCTGAAATGTTCCAGACTGCAGCTAAAGTGCGTGGGCCATTAGTTTTGAAACTTTTACAAAGATTCTTCAAATGGTTTTAAAGATATTGACAAAGGAAAAAAACGTGTTTTGACTAGAAACAACGTCCTAACTATAACTACCTATTGGTGACCACCCGTAGGTCATATACATATATGACCTACGGGCAGTCGCCTGTAGGTAGTAATAGTTAGGACCAACGTTTCCATAGGAAAAGTGTTTCTTGTTTTGCCCATAACTTTGGCGACCAGTGGTTGCCGGCATGATTTGCGGGTGGTGGGGTGGGGCAGGCGTGGAGAAATGGAAAACAAAAACCCCCCCAAAAATGATACACCTTCCTTTCCGCCGGGTCCCCCGTCTCTGCTCATTGCCCCTGCTCTCCTCCTGGGACAGGACACCAGGAAGAACAGCCAGGTTGCCCTGACCAATCACAATGCTGCAATGCAGTATTGTAATTGGTAAGCACCCAGGCTCCCCTGACCGATCACAACGATTCAGTTCAGTGTTGTGGTTGGTTTTGAAGATCCTGGTTTGACGCACAACCAGGGAATGGGGGCCTGGCTTGTTCTCCATGCAGGATGTAATGCAGTCCGCACGGAGAACGTGGGAAGTGCACATAACTGGTTTGGGCGGCCCGAGAGGGCTGACCAAACAGTCATTGCGCACTTAGGAGTGGGCAAACCACTCCTCCACCTACCTGCCCGCAACGGCAATATAAAATGATAATAACTCAAAGTTTCATTTTATAGTTCCTTTCCTTTACACTGCTCAAAAGCAGTGAGGCGACGCTCCTCCGCCATAGCGGAGGAGCCGCCACTGTAGGCGCCGCTTGACAGATCTTGAAAAAATGTTCACAAAACTTCAGTTTTTGGTTCAGCTGCTGTGTTGAAAGTTTCTGGGTGATCTGTCAAGCGAGGGCTTAGAAAAAAGAGTGTCCCAAAATGTTTTCCCCAAGTTATGTCTATGAGGTTTTTTCATTTTCTGACCACGGCTACAACCCGAACTGCTCAACGGAATTACACCAAATTTGGCAGAAAGCTAGATGTTAGTCCAGAAAGCATGCTTTTTGTGATTTGGTGTCAACCCGTTCAGTAATTTTCTAAAATATTTCACTTAACAAAATATAGATATCTGGGACGCGAATCCTTGCAGTGGACTCGCAAATCCTACTAAAATTTGAGTGGCTGTCAACATTTCAACCAGTAAGCATTGGCAGCCAGGTTAGGAATATCTTGACCCTCTAGATAGGGTGGGGGGGTCATACAGGGACCCTGCTGGGATTTCTAAGATATTGTATTTATTTTGCAGTGGATCCTCTGTAAAATTTTTAAAAAAAGACTGGTGGGCTCCCGCCTGTCTTTATCATTAAGCCATGGGGTGGGCCAAATCCTGTGGTCATGTTGTATGATAATTTGGCATCATTTGGCACCCCCTTTGCCCCAGGGGCAAACAAATGTAAACTGACATGGGGGAGGCCCTTATGGCCTCCCCCGCAGCCCTGGGGACTGCCATCTCCCCGGGCTTTATCTATAATGAAAGCGGGAGGCCGCACGATCCCCCTGCAGCCCCTGGGCTGCCACCTCCCCAAGGCTTAAAACTTAAATAATGCGGGGGCAGCACAGACCCCCGATAGCCCTGGGGACCACAACCTTCCTGGGGCATTCACTTTTATTAATGGGGGTGCTGCGCTGACCCCCCCAAAGCCCTGGGGACCGCCAACTCCCCAGGGCTGTATTACATATAAATGGGGGGGCCACGCATATCCACATCCAGCCCCAGGGACATTCACTTTCTATAATGTGGGCCACGCGGACACACCAACCCCCGGGGACCACCACCTCCCTGGGGCTTTATTAAAACTAAATGCAGGGGGCCTCGCGAAATTCAGTTTCAATAACAAGGGGGATCCCCTCCAGCCCTTGGGACCGCGACATCCCTGGGGCGATTACCAGAAACATTCAGGAGGCCTGTGTGGCCCCCGCAGCCCCATAGACCACCACCTCCCAGGTCTCAAATTATAAAATGGAGGGGGTCTGTTGTGGACCCCCTTCCTACCCGGTGGACTGGCGGATATGGGAATGTGATCACTGATAAATTGCTGGAGGTATTTCAGGAAGCACTCCAAAAATGGACGACTACCTGTAACTATGTGTCAGGTCCATATAGCATTGATTCCGAAACCCGGCAAGGATCCGGTAGATGCATCCTCCTTTAGACCACTTTAATTACTAAATGTTAATGTAAAAATACTAAGTGGAGTCCTGGCAGCATGGCTGCTCCCATATCATTCCTCATTAATACACGAGGATCAGTGCTGCTTAATTCCGCAGAGAAGTACCATGTATACAGACTAGCCCATGTTTTACATGCACCACACCTGAGTGAAGGCCTTGACATTCCTGGATATATTCAGCAGGCGTTTGATTCTGTCGACTGGGAATACCTGTGGTGCGTACTGAAGAAAGCAGGATTTGGCCCCAAAATCATAACATGGATTAAACTATTGTACACTGAACCAGGTGCAAGGGTGAGGACAGGCGACATGGTGTTGTTGCAGTTCCAACTACACTGTGGAACCTGGAACGGGTGTCCCCTGTCACCCCTACTATTTGCACTAGCCATGGAGCCCATGCTAGTGCTGTTGCGCCACACTCTGAAACCCTGGGGCTCCAGACGGGCGAGACGATGCATATTGCATCAATAAATGCTAATGATGCCCTGGTATACATGTGCAATCCAGAGGAATTGATTCCTGTGCTCTTCTGTGTTTTAGGGGCTTTTGTGGAGGTGTCCGGTCTTTTTGTGAGTGCCCACAAATTTCAGTTATTACCAGTTGGTGTCCTGACCGCGATGCGCCCGGAGGCACTTTCGGCAGTAGGATTTCCATGGGATGTGGAAGGTATACATTATTTGGGGATCAAGATTGCCTCCGAAATTAAAAAAATATATATATTTGTGGAGTATTGGAGGACTTGAGAGCATCGGTCAGTTTCTGGTGAGACTTCTCTTTATCGCTGATGGACAGGGTAGCACTTGTTGAAATTGTGCCTGTAACCTGCAAGGTGCATTGTACAAGATTACCCAAAAGTATTTTGTTGAGCTGGACAGTCTAATAGTGGATCTATTATGGGCTGCTAATAGAAAATGTATAGGGTTACCCATGCTGAAACAGACATGGAATTGAGCGTCCCAATGTAGAACTTTATTATTTAGCAGCACACCTTTAACATCTGATACATAGTTGGACAAGGAAGACAATTGGGAGAAAAGACTGCTGCAAGGTTCTCATGGACACCTTACACTGCCTGAACCGCTTATGTGTGGTGCTCGGATACAGGCGCATTTACCATATTTGATAATACATGTGAAACGGATGTGGGAACAGATGTGTAGGACTTACAGTTGGGCTTCTTGGCCCCCAAGGTCCCTCAGGAGTAAAGTGGTCTTCATTTCCCAACCAGGGGTGCACCTGGAGGTGCGTTTGCAGAGGGTTGGAGAAAGGGGGCGTGACCTCTGAAGACCTCTTAGCAGTCCCGCTGAGTGGGACTTACTGGAGGTAACAGGAGGGGTGATTGTGTACGTTTTTGTTTCCTATTTTAGCTCCCTGTGGAAAATTTGCTTGCACCTACAGGGAATGTCACTAAGCAGATTTGTGGCAAACTTTTTTTGAAGTTAGAACTTTACTCAGAAAGCCCGTCATCGGTTGTTTTTTGGGCAGCCCGCTTTGGCCATTGCTTGATAAAAGTGTCATTCACATCACAAATAAGCCATCAAGAACATTTCCTCTTTAAATTCATGCCTTTTAATTGGGTGTTACTTGTAGCATGTTGCCTGTAGTGAGGCCATCCATGTGCTTCAATGAGGAGGGTGTGCTATTTTTTTTTTATGTCACCTCTGTGGTCACAGCGAGACTTCACCCAATCCCATTGACGCATCATCACCAAGCTCTTGCTGAGTGCCTTGCTGGCCATTAGGGCTGCTATGTTGCTTCAGCGCTTCTACTCAGACTGACCATAACCACAGCATTGCTGGAGGGCAGAGAGTACCCGCAGCCCCAATGATCCATACTGTTGCAGGGAACATGCCTAGCCGAATGGCCAGTACTTTTGCACTACATCCCCAGTCACCAGATCTAGAGCCCTTCACACTATGTATAGAGGCAGTCAGTGGGGAGCTACAACACCCATGATTCATAAAACCATTTCCATTATTTTGCCACTCAGAGAGGGGGTGGCGTGCTGTGTAGCTTGCATCAATGGTGCCATGGCCAATCAAGATTAACGTGCTGTACAGTAACTGTCTGAAAAGCTGCTCACCTTTGCTCTCTCTTTGGTGCCTGAATCATACCTTACCACAGGCTCACCACAGGGCAATTATTGTAAAAACAAAACTGTAGTGCTGGGGCCCATAGTTTTTCTTAGGAGTCTTTTGCTGTTGCTACCAAATGCTGGGGGTTGTTGAATATCAGTTCTGCCTGGTCTCATGGCGACAAGGCGAGAACCTAAAGCAGTGAAAGTGTACCAAATGATACAGTGAATTATAAATGGGGATTTATCCTTTTGCAAAGTTGGATGTTTTGGGGCTTCTGTTGGAAATAGGGAGGTGGAGCTACCTACTATATGTTACTACATGTTCTCACAAAAGGGAACATCGAACCTCAAGAGCACGCAGACCCCAGCAGAGGAGGGCAGAGTGGCGATCAGACGAATGTATGATAATACCACGCATACCAACATACCGCAGTATTTTACATCGCGGTTTTGACAACGCAAGTCGTTACATCGACTTGCGTTGGAGGGAATAACTTGAAAGGTTTTTACATATTTTCTACTTATTGAAGCATACATGATGCCAAACAATATTATATTGTACTTAAGCTGTCACACAAATTAGCTAAATGTGTCTTGCATGAGGCCCAAAGATCCAAACGATCACATTGGATAGAGAGTCAGGGGTAGATGCAGGAAAAGAGAGGGCGAGAGGTTGTGATAGGGAAATCAATGAAAGCGACAGAAACTGAGAAATGGAGCCCCTTAGAAGGTATGGGCCATGGGCAGTTGTTTACTTTGCCCATTTCTTGAAAAGTTTCTGGGGCCGATGGATAAGCACAGTTTGAAATGACTTTCTGATTATGTCTCAGAGAGGACAGTGCAGAGTGCCTGCTGTGAGGGGTGAGTGAGTGTCTATTAAGGAGGTGAGTAGGAGACAGGAGATTCCTGCAGCACAGGTGTGCTGCTAGACACAGCTAGAGATTTAAAAGATCTTTTCACATTTAGAGATGTGCATAAGAAGGAATGTGAAGACATTCCTCGTAGGGAAACCAGGATGGGAGATTTTATGCAGATACTCGGTCCATCCCTAAGCACCTTAGATAATTAACACTATGCTGTGTGTAAAAATTGAAAATACAACTTTGTGACTTCAGAATGTTCGGAATGTATTTTTAACCACCCTGACATGTACTGGAAATTCTAATGTAACACCAAGGTCAACACTCCAAGCTAAATAGGGTAATAACTTGTTTCACAATCATGGACATTGGCACACTTGAACAAGCACTGGCACTGCCAATTTGGACTGCTTGCTTTGAGAGTCCACATTAAAACATTAAAAATAGTGCTGCAGTGGAACAAAATAAATACTATCTGTATACAATGCACCTATGAGCTAAATATTTAAAATGTGTGACAAACTAGTTTACTAATAAGATGTATTATACTGTATTGTATTGCAATATTTATGTAGTACTTATTACCCCTATGAGGGGCAGTGAAGTGCTTTACTATATGAGTAGCATGCTACACCATGTAAGGAGTGTGCTTGGAAGGATAATATCTTTGTTTTGACTATTTGTAGGAAGCGTTGCCATGTTGTGCATGATGACGGCCGAGATGCGGTTGTCATGTTATAGGATGCAGTGCATAGCAGTGTGTTGGAAGGTAAGGTGCGAGAGACAGAGGCACCATTTTATGGTTTCAGTATGCTGGTAGCTTTGAACAGCTCTGCAGGTCCATTTGTTGAATTTCATTTGATATAGTCTGCTTAGCTGGTTACTGCACTGGGTTGTGCAATCCGAGATTTTATGTATAGTTGTGATCTCCGCTGGCATGATTGGAGGGAGAGCGAAGCAGAGAGATGTTGTTGGTGGGGCTTGAAGTTCCTTAGGCAATGTGGGTAGTTTTGCCACTGCCCACAGTTAATAATCTCTTTCTTTGCAGGATTGAGATTTAGATGGTTAATCATCAGCCATGTGTTTATGGCATGAAGGCAGTCATCCAGTAGAGATCTTTAAGGTGTAAAATATTCTCTCAGGCATTGCAATGTGTTGCAATAGCAAGAGCCCAAAAACTTGATGTGAGAAAGTACTGCTCTGGAAGGAGCCAAAGCCCACTCTATGTATATTTAAAGAATTAGGAACAATAGGCCTTGTAGATAGCTGCACTAGAAATCCAACCCTATTAGGTAGACAGAGGTGGAGGCCTACATCTAAAAGAAGAAACAGAAGGAGGAAGGGGCTGAACAGTGAAAGGAAGGCTCTTAGTGGAAGTCCTCCACCCCAAAAGGAAGTTAAAAAAGAAAGCTGGTATGGAAGCCATGATATAGGCCCAAGAAAAAACAGGGTGAAATAAAACTCAAATAAATACTGGCATTCACCAGGTTGGGCCGTCAGACAGATGAATGCCACTGGAGGTAAAAAATTACGAGGAAATTGGTTCAAAGTAAGTGGTAATTAAAAGCAATTTTCGCAGGGTTGTTTATCTTAGGAATCACGTACTGACAGGTATTTTGTTTGTAGACATAGGATATTTTTCAGCTTAGCTTTTCTGTATTAACTAATATTGACTATATTTATGCATGGAAAATATTTAGGGTTCATTCTCTATTTTAACTCTTATTGACAAAGGGCAAATATTAATTTAGAGCATGTTAAGTTTAATTAAGTTACAGCAGATTAGTGAAAGGCAGTGTTTTTTTAAGGTACTGTTTAGTTAGTGAGTAAAGAACCCTGATAAAAACTTAACAGACCTTCAAAATTGCATTGTGATATCTGGATTTTGGAATGCCAATAATTATTATAGGTGATTTTACCTTGTAACTTCTCTATTTAGGGCCAATTTCGATGTGATCAGAAATGGCTCCAACCATTGGTAGGAACCTTCCCCACCGCATCGAAATTGCCCGTTCGGATCATTTCCGACCGACCCATTTTGATTGGAGCCGGTCAGAAAGGAATCCGAACTGGATTTCTGGATGGCCTCCGCTGGCCTCGGAGAGCCCGGCTGCCATATGGAAATCCTCCACCAATCCCTCTGACGGTTCTTTCCAGCTGAGGGATTACGATGGAAGATTCCCACAGCCTTTTTGTGCCTCGCTTTCCGATACAGAAAGGCTGTGGGAATCCCACTTTGGGGGCCCCCAGCAGAGTCCCCATGGGTGCAAGGCCTCCGGATGGCGGCCTAGGTGTTGATCCATGCACCCGTTGGCAGGCACCTTGAAGTGACTGCCACGGGGTGCAGGGATTAACTGAACCTCCGCTCTTAACAATGGGAGCATGCCATCTGTTCATAATGCATGCTCCTATTGTTAAGAATAGGATTGCGACCAAACAGGGTTCGGTCGCATCCTACTTGCTGGGCTTCAACTGACGACAGAGGGTCGTTTGGTTCCAGTTCCCAAATGAAGTCGGACGGACTCTGCTCCGTCCTACATCGTAATCGGGCCCTTAATGTTGGTGTTATCTTCAATGATGTTATTGGTGATATCATATGTCATAGCTTGATTGACGTCATAAGCTTTGCAAATGGAGGGCATTTTTGTTGTGTTGGTAAACATAACTGGGGAATTACGATGTTTTTATGATTTGGCTCATTATCACGAGGTTCCTTCAGCAGGACATTTCTATTTTTTTCCGTAACATATTTAAGTAAGCAATATAACAAAACTGTATTACCGGGGGGCGTGGCCAGGCGCCGTACGAAATGGTCGCCTGATTCCAGAGCTCCGCCGGGACCGTAGGTGTCCTCTTCCATCCGCCATCGATCCGAGCTGTGGGGCTGGCCAGTGAATGCCCCCCGGCTCCCCCAAGGCCCAGCGATCCAGCGGAGCGTTTTTGCGGACCCCGAGGACCCTCGGATGGCTCGACGCGGCGGCCGCGACTGGCGGCGGCGGCCGAGTGCCTCGCTCCCGGAGCTGCGGTGCCGCTTCTGGTGCTACCTGGAGCCCCGGCTTCGGCCTGACGCGCGAGGCGCGTGGAGGGGCGCCACCGAGGGACGGCGCCGTTCCCCTGCGGAGCCGAGGGGCCGTTGGCCTCCAGCTGCCTGCCACCGTTGTGTACATGCCCCCACAGCCTCCGGGGGCCGGACATAAAGGAGTGGAGTGCGGCGGCAAGGGCCCTGCTTTCCGGCGCTGAGACAGGTGGCGCCAGGACCCCGGAGGTGGGCCGGCTGACTTCCAGACTGCTGCAGCAGGGGCGAGGTCAGGAGACCAGCCGGGGCTGCTGCTGTGGGGTGACCTGTGTGGCCCGCCAGCTTGGGGCCCTTGTTCACGGCCGTTGGTGCGGCCTGGGCGAATCAGAACCGGCGGCGGGAGGCGGCTGAGGTCCCGGACCCCATAGCGGACGCGCAAGGTTCGTTTGGGGACCCCCCGCCCTGAGCTTCGACCAAGGGAGTGCTGGCGGTGCCAGGGTTGCGCCCGACTACACGTGGGCGACCGGAGCTGTCGCGGCCCCCTGCGGGCGCTTCCGAGCGAGGGAGGAAGAGGGGACGCTGTCCCCAGAGGTACCGGCGGCACCATGCGACCGAAAGGGGGAGCCGCGACCCAGTCTAACAAACTTGACAATTACACGGTGGCCAAACCGGCGGCGCAGCCTGGAGGGACGGCGAAGGAGGCGGCAGGCCAGGCGGAACCCTCCCTGACGTCCATAATGGCCGCAATTCAAACCCTGGGCACCAACCTGGAGACGAAAATGGATAAGATCACAATAGAAGTTAACTTGCTCAGGGCTGACTTGGGGACCACCACCGACCGCTCTAAAACCAATGCAGCTGACATCGCGACCCTGCAGGAATCCGAGAAGCGGCTCGCCGGGAGGGTCAACGAACTCATGCACCAACATAGGCTGATGGCCTCGCGGCTCGATGAGCAGGAAGGCCGGGCCCGGAGAAGTAACATCCGTGTGGTAGGTGTGGCGGAAGGACTTGAAGGGGACTGTATGGAGCTCTTTATTGAGGATTTGATCCTTCAACACCTCAAACCCAAGAGACTATCTAAGCTGTTCACGGCCGAGCGGGCGCACAGGGCCCGATCCCGAAACCTAAACCAGGGGCCTTCCCGCGAACAATCATTGCCAAAATATTGAACTACCGAGACCGCGATGCAATTCTCCAGGCTGCTAGACAACACGGCGATTTGAAGTACGAGGGCGCCACGGTTCGCTTCTTCCCGGACTTCACGCTCCAGGTTCAGCAGGAGAGACGCTCCTTTCAGGGGGTGAAGGCGGCGCTACGAAACCGCGGGATTCGGTACATGATGTTCTTTCCCGCCAAATTGAAGGTCATAGCTGGTGGCAAATCCCATTTCTTCACTTCGCCTGTGGCGGTGCAGGAGTGGCTGGACTCGGAGGATACTTCGGGGGCCCCCCGGCGAGAAGGTGCACAGTGGAGAAGCGCAGGGCACTCCTCCCCGGGGTCAGCGACGGGGCGAGTGGACGGAGGAGAGCAGAGCCAGCGGTCTTGGCGGTCAAGATCGAATAGTCCTCGTTGGGACACACCAAGAGACGACGCAGTGAGATGAGTCACGGACGCTCGACTGAGAAGCCATCGGACAGTAACGTATTAAAGTTGTTATCTGTGAGACTGGCTTGCTCCATGAGGTGCTTAGACTGTATGCCCGCGGTTGCTGAGCCGGGCTCCTTGTGTAGCAGATATACTGTGGGCCTGGGGGCTGAGTAATCTGGGCACCACGGGCGGGCGGCCAGGATGGGGCTGGCCCACGAACTTCCCACGTAGAGTTCCTCGGTGGGCTCGCACCGGGGTAGGGTTGGGCGACAGGCGCTCTGCTAATTGGGGCGGTGGGTAGTTTTGAGCCCACGGAGCAGGGGGCAGGGAGGGGGGCGTTTGTTGTGCAAGGGGGGGTAGGGATGTTGAGGATTGTTGAGGTTGGGGGGGAGGGGGGAGTGTGAGGGTTGTTAGGTCCCGGACCGCGGGTGTTGAGGGCTTTCGCGGGGTGGGGATCAGGGAGGGGCGGGGAGTTGGGGTTTATTTATGGTCACACGAACTAGGTCATCACTTCGTCAGCCGGAACACTGGGGTGGTGGGACGAGGCACCCTGCGGAGCAAGGGCTATGGATAGCCGCTGGGAGAAGAGCCTAAAAGTCCTCAGCTGGAATGTCAACGGGTTAGGGGACAGGCTTAAGCGCACTATAGTCCTGCAATTCCTCAAACGGCACCAGCCGGACGTGGTGCTGTTGCAAGAAACTCATTTGATGGGTAATGTCTGTCAGGCCCTCAATAGGTATGGCTACACGCTGGCGGCGCACTCTGGCTTTACATCTGGTTCAAGGGGAGTGGGGATCCTCCTGCGGCGCTCACTGCCCTTCCATATAGACCTTATCAAAACTGATCCGCAGGGCCGCTTCACGGCTGTCTCTGGACGGTGGGAGGGCCGTACACTTACCCTGCTTTCTATATACATCCCGCCTGGCCTCCAGGCCCGGGCCTTCGCGGATCTGGGTGCGTTGCTCCTTTCCCTTCCCGGGGGTCAGTTGATGCTGGGTGGGGACTTTAACGCCGTGGTGTCAGGAACCCGAGATAGGCAGCCCCCCCGCGACCTCCCCCGAGGGCAGGGGTGGTTGGCGGACTTTATTGACAACTTCGGACTTACAGACGTTTGGCGACTGCTCCACCCTACGGACACCCAATTTACCTTCTTCTCGGGGTCGCATCACTCATTCTCCAGACTAGATTATATCCTTACCCTTCTGCAACATGATATGACAGTTCGGGAGACGGAGCTTCTGCCTAGGGGTATCTCCGACCACTCACCTGTCCGTACACACATCGTATTTGGTAATCACCGGGAGGGAGGTATAGTACCCGTGAACGCTTGGCAATTAAAACACGAGGACACCAGGAAACATGTGTCCGACTCAATCTCCCAGTACTTTGATGACAATTGGGCTCTGTAGACTCCCCGGTCACCCTATGGGAGGCATTTAAACCCGTGATTAGAGGGGAGGCGCTCTCGGTCATATCGGCCAGGCGACGGGAGCGGCGCCTGCAGGTTACTACGATCGAGGCGGAATTGGAGGTTCTGGAAGGGGAGGCGACGGAGGGTGGGGATCGTGAAGTTAGGCACAAATTGCAGTTGAAGGCGGCGGAATATAGGGCTCTGGTTACCCAGGAGGCTCAGACAGTGGCTCAACACAAGCTAGGCAGGATATATGACCAGGGCGATAAAGCCGGGAAATTGATAGCCTGGCTGGAGAAAAAACAACATGCCAGTAATGTGGTGCCTGAAATACGTACCGAGTCTGGGAATGTAGTGACAGAACCCCGGGAAATAGTTGACCAATTTGCGAGACACTTCCAGCGGGTCTATCGGAGTGAGTCGGACCGGCCGGAGGAGGACTCCAGGGTCCTCTTAACTGATATTCGCTTGCCCTCCCTCTCGGAAGAGGATCGTGAGGCTATGGATAGCCCGATCACCGAGGCCGAACTGCAGCGTGCAATAGGGGAACTTCGCCCTGGAAAGGCTCTCGGACCCAATGGCCTCCTGATAGAGCTCTACAAACTCTGTCCAGACGTCACTAGCAAATACTTGAAACTCATGTTCGATCGAAGCAAGGAGATGGGGGTCCTGCCCCGCGACCAGCGAATCGCGACTATAGTGGCACTCCCTAAAGAAGGGAGACCCAAAGACTCCTGTGCCTCCTACAGGCCAATCTCGCTCCTCAACGCGGAGCCCAAAATACTGGCAAAGACGCTGGCCAACAGGCTCAAGGCAGTGCTTCCTTCGTTGGTCCATCCGGACCAATCAGGTTTCATGCCCCATCGTAACACGGCCCTTAACATTAGACGGTTGCACAGCGTTCTGGGGCAGCGCCACAGACTGCAGGAAGACGCAGTGGTGGTCTCCCTAGACGCCACAATGGCCTTCGACACCTTAGAGTGGCCATACATGTTCGCAGTCCTGCATAAATTCGGATTTGGACCTCAATTCATAGCCTGGGTGCGTCTATTATACACCGAACCCCTCGCGCAGGTACTGGTTAACAACAAATTGTCCGAAGTGTTCACGCTTGCAAGAGGGACTAGGCAGGGCTGCCCCCTCTCTCCTCTTCTCTTCGCCCTCTCCCTGGAGCCGCTCGCGGCCTGGATAAGGCAGGACGTAGATCTAAAAGGTATAGCATGGACGGCGGGGTGGGAGGACAGAATATCCCTCTACGCCGACGACATTCTCTTGTACCTTTGCAGGCCGCGCAGGTCGCTCATTGTGGCACTCGACATATTTGCTAGTTTCGGGCGTAACTCTGGCTTCCGGATCAATTGGGCCAAATCACATCTTTACATCTTGCGGGGCAACCCCCCGAGGCTCCCTGATGCGTGCCCTATCAGGGTGGCGGAAGACGGTTTCTGGTACTTGGGAATATTCATTACAACTGACAAGACCCTGTTGTACGAGCGCAACCTCAGGCCACCGTTGGTTCGGCTGCAGAGGGAGGCCAAGGCCTGGCAGCGCCTGCCATTGTCCTTGTTGGGCCGGGCAGCCTTATTCAAGATGCTGGGGTTGCCACGGTTCCTCTATGCGCTACAAAACTATCCCGACTTAGTCCCCAACGCCTACTTTGCGGCGATAGAGGCAGCGCTGCGGGACCTCCTCTGGGCGGGGTCGCCCCGAATCTCGTTGACTAAACTCACATTGGGGTGGTACGATGGCGGTATAGCCCTCCCTGACATTCGTAAATATTACTGGGCGGCCAATCTCACAGCGATCAATCACGGGACATACGGCGACGGGAACGACCCAGCTTTCGGTATGGATAGGTGGCTGCTTCCCGGAGGGAACTACGAGAGAGCACTATACTCCAAACGAGGTACACATAACCTCACGGGCCCTACACTTCATTCGGTACAAGTCTGGCACATTGCCCAGAGGAAGCTCGGATGGGCGGGAGTCCTAACGCTAGCCACGCCACTCTGGGCGACTGCAAAACTGGGCAATCTTGGACGCACAAAGGGCTTCCGAAACTGGGACTTGATCGGCATCTCCCAAATCAGAGACATCTGGGGCCCCACGGGGATCCGCACGTTCGCCCAACTGCAAGACACATATGAGCTGGCACACACTGAATACTTTAGATACCTGCAGGTGCGGCACTCCTTACAGGCCAATATTCCACCGGAAACTAAGCCACCGCAAGCCTCCCCGCTGGAAGATAGGTTACTGGATGGGTATCTCCCAGAACACGCCATATCCCTCACATACAAAAAACTAATTAACAACCCCCCTGATCTTCTGCTGCCCCTTAGAGAAAAGTGGGTCGCTGACGGGCTTGAGAGAGACGACGAGGAATGGCTATATGCGTTAGCCTCCCCCAGGGAGGTCGCGATATCTGCCCGACTGCGCCTGATCCAACTTAAGCTTTTACATAGAATCTATATCTCCTGTACTAGGCTACACAAAATGGGTAGGGCGGACACAGTACTTTGTAGGAGGGGATGTGGGGGTACGGGTACCTTCTTCCACGTGTTGTGGGACTGCCCTCAGATTCAACGTTATTGGAGAAGGGTGGTAAAGTGTATGGAGGAGGTATGGGAGGTGGAAATTCGCCCGTAGGCCAAGAGGTGTCTCCTTAACATATGGGAGCCAACGGACCTGCCACCGAAGGGAAGGCTCTGGGTGACGCTTGGTCAAATGGTGGCGAAAAGGAACATTGCCAGACTCTGGGGAAGCCCTACTCCACCAAAACTCTCGGACTGGCACGGCGACATGGACTGGTGCATGCTGCGAGAAAAGACTGTATATATAGCGAGAGGGTGCCCCCGGAAGTGGGGGGAAGTATGGTCCAAATGGAATGACTTTAGGGGTGGCATTTGCGAGCCGCCTGCCATCGAGCAGGATGACGCAGGGGCTATATAGGACTCCCACGATTTTGTTGCTCCTGGTGCTGGAAAGTGGGTGCCGCGGTCGCCCATGGATACGGAGTGTTTATGCGGTTCGAGTGGTGACTGGTTTTAGGGGAGTTTGGGGGGGGGGTGTGAGAAGTTGATCGTTAGGCGCCCGGCGCCATTGTGGTGTTCTCCGCCTGTTTATGGCTGTACACAGAGAAAATGAGTCCTGCATTATCCTTCTCTAACCGTTGATACGCTTGCACCTTCTATCGCCGCCGTACCCCCAGGTTGACGGCACTGGGCTGTGTTAGATACGACAAAGTGCATGTATACAACTATGCGGCCGGCCCGAGGGGTTGTAGGCCAAAGCTGTGTATTGGTGAACATAACAATAAAGGTCTTTAAAAAAAAAACAAAAAAAAAAAAACTGTATTACCACACTATGAATGTTTTTCCAGTTATTTTTTGGGGAGGGGTAGTAGCATATACTTCTCTATTCCCCAGTGGATGATATGTATGGAAAGAACAGGAGATAAAATAAGTCTGAACCAGGTTAAACTAGGAAGATGATCCACGCCCATATTTAGTCCAGAGCCAGTTTTTAAGAGATACAAGATAATGTTTAAACAGACAATTAACACTCTTTATGGCCCATTCGCAAACCTATGCTTATTAGACTCAAGTTATCCAGCAGATTGTACCCTAGCCGGCTCACCTTGCATTATGTAGAAATTGAGAAGTGGGAAATAATAGAAAAATATTGATATAGCAACTCTTTTCCAGGAGCCCCAAATTCGGCCTGCACAGAATTTGAATGACACTGTGTAATTGACGAAATTTGGGGAATTTGACCTAACGCTTTTTGAGTGAAATTCCCTTAAATTACACAATCAGCGGCTGGTGCAATTTGAAAGTGGTGGGCGTAAGACCAATGAAAGAACTTTGACATGTGAGCGAGCATAGCGAGTGAGCTGAAACGTTCCCAGGGGGAAGATCTCCCTTGAGAAAACAAACAAAAACTGGTGTGAAATGATGCATTTTCTAGTGCAATTTCTGTATTAAATTGCAAGTCACCCCTCCTAGCCACGGCATTTGGTATGTGGGGAATAGATTGGACCGAGCTTAGGCACTTTAGCTGCTTCTAAAATGTTTGTCTGAAGAGGGAGACTGGTGGTCATTAGCCTTTTTAGGGTGCAAATGGAGTGCTGGCATTGAGCTACACAAACACTTGTACGTTTTGTTGTGGTGGCTCCCATAGGTGACACGCTTGTAAGGTTTGTTGCGGTGGCCCCAGTAGGTGACATGCGCATAGCATGATGGGTCCATGTCTGGCAAATTATTTGCAGATCTGGAACTTGCACCTGCTCAATATCAACTTCTCTAAACAGATACACACTTTTGCTCATGGAAGCATGCACAGTGTATCTTATTACAAGGTGCTGTCATACATGAAAGTGAAAAAAAGAGGTGCAGTGAAATAAAGTATTCGCTTAGCGCCACACAATTTGTTAAAGCAGAGAAGGTGGAATTGAGTCCAGGTTTTCAGGTTTCACATTGTGCAATACAGCCCATAAAAGTGTATGCCTTCATCAAAGGTTAATGCTTTAGTTTCAATTCATAGTGTATAAGGTGAAAGGCAGAACCCACATTTTTGACAGTTTTGCATAGCAGAAACCTGGCACAAGGGCACTTCAAAACAGACTACCTTACCCAGTTTTTCGGCACATAGTTAAGGTCAGCCACATGGTGTTGAGTGCGGCTGGAATTCACTCTTGCCACTAGGCCACATCTCCCCCATGAAAGCTCTGATTAATTTGGGAGTAGGTTTCTCAGAAGACCTTGAGTTGAGCGAGGCATCTGGCTGGAGCTTTCAGTGGCTTTCCTATCTTTCTTTTTTTTGTAAATGTATCTGCTGGAAATTTCACTATGGTATTCGCTTTCATGTTAACAACCATCTTAAAGTACATTCTTTAAAAAAAAAAAATGGTATTGCTTTTTTCAAGATAAACGTAACATTATCCACTTGTTTTCCGGTTACAGCATATTTGTAAATACCATTATGATGTTTTACACAGTATAATAACCATTGTTGTCGCTCATACAGATACATAAAAAAACTCCTGGTCTCGGTCCCCCCCCCAATTTCGTGCATTGTAGCATAATCAAACAGAAATACATTACTTCCAATACCTCCGTCATGAGCTGATATCCGAGTTTGATTCTATCTGGAGGGGTTTGCATAGGTTTCCTCTAAACTCTTTCCATTTTCCCTATATTTTAGACCATTTCTTGGGGCATCCCCTGTGGGTATATACCGCCCTTTCTGCCACCATTGTGCTATCTATGTCGTTTCTCCACTTTTGATATGTGGGGACTAATCCCAGACCCCAGTTCCTGGCTATGTTCCGCTTTGCAATCCTCATCCCTAACGCCGCCCAATCCTGCAGCCTTAGGTTCAAGTCCGTGGGCTCCCAGATGTTGAGGGGGTATCTCTTTGGGTCTGGTGGGACGTCGGCCCACCCCACCCGCGAGATCACACTCATGACTTTTTCCCAGGAGGGTTGAAGTCGCGGACATTCCCATATGATGTGATAAAATGTGCCTGGGAGTCCACATTGTCGTAGGCATAGGGGGTCGGGTGCTCGTCCCAGTTTATGCATAGTAATGCGTGAATAGTACATGCGATGAAGGATTTTGAGCTGCATTAGTTTGAGCTTGGAAGAGATCGCCACCCCTCTTGGAGATGCCAACGCTTCCCGCCAGTCCGAGTCATCCATATCTCCTACATCTGTTTACCAACGCTCCCGCAGGGTCGCCGTGGGGTCCGGCAGGTTATTTATGATCTTTCGATATGTCTGGGAGATAGCCTTTGTGTGCATGTGTTCAGTAAAGAGTCTGTCTTCTAAAGGTGAGGTCTCTGGTAATTGTGTCTCTGGTGGAATTTGAAGTACATTCTTAAAACCAAATAAAAGGAACTGCTGATTGAATTTTTTTTCAAATGCCATTCATTGTGAGAAAGTAAAAATGTATTAAGTACACTCTATTGCCCACTGTATTTGCACGAACATTTTTTGTTGATTACCCATTTTTGGTCTACAATCCGAGAAATCCCGCCTGGATGCTGATGCTGACTTTGCACTGAAGAAATTCTGTTCACTTTACATGTGCTGACATTTGAGTCTGAAAATGTTTACGTAGTGCAAACTCGACACAAAGGTATTGGATCACGTGTTACATAGCAGAAGGCCACATACATTTTTGTGTTTTTTAGGCAAGGGGAGATTAACTCATTTGCCCGGAATCACATGATGTTGAGGGAGCTCCGCGATTCCAATCTGATTGCTATGCTCCAAAGTCTGCAGCACTTGCCGTTACACCATACATCTTCGTTAATCCTCCTGGCAGGCCTGTTGTTTTCTTCTAGTGAGGCTCCTCGTCCACGGAGGAAATTTCTTAATATCGAAGCGGAAGCTTGGTTTTTTAAAGAGACTTGCTCCTGCTTTGCCTCCTGTCGTATCACTTGCTCACGTGTCTCTGCCTACCACCTTTACATAGGCAGCCTCCATGCATTCACTGTAAACCCACCCTTTCGCAATTCGTCACAGGGTAGGGTCAGTGAAGTTTGCTTATAACACCTGTCCCCACCCACCCTGGGATTTACTAAGGAAAGGGTGGGTGACAGGCAGCGGTGATTGACAAGCAGTCAGAGGCGTTTCCGGGCTGTTGCTGAAAACAACCGGGGCTGCTTTAAAAAGTATGGCTTACGTGCATCATATGGGGTGGACCCCCAAGACCTCTGATCGTGGAAGCTGGTGTAAAGTAAGCCCTTTGGCCTCCACAATGGTTGGCACATGCACCGTAGCGCATGTTTGTGTAAAGTGCCAGGTTACTGCCTGACCCTGTTCCTCACTAAGCATGACAGCAAGGCACAACAAGCATTTGCAATGCAATAAATCTCGCATTCACGGTAGTTTGAGATATTGCCATTGTAAATGACAATGCCTTTTATTTATGTTTTGGGTTTTAAAACATAAATAAAAGGCATTGTCATTTACAATACTAATAGCTTAAACTCTCGCAAATGTGAGACCTATTGCATTGCATTAAAGGGCCTTCTCCACCACTTGTTAGATTGTAAATATCTGAGGAAGAGACCGGCCCGTGACGTCTTCAAAGTAGTGATAAATAGTGCAGTGAAGAAGATGGGTAAGTGTTGAAATGTACACAGACACAAAGTGTGAAGGGAGAGTTACATATGATCCAAGCTATAAACATTAACAAAGCTCTCCAACACCTTTCACACTGTGATTACACTGTTGTGGCTCAGGAGGAGGAGCGAGAGGGAGTGGGGCTATTTCCTGCCCTCTCTGTGATTTGAGTGTGCAGTGTGGCATTGCGTAATGTCCAGTTGTAGTAGGGCCTTGGCTTCACCTCCTGGTGCAGAATGGGCTGTGCTTTACGGCATGCATGGATTGAGGGAGGGATGGTCTCGGTTGCAGCTCCGGCCTCGTACAGTGCCCCTGCTATTACAAGTGAGCGAGAGGCGCTGAGGTGTTGGTGGTGGTATTGGTGGTGGTATTGGTGGTGGTATTGGTGGTGGTGGTATTGGTGGTATTAGTGGTGGTAGTGGTGGTGGTGGTGGTACTGGTACTGCTGGTAGTGGTACTGGTAGTACTGGTATTGGTGGTGGTGGTAAACCCCCTCCAGGTGGCGAGTCGCCCCTCCCCGCTTCCCCACTCTGCTACCCTAAAACACCACTGACAACTTTCTTGGGTGCCTGAAAAGGTCGCAGTTTTATTAGCATGATAACAACTTACACATTTGTATCACATTGATCGTGGTTATGTACATGCTGCATTATTATTGTCCTTGACCCATTTCTAGCAATCGCCTGGGCGAGGAGGGGACCCTTTTTGCGTTCTGTGCTTCCGGGTCTAGGCTTCAGCTTGCTACCGATTTGGCGGGTCTCCGTTTGGACCTGTCCGGGCTGCAAGTGCCGTCCCGCTCACCCTGTGCCCTTTCGTGGGTCCTCCCCTCGCCCAGAGGTCCCTGCCGGCTGGCATCCCAAGGGCCTTCTCTTGCGCATCTGCTCTAATTTCTTGCGATTGGGTCCTTTGCTTTTGTCTCCTTCTGAGCCCCTGCCGTGAGGCATCCCAAGGGTCATGAGAGAGCATTACCTCTAAACTTTGCTGGCGGCGTGCCGCCCTTTGGCTTGCTCACTGCCCCTGCCGTGCGGCATCCCCAGGGCCCTGTGAGAGCCTCACATCTATCTTCTACTGAGTTCTTCCCTTTTGTTTGGTAATTTAGTTAGTTTAGCTCCGCTACCCTCCACCGTGCAGCTGCGACGCCCGACTCTTAGGTGTGGGTGGGTGGGTTTCTCCTTTCTTTGTCCTCAGCTCGGGGAGGGGGGGGATTTGTGGCTCCACTGGCCCCTGCGTCCCTCTTTATCCCCCCCCCGGCCCCTATGCTCGCCCCCTGATTGGGGGGGTGCAAGCCCGTGCCCCCCCGGGCCAATCCTGGCCGCGTTGGCCTAGCCCCCATGCAAATTCCCGGAAGGGGTTGGGCGGGGGGAGGGCCGCCGCCCCCGGATGGCGTTTTGACCCGGGCCTCTAATGGGTCCGGCTTTGCCTACCCGGCCCGGGTTCTAACCCCCTCCAGGTGGCGAGTTGCCCCTCCCCGCTTCCCCACTCTGCTACCCTAAAACACCACTGACAACTTTCTTGGGTGCCTGAAAAGGTCGCAGTTTTATTAGCATGATAACAACTTACACATTTGTATCACATTGATCGTGGTTATGTACATGCTGCATTATTATTGTCCTTGACCCATTTCTAGCAATCGCCTGGGCGAGGAGGGGACCCTTTTTGCGTTCTGTGCTTCCGGGTCTAGGCTTCAGCTTGCTACCGATTTGGCGGGTCTCCGTTTGGACCTGTCCGGGCTGCAAGTGCCGTCCCGCTCGCCCTGTGCCCTTTCGTGGGTCCTCCCCTCGCCCAGAGGTCCCTGCCGGCTGGCATCCCAAGGGCCTTCTCTTGCGCATCTGCTCTAATTTCTTGCGATTGGGTCCTTTGCTTTTGTCTCCTTCTGAGCCCCTGCCGTGAGACATCCCAAGGGTCATGAGAGAGCATTACCTCTGAACTTTGCTGGCGGCGTGCCGCCCTTTGGCTTGCTCACTGCCCCTGCCGTGCGGCATCCCCAGGGCCCTGTGAGAGCCTCACATCTATCTTCTACTGAGTTCTTCCCTTTTGTTTGGTAATTTAGTTAGTTTAGCTCCGCCACGCTCCCTATGGTTTCTCGATCAGAGGGAGCTCCCCCCAACCGCCCCCTGCCTTGTCTTACTGTCATAGGAAACCCCTCTGCTCCAGTACCCCTACAATGTTCAGCAGAAACATATCCATTCCCACCCCTGTGAGGTGTACTCCGTCCTCGCTGTGATACCCCGGGGATCTTAGGTTTATGAACCCATGACGGACGAAACCCCAGCCATTGGCCTTGCATACCTTTGCCATAGTAATATTGAGCTTTCTTCTGGACTTTTCCACTGCTCCTATGTCAATTGCCCCCCGCCATGCCTTCCGCGCTATGATTTCAGAAAAAATTATGTCAGCGGGTCGTACCCCGCGTGCCACCGCCGTGAGACCCTTCTGCATATCTTCTAGGAGTGCCCTCCGCCCCATTGCTGCCAAGTCATTCCCGCCTAGGTGGACCACCACTGCGTCTGGCTTGCTACCCCGCTGCAAAGCGTCCCGCACTGTGTGCAGCAGATGTTCCCATTTCATCCCGGGACGCCCCCACCATTCAATGCCGGTGTCCCGTAGCCATATTCCGCCAAAGTCCCGTCTGGCCGCTGCCCACCTCTGTGCCCGCTTCACGTAAGAGTGCCCCACGATCCACACCTTCCTTTGCGAAGCGTTTGGACCTGTAAAAACGGGGGTGGGGGGGGGGTGGGGGAGAGGTGCGGGCTTAGTACAGTGTTGGGCGTATGTACCGCTTGTAAGCGCCGGATGCCCAACGCCCTATCCCCTTGATTACCCCCCCGCCCATACCCAGCTCTGCCGCCGTGGTGGCCGCCCCAATTCTGAATGAGTGTGACCCATATTCCCGCGCAGGAAGCCCCAGAGCGTCTAGGGCCTTCCTCATTACTGCTATGAACTGAAAGCGGCTGAGGAACGACCCATCCCTGTGTTGAAAAAGCGGCCCCTTCCTCCCTTGGCCGCTCTCTAGGTGGCTTTTTAGTAGACAAACTGGGCAGTGCTCTGCGTCCTTCATGCACTGCAATCTGGTCCATATCCCCTTGCCCGTCTGGTCCGTCTTGGACCTCCGCAGCAGTATGTCCATGTGCCCCTTCTGCATGTCTACTTCCTCTCTATTTATGCAGGCCGCTCCTGAGTCCACCACTGAAGGAGCTACCACCTCGCTGATTCTATATGCTCCGAAGAATGCTACTGCGAATGCTGCCCGGAATAATGTGATTTCATGTCGCGATGAGCATATCCCGGCCAGGGTCCCCAGCATTGCCTGCAGTAATTTGAAGTGGATGGGGCGCCTGGCGTCCCCTGGTGCCCGCTGTAGCCTACCCCACCCCTTCATAGCCATCCGACACTCGAACGCCCTTGTTGGATCCTCCCGCCCTGCCATCTTTGTGTAATGCGCTATTGCACTTAAATGCGCTTGTGCCCAGGATTTTGACTTCCCTTCCCGGAAGGCCCAATCTATGAATCCCAGGATGTCCTTTTTGTGGGCCCATTGTCCCTTCTTTAGCCCTGTCGTGCCCCTAAAAGTCTCCCAGCACTTCCTGTAACGGCTGTTGGTCTTAGGGGCCAGTGCATTGTCCAGTAACCATTTCAACCCGGTTCCACCCATGACCACGCCTCCTCCGGCATCGGGGTCATCCGTCTGTCTGCGCCTGGGGCCAGCTTCCTGAACTTCTCCCACTGGAAACGAGAAATAGCATCCGCCGCTAAGTTTTCCACACCCTGAATGTGCCTTGCCCTTAGCGCAATGTTGCCTCTTAACTGGCAGCCCACTAGTTTCCGCAGGAGGGTCCCTACAGCTGGGCAACGCGCAGCTCCTGTGTTGATTGCCTGCACCACCGCGTGGTTGTCTGACCATAGCGTGATTTGCCTATTTGCTAGCTGGGGGGCCCAGATGTGGAATGCTACCACTATGGGGAAAAGCTCTAACAGTGATATGTTTGCGGTCAGCCCGGATGCGTGCCATGTTTCCGGCCATTCCCCTGCCGACCACGCCGTCCCTAGGATTGCCCCGAAGCCATACCCCCCTGCTGCGTCAGTGTAGAGTTCCAACTCGCTAGCCGGGACCCAGGGGGCCCGCCATATTAGGGTGCCGTTGAAATCTGTCAGAAAACTCTCCCATTGGCCCAGGTCGTCCCTCACTCCCTGTGTGATGCGAACCCTGTGATGCCTCTGTGTTACGCCCCTCGTGATCCAGGCCAGCCGCCTGGCGAATGGTCGCCCTGCGGGGATTACCCTTAGGGCAAAGTTCAGTTTCCCTAGTAGCTGTTGTATCTCTCCCAGAGTTGCCTTCTTTTGTTGCTTCAACCTCTTTATGTCGCCGAGCATGCCCTCCACTTTCTCGGCTGGCAGCTTGCATGTCCCTGCCACTGAGTCTAGCTCTATCCCCAAGAACGTCAGTTTCGTTGTGGGACCCTCGGTTTTATCCTGAGCTATAGGGATGCCTAGCTCCCGCGCCAATGCCATGAAGTTATTGAGGAGAGTGGCACAGTCCCCCGTGTTTGCCCTCCCCACAAACAAGAAGTCATCCAGGTAGTGGACTCGCCCCCCTCTGGGCGTCCGTTGGCCCAGCTCCCATTCCAAAAAACTACTGAAAGCCTCGAAATGCGCACAGGAGATCGAGCAGCCCATTGGGAGACATCTGTCATAGTAATAGCCATCATCCAATTTAAACCCCAACAGATGGTAGCTGTCTGGGTGCACTGGCAACAGTCTGAATGCTGATTCTACATCTGACTTGGCCATTAGGGCCCCCATCCCTTCTTGTCTAACCAGGTCCACCGCGTCGTCAACCGATGCATAGGCCACCGAGCATGCCCCCTGCTCCAATCAATCGTTGACTGATTCCCCTTCCGGGTATGAAAGATGGTGAATCAAGCGGAATTTGCCCGGCTCTTTTTTGGGGACTATACCCAGCGGGGATATTATCATGTCTTTTAGTGGAGGCGTGAGAAAAGGGCCCGCGACCCGGCCCAGCGCGACTTCCTTTGCTACCTTTTGTTTTGCTACCTCGTGGTTGTCCCTGGCTGACTTCAAGTTCCTACTCTCCCGTGCACCTCTGGGGCCGTTGTATGGGATTGGGAAACCCTGAGTGAACCCCTTCGCTAGTAAATTCCTATCTGCCGTCTTGTGGTACTTGTGTAACAGGTGTAGCAGTCTGCCTGTTTTTATGGGTGTTGGGAGCGCCTGTCCTCCGCCCCCTTCTCCCCTTGCCCCTCCTGACGGGGCCCGCTTTTCATTTCTTTGGGCCCGCCTTTGGTTTCTCTGCCGCTGGCCCTGTGGTTCGCCGGCATCGTATCGCAGGGTGGTTCCCCCCACATGACCCGCAAGCATGCTTGAATTTGCATGCATCCCCCCACCTACACTCGTCTTTGTCGAACTTCCAGCACGCCTTGGTGGATTTGGTGGTTGGTTGGCCCCTCCCTTTGGGATCTTTTCCGTGCCCTTCAAACTTGCCCTTACTCCCGTAGGGACGAAAAACACTCTCTTTTGCACCAACCCCTTCCCTGGCTGCCACCATGTGCTTGGAATTGCATTGTCCAGTAACCATTTCAACCCGGTTCCACCCATGACCACGCCTCCTCCGGCATCGGGGTCATCCGTCTGTCTGCGCCTGGGGCCAGCTTCCTGAACTTCTCCCACTGGAAACGAGAAATAGCATCCGCCGCTAAGTTTTCCACACCCTGAATGTGCCTTGCCCTTAGCGCAATGTTGCCTCTTAACTGGCAGCCCACTAGTTTCCGCAGGAGGGTCCCTACAGCTGGGCAACGCGCAGCTCCTGTGTTGATTGCCTGCACCACCGCGTGGTTGTCTGACCATAGCGTGATTTGCCTATTTGCTAGCTGGGGGGCCCAGATGTGGAATGCTACCACTATGGGGAAAAGCTCTAACAGTGATATGTTTGCGGTCAGCCCGGATGCGTGCCATGTTTCCGGCCATTCCCCTGCCGACCACGCCGTCCCTAGGATTGCCCCGAAGCCGTACCCCCCTGCTGCGTCAGTGTAGAGTTCCAACTCGCTAGCCGGGACCCAGGGGGCCCGCCATATTAGGGTGCCGTTGAAATCTGTCAGAAAACTCTCCCATTGGCCCAGGTCGTCCCTCACTCCCTGTGTGATGCGAACCCTGTGATGCCTCTGTGTTACGCCCCTCGTGATCCAGGCCAGCCGCCTGGCGAATGGTCGCCCTGCGGGGATTACCCTTAGGGCAAAGTTCAGTTTCCCTAGTAGCTGTTGTATCTCTCCCAGAGTTGCCTTCTTTTGTTGCTTCAACCTCTTTATGTCGCCGAGCATGCCCTCCACTTTCTCGGCTGGCAGCTTGCATGTCCCTGCCACTGAGTCTAGCTCTATCCCCAAGAACGTCAGTTTCGTTGTGGGACCCTCGGTTTTATCCTGAGCTATAGGGATGCCTAGCTCCCGCGCCAATGCCATGAAGTTATTGAGGAGAGTGGCACAGTCCCCCGTGTTTGCCCTCCCCACAAACAAGAAGTCATCCAGGTAGTGGACTCGCCCCCCTCTGGGCGTCCGTTGGCCCAGCTCCCATTCCAAAAAACTACTGAAAGCCTCGAAATGCGCACAGGAGATCGAGCAGCCCATTGGGAGACATCTGTCATAGTAATAGCCACCATCCAATTTAAACCCCAACAGATGGTAGCTGTCTGGGTGCACTGGCAACAGTCTGAATGCTGATTCTACATCTGACTTGGCCATTAGGGCCCCCATCCCTTCTTGTCTAACCAGGTCCACCGCGTCGTCAACCGATGCATAGGCCACCGAGCATGCCCCCTGCTCCAATCAATCGTTGACTGATTCCCCCTCCGGGTATGAAAGATGGTGAATCAAGCGGAATTTGCCCGGCTCTTTTTTGGGGACTATACCCAGCGGGGATATTATCATGTCTTTTAGTGGAGGCGTGAGAAAAGGGCCCGCGACCCGGCCCAGCGCGACTTCCTTTGCTACCTTTTGTTTTGCTACCTCGTGGTTGTCCCTGGCTGACTTCAAGTTCCTACTCTCCCGTGCACCTCTGGGGCCGTTGTATGGGATTGGGAAACCCTGAGTGAACCCCATCGCTAGTAAATTCCTATCTGCCGTCTTGTGGTACTTGTGTAACAGGTGTAGCAGTCTGCCTGTTTTTATGGGTGTTGGGAGCGCCTGTCCTCCGCCCCCTTCTCCCCTTGCCCCTCCTGACGGGGCCCGCTTTTCATTTCTTTGGGCCCGCCTTTGGTTTCTCTGCCGCTGGCCCTGTGGTTCGCCGGCATCGTATCGCAGGGTGGTTCCCCCCACATGACCCGCAAGCATGCTTGAATTTGCATGCATCCCCCCACCTACACTCGTCTTTGTCGAACTTCCAGCACGCCTTGGTGGATTTGGTGGTTGGTTGGCCCCTCCCTTTGGGATCTTTTCCGTGCCCTTTAAACTTGCCCTTACTCCCGTAGGGACGAAAAACACTCTCTTTTGCACCAACCCCTTCCCTGGCTGCCACCATGTGCTTGGAATAGCCTTCCATGTCTTGGCAGTCCCAGCCTATTGTTGGCCACACCTGCATTTTTTCCCTGAAACCCTCGTCATATTGCAGCCATGCATCCCCTTGAAACTGCTGCTGCGCCTCGTGCACCTTTTGCTCATACAAGATCAGTGATGCTGCAGTCTGTGGGAATTTCTCAATAAAAACACACGCTAGTGTCCTAAAGGCTTTAAGCCAGTTCTCTATACTTCTATCCACCCTGGGTTTCCTAGGGCCCCTCCTGTCCTCGTCCTTCTTGTCTTGGGTGGTGAGATCTAATCCTGCCTGCCGCACCTCCAGAAGGGAAAATATGTCTATAAATTCCTTCCTCCAAATTCTCTCCTTTATTGGGAGTGGGATAAGGTTGGCCAGTCCCAGTAACCTTGTTGTTGTGGGGGGGTCGCTTGGGGATGGGCGCATGTACTCACTCGCTGGCTTGCCCTCACCTGCCCCGGTCGTAGCTGAGCCCCCCCCACCATGGAGCCCGTGCACTCCTGTTGCACTGGCTCCGCACTGGTTTCCTCGCCCTGACTTGCCCGGCTTAGCCCCGAAGGCTCCTTGTCCTCCGTCCTGGCTGCCTGCGCCCCTGCGTTGGCTGTTCCGTCTAAGGCTGGGCTCTTTACGGGGCCCCCTGTGCCCCAAGGTGCGT
Source organism: Triturus cristatus (assembly GCF_964204655.1). Lineage (NCBI taxonomy): Eukaryota > Metazoa > Chordata > Amphibia > Caudata > Salamandridae > Triturus > Triturus cristatus. The sequence continues at coordinate 999,298,971 of NC_140580.1, forward strand.
TCCCTGGGAATGGGACCCCTCTTCCTGGCCACTGCCACCATGGTAACCATGGTGGAGGTTGCATCGACCCCTCTGGCCAAGCCTCCCCCTGAAAGTTCAGTCCCCCTTGTCCTGCGCCTGTGTGCCAGGGAGATTGCGCGTGCCACGGCCCCTGGAATGCCATGTCCGCCTGTGGCCCCCTTCTGCTTTGTGGCCCCGCACCCCCTTTGCGCCCCTGCGTGCTTTGTGGCAGTCCATGCTTACCCCGGGTGCTCTTCTGCTGTCCTTCCTGGGGGGCCGCCGTGCTGGCTACTGACCCCTCTCCGTCACTGCTCTCGTCCGAATCGGAGCTGGCCGCCTGCTCTGCTGCCGCTGGGGTCTTTCGCCTGGTCGCCTGGGGGGGGGTTCTCCCGTCGCCTGACCTGGCTTTTCTCCTGCGGGGGGGCGCCGTTTTGGCTGCAGGCCCCCCCTTTGGCGCTTTCTTTGGTGGTGGCGGTGCTGGCGAATCCCGGCATGCCCGTTTCCCTTTCCCAGGGGGCCCTTCCTTGATTTGCTGGTCCACCCAGCTCCGGCCTTTCAAAGCCACCAGAGCCCTTGCCTGCTCCAGCATGTCCTGCAGGTCGTCATCCAGATCGTTCTCCTTTCGCTTCCTTGGGTCTGTCTTTGCTGTGGCTGTCTTTTCCTGCGTCTCCCTGAAGCGGGCCGGGGGCTGTTTCTTCCTTTCTGTAGCCCCTTTCCTGTTTGCCATCTTTATCCCACTCCTCTGCCCTCGTGCGTGCTGGTAGCTTGGTTCCGAATAAAACCCACAGAAAAAGGGGGATCCTGTCCCTTTAAGACGGCGCGCCCCTCACAAGCGCGCCTCCCCCTGCTGGTCGGAAGCGCCGATGGCGGAGGAGAGGCGGGTCGATCGCGGCTGTGTCTCCTTCCCCGTAACGCCGCGGCCACAACTTGCTCCTCCCGGTTCCTGCTGCTTGGCGGTACCTGGTCGCAGAATCTTTGTTCCTCCGCGCCTTCCGACAAAAGGCGAAGGCGGTGCTGCGAAGGTGGCGCTGAGCTGGAGATTCACTGCCGGTGCCCCCCTGGTCTTCCGCCGCTTGTGCTCACCGCTGAGGACGCCGTCCCTTGGCAAGCGTGGGCTTTAGCGTCGCTGGAGCATGCCGGATTCTTCGATGCGCTGGTGTTTTGGCGCCAACTCTCCAATGGTCGCCGCTGGTCGCCGCCGATCGCCTCCGGGTAAGCCCACGTTCTCCTTTCTTTGTCCTCAGCTCGGGGAGGGGGGGGATTTGTGGCTCCACTGGCCCCTGCGTCCCTCTTTATCCCCCCCCCCGACCCCTATGCTCGGCCCCTGATTGGGGGGGTGCAAGCCCGTGCCCCCCCGGGCCAATCCTGGCCGCGTTGGCCTAGCCCCCATGCAAATTCCCGGAAGGGGTTGGGCGGGGGAGGGCCGCCGCCCCCGGATGGCGTTTTGACCCGGGCCTCTAATGGGTCCGGCTTTGCCTACCCGGCCCGGGTTCTTTAGTGGTGGTTGTATGGTGGTGGTAGTGGTGGTACTCGTGGTATTGGTGGTGGTACTGGTGGTAATGGTGGTGGTAATGGTGGTATTGGTGGTACTTGTACTAGTGGTGGCACTGGTGGTATTGGTGATGGTGGTATTGGTACTGGTGGTATTGGTGGTGGTGGTATTGGAGATGGTACTGGTGATACTGGTGTTGGTGGTACTGGGACTGGTGGTACTGGTGAGGGTGGTGGTACTGGTGTTGTTTGTGGTACTGGTGGTACTTGTGTTGGTGATACTGGTATTGGTGGTGGTGGTGCTACCGGTGATACTGGTGTTGGTACTGGTGGTGTTGGTACTGGTGGTGGTGGTACTGGTTGTGGTGGTAGCAGTGGTACTGGCAGTGGTGGTGGTGGTGGTACAGGTGGTGGTGGTACTGGTGGTAGTACTAGTTTTGTTGGTACTGGTGGTGGTGGTGGTACTGATGGTGGTGGTACTGGTGGTGGAACTGGTGGTGGTGGTAGTAGTGGTGGTGGTACTGGAGGTGGTGGTACTGGTGGTGGTATTGGTACTGGTGATAGTGGTAGTGGTCCTGGTGGTGGTGGTACTGGTGGGGTTGGTTGTACTGGTGGGGGTACTAGTGGTGGTGGTTGTGGTCATAATGGTGGTGGTGGTAATGGTGGTACTAGTGTTGGCGGTACTGGTGGTGGTAGTGGTACTGGTGGTGGTGGAGGTACTGGTGGTGGTACTGGTGGTGGTACTGGTGGTGGTACTGGTGGTGGTGGTACTGGTGGTGGGGGTGGTACTGGTGGTACTGGTGGTGGTGGTACTGGTAGTACTGGTATTGGTGGTGGTGGTACTGGTGGTGGTTGTGCTGGTACTGATGTTGGTGCTGGTACTGGTGCTGGTACTGGTGCTGGTGGTACCGGTGGTGGTGGTACTGGTGGTGGTGGTGCTGGTACTGGTGGTGGTACTGGCGGTGGTGGTGGTTGCTATTACTGAAGGTGGGGTGGTATTGGTGGTAGTGGTACTGGTGGTGGTACAGATTGTACTGGTATTTATTTATTTTATTTATCAATTTATTGAGCGCGCAAATACCCTGAGGTGTCTCGGCGCTTTAAGGACTGGTTTAATCAGGCAAAAAAGAGAAATAGCCATGTTTTTATATTTTTTCGGAGAGATAACAAGGTGGGGGAATTTTTGATGTGTAGAGGGAGTTTGTTCCAGAGTTTGGATGTGGCCACAATGAATCTTCTGTCACCCCAAGTGACTTTCTTAGTTCTAGGAACCGTTAGCAGCTGATCGAAGCCAGACCGCAAGGTCCTGTTTGGTCTGTAGAGGCATAGGTTTTTTAAAAAAATTCGGGACCTGAATTGTGAATCGCTTTATAGGCTTTACACAATGCCTTAAATGTTGTCCTGCTTTTGATGGGTAGCCAATGTAGTTGTCGAATGACTTCTGAGATGGGCTTAAATTTGGGAGTGCCTGAGAGAATCCTAGCTGCGGCATTTTGTACCATCTGTAGGTTTTGCAAGACTCTTTCTTGTGCGTTGATGAGTAGGCCATTACAATAGTCTATTTTTGTCATAACAAGGGACTGATGAGTGTTTTACCTGAGCTAGGAGGAAGGAAGGCTAGAAGTTTCTTTATCATTCTGATTGTATAGAATGAGGAAGAGGTGACAGAATTGGCCTGAGGCATGAATGATAGCTTATCATCAAATGAGATTCCAAGGTTTCTAACCTTAGTGACCGGGACCAGGGGGGGGGGGGGGGGCAGTTCTTCTGGCCACCAAGAGGTAGACCAGCTGGGTAGTAGCTTTCCAAAAATCATCACTTCCGTTTTGTCGGAGTTTAATTTCAGACAATTATTTGTCATCCACGTGCTGATGGTGGACATTCCCTTTTTAAAGTTATTTGCGACTGAGTTTCCATTCTCATGTATTTCTAGCACAATCTGGGTGTCATCGGCGTAGGATGTGAGCCGCAAGTCGTAAGCTTTGATGATTTTGGCGAGGTCTGCAACATATAGATTGAATAAAGTGGGGCTTAATGAGGATCCCTGAGGGACACCACATGGTTGGGAAAAAGAAGGGGAAAGAAAGCTGCCCAGCTTTACCTGTTGTGAACGGTTGGCCAGAAAGGATGCTAATAGGGCTTTGGCTCTGTCTTTGATCCCTATGGCTGAGAGACGATTGATTAAGATGGAATGGTCAACCGTATCAAATGCTGCTGAAAGATCCAGCAGCACTAGGACTGCGGTGCCTCCCTTGTCCATGGTTGTCCGTATTTCGTCAACTGTTTTAATGAGAGCTGCCTCTGTCCCATGCCCTTTTATAAATCCAAATTGGGTGTCATCTAAGAAATTGATGTTTTCGATGTAGTCGGCCAACTGGGTGTTCATTACCTTCTATAGGTTTGTAGTTGTTACAGTCTGTGGGATTAAGGTTATGTTTTTTGAGAAAAGGTCTGATTACTATCTCTTTCCAGATGGAGGGATATATTCCTGTTTTGAACATAGAGTTGCAGATTTTGGCAAGTTCAGGAGCTATAATTTCTGGAATGAGTTTTATTATGTTAGGTGGGCAAGGGTTGTTGGGGGATCCGGATTTGGAGGTAGAGATAAGATCGGTTATGTGTTCTGTTGTGATCTTTTTAAATTCTGGGAAGGAGGGGAAGGTGTCATGGTTATTACTTTGTGATGTTGCACGATTGTCTGAGGAGGAGTCTATGTTGGAAGTAGTGGATTGTGCTGAAAAATTGGAGTAGATATGCATGTCTTTATTTTGGTAGAAACTAGCAAGGTTATCACAGAGGGTTTGTGTAGGTGTTATCGACGGGGAAGTGTCTGGTCCTGATAGTTTGGTAACAACTCTGTATAGTTGTTTCATGGAGTCCTGAGAAGATTCAATTTGATTAATGTAAAATTTACTTTTTTCAGTTATTAAGAGGTTTTTGTATTTGGATAGTGCTTCCTTATACCGTGTTTTAGTTGTGTTGTCGTAATTTCGGCGCCAGTGACGCTCCCGATTTCTGCATTTCTGCCTTTCTAGTCTTAATTCCTCTGAGAACCAGGGAGCGGATGGGGTCTTTCTATTTTTAGAGGTATTTTTTATTGGGACCAGTGTGTCGAATGCTGAGTGGAGCCATTGTGTGTATCGCATAGCTGCTTGTTCGGGATTGTCTGGGAGGTTTTGATGAGTAGCTTTCAGGTGTGATTTTATGTTTTCGGGGAGAATGCTGTTCTAAGCTTTGAAGTTGGCGGGCGAAGGGGAGTTGACATGGTTGTGTGTATTGTGTTCAGTATTGATGTTAAAAAGGATTGCAGAGTGGTCGGTCCATGTTAAGGGGAGAATATTTCCTAGTGAAATGTGTCTGTTGTTGGTGAATAATCCGTCGAGAGTATGGCCAGCTGTATGAGTGGGTTTGTTTATGAGTTGAGAGAGTCCTATGGAGTCAAATTCTGAGAGTAAAGCAGATGTGTTTTCATCGTTATTGGATTCAAGGTGGAAATTGAAATCGCCTAGAATGGTGAAATTGGCTTCTCCTGCAGAAGGCTCTGCTAGGAGGGCTAGAGAAGAAAGAAAATCTGTCCAAGTTCCGGGAGGGCGATATAATAGGATACCTTTAAATGTTTGTGATTCGGTAAGTGATATAGAGAAGGAGAAAGCTTCGCAGTCATTGATAGGGATAGAATCTATTTTAACATTGTAGTAGTTGCGATGAATAAGAGCTAAACCACCGCCTCTTTTGTTATTTCTGTCTAGTCTTTTAACAGAGAAATCATCCGGGGTTGCGGTGGCAAAATCAGGCCCTGATGAAGGGTTGGCCCAAGTCTCCGTAAGAAATAGAAGGTCGAGTTTGTGATTTTCAAGGAAAGCGAGTATTTCGTATTTATGCTTAGGTAAGGAACGGACATTGATAAGTGCGGCAGTGGTGGTGTGATTTTTTATTGGATTAGGTGAGAGACCTTTAGCTTTAGTGGCAGCGGGCGGTTTACTAGAGCTGGGTGTGTGCTTACAGTTATTGCACGGTATTAAGACATGAGTTGGTATAATAGCAGAGGTAAAGCAAGGACATGATTGTGCCTCCTTGGAGATGGCCGCAATATCTAGTAACTGTCTCCTAGTATAGGTAAGAGAGATAGGTAGCCAAACTGGAATACATGGGTCAGGGGACGAGGCCCTTGGCGCGATCCAGGCGCGGACGGGCGCAGACGGGCTTGCCTTTGGCGCTCCTTCGGTGCGACGGCGGCGCGTCCGCTGCGCGTTGCGCTTGGCATCTGGCTTTTGAGTATGTTTTGCCAGCAGCTGATTGGAGGGCTTAACCGCAAGTGCCGGGCCCTTCCTGTTGCACGCGAATCCCTCCACTCAACCCGAATAATCGGTGGTGGACCGGGGATTGTGTGCTAGTGAGGCAGTGAGTGCACAGGCGCAAAATATATTTAAAAACACATTAGTGAGTCAGTGCGATTTAAAAAACTTTTCCAAGTCATCAAAGATATACACAGCGATAATACAGCGTAATTGGGAACCCTTTACCAGGCGCTCCCTAGAGTGATCAAATTAAGCAGAAGGGGCAGGAACCCTTTTCCAGGCGCTCCTTTTAAGTAAGTACAATTCTCACTCTCACCTTTCTCAATTAAACGCGTCCGCTGCGCGTTGCGCTTGGCATCTGGCTTTTGAGTATGTTTTGCCAGCAGCTGATTGGAGGGCTTAACCGGAAGTGCCGGGCCCTTCCTGTTGCACATGAATCCCTCCACTCAACCCGAATAATCTGTGGTGGACCGGGGATTGTGTGCTGCTGAGGCGGTGAGTGCACAGGCGCAAAATATATTTAAAAACACATTAGTGAGTCAGTGCGATTTAAAAAACCTTTCCAAGTCATCAAGGATATACACAGCGATAATACAGCGTAATTGGGAACCCTTTACCAGGCGCTCCCTAGAGTGATCAAATTAAGCAGAAGGGGCAGGAACCCTTTTCCAGGCGCTCCTTTTAAGTAAGTACAATTCTCACTCTCACCTTTCTCAATTAAACGCGTCCGCTGCGCGTTGCATTTGGCATCTGGCTTTTGAGTATGTTTTGCCAGCAGCTGATTGGAGGGCTTACTGGTGGTGGTGGCACTGGTGGTGGTTGTACTTGTGGTGGTGAAAGTAGTGGTGGTACTGGTAGTGGTGGTGGTGTTACTGGTAGTGGTGGTGGTACTGGTATTGGTGGTGGTGGTGGTACTGGTGGTGGTGGTGGTTGTACTGGTAGTACTGGTGGTGGTGGTACTGGTGGTAGTGGTGGTACTGGTGGTGGTAATACTGGTGGTAGTGGGGGTACTGGTAGTGTTGGAGGTATTGGTGGTAGTGGTACAATTGTGATGGAGGTATTGGTGGTGGTGTTGTTGTTAATAAAACAGGCTTTTGAAAACAACCCGTCAGGTGGCTTTAGTACAGATGACATGAAACACAGGTGTGCTTTTGTCAGCTGCAGCCCATTAGCACATGATTTCTACTTGGAATTCACATCACTTAATTCACTAATCCTTTCTAATTCCATTTTGAAAAATAAACAAGATAATGCTGAGTTAAAGTGATTGAAAGCAGGCGCCTGTGTTACGGGGTGGCCGTGCTGCTTAAAAAACCAGAAGGATTTGCAATGCAATAGGTCTGGCATTTACCAGACTCTAAGCTATTGGCATTGGCTTTTATTTATGTTTTAAAAACTAAAACGAAAATAAAAGGCATTGTTGTTTGCAATGTCAATTGCTCAAACCAGCATAAATGCGAGACCTATTGCATTGCAAATGCTTGTTCGATTAGTCTGTTGAAATGCTCCCTTTCGGCCCCCGCGGCAAATAATTAAATACACAAGTATGCCGCTGAAATGGAAGTGGATCGCGCTGCAAATAAAAAAAAAATTGTGCTTTCTGACTTATGAAGGAGACCGTGCAAGGCCACAAGTAAAAGATCTAGCCTTATGGGAGGTAACAAATGGCGACAGGGCAGTAAGAAGGAGGGACTAACAAGCTTCAATATCCATCGAAAACCAGCATTTACCAAGAACACCAGCCAATCCAAAATATGGGCGGAAAGAAGTCGAGACTTCCACAGCATACTCGACTACTGCATGCCTTGCAGAGCAAGCAGCACATGCGTGCTGCCGCTAGGCTCGACCTAATAAAAACAATAGAGCTAACTTTGCAATACGACGTGTATTGCAATTTATTAATAATTAAAAAGGTGGCTCCGGATGGTACATAATAAATTACATAAAGGCTTTATGTGCCATCCGGATTGACATTTGTGATAAATAAGCCAGGAAACTTAGAAGGGCGCAGCCCCCACGCTCAAAGGCAGCAGCTGCAATTTCCATAATTATGTGCAATTCGTGGTAAAAACGCACAGAACAACGGAATGGGAGCAGCAGTACTTTGTGGTGGTTTTGCTTTTTTGCACTTTCTTAGTGTGAAATGTGTCTTCAGAAAAAAATTGGCATGGGGACATGATTTGTGCTAAAATACTGTGCATTAAGATGAATTCGCATTTTGCATATGTATGTGTAATTTCAAAACATTTTGCTGAAATTTCACGAAATTATACAAAAGCAAATTACCCAAATTCTGCACACAGCTACTAAGAACCGCAGCTACTATTAAAGTAGCATTGCTTATGTATGTACAGGTTCATACTCACAAAACTACCATGATGCAACTGAATTTATTAGGCAAATTCTCACCATGGAATTTTTTGAAATTCAAAGCTGATTTAATCAATTAAAAAAAGTTGAAAATGGCTTATCCCACTAGAATCTTATTGTCAATAAAGATTTAGCCCAAATGTGTGCCATTAATCACCCGCTCATCTAAAAGGAGGAAATAAATTGTCTTCAGTGTATGTATGTATGTTTTCTAAAGCGCTCTGTCTTTCCTACTGGGTAATCATGGCACTAAAAAGGACAGATTACTAAAATATGGAAAAAGCCACCAAAACTACCAAAACTACTAGGTTTGGGAGAATAGCCAGGTTTTCAATAATATTCTGAACTTCAGCAAGAAGGGCTAAGAACAGAGATAAAGAGGCAGCATATAGCCTGCAGCTATGCCTGACAAAGCTCTGTAATCCATAGGCTTTGGACGGGATTTTGAGGTCACAAGAAGATAGAGTTTAGCAGATCCTACTGCATGGAAGAATTGAGATCAATCAAAACGATGAGAGAGTGGTGGGCTGCTGGGAGAGTGAAATGCTTAGTGAACCAGGCAGATCGATTTAAAAAGAATATGCTCCTTCGCCGACAGTCAATGCAGGGAAACAGGAACAGAAGAAATATATTCCCTACAGATAAAGCTGCCAGTCAGTATAATTCTGATGCCACTGCAATTTACTAATCAAACAAGGGGTGGACCCAGGTAAATAGCATTGCAGTAATCTAAACCAGAGACAACAAAGGCAGTCAGAATTAGAATCTTTTTGGCATGGTCGATAAGATAAAGAACACACCTCAGAGTGCGGAACTGGAAAATACACAGTGCTCGAGTTGATACTGAGTTAATACTAAATCTGAGATTTTTCACCACTTGTGAAGGCTCGTACAAAAAAAATCAATTCTAGGGGTTTTAGTGGGCAGTTTTGCTTCCATTCAATTTGCAAGCATTTCTCCACCACTCACCCTACAAGAGTCATTCATACAATTTGGCTGACAAAGTCAAAGTGTCGCCTTCAAATATGACAATAATTTGAGTATTGTCTGCAAAAAAAAGAAGTTAAAACCAAAAGATTGAATAAGGTGAGCCAAAGGGATATCATAAAGATTAAAAAGAAGTAGGGATAAAACAGAACCCAGAGGCACCACCTTGATAGATCTCTGGGATAGATGCCTTACAATCAAGAGTAATGCCTTGGCAGGAATACCCAGTTCAGAGAGCTTTATTAGAAGAATGCTGTGATAGACCATATCAAAGGCTGCTTTGCGATAAAAAAGTTTCAAGACATTAGGAATACAAGTATCAGTAGCCTGGTGCGGCATGTCCAGCACTAGAATGATTATGAGTTCAATGCTGTAGCCTGCTTGGAAGTCCATCTGAAACTGATAAAGTAGTTTGCAGTAGGTCACAAAGTTAAAACTTTATTGATAGGCCGCAATTTGCATCACCTTACTGCGGCTCAGCAGTTGCAAAATACGTCCATATCTTGATTAGACTTCTGGATTCACATCAGATTTTCTCAGAAGGGAAGATACATATACCTTTTGTTAAATATCCGGGATTTGACCCACTTTAAAAGACGACTTTATGATGGCTTTTGCCCTGCTGGCATTGCACATGAAATATAACCCATATAGAGACTCCGGTATTTAGTTTGTGCGATAAACATGACAAACTCGTTGTCGTTTAGAGGAGAAAAATCTGCTAGAGTAGGGTGATCGAGACAACAACTACAGTAATCTATGGGTAATAGAGGAGAGTCATTTCAGCGGGATAGCCTTCATTATATTTATGAAGAAATCCACAGTAGAATTGCATTTCTAGTTTAAATTTCTAGCCTTTTCCTGAGAAGATGGCTCCTGGAAGCTTTTAATAATAGAGAAAACAGTTTTAATGGGGTTGGATGAAACAAATATTTTCCTGTCAGCACGTGGAGTCTTCTTAAGAAGTTTCCCCATGATCAATGGGTCAAGTAGCCTAAAGCTACCAAAGACAGAGCTCGTTCTACGACACTCTCTCTCTGAAGGCAAGAAAAAAGTGGCATACTACCTCTACTTCCAACAACCAGTCATCCATGGGTAGCCATCCCAGGATGCACTTCGGATCACGCCATCCACCCATGGGTATAGTCCTGAAGGTAATTGTCCACTATGTTGATGGTGTACCTTCCTTGATACAATTTGTCCTTGGTTCCCAGGCCCCCTGTGTGAAGCACAAAAACCTTTCTTTATCGACTCAAACCACACGATTGTAACTTCTTATCTCCTTGCCTAACTAGTAAAACAAAGACATTATTCTATCTAAGCGAGCACGTCTTCATGTGCAAATGGTGATGAAGGATAAATTCCACAGCACACGTGAAATTCAAACTGTTATCTCTAAAGCGAAAGTCTCAGGGACTTACATTTCAGGCCTACTAATTTCAGCTAACATAAGAGAAACAACATATAAGCTTTATGAAATCAGATAACACTAGTGCAGTGTCAACTAATGCATTTTCCTATATGTGAAATAACGTAATTAATAAGCACATTTAATATACGAATAAGTGTCAGTTGCACAACACAAGCTCTTCATGTAGATGTTTCCCTCTAATTACAATAATTCTCTATGTCTCCATGTTACTTTTCAATAGCCTAAAATACACAATATATTTATATTAATACATTTAAAAATTCTAACACTTAACATTAGTACAACAACGTGATTATGATGCACCCCTACAATTGGAATGATAATTCCGCTTCATCAGTAGCTTTTGAACTCCCAAAGGGGTGTATAAGAGCCATACAATGCCAACACAATACTATACGATCTATACCAGACTTTGCCGACTCAGTTCTTCATTCTAACCCTGCTGTCAATTATCTCAATCAAATTTGCCATTCTTTTTTTATTTTAACAAATTTGTAAAGCTGGAACCATGATAATATTAATTGTTTAACTGACACTTGCTTTAATATAAATGTATGTTACTCCAACAACTTTTTCTTGTAAACATCTACATGATTTTATCCAACCACTGGCATGTTGTCACAGTATCTTCTTGATTAGCGGGAGTGGAGAACCACCATAAATAATTTTCCAACCCTACAAAGACCCAATTCAGCCACCTCTTTTAGAGAAAGTGGAACTGTTGAATGAATGCCAGTGGAGCCACTGACAGCTCCGCAGGCTTTCAATCAAAAAGGTTTAGATCCCTATGATCCACTGCATTGTCCTCACCTTATCTGTGACAGGAGGGCAGTCTTCATCATGCATATTTTCCCTCCCTGAGTCCTCCATGTTGGGTATAGAGGTCCCAGTGAGAGAAAACAAACAGCGGGGAGAAAACTTCCTGATCATCATGCCCAATACTTTTTAGTTTTTCAATAACAAACTTCCAAAGATTGCTGAAAGGTCTTAAAATATAGCATCTAACGTTCTAACGAAGACTTTCTGAAGAATGAAACCACTGTGGTGGAAAACTGAAAATAGGGTTGGCAGTCTGCCGGAAGGTGAAGGAGGTGAGGCCTTGCCACCCTAAAGGTCCAACAACTGCATAGACTGCCAGCCCGTGCCTACATGATTCCCATGCTCACCACTGCTCAACTAATTTAGCACTGTTGTTGTAGTACATTGGCTCAAATATGAAGCTATCTCCTATTTGACATCTGTTTCTGACAGAGCTTCTACAGCTGCCACTCGTATATTATTAATATATTTTGAACTCTCCCATTCTTATCAATGCCTAATTTTAGCTTTTCTTTTTCACAGAGGTGCAGATTATTGGTCTCCATGGTGATGAGAAACTTGCCATCCTTCGAGGCTGCCCTGGGAGCTCAGGAATTGCAGGACCTAGAGGGGAACCGGGAGCCCCAGGAGCAAAAGGTAATCTCTGAAATAGGAAGTAGTTGGGCCTTGATATCTGGGTGAGTCATGCCATTACAAATGGAGCAGATTCTCAATGTTTTATCAAAACGTACATCTATCGTCTGTAAAAAGGGAAATAAGATGAGGAGAGATCACTCTTTTAGGCTGCTAAACAAAAAAGCGCTTGCATGTCGGAACTCAGGTTCTACCATTTGCAAAGCACATCAATCAAGTGATCAGCAGTCACCTAAAGCATTTAAAATAGCACAAAAAATTGCAAATATAACGTTGCCATTGTTAAGGATTTCACATTACCCACTGCCGGCTCCACAACCATCATCCAATCTCAGGACCTCTGCATTCAGTTCTCACACTATTTCAGGTACAAGATCAGTAACACATGCAACAACATCAACCCCTCCACCGTCACAGACATCCTGCCCAACAACACTTACCCCCAGGATCTTGCCATGACCACCGGGCCCACCATCAACACAGCAGAAACCGGAGTGACCATGTGTTCCATCTACTCAGAAGCCCGCACTGTATCTTTATCAAAGCACTGGACCCCATCTACACAACTTTGACAACGATACTCAACAATTTCACCAGCATATCGCTTTCCTGGCCACCGGAAAGCATGCCACCATACTTCTCCTTCTCAACGAAACCTCAGCAGACCAAAAGACACTGGCAATCTATGGACCAATCTGCTCACTGCTCTACTCTAGTTCTGGAGAAAGTCATCAACAAATGACTGTTCGACCTCCTAAAAAACAACCACCTCCTCGACCCCTTTCCATTTGGACTTAGGCCCACCAAAGCACTGACACTGCCATTATTGCCACCACAGATGACATCCGTCTGATCATGGACAGAGGAGACTCTGCAGCGCTCATCCTACTTGATTTATATGCCGCCTAGACACTGTCTCCTACGCATTCTCATTCAGTAACTCCATAAAGCTGGTATAAGAGGGGCAGCTTTCTGCTGTACAATGCCTAAATGCCACCACTCGCCAAAATCACCAGAACCCATGGAATCAACATCATCACCTATGCTGACAACACCCAGCTCATTCTTTCTGTCTCTGACAAAACATGCAGCACCCCGACAAACTCTGCCTCCAGCATGTTCGCAGTCGCCAGCGAGATGAAAAGCAACTGCCTGTAATTCAACATGAAAAAAACAGAATGGTACTCTTTGGCAAGTACACCTCTCTATGAAACTGCACCCGGTGGCCAGCAAATCTTGGACCAACACACTGTCCGGTCAGTCAAGCTAAGAACCTAGCTATAGTGGTAGACAACCAACTCTCAATGATCAGCCAAGTTAATGTGCTGCCTCCTGTTTCTACATCCTAAAATCCTCAAAAATCTTCCAATGGCTTACGTTCAACACACACATAACCATCATCCAGACCGTTATCACCAGCAAACTGGTTTATGGTAACAGACTCTATATCAACATTACTGCCCAACTGACCAGACGACTTCAGGTCATACAAAACTCATCAGCCAGGCTCACATTCAATCTCCCACCTTGTGCGCACATTACCTCCCCCGTCAAAGACATCCACTGGCTCACCGTCAGCCCAGCCAGAAGCCTCTGGACAACCAGCCTCCTGCTTGCACACACGCCAATTATTAACAGAGCCAGAGTCAACAGTTGTGCTTTCCTATACCTTACTACCAACCGTGAACAATCTACCCTTGCACATTAAAGCTACTTCCTCAGACCTTGTGTTCCATAAGAAAATAAAGACAGGGCTCTTTACTTAGATCACAGACTTGTCAGATATTGTTACTTCCTTATCTAGTGCCTGTATACCCTCTTTGGTGGGACACATGTTCTACCAGTAATCCTAACATACCACCTGTAGACTAAGGAAAATACTTGATTGTGTGAAGGACGTCAATATAGATAAGGTAAAATGCTCTCTGCTATACTATACAAATAAGACATTTTCCTGGTAGGAAAAAACATCTGCAAAACCTCTCAATCAACTGGATTGGGATACTTTTTGATAAAACACTCTCCTTCATACCACCACTCAACAAACTAGATGAAGGTATCTTTAGATAGCTTGCAGCCCCAGCCTTTGCATGGCAGTAGTAAAGGACACCCAGGGTGGCTCCCATCAGGAGTAAACCAGGCATGAATACTGTTCCTTTGAACTGCAGTGCTTGGTCTAGCCTGCTATGGATAAATGTTGGCAAAATTATACAATAACCAAAATGACAAGCGGAGAAAATATATGAAAAAAATGTTGAGATTCATGTGTAAAACAATTTTATCAGGAAAAACTGTAAGGGCTGGTCTATGATCTAAGCAATGCCACTCATTGAAAATATATGAAAAAAATGTTGAGATTCATGTGTAAAACAATTTTATCAGGAAAAACTGTAAGGGCTGGTCTATGATCTAAGCAATGCCACTCATTTCCTCTGGGCCCAATGAGAATACAATGGCTACAAAAATGAAAGCATTAGCCGAGGGAAATACTACTGACGTTAGTACTAGCGGCTCGAAAGGATGTTCCAATAATTGGAGATTTTGGGCTACCAAAGTGAAATAACATGGAGGAGTTAGGGAATGCACCATTAGGTGTTGAAAAAGCAAATGAGAATGCCAATGGAAATCACCCCTCCTCAGGATACTCATCTTCCTAGAATTCTTGAAACTCCTGCCCATTTGGCAGGTATGGATATATGAAATTGTTCAGTAAAACTCATACCTCAGCAATTAAGATGTCGTATAGATTAAATTGAATTGACATGAGTACATTTTTAAGGGGAAGCATCAATTCTTCATAATATGTCTCATTTAAGGTACTTCTAATCTGGTAACATTATCTAAGAATTTAGGATTACCTTTTGATGTTTAACTGTTTTTTAAAACTCACATAACTAAATTTTCCTCATATTTGTTTTGGACTATGCTTCATGAGAAAATGATACCTGTTGCTACCTAGTGATATTAAGATGAACTGTCAATCTGGTAATTCACAGCTCCTATTTAGATTATAGAAATAGTGTATACTTCGGCCTCTCCAAGTATATGTTCAATAATCTGTAGCTTGTGCATCATTTTTCAGCCCACTTGTAACTTGTAATACCTCACAGGAATTCTGTTTCATGCCATTGTATATCCTTTCATTGTCTTCCTGTATCCAAAATAATTGTGTTCAAGAGCTTGTGTGTATGTTATTGTGGCATTAAGGACACTTGTATTTAGCAAACCCATTTGATATTTGCCTCAGCACATGCCTAGATTTGCATCACTTGATGTATCACTTGATAGTTGTTCTTGTCATTAAAAGACCTGCATCTGACTGAGAGCCTTGTGTATCTTAGTGTCTGAACTGGGATTTCACTTTCTTTCAGCTGCATGCCAAATTTAATATTTGCTTCTTCCCATTCGGCCCCTAAAACCTGTTTGTTCCCCTCAACCGCCAACTTATTAGCTGAAAGTTTACTTCCTCTGTGATCTCAGTGCCAAATTCTTCATCAAGGTGACTTTGCACTCTAGAAATGGTTCTCATTCATTCACAATGGAGTCCATAAGGAGTCAAACTCCACATCAACAGATGAATATGAAGGATGTATTCCTCCAGTAAATGGGGGCATGGAGAACAGGGCAGACAGAGACACTGGCAGGGTTATCAGAAGAGCCACCATCAACTATGATAGGAGTCATAATCAGTGCATGTAGGGGGTAGGTAGCCCTTATTTGAATTTTATCAAAACCTTGAGCAAAACCTTGAGCAAAAATGGAAGCAGAGGGAACACAAAAAACAACCCATTTGTCCATTGAAGAAATATAATAACCTCTCTCCAATCTGCTGGTAATAGAGACATTTAGCAGAAGTCTGGGAGAAGGGTATTTGACTTGATTGTGAATTGATCCAGTCACGGAGTCCTGCAATGATGTTCTATCCCTGGAAATATCTGGATTGAAGGCAAAGGTTTACCAAGGAGGGACAACCTCTGCGTGGTCTATCTGTTTAGTTGACGATACTCCTTGGATTATAAATGGACAAGTAAGGATGGTCTGATATCCACAGGTTCATACCCAGAGCCAAATCCAAATGTGTGTGTGTTATCATGATGATCTTTGGAACAAACAATAGTTTATCTTTGCTGCAAAATGGAAAACTTAAGTTCTAAGAGGCGCCTTCCATTTGGTCCTTCAACATGGAAACAGTATTAAAAGTCATACAGTTCTGCTGAATAAATCTTAAAGTGCTACTAAATCATTTTACCTTGTACATTTGTGTAGAAACCGCTCCAAATAGTAGGCAATAAAATATTAGATTTTCTTGAGCAATATCTTACATGGATGTAATAAATTTCTGTTATTTTTTTTTAGCTGGACCAAAGTGAGGAAATTGATCCTAAATGATAATTTTCACTTAAACCACTCTCCACAGTACAAATAGTCGATTATTACAGTTTGTGTGCATATAAAGATCACAACTTTGTGCATGAATTCTTGGCATGTCTCCCCTAGGGTGCCGTCACAATAACTTTCCCTTTCTAGTTGTGTTTTTAGGAACAATTCTTTTAAATATATCACATGTTTTGTTTCAGGAGACAATGGTGCACCGGGAATTCATGGAAAATTGGGTCCACCAGGAGAAACAGGTACGTTTAGGGTGCCACAAATAAGGGGTCATCAAATAAAGCTCTGTTGCCAGGGAATGGAAGGAGATAAAATGTAATTTTTTATTAGGACATCGAAAATCCTTGCACGTGCCCAAATGATAATAGGAATGATTCACTGTATCTAAAACACAAAGGAGTAAATGTATTCAGAATATATATATACTGTTTTAGGGTCTTTGTTTCCTGAAACAAATAGCCTTTCCCCGGTGCAGTTTTTTAAAATGAGACAGTAGGTGAATGTTCCCAATACTACATGGGTATTAAGTTAATGTACCTTTTTTGGGTGCAATCAGTCACCAACATTCTTACCTCCAAGCCCATGCTGACAAAGGATTGGCTGAAGTGAAACTGACATTAAATCCAGGAGCATGGGACGACTTTCATACTGTTCATGAGTTGCTCTTGGTGGTGCTGCAAGAGAAGATTCACCCTGGGTTTACTGAATGACAGCTCTTTAGTAGACCTGATTGTCCTGCTAATTGCGCATACACTATGATAATGGTTGAGCTTGGCGCAGTACCCAGAACTCCTGGAAGCAGGTGGCGAGAGTAGGGTCTGAAAGTCATTCTGCTTGAAACCAGTACTGCAATAACAAAGGTAATTACAGTTCTAAGTAAAATGCGTACCTCCTGGAAGGTACCAGGAAATGGGATGTACGAAGTCCGACTGATGGTACATAGTTCCGATGGAACTGAGTATTCTTTGGAAAGGTGTAAAAATAACTTTTTTCTTTTTAACCCCTATTTAGTTAAAATATTGCCTTTAAACATAGCTGCCCTCTAGTGCCTCTGCAGCATTCCTGTATCTAGAGAGTTGCCAGAATGGCCACAGGACCAGGTGTGGCCTGGTACACTTATCTGTCAGGAGCAAAATGTGGGCCACTAGCAGAAGGCCTGTTGGGGAGGTAGTGGGCTTTGGGGTCTGACACAACCTTTCTTTCTCCTCAGACAGTTTAGGGATGAGGTAATTCCCAAAGGGGTGAACTGCATGAATAGGCACAGAGCATTAACTAAAGAAGGTGAATTACAAGAAGGAAGGATGCCCAAACACCAATTTAGGCCTAGCATTGCACTTGAGTTATTGGTATGAGAATCTCTCACTGTTTATAGAGCGCTCCCAGTACTCTATATTGTATGGGTGCACTATACTCATGGTTAAAACGCACTCATGTATATTCTTACCATTTGAAGTGTTTTGTGATTATTAAGATGCATTTAGTTGAATCATTTAAACATTAACTGTAGTGAACACATTTGTATGTATTACAATTCCTGTATGTATAAAGTGCAGGACGATATTATTTCCATATAAAGTAACTGTGTTTAGTTTAAGTTGCCTGAGTCATAGGCCCAAAATCATATGTTGTTTTGAGTTTCATTTCTCCTTACTGTCGCGAGAAATACTTAAATAACTGCTTGTTGTGTTAGAAACAGAGTGTTCTCATCCTACTGCAGGTGCAGAAATGCAACATCGTTATTCTGAGATTTAAGGAAATACGAGAAGGGAGGAAGCCTTTTGTGTCTGGCCAATCTGAAAACTAAGGCCAGCGGAACAAAGACGATTTTAATTAGGCTTCCGTGGAAAGTTACTGCACGTACCAAGTTGGGATGGAAAGTTTTGGGATGACGTATTGTAGATCTAACTCCATCTTTTTGTATGATGCATAGGGAAAGTGAGATCAGACTTCTGCTAGCTTTTGGAGGAGAAGGAGCATCTTAGAGCGAGCTCCATAGCCTTAAGCTAATCTACCCATTTGACGTGAATACTTCTTAGGAAGTCAACACGTGCTGACACCTTTGGGAAATGATGAAAGGGAAATAGGTAGGACCTCCATTTAGAGCAGTGTAGGGAAAGATATTTTGTTTCGCCTCCATGAAAAGAGACCTGGACTCCGCATCTATTCTTTGTTTCGTTCTGATTTTGGTGTTCATTGTCCTGTGCCTCTTGTGCCGAATAACCTATATTCGTAGACTCAGCTCTGTATTGATTTTCCTGTATCTATATACTCTAATTTTGAGGTGTGTATATGTCCTATTATTTTTAGCCTTATAATAAATCAACAAAACTGAAGGTCGGAGTTTGAGGTCCTTTAGAAAATGTTTTTATTGAAAGTATGATCTTGAATTGTTTTGCTCCCCTCAACCAATTTTAGTAGGTAAATAAAAGACCATCTGCGCTAAATCTAGTAGGGAAGACCAGATGTGCAATTTAGCGTAATCAAATGGTAGCAGAGGATGGTTTACCTCTAAAGGTGAGGGGAGAAGAGAGAAATTAGTTGTAGAGTTGGAAGGTTAGAGTCTTCTGATGCGGAGTGGACAACGGCGAAGATTGTTGGAGACCGGCGGACGTTGACGGTGCGGCGGAAACAGTGGTAGCGTGAGTATGAAAGGAACTGTGTGGTGTGTTAGATTGTGGTGATGAATTAATTGGTGTTGTCTTGCGGAGTTGGGATGTATGTTGAGTGATTTTGGGTTCAACGGTTTACTGGTCCAGACATGTGCGGATCAGGAAGTTCGGTGAGGGACTCAAGAGAAGTCCAAGATTCCAGGATAGTGACTCGAGTAGGAGAAGAAGCTCCACCAGAAGACACACCGGCACATTACTTGTCAACGAATGTAGGACTCCATACCATAGTGTGGCTTCAGAACTGGCATAAAATCACTGAGAAAGAGGGAGAATTGGCCTACCCTCGTTATGGATCATTTTGTATGGAGTTGCTGTACCAGCTCAGGGGGTGATGTCCTTTCTGAAACCTCCACCTAGAACCACACAATTTGAAGCATTAGATGCCTGGATGAGAGCAGCATTAGTGAGGAGAAGGGAGGCTTCACATGGAAGAATGAAGAAAGCAATGAAGGCATATCAGGATGCTAGATGGGATGCACAGTTGAAGAGATGGAGAGTAGACACCATAGAAGGAGAATGATTGTATCCATTCCTGTTGCTCGTAGGTGGGTTAGAAGGGAAGAGTAAGACAGAAGAAGATTGTGATACAGATGACAGTTTTCTTGATAGACTGTTAGCAGAATGTCCCCCACCTTGTGACTCTAGGTCCGAAACAGAGAGGACGCAACAAATAAAAGAGACTCTAGGAGTGGGATGAATGGGTTCAGAGGAACAGCCAACAGGATTAAGAGGGAGAATTTCAGTGGGTAAAAGAATCCCAGGAGGGTCTGGAGGAATAGGGTATCCAAATCCTGAGCCAGCACAATCTGCAGGAAACATACAGTTACCAGATGCTCTGTCAGCACCAGTCACTATTGGACCAGTGCTTTCAATATATAACCCTAGAGAGAGACCAAGGGATAGTCAGCAGCAAACAGGAGAAGGGGAAGAGACTATATCTGGAGGGAGTCTTGCAATGAGTGGGACAGGCATAGTTCAGGTGCCAGCAACAAAAGAAAGTCACTGCCTGTCATTATTGTCACAAAATCGGGCATTGGAAGCAAGAGTGTCGATTGAATCCAGCATTTCAATTACAGAATGAAGGAGAGGGACAGATGTCCGAGACTGTGACTAGACCTAGGAACATGTATGGAGGATATGAGCCGCAAGTGCAGATACCTCAGCCTCCGAGAATACGTATGCATAATCAGTTGTACCATCAGATGGCCTACTTTGAAATACAAGACAGATTTGACCATACTCAGGATCCTCATGAGTGTCAGAGGGGGGTTCAGGAAGAATGCACTTTGGGTGCAGCCCTGGAAGTAGATCAGAGTGGACCGTTCATAGACGCAGAGGTGAATGGGTATCCTGTTACCTTCTTGTTAGACACTGCAGCTGCGCGCTCCACAGTAAGAACAGAAGTGGTCCCAAATTTATCCCTTTCAGGACAATCGATTCAAATAGTGGGAGTTAGCAATCAGAAGATGACCATTCCATTGGCAAATGAGTTAACGGTGAGAATAGGACCGTTCTGAGGTAGACACCAATTCATAGTGTGTAACGTGAAGTCCAGTCTGTCTATTAGGGCGAGACCTTTTGTGTAAACTAAATTGTACTATATTGTGCATTCCGAGAGGTGTGGAGTTGCAGACCTGTGATGATGATGCCGATTTTAAAATGGCTAACATGAGCTTGTGTGCAGAAATGTTTGTGGTCCTCACAATAGAGGAATTATCATATGACTTGAGAGACTCGGTTTCCCCAAAAGTGTGGGATTTCACGGGTGAAGATATAGGTCTGATCCGAGGGGTTGAACCTGTTAAGATACAGGTCAAACCAAATGCTGAATGTCCACGAACGCCACAGTATAAATTGACTCCAGAAACTGTGGCTGGAATAAGACCTGTAATTGAGTCCATGATTGCACAAGGCATTCTCAAGGAGATAAGAGGAAGTCCCTGCAACTCGCGTATCATGGGACTGCAGAAGCCTAGTGGCAAGTACACAATAGTGCAAGATCTACGCAGGATTAATGAAATTGTGATCCCATGTTGTCCTGTGGTACCGAATCCAGCTGTTATCCTATTTCAGATACCATGTGAAGCAGAATGGTTTACAGTCATGGATTTGTGTCAGGCATTTATCTCTATACCATTGCATGAAGAAAGCCAGTTTTTATTTGCGTTTAAGATAGACAACCGTGTGTTAACATGGTGTTGAATTCCTCAAGGGTATACAGAGAGTCCCTCTATCTTTAGCCAGAGTCTGAAAAAGAATCTTGAACGACTGGTGATGCCTCAGAACTCAATCTTAGTCCAATACATTGACGACCTCCTGGTCTCTTCAGAGACTGAGGATGCTTGTAGGATTGATACCGTGGTTTTGCTGAATCACTTAGCAGAGAATGGACACAAGGTGTCCCCAAACAAACTTCAGTACTGTTTGCCTGAAGTTTAGTATCTAGGTCACCGAATTGAGAAGGGAAAACGAAGCGTGTCACCAGATCGCATAGAGACGATTCTGCAAATGGGAACATCGAAAACACAAAAAGAAGTCTGCATGTTTTTGGGAATGGTCGGCTATTGTCGACAGTGGATCCCAAACTTTTCCTTGCAAACAAAGCCACTGTTGAGATTGACTCGAAAGGACATTAGTGATCCGGTACCATGGGATGACGAGTGCTTGAGAGCCTTCCACGGGTTGAGAGAAAGCATATGTCGCACTCCAGCTCTTGGAATGCCGGACTATAACAAAGCGTTTTTGCTTTTCTGCTGTGAGAAGGAGGGATGTGCGTTAGCGGTCCTTGTACAGACACATGGAGGTGCCCGTAGACCAGTAGCTTACTTCTCAGCTACATTAGATCCAGTAGCTTCTGCGTTGCCCGGATGTCTCAAATCCGTTGCTGCAACAGGTGTCAGCATTGAGAGATGTGAAAGCATAGTGATGGGTCACCCACTTATTGTTTATGTGCCACATTCAGTAGAACTGTTAATGACAAGAACAAAGACACAGTATCTAACAAATAACAGACTTACTACGTACGAGCAGGTTATAT
Source organism: Triturus cristatus (assembly GCF_964204655.1). Classification (NCBI taxonomy): domain Eukaryota; kingdom Metazoa; phylum Chordata; class Amphibia; order Caudata; family Salamandridae; genus Triturus; species Triturus cristatus. Next base: position 999,321,096 of record NC_140580.1, read on the forward strand.
TGGCTTCTGAAAATATCACCTTAAAACGTTGTACCACCTTGAACCCTGCTACCTGTTCCGCAAGGAGAAGGAGATGAGGATTGTGAAGAGCATGACTACCTTGATGTTACTGAGCTATCTACCAAACCCAGACCTGACATTGTTGATGAACATTTGCCTGAATCAGATTTGATCCTTTTTGTTGAAGGTTCATGCTTAAGAGACAATAAAGGGTACTTGAGAGCAGCGGTTGCTGTGTGCACCATCTTGGGAATGGTGGAAGCTGCCTGTTTGAATAGAGTATACTCTGCTCAGGTAGATGAAATTATTACTCTGATACGTGCCTGTACCATCTCGAATGGAGTCCGAGTGACTATCTTTACGGACAGTCAATACGGGTTTGGAGTGGTTCATGACTTTGGCCAGTTATGGTCACAGAGGGGATTTTTAACGTCCTCAGGGTCCCCAATCCATAACGGAGAATATGTCCGCAAATTATTGGAAGCTTTGCAGAAACCCAAAGAGATCGCAGTTGTTAAATGTGCAGCCCATGTGAGGGGAGAGGATATTGTCACAAAAGGAAACAATTATGCAGACGAAGTAGCTCAGTTTTGTGCTATACATGCTTGTGTTTTTAATGGAGACTATATAGGGGAGAGCACAGAAGAGACCGAGCTCAGCATGATGTTAGCTGTAGCTGATATTTGGGATGAGGTGAAGCGGCTGCAGGATGAGGTTCCAGAGGAAGAAGCTGCTTCATGGGTTAGAGCAGGCTTTGAAAAGAGAGAGGATGGCATTTGGGTGTCAACAGATGACCGAGAAGTACTACCCAATTGTCTATTGAGCCCGATGGCAAGGCAGGTTCACGGAGCAGTTCATCTTGGGAGAGATGCCATGGTGCGCGTGTTTTTAGGCAAACGTGGTTTAATCCACGATTTTGCATGTGGGCTGAAGCAGTGTGTCACAGATGTGTTACGTGTCAAAAAATGAATGTTGAAAAGAGAACTGTGGTTGCAATGAGTCGCATTGGAAGATCAGGAGGTCCTTTCAATAGGATACAATTGGACTTAATTGAAATGCCAAGGTGCAATAGGCTGAGATATGTTTTGATGGTGGTGTGTATCTTTTCGCGTTGGGTTGAAGCATAACCAACTAGACGATGTGACAGTCTCACAGTTGCAAACCTGCTATTAAGGGAACTGATACCAAGGTATGGTTTCCCGACCTTTTTGGAGACAGATAGAGGAACACACTTCCATAGCGAAATCATGAAACTGTTGTGTACCGCTTTGAACATTGATCAGAGATTGCATTGTAGCTACAGGCCTGAGGCATCTGGTCTTGTGGAGCAGGTGAATGGCACAATCAAGATGAGAGTGGCAAATGTTTGTTCTTCGACTTGAAAGGGCCAGACGCGCTGCTATTGGTCTGAATGAGTCTGTGTAGCACTCCTGACAGGAGGACAGGGCTCTCTCCCCATGAGATATTAACTGGAAGAGCTATGCGATTGCCTATGGTGCCAGCTACAGCATTGATAAACATCACAGATGATTTGGTGTTGGATTATTGTAGGGGACTGGCCGATGTGGTTAATTCTGTGTCCCACCAGGTCGAAGCTGCGACTGCATCCACCTCGAGAGACCTGCTGCATGATCTTAACCTTGGCTTGTTTGAAAGCAGGTGAGGAAGAGCTGCCTTGATGCTCGTTGGCGAGGACCATACCAGGTGATATTGGTAACAAGTACAGCTGTGAAGTGTGGAGGATTGCCAAACTGGATTCACGATTCCCACACTCGCTGAGTTCCAGAGCCTGTGGAAGAAACGACTCCCCTTGTTCCGAGTAGAGTAACTGAAAATGCAACAGACAACGAAGGAACAGGTCAAGTCGTAAGTGGTTCTGATGAGGCTGAACACTCAACTGAGCAAGAAAGAAGAGAGCAAACTGCCCCAGAATTGAGTTCAGAACCTGAGACAGAAGAAATTGCAGATGTGAACTTTGAACCAGACCAGAGTGAACGGCCTGGTGCAGAAGGATCAGACCAAGAGGAAGAGAGGAGAACAGATGCCAGAGCAGAAAAGTGGCCAGCAAGAAAAGAAAGGCTGAACATAAGGCTTGCATCTGATAAAAATCTCGCTCCGATTCCTGAAACGTCTGAATCTGATCAAAGTGAAGCCGGAGAGAGACCAGATGGTCTGAGATGATCCAGAAGAGAAAGGGTAGCGTATCAAAAATACGCATCTCCTGAGTGGACGTGTCTGGCTGCAGATGCAGAAACCAGTGAAATCTGGGAGGTTGGGGACTGGTACGGTGAGCTACAGAGGGGACACCCTCTCGATTGATATTCTTATGCTGGTCCCTGGAGTAGAAGCCTTTGGAACCCTAACTCTGACAGTCCCTAATCCACCAAGTCTGAGTGGGTAGCGCTTTTTGATCCTCAACCAGGTTGTTTTTCCTTCCTTTGGTCGACAGCTCACTGCACGAGAACCAGGAGAAATCCGTACACAGATCCTGCAACTTGTTCTTGCCATACTCGGATCTAATATCATTCCAGATGAAGCTTGAACTGTGACCGAAGAACGCATTAGGCCTTAGAAAGAAGATAACCTAGATCCAAGTGGAAGAAGATCTAAAATTAGGGACTTTTCAATAGAAGAAGAATTGAGGGCTAGGGCTGAATACATCTCTTCAATAGGTTTAGTATTAATGGAGTTAATACTGCAATAATCGAATGAGAAAAGCAAATTAAAGAGACATTGGGAAAAACAGGCTAAAGCAAGGAAAATAAGACAGAGACTTTGTTGCTTTCCTTTGCGCTTCAGAACTGAACAGTGAAAACATGCCATCTGGAAAGTCAGGACGCAAGCAGAAGTGCATAATTGTACCCTTATTGTAGTGGTGCTTATTGTCATAGCTGTGGTGATTGTTACATCGTTGGTTAGGTCTCACGATGCTGAAAAGAATGGGGGACAGACAACACTTACTCCACCTGCTTCAGATTTAGAAGAGGGCGCATCCATAAAAGATAGAGAGATAATCAAAGAAACTAGTCGAAAGTTACATGTAGATCTGTCAAAATGTGATTTCACGCTGAATGCATATGCTTGTTTATTATATATATGTGGATACCATGGAAGCGAAAGACTGTTATGTGTGTATACAATTGCCAGCATCAGTGGAAGAAGGCATTCGATACCATCATTTGCCTTTGACCTACGGCATTACATGTAGCGTGTTATTGAACATGTTTTATAGTAAGGCACACTTTGAGTACTATTTCTCAAATTATGATGTGGTACTCTCCGAAGTCCCAGTTCTTAAGTGCATGAACAAATATGATTATTATAAGGAGGTAGAGCGGATGTCTACATATTTTGTGCCTACTATTACCCTAGATCCATCTTACGCCCACAGACATAATTTGACCTGCATGTTAACTGACATCGAAAAGAAGTTTGCAGGTCAGATAGAAGATCAGCATAGGCAGACCTTATTTAGACCAGATCCTAAGCACAAGGTTATTCCATGAACCAAAGAAGAAATAGATTGCAAGGCAAAAGGGAGTTCTGGACCAATAACTTTAGACTTCCAGCAGAAAGGGAAACTGTGCATTAGAGACCCGTCAACCGACAAGATATTCATGGGTGAGAGTGAGTGTGAACACATCTTCTTGATTGAGGAATCAATTAGAAAAGCGCTATTGGATAAGTTAACCATAGTGCCCAATGTATATTTTTTGTGTGGAAAGAGTACCTATGTCAAGTTGCCCAAGAATAGGTAAGGTACGTGTTCCTTGGCTGTAGTATTTCCCAAAATCATTCATGTGGATGATTTATGGTCCTTGGAAGGAAAAAGATCTCACAGGGGAAAACGTGGTGTAAGTGCAGGTGAAATCATTGGTGATGTGTTTGGAGCCATGACACCCAGTTTGGATGTGATTTTGAATGATGTGAAAATCAGAAAGTTGGCAACGCTAGTAGATAAGCTCTCTGTGAATACGGCCCAAATTCTATTACTAGTGGATGGGGAGATGGTCTTGTTAAGGGCCATGGTTCTTCAAAATCGTCTTGCTTTAGAAGTCCTACTAGCAAAAGCAGGAGGAGTCTGTAAATTGCTGAGAGTCCAACAGTGCTGTACTTATATACCTGACAACAGTCGGGATATAAGGAAATACATTAGTAACATTTCAGAGATACCTCAAGAGTTACGCAATCTGGCGGCTGAAGGACTCTGGAACAAATTGGTAGGGGATTTGAAAAGATTGGAAGCTGGTTTGGGGCAAGGAATAGTAGGATACATCTTGAAACCTATCATAATAGCCGTATAATGTAACTGTGTTTAGTTTAAGTTGCCTGAGTTATAGGCCCAAAATCGTAGGTTGTTTTGAGTTTTATTCCTCCTTGCTCTCGCAAGAAATAATTAAATAAATGCTTGTTGTGTTCGAAACAGAGTGTTCTCATCCTACTGCAGGTGCAGAAATGCAACATAGTTATTCCGAGATTTAAGGAGATACCCGGAATGTCTTTGAAGATGGCTGGAAGGCGAGAAGGGAGGACGCCTTTCGTGTCTGGCCTATCTGAAAACCAAGGCCAGCGGAACAAAGACGATTTTAATTAGGCATCCGTGGAAAGTTACTGCACGTACCAAGTTGGGATGGAAAGTTTTGGGATGACGTATTGTAGATCAAACTCCATCTTTTTGTATGATGCGTAGGGACAGTGAGATCAGACTTCTGCTAGCTTTCGGAGGAGAAGGAGAATCTTAGAGCGAGCTCCATAGCCTTAAGCCAATTGACCCATTTGACGTGAGTACTTCTTAGGAAGTCAACACGTGCTGACACCTTTGGGAAATGATGAAAGGGAAATAGGTAGGACCTCCATTTAGAGCAGTGTAGGGAAAGATATTTTGTTTCGTATCCATGAAAAGAGACCTGGACTCCGCATCTATTCTTTGTTGCATTCTGATTTTGGAGTTCATCGTCCTGTGCCTTTTGTGCTGAATAACCTATATTTGTAGACTCGGCTCTGTATTGATTTTCCTGTAGCTGTATACTCTAAATTCGAGGTGTGTCTATGTCCAATTATTTTTTGCCTTACAGTAAATCAACAAAACTAAAGTTCGGAGTTTGTGGTCCTTTAGAGCATGTCCATATTGAAAGTATGATCTTGAATTGTTTTGCTCCCCATAACCACTTTTAGTCGGTAAATAAAAGACCATCTGCGCTAAATCTAGAAGGGAAGACCAGGTGTGCAATGTAGCGTAATCACTGTACATGGTGCATTGCTGTAGTGGTTGCTCCAGAGTTTCCTACCTACCTGCTACGGGAGCAGAGATTCAGTGTGCTACTCTCTAATGAATCACATGATCCAGGGCAGCCCTACATTGTTGTAGGAGAGACTGGAGGACCCAAATGGGCTGGAACACCAGTCATAAGAGGCTGAAGCTGCACCTATTCTTGGCATGGGTCATGGGGGGTGTTCAGTGATGCTCAGCAAAATGTGTGCTTCACTAACCTACTGTTCTCAGTAAGCTGAGATAATTAGTCATTCTCTGCTACTGACATCAATTACATCATTTTCCTTTCCCTTTATCTGCCATTCAGCTGCCTAAGACCGGTATGAAAGGACTGTCTTGTATTCCGGCATTGCCTCTTGATGTAGTGTGATGATGTCTCCTACAATCCAGTGTTGTCACAGTCAGATGAGGCTGCTGACAGCTGACTGGAAAGATATTCACCTCTGTGGTTAATAAATCTTCTTTCTTAACTCACTCCTGGTGCGCCCACCTTACTACAGTCTACTGTATGCAATAATCAATCCAGACTTTCACAGGACAGACATGGATGCTTCTTTAATCGCAACAATGCAGGGAGTACATCAGAATAGGTTGTAAATTGAAATGAAATACCAGCATTTGTAAAGTGTGCAGCTACCTCAGGTGAGGTGTCCCGAATATTAAGCAAGCTATTACCCAGAGTCACAAAGTGTTGGGCTAAACTGCTGCCGGCGCCGGCGATCGAACCGTGAGCCCCCGTGGTCTGTAGTCAGCCGCCCTGGCCGCTGCACTACACATGTAAGACAGACACCCCAAAAGGAGAAAGCTACTTTTCTGCAGCCTCTTGTCCCAAGTAGTGTAAATGCTAGCTCAACATTCTGAATGACATAGAAATATTCTTTAGCAGGACCATGGGCCAGATGTGCGACCCTTTTTTGCGGCTGCAAACGGGACATCCTCCCGTTTGCGGCCGCAAAAAATGATAATAACATGTACAAATGTTATTTTGCGCGTCACTGTCTAGCAAATTGGCATTTGTGACTCTCGCTATTAGGAAGGGGTGTCCCTTCCTAATAGCGGGTCAACATGCTATGTACTATTGTTGTGCGGCCGCATTTGCGGCCACAAACAACTCGCAGTTTACCACCTATTAAAGTAGGTGGTAAACCACTCGCAAAGGGGAAGGGGTCCCCTTCGTGAGTATGTAAGAAAATAGAGACCACTGCCTGCCCTTAAAAAAATTTCACTGAAAAGTTTTAATTTTTCTATTTTGAATGCATCCCGTTTTCGTTTAAGGAAAACGGGCTGCATTTTTTTTTAAAAACTGCTTTATTAAAAAAGCAGTCACAGACATGGTGGTCTGCTGCCCCCAGCAGGCCACCATCCCTGTGAATACCTGCCATTCCTAAAGGGGTCGCAAACTGCGCCTGTCTCATTAATATTAATGAGGCATGCAATTTGCGACCCCATTAGGAATCGCAAACAGTATCTGAGACACTTCTGTGCATTCCAAAAAGCGAGCCGCAAATTGCGAGCCGCAAATGCATCGCAATTTGGGACTCGCTAATTGGCGGGTTGTACATCTGACTCCATAGCTCTTACCTGCCCCTGGACCCATAGAACATGGAGGAAAGAATGGTGCTACAACGTGCAGTGCTCAATGTACATCATTATATCCAGGCACCCAGCAGTGTTAAGTGTAACGCCTCACCATTCACAGTACCCTCTATCTTGTGTCCACTTCCCTCTGTTGCAGTCTCTCTTTTTTGTCTCTCTTGTTCTCCCCTACCATAGAGCTTTGAGACAACTTTAGGGTGACATAAGGTGGTATACAAAACACCAACACAACTTACATGAGTAATGCTCAATTTACTCATTTGTGTTAGATCTAAACTAGGCAGGACAATAAAACAAATGTTACCTCAATTGTAGACTCTTCTAAAGGAGGTTCTTTGGTTTATGTCTTATTGTGCTTGCCTCGGCATGAACAATGTTTTCACAGTGTCCCAATGATTCTAGTAGAAATAGCTCATTGGGAAAAGGGGAGATTATGGGGAGTAGAAAATGTCACAGAGGGACAGAGCTAAGACAAGCAGTCAACATGGCAGCCACTTTAACATTTTACAACATAATCATAGTCACTAAGTGTATGTTTTACAATACTGATAACCCCAACCTTAGCGAGCCATTCTTTAATGAGATCGACTTAAGTAATACAAATAGGAAGATGATGGTAAGCATTGAAGGCCTGGTATGTTATGTTAAGCGTATTTGTAAAGCGCAAAGGGTATTCTGGCACGGAGCAGGTGTGTGTGTCTAGCCCTGCTTATGGTAGGCTGGTTGAGTGAAAAGCCAGGTCTTCAGCTTCTTTTAGAATTTAAAAGTGGGCTCTGATTTAAATTGGGAGATCGTTCCAAGCTTTAGGAAAACCGTAAGAAAATGCTCATCCGTCTGATATGGTTCTGTGTATGCATGGAATGTGTGCAAGTAGGAGTTCTTTGAAGCTGAGGTGTCTGAGTGGTTGTTGGAAGGAGATGTGACTTTTCAGGTAGGTGGAACCTGAGTTGTGTAGTGCCTTGAATGTGTGTGTGATGGAGCACTGGGCCCGTCTTACCATTTATCCTGCGATGAATCTTTGATAGTTGCCTGATAGATAAAGGGGAGCTAACATCAATCCAGTAATTCCATTTACAGTGTAACTTATTTGGTTACAGAAGAAGGACCCGGAATCGATCAGTAAAGTTTATTACCAATTAAGGGCCAAACTAATGTATATAAGTCTCAAAAACATGTTGTAGAGATACAAAATCTCCACAGGCATGCCAAAGCGAAGAATGAAATTAAGTCTTAGTAGCATAACATAACAGGTGTATTTGTAAAATGCACGATTACCCGTAGGTGTTTTGGTGCTGAATAACAGATGTTTATTGTTACCCAACTCAATGGTACTCACTTTATCGACCTCAGATGGATGAAAGGCTGAGTGGACCTGCTGGGATTTGAACCTGTGACCATGAGATCAAACACAGGTCACTTGAGTGGCTGCTTTAGTCCGCTGAGCCACCAGACCCGGCATAAAGGACACACGGAATTCAGTTGCAGCAATACAGCAGATAAGAAATAGAATTTGATGGTTAGTTTACAGGTTTCGATTCTCCCGTCTATGCATGGATAAATCTAAAGTTGCCTAAACTAGTTCTAAATTAAAGTTGAAAAATAGCATAACATAGTGAAATCAGGAAAATCAGGAAGGTGTAAGCATAGTAGAGACTTCAGTAAAAGCTATCCAAAACGAGGCAAAGTATAGCATAAAGCCATATAATGGAAATATGAGCAGAGAGGTCTAAACCTCTCAGAGCCCAAAGAGTATATGCCTAAGACTAAAGAGTAAACATCAATAAAACCCACAGAACATTCGAGAATTCCACGTCATCAGCTCCAGTAGGCTTTCACCCTCTCACAGTAGAAATTGGCAACTTCACTCAGTTTTCCCATCCTACAGTTTGAACATCAGGACAACCTTGGCTGTCTCCCTGCACCTGATACGACGTAAATATGAGTCTTTTCTTAGCTTGTTAGCGCCTTTCCTTCTGTCAAAAGTTCTCCTTTCGAACTTCACTATCTCTAATACACAATATGCCATTCACTGACTATGAAATCATGTGAATGCACCTGCAAAGAAAAGAACATGCAGCACAAACAACACTTTCACGTTGAAGGTTAAACATCGAAGACCAAATGCTTAAGGCCTTTGGTTAAGCTAACTTAATAAAACCGTCAGTGTACACGGTAAATACATGATTATATATGCACCTACGATTATAGAATAAATGCAAACATCAATTAGTGAATACATGAGTACATAAAATAGAGTTTCAATAACAGCAATAAAACTCTAAATGCAGAAATTTTAATGTGAACAAGAATTACAATTTCTAACATTAGAATAAAGGTATTAGAACACACGCTTATGTGAATTACTATTTTCTACAGTGGATACACTCCAGCAGTATGTTTAATGCTTTATTCTACAATAAGATTAAGGTACACAAAATATATGCTGCTAAGTACGCGTAAATATTTCACTTCTGTGACTATAATGGTGGAGCTAAAATTACGCTGCTCCATGTGTGAGGAGTTTGAAGTTTTTTTTCTTTTTTTACAGACTTTTACATAGCAAGAACTTGACCCGAATCGGGTATCAGGGCGCTTTACATAGCAACAGCTGCATTACATGAGGACACATTCATTTTTGTTAGGCACAGGTAGATTAAGTGATTTTCCCAGAATCACAGGATGTTCAGCGTCACTGCCGAGACTTGACCCAGTTCCCCAGATTCGAGGTTGACCGTCCTAGCTGTTAGGCCAACTCCTCTCCCCAAGTGAGTGCATTTGTGTATCGGGAGCCTGTGTAGTTCCCTGAGGTGTGGTCTGATGTGAGTTCTGTGTGGGAGGTTGAAGATGAATCTTGCTTTCAAGTTCTGGATTGATTGCCATCTTTTAGTGAGTTGCTTGGTGATCCCAGTGTAGATGGTGTACCCATAGTCCACCTTGCTGGTGGCTTAGAAGTGAATGACCGTTTTTTCTAGTATTGCTCGGGAGCCATTTCAAGATCTTCCTCAGTATCTTCAGGATGTGGAAGCATGATGCAGTGACAGAGTTTACTACTGCTGCCATGTCAGTTTGCTTTCAATGCTTATTTTTGAGGTTCCTGATGGAGGTTCTGGGAATGGGTGTGGGTCCGAGTTTGGCCGGCCACCACTAGGAGGTGTTCTCGCTGAAGATCACTACTTATTTCTCATCAGTGTTGGTGATTGAGACAGTTGCCTTTCATTCAGTTAGCGGTCATGCAGATGGTGAATTTGTTTCTTGTGCGGGGGTCTTGTTTGATGATGTTGTAGTGTGCAAGAGAGGATGTTGATGTCGTCTGCGCAGATAACGTTGGCCAGAGGGATCATATATACATAGAAGCTAGTGGGGCTAATCGATGAACCTTGAGGCTGCCGAGGAGTAAGGTGCCAGGCTGACAACTTGTTTTCTATCTGTTAGGAAGGAACAGATCCAATGGAGAGCAATCTCCATTGTGGATACTAATCTCATAGAGGAGCCTGATGAGGATAGGGTGTGAGATTATGAAAATACAGCAGAGATGTCCAGGAGAATGAGGGCTGTCAGTCTCCTCTGTCTAGGATCATGTGGGCGTCATTTAGTTTGGTGATGAGTGCTGTTTTTGTGTTGTGGTTGGGCCTGAATTCTGATTCATGGCATCGAGGAGCTAGTGGTTGCTGAGGTGGTCGGCGAGGCTTCGGTTAATTAGTTTCTTTAAGACTTTTTCCAGGTATGGTAGGAGGGAGATGGGTCTGTAGTTGAAAAGCATGACTGGGCAGTCGATGGTTTCTTAAACAGGTTCATGATGGTGGCATGTTTCCAGGTGTCCAGAAATGTGGCTGTGTGGCTGGAGGTGTTAAGGAGGGGTGTTAGTGCTTCAATGATGTCTACAAGTCCTTTGGTGAAGGTTTCGTGGGGGCAAGGGTCAGATGGAGCCCCGAGTGCAAGGTCTTCATGGTAGCAGTGGTTTAAACAGTGGTAATAGTAGGCCACGGGGTCAGGCTTTGTTCATCAGCTGTGATGAGAAATTGAGTTGCAATGTAAATGGGTCCAGTTGACGGTCGAAGTTTCTGTATATAGAGGTGAATTTGTTACAGAACAATTCTGAGAGCTTGTTGAAAAGGGCTTGTGAAGAGGTGATGTTGCTGGAGGTGGCAGAAGGCACAGTAAAATCTTTGATGATGGTGAAAATTTCCTTTCTGTTGTAAGGGCTGGTGTTGCTGCACTTTAAAGAGCTATGCGCTTGGTGTTCCATATCTGCAGGTGGTAGAGTTCTTGGGCTATTTTGAAGTTGTATTTATTTGCAGTGTCTTGACTTGATCTCTATTTTCCCTCTAGTTGATTGCAGTGGCGTTAAGTCAGCCTGAGTTCCTATTGTACCAGCTGACCTGTGGTCAGGCTCTTGACTTTGGAGCTCATTTGAGGGGAGACAAGGTGTTGGTGCATGCAGTGTTCCAGGTGCTTAGGTTTTTGATGGCTTTCAGTAAGTTGCTGGTGTGCTTCGGCCAGTGCTTCTGAGATGCTTTTCCAGCCGCAGCAGGCAAGTCCGGTGGTGATAGGTTAGTGAAGGTGCAGGATCGGAATGCAAAGACTGACATGGGTGTGGTCTTTCCACGTCAGAGTTGCTGTCTTGTCCACTGTGAAGTTGCTGATTAAGGAGAAAATCGGTCCAATAGGTATCCGGCAGTGTGGGTGGGTTGGCAACATGCTGGGTGAGGTGAGGGTTTCCGAGTTTTTCTAGTGACTTATTTTAAGGATTTTTGGAGCCCCTGGCAGGCCATATTTTGGGACCCCTTTTCGATGCGATTGAAGCTTATTACACCATTTCTACTAACTCAGCTGGCGTGAAGCCAAACAATATTGAGTTATACTTAAAATTTCAAAAATTTGAATCATGCAAAAATAGCTGAAGTATGGTTTTGCTTGGTGTCACAATAATATTTAGAATGACACTGGGTAGAGAGAGAAAGGGTAAGAGGTGAAGGTTGGCAGTGCTCCGGAGAGTAGTTGATGTAAAGAAATAGAGGTGTGAAAGATCACTTTCCCGGGGGTGGGGGCCCTTGGAAGGTGTGGCCTTGGTCAATCGCACAGTTTGCTCATGCCTTGACTGAAAGTTGAGTGAAATAGTTTATGCAGATAGAGATGAACAGACTGGAAAGCCAAAAAACACATGGCTGACAAAATCCATTAAATTAAATGTGATGAACTTGAATGACAGGAGGGATGTTGTAGGCTTGTGCCCCTCAAAGGCAGCAGAAATGTAAAAGCAATGGCCACAAGCAAATACTGTAGAGCCCCCCCCCCCACATCTCATTTAAGGATTATAAAGCATATTAGATTCTCCTTGAGTGCTGGGGTATAAAGAGAATGGGAACATGACGTATGGATTGGGAACGCAATCTCACCACTTTGTATATGGTTGTCATTACAGGCTCAAAAGGAAATGCTGGCAACCCAGGGCAAAAAGGTAAGGCACATTTGAATGTCAATCAATCAGCATTTTTATAGCTTGCTAATCATCCCAAAGTGTATCCAGGCGCTGTGTGAGATGGAGCTGTTCGAACAGCCAGGTCTTGAGGCCACTCCTGAATTTTGTGAGGGAGGTGGAGGTTCAGAGGTGGATGTGAAGGTCATTCCTGGCCTTGACAGCAGGGTGGGAGAATGTGCATACTGCGGCTTGGTGCAATGGATGCGGGGGACAGTAGCGAGGGCCTGGTGTCTGGTGGGCTGGTGGAAGGTCAGGCTGTTGTTCAGGTATTCTGGTCCTGTGTTGTGCAGGACATTGTAGGCTTAGGTGAGCAGTTTGATGTGACATCTTTTTCCAAGGCTGAACGGCAAACTCCGCTCTGCCCACAGATCTTGCTGAGTTTTTCCTACTCTGCACTCCGGCGGAGTTCAGCGAAGAAACTCAACCTGCTGCGTAACGGCAGAGTTCACTGCCCAACTGTAGATGTCCTGCCTTGTTTGAGTTTATGCGCAGTTGTTACAAATATATCATTCAATAACGAACAGCGCGCAGCAGCAGGAAATATAAAATATAAAAAGTTTGCCTGATGCAGACTTTTTCTAATGTGCTTTTTTTCCACATAAAGATGTAGAGCGTTTCATAAACTTTTCCCAGACCATATAAAGCGCAGTTAAATTCACTGAGACCGTATAATACGGAGTCCCTTTAAAAAGGTAGAGACACGCTAGCGGATGTCTGCCAGGCGGAACGTTCAAAGCCGGCTCACTGAACCGCGGGACACCAGGTTACATACACAGGCCATTCTGGTCCTGTTATCAAAATGTCTGTGCCATTGCCATGGACACCATATTGTGTACAAGAAAGCGCTGTGTACAAGACAGCGCTCTCCTCTCTGTGACCTCTTGTCTCATCAGGAGGACCTATCCGCATCCTGTTTAAAATAAAATACAACTCTCCTTGCTCCAGTAATTACACTTTTGCAACTTCAGGTTTTTACAATGTCATTATTTGAACTTCTCTGACTCCTTTTGAATTAAATATTGTTGCGATTTCTTGAAGTTTTTTAATATTGCAATAAAGTTCTCTCAGGCTATATATATTTTATTTAATAAATTATCTATGCAAATATTGGCTCTGCAGTCTGGAAGCATGAGTGCATTTTTGTAACACAATGGGCCCGATTCACAGAACTAACTTAAGACAAAATCCTAAACTTACTACCATTTTGGTATTCACAGAAGGCACTTACTCATTTTGGTATCCACAGAAGGCACTTACTCATTTCGGTATTCACAGAAGTTAGGAGTCCTAACTTTAGGACACCTAAATGCCTTCTGTGAATACCGAAAGTCTTAAAATTAGGATTTTTCTCAATTTAGTAGTAGTAAAGTTAGGACTCCTAACTTTAGGACTCCTAAATGCCTTCTGTGAATACCGAAAGCCTTAAAATTTGGATTTTTCTCAGTTTAGTAGTAGTAAAGTTAGGACTCCTAACTTTAGGACTCCTAAACTGAGAAAAATCCTAATTTTAAGACTTTCGGTATTCACAGAAGGCATTTAGGAGTCCTAAAGTTAGGACTCCTAACTTCTGTGAGGTCTAAATTCCTCAGCTCCTCAGGCCCCCACGGTCAAGGGTTCAGCAAGGAGCAAGCCCAGGACATCATGAGCCACAAACATAGCTTAACAAGCCTGTCCACACTCTCTCTGTCTATCATTCTATTCTTGCTACCCTTTTTTCCACTCATATAGCACGAGGAGTCTAGTTGGTTGGCCTATTGGAATAGTAGGGCCACTGCTGCTAAGATCAGTCCTCCTGCGTACATTACTTCTATTGACAGAGCAGAGCAGCATCTACTCTGTAAAAGATTCTCCACTACTAAATGTAATTTTCATTGTCTGCATAATCACATTTCTGCCTTTTGCTGCAGGAGCAGAAGCGGCTGGCTTTAGGTCAGTGCAGTTTGCCCCAGCAGTGCTCTTTGTTCCTACCTCTGACTCGCAGGACTAGGGGCGATCATAAGCCTAAATTGAATATTGAGCAGGAGCACTACAATTCAATCTCATAGACCAATTACCCCCTGTCCCGGGTAATAGAGTATTATTGATTGGTTGAAATTGGTTTCTTGATATTCCATTCTAGGTGGACAATAAAGTAATCGGGCAGGACTGTCACCAGGGCTAGTGGCAGAGGACAGCTAAGGGTGGAGACATGATTGCCAAAAAACTGTGTTCAGGAACATTGGTCTTCATAAGAGCTTGCAAGAAAACCAAAGCAATCCCTCTAAGGAACAAGTCGATGCAGATATATATGCTAAAGGGTTTTAACACCATTTCCACCATCTTCTCTAAAGGAGAGACAGGGTTAAACAAAGTGGCTGCTATGGAGAATAAGTCTGAATCACTCCGCGGTACGTCCGAGGCCGAAATAGAAAAGCCTCTTTAGCCAAATCATACCTTTTATCCATCTGGAAATAGAGTGACCCTGTCAATAGCTGAATCAAGCGCTGAATCCAGAGAGGAAGGCCCTCTGCTGAAAGACTTTAATCTTCCAGATATAAATCTGAATTTAGTCACAAATGACACTCAGACATCTAGACCACATACTAATATTCCCTGTCTCTAAATTAAACCTAGGAGACAGCATAAGCGACTCTCCCTCTGGCCCTACTATCAAGATGCAGCTTTTTAATAGTATACCCAGTGGACTCTCTCTAACATATTCAAGGGTGTCAGTCATCCACATCTCCTAAACGGCAAGCCAGAGAATAAAGCACTGATGTCTGAATCATTGCTTTGCCCGGAAAGAGTTCTGTAGTCCATATTGGCTTTAATGGAGACATCTGTAACTAACTCAGATCACATCTTGGATTCTCTTTTGTCCTTCACTAAATCTGTCATCTCAGACCAAAGACCTCCAAATGATAAAGCTACCCCTTTTCCCCTGCAAAAGAAGACTCCTTCGGTAGGGGATTCTCCACCCCTACACCTTTAACGCAGCTCCCATCCACCCAAACGTATGCTGCTCCCTACTATAGTAGGACACTGAGGCATCAAAGTGGACTCACTGCACCTAACCTGCCGGATTCGGAACTTTAATGCCGATAGAGCTGACTGCCAGTGTAATTAAGGACTGCCTCAGAAGGAGTGGAACTTTGTATCACCAGGGGCTTGCACGCAATGCATTTCTTTACCCCGCCCACATCCACTGTCCCGCACTACGGCGAGTCGGTAAACCACGGGCCGTGTAAAGGCTTCTCCTTTTCCTATATATTAGCCCATGAAAAGTAGGGTTAATAGGGCCACCCCCGTTTTTTTGCTCCAGTTCCCTACCATAGTTGCAGGGACTTTGGTACTCAGGGAGGTGCACCCATCGTAGTAGGTAAAATAAGGGCAAGGAAATTGCAGATTTATGTGAAGAAAACCAGCCCTACTTGGAACAGCAGTTTTTCAAACTTGAGGTCTCTTTACCTTCACTAGCACCATTGACCTCTCTACGTTCAGAAAAGATAAAAACAAATACAGAACGGAATGTTTTACCACAACTTTAAAAAAAGAAAGGTTGCAAAAGTTGAACAATCAGCAGTATAGAATAACGAAACCAAAAGAAAAAGTGAATCTGCCCGTATGCAGAAGAAAAAAAGGGAAAAGCTCCATAGAATGAACAAAAAAGAACAAAACAACTGCGATTTGACCCTAATTTGATCTTGAATCCAGTCTCGACTGCTTCAAGAAGGTCAAGTTGAAGCCATCACAAGAGGTTCTTTGTTGTCAACAAGTACCTTACACAATTCAACTTCAATTACACAAGGAGATAATCCATTAGATTCCTGTCCAGTATTGGTGACACAGCACAATTTGAACCCTAATGCTGCAATAATGTTATTTACAATCCCCTATTGGGAATACGCCTGTGGGAGAAAGCCAGGCTAATTTCCCCCTGTCTGCACCTGTCTCTAGAATTTGCTTTCATTTTTAGGTCTCGCGTAGACAGGGCTTGCGCTGTCGCAAGACCTATAGTAAATACAATATCGAGGGTAATTTCTCCTGCTGCTTGCCATTGGTTAACACTAGCATTGCTGTTGTTATCTTACTTACTGTTTGCTGGCGATCCCATACGCCACTTCCGTTTTGGGAGGAAGCAGCACCGACCACTGCGAGTGTTTATATCTTATTTTGGGGACTACTTTTTTGGAGGTCGAGCATCACACACACACATGCATACATAATCAGCACGGCGCCCTTTCATGAGCGCCACGCTGTTAATGGTCTCATTATTTCCTCAACCCTCGCTCTCCACTCTCACTCCCCTCTCCCCCTCCTGCTCGTCAGTGACCAGGCTCCAGCTTGTGTAAACAGCAGGCTTCTATCTTTATGCATTGCTCACCACAAATGCAGCGTTACGCTTTAACTTACAATGTTTGAAATGTGCTGCATGTCGACGTTTTTTTATTTAATTTACAAGTGTGACACGCATACATACATTATCAGCGTTGCGCCCTTTCACGAGCGCTGCGCTATTAATGGTTTGTTGTCTCTTTCCTTGCTCCTCCACCCCCTGCTCTCACTCCCCCTCCCTCCTCGTCGTCAGTCATCACCGGGCTACAGCGTGTGTGAATAGCAGGCAGCTATCTTTATGCGTGGCTCACCACAAATGACCGGTTACTCACCGGTAATATTCATTACTCCGAGTCGTAGCCCTCCCCGTCCCAGTCCTAACCAGTTGAGCATAGCTCCTCCCACCAGACACTCCCAAGCAACTTGAAACCCATCCCTTCCCTCCAGGCCACACCCATACCCTGAGGCATATAGCACCGTGACCCGCCACTCCACATCCTGTATCAACCAAGCACAAGAAGCCGAACAGGGAGGGAGGGATGGGAACCTGGACTGGGACGGGGAGGGCTACGACTCGGAGTAATGAATATTACCGGTGAGTAACCGGTCATTACCTCCTCGTCAGCCCTCCCCGTCCCAGTCCTAACCAGTTGAGCAGATACCAAAGCAATAATCGGCTTCACTCAGCAGAAAAACAGACTTTAATAAGCATATAAAGTCACACCACCGGAGCAGAACGCAACACAGCGTCCCCAAACCCAGCAGACTCAGTCCCCCCAACCACCAAACGATAATGGGACATAAACGTGTGAGGAGTACTCCAGGTAGCAGCTCTGCAGATCTCGGCCATGGAAGCCCCCTGAAAACAAGCCCAGGAAGCCGCCACCCCCCGAGTCGACCTTCCCTGAACAGAACCAGGAGCCAACGCCCCACAGGCCTCATACGCAGCACCCACAGCCCACCGCAGCCAACGACTGAGGGTAGCCCCAGAAGGCTTCAGACCTTGACCAGCCAGCCCAAAGGTCACAAAAAGGGATTCGACCTTACGAAAAGGCGCAGTACGCAACAAATAGACCTCCAGAGCCCTATGAACGTCCAAACAGTGCAGCCGCACCTCCACCTCCGAAAGAGGATCAGGACAGAAAACAGGCAACACCAGATCCAAAGAGCAGTGAAAAGAGGAAGGGATCTTGGGAACAAAGGAAGGATCAGGCCGAAGAACCACCCGATCAGGAAAAAAACGTAAAAAAGGGGCAGAACAAAGCAAGGAGCCCAACTCCCCAACCCGCCGAGCCGAGGTAATAGCCACAAGGAACAGAACCTTGATAGTCAGAAACCTCAAAGACACCTCATGCAGAGGCTCAAAGGGAGCCATCTGCAAAGCCCCCAAAACCAGAGGCAGATCCCAAGTAGGAGCAAAGGTCCGAATGACAGGCTTCTGAAGGATACAACTCCGCAACAAGCGGGACACCAGGGGAACCACCGGGTCACAGACCGAACCCCGAAAGGCCCGGACAGCAGCCCACTGAGCCCTCAGGGAGGACACAGCGAGACCCAAGTCAAACCCGTCCTTCAAAAACTCCAAGACACGCACCGGATCCACCTCCAACGCGGACCACCCACGCGCCTCACACCAAGACCGAAAAGAAACCCAATGCCGGGCATAGGACTTGAGAGTCGAAGGGCGCCTGGACCTCTGAATAAATTCCGCCACAGAAGGAGAACACCCCAAAGCCACAAGGTTCATCCTCTCAACAGCCAACCCGCCAATCGCAGGCGGACCAGACACCCCCGAGACAGAGGGGGAAACGACAAGGGACAAGGGACCACCGGCAACCTCCAGCAGGGCCCCACCGCCAACTTCAATAACAGAGGGAACCAAGGCCTCCTGGACCAAACCGGAGCCACCAGGATCACAGAAGCCCGATCCCGCTTGACCTTCAGGAGAACACGCGGAAGCAGAGCAATAGGGGGAAAGGCATACAGCAGACCCCCCTCCCACCGGAAGGACAGGGCATCCACCCTCCAAACCTCCGCAGAGCGAACCAGAGAACAATACTTCTCCCTCAAGGCGTTCCCCGGAGCGGCAAACAGGTCCACCACCGGGATCCCGAACTGAGCCAGTAGGCAACCAAACACCTCCTGAGTCAGGCACATGTCCGACAGGGAGGGAAACACCCTGCTCAGGCGATCCGCCTCCGTGTTCAAAATCCCCGGTAGATGCAAAGCCCTCAGAGACAGCAAGTGAGACTCCGCCCACAGGCCGATACTGCGTGCCAACAAATTGAGGGAAGCCACCTTCGCGCTCCCCTGGCGGTTGATATAACACACCACCACCGTGTTGTCTGACCGTACCATCACATCCCTCTGGAGGATCCAAGGCAGAAAATGAGTCAAAGCCAACAGAACCGCCTTCAACTCCCTCCAATTTGAGGACATGCCCGCCTCTGGCCCAGACCAGAGACCCTGCACCGACTCCTGACCCAAGACCGCACCCCAACCCAATTCGCTGGCATCGGTCGTCAGGACCAACCTCTCCTGGGACACAAAGGGCGAGCCCTGTAAGAGGTTCCAATCCACCAGCCACCAGGACAATTCTCGGGCGATGGACACCCCCCCCGGAATCAACTGTTCGTAATTCAGAGAGGCCGGATCCCAATGCGCCAGAAGATGATTCACCAGGGGGTACAAGTGGAGACGGGCCCAAGGAACAATCATAACAGTAGCTGACATTAGCCCCTGAACACGCAACCACTGGCGAGCCGTGGAAGACTGAGCCCCCAACACCTTCCTCAGCTCGTGCATAAGAGTCAATCTGCGAGGTTCCGACAGGAAGACCATTCCCAACCTGGTGTTGAACACCCCCCCAATGAACAGCAGATCCTGAGTGGGGTGAAGATGGGATTTCTCCAAGTTCAGAATCCACCCGAACCGTTGAAGGAGACTGCAAACCTCCATGGACTGAGCCTGAGCCTGAAGGAAAGAAGAGGAAGAAATCAACCAGTCGTCCAAGTAAGGGAACACCTGAATACCCCGAGCATGCAATAAACCCACCAAGGGAGCCAACACCTTAGTAAACACCCTCGGAGAGGCCGACAGGCCAAACGGTAATACCTGGAACTGGAAATGATCCACCCCCACACAGAAACGCAGGAACCTCTGAGAATCCGCGTGCACTGGCACATGAAAATAAGCGTCCCGGAGATCGAGCGAAGTCAGGAAATCCCCCACCGACAGGAAGGGAAGAATCAACTGTAGAGTCACCATTTTGAAGGACCGATGAGGGATACATAAGTTCACTGCCTTCAGATCCAGCACAGGACGGAAGTCCCCATTTGGCTTCTGGATCAAGAACAGGATTGAGTAAACCCCCCGACCCCTTTGACTCACAGGCACCTTCACCACAGCCCCCTTGGACACCAAGTCCCGAACTCCGTCCAACAGAGCACGGCATTTCGAAGGAGACCTGGGAACAGGGGTAGACCTGAACACATCCACCGGAGGAGTTCCGAATTCTATTCTGTAGCCCAGCCGGACCACCTGCAGGACCCACTGGTCCCGAACGAACTCCTCCCAGACAGGAAAAAAAGAAGAGAGGCGACCCCCAACCGGCAACCCCATCATCACATAGTCACGACTTGGAGGGACCTGCCGAAGAGGAAGCACCCTGTTGACCCCGGGACTTGTGGAAGGAAGGGACACCCCGGCCACGTCCCCTACCACGAAAGGGCTGGGCCGCCATTTTAGACTGAAACGCCTGCCCAAAAGCCCGCTTGTAACCCGCAAACTTCCCTTTCTGAGAAGAGCGGACTGGAGCCAACAATTTCTTGTCCTCCGCAGTCTTTTTAATCAAAGCTTCCAACGGCTCACCAAACAGTTTAGAGCCCGTGAAGGGGATCTTCATCACGGCCGCCTTCTGAGCAGCCTCCGCCTTCCAAGACTTAAGCCACAACTGCCTCCTCGCAGCAACCGAGGCACCTGCAGCCGCCGCAGCAGCGCTAAGGGAGTCAAAGGACAAATCTGCCAAGAAACGCAACTGCTGTTCCAACACGGATAAAGACTCCGAGGGATCCTCATCCTGCATGAGCTGCGCAGAAATACTTTGACAGTCTTTAAGAAGTGACTGCACAAGATAGCTGGTGTAAGCTGCAGACCGAACTGCAAGATTAGAGGCAGCAAAGGACCGCTTCAAGGCCCCTTCCACACGCTTGTCCCCAGGATCAGAAGGAACCGCATCCTCAGACACCACCAGGCTCTGAGACGCCATGCCAGCAAGCAGGGAATCCACCTTCACCACGGCCGGGAATTCCTCCGAGAAACCCTGCAAGGGATACCTCCTAGCCAGAAACCGGGGAAAGGCATGTTTGTCCACATCCTTCCATTCCCCCTCCAGCACCCTCCGCACAGAAGCATGAATGGGGAGGCTTTCAGGTTCTCTCTTCAGGTAATTAGCGAAGAAGTCTTCAGACTCTCCACCCGGCACGGGACCAGGGAACCCCAAATTGTCCCGAACATGCTGTAGAACACAACTAAGGTCCGACCCTTGGACAAAACGACCCTTCACCTCCTCATCAGAGTCCATGTCAGGATCTACCTCCGCCGAGGCATCCAATTTCCGTTTCTTAGGCCCAATGGGATCACGAGCCACAAAGGCAGCCGCCACCGCCGCCTCAATCATCTTCTGAATATCTATTAAGGAAGGAGCAGTGGAAGACCCAGCGACCACCTCCTCATCCACACAGCCGAGCTCACGTACATCCGCACCTCTACCCTCCATGTTGTGAACATGAGAACAGAGAAACAGACCCCATTAAATACCGAGCCTAACCAGGGGAAAAAAAAAAATTTTTCTCAAAGGCCAACCAGGGAAAGCCCCACCGATCCCCAGCCAATCCCCAACAGGACTGAAGGCCGGCCCCAAAACGGCCAATCAGAGACTTCCACCCATCCATAAAAGGAAAGGACAGGACAGGGCCCAACCATTAAGGATACCAAGAACCCAGAAGCCCCCGCACCAGGAACCAGTGAACAAGGTAAGAAATACCCCCAAAGCCCACTGAAGAAAACCTGCCTAGACCGAATCAAAGGGATTAGAACCTGTAACCATGAGAGTCAGAGCCCCAGACATAAACCAGAAGGCCACAGTGACTCTTAAGAGCAGTAGGAGATTAGAGCCACAAAAAACCCCAGACGACCCCCATCCGAATAGAGACAGACATGAGGACAGTGGAAACTCCTCCCCAGGGCACCTACACTGCAGCAACCCCCAACCAGCAGGAGAATAACACCCCACTCCAAGATCCGAGGAAGCGCGAAGCGGACAGTCAAACAGTAATCAGTAAACCAATCTGTATGAACGCTAAACAAACAGGAGACATGCCCCCACTGACGAAAAAAAGATATAGAAGCCAAAACCGTCACGCCCTTGGCGCGCAGAAAGGCAAGCCGCGCCTCACACACCTCCTCTCCCCCCCGGGCGATCCCGCTAGAGCAGGGAACAAACTCGGAAGAGAGGAGGCCGCAGCAGGGAGTCACCACCCCACACCAGGTAGTCCTGACCCCCCAACCCCACGGTCCCGCTACAGCAGGGACTCAAAGTAAATGCCTCAATAATTCAAAAACGGCACCAAAGGGGTTTAAACGGGCGCTAAACAACCCGTTTCACACTCACCTGACAGGAGGCTTGAAGACCCAGCACCTCCTATCCCGTCGAAGTTTGCCCGGAAGTGAATCAGCAGAAAAAACAAACAGGATGTGGAGTGGCGGGTCACGGTGCTATATGCCTCAGGGTATGGGTGTGGCCTGGAGGGAAGGGATGGGTTTCAAGTTGCTTGGGAGTGTCTGGTGGGAGGAGCTATGCTCAACTGGTTAGGACTGGGACGGGGAGGGCTGACGAGGAGGTAATGCAATGTTGTGCTTTAAACAGTGCCACACTGTGTTGGATTTAATTTAGCAGCCACACACCTTTCTTTTGGGCTGCGTGGCTCGCCTAAATCAACGTTTGAAAATATTTGTTTTCAAAAGCGGAAAAATGCCAGCTTTAACATTGGCGCCCGTGTTCCCATTTTCATATGTTCGGTGTTGCCGCTTTTCCTACGTGGGCTGTTGTGTGCCCTGGACGTAGATAGCGCCAATATCCCTGGAGCCCCTCCAAACATGCCGTACAGAGGCAGAAGGTTTGCTCACTTAGCTGCTGCACACCTTGAGAATTTCACACCACTGCTCCCTTTTCACAGCGTGGGCTGCAGCGCTGCTAGCTCACACGGAGTGTCACCCGAGAGCCCGCCTATCTTGCCAATGCCTCCCACAGGATTCTCGCTCCGCAACAGCGGTCATTGATCGTGAGTGCAACTGATGGGCGTATGGTTGGCGCACAGAACAGTAAACACCCCTTTTGTGAAGCCTCATTCGAGTTCACAACGGCGCTCGTATTAAGCACTACATGTGTTGTTACAGGTTTCTTTAGGGATAGCTGCCTTAGCTGCCGGTGAGCACAGTTCTGCAATGGCTCTTACTGTTTCATTACCTTTATAAAATGTGCCCACGAGTCAAACGTTCTTGGCTTCCTGTCTGCTATCTGCACGCAAATGCCAGAAGAGCTATGTCATCTTTGTAGGAAAGGTGCTTTTTTTTTCAGATGTGGAAGAAATGGCTTTCTTTGTCTCTATTGATTATAATAAATAAACGAACCGCACTTGCATAACAGGCTTAAACCTGGTCCTCGTTTAGTGGCCCAGAGCTTTTTTTGAAAACAGTTAATGTTTATAAAGAACTAAACTCATATTCTTTTATAAAACAGTAAAAGTGCAAGCTCTCTTCCTGTTCTTTGATTTTGCTAAATATGACCCATGTTGACCTTTAAGCTGTGAAAGGGAGTCTGGAGAAGTGCAGAATAGATAAATGTTGTTGTGAAACGCCAAAATAAAGCGCCACTGTGAACTACTTGTACAACGTTTTTGTAAAACTTTGACGTTTTGTTGTTTTTAGCGTGCGCCTAGTGTTTGTTTACCCATCTTTAAAATCGAGCCACAGTAGCGAATAACTTACTTCTCTGATGTGCTTAGGTACCAGTAATTTGATACTTTTACACACACTAAAATTACATTTGCGAATGATGAATGTGTAAGAGCCTGTGATGCTTTTTAAAGTGTCAGTTTATGAAACACTTTCGTTTATATGCTACATACAATTTCCATCTGGATTACAAAACCGAACAAACATAATGGCTCATAGACCATGTCACCTGTGAGAGAGACGCCAGTCAGTGTTGACTTTTAGTCAGAAGTCTTGCTTTAGATAACATTTGATTATGTTTCCCTCATTCTCTTTGTTTGCTTTTTGGTGCATGCAGATCTGCATATCAGTGGGTAAGCACATAAATGAAGGGAATTGTCATTTACAATGCCAATAACTCAAACTCTTGCAAATGCGAGACCTATTGCATTGCAAATGCTTGTTGTTCATGAGTTGTGTATAAACAGGTATTTCTTATTGGGCTTTTTTGCTGATATCCCTGGCTTCCAAATGGTTCGGATGAGTTAGCTTGCTTTGGTTCAAGTCCTAAAACATGGTAACTATGGGGGGGGGGGGCTATAGTGACCTTCTGCTATAAGGTAATTTCCAATCTAATAACCTTCAACAGTGATAAATTGCAGTGTTGCGGTATCAATGTTCTTGTTACCCACAAGGAGAGAGTTTTTAAAAAAGTTATACATAACGGCCAGTTCATCGCCCATTCAGATCTCTCTCCACTTAAAGTTCTTCACTTAGAGAGAGAAACTACAATGTGCGTCTCCCTTAGTAAAGGTGGAAGGAGAGTTTCTCTGCTAAGGTATGGGAACTATACCTAGTAAGGGTCTAAGGCAAATCTCTTGGAACGCAGTCAGCTTACACACTAATATAAACAAATCATTATTTCTGAAAGAACATAAAGCTGACATAACAAACATACAAGAGTCTTGGATTGAAAAGAATTGGTCTATTGAAAAATATATTGTGCTAGGCCGCCCTGCGCTTCCAGTGAATAGAGGACATGCGAAAGGAGGCATAGTCATATTGCTTAGAACTAGTTACAGTTGGGTGTATAAAGATATTCTCCACATTTCTAACCTAATTCAGGTGGTCAAGACAGATTTTAAGGAGGAGAAAGAACGTTTAGGCACTCTGCTTACTGTAAATGCTTATATCCCTCTGACTCATCTTATATTTACCTACTAAAAGACCTATTTCGGGGGGGCGTGGCCAAGATGGCGAGCGGGTAAAACGAGTTCCAAATTGTCTCCTTGCTCCTGAGAGCCCAACTTGGCCCAAAATAGGGACTTAAACCCTCCAGGGGTCCGAGATCGGGGGTGGGGGGTGGGGCACACATCCAGCCCACCAGCATCGATCATAGAGAATATGTCGGGGCTGGAAAGCCTGACTGCAGGTGCAAACGGGACCTGCGAGGTTGCGAGGCAGGGAAGCAAAAATGGCGGCCAGAACCGACCGGACTAGCGGAGGTCGATAAGGGAGCAGACCCTGCCGGAGAGCGCATGGCGGCCCCAGTGGGCTGGACGAGAGCCCATCAGTGGAGGAAGAGTACGGTGAGGGATTCGATTGGGAGCCCTGCGCAGAGCTCGGCGGTACAGCTGCGAGAGTAGAGGCCAGAGTGGAAGGGGCCTGGTACTGCCTGGTGGGCCGCGGACACTGCTGCAGCTGGAGGGATCGAGGTGGTGCCGGGAGCCCCTGCATAGCAGCCACCCTGCCTTGTGGTGCATCGGCCAGGGCTGTCGGCTGCGCAAGCGGGAGGGAGCGGTGCCGGAGCGAAGCCTAGGCCAGGGAGAAAAGGAGCAGGCTGGCATGCATCGAGAGGCTGGTGGCGCAGGCGGGCCCCAGGATCGAGCACCCATGTCTGCGGAAGCGATTGAGAAAAGCAGTGGGATTCCCAGCGGGGATGCCCCTTCGGCAAGGAGAAGAGCGCAGAATGAGGGACAAGCCCGGGGTCGGAGAGAAGAGGCCTTGACTGGCGGTGGTCTTACCTGGGGGCATACCGGCTGACTGCCTCGGCTGGCCCAAGTGGGGACAGGGCGGCCAGCTCTGCAATAGGGCCCGGGAGCTGCAGAGCCGCTTGGAAGCATTCCAAAGACAAAAGGTGCTGGCGGGCATCAGAGTTAAGCCGCTGGCGCACACATTTTGGACGTGGCAGCACAGGTGCTTGGCGGGCTCGCCCGAAGCCACTGGTGTAGAGCAAGCAAGGCTCCGGAGGGGCAGGTCAAGCGGAGTTATGCAGTGCACACGACACAGTAAAGGGCAGCCGAGACTTGCCGAGCCCACTGACATAGAGGCCCAACGTCCGGCCAAAGGCCACGGAGCAGGTGCAGCCGCAATCCTGCAGGCGCAACTGGTAGATAGGGTGGGATCTGCAGCACGGGGAACACCGGTGTGGCGGTGTGCATGTGATGACCCTATTGAGGAGAAGATTGGCGTGAGGCCTAGTGGGCTGCTTCCAGCAGCGGGGCACCTTGGCGGGAACTGAAGGAAGCTCGCAATGTGACCACCCCAACCAACAGCGCATCGGCCAGAGCACTCAACTGGCATGGACGGGCCGGGGCGGCGGCTTCCTGCAGCGGGGAGCTGGTGCACTAGGGCAGGACCCGAGGCGTAGCTGTGAGAGGGAAGCATGGCCGGGAAATGGGCCTTCATCAGGAGTTGGGCGCGGAGCGGGGTGGAGGCCTGCACCCCAGACCAATCTCTCCAGACACAATTGAGAGGGGCCGGAGCAGTGGTCAAGAGGCCGTTGGGCCACAGGTGAGCGGCAACATTCCCGCCGTCATAGCGACAAAGCGAGAAAGGAAGCCGTGGCAGGCATTTGGGGAAGAAGGGCCTAGAGAGGCCTAGCAGGGCAAGCAGCAGAGCAGACCCTGCGGCTAAAAGGATGACCCACTTTGCTTGGACTCCACCACGCGGCAATTCGGCCGGAGTCTTCGACAGGCTCGTGAGGGCCTGGGAAGAGAAGGAAGTGGCACCACATCTAGAGCAGAGACCAACCAGCCGGGAGGATTGCTAGGGCTTGGTGTGTGGCTGCTAGAGAAGAGTGAACTTGGCCAGATCCTTCGGCTGGCGAGGGAAGGACATGGGGTGGCCTTGATGCCCGGGGAGAGCAGAGCGCTTGCAGAAATCGGGTGGAGAGAGGGGTTAGCTACCTGAACAGTTGAGGAAAGAGTACAGAAGCCTACTCTGGAGCATACGCCCCACACCGCAGATATGTCCTCGATGAGGGGGAAGAAAGACGAGTCATTGAAAGAAATGTTGTCCAAACCTCCACAGGCAGAGGGGGCCGGTCTTCCGGACAACGCACCTGTACCTCGCATCGGAGGGAGCGGAGGCCCCGATCACCCGCTTCTTTCTAGAAACACTGTTCAATACCTTGGTAGAGGACTTCCAGACATTCAAAGGTGAAGTGGCAGGGGAAGCGAAAGAGATTTGACGTGATGTGGACGAGATTGGAGAAAAGGTGCCCAGCATAGAGGATCAAGAGCAGGCCAGAGATGAAGAGGTGGTACAGCTCAGAGAAGTGATCCATCTGCGAGAACAGCAGATCGATCTCCAGGCGCATACGGAGGATATCTAAAACCGCTTTTGGCGGAATAACATCCATGTGAAGGGAGTTCCTTCAGACGCAGAGGGTTCAGACATGGTTCAGTATCTCCAGTGGATGTTCTGAGACATATTGGGAGCCCCGCAGGACTTCGAGATCTGCATTGACCATGCACATAGAGTGGGGTTGAAAAGAAGAACCCCTGCATCCCCGCCGGATATCCTGGCCTTCCTTCCAGACTTCCCCCACAAAGAACGCATCTTACAGGAGGCCCGGGCGAAGCAACCGGTCAAGTACCTGGGTCATTCAATATCCCTTTATCAGGACTTGGCTGCCATCACACTACAGGAGAGGAGAAAGTTTAGGGAGGTGACCACACATCTACAGGAAAAGGGAGTGGTATACTCCTGGGGCCATCCATTTCGCTTGATTTTCAAGTGGCGTGGTAAGCTTCATCAAATCAAATCTCTGCAGCAGGCCTGCAAAATGCTGGGACTGGTGCACCACAGTCCAGGGGAAACGGCCAGCCAGGGACGCTACACCCCAAGGGAGCGATAGCAGAAAGTCAGATGAAGGCGCCGCCCTACTGCTCTCTGGGGCCGGATCCCACCACCATAGCGCAGGAGCGACAGGCGGCCCTGGAGACGTTACTCAAGGACACAACATCCCAAGATAGCTCGTGATCTATGGGGGGACTACTGCATGCAATTGAGATAAGCAGGGCTGGGGTGGGGCCTGCTGGGAGTGGAGAGTCGGGGAATCTTAGGCCACGACATGTCCCTGCTATTTTTTTCTTCCAGGGGCAGGCAACTATGCCTAGCGGGCGCTGGACAATATGGGGGGGTTGGGGATTTTAGGTTGGGGTCAAAGAGGGGGAGGGAGGGAGGGAACTGGTGTGCTACAAATAGGGGACAAGCTGAGCAGGTTTGACGCAGGGGCGATTAGAGAAGAAGGGGCAGAGGCCATACACCTAAACGACAGGCGGGGAAACCCACGGGCGAAGAAGTCAAACTTCGATCCTATCCCATGTCACACTCCACACTACAAGTAGTCACCCTCAATGTGAAGGATCTTAATAACCCTAATAAACAAAAATCCATTCTGTCATATCTGGAGAATGTGGGGGCAGATGTGTCTCCTTCAGGAGACCCATCTCCTCCCCAAAGATTGGCAACAGATGAGGTCCAGGACATTCCCCCAACAGTTCTTTTCTTCCATGACAGATAAAAAAGCGGGAGTGGCCATACTGATTGCGAAGCACTTCGCAGGGAGGGTAGGGGACAAAGTAGCTGAAAGAAAAGGTCGCCTCCTAGCCTATAAGCTTTGGTTGGGGGGTTTGCCCTGGTGGTGGGGTCCATCTATGCGCCCAACTCAGGGCAGGAGAAATGTCTGAAGGCAGCTCTCTCCGAGGTTCTGAGTGCACAGGAGCTGTGGCTGTTGGTGGGAAGGGGCGTCAACTTAGTTATGGACATAGCTGTAGACAGATCTAGCCACTGTTACACTCAAACAGGTGAACTGTCTAGTGAAGGAAAAAGTTGGCTACAAGCTAGAGGACTGGTAGACATTTAGTGGGTGGCTCACCCACACATCTCTCAATTTTCTTTCTATTCACATGCACATGGCACTTATGCCCGGCTCGATCACCTGTTAGGTACGACTCAACTGAATGATTTAGTGGGGGATGTGGACATCATTCCAGCAGCACTTTCAGACCATAATACGGTGACGGTGACCCTTCGGGTGCCTCATAAACATAGCAGGACGGGGGGCTGGCGACTTCGAGAAGGCATGCTGCATAGAGAAGCAGTGACGAAACAGATCCAAAAATGCATTACAGATTATCTGGAACTGAATGATTCCCCTGACATTTCCCTGACCACTTTATGGGGGGCCGTCAAAGCAGTGATGCGCTTGGAATTGATAGCCATCTCAGCAGCTGAGAACAGAGAACGTAAGGACAAATGGGACCAGATCACGGCGCAAGTGCTAGATCTAGAAAGGGTACACAGCAGGACCGGGCGCCCTGAGTTTGGCACCAGCTGAAGGCGGCACAAGCACAATTGGTGGGGCTTGATCTGGACAGGGCCGAGTACACAGCACTTAGGCTCAAACACTCCTTTTATATTGGGGGGGACGTATGGTGGCGAACAAACATAGGGCCCGTTCCCACCAGATGAAGGTCCAGTCTCTTAGGAAGGTTAAGGAGGAGATGGTTGTAGGAAACGACAAGATTGGAAAGGTTTTTCAGGAATTCTACACTGATCTTTACTGGAGGGACGCCCCTCCAGGCCCCCATATTACCACATACCTACAAGGCACAAACACGACACCACTAGATCCAGGATGGGCAGAGACGTTGGAGGCACCCATAAGGGTGGAGTAAGTGATAGGGGCAATATCACGCCTCAAGCCTATCAAATCGCTGGGATCTGATGGCTTCTCGGCGGGTTTTTACAAATCTTTTTTCCAGGTTATAGCCCCGCTCCTGACGCAACTTTTTAACTCCTTTACTGGGCCTGGGACGATCCCCTGGACATGCTAGCGGCCTCCATAGTGGTGCTGTCTAAGCCCGGGTAAGATAAAACCCTTTGCGGCTCCTATCGCCCGGTGTCCCTACTCCCGTAGACTTGAAGTTATTCACCGGGGTGTTAGCGGCCAGGTTAGGCCCTCTCATGCCTGGCATTATTAAACCCGACCAGTCCGGATTTATTCACAGTTGGCAGAGTAGCGATAACACCAAACAGATCCTTCACCTAGTCCACAAAGCCCACCGAACGAATATGGATGCTATTGTGTTGTCGGTGGATGGTGAGAAGGCATTTGACTGGGTAGACTGGGACTTTTTAGATAAAACCCTGGTTCACATCAGCCTAGGGGACCAGTTAAGGGCCTGGGTGACAAGTTGTTACAGTGCGCCCACCGCGACGATCAGGGTAAACGGGATATCATCTAGCCCCTTCAAGATCCAGCAAGGAACACGGCAGGGATGCCCATTGTCGCCCTCTTATTCGCTTTATATATTGAGCCGCTGGCACAGAGGATAAGGGACAACCCCGACATCTTGGGCATTCCCTTCAGTGGGGAGAGACATCCGATAAGCCTCTATGCGGATGATCTCATTGCGGCCCTTGAGGCCCCAGAGCGATCGGTCCCGGTATTCCTACAGGAACTAGAATCTCATGGCCAGGTCTCTGGATTCAGAGTAAATGTCGGGAAGTCAATAATTCTCCATTTTAACCAACGAGGGGTAGCATCGGAAAAGGGTTGGGGTTCCTACGTAGGGATAAAGATAAGGACGTCTATTCCATACCTGGGGATTGACCTGGCCCCGTCCGTACCGCGAACGGTCACGCTGAATTACTCTAAGTTAACCATTCAGATCACTAGGGAGTTACAGCAGTGGAAGCATCACCAGCTGTCGCTCCTGGGACGGGTAGCAGCGATTAAAATGTCTATTCTTCCCAAGGCATTGTACCTATTCCAGACGATACCGATATGGCCCCCACCAGGCACTAGTCATAAATTGCAGCAAGCAATACATCAGATCGTATGGGCAGGGGCGTGCCCCTGAAGACGAAGGGAGCTGGGCTATATGAGGCCGGATGAGGGAGGCTTGGGGATCCCAAACGTGCTGGAACACTTTAGGGCAGCGCAACTCAGGTACCTGGTGGAGTGGAATGGACCGGACTCTGAAAAGAGATGGCTATTCCAAGACTGAGCGCTAGCGAAACTCTCCCTGTGGAAAGTCCCTTTCTTGAAGAGTGCAGATAGACAACAGAATCGCTGGGGCTCACCCATAACGAACACACTACTAAGGGTCTGGGATAGGGTCACCATTAGACAAGGATTGACATCTTTCCTCTCTGCCATGACCCCTTTATTTGACAATAGGGAATTTACACCAGAGCTGGACGAAAGGGCGTTTGCTGCATGGCGGGAGATAGACTGTAAAGCGGCAGGGCACCTATTTGATACGGAGGGGATTTTATCATTTCCTGACCTATGATGTGACTATGTGATCCCTTCAACAGAACGGTTTCATTACCTCCAAATTCATCAATGGCTTCTCCAGAAGGAGGTGCAGCAAAAAGTGAATGAGAAATTGACACAGTGGCTAGTGACGAAGAACACAGATAAGAAAATGATCTCTGAATTGTATGGTATGCTGTGCCCACAGGCCCCTACAACACCCACGGCCAGCCAAAAACGGAGGGCGAGGGAACTGGGTCGAGACCTTACGGGAAAAGAATGGAGAGACATATATACATATATTACCAGGCCCATCACATGGCACGCAACACCGCCAGCAGGGAAATCGGCGTCAAGATAGCCACATACTGGTACATGATGCCAGCGCGACTTAACAAGGGGAATCCCCCAGACCGTAGCCCGACTTGTTGGCAGGGTTGCGGGGAAGAGGGCACACTGGTGCACTTGCTCTGGGACTGCAGGGATCCGACAGGCTATTGGACCAAGATACTAGATGACGTAGACCGACAATTCGAGACACAAATCCCTAGGTTTCCGAGCTATGTTGTGATGGGATTGCCCAACCACTGACTTCCCCGCTAAGATCTCGGAGGGGGAAACAGATGGGATTGGTCTTGGGGGCGGCACTCCAAAACATTTTATCGCACTGGGGGACACAGACAAGACCGACGTTTACGGGGTGGTTGCATAGGTTATGGGACATCTTAGGGATGGTGCGGATACAGGCCTCCCTTACTAATTCCACTGTGGGGTTCAGAGAAGTTTGGCAGCCGATAGTGTCTCTTTTGGCCGATGAGATGAATGAAATTACATGTCCCAAAAAACTTCGCCTCTTGCGACTCACAACTCCAGACGAGCCACATACGGCACACTGACTTGCACTCTCGCTCTTGCCCTTTATATTGTTCAAAACTGAGATGGGCCCAAGCACACCAGTTAGTGGGTGGGAAGAGTGGGGGGAATACTGTTTTTTCTATTTCTCCTTTTTGACGTTGCTGTGTATTTGGGCACTCGTATTACGCCAGCGCATGCACATACTTTAAGAAGCAACTCATGGGCACTGGCGGGGCTATGCTGGAAGGCACCCGCACACGGACTTCAGTTGTTGAAATGTATGCCCAGAGTTGGGAGGTAACAGTGGGACCTGGCAAGGGACTACCAGATGTCTATGTTGCTTCTTTGCTGCAGAATGTCAATAAAAACAAAGGTAAACTTAAAAGACCTATATGTATTTTGCTCTACAACCACGGAAAGAGAAGATTATATGCATTTAATACTGGTTGGACATTTGAATGCCAAAGTCTCTACCCACAGTATATGGTTATTCACAAATGCCTCAAAAGACGAAGCTCTAAAAGTCCCCCCGTCTTTGTCTCCGAATAATAGACGGGTAGATAAAAGAGGCGTGATTCTACTCAAAGGCCTGAGAAATTTAGACCTATTAATTGCCAATGGGAGACTAGGAAATTATATTCCAGCAAAAATGACACATAAATTGTCTTCTGGTGTGGCTAATATTTATTACTTAATAATTTCAGCGGATACTTTCAGTAAGTTTTCTTATTTGGACGTTCTGGAAAATTCTTATTTATTTATTTATTTATTTGAGGTATTTGTAGAGCGCAGCATTCATCCCAAGGGATATCAAGGCGCTTAATGAGAAAGGGCTGCTGAGGTTTGGACCGGGGGTTTATTATTTGGGGAAGAGATGAGTTTTGAGTTTTTGCCTGAATACAAGGAGGTTCGTGGTGTGTCTCAGATCCGCCGGTAGTTCATTCCAGCGTTTGGCCGCCAAATGCGAGAAGGCTCGTCCTCCTGTTCTTGTTTTGTAGATACGCCTGGGTTTTGCTAGGGCTGAATTAGTGGATCTTAAGTTTCGGTTTGGAATGTAAAATTCAATTTTCCCTTGCAGGATAGTAGGGCCTGTTTTATGGAGGGTTTTGTGCGCATGACAGAGTAGTTTGAATGTGGCGCGCTGGCGCATCGGCAGCCAGTGGAGTTGTTTTAAGCATGCCGATGCTGAGTCCCTTTTGCCTTTGTTACATACCAGCTTGGCAGCCTGGTTTTGCAGGACCTGGAGGCGAGAGAACAACTGCTCGTTCATTCCTTCGAATAGAGCATTGCCGTAATCCAGGCGGCTAACTAGGAGGGCCTGTGTGATTGTGCGACGACAGTCCAGTGGGATCCATTTGAAGATCTTGGCGAGGAGTTTCAGGATTGCAAATCCCTTACCCCAAAGTGTGCGTACGTGGTCCTTCATGGATAGTGCGTCATCCATCATGACACCCAGATTCCTGGCGTGTTGTTTCGGGGCGGGGGCTGTCCCCAGAGCCGGTGGCCACCAAGAATCATTCCATGATAGTTTAGCTCCTCCGAACAGTAGAATTTCGGATTTTCCGGCGTTGAGCTTAAGACAGTGATTACGCATCCAGTCGGCCATTTCGGAGAGGCAGCTGTGGAGTTTATTTTTAGTTGTTTCTAATTTCTCCGATCTTTCATCCAAGGTCACCATCAGCTGCGTGTCGTCGGCATATGAGCAAATGCCGATGCCCCACTTTCTCCCGATGTCGGCCAGAGATGATACATAGGCATTGAAGAGAGTGGGGCTTAGGGAAGCCCCTTGTGGGACTCCGCAACTGATGGGGCGGGGTTCAGAATGGAATTGGCCCATGTGCACTGCCTGGGTGCGGTTGCACAGGAAGGATTCGATCCATTGCAACGCTGTGCCTTGTATACCTTTGCACCGGAGGATGTTCAGTAGGCATTTGTGTGAAACAGTGTCGAACGCTGCCGACAGGTCTAACAGTATCAGAGCCACCGAACCCCCTTGGTCAGTGATGCATCTGACGCTGTCCGACACTGCCAGCAGCGTGGCCTCGGTGCTATTGTTGGATCTGAAGCCGGTTTGGGTAGGGTCCAGAAGCAAGTTGTCCTCAAGATATTTGGATAACTGTGAGTTAACCATCTTCTCCAATGCTTTGGAGAGGTAGGGGAGTTGTGAAATTGGCCTATAGTTCTCTGGGTTGAGAATATCGGCTCCAGCTTTTTTCAGGAGGGGGGTTACAGATGCGTGTTTCCAGCAGTCTGGAAAAGACGCAGAGGTGAGGGATTGATTAAAAAGTTTGGTGATGATTGGGCATAAGGTTGGTGCAATTTCCGAGAATACAAAGTGTGGACAGGGGTCTGTGGGGGAGCCAGATTTTATTGCTCTAAGGACTGTTAGTACTTCCTCTTCAGAGAGCGGTTGGAAGTTGGATAAGCGAGGGGAGTTGCCCAGGTCTGTGCGATCATTGTCATTGTCGGATGTAGGTGGTCGTGCGTCAGAATTATCATGAGGAGGGACGGTTTGGGGGAGAGTAAAAGTTGAGTAAATTTTATTGATTTTTTCAGAAAAGAAGCAGCTTATCCGTTCGCATGCTTCTGTCGAGGGGGTAAGGTTTTGCGAGGTGCAGGATGGATTGCTAAGCTCCTTCACAATTTTAAACAACTCTTTTGCCGAGTTGTGGTTTTCGTTGATTCGTTGCACGAAAGATGCCTTTTTTGCCTCTCGGATGGCAAGGATGTATTGTTTCCTTTTGGCAGTGTAATTGACTCTGGTTGTGGGGTTTTTCGCTTGTCTCCATTGGTGTTCCATCTTTTGGCATTCCCTTTTAAGGCTCTTGAGGGAGGGGGTGTACCATTTTTCGTTGATGGTTGTTTTTTTTCTGACGTCTCGCAGGGGTGCAATTTTGTCTAATGTTTGGCGGATGCTGGTTTCTAGCCGGATGGCGTTATTCCCAGTAGGTTCGTTATCTGGAAGGGAGACATCTGTCACGTGAAAATGATTTTGGAAATTGGAGTCTTTGATTAGTTTCCAGACTCTGTTGGAGGTGAGGGGGGAGTATTTGATTTTTACGGGTTTGCCAGGAAGTTCAAGTAGAAATGAAAGCATAAAGTGATCAGACCATGACAGGGGGAGAATTTCCTTGAGAGTGGTCCGCTCGATGTTTGTAAAGAGGAGATCCAGGGTGTGCCCTGCTGTATGAGTAGGGTTGTCGATCAGTTGTTTCAGTTGGAGGATTTCCATGTCGTATTTAAGCTGAGCGACTCCAGGGGCATTGGAATTTTCGTAGTGGACGTTAAAGTCTCCGATGATCATGTAGTGTTTGTGTTTTAGGCACAAAGGGAGTACTTGGTTCAATAGTTTCGCACTGAGGTTAGTTTGTTGTCCAGGTGGATTATAGATGACTGCACCCGCTAGCATGACATGATTCTCGGCGAGGATTCTAAATGGTAATAGCTCATGCTCAGGCTCCGCATTAGTTGTATCCGTTAGGCAAGTTAGGTGGTCCCTAAAGATTACGGCTACTCCACCTCCTTTTTTGTTATTTTGTCTGTTTTGTGTTATTATTTTATAATTGGGGGGGAGAGCGTTAGCTAGATCCGGGGCACTGGCATCTGATAGCCACGTTTCGGTGACGAAAACCAGATCTGGCGTTTTAGAGGTTAGGATATCCCATATATCAAGTGCATGCTTGGGTAGTGATCTAGCATTAAAATATAAACATTGTAGTTCATGCTGAGGGTTGGTGGGGGTCATATGAAGATCCGTTGGAGATTGACCTAAGCTGGTCCAATGACAGGAACGGCATGAGATGGGACCGTAGGATAGACCTGGGCCGGTTAGAATACAATTTGATGTTTCAATAGGTTTACGTAGGGCTAGTAGGTCGATGCGGTTATAGCGAATGATGGTTACCTCAGGTGTGCTGGGGCTGGCAGGGGGTATGGCCCCTGGTCCCGGTCGGTCGCGGACGGGCGCAGACGGGCTTGCCTTAGGCGCGCCTTCGGCGCGCAAAAGTCGCGCCCGCTGCGCTCGTCCGCTGCGCTTCCTCCCAAGACACATACTTTATACCAGTGGGCGAGGAGGTTGGGGGGGGTGTGGCCAGCCGAGGGGGCGTGTCTCGCCTCGCCCTCGTGAATGGCGCCTGAGGGAAGAGTTCGTTGCAGCGCGAGGCGCTGTTCTGAGCTGCCAAGATTCAGGTGAGGGTGGATAGCAGTTTTAAAATCACGTTAAGTAAATGCACACAATACGATTTTTAAAATGTCCCTGCTCCCGGCTTTCCGCCTCAGGAGCCAATTAGCAATGCAGCGCCTGAGCTGGCGCGCGCTATTTGTATTCGCGGCGGGGGGGCGTGGCCAGCCGAGGGGGCGTGTCTCGCCTCGCCCTCGTGAATGGCGCCTGAGGGAAGAGTTCGTGACCAAATGGTGATATCCTGTAAATCTGAGATGACCCTAGCGGAAGTAGGCTCATGGAATTTTAAGGATAAATCTGTAGGTTTTAAAAAAACAAACGGCTAAATATATTGGAATATCAAAGCAGCCTCAAAACTAAAAGAGACATTAACAATTGTCATAGGAGATCAGTAGCACACAGTATTGGGAGATCAACAATCACCTCAGCCAGATCCACTGGTATTTTTTGATCACAGTATAGGCACCCTGTTTACTACATGTAAAATTATATCTTTACCAATCAAGCAGAGACCACACTCTAATTTGCTATTACATATAAATAGGGAAAAAAATAAATTAGTGAGTGCCCAATTCCTGAACTTCTCCCATGAACTAAGTAAACTAAATAACTTACTAAATAGGAAAATGCTCAAGAAAACACGCTCTCTAAGGCAAGAAAAGGAAGCCTACGAATGGGTTCAGTTAAAAGAGGCGACTTCAAAAAATGACGCCAAAAGGTATGGGGTAAATAATCTCAGATCCCTACCAATTCCCATAAAAGAAGGAGACTGGAAACTCTATCTCGCAGATCTTTATTCCACGAATTCTAATCTGTATTGGTATTCCACTACTTTAACTAAATCTCCTAATATCCTTGAATCCAGCTATGCCCCTTCAAGGAGTGAGGTTGTAGGGCTCATTAAAAGAAGGAGAGCTTAAGGAGCAATGGCTCCTGTCAAATTCCGATGACAATAAATAAAAAAGAGCCTCTGCTGTGGGCTACATATCTTACTCATCTTTTCAATTACTGCTATCTGCAAGGGAAGACTCCCCCCTTCTGGTCTGGCAGGATTCTAAGTTCACTACTAAAAAAGGGTCTCAGGCACCTGCCAGGTAACTACCGGCAAATAGCTTTACTAGATGCAGTAGGGAAAATATTTGCTCGTAGTACATTGGATCATCTCACTGACTGGGTGGTGGAGGAGAAAATTCCGCCCATAAACCAAGCAGGATTTAGAAAAGAACATTCCACCATCGATAATATCTGTATGCTGAAATTAATAGAGGAGAAGTACCTCACCTCGTGGGTCAAATATATATGTGGCTTTTAAAGATTTTTTAAAAGCCTCTTGATACGATAGACAGGCCAATGCTTTGAAAAAAAATACAAAAAATGGGAGTGCCTACAACCCCTGCTATCGCTAATTATTGCTTTGCACTGCCACACATGGTGCCAGGTGCTAATAGGGGGAGATCAGGGCCTATCAGCCATAATACCCACTTACAATGGCTTGAAGCAAGGCTGTACATTAGCCTCGCTATTTTTCTCTCTGTACGTAACAGATTTACCTGAATGCTTCTCTCCCCTAGAGGGAGATGCTCCGAAGTTAGGCGGATGCCCTTCCTCATGTCTCATGTATGCAGATGATATTTCAATTACCAGGCAGCATAGTAATATTTTATGCCCATGTGATGATTTATCCAAACAGAGTTGTTGCCATTTTATGCTTTTTTGTAAATTTTATGTATTTTTAAGACATCACTTTTTAAAACCTATCTTTTTAAAATACAATGTTCGGACTACAAAGAATGCAATGCAGTTACAATTCAATCTGGAGAGTGCAGATATATGTTTTTATACAGCTACCTATATTTTGAAATGTATGTGTGCCAGGAAATCTATTATCATGTAATTCTCTTGGCCTTTCATAAGTTGCATTGTCACTTTAGCGAGTGAGCAATATAAGCGACTCTTTGCACATGTCCAGAATTGTGATTTGCACTTTACTTGGCATTTCTTTGCTGTATCCTTGCTGCTATGTTTGTTCCTTGGTCATATAAATTGAAAGTTACTGGAACAATTTTATTTGTTTTATATTGCTCATCCCATCATGCACTGGCACTTTATACGGGGATGGTAACTTGAATAACTGTTGGGGTAATTGGCCTGTATCCTGTTATTTTTAAGTTTTATTGTATGATGTTGTGTGTTATTTTATGTCTGCTATGTGGCTGTTTAAACATGCCGAATAAAGCATTTTTTGAACTGAACTTGAACTGAACTGATATTTCAATTATGTGTTTGATTCCCACTGGGCTGTATAAGAAGTTGATGTCACTGAAGAAATATACGATGGCACAGTATTTGAAGATAAATGTCTCAAAAAGTAAAGTTTAATTTTGAACTGTAGAAGGAGCAAAAAGTTTCCTAATTTCAAATGGAAAATTGGCCCTGAAAATAACGACACAGTAGATTCTTATCTCTATTTGAGGAAATGGATAGCGGGTAATACAAAGAATAAACCTCACATTGAACTCAGCTCCTGTAAAGCTTTACATGCAAATGGTCTACGTGTTTTATTAAGCGTGATGGGGCGAAGGCACTTCCTACACTTGTTATGTGTTTTTAAAGCGAAAATCCTCCCAACATTATTATATGCTATTGAATGCATTCAAGTAGAAGACTGGAGTTTCCTTGATAAGCTAGAAGGCCTGATTTTTCATAAACAATGCATTTTAATACATTAGTCCTGACACCTGCTATTAGATTGGAATTTGGTCAGGTAAGATCATTTGTCCAAGGCTTAGCCAGGGAAATTTGGTGGGGATAGCACCTGAAGAATAGTGATTTGTATACAGTAAGGGTTTTCCTATGTCAGGAAATGTTTGGAGATAAAGCAGATAAATATTCCTTCTCCTGTGACTTTACTATGGCGCTAAATCTTTTCGATGCAGAGAAGGTGTCTGTGATCTCCTTCTCGCTCCAAGAATTTAAATCTTTTTAAACAATCACTAACTGTATTGTTAGTTTTCAGAGAGATGTCAAGTATTGTAGAATGAAGGAAAGATTGGAGATAATAGCTACATTAAGTAGCCAGAGAGTGGCTTAGAAATATTTGTCCTGGAATTTAGACCATGTTATCCTACCATTTGCATGAACCTTTTACCATCAAAAGATTTAACGGCAAATTGGTCCCCTGCTATTAAAATAGGAAAAAACTATAATATGTGTAACTTGGGCATTCAGAACCTCAATCATACTCTGTTTGCTCAGCCTTGTTACCATATCGTCTTCGATGGCTTCGGGCAATGTTTATGCAGAATAACATCAAAAGTGTAGCGTCAGCTCGCGATTTTCTCTTCTATCCAAAGAATGAATCAGTATGTAAAAAATTATTACATTTTTTTAAGGAGTTTTAAATTTTTTTTTAGTTCTTACCATACTACCAGTTGTAAGAAAGGAGGTTATTACCGTAGGTCCTCCCTTCAGTAGTTTATACTATTTCTTATTGCTTAGGGATAGAAAGCAGGACCCTGCTGCATGGGTAGGAAACCCAAACTTAACTACTGCTTACATCTTGGGACCTATGGCATCTCTCATGACCAGGCACTTAAGTATTTGGCCTTTTGTAGATTTTTGTAAAGGTTACAGGTTTTTTTTTACTTTCTGGATACATTTTACACTCACCTATTGCTGCTAGGGAGAGTGAAGTTTTAGCTATAAATGCTTCTGATCTTTGTCTTTTAAAACAATTTACACATAAATCGCTGCTGCTATTTGGTCGCTCTTTACAAATAATTGGAATACATTTTGCACCCAACTATTGCTGCTAGGGGGAAGTACATTTTAGTTATAAATGCTTTCAATCTTTCTCTCTTAACATAATTTGCACATAACTCTCTGCTGCTACATGGTTGCATATGTACTTAACTCAATTTCTTTGTTGCGGTAAAGCTTTTAATTATGTAATCGCAATTTGACTATTCTGATATAATGCTGATCATCCCTATTTATATCCTGTCTCATTCAGTGTCCTTATCCCACTCTGGGATACGTTTGTGCACAACTCTTTGATCGTATAGTGGGAAAGCTAGATTTGGTCGTGAAGGTTTTTGATCTCTCCTTCTATAGAATAATTGTTATGATTTTTGTTTTTGTAACACCACCGTAGCTATTATGAATTGCTCTTATATTGAAGTTTTATAACAACCAATTGTTTTGTATTTTAACTTAACTTATTTATTGCGGTAAATAATTGAATATCTAACTGTAATGTGACTATTTTGTTATAACTTTGATTATTTTCTATATCTTTTTTAATGCGGACCTCATTTGAGATCCAAAACTTAATAAACTATATGAATTGTGGAGAGAGATGTCCAGTCGGTCAGGAGGTAGGGCGGGAGGATGCCACAACACGTTCTGATGGGTAATTGTTACTGTGCTGCCCGGTCCTTGGAGAGAGCACATGGGCAAGAAAGACAATGATGATGAGCACCAAAAGCATGTATACACTGTTTAATTTCTCAGTACAGCAAAAAGTACTGATATTTCTTTATAACCATACAGTTTATGCCAATTTTCACTCTTAATCGGCATGAGCAGTAGAATGATATAACTTTTCCACTACGTTTTGCTTCTTTTTAGGTCTTACATTAGCTAAAGCCTTTTCATCTTCGTAAAACTATGGGGGTGATTAGGATGGTGGGCGGATCGCCACCGCTGGCCCGGCGGTGTCGATCTGCCCGCCATCTCAACCTGATTTACACCCGCCATATTATTATGGTGGAGGGTATCGCAGCGGACGCAAAGTGCGTCTGCCGCTTTTCTGCCAGTCGGCAATCGTTCTGATTGCCGGCCAGGCGGAACTGGGCCTCAATATGGTGGCAGTGCCTAGCAGGCACCGCCATCTATATTAGGCTGCCGGGTCTCAAAGGCCTTTCCATGAAGGCTTTGCCGCCATGGAAAGGCTGGCGGGGAGTTGCAATGGGGGCTAGTTGCGGGCCCCCGGGGGGATGAGGGGTGGGGGTGCACTTGCTGAGTTCCCCATGGTACCCCCCTCCATTCCCATGCACAAGTTGGCAGGCACCACGCGGTGCCTGCCACGTTGTGCAGGGGAATGCACAATATGGCACTTTGGCATTGCGGCGGGTGCTGCTTATAGCAGCACCCGCCACAATGTCAACAATGCGGAATGCGTCCGCCAGGGTGGCGGTCGCATCCTAATTAGCGGTGTGGGACTGCCGCATGTCTGGCGGCTGGTCCCAGCAGCGTTAGGGTGGCGGGCAGACTAAAGTCTGCCCGCCATCCTAATAACCCCCTATTCGTATAATACACTTATAGGGGTTTCAGCATGCCCTTTTCAAGACTTCTATTGTGTTTTTAAAAACAAATCTTCCACCTACTGCAACATACAATGAGGGACAATGCAATAGCCCACTTCAGCCACTGGCTAACTTCACTGTTAGTGATGACAAGTTGTTCCTGTCAGTGCCAAGGGCGACTATGGCAATATGTGCTTGTGGAGACCAAAAAGAATATTGCTTTTAGGCAGTGTTTTTGTTGTATTAGCGAAGGCCTAGTGGGTCCCTAGCAATTACATTTTGCAAAACCCATTACAAAACAAGAATTGCAAAAGCCATAATGCTCTCATGCAACCCCATACCTATTGGCTAATGATTGTTTTTTTCAGAAAACCAAAAAATAAATGATCAATAATAAAATTGTGTTATAACACGAACACCTTCTGAGTGACAGTATCCATGATATGCTTATTTTGTTCAAAATAAATATTAGGGCATAAAATATTTCTTTGAAGGGAGCTGCCAACTGCCACCACTGACATCACCAACCTCCATTTTGTGTGCCACCTATAGTTCTTTGGTGAAAGAACCACCTCTTCAGCAAGTGGCCTGGGTTGGAGTAAGGGAAAAAATGGGTGTGTGAAGGAGTGCTACGTGGCCATTCAAAGGGTAGAAACTCACTATGCAAATACTAAAACACTGTTGTTGAAAAGGTGACAAATATTGCCCATATTTGTGCAACCGCTGTTTTGTATACACAGCAAGGCCGATATATTATTGCTTATGCATTTCCTCGAACCTGTTCTCCATTCTCGTGAAGTAATCAATACTTGAATCCAGGTGAAGGAGATTCAAGATATCCTGAATTGTAAAATAAAAAATCAATAGTGATGAAGATAACAAGAAACATCAACTAGACATCAGCAGTACTCATCAACAATTAGGGATCCAGAATGTATATTTGAGGTTGCTTGGTTGAGTACTCAAGACCTATAATTACATTATCATGTCTCTCAATCTACACTAGATCAACTCTAAGGCTATAGAAGGGTAAAAGCAGATGCTTTGAAGAGTGATCCCATGGAAGCCCATGGAGATGAATGAATGTTTGCAGGGAGATGAAAGTGCTGGTAGGATGCTCGTAGTGGTGTCAATGAGAAGAAACATTTGGCTTGTTGACTTACCCAGGTGGGTTGAGAGGTATGCATGGCACTTTAAGGTGTCTGCTTTCAAAAGGCAATTGACATCTAAAGCGGTTAGAGGCAAAGTAAGTGTAGTAATGTATTTTAAAGAACGCTTACAAGTTTACACAGAAGTGATTGGAAGTATTAGATGCTGTCTTCCTTTGAAAAATATTCAATTAAATCCAGAAGACTTTGTGAAATGAATGGTGGATGGAGGATGCACTGGGATTAGTAAGCAGAACTTCATGACACAATGTCCCACCTCCACTTACGCAATAATACAAGCCACTGTCACACAGTGCCTCTACATGTGATTTAAACTCTAGCACTATTTCCTCTTCCCTTTGTCCCTTCCCTTTCATAATTCTTCCTGCTACCACCGATGTTCGAGAAAGAGGTCCTATTGAAAATATACTCTAATTGGATGTGTTTTTTTATGTAGGGGACAAAGGAAACCCTGGTGTGCAAGGAACAATAGGTAAGAATGATATCAAAGATTCATTTCAAAAAAATTATTTTTTAATTGTGCCAACTAGGGGAAAATTAATGCATGCTTCTGTGAATAGTCTACTTTTGAAAGAAAAAAAACACAGGAAGTATAGAATGGGACAAACTATAATAGTTAGGTGTACAAAACTGAAACAATAATTTTGTCACGTTTCTGAAAACGTTCCAAATTTAAAAACATAAATTCCAGTTTCCCATTTCAACTTTCATACAGGTCAGTACAGGGGGGCTGGGGTATCAAAATGTATAATTTCTATAGGAAACGTTGCTCTCCGCTATAGCCAACTATGCTCAATGTAATTACACTAAGGGGCTCATTATGATGGCAGAAGGACTGCTATCGTCGGGCCGGCGGTGGCGGTCCTTCCGTCATCACATGGTGATTTACCCACCGCCAAATTAGGATGGCGGTGGGTACCGCGGTGGACGGAAAGACCGTCAGCTGCTTTTCCGCCGGAGGCAATCTCACCCTTTTATTTATTTATTTATAAAGTTTTATATAGCACGAACAAGATCCCAAGGGATATCAAAGTGCTTTGCATTAGGATGGGAGGAAGGACATACATGCAAAATTGCCAACAAGTAGTCATGAAAAAGAAACAGAAAGGATCACTGATTCAGAGACAGTTGCACCATGGAAGGTAATACATTAGGCAAATAAAAGCCAGCCCAGATGGGTTGCCTGGTGGACGGAGCAGGGCCACTAATATGGTGGCGGTGACTAGCAGGCACCGTCCGCCATAGTAGGATGTGGGTTTTAGGAGGCCTTTCCATGGTGGAAAAGGCTGGCTGGGTTTGGGGGCCCGTTGCGGGTCCCCTTGGAGGGGGGGGGGTCGCTGCACTGGGGGGTACCCCCTGCATCTCCATGCACCAAGTGGTAGGCACCACGTGGTGTCTGTCACGTGGTGCAGGGAAATGCGGTGCAAGCACCTTTATCATTGCGGACTGTGCTGTAGCCAGCTGCACCGCCCGCAATGTTAAAGGCTCAGGATGCATCCTAATAGCAGTGGTGGGACCGCCCCATGTCTGGCGGGTGGTCCCAAACACCGCTATGGTGGTGGGCGGACCAAGTGCGCCACCATCATAATGAGCCCAGAAGCTTGGCAATGAAATAGAACTCAGGGCATTGCCAATGCTTTAGTCGTATCTTAGAAATGGCATTAAACATGGTGTCTGGAAGGTTTTAAATGGTCAAAGGGTTATCTCCGCAAGTCAAAACTTACAGGCCTGTCATACAAACCATAATTTGCACAAACAATGCAAGGCTCATGACATCACAATATCTCTACTGATAAATAACAGGACTTCAAAGCACGCCATAATTAAATAGCATCACATATCCGAACAAAGAGTTAATACTATTTCCAGAGTATTTCCATCAACTCAACAATGCCAATGTTAGCATACAATGTAATGCAACCAGCGATGTCTTCAATATCATTTGTCATGATGTACGCCTTGGAGTGGTACAAGATGTTGCTTATACTATGACCA
This sequence comes from Triturus cristatus, assembly GCF_964204655.1. NCBI lineage: Eukaryota > Metazoa > Chordata > Amphibia > Caudata > Salamandridae > Triturus > Triturus cristatus. The sequence continues at coordinate 999,365,807 of NC_140580.1, forward strand.
TTATATATATGCGATCAACAAGCATGTGAAAAGTCCTGGTAGTATGGTGTAGCTACTGGTAACTTAGAAAAGGACCGCTGGCTCCACTGCTCCTCTAAAGTTCCTCTAAAGTCAATATTTTGAAGGCAGGATGTGCAAGTCTTAATGTGATGTGGACATCTGAGTATGTTTTTAAAGTTTGGTTAATGAAGTGTTGTGTCTGTGTTTTACTCTTTCTTTCATGAACTCCATTAATTTTTTAATTTGCAGCCATTCTTCAAAATAGTTCTATAGAGATATAGAGTGTATTGTTTAACTCTGTTATTTAAATTGTGTGTAAATGAGATTTCTGTTTCAATCTATCTAGTTATTGAGGCACTGTTTTGGTTTCCGATGTAAAATGCTATCAAGGGTAGGTCTTGTCTTGTTTTTTTCTCACTTTGGGGGGGATTAGGATGGCGTGCGGACCGCCACCGCTGGCCCGGCGGTGGCGATCTGCCCGCCATCCCAACCCGAATTACCCCTCGCCATATTATAATGGCAGGGGATATCATGGCAGATGCAAAGTGTGTCCACCATTTTTTGGCCGGTCGGCAATCGTTCCAATTGCGGGCCGGGCAGACTTGGGCCTCAATATAGTGGCGGTGCCTAGCAGGCACCGCCATCAATATTAGAATGCTGGGTTTTAAAGGCCTTTCCATGGCTGCTTCACCGCCATGGAAAGGCTGGTGGAGATTTTTGGGGGGTGGAGGGTGCACTTGGGGGGTACCCATGGTACCCCCTCCATTCCCATGCTCAAGGTGGCAGGCACTGCATGGAGCCTGCCGCGTTGTGCATGGGAATGCACAACATGGCAATTTGGCATTGCGGCGGGTGCTGCTGTAAGCAGCACTCGCCACAATGTCAAATATGTGGAATGCGACCACCAGGGTGGTGGTCACATCCTAATTAACGGTGCGGGACCGCTGCACGTATGGTGGCCGGTCCCAGCTCCGCGAGGATGGTGGGCGGACTAAAGTCCGCCTGCCATCCTAATCACCCCCTTTGTGTCATAAACTGATAAAGTGTTCGGTAGGCAACTGTCAATTTAGTCAATAATATATTGCACATATTTGTTAAACACCCAGGTGAACAGGAACTGGATAACATTCTCTGTAAGAAAGGTGAGTGATTTTTACATTTCCTAATTTTCTTCGTATATAAATATATATCTCCTATTCTTATTTTTCTGTTAGCATTGTTGGTGCTTGCTGTTGCTTCCTAAAGCTGTCACCTTAAAAGGACTAACCTGGAGAACTGGTGGTTGTTTTGCTTGTTTAATGCAAAATTTGAGACGAGGTAGGCTGATGAATAGAAAACTTAATTTCCAGTTTAGTGAGTTTGTAAATTATTTGCTCCAACTCATAGTTTAAGATTGAGGAAGCATTACATGTAACATTGAATTATTATCAATGTAACACTGAGGGGGTGATTATGATGTTGGGCGGACTTATGTCCGCCTGACACCAACATGGAAACTGGACCGACCGAACTTGGGTTGGCGGTCCTGACCACCTAATCACGATGCAACCGAACAGTGTTCGGTCGTATACTCCCACTCCCCTATGGGAGCTTGCGTTACGATTGTAAAAAGGCCATAACACAAGCTTTCATAGAGGAACAGGAGTCTGTGTTAATCCCTGCACCGTGTGGCAGGCTGGGATGAACAGAGGGTCACCGAGTATCGTAATCCTGAATCACTGACAAAGTATCAACTACCACAGTATCGAGGTACAAAAATACATTATGGTAAGTCCAAAATATCGACAAAAAATATCGTTGTCAAAAATATTGTTGTTAAAAATATCGTTTTTTAATGTTAACAAGTAATGTAAAATAAAGTAAATAATACATATAATTAAAAGAAACATAGTTACAATTTTTTTTACATATTTCAAAATGATAACTAATACATATAGGGGCCGATTCCAATCCTGGAAAAAGGCTGTACAAATCGTTGTATGGAGCGTTTTTCCCGGAGTACTTGCGCACTGGGGGGACGCACAGTACATACACAATGCACGGGGGTGTATGCCTGTACGACTCGTACCCCTGTACGACTCGCACCCCGGGAACAACTTTTCCCGGGATACGAGTCGTACAAAGTTCGCTTCGTAGCGGGTAATGGCATTCCCCGTGTACGGGACGTTTTCCGTACAAAACGTAAATCGGAAAGCCGGTCCGGATCGTACTAATACGGTCTGACTGCATTTTTACGATTTGTACGGAAAATTGTCTGGGTCCGTCTCGTACTACTTTTCCCGATCCGATTCGTACGGATCGGGCCGATCTGTATGTATTTTTCCCGTATGAATCGTACTTCATGGGTCGAACGGGACTTGTACGATTTGTACGGAAAAATGTACGGATACGAGTCGTGCCGGAAAAAAAAATACAGGATCGGAATCAGCCCCATAATGTAAAAATAAATTAAACATATACATATAAAATATAATATATATACTTACTTAATAATATTCATAAATATTTATTTTAATAACTTGTAAATTGTTAATAAAACATTTTATAAATTATAAATACATATATACACATACAACAATAATATAAATAAAAATATAATATATATATATATAACAAATTAAAAGATTACAATATTTTTAATCTTTTTAAAATAAATTATACACTACATTAACTAAAACAGTAGGGAAAATATTGGATAGCGAAAGGGTTAAAATTACTATTCCCGCTCCAGAGAGTGCAACAGTAGAGAAAGTGTTGGATAGCGTAGGGGTTAAAATTACTTTTCCAACTCCAGAGAGTGCAACAGTAGGGAAAGTGTTGGATAGTGAAGGGGTTAAGGGTTAAAATTACTATTCCCACTCCAGTGAATACAACAGTAGGGAAAGTGTTGGATAGCGTAGAGGTTAAAATTACTATTCCCACTCCAGAGAGGGAAACAGTAGGGAAAGTGTTGGATATCGAAGGGGTAAAAATGACTATTCCCACTCCAGTGAGTATAACAGTAAAGAAAGTGTTGGATAGCAGAGGAATACAATTTATTATTTCATCTCCAATGAATGCAACAGTAGGGAAATTGTTGGATAGCGGAGTGGTAAAAATGACTATTCCCACTCCAATTAGTCTAACAGTAGGGAAAGTGTTGGATATCGAAGGAGTAAAAATTACTATTCCTACTCCAGTGAGTGCAACAGTAGGGAAAATGTTGGCTAGCGGAGGAATAAAAGTTACCATTCCCACTCCAGTCAGTGCAACAGTAGGGACAGTGTTGGATAGCGAAGAGGTAAAAATTCCTATTCATACTCCAGTGATTGCAACAGTAGGAACATTTTGGATAGTGGAGGAATAAAATGTTCTATTCCCATACCAGTCAGTGTAACAGTAGTGGAAATGTTGAATAGCAGAGGGGTAAAAATTACTATTCCTACTCCAGTGAGTGCAACAGTAGGGAAAATGTTGGCTAGCGGAGGAATAAAAGTTACTATTCCCACTCCAGTCAGTGCAACAGTAGGAACAGTGTTGGATAGCGGAGAGGTAAAAATTCCTATTCATACTCCAGTGATTGCAACAGTAGGAAAAGTTTTGGATAGTGGAGGAATAAAATGTACTATTCCCATTCCAGTCAGTGTAACAGTAGGGGAAGTGTTGAATAGCAGAAGGGTAAAAATTACTATTCCTGCTCCAGTGAGTGCAACAATAGGGAAAGTGTTGGATAGTGGCGGGATACAATTTACTATTTCCACTCCAATCAGTGCAACAGTAGGGAAAGTGTTTGATTGCAGAGGCGTAACAATTAATATTCCCCCTCCAGTCAGTTCAAAATTAAAAACAAACAAAATATTACCAACAAAAAATATTTAAAAAACAAAATAAATAAAAAATGTATAAATATGTTACAAATTAAAAAACAAATATATTTTATATTAAACATTTTCAAAATAAAAACATAATATAATGTTAAATACACATGACAAATACCTACAAATATTATATTAAATAAAAAAAATGTTTTTTTCAAACAAATAAATATTTTAACTAGAAAATATTTAGAAACAAAAACATTATTACATAAATTTCGTTTTTATTTCCTATCCTATAACACCACACAATTCAGAACCCACATCTGCATCTAATAAAAGGTACTTCCATAATTAACATAATTAACTACCAATTAAAGAAATATTATTAAATTTAAAAAAAAAAACTCATAACAATGTATTAACTTCCCACTCTTTACCCCTATTATCACCACAACCCACACCTAAAATTAAACTGTAAAAAAATGTATTACACAATTAAAACTTATAGTATTTAACAACTAATTATAAAGGAAGTAAAATCAATGTACTCCCCACCCTTACTCCTAAAAAATTAAAATCCACACACAAAAAGATAAAAAATTACCATAATTAAATATAAATTAATTAATTAATATTAATGATCAACTAATTAATAATTAATTGAACATAAATTACTTCCCACCCTTTACCCCTATAAAGCCCACAACCCACACCTAAAATTACTTACACAATTATCATATTTAATATTAATTAACAACTAATTATTAATTAATAAAATATAAATTACTTCCCACCCTTTTCCCCTGCAAACCCCACAACCCGCACCTAAAATTAAATACACCAGTTCCATAATTAATTTTCTAAATATATTAATTATTATCAATTAACAACTAATTATTAATTAATCAAAATAAGTTACTTTCCACCCATTGTCCCTATAAACCCCACAACCCACACCTAACATTAATGACACAATTTCCATATTTAATTTTCAATTAATGAATATTAATTAACAACTTTTTAATTAATTAAAAATAGTTTGCTTCCCACCCTTAACCCCTCCAAACCTCACAACCCTCACCTAAAATAATTACACAATTACCATAATTAATTACTGATGAATTAATTAATATTAATTAACAACCAATTAATAATTAATTAATGACAATTTAATTCCTGGAAATTAACACTATAAAATAGCAATTAAATAAATATTAATACACAAGCAATAATCATTAATTTAGTAGAATTAAATTACTTCCCACCCTATTTCCCTATAAACCCACAACACGCCACAGTATTTGAGTGCATTAGTCCATCCCTACCTCCCTACGCACGTTCTCCGATCCTCTCTCAGGCTAAATTTTTTGTCCCCAGGATCAAACGATCTCGTATGGGTGGTCGGTCTTTCTCTTACCTGGCCCCTTCACTTTGGAATTCGCTCCCCTCGCCACTTCGACACGAAACCATCTATAACAACTTTCTAAAAGGCCTAAAAACGTGGTTAGGTAACCAATAGTTGTTTCTTTCTTTCTTAGCGTGTGTCCGATGACGCCGGGAAACCTTCGGGTAGCTGTGTGCCTTAAAAAATTAATAATAATAATAATAATAGTGTACCACTTGCATGCACATGCACAATTCTGACAAGTGACAGTTCAAATATAAGAGGAGAAACCACCAAGGTGCACTCAAAACAAGCTCACGAACAAGAATACTCCTAAGTGCATGTGACAGACACACAAGTAATGCACACTACACTTGCAACACACATCAGAATGTATCACAATGCAAAAACAACTCACACACAATAACATGCAAATAGAATGAGGTGGGAACATGGCAACCGTCAGTTAGCAGCGGTCGCGAGCTCTCATACGCCGGTGGTATGAATGATCTTCTAGCAAGATTTTAGTGCCTACCTTAAGGATCCCGTAGCGTGAGCACAAGCGGGGGCGACGCAGAGTGTTTTGGTGCCGATCTTGGGTTTGAATCTGTGCGTTTTAGCGTTTTTGGCTTCTTTTCGTGGTTCCTCTGGAGTTCGAAGAAAAACGCTGCCGGTGGGATGCTGAGAAGAGTGTGGGCAGAGACAGCAGGGTGGCTCAGTCGGAGCCGCCGTGCTGCCGCCAGGATCAGATTCCTGCGGAGAGGTAACGGCAAACCTCGCATCCTCGACATTACGAGGGACGAGAAGTGTGACTTGGATTCTGATTTCTCAAATCTGTGGGAGCAGGGATATGCCGCTAGAATACCTCTAATGACCCCCGTTAGAAGGAGGGTGCGGGACGTATCAGATGAAAATGGTGATTTAGGAAATGGGGCAGAGATCTTTAGACACAAAGTAACAAATACAGCAAGCAGGAAAAAAAAGTTAAAAAAAAGAGGGAGGGCAAACACCACGGTAGGAAACACGAGTGCCGTGAACAGGTATACTTTAAGGAGCAGAGGGGTTTGGGGTAAGGAAGATCTGGTTGCCCTCAACACTGGGCGCACTATACCCAGAGTACAGGTGGTTTCTCCACCTATGCAAGCCAATCAATTTGCGGATAAACTGCCCGCATCAGAATTGAGTAAAGAGTTCACAGAGCCTGCAGGAAAATCAGGGCATATATCAAAAAAACAAACAAAGAGAAAACCTGAAAAAATTGAAATTACCCCCTCGCTATGCTCCTATTTTAAGGTGCAAGCGCAGGGAGCACCTATCACAGTAGACCACCATCCTGGTACGAACCAACTCCTCAAGAATAGAGCACCCAGGCAAGAGGAAGAAAGTATGGCAACCGGTGCTAAAACACAATCACGAACCAGATTTTATTAGAAAATAGATTTGACCCTTTAACAGACATGGATGAAAGTTCGGCCTTGATTCCAGATAACATAGGCCCCATCGTTAATTTCCCTCCCTCAGAACCTCAACAGCAGGTAATTTCAGGCGACCCTTCAAGGGCTACGGCCTAATCTAGTCCCACTGGTCTGGAAAATACAATGTCGGTACTGTTAACTGAAGTAAGAGAGAGATTCTCCACTTCTGAAATTAGCCAACAGAAAATACAAGGGCATTGTGAAGCCAAGAAAATCAATAGTTTTCTAGACAGAGAAGGAACTATGGAAACTATATATAAGGAAGTTTCTAGGAAGGTGGACTTTAATCAAGAAGAGATTCTGAAGTTGAAGAAAAACGAACAAGAGCTAAGAGATAAATTAGAAGCCCTTGAAAACAATGCAAGGAGGAACAATATAAGAATCTTAAATGTTCCCGAGGGAACTGAAGGAGGGGCTATCAAGGCCTTTGTAATCTCTCTTCGAAAGGAGCACAACAAGGATCTTGATCAAACCACGTTAGAAGAGGATATACAGAGTCCATTGAGACCCTTTCGTGCTTCGTGCAGGCAGGAAAATAGCAAGAAGGATTCTTGTGAACTTCAAAACCTATTCATTAAAAGAAAGCATTCTCACTGCAGCGTTAAAGGCAGGATCATACAGGAAAAACGACTGGTCATATCGCATAAGGTCTGATATCTCCCGTACCACTCTGGACAGGCAATGGGAGCTTGGTAAATTCATCCAGGAACTAAGAGAATTAGGCGCAACTGCAAACATCCGATTCCCAGCATGCCTGAGGGTTATGAGAAATAATCAGATGCATAACTTTAGGGATGCAAACGAAGTAAAAGCTTTTATAGAGCAGATTAAGGCACAAGCAGTATAATCATTACTCCAAATTCAATCATTGGGACCATCAGGACAAAGGAGAGTTCATATGAGGTGTCTATAGTATACCTCTAGTCGTTAGGGAGGGATCCCCAGGGAGGGTGGGGAGGGTCATGGGTAAAAAATGTAATCTTAGGAAAATACAAAAAATAGATGCACAAGGGGTGGGGGAGCATGTGGGAGAAATTTTTTTAAAAAGTCTTTATATGTCATTTTTAGTTCGTTTTTTTGTGTTGTGGGTGCCTTTTTCTCATGAGTGGTTGAGTTACCCAGAATATTGTTGGGGTACCATCCCATTTTATGGCAGGTCCAGATAATCCTAGAGTTCTAAAAATCTTATATTGGAATGTCAATGGGTTGAGGGTGGTACCAAGAAGGAGGAGGATATTGGAGTATCTGAAGTTGTGTGACTCAGAGGTTATACTTATTCAAGAATCCCACCTTTTAAAAGAAGAATGGTTGGAAATTCTAAAAAGCCAACCATGGATAGACCATTGCATATGTACCACGCAATCAATTACAGCAAAAGGTGTGGCAATTTTGCTTAAAACATCTTCTCAATGTATCTTAGGGGACACTCTGGTAGATTTATCAGGTAGATGGGCAATTGCCAAGGCAAGGATCCAGGGCATATGCCTCATTTTTGTTGGTTACTATGGTCCAAACCTGGATGACCCCCTTCCTTTACGTATACTATTTTTACATTTAATCGAGCTAAATGAACCTATATTGTGCTGGATATCTAAACACTTATAATGTCCTAAAGGCGAGACCTATCGGCTATACACTGGGGGCCTTATAAGTGTTTAGGTAGAGCTATTGACTTGCCAATGTTTCTAAGCTGTGCAGTAGAGAAGTGTGGCTGCTGTGCAGCATGCTGAGAAGTTGTAATTAAAAAGTGTAAGAAGCACTGAGTGATGCTGTGGTGTCATTGAGTGATGCTGTGCTGGCCCTGAGTTATGCTGTGGTGGCATTGAGTGATGCTGTGCTGGCCTTGAGTGATGCTGTGGTGGTCCTGTGTGATGCTGTGGTGGTGCTGACTGCTGTGCTTTTTATGTCTCTGGTTGCTCCGTTTTACAAAAGCCATTGACCCACGTGGTAGGTGAGAACTGCAAAAGAAGAGCTAGGCCTTAAGCTCACGTGGAGCTGCATAATTGTAGCACGAGTCGCAGCTGCTAAAACCTCTTCCACGTTCCAAGCTCCCTGGAACCCAGATGGCGGCAATGCAGCATGAAACTCGGCTGCACTAACACGACACGCATGTGGAACTAATGGTTTCTATCAGCATCTGTGGTCAAGGTAAAAAGTGTGCATTTTGTTTTTCTTTAACAGACGCATTCAGGAGTTTGTAAGTGAAAGCGTATCAAAGACTCTTCCACTTTTATGCATGCTTTCTGGCCTGTGTGGAACTGCCTAATGAGCTAACTGCTCCCGCTCTGGATTCGTGGATTTGTAATCAGAAAGTGTTTGGTTTTAGAAAGTAAGTTTGAGTATGGCAGAAACCCCGGGATGGCAGAAGTGCAAGCTGAAGTACAGGGCAGGCAGCACTATCGCTACTGTCACACATTGCTGAACGTGGGTGAACACAGGCAGGGCTTTGAGTAGGCCGTGGACTCAGTGGCATAAAGCACATTTTATGGAGGAGCTGGTTGGGGAGTGAGAGGGGCAACAAAGACCCTTGAGGATTTTTTTTTAAAGCTGCACTGTGATGGAACACTCTCCCACGTAAACAGCAAGGCCACACATTGTTTTTATTAACAGACTTTCATTTGCTTCCTTGTGGCCCGTCAGAAGCACGATTAATGAGTTTACACCCAGACAAGAATAAAAAACTACGAAACATAGGGAAATAAAACGCATGCATTACTTAACTGGTTAGATATCTCGCAGGGTTTTGCACCTGTTGCAGTGATCTAGTTGCAACCAAGCGAGTTGAATACCATGAAGGCCAACTCAGTCTTTTATCCTTCATGGGTCGATAAAATTAATGCCTATAATTGAAATTTGTTACTAATAGCTGCGTAGAAGTGGCAAGACACCATTCAGTCTGGTGTAAATGGTCACTGATTTTATTATACAATGTATATGAGAAGAGTTGACCACATCAAGAAGCCTCAAGTGCAGTGAACGTTGAGATGTTCGTAGCAGCTGTTTGCGGAGTCATCACATGAGCAAGGGGGGTCTCTCAGATCCTGCCTGCCCCTTTTTTCTGGGTTCATCATGCCTTGACATGCCGATGACGTGCAAGTTTACTCGTGGATGTGATTTCACTTTCGATGCAGACGTCAAAGGGGGGGGTTGTTGCAGTGGGGCGCTGTGGGGGCCGGCCGACTCTGTAATGTACTCGAGGATAGATTAATGAGCGTGCACATAAATACAGGCTGACCGGGCTTGAAAGAGGGGACGCGGCACGCAGGCTGGACACGTGGTGTGGAGGGGCAGCCTGTACCTTCGGATGGTCTCTGGGAGGAGATCTCGGAGGACCTGTGCACTCACCGCACACTGCAGCCATCGCTTGCCCTCGCTGTTCACTGTTAGGGCGCAAAGCTGAACATCATCACGATGACCAAAATGAGCTGTGGCTACTAGCGCCGCGAGACGCACGTGCATATCTTGGCGTTATGTAGTAGCAAAGGCCGTGCTCTGTGTTGGGGGAGGAGGAGGAGCGAGACGCGCACTTGTGCTGTAATGCATTAAGAAACATCGGACGCACAAATTCAGCCCGGTGACTAACAAGGAGGGAGGGGGAGAAGGGAGTGGGTAGTGAGAGGGAGGGAAGGGGAAAGGGGAGGGGGTAGTGAGAGCAGGGAGCAAGGGGGTGGAGGAGCATTAAAACGAAAGTGATTCGCACACTGTAAGACTTATTGAGCCAAGACAAAAAGCCACGCGCGTGTAACCGCAAGCATGAGGCCAGCAAAAGCGTGTGGTAGCACTTTGAAAACCCACTTACTAAATGTCTCGCAGTGCAACGCATGCGCTGGCTCAGGCGAGACCTAAAAACATGGACACCGATCCAGGCTTGACTTTTTTTTGGTAGCCGCCACCATTAGTAACCATATTAAGAGGGTTTCTCATATTCCGGCGCATCTATCCGAGCATTTGGCATTTTCACTTCAACTTTTGATCAAAGACAAGGCACCTGAACGGCGCTGGACTTTGAATCGATCGTTACTTTTAGATGCTTCAGTAATTGAGAATCTGAAAAAGTCAACAATTGAGTTTCTTTTATTTAATCTCGACTCAACCCCTTTAAACAAGGTCTGGGATACATACAAAGCCTATCTTAGAGGCATTAGTCAATACCAATGCATCACATAGTAAAAAGGTAAAAAATGAGATAAAATCTTTAGAAGAATCAATTAAAACAATTCAAGGTAATATAGGGCGTACCTTAAACCCAACCAATAAAGCACACTTAGAAATCTAGTTAGGAAAAGCAAAGGTTAATTTGGCCGACTACTTAGAAGTCAAGGTAAAACAAAAATGGGAAGCAAGTAACTATGAATACGGGGAAGGATGTGGCAAACTCCTGGCCTGGAAGGTTAAAGCTAAGCAGGCCAGAAACTCCATTAAAGAACTAAAATGCCAATCCACCGTCAACATCATCTCTGAGGATGGGGCGATCGAACATTCATTTGTCCAATTTTTTCAAAAATTGTATACAGAAGATACAGACCCAAATATGGATCATATAACAACATTTTGTCATGATTCGGATCTCCCATTCCTCAGCGATGAAATTAGTGATGAACTATCGTCCCCCTTCATACTAGAAGAAGTTTACAGTGCAATAAAAAGCTTAAAAAAGGTAAGGCTGCAGGGCCGGACGCTCTCCCAAATGAAATTTATTTGCATTTGAAAGAAGAGTTGGCTCCTATTTTACTTAAACTTTTTAACTCTGTCTGTATTCTAAAACAATAGCTCCCTCCCTCTTGGGACCTAGCCACTATAATTATCCTTCTTAAGCCCAACAAAAATCCAAGGGCCTGTGAATTATATAGGCCGATCTCCCTTCTCAACAGTGATTATAAACTGTATACACAGCTACTTACTAAAAGGTTTTATCGAATGGTAGGCCCGTTAATTCATAGTGATCAGAAGGGCTTCATGAAGGGGAGGCATCTACATGATTTGACCCACAAGCTAATTGGCACAATAGACCTAGCAACAGAATATGGCAGACCCCCTAACTGTGATGACATGCGACGCCGCTAAAGCGTTTGACAGGGTCAGTTGGCCCTTTCTTCAAGAAGTGGTACAGCGTTTTAATTTGGGGGATACCTTTGTCTCAGCAATCAAGGCTCTTTATAAAAACCCATCCACCCGAATACTAGTAAATTGTAACTTATCAAAACAAGTCCAATTGGAAGGGGCACCAGACAGGGATGTCCCCTTTCTCCCTTGCTGTTCACTCTGTACATTGAGCCACTTGCTATCAAATTAAGGACATGCAGGAATATTATACCATTCTCCTGCAACGGGAGGGAAAAGAAAATCGGCCTTTATGCTGATGACCTGATGATTTTTACGGGCCATTTACACCTGTCAATTGTGGCTATATGGGAAACATTAGAGAGCTTTGGTAAATTATCTGGTTATGCCATTAACACACTGAAGACTGAGATCATGCAATGGAACACAAACTATCAGTGTGACCTAGTCAGACAAAATATAAGATACTTAGGTATTGAAGTGGTCCAGAAGCTGGAGACATTAGCAAAAGTGAACCTCGACAAGGTCACCTCTAAAGTCAAGAAACAACTACAGCAGTGGGATTCGTTGCCTCTATCCTTTTTAGGCAAGTCTAATCTTTAAAAAATGTCCATCTTACCTAAATATACCTTCCTATTTAATTTAATCCCCTTAGAATTTAAGAAGGACTGGATAAAAAAAAGTACAAGGACTCTTTTCTAGTTTCATCTGGGGGAATAAAAGACCAAGAATAGCCTGGCAGAAGTTCAGGGGGAAAAAGAAAATGGGGGTGTAGCAAGTCCTGACCTTCTTCTTTTCCTTTAAAAAATGTTAGGCAATTGCTAAAAGACACTCCAGACCTCTCACCACTTTTTCAAGCACTTACGCTTGTCCCTCCGGATTTATCCAGTTTTTTCTTTTTAAATTTGGAGACCTGAAATTTTTTAAAAAGGTGAGACGAAAGATACTTCAGGCTGCATGCAAACTATGGTCTCAAATTAGGGTTATACTACAGATCCCGTACTACAGCTACTACGCCCCCATCTGGAGATCACCTGGAACACCAACTTGTCTACAAGACTCTCTCGCAGTTGCAACAAAAGAAAAAGGAATCCTCAGATGAGGTCAACTGCTAGAGGGAGTCGATCTAATTTCTTGTCTAAAAATGCAGGAGATCTCATAAGGTGCAGTCTCCAAATTTAAGTACTATCAAATATCAAGTTGGGTCAAAACATTAAGAATAGGGCGACGGGGAAATAAGTTTTGCGAGTCTAAAATAGTCTTGCGCCTATCGGGTCAAAAGGAAGTTTCTACATGGTACTGGATGATGATACAACCTCCAGAAGACCCACATGACTGGATTAAAGCGACTCGGAGGAAGGAAATGCTGGATTACGATCTCGATACACTATGGCAAGTATCTTTATCTCTCTTATGGTATAATGTGAAGTCCGCACCTCTAAGAAAAAAACACTTATGTACCATCCACAAGGCATATTGGACCCCCCGAAGGCTCGCAAAAATGGTCTCGCAAGCGGTGAGGAAGTGTCCTAAGTGCAGCTAATTAAATGCTGATGAAGCACATATGTTATGGCGGTGTCCTTCCACCCAAGTCCTCTGGCAAAAAGTGGGCGCAACGTTGTCAGGTATTGTGGGCGAAGAAATTAAGGTGAGTCTTGCATTGGTCATTTTTGGGGTAATCCCAGATGAAGAGTCCATAAACACTTTATCTAAACCATATAATGCACTTATCTTCAGCATAGTTCTTTTGGCGCGCAGAGAATTGTGCATGAAATGGATTCTACCTAGCTCACCTCTTGAATGCGAGTGGCACAACTCGATACGCAAAATAGCTAAAATGGATTGAGCAACATATAAAACGAAAAGAACAAGATTTTGGAGCTTGTGGGATAATTGGTGTAAGACAGCATTCACCTAAACAAGACATCTTCTTATTTTCTTATGACCTTTTTTAAATAAAAATGTTTACCTTTTGTTTTTCTCTCTTTTTTCTTCTCTTAAAGGTATATAATTTTTGTGTATAATTTAGTTATGTTATGTTATATGTGGATTTATAACGCGCTCCGATAGTCAAGACTGTCCTGGCGCGGGGACGAAACTGAATCAGAGTGGTAAAAGGAGTCAGCTATTCATGGATTTGAAAGAGGTGAGTTTTAAGCAGTTTTTTAAAATTGATCAGATTGGGAGAGTGTCTGAGAGCGTCTGGCAGGGCGTTCCACATTTGAGCTCCCTTTACCGTCAGAGATTGTCCACCCAGGTGAACTCTTTTAAATCTGGGGATGACCACCTGCTTTCTGGAGGTAGATCGCAGCTGACGGGTCGGGAGGTAGAGAGTGAATCTTTTGGCTAGATAGGAAGGGCACGGTCCATTGAGGGCTTTATAAACGAGGACCAAAGTTTTAAAGCGCACTCTTTGGGCCACAGGAAGCCAGTGAAGCTCCTTCAACTGTTTGCAAACGCTGAGTCTCCTTGAGATGTTAAAAATGAGTCTCACCGTTGCATTCTGGACTACCTGTAGCTTTCTGATCAGGTAGTCAGGTGCCCCTATATAAAGGGCGTTTGAGTAGTCCAGACGGGAGAGCACTAGAGCTCTGGCTACCGTTTCTTTGGCCATTTGAGGAAGAAGGGGAAAGAATTTGCGAAGAGTGGTCAGGGTTCCAAAACACGTCCCCGCCAGTCGCGAGATCTGGTCGCGAAAACATAAGTCTGCTCCAAACCAGATACCCAGGTTATTGGCTATCCCACTCTCTCCCGTTGGGCATGTTGATTCACTGGGCCAAATAGACTCCTTAAAGTCAGTGGGAAATTGGCCGTAGAGCAGAATTTCTGTTTTATCCTCGTTGCATTTGAGGCAAGCTCTAGCTAGCCAGGCAAATACAGAGGATAGGCATTGGCGTACTCCAGAGGTGCACAAGTTCTCCTTTTTCCAGGTGAAGAGAAGCTGGGTGTCGTCGGCGTAAGCCATAATCTTAGCACCCCAGTTCTCTGCCAGCCGGATCAAAGGAGTTAAATAAATGTTAAATAAAAGGGGACTTAAGGTCGACCCTTGGGGTACTCCAGTTTCTAACCTTCGATTAGAGGAGTGATAGGGAGGTAACCAAATCTGTTGGGTCCGGTCAGATAGGAAAGACCTGATCCATTCCAATGCCGTGCCCGAGATGCCAATGTCCTCCAGCCTAGATAGAAGCTGGAGGTGGGGCACCGTGTCGAACGCGGCAGAGAGGTCCAAAAGAATAAGGGCCGCTCTGCCGCCTCCGTCAAGGCATTCCCTGATGGCCTCTGCCATCTCCACCAATGCAGTTTCAGTACTGAAAGAGGTGCGGAAGCCTGATTGGGCCGGATGTAGAGCCTCAGAAGATTCCATGAATCTCTCAAGTTGCCGGAATGCAGCCTTCTCGCAAACTTTAGCAAGGGCTGGCAGGAGGGATATAGGCCTGTAGTTGGAGGTGATCGATGGATCTGCGGAGGGTTTTTTTATCAGAGGGAGAAGTTTGGCTTGTTTCCACTTGGAGGGCAAAATTCCTGAAGTTAGGAATTCATTGACCAGGGCAGTGACCATAGGGGTAATTACTTCGGCTACTCCATTTAGGACCCTCGCAGGGCAAGGATCTATAGGTGACCCTGACTTCAGAGTTTTTAATATGGTCATAACATCTATATTTTCGACCTGAGTAAATTTGGTCATCTCTGCTTTAGCCTTAGTTACTTGGGAAAGTGAAGGAGGAGGTGGTTGGTAAATTAAGGCTAGATCAGATTGCGGGGCAAGTGGCTGGTCAGGGTTATTCAGACTGTCTTGAATTTTTTGAATTTTCTCGATGAAAAAAGTGGATAGTTGCTCACACCAGTCTGTGGAGGGTGGAACTGAAGTCTTCTCTGCTACCGGGGCAGTAAAGCTTTTAACTATGGAGAAAATTTCTCGACTGTTGTTTTTAGCTTTTTGAATTCTAGACGCGTAGAATTCCCCTTTAGCTGTTTTAATCGCTGCGTAGTAACTTTTTTGGGCTGCACGGAGTTCCGATTTAGCAGTAGGACAATAGTTCTCTCTCCATATTCGCTCTAGCGCCTTACATCCTATTTTTAAGATTTTTAATTATTCAGTATTCCAGGGGGAAGTGGGGGTGATCCTATGGTTGTTTTTTCCTTTGCTTTTTGGTAATGACCTAATGGAGGAGTCTATCCAGGATGAGAAGTTGTCTACATTTTTGTGTATAATTTAGTCCAATGATTAGCAATCAGAATCACAGGTTGTTTGGGATTACCCATGAGTGACCAAGATGGATTGGCAGTCCTGGTGAGGCAAATCCGTAAGTACCTGTAGAACAGGAGTAAAAGGAAAGACGGCTAGGTCCGGGGAACCCGAGATGCAACACATCCCCTCCTTATTGGAGTGATCGGGCAACTCCGCACACGCTTATGATTAAGCCAGAATTTTCCTATCTCTCCAAATATTTACTGATGAGACAAATGAGGACAAAAAAAACATGCAAATAGAACATCACACACAGAGCATCTGTCAGCTGAAAGAGACAACACAGGCCAAACACTACACACATCGACATCAAACACACAACAGATGCACATGCCAATCCATCTCATACCAAACACAGCTGTACATCAGGGGATGCACACCAGGCAATTACAAGGCAACATACACTAACAGCACTTCATGCAGGCCAAGCAGTGTGTGCACGCTAACCAAACCAGTAGCACACATATCTGAGTGCCACGACATGAACCCCCACAACACAAATCAGCACACAGACAACATCACACTCAGGAAGGGTAGCAGTACCTCAGCAAACACATTTACATATTACCCTTCACCCACATGTGCACAATTCTGGGACACCCAGGTGCAAACAACATGACCAGAGGACTGTACAGCACAAACAGGTGCACTGCATATGAGCAACCCTGATTGCAACCCAGTACAAGAAAACCACACATAACCAATTGGGAAACTGTCCATAGTGGCACATTGGTCCTGTGCACAGATCAGCACCACAAAGCATATTGTAACAATTGAAGTGGTGGGGATGCACACACACTGGCAACCCAAGGGGATAGCTGACATGAGAGGGAAGTGGTGTGTGCGTCAGTAGTGGAAAGGTCAGGAGTGCACCATACACAAATAGATGGAGGAGGCACTCACAATGGGTAGGCATCAGAAGCACAGATAGGGGATGTAATAACTCCACATCCCACATGCCATACTGGAGCCAAACATGTCTCAAGTGACAGCAATGCATGAGAAAACACACCCACAATGTCAGTGTGGCTGAGCAGGTCTGCACAGTGAGCACAAATAGTATCTAGACACATGGCTGATCAACAAGACACAACACTGACTTGCCAGTCACACACTCTGCATACTCACAATTGGCACCAACAACTAGTAGGTGTCCCCCATAAGTGCAAGGACACACCAACACACTGCACAGTTCACAACATACAACTCCCACATGTGCACACAATCACAAGCACAGGGCTAACTAATCAAACTAACAGGCACTCAACTCCTGGGTGACACATGTGTGCAGTTGCCATTGCAGGGGGACGCACACAAAAACACTACTGACAAAGTCACCCCCTTCACACTGCACACTTCATTAACACCCAAGTGCACAAATCACAATTTACCCATGTGAAAAGGATGACTGGCCATCACAAGATCACCATACACCAACACTGCTGTTCACACATCAAGAAAGATCACACAGAGGTGATGGACCCTGGCCAGCCTGCCTGCAATCCTGTGGATAGAATCCCACTCTGTGCTGGCAGTGCATCAAAACATGACATGTGTACAAATTAGCTAACCTGACCATAGAATAATTATGAGAACAGTAGTTCATCTCAAACAAACAAAATTGCACCCCCCAAGCCTCAGAGTCAAGAAGAACTGATGTGCCTGTCACCTCTGGCAAATTGTGAACAAGAGAAACTAGCCATTGGCAATGTTAAACTGGCAGACAGAGCATGTGTCACATTAAACCATACCTACACAGAAAACCCTTTATTTAGCAAGGACAATGACAAAGCAGACAACAAGAGTAACTGTCTTTATTACATATTACACAGATAGGCATCAAAAGTAGACAAGAGCGAGGCCAGTGGCCAATCAAAAGTGCAGAGTAGGTACATGAGATCCTGCACAGGGAATGGGCAAACACAGGAATGAACAGCAAGGCCAGTGGCCAGTCCAAAGTGCAGAGTAGGTACATGAGGTCCTGCACAGGAAACGGGCAAACACAGGAATGAACAGCAAGGCCAGGGGCCAGTCCAAAGTGCAGAGTAGGTACATGAGATCATGCACAGGGAATGGGAAAACACAGGAATGAACAGCAAGGCCAGTGGCCAGTCCAAAGTGCAGAGTAGGTACATGAGATCCTGCACAGGGAATGGGCAAATACAGGAATGAACAGCAAGGCCAGTGGCCAGTCCAAAGTGGAGAGTAGGTACATGAGATCCTGCACAGGGAATGGGCAAACACAGAAATGAACAGCAAGGCCAGTCCAAAGTGCAGAGTAGACACATGTGTGCATGAGAGGCTGCACCGGGAATGGGTGAGAATGAACACTGCCATGGTCAGCAACACAGGGGGATAACAATGGGCAGTCCAGGCACCACTGTGGGAGAGACAGGTGTGGGAGGGGGATTTTGACTCAGAATTGGCTGTCAGTCAGACTAGGAGGTGGCTGAGTGTCGGGGCCAGTTGGGGGACTGGACCTGGGAGAGAGAGGACCAGCTGAGGTAGAGGCATCAGTGGCTTTGGAAGCCGGAGGGCTGCTTGGACCGGGTGGCAAGGTACCACGTGGAGGTGGAGTCATGCTGCCATGAGACACAGAGTGGGAGGGAGAATGTGGAGGGGTGCATTTCCACTTCTTGGGGACTCGATAGGGAATCATTGTCTTGGGTGGAGTGGTAAGTGGGGCGGGCACAACAGGCGCACTCTCCACCAAAGCTGCATCAGGTGCAGGTGGTGGGCCTCCCTCTGGGGACCTGCTGGGTCCGGAGGTACGTTTCGCTTGGCCTTGCCTTTTTCCCTCCATCACCCGCTGAGCAGGTGAACCCCCTACAGTGACCTCCTTTACCTGCTTCACAGAGGTCTGGATTGGAGTTGAGGTTGTGGGTGAATCTGCCTTAGAGGTCTTTTTCTGTGGACTGTTAGCAGGCACCAGCTTCACAGCAGGCACGGGAAGTGACTGCTTTTGGGACAGGAGTGTCCTTGCCTGGGGATGCCTTTGAGGCATGTGACCCTGAGGCCTGCTTCTTGGCTTCATGCCCCTGAGTGTCACCTGAAGGGCTTTTTCCTTTGTGCTCGGTGGCTTTTTTTTGTTTGGGGGATGGTGTCTGCACTCTGGCCCGCTTGGGGTGCTGCTGTTGTGTGCTGAGTGTGCTGTATCTTGAGCCTGAGGTCTGTGGTGTGTGGTCACTCTCGTCAGAAGGAGACACTGGCAGGGGGTGGCCAAAGGTACTGGAGCTGGGCTCTGAGCCTGTGACAGCTGAATGGCTGCCGTCACTGTGGAGGACAAAGACTGGACAGTCCTGTTTAGCCCAGCCACGTCTGAATGAATCCCATCTATGAAGGCAACCACCTGTGCAAACTTCTTGTCATGGTCTAGGAAGGCATTTAGGACAGTTGTCTGACCCACACACAGCTGGCGCAAAAGGTCCACAGCCTCAATACTGAGGGCAGCAGGGGAGACAGGAGCAGGGGCAGCGGTGCCTGGGGGGAAGGTCACCCTTTCCTTTTTACTGATGCGAGCATGTGCAGCAATAGTGGAAGTGGGTGGGAGGGTGGTCACTGGACGCTGTGTGGTAGAAGAGGAGGTAGAGTTCCCGCCAACATAGATGAGTCACCGCTGGCGTCAGATGACGTTGAGGTTTGTGTCTCTGGCTGTGATTCCTCAAGCACACTCCTGTCCCCCTCCGAGGCGCTGGTCACATCAGTGTCAGTGTGCTCATGTGTAACAGTCGTGCCTAATGCCTCACTACTAGTGTCCATCCCCTGTCCTTCTGTGCCCACGGTAGATTCTGCAAGAGACAGATACATAGGTTCAGTATAGTATATAGTATATATTCACACAAACATCATATGCAAGCAAAGCACAAAACAAGATGATGATGCCCCCATGTTGCACACCACTCTGTGCAGCAACATTGTGCAACCTTAATTCCAAAGTCCAAAATTGCATGTTATCATACAAATTTGGCATAAGTGACCCATGTGATGCCCACACAGCCAAATAGCCTGCCCATGGCTGTGTGGAACCAAACATACAGATCCCTCTGAGCATACCTAGAGCCCTGAGGGGGGAGAAGATGTACCTCCCAACAGGTTGTCACAGTCAAATCTGGAGTCAGCATAAGGGGACAACACAGATATAGACTCCAAAATATAAGTTCACAATGGCCATGAGCCCATGCCATCCACCATGTCGTACTTTGGGGAACAACTACAGTTGCACATTGGTGTCAGATGTGTAGTTCTTACAATTGTGAGGTCAGGCACTGCACACATTGATGAAAGCACACTCAGGTGATGCACACTGCCGTTCACCTCCATGGGATGTCCCTGACTCCCCCAATGCAGCCGATGCCATAAGGCCACAACTCAGAATGCAATGTCAAGGGCCATTACTTCCATAACATGAGAAAGTACATGTAGGGAAAATGCATGACAGCTGCACCCAACACAGAGGCCACTTACAAGCCATTGCATCACACTAGCAACATCACAGAGCTCAGCACTGGCTCAGGCTTGGAATACATACAGTCACTCCCGACCAAAGTCACCCTTCACAGAATACTCATCCCCAGATTGCTGCTGATGGTCCTTCAAACGTACATCCAGCTCAGGCTGTGTCTCAGCTAAGATGTGGGCCATTAGTGGTGTCATGCTCCTGTGCGCCAACCTGCTAGACCGAGGGAGCAGCCCCAGAGTCATCTCTGCCACGTTTTTGCTCAGCAGGCAGATGTCATCCCACCTCTTGTGACAGTGTGTGTGCAGTCAGTTGGAGACACCCAGAGCCTGCACCTAGCGTGCAATGGCCCTCCACACAGCCTTACACTGGTGGACTCTGAGCTGCAGGCATGGGAGACAAGAGGGGGAAATTTCAGTGACACTGTGTTATGTACCACTATTTCTCAGTATAGGAGCATGATACTAATGCTGTATTGTTTAGCAGAGACAATACAGCATTACATGTAGTACATAAACATGGGCTTATCATAACCAAAAGCATGCAGGTATGAGGGTGGACACAGTAACTGCCCATCTAATACACATACAGGATGCCAGCACAGAACGCTATGTGTAGGAGGCCACATCTGCTATCCAGTTCGTGGGTGAGCAAGACATACATCACATTGGAAATGTTGTGTCGGGGCAGATTCACTGTGCCCAACACTGCACACCCATCAACGTCCTTGCCCTGCAAATGGCTCACTGTGTCATGGTGCTCACATTTAGGGACATGAGCTTACAATCTTACACCCTCTCACCAGGTCTGTCGTGTGCAATCTACAGGGCTGAGATAGCTCTTTGATGTCCGCCTGTGGCGGACAGGGTCAAGTTTAAATCTTTGGTTCTGGCCCATCGTGCTCTCCACTGTTATGGCCCCCTTTATCTTCAGAGGCGCTTCTCTTTTTACGTTCCTTCGTGAGCTCTCTGTTCCATGTCCCTTCGTTTTGCTTGGGTCCCGCGCTTCAAGTTCCAGAGGCTAGGGGGCAGCTCTTTGGTTGTGACGGCAAGTGTGGCCTGGAATGCCCTCCCCCTTGCCTTGCGGTCCATCCAGGACCCAGCTGTGTTCAAAAGGAAACTTAAGACTCATTTCTTTGCGTGATTGTTTCTTCTTGCACCCCTCTGGCATCGCGCCGGGACACTCGCGAGTATCCGAGCACGTTATAAATGGATATAACATAACATAACATAACATAGTCTAGCAGACAACCCATATGTCTCACTCTGTACATTCAGTGATGTGTCCTGGTCAAATTGGGCAGTGACTGTGCAGGCCAGGGTGGCTCACACTGAGGTTCAACGTGGGGCATCAGAAATGTCACATGCAGGGACAATATAAGGGGGCAAATAGTGCAAACGCATGCAAGTCAGTACACATGATGATGACATTGGAAGGGGGTGGTTTTGTAAGTGCAACAATTTGCTGTGTCATAGGTGAATTTCCAACAAGAGTGTCACCCTCTGGCATTTCATGCTTGTGCATAATGCTGACCTATACATGGTGGTAATATTAAGTCAGACACACTTCCATCAGTAGCCTCTGGACGCAAGCCCTTGGTAATGTCACATATGAGCCTGTGACCAACATCATGGACCCACACATCCATTCACACAGGCAATTTCTGTCCTGACTCCAGCTTAACAAACTTGCTTTGTCACTGTATGGCTGCAAAAACGATGCATGTCCCTCCCATCCTGATGTGCATCCAGGGAAATGTTCAAAATAGGCTACAAACCCCTTTCCCCTAGAGTCAGCATGATAGGCAGTGTATGACACAAAGCCACACTCTCAGGCACATACTGCAGCGGATCAACTTCATGTGTGCACTCCATGCACTCTCACTTCCACTATGAAACACTTCCCATGACATCTGCAGCACCATATAGCCTCCCATACTGTGTGAGCACATCGTCCACAAGGACTTTCAGCTCCTCTGTGGTGAAGAGATGGTCCCTGATGTTCTCAGTACTCGCCATCACTGGGTTCAGGAGACAGGAGCAGCAGCAGTTGGTGGTGAGGAGTGTCAGGCAGCAGTGTCTGGAGACAGGAGCAGCAGCAGTTGGTGGTGAGGAGTGTCGGGCAGCAGTGTCTATAGACAGGAGCAGCAGCAGTTGGTGGTGCAGAGTGTCAGGCAGCAGTATCTGGAGACAGGAGACAGGAGCAGCAGCAGTTGGTGGTGAGGAGTGTCAGGCAGCAGTGTCTGGAGACAGGAGCAGCAGCAGTTGGTGGTGAGGAGTGTCGGGCAGCAGTGTCTATAGACAGGAGCAGCAGCAGTTGGTGGTGCAGAGTGTCAGGCAGCAGTATCTGGAGACAGGAGACAGGAGCAGCAGCAGTTGGTGGTGAGGAGTGTCAGGCAGCAGTGTCTGGAAGCTGTGGAAATGTGAGGCTCTCTCCCACACATATATAGCCCCCTGGGGTAGTTTCGGTGGTTCTAAGCTGCTGCAATTGGTGTTCCAGGTCCGCTTTTTTCAAATGAATCCAATGACCGGCCGCGCGGTAGCGTAGCACGCCTAGCGCTATTTTAAAAAATGCATTTGGCTACCGCGAGTGCATTTCCCATTGGCTGTAAGGGCATGGGCATTGGCGGTAACACACCGCAGGGGCCAGGCGGTCGCAACCGCGATCGTGAATCTTTCAAGTGCATCCAATGACCGGCCCGCGGTATCTGAGCATGCCTACCGCTATTTTCAAAAATGCATTTGGCTACCACGCTTGTGGTTCCCATTGGCTGTAAGGGCATGGGTATTGCTGGTGACACACCGCTGGGGTCAGGCAGTCGCTACCGCATGGGGGCTACTACCCATTGGTGGCAATGACCGTGATTTGTGTGGCGGAGCATGCCAACCAGAAGTTGTAAAAGGTTTACAGTTGCACAATATAACCTTATTGAGAAATGTCATCAACTTGTTTAACGATCTAGAACTTGGCAATGCGACTAAAGAAAAGCATTATGGGTGTTGTAGTGTATCAGGGAAGTTCAGGAGTTTGAAAGGGACTCAGGTGATAATTACGTGGAGATTTGGGGGAGGGCTGCTGGAGAGTCAAATTTGAAAGCAAGGAGGTCGAAAAGGGAAAGGAAAGATTTTTCCTGGGATGGCGCAAGGAGGACGTCTGCCTGTTAGCAGGTACGAGATGAGGTTGTAAGGGCAAAGGAGATTATAGGAGACGCTGAAATAAGGGGAAAGAGAATGGAAGTTTGATGTAGAAGGGGGGATGGACGGATGTCGGTCGAGGTTTGTGGATGGATAGCAGGGAAGGGAAGCAAGATGTGGGTGGGTGAGAAGGAAGGGTTTTGTTTAAATGATTGGGAAAGAAGAGAGGAGAATATCGAGGGTTGAAGCAGCCGGGGTTAGAGTAGAGTAATTATTCACCGAGTGAAAGGAAGTTTGAGGCGTTAACGGCAGAGTGAGCTGTTTGGCAGAGACACTAGGGGGTGATTCTGTTTAGTAATGTAAACAACGTATTTAAAAGTAATTAGTTGGTGCGATTAGGAAGAGAGGTGTTTTTTTAAACATGAGTTGCTTTAAACATGAGCTTTGTTTATACATGTGATTTTAGTGCGCATATTTGTGGATGGAACCCTAAAGTATGTTTAATTATGATTTACAGTTTTTCCCTGACGAAGGGCCCAAGAGGGCCGAAATGCATTGGACTTCAATAAACTGCTATTGATGAATTTGGCTTCAGTCATGTTTTTGAAGAGAGGCTCGGATGGCCCAGCAAAAGCATTAGAAATTTTGGAAATGGCATTTCCTTGCATGCGGATGTGAATTATCGCAAGGGAAAGTGTGCATCATTAATGGAGTGAAAAATGACATGTTAAAAGTCTGAAAAAGGGAAATTGGTGAAATTTTTTTTGGGGCACATGCAATTGGCTGTGCAAGTGGTTAGGGGCAGAAAGTGGTCCCAATATGTTGTGGAGCATGCCAACCGCCATTTAACTATATGTATATCACTATCGCGAGTGCGGCTTTGGAATTGGTGGGGACACACCGCTGGGGCCAGGTGGTCGCTACCGCGTGGTGGCTGCTACCCATTGGTGCAAATGACTGTGATTTGTGTGTCAGAGCACTTTGACAGCACCAATGGACACATCATGCTGTGTCAATGGCCAGTTCTCAACAGTGCACAGTAGACACCTGATTCATGGCACAAGATAGTGCACACCATGCCAATGTAACATTTACCACACTGCTGACTACACATGCGATGTTGTTGTAAATGATTGTGAACATTGGCATGTGCTCCCTCACATGTCACATGTGATATTGTTGGGCATGTACACAGAACAGTGTTGTGATGGACTCTCCAATGGGTACACATGTCAATGTATGATAGGGCTGAGCAACTCACAGTGATGAATGTCTGACTACACAATGTGAATATATCACTGTCTACTTTGCTTGGCTCATACTTGTTCTTTATGCACAGACTGTGCGCATTCTGTTGTTGATGTGTGCCCTGTTCGACTCACGCAAGAAGGTGTTGCAGGTACAGCAGCTAGGTAGGAGACAGTAGTGTTGCTGTTTCACACATATGCTGTATGAACTACTGTCAGTGCTGCTCATGAAAAATGTGGCAATATACCTTTGGGCATTCACATGTTAATTATTGTTTTGAAGGTACTCACTGTGTGAACAGTGGACAAGTGTACGACTAGTGTAGCTTATGGTGTCCCTACATGTAAGTAATGCTGGAGGCTGAGGTATGATGCCAGTCATTTTTTGCGTTGCGTCAGTCAAAACGTCAGATGTTGGACACATCACATGGTGGATTGCAATGACATGTGTCCCCTTTCATCTCACCTAGGAGGTGACCAAATGTGCATCGTCCCTTCACAGTGCTGGGGGACATGGAGAATGAGGAAGTCATATGGAAATTCCATCTGGATCGACCCACCCTACAAGAGCTATGTGCTATGTTGGAACCCCACCTGCGGCCTCGCGGAATGTATTCGACTGCTTTGACACCAACGGGTAAGGTGATGGCGGCTCCGCATTTCTTTGCTACTGGTTCATTCCAGTACACGGTGTCCAGCGCAGGTGGGATATCGCAACCTATGTTCAGCATGTTGCTACATGATGTCCTGTCAGCTATGATGACCTACAAGGACAGATACATCCATTTCCCCAGGAGGCATGAATTGGCAGCTGTGAAGGGTGGTTTTTATGCCCTTGGCCACATCCCTAATGTTGTTGATGCCATTGACTGCACACATGTTGGGCTGGTTCCACCACAGGCACTTGAGCACATCTACAGGAACAGGAAACATTCCATCAATGTGCAAGTGGTGTGCCAGGCAAATATGATCAACTCACACGTCTGTGCCAAATTTACAGGCTCGGCCCATGACTCGTACATCCTGTGTAACAGCATTGTGCCACAGCTGATGGCTAATCTGCTTCCAGAGCATGCATGGATTGTGGGTGAGTACGCAGAGTCAAGTAGCCTGCTGTGTGTGTGAAAGGCTGTCCATTGCCACAGTTATGTCACCTAATCGTTATGTGTATCTCACACCTAGGAGACTCTGCATATCCCAACCGTCCTTGGTTGCTGAGCCCACTGCAGAATCCCAGGACCCGGGCTGAAGTCCGCTACACTGATGCCCATGGGAGGACACGTCATGTGGTGGAGCGTACTTTTGGTCTCCTGAAGTCACGATTTTGCTGCCTGGACAAGACCAGAGGTGCACTGATGTACTCGCCCAAAAAGGTGTGTCAGATTGTAGTTGCATGCTGCATGCACGACAACCTGGCCTTGCGCAAGGAGATCCCCTGCTCCTGGACGCTGATGAGTAGCCGAGGCCCCCGCCTGCACACCAACCCATGACCAGTGATGAGGATAGTGGAGAGGAGGAAGGTGTCGACCTGCGTCAACAGCTCATCAACCACTACTTCCCTTGAAGGTGAGTGACAACTGCAGCCTGTTGTTGACTCTGTGCTGGCTGCCAATGTTTCTGGGACAGGGTAGTTTAGCACAGATACAGGATGTCTATGTTGGTACCGTTGCTCATTGTAATGTGTGCAGATTGGAGTACCCTGATGACAAGTGATGTGTGATGGCTGTGATGCCACCGCCTGAGCAGTGAATATTGTTCTGTTGTGTTTCACTAGGTCCCTTCAGCCTCTCCTTGCCTACAGACAATCCGTGCTCCTGGTACATTGTGATAAAGGTGAACATTGTACATCCTGTGATAAACATGGAGCAGACACAACTACATAGGTGTGTAAGGAGTGTTTATTTACAATTGGATACATGTGTCAGGGAAGTGAATATTTACAAGAAGGTGAAAAGGGAATCAATGAGTTGTCAGTGATGGTAGATGAGACAATCGAGTAGTCAACACATTGATGTGGTGACACAGTCCAACAGACGCCTGCCATTAACATGGCAGTGTGGATAAGGACAGTCTACAAAATCAATGGCAAGTTGAAGAGGGGTGCCATCATGGCTGGCTCCATGACTGGCATTTGGCAGGTGCTTTGCCACGGGATCCTCCCTTGGATTTCTTTGGATGGCCTCTTGATTGTTTGGCGGGGGGCCTCTGCCTCGGGACCAGTGGGTTCTGAGGAGTCCCCCCTCTCCGTGGCTGCTGGGGAGGATGGGGAGCTGTCATCCTGCGGGCCACCGGAGGGAGGTGAGGGGGTTGTTTGAGCCGCAGGCTTGTCCCTCAGAACTGCCACTAGCTGGCCCAAGAGGTCCACGTTTTGGCCCATGTGGGTGTCTATGGACCTCAGCAACAGGCGGACCTCACGTGAATCTTCCTGAGCCTGGCCCGTTTGTCCCTGGGCACATTCATAGGCCCAAAGGACTCTGATGATGTTGGCCAGGGCTTCGGTTCAAGTGTCTTTTTGGCTTTGACTCCCCCTTGCCCTACCACCTGCCCTGCTGTCACGGACCTGTTGCCTCACCACTGTATGCACTCGCCTACTCTCCCTGCCCTCCTCAGTTGGTGGGGTGGGTTGGTCAAGGAACGTAAAAAGAGAAACGTCTCTGCAGATAAAGAGGACCACACCCGTGAAGAGCACGATGGGCCAAAACCAGAGATTTAAATGTAACTCAGGCCACCACAGGAAGCCAATGGAGAGAACGCCGTTGATGGTGAACACTGTTCCTAGCCGAAATGCCCAATAACAGTCTAGCTGCTGTATTCTGAACCACCTGTAGCTTTTTTAACAGGCAGCCCAGAGAACCAACATAGAGGGCATTGGCATAATCCAGTCGCGACAGAATCAGTGCACATGTAACCGTTTTCCTCGCCGCCTGAGGTAAAAGAGGAAAGAATTTTATGAGAGTTTTTAGAAGGCCGAAGCAACAACCAGCCAACTTCTTAATGTGTGTCGAGAAAGAGAGACTCTCATCAAACCATACCCCAGGTTTTTAACGGTTTTCCCCATGGTGGTGGGCAATGGAAGCATGGGAGGCCAAAGCTGCTCTCGGAAATTGGGGGGGAATTTACCAAAAAGCAGGATCTCGGACTTCTCTTCATTGCACTTGAGCTGTGCATCCGCCTGCCATTTAAAAATATAAGCTAAACAATGTTGGACCAATGAAAGTCTGCATCTTTGTCCCAGGTAAAAAGCAGCTGGGTATCATCCACGTAGGCCATTACCTTAGCCCCTAGCTCCTCTGCCAGATATATCAGAGGAGTGACATAGATATTAAAGAGAAGGGGGCTAAGGGAAGAACCCTGGGGGACTCCAGTTGTCACTGACTGAGGGGAGGAGGAGGACGGTGGAAGCCAGATCTGCTTCTCCCACCCCTCCAAAAAGGACCTAAACCACCTCCAAACGACCCCCGACAAGCCAATCACGGCCAGTCGCGCTAAAAGAAGTGCATGCGGGACCGTGTCGAACGCCACCGATAGGTCCAGCAGAATTAATGGGGTTTCCCGCTGGCGTCCAGACACTCCCGGATGGCCTCCACCACCTCAACCAGAACTGACTCTGTACTGTGAGATGCCCGAAACCCTGATTGAGCTGAGTGCAAGAGCGCCTCTCTTTTCACAAAATCTGTAAGCTGCTTATTAGCCACCTTCTCACACATCTTGACCAAAGCCGGAAGGAGGGAGATAGGTCGGTAGTTTCCTGGGTTAAGGGGGTTGAAAGACGGCTTTTTCAGAAGTGGCAGGATCTTAGCCTGCTTCCAAACCTGTGGCACAAGAGCATTCTGGAGAGACCTGTTAATAATGATATTCACTTCTATGTTCGTGCTCTCTGCCACTGCTGCCAGAAGCCTAGCAGGACAGGGGTCCAAGGGCGATACAGACTTGAGACTCCTAAGAATTGTAAGAGATTCCGAAGGATCGACTGGCCTGAATACAGAGAGTGAGTGAGCAGGATCAGCAGAGTGAGGACCCGGATATCCCCCAATGCTAACGTCACAGGATGTGAACGCCGCCTGAATATTCCGAATGTTATCCATAAAAAAACAGGAAAGAGTGTTACACCAAGCAGGTGAAGATGGAGACACACTCGCTTGGGCCATAGGGGACTTGAACCTCGGAACAATGGCGAAAATCTCTTTTGAGATGTTGCTGGCTGATTCAATACGTGCTGCGTAGAATTGCGCTTTAGCCAGCCTAATAGCTTCATAGTATGATTTTTGCGGATCACTGACATAATATCGACAACCAAATATAGAATGGACATAATATCGACGCCAAAATATCGATGTACAAAATATCATCTCCCTATCTACAAACAGGTAAGTACAAAAATATGGAAGACAAAATATCGTTTGTCAAAATATAGAATGTAAAAAAATTTAATTTGTAAATTATGTTAAAAGTAACATTAACTTAATTAAATATTCAATATAATGAAGTAAAACATACTTAAAATTCTTTATTTTTTTTAAATGTAATAAATAATATATGTAATCTCTTAAAAAAAGTTTACATCACTGTTGGATAGCGTAGGGGTAAAAATTACTATTCCCACTCCAGTGAGTGCAACAGTAGGGAATGCGTTCGATAGAGGGAGGGGAAAAATTACTATTTCCCACTCCAGAGAGTGCAACAGTAGGGAAAGCGTTGGATAGCGTAGGGGTAAAAATTACTATTCCCACTCCAGAGAGTGCAACAGTAGGGAAAGCGTTGGATAGCGTAGGGGTAAAAATTACTATTCTCACTCCAGAGAGTGCAACAATAGGGAAAGCGTTGGATAGCATAGGGGTAAAAATTACTATTCCCCACTCCAGTGAGTGCAATAGTAGGGAAAGCGTTGGATAGCGGGAGGGTAAAAATTACTATTCCCACTCCAGAGAGTGCAACAATAGGTAAAGCGTTGGACAGCGTAGGAGTAAAAATTACTATTTCCTCTCCAGTGAGTGCAATAGTAGGAAAAGTAATGATTTAATATTTAAATAAAAATACATGAAATATCAATACCAATAAAAAATTATTTAAAATTAATTATCAAGTACAAATTATTTAATAATTAATTCATTATAAATACCCAAAAATATTATTTATTTTAAATTAATTACCTAGTAATAATTAATTAACAACCAATTAATTTTCAATACCAAAAATTTAATAAGTAATAAAAAAAAGTTACAAATTAATAATTAATTAACAACCAATTAATTTCCAATACCAAAGATGTAATAAGTAATAAAAAGTTACCAATGAATAATTAATTAACAATAAATTAATTATCAATACACTAAAATAATTTCAATAATTACTTAATTACAATTAAATTACTTCCCACCCTCTTCCCCTATAAACCCACAACCCACTCCAAATAATAAATTCATACAATTACCATGATTATCAATTAATCAATTAATAAAAATTAATTACTAATTAAATAAAAATTCATTACCAATTAATAATTAATTAGCAATAAATTAATTATCAATACCAATAAATAAAAAATAAATATTTACATAATTACAATTAAATTACTTCCCACCCTATTCCCCTATAAACCCACAACCCACCCAAATAATAAACTAATATAATTAACATAATTATCAATTAATCAATTAATAACAATTAATTACCAATTCTTAAAAATTATTTTCCAGTTAATAATTAATTAGCAATACATTAATTATCAATACGAATAAATAAAATTTAATATTTACT
Organism: Triturus cristatus; assembly: GCF_964204655.1. Lineage (NCBI taxonomy): Eukaryota > Metazoa > Chordata > Amphibia > Caudata > Salamandridae > Triturus > Triturus cristatus. The sequence continues at coordinate 999,396,367 of NC_140580.1, forward strand.
TAATTACAATTAAATTATTTTCCACCCTATTCCCCTATAAGCCCACAACCCGCTACAGAACTAAAACGCAAAATTAAATTGAAAATATTTAATATTTACTAAAAATTCAAATTTAATTTCCTATAATTAAATTACTTCCCATCCTAATCCCCTATAAACCCACAACCCGCTACAGAAGTAAAATACGCAAAAATTATTTTACGTAAATTTCTTAACTTTAGAAAATAATTAAACATACATTACAATAATAATATACACTTTTAACACATATACTAACATACAAAACACTTAAAAAAAATTGATATTAAGAAAAATTCGATATATTTTAATGCCTATATTATGTACTTCGATATTTTAACTGTCGATATTACTTACCTGCATGTCGATATTATTAACCACTATATTATGTCCATTCGATATTGTGTCCATTCTATATTTTGGATTCAATATTCTGTCCATTCTATATATTTTTTTCGATATTATGTCTAGTTACCGATTTTTGCTTATCTCTGAGCTTCCGCTTGGCTATCAGGCAGTATCCGCTCTTGCGCCAAGCCCGCTTAAGGATCTTACATTCATGCTTCGCAGCTATAAGGGCCGTGTTAAACCAGGGTTTGGTAGGGGATTCCCTAGCCAACGTGTCGGGCCGAAGTGGGGCCACCGTGGCAACTGCCTTAGAGACCCAGCTAGTGAACCCAGCCAAACACTCATCAAGCTCCCCTGTCAGAGTGGGCCTAGAAATTTCCAAGGCCATATTGAGTTAAAGTGGGTATATTTTCCCAAAAGCTGTTTTGCGATATGTGCGCACTAGTGACTCAGCATTTAACCCCTTCCCTGCTAGGCCTTTCCCCCCCTGTGCTAAGCCTTTTTTTGGCTATTTGGGGTAGTTCACGCTTAGGCTCCTGTAACTTTTTGACTAGGCCTGGGCAAAATTTCCGTTCCGTTCGCGGAATTTGCGATAATTTGGCATTTCCGCGTTCCGCGGAGAGCGCGGAAATGTCAAAATTTCCGCTTTCCGCAGCTTTGCGATAATTTGGTTCTTGCTCGCGGTGTAAAATAATACATTCTCGCGCGCGCGCGATCGCCTTACCTGAGTCCCCGCGTTCACCGACAAGTTTTCCCGATCCGGTCGCGTTCTCCATGAGATGTTGTATTGTTTTAGCCATTTGCGCTGTCTCGCGACAGTTCGCGTCCGCAGTGACGTCATGCGTCGCGCGATCACGTCTTTCTTCTCGCGATCATGCACCGTGAGACAACTGAAAACAAGATGGCCGCGCCCGCGAGCAACCGCAGGGGTAAGTTAGCGACCCGCAACCATGCAGAAAATATCGCGAACGGGCGGGAAAAAAACTTCCGCATCTTCGCGATATTTCCGTTTGTTTGCGGAGATTTTTAACATTTTCGCGATAATATGCGAAAGTTGCTTTCGCAAATTCCGCCCACCCCTATTTTTGACCACATAAGGTATCCATGCCAAATTTGCCTCCTTTTCTTCTAACATCATTGGGATTCTAAAGGTACCCAGGGTTTGTGGATTCCTCTGGAGGGAACCCAGAAATTAGCCAAAATACAGCTACAATTTGGTTTTTGGGGGAAAAATGGGAAAAAAGTGCTGCAAATGAAAGTGTCTGGGTTTTTCCCTGCAAATGGTATCAAAAAAGGATTTGTGGGGCTGAAATCACCATTTTCACAGCTTTTAGGGAATGACAGGCTTTTGTCAGAAAACCAAAATTTTTTGCAGTTTTGGCATTTTTATTGGACATAGCCTATTTTTGCTATTTTTTGTTCTTTCAACCTCCTTCCAGTTAATGGTAGAAATGGGTATGAAAGCAATAATGGATCCTGGAAAGCTACACATTTTAGTAAAGTACACAAAATTCTGAATTCGGCAAGGGGTCATTTGTGTAGATCCTTCAAGTTTTCTTCATAGAAACTAATAGTTCAATATATGAAAAATTTAAAATTAGTTGAAAAAAACAGCCTTTTGTGTCAACGTTTTCACCTGTAACTTCTTCTATTTATAACAGCTCTTTGAGAGCAATATACCGTTACATCCGCGGGACGTTACTGGTTGTGGGGATATATAGGACTTGTAGGTTTACGAAGAACCCGACGAACCCAGAGCCAAAAACTGAGCAGCGATTTGCAATGGTTTTTTATTATGTACCGGGTATATAGAAATTATTCTGGGAAAATTTATACATGGAAAAATCGGTATGAAAGACACCTATGTATTTCTGAAATGGGAACAAAATATAGAGTTTAGAAACAGTAGATATTTGCACATTTTCGAAATTGGGAATGCTCATACTAGCATGAGAATTATGGGTCATTTTTCAAAATGACTTATTTTTTAAACATTGGCTTTCATTTGGAAGGCAGAAATGCATCGAAAGTCAATAGGTGATAACATTTACTTTACAAATCTGAATTACCCTAAGTCTCCCAATAAAAATGGTACCTCACTTGTGTGGGTAGGCATAGTGCTCACGACAAGAAACGGCTCAAAACGCAACGTGAACACACCCCAATTTCACAATGAAAAATTACCCTATTTTTGCAAAGTGCCTAGCTGTAGTATTTTAACCCTACCTCTACCGGCACCTAGGGAAACCTATCAAACCTATACATTTTTGAAAACTAGACACCCAGGGGACTCCAGGATGGGGTGACTTGACTGGCTCTCACTAGGTTCTGTTACCCAGAATCCCTTGCAAACCTAAAAAGTGTCAAAAAAACAAATTTTCCTCACATTTCTGTGGTGGAAAGTTCTGGAATCTGCGTAGATCCACCAATTTCCCCCCACCCCGTGTTCCCCAAAGTCTTCCGAGAAAAATGGTACCTCACTTGTGTGAGTAGGCCTAGTGCCTGCGACAGGAAACGGTGCAAAACGCAACATGGACACACCACAATTTCCCAGTGAAAAATGACCCTTATTTGGCAAAGTGCCTAGCTGTAGTTTTTTAACCCTAGCTCTGCCGGCACCTAGGGAAACTTGGCAAACCTATACATTTCTTAAAACTAGACACCCAGGGGAATCCAGGATGGGGTGACTTGACTGCCCCTCATCAGGTTCTGTTACCCAGAATCCCTTGCAAACCTGGAAAATGTGTATAAAAAACACATTTTTCTCACATTTCTGTGGTGGAAAGTTCTGGAATCTGTGTGGATCCACAAAATTCCACTCACCCCGCATTCCCCAAAGTCTTCAGAGAAAAATGGTACCTCACTTGTGTGGGTGGGTCAAGTACACGCGACAGGCAAGGGCCCAAAACCTAATGAGGCGACATCAAAATTACCTATCACAAACCAACCTGGTTTTGCACGGGGGGTCACCTGGGTTTTTGGCCCCGGGCTCGGCGGCCATCTATGGAAACCTACCAAACCCACACATTTCTGAAAGCTAGACACTCGGCGGATTCCAGGGAGGTATGGTTTGCATGGATCCCCCAAAGTTTTCTTACCCAGAATCCCCTGCAAACCTCAAATTTAGCAGAAAAAACATCTCACTGTGGGAAAGTTGTGGCATCACTGGGATGACACAAATTTAGCAATGCCCCAATCTCCCCCCCAGGGCGGGCAGAAAGTCCACTAGATGCCAGGGATCTTTTTGGGCAAATTTTAATTAGGGTAGGGGCTGCCCAAAACGGGCATGCCAATGCCCCCACCCTAATTAAAATTTGCCCAAAAAAATACCTGGCATCTACTGGGCTTTTTGCCCCCCCCGGGGTGCAGATTGGGGCTAATGCCCCCATCTGCTCCTCAGGCGGGGCAGAAAGGCTGTAATTTTTGTGGGGGAGGGGTGGGGGCATTGGCATGCCCATTTTGGGCAGCCCCCACCCTAATTCATATTTGCCCCAAAAAATTCCCTGGCGTCTAGTGGGAGTTTGCCCCCATCTGCCCCCCAGGGGGGCAAAAAGACTAAATCACAGCAGATTTATTTGGGGGGAGCAAAAGCCCTTGCCCATGGGGCCGCTCCCCCCTCCCTGGTGTCTAGTGGGTGGATCCCTGCTTGGGGATCGCCCTCCTGGGGCAATCCCCAAGCAGGGAACCACTGGGGAGGGAGATTCTCCCCATTCCAATGATACCTCTCCCGTCTTTCTATGTGCTCGGGGGGCTGAGATAGCCCCCTGAGCAAATAGAAAGTGAAACTGAAATAGGCTCATTTCAGTTTTGGTTTTTGTGCAATGACGACAGCGCGACGTGCGCACTGATCGTCATTGCACAGACACCAGGGAGCGGGCCTCGGGAGCTGGGGAAGCTCTTCCCCGGCTCCTAAGGCTTTGGGGGAGAGAAGGAAATCCCTCTGCTGTCTGCAGCAGAGGGATTTCGTGCCCCTGGCCTCATGGTTCCGTCATAAGCACAGGGGCACCGATGCTCATGACGAAACCATTCCGTCATGAACATCCAAGGGGTTAACACTTTCCACAAAAAGTAAGAAATAAAATGATCCGACCATGAAACTGGGCAAGGGTCCCCTAGTAAAATGGGGAAGTTGGGACAAATGGGGTCTAATATATGGCCGGCCTGATGAGTGGGGAGGCTAACATGCTGATCAAGTTGCGGCAGATGTAGTACTAAGATCACCCAGAACCATGTAGTGGGAAAATCTTACCGCCCTGGAGATTTACGGGCCTGAAAGAACGAACCCACCGGGCCAGGGGGCCTGTAAATCAGGGAGCCTCCAAGGGTAAAATCTGCTGAGAAGCGGATGCTAAAATCAAGCGCCTCGCACCCTCCCCAAGAAGTAGCATCCCCCCTGCAAAGATCCCACTTATTCTTATAAATATTAGCCACACCACCCCCTCTCCCCTCCGGGCGGTCGGCTCTAGAGGACTTGCAACCCACTGGGATGGCGAAAGAAATAATCGGATCAGAAATAGAGTCAAGCCAGGTTTCAGTCAGGAACAACAGATCAAGTGAGTTGTCCTCCAGGAGGTCAAAAATATCGGCAAGATGTTTCCTAAGCGAGCGAGCATTAATCATAGCTGCCAGAATAAGAGGGGCCTTGATCGATTGGCCAGGGGGAATACAGTTTTTAACAAAAGAGGCAAACCCCAAGCCCAGTTTTAATCCACACGATGGACAGACATCTTTTGCCCCTCAGACACATCCCAAGAATGGCGGCATGTAGTAAGATCCAGAGCCCGTTATGTGGCTCAAGTGTGATTACGAGGACATGTTGTCCTCTAACGACTAGCGGCACTACGAGTTGATGTACTACAGACCATGCTTACTTTGTTTTCATATGGTCCTTGGAGCTCTGCCCCCATGGAACTTACAGATAGCATTCAGTGCTGTGCATGTTTGTTCCCTGAATTTCTTCAATATGTGTATTGTTGAGTCACACTTTGGTTTATGTGACAGTTACATACGCTTAGCTGTCTGCAAACTGTAATTGGATATTGGATCTGGGTCAAATTTGGTGGGATGTGAGAGTTGGTGTTGTCATATGGCGCCATGCTTTTTGAGAGGAATGGTGGGGTGCATGCACGGTCTTCTTACCTGGTCTGTTGTCATATTGGTGTTGAATTTCTGACACATCTCTCTGGGTGTGTGTTTGAGTGCTACATCCTGCTCAGGGGTGGGACAGGGGTGCCTGGTGGGAGTTGTGGTGCAGTCCTCCCACCCCCAAACATCCCTCCCTGGGAAGATGGCTACCTACCTGTGAGTTTGGTTGTTGTGATACAATGGCTGCCACATGGTTGGGGGGAGTACTCCATCTTGCTCTGCTTTTTTAGGCTCCTCAGAAGTGCTCACCAGAAGTGCTTACGCCACCCCTCTACTATGTAAGCTACACTGGCTCCCCTTTAAACAGAGAGCAAAGTTTAAGGGCCTCTGCATTGTTCATAAGGCAATTTATGGAAATGCCCCAACCTATATTAAAGACCGTCTAAAGAACTATGTTCCGGGCTGTACACTGCGGTCATCACAGGTCTGCCGCCTGTCCACTCCACGTTGCAACACCGTATCCAAAGGGGGCAGAGCTTTCTCTGTCCTACTCCCACAACTTTGGAATCAGCTGCTGGATCACCTTCGCAGGGAACCTGCATTCCTCCCCTTCAGGAAACAACTTAAAACTGTCCTTTTTAAGGAGGCCCTGAACACTGTTTGACTATCCCTTCCCTCTGCTGCTATTTATGTTACCTCTATCGCGCCCTTGGCCTCTCTCTCTCTAAAGAGCTTAGAGACCTGTCGGTGATTTAGCGCTATATAAAAGTAGATTAACATAACATTACATAACATTTGGCACAAGGGGGCCTGGTGGGAGTTGTGGTGCAGGCCTCCCACCCCCAAACAGCCCTCCCTGGGAAGATGACTACCTACCTGTGAGTTTGTTTGTTGTGATACAAGGGCTGCCACATGCTTCTGGGTAGGGGTGGAGTGCTACATCCTGCTCAGGGATGGGACAGGGGGCCCTGATGGGAGTTGTAGTGCAGCTCCCCCCCCCCTCCCTGGGACAATGGCTACCTACCTGTTAGGTGAAGGTGAACAATGCAATGGCTGCCACATGCTTCTGGGTGTGGGGGGAGTGCTACATCCTGCTCTGGGGTGGGACAGGGGGCCCTGGTAGGAGTTGTAGTGCATGCCTCCCACCCCTAAACAGCCCTCCCTGGGAAGATGGCTACCTACCTGTGAATTTGGTTGGTGAGATAAAATGGCTGCCACATGGTTGGGGGGAGTACTCCATCTTGCTCTGCTTTGGCATAAGGGGGCGTGGTGGGAGTTGTAGCACAGGCCTCCCACCCCCAAACAGTCCTCCCTGGGAAGATGGCTACCTACTTGTAAGTTTGGTTGTTGTCATACAATGGCTGCCACATGCTTGGGGGGGGGGAGTGCTCCATCTTGCTGAGCTGTGGCACAAGGGGTCCTGGGGGAGTTGTAGTGCTGGCTGCCTGTACACATGCAACCCTGTGAATGTTGCTGGCTACCTTTGGGTGATTCAGATGGAGTGAATGTTACATCTGTGTGACCTGTGTTGGGTATTGTGGTGCAGATGAGTGGATTTGGACCTAGGAGGTGTAGCTTTGTAGTTGTGCAAGACAGTACATAGCAGTGTGATGGTAGACATTTGTTTGTACTTACTAGCCTCCACTCCCCCGGCTATTCCTGTGAGACTCTCTGGATGCAGTATGCCAAGCACCTTCTCCTCCCATGCAGTAAATGTTCTTGGTAGAATGGGAGGGCCACTGCTAGTCATCTGAGCCAGCTTGAGGTTCTTGTTCCTCTCTTTCACCTTGCTTTTGAGGTCATGCCACCGCCTCTGGATCTCCCTCTTGGCGCGTGAGGTGGTCCCTACTGCATTGACCTTGTCGACTGTCCTTGCCCACATTTGTTCTCTGGTGGCTACTGGTGTCTGTTGGACCAGGGTACCAAGCAATTGTGGTTCTACTCTTATTATCTCATCTACCATGACTGACAACTCACTCTCAGCGAATTTGTGCCATGGTGTGTGATGTGCAAATGGTTTGAGATGCAGTTGTGAGGGTGGTGTAGGTGGTGTGTGTGTGTAGGTGGTGTGTGTGAGTGTTGTTGTGCTGGTGAGATGTTTGCTGTTTTGCCTATCCAATGTGCTGCAGCGTTTGGTTCCTTCAGTGCTGGAGTAGTGCAAAGGATTGTTGTCAGGGAAGAAGCTGGTTTTATACTCAACTATGTGGGTGTGTCAAAATGGTCAAAATGGAGTATTGCTGTCAGGTGTGTTGTGTGGGTGTCCTGGGATTTGTATTTTTTAAGTTGCCATGGGGGTGTGTCATTGGGGTGTGTTGGGTGTTTTGGGGGCGGTGCTAGTTTGATGTGTGCACTTGGTGGCCTTGTTGTGTGTTTTTTTTTGCCAACCGCCATATTTGTCACGGAGTGTACGCTACAGTGGCTATGCAACAGCCCTTCCGTCGGCTCTCCCATTCATCACTGTTTGCGATCATGGAGGTCGGAAACAGCGACCATGGCGGCCGGGGTGGTTTTCCGACCGCCATCCTAATAGTCCCCATAGTGCACAGCTGCTCTTCTAGCTCAGTCTCTGGGGCTGATTTATTCATCAGTAGGAATCCCTTTACATGGAGATGCTGCCTGCCCAATTTAGAAATGACCACCAAGTGCGAGGGAATTTCTAAAACATTGCTAGGAACAGCCACCACACAGTTCCTGTCAATGCTTTTTGCTGTTTGGTGTGAGGCCCCATCAACATGATGGAGGGTTAAACACCAAACTGTTTTCTTTTTTAAGATCTTAAATCAAATGCCAAAGTGGAATTTTCTTTTTGAAAATAAAGAAACAAATTGCCTCCTTTTCAATGGGAGTATTCTCCCTTGGTAAGAGGGGCATTTTGGGGGTTTTACTGTCCTTTACCACGAGGGTTTGCCTAGTGGTGAAGAACAGTAAAAACATGGCTATATGTCCGATCAGTCTTAAAGGGTGGATGGACATATAGCCAAACTTCACAAGCAGCCTTTAGTCCATTGGACCGACATGGGCGTCCGCAGAAATGTTTCCAGGGGGGGGCAAACTTTTTACTTCATAACAGTCCTCCGACATGATTGAGCACAAGTATTAAAGACATTTTATAAAAAATCTATAACCACCTCTCTCTCTCCGTTTTCTGCTCCCTTTCCCTTCTTTGGAAGTGAGCAGAGCCCATTGTTATGTGAGGTCACTCTGTTTTTTTTGTTGTGAGCCCTGCAGGATGCTCTGCGTTTCATTCATGCAGGGGCAGGGCTCACTTCACACCTCACCCCAGTTCAAGTGTCTGCCTAATGCTGTTATCATGCAGATGCAGCGATTAAGCTAAAAGAAAGAGATAAAGGGAAAGCTAATCACGGCCACAAACCCTGCCCTGCCCAGTCTGCAGCACCTCAAAGGGATGCGGTGTCATATTGCCATTTCAGCCCATGGCAGCCGGGCCCAGGAGAGGGCTCCCCCTCACCCCCCCACCCCGCCTTGTGTCTTTCACAGTTCACCAAATCTGCGAAACAAAGGGAGGGGGTTGCCCACCTGTAACTACAAAGGCACCATTTCAAAAGCATGATGGACTCGTGGGGGGCCCATTCTAGTTAGACAGCCGCGAGGTCCAGCTGCCCACACTACCCATGCCTAGCGCCGGCCCTGACTGGGCCTGCACCAGCGATCCAGGGGGGGGCAAGTGCCCCCTTTGCCCCCCCCTGCGGACGCCCATGTGGACCGATGGAGAAGTTTGCCTACGGCGGAGATGGAGTAGCCGTAGCCAAACCTAAGGTCTGCCCACAGTTATATCAGGTGGGGTGGACCACTGTGTTGGCAGGGTGGGAACTCCGTCGCAATTCAAATGAACATCACTGGCAAGACAAATTACACCAGGGTTTTCACACTTAGGAGCCGATTACGATGACCGGCGGGCTCAATCGTCTGATTGCCTGTGGTGGAAGAGTGGCGGGCGGTCTTTGCGCCCGCCACGGTCACGGGCTGATTACCTCCGCGATCCTGATTTGGCGGAGAAAATTGTCGTCCGATGGCAGACGGCCTGCCACGGCACGGCTGGCAGTGGCAGGCCTTCCGCCATCATAATCTGCCCTTTAATGCAAAAAGCACTTCTCCACAAAACTTATTGATACAGATGCAGGATTTGAACATTGTCACTATCCAGTTTTCATACGCTGGTGCATACATACGTCTTAGGAAGCTGCAGTTTCTCTTCGCTTTTTCATTTGAAGTATGTGCTTCTCAAATCGCTCCTGTATGTTCTGGGTACAGAGCCGGGTCTGTCTGGGTTTCCACTGTTTGTATTTATCTGGTTTGAATGCCATTTTGTGACACAAGGCCTGTACCTCATAAATATGTGAAAGCCAACTGTACCTTGCGTTTTCAACAAAGACCTTGGTACAAACGTTTTTTAGTGCATGGAGTTAGGCCTTTTCTCTAGGCCTCCGGGAATGTTAGTGGTTGGATTGGCCCCCTATCACTGGCGTCCCAAAGCTTCAGGCATTCTTGTTTGCATTCCATTTGGACACTTGACTCTCCATAGATAGTGAAGGAGAGCAGTCAAGGCATATCTTAGAAGGTACTATAAGGTTTGGAGCTATGATACTGTAAGAGAAGGGAAAACACACAAACTTGAGGCCGAATTAGGGTGGATATTAACCGTGTATCTCACAAATTCCGAAGCCATGGGTTAAGCTGAGTGACTCATTGCTCAAAGTCTTGATGTGTGGTGAACCAGAACCGCAGAAGCTTTGGTGGTTGTAACCTAAGCACCAGACACAGTTCAACGAGAAATCAGTTACTGCTACAGCTTATCTCATCTCAGTTATTGCTCTAACTTGTCTCATGAGGCATTTTATTAGTGTGGGTGTGTAAACATTCATGCTGGAGTTGTTCTGGCATTTAATGCTGTGTGAACTGGGATAATAAACTTCAATGACCTGTGTCCGGAAACCGGTCAGAGTCTGAATTTTCTGTTGGCATGGATACACACAAACCCTGCGACATCCACAGACATCCAAGTGACCATTCAGCTAACAGTACCGTGAGAAGTGGAATTTAAAGTGAAGATCCAAACCCAATTTCAAACTGTAATATTGCTAGAATTGTAGGAGCTTTAGTGGTCAGGCTTAGTTAAGTGAAAAAGGTCTTTCCTAAGGTGAAAGCAAAGAAACCTCTCTGTGTGAATCAGGTTATACAGACTTTCTCTCAGGGATAGTAGAATGTGTGTGGGGGATGTCACCGGCAAGGTAAAGGACGTTATCCCCTTCATTGAGTTATCGACTGCATGTGAAACCAAATCTTGACTTTTAATGATTTAACCCAGTATATGGTAATGTGAGGTCCAGGACCTGTTCTGTGGCCTGGAGGGGTGCACCAAGTGTGACCTCATAGAGGGCAGTGGACTACTGTCCATGCCCTCGGCACACCATGTAAAGCAGTGGTGGCAGCTTACTTTGTTTTGAGAATCTGTAGTGTGACAAGTCAGAGTGCGGTCTATTATCCCCTTTTGTCTAAAGTGTTGCTTTTAAGTGAAATCCAGAACCTGTTGCCGACATCCCATGTGCTCCTTGAGTGCATGTCTGTGCACTGAGTGTGGTGGCGCATATATAGTTGTAGAAGTGTGTGTGTGTGGTTGAACCACTGTGATCAATTTTCAATGTAAGTGGTTTACCATGTCACAAAATGGAGAACTAGGACAGCTTCACCAGTCAGTGGAAGTGAATTGCAGGCATTCCTTTGGCTGAATACTTGAGACCCAGCCACTGAAGAAAAGGATGGAGACATGGATTCCCATACAAATGCAATGAGGACCTTGTTAGCAATGAGCCACTGATTAGTTCTTCGTGTGCATTGCCATTTGGTAGATGGTAGGAGTGAGTGAGAGACTGCAGTTTCTGTTATACAAGATGAGGACATTTTAAGGCAGACCTGCCCTTATGTCTGTCTCTGATGACTTTTTGATCATGAAAAGCAAGTGCAGAAACCTCACACTTCACTGAGCGCTTGTTTTCGATACTCTTATTTAGAGCCTTCCCCATTGCTTCTGGCTATGATTGCCATCACTTCCTCTAAAGACTGTCTCTGCAGAGCAAACTGAAAATGACATTTAAAAAAGAACCAGTCCTCACCGGTTCTGAAGTCTTAAAGAGTGGATCCACATCCGCTGTCAGTGAAATAAAAGTGGGACCGAATCACCCCACTTTCTTCTATTCCCAAGTGCCGGAGGAACTGTAGGTCTGTTTGAGGGTTATTCAAAAGCAAGCGTGCCTGTCTTCTTAGAGTGAGAAGTGTACCTACCCCTGCAGGAGGAGCGACTATCCAGGAGAAGTCCAGCATGCACCCACTAAGATGAACACCAAGAGAAATCTGACTTTTCCAAAGCGTGAAGTCAGGAGAGACCTATTTCATGAAGGGATGCCCCTCCCTCCCCCTCACGCCCCCCCCCCGGTTACTCTGTACAGTTTCTATTTTGAGCAGCACCAAAACTGAACGTGAACCGGAACAACTAAGGTGCCGATCACGATCCGGTAAAAAAATTCCCCGTACGACTCGTATCCGGTCTTTTTACCGTACGAATCGCACAAGTGCCGTACAAACTGCCAATTACGATTCGCATGGTAAAAAGTCCATACGAATCGCATTGGGAAGTATTCCCCACACGTCCTCGGGTCGGAAAATGTGTCCGACACGTCCACGGACGATTTACCGTACAAATGTGAAAAGTGAAGTCCGACCGAGGAATTACGATCCATCCCGTGCGTCCGATGTTACAACCGTATGGAAAAAACACCGTCCGCACCGAACTCCCATAGCAACCATGGAGACATGTGCCCGCATACGCGCTGACCCCCCCAGCCCCCGTACGTACGTGCCGACCCCCCCCAGCCCCCGTACGTATGCGCCGACCCCCCGTGTATGTACACCCGTGTACGTGTCGAACCCCCCGTGTATGTACACCCGTGTACGTGTCGAACCCCCCCGTGTATGTACACCCGCGTACGTGTCGAACCCCCCGTGTATGTACACCCGTGTACTTTCGAGTCGTACCCCCACCGGTGTATGTACGGTGCGTACCCCCAGCGCGTACGACTGGTGGGGGTACGACTCGAACGTACACGGGTGTACATACACGGGGGTTCGACACGTACACGGGTGTACATACACGGGGGGTTCGACACGTACACGGGTGTACATACACGGGGGTTCGACACGTACACGGGTGTACATCACGGGGGGGTACGACTCGAACGTACGGGGGCTGGGGGGGTACGACTCGAACGTACGGGGGCTGGGGGGGGTCGGCGCGTACGTACGGGGGCTGGGGGGGTCGGCGCTTACGTACGGGGGCTGGGGGGGGTGTACGGCGCGTACCGGGCCACCTACTCTGGTTGTTTCGCGACGTACTTCGCTTTTCCGGCACTTTTTTGGTGCCGTGAAAATATTGCCGTCCGGACTGCTGTCGGTTCGAATCGTGGTTCCTGGGTCGTGAAACGCTGCCTGACAGCGTCCCGACGTCACGTCGCAGCATTCCCGGAGCACATTCGTATGTATATTTTCGTCGGTCGGTGTTTTTTACGATTCGTACGGAAATGGTGTTTCCGTGCGAATCGTAATTCCATGTTTGTGAAGTTTTACGACCGGGTACGAGTCGGACGGAGAAAACGCTCCGACCGACGGTTCGTACCCGGTTTTTGCCGGATCGTAATCGGCACCTAAATGTGTCACCTAGCATATTGCAATGGGCTGAAAGATTGGTGCTTCCCCTGCTGAAGAACTCCTCGCCATGGATACAAGAAGCCCTAAGAGGCATTCAAACCCAAAAGACCCCATTGCAAGTGAGTCGGCCTTGAGGTTGCAAATTACATCCCAGGATGCCTGCTGTAGCCAACAAAGATGGCTTCCAAGTGCCACTGCTGAGAATGGGTACTACCACTCAGGTCCACCCATCAGAACACCTCTACGAGCACCGTCCTGAGTTAAGCTAATGTCACAGCCTGCACAGGAGAAAAGTACAAACTGCTACGGAAGCCAGCAGGTAAAACTCGGGCCTAGGCTGGACCTAGAATTAGAAACTAGATGCATAAAAAATGTGTTTATGATGCATGGTGCAATGAGAAGAAATGTCTGCTTTTACTGTGAGTTCTACGGTCTATGCACCAACACTGACTAGTCCTTTCAAATAGCTTATTTCGGGGTAAACCTTCCATAAAAACACATAAAACCAGTTCAGTACAATTTAACATTAAAACACATAATTACATGATTTGAAAGAAAAAAATTGATTCTATACACAAATTCATAATGAAGCACAGGCAATCAATACTAGGTGAATTGTTGTAATAGAGCATTGGTGCAAAACAGCAATATAAGATGAAACCAAATCATTGTTAAAAGCAGAGTCACAGCCACTTCCTTTGAAGCCAGATGACCTAAATTTAGGTATAACGCATTATTTCAAAATGCAACATAAAATACAAATATTGACTTTTTATGCACAATGATTTCAAGTGTTTGGAATTGCTTTTGGGCAGATTTAAGACTAGGGGCCATATGTAGATAAATTATATTTACCGATTCATAAATACCGAATTTTACCGATTCGGTATTTATGAATCGGTAAATAGTATGTAGGTAAACAATCGGTAATTATTACCGATTCGTTAAATATCGGTATTTATGAATAGGTATTTACCGATTCGGTAATAATGCATCCCTTCTTATTCATTCCTATGGGCCTGGAGGCCCATAGGAATGAATGGGAAGCCATTTACTATTACCGATTCGGTAAATACCGAATCGGTAATAGGGGAAGCATATTCATGGGTGGCAGGGTGTCACATTGACACCCTGTTGCACCCCTGATTTGTGCATGTGTGCACATGTGGCGCACATACATGCCCTAAGGGCATGTATGTCTGCCACATGGCACTTTTAAATCAGCCAAATATAGCTTTTTGAAAGGTATTCGTTATTTATCATCAACCTGTAGTTGGTGATAAATAACGAATCCTTACTACTGAAATTCACTCACTTGAGTGCTCCCTACATATGATTTAAGGATTCGGTAATTTACCGAATCTGTATTTTACCGATTCGGTATTTTACCGATCCCTTACCGATTCGGTAAATTACCGAATCCTTAAATCATGCCTCCTACATCTCAAAGGGCTAAATACCGGTCGGTAACGGAAAATTTACCGATTTTCGGCCGTTACTGGCCGGTATTAGCCCACCTACATATGGCCCTAGGGGCCATATGTAGATAAATTATATTTACCGATTCATAAATACCGAATTTTACCGATTCGGTATTTTTGAATCAGTAAATAGTATGTAGGTAAACAATCGGTAATTATTACCGATTCGGTAAATATCGGTATTTATGAATAGGTATTTACCAATTCGGTAATAATGCATCCCTTCCCATTCATTCCTATGGGCCTGGAGGTCCATAGGAATGAATGGGAAGCCATTTACTATTACCGATTCGGTAAATACCGAATCGGTAATAGGGGAAGCATATTCATGGGTGGCAGGGTGTCACATTGATACCCCGTTGCACCCCTGATTCGTGCATGTGTGCACATGTGGCGCACATACATGCCCTAAGGGCATGTATGTCTGCCACATGGCACTTTTAAATCAGCCAAATATAGCTTTTTGAAAGGTATTCGTTATTTATCATCAACCTGTAGTTGGTGATAAATACCGAATCCTTACTACTGAAATTCACTCACTTGAGTGCTCCCTACATTTGATTTAAGGATTTGGTAATTTACCGAATCTGTATTTTACCGATTCAGTATTTTACCGATCCCTTACCGATTCGGTAAATTACCGAATCCTTAAATCATGCCTCCTACATCTCAAAGGGCTAAATACCGGTCGGTAACGGAAAATTTACCGATTTTCTGCCGTTACCGACTGGTATTAGCCCACCTACATATGGCCCTAAGAGAGGTACAATCAAAGATCTATAAGGATTTTGTATTCAATTATATGCATTGGACATAGATTTACAATAACAAAAGTAAATTGTTTATAATACTGAGTGTACAATCCTTCGATCTTAAATATAAAATGGATAAACAGGATGTCTTCTGCATGATTAGAACAGTACAAATGGTATCCAACCTTGACATGGAATTTGATGTGGAAATGCATTCCTGCTCTTTCCAGGGCCAAAGAACTGCAAGGAGCTACAGGAAAGAGGAACAATTATGAGTGGCTGGTACACTATCTATCCTGAAGGGTGTAAAGCTTTGACTGTACTCTGTGACATGGACACTGATGGAGGAGGATGGATTGTAAGTATGTGAGAAAAGGACAGAGATGTTTCAGATACTTAGACCCTCATTATGAGTGGCCTCCTTATTGAGAGCCCCATAGAAATTACGAGCCCTGCTGCTGGAACACAGCATATCTCTTTACTTTCACAAGGAGCTTTCAGCTGCTGAAAGTCTGCGGAAAAAGGAGAATTACTGGGGAAATTTAATTTGGAATTACTGTTTCCCCAGTAATTCCTCATTCACTGGTTGATTCTCAGGTTCCAACTAATATTGGGCCTGATCTTCCCCACCCTCCTTGTTCCAAGTACCCCAATATCGGTACCACTGTGGAGGAGTGGGGGTGGACTGTTTTCTGCACCGCTCATAGTCAAGTCTTAGAGTCTGACATCACATCATACTCACTGCTGTCAGCTCTTATTTTGTTGATGGAAGCATACTATTCTTATTACCAGATGGTGGGACATTCACATAGGGACTTGCTTTTGGTCTTTATCTATTCTTTCTTCTATCGTATCCTAGTACAGAGTTTTCAGATTCTTCTATTAACTTTGATCTCCACTGAGACCAAGCATTACATTTTATTTTGTATTTGAACGTCATTGTGAGAAGTTGGCTTGGAATATGCTGTCCACTAGTTACAGTGGGCACCTTACACCAGTCTAAACGACCTTTATTGATGATTAGGTTAATGAAAACCTTTATTGAAAGCTATTCTAGTGGTAGCTATGGAGAGCAGCCTTCAGGCTAAGTCTCAAAGGAATCTAAAGCAGCTTGTTTTACCAGATCATAACCTCATGAATGATTAAATGAAAGGAGAACCACACAAGTGTTATTATAAAAAATCTGTATTTATTACTAAACCATCTCTACTAATCTCTTTATGAGATTAGAGCACAAAGCACACAATAGTAAATCAATAGAACGACAGTAAATAGCACAATACACAGCGGGCTCCAGGGGGAGACCGAACCATATACTAAGAAAGTGGTATAACAACCCCGACTTCACTAGACACAGTGCCTAGAGCACGTAGAATCTCTGGGAACCACCCAAGGTAGTGACACAGGGGACCCACGGAGGATGGGTGCAGTGTGTGAACACGGACGCTGGCTCCGTACAACTCTATGGGAAAGCTGTGGTTGGAAAATTAAAGATTAAGGACACTTCAGAGAAGACTTCAAGCAAACCGTTTGGATCATAGAAGGTTCTAAGGCCACCACCCTTGTGAGTACCAAGATACCCACGTTACCTATCCCAGAGGAGCCGGGTGCATAGGGGTCAAGTGGTGTCGTGAAACCCTTGTCGTTTTCAATGGCGTGCTGCGAAAAAGTGCTGCTGCCAGGAAGATGAAAAGTGTCCGGTGTGAGCCAAGCCTGGATCGGAGATGAAAAGAACCTGGAAGCAGAGGGGACAGAGTCTGGATCCCTTCAGGGTGACCAGGGGCAATATAGACGAATACCCACCGATGTCGGGTGCTTCAGGTGAGATGATGCGATGCTTGACTCTGCAGCCACGGGGACCAGGAGACGTTGCCAACGATGACCAAAGTCTGGAGGTGAGCTGTCCCACGAAGGATGTCGAGTGCTGGGGGGTCAGTGTCTGGATTGAACACCAACAAGCCTTGGCAACTGCAAGCCATGCGGGCAGTGGAAATAAGCTTCGGTGAGGACCAGCAAGGTCCTGGGGACTCTCCAAGCTTAGGAGAGTCAGGCCACGTCTGGAGCAACCAGGAAAGCCCAAGGAAAGTCAAAGTTACCTTCACAGGGACCCACAGGCCAACGGACCAGGGATCGCAAAGGGTCCTCGAGCTGAATAACAAAGTACCAGCCCACGGAACACTCGTGGAGTGCAGGCCGGAAATCTTTGGTGGAAATACTGCTCAGGGTCCGGACTACACGTAGCCCAAAGCACAGCCTCAGGGATCGCCAAAAAGCATATGCTGCTGCAAATGTACACGTGCACAGCGGTTCTGGTTGCACTGTCCCCACAAGGGATACTGGTCTCAGAATTGCTGAGAGAGCAGATCGACCTCAGAGACCTCGAGAACCCTATATCTAAGTAAGGGGTACATGCACCTCCTTACCCAGGCTGTAGTAGCAGACCTGTGATGTCATTTTGAATGGTCTCTCAGTGGTGGCACAATACATGCTGCAGCCCCTGGGAGGCCTCTGGGGTACCTATGCCCTGGGTACATAGTGTACCATATACTAGGGACTGATAAGGGTACCCCAGAATCCAATCTGGAGTGTACCTAAAGAACATGGAATCAATTTAAGGAGAAAGCAGATAAACTGGGGTCCTGATTAGCAGGATCCCAGTCAGACTAGTCAAAAACCAGCAAAACACCAGGAAAAAAGTGGGGGCAACCATGGAGTCAGATTCCACCTTCCTACAGTCAGCTCATTGATAACATTGACCTCTGAGTGTGACTGCTTATATTGGATTTGTTAAAGGTTAACCCTTCTTCCTATAACTTGAATGGCACAGTCCTCGGAATTTAAATATTTGTGATGATGAAGACATCTGCATCATCATACTTGTAGAATGAAATAGAGCTCCATGTATTTTATTGGTCTCCTTATACTGCATAATGCTCTGCACAACAAGGGGTACAAACAGTGGCCCGGGGGAGAGGGGGGGGATAATGCAAGGTATGATGAACAGACTCCCATTCCTCCTTCAGATGTCTATTATGGCGTCTGCCCTGTACCTTATCTATATTGTCAAATACTCCCCCACCAATCCCAGCACATATTACACTTTTTGCAAATCCCTAACCTTAAAAAGTCTATCATTACAATAGATATCCGATATTATAGATTGTTTTTTACCACAACATCCTTTTGGCTACCTGGCTTTTGTTTCCTATAATCAGCTTTCAACACAATCCTCCACACTAAGCTAGGGACTTTGATATCCAGAGAGTGGAAAGTACTAAAACATTTCCACCGTCAAAACTACTGTAATGCTTGGGAGGCCAGCTTTCATCTCAGGTATGAAATCAGATAAACTTTCACCATCCCAAGCGCTATACAAATACAATGGTGAGAAATTAGTTGTTTATTGTATCTTGGTAGGTTGGCAAAAAGTCAAAAAATTTGTTAACCCAAAATAGTCATCTCTATAATGCATCGAGACAGTGCCCAAATGACTACAGAAAGAAGTATAATTAAATTATTTGCCATTCTAAGAACTACTTACCTCTCCTCCCACAGCTTATGGTGATAGGTAATGTATTGTAAGATGGTAGATCTTAAACTAAGTAAAGTGTTATCATCCTGAGGGCAGTCAAACACCCAGTGCTGATTAATAACATTGACACCTATGACACTGCTCATTTTGAGAGAGCTGCTTCAAACCCTTTGTGAAATTAAAACAGAACCAGTGAAATCTGCATTCATCCATTACTTTTTATTGTGTGAGGGCACATGTGCACTATCAAAAGTTGAATGATTCACTTTCTTTGCTGTGGTGGCGTAAGGCAGGGATCAGATAAAAAATCACTAACCCTGTGAGTACTTTTCAGCCTTTGGGATGTCAGTGGTGATGGAATATATGCATCAGTTCCATTGTTTTTGGGATGGATTAAAAAGCAGTACAAATATTTGTCGTTTTGCTTATATTTTTGTGTTTTTAGAGTGGATGTTTTGTGATGGTCTTTGCAATTTTGTTCCTATTGATTTCACATGTGACCCCAGTGTTTGACTGTGAGTGACACTGAAGAGCATTACCGCCACTCCTACCCTTTCTCAAGGCTTAATGTACATTTGGTCATACCCCACAGTAGTCTTTGTTTATGAGGAGTAATTCTGATTTTTAGTCCTAAATTTGAATAGCCAACTTAAAAATGTAAACAGCCGATTGTCTCCCTGAAAATTCAACAGACGCAACACAACAAACAAAACGTTTTCTTTAATTATCATCCACAATATTTAGTACATTACAATAATTGTAAGGTATACTTTTCAACAAAATAATTAGTTTTCTCCTTATATGTAGTATAATATTTGTTTCTTGCAAAACTGGATTTTATTCAAATGTAAGATATGAATATTATTCTAGTACAATTGCAGACTTATTTGGATCATGCTTTTAGTAAGTATTGGTTTATCATGCGGGTTGTGATGATTTTGGTGTGGGACCTCTATTTTTCAAGATAGCTTCTTCGTTCAAGCATAGTCCTGTCAGCCGTATCTAATAACCAGCTACCCCTAATAACCATGTATACCTAATAACCAGTAACATGATGGTGAGAGAGAAATGCTCCACTGGTCTGATCATAATGTGGCAGACACTGCCGCCAAGCAATGGCTGAAGGGAGCTGACGCAAGGCCCCGCTCTACGATTGGTCTGACCTGAAAATACTAATTTTGTTAACACTATGGAAGGATAGAAAATATTCACTTTGTGTATCCTGAATCTTATAGTTGGGGAGGTTAATGTATATCCACAGCTGCATATCAATAGGCAGATGTAAGTAACTTAGATGAATATTATGCTTGCCTTTACTCAAAGCTGAGGAATTCAAATACAACTAATCATAGATCTTTGATTTTGACTTGGTTGACCTCCCTTAAACTGATGTTAGATGAATGGCAGAAAGGAAGGAGATAGTCGAGGCAACTACAGATGGCAGACAGAGCTCTAACATTTGACCTTTGAATCTGTAGGTTAAATCATTATCAGGTCAGAAGTAAGTGGTAACCCCAACTCTCTAACATTGAAACTTCAAATAATTGTTTCTTATTTATATGAAGTGGGAATTGTTGGTCTAAAAATGTTTACCACTTATAATTTGATTCATTGGTCAAACTCATGCAGGCTTCAGTGTATAATCTGATTTATTTATTTGCATCATCAATTTAGTTTTCATTTAACACCACTGATGAACATTTGATGAAGTGAACTGCTAGAAACAAAAGGGTAACTTGGATTGATACACGTAAGAAAGAGCTCCTTTCCTTCCAGTTTTCAGAAACAGTGTAAATCAATAAAGGCAAAAATTAAACAATTAAGCTACCTACTACATGGTGACGGGAGCATTAAAAAGGAGTTTTAAAAAGGGCATCTGTCAGAAACAAAAGATAATGAGTGGTTAAAATGACAAAATGCAGCACATGAGACACAGATGTAACATATGCCCCAATCAAATGAAGGCTGCAAAGGTAGCTCTTAAAATCTGATATCATGAAGTCACAGAAGCATTGTCTAGGAAATCCACTTCATACACTTAAGGAGTTAGACTTTGTTGCAGGCACCCAGCCAATTCGAGAGATACACTACCTATGTGTCAAAGGTGAACCTGAACTTGAACTTGAACTTGATGCACACAAATATAAGAAAAGGTGCCCTACAGAAGCAGTGTCAACTATCACAGATATGTTTGCTCCAAATATGAAGGTGACCTGCTAACATTTCATCAAATGCCTTTTTTGGTTTACTATGTAACTAAATGAAGATAGCCTACTGATAACTGATCCTAACACTGAGTCTAAATATGTGAGGGTAAGGAGGAAGTTATCTCCTGGCCTACTGGTGTGTTTCTTCAGTGTAGTGGAGTACTTCCCACTAGTGTGTAGCTAAACATTTATCAGGGTGATGTAAGAAGTTTAACGAATGTGTCATTACTAACACATGTAAAGACCTCAGTAAGGAGAGGTTTACATGTTTATTTATTTGCGGGTTTATATAGCGCTAGAATCGACTCCAATGGAGTATCTCTGCGCTTTGGGTTGGGTTTTCAGCTGATCAATACCAAACAAGGGAGGGCTGGACTAAATTTCATTTTTAAACAAAAGAGTTTTGAGTTGTTTCCTAAATTTCAGATGTTCGGGACATAGTCTTAGAGTTAGCGGGAGACTGTTCCACAATGTAGGTCCCACCACTGATAATGCTTTGCCACCATGTCTAGCCTACTTGGCACGAGGCACTATCAGCAAATGACCATTACTGGATCTAAGGGTCCTGGTAGGGGTATAAGGAATAAATTTATTTTCCAGGTAAAGGGGACCTTGCCCATTTATGCTTTTGTGAATCAGGCAGCATATTTTAAACTTAGTCCGTTGACGGATTGACAGCCAATGCAACTTTTCTAAAAGAGGCTTTGAAGCTGTTCTTGGTGGGGCATTAAAGACCAGTCGAGCCGCTGTGTTTTGAATAACCTGTAATTTGGCCAACACTCCCTCATTCGCTGAGAGGAGCAGGCCATTACAATAATCAAGCCGACTCAGAACAAGAGCCTGCACCAAGGTCCTTCTGAGGGAGTCCGGCAACAAAGGGAAAACCTTACGCAGCAGGCCAATAGTATGAAAACATACGCCTGCAATGTAGTGAGTATGCTGTTTTAATACTAAATCCTGATCAAGACGTACCCCAAGATTTTTGACGACCTGCTTAGGTTCAGGGACCATGCCCAGATCAGAAGGCCACCAGTCGGGGGACCACAGTACCTTGGCTTCTCCAAACAACATAATCTCTGTTTTACTGACATTGCATTGTAGGTAGTTGGAGGACATCCACTGTCCTACAGCCTTCATGCCTGCTGAGAAAGAGTTCTTTGTTTCCGTCGTAAGGGTTTTGAAGGGGAAGAGGAGCTGCGTGTCATCGCATCGTCATCGTGTTTCATTGCCTAAGAAAGTTTGGCAATTTCAATAGGACTCGCGGATAGTAAGGCACATGGAGTTTTTTTCAAAAATGCTTTTGGACCCAAAGATGTCCACTCTTTCCAGGCTTACCATTGTAAACGAGGGGCATACCATAAAAAAGAGTCCTCCCATGGCTGAGGCCTTTGTGAGAGGAATGCAGAGATATACCAGAAATTGTTGCAGTACCAAAAATAAGGATGTCTTCTACATGACATGCTGCAATTGCTTTACAATATAGTAGAGAACGGAGCAGATCTAGTCTCTGTGGGAGGCAACCGGGGTACATGCCTGCATGGTTGCAAGACCCACATGAAAGAAGCTCAATATTGGCAAGTAATAAAAACCATAGAGAATCTTTTCAGTGTATTATAAAACTGATGGGACTGCAAAAAGAAAACAGGGACTGTCCTCATACGTGATAAAAATCCATCTGTCATATATTTTAAAACTGTACTCAGAAACGAAGAATAGTGTCAATAGAAATCACACACATTTCAAAGCAATTAGATTAGAAAAAGTGAAAAAAAACTCCAATAAAACAGCAAACAAATAGACTCAAAGCTTTGAAATTCCCAAATTCTCACTGTCTAGACGGTGTCTCATTTTCCATTATCCAAATAACATCTAAGGAGTAGATAACAATATCATCCTATTTTGTCTTTTCATTTCCAATGCAGAATTATTCCCGCTTCTTGGAAAGGAAACGTAATATTTGCTATCTACAAGAAAGTAGCAAAGATATCCCAGGAGAAGTACTGTTTAATTATAGACCTAATATTTTGATCTGATGATCTGGACACTACATGATAAATGTTTACTAAACATCTCATGATGTAACTTTAGGACTTGGCATATGGACTTCACTTAGGAGCTCATTAGAATGTCGTGACGTTCGCCACCGCCGAGCCGGCGGTGGAGACCGGCATGACATTGTAATGAGTGAAACCCCCGCCATATTACAATGGCGAGGGTTTCACGGCGGACGCAAAGTGTGTCCGCTGCTTTTCCCCCAGCAGGTGGAATTGGCCCCTAATATGGTGGCGGTGCCATATTAGGATGGTGTGATGTGAAGGCCTTTCCATGGCGGCTTCCCCGCCATGGAAATGCTGGCGGGAATTGCTGAGGGGGCCCGTTGCATGCCCCCAGGGGGTGGGGGCGGCACTTGGGGGGTACCTATGAATCCCCCCTCATTGCCATGCTCAAGGTGGCAGGCACCGCGTGGTGCCTGCCACGTTGTGCATGGCAATGCACAACATGTATTTTTAGCATTGCGGCTGGTGCTGCTCACAGCAGCACCCGCCGCAAAGTTAACAATACGGAATACGACAGCCAGGGTGGCGGTTGCATCCTAATTAGTGGTGTGGGACCACTGCACTGCTGGCGGCTGGTCCCACCACCACTAGGGTGGCGGGCGGCATCCTAATGTGGCCCTTAATCCCTAGCAAACAAATGGAGACCCAGACTGCTTGTTTTTCCACCGGGCATTTTTCCTTGTGGACTGAAGCCTTTAAATGTCAGTTTTTAAGACAGGAGGCTATTACTGGTATTTCCGCTACTTTCTAAAGCTCCCCTAGGTAATTACAGCAGGCACAGGTATGCTTCAGGGACGGAAGAAGAAATAAAAGAGAGAGAGATGCAAAAATGCGAAGGGAACTTGGCTGCTTTGAATATTTTGGCCAGGGCTGCTTCTGGTTCCTAGTCTGGCACTGGACAGAGCGGTTATTGACCTAAATCTACAACTATAGATAATTTATTAAAATTGAAAAGATTAAAGAATGTCTGAGGTACGAAATTAGCACTTTATTTTTCTTACATTGGTTTTAGCACAGCTTTCAATGTGAACAAATTTTATGGGATACATTTAAAAAATGCTTTATTCTAGACCTCCGTTGTACTTGATAATGATAAAAACCATAACTGGTAGCAACTATTCTCTTTATTATTTCTGCAGTGCATGGCAAGGCTTCCCTTCTAAATTGCAAAAGGCCATAGATATCTGTTAAGTTGGGTGATTCCACCATAAATTTAAGAATGTGTGAAGACGATTTTGTCCTAACTGACTTGGCACCAATCAGTGTGTAACCTTTCTATTCTCGGTAACTTTGCTAGAAGGGATGCCGTGTTATTTTGGGGCATATGCATCAACATTGGCATTTGCGATTCCTTATTAGCGAAAAATAAGGATTCGCTAATAAGGAATAGCAAAAGGCTATGCATGTAGGAATCGCTATTCAAATAGCGATTCCTTAACTTTCCTTAATTGCTACTAGCAAATTGCGAGTAGCAATTAAGGAATGCCATCCCAATCATTCCTATGGGCCTCCAGGCCCATAGGAATGAATTGGAGATTGCATGAGCAAATAGCGAGTACCAGTAGGTTCTCGCAAATTGCTCATGCAATTTCAAGGGTGCAAGGGTGTCAAAATGACACCCTATTGCACCCCTGAAATTGATATGTGCATATATGTTGCACACACACATGCTCTAAGGGCATGTGTGTGCGCAACATGAAACTTTGAAAAATGCACAAAAGTGCATTTTTCAAACTTTTAGCAAATTAAAATGCAGTTCATCTTCATGGTAATTTGCTCCCCCTATTAGCGAATTCGCTAATTTTTTAACTTTCATGCATTGCATTTAAGGAATCCCAAATTGAGATTCCTTAAATTAAGGAATCTCAATTTGGGATTCCTTAAATGCTATCGCTATTTAAGTAATCGCTATTTAAGGATTCCTTAAATAGCGATTTTTGCTTATGGGTTGATGCATTGGGATTGGGTATTTTTAACTCAATACCGGGAGCTATTAGCGAATCGGTATTTTACCGACTGGATTTTGGCTTGATGCATGAGGCTGCTAGTTTTTATTGAGTGTGACAGCTCACCCAACAGGTTTTATAGAACTATGGGGAATAACATCAGGAAGATAACATCACAACTAAGATGGAAATATGGAGCAATGAGTCTTGTTGCAGATAAAGATGTGTTTTAAGTTTTCCTTCCTAAAAGATCTAAGATGGTTGACATTTTCAAATCCAATTGAAGATAATTCCATAAAGCAGGAACCAAAATGGATAAAGCTCTTCCACCTAATCTAGCTTTCCTAAAACAAGGAAAAATCAGACGTAGCTCACAAGCATACATAAAGCCAACATACCAATTCAGGCGTTTCTGGTGCCACACTGAAAACAATTTTATAAGTCAAAGAAATATTTTCCTAATTGGAAGCCAAATGAGACTTTCCAGAGTAGGCACAGCCAAACTAAATGTCAGAACTCCTAAGACCAACCTTGCTGCCTTATTTTGAATTCTTTGGAGCCATCTTCCTAGGACATGTGCAAGACCCATGTAAAGGGCATTGTAGTAGTCTATCTGGAAACTGCTTTTTGTCATAATAAACATAGAATAAATGAATAATCTTGCCTTATTTCTATGCAGGTGTTCCAGAGACGATGGGATGGCTCAGTGGATTTCTTCCGTGACTGGAACACATACAAAAGGGGGTTTGGGAGCCAGATGACGGAGTTCTGGCTCGGAAACGACAATCTCTACTGGTTGACATCTACCGGTATGTATAAAGGGCTGATATCCTACCACTCACTTCACTTTGAATATTCATGGTAAGTGAAAGAAGAATAACCACACCACCTAAAGTGCAACTGAATGATCCTAGAGCCACAAAGTAAAATCAAGGAATGCCTTCGTATTCCAGTTATTTCCCTGTCTCAGTGATGCCTGAGAAGGCTTCCAAACATTAGCATTCTCAGTGTTGTCTTTCATTCCATATACAAATTACTTTTCTTCTGAATGGATCTGTATGAATCATGAACTCTTTTGGCCAAGGAAACTGCCTTGAGTGGTGATCTTTCCTGATCCACCTAGAGTTTGACTTCTAGTACGTGGTGCTTGAATCCAATAACTTCTCGCTCATTGGGCATAAACATTGCTTTGGTGGCAATTCTTACCTCTGGATTGTTTAATCTTAGTTTATATATAGGTTCCAGGTCTCCTGCTTCAAGCTTGTTCAGCTTGCTCTGATTTTGAAAAGTTTTTTCCTTGGCATATGGTGCTTTGCCGATTTATTGGCCATGAGTATATGGGCTTCAGGCCCTGTCTTCATCTTCAGGTCGGATGCTCAAGTAGTTTGGCAATGGAAAAAAGAGGGGATCAATTGGATTTATTTACTCTTCAACAATAACACCATAAATTGTCACTGGACATCAGTCTTTTCAAAACATTTGTAAAGTATTGGTGGATTATCACCCATATGGAGAACAGAGTCTGTGTTGTTCCAACTCATTGCTCAGAAAACAACAACAAATATACAAAATATTCAAAGCAAACAAAATATTATTCCATCAATTTCCTTGTGGATTCCTGTGTTTTTCCACAAGGGTAAGGTGATTGTTCGAAAGCTTTTGATACCCAATCCACCTGAATGTAATCCTTCTCAGGATGGAGAAGTAAGGCCACAGGCCTGCTATTTCTTCTAACTGTGCCCTAGTCTATTGTTCATAGATTTATTGGACTCCTTCAACCAATCTCTGTAAACACTTTTCAGCCTACAATGATTCCAGGCTTCCTCAGGGCCAGGAAAGTCAAGGAAATATTCCTGAAAAAAATAAAAAAAATTGTTACAAATTTTTGTAGATGCTCATGTAGTTTCTCACATGAGTACAGGTGAGCTCAATGGTTAAAATAGTAGAGCCGGGCATAGTGATATGCGTGACACCCAGGGTCAAATAATCCATTACTTGTGATGACACCCAAATAGTGTAATAGTACATCTCACATGCATACCACCACATCTTTAAAACCATTGCCATGCATAGAGTGTCCGCTTAAAAAAAAGTGTGTGACCTTGAATCACTAATCAAAAATAATCAAACATCAAAAATAAAAAAATATCACAAATAATTCTATTTCCTACATTGCTTTGAGTGGGAGACTATTACGTGCCAAGTGGTGGTGTCTTAGGATGCTTTTAACAATTGGTGAAACAAAATGGCATGCGGGTAGTGACAAACATCTTCTACTCATATATGGAACTATCATACCACAGTCTTGTACAATAGGTTCCCTGGGACTCGTGGTGCACTATTGTTAGACAGACTTTACTTTGAAGTTGACATGGCACACCTTAATCCATGGGGATACCGTCAGCCGGCTACATGGTAGTAAATGTGAGCTCACCTCATGACTTGACCATAGACTTTTTTGTTGTGTTCTTGAAAAAAGAGCACCTTGGGTTGCTCATTGGGATGCAATTGTCATGTCACCGACTTTATTTTTCTTACATTGGTTCAGCACAGCTTTCAATGTGAACAAATTTTATGGGATACAGTTAATGCATGTCATTTTGCAAAATGTGCTCTTTTTCACAGTGACAGCATTTGGTAGTCATAAATGGAGAAAAAAATTCAATAGATAATAGCAAATGATTCACTAATGCGTGTTTCCACATTACTGGTTGTAAAAGTGGAAGTTCTTTTGTGTGGGTGGGCCTATCACATGACACAATGCCTCAAAATGAAACAGATATCGCAAGATCTTTACTTAGCATTTAAATCTGTGGCATCTGGGCCCAGGGTAGGCCAGCAGCCATGGAAACCTACCAAACACAGACTTTTCTAAAAACTGGACACCTGGTTGAGTGCAGGGGGGTGGAGTTTGCTAGAAAATGGGTTCCTGGTTGACTTTGCTATGAGCCTTGGTCAAGTAGCAAGCAGCAACTAGAATCCTAGTCAGGGTAAGGCACAAACAAACCCCAAATTACCTGTGCTCACCCCCTGGTAGCTTGCACAAAGCAGTCATGTTTAACTTGAAGGCAATGTGTAAAGTATTTGTGCAAAACCACCACACAAAAACATTTCACACCAGGACATTCGGAGTCCTCAAATCACGCTTCCGCAGCCTTGATGTATCTGGGGGCAGGTTGCTCTACTCCACACCCATGGTCTGTAAAAATTACACTCTCCCACAGACGCACAATGTATGTATGTATGTATGTATAGATATACTTGTATAGCGCAATGACTGTCACCCTGCGGGCATCCTGGCGCTTAGACTGTTGATGAAACTAAGAGGAACCTGCACAAAGCGAAACGATCCACTGCGTAACAAAATTACGCCACTCTTGGGAAAAGATGAGTTTTCAGGGCTTTCTTAAAGGAGGGGAGAGCTTCCATACTCCTCACTACCCACGGCAGTGAGTTCCACAGAGTTGCTGCTGTGTAGCGGAAAGACCGGCCTCCCAATCGAGTCCTTAGGATTTTTGGGACTACCACCAAGCGAGCCGTAGCCGAGCGGAGAGACCTAGGTGGGACATACCATGAGAACATATTCCGTAGAGGAATGGGACCTTGATCATGAAGAGGTCTAAATACCATGCAGAGGGCCTTGAATTCGATCCGCTGAGGGACAGCCAACCAATGAAGGTCCCTGAGCGCAGTAGTGGAAGAATCCACGCGCCGACGTGACAGAGCCAGTTTAGCCGCCAAGTTCTGTACACGTTGCAGTTTACCCACCAGAGTCACCGGGGCTCCCAGAAGTAGTGCATTACAGTAGTCAAGCCTACTTAAGATGGTACCCCACACTACCTCTGGTCTTGCCTGCGCAGGGAGTAAAGGTAGGATTTTCCTTAACGTGCGAAGCAAAGCCATGCACGTAGCCACTGTTTTGTTCACAGAAACATCCAGTTGAAGGTTGGAGCCAAAATATACTCCCAAGTTCCGCACGCAGTCTGCTGAAGGGCTGGTACCCTGGAAGGATGGCAGCCAAAAGTTCGATGGAAGAGGCCTAGGGGTGCGGTCAGTTGAACAGTGAAGAACCTCGGTTTTTGAACTATTAAATTGCAAAGAATTGCGACGCAGCCAGTCTGCCGTAGAAGTCATGCAGCGATGGAAAATCTCTTGTGACACCGCCTCCTTACCTTCGAACGAGAAGATAAGTTGGGTGTCATCCGCATAATTGGTGACTGCAATGCCGAAGGTTTTTATCAGCTTGATCAGGGGGCGGAGGTAGAGATTGAAGAGTATAGGGCTGATGGCTGACCCTTGAGGTACACCCTGGCCAACGCTTCTGATAGATGATTTAAACGGAGGCAGGGCCACTGCCTGGTGTCTATTGTCCAGGTAGGACGTCAGCCAATCAAGGGCCAAGCCAGTCACCCCCACTTCCCTCAGCCTCCTGAGTAAGATCACATGGCTGACCGTATCGAACGCGGCCGACATATCGAGCAGCACTAAAAAGGCTGCCCGACCTTGGTCGGCACGCGTCCTGAGGTCGTCAAGCACAGTCACCAATGCTGACTCTGTCCCGTGGGCTGGTCTAAATCCAAATTGAGCAACGTCCAAACAGGCGTTGCTCTCCAGATAGCCGGAAAGATGTTTTGTGGCCCATTTCTCCAAGATTTTGATTGGAAAAGGTAGGAGGGAGATGGGCCTATAATTGGCAGGGCAGGAAGGGTCCAAGGTTTCCTTCTTGAGAAGAGGAGACACCACTGCCAACTTCCAGCAATTCGGTACTTGCGCAGACCTGAGGGATTGACAACAGGTCGCAAATAATGGCAAGAAGAGTTCTGCCCGGAATAGCTTCCAAAATTTATGAGGAAGTGGGTCAAGGGGAGAGCCGGAAGAGACGCTATCAGCCAATGCACTAAACTCCTCAAAAGATGGTACCGGAAAACAGTTAAGGCGAGCTAAGCCTGCATCACCCTCCGTATCCGAAGTTAAAATGGGAGTGAGCAGAGGCTGAGTGCCGGAGCTTGATGAAGTATCAAGATTGCTCAAGATGGTAGCAATCTTCTCCTCAAAGGCCTGAGCCAGTGAGTCGCATAGAGACTGGGATACAGGGACATCATTAGCAGTGCAGGTGGGGCGTGAAAGATCTTTAACAATTTTGAACAACGCCTGGGATTTGTTTGCCGCCGACAGTAGGGAATCTTCTAGAAATTTAGCTTTGGCGCATCTAATCTGCGCTTTATAAGTTGCCAAAGTTCGCTTGTAGCAGGCTCTATCTGATTCCCGATACTGTTTCCTCCAAGCGCGCTCCGTCCTTTTACACTGGAGTTTAGATTGAAGCAGTTCCTCTGAGAACCAAGGCATAGCACGAGTAGATCTATCTCTGATTTTACGCAAAGGAGCTAATGAGTCTAATGAAGTCACGATTCGCTGACTAAGCACCTCATAGCTTGCGTCTACGCTGTCTCCTAGTGAAAAACCCAACGGAAGCAAGGCTGGTAGGGTGGACTGTTTCACGAGTTTAGACCATTGTCTACCCACCCTAGTAATGCCTAGGCTACCTCTCATCAAGGAGTCTGCAGGAAGAGAGAGGATAAAATGAACCAATGCATGGTCTGTCCAACATTGAGGTAGAATGTCCCGAAGAGCTACATTCTCTGTATCCGCGAAAATCATATCTAAAATGTGACCTTTTGAATGGGTCGGCAGAGTAACTAGCTGTTTTAGCTGTACATTGCTACAGGCCTGCTCCAGATCTTTAAAGGCAGAATCCAAAGGACCATCTGGCCAAAGATTAAAATCTCCCAATACCAAGAATCTGGTATGGGAGTTGGATAAATCATGGATCAGGTCGATGAGCCTTGTTACCTCTGATAAGGAGCCAGCCGGAGATCTATAACACAACAATCCAGAGTATAAAGCTCCTCCCTGACTGTTTAGAGAGAAACCTAGTAGTTCATAGCCCGAGATGGCCTTGACCGCAATCTGAGAGAGACATAAGGTGTCTCTAAAGATAATGCCAACTCCACCTTCCCTGGCTCCCACCCGGGGATTATGTTTTATTTTATATCCTGGGGGGCAGGCCAGGGCCTGATCCACTGAACTATCTGCTCTGGTCCAGGTCTCGGTCATAAAGAGTATGTCAATATGTTCGGACTCGACAAGGAGCACAATTTCCTCATGGTGTTTACACAGCGATCTAACATTTAGTAGGCCACAAGACAGTGTTTCAGGGCATCTACTACTGTTGTGTAGCTGAGGTGGAGATAGAGTAGTGGAGCTTGGGTTTAATTTTAGAAGTTCCTCACGGGAATAGGATAACAGACCCGTGGACAGAGGGGCAGCGTTTTCCGCGACCGTCGCGTTCCGTGCGCGAACGGGCGCAAACGGGCTTACCTCTGGCGCACCTCCGGCGCGACGCTGCGCGGGTACGCTGCGCGCAACCATATTGGCCTCTAAATAGCGTGTGGTAGGCGGTGCTCGTGACAACTAGAGCGCAGCCCCGGAACGTCTTGGGCGTCTCAGCCCTACTCTCAAAATGGCGATCAGGATCGGGATCGTAAAAGGAATGCAAACACCCAAATGGTGAGTGGTATTGGCAAACTTTTAAATGCAGGCAATGCGGTCCGTAGGGGGAGCAGGCAGAGAATATTAATGGTGACTCAATGACAAATATACAATTTTAAAAAATAAACTTCACACACTTCACACACACCAATTTTGGCAGCATCAAATAATTTTAAAACACAGCGTAACGTTAGCGCAGCGGTCAGTCTATTGGCCGCCTGCCGACCAACTGGCCCCTAAATACTATTTGCCAGGCGGTGCTCGTGACAACTAGAGCGCAGCCCCGGAACGTCTTGGGCGTCTCAGCCCTACTCTCAAAATGGCGATCAGGATCGGGATCGTAAAAGGAATGCAAACACCCAAATGGTGAGTGGTATTGGCAAACTTTTAAATGCAGGCAATGCGGTCCGTAGGGGGAGCAGGCAGAGAATATTAATGGTGACTCAATGACAAATATACAATTTTAAAAAATACACTTCACACACTTCACACACACCAATTTTGGCAGCATCAAATAATTTTAAAACACAGCGTAACGTTAGCGCAGCGGTCAGTCTATTGGCCGCCTGCCGACCAACTGGCCCCTAAATACTATTTGCCAGGCGGTGCTCGTGACAACTAGAGCGCAGCCCCGGAACGTCTTGGGCGTCTCAGCCCTACTCTCAAAATGGCGATCAGGATCGGGATCGTAAAAGGAATGCAAACACCCAAATGGTGAGTGGTATTGGCAAACTTTTAAATGCAGGCAATGCGGTCCGTAGGGGGAGCAGGCAGAGAATATTAATGGTGACTCAATGACAAATATACAATTTTAAAAAATACACTTCACACACTTCACACACACTAATTTTGGCAGCATCAAATAATTTTAAAACACAGCATAACGTTAGCGTTTTTTTCCATTGTTATGCCTGTAGTGAAATCGTTACAATGCACATTAGCATAAAAAAAAACACGCATAGGCTGAAAGCGTGCCGCATCCACCCAGGAAGTGAAGTAATGGATGTAGTGAAGTGATGTAATGGATCTGGCATGCTGCAAACCAGGAACTGTAAAGTTACTTTCACTTTCATAGTCACAGTTTTACTGTCTGTACTGTCTGTACTTGGGAGTGGTGATGTTGTGATTGTGCTGGAGAGTGGTTTTGGAGATTGAGGAGTTTGAGCACTGTGTCTGCTCTTCCTGTTGTGTGCATTAATTCCTATTTTGTGTGTTTCTGTTGTATATTGTTGTTTAGTGTCCTTTAAAAATTTGGGTGTTTGTCTTTTACACTTGCTATAGCTGTATTAGGGTGTTTTCCTGGGTTTTTGTAGTGGTAGGCTTGTTGTTTATGGGTGTGATCATGCCGTGGCAGAGACGTAGTCGGCCTATGAATTCGCAGGAGTTGGGGACATTCCTGTGGCTGGTCTGCCATTACTTCCCAAATATGATAGCACTTAGGGACCTTGTGATCCAGGGCTACCCTGTCAAGGTGAGAAAGCAGAGGTTGGATAACATCCAGCAACATATTCAGCGCATCCATGGCATTGACCGTGACACCCTAGAATTAAAGCATCATTGGGCAGATGTGGTTGGCAGGGAGTCCGACCTCCAGCAGTACGTGGGCATCAAAGTTGGGGGACTAAAATGTAAGTACACATAATGTTTCTCATTTACCCATTGATGTTTTTGGAACCATTAAGTATGCCTCACAAGAATGTTTTGTGCTAATCAGTCATGCCCCAATGCAAAAGGGGCCAATGCCATGCCTAAAGTGCTGGCACAATATGTGCACCTTTTGTGACACAGTGTGGCCCACACTGTGGTCACTATTACCGTAGGTGACAGAGATGAGTCCCAAGTAAGCATGGAGTTGATGTACATTGACATAGATTGTCCAGACAACTCATGTGATGGCATGACAGGTCATGCAGATTAGGGGTGGGCGGAATTTTCATAGTCGCGCTACGCAAAGCTCCGGGAAATGGTAAAAAATCTCCGCAAGCACACAAAAGTTCCGCGAATACGCGGAATTGCTTGTTACGCCTGTTCGGGATGCTTTTTTTCTGTTCGCGAACGCTGTTTGCCTGCTCGGGAGGAAATATCTTGCAAAAACGCATTTTGAAAGAGCGAACAAGCAAAACATTCCGCGAAGCTGTGTATCGCGGAATTTTTGGCAATTCCGCGTTCTCCGCGGAACGCGAAATTACCCACATTCCGCGAGCAGAACGGAATTTACTGCCCAGGCCTAATGCAGATGAGCTTCAAAGGTGTTAATTTCTCAGCAAGCATTTGTCATGTTCAGTTATGATGGTGCATCACAGGACCTATGTCATACATAAATGGGCTTATTTAAGAGGGCCTTGCATTGCTGGCATTTCACTTCTAACAACGTCAAAATATATGCAGTGACTGCGCTAGAGCCTTGTAAAAAAGCCCCATAGTGATGGGCCAATGATACTCCTTGGCATATCTCCCCTGAGTTCTCTATCATCAATGAGGCCAGCCATGGCTTATATTGCTTAGCTCACCTCTGAATGTAATATGTTGTAATCTGCTTAGGGATGCATGGAACCTAAGTGTACAATAACATGCAGAACTGACAGGTACTGTACACAAGTTACTTAGTGGACCAGTATGCATGAATTGAAATGTATGTAGCTTACTCATTTACTGGTGTCTACTTTTCAGAGGATACCATCACTTTACTAAGTTGGCTATGTCAATTGTGTAGGTGCACAGCATCATCCAAGTCAGCCACCATTGTGTATTGAGGTAGTGAATCTGCTTAGCATGTGGTTGTGCTAAATGGGCATCATGTGCATGTGTAAGACTTTCACATATATGTTTGATTCAGCCAGCCTCATTAATGTGATCATTCAGGAATGTCAAATTTGTCATCTGAACACTTACAACCTGAAAGGCTACATAGCCAATAGCCCTGCATATGTATTGTGCTGTTGTTGCTTATCAAATATGTGTAATAAATTAAATGATGTGCTTAACTTGTTATGATTTGTAGCTGGACCACCCACATACACGGAATCTGAACTTTAGCAATCCAAACTTCACTGGTGGAGTGCCTTCATCTGAGCTATTTATGTAATGCAAGGAGTGGGTGTGATGCCAGATGATGTGGGAATTGCCAGATTCACTGTGTATCCTTCTCACAACTGAACTTTTGGAAGGAGAGAATTGGGCATGGCAAGTTATGGTGACATATTGCATGTCTATCAGCGTCTGTCTACTGTAGTGGAGAACACTTTGCCTACCCGGGAAGGACAACATAGAAGTTATTTGAGAGGGGCGTCACGATGCCAGTGTCAGACAATGCAATATGTATGTAGTAGTGGATGTTTTTATATAGTGCGAACTAGAACCTAAGGTATCAGAGAGCTTTACAGGTGCACCAGTTACATTACAGATAGACACATTCATTTTTGTTAGGCACTTGGAAGATTAAGTGATTTGCCCAGAATCACAGAATGTTGGCTTACCTGCAGAGACTCGAACACGGCACCCCATCTCCGGGGTCGACCGCCCTAGCCATTAGGTCACATTCTCTCCCCTAAATAATGATGTGGGTGTGAATGCTACAGTATGTTTCACTTTATATGGTAGAGTGCACACCAATGTAAGTTTCTTCAGTCCTTTTTAAAGATGATCTAGGCAATGTTTAAGCGTGCCATCCTGGTGCAGCGCTCCGTCCATACGCACGAGTATACCTTAAATCACTGGAACCTGATCCGGTTCCATCCAGGATGCACAGCAAATGAATGAATGAATCATTAAATAAGATTTTTTTAAAGAATCATTAAATACGATTTTTCATTAATGCTATACAGGTTCAATGAGTGCCGGCCGGCTCTGTAGAGGTACCCCTGACGAAGGGCTAGTGAAGACCCGAAACGCATTGGTATTACCATCTGTACTTTAAATCATGAGGAATGTTGCACCTCTACGTGTCTAATGAGCAAAGCCAGCCGGCACTCTTGAACCTGTAAAGCATTAATGAAAAATACTGCAAAAAATATGGAGTACTTTTTGGAATAAAATGCAAAGAGAAATGGAACTTATCTCTGGAATATTATTTAATGATTCATTCATTAATTCGCTGGGCATCCTGGATGGAAATGGATCAGGCTCCAGTGATTTAATGCTACAGTATGCGCATCATTTGCTCATGCCATGAGATTGGGATCATGAATTCAGTGGTGGCATGGTCCACCGTTGAGTTTGTAAAGGTCAAATAAGGTAAGGATCATATTCCTCTGTATGAATTTGTGTATTTTTCCAGCATCCGTTGTTTCGTGTCATAGCTGTCAATTGATCTGTATAGGTAGCAATGTGGCTCCTTTCCTTATCAATTACTGACTGCTATGAGGCAAGACCGGTGTTGTCAAGACATGACACTTCTGAATGTGTTCAATGCCTATGCCATAAAGGCCATTGCAGGATGCCAAAGATTCAATACTAAACAGTGAAGTTGGAAATGTGTACCATTCAGTGGGCACCTAGATTGTATGTTTACAAGCATACTCTGTACTGATATGGTCATAATTAGACCTGCCAATGGTGTTGCAATTGCACAGTCTAACAATTGGGTTTCCTTTTCAATTAGGCCTAGCAACATCAGATATGGGAGGTAGAGGTATGTGTAAAGCCACTCAAAGCAGCAGGATGAAAGTACACTTTTGGACCGATTCCGATTTCAGCCGGAAGGGCTCCGAACGATCGTCGGAACCCTTCCGATCGAATCGGAGCGTGTCGGCCATTCTGATTCCTTCCCGACCGACCCATTCCGATGGGCTCAGTCAGAAAGGAATCCGACTCGGATTTACGGATGGCTGACGACAGGCTCGGAGAGCCCGTCCACCGTCCGGACTCAGTACTCCCCCGGCCGCCTCTTTACGACCGAGGGAGCACGATGGCAGTTTTTCACTGCCTTTTTGTGCCAGTCTTTCCGGCACAAAAAGACAGTCGGAAACTGTCTTCGGGGGCCCCAGTAGGGCCCCCATGGGTGCGTGGCTGCAGAATGGCAGCATGCAGAATGCAGAGGCCCCCCTCTGTGGATCCCTGCACCCGGTGGCAGGCACCTTGGGGTGCCGGCCACAGGGTGCAGGGATGAACTGCACCCCTGCTTTTCAGAATGCAAGCATGCATTCCGCTCGGAATGCGTGCTTGCATTGTGAAGTATACGAGTGCGACCGAACCCTGTTCGGTCGCATCGTACTTGAAGGGCCGTAACCGTCGACAGCAGGTCGGGCGGTTACGGCTCCTGACCGATGTCGGACGGACCTGAGTCCGCCCGACATCGGAATTGGCCCCTTAGATGTAATGTTAATTATGAGATTTCATGATGTTGATACCTGTTCCTAGTCAGTGTATTAGTGAAAAATATCCTCATTGTTTTAACAGACACCATGACCCCGATGAGCTGCACAACTTCAACAAGTGTAAGGTGTGCTCCCACTACATTTTTGATTGCAAAATCATACAGGACCATGAAGAGGCGTTACCTAGCAGAAAGGGACCCCTTCTGTCGTTCATCCTGCTTGACTGGCAAACATTTTTGATAGGTATTTATAGGTTAGTTTAGGTAAGAGTAGTTTTAGTGTAATGTAGTGATAGTGGTTTTAGTTTTATTTTAGGGGTAGGCAGTTTCTTTTGGGTAGGGCTACTTTGGGTTGGTTAGAAGTTGTGGGGTTGATGTGTTTTATATGTGTTAAAAAAAACAAAGAAATATCTTTTTTTTTTAAATACCCCAAAAATATATGATTGTTTAGGTTTCATGTGTAGGTAATTGATGTTTAGGTGTTGCTTCTATTGTCTTGTGTAAAAATGTGACTGAAGGGGTATGGGGGTTGATGTTTACAATGTCGTACTAATTGTGTAGGTTAAGCTAAGCTAAGTTAAGGTAGTTTTAAGTATTAGATAGGCTAAGGTAGCGCAGGATATGTTTGGATATTTATTGTACACAGAGTAGATAGTAATAACTATTTAAACTTTTATATTTCCATTAAATCTACTAGTTTGCTATATCCAGGTGTATATCAAGATTTACTGTGGGGGAGTATTCTTGTGTGTTCCGGTGAAGTTATGTACTTGCATTAGTCTTAGCTTGCAGTGTCTGGCAACATGTGTGAAATGTTTATTTAGCTATGTACAGGGATCTGTCAGACTTCCCATGTACAGAGATTTGTCAGACTGCCCATGACTTACAATCAGATATTGCTGAGCAGTGGACGTGGGATTAATGGATGAATGATGACACAGTGCCCATTTCTTTTTTTTTTTTTTTTTTTTTTTTTTTGAAACTGTTTATTGCAGTTTGAAAAAGTTACAGGTATGGGCCTACAACCACCCGGCCGGCCGCTAGAGTGACAAAAAACATATTACATACATACAGTTAGAGTCTCTTGGCGGTGCAGATTAGTACAGCAGGAGACATCAATAGCGCAGGCCGCATAACTCCAAGCCCACAATACGGTTTCCTTTTGTCAAAACAAAACAACACAAAGAACCACACCCGCAAGGCAACCCGCAATCCAAAGTGACGGCACGTGCTCCGTAAGTGGGGGATCCCAACCAGCAGCAAAACTCTGAAGAGGGGAATGGGAGTAGATCAGGGACTGGGGAACCGCGTGCCCACGGCTGAGGGAGGGGGGTCAGCTAGGGAGACGGAGCTGGCGAGGCAGCCGGTAGCAGTGGCGGCTCACAAATACCCCCGCGGTAGGCGTTCCAGGGGCCCCAGATTTTCACCCACGCCCCAGGCTTACCCCTCGCCACATACACCACCTTTTCATGAAACATACACCAATCCATATGTTCTTGCCAGGCCAACACCGCCGGGGGCCTCTGGGATCCCCACAATTGAGCAATGTCACGCTTAGCTATCATGTATCCCAGAGTCACCCACCGCGTCTGCGGGACGGAATAGTCATTTGGCTCCCACACATTCAGCAAGCATCTCCTCGCTTCCGGCAACAGCGCGACACGCGTAACCACACGCAGGACCTCATGCACACCACGCCAGAATCGCTCCACCTTAGGGCACTCCCACAGTATATGCATGAAAGTTGCCAAAGCACCACAGCCACGCTTACACAATCCGTCACCAGCAAAGCCCATACGTAGAAGCCTTGGCCCCGTCACATAAACCCGGTGAAGGATCTTAAGCTGGACGAAGCGAAGGCGAGCCGGGATGGCCACCTCCTTCGGAGAGGCCACCGCGGAAATCCAATCCTCGTCGTCCAGCTCCAGCCCGTCGGCAACCCAGGCCTCGCGGAGACTAGTCAGCAGGCACGATCTGTCGTTGATCAGTTTTTTATATATAAGGGAGATCGTGCTGTCTGGGACATAGCCATCCAGCACTCTGTCCTCCAGGGGGGAAGACTCCGGAATGGACGCGACATCCGGGACGACGGAGCCCAGCGCGTGGCGGACTTGTAGGTACCGAAAGTACTCACTGCCTTGCAGCTGAAACTCCGTCTGCAGCGTCTCAAAAGTTTTGAATCCCCCCCTCGTCCAGAGATCTCCCACCGTGCTGATTCCGATCGTGTCCCACTTCTCGAAGCCCTTCGACGTCCACAGGGAGCCCAACCTCTCAGACGCATATAGCGGTGACGCCCGGGTCAAACGGTCCTTCCACCCCATAGCTGCATTAGCCGCGTGCCAGACACGCACCATGACACGCGTCGGTCCCGTCAGACGGGAGTCGGGCGCGCCAGAGTAGAGCGCTCGATTGTAATCGCCACCGGGCAGGAGCATCTTGTCCATTTCAAATGCCGGGTTCAAGGCGGGCCCGTAAAGGCCATGGTTAATTGCAGCTAGTTGGGAGGCCCAGTAATACCGTTTAACGTCCGGGAGGGCAACCCCCCCATCGTACCACGGGAGCGTCAATTTAGCCAGAGCAATGCGCGGCCTCCCGTCCCAGAACAGGCGCCGCTGGAGGCTCTCCACCTCACGGAAGTAGCGCGCCGGAACCAAGTCCATAGTGTTCTGGAGGGCGTATAGAAAGCGCGGCAAGGACATCATCTTAAACAAGGCCGCTCGGCCGAGCGGCGAAAGCGGCAGACGCCGCCAACGCACAACGTCCTCCTTCAAGCGCTGGAGGGGGGGTAGCAAATTCCGCTCGTAGCGGGCCTCCGGGTCCAGAGTAATATATATACCCAGGTACCGAAACCCCTGGGAGGCAATCTGGATCGGACAGTCCCGTGGTAGGACCGGAGCCTCCCCGGAAAGCACATATACACAGGATTTCGCCCAGTTGATGACAAGGCCTGAGTTGCGACCGAATGAGCGCAAAACATCAACCAGGACGATCAGTGATTTACGCGGGGAGGCGAGATACAGGAGGATATCGTCAGCGTAGAGGGACACGCGGTCCTCATGCTCGGGGGTCCAGCGGAGACCACGGATGGAAGGGTGCCACCGCAGCCACTCCGCCAGGGGCTCCAGGGCCAGTGCAAACAGGAGAGGCGACAGGGGGCAACCCTGTCGCGTGCCCCGCCCCAGCGCGAATGGGGCCGAGACTCGCCCATTCACAACCACCTGCGCCAATGGGCCCGAATACAACAATTTGACCCAGCTAATGAATCCCGGTCCAAATCCAAATTTCGCCAGCATCGCCCAGATGTATGGCCATTCAAGCGTGTCAAACGCCATGGTGGCGTCCAAGGACGCCAAGATGGCTGGCTCCCGCACAAATGGGACACGCGCGAGCACCCCGTGCAAGCGTCGCAGATTAAGCGCCGTGTTGCGGTGTGGTATAAAGCCAGATTGGTCTTGGTGGACCAAATCGCCCACCACGCCGACCAACCGGTTGGCCAACACCTTGGCGAGGATTTTGGGCTCCGCGTTCAAGAGCGAGATCGGCCTATAGGATGTGACCCGCTCACGGGGTCTCCCCTCCTTGTGGATCACCACGATTGTGGCCAGACGCTGGTCCGGCGGGAGGGAACCCTGCGAGTGGGCCGCCAGGAACATCGCGCGCAGGTGGGGCGCTAGTACATCCGGGCGTAGCTTGTATAGCTCGATGGGGATACCATTGGGGCCCATGGCCTTGCCGGATTCAACCGAGCGAATAGCCAGGGCGATTTCGTCCGAGGTGGGAGGAGCGTCCAGCAAATCCCTGTCCTCCACCGTAAGGGAGGGCAGCGCGATGTCCCGAAGCAGGGCATGGGAATCTTCCTCCGAGCAGGGGGAAACCGGGGAGTAGACCTCGCGGAAATAATCCGCGAAGCAGGAGACAATGGATTCCGGCTCGGTGACACACGCACCATCCATACTCTCAATCAAAGGAACCACACGACTCGCTCTCTCCCTCTTATCTAACCACGCAATCAATTTGCCAGCCTTATCACCCACATCATACAATCGCCCCTGCTGCTCTCTACTGAGGCCCCTGGCCGCCTCCGTGACGAGGGCCCGATAGGCCGCCTGCTTGAGGTGTAGAACATGCAGCTTGGCATCCGTTACCCCGCTCCCCAGGTCACCCTCCAGTTCCGCAATCTCGGCCTCCACCCGGGTCACTTCCTCCCGCTCGCGCCGCCGGGCATGGGAGATAAAGGAGAGGGCCTCCCCTCTGAGAACTACCTTAAAAGCCTCCCACAGGGAGATGGCCGAAGGGACAGACCCCACATTCTCGTCGAAATATCGCTGTAAGGATTTGATCAAGTCGGCACGAATGGTGGGGTCGCGCAAATACCATGCATTGATTGGAGCCACCCTGCCCTCCCCCCTCGGGAAGACATCGAAATGTAACAGCAATGGGGAGTGATCCGAAATACCCCGCGCCAGATGGCACACCTCCCCCACCCTCCCAGCATGGGCCCCCGGGACAAGGATGTAATCAAGCCGCGAGAGGCTACCATGGGCACCCGAGTGGAAGGTGTATTGCCGCTGTGCGGGATGCTTTAGTTGCCAGCAATCCACCAGGCCCAGTGTGTCTAAAAGGCCGGACAGCCACGCCTGTGCCCGGGGGAGGTCCCTAGGGGGATGACGATCCATAGACCCAGAAGCTACCGCATTAAAGTCCCCTCCAACCACCAGCAGGCCACCCGGAAGGTCCAGGAGGAGGTGCCCCAGGTCCGCAAATGTAGTAGCTTGTAACCCAGGCGGGACGTACACTGACATAAAAATAAACACTCTACCCTCCATTCTACCCACCAGGACAGTGTAGCGTCCCCTCTCATCATGGCGCACCTCATCAATCTCCAACGGGAGCGAGTTCTTGATCATGATACCCACCCCCCGCGAGCCCGAAGTGAAGCCCGAATGGGCCACCAAACGGTAGCCCCGCCGATTCATAGCATGAAAGGAGTTACCTATAAGGTGTGTCTCCTGCAGGAAGACAACATCTGGTGAAATACGTTTCAAGTATTGCAGGACCACACCACGCTTAATCCTATCCCCCAGGCCGTTAACATTCCATGACAACACAGTCAAATCCCTACCCCCCATCGTACGTAGAAACAATCAGTCGTCCCCCACAGAGCATCTCGAGAGCAACAATACAGTAGCGGGTTTGCCTTGCGGTGCAAACAAACAACACACCCCCCCCCCACCCCCCCATCCCAACAAAACTCCCCCCTCCCTGCACCCCTGCATGAGCCCAGACAGCCCCCCCAAAGTGCAGTGTGCCTGTCGCCCCATAGATGAAAACTAACTAGTCCCCCAGAGGAGGAGGGAAGCCCCCAACAGACCCCGAACGACCTCCATAGGAGGGGAACATATACGATCAATAAATGGTAAAGGAATGTTGTCCAGAGCAAGGCCTATTATTCACCCCTATATTCTGATCCGGCGGGCCCTCCCCGCCGACCGCACCCCCCCCACCCCCCCGGCCCCGATCTCCAGGCAGAGTGTCCAACCAGTCCCCAGCCGCCTCGGGCCGGTCAAAGAAGTGCGTGCGACCATCCACCTCCACCCTCAGCTTAGCTGGAAAAAGCATTGAGTACTTAAGGTTCAGGTCCCGTAGGCGACGCTTAACACCGAGAAAACTCAGTCTCTGCTTTTGGACCGCCGGAGTAAAGTCTGGGTAGAAATGCACATCCATGTTATCAAGCTTGACCGGTCCCTGTTGCCTGGAGGTCTGCAGGATAGCGTCTCTGTCCCGAAAGTTAAAAATCCGGGCAATGAGAGGCCGCGGCGGGGCACCGGCCTTAGGTCTGCCCCCAGGGACCCGGTGAGCACGTTCCACCGCAAAAAGCTTACTCAGCCCCCGGGGCCGGAGATGGGTAAGGATCAATTCTTCCACAAAAAGATCTGCCGCCTCCGCCTCTCGTCCCTCCGGCACCCCCACAATACGAACATTATTCCTCCGGGCCCGACCCTCGGAGTCCTCCAGTCGCCGGTCCATCAGGGCGCTCGCCTGGCCAAGCCGGCGCACCTCCTTTTGGAGGGCCACCACATCCGTCGTGAGGCTCGGTGTGGTGTGGGCCAGGGAATCGACCCGGTCGTTCGTTTTGGACAAGTCAGCCCTCACAAGGCTCACATCCACAAGGACCGAGTCTATTTTTTGCGCTAGGGTGTCGAAGCGCTGGTCCACCGAGGCCTTCATCTCTGCGATGGCGTCCATGACGTCCCGGAGGGTCAGATCCACCGGCTGAGCAGATGCCTCCGTCGGGCCCGCCGGGGATGTGCGCGATGTCTCCGGAGATCCCTTCTGGAGAGTGTAGCGGTCCATACTATTGGATTGGTGCGCCGGGCCACGGCGGGTCGTCTTCACCTTCGCCCGGTCGCCATCTTGTTTGGTGGACATGCTTGCTCTCCCACCGTCGTGCCAATCTCCTCGAACGGGCCGATAAACCAGTTCACGGGTTCCGGGGGGGGGAGGGCGACCACCGAACCGCAGGACGACCCACAGCTGGCGGGTCAGCCGGGCACTTGGACAAGGCCACACCGCCGCACCCCGCGCCGCAACCCTACCTCGCTTGAGGGCAAGGAGGGCGCAAAAGCGAAAGTGAAAGCGCGGGGTACGCGAGTCGCCCAGCCCTGCCCGCCGCTGCTGTTCACTTTGTCCCCGGATCGCCCCACTACTCCAATCCGGGGGGCCGGCGCGGAGAAGGCCGCAACCTTCGATCGGTGCTCCCACCGGTGTCCGGGGTCCGATTCGAGCCCGAAAAACGGGTGGCGCCTCAGCTCGGGTTCACCGACACAGTCCCCTCAACAAGGACAGGATATCACCAGGATTAATTCAGGCGGTCGCGGAGGTCCTCGGGAGCCTCGCACCTACGCGGCCATCTTGGTTGCGCGCTAGGCTCCTCCTCCCCACAGTGCCCATTTCAATTATGTAAATTATATTATTTACTTATATTGTAGGGGCAGGCTGCTGGGTTTGTAGGTGTATAGGGTGTGAGGTTAATTAAGTAATAATAAATTACCTTTTTTGAATTTGTTTATTATTAATTATTTATTTGATTAGTTATTCTTTAAATTCTGTAATAACTTTATATTTTAGTTATGTTTTAGCTCTTGACTGTTGGGTTTTTAGGGATATAGGGTGGGAAGTTAAGTAATAATTCATTAACAAGTGATTATTTATGTATTATTAATTATTTAATTTATAATTAATTCTGACTGTTATCTAATACTGATTTACAGACCCGAACTGGAATAATGATCATATTAAGAGTTTTATATTTTGTTCTAAATTAATAGGGTTATTCACATATGTAATGTAACTCACACACAAATACAGTCACACAACCACACAGATTACATATGTTAGAAATAGTATCACTCAGTGTTGCAGGGATTCTGCTTATGCTCAGAACTATGCGCAGGAACCCAGGCCCTCAGTGAATTGCGGTGTACCAAAAACCCACCTCAGAACCCAGAACCCCTTAACCGGCCAGCATCAGTGTCCCATTCGTTATCCGAGGTTTAGCTCGGCGGTCCCAATGTATAGACAACCCAGAACAAGCGACTTAGTATATTTCTCAGGAATGGTGGGAATCAGAAATACCTTTTCGTTATTATTCTCGTACCAGTCCACAACAGAATAAACAGAGACACGGTTAAAAGTTTAAAGAGTTTATTTTATAAACCTCGTGTCCTAAGATGCAGCAGTT
The DNA here is from genome assembly GCF_964204655.1 of Triturus cristatus. Classification (NCBI taxonomy): domain Eukaryota; kingdom Metazoa; phylum Chordata; class Amphibia; order Caudata; family Salamandridae; genus Triturus; species Triturus cristatus. The sequence goes on from NC_140580.1 coordinate 999,441,116, forward strand.
TGGCTAACATTAGCAGACAGACGATTAAAATCAAAACCATCAGCATAGTTACAATACCATAGAAAATGAAAGGAGTAATCATACTAAAATGACAGTGGATCTAAGCCACCTTCCTTTCTCTAACACACTAATAGTATTATTAGACTAATAGAAGGTCTATAGGCTTGAATGGGAAACCCCATACCGTAAAGATCAGCTCAGAGAGTTCACATCGCAGGATCAGCTATGCTCTGCTTCTAGGAACGCTCTTCTTCCGAATGTAATGAAAACATGTAACACTGCAATATTAAAAGCACTCGACTTTCAGGTATTTGCAGCTGCGTGCGTGTTATGGCTAAACTAGTGGGCCGATCAACCCGAACTCAACAACATGCACCGTCTAGCGACCCAGACTGTTTCTTTACACGGTGTACAGACCAAGGTTGCTGCTCACTGTTTGGGATGTTAACAACAGACAGTTCTCATGTGAAGCAAAGTCGAGTAAGCATTTCTCAATTTAATAACATGTGACTACAGTGTCGTGTGCAAAAGAAGCAAAAGCGGCAAGATGGCTTTCTAACATCTAACGCGGTTATGCTAACTTAGCATTGTACATATGTAGATAACGATCTTCACTACACCCCCCCCTTGATCGGACCACTAACCAGTAGGGGCGCACTTGCAAGAACGCAGAGTTCAAGTTTGATAGAACGGAACCAAGGGCATGAACTATAAGTCCATATAAGGGAAGTGAAAAAAGTTCGAAGACGAAAAAAACAAAAAACAAAGAAAAAAGTTAAAGCGAAGCAAAAAAAACATGTAGAGGATAAAAAAAAACATCATTGAAGGACGTAGGACGAAGTGAAAGTACAAAAGTCAATCCATCAATAAATAGGCACAATAAGTTGCAACAGCTTCCAAGAGGAAATCATTGGAACGTTCCGCAAAATTATCAGCCATCCAGTTCAGCACGGGGAAGGAACATACATGCTCCTCAACTACCGGAGCTTCCTGCACCAGACGAGGACAACTGGCGGGTTCTTCAAGATAACTTCTTGCTAAAAAGTCAATCGCGGCCGTTCCGATGTCCCAATTTCCAAGAACTCCATGCGCTGCAGCACAGGCCATAATCCCGACACCAGAACAGTCCAACTCATGAGCCACTAAGGGGCTTATTAGCCGATCATAATCCGGGTTAGGAGACACCGAGTTGGACAGACACAAATCCAGAGCCCATTGGAACGGACAATCTAGGCAATGAAAGACTAGCTGCACACAAGTAAAGTAGGCAAACCGGAAGGACAATCCATAGGCTACGCTCAGAGTTGCCAGCGGTAAAGCGCCATAGAATTCAAGCATCTGGTTACGAAGATGCAGCAGGCGGGACATGTTGTCGTGTGACGCAAGTTGTGCATCCATAGCGCAGGGCACAGATCAACAACAGTATTCCAGCTATGAGGGCGAGAAGTAAAGGGAGACCTCCGAAGACGCTGGAAAAAATAGAATGAAAAAAGGCCGGGATCACACCAAAAATGGTTTGAAATGAGGTCACGAGGCCGGAGCCCACAATTTAAAAAAAATGAGCTATGCAACTTGTAGACGAGGCATTAAAGATAGTCTGAATCAGAGTCCCAAAATGAAGAGGCAGATCAGTATTTAAAAGCGCTTGCACCTCAGTGCGGGTGTTTGCTACGTGAAGGACAAATGTTTCCCGGGATGAAGTCAACGCGACTTCTTTTTGAGACAATAGAGCCCTTATTCTGCTCATCTTGTTGAACTCTGCTTTCAAGGTTGGAATGGAAGGCCAGATGGATACATCGAGCCGGCTATGCGGGGGTGGGAACAGGACGTTATTACAGCAAACCACTCTCTGCGATACAGTCACTATGTAGGGAATTCCCACTAACATCCCACAGCAAGCTTCATTATTTAACAGCAAATAACTACCGTTAGGAAGCAGCGTAAAAGATGGAGTAATAACTGGCACAGGAATCCCATTCAGGACACAAGCTAAGTTAGGGGCGTGCACATTACATGCACCATGCAGTTTTGAGTACTGCGCCATGTTGCAGGGATTCTGCTTATGCGCAGAACTATGCGCAGGAACCCCGGCCCTCAGTGAATTGCGGTGTACCAAAAACCCACCTCAGAACCCAGAACCCCTTATACGGCCAGCATCAGTGTCCCATTCGTTATCCGAGGTTTAGCTCGTATAACGAATGGGACACTGATGCTGGCCGGAAAAGGGGTTCTGAGGTGGGTTTTTGGTACACCGCAATTCACTAAGGGCCTGGGATCCTGCGCATAGTTCTGCGCATAAGCAGAATCCCTGCAACATGGCGCCCCACATTGGGCGCCATGTTGCAGGGATTCTGCTTATGCGCAGAACTATGCGCAGGAACCCAGGCCCTCAGTGAATTGCGGTGTACCAAAAACCCACCTCAGAACCCAGAACCCCTTATCCGGCCAGCATCAGTGTCCCATTCGTTATCCGAGGTTTAGCTCGGCGGTCCCAATGTATAGACAACCCAGAACAAGCGACTTACAGCCTCATGCATCAAGCCAAAATCCAGTCGGTAAAATACCGATTAGCTAATAGCTCCCGGTATTGAGTTAAAAATACCCAATCCCAATGCATCAACCCGAATACTAAAATCGCTATTTAAGGAATCCTTAAATAGCGATTCCTTAAATTGCGATTGCATTTAAGGAATCCCAAATTGAGATTCCTTAATTTAAGGAATCTCAATTTGGGATTCCTATTTTTATTGTGTTACATTATATATAAATGTGTTTATACATGTATAGAAACATACACACATATATGATTAGTACACAGCATGTATTTTAGAGAAAAATGTCACTTACCAGATTGAGAAAGGCTGCAGTGTCAGCCGAAACACGTCTCTCCTTTCTGCTGGGTCGGAGGAGGCCCCTCACAATAAAAAAGCCCTAATCCAGCAGTCCTCATGTGTGTGCTCTCTTCCTTGTGAAGCAGAAGTTGTGTTTCAATATTACCAGCGTTGGCGGTTGACGCTGTTCATGCACCACCAGTCGTTTTGGGCTGTCAGATTCGGCCGCAATTTGGATGGAGTAGCATGGCAAGTGCTTTTACTGACTGCCCCCAGAGTATTCTCCGGGATGAGTAATGGAGGATGCAGACATGTGGGAGGCGTTGGTCTTGACGCAAGGAAGTCTGCCAACTTTCAGAGCGGGTTCTTTGTTTTTCCGTATATTGACATGCCTCACTCAGCAGTCCTACGCACTTCTGGTGACTGGGCAGCGTGGAATGCGATGGCTGAAGCGGTGAGGACTGGTTTGGCTTATCTATTTTTATGTGGGAATCTCCCTGACCCTGCTGACTTGTTTATTTTGTGCCGCTAGGGGAAAGGAAACTGTTTCCAAATGAACGCCAGCCTTGTTCTGCCCCTTACTTATGTCATCAGCTCACACAACGCATTTGGCTGGTGTCAAGTGATGCATTCGGGCTACCTACATAAGACATTATCTCACATGAGATTGGACTCTTTTCAGTGTGACTTCCGCAATATTGTATTTTATTTAGCAAGGCCGTGTTTAATAGTTTGTGTGCCACATGGTTTATCGATGCCGTTTAGCTTTTTGTATAATACCATGATGTGGGATTATGGGACTAGTATTCCCCGCCTTCCTGAATTCACTGTTTTCAGGTGGTTTATACACACTAATTAGTACATATTATATGCATTGGTTTCCTATACAGGGACTGTTATTTTATGCATCTCAACAGTATCTGTGTTGGTATATTTGAGCTCAGTTTGGATTAAGCAGCACTGTGCTCTATAGCTACGTAAGGTGGCTTTATCAACAGAATCCCATGGTGTGCTTCAAATCATTTAGGTAAAGAGATGGGTTGTCCTAAGTCTCCCTTTTGCCATGTATTCAGCAGCATGATTTATATATTTATTTTGTAAGTGCTGCCGGAGGGGGTTTGCGCTATATTTTTTAAAGTTTTGGCATCACAACAGTGGTTGTTCCAACATAATAGATGCAATGGTTATACATCTTTAGTGCTAAATAACAATTTTATATATATATATATATATATATGTTGTTTTAGTGGAGTGCTTATGCATTATGCACGTAATAAGCACATAGCAATGCATTATTCGTTCTTTGTATATATCCTACTCTATGACATTGCAATTTCCACTATGTATATATTAATTTATATTGCACTGCGAATGTAACTTTATTTATTTATGTGTTTTATCACATCATGTGACCAATATGTTTTTTATGTCTATGACTGGGACACTGTAAATATTTTAAAGAAAAATGGTGCTTACCAAATTGAGAAAGGCTGCAGTGTCAGCCGAAACACATCTCTCCTTTCTGCTGGGTTGGGGGAGGCCCTTCACAATAAAAAAGCCCTAATCCAGCAGTCCTCGTGTGCGTGCTCTCTTCCCTGTGAAGCAGAAGTCTTGTTTCGATATTACCAGCGTTGGCGGTTGACGGTGTTCATGCACCACCAGTCGTTTTGGCCTGTCAGATTTGGCCACAATTTGGATGGAGTAGCACGGCAAGTGTTTTTACTGACTGCCCCCAGAGTATTCTCCGGGATGAGTATGGAGGATGCAGGCATGTGGGAGGCGTTGGTCTTGAAGTTATATATATATATATATATATATATATATATATATATATATATATATACATATATTATCTACTGGTCGCCAGTAGATAGTTATAGTTAGGACCGTGTTTCCATAGGAAATCCGCAACATTCTATTTGGAATAACTTTGGCGCCGGTCGACGAATTCTCGCGAAATTTTCAAAACTAATGGGGCGCTACGCTCCGCTCCTACCCTGAAAGTCTCGGGGGCATTCGTCAAGCGGGGGCTGAGAAAAAAGGGGGGTCCCAAAACGCGTTTTCCCCATGCATTTTCCCATAGGACCTTTAGTCCGAGCTACAGCCCGAACGGCTGAACAGAATTACTTGAAATTTGGCAGGTAGTCCTCAGGTCAAGGATGTGCCTTTTGTAGGTCTGGTGTAAATCTGTTCTGTAGGTCCTGAGAAAATAGCATTTAAATCAATATATATATCTGTAAGCGCGCTCCGTGCGCTTACCGTAAGCTTACCGTATGCGTACGGTGCCGTACGCAAGCTCAATTCTGATTGGTGGTTACATGACTGTAAACATTCGAATCGGTCAAAATCAGGAAGTGTCGGCCGCCATTTACTGTCTCTCGCACTGAGAAACAAAGGTGGGGAACGTGAAAAGGGGGCAACGAAGAGAGTTGCAGACCCCCTAGTGTTTGTCAGGGGGTCCAAGAAGGACCCAAAAGTACGAAAAATACATTTAATAATTTAAAAAGAAAATCGCAGAGTGCGCGTACGGTAAGCTTACCGTACGTGCACGGCAAAAAAAATAAATAAATAAATAAAGAAGTAACAATCACATTTATTAAATAAATTAAAGGACCCACAAGGGAGAAAAAAACAAATGTTACTGTGTAAAAAAAGGCGAGGCGCGCACGGCATGGACTGCGCAACGTGGGTGCTCGGTGCGCGAAGCGCACCGCGCGCCCACAGCGCGCGCACGGTGCGCGAAGCGCACCGTACGCGCAGGGTGTGCGCATAGTGAAAAACCAGAAAAAAAAATAAAAAAAAAATACATAACTTAGCATTTAAAAAACCGTACAAATTCACTGAAAAAACCATAGGTTTCACACACGTTATAGTTAGGAATTATCATTTACAAAACCTTGCAAATTCACTTAAAAAACCATAGGTTTCACACATGTTATAGTTAGCTGTACATTTCACTCGTAAAAAACCAATGAAATTCCACGTTATAGTTAGATCAGGTAACTATAACTTGCGCGACCGCAATCCACAATGTGTAATTTCAGATGTCAACATTGATGTCATGAGTGATGTCACTGACCATGTCATGAGTGATATAATATGTGACGTCATCAGCAGTTTATTGTGGGCGCGCAAGTTATAGTTACCTGATCTAACTATAACGTGGAATTTCATTGGTTTTTTACGAGTGAAATGTACAGCTAACTATAACATGTGTGAAACCTATGGTTTTTTAAGTGAATTTGCAAGGTTTTGTAAATGATAATTCCTAACTATAACGTGTGTGAAACCTATGGTTTTTTCAGTGAATATATATATATATATAAATATATATATATATATACATATGTATATATCATCCAAACTCTCACTTTGACAAAACGAAAGAGTCACACTCCCAGCAGTGAAGGTTAATCCTTTTATTTAAATTATTCTTTTTCCCTTTAGGCAGGCCTGACACGTTTCAGTCAATACTTTGTCCTTTATCAAAGGTTCGCCATAGCATCTGAGCAGCCACCACTATGCACTTGGTACATTTTATAATTTTTCGCCCCCTAGTGGGCGCCCTCGGTGGGTCTGTGTTGCAAAACAAGCTGGAATTAGTGGTCCACTGCTACAATTCAATCAAACCCTCCAGCGGGTGATGCCACAAATATTCCCTACGATTTACTTTGTTCGTTTTGACTTTAAATAAAGTCCATTCCACACTTATATATATATATATATATATATACATATATATATATATATATGTATATATACGTTTATATATATAAATATATATTCACTGAAAAAACCATGGGTTTCAGGCACGTTATTGTTAGGAATTAGCATTTAAAAAACCTTAAAAATTCACTGAAAATACCATAGGTTTCAGTGGCGTTATAGTTAGCTGGACTTTTCACTCATACAAAACCATTGAAATTCCCCCATTATAGTTAGTTCAGCTAACCACAACTCATGCGCCATGCAATGCACTGCTGATGACGTCACATATTACATCACTCATGACATGGTCAGTGACATCACTCATGACATCACTGATGACATCTCAAATGACATCACTGATGACATCGTCCAGTGAATGTGTGTTTTTCTGAAAATTACATATGTTTTATATATGTATATCTCAAGGTCGATGGAAGAATAAATGGGTATATAAGTATCTAAATGGATGATTTGTTTTAAAAAAATTGATTGTGTAACTGACTGATTAAGTGTATCTTAGTGAATACATGGCTTAGTGAGTAATGTTTAAATATGTAAATATCTGTATCAGTCTCTCACTTTGTGTATAAGTGGCTGCATGGGTTGGTGAGTAGCTACATGAGTGTCTATATAGGTTATTAGTTAGTTTTTTGAGTATTAGTATGAGTGTCTGAGTGTCTGTATGGTTCGGTGGGGGGTATTATGTAGTGCATAGGTGTATGAATGAGTGACTCACTGTTTGTATGTGTTGAAGACAGCATGTGGGCAGGACTGTATGGGTGGATGAGTGTGTGAATGGGTGTGTTAGTGAGTGAATGACTGTCTCACTAGTGTCTTTATGAGTAACTACATATGTTTTAAACTAGTATATGTGACTATTGGTGTATAGAAGTGAGTATATGTGAGTGTGAGAGATTGGAAGCGTTCCTGTATGAATAAGTATGTGTTTCAATAAGTGATTGTTTAAAAGACTAAGGGCCTCATGTAGGTACCTCAATACCGGTCGGTAACGGCCGAAAATCGGTAAATATCCCGTTACCGACCGGTATTGAGGAACTTGAGATGTAGGTGGCTGATTTCTGGATTCGGTATTTACCGAATCGTAATTTAAAGAAATCGGTACAATACCGATTCGGTAAATACCGAATCCAGAAATGCAATGTAGGGGGCACTCAAGTGAGTGCATTATTGGTGTCTGGATTCGTTATTTACCACCAACTACAAGTTGATGGTAAATGACAAATACCTTACAAAAAGCATTTTTGTGCTATTTGTAAAGTGCCATGTGGCAGACATAGGGCATGTATGTGTGCCACATGTGCACACATGCACGAATCAGGGGTGCAACAGGGTGTCAATGTGACACCCTGCCACCCATGATAATGCCTCCCCTATTACCGATTCGGTATTTACCGAATCGGTAATAGTAACTGGCTTCCCAATCATTCCTATGGGCCTCCAGGCCCATAGGAATGAATGGAAAGGGATGCATTATTACCGATTCGGTAAAGACCGATTCATAAATACCGATATTTACCGAATCGGTAATAATTACCGATTATTTACCTACATACTATTTACCGATTCATAAATACCGAATCGGTAAAATTCGGTATTTATGAATCGGTAAATAGTATGTTACCTACATGAGGACCCAAGTATGTGTAAGTTTCTGTAGAAGTAAGTATGGTGGTGTGTGTATAACTGTATATGCAAGTAAATGGATATTTGATTTTTTATTAGCATGAGTGACTATGTGTGTGAGTAACTCTATGGATGAGGGGCGTTGTGTAACAGGATGTATAGGTGCATGAGTACATATGATGAGTGAGTACATGTATGAGTGACTGTATAGGACTGTTGGTGAATGAGTGAATGTGTATGTGGATCTTAGAATTACTGAATAGGTTGTTGTAACTGGTATTGGTATGTCCATTGTTTTGAAAATGTTAGTTTCTATTTTTGAATGTGTGTATCAAAGGTTATATTAGGGGGAGAGAAGGTCTGCCACTCTGTCACAAGGATGATGTCATCAGTGATGTCATCAGTGATGTCATTTGAGATGTCATCAGTGATGTCATGAGTGATGTCACTGACCATGTCATGAGTGATGTAATATGTGACGTCATCAGCAGTGCATTGCGGGCGCGCGAGTTATAGTTAGCTGCACTAACTATAACGGGGGAATTTCAATGGTTTTGTACGAGTGAAAAGTCCAGCTAACTATAACGCCCCTGAAACCTATGTTATTTTCAGTGAATTTTTAAGGTTTTTTAAATGCTAATTCCTAACTATAACGTGCCTGAAACCTATGGTTTTTTTCAGTGAATTTCAAAGGTTTTTTAAATGCTAATTTCTAACTATGCCTACAGAGATAGGACATGTGAAGAATGAAGAAAAAACGCACAGAAAGAAAAAAAAGAAATGCAGAAAGAAGCAACAGAAGTCCTCAAAGACGAAGAAAAGTGCAGGAAAAAGGATAACGTGCAGAAAGAACAAACAGATGAGCAGAAAGAAGCCTTGTTGCAAAATCATCCTGTACCCTCAACTTTTTCAGATGGATACTGGTGGTAACTGAGTCTGACTAACCAGTCCTAGAGCCAGTGCTAGGTCAAAAGACACTCAGAATACAGTGAAAACACCTACATACACTAGGGAACACTATGCGTTGGGGTCCCCCTGTGATTAGCATGACCTCCTCTGTATGCCCCTAGTATATAATAGGGCAGGGGATTAAAACTACCTCTTAAAACGCGCCACAGGGCGTGTTTGCACACATCACCTCAGGCCCCGTCCCCTCCCTTCCCCACTGTGTAAACACGCCCTGTGGCCGTTTTAAGTTGGGAGATTGAAGGGGAATTATTTCCCCAACTTAAAACGTGCCATAGGGCGTGTTTGCACACATCACCTCAGGCCCCGTCCCCTCCCTTCCCCACTGTGTAAACACACCCTGTGACCGTTTTAAATTGGGAGATGAAGTCCCCTTGAATCATGAGGGTCCCTAGGGGCAAAATAGCCCACTAGGTACGTCCAGTAAGCGCCATTGCAGAGAGGTGTAAAAAGGGGCACGGCGTGCACCACCTCTCTGCAACACAGAGCAGTGGCGCTTACTGGAAGCACCTGGTGGGCTAGTTGGCCCCCAGGGTCCCTCAGGATTGAAAGGGAATTATTTCCCCAACTTAAAACGCGCCACAGGGTGTGTTTGCACACGTCACCTCAGGCCCCGTCCCCTCCCTTCACCACTGTGTAAACGCGCCCTGTGGCCGTTCTAAGTTGAGAGATTAAGTCCCCTTGAATCCTAAGGGTCCCTAGGGTCAAACTAGCCCACTAGGTACCTCCAGTAAGCACCACAGAGCTGCGTTGCATAGAGGTGTAAAAAGGGGCGTGGCCTCAGAACACCTGTCTGCAACGCAGCTCCCTGGCACATACTGGAGATACCTGTTGAGCTAGCTGGCCCTCAGGGACCCTCAGTATTGAAGGTGAAACCAACTTACAACTGGCCAGGGGGCGCGTTTGCAGGGTGCTGCAAGGAGGGGGGCGCGATGCCAGTCTTTTATTTAGTTATGTTTTTTTTAAAAGGAGGGCTGTGTGGCCCCCCTTCTTTTTCTAATTTATTAGCCCTGGGGACCCCATCCCCCAGGGCCTGCACCCTAATTTTTTAAATGTTGAAAAAAATTAATTTGGAAGGGGGCCGCGTGGCCCCCCTCCCAAGGCCTTAATCGGCCCCGGGGTCCCCGACCCCCGGGTCATGGCCTTTTTTAAAAAAAAAATCTTTAGGAGGGGGGCTGCGTTGCCCTCCTCAGGCCACTTATGGCCCCGGGGACCCGATCCCCCGGGGCCAGCCTTTGTTTTTTATTTATTTTAATAAAAATATATTTATAGAAACACCTAGGACATGCTGGACAAACCGTATGTACCTATCACCATGACGATGTGCGTGATATTCATTAAAAGGCGACTATGCATACAATGAATCCATGTGGAATGTATTTACACCGCTAGTGAAGCTCTGACGTGTCTGACGTCCTACCGTGCCTAATCCCGGCACCCCCGCCGGTGGGTACTCTCCAAGTAGACACCCTTGTCGTTTATTTATACAAACATGGGTAGCTATTGACGGGCACATTTAATACACACGCACAGCTAGCCATTCAAAGGGGATTCGACAAAAATTCGACCAAACTATGCAAGAAACCCCCCTCACAGTTAATAAAACACACATCCACCGCCGGATGTGTAATACTTTTTATTTTACTCTCTGGAAAGGAGACGAACCTCACTTGAGAGTCACAGCGTGCTGCTGGCTGAGCCCAATGCTATGTTACACCCACCAGTGCCCGCCGAGTGCCACACACCTCTGTGTTGTATTCCACCAGCTAGTGCGTATGCTATGACACTCTCTAGCCCATATGCACTGTAACACCACCCCGTGAATATGTCATGCCACACTTGCCTTCGCACGGGTTATATTTCCCCATCTAACGTGCCTTCCTCAATGCCTATGTTATAACGCACAGCGCTATGCCATACATATTACAATCTGGGATCCATCTCTTTGTCACAGTGCATATGCAACGTTACACTTCCCAGCACATATTTTATTGTACAACTTTAGAGACTAGTTAGGTTACACAACACTGCCCTGTGTATATTACACTCCAAGGCGCATATCGCATAGCACAGGCTAGTGCCTGTGCTATCTCGCGCTCTCCAATGAATCTGTCATTGCGCACAATTATTATTATTATTATTATATATGAATTTATTAAGCGCGCAGCTACCCGTGGGTTTCCCGGCGCTAGGAGCACAGAAGTAAAAGAGGGCAAACAGGAGTGCAAGGAACAAGTTACAAAGAGAACAGCTAGGTTTTCACTCCTTTGCGGAACTTAAGATAACATGTTTCAGACCGCAAAGGGATGGGAAGCGAGTTCCAGAGCGAGGGCGCCAAGTAGGAAAAAGAGCGCCCACCAACTCTAGCACGCTTAAAACGGGGGGACAGAGAATCTGCATTGAGTGGAGGATCTGAGAGTGCGGGAGGGACAATATTGATGGACTAAGGTGGATAGATAGTGAGGGGATTTTCCAGCTTTGATACGGTGCATAAAGCATAGAGCTTTGAATTTGGACCTAGATTCTATGCGCAGCCAATGCAGGCTGCGCAGGGAAGAGGAAACAGAAGTGGTTCTAGGCAGATTGCAGAGTAAACGGGCAGCCATGTTCTGGACCACTTGAAGCTTACGGGAGACCTCCTTGCAGGCACCCAGAAGAAGTACATTACCGTAGTCCAGCCGCGATGTCACTAAGGCCTGGACCACTGACTTCTGGGTGTCAGGGGGAAGCATCCATGTGATCTTCCTCAGCCACCTGATGATGGTAGTACAGGTGGCTGAGACTTTAACCACATGTTGCCTCATGGATAACTGATTGTCAAAGAGGACGCCGAGATTGCGTGCTGTTGTTGCTGGGACCGGCAATGGTCCCATTTGCTGAGGCCAATGTTGCGGGCCCCAGAGAGCGGAGTCCGGCCCGAACAGGAGCAGCTCCGTTTTATCGCCATTCAGCTTCAGTTTGTTAGTCAGCATCCAATTGGCGATGTCAGTAAGCCCAGAACGAAGAGAAGAGGAAGGGGAGTGCTGATTAGAAGAAAGAGAGAAAATTATTTGAGTGTCATCAGCGTACGAAAAAATAGATAGTCCAGACTGTTCGGCAAGAAAAGCAAGGGGTCTAACATAAAGGTTAAAGAACAAAGGACTGAGAATAGAACCTTGGGGGACACCATACGGGGCATTATGAACAGTGGACACCGAAGAGGGGGAGAAGACCTGGAAAGTGCGATCAGAAAGAAAATTGGAAATCCAAGCAAGTGCGGAGCCACAGATCCCAACAGACCTCAAGGCAGAAAGAAGGATGGTGTGGGAGACGGTGTCAAAAGCGGCACTCAAATCCGAAAGGATGAGTGCCACCGTCTCCCCTCTATCTACCTGACGTCTGACTGTCTCCGTGACTCCCAGAAGGGTGGACTCCGTAGGAAAGCCCGACCGAAAACCTGACTGGGAAGGATGAAGAACGTTCGCTGATTCAATGTGAGTGGTTAGGTGACGGTTGACATGCTTCTCCAGCACCTTCGAGAGGCAGGGAAGCAAGGAGATGGCTCGGAAATTGGCTGGGTTGCTGGGATCAGCATTAGCTTTCTTCAGGAGCGGGACCACCATCGCATGCTTCCAGACGTTGGGGACAGTTGCCTCAATGAGAGAAGCATTCAAGAGAGCCAAGATACAGTCAAGTGAAACAGAGGCTAGGGTACAACGAATCTGAGGGGGCATGGGATCCAAGGGAGAGCCGGATTTGATCTCTGCCAGCAGTTTCTGGAAGGCGGGCATAGAAATGAGTTCCCACTTATCTAATAGAGGAAATGAGGACCGTGCAGGGTCGTCCTGAATGGATGGTTGGTCATGGTTCTGTGTGGATGAACTGGATGAAACAGATGGTAAAACTCCAAAACCCGCGTAGATGCTGTCAATTTTCTCCGTAAAGAAGTCCGCCAAGGAATTGCATTGAGTGCTATCCAGACAGGGGGCTTTGGGAGCACATGACATACTAGATAGTTCCTGAACTGCCTTAAAAAGAGCTTGGGGCGATTCTGAGCTTTCAGTATCGTGTTGTTAACGTGATTGGCCCTGGCAGTATTACATAGAGCGTGATATTTATGTAATGCGAGTTTGTAGTTTTCTTTATCTGCAGGAGAGTAGTTTGACCTCCAAATACGCTCCAGTCTTTTGCAGCGGGACTTCTCCATTTTTAGTTGTTCATTGAAACAAGGGGCAGGGGGGTGCAGAAAATTTTGCTTACATTTACGTGCCGGGAGGCAAAGATCAATTGCAGAGGTAAGCCAGGTACTAATCGTCCCCACATCATCCGTAGAAATATTAGAAAGAGGAGGCATGGTCTTTTCTAGGGAATTATTAAGTTGCTCCAAGTTATTGGATATTATATTTCACGCCCCGGTTCATCTTATATCACACTTTTTGGTGCATAGTTTATACCATATACTATATCTAGTTTTCATTTTCAATCGTGCTCTCAGGAATATGTTCTATATAACACTGCATCCACCTACCCTTTTCACGGGCATTACATTTTGCGATGGGTGGTGGAGGGTCAGGGGGTGTTTCTGCCAAGTGAGCCCGGAGTCACAGTCACAAACGTCCTCTTCTTCCTGAATAAAAGTGAGATTATGCTGCATACTTGTTCATATTTTAAGTAGTTCGCACAGACACACATTTTAAAAACAATAAAGTTCCTAATAACCACCTTCTCTGTACAGTTAACTTGCTGCCCCATCCACCTCTTCCCTATCCTCTGTTGTCTGAATCCATGGACTAGCCTCCACCCTCCTGCCATGCATGGTCTGATGTGCTGCCCCTGCCCTCCATTTACCATTTAGCATGATGTACCAGTCCACTCCTCCTGCCCTCCATTGCCCAATTCTATGGCCCATCATTGACCTCCTGCTTAGCCTCTGTGCTTATCTTGCTGCCCCTATTCTTCTTCCCCCTGCTCTCCGATGTCTTTGTGCATGCCCCTGCTCCATCCTTTTTGCCCACCATGTTCCATGGACCTGCCACTCCTATCTACTCTGAGTGTTCTGTTGAGCTGCCACTCCCCTCCCACTTGCCTAGCATTGTCAGATGACTGTAACCTGTCCCTGATCCTCCACCCTGCCTGTCCACATGCCATGCCCCTATCCCCTTCCTCCTGTCCTCCATGGTCCATTTTACTGCCACACCCTTCTGCCCTCCCTGGTCTGTTGTGCTGCAACTGCTCCTCCTGCCTGCCCCGTGCAGTCTGTTGTGAGGCCCCTTCCCCTGAACTCTCTTGTCTGTGCCCAGGTCCTGACCCTCCCTTCTATCCTACATGGTCCTTTGTGCATGCCCCTGCACCCTCCTTCTTGCCCATCATAGCCATTGTGCTGCCACTAACCCTCCCGCTTGCCATGCATGGTCTTTTGTGCTGCCATGGCCCCTCCCACCTTCCCTGTGTGGTCAGCTAGCTGCCCCTGACCCCCTCCCACCTTCCCTCCATGGTCTGTGTGTATGCCATCATAGTCTCACTGTTGCTCTCCATGGTGTGTCTTGTTTCTAGTGCCCATCCTGCCTGACCTCCATGGTCATCTTGCTGCTCCTGCCCTGCCCCCTTGTCCCAGCCCTCTGTTTCCATGTGTAGACCCCTATTCCCTCCCTCCTGGCTTGTCTGTTCCATTGTAATGCCCCTGATCCGTCTCTCCTGCCCTTTATGGTCTGTTATGCTGCAGCTTTCTCTCCTGTCTGTCCATTATGGTCAGCTAGCTACCATTGCCTCTTTCCCCTCTGTTCTCTGTTGTCCATGTGCATGGTCCTGTCCCCTCCCTATTGCTTTCTATGGATTGTTGTGCTGCACTCCCGTCCCGCATGCCCTGTGTGGTGTATTGTGCTGCTGCAAACCCTGATGCCTGCCCTGTAGGGTCAGTTTGGTGCACCTCTCCATGTCCCTCCTGGCCTCTGTTATCTGAGTCCATGTCCCTACCCCAATTCCTCCTGCCTACCATGATCCAATGTAGCATACTTGCGAACATTTTGAACTTGGTAAGAGGGAGATTTTGAAAAAAAACTAGGGTATTGATTTTCCCCTTTGAGTTACATTGAAAAAGAGGAGATTGTAGACAGGAGACAGATCAAATAAAGCCCATTTGAGCTTAAAACATTGGACGTTTCCTGGCTGAAATGGGTCTGTTGGCATGTATGGTTGTACTACCACTGCCTCTTCCTTCTGCCCACAACGGTCTATTATATTGCCACAGCCTCTCTTGCCAGTCCTGTATTGTTGGTTTGTTGCCCCTGCCCCCCTTTCCACTGCCCTCCATAGTCTGTTGTGCTGCCACTGCCCTTCTTGCCTGCCCAGTGTGGTCAAATTGTTACCTCTGCACTCTCCTACCTGCCTTCAATTTTCAGAGTCTGTTCCCCTGGCCTCTGCCTCTCAACAGTATCCCAATGAACAACTAGATTGCTAACATTCTATATTTATTACAAAAGTGTGGAACGCCTGATGTCATCTCGATGTAATCAAAACTGTAATACCTAGAGGATTTCCTTTAGAAATTACATATATGAGAGGATATTATTTGCATCAAAATCATGGTTAGTGCTCTAAAAAACTAAAATGAGGATATATTTTCTGAGTTTTCAAATAGCGACAAAGAACTTTTAAATTATTTGTAATCTTTATGTTTTTTTATCCAGCTGACCACTTGATTAAATGTTGCACTTAGGGGAGAGGATGTGGTGTTACTTCCAGAGCTGCAGACTTTGCAACTGGGGAACCAGGTTGGAGTTTCTGCTTCAGCTCAACATTCTGTGATTCTGGTCAAATCACTTAATCTCCCCATGTCTACAACCAAAATGAATTTGATCTTGTGTGATGTAACCAATGCTCATGTAAAGCACTACAATACCCGACAAGTCTGCACTATATAAAACTGCAAATACATAACAAAAATAAGTGTTTTGCACACTTCTGTCATTGGGCTACATGTGGGCTACATCTGGGTGATATTTGTGCTGCATTTGGGCTCTTTTGTCTCTGGTGGCCATCTTGGGAGATTTATTTGTCATGAAGTTTCCTAATTTCTTTATTTGCTGCAGTCTCCTCAGTAGGAAATGCTTTCAGTTTTTTACTTTGATTCCATCAAGAAGGTATCCAGATATGTCACACATTTGCCATAAATTCTGAATGTTAGCACTCTAGTTGCTCATTAGATCACTGTAGTAAAGCTACTGCTCACCACGGAAGTCTGCTGCTAGTATTAAAAGTGCATGTTTCAGTCTGCATATCAGAATTTTGTAATGAAATAGAAGAGGATTTGAGAAGTCACTCAAAATGTGCCCTAATATTTCTTTCTGCAGCACTAATCATAACTTCTATGGCAAAATGAACCCCCTCAATTTGTTCCATTGTAAATTAAATGTGGTCGGACTGCATTTTTACGATTCGTACGGAAAAGTGTCCGGGTATGTCTCGTACAACTTTTCCCAATCTGATTCGTACGGATAGGGCTGATCCGTATGTACTTTTTCCCGTACGAATCGTACTTCACGGGTCGGACGTGACTTGTACGATTCGTACGGAAAAAAATGCGGATACGAGTCGTACGGGAAAAAAAAATACAGGATCGTAATCGCCCCTAAATGTTTTAAGTGTTACCACTTTATTCCAATCAAGATGGCTTCAGGTGTGCCATACTTTTGTCATAGGTAAGACTGTTAGCGCTCTAGTTGTTCGTTAAAACACTCTGGGACATTCTGTCATTGGGCTATAATTGGGCTACATCTGGGTGATATTTGGGCTACATTTGGGCTACATTTGGGCTCTTTTGGCTCTGGTGGCCATCTTGGGAGATTTATTTGTTATGAAGTTTTCTAATTTCCTCATTTACTACGGTCTCCTCAGTAGGAAATGCTTTCAGTTTTTTACTTTGATTCCATCAAGAAGGCATTCAGATGTGTCACACATTTGCCATAAATTCAAAATGTTAGCACTCTAGTTGCTTATTAGATCACTATATTAAAGCTACTGCTCACCAGGGAATTCTGCTGCTGGTATTGAAAGTGCATGTTTCAGTCTGCATGTCAGAATTTTTTAATGAAATAGAAGAGGATTTGAGAAGTCACTCAAAATGTGCCCTAATTTTTCTTTCTGCAGCACTAATCATACTTTCTATGGCAAAATGAACCCCCTCATTTTGTTCCTTTTTAAATTAAATGTTTTAAGAGTTACCACTTTATTCCAATCATGATGGCTTCAGGTGTGCAATACGTTTGTCATAAGTAGGACTGTTAGCGCTCTAGTTGTTCTTTAGGACACTCTGGGAAGCTGCAGTAGAACACAAAGGAATCAACTGACAGTCTCTGCCCTTGTTGGATGTACATGTTTTACTGAGAATGTCAGACTTCATTCTCACATGACTGAGAAAGATAATGTGAATTTACAGAAATATGCTCTCAGTTTAGCTTATAGATCACCTTCCAAACCTCTGTGGGAAAAGCATGAGAAAATAGTTTTCTCTCAAACATGATTCATGATATCACAGCAGAAGGCTTTTTCACATGGTAAAATCACCTTAGAACACACAATTCCTAAAATGAGTATGGTACCATCAACAAATGATTTATAATGTAACTAAAGTCTTAAAACCTCCTATTAACTGCAACGCTTTTTAATGAGGTGCTATCATGAATATTGGTCCAAAGATGGCTGCCAACACTTCTTGGATGAAGAACTGACAGCCAATCAGATCTCACGATGAGATGTGTGGTTAGGCTCCGCCCAGATATATCTATCTTTTTAACTCTAATTTTCTAAGGAACTACTGAACGGATTTACACCATTTAAGCAAAAGGCACGAGTCTGAACTGAGGACTACCTCTTTGCCAAATTTGGTGTAATTCCGTTCAGCAGTTCGGGCTGTAGCTGCGTCAACAAGTCCTATGGGAAAATGCATGGGGAAAATGCGTTTTGGGACCCCCCTTTTTTCTCGGCCCCCGCTTAACGAATCACCGTGAAATTTTCAGGATAGGAGCGGACCGGAGCTGGCCAAAAGTTTGGAAAATTTCACGAAGATTCATCAATTGGTGTCAACGTTATTCCAAATAGAATGTTGCGGATTTCCTATGGAAAATAGGTCCTAACTATAACTACCTACTGGCGACTGCCAGTAGGTTATAAATATATCTGAGGACTTGCATGAGCAAATAAGGGCAGCGGCACCACCAGGGACTGGAACTTGGTTGTGTGCCTCAGCAAACTCAAAAGTTAGTGTGCACGGGGATCACGAGAAACGTAGCAAAAAGCAAAATAAATCTTAAAGCATCACCCACTGAAGGGTATTAATTGTGGGACTGGGAACGAACTACAGGAACCACAATTTTCAAAAGAAAAGTCTATTGTGATGCCCACCAGGGGGCAAACATTTTAAAAGCAGCAAATATGATTTCCTTCGTGTTCTCAGCCTCATGGATGCTAATGGTTTCCCCTTTGAAAAAGGTCTAAGAGACTGAAATGCATCACCGACTACAACAATACCAGTGCTTTGAATATGCAATTCAACCTGCCAGTTTTCTCGAGATGGGTAAGGCTCATTTCCTTCTCGCTGAGAGGGTTTTTCTTCATATATATGTATATATATATATATATATATATATACATATATATATATATATATATATATATATATATATATATATATATATATACAATGAAAAAAAACATAGGTTTCAGAGACGTTATAGTTAGAAATTGGCTTTTAAAAAAGCTTGGAAATTCACTGAAAAAAACATAGGTTTCAGGAGTGTTATTGCTAGCTGGCCATTTCACTCATACAAAACCATAGAAATTCCTCCGTTATACTTAGTTCTGCTAACTATAACTTGTGCGCCCGCAATGCACTGCTGATGATGTCACATATTGCATATATTGGGAAGAGGTGTGGCGCCGCGGCCAGGGCAACTGACTCTGGAATCTGGGGATCACGGTTCGATCCCCGGCGCCGGCGGCAGATTAGCCCAGCACCATGTGACTCTGGGCAATAGCTTGCTTAATCTTCCCGACGGCCCCCAGCGCCAAGAGACCCTTAGGGGTGATTGTTCGCGCTTTACAAATGTGGATTATTATTATTATTATTATTATTATTATTGCATCATTCATGACATGATCAGTGACATCACTGATGACATCACTGATGACATCTCAAATGACAGCACTGATGACATCATCCACGTGACAATCTGATACACCTCATCATACACTAGTATAACCTTTCATCACTCACTGTAAAATACAGAGTACCATATTTAAAACCATTGACACACCAATACCAGTTACTACATACCCACTCACTGATTCCTAACTCTACACACACAACTACCCATTCAACAACAGAATCATTTATACATGCAGTCACTAATTAATAGAACACTATCAAATGCACTAATACACATATATAGAGATTGACACATCAGCAGTCATCTTAGTCAGTTATGCAGTCATCCTACTCACTCATGAAAAAAATTAATCACACTTACATTTACCCACTTACACAATTATCCAACAACACCTCATTTAACCAAACACATAGTAACTCATAGTTAATATGTTAAAAAATCACCATTACATTTATACACTCATTCATATAGTTACTCTCACAATCACTGACTCTTACAGATACTTATTTATATACACCAACTCTCACATATAATGCCTTTTATTTTTTTACTTTGTTGAAGATGTACAAATAAAACATATATTCGCTCACCAACACACAAATAAATACACTCAGTCACCCAAACAACTGTTTTCACATTCACTCTTAAACTTATACACCTAGTCAATCAACCATTCACACATCTATGCATAGAGTTACACACACCCATCCAACCACACACAAACTCAGTGTCCCATACAAATACTCACCCAACTAATCAATAACTAATATACACACTCATGTAGTTAGTGACCAACTGATGCAGCAAGTTATACAACAACAGAGACAGTGATGCACACATTCACATAGTTTAGTTACTAATCCATGTATTAAGTGAGACACTTTTAATTACTTACTTAAACAGACAGTCAGACAGCTACTAAATCCTCCATCCAGACAGTTATATATCCACTCAATCTTCAATACAGATTGGTATATATATAATACATATTTAAATTTCCAACTAAACCACTTTCACTGGATGATGTCATCAGTGATGTCATCAGTGATGTCATTTGAGATGTCATCTGTGATGTCACTGACCATGTCATGAATGATGCAATATGTGACATCATCAGCAGTGCATTGCGGGCGCGCGAGTTATAGTTAGCAGAACTAACTATAACGGAGGAATTTCTATGGTTTTGTATGAGTGAAATGGCCAGCTTACTATAACACCCCTGAAACCTATGTTTTTTTCTGTGAATATATATATATATATATATATATACATATATAAACATATATATATATTCTGCATATATATATAAATACAAAAATAAATGCATGCATACATATACATATACATATATGCATACATATGCATGCTATGTACATGAATGTTTGAAAAACACTAATACAAGCAAAGCTAAAAAGCCACCTAATTACAAACAGAATTGCTTTAACTTAAACGAGGGTGAGACCTATTGCTTTTTTAATGCTTGTTTACTTTGGTTCCAACAAGAAGGCATTCAGATGTGTCACACATTTGCCATAAATTCTGAATGTTAGCACTCTAGTTGCTCATTAGATCACTGTAGTAACGCTACTGCTCACCAGGGAAGTCTGCAGCTGGTATTCAAAGTGCATGTTTCAGTCTGCATGTCAGTCTTTTTTAATGAAATAGAAGAGGATTTGAGAAGTCAAAATGTGCCCTAATTTTTCTTTCTGCAGCACTAATCATAATTTCTATGGCAATATGAACCCCCTCATTTTGGTCCTTTGCAAATTAAATGTTTTAAGTATGACCACTTTATTCCAATCAAGAAGGCTTCAGGTGTGCCATACTTTTGTCATAAGTAAGACTCTTAGCGCTCTAGTTGTTCTTTAGAACACTCTGGGACATTCTGTCATTGGGCTATACTTGGGCTACATCTGGGTGATATTTGTGCTACATTCGGGCTCTTTTGTCTCTGGTGGCCATCTTGGGAGACTTATTTGTTATGAAGTTTCGTAATTTCCTCATTTACTACAGTCTCCTCAGTAGGAAATACTTTCAGTTTTCTACTTTGATTCCTTCAAAAAGGCATTCAGATGTGTCACACATTTGCCATAAATTCGGAATGTTAGCACTCTAGTTGCTTATTAGATCACTGTAGTAAAGCTACTGCTCACCAGAGAAGTCTTCTGCTGGTGGGTGCATATGGGGGGTGGACATGGGGGGGACTCAACTCCCCTGCCCGGAAACTTCCTCGTATGCTTGTGGAGTGGTGTCACAGTGGGGCTGAGGGCCAGACAAGCCATGTAGCTGTCCTTGGGTGACAGTTTGGCAGGGGAGCTAAGGGGAGTGGTTTTGGAGGAACTGGTTTGTGAGGACTGCGGACTATGACTGTGGCTGCGTGTCTGTCGTCTTTCCCCAGAACCTGTGGGTGTGCCTACATCCCCCTGAGTGTGCGTGCCAGGATGTGTGCGCTGTGCCTTACTTGTGGGTGTGCTGGATGTGTCTGTTGGGGTGCGTGCCCGTGACTGTCTGGGTGTGCGTTGGGCAGGCATGGGAGAGGGCAGTGTGGATGAGTCCGGGGTAGGGGGGGGACGGAGCGCTGCAGGGCAGTAACTGCTGCCGTCAGTGAAGAGTCCATGGTCTGCGTTGGTCAGACATCATTGCTGACATGCCCTCCATGAACGACACCACATGTGTGAGCAGTCTAGTGTGATCATGGAGGACATTCAGCATCGATGCCTGCCCAACCTGCAACTCCCGCAGTATGTCCACAGACTCTTCACTGAGGGCAGCAGGGGTGACAGGGGCAGGGGGTGCGGTGCCTGGCACAAAGGAGACACGGTGGGACGCTGCTCAGACAGGAGGGACGGGAGCAACTGGGAGGGCGGAGATGGGAATGGAGGAGGCGGGGACAGATGTGGGGATGCTGCCAGTTGGTGTTGCAGCCTCCGCCTCCTCAGGGAGTTTAGCCTCGGACCCGTCGGCGTCGTAGCTGCTCTCGCCTCCAGACAGGTCCTCCAACTGACTTCCCTCGCCCTCCGTGCCACTGGCTCCTGCTGACTCCACAGCACCGGCGGCACTGTCGCTGGGTCCCTCCTCCAGGTCCTTGCAGGTGTCTCCCTCGTTTTTGGTTGATGATGCTGTGGGCAAGGATAAGAAACCAAAATGCATCAGTCACCTGTATACATATGACACATGAGCACAAAACAATTGGTCACAGTGCATCATGAGTAACAGCTACATTACTCCGCACATATGTATGCCCTGTACTGCCCAGTTGGTAGACCCACTATGCCACTTGAGAAGCTAGTGTCTGTGAACCGGTGAGCACAGCAATACTATGAAGTCATGCCACCTCTTGTTTACCCTGAAAGAAAAAGTAGTGGTGCACCCAAGGTAAACTAACACACCTCAATACTCAAGGTGTCACCACACTCAGTGACCTGTAAGTACTTTGGAACACAAAACCAAAAAATGTGGTTACCTTGGGACTCACAATACTTTACAATATCGACATGTTTTGAATGTGGAAATTCGCCATCTCGTGAAAAGAACACTCATGTGCCTGGATGAAATATGTCGCACATGGCAGTGCACACAAAAGTACATTTACCCTGTCATTGAAGAAGCTGACAACTTTTCTAAGAAGCCACAGTTAGAAATAAATGGTGTTGCAGAAATTGATGTCTTGACACTCGTTAGTTCGTATCACCAACAAAAAAGGAGTCTCACAAAATCCAGACCACAGTGGGAACATGTATATGGAGAATCTGCAACACCAATAAATTCTAACAGTGGCTTCTTTGAAAAGGTGCCAGTGTGTTCAATGAAAGTGGAAATGCCGTTTGGTGTGCACTTCCTTGGGAGATATCTTTCATGCAGGCACATCATTGTTCTTAACACAAATCATCAAATTACCACATTTAAAACATGAAGAACTGTTGACAAGTGCTGTGAGTGCCAAGGTACAATTTATTTGGAGTAACAACTTGAATTATGTCATTTGTCACATGGCTATCCGTCATCTGTTTACACAGTTGGCTACACTATGACCTACTGCCTGTCATCTGGAGTGGCACACATGTCCACACCCAGGACAATGCATAAGCTAATGGGCCTGCAATTGGTTTGAAAAAAAGCCTAGCTGTACTGTGGGGACACCCTAATGGCAAGCCAGAATGTACACACAGATGTCGGCACACAAAGTCAAAACTGTGTTGCATCTGAACCACACACAGGTGCCAAAAATGTATGAGCACGATACATGTTTGTAAAAAACTGACCCAGGCTGCAAAGCACGAACATTAAGCACTGGCCAACATCACAGGGGCACTGCACGTTGATTTTCTGTACAGCTAATTCTCACACACAAGTCAGACCTGGCAATGAAAAATCAGGGTTGCACATGTATGCCCCTCCCGCACACCCCCCCCATACCTGAGTCAATGTGACTGATACAGATCAAGAAGTGACACCTCTTATTCAGGGTTAATATAACTGTGCTTGAAAACTTGCTTCATTAACACAACATCACCTCGTGGGGCTGGCAACACATATTTGTGACAAACAACCATCAACAGATTGTTGTGAATAGCCACAGAGGCACTGCCCAGTGTGAGTAGGCTAGGCCAAAATTCCGTTCCGTTCGCGGAAATTGCGATAATTTGGCATTTTCGCGTTCCGCGGAAAGCGCAAAAATGTCGAAATTTCCGCTTTCCGCAGCTTAACGATAATTTGTTTCTTGCGTGCGCGCGATCACCTTACCTGAATCCTCGCCTTCGCTGCAAAGTTTTCCCGATCCGGCCGCGTTCTCCGCGAGATGTTGGATTGTTGGTAGCCATTTGCGCTGTCTCGCGACAGTTCGCGCCCGCAGTAACGTCATGCGTCGCGCGATCACGTCTTTCTTCTCGCGATCATGCACCGCGAGACAAGTAAAAACAAGATGGCCGCGCCCGCGAGCAACCGCATGGGTAAGTTGGCGAGCCGCGACCACGCAGAAAATACCGCAAACGGACGGCGAAAAACTTCCGCATCTTCGCGATATTTCCGCGTGTTTGCAGAGATTTTTAACATTTTCGCGATAATTTGCGAAAGTGAATTTCGCAAATTCCGCCCACCCCTAAGTGTGAGTATGCACAAGCAAAATGGTGTATCCCTGTCCAGTGCACACATGTAGCACACATTTGAAAAATACAAACTAGGCCAGGTAACAATGCCACAGAGGCAGACCTATGCTGAACCCACAGTGAATGTGCACAGTGTTGGATGACACACATGATTAGGAGGCCAGGGTGTCTCAGGGGACTGTAGTGGGCACACTGCTCCCAGGTCCTGGAATGAGCTGACTGTACCATGTTCAACCGTCATGGCACTATGCATATCTCCCACTCATGCACTTCATGTCTGAGGCCACAACATTGGTTATGCATGCTGCAAGGGGGTTCAGTTGAAAGCTCACACTCCTATGTTGAGATTCATCATCAGTTACAACAAATATGGACTCCCAACATAGTGAACAGGTCATGGCAGAGGCAAGGTACCAACACAAGTCACAGACCACCCTCCACATGATGCAGAACGCTATGTGCACTTAGATTCACTGGCACCCTAGATGACCATGTGCAAATGTGATTACACACAGACCAGGGGACACATGTCAAGGAGGGGAAGGGATGAAAAAGAGCCCCAGGTGACAATGGGGAACAGAAAATGCACTGCACATATCAACTCTGGGAGTGTATTCATGCGAAAGAGCACTTTCAAAAGCAGGCGACACATAACACGACCAAAAGCCATGTACCTACCCCCTCCTTGCTGCAGTCTCTCCTGTAACTGCCTATCGAGGTCAGGGAAGACCACCGCCAGGACACGTCTCATGTGGGGGGTCAGGCGTCGGTGGCTGCTGTGGGGGTGAGGACTGTCGAGCCCCAGCTGGACCCGGGCGATCCGCCGGGTCCAGCACCGGATGTCCTGCCACCTCTTGCGCACCTGGGGCAGCTGCCGACTACGCTCCCCCGCAGATCTCACGGCCCTGACGACGTTGTTCCAGATCACCCCCTTCTCATAGGCAGTTACCTGTCAGGATGACAAAGTGACACTACATCAATACACCTGCTCCATGTCCCAGAGACACACATTAGAAAATCTTTGAAATGTTAAAAAGGGCATAGGATGCTGACATGAATTGCCTCATTCACAACAAGAAATAGCCGTGTGTGCAAGCGCCAATGCACTACATGGCATTGAAAGTCAACTGGTGGCATGAGGGGTGCAACACACTCACTGATCATGCCACACACTGTGCAGCACATGCAACAGCAGGCTGATGGCCAGCACGTGCCAAGCAGTCACATGTCCCACTCCACTGACGTACCCTCAGCAGACTAGACAGACACACCCAGGCACAGATCACTCGCCTGTCATTGACAACAGCGGATACAACCCTCACTCTGCACATGTGCCATTTGCCAGTGGGGAGTCACAGGTGTCGTGCTAGCTCTGCAAGTCAGACACAAAGCACGGCTTACTTGTCACATCAGATGGGTAGATCTGTTGCCTCCACCATGCAGCTGTGGTGCAACACTTCACATAGACACTCACCCACATGACAAGGAACATTCACATACATCAATATCCATGAGGCCGTACACAATACATATCATTTGGACACTCTCACCACAGGTCCACTCAACTCATACACATGTGTGGGTACAGTCACCTGTCACACCGGGGGGACCACTGAATCACCTCAGGACAACAGGAAAAAAAGCCACCAAGGATTTGCCAGGCTGAATGTGTCATGCACTATGCAGTGAAAGTCACTGTAAGCACTATGCAAGTGAGGAGTGCACACAGGAACTACATCATGCTCTGTATGTGAGCCATAAGCATGACCCCCCCCCGGGACACACTCTAAACAACATTGCATGTGTGTCCCACCTGGACACTATATTTACTGTCACACAACAGGCGCATAGGCAAAGGTAGTGGAGTTAGCACTCACCTGCTCCCCTGGTCTCCCATACAGGCTGGTGTACTGTGGGAGGAGGACGTCCAGCAAGGCCTCATTCTCCTCCAGGGTGAATGGCTGGGCCCTCTCCACAGCACGTGACATGGCCAGAGGAAGCAGAGACAGCAGCAGTGTTGTCGACTCTTGAGTTGTGCAGGCAAGTGCCCTCTCATGGGTTCTGGCTGCCCTATATCTGTCTTGCTGAGGGGCATTAATTTTGAGGAGTACATAGTGATTGGTCTGAATCATTCGCATCGTACGTTTACTCCAATCCCTTTAAACATACACCAGTGACAGCATTTGCATCATTCAAAATTTGAGCATCAAGTCAAGTCAACAACCACTTTGCAACATTGTCTTTTGTGGCCAACTGACTTTTCCAGGACACCTGATGGACAAATTTCAACTGAAAACTCGGTATCCATGACAACCAGCATGCATTTATGGCCTAACACTTGTCCCTTATGTGTCCCCTATGTAATTTTTAAATCCACACACAGGTACTGTGCGTTTCACACGTACCCCTACGGCACCTGTTGTACAGTGCATTTGACACGTACGTGTACGCGCTAGTAGTACACGTACGTGTACTACTAGTGCGTACCCGTAAGGGGATCGCAATAGTAGTACATGTACGTGTACTACTGGTGTGATCCCCTTACGGGTACTCACTAGTAGTACACGTATGTGTACTACTAGTGCGTACAGGTACGTGTACTGCTAATGCGATCCCCTTACGAGTACGCACTAGTAGTACACATACGTGTACTCACTAGTAGTACACATACGTGTACTACTAGTGCGTTCCCGTAAGGGGATCGCACTAGTAGTACACGTACGTGTACTACTAGTGCGTACAGGTACGTGTGTGTCTACTAATGCGATCCCCTTATGGGTACGCACTAGTAGTACACGTACGTGTACGCACTAGTAGTACACGTACATGTACTACTAGTGTGATCCCCTTACGGGGACGCACTAGTAGTACACTTACGTGTACTACTAGTGCGTACCCGTAAGGGGATCGCAATAGTAGTACACGTACATGTACTACTAGTGCGTACCCGTAACAGGATCGCACTAGTAGTACACGTACATGTACTACTAGTGCGTACAGGTACGTGTACTACTATTGCCATCCGCACTAGTAGTACACGTACATGTATGCACTAGTAGTACACGCACATGTACTACTAGTGCGATCCCCTTACGGGTACGCACTAGTAGTACACGTACGTGTACTACTATTGCGATCCCCTTACGGGTGCGATCCCCTTAAGGGTACGCACTAGTAGTACACGTACGTGTACTACTAGTGTGTACAGGTACGTGTACAACTATTGCGATCCCCTTATGTGTACGCACTAGTAGTACACGTACGTGTACTACTAGTGTGATCCTCTTACAGGTACGCACTAGTAGTACACGTATGTGTACTACTAGTGCGTACCCGTAAGGGGATCGCAATAGTAGTACACGTACATGTACTACTAGTACGTACCCGTAAGGGGATCGCACTAGTAGTACATGGACATGTACTACTAGTGCGTACAGGTACGTGTACTACTGTTGCCATCCGCACTAGTAGTACACGTACGTGTACGCACTAGTAGTACACGTACATGTACTACTAGTGCGATCCCCTTACGGGTACGCACTAGTAGTACATGTACGTGTACTACTATTGCGATCCCCTTACGGGTGCGATCCCCTTAAGGGTACGCACTAGTAGTACACGTACGTGTACTACTAGTGTGTACAGGTCCGTGTACAACTATTGCGATCCCCTTACGGGTACGCAATAGTAGTGCACGTACCTGTACGCACTAGTAGTACACGTACGTGTACTACTAGTGCGATCCCCTTACGGGTACGCACTAGTAGTACACATACGTGTATGCACTAGTAGTACACGTACGTGTACGCACTAGTAGTACACGTACGTGTACTACTAGTGTGAGCCCCTTACAGGTACGCACTAGTAGTACACATTCGTGTACTACTATTGCGATCCCCTTACGGGTACGCACAAGTAGTACACAAGTAGTACACATACGTGTACTACTAGTGCGTACACGTACAGGTACGCATTTCACACGCTTACAATGGTAATACAGGCGTACACATGCCAGGAATGGAGGGCTACCAGTCGCACAAGGATGTCCATCAAGTACTTGTCATTGCATACTGTTATGTGCAGGCCCTAGGTGTGGCAGCCAGTGGTATTGCACAGGTCATCTCATCTAGTTGCACAATTGATGTGCGATGACCTGTGTACACATGTCATGTGTGATGGGGCACTATGTGGCACACATCACCTTGACACTTGCCACATGTGTGTCTGTAGTCCACCTGTGTCATGCACAGCAGCAGTGGGATGACACAGTCATCACCACCCGCACCTGTCTCCTGATGCCAGGGACAGGGACACTCAATCAACTGACATGTCACGATCTGCGTGCCCCTTTGTGACTATGTCAGGTGTGTGTCATGTGTTCCTATGAGCTTGATGTCAGTGTTCCGTCAACTGCATCTACTGTTGGTGCATCCAACATGGGTCTGTGTGGAGATGGGCATGGGACACATCTACGCACACCATGCCACATGTGGATTCCCACCGCTGTAGGGTCTGTGTGCATCGGACATCATATTTTCCCAGTCATACATGTCTGCGTTGTCTCAATGGCTGTGTCTTTCTCTTGTCACGTGTACCCCTTCATCGCAATGTGTTTGATATGTACATTTGACATTCCTTGTGACCTGTGCGTGTGCCTTGCAGTCAGCTGTGTGGATGAGATGACATCCTTCCTATGCAGCTATGAGGTTGTGTGTCACTCCGGTGATATCTGTGGCTCTGCACTCAGACTGGTCACCAACTCATTTCAGGGCATGTCATGTAGACTTGACAATCAACAGGTGTATCTGGCTTTTTGTCGGAGTGCAAGCAAGCTGGCATATGTGTCCTGGATGTATTGCACACACCCGACTCCATAGTTACCTTATGTGTATTAGCAGTGTAGCATGTGCTATGTTCATTGACATTGATATTGGCAGACTCTCAATCTTCATTCTTACAAACAATGTCTTGCAGGGCACCGCCTGTCCCAAGAACAATGCCAGACTTGGGTGCCATGAGGGAACGTGCCTGCATCCGACGTTACAGATTTACTCAACAGTTGATTGAGGACTTGACCGACAGGCTGGCACCACACCTTCAACCGCGACACAGGTATCCTACTGCACTGACCCCAAAGTTGAAGCTGATGGCAGCCCTACATTTTTTTGCCACAGGAACGTTTCAATTCACCATAGCTGATGTTGGTGGCATGTCACAGACAATGTTCAGCCGTGTCCTGTGTGATGTTTTAGCAGCCATGTTGGAGCACCTTGATGAATTCATCACATTTCCTACTCCTGAGGAGTTGACAGATGTCAAGGGTGATTTCTATGCCCTGGGAGGGATGTCCCATGTCATTGGGTCCATTGATGGTACACATGTGGCTTTGGTACCACCACAGGCACAGGAACAAGCCTATTGCAATAGAAAACATTACCATTCGATAAATGCCCTTGTGGTGTGTCTTGCTAACATGCTGATTTCCCATGACTGTGC
Source organism: Triturus cristatus (assembly GCF_964204655.1). Lineage (NCBI taxonomy): Eukaryota > Metazoa > Chordata > Amphibia > Caudata > Salamandridae > Triturus > Triturus cristatus. Next base: position 999,471,008 of record NC_140580.1, read on the forward strand.
ACGTTTTCCAGGATCAGCACACGATGCCTACATCATGAGGCGTAGCAGGGTACCACAAATGATGCTGCAGCTGCACAACGAATGAGCATGTCTTGTTGGTGGGTATACTCTGTTTGTCCTGTTTGTTGCGGTATCTTTGGCTCTTACGGCATCTCCTGACCCACTTTTTTACATGATGTTTCCATGTAGGGGACTCTGGATATCCCAACATGCCATGGCTAATGACACCTCTCCGCAACCCAAGAACAGCTGCAGATCACAGGTACAACAATGCACACGGGCAGGCGAGTGATTGAGATTTCGGTGCCTGGACAAGACAGGCGGGTCCCTCTCTTATGCCCCGGAGAAGGTCTGCCGAATCTTCCTCGTGTGCTGCATGCTGCACAACATGGCAGTTGAGAAGGCAGTGCCACTCATCCTGGATCCGGATGAGCAGGAACCTCCACCCGTGGAGGATCAAGGGCTTGCTCACGAGGTTAGTGATGAGGAGGAGGAAGAGGATGATATCCAGAGTCAGCTCATAGGCAACTTCTTCTCATAATGGTGAGTCACTGGGTATGAGTGTGCAAGCTTGTAGCATTGAGTGGCATGTGTTGCAATGTGTGTGTCCAGCTGACTGAATGCAAAGTGACTTAGATGTGTGTTCTGATGTGTCACTCGAGTGATGATGTCATGCCACACAGTTTTGTGGAGAGACTTTCTTTGCAATTTACATGTGTCAAACATTGTTCATGTTTGGTAAATGTCCATGTGTACAGTGAAAATTGTTTTAGGTGACTTCTTGTGTGTTTGTCGTTCCCAGGTATTTTGCGCCTGTTGTCTGCTCATGTCATCGTTGTCCTCCTGCTATTCCTCATGAGGATTGCAACATGTGCTGAATCAGCGTTCCATGCACGGACATGTGGAAAGGTCAGTCTTGGTAAGGTTTGCAGCAAGGATTTTTTTGTGGTGGTACGGGTTTGGAATGTGTGGGGACTGCTTCTGTGCACGTTGTGGTACCATGCATACATGTCTTCTCACCATGGAGCATATACCATGTAGCATCACTCCCTTGACATGATAGTCACCCTTCTTGACAGTCATCTGTAGTGGAGTGTGGCGTCTGATGAAGGCATCAATGTGTGTAAACCTTGCCTCTGAAACATTGCAGATGCTACGGGTTGACATAGTGGGGGACATCACAACAACAGGCTCCATGGGGAATTGCAGCCTCTCCGTGTGCAGCAGGATGTGTTTGGCTCATCCCCTTAACTTGTGTGCCAGTTCATTGGGATTTACATCATCCGTGTTGTGAAGGGGGTGTCCAGCGTATGTCCCACATGTTCTGTCAACTGACCTGTGAGTCTGTTAATATGGATGCATATCCCTTTGTGTGTGTATGTGGAATAAAGGTGTTCAGCACAATCCAAAGTGCCTCATCTCTGTCACTGCAGCTCTCTTGACAGTTTGCATTGCCATCTATGGCATAATTGTCAAAGATTGAGCATCTGTGTGTATGTGTACTTTGGCAACATGCATGCAGTGCTTTATGGCTAATGATCTCTATTGTGCATGAATTACCTGGTTGGGTATGTATTTGTGCACAACGGGACGTGAACGCCTGCTGATGATGTGACTCCTTTGCGCATCTCCGCATTTTGTTGCCTGATCCAGTGGCTTTAATTTATGGTGATTGTTCATACATTTTCTCGTAGTGACCCATGAGTAACCTGACACTCTTTCCTTTACATAAACCCTTTGCACTGTGCCTTTCAGACCTTGTCTGTGTGTGCTACTTTTTGCCTAATTACTAACCCCTTCCGCCTGCTGCTGCCTCACCTGCGGCACCGCCCCACCGAGTACCCTGATTCTGCAACCCCCACGCCTCAAAAATGCTCTGCCCTTCCCCCTCCACCCATTCGAAATGCAGGCAGCAGCTTTTCTGTGCCACTGTAGCCCCAGCGCCGTGCCAAAGGCAGGAACGTCTGCGCCTACAACATGCACAGTGCACGACCCTCTAGTCTTTACATGACCCACATCACACAACAGGCTCATGCTGCAGCCACTCTCCAAGCAATGTCATCGTGACACTCATCCTCCTGCTATGAGGCAACCCCTAAGCACACACATGACACCTTTGCATGCTGAGTGTGCTGCTCCAACTGCCTACACAGTGCTGCCCAGCCTACAAGGCCCTGTCTGAACAACCAGGTAATGTGCCTCCTACTCCACACCCGCTCCATCCACCAGCACGCCATTGGACTCTGTTACCTCCTCAACACAACAGCCCCACACATCACTTTAATGACAGTAACCTGGACAAAAGCATCCTCAGCACATGACGTCTTCATTGCCATCTCAGACGGATACAAGACCACCCGCAGGGACGGCAACACCAATCCCGGGGGATGAATTGCTATTTATTCACAAGTACACCCGCAGAGTCACAAATCCGGGTTTGCAGCAACTTCATGGCAACCCTCTGTGTAACACTCCTCTACAGATCTGCAGGCCTACATCCACTATTCTTCTAAGCCATCAACACGTACATCTGCACGCACACCCTCACCTCCACGGGCTACATGTGGCTGGGGGCCAGTAACTACTTGCTGGAGGGGAACCACACCACCATCCATCATTGGTCCATCAACATTTGAATCCATGTCTCCAACAAGCAACACACTGCCCCACACCCCACTACCGATCCCCCAAAGATGCTTGATGTAAGTCACCACAGACAAGCTGTGTGTGACACTGAAAACAACACCCCGCCACACCCTGCAACCTCACGCACTGGATCAGCAACTGATCCAACAATTTTGCCACATTGACGGACTTTGCTGTGAAGCACAACAACAGTTAAGGCACCTGGGACAAGGCAGACCTACTGGACTCCTACAGACTTAGCCGGACTCTTGTGCAAACCTTGCAACACAAAGAGCCATCATTTGCCTTACAGCCCTGGAAAACACCACACACAGCCATCACCATATCATCAGCAAGGCCAAGTGGAGATCCTTCAGATAGTGCCGAGACACCCAAACACACGACATCAAGGAGCTCATCAGCATTGTGAGTGAACTGACAGAAGATCTCCATCCAAGACACCCCACCCTTGCAAGGCAGATCACATCCCTTGCAACTTTGTACCACTGCAAACTCATGGGCATACACAACAGCCTTGGTACCCAGAGGCAGACAGCACTATTATCTGCAGGACAAACCCCCATCAGGTTATGGACTCCCATCAGCAGCAATGACACAACCTGGCTCATGTGCAACATACACTCTGGCTCTCCATCAGGCCCCTTTCCACACAACATCTAAACCACATCATTCCACATCCTTGAAGCCCACGTCCAGCGCGTCCTGAATGTCTCCTTTGAGTTTGCCACATTCCATGGGTGCAGGAGGCATGCAGAGACCCAGACCCTTCTTAAACAATGGACGGCAGTACCGCAGGATCTCCTGGTACATCACCTTGCTTCCCTACCCAGCAAATGTCATCAGGAAGACACTCAACAAGCAAATGACAATTTTCCTCCATGCAACCATCTCCAGGCAACCGGCACCAGGCCATCTTCCACAGTAATCACACCACTGCAACCGTCAGCATTGCCACCACCAACGACAACTTTGCCATGCTCAACAAGGGTGAGCCCACCACCCTTGACCTCTCAATGGCATTCTACACCATGTGCTACCACTCTGTCAGCTCACACATCTCCAACACTGGTATCCAGAGGAGGGCCCAGGGTTAAATCAGAAAGTCGCTCAACAGCAAGGCCCAGGGAGTCTGCCTCCACCCTGCAACATGTAGTACACTGGGGTCATCTGGCCCATGCCACAGGGCTCTTCTCTCAGCGTGACGATCTTCAATGTCTCCATGACCCCCCTCTCCACCATCACATGCGCACACGACCTCATCATCATCTCGTATGCCATTGACACCCAGCTGCTCCTCAAACTCACCAAAGACCCAGCCATTGCCAGATCCAAACTTCAAGAAGGCATGAGATCCATTGAGGAATGGCTGAACATCAGCCACCTGAGGCTGGACTTGGACAGGACAGAGGTCATCATCTGAGGATTGTCCCCTTACAGCTGGGTCAACTCCTTGTGTCCCACTGGTCTGTGCAACGCACCAGCACCCAGTGGCCACGCACGCAAGCTGGTGTTCATCATGGACCCATCGCTCACAATTACCATGCAACTCACCACCATCTGTACCTCATGCTGCAACACCCTCCACATGCTGCAAATGACTAGGGGTGGGCGGAATTTGCGGAATTAACCTTCGCAAATTATCGCGAGAATGTTTAAAATTATCGCAAACAAGCAGAAATATCGCAAAGATGCGGAAGTTTTTTTCCGGCATGTTCGCGAGATTTTCTGCATGGTTGCGGGTCGCCAACTTACCCATGTGGTTGCTTGCGGGCGCGGCCATCTTGTTTTGAGTTGTTCTCGCGGTGCATGATCGCGAGAAGAAAGACGTGATCGCGCGACGCATGACGTCACTGCGGGCGCGAACTGTCGCGAGACAGCGCAAATGGCTAAAAACAATACAACATCTCATGGAGAACGCGACCGGATCAAGAAAACTTGTCGGCGAACGCAGGGATTCAGGTAAGGCGATCGCGCGCGCGCGAGAATGTATCATTTTACAGCGCGAGCAAGAAACAAATTATCGCCAAGCTGCGGAAACCGGAATTTTTGACATTTTCGCGCTCTCCGCGGAACGCAAAAATGTCAAATTATCGCAATTTCCGCGAACGGAACGAAATTTTTGCCCAGGCCTACAAATGACCCACAGATGGATCCACTCCAAGGCAAGACAGACCGTCCCCCTGGTCCACGACACTAGCCGGCTCAACTACAGCACCGGCCTCTATGGAGAACAACAGAAAAACTGCAGGAGAAGTTGTCCACATCTAGGGTGCATCCGCACACCTCATCTGCAACATCCCCCGCCCCAGCCACATCACCGTCCACCTGAGATAGGTACAATGGCTCACTGTGTGCTGCAGGATCACCTTCAGACACCTCAACCACACTCAGGAGGTAGTCCAAAACCCCAGACCCAACACCGACCTTGGATGTCTGTCATCCAACACCCCGTTGGCCCAACTCCATGCAGCCCACCTTGCCCTGGCCACCATTCATCACATCCACATAAAAACTGCATGCAGGAGATAGTTCTCCCACCTCGCCTCAACATGACCCATGACCTCTACACCTTCATGATACTCTTCCAAATTGGTCTGTCTGAGCAGTATTGCAAGCACCCCCTCACCAGCTTGAGGCCATCACGGGCGAGTATTGGGCTCCATGTCTGTATTTTGTGATACATTGTGACCCATGTGTGTTCTCGACCGGACTCAGATCCAAGTTTATGGATGGCTGGAGTTTGTTGTGGACTCATGCTAAATGACTGCAACATAAAATTTCATGTCTTAATTTTTTATTTATAGCTCTGGGGCATGATTTGTGCACAGAAAAAGGTGCTATGCAGGGACCATAGAATCCAAAGTTCACAGGGGGAGACGGGATCCTTGGCATTTGAAGTCATCAGAGTCCAGACCACAGTGTTTGGCATCATTGGTCAGACTGTGACCAGCAAGTCCATGTGGCAGATGATGTCAGTCAATGAGGTGATGCTGTCGCAAATGAAGGCCAGGTGCCAGGCCAGGTGACCTGGGAGATGTGGATGGGCCGCTGCCTCTCATGGTCTTTTCCGTGGACGACCCACCTTCCTCGCGGGACCCTCAGATGCAGGCCTTGATGATGCTTGGGACGCTCTGTCGGACGAATCCTCCTCCTCCTCCCTCCCTGTGGCTGGTGGTGGTCTTCGCCTGGTGGCACAGGGAGGGTAGCCCATGTTGTCGGCGATCCGACGGAGTGAATGGCTTATGTCCCTTTGCACCGCCAGGACCTCAGCCAGTCTTTCCTCCATCCGTCCTTGGTGTTCTTGTTGACTGGCGTGTTGCTCGGCCTGCTGGTTCTTGATCTCTGTGAGGGTCACCACTACCTGGCTGAACTCCCTGGTGTCACGCCGGTATGCCTCCATGATGTTGTGGATGTGTGACATACCGGTCCCTTCAGCTGTCTGGTCAGGTTCTCGCCTCCGCCGTCCTCCACTCCCACCACCCCTGCCCACACGAGCCTGGCCTGCCGTTGTTGGCACATCGGGTCTACGGGACCCCTGAGGGATGGCAGTGGCGGTGTTGTCTGCCTCTTCCTGGGTGCCCGCCACACCTTGTCCCTCCTGGTCAGACTGGCTCAGTTGTTCACTGCGGGCAGAGCTCCTCGGTGTCTCCTGGGATGTGGCACAAATGGGGGTGGTGGTTGGCACAGATGTTCCTGAACCAGGTTCTGCAGGGGCTTGGACACCAGAGGGTCCAGGTCGGTCGGGGTCATCCGCGGTGTGTTGAGAGGCGTCGCTGCCGGTGGGATCAGGTTCCTCCCGAGCCTGTGACTGTGATTCTTCCCCCCTATTGTTGGGGGGATATTTTTCACGTTGCCCTGTGTGTGAGAGACAGACAATGTTAATGCTGTTTCATGCAACATGCATGTTTCATACACATTCAAGTTGGCACTGTTCCTCCAGGTAATTGTATGTGCCTAGCATTCTCCTCAATGTTCACTTGTGGATGGGTATGTTGCGGGGGACAGATTGATATGTTCTCCTGAGTCTTTGACATGTCGATTTGTGGCTTGGATGCTTTTTCGGCTATGTATTGGTCTTGTTGTGTTGCATGTCCATTGTGACAGTGGGTAAATCCATTGCCTGTCCTGGTGGTGTCTGCTTGTGTAAGGGGTGTGTGTGACAGGGCCTGCTGGTGTGTGTAGTGTGATTTGGCCCTGGGGCTCCCAGGTGATGCAGCTGTCATGACAGTGAGTGTGAGTTCCTGTCCTAGATATCTGACCTTTTTGTCTTGGTGTTTGTGTTTGCACGGGTCAGAGGAGGGCCTTGTGCTGCCTACACCAGGGCCAAGTGTGAGCTATCTTCTCAGTACTTTCCCAATCCCTGTGCATTGCGCATGGTGCATGGGTATGTAGCTGGGCCATATGGGATGAGGGCAATTGTGTCTGATTTATGATTCTAACATGCGTTTTGTGCCACCCACCCTCCCAGCATACCGGACATCCATTCTTGGGTTGGTGCTTCATGTAGCATGAGACATAGCATGGCCTTGCTTTCTCAATGGGGCATACACATGTTATTGGTATTAGCGTAGTTTTTGACTGTGGTTCTGGCCGGTGATGGCTTGGGGGCGGTTGTGTGTATTTGGTGTAGTTGGGGTGTGGATGCCATTACCCCCATGTTACGTAAGTTGTTTGTGTACTCACCAGGCTCTGCAACTCCTTGGAGTCCATGTACTCCTGATGAATACAGGCCCCAGCTAGGCCTGCAGGACACAAGGGTTCGCTCTCCTGCAATGGAATCTACAAGGAAGTTGGCACGGAAACTGCGAAGTACAAAGACAAAGTTTATTAACCCTTAAGGGTGGTCCTACAATCCATACAACACCCTTCAGTATTGCATAGAGTAGCACACAGAACTTGCGTACACAGTCCCCTTTTATACACAACAGAGGGGCTCATAAGTGGGTGGATACAACATGAGGCAGCATTCATTACCTATTATGGTCATTTTCGATACAGAATCAATATATGGGCGGAGCTAACACACTCCTTGAGCCCGCGAAAACATGGTCAAGCAAGGACTAACTGATAACAGATGTGGTCAAGTCTGGGCATGCGCCAGACGGACAAAGGAGCTATTTATAGACTGTTACTAGGCAGATTACAAGAGCAACTAACATGAAGATAGGACTCTTCTCGTGCTGAGCACGTGGAGGCATGACAATACAAAATGGAGTCCAGACTTTAGTCAACATAGCGAAAGAAACTCGGTCCTAAATAGGAATTCATGTCTTTAGTAAATGCTTAATCACATCGTTGTTTCAATTTTCAACAGACGACCCTTTCAGCATTTACTGAAGACATCCGGTTTATTAGAATAATCATCGTATATATCGATTTTCATCATTTCTTCTATTTCTTTAGTTAAATGTTTCTGGTAAGTGACATTGGCAATAGCTTTCTTATCAGGAATACAGAGTGACACACATAGGGAACAGAGTAAAGGACCACATTGGATACAAATGCAACAGGAAAACAAAATCACTACAATAATACAGAGACCAGTTAAAACCTTCCATCCCCATGTGGTGATTAATGCCCAAAACCATCCAGAAAAGGTCCAAGTTCCATTTTCTGTATGAATTTCAGCTGCAATTTTATGTAATTTATTAATAGCATTATAGACTGATGGTGTGTGGTCAGGGATAAACACACAACAACTACTTCCGATAATTTTACATGCTCCACCTCGGTCAGCTAACATAACATCTAACACCATACGATTCTGCAATGCAACAATTCTAGTAATTTGCAATTCTTCCGTAAGATTCCCAAGAGCAGCAGCGGTTTGATTTGTCACAGCCTCTACAACTCTTGTTAATCTTCGAACTTTCCTACTATTTAGGGCAGCTCCAACAAAGAAGAACAATCCTAAATTAAAATCAATATACTGCTGCAGACAGTATCGGTCTGGTCCACGTCATCAATGGATAGAGTACGTTTATACCTATTTACAGTCACATTATTCAACAACTTCAAATCTTTATGATAAGATGCAGGTGCCAAGAATACAGGAGGTAATAGGAATGCCACATAACATACTCCAGACCAACCGGCTGGCAAACGGTAATAACCTTTATTTCCACACACAAAGTATGTATTATGAGATGCTAAGAAGGTACTGTTATTCAACCCGTCGATGTTTAAGATAGTGATGCAATCACTAACACCAACGGGAATATAACCCACACTCTGGACACACAGGTCCGCTTGAGCTTGTGCCACTTGAATCACGAATCGGTCTTTCCCCACAGTGTCTCTGGTGTTCGTGAAAATATAGGGAATCGATTCATTGTCTGGTCGATACTCTTCCCATTCCCAAATTGTCCCATTCGCTTGTGGATAACCATCTTTATCTTGATGACATTCCCTATTAAGTCTGAAGAGTAACCGCCCCACTGTAGGTTTCCGTGTGGCAAAAAGCAAAGTGTACCATACTCTACAAGAGCCATTATGAGAAAAAGGGAGAGATATGAACGGAGTTCCTCCTTTCTTCTGATGAGCTGGCATCATGCCACATATCCAACAGTTCGTAGCATTGGTGGCAACATGGGTATGATGCAACATCTGGATGAAAGTGTTATTCAAATAAGACTGGCGATGCTTCAACTCTTGATACGGAAGGGTATAAAAGTAGTGCTCCGCAGGCACTGGGGTAGTCAAAACAAGCAACTCTCGAGCAGGAGTCACATCCTCCACAAACCATGTGGTTATCCCAACAATAGCTACTGTAAGCATAAAACCTGTTGCACAAAGGATCTTCTTTTTCTCCATTTTAGAATGAAAAATCAATATCTTCCTGAAACTAAAAGGTTGTCAGAACTCTTCCCCTTAGGCAGTGGTTGATTTCTTCACCAGCGGGCCAAGACGGGTGTCGCTACACTAATGCAGGGCTGATCCCCCCCCCTTGCCACATCGGCTCTCTGTTTCACTAACCTAAGGGCCGTTCTGACAACTTGTCCTGATACTGAAGAATTCACTTCCTTGGTCTGAGATGATATCGCCTTCTTCCAGGAGTCACGTGGTCCAGAAAGAGCTCCTCAGTGTCGTTCGGTTCCACAGCACGGCCTTTCTCTGCAGTCAGAATTTCTCGATGGTCGGTCAGTACAGCAGGCTCCACCAACCCAGACGGCACTTTGTGACAGTGCAGGGAATGGATCCAATTCTTTCGGTTGGAAACCCGCACAGCCGTCCTCGTTGCAAGTAGGACTTGCTCAGGACCAACCCATCTCGGCTCCAAGCTGTTCGTCCTTTCAAAAATCTTCAGCATAACATAATCTCCAGGTCGGAGACTATGACCTTCGCCTGTGGACCGATCAGGGAGCGCCTCTCGGACCTGTTGATGAATAGAAACCAAGTTATCCGTTAACTGTGCCAGATAATCATTCATCATTACACAAGGTACATCATACACAGCCTTAGGCCGTGGTGGACCCCAAATATTCATTGGGCGTCCGAAAACAATCTCGTAAGGCGTAAGACCGGTTCGAGAATGCGGTATCGATCTAATTGACAATAATGCCAGCGGTAAAGCATCTGGCCAAGTCAAAGAAGTCGAAGCTTGGATCTTAGCGATCTTGAGCTTCAGCGTACCATTATACTTCTCGACCAGTCCTGCAGACTGAGGGTGGAACACTGCATGAAATTTCTGGGTGATGCCCAGACCCTTCAGGACATACTTTATAACATCCGCTATAAAGTGAGGTCCGTTATCACTCCACAGCAGTCTACAAACGCCATACCGAGGGAAGAACTCCTTCAATAGCATCTTGGCTGTAGTCATTGCAGTATTGTCTTTCGTAGGGTAGGCCTCAACCCATTTGCTGAAGGCACAGACCACTACTAGAACATACTTCAGATTGTTACAGCGTTCAAGCTGAATGTAATCCATCTGCAATACCTCAAAAGGTGCAGTGGGGGTTACAAATCCTCCTGCTGGAGTTCGAGTACCCTTTCCTGGGTTATACCTCAGACAAATCATACAGGTCTGCACCACCCTCTTTGCCGTGCTAGCAATCTCTGGATGCTCCCAGACTTGAGTAAGCAATTTTACAATTGCGGAAGCTCCAACATGTGCTAGCCCATGTGCCATCTGAACCATAGGTTGTACAAAAGCTGTGGGTAACTTCCACCTATCCATCTGCTTATTTCTCCAACAACCCTCATCATCCAATTCTCCATCATTGGACCATTGCTCCCGTTCTTTGTCAGAAGCGGTCCTCTGTATTTCCAGCACTTCTCTCTTTGCATCGTGCCATCTTTCTACCTGCGACTTCACTACGTACATGGCAGTAGCACCAGGCTGCATTGCAGTCTCCCGTGCCACCCGGTCTGCCAAAGCATTCCCTTCTCCAACTTTATCAACCACTTTCTTATGGGCACTACATATAATTATAGCAATCTTCTTTGGATATGTCAATGCAGTCAAAAGGTTGTGAACTAACTCTCCATGCATTATCTGTACTCCATGCGACGTTAGAAACCCTCTCTCCTTCCAGAGTAGGCCGAAATCGTGCGCTACTCCGAAGGCATAGCGGCTATCTGTATAAACATTCACACACAATCCTGTACTGAGCTCACATGCTCGTGTTAATGCTATAAGTTCCGCTGCTTGAGCTGATTTCTGTGGTATGCGTGCTGTCTCCACTATTGTTTGCAGTGTGGTAATTGCATACGCTGCTGAAGTCGTACCATCTGGTAGCTTCGGGCATGATCCGTCCACCCACAATTCTCCATCTACATCTGGAAAGGGCGTATCCTGGAGATCAATACGACCCTTTGTCTGTTCCTCAGTCACAAGAATACAATCATGTGCTTTTCGTGCTTCAGACTGAGTTTCCGGGAACGGCAACAATGTGGCCGGATTTAACGTTACACACCTCTTTAACGTAATATGAGGAGCCAGAAGCGTCAACTCATATCCCGTTAAACGGGCACTGGTCAAATGCTGCGTTTTTGTTTGATTAAGCAGGGCATCAACAGCATGGGGGACTAATACCAACAGCTTATGAGATAACACAATTCCCTCGCTTTGGCGTATTGACACAGCTGTCGCCGCAACCGAGCGAAAACAACCAGGCAATGCTCGGGCAACAGGATCAAGTACGGCCGAAAAGTTTGCACAAGGGCGCTGCTTGTCGCCGTGCATCTGCACTAAAACTGATAATGCACATCCATCTTTCTCATGCACATACAGCGAAAAGGGTTTTGTATAGTCAGGGGTCCCTAACACTGGTGCTGAACAAAGGGCCTGTCGCAATTTCTGGAAGGCAATGTCACACTCATTTGACCAGGGAAGAGGAATAGGTGTGTCTTTTGTCAAAAGGGCTAATAATGGCTTAGCTATGTGTGAAAACCCTAATATCCATTGCCTGCAAAAAGAAACAAGACCCAAAAATGCACGCACGTCCTTCTGCGTGGAAGGCACTGGCATGTCCAAAATTGCTTGAATACGATCTGGTGTGAGTGCACGCCCCTCCTTAGACAAAAGGTGACCCAAATAAGTCACCTTTGGTCTACAGAATTGCAATTTCTTCCTCGACACTTTGTGATTGTGGGATGCCAAAAAGGAAAGCAAGGATAACGTACTTTCCTCACACAGCTCAGGAGTGTCAGCCGCCAACAAGATGTCATCGACATATTGTATGAGGGCGACACCCTCGGGCAGAACAAAGGAGTCCAATTGCCTTTTCAAGGCTTGACTGTAAATACTAGGGCTTTCTGTGTAGCCCTGAGGAACTCTACAAAATCGATAAGACTTATTATTCAGTGTGAAACCAAAAAGGTATCGGCTATCAGGATGAATAGGAATTGAAAAGAAAGCATTTTTCAAATCTATAACCGAAAACGTGGTTGCCGTTGGCGGGACCAAAGTGAGCAACGTCGTGATATCAGAAACCACTGGATACTGAGGTATCACGATCTTGTTCACCTCCCTCAAATCAATGATAAACCGATAAACTTTGGCATCCGTATCCTTTTTCAAGATGGGTAAAATCAGACTGTTACAGACGTTGTAGGGAACTTCCTCCACTACTCCCACCTTAATCAAATCCTGCACAATCTGTATAAGAGCCTCCTCCCCCTCCTGGGAAATACGATACTGCGGGAGGCGTGGTAACACCGCCCCCTCCTGGACACTAATATGGACAGGCGGAATCACCATCTGTCCCACATCGGTATCCGAAATGGCCCACAAAGTACGAGGGAGAGAAGCCAACACAGTATCCTCTGCAACCACACACATCCGTTCAGTCAGAGGGTGATTATCGTTTAATATCACACGTACTCCAGCGGGGGAGCAACGGATCGTAGCTCTGAAGTGCTTGAGCATATCAAGACCCATAATGTTGTCAGGCGTGTTCGGGGCAAGCAAAAACGGACAGGGTGCAGAAAAGGGATCAACCTGGAATGTAAGGGGTCGAGAAAGAGGGCTTCGAGAGAGTGTACCATCAAACCCTACCGATGTAACCATTAAGCCAGATGGGGGAGCCCTTGGAACCAATTGTTTAGACAGCGCGCTACGAGTCGCTCCTGTATCTACTAGGAACCGATCAGTAGAACCCAAAACCTTCGCTGACACATAAGGACCCTTCTGATCAACCGGCACTTCAACTGATTCTAACCCCCATCCAACGCATTCCTATGCATGCTGCGAATCATGATACCCAGAGCGGTCCGTCCCTGACACTTGATACTGGTGCTGTCGATCAAAGACATTAGGTCTATCTCGCTGCTGCACGGTAGGTTCAAAACGAGCACGATCATTAGAATTCCCTCTAAAATTCGAGGAACCCCCTCTACCTCTCGGTGCACCTGGATTATGCCCCTGACGCGATGCATACAACGCCGGGCAATCTCTGGCCCAATGACCCGATTGTTTACAATACGCACATTGATTCTTATTTAAATCTGATCGACCCGAAGGGGGACCATAGAATCCTCCCCTACCTCTATTGACACCCCGACGGGGCGGACCATACACTTGCGCTAACATCACCTTCGTTTTTAAATCTTTCGACTTCTTCTCCTCCTGCCCCTTCGCTTCTTGTTCCTGACGCTCATAATACTGAGCTATAGTCAGGAGGGCTGTCGGAGACGCAGTGGACCAAGAACTTTCACTCGCTTTTAAACGAGCCGCTATTTCCAGTAATAAATTCGCTACATATTTATCAGCAAAAAGGTGTCGACCCGTATCATCCGTAAGTGACTGACCACTAAAATCATGAAATGTCTCCTCAAAGCGCGTAAAGAAATCTGCAACTGATTCATCAACTTTCTGTTCACACGAAGCTAACATATTCCAGTCAATCTTTTTAGGGGGAATGATCGTTTTTAACTTGGTCAAAATAGCAGCGGGGAGATCTAAAATAATCTGAGGCGGTTTCTGCGCGGGCTTTCTCTCCCTATCCTCATCCTCAAGCTCAGACCACCGAGCCTTAAAAGCGGCTTGATCATCCACCTTCCGTACAGATCGCCACATATCCGGTGGTAAGATGAGCCCAAAGAACAGATCTATATCTGCTAAGGTCATAGTACAAGAATTCAAGGCCCCTTCGACTTCTTCATAAAAGGCCGCTGGATTCTTGCGGGGATCAGGCAATGCGTTTTTTAAGGCCATAACATCAGCCCTATGCCAGGGAGTATAAACCCAATTATACACAAAATATCCCTTAGCATCGGCAGAAGTAATATCCGCACTCGTTCCCGCTCCTTTAGGAGGAACATACAAAGGTGCCGCCTCTCGCATGGGTTTAGCATGCACTAGCTCGCTCTTATCTGACTGGGAGGAAGATGGCTGCTGGTCGTCCGCCTGCAAGGTCAAGCCCTCCTCCTCCTTGTTCCGGCGCGCTTTGTCCCGCAGTCGAAGCATCTCATCCCGTAGCGCAAACAGTCGTCGGACCGCATCAGGCACCTGAGAGGGAGAGAAAGTACCATTACGTAGTGCTCTAGAATCCGATCCTATCTCCTGTGGCTCAAAGGCATCAGAATATTTTCGAAAGGCAGCAACCACTTCATCAGAGAAAATGGCAGCAAAATACAACTTCTCCCTATCCTGCCATCCTTCCAGATCCGGCAACAGCTCTGCAAAAGACAGCTTATTTGAAACTGCACGATAAGAAAGTTTCCGAAGCTCACCCGAGCGCTCAAGAGATAACATGGAGCGCGTGTCTATCTTATCTTTACCCGATCCAGAATCCTGAACTGTCGGAGCAGACGCACCTACATAAGGTGGCGGGGAACGATCTAATAAGAAAAAATCATCATCAAGATTAGTAAGGACAGGATAAATAGGCTGCCGAACAGCATATTGACCCGACACTTGCAGCCTACGCTCCTTCTCTTGTCTCTCCGTCTGTTCTTTTTCCTCCCGACGCTTCGCTTCCTGCGCTCGCACATGATCATTCTTCCGTTGCTCTTTATCAAACAGCGCTTTCTCACGTTTCTCCCGCTCACGCACTTCCTTCACCCATAACCGCACACACTCAAACATATCTTGACGAGCACGCCGTTTACACATACACTGTTCCACATACTCAATCTTACGCATATCAAACAATCCATACAAAGGCCAGCGCAACTCAGGATCCTTTTTGGTGTATTTCCTCCATACTGTGCTGTACATTATAGAAGAAAGGCCATGCTTCACATACATATCCCTATTAGGAGTCCCCTCTGGGGGGGCTGGAGCAGATTCCTCGAGGTTTAACCGGTTTCCAATGCAGCAACACCACTTACGGAGTGCGCTAAAAGCAGGCATGCTCAAAAATAATGCAAAATATGCAGTATTATCAAAAGAATGGCACTTAAACGTTGCGCCGTTCAAATTTACACAGCTCCGGAGAAATATCTCCACATTACCTGCCTATATGTGTTGCAACGCATATATTCTCACAGTAATCAATACAAGATATGACCGGTCATCACAAATCAAACTCAAATAGCCAACCCAGGCTTCAAAAACTCGGAGCAAGTACCGTACAACGGTTCTTACCAATCAAGAGTGTCCAGATTCCAACTGCCAAGCTCCAAAATTCGCCCAAACGGCTGTCACGGCAGGACCGACAGAAGAGGTCTCAGTCGAGGACCGGCGCCACCCAGATGGTCAGTTCGGAAGGGAAGGAAGAAAACCTCGGGATGCCAGGACTAAAATGCCTCTGGCAGTGATCACATCCCCGGCCAAATTCCTCACCTTCGTCACGACCAGTCCTTCGAGCATCCGAGTCGCCGATGAGCCCCACGTTGGGCGCCAATTGATGAATACAGGCCCCAGCTAGGCCCGCAGGACACAAGGGTTCGCTCTCCTGCAATGGAATCTACAAGGAAGTTGGCACGGAAACTGCGAAGTACAAAGACAAAGTTTATTAACCCTTAAGGGTGGTCCTACAATCCATACAACACCCTTCAGTATTGCATAGAGTAGCACACAGAACTTGCGTACACAGTCCCCTTTTATACACAACAGAGGGGCTCATAAGTGGGTGGATACAACATGAGGCAGCATTCATTACCTATTATGGTCATTTTCGATACAGAATCAATATATGGGCGGAGCTAACACACTCCTTGAGCCCGCGAAAACATGGTCAAGCAAGGACTAACTGATAACAGATGTGGTCAAGTCTGGGCATGCGCCAGACGGACAAAGGAGCTATTTATAGACTGTTACTAGGCAGATTACAAGAGCAACTAACATGAAGATAGGACTCTTCTCGTGCTGAGCACGTGGAGGCATGACAATACAAAATGGAGTCCAGACTTTAGTCAACATAGCGAAAGAAACTCGGTCCTAAATAGGAATTCATGTCTTTAGTAAATGCTTAATCACATCGTTGTTTCAATTTTCAACACTCCCACCGGCGGAAGCATGGCCATCACCTTCTCCTCTGAGGGATGGTAATGTACTGGTCTGCGGGGCGCACCACCTCCAGTGATGTTGCTCTGGGCGTAGTCCTCATTCATTTTGCGCTTGACCGCCCTCCGCAGATCGTACCACCTGGCTTGGCATTCATTCCTGGTCCTTCTGATGGGTGCAACAGCATTCACCCTATCGACAATCCTCTGCCACAGGCGTGATTTTTCAGCTATGCTGGTCTGCCTGACCAATGTTCCAAACAGCTGTGGCTCGACTCTGATGACTTCATTGACAAGGATCTCCAGCTCCTCCCTAGTGAACTTTGGATTCTTGTCTGTGGGCATGGTGTGGGGTGAGGGTGTGGATGGTTGTGGGTCTGAATGTGACAGTGTGGGTGTGAATGTGTAGAGGGGGTATGTGTGAAGGAGGTTGTGTGAAGGTGTATATGTTAAGGTGGATGGGTGCAGTTGTTGGTGTGTGCTCTCTAGCTGCAGTGAGTCTGTTGCAAAGGCTCATGGTTTGTGTGTGTGGGCCCCTTTTATTGGTCCATTTGTGGCTGTGGCTCAGTTTGAATTTTTGGTGGGTGTGTCATAAGGGGTGGTTGTGAGTGTGCCCCTCTGTTTGCCTGTTTAGATGTTTCCAGGTCAGTCCTTTCCATTTTTTGTGCAGTGTAGACGTGTTTTGTGGTGTTGTGCGAGTCGAATAGACCCTCCTTGTGCTGTTTTACTGTGTCCGTGGTTCAGTACGGTACAGGGGTACGAGTCGTACAGACACACACCCCCATGCGTTGTGTATGTACTGTGCGTACACCCCCATTGCTATGTACGCTGCGTACACCGCCATTGCTATGTACGGTACGAACACCCCCATTGCTATGTACGGTGCGTACACCACCATCGCTTATGTACGGTGCGTATACCGCCATCGCTATGTGCGGTGCGTACACCGTCATCGCTTATGTACGGTGCAAACACCCTCATCGCTATGTACGGTGCGTACACCCCCATTGCTATGTACGGTACGTACACCGCCTTCGCTTATGTATGGTGCGTACACCGCCATCGCTTATGTACGGTGCATACACCGCCATTGCTATGTACGGTGCGTACACCGCCATCGCTTATGTACGGTGCGAACACCCCCATCGCTATGTACGGTGCGTACACCCCCATTGCTATGTACGGTGCGTACACCGCCATCGCTTATGTACGGTGCGTACACCCCCATTGCTATGTATGGTGCGTACACCCCCATTGCTATGTACGGTGCGTACACCGCCATCGCTTATGTACGGTGCAAACACCCCCATCGCTATGTACGGTGCGTACACCCCCATTGCTATGTACGGTGCGTACAACCCCATTGCTATGTACGGTGCGTACACTGCGATTGCTTATGTACGGTGCGTACACCGACATTGCTACTGTACGGTGCGTACACAGACATTGCATATGTACAAGTCATTCCCTGTGTACGGGACGGACATTTTCCGTACAAATCGTAAATCGGAAAGCCGGTTCGGATCGTACTAGTATGGTCGGACTGCATTTTTACGATTCGTACGGAAAAGTGTCCGGGTATGTCTCGTACAACTTTTCCCAATCTGATTCGTACGGATAGGGCTGATCCGTATGTACTTTTTCCCGTACGAATCGTACTTCACGGGTCGGACGTGACTTGTACGATTCGTACGGAAAAAAATGCGGATACGAGTCGTACGGGAAAAAAAAATACAGGATCGTAATCGCCCCTAAATGTTTTAAGTGTTACCACTTTATTCCAATCAAGATGGCTTCAGGTGTGCCATGCTTTTGTCATAACTAAGACTGTTAGCGCTCTAGTTGTTCTTTAGAACACTCTGGGACATTCTGTCATTGGGCTATACTTGGGCTACATCTGGGTGGTATTTCTGCTGCATTTGGGCTCTTGTCTGGTGTCCATCTTGGGAGACTTATTTGTTATGAAGTTTCCTAATTTCCTCATTTACTACAGTCTCCTCAGTAGGAAATACTTTCAGTTTTTTACTTTGATTCCACCAAGAAGGCATTCAGATGTGTCACACATTTGCCATAAATTCAAAATGTAAGCACTCTAGTTGCTCATTAGATCACTGTAGTAAAGCTACTGCTCACCAGGGAAGTGTGCTGCTGGTATTGAAAGTGCATGTTTCAGTCTGCATGTCAGAATTTTGTAATGAAATAGAAGAGGATTTGAGAAGTCACTCAAAATGTGCCCTAATTTTTCTTTCTGCAGCACTAATCATACTTTCTATGGCAAAATGAACCCCCTTATTTTGTTCCTTTTTAAATTAAATGTTTTAAGAGTTACCACTTTATTCCAATCAAGATGGCTTCAGGTGTGCCATACGTTTGTCATAAGTAGGACTGTTAGCGCTCTAGTTGTTCTTTCGAACACTCTGGGAAGCTGCAGTAGAACACAAAGGAATCAACTTGCAGTCTCTGCCCTAGTTGGATGTACATGTTTTACTGAGAATGTCTGACTTCATTCTCACATGACTGAGAAAGATAATGTGAATTTACAGAAAATATGCTCTCAGTTTAGCTTATAGATCACCTTCCAAACCTCTGTAGGAAAAGCATGAGAAAATATTTTTCTCTCAAACATGATTCATGATATCCCAGCAGAAGGCTTTTTCACATGGTAAAATCACCTTAGAACACACCACAATTCCTAAAATGAGTATGGTACCATCAACAAATGATTTATAATGTAACTAAAGTCTTAAAATCTTCTATTAACTGCAATGCTTTTTAATGAGGTGCTATCATGTATATTGGTCCCAAGATGGCTGCCAACACTTCTTGGATGAAGTGCTGACAGCCAATCAGATCTCACGATGAGATGTGTGGTTAGGCTCCGCCCAGATATATCTATGATTTTACTTTTGATTTTCTCAGCAACTACTGAACAGATTTAGACCATTTAACCAAAAGGCACGAGTGTGAACCAAGGGCTACCTCTTTGCCAAATTTGGTGTAATTCCGTTCAGCAGTTCGGGCTGCAGCTGTGATTAAAGGTTCTTATGGAAAATTGCATGGGAAAACACGTTTTGGGACCCCCCTATTTTCTCGGCCCCCACTTAAATCACCCCGAGACTTTCAGGATAGGAGCGGACCGGAGCGCCCCACCAGTTTTGAAAATTTCGCGAAGATTCGTCAACCGGCGCCAAAGTTATTCCAAATAGAATGTTGCGGATTTCCTATGGATAATAGGTCCTAACTATAACTACCTACTGGCGACTGCCAGTAGGTAATATATGTATATATATATATATACATATACATATGTGTGTGTTTGTGCTTAAATAAGTATATGTTTATATATGGGGCCGATTGTGACCTCAGTCAGAAAGCCTCTGACCTTAGGTCAGAGGCTTTCCGACCTAGATCATCAGTTTCAACACTTACAGTCTAATTATAATTAAATGGAGGCTTTCGGTTTTGAAACCAGCTGGACATTCTGGTTAGCTTCCGATGGGCTCAAAGAAAACGTCTGCCAGTCAGAACCGGCAGACAATCCATAAGGATGGTGTTTTAGGCTGTCCAGATTACGATGCTTGGTTTCCGGCAGCCTTTCCATGCCCTGCTTTCCGACAAGGAAAGCCTGTCAAAAAGTGAGTTTGGGGGTCCATAGCAGTGCTCCCTCCTGTTTGTGGCCTCCGTTAGGGGTCCGATAGGGCACCTATGGTGCTCCATTGTTGATCCCTGCACTGTGTGACAGCCCCATGAGGTGCCTGCTATGAGGTGCAGGGATGAACACAACAAATTCCTTCTCAGTCAGAAAACCTCCAACCTTAGGTCGGAGTCTTTCCGACCTAGATCGTTGGTTTCAAAACCAGCAGCCTAATTAAAATTAAATGGAGGCTGTTGGTTTTGAAACAGGCGACGCATTCCGACTGGCTTCCAACTGGCTCAAAGAATACGTCTGCCAGTCAGAACTGGCACGGAATCCATAAGGATAACGTTTTACGCTGTCCAGATTACGATGCTTGGTTTCAAGCAGGCTTTCCATGCCGTGCTTTCCGACATGGAAAGCCTGTCGGAAAGCAAGTTTGGGGCCCCATAGCTGGACCTCGTTCTGTTTGTGGATTCCGGTTGGGAGCTGTTGAGGCACCTAAGGTACCACACCGTTGATTCCTGCACTGTTTGACAGGCCCCCTGAGGTGCCTTCCATGAGGGGCAGGGATGAACACAACCATTTCCCTATAGGAGCTTGTGCTATGGCCGGTTTATGTGAGTATGCAACCACACCATGTGCGGTAGCATAGCAATTAGGCGGTCAGGACCACTGACTGGAGGTCCTTCGGACCCATATCCGCAATGTTGTCTGCCCAACATCGTAATAAGCCCCATAGTATCACATATTATTCAAATGTATTTAATGTACTTTATATTAATTTTATATATTAAAATATTTGATAGGAACTAGTTTAAACTAGATATATATTACAAAACAATATGTATGTAACAATATTAGTGTAAAACAATATTTTTAAAAAATATTTTTGAGCTTATTATTATAAATATTTCTCACAATGTGCACAAGATGGGGGTAGGTAAACCATGGTTAAACAACATTCCTAAAAGAAATGAGTTATTTGTATAAATGACAACACCCAAGATGAACACCATCTGAGGCAAAAAGAGGGCGCATGAGTATTGCCAAATCTTCAACATTAAAGGTAGCAGCCCAGTTGTTTACAACTTGCACAGCATGTGATGGGGGTGGTCTCTTTAAAAAGGATGTTCTAGACACACAATCTCTATGACCTTGTTGAAGGGTACGGCGAAAACGTGTTGGTCTGCTGTATTCATAAAAGTAAATAAATATAAAAATGTATATATATATATATATATATATATATATATATATATATATATATATATATATATATATATATACATTTACGATCACATATTATTTGAATGTACTTCATGTACAATAATGAACACTATGTTAATGTTATATATTAACATATTTGATATTTACTATTTTAAACTAGATATATATTAAAACAATATCTTTGTATGTTTTTAACTATGTTAGTGTGAAACAATATTTTTACAAAATATTTTGGTACTTACCATTATAAGTATAGGGACACAATATTTTTGTAAACAATACTTTACATACTACAGTTTCCCAGATGTCAACTTGTGACAGAGTACTACTTCCCTTTCTTCTGTGTTCCTTCTTTCAAAGGTAACACAAAAAAGAAGTCCACACAGCAGGGCATTCTTCTTATCAATATTCGCAAGGCCACACATCAAGGTACTACCTCTTCCTCATATTGCAAAGCCATGATCACACATTGCGACAAAGTATTCACCTTCCTATATTTGCTCAACTTATAGCATGTGTACCTAACAGACATCTCCAAACACCTCGGAGAAGGGTACTAAACTCCACTTGCCCATTCTGCCAACCTGACTTGCACATTTACCCAACAATCAATTCAGAGTCAACAACTAATGAAACACAATACAAGAGAAAAAACAGAACCTTCTCCAACCCACTTTTCAGCCTGAAACTTGCAAATATGACAAACTAAATGCTTGAGCCATTGTAATTATCCAAAGAGCCTCATGTATTAATGAAACATTCTTAACTTTGCCACCATAAATACTAAGCAGAACATAATTTGTAACCAAAAGTTATGTATTTGCTAGAAGGAAATCACCGCCATTTTCGTAAAAACTTCCCATGCATAAACATTTCCCAAATGTGATTTACATGGATAAAAATAACCACTAAAAAGAAGATTAAACCCTCTTTTTAATTGAGTATGTCACTCCAATGCTATTAAAAAAACACATTGCTTATTTAAAAATAAATTTCACTTTTTGAGCTGCAGTGTTCTTAGATCTTCAGGAGAACCAACAAGCAGGTGGAAACCCTTTTTTTAAACTAAAGAGGTAAACATCACTCTTCTTAAACATTTCTTCAATTTCAATCACATGAAAGTTTTTAAATTACATGTGCTTAAAGACTACTGGAAGCTCTCTTTCCTTTACACCATTAGGAGGGCACCTCATAGGCACATAGTTCTGTTTTACTATCTCCTGTCTTTGGGGCTGAAGACAAGAATTTCATCACAACGTCTAATTCACCAGCTCATATAAGCCCAGACACACAACAGCCACATTCCTGTTCCTCATCCAACTTGATCAGCGCTATCTCCGAAGAAAACTACATATGGGCAGCATTACTTTTAACACTAGCTCAACTCCCTCATGGATCACTTGTTCTGAAATTAACCTCCAATGTGATCCACAGCATCAGCACACAGATTAAGGGGTGACTACTAATAAGTCATTAACTGATTGTATACACCCACTGCCACTTTTCAAGGATGACAGCACAACACACTGTCATCTTCAAGCACTGGTCACGCCACTCAGTTTAGGTTACTGTATCAACCACAGCACATGCCTCAAACGGAGAGCAGTCATAGAACAAGAGAAGGAGACTTTGGTTACCCCGTGCCACCCTAGGAGATCAAGGTCTGCATGCCAAACTCCTTCCTCATCAATCTACTATCCTGGTTATCCCCTCTAACTCTCAAACCTAAAGAGTATTTAGTGATCAGTGACTTCAATTTACACTGCGAATACCCCGATGACCCAATATGTAGACGATTAGAGAATGACATGCATATCTTTCAGCACAAACAATGGATCTCTGGCCCTACTCACATTACGGGCCGCACAATGGACTTATTCACTAATATTAAGCCCACCTTAATCCATAACATCAATCCCTTACTTTGGATGGACCACTCATCAATTAAATTCTCACTCACATTGGTTTTAAATCAAAATAAGCATACCAACTTTTCCTCCCTTCCCAAAAGATCATGGATTAAAATAAACATGGAATCAATCTTAAACCAATCAAACACCACTAGGTCAGGGGTCTTCATCCGATTCTTACCTAGTGAAGGTTATATCTGCTATTACTAACTCCCAGAATAACTGGACCCCTCTGGAAGCAGCTAAATCTCCGTGAAGTACACATCTGAAAATGGTACTCACTAGAGCAAAAATAAAAAAAAGAAGTGTAAATCACTTGAGAAAGTCGGGAGGCACTCTAGATGTCTTATGGATCACCAAAAATTTGAAGAAGAGATGAACATCTGACACAGAGTACTCAAAAGGCCAAAAAGGATTACATCATTAAGCAACTGGAAGAAAATAGCAGTTCTTCCAAATAACTTTTCATAATTGTAAAAGAACTTGCTCAACCAGTCTGCCTATCACAGACAATCATCCTCTCTGCAGTCACTGTGAAGGACTAAGCAATTTATTTAACGATAAAAACCACAGTATTTGCACATCCATTGAGAAACAACCTAATTTAGATGAAATCCCTTGGGATTAGTTTGCCTCTTCAATGGTAGACAGTGCAGAATTAGGTAACTTTGCACCATGCTCCATTGAGCAAGTAGAAAACATGATGCTGGAAGTCAAGTCTGGTTTCCCACTAGCCCCGATCCCCATTTTATCTTTGCATGCTTAGCCCCCCTTTTGGTACAAATTTTTAGCCTTTCCTTGTCTTCCACTGAATAATCTGACAGCTGGAAGCAAGCGTTAATGCTCCCACAAGCAAAAAAATCAGGCATTGATGCCACATTTAATCAAACTATTGACCAATTTCACTGCTCACCTCCATCTTGAAAGTTCTTGCAAGACTTGTTAATGCACACTTTACTGCCATTCTGGAACACAATAACTTACTAGCCCCCCCTCTCAAACCGGATTTAGTGCTAATAGCACCGAATCTACTCTACTTGCAGTACTTAATAACAGACTAGAGGTAGACCAGGACAGGGCCGCAGTTCTCATCTTAATTGACCTGTATGCGACCTTTAACATGGTGTCCCATTATCTACTGAAGAAAAACTGTTTGAGATAGGGATTCACTCAAAAACCCTAAAATGGTTTGGCTCTTTTCTGAATAAGAGAACACAAGCTGTACAGCTGGACACCTTTAGGTCACCCCCCCCCCCCCTCCCCCACGGTGCATCCAAATGCAAAGTCCCTCAAGGTTTCACCTTGAGCCCCATACTGTTCAATGTGTATGTCTCACACAAAATTGTAGAAATTGTCACGAAACAGGGATTTGAAATCTGATCCTAAGCAGATGATCCCCAACAGATAGGTGACAAGCACCAGGAAACTCTTATGAGTTGTCTGACAGTGGTATCTAGCTGGATGAGGGCACACTGCTTGAAAGTGAATGCAGTACAGACAGAGATATTGCTCTTTGGTGGAGCTCAACAGATCTGTGGCTCCTCTTAGAGGCTGACTGCCCTAGGTCTACGAAAATAGCGAAAAACTGATTGATATTATCTTGTCTATGCTAGAGCAAGTAAATGCCTCATGTAGCAAATGCTTTGGCATACTTAAACTTGTGAAGAAACTAATCTGGATACCAGTGCATCTGCGCAGGATGGTAGTCCATGCTCTGGTTGAGAGTTGACTGGACTCCTGAAATGCACTGTATGTAGGTATTGCAGATGACCTATTCTCCCATCTCCATGTAATCCAAGATTCAGCTGCTAGTCTCATTTGTAATAAAGACAGATTGAGCTCAGCATCAGCATGTTTAAAAGCCCTCCACTAACTGTCTATGGGCAAAAGAGCAAAGTTCAAAATCATCTGCCACACACATTAGGCACTTTACAACACTGAACCAATGATACTACGGCCCAAACTAGAATTCTAAAAACCATCCTGCAATCTGGGATCTCAGAATGCTTCATTTGCCAAAACAATGCTCATTTAAAAAGTGATGACAGGGGGTCACTCCTTTTCCTGTTTAGCAGTGGCCCAATGGAAATTACTGTCCCTCATCATCTGCCTCATGAAGGACCACATCACCTTCAGAAATGTTTTAAAAACTTGCCTCTTTCCAGACGGATCGCTCTCTTTCAGCACAAACTTTGTCTCTGTATCACCTGTCATGGACATTCAAGCTCTCAGCGATTTCAGTGCTGTGATTCCCTAGGGATGAGTGTTGCGCTCTACAAATACTGCAAATCAATAAATAAAACCTCCAATGCACTTTACTTCTAGCACACTGCATGGCTTCTGTTTACCTTCCATGCACTCAGATCATGCATCAGGGACCACAAAAGTCCTCAAAGATTTCCTCAGGAACTGCACACCTTTCAAAAGTGAGGCATGCAACACTGAAATAGTAACCTACCTGTATGCTGAGTCCTGGGCACAGTCGCTATGAAGTGTCATAGCACACACTATCTTACCAATGTCAGATGTGAAACAAGAAGTAAAAAGAAAGATTGAATAAAGAAGAAAGATTGGCAGTGCACTCCTTATTATTCAAAGAAAAACCAATAATGTATCAGTCTTGTTGTGTGCGGGAGGGTATCACCTCCGGATCGTAGAGAAATGACATCACTAGTAGATGGATCTCAGGGTGAGCAGCCCCAGTTACTTCATGACTCCATCAAAAGACAGTCCTCCGTCAGGAAAAGCTCCCAGCTGTTGCTGTAGTCCTATTGCATTTCCACGCTCACCATCAAAACATTGTTTTTAGAGGCTGTAATTAACTGCCAGACTTCGACCCAACATATACACCCCAACCTTCCGTGTATCATCACATTCTCACAGCTCCTCCCTCATCATTGTACAGTATGCATACTCACTGCATGCATCACAGATACATCACTTTGCTGCATTCAGATTCAAAACTCAGCAGTAACCCAGGTAAGATAATAGCTTCATTTTTCTGAGACTTTGAGCTTGTGTTTAAATTTCAGCAGTTCAGAATTTAACATATAATCTTTGTACATTAGGCAGGCTTTCTTTAGGTTAAATAGAGATGGAATGCAAACGCATTCCACCCTCATGATGAGTGAGGGTAGAATGCAGGCAAACGTCTGCTACAATGCCTAAAAACCAACCTTTTCAAATGTCTTTGACTTAGGGCCCGATTATGAGAATCCATGAGGGGTTGCAGGGGCGGTCAGGGACCGCCGCACCAGCGGCCTGACTGCCATATTACGACTACGGCGGTTGACTTGGCGGTAAAGTAGTGGTTTGGAGCAGCTGGCGGTGCAGCTGCGGCACCGCTGAGCATATTATGACATTCCTGACTGCCAAACTTTTCATGGAGGTGACCCCGCCATGAAAAGTGTGGCAGTCAGGAAATAAGGGTTGCATGGGGTGCATGTAGGGGAGCACGTGGTGTTCCCCCTGTGTGCATGCACCCCAGTTCCTGCATGTCATGGACTGTACAGTCCATGCTTTGCAGGTACTTGCTTTGGCACTTCCTCTGCGCTACAATTCACAGGCTCAATTATGAGCCTTAGAACTGTACCACTTCAGGAACACCAAAGCACTATGTGCCGGACCATGAGGAAACTTGTCATCTGGCAGGTGGGGTGGGGTCGACTTTGGCAGTGTAGGAACAAGACGCTGAAGTGGCGACCTGCTCACCCACCGTCAAAGTCATGTTCGGGCGCTTCTACCACTATGCATCAGTTACAATAGCCCGCAAGTATGCACCCCTCTTGTCTTGACAGCATCTTGTTATTGACCCTGAATGCAGTAGTTGTAATGTTTTAATTTAAGCAGGTTTCTTACAAAACAGAGAACGAAAATATTGCATACGAATTTCTCCTTCCTGAAAGATATGTAGAAATTGTACAGGCTATGAATTTTTGCCACACCAAGCAAATTGACCCTTGGCCATTATTTGCTTCTAACATTAGATCCATATTTTCTGCTGCTCAGTGCAGTGAGTTATCCCGTTTCCGATTTACTATTTGGATCTTTGTTGGGCTCGCAGTATCACTTTTGTCTTGAAGCGGGCCCTCATATTTAAGAAATAAATCAGTGGGACTGAATGTGCATAGGAAATCCTACTCAAAAGTTAACAACCTCCCTCTATTTCTCCTGTATGATTAAAAATTAGAAGGATAGTGTGTCTAAGATGAGCTCATATTTATCCTGAGAGGTTCTTTCTGGGGTAATTTTGCATTTTTACATAAGTGGAACTGTTTCGGGGATCGTGGATTTCTGCAGGATTATTTCAGGGCCACAAATACTTGAGCTGGAAGGTTCATGCCTTTGACTTTCTAAGATTCAAATACAGCCTCAAAAACCTGGAATGATATCCATGTCTGAAACTGATGCCGACTAGTTTGATTTATTCAAAATTCTTAAGGTGAAAAGAGAATACTAATCAAATTCCTCAGTAGACGATTTAAATTTACACCATCTATCACAAGGTAAAGTATTCTGGTTCAATAGTTGAAATTCACAAGTTCATACTGAAACGCTGTGACTGCTCCTGGGCTACTGGTTATAATTTGGTTGGCAAGCTTCTAACAAGAGGTTTTCCAATCAATGGATCTAATCACACGGAAAAATATTTAAAAATCTTCTCTTTTATCTGTTTTGAAGAGTATTCCCAGCCCTAATGCACGTGATAGAAGAATGTTGGATTTATGTAGGGCTATGATGTCCACAGAGGGAAATTATGTAACTTTGAAATACTAATAAAAGGCCATTGATCTATAAATATATTAATTGTATTACTAGCTGGTCATTGCTGACATCTAATGGAAAGACATTGTTTTTGAAAGAGAAAGCCTTGCAGGATTTGAAGGCATACTGCCCATGTTTATTGTACACTGTGCTTGACACACAAAACAATATTGTTGAATTATGGTTCTTATTTGTATAACAGTATATGCATTGTTTGGGTATTTTTGTTATTATGCCTTTTGTTCAGTCATCTACTGTTCATCTTTTTTCTTCTTAAAACTCCCTTCATTGATTTTAATGTTTGCTAAAGTGATATATGGATTTTTAAAATCATTTTTATCTTCATCATTGCATATGATATTAGAATTTATATTTTTATTTTAAAAAGTAGGATTTTGGAATCCACTAAGTAGCAGAAACTATTATCATTTTTATTTAATTGTGAGAAATTGAATACAGTTGTACTTGCTTTCCTTTTCAGGGAAAATTTTCATAATGTAGTTTGATAGTCAGATAGTCAAACTTTTAAATTTTCTAGGAACCTATGAACTTCGCATTGACCTGCATGATTTTGAGAATAATCATCAGTTTGCCAAATATAGTTCCTTCCGACTTGCTGGAGAGACAGAGAAATACCAGCTAACATATGATACCTTCACTGGAGGAAATGCAGGTGAGGTGTTCCATGATTCCTAAAACAAAAGTGATGCCAACAACCAATATATTCATTTAATGCTATGAAACAAAACTGAAGTGGATCTCTAGGCTAAAGAATCGCTGTTTTTTTTAATCTTTAGCATCACAAAATGTATATTCACATTCAGGGTATTGTAAATAGCCTTAGATAGCAAAAAAAAAAAAACATCTTAGACATTTTTGATATGTCCCACGATTGAGTCAACTACAATAGTTTTTCCTTGGACAGTAGCATTACTGCCTCTGATCAAATATGCCATATTACTTTTAGGGAAGACTGAATATAAGCGTCTCAAAGAGTTAACATTTCAATGCAAATGCTTTTTTTATGAATCTGATTTTGAAAAGGTGTTTTAATTATAAAGATGGCTTCAGATCTGTAAATATGTAAAATGTGATATTGCTGTATATCCTCAGTGATGTTTAATTTTCTTAGGCCGTACAATCAAAAGTGTGTACAAAAATGATATTAATATTTTAAAACGGAATTTTCCTAATTCCTGCTAACATGCAGCTCCCTGTTACAGGAATTACAGTTGTTACTCCCAAACAATTGATAATAAAATATGTTCCTAGCCATCTACATTATATAGAAACTAGACAGATATGGGATTTCGCAGGATAATGATGAGCACAAAGATAATTAAAATACAGCTGCGACATTTTAAAAATGTGGTTCACTGATTGTGTTGGGGCATTTCACTTTTAAATTCAAACGGTCGTCACCAGGGCAGTGTGAGTCCAAAAGGATGGTGTTCCTTGAGCAAATAAAGAAAACCTTTGCAAGACAATTTTTAAAGTCAAAACCATAGCATTTTATTCAAAATCAAGAATCATTAGAGATGGCAAAAGTAGCTTGTAAGGTTCAAGCCAGCATCCATGATGCCATGATGAAATTATAGTTCAATAATGAAGTAGCATCTGTCTACTCAGTTTGTAATGAGATATATAAGCAGACAGTAAGTAAGTAAGTAAGTAAGTAATTTTTATTAGCATAGTTATTTAAAACCATTGCTGTACAAAGTTGATTAAGAACAGGTATAATAAAAATACAAAAATGACAATTCTAAGTAAAAACGGAATAAAATTTGCACGCTTCATGTTAGTAGGGTAATTTCTTCTTTCTTTGATTTTCCTCATGAGTTCGTATGGTCATTAATGTCAGTCGACAAACAGTGTTGAGTCAGTGATACAAGGACCATTATAAGATAATTTTTGGCATCTTTCTTTCCACTGCCTTCATAAATTTTACAAAGCTGCAATTCATGCGAGGATCGTGGGAAGAGAAGCAAACCAGAATTGCCTTTCTACGTGTACGAATCCCTTGCTGGTTGAAATGATGTTTCAACAGGTGTTTTCGTTCGTCACGTAGTTTCTCACAGGAGCAGATCAGGTGCAGCATATCCTCTTGCCCCGATCCACATAGCCGACAGAGAGGCTCGTTTTTTTTTTTGATCCAGGTTGGAAGATTTTGAATGCAGCGGAGCAGGCCTAACCTGTACTTTAAAAAGCACATTTTGGTGGATTTAGGATATCCCTCGCCAAAATAGTGCTGTGGTGCCTTCTTTAAATACGAATTTACGATCATCCATCCATGCGTTCTTTTGGAAAGGGCGGCCTTGTCTTGAATCCATGATAGCTGTTTGATCGATTTTTTGACCAGTTTTTTGAAAGTTGTATGATTTGCTGGGGTATCCCAAAGCTGCTCTAAACCAGTATTCTTCAGGCTGTCCCGTAGGAACTTGGCTGCAGCCGAGGATGGGTGTTGGGCTAACTCCATCCACAAGTGTTCATTTAATGATCCTTGTGTCGATTTCCTCACTTTATCCCAGGCTATCATGTAGGCTCCCTGCCTTGCTAGGATCTGTTGGTCAATGCCAAATTCAAGCCTAATTTGAGCTGGTGAGGTTTGCTTGGGCAAGCTGAAGATGATCCTGTAGGCAGCTGTTATAGTATTATCAAGGGTCTTGGCGTCTCTTCCTCTAAGCACCTCACTCCCGTAGGTAATTGTTGGGAGAAGTTTAGCGCGGATAACTTGCGTCAAGGGCAGGAGAGACGGGCCAGAAAGTTTGTTGTTTAAGGATTTTAGAGAAATTGCCAAAGAAATCCCTTTCCCTCGAATACTTGTTTTTTGGGCTGAAAACTGCCCTCCGTTATCAATCTTCACTCCTAGATATTTGTATGCTGGCGTGTCTCCGATTCTTGTTTTATCCCAGTACCATGATGTTGATTTATTTCTTTTCTTGCTGATGGTCATTGACTTGGTTTTCTCCAGGTTTATTGTGAGATCGTTTTTGCTTGAATAGCATTGTGTTGCGTTCAGGAGGTGCTGAAGTCCCACCTTGGTGTAGCTTATAAGGACGATGTCGTCAGCATAAAGTAGGCAAGGTAGTTGGAGTCCTCCTAGTTTGGGGGCGTGGGAGTTGCAACCATTTAAAATAGGGACAAGGTCGCTTAGGAACAGATTGAAAAGGGTGGGGGCCAGGACGCAGCCTTGTTTCAGGCCCTTGTTGGTCGGTATGCGCCTGGACAAGACGGATCCATCCCCTACCTTTATCTGTATCCAGGTCTCTGTGTGGAGATTAATTAACAGGTTCAAAAGGGGTCTAGGTATCCCCCAATCATTTAGTTTAGACCATAAAAGGTTCCGGTTTATGTTGTCAAAAGCAGCCTTGTAATCAATGAAGCAGAAGTGTATGGGCATTTTGTTAGATTCTGCCTTATCTATTAGCAAGCCCATGCTCAAGATGTTCGTCATTGTCCCTACTGCTTTGGCAAAACCAGTCTGGTTTGTTGGGATTAAGGATCTCTCTGTTGCCCAAGCCGTCAGCTCTTCTAATAGGATGCCTGCAAAATATTTTGCCTCAATGTCAATTAGGGCCACCAGTCGATAGTTTTGAGGGGAAGCCTTATCTCCTGCCTTGTGGATTGGGGAGATAATAGAGCCCTTCCAGGAGCTTGGCAGGATGTTGTGGTGTCTTATCTCCAAAAAAAGCGGTTCGAGGGCTGTTGCCCAGCCTGCCACATCTTGTTTGTAGAGAATTGGCGGGATACCGTTCGGCCCTGGTGCTCCCTCTCTTCTTCCCTTCTTGATTAAACGCTGAATGGTGTTTTGTAAGTTCGGCAGATTCTCTCTATCATTTTGAGGCTGCCCTTCTGTATAATTTGTGTTGTCCATCATTAGTGGTTTTTGCGTGTCAAACTCTTGGTCCTGGTTGTGACCCGCAGCCTGGTGAAAGTGGTTGCCAAGATAGTTTGCCCATTTGTCCTCTGAGATGTTAGATGAGACCCCATGGTGCATAGGTCTTGTGAATGTGTTTATTGATTTCCAGAACCTTGCCCCATCGTTCCGTTTGATGTCAGAGTGTAGTCTCGCCCATAGGTTGTCTTCAGCGGATTTGTTTGCTTCCCATTTTGATTTTTTCAGTGTTAATTTTAATTTCCGTAGTTGATCACGCTTTACTAGGTTCGTAGGATACTGTTGAAGTTCTCTCATTGTACGATAGATTGAGGTTTTTATGCCTCTGATTTTTCTTTTATGTTCTCGGGAGAATTTGCACGATCTTTCATTGCTTAATTGTGGTTGTATTTTAGGTCTTGTGGCGTACATGGACATGGTATCAGTAAAATGTTCCCAGTTTGTGATTTTACTGTATCCAGTATAACTACCAAAATGCTGTTTTGCTCTTTCCACTAAAGCTCCGTCTATTACTGCTGAATACTTGATTTTTTTGAAGTTGACAGTATGGGTTGACTCTTTTGGTTCTTTCGAAAATTCGAAGTTGGGTTTTGCAATCTTAAAGATGGTTTCTTGGGGGCAATGATCACTGTCTCCGCTACGACCTATCTTATATGATTTTAAAAACTGAAATAAAGGAAGTGAAATGAAGGTATAGTCTAAAATACTGCTTGCTCTTGTTGAATGAAAAGTTGCAGCTGGGGGATTGTCTCCAGATGTCCTTCCATTTAAGGCCCTGATGTTGAAATGGACCAGGTCTTCCAAAATCTTATTACCTAGCTTTGTTTGCTTGGAGATCTGTGAAATCGCTTGTGGAGGGATGTCCCAGATTGCATTTTGAATTTGTGGGTCAACTTCTTGCGTGGCGCCCATGAGGTTGAGATTGAAGTCCCCAGTGAGAATAACATTTGTTGTGGGTCTTTCCCTAATGCAAGACTCCATGAAGCTACAAAGATTTTTAGCTTCTTTTCTTTTCTTTCTCGGGTGAATGTAGACATTGATTAAAGTAATATCATTTTCGGTGGGGCCTATTGTAAGTTGTGGCAAGTGAATGTTTACCGCTAGTAATGCTGTGAGGGTTGGACCAACTTCTTTTGCTGTCAAAATGCTTGTGGCTGCTATGTAAGTTGCTAGACCACCTTGAAGGTGCCCATATTTGGCTGTCCTTTTTGCAGCGGTGAAAAAGCGTAAGTAGCCGTGTAGATGCAGGGGGTCAGCAAGCCATGTCTCTTGGAATGCCACGACGTCGAAATTCCTGATATATGTCATAAACTCTGAGTCTGATATTTTGGCGGCCAAGCCATTGATATTCCATGAACATGTTCTTAATGAGTCGTGTGCGGCATCCCCTAGCTTGGGCCCGGTTTGTCATTCGTTGTTATTTAAAGTTCTGGCTATCCATCTTGGGTCAAGCAGTCCCGATGATTATGGGTGTTCGTCTACTATGCGTCGGGCGCTGTCGTTGTATTGATCAACCTTTTCACCTTCTGGCCCTGCCGCGCCTCTCAGGACCGAGTTTCTGAGGCTATTAGTGGTAGTTGATTCTGCCTCTTTTTCCACCGGGGCAAGAATTTCAGGGTATCTAGGCTTTACGTATGGTTCTATTGTGATTCCCCAGTTTATGAAGGTTTCTGCCTCAGCGTATATTTTTTGTGAGGTTGCCAAGGTTGTCCAAGTTGCTTTTGTTTTTTCTCTTCCTGTGTGCTCATCGACTACAAATTCAATGGATACCAGGTCTGAGCTTTTTACTTCTGCCAGAGAGGTGACATGAGATAGCAGTCGCAGGATGTTGCCCCTGTTCAGTATGTCATGTCTTCCTTGCGAGTGGTAGTTCGGATTGAACCAAACAACGCCAGTTGTGTGACTTTGTTCGCTTGTCTGCTCGCTCTCTGTTTTTGGTTGGCTGGATCGCATGTCCTCTACTAGTCTTTTTGCAGTTGTTTTCATTTGGCAAGGGTTAGATGCAGTGATTCTTAGCTCTCGACCAGGTATTTGGCTTCGTACCAGAGCCTGAGCGATTCTTTGTTCATTTGACTGTCCACCCTCCTTTTTGAGGGGGCTGAGACGCTTGTCCTCTACTAAGCGTTTTGCGTTTGTGTTCGCCTGAATTGCGTTGGGCGCGGTTACTCTTAAGTCACGACTGATTATATACTTGGTCAGTACTGGTTGCCCGGCTGAGTGGCGCGTTTCGCCTGGCCTGGAGATGTTACGTACTGAATCCATTGGCCCTATAGTAGATGTTGTTTCTTCTTCTCTCTTCGTGGGCGATGCTCCTTGGGTTGTTTTCAATGGATTACTTGCTGATTGCCTTATATCTATCTCTGCCTTTTCTGATCCTTGATTGCTCCCAGGATGTTCTTGGTTTTTTGTTTGCTGTAAGTTGGGATCGTGCTGTCCGCCACTTTTTTGTGCTTGATTCACACTAGATTCACGGAGAGTATTGCGAGCTACACCGGATTGGAGATGTAAATTTTGTGTACCTATTTCGAGCTCTTTTTGAATGCGAATCCCGGGTGGCTCCATGGTTTTTGTTTTGGGGTTAATGTGCCTCCCCGTCTTAATAGGGGTTTTTACCTTGGTGGGAGTCTCAGATGTACTGAAGGCTTCCTCACTTTCCGGTGGGCACAAGGCATACTCAGATTGAGCTGCGCCTTGTTCCATAGTTGGAACATTCCCAAAGAGGTGCATAAAGCCTTTACGTTGAGAAGCAATTTTTTGTTTCCTGCCTTTGCGTTTTTTTGCTCGTCTTTGTAATGAGATATATAAGCAGACAGTGTAACATGGAGACCATCAGTTCAAAAGCAGGTAACTGTCCGACATGGGGACTGCACAATAAGAAAGACAGGGAAAGGTATGTCCAGAAAGTCAACTAATAAACTGACATTGGTTGAACACATTCCAGAAAAGACACATTTTATACTTTTCAGAGTGGTGAAAAATAACGCATTCTGCAAGGTGAAATCTTACATACCGAGGCATATAGCAAATTAGCTTGCACATACATATCTTCAGTAGGAACAGGAAATGTCATGAGTTTCTTACAAGAGTGAGTACATTCAGGACACAGCTTCCTTCAAAGAAAAACAGAAGAAATTACATTTCATTTTGTGACAAGAAAAACACCACCCCCAAAAAAAATCCATTTTGAACATGTATTAGAGGGAAAAAATGCATTTTGTCTTCTCGAATGCCTTAATTCATTGTTAACTCAGGATTTGATACAATCAAATACAAAATATTTCTCCTCTTTCTTTTTCTAGTTATCTTTTTCTTCTTTTGACAATCACATTTCAAACCTATAACTTCCAAGAGCATTAAGGTTGTGAGACATTTTGTTACTTAAAGCATGCTTAGCCTGATAATACAAATTCACTTATTTTTTTTGTAAACAAATTTTATTGCCTTTTACATGTTATACAGCAGGTCTGCTTTCCGTGGCGCCAATAGATAGGAAACAGGATTAGTTTAATGCGTCACATTGCAGTCCTTACTTGGTCTAGTAACCCCAGGTCCTGAGTTTATCAGTCACATATTCAGTCGGGGAACGCTTCCGCATAAAACCGGGAAGATTCTCCCCTCCCAACAAATAACTCATTTCACTAGTTCACGTTTCCATCTGTGCACGGTGGGGCCTTCCGGTTTCTTCCAGCTGCTAGTAATTTCCAGTTTCGCGAGGATAAATGCAAGGTCCTGAAACCTATCTGTGGTATTGGTTTTGCTAGTGTGTGGGAACAGGTTGAGCAACATGGGCTGGTGTGCAGGGAACCACCCTATCCATTATTCTAGCCGTCTCCTGTGTGATTTCCTGCCAGTACTGCGTTAAGGAGGTGCAGCTCCACATCATATGGATAAAAGTCGGTCCCGGTGTGTCACATCTCGGGCATCTAGCGTCTGCGCCATCGAAATAGTGGTTAATACGCTCTGAGGTTAGATATGCTTGGTGAAGTATATAGAAACTTATCAGACTTAACCGGGCGTTTCGTGATACTTTGATGGTCCATTCTAGAATATTGTCCCAGTCCTTGTCGGCTAGCGGCCTGTCAATGTCGTCCCCCCATTTGTGTCGCAGTCGGTCCAGTGGTTGTATGGAATCTCGCCCTATAGCTCTGTAGAGGCATTCAACAGCCTTGATAGTGCCCCCAGCCAGGCTTATGTATTCACAGGTGGCATGTCGTGGTGGTTCCGTCGTGCCCGTTCCCCAGTGTTGCCTCATGGCCCCCGTGACTGCCCCATAGAGCAGAAAATGCCCCTGTGGTATATCTTGGTCAGCGCTGAAGTCCTCAAAGGAGAGAAGCTCCCCGTCCCGGAAGAGATCCCCCACTTTCGTTGCCCCTGCTTGAACCCAATCGTCTATTCCCCACCATTGTCCTCCGTGGGCAAGGGCCTCCAACAGCGACATCGCCATTTCTGGCGATTATGGGCGTTTTGTTCTGGTTTTCTGCAGGCATCTGCTCCAGCAGTGACGTATCACTCCGGGCCCGATTCACAGAACTAACTTAAGACAAAATCCTAAACTTACTACCATTTTGGTATTCACAGAAGGCACTTACTCATTTTGGTATTCACAGAAGGCACTTACTCATTTCGGTATTCACAGAAGTTAGGAGTCCTGACTTTAGGACTCCTAAATGCCTTCTGTGAATACCGAAAGTCTTAAAGTTAGGTTTATTCTCAGTTTAGGAGTCCTAAAGTTAGGAGTCCCAACTTTACTACTCCTAAACTGAGAAAAATCCTCATTTTAAGGCTTTTGGTATTCACAGAAGGCATTTAGGAGTCCTAAAGTTAGGAGTCCTAACCATACTACTACTAAACTGAGAAAAATACTAATTTTAAGGCTTTCGGTATTCACAGAATGCATTTAGGAGTCCTAAAGTTAGGAGTCCTAACTTCTGTGAATACCGAAATGAGTAAGTGCTTTCTGTGAATACCAAAATGGTAGTTTAGGATTTTGTCTTAAGTTAGTTCTGTGAATCAGGCCCTCCGTGTTTATTACTGCGGACCTGCTGGGGCTTGGCAGTCCCGAGCAGAGTGCGGAACACACCGGCTGTATCCGGGGGGAAAGTTGGCAACCCACCTGTCCGGCTTCCTGTTCTCCACAACCCATTGCGTGAGCCTCTGCAGCTGGCGTGCCAAATAGTAGGCCTCCATATCAGGCACAGCCAAACCATCACCCGACCTAGGCCGTTTTAGCGTATGAAGGGCTACTTGTCTGCACCCTGTCCCGCATATGAACGCCAATAGGCAGGAGTCCAGCTCCCGGAACCATGCCGCCGATATCCACACAGGAAGCGTAACAAAGAAGTATAGCAGCCGGGGAAGAGCCACCATTTTAAGCAGTGAGATGCGGCCCCTTACTGAGAGGGGAACCCTACCCCTGAAAGCCATAATACAAATTCACTTATGAATGAAAATTATAAAATCTAGTTTTAGAGACAAGCCAATTTTGTTTAAATAGGTAGCAGTAATCCAGAAGCAGATCATCCATAATAATCACAAGTGCAGCTGAAGGAATAGCAAGCATCCTTATAGTTTGACCCATTAAGACTTCATAAGGAGAAAATCCTTTACTCAGGTTGGGTGTACTTAAAAGTACTAATGAAAAAAACTTCTGGCCATTTCAATGTTCTTGATTCACACACTTTGCTTTCGTGGTACCAATGGCCCGCTCTACAATTCCTGATACTTCTGGATGATATTCACAATGGAATTTCTGCTCAATTTTCAGTACCATGTAAAGGACTTTTATAACTTCATTTTTATAATGAGTCCCTCTGTCTGATTCTAAAGATGTTGGCAAAACAAATCTAGGGATCAACTTCCTCAATAAAAGCTTGGTTACAGTGTGAGAATCACATATTCTGATTGGATATGCTACCACCCACCTGCAAAACAAGCAATCAACCACTAGTCGATATTGTAAACCATTGCCCAGGGGCATTCCAACAAATTCCATTTGTAAGCTTGTGAATTATGGTCACATAATATGAATTATGAATTATGGTCACATTTGTCCTCCTACCAGTGTTCACCTGTTGATAAGTAATATATCTCTGATGTAGTGTATCTGAAATCTTCCTGAAATGTGAATTAAACCAGTATTTCTTTGACAACATACCATCACATGCCACTTGTGTAGGCCAATGAATGTATCTTGCCATCTGAAACAGCATAATGTCTGGCAACACCACTCTATGCTCATTTGAGAACCAGATATTACTTTTGTCTTTTGTGCATCCTTCTTTTTCCCTTCTTTTCATCCTCTGCCACTTCATTTTGCAGTACACTCAACTCCTCAAGTGTCTGAGCTGACCTTAACCAGAAACTATTTATATTTTATATTTCACTTTCCCAATTTGTATTTGTTCCTAATGTACCAGACGCAAGAGCACAATACTTTGCAACCTCAACTGCAAAATTATTGCCTACAGAAACCATGTCAACCCTCTACTGTTTGTGGCTCATTTAACAACATCAGTATTCTTTTGGAACTGTAGGGCCTCCAACAAATTCAGAATTCTGGCCTCATTCCTAATAAGCATGCCAACGGGTGTCAAGAAACTCCTTTGTAACCACAATTGCCCAAAGTCATGGACTACTCCAAAACCTTATTGGCTATCTGTATAGATTGTAATGCTCACTCTATTGACTAGCAGTAGCGGCCCGTGGTGGGAGTGCTGATGGGCGCTGACGTGGGGCGGGGGGTAGTAAACTACGGATTATGGCTGATTAGAGGTAAGTAAACATATAAATAAATAAAACGAATTTCGTTGCGCGAGCGGCATCGCCAAATGCGATGCAGCACACACAACGAAATTCGTTTTATTTATTTATATGTTTACTTACCCCTAATCAGCCATAATCCGTAGTTTACCAAACCCCCCACCCTGCCCCTCCCGCTCCCCCGCCCCACGTCAGCGCCCAGCAGCGCTCCCACCACGGGCCGCTACTGTTGACTAGCACATACCAACACAAATGCCGATACTGATATCAATTATTTCTCACTTCACATGATCACACTTCACACTTGATGTGACAGTAAAACATAGTTTTATTGTTTTTTTTAAATTCTATTTTTCAAAGCAATCTTTCTTTTTAGAAAATGCCCATCGTTTTTTTCAAAACAATATGTAACAGAATGTTTTTTCAAAAGACCACGGTTAAAGTTTTTCACAATTACAACAAATACCACAAACATTAGTGTTGGACATAACACCGACATAACATGGAAAACAAATTCAACATTACAAATAAAGTAGGCTTGAGTTCTGCATATAAAAACAATAAAAACCAAAACTAAATAAAGGAAAAGAAGGTACAACTCTGGAGGTTGAGATCTTGCACTTAGTTTCTTGAGAAAAATATTTTTCTATAGCAACCTTATACAGGGTGACAACCAGACAGTGTACTAATGTGGCTTATAACACCATTGTTCTGACTTTACTAATTATTGAAAAGACGTTTTTTCGAAATATGAGCCACATAGTATATTCTTGAACACACTAGTGTGGTTACGTAGATGTTGCCGCATTTCGAACCCTTAAACATGTTAATAGCGTTCTCCTCAGGACATAGAACTCAGAGCTGTAAAAATGAAGAAGAAAATACTCATATTACCTCTTCCGTTCAAACACTTCATTCAATCCACACCCTCCACACCTTAAAAATGTCAAAATTACCTCCTTGCGGGATCAAATCATCTCCTCTGTTAAAAAATACGATATAATCATGTTACAGGAGACATGGGAGGTGGAACCCACCATATTAGATGGATATCAGTGCTATAAAATTCCTGCTATTTTTTCCGCTCTGATCGTTCATATGGTGGGTTGTCAGAATAGCTGAATATTGACCTGGGCGGTTATGTGGAGGTCTTGGAGACAGCTAGCACTAGCTTTCAAGTGCTGTGCTGGAAAACCTATTTTAATTTCTACTTGGTTAATTTTTATAATAATGATTTTAATAATGTTCCTAACCCAATATTGTTTAGAACTAACCAATTTTCTTACTAAGCTGTCTGATAATGTTGTTACCCTGGGCCATGGATTATAGCTATGTCTCCCCGGCGATTTTAATGTACACTTCTCAAATGACGGGAATACAATGGGGAATATTTGGGGGGGTTGGGTCATAGAAGTCAGCAGCTGGGGTTAATAGTGGAATCCCATGACCTCCTAGATATTAAGGCAACTGCAGGGAAAGATGTAATTATGCCTCCCACTTAAAAAGGAAGAGGGTCTCCGTCTACGATTGATTTCATATTTATTACTCGAAACCTTGAATACATTTTGCAACATGGGTCGGTGGTTGAATCTACCTTTAGCGATCATAACCCACTAGAGGCTGTCTTCCTAATGGCCCAAAGGAAAGAATATGAGTGGCAGATAGGGGCTTGCAATCTCCAACCAACAACAGTTAACTTGAAACTGGTTTGGAGAATGCACGATCCAGCACAAACTCTAGAAAGAATTGTGAAAGAGAATAGGTGGTCAGTGGAGACCTGTCTATCTAAAGAGGATAGTGCAATTAACATAGTAGATGCTTTTAACGAACCATGCCTTGGTATAAAAAAAAAACACCCTCCTTAGACCTATACGCCCATCGAATAAGTTACACGACTGGTTTGACCATGACCATGACCATGACTGTAAAGTAGCCAATCTCGAATTAAGGAAGGCTCTAGGGAAGAAGCCTAGAAATAATGTACTGATCACTGCCCTGAGAAAATATTATAAGACTGTTACAGCCAAGCGCTGGCAACAGGTCCTCATAGACCAATGAGAGACATTAGCACAGGCAACTAACACTACCGATAGGAAGCATTTTTGGGCCATGTAAAAACCTGACTGTTTCCCCAAATTCTTGCCACATCACTAGTGAATCTTGGGAAGACCATTTTAGCAAGGTCTATGTCTCCTCACTTAACGCAGACAATTTTACAGTAGACAATAGTAAGTTAATGAAAGTTAGAATCACAGTAGAGGAGGTAGAAGAGGCCCTATCCCAAAGCATGGGCTGTAAGGTGCCGGGCCCTGATGGAGTACCAATTGATCTACTAAAATGCTATGCTAAACTTTGGGCTCCAATTTTAACTAACGTGTTTAGTCAGTTACCTCATACAGATATACCAGACTCTTGGTGCACCTCTATTATTGTCCCTATATTTAAGAAAGGCAATAGAGAAGACCCCAGTTGCTATAGACCAATATCGCTAATTGATACAACCGTAAAAGTCCTGGGGTGTGTTATTTACAACAGGATCCACTTCTAAATTGGGCCCAAACAAAATCGATTTTATATCCTGCCCAATTTAGAAGTAAGGTAGGGACAATTGAGCAATGTGCCAAATTGAACCTAGTAATAGGTAAGTGTGGGCCTTTATATATGGCATTTATGGATTTAAGCGCCGCTTTCAACTGTGTGAATCAGTCGAAACTATGGCACATGTTGATACTCAAGGGTTTGGATTCCCCCTCTTGTTCATTTTCTTGCATTTCTTCATAGGGGTATGAAAGCGAAAGTTAGAGTAAACAATAATGGGAATGTATCCAAGGGCATAGAGATAGGCAGGGGAGTTAGACAGGGGTTGCATGTTAGCTCCTCTCCTGCTTATATTATATATTAATGATCTCTACCCATTCCTATCCCCTATAACCAATGATGTTCCATCTGTTGAAGGGAGACCCCTTCCTACACTTTTATATGCGGATGACGCAGTTTTAATGGCACGGACCCCCTTGGCATTGCATCTTTTAGTGTCGGCATTCATTGACTTTATGTCTAACCTAGACCTCCCTACAAATTTTGCAAAATCCCATGTTATGGCATGTGGGCCACATTGTATTCAATACTATAATATACAAGTAATAAATAACTCATTAACAAGTGTTAAGAGCTTCACTTATCTAGGAGTTATGTTTTCATCTTCTGGAGCCTGGTCACCTAACATTGCACATCATAGAGTGCTATTTTCAAAAGCAATTGAATCACTGATTTCTCTCCCTCAACCTTGAGGCAGGGGCAGTTGAAAGCAATATTACCAAATATATAAGTTGCAATGTGTTCTAATGCTACTTATGGTTCCGCCATTTGGGGGAGAGTGAATTGTGTAACCATACAATCCGCGGAAAATAGGTTTTGTGGGCTCCTGTTTGGTGTACCACCTTCTTCTCCTCATGTTATTTGTCACAAAGAGTTACATTTGCTATACATATCCGTTTTCATTATAGCAAGACCCTCGCTACTTTGGTTATCCATCTGGAGTAACGATCAGGCATTGCTCACAAGAGATATAATAAATGATTGTATATCTTGTGATAATGGCCTTCAAATTCCACGGCATATATTAAATCAGAATTTAGGAAGCTCTGTATGGAGCACGTTTTTACAATGAGAGATTCATGCCCTACCTATCACAAAAGGGAAGCAGCTTTAGCTTTTTACAATCTAGCTTGTGAAAATCGTCTTAATACTATAGTAGGGAAACCTAT
Source organism: Triturus cristatus (assembly GCF_964204655.1). Classification (NCBI taxonomy): domain Eukaryota; kingdom Metazoa; phylum Chordata; class Amphibia; order Caudata; family Salamandridae; genus Triturus; species Triturus cristatus. Next base: position 999,513,506 of record NC_140580.1, read on the forward strand.
GATAACTGCATATCTGTCCCAGAGCATTTCTGAGTTACCACCTGTCTATTTAGAACAGGCTTGTGGGAGATGGGAGCGTTCCCTGCTATTTAGATGCCGTGCTGATGCGGTAAAATATGTACTGTGCTTTCCTATTGGGTACCAACCGAATATCGCTGCCATTCCCTGTCCCTGCAATAGCAAGTCAGGACAAACCACCATACATTTTTTATTGTTTTGTAAATGATATGAATTATATACGAGGATGTTTTTGCTTCCACTTTTCAAAAGGAGATATCCTGGCACTAGACAGAGTGGAGCACTGTTTTCATTAATTTCTCAACTGTCCGATAGTGAAACCTGCCTACATGTGGACTCATTTTTTAAGACATGCTGTGAGGGCACGTGGCACCTTATTGTAATGACTCGCTGCTATTCCTTGTTTTTAAAATGATGTTTCAACATTTTGTGCTCTGTATAGATATGTTTTTATCAGATTTATATTAATATGATGATGTACTTATGTGGATGTAATGATGATTGTTTTATATGCATGCACTTTTATGGAAGGGTGAACTTTCCGAATAAAGAAACTGAACTGAACTGAGAGCTACTTTCGTTTCCAGTTAAAAGTTACCACCCTTGGAGATTGGTAAAAGTTAGCCACCCTCAGAGATTGGTGGTTGGGAGTGGCATTCACATTTTGATCAGTCTACATTGGAGCTATTAGTTGTTATAATTGCCAGTCATGACTTATGTGGTTTGTCCTCTTGACAGACATACAGACATTTTATTGGTACTAGGATTGTATGAATCCACTTTGGGGGGGGCACCTCTTTTATTGATTTCTGTTTAGACGTCCATTGTTATATGCTGTGCCCTTGTTGAAGATGAGTCATGTTTAGGGGAGTTATAGTCAAGTTGTAATTAAAATTATTGCCAGATTAGAGCACTAATATGCTCTTCTAGCACTAAGAATGTTTTGAATGGTATATATCTAAACAAGCCTTGGTAAAGTCAATAAGTCCTTTTTTATGAAAGTGCATTAGTTTTTTATGTGCGCTTGCGTGGAAGGGTGAGATGGTGAATGAGACAATGAGTCAAAGGGTTGATGGATAAGTGAGTGGATGGATGAATAAGTGATTAACGCAATGCATAGATGGATGAATGAGTGAGTGAATGAATGCATTGATGAATGGATATGTGAATTAATGCAGGATCAAGTGAGCAGATGGATGGCTAAGTGAATACGTGGAAATCTGATTGGTTCGATGAATAGCTGACAGAGGACACAGATGGATGAAAGAGTGACATGGATGGATGAATGGGTGATATGAGGGACTGCAAGGATGACTGAAGCCTGGATGCTTGATTTTGTCCCATTGGGAGGAGGAGGCTGCTTGGTCCCCTTACCACTGATGCACACCTACTCTTCCATGCACTCAGTCACCTATTTATCATTCCATGTACCTAGTCACTCACCCAGCCACACATCCATTGATCCATCCATGGACTTAGCCACATATACCCGCATGATAGATGGTTTTTGCCACCTGCTATGTCCCGTGTGCCCCACTTTATGGCCAAACATAACGAATTTAGGTGAAGGATTTTGTGTTGTTGAGTGTAAATGTAACAGTTTTAGCTCTTTGAATACTGCCAACCACACATTTATGAAACTCAAGATAATTAGTTGCCAGTAGTTTTGTAGCGAGAGCAGTTGTGAAACAGGTTAACTGAAAATATCTTCAATAAAAACTACTTTTGAAGACCAAAAATATCATAAGAAATGTCGCAACTCTACCTTTAATAGAAGATTTCCAGATAATAAAGTCTCAAAGTGAGGTCATTTTCAAACCATAAATCTTAAAATGATTGGGTCAGATGTACGAAGCCATTTAGCATTTCTTAACAGACCGAATTTCTGTTTCGGGCTGTTAATATATGTAAATGGGCTTTTCATATGTACAAAGCCCTTTAAGCTGTGGCAAATTGTGATTTCTAAAATTTGCAGTCCTCTAGATAGAAAATTGCAAACAGAGATTACCTATTTGAGATTCCTATGCACATGTAAAATCATTTCCTAAATGCAAAATTGACACTTAGGACATGCAATTACCATGAACTCCAAGTCAATGGTAACCATGTGCAATTTAAAAAAAATGCCCAAAGCTGCTTTTTTTCAATTGCGGTAGAGTGCACACATGCCCTTAGGACATATGTGTGCTCAACATGTGCACCACTATTTTTGAGGTGCATCACCAGGGGCTTTATGCCCATAACCATACTTGGTTTAGCATTTCCAAAATAGTGATTTTGTAACAGACAACCGCTAATTTGGAAATGCTAAAGCGGGGCCCATTGGAATGAATGGCATGGGATTTCCTATTTGCAATTTCTGTAAAGTGATTCCTTCTAGTAGGAACTGCTATTAGGAAATCGGATATTTCATTTATATCATTTTGCATTTTTTTAAATAGCGATTTCCAAGAACTTGCTATTTAGGAAATGCAAAATTACATTTTCGTATATCTGGCCCATTTAGTACATCATAAGCAGGGTCACTGGAATTATATGATTTTGCGGATGCAAAGTTTTAGAGATAAATATGGATATGCCACATTTGCCACATAATCAATCACCTGCTGCTTAATCTGCACATTTGGAAAAAAAAAATGTTTCAAGCCAAATGATTCAAAAGTTACTAAAAATGCTGTTAAAATGTTGCTGTGCCTGACGAATAAAGACCTTTTGGACTCACAAAAACTTCCGTTTGCAACATCGTAGGATTTGAAATTATTAAATGCCTCTTTACAATGTTCACAAGCCCTTCTACATGTCGGGAAAAGTTTTTCTGATTCGTAAATTATCTTTTGAGACCTTTTCCGAATCACATATAGGAGGGACGTAAAAAGGGCCATCTCTTTCCAAGTGGAAATTTGGAAAGAGATACATCCATGGTTTGTGACCAGAAGGAAAGGAAATTGGGTTAGTAGTAAGTTAGTTGTGCAAGGAAAGGATTTTGAACATCACATGTGCAAAAGCAAAACCTGTCTCAGGTCCGTTTCAATAGTTAATATCTCAGTTCCATTAAAATAATTAATAGCAACTCTAAAGCCAAACATCATTGACAATAAACCAAACAGTTTAGTATGTTTTCACTAACAGCAAACTGCAACAAAGACATACAGATGCAAGAGAATTTTAATCTCCACCCCCTGCTGTCAGCGTTTCTAATATGACTTCATGTGAGTCATCAGTAGTCCGGAGCAGCACAGATGAGGAGGTGAAACAAAGGAAGTCAAAGTGGGGCTCCTGAGAAGGTGGTCCTGGCAGCTAGTGTCCTGGAGCAGGCTTCTCTTCCAGGGCAGTTGTTGCTGGAATGCCTGGTTGAGTCCTGGAGTCCAGAAGGCTGTGGGGTCCTAGGAGAGTGAGGGTGTCTGGTGAAGTAGATGGCGATGTTGATTTGTTGGAGTTTAATATTAGCTGATTTAGGAGGGCTGAATAATACTGGCCAATGTGCGAGCCTCGGTAAAACTGACTGATGGAAGCGTACGCCCAATACTGGTTATTGCTCGGGTACCACACAAAATATTGATCATTGTGCAAAGAATTGAGGCACTACTTAGGACAAAAAGTGGGGCTGTGCCTGGATATACTGGTAGCAATGCTGGCTAGTGCTAAAGTGGTGCATACATCACAAAGACCCTCATTTCCAGTTGGCTGGCGTGATCTATTGGGGTGATCGCGCTCCAGCCATTTTCGAGTGGCCCGGTGTTCCAGCACCTGGGATTACCATAGGCAGGTGGACTGTACCCATTTTTACTGGGTGCAACAACAAACTCTATAAAACAACCAGGTCTTTGGGGCAGAAAATACCAGAGGCTCTGACTAGCCACACCTCAAAGTTATTTTTAGTGGAGAAAGGAGCATTCAGTGGTCTCCCCGGCAGCCCAGTAACCTGCTCTTACACCTGCCACTGTCCCCAGCCAATGACCCCTTAATAGCAGCCCGCTGTAACACTTCGGCTTACATTTACCACTTGATTAGACCTGGTGGTGGTTGTCTGACGAAATATCGGGCACAAAAATATCACAGTACTCAAATATTGTGACAGAAATATAAGTAACAAAAATATCACATTTCTGTCCATTGTTTGTAAACTACAAAAATATAGCAAAAAAATTTGAGGGACCAGCACATCATATATTTTTTATTTTAAATTGGAATATCCATTTATGTAGCATTATATTTAATTTATTTTAAATATTAAACTTTAAAATAAAAATACAATGAAACAAATATTTTTTTAATTAAAAATGACAAAATTAATATATATACTATATTTACACACATTATAAAAACAATTAATAATAAAAATAACAAAGAAACTTAGGTTAATACAAAGCCAGGGGTCATTGCCAAGCCGTCGACCAAGATGGCCGCTCGGCATTGAAGCTCCGGCGCCCGGTGTGCAGTTACTGACAGAAATGGCACGAAGATCTAGCCACTAGAAATGAGGTAAAGACGACCTGCGCTGCTATGGTGAAAGACCCGAGAGTAGAGAGCCCTGATGCGGACACCTGCTGGCAACCGCCACCCCAAGACGCAACGGGTGAAGGCGTGCTGGGACCCAGCCCGCCTCAGAGGCCCCGCGGCAATAGGGGCCATGCGTGAGCCTGAGGATAGAGCAACAGTGCTCCGCTGTGCCCCCTGCCTGCCTGAAACAACAGATTGGGAGAGATGAGGGAGGCACCCAGGCTATGGTGGCCAAATTGACAGCAACAGCAATGCGCATACCCGGGCTCCGGGCGAGTGAAGAAGAAGGTGGAGCTGTAATGTGTGCAGCCCAGCACAGATAATACATTTAGGCCCCGCTGGGGAGGTGTGTAGGCCAAGAATGTCACAGCCGCTCTCCAGCATCCCGAGGCCGCCTCCATAAACCCCACCCCCCTGCATCATGGCTGCACACACACACGTCCCTCCAACCTGGAGAGGAAATGAAGGGCGCATAAAAGGGGGAATACCAATACCGGCGCATCACCTCCAATTCCGCTGCGCGGGCCTGAAGACGGAACCTGAGCAGCATTAGAAGGGACAAATGTAGCGGAAGCCTACAGAAAATACCATTACTGCTTAGGTCACCACCAGACACTAGTAAGCAACATAAGTGCCCGGAGCCCGGGGAAACCCACCAACGACCAAGTGCCATTCAGAGGGATTAAGAATAGGCCTGGGAGATGAACTTTGCTCCGTTCGCGGAGTTCGCTGAGTTTTCTGCACTCCGCACTCTGCAGAGTTCGCGGAGTGCAGAAAACTCCACTTTGCGATGTGCAGGGGAGTTTTTCCCCGCTCGCGATCGCGAACAGTAAGTTCGCGATCGCCAACAGTACGTTTGTGAGAGCAAGCTGCTGCTCGGGTAGAATTTCTACCCGAGCGGCAAGAATACCAGCACAAACTACAGTCCACACTGCACTCCACCACTCGCGGAACTAAGTTTTTTGGGACCTTTGCGGAGTTCCGCGTAGCAAAACTCCACAAACTACACCAGGCCTGATTAAGAATAGACACCTGGCACCGAGGTTGGGAACAGCACCCATGCCCAATTGAACATTGATATTGTTACCTTATAAACTGTTTCTGCGGCACCCAGCGGTCCCTTTGGCCTGAACCTGCCGGACTCATAAACGCGCATATATCTATGCAGGCGGAGACACCACCCTCATGGACAACGGAACAACGACCTCTGGGCAATACTTGGCACAAGTAGCTGAAGCGAGAGGGAGGTACCAAAGCACTTCAACCACCGCTATTCACAGAGCAGATTGTATCATCGTAACAACAACAAAAGAGCGTGATGCAATCAAAAACTCGGATGTACCTTAGTACACCATGTGCTTGGAAAAACGTGTAAAGAAAACAAAATCAATCTGATGAAAAAATAAAACCCTCACTCACCAACATAGTTGGTGACATGCTTCATCATGGGGTTTTAGCCAGAGTAGCCTTGTGCATCTCTGGTGTGCTTCGACGCTTCAAATTAAGGCGGAGCAACAGTATCAGACTAAAATAAAGTGAAGTGATAAGTGTGAAAAAAGTGGAAAGAATTTAAAAAACCATGTGTCGTACACCAAAACACTTTAATAGTGACGAGACAGGCATATGTTAAAAATGGTGAAGGATAATTCCTACTGACAATTAATTTGGTCAGACACCAGAGATGCACAAGGCTACTCTGGCTAAAACCCCATGATGAAGCATGTCACCAACTATGTTGGTGAGTGAGGGTTTTATTTTTTCATCAGATTGATTTTGTTTTCTTTACACGTTTTTCCAAGCACATGGTGTACTAAGGTACATCCGAGTTTTTGATTGCATCACGCTCTTTTGTTGTTGTTACATTGTTCTTGGGGGACCAAGAGTGTGGACATACCCTCTCTCTCCTGTTGTTTATTGTCAGATTGTATCATCACCACATCCAGTAGATGCCCCTGTGCAGCGTTGCAGATATGGGTCGTGGGGACCCCAAACAACGAAAACTGAATTTTGGTGTTCGGGCGTGACGGAATGTGTGGAGCAGGGCCCTGATGAAGATGGAGGGCCATCGCGAAATGAGCAGCCCCTTGCCCTGGAGCTCCGTGCCGGGTTGTGCACCTTAGAAGCCAGATTTGCCTCCCCAACCTCCAGGCTGGACAGAATGGGGGAACGCTAGACGGCCATAACAATCATTTAAAGATTCCCCACTCCACCCGGTGGGAATGCTCCGGCCCATTTTAGTATCCCGCAATTATCTACTAGAATCCACTCTGGTCGGATGGAACTTTTTACTTGCCCAATAGCGTGGAGGGAATAAACACAATTAACAGAAAATGCAGTCTGCAATTTATCATAATCAAGGACTCGAGACTTAATCTCTTGGCTCTCTGGCTTTTATTATCAGCATAAAGATTTGAAGATACAAAGTCCTCAATACGAGGCACAACAAGTACATAGGCACTAACACAAATGCTACTCTACGAAGAATCCGCATACGGCTAAAAATAACTAAAAGCACAATCTCTAAAAGCATGAGGTAGAAAACTACCAAGCCAATGTCGATATTAGGGACACTGGACCATACCATCTCTGTCCCTAAGTCAATTCATGAACAAAGAGCTTCTCTACTAACGAGCAACTGTCCTTGCACCTGGGGTGAGATCATGCAAGGCAGACATACTTCACATCTTTTAACTTGCAATTTACTACAGCCTAAAACCTCTACTGGAATAAATCCTTTTTGGCCTATTGCCCTTGGCTAACATAAGAAAATACCAGGCCTTTCGCCTCAACGATATATGCGAATTCTGGCCACTACTACGGTTACACAAGCAGGCCTAAATCACAGTATTGACATTTACGTCTTTCTTTCATGTGTGGTCAAACTAAACAGTCTACAGACACGAATTCTAAACTACACGTTTTAACATCACATTGTTCAAATGACTAAACTCTACATTTCTCTAATACATTCACAATATGCTTGTACATAGCTAACACTTCTATTGAAATCGATATAGATTATACAATTCTTTAATACATTGCACACAAAATACCTGAGTACACATTTGATTATATGCGGGTGCCAACTAACAGTGAATATAACGCACCCCTACGATTTTCAAACTTTTAAGCGCTACATCAGTTCCCCCCTTTGATGACATCTGTCATCACACCATTACAATCTTCTTCTTTAGAACTGATTTAAACCGTGCTAGTCATGACTCTGCCATGTCGAACTCCCTCCATTCTCTTAAGACTCTCGTATTGCTGCTCCTGAAACTTCGCCATTCTTTTCTCGTTTGCTCTAAGAGCTCTTTCAACTTTGCCTCCTTGATGCCACTTCCACGCTTTCACGCATCCCCACAGACAAATCCCACAAACCACAGCAATGATAATTGGCTTCAACACTGATCCAAGAAATCCTCTTCCCAAATTCGCAAACCACGTTCCCACTCTTCCAAATCCTTGTCCAATCTTTTCCCACACATTCTCCTCCGTTAAGTCCATAATCTCCTTGTGAATAGTTGTGATGTTATCTATATACTTCCCTATCTCCTTCGTGTTGTCTGGAATATATGTGCAGCATTCTTGAACCTTCAATAATTTGCAGACTCCGCCTTCCTTGGCTAATAACACGTCTAACGCAAGGCGATTCTGCATAACCATATTCCGTATCGACAACATCTCTCCAGCCACCAACAACAAAGACCTCGCCGTATTCATAGACAGCTCATCAACCACAGTCGCCAACCTCCTGATTTTCACGTCATTCAACACCACACCCATACTAGGTATCATTGCTCCATATATATATCTCCAATCACTGCACCTGTATTCACAGCTCTGCGTCTTCTAGAATGTTGTCTCGTCTCTAGCAACTCCAAGTCCTCTGTGTGATAAATCTTCGGGAATATGATAGCCAAATAGCATATGCCATACCAATTTGCAGGTAGTCTGACGTAAGCAGTCTTCCCACATACATAATACACTGTCGGAATTACTTGTACCGGACCTTGCATAAAGTCCTTAACAGAAGCCTCCAGGGTGAAGGTCTGAGAACAGGTGCTATGTCCTACTGCGACCTTCTCCGTAGCGGATTGAGGCCGTCCAATACACAAATTCCCCTTCTGTACTTCATCTAACGCTATTGGTCCATAGCTTCCCTTAGACTTGTGAGCTTTCTCCTCCTCAGTCCAATCTACTGGACTATCTCCAGTGTCTCGTGTCTGGGTCAACTTTCTATACCTGTCCTCTACTTGATCAATGAATTTTTTCTCCGTCCCAGATAACGCACATGTCAGGTTATGCCTGTGAGCATGCGCAGTATCCAACTTCACAGTCGGTCTAAAATACTTCAGGAGTCTATCCTCTTTCTTATAATAGTCATATTTATTCAAATGCTTGATTGCTGGAACTTCAGGAAGTACCGTATCAAAATTTGAAAAGAAATACTCGAACTGTCTCCTGTCGTAAAATAAACTGAGCAATCAACTACAAGAAATCCCATATGTCAATGGGAGATGATGATACTTGATACCTTCATCCACTGAAGCAGGCAACTGCATACACACATAACAATCCTTCACATCCATCGCATCAACATATTCGTACAACAACTTCGCATAAGCATTAAGCTTAAAATCACCCTTCGATAAATCCATGTGGAGTCTGCGATCCTCACTTAACTTTGATGTTCCTTGTTCCCGGATACTGACATCTCTCTGTCCTGGGGTAATAGGTGTGGGTGCTCCCTGAACCTTCCCCTCCTGCCTGGGAGCCATCATGTACGAACTTATCACTACTGCAAATATAGTGACTATCACAACTACTATCAATGTGCCTATTATCAATTTAGCCCTACGATGTGTGTTTGCAGGATCTGCCATCTTCGGAATATACTCAATGTCCAGTACAGTCTCTGAAATGGTAAGTCTCTTTCTCATTAATGTCTCTTTCGTGAACTTAGGCAAACTCTCCCTAACTTTTCTTCGTTCTATAACGGAAAAATCCCTAATTTTGTTCTTCTTCCGCTCGAATCTAGGTTATCTTCTTCCCTGCTTGCAACCCTCTCAAATCAATCCAACATAACTGCTGGTCCCAACAGTTCCAGGACTCCCTGCAATATTTCGAGCTTAAGGGTGATCAGTTCTTGTGGATCTGGCACAGTAGTGAACGTCGGGAACTCTAAATTGTCCAAGATCATACCTCGAATGACACTCAGAAAGGGTGGACTCGGAATGTGGATAGTCAGAATTCCTTCGATCTCCAGTCCCGGAACTTTCAGCAACACTTCCACTCTCTGGAGCGGAACACTGTTGACCAATGTCATCGACCTCAATCTTCCCGTGCTCGGTAACCCTGGCATCAGTCACTGGATATGCCCACTCTGGTGAAGCGTACTTCCGACTTGGCACTCTAGTTCTCTTTGACCTTCTCACACCTTGAGGATACTCCTCGTCGCCTGATTCTTCTTCTGGCTCCTCCGAAACTGGTGCAAGATCTGTGTCCGGTACCAACCTCAGGTTTACCCGTTTCTGTCTTGCGGGCCAAACCCTTTCTGCTTCTGTGGCACCTCCGGTCTTCCCTTCGATACCCTGTGCACTGGCCTCCTCCTCCTCGGCAGAACTTGATTCCGTACTGCCCACTGCACCTCTTGCTCCTTCGCCTGTTTCTGGGTCAGTACTCCTTTCACGTCCTTCCTCAGCTCGATTCAGTGCACCATCAGCTGCTTCAGCAACCCGTACAGCTTGACTGGCCCTCTCAGGTGGTTCTGTTGGCTCTGCTGGATTTTCGTTCTCGAGAGGGGCTGTATCTTCCAATGGTGCTGGAACTCTACGGGTATGGGAAGCATGCACCCAGTTCGGTAAACCTCCACACTTGACGGCTGTGTTCGTAACGAGGATCACTTGAAACGGGCCGCGCCACCTAGCATCCAAGCAACTCTTCCTCACGTGCTTGCGGACTAGGACCCAATCGCCTGGGCACAAGTCGTGGCACAGGTAACTCGCAGCTGGAACCGTTGCTGTCTGCACCTGCTGAGACACAGAACGGACCACGTCAGCAAGGCCTTTACAATAGTCCAGGATCATATCATCAGTGATATTTATCAGAGCAGTAGCAGGTATTGCAGGCAAACGCATCGCTCTTCCCATGAGGATTTCATGGGGTGACAACCCAGTACTTCTATCAGGCACACTTCGGAGGCTCATAAGGACCAAAGGTAATGCGTCAGGCCATTTCAGAGATGTAGACGAACACACTTTCGCCATCCGAGCCTTCAGAGTTCCATTCACCTGCTCCACTATCCCTGAAGCTTCTGGTCTATAGCTACAATGTAACCTCTGATCTATATTCAAAGCAGCACAAAGCAACTTCATAACTTCGCTGTGAAAATGAGTTCCTCTGTCCGATTCAAAGGACGTCGGGAACCCGTACCTTGGAATGAGTTCTCTCAATAATAGTTTTGCTACCGTGAGTGTGTCACATCTGCGTGTAGGGTATGCCTCCACCCACCTGGAAAAGACACATACTATCACTAATATGTACCTCAACCCATTGCACTTCGGCATTTCAACAAAATCCAGCTGCATCCTATTGAAAGGTCCACCTGACCTCCCTATGTGACTCAACGTCACAGCTGTCCTCTTTCCTACATTCATCTGTTGACAAGTGACACACCTCTGGCACACAGTTTCAGCCACTGCCCGAAACTTCGGGTTATACCAAGTCTGACGAAACACTCTCATCATTGCGTCTCTACCAAGATGTACAGCACCATGTATCAACCTCGCCATGGGATTCAACAAACTTTCCGGCAACACTGCTCGTCCATCATTCGAAACCCATATATCCACATCTCCTTTCTCACATCCAGCTCGTATCCAGCTGTCTCGTTCCTGATCCGAGACCCCTTCCTGAAGCTGTTTCAGTTCCTCCCATGAGTCCGCCATTGCTAACATCTGACCATACACCATTCCCTCCTCAGTTTCCTCAATGTGAGTCTCCGTAAAATTGCATCCCTGCTCTGCACAAAACCGGGCTACTTCATCTGCATAATTGTTACCCAATGAGACAAAATCATTTCCCTTCGTGTGTGCAGCACATTTAACAACGGCAATTTCATCAGGACCTTGCAATGCTTCAAGCAATTTTCGCACATGGTCACCATTTCTTATAGGAGAACCTGAAGACGTCATAAACCCTCTCTGGGACCATAGCTGTCCGAAGTCATGAACCACACCAAACCCATACTGGCTGTCCGTGTAAATTGTTACACGGATCTTGTCGGCTGCCAAACAGGCACGAGTCAAAGCAATGAGCTCAGCCACCTGCGCGGAGTGTACTCCTTCTAAACAAGCGGCTTCAACCACCCCCGTGATGGTGCATACAGCAAACGCTGCTCTCAGTCGACCGACACTGTCTCTTAAACATGAACCGTCCACAAAGAAAATCTCATCTGACACTGGGAGCGGTTCATCGACAATGTCAGGTCTCGGTTTGGTGCATAGTTCCGTAACGTCGAGACAATCATGGTCCTCACAATCTTCATTATCATCTATATTTGGAACAGGTAACAATGTAGCAGGATTTAAAACAGCACACCTCTTCAGTATCACATTATCAGCTGCAAGAATAACTTGCTCATAACGAGTCAGCCTATTATTCGTGAGGTGCTGTGTTTTAGTCCTAGTCATCAACAATTCAACAGAATGTGGCACATGTACAGTAAGAGGATGACCCATCACAATGCTCTCACATCTCTCGATGCTGACACCTGTTGCCGCAACAGATCTGAGACATCCGGGCAACGCAGAGGCTACTGGATCTAAAGTAGCTGAGAAATAGGCAACTGGTCTACGGACACCTCCATGGTTCTGGGTTAACACTGCTAATGCGCAACCTTCTCTTTCGCAGCAGAATAATGCAAATGCCTTGTTGTAATCCGGCATTCCCAACGCAGGAGTGCTACATAAGGCTTCTCTCAGCCTCAGAAATGATTTCAAGCAGTCGTCGTCCCATGGTACCGGATCACTCACATCCTTTCGCGTCAGCCGCTGTAAAGGCTTCGCTTCAAAGGAAAAGTTTGGGATCCACTGGCGGCAATAGCCCACCATTCCCAAAAACATTCTAACTTCCCTCTGCGTCAAGGGAACTGGCATTCTCAGAATCGCATCAATGCGATCTGGAGACACCTTCCTTTTACCCTTCTCGATTCTGTGCCCCAAATACTGTACCTCAGGTAAACAGTATTGCAGCTTGTTTGGAGACACCTTGTGACCATTCTCTCCCGGGAAATTCAACAGCGCAATGGTATCGGCCCTGCAAGCGTCTTCTGTCTCTGACGCAACAAGCAGGTCGTCAATGTATTGCACCAAAACAGAGTTTCGCGGCAACACAAGATTTTCAAGATTCTTCTTTAGGAGCTGATTAAAAATCGATGGGCTCTCCGTATACCCCTGTGGGATACGACACCACGTTAATATACGATTTTCTAGTCTAAATGCAAAAAGAAATCTGCTCTCTTCATGTAAGGGAATCGAGAAAAATGCCTGACACAAGTCAATCACTGTGAACCATTCAGCTTCACATGGGATCTGGAACAGTATCACAGACGGATTCGGTACCACTGGACAACATGGAACAACTATGTCGTTTATTTTCCGCAAATCTTGCACTATCCTGAACTTCCCACTTGGTTTCTGCAGTCCCATAATGGGCGAATTACATGGACTACCCATAATCTCCACCAGTATTCCCTGCCTAATCATAGACTCGATCACAGGTTTAATCCCTGCAATCGTTTCAGGGGATAATTTATACTGAGGTGTTCTTGGGAATTCCGTGTTTGGCTTAACCTGTATCTTCACCGGTTCCACTCCCCTGACTAAGCCAATCTCCTCCCCACTTAGGTCCCACACGTCAGCCGATACTGACTCCCTCAAATCCTGTGGAAGCTCCTCCACTGTCAAAGCTGGGTACATTTCCACGCACACCCGCTGATTTGCAACCTTAAAGGTCGCATCATCATCCCTTGTCTGCACCTCTACTCCTTTCGGGGTACAGTAGATTGTGCAATTGAGCTTGCACAATAAGTCTCTTCCCAACAAACAAACAGGACTAGAGTCGCACACCACAAACTGATGTCGATCCCTAAAGTTTCCTATCCTGACTGGAATCGGTTCTGTCAAAGGGCTAACTAGCCTCTTGTTCGCCACTCCAACCACGTGTATGCTTTCTCCAGAAAGGGCTACACCCGGAACTGCCGCTGATCTTATAGTTGACCTAGTAGCCCCCGTATCGACCAAAAATGTAGTAGGGTGTCCGTCGAGTTCTGCTTCCACGAAGGGTCCTCTCTGATCCACCTCTAGAACGGCCCTAAGTATGCAGTCGTCATCTTGGCCTAAACTCAACCGAGCCAGTAAATCCATATCCTTCTCTTCGCTTAATTCAAACATGGGCATCTGCAAATAAGTTCGAGCTCCCTGCTGTATATTCTGTATCCTGGGTGGCTGGGGAATCTGCACTTGCGGGATGCCGGTCCCCCCTTGCATCATCCTCGGTGTAGTCACCGTCTGTACCTGTTCCGCCCCAGGGACCTGACCCATTCCTCCCTCCATCTGTTGCTGATTATAGGGGTTCAAGGGACACTCGCGCCTCCAGTGTCCCACCTGGTGACGCGCTTCCAGTAATTGCCACGCCTGACACTGATCCGACACCGCCGTGAGGGGAACGGCCAGCTTCAGGTCCTTACCTGCAACGTTGCCAGTGCTTTACACCGCCGTGAGGGGAACGGCCCGGTAAACTACCACCCCCAGCATCCCTAGCGCCCGACGCCTGCCGCTGCTGTCATCAGGCAGCGCCGGGCACTATTTGAGGCAGGGAGCTGCCTCGCTGCGCGGGACGCGCTTCCAGTAATTGCCACGCCTGACACTGATCCGACACCGCCGTGAGGGGAACGGCCAGCTTCAGGTCCTTACCTGCAACGTTGCCAGTGCTTTACACCGCCGTGAGGGGAACGGCCCGGTAAACTACCACCCCCAGCATCCCTAGCGCCCGACGCCTGCCGCTGCTGTCATCAGGCAGCGCCGGGCACTATTTGAGGCAGGGAGCTGCCTCGCTGCGCGGGACGCGCTTCCAGTAATTGCCACGCCTGACACTGATCCGACACCGCCGTGAGGGGAACGGCCAGCTTCAGGTCCTTACCTGCAACGTTGCCAGTGCTTTACACCGCCGTGAGGGGAACGGCCCGGTAAACTACCACCCCCAGCATCCCTAGCGCCCGACGCCTGCCGCTGCTGTCATCAGGCAGCGCCGGGCACTATTTGAGGCAGGGAGCTGCCTCGCTGCGCGGGACGCGCTTCCAGTAATTGCCACGCCTGACACTGATCCGACACCGCCGTGAGGGGAACGGCCAGCTTCAGGTCCTTACCTGCAACGTTGCCAGTGCTTTACACCGCCGTGAGGGGAACGGCCCGGTAAACTACCACCCCCAGCATCCCTAGCGCCCGACGCCTGCCGCTGCTGTCATCAGGCAGCGCCGGGCACTATTTGAGGCAGGGAGCTGCCTCGCTGCGCGGGACGCGCGCGGGCCGCGCCCGGGCGAAGCCCGGGCCAAGGGCGGGCCCGTCCTTGCCCGTCACTGCCCGGTGCTGGCCGGGTCGGGGCCACCCCTCTAAACTGTGCCATTGCAACATTGGTATCCCCAAGGTACTGTGGACTTTGCTTTTTAACTTTTATTGTGTCATTATCTCTGGTTATCAACTCTGTTCACTCCTGCTACAGCTCTGCAGAGCACTGCGGCAGTTGGCCCCCCCAAGCTGGTAGGCTTATTTCGTTTTAACCCCGTCAGTGTAGCCACTGTCCATTGTTTATTGTGTAACAGGGTCTATTTTGAGAACTTGTAACTACACCGGGGGTAGCCTGGGCCTGGTCTGTGCCTGCCCGTGTTTGGACAAGGCTGAGTTTGTCTACATTTTCTGGCCCTTCGCTCACATTCTATTGTGTTCTTTATCACTGCAGGCATTCACTGATTACTATAGTGCGGGGTTTGACAAAGGTATTGATTGTTTTTATTTATTTTTAACATGCCTCTGAGGTCAGGTAAAGACCGTACTGTGCAACTCCAAACTTCCAAGGGAATAGTTTCTGGCCCACTAGATGCTTTTATAACCAGAGCCACCGGGATTCTAGAAAAAGAAATAGCATTGACCGAGAAAAGGCTCTCTCTAGATTTAGTCAGTGGTAAGCGTTCCTCTATAGGAGCCCTGGCTTCAATTCCTAGCCCTGCAGTCCAAGCCCCGTCTAATCATTTACATCCAATAATGACAGAGGCACTGATACATGTTGTGGGAGATGGGGTGGATTCTCTACATTCGTCATGTAATTCTGATTTGAGCCCCGATGTCACCCAATACAATGGGTCAAATACTAGTGTCACGGACAGAGGCGACACAATCAATAAGCCGGTGTCGAAGCTACCTGAAGTGCCTGACCCTGTTATAAAAAAAAAAACCTGTAAAAGGAAAAATATCCAAAGCAATCATAGGGGGAGAGCACATAAGCTGCCTAAATTAAATGCTTCTAATCAAATCAATGCAGCTGCTCTACAGTCCTATAATGTTACACACCCCCCCCTGGTACATCCCAATGTATTGTGCCCCTCCTTAACCCCTATTGGTTCATCTGACCCGTGCCCCACTTGCTTCAACAGCGATGAAATCCTTCTGGTAAAAATGGAGGCCTTGTTCAAAACCCTTCTGCGCCCTGTCTTGGAGCAAACAAGGTTGATGTCCATTAAATTAGAAGCCTTGGAATCTGTCGCAAACTCGAACATGCACCTACTTAATAAACTAACTGCCCCCCCCTTAGTGGCGGGGGCCTCCATCCCTCAGCCAAATATAATTAACAACACAGACAATGTGTGCCTGGGTAAAACAATGGGGGTTGTAAAAATATCTCCGGCACAGGTGGTCCTCAAGGATATAGATAGCACCGTTGGTGCTGACTCCCTAGCGCAGGAATATAGTAAAACCGCCTCCATGACAACAGTGCAACAAGCTCAAACCAGGAGGGTGGGCGATAGGGCAACAGTTGCACATAGCACTCCATCCCTGCCCCCTCTAGGAAAGTCAAATACTATTCGTAACCCTACAACTCATAACGGGAGAAATATTGTTAAAGGCGTTCACCCTCGTACTGACCTACCCCCAGAATCCAACCAATATACCATTGTTTTAACTGGGGTAATGCCCGTTAAGGAGGGTGTTAAAGAGACAGATAGGGATTTACGTAACAAAGTAGTATATTGGCTGAATAAAAATCGCCCTCTCCCGCCATCCATTTCAACTGAAATCCTATTAGTGAGGAGAGTTGATTGGGTGGGTTTTGGGACTAAAGATTTAGAGGGTGACTGCATTCTGGTATCGTTTAAGGATCCCTGGGTAGTAGAATCTATTCGAAGGGAAGCAAGGTTTGCAGGAATGGGGGATGTACAAACACTGGATCTTGCTTATTTTTACCCCGATAGACACTCTAAATTTACACCAGGCCCCCGCCATAAGCGTTTATTAGACAGGAGGTATCCGATTGTGAGAACACCATGCCACTCCCAACATCTTCAACTTTCCAATCGATACGGCCCTCTTTCTGATCTTGAGGCTGTCGATTGACTACATCTATCAAGTAAGGAGCACAGCATTGTGGAGAGCCATAGGAATGTAATATCTGTGCTCGGCGGGATGGAACCTTCTATGGGGCACGTTGTTGGGGGGGGCCCTCTGTTAAATCTTATGGAGGGGTCGGTTGAAGCTACTACTGAGGATATCTCAGAAGAAATCATGGGGGCGGTTGGTGCTTGCTTGACCCCAAGACTCGAGTTACGGGCTGAACCTGAGAAGGTGGTGGAATTCTCAGCCCCCACGGCGCCAACGATTCAACCATATATAAATAATGCAACATCTCCCCATGATTTTCTAAAGGTGGCTTCCTGGAATGTGGCTGGGATCAAGGGCCGCCTACTCTCTGAGGAGTGGTTGGAATTCATAGATTCCTTTGATATCATTTTACTCCAGGAAACATGGGCCACGGCCCCAATCCACAGGGTTGGGTTCATCAATTTTTTTAAACCTGCAATCGGAGGTAGTAAAGGGCGCGCTCTAGGGGGCCAACTGATTTGGGTGAAGCAATCCTTGGGAGTCCATCTAACAGAAATTTTTTTGGAACACCAAGACCTTATGGGCATTAAGTTGAGCAAAGCCGCCCACCGGGATCTGTTCATTATCAACATTTACGCACGAGGCCTACCTGGAGGCCGCTGCCCTGCCATTGTCGATGTAGTTGATAGGTATCTTGACAGTTCTGGAAGCGATAATTTGTTTATCCTTGCGGGCGATTTGAACTGTACCTTTGAGCCGCTTCAGGCAGTTGGGGACAGATGGGGGTCTACAGAGGATGCAGTTTGGAATATTCCTGACCTATCAATAGATAAAATCGCCAAAGGGACTGAGGCAGCTTTGAATTGGATGGCCCTATGTTTGACCAGGGGCTTAAGGGCAGTTAATGGCCGCTCCTTATCAGATAAACGTGCCTGTAATACCTATGATAATGGTTTAAGGAAAAGCCGTATAGATTATATCTTGCTAAAGTTGGAACTTTGGCATTATATGATCGATATGGAAGTGGTATCCCGCCCAGAAAGTGACCACAACCCCTTGTCGCTTAGTTTAAGGTTTCTGGGATCTGATAGATTGAAGAACCCAGATAATCTTACCACAGGTGATCTCACCCTGTCAAATGACAGAAGACGGCTGAAATGGTCTAGGATAGTGGGTGATGTCTCCCTCCATGAAAGTATTACACATTTGGTCACCCATACGGTGAATGATCTTATGGCCATTGTGCCTGAGGGGGTTGACCCCGATCATGTTACCAAGACCCACGAAGGTTGTTTTGAACAGCTTAAAATTCTTTTATCCAGTCCATACCTGGCAGCCCCGCCAAAAAAACTAGGTTCCCGTCAGAAATGGTATAATGGGAAATGTAGGGAGGCCTACAGCCATTTAGTCATGGCGGTTAAGTCACGGGTTATGATAGATGTCAAGTTAGCCAGGGCCCAGTATAAAAAAACCCAGTGGGAGGCCAAAAGAAAGTGGGAAGATAGGCATTGGTCCGATCTTCTGGATGCATCGACATCCAATAACCAGACGAAATTCTGGGAATTGGTCAAATGGGGCAGGGACCCAGATTCTCAAATACCTTCTAATCATGTCCTTCCCGGAACTTGGGTGGATTTTTATGCAACCCAATTTAGGTCTGAGATTTCGGTACCCTTACCTTGCTAAGTGATGAGCACACACTGTTGGACCACGGTGGGGTCCTGTTCTTTTCCGAACAGGAAACAGAAGCAGCATTGGGTTTGACTGTGCGGGGGAAGGCCCCTGGGATGGACCTAATCCCCGTTGATTTGTTCAAATCCAACCAGGGACTCTGGATACCGTATATTACTAGGCTAGCAAATGCAATTGCCCAAGGAGCTAGAATCCCAATGAGTTGGAAGGGGGCTGAGATCCTCCCAATATATAAAAAAGGGGATCGGTCAAATCCGGGCAATTACCGCCCGATCAGCCTTATTGACTCTCTCCAAAAGGTCATCGCACGAATGATTTTAGGTAGAGTCCAGGGATGGATGGTTTCAGAGTGCATTTTGTCCCCTATGCAAGCAGGCTTTAGAGCTGGTATCAGCACCATCGACCAGGTGTTTAGATTTTGTCTGATATACTGGAAGGTGGTGCTGCTAGGCGGGGGAAAAATTTTCGCCGCTTTCATTGATCTAAAGGCTGCTTTTGACATGGTTCCGAGGGTTAAACTGTGGTGCGTCCTGAGAGACCTAGGTTTACCCTTGGACCTTCTGGATCTAATTGTTAAACTGCATGAGGACAATTTTGCAAGGGTTCGGTGGGGTAGTCAAGGACAAGTGACGGACAGCTTCCCAGTCTTACGCGGGGTTCGTCAGGGTTGTGTCCTGGCGCCCACTCTCTTTCTGCTATTTATTGACCAGGTAGTAAACTTTTTTAATACTTTTCCAACAGACGCTCCCTCCCTGGCCGGGAAGAAGTTCCCCATGCTCATCTTCGCCGATGACACTCTGCTCCTCTCTAAGACCAGAAGCGGTTTACAACGGGCATTGAACCGCTTCGAGGAGTTTTGTGTCATCAACGATCTGAAGGTAAATGTGAGCAAAACTAAGTTCATGGTATTCACAAGGAACACTTCGGTTCGGAGCTCGGTAACGATGGGTGGTGTTAACTTGGAACAAGTAGATCACATGTCCTACCTAGGGGTTACATTAGACTTTCGCCTGCGATGGAAAGAGCAGGTAGTCGAACAGCAGTTTAAATTGGCCCGCCTAACTGGCTGTCTACTTAGGGAACAAAAGAGAACCATTACCAAACGAGTACACCCCGCGCTAAAAATCTACGACGCAAAGATTAACGCTGCTATTTTATATGGAGCGGATCTTTGGGCGTACGTGGATTTATCTAGCCTGTTTAAAGCACAGTGCAAGTTCTTGCGGAATTTAGTGGGGCTTCCACAATCTACTCCATCTATACCCCTTTGTCTGGACCTAGGGTGCAATCCAATCAATGAGATGGCAAGGTACAGATTGGTTGCCTTCTGGAGACGGATTTGGTCTTCCCCTGATCTTGCCTTATTTGCTAAGGAGCTTGTTGAAGTTAGGTCCCTGGAGGGATCCGGGAGAATTCCATGGCTACGTACGGTCAGAACCATTTTGGTCCAAATGGGTCTGGAACAGCTGTGGCTGTCTCCTGGAACTAACGTGTTTCCCTCCAAACAAGAATTCAAAGCATTGTACTGGGCCTCGGTCCGACAAACCCTAGTAACCGCTTCCAGCTCCACTAGCTTAACAGGCAGGTTCCTGGCTAACAAGCTGGACCCTTCACGCGAGAACTATTGGGACATTATTACCAGGCCGTTGGATAAGAAACTCTACCATCAGTTTCGGGTGGGCTCCTTGCCCCTGAATACATTTGTTAAAAATTGGGGCACAGGAGTAACTGAATTTTGCAAATGGTGCCCTGGCCATAAGGAGTCAGAGGGTCATGTTTTATTTGCCTGCCCCAAGTACCACGACCCTCGTAAAAAATGGTTAAAACCTTTGTTCCAACGCCTTACTTGTGGTAGGTCCGCTGAGGCGATTCGGGCACTAAAGACCAATACTTCAGAGTTGTTTGTGGTGAGTACAGCGAAATTTTTAGGCTGGGTTTGGATTATTAGAGCCCATAAATAGCAAGGAATTGCTTGATCATATGATTCGTCCTTAAAAGTTTTAATCTACAGCTGGATTTTGCACAGTATTTTAAGATGGTTTTATTTATTGATTTTATGTTTTAAACCAAAGAAACTGTATACATAATCGGATCGTTTAAATATAAATGGGATGTTTAACTTGGATTTTTTTTAATGTATAGTCTTTATTGTGTGTAAATTGGTCAGTATGTGGTGTTTGTAATGTATCATCTTAACTGTTTGCGTAAATTTCGTTGTCTTTTATGATTTTATTATCGAAATAAAGACTTTAAAATCTGAATCTGACACTGGTGACAAGCTGTCGTCTTTTTCAGTATTGCTACATCTATACCTGTCCTAGGGTCTACGGGCCTCGGCCTTCCTTGACCCTGCACGTTCTGATTCCCTGTCTGATAGTTTCCCTGTCTCCTTACCACTAGACCCCCATTCGGCGGTCCCTGAGCAGCTTGCACCTGAATGAGAAATAGGTTATCTTTCATCTTCTTGTGCTTCGACTCAATCTCATCCGTGCAGTACCTGGCGTACCGCAAGATCTCATCCACGGGCTTATTCTGCCAACAGATCAAATGCTGTTGTATCATGAGACTAACCTCGGGCTTCAAACCCAACACGAACTTAGACACAAACTGTCCCATATCCTTCGTTTCCAGCTCATCTAGACCACTGTACTGCTTAAAAGCCTTCAAGAGTCTCTCATAAAATGCATGTACTGTCTCCTTTGGCTCCTGCACCGTCCTGTCTATTTTCACCCAATCAATGTCTTGGGGTGAAACCTTCGATTTCAACCAGGTTATTACTTTCTCATACAGCCTCATCACCGCTGGCGACGGACCATTGGTAATCATATTCCTCTCAGGCTCATAGTCCGGCCAATCAACAGCAATTTTACATGCGTTCCACAGATCTCCCGGAACCACAATATCGAATAGGGTATTTAGGTCTATCCACAATACCTTCGAGATCATGACAAAACGCTCAACTTGCTTGTACCACTCTGCAGGCTTCTCCCTAAGCCTGGGAAAATCATTCGTAAATGATGCCAAATCCCCCCTGCTCCATGGTACATGCACATATCCTCCATTCGCCACTTCCCTCAGGGGAAAGGTCTTTGCTAATAACAACCCTTCACCCGAGGTTCCTCCTTCCGCTCCCTTAGAGGGCTTTTTCTTAGACCATTTCTCTTCCCATTTATCAAGCGTCAGCCATGGCCGCATGGCTAGAACCAGTTCTCTGGCATGTGACCTCAATCCAACAACCCTCTTCTCCTCCAACTCTCGCTCGGTATAATGCATCCTATGACTTCCTTGCAACACCCTAGTCTTGGATAAATCCACATCATATTCCTTCGCCAATCCCCTCAATTTCTCGTGTGCCATTCGTGCTTTCCGAGTCACATCTTTCGCTACGAAAAACAGCTCATCCGGATTGTAGGATACTATCCTCTCAAGAGGTAGACTTCCATATATAATTTCGTCTACCTCTGCCTTGAGCCTTACTATATCTATCATGCCTGCCTTCAAGGCTCCTTTCAACACCTGACAACTGGCTCCGCGTCCCTCATCATATTCACATTCTGGTTCCTTCTCTCTCCTCTCTTCTGGTGCTTCTATAGGAGCAGAATAACTCCTAAAGTTATCCCGAGCTTTCTCCGATTGGCCCACATTCCGGTTCAGGTGCCTCTCTGACGGTACCCATGACCTTAAATCTGATCTCGACTCCATCAGAGTCTTCGGCCTCACCCATCTCTGGTCCTCTTCGCCCCTAGATGTATCTGACACCGCTGCCAATGGTGTACTCCATTGTACAGGGCTTGGAGGTCGGGCCATTGCCCCTTCCACCCCACTTTCCTCGCTTTCTCTTCTCGTTCTTTCTGCCACCTGTTCGGACCTCTCTCTTTCCTCCGATTCCGGACTGTATATCGACACAATCGGTCCAATGGTGACCGGTACCCTCAATGCATCCGGTAACCTCATCTCTCTTTCAATCCTCCCACTAGCCTCAGACTGACTCCGTGAACTCTCTGTTTCAAACGAAACCAACCCTTCCACTCGAGTCTCAGGTTGAATGGTTACTCTTCTAGTTTCCCCTCTCTCAACCCACCTATCGTCTGCTTCATCTGGATTATAGGGAGGTGGTCTCTCGTCTAACAATCTTTGCAATACTCCATCATCAGAGTCACTTTCTTCATCCTGTGCTTTCACATGCCTTATCCCCGTAGAGTCTATCAATAAGGGATACAGTTTCTCTTCCTCAATTGTCTGCACTCTCCATCTTTTCTCCGCTGCGTCCCACCTGGCATCCTGAAATGCCCTGATCGACTTTCTCATCCTTTCCTGGCTTCTTCCCTTTTCCTTATCATGCGCTGCTCTAATCCACGCATGTAATGCTTCGAACTGTGCTGGTCTTGGCAAGGGTCTTAAGGACCCCATCACCGACTTCAGCTGGTACAGCACCGCTAGTCTAAATGAGCCATACCTCGGGAAAGCTAGTTCCCCTTCACCTTGTGTGATCTTGTGCCAATTCTCAATCCAAACTATAGTATGTAACCCCACATTCTTTGCCATGTAATGTGCTGGGGTGTCCTCGGGAGGGGCTTCTTCTCCCTCACGAACAACCACATGCTTATCGCCTCTACACAATTCTCGCAAGACCCTAAGACACTTCATGATGAGCGAATTCGATCTCACGCTCTGTTTACTTCTTGTTCTTAAATCCTCCAATAACAGCGCGACTCACACCAACCGGCCTATCACAGCGCGACACTCTCTGACGTCACCTTCCTCCGTTCGCAGCAGTTCCCTTCTCCAAACACGTTTCACGCCTACTCTCGTCCCATTCGTATACTAAAATAACCGATTAAGTTACTTCTCTGGCTGTCCGTCCACAGCCTCTGACTGTTCGTCCACAGTCTCTCGACCTTGTTGACCTCGATTGGCGCCTGTCTGCCCCCGTCCGGCCAGACAAATCGCCACTGATAGGTTACTGACACTCCGATCCGCACACAACAACCCACGACCAGCGTTAAGTTGCCATACACACACACGTTCGCTCCCCCTATCTCGGTCCAGGTGATCGATGGTACCTCACGATCTCCTTTGGGTGGTCAACAAAATCTATCTCAGGTGTCTTCTACACCACAACTCCCGGGCTGCGCGCGCTCACAGCCTGATCTCACAATCACACAACATACACACCAACTCCGCAAGACATCACACAACAAATCAACACCGCAATCTACAACATCTCATTATGTTCATACTCACTCCTGGAACTGCTGCTTTCTGCCGTACTGCTACTCGCCGTCGATGCTCGTCTGCTGCCGTCTGCTGCTCGCCATCTGATGATTCACCATCACTTATCGTCTCTGGGCCTCAAGGATCACTTATCCTTATCTAATCTAATCGTCCCTCGCTATCGGAAGTAACCATCCTCTGCTACCAACTGCTCCGGCCCATTTTAGTATCCCGCAATTATCTACTGGAATCCACTCTGGTCGGATGGAACTTTTTACTTGCCCAATAGCGTGGAGGGAATAAACACAATTAACAGAAAATGCAGTATGCAATTTATCATAATCAAGGACTCGAGACTTAATCTCTTGGCTCTCTGGCTTTTATTATCAGCAGAAAGATTTGAAGATACAAAGTCCTCAATACGAGGCACAACAAGTACATAGGCACTAACACAAATGCTACTCTACGAAGAATCCGCATACGGCTAAAAATAACTAAAAGCACAATCTCTAAAAGCATGAGGTAGAAAACTACCAAGCCAATGTCGATATTAGGGACACTGGACCATACCATCTCTGTCCCTACTCTGTCCTAGATGACATCCCTACTTAGCAATCCCTTGAGACCCTCAGTCGAAAGGTGTCAGAGTGAAACTTCCTGAGAAGTCTTCACTTAGAGAGCTTAGTCTAAGTTGCCCCCTCTAGCTCTTCGCCTAGCCTTTCTCTGCTCTGGGCTGCTCTGATCTGCCTCCACCCTCGGGGCGCTTTCCCTAATACAGAACCCCAAATCTCAGAACACGCCCTTTGCACCTCCTCTTCTGCGGGTCGTCTTTCAGTAATTTTCCACAGAGCGCTGTCCAGTTCCATCGTCCATCGCTTGGCCTTGAGTCCCAGACACCATCCGCACTAGGAGTTACGATTGGCACATTCCAATGCACTCCCATGTCTGGCTTTTACTACATAAGTCAATTCATGAACAAAGAGCTTCTCTACTAACGAGCAACTGTCCTTGCACCTGGGGTGAGATCATGCAAGGCAGACATACTTCACATCTTTTAACTTGCAATTTACTACAGCCTAAAACCTCTACTGGAATAAATCCTTTTTGGCCTATTGCCCTTGGCTAACATAAGAAAATACCAGGCCTTTCGCCTCAACGATATATGCGAATTCTGGCCACTACTACGGTTACACAAGCAGGCCTAAATCACAGTATTGACATTTACGTCTTTCTTTCATGTGTGGTCAAACTAAACAGTCTACAGACACGAATTATAAACTACACGTTTTAACATCACATTGTTCAAATGACTAAACTCTACATTTCTCTAATACATTCACAATATGCTTGTACATAGCTAACACTTCTATTGAAATCGATATAGATTATACAATTCTTTAATACATTGCACACAAAATACCTGAGTACACATTTGATTATATGCGGGTGCCAACTAACAGTGAATATAACGCACCCCTACGATTTTCAAACTTTTAAGCGCTACATCAGGAACAAAGATGGTACTTCCCGGCAACGGCCCTGTTGGATGTGCTATTTAAATCTGAACTACAAGAGGCCATAAACGAATATCTCAACACTGGCTCAGTGTCAAAGTTTGCCACCCTCTGGGACACCTTTAAGGCATATGTGTGCGGGATCTGCATATCCAAACAGGTCGGGGTTTTGCGTTCTATCTGTGGCAGACTAGCCAAGGTTGAGGCAGAGTTGAGGCAGCTGGATGCCTTGCCAGTTACACAATGTACATCCAAACAGTGCAACAGCCTAATAATCGAACTTAACGATCATGCTGATAGGGAGGCCACTCTTCTGGGCAAATACCACCTAGCACGTCGGTATGGGGGAGGGAGAGCACCCTGGCAGGACACTGGCATGACTGGTGCTTCCCCCTTGGGGAGCCGGACATATAGCAGAGCTGAGGCGATCCGATAACACGGTAACTACCAAAAATTCTGGTATAATTGCAGAACTGCTCACTTACTACCAGAATTTATATGCAACTAAACTCCCCAAAAACGTTACTCTACACCTGGCA
Organism: Triturus cristatus; assembly: GCF_964204655.1. Taxonomy (NCBI): domain Eukaryota; kingdom Metazoa; phylum Chordata; class Amphibia; order Caudata; family Salamandridae; genus Triturus; species Triturus cristatus. The sequence goes on from NC_140580.1 coordinate 999,539,636, forward strand.
TACCTGGAAGAGGTTGCAATGGTATGGCTTACAACTGGCCAGGCGCAGTTTCTCGCAGAGCACTTCTCCGTAGAAGAGATTACACTGGCGATAGACACCCTTGATGGTTGAAGGGCCCTGGGCCTTGATGGCCTATCTGGGGCCTTTTACAAGACATTTAAGCAAACGCTAGCACCACAGCTGCTAGAGGTATACGCAGAGGCACTTGAGGAACGTATACTCCTCCCACCCCATGAGGGAAGCAGCCATATCACTCCTATTGAAGCCAGGAAAAGAGCCCACAGAACGCCCCATCTCCCTAATAAACTTTGACAACAAAATCCTAGCCAAACTACTTTCTACTAGATTATCACTGTTGCCGGATCAAATACTTTCACCTCCGGACTGTTTTTTCATTGTTTTTTCAGTGCTTAATAGGATAGGTCTGATGGTCCCAGCAACGGTGGCTTTTCTAGAAGTGGAGAAGGCCTTTGGCTCTTTGGAGTGGCCATTTCTCACTGCCACGCTTTGCAAACTTGGTATCCCGGCGAGTTTTACTGCCCTAATCGTGCTGCTGTATTCGTCCCCTACTGCCCGGCTCTGAGGGAACGGATAATTGTCTTCCCAATCCCTATTTCCCGGGGCACTTTCCATGGTTTCCCCTTTCCCCTTTGCTTTTCATTATGGCCATGGAGCCCTTGGAAAGGCATCTACAAGAGAAACACACGTTTCATGGTCTTCAATTCCAGTCAGGGCCCCTGCCTACAGCCTTTGATCGATGAAATCTGTTGGTTTGGAGAAATGTCCGGGCTGCGTAACTCGCACAAATAGAAATTGTTTCCAATCACTGACTCGGCTAACCCGGATGGAACTGATCAACCACCTCGTTGGGCGACAGAAACAAACAAATATCTAGGTATCATTTTACATAGGGACAAGGAACAAGTTATACGTCTTAATTACGGACCGGCCATAGACCAACTCACCAACCGGGTCGAGAGATGGATCCAACTACCAATTTCTATGGCCGGTCGTATTGCCCTCATTAAAATGAATGTCCTCCCCCGTTTTTTGTATTTATTTGTTAATATACCCATTCCACTCACAAATGTTTTTTCACACAGCTGCGGGGCCTGCTTACATGTTTGGTCTGGGCGGGATGTAGGCCGCGGATAGCATCGGACCCCTTAACATTTCCTTATGAAAGAGGGGGGTTTGCAGTCCCGGATCTACACCTTTACTATCTGGTTGCGCAGGCCCAGTTTGCCCGACATTGGTTTTGCTCGGATGCCCAAATCCCCTCTACCAAACCTGAACGAGAATTGGCCGAGCCTATTCCACTAGGTGCACTATTCCCCCTAGGCATGCAGCTTGTATGACCCTACCAAATCATCAAATTGGCCAAAATGTCAAGCCGTAGAAGTGAACTTTGCACATATGACTTTGACGTGTCCTCCTGTGGCTCCATATTGGGTGGATGTGTTCCAAACGCTAACTAACATACTCTCCATGCAGCTCCTACCCTCTCCTAAATTAGCCCTGCTGTGCATAGTGAGTGGTGTGAAACTCTGCTACTACAGATTTGTCGCCATAGCACTGTTGCTGGCAAAAAGATAGATAGCGATATCGGGGGGCGCCAAACACTACCCTAAGCAGGAGGCCTGGCTGCGAAGCATGACATACTGTAATCTGCAAACTGTAATATATGCTACACTCCAGCCCCCAACCTCGCGACTCAATGACATTTGGCATGTAATGAATTGTCCACCAGACCTCACCGACCCTCTCTCCCACGCAGCGGTCGGTGCTGGAGGGATCCCCATCTATGACTTCCTTACACCCATCTTCATGAGTGGCACATTAGACATACACATACTCCTGACTGCTCCAGATAGGATTTAGGCTATTTCTACAAGGTAAGTACCATTGCAGGTAATATTACAGGGACAACCTGATGCATCTTCAACGTAATCAATATGTTGGAATGTACAGAATGCGTTAGTGGACCTCCCACCCCAATTAAACCCCCCCCCCCACCCGCCTCCCTGTATTTTTGTTTTTTCCCCAAATCTATGACGGTATCTTTTTGTTCACTATTCAATAGTATTACATGGAAGATTTATTGTTCCTTCAAGAGAAATGATGCTGACAATCATGTTTCTTATCTTTCATTTTGTTGATTTATGTATATGTGTCCTTATATAATGCAAACTTTAATATAAAAAAAAGCATTAAAAAAGTTAATACAAGGCCAACAACATTAAAATATAAATAAGAAATTAAAAAATATTTAACAATATTATAATAAATTAAAATATACACAATATATATAACCGATCCTAACTAAACAATAGTTGGAAAACTGTTGGGCTATCAAGTATTCAGATTTACTATTCCCACACCAACATAAGCAATAGTAGGGAAAGTGTTGGACCTCAGAGGGGTCAGTTTACTATTTCAGCTCCTAATTAAAAAAAAAGTATTATAGAATAAAATTAAACATATTTCAAATAGTTATTAAATAAATCTAATTAAATTCAGAAAATAACATTTTTATATTCAAGTAACTTAAAAAAGAAATAGGGACAAATGTGAATATTTAAAAAGTGTTAGAGTTTGTATGGGTCAGATTTTCTATCATCACTCCAGTGTAAAAAAAAGTTGGGAAAGTGGCTATGGTCAAATTTACTATTCTCATTCCAACATGAGCAAAAGCAGGGAAAATTTTAGACTTTGGAAAGGTTAGATTTTCTATTCCCGCTCCTGTCTATGCAAAGGAAGGGAAAGTGTTGGACTTTGGAGGGATTAGTTATACTATTCTGTTAGAATTGGGGATCTCTGGTTGGCACAGGTAGGTACTTGTGTCAAGCAGGGATCCTCTCCTCTAGTCAGGGTAAGGGGTTTCACTCCCAACACAACCCCTGCTCACCCACTAGGTAGCTTGGCGCGAGCAGACAAGGCTTATCTCAGGGCGCAATGGTTAAGCATTTGTGACCACATACAGTAACTCAGCGACAACACCATAAATGGACTCCACACTGGGTTTATCAAAAATAATTATTTTATATAATAAGACTTAGCACAAGACCCAATAACGATAACAGGGCCCACAATACTTATTGGCATTAAGCAGTTCTTGGTTCAAGTGTAAGGTTAAGGTTCTGTGCGGTTCGTTCCTCTTCGTACGGTTCGTACGGGGACAAGTGATGCTTAGGAACGGGTCTCACAAGCGCTGCATACGCTCCGGTGTGAATCGTACACCCTGCGGTGCTTAGGAACGGGGCTCACAAACTCTGCAGACGCTCCGGTGCGAAGCGTACACCCTGCGGTGCTTTAACGTACAAAGTACCTTGTCTTTGAAAGTTCGTCACAGACGATGCGGTGAATCCCAGCGCGTTGTACGTTGCGATGTCCTCCTGTTACGGTGCGAGGTATGGCTCGTAGGGGGCCTCAGTCGCGTTGTTCGAGGGGACGGTGCATAGGTACGGTGCTCTGGCTATTCGTTGCGGCGTATGAGCCGTACCTTGAGAGCGGCGCCTTTTCTTCAAGCGTGGTGCGAAGCAGGCAGTACGCTCCGATTGTGAGCGACGTACCTAGCCACTCTACGTGCCGCAGCCTGCCCACAACAGGGGTAGGGGGGCACGCTTGAGCAGTACGATGCGGAGAGGAGAAATCAAAGTGCGGCACGAAGTCCTTCCTTCACGGTGCGAGCTACAACTCTTAGGGGGGCCTTAGTCACGTTGTTCGGGCCGGACAGCTGGGCACAGGCTTTCCAGTGTACGTGCCGATCTAGGAGGCACACACTTCTCTCGGCTTCGGCTTTACAGTGAGAACGGTGGTTCTCGGCGGCGGTTCTCAAGGGGGTGAAGTCCACTGGTCCTGGGACTTCGTTCAGGGGGCAAGCTCAGTCACAAGCCCTTGGAGATCTTAAAAGCACAAGTTGAAATAAAGTTTCTCAGCAATCTTTCTCCTCTCCTTCAGCAGCAAGGCAACCACTGCAGGCCAATCCCCCAGGTCAGGGACAGTACTCCTCCTACAGCTTTCCCGGTTCTTCCCCTCAGGCAGAGGTTCGTCTTGTTAGCAGGATCTAATTTCTTGGGAGCAGGGTCCCAATACTTATAGTGCAATTCTTTTGTTCTTGCCGGCCAGGGGGCCCATGCCTAGTTCGGTCTGGTTTCTGAGCACTTTGTTGACATGATGCAGGCTTCTGCTTTCAGTGTGCAGGGCAGAGACATCAGACGCTCCACAGGAGGTGGAGCCAGCATTGTGGTGGCAGAGCACAGCCCTATTCAGAGTCCAGGTGCACTCCTCCCACCCATCCTGGTGTAATCTTTCTATTCATCACCTGGCTGCCCAGACTGTCTCTTGGAATTCCCCAGCCCTGCCACTCACACAAACCAGACAGCAGATACACATCAGCGCAGAGGCCGGCTGAAATGGTTAGGCAAGCAAATGCCAACTTTCTAAAAGTGGCATTTGAAAACACAGAACATTAAAATAAACTTTGCTGAAAGATGTATTTTATTATTCTGAGTTCAGGCATACTAAACTCGATTTTCTACCATGTTCCCTGGGTCTTTTAGGATCATAGGATGTAACAATCTTAACAGCCCATTCTGGCCTATGAGAACAGGTAGCCTTACAATAGTGAAAAACGAAAATGGCTCTAATTCACTATTAGGACATGCCACACAACCCAGGGCTTGTCCTACCTTACGCTTACAATGCACCCTGCCCTCGGGCCTACCATAGGGGTGACTCACATAAAGTAAAGGGAAGGTTTAGGGACTGGCAAGTGGGTGCACTTGCCCAGTCAGCATGACAGTACCAGACTGCACGCAGGTTCTGCAATGGCAGACCTTAGACACATTTTACCAGGCCGCTTCTGTGGGTGGCACAACCAGTGCTGCAAGCCCACCAGCAGCATTCGCATTTACAAGCCTTGGCACTCCTGGTGCACTTTACTGGGGTCTGACAGTAAACCAAATAAGACAATTATGGAATCCGACCAACATATACATTTTATATAGGGAGCACTGTGGCACTGGTTGGCAGTGGCACAGTGCTCTGAGCAGCCAACACCAGCAAAACACATGAGGCACAGCGACAAAAAGTGGAAGGGAGACTCACGCCAAGGTGCCAAGTCTAACACGTGTCCCCTCCAGCTGAAATGTGGGGAGAACTACCCTACCCCAGGGAGTTCCTCATCACTAAGGCAGAAAAATCCGGACAGACCGTCAGCATTGGCGTGATCTGTACCGGGGCGATGTTCCACCGTGAAACCCATACCCTGTAGGGAAATGGACCACCTCAACAGCTTTGGATTCTCACCCCTCATATGCATCACCCACCTAAGGGGCCTGTGGTCTGTCTGAACCCGGAAGTGAGACCCAAACAGGTATGGTCTTAGCTTCTTCAGTGCCCAGACCATAGCAAATGCCTCACACTCAATGACACTCCATCTCTGTTCCTGTGGAAGTAACCTCCTGCTAAGGAAGGCTACAGGTTGATCTAGGCCCTCTTCATTAATCTGTGAAAGAACAGCCCCCACACCATGCTCTGAAGCGTCTGTCTGAACGATAAACTCTTTGGAGAAGTTGGGAGCCAAGAGCACGGACGCCGTGCACATAGCAGCTTTCAGGGCCTCAAAAGCTTTCTGACAGGTGTCAGTCCAAATCACTTTCCTGGGCTGCTTCCTAGAAGTCAGCGCTGTCAAGGGGGCAACAATTTTGCCATACCCCTTGACAAACCTCCTGTAGTACCCGGTGAGACCTAGGAAGGCTCTCACCTCTGTCTGAGTTTTGGGCGACTCCCAATTCAGGATGGTTTCTATCTTGGGTTGAAGGGGCGCCACCTGGCCGCTCCCAACCTGGTGCCCCAAGTACACCACGGAACCCTGCCCGATCTGGCACTTACTCGCCTTGATCGTGAGGCCTGCCCTCCGCAGCGCCATCAACACTTCCCAGAGGTGGTGCAGGTGTTCTTCCCAAGTGGAGCTGAACACTGCGATGTCATCCAGGTAGGCAGCACTGAACAAATCCAGTCCAGCCAACACCTGGTTGACCAACCTCTGGAAGGTGGCAGGGGCATTCTTCATCCCCAAGGGCATAACCCGGAACTGGTAGTGCCCATCTGGGGTGGAAAATGCTGACCTCTCTTTGGCCCCATCGGTCAAGGCGATCTGCCAGTACCCAGACGTTCAATCAAACATGCTGAGGTACTTGGCAGCCCCTAGCCGATCTATGAGCTCATCAGCTCTGGGGATGGGGTGTGCGTCAGTCCTGGTGACTGAATTGAGTCCTCTGTAGTCCACACAGAACTGGAGTTCCGGTGTGGCTCCCGGTGCTGCAGCCTTCGGGACCAAGACCACTGGGCTGGCCCAAGGACTCCTGGAGGACTCAATTACCCCGAGTGCAAACATCTTGGAGACGTCCTCCTTGATGCGCACTCTCACTCTCTCAGTCACCCTGTAGGCCTTGTGCCTCACAGGTGTACTATCCCCAGTGTCCACATCATGGATGCACCAATCAGTGACACCGGGAACCAGGGAAAACAGATCAGAAAATTGTCCCAGCAGCTGGCGACAATTATTCTGTTGCTCAGGGGTCAGGGTGGAAGAGAGGATCACACCATCCACTGACCCATCTTGCTCCTGGGCTGACAGGAGGTGAGAAGAGGCTCGGTCTCCTCTTCAATCCCAGCATCTGTTGCCAAGAGCATGCCCACTTGGGAACTCTCCAAGTGGGGCTTGAGACGGTTGACATGTAGGACCCTCAAGGGGTTCCTAAGAGACTGCAAGTCCACCACGTAGGTAATAGGACTCTTGCGCTCCACAACCTCTAAGGGACCGGTCCACTTATTCTGGAGCGCACAAGGCTCCACGGGGGCCAAGACCCACACCTTCTGTCCAGGCTGAAGCTCTACCAGAGTGGCATTATGGTCGTACCACCGCTTCATCTCCTCCTGGCTGGCTTCCAGATTTGCCTCAGCAAGTTGCCTGAAACACCTAGTCTGATTCCTGAAGGTCAGCATGTAGCTATATACATTCTGGGGAGGTTTCCTGGGAGATTGCTCCCAGCCTTCCTTGACCAGACTTAGAGGTCCTCTCACTGAGTGGCCATACAGGAGATCAAAGGGGCTGAACCCTAGAGACTTCTGTGGCACCTCATGGTACGCAAAGAGAAGGCATGGTAAGAGGACGTCCCACTTACACCTCATGGGTTCTTCCAGACCCATTATCAAGCCTTTGAGGGTACGGTTGAATCTCTCAACCAACCCATTTCCTTGGGGGTGGTAAGGTGTGGTGAACTTGTAGGTTACACCACACTCTTGCCAAAGGGATTTCATATACTTGGATATGAAATTGGTACCCCGGTCAGACACCACCTCTAGAGGGAATCCCACTCTGGAGAAAATTCCCATCAGTGCACGTCCCACCACGGGGGCCGTCACTGTCCTCAGAGGGATGGCTTCCGGGTACCGGGTGGCATGGTCCACCAGGACCAGGATAAACCTGTTGCCCATGGCTGTCCTGGGGTCCAGTGGCCCCACAATGTCAATCCCCATCTGCTGGAATGGGGTACTGACCACAGGGAATGGCTGGAGAGGAGCCTTCTGCTTCCTCCCACTCTTTTCCACTTGCCTGGCAAGTCTGACAGGTCCTGCAGTGATTGTCTGAACTCCTGCACATTTGAGGCCAATAAAAGTGGGTGACAAGCCTTTCAAAGGTCTTGTCCTGCCCCAAATGTCCTGCCAATGGCACATCGTGAGCCAGCCCCAGTAGGAAGGCTCTGAAGCTCTGGGGTACCACCAGCACACGGGCTGACCCAGCCTCAGTAACCTTAGGCTCTGTATACAGGAGGTTGTTCTCCCAGTAAATGAAATGTGACCCAGACTGATCACCTGCGGCCTGGGCTGCAGCCTGCTGCCACATACCCATGAGAGAAGGGCATTCTTTCTGCGCCTTACAAAAGACCTCCCTGGAGGGGCCTCCTTCTTGCTGCCAATGGGTCAGCTCAGGCAGGTCCCCCAGTTCAGCTATCCGTTCCCCTGTAGGCTCCAGGGCATCCCCCTCAAGGTCTGCTTCCTCCTGGACCGTGGGAACTTAAGGGGCCGGTTTCCCGTGCCCCCTACCTCTTCTCTCTAAGGCCGGTCCCTGGGCCTCCCTCTCAGGCTCCAGAACCTCTTGAGCACCTCTACTTGCTGCCATGGACCGTGTGGTGACACACGCCCAATCCGGCATACCCAACATCTCCAGGTGAGCACTCCGCTCCACCTTAGCCCAAGATGAGCTCTCCAAATCGTTCCCTAACAGACAGTCTACAGGCATGGCGGGCCTCACAGCTACCTGAAGAGTACCAGAGACCCCCCCCCCCCACTCAAAGGGAACCTGAGCCACCTTGCAGTGACTCTCTGTGTTGTCAGCGGCAACTGGATAGAATGCTCCTGGGACCACCTGCTCTTGAGACACCAGGTGACACTTGACAGCTGTCACACTGGCTCCTGTATCTCTCAGAGCTTCAACCCTACGGCCATTGATGGTCACCCACTGCCTGTATTTCTTAGTGTTATCAGGCAGCTGGGTTTGGGGCACCATCTCACAGTCTCCTAATGAGACAAGGGACATCTCTGCGGGACCCCACCCACCTTGGACTGCCCTCTCCTCCCCCAAGGCTACACTAGCCATCTGCCGGGGCGGAGCACCAGTGGGTGCTGGTTTACCAAACAAAGGACACTTTAAATCAGAGACAAAATGACCCATGTTACCACACTTGTAACATTTGATGGGCCCCTTTTGAACAGGTGGACCTGTCGGGGCCCCGGTCGGTTTCTGGGGTGGGGGAGGCTGAGAACCTTTCCCTTGGTTCCCTTGGGGATTACTTTGGGGCCTTCTTTGGAACTCCCTCTGGTTTCCCCCGTCCCCCCCACTCTTCTGTTGGGGACCCTGCCCACCTTTGGCGGAGTCTCCCATGAGACCCTTGTGGACCCTGGTACTGACCCAGCGGTCCGCCTCCTCAGCAAGCTTTCTAGGGTTAGTCAGCCTACTATCAATCAGGTGCTGGCGTAGCTCAGAAAAACAGTTACTAGACAAGTGCTCCCATGCCATTAAATCAAGAAGCCCTTGAAAATCATCAACCTTACTACCCTTCACCCAACCATCCAGTGCTCTGCAAAAAAAAGTTACATCCTCAACATACGTACTGTTTGGAATCTTTGTGCAACCCCTGAACCTTTGCCTATACAACTCAGGGGTCAACCCATACCTAGTCATCAAAGCTGCTTTCATATGGGGATAAGAATTATAATCATCTGAAGGCAAGTCTAGCAGTGTGTCCAACCCCTCACTAAGGAACCGTCCCCACAACCCTGCTCCCCAATCCTTCTCAGGGACCCGGTGGGAAGACATGGCTACCTCATAGGCTTTGAACCACTGCCCTATGTCATCATTCTTAAAAAATTATTTTACTACATGTTTTGATATGTACACCCTTGATTCTACCTGCACTGATGGTGTGCTGCCACCAGAGGAAGTAGACTCTAACCTTTTAGCTTTTAGATCTAATTCCCTCAACTTCATGTCATGCTCCATTTGGATTCTTCTTTCTTCCAGAGCCAGCTTTTTGCTTTCCAGCTCCAGTTGCCCATTCAATTTGAGCTTTGCCATCTCCATTTCATGCATCCTGGTTTCTTTCCTTTCTGCCAACTCTTCTGGTGACAGGCCTCTGCCAAAGCTATGGACGCTTTCTGGTGGTTCAACTACTACCACATCCTCAGGGGACCTTGACTCAATCCAGGCTTTCAGCGCCTTGAGTAGGTCTGCTTTGACCTTGCATCCAGCATGGGGAACTTTGAACTTTTTGCAGAAGCCCTTCAGCTGGGCCTTGGTGTAGCTCTCTAGTCTCTCCTCTTCCCATTCTACTTCTTCGCTTTCAGAGACTACAGATGGCGCTTTTTCAACAATGACTGAACCAGGCATGATTCTTCAAAAATGGAGATTTCTTGGCAAGTTGAAAAAGTATGTGGCTGCATTATTGGTCTGAACTCACTAAATGGCGTTTACCAAATCACTGTACATGAATCACAAATGCAAATTCAGAATCCTCACCGCTGACCACCAATGTTAGAATTGGGGATTTCTGGTTGGCACAGGTAGGTACTTGTGTCAAGCAGGGATCCTCTCCTCTAGTCAGGGTAAGGGGTTACACTCCCAACACTACCCCTGCTCACCCTCTATTTAGCTTGGCGCGAGCAGATAAGGCTTATCTCAGGGCGCAATGGTTAAGCATTTGTGACCACATACAGTAACTCAGCGACAACACCACAAATGGACTCCACACTGGGTTTATCAAAAATAATTATTTTATATAATAAGACTTAGCACAAGACCCAATAACGAAAACAGGGCCCACAATACTTATTGGCATTAAGCAGTTCTTGGTTCAAGCGTAAGGTTAAGGTTCTGTGTGGCTCGTTCCTCTTTGTACGGTTCGTACGGGGACAAGCAAAGCTTAGGAACGGGTCTCACAAGCGCTGCAGACGCTCCGGTGCGAAGCGTACACCCTGCGGTGCTTAGGAACGAGGCTCACAAACGCTGCAGACGCTCTGGTGCGAAGCGTACACCCTGCGGTGCTTTAACGTACACAGTACCTTGTCTTTGAAAGAACGTCATGGACGATGCGGTAAATCCCAGCGCGTTGTACGTTGCGATGTCCTCCTGTTACGGTGCGAGCTACGGCTCGTAGGGGGCCTCAGTCGCGTTGTTCGAGGGGATGGTGCTTAGGTACGGTGCTCTGGCTATTCGTTGCGGCGTACGAGCCGTACCTTGTGAGCGGCGCCTTTTCTTCAAGCGTGGTGCGAAGCAGGCAGTACGCTCCGATTGTGAGCGACGTACCCAGCCACTCTACGCGCCGCAGCCCGCCCACAACAGGGGTAGGGGGGCGCGCTTGAGCAGTACGATGTGGAGAGGGGAAATCAAAGTGCGGCATGAAGTCCTTCCTTCACGGTGCGAGCTACGGCTCGTAGGGGGGCCTTAGTCGCGTTTTTCGGGCCAGATAGCTGGGCACAGGCTTTCCAGTGTACGCGCCAATCTAGGAGGCGCACACTTCTCTCGGCTTCGGCTTTACAGTGAGAACGGCTGTTCTCGGCGGCGGTTCTTAAGGGGGTGAAGTCCACTGGTCCTGGGACTTCGTTCAGGGGGCAGGCTCAGTCACAAGCCCTTGGAGATCTTAAAAGCACAAGTTGAAATAAAGTTTCTCAGCAATCTTTCTCCTCTCCTTCAGCAGCAAGGCAACCACTGCTGGCCAAACCCACAGGCCAGGGACAGTACTCCTCCTACAGCTTTCGCGGTTCCTTCCCCTCAGGCAGAGGTTCATCTTGTTAGCAGGATCTAATTTCTTGGGAGCAGGGTCCCAATACTTATAGTGCAATTCTTTTGTTCTTGCCGGCCAGGGGGCCCTTGCCTAGTTTGGTCCGGTTTCTGAGCACTTTGTTGACATGATGCAGGTTTCTGCTTTCAGTGTGCAGGGCAGAGACATTAGACGCTCCACAGGAGGTGGAGCCTGCATTGTGGTGGCAGACCACAGCCCTATTCAGAGTCCAGGTGCACTCCTCCCACCCAACCTGGTTTAATCTTCCTATTCACCACCTGGCTGCCCAGACTGTCTCTTGGAATTCCCCAGCCCTCCCACTCACACAAACCAGACAGCAGATACACATCAGCGCAGAGGCGGGCTGCAATAGTTAGGCAAGTGTTACAATTAAAAGAAAGATACATAGTCCAGGTGATGTAGTTTAGGATCGTTGTTTTATTCTTTAGATAAGATCCATATTAAGCCTCATGATAGGCCTTCTTCAATGCCCCACCAGGAGCAGCCTCCCTGCTGCTCAGCCCATCACCAACTGATCTTTCCTTCCACTCAAACACACCCAACATTCCGATGACATCACACAGACTGAGCAGCAAGGCAAGGACAGAAACAGAGAGTAGATGCATTATAACTTCCTAGATTACAACACATCCCCCCCTCATCAAATTAATGAAAATATGAAAATGCAAAAACAATGTACTTTTGTGCAAGTCATGAAGATAGTAAAATGCATTAACAACAACTTTCATGCAATATATGCAGATAGTACCTGGACTATGTATCTTTCTTTTAATTGTAACAGCAAGCAAATGCCAACTTTCTAAAAGTGGCATTTGCAAACACAAAACATTAAAATAAACTTTGCTAAAAGATGTATTTTATTTTTCTGAGTTCAGGCATACTAAACTCGATTTTCTACCATGTTCCCTGGGTCTGTTAGGATCATAGGATGTAACAATCTTAACAGCCCATTCTGGCCTATGAGAACAGGTAGCCTTACAATAGTGAAAAACAAAAATGGCTGTAATTCACTATTAGGACATGCCACACACACCAGGCTTGTCCTACCTTATGCTTACAATGCACCCTGCCCTCGGGCCTACCATAGGGGTGACTCACATGAAGTAAAGGGAAGGTTTAGGGACTGGCAAGTGGGTGCACTTGCCCAGTCAGCATGACAGTACCAGACTGCACGCAGGTTCTGCAATGGCAGACCTTAGACACATTTTATCAGGCCGCTTCTGTGGGTGGCACAACTAGTGCTGCAAGCCCACCAGCAGCATTCGCATTTACAAGCCCTGGCACTCCTGGTGCACTTTACTGGGGTCTGACAGTAAACCAAATAAGCCAATTATGGAATGCAATCAACATATACATTTTATATAGGGAGCACTTGCACTGTGGCACTGGTTGGCAGTGGCACAGTGCTCTGAGCAGCCAACACCAGCAAAACACATGAGGCACAGCGACAAAAAGTGCAAGGGAGACTCACGCCAAGGTGCCAGGTCTAACATATTCCCACTCCAATTTGAGCTACAGTAGAGCAAGTGTTTGTCTTTAGAGGGGTTAAATTTAGTATTCTCTCTCCAACATCAGCAAAAGCAGCGACAGTGCTGGACTTTGGAGGTTTTAGATTTACCAAACATACTCTATTTTGAGCAGCAGTGGGGAAAGTGTTAGACTTCAGAGGCATCACATTTACTATTCCACTCCTATCTAAACAGAAGCAGGGAAAGTGTAGTTTTTGGAGAGGTTATATTTAGTATTCCCACTCCAATCAAGGCATCATTAGGGAAAGTGTTGAAACTTGAAGGGGTTAGGTTTATTATTCCCACTTCAATCCAAGCAATAGTAGGGAAAGTGTTGGACTTTTGAGGGGTTAGATTTACTATTCCACTTCAATCAGAGCAACAGTAGGGAGAGTGTTAGGCTTTGAAGGGTTTAAATTTACTATTACTACCCCAAAGTAAGCAAATGTCGGAAAGGTTTTGGACCTCCGATGGGTCAAACTTACTATTCCAACTCCTATTTTTTTTTAAAAAGAATTAATTATAGTTTAAAATTAAACATATTTAAAACACAAATATATATATCTATATCTTAAATATCAATCAAATTAGATTGTAAAAATGCAATTTTTATATTACAAATAACTTGCAAAATAAATAGAATTGTTTTTATATTTTTATGATTACTACTCTTCCCTCCCTACTACCCAAACATTCTACCAGACAATTAAGATTAATTAAAAAAAATTATAAAAATGAAACAATGATAATATTAAGTTAATTATCAGATAACACAATTCAAATTATTATTATATTTAAATAATTTCATAATTAAATAGCCGATTAATCAGGCGAAAACAACAAATAATTGAAAAAGCAATCAATTATTCTACATAAATGATTAAGAGGTCCATTACGATGGCGGGCGGACAAAGTCCGCCTGCCACCGTAACGGCAAAGGGGACCGCCCGCCATATGTGCGGCGGTCCTGTGATTCAAATTAGGATGCGCCCGCCACACTGGCGGGGGCATCCCGCATTTTTTACATTGCGACGGGCGGTGCTGTCAGCAGCACACACCACAATGTAAAAAAGGCATATTGTGCATTTGCATGCACAACGTGGCAGGCACCGCGTGGTGCCTGCCACCTTGTGCATGCAAATGCAGGGTGGTATCATAGGTACCCCCCATGAGCACCCCCCAACATCCTGGGGGCCCGCCAGTGATCTCCACCTTGCTTTCCATGGCGGGGTCTCCGCCATGGAAAGCCATGCACCGCCGCACATCATAATATGGATGGCGGTGTCTTGCAGACACCTCCACCATATGTGAGCCCTTTTCCGACCGGCGGAAAACCGGCGGACAGTCTTTCTGTCTGCCGGGGTCCCCCCCTCCATCGTAATGTCGCGGGGGGAAATGGTAGGTGGGCGGTGATCATTGGCAGGTAGATCTCTACCGCCATACGGGCAGTGGCGATCCGCCCGCCAACATAATCGACCCCTAAGTTATTAAATGGCATTGCATCAAAAAATCTATAATTATTTGAAATAAATAATTCACATTTTAAATAACTTCCCGCCCTAAATCCCTACAAAACGAAAAACCTGCTCCCAACCTAAATATTTCTAATTAAATCATTACAAAGAAATTCACGTTAAGAATTACAAACTACAGTAACAGAATGAAATACAAATATTATAGTAATAGTAATACCTTGTAATATTTCAATAACTAATCATTATTCAATTAATTAAAAAGCAATATTTGATACAGCTATATTTAATGAAACAATATTATATATAACAATACTTCAGAAAATGATATTGTATTCCTAAAAAAATATGTGTACCTTTTATATTCTGTCTCACTATATTTTTGAGTTTTTTCTATTTCGGCGGAACACCCACGTGGTTAATAGGACAAATCGATGAAATTGGGTAAGAGGATCTAACACTTCCTAGTTTGGCAGGTTTTCCCTATTTCAGGGATTTTACCTTATGATCCTCGTTAACTCGTATGGAGATTCTGTGGAGATTCGTAAGTTTCGGTCCATTATCTTCCCAGGGAGGAAGCAGGTATTCATAGTGAGTCTCAGATATTTTTGCCTTTAGTGCATGGTATTTTCTTTACTGAAGAGGGCCGACCAACTGCTCCAAAAATAAAGTATTGCAAAAAGAATTACAAAAAACAAAATAAGAATTGACAATGTGAAAAGGAGTCATGTACAGCCAGACCTATTGGATTTGCCAATGCTTGAATAATTGTGTGGTTTGAAATAGCTGAAGCCTCTGTGTCAAAAGCTGAAGCATTGTTATACTATATAAATGTACCCAAAATAAGGGGTATAGCAGAATTTCTTATCAATAAACACTATGGTATGGACATCTTCCAATGCTTTTTTAGAAGGTCTGATTTCCTTGCAAAGAAGGTTTTGCTTGTGATTAAACGTCCCGTTAGAAAAGTGCCTTACTTACTGCTGTTATTATCTTTTCGTAGGTGACTCTTTATCGCACCATAAGGGCAGCCCCTTCTCAACAAAAGACCAAGACAACGATAAGCATGACCTTAACTGTGCCGAGTCCTTCAAGGGTGCCTGGTGGTACAACGGTTGTCACACTTCCAATTTAAATGGAAAATACTGGCTGGGCCCTGACCACAATAAAGCTGATGGCGTTGACTGGCGGACGGGCAAAGGAAGCCACTATTCCTACAAACACTCTGAGATGAAGTTCAGGCCTGCCTAGCAGAGTCTCTACAAAGACGAGTTAGTCTTTGAGCGACAATCTGATTTTAGAACCTGATTGTCTTCCTGTCAATTCTCTACTGCTTCAAACTTCTTGTTGTCCGTCGGAGACACACAGTTTTGCAAGGTCACTTTACAGAACAATATTTCTCAAGGTCAAAATAAACTGTAAGACGAAGTAAAATATTTGGTGCATTCTTACTTTCACAGTTTCCACTTGAGTGATGTAACCTGGATGGAAATCCTCCTATGACAGGGGAGTGGGCCTAGGATGACCAATTGTCCTGGATTTGATGGGAGTCTAGGGGGCAGATTTACGACTGCTGGCGCATCTCTGCTAATCAGCAGAGATGCGCCAGAAGAGTTGCAACGCATCTGCCCACCCGTGCGCCACCACTGATGCGCCGCATTTACAATGCGGCGCACCGTGGCGCTCGGATGGGCAGATGCGTGACGCATCCCCCGTCGGAAAGGCGGCGCATTGCTGGAGTTGCGTCGCAAGCGCGACGCAGCTCCAGCAAGGCTCGGGGGTGCCCTATCCCTAACATGCTGCGTCAATCCTTACGCCTGCTTCAAGCAGGCGCAGGGTTTTGACGCAGCATGGCCTTAAAAGTGACTGAGTGAAATCTTGTAGATTTCACTCAGCCACTTTTAGGAGGCGTTCCTGCGCCGGAACGCCTACATGTGGCGCAGGGCTTTACAACGTGACGCATCTCGCAGATGCGTCACGTTGTAAATACCCCGCACCATGGCACAGGATTTGCGCCACCGCTGCGTCACAAAAGTGGCGCAACGGCGGCGTAAATGAGGCGCAAGGGCCTTATAAATCTGCCCCTAGATTTTTTTAACTCCGTCCTGGCATGCTGAAACCTTTTTGTATAATAATGCAGTATAAATAATATTGTATTATATTAATGTATAATAATAAATTCACATTATTGTTGGATCAGTATGTGGACGGCAGTTAAAATGATCCTTTCATATTCACCAACTCATTTTATGTCCTCTCCCTCCCTTGTGATGGATGTTATGTGCTATGTGATGCAGCTCTTTTTCTTATAATCAGTAGATGCTGTCTTAATAGAGTTAATTCTATGACTGTGGACAGTTTATATCTGAGCATTTCACCTGGGCCCCAGCAATACTGCGGTGAAATTGGCTCTCGTGTTGCTCTTTGCATAGGCATTTCTACATTCATTACTTTACAAGATGATAGTGAACAGGGATGTTTCATATTCTCTACTACAAAATTAAATCTATGGCATATTCTCATCTTTAACACTCTGTACATTTCTACTTCCGGGTGTACCTTTTTTCTTTTATACTTTTTCCTTTAAGTTTTATTTTACATTTTATTTTTTACTGTAAGCACTCACTTTTCTTCTGTCCTTTGGGTTTTTTTCTTTGGTTGCCCACTGATCTACTTTAGTGTGGACGAGCAGTACAACATTTAGAAGTGGATACATATTCTCAATAAATCGGCATTTGCATCATATGTGCTAAAATTAATTGCACGTAATACAATTCAAACCCACAGACAAACATCCAAAAGGTATACATTTCTATGATCATAGGGCGCCAAAAAAATCTGTATTTTTATGATTTTAGAAAAGCTGCTCTTTTATTGTAAATTTTTAAATGCAATTTCATTGTTATTGCCTGCAATTGTGTGCAACAAAGTAGCCATCATGGGCCTGAGTTGAGGGTGTGGAGTGGGAAAGTCGTAATTGCCCCGCAACGAGGCTCCGGGTCTTCGAGACAACATGAGAGTCTTGTAGCATAATGGTCTTCTACAATCACAAGTATAACTTCAGGACAATGCTTTCTATGCGGTGTGTTAGAGAAAACTGCAGACCCACCAATTTGAAATCATCAAGATCCCCCCGCCCCACTTCCTTGTTCTACAGACAGACCCTTGCTTTCTTCCAAACAACAATCCAGGTAACTGACACTATGGTAAAAGTCTACTTATCAAGGTGAGGGATGGTCAGCATGTCTGACAGCTTCGCTACTCCTTGCTGCTGTGGACGCCAGTCACCTCCCAGCAGATCGACCACTCACCCTGCACAAACCTCCCATAATGCCATCATGCAGCACTAAGCAATTACTGGCTCACAACACATTGAGCCATGGACAGAATGCTCTGCCCCAAAAGGGGAAAAAATTAGTCCAACCTCTTTAAATGTTTTTTATTTTACAGAGTTTTACATAGCTCGAACTTGACCCGAATCGGGTATCAGAGCGCTCTACATAGCATCACATTTTTGTTAGGCACGGGGAGATTAAGTGATTTGGCCACAATCACAGGATGTTCAGCATCATTGCCGAGACTCCAACCCAGTTCCTCAGATTCGAGGTCGACCGCCCTAGCCGCTAGGCCAACTCCTCTTCAAATGTAAATAAAATAATAGATATGCCCCTTGTGTTTGAATGTAGAGTCTGGAGTACCGGGCTCTAATAAGAACTTTCTCTAATGAAATCGACTGTGAAGAAGTGTATTTGTTTAGGCTATGAAAGACATCAAGGATAGGATAGACAGCAAATGTTGATAGCACTTAAGAGTTTCACTTTGCTGGAACGATGGAACATGCATGCAATGAACAACGACTCTTTACAGTAACGCGTCAAGTACTTTGCAGTATGAAGTAAATCTTGATCTGGATGTCAAATAGGCAAAAAATATGTGTAACATAAGTTAAGTCCGAAAGAGGGCAAATGTAGATGCTCGCCTCAATGACCCTTTGCCCCTCTGTCAAGGTTCCATTATGCACATCACCATCAGTTCTTTCCATTCAAAAGATGCACATTCTGGAAACCATGGGCCATATTAGCAAGGACTCGCAATAAACATCGCAAAGCGCGCTTAGCGGTGTATTTTTTATCGCCGGCTATCGCTGGTGTAGATCGCGGAGATAACGCGTTATTATCAATGTTTATCTCCAAGGCGATAATAAACCAGCGATAGCGGCGATTCTCCATCAATAACGCGTGAATACCAGCGATGAATTCCCATCGCTAAGGAAAAGGTCGCTAATAGGCACGTGAGGATTCAGCCGTAAAATCCACCTCCAATCGAAAACAATGGCTAAGTCAGGATTTTAACAGGTGTTAAAATCCAGCAATAATCGCGCTTAGCGCGACTTTTTTTATCGATCTGCCTGCGTTGCTAATAGGGGGTAGTTGTGTTAGCGACTGTTTTCAGTCACTTTTAGTTGGGAACGCCTACCTTGCATGTCATTAGCGATAATTATCGCTGGCATGCAAGGCAATTGGAAAACCGGCCGCTATCGCTAGAAAGCTGTCGCTAACGCCTGTTAGTGACAGCTTGCTGATAGGGTGATAGAGGCAAAAAGTGGCGCTAAAGCGGCAATAAAGCCCTTGCTCATATGCCCCCATATTCGGCTGTTCACTCAGGGATGGAGGCCAACGCAGACAAAATGAGGGGCTGTATGCTGGGACTAGCAGAGCACCTGTTGTAAGTAATTTACCTAACTTTATAATCTAAAAAGAAGGTAGAAGGTGCACAGACCAGCTAAGTGAAACAGATTGCCCTCCAGTGCTCCGAGCTAGCAGGAGCTAAAGATATGGTGGTTTCTGAACCAGTGAGGTATGTCTCATTTCTTGGCAATAGATTTTCTAAGGAATGAGAGGTGATTATGGCTTAGGGCTAAGCAGCGTACTAACGATGCTGCAAAAAAGAGTTAGCTAAATTAACGTGCGTGTAAGGTTTTGGAGTGGGGAGATCTGAGGATAGGAGTGTAATGGAAAATCTTTGTGATCATTCTTAAAACTTTTTTTCATAATTTGTTTATTTTCAAAAATAAAACCCTGCTTTGTGTCCTGTTTTTTAAAAATAAAACGTAATGATGACAGAGCCATCGATCAACCTTCCAATGCATTTACAGGAACTTCTGTGAAAGTGGCTGGCGGACATCTCTAAATTTGCAGCCATGGCAACTGTATTAAATCAATCCTTCAAAATCACAATCAGGTCCTAACTGTGTTTTCAGGCTAGGCATTGCACACCCCTATATTTATTACACGGGAGAGTGAAGTTGAGAAGTCAGGAAACCTAATTCCCCGAAGCTGCAGAAGTTTCCTAGCTTTGTCTAGTTTAAAGCTTTACTAGCCCAGCCTCTCTCAAAGCCATGGCGGTGCATTCCGCAGCAGAAAGTCATGCTTGCAAACCTTCTTGATGATCCTAAAAGTTAGAAGGTGGTAGGAGGGCTTCAACCAGGAGATGGTGAGCGAGGTAGGAGATGTAGAGGATGCTTGGGCTCTCAAACACACAAAAGCTGAGGGAGGAATGCTTACAATTTATCTAACCACTTGCAATCACTCGGAGTGTCATCCTAACGCATCTTTGAATTGCTCACCAAGCCACCTCAGTTTGGACCCTGCCATATGCAAATCAGTCTAGTCCCAGCTCCTCATGGGAATAGTTCAGCCTGACCTGCCAGGCCAGGTCCTCCCTGAACCAAATCACAAGCAACCCAGGACCAGTTTTTCCCTTATAGAACTTATCAGCTAAGTATAGCTCGGGACCCACATCTGGGCATACCCTTGCCACTAAGAGCAGTACATCAAATCACAAAAGATGATGGGAAGAATGCTTGCAATTTGTCTAAACACTGGCAATTGCTCAGGGTAGCATCCGAACCCGTCTTTCTTTTACTCACCATGCCTTCTCACTTTGGGATTAGCTATATACAAGTCAGCCTTTACCCTGCTCCTTATGCCTGAGCTCTCGCCAGGGGACTTTGCAGGGGGTGGCTATGGCTCTGACAGGGGGATTTTGACAGGGTGGTCGGGGGATCAGCTTATGAGAAAGGGACAGTGCTACGGTTTGAGGACTCTGAGTAGGGAACAGTGGCAGCTTGTTTTAGTGGCCACATTTTTCCACTACCACAAAGGGCATGAACGCTGTCCCTTTAAAAAAACAAAACTTGCATGTCCCTGAAATAAGAGATTTGATTTACCATTCGCGCTCCAGAGATCTGCGTTACCCAAATTATTATCTTTTTATTTTCTATGGCACCAAACACTGCCATTGGCATGATTCTGACCAACTTTCTGAGGCAGAATGCAAGAATCCATGGTATTTGCTATCTTGCAATTCTAGATAACGCTTAACCTTTTTTTTGATACACCACATGTAACTCCTCTGCTCTTTGAAGCGCATATAATTGTATGTTGCTTGTTATTGCAGAATTAAAAACACTTTGGAAAAAAATCAGAACATGTAAGTAATTTAATATTACGAATAATTGCGAGGTGTTGTACACTCTCTGAATGAAGGAACCTTGACTTGAGGATCATATGCTTCACCTGTCGACCAAACTGAAATGTGATTGGATCACCTTAGTTTTGAAAAAACATAGCTATCCGAATCTTCTCATTTAACGATGTTGATCGTGTGAGCAAGGCTTCCTTCTCCTACCTCGGAGGAAGATCCTTCTCCTACCTCGCCGCCAATACCTGGAATACCCTGCCCCCCAGCTCAGGCAATCCTCGTCGCTAACACAGTTCAGGAAGGACATCAACACCGGGCTTTCCACTGAACCTCCACACCCAGGTGGATCAGCAGCCCCCCCTTCAGTGTCTTGAGGCCCTCACGGGTGAGTAGCCGCACTTTACAAACCCCTGATTGATTGATGATTGATTAGTACCCCTGCAGAATGAAGACATGTTTAAGGCTATTAAAACAGTGTAAAGGGCCATGCAAAGGAAATACATGTGTATATCTTGTAACTTCTCCGAATGAGAGAAGTAAATCCCTACCTCATGCTGCTTTTCTCCAGCCTCTTCTTCATCTCACAACAACCCCTCCTCAATCCTCACTCTCTTGATCTCTCTGCAGCGCACTCGTCCGCTCTATCATGGTTCTGAAACTTGTCTCCTTGTGAATGTGCAGAACAAGAATGGTTCTGCCACCTTTCAGGCATCTCTTTCTTAATGACTGGGGTCTCCTCGCCACCCCCTTTCCGACTGGCATTT
Organism: Triturus cristatus; assembly: GCF_964204655.1. Classification (NCBI taxonomy): domain Eukaryota; kingdom Metazoa; phylum Chordata; class Amphibia; order Caudata; family Salamandridae; genus Triturus; species Triturus cristatus. Next base: position 999,561,229 of record NC_140580.1, read on the forward strand.
CACAAGGATCAGTGCTTGGCAGGACTTTTAGCATCTTTTATGGGATTCAGGTCAACGCCATCAACAAGCCAGGATCTCAAATCTGTTTCTAAAGGAATTTTGGGGAAAAGTAGTTAGAAAAGTATTGTACACAGCAAGTATAGGCATTAAATGCTCCAACATGCAATGTGCCATTTTGTGTAAAGCTGATGTAGGCCACATGGAGTTCAAATGGACACCGGGACCACCAAAACAACTCTAAGGGTAAATTGACACCAGCAGAAGGAGCTGCCAATAACCAAACATCCTGCTCATAAGTGGCTGTGGGAATCACTAAAGAACACATGGTGCTAGCTACCCTCATATATGTAACAGGTACAGCACATTTAACAGCAGTGTAGGCTTCCACCAGGGACATTTTAAGGATTTTGGGGACTCTGAGCCAAACGTATTTTGGGGGCCCCTGTTTGGAACAGCTTTCAATTTATGATCCAATTTAACTCTTTCATGCTCTCTTTGGACAGTTCACTGACAGCGTACAGGCACACCGCAGCCGCGGTCCTTACAGGGAACAGCTGTGGGGCCAGGTGGGGGGTTTGAGGGACGATGCAGAGGGAAAATTAAATAAAAATATATTACCTAATAAAATCAACACACTACTTAATAATTTTTCCTCGACATCGTCCCTCGAAATCCCCCCTACTCGGCCCCACCACCCCACCGCTGTTATCTGCACAGACCGCAGCTGCACACCTGTCCAAATACTCAATGTGTTTACATCTAATAATCCAGGATAGTGACGAGTTTTCAATATTGTAACACAGCAAAAACTCATTAATATTACTGAAAATAACCTCTGTGACACCCTGGCCCTCCCATTTCTCATATATGAGGTCCTGTTTTGATTTAAAAGAAACTTTTTTATGGGTGTTGCATGAAGCATGAAGCATAAATACAATATTTCTCTGTAAAATGTCTGTAACAGACTCACACACAGCTCACATCAAAATAAATTAAATGAATATTAAATCAATCTGTTTAATAATTATTATGGGTCCTCATGCAAACCTCTCTTCAGGACAGAGCTGGCTTAATCAGGGGGACCCATGAAAGGCTGGGGCCCTGGGCCAGAGCCAACTTTACCCATGCATTAAACCGTCACTGCTTCTATCACATGACACAGATGCACTGGTAACAGCAGCAGTGCAAGGCTTTCTGTCCCACAGGATACAAGGCAAAGCACATGTACCAGTGGTGCATGCTTTCCTGCTTCAATGCTGCAGGTGCTGCAGAGGCTGGAGATAAACAAGATCCACTCAGTGGCGGCTCTCCTTTATTGGTGTTGGGGCTCCACCCCCTTATTTCTTTCCCTTTTATTCTATTAGTTGTGAATAAGAATCCTTGCTGCAACCTCTGGCAGCAAATCTGTTTAATGACTCGCCTAGAAGCACAAAGGCATCTGCTCCATCCATCAGAGACTGTCCAGGGAAGGCGAAGTACCATTTCTGGCCTCAGGGGCCTGTCATGCCTCAGGACCTCCCCATTAATGACAAGCTGCAGCGTCACTAGCACAGGTAGCCCTGGGCGCATTACGCTTAAGCCCTGTAGTACCCGAGGCTACCTGTCAAATAGGTTGTCAGCTCACTTCCTTCCATCTGTACACAGCAATGGGTGGGTCAGGTGCCCCACTGACCCCACCCCAACCTGTCATGAGATGGGAGAAGGTGAGAGGAAAAAGCAACTAATTGAAACTGAAGCCAAGCATCATTGGCCAGACCCCAGCTCTCACTTTACTTCCTCAGTGCTCGTGGCCAGAAGCTATGTTCCTACTCGATAGTCGGCCCAGCATCAGCAGCTAGAGTGAAGCAGATCAGGCAACTGAAGATAAGTAAAGAACAAGCTTTGTGTTGGGTGTTGCTAAAATACCAGGAATGCTTGGAAGGACACCAATGGAGCTGGTGGTGCCTTCCTGCGCTCCTCAGCAATAAAGGATTTTGCTTAATTCCTGTATCCATTGTCTTATTCTACACATTGGAAATGCAATAGGTCACGCATTTATTTGAGTTAGAGTTTTTTGCACTGTAAATGGGAATGTGTTTTACCTATGTGTTATAGAGTGTATGTGGTGTGTAGTGGAATTTTGTGTTTTGTATTGGGATAGTTAATTGTGGAGAAGTATGAAGCATAAGTAAAGAGATTGAGGAGAAGAGCACAAGGTGGTACAAGGACGGAGAGTGAGAAGAGCAGCAGGAGGTCTAAGTAATTAAAGTGAGGAGAAAAGTAGTGTGAGGTACAAGGAAGGAGACTGAGGAGAAGAGCAGCGTGTGACAATAGGACTGAGAGTGAGGGAGAGAAGAACAGTGTGAGGCACAAGGACGGAGAGTGTGCGAAGAGCAGCATGAGACACAAGGAGGGAGAGTGAGATGAGCAGCATGAGGTACAAGGAAGGAGTGTGAGGAGGAGAGCAGCATGAGGCATAAGGAAGGAGAGTGAGGAGGAGAGCAGTATGATGCACAAGGAAGGAGAGCGAGGAGAAGAGCAGAGTGAGGCACAAGGAAGGAGTGTGAGAAGAGCAGCGTGAGGCACAAGGACAGAGAGTGAGGAAGAGAAGTGCAGCACGAGACGTAAGGAAGGGGAGTGAGGAGAAGAGCAGCGTGAGGCATAAGGAAGGAGAGTAAGGAGAAGAAGAGTGTGAGGCACCAGGAAGGGGAATGAGGAGAAGAGCAGCAGGAGACACAAGGATGGACAGTGAGGAGGAGAAGAGTAGCATGAGGCATCAGGAAGCACATTCAGGAGGAAATGAGCAGTGTGAGGCAAAAGGAAGGCGAGTTATAAAAAGAGGAGGAGGAGGTACAAGGAAGGAGAGTGTGAAGAAGAGCAGCATGAGGCACAAAGAATAAGAGTGAGAAGAGTAGCAGGAGGCACAAGGAAAACGAGTGAAGAAAAGAGCAGCAGGAGGCACAAAGTAGGACAGCAAGGAGAAGAGCAGCCTGAGGCACAAGGAAGGAGAGCGAGGAGAAGATCCACGTGAGGCACAAGGAAGGAGAGCAAGGAGAAGAACAGTGTGAAGTACAAGGAAGGAGAGTGAGGAGAAGAGCAGTATGAGGAACAAGGAAGGGGAGTGAGGAGGAGAAGAGCAGTGAGAGGCAAAAGGAAGGAGATTGAGGAGGAGAAGAACAGCGTGAGGCAGAAGGAAGGGGAGTGAGGAGAATCAATCAATCAATCAATCAATCAATCAATCATAGCATTTGTAAGGCGTACTACATACCCCTGAGGGTCTCAAGGCGCTAGGGGGAGGATGCTGCTACTGTACAAAGAGCCAGGTCTTGAGGAGTCTCCTGAAGGATAGAAGGTTTTCGGTCTGCCGTAGGCGGATGGGGAGGGTGTTCCACGTCTTGGCGGCGAGGAGAGAGAATGATCTGCCGCCGGCAGTCACTCTTCGGATGCGGGGGATGGTGGCAAGGGCATGGTCTGCAGAGCGGAGCTGGTGGGTGGGGGTGTAGAGGCTGAGTCATCTGTTGAGGTACGCTGGTCCTGTGTCGTGGAGTGCCTTGTGTGCATGGGTGAGGAGCTTGAAGGTTATCCTCTTGTTGATGGGGAGCCAGTGCAGGTCTTTCAGGTGGGGTGTGATGTGGCTGCGGCGGGGGATGTCCAGGATCAGGCGAGCGGAGGCGTTCTGGATGTGTTGGAGTAGTTTCAGGAGTTTGGCCGGGGCTCCTGCGTAGAGTGCGTTGCCGTAGTCCAGTCTGCTGCTGACGAGGGCCTGGGTGACCGTCCTTCTAGTTTCAGTGGGGATCCACTTGAAGATCCTGCGAAGCATGCGGAGGGTGTTGAAGCAGGAGGAGGAGACGGTGTTGACTTGCTTTGTCATGGAGAGTGTGAAGTCAAGGATGGCCCTAGGTTTCGTGCGTGGTTGGTGGGTGTAGGGGGTGCTCCTAGTGTAGTCGGCCACCAGGAGTCATCCCAGGACGATGGGATGGAGCCGAGGATGAGGACCTCGTCTTGTCCGAGTTCAGCTTCAGTCGGCTGTTCCTCATCCAGTCGGCGATGGCCTTCATTACATCGTGGAGGTTGGTTTTGGCGGTGTAGGGGTCCTTGGTGAGCGAGAGGATCAGCTGGGTGTCGGCGGTGTAGGAGAGGATGCTTAGGTTGTGCAGTCGGGCGACGTAGGCGAGTGGTGCCATGTAGACTTTGAATAACGTTGGGCTGAGATATGAGCCGTGGGGTACGCTGCAGATGATCTCGGTGGCTTTGGAGCGGAAGGGGGGCAGGCGGACGCTCTGGGTTCTCCGGGAGAGAAAGGAGGTGGTCCAGTCCAGAGCCTTCTCTTGGATTCCGGCGTCGTGGAGGCGTGCTCTTAGTGTGCGGTGGCAGACTGTGTCGAAGGCGGCTGACAGGTCCAGGAGGATCAAGGCCGCGGTTTCTCCGTTGTCGAGCATGATCCTGATGTCGTCGGTGGCGGCGATGAGGGCAGTTTCGGTGCTGTGGTTGCTGTGGAACCCTGACTGGGATGGGTTCAGGATGTTGTTATCTTCGAGGAAGCTGGTCAGTTGTTTGTTGATGGCCTTTTCAATGACCTTCGCCGGGAACGAGAGCAGGGAGATGGGTCGGAAGTTCTTGAGGTCCTTGGGGTCCGCCTTGGGTTTCTTTAGTAAGGCGTTGATCTCTGCGTGCTTCCAGCTCTCCGGGAAGGTCGCTGTCTCGAAGAAGATGTTGATGGTTTTCCGAAGGTGGGGTGCGATGGTCCTACTGGCTTTGTTGAAAATGTGGTGTGGACAGGGTCTTCCGGGGATCCGGAGTGGACGGTGTTCATGATCTTGATGGTGTCGTCGTCGTTGGTGTTGGTCCAGGCGAGCAGGCGGTTGGTCGCCTCTCGCCTCCCAGTTGCACCTAAGTCCCACCTCCCCATATATGCCGGACGCTGCGCGGTGAGGAGAGCGACCCCTGACCCTCCTGGTAGGTCGCTCCCCCTCCGCACAGCTCCGCCTGTGTGCCCCTGCCCCAGCTGCTGCTGCTAAGAACTCGCCCGTAAGTGTACTTCCTCCATTTCTGTGCCCCGTTGTTTTGCTTCTGTGCCACTGATTTCCCCCTCTTTTGTGCCCCATTTTTTGCCTTCTGTGCCCTGCATTCCCTCTCATTTGTGCCCCGTTTTTTGCCTTTTGTGCCCTGTTTTTTGCCTTCTGCGTCCTGCATTCCCTCTCATTTGTGCCCCGTTTTTTGCCTTCTGTACCACTGTTTTCCCTCTCATTTGTGCCCTGTTTTTTGCCTTCTGTACCACTGTTTTCCCTCTCATTTGTGCCCCGTTTTTTGCCTTTTGTACCACAGTTTTCCCCCTGTTTTGTGCCCCGATTTTTGCCTCTGTGCCACTGTTTTCCCCCTGTGGTGTCCCGTTTTTTGCCTTCTCTGCCACTGTTTCCCCCCCTTTGGTGCCCGATTTTTGCCTTCTGTGCCACTGTTTTCCCCCTTTTTTGTGCCCCATTTTGCTTTCTGTGCCCTCGTCTCCCCCGCCGCTGTGCACCCTGTGGCCCCGCCCCCCGACTGCCCACTGCCCAATCGCTGCTCCCACCTCCCAGCTGCTCCTCCCGCCCACCTCCCCATATATGCCAGACGCTGCGCGGTGAGGAGAGCAACCCCTGACCCTCCTGGTAGGTCGCTCCCCTCCGCACAGCTCCGCCTGTGTGCCCCTGCCCCAGCTGCTGCTGCTAAGAACTCGCCCGTAAGTGTACTTCCTCCATTTCTGTGCCCCGTTGTTTTGCTTCTGTGCCACTGATTTCCCCCTCTTTTGTGCCCCATTTTTTGCCTTCTGTGCCCTGCATTCCCTCTCATTTGTGCCCCGTTTTTTGCCTTTTGTGCCCTGTTTTTTGCCTTCTGCGTCCTGCATTCCCTCTCATTTGTGCCCCGTTTTTTGCCTTCTGTACCACTGTTTTCCCTCTCATTTGTGCCCTGTTTTTTGCCTTCTGTACCACTGTTTTCCCTCTCATTTGTGCCCCGTTTTTTGCCTTTTGTACCACAGTTTTCCCCCTGTTTTGTGCCCCGATTTTTGCCTCTGTGCCACTGTTTTCCCCCTGTGGTGTCCCGTTTTTTGCCTTCTCTGCCACTGTTTCCCCCCCTTTGGTGCCCGATTTTTGCCTTCTGTGCAACTGTTTTCCCCCTTTTTTGTGCCCCATTTTGCTTTCTGTGCCCTCGTCTCCCCCGCCGCTGTGCACCCTGTGGCCCCGCCCCCCGACTGCCCACTGCCCAATCGCTGCTCCCACCTCCCAGCTGCTCCTCCCGCCCACCTCCCCATATATGCCAGACGCTGCGCGGTGAGGAGAGCAACCCCTGACCCTCCTGGTAGGTCGCTCCCCTCCGCACAGCTCCGCCTGTGTGCCCCTGCCCCAGCTGCCGCTGCTAAGAACTCGTCCGTAAGTGTGCTTCCTCCGTTTCTGTGCCTCGTTGTTTTGCCTCTGTGCCACTGTTTCCCCCCTCTTTTGTGCCCCGTTTTTTGCCTTCTGTGCCCTGCATTCCCTCTCATTTGTGCCCCATTTTTTGCCTTCTGTGCCACTGTTTTCCCCCCTTTTGTGCCCCGTTTTTTGCCTTCTGCGACCCGCATTCCCTCTCATTTGTGCCCTGTTTTTTGCCTTCTGTACTACTGTTTTTGATCTCATTTGTGCCCCGTTTTTTGCCTTCTGTACCACTGTTCTCCCTCTCATTTGTGCTCTGTTTTTTGCCTTCTGTACCACTGTTTTCCCTCTCATTTGTGCCCCGTTGTTTGCCTTCTGTACCACTGTTTTCCCCCTCATATGTGCCCCGATTTTTACCTTCTGTGCCACTGTTTTCCCCCCTTTGGTGCCCCGATTTTTGCCTTCTGTGCCACTGTTTTTCCCCTTTTCTGTGCCCCATTTTGCTTTCTGTGCCCTCGTCTCCCCCGCCGCTGTGTACCCTGCGGCCCCGCCCCCCCTGACTGCCCACTGCCCATTCGCTGCTCCCGCCTCCCGCCTCCCAGCTGTTCCTCCCTCCCACTTCCCCATATATGCCGTACGCTGTGCGGCCGCGTTGCTGGCACGCCAAAGGCTCACCTAAGGCAAGCCCGTCTGTGCCCATCCGCACCTCGACCACGCCCAGCGCCAGGAACCCTGGCCCCTGCACACACCATGACGCCCGCCTCCGCTACGACTCCAGCACCCTCCACGCACTCAACGCCGGACGATCACGCACCTGCTGCCTGGCCGTCCCGAAGCGCACCCAAGGACCCTTCTCCTGCCGGAACTGCAGCTTCACCAGCATCGGCCCGCCAACCCGCCCAACATGGAAACCAACTTCCTCAGATGTATCCTGATCAATACCCGCTCCGCCCGCAAACACGCCATCGAACTCTGGGATCTACTCGACTCCACCTACCCAGACATCGCCTTCCTGACAGAGACCTGGCTGACCCCCTTCTCGGCACCCGGCATCGCCATAGCCATCCCGGAAGGTTACAAGCTCACCCGCAAGGACCGCACCAACGGAACAGGAGGAGGAATCACCATCGTCCACAGAAACACTCTCAAAATCTCAACACATGCCGGACAGCAGTGTGAGGCACAAGGAAGGAGAGTGAGGAGAAAACCAGCTTAAGGCATAAGGGTGGGGAGAGAGGAGAAAAGCAGCAAGAGATATAAGTAAGGAGAGTGATGAGAAGAGTAGCAGGAGGTATAAGGAAGGGGAGTGAGGAAAAGAACAGAGTGAGACACAAGGAAAGGGAGTGAGGAGAAGAGCAGTGTAAGGCACAAGGAAGGAGTGCTAGAGAAGAGCAGCGTGAGGCACAAGGAAAGAGCAAGGGGAAGAGCAGCATTAGGCACAAGGAAGGAGAGCGAGGAGAAGAGCAACGTGAGGCACAAGAGCATTAGGCACAAGGAAGGAGAGCGAGGAGAAGAGCAGTGTGAGGCTCAAGGACGGACATTGAGGAGAAGAGCAGCGTGAGGCACAAGGAAGGAGAGCAAGGAGAAGAGCAGCGTGAGGCGGCACCCGGCATCGCCATAGCCATCCCGGAAGGTTACAAGCTCACCCGCAAGGACCGCACCAACGGAACAGGAGGAGGAATCACCATCGTCCACAGAAACACTCTCAAAATCTCAACACATGCCGGACAGCAGTGTGAGGCACAAGGAAGGAGAGTGAGGAGAAAAGCAGCTTAAGGCATAAGGGTGGGGAGAGAGGAGAAAAGCAGCAAGAGATATAAGTAAGGAGAGTGATGAGAAGAGTAGCAGGAGGTATAAGGAAGGGGAGTGAGGAAAAGAACAGAGTGAGACACAAGGAAAGGGAGTGAAATAGTCATAAATGCAGGAATAGCAACCGGTTTGCCACGATCCTGGTCCGAGGCGACAATAGTTCCAATTTTTAAAAAAGGGAAAAAGGACGACCCGCAGTGTTACCGGCCTATATCCCTAATTGATGTGACAGCTAAAGTCTTGGGGCGTGTAGTTTTGAATCGCCTATTAGACTGGGCCACTGAACATCAGATAATCACGGATTTGCAATATGGGTTCAGGAGCGGAAAATCAACAACAGACCAATGCCTGAACCTCTATTTAATAGTGGCCAAATATACTATTGCCCGTGATCAGGCGGTGTATCTGGGGTTTATGGACCTTTCAGCTGCTTTCGACCATGTTAATAGGGAAAAGCTCTGGGTTCTGATGATTAGATTAGGGGTTGAGCAGGGCCTAGTGGATATCCTAAGAGCACTTCACTGGAACACTTCTGCTAAAGTGCGTTTTAACTTGGAGGGTGATACGACAGCATCCTTCCCTTGTACAAGTGGGGTGAGACAGGGATGCATCTTGGCCCCGTTCCTGTTCTCGCTGTACATAAATGAGTTAGATCGAGCACTGTGTGAATTGAATGTGGACACCCCTAGACTAGGTTCCCGACCAGTTCCCGTGCTATTGTACGCTGATGACGCGGTACTTTTAGCCCGCACACCTAAAGGTCTTCAAAGCCTGTTAGATGGGTTCGTTAGCTTCATGGCCAGCTTAGATCTATCGGCCAACCTAACCAAGTCTTATGTGATGCTGGCTGGGTCCAAACCCTGTAAAAGATTTTCATACAAAATAGGCACACATAAAATGGAAAAGGTTGAAACCTTCTCTTATCTGGGTATACTTTTTGATGGGCTTTTAAATTTTAAACTTTTAATTGAAGAGCGGAGGTCAAAGTTAGCGGTATCTACAGGGGCCATAATGAGTTATGGGCGCAGGCTGGGCAGGTGGTCCCCTGAGCAGGTTATGCACTTATATGGCTCAATCTGTTGCCCCAAAGCATTATACGGGGCAGAAGTGTGGGGTTTCGTAGGTATCCAGCAAATACAGATTGAGGAGAATACATTTCTGAGAAAGATTCTCCAAACCTCACAAAGTACATCGGCCCATATTTGTCATGACGAATTGGGTAGAGCATACATGGAAGATCTGATCAAAATCAGACCTATTATGGCCTGGCTAAAAATTTGGACCAATCCAGAGGCGGGACTGAGTAGACAAATAGTCACTGACTGCATGGATAGGGATAAGGGAATGTGCATACCATGGCTGAATTACGTTAGGGTCACCCTGGAGTGTTTAGGGTGGAAGGGTCTTTTTTATAACCCACTAACAATAATTCCCGAGGACAAAATTAGAATTAAAAGAATGTTCTTCGAAAAAGAGACTACACGAAGAGCGGTCCTTGAGGAAAGCAAGCCTACAGTCCGCGCCCATTTAATGGTAAAGACAGTAGAAGGTATGGAACCGTACCTTGCCCTCATACATAATGCACAGGACAGGTTCCTAATTACACGATTTAGGTTTAACCTTCTCCATCACCTACTGGCTGACCCGCTTGGTTTTACTGTTACAGTCGAACAGAAGGGTACCTGCGGCTGCGACAATAGGTCTCTGCAGGATACCCTTCATTTCGTTTTACTATGCCCTTTTTATTCGATACCTAGACGCAAATATTTAGTAAAGATTCTTAAACAAATGAAGTTTAGACATGCTAAGGTCGCTCTTTTATATTTACAAAGATCGGAGAACCCACTAGCACTGGCTTGCACTTTAAACTTTATCAAAGTTGCAATAAGACTTAGGAACACCAGGGGACTTCCTTGAACGAACTGTGAATTTGGAATGAATTGATGATAATGGTCTGTGTAGTTACTACATTTGTAATGAACTGAATGTTGTTTTTTAATTGTATATTTGTACTTTTATGATATTTTTTTAAAATATCGAATAAAGGAACTGAGTGAGGAGAAGAGCAGCGTAAGGCACAAGGAAGGAGTGCTAGAGAAGAGCAGCGTGAGGCACAAGGAAAGAGCAAGGGGAAGAGCAGCATTAGGCACAAGGAAGGAGAGCGAGGAGAAGAGCAACGTGAGGCACAAGAGCATTAGGCACAAGGAAGGAGAGCGAGGAGAAGAGCAGTGTGAGGCTCAAGGACGGACATTGAGGAGAAGAGCAGCATGAGGCACAAGGAAGGAGAGCAAGGAGAAGAGCAGCGTGAGGCGGTGGTGTTAATTGTTCCAGATAAGAAGGAGAACGTCTTCATAATAATGCAGCAGCACATCGGACGAGTGAGCAGGGGTGGAGGGCAATGGCACACAAGAAAGAAGCTTAGCTGGTGCTAAAAAGCAAATGCTAACTGAGGGTAGGGATTATGAAACAGTGAGCAGAAGTTAGGACAGGAGAGGGAAAGTAAGCATAACTAAAACCGGAGTAGAACAGCTAGGACAACGGAAGAGGAATTGCAAACACAAATTGGTGGCACTGAGGCACACAGTTGTATTGGTATTGTTGTAATGTCAGCAAATGACTAAACAGGTAAATATAATCAGACTGGGGCAGAAAACACGCAAAGGCACCAAAATAAAAGTACTTCCCATTGAATCAGATAGTGAAAAATTAGCAGAGTTATTTTACAAACCTACAGATTTTTTAAAGAATAAGGGTGTTTGAGTTTGTCAACAGAATCCTATGGCAGAGGTCTGGAGAGTGGTGGTTAATAAAACAAACAATGAACATATTAAGGCACAGAATGTTTTTTCAGAAACACAAACAGGAAGTCAACAAATGGAAGAACCAAAATTATGTGTAAATGTGCATAGATTATGATGCGCTGGAAAGCGTTAGTGTTTTTTTGGGGCATTGCAGTAGTGCCAAGGATAAGGGTGCAGGCTGACACCTCCGAGCTGATATCTGGTCGATAAACCCAAGCTCCTCTATTACCCCTACCACCTCTCACAGTCATGTGGGTGGCTTGTGGGGGGTGGGGCAGTAAATATTATGCTAATACTTTTAATCGTGGTTGCTTAGTGGTGAAAGTACTAGCAGGGCTGAACATTTTCTCTGCATTAAATGCCACCTAGAACCATTAACAACTATTGGCATAGCCAATAGTTCTCGCCTTTGGGACCTTTTCAGTTTTCAGCTAGAGCTATTATACCCAGCTCTACTATAAAATCAATTCCCATGCAGACATTCTTCACCTCAATGATTCCTTGACTAAGATTCAACAATGGTTCCATCACAATCACCTTAAACTCAATCCTAAAAAAACAGAAGTCATTCTCTTTGCTCCTAAAAATATCCGACTCCCCATTCAACATTGGATCTCTGATCTTAAAGCCCTCACCTGCTCCTTGTCCACCTCTAGCTCAGTCAAATCTCTCGGAATAAGTATTGATCAAAACATCAGCCTTTCTCCCCACATAAAAAACGCAGCTAAAGGCGCTCTCTTTTCTCTACATCACCTCAAGAAAATTAGACCCTTCATTCATGTCAATGACTTTAAATCTGTTGTTCAATCATTAGTACTCTCCAGATTGGACTATGGTAACGCCATTCTCGCCGGTACACCTAAAGTCCACTTAGCCCCAATCAAGTTAGTCCTTAACCTCGCGGCCAGGCTTATTTCTGATTGCAAGAGGTTTGATCACATCTCTCCCATCCTCAAAGATCTCAAATGGCTTCCTATCGAAGGCAGATCCTCCTACAAGAATGCGTGCATTACGCATAAAGCTTTGCATCTTCAAACCCGACTGCATCTCTCACAAAAACTTTACAAAGCGGGCTGTGCCAGAGAAATGAGGAGCACAAATACTCTCATACTGGTACCTCCCTTGGTAAACAAGAAATCAACCCAGTCACGCTCTCTTTCCGGAAATGCGCCTACTATCTGGAATTCACTCTCCAAAGATCTACGTTGCAACGTCTCCTACCTCAGCTTCAAAAAAGATCTCAAGCAACATCTTCTCTACAAATACTGGGGTCCTTAATCCCGCTACCTAACAGGATCTCTCAACCTGCCCATGACAGTGCTATGTTTCTCTCCACATTATACCTGACTTACTACCCCCGCCTCTCTCCCTCACATATACTTCCACCCTCCTTCTACTAATCCTCATATCATCTCCACCTACTTCTACATGCTATCGCCTCTCCTATCACCCACCTCGGTTCCACCCTACTTCTATACTTTCCACCCATCATCGCTGGCTATCCACGCTTGCACAACTATCCAAGTCATGGTTATGGACTGTATGTGCTTCTGATCTTCTAGTCCATGTATTTATTGTTCTTTGCATTTTGTTCATATTTTTTGTTTTTTTCTTCACCCTTTTCCTTTTTGTATCAATGTAATATTGCAATCTGTTTCTACTTCCAACCCCTGTAAAGCTCTCTGATACCTTTGGGTCTAGCCAGCAATATATAAAACCGTTTAAATAAATAAATAAATAAATGAAGCTATTGGCTTTGTCAATGTTTTTAAGCTATGTTGTAGAGAGTTGTGGCTGCTGTGCAGTATGTTGAAAAGCTATAATAAAAATGTGTAATTAGCATTTTTGTTACTTATGTATAACCAAGAAGACATTATGTACAATTAAACAACCCTATTAAAAAACAATTAACATAAAACATGTCTTCTATTATTTTTGACCTTGAAATGCTACAACCTCTTCCTGTCTGTTCTAATGCTTGTTATAGGAAGGTAGAGATAGAAGAAAGGCACAGCGAGGGAGAGATGTTGGGAACCGAGATTGGCAGTTTCCCGCGAGACCACGGCAAATAAAAAGAGAGACAGATGACATTAAGCTATTTAGAAAAGAAAAACAGGCAGCAAATGTGGAAGGTGCACGGGGAGTGAGGCACTAACAAAATATACAAAAAGGGGTGACATGAAGGAAGATGCACAGGCAGATAGGCAGGGAGGGAGTCATGCATACCTAGAGTGAGAGAAAGCCTCGCAGGCAGGGGAAGGCCAGACAGAGAGGTGGGCCACTGGCCACAACAGTTACAGAAAGAGCAGTGACAGATTATAGGAGAGGCGTGAGGGACGCCCTCAAGCAGGTCTGGGGTCGGGGTCAGATTAAGTGAAGGAGTGAGCCAGCACAGAGGAGGAGAAAGGGAAGGGCATGCTTGTGGGAGGCAGAGAGTGAACACTAACACGCATAGATGCAATAGACAGGGACAACAAAAAAGGAAGTAAAAAATGAATTATCCCAAGTATAAATTAAACAAAAAAAACATGAAATCAAAGCTAACCTTCAGAGTACGAGTCCTGGCACTGACGCAGACAATTCTTCGGTGGATGTGCACGTGCACAAGAACAAAATGTTGTTAATCATAGTGAAGACAACCAATGGCTGAAGAGAGCTGTCCCATTGTCCCTTCTGCAAGCTGTTAGTGGAAGCAAAATGTGAAACGTAAAGAAGTGATAATGGATAGAGAAAGTTGACCAATTCCCCAACTCTGCACATGTGTACATGCATTTCTATTATGGTTTTTGGAAAAGATGAGGCTAGTCATACAGCTCCAGCTGTCTATCGGAAAGAACTAAAAAGAATATCTTTTTTAACCTATTGCACATGACTCAGCTCACTTTGTATCTTGTCCGTCGTTAGTATCAATCTCTACGCGAGAGGACAGGGACAGTTTGCTGCCTTCGCCTCAATCGATTTAGTTGCCTGGTGTCTAAAAACAATCTCTCTAACTCTGCGCCTTTGGAGAATCTCGTCTGAACATCTGTTGTCTACTCTTTCACCAAGACTTTTCAACTTTCTATGTAATGCATCGATTGTAGCTTAACGTCGATGCCTCCAGCCTGACGTACGCGTGAGAAATGAATTTGCCTTTACAATTTAACTAACAGCCAACAGCGTGTTCTATAATGGGCTGGGACTTAAGTACTGCCCCTGCCAGCTATTGTCTAAAAAGAGAGAGGGAGGAATGTCATGAACCTGTCTCTGCAATCTTGTGTCTCGACTCTCCCTTCTCTATGACTCTGCACTCGTTGAGTGCAATTAGGAACAAAGGCATTTTATCTGGATAAGGGTAAGTCCGGGTCTCCGTCATGCCGAAGCTGCACGTTCTTACTTGGATGAAGGCATCTGATTGGTATTATTTAACTAGACCAAACGTCTGTTCAAACACGATTCAATTTCGTATGTTTCGATCAGGAGATTGGTTCTAAACAAAACAAACAGTTAAAAAGGGAATTAAAAAAAAAACTACTGCTTTTATTTTACTAAGCACTCGTGCTTGTGGTAGCGTGCAACTAGCGGGAGCGAGCAGCAGGAGAGACATATGTTTTCAATTAGCACGTACGCCGCTGCTCGCTCCCGCAAGGTGGATGCCAGCACATGCACAAGCGCTGAAAAAGAGCAGACTAATGGCTAAAGTCCCTCCTAGGGCAGCACATGCGTGCTGCCTAGGCGAGACCTAAAAACCGCCTAATCTCTGGGAAATGGCTGACTGGGGTGGACCAGGGAATGCATTAGCAAGGCCTGGGGAGTCTATTGTTAATGGGCTAGCGTGGATAAATTATACTATACCGGAAGTGGGAAGCGAAGTACTCTGGGCGCTGTAGCATACTGGCCGCTGTAATATAACTGTGTAAGTAGTGTTAGCATGCGTTTATACTATACAGGGAGTGGGAAGCGAACTACTCACCCCTACTGGTCTGAAGACTCGGGTTTTAAACTGTGAGCCTAAACCGTGAGTTCATTGCTGTAAAGTGATGTGCTCTGCGCGCTATAGCAAACCTGTGGAAGTAGTGTTAGTTTGCGTTTATACAATACAGGGAGTGGGAAGCGAACTACTCACCCCTACCGGTCTCAAGACTTTCTAATGTAAGTCATAGTAGAATGTTAGTATGTAATGCTACTAGAATGTAAGTATGTAAGTATGTAATGTTAGAATGTAGGGCTGTCATTAGGGGAATCTTGGGGAGTTTGTACACAGTGCTGGAGAATATGGTTGCCTTGCTGTCTGCTCCTGTGGGTGGCTGTTTAAGCTGTCTTCTTTTCCTGTAATAAATCTACTTATCGGATTCACTGCTGTCTTCCTCTTCGCTACATAAATTTGGTGAGGAGTGGGAGAAGGTAAAAAGAAGGCAGCACTCACCAATATTTCGAGCTTCCTTGCGATCTGCTGAAGACCCGTTTTCTTCGTGAAGCTGTTTCTACTCATCCCAGGGTCGTTGGCTCATCGAACTATGTGATCCGAACTCTGGTGGGATTTATATTTTTTGATTTTGGGCTTCCTCTGCCTCTTCACTACACTCTGGTTGCTGTACTACACGTGTGCAAGTAGTTTTAGTATGCGTTTATACTAATTGTGTAGTTATGCAGTAACCAATGAATCATGGCCCTATGGAGCACCACCTCCCAGGCACAGTTCAAACAATGTCACGGGGTGTGCATCCGCGGGACATTTATGTTTGCTATTACAGGGCGGGAGCATGGCTTCCACCCTGTGACAGCAAATCCTTGTTTGCCTCGTTGAAGCAAGAGGAGAAAAACCTTGTATCGCTTCAATAAAGCGGATCCAGATGGTAAAAATGGAGGAAAAAAAATTAAGCAGGGTCTAACTCGTTCATTTAAATGAGCCCCCTGGTGGGTAATGTTCCGGGGCCAATCCTATTATTATATTGTAGGGTCTCTGCAGCACTGGGGACATTAATCTCACATGTAAATTAGGCGCGGGCGGGCACAGAGATGTTTCGCAGCCTAGGGGATCGCCACCTCCCCGGGTATTGTTTACTAATTGTTTGGGGGGCTTCGAGGCCAACTCAAGCCCGGGGATCGGTAAACTCCGGGGCTTTACTTAAATATGCAGGGTGGGCCTCGCCAGTCCCTGAACCCTCGGTGGCCCTAGGCAGTGCCTTATTGGTTCTGTAATCACACAGGCAGTACTCATGGTGTTATAAAGTGATACACTCATAGAACCCTTGCAGTTGTAGAATTAGCCAGGCTTCATTTATGTAATAGTCTGTTGGTTTATATTTGGTAGGTGCACTTCAAAATTACAAATGTTTTCCCTCATAACCTCCTATCAACCGCCGCTTTTCACAATAAACTACAGACAAGCGTTGTCAGAAAAAGAAGACCTGTACACTCACTTATTTATTGGTAAAAAAAATAACCTTTATTAAAACAACACAAATCAATGGAAACACAACTTTATTAGAAGAAACAACAGTATAACATGAAATAAGTGGGTGAGACTCCTCCGGAAGCAGCGTACAAAACCTGCAAGACAAAAAATAAACATAAGTATGTGTGCCATGTCCAAGAGAAAAAGAAAGGTAGTAAGAATGAAAGGAAGAAAGTGAGAATGGGACAGAGAGCGAGTAGGTGGAAGTGAGAAGGGAAGGGAGAGTCAAAAGAACAGAGGGAGGAAGAGACAGAGCATCGGCCTACTGCACTCAGCCCTCACTGTTCACCTCCCATCACTCGTGTGTCTGGGACGCTGGGGTCCGCAAGAAAGAGTGTGGTCCAGCAAGTCCTTAAAATGAAACAGAGATATGAATGAGGCCAGAGATTACATTATTATCTACGGCAACATCACTTGCCTGCACCTGTGCACCCAGGCTGCTGCACCCCATCCCCTTCCCCCACACTGTGCTCAATTGCAGCTCCTGGGCACCGAGGCTTCACGGTTCACCTGCCACCACCGGTGTGTCCAACGACGTGCCAGTGCGAGCTCCGACTCCGGGGTGCCTCTCTGAGGGTGGCACAGCAGGTCTCTGGTCTGGGACGGTGTCTTGATACCACGATGGAAGGCGTCAGAACGCCCAGGGCATCATCACGGGCTGAGCACCTGCTGCGTGCATTTTGGTGAAACTAACTCAGTGTCTGAAAAGGGAGGAACAATATAATGCTGGAAACGTCTTGAGGTAAATGAATATTTATTTCAAGCTTAATAGAGAACACCAGTAGAGTTGCATCCTTCCTTCTTCAAGTACAATCTATCAACTGTTAGTGGTAATCGTGGTTCAAAGAGGAGTTGGAATGTACAAGAATACACAAGGTTAAATAATATGTTATGCCAACGTTCACATACAAAGGAACAGAGCGAATGCTAGAAGCATAATGTGCGCGTGTAATGCAGTGGCGCAAGCCTGTGTGCATGTACACTTAGTAATCAGCTCACAACAGTGCCCCAAAAGCCAACGCCACACGTCTGTAGGGCAACGCTTCCCACTGGCTCAGGCCTACAGTACGGTCCAGCAGGTCCTTAAAATGAGACAGAGATGTGACTGAATGAGGTCAGAGATCACATCATTACGCACGGCAACACCGCTTGTTCGCACCTGCGCACCCAGGCTGATGCACCCCACCCCTCCCGCAGCACCATGCCAATTTCAGCCCCTGTGCCCCCAGGCCCAATTGCTCAACTGCTGTCATTCTTGTGTGTCCAAACACGACGGCCAGCAGGGTTCACAATTCAAATGGAGTTTTGATTGCCAGGATGGTGTACACCTCATGGATCCCTTTTTTTTATTGTGCATTGTGATATGCAAGGTGGATACGGCAATATCAATTGAGGCAGTGTGGAAGAACTGGGACATGTGGCGTCGTCGTTATCCTATTTATACGTACGCAAAGTGGACTGGGCTTGCGTACGCCAGGCCAGCGGAGGTGTGTGAATAATTATTCCGGGGACCTGGGCGTTGTTCAATTCCTGCCTGGCCAAGAAGTGTACTTATGTGCGTGTCCCAGTTGCAGTTTTGACGTCGCACCATCCGCAATTTACATTAATCTAGCATATACCGGGAGGGCGGCAATTATCGGTAATGAGATGCTGTCCGAAAACATTGAATGGCCAACATCACATGTCGTTGTCAAGCTTGTGGATATGCGCAGACATGCATGTCAATGGTGTGCGGTATTATTGAAAGTGTTGCTATCGTGAAGCGCACATATGTGAATGTGCTCGGATGGAGGGAGGATCAGAAGTGAGGCTACGTCATACACATGATAACGCTCATTACATTCAAGCAATGCATGTCAAAAGTGAATCTGAAAGTCTCACATATGACGCACTACTATACTGGTAAAGCCTGACAACAGAGCATACTACAACACAAAATACACATTATTCTTTACTGTTTGTCACATGTGATCTAGGATGTGTACTCTGCCCGTGGCTGATGATACCCCTTTGAGCCACTAATACCCAGGTCGAAAGGCAGCACAATAATGTGCACACACACCCACTAGGGGCATCGTGTAACATATATTTGTTTTTTGGTGTAACTTTTCAGATGCATGGCCATCACACGTGGAAGGCTACGGTACAGACCATGAATATTGATCAAGATGATCGTTGCATGTTGTGTGTAGTAAAAGATATGTGTACACAGCAAAAAACTTTTCAAAAAAGCTCTCTAAGCAGAAGAGGTGTCTCTCATCAAACGCTTGTAGAGAGAATGACTAAAATGGGTGTGGTCCTCCAACTGTTACAATGGGAAATGCTATGAACCAATCCAATGCTTTTTTTAAAGATCACATGGCAATCGTGCACCGAGCGCGCAAGGAGGACGTACCCGACGTGGTTTTGAGAAAATATATTTACCATAATATAAGTTTATTACAGTTAGAAATATATAGATGTTTAAAATATTTTAGATTATCGCTTGCTTTCATATACACTTTAAACTTATTTAGACATGGTTTTGAGACATAAAAAAAAATGAGGGAATGGCGTCACCAGCGCGACACCATACGTCTATGACGTAACACAGGGCCAGGCAGCGTGCACTCATCGCATACGCGACGCGCAGTGGGCGCGACCCCATACGTACATGAAGTAACGTGCGGCTTGGTACTGCGTACCCATCGCATACCAAAGTAGCACCTGGCACGACCTCATACGTATATGATGTTAAGCTGGACGCGGTGCCACGAACTTGTCGGATACGAAATGCGCATCATTTACGAGTTTAGCAATATGGTGGATAGGATTCGCGTGCTGATGGAGCTTGGTACACTACCAGTACGGGACTCCAGTTTTCTAAATTTGAAGATATAAAACATTACATCATTTTTAAAGTTAAAATAAAAAAGTATGATAGAGTTCCAAAATATTAAAAAAAAAAATTGAAAAAATATAGGTTTTATAAATATTAAAATATGAAATTCACATTTAAAAAACATTCGAAATTCACTGAAAAAACCATAGGTTTTACAGACGTTATAGTTAGGAATTAGCATTTAAAAAACCTTTGAAATTCACTAAAAAACCATAGGTTTCAGGGACGTTATATTTAGTTGGATATTTGACTCATATAAAACCATAGAAATTCCCCCGTTATAGTTAGTTGAGCTAACTATAACTCGCGCGCCCTCAATGCACTGCTGATGACGTCACATATTACATCACTCATGACATGGTCAGTGACATCACTGATGACATCATTGATGACATCTCAAATGACATCACTGATGAGATCATCCACGTGATAATCTGATGCACATACTGATGCCCTAATATAAACTTTGATACACCCACTCTAAAATACAGACTACTATTTTTGAAACCATACACACAACAATGCCAAATACTACATACCACCAACTATTTCCTAGGTCTACACACACATCCAGTCACTTATACATGCAGTTACTCATCAATACAGTACTATAATACGCACTCATGCACCTATACATACAGTCACACTCCGCCACTTATCCATAGAGTTACTCACACACCTAGTCAGTCATGCAAATAATCAATCACATACCCATTTATTCATGTATACAGTTATACACACCAACTCCGTTATTTATACACACACCACCTCACTTATTAATGCAGATACTAACACATACTTACTGTCTTATACAATCACTGATACAAGCAGACACTCATTTATACATCCACTCTTCAAATAACTTACTCTCACGTATGGTCATTTATATACTCCAACACTCACATATAGTGCCTTAAAACATATGTAGTTAGTCACACATATACCACTGAGACATTCACTCACTCACAAACACACCCATACACACACTAACTCACCCATACAGCCCTTCACAGATGCACTTTTGAATCCATACAACCAGTGAATCACCCACTCAGACATCTATGCACAGAGCCACACACCCCCCACCCACCCACCCACACAGACAGTCAGGCACCCATACAGATACTCAGACAACAAATCAATAACCCATATAGACGCTCATGTAGCTACTCACCAACCCATGCAGTTGCTTACACACCAACTGAGAGACTAATACAGACTTTCACACAGTTTAGTTACTAACCTATGCATTCAGTAAGACATGTTCAATCACTCACTTATACAGTCAGTCACACACCTACTAAATAATCCCTTCAGGCACTTGTAAATCCACTCATTCTTCAATACACCTTGGCATAGATATATATGAAAAATATTTAAACTTTACAGAAACACACATTCACTAGATGATGGCATCAGTGATGTCATCAGTGATGTCATTTGAGATGTCATCAGTGATGTCACCAGTGATGTCACTGACCATGTCATGAGTGATGTAATATGTGATGTCATCAGCAGTTCATTGCGGGCACGCGAGTTATAGTTAGCTCAACTAACTATACCTGGGGAATTTCTATGGTTTTATATGAGTCAAATGTCCAACTAACTATAACGTCCCTGAAACCTATTGTTTTTAGTGAATATATTATATATATTTATATATATTTATAGTTATAGTTAGGTTCAGATTTTAGACGCACAAAACCATAGAAATTCAACGGTTATAGGTATACTTATCTCAAGAAACTATAACTCATGCCTTAAAGTAACTATAACCCGCGCCACTTACCTTTCCTCTATAGACGGTAGCATATTTTCCTGTATTTACCACTGCTAGTTCCTCACCTGTTTCTCCTATCAATTTCCTGCTGCCGAAATACTGTTAACATCCACTTTGGTGGAACTATATTTTCACATAGTTTGGCCTATTACCTACAGATATTAAGTGATTTGCATAGAATCACAGGATGTTGCGTGGCGCCACCAAGACTCGAACTGGGATACCCAGCCCTCGAGTCAGCAGCTCTGGCCGCTGCACCACATCCTCTCCGCTCCCATGTTAACTGTCAGGGAACTCTTTCCTTCTCTCGGATGATGATTGATGAAAACATCTCTTTATTTATATTTTTTCCACCCCCATTTTTCTGAGTGCTTTTCCTGCTTTTGCCTAATTTTTTCCTGTTTTCACCTTCCTTTCCCTCAATTTTTGTGAGTGCTTTCCCTGCTTTTGCCTTGTATTTTACTACTTTCTCCTTCGTTACCCCGTTTTTCTGAGTGCTGTTCCTGCTTTTGCCTCATTTTTTATTGCTTTCTCCTTTTATTGCTTTCTCCTTCCTTTCCCCCAGTTTTTCTGAGTGCTTTCTCCTGCTTATGCCTCCTTTTTTTACTGCTTTCTCTGCAAAGAAGCTTGCGACTTCAGCACCTTGAGACCCTCACAGGGGATTTGCTGCACATTATAAATCCTGACTGATACCCCACGGCCCGGCCAATTACTGCAAGGGGAGAGGAGCCACACAGCATCCCCCCTCAGGACAATTTTGGCACCAGTGACCCCATATGCCAGGGCCCGGACAATTAGTACAAGGAGATGGGGGTAGTGTGGCATCCCTCCCCCAGCCAATTCCTGTGCCGGGGACTCCATCCCCTGGCACTGGGCCACTTAATGGTGGGGGCCCTGGGTTGAGCTAGGGTGTTTTCTGTTGCTCCCACCTACAGGGATCAGCAACAAATAATGCTCCCTGAGTGTGGGATTTTTTTTCCATCTGTTTTTCCTGCCTGCAGAGGGCCAGGGATACCGATGAATAGTCCGCTCCCAGCGGGCAGGAGCATATTTCTTGCTTCCACCCACCAGGACCAGACCTACTGTTTGCTTTTGCTTAGCAGGAGCTATCAAAGCTCCCGCCAAGCAGAAGCAAACAACCATGTCCTGAGGTTGGGCACCTCGGGACATAGGGAGCTGGTCCTAGGGGGTGGCGGTGCCCAGGGCTAATATTTGATGGGCTGGCCCTGGGGAGGTGGTGGTCCCCGGGGCCGAAAGGGCCGAGGAGGGTGGTCCACAAGCCTCTCTCCTCTTTCCAAGATAGGTCTTTTCCCGGGGAGGTAGCGGTCCCCAGGGATGTAAACAGCCTGGGGAGGGGAGTCACGTGGCCCCCCTACCCCTTATTTACATTGGCCTGGCCCCGGGAAAGTGGTGGCCAGGGACGGGGGATGCATGCACCCCCTCCCAAATATACATTTTTACAGTTGCCCCCAGAACCTGGCCTACCCAGGGCCTGAAGTATAAACAGGCGCAGGAGACTGAATTTGGTTTTTAAAAATGGTTTTGTCAAGATTCACGGATCTGCTGCAATTTTTGCAGTAAAATTGTTTAAAAAACAATTTGTTTGGGCCCCAGTGGGGTACCTGTGGGACCCCATCACCAGGCCAAGGGGACCAGGCAATTCCTACCCTGCACTGTCTCTTTTTTTGGCCTCGGCTTAGTTCAAGTCCCAAAATGGCTGCCAACCCTTCAAAATGGCTCTTTCTGGACCAAGAGCTAGATTTCTGCCCAATTAGGTGCAATTCCCCTTTTTCTTAGCTCCCGCTTGACGGCAAACGCCAGTAGGTAATACACACTCAGTGTGTATTAGTGTCTAAATAAACACACATATCTATCTATCTATCTATCTATCTATCTATCTATCTATCTATCTATCTATCTATCTATCTATCTATCTATCTATCTATCTATCTATCTATCTATCTATCTATCTATCTATCTATCTATCTATCTATCTATCTATCTATCTATCTATCTATCTATCTATCTATCTATCTATCTATCTATCTATCTATCTATCTATCCATCCATCTATCTATCTATCTATCTATCTATCTATCTATCTATCTATCTATCTATCTATCTATCTATCTATCTATCTATCTATCTATCTATCTATCTATCTATCTATCTATCTATCTATCTATCTATCTATCTATCTATCTATCTATCTATCTATCTATTTACATATTTTCTATGTGTTGCAGTATCAAAGCTGGGCTGGAGTTCATTAACTTTAGAAGTGTAGTTTGTGAATAGCAATGTTCTTACTCTTTGGCGGTGGACGTTTGTATTAGCATATCCCTCCATACCTGCCTCAGTGGCCCTCCTTAAACCCCTTGTATTTTGTAATATGTATTCCCCATTTCTAGCCATTTTCCGTGGTCCCTCCCACAGATAGTACTAAGTAGGAAGTCTATATGTGTGGTCATCTCCACATAGGAAAAATAGAGGTGGAGATTTATACCCACAGGTTTTTGAATTGCATACTGTACTAATGTTGTGCTACTTTACATATTACAAAACAAAGATCTTGAATTTTGTTAAAGAAGCAATGGAAGGCAAGGAGACAGCAGATGAAGGAATAGTGGCATGTGCAGAAGACTTAGAGTAATGGGAGAGAGAGCTGTTGCTTGTGTGCATAGAAGAACCATGTTTCAGAGATAAAAAAAGGATTGCCACTGTCAAAGTACATTTACATCCTTGAACAAAAGAAACAATTGACAGTGTACCCTGTAAAGCCCTAGCACCTGACCCACTATCCCTAATTAATATGTATCAAATGGGGATCTCCCTTACAACATGTGTGCACACTGTAATGCACCCACTGCCACGGTGCAATCCAATACAGGATTATAATAATTTCAAACAAAATGCAAAGAAGCACCACTTGACAATAAAACATGAAATCACTGGTCCATGTCCATAGTGTTTTTCTTAGAGTTTCTTCTTTTCTTCATATTATTCTTTTTGTAAAAAAACACACAACACAGCCGACATGTTTCGTTCAGTGATGGACTTCTTCAGGGCTGTATATTTAACAAACATATATACACACATAAAAATAGGAACACATGAACATAAGACAAATGCCAACTTACATTTATCACAATAAGAGGTACAAACATAAGTGACTATTAAGACAGGACTACTTTGTACATAACGTATATCATAATGACTAACCACATAACAGCTACATCCACAAGACATGACTGCTTTAATGCCATAGTATCTAAAACATTTACCTATTATAAAACTATATACATCAATACATTGAATATGTCATTCTGTATATGCAGTAAGTATACATAGACAAAAAGAAAATTAGAGGCGAAACAAGCAAGATAAGAAAAATGAGAAAATGGACAGAAGAAGGAACACGCCACAGAGAAATATATAGGAATGGTCAAAGTTAAGTGTGTGAGATGCCATGAAACCACTTCCTCATTAACATGTGTCTTATTGCCAAGAGGAGCACCTTTGTATTTTGTTTGGGAATACATTTACATCCTTCATAATGTCTCAAGGAAAATATTTATTTTTCAGAATGCATTTTGGTTGAGCTTTGGCATCACCTTTATTCCAAGGGTCCATGATATTCTAGGAAATGAGCAATGTGACCTAGTTTCATGGTGATACACGTTTTCAAGATTCTGACCAAATTATGTGATTCCTGTTACTCAAATCTTAGCTGATTCGGTCGCTGATGACACCTTATCCCAAACTTTAATTGCACAAATAATTTGCATTGACCTTTCACCACACAACACTCATCAATCATAGATGAGAGAAAGATGGTTATGAGGACAAATACCACATAAGTAATTAAATGCAGAACCTGTCCTGTAATATTACCATGTGCAATGCCCCCATTGTCCAGATAAGAGAGGAGAATCAAGAAAAATTTATGAGAATTCCTCAAACAATATTTTAAATATATCCTGTTTGTTCTGGCTGTATGTAATGACGATGTACAATTGAGGAAGTCATTACTGAGTGAAAAGATCTTCTTGATATGTCTGTTGCAGATGCCCATTTTTTTCACCATACTTATATTTATCTCACTGCATCTGTATGAGTCTAAATGCAAGGCTTCCTTGTTGATCTTTACTTCCTTGTTGATCTGTTAAGTTTGCTCAGCTGTTTCCTCATCTTAAACCCAGAAGTTCTTCCTTGTAGATCAACGGTTAACAAGAAATGATTTGCATTGGGCACCGTGTGCAGTTTCCCTTAAAGATTATGTTAAACTCGCCCTTTCATTAGAAGAGGAAGAAAACGTTTTCATGCAGTAAGGCCTGGCATGCTTTCCTTTCCTAGGGCAAGTGGCTGTTTTCCAGTACTTTTCACAATTCAAGCTTCCTGGTTGCCAGTCGGAACGCTCAACCATATCCATGTTGGCACTTACACAAACGTCAATTTGAAGAATGGCGCAGTAGAGCATAGCACATACCTGATCAGTCAGGGCCTACTCTTCCCTAATCAAGACAATATAAGGTTGAACCATTACCACTAAGAATGCATTAGTCTGTAAAGACAGAGATAGGTGCTAGGAAAACAATATTAACCAGGAACCAAGATTCCCTTATTTCCAGAAAACATTGTATCATTTGACCCTTGTTGTGTGAGCGGGGCAACTAGAAACATCCATATTCCTCTGGCATAGAATTGGGCTTAAAAAAAGGCTCAACCCTACTGAGGCTAAGTCATTTAAGATAGAGGGGGATTGCACTCATGGAGGAACCTCCGCAATAAGAAATGGCCACAAGTGCAGGCCACTCGCCATGACTACAGGGCCTCAGCCACAACTGCAGAGGCCCTTTGGGGATCAGGCCCTGAGTGTTTTTCTCACTTGTGCCTAAAGGAATTATTTGTTCAGAAATAAATATCTTTAGGAACTTCACAGGTGAACTACTCCTAACTCCTGTGACTTGCTGTGACAGGAAGACCCCAACAGACCATCTGAATGAATGTTAGCATGTTAAGTTTTATTTGACATACAATACAGTACATACATTTGATAAAAACTAATTATAAAAATGAAACTTTCCAGAACATTAGTACAAACATCATAGAAAAAGCATCATAGCATTCTGCATCACTCTTAAAAAGAGGGAAATGCATCTGAGGATTGTTGTTTCTCAGAAAGGTGCCCCTTACTGCACAAAAACAATCCTGACTGCACCCTTGCACATGATGCAATGGTGCCTACGTTGGCATCTGCAGGGAAAAGTACGCCAGTCTAGGGAAAGACAGGAGTGCTCTGTATAATGGTAAATATTATGCATTCCTGCCCTTTCTCTCTCACGCAGGCCAGCAAGGTGGCTTGCTGCATTGCGTGAATCATTGATGAATAAGGTCCTCATTTGAGAGAGATATGAGTTCAGCACCAGGAAACAGTCTCATTGCGTTCTTGGCAACTATCACTAAATTTCAGATCCCTAAACATGAGCTTCTCCCCTTTGTCAACCATGTCTTTATCTCTTTTACAATTGAGGATAAACTTGGATCCAAATGCAAATTACCGACACGTGGTCACACAAACAAGAAACAAAAGAAAGTTGGTTCTGATTCCTTTGTCGAAGATCTAATTGCACTGAAGACCGACTACTCATAGCCTTATTCAAACCCTTGTCAATCCAGACAAATGATTGTTTCTTTCCCTTGACTTTTTTGCATTCTTTAACCACCATAAAACCAAACCATAGGACAGGAAAATGTACCTGAATGTTTTCTCTCTTTACAAACCAAACTTAATCTACAAACCATTAGAAGTTCTAAAGTTATAGTTATAACTTACATTTATAATTTATACACCACCTCCAGATTACTGTAACTTGTGAACCACCAATTTTGGTATTGTCAACTCACTAGCCACATTACATTATCTATAACTTCCCACTGTACCATGCACAGGGTTCTCATAAATAATGTAATTTGAGATGTCGTAAGTGTTTCTATAAATGCTATGATTTCATATGTTATGAGTGATGTAATATGACAGGGCATATGCAGTGCATAGTAATGCGAGAGTAATGTAGTGTGACTAGTGAGTGAGATCCAACAGATATAAAGATAAAATGTGTTTGGCTGTCACAACATCAACAAGGATGCGGCGGTAGCCATTTTAGGACACAGGGACTCAGCCCCTTGTCCCGCCAAAAATAAAAAATAAACATATGGGTAGCAAGGTCCCTTGCCCCCCAATGTACCTTGCCCTCCTTGACATGAAGGGGTGGTCCCAAAGGGACCTCCCCTGGGGCCAAAAACATAATAAAATTGCATACCACAAATTTGCAGGGGATCTGTGGTGAATTTATTTTTAAAAGCTTGCTCCCACCCTTTTTCAACCCCCCCCTACGGTGGGCCACAGACTCGGGGGTCGGCGCAACATATTCTTTCATGGAGAAGGGGCGTGTGGACTAATTATCTGAGCCATATATGGGCCCCGGGGTCCCCATCTCCCGTGGCAGCTTTTAATTTTCTGAAGAGAAGGGTGTGCAGCCCCCCCTTACCAAGCCAAAATACAGCTCTATCACCCACAGCCAATTCCTTTTCTGGAGGGAAGCATGGGGCTCTCTCCCCGAGCTATAGTTTAGACAGGGAATCTCATCCCTGTGACTCGAGCTATGTGTCCCACCTGCTAACCGGAGCAGGAATGCTTCTGCCATGTGGGAGCAAATATTTTCTTTTGTTGCGTACCTGCAATCGTGGGGAGGGAAGAATTTTTGCTCCTGCTGCTGGAGCTCCAACATGGTGGGAGTATAGTTGTTGCAGAGCCCTTGGAGTTACCCTTGGCATTCAACTTATTTTACAGATGTGTGTGGCCCGGGTTGGCACAGGGGCCCAACAATAACACAAATTGGTCTGCTCCCGCCAGCACCCACAGTAGTGCTGGTTCGGGAGCTGACAGGGGTCGCAGTTGGAGCCGCTCATTTCTTAATCACTGTTCAAAGGATCGCCGCATGATGCCATTTGTAGGTCAATTTAGATATATTTTGTCCATGGTGGTGCCCCAATCTGGGCAGCAAAAAGTCCATTGAAAGGGGTTCAACCAGCACATTTTATAAGTGTTTTGTGGGGGTGCAGGAGTACAGCAGCCATATAGAAATACTTTAAGAAAGTAACTCTATATTTCCAGGGGTTATAGAAAATGACCCCGAACAATGTGCTAAGATTTTGAAGCTTTCCCAGAGCCGGAGCTTTTGCTCTTCACCTTGAGAATGCAGATAGGAAATTGGACAACAGTAAATTCTGATAATTTCTTTCATATTTGAATGTTTCCTGATGCTTCTCTTCAGACTTATTAATGTTAATTCATTTAGTCAGTCAAAGATTGTTTTTTTAGACCTTAGGGGCCCGATTCACAGAACTAACTTAAGACAAAATCCTAAACTTACTACCATTTTGGTATTCACAGAAGACACTTACTCATTTTGGTATTCACAGAAAGCACTTACTCATTTCGGTATTCACAGAAGTTAGGAGTCCTAACTTTAGGACTCCTAAATGCCTTCTGTGAATACCGAAAGTCTTAAAATTAGGATTTTTCTCAGTTTAGTAGTAATATAGTTAGGACTCCTAACTTTAGGACTCCTAAATGCCTTCTGTGAATACCGAAAGTCTTATAATTAGGATTTTTCTCAATTTAGTAGTAGTAAAGTTAGGACTCCTAACTTTAGGACTCCTAAATGCCTTCTGTGAATACCGAAAGCCTTAAAATTAGGATTTTTCTCAGTTTAGGAGTAGTAAAGTTAGGACTCCTAACTTTAGGACTCCTAAAGTGAGAAAAATCCTAACTTTAAGACTTTCGGTATTCACAGAAGACATTTTGGAGTCCTAAAGTTAGGACTCCTAACTTCTGTGAATACCGAAATGAGTAAGTGCCTTCTGTGAATACCAAAATGAGTAAGTGCCTTCTTTGAATACCAAAATGGTAGTAAGTTTAGAATTTTGTCTTAAGTTAGTTCTGTGAATCGGGCCCATGGTCTTTTAACATAAACGTACATACAAACATAACAGTCATTGATTTAAAAACCATCTCAAGCTATAAACTATATAACAACTGTATAAAACTCCATTTCCATTAAAAGATCTTCTAAAAACATAATCTATATAACAATTATTTGAATCCCAAGTACCATTTATAAAAACTGGTGTACATTTCATCAAATCAATACCAGTGATAAAACATCAGATCTACACATTTTAAAAAACGTTTTTAATTTCAAGCATAAACTTACCTATTGCACATGCTACATCTAGTGAGTGCATTTCAGTTAACAAGTCTACTGCCTGTGCATGATTCCTAACCTCATATTTTAGGAAGATTGTCCGTAGCCACAGTTTTCATGCACCAAGAACTTTTAGACAATCTAGTAAAATGTGCAAAATATCGCATTTTGTGCCTAGGTTACAGGTACACTTCCCTCCGTGGTCTGCCATGGCCCTCTTAATCCTATCATTCACATAACATTGATTAATCCATTCCCTATTTTTAACAGTTCTTTCCTAAACCAAAGATTGGGAAATATATCCATATATGGGAACTGTTGACCATTTTGACAAGACTTAATCATAAAACATTCAGATCTTTTCCCTTTCAAGTATTGTCTATCATTGTCCCATGATGTTTCTTTCCCTAATATCCTAAGTTCCTTCTTGCTTATGGTAGGATGAAAGTTCTGCTGGCATACGTCAACCCTCAGTTCCCTACAAACCATAGCAACCTTTTCTCTGAACCCCTTTGCCCACTTCATTTCACTCTGTAGGATCTCACATTTACACCAAAAGGATACTTGTTGATCCTCTTCACAGCCCAGCGTTGTCTGTACCTTATTAGTACCATATTCGCCATTTTCTCCTATGATACCATTCTGGTTTCTATTCCTATTGCCTGGAATATAAAAAATCTGGGTAAATACAGTTTTATGGAGCCAAGGAACCAGCTGAAATTCTTTCTCTTTTTGCTAAAGCTCATAATCTTAGTTTTTTCCAAGTTTACTAATAACGTCTTATGACTACAGTATTTACTGAACACTTTGAGCTTTCTATGCAGACCTATCTCTGTTTGGTCCACAATCACCACGTCGTCTGCATAAAGTAAGCATGCACTATGTTTTCCATCTATTTTTGGGCTGGCACCCCACACCGTTCTCAGAATGGCTGGCAAATCTGCTATATATAAGGAAAAAAGTAACAGGCCATGACACTTCCCTGTCTTAACCCATTTCCAATCAATATCTTCTGTGAAAGTGTCCCCTCTGTGTCCAAAATAACCTGGGCCCAATTCTGACTGTGTAACCCTTGTATTATGAACAGATAGGAGACTTTTAGGGATATCCAGGTCACTGAGCATCTCCCATAGCCGTTCTCGGTATACTCGGTCAAAGGCGGCCGGAAGTCTACGAAACAGCAGAACAGACTATCCCCCTGTTCCATCGACTTCCATGCCATTGTCCATATTGCAAAACAATGATCAATTGTGGAGTGGCCCTCCCTGAAGCCACCCTGTTCTGGAGGCAGAATTTGATTGACCTCAGCCCCTCCTTAAGTTGTTCCAAAATTATTTTCGCAAACACCTTTTCACTGATGTCCAGGGGATTAATTAACCTGTATTTTGTGGGTATCATTATATCTCCTCGTTCATGGATAGGTCTAATAATTGCTCCTCTTCAGTTTTACAGCATTGTCCCAGAATCAAGGATGCTATTAACCATTTTTGTAAAGAAATCTGCCCACCAATCTGGTCTAGTTCGTATAATTACTGCCGGAAGATTATCTGGACCAGCTGTTAGTGTTAACTTTGATATAATTCGTCTTACATTGCATACTGTGAAAATAGACATAATATCTTGCTCCACCTCTATTCATGATGTATCTTTCTACCTTTCTTGACAAACCCCTTTCCGATATAATTCTTCCAGGTAACTCTCCCAGGCATCTTCAGTCACCACACAGTTCATAGCCCACGGTTTCCTACCAGAGCCATCTTGGACTAATTTCCAGAACATGTTTACCATTTCTTTTATCTATAGCTTCCAGTAAGCTTCCCCAGCACTTCTCTTTATGTATTCTTTTGTGTTTTCTAATGGAGTTTTTATATAGTATCCTTAGTTTCTGTAGGCTACTAAACATATATAAATCATACTTTAATCTCAGATGTCTTTCCTTTTTCCTCATATTCAATTTTAATTTCCTACATTCCTCATTGATCCAGTTCTTATTTGTACACTGAGTTCCCCCTCTTTTTATGGTCCCTACGGCTATTTCTTTTTAGGTCCACCCTTAAACATTGCACCAGTTCAGAAATAACATTTTCGAACCATCCTATATTATAAGTGTTAGGGATAATACCTGCTGGAATGCCGCTAGTTTTCCCATACACTCCTCTGTCAGACGAGTAGTGAGTTGTCTGGGATAGTCCAATTTCAGAGGGATAATTGTGTCTCTTGAATTACGATTGCCTCCTAAAATCCTAAGTGTTAGTGGCCAATGGTCACTTCCTTCCTCTTTTCTTACTTCAAAGGCTCTTATCAGTTCAAAGGCCCATGCATGAATAAAGATATAATCTATAGGGCACAGTTGATTTCCTATCCTGAATGTGCGATTTGATAGCCGATCTAATTACATCCTTCCATTTATACACACTAGGCCCAATGAGCCCAGAACATTTCTTAGGGCTATATCTTGTGTTACACATCCCCCCCTAGGAAAACAAGCAGGTTTGATCTTGTAAGCTGCCAGTAAATCTTTATACCACCGATCAACTCCGCAAGGATCTAATTTATGGTTAAAGTCTCCCATCAGTATAAACAGATCTCTGTGGTATACCTTGATTATATCTTGCACATCTTCTTCAAATTTTTCCAGTTATAATGTATACTTTTTGTTAGAACTGGGGTCACCAATTCCGACATGGTAGCTTGGCGCGAAGTAGGAAGGCATCCGAAGGCAATTTGTAAAGCGGTTGTGCAGCACTCACTCACCCGGACTCTGTAATGCGCACACAATGAAGGACACCACACCAAGTTGATTGGTAAAACAAGATCCTTTATCTAATTCAAGTTGTGGCGAATAAATTCATTTCATTAATAGAGCAGAATGTCTCAAGACAGCAGTAAATTCATTTCGGTCAACAGCACAGATAATCTCAGGGCAACATTGAATTCATTCCCATAAATAGAGCAGTTGGTCTCAGGGCAACAATAAAATCAATCGAGTAAATAGAGCAGTTAATCTCAGGGCAACATTAAATTCATTCAGGTAAAACATGCGTAAATTCATCCAAGGGCTTCAGGGCACGAATACCACATCAAAACATTCCCTTGTTAGGGGCTAATCAATGCAATAGTCCTTACATGACATCAATGCAGGCGATATCACTGTGGTGCACCTTCAGTAAGGGTAACACTTTGGGCGGAGGGGCTCAGCTTCTGCAGCAGTCCCTGCGCAGGGGGGATCATACTCTGGGCAGTTGTTAAGCACCCTAAACCCCCCCTAAAGCTAAAGGCAATGCAGGCAGAGTCTCAAGCAGGTTGGGCTGCCCCCTCCCTCGACAGTGGTCGCTTGTAACAGTTGTAAAGGGGCGTGGATGCAGCCCCTGCTTCCCTCGCACTCACCAGTCACTCATGCAGGCCTGGAGGTAGTTCCGTAGCGCACCGGCGCTAGCGAGCGCCTCGCACCCCTGACCCTAGGCGGCCCGCTCCTCTCCTCACTCGGGGCCTCGCCTGGGGGGGGCAGAGCACTCTTCAGGCCGGCGCAGACCTCCTCGGGGCACCAGCTCAACCGCGCCGGTTCTCAGAGGGCTCCGGGCTTCCTTTTCTGCCCAGGAGCCATTCAGTTTGCAGCTTTCTAAGGGTGCGGCTGATGACGCAACCGGCGCCCTGGTTGCTGGGCAATACGCGTCCGCGCAGCCCGGGCCTAGTGTGGCCTTCTGCAGTAACGCGGCGGCCCTCCCCAGGCTCGGGGGCTGCAGCGGCGACGGGTGAGCTCGTCCTCATTCCCAGGGGTGCCGGGTGACGTCGGATTGGTGATTCCCTCCTAAAGCAGCTCTAGGGCCGCGGCGGTGATTTCAGCCCCACAGTGAGTGTTTGCAGGTGCCCGGTGCAGCGGCAGTGATCATGGGCAGACCGCGCTCGATTCCTCAGCGCCATGGGGGCACAACACAAGCGCGCTATCTCAGCGCTCATCAGGGGGGCAAATTCGGTCCATTTAACGCGCAGATGGCCCAGCGCAATGGGGAGACATTACTGGTGGCAATCAAGCGCTTAGGGTCATGGCAGGCAGGGGCCCAGCAGCAGTTCGTACCAGTCCTGGGCTGCGGCGGTGATCTGGGCGATATGGCGCTTGAATGACACAGCACTTGATTAGTACAGCACAGGGGGGCGCAGTTCGGTGATGTTTTGGCACAATAGCGCTTAGAGGCTACACAGCGCTTGGGGACAGTGGCAGGAGCCCGGTAGTTTATTATTCAGCAGGTACAGCCCTCATTACCTCGGGCTCCCGGTCAGCAGCGCTCACAGCAGGCAGTCCTCCTCTTCCTTACAGCGCCTAGTTGGCACAGCGCTTATCTTGGGGGGAGTGGATGGCAGGTCTCAGTTGCAGGCTCTTGGGGGGGTGAGTAGAGGTTGAGTTGGCAGGCATAGAAGGTCAGGATGGTTCCCTGCAGCACACTGGAGTTGGTCCCCTGGGCTCCTCCTCACTGGGCAAGATCAGCAGGCTGGCAGAGTCCCTCATCTAACTTGGGTAAGGCAGGGTCTAAGCTCAGTCAGTCCAAGTAGTGTAGGTTCCTCCCCTAGGCCCAACCGCCTATACTCCGGCAGAGGTTCCCCCAGTTCCAGTGGTGCCCCAACTAACTAGTTCAGTTTCCCTCCTTTCCTCTTATACCCCTAGGTCAGGTGACCCTCCTGTTAAGGCGGCAAAGCATAACCCCTCCCAGGGCTGGAAAGGTTCCATGAGCTTCTACATGTCTGTCTATGGGACAGAAAGGCGGGATGGCAAAGATACAGTATTAAGATGTCCCAGCCTGCTCCACCACTAGTGCGTGTATTCAATGGCCACTCCGCAGTAGCAGGGGCCTGTGGCAGCCATGTTATTAGGAGAGAGCACCTGCACCTCAGCACTGTTTGGCAGTGGTAAGGCGCCCAGAGACCTAGGTCCAACAAAAAGATGGTGGCAAAAATGAGGCGACAATGGCAAAAAAACGGGGTAAGACCACCCTAGGGCTGACAGGTGTAACACTTTTTATCTCCAATCCCCTGCATATACATTAACTATGACAATACCTTCATACTCTGGGGTGGGTTCCAAAAGAGTAATTCTACTGGCCAATAGCTATTTTGTTCAAGGGTAATTTTTACCACAGAATTTACAGCAGAAATGTGCTATCTAAAATAACAAGACACACGTGTGAAATGCAGGAAGTGTGTCAAAGGGGCACTATTTATTCAAACAATTTAGACAATAAATGTCAAAGACGCATCGTTAATCAAAAACAACTCTATGCAATCTCGTAAGTAACAAGTGTCAAAGACACCTCACAGATCAGGAAGTTCAAAATCATGGCAATGCAAATAAAGAGAGAGAGAGAGAGAGAGAGAGAGAGAGAGAGAGAGAGAGAGAGAGAGAGAGAGTAACTGAACATCAAAGTACAATGAAGCATTACAACCTCAATCAAAAATGCTAAATAAAATGGTTAACCGGGAGCACCATCGTCGTGACAAAAGGTGGTCAACAAACTGGAGAGAAAGCAGTCATTTTATACATTTGAAATGAGGAACTGTGGACCACAAGTTCTAATTTTGGCAGGTGCATGACCGCAGAACATAACAAAAGTTTGAACTTTTTATCAAAAACACTTTGCGTCATCTCTCAGAAGCTTTAAGGTGAAAGCTCCTTTTAAGGCTATTGTTTATTTTAAGCCCTGCTACTATTCTAATTTCTGAAGTTGCAGAAAGTCCCACTCCTACAGTGTGGACAATGTTAGCACAACCCTGTCTATGGGTTGCCAGGGACAATTATGACTTTTATGCTTCAGATGTGGACAGAATGGGCCTGGGGCACTAAATGGTAAAAACTAGACCCTGCTTTATTCCCTCCCCTTACAGCATACCTTGCAGGCCCTCCTCCTAGTTGGGGTATCTAAGGGGTGTCATTCACATTGAAACATTTGCTCTCCTGCAGCTTCCTTAACTCTATATACTCTCCTTCATGTATGTCAATGAGTGATGTATATGGTGTTTGTGTAGATGATGGTGGATCTACGTTTAAATCTCAGTTGGTATCTACTAGTGATGAGTTGGGGGCTATTGTCCTGGCACTGGGTAATGGTAGCAAGCTACATTGAGTGGAGTCCTGTCGTTGCTAGTTCTACTACTTCTAAGAGTACTAAGTTATCCCCATTTCCTGTTCTTTCCTTCTTCTTTTTTCTAGGCCTTCTGAATGCTCCCTATTCCTACATAATTCATACCAACTAATTTACTACCAGGATTTTTAGCAAAATGACAGAACAACTGCACAGCACAACAGAGGAGCAAAAGCATACCGAAAACCGCTAACAACATTTTTAGAATGGCAGACAGCCACGAAGGCATCCAGTCAAAGTTCAACCAATCAGTGGCTGTGGCTGCTATGGCACCTCCTTTAGGAATCATTTTCTTTTCTGTTGTTCAAGTCCTCAATGACCTTGGTGATGGAGCCTTTTTCTTTCGACCTCCCTATTCGAAGGCATACCCTTCTCTTGGTGTTTCGAAGCCAGAGTGCATTTGCCTTGATCTGGAACATCATAATGATGGTGTTGAAAAAAAGAGCTGGATATCTGAGTAGAAAGAAAATTCGCAGTGAGTGTTAACTCATAATTTCAGAAAAACTTTCAGTATGAATTTTAAGTCTAGTTGCTGGTACTGATACCTTTATTAATTGTTCAGTGAGAAGCACTGGGCGTTAGGTGATGGTCAGAACATGGAATATTTCTGAGTGAAAACAGGGCAATTCATAGGCAATAAACCATTTTTTTTCCTTAATTATTTTTCTTTCCCTCAATTGTGGCACTTATCTTGCTTTTATTTTTAAGCAGTCAGTTTAGGCATTGCGAAATTGGTTGCTGCTTTAGCATCACAGTGGGCACATCGTCCAGATTTGATCCAAATGTCTGGGAAACTTCTACTATGGCCTGTGACATGTGATATGACATGATTTCCTGTTACAGCCTGCCTATAGATACAATCTAAGGGATAATTGTACTCCCTCTTTTTTTTTCTTTTTTATATGTTCACACCTGACCCATCCGTCGTACCACATGTGTTGTCTACTTCTCCACAAACACTCTCTGTCTATGACGTGTGGCTAGGTGTGAAACAAGTAGTTGCAATTGTGCGGGAAAAATATTCAGAAATAAAGAAAAATAAAACACAAATGCACTGGTGAAGCTCCTAACCAGACATGTGGAGGTCGAAACGTGAACATTTGAGCCTATGTATACAAATATTTCAAAAACAGGAAACCGAGTTCACTACTTAGGGATGAAGGGAAGAACCCCAAAATAATAATGGCTGCTGTGTTCAAAATCTCAAAACATCAATTAACTCCGTAAGCAGAAGAAGAGCCACAACAATGTACTATAATTGTTTCCAAGAGATAGCAACATCTTAAGAATCTGTGTCCCAGTAACACCATTGGGAAACAAAAACTCATAGTGGTCAAACTGCAAAATATTTGCAACCACCGCTAAAGTCTGCACCTGTGGACTAAAAGGCATTTTTAAATCTACACACATTATATTCTGAAAATATTGCAATACTGGTCATTGCTACTTAATGCATTAAGTCCTTCTTCATTGAAATACGCTTTATATTAGCACATATTATTCATTCTTTGTATTTCCTACCACTGGGGTGGGTGTGGAGGAACTCGGTGTGGTGACTATCTGTGGTAATCTATTCCTACAGATCTCTGGTCACTGTACTGCTGCACAGAGCTGCACATATCCCACAACAATTCATTTCTTCCTGCCACACAGCTGCACTCATAGTGCCCCGTGTTAGGAAGCCTCTAATCTGTCACAATTTAGAACAGCAGTGAATCAATAAGGGGATGTTCCCATCACGTTTATTGGACAAGATCCTGACCTGACGTATTTTTATTTTGCCACCTTTAGCGGTCATAGTCTGCAAAATGTGTCACTGTAGGACAAGCGTATATTTATATATCCATGTACACTTAACTGACTTTATTTCAAGCAGTGGTGATGCAGGTGGTATTTCACGTAGTGACATAATCTTTTACTGTACTTTCCTGCTGCTGCCAAAAAACCCACAAGTTCCTTCACTACCACGTTTCTTATGTACAGCAACCTGTCACTAATTCTGGTACTCGCCAAAGATCGCAAAGTGGACCCGAAAACCGAATACTAGAGAGGTCTAATAAATGCACTCAAAAACTAGGGAAGTCTGTGAACAAAGCCCTGATGATGTTCACGAGAAGGCTGAAAGCTCTATTCACAAAACCCAGCACAGTGCTTTGAATTGAAAGAGGTGCTCGGGCAGGAGGGTGTCTGTAGTACGGTGGACATAGGGGAGCGAAGCATGCTTGCTTCATAAAGCGACCTTTTTTTAAATGGTGCAGTTTCATTCAATAGTTTTCGAAATATTAAAGGAAAAAATCTTTAGATATCTGGGCGGGACAAAACTGCACAAACACGATCCAGGAAGTGTTGGCAGCCATGACCTAAAAAGCCATCAAGCCTTTTAGGTCTCGCTTAGCGACGCAGCGCATGCGTTGCACACTACACAAACACCACTGCACTGCCCTAAACCCTAAAACACTACCCCAGCACGACCCCCTACACTGCACGAACACCACTGCACTGCCCTAAACCCTGAAACACTACCCCCAGCAAGACCTCCTACACTGCCCGAACACCACTGCACTGCCCTAAACCCTGAAACAGTACCCCCAGCAAGACCCCTACACTGCCCAACACCACTGCACTGCCCTAAACCCTGAAACACTACCACCAGCATGACCTCCTACACTGCCCGAACACCACTGCACTAAAGTCTGAAACACCACCCCCAGCATGACCCCTACACTGCCCGAACACCACTGCACTGCCCTAAACCCTGAAACACCACCCCCAGCGCGACCCCCTACACTGCCCGAACACCACTGCACAGCCTAAACCCTGAAGCACCACCCCCCAGCGCGACCCCCTACACTGCCCGAACACCACTGCACTGCCCTAAACCCTGAAACACCAAACCCAGCGCGACCCCCTACACTGCCCGAACACCACTGCACTGCCCTAAACCCTGAAACACCACCCCCAGCGCGATGCCCTACACTGCCCGAACACCACTGCTCTGCCCTAAACCCTGAAACACCACCCCCAGCGCGGCACCCTATTCTGCCCGAACACCACTGTTCTGCCCTAAACCCTGAAGCACCAGCCCCAGTGCGACCCCCTACACTGCCCAAACACCACTGCACTGCCCTCAACCCTGAAACACAAGCCCCAGCATGACCCCTTACACTGCCCGAACGCAACTGCACTCCCCTAAACCCTGAAACACCAGCCCCAGCACAACCCCCTACACTGCCCAAACACCACTGCACTGCCCTAAACCCTGAAACACCAGTCCCAGCACGAACCCCTACACTGCCCGAACACCACGGCACTGCCCTAAACCCTGAAACACCATCCCTTGCATGACCCCCTACACTGCCCGAACACCACTGCACTGCCCTAAACCCTGAAACACCCCCCGCACGACCCCCTACACTGTCCGAACACCACTGCACTGCCCTCAACCATGAAACACAACCCCCAGCAAGACCCCCTACACTGTCCAAACACTACTGCCCTAAACTCTGAAACACCAGCCCCAGCAAGACCCCCTACACTGCCCGAACACCAGTGCCCTAAACCCTGAAACACCACCCCCTGCACGACCCCCTACACTGCCCAGACACCACTGCATTGCACTAAACCCTGAAACACCACCCCCTGCACGACCCCCTACACTGCCCGAACACCATGGCACTGCCCTACACCATGAAACACCACCCCTGCAGGACCCCCTACACTGCCCGAACACCACTGCACTGCCCTAAACCCTGAAACACCAACCCCAGCACAATCCCCCTACACTGCCCAAACACCACGACACTGCCCTAAACCCTAAAACACCTCCCCAGCACCACTCCCTACACTGCCCGACAACCACTACACTGCCCTAAACCCTAAAAAACCACTCCAGAACAACCCCTACACTGCCCGAACACCACTGCACTACCCTAAACCCTAAAACACCACCCCAGCACGACCCACTACACTACCCGAACACCACTGCACTGCCCTAAGCCCTAAAACACTACCGCCTAGCACAACCCCCTACACTACCCGAACACTACTGCTCTGCCCTAAACCCTAAAACACTACCCCAGCACAACCCCCTACACTACCCTAACACCACTGCTCTGCCCTAAACCCTAAAACACTACCCCGCATGACCCCCTACCCTACTCAAACACTACTGCACTGCCCTAAACCATAAAACACTACCCCCACCCGACCCACTACACTACCCAAAGACCACTGCACTACCCTAGACCCTAAAATACGACCCCCTACACTACACAAACATGGCTGCACTACCCTAAACCCTAAAACATTACCCCCAGCATGACCCCCTACACTAAACAAACAGCACTGCACTACCCTAAACCCTAAAACACTACCCCCTACACTACACAAACACCACTGCACTACCCTAAACCCTAAAACACTACCCACAGCACGACCCCCTACACTACCCAAACACCACTGCACTACCCTAAACCCTAAAACACTACCCCCAGCACTCCCCCCTACAATACCTAAACACCATTGCACTACCCTAAACCCTAAAACACTACCCCCAGCACTACCCCTTACACTACCCAAACACCACTGCACTACCCTAAACCACTACCCCAGCACGACCCCCTACACTACCCAAACACCACTGCACTACACTAAACCCTAAAACACTACCCCCAGCATAAACCCCCTACACTACCCAAACACCACTGCACTACCCTAAACCCTAAAAGACTCCCCCAGCACGACTCCCTACACTACCCAAACACCACTGCACTACCCTAAACCCTAAATATACCCCCAGCAAGACCCCCAACACTACCCAAACACCACTGCACTACCCTAAAACCTAAATCTACACCCAGCACGACCCCTACACAGCCCAAACACCACCCCTACACAGCCCACCACCATCTTTTACTGTACTTTCCTGCTGCTGCCAAAAAACCCACAAGTTCCTTCACTACCACGTTTCTTATGTACAGCAACCTGTCACTAATTCTGGTACTCGCCAAAGATCGCAAAGTGGACCCGAAAACCGAATTCTAGAGAGGTCTAATTCATGCACTCAAAAACTAGGGAAGTCTGTGAACAAAGCCCTGATGAGCTTCACGAGAAGGCTGAAAGCTCTATTCACAAAACCCAGCACAGTGCTTTGAATTGAAAGAGGTGCTCGGGCAGGAGGGTGTCTGTAGTACAGTGGACATAGGGGAGCGAAGCATGCTTGCTTCATAAAGCGACCTTTTTTTAAAATGGTGCAGTTTCGTTCAATAGTTTTCGAAATATTAAAGGAAAAAATCTTTATATATCTGGGCAGGACCTAACTGCACAAACACGATCCAGGAAGTGTTGGCAGCCATGACCTAAAAAGCCATCAGGCCTTTTAGGTCTCGCCTAGCGACGCAGCGCATGCGCTGCACACTACACAAACACCACTGCACTGCCCTAAACCCTAAAACACTACCCCAGCACGACCCCCTACACTGCACGAACACCACTGCACTGCCCTAAACTCTGAAACACTACCCCCAGCAAGACCTCCTACACTGCCCGAACACCACTGCACTGCCCTAAACCCTGAAACAGTACCCCCAGCAAGACCCCCTACACTGCCCAACACCACTGCACTGCCCTAAACCCTGAAACACTACCACCAGCATGACCCCCTATACTGCCCGAACACCACTGCACTAAAGTCTAAAACACCACCCCCAGAATGACCCCTACACTGCCCGAACACCACTGCACTGCCCTAAACCCTGAAACACCACCCCCAGTGCGACCCCCTACACTGCCCGAACACCACTGCACTGCCTAAACCCTGAAACACCACAACCAGCGTGACCCCCTACACTGCCCGAACACCAGTGCACTGCCCTAAACACTGAAACACCACCCCCAGCGCGACCCCCTACACGGCCCGAACACCAGTGCACTGCCCTAAACCCTGAAGCACCACCCCCAGCGCGACCCCCTACACTGCCCGAACACCACTGCACTGCCCTAAACCCTGAAACCCCAAACCCAGCGCGACCCCCTACACTGCACGAACACCACTGCACTGCCCTAAACCCTGAAACACCACCCCCAGCGTGACGCCCTACACTGCCCGAACATCACTGCTCTGCCCTGAAACACCACCCCCAGCGCGGCACCCTATTCTGCCCGAACACCACTGCTCTGCCCTAAACCCTGAAACACCAGCCCCAGCGCGACCCCCTACACTGCCCGAACACCACTGCACTGCCCTCAACCCTGAAACACAAGCCCCAGCATGACCCCTTACACTGCCCGAACACAACTGCACTGCCCTAAACCCTGAAACACCAGCCCCAGCACAACCCCCTACAATGCCCAAACACCACTGCACTGCCCTAAACCCTGAAACACCAGCCCCAGCACGACCCCCTACACTGTCCGAACACCACGGCACTGCCCTAAACCCTGAAACACCATCCCCTGCATGACCCCCTACACTGCCCGAACACCACTGCACTGCCCTAAACCCTGAAACACCCCCCGCACGACCCCCTACACTGCCCGAACACCACTGCACTGCCCTCAACCCTGAAACACCACCCCCAGCAAGACCCCCTACACTGTCCAAACACCACTGCCCTAAACTCTGAAACACCACCCCCAGCAAGACCCCCTACACTGCCCGAACACCAGTGCCCTATACCCTGAAACACCACCCCCTGCACGACCCCCTACACTGCCCAGACACCACTGCACTGCACTAAACCCTGAAACACCACCCCCTACACGACCCCCTACACTGCCCGAACACCATGGCACTGCCCTACACCCTGAAACACCAACCCCCTGCACAATCCCCCTACACTGCCCAAACACCACGGCACTGCCCTAAACCCTAAAACACCTCCCCAGCACCACTCCCTACACTGCCCGACAACCACTACACTGCCCTAAACCCTAAAAAACCACCCCCAGAACAACCCCTACACTGCCCGAACACCACTGCACTACCCTAAACCCTAAAACACCACCCCAGCACGACCCCCTACACTACCCGAACACCACTGCACTGCCCTAAACCCTATAACACTACCCCCCAGCATGACCCCCTACACTACCCGAACACTACTGCTCTGCCCTAAACCCTAAAAAACTACCCCGGCACGACTCCCTACACTACCCAAACACCACTGCACTACCCTAAACCCTAAATATACCCCCAGCAAGACCCCCAACACTACCCAAACACCACTGCACTACCCTAAAACCTAAATCTACACCCAGCACGACCCCTACACAGCCCAAACACCACCCCTACACAGCCCACCACCATCTTTTACTGTACTTTCCTGCTGCTGCCAAAAAACCCACAAGTTCCTTCACTACCACGTTTCTTATGTACAGCAACCTGTCACTAATTCTGGTACTCGCCAAAGATCGCAAAGTGGACCCGAAAACCGAATTCTAGAGAGGTCTAATTCATGCACTCAAAAACTAGGGAAGTCTGTGAACAAAGCCCTGATGAGCTTCACGAGAAGGCTGAAAGCTCTATTCACAAAACCCAGCACAGTGCTTTGAATTGAAAGAGGTGCTCGGGCAGGAGGGTGTCTGTAGTACAGTGGACATAGGGGAGCGAAGCATGCTTGCTTCATAAAGCGACCTTTTTTTTAAATGGTGCAGTTTCGTTCAATAGTTTTCGAAATATTAAAGGAAAAAATCTTTATATATCTGGGCGGGACCTAACTGCACAAACACGATCCAGGAAGTGTTGGCAGCCATGACCTAAAAAGCCATCAGGCCTTTTAGGTCTCGCCTAGCGACGCAGCGCATGCGCTGCACACTACACAAACACCACTGCACTGCCCTAAACCCTAAAACACTACCCCAGCACGACCCCCTACACTGCACGAACACCACTGCACTGCCCTAAACCCTGAAACACTACCCCCAGCAAGACCTCCTACACTGCCCGAACACCACTGCACTGCCCTAAACCCTGAAACAGTACCCCCAGCAAGACCCCCTACACTGCCCAACACCACTGCACTGCCCTAAACCCTGAAACACTACCACCAGCATGACCCCCTATACTGCCCGAACACCACTGCACTAAAGTCTAAAACACCACCCCCAGAATGACCCCTACACTGCCCGAACACCACTGCACTGCCCTAAACCCTGAAACACCACCCCCAGCGCGACCCCCTACACTGCCCGAACACCACTGCACTGCCTAAACCCTGAAACACCACAACCAGCGTGACCCCCTACACTGCCCGAACACCAGTGCACTGCCCTAAACACTGAAACACCACCCCCAGCGCGACCCCCTACACGGCCCGAACACCAG
Source organism: Triturus cristatus (assembly GCF_964204655.1). NCBI lineage: Eukaryota > Metazoa > Chordata > Amphibia > Caudata > Salamandridae > Triturus > Triturus cristatus. The sequence continues at coordinate 999,605,023 of NC_140580.1, forward strand.
TGCACTGCCCTAAACCCTGAAGCACCACCCCCAGCGCGACCCCCTACACTGCCCGAACACCACTGCACTGCCCTAAACCCTGAAACCCCAAACCCAGCGCGACCCCCTACACTGCACGAACACCACTGCACTGCCCTAAACCCTGAAACACCACCCCCAGCGTGACGCCCTACACTGCCCGAACATCACTGCTCTGCCCTGAAACACCACCCCCAGCGCGGCACCCTATTCTGCCCGAACACCACTGCTCTGCCCTAAACCCTGAAACACCAGCCCCAGCGCGACCCCCTACACTGCCCGAACACCACTGCACTGCCCTCAACCCTGAAACACAAGCCCCAGCATGACCCCTTACACTGCCCGAACACAACTGCACTGCCCTAAACCCTGAAACACCAGCCCCAGCACAACCCCCTACAATGCCCAAACACCACTGCACTGCCCTAAACCCTGAAACACCAGCCCCAGCACGACCCCCTACACTGTCCGAACACCACGGCACTGCCCTAAACCCTGAAACACCATCCCCTGCATGACCCCCTACACTGCCCGAACACCACTGCACTGCCCTAAACCCTGAAACACCCCCCGCACGACCCCCTACACTGCCCGAACACCACTGCACTGCCCTCAACCCTGAAACACCACCCCCAGCAAGACCCCCTACACTGTCCAAACACCACTGCCCTAAACTCTGAAACACCACCCCCAGCAAGACCCCCTACACTGCCCGAACACCAGTGCCCTATACCCTGAAACACCACCCCCTGCACGACCCCCTACACTGCCCAGACACCACTGCACTGCACTAAACCCTGAAACACCACCCCCTGCACGACCCCCTACACTGCCCGAACACCATGGCACTGCCCTACACCCTGAAACACCAACCCCCTGCACAATCCCCCTACACTGCCCAAACACCACGGCACTGCCCTAAACCCTAAAACACCTCCCCAGCACCACTCCCTACACTGCCCGACAACCACTACACTGCCCTAAACCCTAAAAAACCACCCCCAGAACAACCCCTACACTGCCCGAACACCACTGCACTACCCTAAACCCTAAAACACCACCCCAGCACGACCCCCTACACTACCCGAACACCACTGCACTGCCCTAAACCCTATAACACTACCCCCCAGCATGACCCCCTACACTACCCGAACACTACTGCTCTGCCCTAAACCCTAAAAAACTACCCCGGCACAACCCCCTACACTACCCTAACACCACTGCTCTGCCCTAAACCCTAAAACACTACCCCGCACGACCCCCTACCCTACTCAAACACTACTGCACTGCCCTAAACTATAAAACATTACCCCCACCCGACCCACTACACTACCCAAAGACCACTGCACTACCCTAGACCCTAAAATACGACCCCCTACACTACACAAACACCGCTGCACTACCCTAAACCCTAAAACACTACCCCCAGCATGACCCCCTACACTACACAAACAGCACTGCACTACCCTAAACCCTAAAACACTACCCCCTACACTACACAAACACCACTGCACTACCCTAAACCCTAAAACACTACCCCAGCACGACCCCCTACACTACCCAAACACCACTGCACTACCCTAAACCCTAAAACACTACCCCCAGCACTACCCCCTACAATACCTAAACACCATTGCACTACCCTATACCCTAAAACACTGCCCCCAGCACTACCCCTTATACTATCCAAACACCACTGCACTACCCTAAACCCTAAACCACTACCCCAGCACGACCCCCTACACTGCCCAAACACCACTGCACTACCCTAAACCCTAAAAGACTCCCCCAGCACGACTCCCTACACTACCCAAACACCACTGCACTACCCTAAACCCTAAATGTACCCCCAGCAAGACCCCCAACACTACCCAAACACCACTGCACTACCCTAAAACCTAAATCTACACCCAGCACGATCCCCTACACTACCCAAACACCACTGCACTACCCTAAACCCTAAATCTACCCTCAGCACGACCCCTACACAGCCCAAACACCACTGCACCACCCTAAACCCTAAAACACTACCCCCATCATGACCCCCTACACTACACCAACACCACTGCACTACCCTAAACCTTAAAACACTACCTCAGCACGACCCCCTACATGAGCCAAACACCACTGCACTGCCCTAAACCCTAAAACACAACCCCCAGCATGACCCCCTACACTACACAAATACCACTGCATTGCCCTAAACCATAAAACACTACCCCCAGCACGACCCCCTATACTACACAAACACCACTGCACTGCCCTAAACCCTAAAACACTACCCCAGCACGACCCCCTACACTACACAAACACCACTGCACTACCCTAAACCCTAAAACTACCCCAAGCACGACCCCCTACACTACACAATTATCACTGCACTACCCTAAACCCTAAAACACTATCACCAGCACAACCCCCTACACTACACAAACACCACTGCACTACCCTAAACCCTAAAACACTACCCCCAGCACGACCCCCTACACTAAACAAACACCACTGCACTACCCTAAACCCTAAAACACTACCTTCAGCGTGACCCCCTACACTACCCAAACACCACTGCACTATCCTAAACCCTAGAAAAGTAACCAACACCCCATGCCCAATCCCCCTTACCTCTCACTCCTCGTGGTTCCTCTCTCCTCGTGGTTCCTGCTTCATAGCGTATCTGAGGGGCGGTGCACGTCATTGTGAGGAAACGGAACAGCCTCTGTTTCCTTACAACAACGTGGATCGTCTACATATTTTTAGAACTCATGGTCATTTACCATACATACCTTTACAACAAAATTTGTTGTAAAGGCATGCGTGGTAAATGACCATGCGTTCTAAAAAAATGCGTGGTAATGACTTTGCAATGTACAACGCATGTGTGGTAATGCATGCGTTGTAATGGTATCACGAAGTTAAAACGTCGTTGTAACGCTGTTTACTGATCGAAGCTGGCCCCTGTTCTTCAGTGAGTAGTTTATTTGAAAAATTAGGAGGAACAAATGTGTTTTATTTAACCGAAAAGTGCATTCCCGGCTGTTGTATTGTGAAAGTGTCTGCGTGGCCTGGTTTCACTTCCGGACAAAGAGTGGAAGAGTCTGTTTGGATCTAAAGGGGTTCTGCTGTTGGACGGGGCCGGCGCGACACGTCATCAGAAAACACAGCTAATGGAAAGCGTTGTCTCCGAAGTGTGGAGCAGTGCCATGAGAGGTCAACGAGTGTGCATCCCACCGCAGTATGACCGTACCGCGTGACCCATGTGCCGCCTCCAGTGTACGGAAGGCAGAAGCAGCATCCATCGCAGGTCCTCTTGATGACCGCTGTTGCACTAATTCTACATTTTGGAACTAGGGCATTTTTTAACCTTGTTCTTCCTGCCAGATACAAAGAGAAGATCCTGTGTTATTCAGTGCCCTTGTTATTCAAAATAGAATGTTGAGGTTTTCCTATGGAAAAGGGGTCCTAACTATAACTACCTACTGGCGACCGCCAGTAGGTAATATATATATATATATATATATATATATATATATATATATATATATATATATATATATATATATAAAATTAAAAAAAACATAGGATTGAGGTACATTAGACTTACAAATTTTCATTGAAAAAAACCTTTGAAATTCACTGGAAAAACCATAGGATTTAGGCACGTTATAGTTAGAAATTAGCACTTAAAAAACCATAGAAATCCACTGAAAAAAACCATAGGTTTCAGGAACATTATAGTCAGTTGGACATTTCACTCGTACAAAACCATAGCTATGGTTGTTTCAGTTAATATACACATATATACACACATATATATATTATCTACTGGCGGTCACCAGTAGATAGTTATAGTTAGGATCGTGTTTCCATAGGAAATCCGCAACATTCTATTTGGAATAACTTTAGCGCCGATTGACGAATCCTCGCGAAATTTTCAAAATAGGTGGGGCGCTCCGCTCCTTCCCTGAAAGTCTCGGGGGGATTCGTCAAGCGGGGGCTGAGAAAATGGGGGGTCCCAAAATGCGTTTTCCCCATGCATTTTTCCATAGGACTTTTAGTCCAAGCTACAGCCCGAACGGCTGAACAGAATTACTTGAAATTTGGCAGAGAGGTAGTCCTCAGGTCAGGGATGTGCCTTTTGCAGGTCTGGTGTAAATCTGTTCAGTATTTCCTGAGAAAATAGCATTTAAAAGCATATATATATCCATAGGCTCGCACCGTGCGCGTACGGTAAAACTTACCGTACGCGCACGCTGCCGTGCGCGAGCGCGATTCTGATTGGTTGTTAGATCTTAGTAAACATTCGAATCGGTCGAAACCAGGAAGTGTCGGCCGCCATTTTGTCTCTCGTAGTCTGAGGGGGTGAAAAACAAAGGTGGAGAACGTGAAAAGGGGGCAGGGTGGACAGTTCCTGATGCCCTAGCCTTTGTCAGGGGGTCCCAGAAGGACCCCCAAGGGCCAAAATTTCCTTTAATTTTTTTGGGAAAAATTGCGGAGTACGCGTAGCGTGCGCGTACGGTAGAAACGGAAAAATTCCGTGAACTGCGTAACGTGGGCGCGCGGTGCACGAAGCGCACTGCGCGCCCACAGCGCGCGCACGGTGCGCGAAGCGCAGCGTGCGCGTACGGTACGTGCACGGTGAAAAACCTTTAAAAAAAAATAAAATACATAACTTAGCATTTAAAAAAACGTACAAATTCACTGAAAAAACCATAGGTTTAACACACGTTATAGTTAGGAATTAGCATTTAAAAAACCTTGCAAATTCACCTAAAAAACCATAGGTTTCACACATGTTATAGTTAGCTGGACATTTCACTCGTGAAAAACCATTGAAATTCCCCCGTTATAGTTAGTGCAGGCAACTATAACTCACGCGACCGCAATCCTCTGCTGATGACGTCAGATATTACATCACTGATGACATATGTGTCTTTCTGAAAGAAAAATATTTGTAATATATGTATAGCTAAAAATTAATGGAAGAAGACATGGGTAAATAAGTGTCTAAATACAGTGATGTAATATCTGACGTCATCAGCAGAGGATTGCGGTCGCGTGAGTTATAGTTGCCTGCACTAACTATAACGGGGAAATTTCAATGGTTTTTCACGAGTGAAATGTCCAGCTAACTATAACATGTGTGAGACCTATGGATTTTTAAGTGAAAAAAAAAAAATATATATATATATATATATATATATATATTCACTGAAAAAACCATAGGTTTCACACATGTTATAGTTAGCGGAAATTTTACTGATAAAAAACCAGTGAAATTCCCCCGTTATAGTTAGTGCAGGCAACTATAACTCACGCGACCGCAATCCTCTGCTGATGCTAATACTGTATTTAGACACTTATTTGCCCATGTCTTCTTCCATACATTTTTAGCTATACATATATTACAAATATTTTTTTTTCATAAAGACACATATGTCATCAGCAGAAGATTGCGGTCGCGTGAGTTATAGTTGCCTGCACTAACTATAACGGGGGAATTTCACTGGTTTTTTATCAGTAAAATTTCCGCTAACTATAACATGTGTGAAACCTATGGTTTTTTCAGTGAATTTGCAAGGTTTTTTAAATGCTAATTCCTAACTATAACGTGTGTGAAACCTATGGTTTTTTCAGTGAATTTGTACGGTTTTTTAAATGCTAAGTTACTTTACGCCATTCGTGGCGTGCGCGCCCACTTAACGCAGTTCGTTCCGTGCGCGCACGGTGCGCTTCGCGCACCGTGCGCGCACAGTAAGCACGCGGTGCGCTTCGCGCACCGCGCGCCCACTTTACGCAGTTTTTAGAGCTCCCTAATATCTAAACTCTTAAATCTGCTTTTCATTTATTTATTTTTATTTTTTTACCGTACGCTTACCGTAAGCTTACCGTACGCGTACCCCGTGATTTTTTAAAAAATCAATAAATGTTTTTTTTGTACTTTTCTGTCCTTCTTTGACCCCCTTACAAATGTTAGGGGGTCTGTAACTCTCCTCATTGCCCCCTTTTCTTGTTTTCACTCTTTTTTTTCAGAGTGAAATACACAAAATGGCGGCCGCCGCTTCCTGGTTTCGGCCGATTCGAATGTTTACTAAGATCTAAGAGCCAATCAGAATCGCGCTCGCGCACGCCACCGTACGCTTACGGTAAGCGTACGGTAAGCGTACCGTAAGCGGGCTCAGATATATATATTGATTTAAAGGCTATTTTCTCAGAATCTACTGAACAGATTTACACCAAACCTACAAAAGGCACTTCCTTGACCTAGGGACTACCTCTCTGCCAAATTTCGAGTAATTCTGTTCAGCCGTTCGGGCTGTAGCTCGTTCTAAAGGTCCTATGGAAAAATGCATGAGAAAAACGCGTTTTGGGACCCCCTTTTATCTCAGCCCCCGCTTGACGGATCCCCCCGAGACTTTCAGGGAAGGAGCGGAGCGTAGCGCCCCACCTATTTTGAGAAATTCGCGAGGATTCATCGACCGGCGCCAAAGTTATTCAAAATAGAATGTTGAGGTTTTCCTATGGAAAAGGGGTCCTAACTATAACTACCTACTGGCGACCGCCAGTAGGTAATATATATATATATATATATATATATATATATATTTGTATAGAGAGTCCTCTATAGAGGAGCTGCTTTCCACCTAAACTTGAGAACTACCCAGAGTTCTCTGCTTCTTTTTTGCAAAATGTATGCGGCACTCTGTGCCTGAAAGGGTTTTGTTTTGACTTATACTGGGTGCTCCCTTGTGTCTGGACAAAGCTATACCTATCTGAAGAGCTCTGATTAGAGTCAGACACTGTGTCAAGGGTTGCTTTTACTCATTTCAGGTTGGCATGGTTGGTGTTTTACCAATTCAAAGCTGTACTACTGTGCCTGGAGTGGTAACTGGCTTTTGTCATTTTACACCTCGGCATGGACACCACTGTGCTAGTCCTATGCTTGAAGACTTTGCTGTAAAAATGGCAAAAGACTTTGGGCCATATGTACGACGAAGTGGCGGACCATGCCGTTAGCCTCCTTGGCTTCACGACAAGCTCCGCCACTTCGGAATTCAAGGCTGCACCATATTTACAAGAATATGATGCAGCCTTACGTTTCCCCCTGCGATGGCGCTAAGTTTCACTACTTAGCACCAACACAGACACCCTTGCACAACAGTGCAAGGGTGTCTGTATGCAGGAGAGGATTGGTTATGTACAGAAAGGTGCCTCTTCCTGCACATAAACAATCCTAAAGTGCCATTTTGTAACTTTTATGTGTGCAGCTTCATGCAGCACACATGAAAGTTACTAAATGGCATTTTTTTAAAAGGTTTGTTTATGTACAGGAAGGGACATCTTCCTTTACATAAACAAACAAGGCAGCACACATGGAAAAAGTAAAAAAGAGGAGAAATAATGCATTTCTTCTCTTTTCGCCCTCTTAAGACCTGGATTTTCCTGGTCTTAATTTTGGCGCTCCCTCCTATGTACACTATCCTTGTACATAAGGGGTAGCATCAAATACAATGGGTGTTGCGATGGAACGCCCACCACAACAGCCACTGCACGCCCCTTTCACTCTAAGCATAGCATGAAAGGGTGACTTATGTACAAGGCAGCGTTAAGCCATGTTAAGTGGCTTAATCCTGCCTTGTACATAAGGCGCAGTCCCTATCACCACGGGAACGTTACAGGAACGTCACAAAAGGTGACGTTCCCATGGCAATAGGAGCTTGTACATATGCCCCTTTGTCCCTTTATATCTCGACATGGATGGCACTGTGCTAATCCTATGCTTAAAGACTTTGATAGAAAAGCAGACATTTGAGGTGAGCAAATCTAGAGTGTCGCTGGTGTTGAAAGTGCTCTGTACAGGATCTGCTTTCCACCCAAACTTGAGAACTACCCAGAGTTCTCTGCTTCTTTTTGGCATAATTTATGCGGCACTCTATGCCTGAAAGAGTATTGTGTTGACTTATACTGGGTGCTCCCTTGTGTCTGGACAAAGCTATTACTCTCTGCAGAGCTCTAATTAGAGTAAAACACTGTGTCAGGGGTTGCTTTTAGTCATTTCAGGTTGGCTTGGTTGGTATTTTACCAATTCAAAGCTGTAATACTATGCCTGGAGTGGTAAATGGCTTTTGTAATTTTACAGCTCGGCATGGACAGCACTGTGCTAGTCCTAAGCTTAAAGACTTTGCTGTAGAAATGGCAAAAGACTTTGTCCCTTTCTATCTCAGCATGGATGGCACTGTGCTAATCCTATGCCTAAAGACTTTGATAGAAATGCAGACACTTGAGGTGAGCAGATCCAGAATGTCGCTGGTGTTGAGAGTACTCTATACAGGAGCTGCTTTCCACCTAAACTTGAGAATTACCCAGAGTTCTCTGCTTCTTTTTTTTTATGCGACACTCTATGCCTGAAAGGGTATTGTATATATATATATATTTTTTTTCACTGAAAAAAACATAGGTTTTACGGACGTTATAGTTAGGAATTAGCATTTAAAAAACCTTTGAAATTCAGGGACCTAACTATAACGGCCCTGTAACCTTTGGTTTTTTAGTTAATATATGTATAAATAAATATGTATAATATATATATATATATATATATATATATATATATATATATATATATATATATATATATATATATATATATATATATATATATATATATACATATATATATATATTATATTCACAAAAAAACCATAGGTTTCAGGGACGTTATAGTTAGTTGGACATTTGACTCATATAAAACCATAGAAATTCCCCCGTTATAGTTAGTTGAGCTAACTATAACTCACGCGCCCGCAATGCACTGCTGATGACGTCACATATTACATCACTCATGACATGGTCAGTGACATCACTGATGACATCACTCGCGAATCCTATCTGCCATATTGCTAAACTCGCAAATGATTCGCATTTCGTATCCGACGGGTTCGTGGCACCGCGTCCAGCGTAACAAGTAACATCATATATTTATTAGGTCGCGCCAGCTGCTACTTTGGTATGCGACGGGTACGCAGTACCAAGCTTCGCGTTACGTCATCTACATATGGGGTCGCGCTGGCTGTGCGTTGCGTATGTGACGAGTGTACGCTGCCAGGTCCTGTGTTACGTCATAGATGTATGGTGTCGTGCCGGGTACGCCATTCCCTCATTTTGTTTTATGTCTCAAAACTATGTCTAAATAAGTTTAAAGTGTATATGAGAGCAAGCGATAATCTAAAATATTTTAAACATTTATATATTTCTAACTAATAAACATATATTATGGTAAATAAATGTTCTCAATATTGCGTTGAGTGCGGCCTCCTTGCGCGCTCGGTGCGCATTTCCCATTATAACATTGGAGGACCCCACCCATTTTAGTCATTCTCTCCACAGCGTTTGATGAGAGACACCTCTTCTGCTTAGAGAGCTTTTTTGAAAAGTTTTTTGCTGTGTACACTAGGGGTGGGCGGAATTTGCGTAATCGCGTTACGCAAATCTCCGCGAAACGGTAAAAAATCTCCGCGAACACGCAGAAATTCCGGGAACACGCGGAATTGCTTGTTTGCGATACTTTTTTCCTGTTCGCGATCGCTGTTTGCGTGCTCGGGGTGAAATATCTCGCAAACACGCATATTGAGAACGCGAACAAGCAAAAAATTTCGCGAAGTCGCAGAACGCAGATTTTTGGGCAATTTCGCGATCTCCGCGGAACGCGAAATTACCCAAATTCCGCAAATTCCGCGAACGGAACGGAATTTACCGCCCAGGCCTAGTGTACACATATCTTATACTACACACAACATGCAACGATCATCTTGATCAATATTCATGGTCTATACAGTAGCCTTCCACTTGTGATGGCTATGCATCTGAAACGTTACATCAAAAAACAAATCTGTGTTACATGATGCCCCTGTGTGTGTGTGTGTGCTCATTATTGTGCTGATGTTCGGCGTGGGTATTGGGGGCTTGAAGGGGTATCATTAGCCACAGGCAGAGTGCACATCCTAGATCGCATGTGACAAACAGTAAAGAGTAATGTGTATATTTGTGTTGCAGTATGCTCTGTTGTCAGGCTTTACCAGTATAGTAGTCTGTCATATGTGAGACTTTCAGATTCACGTTTGACATGCATTGCTTGACTGTAATGAGCGTTATCACTGTGTATGACGTAGCCTCACTGCTGATCCTCCCTCATCCGAGCACATTCACATGTGTGCACTTCGCGATCGCAACACTTTCAATAATACCGCACACCATTGACATGCGTGTCTGTGCATATCCACAAGCTTGACAATGACATGTGATGTTGGCCATTCAATGTTTTCGGACAGCATCTCATTACCGATAGTTGCCGCCCTCCCGGTATATGCTAGATTAATGTAAATTGCGGATGGTGCGACGTCAAAACTGCAACTGGGACACGCACATAAGTACACTTCTTGGCCAGGCAGGAATTGAACAAGCCCAGGTCCCTGGAATAATTGTTAACACCCCTACGCTGGCCTGGCATACGCAAGCCCAGCCCACTTTGCATACGTATAAGTAGGATAACGACAGCGCCACATGTCCCAGTTCTTCCACACTGCCTCAGGTGATATGGCCACATCCACCTCGCATATCACAATGTGCAATAAACAAAAGGGATCCATGAGGTGTACACCATCCTCTCGATCAAAACTCGATTTGAATTGTGAACCCTGCTGGCCGTCGTGTTTGTACACACAACAATGACAGCAGGTGAGCAGTGGGGCCTGGGTGCACAGGGGCTGCAATTGAGCGCGGTGCTACGGGAGGGGTGGGGTGCATCAGCCTGGGTGCGCAGGTGCGAACAAGCGATGTTGCCGTGCATAATGATGTGATCTCTGACCTCATTCAGTCACATCTCTGTCTCATTTTAAGGACCTGCTGGACCGTACTGTAGGCCTGAGCCAGCGGGCAGCGCTGCCCTACAGCCACGTGGCGTGGCTTTTGGGGCACTGTAGTGAGCTAATTACTAAGTGTACATGCACAGAGGCTTGCGCCACTGCATTACACGCGCACATTATGCTTCTAGCATGCGCTCTGTTCCTTTGTATGTGAACCTTGGCATAACATATTATTATTTAACCTTGTGTATTCTCGTACAATCCAACTTCTCTTTGAACCATGATTACCACTAACAGTTGGTAGATCGTACTTCAAGAAGGAAGGATGCAGTCAACTGGTGTTCTCTATTAAGCTTGATATAAACCTTCATTTACCTCAAGACGTTTCCAGCATTATGTTATTTCTCCCTTTTCAGACACTGAGTTAGTTCCACCAAAATGCGCGCAGCAGGTGTTCAGCCCGTGATGATGCCCTGGGCATTCTGACGCCTTCCATCGTGGTATCAAGGCTCCGTCCCAGACCGGAGACCTGCTGTGCCAACGTCGTTGGATACACCGCTGGTGGCAGGTGAGCAGTGAAGCCTCGGTGCGCAGGAGCTGCAATTGAGCACAGTGTGGGGGAAGGGGCTGGGGTGCAGCAGCCTGGGTGCACAGGTGCAGGCAAGCGATGTTGCCATAGATAATAATGTAATCTCTGGCCTCATTCATATCTCTGTTTCATTTTAAGGACTTGCTGGACCGCACTCTTTCTCGTGGACCCCAGCGTCCCAGACACACGGGTGATGGGAGGTGAACAGTGAGGGCTGGGTGCAGTAGGCCGACGGTCTGTCTCTTCCTACCTATGTTCTTTTGACTCTCCCTCCCCTTCTCTCTTCCACCCACTCACTCTTTGTCCCATTCTCACTTTCTTCCTTTCATCCTTTCTTTTTCTCTTGGACATGGCACACATACTTATGTTTCTTTTTTGTCTTGCAGGTTTTGTACGCTGCTTCTGGAGGAGTCCCACCCACTTATTTCATATTATGCTGTTGTTTCTTCGAATAAAGTTGCATTTCCATTTATTTGTGTTGTTTTAATAAAGGTTATTTTTTTTACCAATAAATAAGTGACTGTATGGGTCTTCTTTTTCTGACAACAGTTGTCTGTAGTTTATTGTGAAAATCGGTGGTTGATAGGAGGTTATGAGGGAAAACATTTGTAATTTTGCGGTGCACCTACCAAATATAAACCAACAGACAATTATATAAATGAAGCCTGGGTAATTCTACAACTGCAAGGGTTCTATGAGTGTATCACTTTATAACACCATGAGTACTGCCGGTGTGATTACACAACCAATAATGCACTGCCTAGGGCCACCGAGGCTTCAGGGACTGGCGAGGCCCACCCTGCATATTTAAGTAAAGCCCCGGAGGTTGCCGATCCCCGGACTTCAGTTGGCCTCAAAGCCCCCGAACAATTAGTAATCCAAATACCCGGGGAGGTGGCGATCCCCTAGGCTGCGAAACGTCTCTTTGCCCTCCCGCACCTAATTTACATGTGAGATTAAGGTCCCCAGTGCCGCAGAGACCCCCAATATAATAATAGGATTGACTCGGAACATTACCCACCAGGGGGCTCATTTTTTTCCCTCCATTTTTACCATCCAGATCCGCTTTATTGAATCAATACAAGGTTTTCCTCCTCTCGCTTCAATGAGGCAAACAATGATTTGCTATCACAGGGTGGAAGCCATGCTCCCGCCCTGTAATAGCAATGATAAATGTCCCGCTGAAGCACACCCCGGGACATTGTATGAGCTGCACCTGGGAGGTGGCACTCAATAGGGCCATGATGCATTAGTTACTGCATAACTACAGAATTAGTATAAATGCATACTAACACTACTTACACACGTGTAGTACAGCGACCAGAGTGTAGTGATGAGGCAGAGGAAGCCCAAAATCAAAAAATATAAATCCTACCAGAGGTGGGATCACATAGTTTGATGAGCCGACGACCCTGGGATGAGTAGAAACAGCTTCACATAGAAAACGAGTCTTCAACAGAACGCAAGGAAGCTCGAAATATTGGTGAGTGCTGCCTTTTTTTTACCTTCTCCCGCTCCTCGCCAACTTTATGTAGTGAAGAGGCAGACAGCAGTGGATCCGATAAGTAGATTTATTACAGGAAAAGAAGACAGATTAAACAGCCACCAACAGGAGCAGACAGCAAGGCAACCGTCTTCTCCAGCACCGTGTACAAACTCCCCAAGATGCCCCTCATGACAGCCCTACATTCTAACATTACATACTTACATTCTAGTAGCATTAAATACTAACATTCTACTATGACTTACATTGGAATTCTACACAGAGCACATGACTTTACAGCAATGAGCTCATGGTTTCATCCACGAGTCTTGAGACCGGCAGGGGTTAGTAGTTCGCTTCCCACTCCCTGTATTGTATAAACACAAACTAACACTACTTCCACAGGTATGCTACAGCGCCCAGAGCACATCACTTTACAGCAATGAGCTCACGGTTTAGGCTCACAGTTTAATCCCCGAGTCTTCCGACCAGTAGGGATGAGTAGTTCGCTTCCCACTCCCTGTATGGTATAAATGCATACTAACATTACTTACACAGTTATACTACAGCGGCCAGCATGCTACAGCGCCCAGAGCCCATCACTTTACAGCAATCAGCTCGGTTTGATCCCGCAGTCTTTACACCGGTAGGCGTGAGTACTTCGCTTCCCACTTCTGGTATTGTACAAACACACGGTAGGGGTCAGTAGTTCGCTTGCCACTCCCTGTATGGTATAAACACCTACTAACACTACTTGCACAGGTATGCTACAAAGACCAGATCACTTCACTTTACAGCAATGTGCTCACGGTTTAGGCTCTCGGTTTCATACCCGAGTGTAACAGCATCTCATCTCAGCACCATGTCACTCTGAGCAACACCGCACTTTTAGACCAGTAGGAGTGAGTACTTGCTTTGCACTCCCCCACAGAGGTTATCCTCCTGTTTCCTACGCTTTTCGCCCTTTTTTCCCCTTACTCGTTTCAACGGAATCACAAAATGGCTGCCAACACTTGCTAGTTGCAACAGCTCGCAGTCAATAAGCAGCAAGCTCGTGCTCGTAACGCCTCAGCCAATCAGATGGCAGAATTCCTAAATATCGATATCTGTAAATTTCGATATTTCTCCAAAACTACGGAACGGATTTACACCAAATAAACAAAAGTGTGCTTTCTAGACCAAGACCCTTCCCCCTGCCAAATTTGGGGTAATTCCCGTTCGACCTGTGGCCTTGTCTAAAGTTTTCTATGGAAATTGCATGGAGAAAACACATTTTGGTACCCTCCTTTTTTCTCGGCCCTCCTTGACGAATCACCCCCAACCTTTCACCATAGGAGCTGATATGAACAAAGAATTAGTTTGGAAAATTTCATGAAAATTCATCAAACGACGCCAAAGTTATAAGCAAAACAAAAAATGCTCTTCCTATGGAAACTTGGTCCTAACTATAACTAACTACTGGCGACCGCCAGTAGGTAATATATATATGCTTCCAGGCACCGAAAAGAGAGACAGACTACTCGTTTTTTGCCGATACTACCAGCCGCAATAGCGTTTATTTTTTCATTCCAAAAGTGCAAACTCGATCATGACGCGTTTCGGCCAACTCAGTGACCTTGATCACATGAAACATATATACATGTTCCAAATGAATTGCTCCAGCAATTAGAGCCACACTCTGTTGAAGGTGAAAAACACATTTCTTTATTCTTAAATCGGGCAGCTTCCCTTCCCGTACGATTATCCTTTGGCCGACGCATTTAGATGAACTCTCTTCATCTTCTTCCGAGGCCATAGTGAGCAATTAGACTAATCATGTGCTTCCCCAGCAGCCCCTGCATGCTAGTTCAATTAATGTCCTTGGCCTCCGGTGTGCCTTTTATTTGATGTAAAGTTCACGTTGCATGCTGGGCCCTGTAGTTATCTGCATATTTCAACCCTCAAGTGGGTTCCAATGCTCACCATTAATAACAAGCATTTACAATGCAACGGTCTCAGCATTGTTAAAGTTAGAGCTATTGGCATTGCTCATGACAATGCCGTTTCTTTAAATGTTTTAAACTCAAAAACATAAACAAAAATAATGTCATGAGCAATGCCAATAGCTCTAATTTTACCAATGCCGAGACCATTGCATTGTAAATGCTTGTTCCTCCAGCTGACGGATCCGGTGAGTTTGCAGAGAGGGGAAAGCTGAGCGGAATCCTGGCTCACACATGCACACAGCCCTCCCTGCCTCCCTCCCGCATCCCTCTCCCTCCACCCCTCCTCTACACCCTCCCCTCCGTCCCCCAACATCAGCAGAGAAGTAAATCCCACACTTGGGAAGCCTAACACCAGCTCTGAGATGCAGGCTCAGGTCTTAGCTCCAGAGTGTGGAATAAAATAAATGAACGCACACATAAATATATGCATTTGTAAGTGCAGGTATGCGTGCGTCCATACCCTGCATGTCCGCGCGCGTGGACATGATTATATTGCTGCTGTGTGTGTGTGCGTGCTCACACACGCTGACGTAAAGCTACGTGTCTGTGTCTGTAGGCGTTAGATTGTATACAATAAGTATACATATATGCATTGTACACTGCTCTGAAGGTAAGTGGGCAGATATGCAGGCTGGTAGCTAGAGATGACGACAGGAAGGTAGATGAGACTTGGTCAGAAAGGCAGTCAGGCCGGTAGGTGGGTAGATGGGTAGGCAGGGTGGCTGGTAGGGAGGCACATACTGATGGGAAGGTAGGTAGGTGAAGACATAAACAGCTAGTGCGGGCAGGCAGACAGGTGGGTAGATAGAAAGGGGGAGGCTGGCAGGCAGGGCACTAGGTAGGTAGAGGTAGGTGTATACGTAGGCAGATAGTGATGCCTGCAGGATTCTATGGGGAGACAGGCAGGGAGGTCTCCAAGTGGGCAGTCAGGTAGATGGATATGTACACAGAGGCAGGGAGACGGGTAGGGAGGCATGTTGGCAGACTGTAGGTGGCCTACCGGGGGAACTGATGGAAAAAAAGAAACAACTAAGCATGTGCAATAAGAACAACAAAATGCATGGCTAAGAATACCCAGTCAGCGTCCACATGAGTTGGTAACCAGTTTTCACACGAATCAGCTCTTCTGAGTAAATAACTTACCTGGAATGAGATATTAATTAAAAACAGAATATTTTCCATCTTTCCACCCAGAACTGGACTTTAGTAGTGCAGCAGGCGGTATATAGTATAGGCATACACTATCATTTTACGAGGCCCAAGTGACATTTCCTGTTTGCTGCGTAATTCTGTGTTACGCTTGTTATGTAACATCCTCGAAATTACTCTATATGCCACATCGCATATTTAGCGAGATTGCACAGGAACAACGTGGACAATCAGAATGCACGCGCCTGCTGTTTGGAGCAGTTGTATTTATTTTGTATTTATTTTTGCGCGCGAAATATCCTTGTCACGTCTAAAACGGATGCGATGTCGCGTTTTATGCTACGCAGGGTTTGTGTGTCAGTAATCACACAGAATATTTTGCCTGAAATTATGCAAAAACAAAGTATGCTAATTTCGCACTTCCACTACATTTTACTTTACAACAGCGAAATCCTTCAAGGAAGGATGAAAACTTCACCTAGAGGGCTTGTTAGCAACAATAATATGCAAAGCTTAATTTGTAAAGATTTGTAAATATATAAAAGGTTCCTTTGTGAGAGATTTGCAGTGGTGCCTAATGATCCACCGACTTGTGAATGTTTATAGACGCTAAATATTGATAGATCGGCACATATTATGCGCGTGCTGCAGGCGCGTCAGTGTTTTCTTGAATGTGTGTAGGAAGCCTTTGTAAATACAGTATATATGCACGCATTTACATATACATTATATAGCTATATGTCAATGCACCTGAATACACAGAAACCTGTATGTATGTCTATATAAAGATTGCCTTGAAGTATACGTGGAGGAGACGACGAGTTCTGTTTTCCCAAGACAGTATTCAGTGCATAATCGATATGGCCAATTCCTGATTTTTGGGCAACCTTCCAGAGTGAAGGGGGGGGGGGAGCTGAGGTTGTGTGAAAAGGAAGGATAAAAAGAATGAACGAAGCAAATGGGCCGCATTGGAAGCGAAGGTTCGGAGAGAGAGAGGAGAGAGGAGAGAAAGGCCAAGGCAGAGAAAGCACGAAATAGCTAATAGGTAGGTAGGTAGGTAGGTAGGTTTAGGAAACGAGCGACTGGGTATGCAGAGAGAAAAAACAGGCACAGAGGGTGAGAGAGATAAATTGTCAACCACAGTGGTGGGAAAGACATTGAGACAGAGGGATGGGGAAGTAAATGTGACTGGAAGGCAGAGGGAGAGTGAATGAGATAAGGAATGAGAAAGAAAAGGAACCAGATGAGCGGAAGAGATATATAGAAGGGAAAGAAAGCTAGCTAAAAGCTTGGAAACAGGGCGAGAGCGGCCTATAGATGCGGCGAGAAAGAGAACACACAGAAAGAGGTGGGTCGAGAAAAGGAGAGGGTTAAATAGGAAAGACGGGGGAGAGATAGAACGAGGCAGGGCTTGTGTGGCTTGGATCATTTTGTCTTCCCCCTTATCTCTGAGCCGGAGAGCCGTCCCTCTCCCGCTCTGTCTCCACGGTTCTGTTTTTTAATCATCCACAGCGAAACAGGAGACAAGAAGGGTCGGAGAAAAGCGACGAAGCTCATTGGTAGCTCAATGAAGTCACCCTCCCTGTAACCGAGGCACTGGACGCCTAAAATCCAAGGTCTGATGCTGCGCATGTGACTCAATACGTCGCATCAGCTGCCACACATTTCCTTCCCCCTTCCTTTCCATTTCGTGCCGCAGCTTTGTTTTACCGCTGTGCTTGCCTGATCCTAACGTGGACGCCCGTTTACATCCTAGAGAGGAAATGCGGACCCTACGTGTGCCGTCACGTGCTGTCTGTATGTTGTTTCTGTGTATTTTTTCTACCCAGCGAATATCATTTATGTCACAAGCTTGGAATACTAATTTAATAACGTCATCGTGTCTTGGCACTGTCCGCCTGCCAACTAGATCTTGCTGAAGCCCAGAGCTGCTTTGTCTTGTAAAAGGCGGACATTCCACGCGCACTTAGCTGTCGAGCTGCTGTTTTCACGATGCAAACTAAATATGTTTACTTTCATTACTATTATTGTTTTTTTGTATACAGCAGGGGGAGAGGACGCCAGGAACACCGCCGCCTTTCTCCGAGGCAGAGCAAAAATGCCTCGGAGAAACAGCGTCCTTTTCGGATTCGGGGGCGTGTTTGTCTTTTCTCTCCTCCAGCCATTGGCTGGAGGAGAGAATGAGACTTTCTTTAAAAAACACGCCCCCCGATCCGAAAAGGACGGGGCATGATTGGAGTGACAGGACCTCTTCTCCAATGGCTGGCCAGCGTTTACTAGGCCAGCCAATGGAGAACAGGGGAGAAGAGGGGCGGGTGCAAGCCCCTCTTCTCAAAAACATTAAATCTCCGGACTTCCGGTCTGCCGACCGGATGGTCCCGAGACCTAAAAAAGGACGATTCTTGCAGCCCCCATTAAGCCTCTGGAAGAACTCTGCCCAGTTAGCTTACAGTACCTCAAACACCGCATTCAAGGAGATGCATTCTCCTCGTGAGAGCGACGCACCACCTGTCTCACTGGACTTGGGGCCACTCGAGGGGAATTGAAACGCGTCAGCCAAAGGATAATATTACGGAAGGAAAGCTGCCCGGTTTAAGATTAAAAAAATGTGTTTTTCACCTTCAACAGAGTGCGGCTCTAATTGCTGGAGCAATCCATTTGGAACATACATATATACATATCCAGTGACTAAACTGCATAACGTGAAACCTGAAACCCTGTATTTAATCCCAGCTTCCCCATTTTACCAAATTGTGTGATCCTAGGCAGTTTATTTCTCTTGTTCTCCTTTTCTAGCTTAACTCTTAGTTCAATATAGGCATGTCTGTCACAGTGAGGAAGAGAATCATTATCTCCGAATTCATTCTTTAAAACTATTCCTTGAAACAATAATTTTTATCAACACACTTGACATAATCTGTTGCACAGGACAGGAAACTTATACACTAAACCTAATATTTCAATACTGTTCATACATTTACACATTACACAGCTCTTTGTGTTCTACTAACCATATATATATATAAAAACCTTCATATTTTCCGTTTACAGGAAGGTGTTGCATAGCAAATCCTGAAAATCACGTCCACAATAGAGATATGAACACTGGAGTCTACAGGCGGCTGCCTTGAACTCCGAGCCACCTCTTGATTAATATACACCATGGTACTTTACCTTCACTGTATAGGACCTTTTTATATCAGGAAACAAGGCACTTGCACACCTATGTAGGACCCAAGGGCACTTTAGCACACTGTATTATCATGTACTACATATACCTGTATACAGCCATTGATAGCAGACGGATATACCACTGTAGAAACTTGTTCGTAAAATGATGAATGTACTCTAGACATATTATATATAACCAATAAGCATTTTTACAACTATTGTATAAATTGCAGTATTGTACTTTATCTATGCACTTTATTGCACTTTTGCACTTATTCATTTGTTCAAATGTGAAGAAAAACATGTTTAATTTACTTTCTACTATGTCTATGAAAAGTAGTTTCACTGTGCCTTTAAATGACTGCAATGTGGAGACGGAGGTCATGTGACCAAGACCACGGACGTGGTCGAAACGCGTCGTCCTAGCTGCCAGGAATAAATCGTACCTGCTGAATCAACTTTGTGGGCTCGTCTGGTATCCTTTTTCGCTGGCTTTCTCTCGTGGGAATATATAAATATATAAGCATATGTATTTTTTATTTTTATTTTTTATTTTTCCTGTATCGTTTGTAACCACAGGAAACCTATTGCATTATGTCTTTCAGGCCTGGCATCAGTGCCCAGACTCTGTGGCCAGCCAGGAGCGTTAATATAAAGGCAGCCCAAGAACAAAATCTTTTAACCGTTAAGCACCTTGTAATATCAAACATTATGTTGTGCCGAATTGTATCTTTTGCTGAATAGAGCCTATTTTAACATAACATGTGTATTTGTAAAGCGCACGTTCACCCAGAAGGGTATCTCGGTGCTAAATAGCAGATGTTTATTGTTAACCAACTCAATGGTACTCACTTTATCTACCTCAGAAGGATAAAAGGCTGAGTAGACCTGGCAGCATTTGAACCTGTGACCATGAAGTAAAACCCAGGCCCCCACAGACCCAACTGAGGTGCATTATGTGTCATGCATGTTTTAGAGAAATGTTCACAAGGACCCCTCTTCCTATCTTTGTTAGGGTGCCCAGAAGCTTCCAGAGTTTCAGCTTAGTTCCGGTTAAGCCAGAAGTCGTAAGCCCAGTCTGTCCACAGTGTTTGCCCTTGCAGATGCCCCCTTGGAACTTTGGCAATTACAGCTTGGTTCTGGTCAGGCCGGAAAGATACAAGCCCGTCGCTTCTGTTGTAGGGTTCTTTGCTAAATGCCTCCTCCCACGCTATCTGCCACTTGACTGACCAATCAATTGAGATAACCCACTGCTTTTGGACCAGCAAGACACTAAACCTCTTTGTTTTAGAGAGGAAATTGAACGCTGCCCTCCTGCTTTTAGTTGTGGTGGATAGGTGCGGGGGGTAAGTGTGAGTTGTATACAAGGGTGTTTTTAATTGTTGACAATGTTATTCACAGTTTAGTATGTTAATTGGTGAGCCTATTTAAATTGTTTTTCAAAGGTTTTATTAGCAGGAAGTTAAGCAGGTGCTTTTAAGCTAAATGTAACGATGCACTTTTAAATGTTTATATTTTACCAACATGACATGGGCAGGGGACAAGGAGGGGTATTGTGAGCTCAAGCTAACAGGGAACACATATAGATAGCAGAATGGAGCAGGTCAAAATGCACACAACATATAAACATACAATTTTAGACACCTGGATTTTTTCTCGCTAAAAGATAGAAGACAATCTGTATACTAAGAATGGAGCACTGAGTCATTGCCCCAGATATTGATTTTAGAAAAAAACACAGCAAGGTCACTTGAAAACGTGAAGATAGAAAACCATGAGCTTGCCATGCAAACAGGCAACAATTTTCTCAAAAGGTCGACAGAATGAAAGACGAATCCATACATTGTAAGAAATGTTGACAGATAGGTATATTTTTCTCTCAGATGGAGAACGGAGGTAGCCCAGAAGGGAGCTAGTTTCAAAAGTGAAGTACTTCCTCTTTTTTTTGCTACCAGTCAGAAATGTTGACAGTGAAGCACTTCCTCTTTATTCTGTTAGACAGTCAGAAATGTTTTATTTTATTAATGCAAAAGCCGGGCACCCTTTCACAAAGCTATTTATTAATCAATTTAACCGTTAACATTCTTTAACTCTTTAGGACTGCAGAAGCTGGAGATTTTCAATACTTTCAGCACTAAACCTCCCTAACTAGTCACCAGATGTGAACTGCCGAATACTTTTAGGAGTTCTGACACTTTCAGAACCCGCAAGAGCTAAGAGACACAAGACGCGATTCCCTTTATCCTATTTGTTCTAATTAAATAGGCGCATGACTTTTCGCATCTCTTATCAAAGAAGATACACTGGCATGTCTCTAGACGCACGAGAGATCAGACATTTCCTGCCCTATCTATTCGCATGACGTGTCCCACCGACAGACCAATGAGACAAGCGATCCCTATCTTGTTAGACAGGCGATATGAAGAAAAATACACAATATACAAATTGTGCACTGGAAACCCAAAAACAACAACCTCAAACTTCTAAGTCTGACAATAAATCCTGGCTCAGTGCCTGCTTACGCGTGTCATATTAAAAAAAAAGGGTTGTTTATCGTGGCAAGATACCAGTCAGCAAGGAACAGTTGCTTGGGCAGTATCACCCCTACAAGTCCTCAATTGACCACTGCCAGACACTACACCGGGACAGGGCAAAGAGAAAAATCAAAAGGCTTCTTATCTTACCCGTGTGTGTCGGGTTGATCAGTCAGGAAGAGGCAATGACCACAGTGGAAAGTTCACTCTCCTTGCAGTCTGGAAATTCTTATGAACGCCCCGTTTTGTGGTCGCCAGCTGTTCGAGGGTAATTTTTTACCACATAATTTACCGCAGAAATGTATTATCTAAAATAACAAGACACACATGCGAAATGCGGAAACTGTGTCAAGAGTGGCACTATTTATTCAAAAAATTTAGACAAAGAACTTCAAAGACACATCATTAATCAAAAATAACTCTATGAAAGTAACAAGGGTCAAAGACACCTCGCAGATCAGGAACAAAAGCATGCAATCTAATAAGTTAAAAATCACGGCAATGCAAAGAAAGAGAGAGAGAGTACAATGAAGCATTACAACCTCAATCAAAAATGCTGAATAAAACGGTTAACTGGGAGCACTCGCCGTGACAAAAGGTACACTGTACAAGGTGTTCAATGGACTGGAAAGTAAGCAGTCCTTTTATACATTTGAAATGAGGAACCGTTGACCACAAGATCTAATTTTGGTAGGTGCTTGACCGCAGAACACAACAAAAGTTTGAACGTTTTATAAAAACACTTTGCGTCACCTCTCAGAAGCTTTAAGGTGAAGGCTATTGTTTATTTTAAGCTCTGTCACTATTTTAGTTTCCAAAGGTGTGGACAATGTTAGCACAACCTTGTCTATGGGCTGGCAGGGACACTTATGACTCTCTTGCTTCAGATATGGACAGAATGGGCCTGGGGCACTATATGGTAACAACTAGGCCCTGCTTCAATTTACACTTTACTTTCAGGGGGACCACCTTCTTGGCTATTTTAGTCAATATCAATGTTATTTGTCCCCCGGATGCATGCCCAAATTTTCCCTTTCCAGCCCGTGTATTTAGTTGGACATACCCTCGAATTAGAGGGGTTTTGTCCCATAGCCAAGTTTCCTCCCATAGCCAAGTTTCCTGTAGGCATACAATTTCATGATGGTGAATTAATTTTAAAAAGAGTCTGATTTTGATATTCTGCTAAATCCATTTTTATTCCAAATAAGTATGCCCAGGCTATGCGACGACCCTCTCCTCTAATCAATTTCACTAAGCCCGTTTTTTTCCTCATTTTCATACTGTGCTAACACGGTATATCTATTTGCTAAGTTAAACCTTCTCCAGTTGCATCCATTGCATAGGGTCTTAAAACAATTTTGAGATCCTCCTTATTTTCGCATCTCTGATTGATCAGCCTAATTTGGCTTGATCCTATCCCTGCATGCTTTAACAGAAAGGGTTTTTCGCATTTATCCCCTTCTGACATTTCTTGTCTGGGGGTAAATCTAATCCCTTCTTTAGGTAACTCCTTCTCCGCATTTAATGATGCTGACTTAATCAGTTGTGAGTACAACAAGACCTTTGTTATTTCTTTTACCATGCTATTTACAGTGAATCCCACTTGTCTAAGGTCATTAGTCCCTATATCTCTCAGGTTTACACACTTGGAGAAGGAAACAAGTAGTTGTGACCGACTTAATGGGCTCAATTTCTTTACCTTCTTTTCCTCTTTCTTTTGTTGTGTTGTTTCAAGGTATAGCCATAAATCGTTGTCTAATGGAGTTTCATTACCATTCCCTTTCCCCTTTATTCCCTCCATTTTCTCATTTCTCTCTTTACTTCCCACTGATTTATCTGGCATTCTTTGATCTAATTAACAATTTCTTTTGCTCACTGCCCTTCCACTCCATATCCGTTACATTTCCAATGCTCATTTTTATCTCTGAAATTGAAATTCTTATAATGTGCTCTTTTTTGTGAGGTTTTACTGCCCCACTGTACCCTCCTTCTATATTAGTGATTTCCTATTTCTTACATTTTATATCCATATTATTCCCCTTCTTACACCTTTTCGCCAATCTCTTTGCCCTGGGTATGTATTTTTTATATCTCCTTGCTTCAACCAGTTTCTTTATAAGCATTGGATAATGTGAAATAAACACACATTGTTTTTCAATCTGCAGAGATACTTCTTTCTCCCCTTCCCTCTGATGATGTATACCTTCCACAAACCTTTCTTCAATAACTGCTCTATCGTGGGGCATATGATCTTTGATTTGTTTCTGTTCCCCTTACAATAAGTTGTAACTGGTCTTTCTGGGTTTTTAAAATGCAATTGTTCATCACTGATATTTCCAACAGTCCTTGCAAAGTTTTTTGAAGGATCAGCATTACTTCCAGCATTGAGGCACTTGATGTAGCTGTCATCTCGAGGTTAGGTATTGAATCTTCTGTCAGGTCATTCACTGTGGCTGGGGGCGATTCCATTCCTTTATTTATCTCCAATTGTACTCCTTCTCCGTTAGCCAACCCCATGCTACTATGTTCGCTGTCTATGCTCCCCTCCCCCTCTGAGTTACGTAGCTCAAGGTCGGTGAAGAAGATGGGCGACAAGGACAGTCTTGGCTCTAGCAGAAGATCACTTATATTTGGTATATCATGCTGGCAAATTTAAGACGACTCCACATCCTGTAATGTCAGGCTTTCTGCTGTTGTGTGTTTTCTCACCCGTGGTTGAGGGTCAGTTGATAGTTGACTCTTCATAACGTGTTTACCTACAAAGTCTTTTATCGACTTAGTAACTGATGCTCCATTTGTTGTCCCTTCTGTTTTGTTTTGTTTGGGAGTTTTAGACTGCGGTTGTTTAGTCTGGTTTTTACAACTTGTCCATGGGGTTGCATCCTCCATCCAGCTGTTGTTTCCATCCCTCTTATTTTTGGTTCCTTTCAACGCTTTTCCTTCTTCTAAAGTTTGGGTAGACTTTACACAGGTATTTTGTCCCTTGCGTATTTTAGTTTTCCATAGAGCCATATCAATCTTTTTGTTAACTTGCCCGCCCTGGCTCGAAGGATATCCACAGACTACTTTCTCCGGATATAAATCATGCTTTTTCTGTGATTTCACTGCTCAGGTCAGGATAGGGCAATTTGCATTCACCAATCATTTTCAAACTTAACTCTCTCACATATACTTTCCATGTACTTTCCAAGTACTTACCTCTGCTTATTGCCCGGCTTTACAGACTCACTCCCTTAAGCCCCGTGACTCCCCCGTCTGAAAAAGTAACTTCACTTCACTTGATTCTCCCTAATTCTGGGTTTAATATCCCGTCCTTCTGTAGGCGGCGGCTCCCCAGAGCCCCTTGCTGGGGGGCCACTCAAATGCTAGGGGTAGGTGGCACTCAATCTCCAGAGTCTAAATTTGCAGTCACTTCAGGGCGAGCAGCAGTCCTGCTTAGGGCTGGCTAATGCACCAGCTCCCTTCTGTGGACTGGCACATTGGCAGCAGGGCAATTATGGAGACCGTGCGGCTCAACCACACGTCTCCGCCTATCGGGTTCGGCTTTGGTGGCCATCCGCCAGAAAAATTCACGGCCTCCGTCCTCTGGCGTTTTGGCATTTTCGGCGCCTTGACACTGCTTCTGGGTTACGGGTCATAGCAGCGGATTCACGGCAGAGTACGTCGTCGAGCAGGTGAGCAGAGTATTAATGTCAGGTGTTTGAGCAATGATGCTAAATGTTTATCACTTTTAGATTTTTTGAAACAACAAAAATTAGATTCAATTTTTTGCAGGAATGTGCCATTTTAGAACTTTCTAAGAACACAACATAACAGGAAATGTGAAACTGTGGCCCTTAAATCTGGTCAGGCTGCAATTCTGACTGGAATGCTGGAATATGCCTTTTATTTTGCAGTTCAGACTTTTCTATTCAAAAGGTATGACATGTGGTTAAAGGGAGACTACCATGTGTGGATGGAATTCACCAAATTAATGTCTCCTTCCTCATTATCATGCAGGGATAATGTTTTGAGTTTAATGCCACAGCGCCTATGCAACAGGAACTTTTTGGGGAGGTGTTTTTAACTTTACTGGATGTTAAAGATAGAACATCTTGTTTTACAGTGTACTAGACAGTAGCTCTAACTCACTGCTCAATATCATTGCAGACTTTCATTTACGTGATGCCTACAAAGTCTTACATCCTATTGATCCTGGATATTCTTTGATTAGTTCCAATTCTTCCAGAAATTCATGTATTGATTTTATCTTAGCAAGCCAATCTGAAAATATAGTTTCACCAACACTCATTCCAGTTTCCTTTTTAGACCATACCCTCATAATAGGTGGTGTGGCCATAGCTAATATACCTTTTATAGGCAAATGGCTGTGGAAATGAAACATTTATTTACTCAAAGACAAGGCTACCTATGAAAAGTATAGTAACCATTACCAGATTTGGCAATCCTTGAAAATTCTTTTTCCCTCAACAAAGTGAGTGGTGAGAGGACATTAACATCCATATAAGGTCGTTCTTTATTCATGAGAGAACTAGGGTTGCTAGAGAAAGAAGATGCTGAACCAACCATTTACAAGTCCAGCTGTGGAAGTTGTCCAAGCTTTTAGAGTATGAGCTGATATTATGCTGTGCAAGCAGAAAATATCCTCATTGTACAATGAGTTTACTAAAGCTTTGATTCTCTGCAGTAGAGCTCAATTCGTAAAGGAAAATGTGACTTACTCTAGATTCTAGAAAGCAAAATATGGTGCTAAATTTATAGATTACATGTTGTACTCACAGAATAACAAGCATACCGCAGCTAAAAGTATCAAAGATGCATGCTTAATCTCTATAAAGAACTTTATAGACCTGAGGAATTAGGCAATGAGACTGTGAATATGTTCTTGCAGCATTTGAAGTTGCGAAAGGCTGAGGACTGATAAGCTGAATGAAGAGATTCCTGTCCCAGGGGGAATGGGGTGTTTTGTCACAACCTCTGCTTAAATGGATGATACATCTGTTTTTTTTGTTCTGACAACATTTTAGTTGAACAGTTTTTCTGGTACTGGAGTAGGTTTCATTTTGCATCCTCATCATGAATTAACCTGGCAAAGAGTGAGTGTTTGTATGTTAACTGGAAAGAAGACAAGATAGATTGGCACCCTAAAGTAGTGCAAGATTGCATCAAAGTTCTTGGTCTGTTTTCTGGAGAGGGTGGGGGTTTGCAGAGCTGGTCAGAAGATATGTCCAAGGTCAAGCAAAAGATTGCACTTTTGGGTCTGAGGTCGCTCACTATGACCAGAAACATTATTGTAACAAAGACAGAATTTCTATCAATCCATTTGTATGTTGCTGTGGTTTTTCCCATTGCCCAAAACTACCTGATACTAATACAAATACGTGTTCCCAAAATTGGCCTCAGTTTACAATCCTTGTTGATTTGCACCTTGATAAAAGGGAGCATTTGTTATGATAAGGCAGAAAGGAAATGGTCCTTTTTGACAGTTTTTGGTTGGATTTTCTGGTATGCATCCTGCCTGCACTTTCAAAAGTGATTAGAGATTCCCTTGCAGGCTGGATGTGCCACACCCCAAGGCAAATGAAGGAATGCCCTCTCCAAATAGCACTGGCGCTACATGTGAATCAACGCTATCAGTATTACAGGAGGGGACACACAAGCATCTGAGACTTATTCTGCAATACCGAAGTGCCTCAGTGGTGCAAAAAGTGGGCACATATGCCTGATGCACTCCTGTGGTACTTTCTAAAATACTGCCTCTGGTGTGTTTGATAAGTTTCTCTTTTTTAATTCACAGGTTGTACTGCCCACACAAGTCAAATGGAAGTCTTGAGGTGCATATAACAAATTTGCTTTTACATGTAATTATTTTATTGATTATTCTTTTTAATTTATTTCCTTAATTCTAACTACTGAGACTTGTTCAAAAGTTGGCATACTTTGCAAGGATTACACTTCTCAACTCTTATTTTCACATTTTCAATTATCCATTTGCATATATTAACAATTGAAGTCCATGGAAGAAAAGGTGATTCTCCCAGAAACAAACAGAATGCTGGTCAAGTTGAGAATCAGGAAGTCCAAAACCACCCCAACTCACCTTTGTCTTAAAGATGCATTACATTCATATTTGACACATGTTTTTAAAATACAACAGTTTGTATGCATTTACCCAAAAATCTGTGTGGGAGAAATATCTAAATCTATAAATACAATAGAAAACACTTGGGTGCCGACTCCGATCCGGTAAAAAAAATTCCCGTATGACTCGTATCCGTATATTTTTACGTACGAATCGTACAAGTCCCGTCCCACCGGTAAAGTACGATTCGTACGTGAAAAATACATACGAATCGTATCGGGAAAAGGTCTCCGAGACGTACCCGGACAGTTTTACGTACAAATCGTAAAACTGAAGTCCGAGCGCACAAGTACGATCCGTACCGCCCTTCCGAATACACAAGCGTATGTAAAACGTCCCGTATGAAGCGAACACTGTACCACTTGTATCCCGGGTAAACTTGTGCCCGGGATACGAGTCGTACAACCCCCCCCTCCCCCGCGTATGTCCGCACGTACCCCCGTATGTCAGCACTGTACCCCCCGTATGTCAGCACCGTACCCCCCCATGTCCGCACCGTACCATAGCCCCGTACTTGGACGCACCGTACCCCAGTACCGTACCCCAGCCCCGTACTTGGATGCACCGTACCCCAGCACTGTACCCCAGCCCCGTACTTGGACGCACCGTACCCCAGCCCCGTACTTGTACACACCGTACGCCAGCACCGTACCCCAGCCCCGTACTTGGACACACCGTACCCCAGACCCGTACTTGTACGCACCGTACCTCAGCCCCATACTTGGATGCACCTTACCCCTGCACCGAACCCCAGCCCCGTACTTGGACGCACCGTACACCAGCCCCATACTTGTATGCACCGTACCCCAGCCCCGTACTTGGACGCACCGTACCCCAGCACTGTACCCCAGCCCCGTACTTGGACGCACCATACCCCAGCCCCTACTTGGACGCACCGTACCCCAGCACCATACCCCAGCATCGCGTATGTACAGACCTTACAACAACATTGCGTATGCGAGCACGGTACAACAACATCGCGTACGTACGCACCTTACATACGCGAAAATGACTTGTACTGAACCAGGACACTGTAAAACAGCACAAGGAGGGTCAATTCGACTCGCACAACACCACAACACACGTCTACAGTAGAAAAAACATCAAAATGACTGACCTGGCACATCCAAACAGGCAAACAGAGGCCCAAACTCACAAACCACCTCTTATAACACACCCACCAAAATTTCAAACTCAGGCACACCCACAAATGGACCAATAAAAAGGGCCCACACACACAAACCATGAGCCTTTGCAACAGACTCACTGCAGCTACAGACCACACCCCAACAACTGCGCCCATACACCTTAACATATACACCTTCACACAAACTCCTTCACACATACCCCCTCTTCACATTCCCACACACACCTTCACATTCACACCCACACACCCACAACCATCCACACCCTCACCCCACACCATGCCCACAGACAAGAATCCAAAGTTCACAAGGGAGGAGCTGGACATCCTTGTCAACGAAGTCATCAGAGTCGAGCCACAGCTCTTTGGAACATTGGTCAGACAGACCAGCATAGCCAAAAAATCACTCCTGTGGCAGAGGATCGTCGATAGGGTGAATGCTGTTGCACCCATCAGAAGGACCAGGAATGAATGCCAAGTCAGGTGGTACGATCTGTGGAGGGCAGTCAAGCAGAAAATGAACGAGGACTACGCCCAGAGCAACAGAGCCTGGTAAGTACACAAAGCCTGGTGAGTACACAAACAACCTACGTAACATGGGGGTAATGGCATCCACACCCCAACTACACCAAATGCACGCAACTACCCCCAAGTCCTCACCGGACACAACCACACTCAAAAACAACGCTCATGCCACTAACATGTGTATGCCCCATTCACAAAGCAAGGCCATGCCATGTCCCAGGCTACACGAAGCACTAACCAAAGACTGGATGTCCGGGATGCTGGGAGGGTGGGGCTCACAAAACACATTGTTCAACTCTGAATCATACACCATTGCCCTCAGCCCATATGGCCCAGGGACATACCCATACACCATGCTCAATGCACAGGGACTGGCAAAGTACTGACAAGGTAGCTGACACTTGGCCCTGCTATAGGCAGCACAAGGCCCTCCTGTGACCACTGCAAACTCAAACACTAACACAACAAGCTCAGATATCTAGGACAGGAACCCACACTCACTGTCATGGCAGCATGCTCCATGCGGGGACAGATACATCACCTGGGAGACCCACTGCCAAATCACACTACACCCACCAGCAGGCCCTGTCACACACACCCCTTACACAAGCACACACCCCCGGGGCAGGCAATGGATTTACCCACTCTCACAATGGACATGTGACACAACAAGATCAATCCATAGCCAAAGAAGCATTCAAGCCAAAAATCTACATGTCAAACACTCATGAGAACACATCAATCTGTCCCCCGCACAACACCCATGCACAAGTGAACAGTGAGGAGAATGCTAGGCACATCCAACTACCTGGAGGAACTGTGCTAACTAGAAAATGTATGAAACATGGAAGTCGCATGAAACAGCATTAACATTGTCTCTCTCTCACACACAGGGCAACCTCATGGATCTCCCCCCAACAATGGGGGGGAAGAATCACAGTCCCAGGCTCGGGAGGAACCTGAGCCCACCGGCAGCGACGCCTCTCAACACTCCGCGGATGACCTCAACCCACCTGGACCCTCTGGTGTCCAAGCCCCTGCAGCACCTGCTTCAGCAACATCTGTGCCAACCACCACCCCCATTCCTGCCACATCCCAGGAGACACCAAGGAGCCCTGCCCGCACTGAACAACTGAGCCAGTCTGACCTGGAGGAACAAGGTTCGCCGGGCACCGAGGAGGACGCAGACAACCCCGCAACTGCCATCCCTCAGGGGTCCCGTAGACCCGATGTGCCCACAATGGCAGGCCAGGCTTGTGTGGGCAGGGGTGGTGGGAGTGGAGGCAGGCGGAGGCGAGAACCTGACCAGCCAGCTGAAGGGACCGGTATGTCACACATACGCAACATCATGGACGCATACCGGCGTGACACCAGGGCCATCAGCCAGGTAGTGGAGACCCTCACAGAGATTAAGAACCAGCAGGCCGAGCAACACGCCAGTCAACAAGAACACCAAGGACGGATGGAGGCAAGACTGGCTGAGCTCCTGGTGGTGCAAACAGACATAAGCTGTTCACTCCGTCGGATCGCCGACAACATGGGCAACCCTCCCTGTGCCACCAGGCGAAGACCACCACCAGCCACAGGGAGGGAGGAGGAGGAGGATTCATCCGACGGAGCGTCCCAAGCATCATCAATGCCTGCATCTGAGGGTCCTGCGAGGAAGGTGGGTCGTCCACGGAAAAGACTGTGAGAGGCAGCGGACCATCCACATCTCCCAGGTCACCTGGCCTGGCACCTGGCCTTCATGCGCAACAGCATCACCTCATTCACTGACATTCTCTGCCACATGGACTTTCTGGTCACAGTCTGACCAATGATGACAAACACTGTGATCTGGACTTTGATGACTTCAAATGCAAGGATCCCATCTCCCCCTGTGAACTTTGGATTCTAGGAACACTGTATAGCACCTATTTTTCCCCACAAAACACGCCCCCCACCGAGAATAAAACTAAATTTCTTTAATTAGATGTTGCAGTCATTTTGCATGAGTCCACAACATACGTGTGGGGAAATGTCAAACTATGCCTGAGTGTTGAACTAACTCCAGCCATCCATACCCTGGGATCTGAGTCCGGTACCGGACACACATGGGTCACAATGTATCATCCAATACAGACATGGAGCACAATACTCACCCGTGATGGCCTCAAGATCCTGAGGGGGGGGCTTGGAATACTGTGCGGACAGACCAATTTGGAAGAGTATAAATAAGGCAGAGAGGTCATGGCTCATGTGGAGGTTCCCAGGGAGGGAGTCCCAGGTATGTTTGGCCAGGTGGGAGAACTATCTCCTGCATGCTGTAATTCGGTGGATGTGAAGAATGTTGGCCAGGGCAAGGTTGGATGCACGGAGTTGGCCCAACGGGCTCTGGGATGACAGACGTCCAAGGTTGGTTTGGGGTCTGGGGTTGTGGACTGCCTCCTGAGTGTGGGTGAGGAGTGTGAAGGTCATCCTGCAGCAGACAGTGATCCATTGCAGCTATCTCAGGTGGACGGTGATGTGGCTGGGGCATGGGATGTTGAAGCTGAGGTGTGCAGATGCACCCTGGATGTGGACAAGTTTTCCGGGAGTTTGGCTGTACTTGCTCCGTAGAGGGCGGGGCTGTAGTGGACACGGCTGGTGTCGTTGTCCCGGGGGACGGTCTGTCTTGCCTTGGAGTGGATCTATCTGTGGATCATGTGCATCATGCGGAGGGTGTTGCAGCAGGAGGTACAGATGCTGGTGAGTTGCATGGCAATTGTGAGCAAAGAGTCCATGATGCACACCATCTTGCGTGCTTGGCCCCTGGGTGCTGGTGCAGTGCCCTGACGGGTGGGACACAAGGAGTTGACCCAGCTGTAAGGAGACAATCCTCAGATGATTACCTCAGTCCTGTACAAGTCCAGCATCAGGTGGCTGATGTTCAGCCATTCATCAACGGACCTCATGCCTTCTTGAAGGTTGGAACTGGCAATGGCTGTGTCTTTGGTGAGGGTGAGGAGCAGCTGGCTGTCAATGGCATACGAGAAGATGATGAGGTTGTGTGCGCATGTGATGGTGGAGAGGGGGGTCATGGACACTTTGAAGATTGACACGCTGAGAGATTAGCCCTGGGCCATTTGCCAGATGACGCCACTGTACTACATGCTGAAGGCTTGAGTCCCACTCCCATGGCCTTGCTGGTGAGATACTTGGTGATTTCATCCTGGTCCATCCCCTGGATACCAGTGTTGGAGATGTGTGAGCTGACAGTGTGTGAGCACATTGTGTATAATGCTGTGGAGAGGTAAAGGGGGGTGGCCTCACCATTGTTGAGCAGGGCAAAATTGTCGGTGTTGGTGGCAATGATGACGGTTGCAGTGGAGTGATTACTGTGGAAGATGGTCTTGTGCAGGTAGGCTGGAGCTCTTTGCGTGGAGGAAGTTTGTCAGTTGCTCGTTGACTGTCTTCCTGATGACATTTGCTGGCTAGGGAAGCACGGTGATGTTCCTTGAGAGCCTGCGTTCCTGCCATCCATTGTCTAAGAAGGGCCTGGGTCACTGCATGCCTCTATCTACCATGGGATGTGGCTATCTCCAATGATACATACATGACGTGCTGGACGGGGGCTACAAGGATGGGGAATGATGTGGTTGAGATGTTGTGTGGGAAGGGGCCTGATGGAGATCCCCAGGGTATGTTGCACATGAGCCAGGTGTTGTATCTGCTGATGATGGAAGTCCAAAACCTGAGGGGGGTTGGTCCCGCGTATAATAGTGCGTTCTGCCTCTGTGTGCCAAGACTTGCGTGTATGTCCATGAGCTTGCAGTGGTAGAAAGTTGCAAGGGATTGGCTCAGCCTCGCAAGGGTGGGGTGTCTTTTGGATAGAGAGCTGATGTCAGTACACTCACAATGCTGATGAGCTCCTTGATGTTGTGCGTTTTTTTGGCCTCGGACCCATCTGAAGGATCTCCAATTGTCCTTGCTGATGATAAGGTGATGGCTGTGTGTGCCATTTTCCAGGGTTGTAAGGCCACTGATGGTTATTTGTGTTGCAAGCTGTGCACAAGAGTCCTGCTAGACGTGTATGAGTCCAGTAGGTCTGCCTTGTCCCAGGTGGCTTAATTGTTGATGTGCGTCACAGGAAAGTCTGTCAACGTGGCTAGATTGTTGGATCAGTTGCTGATCCAGTGCGTGAGGTTGCAGGGTGTGGCGGTGGTGTTGATTCCAGTGTCCCACACAGCATGGCTGTGTTGACTTACATGAAGCATCTTTGGGGGATTGGTAGCGGGGTGTGTGGCAGTGTGTTGCTCATCGGAGACATGGATGCTAATGTGGATGGACCAATGATGGATGCTGGTGTGGTTCTCATCCAGCCAGAAGTTCCTGGCCCACAGCCACATGTATCCTGTGGATGTGAGGGGATGCGTGACGATGGACGTGTTGATAGCTTTGCGGAATTGTGGATGTAGGCCTGGAGATCTGTGGATGAGTGTTACTCTGAGGGTTTGCAGGGGGTTTGTGCCAAACCGGATTTGTGACCCTGAGTGGGTACTTGTGATTAGATATCAATTCCTCATCCGGGATTGTTAGTGCCGTCCCTGGGGGTGCTCTTGTATCCGTCTGAGATGGCAATGAAGAAGTTGTGTGCTGAGGATGCTTTTATCCAGGTCACTGTCATGAAGGTGATGTGTGGGCCTGTTGTGTTGAGGAGGTAACAGAGTCCAATGGCGTGCTGTTGGACGGAGCCGGTGTGGAGTAGGAGGGACATGACTTGGTTGGTGTGACAGGGCCTGGAAGGCGGGGCAGCGCTGTGTAGGCAGTTGGAGTTGCACATTCAGCATGCGAAGGTGTCGTGTGTGCGCTTAGGGTATGCCTGAGAGCAGGCGGTTGAATTTCCGTTGGACATTGCTTGGAGGGTGGCTGCAACATGACACTGTTGTGTGCTGTGGGTCATGCAAGGACATGAGGGTCATGCAATGTGCACGTTGCATGCACTGACGGTCCTGCCTTTGGCACCGCGTGGCCGCAACAGTGGCACAGACAAGCTGATGACAGCCTAATGAATGGGTGCAGGGAGGAAGGGAGGAGCATCTTGGAGGCGTGTGGGTTGCAGAATCCGGAAACTTGGTGGGCCCTTGCCACAGGGGCCGCAGCAGCAGGCGGCATGTACTGGAAACTAGGCCGAAAGTAGCACACAAAGACAAGGATGTCAGAAAGGACAACTGCAACAGGCGTATGTAAAGGAAGGAGTGTCAGGTTACTCATGGCTCACCCAGAGAAAATGGATGAACAATCACCAAAGATGACTGACAATGGATCAGGAAACAGAAGGCCGAGCTGCGCACAGGAGACATACCCTCAGCAGGCGTTGACGGCCCGTTGAGGGGAGCAACCTGACCAAATACATACACAACCATGGACTTCATGCACAATAGAGATTATTAGCCATGAAGAACTGCATGCATGTTGCCGAACTACACATACACTCATATGCACAATCTTTGACAACTATGCCAGAGATGACGCATGCAAAGTGGCAAGAGACCTGCATTGACAGAGATGAGGCACTTTGGAGGGTGAGGAACACCTTTATTACTCGAGCTCAGGCTAAGGGAAATGCATCAATATGAACAGACTCACAGGTCATTTGACTGAACATGTGGGACCTACACTGGACACCCCCTTCAGAACACGGATGTTGTAAATCCAAATGAACTGGCACACAAGTTAAGGGGATGAGCCAAACACTTCCTGCTGCACACGGAGAGGCTGCAATTCCCCATTAAGCCTGTTATGGGGATGTCCCACACTATGTCCACCCGTAGCATGCCGTATGTTTCAGAGGGAAGTTTTACACACATTGATGCCTTCATCAGAATCCAAAATCCATTACAGATGACTGTCACGAAGGGTGACTATCAATTCATGGGAGCCATGCTACATGTTATGTGCCCCATGGTGAGTCGACATGCATGCATGGTAACACAACATGCACAGAAGCAGTCCCCATACATTCCAAACACGTACCACCCCCAAAATGCCTTGCTGCAATCCTTACCCAAAATGACATTTCCCCATGTCCGTGCATGGAACGCTGATTAAGCAGACGTTGCAATACTCATGAGGAATAGCAGGAGGCCAACGATGACACGAGCAGAAAACATGCGCAAGAACCTGGGAATGACAGACACACAAGAAGTCAGATAAAAGATTTTTCTCCGCATACATGGTCATAAACTAAACATGAACAATGTTGTCCCCAAGTTAATTTAAAAAAAAATTCTCTGCTAAAATGTGTGGAATGACATCATCACTCGAGTAATACATCCAAACACACATCTAAGTCACTTAGCATACAGTCAGCTGGACACACACATTGCAACACATGCCACACAAGGCTACAAGCGTGCACACTCAGACCCAGTGACTCACCATTATGAGAAGAAGTTGTGTATGAGCTGACTCCGGATATCCTCCTCCTCCTCCTCCTCCTCACTTGCCTCGTGACCAAGCCCTTAATCCTCCACAGATGGATGTTCCTGCTCATCCTGCTCCAGGATGAGTGGCACTGCCTTCTCCACTGCCATGTTGTGCAGCATGCAGCACACGCCTGGTCTGCCCGTGTGCATTGTTGTACCGGTGATCTGCAGCTGATCTTGGGTTGCGGAGAGGCGTCATCAGCCATGGCATGTTGGGATAGCCAGAGTCCCCTACATGGAAACATCATGTAAATAAGTGGGTCAGGAGATGCCGTAAGAGCCAAAGATACCGCAACACGCAGGACAAACAGAGTATACCCACCAACAAGACATGCTCGTTCGTTGTGCAGCCGCAGCATCATTTGTGGCACCCTGCTACGCCTCATGATGTGGGCATCGTGTGCTGACCCTGGAAAACGTGCACAGTCATGGGAAATCAGCATGTTAGCAAGACACACCACAAGGGCATTTATAGAGTGGTAATGTTTACGGTTGCAATAGGCTACCTCCTGTGCCTGTGGTGGTACCAAAGCCACATGTGTCCCATCAATGGACCCAATGATATGGGGCATCCCTCCCAGGGCATAGAAATCACCCTTGACACCTGTCAACTCCTCAGGAGTAGGAAAATGGATGAATTCATCAAGGTGCTCCAACATGGCTGCGAAAACATCACGCAGGACACGGCTGAACATTGTCTGTGACATGCCACCAACATCAGCTATGGTGAATTGAAACGTACCTGTGGCAAAAAAATGTAGGGCTGCCATCACCTTCATCTTGGGGGTCAGCGCAGTAGGATACCTGTGTCGCGGTTGGAGGTGTGGTGCCAGCTTGGCGGTCAAGTCCTCAATCAACTGTTGAGTGAATCTGTAAAGTCGGATGCAGGCATGTTCCCTCATGGCACCCAAGTCTGGCATTGGTCAGGGGACAGGCGGTGCCCTGCAGAAAATTGGATTGAATAACGAACATTGAGAGCATAACAACATCAATGTCAATGAACAGAGCACATGCTAAACTGCTACTACACATCAGCTAAATACAGAGTCTGGTCTGTGCAATACATCCAGGACACGTATACCAGCTTGGTGATACTCCTAGGAAAAGCCAGATACACCTGTTGATTGACAAGTCTACATGACATGCCCTGAAATGATCTGGGGGCCAGTCTGAGTGAACAGCCAGAGACATCACAGGAGTGACATACATCCACATAGCTGCATTTAAAGGATGTCATCTCATACGGACAGCTGACGGCAAGCTAGACGCACAGGTCACATGGAATGTCAAATGTACAGCTCATATGCAATCACGTGGGGAGCGTCAAATAGGCGCTCCACTCCCAGAAGCACTGCATGAAATGGATCTCAGATCCGACCAGATAATCCGTTTAACCATATTCAATTTTAGTCCTTAATTTAATCACTGTTCTCGTCCCGAAATTCATCTCCACATATGTGACAATATGTATTTTGGAAGTTTCACGTATGTAATGTACAGATCAAACACATTGCGATGAAGGGGTACACGTGAAAACAGAAAACACAGACATTGAGACGACGCAGATATGTCCTCATGTGAAAATATCATGTCTGATGCATACAGACCCTGCTTACGTGGGAATCCACATGTGGCATGGTGTGCGTAGATGTGTGCCATGCCCATCTCCACACAGACACATGTTGGATGCAGCAACAGCAGATGTAGTTGACGGAACACTAACAGCAAGCTCATGGGAACACATGACACACACATGACATAGTCACATCGGGGCACGCTGATTGTGAAATGTCAGTTGTTAGTGTCCCTGTCCCTGGCATCAGGGGACAGTTGCGGGTGGTGGTGACTGTGCCATACCAGTGATGCTGTGCTTGACACGTTTGTACTACAGGCACACATGTGCAAAGTGTGAAGGGGAAGTGTGCCACATAGTGCCCCATCACACATGACATGTGTACAAAGGTCATCACACATCAATTGTGCAACTACATGAAGAGACATGTGCAATATCACAGCCTGACACACCTAGGCCCTGCACCTGAAAGTCTGCAATGACAATGACTTGATGTACAGCCTTGTGCGAGTCAGAGACCTCCATTCCTTTCGTGTGCGCCTCTTATCACTAGTGTAAGCTTCTACACCAAGAGTGTGTGTACGGCCCGTATCACTATAGTAGTGGCGCCATATGAGTACGCGTGGTACGGGCTGTACACACGCTCTCAGAGCGTGTGTACGGTCTGTATCACTAAAGTAGTGGTGCCGTAGGAGTATGCGTGGTACGGACCGTACACACGTCGTGTGTACGGTCCGTATCACTATAGTAGTGGTGCCGTAGGAGAACGTGTGGTACGGGCCGTACACATGTTCTCAGAGTGTGTGTACGGTCCGTATCACTATAGTAGTGGTGCCGTAGGAGTACGCGTGGTACGGACCATACACACGTCGTGTGTACAGTCCGTATCACTATAGTAGTGGTGCCATAGGAGTACGCGTGGTACGGACCGTACACACGGTCTCAGAGCGTGTGTATGGTCCGTATCACTATAGTAGTGGTGCCGTAGGAATACGCGTGGTTCGGACCATACACACGTCGTGTGTACGGTCCGGATCACTATAGTAGTGGTGCCGTAGGAGTACGCGTGGTACGGACTGTACACACACGCATACTCCTACAGCACCACTACCATAGTGATACGCACCGTACCCACGCTATGGATGTGTGAGTACGGTGTGTATCACTATTGTAGTGGTGCCATAGGAGTACACGTGGTACGGACCGTACACACATGCTTACTCCTACGGCACCACTACTATAGTGATACGCACTGTACCCATGCTATGGATGTGTGAGTACGGTGCGTATCACTATTGTAGTGGTGCCGTACGTTTACGGGTACGTGTGAAACGCACCATAGATGTTTTTTGGATTAAAAAATTACATAGGGGACAAGTATTAGGCCCAAAATGCATGCTGGTTGTCATGGATTTTTTTTTTGTTGAAACATTTTTTATTGTTTTCATAGCAACAACACAGTACAAACCCGCTTCCTCCACGGCCAAAGAATTTTTAGTACACATAAAGTTACCAGCCAACAACCGGGAGAATGAGCTTCCGGACCCTACCGGCCCACCCCCCTCCCTCCCCACCCCATGTCAGTGTGCCTCCTGTCTTTCACCTCGCTCCCGATGTGCCCCTTCCCTGCCATGAATCAGACAGGGGTACTCGCCCTCCTTGCTGGTTGTCATGGATACAGAGATTTCAGTTGCAATGTGGCCATCATGTGGGCTTGAAAAGTCAGTTGGCCCAAAAATTACAATGTTGCAAAGTGGTGTTTGCCTTGCTATGATGCTCAAAATTTGAACCATGCAAATTTGTGTCATTGGTGTATGTTTAAAGGGATTGGAGGAAACGTAGGATGCAAATGAGTCTGACCAATCACTCTGTGCTCCTGTAAATGAAAGCCCCCAGCAAGACAGATATAAGTCAGCCAGAACCCATGAGAGGGCACTTGCCTGCACTACTTTCCTGTCGCCCACACTGCTGCTGTCTGTGCATCCTCTGGCACCATGTCGCGGACTGTGGAGAGGGCCCAGCCATTCACACTTGAGGAGAATGAGGCATTGCTGAATGTCCTCCTTCCACAGTACCCCAGCCTGTATGGGAGACAAGGGGTGCAGGTGAGTGCTGACTCCACTACCTTTGTCTGTGCACCTTTTTTGTGACTGTCACTTCTGCCATTGTGTCCAGGTGTGACAGACATGCAATGTGGTTTAGAGTGGGTCCCAGGGGGGGTAAAGTCTCTCATGCAGAGCATGATGTAGGTCCTGTGTGCACTCCTCACTTGCATTGTGCTTACTGTGACATTCACTGCATAGTGCATGACACATTCAGCCTGGCAAATCCTTGGTGCATTTTCTGGCTATTGTCCTGAGGTGATTCAGTGTTCCCCCCGGTGTAACAAGTGACTGTACTCACAGATGTGTATTAGTTGAGTGGAGCTGTGGTGAGAGTGTCCAAGTGATGTGTATGCCCTCCTGGACATTGATGTGTGTGAAGGTTCCTTGTCATGTGGGTGAGTGTCCATGTGAAGTGTTGCACCACAGCTGCATGGTGGAAGCAACAGCTCTACCCATCTGATGTGAGAAGTAAGCCGTTATGTGTGTCTGACTTGCTGAGCTAGCCCAACACCTGTGACACCCCACAGGCAAGTGGCACATGTGCAGAGTGAGGTTTGTATCCGCTGTTGCCAACGGCAGGTGATTGATCTGTGCCTGTGTGTGTCTGTGTACTCTGCTGAGGTTGCGTCAGTGGCCTGGGGCATGTAACTGCTTTGAGGTGCTCTCCATCAGCCTGGTGTTGTATGTGATGCACAGTGTGTGCCATGATCAGGGAGTGTGTCGCACCCCTCCTGCCACCTGTGTACTTTCAATGCCATGTAGTGCATTGGGGCTTCCACAGAGGCCAATGTCATTATGAGAAAGATGCTATTCCTTGGCAGCATCTTATGCCCTGTTCAACATATCAAAGATGTTCAAATGTGTGTCTCTGTGACATGGAGCAGGTGTAGTGATGATGTCTCACTTTGTCATCCTCACAGGTAACTGCCTACGAGAAGGGGGGGATCTGGAAGGAGATCGTCAGGGCCGTGAGAACGGCGGGGGGTCGCAGTCGGCGCCTAGCCCAAGTCCGAAAACGATGGCAGGACATCCGGTGCTGGACCCGGCGGATCGCCCGGGTCCAGCTGGGGCTCTCACCTCAACGCCCCCATGGCGGGCGCCGACGCCTGACCACCCACATGATGCATGTCCTGGCGGTTGTCTTCCCTGACCTGGATAGGCAGTTACAGGAGAGACAGCAGCAAGGAGGGGGTAGGTACATGTCTGTTTGTTGTGTTGTGTGTCCCCAGCTTTTGGAAGTGGTCTGTAGCCTGGATACACTGCCAGGGTTTATATGTGCAGTGCATATTCTGTTCCCCAAAGTCAACCGGTGCTCTTATTCATCCCTTCCCCTCCTTGACATGTGTCCCCTGGTCTGTGTATAATCACAATTGCACATGGTCATCTAGGCTGTCAGTTAATCCAAGTGCACATTGCTTTCTGCATTATGTGTGAGGGTGGTCTGTGACATGTGTTGGTACCTTGCCTGTGCCCTGTCCTGTTCACTCTGTTGGGGGTCCATATTTGTTGGCACTGATGATGAGTCTCAACATGGAAGTGTGAGGTTTCAAATGAACACACTTGCAGCATGCATGTCAATGTTGTGGCCTCAGACATGATGTGCATGAGTGGGAGATATGCATAGTGCCAGGACGGTTGCTCATGTTACAGTCAGATCATTCCAGGAACAAGGAGCAGCGTGCCCAATACAGTCCCCTGAGACACCCTTGCCTCGTAATCATGTGTGTCATCCAACACTGTGTCCATTCTCAGTGTGTTCAGCATATGTTTGCCTCTGTGGCATTGTTCCCTGGCCTCATTTGTATTGATCCAAAGTGTGCTACATGTGTCCACTGGACAGGGAGACACCATTTTGCTTGTGCATACTCACACTGGGCAGTGCCTGTGTGTCTATTCACAACTATCTGTCAATGGTTGTTTGTCACAAATATGTGTTGGCAGCCTCACAAGGTGATGTGGAGTACATTTGGGAATTCTTGCAGCACATTTTTGGAACCCTGATTAAGAGGTGTCACTTCTTGATCTGTCTCAATCACATTGTCTCAGGTATGGGGGATTTGTGCGGGCGAGACCTACATGGCCAAACCTTATGTCTCCTTGCCAGGTCTGACCTGTGTGTGATAATTGGCTGGACAGAGACTCAACGTGCAGTGACCCAGTGATGTGCAAGGTTTAATGTTTGTGCTTTGCAGCATGTGTCAATTGTTTAAATACATGATTCCTGCTCATACATTTTTGGCACCAGTCTGTGGTCCAGATGCTACATAGTTTGGTGTTTGTGTGCTGACATTTATGTGGACATTCTGGCTTGCCATGAGGGTGTCTCCTCAGTGCAGGTATGCCTTTTTACAACACAATTGCAGGCCCATTAGCTTATGCATTGTCCTGGGTTTGGACATGTGTGCCACTCCACATGACAGGCAGTGGGTCAGATGTGTTGCCAACTGTGTCATCATGGTACGGATGGCCATGTGACAACTGACATAATACAAGTTGTTAGTCAAAAGGTATTGTACCTTGGCACTCACAACACTTGTCAACAGGTCTTCATGTTTTAAATGCTTTAGTTTGATGTTTTGTTGTTAAGAACAATAATGTGCCTGCATGACAGATGTCTCCCAAGGAAGTGCACAACAAACCACCTTTACACTTTCAGGGAACACGCTGGCACATTTTAAAAGAAGGCACTGTTCTAATGAGACTGTTTTTCAAATTATACATATACATGTTCCCCCAGTGTTGTGGAATTTGGGTAAGTCCTTGGTTGTTGGTGATACCAACTTACGAGTGTCAGGTCATCAAGACCTCCGTGGGCCCATGTATATGTACTTTCTGCAACACCATTTCTTTCTACAGTGGCTTCTTTAAAGAAGGCTGCCAGCTTCTTCAATGACTGGGTAAATGTAGTTTTGTGTGCACCTCCTTGGGAGCCATCTTTTATGGAGGCACATGTGTGTTCTGTTCACAAAAAGGGACATTCCCACATTCTAACCATGTCGATTGTGTAAAGAATTGTGATTCCCAAGGGACCAACATTTTTTCGTTTTGTGTTCCAAAATACTTACAGGTCTCGGAGTGTGGGGACACCTTTGGTATTGAGGTGTGTTACTTTGCCTTGGGTGCACCACTACTGTTTCTTTCAGGGTAAACAAGAGGTGGCATGACTTCATTGTATTGCTGTGCTCACCTGTTCCCAGACACTAGCTCCTCAGTGTATTTCTCATTCACGTTTTGGGCTGGTGTGTCCTATTTTTCCTTGTGTCCAAGTGGCATGGTGGGTCTACCAACTGGGGAGTACATGGCTTACATATGTGCGGAGTAATCTAGCTGTTACTCATGATGCATTGCCTGATATGCACTGTGACCTATTGGTTTTGTACTTATGTGTCAGACGTATACAGGTGACTGATGTTTTTCTGTATCTTCACCTTGCCCACAGCATCATCATTGGAAACCGAGGGAGACACCTGCACGGACCTGGATGAGGGACCCAGCACCAGTGCCACCAGTGCTGGCGAGTCTGCGGGAGCCAGTGGCACGGAGGGCAAGGGGAGTCAGTCGGAGGACCTGTCTGGTGGCGATTCCAACTATGACGCAGACGGGTCCGAGGCTGACCTCATCGAGGGGGCGGAGGCTGCTACAACACCTGGCAGCAGCCCAACATATGTCCCTGCCTCCTCCATTCCCATCACCGCCCTCCCAGTTGCTCCGGTCCCTTCTGTCTTGAGTACCATTGAGTTGGGTAACAATAAACATCTGTTATTCAGTGCCAAGATACCCGTAGTGGTGAACGTGCGCTTTACAAATACACGTGTTATGTTATGTTATGTCCATGCAGGGCCCCACCATGTCTCCTTCGGTACAGGCACCGCACCCCCTGCCCCTGTCACCCCTACTGCCCTCAGTGCAGAGACTGTGGACATACTGTGGCAGTTGCAGGTTGGGCAGGCATCGGTGCTGACTGTCCTCCATGGCCACACCACACTGCTGACACAGATGGTGTCATTCATGGAGGGCATGTCAGCAACGATGTCTGAACAACGCAGGTTTCTGTGGTCCATGGACTCTTCCCTGACGGCAGTAGTGACTCTCCTGCAGCGCTTCGTCCCCCACCCTACCCCAGCCCCATCCATACTTCCCTCTCCCATACCTGTCCCATGCACACCCAGACATTCCCAAGCACGCACCCCACCAGACACAGGCAGCACACCACCAAGTAAGGGCAAGCGCACACCTCCTGGCACGCACACTCAGGGGGATGTAGGCACACCCACTGGGTCTGGGGCAAAAAGACATACACGCAGCCACAGTCTGAGTCCGCATGCCTCACAACCCAGTCCCTCCAAAAGCACTCCCCTTGGCTCCCCTGCCAAACTGACACCTAAAGAGGTCGACATGGGTGAGCTGCTCATCACCCCCACTGTGACACCACCCCGCAAGCGGGCGAGGAAGTCCCCAGGCAGGGTAATCGAGTCCCCCCCCTGTCCACCCCCTCCCCCAAGAGCGCTGCATCCCATCCCTCAGCCACCC
This sequence comes from Triturus cristatus, assembly GCF_964204655.1. Classification (NCBI taxonomy): domain Eukaryota; kingdom Metazoa; phylum Chordata; class Amphibia; order Caudata; family Salamandridae; genus Triturus; species Triturus cristatus. The sequence continues at coordinate 999,649,276 of NC_140580.1, forward strand.
CCCCTCCGTTGGCCCTGGGGTTTCTTCCGGTGCAGGGGTTACCCTGGATGCCCTGGCAGCAGTGTGCAGCGCTGAGCTCACCTCCACCTTTGGCGCTGCCCCACCCCCTGTGATGGAGACGTCCACCCCTGCACCCACCACACCAACCCTTCCCCCTCCTGTCTCTGCAGTGCCTGGTCCTTCCCCACATGAGCCCCCCCCCCCCAGTCGACGAACCTGAGGGTTCCACTGTGCAGGCATGGAGACGCGTGCCCATGTGTCCCCCCAAGGACTTATATTATGGACTGGCCATTGGCCTTTGTATATAGTGTGATTTCATATTTTCTTTTTTATGCTGAATAAAGCATTTTATTTTTACTTTGAACACTATTGCAATTCAGGTATTGATGTTGGTGCTGAGGCTCCAGGAGTTGGTGTTGTGGTAATGTGTTATGGTTCTGAGAAATGTTCTAATCTGATGGTCATGAGGTGGACCATGGTATCTGCGTGCCATCACAAGGTCTCTGCAAATAATAATTGGTAGTGTGTGTTATTTTGGTTTGGAGACATTGTCCCAAGGAGTGTTTCTTCCTCTGTGGCACCTGACATTTTCCCTGCAAAGAGTTGCACAATTGTTGTGCTGACCTGTGTCTACATTTTCTTTGTTGGTGACGGATCCCTTCAACTATGGCCATGCCTGCTCAGCAATGTCTCCGGCTGCATCGTCTGTGCCATCCTTGCTAGTCACTGTACTTGTGTATTGAGTATGCTGAAATGCCTTCATGGAGAAATTCTCCCTTTTCAGCACTATGCATGTGTGTACTCCCGGCCTAGTACACATATGGTACTTGTTCTGCAGGGTATTTGGGCACCTGACTCACAATTGTGGGCATATTCCTTCCATGAGAGACAACGTCTTGGTGGCTGGCCCAGCACCTGTACATTCCTATCAGTCCTGGGATGTGCGTGACAGTGAGTGTTCCTTCGGCTCTCTTAGTTTAGTAGGCAGTGACATGACTATACAGTCTTGTGGCATGATCTCAGTGTGTGTATTCTGCTGCATCCGCCAGGGGTGGGTATGCATGTGTTATTTGTTCTCACATCCACATGTGGTGTGTCATGCAGTGGGGGAAAGACACCCATCCTCCTGCGAGTGGGACACTGCTGTCAGTGATGTGTTGTTATGGCACTATCATCATTGTCCAAACTTAGGGATGCGTACACCCATGGAGTTCTGGTCATTTGATAATGATGTACACCCCCCCATGTCTCTGTCCACTGCTGGGAGTCGTTTGCACCCACCCCTCATATTGCAGGCCACTGCTGGTAGTCATTTACACCCACCCCTCACATGTCTGTCCACTGCTGGTAGTGATATGCACCCACCCCCATGTCTCTGTCCACTGCTGGGAGTCCTCTGCACCCACCCATATATGTCTGTCCACTGCTGGGAGTGATATGCACCCACCCCCATGTTTCTGTCCACTGCTGTGAGTCCTCTGCACCCACCCCCATGTCTCTGTCCACTGCTGGGAGTCCTCTGTACCCACCCCTCACATGTCTGTCCACTGCTGGGAGTGATATGCACCCACCCCTCATATTGCAGGCCACTGCTGGTGGTCATATACACCCACCCCTCACATGTCTGTCCACTGCTGGGAGTGAAATGCACCCACCCCCATGTCTCTGTCCACTGCTGGGAGTCCTCTGCACCCACCCCCATGTCTCTGTCCACTGCTGGGAGTCCTCTGCACCCACCCATATATGTCTGTCCACTGCTGGGAGTCCTCTGCACCTACCCCTCACATGTCTGTCCACTGCTGGGAGTGATATGCACCCACCCCATCTGTCTGTCCACTGCTGGGAGTCCTCTGCACCCACCCCCATATCTCTGTCCACTGCTGAGAGTCCTCTGCACCCACCCCTCACATGTCTGTCCACTGCTGGGAGTGATATGCACCCACCCCTCATATTGCAGGCCACTGCTGGTGGTCATATACACCCACCCCTCACATGTCTGTCCACTGCTGGGAGTGATATACACACACCCCCATGTCTCTGTCCACTGCTGGGAGTCCTCTGCACCCACCCCATGTCTCTGTCCACTGCTGGGAGTCCTCTGCACCCACCCCTATGTCTCTGTCCACTGCTGGGAGTCCTCGACACCCACCCATATATGTCTGTCCACTGCTGGGAGTCCTCTGCACCCACCCCTCACATGTCTGTCCACTGCTGGCAGTGATATGCACCCACCCCTCATATTGCAGGCCACTGCTGGTGGTCATGTACACCCACACACATATGTCTTTCCACTGCTGGGAGTCCTCTGCACCCACCCCATGTCTCTGTCCACTGCTGGGAGTCCTCTGCACCCACCCCTATGTCTCTGTCCACTGCTGGGAGTCCTCTACACCCACCCATATATGTCTGTCCACTGCTGGGAGTCCTCTGCACCCACCCCTCACATGTCTGTCCACTGCTGGGAGTGATATGCACCCACCCCCATGTCTCTGTCCACTGCTGGGAGTCCTCTGCACCCACACACATATGTCTGTCCACTGCTGGGAGTCCGCTGCACCCACCCCTCACATGTCTGTCCACTGCTGGGAATCCTATGCAGCCACCCACCTACTCACCCCCTTGGTGCAGTACACTGCTTTCCTGGGCCTACACACAGACCAATATGAAGGTAATATGCTGCACCAGGCCGTAGGCCAACATTTGTGGCGTGTGTACGCCTTGTATCCCAAATGTACTGGTGCGTAGGGGTACGTGTGATACGGACCGTACCCCCGCATTCATAGGGTGTGTACGGTCCGTACCACGCGTACCCCTACGGCCCCAATCCAATAGTGATACGGTCCGTACCCACGCTATGTATATGTGGGTGCGGTCCGTATCACTATAGTAATGGTGCCTTAGGAGTACGCGTGGTACGGCCCATACACATGCTCTGAGAGTGTGTGTACGGTCTGTACCACGCGTACCCCTACGGCACCACTACAATAGGGATACGGACCGTACACATGCTCTCAGAGCGTGTGTACGGTCCGTACCACGCGTACCCCCACGACACCACTAATATAGTGCTACGGACCGTACCCACGCTATGGATGTGTGAGTACGGTGCGTATCACTATTGTAGTGTTGCCGTAGGGGTACACGTACACGTCCACTTCCATTGTTGCGGGACGCAGGGATTGGTGGACACGCCCCCCCGGAGTGACCAGACCCTGGAGGTAATGTATGTCCTCAATATTGTAGGTTTTAATTTGGGTAGGGGGTATGTTTCCTGCCCCTCACCCCCCCTTGGCCCCTGGGTGTTGTTCTCACCTTCTGCGGCGTGTGCGTCGGGTTCGGTGCACCAGGTCGTAGGCTAAGAGGGCCGGGATGACACGTAGGATGGGGTCCATGGCTGTCCGTCGCGTACAGGGGCTCCGTTTTTGCGTCGGACTCAGTTTTCTGGCATTTTTTGGCTGCCGTAAAAAAATAGATGTGCGGAGTGATGTAGGGACGAATCGTTCTTGCTGGTCCGTAAAACGCTGACTGACTCCATACGGACGTCGCGTACGCGCTGTCCAGGATCAGACTCGTAAGTATTTTTTAGCCGTACGGTGTTTTGTACGAATCGTACGGAAATGCTATTTCTGTACGAATCGTACTGGCTGGATTGTACGGTGGATTTCCCGGGTACGAGTCGTACGGAGAATAGGCTCCATACGACGAATCGTACCCAGGTTTTACAGGATTGGAATCAGCACCTTGGTGTTCGCCACAATTTCCACATATTTTTTAAGCAATGTCCTCCGTAGAATAATACCACAATTGAAATATATAAAAGAAAATGAAACGCTTAGCAGTATATCTTAAAAAATATCCCTGCATGTTACAGTCCCCATACCCATGAATAAAGCAAGGTTGATCTTGAACCTCTGTTTACTACTTGTACGTTGTTTTCATCATGGGGCCAGTCCCCCCAAAGCCTATGTTCCTGGCTATGACCCTGAGTGCAACTCTTATTTTCACATTTTCTATTATCCATTTGCATATATTAACAATATTTGACAAATGTTTTTAAAATACAATAGTTTGCATGTATTTAGCCAAAAATCTGTGTGGGAGAAAAATATCTAAATGTAGATTTTCATCAGCCTTGATGGACAGAAAATCTGGATTTTATTAAAGACACGGAGACTAAGATTATGCAATCCTCTTTTATTGTGCCACCCACAGCAGCACCTTCAAAGAACATAGAACACAACAAAGTTCTTTAGACCATTAACAAAGAGCAGCCAGAACCTGCATGACTCTTCCTTCTTTGTTTGCTGCTGCCCATAAAATAAGTCATGCATGCCTTCTCTCTTAACCTTTTAGTGGTTATGTGAGTCTGTGATTGTTGTGTGATATTTAATATGTACTGGCATTAATTTATCAGCCAAGTAAGTACAGTTTGGGGTCAAATTAGGCATTCTTATGAGAAAAAGTTGGCACGTATGGTTTGGATTTTTGTTTGTTAAAGGAAGCATGTGATTTTGTATGCAATATTTTAGTTTGACATATAAATGAAAGCGGTGATTAAAGAATACTTGCTGCGTCTATTTCTTTGGGAATGACGGGAGCTTCATTGTAGGAATTGGTATTTGTTAGTGCGTAGAGCGCATTATGAATTCGGCGAGTTTATATTTCGATTAGGAATAAGTAGGAATGGATATTAGTTAGTGTGTCATGCGCGAAATGTTTTCGTCGAGGTTGTGGATCGGGTTTAATTTACACAATTAATTCAAGTATAAACGTTAAGTTTGTTTTCATAGGAGGCTTACCCTTGCGAGTGTCCTGCATGTAGCACGTCACAAAGGGCTCTGTTCATACCGGCAATCATACATCAGGCACGTACATGAGGGAAGAGTCAGGCAGGCAGCGCGCTTGTGTGCGCGCACGTACGGAGCTGTGAGCATTTCAGTTCTGAGCCCAACGTTATTCAATATCTATATGGCACCGCTGGCACCCCTCGCAGAACAATATGGGGCACATGTCATAACCTATGCTGACTCCCAATTGCTGTTTACGTGTGAGAAGGATGAGTCGAAAAGTGTTTGACTGGTTCAGCAAAATCAATCATCTTGCAATTCCGCCAAAACCGAAATAATCTTCTTCGGTCATACCCCTGGGGATGAATGGCAGAATTGGTGGCCTCAGAATCAAGTGCCACCTGCCAGCCCCGTTACCACAGTTAAAAATCTGGGAGTCATGCTTGACTCTTATCTTTCTATGATGTCACAGGTGCAATCCGTGGCCGGTATGTGCTTTGGACTGTTGAGAATGTTGAGAAACTTTCTACCAATGCTTCCCTTGTCCCACAGAAAAACAGTGGTCCAAGCCTTGATTATGTCTAGGCTGGACTATGCAAATGCCTTGTACTTGGGAATCCCAAATTATTTGTTGGGTCGTCTACAGGTTGTCCAACATGCGGGCGCCAGAGCGGATTCTCTGGTAGGGCCTAGGACCCATATGGCGACTCATTTAGAAGCTTTACACTGGCTTCCAGTGAAGAACAGGATAATCTTCAAGTCTCTTGTGCTGGCCTTTAAGGCTCTTCATAACAGTGGGGCCCAGTACATCAGGGAAAGAATCACTCCTTATACCCCGGCCAGGACTCTGAGGTCATCAACAGAACACCTGTTACTGGTGCCCAGGTTTTTGCGGACGAGGAAGGGGGGTCGCTCCTTCCAGGTGGTTGTGGGAAAATTATGGAATATTCTCCCTCTCGCACTCACACAGGAACAGGAGCTTTTCAGTTTTAGACGCCAGCTTAAGACCTGGCTGTTCCAGCAGTAATGGTGGTCTTGTAGTTTAGAATGTATACTATCTCTCTTACAAGGGGATCTTTCAGCGCCGGGACACTCCTTGGAATAGCCGTGCGCTCAATAAATCCCCCATAACATTAACATAGACAATGCAATACAATTCATACAAATTGCCATTTGCTTGGATTTGTGAATACCAAAAAGTATTTTGCATCGGGATGCATCAAAAAAGTGATACAACCCAGATCCAAAATCTTTACCAATCTAGGCCTAAATATATTTAAGACCTTGGTCAAAACAAGCATTGGAAATGCAATAGCTCTCGCATTTTTCTGAGTTAGAGCCATTGGCATTGTAAATGGCAATGTCTTTTATGATGTGTTATGGAGTGTATGTATGTGGTGTGTAGTGGAATTTTGTGGGTTGGATTGGATTAGTTAGTTGTGGATTTGTGTGGCGTGGAATTGTGTGGTGTGAAGTGGATTTGTGAAGTGAAACTTTGTGGCATGGCGTGTTGTGGAATTATGTGGTTAGTATTTACGGGGTATTGAGTGCACAGGAATTATGCAGAGTGGGTTTGTGTGTTATGGAGTGTAAATATACTGAATGGTATTTTGTGATGTGGAGTGGTATGTAGTGGAGGTTGATTATGTGGTGTGCAGTTGAATTTTGTGGCATGATATAGAATTATGTGGTGTGGACTGGATTTATGTGTTTGTGTAGTGTAATTGGTTGTTGAGCTGATGTATGTGTTTTGGTGCTAGTGTGATGCAGATACATGGAGAAGCACCCTGTGATTCTGGCCAAATCACTTAATTTACTGATGAGTATAAAAAAGAATGTGTCCTTGTAACATTTAAGATAATTGAATTATTGATCAATCCAATTACTTTGCATTCAATTCCCCATCTTAAAGTGGCCACTCAGTTAATGATGCTGCAATAGATGTCAAAACTGCAGCAGGCATCATGAAACAAACTGGAGGGCATATTATCAAGAAACAGAGTTAAAATTATCGCCCATTATCGCGGCGATAATTTTAACTCCATGCTTGATAATATGCCCCCAACATTCTTAAATGCCTATTGGTGATGTTCAGAGGTGCACGACTGGGCAAAGTGAGCTCTTTATTTTCTTTACACTAGGTGGACCAGTTAAAAGATGAGCATTTTACTGAATTAATCATGGCCAGACAAGCTGATAAAAAATGTCTTTGAACTTAATGTCATGAGGCTGAAGAATGTAATGCTAAAGGTGCGGCACCAAGGTACCTGATTAATAAAATCAAGCCATGCACCCCTCTTAAGATGTTAATTCCTCAGACAAAAAAAATCTCTGTAGGGAGGAATTAAGTTTAACACTGCAAGAGGTTAAACACCTGGACAACTGTGTACCTTCTAGTGAAATTATTTCTGATTTGGTCCCTGGCATTATAAATCTACATATTTAAAAGCAAACTAAAACCAATGCTATTCTGATTTACTTCAGACAACTCATTGTAAGACTAGCATTTAGAGACAATTTAGGGGCATATTAACAAGCAGCAGCGATAATCACCGCTGGCCGCTCTTAGCGTGAGTAATTTGATCGCCGGCTATCGCAGGAAATTATCGACATGCTAGCGTTGTATTAACAACGCATAGCACGATGGCGATAATTTCTCAGCGATAGCGTTGTTTTCCATGGAACATCGCTGGTTTTCCAGCGATGTTCCATGGAAAACAGCGATAATCTTGCTGATACGACCCTGTGGTCGTATCAGCATAATCCACCCCCAATGGTAAGTATAGCTAAGTCTTCATTTTAGCAGACGTTAGTTTTTGGAGAAAACAGCTGTTTTCTCCAAAAACTAACGTCTGCTAAAACGCGTGGGCAGCCTTGTAAAGATCGTGATGTGTACATCAGTGATATTTACAAGGTTGTACTGCCCAGTAACGCCCACTTTGCATCTCATTAGAGATGCAAAGGGAGGCGTCAGGTAAAAGGGTGCTAACATGCGCTAATGCATGTTATTACCCTCTTGTAAATAGGGCGATATTTTTATCTCCGCTTTTTTGGCTTTAAAAGCCAAAAAGCGGAGATATGGCCCTTGTAAATATGCCCCTTAGTTGCCTTACAAATGTCTTTAATAATAATAACCTCCAACAACTAAATAATTTGAGTTGTATGGAATGTAGTGGCAGAGCAAAGCAGACCTTACTCTGCATTCAAGTAAATCACACAATAATTTATAAAGTGTCGGGTTTTGCAAAAGGGGCGTATATTGTGTCAAAAATAAACTTTGTAGAATGCATTTCAAGCATTCCCAATGTACAAGTGTATTTTAGTGGCACGGTTTACTACAGAATGTTAACCAACTGTTTTTTGTGTTGCTTAAAACTGGGATCTGAAATCGAATTAAGTTTAACATGCAAAGAGTCTTGCATGTTAATTATGAGTCAGTAAGTGTTTCATCTGCAACAAGTTTGGAAGAATGACTCAGTGCAGATATTTTACAATGCGGTTTGCACCCATGCGAGAGGAAAGTAGGCACCTACTGTTATTCATTTCATAAGGCATGGCGTGGACCTTTCAGCACCTGGGTGCAATAGAGATGAAAAAGAACTTAATCAAGACACCGAGGGGGTCAGAGGATGACGAATAAAGGGTATCTCCAGAGATGTGATATTAATTGCTGATGGTAAAGAGGGGGCGCAGGCATTTTAAACTAGATAAAAGAAATGTTCAGGAGCAATTCAGTGGTTCACGAGGTCCTTCAAAGATGTTATTTTCCTTTTCCACAGTTAAAGGAGGGAATCAATAATATAAATTGAAAGGCATGGTCTGATAGATGTACTGTGGCACATTTGAAAGTACGGGGGGGGGAGGAATGCAGACAAAGCACTTTGAAAAGCTATGTTTGCAAACCGGAAGAGGGACAGGTGGGGATGTATACTGTTTAAAAAGTATATTTATCGGTTGGGGGAAATCAATAGCTCCACTCAATGAGGTACACGGACTAAAAAACATAGCTGCCAAGGTTTCAGATTCCTATGTGTGACATTTTCATATTTTCAGTGTAATTATGAATGACATTAAAACGACTATGAGTGACACTTTCTCGCAAGCAAAATCAAGTAATGAAGACGAGGGAAACATATACATTTAAGAAATTACACCCATTTGAGCAACGAGAAACTCTAGGAAGATCCTAAAACTGCTGCAAAGCACCCGAAACAGAAGGGAGGTCACTAACCAGAGACCGACTGAGTGACTGCAGTTCTCATGGGCTAAGGGCAGGCACTGCAGCTGCAGCTGCTCAGAAGATGATCCCATTGGTCTGATCATTCATGACCTGCACTAGTCGAAAAAGCAAATGTTATCGCATAGCAAGTGCAACTAGGAGATTATGGCGTCACTCAGCCTCAGACAATACTGCTTGCTAATGCAATAAAGTACAAAAGAATGCTGGGAAACAACAGTGCAAAATCCGGAGGTGTTCTGCTGTAAACACGTGGTAGTGCAGATAAATACCAATTGCACTATCGCGAAGATGTAAAACAAGCTCCTACAAACAGTTGGACATTACATACAGAAAGAATGTTTTTATTTATGACACTTTGTGATCACAAGTACTGAGTCCTTTCAAAACAGTAGGAAACAATATATGATTTTTTTATAAACAGTTGCTGTTGAATTAAACTTCAACTGTTCCTCAGCAGGTTCTAACTATCAAAAGGAGAACATTAGGAAACTTCTGTCAAATATTTAGGGATGTTTTTGCTAATCATTCGGGAGTTGGGGTCTTCTATGATTGTTTGTAATGGCGTTCTTACTGCTCATGTTAGCCAAGTCTCGGAAAGGATGACTTGCACATCTTGTTGCTTGAACAGGAGGAGGTGAATGATCCCAATAAGCAGACTCACTTGCAGGAGGCACCCATCAAACATGCAGAGTTGTTGGAAACACTCAGAATGATCGATTATAGCTTTTACACTCAAATAAAACATTCAGAGGCGGATAACTCAGGTACCCTATTGGCCAAATTACTTAGGAATGACCGGCCCATTACCATTATCAGCCATATCAACCTGCCTGGAGGTGACACAGTATGTACGCAACATGACATAAATGAGGCCTTTTGTGCATACTATGAAGCGTTATGTGAGGCACCACTACCACTGGACGGAACACATATCGATTACTTTCTTACAGACTTACCATACCTACAGGTCCCGGAGGATATGCAGGACGCACTAGCAGGACCCATAACTAGGGGAAACATTAATGAAGCTATTAGAGGGCTATCACGCAATAAAATGCCAGGCATGGATGGCCTACCAGTGGAATTTTTTGAGACTTACTCAGAGATAGTAATACCCCAACTGGAGGAAGTATATAATACATTTCTTGAATTAGGACACCTACCCCATACTACCCTTCAGGCACTGGTGGTATCCCTACCAAAATCAGGTAGGTACCTGGCTGACATGACGGGCTACTGCCCCCTGTCTTTGCTATCCACAGAATACAAGATACTAAGTAAAATTCTAGCAAACCGGATCCAACCATATTTAAACAAACTAATCCACATTGATCAATGTGGATTTATACCGACACGAAGCACATCACTAAACATACGTAGATTACATCATATAATGTTGATAAGGCTGGATTCTTGCCTACCTGATTATCTCCAAGAATCCTCACAGGACGCCAGGATCTTTTTATCTGCCAAACAGCGTAGAGGGAGGAACACAATTATCAAAATATATCTACAGCAATTAGACTTCATTTGGAAAGGACCACTGACTCCGAATCTAAAATTTGTAAGATTTTATTACAATCAAAAACATCTGAACATACAGACACCTCAATACAAGGTGTAAAAGATAAATGGGCACTAATACAAAAGCGAGCCTACGCAAGAGTCGCATTCGACTCTAAACAAACAGAATTACAGATTCTAAAATCATCAAAAAGGCAATGGTCAGGCCGATATCTATCTTAGGAATCATTAGACAAAGAAGGAACATTTCTATCCCTACACTGCCTCTAAGGTGACATCCCTACTTAGCATTCACATCCCAGGCAAGTGAATCAAGAAAAAGGTGTCAGAAGTGAAGACTCCCTAAGAAGTACATTCACTTAGTCAGAGCTCGATCTAAAATGCTCTTTCTAGCTTCCCGCCTAATCCTCATCTGCTCAACCCACGGGGCACTGTCCCTAATACAAAACCCCTAAATCGTAGAACACGCCCTCGGCACACCTCTTCGGTCAGGTCTTCCTTCGGTAGTTTTCCATCAGAAATTGTCTGTCGTCCAACGTCTGTTAGCTTGACCTTGGGTCTCAGGCACCTTTCTTACTAGAAGTAGCTTCTTCACATTCCAATACACTCCCCTGTTGGCTTCCCACAGCATCCTAACTCCTAAAACAAATCCCTATTCTCACTAACGAGCTAAATGTCCTTGCACCTGCAACAGTAACATGGGAATGAGAAACCATTTCGTCTCTTTAAGATTTCACATTTTCCTGCAACCCAAAGCCTTTACCAAGGGAATCATTTTCGGCCTACAACATTAGCTAACATAAGGAAATAAACAGGCCTTCTCTTCTAACGTATATGCGATCGGACCTTTACAAAATTAAACATACTATTAAATCACACTCTAAGCATTAGTTCATCACTCTCATGTGCACAAATAAGCAATCTACACGTATAACTTTAACATGGCACGCGTTTAACCTAATACATTGCATTACATGAACCTAATGATTATGAATTTTACTGAATACATTTATGATTACTTGCAACGTTGATCTTCACAAAATATTATTACATTTCTATCACTTCTATGTTAAACGATTACAGCAATACATTTCTATGGCACTTCTAAACATACATTGTAATATGCGGGTGCTGACTAACGGTGAATATGACGCACCCCTCCAAATTTCAAAATCTCATGACACTCTTTCAGTTCCCCCCTTTGATGACAAATGTCATCACACCATCACAACCTCATTCCCTTGGAGAAAGAACCGACCTAAACAGTGCTCGTTGCCATTCTACCCTGTCAGAACCTCTCCATTCTCTTAAGATGTTAATATTGACTGTCCTGCAGTCTAGCCATTCGCCTCTCACTCGCTCAGAGAGCTCTTTCAACTCTGTTTCCTCTGTACCACTTACAGGCTCTAATGAGACCCCACAAGCATATCACACAAACCACAACAATAATAAGAGGCTTCAACACAAATCCAAGGAACCCTTTTCCCAAGCTCGCAAACCAACTTCCCACATGACCAAATCCTTTTCCAATCTTCTCCCACACACCCACTTCAGTCAAATCCGCAATCTCTTGATGAATCGTGGTAATGTTGTCTATATATTTCTCCAGATCCTTGCTATTGTCTGGAATATGCGTACAACATTCCTGAACTTTCAACAATTTACAGACTCCGCCCTCTTTTGCCAATAATACGTCTAAAGCAAGACGATTTTGCAAAACCATAGTCCTTATCGACAACATCTCTCCATCCACCAACAACAACGACCTTGCAGTATTCATCGACAATTCATCAATCACGGTCGCCAACTTTCTTATCTTCACATCATTCAAAACCACGCCCAAACTCGGTATCATTGCTCCAAAGATATCACCAATCACTGCTCCTGCACTTGCAGCTCTTCGTATTTTAGAATGATGTCCTGTCTCCAAAAGATTCACATCTTCCGCATGATAAATCTTTGGAAAAATAATAGGCAAGTAACATGTACCATACCAATTCGCAGGCAACCTCACATAGGCATTCCTTCCGCACACAAAATACACAGTTGGAATCACTTACACCGGACCTTGCAAAAAGTTCTTAGCAGAGTCCTCCATAGTAAAGGTATGGTCACACGTACTCTGTCCTACCGGAACCTTTTCATAATAGGTCTGAGGACGTCTCACACACAACTTCCCCTTCTGCATCTGATCTAGCGCTATGGGTCCATAACTCCCCTTAGATCTGTGCAATCTCTCCTCATCAGTCCAATCTACTGGACTCTCTCCTGTATTTCGTGTCTGTGTTAGTTTTCTATATCTATCCTCTATTTGACCAATAAACTTCTTCTCAGTTTCCGACAATAAACACGTTAGATTATGTCGGTGAGCATAAGCCTTATTCAAATTCAAAGTCGGTATGAAATACTTCCGAAGTCTGTCCTCTGACTTATAATAGTCGTACTTATTCAAATGCTTATAGGCCGGAACTTCAGGAAGTACTGCATCATAATTGGAAAAGAAATACTCAAACTGCCTTCATAGAAGATGCTAAGCAATAAGCTGCAAGAAATCCCATAGGTTAGTGGAAGGTGATGGTATCTAATACCCTCATCTACGGAAGAAGGTAGCTGCATGCACACATAGCAATCTTTCGCATCCATTGCATCCACATACTCATACAACAGCTTCGCATAAGCATTAAGCTTAAAGTCACTTCTAGACAGATCTACGTGAAACCTATGACTCTCTTCAAGTATCAAAGCTCTTTGAGCTCCTATAGTAACCCCCTTTTGGCTAGAGGTGGTAGGTGTAGGTGTCCCCTGTACCTCCCCCTCCTGCTCATGAGAAACTATATATGAGGCTACGACTATCGCAACTATAGCAGCTATCACTACCCCTAAAAGTGTACCTATCACTAATTTAGCCTTAAGGTGAGTATTTCCAGCATCTGACATTTTTGTTAAGTTCTCAGAATTCAGTTCAACAGCAACAGGTAAAAGTCTCTTTCTCATCCGAGTATTGCTTGTCAACCCAGTTCACACAACACCTTAAAGGAGGAAATACCCTAGCAATTTTCAGTTCCTTATTTACAGAGTCCACAAAAAGACTTCCCTAGCCCTTTTTCGTTGTCTCTAGCGGAAAGTCCCTAAATGTATTCTTCTTCCACTCGGGCCTAAGTTATCTTCTCTCGGACTTATGTACAACAAAAGGGTTCACTTTCAGTCCAGAACAATATTCGCTCCCAAAAGCTCTAAGACCCCTTGAAAGATTTTCAGACGAAGTATCACCAACTCCTGATGTGGTGGCACAATACCAAAAGTCGGAAAAACCAGAGTCTCCAGAATCAACTCACGAACTTTACTCAGAAGCGGTGGATTCGAAATATTGAGGGTCAGTATTCCTTCGATTTCCAATCCTCGAACTCCCAGCAACACTTCTATTTTCAAGTTCGGAGAATTGCTGACCAGTGTCAAGGATCTCAGCCTCCCGTGCTCGGTATGCCTGGCATCAGTCACAGCGTATGTCCACTCTGATGAGGCGTACCTTTGACACAGCACTCTTACTCTCCTTGACCTTCTCAGGTTAACTCGAGCTTGCTCTTCGTCACTTTGCTCAGATTCAGACGTTTTAGAAACTGGGGCAAGATCTCTTCCGGGTGCCAATCTCAGGTTTACCCGTCTCTGGTTCACGGGCCAAACTCTCTCTGGCTCTGTTGCACTTCTGCTCTCCCTTCAAGTACCCTGTGCACTACTTCCTTCTTCAGCAGAATTTGACTCTACTACAACCACAGCAACACTTTCTCCATCTGAGTCAAATTCGGGGCTTCGACTTGCACATCCCCTTTCAGCTCGATCTAGTGCACAACCAACTGCATCAGCAACCCTCACAGCTTGGCTTGCCCTCTCAGATGGCTCTGCCACCTCAGCTGGATTTTTGTTCAGAAGAGGGGCTGTATCTTCCAAGGGTGCTGGAACTCTGCGGGTATGGGAGGCATGCACACAGTTCGGCAATCCCCCACACTTCACTGCTGTGTTCGTGACCAGTATTACTTGGTATGGACCACGCCAACAAGCATCCAGGCAACTCTTCCTCACGTGTTTACGCACAAGCACCCAATCCCCTGAGCACAAATCGTGGCATAGGTTGCTTGCGGCTAGAACAGCTGCTGCTTGCACCTGCTGAGACACAGAACGGACTACGTCATCCAGGCCCTTACAGTAGTCGAGAATCAAGTCATCAGTGATGTTAATCAAAGCAGTGGCAGGTATTGCTGGCAATCGCATCACTCTCCCCATGAGTATTTCATGCGGTGACAACCCAGTCCTCCTATCGGGAACACTACAAAGTCTCATGAGAACTAAGGGTAGTGCGTCAGGCCATTTCAGTGATGTCGAAGAACACACCTTTGCCATCCGTGCTTTCAAAGTCCCATTAACTTGTTCCACAATCCCAGAAGCCTCTGGTCGATAACTGCAATGCAACCTCTGATCCACATTTAAGGCCGCACAGAGCAATTTCATGATCTCACTATGGAAGTGTGTCCCTCTATCTGACTCCAAAGAGGTCAGAAAGTCAAACCTTGGAATTAGTTCTCTCAGTAACAGCTTAGCTACAGTGAGTGTGTCACATCTACGTGTTGGGTAAGCCACCACCCATCTTGAAAAGACACATACCACCACTAAGATGTACCTCAACCCATTGCACTTTGGCATCTCAATGAAATCCAACTGCATCCTATTGAAAGGCCCTCCTGACCTCCCAATGTGGCTTAAAGTCACGGCAGTTCCCTTCCCTGCATTCATCTGCTGACATGTAACACACCTCTGACACACAGCTTCAGCTACTGCACGAAACTTCGGATTGTACCATGTCTGTCGAAACACTCGCATCATCGCATCTCTACCAAGATGTACAGCTCCATGTATCAATCTTGCCATCGGGCTCAACAGACATTCTGGCAACACAGCTCGTCCATTGTTTGAAATCCATACATCCACATCTCCCTTCTCACATCCAGCTTGTATCCAACTGTCCCGCTCTTGATCAGAAACTTCATCCTGTAACCGTTTTAATTCCTCCCATGTATCAGCCATGGCTAACATCACGCTGAGATCGGTTATTTCTTGGCTTTCTTCTACATGCCCTTCAGTAAATATGCATCCTTGTTCTGCACAAAACCGGGCAACCCCATCTCCGTAGCTGTTTCCCAGTGACACAAAATCATTCCCCTTGGTATGCGCAGAACATTTGACAAGTGCGATTTCCTCTGGACATTGCAATGCTTCCAACAATTGTCTCACATATTCCTCATTTCTGATGGGTGAACCAGAAGATGTCATGAACCCTCTCTGTGACCATAACTGTCCAAAGTCATGAACGACACCAATCCCGTACTGACTATCGGTATAAATCGTTACCCGAATTTGGTCAGCAGCCAAACAGGCACGGTCAAAGCAATGAGTTCAGCCACCTGTGCGGAGTATACTCCTTCTAAACAAGTGGCTTCAACCACTCCTGTGATGGTACATGCAGCAAAAGCTGCTCTCAGTCTACCAGCACTGTCTCTTAAACATGAACCGTCCACAAAGAAAATTTCATCAGAGTCTGGGAGCGGCTCATCAACAATGTCTGGTCTCGGTTTGGTGCAAAATTCAGTCACATCGAGACAATCATGGTCCTCACAATCTTCATCATCTACATTTGGAATAGGCAACAATGTGGCAGGATTTAAAACAGAACACCTCTTCAAAGTCACATTCTCTGCAGCAAGTATAACTTGCTCATAACAAGTCAATCGATTGTTTGTGAGGTGCTGTGTTTTAGTCCTTGTCATCAACAGTTCAACAGAATGTGGCACATAGACTGTAAGCGGATGACCCATGACAATGCTCTCACATCTTTCGATACTGACACCTGTTGCAGCAACGGATTTGAGACATCCGGGCAACGCAGAAGCTACTGGATCTAAAGTAGCTGAGAAGTAGGCAACTGGTCTACGGACACCTCCATGACTCTGAGTCAAGACTGCCAATGCGCAACCTTCTCTTTCACAGCAGAATAGGGCAAATGCCTTGTTGTAGTCAGGCATCCCCAAAACTGGAGCACAACACAAGGCTTCTCTCAGCCTCAAAAATGATCTCAAACAGTCTTCGTCCCATGGTACCGGATCACTCACATCCTTACGCGTCAGCCGCTGTAAAGGCTTCGCTTCAAAGGAGAAGTTTGGGATCCATTCGCGACAGTAGTCAACAATCCCCAAGAACATTCTGACTTCTCTCTGTGTGGTAGGCACAGGCATATTCATGATAGCCTCAATACGGTCTGGTGACACCTTTCTCCTGCCCTTCTCAATTCTATGACCCAAATTCTGCACTTCGCTCAAACAGTACTGTAACTTGTTCGGAGACACCTTGTGTCCATTCTCTGCCAGATAATTCAGCAAAGCAATGGTGTCAATCCTGCAAGCATCTTCGGTTTCTGACGCTACGAGCAGATCGTCAAAGTACTGCACCAAAACAGAGTTCTGCGGCCGCACAAGATCTGATTGAAGATAGACGGGCTCTCCGTATACCCCTGTGGGATACGACTAGGCCTGGGCGGTAAATTTCGTTCCGTTCGCGGAATTTGCGGAATTTGGGTAATTTCGCGTTCCGCGGAGAACGCGAAATTGCCCAAAAATCTGCGTTCCGCGACTTCGCGAAATTTTTTGCTTGTTCGCGTTCTCAATATGCGTGTTCGCGAGATATTTCACCCCGAGCACGCAAACAGCGATCGCGAACAGGCAAAAAGTATCGCGAACAAGCAATTCCGCGTGTTCGCGGAATTTCTGCGTGTTCGCGGAGATTTTTTACCGTTTCGCGGAGATTTGCGTAACGCGATTGCGCAAATTCCGCCCACCCCTAGATACGACACCACGTTAACACACAATTCTCCAGTCGAAAAGCAAAGAGAAATTGGCTCTCCTCATGCAGAGGAATTGAGAAGAAAGCTTGACACAAGTCAATCACTGTGTACCATTTAGCTTCACATGGGATCTGAAACAGTATCACAGATGGATTCGGTACCACTGGACAACATGGAACGACTATCTTGTTTATTTTTCGCAGGTCTTGTACGATCCTGAACTTCCCACTTGGTTTCTGTAGTCCCATGATGGGTGAATTGCATGGACTACCCATGATCTCCTTCAAAATTCCCTGCTTGATCATAGACTCAATCACAGGCTTGATTCCTGCAATCGTTTCGGGTGAAAAATTATATTGGGGCGTCCTAGGGAACTCCACATTCGGCTTAATCTGGATTTTCACTGGGTCTACACCTTTGACCAATCCGATATCTTCTCCACTAAGGTCCCAAACATCAATTGACACGGAATCCCTCAGATCGAGTGGAAGTTCTTCCACTGTCATTGCTGGATACATCTCTATGCACACACGCTGATTCGCAAACTTAAAGGCCGCATCATCATCCCTTGTCTGTACTTCTACTCCCTTCGGGGTACAATAAATGGTGCAATTCAGCTTGCACAACAGATCTCTACCTAATAGGCAAACTGGACTAGAGTCGCACACCAGAAACTGGTGTCGATCTCTGATATTTCCTATCTTCACCGGAATTGGCTCCGTCAGTGGGCTAGTCAGTTTCTTATTCGCTACACCAACAACTTGGATTGACTGTCCCGAAAGGGGTAGGTCAGGGACTACTGCAAATCGCACAGTAGACCGAGTAGCGCCAGTGTCAACCAAAAAGGTTGTCTGCTTCCACAAAGGGTCCCCTCTGATCTACCTCTAAGACTGCTTCAAGCATGCAGTCCTCTTCCCCTCTCAAGCACGGTCGTGCCAACGGGTCTGGACCATAATATTCCTCCCTCCCTTCAAACATGGGCATCTGTAGGTAAGTTCGGACTCCCTGTTGCATATTCTGTATCCTAGGTGGTTGAGGAACCTGCACCTGTGGAACACCAGACCCCCCTTTGAACATCTTCGGTCGAGTCACTGTAGTGATCATGTCTGCCACAGGAACCTGAACTATCTCTCCTTCCTGATGTATCTGATTCAATGGGTTCAAAGGACACTCGCGTTTCCAATGTCCGAACTGGTGACAAAGATGACACGCAGTGGTCTTTTTCAATGTCGCCACATCCATTCCTGTCTTAGGATCAATTGACTTTGGTCTGCCCTGACCTTGAGCATTCTGGTTTCCTCCTTGGTTATTTCCCTGTTTTCTTCCTAAAGTCCCTCCATTAGACTCTCCCTGAGCTGTTTGCATCTGAACAAGTACTAATTTGTCTTTCAACTTCCTGTGCTTCGATTCTATCTCATCACTACAGTACCTAGCATACTAGTAAAATCTCATCCACAGGCTTATTCTGCCAACAAATCAAATGCTGCTGTATCATGAGACTAACCTCTGGTCTCAATCCCAACACAAACTTCGAAACAAACTGTCCCATTTCCTTTGTGTCTAACACATCCAGTCCACTGTACTGTTTAAAAGCCTGCAAAAGTCTCTCATAAAACTCATGCACCGTCTCTTTTGGCTCTTGCACTGTCCCATCTATCTTCACCCAATCAATATCCTGAGGTGAAATTTTCGATTTCAACCATGTGATCACCTATTCGAACTTCTTCATCACTATGGGCGACGGACCATTCGTAAGAAGTACATTCACTTAGTCAGAGCTCGATCTAAGATGCTTTTTCTAGCTTCCCACCTAATCCTCATCTGCTCAACCCACGGGGCACTGTCCCTAATACAAAACCCCTAAATCGTAGAAAATGCCCTCGGCACACCTCTTCGGTCAGGTCTTCCATCGGTAGTTTTCCATCAGAAATTGTCTGTCGTCCAACGTCCGTTAGCTTGACCTTGGGTCCCAGGCACCTTTCTCACTAGAAGTAACTTCTTCACATTCCAATACACTCCCCTTTGGCTTGCCACAGCATCCTAGCTCCTAAAACAAAGACCAATTCTCACTAACGAGCTAAATGTCCTTGCACCTGCAACAGAAACATGGGAACGAGAAACCATTTTGTCTCTTTAAGATTTCACATTTTCCTGCAACCCAAAGCCTTTACCAAGGGAATCATTTTCAGTCTACAACATTAGCTAACATAAGGAAATAAACAGGCCTTCTCTTCTAATGTATATGCGATCGGGCCTTTACAAAATTAAACATAATATTAAATCACACTCTAAGCATTAGTTCATCACTCTCATGTGCACAAATAAGCAATCTACACGTATAACTTTAACATGGCACGCGTTTAACCTAATACAGTGCATTACACGAACCTAATGATTATACATTTTACTGAATATATTTATGATAACTTGCAACGTTGATCTTCACAAAATATTATTACATTTCTATCACTTCTATGTTAAACGGTTACAGCAATACATTTCTATGGCACTTCTAAACATACATTGATTTATATGCGGATGCTGACTAACGTTGAATATGACGCACCCCTAAAAATTTCAAAATCTCATGACGCTCTATCAATGTCTACGGACTTAACTCCTTATCAGCAGGCTGGATGTATTGCATTAGACATGCGGCAGGCATTTGACACACTGTCCTGGGAATAAATGTTAAAGCCCATTGCACGCTTTGGCTTATCCCGATTATATTTAATGGGTGCGTTTATTATATGAAGCCCAGACGGCCAGGAACAGTTCCGGAAAACAGATCTCGCGAGAATATCGTGTCTATAGAGGCACACAACAGGGCTACCCCCTGTCTCCAATACTATTTGTTTTAGCGCTAGAGCCACTGGCACTGAGGTTGCGAAAGGAGGCTTCCCAATGTGGTATCCCGATTGATACTTCCACACATTTGGTATCGGCGTACGCGGACGATTTAAATATTTATGTGACGGACCTCCTGGGAGGATTAGATCCAATTCCGAGAATTTTAGCTGACTTTGAAAGGATCTCTGGATTAGCAGTTAATGAATCTAAATCAAACGCTTTCTTTTTTCACGATCAGCCCCATCCGGACGCTGTTCACTTTGGGAGGTTAACATTACCGACGACCGCGCACACCTTAAAATATCTGGGCATTAATATATATATCACTCCCACGCAGACATGCTGGAGGGTAATCTAAGCAAAGCTATCAGAGGGATACGTTCTCAGGTAGCTTTTTGGACTACGCTGCCTCTCTCAGCCATGGGCCGAGTACCAATATCTAAGATGGTAGTGCTTCCACGTCTATTATATTATTTTGCCAGCCTGCCACTGGCGGTGCCCCCATCCATATTTAGCAATTTGGGTACTATTCTGCTGGACCTTTTATGGGGAATAGGACACAGCAGAATAAGCCTTAAGAAACTACAGATAGATACGTGAAGGGGCAGTCTGGGTGCACCGGACTTTAAAGCCTATTATTATTCCTGCTAGTTGCAATGGCTATCCTACTGGACGGCAGGGCGTAACTTGCAGGAGATTGGTTATACCATAAAACACCTCGAACAGGGTCTTCTACACACTCTGCTGCTGCCGCACAGTAAAATTCCCTCGGCCCTACCGCCACTGCTAAAAACCGCATTGGAGTGCTGGAAGACTTTGAAATATACATCCAGCTGCAGTCCTTACGCAGGTAACATCCCGCTGGTGGGGATACCGCTAGCAAGTGGCAGATTGACGAAGCAGGCGCTCGGGCCAAGGTTGGACGCGGGGAGGACACTGTTGGGGCACTTTTCGGAGGTGAGATGCTCATGGACCATGACAATTTTGTACGAGAAACTGGGGTTCCCAGTACCTTATATGTTACACATGCTGCACTACTGCACTATGTTAAAAAGCAGTGGTCCCACGACCGGGTAGAACCCCCAACACATGAACTCTTTAAAGCACTATATTTTATGGGTCAGGGAAGCCACCTCATTAAATGGCTGTATTTGAGTATCCGCGTACATGTGAGGTTTCCCCTTGACGCTCTCCGGGCGCAGTGGGATGGGAGTTCGCGGACAGAGAGAGGGCAGATATCCTAGACTACCCCAGGAAGATACCACTAAATGCAAAGTTCAAATTCATACAATGCATGATTATACACAGAGCATATCTGACCCCACACAGACTGCAGAGGATGTGTCCGTCCTCCGCCCATCAATGCCCCAGATTTAAATTATTAGAGGCCGACTTGCTCCATATGCTTTGGGCATGCCCGGGACTAAGAGATTTCTGGGGAGGAGTGACACAAACACTTGAGGCAGTTACCCACCTTACCACAGGAGATGCGGCGTTGGAGTGCTTGCTTGGTCTCCGTAAACACAGAACAGCACAAAAAGTGCAGTTGCGTATTCTAGACTTGGCGTTATTAGTAGCAAAAAGATACATCACCATGCGCTGGAAATCAGCTGAAAGCTCCTTCATTACATACATGGCACAGTTAAATGGTCAGGTAGGTGGGGGCGGAAAGCGCATCCTTGCGTAGGGAGGAAGCCAGGGGACTCCGGAAAAATCCAATATCATTAGAATGGTATACAACACGGGAGGCCTTTAAAGGAAGAAGCCCAGACGGCATATCGGATGTTCCACACTCGCAGTGAGTGGTTACAAGTTATAGACAAACAGGAATTCAGCATAATATCTGGGGGAGGACTCTTTATACGGACTGAGGCCTGCCTTAATCAGGATGCTGGAAGGGACGTAAACATGATTTAAGAGTTTCTATAATCAGAGCAGAGGGGAGGAGTGTGAGAATAGGGTGGGAGGGAGTTGCTGGGTTGAAATTGAAGTGCTGTCATCTATATTATTGATGCAATTTCACGCAATGATGTCTATTATATTTGGGGTCCTGATCTAGACTGAACAAATGGAGTGATGCTGTTCTATGCTGCAGAATCCACATGATGGATGCTCCCTGTTTGACAGATGAATGATGTTGGAGAGTTTTGAAAATGGAAAAACCCAATAAAGTTTGTTATAAAAGACTTGCATATCTTGTTCGAATGCAGCACACTTTTCCGAAGCAAGCCCTCTTGCTCTCAAGATGCACAAATGGTTATTTTGTCGTAGCATGAAGGTATGTACGAGTCACCCGGAATGCAAAATCTACAGTTTTCTAGTTCCTTGCTCTAATACTTTTATTTTTCCATTGTTCGATATGGGTTGATAATTGCTGGGTTTTAAAATAACACTCGAGAGAACAATTCAATTTTCTTAAAAATTTGGATTTTTTTTAGATCGGCTATGTACATCTGTCACTACAATTGGATTAGCTGCTACCTTGATTATTTTACCACTATATAGGTGCAGAGTATAATGCAAACAAAGCTCATGGATGGTACAAGAGTAATTATGGTTTTGTGTTGAAGAACTTCGTTCTAGTGTTGCCAGGAGAAAGCACCAGTTCCGGGGGCCCGGGCTGGGGCACAGGCCGAGGCAGCAAATACACCTGTGTTGCTGGGCGGCCGACAGAAAAACAATTAACAGATCATCCTGCCTCAGCCAGCCTAACCCGACTAGACCCTCTGGCTTCGGCAGTCAATCAAGTAATAGCATGCTGCAGAGCATCATTTTGGACTCCAGTCTGCTCTCAGTCCCACGAGGGACCCAGGCCCAGCTCACTCGAGTCTCCCAAACAGAATGTGATAGACCCCAAACACGGAACTCTTCTCAGCTGCATATATTAAATTAAATATAATCAATGGTCTGATTCAGTTCAGGAGTGTGAGGCTGAGGCACACATACGTCACAGCCAGGCCTGCCTGTATTATTTCAAAAACACTAGGCTAGTTTAAACTTTTTTTCAACTTTCTAACTAGCCCTAAAATAATTCAAATTTTAACAAACTGGGCGGTGACCAGCAAGCACACTGCCGCACGGCGCAGCCAGCCTGGCACACTGATAGTACAGGCCGGGTGGCTCTGTGGAAGTGAGGCGGGCCTTCTGGCTGGAGCTGCAAGAAATTAAAGTTCAGATGTTGGACCGGCAGTGGGCACCACAGTGGGCAGTGGCTCACCAACCCAAAAATGAGTTAGTGTTGTATGACAAACTGGACTGTGACCAAAGCTTAAATAGCAGCATAAGCATTGGAGTAACAAACCTCACCCCAGGCATAACGTGCCCCCTATGTGCATGCACATAGCTTCATGCACAGCATGGACTTACTGCCCAGGGACCGCCATGCCTACCGCCTGCTAGACTATCCAAAAGTCATAATCTGGTGGGCGGCGGCAACCTTTGGTGGAGCGGTGGCACGGCGGTTTGCACCGTCGCGCCACCGCTCCGCCAAAAAGTAGCAATTAGGGCCATAGAGTTTTAGCAAGCCTTTCTAAATTTGCATGCAATGATCCATTGTGAACATTTGTGTTAAGTTATTTTTGTATTGTTTTAAATGTTAAATTGCCACATTTTTTGTGAACATTAATTTACTTTTGATATGTGTCTCTAAAACAAGTTTGCACATGAACATGTCTAACATTTTTAAATCTCTTTTTTAAAAAGATTTAGCGAGGGTGCCCTCTAGTGTATGTCTGTAGTGAGAAAAGGGCATGCATGTTCTCATCTAACATGTATGTTATGACAGGATCCTATCTCTATACATTGAAGGTGTGCAACTGAAGATCAGCCCGATTGTAAGAATCAACTTTTCAATATTTAAAAGACAAAACTATTGGTTTGGCAATGCCGATGTGGCACTGTTTGAAACTGCGTTTCATTTGGGGGACTACTACGCATCAGCCATACAGAGCTCAGAGGGGCGGAGTGAGGGTGATTCATTCCTTGTTATAATCTCGGCCAGCGCCCACTGCTGGTGAGAGAGAGCCAGGGGAGCATTTCAGACAGGACCTTCCTAGACTCTGCTGGTGATGGAGACTCCAGGCCACCTAACAGTCCTTTGCTGCTTCTGGGCGATGCTGTGCAGTGCTGAGGACACCTGCCCAGGTGAGTGCCACAGAGAACATGATGATGATAATAATGCTAATGATGACAATAACAATATTTAACAACAATCATGGCAATACAAATTAGACTACTACTAATAATAACAAGAAGAAGGAGAATAAGAAGAAGGAGAAGATGAAGGAGACGAAGAAAAAGAAATAATGTCGACTACCAAAATTAATAACAAAAATAACAACAACAATAATAATAATAAGGAGAAGAAGCAAATGATGAAGTAGAAGAAGTTGAATGCCAATAATACTAATAATAACAATAATAATAATAATCATAAAAATAGTAATAATAATAACAATAATAATCATCATTAACCTTATCATTTTCATCATAATCATACAAATAATGGTGATGGTAGCAGTCACAGCTATAATCAGCATTGCCAGCTGTGGTCAAGTTCCAGGCTGGCGAACAGTGAAACCTCTGTATTAATTCTGTGTTCCCAATTTGCCCAAATGATGTCATCCAGGGGAAACCATTGTATGCACCAATTAACTTTTCTTACTTTAGAATTCTATCCTGAAAGAATGGATAGAAAGCACTAAGATACTCTTTGTAAATGCCCAAAACCTTGATTTTTTAGGAGCCAAGTATGTTATTTGCTATCGGTTTGCACAGGAGCTTGCTTGGCTCAAAGCGACACAAAACATTGCATCCGTTTACTTACCACTGAAACGTCCTGCTGTTGCAGTGCCAAATAATAGTGCTGAACAAGCGCCTGTGCAAGCCTTAGATTTCTGAGCTCTTGTGGACAAACTTCACCATAAAAGCCTCAGCTGCGGCTCCACTCCTCTCCTCTTCCTAATTGGATGCCCAGGGTTCTGGCTCCAGTTCAGAGTTTCCAGTCACCAGGTATCATGGTAACTGGGCAACCTACAAAAATTATAAAAGCAGTTACTTAGTAAGTCTCAATATAGTTAGGTAAAACAATCATAAATCAATGCATCTAAAAAAAGGAGGGTAAACACAATTGTTTTGTTGCCTTAAAAATATGCAATGAGCCTACAAAAAAAATCAAGATTGTCTGGTAAGGACTGCTGTCATCATACTCATGTGTGCAACTTTGTAATCATGTTATCAATATTTTAATACATAGGATTGTGCAATCACTCTAAAAAAATGTGTCTTGTATTTTTTCATAATCGGCGACTTGTGAAGCACACTGAAATGACATCAGAACTCAACTGTAATATTTTATTACAGACGAGTTCTGGTGTCGCAATGACTGCTACTAGAGGTAGCAGCCAGGGGAAAAGGCAGGTCAGGTCAGAGAGCACAACTAAAGCAGCTGTTTAAAGCAACGGGAAAGGTTGTCTTTCTTTCTTCTGGTCTGGCTTTTTTAATACTACAGTGCGAAGCTGAAAGTAGATATTTATCCCAACATGTTTATTCTTTGCACTCCTTGGGAAATTATAGAAAACTTAAAGTCTTTCTGCCTGGTTCTGCTGCACCCTATTTTTTTTTTAACTGACTTCTAATCATCCTAATGAGGAGAACACGTAAGAGCCTAAACACCATTTTTCAGAAATACATATGCTTTATAGGATCTCTGGACCTAAGCACCAACCTTCGAAAACATTTACCATGCACTGTGGGCTCAAATCCACTAAATCAAGAAGTGTTTACTATCAGGGCCATCAGGTTGCCTCTACCCAGAAGTTTTCTTACCTGGGTGTGGTCTTCAAAGCCAAGTGTAACTGGGGTCCACGTAAGTTTAAAGCCGCACAAATGTTTGCTAGTGCTGCTGGCTTTATATACAACTTATTCTTCTGCATCGATAGAAAGCCCCTGGCTCCTCTTCTGGGAGTTCACAGGAGCAAGTGTCTTCCCATTCTTACCCATGGGGCGGGCATCTGGAGCTATACTTACATCTCCGCATTATAGACCCAAGAGAACCGGGTCTTGCCCAGCCTTCTGGGTGTACCTCCAGCCTATGCCACCTACAATGTCCATCAGGAACTTGAGACTGGGATTGTTGAAGACCACTTTAAACTGGCCCGGCTGGTGCTGTGGTGTGCAATTTGGGCGAACTCACTTCCAGGCCTGAGCAGGAGGGTGACCCTGGACTACCTTGCATGTGATAAAGGCCGAGCCATCCCCTGGCTGCAATGTATCAATCAAGAAGTGTCTTACTTGGGGAGACAAGATCTTTTTTTCTCCCCCTAGTATAACTAAGTAGAGCTTAATTGGGTCCAGAAAATTTTCCTAACTAGGAATAGTTAGCATAGAGACGAATCCGAATCAGTTAAACCCT
The DNA here is from genome assembly GCF_964204655.1 of Triturus cristatus. Taxonomy (NCBI): domain Eukaryota; kingdom Metazoa; phylum Chordata; class Amphibia; order Caudata; family Salamandridae; genus Triturus; species Triturus cristatus. The sequence goes on from NC_140580.1 coordinate 999,675,975, forward strand.
CTGTCAGAGAGTATGTTAACTTGCAAACAACCCCCAATATGGAACCGTATCTGTCTTGGATGGATACACATGGGACAGAGTTTTGCTAACCAGATTTAAGTTTGGCATGATGAGTTGGTATTTAAGTTTTTCCCTGGGCCAATTTGACTCCACAAATCTTTGTAATCTGCCCCTGTGATGATTCCTAGGAGATGGTCAGAGGCCGTGTTGTACCTGCAATCATTAAATGATCCTACAGGACCTGTCTGCTGATGTTATTTTTTTATATGTTTCTAACTAGAATGTTTTTACCATGTATTGATTTTTTTTTATTCCTGTTTGAGTCTTGAATTGGTTTTTATACCTGTATTGTGCTTTTATGACGAAATAAAGTCCATTTGACTTGACATCTTCTAATCGACTGCTTCTAACATCTTTTTTCAACAACTAGCTAACAACTTTGTAATGTGTTTAATTTTCAACTGGTGATTCTAATTTTATTCTTTATGTTTGCAAAATGCTCTCTCTTTCATATGAAAGAGCTATGCACCAAGGATTTAAGTGGTTTGTGGGAAAGGATGGTGTGACCATGTATTATAAGGGATAAAGTACACGCTTTCATACGTAATAAGGATATTGCAAGTCATTTCAGAGTTCCAAAACCTTATAAAGGAATTCGGCCTTCAGCCTCGTTCCTTTATATGGCCATGGAATACCCTTGTGACTTGCAATATCCTTATCATGTACGTCAGGGAGCACCATATCCCATATATTACGGTTGTCATTATCAATAAATACAATTACTACTTATGCTAATAATAATAATGATTATAACACATGTAACCATTTGGAGTTGTAACACAGGGGATTATTTTTGCCAGAAGAAGATCCTGGGTCAGGTATTTCACATTTCTTCCTCAAGTTTTGAAATCTATTGATGTATTTGGCCGACTTTGAAGGCCTTGACTTCCTGCTACACTCTTTTTAGGTGTGGCGACAGGCTGCTTTACCTGGGTGACAGATCTTATTGTTACTAACTAGTGACTTCAGAGTAAATTACTCTTTCACCAAATGCCTGCTGGCTACTTTGTGCATCACTGCACAATTCAAGGAAGGTTATCATTGCAAAGCATGGAGTAATATTTAACTTGCTAAATGTACAATGAATTATTACACTTTCTGCCATATTACATCTTGTAAGTTGCCAATAGATTCTGAACACATACAATTTTACTTTGTTTTGTAATGCAACACATGAAACAAAGGAAGATGAATGTATTTTCCTAGTTCAAGTGCAAGTCTAACCCTAACAAGAAGCCCTGATTCCTTTCTTCTGCAACAGTCAGGACGGTGTGACCTCAAGATGGATGCCACAAAGTCTTGCAGAATTTCCGATTTTTTTTCTTTTTTTAACCTGCTCTATTTATTTTTTTATCTTTGATCATCAGGTGTGACTCATAAATTATTGTACAAGTTTTTTTCTATGTCATGGAAAAAAGAACAAAACTATAAGAAGGACTATAACAAAGATTCCTTTCCGATACAATCTTTGTTTCCATAGAACCTGGCAAAGGACTATAATGAAGGCTCTTCCGCTGTCCGCCAATATTCACATAATTTGGTTTTAAAGCAAGAGAGCCTTGATTGTAATCCAGCTTCTGTATTATTCAGAGAGGACAATAATATGCACATGCACAAAGTTCTCTTATCCAGAGGTGAGAATGCAAGATACTAATTAGGATAAGAGAAAAGGTATGCTTGCTCCTAACGTTTTCTGAATTAATGTGATTTCGATGTGCTCTTAAACGTTTTTTAATTAATAATCAATAATTGTACCTGTTTTGCTAGGTTTAGTAACTCTTTTAGATTTTTACTTGGTCCCAGTCAGACGTGGGGGGCATGTTATTTACTCCAATAGCGCTCTACTGCTATCCTGGAACGTAGCGGACATCTTGAGGTGCCCTTCCTGGTGTTCATGCTCTAGTCTCCACTGTAATACCTTTAGGTTTGGGGAGGGCACTTATGTTTGTCAACACTGCAAGTTTAGCCTTATCTCCTCTATAAGGCAAAATGACCACCTAAGAAGACTTCAAAGTGTAGCAAATGGAGCTAATTCTTACCTATTCGAAGACCATAATAAGAGTACCCTCCAATGTCCATGCTCAGGCCACACTGAGTTTGTATTTTTTAATATCAACTGTCGCTCCCTCCCCAAACATCATGCTCATATCCTGGATTTCCTAATAGATAAGCAACCGGATGCGGGTTCTCTAGGAGAGACATGGCTACATGAGGGCTCGGGCTGCCCTCCTGTCCAATTACTCTATGATTAAAAAGATAGGCAACATAAAATAGATGGAGGTGTGGCAATTATTTACAAAACAGAATGTGAGTGCAAAATAGAAGATTTCAATGTGCCGGACTGCGAAAGCTTACTCTTCAGAATCACACTAATGCCCAAATTTACATTGTCGGGCATATTGCTAGATCGTCCCCCTGGCTTAGCGGAAAAATGGGTGCTCTTGTTACCAGATTTAGGAGCCCCTTATATTTTAAAGATGGCTAACTTCACAATTCTGGGTGATTTTAATCTTCACTTAGATGATGTCAAATGCTCTAAAAGCACCTCGCTTACGGCTAACTTTGGGGTGATAAATTTGCCACCGTGCAATTCCGACCTCACTCATGTAGCCAGACATTTGGTGGACGCCTTTTTTTCCAATCTGCCTGACCTTAGTAGTCTCCCTCCCCTTCCTCTACCCTGGTCAGATTACTTTGCTGTGCCTTTTACGCTGAAAGTGGTCTCCTCCCATACTGAAGGACTGGGTTATTCTTAAGACCCAGCGGTGCCAGGGAACAACACCTGAAACCTTCGTGGGTTACCTGTTCTGGCGTACCAAACACAGAGACACGGGACACTTCCAGCGACGTCAGAGATCAGCGTTTATTTACTGCAGGGATACAGAGGTCACAAGAAGTACACAACGTGTAGGTTCTCGGAGACTGCTTCAAATTCGTAGAAGTGGGTCGCTCCTTTTATACACGTTTTTGCCATAGCACAGTATGGCGAACAAAGGTTACAACTCGGTTCCCACAATAAACTTCAAAAGGGTCGCATTCATGTTTCAGGAGGCCGGAACATAATTACAACAGTCCTGTCAGTTCCCAACTGTAAAAACATATTCCCTCCGCAATAAACACATTTCCTCCCAACCATAAAAGCATTAAGGAAGGACGAAAAACAGAATGCGGGGAAAGAACGAGGATGCACAACAGGTTAGAAAAGAGTGTTAGGGGCAATAAAGGAAACTCGATAGAGGGGTCAAAGACCTCGTGTCTAATGTATACGTGACTGGAACAATAGACCGGAGCGGCAAGATGAGCCTCAAGCAGGGCCATCTGCCTTAGTCGTGTCATTTCCCTCATCGTAAAAGTCACCTCAAAGGAACACGTGTCCTCCGTGTAAGCTTGAAAGTTCCAGGGTCACGAAGCGGACAAGAAGCCCGTTCGCTGGCTACCTGAGGGCAAGAAACAAAATGGACGCTGTATCTAAAATGGAACCCGAGGGTTCGGATGAACGAACCCGAAAATGAGGCGAACCATACGTGGCTGTATAGCGAAACTTCGTACACCCACTATACTCGTCATTTGCGGTTCATAGATACCAAACTCATCCATATTCGTCACCACTCAGAAAGTGCCGTCCCGTCTCACACGGAACCTCAGACGCTCCTTTTGCCCTCATGTAGGCAAGCACTAGTCAAGATCGGAATCTATATCAATATTCATCAGATCGTTCAGATGCTGCTGGAACATCATTCTGCTCATCAATGTCTCCTTGGTAACAGATGGCCGCCTTATACACGTCGCAGCGCATAGGCCACATAAGGCAGGACCACACTGCACACAAAGACAACACGTGAACAGAAACGCTACAACAGCCCCTACGACCATTAGAATCTTCCAACCCCAGGTTGACATCAGGCCCCAAAACCATCCTAGGAGCGTCCAATTACCTTCGTCCACGTGTATGGACTCGGAAATCTTGTGCAACTTCGAGATGGCTTGATAAACAGTTGGTACTATACTCAGTCTCACTCAGATTCTTATAGGCCTGCACTTCTTCATCTGGAATGAGTGATGCATCGAAAACATCTCTGTCCAGATCTGCTATGGCTATCGCCAAAGGCTTGTGGTACGGCCCAGGACCGAAGTTGACAGACCGTGGCTCTCGACTGGGGTAGGAATCTAGTGCACTGCGGAACATAGTTTGGAATGCTCGAGCTGAACCCTGGGAGCTGTATGGAAGGACCAGATACGGAATACCCCTATCCATGGTGTGTGGCATTAACCCACATACCCAACAATTGGTAGTATTCACCACCAACTGATGCTGATGTAGGAGTTGAACAAAGGAATTATTCATGAATTCCGCACGTCTAACCTGCTCATGTTGAGGCAAAGGATGAAAGGAATGTGGGGAGACAGTGGTGAGGGAACTTAGGTTAAGAGAAGAGGTAGGTGAAACAGAAGGCAAGAACAACGATACTCCGAAATACACTCCACCCACCAATAACATAGATACAGTTAGGAACAATAGAAACACCTGAAACAAAAAACATTTTGTTTGTACAACCCTCCATAACTCTGATCTCTGTGCCAACACCCTTTCTTCTTCCACCAGCTTAGAGAATGCCATCCTCTACAAACCGTCCGTGACGTACTTGACGCACTTCGTTCTGAGTAGCGATTATCAATCCCCAGGAGTTCCCAGGAATCGACAAAAGTAACCAACCTAACGTCGGAAACCTGCTAAGCAGAAAGAAGTACCCGCACGGCCCTACGGTAACCCGGATGGCGAGGTTTCCTTGAAACGTTCAAAGTTATTACAAGTCTCTTAGCAGTGGAAAGCACAAAAACTCAAAAAGAAAGGATGTAATTGTTCATAATGTTCGTAACGTTAAAAACCACTATACTGTTAATTTTTATTAGTCCTTGAACGAAGAAAGTATCGACTTCTTCCAGGTCGAGTTTGCTCTACGAACAATTGTTCAGCTGGCGCAACAGTGTTCAATGAAGCAGATGACGAGTCGGACCTTGGGTTCTCTGCTACTAATGACTCCACTTGTGGACCCGGCAAAGACGAATCCTCTTCCACAAGTTGAGCGTCGCTGAATGGCACAAAACGCGGAGGAGTCTCAGTTTCTCCGGCCGAAATCCCAGTTCTCACCCAACCGTCGGTTGGTAAGGGGATCGGTACCTTCTTTGTGTGACTGGCATGGACCCAATTTTTCCGGCCCTCCAGTCGAACCGCTGTCCTCGTCGTCAACAAGACTAGGTGGGGTCCAACAAATCTGGGCTCCAAGTTACGCTTCCGACCGAAGTTTCGGGTGACCACCCAATCTCCTGGCCGGAGCTGATGTCCAGGACCCTCTGTCTGCGCTGGTAGAGCTGCAAAGACCTGTTGATGAATTAATCGTAGTTTAGTGGTCAAATCATACAAGTAATCGATCAACATTGGATATTCAAGACTATCAAAAGCCCTAGGTCTCGGGACTCCCCAAATATTTGCAGGGCGACCGAACACAATCTCATATGGGCTGAGCCCTACTCGAGAGTGTACAGTTGCTCTGGTCGATAGGAGAGCCAGAGGCAAGGCATCAGGCCATGACAGACCAGTCGTAGCTTGAATCTTAGCGAGTTTCAGCTTCAGGGTACCATTTTACCCTTCGACCAAACCCGCTGCCTGAGGATGGTTGGCACTGTGGAATTTCTGTCGTATTCCAAGGCCTTTACACACACTCTGCATTACACTTCCCACAAACTCACTTCCATTATCCGACCACACAATCCGCGGCATTCCATACCTAGGAAAATACTCCTTCAGCAGGATTTTTGCTGTTGACAGGGCAGTATTATCCTTAAGAGGATAGGCCTCAATCCATCTGGAGAACGCGCAAACCACAACTAAAACATACTTCAGATTATTGCATCTCTCCATATGGATAAAGTCCAGCTGGATAACCTCAAAGGGACAGGCAGGAGGAGCAAAATGACCAGGTGGAGTGGGGGTACCTTTTCCGGGATTGTGCATCAAGCACACCATACAATTTTTAACCACTCTTTCGGCACACTTAGCGATACCATCATTCCTCCATACAGGAGACAAAAACTTGCATATTCCTTTCGCACTAATATGTGACAACCCATGGGCCATCGTCACAACAGCTAATACATACGCGTCTGGTAACATCCACCTCTGACATTCCGTCAGGTCAACCCAACATCCATGCATATCCAATTTCCCTGTACTTTCTTTCCACTTGGTCTTTTCAGCTTCAGTAGCTTCGTTCTGAATTTCTTTCACACTTTCAACAGTATTCTCACACATACCAGTCTCCGTCGGCCACCTTACTGAACTCGTGACATACATTCGAGTCGCAAGATTCTTAGCCGTTTCCTTAGCAATCTCATCCGCAAATGCATTACCACGACCAACATCATCCGTCACTTTCCGATGTGCACTACATTTGACGATCGCCACTTGTTTAGGCAACGTAAGTGCATCCAGAAGATCATTCACGAGATGCCCGTGCTGGATCTTTGTACCATGCGATGTCATAAATCCTCTTTCTCTCCACAATCTTCCAAAGTTATGCGCAACACCAAACGCATACTGACTGTCGGTAAACACATTCACTCGCTTTCCCTTCGACAGAACACACGCTCTTGTTAATGCAATTAATTCTGCTGCTTGTGCTGAATTCTGGTTCAATCTCGCAGTTTCCACAATCGTGCTTAATGTCACCACAGCATACGCAGTCGTCACATCGCCATTCGGCAATTTGAAGCAAGAGCCATCCACATACAAAGTACCATCAGGGTCTGACAAGGGGGTGTTTTTCAGGTCCACACGACCTTTTGTTTCTTCCTCAGTCCGTAAATAACAATCATGGGGCAGCACATCATCTGATCCTATATTAATCGGCAACAATGTCGCCGGATTCAGTACATTACAACGCTTAATCTGTATATGACTTGCCAAAAGGGTCAGCTCGTACCCGGACAACCTTGCACTCGTCAGATGTTGAGTCTTTGTCCGATTCAAGAGCGTATCAACTGCATGCGGAACCATTACTATGAGCATATTGTCCATGACCAGACCTGCGGACTGCCGAATAGACGCCGCAGCTGCCGCTGTCGCCCTCAAGCAACTTGGCAACGCTCTAGCCACCGGGTCTAAGGTCGAGGAAAAATATGCACACGGACGCTGCTTATCACCAAATTGTTGCGTTAGAACACTCAACGCACAACCGTCCCTCTCATGGACGTATAATGTGAAAGGCTTGCTGTAATCAGGAGTACCTAACACAGGAGCCGAACACAGCGCATCACGTAGTTCAGAAAAACTTTTCTGGCATTCCTCCGTCCAAGGCAAAGGAGTTGAAACGTCCTTGCACGTGAGGGCTACCAATGGCTTCGCTAACAGTGAAAAGTTCGGGATCCACTGTCTGCAGTATGACGTGATACCTAAAAAGGCACGCACATCTCTCTGAGTTGCTGGCACAGGCATTCGAGCAATTGCTGCAATTCGTTCAGGGGTCAACCTTCTTCCCGCCTTTGACAATAAGTGACCGAGATAGGTAACTTCTTGACAACAATATTGTAGTTTAGAAGGTGACACTTTATGATGTAAAGCACAGAGATGCTGTAACAAAGACACTGTAGCGGCTCTACAGAGCTGTTCAGTGTCAGCAGCAACCAACAGATCATCAACGTACTGAATCAAGGCTGCACCAGCCGGTAACACAAATGCATCAAGCTGACTTTTAAGAGCTTGGCTGTAGATTGATGGACTCTCACAGTAGCCCTGTGGAGCGCGTTTGAATCTGAAGCTACGACCACCTAATGAGAAACCAAACAAATCTCTGCTTTCCTCAGCAATCGGAATGCTAAAGAACGCATTCTTCAGATCGATGACCGAGAACCATGATGCAGTGGCTGGAATCAGAGTCAGTAAAGCTGTAATGTCTGGCACCACAGGAAACTGCGGAACAACGACTTTATTTACCTCCCGTAAGTCGATAACTAGACGATACACGGGAGGCTTGGAGGGATCCGTTCGTTTCAGAATAGGCAACACGGGACTATTGCACACATTACCTCGTGTCTCCTCAATAACATCTTTGCCAATCAGATCGTAAATGATCGCTAACAGTGCCCTTTCACCATCAAGGGAAATACGGTACTGAGGTATACGCGGCAAACGCGCACCAACTTTTAGTTGGACAACATAAGGTGGTATATCCAACAGGCCCACGTCATTGGGACCTGTCGCCCACAAGGAGTCTGGGAGAGATCTCAATTCCGATGGGAACTTATCGATCGATAAATACATAGGGGAAATCACGCTCTTACCCAACGTAAGCTCCACACCCGCAGGAGAACAGTACAAAGTCGCATGTAACCTTTTCAACAAATCTAAACCCAAAAGATTCTCACCACAACCAGTAGTCAAAATCAAAGGAGCTTCCAGCTCATGAGACCCAATTGTAAGGGGCAAAGGGCTAGAAACTGGATTGCTAACGGGGGCGCCAGAAAATCCAACGGAAACATTCGTTAAGCCAGACAAAGGCGCGCCAGGGAGTTTTGAATGCATGATGGAACTTTTTGCTGCACCAGTGTCCAACAGAAAAGGCTCAACAACGCCCATAGTGGCTACTGCAACATAAGGCCCTCTCTGATCTACCGGAACTGATACTTCTCCCTTCCTTTGTCTATGGCTGTCCTAGTAGATACCATCCGCATCAACATCACACTCAACATAGCAATCATCCACATGATACTGTGTAGACCGACCGGACGATTGTTCGCGCCGATCGAAACAATTTTGCGACTCCGAAGACATCGCAAAGCGTTCGGCCTGATTCTGGGTAACTCCGCGACCTCTACCACGAGAGACCTGTTGAGGACCGCTACGTCCTCCCCGAGCCGATACGCCATTGGTCCTATCACGGAGAACCGGACAATCAAACTTCAGATGGCCTTCCCCACGACAATACGCGCACTGATTATATCCCAGCACAAAGCGAGGCGCAGGCGAAACATTGCGCGGCTGTGGTCTAGAGAACTGTGATTGCGATCTATTTGGCTGCTGTGTATCACTGAAATTCGAACGCGGTGGATAGGCTTGCTGCAACAAGACCTTAGTTTTGAGATCCTTAGTTTTCTTTTCTGCACGCTCACTTTCCTCTTTTTCTCTATTTTCGTAATATTGGGCCGTAGCCAATATTTGGGCAGTGGTAGAGACAGCCCACACACTCTCAGAATTCTTCAACTTATTGCCAAGGTCGGGTGACAAATTTGATACAAATTTATCAACGAACAGCCGCTGACCACCCTCGGAACCCATGTCCTGACCGCTATGATCAATGAACGCTTCCTCAAATCTTGTAAAGAAATCAGAAACACTTTCATCCCTCTTTTGCCTGCACGCCGATAATTTGTCCCAATTGACGCGCATCGCTGGCATAAGTGTTTTCATGAGGGTAATTATTCTCTGGGGCAAAGCCACAATAATCTGTTCGGGTTTAGCCCCACCAACCTGCCGGGCATCTGCCGCTGTAAGGGCAGGCCAGTCACCGCCTAACTCGGCTACGTGATTCTCGTGCCGAATTTTCGCCCAAATCGGCTGAGGCACCACATTGCCGAACAACATATCAATATCAGCTAGGTTCATAACAGTAGCATCCACCAATTGGGACAGCTCTTTATAATACCCTGCAGGATTCTTACGGGGATCAGGTAAGGATTGCTTTACTTGTAACACTTCCGATCGTTTCCAAGGGAGGTGTATCCACACTCTCTGGAAATGGCCTGGGACAGGAGGGATAGCAGCCTGATCACCTGGCATCCATACCGGGGGAACTTCCCGCATAGGATATTGACCAGGTTGTGCCATCCATTCCGCGGTCGCGTCCTTAAACAGCGCACGTGGTTGCACTGTACATCGAAAGGATAGCAAGCGTCCCAGAGCCTCTCGAACTTTGTCACCTACAATTGTACCCGTGGCAAACCGAAGCTGTAGCTCGGAAACCTCAGGTGGTATATCATCAGCTATATCATCGTCCCACTCCTCTTTCAATGACTTACACAATTCTTCGAACACAAATCGTTGCGTGGGCACATTAAACTGAGAAAACGTTTCAAACACTACACGTGGGGTGTATTTAACAGGGTTACGAATCCATCTACGTGCCGTTTTCACCAACGATTCACGTTCCCTACCATCAGGAAGCTGGCTGCGTCTTTGAGCAACATCTGAAAGAGTTGAACCAAGTATCGGCCCAAAGAGCGGAGAATAAAGAGAAGCAACAGCAGTCATGAGACGACTACGAACAGAAGGAGAAGAGGAAGAAGATACAGGCGTAGCAGCCATAGGGGTGGAAACAGTAGAAGTAGACGCAGCAGCAGGAGTAGCGGGAACGACAGGCTGAGGAGGGACTTGGAAAGGCGCAGTAGGGAGAGAAGCCGGAACAAGAGGATGTACGATCTGAGGCCCCAGGGGATTCGGGAGTACGGGAGGAACGGCGGGCTGACCAGCAGCCGCCAAATCAGCGGGTTGAGGAAGAGGTGGACGAACGGGACCCATAACATCGGGAGCATAGGGAGGTGGCGATTTCATCAGATAAGACAAAAGCGAATCTTCCACTGATTCTTCTCCTGTCTTATCGATCGTAGAAGGTAGCGCCGGATAACATTTGTCGACTGCCATATGGTGAAGCCGAGCGCTAACTTCTTGCTCTTTCTCATCTTTGTCTAACTGATACTGTTCCGCATTGCGCATCACCGTAATAACACCTTCTCGCTTATTTTTCTTATTCTGTTTGATTTCTTTCTGTTTGGCCTCTTTCCGCCATAACCGGAAGGAATCAAACATGGCCGGCCTAGCTTTCCTTTTAAATAATTTAGCTTCCAAGTTATCTAAAATGGCAGTCTCGAAACTACCATGAGGTGGCCAACTAAGGACGCCATCCTTTTTAGTGTAACGAACCCAATATTCATTATATACGATAGGACCCACGCCATGGCGACTATAGAGCTCATAAAGCGGAGTTCCAGCCGGAGGTATCGGACATGAATCCTCCAGCCGGGAATCCATGCTGCAACATTTGAGAAACCCAAACAAAGTACTACGGCCAGGCATCGTGCACACTAGCCAAGTATACAAACTTCAAGGGCTATCGAATTACGATGTCCTCGCAAAGATGCAAGACCCTCGGTTTTTGGCAATTGCAATCGTCAAATAAAACCCAACAACTAAGAACCACGAATGCTATGGAACCATGCAAACAACAAAGCAATACTGGGAGCGACCCACAAATACTTAACTGAGAGAACAATGGCGTCACCAGGAAGGCCCGTCAATCGTCTCGCCGTACAAAGGACTACGCCAGGCGCCAAAACAGGTCGACAGTCAGGGCATCGGTCCGTCGCAGCCGTCAGGAGGCGGGGATCTTCGCGGGAAAAGACGTCGGGCCACTTATTTCGACAACTGGATCGATGAAGCGGGGTGCACCTTCCCTCGGAGATTTCACACGAAGTTCCTCACGATCGTCGGGCTTTGGACCGGTACCGTTGATGTCGCCCCACGTTGGGCGCCAACTGAAGGACTGGGTTATTCTTAAGACCCAGCGGTGCCAGGGAACAACACCTGAAACCTTCGTGGGTTACCTGTTCTGGCGTACCAAACACAGAGACACGGGACACTTCCAGCGACGTCAGAGATCAGCGTTTATTTACTGCAGGGATACAGAGGTCACAAGAAGTACACAACGTGTAGGTTCTCGGAGACTGCTTCAAATTCGTAGAAGTGGGTCGCTCCTTTTATACACGTTTTTGCCATAGCACAGTATGGCGAACAAAGGTTACAACTCGGTTCCCACAATAAACTTCAAAAGGGTCGCATTCATGTTTCAGGAGGCCGGAACATAATTACAACAGTCCTGTCAGTTCCCAACTGTAAAAACATATTCCCTCCGCAATAAACACATTTCCTCCCAACCATAAAAGCATTAAGGAAGGACGAAAAACAGAATGCGGGGAAAGAACGAGGATGCACAACAGGTTAGAAAAGAGTGTTAGGGGCAATAAAGGAAACTCGATAGAGGGGTCAAAGACCTCGTGTCTAATGTATACGTGACTGGAACAATAGACCGGAGCGGCAAGATGAGCCTCAAGCAGGGCCATCTGCCTTAGTCGTGTCATTTCCCTCATCGTAAAAGTCACCTCAAAGGAACACGTGTCCTCCGTGTAAGCTTGAAAGTTCCAGGGTCACGAAGCGGACAAGAAGCCCGTTCGCTGGCTACCTGAGGGCAAGAAACAAAATGGACGCTGTATCTAAAATGGAACCCGAGGGTTCGGATGAACGAACCCGAAAATGAGGCGAACCATACGTGGCTGTATAGCGAAACTTCGTACACCCACTATACTCGTCATTTGCGGTTCATAGATACCAAACTCATCCATATTCGTCACCACTCAGAAAGTGCCGTCCCGTCTCACACGGAACCTCAATACTCCGCCTTGTACGGCGTCCAAACGAAAAATCTAGAAGGTGGGCTAGGCTCAATGTTCCAAAATTCAATAAGATCTTGGTCAATAGTAGACTTAATCTCAAACAAATCTCCATAATAGATCACAATCTTATCCATAACTGGCTTTTGGAAGCAGTAGAGTCATGCCTCACTCTTTCATTTTAATGCTCAAACAAACACCTGCCTCCGGCTCCCTGGTTTACGGATAGGCTAAAAAGTGAAAAGTCCAAGTGTAAAATGCTGGAAAGGCATTTGAGCAAACACTACAATGAAGATACTAAAACAACATATAAAAAGGCCTTAAGCGCATGCTACAGTTTATGCAAAACAGCCCACGCAGAATTATTCTTACAAAAAATCCTATAGTCACAAAATTACACTAAAACTCTTTTTAAAGTCGTAAACGAACTATCCGGCACTGAGAAATTGACAAAGTCTCCTGCCCTTTCCCATAGTCAATGTGAAGAACTTGCACTCATCTTCATTGACAAAGTTGAAAATATACACACGGCGCTACGAAGTAAAAACACATTTGATACCAAGTCAGAGGTAGCAGAATAATCCAATGCTTGAGAGGCCCCTGCTCTATCTGATCCCATATGTAATACTAGATTTTCCTTCAAACTGGAAACTTGGGCCCCCATGGACTCTACCTCCTTCAATCACCTCCTCTTCAATATTAAATCTGGCTCCCCACTTGATCCCCTACCTTCACACGTATAAGGGCAGCTGGACCCCTCTAGCAATGATAATGGAGCTCTTAAATGCCTCCTAAAACAAAGGGATAGTTCCCCACAGATGGAAACACGCTATGGTCCTTCCCCTCTTAAAGAAAGCCAATTCAGATCCCTCCATTCAGTCTAACTTTTGCCCTATCTTGTTGCTCCCCAATTTCTGAAAAATTGTGGAAAAGCATTTCAATGGTCAACTGGCCTCCTTCATTGAATCTCAGCACTTTCTTCACACCTCTCAATCGGGTTTCAGAGCTAGATTCTCTTACTTAATCCACACTGTTGGGAATGACTGAAATGCTGAGGCACCGTCTAGGTGATGGCGAAACTGCGGCACTCATTCTATTAGATCTTGGTGCCCCATTCGACACGGTATGCCATCAGTCACTACACTTGGATGGAATGGCTTTAGAATGGATTTGTTCCTTTTTTAAGGACTGGACCTTCCAGGTCTCCTCAGCAATGGCCTGTTCCAACTCTCATGCATCCCCTCACGATGTCCCCCACGGTTCGGTGCTGAGTCCGCTGTTATTTAATATATATGTCTGACCTTTAGCGGAGGTTGTCGAAAATGCAGGACTGTCGCTTTTTTCCTACCCCGACGATACACAGATTATTTTTTTCCTCTCCTTGTCACAAGGAATAAGCCCTCTGAACTTTACCTAGGATTTAGCAAAGTTGCTTTCTGGATGCAAAATAATTTGCTCAATTTAAATGGTGACAAGACGAAAGTTAGGATCTTAGCCAAAGACAAGACTTCTGGGGACCACAACTTTGGCCCCCCGAATTGCGAGCTTTACCCATGCCAGGGAGCAATGTTTGGAACCTGGGTCTCATTATAGATCAACATCTATCAATGAAACAACAAGTGGCCAAAATGTCATCCACCTGTTTTACAGTCCTGCGATGGTTGAAGAAGATTCTATGGCTGACTCCTCTCCCAGCCGAGTGAACTGTGGTCCAGGCTCTTGTTATTTGACGACTGGATTAAGGAAATGCCCACTATCTGGGAGCAGATAAGACGACCATCCAAAGGCTGCAGCTAGTGCAAAACGCAGCAGAGAGACTTCTTTTTTGGCTTCCTAAGTTTTCCTCTGTCTTAGTGTGTCTACGAGACTTACACTAGTTGACGGTGTCAAATCAAGGTGAAATTTAAGTCTCTGTGTTATATGTTTAGAATTAAAACAGGTTTGGCCCCGAAATACCTGCAGGATTTGATGCAGCATCACCTTCTGTCTCGCACCCTGCACTCCCCTTTAGCAAATCCGACTTGTTGTTCCAAAAATCAGACAGGCGCCTATGAGAGGATGGTAATTGGTTTACCTGGGACCTTCCTTATGGAATTCCTTACGAGCCTCCTTGCGAGCTGAGACCTCTCTGCTCTCCTTCCCCAAGGGTCTGAAAACCGGGTTGTTCTTAAATGAACCCTTCCTCATACCTTTTCATCTTGCTTACTCTGCTTGGCGCCGGTAAACCCCTTGTGGTAGCTGTGCACCCTACACATTTCAAATTTCAAATAATAATAATAATTCTCCTCCTTTCAGTCTGTGCAATTTGCCACAAAAAATCTAGTTTCCTGAGTGGAAGCTTCTGTCTGAGATGTTCACATCCTCATACCTGCAGCATTTGAACGGCCTATGGGGGCTTCACTAATGTCTCCAGGAAGGTGAACAGTGGTCTCCCTACTCTCTACAATGGATATGTGGCATAGATCCTTGCTGGAGCCCCTGCATGAGTGTGCTGGTGTGCTCAGAGGAAGTAGCGGGAGACACGGCAACACAATCTTTGGTGCTTCAGAAGTTTTCAGTGGGTCCCTTCTGTAATGACCTACTGGTCACTCTTCTAGCCTGTGCAAGCCACTCCCCGAGGACTGTCTTACAGTCCACCCCACACCCATCCAACACAGGCATCACAGGACATGTAACCCTGGTAATAAAAGGGGCCAGGTGCACGTGCCCTTGGCCAGTTCCACTAACTATATTCCAGTGTCCATGTCATCATTCCATGTGCATGGGGGCCTAGGGCCCCACCACGTTACACTGGTGATGAGCCGGTGAACCCATGTGTGTGGCTACCTTGATGGTGGTAGAGGGTGAGAGTGTAGCCTGTGTTGAAGGCAGCTCCTGCGAGCAGGCGTAGGAAGCCCCATATCACCCGCGGGGCATGTGAGGAGCCCATGGGGTGAAGGAGGGGATCAAGAGCTCACCCCACATCTGATGTGCCCACAAGTGCATGGCGGCACCCGACAGCAGATAGACCTGCGTGGTTAGTGCGGGAGACCTTAGCCAAGGCCTGTAGAGGCCCTAACCAGAGTGCAAGTGGTGCCATACTGCTGAGGTGCCGTCCCGCTGCTGCATCCTGTGGTGTAGGAGGAGGAAGGCCTTGTCACCCATCAGGATGTAGGTGAGCCCGATTGAGGGCAGTAATGGGCAGGTGAGTGAAGAGCAAGCCTGACGATAGGAGGAAGTATATCGGAGAAGCTGCTCACTCCCTTCCCCCGATGAAGAGGAGCACTGCCCCGTAGTTACGCTCCAGGTCTAGGTGTGGGGACTGCCAGCAAGGGGGGGTGGTGTCGGTTTGGGCCTCGGACTGATGTCTGACATGAGGCAAGGCACCAAAATCTCCGTCGGCAGCTCTAGCCCCTGCGCAACCCGTGAGGTGAGAGAGGCTGCTGCGAAGGGGGGAGTAATTAAGAGACAGTGTGCGGCTCGCGCTAGACAGAAAAGAAGGCAAGAGGGGGAAGAAGTACCCACCCGAGACGCTGTAGATTCATGCTGTGCCCTCCCGCACAGCCCGAGTGAAAAAAAGTTACCGTGCTGGGTAGGAAGTGTTGCTGTCCTGCAGGAGTCATCCTGCCGCATGTTTTACGGTTGCGGCCATCAGCGATGTAGCCCTGCCCGTTGCTGCAGTGGGCACGTGCCCTGCAGGACCAGAGGAAAGCGATGACTGTCATGGTGCCCGTGAGAGGCGTAGCCGGCAGCGCGAGAGAACTGGCTAAGTGCCCTCCAGACACTGCACTGGATATGGCAGCCCTGGCAGCCCTCAGTGAGATGAATAGCTGAGGAAGGGGGCTTCATGTGGGCGAGAGAATGTGGAGAGGCTATCCGCCTGCTGCGGGAAGAGTGGTGACAGAGGCCGCGCCAGCACTGTGAGAGAGACCCGTAAGGACGGTAATTTAGTGCGGGCGAAGGCCCAACATTTTTTACATTTACCGTGCAGCATGAGGAGAGAGAGGCTGCTGTCCCTTCCACGTGTCCTATGCTGGGAATAGTTAAGTACTGTCACCTTGTGGCAGCATTCAAGAACAGCGCCAGAAAAAAAGAAAAAGAAGAAAAGTCCTTGGAAGAGACAGTGTGAAGCGGAAGACAAAGGGGTAAGGGAATATGCCAAGAATGAAGTGGCGGTCCCCCCCACGATCCTGTTATGCAAAGGAAGCGGGAAGGACGTATACCCCAGCCAGCAAGTGAGTCCTGAAGGAAAAATTAAGAAGGAAGGCTTGCTGAGGGTCAACAGTAATGAAAAAAAGTGTATAGAGACATGGACAGGATAAGCTGCTGCGTCCACCCCAGCGCAATTAAGTTGGACACTTGTAAGAATGAAACCTTGAGGGAAAGGCTGCTGAGGCTTGTGAGGAGGAATATAGTGACACCTAGTGGCCATGGGTGGTCACTGCAGCAGTAAGAACACCAGTTGGTACTGCACTTCGACGGCAGGTGTGGCACAGGGCAACAGCCCCTGGCAGCAAGTCCCTGAAGGACGGAAGAAAGTACACAGCATGCACGCCAAGTGGAGAAAGGAGGCCACCACAAGTGGAGGTTGTGAATGCGCAAAGTGCCAGAAGTTGGAGTACTCTCAGATGAAGGACAGAGAGTGCAAGAATAGAAGTGCACCGAAGATTGTACCCAAGACACTGACAGCAAGGGCTGGAGCCCAAGAGTGAGAGCCCTGCGAGAAAGAGGGTCCAGGTTGTCACAAGGGGTGACAGATCCTGTGAAGCCGGCCTGAGTGGAGGCTAAAGGGAGAGCTTCGT
The DNA here is from genome assembly GCF_964204655.1 of Triturus cristatus. Lineage (NCBI taxonomy): Eukaryota > Metazoa > Chordata > Amphibia > Caudata > Salamandridae > Triturus > Triturus cristatus. The sequence continues at coordinate 999,693,311 of NC_140580.1, forward strand.
CTGCGTGGTATTGAGGCACCAGGAACATGTCCTCAAGATAAAAGACCTGCAATAGGTCAAAGAGGAGACCTACGGTAGGTCAGAGAAGATGACCTGCGAGAGGTCAGAGAAGATGACTGGTGAGAGTTCAGAGAGGATGACCTGCAAGAGTTCAGAGAGGATGACCTGTGAGAGGTCAGAGAAGATGAATAGTGAGAGGTCAAGAAAGATGACCTGCAAGGTGTCTGAGAAGATTGACCTGAAGTCAAAGGAAGAAGACCGAGGAGAATTCATGAAAGGAAGAAGGTCACGACAAGAGGACTGGTTACTGGACGAGGTGAAAGCATTGTTCCGTGTGAAATGCACATCACAGAGCGCGGAAAAAGGAAATTGTGTGGCATGAAGCCACAGCAGAAAAAAGTACAAAGAAAGAAGAGATGAAAAAGAAGAGAAAAAAAAGAAGAGAGAAGTGTGTGATTAGGCATCTGGCACACCACAAGGCACAGAAGACCACTGAGTTCAGGAACATCGGGAGAGAAGCACAGTAACCATGTGACATCTGTGGCAACATGAGAGGATGGCTGTCCAGAAGTCTTGAGTTACACCAAGTAAACCTGGCCCTGCAGATGTCAGCAAGCTGGACTGTTTGTGACATCCATATTTGGGGTCACACAGGAGACTGGATTGTGGTCCTGCTCAGACATCCTGAGTGACCTTGGATGTGGGGTCTAGAAGAAGATCCGACTACTCCACCCCAGACCGTGGCCATCCAGGGGCAAGGGCATCAGGAACGGCCAGTGAGAGCAGGGTCCTGAAACAAGAGATGAGTCTACAGCAGCTGACCTGCAGGTCCCAGGAAGACGAAGATCTCATGTTGTAAGCTGTTTCCTCCAAAGACCATCCTAGTTATGCCGGTGCACCAAAGTCTGGATGGCAGGAGCAATCCTATCAGGAAACAACTACCCTCCAGGCAGAGTGAGGGACTTGAAGGTGGGACTCGTAGCGCTTCCTCCACGAGCCTAGAGTATGACATTGAAGTGACACAGTCCAGTGGAAGCCTGGTGAAGAGGAACTCAGAGACATCCCGTGAGAGGGGAATGCCCGTGAGAGGGCATCCTGGTGAAAGACTGATGTCTGTAACCACTTCACCATCCTGCAGCTGGAAGCGCTACTGCCTCTGCGGTAGACTCAACAATAACCTTGTTGTCATTCGTCGTCAGAGGGTTGAGATTTAGGGAGCCAGGATATATTTGTGAAAACACAACATCCTCCACATTCACTATTGCTCCACATGCACAGTCCCCGTAAACTGTGCATATAGACTTTGGCTGCAAACTTCCAGTCTTGGGTCCAGGGAGGACAAGATCCACAGTGCACCACTGAACTGAGCCAAGTAGAACTGGTGATCCTAGCTGCGGTTGTACGAATGTTCCATTCTGAAAGCAGCCGTATAGACTCAGTGGAAGTTTTTTATTTGTTGTTTTATTCTTTCCCCAGGTTGGACTTTGTTGTCACAGTTTTAATAAAGTTTGAGAAGTATGCTGGTCACTGTTCTCACCTTGCTGTGCCAGTCACTCCCCGAGGGCTGGCTTACACTCCACCCCACACCCATCCAACACAGGTGTCACAGGAAATGTGCCCCTAGTAATAAAAGGGGCCGTGTGCATGTGACCTGGGCCAGTTCCACTAACTATATTCCAGTGTCCATTTCATAATTCATACTGAATGGAGGCCTAGGTTCCTACCACAATACACTTTCCTCTGACAATGTGCAGTGCAGCCGTTCCCAAAAGACTGTACTTTGAGCAAACACCAGAATGCTGGGAAGATCGGTAAAATCTCCTTCCCTCAATGGTTGTGCTTCTTATGTGTGATCAACACACTGTGTAAAAAAAAGCAATTGTGTATTTCTAGTTAAAATGTGAATTTCCAATTTAAGTGGTACAATGGGTCTCTTGAATCTTGAAGAAGTTGTCAACTTCCAAACCGGGAAAAATGGGCTCTAATATATGTTTTTCCAAGCGATCATGATTGTTTAATGGTTTATCAGTAACTGTATATCAATGCCACTGTATGCGAATGTTCTTAGAAACACAACTAATACAAATTGTGAGTTTAATAATTAATATTATGAGCTGTAATAAATAAAGTGTTCGTAAAAGACAATAGATGTGATTTATAACTTAAAAATGCAATTCAACTGGGCTTTCATATATTAAGTGAATGTGGCCGCACATATGCCCCCTCTCAGCTGCTCCACAGCTGTGTCAGAAAATGAGGCAATCATGGCCACCATACACATGCAGTATTGTATTGTTACTGAGCCTGATTGATTCTCCAATCACTAAATTCAGTGCAGTAACAGTGAGCGCGCCAATACACAAAGTGAATGCACCAAGTATAGCACTACCCACTACACTTGTATCAGAGGATATCTTTGGAACTTCACTAGATATGAAGAATGTACGGCTACTATCTATCCATGTTGGGAGAGGAGGCAGCCACCAACATGCTTCAAATGCTGTAGAGCACACTTCCTACAAACATGAAACGATAAAGTATAGAAATGGGTAGAACATGTATAATTTTAAGCAGTATGTGGAAAGTGCAGAAATGTTTATAACCTAAAGAACAGTTTTTTGCAATTTATCAAGTGAGTAACTAAAATTAAATGAATTGTATTAACCCAAAAGGCGGGAATAAGTAATATGAATAGAAAAAATGATGTTTGGGTTTCTACACCATTATGCGTGATGAAGCAAGTTGTTTTCATCATATTTAGCTTGTTGGAACAAAAAAGTTCCTTGCATAGTGACGGGTGTTCAACCCTACCCCAGAGCAGCCATGGCCTATGCAGGTAAGAGCGGTGGGCGGTGGGGCCGGCTAAGGGGGGATTTCGACGGCCGATGATGAGGGAAAATTAATTAATTATTTTGTTTTCCCTCATCATCGTCTGGGCCGCGGCTGCCTAAATGTGCCTCAGCTGCACAGATATCTGGATACTTGGTACTGATATTTGGTCATTGGCGAACATGGATCATGTGCGTGCACCATATCCTAGGCCTGTCTCATGATAATGTGGTCTAGTTATACCAGGAGAGGTGCATCAAGCACTACCCTCTTAGTGGCAGAGGGCTACTGCCTTTGTCAGGATATGAGCAATGTGGGGGGTCGCAAAACCTTTTTGGGTTTTGTTGTAATCAGTAGTGTGAACAGGTCTTTTTTACCTGAGTTACTGGAGTGGTGCCTATTGGCAACTCATTCTAAGTTCCACTGCTGTGTACTAAACTCACCATTGGCCTACATTGTAACTGTGTGTAGCGCTGGACAGCACATGATTCTTGGTTTGCATGCTTGTATGTATGCGTGCCAGTGCCAGAGCAAGGTACATAACATGGAGGGGTGTGGGTCCCATTATGGAAGCCCAGGGCCTGAAAATGCTAGTGAAGGTGAGAACCGCTACCCACAGACAGGAGATGTGAATTCCCGACATTTCTTATGGCTTTGGTGGGAAAACACACTGGTGGGAGGGGAACAAAGCATCCTTTGTGCATAAGAAAGGTATTTTTAATACCAGGAAGTGTTACTGATCAGTGGGGTCTCCTGGCCTTGTCACATGAGAAGGTGGATCTGATAAGGATGACACTGTGGGTCCAGAGAATAATTTCAGAAGGGAAGCCTCAGGCCTTTAAACTTTTGTGAGTCATAATTTAGTGGATGCTGGCACCAGGTGTGATCCTGGTTACTCCCTTGCCTTTTGTTGTGGGCCAATCAAAACTGGTGCCACTTCAGCTGTGGTAGACTATCCCTTTGACAAAGAACAAGAGAAAAGAGGGTCTGTCTATGGAAGTCTACACCCACAACAAGAATAATAATTAATTAGATGCTGCACCCAGTGCTTAACTTGTATAAGAATGAGTGCCGGTGCCCAAGACTCTGCTCAGAAGCCTGTGGCCAATGTAATTAAATGTTGGCACACCCAATATCAATGCTGCATGGTACTAAATCTATCTCATACTTCACTAGTCCTCGACCAGACACTCCCTGCCCGCTCATCTCATGCTTGCAGGTTCCTGCTTTCTCCCTGTGTGATGTTTTTTCCATCTTCCTGTTTTGTGTGTTTTGTCCTCTCTTGTTTTCCTAAATGTGTGATGTGGGCAAATAAGTGCTGGTCCCCTAAAATGAATGCTGGTGGTCCCTGCCGGCAACTACTGGCTCAAACTAGGCACTGACTTATTCACATGTATGTCTGGATTTGGACTATAAAGGTTGGAGCATGAGTTCCCCAAGCTGTTCAACAGCGCTGTTCATCAACGTGGAAAGAATATCACCAAGACTAGAAGTGCTGCACCCAGGACTAGGTACTTAAGTATGCTAGACTCTGGCTGGGGGAAGAGTATGTCGGATGTCCCAGGGCCCAACCTACTATGAGTAACTGGGCCAAGAACTACCCTGTAAACCCTTGACTGTCAGTGGCAGCGCAGGTTCTGGAGTCTTCATGGGGAGGTAGGTTCTAAGGTATGAGAGAGCTCCTAACTCAAAATACCCACAGAGACCACAATAAGTTGTTTGTCTAGTCCCATACTGCTTTTTGTATAAAAGCAGTATTTATTATAAACACCAACACATAACACACTAAATAATCCACACCAATAGTCTGATTAGCACATAGTGCTGCCGGGGCAGTGATACCCCCTGCGGGTCCGTTTGTTCCCCCCTCCTCCACACTATACTCTGTGTCTGTGGTTGAGTTTAGGGGGTTATCCGCGATGCTGCCTGCACTATCAATGCATCATAAACTGTCCTACACACTGCTTCCACTTTGCCCAAATGTGGCCTTTTGGAGAGTCTGGGAGTGGGGATGTTTCTCTTACTCATGCTCCACAATGAGCAGCTTGCACTGCACCCACCCTGCGACCGGCTGGGTTGGCGTGCTGAGGCACTTGGTATGGAGAACGCTTCCGTGTGCAGCATCTCCCTCTTATTCGCAGCTCCTGTTGGTAAGTCTCTAAAGCAGCGGCGCTCGTGCAGGGTGGCTTCTGAACTATTTCCCAAGTATCGCTGCTGATCCTGACATCTGGGGGTCACAGGCACTGCCAATGCTCCCAATAAGGTCAGTTCTTTAGGGTGTCAGATCCACACTCTCAGTGACCCCTCTGGGTGCATGGGATGACAGACAAGTGCAACAGCCTTCAGTCTGATTTGCAACAGCCCTAACAGTCTCATCGGCATAAGGCAATAGCCTCAGCAGTCCCAATAGCCCCCTCCTGCACAGGGGGAGGTCACATTTGTGGGAGACAGTCCCAATAAGATCAGTGACACTGGGATATGGCCCATAACTTCACTGTAGCCCCTGTTGAGGTTACAGAATTCAGCAAGAGAGCAGGCAGCTCTCTCAGAAACCTGGTCCCGATTGGCCTGGGGGTCTCTCTCCTCTGCACTGCTTTGTCAAATGAACATTCTGCCACAGCAGCAGTGGGTCTAATTCTGAGTGACCCACAACATAGGCCCAGGGGATAACTGGGGATCATACCTGGTTGTCAGCCTCCACTGAAATATGCCCCGTAAAAGGCCAAAGGACTAAGCGTTACTCTCCATGAAGATTCTCTGGTAGTGACAATCTTCTCAGTTGCATTATCTCTCTGATAATGATATCCGGCCCCTCAGACCAGTAACCTTTCCTGGAATCAAAGAGCCGTTTGATGTGCACAGAGGATACTCTTCTCATCGCCCTTTAGTGTGTCTGTCCCACCAAAGTCTTCAGGAGTGTATGCAATACACATCTCCTGCCTAGTAGTTGCAAGCTTCACCGCTCCACCTCTCCAGGCACTGGGCTTACAAAATTGAACCCATAGGCCTACTTGTTATGTACCATCCACAGGCACACATATGCAACCCACGATGTACATGCGAATATCACATGCTTTACGGTGAAGCACACAATCCATGCAGCTCAAGGGTGAGTTAAGTACACATCCACAGAATTTTAGATGTGTGGGCATGTAGGATCCACTCCAGTGACACAGGTACAAAAGTCCTGTTCACATTACTGATTCTACTGAACCCAAAATTGGGTATGCTACCACCACCACACAAGTGTTACTTAACTCGGGCTAAGTGCAGCAGCCCTTTACCTTAATGAGTGAAGCACTTGGCGCGCTCCTCCCGGTCTACTTCAGCTGCATGGTTGTGAGACAGGCCTAATGCATGGGGTCCATGCATAATCCATGTTCGTCCATGAACAAAAACCATTCCCAGGGATCCAGATATCTATGCAGCTGGAACACTCAGGGCAGGGGTGCACATATGTCCCAATGCTGGGGTCTTTTCTGTCCCAAAGGGATCCATCACTCTGTAAGTCAAGACCACTTGCCCTGAGCCAGGAGAGCCAGCCTTCTCCTTGCCTGTCAAGACCAGCAGGGGAGGAGGAGAGCACCTGGAGGGTGCAAGGCCCATGGGGATCCTGTCAAGTAGATCCTGGTGAACTAATTGTGGGACATCCGGTCCAAATGGTACGATTGCAAACTGTCTATATGTTTTTGAAGACTATAGGTTTTTTGCCCTTGTGAGCACTGAAGTCAATTACTGTGGTGTCACTTGTGTGCAAGCCAGAGACAGGGACCCCTGTGTGCCAGGATGGGCCACTGTGAAGCCAGTGCCATAGCCTTGGATCTTTGTGGCAAAGCTGCTGTGAAGAACACTTACCAATTGCTGCAGGAATAACAGAGAGAACGTCTGACACTGACGCAGCTTGTCCAAAGTCTGAGGAAGCCTAACTCGTCAGCAAGAAAAGACTGCAAGTGGTCCCAGGCCCTCTACATCAGGAGACCAGAGAAATTATAAGATGTTGCAACAACTTGCAGTGTCAACTACTAGTACTCATAATCATTCATTTTGTTCAAATCTACTGCACATAGGTTTAGTCACGTGGCTGACTACACTCACTCATGACATTCACCATAGACCTCCCTATGTTCTGCAGTTCATGGATGTGCTTGTTAGTGCCATGGCTGAGACCAGAAAAGTTAGGAGATTAAAAGAAAAATAGGTCCAGATGCATACAGGGATAGAGGAAGTTACAGAAAAAGTAAGCATGAGAGAAAATAGGGAAAGAAAAGACGTATGAGAAATAAGACAGAAAGTAAGAGAGACAGATGGGTATTATGAAAGGGGACATAGGGGAAGAGAGAAAGCACTGTTGAGAGAAAGAGACACTATAGAGAAGAGAAAAATGAGGCGGTAGAAAGGCAAAGGGAAAAGTAGTGTGAGATAGAGGATCAATGGCTTATGGGTAAGAGGTTAAATAAAAGAGTATTGAGTGGAAAGTGTGTGAAAAAGAGTCATTAATACATTGTGAGGGGAGAGAAAGGTGTGCACCAGGCCCATTTAGATTTAAGATATACTCTTTAATTCTACTTTTCTGATCATTTCTTTAACATCCTTTTCCATTTCGATCAGCCTAATGTGCTTAAAGTCCACATATTTTCATTTACTTTCTGACATTTTCCTTCAAGGAAAACCCAACGCCTTTTTGTGAATTATAAGGCTGAGATAGGACCCCTAGGTGGGAGAAATTGGTTTATTAGTTGCAAAGGATGCAACTCCTTCATGGGTAATAGGTCAACAACCTCCCCTTTACAAGGAACAAAATACCCTTTTTAGTAATTGACTCTTTCAGGGTAGCAAAGCAGAGCAGCCCAAGGTCTACTCAAGGGAAGCAGTGAGGTTAGTACCCCAGCTCACTGGTCTATATAAATGAAGATGTATAAAAAGGAAACGTTCTTTAATTACATCAACACCACTTAATGCTATGTCTTATTTTCAAATATATACAATCGGGTAGATGTAAATAACTTTGGAAATTGGCGACTTCCTCAGAACAGTGTGTACTACAACCAAGCCCAAATTCACAACTACAATCTTGTTTGTGGTTCCCTTACCCATTCTTTGAGCACCACAAAAGTCCAATATGTAAATACCTCACAGGGTTCTGGTGCCATCCTATGGCACAAGACTGTGCTTATCTAATGAGCAGCCCTGCTGCATCTGAAATATTTTGTTCCCGAATACCACCACATGTTGCAACTTTTCTTTTGTTTGTACTGAGTGCACCGCTCCCACTCAGGGAACCCACGGGCCTTTTTTCTCTTTGCGGGCCATGTGGGGGGGAGGGGGGACTCAATACACCATTGGCTTCCGTCAGCTCCCTTGCATGTGCTACAATCCTTGTGCAGCAAGCTGAAGCTTACTTCACTCTGCTGTCTCCTGCTCACGGTCAGCACAAGGGGGAGGACACAGGCACAGGGAGCAGGGTTGGCATGCAACCATCCAGAGAACGTGGTGGGGCTCCTCTTTTTCATGCTGTACCGTGGAGATGTGGTCCCCTTGAACAGGCCTTTTTTTGTGTTGGCCCCATGGGATGGAGTCGCAGGGCTTTAGGTGGTCTCAGGACGCGAACCTTATGCAAGCCCCCATTCCATGGAAAACAAATTATTTGTTTTCTTACTCCTTCCAGATGGGTATTCTTTTGCCAATGTTGCTCCCAGGTAGGTTCCAGTGCTTTCTCAAGTGTGTCTCCCTTGTGCAGGTGTTTTGAAAGTAAAGTATGGGAATACAGGCACCTCTGCCCAATCCTAGGGTGCTGCATCATCACTTTACCCCTACTTAATGCACAGTTTTCTGAGACATTTGAACACATTAATTTTAAGTGATCGATGAAAGGTTATTCCCTGTGAGCCTCAGCTCTGCTCCAACTTACACAGCTGCCTATCCCTTCCAACCAAATGTTAAGAGGCACCCCTCCTGAGGTGTGGCCTTCCTTTATTGTGTGGGCTTGCCCAGGCCAGATGAAGTGAGGAGTTAATCAACACATGCAGATTATCTCCTCAGGCAGAGTTATTGGCTCTAATGTGTGGGAAGCCCTTTGGTCTACCTGCTGGACAGCAGAGTGATTAACAAGGCCCAAATAGGGGGAACAAAGGCCTGGAATCTCATTATGGCAGAACCAAGGAAGAATGATAATTTTCAAGATGTTAGGAGAGGTACAGCTTTCACAAACATGACAGTGGACCTACAATCTGTGTACATGTTTACCCTAAAAGTGATACCTGACTGTTAGCTCTAGGCCTACGTTTGGTGACTCTGTGCAAGGCACAGACATCACCCAAAAGGTATAATGCAGTGAGTACACAGCCTTTCAGTAAGCACCAACAGACTTATAGTATGAATGCCCATTTACTTTATAAGGCCTACACCAGGTCAGTATAAGTCCCTGAAGGGTCCCTCTGTGATAACAGGCTGTACTAGACAGTAGTTTCACGCTCTCAGCCTACACACATGTGTGGAACCATTCCAGAGCCTCTTGCCTTGGCTAAGGAAACAGCCTTATCTGAACAAGGCAGACGCTATCTTTGTTATTGCTGTCAGTCCATTTCCTCAGAGCTTACAAAGAGTGAGTCTCCGGTTGAGAGGCTCGCTCACAGAAAAAGTCCAATACCGAGTAGTCAAAAAGTGAAAAATCCAGGGGGGTTAAATGGGCGGAACCAAATTCCTACACTATGGGGCCCATTAGGATGGCGGGCGGACTACCCTAGCAGTGCTGGGACCGGCTGCCAGTGGTGCGGCGGTCCCGCACCTGCAATTAGGATGCCACCGCCACCGTGGCGGTGGCATCCTCCATTCCCAGCAAGCCCGCCACAATGCTGGGAATGCACTGTATGCATTGTCATGCACAAGGTGACAGGCACCGCGAGGTGTCTGCCACCATGTCCATGACAATGCAGGGGGGTACCATAGGTACCCCCCATGTGCACCCCCCATGCCCCCTACCCTGGGGGCCCGCAACAGGCCCCCGACAGCAAACGCCGCATGCCTTTCTGTGGCGGCATCGCAGCCATGTAAAGGCACAGTCTCTGCCTGCATCCAAATATGGAAGGCGGTGTCATGCAGACACCGCCACCATATTGAGCACCTTTTCTGCCCGGTCGACTAGTCGACCGGCGGAAAACCGGCAGATGGTCTGTTCTTCCGCCGGGGTCCCCCCGCCATACTAATATGGCGGGGGGAAATGGGTGGCGGGCGGGGAAGGATGTAGGGCGGATAGCCAACGCCATGCGGGCGGTGGCAATCCGCCCTACATCCTAATGGGCCCTTATGTATTTTTAGGTCATAATTCTATGAATATATTGGTCAGTTTATGTTTGACCTCCACCTAAATGCAAGCTTGACTGTGAGAACTACAAAAAAAAAGGTTCCTCCGCTGATCTCTCTTCAGAGATTTGCAAAAAGAGCCGCCCGAAGTTTGGTTTAGGGGAAATCTGGTGATGGAGAAACCAAGCTCCCATATTAATGGGCTTACCTTATTCTTCTCCATTGATACAAGAATACTTATTTTGGTGTCCTCTCTATTTGGTACAGTGTCAATGAAGAAGGCTTTCTATCTGTCTTTTTTTGCTTGCTTTTTGCTTGACCCTCATGTAGGGCCTTGTGTAAGAGGAGCTCTCTCACAGGGTGTCTGGGGCAGGAGGTTTCTCTATTGGTGTGATGAGTCCTGCCTAGGGATGGGGCCAAAAATCGGTACACTGGGTACAAGAAGAAGAAAGTGGTGTAAACTGTCAGCTGAATTGTGACTGCGTTTTTAGATTTGCCATATCAAGTAACCTTCAGATGAAAAAAAGAATAAACACCATTTACAAAAACATCAGTCACTTTCATAAAGAATATGCAAATATCTAATCGAGTGGGGTTCTGTTCATCTCATGGTCATTCTTTCCCCAAGATTGATTGATTGATTGATTGGGGTACTTATAGAGCGCAACTATCACCCTACGGGCATCTTGGCGCTTGCATTGGGAACCCGTCCTGGTTTTTCCCTGTAAGATAACCCATACTGGGTATCCCCAAGGTGAAAGCCAGGCATCCCGCCGCGGGGGGCCGTTGTGGAGATTAAGCAGGCTTGTTGCCCAGAGCTGCATAGTGTGAACTCATGCTTAGAGTGGGCACCGAAGCGAGAATTATCGAGTCCGTGGACAATTGGGTTCTGGACCCTGCCGCGTCGGGAATCGAACCCAGGTCCCAGGCCTGATCTCTGCTTCAGGGTATGCCTCCTCTAACCAGTGAGCTACACTTCTCCCAGACAGTGCTATCCTACTTATCAGGCCTCCTCTTTAGATGTTTTAAAAAAAGTTAATTCCAAGTGTCGGTGGATTCTTGCTGCAATGGTATTTCAATAATTTATGGCGCTATTCCACCTAAAAACCAAAACTAAGGAGGTCATTACGATGGTGGTGGGCCTGCCACCGACAGCCTGTCGGTGGCAGGCCCTTCGCCATTGTACTGCGGTTTCCCGCCTGTCAGATTACAATGGCGGGCGGAAATGTGTGGTTGCAAAGACTGACCACCACGGCTCCAACAGGCGGTCATTTTCTGACCGCCTGTCGCAGCAGCCGCATAGACTAGCATTGCGGAGGTGACTGTCAGGCACCGCCGTTAGAATCATGATATCCCTTTGCACCGGTCGTTTCGCGGCGGTCAACCCACCATGAAACGGTAGGCGGAAACGGATTTGGGGCCCGTAGCGGGCACCCCTTCATCCCTGGGCCTGGGGCACACCCCTTATAGTGCCACACACGTAGTGCATGGAAATTTTAAGAGTGCATTTTTAGCATTGCGTCAGGTGCGGCAGCTAGCAGCACCTGCCGCAATGTTAAATATGGCAGGTGGCAGTCGCATCGTAATAGCATACGTGGGACCGCCGCCTTATAGGCGGGCGGTCCCCATCCCCGGGATGATAGCAGAAGGACAGAAGTCCATCTGGCATCGTAATCAGGCCCCTAATTTGTCTTGTGATTTTTCAAGATATCATGTTTAACTTGGTTACCTCATGTCAATGGATTGATAACTGGTGTTAATTTTAATTGTTTGCCGAACAACCAATTCGACACATCATTAAATTCTACTTGTCCTGTATGGGGCTTGTTTGTAAAGATGATTGACATAGAACACCTTGAAGGCAGGTGAATAAGTCCAATGGTATTTAGGCAAAATATCGAGCTTAAAATATCGTCCTACAGAAATAGCGAGTTTAAAATATCATGAAATGGAAATATCATCAGCAAGAATTTCGATGTCAAGAATAATGAATTGAAGGTAAGTAATATTGATTTTTAAAATATCAAAGTAAATATTATCGTTTACAAAAATATAGTTGTTTAAAGTATTGTTATTGTTATGTATTTTAGTATATTCTTTAAATGTATATGATGTTTAATTTTTGTATAATTATTGTTTAGGATATGTTATATATCTGTAAATATTTTAGTATCTAATAAATGTAATTTAATTACATTTTGTGATTTTTATTTCTTTAGCAGGTTGTGGATTTATAGGGGTATAGGGTGGAACATAATTTAAATATAAAAAATTAATGAATATTTTTTATTTTATAATATTTATTTTCATTGATATATATTTATGTTTGTTGTGATATAAAAAAAACGTATGTGAAATTCCAGTGCGGGTTGTGGGGTTTCCAGGGGTAAAGGGTGGTAAGTCATTTCTTTTTAATAAATTATTAATTAGGTCATTAACATTAAATAAATAATAATTAATTATGTTAATTGTGTATTTTTATTTTTAAGTATGGGTTGTGAGGTTATTTGGGTAAAGGTTGGGAAATTAAGTACTTTTAATTAATTTATAATTTGTTTTTAATTAATAGTAATTAATTAATTGATAATTATATGAATTGTCTAATTTTTTTTTTAGGTGTGAGTTGCTGGGTGTATAGGTGTAAAGGGTGGTTAGTAATTTATTTCTAATTAATTGATAATTGTTCATTAATATTAATTAAAAAATTGATAATTATGTTAGTTTATTTAAAACGTTTAGGTGTGGGTTGTAGGGTACATAGGGGTAAAGGGTGATGAGTAAATTCATTTCAACTAATATTTTTTTAATTAACATTATTAATATTTTTACAACTAGTTGTAATAATTGTGTACATATTTGTCTGTAAAATATTATATGTGTGTTCTGTGTTTTAGGGGGTATAATGTGGGAAGTACATTAAGGTGCCGATTCCAATCCTGTAAAACCCGGGTACGAATGGTCGTACGGAGCGTATTCTCCGTACGACTCGTACTCGGGAAATCCACCTTACAAACCAGAAATACAATTTCCGTACGAATCGTACAAAACTACGTACGGCTAAAAAATACCAACTATTCTGATAAGGACATTGCGTACGTGACGTCCGTACGGAGTCAGGCAGCGTTTTACGGACCAGCAAGTACGATTCGTGCCTACGTCACTCCGCACGGAACATTTTTTACGGCAGCCAAAAACTCCCGGGAAATTGAGTACGACGCGAATAAGAAGCACTGGTACGCAACGGACAGCCATGGACCCCATCCTACGTGTCAACCTGGCCCTCCTAGCCTACGACCTGGTGCACCGAACCTGACGCACACGCCTCAGGTGAGAACAACACCCATGGGTCAAGGTGGGGGTGAGGGGCATGAAACATACCCCCTACCCAAATCAAAACATACAATATGGAGGACATACATTACCTCCAGGGTCTGGTCACTTCGGGGGGCGTGTCCACCAATCCCTGCGCACCGCAACAACGGAAGCGGATGTGTACGCCTACCCGCCACCACTACAATGGTGGTACGGACCGTACCCACGCTCTGAGGGCGTGGGTACGGTCCATACCACCATTGGAGGGGTGCCGTAGGGGTACACGTGGTACGGACCGTACTCACGCCCTTAGAGTGTGGGTACAGTCCGTGCAACGCGTACCCCTACGTCACCACTACAATGGTGGTATGGACCGTACACACGCCCTCAGAGCGTGTGTACGGTCCGTACCACGCGTACCCCTACATCACTACTACAATGGTGGTACGGACCGTACACACGCCCTCAGAGCGTGTGTACGGTCCGTACCACGTGTACACCTTCGTCACTACTACAATGTTGGTACGGACCGTTCCCACGCTCTAAGGGCATGGGTACGGTCTGTACCACCATTGGAGTGGTGCCGTAGGGGTACGCGTGGTACGGACCGTACCCACGCCCTCAGAGCGTGGGTACGGTCCGTACCACGCGTACCCCTACATCACCACTACAATGGTGGCACGGACCGTACACACGCGCTCAGAGCGTGGGTGCGGTCTGTACCACTACTGTAGTGGTGACGTAGGGGTACGCGTGGTATGGACCATACCCACGCTCTGAGGGCGTGGGTACGGTCCACACCATGCATACCCCTACGTCACCACTACAATGGTGGTACGGACAGTACCCACGCTCTGAGGGCGTGGGTAAGGTCCATACCACCATTGGAGTGGTGCCGTAGGGGTACGCGTGGTACGGACCGTACCCACGCCCTCAGAGCATGGGTACGGTCCATACCACGCGTACCCCAATGTCACCACTACAATGGTGGCACGGACCGTACCCACGCTCTGAGGGCGTGTGTACGGTCCGTACCACGCGTGCTCCTACGGCACCACTACTATAGTGATACGGACCGAACTTGTACGGTCCGTACCACGCTTACCCCTACGGCCACACAACTCTAGTGATACGGACCGTACACACGCCCTCAAAGCATGTGTACGGTGCGTTTCACACGCTTACACTGTTGATAGGATGCACACACGTAAGGAATGGAGGTCTCAGACTCGCACAAGGATGAACATCAAGTCATTGTCATTGCTGTCCTACATTTGCAGGGCCTAGGTGTGTCAGGCAGTGATATTGCACATGTCTCCTCATGTATTTGCACAATTGATGTGTGATGACCTGTGTACACATGTCATGTGTGATGGGGCACTATGTGGCACACTTCGCCTTCACACTTTGCACATGTGTGCATGTAGTACAAACGTGTCAAGCACAGCATCACTGGTATGGCACAGTCACCACCACCCGCAACTGTCCCCTGATGCCAGGGACAGGGACACTAACAACTGACATTTAACGACCAGCGTGCACCGATGTGACTATGTCATGTGTGTGTCAGGTGTTCCCATGAGCTTGCTGTTGGTGTTCCGTCAACTGCATCTGCTGTTGCTGCATCCAACATGTGTGTGTGTGTGTAGATGGGCATGGCACACATCTACGCACACCATGCCACATGTGGATTTCCACGCAACGTGTGTCTGTATGCATCGAACATGATATTTTGACATGAGGACATATCTGCGTCGTCTCAATGTCTGTGTTTTCTGTTTTCCCGTGTACCCCTTCATCGCAATGTGTGTGATCTGTACATTTGACATTCCATGTGATCTGTGTGTTTAGCTTGCCGTCAGCTGTCTGTATGAGATGACATCCTTCAAATGCAGATATGTGGATGTATGTCACTCTTGTGATGTCTCTGGCTGTTCACTGACACTGGCCCACAGCTCGTTTCAGGGCATGTCATGTAGACTTGACAATCAACGGGTGTAGCTGGCTTTTCGTAGGAGGATCACCTGGCTGGCATACATGTCCTGGATGTATTGCACAGACCAGACTCTGTATTTAGCAGATGTGTATTAGCAGTTGAGCATGTGCTCAGTTCATTGACATTGATGTTGTTATGTTCTCACTCTTCGTCATTCATTCCAATTTTCTGCAGGGCACCGTCTGTCCCCAGACCAATGCCAGACTTGGGTGCCATGAGGGAACGTGACTGCATACGACGATACAGATTCACCCAACTGTTGATTGAGGACTTGACCGCCAAGCTGGCACCACACCTCCAACCACGACACAGGTATCCTACTGCGCTGACCCCCAAGATGAAGGTGATGGCAGCCCTACATTTTTTTGCCACAGGTACGTTTCAATTCACCATAGCTGATGTTGGTGGCATTTCACAGACGATGTTCAGCCGTGTCCTGCATGATGTTTTAGCAGCCATGTTGGAGCACCTGGATGAATTCATCCATTTTCCGACTCCTGAGGAGTTGACAGGTGTCAAGGGTGATTTCTATGCCCTGGGAGGGATGCCGCATGTCATTGGGTCCATTGATGGGACACATGTGGCTTTGGTACCAACACAGCCTATCGCAACCGTAAACATTACCACTCTATAAATGACCTTGTGGTGTGTCTTGCTAACATGCTGATTTCCCATGTCTGTGCACGTTTTCCAGGGTCAGCACATGATTCCTACATCATGAGGCGTAGCAGGGTGCCACAAATGATGCTGCGGCTGCACAACGAACGAGCATGTCTTGTTGGTGGGTATACTCTGTTTGTCCTGTGTTTTGCGGTATCTTTGTATCTTACGGCATCTCCTGACCCACTTCTTTACATGATGTTTCCATGTAGGGGACTCTGGCTATCCCAACATGCCATGGCTGATGACGCCTCTCCGCAACCCAAGATCAGCTGCAGATCACCGTTACAACAATACACACGGGCAGACCAGGCGAGTGATTGAGAGGACGTTTGGCCTCCTGAAGAGCCGATTCCGGTGCCTTCACAAGACAGGCGGGTCCCTCCCATATGCACCGGCAAAGGTCTGCAAAATCTTCCTCGTGTGCTGCATGCTGCACAGCATGGCAGTGGAGAAGGCAGTGCCACTCATCCTGGAGCAGCATAAGCAAGAACATCCACCCGTGGAGGATGAAGGGCTTGGTCACGAGGCAAGTGAGGAGGAGGAGGAGGATATCCAGAGTCAGCTCATACGCAACTTCTTCTCATAATGGTGAGTCACTGGGTCTGAGTGTGCACGCTTGGAGCCTTGTGTGGCATGTGTTGCAATGTGTGTGTCCAGCTGACTGTATGCTAAGTGACTTAGATGTGTGTTCTGATGTGTCACTCGAGTGATGATGTCATTCAAAACACATTTTAACTGAGACACTAAATTTTCAATTCGCATGGTGACAACATTATTCCTGTAGAGTAAATGACTATGTATGCGGATAACAATCTTTTAGCTGACTTCTTGTGTGTCTGTCATCCACAGGTTCTTGCGCATGTTGTCTGGTCGTGTCATCGTTGGCCTCCTGCTATTCCTCATGAGTATTGCAACGTGTGCTGAATCAGCGTTCCATGCATGGACATGGGGAAAAGTCATTTTGGGTGAGGATTGCAGCAAGGCATTTTGGGGGTGTTACGTGTTTGGAATGTGTGGGGACTGCTCCTGGGCATGTTGTGTTACCATGCATACATGTCGACTCACCATGGGGCACATGACATGTAGCATGACTCCCATGAATTGAGAGTCAACCTTCGTGACAGTCATCTGTAATGGTTTGTGGATTCTGATGAAGGCATCAATGTGTGTAAAACTTCCCTCAGAAACATACGGGATGTTACGGGTGGACATAGTGTGGGACATCCCCATAAGAGGCTCAATGGGGAATTGCAGCCTCTCCGTGTGCAGCAGGGGGTGTTTGGCTCATCCCCTTAACTTGTGTGCCACGCCATTTGGATTTACAACATCTGTGTTGTGAAGGGAGTGTCCAGTGTAGGTCTCACATGTTCAGCCAATGTTCCCTTAGTGTGAGCCTGAGTAATAAAGGTGTTCCTCACCCTCCAAAGTGCCTCATCTCTGTCAATGCAGGTCTCTTGCCACTTTGCATGCGGCATCTCTGGCATAGTTGTCAAAGATTGTGCATATGAGTCTATGTGTAGTTTGGCAACATGCATGCAGTTCTTCATGGGTTATAACCTCTATTGTGCATGAAGTCCATGGTTGTGTATGTATTTGGGCATGTTGGTCCCCACAACGGGCCGTCAACGCCTGCTGAGGGTGTGTCTCCTGTGCGCAGCTCGGCCTTCTGTTTCCTGATCCTGTGTCAGTCATCTTTGGTGATTGTGCATCCATTTTCTCTGGGTGTGCCATGGGTAACCGGACACTCCTTCCTTTGCATACGCCTGTTGCAGTTGTCCTTTCTGACATCCTTGTCTTTGTGTGCTACTTTTGGCATAGTTTCCAGGACATGCTGCCTGCTGCTGCGGCCACTGCAGCAAGGGCCCACAAAGTAGCGGGATTCGGCAACACACACGCCTCAAAGATGCTCCTCCCTGCCTCCCTCCACCCATTCATTTGGCTGTCATCATCTTGTCTGTGCCACTGTTGCGGCCACGCGGTGCCAAAGGCAGGACCGTCAGCACATGCAACGTGCACATTGCACGGCCCTCATGTCCTTGCATGACCCACGTCACACTACAGTCTGATGTTGCAGCCACCCTCCAAGCAATGTCCATCCGAAAATCAACCGCCTGCTCTCAGGCATACCCTAAGCGCACACACGACACCTTTGCATGCTGAGTGTGCAACTCCAACTGCCTACACAGCACTGCCCCGCCTTCCAGGCCCTGTCACACCAACCAGGTCATGTCCCTCCTACTCCACACCGGCTCCGTCCACCAGCAAGGCCATGGGAGTGGGACTCAAGCCTTCAGCATGTAGTATAGTGGCGTCATCTGGCACATGGCCCAGGGATCATCTCTCAGCGTGTCAATCTTCAATGTGTCCAGGACCCCCCACTCCACCATCACATGCGCACACAACCTCATCATCATGTCGTGTGCCATTGACAGCCAGGTGCTCCTCACCCTCACCAAAGACGCAGCCATTGCCAGTTCCAACATTCAAGAAGGCATGAGGTCAATGGATGAATGGCTGAACATCAGCCACCTGAGGCTGGACTTGTACAGGACTGAAGTAATCATCTGAGGATCGTCCCCTTACAGCTGTCTCAACTCCTTGTGTCCCACCCGCAGGGGCCCTACACAAGCACCCAGTGGCCACGCACACAAGATGGTGTGCATCATGGATTTGTCACTCACATTTGCCATGCAAATCACCAGCATCTGTACCTCATGCTGCAACACCCTCTGCATGATCCACATGATCCACAGATAGATCCACTCCAAGGAAAGACAGACCATTCCCCAGGTCCACGACACCAGCCGTGTCAACTACTGCCCCGCCCTCTACGGAGCAAGTACATCCAAACTCACGGGAAACTTGTCCACATCCAGGGTGCATCTGCACACCTCAGCTTCAACATCCCGCACCCCATCCACATCACCGTCCACCTGAGATAGCTGCAATGGATCACTGACTGCTGCAGGATGACCTTCAGACTCCTCAACCACACTCAGGAGGCAGTCCACAACCCCAGACCCCAAACAAACCTTGGACGTCTGTCATCCTAGTCCCCGTTGGGCCAACTCGGTGCATCCAACCTTACCCTGGCCACCATTCTTCACATCCACCGTACTCCAGCATGCAGGACATAGTTCTCACACCTGGCCAAACATACCTGGTACTCCCTCCCCAGGAACATCCACATGAGCCATGACCTCTACGCCTTAATGATACTCTCCAAAATTGGTCTGTCCGCACAGTATTGCAAGCCCCCCCTCAGCAACTTGAGGCCATCAAGGGTGAGTATTGTGCGCCATGTCTGTATTGGATGATACATTGTGACCCATGTGTGGTCCTGTACCAGACTCAGATCCCAGGGTATGGATGGCTGGAGTTAGTTCAACACTCAGGCATAGTTTGACATTTCCCCACACGTAGGTTGTGTACTCATGCAAAATGACTGCAACATCTAATTAAAGAAATGTAATTTTATTCTAGGTGGGGGGCGTGTTTAGTGTTGAAAAATAGTTGCTATACAGTGTGCATAGAATCCAAAGTTCACAGGGGGAGATGGGATCCTTGTCATTTGAAGTCATCAGAGTCCAGCCCACAGTGTTTGGCATCATTGGTCAGACTGTGACCAGCAAGTCCATGTGGCAGAGAATGTCATTGAATGAGGTGCTGCTGTTGCGCATCAGGGCCAGGTGCCAGGCCAGGTGACCTGGGAGATGTGGATGGTCCGCTGCCTCTCACGGTCTTTTCCGTGGACAACCCACCTTCCTGGGGGACCCTCAGATGCAGCCCTTGACGATGCTTGGGACGCTCCGTCGGACGAATCCTCCATCTCCCTCCCTCCCTGTGGCTGGTGGTGGTCTTCGCCTGGTGGCACGGGGAGGGTTGCCCATGTTGTCGGCGATCCGACAGAGTGAACGGCTCATGTCCGTTTGCACCGCCAGGAGCTCAGTCAGTCTTGCCTCCATCCATCCTTGATGTTGTTGTTGACTGGCGTGTTGCTCGGCCTGCTGGTTCTTAACCTCTGTGAGGGTCTACACTACCTGGCTTATGGCCCTGGTGTCACGCCGGTATGTGTCCAGGATGTGGGGTATGTGTGACATACCGGTCCCTTCAGCTGGCTGGTCAGGTTCTCGACTCCGCCTGCCTCCACTCCCACCACCCCTGCCCACACGAGCCTGGCCTGCCGTTGTGGGCCCATCGGGTCTACGGGACCCCTGAGGGATGGCATTTGCGGGGTTGTCTGCCTCCTCCTGGGTGCCCGGAGAACCTTGTCCCTCTAGGTCAGACTGGCTCAGTTGTTCAGTGTGGGCAGGGCTCCTGGGTGTCTCCTGGGATGTGGCAGGAATGGGGGTGGTGGTTGGCACAGATGTACCTGAAGCAGGTGCTGCAGGAGCTTGGGCACCAGAGGGTCCAGGTGGGTTGGGGTCATCCACGGAGTGTTGAGAGTCGTCGCTGCCCGTGGGATCAGCTTCTGGTCGAGCCTGGGACTGTGATTCTTCCCCCCCATTGTTGGGGGGAGATCCATGACGTTACCCTGTGTGTGAGAGAGAGACCATGTTAATGCTGTTTCATGCGACATCCATGTTTCATACATATTCAAGTTGGCACAGTTCCTCCAGGTAGTTGGATGTGCCTAGCATTCCTCTCAATGTTCACTTTTGGATGGGTATGTTGAGGGGGACAGATTGATATGTTCCCATGAGTGTTTGGCATGTAGATTTTTGGCTGTGATGCTTCTTTGGCTATGGATTGATCTTGTTGTGTCACGTCCATTGTGAGAGTGGGTAAATTAATTGCCTGCCCCGGGGGTGTGGGCTTGGGTAAGGGGTATGTGTGTGACAGGGCCTGCTGTCGGGTGTAGTGTATTTTGGCATTGGGTCTCCCAGGTGATGTGTCTGCCCCCTCATGGAGCATGCTGGCATGACAGTGAGTGTGAGTTCCTGTCCTAGATATCTGAGCTTGTGGTGTTGGTGTTTGAGTTTCCAGTGGTCACAGGAGGGCCTTGTGCTGCCTACAGCAGGGCTAAGTGTCAGCTACCTTGTCAGTACTTAGCCAGTCCCTGTGCATTGAGCATGGTGCATGGGTATGTACCTGGGCCATATGGGCTGAGGACAATGATGTCTGCTTCTGAGTGGAACACTGTGTTTTTTGAGCCCCACCCTCCCAGCATCACGGACATCCAGTCTTGTGTTTGTGGTTCGTGTAGCCTGGGAAATGGCATGGCCTTGCTTTGTGAATGGGGCATGAACATGTTAGTGGCATGAGCGTTGTTTTTGTGTGTGGTTGTGTCATGTGAGGGCTTGGGGGTAGTTGCGTGCATTTGGTGTAGTTGGGGTGTGGATGGCATTACCCCCATGTTACGTAAGTTGTTTGTGTACTCACCAGGCTAGGCCACTCCTTGGACTCCGTGTACTCCCACCGGCGGAAGCAGGGCCATCACCTTCTCCTCCCAGGGAGGGTAATGTACCGGTCTGCGGGGCAGCCCACCTCCAGTGATGTTGCTCTGGGCGTAGTCCTCGTTCATTTTGCGCTTGACTGTCCTCGGCAGATCGTACCACCTGGCTTGGCATTCATTCCTGGTCCTTCTGATGGGCACAACAGCATTCACCCTATCGACAATCCTCTGCCACATGCGTGATTTTTCTGCTATGCTGGTCTGTCTGACCAATGTTCCAAAGAGCTGTGGCTCGACTCTGATGACTTCGTTGACAAGGATGTCCAGCTCCTCCCTTGTGAAGTTTGGATTCTTGTCTGTGGGCATGGTGTGGGGTGTGAGTGTGGATGGTTGTTGGTATGCGGGTGTGAATGTGACGGTGTGGGTCTGAATGTGAAGAGGGGGTTTGTGTGAAGGAGGTTGTGTGAAGGTGAGTACGTTAAGGTGTATGGGTGCAGTTGTTTGTGTGTGGTGTCTGTCAGCAGTGGGTCTGTTGCAAAGGCACATGGTTTGTGTGTGTGGGCCCTTTTTATTGGTCCATTTTTGGGTGTGGCTGGGTTTGAAATTTTGGTGGGTGTGTTATAAGAGGTGGTTGTGAGTTTGGGCCTCTGTTTGCCTGTTTGGATGTGCCAGGTCAGTCATTTAGATGTTTTTTCTACTGTAGACGTGTTTTGTGGTGTTGTGCGAGTCGAATTGGCAATCCTTGTGCTGTTTTACAGTGTCCTGGTTCTGTACGAGTTGTTTTAGCGTAAGTAAGTTGCGTACATACGCGATGTTGTCGTACAGTGCTCACATATGCAATGTTGTTGTACGGTTCGTACATACGCGATGCTGGGGTACGGTGCGTCCAAGTACGGGGCTTGGGTATGGTGGTGGGGTATGGTGCGTACAAGTACGGGGCTGGGGTACGGTGGTGGGGTATGGTGCATACATGTACGGGGCTGGGGTACGGTGTTGGGGTACGGTGCGTACATGTACGGGGCTGGGGTACGGTGCATCCAAGTATGGGGCTGGGGTACGGTGTTGGGGTACGGGGTACGGTGCTGGGGTACGGTGCGTCCAAGTACAGGCCTGGGGTACGGCGCTGGGGTACGGTGCGTCCAAGTACGGGGCTGGGGTACAGCACTGGGGTACGGTGCGTACATGTACGGGGCTGGGGTACGGCGCTGGGGTACGGTGCGTACATGTACGGGGCTGGGGTACGGTGCTGGGGTACGGCGCTGGGGTGCGGTGCGTCGAAGTACAGGCCTGGGGTACGGCGCTGGGGTATGGTGCGTCCAAATACGGGGCTGGGGTATGGTGGTGGGGTACGGTGCGTACAAGTACGGGGCTGGGGTACGGTGGTGGGGTATGGTGTGTACATGTACGGGGCTGGGGCACGGTGGTGGGGTACGGTAGGTACGCGTACGGGGCTATGGTGGTGGGGTACGGCACGTACACGTATGGGGCTGGGGTAGAGTGCGGACATGGGGGGGTACGGTGCTGACAGATGTGGGGGGGAGAGGGGGGCTGTACGACTCGTATCCCGGGCACAAGTTTACCCGGATATGAGTGGTACGGCGTTCGCTCCGTACGGGGCCTTTTCCATGCGCTTGTGTTTTCGGAAGGGCGGTACCGATCGTACTTGCGCGCTCGGACTTCAGTTTTACGATTTGTATGTAAAATTGTCCGGGTACGTCTCGTAGACTTTTCCCGAAGCGATTCGTATGTATTTTTCACGTACGAATCATACTTCACTGGTTGTACGGGACTTGTACGATTCGTACGTAAAAAAATATGGATACGAGTCGTACGGTAATTTTTTTTAACGGATTGGAATCGGCACCTAAATGTAATGCATACATAATTAATATTTAAATAATTATAATTAGTTTGTTGATAAATATTCATAGTGTTTGTTTAAGTAATTTGTGTTTAAAAGTTACATTTTATGTGCAGGTTGTGACTATTGCGAGGTTATAGAGAGGGAAGTTACTAAATTATAATTATGTGGGCAAATATTTTGGTTAATAAATAACTAAACAAGCATTATTGATATGAAAGTGATTTCTGTATTTTATTTATAAAAACATTTGTAGGTATTTGTGATATGTTTTTACCATTGTAATATGTTTTTCTTTTTTCACATTTTTATTGTTAAATATATTTATATTTTTCAAAACATATTTATATTTCTCATTAATTACTTTGCTTTTATAAATAATTTGGTTTTGTTGAAGATAGTTTGTTTCTTTTTAACGTTGCATGGACTGGAGTGGGAATAGGAAATTGTTCTTCTCTGCAATCAAACACTTTCCCTACTGTTGTACTGGCGGGCATGGGAATAGTACATTTTACCCCTCCGCTATCCAACACTTTCCCTACTGTTGTATTGACTGGAGTGTGAAAAGTAAAGTTTAAGCCCTCCACAATCCAACACTTTCTCTACTGTTGCACTGATTGCAGTGGGAATAGTAATGTTTACCCCTCTTTTATCCAACACTTTCCTTACTGTTGTATTGAGTGGAGTGGTAATAGTAAATTTAACCCCTCTGCAATCCAACACTCCCTACTGTTGCACTGATATGAGTGAGAATAGTACATTTTACCTCTCTGCCATCCAACACTTACAGTACTGTTGTACCAACTGGAGTGGGAATAGCAAATTTACTCTTTGCACTCCAATAGTGTGTTTACTGTTGTACTGGCTGGAATGGGTATAGTAAATACTACCTATTCCGAATCCAACACTTTCATTATTGTTGTATTTACGGGAGGGAGATTTCTAAGTTTTAGTAAGTTTTCTTATCTTTAATTTGTGTAAAGTGGGAGTAGTAAATTTTATATACATTTACTATAATAAACTGCATAGTTTTGTATAAATTGTAGTTATAATAGTATATGTATTAAATATTATGTTTAATAATTTATTTTAAATTGCAAAAATGTATATTGTTATGTTTTTGTTTAATTTAAAATTGTAATATTTATAATTAATTATGTTTTAAATTGTTTAAATACATTTTAAGATGTATAAGTGGTTTACTTTTTTAATTTAATTAGAATGATTAGTTTCCTAAAGATTTAGGGCCTGATTACGATGGCAGGTGGACTTCAGTCCGCCCAACACTGTCTTGGTCCTGGGACCGACCAACCACTGGTCAGCGGTCCGTACTGACTTATTACAATGCGACAAACACTGTTTGGTCGCATAGTCCGATTTCTTAATGGGAGCTCATGTTACGGGCCATAAACCAGCCGTAACACAAGCTCCCATTGAGAAATGTGAGGTGTTGTTTATCCCTGCACCCCATCGCAGGCACCTCAAGGTGCCTGCCACAAGTCGCAGGGTTCAACAGGGGGGCACTATAAGTGCCCCCTCGGCCCCCAACCGAAGGCCGCACACACAAGGCAGCCCTGCTGGGGGCCCCTAAACACACTTTCTGACATGGTTTCAATGTCAGAAACCGTGCATCATAATCTCAAGGGCGGAAAGGCCTGCCCTTGAGATTACTTCCCGGTTTCCGACCGGTTTAGTTTCCAACCGCCTAGATCGTGATTAGGCGGCTGAAAAGTAAACCGTAGGGCCGATTACAATGTGGCCCTGAAGGCTCCGACCATTGGTATATGCCGATATATATTTTGTTGTTGTTATATTTTTATATTATCTAAAAAATTTGAAATTATAAAATAAATTATTATTATTAGTTTATGAACTGTTTTTTAAGTAGCTATATGTAAATATATATATGATAATTATTATATATTTGTGTTTAACTTTTTCAAATTAAGTTAATTTGTTATGTTTGTTAAAATATATATTACATATTTTTTAAATAATGTTACTATTCAATATATTTCATATTTATCATTTTATTCTATATATATTAAGAAAACGATATTTAATACAGCTATATTAAAGACATCAATATATTTTTTTGATATTTTTGTACTAACCATGATAAGATTAGGATGTGGATATTTTTGACATCGGTATTTTGGTCACGATATTTCTATGAGGAGATATTTTGTTCCTCGATATTCTATTAGTGAACCAAGTCCAAGATGTACTTCCACCTTCTCCTCATTCTCACCGATGCACTATTTTAGAATTGATTTGTTTTTGGCTGCTGCCAAACGATCTCATATTGTAATAAATACTTTAATAGTTCCCAACTAGTCACCTCTGTTTAAAAATTCATGGTTTTCCCACACTCCTAACATTGGACTTTTCAGTGGCCTGTGTTTTTTAAATAGATAATGTCTTTTTAGCTATTTTCAAACAAGAGGACTTGGAATATTAACACCATTTACTAATCATGAAAATGGACGTGCAGCGGATCCTACTCTAATGATTGTTCCTTTGTTTAGATGCGAAGATTGTTATTCTGGGTGCAGAGGACACGCTTACCCTTCTGCAAGGCAGTTGTGGATTTCCTGGAACCCCTGGTACCTATGGAGAAGTAGGATTAAAAGGTATACAACTGTTAAACTCAGATGGGATTCTGTTTGGGGTATTCCATTTGTTGTAAATACAGATGCCTGAATCAAAGAGTGCTCCAAGTGACAATGATACATTTAAATGCTTTTGAAAGACACCAGTCCTAGGCAAGCCCTCTCTCTCAAACAGGTGAGTTCTTTGAAACGTGTAGCGTGGCAATATTTTTTCAATGCACACTTGTTCCAATAGCGCACAGTGAACAGATGTGATTTTAAGTGTGGATGGGCCAAAAAGCAGTAATTCAAAAGAACAATAGTAGATGCATAGTCTGTCTGCCCGTTCCACCAATTGACTCTTTAGTGATACCACTCACATTCCACTGTATCTTCCGCTACATGCATAGCTATTTTATTTCGGCTCACCATTTAGCATAGCCCACAAATCCAATAAAATATATGCCCCTTTGAGTACCACTAAATTTAGATAACATCTATTACCTACGGTGCCTAAAAACTGGCAATTCTTTACAAATGAAAATAGCAAAAAGTACTAAAACTAAATAAAAACACTAAGGCAAACAGTATAGAGAACCTGTTAAAGGGCAATAGGAACCCAGTGTTGCTTTCCACACTTCTAACATTCTTTAAAGAGACCCTTAAAATGATCAATAATTTTGTTTTCTCTGGGTTTTCAGAAGTTCCACTCGCAGTCATCATAGCCTGTTCATCATAACCACATGCACTTGCCTCTCATATAGATCCCCTCCAGCACATTGATATACATTACTTCTAAATGTAAGATGGACACCTTTGGTTTGTCTGTTTACCAGGGGCGGCTCCTCCATGTGGGCGGAGGAGTGTCACCTCCCTGCTTTCTCGCACTGCTTGGTTGGGGGCAGGCGATCCTGCTCTAGGGCAGGGGAGGAGAGGGTTGCCGACTGCTGAGGTCAGCCAGACATGCAAACTCTGCCTTTTCTCCATGTAGGCTGCATGGCTTCCCCATAGATGCTTGGCTGGTCTGCGTCCCAACCAATCACAACGCTGCCATTGCAGCGTTGCGATTGGCTTAGGGGAGGGGAGGGAGGCTGACTGGTTCCTGTTCAGGAGAGGATCAGAGATGACGCAATACCGGGCCAGGTAAGTTAACTTTTTATTTTAATTTTAATTTCAAATTAACCGCCCGTGCGACCTATGCCCCCCACCCACGATTCATGCCGGCTGCGACTGCTGTTTACTCCACTTGAGCCTCCACACTCCTCAATCTTGCACCACATTTTTGGATACAGAACCCACTATGATTTATAAACACCAAAGGCTTCAGGGAGCCGTAGGGGATTTCAATCCCCTCGCGCTCCCTGAAGCCTTTGTTTAATTAGCGGCAGAATGTTCTAATAGCCTTCGTAGCAGGGCTATAAGGCTATTTAAGTCCTGCTGCTTTGTTAAAGCCCCTTGCCTTTGGCTCTGGCCTTTAACGCTGCAGCGGACCTTTAATAGCCGGTATAGTCCGCTATGGCGGACTATAAGGCTATAGTAAAAACAAGCAAATAAAGTATCCTTCATGAGTTATAGATTTTAGACTTGATTTAATATTTAAGATTTTTCTGTTTGCTTCTACAAAGAGATCGACTACAAACTGACGCACATTTGCCCCTTCACTGGCTTCAGGAACTCCGAGAATTCGCAAATTGTTACGCCGAGACCTATTTTCCAAATCGGTCAATTTCCAGTTAATGTCATCCTTCAATGTGTCGAAAGTAAAAAGTTGAGATTTCTGTTCTACTATGACATCCTCAATTGCCGAAATTCTACCTTCTGCTTCCAGGACTCTTGCAGATGTTTCGTTGCAAGTTTTCACCACTCTCCTAAAGTTATTCTGAAGACGTCGGACTGCGCCTTGTATCCGCAAATTCTCGGTTTTTGACTCCTCTCGATGTTGAAGCATGAGCTGGTATAGCATATTGAGTGTAACCTCTGGTGGGTTAGTTTGATTGTAGAAGCATTTCCTGAACTCTCTCAGTGGCAGTGGGAAGTTGAGATACAAAGAGCACATAGGTTCCCTTTTTCGCAGAGGAAGGTTAGGGATGCCTCAAAAGTGATGCCTAGAGCCATTCTAATAACTCTTAACAATTTTTTGGCACGGGAGGCTTTATATAATCTGGCTCGTCCAGATCGAAAACGTAAGGGGAAAAATTTGGATTTCTTTGTTCGACCAGATTACTGCCATGCCACAGTTCAGCTACGTTGGCAGTTACGTCAGCTAATTCCCCTTTTTCTAGCCAAGGGTGCCCAGGCCTTTTTACTTAACCCTTCAAAGCTTAAAGTGGTCAATAAGGAGAAAATATATTTTTTGACTACCGAGAAAACTGCTAAAGACTGCCTACATTCACTTTGATGTTATTATAAAGTCTTCATTACAATAGTCAATTATCTGGCTTACTAGGGGCATTATGGTATTATGATTATTATGGGTATCACGTATTTTATGTTTTGTTTTTGAGATGAAATGGGTAGATATGTGAAAGGATACAAGGGTTTAGCAGAACTAGAAGGGTGGTCGACGTAATGAGATGGATAGGGAAGCAAGCCTTTCCCCCTTTTTCTTTTTTTCTCTTTCTCCTCTTTTTTCTCTCTTACTCTTGTAGGATCGTATCTCAGGGGATATATAGACCACCCTCATTTTTCTCCCCTTTTGTTGTTTTTTTTTTTTTTGAGATACCCAAGGTAGATGGAAGCATGCGGTGAGCTACATCTAGCTTTTCTATACATCATTATTTTAGGGACTGCTCAGTCCCTATGCCCCGTGTGGGTGGGTGTTGGGAAGGGTGGGGGGTGGCGTTCCAGAGGGTGGTGGGTGATTGGGGTGTTCTGTGGGGGGGCAAGCAAGGACAGCTCTAGTTTTTTTAAGAATTATTGCGATCATGATTTTGTAAGACTTTCCGGTTTATGTCTGTATCTATTTCCATTTTTTGCTGGTTTAATTTTTTCAGTACTCAATCTATACCATATGTTAAATGGCAATCTAATGGCAATCTATTGTTTAGAGATATTAATTTGTCGTGATGACTAGTATCAGGGTATGTTCTTGGAATGTCTGCGGCCTTAATAATAAAAAGAAACGCGGTATATGTGCACAAATTATTCAGAGTATGAGACTAGATTTTCTTTGCATACAGGAAACTCACCTTAGATGGGACAATAGAGCTTGGTTGGCTGACCTGGGCATGCATGTACTTGGCTGCACTAATCAATGCACTACTACCAAAGGGGTAGCTATCCTTAGTAGAAGAAATCAGGCTGTCCTGAAACGAATCAAGACCGACCAATATGGTCGTTGGATAATAGCCGAAATTTTAATAGAGCGTACCTCTTGGACTCTTTGCTCCATGTATGGCCCAAATACAGACGATCCTGATCTGCTTAATTTTTTAAGTGTAGAGCTTGCTGACTGGCCTTCCACTCTTCTTTTTTGTGGGGACCTAAATATTCATTTGGAACCTGATTTTGATATTATTCATGAATCAGTTTATACAGGCTCAAAAAGGAAGATCTTTAAAGCATTACACGGCCTGGTTTCCGAGTTTAGTCTTCAGGATGTAGGCTTTGTTAAAAGAAATACTCTTCCGGGATATACTTTCTTCTCGGCACCCCACAAAAAATGTGTCCGTTTGGATTATTTTTTCATATCGTCTATATTAATATCCAACTGTAAGTATGAGATATTTCCAAAAATAATATCAGACCATAATCCCATAGTAACAGAGTTTAAAATAGACTCTATATTATCTGGCAAAGTATCAACATGGTCATTTGAACGGAGGTTGTTAGTAGATTCATCTTACATTGCACATATGGAAAGATGGATTAAGGATTTTTTTGAACTTAATATGGGCTCAACGACTGTTCAGATGGTATGGGATGCCTTTAAACAGGGGTGAGAGGAGAAACTCTATCTTATTCAATTAATAAGCAAAGAGAATACCAGCGTAAGTTAACTACTTATTATAATGATATACAGGATTGTGAGGTAGCACTAGTTGATGCCATCAAAAACTCCTTAGATATCGAGAAAATTAATGCCACTTTAGCTATATCTAAGTCTCGGTTGTATGAAAATTTTGCTTCAAAACTCGCAGAACAACTTGCTGTTTTCAAAACAGAGATATATGAGATGGCTGTGCGGTCTGGACATATTTTGGCAAAGAAAATTCGGCAAAAAGCAAGTCTAAACACTATAAATAAAATACAGGATGAATCCGGTCAGGTGTACGAGCAGCCAGATAAAATACTGGAGGTGTTTCGTCTGTTTTATAAAAACTTGTATACGGAGGAGGTGATCGCGTATTCACCGGACTCACTTTCAAACTTTCTTATCAATAATGATTTTTCCAGGCTGTCACCAATGCAGAAAGCTTCACTAGACAAAGATATAACCTGGGAGGAGATAGAAGCAGCCATACTCTCTCTACCTGCAGGTAAGGCCATGGGACCGGATAGAATTCCTCTTGAATTCTACAAAATTTTTAGACATGTGTTAAAGCAGGCACTATTCTTAACATGCTTGGAAGCACAGAAAGGGTTTATACCCCCCTCTTGGAGCGAATCAATCATTATGGCTTTCCTTAAAAAGGAGAAACCACCCCTACAACCATCCTCTTATAGACCTATATCGCTTTTAAATGCCGATAGTAAAATTTATTCTAAAATATTAGCAACACGTCTTTCGGGGGTTATTTCTACAATAGTCTCGCACTTCCAGCATGGGTTTATTCCTAATAGAGATACTTCTGATCATGTCAGACGAGTGATTGCTTTGATGGACTGGGCCCACGCCTCAAGCATAGATTTGGGTATCACCCTGTTGGATGCCGAAAAGGCATTCGACAGGGTGGCTTGGCCATATCTCTGGGATCTTCTCATTCGAAAAGGCTTCGGCCTTAAAATGGTTACAGCCTTAAAAGCACTCTATGCCGCCCCTTTCTCCTGTATTAGTATTGGTGGGAAGAAATCTTTGCCCTTTAGTATAAATCGCGGGACTCGGCAGGGGTGTCCCGTTTCACCTCTTCTCTTCGCTCTATATATTGATACTTTTTTAAATAGACTTAATAATACAGAGGACATAAAACCAGTTCAAGTGTCTGCTACAATATATAGAGCTCTTGCCTATGCAGATGACATAGTTGTATTGACAATGATATTAAGGGGGCAATACCAATAATACAAGACCTTGCACTACAATTTGGCAATTTCTCTGGTTATAGATTAAACGTACAAAAAACACAAATTTTATTTGTAGGACCGAATCCCCCAGAACAGCTAAACATAGTCTCAGCAGCTACCTATTTGGGTATAAAAATTACATCTCCAGTTGTCGCCATTCCTGAACTTAATTTTACGTCCATGCTTAAAAAAGCGCAGTCATCTCTAGAACGTATTGATCATTTCCATTTATCTTTATTTGGCAGATGTAACGTTCTGAAAATGATGATTTTACCCAAATTCTTATATATGTTTAGAACAATCCCATTAGCGTTCCCCTTGACGTTTTTTCAACAGCTGGAAAGGATGTCGGCAAGATTTCTTTGGGGGTATAGAGGCCATCGTAGGTCATACAAAAAAATGATTCTTCCCAAATCAAGAGGAGGCTGGGGAACCCCACATTTTCTTTTTGATTATCTGGCTGCAGCGTTACAGTATATTTCACCTTTGATAATAGGGCCTAGAGTACGTATTCTAGCTAGCCACACACCTTCCATTTATGAATTTGCCATGGGTACAGATTGTCATGGTAGCTTTTTGAGGATTGTAGAACCTAGCTATTTAAAAAAAACAAAGTTTAAGGTTTTGAGTGCTGCTTTCGGTACTTGGCGGCTAATTAAAAAGCAAATGGGTATCGGCAAAATCTTGGTGTATACACCATTCAAATCATTTAACATCTTTCCCCCAACTTTTCAGGATACAGTAATGACACGATGGCGTAACTTAGGTATTAATTGTATAGGCGATCTTTGGGAGGACGGTCAGTTAACCCCCTTCTCATTGTTAGAGAGCAAATACAACCTAACCCGTAATGATTATTTTAAATATGTGCAGATACATAGCTTCCTCAATACCCTTCTCCCGTTAGTTCGATCACGGCTGACTAGGATTCCTCTTATAGACAGTCTTTTCACCAAAAAAAAGATCGGCACATATTATAACCTACTTTTGGCTTCATTTCCTGATGATATTTTGCTATGTCAAAAAAAATGGAATGAAAAATTGGGGATAACTAATACTAAAATTCAAGAATCAATAGGTTTAGCCAACACAATACTAATAACCGGGAGATCACGCACACAGCACTATATGGCTTTATTCGATTTATACTATTCACCAGCTAAAATTAGCAAATGGTCAACTACCGTAGGTATATTATGTAGCCGATGCGGACTCTATGCAGCAGACGCTCTTCATATGTTTTTTGTATGCCCTCGTTTGTCTCCTGTACTGTCTGAAATCCAAACTTTTTTAACAATACTGATGGGTCAGACAATTATTTTGTCAGGAGAATTAATATTAACAGGTGTGCCACCATTTGAGTTATCTGTGGGCCAGACAAATTTTCTTTTCATTTGTATGTCCACTTGGAGGGCATGCATCACTCAAGTCTGGCTGAGCCCAGACCCTCCCACTTTCCCTACCTGGAGAGCATGTTTACTTGCTAAGTATAATCTGGAAAAGGCCATATACAGTGTTAAAAGTAGGAAAAGGAGAAGGCTGGGTGAAGAACTTTGGAGCCCTTTAGAGAATTGGATCAACGATACTATGACCTAAGTAATTTATCTGTTTTTTTTTTTCTTTCCTTTTTTCTTTCTTTTTTTTTGTCCCAAATGTATTTATCTATTATTCTTTTTTCTTTACCATTAAGTGTATCATGTGGACTGTATTCCTGGTTCTTTCTTTATACATTGCTGTACCTTGCTTGCATTAAATGACAAATACTAATAAAAATAATTTTAAAAAAAAAATAAGATTTTTCTGTTTTGTCGTCCCTGCAAAAAACTGTAGTGCACTGTAATTTTATGGTTCTCTTCTCAGGTTGAGGATAGCAAGGCCATTATAACTCATTGTTTTTTTCATCTAACACAGACTATGAGAAGAACACTATCCATATCTGGGGGGCAGAATCTCTGCTAGCCACCATGATGCCAGCCTAATTTTGTGTTAATTACACTACATGGGTAAGACTTTATCAGCCCTTGTGGTTCAACAGCACCTAGTTCTTGGTGCCTTAAAATAGTTCATGAAGCTTAGTAAACTAGGGGGCTGATTTAGAGTGCAGCTTCTCCGTCAGGCCAATGGAGTATTTTACTCTGTCACCCTTATGGAGTAACCACACTGGCAATTTAGAGACATTGTTAGATTTATAACTGTGACAGAAACAAAGTTATTAAACTTTCTTTTCTGTAAGCCAAAATCCAGCATTTCAGCTGCTCTCTCTTGATTGACTAGCCTCTGCCCAGGCTGGCCAGGCTGGCCAGGATGCTCTAATGAGGTGTGAAAAGCCCTGCTAGGAAGACAATGGTTATCCTGTGTGCGGGGAAGTACAAGCTGCAGAGCAGATGGCAGGAAGGGGATGAGGGGAAGCCATCCTGGTCTTCAAAGGCAGAATGACACTTTAGGACAGCACAGGCTGACCTCCACATCCTACCCCCTCCAGCCACCCTAGAGCCCCTGTTATTAGAGTAGGGTAAGGGTTGGAAAGGGAGAGTTCAGGAAAATTAGCCACACAAGTAGGCTGGAATACCCTGATACAGCTCCCCTGGAGAGACTTTCTCCATATCGTATTTTAGGAGAATGGTGCCTTTTGGGACAAGAATATGCCTCACTTCGGAGGAAGTGGTCATATGCCTGGGTGGCACTCTGCATCCTATTGGTCAGGGGTACCCCCTGCTTGATGCTCAGAAACTGGGAATAAATATGGGAGTGCTGCATAGCTCCTCAGATTTGGTGCTTGAAGAGACAAGAAGGCGGACTGCCCTGCTGAACCACTGGCCTGCACCAAGAGGACTGCACTCAGAGGACTGCATCTGCTGCACACTTTAGGCTTCAGCTAAAGAAGGATTCCAGACCCTTGGTTTTGTATTTTGGACACCTTGAACCCTCAAGGATAACTTCAGGAAGAGGTTCCAGAAGTTTGGAGAAGTTTGGAGCAACTTTTGGAAAAAGCTCCATGAGGGGACCGACTCAACATTGAGAGTCAAGCTGGCTATCTTCAAATGCAAGCCGGCCTGGATTTTAGGTTTGCCAGATAAAAGCTCTGGAGCTCCAGACTTCCAGGATTTGGCCGGGGCCTCACAGAAATGCAAGCCGGTGAACGGCACTGAATCGAGCCTGATGAAGTGGCTTGCCTGAGGTCAAGTATAAAAGCTCAAGAAAAACAACTAAGTCAGAAAGTAAACTTTTGACGAGGCCTCCCACTCAGGGGCATATGTACAAGCTCCTAGCACCACTGAAATGTCACTTTTAGTGAAGTTTCCATGGCGATAGGGGCTTCGCCTTATTTACAAGGCAGTGTTAAGCCACTTAACGTGGCTTAACGCTGCCTTGTAAATAAGGCCCCCTTTCATGCTATGCTTAGTGTTAAAGGGGTGGAGGGGGTGTTCCGGTGGGCATTCCACCGCAACACCCATTGTTTTTTACGCTGCCCCTTATTTACAAGGGCAGCATAAATAGGAGGCAGCTCCAAAATTAAGATCAGGAAAAACCTGGTCTTAAGTTGGCGAAACGAGGAGAAATGGTTTATTTCACCTCGTTTTTGCTTTTTCCATGTGTGCTGCCTTGTGCAACACACGTGGAAAAAGTAAAACACCTTGGATTGTTTATGTGTAGGAAGGTGACCCTTTCTGCACATAAACAATCCTTTAAAAAAATGACATTTTGTAACTTCCATGTGTGCTGCATTAACCGACAGAAGTGACAAAATGGCATTTCAGGATTGTTTATGTGCAGGAAGGGCCACCTTCCTACACATAAACAATCCTCCCTTGCACGCAGACAACCTTGCACTATGGTGCAAGGACACCTGCTTTGGCGCTACGCCTCTAAGGGGCCGATTCCGATCTTGGTCGGAAGGGCACCGAATCGGGTTCGGCCATAGTGGATTCGATCCCGATGCTTCTTTTCCAACCGATCCGTACAAGGGTCCGGACGACAAAGTACGATGTGAAGACGCGCAAATTCTCCAACCGACTCGTTCCCGGCTCCGACCCGATCCGTCCGACTTGGTCGCACGCAAACCGACGCACACAATGGAGACGATTCTCGATCAAACGAGTATGATGCTCAAATCGGACAGCTCGACCGAGTCAGAGCGTCCGTCTCGCAAAAGCTCCCGGAATCGGACTTCGTGGGTCCGCGTCGGACTCCCAGACACCCGCAGCCATACGACTCACACACAGGGGGGGACCCATGGGTCTCCCCCACACAGGCATGTACGGCGCGGATGGCATCGAC
Organism: Triturus cristatus; assembly: GCF_964204655.1. Taxonomy (NCBI): domain Eukaryota; kingdom Metazoa; phylum Chordata; class Amphibia; order Caudata; family Salamandridae; genus Triturus; species Triturus cristatus. The sequence goes on from NC_140580.1 coordinate 999,728,758, forward strand.
GCGTACCCACTGTAGGGGGCGCACTTGTTCGAGACGTACCCATTCAGTCAATGGGAGCGAATGTACGCGTCGTACAACTGGCTCCCATTGACTTCTATGGAAGTCCGACCGAACCGAGTCCGACAGCATACGTGCGCATCGTACTCGCTCGTTCGGACTGTAGGGGTCCAGCACGGTCAGAAAACACTCCGACTCGGTCAGAGTGCTTTCCGACCCGGATCGGAATCGGCACCTTAGTGTAGTGCGAGCCCAGGGTGAAATGCAAGGCTGCCCCATATCCTTGTAAATATGGTGCAGCCTTGCGTTTCTGAAGTGTGGGAGTGAGACGTTAAGCCATGACGGCTAACGCCTCACTCCGCCCCTTCCTTGTACATATGCCCCTCAGGGCTCCATCGCGTTCCGCCTCAATCTTTGACTTTGTGCCGGTCAAGCGTGACCAGATGTTCCAAGTGGGTGCTATATGTTTTTAAGCATTAGAAAGTGTTTATTCTTTCAAAATTCATTTCTCCAGTTCCTTTCATTGGATTTTTGTTGTTGTGGTGTCTATTTGTTCATAAAATATAATTATTTTCATAAATTGGAGATTAAGTTTTTTTTGTGTATTGTATCCTACTTATTTAGTGTACTGGTGTTTTTACACACATGTCTCATAAGTTACGCCTGCCTGCTCGTTGCCAGCTACTAAGGGTTGACCAAGGGAATCATTTATTGAGATCTTGTCTGAATTTTTTATTGTATTTTTGGCTTTATTACTAGTAGGAAGTCACTACTTATCACTACTATTAATCTACTTTCCAAAAGACGTCCACTGCCCCAGGTGACATATGTTACTTTGGCAGGAACCCCCGCCAAGGCAGCACCTGCCAATGCATTGAAAGAGTGGCATAAAGCACAGTCAACATGTCGAAGCCATTTTGCATACTTAATTTTTTTTTCCCTTAATAAAATACAAATCTCACACAACAGAGAAAAACTTAATAATAACACATGTAACCCTACTGAGCGCTAGACATGGGAAAATCAAAAAATGTCTTAATACTGCCCTCACACACTTGATAGTGTCATGCTTCATCATTAGGCCGCATCATACATCCAGGTGCAGACCAACACACTGAATGGAGCGCAATTTTTTAGAAAAAAGATGAAGGGTAGTGGTGAGAGTAGAGTGCAATAAAGAAAGACAAAACGAAACACAAAAGTGTAACTCAAATCAAAAAGGAAAACAAATCTTCTCCTGGAAGCAGGGACCAAGAGAGGTGCAGATTTAATTATAAAACTGCCTAGGGGTTAACCCACAATTTTTTATTTTTTGTCAACCTCTGGCAGGATTAAAACCAACGATATGGGGTATACAGGGAAGGTAACGACCCTTCTATCCCCACTGCAAATACCAACATGTTTCTGCCAGTTTTTTTTGCGCCTGACCGGGTCGCTCTGGCATTCGTCAGGGTATTGGTTCCTATTTTCTGGTCTGTATCCCAATTCGGGTATTCATTACCTTATTACTTTGTATGTTTGGGCTCTGCCCCAACGTCACTCTTTCTGGAGATTTCCAAGAGGATTCACAATTCTGCAACGAGAAAAAACATAAAAGAGGGAAAACCATCAGTGATTCCCATGCTCATCGTTTTTCTCATTAGCCTTTCCTATTTTCGAAATTCCCATGCGTTGTTTAAGTGATTTCTATACTTCATTGCAACCTATTCATTCAACACACACCTTAATCCCCTAGATGTGAGGACACCGCACCACACGTGAACACAAACACCTCAACAAGTGGCGTGGGTGCAAAATCTGGATTTAAAATCCGCACGTATATTCAAAATACATATACTTTTTTAGCGGAGATCTACCCAGCCATGTCTCTCTCAAGATCCCAAGTAAGTAATACCAATGGCCAATACCTCGCTGATCCATGACTCCACTGAACCACTCTCTTTGCAAATTCGTCTTACTTACAAGAGTTTACGAATATTATTCTAAACCCGGGACTTCGGGGGATGGTGCTCTTGTCGTCACACTCTAGAATTGTGTGATCCATCGAGTTCAGGGGAGAACAGGGTAGAAAAACAAGGCAACAAATGTTAGTATAATAATTCTCCTATGAACATGCCTCCACCCATTACTCATCAAACTCTCCTTAGTTTGAAATGTCGGTATTCGTCCTTCGCCGCACACATTACGTTTGCTCTTCTGTTAAAAATATATAACTCAAGGTCCCACCGATGTTAACACTAGGGATACTCTAATAGCAGCAATGTATCCGGGATTCTTCACATCTACACATAACAATGTCTACTCACTACTCCAAAGAGACACTGTCTCCGATACCCCTCAGACGTCCTCCGTCGATATGAATCTTTCTGCGTTTTGCCTCCATATAAAGGGCCGGCAAGTACGATATCCACCGTTACTTCCAAACACGCTAACACAATTCCCAAGAGGCACTGCAATCCAAGGCCATAGAAAGAGGCTCTAGCTCTATCCTTAATAAAATACAGCCTGAAGGATGATTTCATTTAAAGCTCAATGCAGATAAGACTGAGGTTCTGTTTTTAATCAAGCAGTCCCACCCCCGGCTGCCCTGTGGTGGCCAGCAGAACTGGGAACTGCCCCTTCACCTAAGGACTCGGTCAAGAATCTTGGAGTCAGATGGGATTATGACTTATCCCTTTCTGTACATGTCCAGAACGTATTAGCAGCCTGCTTTGGCAAGATGAAAACGATTAGAAAATTAATCGACTTCTTGCCAGAGATAGCCCGTAAAACTGTAGTGCATGCGTTAGTCACCTTGCATCTTGACTACGCCAACGAACTCTATCTGGGTCTGCCTAGCGGCTTGATCCGTAGGCTGCAGATAGTGCAAAACGCGGCTGCTAGACTAGTCTGCAAGGTTCCTCTCCGACAACATATTTCCCCCCACCTCATACAACTCCATTGGCTCCCAGTGGCCAAGAGAGTTGAATTCAAGGCCCTTACGTTTGCTTTCCGGGCTTACCAGGGCAGAGGCCCCAATTACCTGAGGAAGAGACTTTGCCCTTACCAGCAGGGCAGATAGCCGAGGTCCAGTTCATAAACGTACCTCACCATCCCCCACTTTGCTAAAGCGAGAATGGGGGGGCAGAACGTTCGAGTTGGGATCCTCCAAATGATGGAATGACTTGCCTCTTCAACTACTTAAGATGCACTCGTAACAGGAGTTTAGAAAGGCCTTGAAGACCTGGCTGTTCAGGCTTAGAGACTAGATCCTCGCCGGCACTGCTCTGTTGTTATCTGCTTTAGCGCCGGGACACCTCAGTCGAGGTAGCTGTGCGCTTTAGAAATGTCTTTATTATTATTATTTTTGAAAAAAAAAATAATGACCTCCTCTCCTTGGGAGTTTTTTTACCATGGTGTGGTGGCCATTGAAATGTTTTTACTTTTACTCACCACCACGTTTTGGAAGGCAGGACACAAAAATAAACAATTGCCGTATGCTTGCCTACTCTAAAAGGGATGGGCAGACAAATAGCAAAAACGCTGATGGCCCTTGTTCTGTTGGGTCATCAGAGGTGTGTGATTGTGGCTGAGAGTAGTCTCCTCCACTGCCATACTAAAGGTTCGCTGTACTGTAAATGGGGTGGGTGGACATTCAGTAGGGCAGAAAGCGTACTGTGTTGCTGTTGCAACTAAATACCCTTTCAGCCACACTCTAAATTGGTCCCTTAGATTCCTCTTTACTTACATGTCCCAGCCTTCTGAGTACTACCCAATCTGCAACCTGTGCTTTCTTTTGCTTCATACAAAATTTCAAATCATGATGCAATTTAGACATGACCTGTGCTCCATCCCAATTAACATTAATCAGGGTCAATTTGCAGGAAACTGTTAAGGAAAAATTTGCAAGACTGGGCTTTTCCAATTCCCTATATCGTATATCTATTTAAATGATGAATTCATTATTATCACTATCACCCGGGAGGGTATGTGTTATGATCTAGGAAGTTTATGATGCATCTCCTCTGTTGCTGTCCTTGCCTTGCTGCTCAGTCTGTGTGATGTCATCGGAATGTTGAGTGTGTTTGAGTGGAAGCAGAGATCAGTTGGTGAGATGGGCTGAGCAGCAGGGAGGCTGCTCCTGGTGGGGCATGGCTGGACACTGATTAAGGCCTAGCATGAACTTGTTGTGGATCCTAACCAAAGAATAAAGCTAAGATCTTGGACCACATCTTATGGACTACCTAGCTTTCTTTAATTGTAACACTGGCGACGAGTTATAAGAACCTGCGTGCTGATTGGACTTTTAAAAGTGAAGGAATCAATTTTTACGAACCTGCGTGCAACTTTAATGAAGATTGGACTTTTTAAATTCAAGAAACCTGGCACCCCTAATGCCCCACCAGTGACCCTGTCAACGGTCGCCCACGACGTAATGGTGCCAGTTTCTGTTTACCTGTCTTTTTCCTCCTACATTGGTTTGCTGTGATGTATCACAGAGAATGATGAATTCTCTGAAAGTTTTATTGTAGTGCATTTTTGAGGAGCTCTGCTCGACTTTCAACTACCTGCTGACAGGGGCTGCCTCGAAGTACATTGGATTGTAATGGTTGCTCGTGTCACATCAAGGTTTGGAATGCTGCTCGGGTTGCTGTCCTACAGACAACTGGAGGAGGGAATTTTGAGTTGCTAGTGATCCGGCGTGTGACTGGATAGAGAAGTGTCACATTTATACAACGAACGAACAAACCAGCGTGTGTTTTTTTTTTTTTAAGTTGACCAAGCAAAGAGGCGGAGACTATGAACTTAACAGAGCCTGAACCAAGGTGTGTTTTTACTGAATTTCCACGGTGCGGGCCATTAGAGTTATTTCTGGAGAGTTGCTACAGTACATCAGAATTCGGCTTTTCTAGGTAAATTCTGTGGTTTACAATTTTTTTACGGTTGCTGGACATCGTTGACATTTTAAATGGTACACGCGCACCTTGTTGTAAATTGAAACAACGATGTGATTAAGCATTTACTAAAGACATTAGTTCCTCTGTTATAGATCGTGTTTTCTCTGCTATGTTGACCGAAGCTCGGACTCCATTTTGTATTGTCATGCCTCCACGTGTTCCTCACGAGAAGAGTCCAACCTCTGTGTTAGTTGCTCTCGTAATCTGCCTAGTAACAGTCTATAAATAGCTCCTTTGTCCATCTGGCGCATGCCCAGACTTGACCACATCTGTTATCAGTTAGCCTTACTTGACCATGTTTTCGCGGGCTCAAGGAGTGCGTTAGCTCCGCCCACCTATTGATTCAGTATCGAAAATGACCATAAATGGTAATGTTCTTCGTCTTCATGTTGTATCCACCCACTTATGAGCCCCTCTACTGTGTATAAAAGGGGACCATGTACGAATGTTCTTTGTGCTACTCTATGCAATACTGGAGGGTGTTGTGTGGATTGTAGGACCACCCTTAAGGGTTAATAAATGCTGTCTTTGTACTTTGCAGTTTCCGTGCCAACTTCCTTATAGATTCCATTACAGGAGAGCGAACCCTTGTGTCCTGCGGGCCTAGCTGGGGCCTGTATTCATCAATTGGCGCCCGTCACGTGGGGCTCATCGGCGACTCGGATGCTCGAAGGATTGGTCGCGACGAAGGTGAGGAATTGGGCCGGGGACGTGATCACTGCCAGCGGCGCCTTAGCCCTGGCATCCCAAGGTTTTTCTTCCTTCCCTTCCGAGCTGACCGTCTGGGTGGCGCCGGTCCTCGACTGAGACCTCTTCTGTCGGTCTTGCCGTGAAAGCCGTTTGGGCGATTGTGGAGCTTGGCAGTTGGAATCTGGACTCTTGATTGGTAAGAACCGGTGTACGGTACTTGCTCCGAGTTTTTGAAGCCTGATCTGGCTTTTTGAGTTTGATTTGTGATGACTAGTCATATTTTGGATTTGTCTTTGTGAATATATATGCGTTGCAACACATATAGGCAGGTAATGTGGAGAGATTTCTCCAGAGCTGTGTAACTTTGAACGGCGCAACGATTAAGTGCCATTTTTTATAATATTGCATATTTTGCATTATTTCTGAGCATGCCTGCTTTCAGCGCACTCCGTAAGTGGTGCTGTTGTTTTGGAAACCGGTTGAACCTCGAGGAATCTGCTCCAGCTCCCCCAGAGGGGACGCCTAATAGGGATATGTACGTGAAGCATGGTCTTTCTTCCATAATGTACAGCACAGTATGGAGGAAATATACGAAAAAAGATCCTGAGTTGCGATGGCCTTTGTATGGATCGTTTGATATACGTAAGATTGAGTATGTGGAACAGTGTATGTGTAAGCGGCGTGCCCATCAGGATATGTTTGAGTGTGTGCGGTTGTGGGTGAAGGAGGTGCGTGAGCGAGAGAAGCGCGAGAAAGCGCTGTTTGATAAAGAACAACGGAAGAATGATCATGTGCGAGCACAGGAAGCGAAGCGCCGGGAGGATAGAGAGCAGACGGACAGGCAAGAGAAGGAGCGTCGGCTACAAGTTTCGGGTCAATACGTTGTTCGACAGCCACTTTATCCTGTCCTTAATAATCTTGATGATGATTTTTCTTTACTAGATCGCCCTCCGCCCCCTTATGTCGGCGCATCTGCTCCGAGGCCGCAAGATTCTGGCCCAGGTCCGGGTAAGGTAGATACGCGGTCCATGTTATCGGCCGAGCATATGGCTGAGCTTCGGAAACTTTCCCTCCGTGCACTTAAGGGCAAGATGTCTAGGGAGGAGTTGCTCCATACTTGGGGGTCGTGGCAAGATAGAGAAAGGGTGTATTTTCTGGCTCATTTCGCTGAGGAAGTGATTGCTGCTTTCCGAAAATATTCTAGTGTCTTTGAGCCTGACGATGTGACATCGGTTGCTAAAGCATTGCATGATGGTGTTTTTTCTCCCCCTAAGGCTCCTGAGGCGGCTCGGCGGCTGTTCGCCTTGCGAGACGAGGTGCTGGCCCTTAGAGAGAAAGCGCGCCAACAAACGGAGGAGGAGAAGCAGTCGGATTCGTGCACGGCAGAGGGCCCCTCATCCACCTCCCAGTCAGATAAGGATGACGTAGTGCATGTTAAACCAATGCGAGAGGCAGCGCCTTTGTATGTTCCTCCTAAGGGAGCAGGGACTAGCTCGGACATTACCTCCGCCGATGCTAAGGGATATTTCGTGTATAATTGGGTTTACACTCCGTGGCATAGGGCTGATGTTATGGCATTGAAGAATGCGCTGCCCGACCCCCGTAAGAATCCAGCGGCCTTCTATGAAGAAGTCGAGGGGGCCTTGAATTCTTGCGTTATGACTTTAGCAGATATAGACCTGTTCTTTGGCCTTATTCTACCACCGGATATGTGGCGATCTGTACGAAAGGTAGATGATATAGTTGCCTTTAAGGCCCGGTGGTCTGACCTTGAGGATGAGGATAGGGAGCGGAAGCCCGCGCAGAAACCACCGCAGAGTATTTTAGATCTCCCTGCTGCTATTGTGACTAATTTGAAGACGATTATCCCCCCTAAAAAGATTGACTGGAATATGTTAGCTGCATGTAAACAGAAAGTTGACGAGTCGGTGGCGGACTTCTTTACGCGCTTTGAGGAGACGTTTCATGATTTTAGCGGACAGTCGCTTACCGACGATACGGGACGCCACCTTTTTGCGGATAAATATGTGGCTAATCTGCTGCCGGCAGTTGCGGCCCGTCTAAAAGCGAGTGAAAGTTCTTGGTCCTCCGCTACGCCGACGGCCCTCCTGACTATCGCTCAGTATTATGAGCGTCAGGAGCAAGAAGCAAAGGGCCAGGAGGAAAAGAAATCGAAAGATTTGAAAACAAAGGTGATGTTGGCGCAAGTCTATGGCCCGCCTCGGCGAGGTAGTAATAGAGGTAGGGGAGGATCTTATGGTCCTCCCACGGGCCGGTCTGATTTGAATAGGAATCAATGTGCGTATTGTAAGCAATCGGGTCATTGGGCTAGGGACTGCCCGGTGTTGCATGCATCGCGCCAGGGGCATACCCACGGTGGCCCGCGAGGCAGAGGGGGTTTCTCGAACTTTCGAGGGAATTCTAACGAACAGGCTCGTCTTGAGTCTGCTGGGCAGCACCGAGATAGATCAAATGTTTTCGACCGCCAGCATCAGTATCAAGCGTCAGGAGTTGACCGGTCGGGGTACCATGACTCTCAGCATGCATAGGATTGCGTTGGATGGGGGTTAGAATCAGTTGAGGTGCCGGTCGATCAGAAGGGCCCTTATGTATCGGCTGAGGTTTTGGGCTCTACTGATCAGTTCCTAGTGGATACTGGAGCGACACGTAGTGCGCTATCTAAGCAATTGGTTCCGGGGGCTCCCCCATCCGGCTTAATGGTCACATCGGTAGGGTTTGATGGTACACTCTCCCGAAGCCCTCTTTCACAGCCCCTCATGTTTAAGGTTGATTCTTTTTCTGCACCCTGTCCGTTTCTGCTTGCCCCGTACACACCGGACAATATTATGGGTCTTGATATGTTAAAGCACTTTAGGGCTACTATCCGCTGCTCCCCTGCTGGTGTGCGAGTAATATTGAATGACAATTACCCCCGATCTGAACTAATGTGTGCGATGTCGGAGGATGCGCTGTTAGCTACCCTCCCTCATGCTTTGTGGGCAACTTCGGATACTGATGTGGGACAAATGGTGATTCCGCCGGTCCACATTAGCGTCCAGGAGGGGGCGGTGTTACCACGCCTCCCACAGTACCGTATTTCCCAGGAGGGCGAGGAGGCTCTCATACAGATAGTGCAGGATTTGATAACGGTTGGGGTAGTTGAGGAAGTCCCCTACAACATTTGCAACAGTCCGATTCTTCCCATATTGAAAAAGGATACGGATGCCAGAGTTTATCGGTTCATAATTGATTTGAGAGAAGTGAACAAGATCGTGATACCTCAATACCCAGTGGTTTCCGATATCACGACGTTGCTTACTTTGGTCCCGCCTACGGCGACCATGTTCTCAGTGATTGATTTGAAGAATGCCTTCTTTTCCATTCCCATTCACCCTGATAGCCGATATCTTTTTGGGTTTACACTGAATAATAGATCTTATCGTTTCTGTAGGATTCCCCAGGGCTATACAGAAAGCCCTAGTATTTACAGTCAGGCTTTGAAACGACAATTGGATTCCTTTGTCCTGCTCGAGGGTGTCGCCCTCATTCAATATGTGGATGACATCTTACTGGCGGCTGACACCCTGGAGTTATGTGAAAAAAGTACGTTATCCTTACTTTCCTTTCTAGCGTCCCGCAATCATAAAGTATCTAGGAAGAAGTTGCAATTCTGTAGACCAAAGGTGACTTATCTGGGTCACCTTTTGTCTAAGGAGGGACGTGCACTCACACCGGATCGTATCCAAGTAATTTTGGATACACCGAGACCATCCACACAGAAGGATGTGCGTGCATTTCTGGGCCTTGTTTCTTTTTGTAGGCAGTGGATATTGGGGTTCTCACACATAGCTAAGCCATTGTTAGCTCTCTTGACAAAGGACACGCCTATCCCAATCCCTTGGTCAGATGAGTGTGATACTGCCTTTCAGCAACTACGACAGGCCCTTTGTTCAGCACCAGTGTTAGGGACCCCTGATTATGCAAAACCCTTTTCGTTGTATGTGCATGAGAAAGATGGATGTGCATTGTCAGTTTTAGTGCAGATGCACGGCGACAAGCAGCGCCCCTGTGCATATTTTTCGGCTGTACTTGATCCTGTCGCCCGAGCATTACCAGGGTGTTTTCGCTCGGTTGCGGCGACAGCTGTGTCAATACGCCAAAGTGAAGGAATTGTGTTATCTCATAAGCTGTTGGTATTAGTCCCCCATGCTGTTGATGCCCTGCTTAATCAAACAAAGACGCAGCATTTGACCAGTGCCCGTTTAACGGGATATGAGTTGACGCTTTTGACTCCTCATATTACGTTGAAAAGGTGCGTAACACTAAACCCGGCAACATTGTTGCCATACCCCGAAACTCAGCCTGAGGCGCGGAAAGCGCATGATTGTATTCTTGTGACTGAGGAACAAACAAAGGGTCGTATTGATCTCCAGGATACGCCCTTTCCAGATGTAGATGGAGAACTGTGGGTGGATGGATCCTGTCTGAAGCTACCAGATGGTACGGCTTCAGCAGCATATGCAATTACCACATTACAAACGATAGTGGAGACAGCACGCATACCACAGAAATCAGCTCAAGCAGCGGAACTGATAGCATTAACACGAGCATGTGAGCTCAGTACAGGATTATGTGTGAATGTTTATACAGATAGCCGCTATGCCTTCGGAGTAGCGCATGACTTCGGCCTACTCTGGAAGGAGAGAGGGTTTTTAACGTCACATGGAGTACAGATAATGCATGGAGAGTTAGTTCATAATCTTTTAACTGCATTGACATACCCAAAGAAAATTGCCATTGTTAAGTGTAGCGCCCATAGGAAAGTGGTTGATAAAGTTGGAGAAGGGAATGCGTTAGCGGATCGAGTAGCACGGGAGACTGCGATGCAGCCCGGTACTACTGCCATGTATGTAGTAAAGTCACAGGTGGAGAGATGGCATGATGCGAAGGAGGAAGTGCGAGAAATGCAAAGGACCGCTTCTGACAAAGAGCGGGAACAATGGGCTAGCGAGGGAGAATTGGATGATGAGGGTTGCTGGAGAAATAAGCAGATGGATAGATGGAAATTACCCACGGCCTTTGTACAACCTATGGTTCAGATGGCACATGGGCTAGCACATGTTGGAGCTTCCGCAATTGTGAAATTGCTTACCCAAGTTTGGGAGCATCCAGAGATTGCTAGCACGGCAAAGAGAGTGGTGCAGACCTGTATGATTTGCCTGAGGTACAACCCAGGAAAGGGGACTCGAACTCCAGCAGGAGGGTTTGTGACACCCACTGCACCCTTTGAGGTTCTGCAGATGGATTACATCCAGCTTGAGCGCTGTAATAATCTGAAGTATGTTCTAGTCGTGGTCTGCGCTTTCAGCAAATGGGTTGAAGCGTACCCTACGAAAGACAATACTGCAATGACTACTGCGAAGCTGCTGCTGAAGGAGTTTTTCCCCCGATATGGCGTTTGTAGACTTCTGTGGAGTGATAATGGCCCTCACTTTGTAGCGGATGTTATAAAGTATGTCTTGAAGGGTCTAGGCATCACCCAGAAGTTCCACGCCGTTTTTCACCCCCAGTCTGCAGGCCTAGTTGAGAAGTATAATGGTACACTGAAGCTTAAGATCGCAAAAATTCAAGCTTCAACGTCTTTGACTTGGCCAGACGCTCTGCCACTGGCGTTATTGTCAATTAGATAAGTACCGCACTCTCGAACTGGCCTTACGCCATACGAGATTGTTTTTGGACGCCCAATGAATATTTGGGGTCCACCAAGACCTAAGGCTGTGTATGATGTACCTTGTGTAATGATGAGCGATTATCTGGCACAGTTAACGGATAACTTGGTTTCTATCCATCAACAGGTCCGAGAGGCGCTCCCTGATCGGTCTACCGGCGAAGGACATGGTCTCCGGCCTGGGGACCATGTCATGGTGAAAGTCTTCGACAGAACGAACAGCTTGGAACCGAGATGGGTGGGCCCTGAGCAGGTCCTCCTTGCAACGAGGACGGCTGTGCGAGTTTCCAACCGAAAGAATTGGATCCACTCTCTGCACTGTAGGAAGGTGCCGCCCGGATTGGTGGAACCTGCCGTGCTGACCGATCAACGAGATATTTTGGCTGCAGAGACAGGCCGTGCTGCGGAGCCAAACGCCACTGAGGAGCTCTTTCCGGACCACGCGACTCCTGGAGGAAGGCGATATCATCTTCGACCAAGGAAGTGAGTTTTCCAGTACCGGGACATACTGTCAGAACGGCCCTTGGGTTAGTGAAACGGAGAGCCGATGAGGCAAGGGGGGGGGATCAGCCCTGCATTAGTGTAGCGACACCCGTCTTGGCCCGCTGGTGAAGAAAACCAACTGCTGCCCAAGGGGAAGAGTTCTGACAGACTTTTAGTTTCAGGAAGATATTGGTTTTACTCATTTTTACTTTGACATGGAGAAGAAGAAAATCCTTTGTGCATTAGGGTTCATGTTAACAGTAGCCATTGTTGGGATAACCACATGGTTCGTGGAGGATGTAACTCCCGCTCGGAAGATTCTTGTGTTGACAACTCCGGTGCCTGCGGAGCACTATTTTTATACATTACCGTATCAAGAGTTGAAGCATCGACAATCCTACTTGAATAACACTTTCATCCAGATGCTGCATCATACCCACGTTGCTACGAATGCTACGAACTGTTGGATATGTGGGATGATGCCAGCTCATCAGAAGAAAGGAGGAACACCATTTATACCCCTTCCTTTCTCTCATAATGGCTCTTGTAGAGCATGGTATACTTTGCTTTTTGCCACTCGGAAACCGACAGTGGGACGATTGCTTTTTAGACTCAATAAAGAATGCCATCAAGACAAGAATGGGTATCCACAAGCGAATGGGACAATTTGGGAGTGGGAAGAGTACCGACCAGACAATGAATCCATTCCCTACATTTTTACGAACACAAGAGACACTGTGGGAAAAGATAAATTTGTAATTCAAGTAGCACAAGCTCAAGCGGACTTGTGTGTCCAGAGTGTGGGTTTCATCCCTGTTGGTGTCAGTGATTGCATTACTGTTTTAAATATTGATGGGTTGAACAACAGTACCTTTTTAGCCTCCCATAATACGTACTTTGTGTGTGGAAATAAAGGTTATTACCGTCTGCCGGCTGGGTGGTCTGGGGTATGCTATGTATCATTTCTACTACCTCCTGTATTCTTAGCTCCTGCATCTTATCATAAGGATTTGAAATTGTTGAATAATGTGACTGTAAATAGGTATAAACGTACTTTATCAATTGATGATGTAGATCAGACTGACACCAGTCTGCAACAGTATATTGATTTTAACTTAGGACTGTTTTTCTTTGTTGGAGCTGCCCTGAACAGTAGGAAGATCCGAAGATTAACAAGAGTGGTAGAAGCTGTGACAAATCAGACTGCTGCTGCTCTTGGGAATCTTACGGAAGAATTGCAGATCACAAGAATTGTTGCATTGCAGAATCGTATGGTATTAGACGTTATGCTAGCTGACAGAGGAGGAGCATGTAAAATTATTGGAAGTAGCTGCTGTGTGTTTATCCCTGATCATACGCCATCAGTTTATAATGCCATCAATAAACTGCATAAAATTGCAGCTGAGATCCATACAGAAAATGGCACTTGGTCTTTTTCTGGATGGTTTTGGGCGTTAATTACTGCCTGGGGATGGAAGGTTCTAACTGGTCTCTGTATTATTGTAGCGATTCTGTTCTCATGCTGTATTTGTATCCAATGTGGTCCCTTACTCTGCTCATTATGTGTATCATTCTGTATCCCTGATAAGAAAGCTATTGCTGATGTTGCCCACCAAAAACGTTTAGCTAAAGAAGTTGAAGAAATGATGACAATTGATATATATGATGATTATCCTAACAAGCCAGATGTCTTCAGTAAATGCTGAAAGGGTCGTCTGTTGTAAATTGAAACAACGATGTGATTAAGCATTTACTAAAGACATTAGTTCCTCTGTTATAGATCGTGTTTTCTCTGCTATGTTGACCGAAGCTCGGACTCCATTTTGTATTGTCATGCCTCCACGTGTTCCTCACGAGAAGAGTCCAACCTCTGTGTTAGTTGCTCTCGTAATCTGCCTAGTAACAGTCTATAAATAGCTCCTTTGTCCATCTGGCGCATGCCCAGACTTGACCACATCTGTTATCAGTTAGCCTTACTTGACCATGTTTTCGCGGGCTCAAGGAGTGCGTTAGCTCCGCCCACCTATTGATTCAGTATCGAAAATGACCATAAATGGTAATGTTCTTCGTCTTCATGTTGTATCCACCCACTTATGAGCCCCTCTACTGTGTATAAAAGGGGACCATGTACGAATGTTCTTTGTGCTACTCTATGCAATACTGGAGGGTGTTGTGTGGATTGTAGGACCACCCTTAAGGGTTAATAAATGCTGTCTTTGTACTTTGCAGTTTCCGTGCCAACTTCCTTATAGATTCCATTACAGGAGAGCGAACCCTTGTGTCCTGCGGGCCTAGCTGGGGCCTGTATTCATCAACCTTACCGTCAGTTTGTTGCCGCGCGCTGGCATAGAGAATTCTAAATTACGTCTTGCTGTCCTCGACTTTCTCCGCTGCCCAGTGACGCTTGTATGCAGCTATGCACCGCTAGCCATCCGGCGCGGCGTCACCCTACGTGCCGCCATCTTGTGGTTGGCATTTATGTTATCCTTGGCTATTCCCTGATGCGCGCTCCCGTTTTGCCAACCACGTTTTTGCATCCAAGCACTTCGAGGATTCCGGTTTACATTTTGAGGCGTTTTGTGAAGTCCGCCGACCACCTCCTTTCCTCGTGGACATTTGGTGATCCAGTTATTTCTAGAGAAGAAATTGAAGACGCTCTGGCAGTTTGGATTTTCTGAGGAACTGCTGTTGGTTAATCCTTGTACTAGGTACTGTTTTTTTTTCCTGGTTGTGGCTCACATGTTCCAGTCTTAAGCTGCTTACTGACAACGGTGACTACCTTCCTTATTTTAGCTTGTTGTTTTCTTGAGACTGTGCATTTTTCCTTATGTTGTCATTGGTGCTCAAATGCCTTAATTCTGTCTTTCCGTCATGTGTGCTTTGTATGCGATGAAGTACCAACTACCGTTATCTGTTCTGATAGTAGTGTGAGAGGGGGTGAGTGAGTGAAGTGCCTTTGTTTTGCATCTGTTTGTATAGTGAGGGAGAGATAGGCAGTGTCCCTGGTCTTGTTAGTGTACGTCTTTTATTAGTCTTACCTCATGTGAGGTGTTTGGTCTGTGCGTTATGGGTGCGCACGTGAGAAGACTTCTTTTGAAGCTTCTTGGTCTTACCTGTCTGGTTTTACCCATGATTTGGTGGTTACCTCGTTTGAGGTGTCGGTCTGTGCGTTATGGGTGCGCACGTAAGAAGACCTTTGTTTTAGGCTTCTCAGACTTACCTGTCTGGTTTTACTCATGTGTTGGTAGTTGCCTCGTTTGAGGTGTCGGTCTGTGCGTTATGGGTGCGCACGTAAGAAGGTCCTTACTTAGGCTTCTCAGACTTATCTGTCTGGTTTTACCCATGAGTGTTGGTTATTTGTGTGAAGTGTTGGTCTGTGCGTGGTGGGTGCGCACATTAGTAGACCTTTGTCGAGGCTTCTCAGACTTAACTGTCTGGTTTTACCTTTGGGTTGGTGGTTGCCTCGTGTGAGGTGTTGGTCTGCGTGTTATCAATATGCACGTTAGAAGACTCCTACTGTGAGCCTTCTCAGACGCTTGTCTGGTGGTACCCTTTAATGGGTTACCTGGTGAGAATGGATGGTCTGTGCGTCATGGGAGCGCACGTGTAGAAACTTATTATCTTTTTATCTTCTTGATTTGCCTGTCAGGGGATTAAATATTACCCTTTCAAGGTTGTATTTGGTAGCTTAGTGTTTTACTTGAAGCTCATTGGTTTTTGGGTATGTGTTTTTCTATCTTCGCACAGTTTATTTATTTGGCCTTGTTGCATAATGTACTTTGTTTTTGCATTTTACTATCTTCACATTTTGCATGGAAGCACATTGTAATTGCATTTTCCTAGTTTCACAAATTGCATAAAAGTACATTGTTTTTGCATGTTCCTATTTTCACTAATTTGATGAGGGGGGGATGTGTTATGATCTAGGAAGTTTATGATGCATCTCCTCTGTTGCTGTCCTTGCCTTGCAGCTCAGTCTGTGTGATGTCATCGGAATGTTGAGTGTGTTTGAGTGGAAGCAGAGATCAGTTGGTGAGATGGGCTGAGCAGCAGGGAGGCTGCTCCTGGTGGGGCATTGCTGGACACTGATTAAGGCCTAGCATGAACTTGTTGTGGATCCTAACCAAAGAATAAAGCTAAGATCTTGGACCACATCTTATGGACTACCTAGCTTTCTTTAATTGTAACAGTATGCTGGTGCTGAGCAGGTGTGAATCTAGGCACACTTCGGGCCTAGTGGGACTACTCAAAAAGCTAGGTCTTCGGCTTCTTGCGAAAAACACAAATGGAGGAGGAAGAGGCTCTTATGTGTAGTGGCAACTTTCTCCATGCTTTAGGAGCAATGTAGGAGAAGGCACGGCCATTGGATCTGGTTTTATGTATGCGTGGTATTTGTGCAAGTAGGTGTCCAGGCAAGTGGAAGTGTTTGGATGGTGTGTGAAAGTAGATGCAATTGTTGAGGAGTGTTGGACCTGTGTTATGTAGTGCCTTGAAAGTATCGGTAAACATAACGTTTACAGATACTTTATAATGCTTTAGTCTATGAAAGGACATAGTGGCAGATTTACAAGAAACTGACGCATCTGTAGAGATGCTTCAGTTTCCCTGTGCCAGCCTGCGAAACCCTTGCACGACCATGGAATCACCTTATTTACTATACGGCGCACCATGGCGCAAGGATTGACAGATGCGTCAGAAATTCTGATGCATCAGTTGCCGCTAAGTCACGCATTGCTAGTCATGTCGCAAGCACGTCGCAACTCCAGCAGTGCATGGGGGGGGCCTATACTTATGGTACTGCATCACTCCTTATGCCTGCTTCAAGCAGGCATAAGGTTTTGACGCAGTGGGGTCCTAGAAGTGGTGCAGTCAAATCTTGTAGATTTCACTGCGTCACTTCTATGAGGCTTTCCTGCGTAGGAACGCCCACCCTGCATACATTATACCTGATGCAGATATAATGTGACGCAGAGCTTTACAATGTAACCCATCTCCTTAGATGGGTCACATTGGAAATGGGCCTCAATGTGGCACATTGTTTACGCCGCCGCTGCGTCACAAAAAGTGACGCAACGGCAGTTTTGAAACGGGCTTGTAAATCTCCCCCATAGTTTCCTGGCATGATATAATGTAAAGAGCTAGTGCTAAAATGTTATTTGCATAACAGACCGTTTAATTTGTTACTTTCCAAACCACCCCAAACAACACTAACTTCCAAATGAATTTCATTGGCTATGTACCTCATAGTTAATTTTAACAATACAGAAACAAGATTAATAACAATAGACTGTCCTGCACAGCATAAACAATGGAGTAGTACCATAGGTGAAGCTCTATTTCGATGGTTTTCTGAATGAGGATGCACGTGCACAACATTTAAACAAATTCTCTCGGTAATGCAGCCTAGTCATGCTAACTGAGCAAAACCTTTCTTAAGCATTATTATTCTAATGAACATTATTTTCCACACAATCACTTCTTTTTCCCTCCAAAGTACTAGGATGTATTTGTGACCTTTTAATCTCAGTCTCTTTCCTCCAATCATACTTAATTTTTCCTGAACCTATCAACCTAAAATTTTTCTGTTCCTGTCATATTTTGTAATAATGTTATGTTCTGCATGAGTTAATTTACATCCATTCTGTATGTTGGCTCTCCTAGGGGCCGATTCCGATTCCGACCACAAAACGTACCGACCGACACGGACCCGGAACAGAGACCGACCGACACGGACCGGTGCTGTATGACCCGTGCAGTACGATGCAACGCGTGTAAATTACAACTGACACATACGGAATACAACCCGTATGACCGAGCCAACATAAGCCCTATGGGTGGGGGTGGCAGGAGTGATGGGCAACAGGTCCCCTATGCGTGGGGGTGGCAGGAGTGATGGGCAACATAAGCCCTGTGGATGGGGGTGGCAGTAGTGATGGGCAACATCAGCCCTATGAGTGGGGGTGGCAGTAGTGATGGACAACATAAGCCCTATGAGTGGGGGTGGCAGTAGTGATTGGCAACATAAGCCCTATGAGTGGGGGTGGCAGGAGTGCTGGGCAACATAGTCCCTATGGGTGGGGGTGGCAGTAGTGCTGGGCAACAGGTCCCCTATGGGTGGGGGTGGCAGCAGTGATGGGCAACAGATCCCCTATGAGTGGGGTGGCAGGAGTTATGTTATGTTATGTTACATACATTTGTAATGCGCACTGCTGCCCCAGCAAAGGGGCGTCCAGGCGCACGGCAGGTAAAAATGCAACACCACAGGAAACACAACAGAAAAGAGGAAAGAGAATTTATTAAAACAAAAAGGTTTTTAAGGCCTTACGAAAAACTAAAAGATCATCTAGCAGGAGTGATGGGCAACAGGTCCCCTATGAGTGGGGGTGGCAGGGGTGCTGGGCAACATAAGCCCTATGGGTGGGGGTGGCAGTAGTGATGGGCAACAGGTCCTCTTTGAGTTATGTTATGTTATGTTAAAAGAAATTTGTACCGCGCACTATCACCATAGGTTTCTTGGCGCTCAATGACCAGTAGCGTGATTCAGGAGAGTGGGTTAAACATATGCAGAACGAAAGAGCAGAGTTTTTAAGAGTCTGCGAAATGAATCGTACTGGGGACAGAGGCGGAGTGAGAGTGGCAGAGAGTTCCAGGTAGAGGGAGCCTGGACTGAAAAACTCAAGCCACCGTGTTTCTTCCTGGTAAATTTGGGGACCTCAAGAAGATTGAGAGAAGCTGAGCGAAGGGCCCTAGAGGGAGTGTAGCGAGTCAGGCACGAAGAGATGAACGCAGGGGCTGCATTCGAGAGGGCTTTGAAGGTGGAACATGCCAATTTATAAGTGCAGCGTTTAGAGATGGGGAGCCAGTGCAAACTAAAAAGGAGGGGGGTAACATGCTGATATTTAGGCTGGTGGAAGATCAGACGGGCAGCTTGATTCTGAACCAGCTGAAGTCGATGAAGGAGACCGACTGGAATACCCGCATACAGCATATTGGCATAGTCAAGCCTTGAGGTAATGAGTGCGATAACAACTTGGGTCAAAGCATCTTTGGTAAGAAACCTGCTAATCTTACGGATCCGCCTGAGATGGAAAAAACAGGCTGAGGTGACCGAATTGATTTGCGGTTTCATGGAAAGATCTTCTGAGATAATCACCCCGAGGCTTTTGACTGAGCGCACGGGAGTCGGTGCGGCCCCCAGGGATGTTGGCCAGTAGGAGGAGTTCCATGGATGGTTAGGGCCACCTACCAAGACAAGCTCGGTCTTGGTAGGGTTCAGTTTTAGGTGGCTGTGATACATCCACTCAGCGATAGTCAGCATAATAGTCTGAAAATTGACACGGGAGGAGGGAGAAGGGTCAATAGGAAAAATTAACTGAAGGTCGTCCGCATAATTAAAAATGGTAGCTGGAGAGTTGCAGAGGGAGGCTAGTAAGGGTTGAAGGTACAAATTAAAAAGAAGCGGGGATAGTGCCGAGCCTTGAGGGACTCCGCAAGGGAGAGAGACAAAAGGCGCGGACAAAGTGGAGAGATGGACGGACTGAGATCGCTGATGGAGAAAAGATCTGAGCCAGTCGAGGGCTACTCCCTGGATGCCGGCGTTGTGGACACGGTCGATCAAAATGGTATGATCGACCGTGTCGAACGCCGCTGAGAGATCCAATAGGACAAGGGCCTGAGATACATTATTGTCAGCGCCCTTCCTGAGGGTGTCCAGGACTGCTACTATGACCGCCTCGGTGGAATGGAGGGGTCTGAATCCCGCTTGTTGAGGGTCTAGATAGGAGGAATTCTCTATGAAAGAGCTCAAGCAGCGGGTAACATAGGTCTCCAGAATTTTTCCTAAGTAGGGGAGGAGAGAGATCGGTCTATAATTGCTAAGAATGGTGGGGTCAGCATTAGACTTCTTCAGGATAGGTAGGATGGCGGCTTGCTTGAAAGAGAGAGGGACCTCCCCTTTTGCAAGAGAGTTGTTTAATAAAGCAAGGGGGGGGCCCGGACAGGCAAGGAAGGCCTCTCTCAGAATCTGTGGGGGGCAGCAATCGTTAGGGGAACCTGACTTAACTTTGAGGAGGAGTGAGGTGAATTCTTGAAGGGAGATAGGTGGAAATTCTGTTAAGATACTGGTGTTTTTGGGAGGAAGAGGGGGGGGGACAGGAGATGCTGGGTTAGGGATATTGTTATTAATGGTTATTATTTTCTCTATGAAATAAGAGTTGAGTGCGTTACAGAGGGTTTGGGTCGGCTGAGGCTGAGGGGTAACCCTGTCCGGCAAAGAAAGCTCATTTACTATCGAAAAGATGTCTTTCGATTTGTTGTTGGAGACCAAGATTAATTGGGAGAAGTATGCCGTCTTGGCTGCTAATATCGCTTGTTTATAGGTTTTTAGAGCCCCGATATAAACAAGTTTTAACTGGGGGTCATAGTGGAGACGCCAACGACGTTCGGCTTGCCGCAAGGCAAGTTTATCTGCTTTAAGTTGGTCAGTATACCATCGTTGCGCGTCGTGGGGGCGCTTAGTTTTTATCTTGTTTAGCGCGGCTACTTTGTCACTAGCCTGGCGTATCCATTCTTCAAAGTTAGCTGCCTGAGCCTCAAGAGAGGTCAGAGATGTGGGAGCAGAAGAGGCGAGAATGTCATGGAATTCGGACAGGTTGGCACTTTTCCAGTTACGGGCCATGAGATTCTTAATGCGGGGGGGAGGACACGGAATGTGCAGATGAAGATAGAACGAGATGAAATAATGGTCCGACCAGGGACAAGGGGAGACTGAAGGGGATGAAATATCAAGATCCGATGTCCAGACTTGGTCAAGGATATGACCCTTAAAGTGAGTGGGGGTATGGATGTGTTGAGAAAGATTCATGTCTTTCAAAAGGTCGGAAAACTCGACCGATAATTGACTTTCATGAGCATCTGAAGGCCAGTAATTGAAATCGCCAATCACCACAAGGTTAGCGTGGTCGATAGCTAGTTGGGCAATGTAGTTGCTGAAGAGTTTGGGGAAAAGAGGCATATAGTCAGGTGGTCGATATACAAGAACACAAACAAAAGACGATTTAGGGGAAATAAATTTCAGTGCCAGGAGGTCTTGTCCTTGAGTGGGGGTGGTAGGAGTGATGGGCAACATAAGCCCTATGGGTGGGGGTGGCAGTAGTGATCAGCAACATACCCCCTATGAGTGGGGGTGGTAGTGGTGATGGCCATGCAACCCCTATGGTGGCCTTTTGCTAGTGGCCAGGATATGGATCCCCTGGGTGTGTGTGACATTTTGCGGGTATGTGTCGTTTGTTTGTGTGGTGGGTGTCTGACTTACCATCTGCGCCGTCCGCGTCTGTTCCTGATCAGGTCGTAGATGTACAGTACTGGTATGACCTGCGCGCTGGGATTCATGTGTTTGTCTCGTACACGCTGCTTGTTGCTCTATCTCGTAACCGTTGCTAGCTGGTCTGTCTCGTAGCCGTGAATTGTGTTCTGGCGCGAATTGTACCTGATATGCTTCTTTTTCGGATGCTGTGACGTGCTGTACGTGGCGACCCGTCTGGCGCGTATGATTTGCACATCGTACTTGTCTGGCTGGAAACTGCTGTGGGTACTGCTTCCGGGCAACTCGGTTCGGCGTTCGGAGGTACGGTTCGGGCGGAAAATGAAGCTTGAATCACAGCCTACGTGTCTGTCGGATTTGTGTCAGTTATTCGCATTGTACTTCATCGCCCGGATGGACCGTCTCCGAGTACGAGTCATTCGCAACATAAGGCTACGAACAGCCCTCGGAGAGCTGTCCGAACCGGATCAGAATCGACCCCCTAGTGTTAATACTATGGATGCTTATCGGGCTTCTACAAATTTCAGTTGCCTCAAATCTTTAATTGGCAGGTAAATGATCAGCTGCAGCTCCATAATCTATAGTAACTCCTTCTAAACAATTCAGATGCTTTACCATAGAAGAATAAACTGCACAAAATAGAACAAAAGACAAAGTTAACTGCATATGTATATATATATATATATATATCACACCTTCTGAAGCAGAAGTGGGTAATTGAGTACAAATGTAACAATCAGACAAATATATTATTTTTCTATAACTATTAGCAAAACTATATTAGAAATATATTCAAAATCTTTATCATAAGTATTTCTATATTTTCAATTATGATGTTTAGTACTGTTCAATAAAATTGAGATATTAGTAGTGTTTGGGAGACACTAATGAGCGCAGCCAACATCAGAATTATTCAAATTAATTGGAAAGCCATGCACATCTTCCCATTTCTTGATAACATTTTCTACATTCCTTGTATCGGTCTTTTAAAATATGTAACCTGCAAAAGCAAAATATCAAATATTCAAAAATGAATCTGCAATCCAAGTAATCAATAACCAGTCGTCAGTCTTTAATCCTTCAAAACCAAACATATCAAAAACAAAAGTTATAAAAGGTAAATGACATATCTATCAAAAATTCAGGACAACATTTCACTTGCCAATAGGAAACGTATTCAGCATTGACCATTTCTCTGTCCTTTACTTTTTCACAGAGGCTCTTGTAAATCTCCAACCAAACAGAAAGACCTTTCAAATCAATGTCTCTTACATTCAATTCAATCTTTGTCAGATTAATCTGTTCAGGAGTTGTGCACTGCTTGTTTGGAACTTGCTTTTGGGTCGATGTTCATGTTGATCCATCTTTTGTACTCCCCTCTGATAATTTTTCAGTGCTCAATTCAGAATTCTTGTCAGCGTCTCCATTTACTGCTTCAGCTGATTTCACACCACTTTGTTCAGGATCTCTTTGTACTGGTCTTCATCCTTCTCTCTTACATTCAGGCAAATGTACTTCATTGAAACTTTCATCTTCCTGGCTTGTTTGAGTTTGTTTTTCTCGCGTTTGTTTTTCTCCCTCTTCTGAATTCAAGTATTGAACATGGTTTTGATTTTGTTATTCAAAGGCTTGTCTCACCATTTCTTCATCATCTAATACAGCAAACATCCACATTTAACAGCTATGTTTGTCAGTCAGTCAGTCAGTCAGTCATAAGCTTTTATTCGATATGCAAGATATCTTGTAAGCACATAAAAAAATACAATTATTACAGTAGGCACATAAAAACCACAGCTACAAGAAGCCAGTATGAATTTCATAAGAAGATAAAAAGGACATAAATTGCCCATAATAAATTATCTAAAAAAAGTATTAAACAGCTACTGACAATCTCTTGCAACGAATAAGCCAGGACCACTTTAAAAATTTTGCAATTCCACACACTAAAAGGGGGGAAGTATCCGTAGTTAGGATACGCAGGGCTTCGAGTTGACTACGTGTGCCCAAATTGCGACAAAGGGGTTTCAACCAGACACTCCTAGGCCTTGCGTAGTCCGGGCAAACAAATAAGACATGTACAATGGTCTCGGCCTTGCTTGGGCAACACGCACAGTTGGGAGAAATACGGGGCACAGGTGACCAACTCGATACCACTGCACCCAGGGGGAGGCATCCAACTCTAAATTTGAAATAAAGGGCTCGATCAAAAGGGAGAGTTATCAAGTCCAGGTAGGGTTCAAAAGCCACAGTGTCTTTAATTTGCAAAAAGGCGACAGTCGACTTGCAGTGATTAGAGTTTGTAGTTAACCGCTCCGCACACCAGTTGCAATAAAGCGCCTTGACGACTTCTTTTGGAGGGGCTGAACGTGATGACCAACAGCCTCCTAGACCGACATTCTCCAAAAGCTTTTTAGTATCTCTTAGCCACTTTATCTTAGCCCAACCCCCCAAGCTCATTATTTCCCCCAGGGCATCAGCATAAGATTTTAGTTCTTCACCCCTCCAGATTCTTGTCCATAACAAAAGCGGGCGAAGCTGGGCCTGGTCTTTAATATTTTTACAGCCCATGTCCAACCGGACAGGTACGGATGGAGTGCTCAGGGGCACAGAGATAAGGGATTTCAATAGCTTGCTCTCCGCTGTCTCTAGGTCGTTCAAACAACAGTGGCCCCACAATTCTGCCCCATACAAGGCTGATGACACTACTTTAGCCTTGTAAATCTCAACTACTGGGGTGAGTGAACTCCTTGGAGAGGCCCTGAACTCCCTCATAAGGGCACCTCCCACTCTCCTATGGCTGAGGACCATTTTGTCAATATGACTAGCCCAAGACATCCTATCCGTAATCCGAATACCGAGGTAATCGAATTCGGCTACTTTCTCTAGGGGGATCGAGTTTAGAGTCGGTGGGCGGCCCAGTTTCTTAGGAGGATTTAGGACTAGATATTTTGTTTTATCCACATTTATTGTTAATCCTCTTACACCACAAAACTCCTGAAATCGTGTTAATAATTTCTGGAGACCTTGAGGGGTCTTCGAAATCAGGAGCGTGTAGTCCGCAAAAAGCAGGGTGGGGATACGGACTCCTCCGAGACAGGGGGCGTCGGCTGGTTCTTGTTGGAGATGTTTTACCACCCCATTCACATAAAGTGAAAAAAGGGTGGGTGCCAATACACAGCCCTGCCTTACGCCCCTAGAGACTGGAATCTTCTCGGTAAGTTCACCGTTTTTACCCCAACGAACCTGGGCAAAGGTATGGGCATGTAGGCTGATAAGAAGTGACAAGATGTAAGGGGGTAAGCCCAGCTCATGAAGTACCCTCCAAAGATCTTCTCGGGGGACTAGGTCAAAGGCAGTCTTCAGGTCTATAAAGGCCAGATAAAGACTGCCCTTGCCCAGTTCCACCACCTTCCACCCCAATAATACCAGCCTAAACACCTGCTCAATTGTCCCCATTCCAACCCGAAAACCTGCCTGAAAGTCTGAAAGAATTTTGTTCTCCTCCACCCAGTGGAGAATCCTACCAAGGATAGCTTTACCGGCTATCTTTTGAGTGGAGTCAATCAGACTTATGGGTCGGTAGTTCCCCGGTGTTTCCCTGCACCCTTTTTTATAAATCGGGACCACCACCGCCCCTTTCCAGGATTCTGGTACTGCCCCTCCCATCATGATGTCATTAAGTAGCGCTGATACGACCCGTGCCCATTCCGCTGGATATGCCCTCATAAGGTCCCCCGGGAGGCCATCGGGACCCGCAGCCTTGCGTGGGGCTACCCACCCTATAACCCCCTCAAGCTCTTGCGGAGTAAAGAGGTCGTAGGCATGAGGTTCAGTTATTCGAGTGAGATCCATCCCCACATTACAATCCCCATCTGGAGGGAGGTATAGGGACCCGAAGTGCTTTACCCAGCTTTGTGGCGAGATGTTACAAGGTCTCAAAAGTGCATCAGGGTTTTTCCGTGCACTTATAAGTTGCCAAAATGCCCTTGGGTCCTTACTTTTACTGGCCTGGAGCAGGTCATCCCAATATTTGACTTCCCACTCCCTCCTGGCTAGTTTAAGGGAGTTATTGTAGGCCTTCCTTGCTTCCTGTATCCCCGGACGGGACTTAGCTTTGATCGCCTCAACTAACTTAGCCTTAAAAACCCTACATGATTGGGTATACCAGCCATCGATGGATTTTTTAGAGAGTTTGTTACCCAATTTGTTATAGTGTAGAGTAAAGACATTAGTTAAGGCTTCTATCAGGGAGACAAAGAGCCCACTCACTCTACCCGCGCCTTCCGAGGATATTCCAAGGTTTAATACCGTGTGGTTTAGGTGAAATTGTATTTCTTCTACCTTCCCCTCTGATAAAATCAGTTTGGCCCATTTAATTCGCCTACCACAAGGGGAGACTTCCGAGACCTCTGGTGGTGCTGCTACCCGATTTATAGAATCCTTACTTGAGTGACGCCACCACTGGGCCATACTTAAAGAAAGCAGGTTGTGGTCGCTTTCAAACGAGGGAACCACCTGCATGTCCTTTACATGGGGCCACAGACATACGTCTACTAAAAAATAATCTAACCTAGTGGTATGTCCAGGCCTATTGTACGTGTGGGCGCCCAGCCTATCCGAGGGTGTCCTCCCATTAGCAGCCCTTAGATTGAATTCGAGGCTCAGGGAGTATAACTGAAGCGCCACTTCTGACCACCTTTTAATCGGTGGGATTTCCAGAGTCGGAATCCCCCACCTGGTATCCTCCTCTTCTTGGTCGAGGGAAACGTCCGAGCCCAAGGGCTCGAACGTACAGTTCATATCACCTGCAACCAATATACGAGACTTATATGGGGTGTTGTTTAACAAAGTCTCGAGTAGAGATATTACAGGAGACTTTCTCCCGCCCACGGTTCCCCGGGCATAAACATTATAGACGTTTAAAACAACTCTCCCCCTTTGGTCTATTAGGGTGATGTTTTGTATGTCAGGAGAACCTGTGGGGAATTCCATAATTCAATCAAGAGATGCCGCAACCCAAATAAGGAGGCCACCGGCTGGGCGCCCCCTCCCTGAAGGCGAAACATGCGCAGGGCAGAAGTAAGAGGAAAAACCCACCCTGTGGACCGGAACACAACTCCATGTCTCTTGGAAGAGGCACAGAGAGTGCTCGTCGACCGGAGCAATAAAGTCAGGCAGGGCCAGCTTTCCTGCAATCCCTGCGACATTCCAGCTGAAAACCTTAAGGTCAAGGTCCGTCACAGCTGGTGTGTCGCAGGGCGCCGGAATGCCCCCACCCGTAGAGCTCCTCGAAGAAACATGAGGAGAGCGAGGGTCGTGCAAGGTGGGTATAAGGTCACCTATCCCACTTGTAGGATTTCTTTTACTAAATGGTAATGTTTCCACTGAATCTACTCTATGCCCAACTTCCAGTCAAATGGGTCCTGTTGGCCATAAATGTTTCTCCCTGGTATCCCCTGAAACCCCATCCCGATTCTGGTCAAGAACAGGGGGACTTAAGCTTCCACCGGTAAAATCAATGATTTGCCTGGGGTAAAAGAAGGAAAGATCAACCACTTTAACCCCCGGAACCCCCATATTAGGAATAGGAGTGCAAATCGATGGTACCACTCTTGAATCTTGGAAATTTATAATTATACAGTCCCCCTCCTGTGTTTTTACCCCCTGTCCAACCCAGTCCACTCTACGGACACTCAGTATAATGCCATCCACACCTAGCGGGATTGGCTTATTTGCCTTTAGCCAGTGGATACACTTATTCTTAAGTGATTGATGATTTTCCAACTGGCCGTCCTTTAAAGGGGGCACATTAACCATGACTGCCGCAAAGGGTTGACAGTCTGGTGGAAGGTTTACTGGGGGGATCCGTCGTGCTTGCTTAGTAGAGGCCAGTGAAAAGGTAGATGTAGTGGTAGGATGGGGGACGGGCCTAGGGGTTTTCTCTAGGGCTAACCTGTTAGATTTGGTACATACCCCTTGCTTTTTGGGAATTTCTATTATGCCACACGCTTCCTGTGGCTGCTTTTGTTGGGGAGACTTGGACTTATTTTTATCGGGTTCTATATGGGTTAGGGAACCCTTTTGCTGGGGTCCTGCTTTGGAACTTGGGGTAGATGTGGAGGCTAAAATAGATGGACTATTGGAATCTCCCTTCTCACAACATATTGGGTGCTTAGGGACTCGCTGAGATGAAGGCACGTTTCCACTTGCAACCAAGTTCTTAGCTTCGGTCACTCTACTTATTTGTTTAACTACTGCTTTAAGTGAGTGAAAGCCATCGAGAGTTGATTGCTCGAGTTTGTCTATCCTTTCCCCAAGGCCTTTAACTTGAGTTAGCAACGGATTCAAGAGGCTATAGACCTTCTCAAAAATATTTTCTGCCGTTGCTAGGTCAGGAAGCTTTAAAAGTTTCCCACTATTTGCACCAAGGTATAGCTCCTCGGGAGGGTTCACAACATCCCCAGCTATGTCCGGTTTATTCACTAAAGCTTTACCCCTTGTAGTTCTCGTACCTACTCCAAAAGGCTTTCTTAAACTTTGATAAAGAGCGGCCTGTCTAACTGGGCAGCCCTTTTTACGTTTGCGGGCCTTTTTGCTTAAGGGCCTAATCTCCTGCCTACTAATTGATGTTTGGGAGTTTTTGGGGGACCTAACTGTCTCTCCTTCTGGTAGTGCCAAGGGCGAAGTGGACGATGTTAAGGGCTCCAGATCACTGATGACTTCACTTGGAGTATTGAAGGATGATGAAGCAATCAATTTACCAAGACCGTCAGGCTCCACGGTGACTATGGGGAAAAGACCAGCCAAGCTTTCTAACCCACCTATATTTTGTTCAATACCAACCAACTGGGGTGGGTCTTTGGAAGTACTAGACACACTAGGCGGGGTAGCGGGCTGAACCTGGGTACTGGCCGTTATGGACGATGATTGAGCGTCGACCCCCAGGGATGAACGTCTTGAGGGAAGGTAAACCTCTGACAGACGCCGCTCAGACATGGCAATCTCCTTTTCAATCACCGCCGCCACCCTGGTAATAAAGCGGTCCATGGTTCCAATAATGGGGCTTGCCGCATTTGGTCCCCTTGCGCTTTCAGTCCTTAACAACTTGCCGGAACGGGTAGACATAATTTACTGGATACAAAACCGGGATTTGTACTCACGGTTCTTGCAAAGGAAAAGGACGTGGCCCAGCCCAGCCTCCTTCAGCCCCTGACGGCCACAGACGGCCCGCCCTCTGCCCGGGCTCAGCCCGGCGACGCCCGCGCGCGTCCCGCGACGCGGGGGATAGCCTCGCTTATGAAGCGCCTCCGGGCGATGATGGTTGGCCGAGAGCTTCCGCCCCAGGTGGTGATGGGAAATGTAGTCCCCCTCGTGACGCTGCCGCGAGAGCAGCGGACACGGCGCCGGGAGGGAGACAAGCAGGGCAGAGAAAGGTTGCTCAGGAGGCCTCAGGTGCAGCGACAATGGCGGTAAGATCCCCCGCTCCACCGGGGATAGCCTCGCTTATGAAGCGCCTCCGGGCGATGATGGTTGGCCGAGAGCTTCCGCCCCAGGTGGTGATGGGAAATGTAGTCCCCCTCGTGACGCTGCCGCGAGAGCAGCGGACACGGCGCCGGGAGGGAGACAAGCAGGGCAGAGAAAGGTTGCTCAGGAGGCCTCAGGTGCAGCGACAATGGCGGTAAGATCCCCCGCTCCACCGGGGATAGCCTCGCTTATGAAGCGCCTCCGGGCGATGATGGTTGGCCGAGAGCTTCCGCCCCAGGTGGTGATGGGAAATGTAGCCCCCCTCGTGACGCTGCCGCGAGAGCAGCGGACACGGCGCCGGGAGGGAGACAAGCAGGGCAGAGAAAGGTTGCTCAGGAGGCCTCAGGTGCAGCGACAATGGCGGTAAGATCCCCCGCTCCACCGGGGATAGCCTCGCTTATGAAGCGCCTCCGGGCGATGATGGTTGGCCGAGAGCTTCCGCCCCAGGTGGTGATGGGAAATGTAGTCCCCTTCGTGACGCTGCCGCGAGAGCAGCGGACACGGCGCCGGGAGGGAGACAAGCAGGGCAGAGAAAGGTTGCTCAGGAGGCCTCAGGTGCAGCGACAATGGCGGTAAGATCCCCCGCTCCACCGGGGATAGCCTCGCTTATGAAGCGCCTCCGGGCGATGATGGTTGGCCGAGAGCTTCCGCCCCAGGTGGTGATGGGAAATGTAGTCCCCCTCGTGACGCTGCCGCGAGAGCAGCGGACACGGCGCCGGGAGGGAGACAAGCAGGGCAGAGAAAGGTTGCTCAGGAGGCCTCAGGTGCAGCGACAATGGCGGTAAGATCCCACAAACATCGCCTTGTATGGTCAAATTACACCTAGAAAATTAAAGGTGTACTAAAATATTTTTAAAAACAATCACTCAATTAATATTCTAATTAGCTTTAAAAAAAACTAAGACAAAAAACGAACCCACCAAATCACTAGAATATTTAAAGTTAATAATTTTAAAAAAAAATGGAAATTGTACTAAAAATTAAAGCTGTACTACAATAATTAAAATAACAGGTAATCAATTAAACAACTTGCATAATTAATCAAAAATTACCATGTTAATTAATTTACAAAAGAGTAACTAATACTGCTGTGTTCCTACAAATCTACAGGATCTGCATTTTCTTTGGATACTATAAATTCATGGCTTGGTGTCTAAACTGTTTCCAGACAGCCCAGACAGCCCGCACAATATGTTAGCCCATAGACCAGCTAGCTTGCATTGCCACTATAAGCCTACGACCCTTACCAAGGAGCGAATAGTTTTCTGGCCACCACTGAGCATGACAACTCTCGAATCCCTCAGTGATCATGGAAACAGTGCAGTACTTTTCGCTGAGTCACTCATGCTTACTTATTCTCAGAGAGTTACACAGAACAAACAATGGGGACATTTTCAATAAGTCTTTATTGAACCAGCGTCATTCCAGTGTAAAATATATTTGCTGCACAATCATTAGACAGACAAATACAGAGCAAATAAAAGGTAGAATACTACCATGGTGTTAAACCAGTGAATGTATGCATGCGTATCGATAAATGTCAGTAATGAGGCATACTCCTAAGATGCTAACCCTGCATAAGTGTACCTAGCATGTATATGGGTGTGAAGTCAAGAATCCCCCTAGGAAAGAGCCAACCCCATTACCTGATGGAAGAGAAGGAAGGACCCCATCTTTGGTCTCGAGTAGGACACCCGCAAGGGATGTAAAACCACTGCCTGTTGTATGTGCGTGCAGGATCTCAGCATCCCCTGTCACCATGAAGTTTCTCCTCTGGTTTGCCAAGCAAAGATGCGGTGCTTATATACCCAAAGATACCCTCAGGGAATATATCTAAAATGGTACTGTGGGCCTGTCATTCAAGGATGACAATAGTGATGACCCTTGTACAGAGTTATTATACAGAAGATGGTAATTCTGCTGTGATAGTAAGAATCCTCATGAATAATAAATGAGGCTGGCTTTTTTAAGAAAACCGCAACACATCTATTCAGCACATAACTAGGTGAAAGGTTAGCTCAAAACCGTTATGTAGAACAAGGTAGGACAAATGTAGGAAAAAGGTTGTGCATCTACCTATGCCTATATTGGGGTATATTGGGGCTCATAACACCCACTCCTCACCCGAAGGATGATAAGATAAAATTAATTATAAAATATACCTGCATAAGAAGTATAAAAACATTAAAAATGTAAATGTGCAAACATCTAAAAACATGGTATATGTAAAAAATGATTAAAAAAACAAAAAAAGCTCTGTAAGTCCTCTAAAATATACTAATTAGACCAACAGAGCACATCGAAAGCCATGGTGCTCAGTAAGAGCAAAGAGAAAAATAAAACAAAATGTATGTTGTAGAATTCCAATTTGGTTTGTTTTGGAAAAGGCTGAATTGTTCCCAGCACGCGGAGAGCCAAATGTTTGTGTCCTGTGTGGGAGACGCAACATCACTGTTGCTTGCCTTCACAGACGACATTCCCTGTAACACCTCTTGGATCAGGTCAATGAAGCAAAGGTGATCTTCTCCGTTTCCCACAGCCACAGCTGAGGAACCACTCAATGTCTCTGAGCCTGTTGCAGAGCCAGAATCCATTCCTACAGGAGCTGATGCATCCCCTGGTGGCTCTAAAAATGCCGACATCAACATGGAAATACGCTGAGGACACTGCACTACGTGGGCCTTAAAGGGGTCAAGTGGTACATCTACGTCCGGAGGTGAAATTGATGGAAGTGTTAGACATATATCCAACACGCATTTGTATCTGTAGAATAGGTTGCTGGGCACAGGCAAGACGCAGACAACCCAGACTGATTTGAACGATAGGAACTAATGCCTGCTTAGGTCCCGAAGCCGAGGCATGCCCAGATGGAGTACGATGCGTTCATGGCATCGTCGCACCAGGAGTGCACTTTCCATCTCTTTGGAAACTGGGACGTCCATTGGGTAGCAGGAAAATTAAAATCAGGATACCCACTACACGGAGTAGGACCAATGGAAGACCTCCAAGAACGCTTCCTAATACGGAGTGTATTAGCGATGGGATAACTCAGAAGATCGTCTGAAATGGGCTCAATAGTCCGGAACCTATGTTCTTAAATAGGTGCACTATCTCAATCATATGTCACATGTTAAAGATATGATGTATGCAAAAGAAACAATTGATTGACTGAATGCTGGAAAATGCAAACATTCACCCGTAGTCACAAGGATCTGGGTTAAATCCATCATTCTTTTGCTCACCACACCACCTCTGTTTAGACTCAGCCATATGCAAATCAGTCTTGACCCTGCTCATTGCGGGAACAGTCCAGCCCGAACTGCCAAGCCAGGTCCTCCCTGGACTAGAAACAAGCATCCTGGGACTGGTTTCAGGGCCTCACCCTTCATCAGCCAGGCTAGCTTGAATCCAGTGGTGTAGTGAGCATGGGACCCACGTCTGGGCATACCCTTCTCACTTAGGGTGACATATGCAAAAGAAACAATTGATGGACGGAATGCTGGACAGAAACAAGCATCCTGGGACCAGTTTCAGGGCATCACCCTTCATCAACCTGGCTAGCTTGAATCCAGTGGTGTAGTGAGCACGGGACCCACTTCTGGGCATACCCTTCCACTTAGGGCGACATATGCAAAATAAACAATTGATGGACGGAATGCTTGACAATTCAAGCATTCACCCCCAGTCACAAGGATCTTGGTTAAATCCATCATTCTTTTGCTCACCACACAACCCCAGTTTAGACCCAGCCATATACAAATCAGTCTTGACCCTGCTCCTTGTGGTAACAGTCCAGCTCGAACTGCCAAGCCAGGTCCTCCCTGGACGTGAAAACAAGCATCCTGGGACCGGTTTCAGGGCATAACCCTTCATCAGCCAGGCTAGCTTGAATCCAGATGTGTAGTGAGCACGGGACCCACGTCTGGGCATACCCTTCCCACTTAGGTTGACATATGCAAAATAAACAATTGATGGACGGAATGCTCGACAATGCGAGCATTCACCACCAGTCACAAGGATCTGGGTTAAATCCATCATTCTTTTGCTCACCACACCACCCCAGTTTAGACCAAGCCATATGCAAATCAGTCTTGACCCTGCTCCTTGTGGGAACAGCCCAGCCCGAACTGCCAAGCAAGGTCCTCCCTGGACCGGAAACAAGCATCCTGGGACCGGTTTCTGGGCATCACCCTTCATCAGCCAGTCTAGCTTGATTCCAGTGGTGTGGTGAGCAAGGGACCCACGTCTGGGCATACCCTTCTCACTTAGGGTGAAATATGCAAAAGAAACAATTGATGGACGGAATGCTGGACAATGAATGCATTCACCCCCAGTCACAAGGATCTGGGTTAAATCTATAATTTCTTTGCTCACGATACGATGTACCATTTTTCCAAAATGGAGTGGCAAGTTAGTGCGGACTAGTGTCTGTATCTCAGCTGAAGACCTTGCAACCTGGAGATCAAAAGTCTCTCAGGCTGAGGTTAAGGCCACATCCTTCTGTAAAAGCATGGCTTTCAGTCTGCTCAGAGAATCAAACAGTATAAGGGACACATTCAATGAAGGCCATAACAGCGCCTTCCTGACTGTGTGGGTAGGTGGAAACAATACTTGCATACAACAAGTAACCCTGGAACTTTCAGTGACTAGATATGCGATACCTGGCAGCATCCCTCAACAACCTTGAAAATTCAACATCAAATAACTTCCATTTGAGAGTAGTTTGAACAAACACCGGATGAATCACTGCAGCTGGGGATCCTTTCAAGTAAAATGATAGGCTTGCAGCAGAAGCATTACATGCTCCATGAAGCATAATATCCTGACAAAGTAGAGCCCCACTTAAAGAAGTCTCGCAGTCCGAACTGCTGAGAAAATCTTCAGTGTCCCCATTTCTGCATCTAAATCTGTATGGTAATTCCCATGATTCATGTGTGAACCTATCTCCCAACGGTTCATATCTGCCTACCTGGTGATACTGTAGGCATTACTTAAATTGGAATATCGAGACCGGCAGTGTAATATGGCCATGGATTAACCATTCTGTAGAAAATGACTCAGCTAGTTAAAAGGTAATTGGTCCAATTTTACAATGTGCAACATTGTATACCTTGTGTCTCTTTGTGCCATTGCTGTCTGTCTATCTGTTAAATTGTATACCGAGAACAGAGACTTACTGTTGATATATCGCCAAGGCATGTGACCAGAACTCAGGGATTGAAGCGTCCAGTTCAATATTAGAATGGATAGCAATGGCAATTTGGGGAGAGGAATTGGCCTAACGGCCAGGGTGGTCGACCTCGAATCTGGAGAACCGGGTTCGAGCCTCGGCAATGACGCTGAACATCCTGTGATTCTGGGCAAATCACTTAATCTCCCCGTGCCTAACAAAAATGAATGTGTCCTCATGTAATGCAACTGGTGCGCGTGTAAAGCATTCTGATATCCGATACCTTCAGGTCAAGTTTGTGCTATATAAAACTCTTTTTATAAATAAAATAAAAAATTGCGATTACCCAAGTTGAAGAATGGACAAATCCTGTTCTAGTATATCTAAGGCTGAAGATACAATGTTGCCCAGTGAATAAATTCTGGATGTCAGTGTGGTCATGCCATTGTCAAAGCCTTTTCTAGGTTAACCCTGTCAATTTCGAGCAATCACTCAATAGCCTCCTGCAGTGAGATTTTCCATACCTAATTGCAAATAGCATAAAGGAAATCATTCTGACGTGGCTTCTGGGGACCCAACAAAATTTCCATATGATCCATGTCATCTGTGAGTAAGGACAAGTGTTGTTTCACCCGAGACAGTGTCAAGGTTTTTAGCCACTCTAGGCATAACTTTCTAACACTGTAATATGTCACCACCCCGGGTGTTCGTAGTGTAGGTCAGGCCTATGGATACTAAACCCTTCGGTGGTATCCCTGAATTGTGACTGACACCTGTTTGTGTCGATATGCCAAACCAGCCATCCCTTCCAATTGGTGTCTGGTGAATTGTACGAGCCATCATGTAGTATTTCATCTGGTGTATCCTCACTATGTTGTGTATATTTTTACCATCACTCAAAGCGTAAAAGCGAGGGAATCCGTGATGTGTTCAGGTCCTTGATCTTGGCTAACCCAAGACAGAAAGTTTGTTGTACTGTGTTGTTCAGGAAGGCAATGTGCTGTGGTATGAAGCACGCTCTAAATATGGCCTCAGTTCCCTGAATTTGCCAATCCTTAGTCCCCCAGACAGGTTGTGCGTCTACAGCGTCCCTCCAAAGGTCATCCCTAAACTTTTTGCCTCCCTCCTATATTTTTTCTGACCTATTGTTGGCTGTTTTATGACTCTGGGCACTTTACCACTGCTAATCAGTGCTAAAGTGCATACGCTCTCCCAATTATAAATTGATGTGTGGATTAGTGATTCCATGATTGGCTGGTTTGGTTTACCTGTCAGACCCTAGTACAGTGCACCAGGAGTGCCCAGGGCTGGTAATCCAAATGCTGCTGGTGGGCGTGCAGCACTGGTTGTGCCACCCACAGAAGCAGCCTGTAAAAGTGTGTCTAAGGCTTGTCATTGTAGAGCCTGTGTGCAGTCTGGTACTGCCATGCTGACTGGGCAAGTGCACCCACTTTCCAGTCCCTAAACCTTCCCTTTTCTTCATATCAGACACCCCTATGGTAGGCCCAAGGGTAGGGTGCATTGTAAGTATAAGGTAGGACAAGCCCTGGTGTGTGTGGCATGTCCTAATAGTGAATTACAGCCATTTTAGTTTTTCACTATTGCAAGGCTACCTTTTCCCCATAGGGCAGAATGGGCAGTTTGATTATTATATCTTATAATCCTAACTGACTCAGGGAACATGGTAGAAATTGAGTTTAGTATGCCTGAACTCAGAATGATAAAATACATCTTTTAGTGAAGTTGGTTTTAACATTCTGTGTTTGAAAATACCACTTTTAGAAAGTAGGTATTTTCTTGTCTAACCATCCAAACCTGCCTCTGCTAGGTTGTGTATTCCTTGTCTGGAGTTTGGGTGACAGAGGCTCGAGGTTCCAGGAGACAGGGTGGGTCAGCACAAGGCTGAATAGAGAGATCTGCATCTAGATGGGGGGAGGAGTTGCACCTGGGACCTGAATAGGGCTGTGCCTTCCCTCCACAAGGCTGGCTCCACCTCCTGTGGTGCGTCTGAGGTCTCTGCCCTGCACTCTGAAAGGAAAGAAGGAGTCTTGTCAACAAAGTGCTCCAGGACTGACCAGAACTGATTTGGACTAGGCAAAGGCTTCTCTGCCTTCAGAGAACAAAGAGAAACTGGGTATAAATATTGGGACCCAAACCCAAGAACTTTAGATCACTTTGGGAAACAAGAAGAAACCTTTGCTGAGGAGAGCAACCAGAGAGACTGAGGCGAGACTATCCCTAAGCTGAAGTGCTGCTTGGGGGATTGGCCTGCAGTGGTTGCCTGACTGCCAAAGTAAGGGGAAAGGAACTTTGAATGTACTTTATTCAACTTGTGAAGGATCTCCAAGGGCCTGAGAAAAGAGCTTGCCTCCTGCTGAAGTCTCAGGGACAACAGACTTCAACCACCAGCTCCCAGAGTTCTTTGAAAGTGCCTACAGCTGTATTGGGGCCTTCTGAGGGACTGTGTGTCACATGGAGCTGGAAGCACGACTCACGCAGAAGAAGCGTGTCACCGCCGCTGCCGTCGCATCACTGAACAAGGGTGTCGCCGCTGTAGCTGTCGCATCGCATCGTAAAGAAACGTCTCGCAACATCAAAGAAGCGTGTCGCTGCCGCAGCTGCTGCCATCACATCACTGAATAAGGGTGTCACCGCTTCAGCTGTTGCATCGAGCCGAAGCGTCTCGCATCACCGGAGAAGCGTGCCGCCGCCACAGCTGCTGTCGTCGCATTACTGAACAAGGGTGTCACCGCTGCAGCTGTCGCATCGAGCCGAAGCGTCTTGCATCACCGGAGAAGAGTGCCGCCATGGCAGCCGCGGTCATCGCATCACTGAACAAGGATGTCGGCGCTGCAGCTGTCGCATCGAGCTGAAGAATCTCGCATCATCGAGGAAGAGTGTCGCCGCCATAGCCGCTGTTGTCGCATCACTGAACTAGGGTGTCGCCGCTGTAGCTGTCACATCGACTCAAGATGTCTCGCACCATCAGAGAAGCGTGTCGCAGGGCCTGTCGCGGCTCAGAAGAATTGTTGAGTCACCACGCAGCCGTTGGGCGTGCAAGCATCGTGTTGCAACAAGAAGAAGACCAGATCTTCATCGCATCACGGCGTTGCGGGCCACATCGCCACGGAAGCGCAGTAAGAAACCGACGCATCACCATTTCTGCGTGTCAGGAACCGACGCATCACCTTCCCTGCAACACTTTCGTTGTATAGCATTACGCATCCAAAGGTACATTAACTCAAAGTGTCGCATTTTAACATCTAAAGAGTACTAAGCTAATTCTACCATTTTAAGGACAGTATTGTGGATTTTTGTCGTTTATGGTCTCGTGTTAAATCTATATAAATAATACTCATTTTTTATATAAAACTTGTGTGGTGTCCATCGGTAGTGTTGTCACTTGATTACTGTATGTGTTCACAAATGCTTTACACACTGCCTCTGAGATAAGCCTGTCTGCTCGTGCCAAGCTACCAAGGGGGTGAGCAGGGGTTATTTTAGGAGTGTACCCCCTTACCCTGACTAGATGCAAGGGTCCCTATTTGTCAAAGGTACCTACCTCTACCAACTAGAGACCCCCAAATCTAATATATATATATATATTCAACACAAACAAATCTGAGATAGTTTCATATTACAAGCAAAGAAACAATATATGAGTCTTCTTATGTATTCATCTTCTGATGTTTATTCCTATTTTCTTTGTAGAGATTTACATATAAGAATCACAGTGATGCCTTCTTTTTCCTTTATGTTCAGATTTACATACAAGTATCACAGTAAAGCCAACACGTGTTTCGCGCACACTGCGCTTCTTCAGGGCTGTCATACAAACAACATACATTTTTTTTTTAAAACAGAAAAGAAGAACAACTTACAATAAAGCACGTTCCTGATACATTAATATACAAATTAACACTTATTTAGAATTAGAACATAATTATTAATTTATAAACTCAAAAGCAGTATCTAAATTATAACCAATTGTTCAATCAGTCAAACGTGTACAGAACTTCGGGTTGTCATAATAATATACACATTTTCTATGGTAAGAATACCCATTCTAATGATCCATAGTGGTGTATCAATTTTTTTTACATTTTTTTATCCTCCCAGTTCTTATAATGGCTGGAGCATTTCTTTACCTCAGTTAAGTAGCTAATCTCACTTCTTGCCTTGTATTTTGGAAAAAGTTCTCCCATTGGTAGAGTCTCCGTTTTCTAAGTATAGGTTCCTAAAATAATATATATTGATGTTACCTTATTGCTTTGTTTATTTACAAATAATCATTATTAATATTGAAACTTAATTCTCACCTTAATTATTCATGTATACTTGTTGCACAGCTAAATATATCTTCATAATCAGAGTGTATTCTTTATCAGTCCTCAGTCTACTGATCCTTGATAAGATCTGTAATAGTCCAAAAATCCAAACATATACCTTACACAGTGTCACCTAGTCTAAAGAAGAAAATTCTTTTAAATATTAAAGAGTATATTTTAATTAATTATTTGTTGAACCTTATACCAGGATCTAACAATCGAAGTTAAGTTTTTGTTGATACCGTGATCTAATGCGCTACGCTATCCTCCTTGTCAAAGCGAATCCAGTTTCAATTAGCTATCTGTTTGATTTTTTAGATTAATTGTATGTTCAGAAAGGCTTCTAATGAATTATAGCCAAAATTAAAGAACACTTACTAATATTACACATTTGAATCTACACCAT
Source organism: Triturus cristatus (assembly GCF_964204655.1). Taxonomy (NCBI): domain Eukaryota; kingdom Metazoa; phylum Chordata; class Amphibia; order Caudata; family Salamandridae; genus Triturus; species Triturus cristatus. The sequence goes on from NC_140580.1 coordinate 999,767,343, forward strand.
AGGTACACTCTACTCTTCATTCTGACTAAAAAGCTTCATTTTATCAATATCAGTAAAAAAATATATCTATGACAATTGACTCTGAGAATAGCTGTGAAAAGTATTTACGAACTAGGACAGGACCTGTCAGTATTGTAAAGTCAAATTGACAGAGAAATGACTACACTTTATGTCTAAGTTCAACAAAATTAGAGTCCCAATGCTACAGAATTCTTCTTACCTCTCAACCTTTCGACGATCGTCTAACCTTTTCCTCAGCCCGTACCGCAGACAAAACATTAGTGTCAACTGCCACTTTATATACTCCCCCTTAGTCAATCAATTAGCGTAATTTGGCGGGAAAGTTTGTTTAAATGTTAACAGACTCAAGATGCGTCGTTGCCAAATCAACATGAGTTCTTCTCCTTAATAATGTTCAACATTTATTTAGAACAAAATCTGAATTTATATTAAAATAAAAAATAAATAATAAAAATAGAGTACTACATGTAGCAAAATTAAGGGATTTATAAAAAGAAAAAATATTTAGTTGAATTCTTTTCTCATCACGAACACAAACCTCCAATGTTAGCGCTATTGAGATTCCGTGTTTTACTGCTCTGAGCTACCTTGTAAGTCAGTGCGGTCAGTCTGTTAATAGATATCTGTTTCTACCCTAGAACTAGTATTATAATAATGGTGATAAATTAGAAAAATATATAGTTCAACATAAAAAGATTACAATAAATAAAGCCTAAGGCATAAATACCTGGTATATTGATAATTATCCACACCCATGCATCTTCTAAGTATCTCAGCCGAGAATCGAACCCTGGATAGCTAGAATTGGAACTTGATCGTTCTTATGTGTTGTGCTATCTAGAACTATATAAAAGTTGCATCTTATAATAGTTTTCCTACCACACAATTCTATAATATTCCGCAATTTATTCATAAGTCCTTAGTCATAATCTAAAATTTAGGACAACAAAAATTAACCAAAGTAAAAAACAAATATGCATACGATCTATTATAAAAAACCTCTTGAACAACTAGTATTAAATCTGTTAGGTAAGTAATTTATTAAATTTGTTAATTCCTCCTCCATCTAATTGAAACCCAAAATGTTTTATTTACTCAGACCATTTTAATGAAAGAGCGTACCCAAAATTAGAATACTCAATAATTGTTGTTTATTAGAATCATATCACAAAGGGAAACAGTTCCTCTCTATGGGCCTGGGTAGAGGGTTACAATGACCTACTACACTATTACGAGTGGTATCCGGGGGGATCTGCAAATCCAGATCGTAATGCCCTCACACACCTGTTAGGGTGTCATGCTTCATCATTGGGCGCTCCTCGTCGGACCGGCGCTGCAATGTCCGACGGGCCTGGTGGCATCTTTATCGGAGATCTTTTGATCTGTGAACGCCGTATGGTGAGTGCGGTGTGGGGGCTATAGGAGAAACATTGTTTGGTGAAGGTGTAGATTGTGATTATTAAAAAAGGCCCCTAACCTTTTCGGTTCACTTTATTAAATGTTCAAGGATGGGACTTTGTTAAAAACAGTGAGGCTACGTGTGATAATTAAAGGTATTCTAGTAGCCATTGGTGGACTAAGTCAGCTAGCTCTGATGTCCCCCCTTTGATTATACGTTTATTAGAATCAACATCAAAGCTGCCTGCTCAGGTCACTGTACCTATTCTCAACTTCTTAACTGTATTGTAGCAGGAGGTCGTGATCTATGGGAAGTAACTTAGAGTCCTAATTATAATCATCTTAAATATCAATAAGTATACATATGTATTTCTCTTATTCATTTCTACATGTGACATACAGAGTCGCAAAGAAGATTTAATTAAGATATAGAGATATTACCTACATGCTGTATATATATCCTACTTATTAAGGACCGAGTTAACTTAATAATGTATATATTTCACGATCCATATTCAACCCATATTGTACTGCTCGTAATTTATTAATCCAATAGGTTTCTCTCGATCTTAATTTTGCTTCTAAGTCTCCACCTCTTCTATCAATATTAACTTGTTCAATACCCATGAATTGGATATCTTTTAATTCAGTCAGTTTTTGTTTATCTTTGAAATGTACTGCCATTGGATATTTAGGATCGCAGTTTTTGATGGCTCTAAGATGTTCCATCCATCTAATCTTCAGTTTTCTCATAGATGAACCCACATATATTTTTTTACAAATACAAGTAATTGTGTATATACAGTGGCTCAAATTACAGTTAATGAAAGAGTTGATTCTGTATGTGTTCTTATATGTGTCATCACAAAAAGTTTGAGTTTTATCTACAACACATTTTCAACAAATACATTGATTACATCTATAACATCCAGGTGTTAAGATAGTTTTTGTTAATAGTTGTTGTTCATTCTGCACTTCATATTGACATGTATCACTGGGACTCAGAAGATTTCTAAGTGTTGCTGCTTTTTTATACACCATTTTAGGCTTGTTGTCTAGAAATTGGGCAATTTCTTTATCTAAAGTCAATATGTCCCAATATTTACGCAGTGAATGGAAGACCCTATTGTTTCCTTCACTGTACGTAGTGATATATCTAATCACATCTTTTTATTCTCTCTGGGTCGTGGTCTGTCATTCAAAAGTTCATCTCTTGTCACTTTCTGTGCTCTGAGTCTAGCTTTTTCTACAGTTCTGCTGTCATAACCTCTTCTCAAAAATCTTTCAGTTATATCTTTCGTTACAGTTTGGTATTCCATATCCTCACTACAGTTTCTTTTAGCTCTAAGAAATTCCCCGTATGGAATATTATCAATCTGCATTCTTAGGTGTCCTGATTTAGCATGTAATATTGAATTCGTGGATGTTAATTTCCGAAAAAGTCTCGACTCTATGTGTCCATGTGAAACGTACATTTCTACTTCTAACAAAACAATGCTTTCTAGACTATATTCGAGAGAAAGAGTTATATTATAGTTGTTAGTATTTAAATAATTGGGAAATAATTTTAGCTTTACTTCACTTCCTTTCCAAATCATAAACACATCATCTATAAATCTACACCAGTAGATACTATTTTCCTCAAATTCACTTCGCCTCCAAGCATGTTCTCTTTCATAATGTCCCAAAAATAAATTAGCATATGAAGGTGCGAATTTCGCACCCATTGCTGTACCTGTTATTTGATGAAACAAATCACCTCTATAAAAAAAGAAGTTGTTTGTAAGAACCAAGTGTAGAAGCTCTAGTATCATATTAGAGTGTTGAAGATAGCTTACTGATTTAACAGTTTCAATCCCTTTGTCATGTTTGATACTAGTATAAAGACTGTTAACATCCATAGTTACTAGAATCATTCCATTTTCCCAAGTAATATTTCTCATTTGTCGCAAAAAATCTTTAGTGTCTTTGATATACGACACAAGAGTTTTAACAAATGGTGCTAGGAACATATCTATATATTCTGATATATGTTCTGTCCTACTGCCAATACCAGATATAATTGGTCGTCCTGGTGGTAATTTCCCACCTTTATGTATTTTTGGAAGGAAATAGGGAATAGGTGTTTTTGCTTTATCTACCAATAGATAATTATATTCATCGATATCATTCAATTTTTTGTCTAAAAACACCTTCAATGAATTATGAATCATTTCTTTTGAGTTAGTTAGCTGAGATGAATTTGCTTTGGCATAACTCTCACGATCTCTCAATTGTCTTAATGCTTCATTATGATAGTCATTGTGGTTTAACACCACCGCATTCCCCCCTTTATCTGCTTGTCGAATAATAATACTTTTGTCTTTACTCAAATTTTGCAGTGCTTCAAATTCATCTTTATTTAGATTGTACTTACATTTGCTTGGTATGTTTTTGTCAAACTCTCTCATAACAAGATTAGTAAATACATCTATCACATTCTCTCCTTTCATAGGAGGTACAAACTTAGATTTTGGTCTTAATTTACTGGGTACACTATGGTCAGTTTCAAAATCTAGTTCCAATGCAATATCCTCAATGTCACAATTGGTTTCATCATCCAAATTAACAAGACATCCAATATCATTCAGTTCTTTAATAGATATTTGGCTGATATCTTTCTCTATACATACTGTTTCATATCCATTTTGTTAAAAAAGTATTTCTTCAATTTCAATGCACGTGCAAATCTATTAACATCAACTTTAGCTTTCAAACCATCCCATTTATGTGACGGTGCAAAGCTTAAACCCTTATTAAGAACATTAATTTCTGCTGTTGTCAAAGATTTGCTAGACAAATTAACTATCAGATTTTCTATTTCCTCATTTCTGTCTCCCTCTGTAGTTGTGACCTGGTTCTTACCCCATCTCTGTTTCTGTCTTCTACGGAAGGTCCTAGTACCCCCTCCTTTACTGCCTCTCCTCCTCTCATTATCTGTTCTCGATCTCTCCCTCCTGCTTGAAATTGTATTCTCCGAATTCTTTTGAGTTCCCTTAAAAAAGAAGAGGTTCTTGTGGAATATTATAGAATTGTGTGGTAGGAAAACTATGATAAGATCCAACTTTTATATAGTTCGAGATAGCACAACACATAAGAACGATCAAGTTCCAATGCTAGCTATCCAGGGTTCGATTCTCGGCTGAGATACTTAGAAGATGCACGGGTGTGGATAATTATCAAGATACCAGGTATTTATGCCTTAGGCTTTATTTATTGTAATCTTTTTATGTTGAACTATATATATTTCTAATTTATCACCATTATTATAATACGAGTTCTAGGGTAGAAACAGATATCTATTAAAAGACTGACCGCACTGACTTACAAGATAGCTCAGAGCAGTAAAACACGGAATCTCAATAGAGCTAACATTGGAGGTTCGTGATGAGAAAATAATTCAACTAAATATTTTTTCTTTTTATAAATCCCTTAATTTTGCTACATGTAGTACTCTATTTTTATTATTTATTTTTTATTTTCATATAAATTCAGATTTTGTTCTAAATAAATGTTGAACATTATTAAGGAGAAGAACTCATGTTGATTTGGCAACGACGCATCTTGAGTCTGTTAACATTTAAACAAACTTTCCCGCCAAATTACGCTAATTGATTGACTAACAGTATGTATAGAGAAAGATATCAGCCAAATATCTATTAAAGACAACAAGCCGAAAATGGTGTATAAAAAAGCACCAACACTTAGAAATCTTCTGAGTCCCAGTGATACATGTCAATATGAAGTGCAGAATGAACAACAACTATTAACAAAAACTATCTCAACACCTGGATGTTATAGATGTAATCAATGTATTTGTTGTAAATATGTTGTAGATAAAACTCAAACTTTTTGTGATCACACATATAAGAACACATACAGAATCAACTCTTTCATTAACTGTAATACGAGCCACGATCAAGTTCCAATGCTAGCTATCCAGGGTTCGATTCTCGGCTGAGATACTTAGAAGATGCATGGGTGTGGATAATTATCAAGATACCAGGTATTTATGCCTTAGGCTTTATTTATTGTAATCTTTTTATGTTGAACTATATATATTTCTAATTTATCACCATTATTATAATACTAGTTCTAGGGTAGAAACAGATATCTATTAAAAGACTGACCGCACTGACTTACAAGATAGCTCAGAGCAGTAAAACACGGAATCTCAATAGAGCTAACATAGGAGGTTCGTGTTCGTGATGAGAAAAGAATTCAACTAAATATTTTTTCTTTTTATAAATCCCTTAATTTTGCTACATGTAGTACTCTATTTTTATTATTTATTTTTTATTTTAATATAAATTCAGATTTTGTTCTAAATAAATGTTGAACATTATTAAGGAGAAGAACTCATGTTGATTTGGCAACGACGCATCTTGAGTCTGTTAACATTTAAACAAACTTTCCCGCCAAATTACGCTAATTGATTGACTAAGGGGGAGTATATAAAGTGGCAGTTGACACTAATGTTTTGTCTGCGGTACGGGCTGAGGAAAAGGTTAGACGATCGTCGAAAGGTTGAGAGGTAAGAAGAATTCTCTAGCATTGGGACTCTAATTTTGTTGAACTTAGACATAAAGTGTAGTCATTTCTCTGTCAATTTGACTTTACAATACTGACAGGTCCTGTCCTAGTTCGTAAATACTTTTCACAGCTATTCTCAGTCAATTGTCATAGATATATTTTTTTACTGATATTGGCAAAATGAAGCTTTTTAGTCAGCATGAAGAGTAGAGTGTACCTATAGTGTAGATTCAAATGTGTAATATTAGTAAGTGTTCTTTAATTTTGGGTATAATTCATTAGAAGCCTTTCTGAACATACAATTAATCGAAAAAACCAAACAGATAGCTCATTGAAACTGGATTTGCTTTGACAAGGAGGATAGCGTAGCGCATTAGATCATGGTATCAACAAAAACTTAACTTCGATTGTTAGATCCTGGTATAAGGTTCAACAAATAATTAATTAAAATATACTCTTTAATATTTAAAAAAAAAATCTTCTTTAGACTAGGTGACACTGTGTAAGGTATATGTTTGGTTTTTTGGACTATTACAGATCTTATCAAGGATCAGTAGACTGAGGACTGATAAAGAATACACTCTGATTATGAAGATATATTTTAGCTGTGCAACAAGTATACATGAATAATTAAGGTGAGAATTAAGTTTCAATATTAATAATGATTATTTGTAAATAAACAAAGCAATAAGGTAACATCAATATATATTATTTTAGGAACCTATACTTAGAAAACGGAGACTCTACTAATGGGAGAACTTTTTCCAAAATACAAGGCAAGAAGTGAGATTAGCTACTTAACTGAGGTAAAGAAATGCTCCAGCCATTATAAGAACTGGGAGGATAAAAAATGTTTTTAAAAATTGATACACCACTCTGGATCATTAGAATGGGTATACTTACCATAGAAAATGTGTATATTATTATGACAACCCGAATTTCTGTACACGTTTGACTGATTGAACAATCGGTTATAATTTAGATACTGCTTTTGAGTTTATAAATTAATAATTATGTTCTAATTTTCAATAAGTGTTAATTTGTATATTAATGTATCAGGAACGTGCTTTATTGTAAGTTTTTCTTCTTTTCTGTTTTAAAAAAAAAAAAATGATGTTGTATGTATGACAGCCCTGAAGAAGCGCAGTGTGCACGAAACACGTGTTGGCTTTACTGTGATACTTGTATGTAAATCTGAACATAAAGGAAAAAGAAGGCATCACTGTGATTCCTATATGTAAATCTCTACAAAGAAAATAAGAATAAACATCAGAAGATGAATACATAAGAAGACTCATATATTATTTCTTTGCTTGTAATATGAAACTATCTCAGATTTTTTTGTGTTGAATATATAATTGCACTGGTGGGGACCAGTGTCTGAGATTGGTGGCGCCGGGCAATGTTACCTGTAACCCAAGTTGTATTAGAATATATATATATATATCTATATATATATATATCTATATCTATATCTATATATATATATATGTATATATATATATTTCTATACGGGCGAGGAGTTGGCCTAACAGCAAGGGTGGTCAACCTAAAATCTGGGGAACCGGGTTCGAGTCTTGGCAAGAACGCGCAACATCCTGTGATTCCGGGCAAATTACTTAATCTCCCCGTGCCTAACAAAAATTAATGTGTCCTCATGTAACGCAACTGGTGCTCGTGTAAAGCGATCTGATACCCGATACCTTTGGGTCAAGATTGCGCTATATAAAACTCCGTAAAAAAAATATATATATACATCTGTTTCGTGTTAGTTACCATAATCTTATTTGCAGATGTAGGTGCAAGCTTATAATAATATGATTTTGTTTTAAACCCAGAAAAATAACCAAACTTCTGTGCAACATTTTGTGAACTACCTTTTGGTGGTGTTGGGCAATGTTCCCATTGATGGTGAGCAAAAACATTACGTGGGATACTCGATTTGTGTAAAAAAATGATGACCATAGAGTTGATAATACATGGTGTCAAAATCAGATATATCATCATATAATTCTTTATTCCAAAATGCAGCAGATTGTTCTAAATCAGACAGCATAGTATTTTTCAAAGTCCCAACCATCAGAGAAAGTACTGGAGGTGATGTTATTACTTAAAGAAATTTTAAATAAATGTGGTATTTTCAAAAGTTCAGTAGGATCAAATATATCATATGCAACCCTATCCCATACTATTCCATCAGGAACCAGAACTACTGAAATGTTCACTAAGGACAGGTCTCTCGGTTCACAGTGTGATGATGTATGTGGTTTGACATGTTGGACTGCGGAGCGTTCTGGGACATAATGTCCATTCAGAAGCAGGAAAAAGATGGTCGCGAAACCAATCTTAAGGACTAGGAAGAGTAGATCAATTGCAATCCAAAGCTGTAGCCAGGGTGTAACTAGGCCTGGGCAAAATTTCCGTTCCGTTCACGGAATTTGCGATAATTTGTCATTTCCGCGTTCCGCGGAGAGCGCGGAAATGTCAAAATTTCCGCATTCCGCAGCTTTGCGATAATTTGGTTCTTGCTTGCGCTGTAAAATAATACATTCTCGCGCCCGCGCGATCGCCTTACCTGAATCTCCGCGTTCGCCGACAAGTTTTCCCGATCGCGTTCTCCATGAGATGTTGTATTGTTTTAGCCATTTGCGCTGTCTCGCGACAGTTCGCGCCCGCAGTGACGTCATGCGTCGCGCGATCACGTCTTTCTTCTCGCGATCATGCACCGCGAGAAGAGTGGAAACAAGATGGCCGCGCCCGCAAGCAACCGCATGGGTAAGTTGGCGAGCCGGGAACACGCAGAAAATACCGCGAACGGGCGGGAAAAAGCTTCCGCATCTTCGCGATATTTCCGCATGTTTGCGGAGATTTTAAACATTTTCGCGATAATTTGCGAAAGGCGCTTTCGCAAATTCCGCCCACCCCTAGGTGTAACACAGTAAGTCTTTTTTCAGCCAAAGGTAGAAGTCACATATTTTTTTGTTTGTGGGAAGCTGTAGCTGGTTGTGACTTGGAGCCAGAGAAATTGATGAAGTAGCCAGACACAGTTCGATCTATCTTTGGTAGCACAGCAGGTTTTGTAAAACTGGTACATGAGTCATTTTGAGCCATATTCACATAAATGGTGGTATTAGGCCAAATTGAAATCAGTGTTTCATTTGTACTTTGTTGCTGGTCAATTTCAACAGGCACGAGTTTCATTCCTTTGTTGGTTACGTCTTCATGTCAGAGAGTCGAGTCTTCAAACGTTTTTAATCTTTCTGTCTGAACCTCCTGTATGGTAGTGAGAGGAGAATGGCGGCTACCCAAGAGGCCATGCGGCCTACTATTCAGTATCAGCCACATAGTATGGACTGATCAATTTAATTGAGACAAATCTCTTTTCTTTCTTGCCGGCAAGAGGTGGAAGAGTACAGTTTTTGTTCCTTCAAAGGCCAGGACAGGTACAGGTAAGATGGCCCAAATTCTTTCTTGTCCTTTATTTTATTCTCTGACCAGATCTCCTATCTTCGCCACCCAGGCAGGTCTTGCCGGCACAACTTTCACTACCCCAGTGGCTGTGCGTTTTACTTGGACATTGCTTAGTACTACCCAGAATTCATTGAGTTCCTATAAAACAGCCAAATGATCATTGATGTCAAACGCTTTCTCATACGCCACTGCGCTGCCACAATCGAGGTCGGGAACCCACATTCTAGTCCTAAACAGGACCTCATATGGAGTATGGCCCCCTACAGAACATCTTGGCATGTGTTTAAGTACCGTCTGGACCCCGCATAGGTGATAGACTCAACTGCCACCCAAGCCTAATACTCTAGCTGTTAAGGATTGCTTAAAGTCTCAGTTTTTCTTCTCCACAGTCGAATTCCCCTCAGAATGATAAGAAGAGGAGAGCTGCAAGATTACACCCAAACTTTCCATGGCTTCTTTGTAAGCCAGTGAGCTAAACGCAGCGCCACCGTCAGAGTGTAATGAGCCATTGCGTAAGTGCCTGTAAAGACTCACAAATCCTTTATACCAGTTCAAGCGTCAGCCGAGCGCGATGGCCAGACCCATAGGAATTTAGAGCATGAATCCACTGCTACCAGGATGTACCTGTAGGCCCTGTCAGATTGTAAGGGGCCACAGTGGTCCAAATAAAAACATACAAGTGGTCTGTCTGATATCATTAGTTGTGCTTGTGGTGGACGTGCTTCGGTGGAACCCTTCATCTGCTGACAGATGTCGCACTTAAGGACAAAGCCTTTTGTCTGTTTGGTGAGACCTGGCCACCAATAACGTTGTTTTATCAGTGAAACTGTTGCAGTAAAGCCTGCGTGTGCTGAAGCTGTTGTGTGTAGATTTAGATTCCGTATATATGTTTCCCGATTTATGCCCTTATATAGGTACAATTCACATTGCCCTTATTTGGACATAGAAATCCGGCCCTTATTTAGACATTGTCCCTACAAACCAAATACAGGCATGGCCACCTACATCCATCCATCCACGTCACAACAGATTCTTGGAAAGCCAGACCCTTAAGTCTTTAGGAATTTCCCTCAGCTTGAATATTGATTTCTCCAAGAACTCATTAAGTATGCATGAACATCTATTCCTTAGGGGTTCATTCATGATGTTCCTCTGCCCAACTTTTACGTCAATACTGGCATTCCTAGATATCTTCAAGGTATAAATATACCAGCACTTGCCTTGGCAAATTGCGGTTCCCGGAGGATTCAATCCAACCCAGACGACGCGGTTCGCCACGGCAAGTTAGGAAGGAGATCGAGTTCCAGCCTGATGCACTGACCTGACGCTGTCATCCTCCTCACAGAGAATCCCGTTCAAGTGCTCTATGACTTCCCTTGCGGAAGGTTAGACTATCGTGTCCAGAAAAGAGATTCCAACCTCTCTCATTCTAAGGTATGGAGCTGACTAGAACTTAGAGAAACTTTTGGCAACTCTTGGCTAAACTAAAATATAGCTAGCTATACTTTAGAAATAGCACCTACTTCAAACCTCGTACCGCACTTAGGTTAGGTACACTAGGGTAGAACAATTTAGAAGCATCAGATGAGTATCACATTTTAGCTTATGTTATTTATGTATGTATTTTGATTAATATATGCCATAGCTACAAACCATGCTATTGCAGTATTGTTTTATCTTAATGCTAACCTCGTACATATTGTACTTCGCAGTCTGTCTTACAATTGTAGCAATTCATATCTCTTGCACGAGAAATAAGACTGTTCAATAAACCCATTTTATTGAAACGCCCGTCTCTCTATTTCTGTGCAATTCTGTAGAAACGAAGCATGCACGATTGACTTAGTGAAACTATTATTTATTGTTTCCACGATTCTGAGACTGTTCCGTTTCTAAAGGGAAACAAAGTTGTCATGTTTATGCAGTTGTCAGAGACTAATCCCTTCTTGTATATTCGAGAAGTTTCTAGTGACCTCTGAGTTAGCTGGCACACACAAGTAATTAAGTTTAATATACTTGATAGAGACATACTGACCATAGTCCTATGTCAAATCTATAGTGTATGTTATTCCAATGCGCAGAGCCTAACAGGGATATAGAAACTACACTACAAACCCAGACCCTCGTGAGCAGCTAGAATTAAACCTAATCTGTGATTCATGTTTGGTATTACTCTATCCCCCACTCCTGAAATTTGAGCATAGGGAATATTTTGCGCATCAAGTTTATAGCAGTACTTGAGTGGAAAGCCTTTCGGAATGGCTGAGCTGTTGTTACGTGTAGCGTTGACAGCTACCATTATCTCTCCGTCCATTCCCATACTAGAACGAGTGATTGCAGCAACAGCAGCAGTTCGCACTGTCGCCTTGGCGGCTTCATCAGCCAATGAATTCCCTTCAACGTGCACACCAACACGCTTATGACTCAACGTGTGAAGAACGTGAGCACATGGTAAGCCTTTTTTCAGCTCTGCCACTTGTCCTCAAAGCAACTTGAGCTTTATTGTGCAGCCTTTAGAGTCCCTCAACCCATTCTGTCCCCAATAATGAAGATATGCGTTGTATGACAGGACACAGTAAAAACGAATCGCACACAATAAGTGTGGGAATTTCCAGATCCGTATTTTTTTGTACTAGTACTAGGGCTTTTAGTTCTGCCAGTTGTGTCATGCAATCTCCTCAATACTGTGTCTGCGTATTGCTAGGATGGAACTTGCCGTCCTGCATACGTCCATTTACAATCGCACATATTGCACTGTATTGCTGTTTACTTCTTACAGAAGGCTGGGCAGATCCGTCAGTGTAAATTATGTATTCATACTGATTTAGAGGCAATATTTCATTTTGGAGAGGATATTCTTGTTTGTACTGCAGGAATGCTTGTGTTTTTAATGTAGAGTCAAATTTGTAGTCTACATCTGTTGCAGTGAGAAAATTAGCCCATTGTATCCAATGTGGATGCAATGCTTTTGCATTTGGAATGCTCGCCTTGGTAACAGCCTCTAAAGTTGGTACTGGAGTAACAACTATAATTCATTTCCCCTGAGCTAGTGCTCTTTCTCTCACCACTGTGGTTTGTACTATTTTTTCTGTGGATGAAAAGCGCATCTCAGAGTTTGTGTACAAATGGGATTTGTATGCAATGGGTATGGTTTCGCCTTCATTGACGGTTAGGTACATGTATCCTGATTGACCCATGACTATACTGACCACTGAGGTTTCACACGTGTGTGTGGATTTTTGGAAGCTATCATGTCTGCTTGTGCGGAATGTAGAACTTCTGTGTGTTCCTGTGTCCAATGTCGAACTGAAAAAGCATGTCTCATTAAATCGTAAAAAGGTTTTACTTTTTCTGTGTAATCCAAAATGTATGTTCTGCACAAAACTTAAGAATCCTAAAATGGACTGTAAGTTTTCCAGAGTCTTTGGAGGTTCGAGCAGCGCACATTTTTCTAAAAAATTAGCTTCTAGGCTTTTCCCTTCACTTTAAAGCTCATATCCTAAAAATAGGACATTGAGGTGAGCAATTTTTGATTTTTTAAAGTTAAACTTATAGTTTTCAGAGGCAAACTTCAAAATGATGTTGTTTACCCTGGTCAAGTGTTCCAATAACTCATCGTCCGTCAGATAAATATCATCTAAGTAGGAAAATGCCTCCTCATCATAATTTTGAAATCACTCTGTGACTCTCGCTGAGAACAACCCGGGGCTATTCATGTACCCTTGAGGCAGTCTACAGAATTTATGTTGAGAGCCAAGCACTGAAAATGCTGTAAAATACCTGCTTTCAGGCGCTATATTTTGGCAGAAAAATCCATTTGATATATCAAGTGTAATTTTTTATTTTTTCCGCACAATGTTATTCATTAATGCGGCATTGTGTGCATTTTGTACTGCAAATATTTGTGTGTATGTGTGGTATAGTTTTAGTACAGGAACCAAAGGACTATTCATAGGAGAGGAGCAATTCTCAACCACACCTTGATATTCAAGTTGATCTAAAAGCTCCCTGACTTTTTTCTTTGCATCATGTTGTATTGGGTATTGCCTCTGTGGAGTTGGAGTAGTTCTTAATGGGATTTCATGCGGAGGTGACTCAGCATCCCACCCTACATGATTGTGGTATAATACAGGCACTAGGGCTAATGCTCAATCCTGCGGGTATAAATGTTTAAGTGACTCTGGAACGAGGTTGGAGAGAGCCCATAAAATTACATCTTCTCCCTTTGGGCAGTCCATAACTATCTCAGGCGGCTAATGTCTTTCAGCTAAGAGAATGTTGTAATCGTATGTTAGTTTCTCCCAAAAGACACCTTTCACTTTCCTTGGTATGTCCCCCTCCATTTGGAGCGTAATTTTGTAAAGACAATGTAGGACGCTTACCCTTGTACCAGGTGTCTCCACCGTGATATGTTCATTCAATGCTGCTGTCACCAGAAATTCCATCAGGTTCTGGTGAGCTATTGTTACTTCAGCTGCACTATCAAGCATCGTCAGAGCCCATTCCACGTTCAGAAGCTCAGTAGCCTGGCCATTTCTTATTTTTAGTCCAGCTAGTTTCTTTTTTTTAAACTGAGGTTTAGTTTTAGATTTATCTTCTTTTATGATAATGTATTCTGAAGAGCGATGTGTGTCTCCCTCTTCTGATCTTTGTTCTGACCGTCCTTGCCTCTTGGAGTTTTTGGATGAACCCTGAAAAGAACGAGAGGAACTTGTATCAGTATCCTGATACCTGTCAGGTTTTTTTATTATTATCATGATTTCTAAGGTTATATTTCCTGTCAGAAGGCTCCTGTTGTGAATACCCGCCCCGTGATTGTGATGCATTTTGCTTGTGTTTTGTTTGTTTATTGTCCCATTTCTTTTTAGAAGAATCTGGTTCTTGCTTGGAGTTATCCTTTTCAGGACCCACCATCAATTGCGGTTTCAATGGTCTAACTTCCAAATTATCTCTATCCAGTAATGCAAAACAATGATTTTTGGTAAGCCTCTCTCCTGTTATGCAGGAGTGCATTCCCTTAGGCGTTGGCGTATAGCCATCGCTGCTGCCTCCCCTTTTATGTTAGCCAACATAACTGTTGATACTTGGGCAAATTGCCTATCAGGTTCTACCCCATACTCATTCTGTATTTGTTTCAATCACTGCTATTGATGGGGTACCATGAGTTCTGGTACAAATTACAGCGAAATCTGTGCCCCGAGTGGCACAATCCTCTATTGGGGGAGCTATCCCAATCGGGAAGCAAATTGTCAGTGATCTGTACTTTTCTTGCAGGCTTGTAAGTGGAAAGATTGTCTCAAGCTGTGCTATTTTTTGCACTATCCAAAATGCCATTTGCTCACGTTTTGTGAGCATTCTTCTGATAATCTTCTTTTATGATAATGTATTCTGAAGAGCGATGTGTGTCTCCCTCTTCTGATCTTTGTTCTGACCGTCCTTGCCTCTTGGAGTTTTTGGATGAACCCTGAAAAGAACGAGAGGAACTTGTATCAGTATCCTGATACCTGTCAGGTTTTTTTATTATTATCATGATTTCTAAGGTTATATTTCCTGTCAGAAGGCTCCTGTTGTGAATACCCGCCCCGTGATTGTGATGCATTTTGCTTGTGTTTTGTTTGTTTATTGTCCCATTTCTTTTTAGAAGAATCTGGTTCTTGCTTGGAGTTATCCTTTTCAGGACCCACCATCAATTGCGGTTTCAATGGTCTAACTTCCAAATTATCTCTATCCAGTAATGCAAAACAATGATTTTTGGTAAGCCTCTCTCCTGTTATGCAGGAGTGCATTCCCTTAGGCGTTGGCGTATAGCCATCGCTGCTGCCTCCCCTTTTATGTTAGCCAACATAACTGTTGATACTTGGGCAAATTGCCTATCAGGTTCTACCCCATACTCATTCTGTATTTGTTTCAATCACTGCTATTGATGGGGTACCATGAGTTCTGGTACAAATTACAGCGAAATCTGTGCCCCGAGTGGCACAATCCTCTATTGGGGGAGCTATCCCAATCGGGAAGCAAATTGTCAGTGATCTGTACTTTTCTTGCAGGCTTGTAAGTGGAAAGATTGTCTCAAGCTGTGCTATTTTTTGCACTATCCAAAATGCCATTTGCTCACGTTTTGTGAGCATTCTTCTGATAATCACGTTCAGTGTTTGTGGGGTGTTTTTTATTGCAGTCCCTTGTAGCTGACCTGCAGGAGTAACCCTTGTAGGTTGTAGTGTTAGTGTCCGCATTACGAACTGTGTAAGATTTCTGTATAGTTTTATTATTTCTTTGTGGAGTGGACGTATGTCTGCTGCTGGCAATGTACCTATCTTCGGATGCAGTGTGTACGCAGCTAGGACCTGCCAAGTCGCTTTTTCTGTGGTATGGGGGAGGGCACCTTTAAACCAGTTTATAAGCTCTTGGTACTTTAATGGAACTTCTGTTTCCTCGTATGGAGAGTTTTCTTCTGGTATCTCACCTGGAGTATAAGAATGAAATGTTTATTATATTGCATCTGCAGGGGGGAATCTAACCCAAGAATAGAACACCTCTGTCCTGTATGCCTCGTCTGCCTCAATCGCGATGGTAATGGTCCTACCTAATGCTGGGACCCCAAATTCTGCTAATTTCAAAGTAAATGCAGTTTTGAAATCTTAAGAGCAACTTCCTGCTCTCCTTTGTCAGCTGCATTTGCATGTACTGCTGCTGCAGTGCCATCTTCGACAGACATTGTCTTTGAAGTTGTTATATGGAAAAGAGATCCGGTTTTTATGCACAATGTAGGGAACTATCATCCTTCAAGCTTGAACTAACCTACCTCCAAAACAAAGGCTATACCTACTCAGCTGTGGTAAATCTTCCCTTCCCACTCCGGACATCTCTGGGTAAATGTGAGAAGGTGTCTTTGAGAAATCACGACTTAACTACTCAGATTTGACTTTAAATAAGAACCAAACCACATTGGGCGCAATGTCATGTTGTTCCTACAAATCTAGAGGATCTTCGTTTTGGGCTTGGTGTCTAAACTGGTTCCAGACACCCCCACAGGAGATGCTAGCTTATAGACCAGCTAGCTTGCAGTACCACCATAGGCCCACAACCCTTACCAGGGAGTGAATAGTTTTCTGGCAACCACTGAACATGACAACTCTCGAACCCCTCAGGGATCGTGGAAACAGTGCAGTACTTTTCACTCAGTCACTTGTGCTTACTTATACTCAGAGAGTTACACAAAACAAATGATGAGGACCTTTTCTTTATGGAAGCAGCGTCATTCTAGTGTAAAATAAATTGCTTCGACAAACATTAGACAGATACATATGTATAAGATTACGAGCACCAACAGAACAAATAAAAGGTAGAATCCTTACCATTTTGCTAAAACAGTGAATGTATGCATGCATATAGATACATGTCAGTAATTAGGCGTACTCCTAAGATGCTAACCCTACCTAAGTGTACCTAGCACGTATATGGGTGTGAAGCCAAAAATCCCCATAGGAAAGAGCCAGCCCCATTACCTGATGGGAGAGAATGAAGGACCCCGTCTTTGGTCTCAAGTAGGACACCCCGTGAGAGATGCCAGACCAATGCATGCTGGAACTGCATGCAGGACCTCAGCGTATTGTGTCAGCATGAAGTTTCTCCTCTGGGGTGCCCAGCCAAGATGTCGTGCTTATATACTCAAAAGGTACTCTCAGGGGATCTTCCTAAAATGGTAATGTGGGCCTGTCATTCAAGGATGACGATAGTGATGACCCTTGTACAGAGTTAATATGCAAAAGATGGTAATCCTGATGTGATACTAAGAATCCTGATGCATGATAAATGAGGCTGGCTTTTTGAAGAAAACCTCACAACATCTATTCGGCACATAACTAGGTAAAAGGTCAGCACCAAACCATTATGTAGAACAAAGTTGGACAAATGTAAGTAAAAGGTTGGGCATCTACCTAGGCGTACATTAGGGTACATTGGGGTTCATAACAATAGATATTAAATGAATACAAAAATATATTTCATTCAACTATATTAAATAAATAGTACTACACACAGCAATACATTAAACAAATATATTTTATACCTAAAAAACAATATATTAAGAACATGGTTTTGTCTTTTGTCTGTATCATATAGCCCCCCACTTATTCCCCTTCAGGATATGCAGAATTGAGAGATGAGGGACCTAGAAAGAGGCTACCAGAAAGTGTGAAGCAGGAGAGGATGTGGCCTAACGGCTAGAGCGGTCGACCTCGGAGCTGGGGAACCGGGTTTGAGTCTTGGGAGGGACGCTCAACATCTTCTAATTCTGGGCAAATCACTTAGGGCCTCATGTAGGTAAATAAATTTTACCGGTTCTTAAATACCGAGCCGTACCGAATCGGTAAATTAGAATCGGTAAGTTATATGTAGGTAAAAATTCGGTAACAGTTACCGATTCGGTAACAGTCGGTAAATACGAATCGGAATTCACCGAATCGGTAAATACCGAGGTGATAATTACCGAATCGGAAAATACCGAGGTGGTATCTACCGAATCGGAAAATACCGAGGTGGTATCTACCGAATCGGAAAATACCGAATCGGTACGTACGGATTCGGTAAATAACATCACATGACTTGACGAAACAGCTAATCCTGTGCAACGACAGCCCACCCAACCAGGAACTGCCCACACCCAGGCAGGTGTACACAATTAGCCGAAGTGGCCACACCCAGGCAGGTGTACATAATTAGCCGACCCTGGAGAGGCTCGGAGTGCAGAGGAGAGGCAGGGAGCAGTTGCATGTGCGAGCGGGAAACGAACAGCATGTCCAGCCAGAGCACACAGAAAGACGGAGGGGAAAGGAGGAGGAAGCTCAAATTCAGCCCCAAGGAACTCCAGGTGCTGGTGGAGGAGGTGGTGAAGCAGCACCAGAAGCTGTTTGGGAGGCAATCCCTGCAAGTGCCTGAGGCCGAAAAGCGCAACATATGGCTGGCCATCCAGGCGCAGGTCAATGCTGTGGGAGTGACCCACAGGGAAATTGAGGTCCTCAAAAAGCGCTGGTATGACCTGAGGATTGTGACCAAGAGGAAGATGGGCGACATCCAGAAGGAGGCCAGCCAGACCGGAGGTGGAACCAACAGGGCACCTGCCCTCACCGAACTGGAGGAGCTGGTGGCGGCCACACTCGAGCAAGAGAGCGTCGTGGGTCTTGGGGACGCCGACAGCTCTGCCAGAGCCGCAACACACCAAGGTAAGACGAAAGCACAGCAATGTAGCCGCCCCTACCCCTATCCCACATCCCCCATTGTGAAACGAGAATCACACTGCAGTCCACACGTGTCAGTGCAGACAGGCAATGCATTCCGGGAGATGTAGTCAGGGCAACACTAACCATGACGTAAATGTCACAGGGCAACAAGGCATGTCACGCACTCGAGGCACAAGGAGACAGAGGACAGATTGGAATGTGAAATTATTTATTGTGACGCTTGCAATGCAGCCCTTCGGGGACACTGAGCCAATGTTTTTTTTCTGTCCACAGATGTGACATCATGCAGTACAGGGCAAGCTGCAGGGGAGACGGCACACCGGCCACAAAAATCACCTCTAGCCAGCACGAGTTCAGACCAGGGAGCAGGCCCACTTTCAGCCGCACCACCTACGCAGCCAGCCGCGCCGCACACAGAGCCACCATCACCTCACCGAGAGCCAGCATCACCACCACCAGAGCCAGCATCGCCACTCATGTTCGATTCACCGGCCACATCTCCGCTTGCAGGTGTGAGAATGAGGAGGCGTCCAGCAGCCAGGCTACGAGCCTTAGACACCTCGTCAGACGACAGCATGGGCCCAGAAGACCGCACCGGGCCCCAGGAAGGGAGCCATGCCACTGTGCCCCACACCTCACAGGCAGCACAGACGGAAGCAAGAGGGCGCCGCAGGTCGCGTGTCCAGAGTCCACCAGCACCCACTGACGGCCATGGTGTCTTCTTGGGGCTCGAGGGCCAAATGTTGAAGCAACAGCGCCTGCAATCAAAGGCAGTAATGTCAGTCCAGAGGCACATGCGGGTGATGAGGACAAGCTTAGTCAACATGGACACAAACATTGGCGGCATGGCTGCGGGCATTCGGGACATGTCCCAGTCAATCCAGCAGTTGTGCAGCAAATTAGATGCTGACATCGAAGCACGGCGCCGGGAACGCCAGAGAAGGGACACTACCAGCAGGGCACTCAACCGTCTGGCAACTGCGACTTCCCTACTTTGCCGGCGCTCTGTGACGATGCAGGAGGGCCTAACACAGTGCTGCAGCGACCTGTCACGGGGGATGGTGCAGGTGACAAGTGCACTAGGGGTGCTATTGACAAGTCAGGCGTCGACAACTGCTGCAGGGGATGCTGCGGAGAGCATCGACACCAGCAGCAGCATCACACCCCCCGTCCCCGAAGCACGCAGGAGCAGCAGGCGGCTTGGGGTTGGCTCTAGTGAGGATGCACAGGCCGTGCAATCCACCACTACAGCGCGTATGCGCAAACATTGATGTGGCCCTGCTTATCCACTTGCCATTGGGTGACGTAACCCTGGACATACTCATTGTATAGATGGCATATTGCCAGATTGGCCTGTTCATGTGTTCATGGCGTGGTGCCACATTAAACTACGTCATGACTTCTCACGACTCGCTGTGTCCCCTCACTTACTCAGAAATAGTTGCATGTGATCTCTGCCCGTCTCTCTCTCCCATCGATTGCAGTTGGCACTCTAGCTGCGCTGCCCTCTGGCTGGCCTGACTCATCCTCGTTGTCCTCAAAATATGTTAGTTCCACATCTGTACCTTTTTTCGTGGCAAGGTTGTGCAGCATTGCACAAGTGGCAATTATCTTGCAGCAGGTGATGGGTTTGTACTGGCGTGCGCCTCCGCTCTTGTGGAGGCAGCGGAACCTGCTCTTCAGCAGTCCAAACGTGCGCTCCACCACATTGCGTGTAGATTTGTGGGCCACGTTGTATCGTCTCTCACTCTGGGTTGCTGGGTGTAGGTAGGGAGTGAGGATGAATGAACGGCATGCATATGCACTGTCGCCTGGATGAGTAAAAGGGAACCATCAGTTACATGCCTCTATACACTCTGATTTGCAGGTTTCAAGGGGCGTCACTGTTACTTACCCAGCAGGTATCCCTCTCCGAATTCTCCGGCTCTCAGTCGTGTGTAGATCCCACTATTCTGGAAGATGTAAGAGTCGTGGGTGCTCCCAGGAAACTTTGCAACAATATCTGTGATGATGTTCCCTGCATCACAGATCACCTGCACATTGATGGAGTGGGTGGACTTCCTGTTCCTGTAGATGTGCTCTGTGTCAGCTGGAGGACAGATTGGGATGTGTGTACCATCAATACAGCCGATGACATGGGGGAACTGTGCCATGTGATAAAAGTCTGTTTTTGTTTTCTGCAGTGCAGCCTGTGTGTTTGGGAAGCTTATGTAGTGGTGCATTCTCTGCATCATGGCATCCAGGAACTTCCTGAAGAAACGTGACAGGCAACTCTGGGATACCCCACCCACCGCAGCTATCACCACCTGATAACTGCCGGATGCCAACAGATGTAGGCTGCAGAGCACCTGCACATGTGGGGGTATGGCGTGCGCCCTTCTTATTGGCTGGTCCAGGAGTGGGTGAAGGTCCCTGATTAAGTCCATGATGGTTTCGGGGTGTAGCCTGTACCTCTCATGTATCTCTGCATCAGTCAGCTGGAATAGTGTGATGCGCTGTCTGTAGATTTGTTCCTCCCGTCGCCACACCCTCAGTCCTGCTGCCTGTAGACGTAGGCGCCTTGCAATGACGTACATGGCGGCCATGTTGTCCACGCAGTTGCATTTTGGGATTGCTTATGTGCATTGTTGATGGTTACCACCTGCTTTCCATCCGTGTTAATTACCGACTCTTATTTACCGATTTTCCTGGATTTCTTAATTACCGACTGCTCCTACATGTCATTTTAAATTTTTACCACTTCATGTTTACCACTTCATATTTACCGATTCGTTAATAATGTATTCGGTAAATATGAATCGGTATTTTAGAATTCGGTAACTATGAATCGGTATTTACCGTCTCATATTTACCGAAAAGTGGTTTTTGGACTCCTACATCTCACTTGTCTGAATACCGGTCGGTAACGGCATGTTTACCGAAAATCGGCCGTTACCGACCGGTATTTGGCTACCTACATGAGGCCCTTAATCTCCCCGTGTCTAACAAAAAAGAATGTGTCCAACTGTAACACAACTGGTGCTCATGTAAAGTGCTCTGATACCTTCAGGTCTATTTCCCACTATAGAAAACAAAAAAAATAAATTAAAAAAAGATGGCCAATCAGAGGAGACTTTAAAGAAAACCACATAGAGCCTCTAGAGTCGATTTGATCACTTCTGCTAAATTTGTTCACAACTCACCAGCACTGCGCCACCATATCTCACTGTTGTATTTGAGAGCACCTCCTGTTATGTGGGTTTTTCTGTACATATTTGAATAATAATGAAACCACAATGATTTGTGATAAAATTGCTCATCGCATTAGAATCTTGTGTTTGTTTGCTTATAAGACTAGATAGTAAAAAGGGAGGGCAGCTGGAGTGCATGCTCAGTGGTATGAGCACTCCTCACCAAATTTGCAAAAGCATGTAAAGATAGGGGCTTAGAAATAAAGTGCCCCAAAACGAAATGTATGACTTTTAATTCCTATAAATCCATCAAGGGTAAATTGAGGCTAGGCTCCACTCCTTAGAACAGGTTAAGGTTTTCAATTATTTGGGAGTCCGAATTAGTTACAGCATAGCATGGGGACCCCAAATAGAGACGAGTGTACTAACGCTTCAACATGTAGACTGTGCAATAGCAAGGAGGGTAAAAGGTCATGTTTTACTTCGAGCAAAAGGGCTAGGCGCTGCCCTATATGGGGCTGAATGGTGGGGGCTGGATTGCCTAAAACAGCTAGAGTTTGCTGATAATAAGTTTTTTAAGGGTGACACTTAACCTCCCATTGAACACGCCCTTATTGCTGCTACGCCTTGACCATGGTCTTAAACCCATTAGCTATTTTGCTATTCTTAAGGTACTTTTGTTTTAGGTAAGATTATGGACCAGTAAAGGATGCAATGGAAGAATGGCTAATTCTACAAAAACAATCAGGGTGTCTGGTATGGTTCAACAAGGTTAAGGGTTGGTGTTTATGTGGGAGGACCCTAAATCTATCACAAAAAAAATGGTACTGGGAGTATGTTGATTCACTATGCACTGATGTTAAGCCACTTGGCACTTTAACTTCCAGCTGTTTGAATGTCCAGGGCTGTTTTATCCTTGACTCGTATATGGATGATGTTGAACCCCTGCAAGCATGTGCACTTTATATCCAATTTAGGTATGGGGTTCTTCCTCTAAATTTAATGAAAAGTACTTGGGTAAATGCCTCTGTAAACTCCCTGTGCCCGTCCTGTCATTCTACTCCAGAGACTCTTGAACACTTCGGCTTTTTCTGACATTTATGTAAATCTTAGGAAAACCTGGATTATTCCCGCATGCCATTTGCTTTCTTTCTCGCGCCCCTCTGCTGCCCTTTATATACTTAGGTCCATCACTACAAGACGGCTTGTATTTACAATCTCAAGATACTTGCTTCATGCTTAGTGGATAAGATCAAAAGTGGCAAAAGAATATCTTGTGAAAGATATTTGAACATGTAAGCAAGCCAGTCCTAAGCTTGCTATTGGAATACTGGGGTAATGAAATGCCTGAATTGCTTCATCCAAGAGTTGAAGCAAAATTGGAAATCCTCCCTTTTTAGCATTGTATGAAATTATGAATTTTATAAACTTTTAAATTGTTGTATAGGCACGTGAAAATTGATTTTAATTTACTGTACGTTTTTGTGTTTTTATGCTGTGATGAATTTTTGTATGGCTTGTGATTCTATTGATGTGAATGATCATGTTATTGATCGAATAAACAATATATATACTCTTCCTTGAATCATGTTCCTTTGCAGCTTTTTTCATGCTGTAGGTTTTTTTTCAATAACAAATGGCACTTTTGGTTTAGCCTCTGTGCCATCTGCCAGTCGGAAGCCGGCTAGTAATCTCAAGGTTGGGCTTGCCGTCCTTAAGATTACAATGCATGGAAACCATGTCGGAAAGCGTGTTTTGGGGCCCACAACAGGGCCCCCTTGGGACACGGCCTCCGGTTGGAGGACGAAGGGGCACCTATGGTGCTCCCGTGTTGTTCCCTGCACCATTTCACTATGGGAGAATGTACTACAGCGGGTTTACGGCCGTAAAAGTAGGATCCAATAGTGAAATAAAGGAATGCAACCAAACAGTGTTCAGTCGCATCCTAATGAGGTGGTCAGGTCTACCGACCGGGTATCGGTCGGTCCCAGGACTGAGTCGGTGTCTTCCGCCCGACATCGAAATCAGGCCCTTGGTCTTTTTTAGGAATGAGGTGGAACACAAGAGACACCTATATGAAGTACTCGAAATATTAAAACGGAAAGGCTCAGATTGAAATCTGAAACATGTGTATTATTGCAGAAAAAAGTTGATTATCTGTGACATACCAGTTCTGGTGCTGGAGAAGTGCCCAATGACTCATTTGTAAAAGTCATAAAGAGTGCACATAATACTGACAATAAGGAAAGTGTTCTTTTCCTGCCTGGCTGTAAATACTGTACTAATTTTGCGGAACATATGGAACTATTACAAGCTTTAGTTAAAAAAGATACTGAGTTACTGTGGATGGAATTCCAGAAGGCAGAACGTCTTTGAAACTGTCAAATCTTCTATTATCAATGCTCCCATCTTAGCGCTATTCTGTGTTGGTAAAGAATGCATCATAACTGTTGATGGCAGCATGTAAGCAGTGGGGAAAGGGTTTACCAAAAGAGCAGGCAAAGAAGAGTGGACTGTTGCAATTGCCTCCAGGACTATGAATTGGGCTGATCACAAATTATTTAAATGTAAAATGTATTTAAATACATTGGGGTCCATTAGGATGTAGGGCGGTGGGACCACCGCTGCGCTGGCGGTGTGGAAAAATGGCTTTTCCCGTCAGCCAGCAGCGGACATTACGCCCGCCATATTAGTATGGTCAAACATTGGCCAATTTCCGACCGCCGCGGTGCGACGTGCACCGCCATCAAAGTGCGCCCGCCACCGTGGCGGTGCGAGCCAATGGAGACCCTCCACTGTGCGGAATGACGTCTGCCCCGCTCCACAAATTAGGATGACTCAAGCAAGCAGATGCACAGCAGCGGAGACACCGCCCACCCAGAGACGGCGGAAACTCGACAGCAGAGCGCGAAACCAGAGTCCCGGTCCACACCACCCGGACACGACCACAATGGACCAAGCCCTACACGTCTTTCCGGTGCTGTACCTGCTACATCACCAGGAACTCATGGACCGCCGCGGACGATGGCGCAGGTACGCAATAACACAACACACAACCCACGGCCTGACACAGGGTCCAAATCCACACCAAACACCTTAGGGGGGACAGGGACCGATCCACAAGGGCACCCACACATCACCCACCTGCCACAAATTCACCCCGCTGCATCCTGGATACACAGCTACCACCACCATGCAGCAATGTACCGGTCATGTCACTGCAGTGGCGAACACAAGCAAATACATGCGCACAATGCAGAAGGCAGGGCCAGTGCCAGGCATGGGCAGGGCACAAAGACCACAGGGCCACACCCACTCCCACCACACAATAGCACACCCCATGAAGGCACATGCCATGTGCCCCCCCGTGCACCCCATGCACAACAACAAGCCAGGGCAATACATACCCTGCACCACACAACTAACAATCATGGAGACACACAATGCAGGAGTGGCTGCACAAGAACACACAACACACAGCACAGTAACACAGAGCCAGGGAAACACACACAACACCACACTCAGGGAAAAATGAGGACAAGCAACAAATGAACACACACAAGGAATCAACATCCAAATGGACACACAGCCTGCACAATCACACATACATATCACAGACTGACACACACACACACACACACATACACACCCCACATGTCAACAGCAATGGAGCACAACAAATAGGGAACCTAAAGTGGGCTGCACACAAATGGAAGGTCATGGAGACACACAACAAGCATGTGTACATCACATCAACACAAGGAACAGAGCACAACACCCTCACACCATCAAAGCACACATGGCTGGCACAGTCAGTGAAATCAAACCACAGACAGCTCAGTGCAACAACACAGGGAGACAGCAAGGCAAACCATGTATATGGACAAGGATGAAAGTTCGAAAGGACGAAAGGAAGGCCCTGAAGTCAAACTGGGAGCAGCCACACATCCATACAACTACTTCACAGGAGTACACCAGCAGCACTACACACAGAGACCATCTACACACCTCAGGACTGACAAACACCAGTAAGAATCTACACACATACCCCCTCACAGTAGCAGCACACAACACCAGTGCCAAACACACTGAAGGCTGGCAATACTTGACAGGCAATATACACACAAAAAACCACACACCCTGGGCTCAGCCATAAACATCACACACACACACACAGGGATGCCACCACAAATGTGGAAACAAATACAACAGACAAACACATAACCCAACAGAAACACCCACAGAGCCACAAGAACAACAACAGACATGCCCTGTGCAGCTAAACTGGGGAAAGGCAATGAGAGCACAGACACAACAGGAGTGCACAACCTCATCACTTAGGAACAATGCACAGACAACATACCACAACACACACAAGAAGTGCACCATCACAGAACAACACAGTCACAGCAAACAAACAACAGATGCGCAGGCAGAACAATCACATAGCACGACATCAGGGGATGCACACCAGGCAATCACAAGGCAACATACACACACAGCACTGCATGCACAACAAGCTGTGTGTGTACACCAAGCATACCAGACACACACAGACATCAGTGACAGAACAGCAACCCACACAACACCATACAGCACAGCATAAAGACAACAGCACACACAGAAAGTGTAGCAATAACACAAACAACACACATACATTCAACACAACACCCAATAGATGCACAAGTCTGGGACACAAAGGTGGAAACAACTTGACCACTGGCCTGGGCAGCACACACAGTTGAACTGCATAGCAGCAACCATTACTGACAAACAGCACCAGAACATCACACATGACCCATTGGGGAAATGCACTAAGTGACACATTGACCCTGGACAAAGAGCTGCACCACAAAGCACAGTGGCACAAATTAAGCCATGGGGAGGCACACACACATACAAACCAAGGGGACAGCTCACACTAAAGATAAGTGTACTGCATGTCAGTAGGGGACATGGAAGGAGTGTACCATACACAAAGAGAGTGAGTGCAGACCCACAATGGGTAGGCAGCTGAAGCACAGATAGGGCATGGCATGCCAACACACACAACCTGCCACACTGGAGGCAAGAAAGCACCATGGGACAGCAAGGCATGAGAAAACACCACCACAATGGCAGTGTGGAGCAGCAGGTCGGCACAGACCCCACAAACAGCCACCAGACACCTGGATGTGCAACAAAACACAAGACTGAATTGCCAGTAACACCCTCTGCATACTCACAAGTGACAAAAACAACAAGAAGGAGTCAGAAAGAACTGCAAGGACACACCCACACACTGCACAGTGCACAACAGACAACTCACACATGGGCATACAACCACATCCACATGGATGAACAATCAAAACAACAGGCACACAACTCCTGGGTGACACATGTGTGTAGTTGACATTGCATAGGCATGCACACATCAACACTCCCCACAAACTCACCCCCTTCACACTACCTGGCCATCCAAGAGCACACATGGAACGTAAGCCATGGGACTAGGGTGACTGGCCATCACAAGATGACCACACACATACACCACTGGGCACACATATAGGAAGAACACACACATGATGATCCTGGGCAGCCTGCCTGCAACACTGTGTGCAGAAACCCACCCTGTGCTGGCAGTGCCCCCCAACCTGACATGTGTACAATAGAGCCCACATGAACTAATCAAGTAAATGACTACTGCTAACTATTCAAAATTGACACCATTGCCACCACACGTATCCAGGCCAAGAAGAACTGAAGACCCTGTCACCCCTGAAAAAAAGAGAGCAAGTGAGCCCAAACATTGACCATGTTGAAGTGCCACACAGACCATGTGGCACAGTAAAGCATTTACACACAGCAAAAGAACTTTATTCAGTAAGGACACTGACAAAATAGACAACTGGAGCAACTGTCTTTATTCACAAATTGCACAGATAGGCACCATGAGAAGAGAAGAGTGAGGCACAAGATGCAGAGCATGTCCATGAGAAGCTGCACAGACAAGGGCAAAACAGCAGTGAACAACAAGGCCAATGGCCAGGGCAGAGTGCAGAGCATGTCAATGAGAAGCTGCACAGGCAAGGGCAAAACAGCAAGGCCAGTGGCCAGGGCAGAGTGCAGAGTATGTCCATGAGAAGGTGCACAGGCAAGGGCAAAACAGCAAGGCCAGTGGCCAGGGCAGAGTGCAGAGTATGTCCATGAGAATCTGCACAGGCAAGGGCAAACCAGCAAGGCCAGTGGCCAGGGCAGAGTGCAGAGCATGTCCATGAGAAGCTGCACAGGCAAGGGCAAAACAGCAGTGAACAACAAGGCCAGTGGCCAGGGCAGAGTGCAGAGCATGTCCATGAGAAGCTGCACAGGCAATGGCAAAACAGCAAGGCCAGTGGCCAGGGCAGAGTGCATAGTATGTCCATGAGAAGCTGCAAAGGTAAGGGCAAAACAGCAGGGCCAGTGGCCAGGGCAGAGTGCAGAGCATGTCCATGAGAAGCTGCACAGGCAAGAGCAAAACAGCAGGGTCAGTGGCCAGGGCAGAGTGCAGAGCATGTCCATGAGAAGCTTCACAGCCAAGGGCAAAACAGCAGGGTCAGTGGTCAGGGCAGAGTGCAGAGCATGTCCATGAGAAGCTGCACAGGCAAGGGCAAAACAGCAATGAATAACAAGGCCAGTGGCCAGGGTAGAGTGCAGAGCATGTCCATAAGAAGCTGCACAGGCAAGGGCAAGACAGCAAGGCCAGTGGCCAGGACAAAGTGCAGAGTATGTCCATGAGAAGCTGCACAGGCAAGGGTCCAACACAGCAGTGAACGGCAAGGCCAGTGGCCATGACAAACTGCAGACTGAGTCCATGAACAGCTGCACAGGGAAGGGTCCAACACAGCAGTGAACGGCAAGGCCAGTGGGCATGACAAACTGCCTACTGAGTCCATGAGAAGCTGCACAGGGAATGTGTGCGACTGTGCCTTTCCATGGTCAGCAACACAGTCAGGGGGCAACAATGTGCAGTACAGGCCCGCCTGTGTGAGACACAGGTGTGTGAGAGTGACTACCACTTAGACTTAGCTGTCAGGCGGACTAGGAGCTGGCTGTATCATGGGGACTGTCGGGGCACTTAAAGGGGGAGAGAGCGGAACATCTGAGGTAGAGCTATCAGTGGCTTGGCAAGCTGGAGGGCTGTTTGGACCAGGTGGTGTAGTGGCATGTAGAGGTGGAGTTATGCAGACGGGAGTCACGGTGTGGCTGATAGATTGTGGAGGGGTGCCCTTCGACTTCTTGGGGATCCTAAATGGCTTGCCTGACTTGGGATCAATGGGAAGTGGTGTGGGCACAACAGGCACACACCACCACTGCTGCAGCAGCAGGTGCAGGCACTGGCAGCCCCTCTGGTGATGTACTGGACCCAGCGGAATGCTTTGCCTTGCTTCGCCTCTGCCACCCCCTTCCCCGGTGTACTAGGTGTTACCCCTACAGTGCCCTCCGGCCCCTGCTTCACTGGGCATGGAATGGGAGTTGAGGTGGTTGGTGATACTGCCTTGGAGCCCTTCCTAGGTGTACCCTTGGCATGCACCACCTCCTTGGTGGGCACAGACACTGTACGATTATCTTTGTGCGATGTTTTAGGGGCAGGACAGTCCTTGGATGGGGATGCCACTGAGGCATGTGTGCCTGAGGTCTGCTACTTTGCTAATTGTCCACTGGTGTTGCCTGATGGGCTTTTCTCCCTGCGCTCTGGGGTGCCTTTGTTCTTCTGTGGGGATGGTGTCTGCGCACGTTACCGCTTGGGTTGCTGCTGCTGTGTACTCCGTGTGCTGTATTGTGACTTTGATGTATGTGGACCGTGGTCACTATCGTCAGACATGGCCACTGCCCGGGGGGTGGACAAAGGGACTGGAGCTGGACTGTGAGAATGTGCCTGTTGCAGGGCAGACGTCACTGTTGATGACAAAGCCTGGACTGTCCGGTGCAGGCCACCCATATCGGAATGTATGCCCTCCATGAAAGCAACCACCTGGGCCAATTTCTTGTCGTGGTCAATGAAGGCATTGAGGAGAGCTGTCTGGCCTACACACAGCTGGCGCAAAAGGTCCACAGACTCAGCACTGATGGCAGCAGGGGGGACAGGGGCAGGGGTAGCGGTGCCATGGGTGAAGGACACTCTTCCCCTCTAACTGAGGCGGACATAGGCAGCAGCAGAGGAAGTGGCTGGGAGGGTGGGCAATGGCCGCTGTGTGGTGGAAGTTGATGCAGAGTCCCCATTCCCTGTGCCCTCCAACATGGATGCATCCCCGCTGGCATCGGATGATGTGCTGCTTTGCGTCTCAGGCTGGGACTCCTCCAGCAGACTCCTGTCCCCCTCTGATGCGCTGGTGACATCTGTGTCACTGGGCTCCTGGGCAGCTGTGGTGCTAGTTTCAGCCCCACTGGTGTCCGTCTCCTGTCTCTCCGTAACCACAGATGATGCTGCATAGGAGAGAGAGATGTAGGGTCAGGTCAGTGGCAAAAACCGAACAAACATATGCAAGCAATGCATGACAAAAGTAGAGCAAATCTACATGTTGCACACCACCCTGTGCAATCACATCGTGCCAACTCACTACATAGACTCAAGCAGTGCGTGGAAACTCATGCATGAGTGAGCCATGTGATGACCACACAGCACAACACCCTGCTTGTGGCTCTGTTCAAACAGACACACAACTAGTTCTGAGCACACCTAGGGACATGATGGGGGCACAGTACTTGTTGCCAATGACAGGTTGGAACAGGAGAGGACAACAAAGACCAAGACTACAACATGACAGTCCACAATGGACATCAGCCCATGCCACCCACCATGTTGTACCTTGGGGGCAATAGAATGCTGCACATTGCTGTAAGATGTCTAGCCCTCCCCAATATGGGTGCATGCAATGGACGCATTGATGTACGTACAGTCAGATTGGGCACACTGCCGTTCCCTCCCATGGGATTCCCAAGACTACACCAATGCAGAAGAAACCTAAAGAGCACAACTCAGAATGTAATGTGAAGGCACAGCATCCAAATCAACTTTGCAAGTACAGGTATGGTAAATGCATGCCGCAGGCACCCAGGCCAGCAGCCACTTACATGCCACAGCATCACACTACCAACATCACAGAGGCCAGCGCTGGCACAGGCTCTGTACACATGCAGCCACTCCCAGTCAGACTCCCCAAATGCTCACCCCTGGCTTGCTGCTGATGCTCCTTCAAATGTGCATCCAGCTCAGGCTGTGTCACCGCCAAGATGCGCCCCATTAGTGGTGTCATGCCGTGCCGTGCCAGACGGCCAGTGCGAGGAAGCAGCGCCAGGGTAATCTCTGCCACATTCTTTGCCAGCCGGCTGATGTCGTCCCATCTCTTGTGGCAGTGGGTGCGCCGTAGGTTTGAGACCCCGAGGGCTCGCACCTTCGCTGCAATGGCCCTCCACACGGCCTTACGCTGGTGTACCTTGAGCTGCAGGCATGGGAGACAAGAGGGAGAAATTATCAGGGACACAGTGCCATGTACCGACATCTATCAGTATGGCAGCAAGATACAACATCATCACATATCCAACGATAGGTCAATCAGAGACTATAGTACAGCCCACATGGGACCCCTGCATGGGAAAAGCTGATGTTAAAGCATGCAGGTGTGAGGGGGAACACAGTCCCTGCACATCTTACACACATGCAGGATGCCAGCACTGAAACACCCATATAGCCTGCCCACATCTCCAGTCCATTGTTTGCTTGAGCAACACATACATCACATGTCAACCTATGTTTGGGGTGGACTCACTGTGTCCAAGACTGCGCAGCCATCAATGTCCCTGTCATGTGAATATTTGAATGTGTCATGGTGGTCACATGGATGGACATGATATCACAAATACAAAATGTCAATCACTTGGGCAGTTGTTTGCAAACCACAGTGCTGAGATGGACCATAGCTGGAGTGCTATGTGACAAGACTGATGTCATACTCTGTAAGTTGAGTGAGTTGTCCTTGTCTTTGTAGGCGGGGACTGTGCAAGGCAGCTGGGCTCACACTGAGATGGACTACAGGGGCACACACAGCCATCCAGCCAAGCAATCACTGTCCTGACTACAGCATGAACAACCTTCTGTGTCACTGTATGGCTGAAAACACAACACAGGTCACTCATACATACATGTGCAGGGAGGGAAAGCTGTGGCATTGGGTAGACACACCCTCCCACTGGAGACAGCATGTCAGGCAGTGCATGACACTACCCCACACTCCCAGGCACATACTGCATCAGTCCAACTACATGTGTGGCCCCCCTGCCCTACCACACCACTGTTGCAGACTTACCACAACATTTGGGGCACCATATAGCCTTGGGTACTGTGTGAGCACCTCGTCCACCAGGACCTCCAGCTCCTCTCTCGTGAAGGGACTGGCAAGCATCTCCTCTGTCCTTGCCATCACTGTGGATGTGAGACAACAGCAGGGGATTTTGGTGGCAAGGGTTCCCAGGCAGCAGTCCCTGGAGGCAGCAGCAGGTGAGGGGTCTCAGGCAGCAGTCCCTGGAGGCAGCAGAAGGTGAGGGTCTCAGGCAGCAGTCCCTGGAGGCAGCAGCAGGTGAGGGATCCCAGGCAGCAGTCCATGGAGGCAGCAGGAGGTGAGGGGTCTCAGGCAGCAGTCCCTGGAGGCAGTAGCTGGTGAGGGGTCTCAGGCAGCAGGCTCTGTGAGCAGTGGCAATGTGAGGCTCACTCCCACATATATAGCCCCCTGGGGTCGGTTCAAAGGTGCCAAGCTGCAGCAATTGGTGGTCCAAGTCTGCCTCTTTCAGATGCATCGAATGACCGCCTCCGCGGTGGCGGAGCACGCCTACCGCGATCTTCAAAATTGCATCATGTCACCACAATCATGGCTCCCATTGGCTGTAAGGGCATGCTCCATGGCGGTGATACAAAGCTGGTGCCCGGGGTGCGCTACCACGATGGTGCATCTTTCAAATGCATCCAATGACCGCCTCAGCGGTGGCAGAGCACGCCTACCGCGATCTTCAAAATTGCATCATGTCACTGCTATCGAGCTTCGCATTGGCTCTAGGGTGAGCTCCATGGCGGTGATACAATGCTGGGGCCCGGGGTGCGCTACCGCGATGGTGCATCTTTCAAATGCATCCAATGACCCCCTCCCCGGTGGCGGAGCACGCCTACCGCTATCTTCAAAATTGCATCATGTCACCACAATCATGGCTCCCATTGGCTGTAAGGGCATGCTCCATGGCGGTGATACAAAGCTGGTGCCCGGGGTGCGCTACCACGATGGTGCATCTTTCAAATGCATCCAATGACCGCCTCAGCGGTGGCGGAGCACGCCTACCACGATCTTCAAAATTGCACCATGTCACCGCTATCGAGCTTCGCATTGGCTCTAGGGCGAGCTCCATGGCGGTGAAACACCGCAGGGGCCCGGTGTGCGCTACCGCGATTTTAGTGGCGGAGCATGCCAACCGCCATTTCCATATGTCTCCATGCCTATGACTACCGCACTTGTGTGAATGGGGGTGCTGGTGACACACCGCCAGCGCCAGGCTATAGATACAGCGATATGGGTGCCATGCATTAACACGAGGCACCGCCATTCTGGCGGCGGAGCATGCCAACCACCATTTCCACATGTCTCCATGCCTATGACTAACGCACTTGTGTGAATGGGGGTGCTGGTGAGACACCGCCGGTGCCAGGTGGTAGCTACCGCGATATGGGTGCCATACAATGGCGATGGCCATCTGTCAAACATCAACAGTGCACAGTGCCAACATGTTCAATGGCACATCATTGTGCACACAATGCCAATGTTCAAATTACTCCACTGATGGCTACACATGCCATGTTTGTGTGTGTGTAACGTAGATTTGCCTGTACCCACTCACATTTCACTTAAGGATTTGATGTTGGTGTAGGCAGGACAGTGTAGTCCTGGACTGTACAATGTGTACACATGTCAATGTGTTGAGGTCCAGTGACAATCAAAGCAATGCTTGTCTCGATGAATGTTGATCTATTTTGCATTGCCTCTCATGTCTGCTCATGAACACATTCATCATTCCAGCACCAACTGTGGTCATTGTGTGGTGGATGTGTGCCAGGTTGTAATGACGCATTAAGGTGTGACCGGTACAGCAGCTAGGTATGAGACAGTGGTTTTGATTAGTTACACATATGCTGGATGCTAGACTCCCAGGCGTGCACATGTGTACTGTGGCCATATCCCTATGTGCATTCACATTGTCAAAGGTGGTGTTTGAGGCACTTGTCTTGTGTAAGTTGACACGTGTGCCCTTTGTGTAGCTGAAGGTGTCCCTCCATGTAAGCTGGTCTGTTAGTCACTATAGATGTCAGTCATTGTTGTCGTTGTGTCATCCAGAACGTGATATGATGTGCACATCTCATGATGTATTGCATTGACATGTGTCCACTATCATCTCCAATAGGAGGAGGCCAAATTTGACTCGTCACTTGACGGTGCTGGAGGACATGGAGGATGTTGCAATCATACGGAAAAGCCACCTGGACAGAGCCACCCTGAAAATCCTTTGTGATCTGTTGGAGCCCCACCTGCAGCCATGCAGGACATATCCAACAGCTTTCACCCCTACTTATAAGGTGATGGCAGCCCTGCATTTTTTTGCCACTGGATCGTTCCAGGAGACTGTTGCCAGTGCTGGTGGGATGTCACAACCGATGTTCAGCATGGTGCTGCGTGATGTACTGCCCACCATGATGCTATACAAGGACCGATACATCCATTTCCCATGGGGTGCTGAATTGCCAGCTGTGAAGGGAGACTTCTATCCCTTTGGACACATCCCCAATGTTGTTGGGGCCATTGATTGCACCCATGTCAGTCTTGTGCTACCACAGGCAAGTGAGCACATTTACCGCAATCGCAAGCATTACCACTCAATGTGCAGGTGGTGTGCCTGGCAGATATGAACATCTCGCAGGTGTGTGCCAAATTCCCAGGCTCCGCCCATGACTTCTATATCCTGCGGAACAGCATAGTGCCCCAGGTGATGGCTAATCTTCTTCCAGAGCGTGCATGGATTGTGGGTGAGTATGCCTAGTCATGTGCTGTGTGTGTGACCTGCTGCCCTGAGACTCTGCGACGTTGCAATGTCTATTTGTGTTTGTCATACCTAGGTGACTCTGCATATCCCAACCATCCCTGGTTGCTGAGCCCACTGCGGGATCCCAGGTCCCCGGCTGAAATCCGCTACAATGAGGCCCATGGGCGGACAGGTCGTGTGGTGGAGCGTACTTTTGGACTGCTCAAGGCACGTTTCCGGTGCCTGGACAAGACCGGTGGTGCACTGGCATACTCGCCCGGGAAGGTGTGTCAGATTGTTGTGGCATGCTGCAAGGAGATTCCCCTGCTCCTGGATGATGGTGAGGACCCAAGGCCCCAGACTGCAAACCAAGTTGTGTCCAGTGATGAGGACAATGGAGAGGAGGAAGATGTTGACCTGCGTGAACAGCTCATCATCCGCTACTTCACTTGACGGTGGGTGTCAATGTGCAACATACCCATTGTCTGATGATATTGCTGTTGTCGTGAAGGGGCATGTGAGAATTGTAGCATCAGCCAGTTGTAGACTCAGTGGTGGTTGGAAATGTTTCTAGGACATGTCATTTGGGATCATCGACGGGACGTGTATGTTGACACTTGGTGGCCATTGTGATATGTGCATGTTGGGTTATCCTGGTGTTAGGGCTTGTGTGAAGGCTGTGATGCCACACCCAGACCAGTGACAGTTGTTCTGTTGTGTTTCCCTAGGTGCCTTTGACTTCTCCTTGCCTACATACAGCCCATGCTCCTGGTACATTGTGATCATGTTGAAGACTGTACACCCTGCAATAAAGACGGAGCATACACAACAACATGTGTGTGAGGATATTTTATTTACTATGGTGAGATGCGAGGAGGGTGTACATTTCCATTGGGGGGGAGCAGTGAGTTGACAGTTGTTAGAAGGCGACCTCAGAGGAGCCCGGAGGGGGCCCTGGCTATCCTGAGACCAACCCTCGAGGTATCGTAGCCGGGCACTGGCGGGAGACTCCTCAGGGGAGGAATCTCGTATCTAGGATCGTACACTCGGCACCACACGAAAAAGAGACACCACACCGGGAGTTCTTAAGAGCAAATCTTTATCAGATCGGAGTTGTAGGACCTTTATGATCAGCAAGGCAAATATATACAAGTGGAGTGCGGGCTCACAGAGTCTTGGAGGGGGGGTAGGAGGTAGCGGGACAGTCTTTGGGGATATGGATCAAATGCAGGAGCGTACCCGGCGCACAGCTCACAATCCTCGAGCTGGGGGATACGCTTGTCGTCGTCGGGGTCCGGCGGGACCAAGAGAGTCTGTGGGAGCCGCGAGTCACTCAGCAGGGCTCAAGCACAAGTTCGGAGGTCTTACGATCTTCAGGGAGCCGCGAGTCACTCAGCAGGGCTCAAGCACAAGTTCGGAGGTCTTACGATCTTCAGGGAGCCGCGAGTCACTCAGCAGGGCTCAAGCACAAGTTCGGAGGTCTTACGATCTTCAGGGAGCCGCGAGTCACTCAGGAAGGACAGTCCAAAGAGTCATTGCAGTGGTGGAGAGGGTTGCCATCAGGGCTGGCTCCGTGACTGGCGTCTGGCAGGTGCTTGGCCTCCAGATACTCCCAGGGTCCTCTTGGGATGGCCCCTTTGTCGTTTGGCAGGGGGAGCCCTGCTGCAGGGCCAGTGGGGTCTGAGGACTCACCCCTCTCTGTGGGCGCAGGGGAGGATGGTGAACTGTCATTGTGCAACCCACCAGAGGGAGGCGGAGGTGTTGTCAGGTGCGCATGCCTGTCCCTTAGTAACACCACTTGCTGGCCCAAGAGGTCCACGATTTGTCCCATGTGGCTGTCAATGGACCTCATCATCAGGAGGAGCTCGTGCAACAGATCGTCCGACCGGCCCGTTCGTCCCTGGGCCTATTTGTATGCACCCAGGACTCTGGTGATGTTTTCCAGGGAGTGGGTCCCAGCCTCCTGGTGTCCCTGGGTGACCCTGCCCCTCCCACCTGCCCTGCTGCCACGGACCTGTTGCCTCACCACTGTGGGCACCCGCATCCTCTCCCTGCCCTCTTCCATGGGTGGTGTGTGCTGGGCATCCTCTGGGACAGGGAGGGTGTTGCAGGCAGCACTGGTGGTGGTGGCCACACAGGCTGTGACAGCAGGGGTCTGCTGTGGCGTTGTTGCCGCAGATGTGGTGGGGGGGACGATGGGGTCCTGGGACCTGTTGCTCCCTGTCACACCAGATGGGCCGGCTTTGAGCTCATCGTCAATGGAATCCTGTGAGTCAACATCCAAGAGTCCTTGTACCGGGGGTGGAGACTGGCTCTGCAGGTTGCTGGTGTTGTCCTCGGCAGTGAGTTTTTGGTCACCTGTGGGTCAGATGTGAAATGGTCATTGCAGTGCACCCGGCAAGCTTTGTGTTAGCTGTGTGTCATTCACTTTTTGTACACTGCACAATTGACATATCACATTGTTGACTATGTGCAGTACTGTGCTTCCTGACATGATGCAGTGGTATAAGCATTACTTGTCCATGGTGCGAGGTGTCAAGGCATACCATGCGAACTGTGCACAATTGAGGTTTACAGGTACTTGTTGCCATCTAGGGCCTGGCACAACATGTGTTTAATTGAGGACTCATAGTTTATTTGTCTGAAATAGCAGACGTCACATCTGGCCATGGACTGGCCATTGTCATCTCCTGCATCCCTTTGTCCTGTCATGTGCATATCTTGCTTTGTGCCACCACACATGCTTTCATATTTTTAGAATGGTCCTTGTTGCACTTGCTCCATGGTGATGCATATGTAACTATTTGCTGTGCATGATTGTGCCCTGGCTTTCTTCTACTTGTGCATTGTTGCGTCACACTCTGGTGGTTGTGACAGTTTCCTTAGCTTACCTGTGTGCACACTGTGCTTGGCAAGGGGGTAGGTATGCCTCTTTGTGCAATGAGAGGGCTGGTGTTGTGATATGGCACCATTTAATTGGTGAAAAATGGGTGGGTGCACGTACTGGCTACCTACCTGTGAGTTTGTTTGGTGTACTGCAATGGCTTCCAACTGCTCCTGGGTGTGGTGAGGGAGGGCCCCATCCTGCTGAGGTGTGGGACAGAGGGAATGGTGGGAGTAGTAGTGAAGCCCTCCCAGACACAAACACCCTCATTGTGAAGATGGCTACCTACCTGTAAGTTTGATGAGGGTTGTGTAATGGCTGACACATGCTTCTGGGTGGGGTGGTGAGAGGGCTCCATCTTGCTAGGCTGTGGGACAGGGGGCATGGTGAGAGCAGTGGTGCAGGCCCCCCGCCCCCAGACACCCTCATTGTGAAGATGGCTACCTACCTGTAAGTTTGTTTGGTGTACTGCAATGGCTTCCAACTGCTCCTGGGTGGGGTGGGGGGAGGGATCCATCCTGCTGAGGTGTGGGACAGAGGGAATGCTGGGAGTAGTAGTGCAGCCCTCCCAGACACAAACATCCTCATTGTGAAGATGGCTACCTACCTGTAAATTTGTTTGTTATAATACAATTGCTGCCACATGCTTCTGGGTGGGGTGGGGAAGTGCTCCATCCTGCGCAGGTGTGGGACAGAGGGGATGTCGGGAGTAGTGGTGCAGGCCTCCCACCCCCAGATACCCTCCCAGTGAAGATGGCTACCTACCCATGAGTTTGATGTGGGTTGTGTATAGGCCTGGGCGAAGCACTACGCTACGCTCGCGTAGTTTGCGAAGTTCGCGCTACTTCGCACTACGCGAACTGCACGTAGCACAGTGCGAACACGCGTAGCGTAGTGTTGCGTAGTGCTGCGGTCATTTTTTGCTTGCTCGCGGTCCTCAACGTCAAGTTGGCGACCGCGAGCAAGCAAAATGACATCCTGGCGAGACTTTTTCCTTGTTCGTGATCGCGAGCATGGAAAATAAACCTCCCGGCGAGATTCACAACGCGAGAAGGTCAGGTTTCTCATTGCGAGGCGATGAGAAACTACCAGTTCGCGTTGAGAAAGCTGCAGCTCGAGGAAAAATCTACTCGAGCAGCAGAAAACTACAGCTCGCACTGTGCAAGATGCCATTTTCAATGATTGCACAGTGCCGGTTGCTTGTCCGCACTGTGCAATCATTGAAAACAACATCTTGCACAGTGCGAACATGTTACTTCGCAGTTCGCGAAGTGCTACGCGTAGCTCGCGTAGTGCGAACTTCACTTTGCGTAGCTTCGCGAAGTGCTACTTCGCGAACTACGCCCACCCTTAGTTGTGTAATAGCTGACACATGCTTCGGGGGGAGGGATCCTTCATGGTAGGCTGTGGGACAGGGGGTATGTTGGGTGTGGCTGTGCAGGCCCCCCACCCCCAGACACCCTCATTGTGAAGATGGCTACCTACCTGTAAGTTTGTTTGGTGTACTGCAATGGCTTCCAAATGCTCCTGGGTGGGGGAGGGCTCCATCCTGCTCGGGTGAGGGACAGGGGGCATGGTGGGAGTAGTGGTGCAGGCCTCCACCCCACAAACAGCCTCTGTGTAAAGATGGCTACCTACCTGTAAGTTTGATGTGGGTTGTGTAATGGCTGACACATGCTTCTGGGTGGGGTAGGGGGAGGGATCCATCTTGCTGATGCTGTGTGCCAGGGTGCCTGGTGGGAGTTGTAGTGCTGTCTGTCTGTACACATGCCCCCATGGTAATATTGGTAGCTATGTTTGGGGTGAATGGGAGTGGGTGAATGTTGGATCTGTGAGCCATGTTTTTGTGAGTGTGTGGTGCAGATGGATGTTATGTGTCCTAGGTGGTGTAGCTTTGTAGTTGTGCAAGGCAGTACATTGTAGAGTGGCGGTAGTCATTTGTTTGTACTTACTAGCCTCCACTCCCCCGGCTGCTCCTGTGAGACTCTCTGGATGCAGTATGGCAAACACCTTCTCCTCCAATTGTGTGAATGGTTTCGGTGGAATGGTTGGGCCACCACCAGTCCTCTGAGCCAGCTCACAGTTCTTGCTCCTCCTCTCCTTGACCACCTTCTTCAGATCATGCCACCGCTTCATGATCTCCTTTTTTGATCTTGGGGTGGTCCCTACTGCATTGACCCTTTGGACTATCCTATCCCACATTTGTGTCCTTGTGGCTAATGGTGTCTGTTGGACCAGGGTACCAAAAAGCTGTGGTTCCACTCTGACTATCTCATCTATCATGACCTTCAACTCACTCTCAGTGAATTTGGCCATTTTCTGTGTGGCCATGGTGTGTGGTGTGCAAAGTGATTGTGGGTGCAGGAGTGTGAGTGGTGGTTGTGGTTGTGCTGTGTATAGTGTGTGGTGTGCAGGAGGTTAGTTGTGCTGGCGTGGAGGTGGTGGTGGTGCTGTGTGTGGTGTGGCTGGTGATGTTGTGTCCTTTGCCTCTCCTGTCAGCTGTGGTATGTGTCCCTTCTCGCCTGGAGTTTTGCAAGGAATTGTGGTCAGGGAAGGGGCTGGTTTTATACTCAGCTATGTGGGTGTGTCCAATTGGGGTGTTGCTCACAGGTGTGTTGTCCTGGGATTTGTATTTTTCGTTTTGCCATGTGGTTGTGTCATTGGTGTGTGTTTTGTGTATTTGGGAGGCATGTCTAGTTTTCTGTGTGCACTTTTTGGCCTTCTTGTGGGGTTTTGGCTTCGCCCGCCATATTTTTGACGGTTCGTACGCCGCGGTGGCTGTGCTTCAGCTCTTCCACTGGCTCTCCCATTCACCCCATTGTGCGACCGCGGCGGTCGTAGATAGCGGTACGTACTGCGAGACCGTCGGGGATATACTAATTTCCGGTGTGGTGTCACCACTATACTTGCAGCGGGTTGTTGTTTTTCCACCGCAATTCCAACTGCCGCGGATGGATTTTGGCCATCTCTGCCCGCTACGGGCGGTTATTCTTGGCCTCGTACCGCCGTGGTCAGATTTTTTGGGTGGTTAATCCTAATTTGGCTGCCGGTTTTCCCACGGTGCCGGTGGGCGGTTGTTTTCCGCTTCCATGGCGGTCGGGGTGTTTTTCCGCCCACCATCCTAATGGACATCATTGTATCTGTGGTGTATTGTGAGGAGAGCTGCCTAGGGGAAGACAGTGAGTTGATGACATCTGTTGAGAGTAGAGTGACTGAGACACAGTTAAATGTGACACCAAGGTATGATGGTGTGAAGAGGGTGCAAATGCCAGCATTTTGTCCCAGAGAATGGATAAGTTCCAAGTATGAAAAATATTTTAAAATTGTAAAAATAATTTGTGAGAGTTTTGGAAGGCACACCGAGTTGTAAAATGTAAGGTGGGAGGAGAAATAAGTGGAGGAAATTCTGAGGAGGATTTATTTTCCTGCCATCTTGTTCATAAGGGTTCCCTCAGTGCTTTGGTCGACACCTGTAATGGAGAGTAGTCTCCTTATCTGGGTGGTGATAATGGTGCACCTGATAGTCATTGGACAAACAGAGATACAAATGTGAATTTGGTGTTACCGAGGGACACCATTACCAGCCAGTGAAAGTTAAGCATTGTATATGCTTTCTAGTTGTGTTGTGCAACAATCAACCAAGAGCTGAATTAAAGAATACATGGGTGAAAGGATGGGTACTTAAGAGCCGGATGCTAGTTTTTCAAATGGTGGTGATCCTGATTTGAGTGCAAACTCAACAGGGCATGAGAATATATCTCCCTCAGCTGGAGCTACAGCAAACCTGATTACACTATTTGTTAAGAGTACAGTATCCTCTGCTGAACCTTAGCAGGATTGTGAAAAGTTTACACGCAGGTATCCAGTTGTGTGTGAGGACTTTCAAGGTTATGAGGTTAATATTATCTGTGGTGATCATAGGTCGGCGTGAAGGCCAAATTAATAAAGCCATTTTCCATCCTAAGGAACATGCTAAGTGTGTGCTCAACTAAGTGTACCAAATC
The DNA here is from genome assembly GCF_964204655.1 of Triturus cristatus. Taxonomy (NCBI): domain Eukaryota; kingdom Metazoa; phylum Chordata; class Amphibia; order Caudata; family Salamandridae; genus Triturus; species Triturus cristatus. Next base: position 999,809,173 of record NC_140580.1, read on the forward strand.
CACGTTTTGGGGTTTTATGTGTTACCTGTACTAGAACCCAGTGAAAACAGGGATGGTACCATCTGTACCACAACCAACTATAATATCATAAATTAGTTTAGTAAAAATACATGACTCGGGGGCAAGAATATTAGATCCAAGATGTCCTACTCAGCCCAACCATGATTGACTTCTGAAAGCCTGTGACCATGGAACTAGCTGGATCAGATAAAGAAATTGACTACCACGAACAAGATTATAATCAATTTTTGAATGTAATTTGATGTATCTCTAAATTCCGAACAAGGAACTGCTAAATGGGGCTGAATAAAAGTCCATCATACACACTAGTCAATCGGACTTAAGGAAGGTTATGTTCATGGTGCACAATTCGAAAGCACTTTGCTCAAAACCCTGCTTAGGTGGGGACATTTTGACTCACCTTTCAGTGGATTGGATCACAAAGGCGCACCAAAATACAAAATAAACTATTTTCAGACACATTTACTCACACCTAACTTAGTGATTCATATGGCCTGGTTTCAAGTGTATGATGGTTGGGGATTTTTTTCTAACACATGAGTGACTTGAAGAGGGCATTGATGTCTTTTTCAGTGTTATGATGTGTGGCTAGTTGGAGGATGATCATTTTGGAAATGCATTGGTTAAGTGAATATTGGTCCAGACAGCTTTTAATTTTGCCTGGGGCATCATTGTCTAACTGACCACATTGGCATCTCCTGTGAACTCGAGGTCTGGGTATGGCTGTGTAACCACATATGTGAGGACTCTTACACTTCACAAGTTGGCAAAATGCCTCATCTAGTTAAGCACTCCATGTTAGCAATTCGTAAGCTCGAATCATGACAAAGCCAGCTCAACCTTTCATCTTACTGAGGTCTGTATTTTGAGTACCATTAATTTTGACGAAAGTAAGACCTGCTATTTTCACCACTCCAATTTTGTGTTATAAAAGGAACACCCTTTTGCATATTTGTATCCTTCAAGAAGCATGTTTTTTACATACATGCAAGCCTAGGTTTGATTTTTGAGTTACACGCCTTGTAATATGAGTTGACTGACAATTTGCTGCTTCTCCATATAAAAAGATATTTTGCTTTCTGTGCCATTCTCTTTAAATGTATGATTTTTGATTGAATGTAGTTAACAGTTCACATAGTCTATACGTGTTTTACCTATATGATATTTTGTTTTATGTTCTCTTCACCAACCAATGATGCAGGGGCAAGAAACTGCAAGGAGCTGCTGGAGCGAGGGGCCATCCTGAGCGGCTGGTACACCATTTGCCCCGAGGAAGGGAAACCCATGACTGTGCTCTGTGACATGAACACAGATGGAGGAGGATGGATTGTAAGTTATCAAGTTGGTCAGATAATATGGACACTATGAAGGGATGCCTCTGATAGTTCTTCATTTAATAAAACCCCAGTTATTTGAAAAACATGTTCTTTTTAGTGTTATGTAAATTGTGTAATTAACACAATTTTCAGTTGTTTTAGGTGAGGATTGTTTCGTTTGTAGGGGTGTAGGGTGGGTAGTTAATTCAGTAATAGATTATTAATAATTTAATAGATAATTTTGTTTTAGGTGCATGTTATTGGGTCTGTAGGGTTAAAGGGTGGGTAGGATATTAAGTAATAATTGATTAATTATTTGGGTGGGAAGATATTTAAGTAATAATGAACAATTAATTGTTAATGTATCATTAATTATTTTATGTATTACTTAATATGTTAATTGTGTTATAATTTTGTATTTTAATTATATTTTAATTTTGTGCTGCTATGTATGTGGGAGCATAGTGTGGGAATTTAATTAAATAATCAATTAATGACATTTTTTGTTTGATAATTATTTAAAGAATGTATAATTATGTATATTATTAAATTGGTTTTAAAATGTGTATATATACAAATATATATATATATACCAAATTTCGCTCCTTCTGGACAGCTGGACCCAAGAGAGGTGGCGCATACGCCGGCGGAGCACGCCGGCTTGCAAATGTTCCCACAAAAGTCCAATATCATGCGCTCTCAGTCACCAAGAAAATTCAAATCCAAAAATAGGAACAGAGAAAGTGAGCACGCCTGAAGGAACCACTGCCCCAATCGTGGGCGTGTGGGCCAGCCTTGGATCTGTATCCCTCTTTTTTTGAGACCACCCCAAAGCTATCGAGGATTCATTGCTTGAGAGTTAGCATGCTAGGAATCGCAAGCATATAATGCTTATACCAGTGTGCCCACGTGGATGACTTGAAGGCAGCAAAGTGCATTTACGATTTCTCAGCAAGAAGCTGATGGAAATGAAGTGTCCCTGGATAAATAACGGTCCACTGGGTTTGTGTCACATGTACTTCGAAAGTATTTAAGTAACTTATCTGAGCGAGGTCGGACACAGTGAGCAAGGCGGACTCGTCCGCCGAAACGCGTCCGGGCCACAGCTTTGAAATAAAGAGTTATCTTTGAAACTGCATCCCACGGAGTCAGCGCCTGTTTCCAATTGTGAGAAATTAGGATTGGAGTTAATATATATATATATATATACCAAATTTCGCTCCTTCTGGACAGCTGGACCCAAGAGAGGTGGCGCATACGCCGGCGGAGCACGCCGGCTTGCAAATGTTCCCACAAAAGTCCAATATCATGCGCTCTCTATATATATATACGCTCCAAGTTTCCACCAAAAGCCTGTCTCCGAACTCGCGGCAGGTGCACCAGAAAACGGGGATGGAACCTGTTTGTTACACAACAACCAAAGCTCGCTAGGTGCACTCTCAGGACGTGTCAAAATTATTCGCAGACGTATTTCAGCGTTATGCTTTCCTCAGTGCGGTAAAAACTATATATATTGTGTGCTGAAGGCGTATGCAGTGTGCTTCCTGATCTCTGCGGGTGAACGTCGGCGTCCGTGCCCAGACGCATAATATGCCACAGCTCCAAAAAACATATCTCTCAGAGACGTGGTGCCATGGTGCGAAAAATGTATTCAAAATTAAAGTAGTGCTTGTAGACAGACAAACGTCTACTTGTTTCGGCTAAACTAGCCTTGTTCAGGACGTTTTTCAGCCAGGACAGCAGACATTTTGTAAACTTCATTTACACACATATAGAAAACGGCTTTGCCGCGATGGCGTGAAGATGAAAATAAGTGTTGGCCATCTTTTAACCTGCCTGTGCCTCATAGTATCTGTGCACATATCAATTGTTTCAAGGCAAAACATTGCAGTAAATTAATTTGTACATAAAAAAAATTCAAATAGTACAAAATAACAAATAATGTTATTAAACATACATAATTTCCAATATTCTGCTGTCAACTATCAGGATCATAAATGAAGGCAGTACTTCGAAAAATAGCTACTAGGATTATGTTGACCCCTTGGCCACAATAGTTTATCCACAAAAGTAGAAAAAATAAATGAAATAGAGCCCCATTGGGCTGAATAAGCTCAACAATACATGTCTTGGTGTCCAAGTACTACAATGAACCGTACCAAAGCTTACGATTTCCAACTGCTATTCATCTCTGTTAGTAATATGCATACCATTGGGAAAATGACATCTAAAATAATCAAGCCCGCACAGGCACAAAAATAATAAACTATGTAGAATTCATTGAACATACAAGATTATTCAAACTATATAAGTTATGAGATGTCAAAAATACCCTTCACACTCAATATTTTTGTACTTATCATTATATGTATAGAAAAACTATATTCTTGTGATCAATATTTTTGACACAATATTTTAGTATCACGATATATGTGATCTCGATATTCTGTCACTGAAACCATTGGAGTGTTACCTCAATAGATTGCTAGTGGTTTGAGCATGTGCAAACATTTTTACTATCACCTTTTGTGGGTTTTCTATTCTTAATTCTTCCGGGGCCAGATTAATCATCATTTGGTGCATCACAGCAAGACAACTTGCTGTGCCGCGTCAAATGGATAGAGCATGAATGCACCATATTTACTAACATATGGGACATTCCCGGTCTCTCTCTGCACTGGTGCAGTTGTGCCAATGCTTGCACCATGTTGCAAGGGTGCCTGCGTTACAGTCAGGGTTTTATTTGTAGCAGAAGAGAGTCATTTTCCTCTTTCTACGTGAGCAGCAGGATGCAGCACACTTAGAAAGAGAAAATAATGAGGAGAAAATAAACAGTTCTCCTTGTTATCCCTCACCTGGGAAGGTGTAGCATTTTGATGCATTCACAGGTTTACTACTCTTAGTAAATCTGAAAATGTGCAATAACCATGGGTGGATGCGTGGGAATGCCCATGCTCCACCCATGGAACACCTTCTTCACCACACAAAGTAAAGCAAGGCAGCGACTTGCGCTGCCTTGCTTTTCTCCAGATTTACTACACCTCGCAGAGTCACGCAAGGTAGCTCTGCATGGCATAGTAAATCTGACTTAAGGGCTTACGTTGGGCTTACGTCACCTTGTATGATGCAACAATGACACAAACCCTTAGTAAACCTGGGCTAAATTTGACACAAAAGTGGTGAAATACCCAAAGGCACGCTGCAGTCTCACTCGCTTTGCACCCAGAAAGAGGCCTGGAAAGGGAATGTAATTATCTGAAACAATAATGGAGCTTACAACACAGTTGAAGTTAGAAAAAGGACTACTGTTTAATTGAGGCAAGAGAAAGTGAACCCTAAATAATATAATGACTACCTGATAACTCAAGACAAATTAAGTCCCCATCTGCAAGCTTTTGGACACACTGAGCTTCAAAACTTACAAAGCTCACTAAAAACGCTCAGGTGGAGGAGCAGTGGCCAGGTCTATGCATTGCTGCCCAGTAAATCTGCAGTCCTCATTCTCCATTGTTGTACATGCTCTCCCAAACAGGAAATGTTGAATTGGAGTCTCATGAGTTAGAAACACAACTCGTGGGCTTCCAACTGATTGCCTCTCATGCCAAAACACCAGCAGGTCATTGGCTATTACCTGTGACTTTACACAAGTAACCTCTTAACCATAGGTGACTTCTGAAAAGGACATAAAATAGAGAGTGAGAGAAAGAGAATGTGTGTGTGTGTGTGTGTGTGTGTACACGTGCGCACACTTACCACCTCCAAAAGTGGGTGTCTAGGCAGCAACACCCATGGAACTTTTCTCAAACTACCAGCTGATGACTAACCTTGATGGATGAAGGAGGCTTTAGATGTGGCTGACCAAGGGACCCCAATACCTGCCCACGAAGAGGAAAAGCTTGGTGAACCAGGTTAGAGTTGTGGAATGGCTGAGTCCTGTAATACCGCACTAAATTATACTGTGGGTGGGTGGGTGGAACACCTAAAGTTTCAATTATTTTCCCACCAACTACAACCTGGCCATGCCACTCTCTGTGCTCCTCGCCTCAGCAAAGCTTACTGACAGGCTAAATCACTTAAGATCTCACTTTAAATATGTATAGTTTCACTCTCTTATACTTTAACATGTGAAGAAGGAACATACATTGTAGCATACATTTTTGGTAGAAATTCCAGATCCTTGGTGCATACCAGGAGAGGGCCTTTGGTCTATTGTTCTTCTTGCACTTCCTTGTCTTGAGCCTGGCAATGCTGCTTAGGGTACTGCAAACGAGAGAGCTTGAGCCTGTGAGCTAGAAATGATGAAGTGTTTACTTTTACCAACAATCAACTTGCAGGTAATCCAACAGGCTAAAAAGATGACGCAAGTGACTCGAAGATACTAGTGTAGTTCATTAGATGTGGGGGTAACTCAGCAGTGTTTCTTCAACACTGTTTACTGTTATATCAATTATCACATGTACACAAATCAAATCTTTAATAAGTATTAGTAGAAGGTACTTAAAGAAAGTTACCTTTGCCTGCCCTAAGCCTTTGGGTGCTAATTTATATTATCCTCTGATGAGGTATGAAAACTGGTTGCAGGGCAGAGAACCAGGCCCTGGGTGTGGGGGGATGTTGTTGTTTTCTTCACAGGATTAACAGTGAGTTAGGCCCAGGAAAATTATTAACTTCGAAGAGGCCTACTCTTTCACAAGCAATTGTCAGCTGACACCTGGACATGGCCCTTCTTTGATAACTCTGCTAGGCAGGCTCCAAGCACAGTGGAAGAAGACCTGGCCCCAGAACTGTTTTAGAGTGCCCACAGAGGAGGCACGGCTCATTTCCATGGCTACCAATCTGGGGCGGCACTGAAGCTCTGCATAAGGGTAGAAGGGTTTCACCATCTAGGATTTAGGTAGAGAGGGGCATTGTGGGATTGTAGGGCACACAGGGAATGCTTCTGAAATGTGCAAGGTTACCCCTGGGACATTTTACTCTATTAGTTAGGGAGGGGCTAGGATTTGACCTCACAAACAATCTAGTGCCAGGCATAAATGTGGCATCCTCAGTACCCTGATTAGAGCATTTTCTGAAATTGTGGAGTAACAGAAGAGGGCTGGATATGCTGGCTGTGATCTGAGAAGAGCTATGAAGAACTGGGCCTGCTCTCCCTTGTATCAAGGACAGATAAGTGACTCTAAAGGTTATCTGGCTGTCCTGCTGGGCAAGCTGCAAAGACACAACAAGCTTCAAAGAGTCTATTTCCTGAGACTGTTTAGCTTACCAGTTCCTACTGGACCAGCCTGACCCTGCTGCTGCCTCTGATGTAGTGAATAATTACCTCCTGGGCAAGCTGCAAAGACATAACAAGCTTCAAAGAGTCCATTTCCTGAGACTGTTTAGCTTACCAGTTCCAGCTGGACCGGCCTGGCCCTGCTGTTGCCTCTGATGGAGTGAATAATGACCCCCACAGTGCAGCCTGCACTGTCCCTAAGCAGTGTCAAAGTGTACTCCTTCTACTAACACCTGAAAACCTAGGATTTAAAGACTTTTTGGCTCTAAAGACCCCTGGAGGACTGGTAGAAACCTGTCATGCTTATCCGATGAAGGTGCAATGCTGCTGAGCTAAAGATTATGGTTTTCTCCTGCTTTTCGGCAGCAGGAAATATTTTTCACCTGGACCTTGCAGAGATTGTATCTGGCCTTATGGAGACCTCTTCGGCTACAGCATGCAGCCTTGTCCTCTGGAAGAATCCAAGCTCCAAAAAAGTGATTAAGTGCAAATGTAGAAGTCTTCACTGGGTGAAGGTGTCAAAAGTATCCAACCCATGAGAGACCTTCTCCCACACAGAGGTTTCGGGCTAAAATTCAGCAGCTTCACTGGGACTTCTTCTAACAGCTATCTGACCTCATGCAGTTTTTCTCAGCCACAGCCTATTGGCTTGCCCTGTGAAGATTTTTAACTTTCAGAGACTAATTCCAAAGGTAAAACTTTCATCCAGGGCGATCCAGAGTTCTATATCCAACTGGCGCTCCATCGCAGTTGACCTTAAATCATGCCTAAACCCTAGTTTAACCAGACCAGTTGACTGTGGTTGGTTATTAACACGTTAGCACTATTTTTAAAATGTATCATGTAAAAATGTAAACCTCCTGTTCTCCATATCATATTTCATAATTAGTTTGGTATTTTTCTTGTTTTGTGTTTTGACATCATTAGTGTTTTGGTATTGTATTGATTCTTTACACATTGCCTCTAAACTAAGCCTGTCTAATTTGTGCCACGCCTACCAGGGGTTTGAGCTCAGGTTTATTTAGAGACTTTAGTGGTTCACCTTGCCAAAGACTGATTATTACTTGAAGAGTGTGCTCATCCTCCTCAACCAATGACCTAGTTTCTCACACCTATTGAATCCAACACATTTCATGTACTTAGGCGAGGCTTTTGGTAAGCATACCCCTCATGATATGCAGGCTTTATCTGTCTCACTTCCCTCTCCTGATTCAATGGCTTTCCTCACTATTCTTGCGTTAGGCCTGCCCATGGGCATTTAGGTTTCACAATTTTCTTATTGGATGATGTATTGTTCCAATGCTAATATCAAACCTCGTGGTGTAGTGTATTGGACAGACTATTTTCTGTCCCTCTATTTATCTCTGCTTTCCTCCTATCATGCCTTGTCCCTTCCTTCCTTCCCCAGCTCCCTTTTTTGAACTATTTTTGCTGCAAACCACACTATTGTCGACCATGTCTAAATGGGTTTGTTTTATTCTTCAAAATCCCTGTCGGACTAAAATAGATGTGGTTCACCTGCTATGCATTTTCCTGGTTTTACCTTGTTCAGGAAAAGGCTGTTAATGCCACTGAGCCAATCCCTAGGGAAAAGAACAGTAAAAGAGCATTTGTAATGCTTCCTTTTGTGTAAGAATATGCAGTTATGAAGAAAACATGATAGGTGCTGGAAGTATGCAATCCAGCTTTTAGCTGAATGTTTGTCGGACTGTAAAGTTTGTGTTCTTTTAATTATTATTGTTGACCATGCATAAACCACTTTAGCCATAAAAAGCGCATGGAATTCAATGTTGTATTGTATTTTAACCAGAATTAGGTGACTCTACAGATCATTGGAAGGTGTTATTTTATGAATTGCAGACTTTCTTAAAGAGATATTTTTACTGCTATTGACTTATTTTAGCTTTTGTATACAGCTTTTGTCTTGTCAAAATAGTTTTAGGGGAATGTGATGATTTTATTACGTCTAATCAAAGTATTTGACTTGACACTTCTCTTCACTTTTGCATCATCCGGGTGATCCAGTAGACTTTTAAAATTGTTTTTAGATCAATTTTGAGAACCAGTAGATCTCCTAAGGATCATGAGTGCGAAACTTCAACCCATGTAGCAAAGAAAAGCCCAATGGAGCAAACCTCCCATCATGAACTGTCAGTGGGAGCAAAGATAAGATGTGGAGCACGGACAGATGAATGATCAATAATGCCGTACACCAAGACTACTTCAACATCCCCAGACCACAGCCTTAATTCTCGCAGAACAATAACATGGTTAGATGCCAGAATGATGTATGATGATCATTCATTGACCTCATCAGAAAAGGGAACATTGTACTCAGAAGGTCATTACAGAACATGAAAGGAAAGAATAAACTTAGGAGAAATGTTCTGCTCAACATTACAATACAGAGTTAGCATTGAATCGTATATCACTGATGGAGTAGGGCATGATTCACTCAAGAGCCCAAACCTGATGCTTAGCATCCTCGGCCATCAGTAAACAAGCCAAGCGATCTACTTGTAGGCAGGCATAGTGCCATTAAATGGGTAAATTTTGGGGGAACAGGAATTTGGACAACTGGGAGACTATAGATAGATCATCTGTCATGAATGGCAAGTGGAAAAATTGACTTGCTGGCAGAGTCATGATGTATAGTAACCATATGCTCCTAGGCAGACCCAGCCACATTATCATTCAATGAACAGGAAGGTAGAGTGGACATCGGACAAACAAGCAGGATGCTGTCTTTTACAGTCATTGACAGCAAGAAAATACTCACAAAACAGTGACGTGAGTAAAAAGGAAGAAAATAACTAACTGACAAAGAAAGTAATTAATGATAGAAACTAACTGGAATGAAAGTGGAGATACCAGTCATCTTACAACAGGAGAATTAAAAATCTCAGGACACACAAAAACAAGCAGGCGCTGCAGATGTAGGTGAATCAAGGCAGCTTCAAGTCTCGAAGGAACCTAAAAATTCAGAGCAAATCATAACATAATTAAATCCTTTTAAAAGCATCTTATAATAAGATAAAATAGGAAAAATGAATGGTGTGAAGTAGAGAAAGTACTGGCTATGGAATAATCACGTATTATCTATTCTCCTGCAGGTATTCCAAAGACGCTGGGATGGCTCTGTAGATTTCTTTCAGGACTGGAAAACATATAAGAGAGGCTTTGGCAGCCAAATGACAGAGTTCTGGTTGGGGAACGACAATCTTCACTATCTAACATCAAACGGTAACATCATAATACATTTTGATTTTCAATTTCAATAAATATTTATTCGATCCTAAAAAGATCATAAAAGCACAGAGTAAAATGGTACAATAAAATTCATATGTAGTATATTATCACAAATACCAAGCTCAATGCAATACAAATATTAAAAGCATTAAAATAACAACAATTAATCAGAAACTAATAGAAGAAAAGTTAATGCTACCCTACATTTCCGAAAAACTAATTTTCTTTATATTAACCCCTTTGGTGCATCCGATGCACCAGTGCTCATGTGCGTAGGACGGCCCCCGCCGTCCAATCCCATGGCACTAGAAATCTCTCTGGTGCGGGCAGATACCTCACTTGTGTGGGTGGGCCAAAGGTCTGTGACTGGGAAGAGCCATAGCACAGCACATTCTAAGCGTTTCATTTTTCAAGAAAAACATTTTTAGCGGATTCTGCATTGGACAGTATCATTTTACTCTGGAGACCAAGGGGAACACTAGGTGGTAGGACGTTTGTGCCGGCACATTGATCCTACACAAAAATGTGTGGAAAATGTGATTTTTATAGCTAGATTTGAAGTTTGCAGGGGATTCTGGGTAAGAAAACGTTGGGCGATCCACGCAAGTCATACCTCACTAGACTCCCCAGGGTGTCTAGGTTTTGGAAATTTGTTGGTTTGGTAGGTCTCCCTAGACGGCCGCAAGCCCGGGGCCAAAAAACCAGGTGCCCGCCCCTTGCAAAACCAGGTAGTTTTATGATTGGGAATTTTGAAGTCTCCACAGTACGATTTGGACCATTTCCTGTTGCAGCCACTATGCCTACCCACACAAGTGAGGTACCATTTTTATCGGGAGACCCTTGGGAACACCAGGTGGCAGGAAATTTGTGTCAGCCCGGTGATCCCACAACAATCCCACACAGAAAAGTGAGGACAATTTGATTTTGTTAAGCTAAATTTGAGGTTTGCGCGGGATTCATGGTAGGGACACATTGGGAGATCCACGCAAGCCATAGCTCACTTGACTCCGAGGGGGTCTAGTTTTCAGAAATGTGTGGGTTTGGTAGGTTTCCATAGATGGCCGCGAACCCGGGGCCAAAAACCAGGTGCCCCGCCCTGCAAAACCAGGTAGTTTTCTGAAAAGTGTGGATTTGGTAAGTTTCTCTAGATGGCCGCTGTGCTTAGGGCCAAAAACCCATTAGCACCCCCTTGCAAAACCAGGTTGTTTTGTGATACGTGATTTTGATGTCTCCACAATACATTTTGGTCCCTTGCCTGTCGCGGGTACTTGACTCACTTACACGAGTGAGGTATCATTTTTATCGGAAGACTTTGGGGAATGTGGGGTGAGGGGAATTTTGTGGATCCACGCAGATTCCAGAAATTTCCATCACAGAAATATGAGGAAAATGTTTTTTTTTTTACAAAGTTTGAGGTTTGCAAGGGATTTGGGGTAAGACAACCTGATGAGAGCCACACAGGTCACCCCATCCTGGATTCCTCTGGGTGTCTAGTTTTCAAAAATGTATAGGTTTGCTAGGTTTCCCTAGTTGCCGGCAGAGCTAGGGTTCAAAATCTACAGCTAGGCACTTTGCCAAGAAAGGGTCAGTTTTCACTGTAAAAATGTGCTGTGTGCATGTCGCGTTTTGCACCGTTTCTTGTCACGGGCACTAGGCCTACCCATACAAGTGAGGTATCATTTTTATCAGACGACTTTGGGGACTGCAGGGTGGTTGGAATTTTGTGGATCCACACAGATTCCAGAACTTTTCATCACAGAAATGTGAGGAAAATGTGTTTTTTTGACAAAGTTTGAGGTTTGCAAGGGATTCTGGGTAAGAGAACCTGGTGAGAGCCACACAAGTCACCCCATCCTGGATTCCCCTGGGTGTCTAGTTTAAAAAAATGTATAGGTTTCAGAACTTTCTATCACAGAAATGTGAGGAAAATGATTGTTTTTTTCCAAAGTTTGAGGTTAGCAAGGGATTCTGGGTAAGAGAACCTGGTGAGAGCCACACGAGTCACCCTATCCTGGATTCCCCTGGGTGTCTAGTTTTAAAAAATGTATAGGTTTGCTTGGTTTCCCTAGGTGCCGTTAGAGCTAAGGTTCAAAATCTACAGCTAGGAACTTTGGAAAAAAGGGTCATTTTTTACTGTTAAAATGTGGTGTGTCCACATTGTGCTTTGGGCCGTTTCCTGCCGCGGGCACTAGGCACAACCTCACAAGTGAGGTACCATTTTTATTGGGAGACTTAGGGAAACACAGAATTGTAGAGCAACTGTTATTACCTATTGACTTTTGATGCATTTCTGTCTTCCAAATGTAAGACAATGTGTAAAAAAGAAATCACTTTGAAAAAATGTTCTATAATTTACCTGCCAGTATGGGTACCCACAATTTTGGTGACGTACAAATAGCTACTGTTTCTAAACTCTATATTATGTTCCCATTTTAGAAATACATAAGTGTCTTTCATACCAATTTTTTACTGTTTATACTTTCCCAAATAAATCACTGTATACCCGGTACGCAAAAAAACACCATTGGAAGACGCTGTTCAGTTATTGGCTCCGTGTTCATCGGGTTCTTGGTGAACCTACAAGTCCTATATATCCTCACAACTGGAAGGGTCCAGCGGATGTAACGGTATATTACTTTAAAAAAATCTGCCACACTTAGAAGAAGTTACAGGTGAAAACGTTGGAACAAATGACTGTTTTTTCAACTCATTTTCAATTTTTCCAATTTTCAACTGTTAGTTTCTATAAAAAAAACCTTGAAGTATCTACACAAATGACCCCTTGCTGAATTCAGAATTTTGTCTACGTTTTTGAATTGTATAGCTTTCCAGGATCCATTATTGCTTTCATACTCATTTCTACATTAACTGGGGGGTGGTTGAAAGCACAAAAACAGCAAAAATAGGCTTTGTCCCAGTAAAACCAAAACTGTGTAAAAAGTTTTGGTTTTGTGACAAAAGTCAGTCTGTCTCTGAAAGCTGGGAAGATGGTAATTTTAGCACCACACATTCTTTGTTGATACCGTTTGCAGGGAAAAAAAAGATGCTTTCATCTTCCGCACTTTTTCCAATTTTTCCCCCATAAAACAAAATGTATCTGTATTTTAGCTAATTTCTGGGTCCCCTCCAAGGGAATCAACAAACCCTGGGTACCTTTAAAATTCCCATGATGTTGCAAGAAACAGACACAAATCTGGTGTGGATACCTTATGTGGTCAAAAGGTTACAGGGGCCTAGGTGCGAACTACCCCAAATTTCCCAAAAAGGACTTTGCATGGGGGAAAAGGCCTAGCAGCGAAAGGGTTAAGATATAACTGAATAAAATGGCAATATAAGCCACAGTAAAACATAAAATGTAACAGATACTGTTCTTCCCGGCCATTGCAAGGGCACAGGGAAAACCCTTTACTCCATGTGCCTTCTGGTTCATAGAAACAAACCAGACGCAAGACTGACCCTGATCTAAATCTAAATAGGAGTGACCTCTCCCAACGAGTTAGCTCTAACATAATGTAGAGTGGGATCCCACCCATAGCAAATATGGTGTATTAGTAACAAACTGTGTGCTTGTTTGCAATCTCCTGGAACCGCAAAGAAGAAACATGGTCAATGAATCTCTGTTTCACTAAATTTTTACTATCTTTATTATTCAAACTGGGGGTGCTGAATAATTCTAAAAGGCCAATATAATTCAATGAATTTCTCACATATCGCAACCAGGGCATGGATAGTCCCTCGTTCAAACTCAGACAGTCATTGATGACTGCCCTATTAAAAATGGCCTCCCAATTGTTCTAAATATTGACCCAGAGCAACAGGGGGGCCAATTTAACAATATTGAGTATGAACTCTAGGTTTATTTCAGAATGCAAAATCACACTGGAGGGAGGGAGATTCAGTAATCTTCTGCAGATTCTGTTTTCTTCCACCTAGACTGCGGCGGCATTGTAAAACCCCCAAACCCCAGCTTCATAAGTGGCTGTTGGGACACACTGTATTTTGCATAATTTGAGAAAAGCAGAAATACTGGACCTACCATCCCCCTTGGCCAAATCAAAAAGAGAACCCGCTGCCCTCCCTAGTTTTTGACATGAGATAATTACTTGCGTCTGCCATAATTTACTTGGGTCACACGCCAGGTCTAGATAGCAAAGACTTGTGACTCCACTAAGCTATTTGCCTCCCAAGTTTAGTACTGATAAAGCTCTCTTTCCAGGGCCACATCCCATTATTGGTTTTCATATCTAATGTATTCATGAAGGACACAAATGAGTCAATCAAACTATGTAGGGCTTGTGGTGTTCAAGCCATCAATACTGCGTCATCAGCATATAACAAAGCTGTGGCGGCTACATTATCAATTTACGGCACAGCTTTAGTTGAGCTAAATAAGCTCCCAAATTATTTATATACAAGATAAAAGCAAGGGTGCCAACATGCACCATTGGCGCACACCACTAGCTAAAAAAACGAGTAAGAGAGTTCTGCTGGCTGGCCACATCTAACCGTAGCACTCAAATTTTTGTGGAGGCCATGCAAAAAATTCCCCAGTGAGATATCCACCCCCAATTTGCTCGACATCAGCCCTAATTTGGATCTATTTACACAATTGAATGCGGTGGCGAGGTCCACAAAGGTCAGGTACAGTGGACAGCGCCTGGGGATAGTATACTTACTTACTTATCAGATGTAGGCTCAACCACTGATCCACTGTACCCAGCCCAGGACGAAAATCATATTGGTGCGCGGATAAAATCTTATTGTCCAAAACCCATTTTTGCAGACGATTAACAATAACCCTCCCCAATATCTTACTGAGCTATCCACCAATGAGATCGGTCTGCAGCATTTTGGAGACCCCCTGTCTCCTTTTCTTAAAAATTGGCACTATAATATACTTGGCCCAAGACTCAGGGATCTTGTACCACAGAGAATTGTTAAAGATGTTCACCAAAAGGGTACCCCAGAGGTCGAGAATACATTTAAACAGGTCTAAGAGAATCCTGTTGGGACCCGGTGCCTTACCACCAGCGCTTGCTCGAATGGCAACGTCTACTTCCTGAAAAGTGAATTGCAAAGGAGTCAGGGGGATAAAAGACTGCTTCCATATATAACCTCATACTCGCTATCACTGTCTAAAGAGTAAACGCCCATGAAATGTTCCACCTAGTCCTTACCAGAAATATTACATGTTAAGAGGAGGCTCACAAGGGTATCATGCATGGAAAGACTGTGTGCTGTTTCCCAAAACACCTTACTGCAATTATGCTTAGCTGCCTGCTCTAAGACCTCCCAGCCCTTGAGAAACAGTGAATGCATCCTTACTTTACAGTTGCCCTATAGAGCTTTCTAGCCTCCCAGATCAGCCTTATATCCCTAGGGGAATCCACTAGCACCTTTCTAAGGTGGCGGTTGGCTACAGAACAATTCTTATCAAACCACTGTGGATGGACTATCACTGATTTAAGAGGTTTCAATATGGAGTTGCTAATAATACTGCACAATTGCTGATAGTGATAGAATAGCTCATCAATGGTTCTGTCAGACAAACAACCCAAGAAAACTGGGAGATGCTTCTTTAGTAAATCATTAAGGGCCTCATGTAGGAAGCCAAATACCGGTCGGTAACGGCCGATTTTCGGTAATTATACCGTTACCGACCGGTATTTTGGCTTTTGGTATGTAGGGGGACAATTTCTGTATTCGGATTTTACCGAATCGGTAAAATTACCGATTCGGTAATTTTACCGATTCGGTAAATTCCGAATACAGAAATGAGATGTAGGGGGAGTGTGTGGGTGATGTTTGGAGTCGGTATTTACCACCAACTAATAGTTGGTGGTAAATAAAGTATGGATGGTGAAATGCATTTCATAGCGCCTACAAGTGTGCAATGTGGCAGACATACATGCCCTTCGGGCATGTATGTGTGCCACATGTGCACACATGGCCGTTTCAGGGGTGCAACAGGGTGTCAATGTGACACCCGGCCACCCTTGCATGTGTTCCCCCCATTACCGAATCGGTATTTACCGATTCGGTAATGAGGCATACCTTCCCATCAATGGGAAGGTATGCCTCATTACCGAATCGGTAAATACTGATTCGGTAATTACCGAATTATTCCGAATCGGTAATATTTACCGACCAATTACCTACATATCATTTACCACTTCATAAATACCGAATCGGTAAAATTCGGTATTTATGAAGTGGTAAATGTGTCCCTACCTACATATGGCCCTTAATGTGGCAAAGGGTTCTTTAAGATGCCAAACCACCCTTAGTCTGTCTTTAGAGTGGTTATTAATACCATCAAATGATAGAGGACCTCTATACCGTTCTAATGGGAGAACTCCTTCAACAAATAGGGCATTATGGTCACTCCACGGAGTTCTTAATACCAATCCACATCATCACCACTGCAGATAATGTTTTGAGGCAAACACGTAATCAATAATTGACACTTGCCCCCTGCCTCTACATGTTGGCTTAGCCAGACAACCCTCCTGAAAATAGTCTACCACATCTTCAAACTCTAATTGGTCTATTAGGTCTTTCAAAGCCGATCACTGAGAGTCTCCAATAGCAATGTATGTGCCAATACATCAAATGCCGATGTCAGCGTGTTCACTCCCCAGCTTAGCATTAAAATCCCCACCGAGTAGAATCCTCGAAAAAGATACATTCATTGCACCAGGTGGTCTTAGAGCCGCTACAAAATCAAATGACTCATAAAATAAATACCATCATAATTACTTCTATTGTGTTTTACTCAATCTTTGCTCAATCCTATTATTAACTCCCTATCAGAGTAGATATTATTACCATGGGAGGGAGCTAAAAAGAGAGGCATGAAAACAGGACAGAAAGCTGGGATACAAGGGAATGCGTTACGTAGCGATTACAAGAAAGTAGCTTAGAAGTGTATACATCTAGAAATCCAGAAAGCAAAGATGAGCATTCATCATACCAGCTTCAGGACCAAATATTGCAGATTTAGTCAATGAGAGCCATCAGAAGGTCTGCTATGAGATGGGAGAAGAGTGGAAAGGTGAAGGTCCTGAAGGAAAACCCCAAAGGCATGTAATTGAAAAACTAACTTGTTGACATGTCATTTGATTTTGGGAATAGACCCAATACTAATAGTGTATTTCCAGAAAAACAGGAAAGTCTGGTTGTATCCCAATCTTAAGAAGTTAGCAGGACGGCTCAAGCTAATTTGACTCTGGAAATCGTATAAAAAATAACATCTACCCACTATTATTCATGGTTGCTATGGAACCGCTGGCGAGCCGGATCTGGAGAAATGCCCAGATAAGGGTGTTACCTTGATATTTAGTCTGGGAGTGTGTGACATCCCTTCATGCGGATGATATCCTATTGTACCTACCTGTGAAGAGTGCTAGAAGTGCTGCAGATATACGGGTGTTACCTTGATATTTAGTCTGGGAGTGTGTGACATCCCTTTATGCGGATGATATCCTATTGTACCTACCTGTGAAGAGTGCTAGAAGTACTGCAGATATGCGGGGAGTTCACTAGGTTCCGCATCAACTGGGGGGAATCTGAGGCATACCCTCTAACAGAAGGGTGCCCTCCATGGCAGAGTTGGTGGGAACTTGAGGGGTTTAGGTACTTAGGTATCTATGCGATGTCTGACCATAAGCGCTTCTTTCCGGCCCACCTGGGCAGCATCCTGGAAGTGTACAAACAGGATGCAGGTCACTGGTAACACCTCCTATTGTCCCTGATATGTAAGGCCACGTTGTTCAAAATGATTTAACTCTTAAAGTTCCTATATATTCTCCAAAATACTCCCTATGCAGTGCCCGACAGGTTATTCGAGCAGACCAGAAAGGCCTGGGACGGGGGCTTTGTCTTGCCAAATCTGAGGTTGTATTAATTGGCAGTGCATTTAGCAGTGATGAATGATTGGGTTTTGCCTGAGCAGGTGGAGCCCCCCCCAATGGAGGACAGGAGAGTGATTAATCCCCTGAGACAGCTACACTACCTGTATGGGGGGGAAGAGGCAGGGCCGGACTGGCCATAGCGGGCACCGGGCGTTTCCCCGGTGGGCCGCCAGGGTGGGGGCTGGTTTTGAGACCCTGGTGGTCTGATTTTGTTACCAGGGACCAGCAATATCGACCCGCTGTAACAATATCGGCCGAAACCGACCCTAACAAACAGCTCGGCCGCACCCCCCTGCCCCCTCCCAGGGCCTGCCAAGCAGTTTGCCAGGGCCGGTTTCACTTCCCAGTCCGGCCCTGGGAAGAGGTTGTGAGGACTCCCAGCTCAGATGGTGCAGGTGCCCGAGATATGGCATAGGGCCGAGGGGCTCATTGAGTGGAAGGGACAGATCACATTGTCGATCCCACTGTGGGAGGGGCAGGCGCTGAAGGAGCTTAGGAACATTGAAAGTGACAAGAAGTGGGACATGCTGGGCATCTCAACAGTGGGGGCTGCCCGGAGAGTGGGCAGGTTGTTCACCTTTCAGGAACTACAAGCCAAATATGGGTAGCAAGCATCTCAGATACCTACAGATGCAATGCATCTTTAAGGGCTATGGTCCCCTCCTGGAAGACCTGCCAGAGGAATCTTAGAGAACGATGCCTGGGGTGAGGCCTGTAGATAGCCGCGAGAGGTGCGGTTAAGGGCAGGGTTCCGTCTGGTCGAAATGAAATGAAACGCATGCATGGGTTGCTTTACGAGGGAACACCTATATAGATTGTGAAGATGTGACTGGGACTTTTGCCTCAGAGTGTGTGGCCAGAGAGGTACACTGCTGCATACACTGTGCGAGTGACCACCTATACAGACATTTTGGCAGCAGGTGGAGTCACGACTGTCTGAGGTGGTAGAGATCCGTGTTCGGCTGACACCACAGCTGGTGGCGTTGAGTATATGGGGGGAGCAGACCTTGGAGACATATGCCCTGCCCTTCAGCATCGTGGCACTGGCGGTGGCGAGGAGAGTCTTAGCCAGGAGATGGGGAAGCCCTGTCCCACCAACGCTGCGGGAGTGGGAATCAAATCTCAAAAGGTTCATGAGAGGGAGGAACAAGTTTATAGATTCGGGCCTGTCCCCGAATGCTTGATCGAATCTGGAACCCTTGGCGGAATATGGAGGTCTGTGGTTGAAGGACACGAGCTCTAGCAAGAGGCTCCTGGGCAGACACATGGTCCTGATAGTCTGGAGGGGGTGACTAGGCTGCCGGCCTGATTTGCCCGGATAGCATCCTCCCCCACGTGGAGTACAAGTGAACCATTAGCCTGAGCGGTGATATTTGCTGGAAGTGAACTGACTAGGAATTCCTAGTGTGATATGTTGTACTCTCTACGGACACCGTCTGTTGGGTTTTGAGGGAGGGGTGAGATAGTTGGGGCAGGGGGAGTTAACGTCATATTTCGTCGTGGCACCAACTGACCACAGGCAGGTCACTGTCCATTCAAAGCTCCTGCTGTATTGCGTGTCTTGTGTTGATAAATGCCAATAAAAAGTGTTTAAGAAAATAACATCTACAAGAGCCATGAAATGCAAATGACATTTTCAGGTACCAGCACTGTCATATCAGGTGCCTGCAGACAGCAGTCAGTGTCATCTGTGCCCCCTACTTGCCCCATATTTGGATCAGAACAAAGGAATGAATGAAACACCGCGTTCTTTTAACCCGTACGGAAAGTTTATGAGTTATTTTTGAAAACAGTGCATTATTGGACCAAAGGCCTTCATCAGGAATTGCAGGAATACATCCCTGATTTTCAGTGGCTTAAAGAAAAACATTCTGAGAGAGAAATTATGTTTGTCATGGCTGGGTTTCTTTTCCTATGCACATCAGTTTAAAAGATGGGATAGAAATAATTGGGCAGTTAGACAAATGCAACTTTCGAAGCTTTCCCAGGAACCAAACAACTGTATTATTCAGAGGACCATGAGCAGAATCACCATCACTGCATAAAGATTGTTCTGAAGTCAAGCCCAGGAGACACCGAGGGGAATATGACAAACGTACAGGACAAGAAGGTGAGCCCACAAAGGCACTGGTGGACACATTGAGCCAACAGAATATGATTTAGTCATACTGTTGCTCAAACTTTTAAAAAACGCCAAAGAAGCACACCATCTTCAGAGATAAATGAATGCAGCAGTGTCTACGTGACACCAGACATGATGTTCACAATTATTTTGAGAAGCGACCCCTAGGTGTCTCTGGTGCAATTACTGGTATTGCATGCCAGCATGACTGGCTGAAAGCAGCACTAGTGCCAGGGATCACAAAGAGATTGTGTAAATTTGTGCTTAACCTAAGAAGAACATGTTTGAAAAGTCAAAAGTGCAAAATGAACATTGTTACCATTAAATACACGGAATAAGCTCACCAACCCATTTTCTGTAATTGTGAGATTTAATTATTCCAAATATCTTCCTTCAAAAGTGTTTTGAGGGTTAGTGAAATTATCCTTAAGCATCATGTTTCCATACGTTGATTTTTTACCTTGATAGCCAGGGTCGGACTGGGACCGAAAACTGGCCCAGGAAAAGTGCTTGGCCAGCCCCCCATGGGTTTGGGGATGCAGCCGAGCTGTTTACCTGGGCCGGGTTCTGCCGATTTCATTACAGCGGCCGATATTGCAGCTACGCTGCAAAAACGGGCCTGTAACAAAATTGGCCCCCAGGGGCCCAAAAGCTGCCCCCAACCCTGGCCGACCACCGGGGAAATGCCCGGTGCCCGCTATGGCCAGTCCGGCCCTGTTGATAGCCATATGATGGAAGAGTGAGAGAAAACTAACTGGAATGATTTGGTCACCGGATCCCCCCATTCTGCTGCCGATTACGATCCGGTAAAAACCGGGTACGAACCGTCGGTCGGAGAGTTTTCTCCGTCCGACTCGTACCCGGTCGGAAAACTTCACAAACATGGAATTATGAATCGCACGGAAACACCATTTCCGTACGAATCGTAAAAAACACCGACCGACGCGCTGCGGGTACGCACCGTACATACACGGGTGGGGGTACGACTCGAACGTACACGGGTGTACATACACGGGGGGTACGACACGTACGTACGGGTGTACATACACGGGGGGTACGACACGTACACGGATGTACATACACGGGGGTACGACACGTACACGGGTGTACATACACGGGGGGTACGACACGTACACCGGTGTACATACACGGGGGGTACGACACGTACACGGGTGTACATACACGGGGGGGTACGACACATACACGGGTGTACATACACGGGGGGTACGCACCGTACATACACGGGTGGGGGTACGACTCGAACGTACGGGGGCTGGGGGTGTCGGCGCGTATGTACGGGGGCTGGGGGGGTCGGCGCATACGTACGGGGGCTGGGGGGGTTGGCGCGTACGTACGGGGGCTGGGGGGGGGTCGGCGCGTATGCGGGCACATGTCTCCATGGTTGCTATGGGAGTTCGGTGCGGACGGTGTTTTTTCCATACGGTTGTTACATCGGACGCACGGGATGGATCGTAATTCCGCGGTCGGACTTCACTTTTCACATTTGTACGGTAAATCGTCCGAGGACGTGTCGGACACATTTTCCGACCCGAGGACGTGTGGAGAATGATTCCCAATGCGACTCGTATGGAGTTTTTCCCATGCGAATCGTACTTGGCAGTTTGTACGGCACTTGTACGATTCGTACGGTAAAAAGACCGGATACGAGTCGTACGGGGAATTTTTTTACCGGTTCGTAATCGGCACCACTGTCTGTAAAAAAACAAAACAGTTTCTATGGTGGGTTGAATCAGAATACTGGTTTATCTCTACCACTAGGGCCGTTAATATAGACCTTTCCTTTCATTGCTATATATAGAGCAGCATAGGTTTTCACCGAAGTTAGAGCGCTCACAGAATCTTTAAAAGAAAACATTATGTCAACTTTTACAATACTTTATCTTCTCCATGGTATTCATGATTATTAAGAATATTGGACGTGGGTAGAGGGCATTTACTATTAAAAGCTAGACAGGCTAGCAGAAGACAATTTTGAATATGTGTTGTATTGAGTTTTCCCAGACGTGGGTCCTGTGTTCACTATGCCACTTAAACCAAGCTATACCCGACTAAAAAGCCCTATTCAGAGCCAAACCAATCTTGGGTTGCTTGTGTTCTGGCTGAGGTAGAACCTGGCCTGGCAGGTTAGGCTTGACAATTCCTATTGGAGCAAAGTCAAGACTAATTTAAATATTGCTGGGTCCAAACTGAGGTGACATAGTGGATGAAAAACAATGGCCCAGGATGCAGCTCCAGCGATTGCCAGTGGCCGAGATTAATTCAAGATTCCATCCATCACCTTGTTGTAAAAGCACAGTTATGTGTATGTTATACACAGATTACATTGTGCTCAAAGTTTGCAAAGAAAATGCAGTTTTATAATTTCTAACAGCATTTCAAAACTATAGTGTTGTGAAGAATTAAGACATTATTGTGGGTAAATGTAAAATTCTAATAATTAGCAACTGTTGCACTTGGCCCTTTTTGCAGGGGCATCCGCACACATTTTTCCTTCACCCTCCTGTTTTCTGAACCCGTTTTGTTCGGCTTCTAGGACTCTGTGCACTTTATCACTGCTAAGCAGTGTTAATATGTTTGTGTTCTCCCCTTTTGAACATGGTAAAATTGACTTGCACCCAATTGGTGAATTTAATTTAATTGTAAGTCCCTCTTAAAGTAGTACTACATGTACCCAGGAACTGTAAATTAAATGCTACATGTGGGCCTGCAGCACTGATTGTGCCACAAACTTAAGTATCCTTTTATGCATGCCTGTTCCCTCCCATTGCAGCCTGTGTGCGCAGCATTGAGTGGCCATTTCAACTAGGCAAAATAAACCTGTTCCCAATCTTAAACCTTCCTTTTTAATACATATCATTCACCCCTAGGGTAAACCCTAAACAGCCCAGAGGGCAGGGTGCAGTGTATTTAAAAAGTTGGACATGTACTTTCAACTTTTACATGTCCTGGTAGAGAAAAACGCTTACATTTGTTTTTCCCTACTGCAAGGCCTACCTTTCCTATAGGATAGTAATGGGTTACCTTATTACATTTAATAAATGATAGGTTCGATTGGAAGCAAGTAGGAATTCTAGTTTGGTGTCTAAAGAATTGCAATTTAAAACCCTCTTTAATGGTAAAGTTGGGTTTTAAGTCACAATTCTGAAAACAACAATTTTAGAATGACATTTTCTTGTACTAACCATTTGGTGTCTGTAGCCTGTTCCTTGGTCACATGCCTAGGAGTAGAAAAAATTACAATTCCCACTCTAATAAGTGCAACAATATGTAAAGTGTGGGATAGCGTAGGAGAAAATATTACTATTCCCACTCCAGTGAGTGCAACAATAGGGAAAGTGTTGGATAGCTGAGGGATACAATTTACTATTACCACTCCAGTAAGTTCAAAACTAAAAACAAAACAAATATTAAAAAACATATATATTATAAAACTAAAAAAGTGAATACATATGTTAAAAAAATTAAAATACCGATATAGTTAAAAAATACATATTATAATATTAATGACATATAACAACTACCTGCAAATATTATATAAAATAAAAAAAATAAAAATTCCCCTAAAAATATTTTAAACACCATGCAAATCTCAACACACTTCTAATTTAAAAAAAAATGTACTTCCATAATTAATATAATTAATTATCAATTAAACAAATATTATTAATTTTAAAAAGTTACAACGTTTTTATTAACTACCCACACTTTAACCCTATAATCCCCACAACACACACCTAAATTAAACTGTAAAATAATAAATTACATGATTAAATCGTATTTTAAAATTAAAAACTATTACTATTAACAACTAATTATAAAGTAATTAAAATGTATTAAAGACCCACCATTTACCCCTTTAAAAGTAAAAACAACAAGCAAAAAAATAAACAATTACCCCAAATAAATGTCAAATAATTAACATTAATTAATAACTATATATTAATTAATTAAACACAAATTACTTCCAGCACTTTAACTCTATAAACACCACAACACACACCTAAAATTAATTACACAACTGCCATAATTCATTTTTAATTACATTAATTAATATTAATTAAAAACTAATTATTAATTTAAAACAATTACTTCCCACCCTTTAGCCCATAAACCGCAAAACACACACCTAAAATTAATTACACAATTACCATAATTAATTACCAATTGATTAATTAATATTAACAACCAATTATTAATATATCAATTACAAAAAAATTGCTTCCCATCATTTACACCTATAAATGCCAAAATGCACACCTAAAATTAATTACACAATTACCATAATTAATTACCAAATAATTAATTAATATTAATTAACAACCAATTATTAATTAATAATAAACAACTTTACACATTTAAGACTATAATATCTCAATTAAATAAATATTAATAAATAAAAAATAATCAGTTAATTTAATATAATGAAATTACTTCCCACTCTATTTCCCTATAAATCCCAACCCACTACAGAACCAAAAAAAGCTCAATTTAAATAAAATAACAATTAAACACATATATTAAAAAATATAAACAATTCTTATACAAAAAAACATACATCACATACATGTAAAATATATACTAAATTACATAACATTAATATAAAAAATCGATATTTTTAACATCTATATTTTTGCAAACGATATTGAACACGTAGATATTTTTAAAATCGATATTACTTACCTTAAGTCGATATTCTTGACCACGATATTCTTGCTTTTGATATTTCTGACTCACTATATTTCTGACTCGATATTTCTGCCATTCAATACTAAAAACTCAATATTATGTCTGCACACCCACTGGGGGTCATTACGATGGAGGGCAAACTTGAGTCTGCCCGCCACTGTGACGATCGCATCTTGCATTTTCACCATTGCGGCGGGTGCTGCTGGCTGCAGCACCCTCCGCAATGTGTAAAATGCATGTAGTGCGTTTCCCTGCACTACTTGGCAGGCACTACGTGGTGCCTGCCACTTAGTGCAGGGAAATGTAGGGGGTATCATGGGTACCCCCCAGTGCACCACCACCTCCCCCAACACAAGGGGGACCACAACGGACCCCCAAAACCAATCCAGGCCAGCCTTTCAAAGGCAGTTTACCCGCCACAGAGAGGCTGGTTTCGACCAGCATTGTAATTTAGCGGATGGTGCTTTCTAGGCACCATCACCATTTTACTGATGCTGACTGCTCCGCCAGGCAATCGGAACGATTGTCTGTGGAGGATCCATGGCGGCCGATCTTTGCGCTCACCTCGGTCCGATTCCCCCCACCATCCTAATTTGGCGGGGGGAAAATTGCTGTCCGATGGCGGAGGGCCCGGCACCGCACGGCTGGCGGTGTTGGGCCTGCCACCATCGTAATCACCCCCACTGCGTGATGCATCCTCGATGCAGGACCGCTTAAGGTACTTTGTTCAGCGGGCCTAACTTGGGGGCTCATTAGGATGGCGGACGGACTGGAGTCCGTCTGCCATCCTGGTGTAAACCGGGACTGTCCGCCATACATGCGTCGGTCCCGCACCACAAATCAGGATGCGACCATTACCATGGCGGTCATATCTTGCATATTTAACATAGCGGCGGGTGCTTTGCAGTTCAGTGCACTACGTGGCAGGCAGTAATGTAACCCCGTGCACATACTCCCCCAAAACGTTGGGGGCCTGCAACGGGCACCCAAACAGGACCTCCACCAGCCTTTTCCTGATGGTTTTGCCTTCATGGAAAGTCTGCTTCAAAGGCTGCATCATGATATGGTGGACGGTGCCTGCTAGGCACCCTCACCATTTTATGCCTGCAGGCCGCTCCGCCAGGCAATCAGTCCGATTGCCTGTGGAGGGGCCGTGATGGACGGTCTTTCTGTCCTCAATGGTCGCAGTGTGGATCCTCCCACCATCATGATCTGGCGGGCGGTCACGCGGCCACCGCACGGCTGGCAGTGGAGCTCCGTCCGTCATCATAATGACCCCCTTGGTCTTTGTATCCAGCCCTCTCCCTCGTGGTTGGCCTGAAATTGTGACTTTATTCTGATCTGGCATGACCAAATGACTACAGATAACCAGACTTGGGGGCATATCATCAAGGCGGCGCTATGAAATTACCGCCGCTTTTGCGTCCGTTTTTGGGTGAAAAGGGGCGATAATTTCAACGCCTTATCAGCAAAGACACGCTATTGCGTGTTTTGCTGACTTAGCCCCTGTTTCCAGCACGCCTAGCTTTGCATCGCTAATGAGATGCAAAGTAGGTGTGGCTGTGAAACCAACCAGGGAAAATATCGCAAAGGCAGCTTCGCGATATTATCAAGGAAGGTTAGCGATTTTTTTAATCGCGTTAAGTATGCCTTAACGCAGGAATTTAACGTCTGTTAAATTCCTGACTAAGGCATACTTAACATGGGGGGTGGACTGTGTGGCTAAGACCACAGGCCCTATCATCTAGGATATCGCCATTTTCCACCATGGTAAACGGCGATTTCCCCACTAGAATTTTTATCGCCTCAGCGATGAGCGTTGTTGATAACGCGCTAACCGGGCGATATATTCCAGAGATAGCCGGCGATAAATATGCAAGCGAATAGCGCGCTTTGTGATATTTATCGCCGGACCTTGATAATATGCCCCTAGGCGCTTTGCCCTGTAAGACATTTCGCCACTATTTTCACTTCAATCTTTAAAATTGTAAATCTCCAGTTCTACTAATTGGAATTTTGTTGTTTGGGCCCCAATCATTTACAACATTTTACTCTATTTTTCTTAAATTGGTTTAGGATTTTTCTCGTATTGTGTTTTCACTTTACTGTTTGATGTGCTGCATAAATACTTTACAAATTGCCTCTAAGCCTGACAGCCTTTGTGCCAAGCTACCAGAGGTTTAAGCACAAATTAATTTGGGTCTCGCTTGTGACTTCACTCCAACAGGAATTGTGATTGATGCTTGAGAAGGGTTTGGGTTTCACCCCCCTCAACCAGTAACCCAATTTCCAACAACAAGAGATACATGAACAAGAAATAATTGTATAAAAAAATCCGCAACTAGCATTGGTATTGCATTTGGATTGCATAAAGAAAACATTCTTATTAATGGTAATTAATATTAATATTATGAGGACTCGTAAAGCTCAACTGCGACCTCCAAGGTATCCTGGCTCTATTCCCCAGGAAGGGGATAAACCTGAAGGACATTCTGAACAATTATACGGGTAAATGGCAAGTTTTAACTGCTTTCTTATTCTGAAGCTAGTCTTGACAATCTATCAGAGAAGAAGGAAGACCACCCCAGAGTTGTGCAGCCCTGACTTAGAACCCTCAGCCACCCTGTCTAACCATTTGAAATTTAGGAATGCATGGAAGGTTTGAGGTTGAGGACCAAAGATATTTAAGATGTATTTGGCATTTAAATTTCCTTTGCAGAAGATCAGGGCTTTTTTGTGAATTGCTCTAAAAACAATACATAATGATTTGAATGCAATCCATCACTTCCTGTAAGCCAGTGGAACTCTGCCAGAGCTTGAGAAGATGAAGAATATTTAGGTACATATAGTGCTAGTTTAGCGACTACTACTTGTACTCGACAAGAGTCTTTTGACTAGGAATTCTGGGACACCTAAAAAAAGAGCAGTACAACAGTCAAGCCTGCACAGGATCGTACACTGTACTACCAATGCCCTCGTAGATGGCGATAAAAAGGTATGATTATCCTAATAGTCTGGATCAGGGCAAAACAGGTTGTCGCAGTTTTAATAACATGGACCTCCAAGGATAAATTGTTCTCAAAGTAGACCCCTAAATTCTGGACCTTGGATGACACTACCGAGCTGACTCTGTTCAACCAAGGCCAGAAATTAGAATGAATTCCGGCTTATGGTTTACCAGTCAAGCAGCAGAGACTTCAGTTTTGTCCCCATTAACATTGAAGGAGTTGCTGCTCAGCCAATTCGCGACATCTCTTAAGCAGTTGTGAAACAAGTCAAGTAGCTCTGGCAGAGAGTTATCCAAGGAGAGGTTCAGTTGTGTATCATACATGTAGTTGACAACGTTGATACCGTAAGATCTAGTGAGGGCTGCAGAGGTCCTGCTTGCAATCCTGCCTGCATTATACAAAATGCAATTCATAAACAGCGGATGGAGATCTCCACCTCCGCCTCTCCATGTGTAAGTCTCCTACTTAAGGGCTGAATCAGATGCGGTTACGAATGGCTCTGACCCTCGGTCGGAGCCATCCTCACTGCATCGGATGTGCCCATTCGGATTCCTTTTTCTGACCTAGCCATTCCGATGAGCTCGATCGGAAAGGAATCCAACTCGGTTTTCCGGAAGTCGTCCGCCATCCGGAAACCTTTCAGTACTCCCCCGGCTGGCTCTTTCCGGCCGAAGGAGTACGATTGTAGTTTCCCACTGCCTTTCTGTTCCAGACTTTCCGACACAGAAAGACTGGGGGAAACTGTCTTTGGGGGCACCAAGCAGGGCCCCCATGGGTGCGAGGCCACCGAATGGCGTCCTAGTGGGCATCTGTGGTGCCCCTCTGTTGATCTTGGGGTGCCTGCCACGGGGTGCAGGGATTAACTGCACCTCTGCTCTTTGTAGGGGAGCATGCATTCCATTCGGAATGCATGCTCCCATTGAAAGGTATAGGCATGCGACTGAACTGGGTTTGGTTGCATATTACTTGCAGGTCTGGAACCGACGACAAGAGGTCATTCAGTTCCAGTTCCTGACGGATGTCGGACGGACTCCGGTTCCATCAGACATCGGAACCAGGCCTTTAGTAGTAAATGTGGCAGGGGTACCAAGGGGAGTGTCTGGAAAATGGTAAATGCTTGATATGTAAGAGGAAGTTTAGAGAGGGACCTGCTACTACTAACACCTGCCTACAGAGGCAACAGTGGGCCCTTTAGGGTCCTCTTAGTTTCCTGACTGCCAACCTTTTCATGGCGGGCCCACCGCCATGAAAAGGGTCGCAGTGGGGAAACTTGTAATATGCTCGGTGGTGCCACAGCGGCACATTCAGCTTATTACAGCTTCACACCGCTGCGCCACTACTGCAGGATCATGGATCCCCAGCGCTTCCGGCGGTCCCACTGCCATAGTTGTAATATAACCAGTGGACCTCCACTACGGGTTTGGCGTTCCAAATGACCACCAAACTCGTAATTAGGCACTAAGGGCCACATGTATCAAGCATTTTTGTGTTCGCTAACAGGCCAATTCACAGATCTGGCCCATTTGCGATCCCAAAAAATGCTTTTCACATGTATCAAACCCTATTTTGCGATTCTGGAACCTGTTACCGAATTGCAAAATGGGTTTGCGGTTCGCTATTTGAAAGGGGCGTGTTTAGGGTGTCCCTTACAAATAGCGAATGCTAATGGTAGGTATGATTGTTTTCTGACCATGAATTTGGTCTCAAAACATTCGCATTTTACTACCTTCTTCAAGTAGGTGGTAACTCATTCGCAAATGGGAAGGGGTCCCCAAGGGACCAATTCACCTTTGGGAATGGCAGCAAAACAATTTTTCAGAGCAGGCAGTGGTCCCACGGACCACTGCCTGCCCTTAGTAAATGAAAAGAAAACTTTTAATATTTCTTTTTTAAATGCAACATTTTTCCTTTAAGTAAAACATAATGCATCATGCTTCATCTAAATGCAATTACAGACATAGTGGTCTGCTGACCCCAGCAGGCCACCATTCCTGTCATTTTAGAGATTCCTAGGGGTCGCAAATTGTGACATACCTCATTAATATTCATAAGGTAGGCCATTTACGACCCCCTAGGAATTGCAGAAAGTGTTCAACACACTTTCATACATGCCATTTTACGATTTGCAAATTGTGGATCTCAAGGATTCGCAATTAGGGAATCGCAAAACAGTTACTACATACTTCTTGCCCTAGGACTATTGTGACTAAAGTTATATATATATATATATATTCACTGAAAAAACCATAGGTTTCACACACGTTATAGTTAGGAATTAGCATTTAAAAAACCTTGCAAATTCACTGAAAAAAACAGAAGTTTCACACACGTTATAGTTAGCTGGACATTTTACTCGCAAAAAACCAATGAAATTCCCCCGTTAGAGTTAGTTCAGCTAACTATAACTCGCGCGCCCGCAATCCACTGCTGATGACGTCACATATTACATCACTCATGACATGGTCAGTGACATCACTGATGACATCACTGATGACATCACTGATGACATCATCTAGTGAGTATGTGTTTTTGAAAAATTTCAATATGTTTAATATATATAGGGAAAGGCCTGTTTAAGAATGAGTGGGTGTACAAGTGTGTAAATGGATGATTTTCTGTGGTGCATAACATGATTCTTTAAGTTAGTCATTAAATGTATCTTACTGCAGACTAGTGAGTAAACTGTGTAAATGTATGTATGTGTCTGTATGTTGGTGTATAAGTGGCTGCATGGTTTTGAGAACAGCTATATGAGTGTCTATATGAGTTATTGATTGCTTGTGTGAGTATCTGTATGGGTTCATAAGTGTTTGTGTGGGTAGGGTGTGTGTGACTCTGGATATAGATGTGTGAGTGGGTGATTCTATGGGTGCATGGTTTTAAGAGTGCATCTGTGTTGAACTGTATGGTTGGGTGAGTGT
The DNA here is from genome assembly GCF_964204655.1 of Triturus cristatus. Classification (NCBI taxonomy): domain Eukaryota; kingdom Metazoa; phylum Chordata; class Amphibia; order Caudata; family Salamandridae; genus Triturus; species Triturus cristatus. Next base: position 999,839,702 of record NC_140580.1, read on the forward strand.
ATGTATGGGTGTGTTAGGGATTGCATGTATATCTCAGTGGTACATGTGTGACTAACTACATATGTGAAAGGCAGTATATATGCGTGTAAGAGTATATAAGTGGGTATATGTGAGAGTGTGTGATTGTGAGAGTGGCTGTATGGATGAGTGTGTGCTTGCATCAATGATTGTATAAGAGCGTAAGAATGTGATACTATTTTTATGAGTAAGTGAACTTGAGTGTGTTTCACTGCCTAGGTGAGTAAATGGGAGTGTGATTATTTGCATGATTGAGTAAGTGTGAGAGCATCTCTATGGATGATTTGTAGTGTGTGAGTGTCTATACATGTGTGTGTATAAATTCATATGACACTTTTGTATGAAGTGACTGTAAGTATGAGTGACTGTACAGGTGAGTGTGTGGAGGTGTATGTTGACCTAAGAGTTAATAATTGGGTATGTAGTTATTGGTATTGCAGTATGTATGGTTTTGAGAATGGAACTCTTAATTTTTTGTCGGTGTTTCAAAGGTTATATTATTGTGTGAGAAGATGTGCTACTCTATCACACGGATGATGTCATCAGTGATGTCATCAGTGATGTCATTTGAGATGTCATCAGTGATGTCATCAGTGATGTCACTGACCATGTCATGAGTGATGTAATATGTGACGTCATCAGCAGTGGATTGCGGGCGCGCGAGTTATAGTTAGCTGAACTAACTATAACGGGGGAATTTCATTGGTTTTTTGTGAGTAAAATGTCCAGCTAACTATAACGTGTGTGAAACTTCTGGTTTTTTCAGTGAATTTGCAAGGTTTTTTAAATGCTAATTCCTAACTATAACGTGTGTGAAACCTATGGTTTTTTCAGTGAATTTCAATGGTTTTTTAAATGGTCATTTTTTTTTTTTTTAATATTTTTGAAATATTTCTTTTAAAAAAACTTCCCTATGTATACATTTATATATTATCTGTATCCTTTAATTTGGTGTGGCTTTTTTTTAAAAAGTTTTTTTAAATTTAAAGTTGTACAGCATAGTTAATATCTTCTATTAAGTCATGTCCTCTTTTTTTTTTTAATATAAATTCTTGGGGTGCGCGCTCAGAGCGCGCACCTAGTACGTTTGCGTACATTTTTCATGAATTCCGGCGTAAGTTATTTACGTACGCATACATACGTATTACTGCGCGCTCGGAGCGCGCACCTAGTACGCATGCGTACGTACGCACGCTTACGTACGTCGTACGTACTCCACGCGGTATACTTCCGTATACGCGTAGAGTACGCGCGCTGACGTTTACGCATACGCGCGTGCTGCATATGCGCGTTACGTACGCGCATAGTACGTAAGCACATGCGCGCATACGCGTTCGCGCATGCGTAATTGTACCGTGCGCGCAGGGAGCTTGCTCGGTGCGCGCACGTCGGGGTATGTGATGAATAAAACAACACTTCTAATTGGTTTTCATTACTTTCAGTTTCAGATTGTTTCAACACCACACCCAATCCCCTCATGGCAAGTCATGTGATCCAGAAACATCACTTTTCATTGGTTCAAAGTACTTTCAGTTCCAGATTCTTCCAAAATCACACCCACCCCCCTCATTGTTAGTTCTGATTCCCTAGGAGAAGGAGCTAATCTGTGTGTTGAGATACAATGGCAGAGCAGCAGCCTCCTTCTGAGAGTGAGCAGGACACTCTTGAGAGACAGAGACAGAGGAAGCAGAAAGACTCCTTTATATGGCAGTTTTTCACTTTTCCTGAGGGACAAAAGAAGGTGAATGCACCAAAGGTCACCTGCAAACTTTGTCAGTGCGTCTTGTCACGTGGGAATCCTAACAAGAAGTATTCTTTTAGTATTCATACTATGTCGAGACACATTGAGAAAATGCATTGAGTGACTTTTCGTCGAGCTTCTGAAGCAAACCCTCCACCTGCTCAGCCGACGACATCTGCAGCAGCTCAGCCGAGCACATCTTCGGCAGCTCAGGCAAGCACTTCTTCTGCAGTGGTGCCTTCACTTCTACCACACCTCTGGATATTCGTCCTTGTTTTGGGAGGATGAGTACACGGTGCATGGATTGTGGTACTCTTATTACTATGGGTGAGAGCAGTATTGATCTCATTCAGAGGAAATTTGAGGAGCACCCTTGCACTAGGCCATAGTTTTCTTTTTTTGTTCCGTTTTTCTCTTCCTCTGTCCCTACATTAACTCAAGGGCTCTTTTTAGAGCCACCTAAAATCCAAACACAAAAACTTGTTTTTTAGAATCTATTTCTCTTTTTTTTTTTTAGAGTGCGCGCACCCAGCGCGCACCCAATGGGGTTTTAAAAAAAAAAAAAAAAACATTTTTTTTCACCTTTACTAAACCTTCAGGAACTCCTTGAGAAAGAGAGGGGAGTGGCAAAGTAATTAAAAAAGAGATGGTGTACATTTCACAGATGAACGTAAGACAGTTTTCCTATTAAACTTTAAACTCTGCATCAGTATTTATGTATAGGTACCCAAAAAACATAACAGCTCATTTTAGTGCTCATTTGAATTTGCTGTATTTACAAGGAGAGGAAAAGACACACAGAGAGGCTTATCCTCTCCTTGTAAATATGGAGGAGCACCCTGCGCCACTAGTACGTCAAGAAAATTGACGTAGTGGTGGCGCAGGTGGCTTGTAAATGTGCCCCAGAGATGTTAAGGAAATTAAGGGTGAAACAGACAAATCAAGAGTGACAGATACAGACACAGAGAGCAAACAACTGACAAGGAGTAAGGCAGTTAAAAAGACTAAGACATATGGATACAGAAAACGAAACATGGATGAAAAATTAGTTTTAGAGGTAGTAAAGGTAGGGGAGTAGTATAGAAGGAGTGAGGAAGTTACAAAAGAGTAGTAAAGCAGGAAGAGAGAGTGAGAAGAGAAATGAGAAAAGTAGAGTAAGGACAGGTGAAGAAAAGGAAGCATGAAACGAAACCAGTGACACATACAGATATGTTAAACTTACCTGACCATCAAAATAAATAATTTAGAATTAAATGTTTTTATTTAATTGCAAAGATAACTGAATAACATCTTCTAAATTTTCTTTCTAGTTCTGTAAAAAAGAAAAAAAGAATTAATATTCAACAATACACTTTATTAAACAGTACATGTTTTTTCATATTTAGCAAAGCAATTTTTTGCCCTTTTTTTGCTGTTTTCAGAATGTTTTGATTTTCACTGAAAATAGTGAAATCAATTGTATTCATCATTTAACAGAGGGCAAAAAAAAAAACAATCTGAAAGATTGTTTAAAAAACCCCAAATGTATCCTCACTAAAACATACCTTAATAGAAATGTTTAAAATACCTTTTAACAAGAATAACAATTTCTAAAAAATAACATCTGTAAACCTTGTTGCAAAAGAACATTTTCCAAAATAATATCTGTCAAAGAAGTCCACAATTGTTTGTTTTACCTTTCCTTACGGCCAAATGATAAGTTTAAAATCCCTTTTGAGTGAAATATCCAATTTTAATCCTTTTAAATTTTAATAATGCTTTCTTCCAATGATGATGTTAGTATTTAAAATTTGGGTTTCAGAAAAATTAGGTAACAATTGGGTAAATCATAAGGCAAACGTTGCTTGAAAATCAATTGAGAATCATTACACAGTGTCCATCCTTTTTCACATTTAAGATAAACTGTGTAATGACCAGAAGTTATAGAAGGTCCATCATGAAAAATTATTGCAACTGCAACAAAAGTTTTTCCAGATATTGATAATTGTTGTCCTGTAAACTTCTTTATTAAAGTGTCCAGTTTTGTTCCATCAGCTCTACAACGTTGCATCATTAAAATTACATACTGTCCATATTTCTTTAAAAATAACGTTGATAACATGTCTGATTTACATTGAGAACATTCCATGTTGTGATTAGCATCTTTAACTAATTTACTAAAAGTCACTGTTTTACTCTTTGGTAATGGTAAATATATGAACCTTTCGGAATCAACATTACTACTGCTTGTGTTCATACAGTTATCACAACAATGTTCCCATTTATAAGAGACACCAAATACATTTTCTACTTCTACCCCTTCATCTTCCAGTACCATCAGGATATACATCAAGAATTCCTGTGCATCTTGCTGGACATTTTGTGTAAACTGTGTACGTCCAGAACATACATCTAAAAGATTTCTAACATCAGAAGCACTTTCTATTATAGTTTTATCATTACTCAGCTTCTCATAGAGGAGACTCAGCAAAGAACAGAATCTTTTTTCTTGATTTAGTATTATCTGCTCTTGCAAACTTTCAAGATAAAATACAACATTCAGCACTACATTTGCGTAGCAGTTGACACCAGAGCTATTTTCAAAATGACAACCAACAACCTCTTCAGCATTGTCCTTTTTCTTTTTGCTTGCAGTCACATCACTATCTTTTTGTTTTCTCTTCTGTACACCCTCATTACAGATATCCTCAAATCTCCTTTTCCGACAAACAACACGTTTTTCAAACACAGGATACTGACCTAAATGAGGAGCATAGCTTCTTCTTAATCTATTATACTCCTTTACACAGTTTGCATCAGCACTTACTTTTGAGTCATCAAAGTCTATCATGAATAAACCAGATAATTTTTTCACGCGTGATAAAGCAACATATGCCATACCTTCTTTAAACACACTAGATCCAATGTTTACAAAAGCACTATCAACAGTTAATCCTTGAGACTTGTGAATAGTTACAGCATATGCTAGAGAAAACGGAAACTGCTTCCTACGCACATATAAGTCTTTCACAAGCAAGAAACGAACTGAACAACGACAAATGTCTTTAACCTCTTGTATCTGATCAAATTTTATTTTTAAACATTCAGTTCCAACTTTTTTCTGGTAATTAATAAAACCCACAACTCTTCCCATAGCTCCATTCATTATACCTTTCTCTACATCCAAATTCCGTCTTAAAATTACTCTACAGTTCATACACACATAAAGATTCTTTTCCAAACCTGCTGTTTTTTAAATGTTTTTCTCCAGAGAATCCAATTTAGTACCCAATTTGCCTGTCAATATAACAGTTATTCGTTCATGTTCTATTTTATCCACAGCTTCCAGTTTTATAATCTCTTCATTTTTCAATTTCAAAAGTTCTTGATTGAATACAGAACATTCATGTAGTGTTGGCATTAGGCAGATTACAGTATTTTTTTCTGCAATTTTCTTGTATATTTTCTCTGGAACTATTTGTTCTGTTGGAAACAAATTACTCAGCAATCGACTCTGTAATGCTTTTCTGCCATGTTCTGTGAGTAGTCCAATTCTTATATCTTTCAGAATACTTGCATAGTCCTCATCATTGGCTTGCCTCATATTGGTAATGAGTTCCTTATACTCAAAATATGTCCAAATATTTACATTGCCTATACTTCCTAATTACTTTTTTGTGTCTTCATGTGTAAGTGTATGGAATACCGGTTGTCCTTTAACTGGAGTAAGTTGCAAAAGATCTCCAAAAACTATGACGTGTTTTCCTCCAAATAGGACGTCAAAGTCTGTCTTCAGAATTTGCTGCATTCTTAAATGCACAAAGGCAAGCATTAAGTTTGATACCATGCTTACCTCATCAATAATGAGTACTTTCATTTTCTTCAATACTCTTGAAACTTCCAAGCATGCTTCTCCTGCTAGTTTGTGGTACTGTATTTTGTTCTCATGCTCTACTGGTAACATTAGCAAACGAAGTAAGGTAACGCCTTTGATGTTATACGCTGCTAACCCAGTTGGAGCAGTAACAACACAAGACAAAATGGAATCCATTTTCTTCTGTAGGTAGCTTCTAATTACATTAATTAAGAAACTTTTTCCAGTTCCTGCTTGTCCACTTACATACATTCTCATTGGTTCAAAAGATGTGCATGAGCACTCTTTATTTTCATGTAGTAATCCGTGATCAATTTTTTGTCTGACTTCTTCATAAATTTGTTTTTGTTCTTCATTCAGTTGCTCCTCCAAATATGTTAAGTCTACAAAATCTTCCTGAGCTTGATTCATAGCTGTTTCCACTTCGTTCATGGCTATTGCTGCTTCATTTTCGATGATCGGTTGTCCTAGAGGATCTTGACTGAATGTCCCAGAACTTTGACTGTCTTGAGAACTGTCTCTAGCTACTTCAGCTGCAATTGTTGCTTCTTGTTCAATTTCTTCATTTAACATTTGAACATAAGTTGTGAAAGTACTGCATTCAACGTTGTCTTTGTTAGCATTGAAGGAATCTTCATAGCTCTGAAATTCTCCAAGTAGTTCCTCCTCTGTACGCCATGGTTTAAACAGCTGCAAAAGTGCCAAGTAGTAAAATTCCTTTTTATCAGGAGTGTCGCAAGTCAGCTTCCGGTGATTTATCAAACTTCCTTTTGTTTGCTTCACCAAACATCCTTCCTCACCAATGACTTTATATTTTCCATTGTTGATATCTTCTGTGACATTCCGTTTAAAAATAAAGTTCTGCAGCACTTCATAGAGACACATGTTCTCAAGGTGATGACTTCTTTGTGGGTAATATGTGTCCAACATGTTTGTTCTTAAAATGTCTGTACTTTCTGGTTCGAACTCTGCTAAATATTCAATTTCTCGAATAGATTTCAGAACCCGATTTCGCATTCCTGCAAGGCCTAAACTTGCCCAAATTATTCTTCTGGATTTCGAGTACAGACTTGCAGATGATAACCTATCTGAGCATTCGTAGGATCCAATTTCTCGATGAGATAACATCTTTAAACTGAAACTGTATAGCTTCTTACTGACAGTCTTCTCGTGAGAAATCTCTTCCCACATTTCCTTCAATTCCGTTTTCTCAGATTTAGTGATGTAAGATGTGACATAGCGAGCAACAGCAATAGAATTGTCAGCCACATACTGTATATCCATGTTAGCATTCCACATGGATAAAATGACTGGGTTGTAGTCATTTATATATTTTGACTCTTCTTTTCTTCTTAGGTTGTAGGTATTCTTAGGCGATTTTCTTGTAATAGTATGTCGCACAGCTGACATAAAACTGTTTACTCTTCCTTTTGAAAGAACAGGTCGTGGAAATCCAAATCGACATTTTGTGTAGAATTTATCTTTACTCTTGTACTTCCGTTGACAGTATTTTCCACACCGATGACTTTGGAATCGTAAAACTTGCTCTTTTAAATTTTTCTCTTCTGTGCTTTTAGGTATAGCACATGTTGCATATCCTTCGATGAAACTTAAAACTGCATCATCAGAATCTGTTCCAAATTTTGGAGCATCCTTGATCCACAACAGCATATGAATATGAGGAGCACCTCTGGCTTGGTACTCTTTTCTCCAAAAGAAATCCACAACTTCTCCAAGAGGTGGATTTTTTTTTATTGCAGATGAAGGACATCATAGCCTCAAATCTATGATTGAAATATCTGCAAACATTAACCGGATCCAATGAGCACAATTCTCCTGCTGTCTTGTATTGGATGTTTTCAATATTTGAATTTGCCTCTCGAAGAAAATCCAGAAGATCATCCCAAGCGTACTCAGCACAGCTTAGGGTAAGGAACCATGTAGGAGTTCCTAAATTCCGTAACATACATTTCAATTCTCCATGGCGTCGGTACCAATATTCATTCGTCCCACGCTGACAAGCCATCAAATTGATCAATTGAGATTCCAAATGATCATCTCGCTGTTGCACTTTGTTCATAAAATCCTTTGCAGTCACATTACATAGATGTACTCCAGTTTTCAAAATGTGATTTACTGCATAAGATAGTGCTGACAAGTCACTTTCAAATAAAAGATGGAACAAATAAGGAATACTTTGACGAAATCTCGGATCTTCAGCATATAGTCTTGTAGTCCGATACTCAGAAGCAGGAATCTGTACTGGACGTTCATCATATCGTCCTCCTTCTCCTGTAGGAAACAGCTGGGGAAAACAACGAGCTTCCAAGCTCTCCTACCATACACTCACAGGAGTTCCTTGTGCTTTCTTCATCTGAAACAGATCAATAGCGTTTCCCATAACTTCTTTAGAATGTAGAGGATGTATGCTGAAATGTTCATAAATTTCTTCTTCTTTTGACTTATCCACTTTTTCAAGTTGCCCAGTTGGTATTCCTGTGTCTTCTAGTATTTCTTCTTCATCCATATAAATGGCTTCATACCATTTATTATTTTTTTTCAAATACAAATTTGCTCTTTGTACTTTTCGTTCATCCACCAGCTCCTGCTAAATTTTCTTATTCTTTGTAGGTACACCATTAACCAGAATAACTAATCGTTCAGTTTCCAAAGTGTCTGCATCAATTGTTTCCATATTTTTTTTCAAATCTAATGGCAAATAGACAACTCTTCCTTTTAAACCTCTCTGTAAATCCGAAGGAGGTAATTTACCAGTTTTTGGCTCCATACGCACTTTGGTCTGAAACGGATGGACACATTGAATGAGTATAGACTCATACGTATTTAAATCAGAAAGTTATGGAGGAATATCAACCAATTCTAAATTATTATGTACAGCTCTAGCTGGCATTCTATTTTCTTCTAACTTGTTATAACAGTATTTACAAATACGCTGATCTTCACCCAAATCAAAACAATTTTCCAGAAATATATATGTTGCAAAATCTTTCCACTTATAATTATCTTCATTTTCACTTTTTTTATACAGATCAACATTCCTTGTTTGATTTTTGTAATGGCTTCTCCGGCAACATATACAAGTAATATTTGGTCTTTCATTAGAGATGTTAGCAAATTTTGTCATTTCATCATCAAAATTTTTACTAACAGTGAGTTCTACATTCTCTTCCACATTTTCATCAATAACTGTGTCATTTTCTGCACTTTCTTGTTCTGGACCAAAGTAACAAAACTGAATTTCATCAGTAACCTTCACTACATCTGATACAGATCCACGGAACAGAGCATTATTCAACTCATTTAACTTTAGTGCTGGACTTTTAGCAAAATACAATGTTCTCACAAACTTTCTCATTTCAGTATGATGAACTGCCAGCATCCTAAAATGGTGAGAAACACTTTGACACACTTTCCGAGATAGACAAGCCAGAGAATGTCCTTGCAAACCAGTATTCTCTCTCACTCTGCATGGATCTAGTCTTTGAAGCACCTTAATTTTCTGTTTAACACTCTTTTTACTATATTCTCTTAGAAAGTCACGTAATTTATCAATAGATTCCTGACGCACAGTACAAATACTACTACAATTCCAAGTGTACACTGGGGCTTTAGGACGTCTCCCCATAACCTCATCAGCCATCACTTGTTCCTCATTTCTTGGAACCATTTTCTCCTTTTCCATTACACAACCATCCTTAACTTCATAAGCTCTACCATTGGTGTCAACTGCATGCAACAAACTATTACTTTGAAGATAACTCTCTTCATTAAAAAATGGTTCATTACTTGAACTATGCTTCCATTCTCCTAAGAAGACTTTACAAAAAGTTTTTTTTACTTCTCTTTTCCTTTTGCTTTGTGACTTCATTGCATTCACTAATTTATCTAATCTACGCATCCTGTTCAAAATTAAAATGAATAGTTTTTTTTTTATTTCTAATGCCTTGGTAACAATATTTTCAATTAATTTCTTTTTCTTATAAAACTTGTTTTTTTTCTTATATTTTTTCATATCCTTCAGCAAATTTAACATCACTCTTCTCTGAAACATTTTTCGACAAATGTTTTTAAAATCTATTTTCCGTGTTAAGTCACTCTTCCTAACTTCTGAGTCTATATTAGCATTTTGTTTTTGCTATCGACTCTGTTGTTGTTTTGTAGTTGAAACACTGTTTGAATGTATCTTCCGATCATTTTTTTTTTTTTGAAGATATTTTTAAAAAAATCTTTAGTTTGCTTACCAGAAGACTTTTTCTGTTTTCCAACACGTGCTTCGCCTCCTATTTTTTTTTTATCAGTCGTCTTCAAATATAGTTGTTGTTTCTTTTCTTTTGTTTTTCTTGACTTTATAGGCATCTTTATATTTTTTCACTGTTGCTCACCAATACCTGCAAAAAACTAAAAAAAAATACCTTTATGTAATTTAAATTCATTACATTTTTTTTAAAAAAACTTTTCAAATCCTATCACATGAGCTGATCCTTTGCTACGAGTCAAACTCTTACAAAATAGAAGAAACATGAATTAAATCTCTGACAACAATTCCTGTGTCCACACAGACTCATGGTCTGATTCTAGGCAGAAAGCGATATTTCCTTTGGCAATTTGAAAGCACATTTACTACTGGGGTAGAGCAAGTGATAATTACTGTAACAGACTGACACATGTTCCTTCTAGTTTAGACAGGCAGAAAGGAGCACATGTCCTAACAGCTCTTTGAGACCATGACCATGTATTACAGGGTGACTGATTAGACTAGAGCAAAGGAAATGAGCCTTGGTGATTTTGAATCTGTTTGCGTTACACACTGCTATCTGAAACAGCACACAGAGCTGACTAATACACATGGGAGTGTAGCAGAAGCTGCTGCGTGTGTGCAAAGAGTGTGTTTCTGGAGACTGTGTATTGTCAGCTGCAACAGACATCTGCATAGAGACTCCCACAACTGCATCGAGCCGAGACATTTCGCCACATCGGAGAAGCGGGCCGCATCAGGAAGATCTTCACGTCTTTATTTCTTTGCACCAAAATCTTCAACGCATCACCGTCCTTGCAATACTTTAGTGGCCCGGCGTGCCTCATCTAAAGGTACATTGAACTAAAAGTGTCGAATTTAAGAACTAAAGAGAACTAAGCTAAAACCCACCATTTTTAAGTAACAGTATTGTGGATTTTTGTCATTTATGGTCTTGTGGTAAATCTATATAAAGAATACTTATATAAAACTTTTGTGGTGTCCATCTGTAGTGTTGTCACTTGATTATTGTTTGTGTTCACAAATGCTTTACATATTGGCTCTGAGATAAGCCTGTCTGCTCGTGCCAAGCTACCAAGGGGGTGAGCGATGCAGCGCGCCCTACGAAATTTGTTTTATTTATGTAATTGTTTACTTACCTGCAATTATCCATATTCCGGTTTTTAGAACCCCCCACCCTGCCCCTCCCCCGCCCCGCCTAACCGCCCCACGGAACTCCCTCCAGGGGCCGCGGCTGACTTCTAGTGATCGTTGAGAGATTGATTTATTGTGCGAGAGGGAAACTTCCTCACTGACTTGGTTGGTTGATGCTGAGGTAAAAACTGTTTTGTGCATATACGCCAAAAGAGGTTGACTGGATGGAATTGCCGGTAATTGGCAGTCCGGTTCTTTGGTGGGGTTAGCTGCGCGATGTGAGCCTGGACTATTAATCAACGATTGTAGAGGGGAATAGGGTTGCCTGTTTCCAGTGTCTCCAATTTTATCCTCAGATGTTGGGTGTGGAGAATACCTTGGGGCTTGTGGTGACTCCGTTTTTGTTGAGCATTTTACTTTTGAGAGTCCTTTTTGGGACGTTGAAGACTGGGGTGCCTGCGTCTGACTGGTGGAGACGGTGAGCACTGTGCTCAAGGTCTGTGCTGTCACTGGTTTATTGTTTGTAAAGTAGTTGAAAATTGTTTTTTAGGCTCTTCTGTGAGCCTGTTACGGGATTTCCAAAGTCTATTTTTTTCCCGTTTTGATAATCGATGGGAGGGTTGCTGGGGTGATTCGACGTTGGTAGTTGTGTCTGTGATTGCATTAGGGGCTGCTGTTGCTTTGAATGATGGTGAAGAAACGTGCTAATTTATCGGACGTGTGCTCAGGATCCGGATGTTTGCCCTGTGGAAGAGCCAGTGGCGTGGAATCGGGAAGCCTGGGCTCTGGGATCCTCTGAATTTCTGTTAGTACTGAAGACGGAAATTGGGGCAATGAGGATAAAGAGTTGATGATGGGAGAGCAGCAACATACCGATTGAAATTAATAAATGTGTTGTTACTATCATTGGCAGCATGGCAGGGGTAATGTGTTGTACAAGCTACAGTGGCCTCCTGACGAGAGCCCTGGCACTTATTTCTTTTGCAAATTAAGCACTGAAGAACATTCTTTCATATTAAGAAATTAACGAGTTTGAGGTTTGACTTTGTTGAGTATTATCTATTCTCTATTCTTCTCATGTTTTAACAGGGAATTATGAGCTGCGCATTGATCTTCAGGATTTTGACAGAAATAAGACGTTTGCCAAATATAGCTCCTTCAAAATCGGCAGTGAAACTGAAAAGTACAAGCTAATGTACAAGGCGTATACAGCTGGCAATGCAGGTGAGCAGTTCTGTAATTAATTGTTGGCAAATTCAATGAAAATCAAACAACTCAAAAACCATTCTTGCAGCTTATATAAAACAATCAAATTAACAATAAGGGAAGAAATGTCTTCTAGTTGCTGACCGTCCACATTTTGAACCTGGGTGCATGGCTTCTAATCCCAGCTTTGCCATTTGCCTGCAGTCATGCAGTTCATTGCAACTCACTGATGGAGTTCCTTATAGTTTGGCAGATGCAGCGCAACCTTCAAAAACCACTGCATGCCCTGCCAGCAAAACGCTCAGTTCCCGCACCCCAAGATATATATATGTTCAAGGTATATAGTTGTGAAGTTGGGAATAATAAATCTATACTGACTTACATATAATTACCTTCCCAATATTTTTGTTGTTGACATTCATGCCAAGATATTTTGTAGCATAATATTTTATTAAAGAGTATTGACATTCAGACATTGGTAGCTTCATGGTTGCTAACTATAAGGCATATCTGTTCCATGTTTTATCCATATGAGATGTTCTGTTTAATGTTCTATTGAACTGGGTTCTATTATGGAAGAAATTAAAATGGCTTAAATTATCCAACCATTACAATCACAGATACTTAGATTATGTTGCAATAATTCCGTTATGATAAAGCATTGTGCAAAGAACTGATGTGGATGTGCTTATCAATTGTGTCCCTTGATATTCTCTGCTATGGCTATGACAGTCATCTGTATAACCCTCATCAAAAGGCAAAGTACAAAGTCATAAGCAAACAACTGGCGGAATGCATTCCTAGATCAGTTTGCAGGATGTCCACAATATGTCTTGGGAATTAGACAGCTGCACTGTCTGGTGGGCTTCTACCTTTAGAGAGTTAAGCTTACTTTCACAAGTTAACATGTTTCAGACAGCTCCTTGGTTTTTCTGATATCTTGTACCTCCCTTGCTTGTTCATTTTAAGCTTCCTCAGTTGGATCAGAACAAAGGAGCTGCAAATAGGGAACTCACATTTGAGTGCTTTCTATTCGCTGACTTCATTTGTTTTAGGCCGCCCAGCATGTTTATTTCCCTCCAGTAGAGAATAACTTGTTTACCACCTCTCTGACTGGCTCCTTGTATTCTTCTACGAGTGCTTGCATTTTGGGTACTCTTTTTTATCTTTTTTGTGAGGGTCTCCATGAGAATGTTTGTGTTTTCAGCTGTTTTCCATGTATGCTTTTTCCACCTACCCCTGAGCTTAGTGTCTGTCTCAAGCACTGTGTGCTTCTGTGCGCCTCTCCACTCACACCCTCGAGCTCCACGTTGCTGTCTTGTGCATGTCATTCTCTCCAACCTGCCCGCGCTTATTTTGCTCTCTTTTGCCCACATACTTCTTTGCTCCATTCATGACATTCTTCCTAGGTGTGTTAAAGCAGTCATATATTTCAGTTTCAAAAGTGACTGAGTTTCATAATTGTTTATATATGTTTATATAAAAATGTTCTACTGTTAGGGGTTTTATCGCCTGCAAGATGTACATACAGTTTTCAAGTGAGACACACTTGGTAACTGTTGTATGCACGAATGTGACATAGCGCATGCCGAACTTGTGCTTTCCTTTAATTTGCATTGTTATTGTATGAAGTAGACATGACTGGTACTGCTTGTGTCTATTTCTTATGTCGCTTACTTGGGGCATGTTGGTGCGGGTGTTTGGCACGTGCTGTTAGTATATTTTAAACCTGGTGGGGGGTGTATAGGTGAGTGCGGGGAGTAATTGAAGTACTGAACCTGTTTCTGCATGTTCACACTGCTGCACAATAAAACGTGAAGTTGCATGTTACCTTGGTGGAATTATTCATTTTTAGGTATAGCCTGAGTCAGCAAGCATGCGCTTCTCTACAAGACTTGCTGTAGTAGAGTATGGAAGAGAA